>NC_141180.1:51455000-61455000 GCF_055505025.1 Bos grunniens
CCTGGTGAGATGACAGACGATGCCAGCTTGCAGGCAGATTCTGAGAGCCGTCCCCTTTGCTCTGTCATGCTCAGCAGACTGGAGGGGAACACCCCAGCTTATCCATTTAGTTAAGCCGGTTCCACACCTGCATGTGAGTAAGGAGTGCATCAGAGCTGAGCTTGCCTGAGTCAGCTAGCCGACTCCTCAGATTGACATGTGAGGATCCTGCCGCCCAGAGAGGTCAAGGGGGCGTGTCAGCCAGGTGGAGCTTCGGGGGCATTCCAGGGAGGGTCAGCGGAGGGTGTCCAGATAGCCCTGGTGACTGGGAGGTGATGGAGGACCGGAGCCAGCGAGATCAGCAGGCAGCCAGTGCTGCCCTGGAGGAGGGACCAGGCACCCTCGGCCACACCACTTTCAAGGCCTGTGAGGGCTGCCTGTGTGTCTGACATAGCTGGGCTCAAGAAGCTCGAGACCTGGGGCTGTGGTCTGATTCCAGTGGCTGACGCTCTTGAGGCTCTCCCCGGATAGAAAAGATGATCTCCTCCTCAAGATGGAATTCTTCCAGATTGTCGGGCTGTTCTCCTGTCTTGCTGGCCTCCTGTCTTGGGTCGGGGCAGAGGCCTGGCCTCCACTTCTGAGAACTGTGGCTTCCTCCAGCGAGGGGCTCGGAGGGAGACTGCTAGCCCCCACCTGCCTTCTGGAACTGGCTGCCTGGGACATGGCTTCTACCTGGAGCAGGTGGTCCCTGGATGGGTGCTGGGGTCTCCGGCATCATCATAGGCGAACCGATTCTCTGCGACCTCCCACCTTTCTGTTTCTCTCCGCTTCTATGGGCTAGGGGTCGGGGGCCATGATCACCCTGCAGCCTCCTTTCCTGGGCCTGGACCGGGATCTGCTTTTCTGTTTAGTGTTTGGCAGCTACCTTAGGCACGGCCTGGGTGCTGCTATTTAAAACCACAGGAAAATCCCCTGCGTGCTGCTGCCAGCGCAGTTGAGAAATCCCCTGGTGTGCACACCCGGCCCAGTGGAATATTCCACCTTGGAAGGGGCGGGCTCTCTGGCCTTGGCCACGTGGGGCCCATTTTCACGTTGAAGAATTGCTTCCTTGTGGAGGAGGTGTGGGAAAAGGGAAGCTACCCAGAAAAAGGTCTCGTTTACTCAGAGCTCGGCCATGCTGGGAGGCTCTTGGGTCCCATAAGCCATTGGAGGACCCCTGCCCTGGAGCACCCTTCTGCTTTTCAGACCCCTGGACCTAGAGGTTTCACAGCTCAGATGCCTCCGCTGGGCTGGACCTGGCTTTTCTCAGCCAGCATCAGTTCCCTCCTGCCTCCTGCATCCCAGGCCCCCTGCCCAGTGGGTCCCAGTGGGTCCCCAAAGAGCTGCATCCCAACTGGGTGGGTCTGGCCCAGCCCCAGCTCGATGGCCTTTATTCTTTAGTAAACTTATCTCCAGACTGACTATTCCTGGGCTGACTTCAAGGACACTCTTCCTTGAACTCAGACCACTAAGACTCTTCTACAAACACCTCTGTGCCCTGTGAGCTCCTAATGGCTTTACCTCCTGGGACCAAAGGAAGCTATGTGTTATTCCCATTTTACAGGTAAGATAATAAGGCCTCAGGAAGGGTCCTACATGTCCCAGGTCAGTGAGGAGTGGATGGAGCCAGGACTCAGGCCCAGGGCAGCCTGTCTCCCCCACACCGCAGTCCCCTGAGTCCAACCATTTCAGCCCGGCATCCAGAGCCGGTCTTGCCTACTCGCGCTTATCAACCACTGCTTCCAGCTCTCGTTCCCACCACACATGGCCCAGTTGCTCTAAACCCCGGTCCTGGGCCTCTGTTCCCACAGGCCCTGCTGCCTGCAGGAGTCTTCTGCCCCCTCGAGTCTGCCCTCAGACCGCCTCTGGGGGTCAGCCTTCCTTCCCAGCAGGCCTCAGGCATCACCCCACACCCAGCCCCACCCCGGCAGCCGACACTCCTCCCTGGGTCTTCTGCTGTCACTACATCTGCAAATCGGGGCCTCTCGTCTTTCTCTGAGGGGCCCTTGATCTTGGAATGTGAGAGGGTTGTTTTTCAGAGTTCTAGAGTGTCCACATTGAGAAGGTGATGGCACCCCACTCCAATACTCTAGCCTGGAAAAAATCCCATGGACGGAGGAGCCTGGTAGGCTGCAGTCCATGGGGTTGCGAAGAGTCGGACATGACTAAGCGACTTCACTTTCACTTTTCATTTTCATACATTGGAGAAGGAAATGGCAACCCACTCCAGTGTTCTTGCCTGGGGAATCCCAGAGATGAGGGAGCCTGGTGGGCTGCCGTCTATGGGGTTGCACAGAATCGGACACGACTGAAGTGACTTAGGAGCAGCAGCAGCAGCAGAGTGTCCACAGGACCAAAGAGCATGGGGGACCAGTTGTCCATCTCTCCATAGACAGATGAGAAAACTGAGGCCCCAAGAGGGTTTGTGAAGAAGGGCAGTGTGGGGGGACTTCCCTGGTGGTCCAGTGGTTAAGAACCCAACTCTCAGTATGAGAGATGCAGGTTCAATCCCTGGTCAGGGAACTGAGATCCCACATGCCATGGAGCAACTAAGCCTGCAAGGCCAAAAACAAAAAAAAAGTCAGTGTGGGTTTAGTCGACCTCTTATGGGGGAGTGGTATAGGACGGGGTCAGCTTAGCCCTGGTTGGAGAACACTGTACCTTCCCCCACCTCCAACCTGGCTCTGAACCTGTCGGATCCTCGTCCCCTCTGAGCTCTGTTGCAGGAGTGTGATCAGAAGATGGTGACCACTATGCGCTTTTCTTTTGGACCCACCTAAACGTCTTCCCCCTGGTTCGAACACACCATCACTTGATTGGTTGTCTCATGTAACTAGATTTTCCCATTGCTGCCCTCATGCATTGTCTGCCCTGAGTATTTATGCAGCCTTCTGGGTCTTAGATAAGAAACACTGGCTTTCCTTAGCCTTCTTTGGTGATCTCCATCAGAAAGACCTAGAAAAAACACCCTTGTCGATGAGGCCAGCCCTTTGTCATGTGGCCTGGCAGAGCACTGCCCTCACTTAAGGATAGAGTAGGTCTTGACGGTAGAGCGAGGGTTTCTGGGATGGGGCAAACATTGCCAGGTTCATGTAGGGAAGAATTTTTCTCCTTAAACAGATTTTAACTTGAAAATTTGATGACAGAAGTAGCTGAGTCTCACCACGGAGAAAAAAACAAAGGAGACCAATTTAACCTTGATTTACCCTTGGGGAGTCCATTCAGCATGCTTTGGGTGGCTGCTGGTAGACGGTTCAGGACAGGAAAGGAGGAGCTGCCTCTCCAGGGTGCCCTGTCCAGGCAGGACCCCCTCTTCTGCAGAATTCCCAGCTTCCCCTTCCCAGCACAGAGTCTTGGGTTTACTGTCTGTGGTTTTGCTGGTTCAGGGATCCACTTCTCAGGAACTTGAAATGCTTCTCAGTTCACTTCTCATCACCTGCTTCAGGGGCTCAAGACACTTTATCTTCATGTCTACAACCCATTCTTATTAAAGTTCACTTAGGGATATTTTTATACAGAGAAATGTTTATTGCTGGGGATAAAAAGGATTTTTTAAAAAAGTAGTCATGTAGGTGAGGGTTTAAATGTTGCTGTGTTACTTACTTGTCTGAGGCTGGGATTCTGCAAATCGAAACGACAATGATTACCATGCTTGCTGAGAAAATAAAGTAAGGTGCTCAATAAAGGTTAGTTCTCTTTTCTGCCCAAGGAGCCCCTCCTACACACACACACACACACACACACACACACACACAGTTTTTATTTAAGAAACGTCCTGAGAAGGAGAAATACAGTGGAGAGGGAGTCTCACAGGCATGCTTGCAAGCCTCAAAGACTTGCTTGCAAGTCTCAAAGCCTTGGTGGCACTGCAGTCCCTGGGGAATTCCCTTTAAAGTCTCCTCACGCCTCTCATAGGCAAGAGCTGCCTCTGCTGCCACTGCCTGTGCCAGTGCAGAGTGAGATGGCACGCTGCCACGGGGCGACCATAACCTCTCTGGTCTTCCCCTTACAAGCCCTTGCTGTTGGGATGAGAGAGGTCATTTTCCAGAGTCCTAGAGTGTCCACTGATCCAAAGAGCATGGGTACCAACTAAACCCTCCCTAGACAGATGAAACTGAAGGCCCGAGAGGGGCACGAAGAAGGGCAGTGTGGGTTTAGCTGTCCCCTGACGGGCATGGCATGGGATGGGCTCAGCCCTGGATAGAGAACCTCTGCCTACCCTGCCCTCTGTTCTGAGTGCGTCGGAGCCTGTCCCCTTGACTCGAGGTGTTTTGCTCAGCCTGTTTGTACAAAGGGGCAAAGCCCCCTAGATATATGCCACATAGATGTTGGAGGCGAGGACCTCGGAGGCTAGGTCCTCAGAGGCTAGGTCCTCAGAGCTGCCTGCTTTGTGGGCGTGGCACTCACATCTCGTCCTGTGGCCAGAGCTTACCTGGCTTTGAATTCATCCTAACCAGAAAGTAGCAGTTCTGCTTCTAATGTTGAGTTTTTCGTTTGCTTGTTTCTAGAGCAAATCATGGAGGAAAATAAAAAACATGGTGCACTGGTCTCCCTTTGTCATGTCCTTCAAGAAGAAGTACCCCTGGATCCAGCTGGCAGGACACGCAGGTAGCTGCAGCTCTCCCGGGACGTCTGGCTCTGGGGAGGTGACCAGCACATGTCGGGGGCGGCCCTGGATATTGCGGGAGTTCAAGGTTCCGAACAAAGATGCTTTCCAAGAGAAGGGCCCTAACACTACCTTGAAAATGCACATGACAATCGCCCTCTCCATACTGCGTCACCCCTTCACAGATCACACACCTCTCCGCCTTCAGTCTCTGTCTCTTTCGATCTCTTTCTTTCGATCTTTCATTTTAACTCAATAAAACAAAATCATCCGTCTTTTTAGCTCGCCTGCCGTTTGTCCCCCTGGACAAAGAGACAAAGCTAAGTGCTTCCCCAAGTGCCTGTTGTATGCTCCCCTCACCGTGCTCCTCGGGGTAACAGCGTGAATGCAGATACAGTGTCTGCCCCAGAGGAGACTCGTAGCTGGTGGGAGAGACGGCAGGTCACTCCACGAGTGTTAGATGGTGGGAGTGCTGGCTGCAGTGGCCAGGCCCTGGGCTAGCCATGAGGTCTCCAGGTGGCCCTCAGTGACAGGGGAGGGCATCTAGAGCTGTCTAGCCCACTAGCCACGGCCCTTTGTCATGCATCATCCTTTGTAATGATGATCCATCCATCATCAGGGGGGTTTTCAGCGGCTGCCTGTGGACTTCAGGGCAGCACAAGGTCTGACGTTTTTTTATATCCTCGACAACATTGGCCTAGCTCAAGGCAGGCCGATGGACACCCTTCCTCAGTACTTGCCTGAGGGTGTGGCTCAGAAGTGTGGGGTCCACACTTCTCTGCCGGTTTCCCTGTCCTGGCACTAAGTCCCATCTTATCAGGGCTTCTCCACTGAGAGTGGAGACACCTTCGTGGCTGGGAAGGGTCAATGGTAGGGTGGGAGGTAGGAATCACATAAAGGGGGGTGCATAGGTCCTGCCCAGACCTCTACTAGCCTTGCTCACCCTCCAGCTGTGAGCACTGCTCTGCTTCCAACTTCAGAGGAGGAGCCTGGGGTCTGGGAATTCAGGGAACCAGCCCAGAGTTGCCGTCTAGGTGTGGGGGAGACTGGGACTTGCCCCCACTCCCCTTAAAGGGCTCGTTCCGCCAGCAGAGACCTGGGCACATCCTGAGCCCTGTGCTTAGCCAACCCCACAGCATCCCGTGATGGAGGGGCGTGTGTGCCAGGGGGGAAAGGTCAGGGCGGGGAGGGCCCGGGCCAGAGACCCAGGGTCTCCTCCCACCTCGCTCCGCAGGGAGCTTCAAGGCGGCTGCCAACGGCAGGATCCTGAAGAAGCACTGTGAGTCGGAGCAGCGCTGCCTGGACAGGCTGATGGCCGACGTGCTGAAGCCCTTCGTGCCTGCCTACCACGGGGACGTGGTCAAGGACGGGGAGCGCTACAACCAGATGGACGACCTGCTGGCTGACTTCGACTCGCCGTGTGTGATGGACTGCAAGATGGGCGTCAGGTGAGCCAGGCTTCTGGGGTGGGGCCGCCCACTCCTTGGCACCCAGCTGGCTGGCAGCAGATACTGGGCAGGGCGGCGCTCAGGGATCCCAGGAGGCTGGGGCTTTCTGGGGGTCCCTGAGGCCTCGTGTGTGCGAGGATGGGCCAGAGGTCTGGGTGGACCCCACCCCGGTCATCTCGCATATGTGCGGAGGGGACAGGAAAGCTGGCTCTTCTCAGGACGACCTCTTTCCTTCTCCAGTGAGCCAGGGACCCAGGGGACCTGGAGGAGTGCGGAGCCTCCCCACGGAGAGGGCTGCCCATTTGGTCAGGCGGGATTGCTGGGGTGAGCAGCGGGGGCGGCTTCCTGTTGCATGGGTCACAAGGGGGGCACCTGGAGTAGAGGCTCCTCTTCTCCCATTCTCCCACTCCTGCCACCTGCCCCCATGCTGGTGAGTGGGAAGAAGGAACTGGTCAGTAGATTGTGTTGATATGCCAAAAGACTCAAGCCTGCCATAAGGGAGCAATGGAGAAGGAAGTCCAGGGGCACAAGAGGTCCTGACAACAGGCACCAGCTTGCTGCTTTCTGGATTGGGGCTGGTGGTGGCCCCAGCCTGGCAGCTGCATGTTCCCGGGTCAGGGGCAGGACATATGGCCAGATGGGTATGTGGGCAGCCTGTATGTGGAGTTGGGTCCCGCCACCTGACCCCAGACCCTGCCCAGACAGGAGACAGGAGGAGTGGGCTGGAGGAGACAGGGCGGTGAGCAGAGCCCAGAGGGCCTGAGACCTGGCTGCCGGCCCTTCTTTGCTAGTCGGGTTTTCCTCACCTCTCAGACTCTGAACATTTCATCTCAGGAGTCACCGAGTAGCTCCTTCTCCCCAGCAGGGCAGCGGGTGGGGAAGTCCCCGCAGGCCTCAGAGAGCCACCCAGCTGCAGGTGCCGAGAGGAGGCGGCCAGACGCCGGCTCCTCCATCCCGCCCGCTGCTCGCTGGGGAGACCAGGCTCCCAGCCGCAGAGCTCACAGCTGGAGCCTGTGTTTGCTTTGGATGGTTTAAGCAGTTTTACTTCTTAAAAGAGGAGATTGAGAAAGAGGAGTGTGTGTGAGAGTGTGTGTGCACGCGTGCGTGCGTGCAGGAGAGAAGCAGGCAAGCCGGTCAGTTTTCTTTCCCTCTTCATTCCTCCTGGGAGTTGTGTCATAAAATCAGACCCTGCAGGCTGGCTCACTGTGTCCCCTTGGCATTGCCCCGAGGGCGGGGACGAAGGGGTGGGTAAGTATAGGTCCCAGTCTTTGCTCTGGCACTGTCCCCAGCCTCCCAGCCTTCTCCTCCCTCCATCCAGGGGTCTCACCATCTCCAGCCCACCGGGGAGGAAACAGAACATCCCTCCAGCCACCACTTGGCCATTGCTCTTCTCCAGAGTCTTAATTTCTGTGCCTGGAAGGCACTCGCGTGATGCACTAGGAAGTACCTCTCAAGAGGAGACACATAAAAATTCTGATGGCTGTAGTCAGACCACGGCCAAAATAAGCACACCCCGTGGGAAGAACGTGTGGCCAGTCAGTCCCAAAAGGCTGTGTGTGCCCGTCTGTTCCCTGGCAGGCTGTGGGGGACAGGAGCCGCCCCCTCTCACCAGGGCTGCCCCCTCCCTCTGCCACCTGTCCCATTGCCCAGGGCTCTCAGGAGCCACCAGGAGGGCTGGGGCACAGTTAGCTCAGTCCTGGGCAGAGCTTGGAGACTGAGAGTGTGGGCAAGTGAGGGCCCGAGTGGAGGGAAAGGGAAAGGTCTCTCCCAAACCAGTCCCCCTCCAGCCCCACCTTCCCTGTCTCGTGGGTCCTGAGTGTGGAGGGCCCTTCTGTGCTCCGAGTGTTGAGGACCTCTTACAGCCATCCTGGCAGATGGGCCTCAGGCCAGTCTGGGGCAGAAGCCCTTTGCCACCAGAGGCTAAGGGACTCACCAGGGCCACACAGCCAGACAAACACACCGCCCACCTCTGCCACAGGCCTCTGACTGCCAGTCTAGCCTGGGCTGCAGCTTGGCCCTGCCCAGGGGCTCTGTGGTTGTCAGAGGGAGGAGGCTGGAGCTGGGGCCACCACAGACCCTGAATCCCCAGCAGGAGGGGCTCAGACTCATCACAGACTTGTCACTGTGATGGAAGGACGGATCAGCAGACTGAGCCTTAGCCGCGGTGGAGCCCGAGGAACGGGTGATGGAGGCAACTGTGGTGTCCTAACAAGGGGCGTTCTTGGGACCCCGGTTCCACAAGGACATCGGCCTGCTTTGCTCTAGGGAGTTTCCTTCGATTTCACCTGTAACTCTGTGTCTGGAGAATCAGGAGTGTCTTCCTGATGTTCGGGCCAGAGACTGGCAGGCGGAGACCGAGCTGCCCGTGGCACCTCTGCCCTTGTGGAAGCAGGTTAGAGAGGGCGGTGGGAGTGGGTGGCTTTGGTGTGTCACCTGTTGGCTCGCCACGGGCCGGCTGCCTTCCTGAGAGGAGCCCTCCCTCTGCTTCATCTTGTGGCTTCGCCCCTTGCCTCTGCTCCTCCACGTGACATGGAGGCGTGACCTTCCTGCGGGGGTGGGCTAGGTGGGCTGGGCCAGTGTCAGGACACCCTCAGTGGACCCCTGACCCCACCACCCGGCTCGTGACCCTTGTGGGCATTTGCCCAGCCCCTTTCCTCCCTGGAAGGTGAGCAACTCTGCCCAGATTGAACTGCGCAGGTCCCTTTTTGAAGAAAGCCCTGTGTGGAAAGGGATTTGACATTGAGGCTTGCTTCCTGTTTAAGGAGTTACTGAGAAATCTTTGCAGAAGTGCACCCATCCACCCGCCCTGCAGGCCCCTGCAGTGCACTCAGGAGCATTGGGATGGCAGCCCCTTCCACACCGCACACACAAATACACGCAAATACACACACGGGCCAGCACGACAGAAGTCCACACAGAAGCCTCCTGCCCACAGCCTCTGCCCTGAAGCTCTCAGCATCACTGACCTGGTTCTGTACACAGTGGTGTTTGTGTGCATGGGCGTATGTATGTGTGCATGGTGTATGTATGCATGCGTGTGTGTGTAGAGGGCACAACCAAGGCAGACCACCTCCTATGGTCTTCATCATTCCCTGTGCTGTGCTTAGTCGCTCAGTCATGTCCCACTCTTTGCGACCCCATGGACTATTATAGCCCGCCAGGCTCCTCTGTCCATGGGATTCTCCAGGCAAGAATTCTGGAGTGGGTTGCCATGCCCTCCTGTAGGGGATCTTCCCAACCCAGGGATCAAACCCAGGTGTCCCACATTGCAGTGGATTCTTTACCGTCTGAGCCACCAGGGGAGCCCAAGAATACTAGAGTGGGCAGCCTATCCCTTCTCCAGAGGAATTTCCTGACCCAAGAATCAAACCAGGCTCTCCTGCATTGCAGTCAGATTCTTTACGGGCTGAGCTACCCAGGAAGCCCTCATCACTCTGGAAGGTCCTAATGACCAGACCCAAGTTCACACCCAAAGATTTGCTTCTTTCAAGAGTTGGTCCAGTGGTTCTGGAAACTTTTTAATAGATTTAGATTTGACTAGTGTTTTCTGGGTCCCGCACTGGCAGGTTGGAGGTGTGGTGGGTGGCTGTGGAGCAAAGTCCCCGGGGACAGACGGTGAATGGAGGCCGGGTTGGTTGTCACAGGCCACTGTGTGGGCAATGCCCACCCACACTGGCCTGGGGAGAAAACTTCCCTCTATTCAACTGACGCTGCAGATTTCTGTCTCAGGAAGGGTCACAGACAGCAGCTGAGCTCGTTGTGGGGGGTGATGGGGAGTTTGAAATAGGAGCAGGGAGGAGGGTGGGCGTTTGATGTGCAACAGTGGGGTGACTCACCCCATTGGCCCTGGGGGTCAGGGAGGCGGCCTGGGGCTAGGAATTCAGTGCCAGGCTGCCCAGAGTCTGTACCGTCCCTGCTTCTGCTATGTCCGCTGGTTTCTAGGGGACCCCTGCCAGCTGGGCCTGCAGGCTTCATCCCCGCCCCGCCCCCGACACCTGTGCAGAGGGCGCGGTGGTGAAACAGTTTGCTTAACTGTGTCTTCTCAAGGCCTGGTGTCTGAGAGGCAGGAAGAACCCAACATGTCTCTTCTGTAGCAAAACGGAGCCCCGAGGCTCCCCTCTCCTCCCCACCATCATGCTTCTCCCTCCAGCACTGTAGCTCCTTCAGAGACCGCCTTCTGGCCTGGCCTTTTTACTCAAGAAGGTGTTCCCTCTTCAGAAAGAGGCCTCAGGATCACCAGGGAGATGGACAGGGTAGAGGGACAGAACATGCTCCCAGACCCATACAGTTTCTGGCTTCCAAAGCCCTCGCTTCTTGGGAGGGTCCCAGGCAGATGTGGGGGGTTGGGAAGCTGGGCTCTGAATGAACCTGCCTTCAGCCCCCTCCCCATCCTTACCCCAGCAGGACGAGCTCCCAAGCTGCCCTGCCTCCTCCTCCCCTGCTGGTCCTGTGAGCTTCCCCGAGAAGGAAGAGCTCCTTGGGCTTTGTCAGGCCTTCCCAGTGGTCCCGGAATGAAGTTGCCCCTGTTAGGCAAGGCTGCCCTGGTCTCTGTCAAGAGCCAACCCCAGCCCAGCCCAACATGTGCCCGCCCTGGGTGAGCCTGGCTTGGCCAAGCTGACTGCAGCCCTTGGGCAAGGTGTCAGTGGGCCTTGGTCCAGCCGGCGGCCCTCATGTGGCCTCCCTTCCCTCCTAGGACCTACCTGGAGGAGGAGCTCACCAAGGCCCGGAAGAAGCCCAGCCTCCGGAAAGACATGTACCAGAAGATGATTGAGGTGGACCCAGAGGCCCCGACCGAGGAGGAGAAAGCCCAGCGGGCCGTGACCAAGCCACGGTACATGCAGTGGAGGGAAACCATCAGCTCCACGGCCACCCTCGGGTTCAGGATTGAGGGCATCAAGGTGAGGACGGCCAGGTGGGGCCTGAAGCTGCCTGAGCCGCCCAGCTCCTGGATGGGAAAGGACTGGGTCCTTGGATTCCACCAACATTCACCCCAGGGGTCCTTCAGAGACTGTAAGATTCCTCCCAGTATAGAGCCAGGGCACGGGCAGCCAGCGTTTGGGGAAACTGGCCTTCTCCTTGGTCTGAGGTGGGGTGGCCATGGAGGGAGCTGGGGCCTCGGAGCAGGGGTGCCTTCTAGCTCTGCCCAGCAGTAAGCGCTCTGCCAATGACCCTGCCTTCAGTCCAGACCATGCCTGGCAGTGAGTACCCACACAGCAGGGCCCTGCCTGGATGCCAGGGCTGGGACCTGGCTCATTCTGCCCAGGGTCCCAGAATGAGGACTTTCAGTGAGATGCAGGCAAGGGAGGGAGCCCGCTAGCTGCTTTGATATCCGAGTCGTCTGCCCAGGTGGGCAGGACTAGGCACTGCTCTGTCCGGGTCACCAAACACCTCTGGGGAGCCTGCACTGAGGCCACCCCTCAACTTCCAGGCCACCTCATTCTCCTTTCTTTCCCCTTCACTCATTTGAGTAGGGCCTGAGAATGCTCTCCCCAGAGTCAGGCTCCCAGACGCTGCCTTTGCTGTTGGATCTGGGCGTCTGCTCAGACGTGCGTTTCGTCCCAAGCAGCATGGTGTGAGGTGCTGGCCCCTCGGTCTCAGGCAGCCATCCCTGTCAGTGGAGGACAGTTCCTGAGCATTCTTGGGTTTCTCTTCTCTGTCCATTCTTGGCTCATGTTGGCCGGCCCTTGCCCAGAGTAGGGCATGACTCCCGAGCAAGTGAAGCCAGGGCAGCCTCCTTGCAGATGGCATTGGGTGGAAGTTTCTGCTGGGCAGTGGCCCCTGGGACAGCTGCTTTATGAGCTGAGAAAGCCACTTGCTCCTCCCCTGTCTTCTGAAATCAGCTGTTGCTGTTGTTATATGCACATCCTCTTCCTCTCAGCGCTCCTTTTCCTTTCTGGACCTGTCTGAAGCAGTCTGCTTTCCCCTTTACCTCTCTCTCCGTCTCAAGCTGGATCTTCTGGTCTGTCTGTTGTCTAGCTGTGTGGGAGCAGCCCACAGCTTCTCGGGCTCTGAGAGAAGCCAGCTGCCTTCACCAGCTCTCCACCAGCCTCTCCCCTCCCTTAGTCCAGGAAAGGCCCCCCGCAGAGACCCTCTGTGGGGTGGGGAAGGCCCAGGCCACCGCTCTCTCCCTCTGCCCAGGGTTCTTACAGAGGCAGCCACAATGCCTTAAGCTCAACTCCTGGGGTGCACAGACCCATGTCTGGGGGCTCCTAGGAGAGCCATCCTTTCTCACTCTTTGATCTTAAAGAACAGATATCCTCATAAAGGTGCTAATTAAGCCTCACGTGTTGCCTGGTCTGCCTGGAACAGACATAGCACCAGGCTTAGAAAATGGACCCATTTCGTGTGCTGGGCGGTGCTGGGAGCCGGGTGGGCTGTTAAATCTCAGCTTTCAGGGAGCCTAAGTCAGAGACCTGAAATTACAAAGGGAATCTGAATGTGGGGCAAGGGGCTTCTCTCTCCTGTGGGGAGCAAGGGCGTCCCTGGGCAGCAGGGAGCTTCTGGCACCCAGGTTCCACGGTGCCGACACCCCGGGCCTCTATGGGCAGCAGAGGCCCGTGCAGCTCCCTCAGAGCCCCACTGCTCGCACTCGGGACCCTCAGGATGGGCAGCTCTCACGGCTCTGCTCCCCCAGCTTGGCCCAGGTGCCCCTCAGGCTTCCATGCCTCCCTGATGCCCTTCCTCTCTCTGAGACTCTGGTGCCACCCGCTGCCTCTCCTCAGCCAGGGCCCAGGTCAGGCGCCCCTCTGCTGTGCTGTCCCACTAACCGCCCCGTGCCTGGTCAGTCCAGCGCCTGCCTCCTGGTGCTGCATGCGGGCGCCTCACTGCCTGGGGGTCAATTTGGGGCTCCTGGCTCTGAAGCATGGGGTGGGGGAATGAGTGCAGTGCCCACCTGCGGGCTGTCTGCTGAACTGCCTCCCGGGTGGGTGTCATTCTTTTCAGAAAGAAGACGGCTCTGTGAACCGGGACTTCAAGAAGACCAAAACGAGGGAGCAGGTGATTGAGGCCTTCAGAGAATTCACTAAAGGAAACCCAAACATCCTGGTGAGTCGGGTGCCCCTGGCAAAGGGGGCTGGGCCCTCTCTGGGGGTGCTTGCCAGCCCAAGACTGAGCAGTGGTACCCATGCAGAAAACCATGGCCCCGAACTTCTGCTTGGAAGGTGGAGAGGGAGATGCTGTGGTTGTCAGCCTGTCAGTGGGTGAACATGTGCTTGTTTTTTCCTTTCGTCAGAAACTCAGCTCCCCAGAATGTCTCCATCCCCTTCAGAGCACCCCTTTCCAGAACTGTATTCCTCTAGCGCCACCCACCCCCACCCCACCCACCGCCTGCCAGGTGTTACACCAAGTGCTCACCAAACCTTCAGAGCAGCCGCCTGCAGCGGCTCAGCATCCTTGTCCCCATTTTACAGATGAGGAGACTGAGTGGTCGAGGGCACACAGCAAGGAAAGCAGGGGAGCTGGGGCTCACACCCAGGGGCCTGGCAGCCTGCTGGTCTCTGCACTTCTAGGCCTGGCCAGCCCTCCACTAGGCTGAGACTGAGGGAGGGAAGTGTGCGGGGGACAGAAGGTGAGATGTCACATCACCCTCCCCAGCAAGAACTGACAGGCTCTCTGAGCCTGGAGGTGTGGGTGGCATAAGTTCGTGACAGATGACTTCATTTGCTGTAGGCAGGCTGGACAGATGCTCTGAGCACTGGGATCATGTGAGGTAGGGCGTGTTGAGCCCCCACACCCCGAGGACAGGGCACCCTGTGACAATCAGGGCCTTGACTACACCAGGGAGGTGGGCCCTGGAGCCCTCCTGAGAGGCACCTTCTCCTGCATGGGCTCGCCAGGACTGCTGAGCAGGAGGGCTGGACCCAGACAGCCCTTCTCCAAGGAAACTCAGCACCGGCTGGTACTGGGCAGTCTCCCTCCTGCCTTTTCCAGCCGAGAGACTTCAGTCTATGGTAAGAGCTAGGCTTCAGTCATGGGACAGATGCCCCAGCTCAGCAGAGCTGCTTCAGAGTGCATGGTGCCCGCGCCTGGCCAAGAGGGGTTTATTCCTGGCGCTGAGCCCCAGGCTGGCGCTGCTGCACATGGGCGTCAAGGGGACCCTGTGTGCTTGTGTGCGACGGGCTTCCCTCCTTGCAGCCCCCCGGGAGGGTGGATGCCCCAGAGCCAGCACAGCTCTGCGGAGAAGCCACTGGCAGAGAGATTTGTGGCTTTGGCTCTTTTATGCTGTTCTTTTCAAAAGTTCAGGGCAGTGAAGTTTGTGTCAGGAAGTTCGCACCATGGCAACCGGGCCCCTGGGTGCTGCCTCCACACTGCTGGCATTCCAGAATAGACTTAACCCCTGTGCGAGGGGCTCCTGGACTGACTCCCCTCCACCCCAGCACCTCCTGTCACGAAGCAGTGTGGAGTAGAGGGAGCGTGGGACCAGGGCCTCAGCTGCCATGCCTTCATGGGTCTCAGTTTCTTCATTTCTAGATGAGGAGCTTGAAATTATCAGAGTGCTAGGACCCTCTCATGGTGACAGTCAGTGACTTTTACCAAGGTAAATGACACCTAACCCCACCACACCACCCCCCCGCCCGATATATTTAAAAATCCGGGCATCTTTCTGTTCCCAGATTGCCTACCGGGACCGGCTGAAGGACATTCGGGCCACCCTGGAAATCTCTCCCTTCTTCAAGTGCCATGAGGTAGGTGTCAGGCGTTTGTCCTCAGGGGTGGAGACCTGTGCTCTGTGTGGTGGCCCATGACCTTGGGGCGCCTTCCTGAGTTGTGGGCCTGTCCCCCACGCTAACAGACCTGCTCCCGAAGCCCGAGGGCCGTCCTTAGGCTGACTGCAGCCGGGTCAGGCCCCTCACTCCACCCGGGAACCACACTGCAGCCATCTGCCAGGCTCCCCGGACGGCCACGGGGGCTGTGAGCTGTGGTCCTGTCACCCTCTCCTCCCTCTCCCTCCCGACCACGGGGGCTCCTCCGTTCTGAGTGGCTGTGGCAGGACTTGTGTCTCCTACACCCGAGGGTCTCTGAGCTGCTGGAGTAGCCAAGAAGCCCTCCATCACCACTCCAAGATCCTCAGGAAGGGCAGGCAGATCTCAGGGTACCACTCTGGAGCAGGGCTCCTGCTTTCCTCTGCAGGCAGAGGGCAGCACGCAGGGAGCCTGAGAGAGAGAGAATTTGGGGATTGACAGCAGTACCCGGAGGGGTTCGTAAGACCCTGACTTGCTGGGGAGCCCAGGCCCACGTACGAGCACGCACACACGCACACACACACACACACAGGGTCTACCATCCTGGACATTCCTCCCTGGCTCTGTTCACACTGTGGGTGGTCTCGTTCTGGATCCCATGTACTCTGCCCTGGGCGTGGCCATCCTCCTGGGCTCTGCTGCCCAGGAGAGAATGGGGGAATGGAGCCGTGGGCTCTGGGCCTCACCTGAGTGTAGCTCTGCCCACTTCACACTGAGGTCTCCGGCTTTCCCGAGCCTGGTCTGCAGCAGGGTGAGGTCAGGGTAGGGCCTGGCCCTTCCCAGCCTCATCCCCTTTCTCCCCTCCAGGTCATCGGCAGCTCCCTCCTCTTCATCCACGACAAGAAGGAACAGGCCAAGGTGTGGATGATCGACTTTGGGAAAACCACGCCCCTGCCTGAGGGCCAGACCCTGCAGCACGACGTCCCATGGCAGGAAGGGAACCGGGAGGACGGTTATCTCTCGGGCCTGAACAACCTCATTGACATCCTGACGGAAATGTGCCCCAGTGCCCCGCTCGCCTGAGGCTACCCTCCGCCCCACCTCACCACCGCCCTGGCCTCTTCTCGCCCTTGCTTTCCTTCTCCTTCTGAATTTTCCCTTCACTCCCCAACTGGGTGCAAGCCCCAGAACTGACCCTCCCGATCGATCGGCACTACAGGACACTTTGTAGAAGGGATGAGATTTTCTAGTTACTTCCTAACTGAAGGGCTCGAAGCCGGGGTTTCCACTTTCTTTGTCAGTAGGATCTCCTACTAGCAGAGAAATACCCAAACCCAGGCTTGGCCACCTGCTGGGAGGCCAGTTGGGGTTTAGAGCTGGGGGGAGGCTCAGGCAGCCATGGAGTTCCTGGCTCCAGAGGGGACCCTAACAGAAGAGCACCCCAGCCTCTGGGCAGGTTACCTGTGGGGGCCTGCTGCCCCCTGGTGGCTGGTGCTGGTGATGGCACTGTTAGGTGGGGCCCTCTTCTGCCTTACCCTTTGGGGATGGGCTGACTGTTGCTCTGGACGTGAGGACCTGCTGCCAGGCTTTCTGGTATTTGGGGCACAAAACCATGTCGGCCATGAGTAAAAGACTCTGCTTATCAGCCAAGGGACTCCCAGAGATGCCCTGGTGGCCTTTGTAGGTCTGCCAAAGCAGGGACCCCTCCCATTGGGTATTGAAACACCCCAGCACTGGGATAGACCCAGGATCCAAAAGTCCCAGATCCAACTTGACTGTGCTCTTGACATTGAGCTTCCTGGGAGGGCACAGGCAGGAGCTTTGTTCTTCCTTCTGTGGTCTTGGCATGAATTCAGGGGGACACTCTGCAAACCTGAGCTTTCAGAGATGTCCTCTGACCCCCAGGGCCTTCCACCTGTGCCTCCCACTCCCCTCCTTACTTTGAGCAGTCCTGAGGGCTGGATGGCAGCGGGCCAGAGCCCAGGCAGCCCCAAGGGAAGAAAGAACCTGCAGAGGACGCTCCTGTCCTCTCACCTCCCCACTTCCTAGTGCCAGCTGGTCCCCCTGATGCACACCCAGGGCTCTCACGAAACCCAGAGTGTCCATCAGTTAGGGGGCAGAGCCTCAGGCCAGCGCTGAGCAAGGAGGAAGCAGGACATTGGCTCACTGGCATAATTTTCCCCCCGAAATAGCAGCCTGGAGGGCTTAGACCAATTTCCCAAATGTGCTGTGGGCAGCTTCCAGAATATGTGGAAGATGCCAGGCATCTCTTCCTGGGGTTACTAGGTTGTTTGAAGATTCATAGGGAACCACTTGTAAGCCTTATTTTAGTTGTAAAACAAGTAGGTCTGTATTATTGAGAAGGATGTAAATCTTGCATGACTTTTAAAGAACAAAACTCCAGCTCTGCGGCCGTTTGGTGCTGTGGCCCAGGTGCTGCTGCAGGAGGTTGGACCCATGGCTCTGCAGGGAGATGCTCCAGGGACACATGGAGTGGATGTGTCCCCAGGTGTGTGTGCCTGGAGGACCAGTCCACAGGGAGGGCTTCCTGGGCTGCCCACCATCACCCCAGGGTCTCTGGGGGAACTGTCAACTTGCCCATGTGACTTACGTTTCCCTTTCCATCCTGAGTGAGTGACAGTTGGTGGGGGCGGAGGGTGGGACACACGAGGATGTGTAAGTACAGATTTTAAAAAAGGAAATCACTTTTCAACTTCCTGGCTCTTGTTCAAAACAGCAGTGAGCTCCCGTGTGGGCTGACTTGCTAAAGGTCACACCCCCGCCCGGCTGAGCACTAGAGAGCTCGTGACACCACCTGACCCTAGAAGCCAGAAGCGCCAAAGTCAGCTCAGGGTCTGGGAGCTGTGGTCAGCTGGGTCAGAAGGGACCCCAGGGGTCTCTGCTGCAACTGTCTGGGGGGGTCTGGGACATCATGAATTCAGATGTAAAGCCCCACTAGGGGCTGGTTGAGTTACCCTCATTCTATCTATGAAAAAAAGTTTGCTAAAGCAAAATAATGCTATGAACAAAAACTACAGGGGACCAGCTTAACCAATTGAAGAGAACAAACTTCCCAAGCACTTTAAGCAGACGCCAGTTGTTTGCAAACAGTGTGCTAATATACAAGTGATTTGTTCATTAAAGGTGCCCCAGAGGGCCTCCCCTTGGCAATTCTTTGCTTTGGGTGACAAGTATATACCTGAATGGTAGAAAGTGGTATCTCTGTGGGGTTATTCTATTACTTAGGGGTTTGAGGGGTTTGTATTTCCTGTGCTACTTCTCCTGCACACCTCCTCTCTCGCACCCCATTCCCCCCGCTGTCCCCCACTCCTCTGTTGTCCAAGCGGGCTGATGGATCCTGGAATGGGATTCAGGCAGTCTGGAAACCTCCCCCAGCCAGCCCGGTCCAGGTGGGGACCCCCTGGGCCCTGGCCCTGCAGGTGTTAGGAGGGAGGGCCGAGGTGTGCACACCTGCACACACGTGAGTGGGTGGCCCCGTGGGGCTCCTGGGGTTCAGCACTGCTCAGCAGTGGAGGGGGGTTCTCAACTGCTTGTCCCAAATGTGCTTTTAGTATCATGTAAGAGGTTTTTAAGTTATATTTATTTTGTGGGTTTTTCAATTGCACAAAACACTAAGTCTGAGAGGCCGGATGCTATTTCTCCTTTAAAGCTCTGCCTTCTTTCTGAACGTCTTTTCCCACCCAGTGGAAAGAGCCCGGATGTAGCCTTGGCCACTGCCCCCCTCCCCTCCCCACTCCCCATGGACTCTTTCCACCGCTAGCTGTATTTAGCTTTGAGTTTCTCTGCGTCTGGCCAACCCCCATGTGTATATAACCCAGGCCCTTGCTTGGGAAGAAGCAAGGTGCTCACCCCCTGCCAGTGCCTTTTTCTGGAGAAGAAGACTCCCCCGGGTGTTCTCCTTCCCTCTGCACCCCTCTCCTCGCCACACCTTTGGAGAAAACTGAGCTGTTACAGACCCCTGCAGCGTGCCTGTCAAACAGACTTTACACGCCCTGTACCTTCGTGAATAAAGGCCCTGGAGACCATGGTGCTGGGCGCCATCTGTGTGCTGTCCTTCCCACCCCACGTCCTTGAGGGGTGTCTGGGGGCGGGGGCAAGGGTATCTTTGCAAGTTGGAGGATCCAGTGGGGCTATGATAACTCCCAGGTGTGTGGGTCAGATTGGGTAATATTTTAATCGGCAAAGGGTTTTAAACACTTTTCAAAACTCTTTTCTACTCTTCCCATGAAAACTTCACATAGTATCTCAGGGACGAAGCCACAGTCTGCTCCCCCCTGGAGCTGGCAGAGCTGCCAGCAGCCTTTGCTTATGCAGCCTGGCTCTGGGTGCTCACGTCTCTAGTCCCCTTGGATCCCGGTATCGGCTCCATGAGTAAAGCTGTATAGTCTACCAGTGGGGAAACTGAGGCTTAGAACAAACACCTTGTCCTGGGTAATAAGTGGGAAGCAGGGATTCAGATCCAGAATTTGCCTGTTTTCAAAACCAATTCTGTCTTCTCCCTCCCTGGGAGGACATCTGGAGGGCAGAGAGCTTGTCTTGTCTTTGCCATGCATCCCAGGCACTGAGCACCAAGCCTGGCACATAACAGCTGCCCAGCGAGGGTTTGGTGGGCTAATGCACGGCCGTGGGGCTGGGTTGGCCGAGGAAGACCACTGAGAGCAGGAGCCCTGGCAGCATATCAAGGACTCGCCTTGCCCTTCCCTTCAGGCCTCTCCCAGCTCTAGATTGCTGGCGGCTTCATTTGCAGAACCCAGCGTTCTGTATCCAGGGGGCTGGTTCATCCTTATCATTTTGAAAAATTACAGGACAAAAGCACAAAACAGCCACAGTGCCTTTGCGCCTTCTGTCCCTCCTGGCTGGACTGCTCTCCCCAGGTTATCCCGTGGTAACTGCTCGTTCTCACGCCTGTATCTCATTCCTGTCCCTGCCCCACACTAGCTCTGTGGGCTCCAACCAGATTCATCCCAACTGCTTCCTGCCCTTTCTTTCCTCTCAGCCCAGAGCCCTGGGACGTGCCCATGTGCCTGTGTAACCCTGAAGTCTGGGGAATTTAACAGTCCCCCTTCCCGTGGTACAAACCTTTCCCCAGTGGGAGACAAGAACAGGTCACTAGGTCCCTGCACCTTCACCACACACCCACCTGCCTGATGGATGCAGCTCCCCAAAGGTCCTATCAGATCAGACCAGCAGCTGGTCTTCATTCTGACAAAGAAGCTTCATTGGAGAAAACTGAGCTGTTACAGACCCCCGCAGCGTGCCTGTCAAACAGACCTTAAATGCCCTGTTGCCTTCCTGAATAAAGGCTCTGGAGACCATGGTGCTGGGCGCCATCTGTGTGCTGTCCTTCCCACCCCACGTCCTTGAAGGGTGTCTGGGGGCGGGGGCAAGGGTATCTTTGTAAGTTGGAGGATCCGGTGGGGCTTCATGCTGATAAAGAAGCAGGAAACAAGCCTCCTCCTCAGGCTTTGCTCCCTGGGGAACCTCAGCAGAGATAACCATCCTTTAGCTCTTGGCTCCCATGTTAACTCCTTGGAAAAGTCTCTGAACCCCTGGCTAAAGCGAGTGCACCCCAGCCACACTCATCTCCCACCTGCTGCTCAGTGTTCCCAAACCATCTACAGGACTTGGGGTCTGTCTCCTCCATTCCGAGAGCAGAGACTTGACCTTTTAACTACAGTTTTCCACATTTTGCAGTGCCAGACACAGGGCAGGTGCTCAGGCAGTGTTGATGGGGTCCCTGAGCATCCCCAATGACCATGGCTTTCGGGCACACAGATGCCCCTTCTTAGGCAGGAGCAGAGTTGCTCCCAACCGGCATGGATTACTTGGCCTCCATCCTCTGCCGCCTTCTTGTCTGTGCCTCTTTCAGCCATCTGTTCTGAGTGTCTTTCTCTAGACCTTGCCATTGCCAATAATTGCTCAGTAGAGGCACTCATGGAGAACACTCCAGTATTCTTGCCTGGGAAGTCCCAGGGACAGAGGAGCCTGGCTGGCTCTAGTCCATGGGGTCACAAAGAGTCAGACATGACTGAGAGACTAAAGAACAACAACAAGGCTCACGACAGTGCTTTCTGGGATGGGTGAGTGTCACTCCCTCTCCTCACCATCATCACCCCTGCCCCCGCCAGGCTTTGTGATCGCTCCCAACCCATGTGCAGCTCCTGTGGCCATGAAACCCTGGCCTCGTATCCGCCTGCTTTCCCTGCTCAGCCTCCTATGTCTCCAGCACAGACTGATGGAGACATCGCTACAGCCCACCAAAGGTGCCGTCTCCACACCCTGCCTGGGACCTGGGCCACCCACTCGACCGGGGCTCCTCTCCAGCTGTGCAGTCAGGGCACCAGGAGCATCCAGGCCTTCTCAGCTTCCGCACTCCTCACCCTGCTAACCTGGAGTGGACCCTACATGTCCCCTAGAGGCTCGGGCCACAGAGAAAGGACCAGACCCCAGGCCATGGGGACACAGAGGAGCATGGGTACCACCAGGGCACACGTGCCCCTGAATGGGGAATAGCCATCCTCTGGCTTACTTAATGGGATCTTGGGTCTTTCTGCCTGCTTCAGACAAACTGCAGTGGCCAAGGTGGCCCGTCAAACCCTGCCTGCCCTGGGGAGGGAGAGTCAGCACCTGAACCAGTAGAGCTCAGGGACCCTGCTGCCTACAGGCCACACACTTTGTAGGTGGAGACAGGATGGGTCGGCGGGGGGCGGGGGCGGAATCACTCCGGTGTGGCTCCACTGCCTCAGAAGGGTTTGACCTTAACGCAGCCGGTAAGTGCAGACCCTTCCAGAACTAAGTCACATCACGTACCTCGGCCAATCACAGGGGCCTGCCCCTGCTCACCTCCCACCCACGCTCCACTCCACCGGAACAAAGCAGGAGAGCCCTGGGCACAGACATGGCCTGGTGGGCAAGCTGATACCACCACCCCACCCTGAGGTTCTGCTTCCTAAGGGTGACCAGCTGTCGGGGACCTGTGTTGTGGGGAACTGGAAGGTCAGTCACCCTGCCGCTTCCCAGAACCACTTGTTGTACCAGCTGCCTTGGCAGGCTTCCCTGAAACATGGACGCCAAGGTAAAGGCTGATGTGCTAACACTTCATTGGGAAGAGCAGTCCCTGGGGGCAAAGGTGAGGGGTGGGGTAATCGAGGCAGGGATAAGGGCAACATGAACAGGAGGGAAGCTTACAGAGAGGCCTTCATGCTAGGGTCTGTGGTCGGTCCTACAGGGCAGGGAGGAATGGACATTCCCACTGGTTATCTGTGTGCATCTCTGGGGTGACACTCCAGCTCCTTCAACAACCTGAGCACAGGTGCCTGTGCTGGGTCAGTGCTGGGTGGGGGTGGGGGGTAGGGGGACAATGTGCCTCCTGGACTGTGGGGGGCAACAGAGGGCTTTGCCGGGTTGCTCTGGTTTCTGGGGTGCTGTGGGAACTAAGTCTGGTGAGGAGCTTTTTTTTCCATAAATTATACCAACAGGGCAGCTCCCATCTGACACGCCTCTCTTCTGCCTCTTGCGTTTCCCTGACTGAGGGACTTACCCCACACTCAACTGGGCAGGACACTGGACACATCAAACCACCCTGCAGGTGTGCCAGGCCTGGGGAGGTGAGAGGGGTCGAGAAGAACAGAGCTCTCTGAGAGTCTACAGAGGGCCAGCTGGAGAGTTTTCGGCTGTCTGGACAACATGGAGGGATCAGCAGGAAACCTCCTTGAGATAGTATGAGGCCCAGCGGTTAGGGGAAGTTCTTGGGCGGTGTGGGCGGAAGGTACAGGGAGCCCCTTACCTGCCCCCTAAGCAGATGTGGCCTGCTCAGCCAAGGGACCACTCTTCCCACATTTGACATGGCCCCGAGGTCTCCCCAGGAATGTCACTGAAATCAAGGGAGTCATGTGGCTTAACACAGAGGTCTTTCACCTTTTGAGGGTCATGGATGCGGGAGATAATCTAGAGCAGTAGTCCCTAACCTTTTTGGCACCAGGGACCAGTTTTCATGGAAGACAATTCTTCCAGGGACTTGGGGTGGGATTGAACTGGGGGTGGGGGGTGTATGTTTCAGGATGATTCAAGTGCATTGCATTTAGTGTGCACTTTAATGCCACCACCAATCTAATACCTCCTGACCTGACAGGAGGTAAGGGTCTGTGGCCCAGAGGATGCGGACCCCTGATCTAGAGGGAGCTATGAACCCTCTTCTCAGAAAAATGTCCATGAGCACACGCACAGACAAATTTATATATGAATGCAGGGACTTCTAGACACTCCACAAAGCCCCTTGAAAAATTCCCAGATAGTATATGGGCCCTGGCTTAAGAACTCTTGGATTGTAATTGCCCTTCCCAACAATACATTATGGACATGTGCCCCACCCATCCCCTCACTGCAAGGACGTGTCTGTGCATGGGAGACTTGCCCGGCCTCTGCACCCCCTCCATCCTCCCCTCACTGCAAGGACGTCTCTGCATGGGAGACTTGCCCGGCCTCTGCACCCCCTCCATCCTCCCCTCACTGCAAGGACGTCTCTGCATGGGAGACTTGCCCGGCCTCTGCACCCCCTCCATCCTCTCCCTTAACCATGCGACCTTCTAAACAGGCACCATCTTAGAACTGCAGTCCATCTGTCTTTAAGCAGAGCTTGATGGGAAACAGCCATGCCTGGTTCCTTCATGTACTGCATATGGCAGCTTTCGTACTAAACAGCAGAGTTGAGTAGTTGCCAGAGACTGAACAGCTGCAAAACCTAAAATATTTACTATCTGGCCCTTCACCAAAATGTCCTCCAACCCCTGCGGTGACCGCTGATGAAAAATTGCTACCTGTCAGGCACCATATCAGGTGACTTAAGGCTACAGAAAAACTTATAAAACTTCACAAAATGGGCTTTGTTAATCCCATTTTGTACACAAGAGACACAGAGAGGGTGAATAACTTACCTAAGGTCACGCAGCTGAATCAGCCTTTGAACCAAAGCTCTAGATCTTTCCATGACCCTACATGACCGAGCCTCCCAAGCAGCCACGTTTGTCCCCACACTGGCTGCATCACAGGATTGCTGGGATGGCTTGTTGTCAAGCCGTAAGTCCTGGTTTCGGTGACTATAAACCTGACCAGGCCCTGGGGATGTTCATCCCAAGCATGGCTTCTCCTAGGGGTGGGTGCTGAGCTGCAGAGCCCCCAAGACCAAGAGGCTGCCCCTGGTCTCCAGCCAGCCTTGGGGGGTTGGGCGGGGGCGACCCTGGATCAGGAGCTGTCTGATGAGGCACTGTTTGTTCTGGACTCTGAGTGACCCTTCAGGGAAGTGCGGCCTGCGCAGCACCGTGACGCCACTGCTCGCCCCACCCCAGCCCAGCAGCCTGTGCAGAGCCAAGCGCATGTGCTGGCTCACGGGGGGCCTTTCCACAGGAAAACAGAAAATGCATCCTAACTTTTGAAAACACCAGGAAACCGCTCACGTGTCATTTTTCTCTCTTTACTGTGATGGCATTGGCCGGCTCCTGGCTTCAGCGGGACACACGGAGGCCTGAGATGACAAATTCAGCAGAGAAGTCAGGGAGGGAGTGGAAAGTGCTGAGAAGAGAGCTTTCACTCTTTAGCAAAAGGTGAGGGCTTAAGGTTATCTTTTTCTAATGAGAAAATAACTAGTTTGATATAATACTAACAACAATAATAACCTAAGAAATGGAAGGGCTTTCCTGGGTAGGTGCCTGTCTCAAAATGTAACCCAAAGGCATACACTGGGCGGCTTCAACAACAGGGATTTATCCAAGTTCTGGAAGTCCTGGATGAAGGTCTGGCAGGGACTGGGTTCTGGGGTGAGCTCTCTTCTTGGCTTGCAGACAGCTTCCTTCTCTCTATGCCCTCACCCGAGCAGCGGGTGGGGAGGAGTCAGCTCTTGTGTCTCTTCCTCATCTTCTAAGGGCAGCAACCCTATCTAATGAGGTCCCCACCATTATGACCTCACATAACCTTTATCAGGCCCTCACAGGCCCCATTTCCAAATACAGTCACACTGGGGGTTAGGGCTTCAGCATATAAATGGGGTGGGGTGGGGGTGTTGTGGGAGGGGGTGTGGGGGTTGGGAACACACAACATTCAATCCATAACAGAGCCCCTGTGCTCCCTAATACCTAGGGCTAGTTCCACCTCCACCTTCCGGTCCCGAACCTTCCAAACTTGTGAATGAATAAAGCAGTTTGAAGGGTAGGGATGGGTCATGCAATGCTAATTTCTGTGGTTTGCAATGTGGCAACATGTATTTGGGTTATTTTAAAAATAGTTTCTGCAAATCATGGACAACCAGTATCTTACTGAGACAATTTGCTGTTGACAGCAGCCCTGTTTTATTTCAATGGGAGAAAATGCCCAAGTTTAGTCATGCTTTAGAGAACACGTGCTGGAGTGAAATCAAGACTGCAGCCTACAGAGGCTGCTGAAGTAGAGAGCAGTCAGAGGAGGGTGCCCCCTTCTGGATAGACATGTGCATTACAATGTACAGGAAGAAATGGAAGATGATGGAAGATGGGTCAGTCAGTTCAGTCACTCAGTCGTGTCCGACTCTTTGCGACCCCATGAACCGCAGCACACCAGGCCTCCCTGTCCATCAGCAATTCCCGGAGTTTACCCAAACTCGTGTCCATTGAGTCGGTGATTCCGTCCAGCCAACTCATCCTCTGTTGCCCCCTTCTCCTCCTGCCCTCAATCTTTCCCAGCATCAGGGTCTTTTCCAGTGAGTCAGTTCTTCCGATTAGTTGGCCAAAGTATTGGAGTTTCAGCTTCAACATCAGTCCCTCCAATGAACACCCAGGACTGATCTCCTTTAGGATGGACTGGTTGGATCTCCTTGCAGTCCAAGGGACTCTCAAGGGTCTTCTCCAACACCACAGTTCAAAAGCATCAATTCTTCGATGCTCAGCTTTCTTTATCGTCCAACTCTCACATCCATACATGACTGCTGGAGCCCGGGGTGGGGGTGGGGGGAACATTTGGGGACGGGACGGGGAGAAGGGTGTGCCCAGGCACACTTCTGGTGCTGTGTGTGGACTTTCTCCCATTGACCAGAGGCTTTTATGCCAGGGCGTGATGAGATCACATTTGTAGTGGTAGATGGCTCTGGCTGCCTGTGCCCTGGGGGTGAGTGGAGGGGACAGATGAGGTGAGGGGACTCATTAGGAGGTTAGGATAAGCCAGAGGGTCCTGAAAAGAGGTGGAGACCATGGACTGAAGAATGTGAGAGGCATAGTGTGGGTGCCCATGCACACATGGCTGTGGGAGGGCTGGGCTGGGGTGCCCAAGGGTGACCAGCTGGTAGACTGGGGCAGGGGAAAGGCAGGAGGAAAAGCAGGACTAGGGGTGGGCGAGGAGGGGAGATGGCGAGTTTAGTTTGGATGACTTGAGATAGAGGTACCTGGGCAACATATCCAGGTGGAGCCGTCTGCCGGCAGCTAGGCACGTGGGCCTGGAGTTCAAGAGCAGGCCTGGGTGGGGAACGGGCTTCTGGAGTCATGGGAATAGACTGTGGGCTTCCCCAGGGAGGCTGGAGTGGGGAGGATGTTCACAATATCATGGTAAGTGACGAAAGCAGAATTCAGAATTGTATGTGCTATTTGGCCCAAGTTTTAGAGTTAAAAGGAAAACCTCAGATTATTCACAGTGCTTTTTTTTGAGTGATGGGATCATGAGTGTTTTATATTTCCTTCCTTACAGTTTTCAGTTTAATCAAAAATTTCCCAGCAGACATAATT
Source organism: Bos grunniens (assembly GCF_055505025.1). Classification (NCBI taxonomy): domain Eukaryota; kingdom Metazoa; phylum Chordata; class Mammalia; order Artiodactyla; family Bovidae; genus Bos; species Bos grunniens. The sequence goes on from NC_141180.1 coordinate 51,481,516, forward strand.
TGCTTTCATAATCAGAAATATGTACGTGTGTATGTGTTTTGGAGTCGCAAAGAATTGGACAGGACTTAACGAACGAAGCTTCCCTGGTGGCTCAGACAGTAAAGCGTCTGCCTACAGTGCGGGAGACCTGGATTTGATTCCTGGGTCGGGAAGATCCCCTGGAGAAGGAAATGGCAATCCATTCCAGCACTCTTGCCTGGAAAATCCCATGGGCGGAGGAGCCTGATAGGCTACAGTCCATGGGGTCGCAAAGAGTCGGACACGACTGAGCGACTTCACTTTCACTTTCACTTTAGCGAATGAACAACAATGTGTTTTGTTTTTAGTCACTACCTCTGAAACCAAAATGTCCTTAACCCTCCCTTCCGAGCCCCCAAGCCCTGCTCTTTGGGTGCTTATCACACACTGTTGTATTTGTTCACCTGTGGGAAAGTCTGAGTCCTCGTCATCCTGGGGTCCTCAGCTCCAGCCCAGAGCCTGGCACATAGAGGCAGCATGAGAAATCCTGCATCAGTGGAAAAAGGAAACTTAGAAGGCCCACCACAAAGCATGTACCCAATGGCCAGGCAAGACCAGGGGCTCCCTGGAGCCCTGACAGTGCCCTTGCCAGGATCTTAGGCTAGTCAGGGCACAGGAACTTGCTATTTATGGAGCTCTCAGTCCTTGGCAAAATCTGTTTATAAAGAAAAAAATCTAGCTATTTGTAAATGTTCATGAAATGCTAATATTAATTATAAGGATCAGCAATGAATAATATATTAGTTCATAAATGAGCTCATAAAAAGCATCACTACTTTTATAGAGGACGATTTGGCAGTAAATAGTCTCAACTTTTTAAAATACATATCCACTGACTGAGCAAAACTGTCCAGGTGTTTATTTACAGATACCATAGCCCATGTGTCCGATGACACCGACACAGGAAAATTCAATCCAGGACAGCCAAAGATTGCAAATGCCGTCCATGTCATTGTGGGGCCAGGCTAAATGAAATGTTTCCAATGCAGCTGTTAAATATGACGCAAATGAACATATCTATGAAAAAGAAACAGACTCACAGACATCGAGAACAGACTTGTGATTGCCACGGGGATGGGGGTGGGTGGGAGGGGAATGAACTGGGAATTTGGGGTTAGTAGACGCAAACTATCATGTTTAAAGTAGATAAACAGCAAGGTCCTACTGTACAGCACAGGGAACTATATTTACTATCCTCTGGTAAATCAGAATGGAAAAGCATTTTAAAAAGAGTGTGCATATAAATATACACACTCACCTCAGTCGTGTCTCACTCTTTGCATCCCTATGGACTGCAGCCCACCAGGCTCCTCTGTCCATGGGATACTCCAGGCAAGAATACTGGAGTGGGTTGCCAGGCCCTCCTCCAGGGGATCTTCCCAACTTAGGGATAGAACCTGCATCTCTGATGTCTCCTGCAGATATATATATATATATATATATATATATATATATATATATATCTGAATCATTTTGCTGTACAGCAGAAATTAACACAACATTGTAAATCAACTATACTTCAGTTAAAAATGGACAAAGCAGTAGGACACGAGAGAGTTCAGAAAGAGATCTATACACGTGTTATGAATTCTTTTTCAACAAAAAATGCAAAGTAACTCCATGAAGAAGAGACAGTGTTTTCAACAAAAGGTGCTGAAACAATTGGGCATCCATATACAAAATAATCTGAACTTTGACTCAAATTTTGCATCACATACAAAAATTAACTCATGTAAACTGAACTCAAATAAAACCTAAAATTATAAAACTTCCAGAAGAAAATATGGGATAACATCTTGGTGATTTAAGGTTAGGCAGAGATTTTCTTGGATATGTCACCATAAAAGAAAAATATGATAAATTGGACTTCACTAACATTTAAAGCTTCTGCTCTTTTAAAAACTTTGTTAAGAAAATGAAAAACCAAGCCACAAATTGAGGAAAAATATTTGCAAAACACACATCTGACAAAGGATGCAACCATTATATCCAAACGTATGTTTTTAATTGTGGTAAAAAAGCCACATAACATGAAATCTACCCTCTTAACAAAATTTTAAATGTTACATTACACTGTTGTTAACTCTATGCACATTGTTGTACAACAAACTCTAGAATTTTTTCATCTTGCGTGACTGAACCTCTATATTCATTAAACAATTCCGCAATTCCTTCTCCACGCAGCCCTTTGTAACCACCATTCTATGCTCTGTTTCTGTGAGTCTGACTACTTTAGATACGTGGAATCATGCAATATTTGTCAGTCTGTGGCTGGCTTATTTTACTTAGCAAAATGTACTCAAGTTTCATTCATGTTACAGCACACGACAGGATTTCCTACTTTTTCAGACTGAATACTATTCCACTGCATGTATATTCCATGTTTTCTTTGTCCGTTCATCCCTTGATAGATGTCAGAAACTCCTGAAACTCACCAGTAAGAAAACAACTTTCCACCAAATGGGCAAAACATCTGAACAGACATCTTACAAAATAAGACAGGGAATAAACACGTAAAAGATACTCAACATCATTAGCCGTAAGGAAAATGCAAATGAAAACCACAGGGAGCTGCTACTACTCATCTATTAGAATGATAGGCTTAAAAAAAGAACCTGTGGTAGCAAGTGCTGGTGAGGATGCAGAGTAAGGGGGACTCTGACTCACTGCTGAAGAGAATAACACGGTAACTCTAGAGAACGCATAACAACTTCATATGAAATGAAGCATATGCTTATTGTGCAGCCCAACAACTCCACAATCCTAGGGATTTACCCACAAGAAATGAATGTTTTATGTCCACATGAAAACATTCTCAAATGTGTATAACAGCTTTATTCATTATCCTGGAAACTCTGCAGATCTCCTTCAATCTGTGAATACGTGAAAAATGCGGTTATCCTTACAGTGGTATACTACTCAGCAGAGACCAGGAGCAGAGTACTGGTGAAGGCAACAATGTGGATAAAGCGGAAATGCATTAAGCTGGGACTTCCCTGGCGGTCTAGTGGCTGAGGCTTTGCTTTCCAGTGCAGGGGGTGTGGATTTCATCTCTGGTTGGGGAGCTAAGATCCTACATGCCTCGGGATGAAAAAGCCAAAATATTAAAAAAAAAAAAAGGAGCAATATTGTAACAGATTCAATACTTAAAAAAAAAAGAAAGAAATGCATTATGCTAAGTGAAAGCAACCATGATGCTAGTTGTAATTATATATGAACTTTCCAGGTTGCCCTAGTGGTAAAGAACGCATCTGCCAATGCAGGAGACATAAAAGATGTGGGTTCAATCCCTGGTTTGGGAAGATCCCCTGAATGAGGGCATGGCAACCCGCTCCAGTGTTCCTGCCTGGAGAATCCCCATGGATAGAGGAGCCTGGCGACTACAGCCCTTGGGGTCACAAATAGTCGGACACGACAAGTGACTTAGCAGGCACACATGACTCTCAGGATATGACTTTCTGGAAATGTAAAAACTGTACAGCTGTACGTGTTTGACAAACTGTATATAGGCTTGTATACAGGATTATTTGCTATAAAGGGTGAATCATGTAAATTATGTCTCAAAAAACCTGAATGAGAAATTAATTGATGTCCCTTATTGACTCATTTGAAAAGACCCTGATGCTGGTAAAGACTGAGGGCAGGAGGAGAAGGGGATGACAGAGGATGAGATGGTTGGATGGCATCACCGACTCGATGGACATGAGTTTGAGTGAACTCCGGGAGTTGGTGATGGACAGGGAGGCCTGGCGTGCTGCGGTTTGTGGGATCGAAAAGAGTCGGACACGACTGAGCGACTGGACTGAACTGATGAATAAAAAACACCTGAAACAAATAAATCACCCAGCGTCGCTGTTAGTGTCTTGGACTAACTCCTTCTACATCTCTTATTTGTGCCTGCTCTACATAAGCTCTGTTCTAGGCATCGTGCACATGTTATTTCATTTATCCTTAAACACAGTTATTAATTACAGAAACCAAATTCTGTGAGGCTACCTCATGTTTCTGTGAAGGTATTTTATAGCTGTGTTTAAATTCCATCATCGGTGAACCTTAAAGTAAGGAAGACTATCCTCGATGACCTGGGTGTGTGCTAAGTTGCCTCAGGCGTAACTGACTCTGTCACCCCATGGACTGTGGCCCGCCAGTCTCTTCTGTTCCCGGGCATTCTCCAGGCAAGAATACTGGAGTGGGTTGCCAAGTGGTCCCCCAGGGATAACCTGGGAGGGCCAGTTTCAATCAGTTGACAGGCCGGAGGAGCAGAACTGAGACTTCCAGGGAAAGAAACGTCACCTGTGGCAGTTTCCACTCATGCCCAAGAGCTCCAGCCTGCCCTTCCGGGTGGCCAGCCCCAAAATGATGAGATTTGCCACAGTCGCCTGAGCCAATTCCTTGCTACGTATGTGTCCCACTGGTTCGGCTTCTCTGGTTGGTACGCCTGAAAGATACACCAATACTCAGAGACATCACAGACAGGCATCGGCTTATCCAGCGAGTTAGTAGCTCAGGGGTCCTGCTCTTTCCCACTGCGTTACCCCAATCAGAGACAGGAGAGAAGAACATTTGGGGGTTTTGTTTGTTTTGTATATGCCTCCTTCTTTTATTTATTTAAATGAATTGCATTTACATTGTTAAAATACTACACAATTCTGTAGTTGAGAATTGGGCATATTTGTTTGTGATGAATGCCTGAGTACAATTTTCCCCCCTCAAGCTCCTTTTCTAGAGTTGACATCAGAATTATCTTGGAGCCAGTAAGGAGGTACTAACATTTCTATGCTGTGAAGTTGAAACAATCTGATTCAGGGAGTTAAGTCCCAGATTTGTCACCTCATTCACACTTCAACCTGTCTTCTCTTTCAGATTATTAGAAAGGAACATTTTGACTTGCTTCTAAGTTTAAAAAAGAAAGGAATAGGATCCTGGACATTCCCTCCCTCCCTCCTACCCTATTTCCTCCGCAAAATCTCTGGCCATGAATTCTCTCTCTGGGGCCCCTTCTTTACTTTAAGCTTCTTCCTCTCTTCTCCCCACCCAGTGTCTGGCTCCCCCTGCACTAGATTGACTAGAGCCCCTTCTCTGATGAAATAGCCACGGGCTTTCCCGCAGCAGGGCCTTCCAGAAACGACCCGGAGTCCTCCCGACCATCATCGCCCTCCTCCACTGTCTCTCTTTTCTCACCGCCTCTGGCATGCGACAGTGGCTGTGGAAGAGGCTCCTTCTGTTGACCAGTTCACTCAGGAGAGAACAAAGTGAAGGTCCCGGAAGTGGCAGGTCTGAAAGTTCTAGCACCTGCAGGCTCAGGCCCCTCAGAGCTGGGGGTGTTGGGTGTGTGGGGTCTTAGACCTGCACCTGCTTTGAACTGGGGTTCCAATCACTCAGGAAGGGAAGCCAAGGTGGGTGCCAGGGACTCATTATTTCATGGGTGTATCTAAATCTGTGTTGGGCAGTGAGGTGAGAGTTGTAAGGACAGAGCTGTGGGTTCCCTGGCTCTTTTCTAATCTCAAGGCACTGGGTGGTGGGGCACTGGGGCTTGCAACCGTGTTGGTGAGACACGCAATCCATACACTGACACACACACACATGCTCAACAGCAATCAAAACACATTAAAAAAATAATTTTATTTATTTGTTTTGGGGGGAGCTGTGCTGGGTCTTCGTTGCTGCTAGGGCTTTTCTCTAGTTGTGGCGAGCGGGAGCTACTCTCCAGTTTCAGTGTGCAGAATTCTCACTGCAGTGACTTCTCTTGTTGCGGAGCCCAGTTTCTAGGACATGCAAGCTTCAGTCGTTACGGCACATGGGCTCAGTAGTTGCGGCTCCTGGGTGCTAGAGCACAGGCTCAAAAGTTGTGGCACACGGGCTTAGTTGCTCCAAGGCATGTGGGATCTTCTTGGGTCAGGGGTTAAACTCCCATCTCCTGCATTGGCAGGCAAATTCTTTACCACTGAGCCACCAGGGAAGCCCCAAACACATTGTTTTGAGGAACTAGGATTTCTTGTTCAAAATATGGGCATGTCCAGAAATCCAGGTCATATGGGTGTTGGTTGAAAGGACCAAAGGCATATACTCTGCAGAAGAGAAGAGAAGGGGAGATAGAGACAAGAGAGACACCCTCAGATGACTGAGGGGCTGCCTGTCTCGTCGAAGAGGGAGAGGACCTCCTGCATCCCATCTCATCCCCATTCTTTAGTTCTGGAGGGACCACGGGGACTGATGGGGAGAAGTTACAGGGAAGTAGGTTATGACTCAACCAACTCTTTCCATCCCCCAGAGGAACAAGCTACTGAGTCCCTGGTCATTAGAGGAATTTACATAAAAGTCCCTTGACCAATCATCTGGCAGATGGGAGGCGGGAATTCTTAGAAAAGGTAGGGGATTGGGCACCATGACCTCCAAGCTCCCTCCCAACTCTAAGATTTTACAAAGAGCCACTTGACATTCATAGTTTTCAACTAACAAATATGCTTTCATGTTTACCTGCCTTATACTGAAAAAGATACACTTAAAGGCTCAAGTTTTATACATCAAATCCTGCAAAACCAGTAGGGCTGCCTGGATCCAGGGGAGGATGTGATATGGAGTGACTGACAGGAAGTGAATCTGGAAAGCAATCTGGGGAGGTGAATTTTGAATAGGATGGTCTTTTTTTAAATTTTTATTTATTTGATTTTTTTGGTTGAGCTGGGCCTTCATTACTTTGCTCAGGCTCTCTCCAGTTGTAGTGAGCAGGGGATATTCTTCGTTGCAGTGCGCAGGCTTCTCACCGGTGTGTCTTCTCTCGTTGTGGAGCACAGGCTCTAGGCGAGTGAGCTTCAGTAATTGCAGCACGCAGGCTAAGTAGTTGTGGCTCATGGGCTTAGCTCCAAGGCATGTGGAATCTTCCCAGACCAGGGATTGAACCCGTGTCTCTTGCATTGGCAGGCAGGTTCTTATCCACTGTGCCACCAGGGAAGACTGAATGGGATGGTCTTGACTTTCACCACTCAAACCACACTACTGTCAGTAGAGAATTAGATCATTCCAACTGGGTGCTCAGGGCAGGCCTCCTCCTTGGGGCAGACCAGACCAATTGCCAGGCTGAGACCTCAAGGCCAAGGCAGCAGGCGAGGCCAATGATCTTCTTTTGTGGTCCTTGGCACACGCAGCACTCCCCACCTGTGCAAAGTGTGACTCCCTTAGAAGTTCCCAGATTCGCCTCCAGTGACCCGGGGCTTCACGACTCGGGGCTGCCATACGGCCACAGCAAACAATGCCTTTTGGGTTGCACAACAAAGAGAGAACAGAGCCTGTAGGTAATGCTTTCTCCGAAGTTGAGAGACATTTTGGAAATCCTTGTCAGGCCACCACTGCTTCCTGATGCTTGGCTGTTGACCTTCTTCCATATGTTCGCTGTCTTTTGGTCTCGATTCGTTCCTGTCCAAATGAAATTCTTTGAGCCCCTAGGCCTGTTGGTTTGTTCTTATTTTCATGGCTAGCATCCAGCACTTCAGATGGGCAGGAAGCCAATGGACACAAACTTTACTTCTATACTGGGTTCTGAGAGGATCTTTGGCACAGAATATTTCCTTTTTTAGGTAGAAGGTGGGAGGTGGGAAGAGGGGGCCAATATGCAGGTGTGCTTCATGTCAATTAACAACTTGCTGCTTCTAATTCCACCTTCCCCATGCAATGAAATTTCCCTGGAACAGGGCCAGAGATGGCATGCGAGAAATAAAAATATTATTGGAGCTGGTGTTATTTGGGGGAGAGTGTCATGTCTGAGAAACCTAGCTCCCTCTGTGAAGTGACTGGGGCCACTGGCTTGGCTTTGCGGAGAATTTTGTGGGGCTGGATGGCAGGACAGTAGCTGATTGTCTACAATCGCAGAGAATTCCCAGGGACTTTGGGAAACTAACCTCTGTGTTCCGTCTTCACAAGGGCTAATAAGGAGGAGCTTAGACCTAAGTCCTGAGCCTTCAGCCTTAGTTTCTTATTCCTTAACTGGCCTCTTGGTAACCAGAGAGCAACTCCCAGCATGCTTTTGGTGCCTCGTCACGTGCTCAAAGGCCCTGCATCCACCCAGAGGGTCCACACTTACAATCCTTCCTAGGTGGGAAGAGAAAAGGGTTTTTTTCGCATGTGTGTTAACCTTTTCTGGAACTTTTCATTTTTATTTGTTTATTGATGATTGATTTGGCAGCACCTCGATTTTTGCAGTATCTTAGTTCCCTGACCAGGGCTTGAACCTGAATCCTGGTAGTAAAAGCACCAAGCCCTAACCATTGGACCACCAGGGAATTCCCTGGAACTTTTCACTGAAGTGAAAAAGTTTTCATTAAAATCATGTGCATATTTACACCTACATTTTTTTCGTATAAAGACTGTTCTCCATCACTGTTGAGATAGGCGGGGTTGGGGGGAGTGGGAATCCGGGAGGACAGGGCTGGAAGAGATGAAAACCTGTAAGAGCTAGACACACCACTTGTCACAAGGAGGAGGAAACCACACGTGTGCTCAGGCCTGGTGTGGGCTCACGTGTGTGTGTGAGCGTGTGACGTATGTAAGGATTTTGTCTGTGTGTGAGATGTTGTAGAAGCTCCGTAGACGGTGGCTCTTCATAGTTGGGAAGATCAGTGAGGACAGGATGAGTCACACGAGGCTTTGGGAACAAATATTTACGTAGGGTTTTTTTCTTGTTAGAGAACCTCAGCTTGGACCAGTTTATGGAAAGGAAAAAAGGAAAAAAATGCAAGGAGTCGGGGAGGGAGAGGAGCTCAAGCTCCTCCTCATCTGTGAGGACCTCACAGATGGCTCACGCATTTAAACTGTCCTGTGGGCAGGGCCGCTGCTGCCTGGAGGTGATGGAGGTGACACCCTCCATCCCTCTCTCATCTCCGCTCTTCCCCTCGTTGCTGACGTCTTGCTTCATTCTCATGACTCCATGTTGAGGGGGCGGGTGGGGGACCTTGGCCATTGGTCGCTTTGGGCTGACAAACCACTGCCTCAAGACCAAAGAGGGGAAAAAGCTTTCCTGTACTCTAGTTCGGAGAAGGCAATGGCACCCCACTCCAGTACTTTTGCCTAGAAAATCCCATGGATGGGGGAGCCTGGTGAGCTGCCGTCTATGGGGTCGCACAGAGTCGGACACGACTGAAGCGACTTAGCAGCAGTACTCTAGTTAGGAAGATCTCAGGGGGATTCCTCGGCCGTTCAGTGGTTAGAACTCCACACTTTCACTGCTGAGGGCCCCGGGCAGGAAGGACCTGGATCTCTGCGGATTAATCCACCATAGCCTGTCCCTAACCCGCAGGACAGGCCTGTCTGGGGTGGGGTGGATTTTGTGAGTGAACGTCTTTCCCAGAATCCCATGGGCCAAGCGGGGGAGGAGCTGGCCCCTGGGAAGGGCGGGTGGACAGCAGAGCAAACAAGATCCCAGTCTTGCATCCTCCACCACGATGGATGTGGTTCCTGAGCTGGGCCCTGAGAGCCAGGGAGGATTTGAACGGAGAGAGGAGGAGGGCTGTCCTCCACTCAGAGAGAGGGAGCAGGCTGCAGACTCTAGGGGCACTGCCATGCCTAAAGCCACAGCACTGATCTCTTCGCAATAAAATCTATATGTCACCACCTCAGCTCCTTCAAAAAGATTCTGGACGTGTGTCAAGTTTCCCCAGAAACTTGAAACCAACAGCAGAGGTGGTGCTCTTTCCCCTGACTGCGGGGTTCCCCTCCTGGCCTGGAACCTCAGGAGATGGAGACAGCTTCTAAGTGTTTGGAAAGTGCTTATTTCCTCCACTGACAACATTCCCAGTTTTAAAAGTTTCTTTGCTTTCTAGAGTCTTTTTTTTTTTTTTAACGTAGCTATTTTTGATGAAAGTATAAATATCCACCAGGCTGACTGGAGAGACAGCTGCCGGCTCCTGCTCTGAGCACAGCCTCCACCCCCCCTTACCCTCCACAGAGCCAGCCAGAACCCATCAGGGGGCCTGGACTCAGACTTGTGGCTGGAGGGGGCACTACTCCAGGGCCCATTCAGGTTTCCAGGCTTTCCACAAGGACACTCAGGGCCGCAAGGCCACAGGAACGGCTGCACAGCTGTGCCCTGGAGGAGCCAGGAAGTGGGTGGACACCAGAAGTGCCCAAGGTGTCCTGAGCCCAGGACGAGGGGGCTACTCTGAAAGAGTACCCCACACACATGGCCAGACACTGCTGTCTCCTTTTTTGGAGGGAAGGTCCCACTTCTCCTCCTCCTACCAGCCAAGTGACCATTTCAGTAATTCCCAGTTTATGTTGCTGTGTGAGAAGGTCTCAGTGACCCAGCTGGCAGCCATCCTCCAGCACCTCAGGCCACTGGCCAGCTGGGGACTGAAAGAGGAGCTGTGCATTTAGGCCACACCTTCCCGCTCAAGGAGCTGCCCAGGCCTGCTGCTTTCTACCCTCCCTCCCTCCACTCCACTCTTCTTTCCCATAAACTGATATAAGTGGAGTCCCTCTTACTGGTAATAACAAATCTTAGCCAAGTCCTTGCTCCCAGGACACTCTGCCCTAGGTTTCTGTTCCCTTCCGGCTCCGTAGGCCACGCATCTTCAGAATAGATCCGAAACCCAGTCTATAAACCCAGCCATGGCCCTCCCACCCACACCGCCTCCCATCCCCAGAGCATCTTCCCACATCCCCTGCTGGGACTGACCACAGCAACTGCAAACCTGTCTCAGAGCCTGCGGTCTGAGAATGCGGAGATTTCTGGGGAACGGTTGCCTTTGTGTTTGTCACAGCCCCTTCCTTCTGGGTCTGAGGAGAACTATCTCTGTGGGGGACTCCTTTCCTCACCCTCTAGGAGAAGCGCTGGAGGCTTCAACCAGGTCACCCCTCCTGAACATGAGCAGATGGGGGCTGGGAGGGGAGAGGAGATCTCGGTGCCCCTGAGGGTTCTTTCCTGTGATGCAGCAGGGCTGGAGGGTGCTGCTAGCTTCATCTCCACTGCACCTTCCCGTCAGCCGGTCTGAAGCCGGAACCCTCTGCAGGAAGAAGTCTCTGGCCAAGAGCATTTCTGGCATAAGTTGAGCACAGCAAGTACCAGAAGAGGCACATGGTCAAGAAATGCCCCTTAGGCGGGGTCTGGGTGACCGTGAGTATCTTGGGTCATTATGTTACCTCAGGCTTTGCATCCTGGTTTTAGCAGTGACTAAAGTCAACCCTTGGGCTTCCCAGGTGGCTCAGTGGTAAAGAATCTGCCTGCCAATGCAGAAAATATGGGTTCGATCCTTGGGTCAAGAAGATTCCCCTGGAGAAGGAAATAATAACCTGCTCCAGTATTCTTGCCTGAGAAATCCCATGGACAGAGGAACATGGCGGGCTACCGTCCAAGGGGTTGCAAAGACATGACTTAGTAACTAAACAACAGCAAACAAAATCCAACCCTTAGGCTCAGATGCCATTTCTGGGGCCTTGAAGGGTCCCTGAGGTTGAGCCTGACGTCTCCCTGCAAGGTTGTACTTTGTGGCATATTCACTCTTTGGGGCAACAGCATCACCAAGACCCTGAGATGGCAGCATCTCTCAGTAGACACACAAGAATAGCCCCAGCCAGAGGACCAGGACCAGATTGGTGACCCGTGGGGTACCGGAGTGATGTGAGGAAACAGTGAGAGAAGCAAGGCCTTGCCCTTGGGTGTGAGTACTGGGGTGACACCCGGGGACTCGCCTCCCATGCCCCCCGGGACTGAATGCAGCTCTACAGATGCGGGGTCTCTCTGCTGCTCCCAAGGCATGTGAAATCAGACAGTCTGTTCCATCATCCACACTCAGTGCTCCTGAATGTCGAGCCACCTGTCGTATGCCTCCCTGGGCACCAGGGAGAGTCTGGAGCCTTCTTAATTCCAAGCACGACTTCCTCATTTAACGTTATTAGATTTCATCTTGTTATATGGCCTCTGCCTGCCAAGAGCTTTTTGAATTCTGATTTGTCTAATAGATTTAGTTCCCTTCATCCACAAATTTGATAAGCTCTGCAGGTCTTCATCCAATTATTACAGAGAACACAGGCAGGGCCACCGGCCATGCCCTGAAATTCCCTCCAAGGTAAGTAACATTGGTTCAACCAGGCCCTTGCTGCAGCTTAACAGCGAGTTGTAAGTTCCCCTAAGCACCCCTATTCTGCTTCTCATTTACATAGGAGACTTGGACGAATGAGTATGCCAGACACATGTCCCTCATCAACCGGTCTCCAATCGAGAGAAGGAAATGAGTTTCATCTGTGCCCCCATTCTTGGTGAGCCCGGTCTGGGCACCATGCTCAATTTAACTCACCAACTTGCGGTTACAAAGGGATCAGATTACCAAACATGTGGGCCTTTGAGAACTAATTTGCCCAACCCTCCCAGGAGAAGGGGTTGAGGAAGAAGTCTGAAGGAAGGCAAGGCCCATCTTGGAGAAGGGCAGCCTTCACAGCAGGAAGGACACCAGCTGCAAACACTGCCAAGGGAATGGGAGGGAGGCACTCCAGGGCCAGAGGTCTGTCCAGTTATGAGCTCGAGAGGACACAGGCAGGTGAGAAGCCATCAGAAAGGTCACATGAATGTTTATTACATAGAAAAGAAGGAAAGGAAGAAAAGGTTTCCAAAGCCATCGTTTTGGGATTAAAAAAAAAAAAAACCACAAACTTGGAATGTCAAAGAGATGCCATGCTTTCTATATTTATAATAGGAATATATAAATATGTACATGGAGATATGTACACAAGTTTTTATTGTCATACATGGTATTTTTCAATACATATACAGTAATGGTGCTTGAAGGACGCATTTAAAGCCAGGAGAAGGCTGGAGAAATTGGAACCCTCCTCAGTGAGCGCCTAGACGGTGCTGTGGAGACTCAGCCAGGTCAGGCAGGTCTGCCAAGGTGGGCACTGGGGAGGTGGGCACGGTTATGAGGATATGGGGGAGCTAAGTTGCAGGCAGGGCTGGGCGCCAGACTGCAAGGTTTGGGCCAAGGTAAGTCTGGAAACTTCCCTAGGTCTGTGACATTAAAGCTTTCTTCCTCTCTCAGAAGGGAGGAAAGCTGCAGTCATTGCAGTGGGCTGGAAAATATAGGAGCACTGGATCCCAGGGGAAGTCTGTGGTGGTGGGGTAGGCTCCCAGTTGTCTGGACGGAAGAGAGACAAGAGAGCCCTGGGAGATCAGAGAGTGGGTCTTGCTGGAGAACAAAAGAAATGTACGGTGATTCATCTAACATAAAGAAGAGAGACCCAAACAAAGCCAGTCATGGTATCAGAAATTATAAATCAAATACAACACGTATTCGTTATGAATTCTGCCGAGACACACAGAATCTGTCTTTTTTCTATATATGTTGTTTTTTTAAAAATGGTACCACATACAGCAATATGGAGCTTAGCCTGTGTAGGGGGGGCAGCCACATGCTACCACAGGCTGTCCAGGCCACCTACAACCACCAACACCCTCTCCCTGCTTGGCACAGGGGTCAAGTGCTAACCCAGAAAGTGGGGGCAGATGTGACCTCTGTCCCCCTTCTCTTCTTACTGGTTCCTGTACCTGGGCTGCTGGCAGTGGGGAGGTGGGAACAGAAAAGGACCTTAAAGAGAGGGTTGTATGCAGCCCTACAAGAGCTGGGAAAGAGACCATTGTCTCCTTCTCTCTGAGCAGACCCCCCTACCCCGCCACAGGAGGCCAAACTGAGTGTGGGGATGGGCACAGCCAGGTTTGGTAGGGTGGGGACGCTGAGCCCGTGGACCCTGGGAGGAAGAGATACAAGACCAGGGGTCCTGGAGAGAGAAGAAAAAGCGTGGGTATCTGGGCACAGGATGAAGCCAAATGTGCCATCCGCCAGAGCCCATGCTGGAGAGAGATGGTTCCCGGGTGGGCTCCTCTGGAGACATTAATTCCCAACCCTGAGTCTCCAGACAGAGCCTGGCCTGCCTCCTCCCAGCCTGAAAGGAGCTGTGTGTGCACGTGTGTGCTGTGTGTGGGTGTGAGTGTGTGCACAGGCGGGGGTGTGCGTGTGTCTGTGCTTCTGCTCGCTCCAGGGTGAAAGTGCAGGTGCGGAAGCGGACCGTGGAGTCTGGACCAGCCTGGGTGGTTGGCATTTGGACAAATCCAGGAAGGGGTGAAGAGGGGTGGGGAATGGAGATTTCACAGCTAGATCCAAGGCAAGAGGCAACTTGTACCAGAAATCAGGACACACGAGTGGGACCCTGTCGTCAACCTCCCCCTTCCCTGCCCTGGACAGGATCAGGAAGGGAGAGTGGAATTTGTCGGGGGAGGGCAGGCAGTATTTCGGTTTTACTAGGAAGAATCCATGGGGCCTGCTGCTCCCTCTCCCTGTCCCTCACCTGGCAAGGCTCAGCCTCCAAGCCCTTTGGCTCCGAAAGAAATGGGAAGAACGGCAGTTGCCCAGCCCCTTCTTGTACCCAAGCTACAGATGGTTAAACTGAGGCACAAGGCAGTAGGAGAGACAGAGTGCTGAGGGTGGAACTCACCCTCTCCAGGCTTGTGGGGCATTTGGGGTCACCTTGGTTTGGGGTTTTCCCCACCCATCACCAGAGGGGCTCGTCCTCTCTCCACAGGGGATTTGGGGTGGATCTATGAGAATCTGAGCATAATCCTCCATGCTCTGTGAGTTCAAGAACTTTCTAAAGTTCTAAGAATCTGAAGGGAACAAAAGTGATGAAAAATACAGGCCCCCAAGCATCGCCACCTACTCATGCTGACCTCAGCCTCCCTTCTGCTGACAGCCTGGCTTCCTATCTCCTCCAGCACATGCCAAGCTCTCTGGGGGCTCAGCCCTAGGCCTTGGAGAGCATCTCCCTTCTCCGACCTCCACTCACCTCGCCGTCCCACCTGGGATGCTGCTCTCCAGGAAGACAGCACCTTCGATCAGCTTCTCCAAAGCCACGCTCAGGACCTACTTGGCCCATTTGGTGCCCACTGAGGGCTTGCTGATGCACAAAATCAAAACAGGTGCCCCCACTCATAGGACTGCAGGAAGCTGGCACAGGGAGCCCATGGAGACAAAGGCTGGGTTCCATGGAGGAGCGTGTGTCAGCAAATGGTCAGCAACTGCTTCAAACTGCTCATCCTAGAGACGAGGTCATGGTCTCTGGGGAGTGGGGACTGGTCCTTTAAAAGTGCTCTGCCACCTTGGGATGCGGAAGGCGGTGGGAGAAGGTTCAAGAGGGAGGGGACATAGGTATATCCATGGCTGATTCATGTTGATGTTTGGCAGAAACCAACACAATATTGTAAAGCAATTATCCTTCAATTAAAAATAAATAAAATTTAAAAAACATAGCAAAAAAGGGCTCAGCCACCTCCAGCCTGCCTGTTGAAAATCCTCTAAACCAACCAGCAACAGGGAGGAATGTAACAGTGAACACCTCCTGCAGACACTAACTGGAGAATTTACATCTAAATTCTACATCCCCAAGCGGTTTACACAGCACAAGAGGCTTTCTTTGCCATGTCACTAACGTGATAAAAACAGCTGGTGTATTAAATCCCGAGGTGGGCCTGCAGCCCACAGCCTGCTCTCCTCCCAGGAGGGGATCCACCCCAGCTCAGGCCCAGGGACTCAGGCAAGCTGAAAAGCGAGAAAACTCCTGCATGTTAGGAGGCAGCCCCTCCCATCGGCTCCACCGTTCTTTTACACTGCAGTGCGGGGCGCCCTTCGGGCCTGCCTTCAATGAGGAGCGTGGGTCTGAGGGCCGCCTGGGGTGGTGACAGCAGGGTGGTGCCCTATTACTGCTGAGTGGGCCAGATACCACCCACCCCACTGCCGAGGACTCCCTCTCAGCCACTAAAGTCAGCTCCATGCCATGAGCGTGTGATGCAGGATCCGTGGCCTCCTCTCTTGGTGCCTCAGTTCTGACATTTGAAAACCCGGCACACTGAAATTTCACCCCATCCCCACCCCACCTCCCCCGCCACTCGGTAAGGGTCACGGGAGATCAAAATGCACCACACAGTGCCTGGCAAGGGCCCAGCGTCTGGGCACTATGTCCCTTCCTCACCTCCCCTCACGTACAGCCAGAGGCTGGCTTCGAGGCCACAGCGGGGTGGCTCCTGCCTGTTGCCCCAGCACCACAGAAGGCAGGAGGGGTGCCGACTGGAGCCAGGAGCCATCTGTCCCTGTGGCTCCCACAGGGACTGCGCCCTTCCCTAAGTCTTGTCGGGGACTCAGATCTTAAGATCCAGGGGGACTGTCTCCACTGTCCACAGGACACTCCCTGGCCGCCAGGTGGCTCATGCTGGCTGTAGGATCCTGCTCTAGCCCGAGGGAATTGCCACTCTGATCCAAGTTTCTCATTCACTGTGAGGTTCTCTGTGTGCCTGTGATCCCTGTCCCGAGTACCCATGGCTTAGGAATGTCCTACGGAATTCTGACTGATCTATGGCTGGACCTGAAATGCACCCTGGGGTTTTTGGACTATTACCCTTGAGACAAGACCCAACCAAAGTGTTGGGTGTCAACCAAGCACTTGCTTGTACAAGGTTCCTGCTTTTCAGTTGGCCGGTGCTTCATAGATTAACTCTGGCCATCTAACGGTCAGTGGACATGACTTTGAGCAAACTCCAGGAGATGGTGAAGGACAGGGAAGCCTGGCGTGTTGCAGTCCACAAGGTTGCAAAGAGTCAGACACAACTTGGCAACTGGACAAGCTAACCACCTGAGCGGCCAGCTCAGAGGACTTGGAGTACACTGGCCGCTGTTCCTTATCTAATGACAATGACGAAACTATTTTGAGCTGATCCACACTATTTTGGGCAGTCCTCACAGACTCATTGTTCAGAAGATAGGCAGGGGTCTACCTGGAAAGGGCCTGCCTCCCGAGGCTGGTGTGTTCTCAAGTTGGGAGAAGCAGCCACAGGTAAGGGAAGGATCTGGGGGAGGGGGCGTAGGACGGGAGATGTCCTTCCAGGCACACACACCCCTGCATGAAGCCAGCCCACACTGGGACTCGTGGTGATACCTGTCACTCAAGAAAACTCCCCTCATGTCTGAATTGTGTCAGTAAACATGAGACATAAATTGCTAGCTCTTCTTTACCCCCCTCACAGCCGCCCCCAGCCATGCCAGGAAAATAAGCCCCACCTCTCCCTATGGGCGCTGCCTCCACCTGACACCTGTCACTGCGAACTCTGGGGAGCTATCTGGGGGTGCCGGGCTGTGGGCTGTCCTTCCTTCCCTCTGCTGGAGCTGTTTTTATCTGACTCCAGTGGAGGCTCCGCGCTCCGACGCCACTTCCTCGAGAGCAACCAGCCGCCAGCCTGCCCTCCTCTTGGCCTGGGGGATGCTGTCTTCTCACAGCAGAAGGTTCTGACTTTCTGGATAAAGCCAAATCCGATCCCACGCCTTGACAACACAGAGGCTTCTAAACGTGAAAAGAAGCTGCAAAGGCTTGGGTTGAGGCCAGGAAGAAAGGAGGGGTAAGAGACAGACACTGCCAGGTGTCCAGAACATGTAACCTGGCCCCAGGCAGCTCCTCAGAACTAAGGGATGGACGGGGTGGTGGGAGGTGGGTAGGATCAGGCCAAGGAGCGGAGAGCCCACCTCTGATTCAGGGCCCGGGGTGGAGGTGGGGGGCAGCAAGTGGCTCAGGGAGTTCCATTTCTTCAAGGATGCCGGTTTGCTATCCAGGCCACAGGGAGCCTGAGACCCACCTCCCAGCAGGACTGTAACTAGAAAGTTCGGTGGATGGAGTGGGTGGGCCACTGCCCCAGGTGGAGAGTATAGGAACGGAGACTAAGCACGCAGTGGCCCCCAAAGGGGCGCACGGTGGAGCGAAGGGCCTACCCAGCTGCCGGTTCCCCAAGCCTTTCCATCCATTAAGGGGAAAACGACCAGAAAAGGCCACTCTTCTGTGCTGCTTCGCTTCAGCCATGTCCAACTCTCTGTGACCCTATGGACCATAGCCCCCAGGCTCCTCTGTCCATGGGATTCTCCAGGCAAGAATACTGGAGTAGGTTGCTGTGTCCTCCTCCAGGGGATCCCCCCAACTCAGGGATCGAAACTGCGTCTCTGTCTCCTGCATTGGCAGGTGGATTCTTTACCACTAGCGCCACAGGCCGCTCTTCCATCCCTGGCCAAATTCTGACTGAGTCCTTGATAGATAGGAAAAGCCCCTTGGAGAGGAACACACCCCGTGGCACACAGTCCAGTGAGGCCAGAAACTTGGCTTTGGGCCAGTCCCACATTTTAACAACCCCTACGTTAGAATGAAAACGAAAAGAAAGCAGACATGTGAATGTCTCCTTTGTCACTGTCATTTAGATCTCCTTTCTCTTAATTGCTGATTGATCTTGAATCAGACATCTTCGGGTGGTTGTGACTGTAACAATCACTTGGGTGTCGAAAAGGCCCCGATCATCCCTTTGCAACAGGAGGAATCCCCGTGTAACACCAGCAAGGTCACCCGAATGCCTCTGTTTGCAGGATTTTTGCAGAAGAAGGATTTTCAGAGAGGGGTCCACAATTATTATTATTATTATTTTTTGCAATTCTAAAACCCCTAAAGCTCTCAAATGGTGAGTTTTCTCCCCTTACGTATTTAGTGGCAAAATCTGACCTGTACTGAGGCGAAGCTATTTACAGTTTTATTGATCCTAATAAGTCTGATTATTCACATGCTCCTCTACAGAAGTGGTCCCGTGTTTCATGGTGTGAGCAGGTCCAGACTCCGCCGGGCTGTCACGAAATGGATGGCAAACGTTTCTTCTCTTCCTCAGATCTAAAATGTGTGAAGTCAGAGACCTGTCGGCCCTAAGGATTTCAGAGAAAGGAGTATGGGCCCCAGACAGTGTTGAGTGTAATGGGGAAGGCTGCCCATGTGGACCTGGGTTGGTGAACTTGTACATGAACATCTGGCAATTCCAGCAATTTTGCCCCAGGAATGGAGCCACTGCCTTCTTCCCAGGGAAACAAAGGTCAGATCCGCCCAGACCTGGAGACTTCAGTGGCGAGGAGATGGAGGCAGCCATGGGGCCAGCAGACACCCATAGGGACCCATCCCTGCCGACAGTGGAGGGCACAGCAGGCTTTTCCACACCAGGCAGGAATCTGTCTATCCTTACTCATGCCCGGATGTTGGCCCCAGGAGACCACTCCCACAGGGGCCCAGAGGAGGTGTCCACTGCAGTCCTGCCCCTTGACGAGCCCTGCTCGCCTGGACGGGGTCACTGCTGCCTGGCCTGGCCGCCCCGCACACCCTCACGGTGGGCAGCAGACAAGGCGAGGTGGCCCGAGCCTGGGGCACTCCAGCTTCTTGCATCAGCATCCCCGCCTCCACCCCACTCCCCACCCAACCCAGATACCCTCTGGGCGTCTGTGCTACAGGACTCTCTGGAGCAGCAGGAGGAGCTGGCAGCTCTCAGAGCCTGCTGAGAAAAGCAGGTGCGTTTTCAAAATAAATAGTATTCTCAAATGCCCTTCTTTCCACTCCAAACCCAGGAAGCGGCAGAAGAGAACACGTGAAGACCCCGGGCCGGCCGCTGCCTGACGTGGCCCTCCTGGGCACCGGGCTTCTCAGCGGCTCGCCCGGGCTCACAGCTGCTGTGGGATGCCCTGCTCCTTGTAGCCTGTGAGGGAGAAGCAGAGGAGAGATGGTCAGACACCCACTTCCCTCACCATTTCTCCAGGCAGTGCCTCCGGACTTGAATATGCTAGAACTTATTCACACAGACGTGTGAATGACTGCTATAGCCTTTGCCCAGCTTTTCCCAAGGGCGCTGTCTTCTTAATGGGAAACAGGGTATGAATGAAGAGAGTGGATTTCGGGGTTTAGTCGGGGAGACATGAGAGGAGGATTTCTGTTACAGACCTGCTGGGGGTTGAAAAGTTATCAATGTGCTCCTGAATCCACACCCCTGAAGCCACTGCACAAACGTGGCCCCGGCAGACTGGCCTGCTGCCATTTCTTAACGCGGCGCCTTGGGAGAAGGTGCCAGGAAGACTTCCCCAAGTGATGGGCATCTGGTACGTGTGGATGGAGAGGAGGAAGGAAGAGAAAAGGAAGACAGCATACAGAAGGGAGGAGCCAGGCCGGCGTGCTCCATCAGTTGGACACCTGTGAACCTGTGACACAGGCCAAGGTGACCGCTGGCTTCGAGCCTTTAAAGCCTTGGTGATGACTATGAGGACATGAGAAAAACTTGATCACTGTTGATATTAAGGAACTGATGCTAGTTTATTTGAGCATGAAAAGGTACTGCGGTTCCTTTATTTTTTAAGACATCGACTGGGATATTTAAGGGTGAAATTGTCATCTGGGTTTGCCGAGTAGTTACCCCTATTAGCTGGTAAGTCAGCCCACAGAGGAGCATCAGTGGACTTGTGTTTGTTTTTTTTTCTCCCTTTATTTACCAGGTTACTTATCAAGTTAAGGTGTTGGGGGTGGAGGCAGATGCAGGCAGTAATAGAAGAAAACAGAGCGGCCGTGAGTGGAGGATGGCTGAAGCTGGTCTAGGCGTTTAGAGACTCACTATACTAGGCCTTCTATTTGTGTCTATGTTTAAACATTTTCCAAAATAAAAAACTAAAAATAGAAGCTTGTTGGCCAACTGGAAACGGGGTGTTTGTGTGCAGGAAGTGGGGGGTAGGCGGGGGACGGGGAGGGGAGCAGTGTGGGGTAGGGGAAGGGCAGTGAAGGGGAGGGTCCAGGAAGCCCAGGCATGAGAACTGTGCACACCCCAACAGACTCACCTTGAGAAACTTCGGAGAAACACAGGAATATGAGGCAGCATGAGGAAGAGGAGAAAAAGAGAAAGAGAAAACAGTCTAAAAAGAGAAGCCAGACATGAGACCAGCTGGGACCTGGCACCTGGGACCCTTTGCTGCAGTGCTTGCACCCGGACAAACCCTCTCTGAACAACAAAATACAAAGAAACTCATCGTCGTGAAGTCACTCAGTTGTGTCCGACTCTTTGTGACCCCATGGACTGTAGCCCACCGGGCTCCTCTATCCATGGAACTATGACGGATCAAAAATAACTGCATGCATGTGCATGAGCAGTAGGGGCAAATTATGGACAAGAAGATACAAAAAGACCAAAAGAACCAACTGTCACTTCTGAAGCGCCTGGAGCAAAAGCAGGGTGTCATGCACGTCCCCAGCACACAGCACCACCTAAGGCACCCCTCCAGCCAGAACCCTGGACCTGCCCCTTCCTTCATCCCATATAAGGAATCAGTTCACCATTCTGCTCAGGGAGCGACCAAGGGAACCTGTTACTTGTTCTCACTCCCCTCTACTGCAACAGGGGCCCCCAATAAAACCTTGCCTGATTTCTCATCTGGCTTCCTGTCAGTCTCTACTGATTAAGGAGGCCAAGAACCCTGGTCGGTAACAGAGAGACTGCCTGAAATATAAAAAGGGAGAGGCTGCATGCTGGGGATTGGGAGATGGAAGGGGTCTGCAGTCTGCATTCACAGTGACCAGCCACTGTGGCCAGTGGGCAGCCCCAGAGGGTGTGTGGGCTTCGGCTCAGGAGTGCAGAGCATTCTCCCCTCCCTGGGGTGGTCATTCTCCATGAGACACCGCCAAGAAGCTCTCTCCTCTTCCCTCCGAATCTCAGCCAAGGTCGCTCTTCTGCTCACCTTCTGCTCCTCACTTTTCTGCCCCCAACCCATCTTTGCCTCAAGACGAATTCTGGATGGCTCCAAGGAGGGACAGCTACAGGACAGGTTTGACTGTGACAACCTAAAGATGTTGAAGTGACCCATCCTGGCCCCTATCTAAGCCGTGGGGTTCACCTTTTATGTGGACAGGAGTCACATATATAAAACCTAATGCTTTGGGAAAGACTAAGGCAGGGAATGGCAAACAGACTTCTATCTTGTAGACATCTTGGACCCATTAGTAGTGACTGCCTGAAGCCCTGTATTGAAAACGGGTAAGACTATTCAGCAGAAAGTGTCAAGACAGATTAGCAATGTCTGCCAAGGGTCAGTCAGTTCAGTTCAGTCGCTCAGTCATGTCTGACTCTTTGTGACCCCATGAATCGCAGCATGTCAGGCCTCCCTGTCCATCACCATCTCCCGGAGTTCACTCAAACTCATGTCCATCAAGTTGGTGATGCCATCCAGTCATCTCATCCTCTGTTGTCCCCTTTCCCTCCTGCCCCCAATCCCTCCCAGCATCAGAGTCTTTTCCAATGAGTCAACTCTTCGCATGAGGTGGCCAGAGTACTGGACTTTCAGCTTTAGCATCAGTCCTTCCAATGAACACCCAGGGCTGATCTCCTTCAGAATGGACTGGTTGGATCTCCTTGCAGTCCAAGGGACTCTCAAGAGTCTTCTCCAACACCACAGTTCAAAAGCATCAATTCTTCGGTGCTCAGCTTTCTTCACAGTCCAACTCTCACATCCATACATGACCACTGGAAAAACCATAGCCTTGACTAGACGGACCTTTGTTGGCAAAGTAGTGTCTCTGCTTTTCAATATTCTATCTAGGTTGGTTATAGCTGAAAAAGGCTCCTGTACAATTACCAAATATTTATTGACCCACACCAGTACTGCTGCTGCTGCTGCTAAGTCGCTTCAGTCGTGTCCGACTCTGTGTGACCCCATAGACGGCAGCCCATCAGGCTCCCCGTCCCTGGGATTCTCCAGGCAAGAACACTGGAGTAGGTTGCCATTTCCTTCTCCAATGCATGAAAGTGAAAAGTGAAAGTGAAGTCGCTCAGTCGAGTCGGACTCTTATCGACCCCATGGACTGCAGCCCACCAAGCTCCTCCATCCATGAGATTTTCCAGGCAAGAGTACTGGAGTGGGGTGCCATTGCCTTCTCCGCCACACCAGTACAGACTATCGTTAACTTACTGATTATTTTTATTAATATAAGCAGAGCAGCAGCCTTGCGAGTTTCTGATTTTAACTTTGATTTAGAGTTCTCTGATTTCCCCCTTAGGAGGTTTTTCTTGATGGTATATTTCTTTTGTTGTTATTGTTTTAATTAATTAATAAATTCTTTATAGTAGGTCCTTGTTGGTAATCTATTTTAAATCTAGTAGTATGTACATGTCAATTCCAAACTCCTAATCTATTCTTCCCCATGGTATGTTTCTTGGTGACACTCACGTAATGCTAGGTAAAAAAAATTACCCTGTGTTGTTGCAATTGGAAAGTCTCCTTCATTTTTACAGGAAGAGGTTGGAGTGACACGAGAAACAACAGCCCCTTATCCAGTATCTACGAGGGCAGACATTGTGCTGCTGCTGCTGCTGCTAAGTCGCTTCAGTCGTGTCCGACTCTGTGCGACCCCATAGACGGCAGCCCACCAGGCTCCCCGTCCCTGGGATTCTCCAGGCAAGAACACTGGAGTGGGTTGCCATTTCCTACTCCAGTGCATGAAAGTGAAAAATGAAAGTGAAGTCGCTCAGTCGTGTCGGACTCTTAGTGACCCCATGGACTGCAGCCTACCAGGCTCCTCCGTCCATGGGATTTTCCAGGCAAGAGTACTGGAGTGGGGTGCCATTGCCTTCTCTGCGTGGGGTGTGGGGAGAAGGGCAAAGGGCCTGTGAGGATGTGCTCCGTGTGAGTGAGGAGCTTCGGCCTAATGAGGTAGACAGAACGTGTGACAATACAGGGACGTGCACGGGGGCACGGGGGGCACAGGGTGAGGAGCGCGGCTGCTTAAAATAGGTGTCTGTCTTAAGATCTCGCCGGGTTATTTTTAAAATGTTCATCAAGTCTTCTTCGGCAGTTTTGTGTCGGGATCAAGTTTGTGTTAAGTGACTGGTGAAGGTCCGCTGAATACAAAATCAGGAAGAGGAAGGCTTTAGCACCAAGGAACAAAGAACTTACTTTAAAAGAAGTTGAAATTATGCGGCTCTGGCTGTTAAATAAAAAGCAGTTACAGGGTTTCCTGAGCACAAGTATGCCCGGTGGGCTTTTCCTTCTTTCTGGAAATGGCATGATGGAGGCTCAAGGGACTGAGCTCACGAGGGCCACACCTTGCTACCCCGGTGTTATCAACCCAGCTGTTTCCTTGACAAACGTGATGCCTGGTGTGTCTGAGCTAAACAGGTGCTCTCTCCCTTCCTTATTCATGCCTCTGGCTCAGGTCCCTGACTGGTGCTCTCGTGATACCCTGCAGGCCCCAGGGCTGGGCATGCGGGGAGAGTCCCCCAGGCCAGGCGGCCAGGGACACCAGGGAGCCCCTGGAGGAGGAGCAGGCCCAGCTGTGCAGATCTCCCTGCAAAGCCCCCACCTGACCCCCAACAGGATCACAAACAAACTCCCAGCCCATCCTGGCCCCCACCCCTCCTCCAGCCCTGCTCCCCTCATCCCGGCCCAGCCCCAGCCCCACAGCTACTCACTGGCGAGGATGACCATGTCCATGCCCCAGAAGATGCTCATGATCCAGCCCACCATGACGATGGCTGTGAGGATCTGGATGAGGGCTGCGGCGATGTTCAGCCAGAAGACACAGCACACGTGCCTGTCCGGGAGGTCCGTGCGGGCGCCACACAGCACGGTGAAGGCCGAGACGAACGTCCCTGTGAGAGGCCAGAGGGGACAGCCTTTGGAGGGCGCTGGGAGACGCAGCGGCACGTGTGCCCATCATGAGCTGGGGCCCAGTGGCTTGCCCTCCAGGAGCTCCGAGAGGAACAACTCAGGTCCAGCACTTTGCTGCTCAGACCACTGGTGCCCATGCTAGAAATGCCAATGTACCAGCCTGGAGGAGGCACAGCCCTGGGCGGCCAAGGACCCAGCACAGTCCTGAGGCCTCAGGGGAACACAGATGTCACCTAACAATCCATTCCTGCCATTAAGGAGCAACAATGCAGCCACTTGAAAGGACAACAGGCAGCAGGTAGAAAGGACGCCAACCTCGTGTGGCAAAGCTCCTTAGGGCCTAAGAGTTCAGAGGTAGGAGCTGGAGTCGTTGAAGGGACAGGGAAGCCACCCAGAGGGTAAATTCAGGAAATGACCCCCAGCACACACACTGACCACGGTGCCTGCAGAGGGGAGTAAGCTCAGGCCAGGGTGCATCTCCCAGAACCCTTCCTTCAAGGGGCTCTCCCAGACACCCCAGACCTGTAAGAGGAGGGACAGAGAGCCCGAGATTTTCTGAGCAGCCACAAGGCACAAAGCAACGTGGTGGGTGTGTCTGTGGTCCTTACTTCATCCCAAACTTCCCAGAGCCCTGCAGGTATTAATAATATCACTACATTTTTATTGACACTTTTCTCAAGCCAGGCTCTTCTCTACACAGGCTCTGAGCCCCATAACAACCCTGCAAGTTAGTTGGCGTTCCTCCTATCTGTGTAAGTTCCCTATGGCTGCTGTAACAAGTTACTGCAAACTTAGTGACTTAAAGCAACACAATTAAAGCAACAATTAAGGAAAACAGTATGGCCCTTCCTCCAGTGCTGGAGGTCAGAAGTCTGAAATGGGTCCTTGGGGCTGGCTCCTTTCTGGAGGCTCTGGGGGACAATGGTTTCCTTGCCTTTTCCAGTTTCTCAAGGTTGCCCACATTCCTTGGCTGATGGCCCCTTCCTTCGTCATCAAAGCCAGGAGCTGAACATCTTCTCTCCTCTCAGACCTCAGCTTCCATCCTTACATCCTCTCCCTCTGACTATGATCCCCCTGTCTCCCTCTTATAGGGACCCTTCTGATTATCCTGGGCCCACTGGATAATCCAGGGTAAGCCCCATATTTTTAAGATCCTTAAATTAGTCACATCTGAAAAGTCCTTCCTTTTTATGTAAGGTAGCATCTTTGCAGGTTCTGGGATCAGGATATGGACATCTCTGGGGGTGGGCATCATTCTGTCTATCATACTATCTTACATATTGCATTAACCTGGTGTTTCTGATGCTTTGGTATCTGGAGACTTGCTGACTCTGTAGAGATCCCCCTCCCAGGGCTAGCCAATTCCTAGGGATAGCAAATGACTTTCTTATGCAAGACAAACAATCGAGAATGCACACCCAGACTGCTCTTTTATAGACTCTCACCCTCTGGGTCACTCTCTTCTGCCCTAATCACTCAGAGCCAGGCACCAGACAGCTCAGGCAGTCCTGACACCCTGGGGAGCACTAGCCCATCCTAAGCCTGCTTGACCTATCTTGACATTCCTTCCCATGGAAATCACAGCAAAGGCTCCCACCCATGTCTCCCCCTAACTTCCTCTGCCTCCTAATGGACCCTGATCCTTCCACATGTGCACCTCCAAAGTGTGGTATGCCCTCTCCTCTTAGGAACTGCGAGTAACAAACTACCTTTTCAATGGCTGTCATTTCCTGATCTGTTGGCCTCACCATAGCTCACTATTAATAATAACAAAACCTACATTTTAAAGTGCACACATACACTCAGAGTCAAGAATTAAGTATCACAGAGAGACCCAGCACAGCCAAAAATAAATAAATTAATTAATTTTAAAAAGAGGGTTAAGTATCTTGTCCAAGTTCTCACGCATGGGTAGGCATTGACCCCACCACTGTCTGATGAGAAAGACAAACTTGGAGAAAGGAGAACTGAAAAATGATGGGGACATGAATTCAGGGCTTAGTAGCAGACATGGAAGGAAATAGGACATAGGGACCATTAGAATGTATATGTCACCATCCACTGCCTCTGCTTATGTATCATGCTGTGAGGCATGAGATAAACACTAGATGATACCATTTAAAACACACAGCCAAAGCGGAAAGATGGTAGAAGATGAACAGGAGCATGTGGGGGAAATACTAAGTAAAATTAACACAGGTGCCACTTACCGCATCCCTATAGTGCATTACAACACACTACCACCCTCTCCAGGGACCATCCCCATGGAAAAGAAATGCAAAAAAGCAAAATGGCTGTCTGGGGAGGCCTTACAAATAGCTGTGAAAAGAAGAGAAGCGAAAAGCAAAGGAGAAAAGGAAAGATACAAACATCTGAATGCAGAGTTCCAAAGAATAGCAAGAAGAGATAAGAAAGCCTTCTTCAGCAATCAATGCAAAGAAATAGATGAAAACAACAGAATGGGAAAGACTAGAGATCTCTTCAAGAAAATCAGAGATATCAAGGGAACATTTCATGCAAAGATGAGCTCGATAAAGGACAGAAATGGTATGGTCCTAACAGAAACAGAAGATATTAAGAAGAGATGGCAAGAATACACAGAAGAACTGTACAAAAAAGATCTTCACGACCCAGATAATCACGATGGTGTGATCACTGACCTAGAGCCAGACATCCTGGAATGTGAAGTCAAGTGGGCCTTAGAAAGCATCACTACAAACAAAGCTAGTGGAGGTGATAGAATTCCAGTTGAGCTATTCTAAATCCTGAAAGATGATGCTGTGAAAGTGCTGCACTCAATATGACAGCAAATTTGGAAAACTCAGCAGTGGCCACAGGACTGGAAAAGGTCAGTTTTCATTCCAATCCCAAAGAAAGGCAATGCCAAAGAATGCTCAAACTACTGCACAATTGCACTCATCTCACACACTAGTAAAGTAATGCTCAAAATTCTCCAAGCCAGGCTTCAGCAATATGTGAACCGTGAACTTTCTGATGTTCAAGCTGGTTTTAGAAAAGGCAGAGGAACCAGAGGTCAAATTGCCAACATCTGCTGGATCATGGAAAAAGCAAGAGAGTTCCAGAAAAACATCTATTTCTGCTTTATTGACTATGCCAAAGCCTTTGACTGTGTGGATCACAATAAACTGTGGAAAATTCTGAAAGAGATGGGAATACCAGACCACCTGATCTGCCTCTTGAGAAATTTGTATGCAGGTCAGGAAGCAACAGTTAGAACTGGACATGAAACAACAGACTGGTACCAAATAGGAAAAGGAGTTCGTCAAGGCTGTATATTGTCACCCTGTTTATTTAACTTATATGCAGAGTACATCATGAGAAACGCTGGGCTGGAAGAAGCACAAGCTGGAATCAAGATTGCCAAGAGAAATATCAATAACCTCAGATATGCAGATGACACCAAACTTATGGCAGAAAGTGAAGAGGAACTCAAGAGCTTCTTGATGAAAGTGAAAGTGGAGAGTGAAAAAGTTGGCTTAAAGCTCAACATTCAGAAAACGAAGATCATGGCATCTGGTCCCATCACTTCATGGGAAATAGATGGGGAAACAGTGGAAACAGTGTCAGACTTTATTTTTCTGGGCTCCAAAATCACTACAGATGGTGACTGCAGCCATGAAATTAAAAGACGCTTACTCCTTGGAAAGAAAGTTATGACCAACCTAGATAGCATATTCAAAAGCAGAGACATTACTTTGCCAACAAAGGTTCGTCTAGTCAAGGCTATGGTTTTTCCTGTGGTCATGTATGGATGTGAGAGTTGGACTGTGAAGAAGGCTGAGCGCCGAAGAATTGATGCTTTTGAACTGTGGTGTTGGAGAAGACTCTTGAGAGTCCCTTGGACTGCAAGGAGATCAGCCCTGGGATTTCTTTGGAAGGAATGATGCTAAAGCTGAAACTCCAGTACTTTGGCCACCTCATGCGAAGAGTTGACTCATTGGAAAAGACTCTAATGTTGGGAGGGATTGGGGGCAAGGGGAGAAGGGGATGACAGAGGATGAGATGGCTGGATGGCATCACTGACTCGATGGACATGAGTCTGAGTGAACTCCGGGAGTTGGTGATGGACAGGGAGGCCTGGCATGCTGCAATTCATGGGGTCGCAGAGTCAGACACGACTGAGTGACTGATCTGATCTGATCTGATCTGACCACCCTCTCCTACTCACACTGCCTCTAATTCTTATGACAGTTCATGATGGTTATCATTATCCCCACTTTACAGATGGGGAGACCAAAGATCAAAGAGGCTAAATGACTTGTCCACAGACTAGAGCCCAGATTTAAACCCAGATTTGTCCAGAGCGGAAACCTGAGCTCTTTTCAGTCTAGGGTGTTTCAGCCTTACATTAAAAATTAAGGAAAACAGTATGGCCCTTCCTCAATAAAATTAAAAATAGAGTTGCCATATAATCCAGGAATTCTACTTCTGGGTATATACCCAAAAGAATTGAAAGTAAGGTCTCAAAGAGATATTAGTATGCCTATGTTCATTGCAGTATTATTCACAATAGCTGAAACATGGAGGCAACCCAAGTGTCTATAGAGGGATGAATGGACAAGCAAAATAGGATCTGTACATATCATGGAATAGTATACATCCTTTAAAAGGGAGGAAATTCTGACACGTGCTACAACACAGATGAGCCTTGATGACATTACGTTAAGTGAAATAAGCCAGTTACAAAAAACCAAATGTATTATTTCACTTATATGAGTTACCTAGAGTAGTCAGAATCATAGGAATAGGAAATAGGATGCTGGTTGCCAAGGTCTGGGGGGAGGAGGTTACGAGGAGCTATTGTTTAATGTGTACAGCCTCAGTATTGTAAGATGAAAGAGTTCTGGAGACAGATGGTGGTGATGGGTGCACAGCAATTTGAATGTGCTTCATGCCCATGAATTGTGCACTTAAGAATGGATAAGACGACAAATTTCACATTCTGTGTAGTTTATTACGATAAAAAGAATTGGAGGGAAAAAGGAAAGAAAGTTCATCCTTAATGATTTTCAAAATATTCTTGAACCTTTCCACATTCCCCCACCCCTGCCCAGGCCAATGTCCTTCATGGACACAGATGGTGCCCTGACTCTGGCCAACAGTATCCTGACTCAGTGGGATCTGGCTGAGGTTCTGTGACCCCCTGTCTCTTTGTAGCTGTGGCCTCGCCATGGTCATCCTGCCTAGGAAATGGGAACAAGTTCTTACTAGACTGAACCATAAGAAATCGCCATCTTGGTAGGTCAGAGTAGCTGAATAACAGCAATTTCATATGGCTCAAGCTAACATGTAGCTGATATGAAAAATTTGAGCATAAGGAAACCCCTGAACTCAGAGATTCTTAGTTAACTAATCCATCCTCTGCCCAAAAACAGCATATCACCAGAATTACCAAACTGATTAGAGGCCAGTGAGCCTCTTCATGCATCTAGTTGCTTGCCAGGGAGGCAGGGAGACCTAGCCAGCCTGCTGCTCTGGGGACAGGAAACATCAGCAAAGACGAAGGCTTACCTGCTGGGGAAGCTGGGCTGACAACATGCGTGTGGTGTGGGAGGGACTTTCGGGCACTATTCTTTTACCCACATTGACAAACTAAGACATGTATAAAAATAAAAGCACATTAGTCACATACCAACCTGTACAATATGTACATATATTACCCGCAGTTGCATCAATCTGGATAAATTACAAATTAGTTGTTAATTTGGATAAATAATTTCATTTACTAGGAAACAGTGGTGATAGGTCCCTTTAGCCATTTGTTGTTTTTGTTCAGTCACTCAGTCATGTCCAACACTTTGCGACCCCCATGGGCTGCCAGCACACCAGGCTGCCCTGTCCTTCACCATCTCCTGGAGTTTGCTCAGACTCACGTCCACCAAGTCAGTGATGTCATCCCTTTTGCCATATGAGGTAATATATGCCACAGAAGGGTTTCCCAGGTGGCACTAGTGGTAAAGAACCCACCTGCCAGTGTAGGAGACAAGAGATGTGGGTTGGATCCCTGGGCTGGGAAGATCCCCCGGAGGAGGGCTTGACAACCCACTGCCATATTCTTGCCTGGAGAATCCCATGGACAGAGGAGCCTGGTGGGTTACAGTCCATAGTGTTGCAAAGTTGGACACAACTGAAGCGATTTGGCACACATGCCCGCACATGCTATCGAAGGTAAGCATCAAGTGAATGGATTTATAATATACAGACATCGTTTTAATCTACTCAACAGGAAATTTAAAAAATGATTTTAGCACTGCTGCTGCTGCTGCTGCTAAGTCGCTTTAGTCGTGTCTGACTCTGTGCGACCCCATAGACAGCAGCTCACCAGGCTCCGCTGTCCCTGGGATTCTGCAGGCAAGAACACTGGAGTGGGTTGCCATTTCCTTCTCCAGTTGCATATGAAGAGGTATTATTTTAAATGAGTCTTACTTGCTAAAGAAAGAGCCCCCACTCCCAACAGCAACCACTTAGTTCTACCAGTCCAACCAGTTATTCCATGAGCACCAACCCTGAGCCAGTGCCAGGCCCTGAAACAGAGAGTGCAGGCTGGTGGTGGAGACTTGGCTGGGTCCCTTGTGGGGAGCTCATGCTCTGGTGGGGATACTGGGTTCCAGAAAGAACAGTGACGAATCAAGTTTGGTTTATCAGGAAAGACTTCACAGAAGCAAATGTGATGAGGGGAAAGGTATAGAAAGCCAATGGGAAATAGTCAAGGGGAGGGGGTGAAGAACATCCCCAAGACAACCTAGAATGTCCGTCCAGAAGCCCAGAGGGTGGCAGGGGACCTTGAGGGTGCCGCGTGCGGGGCAGGGATGAAAAACGGGGCTGGAGGTGGGCAGCTGTCAGACTAGGGGGGGCCCTGAGGGCCTTGTTATGGGGCCTGGCTTCCTCTTCCAGGCAACCAGGCAGCCCCTGGGAAGGCTGGTTTCAGTGGGGAATCACAGGTCAGGGTTGTGACTCCCAAGGGGAGGACAGGGCACAAGGGATAAGGCAGAGTCTGGGAGGTGAGATGAGATGAGGCAGGCAGGGAAGCATGGTAGTGGGTGCAGGGGAGAGAAGGAACCCCAGGAGGGGGGGCGGGGTGTCCTGGAGATTGAGGGGCCTGTTCATTTCAGAGAAGAGAGAAGGGGGCACAGTTGGCTCTGGGTATCTGGTTTCCCACACTATGTGGTGAATGTGGAGCCACAGACCAGGTGGGGACCCCAGTGAGGGTGGTACTCATGGGCTGAGCAGAGCCAAGCTGGAGACAGGCTCAGGAGGGTCGCCTGCAGGTAGCAGAAGTCGTCAAAGTGAATAAGGTCACCCAGGAGGGGGTGGAATTCAAGGGAAGACCCAGGGGACATCAAGGCCACAAAGGGGACAGAGGGGGCCCAATCAGAGAGAGGTGAGAGCGTGTGTCCCAGACACAGAGGAGTCTCAGGGAAGAGGAGCTGGTGGACAGGGTCACCTGCTGCAGAGATGGAGTGGGGACAGGCAGGCCCTGGGACGAATTAAGTTACCAGTGGCCTCGGGGAGAGTCTGAGAAGCTGAGGGGCTGAGAGCAGGGAGCAGGATATCAGAGTTTCAGGGAGAGAAAGAGGTGAGGATTCGAGCACATGGGAGAGGACCCCTCTCTCCTTGGGAGAAACTCAAGCTTGTTTGGTTGCTGAGGAGAAGCCAGCAGGGAGGGAGAGGATGAGGATATAACCAGACCAGAGGATGCGGGTAGCAAGGTTCTCGAGAAGGTGAGGGGTAGGGGGATCTACTGCAGATTTTCCAAACTGGTTTGCACATTAGAATTCTCCAACTGAGGTTTATGTATTTCAAACTAGGAAATTTATTTCCAAATTGGGAAAGGAGTATGTCAAGGCTGTATATTGTCATCCTGCTTATTTAACTTCAATTGCAGAGTACATCATGCAAAATGCTGGGCTGGATGAAGCAAAAGTTGGAATCAAGATTGCCAGGAGAAATATCAATAATCTCAGATACGCAGATGACACCACCCTTATGGCAGAAAGCGAAGAAAAATTAAAGAGCCTCTTGATGAAAGTGAAAGATGAGAGTGAAAAAGTTGGCTTAAAACTCAACATTCAAAAAACTAAGATCATGGCATCCAGTCCCATCTTCATGGCAAATAGATGGGGAAACAATGGAAACAGTGACAGATTTTATTTTGGGGGGCTCCAAAACCACTGCAGATGTTGACTGCAGCCATGAAATTAAAAGATGTTTACTCCTGGGAAGAAAAGCTATGACCAACCTAGACAGCATATTAACAAGCAGAGACATTACTTTGTCAACAAAAGTCCATCTAGTCAAAGCTATGGTTTTTCCGGTAGTCATGTATGGATGTGAGAGTTGGACTATAAAGAAAGCTGAGTCCCGAAGAATTGATGCTTTTGAACTGTGGTGTTGGAGAAGACCCTTGAGAGTCCCTTGGACTGCAAGGAGATCAAACCAGTCCATCCTAAAGGATATCAGTCCTGAATATTCATTGGAAGGACTGATGCTGAAGCTGAAACTCAAACACTTGGCCCACATGACGC
This sequence comes from Bos grunniens, assembly GCF_055505025.1. Lineage (NCBI taxonomy): Eukaryota > Metazoa > Chordata > Mammalia > Artiodactyla > Bovidae > Bos > Bos grunniens. The sequence goes on from NC_141180.1 coordinate 51,514,589, forward strand.
GAAGAACTGACTCATTGGAAAAGACCTTGATGCTGGGAAAGATTGAAGGCAAGAGGAGCAGGGGGCGACAGAGGATGAGATGGTTGGATGGCATCATTGACTCTATGGTCATGAGTTTGAGCAAGCTCTGGGAGTTGGTGTTGGACAGGGAAGCCTGGTGTGCTGCAGTCCATGGGGTCGCAAAGGTTCAGACACAACTGAGTGACTGAACTGAACTGAACTGAGGTTTATACTAATGCAGGTTGCAGGGTACCTCCAGGCCACCAGAGGCACAGGGATGGGTCCAAGGACTGCTTGTTTGAAAACAGAAAAGAAACATTCCCCCAACTGATTCTAACACACAATCAGGCTTGAGAATCCTTCTCTGATAGGTGGAGAGATTGGCCTCTCAGATAGAGAACCAGAAAACCACACAACCTTGTAGGAAATTAGCCCACAATTCTTGCCTTTTACTCTGTCCCATAGCATCCCCCACAAGACTTAGAGCTGAGTCAGGGAAGCTGTCCTCCACAGGAGAGGCAGGGGCCTGGCCACAATGTTTCTGGCGGGGGCCAAGGTCCAATCAGGGCTTCCCTGGTGGGTCAGTGGTAAAGAACCCACGTGTAATGTAGGTGATGCAGGTTCAATCCATGGGTTGGGAAGATTCCCAGGAGAAGGAAATGACAACCCACTCTAGTATTCTTGCCTGCAGAATCCCGTAGAACAGAGGAGCCTGGCTGGCTATAGTCCATGAGGTCACAAAGAGTTAGACGTGATTGACTGATTAAACAGCAACAAGGTTCAGCCAAACACTAACTGGCACAAAATGATGGTAATGAACTGAACTGTCAACTACCATAATCAGTGTGCTGAAAGACACCTGGGACCTAGGTGCAGACATATGCATTCTGTGTCCCTATGACCCCAAGGGAGAGAGATGGGCAGGGGAAGCCTGAGGAGGACCCTGGCCCCACCCCACAGAGGCTTACAGCAAAGACGCCAGAGGGCTTTGCAGTCACAGCCCCCTCTGGCCACCAGGGCTCTGCTGAGGTCACTGGCTTCCCCAAGGAGCTAGGGCTGAGGCTCCAGGAACGGGCAGTGGGAGGGGAAGGACTCTTTCACTTCCATCCTGGATGTCCCAAAGGGTCCTGAGGAGGTGGTGGGGACAGGAGGAGGAGAAGCAGGGCAACGCGCAAGCTGGCAGTCTCCCATCAGGACAGAGCCTGAGGGCTGAAATCATCCTTCTCGAGCCCCTTCCGGCTCAGGTTTTCTCTTGACTCACAAGGGAGTAGTGGAAGGTTCTGAGCTTAAGGCAGGGGAGGGGGGGATGGGGAGGGTCACAACAGGGAGAAGGGTAGAGCTTTCCTCTGAAGCAGCTGCTCCAGAGAAGATGTGCTCCCCTGGGACGAAGGCCAGGCAGTCCAGTTGGATTCCAGGCATCACCTGCAGCTGCCTCTGTGGTCATTAAGATGTGCCGCTCATCAGTGGCTGAGACTCACACCTGGATGCCCTCCATCACTCCTCTAGGAGTGTGAGTCTCAAGAAGGAAATGTAAGAGAAGCCTTGGTCTGGACTTCACAGCCTAGTGACAGGACAAGCCACACCTTACAGAACACATCCCACTGCTAACTGTGTCCAAGTCAGAGCCAGAGTGAGATAAATGGGAGATCACGTTCGGGGTCAAACTCAGTTCTATAAGATTCCATTTCTCAAACCTGATGGGGGGTGGCATAAGAAGCAATGGAAATTGTACTAAAAAATACATCTTCCTGGGTCAAACAACACTGAGATTCTAATTCAGCCAGTCTAGTCATCAAGTTTTCATCATTATGCAATCATTTCAATTGGAAACTGGACAAAAGCCCTAGGAAGACAGAATCAAGATAGTTTCAAAGTAGGGCTTCCCTGGTGGCTCAGTGATAAAGAACCCACCTGCCAATGCAGGAGATGTGGGTTCGATCCCTGGGTCAGGAAATGGCAACCCACTTTGGTATTCTTACCTGGGAAATTCCTGGACAGATTGAATTCCAAAGAAGATATACAGATGGCCAACAGGCACATGGAAAGATGCTCAACATCACTAACCATCAGGGAAATGCAAATCAAAACCACAATGAGATATCACCTCAAACCTGTCAGAATGGCTTTTCATCAGAAAAAAAAAAAAAAAAGCAAGTGCTGGTGGGGATGTGGAGAAAAGGAAACGCCCATGAACTCTTTGTGAGAATGCAAATTGATACAGCCACTGTGAAAGACAGTATGGAAGATCCTCAAAAACTTAAAAATAAAACTACCATATTTTCCACTTACGAGTATTTATCTGAAGAAAATGAAAACACTAATTAGAAAAGATATAGTCTATGTTCATTGCAGCATTATTTACAATAGCCAAGGTAAAGAAGCAACCTAGGTGTCCACCAATAGATGAATGGATGAGGAATGGATAAATTGAATACTACTCAGCTATAAAAAGAGAATGCAATCTTGCCATTTGTATCAAAATGAATAAACCTAGAAGGTATTAATGCTAAGTAAAATAAGTCAGAGAAAGCCAAATGCTGAGTGATTTCACTTATATGTAGAATATAAAAAACAAAACAAATGAACAAACATAATAAAACAGAGACAGAGACAAAAATACAGAGAACAAACTGGTGGTTGCCAGAGCGGGAGGAGAGAAATAAGTGAGGGACATTAAGAGGTACAAACTTCCAGTTGCAAAATAAGTGAGTCATTGGTATGAAATGTACATTGTAGGTAATACAACCAGTAATTATATAATATCTTTATATGGCAACAGATGGTAACTAGACTTACCATGATCATTTTGAAATGTAAGAAATATCAAATCACTATGTTGTGTAACAGGAACTAACATAGTGTTATAGGTCAATTATACTTCAAAAACAAACACATTCACAGAAAAAGAGACGGGATTTGTGGTTACAGAGACAGGGTGGGAGAAGGTGGAACTGCATGAAGGTAGTCAAAAGGTACCAAATTCCAGTCAGTTATAAGTAGTAGGGATGCAACGTATAATGTGATAAATATAATTAACCCTGCTCTATGCTTATTTAACTTATATGCAGAGTACATCATGAGAAATGCTGGGTTGGAAGAAGCGCAAGCTGGAATCAAGATTGCTGGGAGAAATATCAATAACCTCAGATATGCAGATGACACCACCCTTATGGCAGAAAGTGAAGAGGAACTAAAAAGCCTCTTGATGAAAGTGAAAGAGGAGAATGAAAAAGTTGGCTTAAAGCTCAACATTCAGAAAACGAAGATCATGGCATCTGATCCCATCACTTTATGGGAAATAGATGGGGAAACAGTGGAAACAGTGGCAGATTTTATTTTTGGGGCTCCAAAATCACTGCAGATGGTGACTGCAGCCATGAAATTAAAAGACGGTTACTCCTTGGAAGGAAAGTTATGACCAACCTAGATAGCATATTGAAAAGCAGAGACATTATTTTGCCAAAAAAGGTCCATCTAGTCAAGGCTATGGTTTTTCCGGTAGTCACGTATGGATGTGAGAGTCGGTCTATAAAGAAAGCTGAGCGCCGAAGAATGGATGCTTTTGAACTGTGGTGTTGGAGACTCTTGAGAGTCCCTTGGACTGCAAGGAGATCCAACCAGTCCATTCTGAAGGAGATCAGTCCTGGGATTTCTTTGGAAGGAATGATGCTAAAGCTGAAACTCCAGTACTTTGGCCACCTCATGTGAAGAGTTGACTCATTGGAAAAACTCTGATGCTGGGAGGGATTGGGGGCAGGAGGAGAAGGGGACGACAGAGGATGAGATGGCTGGATGCCATCACCGACTTGATGGACGTGAGTTTGAGTGAACTCCAGGAGACGGTGATGGACAGGGAGGCCTGACATGCTGCGATTCATGGGGTCACAAAGAGTCGGACACGACTGAGCGGCTGAACTGAACTGAACTGATGTTATATATGGGGCTTCCCATGTGGCTCAGTGGTAAAAAATCCACCTGCCAATGCAGGAGATGCAGGAGAAGCAGGTTTCATCTCCAGGTCAGGAAGATCCCCTAGAGAAGGAAATGGCAACCCACTCCAGTATTCTTGCCTGGAAAATCCCATGGACAGAGGAGCCTGGTGGGCTGCAGTCCATGGGATGGCAGAGTTGGACACAACGTAGCGACTAAACAACAACAACATGTTGTATATGAAAGTTGTTGAGAGAATAAATCCTAAGCGTTCTCATCACAAAGGAAATTTTTTTCCTATTTCTTTAATTTTGTTTCTTTATGAGAGGATGGATGTTCATTTCATGATGTGTGTAAGTCAAATCATTATACAATACTGTATGTCAGTTATATCTCAATACAACAGAAATAAAAATACATTAAAAAAATCTGCCAGTGTCTTTGCCCCATCGATCCTGGACTTGTGGCAAAAGGCTTTATGAATTGTTCTCACCATTCCAGACAGCACAAAGACCCCTAATGAGGTGGCAGCAATTCATCAGAAGGTGGCTTATAAGTTGGAAGCTCATCATTTCAGTGCAGTAACGGCGGGGGGGCGAGGGGTGCTCCTGTTGTCAGCAGCTCTGAGCAGACATTCTATCCATCTCTGACCAATTAGAGATGGGAAAGTGAGTTTATTACAACTTAAACCTTTCTGAGCATCAATTTCAAGGAAGAAAAATAATGAAGGGTGGACAGGTGAGCTTTCTGTCCCCCCAGTAAAGAGAAGGTGTAAGGTACCCAGAACCACTTTGCCCTCAGCCCCAACTGCTACACGGTGCCCCTCTCCTCTCCCCTCTCCCTAGTCAGAAAGGACTAGGACACCCACTCTGTACTCCTCCCTGGGCCTCAGGCAAACTCTGAGGAGTCACTGAGGGATTCAAGGATTGAGGAGCTCCAGGAAAGGCAGCCAGGAAGAAGCCTTCGGGTGGATAAGGGGGTTTACAAGTGAGACCTCCGCAGGTAACAGTCCTGGTTCGAGACTACAGCCACTGTGGGGCCTTAGATTTTCCAATGGAAACAGCTCCATGGTTTCAAGGAAGGAGAACAGGAAGACCCCATGGCTACCACGAATAAATCTGTCGTCCTTCCTTTGAGGACAGAGAAAACAAGACCAGCTCCCTCCTCTGTCCCTCTTACTGCGGCCACTGTGACATCAGGCTGATGGGGGTGAGGGGGCAGGTTGACTGCAACTGATAATTTAATGGCAATGGGCACTGCATCAGCCTCCCTGTGCTTGTTAGCAAACCTCCTCTGCTCTCAGCTCCAAAACACACTCCCAGCCCTGGACAAGCTGCAGGACTGAACTGGACCCCTTGGACTCTCGGGGGCCCCAGGAAAGCCTGGGGCAGATCTTCAGCCTAAGCAGAAATATGCTGCTGCTGCTGCTACTAAGTCGCTTCAGTTGTGTCCAACTCTGTGCGACCCCATAGACCGCAGCTCACCAGGCTCCCCCGTCCCTGGGATTCTCCAGGCAAGAACACTGGAGTGGGTTGTCATTTCCTTCTCCAATGCATGAAAGTGAAAAGTGAAAGTGAAGTCGCTCAGTCGTGTCCGACTCTTAGTGGCCCCATGGACTGCAACCCACCAGGCTCCTCCGTCCATGGGATTTTCCAGGCAAGAGTACTGGAGTGGGGTGCCATTGCCTTCTCCAAACAGAAATATAAACACATGCAATTTCTCAGTTCCTCAGTTTTGAGCCCTGTCACAACAGATTCTGCCTTAAATGGCAGAGGATAAACCGAGGAAGTGGGGATGGGACCAGGAAGGCGGCTGTGTACTGACCAGGGCGAGGAGCCCAAGCTGGCACAGAGGCCCCAGGGGACCGAGTTTCGTCCCTCCTGCCTTCCAGCAGGTCCGGCGTTCAGGGTGGCCAGTCAGGTGGACAGACGGACAAGGGCAGCAGCAGTGACATTTGCTGGAGGAGACAACACCGCTTCCATCTCTTCAGAATTCGCAACCTGACAAGATGCAATTTCCATGGATGGGTAGACACTGAGATTAAAAACAGAGAGGGGCTCTGCCCAAGGTCAGAGCTGCCGGGGAGCCCTTCTGAGATCACTGCAGTGAGAACCCGAAATGAGGTGAAACCTGAGGCGCTGCTCTGGGGACACTGCTGCAGCAACAAACTCGGGAACTAGAGCCCAGCATCCGCCCCTGAACCCAGTGGGCATCTCACCCACATGGGCAAGGCCTCTGGGCTCGAGGCTGACCCTCATTCGATCACCCAAATGACAAGTAACATCTTTGTAGCGGCTGCCATCTGCTTGCATTGAGATTCTTGAATTGGAGTCACTCTCTCTTCACTGAGACAAGTGAGAGGATGAGGCTGCCCTGAACCTGTGGCACCCAAGTGAGTGGGAGGCCAGGTGTGCCAGCACCCGAGGGCGCTCATCGCTGGGATGCTGGGGGAGCTGACCCAGGTGCCCCGAGCAGTGGCCCCCCAGACGGGGCAGGAGGGAGGGCACCTCGGCCTGGCACCCTGCCTGAAGCCCTCGGCAGCAGAGGCCTTGGGGACCCCCGACCTGTGCACCACAGGTGGTGGTGGAACAGCCCCCATCAGAACACCCAGGCCTGGAAGTATGCATTCCTGGGTGCAAAGTCGCCCCTTCCTTAAAATCACACCGATTCATCTCATCCACTCATTGCCTCCACGTATTCAGGCAGCATTTATGAAGCACCTGCTGGGTGCCAAGAACTGGGCTAAAACCAGGTGCACCAAACAAACAGGAGTGTCCCAGCCCTGAAGAATCTCACAAGGTGGCGAGAGACAGAAGTCATGAACAATCCGTGAGGTCAGTCCTGGGGGATAGGGCCAAGGGAGGGGACCCCACATTATAAAAGGGATTCTGAAGCCAGAATGGCTGCAACCCCTACCCCCGCCCCCCAAAGAAGCCATGAGATCCTGACAAGTGACTGAACCTCTTTAGGCTTCAGTTTCCCCATCTGTGAAGCTAAGGTAGCAATAGTAGACTGCCTCACAGGGACATGAGGACTGAATTCGAGCATGTAAAGTACACGGGACACAGGGAGCCCTCATGGGAGCAAGGGGAGAACCTTCACCCCAAGCAGGGAGACCCAGAGAATCTTCCCCAGGAGGTGATGCCAGAGCAGAATCCTGACGAACAAAGAGTTATTCTTGAACATGAATGAAGCTGAAAATCTAAATGAATCCTGCTCTCCTAGTGGCTTGTAGCCAATGGTACTACTCTTCATTCCACCTTAAAACATGATTTATTATAACTTCTAAGTTCACTATGTCAGCCTCATGGAGACGGAGGCTCTGTATGCATCCATATGTCATAGTACTCTGTGGCCAGTAAAATTACAATTATGATGACTCTGCAGCAAGCCAGACAAGTGCTTTAAGTGAAACTACAAAAATAGTATGTATACTGTACAGCGGACTATTTAAAAATATTCACATCTGTGGACAAGGATTGGAGTGTATTAAGCAGATGGGAATTGTTTTGCTGTGGCAGAATTGCGCTTAGTTGCTCAGCTGTGTCTGACTCTTTGAGACCCCATGGACTGTAGCCCACTAGGCTCCTCTATCCATGGGGATTTTCCAGGCAAGACTACTGGAGTGGGTTGCCATGCCCTCCTCCAGGGGATCTTTCCAACCCAGAGATTGAACCCAGGTCTTCCACATTGCAGGTGGATTCTTTACCATCTGGGCCACCAAGAAAGCCCATGGAAGAATTTGAGGTAACTTTTTCTCTATTTTCAAAACCAAATTCTCTTGGAACTTCCTTGGTGGCTCAGTGAATAAGAAGCCACCTGCCAATGCAGGGGACCCAGGTTGGATTCCTGGTACGGGAAGATTCCACAACTGCTGAGCCCGTGTGCTATCGCCACTGAAGCCTACATGCCTAGAGTCTGTGCTCTGAAACAAGAGAAGTCACTGCAATGAGAAGTCGGAGCACTTCAATGAAGAGTAGCCTCTGGTTGCTGCAACTAGAGAAGAGCCTACACACAGCAATGAAAATCTAGCACAGCCAAAATAAATAATTAAAAACAAATCCTTTTTTCAGTTAGAAAAAGTTTCAGGCACCTGTTAAGATCCGATTCTGTGGCCCACCAAACAGCATCTTACTGAAACGGAGCAGGACTCTATGGTCCTTGCAATCCCTCCATATCATCTACCTGCCTTTTGCCTGAGGAACACTTAAATCAAAGAACAAGTTTAACCGAGAAGTGAGAAATACGGAACAAAGAAAACAGTCAAAGGAGACTAAATAATAATAATAATGTAGTCATTAAGCACAGTCAAGGGCCTTCAGTTCTCAAGGGCTATAGCTAATATTCTGAGCCATATCCTGTGAGCTGTCTTACAGATACTAAAACACCAGGAGAAGTTAACTACATGATGTCCAGACTGTACTCATGACATAAGCTGCCACAATTCTGAGAATTGGCCTCAGAGAAATGGGAACAAACGGGCCCTAGAACTGAAGATTAACTGTATCTAAAATAATCAAGATGACACTGGTCAGACCACTGATGATCAACTTGAAGATGATGGTCAGAGATGACTGTATTGTTTCTGCATGTAGTCTCCCCCCTCCACTTCTGTCTACAAAAGCTCTTGCCCCGCTGGTTGCTGTGGCAGGTGGTGGGAGTGTGGTGTGCAGGGAGAATCGGCCTTCGGGCAGATGTCCACCATTCTCTACCCCCAACTCAGTTGCCGGCATCTGAAGTAAAGTGAACTTTCCTTTCCACCAACCTGGCCTGTTTATTGGCTTTTGAACAGCAAGCATCCAGACCTCACATATTCCCTTCGGTAACATGATTGGTGACAGAGAAAATCACATTGCAGTCAATCAAACCAGAGGACAGATGACATGCAGACACCTAACACAGAAAAGAAATGATGCTGTGTGACAACACCTGGGCTGCAACAAAAGTCCCTGAACATCCAGGAACATCTCTGGAATGCAGCCCCCAGTAGAGCATCTTTCCCAGTGAAGCTGGCAAAGCCGGATTCTTAGATGGGAGGGTCGGGCTCATTTGTTGGAGGTGGGAGGAGAAGGAGGAAGCTGAGGGTTCCTGTTTGGAAGCCAGGAAAGGACTCTAGTCCCAAGAGACCTGGAGAAGCCATGGTGGCTTCAGCAGTCACACGACAGTAACAGTGGAAAAGGAGGTGGCTGAGCTGGTGCCCCAGCCTCCCAGAGGGCCAGGGAGGAGGAGGGAGGGCAGCAGGAGGCCTGTTTGGGGTTGGTGCTCAGGTGCTCCCTGTCTGGCTGGGGCCTCCCCATAGGCCCGGCAGTCAGACACACCTGCTCCTTTCTGGAGCCAGGCCTCGTGGAGTGGCCCCAGTGTGTGCTTCGTGCCAGGGACAGCTTCCTGCTGGAGCTTCTGGGGCTGGGCTCAGGTTGGCTCTCGCCACGCAGGGCTGATGTTGCAGCTCATGTCATGGAAGCACGCCACACCTGCAGAGAGAGGGTGTCCGCTGCGGTTCTTCATTTCGGAAGTAAGCAACTCAATAGGCTCAGATGACAAAGGGAGTCATTGGCTCACATAAATTGGAAAAGTTCAGAAACGCAGTGTGGGCAGTGGTTAGAAAAAGTGGGCTCGAGGGTCAGACTGCTGAGCGCAATTCCTGATTATCATTTACTGGCTGTGGGGACGTGGGCAAATTACTCTGCCTCCAGAGGCCTGTCTCCTCATCAAAAATTTGTTGACCTATTTCTTCATCTGTAAGGTAGGAGTTATAATAATACCCTTATGCAGGCTCTTTGTAAGGCTTAATAGAAATTATGCATTTAAAGTGCCTGGAACACACTAAGTCCTTAACCACTGTTTACTATATTATTATTAATAAGAATTCAGGATTAGTTTGATTCCGTGACTCAATGGTTCAACACAGACGCAATGTCTTCCACCTCTCTGTCTTCCATGGCATCAGCTTTATCACAAGACCTACTTCTCTCATGGTGACAAAATGATCGTAGCAGTTCCAGTTTTCACGTCCACATAGCACTTGTCCAGAGAAGACAGAACATTTCCATCCTACTATTCCAATCAAGAGTCCTGAGATTAACCCAGAGTGGGCTGTCACATGCCTGCCTTTGAACCAACGATTTGGCAGAAGGTACTTGCTGTCTTAAGCAATTGGGCTCGCCCCTGGAGCCAAAAGTAGGGTCAGCTTTCTTTATAATGCCCAGATTGCATTGGGATGTGGATTCCTGAGTGAAAATCTTAGTTTGGGGGCAGAGAGTGAAAAGAGGGTAATATGGGGCTGGTAAATTGTCCATGATGTTCACTAACAGAGGAGAAATGTGTTACAAAATCCAGCAGAGAAATGACAGACTGGACCATCTGTTTTGAAATGAAGGTGTGATTTCAAAAGGTAGCCCCAAATTCTTTGACATTCTTCCATCAAGGAGCGGAGGTCTACATTCCTTTGTCTTAAACTGTGCTCTGTGGCTGGCCAACAGAACATGTTATTATCAAAGCACAGAGCTGCCAACCACGTGTGGTATCACCTTTGACCCACACAACTGGAGGCAGCAGCCTAGGACGAGAAAGGCTCATTGGCCCTGTAGCAGGGCCATCTGACTTCTGTGCCTCCTGGACACAGAACTAATGTCTCTTGTCCCACCTCCCATTGAGGGATGCCAGGCTGAGTCAGAGACAGAGAGGAGGACTATGGTGACCACAAGGCCACGGGGAAAGACAGAAGAAGGGGCCAGTGAGGAGGGGCTCCCTGAGGACCACTCCAGGTGGACAAGGACAGAGTAATAAGCATGGAGGGGGAAGAAGAGAGAACGGCCTCTACTTTCCTTTCGGCCAGACATGTGTGCTTGACGTCTAAAGACAGATCCCTTCCCAGCCCTCCAACATTCGTTACTATGGCTCTGCTGATGGATCTATAATGTATCAAGCATGCGTTAGAGATTAACATTTTACTGTATTACCTCACCCGATTCCCACAACAATCCACATCTTTATCCTCTTTTAACAGACAGGACCTAGAGTAAAGGTGCATTAACCAACTGTAGACGAGCTTCCCTGGTGGCTCAGATAGTAAAGAATCTGTCTGCAATGCAGGTGACCTAGGTTTGATCCCTGGGTTGGGAAGATCCCCTGGCAAAGGGAATGGCAACTCATTCCAGCGTTCTTGCCTGGAGAATTCCTTGGACAGAGGAGCCCAGTGGGCTATAGTCCATGGAGTCACAAAGAATCAGACATGACTGGGAGCAACTAACACACACACAACCAACTGTAGTCAGCTGCAGAAGGCAGGAGCCAGGGCGTTGAAAATGCAAATGAGATTTCAGTGGAATCTCAGAGACACCTCAGCAGTGGAGGGGCCCCAATTCTCTCTGAACCCATGTCTTTTGCAATGTGCTTTGCAACTCCTCCCATGAAAAGAACCTGTTTCCCCACCCTTTGAATCCAGACTGGCCTTGTGACTTTCACGGGCCGATACATGTGCTAGAAGTGGCATCATACCAGTTGTGAGCTGAGAGCAAGAACCACAGGCGCCTGCACTTGCTCTCGTACAGCTCTGTCCAGGCACCACATGAACAGGCCCAGCCCATCTGTTGGGGGATGTGAGCACATGGAGGAGGCTCCAGCCATGCAGCCCTCCTGAACCCAGCCCACATCACATCCCACAGGCTGCTGTTTTAAGCCACTACATCTAGGGGAGGTTTCTTATACAGCAAAAGCTAGCTAAACACCAACTGGGCCTGTTTTCAGAAACCCAGTGGCTACCAGGAAAGGGGAATGAGAGGCTGGAGGACTGGAGACCCTTCACTCCATCAAGAGAACAGGAGGGAGGGATTGGACTCGGGTTTTGGCTGCAGACCCTCTCCTAGGACCTGAGAAAGCCTTTCCAGAAAATTAGCCTCCCCCTGGATCATTCTCTAGAGAGACTACCTCTGGGGCTGCACTTTGTACCACTTGCTAGTTTCTTAAAGGGGCAAGGAGCACAATGGATTTGATAAATCTACTTATTTCAGGCAAGGGCCAAGAATTTAAACCAGCTGGCCTGATGGAGGCCTTCCTGTAGGTCTGGGAGGCTTGGACCTGACCCCTGCAGTGCAAGGCGTCACATAGTTGTCCCAGCTGCAGCCTTGGTATAAGTGGGGTTGCAGCTGCACCCCTGGGACCAGAGCTTCCAAGAGAAGGTTGGGAACTTCTATGGTGGCTGTAGGCTGACTCAGCCGAGGGGGGCATGGGGAAGGGACGTGGAAGCTGTGATGCTCAATGGGGCAGACACGTGAGTAGGGAGGGAGGGAAAGGCAGGAGCTAGGAGGTTGAAAATGGAAATGAGATTTCAGTGGAATCTCAGAGAAACCCCAGCAGCTGTGGAGGGGATGTCCATGTTACCAACCAGGAGACTGGCCGTGATCAGTCCAGAGAAGGCTCTGCCCAAGCCACTGTGACCGGAGGGGGCCAGGCCAGGCTCAGGAGGGAACTTACTAATGGGTGGCAAGCCCCGCAGCACTGGCTCCTCCCCGCATGCTCGCTTCCTACTCACCGGCCACCTCTTCTCATCTGATTTTGCTGGTTGCCTATTCTTCACCCTCCCACTAGCTGGCTGTCCATCTTCCCCGACCATCTTCTCTGCTTACACTCCCTCCTGCTGTACAATCTCCCCGAGCACTCCAGCTCGGAGCACAGCGGTGCCAGCCCATGCTCCACCCAGGCCCCCACGGGCCTCTGGTTGCCACTATGTGCTACTTGCATGTAGCTCTCTCGCCACAGTGAAAGGCCTTCGGGGGCCCCAGCCTCGTCTGGTCCACCTTTGAGGTCTCTACATTGCCTAGAAGCATAATCGGCTCATAGCAGGTACTCAAGTACCTGATGAATCTGAATGGAAGACAATTCCTGGGTGGAGAGTGGTCCTAGGAAGGTACACTCTCCCCCTGCGCAAGCTACGAGCATTTTGAAGGGTGTAGCCAAAAGGTAAGAAAGCTGACTCTGAAACCAGCCTCCTTGGGTCTGAGCCATGGCTCTGCCCCTTACCACCAGTGTGACCCTGGACAATCTCTTAACCTCTCTGGGCCTCAGTTTCTTCGTCTGAAAATGAGAGCAATAATCTCTACCTCTCCTGTGTTGTCATCAACTTTACAGGAAGCGTTTGGTGCTTAGAACAGTGCAGGGCACCCACTCATTGCTGTGGTTCAGTCACTCAGTCATGCGTGACTCTTTGCGACACCATGGACTGCAGCACACCAGGCTTTCTTGTCCTTTACTATTTCCCAGAGTTTGCTCAAACCCATGTCCATTGAGTCAGTGACACCATCCAACCATCTCATCCTCTGTCACCCCCTTCTCCTCCCACCTTCAATCTTTCCCAGCATCAGGGTCTTTTCCAATGAGTCAGTTCTTCGCATCAGGTGGCCAAAGTCCTGGCATTTCAGCTTCAGCATCAGTCCTTCCAATGAATATTCAGGGTTGACTCCTTTGGGATTGACTGGTTGGATCTCCTTGCTGTCCAAGGGGCTCTCAAGAGCTGGAGAAGGTGCTCTTCTCCAGCACCACAGTTTGAAAGCATCAGTTCTGTGGTGCTCCAGTAAGTGCTATGAAAGTGCTGTAACTATCAGTACACTAGAAATAGGGTTTGCATTTTTCTCCCCTCTATTTTCCAGGCACTGGTACAATGCCTGGCAAGTGGCAGGCCTTTAGTAAGAGTTTATTACATAAATAGATCTCCACAGAGGCATCAACTAAGGCCCAAAGACGTGTGTCTAAAGAACTGGGCAAGGTGTGTTTGTAGATTTCTGCTGTTTCTGCTGCCCTCCTGTCTTTTCTCAGGGGTCATGTGGTTGACCTTGAATGGACCATGAGCTGCTTGAGGGCAAGCCTGGGTGGTTAGCTTATAGGTAAGTCCATCTGCACTGGGCTCCCATCCCACACCCTGACCTGCTTCTGCACTGTGTACACAGCTCACATTAAAGCAGAGCCCTCGCAGGACAGCCTTAGCTGAGAAACTGATGGTTACACAAGCCGAGGAGACAGATCTGCCTTTCACAGCCCCTATGGATAAGAGATAGGCTGAGGTCCTGGGAAGACAAAGCAGCTGCCTACACGTGCTCCAAACTCCTTAGGAAAGGCCAAGTGGTAAAGGAGAGCAGAGTCATACTGTGGCCTTCCAGCCCTGCTTGGGCACTTAGCACTCACTGTGGGACCTCAGCCAGCACTTCTCGTCTCTGAGCACCCTTCCACTCTCGGGGTGGTTGTTATTACTGATGTTCTTGTCTTTGGCACCTGCAGGATTCAGTCCCCAGGACACTAAACACTTTGCCTTCTGAAACGGAAATGACCCAGCTTCTTGGAGGGTTGTGCAGTTCACGAAGTATCTTCCCATTCTTCCTGCAGACCCATCAGGGTCTGAGAACAGAACAGGGAAAGGACAGAAGCCCTCGGGGAACAGCCTGACAACAAGAGACCAAAGCCCTGTTGAGAAGGAGCTACAAGAGAAGTAGAAGGAGTTTGTGTCCCAGAGCACCCCACACCCCCAAAGTGAACACAAACAGACCCAAGCACACATCAGGAAAAATGTCCTTAAAGGGTTTAGTGGACCACAGCCCCCTCCCACCAATGAAATGCCAGGAACATTTCAAGATATGTGAACAACCATGCCACATAGACAGTAGCCCCAAAGGACGTGTTTCCTCCCCTGCAAGGCTGTGACTCCTGCACCCACACTGCCAGGGCGTGACCTCTGCAGCAGCAGACCCCCAGAATCCACATCGGGATTTAGACGCATGGGTCCTGGCCACAGTTCACCCTGATAGAAGTCAGGGTACTTGGTTCCATCACCCGCTTTATTCACTGATTCACTGGGCTGCAAATTGGCTCTTTCCAGAAATGAATTTCACCCTCTTTGAGTGTGCTTTCTGGGAGTGATTTGAAATTAAAAAAAAAAAAAATTAATGTGCTTGTGACCTGAAGAGCAGATCCCTGGGGATGAGCTTGCTCTGAGCGGCAGCCACCCCACGGAGACCGATGACATGCAGGACAAGAGAATCCCCCATAAACAAAGAAGAACGTATTTCACTTCCCAGCCACCCCCTCAAACGCAATGGTGTCCCAAAGCAGAGCACAAAGTGTTGGTTAAAAATGCAGTCCTGTTCCCTTATGTCCCTTTCCTGTGCTTCATCAGCGGAGACAGGCACCTGGACATTTGGATGCTGAAGGGCAGTTGCCAACTTCAGCATCACCCACCTCATCTCTAGAGGTGAAATCAGCAGAGAGTCAGGTTTATACTGCACTCCGAAACCCAGGACATTACCTGTTGCAGTGATCCAGCCCACCTCCACAGGGTTGGGAGAAGCAGGTGCAAATGGAGAGAAGCCCACCAGCCTCCTCTGTCCATGGAATTCCCCAGGTAAGAATACTGGAGTGGGTAACCATCCCCTTCTCCAAGGGATCTTCCTGACCCAAGGATCCAACCCAGGCTGACGGAATGGCAGGCACACCAGCCAAGGTCCTGTGGATACCACAGTGGGCAGACAGTGCAACGTGAGGTACCAACCACAAGTGGTTATTTGTTACAGTATATCTACGTCTGCAGTTAATGGCATGAAATTAAAAGACGCTTACTCCTTGGAAGGAAAGTTATGACCAACCTAGATAGCATATTCAAAAGCAGAGATGTTACTTTGCCAACACAGGTCCGTCTAGTCAAGGCTATGGTTTTTCCAGTGGTCATGTATGGATGTAAGCGTTGGACTGTGAAGAAGGCTGAGCGCCGAAGAATTGATGCTTTTGAACTGTGGTGTTGGAGAAGACTCTTGAGAGTCCCTTGGACTGCAAGGAGATCCAACCAGTCCATTCTGAAGGAGATCAGCCCTGGGATTTCTTTGGAAGGAATGATGCTAAAGCTGAAAGTCCAGTACTTTGGCCACCTCATGCAAAGAGTTGACTCATTGGAAAAGACCCTGATGCTGGGAGGGATTGGGGTCAGGAGGAGAAGGGGACGACAGAGGATGAGATGGCTGGATGGCATCACCGACTCGATGGACCAGAGTTTGAGTGAACTCCGGGAGTTGGTGATGGACAGGGAGGCCTGGCATGCTGCGATTCATGGGGTCGCAAAGAGTCGGACGTGACTGAGAGACTGAACTGAACTGAACAGTTAATGGCAGGCTCATGTCATTCTTGAGGCTTGTAAATTTCCCTGTATGCTTTGTTTCCAAGGATAACCACTTGGAAAGTCTAGTTGAGGAACATCTCATATACCAGAGATGGTACCTCTTGATTTGCTTTGGGCTGAATGTGACACAAAGCCAACTCAAACTAGCCTGAGTGACATCATCGCAACTGATAAGAAGTCCAAAGAAGTTCAGTTGTGTCCCCAAGGCTCTTCCCATCTCTGCACGACCACACTTTAACCCAAGTCCATACCCAGACGGCTGTAGCAGTTCCAGGAATCTCCATCCAGACATGATAATGTCTGCAAGAATAAAGAGAGCCTCTTCCTGTAGCCCTGTTTCAGGCATGAGGAAACATTTCCCTGATTAATGATCATTGAGTCACCTGTCAATTTCTGAACCAGTCACCCATAAGAGGTTGGAGTCACAAAACTGGCTTTGAATGAGTCATCTTGGTGGAAAGGATGCTCGGGGTCAACCTCCCTGCCCATCACACTAGGCCTTTACCTGGGAACAGTGGGCCTCTCTCCTCTTCACCTCTGGGCATACCTCCTCCCAGGCAGCCAGATGCTCCAAATCAACCCCAGAGACCACTGGGAGCAATGTCACAGCCGAATGTCTAGAGAGTCCCTCAGAACAACCACTGCATTTCAAAAATGTCCTGCCCGAGTGTCCATCACTGATGAATGGAGGCACAAAATGTGGAATATTTACAGTGGAATGTCACTCAGTCTTAAAAAGGAAGGAAATGCTGACACGTGCTATGACATGGATAAACCTTGACGACATCATGCTAAGTTGAATAAGTGTTAGTCGCTCAGTGGTGTCCAACTCTTGGTGACCCCTGTGGACTACAGCCCGACAGGCTCCTCTGTCCATGGGATTCTCCAGGCAAGAACACTGGAGTGGGTAGCCATTCCCTTCTCCAAGGGACCTTCCTGAGCCAGGGATCAAAGCCGGGTCTTCTGCATTACAGGCAGATCCTTTAGCGTCTGAGCCGCCAAGGAAGCCCAGTTGCAAAAGGACAAATATGGTATGATTCCACACAGAGGCAGAGAGTAGAACAGAGGTTACCAGGGAGGGGAGGGAGTGGGAATGGGGAGGAACTGTTGAATGGAGACTGAGTTTCACTTTCAGATGATAAAGTTCTAGAGATGGAGAGCGGTGAAGGTTGCATGGCATCGTGAATATAATTACTGTTGCAGGGTTGTACATGTAAAAATAGTTAATATGGTCAATCTTATGGATATTTTACCGGAACAAGAAAAGTGCCCTCTGGATGTCTACTAACTCACTAGTTGCTGGCAGCCTTAGTGAGAATAGAGTCTTTACCAAGGACGTTCACACCCCACAGAGCAACCACTTGAGAGCTTTGATCCTGTGTAATCTTGCCATGATTTAACTTCATTACGGCTTTGGGCATACGGGAAGAACCCCTTTTTCTTCTCTGATTTGAATGCCATGCTGATTAAAGAGGCCCAACCCACAGGGAGGCAGCATGTGAATGCCAAAATGAGGGCCCCTAGATAGGGGCACTCACAGCTTGGGGACCCCAGGACATACGGCCTGCCCCCTGCCCCCTAGTACAGCGCAGTCCCTCTAACTCTTCCCCTGCAGTCACCCTACTCAAAGGCTCCAGGAGACGGAACGTTACTCCCTTTAATGAGGTGCTTCTGAGACCCGGGGTAAGAAGAGACAATCAGTCTACCTGCCAGGGGCAGCTGGGAGAGGAGTTGTGTTCTTTTCTGGTGATCCCCGTCTGACTACCGAGCCAAGGAGAGAAGCACGGGGTCAGACGAGTTGCTTCCACAGCTCATGGATTTCTGGGAGCAGAAGTCATTATGTGGAAGGAGTCTTATCTGGGGCTTTGCATCCTCAGTAGAAGGTTCTCTTTTCCGGTCTAAACAAGCAGAATGATGGAGTTGGCAGCCCAGGAGCTGGGGGGTGGGACTCGGCCCCAGGCCAGCTCCCAGGCAGGCTCTGGGGAGAGCTCACCACCAGACTTTGCCTATTAGGGCAAGAAGGCTCTGCAGATGTGAAAGGCCGGATCTGTGGTCACAATGTAGTTGCCTCTGATATTTTGGAAGTTCAAACTAGCCACTGTAGGTCCCAGTCACCTAAAAGGGGGCTGGAAAACGGGTGAGTAAGGCATACAGCTCTGTAGAAACAGCTCGTTGCTTTTTTCCTTCCGAACTAGCACTTTGGGAAGCTTTGTATCTGATGGACTCCCAGGAATCCCCATTCCATCTCCCCAGTAGGAGTGGTACAGGCAGAGGCTGGCCCAAGGCCGCTGCCCCAAACTTCCCTGTTGCCTCTGAGCCATCCCTACTTTGCTACCCAAGGGCCAGCCAGGCCTGGCTGCTGAGTGCAGGGGCCTGGCTCTCTTCTGTCCTGCCTGTCTCTCATGCTACCCACCCTGAGTGCTCTGCTGGGGTGGGGGCTGGAGAGTGGCCTGTGAGAGACTCAGGCCAGGCCAATCTGTCTCTCTGAGAACCCTCAGCTCCCAGCCGGGGTGCTTGCTAACTTCATGCTCCCCTTCCTGCATCTCCCCATCCCGTGTGCAATGGGGTAGGGCAGTGGTCACCTCCACCTGGGGTTCACCTGAGCCAGGCCTGGCACAGTCTCCACCCTGCTCATAACATGGGATGGGGGGTGACAGTCCATACCTGTTCGGTGAGCTTGTCCCCTGTGAGTGCCCGGCAGGCCTTCCCCTGGAGGGTGATGAGGTCTGCAGACCCAAGGTCCCCTGATACCCAGCCGGGTGCCCCCTTCCATTTCTCTGACTCATTCACTGTCAGAGCCTGACTCCTACCCGCTCTGGGCTTCAGGGGTCCTCTCGCAGCCCCAGCTCAGGTGCAGCCCTGGGGATGTTTAGTCTTCAGACTCCATAACAGATTTCTGAAGCACACCCCACTGGCTGCCTGCCCCATTGCTCCTCCAGAAAGGTGCTTCCTGGCACACAGGGCACAGACTGGTAGACAGGACCGGACTTATGGACCCAAATCTAATCAACATGAGTAACTCCCCAAGGAAACCCTCAACCTTGACTCGGGTTTACATCAGGGGCAATTTCTCTAATACTTTGTCCTTTGGCTTGGCCTGCAAGTCGGTTGCAGCCACTGTGGCCCCTTCCTCCACTCAGCTCTCTCCATTCTGAATGTTGCAAGTGGTAACGTCCCCACCCTCGCACCCCGAGATGAACATGTTTCTGTGAGGTCGCAACATCCCTCACCTGTCGGCTCATCTGTAACTTTTACCTACTTCATATCAGTTCCTCTTTTGGAAACAGTGCCCATAGCTTCCTCTGGGGCCTTCCTCTCTCCTACACTCAGGCCTTGAAGTTAGGATGGGACTAACCTTGACTACCCCTCCCAAACTCCCAAGGCAGAAGGGTGTTACAGAGCTGGACCATCCAGACATTCTACTCCCTGGGCCACAGAGATGGGCACATGACTCAAACCAGGTCCATAAGATTCAGTTCCAGGAGATTACTACCAACTGGGAGGAAAAAACCCTCTTTTGACTGGAATTGCTAGTGTAAAAGACTTCAATGTGGAAAACCGAGAGCTACCGTGTAGAAAGAACCCACCTAAAAATCAAACATAGAGGAATGGAATTAGGGCCAAAGTGGGGAAGAGAAACTGAGTCCTGAGAACATCTTTGAGCACCTGGATCCAACAAGGCCTGAAATCCACTGTACCCCAAGATTCCACAGTTCTACGAGGCAACACATTTTCTCTTCTTCTTAAGCCAGCTGAATTGGCTTTTTGATATTTCTGATTGAAAGATAGTAACCCACCACCATGTGTTCCAAGAGCTCTATGTGTATTACCTCACGTACGACACGAAGCCTATGACGTAGGTACTAGTAACATCAAGCTGTTTGAACTGAGGCACAAAGAACTTAACTGACCCGCATGAGGTTAGGAAGAGCAGAGTCAGGAATGGAGGGCTGAAGCACCACTTGGGAGAACCGCAGTATGCAATAAGTAACCAAGGTGGCAATCCAGATCACCTTATCAGAACTGCCCACGTAACAGTGTTGTGGGTGCTGAACTGACTCTCAGATAGTTGTATTAGAACAACAAGCTGAACTTTATAACCTTCAAAAGGCCCAGGACTCAGGCATGACCTCCATCCTGCATCCCTGTGGGGCAAGAGAAGGAAGATGTGGTCACACCACACTGCTCAGGGCTCGTAGTCAGGGGCCTTGGGCTCTCTCCCTGCCTCCTGCCACTGCCCCACAGCTTGCAAGAGTCCATCTCACCTCTGAGCCTTGGTGTCTGAGTCTGTAAATTGAGATGCTTGGACAGCATGTTCCCCAAGAACCCTTTCAGGTCTAACTTCGGTGGCCCTGGTCCTGTGAAACTAAAGAAAGCTGTTCTGGCAGAACCGACAGCATGGGGCCCATGACTTTGCTTCTTAGTGATGGGGCAGAACCACTGGGGTGGGGAGGGGTGCTTTTGCACATTTTCTCAGAGGTTGGTGGGGTTACCTACATGTGGGTTTTTCCTGTGGCTGGCAGAGAGTACCTGGGCCCCAGGAACTCTGCCCAGTGGCTGACTCAAGGACTCTGGGAACACGGAGAGGTTTCCCTGCCCACCTAACCTGCCTGCAGGCCTGTGCACTGGGCATGGCCCAAAAGAGAGCATCTCCCCCTCTGACCCCGAGGTGTCAGGGGCTCTGCCGTGGGCAGGGTCTGATGCCGGTGCCTCCTGACTGGCTGTGTTCTCCATCTCCTGGTGGCACCTGGCCGCATAGTGCTGTCAATCTCCCCATCTTGGTTTTCCTGGTTTCCACTGAAATCCAGGGGCCTTCCCAATGGCTCAGCTGGTAAAGGACCCACCTGCCAATGCAAGAGACACAGGTTTGATCCCTGAGTCAGGAGGATTCACTGAAGAAGAAGATCCCCTGGAGAACTGAAACCTAGCTTCATGAGACCAGCACTGGTCTCATGAGACCAGCACTGCAGACCCAGGAATTATTTGAGTGACTAAATTTTTGGCACTTCATACACACATATTCAAAACTGTTAAATGCATATAGTAAATATTAGAGAAAACTGAAAAAGCCCCATACCCTGTCCCTCAAGAATCTCATAGTCAAAAGCTCTCTTCTTTCCAAGGTCAAATTACATCCCAATGACCTTGACCCGGAACACCTGTGCTGCAAATGCCCCTCGGTAGAGGAAAGTGAGGGCGCCGGCCTCCGTGATGACACAGGTCACAGGTTCTCATAGCAGCCCTAACACCGCCATGACATCAACACTTACTTATTCACTGTTTGTTTAAGTGTCTTGCTGCTTATACACAGAAGGGCAAAGTAGGAAGATTAGAAAGGGAAGAGGTTCTCAGGGGTGAACTGGGGGCTACAAACCCTCTGGGGATCCATGAACTAGGACTGGAAAAACTTACTTCTTTATTTTCACTAACCTTTAACTTAATTTTAGCTTTTCCTTTCATTATAAATGTAGGTGACAGCTACAATAATATTAGCAGAACCTGGTCTTCATCACTAATCAAAATCACGGATAGTTCCATACCACACCGAGGCTGAGAAGTAGATTTTTCAAACTATCACTGACAGTTATTACTATTTCAAAGTTATAGCCCTTATTAGACTCACTGCTGGATCTTTTTATTTAGTGTATTAATACAGAAGCATGCTGTTTCTCTACACAGATTTGTTTTAATATTTTGATAACTGTTTTTTAATATCACTGTTTTCTTTATATGTCTGCGTACTAAAAGTGTATTACAATTATTTTGAGAGGGAATCGAAGGTTTTACCAGACTGCTAAAGGGTCCAATGGCTTCAGAACCCCTGGATCTGGGTCTAATATCCCCTCCAGGTGCAAATCTGCCACTCTCCAATTACACACTATAGAAGGCCATTTGACTGGATGCTGGGTCTCCAGGTGGCGGGGAAGGAGGGAGGTGTGAAGAGAGGCGAGCCCCCCAGGTGATGTTTGTTCCAATGCCCAGAAGGAAGCGGCCTGGAGGAAGGTGGCTTGGTGTCCCCGGGTAGGAACTTTTCTCCCTCGGAGCTCTCCAATCGAATCCAAGGGCTGCTGCGTCTGTTCCGGGCTCCGAGTTTCTCTGCCCACTGGAGGTGCTGTGCTCAGACTTTTCTCGTGTACTCTACAGATTTTTATTGTGTTTTCTACGGTGCTTGTGGGCATCGTTGGATGTTCTGACACTGCCAGCGTGTTCTGGATGAGCCCTGTTGCTAAGAAACAAACCCCAGAGGTATCTTTAAACACACAGCCCCGTAAAAGCACATTCCTCCTTGCTCGACTCCAGGGTGTCTCTTCTCGGGGCTGCTTAGGTTCAACTAGCAGCTGTTTTCCAAAGGCTTCATTTTGAGCCTCAAGGATAACCCTTTGAACTGCTCCAATGACCCAACAGGGGGGCCGAGTTCAGTGCTCGGGGTGGTGGCCCTGGGCAGAAAGGAGGGCACCACCCTGGCCAAAGCTTCCTGCAGACTCCAAGCTGGCAGCTGGTGAAGGAAGGTCTCCTTGGAGGGATCAGCACAGGTTGAAGGGACAAACGGGGCCATGACGTGCAGAAGTGCCTTGAGGGACCCACATACCCACCTACATGCTGGGGGCTCCTTTTAGGATTTCTAGAAACCCCTGACCTCACCATTTCCTGCAGAGCAGTTTCAACTTAAACAGCCTCTCTCTACCTGGAAGGCTCCAGTCTTCCCTGGTGTGTCCACCAGCCAGCACAGAGCAAGGGCTCCAGAAAGGGACACCACCTTCCCCTCCCAGCCCCAAAAGCAGGGAGGCCCCGCAGGCAGGCCCTGCTGGTAGTGGTCACCCCTGGTTCCCTTCTTTTCCCCTAGGCCTGGCTCTGGGGACACCACAGATTGAGGCTGCCCAGGAGTTTATCACAGAGAAAGCAATGGCACCCCACTCCAGTACTCTTGCCTGGAAAATCCCATGGACGGAGGAGCCTGATAGGCTGCAGTCCATGGGGTCGCTAAGAGTCGGACACGACTGAGCGACTTCACTTTCACTTTTCACTTTCATGCACTGGAGAAGGAAATGGCAACCCACTCCAGTGTTCTTGCCTGGAGAATCCCAGGGACAGGGGAGCCTGGTGGGCTGCCGTCTCTGGGGTCGCCCAGAGTTGGACACGACTGACGTGACTTAGCAGCAGGAGTTTATCAATGGGGTTCTGTTTTAAAAATGCAACTTCTCCAGTCCCACCCGACTCCTACTAATACTAACGCAAACTCTCTGGGAATAAGAGTTGGGATGTGACAGCTAACAAGCTTTGCAGGGTTTCTGATACACCCTGAAGTTGAAGAACCACCGTATAAGACCATGCACCAGCCATGTCGCCAGCTGGCTGTCCTGATATTAAATTACTGAGGACCTGCTGGGAGCCGGGCATTATACCAGCCCCAGAGGGCAGAGCTGAGTGAAGACTGGTTCTATGTTCAATAGGCTCACAATTCAGAGGCCCTGCTGGCTCACACAGCATCGGTCCTCTCAGGGCTAGAATGGGAGGACTGGCTTCATCCCAGTACAAATTCCAAGGACGATAATATTTATTTTGTTAAGCAATTTAAAAATAGGCAAAAAAACTTAAATAGAGATTTCTCCAAAGAAGACAAACAAACGGCCAGCAGGTACAGCAAAAAAGTGCTGAACATCCCTAATAATCAGGAAAATGCAAATCAATGAGATATCACCTCACACCTGTCAGAGTGTCTGTTATCATGAAGACAGGAGATAACAAGTGTTGGAGAGGGTGTGAAGAAAAGGGAACCCTCGATCACTCTCGGGAATATAAATTGGTGCAGTCACTAGGGATAACAGTATGAAGGTTCCTCAAAAAATTAAAAATAGAACTACCATATGATCCAGCGATTCCACTTCAGTGTTTTTATCTGAAGGAAATAAAATCATTATCTCAAAGAGATAGCTGCATTCTCATATTCATCACAGTATTATAGTCAAGATATGAAAAGGGCCTAAATGTCTGTCAGTGAGTGAATAGATGAGAAAATGTCATATATATATTCACATATATATGAATGTTATTGAGCCTTTAAAAAAGAAGGAAATCCTGCCATTTGTGACAACATGGATGGAACATGAAGGCACTATGCTGAGTGAAATAAGCCAGACACAGGAAAGCAAATGTTGTACGGTCTCACGCACGGAATCACAAAAAAACTAAAAGCCAAATTCCTAGTAAAAGAGAGTAGAATGGTAGTTACCAAAGGCTGGGCCATAGGAGAAAAGGAGAGGTGAAAGACATTAATCCCTTTATAGCTTGGGGGAAAATGTAATCCTCACTGTGTTCCAAGCACAGTTCTAAGACTTTATATGTTATAGCTCATTTCATCTTCTACAAAGTAGGTACTATGATTATCCCCATTTTGCAGATGAAGAAACTGAGGCACAAGCCTTTAAGTAACTTGCTCAATGTCACACAGCTATCACATGGTAGAGTGGAATCTTGGCCCTCAGCAAAATAAAGAAGCAATACCCTGAAAAGGATCACTGGGATTCGGGAAAGCACACACAATAAATTGGGGATCCCCAACTCCCCATCATCAAATGCCCTTCTTGTTCCCAAACCCAAAGGGGGCCTCTCCCTCCCACACCCCCATTTCTGGGCAGTGTAGCAGGTGGTTCTGCTTCTAATTTATTTTTCGCACCCTGAGAGTGAAATCTTCCCATTCCTGGCAGGGAGAGTAAGGGCCAGCCTGGCCTTCCTGCACCCTGAGCATCTCAGATGGCAATGCCCCAGGGCAAAGCTCCCCACTACAGTGCACACCTGGGCCTCCACTCCACAGCAGGGCAGCAGCCGCTAGAGGGGGCCACAGGCAGAAAGGCTCAGGTCCCGCGGCTGCTGTGTTCTTGGCTCAGCAGGCTCCTACCCTCTCCGAGCCGCCCACCAGCCCCTGCCATGCTGCCTGCTACTGATGCATTGTTAAAAGAAAAGGAGAAAAAAGAAAAAAAAAAAAAAAACCTCTAAATTAAATATATGCTAAGGGAAGAGGCTGGAACAGCGCTCCGGGCACCGTCCTGGTTCTGATTCCTACTCTGGATGGGACGGGGCAGTGAGCCACTTTCCAGCACTCTCTATGCCAAATTCCTCTAGGCTATTTCAGGGCAAATAAGAATGTCTGGGAAGCCCTCTGGGCAGTCCTGGAAGGCATCACTGCGGGAGACTCCCCTGGTCCTAAACAAGTCACTCCACCCACGGTTGATGGCCAGACACATCCCAGGCACCCGACAGGAAAGTCCCAGCCACAAAGGTGCCAGCTTTCCGCCTGGCATCCACAGGTGGACCCAGCCCAGGTCACCCCCAGAAGGAGCCTCGCCCCAAGGCTCGCTTACTCTAGAAGCACCAAAGGGCGCCTCACATCTCTCCTTCACATTCTTTTTCAATAAACACCCTTAACAGCAAGAGAGCAGCAGTTGCTATCTCCAGTCTACACAGACGGTCTACTGGGTGAGGGGGAGACTATGAGTGGTGTACCTGGGGCTCCGCACCTTTCCAACCTGTGCAAACCGGAATGTGCCCCTGTCCTCTGCACACTGGGGGCACCACTGTGCAGACTCACGTGTGCACACGCTGGATGAGCAGACATAGCCCCCTCCGGGTATCACAGTTCACTTTCAAGGAATGGAGATCAGCATGCTGCCAGACAGGGAGTCTGGCACGTCCCCTGGGTGGCCCTGTTCGTATTTCCGGTGCTACATAAATAATAACAGTCAACACAATGGCTTTCTAGTAATTCATAATTTCTTATGATTCATAATTCTGTATGATTCAAACCCCTCGGCTGTGTCCAGGTGCTCGATTAGGCGGCTCCTGGCACCGAGTGCCCAGCCTGCTCACTAGAGAGCCCTCACTGGAATTCATCTCACACTGACACACTTCCACTTTTAACTCCTCTTACTGGTCATTTCTCTTCCAAAATATTTTTAGTTTCTAGAAAATCCTCTCTTATTCATTCTGCTTCTCCCTCGATGGCTTTGTATATTTCATTTTCTGGGAGATGAAGTTTCACTGAGAAGCCCCTCCGTTTGTGAACTGAACAAATATCTAGCATTACTGGTAAAAAGTTGGGTGCCACTGGGACCCTCTACCTCTTCTTCTAATTAAATCTGCTTTTCCTTAACTGCTAGTGTTCAAGATGACTATAAAACTATTTCTGGTTCAATATGTTCTTCTTTTGTTTAACAGGAATATTGCTTTGATTTCCTATTATTTTCCATTACAGACTTCAGCATTTTAACAGTATTATACATTAAATGGGATTTTTTATTTTTAACAAATCTGATTAAAAGGAATAAAAGAGCCCTCAGGCTCTTCACCATTCCTTGGGCAGCTCCAGAGTGTCTAGTTCTTAAAGGTTTTATGAAATCCACATTTAGAGAGACTGCAGGTCAGTGCGACCCGGACAGGACCATTAACTAGCAGAGACCATGCCCACGGTCCGGCACTGCACTGGTTTCATCTGGAGAGCAGACTGGCCTCCTTTTCTGCTAATCACATCCACTTTCCAGAAGCCTCTCAAGTCAATTGCATTGTTTAGAGACCCAGGTCTCTGCCATCACATGGATTCTTGGAATCAGATTTGTAGCATTTGAGGGAGCAGCCACGGGTGGCTGCCAAATTCACCTCCTACTTTCCCCCAGCCATATCAACCTCAGCCTTCAATGTGCAAAAATCTCCACAAAAAATCATGTTTATGGAAATTATATCGCCATGGCAACTGTAAAGGTCTCACAAGTATTTTTAAAATAGCAAATTAACAAAACCCACTCATAAAAATCTAAAATCTGTTCCTTGATGGGCATTAGTGAACACACAGATTCTAACAAATACCAAACGTGTTTTGTGACATGATGGCCGAATGTCTGTAAAAAGTGCTCCTGATCTTGGATTAACTGGGGACAGATCTGTGAGATCTGTGAGAGCAAAGTTTGATTTTTCTAATAAGAGGTTGCACCTTGGATACATTCTGGAAAATAACACCAAGATCTTCTGGTGCAGAAAAATATGGGTAACAGATCTGAATTGCTGAAATACTAATTTCTTACTTTCTATTTTCACATCACTGATATTATTACCTTCCCCACTCTGCAAGACTATTCCATTTTTAACTCATAGGTTTTTAACAGTTGCATAAGCTTCTGCCGCTGTGATTTAGCCTGGCTGAATCTCTATTATAAAACCTGCTTCTCAAAAGTCTGCACACAAATCACAGAGGAGGAGGGGATAAAAAAACCAGATTCAGAGGTATCCAACCAAAACCTTTTTTCTTTTTAAAAGTGTAATTGGTATGGCTATCAAAGGGGATCCTTTTAAGCAGATGATGCACTAATTTTTGGAGTCTTTTGTAAAGACTTAAAACGCAATAGGCGTATTTTGATGACTCTTCTCATAACAAGGAATCGTTGAGGGTTTTAACAACTCAAACAGTGGAGGTTCTTTTTGAGAGTGGAGGAAGAACAATCAAACCATGTACCTGACAACTTCTTTCTTTAGTTGGTCTCATCCTCCAAAGTGTGGTGGAGGGGAGCAGGGATAGACAAAGGAAATTGTGAGGTGAGGGGGGTGGGCAAAAGCAAAATGATGTGTCTTCCAGAGCAGAACACACAGCAGAACACACATTTGCTCTCCGTGAAGCCTAGAGTGGAGAAGGGAATCACTACCCACTCCAGTATCCTGGCCTGGAGAATTCCACGGACAGAGGAACTTGGAGGGCTACCATCCATGGGGTCACAAAAAGTCGGACACGACTGAACGACTTTCACAGGACAGTGAGGTAAAATAGCTGTTACAACAGCCTGGCCTGACGCTGCAACTTCCAAAGTGATCATAAAGACGGAGAAATAGCAAAAAGTTGCTTGTGAATGGGAGCTAGTTCTTAAAAGGCGGACGGTATTCAGACTCACATCAGGAAAAGAGGGAGAGAGAGAGAGCGGGCCGAGTGGCCAACAGGCTCCAGTGTGAAGGAGGGCGGTGGCTCTCGAGGCAGCGATGATGCTTCCAGCAATCAGAGTCTGCGACGGGGACCGAGGGTGGGGAGGGGTGGGAGGTGGGGGTGAGGGGAAGGTAGAACCCTGGCTTCTGCCACTGGGGAAGGAGGGGCAGCCCAGAGATCTCTGAGCCAGGGCCCGCGACTGTCCAGGAGGGAGCTGGGGCTGGTGTCTGTTGAAATCCCATAAAGGAAAACACAGAAGGAAGAT
The DNA here is from genome assembly GCF_055505025.1 of Bos grunniens. Classification (NCBI taxonomy): domain Eukaryota; kingdom Metazoa; phylum Chordata; class Mammalia; order Artiodactyla; family Bovidae; genus Bos; species Bos grunniens. Next base: position 51,542,897 of record NC_141180.1, read on the forward strand.
TCCTGGCCCTGGGGTGGGGGTGGGGGGGTGCCGCTCAGCACGGTGTCAGCACCCCCTCCCTGGCCCCCCCCCTCCCCCGGCACTCTCAGGAATGTGGCATCTCACGAGCACGAGAGCCATTTGGAAGCTGGACGCCCACTCTTTTCTGGCTTCGTGTACTGGCTGTTCCAGAGCTTCCAGGAGGAAGACTGTGTTAGAAACCAACTTCTTAGCAAAACTGGGCTGTGGGGGGAGCGGGGTGTGGACAGAGGCGGTAGTGGTGCCAAGCTGGTGGTTCAGGTTCCACAGCCCAGGTGGGGGTCTCTGTGCCAGTCGGGGTCAGTGACTATTGACAGAGGTCTGGGCAGGACCAGGAGGACCACCAGGGAGAGTGAAATGCTGACGTTTTGCAACAGAAGGAGCAGGAAGGGCGGTGTTGTCTGAGTCTGGAGAGAGCTGGGTGCAGGAAGAGGGAGTACTGGCCTGAAGCTGCAGTCACAGCCAAGCCAGAAGGAGCTGGAAGGGCCAACACCCAACCTCTCTCTTCCTTTCCTCTGACCTCTGCCAGTGCCTCCCATTGGCCGACACACCTGGAGCAGGTGAGGTCACATGGAGCTCAGCCTCCAGGCCAGGGATGGGTGGAGAATGGATGGTGGGTGGGGGAAGAGGAGGGGGTAGCCTCCCCTCCTGCCCACCTCAGCAAGGGCAAGCCTCACTCAGGCCCTCAGAGCATGAAAGCAGGAGATGAGCCAGGTGGCAGGAGTGAGAGGAGCCAGACAAGCTGCTGGAACAGAGCCCCCATTCACTTCCTGACTGATAGGGACATGGTCGTGGGAGCTTGATCTTATTTCATTAACTATCTCAGCACAAACAAGGAGGCAAGAACAATAATCACTTTCCTTTGGATGAGTACAAAGTGGGGCCCATGGTGGTGGTGGGGAGGGTGGGGTGTGGGTGGGTGAAGACCACTGGGCCAAGGGTGCTGTTACACAGGTCTGGAACCAGAAGCCAGGATTTGGGATCGCAGCCTGGCAGGGGCCATGCTCCTTCCCAGCTCATTATCAGTCAGCAGGTGTGGCTGGGCTCCTGCTCCATGCTGTGGGCTGGGCCACACTCCAGGGGACACAAGAGAGGAGTAGTTGAGGAGACAAGACTAACCCATGTGATAGATTTCTTGGTGTTCAATTGCTAAGTCATGTCTGACTCCGTGACCCCATGGACTGCAGCATGCCAGGCTCCTCTGTCTTCCACTGTCTCTCAGAGTTTGCTCAAATTCATGTCCATTGAGTCGGTGATGCTATCTAACATCTCACCCTCTGCACCCCTTTCTCTTTTGCCTTCAATATTTCCCACCATCAGGGTCTTTTCCAGTGAGTCGGTTCTTCACATCAGGCGGCCAAATATTGGAGCTTCAGCTTCAGCATCAGTCCTTCCAATGAATATTCAGGGTTGACTTTCTTTAGGATTGACTGGTTGGATGTCCTTGCAGTCCAAGGAACTCTCAAGAGTCTTCTCCAACACCACAGTTTGAAAGCATGAATTCTTCAGTACTCAGCCTTCTTTACAGTCCATCTCTTACATCTATACGTGACTATTGGAAAAACCATAGCTTTGACTATGTCGGCATGTGATAGATTAAAAAACCCAAAGCTTGAGTGACGGGTAGGCCAGGAAGTCCAAAAGAGTAAATAAATTCTCGATTTTAATGCATATTCTACCCGTCAACCCTATCCTCTCCCTCCAGTCTGTGTTCACCATCTCCAGACTTACAGTAAGAACCACGTGCATCTCCCCCACGGTTGGTGGTAGTGCCAATGCCCTGATGCCTAGGGGTGGTGGGTGAGGGACTCCATGCAGACTATGAAATGATGGGACGCAAACAGCATTGGGGAGATGTAACTGCTCACTCCTTCCTTCCTGGGTCTACCTTTAAGGAGCGCGTGAGTCTACCTCCAAGTCCTTACATCCTGGCACAGGGAAGACCAGCTCTCAGTCCTCAGGGGAGCCCACACAGGAACACTGATGGTACCTTGTGGGAGGTTCTGCATTAAGCTCAGAGGAGAAGCCAGCAGGGAAAATAAAACGCACAGCCATCCCATCCAAGTGTGGGCCCAAGCAATCAGGGATCTTGCCAAGGTCATGGCTTTTCTTTGCTTTCCTTTACCCCAAATCGATTCCCAAGCCCCAGGGTTAGACACCTCTCCTCGGAATGGACTCAGAGTCCAGCCACAGGCACTGAGGGCCCAGACCTTGGAAACCTGGCCATGCCCAACCTGGGAGTTTTGGCATATCAGCCACTTGTCCCCCTCTCTGCCTCGAACCACAGAACCCCAGCTATAGGACCTAAGATGGTTATGTTTATTTTTCTCCTCTCTGAGTCAGGCCACGGCGCGATCCCTGGAAAGATTCCACTTCTAGGTTCAATCCATATGACCTCTCAGAGCAGCTCAGGCCGAAGGGCGAAGGGCGGCTCTCCCATGCCCTCCCAGCATGGTACAATCATTGATTGTTGGCTTGAGGCTGGTTTCTTTGAGGCCCACAAGTGATTCTTGAACTTCACTCTGAGATGTCAAAAAGAGGAATTACCAATACCAGAAAGACTTCTCCAAAATAGCTCTGCAGCACTGGGACCTACTCCAGCTCTGGCTGAAGCATTCAGATGCCTGATGGGCCCCCAGGGAAGGCTGGGAAGGCAGCCGGGTCAGTCTCAATCAGCCACTGCAGGGCAGGCCAGTTATGTGCACTGCCCACTGGCTCCAGCCTCCCCAGAAACTCACTTCATTATAATCTAGCCTGTATTTTTTGATAGATATGTTGATGGAGCAGAGAAATGGTTCACACTTCCAAATGGCTGCAGTAAGCTTCTGCACCACCTTGGGGTTTTAATGTTTGGCATTCCTGAGAAAATCCCTCTTGGGCGTCTGGGCCCTGCAAGCCAATGCCACCTTATATCATGACTTTTTTTCCCCATGGCCCCAGGTGGTCCCTGACTGAGGTAGAGCTGGTAGACCTCAAGTGATAGGAAAGCACTTACATTGGGTGTAGCCACTTGGATTTAGGTGCAGTTGGGAAGGCAATGGCACCCCACTCCAGTACTCTTGCCTGGAAAATCCCATGGACAGAGGAGCCTGGTAGGCTGCTGTCCATGGGGTTGCTAGGAGTCGGACAGGACTGAGCAGCTTCACTTTGACTTTTCACTTTCATGCATTGGAGAAGGAAATGGCAACCCACTCCAGTGTTCTTGCTTGGAGAATCCCAGGGACGGGGGAGCCTGCTGGGCTGCCGTCTATGGGGCTGGACACAGAGTGGGACACAACTGAAGCGACTTAGCAGCAGCAGGTATACCTAAACTATGAGTTCAGAATTTTTGACTTTTAACCATATAATTTTTAACTTCTGATTTTAAAATACTTTCAAACCTAACAGAAAAGTTTCAAGAATAATACAGAAAAATCCTGTCTACCCTTTACCCAGATTGCCAGTTTTTTAACAGTGGACTAGATTTGTTTTGTCCTTCTCTCTATCTTTACATATTATTATCTTTTATTCTGAACCATTTGTAAACAGGCTGCATACATCATGGTTTTTTATTCCTTAATACTTCAGTGTGTTTCCAAAGACAAAATATTCTCTTACATTTCCACAGCACTGTTACCCATTTTAGGAAACACAATATGGATACAATGTTTTTTTCTAATCTACAGTCCACATTCCAATTTTGTCAACTGTCCCACTAATGTCCTTATTGGTATTCTTTTTCCCTCCAGTACAGAATCCAATACCCTTAAGATTATACTTTATATTTAATGATCATGCTTTTTTGTATCCTTTAATTTTCACAATGATGATATTGTGATGATACCACATGACAGGTATTTTGTAGACTGTCCCTCAATTTGGGGCTTATCTGATATTTCCTCATGAATAGATTCAGATTATACACCCCTGGTTAGAATACCACAAAAGTAATGTTGCGTCCCTCTCAAGATATCACGTCCAGAGGCATGCAATGTCTGTCTGTCCATCCTTGATGATGCTAATTTTTTAAACAGCTTTATTGAGATATAAGTCACATACTGTGGCGTTCACCCATTTAATCATGCAATGGCTTTCAGCATATTCAGGTGGTGCCACCATCACCACTGATCAATTTTAGAATGTTTTCATCACTCCCAAAAGAAACTCTATGCTCATTACCAATTATTCCCCCTGACCTCCCAACCGTATCACTCTCCCCCACAACTATCTCCTGTCTCTACGGATTGGCCTATTCTGGACATATCATACAAATGGAATCACATAGTGTATGGTCCTTGGTGACTGGCTTCTTTCTTCTAGCAGGTTTTCAAGGTCTAGGTAATGTTATTTTGTTCACCCAGCCAAGAGGCTGTCTGGTTTCTCCATTGTATGATTCTTCCCCTTGCAATTAAGAAGCATTCTGTGGAGAAACACTTTAAGATCATGCAGATATCCTGCTTCTCATCAAAATATCCCCCTAGATTTAATTTGATGGCTATTGCCCAAACAAATCTTTATTAAAATGGTTTACTAAGATTGATTTGCCTCCACTGCTCCCCCCTCCATCCCCACCTACACTTAGCTGTTGTTGGCTGTCGACCTGGCTATTCCCAGTCCCACGGTGGCTGTCCTCAATGAATCCGCCACAGAGCAAGCCCTCTGGCCCACAGATGGGGAGGCCAACATCCTGCCTCTGCCCCACATCCCTCTCCTGAGGAGCTGAAACACCAAGGACCCTCAAGAGACACCCTTGCTGTGGCACAGCCCTGCTCTAGTGCCGTCTCAGACCTGGGAACGGAATCCCTTCCTTCTGAGTCAGGAAGGCTAAGAACTGACATGAACGCTGTGTCCCTCGGCTGAGGGACACACTTACTAGGGTAAGGGAGTAAGGATGTGCTCTTGACCCCACCTTCACAACCAGAAGTCAGCTGCACACACACCTCCCCCCCGACAAGTGCCTACTGGACCCTGCCAGGTGCTGTGGGAGGTGGAAGGTGATGTAGCATGGCCCCACCCTTCAAGGAGATGATTCCAGTACAAAGATTAAGACAACAGAAGAACAGAATTTAATGAAAACAAGAGAAATGTCCTAAATGGCCTGACAGTCCCAGGAGGGTGCTCCACATGGGAATGGTCAAAAAGGGGTTGGAAGAGCAGGGCCTTGGAGATGGGCCTGGGAGGTGGGCAGGATTTAGACCTGATGGTGCAGGAGGATGCTCCAGGCAGGGGTCCAGAGGGGCACCATAAAACCATGTGCTTCAGTTCGACTAAATTAAAGGGAGGGAAAGAAGAAGCGAAGTTTGTTGAATCCTGGTGGGTCCAATGTGGAATGTGAGCTTAGTCCATGGACAATAGAGAGCTATTGCAGGTTTCAGAGAAGCAGAAAGAAATCAGCAGAGCTGAGCTATGGGCAGAGATGGGCTTAATCTGCTAACATGGAAATTCTATTAAAACCATAGGAGCACTGAGCTGTAGCCCAGAAGACCCACGTCCATCTGAGGTGCTATGGGCGTGGCTTTCTGCCGCCTGGCCGAAGGGTGACTCTCAGGCCTATGCAATATCCACGACCAGGGCCACGCGTCCCCAGGGAGAGGGGACATTTCCACCTCGGAAATGGCCCACGTTTCAGCTTATACCACCAGTGCCGTGTTTTTGTGTTTTCACTGAGAAAGTTTTCCTTCTTGCTGAGATGTTTCTTTTTAAAACAAAACAGAAAATAAAACATGACAACCTCCCAAACAATGTTTGTTCCGGAAGCCTCCAGGTGGCTCGCATCTCACCCATCTGGGCCTCGCCTTCTGAGACGCAGATCCCTGACTAGCAGAACTTGGAGGCAGTCGTGACCAAAAGGTGCCCCAACAATCTCCCTTCCTCAGAAGCACCTGCCTGAAGGTGTTCCTGTCACAGGAAGCTCCCGAGGTTCTGAACAGAAAGTGGCCAAATGCTGAGGCTGGAAGGCAGGGCAGGAAGAGGAGCAAGAGGCTCTGGATTTGCTAAACACCACCGAGCTGCGCATTCTGAAAGTGATATTTATGGTATGTAGCTAGATCTCAGTAGAGCTTACGAGGGGGAAGGCTGGGGCCGTGAGAAGAAGGGACTCTGGGTGATGGGACTGGATGTGGTCACTGATGAGTCACGTGGTGTCCCCTGCAGCCCTCATCAAGTCTATATAATACCTGCACAGTCGTTTAACTTAACAAATAAGTAATTAACCCTCTAGTACAGGGCTTCCCAGGTGGTACAGCGTAAAGAGTTTGTCTGCCAATGCAGGAGACTCTGGAGACGTGTATTCGATCCCTGGGTTGAGATCTCCTAGAGAAGGAAATGGCAACCCACTCTAGTATTCTTGCCTGGAAAATTCCATAGACAAAGGAGTCTGGCAGGTTATAGTCCATGGGGTTGCAAAGAGTTGGACACAACTGAACAAGCGTGTGAGCACGTGCGTGCATGTACACACACACACACACACACACACAAGTTCGAGGCACCAGGGTGGAAGGTCTGGGGCTAGGAAAGTGATGTGAGGTTGTGGGGAAGAGCCTCAGGTCCTGGAGGAGGCCTGTTCTCTGTAAAATGAAGTCGTCAGATGGCCCTAAAGCTTCCTGACCCTGGGAAAGGTGGACCATTTTCTTTATTGAAGTTTCAGGACAAGTGACAGGCTCTTCTCTGCAAGCACCAAATCATTCTTGGCTTCAGGGTTCAACTTCTCAGTGAAGATCAAAGCCTACAGAAGGCCTGGCCATGGACCCTACACATTCCAGGTTCTAGGACAGCCCTGGTCTCATGTTATTTTATTCTTTTCAAGAAAAATGACTTATTCAATGAACTTAAGACCTTTCATAAAATAAACGCATATAAGTATCCATCCACAGATGAATGGATGAAGATGTGGTATATATATAGGAAGGGATATTACTCAGCCACAAGAAAATAATGAAATATGCCATTTGCAGCAACAGGGATGGACCTAGAGATTATTATACTAAGCGAAGTAGGTAAGAAAGAGGACAACAAATACCATATGATATCACTAATATGTGGAATCTAAAATACAACACAAATAAACGTATCTATCAGACATATCCACCAGATGGAGAACTGACTTGTGGTTTCCTGGGGGCTGTGCAGAGGCTTGGGAGTTTGGAGTTAGCAGTTACAAACTATTAAATATAGGATGGATAAACAGCAAGGCCCTACTGTGTAGCACAGAGAACTATATTCAATATCTTCTGATAAACCATAATGGAAAAGAATGTGAAAAAAGAATATATATATATATATATATACACACACACACTTGAATCATTTTGCTGTACATCAGAAATTAACACAACATTGTAAATCAATTATACTTCAATAAAATTAATTTAAAAAATGAAATTCTGTCATTTTCAACAGTGTGGACTGACCTGAAGGTTATTACGCTTAGTGAAACGTCAAAGATAAATACTGTATGATTATCACTTATATGTGGAATCTAAAAAAAGGAATGAATGAACGTAACAAAACAGAAACACAGAGGGAACAAACTAGTGGTTATTAGTGGAGAGAGGGAAAGGGAGAGGGGCAAGACAGGGGCAGGGGATTAAGAGATACAAACTGCTATGTATAAAATAAGCTACAAGGAGGTATTGTACAGCACAGGGAATACAGCTAACACTTTGTAATGATTTTAAATGGAGTATGATCTATAAATACACTGAATCACTATTTTGTACACCTGAAACTAATATAATATTATAAATCTGCTATACTTCAATAAAAATACACTCTCCCAAGGCCAAGCCCACCTTTTGCCCAGGTGATGGCGTTTCAAGGCTACAAACCACCAGTATGGCCTCCAAGATGAATGAATGGTTTCCTTGGACTCGTGAGCTGGGAAGTTCAAACACAAACCTAAGAACTGCCTAACTTTTGTAGTAAGATAATGACAGGTAAAATTTAAAGGGCATTTGTGTGTGTGCCTGTGTGTGTGCACACACTTGCATGCACACTCACACACCAACCTGATGCTCCTATAGCCTCTTAGCAAACAGTAAAGTTGTCCTCAGAGACATATCCCTCGCAGAGGCCCAGGGTTTGGGGGTTGTAATGGCAGAACCTTCTCATAAATGGTAAACCAAGCCCTAGAGGCCAGGCACTCCCTCGCCTCCAGCATGTCAAGTGTGTGAGGTCCAGGCAGGGCCCAGCAGGAGGTCCCAGGTCTTGGCTCTGAGCTACGTGGCACCAGAGGCTGAAAAAACCTCCCTGTTTAGGGCTCTGCTGCCCGCCTTAATGACACTGAGAGGGAAACTCCAGGACTGATCTTGGAAACAAAGGAAATTTCATTCATGTTAACTGGGAGTGATAACCCCCTTTCTGACCGTGGAGTGCTTCGTGGTTAAACAGAACACAGTAGCCTTATGAGATGGTAGAGCAGGGGTTATTTCCATTTCACAGACGGGGAAACAGGCTCAGAGAGGAAGGGGCTCAGAACTACACACATGTGAAGAACCAGACCAAGCTCTGGGGCCTCCTAACTCCCTGGGGCTTTGTGAATCTGATGCACTAAAGATGTGACTTAGTCCAGTGCCCTCTAGGTCACCCACTGTATTCACCCTCCCCCTCGACCTGTGCATTGCAAGACCACTTACAAGCTAATGTATAAAAGTCACTGTGTCAAGTGACACCTGTTCAGCGAGTCTCCCGTGGAACATATCCTTTCATGAGTGGGGTCACAGCCTGGGCAGTGACACTGAGGAGTGACCAGGTTAGGTTCAATAACATGAATTGCATCCACGTATCTTCTGAGATGTTGCAAGAATTGGAGCTGCTGTGGGGAGCAGCCACGGTCAGCCAGCAGGTGACCCTGAGGAAGTTGGTGTCAGACTCAGTGTAGACCCAGGAGCGTGCCGAGCAGAGAACTGACGCGCTGCCTTCTACAGCACGCCCCTCCTGCTGTTGGCAGGTCTGTGCTCCAGCTGAGATGCAAAGTCAAAGGAGATGAGGTCCCTGTACACCGTATGTTTGACAGAGACAGTCCTCTTAAGGAACACAAACTCGCCAAAGAAAGGAAGTCTGGGGAGGATGGAGAAAGCCACAGTCTTAAGATCATCTGGAAGGTGTTATGGGCTGAAGAGTGTCCCCTCAGAAGTCCTACCTCCCAGTGCCTCCACACATGACTGTGTTTGGAGATAAGGTCTTTAAAGAGGCAAATAACTGAAATCGAGGCTTTTAGGATGGGCTCTAGCTCAATATGACTGGTATCCTTATAAGAAGAGAGATGTGGACACAAAGACACACAAAAGGAAAATCCTGTGAAGACGCACGGAAAAAGTAGTCACCTACAAGCCAAGGAAAGAGAATTCAGGAGAAACCAGTGCTGCTAACACCTTGATCTGTGACAATTTCTCATCTTGAAGCCACCTGGTCCATAGTATGTGTTATGGCAGCCCTAACAAACCAATACAGGCCCAGTGAGCTGGTGACATTTGAGCAAAGTAAAGGATAGGAACAAGGAATCCACACAGATGTCTGTGGAACAAGTACTCCAGCACATGCAAAAGCCTTGAGGTGAGAAGATGCTTCCAGCACAGTCAGGAAACAATGAAGAGGCCAGTGGGCTGGGGTACAGTAAGCAAGAAGGAGAGGAGATGAAATCAGAAAGACAGTGGGAGAGATGCTGTCCCCCAGCCCACAGTGGTGCTGTGTTATCCAATATGATGGCCACTGTGGCTAGTGGGCACTTGAATGGGGTTAGTCCAAACTGAGATTCAATGCCAGTGTAAAATTCACAACAGATTTTTGAGAACCTAGTACACAATAAAAGAAGCATAAAATATCTTGTCAATAATTTTTATATTGATATACATTGAATGATAAAATTTTGGATACACTCAGTTAAGTACAATATACTAATAAAGTTAATTTCACCTTTTCCTTTTTTATAACATAGGCACTAGAAAATTTTAGATTATACTTGTGGCTCATGTTGTATTTCTTTTGAAAATTTCTGGCCCAGGGTCTGGTGGGTCATCATGAGAACATGAGCTTTTACTCGAATGATATGACAGCCATTGAAGGGTTTCCAAGTGACAGGATCTGACTCACTTGGGTTTTTAAAAGGATCACTCTTATTGCCATACTGAGGACCGACTATGAACAAGGTCAGTAAAGGCAAGCAGCCCATTAAGAGGCCATTGCATTCTGGAGAAGATGGAGGATTGGGCCAGCAAGGCAGACCCAAGGTAGGCAGAAGTGATCAGATACTGACTGTATTTTGAAAACGGAGCCAAGTATTTCCTGACAGACTGGGCGTGGGGTGTGAGAAAAAGAGGAGTCAAGGATGAATCCCAGACTCTGGCCTGAGCTACTGGAAGGATGCCATTGCTAAGATGGGGAGAGATGAGGGAGTAGATTTGGGGAAGAAAATCAGAAGGCTGTTTTTGGGTAAGTTAAGTCTATGATGCCCTTTGGTTTCCAAGGAGAGATGTTGAGAAGAAATCAGTTGGATATAAGAGTCTGGAGGTCAGGGGAGAGTCTGAGCTGGAGATCTGGATCTGGGAGTCATCATCACGAGGATTTAATTTACAGCCAGGAGACTGAGCGAGAACATCAGAGGGGTGAGTGGGGGCGGAAAAGAGAACAAGATCAAAGAGAAAATCAAGATCAAGAAGATCGAGTGCCTGGGGAACTCCCAAGTTTAAAAAACTGATGAGATGAGCAAAGGAAACGGAGACGGCTTCACAAGGTATAAAGAAAACTAGGGAGTGTAGTGTTCCAGAAGCCAAGTAAAGACAGTGTTTTCAAGGAAGGAGTGAGCAATTGTGTCCAAAGCAACTGCAAAGTCTGAAGACAGAATTGACCACTGGATTCAGCAAATCTGGAGGAGACTGGCGATCCTGATAAGCACAGTTTGGGCAAGTGATGGAGGTAAAAACATGCTTAGAGTGGGCTGAAGGGGGATTGATGACAACAAATGTAGACAACCCACCCAGGGAGCCGCACCATAAAGGGGAACAGAGCAATGGGCAACAGGCAGAGGTGAGGGTAGGGTCAAGAGAGCCCATTTTAAAAAGATGAGAGACAATTTTAGCATGTATATGTGCTAAGAATGAGTCATTCAACAAAAGAAAACCGATGATATCAGAAAGAGTGGCAACTCTTCTGGTGTTTTCCTAATCTCCAGAGTATGCTTATATTGCGTTTTCTGTCTTATCAACTACAGATGTCATTTATTGACTCTTGTTATGATGCGTAAGAGCTAGCTTACTTTTATCATTCATCATTTCTTTCCACTCTTATCTCAACATGACCCCATTGTCCTGATACATTACTATCTCAGTGTCTCTGCTGATTTCCTTGGTAGCCTTTATTTCTTGGTCTATCAACTTCAGACAGCATGTCTTGATCACTTACTTCACATGAGGAGGGTATTCACACCTCTACCCTACCCTCTACAGATTAGTCAGTTGTGGTAGGTTGTGCTGGGAAATAACACTAACACAACAGCAGAAAAATCTCAGTGACTCAGATTTATTTCTCACTCGTGTGACATGTCATGCCCTGCTCCCATTGTTCTCCTTATTCTGAGAACCAGGTAGAAGAGCACATCTGAGACCTGCCGTTCTCGTGAGAGAAAGAAAAGAACGGTGGCAGAACCTCACAAAGCCTCTGAAAATGTCTGCTCAGGCCCAGCATATGTCACTTCCACTCACTCAGCTGGCCAAAGTGAGTCACATGGCCAAGCCTGATAACGTTGGGCAGGGAAGGAAATAGTCTCCTCCCACAGGAATCATGGCATTAAGTGGGTATGTGACATCATCTTTCAGTTCAGTCGCTCAGTTTGTCCGACTCTTTGCAACCCCATGGACTGCAGGCAGGCTTCCCTCTCCATCACCAATTCCCAGGGCCTACTCAAATTCATGTCCATCGAGTCGCTGATGCTGTCTAACCACCTCATCCTCTGCCATCCCCTTCTCCTCCCACCTTCAATCCCTCCCAGCATCAAGGTCTTTTCCAATGAGTCGGTTCTTTGCATCAGGTGGCCAAAGTATTGGAGTTTCAGCTTCAGCATCAGTCCTTCCAATGAATATTTAGGACTGATTTCCTTTAGGATTGATTGGTTGGATTTACTTGCAGTCCAGGGGTCTCTCAAGAGTCTTCTCCAACACGACAGTTCAAAAGCATCAATTCTTCAGTGCTCAGCTTTCTATATAGTCCAACTCTCACATCCATACATGACTACTGGAAAAACCATAGCTTTAACTAGACGGACCTTTGTTGTTAAAGTAATGTCTCTGCTTTTTAATATGCTGTCTAGGTTGGTCATAGCTTATCCATAAAGTCATAGCTTATCTTTCAGTGGATAAATGGAAATAACAATTTATTCTATCACAATTTACCTGTCAATTTCTATAAGCTGTTTTTTTTTTAATTTTATACTGCCAAGGGAAAAAAATCTTACATCCACCTTTATAGCTATTATTAAGTAGTCTTCAGTGCTTTGCCTGTGGTTGGTGTTAGAAGCTAAAAACCACTGAGATGCATTTATATCATTATGACTAAGCAAATACTCTTCACTACAGAATCAAAGAGACCCATATTGTGCACCACTATTCACAGACCGACTCTATGCACTTAAAAGAGCTTTTCTTATATTCCACCACTTGCCTAAAACCAGGTCACAGTTTGATTTGCTTCCTATTTAAGCTATACCTTTAATACAGTGTTTTTTGTTTTTCCTGAAGTTGTTACTTTTTTCTTTTTTTAAATTGTTGATAGAAGAAACATCTGCCTTCTACACACATCCCTAATATCCTCAAATTCTTTTTCATTTAGTGTTTGGAATCCTCTGTTCTTTTTGAAGCCTACTGACCTCCTGATATAACTGGATAGTTTGCTTCATTTGGAGATCTTAACACTTTTACACAGCTTTTTGTCTTTACTGCAGTTACTAATTGCCTTCTGTTTTTCTTGCTTTCTGTTTTGTATCACCACTTTAATCTCTTACAGTGTACCAATAATACTCTCTACTCTGTGGATTGTCCCTTTCTCCCAACTTCCTCAGAAACCTCATTCCTGGAGCCTTCTACCCTCCTATAGTAATGAAGACTGACTGCTCTCCAGGCCTGCTGAACAATTTTATCCTGGGTTGCTTTTCATGGCTGCTTTCAACTGGATATACTATTCCCTGGATCTCATACCTTCTTTTTTGGTTTACTCTCTTGTTTTGCTGAGATACATCCTCAAATGATTTCCTTAAAAAGACTGACTAGGATGTAAACGTTATTGGTTCTTTCACCCTTGGGACTGCCTCACTTCTATATAAAATAAAGGCCTTGGACCAGACGATCTCTAATGCCTATTCAAGGAATATAATTCTGGTTGGTCAGTGTGCATTCTATAAATAGTATCCTATATCAAGGAGAGACTTTAAATGGTTCTTGCTCTAAGGAACTTACAATCTACTTGGATAGACAAAGAATAAACTCTTGTAACAGTAATAAAAAGGTAACAATACAAAAGATGCCACAAGGCAGGGCATGATTCATCATCAACTAGAGGCTCAGACTTAAAGGAAAGAGAGAGAAGCTGAGCCAGCCTGTGATGTGCTGACCAGGGAAAGGAGATCTTAGCTGAGTGCCAAAGAGCAGGCAGTATATTAGGGGGGGATTAATTATTTATGAATATTCAACAGTAGATTAATAGCCAACATTAATCTGATGGAATAGTTAACAGCCAGTGAAAGTTCTCCTCTGTCCCACTTTCCCTGCCACAGAGTTATCAACATTTTCATTTCACCAAGTCAATCAAGATAGAAACAATTTTCAAATATGAAAGTATAGTTTTTCTCATAACAAATAGATAAACCCTTTGGCCATTTTGGGGCATAACAGTGAACTTCCACTACGTGTATAAGTAATTGTGTATACTTATAAATGCCATACCTGTTGGACTATGAAAGTGTTGGCCATGGTCTCTGTTAGCAGAGTTTCACTGAACAGGAAACTACCATCATCCATTATTCAAGTTCATTTTGTATTGTTCCAATGAGGATCCAGAATGACCATAAATCACTTCCCTTCCCATTGACTCCCCAAGAGAGGAAACATCCCTCTGATGGTATGTTACCACAACAGCCCTTCTGCTTGGACCAAGGCAGCACCAGGGAATTGTAAGGACTGGGCGTCTCCATGGTGGGTCCTGCAGACTGGATGAACCTGAAGTGCTGTCAGAGAAAAATGGTGCCTTCATTCAGCCCAGCACTGGCACTCCCATCCCATTTGCGAATGAGGAGAACACTTGCAGGTAAGGAAGTTTCCAGAAAAAAGAAGAGCTCTTTGGGCCCGTGCTGCTACCAGTTTCCAGAGAGCAGGAGTGATGTGAGGATGGCAAGTGCTTGGAGCCACATGATGGAAACTTTTAGCAGGGTCTAACCTAATACTACTCCTTCAGGGAGGCATCCTCTGAACTCCCATCCCAGCCCTGGAAGAATCAATTACTGCTCAAATACTGTTCCTGCTGCCATTATAGCAATAACAAATTTAAACAACGTTTGCATCAATTTTCCTTAACAATATATGACATCTTGACTGATTTATTCATCATCACATCCCCAGTGCCGGGCACACAGTGGGTGCTCTGTGTTTGTTGAATGAAAGAGTGAACAGATTAAAAGAAGCTTCATTTCCTCAAAGGGCAGGGCCAGACATGAATATTCAGTTTTCACAGGAGCATCAGATATGCTGGAGGACCTAGAGAAGTGGATCTGGGCTAAGGGAAAATTTTCTAAGTGCTGGGGCCATTCAAACCCCAACAGGGTCAGTTGCAGGGGGCGGGGCGGGGAGTGGGTGGCAAAAAAAAAAAAAAAGCCTGGAGATTTTGCCTGGGCTGTTTTGTTGTCCAGGATTCCACTGCAGGTCAAGGGAAGCAGAGAGGTCAATACATACTCAGAAGAAAGGTCCCAGAGGGCAGCCCCCCACCCCAATACACCAGAGATGGGACCAGGGCTCAGCTCTGCAGAGGGTCAAAGAGCAAGACGGACCCACGGTCTCCACAACACTCTCTAATGGCCAGACCCCAAGCTTTATGTAATCTCATTTTATCCTCCCAGCATCCCGGAGGGACAGGCATCCCTGACTGACAGATGAGAAATACCAGCAAGGATCAAGAACTCCCTTCAGTGTGTGTGGGGGCGTGGGGGGTTGGGGGTGGGAGGCAGGAGCCCATGCACCCAGTCAGTTGTACAATGACAGCCAATACAAAACAATAAAATGCCTGGATTTTCAGTCACTGAAAATTCAGAAGTCTATGTACCCATGGCTCACCTCAGCCTGTTTTATTACTTTTGTAGTTTGCTTTTTTTCTCTCTCTCTTTCTTTTATTCTGTCTTCTTAGAAAGGTTTCTTACAAAAATCCCATAGGATTCTGATCTAACAATAACAGCAACAAAATGTTATAAAGGGCATGGGCATGCATGCTCAGTCATGTCTGACTCTTTGTGACCCTCTGGACTATAGCTGGCCAGGGTCCTCTGTCCATGGGATTCTCTAGTCAAGAATACTGGAGCGGGTTGCCATCTCCTCCTCCAGGGTATCTTTCCAACCCAGGGATGGAACCCCATCTACTGTGCCTCCTGCATTGGTAGGTAGATTCTTTATCACCCAGCCACCTATGTAAAGACAGAAAAACTGGGGGAAGGTGGGAGGAGTTGGCAGGAGGGCAGGGGGTGTGGCAGCGGGCCTAAGGGTGAGAAAGGGACCTAGTGAAGCAGACCTAGGAGGTGCTCAGATGAACAGGGGCTGACCCAGCAGAGACTCGGTGTAGCTCTGCCCACCTGGCAAACAATGTGCGTCTTTCCTCAAAGACCATAAGATGGCATTTACTTCACCACCTTAAGAAAAGGAGAATCAAGACACATCCCTGCCGGTGATCTTCACATCCCCAGGGAGATGGACAGGCAGTGAGTTTTTCACTCCAGCAGGTGGGAATTTCTGACACAGCTACATTGGCCTCGGCTTGCCTTCTCACAGGGTCCACATGTGCAGAGAGACCTGGCCTGACGACACCTACCAGGCTGCTGAAGGCACGACAAGGGGACGCCCACCTGAAGGCCACCTAGCTTTCTGCTCAGACACATACACTTCTCCAGCAGCATCCCCCCACCTCCCCCTAGGGGGCAGAAAGATGAGCAGGAAGGGGAAAGGGAACCCGACCTGCGTGGCTGGGTGCGATCTTCCCTATCAGCACCCCAGAAGCCCCTGCAAAGCTGGTTAAGAGCCGGGCGTGAGAAAGGCCAAAGCAAAACAGAAAGCCACTTCTAGCTGACCTCTGTTCTTGGGAACTTGGAGCCTTGCAGCGGCAAGCTTTTCTCCTGGGCACAGAGGTGCCTGCCTCTCCAGTCCCACGCGGAATTGGGGCGTGGGGTGCTCTTAACTCGGAAGAAGAGCCGGTGCCAAGTTGGCAAGTTGGGAGTGAGCGGGGAGGGGATGCAGACATATTTGGGTGTGGGGTTAGGAGAGGGAGGGTCAAGAAAACTTCGCATTTCCTCTCTTTATGCCCCCACTGGGCACTCCTATCTCTGTGATGGGCCTCTGTTTTAAAATTTGGGACACAGGTGCCATCAGGGACCGTCCAGGCCGCCAAAGTCCAACACAGAATTACACCCGCGGGCACTCCACGTTCTCAGGAACGGAAGCGATGGGGGGAGTTATGGGGTCAGCTCTGGCCAAGTGCGGTTCAAACCCACAGGCATCTAAACTAATAAAATCGTCCCTTTTCCTCGGCGTCCTGCGGGGAGTGCTAGTGGAATCGCTGGCACGCCGGAAGGCGGTGGAGGAGACTCTGGCTAAAGAGCTCTCGCCCCCACACGCCCCTCACTGCGAGAACGCAGGCGGGGCTGCGGGGTGTCTTCTGTCCCAACTCATCTCCCTTTTTTCCCCAGCTCGACCGACTTCTCCAATGCCCAGGAGCTTGGTCACTGGCGGCCCCAACGCTGGTCTTGCTGGGGCCCCGCGCCCCTCGGAGGATGGAGCTCGTGGGAGGGCGCGCACGGCGGAGAGAAGAGGCAGGAGTAGCCGGGGCCGAGAGAGCCGCCCGTGGGGCTTGCCGGCAGACTCCAACATTCCCGTCAAAGTTTCCGGCTCCTCGAGGCCGGATCACCTGGCTCCCAGGTCGGAGAAGGTGAAAGGAGTGTCAGGGAGCCCTGTGCCTCCCTCCGGGCGCCCCCTCCACGCGCTTCTGCCACCTGCCAGAGGGCGCTAGGAGCGCCGGCGCGGCGCTTGCAGCCCGTGGGCGCGGCCCGAGGGTCCCTCCCTGACCCCTCCCCTGCCGTCCTCAGCTCCCGGGGCCCGGGGCGCAAGGGGTCGGGGCCGTCGCGTCTTACCCAGTCCCGGCACGAAAGTGTTGAGGAAGAGGCAGATGACGGCCACCGGGAAGGGCATGTAGGGGATGGCGGCGCGCAGAGGGCCCTTCTTCTCGCGGACTTGCACCACCACCCCGCTGGACGAGGACGCCCCCCGCTCCGCCGCAGCCACAGCCGCCGCCGCCGCCGCCGTCTCGGCGTCCTTGTGCGAAGGCTCCATGGCCGGGCGCGCTCCCCTCCCCGGGAGCCGGGCTGCCGCGGCCGGGGCTGCCGCCCAATGCACAGGGGGCGGGTGGCGGGCGGCTTTCCGGGCACTGGGATCCGCGCCGAGCTCAGGCGGCCAGCGCGCTCCGGGTGCGGCGCGGCTCGCCCGGAACCCCGCACGACCGCGTCCCCACGCGCCCGGCCCTCTGCCGCGCGCTCGGCTGCGCTCCCACGCCCCCGGCGGAGGGGCGGGGAGGGCGGCGTGACACCCGCTGACAGCGCTCCGACGCCCCTCCCCGCGAGGCCCCTTCCCCGCCCTCCCTTCCACTCCCCCACATCCCCCCGCCCCCCAAATACCATTAAAATCTGGGCGGAGGGAAGCAAGTAGAAGAGGACCGCGGAGGGAGCTGGCTGTCCAGATACTGGGAGGCATGGACACACCTCTCTCGCCCCAGACAGGTGAACGGGGCGGGGACCTCCGCCGAGGACACTGTGAATTGGGCGCGTGCGTTTGGCTGGCCCGGAGGGGAAAGGCTTCGAGACTGAGTCTTCTAATCTGGAGGTTGTGTTTTAACGCTAGGGAGATGGAGGCAAGGAACGCGCCGCGCCTGCTGCCTCCTGTGCTTTAAATTCATTCTGATTTGAATGGATCTCAAGTCAGTGAAAAAGCGATTTTAGGATCGATCGAGCTGAAAGCAGGAGACCCAGCTATTCAAACAGGTCTCCATGAGGCTAGTTAAAATGGAACCCTTCCTTACACACACACACACAGACAGAAAGAGAGAGAGGGAGGGAGAGACGCGAAAACTAAAAGAAATGAGCCTGTTGCTCGAAGGGGGGATGTGGGGAACTGTCCCCGAGCAGTTCTGGGGAAAACCTGGGCTTTTTGTGAGCTGGCCTGGTGGTTAAGAAGCCAACGAAGACACAGCGCCCTCTGGTGTTGACATGCAGCAGTTGGTAGAAGCGGGATTTGGCCAGCCGTGTGCAAGCGGTTAACAGGAGGCCCCATATTTAATCAGATTTTCTGAATATCGCCGCCTTCACCTCCACACCTGGAAAAAGTGAAGGGATGCAAGCAACCGCCACTTACGTTAGGGAGGGATTCAATGCATCAGAATTATCCTGATATTCAGCAAATCGTCTGAATAATTGGAAGGATGCAAATCCACTTGCTTCCCAGCAACCCTCTTTCTCCAGGAAAAATGGTGATTGAATAATCCTCAAACAGCCCAGAGACTCTGGGGAAGGATACTAAAAAACCGTGTATTATTTTGGAGGTATCTGAATTAAATTATTTTATTTTATTTTTAAAAAATATTTATTTGGCTGGGGCAGGTCTTAGTTGCAGTGGGGCGGGGTAGGGGGCGTGAGGGGTTGGGGCCGGGCGGGGAGGGCTGGTCGACTGGGAGTGGATCTTAGGTTGTGGAATATGGACTCTAGTTCTCTGACCAGGGAGGGAACTCGGGCCCCCTGCATTGGGAAGGAGGAGTGTTAGCCACTGGACCACCACCAGGGAAGTCCCTGAATAGAATAATTTTAAAAGCAGATGGTCAGCAGGGGATAGTGGTGATACTAGTGAGCACATACTAGTAACTAGTTAGGCCTGGCAATCATAAGTAAACAAAACTGAAATACTTGTTCTGTCTGACCACTAACTACCTGTATGACTCAAAAGAACTCATCAAGCTTTTTATGGGCTTGAGTTACTGTGATTCAAATCAATATTCAGTTTAATATGCATTTATCAGGGGTCTAATATGACTTGGATTCTGGAGAGAGGTAAAACCCAGACCCTGACTTCAAGGGTCTAATAGATGAACTGACAGATACTAACAACTACAAGGGCAGAATTATAGATGGTGATGAGTGCTGTAGCTGCGTTAAGCAGAAAGTGCTGAGAAAACATGGACCCATCTGTGAAACCAGCTAGAGAAGGGAGGCGTCAGAATATCTCCCAAAGAAGGTGATAGTGGATGAGACTTGCGAAATGACTACAGTTAATTGCTCGCAGGACATTTATTTTATTTTAAACAAACACATTTATCCAAGCCCTCTACCAGGCGCTGTGCACTTTACACATTTTAACTCATTTAAGCCTTACTACATTCTATCTTATTGGAGAAGGAAATGGCAACCCACTCCAGTGTTCTTGCCAGGAGAATCCCAGGGACATCGGAGCCTGGTGGGCTGCCGTCTATGGGGTCGCACAGCATTGGACACGACTGAAGCAACTTAGCAGCAGCAGCAGCAGCACACTCTATCTTGTATTATTCATTACCCCATTTTACCAGTGGGGTCATTGGTACACAGAGAGGTTAAGTAAGGATTCTCTGGACGTTTTTTCACGGAGTACCTGAATGGTTTGAGGGCCACTGAAAGGATTTCAGGGAGGGAAATGGATTTACATCTTCCGATTTTCTAGATGATGTGCTTAATATCTGGATGTCAGAAAGATATATAGATAGAGCAACAGCATGTACAAAAGCATGGAAACCTAGACTTGTAGGAACTTTCCAGAAATAGGAGTGTGTCAGGACGAGGACTGGCGTGGGCAGGGGCTGGAGATGGTGGTGGGGGATGGGCAAGAACTAAGTAATGATCTCCAACAATTTGGATTGTATGGAATCAGTGCAACATTCTAAGCAGGCATGTGGCATGACCTGAGTGTTACAGTTACTATGTAACAAACTACACCCAGACACAGCTATTTCATTATGATGACAGATTCTTTGGGTCAGATTGGACAGAACAGAGCTGAGACAGCTCTTCATTGCTTTAAAATATGTCTAGAGCTGAGAGGACTCAAACAGTGACAGCTGGAATAGCCATGGCTAGAGGATCCACTTCCAAAAGGATCCTCAACTCTGATATCTTGACTGGGATGACTTGACAGCTGGCTCTGCTGGGGCTGTTCTGTAGAGCCCCTACACAGGGCCTTTCTACATGACTTGGACTTTTCACAACGTGGAGCCTGGTTTCTGAGAGGAAACTTCCCCAGAAAGGACATGGCAGGACCAGTGCCCTAACATCAGAAATCACGCAGCATCAGTTCTATGGGCTGTATTCATCAAAGCTGTCACAAACCTGCTTAGATTCAAATGGAGGACACCCCACCTCTCAATGGAGTAACGTCAAGAATTTGAGCCCTGATTTGAAAGCCACTCTAATGAGATATGCTGACGAAGGTCTATATAGTCAAAGCTATAGTGTTTCCAGTAGTCATGTATGGATGTGAGTTGGATGATAAAGAAGGCTGAGTGTCAAAGAATTTATGCTTTAGAACTATGGTGCTGGAGAAGACTCTTGAGAGTCCCTTGTACTGCAAGGAGATCCAACCAGTCAATCCTAAAGGAAATCAATATTCATTAGAAGGACTGTTGCTGAAACTGAAGCTCCAGTACTTTGGCCACCTGGTACAAAGAGCTGACTCATTGGAAAAAACTCTGATGCTGGGGAAGATTGAGGGTAGAAGGAGAAGGGAGCAGCAGAGGGTAAAATGGTTAAATAGCATCACTGACTCAATGGAGATGTGTTTGAACAAACTCCAGGAGTCAGTGAAGGATAGGAAACCCTGGCATGCTGCAGACCAAAGAGTCAGACATGAATTAGCGACTAAACAAGAGCAACCAATGAGATATGGTTTGGTGGAAGGACTGCTCAGTCAACTGTGTGGAGGTTGGATTCTAGGGGATTGTGGACAAAAAAAAAAATGTTGCCTGCCTTTTCAGTCAACAACAAACGCTGATCTCCATCAAGTGGGCAGCTACTGCAGCGACCTGATGGTGTGCCCTGAGGATTCAGGATCAAGAAAAAGCAAGATACTGGCCCTGGATAGTTAAGATGCATAACAAAGGAGTAATTTCAATGAACCCAGACTCTTGCATCTTCCATATATAGATAAGCACTAAAATTATTAACTCTAGATCCCTTTTGTGTGTGTGTGTGATTTGCCATAATCTTTTGATGTTCAACTACATTTGTTTATTTAGCAAAAAATCCTATATATCCTTGCTCCTCCCTTACCTCTTCGGAACAGTTTTTCAGAGTTATCTGAGAGGTTATTTCCCAGGTTTTAGTTCTCAGTAAAGTCCCCTAATACAACATAACTCTCAACTTTCAGGTTGTGCCGTTTTTTGGGTTTTTTTGTTGTTGTTGTTGTTTGGTTGGTTGAGGTTCTTTTTTTTTTTTTTTTTTCATTTGACGGTGTAAAATTAGATCTCAATGAGAGGGGAACCTCTTCCCGACCTTTCCCCTATGGTGAATAGGGCAGGAATAGTTTTTATTAATAGACCAAAAGGAAAAGTTGAGTTTGAGGGACTGAGGGCGGCCAAGGGGTGGTGGGCACTTGCTGATTAAATAACCAGCTGTCTTGACTGTCAGTCAACATGAGGCTCAGTAAAGCAGTTTGGGTTGCAGCTTTGGGAGCCATCAGCGTATGAATAACAGTTAAAGCCCTGTGGAGTAAAACAGACGTGAAGTAAGAAGAGTGGAGGACCTAGGAGAGCCATCAGAAGTTACTGAAATTAAGCAGAAAGGAAGGAGGAAGGAGAAGGTTTTTAAAGAAGAAACACTAGGAATGTTTCATGGAAGCCAAAAAGGAAGATTTTTAAGGAGGAGTGGTCAGCAGTGTCAAATGCCATGGAAGGACCAAGGAAGACCTCAAAATTACCTATGGGGTTTGGCAGTTAGGAGGTTCAGCTCCCTGGAATCCCAACTCTAACATCTCACCCACTGTGTCTGTTTTTAAGGAATTTGTCCATTTCATTTAAACTGTTGAATTTGCTAGGATAAAATTATTCATAATATTCTTTTATTGTCTTTTTAATGTCTGTGAAATCTGTGATGATGTCTCCTCTTTCAGTCCTGATATTTGTGCTTTCTCTTTTTTCTTAATCCTTCTTGCAAGGGATTTTTCTGTTTGACATTGTGACCACAACTTGTATTTGAAGCAGAGTTTAAGATCTAAGTTATTTCACGTAGGAAGAGGTCTCCAAAAAGGTTAAAACCTTAAAAAATTATCTCCCCCCAAAATCAGACACAAATATAACAACAGAAAAAAATCAGTTGATTGCATCAGCCAAATATATCTGGGCCAGGCATTGGGTCATCAAGATAAAATCTGTTGTTTGGCCTTGTTCTGTCATCAGCTGAATAAAGTACTTCAGCTTTGGACCTCTTTTTAGCCAAAAACTTTTTTTTTTTTTGCTTAAGTCAGCTTCCAAACTGTACAAGGAGTTCATATATCAACCAGGATGGCTCCTTTTGGCAAAGATTATATTGTAGCTTTGGCAGTAGAAAGACAGACCTTATTTGGAGCTCTGTGTCTGAATGATTTCTTAACCTCTCTGAGCCTCAGTCTCCACAATTGTAAATAATACTTATCTCATTGGTGTACATGTCAGGATTAAGGGAGAAAATATGTGCAAGCTACTCAATAAATGGCCACTGAGTCAGAAGCCTTTCATTCCCAGGAATACCTTGGTGGCTCAACAGTAAAGAATCTGCCTGCCAAGCTGACAAGGGTTCAATCCCTGGGTTGGGAAGATCCCCTGGAAAAGGAAAGGGCAACTCATTCCAGTATTCTTGCCTGGGAAATCCCATCGACACAGGAGCCTGTCAGGCAACAGCCCATGGGGTCACAAAGAGTCAGACACACCTTAGCCACTAAACAGCAAAAATAGAAAATCCTAACTCAAATTTAGCTTACAGGGAAGACAAGGTGTTTATGGGTATGGTGGCTTTTTGATATATGAATTTGGCAAAGCTGAATTTCAGCTTCCAGAACTCCCTTTCTAATTTGTTTCCATTTCGAGTGGATTAAAGGTGATGAACTCTCTCAAGAACTGAAGGACAGAAGCAGTCAGTGGCTACTTCATACCATACACGCACCTTCTCTGAGGTATTTCATCAAATGTTAATCTAGGTGTTGTGATAAAGGAATTCTGCATATGTGATTAAAGTCCCTAATCAGCCAACCTTAAGTTAATCTATGACAGAGTGTCCTGGCTGGGCCTGACTTCATCAATTACAAGTGCTTTAAGGCCTCATCTGAGGGAGAAACTCACAGTGACTGTTAGGGCAGCAATTGCTCTCCCTTCCTTCTAGATCTTCCTCTGTGACTGAAACCTGTGAACATCAAGGTTCAGCTCTTCCTTGTGATCTTCTCTCCCTGTCTGCCTGGACTTTAGATTTGCTTGTGTGTGCTCAGTCATGTCCCACTCTTTGCAACTGTATGGACTGTAGCCTGCCAGTCTCCTCTGCCCATGGGATTTCCCAGGCAAAAATACTGGAGTGGGTTGCCATTTCTTCCTCGAGGGGATCTTCCCAACCCAGGGGTTGAACCTGCATCTACCAGATTTGCTTAGACAGTCCCTATAGCTGTGCAAGCCAATCCCTTGTAATAAATCCATATTTACATCCTTTATCTATCAATCATCTATGATTCTGCTGGTTCTACTTCTCTGGTTGAACCCCAACTGATAAAATGGGATTGCAAGTCTGGGAAGTCCAGAGAAGGACTCAAACTATAACAATGAGTCATCTAATCAATTTCCCACCCCCCTCCATCTCTCAGCTCTGCTTCCCTCCGTGTGAGGGGGCTTCATTCTGTAGGCTGGTGCTTCCCATGTGGTGAGGAAGATGGCCTCTGAACGCTTTAGAGTCACATCTTCCCAATCAAGCCAAGCAGAAAGACACTTCTTTCTTTCCCACAGAAGGGGTTCTGATTGGCCCACCTCTTGGATTAGTCACTGTTGCCAGGATACTGTGTTAAATTTGACCAGGCTTCTGAGAGGTAGGATTCTCTCAGCAAGCCTTAAAGAGTGAGTAGAAGCACCTCCCCCTAAAAGAGGTGCTACTGTAACCAGAACAGGTGTCTGGGGATGCCTATTAGACAAACATAGCTGTAGTGACCACAGCCCACCACAAAGATGGTTAGTGGAATTCTTGGTGATGAGCCTTCTAAATCACTGATCTTTATCTACATGAGTCATGTGTTTGAACTTCCATCCACAAGCTGACTTCCACTGACACTTCTTGTTGCTTTTCCCAGGCACAATACACTCCTGTGACGTGTGGTCTTAAAGACAGAGCCCAGCCTGGCATCTACTCATAACTGTACTTCTACCCAACCATGTGCTCTCAATCAGAGCAGGTCATCTCTCTGTGCCTCCATTTACCCATTTATTGAATAGGAATGTTCATGCCCACCTTTCTCACTCTAAAAGACCAGGCATGGAACAGCAGTAGTATTTCAAGTCTTGGGATCAGGTGGATCACTTCCCTGCTTCCTCTGTGGATGGAACTTCTCATCCTCCTTCCTAAAGTGACATTTGCCCTCCCTACTCCTCCCCTGAAGCCATAATGGTATAATGTTTGCAAAGGAACATAATGAGAGAAAAGGAATGTTTGTAATGCCAAGGTCAAACAGAGAAGTGGGGGCATGGGCTTCCCCACTCTCCCATCTTCCCATGCTGGAAGCAGTATTCTCTGCTGGGATCCAGTGAGGGTTCTTGTTCTAGTGGAGGGGTCCACCCCATCATGGGTATTCTTTTTATTTAAAAGGGTAACAGTAGAAACTTTGACCATGGAGGGATAACCAGACCAGGCTGTCTAGATTTGGAGACTGTTTACAAAATTTGGAAACCTAGTGCTCTTAGGAAGTCACCCTCTCACAGGGAAGGGTAAAGCATGGCAGAAGCTACTTATCCCCCAGGTGGGAAGGTGAGCTTGGGTACAGCATCTCCAAGTGGGGAAAGAAGGACCTGGAACTCAGAATTACTGTTAAACAATCTTGCTCCTTGCCCTACACAGTCTTTAAGGATCAAGGGAAGAATTATTATCATAATTGAATTTAGAGTCTTGATGATCTGAAAAAAAAAAAAAACATGTTAAGATGAACTCAAGCAAGACTTGGGGAGGGAACAGATTGCTATCTCTCTTTAAAACAAAAAAAATTTGGCCACAACACACAGCATGTGGGATCTTAGTTCCCCCACCAGGGATCAAACCCACACTCTCTGCATTGGAAGCGTGGAGTTTCAACTACTGGGCCACCAAGGAGGTCCTAAGGAGACTGCTATATCTCTTTAAGAGTCCTCAGCAGACACTTGTAGCCAGAGCTTTACCTTGGCAAGTCCTATTTCTTGTGCAAACACTTTTACAGTTTTCTAAAGTTGGTCAGGCTGTGCTGCAGGCCAGGTTACTAAGAAAAATGCAGAATGCTGTTAAGAGAGAGACCAGAAGAGCTAGCAAAGGCCTTCCTGATCTAAAAGTAGGCAGATCTACACCCTCTTAATAACCAAGCACTCCTAGACTCCTGCACGCTGAAAAATGGGCCAAATTCTGAACCACAAGAGTAAGAGAGAACCCTACCCCAGGGACCTCTTCTGTACATGGGGAAGTAGTTGTAAAGGTAAAAAGGTTTCTCCAGAGAGGACTGAGCAACCTGGAGCCCACCTCAGACACGAAACAGCTAACATCCTGCCCAAATAGGAGCTGTAGCTACCTGTGGCTACTTAAAGCTCGTTACAATTCAGCCAAACTTAAACTTCAGTTTCTCAGCTGCACTAGTCTCATTTCAGGTGCTCAATGGCCACCTGTATGATGTGGCTAGAGAACATTTTCCTCATCCCAGAAAGTTTGGACAGCACTGAGTTAGAATAGGATTAAGCTGAATGTTTAAAAGATGCAACTCCCAGTGGTTTAACCAAGATACTAGTTTCAGTTCAGTTCAGTCGCTCAGTCGTGTCCGACTCTTTGTGACCCCATGAATCGCAGCACGCCAGGCCTCCCTGTCCTTCACCAACTCCTGGAGTTCACTAACCCTAACCCTAATTTTTGACACTGTTTCCACTGTTTCCCCACCTACTTCCCTCTTTTATAAAATTCTATGTCAGTAACGTAGCTCAGTTCCCCAGAGTCATCAAGACTGATTATGCTCATGTGGTGTCCACAGAGTGAGGGACCCAGGATCCTTCCATCCTGATGCTCTGCCGCAGCAGGGTGTTTCCTGGTCCACAGGGTTGAGAATGGTGCCCCAGCGGGGGAAGAGGAATGGGGATGAGCATCCCCATCCTTTCAAAGGCATCACCTAGGCCAGCATCGATCACTTCCACTTAATCCATTGACCCCATTTTTTCTCATGGCCTCACCTAACTACAAGGGCAGCTGGGAAATTCTATTCTGGTCAAAAATTAGAAGTTTATTCTTATGGGAGAAAGAGTGCATGGATTTTGGGGGCATGTAGCCATCTCTTCCGTGGCAGTTCTGTGAGTAACCCTGGAATCCATTTCTTCCAGTTTTCTCTCCTTCTTGTAACCTTCTCTCTGTTCTCCATCCTTCTTCTTTCCTGTTTCCTCCCTCTTCCTTCTACCCCACTCCCTGCAGCACCCCCTTCTACACAGCAGGCCCCATATGCCCCAATTTCACATACACAATCTCATTTTACCATCACAGCCACCTTGTGAGGGAGGTATTAATTGTACCTATATGACAGATGAGGACATGGTGACTCAGAAAAGTTGAATAATGAGCTGGACTGGATTGGTCCTGAAAGCTTTCTCCCCACAGTCACTAAGTTTCACCTGCTTCTTCCTCTCCCCCACCAGCCCAGGTCTCTCCTTCTCCTCAGATTCTCTTCTCTGCCCGTCTCTTCCCAGCCTAACCCATCTTCCCTCCCCTGGATTTTAGGCTGTTATTCTTTTCTGTCTCCCAGTGTAACAGGCTGGCTTCACTCAGCTCCTAATAAATCTGTGAAGTTGTAATCAATCTGTATATCAGCTCTCCTGAGGAAACCTGGTGGGGATTAGGTTTGCGTTTCTCTGTAATTATAGCTGAAGACCTAGGCAATGAATCAAACTGACTGACAGAAAGAATGGGGTTACCTCAAAACACCTTGCATCTCCTCTCCTGTGGTCTATCCGGCCAGGCCCCAACCACAGATGACCTGCCTCGCTGCTGCGCCCCTCCCCCCCATCCCCAAGGCTGAGGGTGTGAGAGCCAGACCAGACCTCTGACCTTGGGCTGGAGGTCAAGATCCTGAAGGTCACAGAAAAAGGGGGTCTGCAAGATGTGCAAGAATCTTCCAGAGCGCTCATCTAACTACGCATCCTCTCTCCTCCTGTGGGTCTGGGTAATTTCTCCCTCCTTTAGTTTCCTGGGGTTTCTCTCCCTACACTTGGGTAAAGTGGGAGAGAGGGGGTCTTTTTGAGGAGTGTCAGTCCCCTAACTAGTCTGGAAACTCTACACTTGATTTTGGCTATTTTTGGCAGAATCAGAAGGAGATGGTAGGCAGCAGTGTGCGTGACAGTGGAGACCAAAGATGGGGGAGGGGTGCTAGGCTGCCAGGTGGTGGAGATGCCTTGGAGACTGACAATCCATCTGCCTCTCCTTTCTTTCCAGGGGCCCAAGCGGGGTTGGCGCAAGAGGACTTGGTCCAGGCAGGGATGCTGGCCTTTCTTCCCACGTCCTGTGAGGTTCCTCACCATCAAGCTTAGACTTCGGTAGCCTTCACCTCCCCCACCCCACCCGCAACTCCTCTTCCTTGCAATACCCTCCCATACCCATACACAGAGGCTGGTGCATCCTGGGTGTTCAATCAATGCGAATTGAATCGCCTACTCATTCAGGCGCTGATCAACTCATATATCCACATGCGGTTTTTATTATTCAGCTGTCCCAGACATTCCCCAATTCACTGATGTCTTTTCTGAAGCAGTGGGAGTCCTAGGCCTGATGACTTGCTAAAGGATGAGAAACCAGGAGGAATCAAAAGAGAAAAAGGGAAGAAGAGAGAGGAGGGTTTGGAGAGGAAAGGTGGGACAGAGATGGAGAGATCTTGCCCTTCACCTAAAAGGTGAGCTGAGCCAGGGCAAAGGGTGAATCGTGTGCCCTTATACTCGCAACAAAGAGAGTAACAGACTAGGAAACAAAACAGAGGAACACAACCCCAAAGTCCAGCCAACCTACCAGGCAGGCACTATCAGCCCTGGACACCCTCAAACCACGCACACGCAATACCAGGTAGAGACCCTGTGTCTTCTACCGAGCTGCGTCCATGCCCGTCAACTGAATTCCCTCAGCCCTAAACCTGGGAAGACGAGCCCAGCAGCCCCTCACCAGCAGCCCAGCTGGCCGGCTCCCGCTCCCCACTGCCCACTTTTCCCTTTCGAGGGGCCCCTCCCTGGGCCCAGGCTGCTTTGCACAGTTGCCTGGTCTCACGCTTCCTGTGATGACACATTGCTGTTGTTCTGGCAGGCACCACAGGCTGGTCTCCCTCTGCACTTAGTTCCTGGGCGTAGGTTGCCTTGTTTCTCCCTAAACCACCCAGCACTTACGGCAGTGCTGCCTTCATGCTACAAAGAGTAGCCCCAGGAGGCCCTCAGGCCTGGGCCCTATTCCCCACCCCCACTCTCCCAGGGTCCCGGGGGAGCCTTGGAGAGCCCCAGGGGAGGCTCACACACACACCAGATACCAGGAAGGGACATGCTAGAGTCCCTGAGAGGCACTGTCGCATGGGGTCTGGAGTTGGACATTCCAGGGAAGGACAACCCTACCTCTGTCACCTACCAACTGTGCAACTCACAGCAAGAGACAGACTCTCAGAGACTCTGTTTCCACAGCTGTAAAACAGAGCCAGTAATAGTATTCACCTCATAAGGTTGCCCCGAGGGCTGCAGAAAGAAGGCTTAGCACAACGCCTGCACATAGCAAGTGCTCGATAAATTGTATTTATTACTATTATCATTACTGACACTTTCCAGAAGGGACAGATACCAGTTAGTGCTAGTCATCCTATTTCCAAAATACAAGCTCACAAGTCCAGGTGATTTATCATGCCCATTGTCCTCTCGAGAGGTGGGAGGAGGGAGACATGACCCTAGAACCCTATAAGAGATGACCCTATAAAGTAGCAAAGTAGGTGGTGATCTAAGCGAGTAATTAAGAGTGACCTTCCTGGCATCTCAATAAACCATCTTTATCACTCACTAGTCATGGGTCCCTAAAATGTCCATCACAGTTCACTTCTTAGGGATCTTTGTCCAGATCCCCAGACAAAGAAAAGGCCTTGAGTCATCTTTGGGGGACTTTCATCTTTGATCTGATCACTGATGCCTGGTCAGGTAGCAGGGAGAAAAATTGTGCTGGACTAAGATGAGGGCTGAGTCTTTGATTACCAGCTGAGAAGAGCAGGTCTGGAGTTGGGCATGGTGGGGTGGGTGTGGGGGTAGGGTTGGGGGTGGGGAGAGTATGGATCCCAGCAAGCTAAGTCATGGAGCCTGGAGTTTCCAAAAGAGGGTGTAGGGGACACACTCCAGGGTGGCCTCCATGATTCCCGCCCCCTGCTGTTGATGCTGCTCTTTGAGCCTGGATGAGAACTGTGAGTTATTCTAGCTCAAGGTGAAGGGATTTTGTAGATGGAACTAAGGTCCCAAATCAGTTGATTTTGAATAAAAGGAAGATTGTCCTGGGTGAACCTAACTTAATCAGGTGGAAACCCTTAAAGGGGGACTGGGCCCTGCCCGAGCGAGGTGAGAGCTCTCCCTATAGCCTGGGGAGGTGAAGTCAGTGACCAAGTTGACAAGGCCACCGTGGCAGGAGCTGACCTTCTAGGGCCTGCAGGCTGCAAAGTCAGCAAAAAGCAGGAAGCCTCGATCATATCACTGCAAGGAAATAAACCTTGCCAACAACTCAAGTGAACTTGGAAGTGGGTTCTTCCCCAGTTGATCCTCTGCAGGAGAATGAGGCCAGCCAACACCTGGGTTGCAGCCCAATGGGCCCCTGAGCAAAGAACCCAGTTGGGCCACATGTGGCCTCCTGAGCCATGAACATTGTGATAGAGTAGTGTGTGTTGTTCATCTTGCTAAACTTGTGTGATCTGTGATGGTTGACAGAAAATTAACATCACGGAGGGAAATGTCATGGAGCCGAAGACAGCCTCCGACTGTAACACTCCAAGAAGTGCCTGCTTGGGCCAAGATATTGAACCCTGATCACCTTCCTGGCCCCACTCTATTTTTGACTTGAGATGGAAAGGGACCGTGTCTATGGGGCCTGCTCCTCTAAGGACCCTTGCCTGAATCTGCTATGAGGAGATTGGCCCCCCGAAGTCACACCGCCAATACCTCTTGCTCTGAGGGAAAGCCCAATGCTCTAAGGTAAAGTGCCCGCACTGCCAGGCTCACCCAGGGAGGGAGGTGCTGGGGGCTCAGGGGGAGCTACACATTCTCCAAGTCAGACCTGGTCCCAGGGCAGTGGCCTCCCTCCGTGTCCGTGCTCCCAGGGAGTGGTCATCCTAGCAATGCTGGCCTGGGGCTCTGTCACCTGAGACCTCACACCACCTTTAGGTAGACACAAGGCCACCCCTGGGTAAGTCCCCCTGGTACTAACCCCTGGGTAAGTCACGGAGACTGTACCCTCAGCCTTGGTTCTGGAGCTGACACTGGACCCTGCTCACCTCAGCTGCCTCCCTCCCTGCCTCCATGGCAAAGACCTGTGCAGCCTGCTTCCCACGCCAGACCCTGTATATGACACCACCCCATCCTGTGTCCCCACAGGCAGCATTGCCCTTGACCTGACTTCATATTTCTTATGGACGAAATCTCTCTGAGTGATTTTTAAGCTTTTATTTTCTTAGCCTTAGAAGCCTTTCTTCACACACATACACAAAATCATACTAGAAAACT
Organism: Bos grunniens; assembly: GCF_055505025.1. NCBI lineage: Eukaryota > Metazoa > Chordata > Mammalia > Artiodactyla > Bovidae > Bos > Bos grunniens. The sequence continues at coordinate 51,574,127 of NC_141180.1, forward strand.
CAGTCTGCAAGGACACAAAAGTGGAGCAACTCTGGTTGAGTGAAGGGAGGTGAGTGGGTAGAGGCCACACACAGTCCTGTCCCCTCCCCAGCTTCAGCTGAAGTGTTTCTTGGAAGGTTGTTTAGACCCTCCTGCCCAGGACGCAGTCAGGACTCCCTGTTTGTCTTCTGCAGGGCTGGCCAGGACAGGAAGTTCCACCCTCTCATCCCCAGGACAACTGTCAATCAGTAAACACAAAGAACGTTCCCAGTCCATAAAGACTGAGTCCCTAAATAAACAGCCATTAAGATATTTTCCACCTGGTGGGAATGTAAGTTGGTACAGCCACTGTGGAAAGTACTCTGGAGGTTCCTCAGAAAATTAAAAATAGAATTACCATATGAGCCAGCAATCCGACTTCTGGGCATATACCCGGACAAAACTGTAATTCAAAAAAATATATGCACCCTATGTTCATAACACCACTATTCACAACAGCCAGAACATATGTCCATCAGCAAATGGACGGAAAAGAAGAGGTAGTATACATATACAATGGGATACTACTCAACCTAATAATGCGATTTGCAGCAACATGGATGCAACTAGAGATTATCATATTAAATGAAGTAAGTCAGGAAGAGAAAGACAAATACCATATGTTAGCACTTATATGTAGAATCTAAAATATGGCAGAAATGAACATTTCTACAAAACAGAAAGAGACTCACAGACATAGAGAACAGACTCATAGACAGAGAGAACAGACTCACAGACAGAGAGAACAGACCCATAGAGAGCAGACTTGTGATTGCCAGGGGGGAGTAGCGAGGGAGAAGGATGAACTGGGAGTTTAAGGTAAGCAGATACAAGCTACTACATTTAGAATGGATAAACACAAGAGCTTACTGTGTAGCACAGGGAACTATATCCAGTCTCCTGGGATAAACCATAATAGAAAAGAATATGAAAAAATGTACACATACACGCACATATATAAGTGAATCACTTTGCCACACAGCAGAAATTAACACAACATTGTGAATCAACTATACTTAAATTTTAAAAAAAGGTATTTTTCATGTGGAAGATTATGATCCCTGTCCCCTCACCTGCCTCACAGGTGGCCTGACACCTGAACTTGTTATCTATGAGACAAATGTTCTTCCTGACCTGCCAAGGACAGTTTTAAATAGATTCAGAGTTGGAAGGAAGCATATGATTACTTAGCCCAACTCCCAACTCAGGAAAGAATTCACTATACATCCCCGCCAGACTCTCTTTGGACACCTCCCATGATGGGAAGTTCACTATCTCACAAAGCAGGCATCTCCCTGTTGGGCAGCTCCTATTAAAACTCCAGTTGGTCTCCCTGTACCACTCCCCCAATGGTCCTGCATCTGGAGCTCAAAGAATAAGTTATGTAACCTTTACTAAGAGGAACATAGCTCACTCAGGGCAGTCTGTTCCTCTCCTACACCACTCTCCTCAGAGACATCTGTATAGACTGGTGCATTGGTGGCCCAAGGAACCACATCTCCCAGTATCCATGGCCTGTACATCTTGTCTCACTGACTCTCAGATTGGCCATGTGACTTGCTTAGACCAATTGAGATATTAGCTACATGAAGTTTGATTAGTGCTTGCAAATTGGGGCTTGCCTTCTTACAAAGTTCCTTCTTAGAAGCCAGCTACCACGCTGACAGAAGCACAAGATAGGTTATTGAATGACGCAAGGCCACGAGGAGAGAAGCTCTGGAGGACAGGACACCACGCTGGATGTTCCAGCCATAGGTGGGCATCCAGCTAAGTGCCACCACATGAGTGACCTAAACAGGACACATGGAGCAGCACTGCCTAGCTGAGCTTAGCTAACCCACGGAACCGTGAGATATAATAAATCATTCCTTTAAGCCACTACTTTTTGGAGTGGTTGTTATGCAGTGAGAGGTAACTGAAAACCACCAATAGGCTTTTTCTGGGAATAAGTTTCTGAAACAGAATAGCCAAGATTCTTCATCCCAGGTAAGACATTTACAAAGAACAGAGACCAGCTGGCTCAGCTACGAGATAACAAGCATCTTCACTGGGAATACTGGGAGTCCTGCCACTTGGAATTAAATTAGAAGGAACAGGTCAGAGGAGGGGAGGAAGTAGGAGCCTTTGGTTTGAGCAAGTCAGAGAGCCCTGGCTGGATGACAAATTATACAGAACAGCTTGGCTTTCTGCACAAAATGGAATTATGTTTCGGCTCAAATTCTTTGCCACTTATAAATTGCTTTTCATTTTATTACCTTCCAAACCGCCATCCAGCCAGGCTTGAATGTTGTTTTGGATACGCCAGTTTCTTTCCAAAGCTGTGAAGGTGCAAATCATGTGCCATCCCCAGTGGTTTGGGAAGAAATGCCTTCTCTTTCCAAAAAAGCAATTTGGGTACATGTTGTGGTAATGACTTAGAAGTAGAAAAAAACAGCAAGATCAATTGGGGATTATAACAGCATTCTGAATAGGCGAAATCAGTGTAAAATGTTCTAGAATGAACGCTTCCTCAACCTCCATGCACTCCATTAGCATTATTTGAGCACCTATAGTCCCTGCCTTCCCAGAGCTCTCTATTCGAGAGGAAAGACTGACAGGTGAACCAGCAGATGCAGTGTGGTGTGATAACAGGTGAGTTGGGGTTGGGGAAGCAGCTAGAAGAAGGCTGACGCCTAAAGAAGCTCTACCTAAGCTGAGAACAAAGGGTCAATAGGATAGCTGAACAAAGAGAAAGAATGTTGAGTGGCAAAGATTACTAGTTCCTGTCCAATATCCATCCGTCACGTCCTTATGATTAGACTATCACCTTGTCATGGTGTGCAACGTGTCCAGCTAAAACACTCCCTTGTACTAGTAATGAATAATGAGATAGAAATGGAAGTTTATACAGATTCTTGGAAGGAATTCTGTCTCACTTAGGACCTGCCCAGAACATGTACCTGATGGCTGGAATCCCAGCAGCCATTTTTTACCATCAAGCAAACTTGAGGATGAAAACCAACTGCTGAGAATGGTAGAACGGAAAGTTAGAAGGAGTCTGGGCCACTGACAACTGTGAGGCAGCTGGGCCGGCCCTGGAGAGCCTCCCATGTAGCCCCCCATGTACTTTCTTTCACGTGCAAGAGAAATAAATGCCGTATTCAAACTACTTATTGGTTTTGTTGTTGCAGCATCACAAGTTCTAACAGATATGGAAGATGCAAGAATCTTGAAGAAGGAAATGGCAACCCACTCCAGCACTCTTGCCTGGAAAATCCCATGGACGGAGAAGCCTGGTAGGCTACAGTCCACGGGGTCGCAAAGAGTAGGACACGACTGAGCGACATGTTGTTGCAGCATCGCAAGTCCTAACAGATATGGAAGATGCAAGAGTCTGGACTCACTGAAATCATCCCTTTGATATGCACCTCAGCTATCTGGGGCCAGTATCTTATGATTTTCACATTCTGAGTTTCCTCAGGGCTTGCCGTAGGGAATGGCTGCAGTTTGACAGGTGCTACATAGCAGGGCTTCTTTCCTTCCTGAGTTCCCCCCAGGGCTCACCAGCTCACCTTCTGTGGTGACTGCAATTGCTGATGCACCCTTAGGGTCACAAACAATCAGACATGACTGAAGTGACTTAGCATGAATGCACGCATGTGACATCCTTTGTTTTCTGATATGGCAGGAAATGGTCCATTTCTCAGAAACAAAAAGTCCAAAGTCAAAGAGTGTGTCTCAAAGTTGGAGACCTGGACACAGATGACTGCCCTCATGACTTCTAAGCTGCATTCAATGTAGCTCTGAGCCCCTTTCCAGGGTTGGGTCACCAACCTCCCTTTCCCAAGAGAGGCAAAAAATTAGAGAACAGAACTTGCAGAAAACCAGCAAGAACTCTAGCTTTCCACTGAGGTAGTATATCTGAGATGCCCACTGCCAGGCTGGCATGGTCCATGGGCAGCTTCATCTCTGCCCAGCAAAGCCTGGGAACGAGGATGCTCATGGAGAAGCCTAGGTCCACAGCTCACTGTCAACAGCCTCTTGCAACCGTGAGCCTCCCTTGCAGAGGTTGACAGCACCCAGACTCCAAGGGGAGCAGGCCTTGCTCCCCACCACCCTCAGAAATCCCCAAACACAGCCCCTCACCTTCCTTGGGGAAACTTCCTCACCTCCTTCTGGACCAACCCTTCCTAGCATCAGCTCTGGCCCCTCCTCCAACCCAAAGGAACTCAGCTTGAATCTCCTGAGTAAGTTTCAATCACAAAAGATATTTTCTTCCCACTTTTTAATCCCTTCTCCCTGCCCCCAGAGGGAAAGAATGTTATAAGAAACTCCTTTGAAAACTCAGTTAGGTGCCTCCCACCATCACTGGCAGAAGAGGCCCCTGAAAATGATGCAGCCTTGAGCAACAAAGACCATGAGAGCCAGGGCTGAAGGACTTGGAAGCCAGGCTGAAAGGCTGTCTCTGGCAGAGACACAACAGTGTGTGTCAGTAAGGACAGTGACCTTGAGAGATTGAAACAAGTAAAATATATTTAAGTCTTCGAGTCTGTAGTGATATCTTTTTAAAAAGAGAAACTCATTGGTTATCCGCTGAGGATGCTAATAAACTGATTCATTATTTTGAAACTGACAAACAAAAGGGAAAGCTCAAGGAGGAGATAAGGATAGAAAGAAACCACCCTGTTCTGAGTAAATATATCCCAGGATGCAAAAGAAGAAAGAGGAGGAGGAGGAGGGGGACGAAGAGGAGAAGGAGTTTAGTCTGTGATGACTCTGATGTCATGGAAACAGGAAAAGCAGCCGTTTTTCACTCCAGCACTGGGAACCACAACTTATACTGTCCTTGCTGGTCAGCTGGGGGGGTCTCTGTGGGCCAGAGCAAGCAGGGCTTCTTAGGATATAGTCCTCCAGAGAAAACACCATGCTGAAGAGAGTGAGGGATGCATGGCAGAGGATAGCAGCAAGAATATTCCAGAAAGCATGTGGGCATGTTCTCGGAGTCCAACGAGCTCTTTTACACAATGCTGGGTGAGGCAAAGAAGATGCCACTTCCTTGGGAAGGATGAGAACTGAGCAAAACCATTGGGTTTTGCAGTTTGCAGACTTTAAAAGACTTTGAATATCCTTCAAAGGAGTTGATTCAGGAAAGTCACGTTGGTTGTTGGTTGTCAGTTACTCAATTGTGTCTGATTCTTTGAGACCCCAGACCGTAGCCTGCAAGGCTCCGCCGTCCCTGGGATTCTCCAGGCAAGAATACTGGAGTGGGTTGCCATATACTTCTCCAGAGGTCATGGGTTGTCCCCAAACTGCAAAGCCTGGAGGAGGGAAAGTTCAGCCAGCCTCTGCTGAGAGAACCAGCAGGAAAGTCAGAGAAGGAAACGTGACTCAGGGATGAAGCCGGGAAAAGGGAATTTCTTTTTAGCCTTTTTTTTTTTTTAAAGCAGAGGCAAAATATCATAGTGGTTAAGATCGTCAGTGCTGAAATCAGACAGACTTGGTTGAATCCCAGCTCTGCCAATTACTAGTTGCAAGTTACTTAATTTCTCTGTGCCTCGGTTTGCTCAGCTGTGAAATGGGATATAATTGTGGGAGAGGCTGGAGCAGCCAATCATTACAGAGTGGACAAGACCTGAACAAGAGACAGCTGAGCACTCATGACATGAGAGGGAGGCCGTGAATTTCCAAGTTGGGGGCCACCCCGGTTCTCACTCAGGGCCACTGGCTTTTGCTTTGCCACTCTCTCTTGTGCCGGGTCTCCACGTGGGCTGGGGGATCCCCTGGGGCTGGAGAAATTGCTGAGCCCCTGAGGGTGTCCCCTGGCTCATGTCTTCTCTGAAACCTTCCCCTCAGAGAAGAAGTTTAAAAGCTGGGCTTCAGACATTGGTTTTATGCCTGGTGCTTTCTCATTGTCATCTTGTTAAGTCTCTGTCTAGACAACAATGTGAAGTGGGTATTACCTGCTTTTTCTACAGAGGAAGAAGATACAGTGCCCAGAGGTCACACAGAGCCATGGTGAGATAGAGCGGCTCAAGTCCATCTCAGGCATCCTGGCTGTGTCTGCCTTTGCCCCCTGTCCCCCAGCCCCATGGCCCTTCACTTCTCTTTCAGCCTCCATCCCCAAAACGGTCTTCAAGGGGGACTTCCTGGCCCTGGGGTGGGGGGGTGGCAGGGTGGTCTGAGACATGCTTTTCCACCAAAGCTTTAAACCTACCTGTAAAGAGGATGCCAAATAGTGAGAGCTCCTGTACACTGAGTGCCAGGCTCCATTCCCTAGCCCTGAGCTGGCACCCAATAAGCAACATTGCATTTAATCTTCTTAGACCATGTAAGGTAGGAACTGAAAGCAACCAGACTCACAGGACAAACATCCCTGAGAGAGGGGTGCTGAGCTGGCCCCTGCGGAATTAATGACCAGCAAGAGAGCCTGCAGGCAGGGCACGCTGTGACAGGAGATGGTGGGGAAAGGCAAGAGAAAGAGGCGTAATTGAGTTGGGGTTGAGGGGCAGGCACCTTGAGAGATTTCTTTATAATTTGGTGGGCACCCTGGCCAGGTACCAGCCTGGTCTGTTCACTGTCCTCCCTTAGCCTCTTCTTCATTTGAGGATGGACTGGGGTCCAAACACCCAGGAGAAAGACGAAGAGACTCCCAGGATCTCACTCCTGAGAGGCTGGGAGGTCAGTGGGCAGAACTAGAAGGTCTGGGCCACCTGGAGCCAGTAGGATAGGAAAGGGAGATGGGCAGGAAGGTTGGGCGTGGGGAAGCAGGGACAGTAAAGACGAGGGAGCAGCGTGGGGAGGAAGAGAGGTAGAAAGGGAGCTGGCAGACATGGAAATACAGTGTAATTACAATTTGCTAACATTGCGTCTGACACTTTTAAGGTTCAGATGAGACTATTCAGACCCCAAAGGGCCAGTTCTCCACAGAGCTCACTTGTGTCCCAGAGGGGTGGGCTAGAGGTGTGAAACATGTGAAAATTATGTTGACACATCACAGAAGAAAAGGCTGAACGACCCCTGGCTCCAGCCGGGTCACATGGTGTTGAAGGCGGCGCTGCAACAAGAGCCCGGGAGTCTAGTGTGTGTGGAGGCAGGCCTGTCTCTCAAGGTTAGTGCCACCCTGTCCCAAGCTCTCGACTCTGGAGGGAAGTTCACGGTCTTAACTGCTGTTCAGTGTGTGGAGTAGGAGACAAGAGACTTGGAAACGTGTGAACACCTGCCCTAGTGGAGAGAGACAGGGGGCCCTTGCTATCACAGGTGGGACTCAGGCCTGCTCCAGGGAGGCAGGCTGCCCCGACTCAGCAAGGACTGCCGTCACCATGGAAACTTCCCTGTAAAGGACTGAATGGCCTGCATTTTGAGTTTCATCTCCCGACATAGGATTTTAGAATGCAGAGAGCAGGGATGAATTTTCTCTGTTTCGGTGCCAGCTGAGCAGCGTTATGTAGCCCAGGAGACAGCCGCTGAGCTGCTCTGGAGTATGAATGAGGTGGGGGCATCTCCCTGAACCAGCCTCTCCCATTGGCCACTCTGCTTCACTCATAGAGGCTCCAGGTGTGCTGCGTCAGGTGCCAGGGACATGAGGGTGAGCAAGGAACAAATCGTGACCCTCACATGAAGCGGGGGTGATAACACCGCTCTCCAGATCCCTGTGGGCTCGTCCGAGGCCTTCCTGCCCAATTTGTCTCCCCAGAATACCCAGGAGAGGGGAGTGCTGTGCCCAACACTGGTACCCCTGTCTGGGAACCCTCGCCAGTTCCAGGATAAGTGTGAACATCGAGCCATGACTGAACACTGAATCTAGAATGTAGTCAATGTGTGTCGTCATGCTAAATAAGGGAATGAGAATTCTTCAAGTAAATAAGAGAAAGGACAGCCTGCAGGAGGGAGTGGAGAAGGTAATGGCACCCCACTCCAGTACTCTCGCCTGGAAAATCCCATGGATGGAGGAGCCTGGTAGGCTGCAGTCCATGGGGTCTCGAAGAGTCAGACTGAGTGACTTCACTTTCACTTTTCACTTCCATGCATTGGAGAAGGAAACGGCAACCCACTCCAGTGTTCTTGCCTGGAGAATCCCAGGGACGGGGGAGCCTGGTGGGCTGCCGTCTATGGGATCACACAGAGTCGGACATGACTAAAGCAACTTAGCAGCAGCAGCAGCTAGTAAGTGGCAAAACCGCATCCTCCCCAGTTTTTTTTTTTTAATTGGAAGGTAATTGCTTTAAAATGTTACATTGGTTGGGCTTCCCAGGTGCTACTAGTGGTAAAGAATCTGCCTGCCAATACAGGAGACATAAGAGAAGTGGGTTCGATCCCTGAGTTGGGATGATCCCCTGGAGGAGGGCATGGCAACTCACTCCAGTATTCTAGCCTGGGGATTCCCGTGGACAGAGGAGCTTGGTGGGCTGCAGTCCATGGGGTTGCAGAGTTGGACACGACTGAAGCAACTTAGCACACAGGCATGTTGTGTTGGTCCGTCCTGTTTTGAAGCCCAGCCTTGCAGGCACTCCAAATGGCCAGTGACTGTGTGACCTCCCATGGCCACTCGGGGCCCATCTGTTCCAGCTGGGTCACCAGGTGCTGAGGAGGAGGGACTATCTAACCTACACAGGTGTCCCCCAGCCCTGCCTTTCCTGATTCTCCATGGGCTGTGTGTGACTGTCCTCCTTTTTCTGTCTCCAGCCCCTCACATGATCAGCCTGGCATTCTTGTCTGCATTTGGATCCCATATCCCATCAAAACCTCCTAAAGGCCCTCTTCCTGATTTTCACCTCTTTGGTCCCATTTAACCACATGCTTCATGTGCCAGAGCAATTCATGCCCCCTCCCTTCCCGGGATAACTGACCAGCTCTTTAACAGTCTGCTGGCACTGCCTGCCCAGAACGCCTGCCACAAACTGCCCTATCTGTAAGGCAATCGAGTCATTTAGGGTCGATGTTTCCAGAATTTTGTCATCATTTTTAACTGCTTTGTAGAAGTATCATTTGCATTGTATTCAATGGCTTTGAGTAACAATTGTGCAACTGTCACCACGATTGGATTTTAGGTCATTGTCCTTACCTGGAAAAGATCCCTATGAACAACTGCAAGTCACTCTCTGTTCTGAGTCCCAGACCCAGGCATGTTATGATATTTTTACTAAAAAAAATAAGAGTCAAATTTTTTTTCCAAATGCTTTGCTTTTGAAAGTAAAGCTTCAAAAACATCCTCACAGGAAGACTGTAACAGCCATCTATGCTCATTTCTCACGGACTCGCTGATGATGCAAGGAAGGGCCGAGTATCTGCGGGGACATAGGAGTGGATGAGCACCCTCCTAAGACCACGGTTGTAGTTGTTCCGTTGCTAAGTCTTGTCCAACTCTTTTCGACCCCATGGACTGCAGCATGCCAGGCTCCTCTCTCCACTATCTCCCAGAGTTTGCTCAAATTCATGTCCACTGAGTCAGTGATGCTATCTAACCAGCTTATCCTCTGCCAACTCCTTCTCCTTTTGCCTTCAATCTTTCCCAGCATCAGGGTCTTTTCCAACAAGTGGGCTCTTCGTATCTGGTGGCTACAGGGTCCACAGCAAAGCCAGGACTGGAACCCTCCAGCTTTCCACATCTAGCAATAGCTGCTACAGTAACTCTTCTAAAGCCCCTCTAATGATGGCTATCCTAGTTAACCGATCTTAATTAACTTAATTCTTTTTTTCCCCCACCATTTTTCTCACTTTCCCTTCACCCAGCAGAAAGGTTAACTAGAACTGAATGTCTCAGAAACAAACAGCAAAGACATGCCTGCAAACTTAGTCTTGTCCGACTCTTGGTCTTGAGACCCTTTGGGCTATACCCCACCAGGCTCCTCTGTCCTTGGGATTTTCCAGGCAAGAATACTGGAGTGGGTTTCCATCTCACTCTCCAGGAGGCCTTCCTGACCCAGGGATTGAACTCACATCTCCTGTGTCTCCTGCATTGCAGGCAAATTCTTTACCTGATGAGCCATCAGAGAAGCCGATGGAAACAGCAAAGAGGGAGGTAGAAAAGAAAGGGTTATAAAATCATAGGTCATTCTCTGAACTTCTCAAGCAAGACAGGAGGCTTCTCCTTGACTTTCTCACCTTCACGTGGTCTCCAGTCTCTGAGAGCTCCCTACTGACAGTCTCTGTGTGTCTTTTTTTCTCATTATAGGCTAGCACAAGACAGTGAGTATAGTTCCCTGCACTTTACAGTAGGTCCTTGTTGTTTATCTGCTACATATATAGTAGTGTGTATCTGCTAATCCCCAACTCCTAATTTATCCCTCCCTGTCCCATTTCCCCTTTAGCAACCATAAGTTTGTTATCTGTCTGTGAATCTATTTCTGTTCTGTAAGTATACCAATTTTCGGTACCATTTTTTAAAATTCCGCTTGTACATGATGTCATATGATATTTGTCTTTCTCTGTCTAACTCACTTCACTTAATTTGATAATCTCTAGGTCCGCTCATGTTACTGCAAGTAGCATTATTGCATTCTTTTTATGGTTGAATAATATTCCACTATATATAGGACTCTTTCCTTCTGCTGTGAACTGTAGTGTTTTCCTAGCATGTTTCCCTGTCCCTTTTAGGGACAATGGATCCCCACTCCATAGATGCAGATGGTCCTTAACCAGATGCACATTAAAAAAAAATTCAGATGGTGGGACTTCCCTTGTAGTCCAATGGTTAAGAATCCACCTTGTTAGGCAGGGGACAAGAGTTGGATCCCTGGCCTGGAAAAATTCCACATGCCCCAAAGCAACTCAGCCTGCATGCCACAACTACAGTCCATGTACCAAAACAAAAGAGCTGAGATGATGCAGCAAGACCCCATGTACTGCACCTAAGACCCAATGGAGCCAAGTAAGTAAATAAAATAAAATAAAAATTTTAAAGTTCAGATGGCAACACGGGAAAGAGAGTGTAAAGGCAGAAACTAGAGGCCAGGAAGTCTGGTAAGGGATCATGCAAAAATCCAGGTAAAAGATGATACAGCCCTGAGTAGCAGGGGGCAAGGGGGAGAAGCTGGGGAGGGCAGCTCTGAGAGATGTTTAAGAAGTGGACTCAGTGACTTTGCTATACAGCCAAAATTAATACAACATTATGAATCAACAATACTTCAATTTAAAAGGAAGTGCTTCTTATATTTCCTATATTAGGATTTTATCTGTTTAGTTTTCATGGATATTTATTTCCAGGAAAAAAATTGTCTTTACTTTAGAAACAGTTTTTAACATGCTGCTGCCACTGCTGCTGCTAAGTCACTTCAGTCGTGTCCGACTCTGTGTGACCCCAGAGATGGCAGCCCACCAGGCTCCACCATCCCTGGGATTCTCCAGGCAAGAACACTGGAGTGGGTTGCCATTTCCTTCTCCAATGCAGGAAAGTGAAAAATGAGAGTGAAGTCGCTCAGTCGTGTCTGACTCTTCGGAACCCCATGGACTGCACCCCACCAGGCTCCTCTGTCCATGGGATTTTCCAGGCAAGAGTACTGGAGTGGGGTGCCATTGCCTTTTGAAAGTGCTCAAATTCATCAAAACTAAATCTATTGCACCCCTTGAGATGATTAGATGGTTTTTCTCTTTCAATCTGTTAATATGATAAATTGTATATGCCATGTTCTAGTAAAAAAGACATCCCTAACATCTGGAAGCGTGGCCGAGAGAAGCTACCCCACGCCCGAGGTCAGGGGCGGCGACCGAGAGGAACAACCCCATATCCAAGGAGCAGTGGCTGCACGGGCACAGGAGGGCCAAGAGGAGCTACTCCACGTTCAAGGTCAGGAGGGGTGGCGGTGAGCAGAAACCCCTCATCCAAGGTAAGGAGCAATAGCTGCACTTTGCTGGAGCAGCCGTGAAGAGATACCCCACGTACAAGGTAAGAGAAACCCAAGTAAGATGGTAGGTGTTGCAAGAAGGTATCGGAGGGCAGACACACAGAAACCATACTCACGGAAAACTAGTCAATCTAATCACACTAGGACCAGCCTTGTCTAACGCAATGAAACTAAGCCATGCCTGTGGGGCAACCCAAGACGGGCAGGTCATGGTGGAGAGGTCTGACAGAATGTGGTCCACCGGAGAAGGGAATGGCAGACCACTTCAGTATTCTTGCCTTGAGAACCCTATGAACAGTATGAAAAGGAAAATGATAGGATACTGAAAGAGGAACTCCCCAGGTCAGTAGGTGCCTAATATGCTACTGGAGATCAGTGGAGAAATAACTCCAGAAAGAATGAAGGGATGGAGCCAAAGCAAAAACAATACCCAGCTGTGGATGTGACTGGTAATAGAAGCAAGGTCCGATGCTGTAAAGAGCAATATTGCATAGGAACCTGGAATGTCAGGTCCATGAATCAAGGCAAATTGGAAGTGGTCAAACAGGAGATGGCAAGAGTGAACGTCGACATTCTAGGAATCAACGAACTAAAGTGGACTGGAATGGGTGATTTTAACTCAGATGACCATTATATCTACTACTGCAGACAGGAATCCCTTAGAAGAAATGTAGTAGCCATCATGGTCAACAAAAGAGTCCGAAATGCAGTACTTGGATGCAATCTCATAAACGACAGAATGATCTCTGTTCGTTTCCAAGGCAAACCATTCAATATCACAGTAATCCAAGTCTATGCCCCAACCAGTAACCCTGAAGAAGCTGAAGTTGAACGGTTCTATGAAGACCTATGAGATTTTTTAGAGCTAACACCCAGAAAAGATGTCCTTTTCATTATAGGGGACTGGAATGCAAAAGTAGGAAGTCAAGAAACACCTGGAGTAACAGGCAAATTTGGCCTTGGAATACAGAATGAAGCAGGGCAAAGACTAATAGAGTTTTGCCAAGAAAATGCACTGGTCATAGCAAACACCCTCTTCCAACAACACAAGAGAAGACTCTACACATGGGCATCACCAGATGGTCAACACCGAAATCAGATTGATTATATTCTTTGCAGCCAAAGATGGAGAAGCTCTATACAGTCAGCAAAAACAAGACCAGGAGCTGACTGTGGCTCAGACCATGAACTCCTTATTGCCAAATTCAGACTTAAATTGAAGAAAGTTGGGAAAACCACTAGACCATTCAGGTATGACCTAAATCAAATCCCTTATGATTATACAGTGGAAGTGAGAAATAGATTTAAGGGACTAGATCTGATAGATAGAGTGCCTGATGAACTATGGACGGAGGTTCGTGACATTGTACAAGAGACAGGGATCAAGACCATCCCCACGGAAAAGAAATGCAAAAAAGCAAAATGGCTGTCTGGGGAGGCCTTACAAATAGCCGTGAAAAGAAGAGAAGCGAAAAGCAAAGGAGAAAAGGAAAGATATAAACATCTGAATGCAGAGTTCCAAAGAATAGCAAGAAGAGATAAGAAAGCCTTCTTCAGTGATCAATGCAAAGAAATAGAGGAAAACAACAGAATGGGAAAGGCTAGAGATCTCTTCAAGAAACTTAGAGATACCAAGGGAACATTTCATGCAAAGATGGGCTCAATAAAGGACAGAAATGGTATGGACCTAACAGAAGCAGAAGATATTAAGAAGAGGTGGCAAGAATACACAGAAGAACTGTACAAAAAAGATGTTCATGACCAAGATAATCATGATGCTGTGATCACTCGCCTAGAGCCAGACATCCTGGAATGTGAAGTCAAGTGGGCCTTAGAAAGCATCACTATGAACAAAGCTAGCGGAGGTGATGGAATTCCAGTTGAGCTATTTCAAATCCTGAAAGATGATGCTGTGAAAGTGCTGCACTCAATATGCCAGCAAATTTGGAAAACTCAGCAGTGGCCACAGGACTGGAAAAAGTCAGTTTTCATTCCAATCCCAAAGAAAGGCAATGCCAAAGAATGCTCAAACTACCGTACAGCTGCACTCATCTCACACGCTAGTAAAGTAATGCTCAAAATTCTCCAAGCCAGGCTTCAGCAATACATGAACCGTGAACTTCCAGATGTTCAAGTTGGTCTCAGAAAAGGCAGAGGAACCAGAGATCAAATTGCCAACATCTGCTGGATCATGGAAAAAGCAAGAGAGTTCCAGAAAAACATCTGTTTCTGCTTTATTGACTATGCCAAAGCCTTTGACTGTGTGGATCACAATAAACTGTGGAAAATTCTGAAAGAGATGGGAATACCAGACCACCTGACCTGCCTCCTGAGAAACCTATACGCAGATCAAGAAGCAACAGTTAGAACTGTACATGGAACAACAGACTGGTTCCAAATAGGAAAAGGAGAACATCAAGGCTGTATATTGTCACCCTGCATATTAACTTATATGCAGAGTACATCATGAGAAACTCTGGGCTGGAAGAAGCACAAGCTGGAATCAAGATTGCCGGGAGAAATATCAATAACCTCAGATATGCAGATGACACCACCCTTACGGCAGAAAGTGAAGATGGATCTAAAGAGCCTCTTGATGAAAGTGAAAGAGGAGAGTGGAAAAGTTGGCTTAAAGCTCAACATTCAGAAAACTAAGATCATGGCATCCGGTCCCATCACTTCATGGGAAATAGATGGAGAAACAGTGGAAACAGTGGCAGACTTTATTTTTTGGGGCTCCAAAATCACTGCAGATGGTGATTGCAGCCATGAAATTAAAAGACGCTTACTCCTTGGAAGGAAAGTTATGACCAACCTAGATAGCATATTCAAAAGCAGAGACATTACTTTGTCAACAAAGGTTCATCTAGTCAAGGCTATGGTTTTTCCAGTGGTCATGTATGGTTGTGAGAGTTGGACTGTGAAGAAAGCTGAGCACCGAAGAATTGATGCTTTTGAACTGTGGTGTTGGAGAAGACTCTTGAGAGTCCCTTGGACTGCAGGGAGATCCAACCAGTCCATTCTAAAGGAGATCAGTCCTGGGTGTTCTTTTGAAGGACTGATGCTAAAGCTGAAACTCCAGTACTTTGGCCACCTCATGAGAAGAGTTGACTCATTGGAAAAGAGTCTGATGCTGGGAGGGATTGGGGGCAGGAGGAGAAGGGGACGACAGAGGATGAGATGGCTGGATGGCATCACCGACTCGATGGACGTGAGTTTGAGTGAATCTGGGAGTTGGTGATGGACAGGGAGGCCTGGTGTGCTGTGGTTCATGGGGTCACAAAGAGTCAGACACGACTGAGCGACTGAACTGAACTGAACTGAACATCTGCCATTATACCCAACTAAATGTGGCATTTTTTAATGCCCTGCTGGTATTTTATTTGCCAGTATTTTGTTTAGTGTTCTCATATCTGTATTCATGAGTGAACTGGGCCCATGATTTTCATTCCTGATAAAATCTTTGGTTTTGGTATCAGTTTTGGAAAAGGAAGATGCTGTAATCTGGCTTTAACATCTTTACACAGAAATCTTTGAAAGCTTGTTTTTATTAATTAGTGGTACCTAGAGAGAACTGATTTTTACCCACTAAGTACTTTAAAAAAATCAACTAACTTAGCAATATTTGGTAGCATTTTCTTGTGGCTTGACATTGTAGTCAATGTAGATGTTAAAATCCATCTTTTTCCCTTTAAAAAGAGTTGGATGGGTTTGCCCGGCTCCACTCCTCCAGCACCTTCCCTGCTTGCTCCCGTTCCTCAGAGTCCGTGGGCCACAGTGCCCCCAGCACACCTGTGCTCCTGCAACCCTGCCTCACGGCCTGGACCATGGCGCCCCCAGCACACCTGTGCTGCCACGACCTTGTCCACGACCAAGGATGTGGCTCCCGAGAGGCCCAAGCCAGCAGGTGTGTGACGCGTGCTTTCTACACAGCCCGAGAAGTTCCCAAGTTTCTTAGAAAAATTTTACATCAAAGACATCATGAGTTGTGGACTCCTGGTGAGTGCACTCATGTTGTCATTCAAACAGAACTTTCCAGATTTGCTTCTGGGCAGGCAGCCCAATGTGAGAGCCCTTGATGGCCAGGCAGCCCCACTCAGGAGCAAGGCATCGCTGTCACAGCTGGCGGGAGCAGCTCGTGGCCAGCTATCCCCTCCAGCAGGGCCTCACCTCCATCAGCGTGCTCTGCTCATCCTCCCAGCCCAGCTCCTCCATTGCTCCCGGCAGTGAGCAGGTGGGCTCCAGGAGCCCCTCGGCGCAGAGTGAGGTCCAGCTGCGAAGTTCAAAAATAAGAAATCCTGTGCACCTGGTGCCTCCCAGCACAGCATCCCTGCCTTTGCTCCTTTCCTGTTCTGGCTGCACGGGCCTGAGCTGGACAGGCTGCCTCGCCATCACACGGGGCCCCTCCTGGCTCCCACGGGGAAAGTCACGGAGGCCCCTTCTGCTGGATGGGCCAGCCAGCCCCTGCTCTGGATTAAACATGGGGAAGCTCTCTCGACAAGACCCTAAGGGATGTCTGAGCACCGGGTCAGAAGGATCGTAAGGTTAGATGGCCAGTTCCCTACAGAGAAAGGGTTTGTGCTTTGTCTGCTTACCCATTCTCTCTCCTTTCCCTCCTTCCCCACTAGAAAGAAAGGAGAAAGGGAGAAAGGGAAGTGGGAACAGGGGAAAGAGGGAAGGAAAAAGGAAGGGAGGGAGAAAACGTCAAGCAAATAAAACCCTGCATCTTGAATTCCTATGAAAACAAGAAGGATTCAGGAGTCAGGGTAGTTTGAGGAAACTGAGGCAGCTCTGAGGGTGGGAAGGCAAGCTGGCTGCAGGGGTCAAAGCCAGTTAACGTTTGGCAGCTCAGTGGGCATGCCAAGCCCTGGCCGCGGGCTGCCCTGAGCTGCCACAAAGCAAGGGGCCCTGGACACGCTCCTTGGGACGGCCAAGGCTGCTTTGTGCTGGATAAGCGCGACTAGCTCCCTCCATGAAGGCATCCGTCACAGCCCTGGTTTCCTGACCAGGATTCCCCGTCACCACAGTCACCCTGGCCCTGGGGTTTTATGATACGCTGTGGGCCAGGTGCTATTTGTGGGTTCTCTCAGCAGACTTCATCAGCACAAAAGAATGGCAAAGGGAATGGTCCCATCAGTCTCAAAACACGTCTGTGATGTTTATTTTTTTCCCTTATGGAAGAAGGAAATACTCAGAGAAAGCATGGAAAAGTACAGGAAAGTTTTAAAAAAGAATTTACCCGAGGTTGACTACTCAGAGACAACTGACATTAATATTTTGGGGAACACGTATGCCCCACTTAACATCTTTTGCTTTCTTCTGCTTTAAGAGGATAGCGGTAAATAGGTGTTAAGTAAAATGGCAAGTATCACAACACAGAGAGATTCTCAGTGAAAGAACTGTCCTTCTTAACCTCCCAGGTAAGTTTTCCCTGAAATTCATTCTCTTTAACTATTATCATATGGTGAGGGGAGAGTCTCTCACTCTCTCTTCCCATGCTTTCCGAATCAATTCTTTATTATTTGACTTCTTTTGCATCATAAGCATATTATTTTGAGAGATTACAATTTCATTCTCTAATATCTCCAATAGCCTCACAAAAAGCAGGTCTTATGCAAATGTGCAAGTCTAAACCCAATGTGGCAGACTGAAGATGGTCACAAATTCTTGGACAGATTTTTATATCCCCCCAAAATTCACCTGTTGAATTCCTAACCTCCAGTTCCCCAGAAAGTAACTGTGTTGGAGGCAGGGCTGTTAAAGTGGTGATTCAGTTAAAACGAGGTCATTAGTTTAAGCCCGAATTCAATATGACTGATGTCTTTGTAAGAAGAGGAGGTTTGGACACACACCGATACCAGGGATGTGCCCATGCACAGGAAAGACCATGGGGAAAAGCAGCCATCTGCAAGGCCAGGGGAGAGTACTCAGGAGAAAGAAAACCTGCTGACACCTCAGACCTGGGCTTCCAGCCTCTGGAACTGAGAAAATAAATTGCTGTTGGTTAGTCACCCAGGCTGGTGGGTATTTTGTCATGGCAGGCCTAGCAAACTAATACAATAGCTGTGCAGCCTTGGGCAAGTCATTCACCCTTTTGGAACCTCAGATCTCCATACACAAGCTGAGTCATCACAAAGATAAGAATCAATGTAAGTGATACATAGTGATATCTAGCATTCATTGGGCTTCCCAGGTGGCTCAGTGGTAAAGAACCTACCTGCCAACGCAGGAGATATGGGATTAATCTCTGGGTTGGGAAGATCCCCTGGAGAAGGGAATGGCAACCCACTCCAGTATCCTTGCTGGCAAATCCCATGGACAGAGGAGCCTGGTGGGATACAGTCCATGGGGATCACGAAGAGTCAGACACGACTGAACGACTGAGCATACATGCGCAGCATTCAGTAAATGGTTAAATCAAGGTGCAAAGTAGCATAGCTAGAATGCTTCCTCTGCGTGAAAAAGATATTTTGATTATCTACTCAGTTCAGTCGCTCAGTCGTGTCTGCCTCTTTGCGACCCCATAGACTGCAGCACACCAGGCCTCCCTGTCCATCACCAACTCCCAGAGTTTACCCAAACTCATGTCCATTGAGTTGGTGATGCCATCCAACCATCTCATCCTCTGTTGTCCCCTTGTCCTCCTGCCTTCAATCTTTCCCAGCATCAGGGTCTTTTCAAATGAGTCAGCTCTTCGCATCAGGTGGTCAAAGTATTGGAGTTTCAGCTTCAGCATCAGTCCTTCCAATGAACACTCAAGACTGATCTCCTTTAGGATGGACTGGTTAGATCTCCTTGCAGTCCAAGGGACTCTCAAGAGTCTTCTCCAACACCACAGTTCAAAAGCGTCACTTCTTCAGCACTCAACTTTCTTTATGGTCCAACTCTCACATCCATACATGACCACTGGAAAAACCATAGCCTTGACTAGATGGATCTTTGTTGGCAAAGTAATGTCTATGCTTTTTAATATGCTGTCTAGGTTGGTCATAACTTTCCTTCCAAGGAGGTTATCTACTAATGTACAACAAAGCCTCCCAAAACTTAATGGTTTAACACATCAACAAATATTAGATTATCTCTCATGAATCTGTGAGTTCACTGAGTGATTCTTCTGTATTTTTTTCCTGGGTAGGGGAGGTGTGGAGGGGAGGGAGGTAGATTCTCCTGCCGCCACAGTCAAATGGCTGCTGAGCTGAATGGTCCAAGATGTCCCACACTCATATGTCTGTTAGTGTTGGTGGGATGGATAAGGGGCTTGGACTTCTCGATCTCCACATGACTGGCTTGGACTTTTATTTTGACAACTGAATCCTAAATCCCAAGGGTGAAGGTGTCAAAGAGGAAATGAAAGCTGACAGCCCCCATAGGCCTAGAACTGGCAGAGGGTCACTTCCCCTGCATTCTATTGGTTAAGGCAGTCACAGGATCAACTCAAGTTCAAGGGGAGTGGGAGGACACTTCATCTCTCAATGGGGAGAGCAACAAAGAATTTGTTGCCTCTCTAATCCAGCACAGAGCTTCCCTGGTGATTCAGATGGTAGAGTCTTCCTGCAATGCAGGAGACCCGGGTTCAATCCCTAAATCGGGAAGATCCCCTGGAGAAGGGCATGGTTACCCACTCCAGTATTCCTGGGCTTCCCTAGTGGCTCAGATAGTAAAGAATCTGCCTGCAATGCAGGAGACCTGGGTTTGATCTCTGGGTTGGGAAGATCCCCTGGAAAAGGGAAGAGCTACTCACTCCAGTATTCTGGCCTGGAGAATTCCATACACAGAGGAGTCTGGTGGGTTACTGTCCATGGGATCACAAGGAGTCAGACACAACTGAGCGACTAACATTTTCACTTTCAAGGCACCAACTCCTTACTCAGATAACTGACTGAAAGGAGAGAAATCCTTCTTTATCAGATCAGATCAGTTGCTCAGTCATGTCCGACTCTGTGACCCCATGAATCGCAGCACGCCAGGCCTCCCTGTCTATCACCAACTCCCGGAGTTCACTCAGACTCACGTCCATCGAGTCAGTGATCCTATCCAGCCATCTCATCCTCTGTCATCCCCTTCTCCTCCTGCCCCCAATCCCTCCCAGCATCAGACTCTTTTCCAATGAGTCAACTCTTCGCATGAGGTGGCCAAAGTACTGGAGTTTCAGCTTCAGCATCATTCCTTCCAAAGAAATCCCAGGGCTGATCTCCTTCAGAATGGACTGGTTGGATCTCCTTGCAGTCCAAGGGACCCTCAAGAGTCTTCTCCAACACCACAGTTCAAAAGCATCCATTCTTCGGCGCTCAGCCAGTCCAACTGTCACATCCATACATGACCACTGGAAAAACTATAGCCTTGACTAGATGAACCTTTGTTGGCAAAGTAATAATTCTGCTTTTGAATATGCTATCTAGGTTGGTCATAACTTTTCTTCCAAGGAGTAAGCGTCTTTTAATTTCATGGCTGCAGTCACCATCTGTAGTGATTTTGGAGCCCAGAAAAATAAAGTCTGCCACTGTTTCCACTGTTTCCCCATCTATTTCCCATGAAGTGGTGGGACCGGATGCCATGATCTTAGTTTCCTGAATGTTGAGCTTTAAGCCAACTTTTTCACTCTCCACTTTCACTTTCATCAAGAGGCTTTTTAGTTCCTCTTCACTTTCTGCCATAAAGGTGGTGTCATCTGCATATCTGAAGTTATTGATATTTCTCCCAGCAATCTTGATTCCAGCTTGTGCTTCTTCCAGTCCAGCGTTTCTCATGATGTACTCTGCATATAAGTTAATATGCAGGGTGACAATATACAGCCTTGACATACTCCTTTTCCTATTTGGAACCAGTCTGTTGTTCCATGTCCAGTTCTAACTGTTGCTTCCTGACCTGCATACAGATTTCTCAAGAGGCAGATCAGGTGGTCTGGTATTCCCATCTCTTTCAGAATTTTCCACAGTTTATTGTGATCCACACAGTCAAAGGCTTTGGCATAGTCAATAAAGCAGAAATAGATGTTTTCCTGGAACTCTCTTGCTTTTTCCATGATCCATCAGATGTTGGCAATTTGATCTCTGGTTCCTCTGCCTTTTCTAAAACCAGCTTGAACATTAGGAAGTTCATGGTTCACGTATTGCTGAAGCCTGGCTTGGAGAATTTTGAGCATTACTTTACTAGCGTGTGAGATGAATGCAATTGTGCGGTAGTTTGAGCATTCTTTGGCATTGCCTTTCTTTGGGATTGGAATGAAAACTGACTTTTTCCAGTCCTGTGGCCACTGCTGAGTTTTCCAAATTTGCTGTCATATTGAGTGCAGCACTTTCACAGCATCATCTTTCAGGATTTGGAATAGCTCAACTGGAATTCCATCACCTCCACTAGCTTTGTTTGTAGTGATGCTTTCTAAGGCCCACTTGACTTCACATTCCAGGATATCTGGCTCTAGGTCAGTGATCACACCATCATGATTATCTGGGTCGTGAACATCTTTTTTGTACAGTTCTTCTGTGTATTCTTGCCACCTCTTCTTAATATCTTCTGCTTCTGTTAGGTCCATACCATTTCTGTCCTTTATCGAGCTCATCTTTGCATGAAATGTTCCTTTGGTATCTCTGATTTTCTTGAAGAGATGGCTAGTCTTCCCCATTCTGTTGTTTTCCTCTATTTCTTTGCATTGATCACTGAAGAAGGCTTTCTTATCTCTTCTTGCTATTCTTTGGAACTCTGCATTCAGATGTTTGTATCTTTCCTTTTCTCCTTTGCTTTTCGCTTCTCTTCTTTTCACAGCTATTTGTAAGGCCTCCCCAGACAGCCATTTTGCTTTTTTGCATTTCTTTTCTATGGGAATGGTCTTGATCCCTGTCTCCTGTACAATGTCACGAACCTCCGTCCATAGTTCATCAGACACTCTATCTATCAGATCTAGTCCCTTAAATCTATTTCTCACTTCCACTGTATAATCATAAGGGATTTGATTTAGGTCATACCTGCATGGTCTAGTGGTTTTCCCAACTTTCTTCAATTGAAGTCTGAATTTGGCAATATGGAGTTCATGGTCTGAGCCACAGTCAGCTCCTGGTCTTGTTTTTGCTGACTGTATAGAGCGTCTCCATCTTTGGCTGCAAAGAATATAATCAATCTGATTTCGGTGTTGACCATCTGGTGATGTCCACGTATAGAGTCTTCTCTTGTGTTGTTGGAAGAGGGTGTTTGTTATGACCAGTGCATTTTCTTGGCAAAATTCTATTAGTCTTTGCCCTGCTTCATTCCGTATTCCAAGGCCAAATTTGCCTGTTACTCCAGGTGTTTCTTGACTTCCTACTTTTGCATTCCAGTCCCCTATAATGAAAAGGACATCTTTTTTGGGGGTTAGTTCTAAAAGGTCTTGTAGGTCTTCATAGAACCATTCAACTTCAGCTTCTTCAGCGTTACTGGTTGGGGCATAGACTTGGATTACTGTGATATTGAATGGTTTGCCTTGGAAACGAACAGAGATCATTCTGTCGTTTTTGAGATTGCATCCAAGTACTGCATTTCGGACTCTTTTGTTGACCATGATGGCCACTCCATTTCTTCTGAGAGATTCTGGCCCACAGTAGTTGATATAATGGTTATCTGAGTTAAATTCACCCATTCCAGTCCATTTCAGTTCGCTGATTCCTAGAATGTCGACATTCACTCTTAGATAATAAATCAGAAGAGATGATAAAATTGAAAAATCACTACTTCACAACCCTTAAAATAATGAATCTGACCTGCTACAACAATCAGGTTGCACCACTTGAACCCACTTGGTAACAGAAAGAAACAAACCAGACCCGATGCCTTAATGCAGTCATGCAATTTTAAGTGTAGAGCACCACCTTTGAAATATTTTTGCCTAAAAAAAGGAATCCAGTGGCCTGTCAAAGAAGAGGTTGGGAGAGGCAAGTGTCCACCTGTGTGCAATGTTACTTTGAAGAGAATTTTAAACCAATAATAAAACCAACTAAAAGTCAGTCTGCTTTTTGTGACTGCCAGACATCAGCAATTTGAAACAGTGTCAGTGATAAAATATCCCTTTCCTCCCAGCTGTCTGTTCCTAATGGTTCTCTGTCCTTGATACACCATTGCCTGAAACGAATCAAGTTTGTAGAATAAATAACAGTTTACAGAAAATACAGAATATGGGAGAACAAATTAAATGACATCATAAGGAAGCATTCATCCCAATCTAGAATAAGGAGCGTTCTACTTGACAAATCACCCAGGTTCTCTAGCAACCAAAAGCATGGAAGGAAGGGAAAGGGGGTTGTTACAGACAGAGGAATGGAGGCATCTAAGGAGACTTAACTAAATGGACGAATATGCAGACCACATGGCTCCTGATTTGGACAAACCAACTGGTTAAAGATAATCATAGAAAGGTAATTATGCTAGCTGTGATAAGGACATGATGGATATATTTTTATATGTGTATATAAAGTCTCATATATATAATAATCTCTTTCAAAAAACTAAGATAATGGTATCCGGTCCCATCACTTCATGGCAAATGCAAAGAGAAAAAGTGGAAGCAGTGACAACTTTTATTTTCTTGAGCTCCGAAATAACTGGATGGTGACTGCAGCCATAAAATTAAAAGACGCTATGGGAGGAAAGCTACGACAAACCTAGACAGCATATTAAAAAGCAAAGACATCACTTTGTTGACAAAGGTCCATATAGTCAAAGCTATGCTTTCTCCATAGTCATGTACAGGTGTGAGAATTAGACCACGAGGAAAGCTGAGCACTAAAGAACTGATGCTTTCAAATTGTGGTGCTGGAGAAGACTCTTGAGAGTCCCTTGGACTGCAAGGAGGTCAAGCCAGTGAATCTTAAAGGAAGTCAACCCCGAATATTCATTGGAAGAACTGAGGCTAAAGCTGAAGCTCCAATACTTTGGCCACCTGATGCAAAGAGACAACTCATTGGAAAAGATTCTGATGCTGGGAAAGACTGAAGGCAAGATGAGAAGGGGGCAGCAAAGGATGAGATGTTTAGATAGCATCACTGACTCAATGGACATGAATTTGAGCAAACTGTGGGACATAGTGGAGGACAGGGAAGCCAGGCATGCTGCAGTCCATGGGGTCGCAAGAGTCAGACACAATTTGGTGTCTGAACAAAAATAAAATCAGTTCAAAATGACTAAAATTGTTTATGACTGAAATGACACGACACCTAGGATTTGTTTTAAAATATGCCAGTAAACAAATGAGGAAGCAACCAAAGTCAACAGAATAAAAACAAGATTGTCCATGAGTTGATAGCTGTTGAAGTTAGGTAATGGACACACGGCTGTTTGTTACTAGTCTCTCTCTTTTAAAATTTTTTCATAAGAGAATGAAAAACAAATCGATGTATGCACAGTGGTAGTTGCCATCGTCACCACCATCAGACCCGAGTTGCAGACTCAGGCATGAGGAAGGTGGCATCTAATTCTCCGGGAAGGAAGGACTTGCAAAAGCTGGATCAGGTACCACCCAAGAGGACTGGACTAGGCCCAGTGGTCAAAGCACAGGCAGAGAAAAGAAGCCCAGCTCAGCTGCTGAGCACAGAGCAGAGCCCAGGCAAGCAGGCATATCCCCCAAAATGAAGATAATGTCACTGCAAACAAGTGTAGGTGAACAGGCATGGGGTTGCCTCCAGGAGGTGAGGCAACATTCAGACATCCTCAGGGAAGAAACCTGTCCTCCACTGGCCACAGGGTCTCAGGACTGAGGAGGGGGCAAGAGGGGTGTTTAAGGACTAAGCAAGGGATTGGCAATAGAGAAGAAAGGCTTTCTCCCATTCAAAAGTGAGGGGACATATGTATACCTATGGCTGATTCATGTTGAGGTTTGACAGAAAACAACAAAATTCTGTAAAGCGATTAACCTTCAATTAAAAGATAAATTAGTTGTTAAAAAAAAAAAAAAACAGAAAGGCTTCTGCCCTGGGACTGCCACACAACAAGGTTATCAGACAATTTCATCAATAATGAAAATTAACTACTAACTCACCTTACAAGAGACCCCTGAGCTCAGGAACAGCGGGGGCATGTTCCAGAACCCGGATCCAATTTGGAGGGGGGTCCCTGCACTGGCATCCAAGCTCTAGACACACCCCAACCCAGAACAAGACAGATCAAGCCCAGAGGGTAGGGCATGACAGGAACCTGTGAAGGAGACTAAATGACCCCTAGGGTGAGGGTTAAAGTACTGAACTAAACACATGAAATTTTCTATTACGGTCACACACGCACACACACACATCATTGAATACGTGTTAGAATAATGCTGTTGCATTGCTTTTGTCCCATTTAACAATACAGAAGCCAGTTATTTCACCAGGAAAAATGAGCTTATTCACAAACAGCCAGAGAACTGCAACTTGGATGTACAAACTATGGCGGACCATAGACAAACCCAGAGAACAGGAAGGGGAGCTTGCTTTTATACAGAAACCAGGAGTTTAGAAGAGACTGTAATAACCAAAGGGTCCATTGGAGGAGACAGGAATCCAAAGTATGCAGGATTCCCATTGGTTGGACTGCTGCAGTCTTTGATTGGCTTGATTGTCCTCCAGTGAAGAGAAATCGTCTTCTTTCTGCTAGAAAGTAAAGTAGGCAAGACCTTCCTGTGTGACATAACTGTACATCTCTTCCTGTTTGGAGTAATTGAGGATGCATGGTGGGGGGTGAGACCATCCCTACAGACTTATCCCAACTCTAGTTTTAACTAGGGTTCTTTATTACACTTGTAAATGTATTTGAATTTATTTAAAATGTATGTATTAATCTGTGTTTATTACATTCGTAATCTGCAAATCTCTTATGATTTATTCACATAGCTTCTTGCACATGCAGCATCACTATATACTCCCAGGTTTTTTTAAATAGTAGAAATGTCCTCCAGTCAGCCTGCACAAGATTTGGCACACTTCATCTGAGCAATAAGGCTGACTGCCTAAGTGCTGTGGGATCTGTATTTGTAAGATGAGAAGCTGTTTGGAAGTCCCATGCTGACAGTATTTAAGAGATGAAATAATTGGGGGGGGGATTAAATTATCTGGCTGCAAGATGAGAGAAAGCGGAGGTAATTCTAAATGAGGTGATTCCCCTTCCCTTTTCAAATTCTGGGGCCACCAATGACCTGAACCCTAAAGGTGGTGACAGAGAACACTCAGCCCAGCCACCCCACCAACTCCCCCCACCCTGTCCTTGTCTTTGAGACACCTGCAGTGTTATGACAATAAGGGAAATGCCCCAGGCTCTCCCAGCCCAAGAAAACTACCTAAACCCAAACCTTTCTTTAGAATTCAATTGAAAAATAAATCTCTAATTCAAAACTAAATGCCACAAATATTAAAATGCAAACAGACAAGCTATTTTTCAATGCACAAGTCATGTTTTCAGTTGATTAAGCCTCACTTGTTCAGCACTCAACAGACAATAAACTCCCTATATACGAACCTTCAAGGTGAGAACTTTCAAAGATGCACGTCCAATCAAGTAAGTTAATTCACGTGTCTGGCGTTCAGTGTCACACATGTGCATCCTCTACAAGTGGCTGTGCTTTGTGTGCTTTACTATACGTATTGTATAGAGTTCAGTATCTTTATTTCAAGCCTAGGATGTCTGGAAGGAAGCATTAAAGCATCAGTGATGTAACTGGTACTCTACTGTACTTCTCAAGGTACTGTGCTGTAAAATTTAAAACGTTTTCTTCATTTTTCGTGTTTGTTTTTATGTATTATTTGTGTGAAGACGATTATGAACCTATTACAATACCATACTATATAGTAGATGGTGTTAGTTGGGTATCTAAGGTAACTTTGTTGCACTTACAAACAAGTTGGACTCAGATGGGAACTTGTTCGAATGTAGAGGACTTGTTTTAGCTCTCCACGCACAATTCTCCCCCAGAGAGACTGCAAATGGCTTCAGGGCAGCTCTCTTTTACCCAGCTCTTAGCAGGCCAGCCTAGAAGACTCCTGATGTTTGCTACCTACAGTCATATTTCAAAAGCACTGATAAAGGGGCCACATTTGCTGTGTTTTTGGGGCTTGAGTGACTGTTGAGAAACAAGTGTTTTCCCGTCATACTGCCTTCCATCCTCCTCCTGTCTTTTTTCGCACTCCTCCCTCCCCCCTCTCTGTATCTGAGGACGTGCATGTGTGCACATCCATGTATGCAGTGTGTGCACAGCTGTGGGCATGTGCATGTTGGAGTGCTAGTGAGAGTCGGGGTGGGAGGATGTGGTCTCACACACACCCTGTCCTTTCATTGTCCTGGCCTTTTCCTTTTTCCCATTCCCACTTCTGTGCCTTTAACTATTAATGCATTTAGAGGCCCTGCCCCGTTCCCGCCCCACAGCCTCTTTCCGTCTGTGTTGCTGGGACAGGAGCCGGTGGGAAAGAACATGCGCTGCACCTCTGTCCACAGTGGAGACAGAATCTCGGGCTCCTGCTCCCTCTTCCCTGCACCCTGGCAGACCGGGGTCCTGAGAGCACAGTCCTGGGGTGAGATAAAGAGAAAGAAGGGCTGAGTGAGCTGGCCGACTTCATCCTGTCCTCCCAGAGCAGAGGTGGTATGAGGCTCTGCCATCGGCCTCCGCCTCCCCGTGTCGTTTCTGAGTAGGGCTGACTGCCCTCCTCAATGGCGACTTGATTCATTGTTTCGTCCCCTAGTAGCTCACAACCCCAGGGCTGCTGAGGTGTGAACGGAAGCCCACTTAGGAACCACATCTTGGTTTCTCTTCCCCACTCACACCCCAGCTGCCTACACTGGCCAGCAACGTCCTCTTCTTGGGGACAGAGAGGTCACTGCAACAGCACCACTCACCTCAGATACCCTGGTACAATCCGCTAAGGATAATTCTTAGGGAAACCTTGCCATCTCCATTGCATTAATTAGTTCCAGAGCTGCTAATTAAAGCCCTGAGCTGCTGCACACGAGGACTGTCTGCGTGCTGGGGTGAGGCCACAATGAGGAGCGGGGATAAAGCCAGAGACACGGCTGGGCCCACGGTGATAGGACTCTCCAATGACAGGCCTAAGACGTAAATGAACCTCCAAAGGCCCTTTAAGTTTGGCATTCAGTTATCTGGCTGTTTTGATAAGGAAGGACTGAGACCTTGTCATGATTCGCTGGGCCCCTTGCATGTGGGTGAGGGACAGGCTCCAGATCTCAAGTGAACCCTGCTCGCTCCAGGGTGAGCTTCTGTCTTACATTAATGGAAGGCTAATGAATGTCTCAAAGGAGAGGCTTTGCGACTTTCATGTGGATTGAAGGATCACCCCAGTGGGCAGCTACAATGCCAGTGACTGCCTGCCTTTGGCCTGTGGCAGCATTAATAAGGCCCTTCAGTTCAGATCAGTTCAGTCACTCAGTCGTGTCCGACTCTTTGCGACCCCATGAATTGCAGCACGCCAGGCCTCCCTGTCCATCACCAGCCCCCAGAGTTCACTTAAACTCATGTCCATCGAGTCGGTGATGCCATCCAACCATCTCATCCACTGTCATCCCCTTCTCCTCCTGCCCGCAATCTTTCCCAGCATCAGGGTCTTTTCAAATGAGTCAGCTCTTCACATCAGGTGGCCAAAGTATTGGAGTTTCAGCTTTAGCTTCAGTCCTTCCAAAGAACACCCAGGACTGATCTCCTTTAGAATGGACTGGTTGGATCTCCTTGCAGTCCAAGGGACTCTCAAGAGTCTTCTCCAACACCACAGTTCAAAAGCATCAATTCTTTGGCCCTTCAAGACACCGGCAATTTCTACCAGAGTCGGTCTTCTGTTCAATGGCCCCCGTGGGAGTTAATAAAGAGAAAAAGTCTAATCCTCTACCTGCCAGGAATATGCACACCCCTGGAACTCTATACCATTCACGCAGGGCTGCAGACTCGCCAGGGACAGTCTCCTCCTTGGCCCAGGGTGGGGCTGGCATTTCCTGGCAGACCCTCTCCTCAGAAAAGTCCCAGAATCTGGGAATTTCCTCACAGAGGGACCAAGGGAATCCAGTCACGTGTTGGACCCACCATACCATACCCATAGGCTCTCAGGTAGGATATGCAGGAAGGGGCTTTAGAGAGAAGAGGAAAAGGCAAGAATTAAGGAAGTCAAAGGTCAGAGGGCAGGTGACCAGGGAAGGTCCTCTTGTCCAATGGGGAAGCTCACCAAGCAACGCCAAGCTGTACCCCCATCCAGAACTGTCCCCAGGCCCCAGGACAGCCACTCCCCTCCCTCCCCACCTTCTGAAGATGAGCCAGGCCAGCAGAGCCTTTTCTCCCACCTCCGGGGCAAAGGCAGCTCTCTGAGCCAGTGGCTTTGAGTGAGTCACTTCCCTTCTCTGGGTTCAGTTCGCTCCTCCATTAAATAGTGGTAGGCTCATTAGATGCTGTCATAGATGGACACCTCTGGGCTGACTTGGAGGGTTTGGGTGGAATAAAGTAACAGTTCCTTCACAAAGTAGAGGGCTCATCCAAACACCTGGCATTACCCTCCCTGGCCTGTGGGTAACGTCAGTAAGGACCCCACACTGCCCGTCAAGCCCATAACTCTACAGCCTATATCCCATTCCCAGAACTACAGCCTGCTAACCGCCCCCTCCCCTGTCCTCCAAACACCTTGCTAGTCTGGCAGCCCCCTTCAGGCCTGCCACTATTTCTGCCACCTCCAAACCAGCTTCCTATTCCCTCTCTCTCCTATTACCCTCTTATTTTTCTTCAAAGCCCACTTCACCACCAGACACCACCAAGTCTATGAGTTTGCTATCCGTCCGTCTACCCTCTCAGACGGCAGGATCAGGGTCCACCCTGATCGTTGCAATACACAGTGAGTCCTCCACAGATAACCCCGTGCCTCAGTGCTCATGGCTCCGCTGTTGCCTCCACCTCCCTGCAAGATCCAAGATCGTCACCTCTTCAGGTCTCCCCTCACCTGCCTCTGGAGGCCTCCCCAGCTCTGAGCCCCCCCTTCACTCTAATGCCTGCAGGACCAGGCTTCAGTCACTGGCTTCCCTTTGGGACACAGCAGTAGCAGTTCTGGGGCCTAAGATGTACACCAATGTCAGCCCTGGGGCCAGAGGTTCAGACGTGATGGTTCAGACAAAGAAAACCAAACGCCCTGCACATAATTGGCACAGAGGTAAAAATCTCCTTCTCAGAGCCTCCAGCCCACAGAACTTCACTCGTCCCTTCCGGGCACCACAGATGCTTAGTGAAGGCTGAGATCTGTCTCCGAGAATCAAGAACCAAGAGAGTATTTCTGGCCCAATTAAGCTTTAGTGCTTTGACAAGTAGAAAATGCAGCCTCATCTATTTACATCCCTCATGGGAGAAGCAGACCGGCTCTGTGTACACGTGGGCCATTTTGCTTGCCTTCCTGCGGGTGCACCACACCGAGGACACAGGTGGACAGGCAGGCCGTGACGCGGGCGTCTCTAAAAGGATGTGGTCGACTTGTGACCTCAGCCTCAGGCAACGGGTACAAGTATTGTTTTACAAATTATCAGTATTAGAAAATCAAGTAATTATCTCCATTTCAAAGGTACAAGAAGCTTTCTCATCCCTATTACCAACAACAACATTGAGTTTATAAGTGCAGTGCTGCCAGGCATACGGTTTTTATTCTTTCAGACATGGCAGATCGTACCCTGTCAGTTTCAGCAGGATGACCAGATCTGAGTCATGATCCCTCCTTGAACCTTAGATAGGTAGGTAGATGGGAAGACAGATGAGATGGTCCACTAAAGTACGTGCATTTGAAAAACTCATCAAAAAGAAAAAAAAAAAATCAACTCTAACGTAAGTGTCCATTTGAAACAGCTTCCCCCATGACTCAGCGGGTAAAGAATCTGCCTGCAATGCAGGAGACACAGAAAACACCGGTTTGGTCCCTGGCTTGGGAAGATCTCCTGAAGTAGTAAATGGCAACCCCCTCCAGTATTCTTGCCTGGAGAATCCCATGGATAGAGCCTGTTCCATGAAGTGAATGTCTGGCTGTCACCCAAAGAACCGTAGACCTCTTGTCCTCAGGGCAGAGAGAGCCTGCTCACCCCCACCCCCAGGCTAGCCCCAACCCTACCCAGATACTAGTGGCCTGTCCTTGGCTTGTGCTCAGGAACCCTGCTGTACCACCCCCTGCCTCAGCCGTGAAGAGTCCTCTCTCCCTGAGGATGGATCACCTTCAGGGAGGGTCAAAGCCCCCTCTGTGCCAACAGCCCCTTGCCTTTTTGTATAGGCACCAGCCCTGTGTGACATGGGTCCTCCTCCCTCTCAGCTTCTATGTGGGAACAAGGATCATAAACCATAATAGGTAGGGGTATCCCAACACAAGATAGCAGAGGGGCTGGTGTGAGGGGAGGGAGGGGTGAATGGCCGGTACCTCATTTGCTTATTTAAGCTCTGCACTTAGTATGTAGCCTGTAGTGTTCATTTCTGAAGCCTGGGGTCTAGCACAGTGGGTGTCACGTGGCAAGCTCCCAGGAGTTGCTGGGCCTGAATATAGGCATGATCAGGTGGGCAAGGGGTGAACTGTCAGCCTGACCCATCAGAGTCCTGTTAATAACAAAAGTGTTAGTTATTGGACTTCCCTGGTGGTCCAGTGGTTAGGAATCGGTCTGCCAATGCAGAGGACGTGAGTTCAGTCCCTGGTATGGGAAGATCCCACGTGCCTCAGGGCAACTAAGCCCGTGCTCCACAACAGGAGAAGCCCCTACAGTGGGAAACCACCATGCTACAACAAAGAGTAGCCCCTGCTCGCCACAGCTAGAGAAAGCTTGCTGCTGCTACTGCTGCTAAGTCACCTCAGTCGAGTCCGACTCTGTGTGACCCCATAGACGGCAGCCCTCCAGGCTCCCCCGTCCCTTGCACACAGCAACAAAGACTGCAGCCAGAAATAAATAAAAAAATTCTAATATTAGATACCATTAATCAAGCACTTACTCTATACCAACTTTTAACATGATGAACCCTTATGGACTCACTAGGGAGAGAGGTGTTCTAAGTCTCATGTTTTAGACTCAGAGGGGTTAAGCAACTTTCCCAAGGTCACACAGCTTATGATATAGCTGTCAAACCCAGGATAGTCTGACCCAAGAACCTAAGTTTTTGACTCTGATGTAACTCTCCCTTCACACCCTCGCCCCTCTCAGAAAAAACACAGGGGCAAGACCAGAAAAATGAGGTCAGCAACATAACCACTCCCTGGGGAAGCCTTGAGGGAATGTGGCTCCAAGGGAGCCTTCAGACAAAGCCTCTGCCTCCACAAAGGAGTCTTATAATTGAGGCCTGTTTTTCTACCCAACTGTCATTCAGCAGAACCAACCAGGACTGCTAACCAGCTGGTGTGCACCGGTACAACTGTACCTGTTGGTAAAATGTTGAAATACATTCACACATGTTGGCAAATAGCTTCTGCGCTGATGTCTGCTGCCTGGGCCCCAACACCCTGATGGTTCAGGAGCCCCTGTGGGAATCTGGGAGCTTCCCCTGATCCCATGACCCTAGGGTTAATGCCTGGCCCTGCATGGGGCCTCCAGGTCCTATTCCAGAGAAGGACTGGGGCTTGGTCGATGCTGGGTCCATTCCTGTGCATACCACTTTTCATCATTTGGGAATTCTCCTTTGGATTCTGTCCTCTTATGGGAGGAACTGCTGGTCTGAGAGGGCACCTCCAGCATTTCCTAGGCCCCTGGAATAAAACAGTCCTTACCCAGACCCCCTAGGGAAGCTGCATCTGGTGGGGGATGGCAGGGTGTCAGGATCCTTCAACACAGAAGGGTGGCCCCCAAGGCAGAGTTGACCAAGGCAGCCATCGCTCCTTCAGAGACCCCCATAACCAGGCTGGGCAACAGTCAAGCATGCCTGAACCAACTGTGGGATTCTGGTGAACCAGAAACGTTGGAAGAATGGTCCAGGGAAGAAGTCTATGGTGGCCCAGAAGAGACCAAACACTTAGGAAGTCAAAGCTGGAGCATCAGCTATGAGTGTGGGTCTGTGGGTGTGGGGCAAGGCCAGACAGAGAAACGAGCCTCAAAGACAGAAGCTGGAAGAGTAAGGACAATTTGCTTAGAGGCTTGGGAGGTGGGTCAGAGCACGTGTTGTTGTCGTTGTTGTTCAGTGGCTCAGTCGTGTCTGACTGCGACCCCGTGGACCGCAGCACACCAGCCTTCCCTGTCCTTCACTACCTCCTGGAGTTTGCTCAAACTCATGTCCATTGAGTCAGTGATGACATCCAACCATCTCTTCCTCTGTCACCCCCGTCTCTTCCTACCGTTAATCTTTCCCAGTATCAGAGTCTTTTCCAATAAGTCGGCTCTTTACATCAGGTGGCCAAAGTATTGGAGTTTCAGCTTCAGCATCAGTCCTTCCAATGAATATTCAGGGTGCTTTCCTTTCAGATTGACTGGTTTGATCTCCTTGCTGTCCAAGGGACTCTCAATAGTGAGTAATTTCAATCTAAAGAGATGAGTATTATAAGGGGCCTGAGGCCTGTTTCACATGGCACTGGTATGTGGCCTGCAGGCTGGGTGGAGGCCCAGGACCTGGACGCAAGCCAAGCTGTAAGGAGGGGAGCTGTGACTGAGGGAAAGGACAACACTTTGCTACCAGCAAGGTCCCCGAAGGTCTCTCCCCTGCCCCCACCACAAGCCCCCAGCTTGTACTGAGTGCGTCTCCCATCCCTGCATTCTGAGTCAAAGTGTGATCAGACTTCATATGCTCTGCACCAGAGCATATAAAGATGACAAAGCCCTGTGGATTCCTCTCTGCTCATTACCACCCTCCCAGGCCTGCTGTCTGCTTCCCAGCCTCATATTGTGTTCGTGTGCAATTCAGTAGATTTTTTATTACAGTTGGAATTAAATAAGTGAAAGATGGATGCAGTGGGCTGAGGGAAAACAGAAGTTTAATCAAAGGAAATAACAGAGCCGGTCTGGTTCTCGAATTGCAGGATGTACTGAAGCGCCCAGCAGGGCCTGGTGACGACGTTCCTCTCAGTCTTTCCCTTTGAGGCTTCCTCCCCCAGCTCGTGCCCATGAGGGGATTCAGAGGTGACGCGCGTCCCCCACGGGTAGGAAACGTGGTGGGCTGGGCCAGGGCCAGGCTCTCAGGGCCGCCACTGAGCTCAGGAAAGCTGAAACCCAGGTTCTCCCTCCCATCATCTGAGTGTCGCTGAAGGGGATCATCCTTTTACTTTTCTGTTGCTCTGAGGTCCTAAGGGCAGCGAAACCTGCTGAAAGGGATTATAAATTATGGCTTGGGGGTCCTGCAGTCGTGGGTGTCGCCAGGACTCATGTGGTAACAGGCAAGGGTCTATGGGGAGAGGGAGACAGAGTGTGAGATCGTGGAACTCAGCTGGGCTCAGCCCCGTAACTGGGGCAGCTGGTGGGTGGCTGGACCTGGGTGGGACCGCCCCCAGGGCTGCAGTGGGGAGGGGCAGGGCTCAAGCCCACCCCAGGGAGGGCCCCATGGAGCTTGCTCAAGGGGCTGACAGGCAGAGGACGGTGCGTCTCCCACCTGTTTGCTCTGCTGCAGAGCTAGTGAAGGTCAAAGTCTGCTCCCACTTGGAGAATGGTCCGCTGAGAGAAGCAAATTCGATTGCATCCAGGTCCTGCTGGTGAATGAGACTTCTCTCTAATTACTGGCTCCCATGGCCTTGTGCCCACCTAACGTCACCTCCAGGGTCATGACAGACATGTGCTCAGGAATGGTCTGTCCCAAGGAGACCTGATTGTCTGACTTGCTGTTATTCCAGCTCGCCTTGTCCCTCCCCTTTCTGTAACTTCAGTCTCAAGAAGTGTCCCCTTTGTTAACACAGTTTGCCTCAGCATTCGTGCCTTGAGCCATCCCCTGGGAACAGGCATCCTACTTCACCCAACTCTAACCTCAGTCTTCTAGCTAAAGCTGGCTCCCAGAGGTCAGACTTCCTCAGGAACAACTGTCTGTCAGCACAAATGTCTGGCCCTGCCTGCTACCGTATGTGCCTGACTCAGTACCAAGTGCCTGCTGTCTGGGACCCCTGCCTCCCTATAACAGCTGAGTGTTTGAGGGCTGTCAGCTTCCTGCCTCTCCAGCCTCACTACCACCTGCTGCCAGGATCCCTCACATCACCTGCTCTGGGGCCATCTTCTGTCCAGTTCCACCTGCCACCCTAAGCCCAGGCTAGGATATTCCTGAGCAACCTTGTCATTGCCATGGGACAAAAGGGTACCTAAAAATGGCCCTGACAGAGAAAGGCTTCTGCTGAACAATGTCATAATGTCCCCAGGGTGGGAGCAGAGGTGGTATTTTATTTCTTCCAGGTTCTAACTTTCTGACGTGAAACTCCAAAGACAGGATACCATCCAGAAGGCAAGAGAGAACTCTGGTCCTGGGCCAGCAGCTATCCTGACCCCCCAAGAGCTTGGCTACCAGGAGTTGACAGAGAAGCCCTGGAACCCAGGCCAAAGAACAAGAAATGTGTTTCCTTCCAAACACGACTACAAATGTTTATCCTGTCTTTCTCTGAAAACCCCACTGAAATGAAAGCAAATGCATTTTTTGAAAGTATAAACCCAAAGACTTAGAGAATTCTAGAGGAGACAATTATAGACAGATTTTTGATGAAGTTTAGAAGACAGAAAGCAGATGGAGAAGGAAAATTAGCAGAAGGAGGTAGAAGCTGAGATGCCTGCAAAGGAGGTTCCAGATGAGAAGCGAACACATTTGCCCAGCAGAAAATGCTTAGCACGTGGAGAAAACAGGGACAGAAAGCTGTGGGCAAGAGTAGGGTTGGGAAGAGGAGGTTGGTGTGGGCATTTACAC
Source organism: Bos grunniens (assembly GCF_055505025.1). Classification (NCBI taxonomy): domain Eukaryota; kingdom Metazoa; phylum Chordata; class Mammalia; order Artiodactyla; family Bovidae; genus Bos; species Bos grunniens. The sequence continues at coordinate 51,609,746 of NC_141180.1, forward strand.
TGAGCAAGACTCTCCAGATACCCTCCTTTGCCCCATACAACTGGGCAGGTCACATGATTTGTTCACCCCTACCCGAGCAAGATGTCCAAGGCTTGTTCTCTGGTGAAGCAGAGGGAAATTTCCAAATTTGGGCGGACCAGGCAAAGCGAGGGGTGGACAGAGGCTCAGAACTGCAGTCTAAACACTGCATAGTGGGTTTCTGGGTCCATTTTCAGGTCCTGCTACACACATCCTGCTTCCAGGCAAGCTTATTAGAGGATTCTCCTCCTGAGTAGCTGAACTACCCCAGAGAAAAAAATCTCTAAATACTGACATTTGGCAATTTCCAATGTAAAAAGCCTTACTGGTCTTCACGCTCCACCCAAGCATTTAGAACTTTCAATCCACTTTATAGAGCCTTTTGGAAATATGAACAGATAATCAAGGATTAGTGGAGGAAAGAGTTGAGGAAAGACTCCAACATGAAAAAGAGATCAAAACAAAAGCAGGCCTAGGGTAGGTATCAGAGCATCTCAGAGATGAGGCAAGAACCAGAGGGCAATTTCAAAATGAATTCTAGTGAAAATTCTGAAAAGCAAGAGCAGACATTGCCCTTATGGGAAAGGAAATAATCAGAAAACAAGAAAGAATTCTTGGAGATTAAAAATATACATAGTAGTTGAAATTAAAATTCAATGAAGGGAAACTTTCCAGAAAAGAAAACTAAAAGACAAAGAGAGAAAACTAGACAAATGAGACTTTTAAAAAATTTAAAGAATCAAAGAAGCGATAAAGAAGACAAGTGGGAGGAAATAATTTTAAAATATCTATACAAATACTCCTAGAACAGAAGGGCATGAATTTCTATACTGAAAGGGCCAATTGAGAGTTTACCATTACAAGTGAAAAAAATACCTACTACCAATTTTGAAATGTCAGAACACCAAAGATAAAGAGGAGATCCAAAAAGTTTGGACATGAAAGCTGAAATAGGACACAATAATAAGAGAAACGGGAACCAGAATGACATCCATTTCTCAGCAGCATTAGAAACCAGGAGATAAGGAAACAACACCTTTAGCATCCTCAGGGTGAAAAGATTATTTTCAACCTGGATTCTACGTTCAGCCACTCTCAGGGAGTGGGAGGTCAGGAAAAAAAGATTTTTCAGATGTAAACAGACTCAACCAAATTGGCCTCCCATGTTCCCTGTCATAAGAAGCTGCTGGAGAATATACTCCACCAAAACTAGGCTGTAAATCAAGAGAAAAGGTATGGGCTCAAGGAAACAGCAGAGCTGGGACTGAGAAGAGCAATGAATGCAAGGCCCTGGATGACAGCTGTGCAGCAGGCTGGAGAGCAAGCTTTTGGTTTGAAGTAGGAGGAAGAGTTGCTCCAGGAAGGAGACCACCAGGGGAAAAATGGGATCGAATCATTAAATGATAGGTCTCACCAGTCAGAAATTATGCTGTTAAGCATTTGCCAGAACCGAAGGAGCAAGGTGCATAGAAAAGTAGGTGAATTTTTTTTAGGGGGTGGATAATAAAACAGGTATATTTTAATAGAGGCAGACAGCTAATTTACACTCCATCCAATTTCATTCCATAGATTCAAGTTTCTTCACAGCCATGGTGAATGGTTCTTCATCAAAATGAACATTTTTACCCAATAATATTGTCCTAAGCATTTACATGTCCAGAATGGGAGAAAGTAGGTAAATGAATATTTTTTTATAAGGGAAAAGATAAATATATAAACAGGAACCCCACTTGTAGTCTAAGGTGGTTTAGACCAGTGCTTATCCAAGCTCAATACGCATATGAAACATTTAGCATAAAACGTAGCCTCTGATTCAGCAGTTTTGGGGTGGGACCTGAGATAGTGCATTGCAAACAAGTCCCCCAGTGGACGCTGCTGTCTGTGGGTCATACTTTGAGTAACAGGTATTTATACAGAGCTAAATGGCATTGAAAACATCTGTTGAGCTATGATAATAACATCTACTGCCTGCTGTATGTCAAACACTATACTACTTTGCATACATTGGCAAGTATTATCTCAATTTATTCCTCTAAATCCTTTTTAGTTATTATTATCCTTGTTTTACAAAAAGAAGAATTGTGACTAAGAGGAGAATTGGCCCAAGCTCTGACAAATACTCACTGACAAATACTAGTTGGTAGAGCTGGGATTTGAGTAAGATTTATGTCACCTCAAAGGCCAGAATTTTCCCCCTAGAATTACAGCTTCAATCTCTCCTGCAATGTAAGGAGACAGAAATAAAGGAAAACACATTCTGTGTTCAGGCATTGAAAAACTTCATACTATTAAAATGTCCATACTGCCCAAAGTGATTCAATGCTATCTCCATACTGGCAATTTTTACAGATATTAAAAAATGAATGTTAAAACTCATATAAAACCACAAAAGACCCAGAACACACAATGTGATATTCAGAAAGAAGAATACAGCAGAAGGAATCATACTTCTTGATTTCAAAATATAATTACAAAAATAAAGTTATTTTAATAATATAGTATTTTATAACTGGGATTGTTTTCTTAATTTCTCTTTCTGATAGTTCATTATTAGAGAATTGAACTACAACAGATTTATGTACATTAATTCTGTATCCTGCAACTTTACCAAATTAATTGAGGAATTCTAATAGTTTTTCGGTGGTGTCTCTAGGATTTTCTGTATATAATATCATGCCACTTACAAACAGTGACAGTTGTACTTCTTCCCTTCCAGTTTAGATTCCTTTTATTTCTTTCTCTTGTCTGATTGCTGGCGATGTTGAATAAAAGCGATGAGAGCAGGCATCTGTGTCTTATTCCTGATCTTAAAGAAAATGCCTTCAGCTGTTCACCTTGGAGTATGGTAGTCACTGTGCACTTGTCTTATAGACTTTATTATGCTGAGGTATGTTCCCTCTGTATGCATGTTGTTGAGAATTTTTATTATAAATCAATGTTAATTTTGTCAAAAGCTTTTTATACATCTCTTGAGATGTTCATATGTTTTTTATTCTTCAGTTTGTTAACATGGCATATTACATTGATTAATTTGTGTATGCTAAACTATCCTGATGCTAGGAAAGACTGAGGGCAGGAAGAGAAGGGGGCGATAGAGGATGAAATGGTTGGATGGCATCATTGACTCAATGGGCGTGACTCTGAGCGAACTCCAGGAGATAGTGAAGAACAGGGAAGCCAAGTGTGCTGCAGCTGACAGGGAAAGTTGGCATGCTGCAGACTAGGGTGTCGCAAAGAATCGGACATGACTGAGTGACTGAACAACAACAACAAACTATCCTTGCATCCCAGAGATAAATCTCAGTTGATCCCCATGGCAGGATTTGGGCTAGCAGAATGCAGCTATATTCAGGGGCTGCTGCTGCTGCTGCTGCTGCTAAGTCGATTCAGTCATGTCCGACTCTGTGCGACCCCATAGACGGCAGCCCACCAGGCTTCCCGGTCCCTGGGATTCTCCAGGCAAGAACACTGGAGTGGGTTGCCATTTCCTTCTCCAATGCATGAAAGTGAAAAGTGAAAGTGAAGTCACTCAGTCGTGTCCGACTCTTAGCGACCCCATGGACTGCAGCCTACCAGGCTCCTCCGTCCATGGGATTTTCCAGGCAAGAGTACTGGAGTGGGGTGCCATTGCCTTCTCTGATATTCAGGGGCTAACTATGGCCAAGTGTGGCAATATAGGCCAGTGACAGGAAAAAGGGCTTTCCTGAGTTAGGGTTGTACATTTTACTGTGCTGCTTTTTAAAAACATACTTTTAAATTTCTTTAACAACCTTGCTTTGTCAAATCACCTTTGGTTATAAAGCTAAACTGTAGTACCACCTGAAACCATTGTCTGTACTTTTGACTTTAAAGGTTCACTGTCTTTTTCCAATAAAAATGGCCTGAAAGTGTTCCATCTTTCTAAGCCATGATGAATTAATATCCATTAAACATAGTTTCTCACCTCCAAGCCACCCACAGAGCAGTCAGGGCAGCTGCTCTTGGTGCCCAAGGCAGCCAAGCCGAGGCATTTCTTGCTGTTGCACCTGGAGTGGCCATTCCATTGAAAAAAGCACTAGGTAAAAATTTTAAATGAGATCATTTTTAATCCCAGGATACACAAAGGAGGATAAGAAATATAATCAAAGCAAATTACTTGATCTGCTATAAACAGTATTTACACAGTACAATAGTTAAACACTGACTACCAATATTAACTGAAAGTATCGAAGCCATTATCCTGCAAGGGGAAGGGGAAGGAAGGGCATGAGAAGAGAAGAAATGTTTGCCATATCAGAACATCAGTGGATAAATTCTAAATTTGGTAGATCAAGGAAAGAAATATAAGCACATTACTTAGATATATGAAGATAAATACCAGGAGAAACAGCTCAAAGAGTGTATTTGTTTTCTATTGCTGCATAACAAATCACCAAAAACTTAACAGTTTAAAACAACATGTTTGTTATCTCACAATTCCCTTGGGTCAGGAGTCTGGGCATGAATCTTCTATAGAGTCTCACTAAGCTGAAATCAAGGCATCAGCTGGAACTGTGTTTTATCTGAAACTTGACCAAGAAAGAATCATCTTCCAAATTCATTCAGGTCGCTGGCAGGATTAATTTCCTTATGGTTGTATGACCAAAAACCCCTGCTTTTTATTGGCTCTTAGCTGGCAGTCATCCTCAGGCTTCTAGGCCACCTAAAGTCCCTAGAGGCCACTGTTTCTTACCATGAGGGCTTCTCCAACATGGCCACTGACTCTATCAAACCCATAAAGAGAGACTCTGACTCCAGACTGCCAAGAAAGAGTCTTATATAACACAGCATAATCATGGGAGTAATCGCCCATCACCTTGCCATGGGAGGCAGGAGATGTGAACTCCAGCAGGCTGGGACCATTGGGATCACCCTAAATTCTATCCACCACAAAGAGGTCCTTAAATGTTTTTTGATAAGTAAGTCATACAAATTACATAAAAGAGGATGAATGAATGCCTCCCACCCATTTCCTAGCCAACACGATCTCTTCCCTGGGAGGCAAAAAATATAACCAGTTTCACTCATAACTTAACAAATGATTCTGTGTATATAATACATGCACACATGCACACTTTATTCCTCACTCTCTCAGCTCTCTACTCAAATGTACCAGGTCTTTCGTAAGCATTCTATAAAAATGATGATATATATCTTTTTTTCCCTTTTTTGCATAACTGGTAGCATGCTATACAAACACATCTGTATCTCTTTTTATGCTTCATATATCCTGAGCTCATTTTAAATTGGTACATAAAGAGGTTCTTCATTGTTTTTTCTGCTGTGGTATAGCATTTGTTGACCCTTTGATGGACGGTCAGGTCATTTCCAACGCTTTTCTATTGTGAAGTTAGATATTTCTAGTGCTGCAATAAATATCTCTGAGGGCTGGACTTTCCTGGTGGTTCAGTGGCTAGGAATCCACCTGCCAATACAGGGGACACAGGTTCTATCCCTGGTCTGAGAAGACCCCATATGCTGAGGGGCAACTGAGTTCTTGTGTCAAAACTACTGAGACTTCATGCTGCACCTACTGAAGCCTGCACACTCTACAGCCCGTGCTGTGCAATAAGAGAAGCCACCGCACTAAAAGCCCACGCATCACAACTAGAGAAAGCCCGAGCACAGCAACAAAGACCTAGCATAGCCAAAAATTAATTTAAAAATAGTAATGATTCAGTTCAGTTCAGTTCAGTAGCTCATTCGTGTCCGACTCTTTGCAACCCCATGGACCGCAGCACACCAGGCCTCCCTGTCCATCACCAACTCCTGGAGTTTACTCAAACTCATGTCCACTGAGTTGGTGATGCCATCCAACCATCTCATTCTCTGTCATCCCTTTCTCCTCCCGCCTTCAGTCTTTCCCAGTGTCAAGGGTCTTTTCAAATAAGTCAACTCTTCGCATGTGGTGGCCAAAGTATTGGCATTTCAGCTTCAACATCAGTCCTTTCAATGAATATTCAGGACTGATTTCCTTTCGGATGGACTGCTTTGATCTTCTTGCAGTCCAAGGGACTCCTAAATATTTTTAAAAATGATCTCTGAGGGGAGGTCATTTTACTATAGTGTTGCCTCTGGGGAGTGGGGAGTGGGACAGGAAAGGATAGGGATCTATTGCTCTCATGATAAGCCTGTGTACCACTTGATCTTTTTAACCATGTGCGCATATTACGTGGGTAACTGTAAGAGGGCTGTGTGATCTGTTCGAGGGGTGAGGCTGGCTCCATGGGAGGCTTCTCCTGCCCTCGCCACCTTCAGAACAGGCTTCCAAGTCCCTCTGAGCTGCTAGTACTCACTCCCACTCAGGCTTCATTCTTTTCCTTTCTCAGCACTTATTGAGCATCTGCTGCATACCAAGAACCCAGAGACTGGAGCTCCAGAGAAAAATTCCACTTCTCACTCCAGGCAAAATATTCCACTTGCCCCTCTTAATATATGAGAGTAAACAGGCACACAGTCCTCCTGAGCTCTCAGGAGAGAAATGGGCTTCCAGCCCCTTCAGCCAGAGCCAGAGCTGCTCCCAGACTGCAGGAAGTACACCGGCAGCAGCCACCTCCACGCTGGGGAGCTTGGGAATTGTTTGGTGTTAAAGTTCTACATTCCAGTGGGTGTGAGGGGCAGTGCCCGCAGCTTCCCTCATCACAGTCACCCACTCCTTCCTCTGCAGCCTCAGCAGTCACTTCTGGAACACTGCTAGCCCCCTGGAAGTCCCCATTGGTCACCTTGTAAGACGTCCTCCCCCTCATAAAAGGGAAAGGCTAGAGAGACCCTCCATGCCTCCCTCATTCCCTCCCCCTCACTGTCAACTACAAATTGGTGCTTGCCAAGGGCATTTGCCATCTGCTTCTGCAGAGATTGATCCTTGTGCTGCTGCAGCTGTTGAACTTCAACATCCCCCGAAGGAGTTCAGGGTGGAGAGAGACACTCTGTGTTTTAGGGAAACTGGTAGAACAGGTCTTCGGATAGATGTTTTCAGGAACTGATTTCATGATCCTGATCCTCGCACCTCTTCATATCTAGAAAAGCAGTGAATCCCTTTATGGTGACATCAGCTCCTCGTGACTAGCATAAAATCTTTTGTTAAGTAAGCTATTGAGTGCACTAAACTCCCCCTTCACCAAAATCTTATATTTTGACCTTCCTCCACTGCCTCTTTGGAACAGTCTCTCAGAGCTATCTGAGGTGCTGTCTCCCAGGCCGCAGTCTTCATTTTGCCCCAAATAAAACTGAGCTCGCAACTCTCACGTTTTGCATCTTTATAGTCAACACCACCTTCCCCTGTCCCCTTCGTCTTCTAACTCCAGTTTGTTTCCCTTCATCACAATTGTTTCTCCTTTTCTTCTCCTCATCCAGGGATTATCTTGGCTTCAGTCGAATCCCTGAGTGTCCATGGGGGGCTGAGACCCTGTGATCCTTCACCTGCCATCTCCCTTTGACCCAGGAGACAACAGAGTCTAGTGTTTGCGCGTGAGAAGGGCACACGCCTGTTTTAACTGGGGAAAAAACACTTGGCCTTCGTATTTCATTTCTCCATAACAATACACAATGATGAACTTGATCTCCATCAGAGTGATAGTTACTGGCAGTCTCCTGCCTGTAAATATACAAAGACTTCCTTGATGGCTCAGATGATAAAGAATCTGCCTGCAGATTCACTTTGCTGTCCACCTACCTGAAACTAACACAACATTGTAAATCAACTATATTCCAATCAAAAAAAATTTTTTTTTAATCCACTTAGTCCACCATCAACTTGCCCACATTTCTTCAGCTTGGCTGTAAGGACTTGAGGCATTTCATCAGATGCTTTGCAGAAATCAAGGCTACATTCCAACATGAAATTTCATCAAGACTTTACCTTCCAAGGCTCCCTGAGGTAATAAACCAACACCCAGCAAGCCCTCCCCCACCTCCCTGAGTCTTCTGGTGCTGTTATATCTAACAAGTTGACATGGCCCTGACCAAGGTGCTCCTCCACCCTCCTGAAAGCCAAATCAAAAAGGTTGGTGGGGTTTGGAAGCAACAGTAGGCAGTGGGATGAGGTAGTGTGAAGTGTGATGGCTGCTGCCAAGTGGCAGAAATGAGATTAAAATGGACCCAGAAAGGGGCTGGTGCAGCAGTAAGGAGATACACTCTCCCATTAGGCCAGGGTGGCAGCCTGAAAGATGCACTAGGGCCCCAGGCTCCTCCCTCCAAGCTCTTCCTCCTCCTCTGGAACAGGGCTGCAAACTGAAGCCTGTAGGCATCAGGCCAAAACCCTAAATAAGTGAAGTTGGTCCTGGGGGACGTGATAAATGAATTGCAAGCAAAGTATGCCTGGCACATCAGCAGAGCTCCCCAAGTGTTAGTTACTGTTATTATTAAAGATCATCATCAGCATTATTATCACTATGATTAGAGAAGCAGTTGTGACTCAACCCCAGACAACCACTGTCCTTCAACAAGGCGGATGTAGTGATGCTAGATTTACCAGTTTGTCAAAAAAGCTGCAAATCTGGAGTTTGGTTAAAAATCTCTCCTTTTTTCCATTTGGCAACTAATGCAATTAGAACAAAAACCAACGGCTACACGGACCAGACGAAATCAGTCCGTGGGCCACCCTCAGGCCCACATGCTCAGCCCTGGAGACTGCGGCAGAAGCTCTGTGCCAGGGATCCTGTGACCTCTGGGGATTAGGAACATGGTTGTGACAGTCTTCCAAACCTCCTTGTGTCCCGCACCCCTACACACACACACACACACACACACACACGACTCTGGAAGCACTCCAGGGATTTTACATGGAGCCCTTGAGACCGACAAGGGGCCAGCTGTCCTTCCCACCTGGCAAGGATCAGGGCAGGGAGAACAGTGGCCAGCCAGGGAAAGAAGGGTTCACACAGAAGTCTTCAAGGAAGAAACCCAGGGTCCATGCTCACACACAGCACTGGGGGCTCAGCCTCTGCTTGGTGGAGGGAGCAGAAGGAGCCAGCCATGGACCATGAGTGGCTCCCCACTTCTTGAGCCTCTTCTCTCTTGAGCAAGAATGAGCTTGAATCAGATAGGTCCCTTCTGCCTCCCACCCTCTCTGATGCCCTCTTGCCTTAGAATCGTGGCTGCAGTGACCACCACTATGAAAGCAAGGTGGCCGTGGTCACGACAGGTATGTTGAAACATAAACAAAAGGGGTGAAGCACAGCTGCAAGGAGGTCCGGAGAACTCCCACACCTGCTTGAAACTGGCAGATCAAAGGGGTGGAGTGATTCCCCACAGTGCTCTGCAGCCTGTCTGTGAACCATGGATGGACTGGTGGGAAGCGTCTCCCAGGATGAATGGTTGCTGCTTGTATCAATAGTTCATACCTTTTTATTACTGCGTGGCATTCCACTACAGGAACGTAATTATTTTTATTAAGTGCTTCCTAAACATCAGGAGGGCTTCTCTGGTGGCTCAGCGGTAAAGAATCCACCTACCAAAGCTGGGGATGGGGGTTCCATCCCTGGGATAGGAAGATCCCCTGAAGAAGGAAATGGCAACCCACTCCAGTATTCTTGCCTGGAGAATCCCATGGACAGAGGAGCCTGGCCGGCTATAGTCCATGTGGGTGGCAAAGAGTTGGATACAACTTAGCGACTAAACAACAACATACAGCAGGAATGTACTAGTGAATTCACATACATTATCTTTTTTAGTCCTCAAATTGATCTGCAAATAGAATAGGAATCTCCGCTTTACAGCTGAAACAAGCAAGGCTCAGAAAAGGCAAGTAACTTCCCACAGGTCACACAGCAGGTAAGTGGAAGAGTCAGGATTTGAACTTGTCTCTCTCCACTGAACCATACTGCATGGCCGTTTTCCCTCTGAGCACCTGTCTCAGGATGCCTTTGACCTTCCCTTCTAGCTCCACCCCTTAGGCTCTGGGGCACACTGGAAGGGCCGAGAAGCCCTGGCCCTAACTCCTCTCCTGACGGTAAGACTCTGAGTACACTGAGCTCCAGATTTTTTGAGTCCAGATTTTTACTGGACTCAACTTGTTTTGTGCTGAGGTGGAACGCTCTCCCCGAGCCTATCAATAGAACGAGGCGGAAGGGTGACCATACGGCAGATGGCACGCGTGGGTGGAGCGGCTCCTCTGTCGTGTTTCGCGGTGGTGAGAGACTCCGGCTGTGGACGCCGCCACTTCCCTTCCCCTCCATCCCTCAGCCCACTGCAGCTGAGCGTCTTCATTCACGGTCTGCCTTTTCTGAGTTCCAGGAGATCCCGCAAAGGCCTCTGGGAGGGAGGCTGCAGATCTAATAAGCACAGGATTCTCAGGCCCCGACCTGAGAATCCTGAGGGCCACCTTCTGCCTCGTGCCCGGAAAAGCCACCCCTCCGAGTTCCCTGCAAAAAGGCAGGAATTACTGCCGCTGGGGCCTGCACTCAGTGATTTACATCCTACCCCGCCTGACTCTTCTGGAAATGGAGTAACGTTTTAAAACTTGCAAAATTGAACAATGTATTATTTAGAGGTATGTGTATTTACTACGATGATAAAGAAGAGCCAAAGAATTGCACACTCAAAATCAGGATGGAAGTCATACCCGTTAGAATGGCTGTTAAAACAAGCACACAGAGCAAAACAAATGTTGGCTGTGGAGAAATTGGGACCCTGTGTGTTGCTGGTGAAAATGTAAAATAGTGCAGCCATTGCAGAAAACCACACAGCAATTCCTCAAAATATTAAACATGGAATAACATTTAATCTTGCAATTCCCAGTTCTGGGTATATAAACACAAAAAGCAGAGACTTAACTATTGGTGTACTAGTGTTCATAACAGCATTATTTACTATAGCAAAAGGTGAAAACAACCCAGACATCCATCAATGGATGAATAGGTAAACAAATAGGAAAATGTGATGGAAACGTGCAATAGAATATTATTCAGCCTTTAAAAAGTAGAAAATTATGACACAGGCTACAACAAGATTGAACCTGGATGACATTTTGCTGAGTAAAAGTAAACCAGTCACCAAAGGATAAACATTGTATGAATCTACTTACATCAAATACCTAGAGTAGCCAAATTTATAGAGAAAGAAAGTAAAACAGTGGTTACCAGGGCTGGGGAAGAGAAGAATGAGGAGGTATTGTTTAACTCAGCTTATTTAACTTTAGTTTGGGAGTATGAAAAAGTTCTGGAGACGGATACTGGTAAGAGTTGCACAACGTGAATGTTCTTAATGCCACTGAATTGCACATTTAAAAATGATTAGAATGGAAACTTTTATGTTATGTATATTGTACCACATTACAAAACAAAAAAACAAAACAAAAGACAAGACGGTGACCACTACAGGAGGAGAAAAAAGAAAGGGCTAGAAAGGGCCACAGCTGTACCAAGGGTGAGTACCCAGGTACTCAGACTATTATACTTGTTTGGTACATTGCCTATATCCAGCCTGCCTATATACACCTATATACATTGCCTATATATACCTGCCTCCTCTGCAACCACACATGTATATTATGTACCTTATTTCACAGGTTCTAAAGCACACATCTTAAAAAATTTAATCTCTCTGAAATTGAATGATCTCACACATCTCACAATCAATGTGGTAAGAAAAATATCCTTGTGCCATAGTTTACATGGTAGGCTGTTATCTTTCTCTGTGGTGTATAAAACAATAATGCTTCTGGGACTTCCCTGGATGTCCAGTGGTTACAACTTCATGCTTCTTCTTCAAGGGGCATGGGTTCAATCCCAGGTCAGGGAACTAAGATCCTGTCCAGGGAACTAAGATCCTGCATTGTGACACAGGACGATCAATTTAAAAAAAGATACTTCTGATGATGGTGCCTAAGAGTAGATGAAATACAGGGTATGTAAGCAAAAATATTTCATAATAAATTTTTATTTTTTTTATTGAAGTATAGTTGATTTATGATGTGTTAGTTTCAGGTGTACAACAAAGTGAGATATATAGATATAGATATTCTTTTCCATTATAATTTATTACAAGATATTGAATACAGTTGCCTGTGCTACACAGTAGGTCCTTGTTGTATCTGCTAATCCCAAACTCCTGATTTATGCTTAATCACTCACCTTTCCTCTTTGGTAACCATAAATCTATTTTCTATCTCTATAAGTCTGTTTCTGTTTTGTAAATAGGTTCATCTGTATCATATTTTAGATTCCACATGTAAGTGATATCATATGCTATTTGCTTTTTTCTGCCTGACTTACTGTACTTAGTATGATAATCTCTAGATCCATCCATGTTGCTTCATTTGGCATTATTTCATTTTTTATGGCATATATAAATATATATATATCACATCTTCTTTATCCATTCATCTGTTGATGAACATGATAGCTTATGGTGAATGGTGTTGGATTCGTGATCTCCAAAGAAGACTTAGCTTCGGGACCAGGGACCAGGCTTGGTCACTCAAGAGCTTTTGTGTAGCAGAATTTTATTAAAGTATGAAAAGGAACAGAGAAAACTTCTGATATAGACATCAGAAGGGGGACGGAGAGTGCCCCCCTGCTAGTCTTTAGCAAGCTGTTTTATGTCTGTTAGAAAGCTATTAATCAGATAAGAGAGACACCTCAAGGCTGACGGAGTTTCACCAGGCCCCTCTCCCACAATATGCATTTTTGAGATAGGATGGCTCGAGGTGTGTCGTCTCCCAGCCATAAAACAATTGATATGAATACTGGTTTGTTGAGCTATTATCAGCCCAAGGTCTGAGAAAAGAAAAAAAGTTAGTCTTAGGTGGAACCATTTTGAAGAAAGACAAATTCCAAAGCAAATACATACTTTCATTTACATAGCTTAAGAAAAACATTTCCAAAGAGAAAGCTCCTTTCAATTTTGTATGGAGAAGGAAAAAAAATCTGACACTTTAGTTTGTTTCCTCCGCTGCTTAAGGGAGAGATGAAAAATGTCTGACACTTGCGGCCTATTTCCTCCGTTTGGAGACCCCTAGCCTTCCTGCCTGTTACCCTCTCAAACGCTTGGGTTGCTTCCACGTCTTGGCTGTTGTAAATAGTGCCGATGTGAACACTGAGGTACATGTATCTTTTCTAAGTAGAGTTTTCCCCAGATACAGACCCAGAAGTGGGAATGCTGGATCATATGGTAACTCTCTATTTTAAGTTTTTTAAGGAACCTCCGTACTGTTTTCCATAGTGGCTGCACCAATCGTGTAGGAGGGTTCCCTTTTCTCCACACCCTTTCCAGGATTTATTATTTGTAGACATTTTGATGATGGCCATTCTGATCAGTGTGAGGTAATACCTCACTGTAGTTTTGATTTGCATTTCTCTAATGGTGATGTTGAGCATCTTTTCATGTGCCTACTGGCCATCTGTATGTCTTCTTTGGAGAAATGTCTATTTAGGTCTTCTGCCCATGTTTTGATTGGCTTGCTCTGTTTTTTGATATTCAATTATATGAGCATAGCATGTTTTAAAATAGCATCTCTACTGACATATAATTCACATACAATACATTCACCTATTTGAAGTGTACAATTCAATGGTATATTCACAGAGACATGCAATCATACAATTTATAGTCTTTTATGATTGACATTTTTCACTTAGCATGTTTTCAAGTTTCATCTGTATTGTAGCATTACACACTGAGTTTTTAAAGTGACCTATTCATCCTTCAATTCATTGGAATCTGGCTTCTAAATCTACCACTTTATTAAAATGTCTTGTGTTGGTTACAAGTGATTCCTTATTATACAGTCTAGTGGCCATTTCTCAGGCTTCACTTTGACCCCATTCAGTACAAACATGGGTTGAGTGTTAACTAAATGCCAGTTTCCATGGGCATCACTCACCTCCTTCTCCCTGACATGCCCCTTCCTTAGATTCCACACCTCGTGCTCATTCTCCTGTTTCCCTGTCTGGGATATCTCTGTCTGCTTCTTTCATTCTCCCTTCCCTCTCCAAGGCTTGTCATTGGCATTTGTCCCCTTCTCTGACATTCTTCCAGTGATATCAGCAGACTGGTGTCCTCCATGATTAGGCCCTCAATCTGATAGAACATAATCAGGTTGTGTCTTAGATAGCATCACCAACTCAATGGACATGAATTTGAGCAAACTCTGGGAGATAGTGGAGGACAGAGGAGCCTGGTGTGTTGCAATCCATGGGGTCACAAAGAGTCAGACACAACTTAGCAACGGAACAACAACAACAAATCTTCAACTCCAACTTCTGTTTCTCCAACTGTCTGCTAGACCTTTCCTCCTGGCTGTTGCATAGCTACCTGACATGCCACACTGTGTGGAATCTCTCTTCTGCATAGCTCAGCACTTCTCTTAAGTCACTTAAATTCTGCCATGTACTCTTTCATTCAACAAAAGTTATTGACTCCACTAGATGATTGGTCTTCCCTCACAGCTAAGTTGGTAAAGAATCTGCTTGCAATGCAGGAGACCCCAGTTCGACCCCTGGGTTGGGAAGATCCCCTGGAGAAGGGAAAGGCTACCCACTCCAGTATTCTGGCCTGGGGAATTCCAAGGACTGTAAAGTCCATAGGGTCTCAAAGAGTCGGACACAACTGAGCGACTTTCACTTTCGCTTTCAGATGATTGGTCCAGGCCAAATAGCATCCTCATTTGGTTCCCTTCCTCATATTTACTGGAGCAGGAGGTACTGGTGTAGCAGCAGATGTCCTGGGCCTGGCATTGCTCAATCTAGATGTCAGTTGGGACAGAAAGAATAACCCAGAACCCTGGAACAAACTGGGTCCCAATGATCAATACAAGTTCCACCCAAATGTAGATTACAGCAACCTGAAGATAGAAGGTCCAAATTCCTAAATGAAATGTTTCACTATAAAGCTGCTTAGAATGAAGGTCTTCCAGAAGCCATCTGCACAATTTATCACTTAGCCAGGAAATATATCCCCTTAAATGTACAAAATCATGTTGGTGTATTGTGTTGGGGTTTACACTGATTAATAAATAATCTGAAAAATTTTTAAAAAGGTTATTGAGAATCTGCTAGCTGTTCGACATACTAAAGACTTGGTAGAAAAGAAATCAAAGTCCCTTCTCTCCAAGAGCATCCCTTCTCTCCAAGAGCAGCTTCCCTTCTAGTGAGAGAGCCAGGGGGTCAATGTGAGCCCGCAAAATGGCAGGTGGTGATGAGTTTCTTAAAACAATTAGAGCAGGATAGGAGGATCAATGGACTTCCCAGGTGGCACTAGTGGTAAAGAGCCTGCCTGCAAATGCAGAGACAGAGGTTTGATTCCTGGGTTGGGAAGATCCCCTGGAGGAGGGCATGACAACACACTCCAATATTCTTGCCTGGAGAATCCCATGGACAGAGAAGCCTGGCGGGCTGCAGTCTATAGGGTCTCAAGGAGTTGGACATGACTGAATCGACTTAGCACGCAGGCATGCACACAAGAGGATCAAAAGTGACAGCAGGGGACTTCCCTGGTGGTCCAGTGGTTAAGGATCCAACTTCCAATGCAAGGGATGCAGGTTCTTTCTATCCCTGATTGGGGAAATAAGATTCCACATGCCATGGGGCAACTAAGCCCATGCAATGCAACTAGAGAAGCCCCTTCACCCCACAAGGAAGACCCCCCACAGCCAATTTTTTTTTTTTAAGTGACAGTCGGGATGTGCTGCTTATTCTCTGTTTGCTGCCCCTTCCTCCCATACAATTCCTGCACCACCCTCCCTCCCAGCCCTGTTCCATGCCCCAGGGACTGGCCCATAGGGATTCTTTCACCCAAGCTCCCCCACTCTCTGCCTTCCTGTTGACTTGGGCAGAAAAAGGAGATGAGAAAGCAGGAGGCAGTGGAGTGCTAGCAAATGTTTATCAGCCAGCTCACTGAAGAAAAACATCCTGATTTGTAGCATTTGCCCATTTCTGTGGTGCAAATACTCCACCTTGAGAGATTTCAAACTAGCTTGATATTAGAGCTTAAAAGAGTTGAATACAGGAGGCCCTGAAATATTAACTGGGTTCAACACACCATTGATGGGAGCAGAAGGAAGTGTGAGAGCATCTTCTTAGCTGCTTCTTGTCCTCAGCCCTGGCAGGGGCCGCACCATGCCCTACAGCACTGCAGCTCAGGACAGCAGTGCCTCTCGGGCCACTCCAGCTCCAATGAGATGCTGAAACTCATTCCTTCCTACCACCGCTTCAGGCCTGGGACTGGGGACTGCTTCTCAGTGATGCTTGTCCCTGGGTGCCTCACTGTTGCTAGTTAGTTCCCTTTCCCTGCTCCTAACTCTTCATTAATGCTCTTCAAAATCCCTATGGAATGTACCTCCCGTTTCCCAGGCGACCCAGACTCATTCAGGGGAGTTGCCTTTTTCCATAGAGTGCACAGGAAGGCTTTTCTGGTAAAGCACAGAATGAGGGAGTGGGAAGCAATTTAGGTGTTGTCCTGCTGCCCCCTCCAGTTTCCCCACCCCATGCCTGGTAACCATCTCTCTTGTATTTGATTTCCTGCAGCGCCAATCCTAGTTCTTTGCATGTATCCAAAACACAGGCGTTGACTCATACGCAATCAGGGCCATCTATTGCTTTTCTTCTGCTCTCCACAAAGTGTACCCTTGTTCTGATGAATTTCACTAATGCTCTTTCATTCTGCCTTTGAATCTTTCTTGGGTCCATGCCCAGTGAGCCAGTGCTAACAGAAGGTGGTAAAAAAATCCTCCTATAAAAATTACAGTCCTCAAAAGAGAAAAAAAACCCCACCAGAGTCCTCTCATAAAGATCGCTGGATGTGAGGCCAGAGTAGATAATTTACATAGATTGAGAATATGTATTCAAAATCCATTAAATCTAAGCCTGTGAAATAGAAATCAGCATAACTGGCTACAATTGTACTTAAATGCAACGCGAAGGGCAAATGGTAAAACAGCATTCTGAAGTCACACCACTCTGTACAGCAAATACCTCCTAGGTCCATGCTGCCTGGTGGGCCCGGGTCTGAGAACATAACATTCCTGCTGTGGTTCTGCCCACCTCCCCTCACTGCTGGCTGTTAATAACCCCCTGTGCCAAGGCGGGCTGGCTGCGTGAGGCCAGTGGTGTCCCCACCCACTCCACCCACCGGGTGGGCCCCTTGAGTCTGGTCATCCAGCCTATTGCAGAGACAGTCAGCTTGGTAGGGAGAATGGACTCTTTACAGAAGAGATAGGTGATTAGGGTTAGGGCTGGGATGTGGGTTGAAGTTCATGATGGTTAATTTTATGTGTTAACTCGGCTGGGTGGTGGTGCCCAGGTATGTGGTCAGACATTACCCTGAATGTGTCTGTAAGGGTGTTTTTGCATGAGATTGACCTTTAAATCAGGGGCTTTTAGTAAAACAGATTGCCCTTCGTAATGTGGGTGTATTGTATCATATGTACATTGTGCTTAGTCACTAACTTTTGCTTAGTCACTACTTGTGTCCCAGTCTCTGTAGCCTCATGGAAATGTAGCCTGCCATGCTCGTCTGCCCATGAGATTCTCCAGGCAAGAGTACTGGAGTAGGGTGCCATTTCCTATTTCGGAGGATCCTCCTGACCCAGGGATCGAAGCCACATTTCTTTCGTCTCTTGCATTGTCAGGCACATTCTTTACCACTGGGCCACCTGGGAAGCACCAGTGTGGGTGGGGCTCATCTAATCAGTCTGTCCAGAACAAGACCAACCTCGCTGGAGCCAGAGAGAATTCTGCCAATAGACAGCCTTTGGACTTGAGCTGCAACATCAGCTCTTCCTGGGTCTGCAGCCTGCAGATATTGGACTTGCCAACCTCCATAATCATGTGAGCAATTCCTGAAAATTTCTTTGTATATACACACTCAAATTGGCTGTTTCTCTGGAGAACCTGACTAATACAAGGTTAGAATTGTGATTGGGTTTCAGGTTAAAGTTAGGGTTAGAGTTAAGGTTGAGATTAGGGTTAAGAGGAAGATGGGGTTAGAGTTGGAGTTCAGGTTGAGTTTGAGATAGGGGTAGGGTTAGCATGAAGGATACACTTAGGATTCAGGTCAAAGTAGGAATAGGGTTAGGGTTGGGTTGAAGTTAGTATTAGAAGTAGAGTTAAGTTTAGGATTCCAGTCCCCTATAATGAAAAGGACATCTTTTTTGGGTGTTAGTTCTAAAAGGTTTTGGAGGTCTTCATAGAACCGTTCAACTTCAGCTTCTTCAGCATTACTGGTTGGGGCATAGACTTGGATTACTGTGATATTGAATGGTTTGCCTTGGAAATGAATAGAGATCATTCTGTCATTTTTGAGATTGCATCCAAGTACTGCATTTCAGACTCTTTTGTTGACCATGATGGCTACTCCATTTCTTCTAAGGGATTCCTGTCTGCAGTAGTAGATATAATGGTCATCTGAGTTAAATTCACCCATTCCAGTCCATTTTAGTTCGCTGATTCCTAGAATGTCGACGTTCACTCTTGCCATCTCCTGTTTGACCACTTCCAATTTGCCTTGATTCATGGACCTGACATTCCAGGTTCCTATGCAATATTGCTCTATACAGCACTGGACCTTGCTTCTATCACCAGTCACATCCACAACTGGGTATTGTTTTTGCTTTGGCTCAATCCCTTCATTCTTTCTGGAGTTATTTCTCCTCTGATCTCCAGTAACATATTGAGCACCTACTGACCTGGGGAACTCCTCTTTCAGTATCCTATCATTTTGCCTTTTCATACTGTTCATGGGGTTCTCAAGGCAAGAATACTGAAGTGGTTTGCCATTCCCTTCTCCCGTGGACCACATTATGTCAGACCTCTTCACCATGACCCACCTGTCTTGGGTGGCCCCACGGGCATGGCTTAGTTTCATTGAGTTAGACAAGGCTGTGGTTCTAGTGTGATTAGATTGACTAGTTTTCTGTGAGTATGGTTTCAGTGTGTCTGCCCTCTGATGCCCTCTTGCAACATCTACTGTCTTACTTGGGTTTCTCTTACCTTGGACTTGGGGTATCTCTTCACAGCTGCTCCAGCAAAGCGCAGCCGCTGCTCCTTACCTTGGACGAGGGGTATCTCCTCACCGCCGCCCCTCCTGACCTTGAACGTGGGATAGCTCCTCTAGGCCCTCCTGCACCCGCACAGCCACCGCTCCTTGGAGTGAAAAAGTTGGCTTAAAACTCAACATTCAGAAAACGAAGATCATGGCATCTGGTCCCATCACTTCATGGGACAGTGTCAGACTTTATTTTTTTGGGCTCCAAAATCACTGCAGATGGTGACTGCAGCCATGAAATTAAAGACACTTACTCCTTGGAAGAAAAGTTATGACCAACCTAGATAGCATATTCAAAAGCAGAGACATTACTTTGCCAACAAAAGTCCATCTAGTCAAGGCTATGGTTTTTCCAGTGGTCATGTATGGATGTGAGAGTTGGACTGTGAAGAAAGCTGAGCACCGAAGAATTGATGCTTTTGAACTGTGATGTTGGAGAAGACTCTTGAGAGTCCCTTGGACTGTAAGGAGATCCAACCAGTCCATTCTAAAGGAGATCAGTCCTGGGTGTTCTTTGGAAGGAATGATGCTAAAGCTGAAACTCCAGTACTTTGGCCACCTCGTGCAAAGAGTTGACTCATTGGAAGACTCTGATGCTGGGAGGGACTGGGGGCAGGAGGAGAAGGGGATGACAGAGGATGAGATGGCTGGATGGCATCACTGACTTGATGGACGTGAGTCTGGGTGAACTCCGGGAGTTGGTAGTGGACAGGGAGGCCTGGCGTGCTGCGATTCATGGGGTCGCAAAGAGTCAGACACAACTGAGCGACTGAACTGAACTGAACTGAACTGAACTATGTTTAGGACAGGAATCAAGTCAGTTAAGATTAAGTTTAGTTTTTAAACGATGACTGGGATTAAGGAAACTTAAGCTGTGAACTGGGGCTTAACAGTACATTCTGTTACCCTGGACTGCCTAGCTCAAGACTGCTTTTGTAGTAAGAGAGAAATAAATTTTCTCAGCCCCTATTATTTTCTATACAGTAAATCCCCTTCACCTTCAAGTTTTGAACTTTCAAAGACATGAATATGCACTCTGTCAATGTCAGGTGTAAGTGAAATTGCACCTTGATCCCCTGCAGAAGGAAATATATAGCAACCTACTCCAGTTTTTTTGCCTGGAAAATCCCATGGACAGAGGAACCTGGCAGGCTACAGTCCGTGGGGTCACAAAGAGTCGGACAAGACTTAGCAACTGAACAACAACAACAATTCCAATTGTGTTAGTTGGGTACCTTGGCTCACTTTGCTGGACTTAAGAACACGCTCTCTCAGAGCAGAACTCACTCATATGTAGGGATTCACTGTATTGTTTTATACAGGTGAACCAGACCTTGATTGATACACCCTGCGCCAGAATGGGGTTACCTACTTTCCTAGATGCATGCCAAGCACCCGTGCCTCTGCCATCAGCATACTGAGATCATGGTCCTGCGAGTACTTGTCCATATCTTCTTGTCTGTATTCTATGTGATGATGAGGTACAGGAAAGCAGTTCAGGGTCCCAGCATGTGTATAGTGCCTAGGTCAGTACCCTGCATAGGAACCTTAGTGCCCCCATCTTTATTATCAACCATGGAATCCTGGCCCCCTTGGCCATATGTCTGGCCTCAAGCACCTCTATACAAGAAGCCTGGAGGGCCGGACTGCCCTCTGCCCACGCACTATGTCTGCAGAGGGCTGAGCAGGCAGGATGGAAACAACAGTATGGGCAAATCCGTGACATGGACCCCTACTAAATGCAGTAACCGATTACTTGCCATGAGCAAGCCCCTGAGAAGCTACTGAGACAAGAGGCAAGCTGGACAGACTTCCTGCAGAGCTGGGATTGAGGGTAAAATGAGGAAGAGCTGCTTCATTCTTGGGTGGCTGGCTGAAGACTGTACGCCCAAGCAGTGTTCACACTCTGATTCCCAACTGCTTGTTCAGAGATAGTAAATAAAAATAGCCATTATTCTGATTCTTCTTATTATTGAGGCTTATGATATGACAGACTCTATTCTAAATGCTGGATCTGGATCATCTCATCTAATTCTTACAGTAGCCCAAAAAATAGATAACATTTTGCCTCTTTTACAGATGAGAAACAGAGGCACAGAGATGTTAAATAATGTACTCGAGGTCTCAGAGCTGGTAGTTGGTACAGTTGGGACCAGAACTCAAGAGTCTGAGGCCGCAGTCCATGCGCTTAAGCACCACGCTCCACTTTCCTCCTAAACAGCGCACTCATTCAGCAAATAATAATAGTTACTGTCTATTGAGCACTTTCTATGAGTCTGAAATGAGTCCTTTTTAAAGGTTTTCATTTATTTCTTTTCTTTTTGGCCGCACTGGGTCTTCGTTGCTGCGCAGGCTTTTCTCTAGTTGTGGAGAGCGGGGAGTTACTCCCTAGTTGCAGTTCATGGGCTTCTCATTGCGGTGGCTTCTCTTGCTGTGGAGCACGGGCTCTAGGGTGCCCAGGCTTCAGTAGTTGTGGCTCCTGGGCTCAGTAGTTGTCTTGCACCGGCTTAGTGGCCCTAGATCATGTGGGATCTTCCCAAACCAGGGATCGAACCCATGTCCCCTGCATCAGCAGGTGGATTCCCACCTGACCACCAGGCAAGTCCAGGAGACATTTTCAGCTTTCACTGCTGTGTGAGGGGTACTATAGCACTGAGTATGTAAACCTTAGGGATGCTGCTAAACATCCTGGAATGCTCAGCACTGCCCCCACAATACAGAATTAACCAGCCCAAAATGTTAATAGTGCCAAGGTGGGGAAACTCTGCTCTATCCTAAGAAATTCATATTTTCTAATTTAATTCTCACAATAATCCTGTGAGACTGCGAAAAACCCATTTTGCAGGTGAAAAACTAAGATTTATACTGAGATTAAGTAATTTACCCAAAGTCACATAGCAAGTAGATGGGGAGATAACTCAAACCAAGATCTGTTGGATTCCTAAACACTCTCTGTATCCAGGCACTGTGCTATTTGATTTACGTATTGTACAAAGTTTCCTATGGCTAGGTGGCCCTAGTGGTAAAGAATCTGCCCTGCGAATGCAGGAGATACAAGAGATGAGGGTTCAGTCCCTGGATCGGGAAGATCCCATGGAGGAGGGCATGGCAACCCAATCCAGTATTCTTGCCTGGAGAATCCCATGGAGCCTGGTGGGCTACAATCTATAGGGTTGAAAAGAACTGGACACAGCTGAAGCGACTTTGCATGCACAAGCACACCTCACCATAGAAAATATACAGATGGCAAAGGAGCATATAAAAAGATGTTCTACCTCACATGCCATCAGGGGAGCATAAATTAAAAGAATAATGAGACAGCACTCCACACCTATTAGAAGGGCCAATACCTGAAACTCTGCCAACATCAAATACTGGTGAGAATATAAAAGCAACAGGAATGATCTCATTCATCGCTGGTGGGAATGCAAAGTGGTACAGCCACTTTGGAAGACAGCTTGGCAGTTTCTTACAAAACTAAACATACTCTTACCATATGATCTAGCAATTGCACTCCTTGGTATTTACCCAAATGAGTTGAAAACTTATGCCCATACAAAAACTTGCATATTGTTTATAGCACTGTAAAACTGCTTATAGCAGCTTTATTTATAATTGTCAAAACCTGGAAGCAACAAAGATGCCCTTCAGTAGGTGAATGCATAAATAAACATCCAGACAATGGAATATTATTCAACACTTAAAAAAAAGAAGCTCTCGAGCTGTGAAAGGACACAGAGGAGCTTTAACTGTAAAGAGCCAATCTGTAAAGGCTACATACTATATGAATCAAACTCTCTGACATTCTGGGAAAGGCAAAACTGTGGAGACAGTAAGACCAGTAGTGGTCAGGGGTTAGGAGCAGTAAGAGACAGAGTACAGAGAATTTTTAGGGCAGTGAAAATAGTCTTTATGATGCTATACAGATGGGTATCTGTCATTATACATTGGTTCAAACCCATAGTATATACAAAACCAAGACTGAACCTTAATGTAAACCATGGACTTTGGGTGATGACGATTTGTCTATGTAGGTTCAACAGTTGTTTGCAACAAAAGTACCACTCTGCAGGGGATATTGACAAAGAGGTGGGAGGTGGCTAAGTCTATGGGGCGGCAGACATATATGGGAACTCTCCGTACCTTCCTCTCATTTTGCTATGCACCTAAAACTGCTCTTAAAAAAAAAAAAAAAAATCAAGTCCTTCTTAAAACACACACCCAGGTGACCTAGGATCTTCTCTGGTGTTCCTGAGACCCTTTCATGTATTCATTCACGGGCCAGTGTTAGCGGAGAATCTAGCACTATGGAGATGCAGTGGGGAGCAAAACCATCCCTGGTCCCTGCTTTGATGCTGCTCATGCACAAGCGGGAGGAGTAGACCCTGCACAATGAGAAGCAGGAGGAAAGGAAGGTGGCTCCATGAGACTGGTGGCCCCCAGAGCTGAGCTTCCTTTAAGACTTAGTCACAGCACCACTGACTTCACAGGCTCCCGTGCACTGTCTGAAGTCCAGGGATCTATAGCAAGTCAGCACCCCCACATCCTCCCATAACTGCAGTGAATCAGAGCTCTCTCATCCAACACACTCAATCCTGGAAGCCAGTGTGTTAATCAAAACAGTCAAAGAGTGAAATTAGTTAAAATGAATTGCCCTTATACATTTTATTTTTATGTAAATCACATAAATATTCCTCCATTTTTTTTTCCTGTGGAATCAGGGCAGTGCTTGTAGATCTGCCCTTGGGAGTTATGAGTCTTCTTTCCCACAGGAAGCATATCTATAATTCATCCCTGAGGATTTCCAGTCTCCACTTCTTTAAAGTGAGGAGAAGTGGTAAAGATGCTTGTGAGGCTATCTGAGTTCAGAATCTTGGCTCTTCAATATCTTTCCCCCTATCTTTTTTCTCATCTCCATCTAAAATTGTTTCATATGATTTGCCTTTATTAAATCCTTCCAAAGCATTTCAGTTAGTTTTCCAAGAAAACCTTTTGCATTTAGGTTTTATCAGTTTACATAATAATCAAATTCCATAATTATGTCGTTCTGGAGAAGACTCTTGAGAGTCCCTTGGACTGAAAGGAGATCAAACCAGTCAATCCTAAAGGAAATCAACTCTGAATTTTCATTGGAAGGACTGATACTGAAATTAAAGCTCCAACACTTTGGCCACCTGATGTGAAGAGCCAACTCGTTGGAAAAGCCCTGATGCTGAGAAAGACTGAGGGCAGGAGGAGAAGGGGGCAACAGAGGATGAGATGGTTGGATGGCATCACTGACTCAACGGACATGAATTTGAGTTTGAGCAAACTCTGGGAGAGAGTGAAGGACGGGGAAGCCTGGTGTGCTGCAGTCCATGAGGTTGCAAAGAGTCGGACAGGACTTAGTGATTGAACAACAGCAAAGCGCCACAACAAGTCACAATCAGGTTTGGGCACAACTAATTCTGAGTGAAACTACATGTCAATTATGAAAGTGTTGCAGGAAGGCCTTTCCAGGGCCAGAAAGTGGGCTCTTGCCTAATGCTTGGAAATGAGTTGTCCAAGGAGACACATGTGCTGACAAAGCAAGAGAATTTATTGGGAAGGGGCGTCCAGGTAGGAGCAGCAGGATAAGGGAACCCACAAGAACTGCTCTGCCACATGACTTGCAGTCTCGGTGATGGGATTAGCTTCTGGATTGTCTCTGGCCAATCATTCTGGCTCAAGGTCCTTCCTGGTGGTGCACATATTGCTCGGCCAAGATGGATTCCAGCAAGAAGGATTCTGGGAGGACATATGAACTGGCATCTCCTTTTGACCTTTCCTGACTTCTTCGAGTTGACGGTGGCTTGTTAGTTCCATGGACCTCCTACTGTAAGATAACTCTTGCAAATAGTTACTGTGGTGCCTGGCCAGGGTGGATGGTTTCAGTCAGTGGTTCCCCTCGCAGAAGCAAAAGTGTGCAGGGTGCTGATGGGTTGTGGGTGATATATTTTACAGAGGGTATGGACAGTGATGGTCAGTTGGGTAGGTGGACTAAGCAGAGGATGGCAAGAGGGCCTCTACAAATCCTCACCTTGGAAGCATACCAGAGGCAGTTTTGGGATCCAGCCGGTGTAGCTGGGGCATTAGGGCCCACAGGCTGGGGGCCCTACAGAAGGCCCTCCCAGGGCTGTATTATGTTTCAGAGGCTGGGGGTTAACTAGAATGGATAAAAATCAGGAGACCAGGGTTGGTGGGAGGAAAGTCAAAAAGAATGTCCTTCTGCAGCTGTCACCTGAGCCTCCAAATGTTCCACTGGTAGACTCCCCTGGTGGCTCAGTGGTAAAGAAATTGCCTGCCAATCAACGCAGGAGACATGGGTTCAGTCCCCGGTCTGGGAAGATCCCACAGGCCTCAGAGCAACTAAATCCCTGTGCCGCAACTATTGAGCCTGTGCCATAGAGCCAGGAGCTGAAACTACTGAAGCCTTTGTGCCCTAGAGCCCATGCTCTGAAATAAGAGAAGTCATCGCAATGAAAAGCTTTTGCACCACAACTAGAGAGTTGCCCCCACTCGCAGCAACTAGAGAAAAGCCCACATAGCAACAAAGACCCAGCACAATTTTCCAGGCAAGGACACTGGAGTGGGTTGCCATTTTCCCCTCCAGGGGATCTGTCTGACTCAGGGATCTATCCCGAATCTCTGGGTCTCCTGCATTGGCAGACAGATTCTTTGCCACTGTGCCAGCTGGAAAGCTCAAAATTGATCTAGCACAGCCACAGAAAAAATAAATTATAAAATTATATTTTTTAAATGTCCACTGGCAAGTCTCAAGATGATCAAATCTAAATTACTGAGGGCTTGTTCTTTGTCTTTGCAACCTGCTCTAACCATGGAAGAAAAAGTCACTTACTGCCCATCTCTCAGGGAAAATAAAAAACTCCCTGGCTGCACTGCCGCTGCTAGGCAGAGAGAAGACTGCTCTGCTCTTGTACCTCTGGCTCGCTGCTGTTCAGGCCGGTTGCACATGCAAAGAGCCTCAGATCAGGAGAGTCCAGAGAGCTGGAATGAAGTCACAGCCCCACCACTTCTGAGCCAGGAAACTGGGCTGATCCCTCCAGTCTGTTTACAAAAGAGGGATCACACTTCACCCAGGGAGCCCCTAGGGTAGGGATCACCAGCCCTATCTCCCTCTCGTCTGAACAGCAGGGAGCATCCTCCAGGTTGGGCTGAAGTTAGTTGGGGGTGTTCCTGTCTCTCCAATGGCAGGATCAACAGGTGCTGCTGTTTTACTCGAGGGACAGTTAGCATGTTGTTTTTATACTGGTGTCAACACAGGCTTAGTATGGAATGGAATGAGAAATCTCCAGATGATTTAAGATGATATCAGACTTCCGAGAGAGATGCTGCCGCAGGGGTTGGTCCATGTCTTGCCCTGGAGAGCAGCTGTTGGAGGCTGAGGGATAAGAGGTATGTATCCCTGCAGGTCCCCCAGGGCTGCATAGGATGAACATGGTCATGCAGTGGGTGTGACCAATGTGTCCAGGGAGGAGCTGAGGCTGCGCTGTCAGAGGAAAGTGATCCAGAACAGCTGTGTTTATTCTGTGGAGCAATTAAGCCCGGGCGCCACAACTACTGAGCCAGAGTTCTGGAGCCCGCGAGCTGTAACTACTGAAGCCCACATACTCTGGGGTCCCCAAGCCACAGTTAATGAGCCCTTGTGTGCACCTACTGAAGCCCCCGTGCCTAGAGCTGTGCTCTCCAAGAGAAGCCACTGCAAAGAGAAGCCTACGCACTGCAACTAGAGAGGAGCACCCCCTCTTCACAACTAGAGAAAGCCCCCGCACAGCAATGAAAGATCCGATGCAGCCAAAAACGAATAAATAAATATAAATAAAGCAGTATGTACATGTCCAAAATTAAAAAAAAAAAAAAGATTAAAATAAAAAAGAACACCTGTGTTTGAGGGCCATTGATCCAGATCAGCAAACGAGTTGCTATGACATATGGATAACTGTCCCCAGATGGTGACCACAAGCTGCTCCTCTTGACAGCCACAGGCTTAGAAGGAAAGGAGAGGTGGGGGACGGACAGAACTCCCTTGAGGAGGAGCATCTTTTGTCCCCAGGACAGGGCGGGTGATGTGAGAAGGAGGATGAGTTTAGCACTGGGAACTATACTCAGTATCTTGTAACAAACACAGTGAAAAAGAATATGAAAAAGAAAAACAAAATTTTATATATATACATATATATATATGTAACTGAGTCACTCTGTTATATCCGTGAAACCAACACAGCACTGTAAAGAAAGAAAGAGGAAGAAAGGGACAAGTCAACCCTCAAATCATCTTCCCTCCAGCCCGTAGCCAGCTGTGGACCCACTCAAGGGGACAAAAGGAAAAAAGGCTGCAGTAGCCCAGGAGACAGAGAACACAGCCACCCCCGCACAGAGCAGCCACCATGGTCCCTCCACAGAGGCTTCAGGGACGTCACACCATCATGAGGCGCCTGCAAGTTCTGCAAGAAAGAGATCTATCGGGTTGCTTCCGTGTCCTGGCTATGATAAACAGTGCTGCAATGAACACTGGGGTGCAAGTATCCTTTCAAGTTACCGTTTTCTCCAGTTGCATGCCAGGAGTTGGATTGCTGGATCATATGGTAATTCTGTAGCAATTTACATTTCCACCAACAGGGAACTCTACTCAATACTCATTAATTGTAACAACTTCTCTGGTGGCTCAGACGGTAAAGTGTCTGTCTACAACGTGGGGGACTGTTCGATCCCTGGGTTGGCAAGATCCCTTGGAGAAGGAAATGGCAATCCACTCCAGTACTATTGCCTGGAAAATTCCATGGACAGAGGAGCCTGGTAGGCTACTCTACCCATGGGGCCGCAAAGAGTCGGACACGACTGAGCGACTTCACGTTCACATGGGAAAAGAGTGGATATGTATATGTGTACAACTGATTCACTTTACTGTACTGAAGAAACTAACACAACATTGTAAGTCAACTGTACTCCAATAAATTTTTTTTAAAGAAGAGAGATCCATCAGGGTTAGCTCTTTCTTAGGAACTTCAGACCCAAACAGTATTCCCAGATCATGATACAGAGGTGATGTCATGGCTAAGGTAGTAGAAAGAGCAGCCCAGAAGCCATGAGGGAGACACGTACAGCAGCGAGGGCTGGAGGTCTCTGTACCGTGACATCTGAGCCAGAGGACACAGTGACCTCTGACACCAGAGCAGGAGGCCGAAGAGGGGACCAGGGCTCAAACAAGTGTCCCTGAAGAACACATTCCCACTCTCTCATCCCAGCTTAACTAAATAGCAAGCGATGGGATGCTGTCTTCCGTTTGAAATCCCATGTTCCACAGTCTAGTGTGCCCTCAGAGTGGATTCTCTGAAGTTTGCTGGGTCTGAGACCCCAAAGTCCAACGTGAAGAGGAGCCCACCTCAGCACCCCTGTTCAGCAGAACCACAGGAGTGTCCCCCTGCCCTCAACTCCTTTCTGGCTCTGATTCCCCAGGGCTAGGGCTGAAAGCCACAGCCTGAAGGTAGTAGCCCACCACACGACCCCTGCTCTTCCTCCTTTTCCTTTCCTTCTCTGTGAAAGCCCCTGAACCTAGACATTCAACCCACAGATTTAGCAAGAACAGAACTCATGTTCCCTCAGGATATTCAGGGCAGGAAGGAAGAACCAGCAGCCTTTGCTGGCAATAGAAGGAGGAAGTCTATCTAGACAGCTGCTCTTCCAATACAGCAGTCACGAGCCATCAATGGCTATTTAAATCTAAATGAATTAAAATTAGATAAAGTTTAAAATTCAACTGCTCAGTTTCACAAACCACATTTTGAGTGTTCAAAAGTCACATGTGGCAACCAGTCACTGAGAATCAAACGTTTCCATCATTATGGAAGGTTCTGTGCTGTGTGCTTAGTCGCTCAGTCATATCTGATTCTTTGCAATCCCATGGACTGTAGCCCACCGGGCTCCTCTGTCTATGGGATTCTCCAGGCAAGAATACTCGAGTGGGTTGCCATGCCCTCCTCCAGGGGATCTTTCTAACCCAGGAATTGAACCAGAGTCTCCTGCATTGCAGGCAGATTATTTACCAGCTGAGCTACCAGGGAAGCCCAAGGAAGGTTCTATCTGCTGCAGTTCCACTCCTGGGATTATACCCCGAAGAAACCTTCACATATGTGCTCCAGGAGAAACCACAAGAATCTTTATAGCAAAATAATCTGTAATAGCAAAGCACTGAGAAGAGCTTCAATGGTCATCTAATGCGCAGAGAATATAGGCTACAGTGGAAATTAATAGCAGCTTTACACATTTGTGTGGACAAATCTCACATGATGTTCAATTTTTTTAATTTCTTTTTATTGAAGGATAATTGCTTTACAGAATTTTGTTGTTTTCTGTCAAACCTCAACATGAAGCAGCCATAGGTATACATATATCCCCTCCCTTTTGAACCTCCCTCCCATCTCCCTCCCCATCCCACCCCCATAGGTTGATACAGAACCCCTGTTTGAGTTTCCTGAGCCATACAGTAAATTCCCGTTAGCTATCTATTTTACATATAGTAATGTAAGTTTCCATGTTACTCTTTCCATCCATCTCACCCTCTCCTCCCCTCTCCCCATGTCCATAAGTCTATTCTCTATGTCTGTTTCTCCATTACTGCCCTGTAAGTAAATTCTTCAATACCAGTTTTCTAGATTCTGTATATATGTGTTAGAATATGATATTCATCTTTCTCACTCACTTCACTCTGCATAATAGGTTCTAGGTTCATCCACCTCATCAGAACTGACTCAAATGTGTTCCTTTTTGTGGCTAAGTGATATTCCATTGTGTATATGTACCACAACTTCTTTATCTATTCATCTGTTGATGGACATCTAGGTTGCTTCCATGTTCTAGCTATTATAAATAGTGCTGCAATGAACAATGGGATACACATGTCTTTTTCAATTTTGGTTTCCTCAGGGTATATGCCTAGGAGTGGGATTGCTGGGTCATATGGTGGTTTTATTCCCAGTTTTTTAAGGAATCTCTATACTGTCTTCCATAGTGGCTATATCAATTTACATTCCCACCAACATTGCAAGAGTGTTCCCTTTTCTCCACATCTTCTCCAGCATTTATTGTTTATAGATTTTTGATGAGGGCCATTCTGACTGGTGTGAGGTGATATCTCATTTCAGTTTTGATTTGCATTTCTCTAATAATGACCGATGTT
Source organism: Bos grunniens (assembly GCF_055505025.1). Classification (NCBI taxonomy): domain Eukaryota; kingdom Metazoa; phylum Chordata; class Mammalia; order Artiodactyla; family Bovidae; genus Bos; species Bos grunniens. Next base: position 51,639,978 of record NC_141180.1, read on the forward strand.
GAGCATCTTTTCATGTGATTGTTAGCCATATGTATGTCTTCTTTGGAGAAATGTCTGTTTAAGTCTTTTTCCCACTTTTTGATTGCATTGTTTGTTTTTCTTGCATTGAGTTGTATGAGCTGCTTGTATATTTTGGAAATTAATCCTTTGTCAGTTGTTTCATTTTCTATTGTTTTCTTCCATTCTGAGGGTTGTCTTTTCACCTTGCTTATAGTTTCCTTTGCTGTGCAAAAGCTTTTAAGTTTAATCAGGTCCCACTTGTTTCCTTTTGTTTTTATTTCCATTAACCTAGGAGGTAGATCATAGAGGTTCTTGCTTTGATTTATGTCATTGAGTGTTCTGCCTATGTTTTCCTTTCAGAGTTTTATAGTTTCTGGTCTTACATTTAGGTCTTTTAATCCATTTTGAGTTTATCTTTGTGTATGGTGTTAGGAAGTATTCTAATTTCATTCTTTTACATGTAGCTGTTCAGTTTTCTCAACACCATTTATTGAAGAGGCTGTCTTTATCCCATTGTATATTCTTGCCTCCTTTGTCAAAAATAGGGTACCCATAAGTGCATGGGTTTATTTCTGGGCTTTCTGTCTTGTTCCATTGGTCTATATTTCTCTTTTTGTGCCAGTGCCGTACTGTCTTGATGACTGTAGCTTTGTAGCATAATCTGAAGTCAGGAAGCTTGATTCCTCCAGCTCCATTCTTCTTTCTCAAGACTGCTTTGGTTATTCAGGGTCTTTTGTGTTTCCTTATGAATTGTGAAATTTTTGGTTCTAGTTCTGTGCAAAATGCCATTGGTAATTTGACAGAGATCGCATTGAATCTGTAGATTACATTTGGTAGTATAGTCATTTTCACAATATTGATTCTTCCTACCCATGAACAAGGAATATCTCCCCATCTGTTTATGTCATCTTTGATTTCTTTCATTAATGTCTTATAATTTCTGTGTACAGTTCTTTTGTCTCCTTAGGTAAGTTTATTCCTAGATATTTAATTCTTTTTGTTGCAGTGGTGAATGGGATTGATTGCTTAATTTCTCTTTCTGATTTTTCATTGTTAGTGTATAGAAATGCAAGTGATTTCTGTGTATTGATTTTGTGTCCTGAAACTTTGCTAAATTCACTGATTAGCTCTTGTAATTTTCTGATACTATCTTTAGGGTTTTCTACGTACAGTATCATGTCATTTGCAAACAGTGAGAGCTTTCTTTCTTCTTTTCTGATCTGGATTCCTTTTATTTCTTTTTCTTCTCTCATTGCTGTAGCTAGGACTTCCAGGACTATGTTGAATAATAGTGGTGAAAGTGGACACCCTTGCCTTGTTCTGATCTTAGGGGGTCCAGCCCCAGCAGGATCCAGGGATACCCTCAGGATGAACGGCGTCGGCGAGAGAGATAAAAGTAAAGGGGAGAGAAAGAGGCTGATATCCCTTGGTTTACACAGAAAGCCAATAAAGTCCCTGACATGGGACTTGCTCTGTTCACGGAGGCTACAGGCGCCCTCTCGGTGGGGTGAAGATGCAGGGCGTCCCCTCCCCTGAAAATGCAGGGCACCTTCCTGATTGAGTCTTAGAAGCCCAGGCAGAAAAGTGAACTCAGAGGGCCTCTGTGCTCCAAGGAGTCAGCCTGAAAGAAAGAGAGAAAGGGAGAAGGAAAGAATGACACGGGGAGACCAAGCTTCAGTGAGCAAGGCCTGTAACTTTATTTTTAAAAGGAGCTTTTATACCCTCAGTTGTACATAGAGGATAATGGAGGGTGCAGAGTCATGCAGGGTCAGCAGTCCTTGACCCTTATCGAGACCAGCTTTCTTTCTGCAAACCTATCGTATACAAAGGCTTTAGGTGATTCACATCATCATCTGGCCAGGAGGCCTGTTAACATTTTTCTTCTGATAAAGGTTAGTCAACCAGAAAACTTACATTCTCTAAGAGTGATTTTTCTAAAGTCTGGCGCCACTCTCCGAAAGCACTAGATAAAGTTGCATTCCTATAGGGCAAAGGTGCAGTGGGGTATAACAAGGAAAGAATTTATTAACTCAAGGGTCTAAAGTTTAACACCAAGGCTACTACTTATTTTTTCTATATACCAACTATATCAACTAATATACTCCCAAGGACACAATGGGATATGGAAACTTGGCAGCAAGCATTGGCCCAACAATGAAATCCTTCACCAGTTCTATTCTAATAATTTTTAACTCCTTGAAAGGCTCTATATTTTTAGAATGTTTTAAGCTTCCCATTCCTCTTGTGGTTGGGAGGCTGTAAACAATCACATGCGTAGTCGTAAGAGTCCGGATAAACCTGTCAGGCAAGTTAGAAAGCCATCTGAGGGGTTTGAATTGAAACACTCCTATTATGCCCAGGAGACTTATTAACTAGAGCTCTAAGTTGGTTTCCTTTAGGGAAAGGTAGTCGAGGATAGCCCCCCATTAATGTCAGAGGAGTTGGTGAAAGTCATAAAATAGTAAGACAGACAGATTCTGGTTTTGGGGTAGATGCTTGAGCAGGTCCAGGGGATCCCTCGAGTCCTGATCTGCCTTGCCTGCCAGGTCTCTTCCACATGACCTTGTCATGGGTGGGATCTCCCGTGCTGGCTCCCGGCAGGAATGCTTTCAATTTGTCACCACTGAGAATAATGTTTTCTGTAGGCTTATCATATATGACCTTTAATATGTTGAGGTGGGTTCCTTCTATGCCCATTTTTTGAAGAGTTTTAATCATAAATGGGTGCTGAATTTTGTCAAAGGCTTTTTCTGCATCTATTGATGCTTTTGAACTGTGGTGTTGGAGAAGACTCTTGAGAGTCCCTTGGACTGCAAGGAGATCCAACCAGTCCATTCTGAAGGAGATCAGCCCTGGGATTTCTTTGGAAGGAATGATGCTAAAGCTGAAACTCCAGTACTCTGGACACCTCATGTGAAGAGTTGACTCATTGGAAAAGACTCTGATGCTGGGAGGGATTGGGGGCAGGAGGAGAAGGGGACGACAGAGGATGAGATGGCTGGATGGCATCACCAATTCGATGGACGTGAGTCTGAGTGAACTCCGGGAGTTGGTGATGGACAGAGAGGCCTGGCATGCTGTGATTCATGGGGTTGCAGAGTCAGACACGACTGAGCAACTGATCTGATCTGATCTGATCTGATTGAGATTATCATATGGTTTTTATTTTTCAATTTGTTAATATAGTGTATCACATTGATTGATTTGCATATATTGAAGAATCCTTGCATTCCTGGAATAAATCCAACTTGATCATGGTATATGAGCTTTTTGATATGCTGCTGAATTCTGTTTGCTAAAATTTTGTTGAGGATTTTTGCATCTATGTTCTTCAGTGCTATTGGCCTGTAGTTTTCTTTTTTTGTGTTGTCTTTGTCTGGTTTTGGTATCAGGGTGATGGTGGCCTAGTAGAATGAGTTTGGAGGTGTTCCTTCCTCTGCAATTTTTTGAAAGAGTTTTATAAGGATAGGCATTAGCTCTTCTCTAAATGTTTGATAGAACTCTCCTGTGAAGCCATCTGGTCCTGGGCTTTTGTTTTTTGGGAGATTTTTTTTATCACAGCTTCAATTTCAGTGCTTGTAATTGGGTTGTTCATAATTTCTATTTCTTCCTGGTTTAGTCTTGGAATATTGAACTTTTCTAAGAATCTGTCCATTTCTTCCAGGATGACGTTCAATTTGAAAAAGCAAGTCTTCATCATTGGACAAATAGATTTTTAAAATGTGGCATACCCATACCATGAAATATTATTTTGTGGTAAAAAGGAATGAGGTACTGCCATGATATGAATGCATGTTGGAAACATCACACTAAGTGAAATAAGTCAGTTATGAAAGACTTCATGTTATATGACTCCATTCATATGAAAGTCCAGAATAAGCAAATCCCATGTTTTTTCTGTCCTAGAGACAAAAAGTAGATTAGTGGTTGCTTAGAGCTGAGGCTGGGGCTGGGAAGAAAGGAGAGTGATAACTAGAGCTTAATTCTGAGGTGATGAAAATACTCTAAAACTGATTGTGGTGATGGATGCATATTTCTATGAATATACTAAAAATTTTTTTTTTTTAAGTGAAAATGTTAGTTGCTTAGTCTTGCTCAATTCTTTGCAATACCATGGACAGTAGCCACCAGGCTCCTATGTCCATGGAATTCTCCAGGCAAGAATACTGGAGTGGGTAGCCATTCCTTTCCCCAGGGATCTTCCCAAACCAGGGCTCAAAACTGGGTCTCCTAAAAATGTACTCTTTAAATGGGTGAATTGTGTATGTGGTATGTGAATGACATCTTAAGGCTGTTTCAAAATGAAATGAAACAGCAAGTCACAGAAGAATATATATAATTTGAAGCAGATCAAAAACAAGACCAAACAATGCATTGTGTAGGTTACATATTTGGTAAAACTATAGGGAAAAGGATGGGATGATAAACACAAAATCCAGTAGAATACCTGTTTCTGGGGTGGGAAGGACAGAGACGTGATCATGGAGGTGAACACAGAGGCTTCCAATAGTGTCAGGAATGATTCTGTGTCTTCAGCAAGGTAATGGGTCACAGGGGTTTAATTCTGACACTGGAATGTCCTACAACTGCTGTTAGCAGGTGGCAGTGATGACATAGTTGTCATTGCCTGGAATATATCTTTTTTTTTTTTTCCTCAAACTTTTGTTTATTTTTTGGCCACACCATGAGGCATGTAGGGTCTTAGTTTCCTGGTCAGGGATTGAACCCATGATCCCTGAAGTGAAAGCAGGGAGTCTTAACCACTGGGCCACCGGGGAAGTCCCAATGCCTGAAATGTATCTTAAAGAGATTTTTGCATTTTTATTTTCCTTTTGATGTATGCACAGTTACACATGCCATAAATCTAAGTCTGAGAGACCTCTTACAGCAGGTATAAAATTTAAAAGTAAATGACAAGAAGAATACAAAACAGAGAAGAGAAAAGGGGAGCAAAAGCCACCTGAGTTGGGTGAGAGCAAAGGTTGGGAAGGGAGTGTCAAACATGGAGTCCAGGAGAATCTGGGATGGAATTAGGGAGGCAAGGAAAGAGCCGCTGGAGGATTGGTTGGGAATTAAACATAAGATCCTCCTTGATGCCCTTCAAGAGACTCAGGTACACAGTGCGATTCCTCTGAAATTATTTACAACCTGTTTCTGTAAGTGATTCTTCCCACGTATCCCAGCTTCAGGTTGGAACCACAGGAGTCAAGGAGTCCACAGGGTGGCCATGGGCAGGCAGCTTCCATTTAGCACTAATTAATTTATATCTGCCTCTTTGCAACAACAAAAACTAACAACCAAAAAAGGACCATTAGTGAAGCAAGCAAGTACACTTAAGCTCCCTGAATCTTATTTTCTTCATCTGACAAATTGGGCTCCTGATGCCAAGTATCAGGGAGTCCAGGTGACCAGGTGTGAGGCTGCAAAGATTCAGTGAGTACACAAGTGAAGCACCATCACAATTACCTGGGACCAGGTAAAGCTCCTGGGCTTCCCAGGTGGCACAGAGGTAAAGGACCCATCTGCCAGTGCAGAGATGCAAGAGACCCTGGTTCAATCCCAGGGTTGGGAAGATCCCCTGGAGAAAGAATTGGCAACCCACTCCAGTATTCTTGACCAAAGAGTCCAACACAACTGAGCAGACACACACACATGAACTGCAGGTCCTTCCTCCTTACTTATAGAACACTTACAGAATAAGTATTTATTCTTATAGAATCACGTGACTGTTTCAAATGAAATAATAGGGGTAGAATACTTATGGAATCATGTGGCTGTTTCAAATGAGATAATAGGGGTAGCAGCGTCCTGAAAGCAAAAAGCCTCTCTAAATGAAAGTCACTACTGCTGTCTTTATTACTAATTTCATGTGCTTTACAGACATGAAATTGACAAAGGAAATGTAATAACAGCTTGTCAAAGAAACTTCAGGTGTGTTCTACCTTTCTCAAATCTTGAAAGCAGGAAAAAGGAGGTGACCAGGGAGGCATTTTTTAGTCCCTCTCCCTTAAAGGGGAGTCATCATCAGTGGAGGGAGGGGCGGGTGACGATGACTCACCAATCTCTGAACCACTAAGACTCAGAGAGGAGTGACCAGCCTTGGAAGCGGTGGGGCTGGAGCTTCAGCCTACCTCATTGGACTCCTATGTGAGGGCTCCTGGCACCATTCAGCTTGGCCTGATGAGCTGATGAGCACCAGAGCTGTAGATACCAGGGTGTGACGGTATAAACGAGCCCATGGTCAAGTCCACCCTCCTACCTTGGGGGGCTAGTCAAGTCTGCCCTCCTACCTTTGGGGGCTGCTCTGTCAAATGGGAAACCAGAACAGAATCTGAATGGCGCCCTGGCTAACCCAGGGCAGAAATTTTCTGGGAAAACTTCTCAGCCCAGCTGACTGTCCAGTTTACACTGACAGGTTGCAGGAGCCACTGCTGTACCTCCCCTCCAGACAGATACAGGGTTGAGACAGGTGGGAAAGTTTGAAGTTCATCTGGACCTGATGCACATGACTGGAGGATTTCTGCACAGGCTTTGAGAGTCACTGATATTTCTTCCCCAGCCTCTCTTCAAACCTACCCTTCCACCCCTCCCAGGAAAAGTGTGCCTTGTCCCTGCATGCCTAACAGCCTCTTTTGTGATCCTGAGCATGAATTCTGTCCCGGGTCTGGGGGAGTGCCACCTTATTTGCACCTGTCATTGTTTACTGCTCATCCACCTACACTTACCTGCTTTTTAAGAATGCACTTAAAGACTTTTTCCCTAGACACCTACACGTACCTGCTTTTTAAAAATGCACTTAAGGAATTTTTCCACCGATTTCCTCTATTCCTTCTAATTGAACTTGTTCGTTTGACTTGCATTTAAGGGTCTGGCCCAGGCCTGGCTCCAGAGGATTTCCTGGTGGCCTCAGTTCAGTTCAGTTCAGTTGCTCAGTCATGTCCGACTCTTTGCGACCCCATGAATCGCAGCATGCCAGGCCTCCCTGTCCATCACCAACTCCCAGAGTCCACCCAAACCCATGTCCTTCGAGTCGGTGATGCCATCCAACCATCTCATCCTCTGTTGTCCCCTTCTTCTCCTGCCCTCAATCTTTCCCAGCATCAGGGTCTTTTTGGTTACAATTCCAGGCTTTCACTTCGTTGTGCTGTGCTGTGCTCAGTCACTTCAGTCGTGTCCGACTCTGCAGTTCCATGGACTGTAGTCCACCAGGTTCCTCTCTCTATGGCATTTCCCAGGCAATAGTACTGGAGTGGGTTGCCATGCCCTCCTTCAGGGGATCTTCCCAACCTGGGATTGAACCCAGATATCTTGTGTCTCCTTCATTGGCAGGAGGTGTTCTTTACCACTTGAACTACCTCCCCTGGCCTGGGGTTCAATCCCTGGTCAGGGAACTGAGATCCTGCAAGCCATGCAGCACGGTAAAAATAAAAAAAGAATATTTCAATTTGTTACTTCTCTGCCCATCTGTCTCTGTAGCCACCCAGTCTCCAGTGCAGAGTGATGGTAGGAGGCAGGTGGGTGGCCCTGCCCTGACCCCTCACCTCTCTCCCCCACCAGCCCAGGAGCCTCACCAACAGTGTCCCCGTGGGAACTGCAAAGCCAGCCTTGCATGCTAATAGTACCCAGCCCCAAAACAGATACATCATCAAACAAAATGTAAAGCGGAGAACACACAAACCATCCCCGGAAGGACTGCGGGGCATAAGAAGAAAGATACAACTTGGCTTGTTAAGCTGCCATCAGTCATCCAGAAGGCCGTGGGTTGGGGCTGGAGTTGAAAGTTCCAGGGAAGATTCTACTCTTGTCAAATTACATACTATGCCCCCCCACCTCACCCCCCAGTTTCCTGGGCCTCAAAGTGGTTCCGAAGTGCTGGCTCTAGAAGCCCTGGAGAGACTTTGGTGAGGATTACCAGGATTGTTCAAATGAGATGAGAGCTGTGAGGCTGCTCGAAAAGAAAAGGCCCTCACACAGGCAGGCTGCTGGTATTAGGACTGTTATGACTATTATTAAGGTAAACGCTCTTCAGGCCTAAAAGCTAGCAAGGGAGAAGTAAAAATAGCTGAGCCAGTAAGCCCTAAGGTGTGCTGCTCTCTTCTCGAAGTCCTAATACTATTGAAAATAGAAAAGGGATTCTTGGAGCTGAAATGTACACGCTTCTTTCCCTTTGCAACTCACTGCTATTCACCCTCTTTAGGATAAGCTCGCAGCCTCAGTGCAGGAAGTGTTCCTAATGGGCTCAAAGAGACCCCCTGCCTGGACTCCCAGGCCGAGTGGACGGCATGGCCAATGCCAGGAGGCTATTTTCTACTTTTCAGAAACCTCTCAGCTTCTAAGATTCTCCTGTAAAAGGCTGTCTGCTGCAGGTGGTAATGAACCTGTAATGTTTCAGTGTTCCAACTCAGGCGCAGCCCAGACCTGACTGTGCTGCCAAAATCTTGGCTCCCGGTGCACCGATGCCAAACAGAAATACAGAGGCAGAGTTATGGAGGAGAAGGAAAAAGTGGCTTTATTTCTTCGCCAGACAAAAGGGAAACACAATAGGCTAGCACCTCAAGAATTGTGCCCCACCCCCTGGTGAATAGGGAGAGGTTGTATAGTCAGGAAGGGCTATGTGATAAGGATCAAGGTAGTAACAGTCTTGCATTCTTCTGCAAAGTTTCAAAAGGATGGGGTTACTGACAAGGTTGCAAACTTGAATTTTCTGAGCTATGTCAGACTCCACAAGGACTTAATAATTCCCCCACCCTCTTCCACAGGTTTTGGCTAAAGATTTGAGAGGATTACACCTGTATTAAGGTTAAATGGACTTCCCAGGTGGTATTAAGTGGTAAAGAATCTGCCTGCCAATGCAAGAGTGGTTAAAAGACTCTGGTTCGATCCCTGGGTCAGGAAGATCCCCTGGAGGAGGGCATGGCAACCCACTCCAGTATTCTTGCCTGGGAAGTCCCATGAATAGAGGAAACTGGTGGGCTACAGTCCAAGGAATCGCAAAGTCAAACAGACTGAAGTGATTTAGCACACACTGACAAGATTAGGGTGTGTGCGGGGTCTCAGGTGCTCCTAATTTTGATGAGCTTCTCTGGTCCCTTTAATCCTGTCTAAGGCAGTTTCCTGGCTGCTCCTTGATTGGCAACTGTTCAAATCTGCCCTTTGGAACTCATGTAAAAAGGTCATGGAGGCTGGAGTCTTGCCTATAAGAAATGGGGGACAAAAAGGCCTCCGTGTCTGGGAGCCCCAGAGGGCCCTGCTTGGCGTCAACTGTGAGATCAGGCCCTGTCCCTACCCTTGATGCCTCAGATCTGAAATGACAGCCTTTCTACCCTCCTCTGAGGCCTGCCTTGAAGACAAATGGACCAGTGTTCTACTAAATGCCTCCTGCTCCTCTGAGCAACCTCTAAAGTGAAAGTGAAAGTGAAGTCAATCAGTCGTGTCCGACTCCTAGCGACCCCATGGACTACAGCCCACCAGGCCTATGGGATTTTCCAGGCAAGAGTACTGGAGTGGGGTGCCATTGCCTTCTCCGTTAACAGTGGCTAGGCATATTATATTTACTTGGAGCTGGTATACTTGGTGACAGCCTTAGTGCCCTCGGACACAGCGTGCTTGGCCAGCTCCCCAGGTAGCAGCAAGCACACGGTGGTCTGGATCTCCCTGGATGTGATTGTCGAGCGCTTGTTGTAATGCACCAGGCGTGATGCCTCGCCAGCAATGCGCTCGAAAATGTCGTTGATGAAGGAGTTCATGATTCCCATAGCCTTGGACGAGATGCCCGTGTCCGGATGGACTTGCTTCAGCAACCTCTGCAGAGTAATAAAAGCTGTGGGGGCTACAGACTGTCTTCAGCTGGTTGTATGGAAGCAGGTATGGGAGGAGATTTGCCCTCAGTCTCCAGGAAAACTTGAGAGACCAGCTTGGCCTTGGTGTGGCTGGGCCTCCAAAGAGGGGAGTGTGGGCGCCAGCAGTGCTGGGGCTGAACTCCAGCCCTGCTGAAGGAGTCTTCCTCCTCCTCTTCACTCCCTTACCCAGTTAAGTGGGTGTAACGGGGGCCCCAGTTGAGGCAAAGCAGGGTGGGCCTGGTGTCGGTCAACCTACAGGAACCCCCAGTACAGTCACCAGCTTTCACGTAATCAGTGGAAACCAACCCAAGGCACTTTTCAAATTCTATTTGTTACAGGCTTATTCAACATAACAAAGATCATCCAGTATAAGATTACCTAAACTAATTCTTTTTTATGCAACACACACATTTTTTGGAGTTGGGATAAAAGACCACGTGTACCTTAACTTCCAGGTGAGTGTCTGGGATGGCTGCTCAACTTGTAAAATGGAAACTCTCTTCCCATCAGCAGCTGCCTAGGCCAACCTGTGGATTGAATCCAATATGAAGACTTTTGTCTGTGACAATGGATCATATGCAAAAATAGGAAGGTCAGTTACATTGATTCTAGGTTTGCTAGCTGTATGTGCTGCCTGTCCCTCAGTGACACTCTGGCTCTGTCACCCATCTGGTTGTAGGTTTTATGTACATGCAAATTGTGCTAAGTCACTCAGTCATGTCTAAGTCTTTTTGACCCTATGGACTGTAGCCTGTCAGGCTTCTCTGTCCATGGAATTTTCCAGGCAAGAATACTGGAGTGGGTTGCCATTTCCTTCTAGAGGGGATATTCCCAACCCAGGGATCAAACTCCTGTCTCTTATGTCTCCTGCAATGGTAGGTGGCTTCTTTACCAAGAGAGCCACCTGAGAAGGGCAACCAAAAATATTAATGTAAATAGGATAAGATGGCCTGCATATTAGGAAGCTGGCGGCCTTCATGGGTTGGTATTGAGTCATAATCCATACACTCTGCACAAATGTGCTCTAGTCTCCCTTAGCCCAGAACCAAAATTCTAAGAGTAGTCCCATTAGTCCTTCTCAAACTGCCCCTTCCCAGCAAGCTCCTCAATGAGTGGGAAATGAAGCCAGATGTTAATCAGTCCTTCCTTCCCCCCAGCCAAAGACAGAGCTTGTAAACATCTGGAGTGCCAGGACCATGTCTGTCAGGCCTCCCTAGCATGACATCCCCTACACAGGGATGCAAAAGGATTTGGGATGATAATGGCAAAACATGGCCCTACCAGAATCCCATGTGGACTGGTAAAGCTGACCCAGAGAGGGTCAATGATTATACTTCATCCTCCTGCCATAGCAATTGGTTTAGAAACATGTGACCTAATTAGAATTACACATCAGTTCAGTTCAGTTCAGTCACTCAGTCGTGTCCGACTCTTTGCCACCCCATGAATCACAGCACGCCAGGCCTCCCTGTCCATCACCAACTCCCAGAGTTTACTCAGACTCATGTCCATCAAGTCGGTGATGCCATCCAGCCATCTCATCCTCTGTTGTCCCCTTCTCCTCCTGCCCCCAATCCCTCCCAGCATCAGAATCCTTTCCAATGAGTTGACTCTTCACATAAGGTGGCCAAAGTATTGGAGTTTCAGCTTCAGCATCAGTCCTTCCAATGAACACCCAGGACTGATCACCTTTAGGATGGATTGGTTGGCTCTCCTTGCAGTCCAAGGGACTCTCAAGTCTTCTCCAATATCACAGTTCAAAAGCATCAATTCTTCGGTGCTCAGCTTTCTTTACAGTCCAACTCTCACATCCATACATGACCACTGGAAAAACCATAGCCTTGACTAGACAGACCTTTGTTGGCAAAGTAATGTCTCTGCTTTTTAATATGCTATCTAGGTTGGTCATTCCCATGGATGGAGGAGCCTGGTAGGCTGCAGTCCATGGGGTCGCTAAGAGTCGGACATGACTGAGCAACTTCACTTTCACTTTTCACTTTCATGCACTGGAGAAGGAAATGGCAACCCACTCCAGTGTTCTTGCCTGGAGAACCCCAGGGACAGAGGAGCCTGATGGGCTGCCGTCTACGGGGTCGCATGGAGTTGGACGTGACTGAAGTGACTTAGCAGCAGCAGCAGGTTGGTCATAATTTTCCTTCCAAGGAGTAAGCGTCTTTTAATTTCATGGCTGCAATCACCATCTGCAGTGATTTTTGGAGCCCCAAAAAAATAAAGTCTGACACTGTTTCCATTGTTTCCTCATCTATTTCTCATGCAGTGATGGGACCAGATGCCATGATCTTAGTTTTCTGAATGTTGAGCTTTAAGCCAACTTTTTCACTCTCCTCTTGCACTTTCATCAAGAGGCTTTTTAGTTCCTCTTCACTTTCTGCCATAAGGGTGGTGTCATCTGCATATCTGAGGTTATTGATATTTCTCCCAGAAATCTTGATTCCAGCTTGTGCTTCTTCCAGCCCCATGTTTCTCATGATATACTCTGCACACAGGCTTCCCTAAAATTAAAGAACCCTGGGGGAGACTCTCCTTCACCAGGAGTCACCATATCAGGAGGGTGTGAGTCCATGGCAACCAGCATCCACGGTACCCGCAGTGAGGTAACACGAGCAGGGGTCAGCTTGGCCAGATGAAAAGAGAGAACATCCCCAAGAACTTTGAGCAACTGGACCTAGCTGCACCAAAAGGGACAGCAACCCTGTTATATCAGCAAATAGAATTTATATTTACAAGAAAGTTTGTTTTTTCTGTCAAACCCAGAATTCATGATAATATAATGGTTATATGTTCATGCTATTATTTTCATACCTCTTCATGGTGCTCACAGAACATTTATTAGTGTTCGCTGACTTACAAATATGGGGTGTATACAATAGCTGACGTTTTTCTACAACCACAATTGTCCTCCAAGTCAGCTAAACTAATTCTTATGGGGCTATAGGGCACAGAACAGAGTTCCATGAACTGTAGGTTACCATGCTCCCACCGTGCCCCTTCAAAACATACCTAGAAAATGTACAAATGTCTCCTGAACAGTCCTGGTAATAAGAATTGATAGTATTACCTGTAAACGTATCTTTTGCCACGTTCAGTTCAGTTGCTCAGTCGTGTCTGACTCTTTGCAACCCCATGAATCGCAGCACACCAGGCCTCCCTGTCCGTCACCAACTCCTGGAATTTATCCAGACTCATGTCCATCGAGTCAGTGATGCCATCCAGCCATCTCATCCTCTGTCATCCCCCTTCTCCTCCTGCCCCCAATCCCTCCCAGCATCAGAGTCTTTTCCAATGAGTCAACTCTTCGCATGAGGTGGCCAAAGTACTGGAGTTTCAGCTTTAGCATCATTCCTTCCAAAGAAATCCCAAGGCTGATCTCCTTCAGAATGGACTGGTTGGATCTCCTTGCAGTCCAAGGGACTCTCAAGAGTCTTCTCCAACACCACAGTTCAAAAGCATCAATTCTTCAGCGCTTAGCCTTCTTCACAGTCCAACTCTCACATCCATACATGACCGCAGGAAGAACCATAGCCTTGACTAGACGAACCTTTGTTGGCAAAGTAATGTGGAGAGTAAAAACAGGAAATAATTTTTAGGATGGGCCCACTCATCCTGTTTTCCCTCTTTTATGATCACCCAGAATCTAACACCAACAATTACAATCACAATCATGAAAATACTACACATGTACACTTTTCTAACCGAGAATTCTAACCATAAGGTCTGGTTATTCAGTTCAGGAGGCCCAAGTGTCCTCAATTCAGCAGGAATGATCAGGGCTTGGCAAATTTGATTTAACTGGAGTTCCAAAGAAATGATTTGAGGAACCAGAATGACTATTTATTGGTTTAGAATGAGAAACATGACATTTAACATTTAATTGACAAGATCGGAGAATTTACGTTGTCTGCTCTGAACATTGTCTTCTTGGTAAGAAAATCTACTTGGAAAATTGAATTAAGGAGCCCATTGGGTAAACATGAAATGAGACTAATGGCCTTGGATAGTCATACTGTTTGTGTTCCTCAGGCTGGAATAACCAGATGACTCATGTTTGTCCAGTTGTCAGAGGGTCATTTCCGCAGGTCAGAGCACACTCTCTAATAGATGGAACCACAGACTTCCTAAGAAATCCTTCCATATTCATATAACAGTTCCCTCTTCACCTTCTTCTCTGGGCATTCAAGACATTCTCATCATTCAAGGCCAATTTCAATAAAAGGCTCAGAAGAAGGTAAGCGGGAATGGAAAGAATCTAGAAGCTTCTCTGGTGGACTTTATTGGTTGCCAACCCCGCCCTCCTAAGAGAACTCCAATTGAGTTCTGGAGCCATGCTCATTCCCTGTAGCCCATGTGCTTCAGTTCAATTCAGTTCAGTTGAGTCATTTGGTCATGTCCGACTCTTTGCGACCCCATGGACTGCAATACACCAGGCCTCCCTGTCCATCATCACCTTCAGGAGTTTATTCAAACTCATGTCCGTTGAGTCGGTGATACCGTCCAACCATCTCATCCTCTGTCGTCCCCTTCTCCTCCTGCCTGCAATCTTTCCCAGCATCAGGGTCTTTTCCAAGGAGTCAGTTCTTCGCATCAGGTGGCCAAAGTATTGGAGTTTCAGCTTCAGCATCAGTCCTTCCAATGAACACCCAGGACTGATCTCCTTTAGGATGGACTGGTTGGATCTCCTTGCAGTCCGAGGGACTCTCAAGAGTCTTCTCCAACATCACAGTTCAAAAGCATCAATTCTTTGGTGCTCAGCTTTCTTTATAGTCCAACTCTCACATCCATACACGACCACTGGAAAAACCATAGCCTTGACTAGATGGACCTTTGTTGGCAAAGTAATGTCTCTGTTTTTTAATATGCTGTCTAGGTTGGTCTTCACTTTTCTTCCAAGGAGCAAGCGTCTTTTAATTTCATGGCTGCAGTCACCATCTGCAGTGATTTTGGAGCCCCCAAAAATAAAGTCGGCCACTGTTTCCACTGTTTCCCCATCAATTTGCCATGAAGTGATGGGCCCAGATGCCATGATCTTAGTTTCCTGAATGTTGAGCTTTAAGCCAACTTTTTCACTCTCCTCTTGCACTTTCATCAAGAGGCTCTTTAGTTCTTCTTCACTTTCTGCCATAAGGGTGGTGTCATCTGCATATCTGAGGTTATTGATATTTCTCCTGGCAATCTTCTTTCCAGACTGTGCTTTATCCAGCCCAGCATTTTACATGATGTACTCTGAATATAAGTTAAAAAATCAGGGTGACAATGTACAGCCTTGACGTACTCTTTTTCCTATTTGGAACCAGTCTGCTGCTCTACGTTCAGTTCTAACTGTTGCTTCCTGACCTGCATACAGATTTCTCAAGAGGCAGGTCAGGTGGTCTGGTATTCCCACCTCTTTCAGAATTTTCCACAGTTTGTTGTAGTCCACACTGTCAAAGGCTTTGGCAAAGTCAGTAAAGCAGTAGATATTTTTCTGGAACTCTCTTGCTTTTTCGATGATCCAACAGATGTTGGCAATTTGATCTCTGGTTTCTCTGCCTTTTCTAAATCCAGCTTGAACATCTGGAAGTTCACGGTTCATGTACTGTTGAAGCTTGGCTTGGAGAATTTTGAACATTGCTTTACTAGCATGTGAGATGAGTGCAATTGTGTGGTAGTTTGAGCATTCTTTGGCATTGCTATGTGCTTCAGGAGAAGTTAAACTATCACCAGCTCTAGGAGCAGCTCTAGGACTGGGAGCTGACTGTAGCTCGGAACATGAACTCCTTATTGCAAACTTCAGGCTTAAACTGAAGAAAGTAGGGACAACCACTAGACCATTCAGGCATGACCTAAATCAAATCCCTTACAATCCCTTATAGTGGAAGTGACAAACAGATTCAAAGGATTAGATCTGATAGAGTGCCTGAAGAACTATGGACGGAGGTTTGTGACATTGTACAGGAGGCAGTGATCAAGACCATCCCCAAGGAAAAGAAATGCAAGAAGGCAAAATGGTTGTCTGAGGAAGCCTTACAAATAGCTGAGAAAGGAAGAAAAGCTAAAGTCAAAGGAAAAAAGGAAAGATATACCCATTTGAATGCAGAGTTCCAAAGAATGGCAAGGAGAGATAAGAAAGCCTTCCTCAATGATCAATGCAAAGAAATAGAGGAAAACAATAGAATGGGAAAGACTAGAAATCTCTTCAAGAAAATTAGAGATACCAAGGGAACATTTCATGCAAGGATGGGCACTAAAATAAAGGACAGAAATGGTATGGACCTAACAGAAGCAGAAGATATGAAGAAGAGGTGGCAAGAATACACAGAAGAACTGTACAAAAAAGATCTTCATGACCCAGATAATCACGATGATGTGATCACTGACCTAGAGCCAGACATCCTGGAATGTGAAGTCAAGTGGGCCTTAGAAAGCATCACTACAACAAAATTAGCAATGGAATTCCAGCTGAGCTATTTCAAATCCTGAAAGATGATGCTGTGAAAGTGCTGCACTCAATATGCCAGCAAATTTGGAAAACTCAGCAGTGGCCACAGGACTGGAAAAGGTCAGTTTTCATTCCAATCCCAAAAAAAGGCAATGCCAAAGAATGTTCAAACTACCACACAATTGCACTCATCTCACACGCTAGTAAAGCAATGTTCAAAATTCTCCAAGCCAAGCTTCAACAGTACATGAACCGTGAACTTCCAGATGTTCAAGCTGGATTTAGAAAAGGCAGAGAAACCAGAGATCAAATTGCCAACATCTGTTGGATCATCGAAAAAGCAAGAGAGTTCCAGAAAAATATCTACTGCTTTACTGACTTTGCCAAAGCCTTTGACAGTGTGGACTACAACAAACTGTGGAAAATTCTGAAAGAGGTGGGAATACCAGACCACCTGACCTGCCTCTTGAGAAATCTGTATGCAGGTCAGGAAGCAACAGTTAGAACTGAACGTAGAGCAGCAGACTGGTTCCAAATAGGAAAAAGAGTACGTCAAGGCTGTACATTGTCACCCTGATTTTTTAACTTATATTCAGAGTACATCATGTAAAATGCTGGGCTGGATAAAGCACAGTCTGGAAAGAAGATTGCCAGGAGAAATATCAATAACCTCAGATATGCAGATGACACCACCCTTATGGCAGAAAGTGAAGAAGAACTAAAGAGCCTCTTGATGAAAGTGCAAGAGGAGAGTGAAAAAGTTGGCTTAAAGCTCAACATTCAGGAAACTAAGATCATGGCATCTGGGCCCATCACTTCATGGCAAATTGATGGGGAAACAGTGGAAACAGTGGCCGACTTTATTTTTGGGGGCTCCAAAATCACTGCAGATGGTGACTGCAGCCATGAAATTAAAAGACGCTTGCTCCTTGGAAGAAAAGTGAAGACCAACCTAGACAGCATATTAAAAAACAGAGACATTACTTTGCCAACAAAGGTCCATCTAGTCAAGGCTATGGTTTTTCCAGTGGTCGTGTATGGATGTGAGAGTTGGACTATAAAGAAAGCTGAGCACCAAAGAATTGATGCTTTTGAACTGTGATGTTGGAGAAGACTCTTGAGAGTCCCTCGGACTGCAAGGAGATCCAACCAGTCCATCCTAAAGGAGATCAGTCCTGGGTGTTCATTGGAAGGACTGATGCTGAAGCTGAAACTCCAATACTTTGGCCACCTGATGCGAAGAACTGACTCCTTGGAAAAGACCCTGATGCTGGGAAAGATTGCAGGCAGGAGGAGAAGGGGACGACAGAGGATGAGATGGTTGGACGGTATCACCGACTCAACGGACATGAGTTTGAATAAACTCCTGAAGGTGATGATGGACAGGGAGGCCTGGTGTATTGCAGTCCATGGGGTCGCAAAGAGGTGGACACAAGTGAGTGACTGGACTGAACTGAAGTTAGGAGGTCTAATTAGTCTCCAGGCACCCACATCTCCAGTGAAGAGATTGGTTCCAAAATGCATGTGACCTAATCTAAGCCAATCAGTGGCGGCTTCTGGGAAGTTAGCCTCACTTCCCCCCTGTGAATATTTTCCTATTTGACCATGAGGCTGAATTTCAGGCTTCATCTTGGGCACCAGCCTGAAGATGAAACCAGCACCCACAGGAGGTCTGAGTAAGAGGCTCACAGAGAAACAGAGCCAGAGGCTGTGGATGGTGTCTCCCCTGACATTGACCCCACACTAGGACTTGAGTATGCCAGACAGTAGATGTCCTTATTGTTTAAATGAGTTCAGCTTTGTTTTTTATTACTCACAGCCACAGGCAACCTAACTGAACCATCTCCTCATTTGAGGATTATTTGGAGAGACAGGAGTGTTTGTTTGGTATCCTGGGGCAGAGTACAATAAACTCATCTCCTTTAACAATCATTTGATTAGACGCTGAACAAATGTAGGTGGAACAAGAATCCTCACAATCAGATCCCTAATTAGTTAACTCATACACTTTACTTCCTCCTGTTCATAAAGACTCTCCAAACCCAAGAGAAAGAGGAAGGAGGAAAAGGTGAAATAATATGACTGGTGCAGGGGAAAGTTTGAGTTTTACATACAGCAGTTTATCAAAAGAAAGCTTCAGGGAGCCCGTAGGGTAGGTGGGTCTTCTCCAGGCCCGGCCTAAGGTTCTGATGCTCGGCGCGGGGGGGGGGGGGGGGGGGGGGGGGGGGGGAAGGGCGGGGAGGGGGATGGGATGAGTACAGGGAAGGGAGGAACCAGGAGTTACATTATTCAAAACAAGCTGTCCAAAGATAGCCCTAAGGCATCCAGAACCTCCCCTCTTCATCTGACTCCTGCCTCATCCTTCTTACATAAGACTGCAGCTCAGCTGGTAAAGAATCCACTGGTGCTAGAGACCTGGGTTCGATCCCTGGATTGGGAGGAAGAACCCCTGGAGAAGGGAACGGCTACCCACTCCGGTATTCTGGCCTAGAGAATCCCATGGACTGTATAGAACATGGGGTCGCAAAGAATCGGACATGACTGAGCGACTTTCACTTGTACACTTGTAAGTTATTAGGGAACCATTGACCAAAACTGCCTGTCTTGGCCAAGAACAATGATAACCACTCACATGCGTTGTCTCACAACAGAAGATCCCTGTGAGGAACATGCTGCTGCCTCTGAAAACTAACCAGAATTCAGGAGGGGCCAAAAGGACGGAGGAGACACCAGCCCATAATATTGTCCTATCGCCCTCCTAGAATCCTTTGCACTGGCATCTATGTTGGCTGAGAGAAGCATGTGTCACCAGGAACCTGAGTTCTGACCTGAATCAGACCAAATATGTGCCAAGCAAGATGTCTGGCCAGAGACAACCCAGAAACTAATCCCATCACCTTGAAACCTGAGACTGTGAGCCTCATGGCAGAGCAGTTCTCCTGGATTCCCTTACCCTGATGCTCTCTGCCTGGGTGCTTTTTCCCAATAAAGTCTTTCTCTTTGTCAGCACGTGTGTCTCCTCAGACAATTCATTTCTGAGTGTTACTTTTTGTTTGTTTTTTAATATTTGCTTTTTTAAAAACTTTGGCTGTGCTGGGTCTTAGTTGTGGCACATGGTTTCCTTAGTTGTGGTATTTGAACTCTTAGCTGTGGCACGTGGGATCTAGTTCCCTGACCGGGTATTGAACCAGGACCCCCGGTACTGGGAGTGCAGAGTCAGCCACTGGACCACCAGGGAAGCCTGAGTGTTAGATAAGAGCCCACTCTAGGACCCTGGAAGGGGTCCCCCTTTCTGCAACAAAATTATAAAATATAAATATTCACCAAAATATCTTTTAATAAAATTTAATATATAAATATATTTATGTTAAAATATTGTAATGAAGAATGAACTAGGTAAAACAAAGCTGGCTATAGGATGTATGTAAGCCAATTATGGGAAGAAACTTCCATTTCATAAAAACATTAAGTGAGAGACTTTGCATGACAGTCAGAGGGCTTCCCTTGATTCTACCATGACACTTGGCCTGAAGAGGAGAAGACGTTGAGAGAAGACACGTGAACAGAGGTCTTATAGAGCAAAGCTGACTTGCTATGTGGCCCCAGAGCTCAGGATGGTTCCCAAGCTTTCTTCTCCCTGCCTCCTGCCATCTCCCCACCAGTCACCACTCAACACGCTGAACTGGCCAAAGCAGCTTCTTTGTGGCTAGTACTCAGCAGGCAAGGTTATTGCCTCACACAGTGTTGCACAGATATTGAAAATGGATCCCAGGGCAAAGTTTCATGTGAGCCCCTACCTGGGCCTTCCCACCCCATGAGTGGAACTGAGTTTGGCTGAACAAGGAGAAGTTTCTCAAAGAGTGAGAAAGCAAGTGTTTATTCTTCAGCGAGGAGAGGTTGTTTAGCCTAGGAGTTTGGGTGAAGTAGATTCTCTGCCATGCGAATAGCCTCAGGCAAGTGTAGACTCCAAAGCAGCTGAGTGGACGGAAGCCCCAACCCTCTCCCCACCCTTCCCTTCCAAGCTGAGCACTAACCAGGACTCCATAGCCCCAGGACAAAACCCACTGCAGAGAGGGGAGCAGAGTGGCCTCCAGCAGTATTTTTAGCCACCAGACCTCAGCCTGCTTCAGAGTCCAGCTTTGGTTTGGGCTTTTATTTTTTTTAATGTATTCGTTTTTTTCTCCTTTTCTTTTCTTTTTACAGATTAGTGATTTCTACTTTTAATTAAAAAGTTTATATAGTCAACTTTTTTTCTTTCAAATTCAAGTAAAAAAGAAGTAGGCAAAATATCCTACCACCTGCCAGCAACTAGAAATGAATGTAACAAGAGTTGGGCAAGACCTTAAAACATACGGAAGGACACAAAGGAAGGCTGGAACCAAGGGAACATTATGCCATTTTTTAGATAGGAAGACTCATAATAAAAAATGTAAATTCTCCAAAATTAATTTATAAAATTGAGACAACCCATTACAAATCACAACAACAACAAAATACTAATTTTTTTTTTAACCAGGCAAGCTGGTTAAAGTTTAAATGAAAAAAGGAACAAGAATATCTAGGAAAATGCTGAAGAAGAAAAGCAATGATGGGAGATGAGGCCTCCCAGATATTAAAATGTATCTATATAAAACTTTATTAATTAAAACAACTCAAACACACAGAATAATGGAACAGAGTGAAATTTTTTAATGGGTCCCCAAATACAGGAATTTTGCATATGATAAAAGAGGCCCTCAAATTGATGGAAGAGAAGACGAACTATTCAAAACATGGAGTCGGGAAAACCAGATAGTCATCTGGAAAAAATAATTAAATAGGAGCCATGCCTCACACCACACAACAGCATACAATCAAATGTTCAAATGAAAGAATAAAAGGAACCATAAAATTACACATCCCGAGTCCAGTTCATTCACCTCTCAGGCTTGGGCTACTGGCTGCATGGAGAACACTGGCCACTGATGCCGTAGCCTGCTTCCCCAGCCACTATCTCCATCTCTGGGATGTTACCCAAAAAATTGAGTTCACTTCTCAGTGGCTATTGAGAAAAAAAGACAAAACCAAGCCAAAGATTTGAAGAAAGAAGGATTCATTGCTTGGAACAAGTAAGAAAAGTACCAAAGGTCTTTCCCAAAGCAGTGTCTCCCCAACAACACAACTGGGGAAGCTTTAAGCCAAGGGAACAGGTGTATTCATGAAGGAGCTTAAGCAGAGGAGAATTCAACATAGAATTGGAGCGAAAAGGATCTGAAAAGGTCAACATCACCTTTCCATCCTCTACCTGGGTGGGGACCTTACTTTCTACAGAACTCAAAGATATGTATCAGATTGAGGTGTTGATTTCACAGGTACATTCATTTGTCAAAACTCTTTAAAAGGGACTTCCCTGGTGGTCAGTGACTGAGAGCTTGCCAGCCAACGCAGCGGACACAGGTTTGATCCCTGGTCTGAGAGGATTCCACATGCCACAGGACAACTAAATCTGGGTACCACAACTACTGACCCTGAACGCTGGAGGCCCCGAGCTACAACTGCTGAGCACACAGGTCCTAAGGCCGGTTCTTTGAAACAGGAGAGGCCACCACAGTAAGAAGCCCATGCACCGCTGCTGGAGAGGAGCCCCGGTTTGCTACAATTAGAGAAGGACTGCGAGCAGCAATGAAGACCCAGGGCAGTCATAAATAAAATAAACATTTTTTTAAAAAGAATGTTAACTATTCAGAAAAAAATTCTTTAAAGGGTACAATTGAGTCCATTTTATGTATGAAAATTTAGTCCAATAAAGAAGATTTTAAAACTATACTGAGATATGCTGCACCTATCAGATTGACAAAATTCCAAAAATTTGATAATACATTCTGTTGGCAAAACTGTGAGGAAAACCACTCTTATCAGTATTAATTAGTACATTTACAGATGGCAATTTGCTGAATTAATCAAAATTACAGCTTCATATGGGCTTCCCTTGTAGATCAGACAGTAGAGAATCCACCTGCAATGCAGGAGGCCTAGGTTCGATCCCTTCTGGGTTGGGAAGACCCTTTGGAGAAGGGAATGGAAACCCACTCCAGTATTCTTGCCTGCAGAGTCCCCATGGACAGAGGAGCCTTGCGGGCTACAGTCCATGGGTTCGCAAAGAGTCGGACACGACTCAGTGACTAAGCACAGCACAGCTTCATATTCCTTGGCCTAGCAATTACACTTCCAAGGATTTATCCTATAGGAATACTTATGCATATGCAAATTAATATATATGCAAGGCTCTTTACTGCAACATCAATTGGAGTAGCAAAAGTTTGGACACAATCTAAAGGCTTATCAATAGGAGACTTTTTTAAAATCATGGTATTATCATGTTCTAAATCTTGCCTCCCAGATATTAAAATATATTATAAAACACAGGGCAACCATACAGACACTGAGGATGCTGTTTGTACTGATAAAGACCTCTGAGATATATTGTTAGGTGAAGGTAAGGTACAGAGCAGCATGTATGTATAAAAAAAGGAGAAATTTTTTTTTAAAATGTTTCATTTACTTATATATGCATAAAGAAACTCTGGAAGTATATACATGTTGTTATACTATTAGGATAAACCAAAAGATATAATGAAAAAGAGGAGGAACCTGAAGGGAAACTGGCAGATGGACCTATACTGAAGACTCATTACTGATTTTTATTTCTTTCTGGCTGCGCTGGGTCTTCGTTGCTGTGTGCTGGCTTTCTCTAGTTTCGACAAGTGGGGGCTACTCTCTAGCTACAGTGCACGAGCTTATCACTGCGGTGGCTCCTCTTGTTGCCGCTCCCAGGCTGTAGAGCTCAGGCTCAGTAGTCCTGGCTCACGGGCCTAGTTGCCCCAGGTCATGTGGGATCTTCCTGGACCAGGGATTAAACCCATGTCCTCTGCATTGACAGGCGGACTCTCAACCACTGGACCACCATGGAAGTCTTGATTATTTTCTTAGTTTGGGACCATGAGATATAATATCTAGTTGGAAAATTCTATGAAAAAAATTTTAAATTTAGCAGTATAGAAAAATATACCCCTACCCCGCCCCCCCCCAAAAAAGAGGAGAGGGGAATGAGGAGAAGAGAAAAATCCCCCAATGTCCTGGCACCACAGCCAGCGGTAACACTGGTGACCACGGGCACCTGGGAAGAGAAGGTTTGCTCAAGGTCTCTCCGGGCTGTGTGTCCCAGCTGTCGTAACTCCTTCCCCGTAGAGCTGGCAGAGAGCCTGCGTGATGGGGGTCCTCGCAGGCACTGTACACTTAACCAGTGTCTGCAGGCCATAGGATCACTTTGGTAAGAAGAACCAAGCTCAGCTAACTCACCCTCTCCCATCTGTTAGGCTCAGATACCAGCCAGCTTCAGAAACCCCAGTTATTTCTGTTGTTCCCCAGGGGTACCTCAGGTGTGCTAAGAAACAAGTCCTGGCTGTCACTTCCCTTCCTCTCCAGATGCAGGCTCCTCCAGCGATGGCTGCTGCTGGAGCCTTGGCTGACTACCAAGAATCGAGAAGGCGCGCTGCTGCTGGGACCACTGACCCCGAGGCCACCGCTGGTACGGCTGATGTGTTGGAATCCCTCCTCAGGCTGCTCAGTCTGGACAGTGGCCTGTGGGAGAGCAGGAACAGCAGCCTCTTTTCTGCAATGTTTTCCAAAAAGGTCCTAAAGCGGGGCTGCCTGTGCACTGATGATCTGGAAACAGTTGTTGATGCGCCAACGCTCATTCCCCTCAAATGACTGGTCTAATCCAGTCCCAGTAATTGCATCTGCACATCACAGCTGGAGCTGCTGACCCGCAGGACAGCACAGTAAGAGACAGAAAGAGCCCTGAAATCAAGCCCGAGAGTCTGATGAGCTGTAAACTTTTCTATTACAAGAAATAATATTGTCTAGGTCATTTTGAGTTGAGGTTTCTGTTTTAAGCAGTTGGAAGAATCCAAATTGATTCCTGTGAATCAGAGAATTTTAGTGAGTATAGCTCTTCACTCTCTCTCCCTCCTTGGTCCCTGGAGAGCGGGACCAGTGAAAATCCAGTGACAAATCTCACACTGGGCTCACAGTCCCCCTCCCTGGAGACCATGCCAGGAGCAAGCCCAGCTTACACAGGTAAACGGCACTGGCTGGGTATTGGGCCATGACTTCACACCTGGGAGATGGTGGAAGCATTGCAGTTGTGACTTGCACTCAAATCTTATTTGCTATGTGCTAGTTCTCCACCTCCAGTGAACTGTTTGCCCTCCTTAGACCTCACTATCTTACCTATAAAATAGAGAAAATATAGTGTCTACCTTAATGAGTTTGTCCATCTCTTCATTCACTCCCCAGAACCTTTTTGAGTACTGCTCACATACCACTGGGCACACCTGATGCGAAGAGCCAACCCATTAGAAAAGACCCTGATCCTGGGAAAGATTGAGAGCAGGAGGAGAAGGGGACAACAGAGGATGAGATGGTTGGATGGCATCACCAACTCGATGGACACGAGTTTGAGCAAGCTCCCAGAGATGGTGAAGGACAGGGAAGCCTGATGTGCTGCAATTCATGGGGTTGAAAAAAGTTGGACCTAACAGAAGCAGAAGATATTAAGAAGAGGAGGCAAGAATATACAGAAGAACTATGCAAAAAAGATCTTCATGTCCCAGATAACCAGGATGGTGTGATCACTCCCCTAGAGCCAGACATCCTGAAATGTGATCTCAAGAGGGCCTTAGGAAGCATCACGACGAACAAAGCTAGTGGAGGTGATGGAATTTCAGTTGAACTATTTAAAACACTAAAAGATGATGCTGTGAAAGTGCTGCAGTCAATATGCCAGCAAATTTGGAAAACTCAGCAGTGGTCACAGAACAGGAAAAGGTCAGTTTTCATTCCAATCCCCAAAAAAGACAATGCCAAAGAATGCTCAAACTACCACACAATTGCCCTCATCTCACGCGCTAGCAAAGTAATGCTCAAAATTCTCCAAGCCAGGCTTCAACAGTACATGAACTGTGAACTTTCAGATGTTCAAGCTGTATTTAAAAAGGCAGAGGAACCAGAAATCAAATTGCCAAAATCTGCTGGATCATCAAAAAAGCAAGAGTACCAGAAAAACATCTATCTCTGCTTTATTGACTATGCCAAAGCCTTTGACTGTGTGGATTACAACAAACTGTGGAAATTTCTTAAAGAAATGGGAATACCAAACCACCTTACCTGCCTCCTGAGAAACCTGTATGCAAGTCAAGAAGCAACAGTTAGAACTGGACATGGAACAACAGACTGGTTCCAAATAGGAAAAGGAGTACATCAAGGCTGTATATTGTCACCCTGCTTATTTAACTTTTATGCAGAATACATCATGCAAAATACTGGACTGGATGAAGCACAAGCTGGAATCAAGATTGCTGGGAGAAAAATCAATAACCTCAGATATGCAGATGACACCACCGTTATGGCAGAAAGCAAAGAGAAACTGAAGAGCCTATTGAAGAAAGGGAAAGAGGAGAATGAAAAACCTGGCTTAAAACTCACATTCAAAAAACTAAGGTTGTGGCATCCTGTCCCATCACTTCATGGCAAATAAATGGGGAAACAATGGAAACATTGACAGACTTTATTTTGGGGGGGCTCCAAAATCACTGCAGATGGTGACTGCAGCCATGAAATTAAAAGATGCTTGCTCCTTGGAAGAAAAGCTATGACCAACACAGACAGCATATTAAAAAGCAGAGACATTACTTTACCAACAAAGGTCCATCTAGTCAAAGCTATGGTTTTTCCAGTTGTCATGTATGGATGTGAGAGTTGGACTGTGAAGAAAGCTGAGCACCAAAGAATTGAAGCTTTTGAACTGTGGTGTTGGAGAAGACTTGAGAGTCCCTTGAACTACAAGGAGATCCAACCAGTCTATTCTAAAGGAGATCAGTCTTGAATATTCATTGGAAGGACTGATGTTGAAGCTGAAACGTCAATACTTTGGCCACCTGATGAGAAGAACTGACTCGTTTGAAAAGATGCTGATGCTGGAAAAGATTGAAGGCAGGAGGAGAAGGGGACAACAGAGGATGAGATGGTTGGATGGCATCACCGACATGACGGACATGAGTTTGAGCAAGCTCAAGGAGTTGGTGGCAGATAGGGAAACCTGGCATGCTGCAGTCCACGGGGTCGCAAAGAGTCAGACACAACTGAGTGACTCAACTGAACTGAACTGAACTGAACTGAGCAAGTGAACAACAACAACACATACCGGTGTCCTAGGCGCCAGGACATAAGAAAATTAAATGAGATTTCTGATGAAAGATGTTCAATAACTTTTTTCATTGAAGTCAGGGAACTGTAACCTTTTACAGTTCAGGAGGTCAGGAAGCCAGGACTAGGAACTTTGAGTCAGGCGTCTCCTGTTCCCAGTGGCCCACTGCCCCAATCCACAACAGAAGGGTGATTCCCAGAATGCGTAGACCCCCATTCTCAGACCCTGCACCAGGAATTTGGGGGTGGGGGTTGGAGAGAAGCTGGGCCCTGCTCTCCAGCAGCCACCAGACACCAGGGGGCACTGCCAGCCAGCGGGGTCGGGGTGGAGGACAAACTGCCGCAAGTCCAGGCCCAAAAGGGCCTGGGAGCCAGATCCTGATGGGTAACCCACAGAGGCAGAGGTTGTGAATCCAGACTTCAAGTCCTTGTCGTGATCTTTTCCCACCAGACCTCACTTGCTACCTGCTAAGTCGCTTCAGTCGTGTCCGACTCTGCAACCCCATAGACGGCAGCCCATCAGGCTCCTCTGTCCATAGGATTTTCCAGGCAAGAGTACTGGAGTGGGGTGCCATTGCCTTCTCCAAGACCTCACTTACAGAAGCTCAATTTCATAAAGTTACTAAGCATTTCAAGGGCACCCACTACAGAGCATTAAACCTAACGCCTGCAGGCCCTTCTATCAGTGGGGCCCTGTACAACCCACGTGCTCACCCCTGAGGCCAGGCCTGATTTAAGGTTATAATTATAGGTGCTCAGAAAATGCTTGTTAATTAATTTGAGACTCTTTGAGAATTTAAAGCAACTGGAAACCTTCACTGACATTTATTTGTCTTGCTGGACCGCGGCAATGCTTCCCCAAGTGTGGGCCCATGGGCTCTCGTGGTTAAAATGCAGATCCTTGGGGCCCACTCCAGACCTCCTTAGTCAGAATTGGGAGTGAGGCCTGGGAATCTTCACACTTATAGCTCATCCTCAAGACTCTTCAAGGATTGAGAGACTGAGAACCACTGAATTCAGGCTGTGAGGACAGAAAGCATGGGATCTGTTGATGGAAGCCTCCCTCTATGTCCCTATTCTGCTGTGGACTTCACTTGCCTGGGACGATGCTTTGTCTTCTGTCTTTAAATGGATATAATGTCTGACTGGCTCACCCAGCAGGGCTTCTGTAAAGGCCACTCCCTCCAGGTCTGTGGACAGGCCCAGCTCCTCTTAGGACATTCCGTGCTTGAGCCAAGGAACCAGGTTCACGGGATTCACATCTGTGAATGCAACCCAAGTCTTTGGCTCTTCGGCCTCAAGGCTTCGCTGAAGAAGTGTTTGTTTAATTCTGTTGCCCATTCTCCTCCATCCTCCCACATATCTTCATCTCCTCATCTATTGCTGGACACAGTAATGGGAGGGTTTATGACGGTCATGAAGGTAGTGACCTGGGTGCCACATGCCCACCTCCTCTGTTATGTTCCCTAGCTGCTTCCTCCCTAGGGCTGGTCCTAAGCCTTGGGCTGTCTGAGCTTTGGGTCACCAGGGCTCCCAGACTGGGCTCCATCCACACCTCAGACCCAACCCCTCTGAGCAGCCAAGCGGGAGGGGGGTAGAGAGAACAAGCATGGAGTTTCCCCAGAGAAGCACTTCATTGCCCATTGAATTAATGTTTTCAGCAGACGTCTCCTTGAGTTTTATGAAAGCCTGCTTGCATCTGATAGACTAGGGCAAATCAGGAAGGGAAGGTGCCACTCCCCAAAGGCTCTGCCTCTGCAGAAGAGAGTTTCAGTTGCTTCCCACAGACTGCCCAGCAACCACTCTAAAGCATGTTACCCCCAGTCGGTGTTCCCTCCTTTCCTGTTACTGCAAACAGGCTGGGTTCTATCTAAGAGCTGGAGCCTAAGGCTGATCAGAATAACCATCATGGAGTCTAAGCCGCCTCCATCGCTCTGAGGGGCCAGCCATTCCTGGTCCCCTTGCCTCATCCACACATGGATAGTCAATCCAGCCGTCCACCCAGAGCCCTCGCAGGACTTGGGGCTCCAGTGTTCCTGCATACTACAAGACCAAGATGGCAGGAAACCCCACAGCTCTGGCTTAAGCCCCTGCTTTACCAACTGATTGCTCAGTTGGTAAAGAATCCACCTGCAATGCAGGAGACCCCGGTTCAATTCTTGAGTCAAGGAAGATCCACCGGAGAAAGGATAGGCTACCACTCCAGTTTTCTTGGGCTTTCCTTGTGGCTCAGCTAGTAAAGAATCTGCCTGCAATGCGGGAGAATGAGTTCGATCCCTGGGTTGGGAAGATCTCCTGGAGAAGGGAAAGGCTACCCACTCCAGTGCTCTGGCCTAGAGAATTCCATGGACTGTATATAGTCCATGGGTCAGAAAGAGTCCCACACGACTGAGTGACTTTCACTTTCTTTTCTTCTCTGGAAGGGAGTGCAGAGCCCTGAGGCTCAGCTTCAAGGGTAAAAATCTCCCATCTCCAGCAGCCCAGCCCAGGGGAACACCCAGCTCTGCCAGAGGTGAGCTGACAGCGTCAAACCAAAGCCTGGATGTCCCTCTCTGCTGTTGCTGCTGCTGCTGCTAAGTCGCTTCAGTTGTGTCCGACTCTGTGCGACCCCATAGACTGCAGCCCACCAGGCTCCCCCGTCCCTGGGATTCTCCAGGAAAGAACACTGGAGTGGGTTGCCATTTCCTTCTCCAATACATGAAAGTAAAAAGTGAAAGTGAAGTCACTCAGTCGTGTCTGACCCTCAGCAACCCCGTGAACTGCAGCCTTCCAGGCTCCTCCATCCATGGGATTTTCCAGGCAAGAGCACTGGAGTGGGGTGCCATTGCCTTCTCCATGTCCCTCTCTAGGGATAACCTAATTTGACTTCCATCCTATTCATCGCTGTCTCCAGCAAGCCCCATTCGTTCATTAACATGGTGGAGTCTGGAGCCTGCAGCTGCCCGGGTTAATTGGAATTCCACGCCTCCAGCTAATTGGAAATTGATGACCGCCTCTGGGTGAGGAATAAATCGTCTTTCTTGGCAGCCCAAGGTCCTCACCCCACGCTGTACTCGCCCGGGTCTGTGCCCTCCCCTGGGAAACGCACCATGTTCATCGTTCCAG
Source organism: Bos grunniens (assembly GCF_055505025.1). Classification (NCBI taxonomy): domain Eukaryota; kingdom Metazoa; phylum Chordata; class Mammalia; order Artiodactyla; family Bovidae; genus Bos; species Bos grunniens. The sequence goes on from NC_141180.1 coordinate 51,669,603, forward strand.
CCTCCTTTCTGATGGGCACAGCATCGGTAGTGCTTCCTCGGGGTGTTAGGTACCTGAACGGGGAGCAGCCCAGCCACACCCTCCAGGCCCTCACCGCCCTCTGCGCGATTCCAGGATGTGCAGGCAGAGTGAAATTCTTAACCACAGGATGCAGATAACCCACTTCCTCATTTATAGGGGGATATATGTTTTTTCACTTATGTGGAAAAAAACCTCTTAAATATGTCCAATCAGAGTGGTGACTCAATTTAACAATGTCAATCCAAACCTCAGCATGTGTGCTGTGAAATTTTAAGAGTGCCAAGCCGGGGCTGTCGAAGCCAGCAATTGTGCTGTTACAGGTGCCATGGAAATCCCCCACCAAGATGCAACTCCAGTTTGTGATGGGATGACTACTGCCTTCTCAGAGCTGTCCGGAATCAGAACTGGAGAGCCCAAAACGGGGGGTTAGTGGGGTGTGCGGATGATGTTGCTGGCTTGAAGCGCCATATTTGGGCATCTGACTCTCTGGTAAGTGTGAAAGTTCTCCTGCCCAAGGGCACCAAGATGAACTTCTGCCTGGAGAACTATCTGTGATCAAGGAACAGACCAAGCACAGCTGGGCACCAGTCTCCAGGCCTGGCTCCTCACCACCATGCCTAACCAGCTCTCTCTTCACTTGCCTGTGGCATCCCACAGACAGGATGGCCACGTGGGCGGAAGCTGTGATCCTTCGCTGATGTCCCCACTGGCAGTTCCTGGACAAAGGCCCAGATACTTGCCTCTCAACACACTTCCTTGTCTCCCTCCGCTGCTGTGGCTTCTCAGAGAGACAGCCCTGGCCAGCTCTCCCCCACCCTATGCTCCTTGGGCCCCCTGTCTTTCTCTCCAAGGACTGGGGGCTGAGAATCTCTCTTAGTCTTGGCTCTCGGCCGGATGATTGAACACTTTAATTTATTTGCCAAGAGATATCTTTACAGCTCCGGCCTCAGTCATTCTCCCTGCAGCCATCTGCTGGGATGGGTATAATTCAGTGCCAAGAGGGTTCTGGGATGTACAGCTTGAGATAAAACTGCTAGGAAGGGGGCTTGGAGCAGATCAAAGCAGCGGGAGGGAGAGGCTCCTGGCTGGGGGTGGGTCCTGCCCCAGCTGGGGGCTGGCTCAGTGCGATCTCCATGCTGGCTGTGCCTTAGAATCACCAGAGGAGCTTTAAAAGTGATGATCCCCAAGCCCCACCACAGACCAATTAAATAAGGCATCAGTATTTTCAAAAAGCTTCCCTGGTGATTCTAAAGATCACCCAGAGATGAGATCAACAGGCTCAGCTATGGCTGCTGGGGAGGGAGAGAGAGGGGGCCACTCCCAGTTGGAGGGGTGTCAATCCCACACACATCTCCCCCTTTAAGGCCAGAGAACAAGGGGATGGGGGTGTAAACCCTGGGTGTGTGCTCCTGTCTCTAAGAGAGGAGGTTGGCCTTGCAGAGCTTGCTGGGGTGGAGGGGGTGGGGGCAGTTCCCTGCTGCTCAGATGCCCCAGAGAGTAACCAGCGAAGGGGGCCCCAAAGTGGCCAGGCCTATTTCTGTGCTTCCTTTCTTCCTGATCCCACCTCCCGCTCCCTGCACCCCTACCCACAACTTTATCCTCTAAATCCTCCCCATCCACTAAGGCCCGACTCAGACAGCACCTCCTATTCATTCAACAAGCAAATACACAGCACCTACTGTGCAGTAGGCACTAGTTTCTGGGGACAGGAAGTGGGGACATGGTTCCAGCCTGAAGTTGCTCACTGCAGAGGGACCCTGGGAATCACAGCTCTCCATAGCACGCAGTAACTGCCATGGGGGTGATCTCAGAGAGACAGCTGTGAGAGATCCTGAAGAGAGATCCTCACTTTCACACATTGGAGAAGGAAATGGCAACCCACTCCAGTGTTCTTGCCTGGAGAATCCCAGGGACAGAGAAGCCTGGTGGGCTGCCGTCTATGGGGTCGCACAGAGTTGGACATGACTGAAGCGACTTAGCAGCAGCAGCAGCAGCAGCAGCTTGGATGAAAGGGATCCCCAGGTGGTACTGGTGGTAAAACAAACAAACAAACAAAAAACCTGCCTGCCAATGCAGGAGACAGTAAAAGACTCCAGTCTGATACCTGGGTCAGGAAGATCCCCCGAAGGAGAGTATGGCAACCCACTCCAGTATTCTTGCCTGGAGAATCCCATGGACAGAGAAGCCTGGCAGGCTACAGTCCATAGGGTCACAAAGAATCTGACACGACCGAAGCAACTTAGTACGCACACACAATGCTTGGATGAAAACTAGGAATCCTAGCTGCTAGACCAGGGGCTAGAGGCTAGAAGCAAAGTGGGCCTGGCTCTTGCCCTGTTTGAAAGCAAAAATGTTTCAAGGAGGCAAAAAATGCAAAAATAGGTACTAAATGTATTATTAGAGACACAGCACAATTTATGGGAGAGCACACAGAGAAACAGTTTATTTAAGACAGAAGCAAGGCAGAAATATGCACTGGAAAGAAAGGGTATGGTGTCCTCTCTGATGAAGAGGCGTAAAGGAGCAGTAAAGAGGTAGTGTAAATCACTTGCATAGGACTGTCCTTCTGGGTCTTTGTTTACCTTTGGTCAATTATCTTGTTCCTATTTTCACACCAGTCAGGTGTGACCCTCCCTGATGTGCATGCACAATTTTTTGCTAAGATGGATCCCACCAAAGAAGACTGTGGGTGCATGTCCAGACTTATTATGCTGTGGGGCCCCCTCCCTTTTTGACCCCCGAGGAGCCTTCCAACACATATGCAGACAGGGAAGTTTTCCTTGACCTCAAGAGTGGGCACCTTATCTCTTTACTCCAGCAGAGCTCAGCTTCTGCCACTAGCTTTGTCCTTTGAGTGTTTGGAGGAAAACAAAGCTTCAGTTTTACTCCACTTGACAAGCACCAGTTGTTCACCCCAAGGATCCATCTATCTTCTACCTCAGGGTTGCTGGGAGCACCTGGGGGCCTTCTTAATGGGACTTGAGGTCTTCTAGGGGGTTGTGACACTTAAGCAAAGTTTTAAGGGGCAGTAGTGTTCCTTGGAGGCTTTCTCAGGTTCTCACAGCCTCAGTTAACATCCCCCTTTTCCCTGTGACCAATGCATGGGCACCTTCTCTACATCAGGTGTCCTGTAACAGGTGTTTTGTGGCTGTACCTGAGAGCAGAAATGAGGTGCTTAGGTGGAAGGAAGGAGACTTGGTAACCCCAAAGCCTAGCTTGGCAACTGGTGTGCAGTAAATACCCAATGAATGGTTGTTGAACTAAATCCAGCTCTGGCTCTCACTTTTGTTGGGTGTGAGGCAGCAAAGCGAGGGCTTTCCTACAGTCGTATCCTCAGGCCTCTGTGGGACCAGGCCCTCCTCTCCTCTCTGTGTGCTCTGGGGTGCGAGCAGGAAGAAGATGAGGGGAGGGCTGTGGTGCACGGCTGTGGGCCTTGAGGTAGAGTCCAGACGCTGCCCGGCAAGAGGACAGGAGCCAGGCTGTGAGGGCAGCGGCTTCTCTGGAGAGTATGGGTGGCCAGGCCTTCTCGCCTGAGGGGACGGGGGCCACCACCACCGATCTGCTCCAGGACTGTGCACAATTTGCAGGAGGGTTGAGGGACGGAGAGAGACTGAGAGGGCCTGGAGGTGTTCTGCGAAGAAGAAAGGGGAAAACAAGGAAAGAGAGCGTGTGCCATATATGGCAGTTTGAAGTGAGGAGAAGGTCAGAGTGGAAGAGACGTGGCCCAAGGCCACTGGGAGGACTTGACCAGGAGCCTTGCCAGGTAAGAGGCCCAAGTCAGCCTCACAGACGCTTCAGCTGCTTCATCCACCAGGGCCAGAGGTGGATAAGGGTCACCTGTGGTGAGATTTTTCAAAATACACTGGCTCAGGTCCAGCAGTCCTAAAGATTCTGATCTAGGCAGGCGCCCAGGATGTGTGTTTGAGGGGGAATAAAGGAAAGGAATACACGTAACGTACTTAGAAGGGCTCACACAAGCACTCAATACATCTTAGCTGTTTTATTCATTATTATCCAAAAAAGTCTACATATTTTGAGTATTGATGTAGCACTGACAATCTAACATTGATAATCTAACACCTCTGCCATCTTATAGAAAGAGAGATGGAAACTAGTAAATTCAAGGAGTGCCAGATCCCATCTTTCGTCTAGGCCTGCCTGTCTTTCCAGCCTCCAGATCCATCTCTCTACTCCTATCTCGCACAGTCATGGTCCAGGCCACCATCACCTCCCACCAAGGTGGCTCCGACAGCCCCTGTTTTCCTCTGCCTCCTGTCTTGCAACAGAGCAACAAGAGAGACTCTCTAAAGGCACATCTTCCTCCTCCCCTGCCAGTTCCCAAATCTCTTTTAAAGCGTGCTGCCAGTGAACAAAACGAGACTGCCAAACTGGGGCGGATTAGATCTTTCCCCAGCATCACGCTTACTTGTGCAGCTCCAGTGATGTGTGCATAGGGGGTGTGTACGTGTATGGGACACCATCTAGTGGACAGCAGGGCAACTTATTTCCAGACTATGAAATGGAAATAGGGCTTCCCCAAGCCCTAGTCAAGCTTCCTGATATCAGAGATTTAGTACATAGCCAGTTATTTAAAATAAAGATTTCTTTCACTCCACAGTAAGATCAATGTGGCAAAGGCAATTTATAGCCTGCTTGGAAGACCCTGACTCTAGGCCCAGGGAAGGGAAGAGTGGGTTGTTTCACACAGCAGGTGACCTGGCCTCCAGGGCAGCTCTGCTGATAAATGCCTGACTGTGAGCAGTGCTCCTAGTGCCCAGGGCCTCCACTGCCTCATCTGTAAACAAACAGCTTGTACTAGATGAATCCCAAACCCCTTCCAGCTCTAACAGTCTAGGTCCTATCAGATCACACTCCTCCTGCTGACCACAGCTTTCCTGAAAATGGGAAAGTGTTAGTCTCTCAGTCATGTCTGACTGTTTTGCGACCCCATGGACTATAGCTCCCAGGCTTCTCTGTCCATGAGATTCTCCAGGCAAGAATACTGGAGTGGATAGCTATTCCCCTTTACAGAGGATCTTCCTGACCCAGGGATCGAACCCAGAACTGCAGGCAGATTCATTACCATCTGAGCCACTAGGAAAGCAGGGTGACGATATAATTTATCATCCAAGACAGGACACTTTTTTCCAAGAGAAAATCTAGAGCAGATGGACACCAAGACTGCAGGTGTGAATTGGACAGTCCTTCTCAAACCAGGACAAATGACTGGCCACCTATAAAAAGGCAGCTCTTTGGAACTGTCCTAAAACATTGATGTTCACTCTTGCCATCTCCCATTTGACCACTTCCAATTTACCTTGATTCCTGGACCTAACATTCCAGGTTCCTAAGCAATATTGTTCTTTACAGCATCACACTATACTTCCATCACCAGTCACATCCATAACTGGATGTTGTTTTTGCTTTGGCTCAGCCTCTTCATTCTTTCTGGAGCTATTTCTCTGCTCTTCTCCAGGAGCATATTGGGCACCTACCAACCTGGGGAGTTAATCTTTTAGCGTCATATCTTTTTGCCTTTTCATACTCTTCATGGCATTCTCAAGGCAAGAATACTGAAGTGGTTTGCTATTCAACTCTCCAGTGAATCACGTTTTATCAGAAAATTTGGAAAACCCAGCAGTGGCCACAGGACTGGAAAAGGTCAATTTTCATTTTAACCCAAAGAAAGGCATCTGTTGGATCACAGAAAAAGCAAGAGGATTCCAGAAAAACATCTACTTCTGCTTCATTGACTACACTAAAGCCTTTGACCATGTGGATCACAGCAAACTGTGGAAAATTCTCAAAGGGATGGGAATGCCAGACCACCATAGCTGTCTCCTGAGAAATCTGTGTCCAGGTCAAAAGGCAATAGTTAGAACTGGACATGGAACAATGGACTGGTTCCAAATTGGGAAAGGAATACGTCAAGGATGTGTATTGTCACCCTGCTTATTTAAATTATATACAGAATATGTCATGCAAAATGCTGGGCTGGATGAAGTACATGCTGGAATCAAGATTGCCGGGAGAGATATCAATAACCTCAGATATGCAGACGACACCACCCTTATGGCAGAAAGCGAAGAGGAACTAAAGAGCCTGTTGAAGAAAGTGAAAGAGGAGAGTGAAAAAGCTGGCTTAAAACTCAACATTCAAAAAACTAAGATCGTGGCATCCGGTCCCATAATTTCATGGCAAATATATGGGGAACAGTGGAAACAGTGACAGACTTTATTTTCTTGGGCTCCAAAATCACTGCAGATGGTGATTGCAGCCATGAAATTAAAAGACGCTTGCTCCTTGGAAGAAAAGCTACAACCAACCTAGACAGCATATTAAAATGCAGAGACATTACTTTGCCCAAAAAGGTCCATACAGCTAAAGCTGTGGTTTTTCCAGTAGTCATGTATGGATGTGAGAGTTGGACCAAAAAGAAAGCTGAATGCCAAAGAATTGATGCTTTTGAACTGTGATGTTGGAGAAGACTCTTGAGAGTCCCTTGGACTGCAAGCAGATCCAACCAGTCCATCCTAAAGGAAATCAGTACTGGCTATTCATTGGAAGGACTGATGTTGAAGCTGAAACTCCAATACTTTGGCCACCTGATGTGAAGAGCCAACTCATTAGAGAAGACCCTGATGCTGGGAAAGATTGAAGGCAGGAGAAAGGGACAGCAGAGGATGAGATGGTTGGATAGTATCACCAACTTGATGGACATGAGTTTGAGCAAGCTCCAGGAGTTGGTGATGGAGAGGGAAGCCTGGTGTGCTGCAGTCCATGGGGTTGCCAAGAGTTGGACATGACTGAGCAACTGAACTGAACTGAACTGAACTTGGAACTGTCAGTCATAAGATGAGGGTGTACTCTCAAAATCCAGTGCTTTCCATGCCCATCCCAAGGACAGAGTGAAAAGGAAGAGTGTCACTCAGCCCAGAGTGCCTTAGTTTGGGTTCCCCCAGAAGCAAACCTGACTCAAGGACTTGGGTGGTGGTTTATTTTGGAGTGAGAGGGAGGTGGGGAAGAAATGAGACATAAGAGGAACTGTCACCAAAACAGGCTACTTTATCAAATGATTCCCTCTGAGGGCAGTTGAAGCTTAATCCAGAAGGGAAATTCTAGAAGCTTCAGAATGATCCCAGCCCCAGGACAAGGGAGCTGAAGCATTTCTACATCATCAACCAGAGCAGATCTCAGCTGCTGGAATGGAGGTCGGACATCCTGAGTAGAGGAGACAAGGGGAAGTGGAGAGGGGGTGGGCACCCACAGAGGCTACTACACTGGACTTGGAGATGTTTTCTTTATTTTTTTCTTTTCTGCTTTTTTCTTTTTAAAGTATAATTGCTTTACAATTTTGTGTTAGTTTCTGCTGTACACAATGTGAATCAGCTGTATGTTTATTTATCTGCCCTTCCTCTTGGACCTTCCTCCCATTCCCCGCTCCCATCCCACCCCTCTAGGTTATCACCGAGCACTAAACTGAGCTCCCTGTGCTATAGAGCAGCGTCCCACTCAGTTCAGTTCAGTTCAGTCGCTCAGTCGTGTCTGACTCTTTGCGACCCCATGAATCCCAGCACGCCAGGCCTCCCTGTCCATCACCAACTCCCGGAGTTCACCCAGACTCATGTCCATTGAGTCAGTGATGCCATCCAGCCATCTCATCCTCTGTCGTCCCCTTCTCCTCCTGCCCGCAATCCCTCCCAGCATCAGAGACTTTTCCAATGAGTCAACTCTTCGCATGAGGTGGCCAAAGTGTTGGAGTTTCAGCTTTAGCATCATTCCTTCCAAAGAAATCCCAGGGCCGATCTCCCTCAGAATGGACTGGGTTACACATGGTAGTGTACAAAGTCAAGGCTACTGTCCTGTTTGCCCCACCCTCCACTTCCTGCTCGTGTCCACATGTTCATTCTCTGTGTCTACATCTCTATTCCTGCCCTATCAATAGGTTCATCAGTACTGTTTTTCTTGAGGGAAACATTTTCATGGTATCATATAGGCAATGTTTCAAACAAAAAGAAGGAAGGGATAAGAGATGCCTCATACTTATTTAATAAAAAACTGGGGATTTCAAGTATACAGGAACCCATGAGCACCCCCAAACCCACCACCATTGATGTTAAGAGGGAAGGGCTTCCTCACTCCTGGTGGGAAAGATTTTCCAAGCACAGTCCTGACTTCTCCCTCCTCCTTTACTCCCCTGCCCGTAGGAGACAGATGCATCCTTGTCCCCACACCCACCAGGTCCAGGCAGGCTCCCAAAATCTGCCTCTTTCGGGAGTTCAGTATCAGCAAGATCCCTGACCCAGAGTCTTATCCTCCAAGCTGGCCCCTATCGGTAAAAAGGGGGATGTTTTTCTTTCCTGTTCTGATTTATTTCTCAGTGCCTCTAAAGTCCAGGGTAGAGAAGAGGGTCCTGTTTGTTGGGGAGTCACTGGGACACCAGACAACAAGCAAGGCCAAGCCAGCAGTTGGCCCCTACCTCACCCACCCCTTCAGATGGCACATTGTCCCCATTTTTGTGTTCCCTCGCAACTGTCTTCAGTGTCTGTTTAGAGATTGTTTTCTCTTGATTAAAAAAAAAAAAAAATTGTTTTGGGACTTGGGGAGGCGAGGTGAGCACAGCAGAGGATTTGGTGACAGCGTCTGGGACCATCCTGGCCACAGGGAGCTGAATGAAGGCCGGGCCTGGCCCGAGTCTCTAATCGCGGCCTCAGCCAGGGCCGGGTGGTGGGGCACTCTGGGAGCGAGGCTGTGTGTTCAGTCCCTCCCAGGCACCTCTCACTTCCCCTCCGCCCGCGGTCATCTGTCTGAGGAGAGTCAGGAGGAAGTGACTGGCTGCTGCCTTCCTTTCACAGGTGAGGAGCTGGGACCCAGAGTGGAGACCTGAACACAGCACGAGAGTCGGTCGGCGCTTCCTGCGCTGTTCAGACGAGAAGGCACGGTGCCCAGGGGACCCAGGCGCTGGTCCACTCTGTGGATCCAGTCCAGAGTGCAGGGATAGTCCTAACCTCTTTCCTAAAAGGACGATAGCCCTGACCAGTTCATTCCAAATGCGGGTCTCCACTGGGCGCTGGTGTTTTCAGTAGTAAATTAACACATGGGTCCTGACTTTTACATCACTCTCGCAGTTGGTTTCCAACTGCTTTCTTCTGGGTGTATGGATAACACTGAGTTATGAGACTCAGCTGAGGATGAGAGACTAGAACCTGGTGAGCCCGTCAAGACTGGGCCAGCTGGACCTGTCCTAAGTACCAGCGACCTGGCCTTTCTCTGGAACTGCCATCTTGTCACATCTTCAGTCACAGTCCATGAATGTGACGATCAGAGCCTGGGCTCTTCGCAGGCTGGTGAGTGCTGGTCAGAGGCCATTCATTCAGTGAATGTTTACTGAGCTCCTTCTATGGGCCAGGCTAGGAGCTTCTCAGGCATTATCTTATTGAATCTTCACAGCAGCCTCATAGGTCCCACTGGTATTATGTCCCTTTCACAGATGAATAAATGGAAGATTAGAAAGGTTGGGACCTTGTTCAGGGACAAGAGCTAGGGCCAAGACTCAAACCCAGGTCCTCCTGAGACTTCAAAACCTGGGCTATAAACTACTGTGCCCCGTGTGATGGGAAGATGACATAGACCACCAACAAGGCACCCCGTCAGAAGCTCTCCTCCTCCCTTGTTTTTTGAGAAAACTATATGCTGTACTTGTCAAAGGGCCAGTTCTGTGATCTCCCAGAGGAAAAAAGCTTGCTTCTCACAAGGACGTATGAATGCTGAGCCCCAAAGAGGGGTGTCTGCTAATGGACACTCAGTACCTGCTAGCCACAGACCCTTGGTAAACTGTGATGGGTTGGCAGGAGGCTGTTAATTTATTCTTCTTCCCTCAAGGATGCTGGAACTGGTCCTTTGGGGAGACACCCAGTTCCCCCTGGGACAAGGACAGCTGCCCTCCCCTGTCCTTGTCTATTCTACAGACAGACCCCTGCAATCAGAGGACCAGCACCAGCACCCATTAGATGTAGAGCCAGACTGTTTGAGGGCCTTGGGCTCCCCAGCAGGTTCCTCCCCACCTCTGTGGGCAGAAAAGATGAAAGTACTATGGAAAGCTTCCATATAGGTTTGTTTGTTGGTGACGTATTGTTTGAAACTTTTTATTATGAACTATGTGGGACTTTATAGGCAGTGTGGTAGTAAAGAATCTGCCTGCCAATGCAGGGGACACAAGAGACTTGACTTTGATCCCTGGGTCAGAAAGATCACCTGGAGTAGGAAATGGTAACCCATTCCAGTGTTCTTGCCTGGGAAATCCCATGGACAGAGGAGCCTGGCGGGCTACAGTCCATGAGGTCACAAAGAGTCAGACACGACTGCAGCAACTTAGCACTCACACATGCATTCCACTGAAATGTGGGTTGTTTCCATTTGGAGTTGTTATGAACAGTTCTGCTACCAACATTTTGCAATGTTCTCTTCTTGATGCTCATGGGCAAGCATCTTTCTAGCAATAAAACTATGGGTCAGAGGGATGAACAAGTTCAACTTTATTAGGCAATGGGTGGTTGTGATTTTATTCTGCCCTGGGGTTGGCTCTAAATGGGGAAGTTGCCATTGTTTATTTATTTTGCAAATATTTGATGAGCTGTTTTTGTACCAGTCACTGTGCTGGGTAGAATTTCAAAAATGAACCAGATATTGCCTTTTTCCTGAAGGATTCACAAGTTAGATGGGAAAACCAGCTATGTGAGCAGATTATTTTAAAACAGGATTCAGCGTATGGTTAAGGAGAGTCCATGAGTTTACTCTAGGCTCTGGGAAGCTCTGAAAGAATGCCTCTTTGGTTGTGTCTCCAGGGCACAGTCGCTGGGTCTGGAGAGGGGTCCTTGCCCTCCATGTCCTACCTGTGGTACAATCGAGGTGACTGAGCCTGTCTTGGGTTGTCCTGGCCTTCTGAGTCTGCATCATTGCTGGTTTGCTCACTGCCACTTCTTTACACCTCTGCCCACACCTTCGTCTCACAATAAGAGAATGCTTCTATCCAGAACACTAGCCCTCAACCCATATAGATTGATCATATTCCTGTTGGACAGAGTGGAGAAAGTCTGGGCTGGAATGGCTGTGTTCTCTCCCACTCTGCCCTTACTAGCTGGGTGACCTTTGGGAAATCACAGTAGCTCTGGTCTTGTTACCAAGAGTGTGTGGGATCCGGCTGCTCGCCGCTCAAAAGCCAATAAACAAGCCAAGTTGATGGAAAGGAAAGTTTGCTTTATTTCAGATGCCAGCATCTGGGGTTTGGGGGGCCACATGCAGAAACAACACAGTACATTTCTAACAGTCATCTTCAAATTGGTCATCAGTGGTCTGACCAGCATCATCTTGGTTGTTTTAGGTAGCTAATCTTCAGTTCCAGGGTCCATTTGTTCCCATTTCTTTGCGGCTAATTCTCAGAATTGTGGCAGCTGTTGTCCTGGTCACAGTCTGGTCATCATGTAGTTAACTTTTCACCTGGTGTTTTGGTGTATATAAGACAACTCATGGGATATGCTTCAGAATATTATCTACAGCCCTGTGTGTATGTGTTAGTCGCTCAGTTAAGTTCATTTCAGTTGCTCAGTTGTGTCTGACTCTTTGCGACCCCATGAATCACAGCACACCAGGCCTCCCTGTCCATCACCAACTCCCGGAGTTCACTCAAACTCATGTCCATTGAGTCGGTGATGCCATCTAGCCATCTCATCCTCTGTCGTCCCCTTCTCCTCCTGCCCCTAATCCCTCCCAGCATCAGGATCTTCTCCAATGAGTCAACTCTTCGCATGAGGTGGCTAAAGTATTGGAGTTTCAGCTTTACCATCAGTCCTTCCAAAGAACACTCAGGACTGATCTCCTTTAGGATGGACTGGTAGGATCTCCTTGGAGTCCAGGGGACTCTCAAGAGTCTTCTCCAACACCACAGTTCCAAAGCATCAATTCTTCGACACTTAGCTTTCTTCACAGTCCAACTCTCACATCTATACATGACCACTGGAAAAACCATAGCCTTGACTAGACGGACCTTTGTTGGCAAAGTAAGGTCTCTGCTTTTTAATATACTATCTAGGTTGGTCATAACTTTCCTTCCAAGGAGTAAGTGTCTTTTAATTTCATGGCTCAATCATGTCCAACTCTTTGCAACCCCATGGACTATAACCCACCAGGATCCTCTGCCCATGGAATTCTCCAGGCAAGAATAACTGAAGTGGGTTGCCATTCTCTTCTCCAGGGGATCTTCGAAAGCCAGGGATGGAACTTGAGTCTCCTGCATTGCAGGCAGATTCTTTACTATCTGAGCAACCAGGGAAGCCCCAGAGAGGGAACTAAAGATCCTTGACTATGCTTAATAACTACATTATTATTGCTTAGTCTCCTTTGACTGTTTTCCTTTGTTTCAGCATATCTCACTTCTCTGATTAAACTTATTCTTTGATTAATGTTTTCAACAGACAAAAGGCAGGCAGAGGACAAAAGGCAGAGGCAGTGTTGGGGCAAGGACCATAGGGTCCTGCTCCGTTTCAGTTTGAGCTGTAAACCCAGGAGACCAGACACAGCTCCAAGATCCCTCCCTGTTTTCAAAGTCTGGGGATGGGGACTTTTGGCCCAGCAGTTAACACTCCTTGCTTCCGATGGGAGGTGGGAGGTTCAAGAGGGAGGGGACATACATATACTTATGGCTGATTCATGTTGATGTATGGCAGAAACCAACAGTGTTGTAAAGCAATTATCCTCCAATTAAAAATAACTAAATCTAAATTTTAAAAACTTAAAAAAAAAAAAGAACTCCATGCTTTCACTGCAAGGGACATGGGTATGAGTTGATTCCCTGGCGGAGGAGCTAAGATCCTGCAGCACAGAAAGAAAAAAAAATTTTTTTTTTAATTCTGGGGGTGGAGAGCGGGGGTAGAGGGTTGCTATTATTGTATTCCAGGAAATTAAATTCAACTCAAGTTATTTCTCAATAAGTCAAATCACAAATCTCACTACAATAGGGTTCTACTGTCATTCAAACAATCAAACCTTTAAACATTAAATTATGTGTGTATTTAGTTCTAACTAAATTTTCTGCCCTCTGAATTTGTACAGAAAGAAGAATCACTGATTTTGATGCTATTTTTTTTTTAAAGGAATAGTTATTGAACAATAAATCACAACAGTTGAAAAAATGACTCTGTGTAAATGCAGTTAGGAAGTCTGCATTCTGATTAGAATTATGTAATGATTTCCAAGGCAGTTCTGTCTCAAATACAAAGTTTCCCAACTGTGTGGTAATATAACTGTGGCTTGGGGAAGCTATTACCCACTTGAATTGGTGAGCTACCTGTAGCTTTATTTTCTTCTCTTTTCTCCTTTGTATGTTTTTTTTTTAAAGAACAAAGAAATAAAATAAGATTGTCTCAATCACTAAGAGAACAGGGACAGAGATCTTCAAACTAGAAATGTGGGAATGAGAATGTATACTGTCTGTGGCTTTGCTTTCACTCGAGAAATGAGCTTGCTGCCAGCATTTAAGTTCCTGCATCAGCCTCAGACCTACGGATGAGGCTTTGATCTCTCGGCAGTTCTTTCTAGAACATTTCAGTCCATCATAACTAAGCCCCAATTCATGACAGAAAATCAACGTCCAGGACGATTGTGCAGGCTTAGCAGGGAACATAATCTTCTGAGGCAATCGTGAGTTTCTTTATATTAGTCTCGTGTTTCAAAAAAAACTAGGCTTATTTGCTGTGTGAAAAAGGCGCTCAGGAGAAAACTGGCCTCCATGCTCAGAGAGGTGGGGCAGCGCAGCTAGGCTCAGACCAGGCTCAACCTGGTCTGGGCTCACTGAACTGAGCCCACTGCTGAGGGGCCCTGCATCTTCACCAGGCCCTGTTGGGTTTGCTCCCCCACCTTTTTTTTTTTTTTTTTTAGATTTATTTTATTTGTTGGCTCTGGTGGGTCTTCGTTGCTGCACACGGGCTTTCTCTAGTTTCGGTGAGCAGGGGCTCCTCTCTTGTTGTGGAGTACAGGCTCTAGGCAAGAGGGCTACAGTCGTTGCGGCTGGAGGGCTGAGTTGCATGTGGTGTCTTCCTGGGATTCAATAAGGCAGATTCTTAATCACTGGATCACCAGGGAGATCCATACTCCCACTTTTTTCAAGGCAAGTCAAAGAAAAAATTTTTTTATGTATTTATAAATGCCAACCAAGGTCCATCTAGTCAAAACTATGGTTTTCCCAATAGTCATATATAGATGTGAGAGTTGGGCCATAAAGAAAGCAGAGCACCAAAGAACTGATGCTTTTGAACTGTGGTGTTGGAGAAGACTATTGAGAGAGTCCCTTGGACTGCAAGGAGATCCAACCAGTCCATCCTAAAAGAGATCAGTCCTGGGTGTTCATTGGAAGGACTGATGCTAAAGCTGAAGCTCCAAAACTTTGGCCACCTGATGCGAAGAACTGACTCATCTGAAAAGACCCTGATGCTGGGAAGGATTGAAGGCAGGAGGAGAAGGGGATGAGAGGATGAGATGGCTGGATGGCATCACTGACTCAATGGACATAAGTTTGAGTAAGCTCTGGGAGTTGGTGACGGAGATGGAAGCCTGGTGTGCTACAGTCCATGGGGTTGCAAAGAGTCGAACACAACTGAGCGACTCAACTGAACTGAACTGAAATGTATTCCCAGGTGGCGCTAGTGGTAAAGAATCCACCTCCAGTGTAGGAGACCCAAGAGACACGGGTTCAATCCCTGGGTCGGGAAGATCTCCTGGAGGAGAGCATGGCAACCCACTCCAGTATTCTTGCCTGGAGAATCCCATGGACAGAAGAGTCTGGTGGGCTACAATCCATGGAGTCACAAAGAGTTGGACACAACTACGCGACTGAGCACAAATGTATTCAGTCATTCATTCATTCAACAAATGTTTACTAAATTGTTTATCATACGCAGATGCAAGGCTAAGAGTGAAGAATACAAAAGAATTCATTTTATAACTTACCTATATTGCCAAGTAGTAGAGCTGCGTTATTCACTCATTCATTGATTCACAGGGCACTGCAAGTATAATATGGCTAAGACTCTCAAGGAGCAAGTGCCAGTCCTTAAAGAATTTACAGTTTAGTAGGAAGTGCAACTGGCATGATGAAGGTCATTGTAGGGGCTGCCTTCCACTCATTCATTCATTCATTGATTCATTTCTACAGAAGCTGTTTTTTCTAAATTGCCTGACCCAAGTGTCCCTTTGGAATAATCTATGTTAAATATTGCCAATCACTCAAAAAGTCCAGAGCAATCCCGTCACCCCTTTTTGAGATGTGGCCTCCAAGCATGCCCTGGTCAGGACTCCTTGGCATGTAGATCGGCACTAGGGGGTAGAAGAGAACAAAACTTAAGAGGCCCAAGAAAATTCTTGAGAGAAATGACAGAACCCAACCTCTCCGTCTCTCACTAAAACTCCTCTGTCTGACTGAAATGGTTCCATCTGAGGTCTGCAGCAACAATGTCCACGAGGGCTCCAAAGATACCAGCGCTCAGACTGATGGGGAAGGGGTACTGGTTACAGCACAATTGTAGCCTGTGTTTGGAACTAAACAGTTGACGCTCATGGACATTCCTCATCCCCCACCAAAGGGCTCCATGAGGGCTCTGGTCCTAAGGTGCTCCTTCAGCTCAAATGACACATCTTTCTCATACACAAGGCTCAGGAGGCAGTCATCAAAATGAGGAGGAGCCCTGAAGTCTTCCATGCCACCATATTTATGCCAGGAACTGCTCCAGGCCCCAGGGACCCAGCAGTGAACAAGAACCAAACGCACAGAGAGCCTGCGTGTGGACACCACCTTCTGGAGCAGCCACCAAAATGTGAATAGAGCCAGAGTCTTACCGCCTTCCTCACCTGAAAGTAACGTGGCTTTGCTTTGTTTCTAAGGCTGCATGTTTTACTTATAAAATCAGGGAAGCAACAAGGCTGTAATATTGTGGCTTTTTAAAAAGGAAGACAAGCAAAGGAGGGTGAGGCCATGCGTGGTAGAGGCGGCCATGGAAACAGGCCTTCTCCGCCTCTCACTCTGCACAGACCCCTGGCTCCAAACGCCCACCACAGTCTCCCAGCATCATTTCTGTCTTCCCTCATCATGCAAGAGCATTTGTTCTTCTCATCTCACTCTGTTAATAAACCAGGCAACATAATGTAGGGTAGAGAGAATTTGGAAGTAGGAACAAACAGGGAAATAAAGTAAGGCATGTTTATATGTCATTTAAAAAGAACTATGAGTCTTAGAGTAAACAATGTGGAAAATATTTTTTTAATGGGCAAAAGGTAGAACAAGAAATTTCTCTCACTCTTTTTTTTTTTTTTAATTCTTTTGGCCACATCTCTCGGCACGTGGGAATTTAGTTCCCCAACCAGGGATTAAACCCATACCCCCTGCAGTGGAAGCACAGTCTTAACCACTGCACCACCAGGGAAGTCCCAGAACAAGAAATTCAAGAAGACGACATTGAAATAGCCAATGAATATATAAAAAGATATTCAATTTTGTTGACAGTCAAAAACTATTTAAATAAAAAATATTAAAACCCAACAATACTAAATGTTGGTAAAGATATGTAACTAATGGAACTCGGACACAGTGCTCTCAGGGGTGTAAATTGGGAGGAACATTTTGGAAAACTGGCAGAATCTAATCAAATGTATGCAAGCCCTATGATTTACAATCCCACTCCTAGGTAAAACTAACCTAAATTGGAAAGGAGCTCCAAAAGTTATGTATTGTGTTGACCAAGAAGTTTGTGTGGATTTTTCTGCAAACGTGACAGAAAACCCAGGCAAACTTTGTGACCAACCCAATACATTCTAGTGGATAGTAATGAAACCTGGATCAACCAAAAACACGGAAACAGCCTAGATATCCATCAACAGAAGTACGTTGAAGTGTGGTCACCTGGTGGAATAACATGCAGCAATTAGTGACCGAAGTGCAAACACACGCAACCCTGGGGTGAATCTCACAGACACAATGGTGAGCAAAAGTTAAGCATTAAAGAGCACAGAGTATAGGAATCCATTTGCATGAAGCTCAAAAGCAAACAAAACTATAGAGACAGAAGCCAAGCAGTGGTTGGTGGGAAGTAATAACAGGGAGCGCACACGGGGGCTGCTTTTGAGGAGCTGGGGATGCTCTGTATCCTGAACTGGGCGGTGGTCATGCAGAGGAATTCTCTCAGTAAAAATCCATCAAGCTGTTTGCTCAAGACATGTGCACTTTACTGTATGTATGTTATTCTTCAACAACAACATTACAAATA
This sequence comes from Bos grunniens, assembly GCF_055505025.1. NCBI lineage: Eukaryota > Metazoa > Chordata > Mammalia > Artiodactyla > Bovidae > Bos > Bos grunniens. The sequence continues at coordinate 51,686,933 of NC_141180.1, forward strand.
AAATCAGAAAATCATTAGAGTCTCAAAATTCAGGGGACTGTACATTTATCCACACATTCACAACTTCCACCAGATGTTAGTCTCAAATGCTGCTGGAGGGAGTATAAATCAGTATAGCCTCCTCAAGGAGCAATTTGCCAGATTCTCTAAAAATTTTAAATTCATCATCCCATCTCTAGGACTCTGTCTCAGAAATCATAGCAGAGGTGTACAAAAACAAATGTGTAAGGGTGGAAATGGCAGCACTTTTTTTTCCAGTTCAGTTCAGTTCAGTCGCTCAGTCGTGTCCGACTCTTTGCGACCCCATGAATTGCACCATGCCAGGCCTCCCTGTCCATCACCAACTCCCGGAGTTCACTCAAACTCATGTCCATCCAGTCGGTGATGCCATCCAGCTATCTCATCCTCTGTCGTCCCCTTTTCCTCGTGCCCCCAATCCCTCCCAGCATCAGAGTCTTTTCCAATGAGTCAACTCTTCGCATGAGGGTTTTTTTTTTTTTAAGAACAACAAAAAAAAGTAAGTAACAATCTAGATTTTTATAAAAGCCAAGTAAATTAAGGGGAGAGAGACTGACTGAGCAGCAGATATCATGTAACATCCAACCCACCCCAAATCCCATGAAGCCAGAGAATAAAAAATATTTTTAAATTTATTTGTGTATTTATTTATTTGGCCGTGCTTGGTCTTAGTTGCGGCACTTGGGACCTTCCATCTTCATCGCAGCATGTGAGGTCTTTCTAGTTGCGGCATGTGGAATCTAGTTCCCTGACCAGGGATCAAACCTGGGCTCCCTGCACTAGGAGTCTGCACTAGGTCCAGTGGAGTCTTAGCTACTGGACCACCAGGGAAGTCCCCAGGGAAGAAATATGTTAAAGTAATTAATAAGCCCATAACAGCACAGGAAGACAAGAAAGCGTGCAGTCGGTGTGTTCTGATCACTCCCTCCTCACCCCGTTAGTGAGGGAGTGATCCCTGCCCTAAATAGTAGGACATGACAGCTGACACTGAGCAGATGAGGGTGACGGGAGCTTCTTAGTTACCTGTATCACAGCGTCGGGGGGAGGGCACACACACCAGGAAGGGCCACACCAGGGCTGCACTTGGGAGCAGAGTGAAAAAGCACTGACTGTTGGAGGCAGGCTTTGAGGTGACAAGGAGATGGGCTGACCCTTGGTTTCCATGGTGTGGGGATGTCATTGACTTGTTTGAACAAATGTTCAGGCTGGCAGGAAGGTAAAACCCCTTTGATTGAGGCTGTGGACCAAGAATGTCACCTGCTGTTTCAGTGAACAAGGATGCTGTGGCCTTCAAGTCCTCAGCCACTGCAGTCACCGCTGATGGTGTGTCCTGAGGGAATTCAGAGTGGAGAAAAACAAGATACTGGCCCTAGATAATTAATACACATATCAAAGCATAATTCCATCAAGCCCAGACTTTTGCATCTTCCCGTATATAGAAAAGCTCTACATTCACTGATTTGATATGCTTTTTTAATTACCAGTAATTTTTGATGTTTAACTACCTGTTTTTTGTTTGCTTTTTGTTTGGTTGATTTTTTTTTTTTTGCAAAACCTCCTGGCTCCTTCCTTGTCTCTTTCAAACAGGCCCTCAGAGTTATATGAGAGGCTGCCTCCTGGGCTTAAGTGCTCAGTAATGCAGCAAATAAAACATAAGTCTCAACTTTTCGACAGTGTATTTTTTCCAGTCAATGAGATTCAGGTGGGTAGGGTGCTGTAGCCCAGTTGATACAGGAACTAACCAGTGGGGAGCCTTTCCTAATAGGAGAGGGGCACGCTGGTGAGAGCCAGGGAACACAGGGTTGGGTCCCGTGAGGCCCAAAGATGGCAAGGCAGGACATGGCATCCCAGGTCTTACAACGTATGGTGGACCAAGACCTCAGAAAACCCCAAACGACAGAGTAGACAGGGTGGGGCGTGTGGGGAAACTCCCAGATAACACCACAGCAGACGGTGCCGCAGGAGCAAGGCTGGGTGTTGGAGGACGGAGGGAATGAAATTTGCCCACTGAACTCAGAAGGCATCTTAAGACTGAAAAAATGAGGCGGCCACTCCTTACAATCAATGGATCGGTTTATTATAGAGTCACTTACTCACTTGGTGGGAGCATAATCAGGTTGATCCGGAAGAATGTGCAGCTGCTCTCCACACCTGGGACAATTTTATAGTTAATCTAGGAAATGAGGGCAGAGGCTTAGAAACAGCACATGCATTCCTAAGTCAAGACTTACAAATGACTAACTAGTCTCATGGGCACCAGAAATATATCAGCGAAGGTTTCCATCATTGTCTGGGGAATAACAGAGCATAGAAGCTACATGGTCCTAATAATTATTAAACAATATCTACTAATTACAATGCCCTTGACAACAGAGAAATGATTTGCTGCACAGTACAGTCCTGGGTAGGGTCAACAGAAGGATAGGAGAAACTGTAAGTGCCCGAGATGGAGTCAGTTATGCTAATAGCTGACTCCATCAGCTATTAGTGGGTAAGAAAAGCTGCACACCCAGACAACAGCTAAAAGGGGAAGAGGAATTTAGGGGTATTAGTCAAGGCTATGAGGGCACATCCAGGTTAGGTGTGGGAACTGGAGAGCCTCTTGTGGCTCCTGACTTCTGCTGTCTCCAGGAGGGGTAAGAACTCCTGCAGGCAGAATAACCTACCAGCACCCCATTGCAGGAGCATGCACCCACTCTCACCTCCCCACCCTGCTCCCCACAGACTAAATCACCAGCCATGACAAACAAAACCAGAGATGAACACATATATAATCTCTAATACACACATCAGCAGGTGACCAAGAACGACTAAAGGTTTAAATCCTGCCAACACTACAAAAGTCACACACAGTAAAACCCAGAGACAACTCTGGTTCAGAGTTCAGGTGATCGGTTACAGTGTGCTTCCTCCCCACGCTTGGTTCTCAAATAGGGGCAAGATAAATTTTATCTTTGGAGGAGACGGAGGGCAGGGCATATATAAAACTCTTTGGAGAAAACATAGAGGAACAGCTTCATGATGCTGGATTTTAACAGCGCTTTTTTTTCTTTTTGGATTTGACCAAAAGCATGGGCAACAAAAGTAAAAACAGGTAAGTTAGACTAAAAATTAATTAAATGTTAGTCAAAATTTAAAACTTCTGTGGATTAGAAGACATATACAACACAGTGGGAAATCTATAGAATGGGAGAAAATATTTGCAAATCATATATTTGATAAGGAGGATTATGTTAAATATATATATAGAAGTTCTACAACTCAAGAGTAAGAAAACAAACAACTCTACTACAAAATGGCCAAAGGACCTGAGTAGACATTTCTCCAGACGTACAAACACCGACAAGCATGTTAAGAGATGCTCAACCTTACTAATCATTTCAATTCAGTTCAGTTCAGTCGCTCAGTCGTGACCGACTCTACTAATCATTTAGAGAAATGCAAATCTAAACCACGTTGAGACACCATCTCACGCCCATTAGAATGGCTACTATAAAAAGAAAAGAAGACCACAGAAAATTACAAATATTGGGGAGGATGTGGAAAAACTGAAATACTTAAGCAGTGTAGATGAGCATGTAAAATAGTACAGCTGCTGTGCAATGGTGCCCCACTCTAGCACTCTTGCCTGGAAAATCCCATGGACCGAGGAGCCTGGTAGGCTGCAATCCATGGGGTCGCTAAGAGTCAGACACGACTGAGCGACTTCACTTCCGCCTTTCACTTTTATGCATTGGAGAAGGAAATGGCAACCCACTCCGGTGTTCTTGCCTGGAGAATCCCAGGGATGGCTGAGCCTGGCGGGCTGCCGTCTGTGGGGTCCCACAGAGTCGGACACGACTGAGGCGATTTGGCAGCAGCAGCAGCTGTGAAAAGCAGTATGGTGGTTTCTCAAAATTTTTCAAATAGAATTACCATATAATCCAGTAATTCCACTTCTGGATATGTACTCAACATAATTGACCATAGGACCTCAAGTAGAGCTGCATTATTCACAATAGCCAAAAGAAGGAAGCAACCCAAGTGTTCATGGACAGGTGAGTGGATAAAATGTGATATACACATACCATGGAATATTATTCAGTATTAAAAACAAAGGAAATTCTGATACATACTACATTATAACATGGTTGACACTTGAGGACATTATGCTGAGTAAAATAAGCCAGACGCAAAAGGACAAATACTATATGATTCCACACTTACATGAATACCTAGAACAAACCTCCAATTCATAGACAGAAAGTAGCAGGGTAGGTGCCAGGAGTTAGAGGAAGGAAGAAATGGGGAGTTGTTTCATAAGTATACACTTTGAGTTTTACTGAAAAGAGTTCTGGAAAGCGGTTGCACAACAGCAGTAATGTATTTAACACTACTGTTGAATACATTCTCTTAGAAATGGTTCACACACTTAAAAATGGTTAAGATTATAAATATTATGTGTGTTTTATCATAATTAAAATAAAATTTAAAAAACTTTCGATTAGTTGATATTTTCTATTTTACCTTCATTCTTATTTCACTGATCACTGATTTCTGCTCTTATTTATTTTATTCTGTCTTTATACTTAGAGTTTATTGTTTTTGTCACTTCCTCTTTTTTACCTATTTTTTTTTAAGTTGGAGTATAGGTGATTTATAATATTGTGTTAGTTTTAGGTGTATGGCAAAGTGATTCATGTATATATATATATATTCTTTTTTCAATTAATTTCCATTACAGATTATTAAAGATATTGAACCTAGTACCCTGTGCTATACAGTAAACTCTTGTTGCTTATTATCACTTCTTGTTTTAAAAAATTTTTATTGGAGTATAGTTGATTTGCAATTTGTGTTAGTTTCTGCTGTACAGCAAAGTGAATGAATTATATGTATACAAAATGATATATCCACGTCTTTCTAGATTCTTTTCTCATATGGGTCATTGCAGAGTATTGAGTAGAGTTCCCTGTGCTATATATTAGGTCCTTATTAGTTATCTGTTTTATGTATAGCAGTGTGCATATGTCAATCCCAGTATCCCAGATTATCCCTCCACCACCCACTTTCCCCAGTGGTAACCATAAGTGTTTTTTCTATATCCATGACTCTATTTCTGTTTTGTAAATATGTTCATTTGCATCATTTTTTCTTTTCACATATTAGTGATATCATATGATATTTGTCTCTGTCTGACTTATTTCACTTAGTATGGTAATCTCTAGGTCCATCCATGTTGCTGCAAATGGCATTATTTCATTCATTGTTTATGGTTAAGTAATATTCCATTGTGTATATTTTATATATATATATATATACACACACACATCTTCTTTATCCATTCATTTGAACATTTATTATCACTTCTTAAATACGGACATTAACTCATTTTGAAAAATGGGCTTTCTTCTTTTTTTAATATAAGTAGTTAAGACTATAAATTGCCCTTAGAGGGCCAATCTTGCTGGATTCCATAACTTTGAAGCAAAATGTTTTCGTTATCATTCAGTCCTGGGCATTTTAATTTTTTTATTTTGTCTTTTTTTAAAAAAGAATTACTTTTTAAAAAAAAAATCAAGGTATAATTTACACGCAATAAAATACACAGATCTTAAGTATTCAGTTTGGTGAGTTTCAGCAATTGTAAACCCCTAAGTTATTAAAACACAAAATAACAGACAAAACATTTCTATTATCCCACACCTCTTCCAGTCCATAGTCACCCACCCACGCCTGCTGCAATTACCGTTCTGATTTCCATCACCAGCATTAACATTCTGTGGTTGGCTTCTTTTGCGCAATATGATGTTTTAATATTTATCTTTGTTATCAGTAGTTTATTCCTTTGTATTGCTGAGGCATAGTTCTTTGAAAGAATGTAATATAATTGGTTATCTATTATCCTATTGATGGGTGTTTGGATTATTTCTAGTGCTTGGCTATGTAAATAAAGTTGCTATGATTCTTTTCTTTTTACAGAATATGTTTTCATTATTCTTGAGTATCTAGGAATGAAATTCTTGGATCATGGCGTAGATATATACATAATTTTATGAGAAACTGTCAAAGAATTCTCCAAAGTAGTTGTTCCATTTACAATCCCGCCAGCAATGTGAAGGAACTCCACTTCTGCCACATTTTCACCAACACTTGGAATTGTCAGCCTTTTCAACTGTAGCTGTTCTGTTGGGTATGAACTAGTACCTCATTATGGTTTTAATTTGTACTCCTGCTGACTCATGCTCTTGAGTTCCTCATTTTCTTCCCTGAGATGTCTCTATTCTTTTACATGTCTTTACTAGGTTGCTTTTTTGCTTAATATTAACATATATTGATTTCAAATTCTTTTTCAGGTACACCTGTGCAAACGTAGTCTCAAATTCTATAGCTTACTTATTTAGCATCTTCATAGTGTGTCTTGAGAAGCTCAAGTTTTTCATTTTGATGAAGTACAATTTATCACTGTTTTCTTTCACAGAAGCTCTCTTTATTGTAGAGACTTATACTCAGCTTTTTAAAAGATAATGCACATTCTTTCTCGCGTGCTTACGCCTCTGTGTTCAGACTGTCCACAAACGCTACCTCAGATGTTTCTCCAGATTGAAGCAGTCTAAATTATGGGTGACTCCTTCAAATTGGTGTTTGCTTTACTAGCATGTGGGGTTTTTAATTATAATAGTATTAGCACAAGAGGAGTTCCTTTGCCAGGCCCATCAAGATGTGCAGTTTTCACTTCCACTGATACCTCAACTTTCTCCCACTCTGTTCTTGCCTCCTTTATTGTGAGACCAAAATGTGGAAGGCATTCTGAGACCTTGCCTGTTTTCTCTCTTAAGGCCTATTTTGTGTCTCTCTTAAGACCTAGGGGGCTTCCTGGCAGCTCAGTTGGTAAAGAATCTGCCTGCAATGCAGGACACTGTCTGCAATGCAGGAAACCCAGGTTCGATCCCTAGGTTGGGAAGAGCCCCTGGAGAAGGAAATGGCAACCCACTCCAGTATTCTTTGTGTTAATTTTCTAGCTAACCTTGATGTCTTTAGCTTTTCCCATAAAAGATATATTTTCCTCTGGAATCTCTCTGACCAATACTACATGGTTTTGCTGTTGGAAAATCTGGTGGCAAATTGATTCTCGTTCTTTTGCGTGTTCTGCTCTTTCTTTATATAGGTTTTGCCATTTTCTCTTTATTTTTGGTATCCTTACACTTCTGTATGAGTCTATATGTGGGTTTTTCTTTTTCTATCTGAAATTCTATGGATCTTGCAATCAAAGGTTTTTCATGTTTCTTTGTTTGTTTTAATTTTGAGGAAATACCATCAGTATTTCTTGAAATAATTCCTTCTCTCCATTTCTATTCTTCTCTTTCTGAGATAGAGAAGAATAGGGATTTCTATTATTTAGATATTAGGATTTCTATTTCTTGTCTTCAGTTTGGTAAGTGGCAATGCCAGTACTCAAAACAATGCATCTTGGAGAAGGATCAGGGTTGTGGAGAAACCAGAAGAGTTTACTGTCTTTATTTTATTTGCAATTAAGGTATTTATTTATTTATTTTAAATATTTATTTGGCTACGTCGGCTCTTAGTTGCGGCTCTTGGGATCTTTAGTTGCAACATGTGAACTCTCAGTTGTGGCATGTGGGATCTAGTTCCCTGACCAGGGATCGAACCAGGGCCCCCTGCACTGGGAGCATGGAGTCTTTGCCACTGGTTAGTCAGGGAACTTCCCCTAAGGTATTTATTTTATTTTATTCTATTTTCTTGGCCACATGTGTGGCATGTGGCATCTTAGTTCCCCAATAAGGAACTGCAACCCTGTCCCCTGCATTGGAGACACAGAATCTTAACCACTGGATCACTGGGGAAGTCTCTGCAATTAAAGTATTTATGAAAAGTAATAGTATAAACTTTTTCAAAGACAAACAAACAAAAGCACGATATACATACACAATCTGAAGAATATGGAAAAAACATAATTCAGGATAAAGTACAAAGTCTTAAAATACATATTGGAAAGCAATAAAAATCAGTAACAACTTAGGGAGGCAAGAGGTTAGATTATGAAATTGAATTTTCATCTTTTGCTCTGTACACATTTATTTTCTCCAAATCAGCTCTGCCCAAAATAAATATAATGCAAAACGCTTATGTAATTTCAAATTTTAGCCATTAAAAAAAAAGCATAAAATTGATTTTAACAATATATTTTATTTAACCCAATATTCCAAAACATTATCATTTCAACATATAATCAATATAAACAAATTACCAGTGAGATATTTTACTTTAGTTTTTTCATACTAAGTCTCCAAAATCCAATGTGCATTTACACGTACGGCACATCTGAATTCAAACTCACCACATTTCAGGTGCTCTGTAGTCACACATGGGAAGTGGCTGCTGTGTTGAACACAGCCCTGTGGCTCAGTTGGTAAAGAATCTGCCTGCAGAGCAGGAGACCTGGGTTTGATCCCTGGGTCGGGACGATCCCCTGGAAGAGGAAATGGCAACCCACTCTAGTATTCTTGCCTGAAGAATTCCATGGACAGAGGAGCCTGGCAGGCTATAGTCCATATGTTGAGTCAGATACAACTTAGCAACTAAACCACTAAACCTAAATATTTTACAAAATGGATGTGTCTGTGTGTCATGTGTGAAATACGAAAACTCAGTACAGATAAACATAAGTAACATTATCATCCCTCCAAACAAACCAACGAAAGTATGGTTCATCTATTTTATAAATGTGCAAGCAGCTGTTGAAAGGAATGGTATCTCTGGGATACTAAAAAATGTAGGGTACAGTATGTATTCAACTCATGCTGTGTGTGTAAAGAATCTTGCAGGTTATAGGCTGAACCATAAACAATGATGAGTGATGACCTCTGAGCTGTGGGAACAGGTGTAGGGACAGCTTGAGAGTAGAAAGGCTTCCATTCTGTATTCTATTCATACCTGTGTTGTTTAATTTATTGTTTGTTTTTGTTGTTTAGTTTTATCAAAGAAAAACCACCATACGTCCCTTAAATTCAGTCTCTCTCACACACATACACCTCTCCCCAAAACAATAATACCTGGGCTCTGAGCTCCTCAGGCATCTCTGGAGGTCCTGAGAGACGGTGAGCAGGTGGGGATGTATTTCCTTGCCCCTGGTCAGTTGCCCATCCCCACATACAACAGGAATTGAGGTTCCTGTGGAGCTAGCTATACAATAAAAAGAAAATTGAGGGTACTTGAAAAATATGGATTTGATTAAATAAACACTTTCTGAAGGCCAGCTAAATGCCAGGCATCTAGCTGTCATACAGAAATAATGTTGAGCAAAAGAAAGTTTCTGCCAAGGAAGAGCTGAAACCTAGTGAGAGGCCAGGTCTGGCCACAGCCGGCTGCAGTACAAGGAAGAGTCTAGAAGACACCGGCGCTTTCATCAGAGAGAGAAGGATGGAGGAGACAGTGGCGTAAACTGTAAATTGAGAGGGAAAGGCAGAGGCTCAGTTCTCTTCCTGGCTTTAATACCAGGTGACCTTGAGCTGTCCATTCTTCTCTGCTTATCTTCATTTTCTTATCTGAAATGAAAACAGCTCCTGGAAAGAATGTAACTTAAAAAGTGAACACATAGCATAGAGACTGAGTCTTCCCTGAGAAGAGAGGGCAGCTGCCATGCTGTGAGGGAGCCCAAATCACAGCGAGGCCATGTGAAGGGGCTTCCACCTACAGCCCAGCCAAGAGCCAGCTGCAGCCACCAAAGGAAGCCTTCCAGCTGACTGCAACCACCTGAGACCCTGGGTGAGACCCATCTGGTAGAAACCAGCCAACCTCCAGGAACATGGCTGGTAATGACTATTTGAAAAGACCCTGATGCTGGGAAAGATTGAAGGCAAGAGGAGAAGGGGACGACAGAGGATGAGATGGTTGGATGGCATCACTGACTCAATGGACATGTGTTTGAGTAAACTCCAGGAGTTGGTGATGGACAGGGAGGCCTGGCGTGCTGCAGTCCATGGTGTCGCAAAGAGTCGGACATGACTGAGCTACTGAATGGAATGACCATAAGTGACTTTATTGCTTTTCACCTCATAGTTTTGAGTGGTTGATTATGCAGCAATAGATAACAGGGGAGTAGCAAGAGGTGAGAGGACAACGACAATTGAGTACCCCATTTTAAATGGGCAACACCCATTCAGCTCCAGCCAATTTTTGCCACATGAGAATTCGAGATCCAGGGTTCCCACATTTCAAGTTAAAACAGAAATCCAGGCTTTTATGAGAAACATTCAGGTTTTGAAATGTTAACAAACAGTTCAAAACCATCTTAAGCCAATTTAAGACAATGCTGTGGGCCAAATGTGGCCTTCAGGCCACCAGCTGCCTGGGTCTGGTTGGGCAAAGCGGAGTAACTATTGTCTGCCTAGCCCCTTCTTTCTCTGGGAACCCACCCCACCCCACCCCATCTAAGTAGCTGCTATAGAGAAGCTCCATGTTCTTACGTGACCAGACCTCTGAGTACCTGTTGATTGGCTCGGGGATAGGCATCTGACCCACACTGTTTTCATCAGAATTCCCACCTGAAATGTCTTATGCAAAACAGAGGGGAAAAGACCCTCCCCCTAATGATACAAGCTATAAAAAAAAGAGAGGTCAAGAGACATCTGGGGCCTTAATCTCTGCTGTATGTAGCAGAAGCCAGTCTTCTATAAGAAACATGTTCTGGAGAAGTGGCAACAAGAAGCGGAGATAGTCCCAGAGGCATCTCAGTCCCTGGATCCCACCGTCTCTATTGCCATCCACATTCCATCCTTCCCAGGTTTGGGTGATTCTTCCTTCTCTTCTTGGGGCTTCCCTGGTGGCTCAGATGGTAATCTGCCTGCAAGGCAGGAGACCCAGGTTCAATCCCTGGGTCAGGAAGATCCCTTGCAGGAGGAAATGACAACCCATTCCAGTATTCTTGCCTAGAGAATTCCATGGACAGAGGAGCCTAGCAGACTACCGTCCATGTGGTCACAAGAGTTGGACAGGACTGAGCAACTAACTTTGACTTTCCTTCTCTTACACAACTACTTCAGTATTCTCTCCCTAAATTGCCCTTCTGACCCATCTTCTTTCTAGCCAGATTTCTGTCACGTATAAGCAAAAAGTATTTTTTTTTTTAATTTCACTATTTATTTTTGGCTGCACTGGGTCTTCATTGCTGCACGCAGGCTTTCTTTAGTTGCAGTGCGCCAGCTTCTCATTGCAGTGGCTTCTCTTGTGGATCACAGGCTTATCTCCCCTGAGGTCTGTGGGATCTTCCAGGACCAGGGATGAAAACCATGTGCCCCTCTTTGGCAGGAAGATTCTTAACCACTGGACCACCAGGGGAGTCCTAGAGTCGAAAAAATAATTTTTTTTTCCTTTTTTTTAAAATGTATTTTTAGTTGGAAGGTAATTGCTTTACAATATTGCGTTGGTTGTCAACGTTTTGATACGGAAATTCAAGAGAGGGTTTTGAGCAGAGTAGACATCATGATCAACTTCATTTTTTTAAAAAGTTAACTTTGGAGGTTTGACAGAAAACAGCAAAATTCTGTAAAGCAATTATCCTTCAATAAAAAGTAAATTTAAAAAAAAGAATCCAAAAAAAGAGGTGGGGGAGATATGCATAGCTATGGCTGATTCATGTTGACGTTTGGCAGAAACCAACACAATTCTGTAAAGCCATTATCCTTCAATTAATAATAAATCAATTTTTAAAAAATAAAAAAGACAAATTTGGCAACGGATGTATTGGAAGAGGGTGAGCAGAATAACACTGAGGGGCAAGGTGGTAAAGATGATGGCAGAGGGAGGCAGAGGAAGGGCCAGGGAGGCAGCAGACAAGGCTTAAATGACCAAGGAATGAGCTGTCACTAGGCCTTTCAGGCTCATGCGCTTATGTGAAAACTGGGACTCAGAAACCCCCAGAAACACTGCTGAGGCAAGTCAGAGCGAGGGGCGCTGAGCGACTCTGCCTCCCTGAGGCAGGGCAGAGGAGGCCCTGAGAAGCCTGAGGTCAAATGTCGTCATAGGCTCTTTGCATAAACTTGCCAGAAGGAGCCCAGGAAAATCCATCCAGATGCTTCAGTCATTCTCAAGTTATTCTTTAAATGCTCAGAAAGGGGACTCCCTGGCAGTCAAGTTAAGACTTCACCTTCCAATGCAGGGGGTACAGGTTGGATCCCTGGTTGGGGAGCTAAGATCCCACATGGCTTATTGCCCAAGAAACCAAAACATAAAACAGAAGCAATATTGTAACAAATTCAATAAAGACTTTAAAAATGGTCCACACCAAGGGGAAAAAAAAAAAAAAATCTTATAAAATGCTCAGAAATGTGGAAAGCCTTGTCTGACGAAGAGAAAGGAAAAAGTCAAGAGTGGACAAGGCCCCTTATCAAACAGATATGAAAACTTTTATTCCTCCCAAAATGGAAACAAAAAGTTCAGGGTTTCCAACCACCCAAAAAGCCTCCTTTGGCCGGTTTCTTGTGTTTGGTGTACCACCCCAAAACCAAAGAGGATCCTGGTCCGTCTAGTGGCAATGATGCAAAGAAACCGGGAGAGATGTGAGAGACAGTGCTGCAGATGGCAGGCAGCCTGAAAAGGAGTCTGCACTGTGGCAGGAAAAGTACCGAAAGGATCTTGCTACATCCTGAGCCAAAGGAAGGCTGATACGGCAAAAAAAAAAAAAAAAAAAAAGATGTTGTCAAGGCTGATCCAAACAAGAAAAAAAAGAGAGAGAAAGACAATGAAGGAGAGATAAATGAAGAGGAGGAAGATAAAGACAACAAAGTCGAAGATAATGATTAGTGATGAATGAAATAGTTCTAGGGCAGCTTTTATTTTTTCTTCTTCTTTCTGTCAAGCAGTTAACCTCCCTGGACACAATTCATTCCTTTTAAATTGAAAAAAAACTGAAATGTAAAACTGTAAGATTTTCTTTTAAACTGCCCCTTTTGGGGGTGGGGGATTATTGTTAACAAGAATTCCCCAATAAGTTTTTAGACAGCCCTGTACTGGTGCTATTTTTCATGGCCACCAACCTCACCTGGTATCACTTTTGGTTGTAAATCAGCATGGGAATTCAAACCAGCTTCATGTTGGCGCCCAGGACAAATTAATTATATAGGTGCATGGTTGTTTTTTCAGTTGTCTCTCATGCAGCTTATAGGAAATAGTTGTTCTGTTACTGAATTGTCCCCTGTAATTGGAGGTAGGGGGAGTTATAACAGTTTCATGACAGTCTAAATGCTTCTAAGTAAATATAATAGTGTATTAATTAAAACAAAAAAAAAAACTTTTATGGCATTATCAGTTCAGTTCATTTGCTCAGTTGTGTCCGACTCTTTGCGACCCCATGGACTGCAGCACACCAGGCTTCCCTGTCCCTTGCCAATTCCTGGAGTTTACTCAAACTCATGTCATTAAACTCATTAAACAGGTGGGCTCTGCAAAGGAAGTACCAAACGTGCATTCATTCATTCACTCAACCAATATTTTGAGTGCTTGTGCACTCAGGATATTACAACAGGCAAAATCGCTGCCCTAGTGGAGCTTACATTTTGGTAAAGGAGACAGACAATAAACATATACATGTATATGAAATATGCTTAGAAATAATAAGTGCAAAGAAGAACATAAGCAGAGCAAGAAGATGAAGATAGCGTACAAATGAAGTATCTTAGCTGGGGTGGTCACAGAGACATGTGAGCAGAGGCTGAATGAAGACAGGGAGTGAGGCTTGTGCTCACTGGTAAAAACTTTTGGGTGGGTGGGGGTGGGCTTGAGGAACATGCAGGAAGCCAGAGTGGCTGGGACAGTGGGAGCCCTCAGGAGATGATGGCAACAAAGTCAGGGAAGCAGCCAGAGCTCAGATTCAGCCATAGGAAGAACTCCGGATTTTATTCCAAGTGTGATGAAAAGCCTTTAGGTTTTGGACGTGGAAGTAACACAGGATGAGATCTAAAGTGACCTCACATGCTTTCATGGGCAGAAAAAGAATGTAAAAGGGCCAGCATGGAAGGAGACTCTCCCAGAACCGCCAAATATGCAGGCGGTCCTGAAACCAGTGCTATGTTGATGGGAAGATACTGAGAGACTGTGGAGGTCAGGAAGTCAACATTCAGCGATGGATCGGATATGGAATAGAAAAAGAATCAAGTCTGACTACGAAGCATTTAGCCTAAGCAATGCAGAGGACCATGGACCATTTGCCGAGGTAGAAAGCACTGGGGGAGGTTTTGGACATTACTGGATGTCCATGTAAGATATCCAAACAGAAATATCGAGTAGAGGGGTAGAATATACCTGGCTTTCCTTAGTGTTCTTGGGCAGGAGTTCCTCTCACCTTTTTGTAAATTGAATCAACCCCATGGAGTGCAGCCCACCAGGCTCCCGTGTCCACGGGATTCTCCAGGCGAGAGTACTGGAGTGGGTTGCCATTGCCTTCTCCAATAGTTGATTTACAAAATTGTGCTTATTTCTTCTGTACAGCAAAGTGATTCAGTTATACAAATTTTTTTCATATTCTTTTCCATTAGGGTTTATTACAGGATATTGAATATTGTTCCCTGAGCTATCAGATAAAATCTTGCTATTTATTCAATCTATATATAACAGTTTGCATTTGCAAACTTCCAATCCAACCTCCCACTTGGCAAGCATAATCCCTTCTCTATGTCTGTGAGTCTGTTTCATATGTAAGTTCATTTGCATCATATGTTAAGACTCCACATGTAAGTGATATATGGTATTTGTCTCTCACTTCACTTCATATAATTATCTCTCCAGTATTCTTGCCTGGAGAATCCCATGGACAGAGGAGTCTGGCAGGCTACAGTTCATGGGGTCGCCAAGAGTCGGACACGACTTAGCAACTAAACTACTAAACTACTGCTAGGCCCACTCACGTAGCTGCAAATGGCATTATTTCATCCTTTTTTATGGCTTATACTCCATTCCATTCATCTGTCAATGGATATCTGGGTTGTTTCGACGTCTTGACTATCGTATACAGTTCTGCTACGAACATAGGAGCTCGTGTATCTTTTCAAATTATAGTTTCGTTCAGATATATGTAAGGCAGGGATTCTTAACCTTTGTGTGTGCACCCAAGGCCCATTTGTCAATCCAGTGAAGTCTATGAGCCTCTAATGCAATAGTAGCTTCCAGATACACTATCAGGCAAGTTATCTGAGAAGTCACAGAACAGAAAGCTCCACAGACTAAGATGCTTGAATTGCAGGGCTTAGTAAATCAATTTGAAACACCTAATTGACATCTTCTGCAGCAAGGAGAACAACATGGGGTGGATAACATACCCAGGACAGGCTGGAGGAGAGATGGAGCACGTCATCTAAACCTGGGATCTTGCAATGTTCATTTGTTCTGTCTCTCTCTGAGACTGACAGTGGGGTTATGAAGACTGGAATTGAAGATATTCAAAGTTATTCAACAGAGAGTAAGTACCTGGAGCCAACCCACAGTCACCTATCAGAAAGACACAGGGGCAAGCACACCTGGCCGCAGACGTAGCTCGCCAATAACCTGCTGAACAGACGTGGGTTTTATCTGTGGTTCTTGAGCAGAGCACATGGAAGCCAGAATGGGATCACAACATTATTACCAGTGAGTGGCTATTAGGGATGACACACTTGTCAACCCAGAGGTCAGATGATGATGCCTGTTGATTTGGTTACCCTCCAAGTAAAATTCTTTTATTTGTTGCATCGTATATTCCACTTACTCTATTCACATGTAACATATCAAACAGGTCACTACTTAAGCTTCTTGCCTAGGTCTGTCTCACAACCTACTAGCCTACTCAACATCTGCATCTCAAAAACTTCTGGCTTTTTCCTTCTGTATGTTTAACAAGTTTTGTTTCATTCATCTTGTTTATTTTTCTTTTCCTCTATAGAATGGAATATTCTCAAATAGAGCATATTCCATTATAATCATGTTTTAGATGAATAAAATAAAATGCATAGAATTGAAAAAGAAACCAGGTATATACAGTTCTACATTAAATAACAAGACCCAAGGCAATGGCAACCCACTCCAGTACTCTTGCCTGGAAAATCCCATGGACGGAGGTCCATGGGGTTGCTGAGGGTCGGACACGACTGAGCAACTTCACTTTCATTTTTCACTTTCCTGCACTGGAGAAGGAAATGGCAACCCACTCCAGTACTCTTGCCTGGAGAATCCCAGGGATGGGGGAGCCTGGTGGGCTGCCTTCTGTGGGGTCACACAGAGTCAGACACGACTGAAGTGACTTAGCAGGGAGGCAGATCTTTCAGTGACTGAAATTTAAGTAGTGATGAGTTTAATACTGAGTTCTCCCTGTTGACTAAAAAAAGATGTACAACTTGAGAGTTGTGAGTTAAGTTCTATTTGGGGCAAAATGAGGACTGCAGCCTGGGAGGCAGGATCTCAGATAGCTCTGAGACTGCTCCAAAGCAGCAGTGGGGGAAAGGTTTTGGTGAAGGGGGAGTTCACTGCCATGAAACACTCATTTTACAAAGGGTTTTTGTTAGTCATGAGGATCTGATGTCACCATGAAGGGATTTAGTGCTTCTCTAGACATGAGGAGAGGCAAGGACTGAGATCATAAAATCTGTTCCTCAACACATCCAACTATCTAAAGACCTGTCCCATCAGATTCCCTGGAGCACAGAGTGCCTCACTCCACCCTGAACTCCCTCAGGGCTGTTGAAGGTCAATAGCTTTAGCAGCATGGGGTTCAATCTCTGTTGTTGTCATTGGCAATGCTCTTGGTAAGTGCCAATTTGTAGTTTACATCCCCAACAACTGTAAAGTGACATGACAGTGCTGTGATAACTATTGCTGAGACTCCCGAAATTTGTATCCATGCATTAAAATCCATATGAAGGCGATGCTAGACTTCAGTTAGTATTCGGTCCCAATGGTCCGCAGACTGCAGTCAAGCCCAGGCGAAGGCCTGCCCAGGTCCTCTGGCTGCCAAAGGACTTTCCCCAGCTAGTCCAGCCCCTTCCAGATCTGGCTGGAATCAGCTGTGAAAACACTTAAGCCTTCCTGGGGACAAACAGTTAAAGGGGACACATGGTGAAAGGACTGGCACCCCGTCCTTCCCAGGGCTGCAGGCAAGGGTCTGCCGGGCCTCTGCCTCCAGCATCCCGGAGGGAGGTCGCGCAGCCGCAGGCGCCGGGGAACTATCGCCCCCACCCCCGGCCGGCAGGGGGCGCGCGCGCCGGCGGCCCCGCCCCTGCGCACGGGCGCCGGGGCGTGCCCGCCGCCAGGCATCAGCAATCTATCGGGAGCGGCGGGTGGCCTACGCGGCGTGTTCGGAGGCGGCGGCGGTTCTAGGCGCCTGGCCGCCGGGTAGCGGATCGGTGGTTGAGACGGTAGTAGCAGCAGCGGGTCTCCAGGTCGCGGCGTCGGGCTTCCGGAGCTGTGAGCGGTAGAAGGATGGCGGAGTCTTCAGACAAGCTCTACCGGGTCGAGTACGCCAAGAGCGGGCGCGCGTCTTGCAAGAAATGCAAAGAGAGCATCCCCAAGGACTCGATCCGGATGGCCTTCATGGTGCAGGTGCGGGCGGATGGGGCGCTTTGTGCGCGGCCGGGCCTTCGCGCGTCCGAGGAGGGTGGGGGGAGGGCCGGCCCGGAGCCGTGGGCCTGGCCGACCGCTCCCAGCCAGCGCGGGGCCTGCGGGCACAGCTGCTATCGCGGGACAAGCCCGCCGGGTGGACCCTTCTTCCGTCAGGTTTTGCTGATCTTGCAGGAAAAGCCCGGGAAATACGGTCTGGAGCCGGTGGGGCCTTTTACTTTGTGAAAATTGGGAGCCGCTTCTGTCCTTAATTCTGGGTTTATTTTATTGCCATACGTTTCGGGAAGGAAACTGACTCGTGGTTTTTTGAGGCTAGTCTGTCTGGTTTTGACCTACCTTGTTTTGGAAGATATTTGTCCTACATTGACGGTGGCGACTGGCAAGTGACGATTTGGATTTTTTTTAATCTATTTTTGGCTATCATTTCAACACCCGCTCACTCTTTTTTTTTAATTAATTATGCAAAACTATGCAAGTCGATGTCGATGTCATTTCAGTACAGTGCGTTCACTTTTGGCTTACGTTATGGTTTAACATTTCCCCCCAAACTTTCCAAGTTCACAGAACGTCGTCTTTGTAGCTATCCGGTTTGAGTAAGAGTGGTTCGTAGTGATTCTCATCTGGGCTTGTTAATAGAGTCAAGATTCCCTCCGGTGGTCCCTAAGGCTTCGGAGCAGGCCAGGAGAGTTGTTGAAGTGAGGTGGTGTGTCTGAAGACCCCTCCCAGGGCAGAGAGATTCCTGCCACTTTCAGCTTCCAAAAAGCTCCCGTCTGTCTGTGTAATTCTAGTTCCCACCTGCCCTGTCCTCCCCACCCCAAGGTAAAGC
The DNA here is from genome assembly GCF_055505025.1 of Bos grunniens. Classification (NCBI taxonomy): domain Eukaryota; kingdom Metazoa; phylum Chordata; class Mammalia; order Artiodactyla; family Bovidae; genus Bos; species Bos grunniens. Next base: position 51,705,357 of record NC_141180.1, read on the forward strand.
TTTTGTCCAAGCTTAGTGCTCATGGTCAAGATAGCTTGATTTCCCTCCACCGGTGAGGCAGTAGGTATTTTAGGAATGACTAGGTGGTATTGCTGCATTTGCGGTAGTTAGGTGGTGTAGGGGGATGGGTACCAGTGTGTACTAAGGCTATCTCATTTCATAATATTGTTACCAAGTCCCAGCTCAATTTGCTTACTGCCCGACAGGCTAATTGAAGCAAGGAATACTAACTTCATTATTTGGAAAGTCAACTGACCGAGAAAATGGCAGACTGTTGTCTTAAAGTCAGTTGTCTTGTTGGGATCTGGATGCCAGCTTCTTTTATAGGACACAGAGGGGAAGGAGTTGAGAAAGTAAAGATCATTTTCTTGCAAATCTCTCCTGAAATGGCCAACCTTAGGGAGGGGAAAGAAACTGAAGTTGCTTAGTCGTGTTCAACTCTGCAACCCCATGGACTGTAGCCTGCTGGGCTCCTCCGTCCATGTGATTTTCCAGGCAAGAATACTGGAGTGGGTTGCCATTTCCTTCTCCAGGGGGTCTTCCCGACCCAGGGATCCAACCGGGGTCCCCGGCACTGCAGGCAGATTCTTTACCATCTGAGCCACCAGGGGAGCCCTTAGAGAGGGGATGTATGTGTTAATCCCTTTAGGCAGAGGGGCAGGGTGCCCGGAAGCAGATTATTATATATGATTATAGTAACGAACAATGAAAAATGAAGGTTAAAGTCCAATAAACAGATCCTGATCCATCTGGGAGTTAGAATTAGCAACAGTATGTCACTTCTCAGGTGGCACTAGTGGTAAAGAACCTGTCTGCCAATGCAGGAGACCTGAGAGATGCAGGTTTAATCCCTGGGTCTGGAAGATCCCCTGAAGAAGGAAATGGGAACCCACTGCAGTATTCTTGCCCGGGAAATTACATGGACAGAGGAGCCTGACAGGCTCCAACAATATGACAGGGGTTGGCATTGTCATCTTAGTATCATTCTCAGGGCCACCTAGCTCACTACTGAACATTTATCACTTAGTAAACACTCACTGAGCACCAGTTAGATTCTAGGCATGGTGTTAAGTACCACGGGCACAAGGACAGACTCCATTTCCGGGAGCTCCCAATTTGGTTAAAGGGGTGATGACTGGTAAACATTGCTGTGCTGGGGTGAGTGCCACCTGATGGGTGCCCTTGGCATGGTGGGTGCCAAATTGGAGCTCACCACAGAAGTGGCAGAAAGTTGAGGATGGAGGAGTAGACAAGGCCTCCTGTTTGAGGAGCCTTATCTCCCCCAGAGCGTCTTTTCATTTCATCCTAACGTTTGGGTGGCTTGCTGATCTCGTGAAGTCCCCATTAATACAGGGGCTCTTAACCTGGAGTCTGTGGGATGGCACGTAGAACTCAAGAGGTCCATGAGTTTCAATGAGAAAAGATTGCTGTCTTCCCTGGACTTCGGTTACAATTCATTACTTTCTACAGTTATGAATGTAAGCCCCAAAGCAAAGGCACAGTGACAGTAACTGCAGTTTCTGTCATCAGCAGTAGTTATTTTCATATCATTTACAGATGTTGGGGATTTTTAAAAATAATCATTTATACTCGTCTCAGCAAGATTGTGGGCTTCCCTGGTGGCTCAGACGGTAAAGAATCCACCTGCAGTGCAGGAAACCTGGGTTCGATCCGTGGGTTGGGAAGATCCCCTGGAGGAGGGCATGGCAACCCATTCCAGTATTCTTGCCTGGAGAATCCTCATGGACAGAGGAGCCTGGCAGCCTACAGTCTGTTGGGTCACAGAGTCGGACATGACTGAACAACTAAGTGTGGCATAACATGGCAACAAGATTACAGTAGTTGTTAGCAATAAGATTATAGTAGTAATTAAAGCGGTACTGTATCTTGTTATTTAATGCTTTAAAGTTTGTGGTGAAGGACAGGGAAGCCTGGTATGCTACAGTCCATGGGGTTGCAAAGAGTTGGACTGAGCGACTTGTAGATTACTGTATCCCAGTAAACTTTTTAAATGTTTTCATAATTATTTTAATACCATTGATTTCCTTTGTGAACTTACGTATTTTATTGTGCATTTTAAAATGTTAGTCTGAGAAAGGGACATCCATAGGCTTCACTGGACAGTCAGAGAGGACCCTGTTCTACTGGGACATGGGTGAGGAGTGAAGAGGCTGGTTGGCTCTAGTCCAGAGGGTTCCACTGAGTAAACACTTCTAAACTAAACAAAGTGTAACATTCTGGGCTCTCCTGTTTACTTTTAGTGAAGGAATTAAAATTAAGTGTGATTTTTTTTCTCTAATGGTAATTGAGGGTGGAGTTTTAACACAAATGTTTTGTAGGTCCTGTAGGCTGAGCTGGTGAAGGCCAGAAAAAAGAAGCCTTTCTTCCCCCACCCCCACCCCCTTTGGATTTAAATACCTTCTTTTACATTTGTGTGGGAGGATTGTTTGCGGAGGAGTATCCAATACCTGATACTTTAGCTGGCAGGCCCTGGGGCAGCCTGGAGGGGAATGAACCGGACCTTGCTGTTCTTGGGAGGGCCTGCAGGAAACCCTGCTGACTTTCTTCCTGGTAACAGTGGTTCTGCACTCTCTGGGGTAGCCTGGCCCTGGTGTGGCCTCTTTTTTATAGCCCATTTCTCAGGAAGCAGCCTGAGGTGGCTGGGTAAGGACCCTGGTGCGTGGTGGGCCCTCATGTTTGCTGAGTCTACAGCCAAGGATTCTGCTCCTTACAGCAGCCGGGCGGCTGCCTGGTGAGGCAGTAGTCTTGTGACCTTGGTCTGGTTACTTTCTTGCCATCTCATCCTCAGTCCTGAGTTCTTAAGTATAAAGCTTTGTGTTGATCAAGGGTTCTTTCCTCTGGAGGGAGACCAGCGGCCTCAGCAGTCCCAGAGTTTGTGCCATGAGTATATCCTGGTGGAGACTTTTTATGTTTGGCACTGTGCCGGTGGCTGGGGACACAGCACTCAGGCCAAAGTTAAAGGAGCAAGTGTGGGGGCCTCAGAGAGCCAGGAAGAAATTGTGGCCGTAGGTTCCGGGGTGGGGGGGCGGTGGGCAGAGCCATGAGTTAGGGCCCTCCCTCTGCACTTAGAGGAGGCTTAAAGAGGGGTTCCAGGGCATGCAGAGCCAAGTCAAGGCCACTGCAGATGCTGTAACAAGACGTCCGGTTGCTTAAGGATATGCTGGCTGCCTTGGTGAACGTTTGAGAGCCAGGACACGAGTCTGTTCTCTGAAATGCCATTTGTTGACTGGGTGTGGATGGGGAGGGCTGTCTTGGAGTGAGCATCTTTCCCACAGCAGGAGTTCCTCCATCCTTCCTTTCTTCCTCTTCCCTCCAGACCTGGGGCACCCCGCAAACGTTCTGAGTGCCTGCCGTGACTGTGCTGGCAAGACAGGCGTTGCATGGCGCCTCTCTGGCAGCTCCTGACCCGATGCAGGGCACAGACCTTGATCAAATAATAGCCCAAATGGATCTTAACTCTGGGGAGCTATGGGAAGGGGCATCTGTCATGGGACCTGAGGAAGTGCTGTTGGCTCTGGTTAGAGCTGGGAAGCCCAGAGGACAGCCATTGCTGCTGTAAACCCAAGCTGCGCGACCCTGAGTCCTGTGCCCCAGCCATTATCCCTGTATTTTATTCAGTGCTGTCTATAAAACCCAGAGAGAGGCTGCTCACCTAGTAGGAGAGGGCCAGTTGGGAGAGCTCATCCCTGCTTTTCCCGAGCACTTTCTGTGTCCGCATAACTCCATCCTAAACGTTTTGCTTGGTGTTTATTTTTAATGCTGTTTTATGCCATCTGCTTGACATTTAGATTTATGTCCTATCAAAGCAGATGTTTGGGGTAGTCAGTCAGAAGAACCGTTTGTGTATTTTTAAGTACCTCTTCCTGCCAAGAGACGTAGAGCAGCGTAGTGGAAAGAACGGGGGCTGAATCACCTGCTGCATGTCTGACCGCACCCCCATGAGACTGTGAAATGAGGGTGCTGGTTCCTCAGACAGCTGTGGGGTGTCCCATGGTGGGTGGTGGGCAGCAGGGTCACTCCAGCTCCTGGGGGTGGGGCGCCCCTCAGCCGGTCCGTTTGAGTCTCCCTCATGAAAGTCCTTCATTCCGTGCACATCTGCGTGGCTGCTGCCAGCATGACACTTCTCTGACACATCTGCTCAGCCTGGCGCTTATCAGGGACTCATTCCCCATTGTCCTAGGTGCACAGAGCCCTGGGGGTCGTGCAGGCCCTGGCGGTGGCGGGGCCTCTTCCGCTTGGGGGGGCCCAGGATGCAGGACTGGCATCTCCTGTGCCTTCACCGAGTTCTGAGCTGAGTTTGCGACTGAAACGCAGTGGCAAGTTTGGTATCTGCGCTCAGGGCTGAACTCTAAGCTGAAGTGCCGGTCAGCCCCACGGGATGGCCTGGTGCCTGTCCCATGGCAGGCAAGGCAGCTTCCTCAGCTGAGGGGTGGGTGCCGTCCTCTGTTGACAGATAAGCAAGGGGGTTTGGGATGTCTGGTGCTGAGGGCCGCACCTGAGGCTCACGGCTCTTTTCCGCTTCTGATTCCGCCCTTCTAGTCGCCCATGTTCGATGGGAAAATCCCGCACTGGTACCACCTCTCCTGTTTCTGGAAGGTCGGCTTCTCCATCTGGCACCCTGATGTCGAGGTGGAGGGGTTCTCTGAGCTCCGCTGGGATGACCAGCAGACGATCAAGAAGATGGCCGAGACTGGCGGAGCGACAGGTGTGTGCGCAGTGGGGAGGCGCGGGGGTCGCCCCAACCCTGGAGCTTCCTGGGTAGGGGCCCACTCTGTGAGAGCAAAGAGTAGGTCCTTCAGCTCACTCTCCCGTTACTCCAGCAGCATTCAGTGACCCAGACTTGTCCTTTTGGGTGCGGGATATGTTCCTTCTAGATGCTTGAAATGTAGCCTTTAAATTTGCTGTGGTTGTTATCTTACTAGACCCTCTTTTAGAGTAGTTTCAGGTTCACAGCACAATTAAGCAAAAAGTATGGGAAGTGGAGAGTTTCCACAGAGGTGTGACCTCTTCCACCATCAACTTGCCCCAGCAGCTGAAGTTACATTGACACATCCGTTCAGCCAAAGTCCAGAGTTTATATTAGCCATCAGTCGTGGTGGTGTACATCTTTCCTGTAAGGGTTTGAGCAAATGTATAATGACAAATATCCATCATCATAATGTCATACAGAGTATTTCCATTACTCTGTAAAATTCCTCTGCATTCTACCTGTTCGTCGCTCTGTCTCCCAACCCCTGGCAACCACTGATGTTTTTCCTATCTCCATAGTTTCATCTGTTCTAGAATATTGTGTCATTAGACTCACACAGTATGTAACCTTTTCACATTGGCTTATCTCACTGGGTAATATACACATAAGGCTCCTGCGTATCTTGTCACAGGTGGATAACGTTTCTTGGGGGCACCGAATATTCCACTGTCTGAAAGCACCAGTTTATCCATTCGCCTAGTGAAGGACACCTCAAGTGCAGCCCGTTCTAGCAATTATGAATAAAACTATGTCCCCGTGCAGGGTTGTGTGTGGACATAAGTTTTTTAGTCATTTGGATAAATACTAAATACCAAGGCACACAGTTGCTGGATTGTATGGTAAGAGTATCTTTAGATAGCAAGCTGTCTTGCTTGACCATTACATTCCTACCAGTAATGAATCAGAGTTCCTATTACTCCACGTCCTTACCAATGTTTGTTACCAGTGTTTTGGATTCTGGCAAACTAATAGATTTGTAGTGGTATCTTATTTTAATTTGCAATTCCCTAGTACCATATGGGCAAAGCTAACACAATTCTGCTAAGAGAACGCACTAGTCATAGCAGACACTCTTTTTCAACAGTATAAGAGACACTTTACACCTGGATAACACCAAATGGTCAACACTGAAATCAGATTGATTACATTTTTGTGGCCAAAGTTGGAGAAGCTGTATACGTCAGCAAAAACGAGACCTGGAGCTGACTGTGGCTCAGATCATCAGCTCCTTACAGCACAATTCATGTTTAAATTAAAGAAAGTGAGAAAAACCACTAGGCCAGTCCATTGCGATCTAAATCAGATCCCCTGTGATTATATAGTGAAAGTGATGAATAGATTCAAGGGATTAGATCTAGTATACAGAGTGCCTGAAGAACTGTGGACAGAGGTTCGTAATATTGTACAGGAGGCAGCGAACGAAACCATCCCAAAGAAAAAGAAATGCAAGAAGGCACAGTGGTTGTCTGAGGAGGCTTTACAAATAGCTGAGGCAGGAAAAGAAGCAAAAAGCAAGGGAGAAGGGGAAAGGTTACCCAACTGAATGTAGAGTTCAGGAGAATAGCAGGGAGAGATAAGAAGACCTTCTTCAGTGAACAATGCAAAGAAATAGAAGAAAACAACAGAAGGGGAAAGACTAGAGAGCCCCTCAAGAAAATTGGAAATAGCAATGGAACATTTCATCCAAAGATGGACACAATAATGGACAGAAACGTTAAGATCTGATAGAAGCACAAGAGATCAAGAAGAGATGGCAAGAATATACAGAACTGGACAAAAAAGATCTTAATGACCTGGATAGCCACAATAGTGTGGTCACTTACCCAGAGCCGGACATTCTGGAGTGTAAAGTCAAGTGGGCCTTAGGAATCACTGCTGCCAGTAAAGCTAGTGGAGGTGATGGAATTCCAGCAGAGTTATTTAAAATCCTAAATGATGCTATTAAAGTGCTGCAGCCAACATGTCAGCAAATTTGGAAAAGCCAGCAGTGACCGCAGGACTGAAAGAGGTCAGGTTTCACCCCAGTTCCCAAGGAAGGCAGTACTGAAGAGTGTTGACACTACGGGGCAGTTGCGCTCATCTCCTGTGCTAGTAAGGTTGTGCTCAAAATCCTGCAGCCTTCCACAGTACGTGAACCGAGAACTTCCAGATGTTCAATTAGGGTTTAGAAAAAGGCAGAGGAAGCAGAGGTTAAATTGCCAACACTCATGGATCATAGAGAAAGCAAGGGAATTCCAGAAAATCATCCACCTCTGTTTGACTAGCTATGCCAAAGCCTTTGACTTTGTGGTTCATAACTGTGGAAAACTCTTAAAGAGATAGAAATACCAGACCATCTTACCTGTCTCCTGAGAAACCTCTATGCAGATCAAGAAGCAACAGTTAGAACCTTATATGGAACAACTGACTGGTTCAAAATTGAGAAAGCAGTATGGCAACGCTGGTTATTGTCACCCTGTTTGTTTAACTTATATGCAGAACACATCATGCAAAATGCCAAGGTGGATGAGTTATAAGCGGGAATCAAGATTGCTAAGAGAAATATCAACAACCTCAAATATGTAAATGATACCACTTCAATGGCAGAAAGCAAAGAGAAATTTAGCCTTTTGAGGGTGAAAGAGCAGAGTGAAAAAGCTGGCTTAAAACTCAACATTTAAAAAACCAAGATCATGGCATCCGGTCCCAGCACTTCATGGCAAATAGAAGGGGATGAGGTGGAAGCAGTGACAGATTTCCTCTTCTTGGGCTCCAGAATCACCGTGCACGGTGACTGCAGCCATGAAATTAGAAGATAGTTGCTTCTTGAAGACAGGAAGGTTACGACAAACCTAGACAGTGTATTAAAAAGCAAGGACATCACTTTGCCAACAGAAGTTTGTATAGTTAAGGCTGTAGTCTTTTTCTAGTAGCCACGTATGGATGTGAGAGTTGGGCCATAAAGAAAGCAGTGCCGAAGAACTGATGCTTTCAAGCTGGTGCTAGAGAATACTCTTGAGAGTCCCTTGGACAACAGGAAGATCAAACCATTCAATCCTACAGGAAATCAACCATGAATACTCATTGGAAGGACTGATGCTGAAGCTGAAGCTCCAGTACTTTGGCTACCTGATCCGAAGAGCCGACTCATTGGAAAAATCCCTGATGCTGGGAAAAATGGAAGGCAGCAGGAGACAAGGGCAACAGCAGATAAGATGGTTGGATGGCATCACCAATTCAATGGACATGAACTTGGAAAAACTCCAGGAGATGGTGAGGGACAGGGAGGCCTGCCATGCTGCAGCCCATGGGATCACAGAGAATCAGAAACAACTTGACAACTGAATAGCAAGAAGTACCATATGATTTTGAGCATCTTTTCACGTCATTTTATTGAGTTCATCGTATAGTTTGGACAGCAGTCCTTTATCAGATATGCCTTTTGCAAGTATTTTCTCTCAGTCTGTGGCTTATATCTTTTATTCTCTTGGTGCTATCTTTCACAGAGTAGACATTTTTTATTTTAATAAAGTCTGACTTATAAATTATTTCTTTTATGTACTGGGTCTGGTACCATCTATAAAAAGTTATCACCAGGGGCTTCCCTGGCAGTACAGTGGTTGAGACTGCGCCTCCAATGCAGGGGGCACAGGTTCAATCCCTGGTCGAGGAAATAAGATCCCACATGCTGTAAGGCACAGCCAAAAAACTTTAAGAATAATAATAATTGATAAGTAAATAAAAAGTTACCACCATACCCAGATGGTGCTAGTGGTAAAGAACTCACTTGCCAATGCAGGAGACTTAACACAGGTTCAGTCCCTGGGTTGGGAAGATCCCCTGGAGGAGGAAATGGCAACCCACTCCAGTATTCTTGCCTGGAGAATCCCATGGACAGAGGAGCCTGGCAGTCTCCTGGCAGTCCATAAGGTCACACAGAGTCAGCCATGACTGAAGCAACTTAGCACCATACCCAAGGTCATCTAGATTTTCTCCTATGTTATTTTCTAGAAGTTTTATAGTTTTATGTTTAATCAATACATTTAAGTCTGTGATTCATTTTGAGTTACTATTTGCCACAGGTGTAATCTGTCTAGATTAAATTTTTTTGCACATTTATGTCTTATTGTCCCAGCACCACTTGTTGAAAAAGCTGTCTGTTCGCCACTGAGTTGACTTTGCTCCTTTATCAAACATCAAGTGACTGTGTCTGTGTGGGTATACTTACTGGACTGTGTTCTGGCTTATTTATCAGTTTTGCCAGCATCACACTGATTTGATTATATAGCTTTACAGTGAGTCTTGTTGTCAGGCAGTGTCAGTTCCCTGACTTTGTTCCTCTTCAATATTGCGTTGGCTGTTCTGGGTCTCCTGCCTCTCCGTATAAGCTGTGGTCAGTTGGTCAGTATCCACAAACTCAACTTGCTAAGATGCCTTTAAATTTCAAATGGTCGATTTTATTTTTTAGTCATCCTTTGAAGGCTATCTCCTGAGACTCTATTCTCATTTCTCTGCCTTCTTGTGAACTGACCCAGTTTAACCTATGATTGTGACTCCAGGCTGTTTTGGAGAACAAGAAGTTTTAAATTGTCCCAGATCCTGTAATTCAGAAAGAACTATCATTAATATTGCAGGGTGTCTTATTAGAAAATGTTTTTCTATTCAGACATTGATGCTTGTGTGTTTGTGGGTTTTTACTCCTGCAGAAAAAGGTTTCTACCTTAAGTATAATACTTTTTTTTTTAATGTTCAGTCACCTTTTCTTTGTGATAAAATATACATAACACAGTGCTTACCACTCTGAGTGTACATTTCAGTGGTGTTAAGTGCAATTCACACTGCTATGCAGCCACACCATCATCCTTCAAAACTTTTTCATCTTCCTAAAGTATTACTTCATACCCATGAAACATGAACTCCTCTTTTCTCCTCCCCCTACTCTCTGACAACCACTGTTTCTGTCTCTGTGAGCTTGATTACTTCTAGGTACCTCATACACGTGGAATGACACAGTATTTATCCTTTTGGGTTTGGCCTATACTGTGTTTGTCCATCTGTGTCTGACTTATTTTACTTCGCATGTCTTCAGGGTTCATTCATGTGGCGTCTGTCAGAATTTCCTTCCTTTTAAAGGCTGGGTAAGAATTCTGTGATATGGCTATCCCACATTTCATTTATCTGTTCATTCTTTGGTGGACATTTGAGTTGTTTCTGCCTTTTGGTCATTGGTGAATATTGGTGTGCATTTATCTGATGCAGACCCTGTTTTCTGTTCTCTTATGTATATACTCATAAGTGGAGTTATGAGTGGAATTATCATAAGTGGAATTTTCATATCAATACTCTACGTTCAATTTTTTTGTGTAAACTGTAGTACTGTTTGCCACAGCAGCTGTGGGTTTCTGATTTCTCCACATCCTTATCAACACTTTTGTTTTCTGGATTTTTTGGTTTTACAGGAGTTTTTAAAATATCCTTAATGTTTTGAAGTGATATTTCATAATCTTGATTTATATTTCCCTGTGGTCTACACATTGCATTTTATAGCTTAATATTTACTTTTCTCACATTAAAAGTTACAGATTTCCATCATTATTGTTCAAGATAACATTGTACTCATTTATTCAGATCTTGCTAAATTTTGTGCATCATTTAAGTATTTGGCATATATTACAGTAATTTGACTGAGTCCTTGTCATATTGCTTTATCAGTTTTTCCAGTTGAGCTGAGACACCTGAAGGTTAGTTGAGTGGCCCAAGGTTAGCATGGTGGTGAATGTCCGTGGCGAGATTCAAGTCCAGACTCTCTTACTTTTGAAACTAGGCTGTAAACCATTTAGTTCTGTTACAAACAGCACTGTGTCAAATTTCTCATATATCCTGGGCATCTATCCAGTTATTTCTTTAATTCTAAGAGGAGGAAATACTGCTAAAAGAGATGAACTGTTTCACAGTGTGTGTGCCAGCCTGCCTTTTAGAAGGATTGTATCAGTTCTGCCTGTACCAGCAATGTGTGATGTACCCATTTCTCCACTTCCACACCATCCATCCCTAAGTACTTTTCATTTCGCTGGACATGTGTTTCATCATAATGAAGCTTCATCTTTGAGTCAGTGTTCTTGTTGTAATATCTGTTTTCTCACAATACCTGTTCTTAGTATTTTGAAATTTTTCATCCAGAATTTTTAAAATAATACACAGTTATATGCACAGACTTTACACGTACAGTTCAGTGAATTTTGGCAAGTGCATGCATGCATCTAACATTCACCCATCAATAAGTAGCCCCAGAAGGGTCCGTTGGGTCCTTTCTGAGTCATCTTTCCTCTCAGCAAGGTAACCATTGTTCTGATTTCTGTCCCTTTGGATTAATTTTGTGTGATTTAGCATTTGGGAGAGAAAGCAATAGTATCTTTTTCTCTTGTAAACTGCTTTTGCTCAGCATGTCTGTGAGACTCATCCAGGTTGTCTTATGTGTCATCAATTCTTTTTTTAATTACTGAAGAGTAGTCTTTTGACTATATCTCAGTTTGTTTGTTCATTCTCCTGTTGATCTACTATCATACGTCGTAGTAAGCACTTACTAAGTTCTTTCCAAAGTGAGGAAGGGGGCTACAGAGGAGGAGCCAGCATGGGAGTGGTAAGACCACCACCAGCTAACATTGTGCTATTTCCAGGAGCCTGAGAAAAATTTTAATTTCATTGCCAGAGAAGAAACTGTTAACCAACCACAGTAGTTAGAAACGAACGTAGAAGAGATGGACCAGCTGCAGTTGCCCAAAACACAAGGTGTCCTGGTAGAGGAATCTCAAGAGGTAGAGGAGGACAGGGCTCTTTGGAACTACACTGAGGCTGTTGAACTGAGCATGGCTGTGTTAGATGTTTCAGGCAAAGGCCAAGATGGAGTTGGCAGCAAGACCGAGAAGACACTGATTGACTTCGGGGCAGGGTACGCCAAGTCCAACAGAAGCACGTGCAAGAGCTGCATGGAGAAGATAGACAAGGTGAGAGCCTGGGGCTTGGTCTGTCTGCCTTTCTGGATTTCTTGCACTGGATGTCATTGGATAGCTCAAAAGAAAAAGAAAATAGGGCTTTAGGTGCTGGGTAAAACTAAAGTGAATCATCTTAGTAGAGACAGGAGATAACCGTGACTTTTCTTGTGGACACATCTAGCCCTGATTATTCACAGTGCTGTCCTTGTGTGTCACTGAACCTGCTCTTAGGAAACGTGGGAGAGTTTGGAAAACATGTATACAGTGGGTCTCTTCTGGACCCCCAAAGGGCTGCAGGAAGCTGTTGGTTGTGTTTTATGGTAGACTCAGTTTAAGGAGTGCGTTTGTTCCCTAGTGTCAGCCTCCAGGCTTTCTTCCGCTTAGTCAGGAACTCCGTCCACCCTCCTTCCTTTCCAGCTCTCACCCCTATAGAATGACAGCTGGTTGGGTAGAGTGACGGCCGTCTGAGTAGCTCAGACGCAGATCGAGGGGTTGGCCTGTGCCCTTTAGCCTCGTTACCAGAGATCCTCTCATCTTAGGCAAACATTCTGGTTGATTAATTTAAGGCATTGATGAGAAGTTTCTACCTCCTCAGTATTGTACAGGAAATTGAGGAGAGTCAGTGAGTGTTCAGAAAGGAAAAACATGGAGTTGCTAGATCTTCTCCAGCTGCCTTCTACCACAGGAATTTGAGGCACAAGTTGAAAGTTTCAAAGGGAGTGCCCAAGGCCGTGTGTCATGGAGCATGGCCGGGCCTGAGGTGGAGTTGTGTCAGTGCCACTTGGTCCGAGTTTCCCCGTCTGGGGCTTACAGGCCTGGAACTCACTAGGAATGTCAGACCTGGGCAGGATGGCAGGACTGGATGCTAGCTTTACGGGTTTGCTACCGCATTTTAGGGAGCCTTCATCTGTGTAAAGAGACTGAGGAGGCTGGGTAGGAAGTTGCAGAAGATCCCTGCTAGGATTGAGGCCTGCTCTGTGTCCCTTGGGGGCTTCCCTGGTGGCTCAGATGGTACAGAATCTGCCTGAAATACAGGAGACCCAGGTTCAATCCCTGGGTCAGGAAGATGCCCTGGAGGAGAAAACAGACAACCCGCTCCAGTATTCTTTCCTGGAGAATTCCTTGGGCAGAGGATCCTAACGGGCTACAGTCAATGGGATTGCAGAGTCAAATACGACTGAGCGACTAATACTTCTCCTTCTGGCTCCCATGAGCCTGCAGTCTAGCGTCCCAGCCATTGTTCTTACCTCTGCACCGGGGTCTGCAGAGCGTCCTCAGGGTGATGTTACCACTTTGTCACTTGCCCAGGCAGCTGGGTGGGCAGGTAGCTAGTTGGACTTAACCTTACTTAAAATTAGGGAGCAGAGGCTTCAGGGTAACACAATCCTTAATGGCATAAAAGAACCAAAACCTTCCAGCAGCCCTCCCATCACCTTCACTGTGGACCTGGTCGCCCCTGGGCCTCCCTGATGTTTGACCACCCTTCCTTGTCTCTCTTTTAACACGTGTGGATTCTCCTACAGGGCCAGGTGCGCCTGTCTAAAAAGGTGGTGTACCCCGATAAGCCCCAGCTGGGCATGGTTGACTGCTGGTACCACCCAAAGTGTTTTGTTCAGAAACGGGAGGAGCTGGGCTTCCGTCCCGAGTTCAGCGCAAGCCAGCTCATGGGCTTCAGCGTCCTCACCGCAGAGGACCAAGAAACCCTCAAGAAGCAGCTCCCGGCCATCAAGGGTGAAAGGTGGGTAGAGGGCTGGGGGTGGGGGGTGCCCATGGGGCTTCAGGGAAGGGCTTCCCGCAGGCCCAGAGTCTGTATCAGACTGCTGCACCCTCCTGACTGCCCCCTCTGAGCGTTCCCCTGACTAGAGTCTGCCACCGCCTCTCACCGCTCCATGGCCCGCTCTCACGTCCCCGTGGCATCCTCAAGTGCAGAGGCATCCTTCAAGCACTATCCCAGTTCTAAATGCACGCGTGTAGGACTTGCCTGGTGGTCCAGTGGTTGAGAGTCTGCCTTGCAGGGCTGGGGACACGGGTTCAACCCCTGGTCTGGGAAGATTTCGACATGCTGCCGGGCAGCTAAGCCTGTGTGCCCTAGAGCCCATGCTGTGCAACAAGAGAATCCACCACAGTAAAGAAGTCCTCGCACCACATCTAGAGAAAGCCCTCACATGGCAACAAAGACCCAGAACAGCCATGAGCAGATAGTAAATTTTAAAAATGAAATAAGTGCACAAGTTTATGGTATAGCACATGTGGTTCTGGAATGTTAAAGAAAACTAGCAAGTCAGAGGCATGGATTTTAAAGTCCTCAGGGCGCTTTGACACTCAGTATAGGTGTAAGAAGAATGCATAAGCTTCCATTTATGCCGTAACCACCAGAATGGGTTGAGCGTTCTGGTGTGCTGGGCGCTATGCTAAGCCTTTTACAGGATAATTCATTTAACCATCACCATGATCCTACAAGGCAGAGGGTATTCTTTTCCCCACTTTAATGAATGAGGGAAAATCCAGGGGTTCGATCTCAGGCCAGCGTGACAGCTGAAAGCATTAACCACCATGGCTGGCCTCCCCACCATGGCTGGCCTCCCCTGTTTCTAGGGGCTACTGATGACCCTCAGTGCCCTCTCTCAAGTCAGGGGTGATGCTCCTTGGTCAGCACTGTTTGCTGACCTGGCTGAGGCAGACCGGCTGGCGGCGCCTAGACTACTGCTTCTTGTTGGGCTTGAAATGATAGCTCGGCCTCCCGCATTTGAGAACAGCCTCTTGGCCTCAGGAGCAGCCCTGTGTCTTAGCTTGAAAGACTCAGTGCCTGACACTGGTGCTTTGTCTTCTGCGGTCCCTGCCCTCAGCCGTGGCCTTAACCTGTAGCATAGTCCCTGCCAGAACCTTCCAGGCCTGGTCTATGCCAGGAGATGGGTGGCATTTTGATGTCAAATGGGGCCTAAGCCCTAGGTGCTGCGCCAGGTTGTTCCAAGGCTCTGGAGCGACCGCTGGCCCGTCCTCACAGTGGAGTGTGTCATGAAGTGGCAGCTGCAGACCTGAGCAGACGGCGAGCTCCTGAGTGGGCAGCGCCTGGCCGTGCCGAATTAGAGTGGCGTGAGGATGCTGTGTCACCCGAGGCATTGGCTTTCAGGGTTTCAGTGGTTCTGGTTCTTTCTCTCACATTCTTTGTCTCTTTCAGAAAGAGAAAAGGTGATGAGGTGGATGGAATAGATGAAGTGACCAAGAAGAAATCTAAAAAAGAAAAAGACAAGGAGATTAAACTTGAAAAGGCCCTTAAGGTGAGTCCTGAGCTGTGTGTCTCCTCTCGCCATTCAGTCTAATTCTCTTCCTCATTCTGGGGAGAAAGTTAAAGGAGGTGCGGGTATCCTGCTTTATAAGAGCTTTTAAAATTCCCAAATCGATAGTTGTTGTTCAGTAGCCTGGCTTTCCCCCCAGGCTTTCTTTCCTCCTCCCAAAGCAACGCGAAGGCATCCACAGTGGGCTCTCAGCGTCAGACCAGTGGCCAGGCTGGTGGGAGCCGAGCTGTCGCTTCCCACTCAGCAGCCTCGTGCTGGGATGGGCATGTCACGCCTCAGCCATACAGTGCATCACCGCATCCCAGACCTGGAGCACATTGGAAACTGGGTATTGAATTCAAGGATGCCGAAGGTTCTTGGCACAGAGAATGGCTGAAAGAGATAAAATTCAATTTTCTTTTTATGAAAATCTCTTCTTGGGGAAGAAAAAAATAGAAGGCATATAGTAAAAGGAGAAAACTGCCCGTTAGATCGGTGGTCATTGAACAGAGACATTCGTCACCGTGTTGGTAAACGTTGTCGAAGCAAAGTAAGAATTATTAACCAGAAAATGGCGAGTGTTTGTTTGGGAAACTAGGAGGGGGCCGTCGGTCTCTTCTTGGAGGTGTGATTTCCATGCTTAACACGAATCACAGATTCGGTGTGGGTTGTCCTGCAGTTTAAAACGTGTCTGCTTTGTGCCAGCCCTGGCTGCAGGGCCACTACAGTGGGTTTGGTGTTCTTCCTTCCGTGCTCCACACGCTCCCCAGCCCGGCACATCCGTTTGTGCTGGCCTCCCGTCCTTGGTCACGTAGGTGACCTCATCCTGCTGCTCCCATCTCACCTTGCGCCCTTAGACTTCTTCCTTGTCCTCCCTCGTTCCTTATGCTCTCTCATTCCAAGGCTCACCACGTGGTCCTGCAGGGGTGGATTTTTAAAATTGCATATTTTATTTTTAAAAAATGATGCATACTAAATTCATTTTCACTTTGTTTTTGGACCACACCGTGCAGCATGTGGGATCTCAGCTCCCCAACCAGGCCTCAAACCCATGCCCCTTGCAGTGGAGGCACAGATTGTTAGCCACTGTACCACCAGGGAAGTTGCAGGGGTCACTATTACTGAGAGGCCCTTACGGAGGTGGGGCAGGGGAAGCAGTGTGTGTGATGCAGCTTTGTCACGTTAAAGCCCTTCTCACCCAGTGCTGAGAGAGCTGGCATTTTCATCTGTCTTGCAGAGGTGGGGGTCTCAGGGCATGACCCGCGCAGTCCCCTAAAGCAGGAGGAAGTGTTCCCCTGCCCTGACTCTGCTGTGGGGAGGCCACTGCCTTTCTAAGCAAAGCACATGTGAGAATGAGTGCAGTGACGGGAAAAGTGCCCACGAAGAGTAAGCACTGCATAAATGTTACCACAGAGATTTACAGTTCTGTTTTCAGAAGACCTGAAGTCTGTTCACAATAGTGAGCATAATGCACAGTTGAGGCAGTCGGAGTGTTTGGGGCTTGTCCCTGCTCGCTCGCAGGTAGTTGGGGAGCCGACCCTCCTCCCTTCGGTGCTGGATGTTGGGACAGATAAACCCGGTGCCTTCTTGCGTGCGTGTCCTGGGATTTGTCTCTGAGGGGCTGGTTCCAGGGACTCAGGTGCCCAAGTGCCCAAACCCCAGGCCGACTCAAGACACGGCGCCCCGTGCTAGGAGCAGGGTCCTGGGGATGCGGCAGCTCCGCTCAGTGCAGGGCTGTGAAGCAGGGCTATGATGGGAGCCAAAGCAGGGCCAGGGTGGAACCTTCCTCTGGTTCGGCTTCTTTCTCTGAAAAGAGCCGATCTCTCAGCTGCTGGCTGTTGTACGCAGGCCCAGAACGACCTGATCTGGAATGTCAAGGACGAGCTAAAGAAAGCGTGCTCTACGAACGACCTGAAAGAGCTGCTCATCTTCAACAAGCAGGAAGTGCCCTCCGGGGAGTCGGCGGTGAGCTGCCCTTGTGTTACGGGAGCCGCGAGCCAGGCGGCCAGGCCGTGTGCGGTGACTGTCCCGGTGGAGTGTGGGAGGCCCTCCGGTTGAACACCTGCCGGTATTAATTGGGAGCGACATTCCACAGTCGTGTTGCATGGTCATCGCCATCAAGGTCGCCATTTGCGGGGCAGGAAGGGGCAGGCGCTCAAGCACTGAGGTGGGCCGCACGTCTGCCTGGTGTGTTCATGCCACACCCTTGGGCCCAAGGAGCTCTCTCTGCTGCCTTCCTCCCGGACTCCCCGGGGGCCACAAGGGCTGTTTCCCCAGCAGGCCCTGCCGTCACTCCGGTGCACTCAGAAGCAGTGGATTCTCTGGGCTCTCGCACTATTTCTCAGTCACCGAGGGAAGGGGTAGCTGCAGGAACACTTCATGCGTGGACATAAGATCCAAGCTCCAACCATGATCCACCTCCCCTGGGGAATGTTAGGGAGCCTCAGGGCACTCCCTTTTTTAGCAAGTGAAGTCTGTGCAGATTCTTCATCCCACATTGGCAAATGTCCTCTGAAGGCCCTCCGCCTTTCCTCCCTGATGTGTTTTCTTCACTGGCTTCAGATCTTGGACCGCGTGGCCGACGGTATGGTGTTCGGCGCCCTCCTTCCCTGCGAGGAATGCTCGGGCCAGCTGGTCTTCAAGGGCGACGCCTATTACTGTACCGGGGATGTGACTGCCTGGACCAAGTGTATGGTCAAGACACAGACGCCCAACCGGAAGGAGTGGGTGACCCCAAAGGTAAGTGAGGTGGGAGGTAGGAGCAATCCTGGGATCCGTTTACAGAAAAACCTGGTCCCACCTCCCATGCTTGTCCACACTCAGGGTCACCATGACTGCAGAGTAGAGTGTCTCAGACCTCTTTACATTGGGGCCTTCCTCATAATCAGAATATGAAATTATGTCACTGGTTCTGTACATTTGCAAACTACACAGATGGAGAACCAATGCACTTCCAGCCGGAGCACAGGTTTGTCCACCTGGTGTAAAATGTGGAGACTGAGTCATTTTTAATTTCTGTTTCTCAAGTGCCTCCCCTCTGCCAGGCACTGTTCTGGGCACAAGGGACACAGCGGTGAACCAGTGGCGATTCCTGCCTTTACGACAGGAGGGTGCTTCTCAAGGACATTTCTTTGCCTAGGTGCTGGAGGAGGAGTAGGACCCAGGGTTCACGTGTCCCCTGTCACCTTCTCTCTGCTGAGTTCTCAGAATGCAAAAAGCCTCAGTTGGGGCACCTTGTTAGGAGCTGTGCTACTGGGGAGCCAGCAGTGTCAGGGGGCGGGCTGCTGGAAGGACCCAGCACCACCGGGGACGGTCGTGGCCCTGCCGCTCACTGGGCTTTGGGGTTGGTGTCTGTCAGGTTCCCTCACTGCCTGTGTCTTCTCCTGGGGGGAGCATTTGGACCAGCAGCGTATGTAACTGTCACCTGCATCGGGGCTGATCGCCACTTTCCCACGTTTTCCCCTTTTGCACTCATTCTTTTCCTGCCTTCTCTGTCCCCTACCGTAATTACTGAATACCTCTTGTGCAGCTGCTCTGAAACAAATCTGACTTTGTCGCTGCCCCCACCTTAAAACCTCAAAGTGATTCCCCGTTTATTGTAGAAATATTTTCCCAGTTCTTCTGAGAATGCCAATGTTATGAGCCCATTTGTGGTATTCATATCCCTTTCAGTATCTTGAGTGAGTGATGTTGCTCAATCGTGTCCGACTCTTTGCGACCCCATGGACTGTAGCCTACCATGCTCCTCTGTCCGTGGGATTTTCCAGGCAAGAGTACTGGAGTGGGTTTGCCATTTCCTTCTCCAGAGGATCTTCCCAACCTAGGGATTGAACCTGGGTCTTCTGCATTGTAGGCAGATGCTTTACTGTCTGAGCTACCATAGGTTGGGGAAAAAATAAGATTGTTACGTGAACTATTTTGTGCTTGATACGCCAGTTGCACTGCATCTATGTGTAGTTTTTTAAAGGTTGTTGTAAAAGGATACCTGGATGTGCAAGACATTTTGTCAGGTCAGCAGTGCTTGCTGCCCAGGCAAACTCATGGACTTACAGGCCCTGTGTAGGGACTGCGGCCACCAGGGGCTTGGATCCCAGAATCAAGGGCATCTCCTTGGCTTGACCCCCTTTCCCAAAGCCCTCCGTGGTCTGACTCCAGCTGCCGTCTGCAGCCCCTCTCTTGGCTCTTTTATTCCTCCTCACATCCTGCTCTCACCGCTTAACGCACATTCTCTCCGCCTCCGTCTCACCCCTTCCCCAGTCCGTCCTCATCTGTGTCTCTTTGATCACGCACTCCACAGTGGGGAACCAGCTGCAGTTGTGTGTTCCCAGTACATCACAATACCCGTCCGGTGCATTTGCCTAACTGCCTGCTTTCCAGCTTCCAGCCAGCTGAGCAGGTCCCTGCCTCTGGGGAGCCCTCCCAGCGTTCCCAGTGTTGGTATCACTTTAGCACGCCTCTGGTTTAGAAGCCAGCTCCTATCTGGAAGTTGCCTCCTTACATCTGACTCTCAGTCAAGGCTGAACTTGTTTCTCAAAGGCCAAAACTCTCTTAAACCCACTGTGACGTGTGGCACATGTTAGATGCCCAGCATATGTCTTCTCAACTGGGTGGTCATTAACCATGGATCCAGCAGGAAAGGACTGTTTCTTTTTTTAACTTTTTATTTTGTATTGGAGCATAGCCGGTTAACAACGTTAATAAACAGTGAAGGGACTCAGCCATACATATGTACATATCCGTTCTACCCCAGACCCCCTCCCATCCAGGCTGCCACGTAACACTGAGCAGAGGTCCGTGTGCTCTAGTGGGGAAGGACTCTTTGTTGGTGGGATGAATACTTAGGAGAGTAGGGAGCTGGTAGCCCTGAGCCTCGTGCATGTGATGCTTACTGTGTGACCACTTAGAGCAGAGCCCATGGTGACACCTGGGGTGCAGGTGGACTGTGCTGGACACTGACCGGTGTCGGGCCGCCTGCATCCACGGCCGCTTTTTCTAGGAAGGGAAGAGAATTGCCTTGATTTCCTTCTAGATAATAACCTCTCTCCAGGGATGTGGAGAGTCTGAGGGGCTTTTGGTCATGGAAAGGACATATGACCCCAGGACAACGCCTCTTGACCCTTAGGATTGCAACTCAAGAGTGAGGGTTGTAATCAGGTTCCAGCAGAGGTCCCCTGACCAGATAATCAACAGGTTTTTTCCTTTTTTCTTTTTAAAGAAAATATTTTTCTTGTTAAAGCGTCACAGTACCAGCTCTATTATAAATGTAGAAGCACTAGTCATAAGTACTGTATCAACAGTATTTCATACCAAAAGCCTCCAGTCTTCCTATTTTGTTATTCTTTATTGTAAGAAGAGAAAGATTCTCAAATTCTTTGCTCTGTCAGTTGGTTATTTCGTGGGAAAACTGATTTAACTATAACTTACGTTCTTTAGGAATTCCGAGAAATCTCTTACTTCAAGAAACTGAAGATCAAAAAGCAGGACCGTATATTCCCCCCAGAGAGCAGCACCCCAGTGGGGGCAGCAGCCCCACCCTCCGCAGCTTCAGCGCCTGCCGCTGTGCACTCTGGCCCCCCAGGTACAGCTCCGGGCCCAGCCTGGGTAGGGAGGGCTGGGGCCCTGAGCTTAGCGGGGAGAGGGGAATCCGGCTGGGTTCTTCTCCTGTTGGTTGATCCCATGGGGAAACCCTGCCCTTGTTCTCCCCACCCCACTGCCAACAGGAGGAGGAAGGCTGGGGAGGGGCTTCTGAGAAGGATCAGGGAGACGGTTGCCTGTGGGGACGTTGTCCTGCCTGCCTGAGTCTGCACTGCTGAGCAGAGGCAGTCCAGGTCTCCCCTTTCCGCCTCTGGGCAGCGCCCCCCCCCCCACCCCACCATTCATCCCGAGCCTAATGTGACACGGGCTCTGTCCCCTCAGAGACCCACTGTATGTACTGTGATCGACGTGAAAGGTATTCCACACCAGCAAAGACAGTGAGATCAGTCTGTTTTCCTGGCAGAAAGGGGCTGCTGTCTTTGTTTACTCAGATATGTGGCTTAGTTGTGGCCACCGTGTGGCAGGTGGAGGATGAGGATTCATCTGTGAATGTCAGCCCACCAGTGCCCTCCCTCCATCCCCTGGGGAGAGGTTGTGTGGTCATCCCGAGTCACCCTGCTGTTTGCAGGTGGGCTGGCTGGGGTTGGCATCCGGGCCCTGCGCTGAGGGTCCCCTCTGCTTTCCCCTCACTTGCAGTTCACAGCTCAGTGGTTCTGTTTGCTCTGGAGACCTCAGCCAGCTTTCAGTTAAACCCTGTGGGTGTCCCTGGTTGTTCCCCCCCTCACAGTTCAGTTTAGTCGCTCAGCTGTGTCCAACTACTTGTGACCCCATGGACTGCAGCACGCCAGGTTTCCCTGTCCTCACCAACTGCCAGAGCTTGCTTAAACTCATGTGCATTGAGTCATTGATGCCATCCAACCGTCTCATCCTCTGTTGTCCCCTTATGTTCCTGCCTTCAATCTTTCCCAGCATCAGGGTATTTTCCAGGGAGTCAGTTCTTTACATCCGGTAGCCAAAGGATTAGAGCTTCAGCTTCAGCTTCCAATAAATATTCAGGACTGATTTCTTTTAGGACTGACTAGGTTGATCTTGCGATCCAAGGGACTCTCACAGGGATGGCTTAAAGGATTCCACTGCATCACTTGTGGAAATGTGTCACTAGCTCTATACGTCTCCATTTGCAACAAATAGAAGGCACACACCTAATCCAGGTCTTCCTGGCCTGGGGTTAGTGCTGAACACCTGAAATGCCAAGGTTCTTGGTGCCTGAATCCATCTCAACTCAGTGTGGTCCTGCTGACCGAGCTTCCAGCGGTGGATGAGACTGATTTTTTAAATGGGGTTGATTAATAAGTATCCTGTGAGAATTGTAGTTTGTTTTTAGTTGTGGAATGGGGGGAAAAAATAACAGAAGGAATTGCAAGTTAATATGACGACTCCGGCTGCCCACCCCTGCCCAGACCCCTGGTCCTTCCTTGTCTGTGGTGCAGACCCAGACGCCCCCAGACATCCCTGCTCATGGCCTAATTGTAGAACGGTGTCAGTGCATGGCTCATGCCCAGCTGGCCCTTTTTGTGCCGAGGATGGTGTGGTTTGCTGTCCTCTGCTTTCCTGGTACTCTAGCTCTTTGCTGTTTACGTGGCCTTTTCCCTAAGGAGACCCATTTCTCCCTGGTCAGAGAGGGTGCTGAGGCCGTTCAGGGGCCTTGCAACCTGGCTGACTTTTCCCTGGGAACTACTGCCTCGTTTTCTGCTCTTCCCCACCACAGGCAGCAGCCCTGTCTCATGATCCTGTTTTCCATTCCAGACAAGCCATTATCCAACATGAAGATCCTGACTCTCGGGAAACTCTCCCAGAACAAGGATGAAGTGAAGGCCACGATTGAGAAACTCGGGGGGAAATTGACAGGGACGGCCAACAAGGCCTCCCTGTGTATCAGCACCAAAAGTAAGTCTCACTGGCCTGAGAACCAGGGGGACCCTATCTATCTCTCCTGATTGTGTTGGGCCCAGTGTCCGACACACACAGGGACCCTAGAAGTATGTCTCTTACTGCGGGCGTGGTTCAGGTTCTCTGGGAAGGGGCATGGGCTCTCATAACTTGGCCTTGCTCCCTGCTGTGGTCTGTGCTCGCTTATCTGAAGACCAGCCCACTGTTGTCACTTAGCACTGTTCACAAGATGTTGGTAGATTTTCCACTAGAACAAACGTTCACAGCTTAAGCAGGCTTGAAATGCAGAGTTCAGAGGGTACACAGATTTTTTTGCAGACTTATTACACCAATGACCATCTTAAGTCTCCAAGAGCAGAAAGTACTACACCACTTTTCCCATACAAACCTGACTCGCCTTCTGTGTGAAATGCTTGTTGACATCTGGTTCTGTAGAATGGTTTGGAGAAAGCAGCTCTCATTCATCACACCTTAGAAAAGGAGGCTTGTTGCTAGTGGCAGACAGTTGTCGAAGTGAGCGAGGTTCCTGAGTGCTAGATTTTGAAGGAAAAGAAAACTGAGTGGGGAGGAAAGTACTGAGCGAGTAACGACTCTGGAGTAATCTGAGATTTTGCTTTTTGTTCCTTCCAATTGAAACAGAGGAGGTGGACAAGATGAATAAAAAGATGGAGGAAGTAAAAGAAGCCAACATCCGTGTCGTGTCTGAGGACTTCCTCCAAGACATCTCCGCCTCCACCAAGAGCCTTCAGGAGTTGCTCTCCACCCACCTCTTGTCCCCCTGGGGAGCCGAGGTGAAGGTGGAGCCTGTTGAAGCAGTGGCCCCAAAGGGGAAGTCGGGGGCCGCGCCCTCCAAGAAGAGCAAGGGTCCCGTCAAGGAGGAAGGTGAGGCCCTGAGTGGCCCCATCGAGTCCACCCGTGCAGAGCCTCTCCCTTTGTGCCCCAGTGGTCTGATGAGTGCTGCCCACACCGGCTTTGTCAGTTCGTTTTCCCTTGACACAGAATGGCAGCAACTTCAGGTGGTGAGAGGCAACACACACATCCCCTGTTGACTCTGATACAGGCAAAGATGACTCACCTGCCCTGCCTGCCACCTTCCCCTTCCTGGTTTATTTTTAATGTTTGCATTTCTCTGTTTCCTTCCAAGGTACCAACAAATCTGAAAAGAGGATGAAATTAACTCTTAAAGGAGGAGCAGCTGTCGACCCTGATTCAGGTGAGGAAATGGGAGTGAATAGAGTGGGCTGCCAGGTTCCCTGGTCCTGGGGAACCAGAAGGGTCCCCTCCCTCCCCCTACCATGGGGGCAGACTCTCAGGAGCTCTGTCCTGACAGGTCTGGAACACAATGCACATGTCCTCGAGAAAGGCGGGAAGGTCTTCAGCGCCACCCTCGGGCTTGTGGACATCGTCAAAGGGACCAACTCCTATTACAAGCTGCAGCTCCTGGAGGATGACAAAGAGAGCAGGTGCGCCAGGGGGCGGGGAAGTGTCCAGAGGAGTGCGCTCCCGAGAGCAGGGCCCCTCGGAGCTGGGCTGTCCGTGCACCTGGGGACCAGCCGCCTCTTGAGGATCATAGGTGTGCGGTGATGTCTTCAGTGAAGGAGGGAAGAGGCCGTGGCCCCTGGACAGCCTTGCTGTCCTCGGTCATCTGTGTCACATCAGGCTCCTGGGTTACCAAAGGTGTTTGGGATGGCTTCTTTTTTTTTTTTTTTTTCAATGTAATGGAGCCAGGTAAGAGCTGGTCCTGGCGTGCTGAGAGACGGGGCTGGCTTTACTGCCCATACTTATCTAATCGGAGTGGTCTTCCGACGAGCGGATGGGCTCTTGTTACAGCCGCTGTGGAATGGGAGCTACATGTAAGCGGGAGAGGTGTGTGAAAGAAACTCTTGCTAAACCCTAATGGCGGCAGAAAAGCACTTTGTATTTTGAACTTGATCTTTTCTTTTTAGTAAGTGGAAACAGTTTACCCGTTAAAGTCCAAGAGATTCAAAGAGCTTTACTCGTTGAAAGGCAGACCCCTGAGAGAATGTCAGCACCTGGCAAATCTTTGCAGCTGCCAGTTGTAGGCACTGGCAGGCTTAGGCCCTTCCCATTTCTTCAGCTTCTCACAAACCTGTCATTTAAAATGTGAACCTCAGGGACTTCCCTGGTTGTCCAGTCATTAAGACTCCATGCTTCCAGTGCAGGGGGTGTAGGTTCAATCCCTGATCTGAGGAACTAAGATCCCACATGCCGCACAGCACACCAAAAATTAAAAGACTGCCAAGTCTATCCATATGAATGAAACAAGGTTTTAAAATGCGAACCTCAAAGGTGACCTTACAAGGGCACTTAACATCTGTGTGGCTATTCAAAGTTTGTAAAGAAATAAAATCCTACGTCGTTTAGTTTACTGCTGACTCTTGTTGGAGATTTGAAGATAGGGTTTCTTGCTTGTAAAACATAACCTTCCAGAAGCTAGCTGTGTATCGGAGTGCAGGAGGAGGAGTAGGGTTTTTGTAAAAACACAAGAGTACTATAGTTCATAAACCGCAGGCGATGAGAACAGAACTGTCTACTACCAACACACAAGAAGTTATACTGGTGATTTCAAATGGGTGGCTTATCCTGGTGGCCTTGATTTATTGGTTTTTATAGGGAAATGGCATTATGGGCTGTTAGAAGATTTTTTTCAAGTTAGGTCCATGTGGTATCTTCTAAATATTTCTAGAGGGGGGAAAAAAAACAACAGAGAAGGAACTTATATGCCTCTGGGCAGTAGCCCAGAAAACCAGCAGGAAGCACCAGCTTTTCTGATTTTACTGCTATATCTGTACTTACTGTGGTGTGAGATTTAACTTCTGCATGATTTTCACTAAGAAAAATGCACTCCCCCAAAGATAGGCAGCCCTGCCCCTAGAGTACCTGGGACTTAGCTCTAGCTTGAGATGGAGAAGCTGAGGATATTAGCCTAGGTCTGTAGGTGGCTGACCCTGGGACCACTCTCCTGCCCCCTCCCATTTCATTGTATCTCAGCCTCTGATCTGAGCCAAAGGTTCTTCATTCTTTTTAGTACCTGTTGTTAATGAATCCATAACTTCCAGGTAATACTTGCTGTGTTTATTTGGGAAAAGGAATTGGATGTTTTTATGTAAAGGCCTCTGGAGAAGGAAATGGCAACCCACTCCAGTATTCTTGCCTGGAGAATCCCATGGGCAGAGGAGCCTGGCTAGCTACAGTCTATCGGGTTGCAAGAGTCGGACATGACTTAGTGACTAAACCACCACCACCACCATGTAAAGGCCTCAGGATTTACTCCTCAAGTTCAGCTGCCAGATCCAAGGTTAAACTGTTCTTTGGTACTTTTTTAGCTCACTTGCCAGTATGATATGGAAGGGCATTTTTTAATTACTTTAAACTTAACAACTCTCAGTTTTAATAGAAATTAAAATAAAAGTTGTTTAATACTGGTTCCTTTTGTTCCTCTTCGTCAGTTATCATCATTTTGGGGTGTTTACAACTCTTTTCTCCCTCAAGGGAAATAGCAGTGAGAGGAAGCTCATCCTGAAATACGACCGGCTGACCCGCAAAATTGTATCTGATGCTCTTCTTCTCTTCCCACAGGTACTGGATATTCAGGTCTTGGGGCCGTGTGGGCACGGTGATTGGTAGTAACAAACTGGAGCAGATGCCATCCAAGGAGGATGCCATTGAGCATTTTATGAAATTATATGAAGAGAAAACCGGAAACGCCTGGCACTCTAAAAACTTTACGAAGCATCCCAAAAAGTTCTACCCTCTGGAGATTGACTATGGCCAGGTAATCATGCTCTGACACTTGCTAGTGCTAGTAAAAGATTTTCTTTTAAAAACCTGCCATGAGTCAGATGACATCATTGATGAATTCCACCAGATATTTAAAGAATCGATACTGGTCCTTCGTAAACTCTTCCAAAAAACAGAAGAGGAAGGAACACTTTTCAACTCATTATACAAGGCCAGTATTATCCTGATAAGCACAGATGGATAAAGACATTACAGGAAAACTACAGACCAACATAGTTATGAATATAAATGCAGAACCTTCGACAAAATACTAACAAACCGAATCTAGCAGCACATGGGGATTTAGACACTATGACTGAGTAGGATTTATCCCAGGAATGCAAGGTTGGTTCAACATGCAAAAATCAAATCAGTGTAATGTAACATGAGTAGAATAAAGGATAGAAGCCACACAGTCATCCTAATGAACACAGAAAAAGCATTTAATAAAATCCATGCCCTTTCATGAATAAAATCTACTCCATGAAGTGTGAGGTGAAGCTTATAAGAACAGTGTGAGCATTTTCAAGACTCACAAAGGAGCAGTCTTTGGAATTGCTCCCTAAACACAAGGAGGGAGGAGTTCATAGAGGTTGCTTATCTGAAGGTCATGCGACTTGCTTTATCATCAAGATAGAATTATAGTGACTACACTGGGTCACAGTTTTTAGTCCTAAATTATTTCCTGATAATTTCTCATTATTTTTATTTGTAGCTTGATCGTCTCCCTTTATATTACCAGGCAACCTTCCAGTGTCTCTTGACTGATACTATTGAGGCCATTTGTTTTTGACAAAATTCTTACATTGTTTCTATATGAAAACCTGTTGCTTTTATAATGAGGGGTGGTACACATTTATTATGCAGAGGGAAAGAGATTTACTGCAGTGGTACAGGTTTTAACTCGAATCTTTGAGGTCTAATGTGTCAAAGGGGGATTTGACGAATTTGTAAACTGTAAGTTCTCTAGTTTATAGAGTGTCATGAACTTTACCATTAAAAACAGAAATTAACTTCTATAATGTTGGGGTAGAGAACTTGGACTTGAGTGTTGGACATACTTGGTCTAACTCAGCAGTGCTCCCTACTGAGTTTATTTTTTGCATTTCAAAAAGATGTACAGTTGAACAACACAAGTTTGAATTACATGGGTCCACTTACATGTGGAATTTTTTCATTGTAAATACTGCAGTTCCATACAATCCATGGTGGTTGAATCCACGGATGTGCTGAGGATAGAGAGAAACTATGTAAATTATATGCACATTTTCAACTGCAAGGAAGGGTGGCTAGCACCTGAGGTGTACAAAGGTACAGAAAAGTTAAGCTCAAGGTATACGTCTATATATTCTTCTTTTCAGTTGACAGGTACTTTTAGCCACCGTAGCCCTGGAGTCTTTCCTTACTCACTGTGTTGCCACCACCCACGTTTTGCCTTAATGTTCTAGGAGTATTTCCCCGTGTCCTCTAGAGTGGTGCTGTCTAACAGAGAGATGCAGCCACTTATGCAGTTTTAAATATTTTAGTGGCTACATTTTATGAAGTAAGAACAGTGACATTAATACTAGTTAACCCAGTGTGTCCAAAATATTATCATTTTGATATGTTGATATTGAAATAGCTTTCCTTTTTTTTTTTTTTATCTCAGTCTTTGATAGCTGATGTTTTTCTAGCTCTTAAAACATATCTCAATTCAGAATGACCACATGTCAGAACCAGGGGCTACTCTGTTAAATGGTACTGAACTAGAGCATCATTTCTAAAGTCTGTATAGAATTCCATCCTCTGGTAGTAATAATAGTGTTAGTTGCTCAGTCATGTCCAACTCCTTGCAACCCCATGGACTTTAGCCCACCAGGCTCCTCTGTCCATGGGATTCTCCAGGCAAGAATACTGGAGTGGGTTGCCATGCTGTCCTCCAGGGGATCTTCCCGACACAGGGATCAAAACCCAGGTCTCGTGGGTGGCTGTAGTTTGTAATTTACCAAACAACATTCTCCCATCCCCCAGTTAGATGTTTAGATTATTTTTAGATATTCGCTATAATGATGCTGATGTACATATTTGTATGCCTTTTTGCTTACTATCCTTAAGAGTTCCTGGTTACAGTATATGCATATAAATAAGGCTTTTTAACGTATTAATAGTTTGCCTTCAAGTAAAGTTACAGCTGGAAGATAAGAATGCATGCAAAGACGTGTGTTTCAGCATTGAGAGTAGATCCACTGTGACACTGACAGCAGCACCCTGAGCACTAGCACACGGGTTCTTCTCTGCAGCTTCATTAAGCCAAGCAGATTCCAGGAGCAAAGCCCAACACCAGTTACCCTCATTCAGTCAGGGTCTTGGCTCAGCCTGGGATCCCCAGCTGGCTGGAGTTAAAGTCCTGTGTTGTTCGTATATTAGGAAGAGCAATCCCGGGGAGCAGGGGTGAGGGGTTGGGATGATGCTCGTATGTGCTCTAACGCTGTCAAGCTGCCTGACAGGAAGTGGGACTGGTTGCTTGATCCTTTGGCACTATAGAGAAGGCTGTGTGAATTCAGCCTTGGGTGAGGCAGTGTAAGAGAAGAAAGGAGGCAGAATTTGTCCATCAGTCCAGTGTGCCTTGGGTTTAAGGTTTGCCCTCATAGGTGCCAGCGCTTCCACGTTGGGCATGAATGGGCACTGGGCAGGTTCCCAGGCACAGGGCACCAGCAACAACAGCGTGGGAGGCAGTGCGGGTGCCTGCAGGTCTGCCTGTGTAGAACTGGATGCTTCGGTGGTGTCTGGAATAAGAATCGGGAGCAGCTGAGAGGATCTGGGGCGCATAGGCAGTCTCATCCTGTCCATACTCAACATCTTCCTCCTGGCAACTAATGCCAAACCTTTTTGATGAACACGCAGCCTTTTTTTTTTTTTTTTTTTTTTAACCTTTTGGTGGCACTCCATCCTGTATCCTTTCTCTGCCAGATGACACTACCACAACTTTGCTTGGGTTGTTTAATTGGGTCTCTTCCTGATTTTCCCTACAGGATGAAGAGGCAGTGAAGAAGTTGACAGTAAACCCTGGCACCAAGTCCAAGCTCCCCAAGCCAGTGCAGAACCTCATTAAGATGATCTTTGATGTAGAGAGTATGAAGAAAGCCATGGTGGAGTATGAGGTTATTGCACTTTTGTTATATTTATGAGCATTTGCTGGGGTGGATGATTGGAGTGCTGAGTTGGCAACGAGTTCAATGGCTGGTCTTCAGCCTGAGACATACAGGAGTTCTGTGGCCTGGGGTACCTACACTTTCACAGAGAATCATTGGCCTGTTGTGAAATAGATGGTATGTTGTCCCCATTGCACTTTTTCCCTTGAAGTTGCCATAAAGGAGTGTGGGGCATGGTTCTTCTGTGGCTCAACCAAATAGGCCACTTGGAGTTGTCATGGAAGTCCAAGATGGAGCCCATTTACAGTGAAAGAACTGCTGTGACCAGCAGAGAGCTTCTGACACTTGCTTCATCAGATAAAATTCATACCAGCCAATCATAGGGTGGAGGGGAGGGGGAAGTGATGACTGGAAAAGTGGCAGGGACCACCAGCCAGGGCCAGGTGCTCTCTGTTTGTCCCCTGGGAGATGAATGTTCTCGCTGCCTCTAAGCTTGGAGCCGCTTTGAAAAAGAAGCAGGGACTAGCAGAGTACAGGCGTTGCAGATTAGCCTTGACCATTCTGCCCCTTCACCAGCTTGCTTCCTCTCTGCTTCTTCCAACCAGCCTTAAAGAAAGCAAGACAAATCTGGGTTGTAGAGACCACTAGCAGCTTCTCTTCCTCAGCCCTGCATCTCCCTGTCTTAAGCCCAGCCTGGCAGGACTGCTGGGGCTCTGCTGTTGTTATAGTGTTGGGTCATGACTTAGACACCCCTAACAGGTGTGAA
The DNA here is from genome assembly GCF_055505025.1 of Bos grunniens. NCBI lineage: Eukaryota > Metazoa > Chordata > Mammalia > Artiodactyla > Bovidae > Bos > Bos grunniens. Next base: position 51,735,557 of record NC_141180.1, read on the forward strand.
GATAGCTAGGGCTTCTGCAGATATCTTGTTCAAGTAGATATACAACCAGGCTTCTTGCTAGGAGGTCTGACAGGTTTGAACAGCTTATGGGCAGGCTCAGCAAGAATGCCTAGAGAAGAGTGGGCAGGGGCATCTTCATTTCATGAATCTTTCAAAAGAAAGGTTCCACATACCCTTTCTGGCTTTCTGTACTCTGGCTTCTCTGTGATTCATAGAATTTCTCAGCTGTCATCAGACCCAGTCTCTCTATGTGAAATGACTTTTTTTTTTTTAATATTGTTTTATACTCTAAAAAGGGCTTTACCTGGTGGCTCAGACGATAAAGAATCCACCTGCAATGTGGGAGACCTGGGTTGGGAAGATCCCCTGGAGGAAGGCATAGCAACCCCACTCCAGTATTCTTGCCTGGAGAACCCCATCACAGTGGAACCTGATGGGCTATAGTCCATGGGGTTGCAAAGGGTCAGACATGACTGAGCAACTTAGCACACATACACTCTAAAACAGCCTAGAGACACGGAACTAAGTGGGTTGGGCATGTGGAGAGTGGGGCACCCACTCCCAGCCCAATGGACTGCACGTGAAATGGGGTGACCAGGTAGATAAGGAAACATAGTAACCAGGGGCACTGTGTGCTCCCCGGGAGCAGGTGAGTCCTAAGACCAGAGCAGAGTCCGAGCCAGGCCGGGGAGGGTGTGCGCTGAGTCCAGAGCCCACGCTCCAGCTTTGAAGCCTCCTTCCCCACTGCAGCCCACAGTCGCGAGTGGAGGTGGCTTGTGCTGGTTGAGCCCTTTCCTTGTTCTTGTGGGCTGTGTCTGTGCATCTGAGGGTGTGGGTTAGAGAAACCAGGTCTTTTTAAAACAAGCACCAGAATTACCCAGCTCAGGGAAGGGCTTCCCTCAGAGTCTCTGCTGTCACTCTGGTCACACTGTTCTTGGAGTATATCTTCTGGAGTTCCCTCTTTAGAATTGCTTTAGAGCCAACTCACAGTCCATGCTTGGGTCACTCTGCTCTTTTACTATACTGTGTCCTTGGCTCAGAATACATTACCCATCCTCTTCCCTGGACTGCACTCCAACTGTGTAAACTCTTCCCAGAAAGCAGCTCTCCCGGGGATGGGCGGATGGGCAGTACTGAGAACGCAGACGCTGTCACCACTGGCCCCTAACTGGGGCCTGTTGGGTGTGAGCACTTTCACATCCTCTTAATATTTCATCTAATCAGATAGCAGTTCCACTTCTTGAGCGCTTGTCCAGCTCCATCTTTGTTCCAGGCCCCGCAGACACTAGCCCCAAAGATGGGCTAAGTGCAGTCCCGGGGCCAGGAGCTCAGGAGTTCTGCTGGAAACAACCCTAGAGACAGCAGCTCAGGATTCAGAGCAGGGAGCCCCATGGGGGGCTGATAGAGGAGGGGGCCTAGCCAGCATTCAGGCAGGTCGCTCCCATAGGGAGTGGGTGCCTCGCTCCGTAGCTGGTGACCAGACCCCTGGCCACAGAGTTCATGCTTCTCCCACTGCAGCCAGCTCCCTGCCTTCCTGCTGGTTCCCAGGGTGTTGTAAGCAGCACTGTTGTAGGGACAGATGTTTAACCTTCAGGGTGACTGATTTGAGGGGTACATTGTTAGCTTGATGTCAGTATGTATGTTCAGGAGCGTGTCGTTTTAAAAATAATTTTCACCACTTTATGGTTATTTTCTGGCTGGGGATGGCCTTGGCTCTGAGACCCCAGGGAGGGCCTCACTTGGGAATTAGATGAGAGTCCTGCTGTGTTTTCTTCCAGAAGTGTGGGACTGTTTCAAACCCAGTACAGGGGTGGGGGCTTGGCTTATCTCTGCCATAAATGAACAAAGAGTCTTCTCTCACAGACTCCCATCCACTGCACTGGGGGTAGGGCTGCAGAGCCTGTGGAATTGGGTCACCAGGTCTCCTTAGGAGGGCCAAACAGACTGTGTCTGCTTCTTTTGGAGCCCAGAAGGCCTGGGGTGATGTTCAGTCCGGCTCTCCCATCATCATGCCAGACAGTGCCCAGCTTTCAAAGGGAAAAAATCCCCCTGTCTCCTCAGATTGACCTTCAGAAGATGCCCTTGGGGAAGCTGAGCAAAAGGCAGATCCAGGCTGCATACTCCATCCTCAGTGAGGTCCAGCAGGTAAGACCCCAGCCTCTCCTCCAGCTACCCCATGCTGGGGGCAGGGGCATCTACTGGGCTGCCTGTCATCCTCTGGTGGGGAATGCAGCAGTACATTTACTCAAGGTTAAGAAAATAGACCTACTGATTCCTGCTGATTGAGATGGTTTTCAGTTCACCAAGTATGACAAAGAAAGTAAGGTGATCACAATCCTAATGAATTAGCAGTGTTTTCAGTTGTCAGATATGAAGTAAACACTTTATGCCTGATGAGGAATTTTCATTCTCCTGCCTCATAAAAACGTTCTGATTTTATTCTGTGTCCTTAAGAGAGGCTGAGTTTATTTGGCAGTTACTAGGAAATCATCAAGTAGCATCATCACGCAGTTAAATACTGCTTTGCTCTTGTTCATGTTCATTCCACGTCCACTTGGCTGAGCATCTCCCAAGGTCCCCCGTCCCCAGTGTCTTCCAGCCTCTGCCCTGGAGGGTTCCACTTGTGTTTGGGGATGGCACATGAAAGAAGAAAACCACACAGGACGCTGAAGTCGGACCAGGGCAGGGGACTCTGGCTGATGCTGGAGAGGAGGCCCTGAAATGTAGCGGTTAAATCCGGTTACAGCCAGTCCTGATCAGTTGACCTCTTTCCTTGTTACCCAATGCCAGAGACCTGAAAGCCTGCTCAGCCTGAGCTCTTTCCCATTCCAGAATGTCCAGGCGGAGGGGCTGGGGTGGTGTCCTTTGCCTGTTGCACAGAGCAGCCTGCAGCACAGGCAGAGGTTTACAACGAGGACAAGCCCGAGTCACCGTGAGAAGCCAACCTAGGGCTTCAGGTGCTGACTCGTTGCCCCTTTACCCTCCTGTAGGCACCGAGGGTGTCTGCCGAGCGTGCACTGACTAGGGGTCCAGCTCCTCCGTTTCTTTGTGCGTTTACTGAGCACCTTCTGCGTGGAGCACTGACTAGCAGTGCGGCCTGGGGAGGGGCTCACCTTTCTGTGCTGGCCCTGGCCCACCCCACCCCGCCCCCACCTTAAAGATGAAGGTCAGTGGCCTAGGCGGCCAGATTGAATTTTATAGCAAAGGGTCTTTTTTTCTCCCCCTCAAGGTGTGTTGTTTTTTTTGTTGTTGTTGTATCAGGTCTTAGTTGTGACCTGTAGGTTCTTTGTGGCAGTGCCCAGGCTTCACCGTAGTTGGTGATGCTCGGGCTTAGTTGCCCCATGGCATGTGGGATCTTAGTTCCCCAAACGTGGATTGAACTCACGTTACCTCCATTAGAAAGCAGATTCTTAACCACTGGACCACCACAGAAGTCCCCGACAGTTTGTTGTGAAATCTTTTCAAACACGCAGAAAGTTGAAAGACTTCTGTAGCAACAGCCAGTGTGCCCACCATCAACATGCCCCAGTGGGTATTTTGCATAGCGCTGCGGGGTTTATGGGTATATAAATGCACAACTGTCTGTACAAGTGAAGTCGTGTACGGGAAGCCCGTGTGTCCAGAGCCACCCGGTTTGAGGATGGGATCCTGCCGCTGCCCAGCTGACAGGCGCTGCAGAAGGTGGTTTCCTGGCCTGGCCACATAGACTTGGCGGCAGCACCTGGCTTCCAGAGGAGAGAGTCCGGCAAAGTGCTGGGAGCTCAGCGGTGCCTCAGGCTGTTCCCTCTGTTCCCTCCCCCCAAAGGCACTGTCCCAGGGCAGCAGTGACTCTCACATCCTGGATCTCTCCAACCGCTTCTACACCCTGATCCCCCACGACTTTGGGATGAAGAAGCCCCCGCTGCTGAACAACGCAAACAGCGTGCAGGTAGCACCGCGGCCCAGGAGGAGCCACTGGTCTGGGCTGTGCAGGGCTGGGTGTCACTCCCTCATCACTGCCCCTCTGTGTTGTGATCCCCGAGGGCGGTGGCCAGGCCCACCGCTGGGCTCTCATTTCAAAGTAGGGTATCTCCCCATATCAGGAGCCTGATCATGGGTAGAACAGTTGGGTTTTCCTGCCCTTGCTGACTGCCCTTGCTGAACCACGTCAGTCTGGGGGAAAAGAACTATAGGAGAGGGGGGGAGCATCTTTGTCTCTGCTTTCCCTTTCTCCTTCATTAGGCAGCCAGTGAGAGGTCTCCACCTGTCACCAGTGTGTGGGAGAGAAACCCCACACACAAAGCCATGTGGTTGCTGCCTCTTCTGCCCTGGAGAGCGAGCCTCCTTAGCATTCCAGAAATCCTTAGGCGTGTACCCTGTGAACAGAGAACAGACTGTCCCTGGACACCTGGGAGGGACCTCGTCACTGTGTTAGACATTGTCTGGGTTCTGGGTGAGTTTCTCCCTCGCCTTGTACTTAGCTCTAGGTTTTCCTTTCCTCCAGGCCAAGGTGGAAATGCTAGACAACCTGCTGGACATTGAGGTGGCCTACAGTCTACTCAGGGGTGGTTCTGATGACAGCAGCAAGGACCCCATTGATGTCAACTATGAGAAGCTCAAAACTGACATTAAGGTAACAGGGCCTGCCCTTTCTGAAGCATCAGACCCTCTGTCCCAAGAACAGTGGTCCCCAAACTTAAACATGCATCGGGATCTCCTAGAGAGCTTGTTAAAACAGATTGCTGGGGTCCAAGGATTGACCATCCTGATAAGGTTCCTCGGTGTTTCTGCTTGTGGTCCTCTGAGAACCTCAGAGCCTTCACCTGTAAAGAAGCACCTTGTTTGCGAGGCAGGCTTCCAAGTGAAGGCAAGCGCTGATGGCAGCCGTAATAAAGCTGCGGTGCCTAGATGCATGTCCTCTGGAGTCAGAGTGGCTGTGTTGGTGAGCACAGTTCTTGAACTTGGGTCTGTTGGAGGCTTGGGCAGAAATCACCCTGCCTTGGCCAACCGGAGAAATTTTTGCCTTAGCTACAGGCTTGCCCTGGCTTTGAGCCTGGTCTCACATCTCACATGTGCCTCATTTCACAGCCCATGTCCTGCCCTGCAGTGTGAGGAAGTTCAAGTACACTGGGATCTGTTCAGCCTGGTGTCCTGTGTTTACATAACTAAAAAGAGCCTTTGCTCCATCCTTAGGACAAACTATATGTTTTGTGTGGTGTGTGGTGTGTGGGTGTATGCCGGTAGGATACCAAACAGCCTAGTTCTTCATGAAGGGGTTTGTTAATGTCTCCGTTAATGATTGTGAAGCCATTTAATTAAGAAGCAATGAGGAGAACTAGAATTTCTGCATTCTCTGAACTTTGGATTAGACTGAAAATATAAGTCCCATCACACACTCATTGATTTAGGCAGAGATTCCATTATCTGATGGTTATTTAGTGCACATTTGCTCTGAGCCACGATGTGCTGTCCCTGAGGATTCAAATGGAGCACCCATCACCGTCGTCAAAAGCCCTAGAGTCTGTCGTATCCTCACTGCTTTTGGTTGCAGGTCTTGGCTGCAGGGTGTCTCCTGGCCCCGGGGCTTTAAGTCATGGTTCAGTTCAGTACACGCAAACAAAGTCATTTCCAACTCTTGGTGACCCCATGAACTGTAGCCCGCCAGGCTCCTCTGTCCATGGAATTCTCCAGGCAAGAATACTAGAGTGGATTGTCATTCCCTTCTCCAGGGGATCTTCCCGATCCAAGGATTGAACCCAGGATCTCCTGCTTAAGTTATGGTTAAGGGGACTATTACCTGAGAGCCAGCTAGCTCCTCATTGTAGAGGTTTCCCGCTCCCAGTGAGCCCCACGTTCCTAGCTTTCGTGATGGCCCAAAGCATAGGGTTCTAAGGCAGGAGGGAGGCTGGGATCATGCAAACAGGTGATGCCCGAGGAGATGGGGGGCCTGGAACACAGGCTGGCTCTCTCCCACCTGGGCTCCACGTGAGCCATGTATTACTTGTTCGTCAACCGAGCCTATTGTTGTTCTCCCTGCCTCTGTGTGGCTCTCCTTGCTCTGATTCCAAGATGCTTTATTTCTAGGTTGTGGACAAAGATTCCGAAGAAGCCGAGATCATTAGGAAGTATGTGAAGAACACTCACGCGACCACACACAACGCGTACGACTTAGAAGTCGTCGACGTAAGGCTCTCTCCTCCCTCTGCCCCCTTTGTGTCCTGTCAGCTCTTCCCTGCCCATTCCTCCGACCTGGGCCGGGTAGAAAAGAGCAGTTGGCTTTGCTTTAAATAACCAGAGGAAGTGACACAGTTGTTTGTGAGACACAAAAGTCCATAGTCTTGTGGTTTGGGGTTGGCTTTTTATTCTGTTTTAAAGGACATTTCCTACCTACCATTCCAAAAACCTAGTTCTCGCCTAGTTTTGGAATCAGAACTATTATGAGAGATCCAAAATAAAGGGCCTCAGGTGTGCCTCTGCTGCACGCAGTATGCATTCAGCTGCTGGTCCCTACTGGACGAGACCTTGAGTGTCTGTTGGTGCATCCCAGCCCGATTGGAACACCTTACGTACTGCAGAAGGCCTCACGTGTCTCAGCTCTGTTCCTGTGTCTCTTCGGATCTTCCAGTTCCCCCACAGTAACCTGTGGCTCCTTCCACCTCTCTCCTTTATGTAATAACTCCGACCAGATCTTCAAGATAGAGCGCGAAGGGGAAAGCCAGCGTTACAAGCCGTTTAAGCAGCTGCATAACCGGAGGCTGCTGTGGCACGGGTCCAGGACCACCAACTTCGCGGGCATCCTGTCCCAGGGTCTCCGGATAGCCCCACCTGAAGCGCCTGTGGTACGTGCCTGGCCCAGGAGCCATAGCAGGAGAGGGGTGGACTCTGCCCATCTCTGCAGCCATCTCCACTTGAGCCCTGTGGGTACTTGTGTGGGAAGCCTCTGTGTGCCTCTGTGACCACACAGCCTTGTTTAAAGATGAAGGCACAACCATGGTGGTTAAGGTGAGCGTTGCCGCACGGCCCTTTCCTGACCTTACTACCAAGCTGCACACAATTTCTGGAACAGAGGAAGTGAAATGTTTTGCAGACCCTGCTGTGAATGATAATTGGGTGTTGACTGGCAGAGAGCACAGACTTTGGCCACAGGCCAGGCTGAGTCTCAGCCTACCTCTCCCACCTCCCAGCTGGGGACCTCCAGTCTGCCTTGGTAGAGTCTGCTGCTCAATTATAGACGTGACCCACAGGCAGGAACTTAAGAAGGGTCTGCCAGGCCCCTTGTTCTGTAGTTGTAGAAAGCAAGGAGCTTAATGACCGGACTTGTTAGTGTGGCAGAGTCCACTGTGCCGTGCAGCAGCAAACACTCTAATGTCTCTTAACTCCATTTTCCCTTAAAGGAATAAAAAGTATAGCTGTGTTTACCGGGTGTTCACATGTGCCACACCCTGGTCTAAGAAGCCGTTAGTAGCTCATTTAATTTTCACAGCAGCCCCATAGGGTTCTTTTCCCCAGTTCAGCGAAGAAAGTGAGGTCCAAAGAGATCCCAGTGACTTCTCACAGCCCCTAGGCAGCAGGTGGAGCTGGGATCTGAACAACCTGCTCCTGAGCGCAAGCCTCTGCCCTCTGTGGGGGCTGCTAGTAACCTGTCAGGGCTGTTTTCTTGGCACCTGGCTCACAGTCAGCGCTCCCATTAGAAGGTTTTCAACTGTCCCTTTTCCATCTCTCTAGACGGGCTACATGTTTGGTAAGGGAATCTATTTCGCCGACATGGTCTCCAAGAGTGCCAACTACTGCCACACGTCCCAGGGAGACCCAATAGGCTTGATCCTGTTGGGAGAAGTTGCCCTTGGAAACATGTGAGTAACCCCAGCTCTGGGGCTGGTGGCACTTGATGGGGGTGGATGGGGTGAGCTGCAGGAAAGAGCTTCCCCTGGATAGGTGTGATCCTGGAAATTCCCCACCACAGTTATAGGACCCACCAGTTCGGCGGTGGGTGTCAGACACCAATGCAAGTTAAGTGAATGAGGGAGGCACAGAAATGCTTCACAAAACCAAGACAGGAAGACAGCCAGGCCTCAGGTACTGGCAGTTCTGTTCTTCCTGTGGACTGGGAAGCACAGAGGGTGGTCACTTCATTGCCCCTGTCCCCCTACTGATTTTTAGATTTCCTTTCTGAGACCAACTCAGGTTGAATTGGAATCTTAATCCCAGTTGCAGATTCCTTGCAGAGAAAATCTGATTGGCCTAGCTTGGATTGGTTGTCCACCTTGGCCTTATCGACCATAATCCAGAGAGAGCAGGGTTATGTAATAGACCAGGAGGGGTCTCAGGGTCCTGGACTGGACAAAGTTCCACAATGGCAGCTACACCATAGCTCTAATCGGGCCCTTTCCTGGAAGCAGCCTTCTGGCAGTGATCGTTGGCACCAGCTGTTCAAAGGGGGCTGCACCTTCCATGTCTAGAACCAGAGCAGAGGGGAGCTCCTAGCAGGGAACGTGGACTGGACTCTCTGAGTGTTGGTCTCAGCAGCTTCTGTGGCCTTGCTTTGCTGTTTGTACTGTTGGTCTGAGAGCCCAGTGACTTTAGAGGCTCTTCTGAAACTACCTTCTCTTATAGGTATGAACTGAAACATGCTTCGCATATCAGCAAGTTACCCAAGGGCAAGCACAGTGTCAAAGGTAATGTGTTTCGGAAGCTGCTGCTGCAGGTACCCAGGACGGCACAGGGAGGGGGCTTTGTTTCCCCCAAAGTCATAGTTTCTGTGGCTAGCTGTTACAAGTTCTTTTTTTTTTAAAAAATGTTTGACTCTGGCCACAAATGACCCTGGTTTTACAAATGCCATAGAAGAGTTCTGGTTCCCGCTGCTAATTACCAGGTGCACTGACTTTGGGTTCTAACCTGACTCCTCGCTTCAGTATTGAGGGCCTTCTGGTGGCATAGTGGTACCTGGAGCTTCTTGAATTGCTATAGCTCATAGCCCGTAATGATTTAGGACTTCCTTCTGCCTAGGTGAAGCGAGGGCTTTGGAATTCTACTTAACGGAAAGCAGGGTGGGGGCACTACTATGCCAATGAAAATCAGTTAGGCTGGAACTTGCTGTATACCTACAGCTGTATGTCTGGAAAGAGGACACAGTATTGGGTTTCGTATGTCTTTTAAATGTATATACAGATCTCATCTCTCTGGACCGTTTTCGGCATGTTTCCACAAATCGTATCCCGTCTGCCTTCTGTCCTGCAGGTTTAGGCAAAACTACCCCTGACCCATCGGCTAGTATTACTGTGGATGGTGTGGAGGTGCCTCTCGGGACAGGGATTTCATCTGGTGTTAATGACACCTGTCTGCTGTATAACGAGTATCCTTTTACGAGTGTGCTATGCATGCCTCAAGCAACGGTCTGGGGTTGTGAAGTCACTTAAATGCAGCCAGTTCACCCAGGGGCGGGCTGGCTCAAGACTGTCCCGTGGTGTGTCTCACGGGGAACAGTTCCCCTCAGTGGTCTCCCCGGTCAGGATGAGAGACCCAGCCCCCGACCTGGGAGGGTTTGTGGCGTGTGGCCGTAGGCCAGCTTATGGGCAGCAAGCATGCCCTCCTTTGTGGAAGCGTTTGTACCTTGACACACTTCCCCTCCAGGTACATCGTCTACGACATTGCTCAGGTCCACCTGAAGTACCTGCTGAAGCTGAAGTTCAACTTTAAGACATCCCTGTGGTGAGCTGTGAGGTGCGCAGGCTGGTGACTGGCGTGCTTTGCACTGACTGGCCAGGCAGAAACCTCAGCTGAGTTGCTGAGGCATAGTAGCTTCACTCAGTCTCCTTAGAAGGGATTTTATATGAACACTTGGTCACATGTTTCAGCGATTTTCCCAGCTTTTCAAATCCCTTGATTGTGTTGGGCGGGGGAGCGGGCGGGGGGTGGTTTCGGGGTTTTTCTCCTGCCAGCCATAACCCTGGTAGGTGCAACTGACAATAGAGGAAAAGCTGGGGAGGGTCTTACCTGTGTCTAGATTAGTCCAATGAAAGAGCCTTGCAGGCCACATTAGAACATCTGCCTTACTGGTTTCCCCAGGGAAGGAAAAAAATAATCTTCTACCCTTGTTTTTAAGTATTCATCTTTAGTTTTGGAAAAATGTTAAGTGTTTATTTTGAGGTCAAAATAAAAACTAATTTCATACTATTTAAATTTCCTTTTTTTTTTTTTTTTTCACTTTGTATTTGTTGTCACCCTTTCAGCCTCTTGTTTTTTGGTGAGAAGTGTTGGGAGACCACAGGGAGGAGCTTTAACAATTTCTCATACTGAGAAACAAAAGGCACTTTCCTTTTCTAGAAACTCGTGAACGTGGAAGCTCTCGGAATACGTAGTAGTTTTAGATTGCATTTAAAATTCTGTTTTCCTCTGAGCAGTTTTGTCTTCTAAATTAAGACTAGCATCACCAAAATACCAAAGGGCTAATAGTAATTCTGGATTAAAATGGAAATGGCTTCTGTCGTTATGTGTGTTTGGTCTCCTTCTGACTGCGGATCTGTTCATCTTCACAGTGCAAGGTCCACAGAGACTGTAGGGGGATTGTTTGCACCCGTATCCATGAAACCCCAGAATGTGCCAGGCAACATACAGCAGTGGCCAGTAGGAGAGCCCCATCTGAGTAACAGAAAGCCAAGCATAGGAGACCATGCTTCTTTCTCTTCAGTTTATCAGATAGTTGGCGGTGATAAACCTGTGTCAGCATGCACTTCCTTTCTGTGGAGTGTTATCTTACATATACTACGTTGCCTCCTGCCACTGCTGTATATTGGAGCATAGTGCTTATTAAATATTTACAATTAAGTTCCCTGAAAGCCAGAATGGTATCTTGTGACACTTTATTAAACCTTCTACAGAAGGAGAATGGGAAGTGAGGGCTAGAAGGTGGAGTCACAGGTAAGAGAAGGCCTCAGAATGAGCTGCTGTTGCAGCCCCAGACACACAGGTGTTCTGGGTCAGAGGAACAAAGAGCAGACTTCATTCCAGACAGGAAAGAAGAAAAACACATTTTCTCTGAGTTGTTACATTGAAGTGATGATAGCGGCAGGTGCAGTTATGAACTGTGACTGTGTGTCTTGGTAGCCATATTTGTGGCTTTCTGCAGTTAATAAAATTTAAGGGCCACACAAAACCCAAGTTAGGGTGTCATATTTCAGAAACAGGCAAACCAGCTTCTTTATCTTTTGTTTGGTGTCCTTAACTTTTGATGAAAATCCTTAGCAAAATCAACCTGAGGCCCCTCTCCTGGTTAGCTGGCCACTCAGTAATGCTCTCAGCCTCCCTAGATCCTGAATATTCTGTACTCTTCACCATTTTTTTTTATCAGCACAGAGAAGGGCAATTACCAGCCCCCACCCCTCCCTGCACCACAGTACCTGATTAAACAGAGTATTTTTAGATTGGAGTGATTGCTTAATGGGTTTTCTATAATCAGAAGTGATTTCTTTCTTTAAGAGATTCTGATTCCATACTTTCTTGCTAAAAGAGGGAACCTGCCATGTTATGTTTCAATATTCATATTTTTATTTTCTTCCTTCACTTTACAAAAATTGAGGTTAGCAGCTAAAATGTGTATAGTTAGTTTAAAATTGTAAATCATACAGAAGCACAGGGTGCCTGGTGAGCCAAGGTGCAGCCCTGGGCCTCTGCTGGGAGCTGCCTGCCCTCCTGCCTTTGCCTGGAAATGCGCTTGGACGGCCGCAGCTGCCAGAGACAGCATTTGGCTCACGTTTCAGTCCACACTGTTCACACAGCGTGGCGCATGCCCGTGGTTTAAATGTTCTAAGCAGAAGCACCACCCATCACTCCAATGTGTTAACCAACAGGGTTTGCATTGGCAGTTCTCTCTTGCTGCCCTCTTTTGGAGGCTGAGAACAGCGCCTCGAACAACCCTGTGAGAGCACTCCTGTGAAGCTGCTATAGTGATGTGATGACTGGAGTTTCGCACTGGGGTAAACCCCCAAACACTGTGCTTTTAGGGTCCCCTGAGTTAAGCCCAGTGGCAGCTTGGCCATGCAGAGTGTGTTCTGTGTTCAGTGTTCACGCTGAAAGCCCTTTGACCTGCTCCACACACCTTGTGTCTTCTCTCCATGAGGATCTGAATATCAGGGATAGGTTTATCTCCAACCTGTTGGGCTGGTTTTAATTACTCTCCTTGTCACCCAGCTACTTTAAGGATTTCATATTTCCAAAGTAGCATCACTTCCTCTTCAATTCCCCAAATACTGGGAGTTGTTTTTTTAAAGGAATGGTATTCTAAGTAAGGCTTTTCGTATTGTGGCTCCCTGGGAGCTTATAGCTGGTTTTGTGGGGTCCAGAGTAGTGATGACCAACATCCCACCACCTGCCTCACTTCTGCCCAGTAACCTTTGCCTGAAAGATCATCAGGCAGGTCCTATTTGCATTTCTCTGGCTTAGGAGAGCAAAGCCAGGCCAGGATCTAGGTTATAAGCAGGTACATTTTTGGAGACTCATTTTGGAAAATAAAAAGATAACGGCCTGCAAACATTTTCCTCAGGTAAGAGGTTGCCGACTGGTGGACAGGGCTGGAGATGGGGACACCTGGGCATTAGCCCTGTTCCACCACTGTGCCTTTCTGGGCAGGGGGTCTCACCTTGCAGCAATGGGCTCGTGCCCGTAAGTCAACTGGGTTTGCCACGTGTCCATTCACCCAGATGTGGCCTCATTGAAGGTGGAATGGGTCCTAAAGCTGAGCCAGTGTGCCAAACGGGGTGAGGCTGCACCACAGGGCCTGTGAGATCTTAGTTCCTCGATGGGGTCAAACCCTCGCCCCCTGCATTAGAAGCATAGTCTTAACCACTGGACTTCCAGGGAAGTCCCCCAGAATATGTTTTAGATCAGATACTAGCCTGTGGTGCTAGAAGCAAGGGCTAGAGTGGGCATAGCTCCTGACTCTTGCCACGTGTGACTTCCCCTGGAGCTCTGCTGGTTTGGAAGTCCAAGGCCTGAGGGAGACATGCTTCCCTAGGGGCCACGACAGTGGTTCCACCGACTTGGAAGATAAGGCTGCCACTTAAGGGCTCTAAAAACCACCATCTCCACAGGCAGAGAAAGGGGTTACTCTACTGGCTAATGTGACATTACCCAGTGGGAGATTGGGACGCTGGACCTTGGAGGTGGAAGGACAGTCTGCAGCCCGGGGGCTTCTCAGCATCACCTTGTCCATGGCGTAGTTGGACGAGGGTGGGGTGGGGAGCGGAGCTGCGGTCAGTGGAAGTCCGCAGCCTGTTACAGTGGTGGGGCTGTTGGGGACCTGACCCTCAGGAACGATAGTTTGGGCACTTCACCAGGTCAAAAACATCAGCTAAGGTTCAGACTGAGGACAGAAGAAGTAGGAAAGAAAAAGCTATAGGTAACAATTGTGGTTTTATGACCCGAGCATAAACAACTGAAATAACCAAGTACGGGGCTGTAGACAACTGGCCTGAGTGGCCTGAGCCTAGGATGTGAGATGATGGGTTAGAAGGGCTATAAATGTAAAATTGTTTATAAAGTGTCTATAAATGTCATTGTGGGGCTTCCCTGGTAGCTCAGCTGGTGAAGAATCCTCTTGCAATGCAGGAGACCCCAGTTCAATTCCTGTGTCAGGAAGGTCCCTGGAAAAGGGATAGGCTACCCACTCCAGTATTCTTGGGCTTTCCTGGTGGCTCAGATGGTAAAAAATCCACCTGTAATGTGGGAGACCCAGGTTCGATCCCTGGGTTGGGAAGATCCCCTGGAAGAGGGCATGGCAACCCACTCTAGTATTCTTGCCTGGAGAATCCCCATGGACAGAGGAGCCTGGTGGGCTACAGTCCATGGGGTCACGAAGAGTCAGACACAACTGAGCGACTAAGCACAACACAGGCAGGTGTTAGTAAGGTTACATTTGTGTACCCCCAAGCTCCCATGCATAATTCGGTAGATCCTGAACTCAGGGATGCTGTTGCCTGAGAACTGGTGGTGGGTTCAGCTTGGGGGAAGCAAGGTTCAGGGCCCAAAGGAGAGAACCCCTGACTTCCCAGGGTCATCTGAGTCCTTTCAATCAGGGCTTTTTCTCTTGACTGCAGAAAGATGAATCAGGGCTTTACTGGTGGCTCAGTGGTAAAGAATCCACCCACCAATGCAGGAGACACGGGTTCAGTCCGTGTCTGCATGCCACAGGACAACTAAACCTGTGAGCCACAACTACTGAAGCTTACACACCAAGAGCCCATGCTCCGCAACAAGAGAAGCCACCGCCATGAAAAGCCAGTGCGCTACGACTAGAGAGTAGCCCCTGCTCTCCCCGACCGGAGAAGGAGGGCCCGTGCGCAGAAGGAGGGCCCGTGCGCAGCAGCCAAGACACAGTGCAGCAATAAATTTTAAAAGGAGAATGTCAAAAAAAGGAAAAATCTAGCCATTCTGAATGCCTGAAATCTGTTGGTACCAACCTCTGAGTTGCTCTGAGAGTGTGTGTGCTAATTCCTATAAAGTACTTGGCATGGTTCCTGACCTTGGTATGCCCTCAGTAAACTTCAGCCATTATTGTTGAAATCCTAACGGATACCTTTGCCTGGGGTGTGAGTTGAAACAGGAAGCTCCAGTTTTTTTTAAAAAAAAAGAGAGAAACAGGCTTCCCTAGTGGTCCAGTGGTTAAGACTCCACCCTTCCACTATAGGGAGGTATGGGTTTGATTCCAGGTGGGGAAGTTTTTCATGCCATGAAGTGTGACCCAAAAAAAGAAAAAAAGGAGAAACCAAGGAACAAGACTAAGGAATAAATCCTATGCTTGTTGGGAGCCATTGGACAGTCAGGAGGAAGTGAAAGAAACGTGAAAGTGTGAGTCACAAAGTCGTGTCTAACTCTTTGTGATCCCATGGACTGTAACTCTCCAGGCTTCTCTGTCCATGGGATTCTCCAGGCAGGAAAGTGAGTGGGTTGCCATTCCCTTCTCCAGAGGATCTTCCCCACCCAGGCATCAGGAAGAAAAGCCCAGGGTTATAAAGGTGACCTTATGCCCACATTTTCAATCTCCTGGGAAACCTCCTTGACACTGGCCTCCCCTCAGAGTGCCTTCATTCTCTGCCCCTCCCTGTCACCCCCTTAACTGTAAAGGGACGGACGCTCCAACAGTGCTCCCCCCAGGCCCAGCCCTGCTTCCAGCCAGGCCTCCTGGGGCTCAGAATAGCCCAGCTGCTGTCTCAGCAGATGGCCAGTCTAATTTTAGCCATGTGGTGCTCACCCAGAGACCAGGCTGGGCTGTTTAGATTTGAATAAGCCAGTGTGCGACTTTGGTTTGGAGCCAGTAGCAAAGCTTTGAGCTGTTGTGATCTGTGTCTGCTCGTGCTTTACAGGCATTCCAGAAATACAATTTTTGAAGTATTTTGTTTCTCTAAACCAACAAGAGCCCAAACTGTAAAAAAACCAGCGGGCAGTCAAGCCTGCGGTGTGGTGGGAACTAGCCAGGAGACTGAGGATGGAAGGGGGTGAGAAGCAGACGGTGCTGCGGGCTCCTGCCCTGCTCCCCCAGCGATGGGCAGGTGGCCGGGCCTCAGTATCCGGGGCACACCTACCCCTCGATGCTGCCTTTGTCAGAACACAAGAAGAGAGTCTTAGCTTCCCAGTTCATCTCTTGAACCACTTCTGGTTGATGGGCTGTATTTTTGATGCTGTGAAAGGACTGTGATCAGGAAGAAATTAACCACAGATGTAAATAAGAATGGGCTTCCCGGGTGGTGCTAGTAAAGAACCCGCTTGCCAATGCAGGAGACGTAAGAGACTTGGATTTGATCCCTGGGTAAGGAAGGTCCTCTGGAGGAGGGCATGGCAACGCACTCCAGTATTCTTGCCAGGAAAATCTAATGGACAGGGAAGTCTGGCGGGCTGCAGTCCATGGCATCACAAAGAGTCAGATGTGACAAGCAACTTAGCATGCACACATATACAGTCCCTTAAGACAAGGTAGCGTGAAGTGGCAGATGTGGAAACTCGGTCTTGGAGAGGTGAGACTGTCCAAGTTCCCACCACAGATTGGAATTGAGCGGGTTGAGAACCTGTGTTTTCCAGCATGATATTTCTTACACATCATCCCCCATATATGAAGACTGCTTTGCATACAAATTATCTCAGAGAGTTAAGACAGCCCAGTATGGCTTGGAGACCCCTGACGTAGCCTGCCTTTGCCTTTCTGTGAGCTGATAGTTGAGGACCCGAGAAGACAATTGCTAGAATGAAGAGACCAGGCTCTAGTTCACAGCTTCCAACGCTGGGTCTGTGAACTCTTAGAAGGTGCTGGATGGTCATCAGGGAATCCATTGAGTCAGCAGCTGCTTTCAGAGGTAAGAAAAGGAAAGCAGGAACTTCCCTGGCGGTCCATTGGTTAAGACTTTGCCTTCCAATGCAGGGGCCATGGGTTCAATCCCTGGTCAGGGAGCTAAGATGCCTTTTAGACAAAAAAAAAAAAACTAATACATAGAACAGAAGCAATATTGTAACAAATTCAATAAAGACTTTAAAAATGGTCCACATTAAAAAAAAAAAAAAACTAAAAAAAAGAACAGGAAAGCAGTTCCAACAATAATAATATATGTCATCTCTCCGGTCCCATCACTTCATGCCAAATAGATGGGGAAACAGTGGAAACAGTGGCTGACTTTATTTTTTTGGGCTCCAAATCACTACAGATGGTGATTGCAGCCATGAAATTAAAAGACGCTAACTCCTTGGAAGAAAGTTATGACCAACCTAGACAGCATATTAAAAAACAGACATTACGTTGTCAAGAAAGGTCCATCTAGTCAAGGCTATGGTTTTTCCAGTAGTCATGTATGGATGTGAGAGTTGGACTATAAAGAAAGCTGAGCGCCGAAGAACTGATGCTTTTTAACCGTGGTGTTGGAGAAGACTCTTGAGAGTCCCTTGGACTGCAAGGAGATCGAACCAGTCCATCCTAGAGGAGGAGATCAGTCCTGGGTGTTCATTGGAAGGACTGATGTTGAAGCTGAAATTCCAATACTTTGGCCACCTGATGCAAAGAGTTGACTCATTTGAAGAGACCCTGATGCTGGGAAAGATTGAGGGCAGGAGAAGGGGACGACAGAGGATAAAATGGTTGGAAGGCATCACCAACTCAGTGGACATGAGTTTGGGTAAACTCTGGGAGTTGGTGATGGACAGGGAGGCCTGGCGTGCTGCGGTCCATGGGGTCTCAAAGAGTTGAACACGACTGAGCGACTGAACTGAACTAAACTGTCCAGAAGTGGACAGTGGCAGGATTGCTTAATTCAGCTCTCTATTTCTCTTGATGGTGACAGAGTGGCAGCTGGACTCCGAGTATCAACATCCAAAGGAGGAGAGAGTTGTCCCCTCATCCTTCTCTTTTTACCAAAAAGATTTTTCACTTTTTTATATATTGGTTTACTTCTGTGCTGGGTCTTTTTGCTGCTCCCGGGCTTTCTCTGGTTTCAATGAGTGGGGGCTGCTCTCTTGGTTTAGGTGTGCTGGATTCTCCCTGTGGTAGCTTCTCTTGTTATAGAGCATGGGCTCTAGGCGTGCAAGCTCAGTAGTTGTGGCGCATGGCATAGTTGCCCCGTAGCATGTGGAATCTTCCTGGACGAAGGATCAAACCTGTGTCCCCTGCATTAGCAGGCAAATTCTTATCCACTGTACCACCAGAGAAGTCCCAAGACAGACTTTTCTCCATTACTCCTAGTAGACCTGGTCTCACTGGCTAGGGCTGGGACACAGCTGTGAGGGAAGTTAGACCCAGAACATCTGGTGTTTTCAGCCTGTTTAGAGGGAAGTGGGCTCTACCAGCAAGGACCAAAGGGGTCAAGAATGGTGGTCGAGTGCATGTCAATCCCTGGGAAGTGGATGGGAAGGAAGGTGAGGCCCAGCGCACTTTTTTCTGGGCAGTCAGCAGTCCATGAATGCAAGGCCTTCCCAGAACCGTAGCTGTGGAGAAACTACACCTCATTCAGCTGCTCTGACATTCTGTGGTGTTCCTGAAGAAAGGTACAGACCATCATAGAAATAGAAACAGTTGTCCGGGATGGCAGTATTTCGTGCTCATCTTGGACTTCCCTGGTAGCTCAGATGGTAAAGACTCAGCTTGCAATGCAGGAGATCTGGGTTTAACCCCTGGGGTGGGAAGATACCCTGGAGGAGGGCACAGCAACCCACTTTAGTATTCTTACTTAGAGAATGGACAGGGGAGCCTGGTGGGCTACAGTCCATGGGGTTGCAAAGAGTCGCACACAACGGAGCAACTAAGCACAGCACAGTGCTCATCTCAGACAAAGTCAGGCTTTGCTGACACTGTCGAGGTCATGGTCAGCAACCCACGGGAACACCAAGCTCTTCTTTTCCTCTTTAGCTTTATTTTTTGCTGTGAACCCCAGGATCCTTGCCCAGAAGATGATCAAGCTCTGTTTGTCTGGAGCTGAACTCCGTCTGAGTGGGCGCTGGATTCCAATTGGACTGGTGGTGATTCCATTCCTGCTCGGGTCGGGGCAGCCACTGTGGTGCCCAGGACACCAGGAAACAGCTCCAAGTGGCTGGGCCAATCTGAGAGCTTGCTGCTTTGGGTTAGTGACTCCCTAGGGACAAGGGCCAGTGGGTCACAGGCACTGAGAGCTGCTGCTCCCTTGAACCTGGTGAGCTGCAGCCTGGTCGTCTCGGTGACCACCCCCCACGAACCCTGGTGCAGGGGATCCCTTCTGGAAAGCCCTGATTTATGGCAACAACTGTGGAAACACACCTAACACCCTTGCCAAACAAAACACATCTATATTATGTTGAACAAGCACAACTTGTGATCGAAACCATTTACATTAAGTCTATATACAAATGAGTTCTATTCCAAGAATGTGTTCATAAGTTTAATTTGTTTGTAAGTCAGAGTTAGCCTAGGTACCCAACTAACACAATCAGTTATATAGTACTATAGTATATTTTAGTCACTCAGTCGGGTCCAACTCTGTGACCCCATGAACTGTAACACCAGGCTCTTCTGTCCATGGGATTCTTCAGACAAGGATACTAGAATGTGTTGCCATTCCCTTCTCCAGGGGATCTTCCTGATCCAGGAATTAAACCCAGGTCTCCTGCATTGCAGGCAAATTGTTTACTGTCTGAGCCACTGGATAGCCACTGTAATATAATACTTTACTGAAATATAATTACTTTTCTGAAAAGTAATACATAAAAAGCAAAAAATAAAACAGTTTTAACCTTAGAGTATAGTACTCTGAGATCAAGGAGATTAAACTAGTGAATCCTAAAGGAAATCAACCCTGAATATTCACTGGAAAGACAGATGCTGAAGCTGAAGCTCCAATACGTTGGCCACCTGATGTGAAGAGCCGACTCATTAGAAAAGCCTCTGATCCTGGGAAAGATTGAAGGCAGGAGGAGAAGGGGACAACAGAGGGTGAGATGGTTGGATGGCATCACCGACTCAATGGACAGGAGTTTTGAGCAAGCTCTGGGAAGTGGTGATGGACAGGGAAGCCTAGAGCGCTGCAGTCCTTGGGGTCACAGAGAGTCGGACACGACTGAGCGACTGAACAAGAACAGTAGTACCCTGAAAAGTGCAGTAGTACAGTACAACAGTTGGCATACAAGGAATGGCATCCAGTGAACAGGCAAGAAGAGTTACTGGCTGGGGGAGGGAGAGGAGATGGGAGCCAGAAGAGCAGAAGGATCATCAGCAGTAGAAGACGGAGGGCAAGCTGCAATTTCACCCGTGCCTGATGTTGATGAAACACTTGTTCACGTCTTTGAAATTTCGAAACTTGAAGGTTTGTATGCAGGGGACTTACTGTATTTTTCTCCCACCACCCTTTTAAAATTGTTCAGTGAAGGAACCTTTCTGCTGCCACTGGGAAAAAAACTCGGCAGGCAGGCCCTTGACTTCCCTTCTATAAAAGCGGAAGGTCTTTTATACCCCATGGTAACTCTAAAATTCAACCATTTCAACTCAGGACAATCCAAGATGATAATCAAATCTCCAGACTTGGTTTTAACGTTACCATTTCTCCCTCCTTTGGCTCCACTGGGCCGGCTTCAGGCTGGAGGCTGAGATGGGAAAGGGACACAATGGTTCTCTGTCAGGCACTCCTCTTCCTGAGTTTCTGGCCAGTTTCAGGGTCCCAGAGACGAGAAGGAAGGGAAGCAAAGGCTGGAGGCTGGGTCAGGTCCCCCCTGCACAGGCACCTGGCTGATCTGTCTCTGGCAGCTACGTGACACTGACTTTCTTAGGGTGCTTCGTCAGCTCTCTGGGAGTGCATCCTGGGCCCCTCGAGCCTGGCAGGTGTGTCTATTGTGGTTTCATGGGGCAGGTCTTAAAATCAGACATTTGCCTCCAGCTTTCTCCTGTTGCCAGGCTCCCCCCAAAACACAGGCAGCTCCACTGGACAGGCCACGAGAGGACCTCTCACTGTACTCCCCCTGGTCACCCCTGCGCCCCCCAACTCCCACCCTAACTCTCTAGAAGCTTGGCCAGTCCCAGCACAGTGACCCTCTCCTGCAAAGCACTCGATCTGTTCTGTATTCCCTGGTGGGAGACAGACTCTAGTCCAGCATGCCCCAGGCTGAGGGCTTCCAGACAAACCTTCCAAAAAAGTCACCCACTTCCCCTTCCTGGGGGAGAAAGATGGGCTCTCAGCACAGCTTTTTATAAGATGCTCCCCTACTACATGCTGACTTCCCTTATATCCCTGACCTGATTGAGGGTTCTAAGATTCTTAAAACTCTTCTCAGACTGTTTCCCGTTCATATCAATTGTATTTCAGAGTCTCCATCAGAACTACAGTCCAAATACCCTCTTGCACACTATTTACAACCAGTGTTCTTGCCTGGAGAATCCCAGGGACAGGGGAGCCTGGTGGGCTGCCGTCTGTGGGGTCGCACAGAGTCGGACACGACTGAAGTGACTTAGCAGCAGCAGCAGCAGCAGAGGTAGACATTATTATCCTTACTCTCCTGATGGGAAATAGGCACAGTGAGGCTAAGTGACTTGTCCAAGGTCCTACAGCTAACGGATGACTGTTCTCAACACGCCTTTTATTGCCTGCCATGCCACTCCTGCATGCTTAGTCGTGTCCGGCTCTTTGCGACCCTTTGGACTATAGTCCACCAGGCTCCTCTGTCCATGGGGTTTTCCAGGCAAGAATACTGGAGCTGGTTCCCATTTCCTTCTCCAGGGGATCCTCCCAGCCCAGGAATCGAACCTGCGTCTCCTGCATTGAAGCAGATTCTTTACTCACTGAGCCATCTTGGAAGCCCTGGCCACTACACAAATCCTGGTGAATGGGTAGACCACATGACAGTCCTCTTCGCCTAACCCAAGGCCAGCAACTGATGATCAATATGTTCAATAATCTGTACAAAGAAAAAAAAAGATTACTCCCCCAAGGAATGCTTTGGGGGTGACAGAAAGGTTATATATCTTGATTGTGAGGTCAAAGTCATTGAGTTACACACTTTAAACAGATGCATTATTAAGTTATACCTCACTGAAGTTGATTTTGAAATATCAATCAATTAAATAATAATAATAACCTCTGGCCCCTCAGTGATGAGGGACTAGAGCTGAGATGTCATTATGCAGATGTGGAGCTGGGGACCAACTTGGACTCTGCATGAAGAGCTAGTGGAAGTCATCAAAGGGAAGGGAGGTGCCCAGCAGAGTTCCAGAGAAGTCACTCGGCTCCCCCATCAAGGGGAAGAGAAGACTTTAGCTCTTGACTTTCTACTTCCCTCTTCCTTCTGTTTCCTTCCTTTGGACTCTCAAGGCCTCTGTAGCTTTATCATAAGGCTTCTCCTTTTAAACTTGAGCCAGACCAAGTGGACGGCTGCTCTCCACCCCAGCATGTGCAGCAAAGGGACCCCAGTGCAGGCTCTTGGGCCTGGAGTCCCTGTCTGAGTTCCCAACTGTCACGTTTCTGCTGGGCTGGCCCTCTCCTGGGGACTGCATACTCATCCAGGTACCCTGACATCTGATGAGCTCACCCTCACATCCCCACAGAGTGCCTACAGGGCCTCTCTGGGAAAAGGGCCGATGAACAGGAAAATATATGATGGCTATCTGAGGCCAGACCCAGTCTGCTGTCTGCCGGTCTGGCTCCTGCTTGGAGGAATGAGGCAGGGAGAAGCCATGGAAACTAACCAAGCATGTCAGTCAAAGGGAGCAGCTGAGCTCACTTTCTGCATGAGGGGGACAAGAAGGACAGAGCCACGGATGCCTGAAATGAAGAAAGCACTGGTTTGCCCAAACGAAGGAGGTTGGTGTGACTGTTCTGAACCCTTGTAGCTTGAAGGGGAGGGGGCCTGGCATGATGAACCCACAGCCAAAGCCCAGGGCAGGAGAGCATGGTCTCCAGATACACTGCCTGGGCTTCAGTCCTGGCTTTACCAGTTGTGAGACCTTGGACAGCTTACTAAACCTCTCTTTGCCTCATTCCTCATCTGTAGGTGAGGATCACAGCACCTACTCATGCAGTTGTTGCGAAGGCTTGGGACAATTTTTGTTTCTTTAGTTTCCATGAGTTAGAATGTGAAGTACTTAGATTAGTGCCTGATACAGTGTGATTTTGTGGCCACAGCAGCAAAGACCACATGGCCTCAGAAAGTACCTCAACAGTCAATACCAAACTCTTCTCACCCACCCCCAGCCCCAAACATGCCCCTCCTCAGCCAGCCCTGTCAATTTCAAACATTTCAACTTGCTTAAAGACTTGAAAGTCTTGCTGAAAGACCTTAAAACACACTTGTTTTTACACTTCACTTGCTTAGCCCACTATCTATGTATATTCATCTCATTAAAGTTGAAATTAGGTTTAAACTGTAGTTAAATTTTTAAAAGTTATATTTAAAATATTTAAAAGTTATATTCATGAAGCAATTCTACAAGAAAAATTGAAAATGTCAGATCAGATCAGATCAGTTGCTCAGTCGTGTCCGACTCTTTGCGACCCCATGAATCGTGGCACGCCAGGCCTCCCTGTCCATCACCAACTCCCGGAGTTCACCCAGACTCACGTCCATCGAGTCAGTGATGCCATCCAGCCGTCTCATCCTCTGTCGTCCCCTTCTCCTCCTGCCCCTAATCCCTCCCAGCATCAGAGACTTTTCCAATGAGTCAACTCTTCGTGTGAGGCGGCCAAAGTACTGGAGTTTCAGCTTTAACATCATTCCTTCCTTCATGGGAAATAGATGGGCACACAGTGGAAACAGTGTCAGACTTTATTTTGCTGGGCTCCAAAATCACTGCAGATGGTGACTGCAGCCATGAAATTAAAAGACGCTTACTCCTTGGAAGGAAAGTTATGACCAATCTAGATAGCATATTCAAAAGCAGAGACATTACTTTGCCAACAAAAGTTCATAAGGCTATGGTTTTTCCTGTGGTCATGTATGGATGTGAGAGTTGGACTGTGAAGAAGGCTGAGCACCGAAGAATTGATGCTTTTGAACTGTGGTGTTGGAGAAGACTCTTGAGAGTCCCTTGGACTGCAAGGAGATCCAACCAGTCCATTCTGAAGGAGATCAGCCCTGGGATTTCTTTGGAAGGAATGATGCTAAAGCTGAAACTCCAGTACCGGCATAGAAAAAACAAAAAAGATTGAGAAGAAACCCCCAAAATGTAAAAATAGCAGTCTCTATGTGGTAGCCTTGTAGGTACTTCTTATGTTCAGGTTTTTCACATTTTCCCACAATAAGCCTTAACAATCAGAAAATAAAAATAATCAGCTTCCCCAGTGGCTCAGCAGTAAAGAATCTGCCTGCAATGCAGGAGATCCAAGAGACGTGGATTCAATTCCTGGGTCAGAAAGATCCCCTGGAGAAGGGTATGGCAACCCACTCTAGTATTCTTGCTTGGAGAATCCATGGGCAGAGAAGCCTGGCGGGCTACAGTCCACGGGGTCGCAGAGAGTTGGACACGACTGAAGCAACTAAGCACACATGCATTCAATAAAAACAGTAAATCTTTTTTAATATAGTTGGAAAGTCAATTTTCCTGTCACACTCTCATTATTTCTGCTCTTTACTACAGATAAGCACTGGTCTTTTTGTTTTTTAATTAATTAGTTAATTTGGCTATACCGGGTCTAACTTGGTGGCACTTTCATGGTGCCCTGCAGGATCTTTTAGCTGCGGTATGTGGGATCTAGTTCCCTGACCAGGGATCAGACCCGGATACCCTGCATTGGCAGCACAGAGTCTTAACCGCTGGACCACCAGGGAAGTCCCCTTGAAGTCTTTTCTAAGATTTCCCCTTGAGAGACCCTGGGTGCCCTTAGCTGGAAGCAGAAGGCGCTGTGGCAGAGGGGCACAGGCACAGCTGGGTGACTTTCTGGAGCCCCCTCCAAAGCCACCTCCTCAGGCACCTTAGCTGGGGCTGTTTATCTCCAAGACGCTCCTGCCTTCAGTTCTAGAACACAGGCCTGCAAGACTGCCGCTGGCCTTGGTTTCTGAGAAAACTTTTTCCAGGCTTCACCTCTGCTGCTGCTGCTGCTAAGTCGCTTCAGCCGTGTCCAACTCTGTGGCATGAGTACTGGAGTGAGTTGCCATTGCCTTCTCCCTTCATCTCTGGGTGGGTTATAACCACCCACCGGTAGAGTCAAAGGGGCACTCATTTTTCTGCACTTCCAGGGACTGACCATATTTTCTGACTGGGAAGTTGGGTTTTACTGAGGAAAAGGTCCACTTGGTCAAGGTGGACTCCAAGGGGAGGGTGAGATCTGCCGGCTGGTTAAGGATAAGGGAGTGAGGAACTGTGGAGCGGAGGGAAGACAGTGGTAAGCTTCTGGAACCTCAGGAACTTCTCCACATGGGTCCTGACTGTTAGCAGCCGCCTGCTCCCTGGTGATTAGCAGGAAAACTCTTGAAATGGAAACGGGTCAGTGTGCTTGCCTTTGATAGCAGCAAGAAAGAGGGAAGCAGGGAGTTCTGGGCAGCCCTCCTCAGCACTCCAAAGAGTAGAAGGGTGAAGGGCGGGTCAAGGCCTCCTGCAGAGGGGGGAACATTTCTGAGAGGATGGTCCTGATACAGGGGACTCTGGGCTGAGCAGCGCAAAGTCCAGTGTGGAGCCCCCAGCAAAACTCATTTTCACATTATAAACCCCACATCCTAAGTGAAGCTCAGGAAGCTTGATTTAAAACCCACATAGAGACTTCCCTCCGAGAAGGCAATGGCACCCCACTCCAGTACTCTTGCCTGGAAAATCCCATGGATGGAGGAGCCTGGTGGGCTGCAGTCCATGGGGTCGCTAAGAGTCGGACACGACTGAGCGACTTCACTTTCACTTTTCACTTTCCTGCATTGGAGAAGGAAATGGCAACCCACTCCAGTGTTCTTGCCTGGAGAATCCCAGGGACGGGGGAGCCTGGTGAGCTGCCATCTATGGGGTCACACCGAGTCGGACACAACTGAAGCGACTTAGCAGCAGCAGCAGCAGCAGAGACTTCCCTGGTGGTCCAGCAAGACTCTGCACTTCCACTGCAGGTGGACGCTGGTTCCATCTGTGGTTGGGGAGTTAAGATTCCATATGCAGCAAGGCCCAGCCAAAAGAATAAAAAAAAATAAAACCCAGGTAAATATCAATAGTAACTTGTTGAATTTTTAGAGGTCAAAGACACTTCTTCATAGTATGTCATCTTTTAAGTTTGTCTACAACGTCTTCATTGTTTATTTGAAGATGTAAATAGACACTTTACTTACTTAACTTTATTCATTTAACCAACACTTAGCTATAGTATTTGCCTGGTTCTGTTCTAAGTCCTTCAGAAAAAGATCAACACATTGAAACTACTGTATTTTATCTTAAAACTAGAAAATAATTAATTTAAAAATCTCACTCCATATTTTTTTGTAATTTTTAAGAGAAAAAAATAAAATTTTTTTTTGCCTGGCTTTAACACAAAATTCAAGGCCATAGGTGCTTTCAACTAGATTGACGGAGTCTCTTTGTAGTTGTCATTTCTCTATTTTAGGCATGAAACTCAGCCAACTTATCTATCAGTCATCCTACAGATTTCAGGAAGTATATGAAACAGTGAGGACCTCCCCCGTTAGGCCTCTATGTGTCCAGTTAACCTGCCAGGCCCTACTGTGCTTGGTAATGAATGGTGCCCCACCATTCAGTTGGGGAGCAGAGGTTGAGCCCCCATGACAGAGACACACAGAGGCTTAACTTCCTGTGGACAAGAGATTAACAGGTGTTATCTGATGCCTGAGGAGTGGGCTCCTTGTCCATTTTCCACCGTGCCTTCATGCCACAAACGATGTCCACTTCTATCCCAAGAAGCCTGTGAAGGAACGCCCCCTCCCACAGATGCGGTTTCACAAGTACCTCCCATGAAAAATCCGATCTCTGAGGAAACCACAGGGCCTGAGTCTGACTGTTCTTGTCACAGGCTCTCTTTGTTCCAAAGGTGATCAAAGAAGCAGCAAGAAGCAAAGCTGGCAGCATTTCCAGGCCAGGAAAAACACTGGACCTTGTTTTTAAAACCCTCTGCTCCACTGATAATTTGCCCCAAGGTGCTCAGCTAAGATATTTCAAGGGCAGATAGCCAAGTGTATTAGAGCTTTTCCCCTTTCATCTATCAAAGCACTGGATTGAGAAAGTCATTTTATATCCAGAAAACTATATATATGCCTCTCTGTTCTGAAAGCAGAAAATTATTACCAAAAAATTATTTTGTAGAAAATCTTTTAAAAATCTAAGTAAAAAAATATATCCTGTTCTATTCCAAGGAACACTCTTGGAATGACTATGTTGGAAGTTGCTTTATTTAATGGAAAGCAAATAAATTTATGGGCTGAAATTAAGTAAGTCATCAGGAAATCAGTGAATGGATCTGAATGCATCACTTAACCTGCTGTCCTTCATTTTCTCTGATAGACGATGAGAGCTACCTTTACTTGCAAAATTAATAGTCCTAGTTGGTTTGGGGAGGCTTTGTTTGTTTTTTAGTTTTTGGCCCAGCCTAACAGCATGTGGGATCTTAGTTCCCGGACCAGGGATGGAACTGGCACCCCCTGCAGTGGAGGCAGAATCCTAACCACTAGACCCTCAGGAAGTTCTAGTCCTACTTGTTTTATCTCATGGTGAGGGAGGTCTTGAAATCCCAGCCAATCTTTCTCTTAAAATGTAGTCTCAACTCTCCAATCTGCAAATGACAGTGGCTCAGTACTTCTGTTCTGCTTTAGAATGAAATTGAATGATATTACATTTAGAATGAAATAGAATGTAAGACAGTAAATTACAAGGACTTTGGATTAAAAACCCAGAAGGAGATAAGAAAAGGGATAGTGTAAAAACAGGGGCCTGAACTATAACAGGGGGTAGAATATTGAGGGGTTTTTTTTTTTTCTTGTTTTGTTTTGTTGTTTTGCCAGTTTTTACCTGTCCTTGCCAATTTCCTGACCATGGGTTGTCAGATTTTTATCTGTTGGAGGTCAAGGGAACCTGAGAGGAATCTGTGAACCCTCAAATTTGACAGGTTAAAATGTTGTTGTATGAGGGTGTGTTGATTCTAAGATACGCCCACAAATTCTTTGATAATTCTCCCCTCCAACAAGGAAAGTTGATTCCTCTCCCCTTCCTCGTGTGCTTGTTCGGTGACTTGCTCCCAGAAACTCAGTCATAAAGGCACTGCCTACAGGCCCTCCTTGCTTTCTCTTTCAGTTCACCTGAGGAAAGCCAGCCACCACATTGTGAGGACGCCAGCAGCCCTCACCAGCCACATGAGTGAGCCACCTCAGAAGGGGGTCCGCCCGACCCAGTCCAGCCTGTGGGCCAGGGTTTCTCAGCTTCAGCACTCTTGCCTTTTCGGGCTGGATCATTTTTGTGTGTTGAGCTCTCTAGTGCGATGAGGAGGTTTAACAACATCTCTGACCTCCACTCCCTAGATGCTGATAGCACACACCACACTCTTGGTGATAATCAAATGTGTTTTCAGACATTGTCAAATCTCCCCTGAGAGGCAAAGTCACCCTCAGCTGACAGCCACTGTGTTAGATGACTGCAGCCCTGGTCGACTTCTCAACTTTAACCTCATGAACCAGAATCTCCCAGCTAAACTGCTTCTGAATCCCTGACCCACAAAAACTGTGAGCTAATAAGCCACTAAGTTCTTAGGGGTGATTTATTATGCAGCCATAAGTTCAGTGGGCATGTGAATTTTCAGAGGGAAACAAAGGTCTTTCCCTTTCTTCGGGTTCCTGGGGGCACCTGACCCTAAAAGGTTTAAGAACCCTGGATCTTGTCCAGCCTCCTAACCTAAGTAAAAATCGTTTCTACAACATCCTTGGGTATAGGTCAAACATACACTACTTGGATACTTCCAGTATTCCTACTTCATAACATCATTCAGTTCATTTTTTTTCTCAACAGTGACTTGTACTGAGCCAAAATCTACTGCATGAGCTCCTGCCTGTGTGGCTGGTGACCTGTGTATTTTCATTTGTCCTTCCCAGCTCCTCAATCCCTATCAAACTTAGCTTTCCTCTGCCCTGTCTTCTTTTTTTTTTTTAAGACCCCTGTTAACCTAGTAAAATGTTTCTTGCTACTGAAAATATCAGCTCCAAAAGATAGTGCATATTCTGTGTAGCATTTGTGGAATAAGAATGCCAGGCAAGGGGCTTCCCTGGTGGCTCAGTGGTAAAGAATCCACCTGCCAATGCAGGAGACACGGGCTTGTTCCCTGTTTTGGGAGGATCCCACGTGCTGAGGAACAAATAGGTCCATGCTCCACAACTATTGAGCCTGTGCTCTAGAGCCCAGGAGCCACAACTACCGAGCCCACGTGCCACAACTACTGAGCCCGCTCACCCTACAGCCCGTGCTCTGCAACAAGAGAAGCCACTGTAAGGAGAAACCATGCACCACGACAAAGAGTAGCCCCGACTCATTGCAACTAGAGAAAGCCTGCTTCCAGCAGTGAAGACCCAGGACAACCAAAAATAATAGATAAATGAAAAAAGAAGTAGAAGACGGGGTGCCTTGCCCTGGGTACTCTGAGTCTGGATGCCTAGATGTGCCGTAACCATCAATCACCACGAGAGGAGCTCTCTCAAGGAAAAGGTGATGTGCTGAGAAAGGCAGAGCAAAAAGACAGAAGGACCCAGGCCCTGCTAATCTCCCCAAATTGCACACCCACCAGCCCGAGGCTGCCCTCCTCCAGCAGTCTCGTTACCTGAGAGAGTACTACTTTATTGTTTAAAGTCACTCAATGGCACCCCACTTCAGTACTGTTGCCCGGAAAATCCCATGGATGGAGGAGCCTGGTAGGCTGCAGTCCATGGAGTTGCTAAGAGTCAGACACGACTGAGCGACTTCACTTTCACTTTCCACTGTCATGCATTGGAGAAGGAAATGGCAACCCACTCCAGTGTTCTTGCCTGGAGAATCCCATGGACGGAGAAGCCTGGTAGGCTGCAGTCCATGGGGTCGCACAGAGTCGGACACGACTGAAGTGACTTAGCAGTAGCAGTGAGGGTAGTCTGTTACTTGCAAAGATCCTAACTGATACAATTAAGAATTCTCAATATATAAAGGACTCACTACATAAAGGCCACCTGACATGAAGAGCCAACTCATTGGAAAAGACCCTGAGGCTGGGAAAGACCGAAGGCAGGAGAAGGAGGCGACAGAGGATGGGGTGGCTGGATGGTATCACCGACTCAACAGACACGAGGTTGAGCAAACTCCTGGAGACAGCGAAGGACAGGGAAGCCCAGCATGCTTCTGTTCATGGAGTCACAAAAAGTTGGACACAACTTAGCAACTGAACAACAACAACACAAAGGACTTTAAAAAGATATTCCTCATGAGGGAACGCTCAGGGGTGGGAAGTGTGTGTGTGCGCTAGCATGTGTGTTTGCCCCAAGGGAACAGCAACATCTAAGGAACAAATGAAACAGAACAGGAAGGCAGAGGAAGATAGGGGGATAAGAAGCCAAGAGCTAAATATAGACAAAAACCCAAATATATCGTTCAAGAGGAGATTATGTTTAGAAGAGGAATTAGAATGATACAGGAAGAAATCAAGAAGAAGTGCTGAATAACTTTGGGAATTTTAAAATGCTGATGATTAATGGAAAGGCAATACAGTTTTCAAACACAGAGGCCCAGGGAAAGGACAAGAATTAAAGGACTAAGGTAGTAGGAGAAAGCACCAGTTCTAGGACCAGGTGAGAGGAAGCAAATGCAAAAATACCTATTAGATACTCATTCTGTGTTTGCTCATGCAGGTGACACAATAAATCCAAGAACAATTGAAGCCAAAGTACAAGATTTTCTCTCAAAAAAAGCAATGGAGAACATTCTATCCTGCACATAAGATGCATACAATAAATATTGCTTGAATCAATTAGGAACAATATTTGATCAAGAAGCCAATTGTTGGGTTAGGGTTATTGTGTCTTTGGAACACAGGGAAAGGAAAATTAGCAGAGTGGCTAGAGTGATTCTGGAAGGGACCATGGGATATATGAACTGGGTCTTGAAATTTACAGAGAATTTATTTGGGCATGGAAAAATGTGTAGAGAATTAATGATATTGTGGTGGGTCATTAAATTCTTAGTCATAGATGCCTGGCAGTTGCTGCAGTCTAAATAAGTCCTATTATTATGATCCAGAGACAAGCATGTTATCAATGCAGTAGAAATGAATGTGTGACTAATTGTTTTTAATTTAAAAAGTAAAAAGGATTTCATTCAAACAGAAAAATGTATGAAAAAACTTGAGTGACTAATATAATCTTTGTGCCACTCTTTTCAATGTTAGCAATTCTTACATTTTTTAATTAATAAACAGGCACCACAAAGAAGCTTAACTGAAAGAGAGTCTTTGTTAAGCTTGGTGCTTATGTCACTAAGAAATTGAAGCTGTCATAGTCACCCTGAAGTGAGGAGCATAAGCTGCCTGACTGCTTCTTGACTGCTTCTTGCTAGTCACGTGATGATGAAAAGTTTTTTAAACTCTAGGAACATCAGTAAAATAAAGATAATAGTAGTGCTTCTCTCGATAGATTGTGAGAATTAACTGAGAAAAATGAAGGTAGTGATAATTAATGAGGTGGCTCAGACGGTAAAGCGTCTGCCTGCAATGTGGGAGACCCGGGTTCAGTTCCTGGGTCAGGAAGATCCCCTGGAGAAAGAAATGGCAATCCACTCCAGCACTCTTGCCTGGAAAATCCCATGGACAGAGGAGCCTGATAGGCTACAGTCCATGGGGTCACAAAGAGTCGGACACGACTGAGCGACTTCACTTTCACTTTTCACATACTAAGTATTCTTAATTAAAAGCTAAAAAGCTCAACGAAAACTAAGATCATGGCATCCGGTCCCATCACTTCATGGGAAATAGATGGGGAAACAGTGGAAACAGTGTCAGACTTTATTTTGCTGGGTTCCAAAATCACTGTACATGGTGACTGCAGCCATGAAATTAAAAGACGCTTACTCCTTGGAAGGAAAGTTATGACCAACCTAGATACCATATTCAAAAGCAGAGACATTACTTTGCAAACAAAGGTCCATCTAGTCAAGGCTATGGTTTTTCCTATGGTCATGTATGGATGTGAGAGTTGGCTTGTGAAGAAGGCTGAGCGCTGAAGAATTGATGCTTTTGAACTGTGGTGTTGGAGAAGACTCTTGAGAGTCCCTTGGACTGCAAGGAGATCCAACCAGTCCATTCTGAAGGAGATCAGCCCTGGGATTTCTTTGGAAGGAATGATGCTAAAGCTGAAACTCCAGTACTTTGGCCACCTCATGCGAAGAGTTGACTCATTGGAAAAGACTCTGATGCTGGGAGGGATTGGGGGCAAGAGGAGAAGGGGACAACAGAGGATGAGATGGCTGGATGGCATCACTGACTCGATGGACGTGAGTCTGAGTGAATTCCGGGAGTTGGTGATAGACAGGGAGGCCTGGCGTGCTACGATTCATGGGGTCGCAAAGAGTCGGACACGACTGAGCAACTGATCTGATCTGAAGTCATTATATAGGACTTCCCTGGTGGTTCAGAGTATAAGGAATCTGCCTTTGGTGCAGGAGACCTGGGTTTAATCCCTGGGTCAGGAAGATCCCCTGGAGAAAGGAATGGCTACCCTTATTATATAAAATTTTTATAAAGTAAAAAATTATTATATAAATACATAATAACAATTATCACAGGCATGCAAAACAGTCTAAGGCCTAAAACCAAGTGGGCCAGAAAAAAGAAAAAAGTAATGACCAATAATTATGAAATAATCACCAAATAACCAAAGTTACCTACTATTGACATTTTGGTATATTCCCTTCCAGTCTTTTCTCTATATAAAATGTTTTGGTTGTAACCATACTACATGTACAATTTTGCATCCTACTTTTCTTTAAAATTTACCACCTTCAAATCAATGATATATTTCTAAATCTTTCCGTGTACAGTCTTCTGAGCTCTTTGTTATTTATAATGTTTTTGAATTTGCAGAAAAGCTGTTTTTGAATTTGCAGAAAAACCTTCGTTATTGGGGTCTCTGAAGTGTCAGTCTGCCTTGGGCAGTGATGCTCTTCACCCTGTTCTGTGATTCTTGAGGGCAGTGGGCACCGTCTGATTCAACTTTGTTCTCTTAGCTCTAAGCAGGTAAGTGCCTGACATCAGGGCAGGACTGAGGATACTTTGGCTGAATGAATGAATGAGTAAATGAGTTAACAGGGATGCAGGTTGCTTGAAGTTTATTTAAAGACTGAGGAGATCATTTTAAGGTCAACCAGCTTTATTTGATTTGAATACTCTCTCATGCACATGTGGCAAAACAGTATCATGTCTAGATTCAGTTGAGTTCAGTTCAGTCACTCAGTCGTGTCCGACTCTTTGCAACCCCATGAACCGCAGCATGCCAGGCCTCCCTGTCCACCACCAACTCCCGAAGTCCACCCAAACCCATGTCCATCAAGTCGATGATGCTATCCAACCATCTCATCCTCTGTCATCCCCTTCTCCTCCTGCCCTCAATCTTTCCCAGCATCAGGGTCTTTTCCAATGAGTCAGCTCTTCTCATCAGGTGGCCAAAGTATTGGAGTTTCAGCTTCAGCATCAGTCCTTCCAATGAACACCCAGGACTGATCTCTTCCTCTAGGATGAATTGGTTGGATCTCCTTGCAGTCCAAGGGACTCTCAAGAGTCTTCTCCAACACCATCAATTCTTTGGCACTCAGCTTTCTTTATAGTCCAACTCTCATATCCATACATGACCACTGGAAAAACCATAGCCTTGACTAGACGGACCTTTGTTGGCAAAGTAATGTCTCTGCTTTTTAATATGCTGTCTAGGTTGGTCATAACTTTCCTTCCAAGGAGCAAGCGTCTTTTAATTTCATTGCTGCAATCACCATCTACAGTGATTTTGGAGCCCAGAAAAATAAAGTTAGCCACTGTTTCCACTGTTTCCCCATCTATCTGCCATGAAGTGATAGGACCGGATGCCATGATCTTAGTTTTCTGAATGTTGAGCTTTAAGCCAACTTTTTCACTCTCCTCTTTCACTTTCATCAAGAGGCTCTTTAGTTCTTCTTCACTTTCTGCCACAGAGATTTTGACTCTTATTTTTTACACAATCTTAGGTTTTTTCCCAAAAATGGACATTTGGGGTGCCATGCAGAAGTACGCTAAAGATCCAAAAAGCTCAATGAACCTTAAGCAGGAAAAAACTCAAATAGCAACATGCCAAAGGACATTATAATCAAATTGCTAAAAACAAGCAATAGAGATCTTAAAAGTAGAGAAGAACAAAGATACATTACATCTAGAGGACCAAACAGTTTTCATTAGAAACAATGCAAGCACCCACCCCCAAAATGCCCTCTTTAAAATGCTGAAAGATAAAAAGTTACCAGTCTAATGAAATATACTTTCAGATAAGCAAAGGGTGAGAGGGAAATTTCCCTCAGAATTGCATTATTAAGAAATGCTTTTAAAAGAGTTCCTCAGTACTCTTGCCTAGAAAATCCCATGGACAGAGGAGCCTGGTGGGCTGCAGTCCGTGGGGTCGCGGAGGGTTGGACACTACTGAGCGACTTCACTTTCACTTTTCACTTTCATGCATTGGAGAAGGAAATGGCAACCCACTCCAGTGTTCTTGCCTGGAGAATCCCAGGAATGGCAGAGCCTGGTGGGCTGCCATCTATGGGGTCGCACAGAGTCGGACACGACTGAAGCGACTTAGCAGCAGCAGTTCAGTTCAGTTGCTCAGTCGTGTCCGACTCTTTGCGACCCCATGAATCACACCTCCCTGTCCATCACCAACTCGCGGAGTTCACCTAAACTCATGTCCATTGTGTCGGTGATGCCATCCAGCCATCTCATCCTCTGTTGTTCCCTTCTCCTCCTGCCCTCAATCTTTCCCAGCATCAGGGTATTTTCCAATGAGTCAGCTCTTCTCATCAGGTGGCCAAAGTATTGGAGTTTCAGCCTCAACATCAGTCCTTCCAATTAACACCCAGGACTGATCTCCTTTAGGATGGACTGATTGGATCTCCTTGCAGTCCAAGGGACTCTCAAGAGTCTTTCCAACACCACAGTTCAAAAGCATCAATTCTAGAATAAATGAATGGAAAAAATGCAAACACCAATCATAAGCAATCTAAACTAATATCAGACAAAGTAAATTCCAGAAGAAGGAGTACTACCAGAGATTTTAAACATTTTTTCATGATGACAAAAAGGACAATCCATCAAGAAGATAAGAATCCTAAGTATGTGTATACTTAGTAAATGAAATTCAAAATAGAGGAAACCAAAAATGAAATGAGAAATAAATCCACAATGACAGTTTCAAATTTCAACAATTCTCTCTGGGCAATCGATAGGTTAAGTAGAAAGAAAATCAATAGGTGCAGCTTTGAACATTATCAATCAACTCGACCTAACTGTTATTTATAGAACATGACACCTAATGATTGCAAAATACACATTCTTCTCAAGTGCAAATGTAACATTCACCAAGATAGTCTATATCCTGGGCATAAAACAAGTCTCACATTTAAAAGGACTGAAACAGTGTAGAATATGTTCTTTGACCATTAAAGAATCAGAATGGCAACAACAACAACAACAACAACAAAAAATGACAATATCTTCACCTTCCAGGGTAAGTCTCATCCAATTAGATGTTCATGTGGCCTTTTCTATCTCAGTTCAGTTCAAGCAAACTCACTGGTTTGAAGTATTTTCATAGTTGAGACCACCAGGTAGAACTAACCATTCTGTTTCTTTTGCCTGCACTGTATTCGGTATGAATGTCTGTATATAAGTATGAATATATGCCATGCAATAAATACAGAGATTATGCTGATATTTTATGTACAGACACACATATGTAATTCTTATTTTGTAGTCAGTCTCATCTAATCCTTTCATTTTTGATAAAGGACTGACTCTAAAATCAAATTTTAAAAATACGATAAACTACAATGGAATATAATTTGCAAAAATGCTGAGGCAGGATGCTGTACACCTAAAACTAACACAAAAGGTACTTCCCTGGTGGTCCAGTGGCTAAGGCTCCAAGCTCCCAATGCAGGGGCCTTGGGTTCAATCCCTGGTCGGGGAACTCGATCCCACATGCTGCAACTAAAAAAAACATCCTGCGTGCTGCAAGCCAGACCCATGCAGCCGAATTAAAAAACAAAGGAAAACTAACACAATGTTGTAAATCAATGACATTTCTGTTAAAAAAAAAAAAAAGGAAAGAAATGGAAAGAGCCTTGGGAGCACTGCTAGGGCTCAACCTCTCTCCTCTCTCTGCACCTTCAGTCCACCACTTTCTTTTCTGTGGACTGGCTTTTTCTAGCCACAGGGCAGAAAACACAGGCAAAGAAAAGGACACATCTGTGCCATACCATGTAACCATTTGGCAAGTGACTAAGTCCACTCTTTCCCACCCCATTCCACAATCCTTATAGGAGAGAATCACTGATTCAGTTTCCTATTCTTGAACCAATTACCTGTAGCAAAGTGAGAGAAAGCAAATCTTGGGTAGGAGTTACTTTTGAGCCAATCAGCTGTGACCTGCAAGTCCTAGGGAGACACATTTCAAGCCCAGCTGTGCTTTCTTGGTTCTTGCTGTCTGACTCAGCCCTGGGACCTTCTGCTGCAGCCAGAGCAAGGATATTTAGGACAGGATAGACATGTGCTAACAGTGCCTGAAACAAATATTGACAATTCTGATGAGCAATGATTTCCATTTCTGGTAGTGATGTATATTCTTATCCATGAAAACGACAACAAAATTAGACCTAGAATCAAAATGAATTGTGTCTTGGTTGAAAACATTGCGAAAAGACTATTGCATCAAGCCTTAAGCGTCATCTTATTCAACACAGAAAATCAACTCCTGATACAGCAGAGATCAGATGCTAAAATTTCCTTTCCATTTTGTTTTACCAGCACTTGCAGTTATCCATTAAGTCATAAAGGGGAACTTGAAGAAAATAATGCAACTGAAATACGAAGGGCAGCACAGAGGCCTTTAAAAGCTGAATTAGTGATTTCCATGGCACAGGTTTCCCCAGACGATACTAACTTTTAAAATTTTATTTATTTTTGACTGAATCTGGTCTTAGTTGCAGCAGTGGGATCTTTTTCATTGCAGCACACGGGCTTCTCTCTAGTTTGTGATGCGTGGGCTTAGTAGTTAAAGCATGTGGGCTTAGTTGCCCTGAGGTATGGGGGATCTTAGTTCCCAGACCAGGGGTCAAACCTGAGTCCCCTGCATCAGAAGGCAGATTCTTAATGACTGGACCACTAGAGAAGTCCTTTTTTAAAAACTTTATTGGGATATAGTTGATTTACAATGTTGGGTTAATTTCTACCGTGCAGCAAGTGGATCAGTTATACATATACATATATCCACCCTTTTTTAGATTCTTTTACCATATAGGCCACTACAAAATGTTGAGAAGAGTTCCATGTACTATACAGTAGGTTCTTATTATTTATTTATTATTTGTTCAGGTTATCTATTTTACATATATTAGTGTGTATATGTCAAGCCCAATCATCCAATTTATCCCTCCCCCACACCCTCTGGTAACCAGAAGTTTATTTTCTACATCTGTAACTGTATTTCTGTTTTATAAATAAGTTCATTTGTAGTTTTCTTTTTAGATTCTACATATAAGCAATATCGTATGGTATTGTCTTTCTCTGTCTGACTTGCTTCACTCAGTAGAACAATCTTTAGGTCCATCCATGTTGATGCAAATGACATGATGTCATATTTTGATGGTTGAATAATATTCCATTGTGTATATGTACCACATCTTTATCCATTCCTCTGTTGCTTGACATTCAGGTTGGTTCTACATCTTGTCTATTGTAAATAGTGCTGTCATGAATATTGGTGTGCATTATTCTTTTGGGTAGTGTTTTTCTCTGGATATACTCCCAGGAGTGGTTGCTAAGTCATATGGTAACTCTAT
Organism: Bos grunniens; assembly: GCF_055505025.1. Taxonomy (NCBI): domain Eukaryota; kingdom Metazoa; phylum Chordata; class Mammalia; order Artiodactyla; family Bovidae; genus Bos; species Bos grunniens. Next base: position 51,773,013 of record NC_141180.1, read on the forward strand.
TTTTAGTTTTTTAAGGAACCTCTGTAGCAACTATACCAGTTTACATTTCTAACAACAGTGTAGGAGGGTTCCCTTTTCTCCATACCCTCTTCAGCGTTTACTGTGTAGATTTTTTTTTTGACAACGGCCATTCTGATTGGTTGTGAGATGATACCTCATTGTAGTTTTGATTTGCATTTCTGTAATAATTAGTGATGTTGAGCATCTTTTCATGTGCTTTTTAACCATCCATGTGTTTTCTTTGGAGAAATATCTATTTAGATCTTCCATCCATTTTTTTAATTGGATTGTTCATTTTTTCAATATTGAGCTGCATTATCCATTGGTATGTTTTAGAGATTAACCCCTTGTTGTTGTCGGTTGCTTCATTTGCAAATATTTTCTCCCATTCTGAGGGCTGAAAGACAATAATTTTTTAATGAGAATTCACTGTAATCCGATGGCATTTGGGGTGAAATTAGGTGCATTTTGCTTGTGAGGAAGAATGTATTAATAGCTTTGGATTCCAATGCCTGTGAAATTAAGAGCTATTGTTATGTGTCCAAGGGAGAACTAGAAGATTTCTGCAACCAATGGTGTAATCAAGATAACTTCCGGGTTTAAAATGATCTCACAGATTTTTCTTTTCACATGTTGAGGTAACTTTATTTGAATCAGTTCATTGAACATTAGAAAACATGAATATGAAAGTTCATGAATGATTCTACAAGTACTGAAAAACTGGTCCACAATAAAAGGGACTGATGATGACCTCAGGCCTATGACTATCAAACTCAGATGTGTGTTCAACAGTCCTTGAAGCACTTAGGTATCCGCTTTTCCTCAGTGTACTGTCACTTGAATAAACAGGTTCCTTTGAGGAACGACTAGGAATCATTGGTGTTCACTAGCGGATCGAGGGTGCTTCCGCCTAAGAACTTGGCCAGCTCTTCCATCAGTGGGTCCCAGATCTGTATGTAATCTGGCTCAGGGTTGGGAAATGAGCAAGGCATCAAGACTTTTTATTAGGGTGACTGCCTTCCTGTTCCGGAGAAGGCAATGGCAACCCACTCCAGTGCACAGAGTCAGGCACGACTGAAGCGACTTAGCAGCAGCAGCACCCCTCCTGTTCCGCCTCTTCCAACCTTGTCTTGACTGTAGCTATTAAGTAGTTGCTTTGTTGGCTACCCATCTATTTTGCCCCTGGAGACACCATATGTTATTAACTATTTCCATTTCCACATGTTTCTGTGGGTCAACTCCCTTGGCTGTCCCTTCAACCATGCCAGTTTTTGTGGTAGAAGCATCCCCCACCCACACTGCTTTCTCATGATTAAGCGCTGCCATCTGGCCTCTGTTATTAAAAAAAAAAATTCTTTTATATTTAGTTTTGGCTACCTCAGGTCTTAGCTGTAGGCTCAGTAGTTGCTCTGCGAGATGTGGGATCTTAGTTCTTCAACCACGGATCGAACCTATGTCCTTGCACTACAAAGCAGATTCTAAACCCCTGGACCACCAGGGAAGCCCCTGTTGCTGCTGCTGCTGCTGCTAAGTCGTTCCAGTTGTCTCTGACTCTGTTCGACCCCATAGATGGCAGCCCACCAGGCTTCCCCCATCCCTGGGATTCTCCAGGCAAGAACACTGGAGTGGGTTGCCATTTCCTTCTCCAGTGCATGAAAGTGAAAAGTCAAAGTGAAGTTGCTCAGTCGTGTCCGACTCTTAGCGACCCTATGGACTGCAGCCTACCAGGCTCCTCCATCCATGGGATTTTCCAGGCAAGAGTACTGGAGTGGGGTGCCATTCCCTTCTCTGAGGGAAATCCCTAGCTGCTGTTATTTTCAACAGGCCCCACATCATTCCCATCACTCTTAAGGAGAACAGCCTGCAACTGCCTCTCCTATGGTCACCCCTGGCCTTCACGGGAGAACCACTGCTGAATTTCTCCACACTAGCACATTCTGAATGACATGTCCCCTGGGCTTTCCCAAATAGCAGCACACTTCTCTGTTCTGGCTTGTATGAAGTATCCATTGCAGCACACCCACCTCTCTGAGCCCATTTTTTCCTTCCTCTACAGTCTGCCAGGGAAACTCAGGAATTTCAACTTCATTCATTTTAGACTGTTGCTTTCTCCAGGCATCTTTGTGATATTGTAGTAACCCTTGAGATTTTTGTCAGGACATTAAATCCTACGTCCCAAGAGAAGGTCCCCAAGTCAATGAATCCTTCCTCATCCATTTTATATTTATTTAAATAAAATAAATATTTTATTTTATTGAAAATTTTATTTTATATATATATAGTCTTCCTGATCAATAACCTTCAAAATCCAATCTAGGGACTTCCCTGGTGGTCCCCCTGGACTAAGACTCCATGCTCCCAATGCAGAGGACCCAGGTTCAATCCCTGGTCAGGGAACTAGATCCCACGTGCCACAGCTAATGATCACACATGCCGCCACTGGAAGATCTTGCATGCCACAATTAAGACCCAGTGCAGCCAAATAAGTCAATAATTTTTTAAAAGTCTAATTCAAAATCTCCTGGTTTCTACCAGTATGTGCTGGGTAATTCTGGAAGCTCCATCTGCTGTAATCTCTCTCCTTCTTTTTCGGCCTTAAGCTGGGATTTAGCCTTGGTTATCAGCCTAGCAATCAAGAGAGTGTGATTGGGGTGGGGGAACCTTATTGTTTTGTCAGAGAGAAGATGCTTCAGTGTCTTCCTGAGTGGGAAGACAGCTAGCTCTAAAAGGAGGCCTGGATTCCTCTACACCTCCTGAACACCTTACAGAGTTCAGGAGAGTCTGCAGAGCCAAATCCTCAGGAACATTCCCCTACAAGTCTCCTTCCCAAGAAAGTGTGTTAGTCACTCAGTTGTGTCCAACTCTTTTGCAATCCCATGGACTATAGCCCGCCAGGCTCCTCTGTCCATGGAATTATCCAGGCAAGAATAGAGGAGTAGTTAGCCATTTCCTTCTCCAGGGGATCTTCCAGACCCATGGATCGAACCCTGGTCTCCCACATTGCAGGCACATTCTTTACCATCTGAGCTGCCAGAGGAAGCCCTGTCAAAGGACTCCAGGTTTTCTCACCTAGGACTCTGACCTAGGCATGACATAACCTGCCCTGGCTGAGCATTTACATGTCTCTGGAGCTCAATGACTCTATTAAATCCTACTCTTACTCTTTTGCTATGTTCTCTCTTCATGGAGGCAATAAAGACCTCTTAATAAGCTAGCCAAGAACCCTCTGGCTCTCCACTTAGCTTTTAGGTGTTGGATAACTTTTTTTTCATTATTCCTATGCAAGACATCAGTACAACTCAGTAATAACTAGCCAATCCACTGTCCTTGTAAGCACCATTTTCCCCTTTTCTTTCAGTGCCTGAATCATTGCATAAGCGAAGGTGTGTTCCCCTCCCCTGGGATATTTTTCTAGGACACCACAAGTGAAATCTTCAGTTACCAATGTGCCAAGAATTATGTCCCACATTCCACCTGGGCTGGGATATTCCCTGCCAGCCAGGTGATGAGTTATCCAGTTCAAAGTTCATTGTAACACCTACTTTTCCAGACTATTTCCTAATACACACGGTTCTAGTTCAGGTGCTCTGAGAAGCAGGTATCAGGAGGGAATCAGAAATGCAGAAGATTTATTTGGGGAAACACTTTTGAAAGATAAAGCAGAGAGGGAGCAAGAGGATGTGGGGAGAACCTCAGAGCAGACTCCAGGTCTGACACCTGTAAAAGGAGATGGAAGGAAGGAAAGAGCTTCTCATAGGAAGAGGCTCCAATTGTAATGCAGCTCCAGGATCATCTTGGGCAGGCCAGTTGGGAGACTGTGTTAACTATGCTTTAATCACTTTCAATGTTTGATTGCTGGAAGGACTCACAGGACTCCAACAGCTTACACTCATATTTTTTTTGTTTATGTGTTTTTAGACTTTATTTTTAAAGAGCAATTTTAGTAGCAAAATTGAGCAGACAGTACAGAGGTTTCCTATACACCCCCTGTCCCCCCCCACATGCACAGCCTCCCCATTTACACATCTCCCACCAGAGTGGTACATTTGTTACAACTCATGAAGCTACGTGGACACACCATTATCTCTCAAAGTCCACAGTTTACATTAGTGTTCACTCTTGGTACAGGACAATTTTTCTATTTGTTTGTTTTTATTTTTTATTTTTTTACTATTTGGCCGTGCCCTGTAGCATGTGGGGTCCTTGTTCCCTGACTAGGGATTGAACCCATGCCCCTTGCATTAGAAGTACAGAATCTTAACCACTGGGCCACCAGTGGTTAAGGAATTCCCGGTCCCTGTTTGCTTTTTAACAAGCAAAGGATACAGTGTGGCAACAGCAAAGTTATGCAATGAAGGGGCTGGAGATCTCAGGTACAGGCTTCTTTGTTCACCCACTACTGGATCCCACAGGATGCACTTTGTCTCCAGGTCTCAAACCACCATTAGCTTGTGTACCAAGGAATCCAAAATTGACTCATGGTGGAGATTACTTAGAGGGAGCTAATAGTGTAGGCATATTCTAGCTCCACGACCAGTTCTAATCATTGAAATCCCCAAGACTCCACCAAAGAAACAACTACTAATCAATGCTGACAAGCTGGTATATCTTGCACCCCAAATACAGACCAGCAGTCACAGAACATCATTTATTATGTTCCACAGTGTTGCCAAGGGTCACCCATGTTGCAGGCAGCTAGATGAGTATGCAGCCAATCCAGACCATGCCATGCAGGAGCCGCAGAGCCAAGACTGCCCAATACAGGAGGCCCAGGTTGAGTACAAATGGTTTGGCTCTGGCAGCTCTGCCATGCTCAGTTACTGGCTAGGAGCAGCCGCCCCGAGGAGAGCCTGGCATCAGCAGAAATGCTGAGCAGACCTTACGGTGCAGCAGGGGGGCCCGTCAACCAACTACATTCCTCACAGCTGGAGCTCTACGAGGCATCTATCACCATAGCTAGCAAAATTCACCTCAGGAAAAGTTTTTCAAGCTCCCTCTGACTCTTGTGACCCATGTTTATTACTCTAGTCTTTCCTCTTGACATATCTTTAAAAAAAAAATTTAATTAATGAATTTGACTGTGCCAGGTCTTAGTTGCGGCATGTGGGATCTAGTTCCCCTAAGTAACAAGGGTCAAACCCAGGCCCTCTGCATTGGGAATGTGGAGTCTTAGCCACTGGACTACCAGGGAAGTGCTCTCTTGCCGTGTCTTAAACTCTCCAGCCATCCTGAACTACTTAAATATCCTGCAATAAAAGTCATTTACTTTCTCACCTCTGGGCCTCTGCTCATGACCCTCTGCCATTAATACTGTTACTTTCTTCTTCCACTTCCTTCCCCTAACTTCTACTCATTCTTCAGGTCTCAGTTCAGACACCATTTCCCTATGAAAACGTTCCTGCTCCCTGCCCCTGTATGCTTCTATAGCATCCTGTCCTCAACCTCATAGCGCTCATCACTGACTGTTAATAGCTGGAAGAATCTGTGTCTTCCACTAGCCCACACAATCTGTAAGGGTGGGCACTATGTCACATTGAATGTTACCTAACGCATGTCACACTAGGTGCTTAATAAATATTTGCTGATTGACTACTGGATAATTTCACCCTTTTGAATTGCTTAGAATCTGAGAGTTTAGAAATGAAAGCAAAATCAATGATTATACAACTCTTAATGTTTTCTTACATCCCACAGACATATACATGTCCTGAAGGGACAATCTTTTTGGGCTAGAATCCATAAATCCACTTCATGAAGCCATCTTTCTGGTTTGGGCAGCATTGATGACGTGGCACTCCTTATTGGGTGGTCTAGTCTCCTGTGCCCCCTAGTTGACGTTCCCCAATTCATTCAGAAAATTCTAGACAATGATTGAGTATGTTCATTTCTGTGGGGAGTATGTTTTTCTACTTTACCTCCCATGGGATAATCTAGTACAACTTTTTCCGTAGTTTGTTATGAAAGATACTTGGTGAAAGAGGTTGCTCTTATTCCTTCAAGGAAGTGATGTTTTTCCTTAGGCTTGACTCCATTTTGTAGAATGAAAAACAAAGAGATCTTCACTAAAAAAAAAAACAACAAAAAAAAAACTGGGATATGCTACTAAAGTTTGCTGAGCATAATGTCTTTAGAAGTAGTTTCTCAGAAATACAACTCACAACATTTAGTTTCTTCTCGGTACAGTTAGGGAAACAGGACATAGGAAAGCGAGGCAGGAGATGGTGTTTCTGTGCTGGGATATGGGCCAGGTGTTTTATGTAAGTGCTCTCATTTAATTCATAGTACAGCTTTAGGAAATAGGTTTAATGATCCCCTCCTCTGTTGTTGTTTTTAAACTAAATGATACTTTTACCTGGGTCTCAGGAAAAATTGGTATTGGATGACCCTCCTAAGGGTCATTCTAAAGAAATAGGATCTATCAAGAATTCAATTTGCATCTTCCTGTAGTCACTTGGGTTGAACAGGAAAAGCAGCTTCTCTTTCCAGCAGAGTTTGCAGAATAGGAAGTAGAATGTTTGGCAGAAAAGACAGAGTGGACAGGAAAGCAGTTTGATATTGGTCTTTTGTTTGCATCTATCATTTAAAATTGCTCAGCAGAGGGCAGTTGACTTTGCATCTTCACTGAGTGACTTAGAAAAGGATTCTACAAAAAGTGCCCACGGGGGGATTTGCCTGGTGTCTCAGACGGTAAAGCGTCTGCCCGAAATGCGGGGGACCCGGGTTCGATCCCTGGGGGAAAATCACCTAGAGAAGGAAATGGCAACCCACTCCAGTACTCTTGCCTAGAAAAGTCCATGGATGGAGGAGCCTTGTGGGCTACAGTCCATGGGGTCACAAAGAGTCGGACACAACTGAGGGACTTCACTTTCTTTCTTTTCAGTGGTAAAGAATCTGCCTGCCAATGCAGGGGATACAGGTTTGATCCCTGGACGGGAAAGATCCCACATACCTCGGAGCAACTAAGCCCAAACGTCACAACTACTGAGCCAGGGCTCTTGTGAACGGAAACTACTGAAGCCTGTGCTCTGCAACAAGAGGAGCCACCACAACGAGAAGCCTGGCACCACAGTGAAGAGTAGCCCCGGCTTGTCACCACTAGAGAAAGCCTGCGTGCAGCAACGAAGACCCAGCACAGCCAAAAAGTAATATAAATAAACCTTTTTTTTTTTTTTTAAGTGACTACCAAAGGTTTTAGATTGAGGTAAAATCCAAAGAGTCTGAAAATAAGATTTATGTAACAACTTTATTGAGAGATAATTCACAACCATGAAATTTATCTGTTTAAAACTTATAATTCAGTGGGTTGTAGTACATGCACAGAGGTGTGCAACCATCACTGCAATAAGTCAATTTTAGAACATTTACTTCACTCCAAAAGGAAGCGCTGCATCCTTGAGTAGTTATTCCCAACTCTCCGATACCTCCAATCCCTTCTCTGTCTCCTCAACTCCATCCTTGTGCTGTGCTGTGATTAGTCGCTCAGTTGTGTCCGACTCTGCGACCCCATGGACTGCAGCCCGTCAGGCTCCGCTGTTCATGGGGATTCTCCAGGCAAGAATACTGGAGTGGGTTGCCATGCCCTCCTCCGGGGATCTTCCCAACCCAGGTACTGAACCCAGGTCTCCCACATTTGGCAACTCCAGCCTTATGTAACCATTAATCTACTTTCTCTCACTATGGATTTGCCTATTCTGGACATTTCATATGAATGGAATCATACAATATGTGGTCTTTTGTGACTGGCTTTTTTCACTTAGCATGTTTTCATGGTTCACTTATGTTGTAGCATGCATTAGTACATTTCTTTTTATGGCTAGGTAATATCCCATTATTACTATTACTATTACATACCACTGTTTTCAACAACTGTTTTTATCATGAAAGTAACAAAATCTTACTGTAGAAAAATGATACATATATAAAGAAAATAAAAATCACCCATAATCCTACCACTGAGAGACAGCTACCATTGTATATCTTTTGTTTTAGATTTTAGTCTCTGCATGTGTATTTATAAATGAGATCACATTGTGTGTACTATTTGTACAATGTGTATTTTTAATAGTGGTAAAATATACATAATATAAAACTTACCATATTAACTATTTTTAAGTGTACAGTTCAGTAGCATTAAGTATATTCATACACTGCACAAACATTACCACCATCCATCTCGGAACTTTATCTTTCCAAATTGAAACTCCATAACCATTAAACAGTAACTCCCCATTTGCGCCTCTCCCAGTCCCTGGCAACCACCATTCTGCTCTCTGTTTCTATGAATCTGAGTGAGTGAGTGAGTGAGTGAAGTCGCTCAGTCGTGTCCGACTCTTTGCGACCCCATGGACTGTAGCCTACCAGGCTCCTCTGTCCATGGGATTTTCCAGGCAAGGGTACTGGAGTGGGTTGCCATTTCCTTCTCCAGAGGATCTTCCTGACCCAGGGATCGAACCCATGTCTCCCACGTTGCAGGCAGATGCTCTACTGTCTGAGCCACCAGGGAAGCCTTATGAATCTGATTAGATCATGTAAAAGGAATCATACAATACTTGTTTTTGTGTGTGTGTGTGACTGGCTTATTTTACTTAGCATGATGTCTTCAAAGTTCATACATACTGTGCATATGTTAGAATTTGCTTCCTTTTTGAGGCTGAGGAATAATGTAATAGCCCATTGTATGTATTTACCATATTTTGTTTATCCATTCAATATTGATGGACCCCTTGGTTACTTCCACCTCTTTACTATTGTGAATAATGCTTCTATGAATATAGGTCTACAAGTATATCAAGACCTTGCTTTCAACACTCAGAAGTAGAATTACTACAGCATATGATTTTGCTGTTCAATTTTTTTTGAGGAACCACCATACTATTTTCCATACTGGCTATACCAGTTTACATTCCCAGCATCTGTACACAAAGATTTCAATTCTTCCATGACTTTGTCAACACTTGCTATTATCTGTCTTGTTGAGCATAGCCACCCCAGTGAGTGTGAAGTGGTATCTCATTGTGGGTTTTTAAAAAATATTTGTTATTTATTTATTTGGCAGCACCAGGGTCTTAGTTGTGGTGTGTGGGATACTGGGCTCCCTGCATTGGGAACCTAGAGTCTTAGCCACTGGACCAACAGGGAAGTCCCTCATTGTAGTTTTGATTTAAAATTCCCTGACTAATACTATTGAGCATCTTCTCATGTGCTTATTGGCTTATATCTTCTTTGGATCCTTTGCCCATCTTTGAGTTGGGTTATCTATTATCAAGTTGTAAGATTTCTTTATATATTTTGAACACAAGTTCCTTATTAGGCATGTAATTTACAAATATTTCTCCTATTCTGAGGTATGGTTTTTTGTTTTTTGTTTTTTTCTTTCTTGATAGTGTCCTTTGAAGTACCTGTGCATGAGTGCTAAGTCACTTCAGTCGTGTCTTACTCTTTGCTACTCTATGGACTGTTGCCCGCCAGGCTCTTCTGTCCAGGGATTCTCCAGGCAAGAATACTAAAGTGGGTTGCCATGCCCTCTTCCAGGGGATCTTCTCAACCCAGGGATCAAACCCATGTCTCCTGAATTGGCAGGTGGGTTCTTTACCACTAGCTCCACCTGGGAAGCCCTTGAAGTACACAAGTTAATAAAAAAATAACTCAATATTTGATAAATGAGCCATGGGACTGGAAATGATCAAACAATATCCCTAAAATGTGGCTATATTTATTTTCCTTATGACTTATTTTCATGACTATTGTCCTTGTGAAATTTTAGGGTTTTTTTCTTCAAGCAAACAATGACTCCCAGCGGAATATTGCTCAGCCATTAAAAAAAAAAAAAGGATTTGAGTCAGTTCTAGTGTGATAGATGAAATCTTGAGACAGAGTGAAGTAAGTCAGAAAGAGAAAAACAAATATTATATTAACACATATATATGGAATCTAGAAAATGGTACTGATAAACCTATTTGCAAGGCAGAAATAGAGACGCAGACACAAAGAACAGACTTGTGGACACAGTAGGGGAAGATTACTTGCTATGCTAAGTCACTTCAGTCATATCCGACTCTTTGTGACCCTATGGATTATAACCCGCCAGGCTCCTCTTTCCATGGGATTCTCCAGGTAAGAATAGTGGAGTGGGTTGCTATGTCCTCCTCCAGGGGATCTTCCCAACCCAGGGATCAAACTCACATCTCTTACATCTCCTGTGTTGGCAGATTGGTTCTTTACCACAGTGGGGGAAGGAAAGTGTGGGATGAATTCAGCGATTGGCTTTGAAACATATACATTACCATATTGTAAAACAGATAGCTAGTGGGAAGTTGCTGTGTAACACAAGCAGCTCAACCCAGTATTCTGTGACAACCTAGAGGGGTGGGATGGAGTAGGGGGTGGAAGGGAGGTCCAAGAGGGAGGGGACATATGTATACCTACGGCTGATTCATATTGTTGTATGGCAGAAACCAACATAACATCTTAAAGCAATTATCCTCCAATTAAAAGTAAATTTTTAAATGTTGTAAATAAATAAGAAACAAACAATGACTTATATAATCATGTCATTTTAAATTGGAATACACAATTCGAGGAAATTTAACAACATCATGATGTGTGTATTATCCTCACATCATAGAGGGAGAAACTGAGGCTCTGAGAGTGGGTTAGATTCCTAATTCTATCATCCAGTCAATGCTGTCCTTGAACAAGTCACCAGATTGTTGGAAGGATCAAGTAAGCAATGATTATAAACATCCTCATATAAATATCCAGTAAAGAATCTCAATGAAAATAATAAATAGTTCAGTTTCTTGTTTGTAGTCACAAAGCTAGTAAGTGGTAGATCTGAAGCTGTGATACAGCTTTAGACTTCAGAGTGTGAGAAAACTCACAGTCATTTAGGGTTCTTGTTTAAAATGCAGATTACCAGTGGAAAAAGAGTACATCAAGGCTGTATATTGTCACCCTGCTTATTTAACTTACATGCAGAGTACATCATGAGAAACGCTGGGCTGGAAGAAGCACAAGCTGGAATCAAGATTGCTGGGAGAAATATCAATAACTTCAGATATGCAGATGACACCACCCTTATGGCAGAAAGTGAAGAGGAACTAGATAGCCTCTTGATGAAAGTGAAAGAGGAGAGTGAAAAAGTTGGCTTAAAGCTCAACATTCAGAAAACTAAGATCATGGCGTCCGGTCCCATCATTTCATGGCAAATAGATGGGGAAACAGTGACTTTATTTTTCTGGGCTCCAAAATCACTGCAGATGGTGACTGCAGCCATGAAATTAAAAGATACTTCTTGGAAGAAAAGTGAAGACCAACCTAGACAACATATTAAAAAGCAGAGACATTACTTTGCCAGCAAAGGTCCGTCTAGTCAAGGCTATGGTTTTTCCAGTGGTCATGTATGGATGTGAGAGTTGGACTGTAAAGAAAGCTGAGCACCGAAGAATTGATGCTTTTAACTGTGGCATTGGAGAAGACTCTTGAGAGTCCCTTGGACTGCAAGGAGATCCAACCAGTCCATCCTAAAGGAGATCAGTCCTGGGTGTTCATTGGAAGGACTGATGTTGAAGCTGAAACTTCCAGTACTTTGGCCACCTGATGCGAAGAGCTGACTCATTTGAAAAGACCCTGATGCTGGGAAAGAGTGAAGGCAGGAGGAAAAGGGGACAGCAGAGGGTGAGATGGTTGCATGGCATCACTGACTTAATGGACATGAGTTTGGGTAAACTCTGGGAGTTGGTGATGGACAGGGAGGCCTGGTGTGCTGCGGTTCACGGAGTCGCAAAGAGTTGGACACGACTGAGTGACTGAACTGAACTGAACTGTTGTGTATATGTGTATGTGTGAAAACTGCCTTAAAACCTTGTTTGCCTGCCGTAAGTTGTTTTTCATCTTTGTAGAAGGTAGGTCAGAATGTGATTAAAAGGCGCAGAAGGGGTTAAGTTACCGATGAAAGGATTACTTGTAAAATTTAGTCACCCCCTTTCCTTTTTCACCCTGCTTCACCTCCTCCTACCTCAGCAAGTGGCAGCACCCAGTTACCCAAGGCACAAAGTTGGCATCCAGTGATACTCTCTAAAGTGGTGGTGGCAATAGCTAACGTTTGAGCCAAAACGTGTTCCAGGAAGTATTATGAGGTCTTTATGTTCATCAAGTCATTTATCGTCAAAACCACCCTGTTATTATGAGAAACTGAGGCACAGAGAATTAAGAAACAAACTTGCCTGAGATTATACAACTAGCAGCCAGAATCTCAGGCCCTGGGGCTCCTGAGTCCACCCTCTGAAGCTCTAGGGTGGTTGGTACTGATTATCTGTTCTCCTTTGCCTGCCTGCCCTAGCAGGCTTCCTCCTGACTGGTTTCCAGAACTCTCAAGTTGTCACACTCAGTTTTCCACATTTTTATTCTACAACACAAATGGAAACATGCCAGCCCTACACTTTAAAACCCCACCTATCCATTGCTCCAGTGCTCTTAGCAAGTTCAGCTCCTTAGCCCAGGCTGGCCTGTGTTCTGCTGTCTTCATCTCTACCACCTACCTCCGTCTGCTGCTGCTGCTGCTGCTAAGTGGCTTCAGTCGTGTCCGACTCTGTGCGACCCCATAGACGGCAGCCCACCAGGCTTCACCGTCCCTGGGATTCTCCAGGCAAGAACACTGGAGTGGGTTGCCATTTCCTTCTCCAGTGCATGAAAGTGAAAAGTGAAAGTGAAGTCGCTCAGCCGTGTCTGACTCTAGCGACCCCATGGACTGCAGCCTACCGGGCTCCTCCGTCCATGGGATTTTCCAGGCAAAAGCACTGGAGTGGGTTGCCATTGCCTTCTCCACCTCCGTCTACTACCTTTTAACTTTTTAGTTCCTGGAATTCACCCATGTTGTATTCTCATTGCTTAACTATCTCCCTCACCCCAACCCCTCCCCCATATATCCCTGGAAAGAAAGGACTGGCGCTCAATAACATTCTTAGATGAATTGTTGAAAAGCAAGAGTGGTTTATTATTGCACAGTTAAAAGTCTGAAATTGTGAAATCTTTCCCTGGGCTTCTTTCAAAACTGGATGACTTCTCATTCAGTGTTCTCATAACATTTCGATCAGGATGCTTCATCTTGAAGTGTCACTGTCGGGTTTTGTCTGTATCCTCTCAAAGCCTCCACTTCCTGGTTCTGGAATTCTCTTCCAGCTCACTACGTGGTCTAGTGTGAATGGATCAAAGAGCTGAGCAAAACAGTTCTTCGGCTGCCGACCCAAGTGACTAACTTCATGACCTCCCAAGGTCTCACCTCCAAGCTCCACGCAATTGGATGGAGTGGCCCCAGCTAGCGAGGGGCTCCGGGCACCGCGAGTCCGGGGCAAACAAGCTGTGCGGCTGAGGCGGTCCGAGCCCTCCTTCTCGGGCCTCCCTCCAGCTCTCCGGAGGAGGGGATGGAAACGCGGGAGAAACGTGGGCATGGGGAGCCGTGAGAATTTTACTTCGAGTAAAACCCCCTAGGGGAAGACGGCCAAGAACCTGGGGCCTCTCCCCGCGCCAAGCCCACAGGTGATGCCTCCGTTCCCCGCTCCTTAACCGGCCCGGGCCTCCTCCCCACCTTCCCTCCTTTTCCCCACTCGGAATAAACAGCCTGCAGTTCCCGCAGCTGCAGCGAGAGACGCGAAACGCGCGCCGGGAGCGAGCCCCGGAGGAGGAGGGCCGCGCGGGCCGGGAGCGGGCCCGGGCGGGACACAGCAGCTCGCGCCGCTCCCCCCGCGCTCCGGCGCCGGGCCCGGGCAGGGGCGGCGCGAGACGGGCCTGTCCGCGCGGCCTCCCTCCCCCTCCCTCCGGCCCGGCTGGGGGCGGGGGTGGAGGGGCGAGACGCGGCCCCACTAGGCTGTATACCCTCCCCAGGCAGGAGCGGGCGGAGCCGGGCCCGCCTCAGCCGGCCGCGGCGGGAGCAACGCCGCGCTGCGCCGCGGGCAGCGAGCTCCGCATTCGAACCTCCCTCGCAAAGACAGTCTCCGCCCCACAATGCACCGCGGCGGGCAGCCTTTGAAAAAGCGGCGCGGCTCGTTCAAGATGGCGGAGCTCGACCAGTTGCCTGATGAGAGTGAGTAGCACCTCAAAGCACCCCCACTCTTCCCGCCTGCCGCTTGCCCCCGGGTTGCATCGGCCGGGACGGGCGGCCGTGCCCTCTGCCGAGCAAGTGGGCTGACCGCCAGCCCTGCCGCGGTCCCCTAGTCCTTCCACCTCGGTGTTGCCGCCGCGTCGCCGCCTTTGTTATGGTGTCTGTGTGTTGGTTTCTGGGGTGTGTGAGCGCCAGGGCCGGAAACCGAAAGCCCAGGGGTCCAGCCCGTGAGAGGCGGAGGCAGTGGCAGCTCCCCTGGCCCTGCTTGGGCCCCGGGCCGCGGTGGGGGAAGAGCGGCCCCCGGCCGCGGGGGCTGTCCTCGCCGCCTGCACCGTTCGCCTGGCGCGGAGAGACGCCTGACGGGGTTATGTAACTCGTTGTCCGGGGGCTGAGAAGGTCTCAGGCTGGGGAGGGGGTGGTCACAGCCCTTCTTCTTGCCCGGGTCTCTGATCCTGTCCTGTCACAGTTTTTGCCGCTGCGGGCACTTGTGATCATCACTGCCCTTCCTATCCTCCTCCGGTGTGTCCACCCCTAGAAGCGTTTCCGTGTCAAAGGGCTGGCCCCTTCCCCTGGGACCACAGGTGGCTGTGGACCTTTCCAGAGGTTAATACAGACAGGGTCCACAAGTGTTCAGGGAGCCCCCATCCGACTGACTTTCTTCTGTGTCTTAGGAATCCTTCTATGTCTTAAGAATCCTGGGGGTACCTTTATGCAGGGATGTGACCATCACAACAGGCACATACAGTACTCTCCCCTGACTCCCACCCTCTGCATTGCCTCCCTTAACCGTGTTTACTCATCTGATATTCACTTGTGTTCAGTAAGTAAAAGCATTATTTCGTAGTTTAAGCACAATAGAACTTAATTTTGTAGTTTACAATATTGTATAAAGTATACAGGATAAAGGCAGATATTTTAGTTAATCACAAAAGACACCTGATTCACACTCCTATTCAGTTTATGTATCCTTGTTATTTATGAGAGTTTTAGTATAAAGAAAACAAAAGTGATTTAACAATCACTGTTAAATCTGCCTGTGCAAGACCCTTAAAATGAGGGCTGAAAACAGCCAATTCTGTTTTCCTTGTGTGGTCATATAATCTTAACGTGTTATAAAGTTGAAAGTTCAAGTTGCCAAACTGGGAAAAAGTTGTATTAAGAGAGTTTGTGTTTCATATTTGCTCTAGACCAGTGCTGAATTCCAATGGAACTTTGTCAGCGATGGAGATTGTTCTGTTTTGCAACGTCCAGTAGGGTAGCCACTAGCTGTATTGGCTCTTGGAACTCTTCAGAAATGGCTACAGTGACTTTTAAATTTCATTTGATTTTTGTTAGTTTAAGTCTGAATAATTACATATGGCTATTGACCACTGTATTGGACAAGGCACAACCATAGACCACCAATGAATATTATTATTTCTTGTCTGGAGAATATCTTTGTGATTTAGGATGCTCCTAAATAAAGGTGGGCCTACACAATGCACTCATCATCTGGAAATCTTTGCTCTCTTTTTCATAATCTTTTATCACCTCTTGGAAGTCCCAGCCACTTGATAACTGTCATTTAGAATGACACACTAGGGTTCAAATTCCAGCTACACTCTCAGACTGTATAATGTAGTCATTTATATTACTTTGTAACATCTCTGGTACACTAGGGTGTGTGTGGCGTGCACCTTAGCTTGTCCCGTATGTGTCTTGTTTAGCTTGACCAGAGCTTGTTGAAAGCAGGGATTGCTTTACCTGGTTTGTCACACAGTGCCACAAGTCAGGTATATATCTTTATATGCTTAATTTAAATGGAATTGAATGTAGGGTAAGAGGCATGGTGAATGACTGGGGCAGAAGTGATTTCAGTTTGATACTAGAAGTAGCAATATGTTTTTTTGCCAGATTTGGTCAAGGGGGCTAGTTACAAGTTATCCAGTAGTCTGTATAACATTATCAATGAAAAAGCTACCTTTTATTTAGTCCTAACTATGCACCAGATGCTGTGCAAAGCATATTGGATACATTTGCTCATTTAATCCTCATTCCAGTTCAGGTAAGTACTCTTAATGAGGTAGTTGAGGCTGTCTTCAGCCCAGAACTTTACAGTGAACCTCTGTGCTTAACAGCTCCTGCTCATTTCACACATCGTCTTAGAGGCCCCTCAGGCTTTATAGGTTCAAGATCTACCTCATCATCCTACCCCAGTACAGAGATACTTTCAGTGGTTCTGGTTGAATGAATGGCTGCACTGCAATCAGCTAAAACCTAGACTGAGTTACCTTGCTCACTCCCAATATTTAAGCTTTTACTAAATCTTTTAACTGTTACCTTTTAAATATCTCTCAGTTTTACCTACTTTTTAACCTTCATCCTCATCCAAGTTGTCACCATCTCTTCTGCATGATTCACTTCAGCCTCCCATTAATCCACCACCGTAACCCTCCCCCTCAGCCTACTCACAGCCAGAGAGATCCTTTCAAAATATATGTATGTCATCCTACTGCTGAAAAGTCTACTGACTACAAGACCCTTTGTGGTCTGGCCATTCCCCATCTCTCCAGCACTATTTTGTACCACTCACCCTCTCATTCTGTCCCTTTGAGCTAAACTGGACCTTTTTCAATCCGTATAATCACTCAGCTTTCTTTTTTTGTAGGGCCTTTGCACATGCTCTTCTGTCTACCTGGAAAGCTCTTCCTTCCCCTCACTTCCAGTTAACTTCTACTTTATCCTTTAGATCCCATTTTAGGCTTCTGTCCTCCCTGACAAATAATACATCTTCTTATTAAATATTTTCATACCACTGTGTAATTTCTTAGTGGCAGCTGTCACAATTGCAGCTTTACATTTGCTACCTTTGGTTAGAAGCCCTACCAGAGAAGGTGCCATTTCTGTTTTTCTTCATGCCTGCAGTTTCATGCTTGACAGCTGGTTTCTTTCTCCGCTCTTTTTTCGTACCACCCTTCTCCTGTCAGTGAGTCCCCAAGCATAATATTGCCCCCTACCCTTCCTTTGTATTCTAAGTGATCTACCTCAGGGCTTTTTTACTTGCTGTTTCTACAACCCTGACTTGTTGCTTTGATCTCCTGTTCTTTCATGACTAGTCTTTTTCATGAGTTACCTTCTCAGAGAAGCCTTCCGTAACTACCATATGTAAAATTACTCTCCACACTGTGATCCCCTCCTTATTTCCTTTACAGCAGCTACCACCATTGTCGTTGTCATTTTATGTTCTTGTTTAAGGTATGCCTCCTTCTGCTACACTGTAAGCTTCCCTGAGAACAGAGGCTTTGTCTTTTCCTTCAGTTAACCCTGGTCCCTAGGGCAGGTATGCAGTGAATATATGTTGAATGAATGAACACAGCCAGGAAAAGCAGGATTCTAACTTAAGTGAATTCACCTGCCTGTAAAATATTATTCTTAACCTAATTCTTTTTTTTTTTTTGATTGATCAAAATAATACTATCAATAAACATGGTCTGTAAATTAGTCTTGTGCTATGTACGTTTTTCTCTAAGCAGTTTTACATATACCAACTCATTTAATCTCCCATTTTATGAAAGAAGAGTAAGTAGCACAGAGCCGTTAAGTAACTTGCTTTAGATAACACACAGTGGCAGAGCCAAGATTCAAACACAGGTAGTCTTCATCTGTGTTCTTAACCACTGTGCTGTACTATCTCTCAAGAAAGGAAGAAGGTGAAAGGTAGTAGGTCAGAATCTGCAAGGTGCAGTCCCTGCCTTCATGGAGCAGAAATGATATCCTTACAGCTCACATCTCTTCCTTTAGATCTGCTCAAATATTACCTTTCATGAGCACCTTTTATAGAAACAGTCTTCCCTCCACCAGCTCCTACCCATCTTGCTTTATTTATTTTTTTTCCAGTAGTGCTTATCTTCCCTTGATATGTGTGTATGTGTTTATTTCCTCTCAGTAGGATGTAAATTCCCAGGGCAGCATCAGGAGCATGGACTTTGTTTTGCATGCTGTCCTTGTCCCCAGTGCCTACAGCAGGGGCCAGGATGCAGTCATACTCTCTGAATGAGTGGTTACTGCTTTTTCTCAGATGAACCCTGTTTTTCTTGGTAGCTACGTGGATATGCGTTGCATCCCAGTTGTGTTGTATTGTTTGATCCTTCTTAGCAAGACTTTATGGCCTCTCTCCACCCCCTTTCCCCTTACAGATTTACTGCCTTTGGTCATTAAACTTCAGTTTGCCATGCAGAAGCTGTTAAGGTGCCCTGTTAGCCATTCTCCACATCTAGGCAAGAGAATAGGGGGAAAGCAAGAGTGGCTTTGATATTGGTGGATTGTCTGTTCTACAAGCCTCTCGAGTACTGCCTCGAAGAGAAGTCAGTTGAGGTTTGGAGACCTGAGATGCATAATAATGTTTCATAGGCAGAACCATGATACTTCATCTGCTACTTCGCATTTAAAGTCTGTTGTCAATTTGTATGAGTTGTAAATAAATCATTGCTGCTTTTGTCTGATTTTTGTACTTAGTTCATATTCTTCTATCTTCTACTTTATCCCCTGAGATTATTATGTATTTATTTATTTTTGTGTTTTGTGTAATGTCATAATGGACTGGCTTCTTTTAGATGTTCAGTTCAGTTCAGTCTCTCAGTCGTGTCCAACTGTTTGCGATCCCATGAATCATAGGCCTCTCTGTCCATCACCAACTCCCGGAGTTCACCCCAACTCACGTCCATCGAGTCAGTGATGCCATCCAGCCATCTCATCCTCTGTCGTCCCCTTCTCCTCCTGCCCCCAATCCCTCCCAGCATCAGAGTCTTTTCCAATGAGTCAACTCTTCGCATGAGGTGGCCAAAGTACTGGAGTTTCAGCTTTAGCATCATTCCTTCCAAAGAAATCCCAGGGCTGATCTCCTTCAGAATGGACTGGTTGGATCTCCTTGCAGTCCAAAGGACTCTCAAGTCTTCTCCAACACCTCAGTTCAAAAGCATCAATTCTTCGGCCCTCAGCTTTCTTCACAGTCCAACTCTCACATCCATACATGACCACTGGAAAAACCATAGCCTTGACTAGACGGACCTTTATTGGCAAAGTAATGTCTCTGCTCTTTAATATGCTATCTAGGTTGGTCATAACTTTCCTTCCAAGGAGTTCAGTTCAGTTCAGTCGCTCAGTCGTGTCTGACTCTTTGCAACCCCATGAATCACAGCACGCCAGGCCTCCCTGTCCATCACCAACTCCTGGAGTTCACCCAGACTCACGTCCATCGAGTCAGTGATGCCATCCAGCCATCTCATCCTCTGTCGTCCCCTTCTCCTCCTGCCCCCAATCCCTCCCAGCATCAGAGTCTTTTCCAATGAGTCAACTCTTCGCATGAGGTGGCCAAAGTACTGGAGTTTCAGCTTTAGCATCATTCCTTCCAAAGAAATCCCAGGGCTGATCTCCTTCAGAATGGACTGGTTAGATCTCCTTGCAGTCCAAGGGTCTCTCAAGAGTCTTCTCCAACACCACAGTTCAAAAGCATCAATTTTTCGGCACTCAGCCTTCTTCACAGTCCAACTCTCACATCCATACATGACCACAGGAAAAACCATAGCCTTGACTAGACGAATCTTTGTTGGCAAAATAACATGTCTGCTTTTGAATATGCTATCTAGGTTGGTCATAACTTTCCTTCCAAGGAGTAAGCGTCTTTTTATTTTTTATTTTTTATTTTTTTTTTAATTTTTTTGAGTAAGCGTCTTTTAATTTCATGGCTGCAGTCACCATCTGCAGTGATTTTGGAGCCCAAAAAAATAAAGTCTGCCTCTGTTTCCACTATTTTCCCATCTATTTCCCATGAAGTGATGGGACTGGATGCCATGATCTTAGTTTTCTAAATGTTGAGCTTTAAGCCAACTTTTTCACTCTCCACTTTCACTTTCATCAAGAGGCTTTTGAGTTCCTCTTCACTTTCTGCCATAAGGGTGGTGTCATCTGCATATCTGAGGTTATTGATATTTCTCCCAGCAACCTTGATTCCAGCTTGTGTTTCTTCCAGTTCAGCATTTCTCATGATGTACTCTGCATAGAAGTTAAATAAGCAGTGTGACAATATACAACCTTGACGTACTCCTTTTCCTATTTGGAACCAGTCTGTTGTTCCATGTCCAGTTCTATCTGTTGCTTCCTGACCTGCATACAGATTTCTCAAGAGGCAGGTCAGGTGGTCTGGTATTCCCATCTCTTTCAGAATTTTCCACAGTTTATTGTGATCCACACAGTCAAAGGCCTTGGCATGGTCAACAAAGCAGAAATAGATGTTTTTCTGGAACTCTCTTGCTTTTTCCATGATCCAGCGGATGTTGGCAATTTGATCTCTGGTTCCTCTGCCTTTTCTAAAACCAGCTTGAACATCTGGAAGTTCACGGTTCACGTATTGCTGAAGCCTGGCTTGGAGAATTTTGAGCATTACTTTACTAGCGTGGGAGATGAGTGCAATTGTGTGGTAGTTTGAGCACTCTTTGGCATTGCCTTTCTTTGGGATTGGAATGAAAACTGACCTTTTCCAGTCCTGTGGCCACTGCTGAGTTTTGCAAATTTGCTGGCATATTGAGTGCAGCACTTTCACAGCATCATCTTTCAGGATTTGAAATAGCTCAACTGGAATTCTATCACCTCCACTAGCTTTGTTTGTAGTGATGCTTTCTAAGGCCCACTTGACTTCACATTCCAGGATGTCTGGCTCTAGGTCAGAGATCACACCATCATGATTATCTGGGTTGTGAAGATCTTTTTTGTACAGTTCTTCTGTGTATTCTTGCCACCTCTTCTCATTATCTTCTGCTTCTGTTAGGTCCATACCATTTCTGTCCTTTATCGAGCCCATCTTTGCATGAAATGTACCCTTGGTATCTCATTTGTTTTTTAAGAGATCTCTAGTCTTTCCCATTCTATTGTTTTCCTCTATTTCTTTGCATTGATCGCTGAGGAAGGCTTTCTTATCTCTTCTTGCTATTCTTTGAAACTCTGCATTCAGATGCTTATATCTTTCCTTTGCTCCTTTGCTTTTCGCTTCTCTTCTTTTCACAGCTATTTGTAAGGCCTCCCCAGTCAGCCATTTTGCTTTTTTGCATTTCTTTTCCATGGGGATGGTCTTGATCCCTGTCTCCTGTACAACGTCACGGACTTCATTCCATAGTTCATCAGGCACTCTTATCTATCAGATGTAGGCCCTTAAATCTATTTCTCACTTCCACTGTATAATCATAAGGGATTTGATTTAGGTCATACCTGAATGGTCTAGTGGTTTTCCCTACTTTCTTCAATTTAAGTCTGAATTTGGCAATAAGGAGTTCATGATCTGAGCCACAGTCAGCTCCTGGTCTTGTTTTTGCTGACTGTATAGAGCTTCTCCATCTTTGGCTGCAAAGAATATAATCAATCTGATTTCGGTGTTGACCATCTGGTGATGTCCATGTGTAGAGTCTTCTCTTGTGTTGTTGGAAGAGGGTTTTTGTTACTGAACTGAACAGTATACTGAAAGATGAACTCCCCAGGTCAGTAGGTGCCCAATATGCTACTGGAGATCAGTGGAGAAATAACTCCAGAAAGAATGAAGGGATGGAGCCAAAGCAAAAACAACACCCAGTTGTGGATGTGACTGGTGATAGAAGCAAGGTCCGGTGCTGCAAAGAGCAATATTGCATAGGAACCTGGAATGTCAGGTCCATGAATCAAGGCAAATCGAAAGTGGTGAAATAGGAGATGGCAAGAGTGAATGTCGACATTCTAGGAATCAGTGAACTAAAATGGACTGGAATGGGTGAATTTAACTCAGATGACCATTATATCTACTACTGTGGGCAGGAATCCCTCAGAAGAAATGGAGTAGCCATCATGGTCAACAAAAGAGTCTAAAAGAGTACTTGGATGCAATCTCAAAAACGACAGAATGATCTCTGTTCGTTTCCAAGGCAAACCATTCAATATCACAGTAATCCAAGTCTGTGCCCCAACCAGTAATGCTGAAGAAGCTGAAGTTGAACGGTTCCATGAAGACCTACAAGACCTTTTAGAACTAACACCCAAAAAAAGATATCCTTTTCATTATGGGGGACTGGAATGCAAAAGTAGGAAGTCAAGAAACACCTGGGGTAACAGGCAAATTTGGCCTTGGAATACGGAATGAAGCCGGGCAAAGGCTAATAGAGTTTTGCCAAGAAAATGCACTGGTCACAACAAACACCCTCTTCCAAGGAGTAAGCGTCTTTTAATTTCATGGCTGCAGTCACCAACAGACATTTATAACAAACCACGTAGAAACCTGCCTTTTCTCAATATAAGTAAATGTCTAACCTTTCAAATGACATCACTACTGCCTGGTCTTACATTATATATTTTTTAAGCATAAATGGATGTCACAGTAACTGAGATGAAAAATAGCTGATTCTAAAATAAAATAAATTTTAAAATGAGGAATGATAAGAAATAATAATTTGACTATAGTAAAAGGTGTTCTAAACAGTTTTTTAAATTTAAAAAGGGAGATTTTGCTCACTAATAATTCTATGAATAATGTCTATTTTGGACCACAGGAAGGGTTTTTCCTCCCTGTTACTTTCTTTTATTGAGATATAATTAACATATAACCTTGTATTAGTTTTAGATATGAGTATAATGATTTGATATTTGTATATATTGCAAAAGAATTTCCACAGTAAGTTTAGTTAACACCCATCACCACACAGATATAATTTTTTTCTTGTGATAAAGACTTTTAAGATCTACTCTTTTAGCAATTTTCAGAAATATAATACAGTATTGTTAACTTTAGTTACCATACTATATATTATATCCCCAGAACTTATTTATCTTGTAACTGGAAGTTTGTACCTTCTGACCCCCTTCACCTATTTTTGCCTATCCTCCACCCCTGCCTCTGACAACCGCCAATTTGTTCTCTGTATCTGTCAGTTTGGTAGGGTTTTTTTAAATTTTTTATTAAAAACATTTTATTACTATTTTTGGCCATGCTGGGTGGATTGTGGGATCTTAGTTCCCTGACCAGGGATTGAACCCTGGCCCTCAAGCAGTCAAAGTGCAGAGTTCTAACCATTGGACCACCAGAGAAGCCCCTTTTTTATTTTTTCTAGATGTCCCATATAAGTGAGAGAGGTCATACTTTATTATTTTGCAGATGACTTGATCTTCTTTGCAGTATACATATCCAACTCCAAGATTTTCAATTTAGTGCTCTCCCTCTCTCATAAAGGAGAAGGCAATAGCACCCTACTCCAGTACTCTTGCCTGGAAAATCCCATGGATGGAGGAGCCTGGTGGGCTGCAGTCCATGGGGTTGCTAAGAGTCGGATACAACTGAGCGACTTCCCTTTGACTTTTCACTTTCACGCATTGGAGAAGGAAATGGCAACCCACTCCAGTGTTCTTGCCTGGAGAATCCCAGGGATGGGGGAGCCTAGTGGGCTGCCGTCTATGGGATCACACAGAGTTGGACATGACTGAAGTGACTTAGCTCTCTCATAAAAGCTTCTTTGCCTATCAGTTCTCCTACAGTTCCTCACCCACATATCCTATATTCTTTATTTACACCAGAACCTTTAGTCCAGTGTTTCTCAATATGGGCTTGAGAGTACTTACAACAGAATCCCCTGAAGGCCTTTATTAATCCTTCAGTTTCTACATGGAGGAGGAGCTTCCGAGTTGTTCTGCTATACACTGTTTTAGTTAGTGAATCCCTCCAGCTTTACGCTAGTCCTTCTTGGCTTCTCAGAATACCCTAGTCAGACTTGTATCTTTTAAGTATACATACTTGCAGTCTAGACTTCCATTCTAGACTGCTGTGACAGTCCCTGGATCATTTCCATTTTCTCTTTTCTAAAACTCTATTACCACTTTTGATCTTTGCCTCAATAAATGTCAGTTCCCTTTCTCTTTTCCTTCTCCAAAACCAGCACACTTTTGGTTGAGGATCCAAAATTGCTTCTGTCCCTACTCCTCCTCTTTCCTCTTTCTGTTTTTCTGGCTTTCAAAGTTCACCAGTTCTCATAGTTTCAAACAGAACTCCCAGATGTCTCCAGTTCTTCCATATGTTGTCTGAGTTCTGGTCAATAGCTTGAACTGTCTATTAGTTATTTCTAATTGCATGTTCAACTATGACTAAAACTAAGTGGATCACCAAGTTTTTTCTCTTACTCTGATTATGAAGTAATACTGATTTGTTTTCATTGCAGGCTCTTCAGCAAAAGCACTTGTCAGTTTAAAAGGTAAGAATCAGAGCTTGATTCTTTAGATATGGCATAAACTAGGAATTTAATTCATTAAGTTAATTTGGTTATAGTATTATCTTTTCTTTCTAAGTTACGATTCATTATAGCTTTTAAATATTGGTTTTCACTGATGATAACTTTAAATTCATATGGGAATTTGGCCCTTGGTTTTCTCCTTCTAGAATTATTGATTAAAGTACTTTGTAACTAAACATTCTGAACAGTTCTTACTGGATTTAAATAATGTATTAACAACTGGGCTAAGCTGTATTTTGAGGGCTTCCCAGGTGGCTCAGTGGTTGTTTATTTTTAAAGAATTTTGTGAGCTAAGTAATAATGCAGGTCTCTTGAAATAAAACAGTGATAGCGTTATTTTGAGAAAAAGTTAGACTTGTTCCTTGGTCTTGCTATTTCTTTGTATGAGTAGATTAGACCAGTCCTTTTAGTATAATTTTGAAATTTTATCTCTTGAGCAAAGATTCTACATTTGGAACCAATCTAAATCTTCTCATAGGCTCATTAGTACTTGTAGTTTTTAAAGCTACCATGTTGTACCTTGGATGGGTGATGTACCAGATCAAGTCCTTCTGGCTTAAGAACATGTATCTTCCAGGATTACCCTCATTTATTTGCCTAGAAGGATCAACCCCATCTGATCTCTTTTGTACTTATTAAAATATATGTCTGAAAAACGAGAACACAGGTACACCCGTGGCAGATTCACGTTGATGTATGGCAAAACCAATACAATATTGTAAAGTAATTAGCCTGTAGTTAAAATAAATAAATTAAAAAAAAAAAAAGAAAGAAAACCAACTCCACTATTTTTTTCTCCAAATATTAAAGCCGTGTCTCTTCTTAAATATATACAAGGAGCATAAAATGTTTATAGGAAAATTAGAAAATGCTATCAGGTAATTAAAAGGAAATAGAAACATCTATCCTATGTATATTCATCTCAATTTTCTCTGTCTCTCTGTAAATAAACAAATTTTTATAAAAATTAAACTCACCTTCTTTAATTTCACAGTTTTCATGTTTAATGTATTTAATCAGTTGATCAGATTTTTTTCTGGTTGAATTCAACTCTGAAGATGTTTCACAGAATTAAGGGAAAAAAATACCACATATGTCATTTTTGGATATCAAGGGTTTTACACATTGAAGCAGAAAACGTTTAGAAATATGCTCTAAGTTCAAAGTTAAAACTTTTCTCATTTTTCCTTGCCTGCTTTCAGTCAGACTGTACTGAGACAGTTTTTGGAAAATTAGAATAGAGGAATTATTGAAAACCAAAATGAAATAAGCCACACATGTTTTAATATGAAAATGTAATAGTTTCAAGTAGAATCAGCTTGTCAAATTATTTACAAAGTTTGATGAGAAAATACAGAAGAGATTTTTTTCATTTGTAATAAACTAAAATTATTATGGGCAGTATATTTTTTCCATATTGGTAAATATTTCAGATATATTGCTGTTATTAAAAGGCCATATTTATAGTATAAAGTCCTTTGAACTAAAGTTAAATATCATAAATAATAATTATTTATTACAGAGGGAAGCTTATCTAACACATGGAATGAAAAGTACAGTTCTTTACAAAAAACACCTGTTTGGAAAGGCAGGAATACAGGCTCTGCTGTGGAAATGGTGAGGAATTAGTTTTTCTTACTCTTTAGAATATGATAGCTAAATTGTCTGTATTATTGTCATGTACACATTCTTATAGCACTATACAACTTTTTCTAAGGTTTTTCCCCAGTTCCAACCATTTGTTTCTTTAAATATCATTGAACAGTATTTGGTCATATCTAAATAAATAATCTGTGATAATCTGTTCATCATTAAGCATTTGTAAGTAATTCTTGCTTTAAATAGGCAAACTAAAAAAACTCAACAACCCAAAATCTTACTTTTAATAGATTTTTAATGATTTAGTAGATTAAAAAAAAAAAAAAAGAAATGTATGTGACTCCGGACCCTACAAAAAGATTTCTAGATAAGTGGTAAGATATTAAAATCTTGTGGAGGTCAAGGGTAAATGCATTTAAGTTAGGAAGTAGAGATAAGCACATAATTGGCATAACTAACAATTTTGGGGGCCTTTCTTCCTCCCCTAGCCCCAGGAAATTTTAGGGGTCAATCATGAAACACAGAGCTGGGTTAGACAGTAGCTGTCTCAGTAGCCTGGACAGTTGGCCGTACTCTTATCAACCCTGTTGTCATCATTTTCTTCTTCCTCTCGGCCCGTGGTCAGGGGAGGGAAGCAGGGTAGGGGGGACTTCCTGTTAGGCCTATGCGTTCTTAAGGCTCTCCGTGGGTTTAATTTCAAGGGTCCATACCTCTGGTGTCATTTCAGTTGGATGCTTCCCATATGTTGCTATTCCACTGCCCCTGCTTCAGTTCAAAGTAGGCATGGAACTGTCTTGAATGATGAGAGAAGGATTTGAAAAGGGTGTGGGTATTATTGGGAAATTATTTCTGGTGTTCTTTTCTATTAATAAAGGCTCTGAACCTAGGATGGACTGTAAGTTTTTTCATATTACAGATCCTTAAGTTTGTAATATATTTTGGATACTTAAAAGTTTTTAGTTCATATGCACTTATCAAGCGTCTGTTATTATCTCGTCTTTTTATTAAATGGAAATTTGTCAACAATTTTTCATAACAGATCTAGTATAATATTATATACCTTTAGATTTACTCTCTAAAGTGAGTAAATGTACTGTCAAAGTCTAGTAAATTTGTCCCCACCCAGTCCTACACAGGAGACACATCATGTGAAACACCCAATTGGTTGGTATTAATCCAAGCACCAACATAATGAGAACTGGAATTTCCGGAACTTAATTTCAAGACTACTAGCATACTATATGAAGACTTGGGTTCTAGTTTTAATTATCAGCTGGGTGTTTCATTTTTAAAAAGTTACATAAATATGTATATTTCTACTTTATAAAATCTAAGATTATTTGTATGCTTTGTATTTTCTTTCTTCTTCAGTACTGATGATAATTCAGTTAGCTGTATTTTCTAAGTGTAGAATTATGCTTTGGAACAAAAATGAGATATGTTTGGCCTTTTCTTTAAATAAAAAATTTGTATCATAGCCTTTCAGAAACTCAAAACGAAGTCGGCTCTTTTCTGATGAAGATGACAGACAAATAAATACAAGGTCACCTAAAAGAAACCAGAGGGTAGCAATGGTTCCACAGGTATGTGTGTGCTAAAATTTTGTTTCATTGAAAGGAAATGAGCAATCATTCAGCATAATAAAATTTGTATTTATCATTCTACCACATTTTGAGTGACAAGTTCTTTTCTTTAAATCATTACTTCGGCTCAGCTCTGTTTTAGTTACCTGAAAAGGTGCATTATTTTATTCATGAACTTTAAACCAGAGTAGAAAGCCAATCCTCAGTCTTACAAATGCACACTCTTCTGTTTTGGGGGGCAGGGGGCACTGCCCCACAATATGCAGGATCTTAGTTCCCTGGCCAAGGATCTAACCTGTGCCTCCTGTAGTGGAAGTGCAGAATCCTAACCACTGGACCACCATGTAACACTCTTTTTAAGCATGGAGATAGTGGACATTAAACAAATGAATTTGGCAAATTGGAATCAGCTTGGCATTTGCATGGAATTCAGAGGGGAAAGATCATTTTAGTTTATCACCAAGGGAAGTATGTTGAAGATTTACTTTACCCAGAAGAGGAAAATGTATAGTGAAAAATCATATTTCCTTTTTCAGTTTTGATGTCTTTTTTTTTTTAGAAGTGATAGTAGACATATAAGAATCAAAGGAATGAGTGAAAATTAGAAAAGGAAGTATTAACTTTAAAAATAAAGTAATTTTCTTCTATGAAACTTAAAATTTTTGATAAAGTTATTCCCTACTTTCATTGTTTTTCAAAAGCGTTTTAAAATTTTCTAGTAGGATATATTATAGTAGAGGTAATTTTCTTAACCAAAGATTTGGCATCAAATAAATTAGAAGTATTACCAGCAATACGCCCTACCAAAAAAAATCCAAAGAGCTTTTACATACCTTTATGGTCATTTCAAATAGTAAAATATATTGTTATCTATAAAATGAACAAAAATTATTAATTTTTTAACATCAAGGATAAGTGTGCATAAACATCTAAATTTCAACTTAAAAATTTGAACCAATTGAAACTGATACACAACATGCATAGCTTGGCTCAGTAGATGTTGGTACAGGTTGAATGAATAATAGTCAACAACTTTTCAGGAACTATTATTTTGGGGGGAAAAGATACTGTTTCTTTATCATCTAGAGAATTCCATATAAACAGCAGGGATAATAATCAGTGGCCTTGAGAATAAAATAATACAGTTTAACTTCTTTTCCACCCTGCCATCTAGTTCTTATTAGTATTATTATGGACATTGCTGTGGTTTTTAACCTTTATAATACATCAGAATTCTTCCTGCTTTTTACCTTGTTAAGAGTTATTTTTATTTTTTATCAAAACTATGCACTATGTATAGTTTTGAAATAAAAGGCTTATAACAACAACAAAAAAGAATAGTCAACAACTATTTTTGTAGTGACTTTGGTTTTTATTCATTTAAAAAATTTTTTGGCCACTGTGTGGCATGTGGGATCTTAGTTCTCTGACCAGGGATTAAATCCACGCCCCTGCATTGGAAGCTCAGAGTCTTAACCACTGTGATCTTGGGTGGCCTCAGCCTGCAGCAGCTTGAAGTGAGGCTTTGGTTTCTTAGCCAGAAATTGAGGCTGGGTAGCACTGGTGAGAGCACTGAATACTGAGCACTAGACCAGTGGTCAGTGACAAGGGCCCTGGCCATTCAGCTTTGCAGAAAAAGGATTCCAACAAAGATGGAAAATAGTGAAACAAGTGTTAAATAGGAGGATAAAAAAGTACAGTGGAAGACACATGGCCAGACTCAGAGAGAGAGCGTCATCCCCTCACAGCAGTTTGAATCACTTATTGGCTTTTCTTCCTGTCTTCCTTTGGCCAATCATTTTGATTTGCCTGGTTCAGAGTCCGTATTTAGTATATTTCAGGATTCTCCTGAGTGTGCGCACATATCTCTTAGCCAAGACGGATTCTACCAAAGAGACATATGGGTAGAGTATCAGTTAGCACCACTCTGCTTTGACCTCCAAGGAGCCTTTCTGCACATATGTGGTCAGGGAGATCTCCTGACTTCAAGAATGAGAAATATGTGGTCTGGGCAGGGTGCAGTGTCCTCTCTTAATTGTTCTGCTATTCTTGTCTTGGAGTTTCAGTCCACAGGGAATGAATCTCCTATTGCTTTACCCTGGGCAGGAGCCCCATCTACCTCCTGCCTCAACTGGACTGCCAGGGAAGTCCCTTGTGTTGACCTTGGAAGAGCTGTATTATTACGATAATTTGGATGCTTTAATTCTATTTAGATTTTTTAAAAATTTCCAAACATATGGAGTTAAAAAAAAATTTTTTTTAATGTCTCTTCAGCTATTTATTAGGAAAAATTTCAAACATACAGAGAACTCTGGTCTTTGTGACTGTGAAACCAAGCCTCCCACAAGTCTGCCCAAAGCCCTCCTCCCCAGGCACATTTCATTCCTTCTGGGACTGTTTTACAAAGACCTTTCAAATATAACATAGGACAGATATGATATGAGACTTATTCAAATATGTGAAAAAATGTTATATCCTCTGAGTTTTCTTTTTTCTAGTCTTACATGCCTAGTTCATTCAGTCTTCATTTATATGATATGTCTTATTTTCTTACCCTCCTAGTCATAGCCTCTAATCTGTTGTATTCTTTTTGTTTAAAGAGCACCACTCAGAGCTGAAAAATTACAAAAATCCAAATTTACTGAGTCCTTAGTATGTTCCAGATCCTGTTCTAAGCACTTCGTATGTAATATTTTGATTTAATCTTCAAATTCCCCATGAGTTAGGTTACTTATTTCACATTTTTCAGATGAGAAAGCAGACACAGAGAAGTTATCTTGTTCAAGATCATAAAGCCGGGAAGTGAAAGCTGATACTGAATGGCAGACAGCCTGTCTTAAGAGCCTTTCTTTTTTTGTTGTAGCTTTACTGAGATGTAATTAAGAAAGCAGACAATTCAGTATGCTTTAAATATATGCATAGATGTGTGCAACAGTTACCACAGCCAATTTTAAGACATTTTCATCATCTCAAAAAAAGAAAAAGCAGTAGTAGTCACTCTCCATTTTCCATTTATTGAATAAACCCTTAGAAGTATAATTGCTGCAAGGGTATTTACACTTAAACTTTGGAAGATACTACCTAATAATCTATTTTTAAAAGTTGGAATAACATATTTCCACTAACAAATTGACTGTATTTCTTCATACTCAACAGAGGGATCTTCAATACAGTTTTATGTCCAATGAGCCACCAATACCCTATTTTAAAATCTGCATCAATAACTCAATAGAAATAAGAATAGCACTCTTTCTGATAGTAATATTTTATAATAATTTGGTTATTATTTATGCTAAATGACTCATGACATATAATTTTTTTTTACATTAACAAGTCAACTTTCTAAGTACCATGTGGTATCCTGAATTGGATTCTGGGCCAGAAAAAGGACATTAATGGAAAAACAGAAAAAATCCAAATAAAGTCTGTTGTTTAATAGTATTATACCAGTGTTAATTTCTTAGTTTTGACAAACCGTGGTTATAGAAGATGTTAACATTAGGGAATGCTGGATGAAGGGCATATGGGAACTCTGTACTGTCTTTGCAACTTTTCTATAAATCTACAGTCATTCCAAAATAAAGTTTTATATTTAAAAATAAGTTAATTTTAACCTTCATCTACCCTTCAGATCTGCTTCCCTCTTCCATTGATAACCAACCAATTTTAGACCTCTTTAATACTTCTAAACCTTTCTATATGTTTTCACAGAAAATATATAGTATTGTTTTGTGTATGTAGTTTAAAAATTACATTTATA
Source organism: Bos grunniens (assembly GCF_055505025.1). Lineage (NCBI taxonomy): Eukaryota > Metazoa > Chordata > Mammalia > Artiodactyla > Bovidae > Bos > Bos grunniens. Next base: position 51,804,324 of record NC_141180.1, read on the forward strand.
GTAGTATTTTCATGATATTGTATCAGTCAACATTCTGTAATTTATTTTTTCACTCAAAAGTCTGTTTTTTTGTTTTTATTTTGTCTTGTGGCTTGTAGAGATCTTAGTTCCCTGACCAGGGATTGAACTATGCCCCCTGCAGTGGAATCAAAGGCATCCCATATGCCCTTCATCCAGCTTTCCCTAATGTTAACATCTTATACAACCACGGTTTGTCAAAACTAAGAAATTAACACTGGTATAATACTATTAAACAACAGACTTTATTTGGATTTTTTCTGTTTTTCCATTAATGTCCTTTTTCTGGCCCAGAATCCAATTCAGGATACCACATGGTACTTAGAAAGTTGACTTGTTAATGTAAAAAAAAATTATATGTCATGAGTCATTTAGCATAAATAATAACCAAATTATTATTTGTTTTTGTTTTTGAGATCTGGCTATGCTGACTGATTTAGACAGGCTTCGGTGTTTCATTTCTTTTTGCTGTTTTGTAGTATTCAACCTTATACCATAATTTATTTATAAATTCTCTATTTATGGGCGTTCAAGTGGTTTCTGAGTTTTCACTATTACACACAATGCTGTGGTGAACATCCCAAGCATGTTTTTATAAATTTGCAAGTGTTTTCTAGGACAGATGCCTAAAATGTGGAATTGCTGGATCACAGGATATGCACATTTAAAGTTTTTAAAGTAGTGCCAGATTATTCTCCAAAGAAATTGTACTGGCTTATACTTTCAGCCAATAATATATCACAGTGCCTATTTTATCTAATGCTTGTCAACCCACTATAACCAAACAGCTAGATTTTTGCTAATCTCATAACAGCATCTCATTTGTTTTAGTTGGTATGTCATCTATGAGTGATGGTGAGATACTTTTCATATACATTTATAAACTTTCTTTCCTATGTTCTAAACTTTCTCCTATTTTTTTTTTAATTTTTAAGTTTTATTTATTTATTTACTTATGTTTGTCTGTGTTAGGTCTTTGTTGCTGCACATTGGCTTTCTCTAGTTGCAGCAAGCAGGGCCTACTCTTTGTTGTAGTGTGTGGGCTTCTCATTGCAGTGGCTTCTGTTGTTGCAGAACACAGGCTCTAGAGTGTGGACTCAGTAGCTATAGCTCATGGGCTTAGTTGCTCCACGACATCTGGAATCTTCCTGGACCAGGGATCAAACCTGTGTCCCCTACATTAGCAGGTGGATTCTTATCCACTGTAACAGCAGGGAAGTCCTTCTCCCATTTTTAAAAATTGAATTATTGGTCATTTCTGATTAATTTGTAACAACTTTGTATATATTAAGAATATTAGTCCTTTGGCTATTTATATTATAATTTTTTTCAGAGTTTGTATAATAGTTTGTCTTTTGCTTTGTTTCTGTATTTTTCACCACAGAGGACTGAAAAAGATTCTATAGGTCAAATATACCTGTTTCCTTTTAATGAGTTTTTGATTGTATAATCAGAAAAACCTTCCCTAGTCTAAAATTTATAGCTTTAGAATTCTCCATTTCTTATTTCATTAAAAAAAAAAAAAGTTTAAATCTTTAACTGTCTGAAATTTATTTTGGAGTAAGGAATGAGGTAAGACTGCAACCAGATTTTTTTTCCAGAGGACTGTTTAGTTGTCCTGGTAACATTTACTGAATAATCCATCTTTTTTACATTGGTTTATAATGCTACTGCATGACAAGCTAAATTCCGTATATATTTGGGTTTATTTCTAGACTTCCTATCTCTTTATATCTAGTATATCTCTCTATGTGCTAGTATCAGATTATTTTAATGTGACTTTATATTGTGTTTTAGCCTCTGATATAGCATTAAGATTTTCCTGAATATTCTTTCACATTTATTTTTCCTTATGAACTTTAGAATCAACTTGACTAGGAAAAAGAGTCTGTTGGGATTTTCATTGATATTGCAGTAATATTATAAATTATTTGGGGAATATGACATGTAACATTGGGACTACCCATCCAAGAACTGGTTGTAGTTCCACTTATTCAAGCTTTTTTGCCCCTTTTTTGTTGTCGTTTAGTTGCTAGGTCATGTTCGACTCCGTGCACTGCAGCATACTGGCTTCGTGTCCTTCACTGTCTCCCAGAGTCTGCTCAAACTCATGTCCATTGAATCAGTGATGCCATCCAACCATCTCATCCTCTGTTGCCCCTTTCGCCTCTCCTGCCTTCAGTCTTTCCCAGCATCAGGGTCTTTTCCAAGGAGTCAGTTTTTCACATCAGGCAGCCGAAGTATTGGAGTTTCAGCTTTAGCATCAGTCCTTCCAATGAATATTCAGTACTGATTTCCTTTCAGATTGACTGGTTTGATCTTACAGTCCAAGGGATTCTCAAGAGTCTTCTCCAACATCACAGTTCAAAAACAACAGTTCTTCAGCACTCAGCTCTTTATAGTCCAACTCTTACATCCATACATGACTACTGGAAAAACCATAGCTTTGACTAGACAGACCTTTGTTGGCAAAGTAACATCTCTGCTTTTTAATACACTGTTTAGGTTGGTCATAGCTTTTCTTCCAAGGAGCAAGCGTCTTTTAACTTGATGGCTACAGTCACCATCCACAGTGATTTTGGAGCTTTAGAAAATAAAATCTGCTACTGTTTCCATTTTTTCCCCATCTGTTTGCCATGAAATAATGGAACTGGATGCCATGATCTTGGTTTTTTGAATATTTGGTTTTTAAACCAACTTTTTCCACTCTCCTCTTTCATCTTCATCAAGAGGCTCTTTAGTTCCTCTTCGCCTTCTGCCATTAGGTTGGTGTCATCTGCCAGTATGAGGTTGTTGATATTTCTCCTGGCAATCTTGATTCCAGACTTTAAATTTCTTTTGCATGTCAATCTTGCACATTTCTTAAGTGTATTCCTAGGTGTTTAATACTTTGTTCTCACCATTTTTGCTGTAATAAATAATGTATTTCTTGTTTTATTGTCTAATCTGTTTTCATTTATATAGAGAGAAGATAATATCTTTTAAAAATAGAGAATTTTGGATAACAGCTTGTTTTCTTCTGCTTTATTAAATTCTTATAGTTGATTTTTTGAGTTTTCTGGGGAAGTCATGTCACCTGCAGATTTACAGTTTTATTCTTTTTCTTCAGTTGGCTAATTCCACCATCAAACCAATGTCAAAAATAGTATAATCAACATCTTTATCATAGTCCTCACTTTAATGAGAAATGTTCACAATTTTAACGTTGAATATGATCCTGACTTTTGGATTGGATTGGGGAGAAATGTGTTATTTATTTATTTTTGGCTGTGCTAGATCTTCCTTGATGCATGGGCTTTTCTTTAGTTGTGGAGAGCAGGGGCTACTCTCTAGTTGCCATGCACAAGCTTCTCTTTGCGGTCGCTTTTGTTGTGGAGCACGGTCTCGAGTGCGCATGAGCATCAGTAATTGTGGCACGTGAGCTCAGTAGTTGTGATTCCTGGGCTCTGGAGCACAGGCTCAATAGTTGTGGCACGTGGGTTTATTTGCTCTGGTGGCACGTGGGGTCTTCCCAGATCAGGGATCGAACTCACATGTCCTGAATTGGAAGGTGGATTCTTTACCACTGAGCCACCAGGGAAGCCCAAGAAATGTGTTTTGAAGGTTAAGAAAGTATTCATCTATTTTTATTTTCTTGGTCAGTATAACTAAAGGCTTATTAATTTTGTTGATTATTTTCTTCAAATAATTTTTGATTGTATTAATTTTTCTTCTTTTGGTTTTCTGTTTTTTATTTCTATTATTTTTGCTCTGATTTTTTATTATTTTCTTCCTCTACTTGCTTTGAGTTTTCTTTGTTCTTTTTTTTTTTCCTTCTAATTTCTTATGGTGGAAGGATAAGTTATATTTGAAATTTTTCTTTTATTCTAGTACAAGCATTTATCCAATGAATTAAATTTTTCTTTCAGGTACTGCTTTAGCTGTATCACTTGGCATATTGTGTTTTTTTAGTCATTTTGTCTATTTTTATTCCATTAAGAGTTTTTTTTAGTAGATACTGGATTTTATCAAGTGTTTTAGCATCAGTGGAAGTGATCATATGATTTTCATTATTTCATTTATTAATAATGGCACATTACAGTAATAGTTTTCTAATACTGGCCCTTTCTTGTATTCTTGACATGAATTTCACTTGGTTGTGTTGTATTTTTTTGATGTTCTGATGATGTTTTTTAAGCTTTTTTAAAAATGAAATATAATTGATATATTACCTTTAGGTATACAATATGATCATTTTACTATTTGTGTATATTGTGAAATGATCATCATAGTAAGTCTAGTCTAGTTAACATCCATCCCCATAGTTACAATTTTTTTTTCTTGTGATGAGAACTTTAAAAATTTATTCTTTTAGCAACTTTCAGATAAATAGTATGATATAGTCACCATGCTATACATTACATACCCATAACTTACTTACTTTATAACTGGAAGTTTGTATCCTTTGACCATTTTTTATCCATTTCATCTGTCCCCCTACCCTGTCTCTGGCAACCACTAGTCTGTTCTTTGTATCTGTTCTCTGTTGAGTTTGGGTTTTTTGAGGGGAGAGGAGTGTTTTTTTTAAGTTACACATATAAGTAAAAGTAAATGCTGTTTATCTTTCTCTGACTTATTTCACTTAGCATGATGTCCTCAAGGCCTATCCACATTGTCACAAATGGAAAAATTTCCTTCTTTTTAATGACTGAATAATATTCCATCTGCATATATACCACATTTTCTTTGTTCATTTATCAGTGTATGCAGCAGTTGTTTCCATGTCTTGGCTATTGTAAATAATTCTCCAGTGAACTTGGGGGTGCATGTATCTTTTGGAGATAGTGAGTTCATTTCCTTTGGATAAACACCCAGAATTAGAATTGCTGGATTATGTGGTACATCTATTTTTAATTTCCTGAGCAACCTCCATACTGTTTTGCCTTCTGGCCACACCAATTTACATTTCCACCAGCAGTTTACAAGGGTTCTCTTTTTTCACACTCTCTCCAACATTGTTATTTCTTGCGTTTTTGGTAACAGTCATTCTTACAGATGTGAGGTAATACCTTACTGTGGCATTCCCTTAATAGTAATATTGAGCACCTTTTCATGTACCTTTTTGCCATTTGTGTATCATCTTTGGAAAAAGGTCCATTCAACTCCTCTGCCCATTTTTAAATCAGATTGTCTTTTTGTCATGGCGTTGTATGAGTTCCTTATATATTTTGGGTATTAACCTCTTGTCAGATATATGATTTGGAAATATTTTCTCCGATTCTGTAGCCTGCCTTTTCATTTTGTTGATTGTTTCTTTGAGGTGCAGGAGCTTTTCAGTTTGATGTAGTCCCACTTATTGACTGTTGCTTCTGTTGTCTGTGCTTTTGGTGTCATCTCCAAAAAAAATTATCACCAAGACCAATGTCAAGATTTTCCCCTATATTTTCTTCTAGGAATTTTATAGTTTCAGGTCTTATATTTACATATAAGGCTTTAATCTGTTTATTTTTGTGATGTAAGACAGGTAGCCAGTTTTATTCTTTTGCTTGTGAAAACCATTTCCAACGCCATTTATCAAAGAGACTATCTTTTCCCCAATTGAGTATTCTTGGTTACCTTGTGAAATATCAATTGACCATATTTGCATGCATTTATTTCTGGGCTCAGTTCTGTTCCATTGGCCTAACCTATCTGTTTTTATGCTAGTCCTATCACATTTTGATTACTATAGCTTTGTAATATAGTTTATAATCTATATTATTAGATTAGGGAGTGTGATGCCTCTGGCTTTGTCCTTTTTTCTCAAGATTACTTTGGCTATTCAGGGTTTTTTTGTGGTTTCATAACAGTTTTTGTTTTTTTTTTTTTTTTTAAGTTTATTTATTATTATTTTTTTTATTTTATTTTTTTTTTTATAGCTAATGTAAGTGGAAGCCAGGATTTGAAACCATGTCTTCCTTTTTCTAACCCCTTTCTCCAAATTAGACTAATCTTTCATTTGATTATGCCTCAAGTTCAATATTTATTAGTTACATTATAATGATTTTCTATCTCCTATACTATAGTTACAAGGACATGTTTTCAATGGAAGAAAGAGCATTTTAAATGAAAAACATTTATCATGTTTCAGTAATTATCCTCAAACTCAGAGGAAACAATGAAATGTTAAGAACAGTAATAGGCTTGAGTGATAATTTCTGCCAATTCATAATTAGCCCCTAAATCTATGACCTTAGCCAAGCCACTTATAGTCTCTGGGCAGTAGTGTATATATGTGAATGCTCTCCTATATTCCAGGATTGTTATGGAAGTCAAACAAGTGTGAAAGCAGTGGCCATCTTCCCCAAATCCCTTATTTCCCTCTATTTTTTCACATCATTTAACATCTTATTCCAAAACCATGTCATATGATGTAAATATGTAAGTTCCGTAATTAAACCAGTTTGTAAACTCTGCATGGGCAGAGAGGCAGATAACTAGTTTTTAATGACATATCACAAACTTCTAAATTAGGTGTGGTAGGGAGTAGAAAATCACTTTTCTGGAAATATTATATACCATGGGCTTCACAGGTGGTGCAGTGGTAAAGAATGTATCTGCCAATGCAGGAGATGCAAGAGACGAGGGTTTGATTCCTGGGTCGGGAAGACCTCCTGCAGTAGTAAATGGCAACCCACTCCAGTATTCTTGCCTGGAAAATTCCATGGACACAGGAGCCTAGCAGGCTACAGTCCACTGGGTTGCAAAGAGTCAGACACGACTGAGCAACTGAGCACACATGCAAGCATGCGTGCATGCCCATAAGTAGTGGTGAGTAGACTGAACTTTAACTTATCTATTTTTTTTTTAAATTTTTCAGCACTTTATTTATTTTTTTTATTTGATAAATTTAACGCCTTTTATTGCCATACCTCATTTTACTGTGCTTTGCTTTAGTGAACTTTATAGATACATGTTTTGTTTTGTTTTTTTTTTCCTTGTTAATTTTCTGTTTAGTTGATCTATCCATAAGTGTGAGTGGGGTATTAAAGTCTCCCACTATTATTGTGTTATTGTTAATTTCTCCTTTCATACTTGTTAGGATTTGTCTTACATACTGCGGTGCTCCCATGTTGGGTGGATATATATTTATAATTGTTATATCTTCTTCTTGGATTGATCCTTTGATCATTATGTAGTGACCTTCTTTGTCTCTTTTCACAGCCTTTGTTTTAAAGTCTAATTTATCTGATACGAGTATTGTGACTCCTGCTTTCTTTTGGTCCCAATTTGCATGGAAAATCTTTTTCCAGCCCTTCACTTTCAGTCTGTATGTGTCCCCTGTTTTGAGGTGGGTCTCTTGTAGACAACATATGTAGGGGTCTTGTTTTTGTATCCATTCAGCCAGTCTTTGTCTTTTGGTTGGGGCATTCAACCCATTTACGTTTAAGGTAATTACTAATAAGTATGATCCCGTTGCCATTTACTTTGTTGTTTTGGGTTCGAGTTTATACACCATTTTTGTGTTTCCTGTCTAGAGAATATCCTTTAGTATTTGTTGGAGAGCTGGTTTCGTGGTGCTGAATTCTCTCAGCTTTTGCTTGTCTGAAAAGCTTTTGATTTCTCCTTCATACTTGAATGAGATCCTTGCTGGGTACAATAATCTGGGGTTCCAGAATCATAGGGGTTCCAGAAGAAGAAGACAAAAAGAAAGACCATGAGAAAATACTTGAGGAGATAATAGTTGAAAACTTCCCTAAAATGGGGAAGGAAATAATCACCCAAGTCCAAGAAACCCAGAGAGTCCCAAACAGGATAAACCCAAGGAGAAACACCCCAAGACACATATTAATCAAATTAACAAAGATCAAACACAAAGAACAAATATTAAAAGCAGCAAGGGAAAAACAACAAATAACACACAAGGGAATTCCCATAAGGATAACAGCTGATCTTTCAATAGAAACTCTTCAAGCCAGGAGGGAATGGCAAGACATACTTAAAATGATGAAAGAAAATAACCTACATAACAGTTTTTGGATTGCTTATTCTATTTCTGTGAAAAATGCCATTGAAATTTTAATAAAGATTGCATTGAATCTGTAGATTGCTTTGGGTATTATAGACATTTTAACAATATTCTTCCAATCCATGAATATAAAACATCTTTCCCAGCATTTTTAAAATTCATATAAATTAGTGATATTTTCTACATGTTCTTTCTCTTGATCTCGCTCACAATTGTATCAGAGTCCTTACTGGTCTTTTCTAGGCCAAGAACTGCAGAAATAGTGTCCTAAATATCTTCTTCCTACATACCTAAATTGAAATTGTACTGTAGAGCAAACATGGTGGCGGCAAATATTTTCACCCTCCTTGTCAAAATTTGTTATGAAACTGGAGGCTTTAACTTTGTAAGAAATAATTAGAATGTGTATTTGTTAAATAATAACAAATTTATTTTGTATATTGTTGAATCTTTTTGAGTACTTAACCATAATCTTTACCTTTTTACAAATGTAGTCAGTATTATGGATGTTCACTTTTACTTAATGGGACTGTAATTAATCTCTCTTTTTTATTGTATAGAAATTTACAGCAACAATGTCAACACCAGATAAGAAGGCCTCACAGAAGATTGGTTTTCGATTACGTAACTTACTCAAGCTTCCCAAAGCACATAAATGGTGCATATATGAGTGGTTCTACTCAAATATAGATAAGTATGTATCACGGCTCATATCATGAATATCATTTGAATCAGAAGTTTAAGGTTTTCACATGTTAAAAGCCTCAACTTTTTCTAGAGGTCTATTTTGATTCTGTTTTTTTCCTGAATTTCTTTTCCTATTCCTCATTCTAGTTTGATCTGTTTCTGTTTTTCATGCTTTTCTTGCTTCCTCTCTTTTGGGGAAGAAGTTGTTATAAGTTTTTGTGAAAAATCAAATGACAGTATAATTTCTATATTATAATTTACAAAGACTATGCAGTGGAGATACCCTGAAAACAAAGCACCATTATTTGCAGTGAATGGGACTTGTTTTATAAATTTTAAGATTTTAAATGCTAGTATAGTAGTAGAGAAACAGTTATGAATGGTAAAAGTGATTCAGGAAGATTTTTAAGAGTCTTTCTATTTAGGGGATGATATTCATGCACTTTTTTGTTATATGTAAGTGTTTAAGTAGAGCATAGTAAGAGATTTGGGTGAAATGCAATTATTCAGCAACAGAATTCATTGAAGAAAGATTCTGATTTCTCATCCACTGCAATCTATTCTTATCTAACCCATGCTTATCAGTGGTACTTGCTTTGCTGGCTACTTATCTTTATTTCCTTTCTCTGTTGTTACCAGTTGCCTACTCTAAACCTTGTTAACTTCATGAACATTGATATTTAAGCCCAAGACATTCATGTGTCATTACTAAGACTGGTTCCTCGTTTCCCAAACTCATCAATAAAATTGTTTTATTTTTGTCCACAGATTTTTTCGTTATCTTAATTAAGAGAGCTCTCAGGGTGTCCTAGTATAATCTGTGTTCTGCATTTCCTAAAGAACCAATCTAATTCTTTAGAGTCCCCTAGTTTCCTAAAACTAATTTAATATCAAAGAGAACTACTTGGTGATGATATTTATTATCTTTGAGACAAAGATACTTTGTAGTTTACATTCTTCATCCTCACCAGATACAATGAGTGCTAAAATAGCTTTCCAAAGGATAGACTCCTATAGGAGATTTAATGAAAATCAGTATCTCCTGGAATCTCAAGCACAGACAGTACCTCTTGAGTAACTTTTACACATTATTTGTTTTATAAATGTAAACGATTTAATTTAATTTTAGCACTTGGAATTTGTGCCCATTTTGTATATATTTGGGGTAGAAGTGAAAGTTTGGTGTCTTGGGATTGATTGATGTTCAAAATTGGAATGCATATTTTGAATTTTATGTCTCAAGCTGTATATTAACTTAAAATACAATTTCTCTTTTACAGACCACTTTTTGAAGGTGATAATGACTTCTGTGTGTGTCTAAAGGAATCTTTTCCTAATTTGAAAACGAGAAAATTAACAAGAGTGGAATGGGGAAAAATCAGGAGGCTTATGGGGAAACCACGGAGGTAAAAATAATGTTTTTGTTTAAAAGACTAGTACCAAAACATAACTTTCCAGAGTAGTTATATGTTAAATATATTCTATTGACCAGCGTTAATGTAGATGCTTTTTATACTTAGGCAACTTGTAATTAAATACACAATTTCATTTTTCTTCAGATCACAGGCCTTGAACATAATTTTTTTATATTAGCTGTGCCCCACTAAGAGAAACCCAAGTAACATGGTAGCTGCTGAGAGAGGGCATCAGAGGGCAGACAGACTGAAATCACAATCACAGAAAACTAGCCAGTCTGATCACATGGACCACAGCCTTGTCTCACTCAGTGAAACTAAGCCATGCCGTGTGGGGCCACCCAAGACAGACAGGTCATGGTGGAGAGGTCTGACAGAATGTGGTCCACTGGAGAAGGGAATAGCAAACCACGTCAGTATTCTTGCCTTGAGAACCCCATGTTCTGATTAGTATGAAAAGGCAAAAAGGACACTAAAAGATGAACTCCCCAGGTCAGTAGGTACCCAATACACTACTGGAGATCAGTGGAGAAATAACTCCAGAAAGAATGAAGGGATGCTGCTGCTAAGTCACTTCAGTCGTATCCGACTCTGTGCGACCCCAGAGACGGCAGCCCACCAGGCTCCCCCATCCTTGGGATTCTCCAGGGAAGAACACTGGAGTGGGTTGCCATTTCCTTCTTCAATGCAGGAAAGTGAAAAGTGAAAGTGAAGTCACTTAGTCGTGTCCGACTCTTAGCGACCCCATGGCCTGCAGCCTACCAGGCTCTTCCATCCATAGGATTTTCCAGGCAAGAGTACTGGATTGGGGTGCCATTGCCTTCTCTGAATGAAGGGATGGAGCCAAAGCAAAAACAACACCCAGTTGTGGATGCGACTGGTGATAGAAGCAAGGTCTGATGCTGTAAAGAGCAATATTGCATAGGAACCTGGAATGTTAGGTCCATGAATCAAGGCAAATTGGAAGTGGTGAAATAGGAGATGGCAAGAGTGAACGTTGACATTCTAGGAATAAGTGAACTAAAATGGACTGGAATGGGTGAATTTAATTCAGATGACCATTATATCTACTACTCGGGGCAGGAATCCCTTAGAAGAAATGGAGTAGCCATCATAGTCAACGCAAGAGTCAGAAATGCAGTACTTGGATGCAATCTCAAAAATGACAGAATGATCTCTGTTCGTTTCCAAGGCAAACCATTCAGTATCACAGTAATCCAAGTCTATGCCCCAACCAGTAACACTGAAGAAGCTGAAGTTGAACGGGTCTGTGAAGACCTACAAGACCTTTTAGAACTAACACCCGAAAAAGATGTCCTTTTCATTATAGGGGACTGGAATGCAAAAGTAGGAAGTCAAGAAACACCTGGAATAACAGGCAAATTTGGCCTTGGAATACGGAATGAAGCAGGTCAAAGGCTAATAGAGTTTTGCCAAGAGAATGCACTGGTCATAGCAAACACCCTCTTCCAACAGCACAAGAGAAGACTCTACACACGGACATCACCAGAAGGCCAACACTGAAATCAGATTGATTATATTCTTTGCAGCCAAAGATGGAGACGCTCTATACAGTCAGCAAAAACAAGACCAGGAGCTGACTGTGGCTCAGATCATGAACTCCTTATTGCCAAATTCAGACTTAAATTGAACAAAGTGGGGAAAACCACTAGACTATTCAGTTATGACCTAAATCAAATCCCTTATGATTATACGGTGGAAGTGAGAAATAGATTTAAGGGACTAGATCTGATAGATAGAGTGCCTGATGAACTATGGACGGAGGTTCATGACATTGTACAGAAGACAGGGATCAAGACCATCCCCATGGAAAAGAAATGCAAAAAAGCAAAATGGCTGTCTGAGGAGGCCTTACAAATAGCTGTGAAAAGAAGAGAAGCAAAAAAGCAAAGGAGAAAAGGAAAGATATAAGCATCTGAATGCAGAGTTCCAAAGAATAGCAAGGAGAGATAAAAAAGCCTTCCTCAGCGATCAATGCAAAGAAATAGAGGAAAACAACAGAATGGGAAGGACTAGAGATCTCTTCAAGAAAATTAGAGATACCAAGGGAGCATTTCATGCAAAAATGGGCACAATAAAGGACAGAAATGGTATGGATCTAACAGAAGCAGAAGATATTAAGAAGATGTGGCAAGAATACACAGAAGAAATGTACAAAAAAGATCTTCATGACCCAGATAATCATGATGGTGTGATCACTGACCTAGAGCCAGACATCCTGGAATGTGAAGTTAAGTGGGCCTTAGAAAGCATCACTACGGACAAAGCTAGTGGAGGCGATGGAATTCCAGTTGAGCTATTTCAAATCCTGAAAGATGATGCTGTGAAAGTGTTGCACTCAGTATGCCAGCAAATTTGGAAAACTCAGCAGTGGCCACAGGACTGGAAAAGGTCAGTTTTCATTCCAATCCCAAAGAAAGGCAATGCCAAAGAGTGCTCAAACTACCGCACAATTGCACTCATCTCACACACTAGTAAAGTAATGCTCAAAATTCTCCAAGCCAGGCTTCAGCCATACGTGAACCGTGAACTTCCAGATATTCAAGCTGGTTTTAGAAAAGGCAGAGGAACCAGAGATCAAATTGCCAACATCCGCTGGATCATGGAAAAAGCAAGAGAGTTCCAGAAAAACATCTATTTCTGCTTTATTGACTATGCCAAAGCCTCTGATTTTGTGGCTCACAATAAAGTATGGAAAATATTGAAAGAGATGGGAATACCAGACCACCTGAAACCTGTATGCAGGTCAAGAAGCAACAGTTAGAACTAGACATGGAACAACAGACTGGTTCCAAATAGGAAAAGGAGTATGACAAGGCTGTATTTTGTCACCTGCTTATTTAACTTCTATGCAGAGTACATCATGAGAATCGCTGGGCTGGAAGAAACACAAGCTGGAATCAGGATTGCCGGGAGAAATATCAATAACCTCAGATATGCATTTGACACCGCCCTTATGGCAGAAAGTGAAGAACTAAAGAGCCTCTTGATGAAAGTGAAAGACGAGAGTGAAAAGTTTGGCTTAAAGCTCAACATTCAGAAAATTAAGATCATGGCATCTGGTCCCATCACTTCATGGTAAATAGATGGGGAAACAGTGGAAACAGTGGCTGACTTTATTTTTTTAGGCTCCAAAATCACTGCAGATGGTGATTCCAGCCATAAAATTAAAAGACGCTTACTCCTTGGAAGGAAAATTATGACCAACCTAGACAGCATATTAAAAAGCAGAGACATTACTTTGCCAACAAAGGTTCATCTAGTCAAAGCTATGGTTTTTCCAGTAGTCATGTTTGGATGTGAGAGTTGAACTATAAAGAAAGCTGAGCGCCGAAAAATTGATGCTTTTGAACTGTGGTGTTTTAGAAGACTCTTGAGAGTCCCTTGGACTGCAAGAAGATCCAACCAGTCCATCCTAAAGGAGATCAGTCCTGGGTGTTCATTGGAAGGACTGATGTTGAAGCTGAAACTCCAGTACTTTGGCTACCTGATGCAAAGGGCTGACTCATTTGAGAAGACCCTGATGCTGGGAAAGATTGAGAGCGGGAGGAGAAGGGGACGACAGAGGATGGGATGGTTGGATGGCATCTCCAACTCAGTGGACTAGAGTTTGGGTAAACTCCGGGAGTTGGTGAGGGACAGGGAGGCCTGGCATGCTGTGGTTAATGGGGTTGCAAAAAGTCAGACACGACTGAGCGACTGAACTGAAATTGATGCCCCATTGTGTCCCAGAAAATATTTAAGGATGCCCTCACAAGCATTTAATGAAGCTGTGAGATTATATATACATTATTATTACCTTTTTTAAAACTCTTATTATGACTTCAAGATAATAAGTGATCCACTTATTATCCTTTCCACAAATGCATGTTTTACTTTATATAAAAATGAATCAAGTGAATATATCCAATATGTTACTTCCTGAGAATTACTTTTCAAATTATCTTTCATGTGAAACTACCTTTCCTTTTCTAGTGTTATCTTGCTTTCTTGATATATCAGAAAATCTTTATTACTTTTTTTTTTTAGTTTTATTTTATTTTTAAACTTTACATAATTGTATTAGTTTTGCCAAATATCAAAATGAATCTGCCACAGGTATACATGTGTTCCCCATCCTGAACCCTCCTCCCTCCTCTCTCCCCATACCATCCCTCTGGGTCATCCCAGTACTCTAGCCCCAAGCATCCAGAATAGTGCATCGAACCTGGACTGGCATCTCATTTCATACATGATATTTTACATGTTTCAATGCCATTCTCCCAAATCTTTCCACCCTCTCCCTCTCCCACAGAGTCCATAAGACTGTTCTATACATCAGTGTCTCTTTTGCTGTCTCGTACACAGGGTTATTGTTAGCATCTTTCTAAATTCCATATATATGCGTTAGTATACTGTATTGGTGTTTTTCCTTCTGGCTTACTTCACTCTGTATAATAGGCTCCAGTTTCATCCACCTCATTAGAACTGATTCAAATGTATTCTTTTTAATGGCTGAGTGAAATGTTGTAATATACTATATATCATTAGTTCTCATGTTTGATCTGTCAGCCTAGTAAAAGCTTGTTTAAGAGTTTTTCATTTTAAATGGTAGGAAAATTTAGGGAAGACTTGAAATATAAAGTGACTTGAACAAATAGACCTGGAATTTAGTTTACATGATTTCTATAGATAATAATGAAATTCAAGGAGAACTTTTCATTGAACTGGTTTACATTTATTTTATCTATTGTATTAAAAAGTGTCAGTGCTGCTGTTGTTTTAAGTATTTCCCTCGTTTATAAGAACAAATTAAAATGTGATGTGTATTGTGTTTAACACAGGTAATTTATGGTCTTTGGTAATTACTTTAGGCCATTTGGGGGCTTTTTGCTGTAACTTTACATGTTTGAGTAAATTGAGCCACACTGTTTCTGATTATTGTCAGAATGAGGTATTAGTCACTATTTTATTGTTTAGTTATAATTCTGCAGTTTGATTGTCATTATTTCTCTTGCTAATTTATCCTCTGTTAATAGGGTTACCATAACATTGTTGAATCTTAGAGTTCTTTACTTCATCAAGATAAATTAACAGTTTAAATCAAGTCTTTATTATCAGCAGAAGTTTGTAGTTTTTCTTTTTTTTAAGGAAGCTGACGTACACTACAAATTATTGATATGATATACTTTTTCAAATATCCTAAAAAAAAGAAGCCAGGAAAGAGCTTAGCAGGAAATGTGCAGAATACTCAGCATTCTAAAATCAGTCCCAGTGAAAATATCAGTAGGCCTTTAAAAAAAAAAAACTAGACCAACTCATTCTAAATTTCACATAAAGAAAAGAAATCAAGCAGGAAGAGCCAGGAAAATTCTGAAGAAACAAAGTAATGAGGGGAGATTGTGTTATCATACATATGTTTGTAGTATGTATTATCAGATATTAATGTTGATATAACATCATAATCAAAATGATGTCATAGTGGTACTTGAATAAAAAGATGAATTATAAAGGAGAGACAGTCCATGAAATTAACACAACACTGTAAATCAGCTATACTCCAGTAAGGTTAAAATATCTTTATTGAATCAAAGATGTCCACAGAATTTTAATACGTAATAACACTGATTGCATCTCAGGCATACAGGGGAGAAGGAGGTTAAATTATTTATTCAGTGGATATTGAGACCACTCTGAAGCAATCTAAGAAAACACAAGTTGATTTCATACCTCAGACCTTCCAGGAAAGATTTGAAAGGATCAAAGATTCAGATTTTTTAAATGAAGCAGTAAAACTACTAGAGGAACCTGTAGGAGAGTTTTGCTTAATCTTGAATTGGGGAAGATCTTTTTAATAGTCCCCAGAGCTAGGAATCATAAAAGAAAATATTGATAAATTTGATTTTGTAAAAAAAAAAAAAAAAAAAAAGCATTTTGCATTGCTCACCCCCAAAAAACCCCATAAAGTCAAAAGACAATGACAGAAATATTTATAATTCTTACCACTGCTGCTGCTGCTAAGTCACTTCAGTCGTGTCTGACTCTCTGCGACCCCAGAGACGGAAGCCCACCAGGCTCCCCCATCCTTGGGATTCTCCAGGAAAGATCACTGGAGTGGGTTGCCATTTCCTTCTCCAATGAATGAAAGTGAAAAGTGAAAGGGAAGTTGCTCAGTCGTGTCCAACTCCCAGCAACCCCATGGACTACAGCCCACCAGGCTCCTCCATCCATGGGATTCTCCAGGCAAGAATACTGGAGTCGGGTGCCATTGCCTTCTCCATTCTTACCACAAAGGACCAATTTCTAAGTATGTGAAGAACTACTAATCAGTTCAGTTGCTCAGTCGTGTCTGACTCTTTGCAACCCCACGGACTGTGGCATGCCAGGCCTCCCTGTCCATCACCAACTGCCGGAGTTTACTCAAACTCATGTCCAATGAGTTGGTGATGCCATCCAACCATCTCATCCTCTGTCATCCCCTTCTGCCTTCAATCTTTACGAATCAGTAAAAAATATCAAATAACCTGTAATAAAAATGTCTGTTTATACAAACAGTACCTAAGAAAGGAGAAAGAAGTGGCTCTTCTAAAGAGATGAAAGAGTTCAGTCTTACTTATAATGAGAAATAAAAAATCAAAGTATGCCAAGATCCTGTTTTTTAGCTATCAGAACAATAGAGTTCCTAAAGTTTGAATATATTGGGTTGGCAATGGTGTGGTGAAAAAGCCACCATTGGTGGTAAGAGAGTAAATTTATGTAACCTCTGGAGGGCAGTTTGGTAATAACTGCAAATTTACAAATTCCCATACTCTTTGACCTAGTACTTCTATGAGTAAAGAAGTACTCCATTTTATGGAGTATGTAAAGTATATAAAGAAGTATATCCATTTTATACATGGATAAAATGACATGTACAGTGCTATTTGTAGAAGCAAAAGATTTTTAAAAACCTAAGTGTCCATAAATAGAGGAATGATTAATTAAAATAGGATACCTCCATATAGGAAAAACTGAAATCATTTAATTTAAAATCAGAGGAAGTTTCTTATTTACTGCTAAGATACTTTAAGAAAGCAGAATACACAACAGAGCATATTGTAGCTATTTGAGAAAAATAGGAAGGGAACATAAGTATTTCTTGCATGTATATTTCTAAAGTATAATATCAATAAAGGGTGTGTAGAAAATTTATTGTCATCATCTGGAAGACAGAATAGGAAACCGAGGGACAAAAATGTTAGAGTTTTCTTTTTTTAATCTCATTTAGTTAGTTATTTTTGGCTGTGCTGGGTCTTCATTGCTACACGGGCTTTCTCTAGTTGCAGTGAGTGAGGGCTATTCTTTCTTGCAGTTTGCAGGCTTCTCAATTGCAGTGGCTTCTCTTACTGAGGGCATGGGCTCTAGAGTGTGGGCTCAGCAGTTGCAGTGCATGGGCCTAGTTTCTCTGTGGCATGTGGAATCTTCCTGGACCAGGGATCAAACTAGTATCCCCTGCATTGCAAAGCAGACACTTAACCACTTGACCACGAGGGAAGTCCTAGAGTTTTCAATGCCTTTTGAACCTTTTAAATTAGAAGCCTGTCAATGTATTTATTATGCAAAAATGCTATTTAAATAAAATTCGATTGCCAGAAGTGTGTATTATATCCAGAATGTATGAAGAACTCTGAACATTCAGTAATGAAGCTCAAACGGGAATTCCCTGGTGGTCTGCTGGTTAGGGATCCACATTTTTCACTGCAGAGGGCACATGTTTGATCCCTGGTTGGGGAACTTAAATTCTGTATGCTGTGTGGTACAACCCCAAAATAAAAAGAATCAAACATCCCATTTGACAACTTGGTAAAAAAAGTTTTAAATAGATAATTCATCAGTGATGTAGAGATATCATATAAACCAATAAGAGGATATTAAACATATTAATCAGTAGGAAAATGCAAATTAAAACCACAGTGTTAAAAATTTACACGACTAAGCATGCCAAGTGTTGGTGAATCTGTGGGAAAACTTGAACTCTTATACACTGCTGATGGGACTATAAAATGGTATAACCACTTTGAAAAAACTGTTCGGCAGTTCCTGTCCCTTTATTTTTTTTTTTTATAAGACTTATTTTTTTAAGAGCAATTTTAGATTTGCAACAAAATTGAGAGGCAGGTACAGAAATTTTCCATTTACTGCCCTCCCCCGACAATGAGGGTGGCCTCCCTCATTGTTAGTATCTTCTGTCAGAGCGGTCCATTTGGGACAGTCGATGAACCTGCATCAACACGTGATAATCATCCAAAGTCCAGAGTTTACATTAGAGTTCACTCTTGGTGGTGTGCATTCTATGGGTTTTGACAAATGGTGACACAGCCACCATTATAATATCAGTATTTTACAGAGTATTTTCACTGCCTTAAAAATCCTCCAATTTCTACCAGTTCACCAACTGCTGGTAACCATGGATCTTTTCATTGTCTTCATAGCCTTGCATTTTCTGGAATGTCATATATTAGGATCACACAAAATGTAGCCTTTTCAAATTGGCCTCGTTTACTTGGTAGGATGCATTTCAGGCTCCTCCATGTCTTTTCATGGTTTTAGAGCTCATTCTTCTTTTCTTTTTTTTTAACTTTTAATTTTGTCTTGGGATATAACCAACTAACAATGTTGTGATAGTTTCAGGTGACCAGCGAGGGGACCCAGCCATGCATATACATGTATCCATTCTCCCCCAGATTCTTCTCCTGTCCAGGCTGATTGATATCTTCATATGTTCATTATCTTGACTGTAGTGATAGTTTTGTGGATATATATTTTATGGTATGAAAGCTATGTTTAAATACCTTTGGTTCATCCTAGAATTTGAAAATAGAAATAAGATGGGCCCTGAGAATAAGAGTACATTCAGTATTCATACTTAAAGACAGAAAATATGATTAAAAGTTTACACGGCAGCAGGTCTCATCTTTAATTCCTATATTGATATGCTCACTAGGTCACAGGAAAAATATCATGTTCTTTTGAATAGAATATTGAAATTGAACTTTGTTCTTAAGAGAGGACCTGGGATCCAGATGCAGTTTTGTCAAGGTTGGTGAACAATAGATCCTCCTGCTTTGTAGGAAGAAGCAATCTAGACTCGCTTATGTGTCTTTCAATCTTGCAAGATCCTGTTTTTAAAACAACATAAAGGTAATTTACTTTCAAGAGAAAATTATTATTTTTAAGAACCCATTTTTAAATACAGTACTCAATGAAAGAAATAAAGGGATTAGTGATATGGATGGTGTGACTTGAAGTTTTTATATAGGACAGTTATCACTTTATATGATTTTTATAATTTATTCTAGATGTTCTTCTGCATTTTTTGAGGAAGAGAGATCAGCATTAAAACAGAAACGGCAGAAAATAAGGCTCTTACAACAAAGGAAAGTTGCAGATGTTTCACAATTCAAAGATCTCCCAGACGAGATTCCTTTGCCCCTGGTTATTGGAACCAAAGTTACTGGTAGGTAAAGATAAGCTTATTACTATTTTGACTTGTGGTTTTTCACCAAGATAACCTTTCTTAGACAAATGGCCTTTACATTTAGAAAGCTTAAACTATATTTCTGTAGCAATATTCTGTAGAGGTTACTGTTCTTCATCTGTGAAGTCTGTGTTTTAAAGTAGTTGGATAAAAGTGTACATCTTCAAAGCAGTGTCTTCCACAATGTAAACGGCCACAAAGATGAAATTTAAAATGAAATGTAATGTTTAAATTTTTTAAATTTTGTTTTATCTGTGCTTCTATATTATATTGATTTTCTTTTCTGACCAGTCTTACCTGGTTAGTTCACAAACACTGTTGTTCTTGTGATCTTTAGGTTTATAAATACTCCATTTCTAATGACTAAATGACTAAACTACCTACTGAATAATTTAGTTTGCTCAAAATTTTGTAAAGACGTAAATTCTGTCAATTTGTAGGTAGTGATTCTATATGGTCACTTCAGTTACAACATTGAGGGAAAGTGCCACTAAAATCTCAAGTTTAGGTTAATCCTTAATAATTTGGTAATCTAAAATTACAGTTTATGTAATACAAGCAATAGCAAGGTGTTCAGTGAGTAGATAGAGTTAAAGTTTGAAAAAAATCATTGGATTAATCAGAGAGTATTTTCTGGAGGAAACGGAGCCTTGAATTACATATTTATATCATTTTTTCCTGGTTATAAAAGTGGCACATTTTTTCATTATATTGTAAAAATGGGTAGTGAAGAGGAAAAATAGACAACAGGGAAAAGGCTATATCATGCATATGAAATGCAATTGGAAAAGAGAAGAATGCATTTAGTCATAACCCACCATGTACAGAAGTTATAGGTGATATATATGATCTCTCCCTTAACAAAATTAGTCTGGGAGTGAGGATGGAGATAGAGTGAGGAAGAGATAGCTTTCCTGAAAAAATGTGTTAGTTCTAAAAACCCCATATACATAAGTAGATATACAAAGTCTACAATGTAGACTAATCAGAGAAATGCTGACGTGAATAGAGTGACTTATAGACCCAACTAGGAAATCCTCAAAAGTTAATTGCTCCAGAATTTTAAGGACTAGTGATATTATTTGATAAGAACTGAAAGTTTTACAAAGGATCAGTAAGTAGGTACTTTTTTACAATGCAGAATAGGGGGACTAGATGTATCAAAATATGAAAGAAGTTTGTAGGAATCAACTACTAGAGCTTTTGAAAGTTTCTATTTGGTCTAGGGGAGGTGTCAGCATATGATAAAAAATTACTAAACCTATGAAGAAACAGAAAACAGGTTCTATAGTTAAGACCAAAAGCAATCAACAGAATTAGATGCTAGGGTGACTCAGATATTGGAATTGGTTTCAAAATATATGTTATAAAACATGTTCAAGAACTTAAATGTACATATGGTCGTAATTAATGGGGATATCACAGTAGAAAAATGGAAATTACTTATATAAAATAAATAGAAAATTAAAAGTATAGTGTCTGAAAAGAAAATTTCTAAATGGGCTTAAAAGCATATTGAAAACAACAAAAAGTAAGAGTCAGTGAACTTCAGAATAAATCAGTATAAATGATCCATTGTGAAAACATGGAGGGAAAAAGTGGAAAAAACATTCATAGAGCCTCAGAGACCTGTGGGACAATATTGACTCATTGGAAAAGATTCTGATGCTGGGAGGGGCAGGAGGAAAAGGGGACGACAGAGGATGAGATGGCTGGATGGCATCACTGACTCGATGAACGTGAGTTTGAGTGAACTCTGGGAGTTGGTGATGGACAGGGAGGCCTGGCGTGCTGATTCATGGGGTTGCAAAGAGTCGGACACGACTGAGAGACTGAACTGAACTGAAACATATAATTAGTGTAAAAGAGAGGCACAGTGGCATGTAAAAAGACAAAAGATTTGATTTTTTTTTCTTCCAGTTTTATCGAGATGTAATTGACATACAGTACTATAGCTTCCCAGGTGGCACAGTTGGTAAAGAATCCACCTGCCAGTCCAGGAGACACAAGAGATGTGGGTTCGATCCCTGGGTCAGGACGATCCCCTGGAGGAGGAAATGGAAACCTATTCTAGTATTCTTGCCTGGAAAATTCCATAAACAGAGAAGCCTGGTGGGCTACAGTCCATGGGGTCTCAAAGAGTTGGACACAACTGAACGCATGCACATGCACACACATGTACACACACACAGACAAATACACAAGAAAAGTCAATAAGTCATAAAGATTTAACTTAAATCTACAACATTTCCTGACCTCAGAGAAGTGGCCTTTTGTAAGAGATCTCCTGTGCTTCCCAGCAGCTCACTTCCCTCTGGTCACCAGAGCTGTATTCTCTAGGGGTGCTCCCTGTGTGGGCTGCCTGGATCCTTCTGTCGTGGTGGACTATTTATGGACAGTCTGGTAGGTGTGGCTGACCCTCCTTCTGGTTGGTTGCTAGGCTCTGCCTTGTGGAAGGCTTCTGTCTGTGGGCTAGGTCATCAGGTGGCTGGTTGTGGAACGGGGTGGGGAGTCCTGGGACTGATGCTGGCTCACTGGTGGGTGGAGCTGGTTTTGGGGTGGGTGGTTGCAGATCTAGATCTGGGGTCCCAGATCTAGTGCTGGTGGGTGGGCCAGTTCCTGGCATGGCTGCCTGGGGGTGAGGGTGTGGTCTGGGATATCCCAAAGTTTGTGTCAATGGATCTGGATCTTGGGGCTACTGGTTGAGGGGTCCAGAGCGTCTAGGAGCAGCTATCAGCCTGCTGTTGGCAGACCAGAGCCCCTGGTTTTCCCCGGCCTAGTGTCCCACCACTGGTGAATGGGGGCATTTCCACCATGTGCAGCTAGCTGAGGGGCCAGAGGTATCCCAGAGCTGGTATTAGCCTGCCAGGACTCAGTGGGTCTTGGAGCTGGTGCCAGCCTGCTGGTGTGTGGGCTGCATCCTGAAATAGCAGGCCCTAAGGCTGTGGTGGTCCTGGGGCTAGCGTCCACCCAGTGGAAGATGAGACAGGGTATCAGATCCCCTAGCTGGTGCCCACCCCTTGATAGATGGAGCTGGATCCTGGATTTTCCATCTGTAGGACTGGGATATTGGAGCTGGTGTCCACCTACTGGTGGGTGAGGCTCGGTCCTGGGGCTAGTGCCAGCTCACTGGTGGGCAGAACCAGTCCCAAAGTCCCTGGCTACAGGGCCCTAGGGGTGCGTTGGTGTCAGTGGTGGGTCCTGGGCCCTCTGGTGGATAAGGCCAGGTCCTGAAGCGGCTGTGGGCTCAGGGACTTCCTGCTGGCCAGCTGGTGGGCGGAGCTGTGTTCCCGCCAAGATAGCTGCTTGGCCTGAGGTGTCCCAGCACTGGTGCGGACAGGCTGGTGGGCGGGGCTGGGTCTGAGCCTGCTACCTTAGAGTGAGGATTGAAAAATGGCGCTTGCCAGCGGCAGTGTCATGGTTGAACAAGCTTCCAGAAATGCCTGCCACAAGTGTCTTTTTCCCCTGGATGAGCTCCACTTGGCTCCTGCCTCACAGGGAGGCTCTCCGAGATCAGCAGGTGGGTCTAACCAAGGCTCCTTTTGAATTACTGCTCTTGCACTGCGTCCCAGAACGTATGAGGTTTTGTGTCACCCTTTAAGAATGGAGTTTATTTCCCACAGCACTCTGGCTCTCCTGAATGTATGCTCTGCTGGCCTTCAAGGGCAAACATTGTGGGGCTTGTTTTCCCAGTGCAGGACTTCCAGTTTGGAGAGCCACAACTGGAAGTCTGTGGAGTTCAGATCCCCTTGCTCCTTCGGAAGAACTTCTACAGTTGTGATTATCCTCCCCTTTGTGGGTCACCCTTGTGGAGGTATAGTTCCTGACTACTGCGTCCCTGTCCCTCCTTCGTGTCTGGTTATGGTTCCTTTATGTCTTTAGTTGTAGATCTTCTTTGCTTGCCTTCTGGTCTTTCTCATCAATACTTGCTCTGTAATAGTTATAATTTTGTTGTGCCACTGAGAAGAGGTGAGCTCTAGATCTTTCTACTCCGCCATTTTGGCCACTTTAGTCAAATTTAATTAAAAAAAAAAAAAGTATGCGTCTTTAATACTCTGGGCTTTCCGGGTTACTCAGTGGTAAAGAATCCACCTGCCATTGCAGGAGACGCAAGAGGTCAATCCCTGGGTTGCGTAGATCGCCTGGAAAAGGGAATGGCAACCCGATGCAGTATTTTTGCCTGAAAAAATACTGTAGCCCATCAGTCTCTTCTGTTCATGGGATCACAGAGCCGGGCACGACTGAGTGACACACACACGCCACATACCACACGTTAGTACTCTAAAACCCAAGTCATACACCCACATGTGTACAGAACCCCACAGTTAGAGCAGATCTTGAAAGCAATCTTAGGAAAACAATATATATAAGGAACAGTGATACAGATAGCTGCTGACTTCTCATGGGAAGAGAACACTAGATGTTACCTCAAGTGAAAGTTTCAGGTTGAGGGGAAATGATACTAAATGGAACCTTGACTATAGAGTCAGAACTCCAGAAATGGTAAATATACGCATTAAATGTAACTGTTGTGTTTCAAGTTTCTTAAATTTGTTGTGAAGGCATACAGTATTAATTATTATTAGAGTGTAATACGTGAAGAGTGGATATTATAAGCCTTAGAATATTAAGGTTCAAAAACCTTAGATTTTTGAACATTTTTGAACATGTACATCAGATTAGCTGGAGAGCTTTATAAAGGACAGGTTGCTGGCCCCTGCCGTAGAGTTTCTGATTCAGAGTCAGGGGTAGAGCCTGAGAATTTGCATTTTAAGAAGTTTCCAAGTATCAGGTGTTGACACTGCTGGAGTGCACTGTACTTTGAGAACTAGTAAAGGAATTACTTTCTTTTTTTTAATTTAATTTTTATTGAGGTAACTTTGGTTTATAACACAAGTTTCATGTGTATGTTTTTTCTTCCTCTTACACTGTAGCATGCTATCCACAAAAAATGTAGTTCTTATCTCTCACCATACAGGTGATCCTCTTTATCTGTTTTACCCCCCACCTCCATCCCACTCCTTCCCCTCTGGTAGTGACTGCTCTGTTTTATGGCTGAGTGGTATTCCATTTATGGTAATCACTATTGTTTTTTTACAGTGGAGCTGTATTTAGTGTGTCTGTGTGTGGAGCATGTCTTTTTCTATTCTTTCATTGATAGACACTTAGGTTATTTCCATATCTTGGCTGTTCTAAATAAAGCTGTGATGAACATAGAGGTGCATATATCTTTTTGAATTAGTATTTTTGTATTCTTTGGATAGGTACACAAGTGGGATAGATATGGATAGATCATGTGATAGTTCTAATCTTAATTTGGAGGGGACTGTTTCTCCATAGTGACTGCGCCTGTTTACACAGTGTATGAGGGTTTCCTTTTCTCCACATCCTTGCCAACCCTGTTATTTCTTGCCTTTTTGATAATAGCTATTCTAACAGATGTGATGTGATATCTCATTGTGTTTTTTTTAATTGAAGTACAGTTAATAAACAATTTTGTGAATAAAATTCCCTGTGCTATACAGTAAATCCTTGTTGCTTGTCTGTTTTATATATAGTAGTTTGTTAATTCTATACCCCTAATTTACACCTCCTTTTCCAATTTGGTAACTGTAAGTTTGTTTTCTATGTTTGTGAATCTGTTTCTGTTTGGTATATAAATTCATTTGTATTATTTTTCTGATTCCATACACAAGTAATATCATATAATTTGTCTTTGACTTACTTCACTTACTGATACTCTCATCCATCCATGTTGTTACAAATGTTTCATGCTTTTTTATGGTTGAGTAATATCCCATTTTGTGTGTGTGTGTGTGTGTGAGATATATGTGTTTGTATATTTATATATATAGAGAGAGAGAGATTCATATCTTCTTAAACCAGATCTATTACTGGGCATTTGAGTTGTTTCTGTCTTGGCTATTGCAAATAATACTGCTGTTTGCAATGCTGATGAACACTGGGGTGCATGTATCTTTTCAGATTAGAGTTTTTCTCATTCCTGGATAAATACCCATGAGTGGGATTGATGGATCATATGATAACTGTATTTTTTTTCTGCCCATTTTTTAATTGGGTTGTTTGTCTTTTTGTTGTTGAGTTCTTTATATATTTGAGATATTAGCCAATTAATGTATATATGAGTTGCAAATATTTTCTCCCATTTGGTATGTTGTCTTTTCATTTTGTTGATGGTTTCCTTTGCTGTGCAGAAAGTTTTTAGTTTGATATGAGCCCATGTATTCAATTTTGCTTTTGTTTCCCTTGCCTGAGGAGACATATCCAGAAAGATATTGCTAAGATCAGTGTCAAGGAGCATGCTACATGTGTTTTCTTCTAGGAGTTTTATTGTTTGAGGTCTCTCATTCGAGTCTTTAATCCATTTTGAGTTGATTTTTCTGTGTGATATGACATAGTGCTTTAGTTTCATCTTTTGCATCTGGCTGTCCAAGTTGAAGGAATTACTTTTTAAAGTGTTGAGAGATATACCTAAAAAGCCAATAAAGAAATTAAATTGACATACTAACGAATTCTCAGTTAAGTGAAAAGATGACAGGAAAGAAAGTACAGAGAAGTAG
Organism: Bos grunniens; assembly: GCF_055505025.1. Taxonomy (NCBI): domain Eukaryota; kingdom Metazoa; phylum Chordata; class Mammalia; order Artiodactyla; family Bovidae; genus Bos; species Bos grunniens. Next base: position 51,830,529 of record NC_141180.1, read on the forward strand.
AAAATAAATAACAAGATGGTAGACTTATATCTCGCCCTTTTAAAATTATATTAAATCTCAATGAACTGAACACTGTACTTAAAAAGTAGAGATTATCAAACTGAATTTTTTTTAAAGCCACACTCAACTACAGTTGACCATTGAACAGCATGGATTTGACATGTTTGAATTGTGTGAATCCATTTATTTGTGGATTTTTTTTTCAATAAACATTGACAATTTGGGAGGAGATTTGACAGTGTGAAAGAACTTGCAGATGAATTGCTTAGCCTTGAAATATTGGAAAAAATTTTAAAAGTTAATATGTCATGAATGCAGAAGATATATGTAGACATAGTCTATTTTATCATTTGCTTCCCATAAAATGCAACAGTGAAATTCATCAAAACTTACTCCCACAAACATAGACTATACATTTACCATTGAGAGAAATGGAAGCAAACATAAAGATGCTGTATTCAACTGTAACTTCTCAAAATTAACTGTAGTACACACTGCACTGCTGTAAAAATTTCGTAGCAACCTTCTATTGCTATTGCAGTGAGCTCAGGTGTTTCAAGTATCTGCTTAAAATGCTATGTAATAGTAATCATCTCCATGTGATCAGTTTGCAGCAAAATGCATGTGATTGCCTTAAAAAGTGATTTCTTATAGTTTTCAGATATTTTTCATTATCTTTAGTGCAACAGCATAGACTATGAATAATTTCATAGGCCCATATGAAGTGCCACAGTGATGCTGGAGTTGCTCCCAAGAAGCAGAGAAAGGTTATGACATTACAAGAAAAAGTTGAATTGCTTGATATGTATTGTAGATTGAGCTCTTCAGCTATGATTGCCCACTGTTTCAAGATAAATGAATCCACATAAGGATCGGTGTTAAAAAAAAAAGAAAGAAAGAAAGGAAATTTGTGAAGCTATAGCTTCAGCTATGCCAGCAGGTATGAATACCGTGCATTTTTTGAAATATCTTTTTATCTCATAATGAAAATGTAGCTCTTATGTGAGTGTAGGATCTACATAAGGAAGACAGACCTATGGACAACAAAGCAAAAGGGATTGAAGGATCTAAAGCTAAAGAATTTAGCGCCAGCAAAAGATGATTTGATAATTTTAAAAAGAGGTTTGGTTTAATAAATATCAAGATGATAAGAGAAGCAGCTTCTGCCAACCAAGAGGCAACAGACAGGGTTCCAAATGCCTTTGAGGAAATCATGGAAGAGAAAGGATATCTGCCTGAACAGGTTTTTACTGCCAACAAGTGTCCTATTCTGGGTTTAAAAAAAAAAAAAAAAAGAAGAAGCCTTATTAGTAAGGAAGAAAAGCAAGCACTGGGATTTAAAGCAGAAAGAGATAGGCTAACACCTGCAAATGCAGTTGGGTTTATGATCAAGACTGCCCTTATGTATAAAACTGCTAACCTCGGAGCCTTGAAGGGGAAAAATAAACATGAGCTGCCAGTCTTTTGGTTGTACCACAAGGGGTCCTGGATGACAAAACCCCTTTTTCTGGATCGGTTCCACTGATGCTTTGTCCCTGAAATCAGAAGGTACTTTGCCAGTAAGGAACTGCCTTTTAAAGTTCTTTGATATTGAACAATGCCCCTGGCTACCCAGAATCCCATGAGTTCAGCCCTGAAGGCATTGAACACAGATACAACATCTATAATTCAGCCTTTAGCCTTAAGGACCTTTAAGGCTCGTTACACATGGTACTCTATGGAAAGGATTGTCAATGCTGTGGAAGAAAATGCAAATAGAGAAAACACGAAAATCTGGAAGGATTATATCATTGAAGATATCATTGCTGTTATAGAAAAAGTCTGATAGAACCAGTCAAGGAAATCATGAAAGAGATTGTAGCTTTATGAGATGAGGCGGGGGAAGGTTGGGGGCGAAGGGGTTTGAGATGCAGATATTTTCAAAAACTAATAGACATCACACCAGAGGAATTAACAATGCAACTTGATGGAGATGATTGCTTCCGAATTAGTGCCAGAAAAATAAGGAAGAAGACATAGAAGATGCAGTGCCAAAAAATAGATCAACATTAGACAATCATGTGTCATCAGGGAAATGCACATTAAATAGTGAAATCAAGAACTTGACAACACCAAACATTAGTGAGAATGTGGAGCAACAGGCGAGAATGCAAAATGGTACAGCCACTTTGGAAACCTGTTTGGCGATTTTTTACAAAGTTAAACATATTTCACCACATAATCCAGCAGTCACGCTCCCTGTTGTTTAACCAAATGAGTTCAAAACTTATTTTTGCACAAAAAAGTGCACATGGATGTTTACAGCAGCTTTATTTGTAATTGTCAAAAGAACCACTGTGTCCTTCATTAGATGAATAAACTGGTATATCCTCACATGGAATACTATTTGAAGCTGAAGTGAAATGAGCAGGAATTCCCTAGCAGTCCAGTGGTTAGGACTGCGCTTCCACTGCAGGGGGTGCAGGTTTGATCCCTGATTGGGTAACTAAGATCCCACATGCTGCACAGCCAAAAAGGATAGATAAAATAGCAATAAGAATAGAAAAATAATTATACAAATAAATAATAACTGATCAACTAGATATCTATATGGAAATGAGCCTTGACCTTTCCTCATGCTATACAAAAAGCTTAATTTAAAATGGACCAAAGGGCTAAATGTAAAAGCTAAAACTATAAAACTTCAGTAAGTAGACACAGAAAAATATCTCGTGATCTGTAAGTAGTCAGAGATTTCTTGGATCTGACAAAAATAAAGGTGATTTTTTACATTGAGCTTGAATTTAAAACTTCTGCCCACTAAAAGCCAACACTAAGAAAACAAATAGGCAAGCCATATACTAGGAAAAAATATTTCCAAATCTTATATCTGAAAAGGGACTACATCTAGAAAACATAAATAACTCAATTATTTAGTGCTAGAAATATAAATAATTCAGTTAAAAAAATTAAACAAAATACTTGTGTAGAGGCTTCTCAGAGAAAGATATATGAATGGCCAATAAGCACATGAAAAAACACTCAGCATCAATTAATCATCACGGAAGTGCAAATTACAAGCATAATGAAATACCACTACACACACCAGAATGGCTAAAATTGAAACTCCTGATAACATCAAATGACAAAGATGTGGATCTACCGTAATTAATTGTTGATAGGATGGTGTACCACTTTGGAGAAAAGCAGGACAATTTATTTATTTATTTAATTGGAAGCTAATAACAATATTGTAGTGGTTTTTTCCATACATTGACATGAATCAGGGGTGTACATGTGACCCCCATCCTGAACCCACCTCCCTCCCCATCCTGTCCCTCTGGGTCATGTCAGTGCACCAGCCCTGAGCACCCTATCTCATGCATCAAACCTGGACTGGTGATCTATTTTACATATGGTAATATACATGTTTCAATTCTGTTCTCTCAAATCATCCCACCCTCACCTTCTCCTACAGATTCCAAAAGTTCTTTACATCTGCGTCTCTTTTGCTGTCTCACATATAGGGTCATCGTTACTCTTTCTAAATTCCATATATATGCATTAATATACTGTATTGGTGTTTTCTTTCTGACTTACTTCACTCTATATAATAGGTTCCAGATTCATCCACCTCATTAGAACTGATTCAAATGCATTCTTTTAAATAGCTAAGTAATACTCCATTATGTATATGTACCATAGCTTTCTTATCCGTTTGTCTGCCAATGGACATCTAAGTAAAAGCATGACATTTTTTTTTTTTTTTTAATAATCTTGTCTGGCTTGCAATGCAGCTCTTGAACAAGTAGAAACGTCAAACTCCTTTCAAGATGAGACCGACAATTTTTAATAAAATTAAATTTATGCCTGCCCTATGACCCACCAGTTCTGCTACATGGTATTTAAGAGAAATGAAAAGTGCTATTCACAGAAGGATATGTACAAGAATATTCATAGCATCTTTGTTCCAATCTTATAGCCAAAACCCAGATTCGCACCAACAATGGGCGAATGGATAAACATAACATGGTATTTTCTTGCAGTGAAATATAAACTGACAATATAAAGAAACTACTGATGTATAGATTAACTTCAGACAGTATGCTAAGCAAAGAAACTGAAAACTAAAAAATGTGTGTATATGGTTCAATTTATATGAAGTTGTAGAACAGACAAAATTAGTTTATGGTAGAAAAATATTATCAGAAAAGTGGTCACTTTTGAAGAAAGGATTGCCTGGGAAGGGGGTACTTTCTGGGATAAGAATATTTCATGACGTGATAAGGATGGATGATATCGTTTGTCAAAACTTATAGAATTATATGCTTACATTTTCATTTTACTGTATGTAAATGTTACCCAGAAAGAAAAAGTATATAATCAAGCAAAATTTCACACTCCTTATTGGGAAGAAAGTTTTTAGTAAAGAAGGAGTAGTAGACAGAATTTTCCTCAAAAACAACAACAAAAGGAATTTTTAAAGTAACTGATTTGAGATTGTGCAGTAAGTGGAAAGGCAACAGGTAAAAAGTGACTGTACGTGATTCTTAGATACACAATTAAGAACACAAGGGTTTTGACAAACACCAAAATGATGGAAAATTTGAATAGTGGAGAAGTTTGGGGGCAATGTCTAGACATCATACTTTAGCCACATTGTATTAATTTAAGAAGTTATTCATCAATTGTCCTTTTTGCTCTGAGTAGTTCTAGAACTCTGTGTAGGCAGAGAAGTCAGGGTTTAAGAAGAGATTTTTTAAATGATTGGCTTGTTAAGAAATTTAAAGAATTGGAACTGTCCTAAAAGTAATGTAGGTTATCTAAGTCTCTTTTTCTTGCATTGTGTATTTGACCTTATAAACAGTCAGAGGAGTAGAGTGGCCATGTAATTTATCACCCAAATAAGCATCTTCTGAGAGTAGAGGAGGAGGTGCTGTTAATAACTGAGGTAGGGTAACAAGTGTAAATGAACATTGTCTAATATGATTTATGGATTAATAGGATTTACTCTACCTGATGTTTTTGAAATCTCTGTAAAGTATTCTCAAAACCTTAGGATAAAGGAAGTGCTGATAACAACAATATTTTTTTCTTGCTTTGCTGACCAAGAGTCTGTTTTTTACCCCTGAGTTATCATGTGTAATATACTAACTTACATTGCTGCTTTTGCTTCTGTTATCTTAGGTTTGCTTTGTCGACACTAGTAATCTAGTACAGAAATGGCTGTTAATGAGAGGGCTGCCTTAGAGATGAAGAAGTTTAAATATTTTTTAAAAATCTTTGAACCAGTTAAGTAAAACTGGTTAGAATTTAGTCATCACTCGAACTGATAGATACTCCTATAATAATAGGGGAACCTGATTTCAAATATAGATCTGTGGTAAAGGGACATAAATGATGTCCACATAAAAATTATGGAAATGTCTTCTTTTTGTTGATTTATAAAAGCAATACATTCTCAAAGCAAACAAAACAAAAATACCACAGAAGTGTAGAAAGAGAGTTTTCTCTAAAGTTTTATAAATCTCCCTCTAAAGTTTGGTGTATCTAAGTATACAATATATGTCAGAACATAAGATGGTCCTCCATCCAGAATATATGAGTTCTTACAGTATTCATGTTATAAGTATTCTTTTAGTTTATTTTATATAACAAAGTCTGCTTGATGAAGACTCAGTAATTTCTAATTTCTTTTTGTTTTGGCTGGAGAAAGTATTCTGTATGGTTTTACTTCTTTTAAAGTTGTTGAGACTTGTTTTATGGCCCGTCATCTGGTCTGCCTTGCAGAATGTCCCATATGTATTTCAAAGGACTGTGTATTTTGCTGTTGGGTTGAGCATTCCATTTTCCTGATAACACTGACTCTCTTGTCATTATGAAATGTTCCTCTTTGTTTCTGGTATTATCACTTACCTTTGTTTAGTGGCTAAGTCATGTCTGACTCTGTGTGTGTGTGTGTGTGTGTGTGTGTGTGTGTCCGACTCTTTTGCAACTCTGTGGACTGTAGAGTGCCCAGCTCTTCTGTCCATGGGATTTTTCAGGCAAAAATAATGGAGTGGGTTGCCATTTTCTTCTCCAGGGGATCTTCCTGACCCAGGGGATCTTCCCAACCCAGGGATCAAACCCACATCTCCAGCATTGCAAACGGATTCTTTACCGCTGAGCCACCAGGGAAGCTCACGCCTTATCTTCACTTTTTATTATATAGCCATCCCAGTATTCTGTTGTTACTGTGGTAAATGTTTTTCCATCCTTTCACTTTTAACCTTTTTGTATCTGTGAATCTGAAGTGTGTCTCATGCACACCCCAGTGTTCATTGCAGCACTGTTTACAATAGCTAGGACATGGAAGCAACCTAGATGTCCATCAGCAGACGAATGGATAAGAAGTTGTGGTACATATACACAATGGAGTATTACTCAGCTATTAAAAAGAATGCATTTGAGTCAGTTCTAATGAGGTGAATGAAACTGGAGCCTATTATATACAGTGAAGTAAGTCAGAAAGAAAAATACCAATACAGTCAGATCAGATCAGATCAGTCGCTCAGTCGTGTCCGACTCTTTGCGACCCCATGAATCGCAGCACGCCAGGCCTCCCTGTCCATCACCAACTTCCGGAGTTCACCCAGACTCACGTCCATCGAGTCAGTGATGCCATCCAACCATCTCATCCTCTGTCGTCCCCTTCGCCTCCTGCCCCCAATCCCTCCCAGCATCAGAGTCTTTTCCAATGAGTCAACTCTTCGCGTGAGGTGGCCAGAGTACTGGAGTTTCAGTTTTAGCATCATTCCTTCCAAAGAAATCCCAGGGCTGATCTCCTTCAGAATGGACTGGTTGGATCTCCTTGCAGTCCAAGGGACTCTCAAGAGTCTTCTCCAACACCACAGTTTAAAAGCATCAATTCTTCGGCGCTCAGCCTTCTTCCCAGGCCAACTCTCACATCCATACATGACCACAGGAAAAACCATAGCCTTGACTAGATGAACCTTTGTTGGCAAAGTAATGTCTCTGCTTTTGAATATGCTATCTAGGTTGGACATAACTTTCCTTCCAAGGAGTAAGCGTCTTTTAATTTCATGGCTGCAGTCACCATCTGCAGTGATTTTGGAGCCCAAAAAAATAAAGTCGGACACTGTTTCCACTGTTTCCCCGTCTATTTCCCATGAAGTGATGGGACCAGATGCCATAATCTTCGTTTTCTGAATGTTGAGCTTTAAGCCAACTTTTTCACTCTCCACTTTCACTTTCATCAAGAGGCTTTTGAGTTCCTCTTCACTTTCTGCCAAAGGGTGGTGTCATCTGCATATCTGAGGTTATTGATATTTCTCCCGGCAATCTTGATTTCAGCTTGTGTTTCTTCCAGTCCAGCGTTTCTCATGATGTACTCTGCATAGAAGTTAAATAAGCAGGGTGACAATATACAGTCTTGACGTACTCCTTTTCCTATTTGGAACCAGTCTGTTGTTCCATGTCCAGTTCCAACTGTTGCTTCCTGACCTGCATACAGATTTCTCAAGAGGCAGGTCAGGTGGTCTGGTATTCCTATCTCTTGAAGAATTTTCCACAGTTTATTGTGATCCACACAGTCAAAGGCTTTGGCATGGTCAATAAAGCAGAAATAGGTGTTTTTCTGAAACTCTCTTGCTTTTTCGATGATCCAGCAGATGTTGGCAATTTGATCTCTGGTTCCTCTGCCTTTTCTAAAACCAGCTTGAACATCAGGAAGTTCACGGTTCACATATTGCTGAAGCCTGGCTTGGAGAATTTTGAGCACCACTTTACTAGCATATGAGATGAGTGCAATTGTGTGGTAGTTTGAGCATTCTTTGGCATTGCCTTTCTTAGGGATTGGAATGAAAACTGACCTTTTCCAGTCCTGTGGCCACTGCTGAGTTTTGCAAATTTGCTGGCATATTGACTGCAGCACTTTCACAGCATCATCGTTCAGGATTTGAAATAGCTCAACTGGAATTCCATCACCTCCACTAGCTTTGTTTGTAGTGATGCTTTCTCAGGTTTATAATTCAGTATTATAGTCACCATGTTGTACATTTTGTACATGACTTTTTGTATGTTTACAATTTTAAAAAAATTTATGGAAATATAGTTGATTTACAGTGGTTGGTTTCAGGTGTATAGCAGGGTGATTCAGAGTGATGTGTGTGTTTGTATGGATGTGTCCATGTGTGTGTATATATATATTCTTTTTTAGATTCTTTTCCATTATAAGTTATTACCAAATATTGAGTATGGTTCTCTCTGCTATACAGTAGGTCCTTGTTGGTTATCCATTTTATATAGACTTAACTTATCTTATACTCCTTCCTTGGTGGCTCAGACAGTAAAGAATCTGCTTGCAACGCAGGAGACCTGAGTTCAACCCCTGGGTGGGGGAAGATCTCCTGGAGAAGGGGATGGCAACTCACTCCAGTATTCTTGCCTGGGAAATCCAGTTATTTTATAATTGAAAGTTTGTAACTTTTGACCCCGTGACTTTTGACCCAGCTCACCCTCTGCTTTTTAATCAGTGATTAGTCTGCTCACAGTTAATGTAGTAGTTGATATGGTTGAATTTTGCCTGTCATGCTCTTTGTTTACAGGGTGTCTCATATCCTTCATGTTCCTTTGTACCTCCTTTGCTGCCTTCCTGTGTGTTAAGTACTATATAAAATTCGTATACAAGTTTTACTTAGTATAGTTACATAGTTAGGATTTGTATATTAGTGTACAAATTTAGTATACAATTTTAATTTCTCTGTTGTTATTTTTAGATGTTTTTTGAAGGTTTTGTGTGTGTGTGTTGCTCTGGGAAATACAATATGAAGGGTTTTTTTTCCAGTATGAACTTTGAACATATCAGAATCTAATTAATACTGAATTCATTCTGATAAAATATTGCAAATTTATTCCAATATAGCTCCATTTTCTCCCACTTTCTTATTACTGTCATCATCAAATGCATTAGATTATATCTGTGATCATCTGAGAATATAGTATTACAATTATTGCTTTAAATAATCTTACTTTTTAAAAATGAAATGAAGAATATAGAAAAAGTGTTGTATTTTGTATACACTGTTTTTTATATGCACCCACATATTTACCATTTCTGGTGTTTTTCTTTTCTTGCTGTGAATTTTGGTTACTGTCTGGTATTGTTTCCTTTTATTACATAGGATGTGTTTTCGTATTTCTTCCTATCTTGTCTAGTAGCCGCAGATTCTGTTTATCTGAAAATGTTTCCATTTCTCCTACATTTGTGAAAAATAGTTTCACAGGATATAGAATTCTTGACTGACAGTTTTTTCATGTTAGCACCCTGAATATGTCACCCTATTGCCTTCTGACTTTCATCCTTTCTGATGAGAAGTGAGAAATGTACCTGTTCGTTGTGCTGCTATTCTCCTACATGTGATGAGTCATTTTTCTCTTGAAGCTTTCAAAATTCTTTCTTTGTCCTTGGATTTTGGAAGTCTCACTACGTTGTGTCTAGATTTGATGCTCTTTAAATTTATCCTATTTGAGGTTTATTGAGTTTCATTGATAAGTAGGATCTAATTTTAAAATTAAATATGGGAGATTTTTGGCCATAGTGTTTTTCTGCTGCTTTCTCTCCTTCCCTTTCCATCTCTCATTACAAATATGCCGGTGCATCTGATATCTTTCTCCAGCTCTCTGAGGCTGTCTTCATTTTTCTTCAGTCTTTCATTCTCTGTGTTCTTCTGATTGGATAGTCTCTATCTTGATCTCTCTTCAATAGAGCAGAATCCAAACTTATCACAATATATTATCTAAAATGTTCCCTGATGCTTTTTTTCATATCTTCTTTTTAATTCTACAGTTTCTGTTTGGTTCTTTTGTACAGTTTCTGTGAGATTCCTATTGAGTCATTGTCTTTAATTTTCTGAACATATTTATAAAACCTACTTTTGAAGACTCTGCTAATATATCATCTCTTTCAGTTTCTACCTACTATACTTTTATTCTGGGTAAGAATCACGCTTTTTTACTTTATTACATGTCTAGTAATTTTTGGTTAAAAACTAGATGTTTGAGATAATGTATTATAGCAAGTCTGTTTTCTTTCTTTTTTTTGAGAATTGTTGTATTTCCTTTAGTAACTTGCCCTGGGAGCTCAGATGGTAAAGAATCTGCCTGCAATGCAGGAGATCCTGGGTTCAATCTCTGGGTCGGGAAGATCCCCTGGAGAAGGGATGGCAACCCACTCCAGTATTGTTCCCTGGAGAATTCCATGGACACACATGGAGTCACAAAGAGTCGGACATGACTGAGCAACTGACACTTTCACTGTGCAACCACCGATTTCTCTGCTTAGTTTTTGTTTGCTCTTTTATTAATTTTTAATAAATAAAGTCATGCAGACTTAGTGGTCAGCCAGTGACTTAGGCAGAGGTTGTACTCAAACATCTTAATCCAGAAAGGCCTTAGACTAATCTGTGGGTGGAGTTGGGTAACACATACAAAGTTGATGTCATTTTCCAGGTCATCCTTTAGTTTTTGCTCTTTACCAGACTCTCTTGGGTCTTTCCCACCAAATCACATAGTTTTCCACTTAAGCAAAAATTTATGGAGAGTTTATTTCAGTCTTTTTATGGCTCTCTATTTTACAGGATCTCCCTGTTAAACTCCTGCCTATATACTGCCACTCACCTCAGACAGGACTGCATCTTAGGCTTCCAGAATTGTAGGGTTTTCTTATTCTTTCTTCATTGAGTTCACCACTCTTAGCTAACACAGTCACAGGTTTTTACTCACTGGTCCACAACCAGTCTGCCCCTCTGGCAACAAACAGCACTGTTTCCATGACCAACCATACACTAGAAAAACTCATTTCACCAATCCTTACCTGAAGTTCTAGCAATTTTCCAACAGTGCTCATTTCTTAATTGTTTTCTGCATTTGGTCCATTTCCAGTACCTTGAAATGGTAGTCTTTGACAATCTTGTACATGTTGTCTTTATACAAGTCTTTTTTCAGAGAAGAATCACCAACCTCTTCATACTGCCATAACTAGAAATCCTAATTCTCTGTTTATTTAACTTTATTGCTCCTATCTTCTATATACCTGTTTAATTTTCCCTTAATTGGTCAAAGACTGAAAATGATATTTTAGTCTTCTGCACTTGAGTTTTTAATCAGTTGATCGTTTCAAGCAGTTTTGCAATGAACATTTGTGTTCTATTAAAATAATATCATTTTTTTGTGTATAAAAATAGAGAATCCCCATGGACAGAGGATCCTGGCAGGCTACAGTCCAAGAGTTGGATACAGCTAAGCGACTAAGCACAGCACACACCAAAATGTGTCATTTTGCCTAGTTTAACACCTTAAATGTTCTAATTTTTTCACCCATGCTGGTTGTTTCCTTGGATTTTCCTGATGTTACTTCAAACTGAATTTAAATAATAGTGGCACAAGAATTCATCTATGTGAGGGATCCCCAAGACCACACCCAGATTTGGTTTGGCGATTCACTAGAAAGACTCAAGTGTGTGTACAAGTATGACCAGTCGCTCAGTTGTACCCGACTCTTTGCAACCCCATGGACTGTAGCCCACCAGGCTCCTCTGTCCATGGGATTTTCCAGGCAGGAATACTGCCCTTTCTTCCTCCAGGGCATCTTCCTAACCCAGATATCAAACCTGTATCTCCTGCATTGGCAGGTGGATTTATTACCACTGAGCCACCTGGGAAGCCCCAGAAAAACTCAAGAGTACTTGGCAAATAGTTGTATTCATGGCCATGGCTTATCATAGAAAAGGATACAAAGCAAAATAAGCAAAGGGGAAAATCAGTTCAGTTCAGTCACTCAGTTGTGTCCGACTCTTTGCAACCCCATGGACTGTAGCACGCCAGGCCTCCCTGTCCATCACCAACTCCTGGAGTTTACTCAAACTCATGTCCATGGAGTTGGTGATGCCATCCAACCATCTCATTCTCTGTCATCCCCTTCTCCTCCTGCCTTCAATCTTTCCCAGCATCAGGGTCTTTTCAAATGAGTCAGTTCTTCACATCAGGTGGCCAAAGTATTGGAGTTTCAGCTTCATCGTCAGTCCTTCCAGTGAATATTCAGGACTGATTTCCTTTAGGATGGACTGGTTGGATCTCCTTGCAGTCCAAGGGACTCTCAAGAGTCTTCTCCAGCACCACAGTTCAAAAGCATCAATTCTTCGGTGCTCAGCTTTTTTATAATCCAACTCTCACATCCATACATGACTGCTGGAAAAACTATAGCTTTGACTAGACAGACCTTTGTTGGCAAAGTAATGTCTCTGCTTTTTAATATGCTGTCTAGGTTGGTTATAACTTTTCTTCCAAAGACCAAGTGTCTTTTAATGGTGGCTGCAGTCACCATCTGCAGTGATTTTGGAGCCCAAGAAAATAAAGTCTGACACTGTTTTCACTGTTTCCCCATCTATTTGTCATGAAGTGATGGGACCAGATGCCATGATCTTCATTTTCTGAATGTTGAGCTTTAAGCAAACCTTTTCACTCTCCTCTTGCACTTTCATCAAGAGGCTCTTTAGTTCTTATTACTTTCTGCCATAAGGGTGGTGTCATCTGCATATCTAAGGTTATTGATATTTCTCCCAGCAGTCTTGATTCCAGCTTGTGCTTCATCCAGCCAGGCGTTTCTCATGATATACTCTGCATACTCTTTTCCCTACTTGGGACCAGTCTGTTGTTCCGTGTCCAGTTCTAACTATTGCTTCCTGACCTGCATACAGGTTTCTCAAGAGGCGGGTCAGGTGGTCTGGAATTCTAAGAACTTTCCAGAGTTTGTGGTGGTCCATACAGTCAAAGGCTTTGGTATAGTCAATAAAGAAGATGTTTTTCTGGAACTCTCTTGCTTTTTCGATGATCCAAGGGAAAAGTACATGGGGCCAAAGTCTAGAGGAAAACAAGTGTAAGCTTCCAAGAGTCCCCTCTGTATGGTGTCACACAGGACTTGCAGAATTCCTTTAGCAGCAAGTTGTAATCGCACTTATGAAATGTTGTCTACCAGGGAAACTCATTACTCAATGCCCAAGGTTTTTATAGGGGACTGCTTATGTAGGCACCTTTGCCTGGCTTATACAAGAATTGGAAAGCTGGTAACCACATTGTTTGCACAAACAATCTGGGTACAGTTAACCACCTTTCTTAGTATGGCAGCAATGGGAACACTCTCTCACTGTTCAGGCTCCCAGAAGTCAACCTTGTAGGCGACCCTTTCTAAGGATAGCAGTCTGAAGCCTAGTAAATCTTTTCTGCTTAGCAACCTTGTCTTTTTTTCATTTGAAATATTCCTAGTGCTTCATTCATGAGTATAATGACCAAGTTTCTTTTGTTGACCTTTTTAATAAGTATTTTCCTCCTAGTTTGGTAGATATATGGTTTCATTCATTTATCAGATTAAGGATCACCATTTATAATTTTGTTGTTTGTTTCAAAAGTGTTTTAATTGATCTTCTAAACCTAAAATAAAGTATTAATACATAACTTTTTTGGAAACTTTAATAGACAGCAGTACTGTACTTTCTCCACTTTGAGGTACATGCTTGGAGCAGTTCTGTACGTGGGAGTTTTTTGTGTCCTAAGTACCATAATGTCTTTTTGTTTCTTTTTTTTAGCTCGATTACGTGGTGTTCATGATGGTCTCTTCACTGGACAAATAGATGCTGTGGATACTCTTAATGCTACTTATAGAGTAACGTTTGATAGGGCAGGGCTTGGAACTCATACTATCCCTGACTATGAAGTTCTTGTGAGTATTTATTTCACAATACATATTTGGTTTATGCCTATAAAATATGTTTTGTAGAGTTTTCTTAGGGGTTGTATTTATGATAGAAATCAAGATTTCAAGTCTTAAAGGAAGAGATCTTTAGGGGCTCCCAGCCCTGCCTCCTGAACTCCTGGAGCAGAACTCTAATTTTCTTCTACATTTTCCAGAATCTAGCATCTCTCTGCCTTCCTTACACCAAATTATAGTGTGACGCAACTGATCAGTTGTTTTTATAAAACAACTGAAACAAGTTTTCCAGTTTACAAAAAGGAGTTGTTTTGTAAAACAACTTTGAAAGTTGAAGTAACATCTTGTACTTTGAAATATATATATTTTTATATGTTCCTATTTTATCCTTAGAATATACAAGGTGGATGTTAATAACCTCCACTTTTCGTAAGGTGAAACTGAGACATAAGTACATTAGGTAATTTATTCAAGGCTTTCAAGATGGATTCTTGCCAGGTTAAGTCTTGAATCCAGGTCTTTTGAACTTCTGATTAAACCATTGAACTATTGAACCATTATTTCATGATCATGCTTAATTTAGCAAGGTAATGGAAATTATATACTTTCCTAATAAGTTAAAATATAAAGAGTAAATGTAACTCTGATAGTTTTTTTAATGAGTAAAAACTTTTTGAAAAAAAAAGTGTTTGCCTCTAAGTATAATGGAAATTTAACTGTTTACATTAATCCCCCTGCTTCTTCATTCCTTTGTTATAAACTTGATTTTTAAGGATTCTGAACTTACAATTAAAAATCAGAATTTCTTTATCTCCTTAGTATAAAAATAGAAGACTGTTTTTCTGCTCCATACTTTTAAAAAAACTGTGACTCTGCTTATTCTAAGAGTTTCCTTATCAAACATACTTTAGAGAGGAGTAGGAAAGACAATTTGGACTAAATATAGAGCAAGGTATATCAATCTTATTTTTTTCATTAAAGAATGAAATCTTTAAACCTCCCATTTCAAAAGAGAAAAATTACTCTTCTGTTGCATTAATGTAATTTCCTTTATGAGATAACCAAAACATCTCTCCCTGGCCAGATAAGAATTGCCTTTAATTACAGTGGGTAATATTCAAATAGTCTTTAACACAGAGACAGCCAAGGGTGGCCATAGATCACTTTTCTTTCTTTCATAGATCACTTTCTTCTTTTTGTGGGTTCAACATCTTAGTAGCCAAGTAATATTCATACTCTGATTTAAGTTCTAGCCCTTTGATCTTTGTAGTTAATATATTTTATGATAAATCATAATAAACTAGTGTACATTTAATGCTAAAATAGAATTTTTATAAAGCTAAAATGATTGGTAAAGTTCTTCAAGTTTTGGGGTCTGTTCTCTTTTCCCAAAGAGTAATGAGCCTCATGAGACGATGCCAATTGCTGCCTTTGGACAAAAACAGCGGCCTTCTCGATTTTTTATGACTCCACCACGGTTACATTATACTCCTCCTCTCCAGTCACCGATTACAGTAAGTTATATTTTTTAAATGTCACCAGTAATTTAAATGATTATTTTGAATGTAAACTATGTCCTTATGAAATATACATTGATTGATTGTAGTAACTTTAGGTGGTGCCCGCATTATTTGGAGTTGTCAGATGTTAAATAAAAAGCTAATAAAGTAAATAAAATAGTTGCTTCAGCTTGGAAATATTTTCCTTTTCATAGGATTTCTAATAGAATATTAATTATAATAGAATTTGCTCTTTATTCAAAATTTTATGATAGTTCCTACTTTGTAGCTCAAAGAACTGTATTCAATATCCTGTGATAAACCATAATGAAATAGAACATTTAAAAATGTAACATATATGTAGAAAGGAATCACTTTGCTGCCCAATAGAAGTTAGCACAGCATTGTAAATCAACTATACTTCAATAAAATAAAGTTTTAAAAAATTAAAATGCTTCCTTTTGAAAGGTCCGTGGTTAAATGGTTCCCTTTTATTCCTATAGGATAATGATCCCTTATTAGGACAGTCACCTTGGAGAAGTAAAATTTCTGGCTCTGACACTGAAACATTAGGTGGTTTTCCAGTAGAATTCCTTATCCAAGTGGTAAGAATTGCTCTGAATATTTTGCTCATTTGTTAAAAAAAAAATTCAATATCTTTTGTGTTATTAAAGTTGAAAATTTTTCTAGGACCAAATATTTTTACACTTTTTAAAATCATTGTGTTTTAAAAACTGTTATTTCCAACAAAGCTTGAAATTAAGTTATAACAGCCAAAAAAGACTTAGAGGTCTATTTTTGTTGGGCTTTTCTTGGGTTTGGTTCTTATTATTTTGCAATGTTAAGGACTCTAGCATAAGTGTTCTAGCATACACTCTATGAAATTGAATGGTTAGCTGTTAATAAATTGTATAAATATAAATGTTTTTATTTAGTAACCTCAGTAATCCTGCCATTATCAGTCACCTCAAAACTTATGGTGTGTTGGCCAGCTCTCCGGTTAGGAGGAACTTTAGTTTTTTTCTGTGACTACAAATAGCTATTCATTTGCTAAGTACTTAATGATTAGACACAAACAAATCTAAAGCTAAAGCAGAAACAAATAGCAATTATTATATAGAACAGTTTTCTTGAATTAGCCTAACTCTTAAGGTTGAATAAATTATTTAGTTTGAATCATAGTCTAATGATGTTTGATTTGTTTCTTTTCTTTTCCTCTTCTTTTTCCTTTTTGAAAATAAAGCTGTTTGGCTTGGGATAGATAAAGTCTTTATAAATAAAAATGTTTATAACATAAGCCATTAAAATATTCAGTGTTACCTTTTACAATTAATGTTATTTTGAGGAAAAGTCTTGTCACTTGTATGTATATGTATGGCATTTCTTATTCCTTAGTTATATGTTGTTAATTATCCTTGAACTACAGAATTATACCTTTTAACTTTCAAAGGTAGATATTTTTATATGAAAAATTTTAAATATGAAAAAAGCCAAGGCTTATCATTTCACAACTAGGGTACTTGTTTTTTAAAGACGTTCTTTCTTTTATTAAATACTGGAAGTAAAAACAAAGCTGATATGTCATATTTGGGCAAGGGGTAGAGGGAAATGGGGAAGGAGGGTGAAGAGGAAGAGGAGTGGGGAGCAAAAGATCCACCAGCAGAGGGAGTCAGAAGCTAAATACCAATACACCACTTCTAAAGGATTGATGTTTTTATTGCTGCTTAGATGTTTTGGTTGCAGTGCTTAATTTTAACTTCAAAATCTATGTGTAATGCCTAGTTGAAACACTGCTTTCATTATTTTAAGCTTTCTAGCAGGTAAAAATAAAAGCCCTTTTATGTACTTGTCTTTTGTAATATCTAAAGTTTTATGAAACTCAGGTTTGCTCTTGTCGAGCTGTAAGATACATTTTTGTCTTTGTCTGGTATTGTTTTTTCTTATGACAAAATAAACATCATTTTTTGCTAGTTTCATAATTCATAGTTCGCAATGAATTTTTTTTCTTGGGGTTAGGGATTTTGAGGAATCTAAAAAGACTGACCGACCCTCTCTAAGAGAGGACTCAGTTTTGAAAAGAATGAGAAAGAAACAGCATGATTTTCTATCAAAAACTAACAAGAAACACAAAACTGAAAGATAAACTAAAAATGGGAGAAAGATGTTGCCTTCATCCATTTTTTACTGTTTCTTACTCAGTAGAATCACACAAATTTCCATAAAACCCAACAACTAAAGACAGGAGACCAGTCCAGAGCTCTGGGCCTACTAAAAAGGGTCAGTGTGAACAAGTATATAACATATCTTACCAGGCCCTCCCTCTACCTGTATCAACTTAGGTCAGTTTTTTTATTTTTATTTTTTTAATTATCAAAAATTTAGTACGTATGAAAGCAGACAGTTGTATAATGTATCTCTCTGAACCCATTATCTAGCTATAGCAGTTATCAAAAACTCCTGGCCATTTCTATTTCATATATACTTCTACCCTCTTTCTCTCTTTTGAGAAATTAAACATCATATCATTTATCTGTAAATATTTTGTTATGTATCTTTAAGTGGTAAGGGCCCTTTTTTAAAAAAAGAGACATAACTGTAATATTATTATTACATCTAAAAACATGTCTATTAAAAACATATCTTAATATCATCACATATCCAGTCAGCATTCCAGTTGTCTAGTTGGCTCTTAAATATTGGCTCTTCTTTTCTCCCATTAACCTCTTTGTTGAATAAACTGTATTATTTGTCCATAGAGTCTCCCACTGTCTGGATTTTGCTGACTGAATCTTTGTAATAACATCCAGTATACTCTTCTGTCTTTGTACTTCATGTAAATTGCTCATTGAATATAAAGGTTTGATTTGATTTGGGTTTTTTATTTGATTGGTATAGTTTGTATATGACTACTTTTATGCATACTTTTGTATTCTGATAGGATGTGTAGTAGTAGTGCTCAGCCATGTGCAACTCTTTGCGACCATGGACTATAGTCCACCAGGCTCCTCTGTCCATGGAATTTTCCAGGCAGGAATACTGGAGTGGGTTGTCATTTCCTACTCCAGGGATCTTCCCAAAGCGGCAATCAAGCATACATCTCTTGTGTCTCCTGCATTGGCAGGCGGTTTCTTTACCACTAGCTCCACCTGGAAAGCTCTGATAGGATACCCCTATTTTTTATCTCTTTTTAAATATAATGTTAGCTGCTACAAATTATCAATGCCTAGATCCATTCATTCATTAGGATTGCAAAAATGGTGCCATTCTTGTTCTTTATTTATTAGCTGAAATCATTCTGCAAGGAAAAACTTCCCCAAATCTATTATTTGGTTACCTAATGGCATAGTTTGTATAGGAAAGGCAGGATAAATGCTTGATTTTTTTGGCTTTGTTTTCCAGTTCATGAGTTTGGTTACTAGTGTTCTCCAACAGTGGTTAATTTTGTTTAAGTATCGGTCTGAATGCATGGATTTTAACATATTTGTGCTTCAATTAATTATAGTTATTATTCTGATTGGTCTACATGTTGTTCCAGTGAAAGCTTATTCAGGTTGACTTCTTATTCGTTTTGATGTACCTGCTTACAGTGGATTTTAAAATATCTTCCTCTCAGCCAGTCAGATTTCTAAAATAGTGTCTGTGCTATATTTATATTGAAACACATCTGCTAAAATATCTTAGTGGAAACTTACAAGTTTGATGTCTACCTGGTATATTTAAGTGCCTCTCTTTATTCCAAAACATCTCTTTTTCATTGTCTGTAGACCAGACTATCAAAAATTCTCATGATTAAAAAGGAACATATCAAGAAATTAAGGGAAATGAACACAGAAGCAGAAAAACTGGTAAGGATATTTTTTTGTTTACTTGTCTCATTTTCAAATGGTGGGGGCTTCTATATTTAAGGGTTGAAAATACTTTATGAAAGAAAACCTAGAGATAACTGTTATTTTAAAATCCTGATTTACTCTCCCTATGTTTTATTATACTGAACACATGCTTAATTAGCAGTACAGAACAGTTCATTACCCTGGACCTCCTTATGTCATTGAATAGGATTAATGGATATATATTAGATTCTTAGACAGTTTACATGAGTGTAGAATTCCTAGCATTGGTGCTTCTGACTAAGGAAATCATATTAGCAGAGGTTATTCAAATGGTTCAGAATAAATAAATCAGGAAATATGTAGGCTGGTATCTTTAGTTATCTTGACAAAGCTTATATCCTATTTTATCAATCCAGTGAGTACAAAATATGAAAGTCAATTTAATTCATAGGAGAGAATTATCAGAATTTTTTAAGATGTAGAAAATATTCACTAAGAAAGTTTTTTAATCATACTGAAAGTCATAGTTATGATTTTATAGGATGGTGAATGGTTTTTATCTCAAATACCATCTCCAACTGATTAGAAATGGTTGCTAGAAAGTATGAAAGAAAAGGAGAGCTCAGTGACTAGACTTGGCGGCAAAGGGCTTTAGCTAATTACCAGTGTCTGTCATGAGTACAAGAATAGGGAGTTGTCATAACATTAATCACCTCTTGCATGGAATGGTGTGAGGGGTAGGTGTGAATAAACAGCTGGACAAGTAGATACAGAATTGAATGAAGAACAGTCTTCTTGTAGGTGTTTTTTTAAAAAATCTGAACATGACTTTGAATTATCCAATTCAAACCCATCATTTTTATGGAATTGAAAACTGAAGACCAAAGATGTCGAGGGATTTTGACCTAAGATTTTGCTGCTATTTAGTAGTACAGATACCAAAACAGACTTCTTGGTTCCAGTTTAACTCAAGTAGGCATGTTATAAAATTAATATTGTCAGATACACAGACTATCAAAGATCGAAAAAAATTAGGCATAACGTATTGCTGTTGTATATCCTGAACATAATAATATTAATGTGCTTGCTTCTTTGCTACTGGACTCTCGTTCTTATCTTGGTTTCCATTAGTTCTACTTCTGCCCTTTATTCTATGGTTTTTCAATGTTCACCCGCTGCATTTCCTCTGATCATATCATCTTTTCCATCTTGAGAAAAGTGTTTTAAGTTCTTCAGTTGTGTCCGACTGTTTGTGACCCCATGAACTGTAGCCCACCAGGCTCCTCTGTCCATAGAATTCTCCAGGCAAGAATACTGGAGTGGGTTGCCATTCCCTTCTCCAGGAGATCTTCCCAACCCAGGAATCGAACCTGGATCTCCTGCATTACAGGAAGATTCTTTACCATCTGAGCCACTAGGGAAGCCATTTCATCTTCATGCGTAATCAAATTATTTTACTTTCATACCACTAACTAGGACTTTTCCCTGTAGCTGGGTTTCACACCTTAAAGTATTAGATTTGACTCAGCCGAATTAATGTTACCTACTTTTAAATAAAGGCCTATTTTGATGTTGGCTTGGCTTCTTGGCATGTGGAAACTCTGCACAAATCTAATTTTCTTGATAGACTTTATAATTTTATTTATGATTAGAAATAATTTCCATTATAAAAATACAAATATTGTGAAACTAGTATATGGTATAAATATTTTTTATGCTTAGCATATGGATTTCTTCTTCCATGCATTTACTTTCATATTTTGTTTTGTTTTTTGAAGTATAGTTGATTTATGGTATTGTCTTAGTTTCAGGTATACAGCATACTAATTTAGTGGTTTTGTCAGATTATATTCCATGATAGGTTATTATAAGATACTGGGTATAATTCCCAGTGCTATTCAGTATATTCTTGTTGTTTATCTATTTTGTATGTAATAGTTTCTATCTGTTAATCCCATACCCCTAATTTATCCCTCTCTATTTTCCTCTCTCCTTTGGTAACCACTAGTTTGTTTTCTCTGTGAGTCTGTTTCTTTCTGCTTACACATTCATTTGCATTGCTTTTTAGATTCCACATATAAGTGATATGCAGTATTTTCCTTCCTCTGTCTGACTTATTTCACTAAGCATAACCTTCTCTGGGTCTGTCCACATTGCTGCTGATGGTTTTATTTCATTCTTTTTTATGACTAAGTAATACTTCATTTGTGTGTGTGCAGGTGTGCGTGTGTGCCGTGTCTTCATAAACCAATCTGTTGCTGGGCACTTGGGTTGTTTCCATTGTCTTGGCTATTTTAAATTGTGCTGCTATGAATATTGGGGTACATGTATCTTTTTGAATGAGTGTTGTCATTTTTCCCGGATATATACCCAGAAGTGAAATTGCTGGATCCTATATATTTTTAGCTTTTTGAGGAACCTCCATAGTGTTCTCAGTAGTGACTATACCAATTTACATTACCAGCCATGTACAAGGGTTCCCTTTTCTCCACACCCTGACATTTGTTTTCTGTAGACTTTTTGATTATAGCCATTTTGACTGGTGTGATGTGATACCTAATTGTGGTTTTCATTTGCATTTCACTAATAATGGTGATGTTGAGCATCTTTTCATGTGCCTATTAGCCACCTGCATGTCCTTTTTGGAGAAGTGTCTATTCAAGTTTTTTGCCCATTTTTGGATTGAATTGTTTGTCTGTTTGGTTTCTTAGAGTTATATGAGCTGTTTACGTATTTTGGATATGAACCCTTGTCAGCCTCAAGTTTTTTTCTTTTGTTGATAGTTTCCTTAGCTATCTAAAAGTTTTAAGTTTAATTAGGCCCCATTTGTTTATTTTTGCTTTTATTTATTTTGCCTTAGGAGACTGATCCAAGAAAATATTGCTGCCAATTTCTGTCAGAGTATTCTGCCTCTGTCCTAAGAGTGTTATGGTTTCAGGGCTTACATTTAGGTCTTTAAACCATTTTGAAGGGGTTTTTTATTTGGTTTGGTTTGGTTTGGTTTTTTGTATAGAAAGTGGCAGGGTCAAAATGTATGAGCATTTTAAAGATTTAATTGTACTCCTAACTTAAGATGGTAGGCTGGACATGTGTTTTCTTGTCGCTTACAATTTCCACATAAAATAAGTACGAAAAAAAAGTAAATAGAATATATGGAAACAGATTGTTTAACAATGTATGAAAGGGTTTGTTTGTTTGTTTTTTTACATTTTCCGACGTGTTGGATGAAATTAAAACCTTGGCTAAAAGAGGCTGCATGTTGGAACCCTGAAGAGACTCCAGGCCAAGAATTGCAAATATGATAGAGGAATGCAGAAGTGAGATGCTATACTTTAAAAGGAATTGATTTAATTTCTGTTTTCACATTTCCGATCTTCATCCGAGTGACAGAATGTAAATGTGGCTTTTACCCAAGTTAAAAGGAGAGAAAGAAACTGACACTCCCCTAAAGAATTTGAACATACTGTTTGGAAAAAGTTAATGTGCTTCTGCTTTTGGTAATGGTAGGCTAGATAATTTGGATTAGTCTTCCTAATCCAAATAGTTAAGAACAGCTATTTCCTCTGGAATAAAATGTAAAAACAAGCCAAAGACACTGGAGCATTAATAAGGTATTTAAGAATTTTAGGGATAGGATCTAGGAAAAGAATTAAACACAGAAGGAGGATTCTGGCAGTTAGGATTCCTTTTTCCTTAGGGGCTTATGCAAATTTCAGAAAAGATGGCTGAGAAACCGAGTGGTGTTCTCAAAGGGCTTAGAAGAGTGGGAAGGACAAAAATTAGAGTCCAGAGAACCAGCAAGGGTTGAGAGAAACTGACAAATTCCTTCCATGTTCTGGATTGGACCCCAAAAAGGCTGCATTGGCCCAGCTTCAGATTATTTTATCTCTGAAATTGAACTAAGTTGATCATGGAGTTTCCGAGGTGGTACTAGTGGTAAAGAACTCTCCTGCCAGTGCAGGAGCCATAAGAGATGTGGGTTTGATACCTGGGTTGGGAAGATCCCCTGGAGGAGGGCATGGCAACCCACTCTAGTATTCTTGCCTGGAGAATCCCATGGACAGAGGAGCCTGGCAGGCTACTGTCCACTGGGTCTCAAAGAGTCAGACACAAGTAAAGCAACTTAACACACACAGGCCCCAAAGCAGCCATCCAGAAGTAAGTAGTCCTCTTAGGGGAATATAATATCATACTAGACCTGAAATTATTTCTACAGTTATTAACATACAGTATCTAATACTCAATTTTAAATCCCAGAAACAGTAGGAGACATGATAACACTAACGAAAAACACAAGAAAATATGAACAGAGGGCAGATTAAGGAGAATGTTATTTTTAGACATAAATTTTGAATGCTTATTTTGTTTAACGAGGTGAGACAAAACAGAATTTTAGAAGAGAACTAGAAACAACAACAAAAATGACCTAATGAAAACTCAGGAAATAAACTACAGTAATCAAAATTAAGAATTCAATTGGTAGATATAACACAGCAGATTAGGAACAGCTGAAGAGAGAGCTAGTATTTGAGAACAGATCAGAATGTCCAGAATTAAGCATGGAAAGATGGATAGAAAGTACAGAAGAGAAGAATAAGAAATAAGGGATATAGTGAGGAGTCTAACATGTCTAATAGGGTAGCAGAAGGAGAAGAGAAAGAAAAATGAGACAAAAGGAGAGAGAATTTTTGAGAGATAATAACTGAGAATTTTTCAGAACTCTCAAAATTCAACAGGCTACAAATCCAAGGCCCCCATAAATCATAAGGTAAATAAAAAGATAATGACTCCAAAACACAGCGTAGTAAAACTGCTGAAAGCCAGACACAAAGTGGGAGGTATTTAAAGTACCCAGAGTAGGATGGAGAGGGGGAAGTACTTTCAAAAACAGTAACAGTTCGTTTGACAGCTGACTTCTCCACAGAAAACACAGAGGACATAAGTGAATGGAATGACATCTTTATAGGGCTGAAACAAAATTACTGCCAACCTAGATTTCTATATCCAGTGAAAATTTCGTAAGGGTAAAGTTAATACAAGGACATTTGCAGGCAAGTTATAGAATTTGTTACCAGAGTATCTGTACTAAAGGAAATAATACAGGTTTTCTTCAAGCGGGGCGGGGGGGGGTGGAGGGAACAACTTGTTTAAGACACTTAAAAGTTTCAAAAAGGAATGAAAAACAACAAAAAGAATGAATATGTGCATTACTCTAAGTGTCACCGTATAAAATAATAAAATTGTATCTTGCGGCATTTAAAATATAAAGGTTTAAAAATACAGTGCAACATTTGTTGATTAGGGTAAGGAGTGTGTATTCCACATAGATTTTGAAAAATGAAGAATGTACATTTTACTTTCTAAGGCACCTATTCAAATAATGGTAAAAGATTAATAACTACCAAGCTTATCAGGGGGAGTTGCATGAGGGAATGGAACAATTAAGTGTTCACTCAGTCCAAGAGAAGGCAACAAAGGAAAGGAAAAAATGACACCAAACAAGTGGGACACGTAGAAGGAAAATAGTGAGATGGTAGATTTAAATCTAAACATTTTGATAAATAGCACTGAGTATAAGTGGACTAAATTACTTAAATAAAAAACAAAGATTGCCAGACTGGATGAAAAATAAAACCCAGTTCCTACCATATGATTCAGCAGTTCCACTCCTGGGTATATATTTGAAGAAAACAGAAACACTAATTCAAAAAGATACATGCATTTCAGTGTTCATAGCAGCATTATTTACAGTAGCCAAGATATGGAAGCAACCTAAGTGTCCATCAACAGATGAATGGATAAAGAAGATATAGTCTGTATATATGTGTGTACATGTATATACACACATGCATGCATACATGCTTACACACACACACTCAGTGGGCTATTACTCATCCATAAAAACAGAAATGCTGCTGTTTTCAGTAACATGGATCGACCTAGAGGGTATTATGCTTAGTGAAAGAAGTTAGAGAAAGATGAATACTACTCTGTGTTATTACTTAAATGTGGAATCTAGAAAATAAACATGGATATAACAAAACAGAAACAGACTCACAGATATAAAGAACTCGTGGTTACCAGTGGGAAAAGGGTAAGGGGATGGGCAAGATAGGGGATTTAGAGTTACAAGCTACTTCTATGTATAAATGGACTTCCCTGGTGGCTCAGACGGTAAAGCGTCTGTCTACAATGCGGGAGACCTGGGTTCAATCCCTGAGTTGGGAAGATTCCCTGGAGAAGGAAATGGCAACCCACTCCAGTACTCTTGCCTGGAAAATCCCTTGGACGGAGGAGCTTGGTGCAGGCTACTGTCCATGGGGTCACAAAGAGTCAGGTGCGACTGAGCGACTTCACTTTCACTTTTCACTATGTATAAAACAAATAAGCGACAAGGATACTACACAAAGAAATTCTTAATATTGGAGAGTAATTAGCCTCTAATTAAAAGAAATAAATTTAAAAAAATAAAATTAAATAAATTTAAATTTTTTTAAAAAATTAAAAAAAAAGAAATTCTTTGTACTACACAAGGACATTTAGCCATTATTTTGTAATAACTTTAAGTGAAGTATAATCTATAAAAAAAAATTGAATCACTGTGTTGTATACCTGAAACTGATATATTAGTTTAAATAGTTGTAAATCAACTACAACTTTAAAAAAAATCCAACCTATGATTCTTGAAAGAGACACATTTAATATAAAAAAATCCAGGGTAAAATCATTAATGTATGAAAAGATAAACAATACAATTATTTATTTATGGCTATGCTGGGTCTTTGTTGCTTTGCGGGCTTTTCTCTAGTTGTGGTGCACGGGCTTCTCATTGCAGTGGCTTCTCTTGTTGCAGAGCAGGGCTCTAGGGTGGGTGGGCTCAGTAGCTGTGGCACATGGGCCTAGTTGCTCAGTGGCAGGGATCATCCCAGATTAGGGATCAAATCCATGCATCCTGCATTGGCAGGTGGATTCTTTATCATTGAGCCACCAGGGAAACCCCAGCAATACAAATTTTAAAATAACAACAGAAAAGCATGTAACTATATTCAGTTCAGTTCAGTCACTCAGTCGTGTCCAACTCTTTGCAACCCCGTGAATCGCAGCACACCAGGCCTCCCTGTCCATCGCCAACTCCTGGAGTTCACTCAAACTTATATCCATCGAGTTGGTGATGCCATCCATCCATCTCATCCTCTGTCGTCCCCTTTTCCTCCTGCCACCAATCCCTCCCAGCATCAGAGTCTTTTCCAATGAGTCAACTCTTCACATGAGGTGGCCAAAGTACTGGAGTTTCAGCTTTAGCATCATTCCTTCCAAAGAACACCCAGGGTAACTATATTAGTATCTGATAATTAAATGTAGGGCAACAGATATACTGGTATTACTGGATATAGAGAGAGATGCTTTCTAATGAAGAAAACTTTAATTCACCATATCTTACCGGATGTAAAGAGGTGTGATTCTTAATGATGAAAGGTATAGTTTCAAAATAATAACTTGAAAGTTATATGTACTTAATAACATGGCATCCAAATATATAAAGCAAAAACTGGCAAAACTCAAAGGAAAAGTACAAATCCACTGTTGTAACAACACAGTTTCCATAGCCCTCTTAGTAACTAATAAAACAAATAGTCAAAAATCAGTTAGAGGAAAAAAAAAAAATCAGAGGGCTTCCCTGATGGCTCAGTGGTAAAGGATCCACCTGCCAATGCAGGAAACACGGGTTCCATCCCCAGTCCAGGAAGATCCCACATGCCACAGAGCAACTAAGCCCGTGTGCCGCACTACCGAGCCTGTGCTCTGGAGCCCAGGGGCTGCAACTGCTGAAGCCTGCGGGCCCTAGAGCCTGTGTTCTATAACAAGAGAAGCCACCACAGTGAGAAGCCCATGCACTGCACTTCTCTCTTACCACTAGAGAAAAAGCCTGTGTAGCATTGAAGACCCAGAGCAGTCAAAACTAAGTTAGTTAATTAATAAAAATTTTTTAAAAATCAGAATATATACTTGAAAGACACAGTTAACAAATGATTTCATTAGCATACGGAGACAGTTACACCTGCCAACTGTAGGATACTTATTATTTTCAAGCCTGCATGGAATATTTACAAAAATTAATTGTACACTGGTCTTAGATCAGATTTCAACAAATTGCAAAATGATTAAAATTGTCCAAAGTAAGTTCTCTGACCACAGTACAGATAAATTTAGAAGTTAATAACTAAAGGATCAGTTCAGTTCAGTCACTCAGTTGTGTCTGACTCTTTGCGACCCCATGGACTGCAGCACACCAGGCATCCCTGTCCATCACCAACTCCCAGAGCTTGCTCAGACTCATGTCCATTGAGTTAGTGATGCCATCCAATCATCTCATCCTCTGTCGTCCCCTTCTCCTCCTGCCTTCGGTCTTTCCCAACATCAGGGTCTTTTCCAATGAGTCAGTTCTTAACTAAAAGATACCAAGAATAAAACTCATGCTTGAAGATTAAAGAATACAATGCTAAATAAACCATAAAGCAAAGAATGAGTTATCAGAGACCAGAAAATGTTTTTAATTTAGTAGTATTGAAAATTATATACATCAAAATGTTATTATGCAGCCACACCTATTTTAGAATAAAAGGCATGTTTAAATTGAAGATGGACTGAAAAAAATTAGTGAGTTACATCTATCTCAGTAAGTTAGAATAAGAACAACAAATTAAATCCAGAGAGAAAAGTAATGAAATAGAAAACAAATCTAAAATAGACATGATCAACAGAGTAAAAGTTCAGCCCTTTGAAAGACCTAATAAAATTGATAATCCTGAAAATGCTAATCAGGAAAGATACAGCTTACTGCTATTAAGAAAGAGGGTGGTCCAGTGGTGGGGAATCAGCCTGCCAAGGCAGGAGACACGAGTTCTGTCCCTTGCCTGTGTGCCACAACTGCAAAGCCTGCACTCTAGAGCCTGAGAGCAGCAACAAGAGAAGCCTGCACAGTGAGAAGTCCAGGCACTACAACACAGAGTAGCCCCAACTAGGAAAAGCCCATAAGCAGCAATGAAGGTCCAGCGCAGCCATAAAAAGAAAGAAAGAGGGAACATCGCTATAAAACCTACAGACATGAAAAAGATCTTGAGAGGATACTGAAGGATTGAATTTGTGTGCTTCAAATTCATAAGTTGATGCCCTAAGCCACAGTGTAACTGTATTTAGAAATAGGGCCTTTAAGGAGATAATTTAGGTTAAATGAGGCAATAAAGTTGGGACCCAAATCAGTAAGACTGGTGTCCTTACAAGAAGAGGAAGAGACCCCAAGAGGTCTCTCCATGTATGCACAGAAGGAAGGCCATCTGAGGACACAACGAGAAGGCAGCTATCTGCAAGCCAGATAAAGTTCTAAAGTTCTATTTAGAAACCATCCCTGACAGCACCTTGATCTTGAACTTACAACCTTCATAACTACAAAAAAAATTTATTGCTATTTTTTAAGCCACCAGTCATGGTGTCCTGTTATAGCATGCCAAGCGGACTAATACAGTTCATAAACAGCTTCCTGTAAATATTTTTGAAAATTGAAATGAAGGAGGCAAATTCTTAGAAAAATACTTGTCAACACTGATATGGGAAAAAAGTCTGAATAGTCCCATCACTGCCTTATAAATGAATCTATAATGTAAACTTGACCACAAAGAACCTACACCACTAGATGAATTCTTCCATACCAATGAATTCAACTAAATATTTACCATTACCATCACCTTGCAAAAACTTTTTTTAGAGAACAGGAGAAAAACTAGGAACATTTTCCAATTCCTTTTTGTAATTCTTGAATAAGTTGATATTAAAACCTAACAAAGATATTACAAAAGAAATAACTACTAGCCAATATCATTTATGAATATAGGTGAAAGAATCCTAAACAAAGTATTAACAAATGGGAATGTTTCCAAGGTACATCATGCCAACCAGTAGATTTATTTCAGGAATGCAAAGGTAGTTTAACATTCAGAAATAAATAAGTGGAGTCTTAGCCACAGAAGAAGATGATGGTCCACAGACAGATTACAAAAATAGAATATAAAACATGTAAGCTAAAATGACCTAAATATCCAGAAGCTCCTCCATTAGGTAGATTTACAAGAAAACTTAATATGAAAAGAGTTATTTCCAATGGGGTGGCAGATTCACAGAACATACTAATGTTAAGCAAAATGTCAGAATTCATATTAGCTTTAAAACATTACTTCAGATTCTTTTCCTGTTTAGGTTGTTGTATAATATTGAGCAGAGTTCACTGTGCTATACAGTGGGTCCTTATTGGTTATCCATTTTAATTATAGCAGTGTATACGTGTCAATCCAAAAGAGATACATGTATATGTATAACTGAACCACTTTCCTCCACACATGAAATTATCACAACCAACTATATATATTGTTAACCAACTATATTACAATATAAGATAAAAGGTTAAAAAAAGCTAGGAGATCTAATGATGTCCAAAGAAAATATGAAACTTCTGCAGGCATTTATATAAGAAATAGCAGTTGATTTTAGGGGCTATCCAGCTTCCTGTCTTGGTTATTATGGTGCAAAAATCTCAAACATTTAATAAAGTTATTCCAGCTGGTGAACGTAACATGTTCTTTCGTTGGTAATAAAATATTTAAAACATGTATACTCATTATGTTTTCAGACAGCAGGAGGACAATGTGCCCCTATTTTTTTTCTCATGTCAAGGACTGTCATTTAAGCATAAACCTGGAATTCAGTTCTATAGGATAAGATCAAGGTATGAAGTATCAGACTGCTTCAGAATAAAACTGTTCCCCAAAGAAGAAGAAGCATAAATCACATACTAGCCTGGCGAAAGAGTTGAAATTTAAATTGTTCAGTGTAGCGGGTATAAGGAATGCTATTGCAAATCCTGTTGCTTTTTGAAGAGTTGCTAACTGCTAGTAGTATAAAACAGAGAAGGCGATGGCAACCCACTCCAGTACTCTTGCCTGGAAAATCCCATGGACGGAGGAGCCTGGTGGACTGCAGTCCATGGGGTCGCTGAGTTGGGCACGACTGAGCGACTTCACTTTCACTTTTCACTCTCATGCATTGGAGAAGGAAATGGTAGCCCACTCCAGTGTTCTTGCCTGGAGAGTCCCAGGGACCGGGGAGCCTGGTGGGCTGCCGTCTATGGGGTCGCACAGAGTCGGACACGACTGAAGTGACGCAGCAGCAGCAGCAGCAGCAGTAGTATAAAAAGTATATTCAAGGTTATTTGATCCTTGTACTCATTAAAAACAAATGGTGGAGAGAGATGGATTTCTATTCACAGTAGGTCCTGTGTATAACATGTGTCATGCATGGTAATTGTTTGGTCTTTGTTTAATAAACCATACCCTTCAATTTAAGTGGAATCATCAAAAAGGAAATAGTATG
Organism: Bos grunniens; assembly: GCF_055505025.1. Taxonomy (NCBI): domain Eukaryota; kingdom Metazoa; phylum Chordata; class Mammalia; order Artiodactyla; family Bovidae; genus Bos; species Bos grunniens. The sequence goes on from NC_141180.1 coordinate 51,861,020, forward strand.
GTATGTGATGGCTCAGATGGTAAGGAATCTGCCTGCAGTGCAGGAGACCCAGGTTTGATCCCTGGGTTGGGAAGATCCCCTGGAGAAGGGAATGGCAGCCCACTCCAGTTTTCTTGCCTGGAGAATGCCATGGACAGAGGAGCCTGGTGGGCTACAGTCCCTGGGGTCGCAGAGAGTCCGACATGACTGAGCTACTAACACTTACTTACATGATTTGAGATTAGTTTTAAAAAGTAAATAAAACATGAAAATTATCTTCAGAGACTGCCATTTCTATTATATTGATATAAGTACAGTGCTTTGCTGCTGCTGCTGCCGAGTTGCTTCAGTCGTGTCCGACTCTGTGCGACCCCATAGACGGCGGCCCATCAGGCTCCTCCATCCCTGGGATTTTCCAGGCAAGAGTACTGGAGTGGGGTGCCATTGCCTTCTCCGACAGTGCCTTATAGAGGTAGTAAAAATCAAATTATATCCATTAATCATAACATACCTATTATTTATTCTGTTTCGTATATCACTTGTGAGTTGAAATTTTGTTGAATATTTCAGGGACAAATACAAATTATTCAATTAGTTTAATTCCTTCTTTACAGAAGGAAGAATCCTAAGTATTATAAGGAGATTTTATTTTTAATATATCCAGAACTGTTATTTTTTAATATCTTCAGAGGTATAACAGTTCTTTCATTTTTATGGATTACAGATTTTCTTGGTATGCATTTTTTCCTAATTTTCTGTGATACATCAGGTTAGTGTCATTGAACTAATTTAATGTTTATGTTAAACCCAAATGATTTTCACACTGGGTGATTTTATGGAGAAAAGGAAAGATATACCCATTTGAATGCAGAGTTCCAAAGAATACCAAGGAGAGATAAGAAAGCCTTCCTCTGTGATCAGTGCAAAGAAACAGAGGAAGACAATAGCATGGAAAAGACTAGAGATCTCTTCCAAGAAAATTAGAGATACCAAGGGAACATTTCATGCAAAGATGGGCTCAATAAAGGACAGAAATGGTATGGACCTAACAGAAGCACAAGATACTAAGAACAGGTGGCAAGAATACACAGAAGAACTATACAAAAAAGATCTTCATGACCCAGATAAGCACAATGTTGTGATCACTCACCTAGAGCCAGACATCCTGGAATGTGAAGTCAAGTGGGCCTTAGGAAGCATTACTACAGATAAAACTAGTGGAGGTGATGGAATTCCAATTGAGCTATTTCAAATCCTAAAAGATGATGCTGTAAAAGTGCTGCACTCGATATGCCAGCAAATTTGCAAAATTCAGCAGTGGCCACAGGACTGGAAAAGGTCAGTTTTCATTCCAATCTCAAAGAAGGGCAATGCCAAATAATTTCAAACTACTCCACAATTGCACTCATCTCACATGCTAGGAAAGTAATACTCAAAATTCTCCAAGCCAGGCTTTAATAGTAGGTGAACCATCAACTTCCAGATGTTCAAGTTAAATATAGAAAAGGCAGAGGAACCAGAGATCAAATTGCCAACATCCACTAAATCATAGAAAAAGCAAGAGAATTCCAGAAAAACATCTTGCTTCATTGACTACGCCAAAGCCTTTGACTGTGTAGATCCAACAAACTGTGGAAAATTCTTAAAGAGATGGAAATACCAGACCACCTTACCTACCTTCTGAGAAATCTGTATGCAGGTCAAGAAGCAACAGTTAGAACCAGACATGGAATCTTTAAATGACATCCCTTCCCTTGTCTCCCTGTTACATTGTTTCCCTTCCTCCTCTTTCACTGCATCAGATCTCATGGTGGAGGAATTCTGATGCAGTCTACCTTGAGATCCTGCATGCTTACCACTTATTGGCTGTGGTACATGGACCTCAGATTCCTCCATATGTAATGTGGGGATAATTATAGTATCCTTCTTGGGATGGTTGTAAGGATTCTGTGAGATTCTCTTAAACACTTAGAACAGTACCTGGTACATTATTAATAGTGTGTGCTGTTGAGCAAAACATTTAACTTTCCTGGGCCTCAGTTTTCTCATCTGTAAAATGACATGGCTGAACAAGATGATTGCCAGGTTTCTGTTAGCTCCAACAATTAAAACACTGTGATTGGTTATTAGTGCAAGTAGTTTACCCTACCAGTCTAGGCACACTTTTCTTTCTTAATTGTACTTGTTTCTCCAGTGCACAATGGTCTGCTTTCTTAGAAATCCTGTGAAAAACAGAAGTGTGGTTCAATTTGGCTTGACTAAAGAAGTCTCATTGCAGCATTTGTAGCTGAAGTGGAACGGATAGTGTAATTTATTGGAGGTGTTATGAAGAGAGGAAAAGAAATGGAATCAAAGTCTGTTTACACTTACTGGTAGGAAGCAGATACGAAATGATGGCAATGGTGATAACAGTTAATACTTAATGAATATTTTCTATGTGGAAGGCAATATGCTACCATATATTATTTCATTTAACCTTTGCCATAATCTCATTAGATAGAAGTTCTTTTATCCCCAGTTTGCAGATGAGAAAACAGGCACAGAGAAATTAAGGAACTTGCTTAAAGTCACACAGCTAGTATGTAATAGTGTTGGGTTTTGAACATGTAATCTGATTCTAGCACGCATGACTGTTACCCATTATGCTATACTGAATTGAGTCCAAATGGAGAATCAATTAAATTACTAGAACACTTCAAATGAATATATATAACTTTTTACCAACTTTTTATTTTTGAAAATGATAAAGTTACTAAAAAGTTAAAAGATTTTTAAGAAACATAAGAAACATACATAGATTCAACAGTTTTGAACATTTAATCTGTCTTGCACACACACACACTCTCTCTATATATATACAATCTCCATTTTTTAAAAAGTAAATGACAGACATCATGACACTCATAAGAACAAAGACAATCACCTAAATAACAATAATACCATTACCACATATAAGTAGTATAACATTGAGCATAGTCTGTTTTAATAACCTGTTTGTCTATTTTGAATAAGTCCTGGGGAGGGAGGAGGGAGGAGGGTTCAGGATGGGGAAAACATGTATACCTGTGGCGGATTCATTTTGATATTTGGCAAAACTAATACAATTATGTAAAGTTTAAAAAAAAAAAAAAAAAGTCCTGTATCCTAGTAGATCGTTGAAATTGCATTGTTAAAAAAAAAAACCTTATCAAAATCTGACTTTTTTTCCTTCTCAGAAATCATATTCCATGCCCATTGGCATTGAATTTCAACGGAGATATGCAACGATCGTTTTAGAGCTTGAACAACTGAACAAGGACCTAAACAAAGTCTTGCACAAAGTTCAGCAGTACTGCTATGAGGTGGGTGGTGTGTGCAGAGTTCCCTTGAGGGGGCTGTGACCCCCTCTTACTTGAAACTGATACTGTTACCATCCCATCTTAGAAAACCCAAACTAAGCCAAGATCTTTGAGCAGAACCATATTTTATATACTTTTTTTTCCCTTACAGCATCAACATTGAAGAGTGCTTTATACACACCTGTCAATTCTGTTGGTTTTTTGTTTGAATTACAAATGATTATAGCTCTCTAAAAATTTAGAAACATCCAGAAAAATAATTACTCTTAATTCTACTACCACAAAAACTTTATTTTTGTTTATTTCCTAATTTTTTTAAACCATACATGCTTTTTCTTAAGTTATGACCATGCTGTGTATACAGTTTTGATTGCTCCTTTTTAAACTTTACATTTGGGGATCCCTGGTGGTCCAATGGTTAGGACTCGGTGTTTTCACTGCTGAGAGCCTGTGTTCAATGTCTGCTTGGGGAACTAAAATCCCACAGGCTGTGAGGCACAGTCAAAAAAATAAATAAATAGAAATTTAAAAAATAAACTTTACATTAGAACTATGCATTTTTGAACTGCAGTCACATACATTATAGGATTATTTGTGAATTATCATTACTGTTATGTACATATAATTATATGTATGAAGGTGGTTCACGAGTTTCATCAAAAATTTGAGTTTCTTACAAGGAAGAATGAAATGATTGTGATGAGTTTAGTATGCTCCAGCATTTGCATTCTTAGAAGTTGTATATTTCCAGTAAAGCCACTTTTTTTTTTTTGAAGTAGGGTTTTTTGAATTAGCATTCAAAAGGTATCCTTTTGAATTAGGGTTTTCATCTTTTCCATGAGTGGGATTACTTGATCATAATGGTAACTCTTTTTTTAGTTTTTAAGGAACATCCATACTGTTCTCCATACTGACTGTACCAATTTACATTCCTACTCAGTGTAGGAGGGTTCCTTTTCTCCATACCTTCTCCAGCATTTATTATTTGTAGACCAGTTGATTTACAGTGCTTCAAGTGTACACAAAGTAATTCAGAGACATATGTTCTTTTTCACATTCTTTTCCATTATAGATTATTACTGAATATAGTTGCCTATGCTATACAGTAGGACCTTGTTTATCTGTTTTATATACGGTAGTGTATATCTGTTAATCCAAAATTCCTAATTTATCCTCCCCCCATCCCTTTTCCACTGATAATCCTTTCTATGTCCTCTTTTCTATGTCTGAGAGTCCATTTTGGTTTTGTAAAAAATTTTATTTGTATCACTTTTTGATCCTTTTTTTGGTACCATGTTTTTAGATTCTACAAGTAAGTGTTATCATAATGATATTTGCCTTCTTTGTCTGACTTACTTCACTTAGTATGATAATCTCTAGGTCCATCCATGTTGCTGTAAATGGCATTTTTCATTCTTTGTTTAAAGCTGAGTAATATTCTATTGTATATATGTACCGCATATTCCTGTGGTTTGTGTTTTTTTTCCGTATACCACATCTTCTTTATCCATTCTTCTACTGATAGACATTTAGGTTGCTTCTATGTCTTGGCTATTGTAAATAGTGTTGCTATGAACTTTGGGGTGCATGTATCTTTTTGAATTAGAGTTTTCATCTTTTCCATGAGTACGATTACTAGATCATAATAGTAACTGTTTTTAGTTTTTAAGGAACCTCCATACTGTTCTCTGTACTCGCTATACCAGTTTACACTCCTACCATCAGTGTAGGAGGGTTCCTTTTCTCCGTACCCTCTCCAGCATTTATTATTTGTAGACTTTTTGATGATGGCCATTCTCACTGATGTGAGGTGATAACTTTTTGTAGTTTTGATTGCACTTCTCTCATAACTAGAGGTGTGGAGCATCTTTTCATGTACTTGTTGGCCATGTGAACGTCTTCTTTGGAGAAATGTCTCTTTCGGTCTTTTGCCCATTTTTTGATTGGGTTGTTTGGGTTTTTTTGATATTGAGTTGTATAAACTCTTTGTTTATTTCAGAAATTAATCCTTTGCGGTCACATCATTTGCAAACATGTTATCTCATTCTGTAGTTTGTCTTTTTATGGTTTCCTTTGCTGTGCAAAGGCTTTTAAGTTTAATTAAGTCCCTTTTTTTTTTTTTTTTTTGCTCTTGTTTTCATTACTCTAGAAGATGGATCCAAAAAAATATTGCTGTGATTTATGTCAAAGAGTGCTCTAATATCTGGTCTTACATTTAAGTCTTTAATCCATTTTGAGTTTACTTTTTATATGGTATTAGAGAATGTTCTTTGCATGAAATGTTCCCTTGGTATCTCTAATTTTCTTGAAGAGATCTCTAGTCTTTCCCATTCTGTTGTTTTCCTCTATTTCTTTGCATTAATCGCTGAGGAAGGCTTTCTTATCTCTCCTTGCTATTCTTTGGAACTCTGCATTCAGATGCTTATATCTTTCCTTTTCTCCTTTGCTTTTCACTTCTCTTCTTTTCACAGCTATTTGTAAGGCCTCCCCAGTCAGCCATTTTGCTTTTTTGCATTTCTTTTCCATGGGGATGGTCCTGATCCCTGTCTCCTGTACAATGTCACAAACCTCTGTCCGTAGTTCATCAGGCACTCTATTTATCAGATCTAGTCCCTTAAATCTATTTTTCACTTCCACTGTATAATCATAAGGAATTTGATTTAGGACATACCTGAATGGTCTAGTGGTTTTCCCTACTTTCTTCAATTTAAGTCTGAATTTGGCAATAAGGAGTTCGTGATCTGAGCCACAGTCAGCTCCCGGTCTTGTTTTTGCTGACTGTATAGAGCTTCTCCATCTTTGACTGCAAAGAATATAATCAGTCTGATTTCGGTGTTGACCATCTGATGATGTCCATATGTAGAGTCTTCTCTTGTGTTGTTGGAAGAGGGTGTTTGCTATGACCAGTGCATTCTCTTGGCAAAACTCTATTAGCCTTTGACCTGCTTCATTCCGTATTCCAAGGCCAAATTTGCCTGTTACCTCAGGTGTTTCATGACTTCCTACTTTTGCATTCCAGTCCCCTATAATGAAAAGGACATCTTTTTTGGGTGTTAGTTCTAAAAGGTCTTGTAGGTCTTCATAGAACTGTTCAACTTCAGCTCTTCAGAGTTACTGGTTGGGGCATAGGCTTGGATCACTGTGATACTGAATGATTTGCCTTGGAAACGAACAGAGATCATTCTGTTGTTTTTGAGATTGCATCCAAGTACTGCATTTCTGACTCTTTTGTTGACCGTGATGACTACTCCATTTCTTTTAAGGGATTCCTGCCCACAGCAGTAGATATAATGGTCATCTGAATTAAATTCACCCATTCCAGTCCATTTCAGTTCGCTGATTCCAAGAATGTCGATGTTCACTCTTGCCATGTCCTGTTTGACCACTTCCAATTTGCCTTGATTCATGGACCTAACATTCTAGGTTCCTGTGCAATATTGCTCTTTACAGCATAGGACTTCGCTTCTATTACTCACATCCACAACTGGGTATTGTTTTTGCTTTGGCTCCGTCCCTTGATTCTTTGTGGAGTTATTTCTCCACTGATCTCCAGTAGCATATTGGGCACCTACTGACCTGGGGAGTTCCTCTTTCAGTATCCTATCATTTTGCCTTTTCATACTGTTCATGGGGTTCTCAAGGCAAGAATACTGACATGGTTTGCCATTCCCTTCTCCAGTGGACCACATTCTGTCAGACCTCTCCACCATGACCCACCCGTGTTAGGTGGCCCCATACGGCATGGCTTAGTTTCACTGAGTTAGACAAGGCTGTGTCCGTGTGATTAGACTGACTAGAAATGGTATACCTAACAGAAGCACAAGATACTAAGAAGAGGTGGCAAGAATACACAGAAGAACTGTACAAAAAAGATCTTCATGACCAAGATAATCATGATGGTGTGATCAGTCACCTAGAGCCAGACATCCTGGAATGTGAAGTCAAGTGGGCCTTAGAAAGCATCACTACGAACAAAGCTAGTGGAGGTGATGGAATTCCAGTTGAGCTATTTAAAATCCTGAAAGATGATGCTGTGAAAGTGCTGCACTCTATATGCCAGCAAATTTGCAAAACTCAGCAGTGGCCACAGGACTGGAAAAGGTCAGTTTTCATTCCAATCCCAAAGAAAGGCAATGCCAAAAAATACTCAAACTACTTCACAATTGCACTCATCTCACACGCTAGTAAAGTAATGCTTAAAATTCTCCAAGCCAGGCTTCAGCAATATGTGCACCGTGAACTTTCTGATGTTCAAGCTGGTTTTAGAAAAGGCAGAGGAACCGGAGATCAAATTGCCAACATCTGATGGATCGTGGAAAAAGCAAGAGAGTTCCAGAAAAACATCTATTTCTGCTTTATTGACTGTGCCAAAGCCTTTGACTATGTGGATCACAATAAAGTGTGGAAAATTATGAAAGATGTGGGAATACCAGACCACCTGACCTGCCTCTTGAGAAACCTATATGCAGGTCAGGAAGCAAGTGTTAGAACTGGACATGGAACAACAGACTGGTTCAAATAGGAAAAGGAGTACGTCAAGGCTGTATATTGTCACCCTGCTTATTTAACTTACATGCAGAGTACATCATGAGAAACTCTGGGCTGGAAGAAGCACAAGCTGAAATCAAGATTGCCGGGAGAAATATCAATAACCTCAGATATGCAGATGACACCACCCTTATGGCAGAAAGTGAAGAGGAACTCAAAAGCCTCTTGATGAAAGTGAAAGTGGAGAGTGAAAAAGTTGGCTTAAAGCTCAACATTCAGAAAACGAAGATCATGGCATCTGGTCCCATCACTTCATGGGAAATAGATGGGGAAACAGTGGAAACAGTGGCAGACTTTATTTTTTGGGGCTCCAAAAGCACTGCAGATGGTGATTGCAGCCATGAAATTAAAAGACGCTTACTCCTTGGAAGGAAAGTTATGACCAACCTAGACAGCAAATTAGAAAGCAGAGAGATTACTTTGCCAACAAAGGTCCATCTAGACAAGGCTATGGTTTTCCAGTGGTCATGTATGGATGTGAGAGTTGGACTGTGAAGAAAGCTAAGTGCTGAAGAATTGATGCTTTTGAACTGTGGTGTTAGAGAAGACTCTTGAGAGTCCCTTGGACTGCAAGGAGATCCAACTGGTCTATTCTGAAGCAGATCAGCGCTGGGATTTCTTTGGAAGGAATGATGCTAAAGCTGAAACTCTTTTACTTTGGCCACCTCATGCGAAGAGTTGACTCATTGGAAAAGACGCTGATGCTGGGAGGGATTGGGGGCAGGAGGAGAAGGGGACGACAGAGGATGAGATGGCTGGATGGCATCACTGACTTTATGGCTGTGAGTTTGAGTGAACTCCGGGAGTTGGTGATGGACAGGGAGGCCTGGCGTGCTGAGATTCATGGGGTCGCAAAGAGTCGGACACGACTGAGCGACTGAACTGAGAGAATGTTCTATTTCATTATTTTACATATAGCTGTCCAGTTTTCCCAGCACCATTTACTGAAGAGATACTACCTTTTTTCCATTGTATATTTGTGCCTTTTTGTTGTAGATTGACCATAAGTGCATGGGTCTAGGACTTCCCTGGTGGCTCAGATGGTAAAGAATCCACCTGCAATGCGAGAGGTTCTATTCCTAGATTGGGAAGACCCCCTGGAGGAGGGCATGGCAACCCACTCCAGTATTCTTGCCTAGAGAATCCCCATGGACAAAGGAGCCTGGTGGTCTACAGTCCATGGGCTCACAGTGTCAGACACAACCCAGCAACTAAGCACAGCATGGGTTATTTACAGCCACATCTGTTTGTGATGTGAGATAAACAGCTTTTTATGATACTAACCTCATCATTGAGTCCCAAAGATCTGCCATTTTTGTTGCTATCAGTCCACTTGAACTGAGAGAAATGAACTGCGATTACCTTTAACTAAATTCTGAGTATGTTTTGCTCATTCCTTCAGCCATCCATTATTATTTTTATTTTCCTGATAATTGTCATTTACCTACATAGCAATATGTGTTGTCCCTGCAAATAGAGTTCTCCCCCTGGACTAGCAACCATCCACAAGAGGTGCAAACCATGCTGTCCAAGATGACGTGAAACATGCAGAAGTGGATGTCCTTTTGTATCTCACTGTGTACACAAGGCCATATGTGACACTCATTTCCTAATGGAGTAAACTTAATTTAATTTTCACAAAGCTCTTATGGAAGCACAATATTGATTTTAAAATGAGAACAAGCAATTCCACTTCTGTGTATATATCAAAGATATATGAACATGTATTTACCAAAGGATAGACACTAGAACATATATAGCATCACTGTTCATTATAGCCAAAAATTAGAAATGACCCAAATACCCATCAATACTAAAATGAATCGGTAAGTTATCATATAATATGGAATTCTTAGCAATAAGAATGAATATGTGAACATATTTGTTCATATGAGAACATGCAAATATTGAACAAATAAAGTCAGACACAAAAGAATATATAATGCATAATTTCATATTATGTAAAGCTCAAAAGCCAGCAAAAACTAATATATATAATAATATATAGGTCTGTATTGTTTATATATATATAAAAGTCAGGATGGTGGCTACCCTTGAAGTATTATATATTTATGTATACTTCAGTTTAAAAAAATGTTAAATGTTAGAAGACAAGATTATTCATTGCAGTGTTTCTGACAGTCACAAAATATTAGAAGTAACCTAAATGCCCATACATAGGGAATTGGCTGAATAACTTATGGCACATCCCATAGTGGAGCAGTGTGCTGCTCTAAGAACAAGGAAGCTGTCTGTGCTGATGGAGGCACATAGCTTCCTTAACCAGGTGATCAAAGATAACATAAGCAGTAGTGGGGCAGATAAACATCATACACCTCCTAGTCACAGTGAACTGAGAACAACATCACTTTCGTGGTGTTCCCGCCAAAGACCTATGACCTATTACTTTAGTCTAATGAAGAGGAAACAGACAAACCCACATTGAGGGATATTATGCAAAATAATTGGCTGATATTCTTCAAAGCTATCAAGGTTATGAAAGACTGAGGAACTGTTGCAGAGTAAAGGAGTCTAGAGAAACAGGACAACCAGATATATTCAGGGGGAAAAATAGCTAGGTATTGGGACAGTTGATGAAATCTGTATATAGACTGTTAGAAAATGGTATTATGTCTTTGCTAAACTTCCTGATTGTGATCAGATCATTGCTCTGTGGTTATTAAGTATTTAGGAGTAAAGAGGCACAGTGTTTGCAATTTATTCTCAAATAATTAAGAGAAAAAAAATTATATACAGAGAAAGGTCGAATGTTAACTCAAACACAGTAAACCATAAGCAGGTAGTGAATCTGGGTAAAAGGTTATCAAGAAATTTTTGTTCTATTCTTTTTTTAGAAGTACCTCAAAATTAAAAGGTACCCAAAATATAAAACAAATCAAAAAATAAATACTGTTAGAGGAGAAAAAATTTCTAAGGTAAAAGTGAGGTTGTTTTTGTTACACAAATGCTACTTTTTAAAAAATCCTAATCTGCAAACAGGGCACAAACACACAGAAATTATCATGGCCTTATGAATGTGTATCTTGTGTTTTAATCATCTGTATTCAGCTTGCTCCAGACCAAGGGCTCCAGCCTGCAGATCAGCCGACAGACATGAGACGAAGGTGTGAGGAAGAAGCACAGGAAATAGTTCGGCATGCAAATTCCTCAACAGGACAGCCCTGTGTTGAAAATGAAAATCTGACAGACTTAATCTCCAGGCTTACAGCTATTTTATTACAAATTAAGGTAAATTTCAGAGGACCTTTTGGGGAAAATATTAAGAATACTTTCTTCATTTTGACACCTAAACAAACTGTGCTAATTTGGTGCTAAAAAATTAAACTGTATATTAGAGCAGAGTTTTTGTCTGTATTCGAAGTACAATTTTGAAATTTTTTTTTCTTTAGTGTCTAGCAGAAGGAGGCGACCTGAATTCCTTTGAATTTAAATCACTTACAGATTCACTAAATGATATCAAGAGTACAATAGATGCTTCTAATATCAGGTAATTCGTTAGATGTACTCTATTTTTATATGAAATTCATAGTGATTTCCAGTATAAGCTTTAAGAATTGTACATATTTATGAAGTAGTCATGATTTTTATCCTCTAAGTAAATTGTAAATGAGCTTTCATGTTATATGCAGTCTATTGACAGAATTTTCAGATGGATTTTTTTATATAAAGGCGTCAAAGACATATAATATTTAGGTTTGGGTTTGGCATAGAGGTTTAACTTTGAAGTAAGTCTTCCCCAAAGAGAGATTTGTCCATCCTCTTTCCAGTACTTCCATGGTTTCTTGGCTTCTTTCAAGCATACCTTTCAGTTACTACTGAAATAGAATTATGGCTAATGTAAAGGGAAGATATGTTACTTATGTGGGGTTGTTATCTTAGCTATTTCCTAACTGAAATTCAGCTTTTTCTTTTTAGAAAAACTGTTTTTAATTTTGTGAGAAAAAGTAGTTAACCATATTTCTTCTTTCTTTAGTTGCTTTCAGAATAATGTAGAAATTCATGTTGCACATATTCAGAGCGGCCTGAGCCAGATGGGAAACTTACATGCCTTTGCAGCAAATAACACCAACAGAGACTGAATAGAAGATTTAATTATCCCAACTGCATAGGACATTGTTTTTGTGAAGTTCTCTTCCTTTATATAGGCTTCCAACACCAAATAACCTATCTGCTGGAAAACAAGGAAAATTTAAATCTCCAAATAAGGCATTTTAATATACTCTACTGCTTCTTGAACCAGCATTGCTGACCAGCATTATATTTATTTTTCTTTTATTACTCAGCTGCAGTAGCACTGCTTATGTTATATATGTTTATTAGCAAGTATTTTTAAACTGAAAATGTCTGAACATAACATAATTTCATGGAAGAATATGTTGACCATTTTTTTAATGTGCATGAATTCAACTCAACCCAGGCAGACAACTACTGCAGTGGAGAACATGAAGAAACATGGTCTTTTGTGCATTATGCATGGCAATGTGGAAATTCTATCTAGAAAATTACAACTCCAGTTCATTTAGTTGATCACCACTTCAGTCTTCAAAAGATAACATCATGAGATATGGGAAGTCCTCATTTTTAGGAAGCCACTGGAATATAGGTGGGAAATACGGACTTTACAAGTATATATGATATATACTTGCAATGTGACATGGTTCTATAGATCATTTTATAATAATAAATATTTTAATTTATCATAATTTATAAAAGAAACCTTTGTTGTTTGTCTGTTGAAAGAAAATGAAGGAGCAGGAAAGAAACATTACTGCAAGATGCTAAATTTCAGCAAATGGATTTGGCATGTCTTTTCCCATCAATTCAGGGCAAAAAGTGCCATTGTTATGGGATTTATTTTCAAAAGACTGATAACACACTATTTTCATATTTTTTTGTTTATTTGCACAATTTTTGAACCAGATTACTGGTTAAAATCCAACAGTTACACAATTTTTAAAGTAAAAAAAATTTTATAAGGAAAACAAATACAATAGCCAGCGCTAGAAAATGGAGAAAAAAGGTTTGTATTTGGTTGTGGGCTTTTTTGGTTTTCGGTTTTTTAAGGAAAACCCTGCCTAAGATGTTAATCTTGTAAAAAGTGTGTATTTGGAATTTTCTCTGTTTTAATATAGAATATTATAAAGTCAAAATATAATAAATTGTTTTCAGATTTGGAGTTTAAGATATAGCTGTAGAAGTGGCTTTGATTCTTTTAGATGTCTCATAAAATGAGACTTTTTATATTAATGTATAATAAAACTGAAACAAGATTATTTTCCATTTGAAATTTTTGTATAGTTTAAAAATGCTTCCATATTCTTTGTTGGTATTGTGCCACTGCAGAACTTTAGTGCAGAGTTTATATTTAGCTAAACTGTTATGTTTAATTAAGAAATGCATAAATCTTTTATTCTTAATATTTGTAATTCTAAATAAATTGATTTATGAAAATTAATGATCTTCATTTTCATTTAATTAATACAAGTTGATAAATATTTCTTCTATTTAAAATGTTTTTTAAAATTATCTTTTCCACTAAACTATATTTTTTGGAGGAACAGTACAAATTTATTACTAAGTCATTTTGAATTAAAATACCATTAGGACGTTTTTTCCTCACGGCTAAGTAGTCACTACGGAAAACACTGAGCACGTAAGTTACTTGGCTTACTCTAGACTAGAGAAAGGTTGCTTTTCAATATATTCTGCCTAGACTTAGGTAAGCATTTTTTATATTTTTTCTTCTACATTTCTTAAGGCTGACTTGTCACACTTAAATTATACCTAGTTTTGCACTTACGTAATTAAGCATCGTCTATATCTTTCAGTGCCATCATGTGTTGATGACAAGAACTGTGCCTAAGAATAAATATGAATTTTATTTTTGTTTAAGGAAGAAGAAATCTATATAATTCAAAGTAGTCATTTGGGATCGGCTGTGCATTAATTTAAATGATGCTGCCACTGCTTAACACCTTTATGGAGCCCTAAAGAAAACTATCAAAGCCAGATTGAGCGAGCAAGCAAGTACATCATGCTTTATGTAGATTTGGTTCTGAATTTCTATTAGTTCCAAAAATCAGATTCACTTGCTACCATTGAGAATCTACAAACAAACTTGCCTGTTAAATTTTTTTCCTTGAATTCAAGCCCTTTCTCCATCTTCATTATCACCAGTACTGTCCGCCCAGTGCCCTCATCCCTATCCTGGAACACAGCAGAGAGTTCTTGTCTCCCAGCATCCACTCAGCTCTCCGCAGAAGCGGCCAAAGCGATGCTCTTAAAATGAAGAACTGGTCAGGTTATTCCCAACTAAAGTCTTCTGTCTCTCAGGACAAATTCAGAACTCTTCTACAAGACCTACACAGCCATGCCTGATCTGGCCTCCCGTACAGTTTCTCCACCCTGCTCCTTAAGTCTCCAGGGTCTTTGCACACTCAGTGCCCTCTGTGTTCCCTCTCCCTTTACTTTGGTAACTCCTGATGATCCTGCAGATTTTACCTTCAGCATCCCTGTCTGAAGGTATCTTCAGAAAGGAAGATAATCTTTGACCACTACATGTCCTCTCCAGGCCCTCACAGGCCTCCTCTATCCAGCACTGGGTCACATTTGCAATTTTGTATTTCTTCTGTCTCCATCCTGGCTTCTTGGGTCCATTAGGTGGGGGACCATTGCTGGTTTTGCTCACCATTTTATTTCCAGGCCCTGCTAAAGTGCCTTTCATAGGCACCAAATATTTGTGGAATAAATGAACAAGAGTTTCTAAGGAGTTCTAAGCAACATTTGAGTCCCTGGAATAAAAGTAGGGTCCTTCGTGAGGATTGCTTTGAAAGATGAGACATACTCACTTGGATGTACAAATACTGATTAAGGAGTTGCCTTTAAACCTATCACATTATCATTAGTCCTAACTAAAAGGTCAGGCCAATATAACAGCCATTATATGGTGGTGAATAAATGGTGGACTGAGTTCTAGATTTGAGTCCTGGCCATTATTTATTAGCTATGTGACTGTCAACCACTACTTAAATTTCGTAATGTTTAAAATAATAACAGTCCCTACCTTACATGGCAGTTGTAAGGATTAAATCTATAATGCCTGTAATGCATTCAACAGCTAGGGTCTCTTAAGTGTTTCAGAACAGTACAGACCACTCTTAGAGGATCCTATATTAAAAATTGTGACAGTACTTAAACATTTGTAGATTTTTTTTTAACTGTTCACTGGGGAAAAGAGAACATAATGTAAATACAATAATAAAATTAATATGTTCATTATTAGATTTCCTTTAAATGTGATCCTTAATGGACTGTTAAGTTTAAATGATATGCCTCTCAGTTGTGAATGTATTTATATTATCTCATTTGGCCTTGTCACAAGTCTAAATGTGAAGGAAGCTGTGATTGTGAGACCTCCTGGCCAACCCCATAGTAGGCCCCAAGTATAATGTATAATACAAAGCAAGCACTGAAAATAAGACCTAATGTTTATCATCCCATTTTTTATTTCAGACAGTTTTCAGAAGTCATCTGCTACTAAAGCCTGAACTATATCCTGGTTGCTTATAATAGAGGATGTGCTACTCGGAAAAGTACAGGCCACTCAACCCTTCTATGAAGATCAGGGTAGTGGGCACGTATAATCTCTGAGGTTTTCAGTGTAGTTCACAGTCTTCTGGTAATCAAGACCTGAGTCCTGTGGAATTCCCTGGTAGTCCAGTCCTGGGGAATTTCCTGGTGGGCCCTCGCTTTCACTGCCAAGGGCCCAGGTTTGATCCCTGGTTTGGGAAATAATATCCATGCTAAGGCATGTGTACTGAGTCACTTCAGTTGTGTCTGACTCTTTGCAACCCTATGGACTCTAAGCCCCCCAGGCTTCTCTGTCCATGGGGATTCTCCAGGCAAGAATACTGGAGTGGGTTGCCATGCCCTCCTCCAAGGAATCTTCCCGACCCAGGAATCTAACCCACGTCTCTTGTCTCCTGCACTGCCACCTGGGAAAGCCCCATGCCAAGGCATATTCAAATAAAAAAAAAAATTCCATTAAAAAAACAGAAACACCTGAGTCCCGGCCCCAGCCCTGGTTTCTCATGCTGCTAAGTCGCTTCAGTCGTGTCCGACTCTGTACGACCCTATAGATGGCGGCAGCCTGCTAGGCTGCCTCATCCCTGGGATTCTCCAGGCAAGAACACTGGAGTGGGTTGCCATTTCCTTCTCCAATGAGCTGCCTCCAAAGTACAATTCACAAAAAAACCTTACCTGTGATTACCTCATATACAAAGAGTTTCCTTTTGCCTTTAGAAGTTTAAAAACCCTCAAAATAACAAGACAATAATTTATCTCAGAATAACTTGAAAATAATAATTTTCATACATCCTTATCATATAAATTGGGAACAAGAAATCTCCTGGAACCAAAAGATTCGTGTTACTAAACTTTGAACAAGCTAGACCGACTTTTAACCAAGTTAAACTTAATACAGTGGCCTCCGGATATACCAGTGACTGGCTTTAGAAACTACATTTGCAGAAACTTCTTGCAGAAATGTTCTTCATGGCCACAAAATATGTGCTGAATAGTTATGGAGTGAAGTGCTGTACTAAGCTGTCTAAAGAACAGAACTCATTTAAATAGAATTAACAATGAAACATTTGTGGGAAACATTTAATAATAATAAACTAAAGTTGCACAGAAGTACAGTTAACAAGTGCTAAGGGTAATGATGCTGCAGTGACTCAAGTAACAGGTACAAAATCAGGATTAGAGAAAGTTACAGCCTTCAGCAAGAGGGAGGTCTAGAGTGTTTTGAAAGAGAGAGGTTATGCATTTGCTTCCAAAACTGAAAGAAATGGCTTTGAGACAGACATATATTGTGGATGGGTGAAATTAAAGATGTGCATAACTGTCCTATAGGCTACCAATGTCCGTTACCTAGAAGAGTAACCAAAGGCTAGGCTAAGGTTAAGTCACTTCAGTCGTGTTTGACTCTGTGCAACCCCATAGATGGCAGCCCATCAGGCTCCCCCGTCCCTGGGATTCTCCAGGCAAGAACACTGGAGTGGGTTGCCATTTCCTTCTCCAATGCGTGCAAGTGAAAAGTGAAAGTGAAGTCGCTCAGTCATGTCCGACTCTTCGCGACCCCATGGACTGCAGCCTACCAGGCTCCTCCATCCATGGGATTTTCCAGGCAAGAGTAACCAAAAGGTCTTTATAATTTGGCAGCAACTGAAAGTTACTACAGGTTTTAGAGAGTAATTTTTTAAAAGTTGAGAAAATAGAGGCAGGGGTCTCTTGAATAATCTGGATGCAGAATCACTGGAACTATGAAGGTGTGTAAAGATGTGAGGCCCGATTTTAAAAGCAGTAAATCTTGACGATAGGAGGAGGGTTGAAGGAGCTGGGTTAACATAAGTTTAAGGGAATTAGCCTTTGGAGGAGCCATATGAAGACAGCAGCTGTCAAGCAAAGGGGAAATTGAGTCAAACTGAGGAGTTCTTGTGAAAATAATGAGTTCTGAGAAACTAATTTGAAAAAATTACAACAGGGCTGGTAAGAAGGAACAGATAAGGGGACCAAAATGAATGTGCATATTTGGAGATGTGTTGATAAAAATAAATGCCAGAACTCCTAGGTGGTGTGTACTGTGAAGAAGGAACAGGCCATGAGCAACAGGTGAGAGATGACTCAAGGACCATTATCAAGGTTAACACGGATGAGTCCTTAACATGGAAGCCAGAAAGGACGGTATTCCGATGTGCGTCCCCCTGACTGTCAGTCATGGTTCCTCTGAGCTCACCCTGAGTCCTCCCAGACTCAAGAGTTACCAAAGGCAGAAAAGATGTGTTCCTCCCATGAGTCCAGCTTTGAACCAATATCTTCAGAGAGAGGGGAACAGGTTTCAAAATTCTGACTCTGGGAGCTAGAGTCAGAGATGCCTCCTCCAACCTTGTTGGGATCGGGCAGGCAGTTCACATCTACCTCCAGAGGCGGCTGGGCCTTTGGATATTTTGCTTCAGTTTCACAAGCAGAGTGGTGGAGGAACAGCTCCGGCCTGGCTGAGGGTTGAAAGGGTTTCCCGCTCTGACGACGTGACTTGGCACGCCTGTTCTGGAACCACACCTGCAAGAGGGAAGAAAGAAACTGCTGGTTGGAGTCCTCGTGCTACTTTTACCTTCATAGTTCACTGTAAGTTCCAGTTAACATGCCCTGGCTCCCTGCTCTGGAACCTTATGGTTTTCACAAAACACTTCACAAAATCAGAGCACCCGGCTTTCTCGACCTCATCATTCCCAGGTGCAAAACTGCAGTAATACCTAGTTCTTTATATAGGGACATCTGCAATGAAAAAATGCCACAGCAACAACAGCACTTAGAATTTTAGGGGGAAAAAATGCTACTATGCCTTAAAAGAATCTGGAGAGTCAATTTTCAAAAGTGTACTCCCTTGTCAAATTATTTAAGGAGGCATTTTTCTCAGTGGACTTCATTCACTTAGGTGAATAAAATTTTTGCTCACTATTTCCCCACAAATACCAAAGGACCTGTCCTGCTTAGGAAGCTTCTGTGCCTGCTGTTGAAACTGATAGATGCATTCCACCAAAGAGGCAGAAAAACAAGTCCACTGTCTCCCAGTGTGAAAATCAGGGCTCCTACTTAGAATTGCTCTT
Source organism: Bos grunniens (assembly GCF_055505025.1). Classification (NCBI taxonomy): domain Eukaryota; kingdom Metazoa; phylum Chordata; class Mammalia; order Artiodactyla; family Bovidae; genus Bos; species Bos grunniens. The sequence goes on from NC_141180.1 coordinate 51,879,573, forward strand.
AGGTACAGACCATGGTGCTACAGACCAGGCAAAAAAGGCAGGCTTCTTATGACCACCAAGCTCCAGGATTCTGATCTAAATTACTTTAGGCAATAAACACACCTTGCACTAAACTTTTCAAACCGTGACAAGAGACTCCATATGCTTCAGGCTTTACCCGCAAGACATATCCTTTACAACCCACATTACAAATCCAACACCTGCCAAGGAAGTGGCCTAGGGACCCAGGGGGGCAACTTGGTGAGCCAGCAGGGGGAAACACCAACTGCACCTCATCTGCCCCTCCTTCCTGGATAAGGAAAAAAGTGTGAAAATACTCCCTATTACCTTCCTGCTGAGGATTTATTTTTTGACCATTTTAAGGGACCAGCTAGCCTCCCGGAAGGAGCCCTTATACTCAGCAATGAGAGGCAGAAGTCATTGAGCCTGAGACTGAATTACTTCATTCAAGCCTCACGATCACCGTAGCCAATAGACACTTATTTTACAGCCTAGAACACTAAGGCTCAAAGGAAATAACTTGCCCAACGTCAAGTAGGTGGCACCGGCGAACTCGCCAGCCCGCCGCGAGCCGCTCACCTGGATCCTGGACTCGGGGAGCAAGGTGAGCGCGGCCAGGCGCTCACGCAAGTGGATGTCGGGGTACATGGTCCGGCGGAAGACGAGCTCCAGCAGCTGCAGTTGCTCGGGTCTGAATGACGTGCGCTTGCGGCGCTGGGATGCCGACGAGACGGCCGCGCCTTTAGGGGGCGCAGGCGGGCCCAGGCCGGCGTGGGGCGGCGCGGCTGGCCCGGGACCCCTCCCGAGAAAGCCGGCGAAGGCTACTGGGGCGCCGAGCTCCGGAGCGGAGCCCGAGGGGCGCGCGAGGAGCAGGCCAGCGTTGGGGTTCGGGGGCGGCAGGAACGCCCCGCCGGGGTGAGCGGGCAGGTAGGCTGGGGGCGCGGCGATCTCCTCGAACTGGAGCTGGCTGGACTCCGCTGCGGCCATCGCTGCCCGACCCCAGTGCACCGCCGGGAGGGACACGGCCTTTAGTTATACTGGCCCCGGGGCCGAGGGCGGGGGCCTGGGGTGGCGGTGCGATCAAAGCGGTGGACGCGGGGAGGCCCGTGTCTCTTCGGGGTGCGAGCCCGCCCCCCACCCCGCCAGACGCCGGTGGGGAATAATCGCTTCCGCTGCCCGTGGGATGGAGGGAGGGAGGCGTGAACTTGGGCCTGGGCCCCCTCCGCCCCCTCCCCCGTGCATCTGCCGGGCCAGCCCCACCACCGCCGCCACCACAATCAACATCCCCCAGAGCAGGTCTGCCCGGGAGGGCAGTGCCTAGGGGCCCGAGTGCGTGGGCGGAGTGGGACAGAACCGCCCTCCTCTAGGGCCAGGTCCCGCACGCAGGGTAGCGAGGGGCCAGCCGCCTATCTCTCCCATGGCCAGGCAGAGAGCCTTGCCCGCTGCCCTGTCTGTAGTCATCAAAGGTATTTATTTACACCCCCTGCTATGTGCTAGACCCGGTACCAGGTTGGTCAAACAGCCCAGCCCCTGTCCTCCTCAGACCTCCGTAACAAATCCTGAATCAGAAGGAGGGGGTGCAGATAAAGGAACCTCAAAGAGAGGCAGTAAACTCACCTTGGAGGGGAGGAGACCTTTTGTCTGGAATGTCCCAGTGGGCCTAGGAATAAGGGTACCCTAGACACAGCAGAGTTAGGAATGTGCCTTTCTAGATTCAGTTATTGACTCCTGATCTGGCCTCTCTGGAGATATCCTGCAACGCTCAAGGCTCATCTAAGCTGGAAGGGAGAAGATGAAAGGGGCACCCTGAAGTTTCCACTCCCTCTTGCCTTTGCCCTCAGGGCCTCATTTAAGATTCCTATTTTATTCTTATTTGTACTGTGGTTATGGTTCCTGTACCTGCCTCCCCTCCTAGATTGTAAAGGCTTAGGGAGCAGGAGCCACTTCTCTTGATCATGTCTGTCGAGTGTCTGCTTTGTATGTCTGCTGCTATGTATGTACAAGGCACCATGCCAGACTCTCAGTGAAGGTCTGTAGAAGTGGATGGCACTGAACCGATTTATCGGAACTCACGGTCCAGAACGGAAGCAGCTCCACCACAGTGCAGTCTTCAGGAGAGGAGCACAGAGACTTGGCTCTTCTTGCTCCCAGAACCTGAGCCCTGATTTCACCAGGACCATGTTCTGTCATTGGCTCCAAGGGGACTCTGAGCTAGAAGGATCTTTTAGGCCACAGCCCCTGCCTGTCTCTATCCATTCTAGAATGCTCAGAGACAACCTCAGGAAGAGCTTGGATATTTTTGTCCTGAGTGGACCTTCCAGGTGTCAAAGCAGAAAGGATTTTTTTTTTTTTTTAACTTTTTGGTTGCACCTGAGCAACTTCTTACTTTCTCTACCAGGGATCGAACCCTCACCCCCCTGCAATGGAAGCATGCAGTCTTAACCACTGGTCTGCCAGGGAAGTCCCCAGAAAGAAGTATTGGGGCTGCTGCAAATAGGATCCCTGTGCTTGATTCTCTCCCTGTGGGTGTGGGGGTGGAAGATGGGGTCTGGGACACAGTCCCAGAGGCTCTTGCAGGCAGTCTGACCATTCTCACAGCCTGCTTGCTCCTCCATCGACCCCACAGCACCCCTCTTTCTCTTCCCCCTCCTCCTTCCTTCTTATTCCTTAGCCTGGTCATTGGGGTTTTCAGACATAGACTGTATGGGATGGGAGGTCAGACCCTTTTATTTTACTCTGTGCCTTCATTCTTTCATTAATCCAAAAACCACTTATGAAGTGTCACTGTACTAGACTGTGCTTTGCATATGTACCTGTGAAGTCGAAATTCCTATCCCAGTTTTCCAGATCAAGAAGTACTCCACAGTCTAGACGAGGCCCAGATGACTCCAAAGCCACCGTGCTAAGCCGGTCTCCAGACATGACCCCTGGGCCCCCTGCTGATCTTCCCAGCCGCCCTCAGAGGTGGGTGAAGCCCCTGGCCCTCTCCCATCTCAGGGTTGTTCTCTGAGGCACATTGGGCCCTCTGGGTTCCCAGGCACAGGCGATGGAGGTGATGGAGCCAGATCCACTGCTTCCATTGCTTTGCTCTGGCACCGTTAGGCCAACCAAGCAAGGAAAGCAGAGCTTGGCTTGGCTGCTGGCTGCCAGCTGAGGTCTAACAGCCTGATGGCCCAGCAACCCAGAAACTCTCCGCAGAGGTCGAGTCATCGGAATTCTCTAGCCTATGTGAAAATCCCCGCTAGTCCAGTGCCCAGCCTCATTCCTCTGCTGCTGTCTGCTCGCCTGTGAGGGGCCCTCCCCTACCCTCAAGCCTGCCTGTTTTACAGTGAGTGGGCCAGGAAAATGGACCTGCAGAGACAAATGGAGTGCCTGGTGACAATCTGATGAAGGAATCTAAACCTATAAGACAGTCTTCTCTCTGTCTTTTAAACTAGTGGTAGGAAATTGCAGTGTTCAATTTGTGGCTTGATAATCCTCCAAACTGACTAAACAAGCATTATCTTCTTATGACTTTTCCTGAGAATCTATGAGAGTCTGTGGAATTAGAATCCTCCATATTGAAATAACATTTCAGCCTTTCCCCTTCTCTCCTCCTTTTCCTCTAAAATGAAGTTTTATTCATTTCGATATTTGGCAAAACTAATACAATATTGTAAAGTTTAAAAATAAAATAAAATAAAAAAATAAATAAAATGAAGTTTTAATGGCATGTGCTTGTATATACCTACAAAATAACTTCAGTGAGGAGACTGTGCTGCAAACCCAGGGTTGGGAATTGGAGTCAAGTATTAGAGATGGAGATTTTAATGTATACCTTTTGGTGCTGTTTTTTTTGTTTGTTTGTTTGTTTTTTACTTTTTAAATCATGGCCTGTATTGTTGTTATAAGTATATTTTTAAAACTTAGTTTTTTGATGACTAAATGTCCTGTGGTATTCTGAGTTGGGTCGTTAGAAAAGAAAAAAGAACATTAGTGGAAAAACTGGTAAAAGCTGCATTTTTTTTTAACAAACTAACTTTTAAAAACTGAAGCACTGTGGCGGATTCATTTCAATGTTGGGCAAAACTAATACAATATTGTAAAGTTTAAAAATAAAATAATTTAAAAAAAAACTGAAGCAAAAAATACAGGGAAATGTATCTGAAAAGAGATACTACTTCCTGGTAGGAATGAATTTCCCAGTTCTCTTGGATTTTCATTGACTAAAATCGGTAAGCTAAAAGTGTCTAGAGGGTCTCTGCAAAGCTCTGAGGTGTTCATTCACTTCAAAGTTATTTTCTGCTTCTCCTTTGTTTGACAAACACCTATAAAATCATGAGTGAGTGAAAGTCGCTCAGTTGTGTCCAACTCCTTGCAACCCTGTGGACTGCACACCACTAGGCTCTTCTGACCATGGAATTCTGCAGGCAAGAATACTGGAATGGGTAGCCATTCCCCTCTCCTTCTCCAGGGGATCTTCTCGACTCAGGGATCGAACCCAGGTCTCCCACCTTGCAGGCGGATTCTTTATCATCTGATCCACCAGAGAAGTCTCAAAATCATGAGTGGTTTTCACTAAATCCAAGTTTTAGATTCCATACTCAGTTACCATGCCGCAAGCACACAATGAATATTCGTTCTTTCTCCTATACCTGTTTCTCCAAATGGAAAGTGGAAAGAGCTCGATCCTTGGCAATATCTTAAAAAACAATTATTCCAAGTGATTTTCCCAAAGTAGATGATCTGTGAAATTTAAGTATATTTTAAATAAGCTCTGTAAAGTACTTGTTTCTATCAAAGGAAGTCAGTTTACCAGTTTCAGAATAGCAGACAAGTTCAGGGTTAGCTGAAGATGAGGATCACTGAGATCAGGGGTCTGATTCCCCCTCGCCAGTACCTGGGCTCTGCTCCTCACCACTTGATGTGCTGAGAATTTGGGGCCATTATTTTATTCAGCCTGTCAGGAATGCCTGTTGAAATAGACACAGGGAAGGGCAAGGTGAAATAGCAGACAATTTTCAAGGCTGCTTTCTGTATTAAGAGGGAAGTTTGGTAAAAATACAAGTAAAAATGCGATAGAAAAGTGATGCAGAAAGAAAACATTATTCTCCAGAGCCACACTGGCTCTGAGGCCACCGGGCTGGGGAGGATGGAGCCATTCGGGGTCACCGTCGTGTTCTGGTTGCTCCACATTTCCCACCACGGTTCCTGTCACCGACTCCCCCAGACTTCACAGAGGCCTGCCTTTCCTCTCCAAGTGCTAAGTACTCTCTTCCCCTCTGCGCTGCCCTCAAACCTGGCCCTGGAGCCCCGGGTGTTTATTAAAGAGAGAGCCAGGAAAAGGCAGCCCAGGGGAGTCGATGGCTCTGCTTTCACCTTGAGATCCCAGAGCTGTTGGCCCCTTTGATCCTGGCCTCGCTTTGATTTCATCTCCTCGGCTGCCCAGGCCTCTTCGGTTTCTGAAGTTTATTTCAGAACCAGTGGTTGCAAGAGATCGAAAGGCAACACCCACCTCCCCTCTTCCCCTGCAAAGGTATCAATGTGCCAGGAAAGTGATAAAATGTTAAGAAGCTTTTTTGTTGTTGTTGAGTCAGCGTCATATAAATTCAAATAACAAACACAAAACAGATTTGGAACCTAGCCTGTTGAGCTTTTTGAAAGGATGATTCCTTTTCTTCTTTCAAGGATTTTTACCCAAAAGCCTCTAAGCAAGAAAGACTCTTCTGGACGTCTTTCACAATGCTGATTCCCATAGCTGAGAAATGTTAAAAGAACATTTCAGCCTCAGAGAAAGGAAACCGTAAATTTTTAAGTTTATGTCTACACACTTGAAAAGAAAAACGGAAACAACTAGCAGAGTATTTTGTCCTCACATCCACACTTGTCTGACATTTCTTTCTACAACGTACCTACTGGGCGCTTTAAATAGGGCTGGTGCCACCAGGAACTGCATTTTTAATTTTATTTCCATTCAATGATTTAAAATCAAGTAGACACATGTGGCTAGCGGCTGTTGTATTTAAGCTCTGTGTCATCCAGCAAATCACTCTTCTTTGATCTTTTTTTTTCATATGAAGTTTTTTATCTGGTAAATGCTAGGTTTTGTAGCTTAGGTTCTGAAAATTTTCATATTTGTCCACAAGCTGTATGTCTGTGCTCCCCTTTGTTTTGATTCTATTTATTTTTAATTGAAATATAGTTGATATTTTTTATTGACGTATAGTTGATTTATATTGTGTTAGTTTCAGGTGTACAGCAAAGTGATTCAGTTTTGTATGTTTAAATTTATAGTTACATATGTAAATATATATATGCTTTTTCAGGTTCTTTTCCTTATAGGCTATTATAAAATATTAAGTATAATTCCCTGTGTTATACACCAGGACCTTGTTGGTTAACTATTTTATGTATATTAATGTGTACATGTTAATCTCAGACTTCTAATGTATCCCTCCCCCTCTCTCCCCTCCAGTAACTGTAAGTTTGTTTTCCATGTCTGTGGATCTATTTCTGTTTTATAAATAAGTTCATTTGTATAATTTGTTTAGATTCCACCTGTAAGCAATATCATATGACATTTGTTTTTCTCTGACTTACTTCACTTAGTATGATAATCTCTAGATCCATGATAATTTTTTTTTTGGTCGTGTCTTTCAGCTTGTGGGATCTCAGTTCCCCGACCAGGGATTGAACCTGGGCCATGGCAGTGAAAGCCCAGAATCCTAACCACCTAACCAAGGAACTCCCCCATGGTAATTTTTTTATATTTAGATACAAAAAGGTATTCAGTTGATACAAAAGCATATACTAGATTTGAATTCTAGAATCTCATTTTTATTGTTTAAACAAAACTCTGGATCATCAAAATGATTACCAGTTTCCAGCCAGTCAGTCTCATACAGATTTGACTGAGCAGCATATGAAGTACTCCTGTAGCATTCATGCATGGTCTTTCTCCGAAGTGACAGTGTGAGAGAGCACTGCTGATTGAAGTCTTATGATACCATGAGTTTCTTCAATATTGTCATTTGACTTAAACTCCATTTCATTTTGATGATTCTGTTCTCTTCTAACTAGGTAATGAAATTTAGCTTCAGAATTCCCTGATTCTCTGTGGAGTGTGGCATGGTATTGAATTAATGCGTATCATGTGTCTTGCACAAAGTTAAACTGAACCAGGACAAGTAAAGAGAGAGGTATTAGGAGAACACAGAATCTGCCCATACCTGTCTTTTCTGCCCCCAAATAATTTATTCATGTGTTAGCAGATACTCAAAGTAATCTAAGATCATTTCTGGACTCTGTCCCAGCCAGCATGTACTGGGTCTGAATTTCCAATACATTGTCTTTTACTGGATATATTATAAGCTTATAATAGATGGGGCTTCACGGGTGGTTCTAGTGATAAAGAACCTGCCTGCCAATACAGATGTAAGAGAGGCGGGTTCAATCCCTGAGTCCAGAAAATTCCCTAGTGGAGGGCACAGTAACCAATTCCAGTGTTCTTGCCTGGAGAATCCCCATGGACAGAGGAGCCTGGTGGGCTACAATCCATAGGGTAGCACAGAGTCAGACACGACTGACGTGACTTAGCACGCACGCATGCTGTAACAGATGAGAAATTCTGTGCAAGTAAAATACCACCTATAGTTAGTCTAATCAATCACAGATTCTTGGTGGATATAAGATATAATAAGGCACTTTCAGGGTTTCCCAAGTGGCTTAAGTGGTAAAAAATCTGCCTGCCTATGCAGGAGACACATGAGATATGGGTTTGATCCCTGGATTGGAAAGATCCCCTGGAGGAAGAAATAGCAACGCACTCCAGTATTCTTGCCTGAAAAATCCCGTGGACTGGCAGGCTGCAGTCCGTGGGGTCGAAAGGAGTCAGACACAACTGAACGTGCACACACGTGCAAGGCACTTTCAAATAGATCCTAGTCCATTTTAGCGTGCACCAGGAAGGGCAATTTTTAAGTAAAGAGATCCACTCTTTCAGACAGTTGGGCATTTAGCTTTTCACTGTCTCAGCATTCAGACTCCTTTGGAAGAGGAAGTAACCTTGACCTCCCCTTCTTTTAGAGCACTCCCGTGCTTGGTGGCCAGCTCTGCTCCAGATACCAAGCTGCAGGACCATGAGGAACACGTCCTTACTGCTGGGCCTTCTGCTTTCCAGCTTGGCTTCTTGGGCCAGTGGCCATCCCATGAAGCCCACCCCATGCGGCTGAGCCACCGCTCTGAGGCCCCAGTCGTAGACCCAGGCTCAGCCCACCCCCTTTTATTGCCCAAAATACACTTGCCTTGGGCTTATCGCTTATACATAGTGCCAAAGCGGGTCCTGCTTTTGATTTGGTTGCTTATTCTAGGATTAATTAAACTCATTCGCATTGAAACTTTGGCTTCTACATATTATTTCCTATTAAAAGGGGAAAAAAAATGCTCCTTTGCGAAATGATTCATTCTAGGCCTAGAACAGCAAATGTATGAGTCTGAAATATTTAGTCATACCTGAAAATGACAAAACTATTAAGCACAACCGAGGGAGCCCTCACAGGAGACAATCTGAAGAAGCTCCTGCTCGCCAAACACTAGGACAGTTTGAGCATCAATAAGAATCCTGAAAGCAAAAACAAAAAATCAAAAGCAGAATACTAAAAGCAATAAACCTATCAAACATGTTAAAATCCTTTATTTCATAATGATCACACAAAAAAACCCCCAAAATTGGTCACCTTGGAAAAATCCTTCGTTCTGAAGAAAAGCAAGTATTTATCCTGTCTTTTCTGTATGACTGTAACTCCTGGGAAACAAACTCTTGATAAAGAAAAATTTCTCCTTATAGAGGTATTTTGCTAATACCCGAAGAAGAAATGATAGAATATTCCCATTTGCAACTTCTAATGAAACAGGGGACCTAAGCAGTGATCATCATGCCTGCTAACTGTGCTTTCTTTAGAAATGCACATCACCACCTATAACTCGTTCTCGCCAAAATTTAGAACCAGAATCTCATCCAGTTATTAGAACTCCCTAACGGTTCAGAAGAAATACAGGGAACAGGCACAGTCTCACAAGGATACTCTCTCAAAACCCAGATTGTGGAAAATTCTGCAGGACAAATCGATAGCTGCTTCATCAAATAAACTGCAGAGAGAGAGAAAAAAAACCTAAAGACTAAACGAGACCAAAGAGATGTATCAACCCAGTGCAATATTTCGGTCCTGATGCCAACAAACCATCTGTAAAAATTCATTTCAAAAACAAGGTAAAACATTTAAACAGTAGATAGGAGATGATATTAGGGAATTGCTATTAACATCTTTTTCATTATGGTGATTTTGTGTTCTATTTTTTAAAGATTCATTGTCTTTTAGAGATATATGGAAACACTGGCAGATGAAATAAGATGTTTGGGGGTCTTCTATTTTGGGGGTTGGGAGAAGAGAGGCAAAATATAGCAGAAACAGAATTGGGTATGAACTGATAACAGTTGAAGTTATATCATGATCATTTATGATGTTGTTGTCTCTACTTGTGTAAACGTTTGAGATTTTTCCAGAATGAAAGTTTTAAAATGCAATAGACAGTATTTTTTAAAGAAGTGGAAGACAGATGCTGAGCCTGAGGAAAAAAGTATCACTTTGGAGCAGCAGGGTCTGCTGACCTAGAGGTGGCACTTGCTTTATGAACCCCGAGGAGAGCAGAGTCACTGCTTGCAGAGGTGGGGCTGGAGATGAGTAGGGTCTGTAGCAGAGTCTTTCCTCTAGGGAATCTGCCACAAGCCAAGCTGTGCAAATCACAGCCAGCAATCAGTACCTACTGCACAACCATGATACTGCCACGATACTGTGTCAAATGAAGGGACGCTGGCCGGGCGGGGAGGAGGAGAGTACATGGGGGAGAACCGAAGGCAGGCCTGGCGGGCTTAGTGGTGCAGAAACAGTTCCTGGGCGCAGAGTGACTGGGCTGAGCCTCGCAGACGGTTGTCAGGCTTTAGGGAGGCTGTAAGAAGGACTTTGGGAGAAGAGGGTGTGAACCAGGTACGAATGCAGGAATAAGCAAGGGCCTGTCCAGGAGCTTGGGTCCCCACCACCAAGCATCAGCCTAAGGACAGGGACCTGGAAGAAGAGCTAATACACTAGAGGGAAGAAAATCAAGCTTCTCCTTCCACCGCTCTTGAGGAATTTTTTCTTCTTCTACAAACTGTTCTTCACCCAGAAGGCCCCTTTTTCTTCCCCATCATCCTGTGCAAGTTTCTGGGGCCTCTGAGTTGAGTTCTGGGGCGTCCCCTGGAATTTGTCTCATCTGTTGTTAAGTCTTTGCCAGAGGAGAAGTTGCTGGAAGTCATGCCCACCGTGGTGGCAGAGAGCCAGAGAGAGGGCAGCTTGGGACTGATCCATTTAAGTCTGCGAAGAGACTCCTCAGCTGCAGCCACAGCCCTAAGATGTCTTTGAGTAGGGCTTAAGAAAACAGCCCACTACAGGATGGCCCCTCTCCGACCTTGGGCACTGGGGCTGGGTGTGCCTTGGGGTGCACGCTGCTTGGGGACCCTCACCTTCCTGCGCTCCTGGGCCTGGGCCCAAGGGCAGGAGCAGGGGTACAGGTGATGGGGAACCTCTCCCGGAGGTGCTGAGCTCAGGAGCCCACCCTGGGAACTTTCTAGAACAGGAAAGACTGCCTCAGCCTGTTGCCAGTTCTCCACGTTGTCCCTGTGGGCCTAGCAGAGGACTTATCAGAGGAGGCCTGGCCTGGAGCTCCCTGTGCGGAGGCCGTGCAAGCCTAATCTCTGGGGGGGTTGGATTCCAATCCCTGGGGGGTTGGAATCAGAGCCCGGCTGACCCAATCCAGAGCCTGTGTCACCTGCTCCCCCTCAGGCCATCCCCCCGCCCCACAGCCTCTCAGATCAGCTCATCTATTCCTCCTCCTTCTCTGGAGTAACTTGGTTCCTCCTCCTGATACTTGTTCCAGATCCCACCCCCACCTACTGCCAGACTGGGTGCCAGTCCTCCTCCCCCAGGCCTGCCCCAGCTGCCACTGTTCCTTGGTTGTGTATGTGGGGGTCTCCAGCCAATTCCTGTGAATCCTGGTTTCTGCAAAAGTCAAATGTAAACCACAGAAAAAAGAAAAGACCCAGAAATAAATCTATCAGAGGTCATCCGTGATCAACTCATTCATATAAAACCTTTTCTTTGTAGCCATGTGTGTGGGTGTGTGTATTTATACATATATTTATATAATTTTATGTATAGTTTTATGTAGTTGAATCTTGTTTCCTTAGCCAGACTATAATTGCTTTGTTTGATATTACTGTGCCCCCTCCATGTGCCTGCTGCAGCTGCTGCTGAGTCACTTCAGTCGTGTCCAACTCCGTGCGACCCCATAGACGGCAGCCCACCAGGCTCCCCCGTCCCTGGGATTCTCCAGGCAAGAACACTGGAGTGGGTTGCCATTTCCTCCTCCAATGCATGAAAGTGAAAAGTGAAAGTGAAGTCACTCAGTCGTGTCCTTAGCAACCCTATGGACTGCAGCCCACCAGGCTTCTCCGTCCATGGGATTTTCCAGGCAAGAGTACTGGAGTGGGGTGCCATTGCCTTCTTGTGTGCCTAGCACACTGTAAAAATCTGTCATGGGCTGGAAAGAAGTCACAATCTAAAATCTGTGCGTGTGCCCATCTGTGCAGGGAGGGGACTAGGTGGGAGAGAGCGGTTTTCACACTTTACCTTATAGACTTTAGTAGTTATATCTGTACTTATTGTACAGCAATCAATCTCAAACTCTTGTAATCTCCTGTGTGTTCTAGGTTTGGAAGGACTCAGGCGATGCCCAAGGATGGATGCCCCCAGGGAAATCCCTAGATTCCCAGTTCTGGGACTAGCCCACTTTACTGGAGTCAGTCCTGCTTTGGAAGCATCTGATCCTGACTCTGCATGAGCCTCTTGATGAGTGTGAAAGAGGAGAGTGAAAAAGCTAACTTAAAACTCAACATTAAAGAAACTAAGATTGTGGCATCCGGTCCCATCACTTCATGGCAAATAGAAGGGGGAAAAGTGGAAACAGTGACAGATTTTATTTTCTTGGGCTCCTAAATCCCTGTAGATAGTGACTGTAGCCATGAAATTAAAAAGACAGAAGAAAATGGCAACCCACTCCAGTATTCTTGCCTAGAGAATCCTGTGGACAGAGGAACCTGGTGGACTGCCATCTATGGGGTCGCACAGAGTTGGACACGACTGAAGCGACTTAGCAGTAGCAGCAGCTTATAAGAAAAGCTATGACAAACCTAAACAGTGTATTAAAAAGCAGAGACATCACTTTGCCAACAAAGGTCCAAATTGACAAAGCTATGGTTTCTCCATTAGTCATGTATGAATGTGAGAGTGGGACCATAAAGAAGGCTGAGCACCGAAGAACTGATGCTTTCAAATTGTGGTGCTGGAGAAGACTCTTGAGAGTCCCTTGGACAGCAAAGATATCAAACCAATCAATCCTAAGGAAGATCTGCTGCTGCTGCTGCTGCTAAGTCACTTCAGTCATGTCCGACTCTGTGCGACCCCATAGACGGCAGCCAACCAGGCCCCCCCGTCCCTGGGATTCTCCAGGCAAGAACACTGGAGTGGGTTGCCATTTCCTCCTCCAATGCATGAAAGTGAAAAGTGAAAGTGAAGTCACTCAGTTGTGTCCGACTCTTCCGACCCCATGGACTGCAGCCTACCAGGCTCCTCCGTCCATGGGATTTTCCAGGCCAGAGTACTGGAGTGGGGTACCATTGCCTTCTCCGCCTAAAGAAGATCAACCCTGAATATTCATTGGAAGGACTAATGATGAAGCTGAAGCTCCAATACTTTGGCCACCTGATACAAAGAGCTGACTTATTAGAAAAGAGAAAAGACCTTGACGCTGGGAAAGATTGTGGGCAAGAGGAGAAGCAGGCGACAGAGGATGAGATGGTTGGATGGCATCACTGACTCAATGGACGTGAGTTTGAGCAAGCTCTGGGAGACAGTGAAGGACAGGGAAGCCTGGCATGCTGCAGTTAATGGGGTCGTAAAAGGTCCACAGGACTTAGCAACTAAACAACAACAGCAACAAAAATGTTCTGCAAGCCTTTAAATTAGGAGAGCACCAGAAACTTGAGCACACCTCTCCTTCTGTGACCAGAAAGGAATGAGGGTGAGTAGAGAGCGTGGCTGAGTGTATCTCTTACTTGGGGTCCATGAGCCACCTTAAGTCTGTGGGCTGAAGGGGTGGAGTCTGCAGGGACTTGGATGAGGAGGGGCTGACTGAGCTGTTTGGGGAGCACCTGTCTTAGACTCTCAAAGGTCACTCCCTGTGTTAGTCCCAGCTTTTCCTCAAAGCAAGAGTCAGTTCAGGAATATTACTGGCTGTGTTTGAGTGTATTTGACATCCTGGAGCCAGATAGGGGTGACACTCTGGCACACAGTCCATCTTCACGACTCCTCCCTCCTTCCCACACCGTCACTACATTTCCTAATCTGAGCTGGATGGCCTTGGGTTCTGTCCCAGGTAGAAGTGTGGTGTGAACACCTAAAAGGAGTGCTGAGCCCAAGACCAAAGCCCCTGTTCCCAGCCCTCCTGTCTGCATGTTGCCTGGGATGCCTGAGTAAACATCCACCTGCCCTGGGAGACTAGCGGAGCTGAATCTGACTTATTCTCCACTCCCTCAACCCCAGCCTGATATCCAGCACATAGCAGAGACTCGGCGCACTTTTCATTATGATAAACACTAGCAGGTCAGGGCGCTCTGGGGCCTGGCACATTGCACAAGCTCGGGGGTCCTGCCCGCTCTGGGTCAGGTTACCAGCCCCCAGGGAAGGGTGCAGATTCTTGCGTTTGTTTTCACTTTAGTCTTGATTAGTCGTTGGACGTTGGGCAAGGGCTTTAATGTCTCCAGGCTTTGGTTTTCTCCTCTGCAAAATGTGCCCGTGGAGAGTAGAGGCCCTTCCCTCCCCGCCACCCACTCCCCACCTCCCAAAAAGGCTTTTTTTTTTTTTTTAATATTTATTTATTTGGCTGCACCGAGGTCATAGTTGCAACATGTGGGATCTAGTTCCCTGACCAGGGATTGAACCTAGGTTCCTTGCACTGGGAGCCTGGAGTCTTGACTACTGGACTGCCAGGGAAGTCCCCTGAGAAGGCTTTTTAAGCTGGGTAGCCCGGGCCGTGTGCACGCCTCGGCTGACATGGCAATGAACACTCCAAAGACTGCGCATGGAGCCTCTGGCTGGTGCTTAGGACATTACTGGTGGTGCTGCAGAGTGAGTGAGGCAGAGGGACTCTGTGCACTCCCTTTGGCTCTGCCCACGCGCCCTCCCACCCGCCATGACCTCCACTGCTGGGTCTCTCACATATCACATGCTGCTTTGCAGTGTTTTTTCAGGTGTCCTCATCTCGGCTCCCATCTGGCCTGTGAGCTCCCAGAGGGCAGGTCCCTGGTGTCCGCTGAGCTCCGGGGCTAGCTCCACCGTGGCTGCACGGGCAGTGGTTATACAAGGCTGGGGCCTTCGGCTCCTGAGGGTACGAAAGTAAGGGGGTTGCAGCACCCACCCCAGTTACTGAGACACAAGAAGACATGGGAGGCTGTCCAAGCCAAAGCCACTGTCTGGTCCACCAGCTCTTTCTGGAAGACTCAGTGGGGTTTCTTTCAGCGCCTGCAGGTTTCTGTCAACTGATTTATCTCAAGAGGAACTAGAGGGGGGACAAGGAGAAGGCAGCAACTGACAGCTTCTTCCAGAGCCTCAGTTTTGCCAGCAGTGAAATGGGGGGAGTGGTACCTGTCTCCTACCTTCTTCCTGGGGGTTCTTTGATAGGTGAAACTTTTCACTTTTAAAAGGCTCAGATGAAAGGCTCTGATGGGATGAAAGGATCTTGGGGCCATATTAAGTTTCTCCACAGTTTTTGAAGCCTGAGAGGAGCTGCTGGAGGAAGTGGTCAGCTGACAGGTACTTGTGAAGCCGCCCAGAAGGTGATGCTGGGCAGAATTAGCATGCCAATCAGCCACACCTAGGGCGTGAGGGCAGCAGGGAGCGGAGCCCTTATCTGGGGCAAAACCTGTCATTTCCCTGAAGAGGGGGTTGGGGCAATGTTCTGAGGGAGATGGACAAAGCCCAGACAGGCAAAGGCTCGGGCAAGCCCTCCCCTCCCTGGGCCTCGGTTTCCTAAGGCACAAAAGGAGGAAACAGAGGAGTAAGTTGCCCCCGAACTGGGCCGTATTCACACTGTGATGTCATCTCCTGGGGACATCTTTAAACCCCTGACTCCAGATTGTACTTCAGATGGAATAAACCTGAGCCTCTGGGGTGGAACCCTGGCATCAGAAGTTTTTAAAGCTACCGGGTGATTCCAGTGTGCAGCCCAGTTCAAGCTCTGCAATAAAGGATTTCCAGGATTCTAAGGTTCGCTGAGCATAACTTTCCCCCGACTCAAGGAGTCTCTGAGGGATTCTGTGAGGGATTTGAAAATTTAACTCACATATCTGAGTCTTTTGGAGCCCTCTCTGTGTGCGGAACTCAGTTATTAATTTATTTCAAACCACTTCTCAAATATAAAATTTTTCTAGTGTTCTTTTTAGTCCGGTTTAGTTTTCTTCCTCTAAATTATTTTTTTAAAAACAGAGGACCTCCCTGGTGGTCCCTTCCAATGCAAGGGAGCATGGATTTAATCCCCGGTGGGGAGCTAAGATCCCCCTTGCCTTGTGGTATAACCAAAAAAATGTTTAATTTAAATTAAAAAAATAAAAAGAACAATTGCAAGTGGGGAGGAGCAATATAGGGGTTCGGGAATGAGAAATACAAACAGGTGTAAAATATGCTATAAGGTAGATAACCAATGGGCTTCCCTGGTAGCTTAGCTGGTAAAGAATCTGCCTGCAATGCAGGAGACCCCAGTTCAATTCCTGGGTTGGGAAGATCCACTGGAGAAGGTTTAGGCTAGCCACTCCAGTATTCTTGCCTGAAGAATTCCATGGACAAAGGAGCCTGGCAGGCTACAGTCCATGGGGGCGCAAAGAGTTAGACATGATTGAGCAACTAAGCACAGCACAGCACAGATCACTAATAAGAACCTACTGTATAGCGCAGGGAACTCTACCCAGTACTCTGTAATGACCTATAAAGGAATAGAATCTAAAAAAGAGTGGATATATGTAAACATATAACTGATTCACTCTGCTGTACAGCAGAAACTAACACAACACTATAAATCAACTATACTGAATAAAAATTAATCTAAAAAATAAAGGGAGTGACATACTTTGAACCTTGAAAAAAATAAACATAAGCTACAAGGTTATATTATACAACATGGGGAATATAGCCAATATTTTATAGTAATTAAATGGAGTATAACCTTTTAAAAATTGTAAATCGTTCTATTGTACTTCTGTAAAATATAATATTGTACAACTATACTTCAGTTTATTTAAAAGTTTAATCATTAATTAATTTAATTTTAAAAACCAGAGTTGCAACCCCAGTAGTATTTGAGTTTTCAATCTCCTGTCATTTTTCCTGACCCTCTTTGGTGGAAACCTCAGTGAGCAGTGAGATGGGCACCAAAAGTCAGCAGCCAGGAGAGAGGGCGCAAGAATGGCAGACTTTCCAGGCACCACCAGTAGGAGGGGTTTCCTCCTGATGCCAGCTCCTCTCCCTCTCTCTGCCACAGGGACTCCATCCCCATCCAGCAGAAACTTGCCGTGGCAGGGACTGGTTTCAGGGTCTCACTGAGTCCCTTGGCTCTGGACCTGTGCCAGGGTTGTGGGTACAGAGAGCGAAACTGTAGTGCCTGAAGGTGGCAAGGATCCTTTGTTTGGCCTAACTTTAGTCAGGTTCCTGAAACTTCTCCCGGGCTCATCTGTGCACTTGAATCCAGTTTTAGCAAGAACCCTGGGCTTCCCTTGTAGCTCAGTTGGTAAAGAATCTGCCTGCAGCGCCGGAGACCCGAGTTTGATCCCTGGGTTGGGAAGATCCCCTGGAAAAGGAAATGGCAACCCACTCCAGTATCCTCGCCTGGAAAAATCTCATGGACACAGAAGCTTGGTGGGCTGCAGTCCATGGGGTTGCAAAGAATCGGGCATGAGTGAGCAACACAGTTATTGCTATGTTAGTTTAGCAGGAAACCCCTACCCTCCATGTCTGATCAGGTTCCTCGTCCTTCACTAGCCCCAGGTGATGTCTGGTCACCCTGGCCTGTCTTCAGCAAGAACCTTGTTAGCTTGATTAGCCAGAATACCCCTTTCCCCTGATGTAATTTTAGCAATTACTTCTTAGTAATTTCTGTCCACTAATTCCCATCCTGTTCCTTGCCTAAGCTGTATTTGGAGCTGAGACCAATCTCTCTCCCTCCCTTGCAAAATTCGGTCATTGTGGTCCCTATATCTATCAAGATGTTCCTGAATAGAGTGGACTCCAGCATCTTTAACAAGTAGCATGAATACATTTTTTTTTCTTTAACATACAGGCTGTTCAGAGGGGAAAGGACCTCGGAGGTGTGCCCATGACTGCACATCGTGCAGGAGCCTCCAGACTCACAGCAGCCTGTGGGCTGTCACCCCAGACGTCATGGGAAACGAACAAACAGCTAGTGCTGTGTTTGGAGTTGCGGGGACCAGAGGGAACAGACAGAGGTGGCCAGATATCCAGTGGATTTTTCATCTGTACCAAGTTCTCTGGCCCTTGGTCCCTTGTATGCTAGGATCACTGCCTGCCCCCTCTGCTGACCCAGACACTCTCCCACCCCACTGTCTGAAGCTCTGCAGCAGTCCCTGAGTCTCATCGTGTCCACCACAAGGCCTGGCAGAGAGGCGGCAGCAGCCCTCAGCTCCACCCTTCTGATGGGAGATGCAGCCGTGGTTTTATTAGACTGCTGAGAACAACCTGTGGGACACAGTATGTTGTTGTTTAGTTGCTAAGTTGTGTCCAACTCTTTGCAACCCCCTGGACTGTAGTCTGCCAGGCTCCTCTGTCCTTGGATTCTCCAGGCAAGAATACTGGAATGTGTTGGCATTTCCTTCTCCAAGGGATCTTCGCGCCCCAGGGATCAAACCCGAGTCTCCTGCATTGTAGGCAGGTTCTTTACCACTGTGCCACCTGGGAAGCCATGGGACACAGTCCACCAGCCTTTTATTGCAAATCTTTTCATAGCTCTGACCAATAGTGTACTTCATGTGCATGCATGCTTCAGTCATGTCCGACTCTATGTGACCCCATGGACTGTAGCCCGCCAGGCTCCTCTGTGCATGGGATTCTCCAGATAAGAATCCTGGAGTGGGTTGCATGCCCTCCGCCAGAGGATCTTCGCAACACAGGGATTGAGCCTGCGTCTCTTACACGTACTCCAAGTAGACCCACACCAAACCCTCTTGTGAGACTTTGCTCTCATATACATATCTACTTAGAAACAGAGACTCAGCACAATCCACTTAGGCCCTCTTCAGCCCCACTGAAAGGAGAAAGGAGGAGTAAGTATCCATGGTAGGCCAGGACCTTTTCTAGCTGCCATGCACCTATTACCTTAATCCATTCCTCAATAATCCACTCTTCTTGTGCCTTTTCTCCCATTTTTCCTTTCTTTTTTTTTTCCTGTTGCCTTTTCTCTCGTTTTACAAGTGAGGAAACCAAGGCCCCAAGAATGTAGATGACCAACCCGAGATCCCACAGCTTGTGTGTGGTGGAGATGGATCTACCTACACCTCCAAGCCCCATGCAGTTCCCACTACCATCCAGCAGCTGGTACTTGCCTGGAGACGATGAGAAAGCCAGCACCTTCTTCCTCAGCTGCCCTGCCCTCTTTCATCCACCCAGGAACAGCTAGGTGTCGAGTAGTTATCTCGCAGGAACTCGAAAGGGACTGAGGCTTGAGATGACAACCTTGTCTTTCGGACAACCACTCAGGACAAAGCAGACGTTCCCTGACTTTTCTGGAGCCTGTCCCCTGCTCGATGTGCTCTTGCTCCAGTTCTTTCTCAGCATACTCACCTCAGAAGTTTAGGATTTCTGAGCCCCCGACATCCCTCGTGAACCTCAGATACTTTCCTGAGCTCCCCCACCCTGACACAAATTACAGGGGAGGCACGCTGGCCTCCTGACTCATTCAGAGGTGTTCCAAGGGTGCCTACCATCAGCCCAGCACTGTCCCAGGCCCTGGGAACACAGCAATGCACCAAACAGCAAACCTCCTGGCTCCCATGGGGTTCTAATTGAGAGGAGACAGACAATGAGCACAAGAAGTGATTGATAAGATGTGAATTTGGGATGGTGTAACTACACAGTTTGGTAGAATTGGTATAAAGAGTAGGGAAGGAAAATAGGGTGGAACATCTCTGGTGATCCAGTAGCTAAGGCTCCATGCTCCCAATGCAAGGGGCCCAGGTTCGATCCGTGGTCAGGGAACTAGATCCCACATGCTGCAGCTAAGACCTGGTGCAGCCAAACAAATAATTGTTTTTTTTAAGAAGGAAGACACTGTGAAGCAGCCTAGTCAGGGAAGTCTGAAACAAACACTGAAGGTGATGGCTGTGAGTGTCTGGAAGGCAAACGCTAATGCAAAGGCCCTAGGGAGGCAGTGTGGCTGGTGGGTTGCAGGAACCCCAAGTCCTGTGTATGCAGTCGGGGAAACAGTAGGAAAACAGGCCAGGGAGGGGATGGGCCCACATTAGGTCGTAGATGGAGTAATGACTTTGGCTTTTCCTGGGAATCCAAGCCCTGGAAGGCTTTGTTCAAAAGAGGGGCTTTGTAACCATAGCTGACACTAATTGAGTTTTCTGTGCTGAATTCTGCACTCAATGCTTTCTATTCTTTATCTCATTTCACTTTCACAGCCTCCCTATGTGGTAAGTACAGTTACTGTGACCATTTATTTTAAGGAGTGAACACATAACCTAAAATTAACCACTTCAAAGTATACAGTACAGTGGCATTTAGTATTTATACAATATTGTGCAACTATTGCTTCTATTTCCAAAGGATTTCATCACTCCCCGGGGGAGATGTCGTGTCCACTAAGCAGTTACTCCTCCTCCTCTCCTCCCCCAGCCTTTGGTAGCTGTCAGTCTTTATTCTGGATATTTTATAAAAGCCAAATCATTCAGTATTTGATCTTTTGAATTTGACTTCTTTCAGTTCAGTGTAATACTTTACACTAAAGGTTTGTCTAACGTTGTGGCATGTATCAGCACTACATTCCTTTCCCATGGCTGGAAAATATCCCATTGTATGGTTATCTAGTTATTTCCTAAATGAAGAGACTGAGGTTTGGGCACAGGACCAAATAACTTACTCAAGACCTCCTTAACCAAGCTGCTTAAGTGGCCGGCCTGATCCAAGCCCAGGTCTGCCTGACACCACAGTCCAACCTCCTCACCATGGCAACGCTCCATCACTCCCTTCTCTCAACTCGGGCACATTTACAACCTCCAGCAAAACGATGCATGGTCTCTTGTCATTCTCCCCACCCCACACACCACCGCTGCCAGCCACACAGTGCAGCATTCAGGATCTTAGTTCCCCCACCAGGCATGGAACCCACGCTCGCAGAGTCTTAACCACTGAACTGTCGGGGAAGTGCCTCCTCTCATTCTTAATCAGTGTTTGCAGATGTTTGACTTCTGGAGGACAGGAGCTGTGACCAGCATTCTGCCCTTCCCTCAGCACATGCTGGACTCAGAGAAGGTGCAGGAAATATGGACTGGGTGATAACTTAACCCCTTTACAGTTGATCTGATTACAAACCAGCACCAGCAGAAGGTTGGCTGGATAAATTATGGTACATTCATAATATAGAACATGATCCAACCATTGAAAATTGTGTTGTGATATAACATTTATTATCATGAGAAAATGACATATAGCCCCCTCCACCACAAAGGGGGAAAAGCAACCTGTGTGACAAAACTATGGAAAATATATCATTTTCTGAAGATAAAAAGCACACATACACATATAAATTCACAGAAAAATTTCTGGTGGGGCATCTTTGAAAATACTAATGCTGCTTCTTTTCAGATAATGAGATCATAGGTTGTATTCACTTATTAAATATGGGGGGAAATACTCCAATAAATCCATTATTTTAAAACTCCATGAGTCAGATGGATTCACTCCCCAAAGAAGCTACAGCAAAGGCCCCTTGCTGCCCTGACCCCTAGTTCTTGGTAAGGCACATGAAGGCCCCTCTCAGCAGTTTTCAAAGCTCTTCCCAGACCAAGAGGAGGAAGAGGCCAGGGTGGTGGAGTGTGAGGGCAGGGGGATCGAGTCCATAGGGAGGGGTGGTGGGTCAGCTGTGCTGGGGGACTTTGGGTCAAGTACAGGCTTCCCTGGTAGCTCAGCTGGTAAAGAATCCATATGCAATGCAGGAGACACCAATTTGATTCCTGCATCAGGAGGATCCGCTGGAGAAGGGATAGGCTACCCACTTCAGTATTCTTAGGCTTCCCTGGTGGCTCAGCTGGTAAAGAATCTGCCTGCAATGCGGAAACCTTGGTTTGATCCCTGGGTTGGGAAGATCCTCTGGAGAAGGGAAAGGCTACTCGCTCTAGTATTCTGGTCTGGAGAATTCCATGGACTATCTATTTCTGCTTTATTGACTGTGCCAAAGCCTTTGACTGTGTGTATCACAATGAACTGTGGGAAATTCTGAAAGAGATGGGAATACCAGACCACCTGATCTGCCTCTTGAGAAACCTATGTGCAGGTCAGGAAACAACAGTTAGAACTGGACATGGAACAACAGACTGGTTCCGAATAGGAAAAGGAGTACGTCAAGGTTGTATATTGTCACCCTGCTTATTTAACTTCTATGCAGAGTACATCATGAGAAATTCTGGGCTGGAAGAAGCACAAGCTGGAATCAAGATTGCCGGGAGAAATATCAATAACCTCAGATATGCAGATGACACCACCCTTATGGCAGAAAGTGAAGAGGAACTAAAAAGCCTCTTGATCAAAGTGAAACAAGAGAGCAAAAAAGTTGGCTTAAAGCTCAATATTCAGAAAACGAAGATCATGGCATCTGGTCCCATCACTTCATGGGAAATAGATGGGGAAACAGTGGAAACAGTGGCAGACTTTATTTTGGGGGGCTCCAAAATCACTGCAGATGGTGACTGCAGCCATGGAATTAAAAGACACTTACTTCTTGGAAGAAAAGTTATGACCAACCTTGATAGCATATTCAAAAGCAGAGACATTACTTTGCCAACAAAGGTCTGTCTAGTCAAGGCTATGGTTTTTCCTGTGGTCATGTATGGATGTGAGAGTTGGACTGTGAAGAAGGCTGAGCACCAAAGAATTGATGCTTTTGAACTGTGGTGTTGGAGAAGACTCTTGAGAGTCCCTTGGACTGCAAGGAGATCCAACCAGTCCATTCTGAAGGAGATCAGCCCTGGGATTTCTTTGGAAGGAATGATGCTAAAGCTGAAACTCCAATACTTTGGCCACCTCATGCGAAGAGTTGACTCATTGGAAAAGACTCTGATGCTGGGAGGGATTGGGGGCAGGAGGAGAAGGGGACGACAAAGGATGAGATGGATGGATGGCATCATTGACTCAATGGCCGTGAGTTTGAGTGAACTCCGGGAGTTGGTGATGGACACGGAGGCCTGGTGTGCTGCGATTCATGGGGTCACAAAAAGTCGGACACGACTGAACAATTGAACTGAACTGATACAGTCCATGGGGTGGCAAAGAGTCGGACACGACTCAGCGACTTTGCAACTTTCACTTTCACTTCTCAGGCTCTTTGACCATCTGGTGGTGACTTGGGTCAACACAACCCCTCAAGTTTCTCATCCATATGGTCTGTGCACTGGACTCTTTGTTGTTGTTGATGTTTAGTTGCCGAGTCACATCCAAATGTTTTGTGACCCTGTGGACTGTAGCCCACCAGGTTCCTATGTCTGTGGGATTTCATATGCAAGAATACTGGAGCGGGTTGCCATTTTATTCTCCAGGGGAACTGGAATCTAAGGCCCCTTGCAATTCCAGGATTCAAACCCTTCCCAGGCCTGCAATGAGAGAAGAGATGCTGCTGCTGCTAAGTCGCTTCAGTCGTATCCGACTCTGTGCGACCCCATAGACGGCAGCCCACCAGGCTCCCCCGTCCCTGGGGTTCTCCAGGCAAGAATACTGGAGTGGGCTGCATTTCCTTCTCCAATGCATGAAAGTGAAAAGTCAAAGTGAAGTCGCTCAGTCGTGTCCGACTCTTAGCTACCTCATGGACTGCAGCCTACCAGGCTCCTCTGTCCATGGGATTTTCCAGGCAAGCATACTGAGTGGGGTACCATTGCCTTTTCCAGGAGAAGAGATAATGACACACAAAAGCCACCTTCTGGAAGGTGGCCCCTCCGCCCCACCCGTCCCCAGGTGTGCCTGAGAGCCTGCAGGGCTGAGTGCATCTTGTCAGGTTTGCTGTGCCCTCCACCCCCCAAGTTTCCAGACGGTGCCCATACTCCCTGCTTAAATAAACTGGGGTACATTGGTTCAAAGGCAATCTAGACCCAAGCAGAAAGAATTTGTATTGAGTTGGCAAAAAAGGTTGTTCAGGTTTTCCCATAACATGGTTTGGAAAAACTCAAATGAACTTTTTGGTCAACTCAGTAGCTCTAAATGTACTGTCTGGAAAGAACTGTGAAATGAAAAAAGGAAATTGCCAAACAAGACCATGTATGCTGTGTGTGCTGTGCTTAGTTACTCAGTCGTGTCCAACTCTTTGTGACCCCATGGACTGTAGCCCACCAGGCTCCTCTGTCCATGGAGATTCTCCAGGCAAGAATGTTGGAGTGGGTTGCCATGTCCTCCTCCATGGGATCTGCCCAACCCCGGGATCAAACCCAGGTCTCCCGAATTGCAGGAGGACTCTTTACCGTTTAAGCCACCAGGGAAGCCTGATGCTACTTTAAACACATGTGTATGTTTCTAAAGAGGTTCTAGACTGTATATACATGAATATATTTGCATATGCATAGAAAAAAATTTCAGGGAAGGATACTGGAGAAACTCTGACCTCTAGAAGGTGGGACTGGGGAGTTTAGGGGTAGGAGAAGGGAATTTAACTTTTCACTTCATATCCTGCAGTGCTGTGTGAATATATTTTATCACAAATCTGTGTTATTTTGTGATGAATTTAAAAGTAAATATATTAGAAAGAAGTCAAGAGAAATAAAGAATATTTCTCTAAGAATTAATTACTATTGGTATTTATATAATTATTTTAATGATTGTATTATAGCAATATGATGTATTTGGGCTTCCCTGGTGGCTCAGTGGTAAAGAATCTGCTTGCAATGCAGGAGACACAGGAGATGCAGGTTTGATCCCTGGGTCGTGAAGATCCCCTGTAGGAAGGTATGGCAACCCACTCCAGTATTCTTGCCTGGGAAATCCCATGGACAGAGGAGCCTGGTGGGCTGCAGCCCATGAGGTCACAAAGAGTTGGCCACGACTGAAGTGACTAAATATGCACAAATGCACATGATGTATTTATCTTTTAAACAATGCACCATATATTAAAGTTTATAAATTATAATTAAGTATTAATATGTAAACTTCATAAGAAATAAAAATAGTAAGAAAATATTGCCTGATCCCACTGTCTGTTTTTTGACCACTGAACTGTTCTCTAGGGCTCTCAAGAGTTGCCATCATCACTCTGCTTCTCAGGCAACTTAAAAAAGTTTGCTTTTTAAAATAAATAGATATAGGCTGGCACACAACCCTGTGCCATGGGGGAGGGCGTACGTATACGTAGCTGGCATACTCTTGGTACTTATTTTAAAGCCCTTTGTGATGGGGGTTTTATTTGATTATCACCTTTACATCTGCCTCAGCCAGAACCCTGCTGTCTGGCACCTGGAGCCTACCCCCCAGTCCTAGCGCTGGGGCTTGCACACCACATTTTTCCTGGGTGTGGGGACTTCCTGCAGCTTGAAGATATGCAGTGTGACTGGGCTGGTTCTCTGCACCCTCCCGTGGCAGCCTCTGGACCGGGGGCTTTCAGTGTCTCCCTCGAGCATTTCTGCTTTTGTCACCCAAGCAGACAATGAACCCGGCGACTCGTGGGCAGGGCGGGGACACTCCATGTCCTTCAACTCTCAGGTCAGGTCACCCAACTCCCACATCCCACTGGGTGGTCACGGAGACAAAAAGCCAGTCGGCATTTATCCAAGCACAGACCCTGACTTTCACAAAGAAACACAGTGAATTTTTGCACCAAAATTTCCAGGGTAGTATCTATGCATAATTTCTTTTCAAGAGTCGTTCATAATTTCAAAAAGCTTATTGCCAACAGCAACAACGTCACCCATCTGTATTTATAGCAGATTGTTATAGCGCCTTGTTTTCAAGGTGGTACTATGTATGCACGCAAGTATCTGACCACTTCATTATTGTTCTAGAAGTCATGCTTAAACAGCAACACTTTTATTATTAATCGCTTTCCCTGCATTTCTCCTTTATATTAAATTTAGGACATAAAAAATGACTTTATAGATACGCCATTTCATCATCTGATTTTCTTCAGATAGGAAGAGGGATACTAAAAATCATTTGTTTTAAGAAGAGGCGTGGGGTCTGATAGAGTTGAGATTCATGGCCTTTGACCTCCAGGTCCTTCAGTGCAGAAACCACGTCTGTTTTGCCCCTGCACCTGGAATACATGATAGATCCTCAGTAGATATTTATTGATCAAATAATAAATTCTCAAAGTAATTGGGGGAAGCTAACGCCAGCCCCTTCCTCTGCCTTGTGCATATAAGTGACCAATAAATAGTTCCTAAATGAAGGTGTGAAAATGTACTTTTGGGTAGAACACCAGGGCTGCAAAGGTTACATTTAAGATAACTTTCTCTGGGACTTCCCCAGTGGCCCAGTGGTTAAGACTCCACACTTCCAATGCAGAGAGCATGGGTTCGATTCCTGGTTGGGAAACTAAGATCCCATTCACTGAGAGAAATGCACAAAAAAAATGAATAAAATAAAAAAGATAACCTGCTCTTCAGAGACTATGGGAGAGCTTGAGGGGTTGAGCTCCATAAGTGCAGGAATTTAACCCAGGAAGTGTTCTCTGAAGGTAAACAAAAGTCAGAAAGATATGCCTCCAACCTATTCATCAAAAGTATTCATCCAATGAATAGTTTACTCAGCATCTACTATGTGCCAGGCACGAGGAGGGGTGGTAGTCGTGCCAGCAATGACGGCTATCACCTCAAAAATTCCTAAAATAGTCTTTGAATAAATGTTAACTTTTATGAAATTTATTTTATTGAAGTATAGTTGACTTACAATGTTGTGTTAGTTTCTTTGTACAGCAAAGTGATTCACTCAAACATATATGTGTGTAAAAATGTTAATTTTTCATATACAAGAATAGATTATCTGTAAGAGTAGAAGAGCCATGTATTTTAACACAAGAATACACAACAGATAGGTTTTAAAAATAAGCCATTATCTTCCTTCCCAGATAATCCTCAGGGGTATTTTAAAGTAAAGCCCGTATAAGATTAGAACATTCAAACAGTACAGAAAGGTAGAAAATGAAAGGTTAAAAACCTCCCTCATATATTCCATATACATCAATTTCTTTAGCCACATAAATATTCTAACCTAAAAGAACCATGCTATAAACGTGGCTCTTAACACAGTAATATATTTTTGAGAGCTTTCCACATTGGAAAATTTTTTTTAATAGTTACTAGAACTCTACTAACGGAGAAGGCAATGGCACCCCACTCCAGTACTCTTGCCTGGAAAATCCCATGGACGGAGGAGCCTGGTAGGCTGCAGTCGATGGGGTCGCACAGAGTCGCACACGACTGAGCGACTTCACTTTGACTTTTCACTTTCATGCATTGGAGGAGGAAATGGCAACCCACTCCAGTGTTCTTGCCTGGAGAATCCCATGGACAGAGGAGCCTGGTGGGCTGCCATCTATGGGGTCGCACAGAGTCGGACATGACTGAAGAGACTTAGCAGCAGCAGCAGCAGACTTTATTTAAAATCACTATATTCCCTATGCTGTACAGTATATCCTTGTAGCTTATCTATTTCATACACAGTAGTTTGTATCTCTTAACACCCTACCCCTATCTTGCCCTTCCTTGCTTTCCTCTCCCCTCTCTACCGGTAATAAACCACTAGCTTATTCTCCATATCTGTGAGTCTGTTTTGTTATTTTCACTCATCTGTTTTATTTTTTAGATTCCACATGTAAGTGACAACATACAGTATTTGTCTTTCTCTGTATGGCATTTCACTAAGCCTAATATCCTCTAGATCCATCCGTTTTGTTGCAAATTGTTTTATTCTTTATGTTTGAATAGTATTCGTGTGTGTGTGTGTGCACGCGCGTGTGTGTATCTTCTTTATCCATTCATCTGGTGAGGGACACTTAAATTGCTTCCATATCTTGGCTATTGTAACTAATGCTGCTAGGAGCATTGGGGTGCATAC
This sequence comes from Bos grunniens, assembly GCF_055505025.1. NCBI lineage: Eukaryota > Metazoa > Chordata > Mammalia > Artiodactyla > Bovidae > Bos > Bos grunniens. Next base: position 51,907,013 of record NC_141180.1, read on the forward strand.
ATCTTTCTGAATTAGTGTTTTCATTTTCTTTAAACACATACCTAGCAGTAGAATTGCTGGATCATATGGCAGTTCTATTTTTAAGTTTTTGAGGACCCTCCATGCTGTTTTCTTTGGTGTTTGCACCAATGTACATGTCCACCAACAGTGCACAAGGTTTTTCTTTTCTCCACATCCTCACCAACATGTGTTCCTTTTTATTTATTTTTATTTTGGCTATGAGGCACGGGTGGCAGGATCTCAGTTCCCTGACCAGAGACTGAACCCAGGCCAGGATAGTGAAGTGCTGAATCCTAACCACTAGACCACCAGGGAATCCCCAACATTTGTTATTTCTTGACTTTTTGATGATAGTCATTCTTACAGGTGTGAGGTGGTATCTTGTCATGGTTTTGATTTGCAAAACCCTGATAATTAGTGATGTTGAGCACCTTTTCCTGTACCTGTTGGTAGATCTCACCAGACAGAGCCTCTTCAGGGAAAAGGCTGTGCATATTCTGCATATGAAATGCAAGAGCCCATGGGCCAGCAAGATGCAGGAGATACTGGCAGACAGGGCCGGAGGAACTGGCAAACCTCCAGGGTGGGGTCAGCTGTGGCTTTGGTGTCAGACAGCTTTGGTGCAAATCAAGGCTCCTCCACTTGCTGTGAACAAGGGTTTGTGACCCTATGCATGTGACTTAACCTCTGCAACTTCGTCTCTTCATTTTAAAATGAGGACAGTGATGCCTATTTCAAATAGCTACTGTAAGGCTTCAATGGGAAATGTACATCAAAAGTTTAGCCTAGTTCACAGCACATACAACATGTTCAGTAGCTATTATTGGTGTTCTTCAGCTGTCAGTTCTAATTTTTAGAAAGTCCTTCCTCCTATTGAGCTGAAATTGGTCTCCTGTAACTTCCTTGCATTGCCATGAAATCTGTAAGTATGCCCTTTCTTTTTTAAAAAAAATTTATTTATAATGTTTTTTATTGTGGTATGTTCTTTCAGTCATTCAGCAAACATGGATTGGATGTTTCTTGCTGCCAGGGACTGGGCCAGGCCTGTGAGCACAAATGAGAAAAAGGACCGGTCCCTCTATGTGGGAGAAGTACCCCTCCTCCACATCCGAGTCACTGGAATACGTAAGGAGAACCGTCACTTCTTCCTTGACATATCTTTTTCCCAGACCTCTCCCATATCTATTTAGCTGTACTTCTTGCTCTTGTTGCTTGTTGATTTCAATCAAGGCTCAAAATCATCCCTTCTCCAGGAAGTCTTCCCAAACCGCACTCAGCAACCATATCCTCCTGCCCCAGTTATCCTATCAGCACGTGAGGACCGAGTTTCCATTCTCCCTGTTTGTTTGCACTCGCCAATTTTCTGATGGATTCCCACTTCTCTGGAGAGCAAGCTAAGGCTCCCAGGCACTGTGAAAGGAAAGGGAAGACAGCAGTCCCGAGTCACAGCCGGTGTCCCTCAGGAAATCTCAGGTCAGTCTTAGGCTTGGCCACCAGGGAGCTGAAGCCCACGTGCAGGTAAAGTAAGTTTTCGCTGCACCGAGTGTGTTGTGAAGCTGGAAGGAAGCGCAGGTTGGATCCAAGATACAGGACAAGTGACCAAACCATCCGGGAAGTTGTGTCTCCAGCTTCAGTTCTATGCTCTTTGGAGAGCAGCCCTCCAGCGCAACCAAGCAAGGGCAGGCACATCCTGGCCTGAAACTTATTCAACTTTGGGGGGACAGGGAACTCTTAGAGAAAAAAGATAAATGGTTAGGTACAAAAATGAATGCTTAATCAAACTGAGAAATGAAATCACAGTGAATCACGAATAAAAAAGCTGACTAGCAATGACAAAATTCAAAGGACACAGCTACAACAATGGTCAACAACAGCTATTACTATTATTACCAACAGCTATTACTATTATTACTACTAATACTGTTATTTGATTCCCTGACACATCCTTCATTTTTTTGCCTGCATACTCCTTTTCCTCCATTTGATAACAGTTTCATAATTTAATTTTTTACTGAGAGCATAGAAAGATAATTTAGTCTTTTCCTCTAGCATGGCTGATCAAATTTTAGGTTTTACATTCATCATTTTGAAGTGTCATCATCTAGGCAAACCTGCCCAGGGCCCCAGGCTTCATCCTGGCTCTGCAGCTCCCAGGCGGAGCCCCAGCAGCTGCTCCCCTGTGTGTGAGTTGCTCAGTCAGGTCTGACTCTGGTCTGTCCATGGAATTCTCTAGGCAAGAATACTGGAGTGGGTGGCCATTCCCTTCTCCAGGGGATCTTCCTGACACAGGAATTGACCCGCATCTCCTGCATTGCAGGCAGATTCTTTGCCGTCTGAGCTACAAGGGAAGCCCAGCTGCTCCGCATGGCTGCCCGCATCTCTCTCCCCCAACCCAGGAGATGGTTACAGGGCCGCGGCTGAGGAGGCAAGTCTGGCAATCCCAGAACACCAGTGAGCCCCGCTCAAGCAGCGCTACCTCCTCCCGCCAGCAGGTGGGGCTGAGGGGCCCTAAAGCTTACACATTAGTCTCGCATTTTTTGAATAGATCCCTTGCAATCAGGGCATCTCTCTTCCTGAACGTTTCACCTCTTCTTACTGTAAGTGGAGAATATTACTTTATAATCATCACCATTATTATATGAATATTATTATTTGCAAGACAATGAAATAATGTACCCCACATTGCTAATACTGGTTAGATCTCAACAATGGGATTATGGAAGAGTTATATTTTTAGATACAAATATCTATGTTTTTGATTTTTTTTTTAACACAATGGAGCAAAAAATACTCTTGTATTAATCTGATGTCCACTGAATATCTTTGCAGCTGTTCATGAATATTAGGTGTCTGGCACATAAATATATACACACTTCCACAATTCAAAGATTTGTACACCAGTCATCCCTGTCTTTGACTTCTTTTATTAGACTCACTTTTACTTTTGAACCTGAAGAAATATACATCATTTCATAATGGAAAGTGGCCCTAAAGTGTTTTGGATGTGGAGGCCTGGGAGGAATGGTAACAGCAGCCATGCTAATCATATCTTATCTGTTCAGGAATTTTACAGTTTCTAAAGCACTTTCACAGTATAATTTAGGCCTTTTCACATCTTGATGGATTTTGAAAGGCCAGGGCAGAAACAATTTCTACTTTTTATAGATAAAGAGACAGAGGTCCAGAAAATGGCCCTAAGTTCACACCACCTAAATAAAAAAGGATTCAGTCCCTTGCCCTTACTGACTCTGGCTGGCTCTGTTGTACATCTCTGGAATCTGTCTCTTCCTTGTCATCTCCTTAAGCTGCTCCTCTTCAGGATCGCCTGGTTTTCACCTGGGCTAACAGCAGCTTCTTTCTGAGCTCCCTACCGCCTGCCTCCTCTCCAGGTTCTCCTTCCACCACTGCCTAAGTTATTTGTGAAACTCCCTTGCATAAAATCCTTCAGTGACTCCCCACCAGCTTCAAGACTGCCTCTGGCCTACCCTTCTAGGCTCTGCACATCTGACCCCTCCTATCTCTTCAGGCTTTTCTCCACTTCTCTAAGGCTAACCAAACCTGCCAGCTCTCTTAACCCTCAGGAAGTTAGCAAATGGTATCCCCTCTGCCTGGAATGTCGTTCCTACTTTCCTCTAATGTAAGCATGCACAGTGATCATACTTATCTCCTCTCTGAGGCCATCTCTAAACCCTCCTGGCAATATACCATTCTCTTCCTTCTGCATTAGGAAGTTCCAAACACAAATGCCTACAACAGCCAGGCAAGTAGCAATATAAACTGCGTCAATATAAAATGAGCAGTAGCCCAAGCTACAGGCCCACACTAAACACCAAGAACGGTGTCTGTCCCAGTGGGCTGGTTGGGGGGGGGGGGCGGTTGTTGCAAACTTGAGAGCTTGTGTCCCTTCTTAAGAAGGCAGCCTCTACAAAGTTCTAGCTCATGGTTGTCTAGCACCAGTGCCAGGCCAGTGCCACCAACTTTCTTAATGTTTTAAGGTAACTCAGATATCTGAATTTTTAACTTAAAATTCCAGATTTTTAGGGGGAACTCTCTGACAGGCCAATGGTTAGGACTCAGCTCCTTCACTGTCGTGGGCCCAGGTTTGATCCCTGGTTGGGGAACTAAGATCCCATAAGCCGTGTACCGAGGCCAAAAAATAAATAAAGTAAAAATTCTGTCTAAAAAAATTCCAAGTTTTAAAATGCTAGCAACTGATTCAGATTTAAAGCACTGCAGGGACCAACTCTTGCGAGCCAGGTAGAAGACACTAGTGGGCAGGCTTCATTTGATGGGCCTCCGGTGTGCAATATTTCTTGGACATTTTTTGTCTGCATGGCCTGTAGGATCTTAGTTCCCCCATCAGGGACTGAACCTGTGACCATGGTAGTGAAAACACAGAGTCCTAACCAGTGGAACACCAGGGAACTCCTCTCTTCTACGTTTTAATAAAACATTGTACATAATAGTGGCCAAATTTACTTCATGCTCACTATATGCCTGACAGGTCCTTTTCTAAGTGCTTTACACATATTCATGCATACAGTCTTCCCAACAGCCTAAGAGGTGGATACTATTATCATCCCCATTTTATAAAAAGTCACCGGATTGCTGAGTTCATTCCAGTACTGGTACTGATCATAATATAAGTGCTTCTTTCATGTTCTTAACTACTGGACCGCGATCCTTTTGTTACAGACACCAGAACCTCTCATCTGTGTATTTCCTACAATAGCATATGGGGCACTCCTTAAATGTAGGCTGAGCTTTACTGCATGTAATAGATGTAATTATACCTTCATTCATTCACTCAGTAAAACATCTGGAGTGACTACCATGTTTCCTGTCCTGTGTTAGGGGCTATGTTCCATAGCCGTTGGTCTCCAGGTGCTTCCAATCAAGGAGTACAAAATAATTATCACTGGTGGCTCAGGTGGTAAAGAATCTGCCTGCAATTTGGGAGACGCAGGTTCGATCCTTGGAAGATCCCTTGGAAAAGAAAATAGCAACCCACTCCAGTATTCTTGCCTGGAGAATCCCATGGACAGTGGAGTCTGGTGGGCTATAGTCCATGAGGTTGCAAAGAGCTGGACACAACTGAGCGACTAAGCAGCAGCACAAAGGAATAGTATTGATCATTAACAATTTGTTATTATTTTTATTTTTTTGCACTGGGTCTTTGTTGCTGCTTGTGGGCTTTCTCTAGTTGTGGCGAGCAGGGGCTATTCTTCACTATAGTGTGCAAGCCTGTCTCTGACCTATGGGAGACCGGATTCTCATTGCAGTGGCTTCTCTTGTTACAGAGCCCAGGCTCTAGGCAGATGGGCTTCAGTAGGTGCAGCACTTGGGCTCAGTAGTTGCAAGCGTGCAGCTCTGAGGCATGCGGCCTTCAGTAGTGGCAGCTCTTAGTTGCTAGAGCACAGGCTCAGAAGTTGTGGTACACAGGCTTATTTGCTGTGGAATCTTCCCAGACCAGGGATCGAACCCATGTCCCCTGGATTGGCAGGTGGATTCTTATCCATAGGGCCACCAGGGAAGTCTATAATTATCATTACTAAATAAGACTAACTGGAAAATTTTACCAAGGACCAATAATGAATTCACCAGATGAAGCAGGAAACATACAATTCAACCTAGTCTCTGTCTGGTGATCTAATTAGTCTACAGAGAAGATGAAAATATGTGGAGAGAACAAAGGGAAAAGTTGATTTTAGGGAAGACATTTCAAAAGCATTTGAAATTTTTGGTAGATTTCAAATGGTAACACTTCAGCTGAATGTGATGGTGCTTAACTGAAATCCACACAACAAAGTTGTTTGGTTAAAAAGCACTCTTTTGTATAGAAACAGACTTAGGGAAGATATTCGAAAGGTTTCAGAAAATATACCTTTTTGCTGACTCTGTGTCTCCTCACATATAAAAGACAGGAGTGTGGAAATAGAGGTAGTTTCCCTGAACTGTTTATAGAAATCAGATTCTACTGTGAGAAGCACATTCGAACAACTATTGACTGAGATGTTTTGGGGGAGGGAGGCACTAAAGAAAGGGTGATGCACATGTTTGTCATCTTCATTGTGGTAATGGGTCTGACAGGTATTTGTATGTTGAAACTCATCAAATTGTGAACTTGGAATATTTGCAGTTTATTTGATGTTAATTATACCTCAATAAAGCGATGAGAAAAAGTTTCCTAAACACTTGAAATGCAGTCTGTAGACAGCAGCATCAGCCCAGAAAGCTTATGAGAAATGCAGACTCTTGGGCCTCCCTCCTAAGTCAGAATCTGCAGTTTAACACGACCCGTGAGTGATTCTCATACACGTTAAATTTGACCTCTTATAGTGAATGTCTAGAACTCATTTCCCACCATGAGTTGTTAACGGAAAATTATATTCCCTACTCTGTTTTAGCCACTAAGAGCAACTCCCTACTGGGCATTCTTTGATGGTTACATTAGAAAGAGGTTTACCTGTTTGCTCTAGAGGATGAGCAGATTTTCAAGAATTTTCAATATGTTAAAGTCCAAACCAATTTTTAAAAGTCAATAATTACTAGTGTATCATATTTTATCTGTCCACCTTTCTAGGTGTGTTCTATAGGCTTTAATATTTACAGTGCTTTGGAAAAAATTATTTTCTGATCACAAAAGAAATGCTTATTATAGTAAACTTGGGAAACAGAATCTGTAATTCTAGGAAGTAGAGTTATATTTAACCATCTCATTATCACCCTCAAAAGTTACTGAATACTAAAGATAGACTACAAAAAGGTAATGTATATATGACTTCTTGGAGGCAGCGCCTTGTATTCTAACATGCATATTTTTTAAATAATTAAAGCTAAATCTGAAGATCCCAGCTAAGTGGAAAAACTCACTGGGCTTGGAATAGCAGAATTCATTTTGAAACGTGGGTTTACCATAGATTAATGAAGCTTAAGCTTCAGGATGCCTCACTTGCTCGGGTCACTTCCAAAGCCCTCGGAGAGACCCTGGCAATATATTCACTAGGTCCAATGTTTCTGTAAAAGTTTCTAAATTATTTAAGACCATCGTCACATTGTATTCAAACTTCCATCATTTCTCTTCTGCAGTAAATGGCACAGGAATAGCTACTGGCTTTTTTGAGACCTGGCTAAGGAAACAATAATTGACTTAGGGATATATTTCATTTGGGTTTAGTGGCATGCATTGACGGTTTGCAGTCATTTCCGTCTACTGTTTAATTATTATTCATTGTGGGTGTAGGACTGGCTTTCTGGAATTCACCTACTGCCCATTATGCCAACTCAGCCAGCACCATGTCACAGAGGTACAGGGCTAGAGGCGAGAGCTCTGTGACGCCGGGCACAGGAAATACACGGGCGACAGAGAAACAAGGTTTGAAAGAAAAGGAGAAACGAGCCCATTAAAAAATCCTCCCCACTCTCAAAAGTAAACAACTCTTAAGTGGAGGGATCAATTTTCTCAATGCCTAACCTAAAATGAAGGTTCTCATTCATCAGGAATCTAAGTAATGTCTTATATTCAATTGTAAGTGCACCGTACTTATTTTTGTTTTTGTGTGAAGCATAAAAATGGAATATATTGGAATTCTTGTATCTGTAGAAAACAAACTTGCAGTTGTTTTACCGAAAGGTATGCGTGGGGAGTCCAGCTGCTTGCCACTCAAAAGCCAGTAAACAGGCCAGGTTGGTAGAAAGGAAAGTTTGCTTTATTTCAGATGCTGGCGACTGGGCGGGTGGCAGGAGGGTGGCAGACATCTGTCCAAAGACTGACTCCACCCCTGACAAGCAGGGGGTGAGAGCATTATAGACAGAGTAGGGTGGGGCGGGGGGCTACATGCAGAAAGAGCACAGTCATCTTCAAATTGGTCATCAGTGGTCTGACTAGCATCATCTTGGTTGTTTTAGGTACAGTTAATCTTCAGGGCTGGGGTGCACTTGTTTCCATTTCTTTGGGGTCAGTTCTCGGAATTGTGGCAGCTCAAGCCCTAGGTACAGTCTGGTCATCACATGGTTAGCTTCTCCTCCTGGTTTTTTAGTATCTATAAGACAGCTCACAGGATATGGCTCAGAATATTATCTATAGCCCTTGAGAAAGAACTAAAGGTCCTCCAGTGTGCTTGATGACTACATTATTATTTAGTCTCCTTATACTGTTTTCGTTTCAGCATTTCTCACTTCTCAGGTTAAACTTAGTCTTTGACTAAAGTTTTCCACAGACAATAGGCAGACATATGGCCCTGATCCACTGCAGTTGTGCTACAGTAAGTCTGTACGTGAAGTCACATGTTTTATTCATCTTGATTAATGAGACCCTGCCTTAACATAGATAAATCTTTCCCTGAAGAGTACTAGAGATCCAAGAAAAACTAAGCGATAAATTGCCATTGAAACAGCCAAACATCCTGAAATATTATAACTCATATATGAGAGAAGCTTCATACATGTTTTCCCAAATTTGACAATAATCCTCAAAAAGTAGTAAGTTGCGAAGCTAAAACTTATAAACAGTAATAAAAAACCAATTGTGATCACCATGTTAAAAAGACAATACTGATTTTTCTATTTTCTTTAAACATTAAAAAATAACTGTTATAGCAAAGTGATCAAAAGTATACAAAAACAGGGGGGGAAATGATTGTAAATGGTGCCCCAAAAGTCTAGAGACACAGATAAATAAATATACATAGTTGTCAAGAGCATTATTAATCTTAAAAAAAAATTACGTTTCTGGATTTTTTGACACCCTGTACAAGTGCGTCAGGCAGTTACCAAATATTTTATGGTTTATCTGTGTGACGTTTGTGAGTTTTGCTAGCCTTTCAAATGTCATTTGTGAATTCTTTCTCATTCTATATATTCACTTCCCTAACTCTCTGCTTCTAACTTTTTGCTTTTTAACTAAATAGGGACCCCACAAATTGTATGAGCTTCAGTTCCCGCAAAACCAGGATGTGCTCTTCTACGAGTCTCAGAAACCGCGGGATTTCTCTGCAGCCTCAGTTTCTTTCACAGGGAAAAAAAAAAAAAAAGGCATTTTCTCGGCATCTCCTTAAGAGTTACCAACAATTACTCCAACCACACAACTCTCTACAAGTGGGGAGGGTCTACAAGTGGGGAGGGTCTGACCCGAAGGGTAGGGCGCCCGCCAGGAGTCACCCTCTCCGCACAGACTGCACGCGGGTCCCCTCCGACCCCGCCCCTGCCGGACACCGCGAGCTGCGGGAAAGAACGGCAGGGCCAGGGCCGCTGGGCGTAGCACCAACCCTCCGGGAGGAACGAAGGCCGGAAGGGAACCGGGTGAGGGTTGGGTGGGGCGTTCGAAAGCTGCCGGGGTGGTGGGCGGGGTGGGTGGTGAAGGGGCGCAGCCCACAGACGACCCCCGGGGTGGGGGCGGGGCACCAAGCCGCAGCCCCTCTCCGGGAACTCTAGCGCCTACTCAGCGGCGGAAGTTCCGGTGTTGGTGAGCGGAGGTCATAGGTCAGCAGGAAGTCGATACGTGGCCGCCGCCTGTCCCCGCCGAGGAGGCGCAGCAGGCGGAGATGGCGGCGGTGCTAAGCGCAGAGCGACTCGAGGTCTCCGTCGACGGCCTCACGCTAAGCCCGGACCCGGAGGAACGACCTGGCGCGGAGGGCGCCCCGCTGCTGCCGCCGCCGCTGCCGCCGCCCTCGCCTCCAGGGTCCGGCAGGGGCCCGGGCGCCGCAGGGGAGCAGCCAGAGCCTGGGGAGGCGGTGGCTGGGGGCGCGGCGGAGGAGGCGCGGCGGCTGGAGCAGCGGTGGGGCTTCGGTCTGGAGGAGCTATACGGCCTGGCGCTGCGCTTCTTCAAAGGTGAGCCTGACAGGCCCCACCCCCGCCGCCTCTTCCGGGCCTTGGGGAGACTGGACCCGAGTAGCCCTGACCTACCCGTGCGGGACCGCGGCGACTGGAGCTGGGCTCTGTCCTTGGGGGTACTCGAAGTTTGTCACTATCCGCTTGGTCACTGGGTCACACCCCTAGGGGCCTGGAACCTTGGTTTAGCTTTCCCGGTCCTGCCTCCCGGAGGTTACCTAGATTTAGTTTCTCGGTTTTCCAGGATCCTGGATGGAAGAATGAGTTCTCTTTCCCAGAGGTTCCCAATCTGGGATTTTTTTGTTTTGTAACAGTCGCATTCTTTTTCTTGTTTCTTGTGATTGGCACGTAAGAACCACCGATTTTTGCCCTCCTATAGTGGAAGAAATTTTTTCATGGGTTCTATTCTTAACGCTTTCCATTCATTCTGGGGATCCAAAACTCGAATAGGGCTTAATCACCTGGCAGTATTGATATGGCAGAGAGAAAGAAGTATTAAGCTAATCCTTTCTAGCTTGTCAAACTCTAAATTAGAGAAGGGATAGCTGCTGTGTTCTAGCGACTTCTAGATGGTTAAAATTTTTCCAGTGTCCAAGAGTGGATTCTCACATAAAGGCCTAAAAGTAGCCTCTGTATTTCTCACAATTAGTTGTAGTAAATCTTGTCTTAGACCAAAATTGTGGTCTTGGATTTGTTTTGTTTTTTTTTAATTGGGTGATTCACTTAGTCAAATGGTGAGTCACATGACCTTGTCAGTAGGAAAGACTGATGAGATATTTAGATCTCGTGGGGCAGACGAACAGGGAGAAACATCGGCAAATGAAACTTTAAAAGTGGTTGCTAGGTTCTATATACATTCCAAAACAGCATATTTATGACCTTTCCCCAGAGGGAGTACCTTTTGGAGTACATATTTTACTAGCTGAAGTTGAGTCGTTGAAACTAGTGATACATTCAAAAGTTACTTGTTTTCTCTGAAAATAATTGTGCAGACTGATGATAGCCTTTCTTGTATAAATTTTACAGAAAATTTAGTCATTCTCCATTCATTGCATTTAAAAAAAATTTTTTATTAGGGTAAAAGATTGTTTCACAATGTTGTATTAGTTTCTCCTGCACAGCAGAGTGAATCAGCTGTTCATATGTATATACCCCCTGTTTTTAGGATTTTCTTCCCACAGAGAAAGAAATGTGGGAAATGTCAGAGAAATGTCACCACAGAGCATTGAGTAGAGTTCCCTGTGCTCTCCAGTAGGTTCTCATTAGTTATTTTATATATAGATACATAGTAGTGTGTATATGTCAGTCCCAATCTCCTAATTCATCCCACCCCCTAGTTCCCCTCTGGTATCTATACTCACTGCATTTTCTATTAAAAAGTTTACCCTTGAAATATTCATGGTCGTTGCACTATTAGTTCAGCCCTCTGCTAGTTTGGGGAACTGGTAATGGCTAATGTGTTTCGGCGGAGGCAGCAATGGCACCCCACTCCAGTACTCTTGTCTGGGAAATCGCATGGACGGAGGAGCCTGGTGCGCTGTGGTCCATGGGGTCGCACAGAGTCTGACACGACTGAAGTGACTTAGCAGCAGCAGCAGCAATGAGTTTTGGAACACTTGACCCTTAAATCACTGGCTTGAATTTAGAGTTTCCTGAGGTGATGATATACTACCGCTTACGTAAAAACCTGGTGGTTTTTGTAAAATTTATATGACTATATTTTACTTTAAATTTTTATTCTTGGAACTTATGTTTCCAGTGTATGATAAGATTAAAGTGTATTTTAGCAGAACAATGTGTAAGAATAGAGAAGAATGAACTTCTGGTCCTAACTTTTGCCACATGACTAACAAATAAATGAATAATTTTATCTTCTGAGTCTGTATTATTTGAAGATAGTAGTAGTGTCTTCTTTGAAAAATTAAAACACTGTTAATGTGCAATAAATTTAGCATTGCTTGGGAGTCAAGTTTGGACTCTTTTTTTAATTTTTTTTTAAGTCGTTCAGTCATGTCGGACTCTTTGCGACCCCATGGACTATACAGTCCATGGAATTCTTCAGGCCAGAATACTAGAGTGGGTAGCTTTGCCCTTCTCCAGAGGACTTTTTTTTTTTTTAATACACTAGGCAGCCTGCGTGACCCCAGTTCCCCAACCAAGAATTGAACCTGGGCCACAGCAGTGAAAGTACCAAGTCCTAACCACTGGACTGCCAGGGAAATCCCTCTCGATTCTATTAACCTACTCCTAGCCAATTAACTTTTTTCTTTGAGACTCAGTTTGTTTCTGTCCATGGGATTTTCCAGGCAATAGTACTGGAGTGGATTGCCATTTCCTTCTCCAGGGATCTTCCCAACCCAGTGCTTGAACCCGGGTCTCCCTCATTGTAGATGGACGCTTTACCATCTGAGCCACCAGGGAAGTACATAGATGTATATGACTGGATTAAATGAAATTTGACATCTCACATTCACGATTTAGTGCTCTAAACCTCCCATTATTTTAACATGTTTGTCAAATTTAAGACTCTTAGGGGAACCAGTAATTTGGGAACTTAGTTACAGGTCACCATAGAGGGAAAAAGCTATATTGATAAGTGTGGTTCAGGAAGTTCCAAAGCTCTCAAAGTGGTATCCAAGTACTTAAAAAGAGAAATAACGGTCTGGCAATTAAAAGGTACATTTTTGCATGGATCATTACATAGTTAGCAGTGAAGAAGCTATTAGTATATGAGGTTACTGATTTAGGTTGAGGGGAGGGAGGAAGGATCTAAAAGCAGTCAGAAGGGTTATGGAAAGTGGGGTGAGTGAAGTGTTGCTGCCTTTGAATTAATGTGTGAAAAACCCTTTTTCCTGCATAATACTTGACATTTTTATCAGTCTTGCGGGGACTTTAATAAATCACTATTTTGTGGTTTTGTATCTCACATGAATTAGAAATAACATTACATTTTATCTTTTGCTGTGGGATAAATATGAATCTTGAAAGCATGGGCATCTTTTTTGATTGAAAATGACTTGAATTAAGAATCAGGAACCCTGTTTCTTATTCTATCTCTATCACAGTGATCATAGGCCAGTGACTGAACCCATTGTGTCAACTGCCTATGCTCTTAGTTTTTGATGGTAAAAGTGAAATAATAGATGAAAATATTGGCAAATGTAAGTTAGCATTTTATCACCTAAGCTGAGTTGTTGAATCCTTATTATGGGTACAGTTTTATATTAGGCTACCACTGTAAATGAATAGTATATTCCCTTTTGCTGTTATGAAACTTATAGTCCAAGGAGTTAAAGCCTCAGTGGCACTGCAGCACAGTGTGGAGGATCCAGAGAGCAGAGGCCCTTCCAGAGAAGGGAAAGTTCTGTGTGTCTGGGAAATGGCAAGTAGGGATTAGGTAGTTTGATGGAGAGAACTGGGAAGCTAAGTTGGTATCATATCCATATAAGGACTTGAATGGCATTGTAAATAGCAAGATTAAGCTGATTTTCTTACCTGTTTGGGTTACAGACTTAAATTGGTTGCCTTTACTGGAGCCTTTATACTTCTTGGATATAGTTACCTGGGAAGTTGTGTTTTGGTTTTTAGAGTTCTTAGAATTGAGGTTTTCCTTCTCTAATAACTTTATTACCTCACTCCATTAGCTGGTAGGTGGTTGCATTCATTTAAAATTCTAGACTAATAATTGCCGCCAGTTATTGAGCAGATGTTTGCTAAATATCAGGTACTATTTTGAGAGCTCTTATGATAGATGCTCAAATTGTACCATCTTTAGCAAGTGGTAGGTCTCTTCAGATTGGCTCCTAAGTTCCTTTGACATGACTAATAGTCTTCATAGCTTCTTTGCCCTCTGGTATAATGAAATAGTCCAGATTCATCATATGCATTTCCTGCCTCCATTGCAATCAGCCATTTCTCCAAAGAGACTTGGTTCCTTTAGTGGAAAGTGGCATTTGAAGAGCCATAATCAGGATGCTGGCAGTGGGCGCTCATTGCTACTAGATTGGTCATTATTTCAGTAGACAGATCTAGGGGTGTGTGTGTGCGGGGGGCAGTAATGTGTGTGTGGAGTGATAAGTTTTTGAGAGTATGATATGTAAAAGGAAGCTGTAGTCAAATTTGGAGGGAACTAAAGTTTTAGACTCAGTTTTTCTATGGAATTGTTAATGCATTTCCACTAACATTGCTATCTATTACATGGTGTTATATTGCTGATAACAGAGAAGCAATTATATGGACATACTGAATGGTTCCATTTTCTTCTGTCTTTAAATATATGCACTTCCAAGAACTTTTATAAATGGCTCCATTAATGTTTTAAAATACTGTAAAGCTGTAATTTATTCTTCGGTGACACATATAATTAGTGTGTGCTTCCTGGACTTAAGTGGACTAGCCTCAGATAATTTCAGGTTTAATTGTTACTACTGAATGTCTGTTAAATTTTGAGTTTATTTTCCTCTTCTTTATTGTCTTTAGGTATAAGTGTATAGCATAGAACGATGCAGAGACCTGAGACAAAGAAAGAAAATTATAACCACCAGGAATATAATGCCTTTTAAACATCTCTTCTTATTTGCTATTTCATGTTAGATTTGAACTGAACTAAAATTTTCCTTTGAATACGGGGTATTCAAGGATATATATATGTGTTTATATTTATGGATGTTTTATTGTGATTTTAATATTTACCTGAGGCCTCCCCTTTGTTTACTACCCCTGCGGAAAAGTATACAAATCATAAGTGATGCTTGATGAATTTTTGCAAATGAGTACACTGTGGTAACCAACCCCCAGAAGATGTTTACTTTTGTCAGTTAGCTAAAATGAGAGCTTCTCTGCTTAAGTATTTAGAAGTTGAGCTCTGGAGTGAATACTACCTGGGGTACTGCTTCCTCGTTCTGTCACTCAGTTATTTAAATTCTGCCTTCCTTTACTCAGATTATTTATAAACTTTTAGCAGAGTACCTAGCAGTTGGTATCCTGTGACTGCCTATGTTGAAGAGGAGAGATTACCAAGAATTTATTATGGAGTGTGATCAACTTTTATTAAGCACTTCATGCAGGCTAGGCAGTTTACAGGGTTGCATATTCATTAACTCAGAAATACTGCATTTATTATACTTTATTATAAGTAGTACAAGAATATATCAAATATATAAAAAATATATCACTTTTTTCCTTAATTGAACATGGGGAAAATGTGGTTTTAATTTTAATATTTCTAAAAGATGGATTTTATTCCATGTGTGTTCTCTGCCACGCAACAGTGATAGGGCCACAAAAGAAAACAGATTTGAGCTTCGGCTGCTTTGGTGGAAGTACAGTATCTGGAATGAGAGGAGAGAGAGATGGTCCTGCTCTCATCCACGCAGTTCAGACAATCGCTGGATCCTGCTTTCAGTTTGAGGGATCGTTCACAGAGTTAAAGACAAAATGGAGCTAATTCAGAAGAAAGCAACTTGTATATTGTGGGAATTTGAATCCCTGCCATCATTATAATAGCTGCTGCTTAGTGAGTGTCTGCTCTATGCAAGGCACTGTGTCAAGACTTTGGAACACATTATTTCCACCCCTCACAAGAAAGAGAAGTTATTTTCTCCATTTTTTGATAGCAAAAGTGAGGCTCAGAAAGGTTATCTGTATTTTGTACTTAGTAAATAACAGAACTGAGATTTAAACACAAGTCTTTAGGAGTTAAGTATGAGTGAATAAGCTGAAAATATTTTGCCTAAAGAATAGAGAACTCAGGGCAAGTATAATGTGCAGTATTTTGTGGCATTTGTTTGTTTTTGAGGTCTGACCTGTTAGATGTGTTTTATTTAATGTCGAGGACTAGAAATAGACGGTGTGGATAAAATTGAGAAGAATCTAATCAGAATAAAGAGCTAAAAATTACAGCTATCCATTCAAACATGGAATAGACTGTTTGAGACAATGAATTCCCATCACCAGGAAGTGTTCAAGCATATGTTAACAATTACTAGGTGGTTATGCTTTTGATTTCTTTATCATAATCTTTTATGTATCTGCCTCAGATTTTTTTCTTTGCTCTTACTGTGAGGGATATATAAAATATTTTATAGTTATACTGTCTAAGCTGATAACATTCATAGAATACAGAAACTCTGTACTTTCATTTCTCCCTTCCTCACATAAGTTGTATGATGTGTCCAGTAACAAATTATTGTAGACCAAGTGGTTATGTAGAGAGGATTTGAACTTTGTGCAGTTCAGCCATCTATCTTTAATATCCTTTCCAACCCATAGATTTTATTAGCTTTCATTTCATAAGATAAAGACTAGAAGGAACGTTGAAATAATTTGTTATATTTCTCTATCTTTCCCTCCAGAGAGAAAATAAAAATATTTATCAGTAAACTTACTCTAGCAATTGATGTGTGAGACTAATAACCTTTTGTATAATTAATTTCAGGTGGAAGGGTAATCATTTAGTGCTTTGGGCGTGGTCGCTGTGATTATAACACTATTACCAAAATTATTTATGCTGTCTTATTAGAACTGTAAAGTTAAATACTTAAAATTTAATAGGAATGTAATCTAGAAGCCTTTTCATACTGTCATGGGGTTCTTTTGATGAGGGTGAAAAAGCTGGCTTGAAACTCAACATTCAAAAAACTGAGATCATGGCATCTGATCCCATCACTTCATGACAAATAGAAGGGGGGAAGGTGAAAGCACATTTTTATTTTATTTTCTTAGGCTCTGAAACCACTGTGGACGGTGACTGCAGCCATGAAATTAGAAGATGTTTGCTCCTTGTAAGAAAAACTATGAGAAACCTAGACAGCGTATTAAAAAGCCAAGACATCACTTTGCTGACAAAGGTCCATATAGTTAAAGCTGTGATTTCTCCAGTAGTCATGTGGGTGTGAGAGTAGGACTGTAAAAGAAGGCTGAGAGCCGAAGAATTGATACTTTTTAATTGTGCTGTAGAAGACTCTTGAGAGTCCCTTGAATTGCTGTCAAACCAGTCAATCCTAAAGGAAATCAACCCTGAATATTCATTGGAAGAACTGAAGCTCCAATACTTTGGCCACCTGATGTGAAGAGCAGACTCATTGGAAAAGACCCTGATGCTGGAAAAGATTTTGGGCAGGAGGAGAGGAGGGTGGCAGAGGATGAGATGGTTAGATAGCATCACTGACGAAATTAAAATGAATGTGAGCAAATTCCAGTAGATAGTGGAGGACAGAGGAGCCTGGCATGCGGCAGTCCATGGGGTCACAAGGAGTCAGAAACAACTTAGCAGCTGAACAACAACAGATCTAGAAGCCGTTTCTATCTTTATTAACTTGGGAAAATGTGTTACCTCAAATTTAGTGGCTTGAAACAACACATACTATTTTACAGTCCTGGAGGGTTAGTAGTTCAGAATGGGTCTCACTGGCTTAGGATCAAAGTGTCACCTGGGCTGTGTTCCTCCTGGAGACTGTAGGGGAGAGTCTGTTGCCTTGCTTTTTCCACCTTCAGGAGTCACCTGCGTGCTCTCACATGTGACCCCCTTCTTCCATCTTCAGAGCTAGCAGCGTAACACCTTCATACCTCCATCTGTCTGTTCTTTCTCTTCTTCCATTTATAAGGACTCCTGTGACTACTTTGTGCCCATATGGGTAGTCTGGGGTAAGGTCAGCTACAACTTTAATTCCCCCTTTTCATGTAACCTAATATATTCACAGGAATATACTATAGATTGTGGGGATTGGGATGTGGATGTCTTTTGAGGGGAGTATTATGCCTACCACACGTTGTAGTTTCTTATGAACTAATTACTGAAATGGAGCAAATGTGTTTATTCGTTTTACCTTTTTATCAAAGTGGAAACCAAGGCAATTAGGCCAAGTTGTAATATAAAATTTATAATGAAAAATATCCATCCCCCTGTTTCTTTTCCCATCGCCAAGACCCTCTCCCCCAAGGCAGCCACTTTCCATTATTTTAACTGTTTCTCCTGGTATTTGTCTTCACTTTCCTGCTGCTGCTTTTTTTTTTTTTAAAGCAACTTATATATATGTGCCTCTCTCTTCCTCCTTCCCAAACTCCCAATTTTATGATACCACATTTGTGATTAAATCACTCAGTTGTTTCTATTTGTGTTATTTATAGCTGAGACAGATCACGCACTTTGATTATATTTTGGTTCTTATGCAAACTCTTTGTCTTTTGTATGGTTAGAAGTAATTATCATTTGTTTTCTTTGTTCTCAGGTAAACTCTTTTTTAAAAAAAACATCTCTCCTAGATGTCTTGAATTTTTGATCCAGTCTTGGCTTTCTCCTTTGTTGAGTCTCTACTTACTGTCATCCTGAAAATTTCTTTCACCTCTCTGTGATGTTGAAATTTCTTCTGGAATTCCTTTTCTTGTAGACTTTTTTTTTTCCTTTTGGAAAATTTCTTTTTACACTCCCCCTCGCCCCCAACCATGTTGGGAGCTTTCTCAAATGTTGGGTGATCCTTGGGCATTCATTCTTTAAAGGGTAAGGCATTGGAGAGCCAACTATAACCTTGAGTACAGCTTTTATTGTAGGTGATGAGGCAGAAGTTTCATTGAGGATCTGTAAATATCATTACCTTTCAAACCAGTATGTGCCGGTGTTTTAGGTCAGTTTTTTTAATGAAAATATTCCTTTCCCCTGCCTGGCGTGTATGAATCTAGCTGCCAATATTTTGGCAGTAGACAGGAGAAGGGAGCATGGGTGGAAGTCGTTTACCATTTACTAGGGTAACGTTCATTTCATTTCTCTTTTCAGTCCTGCAGCTTAGTCTTAGGCTAATGTCCTCCCACCTGAGTATATGTGATTTGTGTTCTCGGTATATACTGCCTCTGCTAAAGTAGGGGCAAGGTAGCCATCTGTCTGCTTGGGGTTGGGTAGGTAAGGGTACGTGCTCTTTAGATAGTTTTTAAGCCCAAATCCCTATTTTTATCTAGACTCCAACTTTTAATGAACCTGGTATCTTCAATTCCTGAGCCTTTTCAGTGTTCTCTAAATTAGCTTCCTTATTCCTTTTAGTGGGGTATCGTTGAGGATCAGATGTAATTGTGTATATTCAGTTCACCAGGTTTAACAGAAGTTTGTGCTCAGTTGCTAAGTTGTGTCCGACTCTTTGCAACCCCATGGACTGTCACCCACCAGGCTTAGACTTTGTCTATGGGATTTCATAGGCAAGAATACTGGCGTGGAAGTTTAACTATATGTTTTCTATCCTTTATTTGAATTTTTTTAATTCGGTATTTAAAATATTGAAGTTAGTTTGGCTTTTGCATTTCTTCCCTTAGTCCAGGGTCAGCAAACATTTTCAGTAAGTCAGTCCAGTTCAGTTTAGTGGCTCAGTCGTGTCTGACTCTTTGCAACCCCATGAACCACAGCACGCCAGGCCTGCCTGTCCCACCACCAACTCCTGGAGTCCACCCAAACCCATGTTCATCGAGTCAATGATGCCATCCAGCCATCTCATTCTCTGTCATCCCCTTCTCCTCCTGCCCTTAATCTTTCCCAGCATCAGGGTCTTTTCCAGTGAGTCAGCTCTTCACATCAGGTGGCCAAAGTACTGGAGTTGCAGCTTCAACATCAGTCCTTCCAGTGAACACCCAGGACTGATCTCCTTTAGAATGGACTGATTGGATCTCCTTGCAGTCCAAGGCACTCTTCAAGAGTCTTCTCCAACACCACACCTCAAAAGCATGAATTCTTCGGCGCTCAGCTTTCTTTATAGTCCAACTCACATCCATACATGACCACTGGAAAAACCATAGCCTTGACTAGACAGACCTTTGTTGACAAAGTGATGTCTCTGCTTTTGAATATGCTATCTAGGTTGGTCTTAACTTTCCTTCCAAGGAGTGAGCATCTTTTAATTTCATTGCTGCAGTCACCATCTGCAGTGATTTTGGAGCCGAGAAAAATGAAGTTAGCCACTTTTCCACTGTTTCCCCATCTATCTGCCATGAAGTGATGGGACCACATGCCATGATCTTAGTTTTCTGAATGTTGAGCTTTAAGCCAACTTTTTCGCTCTCCTCTTTCACTTTCATCAAGAGGCTCTTTAGTTCTTCTTCACTTTCTGCCATAAGGGTGGTGTCATCTGCACATCTGAGGTTACTGATATTTTTCCTGGCAATCTTGATTCCAGCTTGTGCTTCCTCCAGCCCAGTGTTTCTCATGATGCATAGAAGTTAAATAAGCAGGGTGACAATATACAGCCTTGACGTACTCCTTTTCCTATTTGGAACCAGTCTGTTGTTCCATGTCCAGTTCTAACTGTTGCTTCCTGACCTGCATACAGGTGTCCAAACAGGCAGGTCAGGTGGTCTGGTATTCCTATATCTTTCATAATTTTCCACAGTTTATTGTGATCCACACAGTCAAAGGCTTTGGCATAGTCAATAAAGCAGAAACATGTTTTTCTGGAACTCTCTTGCTTTTTCAATGATCCAGCGGATGTTGGCAATTTGGTCTCTGGTTCCTCGGCCTTTTCTAAAACCAGCTTGAACATCTGAAAGTTCACAGTTCACATATTGCTGAAGCCTGGCTTGGAGAATTTTAAGCATTACTTTACTAGCGTGTGAGGTGAGTGCAATTGTGCGGTAGTTTGAGCATTGTTTGGCATTGCCTTTCTTTGGGATTGGAATGAAAACTGACCTTTTCCAGTCCTGTGGCCACTGCTGAGTTTTCCAAATTTGCTGGCATACTGATTGCAGCACTTTCACAGCATCATCTTTCAGGATTTGGAAGAGCTCAACTGGAATTCCATCACCTCCACTAGCTTTGTTTGTAGTGATGCTTTCTAAGGCCCACTTGACTTCACATTCCAGGATGTCTGGCTCTAGGTCAGTGATCACACCATCGTGATTATCTGGGTCGTGAAGATCTTTTTTGTACAGTTTTTCTGTGTATTCTTGCCACCTCTTCTTAATATCTTCTGCTTCTGTTAGGTCCCTACCATTTCTGTCCTTTATTGAGCCCATTAGCCTTTGACTGTGTGGATCACAATAAACTGGAAAATTATGAAAGAGATGGGAATACCAGACTGCCTGATCTGCCTCTTGAGAAATTTGTATGCAGGTCAGACTTTTTCTGGGCTCCAAAATCACTGCAGATGGTGACTGCAGCCATGAAATTAAAAGACGCTTACTCCTTGGAAGGAAAGTTATGACCAACCTAGATAGCATATTCAAAAGCAGAGACATTACTTTGCCAACAAAGGTTCGTCTAGTCAAGGCTGTGGTTTTTCCTGTGGTCATGTATGGATGTGAGAGTTGGACTGTGAAGAAGGCTGAGTGCCGAAGAATTGATGTTTTTGAACTGTGGTGTTGGAGAAGACTCTTGAGAGTCCCTTGGACTGCAAGGAGATCCAACCAGTCCATTCTGAAGGAGATCAGCCCTGGGATTTCTTTGGAAGGAATGATGCTAAAGCTGAAACTCCAGTACTTTGGCCACCTCATGCGAAGAGTTGACTCACTGGAAAAGACTCTGATGCTGGGAGGGATTGGGGGCAGGAGGAGAAGGGGACAACAGAGGATGAGATGGCTGGATGGCATCACTGACTCGATGGATGTGAGTCTGAGTGAAGTCCGGGAGTTGGTGATGGACAGGGAGGCCTGGCCTGCTGCGATTCTTGGGGTCGCAAAGAATCAGACGTGACTGAGCGACTGATCTAATCTGATCTGATCTTGCATGAAATGTTCCATTGGAATCTCTAATTTTCTTGAGGCCATCTCTAGTCTTTCCCATTCTATTGTTTTCCTCTATTTCTTTGCTTTGATCGCCGAGGAAGGCTTTCTTATCTCTCCTTGCTGTTCTTTGGAACTCTGCATTCAAATGGGTATATCTTTCCTTTTCTCCTTTGTTTTTCCCTTCCTTTCTTTTCACAGCTATTTGTAAGGCCTCCTCAGACAGGCATTTTGCTTTTTTGCATCTCTTTTTCTTGGGGATGGTCTTGATTCCTGTCTCTTGTACAATGCCACAAACCTCCATCCATAGTTTATCAGGCAGTCTTGTCTATCAGATCTAGTCCCTTAAATCTGTTTCTTACTTCTACTGTATAGTCATAACGGATTTTCAGTAAAGGGTTAGATATAAATATTTTAGACCTTAAGGACCGTATGTGGTCTGTCTTCATATTCTTTGTTTTTTGTTTGTCTGTTTCTGCTTGTTTTTAAAAGATTAAAAAAAAAATTCTTAGCTCACAGGTCTTAAAAAAACAGTTGTGCGGGGGGGCGGGGAGAACGATGGCTGAGTATGACTTACTACTAGTTAAAGCGGATGTTACCCAAACCAGTGGGAAAAAGTTAAAGATAAATGAATTTAAACAACTGTGGGCAGAGTTGGTCTAGTCTGCCAATCCCTGTTTTAGTCTGTATCCTTTAGGTAAAATAGATTTTTAACCTGACTTTTGGTCTTCAATCTTATTGAAAATAAACTTTTTTTAATATAATTATCACTGGACAGATGCTAACACGTGATCCCTTTTAGTCCATTTGATTGAAAATGGCCAGCTTTGTACTCAACTTCTCCAGGTAGTAGAAGTAGTCATTTTCTGCTTTTCATTGGTGTGTTTTCACACGCTTGCATCTGAACAATAGCTCTGCAGCTTCTTTCCAGCATAATTTATATTTGTCTTTTTGGTTGCCATAGAAGGCGGTTTTCCAAATTGATTGGATTGACTCTATAAATGCAGGGACCAAGGGAAATGGCTCTCTTCCTTAATGGCAGGACTGAAGAGCTTTCCTTTAGGACTGTGGCCCTGACTATAAAGATTTTTGAGTTTCAGCAAGACTTTTTCTGTCTATGCAGTTACGGTAGTAACTTCTTTTCTGCTATGTTTAATGCCTTTGGAACCAAAAATAATTTAGGAAAGAGAATTCCCTGGCGGTCCAATGGTTAGGATGTGGCGTTTTCACTGGTCAGGGAACTAAGATCTCACAAGCCTGAGGGCATTTAAAATAAATTTAAAATAAAAGTAATAATAAAATATAGTTAAAAAGTAATTCAAGAGAAAATTATTTTCATCTAATGTAGAAAAACTAAATAAACCCTCCTAGTGTGTGAACTCAAGCCATCTGAAGAGTGAAAGAGAAGTAATTTTTTTGTAACACTATAATAGTCTGCCTAATGATACTGATCTGGGGGGGTTCACTTTCTGTACTGTTTGAGGTTTAGAATGTCAACATGATGTGGGTTGTCCTATACTAAAGGTGGTTGGGATCCTTGGTTTATCCTCCTGGGTTTTGTGTAGTTCTCAGGAGAAAATAAATGCTCTGTTACTCTCATCCTAAAGGCTGAAAGATTAAGTTCCCTTCACTTTTTAAAAATGTTTGCTATAAAAGGAAGAAAGCATATGTATATTTGATATAAAAGTACATATGCATATTGGAAATCAGAAAATAAAAGTGAGAGAAGAAAAAAAAATCTGTAATCCGATCTCTTAGGAATAAGTGTTAACTTTTGGTATGTTTCCCCCATGGCTGGGCTTCCCTGGTGGCTTAGCATTAAAAAAAAAAAAAAAATCTGCCTGCAATGCAGGAGCAATAGGAAACACAGGTTTGAGCCCTGGGTAAGGAAGATCCCCTGGAGAAGGGCATGGCAGCCCACTCCAGTACTTTTGCCTGGAGCATCCCATGGGCAGAGGAGCCTGGCAGGATACAGTCCATAGGGTCTCTAAGAGTTGGACACGACTGAAGCAACTTTGTAAATTTTGGAGACTAATCCCTTATCGCTCATATAGTTGCTTATAGTAGTCTCTTAGGATCCTTGGTATTTCTGTGGAGTCAGTTGTAACTTCTCCTTTTTCATTTCTAATGTTATTGATTTGAGTTCTCTCCCTTTTTTTCTTGATGAGTCTAGCTAAAGGTTTATCAATTTTGTTTGTCATTTCAGAGAATCAAATAAGAGGGGGAAAAAAGAAAAATTAGCAAATGTATAAAGATTCTGTGGAAATGCCAGTAAAATTCATAAGAATGGATGTACTGTTTTATTCTCACAAAGATTGACCTTTACAGTCAGTTTCTTCTTTAGAGAGATTTCTTGGGCATGGTTTTGCTGTGGTGAGTGCCTATTAACAAAGCTTGTGCTTAGCACTGGCTTTCATGGTGGTGAGCAAATTTGAGTGCTTGACCAGAACTTACACTTAAAAACATATTCCTTTTTTGAAAAATCCTTTATGGATTGGCAGTATATTCTTACTCCTGTCTGGCATATAAAGGGCAGATATTAAAATGACATCTAAATATCCTGAAACCCCCCCTCCCTCTGTTGATGAGTCATCTTTTAGGGTCACGGTTAGACTAACACCTGCTGAAAAATGGGTACAGTTTCCTTGTTGACTCACCCTCTGCTTAGTTTGCACTGCCGAATACTTGAAGTAAAGGAGCAGATTTATGGTAAGAAATGGACCCTCTCTCCATTAAAGTAACTTTATAGTAGTCATCTTTTTAAAAAATATGTACTTTTAATTTTGATTTTATTTTTGGCTGTGCTGGGTCTGCGTTGCTTTTCTCTATTTATGGAGAGCAAGAGCTACTCTCTAGTTGCTGTTTCTCATTGCAGTGGCTTCTGTTGTTGCAGAGCAGGGGGCCTAGGGCACGTGGGCTTCAGTAGTTGTGGCTCCTGGGCTCTAGAGCATGGGCTTTAATAGTTG
The DNA here is from genome assembly GCF_055505025.1 of Bos grunniens. NCBI lineage: Eukaryota > Metazoa > Chordata > Mammalia > Artiodactyla > Bovidae > Bos > Bos grunniens. The sequence continues at coordinate 51,931,498 of NC_141180.1, forward strand.
GGGCACACTCACTCAGTTGCTTTGCAGCGTTTGGGATCTTCCCAGATCAGGAATTGGACCCATGTCTCCTGCATTGGCGGGCAGATTCTTTACCACTAAGCCACCAGGAAAGCCCTAAAATACTTTTTTCATACCCACTAGTCTTATCTGTTAGCTTCAGATCATCTCCCTGAAGCAAATGATTCGTGTGTGTATTTGAAAATTGCTATATTACATGACTGATCAGAAAAGTGGTCTTCTAGTGAATAAAGTTTCCATTTGATGTTATCTTTATTGATTTTTATCTTTATCTTTATTGAAGGGGTCAAAGCAACCACTTTAATAGAATTTAGGTGTTTTTTTTTTTTTTTTTTTTAAAGGAAAAACAAAATCTCAGGGATCCTGATGGAACAAAGCAGAGAGTCTACCCTTGAGGGTATGCTGTCTACCCTTACTGTTTCTCAGGCTCACTATATCTTCTTTTTTTATCTCGACTCACCAGCAGCATATTTTTCTTCTATAAGGCTCAAGATAACATGAACAGTTAAGTTGGCACCTGTTTGGTTTATCTTTCATCTCATAAGCTAAGATCAAGGTTGGAGCTGTTTTTCAAATCATCACTTTTGGGGAATGTGAGAAGAAAGTTGTCTGGGCTATGTTTCTCTGAGGCGTAATTAGCATAAGAAAACTTTTGGTGACTAATATGTACAAAATTAATTAAGGTAGATGCTAGAAGAAGCTTATAAGCATCTTGAAAATTGAAAAAGACTTTTTGGTAAAAAGTTGCCACTATTTCACATTTTTTAACACTGTTATCTTAGAATACAGAGTTCTGGCAGGCTAATTTTGTTAAAAAGAAAGATGTATATGTGTAATCACCCATTTTTACATAGTTGTAAACATAAAATTATTTTTTAGTATCTGTTTTTATGCTGCTAGTTTTCATTAATACATCATAAGTATTCTCTGAAATGATATATAGCCCTTATATTGTCATTTTAAATAGCTGTATAATCTATTCAGCAGATTACTGTAATTTAAGTATTGTGTTATTGTTGAATAATTAGATTTTAAATAACGCAGCAGTTAACAGGTGTAACACCATTTTTAAGATAATTTTTCAAGGCAGTATTTAGAAAAGAATTTATTAGACTTGTTGGTTTTTACATGAGAGATAATGTAAAGATGTATTTTGGTTTTCTAAACTCATCTGTTTTGCTCAACTTTTATTATATATTACGTTGAAATTAAACCAATAAATTGGTCCAACCTAAACAGTTGAAACAAGTCATGTTATTACCTTTCTGACATTTTTTCCTAAACACTAAAATAATTGTTTCTTTATCTCAGTATAATTTTTAATAATTTGTTTGCAGTGTATTTATACCTGAAATAATACACCTAGACACAATTATATACTGGATTGCCAAGTTACACATTTTTAATTGAGCTCAGTGGTTTGTAAACTCCAGGAGGCTGATGAATCCTGGTGTCTCAGTCAGTTCAGTTCAGTCGCTCAGTCGTGTCCAACTCTTTGCGACCCCATTAATCGCAGCAAGCCAGGCCACCCTGTCCATCACCAACGCCCGGAGTTCACTCAGATTCACGTCCATCAAGTCGGTGATTCCATCCATACATGTCATCCTCTGTCGTCCCTTTCTCCTCCTGCCCCCAATCCCTCCCAGCATCAGGGTCTTTTCCAATGAGTCAACTCTTCACATGAGGTGGCCAAAGTATTGGAGTTTCAGCTTCAGCATCAGTCCTTCCAATGAACACCCAGGACTGATCTTTAGGATGGACTGGTTGGATCTCCTTGCAATCCAAGGGACTCTCAAGAGTCTTCTCCAACACCACACCTTAAAAGCATCAATTCTTCGGCACTCAGCTTTCTTCACAGCCCAACTCTCACATCCATACATGACTACTGGAAAAACCATAGCCTTGACTAGATGGACCTTTGTTGGCAAAGTAATGTCTCTGCTTTTTAATATGCTGTCTAGGTTGGTCATAACTTTCCTTCCAAGGAGTAAGTGTCTTTTAATTTCATGGCTGAAGTCACCATCTGCAGTGATTTTGGAGCCCCCCAAAATAAAGTCTGACACTGTTTCCACTGTTTCCCCATCTATTTCCCATCTATTTCTGTTTCCTATGATTTGTATGCAAGGGCTCAATAAATATTTACTAAGTTGAATGAATGAATATACAAAAGGTCTTATAGTGTTCATAATTGAAACAGACTTCTAAGAGTTAGATTTTAAAATGGGAACTGCCTTTTAGTTGGTATATATAGACCTTTGCATAATCCTGTTCTAAAAGCTTTAGAGGAAGTTCCTACTTCTGGTGCTAATTGTTTAGTGATACTGTTTGCTCAGTAACAAAGACAGATGGCAGGTCCACAGGTTTCTGAGTTGTTACAATTTTTATTAAATATAGATAAGGTCAGTGCCACAGTTTTGTCTTTTTTCAAGTATTGAGTTCTTATTGAAAAAAATTCAGATTGAAGTATATGTATGTGTAATTATATAGAAGTACAACCAGTCCATTCTAAAGGAGATCAGTCCTGGGTGTTCTTTGGAAGGAATGATGCTAAAGCTGAAACTCTGGTACTTTGGCCACTTCATGCGAAGAGTTGACTCATTGGAAAAGACTCTGATGCTGGTAGGGATTGGGGGAAGGAGGAGAAGGGGACGACAGAGGATGAGATGGCTGGATGGCATCACTGACTCGATGGACTTGAGTATGGGTGAACTCCGGGCGTTGGTGATGGACAGGGAAGCCTGGCGTGCTGCCATTCATGGGGTCGCAAAGAGTCAGACACGACTGAGCGACTGAACTGAAGTGAACATAGACATAATTCTTTTCAGTCCCCACTCTCTTTAACAGTTTGGTTTGTTCTTCTGAGTATTTTCCTTTGAAAGATTAAAATATTTCTAGTTTTAAGGTCTCTGATCACTACTCCTCATCTTAGCCCTCTCCCACTTTCTCATTCTCATCTTTTTAGTGTGACTCTATCTAGATCTTTTTCTTTGCATTTACATGCATGTAAATGTACCCATAGAATATATATGTGAGTGTGCTACATGCTGTATTTCATCAATTCTAAGACTTACTATTATGTACTGTAAAGAAAGAAAAACTGCCAGTTACAACTATAAAATACAATAGATGTAAAAACTAATGTGATTTTAGAGATGTTAAAGTGTAGGTTGGGGGAGTACTTAGAACTGAAGATAATATATTTTGTGCTGTATGATTGTATATAACTTTCTGCAGCTTGCTTTTTTCATTTAACTGTATTTCCTTTGTGCTCAATCACTAAGTTGTGTCCGACTCTGCGGCCCCACAGACTCTAGCCCACCAGGCTCCTCTATCCTGGATTTCTCTAGGCAAGAATACTGGAGTGGGTTGCCAGCCTTTCAAATTATATGTAATCTCCTATGCATATATCTCTTATTAAAAATGCTTGATATAAAAATTTTGAACTTATTTTAAAAAACGATTGCTGAACATTTTTAATATTTGAAAAAGATGTTAAGTGGTGCACTAGTGTGTGTGTGCCTTACTGTTGCTTGACATTGGTTTCTCTTTAGTAATTTTTTTTTAATTGGTTTACTCTTTGTAGTAATTTTAACGTAAGTAAAGCTATTTCCTTTACTTACTTCATTTATTCCATAGACTGACTGTGCCACATTATTTAGCTGTTTCCTTATTGATGAGCTTTTAAGTTGTTTACAGTAATAAGAAAAGAGTGCTGCAATGAAAATACTTCTGTGTCCACCTCCTTCTGTGTATTTGGGAATGCTTATCAAGAGTAGATGATGAGAATTGGAATTACTGGACCATAGGGCATCTATATTTACAATTTTGGAATATATTGCCTCATTCCCCTTTAAGATAACTAACAATTTATACTTTCAACATTAGTGTATTGAGAATGGGTACCTGTTTGTCCTGTTCTTACCAACTCTTGATGACCTAACTTTTTTGACCTATCTGGTGGTAGACAGCATCCTGAGTATCTAATGGTTTTGGTTTCTATTTCCTTGACTAGTGAAATTGAGTGTCTTGTGATGCTTGTATTTTTTTTTTTTCCTCCTGTTATGATTCCTTGGACAGGATATGAACTATTCGTTAAACCATATTCTTCTCTTATCATGAGTAATTTTCTTTTGGTGACTGCTCTGTACATGGATAAAATTTGTAGCCAATAGACACTACTTTTAATCTCGTTTTTTGTTTTAAAATGTGGTAGTCTCTTATCATTAGAACCAACCAGTAACTAACACTCCATTCATCAAAGAAGTAGGATTTCCTATTTTGTCAGCACCCAGTTTCATATGCTTTTAAGTGTTCCCAGTGGTAGTTAAGTCTCTGTGGGTCATACTGGCTTCACTGTAATTGCCCATTGGCAACCTGCCAGAGCAGAGGAAAGATCCAACAGTTATTACCATTAATACTGTCCTGTTACCTCTGAAGTAGAAAAGACTCTTTATTGATAAACAGACTAAGAGTTTAAATGGTCCTATAGCTAGGAAGTACTATAGCTGCTGCTGCTAAGTCGCTTCAGTTGTGTCCGACTCTGTGTGACCCCATAGATGGCAGCCCACCAGGCTTCCCCCATCCCTGGGATTCTCCAGGCAAGAACACTGGAGTGGGTTGCCATTTCCTTCCCCAATGCATGAAAGTGAAAGGTGAAAGTAAAGTCGCTCAGTAGTGTCCGACTCTTTGCGATCCCATGGACTGCAGCCCACCAGGCTCCTCCGTCCATGGGATTTTCCAGGCAAGAGTACTGGAGTGGGGTGCCATTGTCTGAGATGTCTGATTCCAAAGTCCTTTCCACTGCATCGTACTGTTTCAGTGGGATGGATACATTTTGAATATAGCCTTTCAAATAATATGTAATCTCCTATGCATATATCTCTTATTTAAAATGCTTGATATAGAAATTTTTGAACTTATTTTAAACGATTGCTGAACATTTTTAATATTTGAAAAAGATGTTAAGTGGTGCACTAGTGTGTGTGTGTGCCTTACTGTTGCTTGACATTGGTTTCTCTTTAGTAGTTTTTTTTTTAATTGATTTACTCTTTGTAGTAATTTTAACATAAATATTAGTATTTAACTTTATTTAAAAAAATTAACTCAGCATGAAGTTTTTTTATCTTGGCTTTGATTATTAAAATTTAGTACTTGAAATAAAAATCTTCCTACAGTGGTTTTTATAGGCAATGTAAATTTCACAGGTAATTTGTGATATACCTTATACCAGAATTTCAACATACAGTGCTGAAAATGTTATATTTTGCCAGTGCTAATTGTTTTTGTGTTTATTTTTGTTATAGAAAAAGATGGCAAAGCATTTCATCCAACTTATGAAGAAAAACTGAAACTTGTGGCACTGCATAAGCAGGTTCTTATGGGCCCATATAATCCAGATACTTGTCCTGAGGTTGGATTCTTTGATGTGTTGGGGAATGACAGGAGGTAACAGTGTTTTATTGTGTAATGAATTTAATGAGTGAGTGCGTGCTAAGTTGCGACTCTTTATGATCCTGTAGCCCCCCAGGCTCCTCTGTCGGTGGAATTCTCCAGGCAAGAATATTGGAGTGGAGAGAAGGATACAGAGTGAATTGGTTCAGATGTAAATAGCTGGCTCATTAGCTTTAGAATAAGAGCTAAGCAAACATTTTTGCTTGCAGCTTCTGGAGTCGTCAGATGTTTATCTGTTTTTGGTTTGGAGATGTTTGGGGCTAAATATTGTGAAAGATGTTTACTCATCTGATTATGAACATAAAACAGCTTCATTTGATTCTTCCAAAATAATATTACAACAGCAATTTACAGTATAGTAGTTGATTCCCTTGTTGGGACACGTACAGAGTTGTGACAGGAAAGAATATATTAAGCATTTTATTCAATTAAGGCTAACTATAAGAAAAGTAGAACTTTGATACCCTTTTACTGGTATGGAAATTATCAGCAATGCAGTTAAATTATGGTGTAAGTTTGGTTTGTACATAGGCTATTTAGTTTAGTAAACCAGTCCATACGTGTTGAAGTTTTGAATCTGTATAGTCGAGTCATTCTTCATTTTAGTTATAATTGAGACTTGTTTATATTTAGGTTTAAATGAAATCAAATTTTTTACTCTTTTAAGAGTAGCAAGTAACTTTCTTGTTGTTCTTTACAGGAGAGAATGGGCAGCCCTGGGAAACATGTCTAAAGAGGATGCCATGGTAGAGTTCGTCAAGCTCCTGAATAGGTGTTGCCATCTCTTTTCCACATATGTTGCATCCCACAAAATAGAGAAGGAAGAGCAAGAAAAAAAAAGGTGAAGTTTGAGAGCACAGAATACTAGATCCTTGTGCAGCCTGTCTACTGCATAGTATCCTGATGCTTTTGCTTTATGGAGTGTCTGTTCTCAGTCAGCTATCTTAACATCCATTGGATCCCCGCTTCTTATGGCAGTTGCTCAAAACTTTCTGATGTGAGCAGGTGCTTTTATTATGAGTTTTGAGGGTTTACTGCTTCCGTCTGACTATACCTTTATACATTCATCATGGCAGCATTGCTTTTGTGTTACTGCACTAAGTTTCTGAGCAAACACAGTAAGCTCAGCCACCCCTCCTCCTTACCCTCTGGTCTCTCACACCCTTTGCTGCTGCCTCTCTTGTTTTTCTAGAATATTCATACTCTATATCATGGTTATCAGCTATGCTACATGGTATGCCTTATCTAGGCATTACATATTGGCTGTGGCTTCCAGGTAGCTCATTAATTACTTCCAGAGGTTGCAGGGGGTGCTATTGAATGCACTGTTTATGCTTATAGGATTTTCTGTCATGATTGTGAATACAGCAGAATTATAGTTAAACTTTATTTTCAAGAACAATCTGAAATTTCTAGATAATGAAAATAATGCTATAAAGGCATCTGAAACAGTTCTTTGCTGAAAAAGACAAAATTTTGAAAAGGTAAAATTATGAAGTTTCCTGAAAAATGCCCAGAAAGTCATAGAATAAAATGGTGAGTACGTTGTTCCAAAAATTCGTGATTAAAAGAAAAAAATGAGATATCATTTTATAGCAGTCACTGTGAGAACATCCTGAAATGAACATATTCATATACTGTTGTTTGTAGTGAATATAAATATTTACAAATAATTGCAAATAATTACAAACTTTTTAGGGGACAATTTGTAGAATTTATTAAAAGTTCAAATGCTACCTAGCAATCCCACTTAAACCCATTCTACAGAAATACCAGAATATGTTTACAGCCACTTTACAGTGGCTCAGACGGTGAAGACTCTGCCTGCAGTTCAGGAGACTTGGGTTCAATCCCTGGGTTGGGAAGATTCCCTTGAAGAAGGAAATGGCAGTCCCCTCCGGTAGTCTTGCCTGGAAAATCCCATGGTCACAGGAGCCTGGTGGACTACAGTCCACGGGGTTGCAGAGAGTTGGACACGACTGAGCAACTAACAGTTTCACTTCATTTTCGAGGATGTTCATTGTAATTCTATGAATAACAACAGCAAAAAGCAAAAAATGCTAGCAGTCAGCATCTGTAGTGACAGAATGGTTAGTTAGATAAACTAAATTACCTTTAAAGAAAAATTCTATAAAGCTGATTTTCCCTCAAAATATGTTTTACTTACTTTAGAAACAGTCGGTTCCCTGATTTCCCACCTTATCCTGGAAATAACAGAAGGGAAAATAGTCTGACAGTGAAGGAAAAGACAGAAACCACGAAAAATAATTGTAAGAATTATAAAAATATGGCATCAGGGGTCATTTAATGTGAAAGTAAACTATCCCTGCATTATAACATGTACTGTATTTATGTTTGGAGTTATAACTCCTGAGTTTTCAATAGACAGAGCATTGGGTATAGTTTGTCTTTAAAAGGATAGAACATATCCTCATATATTTCCAGAAAATATTTATCCAAAGGACTATAGTTGTTATCCAAAGAAAAAGTTTTCTTATTAGAATGGAAGGAGAGTCCTTTACTGGAGACTTGATCTATGTGCTGCAATCCATTGTGTAGTGATTTTGGATCAGTGAGGTGTAGCTGTGTCTTTGAAAGGAGTATACATTGCTTTTTACGTTCTTTTATAATGATAAATTGAATATTTAAGTTACTACTGAATGTATAAAACTGTGTTTTTCCTTTTAAAAATATACTCTTGTCATGAGATGAGGTCCATGTCGAATTCTTTTAAAGCATTTAAGACAAGACCTCCTCTATGCTGAAGCTTACGCTTTGGCTTTTGAGACATCTTGCCCTGTGTACTGTCACATGTTGAAATTAGGTCCTGTTGCTGCTGTATTTTGAGTCTTGGTTGGTTGTGACTCAGGTGTGTTAATCACTTACAGGAGTTTGGGGAGGTAAGTGGGGCAACCCAGACACTCTCACGGCAGGACCATGAAACGGTGTCTTTTCTGAGGACCTTGGAAGTCTGCTCTTTCGTCGTGTCTTCAGCCTCCCTGTCTTCCTCCTCCTCTGTGACCTGTGTGGCTTTCGTTCCTAGTGCATCTTGTCTCTCTTGAGAAAGGGGTTGCAGGGGTGGGTGAGAGCTGGGTAAAAATCTAGCTGCACCCAGGTGTCCAACTGTTCTTTTCTTTTTTTAAATTAAAAACTTTAATTTTTTTTTTTAATTTCAGAAATTATACATGAACATATAAACCCTGAGACTACAGTTGTGTGAGACAGGCAGTCCCTGCCCTTATGTAGCATGTACTTCAATGAGTAAGGCAGATACATTGCTACATTTATCACATAAATTTATTTACAACGACAGCAGGTAGTATGAAGGAAAAGCTTGTGATGCTGTGAGCATATCTTAGACGGGAGCCTTCGAGGTATTGTAATGGTTTAAGTGGTACCTCACTGATAGACTCCTTTTTCTCTTACCGTGTAGCAGTCATTGTTCTTGTTGTGATCTGTATAGTTAGAGATTTATTCCATATGATAAATTTCTCCTCTTGGAAATGTTCATTTCAAATTGTGATAAAATTATCACGTTTCTCCAAGAAACCTGGGTCAGTCTTCACTGGGAAAGAGTCTTAAATTATTTTTAAATAGGACTTTGTTTAGGGTTCATTCTCTCTGTCCTTTACCTCTTAGGAAGGAGGAGGAGGAGCGAAGGCGGCGTGAAGAGGAAGAACGGGAACGTCTGCAAAAGGAGGAAGAGAAACGTAGGAGAGAAGAAGAAGAAAGGCTTAGACGGGAGGAAGAGGAGAGGAGGCGGCTAGAAGAAGAGAGACTTCGGCTGGAGCAGCAAAAGTACGCTTGTCGGGTATTGTCTAAGAATGAGAGATGGGCCACCACACCTCTGCACTTGACGGTTCACCTTGTGTGCCTTGGAATATTTCCCTGTTTTGTTCGACTGGGAGGTAGATCAGCATTAGCTATTGCCATTTGTACCAGTGATGTGTTACCAAGGTGAGGGCCTCATCTTAAGCATCATTGGTTGCAAAAAGAAGAAAGACGTGGGATTTGCTCCCAGAACCCAGACGCTAGAAGAGGAGCTGAGGAGCTTGCTCTCTGTCTCTGGGTCCATAATGATCTCCTGTCCTTGATTCTCTCGGCTGTGTCTCTGATGCATTCTTCCTCTTCTCTACGAATTGTCACTGTGCTTTGCCAAATGCAGGGCTATCTCAGCCTGGATTTACGTGGTCTTTCTTTTCATGCATCTGACAGAGACTGGCTAGAGTACAAGAAACCCAGTTAAAAATTCGCAGGCCAGAGAATCTCTTGGTTCAGCCTATGTCAGATGTCTATTCCTAGTCCCCTAGAACAGGACCTGGGAGCTGAACCCATTTCTTATTCAGTAAGAGCTGTGAGAGCCACTGTCTCAGAAGGGATTCGTTCAAGAGGGAGCTGTGGGAGTGAGGAGGAAGGGATTAACGCCCATAAAACAAAGAGAAGGCCCACGGTTCTAGAGGTGGCATAACATGTAGATTAAACCAGACAACATGCAGGTCCTTTGTTTTCTCCCCATTGTTTGTGAAGACTTCTTAGAAAAGCTTCAGACTGACTCAGGGTCTGTGTCTACCTTGGAGAGAGGCTATGAATGCTGCTCTGTTTTGGGGGAGAGGGGTGCCCTGGTTGGACCCAGTATCATGTTCTGTTTAGGACTTTGTGAGATTTAGCTTTCTTATTACCTGTTAACAGATGGTTTAGAGGGCATTACTGTTAGTCACGTGACTGAGTTAAGTACGTGGTTCCTATATATGGGGGAAAAGGAATAGTACTAGTTCACAGAAATCAGTATCTCTAGACCAAGTGTACCCAGATACTGTCTTCAGTGCTCCTGTTTAAGACTGGCTTTACATTAAATGCCAGGGTGCTCAGATTTCCACTGGCTTTATTTGTATTTACCAGAGCCACCTGTAACATCTTTTAGCTATTATTCAGCCTTTTACTACTTTACATATATTTATGTAGAAAAACCATGGCCAGCAGTTAAATATCTCATCTCTGTAATAAATGACAATCCACTTTTCTTATAGCAAAAACTATAGGCTGGAGCCAGACTGCCTAGATTTGAATCCTGGCTCTGGCGTCTACTCACAGTGTCATCTTGGGCAAGTCACTGAAATCTTCCATTTCCTGCTTTGTGAAACCCCACCTCACAGGGTGGTTGTGAGAACTAGGTGGGTTGGTACATAGAAGTACCCTGAAAAAACTGCCTGGCACGTTGTAAGGGCACGATAAATGGTGATAACGATGATGGCAGTGACCGTGATGCTTATTATTCTCCTTTTCCATCTCAAGTTGGCCTTGAAAAACCTAGGAGAAAAATTAGAAGCCGAGTTTATTTTCTTAAATCTTTCTCTGGACCTTGGACGCATGCTGCTTGGTATACATTACTACCTTAATCATTTTTAAGAGGTATTCGTTATAAAACGAAATAACAAAGACATTTTATTTTGTCATGAACAGCCAATCTCCTGTAGTCAGACTAGTGTATATTTTTTAATGTTTTTAGGCAGCAGATAATGGCAGCTTTAAACTCCCAGACTGCCGTGCAGTTCCAGCAGTATGCAGCCCAACAGTATCCAGGGAACTACGAACAGCAGCAGATTCTCATCCGCCAGTTGCAGGAGCAACACTATCAGCAGTATATGCAGCAGTTGTATCAAGTCCAGCTTGCACAGCAACAGGTACGATAGCCAACACCCAAATTCAGCCTTAGAAGGGGTTTTTAGTTTCATTGAAATGAAAGTTCTTTTTTTAACAGTTGCTGATGACTTTTGCATTAGTTAGCCCCTCAGATATCAAATAACTTTTAGGTGACCTTTATTAACAGATTTTTAACATTGCAGTGGCAGTTATGAAAGAAAGTATATAATTTCGAAGCAACAGATGATGTGGCCTCTATTATTGTGTCACAAGTGTATTTGGAATTTGTATGGACCTAGTGTTATCCCAGTGAGTTTGACATAGCTCTAAACGTGGTCCCAGGACCATGGAGACTTGGGTGATTAGTGTTAGTTCAAGGACAGCCTTCAGGCCAACTGCTGTCATAGTCCTGGCCAGCTTCTAATTGGAGGACCCGCAGTCCCTAAGGCAGAGCTTGGTTGGGTCCGTCTTGCCCTTTTTGTTGGGTGCAGTAGCTGCGCTGCCTGCCTGCAGCACATCGGCAGTCCTCCTTGGCTTCCTGCCCCCGCAGTCTTGCTTCCACACAGGAATAGGTGGTTGAGGGGAAGGACACAGCGCTGGAGGTCACACACCACTTGGATGCTGTCCTAGTTTTGCCATTATCTTGTTTGATCTCAGTCTAGTTACTTATTGCTCTGATATTTCTGCCTTTTTTCCAAACCAATAAGAATGGGATATGAAATCCTGTTAAGTAGTCTTGTTAACCTCACAGGACTATCAGAGGAATGAAATAAGAAAATAGTTACTCTGTGTAAGTATTTGATACATAGGGAAGATAGCTGATTTTACATTATTTTTTTACATCTTGCAGAGGCGTAAAATGCCTCTTTAAAGTTAACCTTTAAGTTTTACTTGAAGTTTTCTTATTTAATTTTCAGTTACAAAACAGGTACTACTTGTCAAAATACCTGAGTGAAGAAAAGTGTTGTGAGGTAATTCCCTGGTAATCCAGTGGTTAGAACTCGGCACTTTCACTGCTAGTGGCCTGGGTTCCATCTCTAGTCAGGAAACAAAGATTCCCGCAAGTCGCCTGCCTTGGCAGCGAGGCCAGAGTAAAAACCAAAACACAAACTATGTTTCTCTATAAATTTAATAAAATGTCTTAACATTTAAAACAAGGAAAAGTGTTGTGTTTTAGTTGCCCCACATTTCTTGTTAGGTGAAGTAATCTTTGTTATTTTGCCACGCTCTTTAAAATTTCTTGAAAATTCATATCCTTACCTAAAATATGTTTTCCCCTGAGTCTTTAGCGTCAGTGAAGCAGTTAAGAGGCACTGCAGATTTTGTATAATCCATGAGAAGAGGAAAAGGATGTCAAACCAGAGTTACAAGATAACAAGTGGTATTTTTGAGGGATTTCTGTCCTCCAGAGACTGTTTATACTTTGGCATATCACTCCCTTTTCCTGCTTCTTTAATGGGTATTGAGATAATTTCTTAATAGGCTAGTTCATACACACTGTCCTGCTTACAGGTTGCTATCATTTAGTGAGAACAAAGTCAGTCAAATAGGGTAAAACCAAAAATCTTTGAAATAGAATTGGAAAGCCATAATTTAGATTGCAGTGATCAGACTCAGTTTATCAGATTGATTGCTTGTCTCTGATAAGAGAGAATGAGAGGAACTGGGGAAGGAACAAAGGGAACCTCAGCCCCATAAAGTATTAATTTTTATATAAATACTGAGCAGAATGACAAAAAATGGGAACACTTGTTAATTTGGGGTGTGGTTACATGATGTTTTATTGTTCCTATGCCTTTCTGTGCTTTTAAAAACTTCCTGGAGTATAGAAGAGAGATTATATAAATAAAAAATTGTGATCTATTATATATAATAGATGTATACTCATATTCAGTAGGATCACAGGGTAGGCAGGTGTTCATCCTGCTAGAGATTTTCAACAAAAGCCTAGAGTGAAGAGGGACCGTTTGAGCTGACCAATTGATCATCAACAGAAATTGCCTTTTTTTTTTTTTTTGGCTTTCCTGTCATGCAGTGAAGTGTTCTGAGTGTGCTGACTTGTTTTGGTTGTATGCCTATTTTCTGAAAGCTGGTACTCTTAGAAAACTGATGTGGAAATTACTGAGAATCTAGGCTTTGGAAGAAGATATTTTAAAATCTTAAGTGTTTTGCTAACCAGCACTAGCAGCAGAGAGAGGTGGTATTGCTTAAGCAACTGATTTGTAAATGATTAGTAATGTAATGATTTCATTAAATGAAATCTGTATTCAGATAGGCCAAAATGTATCATTATCCCTAACCCATGAAATTATACAGGCTTTTTTTTCCTATTTTCTTTAAACTGTTGTAAATATATGCTCACTTATTATATAACTTAATATTTTAAAGTTACTTAAATGCCATAATATAGATTGGGTAAATTTCCTATTTTCACAATAGCATATTCTATTGCAGTGCAAACAAACAAAATACAGTTACATACTTGTGACTTTATAGATAAACCTCTCAAACAAATCTTGAGTAAAAGAAGCCAGACACAAAAAAAGAGCATATAATATACAATTTCATTTATATTAAAGTTCAAAGACAAGCAGACCAAACGTGTAATTTTACAGGTTAGTTTTGTCATTACCCTTGAAGGACTTTCTGGAAAGGGGCACCAGGAAGGGTTCTGGGATGCAGAAAATGTCTTGATCTGGATGTTGGTTTTATGTGTATGTTTCTCTAATGAAAATTGATCAAGCTGTACATTTTTGATTTGTATACTTTTCTATATGTTTGTTTTAGTTAATTTTATTTAAAGTTTCCCCAAAAGTTATGTAAGTAATACTTAGGCATTTCTTGTAATGTTAATACTAGTATTTATTCATTTTAATATGAGAGGAATGTCCTAAAGTAGCTGTCCTTTGGATTTAAGCTGTTTTTATTTTCCATTTTTCAGAGGACTTTTAAATTTTACATTTATGAAAATACATACTTTAATCATAATTATGTGAAGTGATGCATTTTTTTTTTAAGAAATTATTTTGACCTCAAACTCCATTTTATAAGCCTATTTAATTTTTAGGTCAGTATTTTTTTTACTTGATTAGCAGTTTTTGGTTTGTGATAATTTTTCTGTGTATAAAGATATATTATTAATTTTTTTGTCCATATTTGATTTGTTGGTTACATTTGGGGCCATTATCAGGTTTCACCATTTACAGCTTCTCCCTTTGTGAATTTTCTTCTGTTACCATTTATTTCTACCAGGTTTAGTTTTTCTGATGAAAATTTTATGTATCTGGATTTTATTAAGTTTTTTTTCTATCAGTTTTAAGAACAGATGTTTCCATGTTCAGTTTTTACCCATAATAATTTTATTTGGGATGATTATTTCTACCTACTTTAATTTTTCCTAGTTTTTCTAGTGATCCTTAGATCACAAGAATGTGGTCCTCAGAATATTATTATACTAATATTCATTATAGATAGGATAAAAACTCATAAAGTGTATTAGTAATTTCTTGGAGCTACTTGATGAGGCAAAAATTCTGATGGGACCAGAATGCATCTCAGGGTAAATGCCCCATTTTTAGCCTCCTGGTCAGCATGTCTTCGCTTTTTCTTGACTTATAGGCAGCATTACAGAAACAACAGGAAGTAGCAGTAGCTGGGGCTTCCTCTCCTACGTCATCAAAAGTGAATGCAACTACACCAAGCGATATGATGTCAGTTAATGGACAGGCCAAAACCCACACTGACAACACTGAAAAAGAGACTGAACCAGAAGCCGCCGAAGAAGCCCTGGAGAATGGACCAAAAGGTATGGTTGTTGTATGTGCACTTCCATCCAGATACTATAATTCAGACTCGTGAAAAGCAAAAGTCAGAAAGTCAGATTAATTAACTTTCGAGAGCAGTTACATATTTGTGAGAGTTGAATGCTTTTTCACTCTTTTTAATCTGAATCTGATGCTTCTGGTGACTCCTGGGATAGTTTAGAAGAGCACATGAGGTGTCCTTTGGACCTTTGGGTTGTCTTATTTTATATACTGGTTGTTTGTTGCTGTGTAACACATTGTGCCCAAGTTTAGCAGCTTAAAATAATAAACATTTATTCTCTCTCACAGTTTCTGTGGATTAGGGATTGAAGAACTGCTTAGCTGAGCGGTGGGCTTCCCTGGTAGCTCAAATGGTAAAGAATCTGTCTACCATGGGAGACTTGGGTTTGATTCCTGGGTCAGGAGGATTCCCTGGAGAAGGAAATGGCAGCCCACTACAGTATTTCTGCCTGGAGAATCCCATGGACAGAGGGGCCTGGCAGGCTACAGTCCATGGGGTCGCAAAGAGTCAGACACGACTGAGACTAGCACACACACACTAACTGAGTGGTGGTGGTTCTGGTCTCTTATGAGGTTATGTTGACCTCTTATGAGGTCAAGCCTCATGTGAAGGCTTGACTGGGACTAGAGACTGCTTCCAAAATGGTTCCCTCACATGACTGGCAAGTTCATGCTGGCCGTATGCAGGAGGACCTCAATTCCTTGCCCCATGGAGCCTCTCTAAAGGGTTGCTGGAGTGTTCTCAACACAGTGGCTGTCTTCCTCCAGAGAACATGATGCAAAGGAGAACAAAGCAAGAGTGGCAGTGTCCCTCATGCCCTAGCTTTGGAAGTAATACGTCAGCACTGCTGCTGTATTCTGTTGCTCCTGGTGAATTTTGGGTGGTGACTTTACAAGGCCATGAATACCCACGGTGAGGATCACTGGGGGCAAACTTGTAGGCTCTTTACCATATATTCACAATATATTTTTTGAGACAGAAGAACCATGTTACCGGTAAGATAATTTAGATTTTCAAAGGTCTACTTACCTTTTCACAGGCAGCTCATTCATTCAACAATGGGTTCAAGATTTTCTGGGTGTTGGGTTACAGAGGTGAAGCAAAATAACACACATACAATGTAAATTGTGGCTGTGGTAAGTACTGTGTGGAGAGAAAAGTCCATTTCAGTGTGAAAGCACATAATATGGAGATGGGAGCTAGTTAAGGTCACCAGAGGTTTTCCTGGGGAAGGGACACTGAAGCTGAAAGGTCCAAATCAAGAGTACCAGTTCCCAAGTAAGAAGGAAGAAGAGACCATGTCAGTGACTGATCAGAGATGGTGGTAGTGTGGTTCATAAGAAAGTTGGTTTCCTTGTCTTTTTAAAACAAGTAATAGAATAGTTGCAGAGAAGACCTTGAAATACCTTGATTCATTCCTCTCTTCCCCTTTTTTTCCTATTAAGAGTTAAATCTTTTGTCAAAGGCTCTGAATAACTCTGGAAAACCTATTGAGTGCACATAGATATTTCTCAGTAACAAGACATTACCCATTTTCCTCAGTTGCTAGCAGTTCCATTCTGAGTTTCCTTAGAGTAAGCCCTCCCTTAGAGCTTTGGTTTACTCCAAAGTCAAGACTTTTTTTTCTGACAGTCTGAAGTCAAAGCCTGCCTTCTTTGTTCACATCCAAAAATGAATTTATTTCAAGTCCAGATCTCTCTTTGTTTGAATGTTTCCCTCTTTCCAGCTAGGAGGTTTCCAAGGTCATTCTTCCATGCCCATATGCAGTTAGAGTACTGGAAAAAAATCCTTCTTAAGAATATGGTTTGCATTTGTTACTTAAAATGGGATGTTGACCTCTGAATACCTGTGGTGTTATTAAATATAGGAATTTGGGGGGAGACTTCCTTGGGGAGGCTTTTAAAGTCCTCAATCTAAGGTAGACCAGATTGCACTTGGTGCCTGCTCATGGCTGGGCAGGTGGTCCTATGCAGGTATTGCTGCCTACACGTGAAGGCTCATCCTCTTTATCCTTTGTAATTCCTGTTGCCTTTAGAATCTCTTCCAGTAATCGCAGCTCCATCCATGTGGACACGACCCCAGATCAAAGACTTTAAAGAGAAGATTCGGCAGGATGCGGATTCCGTGATCACAGTGGGCCGAGGAGAAGTAGTCACTGTTCGAGTACCCACCCATGAAGAAGGATCATATCTCTTTTGGGAATTTGCTACAGACAATTATGACATTGGGTTTGGGGTATATTTTGAATGGACAGACTCTCCGAACACTGCTGTCAGCGTGCATGTCAGTGAGTCCAGCGATGACGACGAGGAGGAGGAAGGTAGAGCCATTGGTCCATATTCAGTAGCTGGGTTGTGCATTGGCAGAAATGGTAGCAGTTCTGATGTCAGCCAACCTCATGCTTCCTGATTAACTTCCTGGACAGGGATCAAACATTTCAGTGGTGGGACCTTAGGCCAAAAAGATTGTGAGAGAAGCTAGCCTCCTGAGTGAGGCCTGAATTTTTATGAATGCCAGGGAAGTCTGTTTGACAGTTTATTTTACTGCTTTCTGAATGCTGTTATACTTTTGCACCTTGTGTGTTGAAAAGCCAAATGTGCAAGGTCATTTTGAAAAATTATAAAAGAGCAAGCAAGAAATTCTGCCAACTCTGGAATTTATATTTCCGATATCAGCTTTTTAGGTTGTTAGTCTAAGATGTATTTTCTCTAACTAGACAAAATCAAATGTTTCCAGTGACAGTCTCAGCTGTCTTGATGTTGGGACTTCCCTGGTGATCCACGCTTCCAAGGCAAGGGGCACAGGTTGAATACTTGGTCGGGGAACTAAGATCCCATATGTCTTGTGTAGCCAAAAAAAACCTATCTTGGTCTAGGAAGTAGGTTGTAAAATGCATTGCTTACTGATTGAGAAGGTAGTCTTTTTAATTTTGTTATTATCCAGAAAAGTTAGAACACAGGGCTTTTGTATCCACCTAATAAGTACTTAAATATTTGTTGACTTGATTGAGTAATGTGGAAGGAGTGCCCTGGCTGGGAGAATGGGAAAGCACCTTCAATTCTTGACCATAACTAACCTTTCAGGTGACTTACAAATGAACTGCATATTGAAGAGTGTAGGTAATCACAGAGACTACACTGGGATAAGTTTAAAGAGGTAGTTGTTGAAGGTACATGGAGGGAGGCTAAAAGTTGAGTCCGCTTTTGATAGACAAGCTGAATCTTGGTGATTCGGTTATATCACCAAGATACTCTGAGCCCCTTCAGGTCGTGTATGGCAACACACACACATGGGCCAGTGTCGTTTAGGAGCTGCTTTCTCTTCTAGCATTTAGTTTTCAGCAGTCTTTATTCTGAGTACCACCAGCAAGGGAAGGCACTGCACGTAAATACTGCTGACTGAACCAGACCAAAAAAATGTCAAAGTAGGGAGGAAAAAAAAAACTAGAGAGACCTGAGTTTGCAGGGCAGGTGCCACTTCTGTTGCCTCAGGTGCCCCTCAGCAGCATCAGGACAGGAGCTAAGCCCTTTACTAGTCTTTCTGATGCACACGGGGACTCATTACAGTTAGGTGACTTGCACATACTTGGGAAGGGAAGTTTTTAGTATATGCAAATTGCTGTATTTTTAAAGAGCTTTGTGAATAATAAGAGAATTCTCTATTAAGTGGGTTGAAGTAATCTATTTCTCCTGGTTTGTAAGCTTGAGAGCTTTTAAAGCAGGATACTTCATAGTCTGACCCCTCAGCTGATTATCATTGTGTTATTGCTGTTGGGAAGAGCACTGATCAAAATGGCTGGGGTTCAGTGCCTCACTCAAGGTGAGAAGCTACACGTCTTTGACCTTTGCACTAATGTATGATAGCCTCAAATGGAAAATGGCATTACCTGTCATGATCACCTGTAACGAGATTTGCAACTAAAACTGACCCACTGAAGCCTCTGCACTGATAATATAACAACGGTGAGGGGAGTTCCTCGGTGGCCTAGTGGTTAGGAATCTGGGCTTTCATTGCTATGGCCCAGGTTCAGTCCCTGGCCAGGGAACTGAGAATCCCACAAGCCACACGGCATAGCCACCTCCACCCCCCACCCCCCCAAAAAAAGAAGTAACAGCAGTGAAGATTTAACTCAGAATGGTTTTATTTGCCATGTGTCTCCCTATGGAGGCTGCTGTGCCGCCAGGCCTTGTCCACATTGTGTATTTTGTTTTATGTGGGGTCCTTTCAGCTTGGTTTAAGATGGAAGCAAAGTCCAGTTCTTTTGTTCATTGTTTTAGTTTTTCTCCATTAGGTCTTGAAAGACGGAGGAGTTTGAGGAAAACATGATGGGTAATCCATCCTTCTGCTGTAATTCTCCACTTGATTGTTTCTAGGTCCCAAGTCTTTGCTTAGATTGAAGAAAGATGCATCTTTCATCTATCCTAATAACCTTTAATTTTGTAGATTTTTGAGCAAAATTTGGATTTTGAATTAATGGGCCCAATAATCTATTTCATGGATATCCTTATGGGCAATAGTGTGTACTTAGAATGACTTGTATCTCTCATTTGCAAATGAAGTACATTTAATTTTAAGTAGTATTGCTATGATAAAACAAATCTGATTTGGGCCTATTTGTCATCTACTATTGTTGAATAAACTTTTTATTTTAGAATAGCTTTAGATTTACAGAAGTATTGGCAAGAGATAGTACAAAGAGTTCTGAAACCCAGTTTTTCCCTGTTGTTAACATCTTACCTTGTCCCATGGTATATTCATCTTAGCTAATGAACCAGTATTGATATATTATTAACTAAAGTCCATATTTCTTCAGATTTCCTTAGTTTTTCTGAATCTTCCAGGATCCCATCCAGGATGCCGCATTGTAGTAACAAGTCTCCTTAAGCTCCTCTCAGCTGAGAGTTTCTTAGACCTTCCTGGTTTAAATTCCTAATAGTGGCCATTGACAATCATCACATAATTGACTCATGTGCCTATAATTCATTCTGCCATGTTGCAAACCTGAAAGTCTTTTAAAATCTATGCTGAATATTCCCTTGATCTGTTTTCCTTGAGGGACTTCCCTGGTGGCTCAGTAGTAACAAATCTGCCTGTCAGTGCAGGAGATGCAGGTTCAACCCTGGGTCAGGAAGATCCCCTGGAGGAGAAAATGGCAACCCACTCCAGTAGTCCTGCCTGGGAAATCCCATGGACAGAGGAGCGTGGCAGGCTACAGTCCATGGGGTCTCAAAAGAGACTAAAAACAACAACAGTTTTCCTTGAGGCTGTTTATATTACTATATTAAACTAAGACTTTTCAACTGGTTCATAAGTTCTCATTCCTACAGGTTTCTACAGGTATTTTTTCCTAACCTCATATCATTACAGTTCAAAAAACTATTAACCTGGGGCAAACCTAGAATCAAAGCCCATTTTTTGCCACTGGGATCATCCCTGGGTTACACAGACCTAGTGAAAGTGATTGAATTTTCAGAGTGTCTCTGAATGTCTACCTCTTTTCTCTGTCTTTCTGATTTTATTTAAGAAAACAAAATAACATCCTCTCTCTTTGTACTTAAGATCAATAGAAAATAATAGTCCTCAAGCTCCCTTCTCCCCATTCCTAAAACAAGAGAGGACTTCCATATTGTTGGGAAGAAGAGGGTCACAGCAGCATTTTCTGTGGTCTTACTCAGATGACTGATGCCCTACCTGTTGGGAGGAGTTAGGAACTGAGTGGATGTGGAAGGGGAACAGTGGTTCAAGTACAGAGTGAGGAAGGCTGCTGATTGCTGCCGCCACCAGATGCTTGCCGCTAGGCTCCCAGGGTCCAGAAAGTGCTGTGCTTGGTACATAGCAGCTGCTCAGATACAAGAAGGAATCAATACACATTCACATGCACATAAGTTGTAGAATGGATTGAGAGAATTCCTAATGAGCAATTTCTCAAAGGTTGGAGTTTAAAATGCCTGCGGCAGACGTGTGGTTTTCCTGAATCTCTTCACTCTGACGTGTCTCTGTTTTCTTTCACAGAGAACATCAGTTCTGAAGAGAAGGCCAAAAAGAATGCCAACAAGCCCCTGCTGGATGAGATTGTGCCTGTGTACCGGCGGGACTGTCATGAGGAGGTGTATGCCGGCAGCCACCAATATCCAGGGAGAGGAGTCTACCTCCTCAAGTTTGACAACTCCTACTCTTTGTGGAGGTCAAAATCAGTCTACTACAGAGTCTATTATACTAGATAAAGATGTTACAGAGTCTGGAGTCTAGGGTTGAGCGGAAGATGGCATTTAATTTGGAAATTTCTTTGACTTTCGTGGAGCATTGCAGTCAGTGTTTACCCTATTGATTTTGGTCTGATGGTTTGGGACTCTTGCTGGGAATCAGGATTTCCTTGAAACTCTTGAGCGTTAGTACTTTGGGGTTAAAGGGACTCCTTAGACTCATCCAGCCCTTCGGTGCTGACCAGCAGAGTCATGAGTGGATGCTGATGTTACCCGAGCTACGTGTTAAATCTTTTAAAGTCTCCAAAATAAAACAGCTCAACATTGACCCCACCTGGCTGACGGTCAGTCCACTGCTGCCTGCTCTGTGTGTTCTGAGCCCATGGTTACTTTACAGTGCGCTCTGATTTGAAGTCCTGTGATAGTCTACATGAGGCACATCTTACTTTCATCAAAGGTCACCATTTTTGAAACTTACAATGTCACAGATTATAATAGAAAAGAAATTGCCTCAATTTGATCTTATTCTGAATGACCCAGATTGTTTTGCTTTGGGTATGGCTGTTTAGTTCAGAGCTATGTTACAGATAATTATTTTCTGAATAATGTTAATATAGAATGTTCAAACCTAGTTGATAATTGAAGTATCAAGACACATAGAACACTGAAAACATCCATCTTAGCAAGCCTCCACAAACCCTTGGCCCTTTTCTCCTCATCTGGTATTTATACTACCAGTAGCAAAGCAAAAAAGTAATTCATTTTTGTCTTGATTTAGCTTTATAGAGCATCTCAAATTGAAACTGTTTTCTACACAAGCATATAGTTAGGGATTTTGTAAACAAATTGACACCTACTGAATTAAAATATATAAGGTCATTTAAATATAATTCAGTGTATGGTGAATAACATTGCACTAATATGGAAATCACTGCCAGAGATAATCCATTTTCTTTGATATTACTTAGGCACATATCCTACATGATCCCAGTTGGGAATTACTTAATAGAAAGAATTGGAAATGCATATGGCCATGCTTAAATATAGCTTTAATCTGTATTATGTCTTCATTGATGGAAGGAGGTACATCTTTGTTTTCCTTACTGGAAACAAATATGGATTAATTGCCTCAAATTTGTGTAAGTGATTGACTAGTCTAGAGATTCTTGTTTTCAGAAGGATGGTATAGATAGAAAATTACAAAGATGGCATTATACACACAATGTTGTTATTATATGTTGTTACTGAGATACTTAGATTTTTAAAATTTTTGATCATAAATCACTTCTTGTAGGAGGGTTTGTTTCCATTGATTAGCTGCAGTGTATACAGTTCACTACATAAGGGGCTGTTTGTTTTTTTGTGTGCTGCATTTTTTTTCTGTTTTTTAATACCTGGTTTTGTACATATCTAACTCTGTTCTCTTTTGGTTATTCGGAAACTGGATTATTTTCTCCTAAGCAGTGCTTAATTTGTGTTTTTTTAATTTCGATTCAGTAGTCCCAGCTAATAGGTGTTCATTCTGTTACACTCAGAAGGTTTGCCACATTGTCCATCAGCTCTCGTGTATATGGTATAGAAACCATGGGGTTAGGCACCTCCTGGCATTTTTTTTTTTAATGAGAAAATACTGTATTTAAAATGTAAAATAAACTTTTAAAAAGCAGGCACTAATATATATTTCTTCCAGCCTTTGATTACAGATTTGTCCTTGCACATGTTAAGATGAATTATTCTCTAAAAATATTGTTCCTGGGAGCAGTGTATGTTACTTCACATAGCAGCAATTCCTGTCACATGTTCATGTCAGAACATTTTTGGTTTTAAACTTTTTTTATTGCCTTTGGCTGTTGAATAGAATATTACAAGTGCGATTTCCAAAAGATCTTGAAAATAATATATTTAATCAATTAAAATGTTTATCTGTAACTTGTTGATGTTTCATTAATATAGTTATTCTCTGAAGCATTAGTTCTGTATTTCATCATTTGGGTAGGAGGAAAAGAAATGTTTTAAATGGTCTGTTTTAAAAAGTTAAACAATAACAAACTATTGTTGACTGATTATTTTGTTTCTGCTGTGGATTACCGGAGTTTGTTAAAATAGGTTAACAGTTTTTCAGACTTTTTTTTTTTGGAAAGTGTCCTGTAGCTTGTGAAAATGTTAGTTGCTTAGTCGTATCCGACTCTTTGTGACTCCATGGACTGTAACCCATGAGGCTTCTCTGTCCGTGGTTTTCTCCAGGCAAGAACACTGGAGCAGGTTGCATCCTATCCCAGAGATCGAACCCAGGTCTCCTGCACTGCCTCCAGAATCTTCACCATCTGAGCCACTAGGGAATCCTCAGATTTCTTGATGGAAGGGAAGACAACTGACTTTTATTTAAAATGACTTACTATATTTCCCCTGTCAAACTGTTGGTATAGCATATTCCTTGAAGACGGAATACGCTACTTTAAAATGTCTCCTGAGGTGCAGCACCTGGGGAAGCAGCAGTGTGAGGCATGCCACAGTCAGTGTGATGTGAAATGCCACAAACTGTTCTTAAAATGACCCCACTGAAATGTCAGGAGACTTGGACATTAAATTTTTTTCCCCTTTGGGAAATTCCGAGAGGCTCAATGAGATTATCAGCTTTTTTTTCCCCATGTAGTTTGTTGCTACCATGCCGGCAGATCATGGAACAGTTAGAGAATTGTTGATACGTGAGCACATCTTGGAAACCATGCTACAGAGCCTTGACCATAAAAACGTCTTTGAATCAATATTGGACTTCCATCTCCATACATTTGCCTAGGGTTCTTCAGCTTTCTTACTGAAAGTTTTTTAAGACCAAGTTGATTATTACTTCAACACCTTGGAGTGTATTACATTTTTCAGATGCTTATTACGTTACCTGATTTGTTTTATAATTAAAGATGGAGGCACTGACTCTATTTTTATTAGTTGACATGCCACTTGTAAGATGTGAATTGATTAGGGTACTTAATTTTGTACCAGAAAACTAAGTGGATGACATTTCCAGAACTGACATTGGCATTTGGACTCAGGCAGTCCAAACGTAGGTAAAGTATAAACAGCAGTTACTCATCTGTGATGAAAGCTTGTGTGTGGTGGCTCAGTTCAACCCTGCAGTGAACTGGTGACTTGTCTGTTTCTGAAAAGAGCAAGTACAAATTCGGTTACGGTTGCTGATTTTTTTTAAACCTTTCTGACACATCTGTACAATTAACAACAATTTTTACCCTTTTCTAAGATCATTAATATGACAGATAACATGACTTTTTTGAAGGGGGAACATGGCAAAATGGCAAAAACAGAAATGTAAACATGTTTCCAAAAGGTCTACACTTTGCAGCTTATTTTTTCAGGTTGTGTTTGGAGAGTTTCCTGTTGGTTAGTGTGGGTCTCCCGTGTTCTCTCAACCTGCCGTGTGTGCTGTGGAGTGACTCTGGCCGTTGTTTGTTAGTGAACGTTTTTCAGTTACTTCTAACTTTTTATTATAAATGATGTTCCAGTGAACACTCTTTTATATGTCCTCTGCAAATGTGCATGACTTTTTCAAGAGTAGATTCCAAGTAGTGGAATTGGCTAGATAAATTCTGTGCATTTTTAATTTTAATAGACCCTACCAATGGTGCTTCCAAGTGGTTGACTACTTTCCCCCCTGGTACACTAAGGTTGGTAATGTATGAGAATACTGCTTTTTTCTCTTTTATCAGACTTAATTTTTGTTAATCTGATGGGGGAAAGCTGAAATTTTGTGTATTTCCCAGTTAACTAGTAAGATTAAACATCTATTTTTATTGCTTATATGTATTTCCTCTTCTATAAATTGCCTGTTTATGTCCTTTACCCATTTTCAGCTGGGTAATTTTATATTGATTTATTAGCATTTAAAAATACAGTTTATATACTGATCGTACATTATATCTAAGTGTTTTCTCTCAGTGTATTGCTGGTTTGTTAATTTTGTTTATGGTGTTTTTTGTGTGTGTATGTGTCTGGCTGTAGATGTTATAAACTATGTTGTCAGTTTTATTGAGTTTTTTCCTTTGTTTTGGTTATTTCCATATATATATGAGTTTGTTTCTAAATTCTGTTCCATTTATTTGGCCATTTGTGTGCTAATACTATACTATAGTTTTAAAATACATTTTGATACATGGTAAATCTCCTCTGTTCTTTTGATACTTTTTCTTGGCTATTTTTGTACCTTTCTTCCATATGAATTTAATCTGTAGGTGGTTGTATTTCATGAAAAAATCTTATTGGGGATTTACATTGGAATACTTCATTAATTTCTAGATTAATTGGTGGAGACTCAGCCACTGATTTGTTAATGTTTTTAGATGGCCTTTCTAAGACAGTTCTTTGTTCTTAAATGGTAACTTCAAGAGAAGAAATGGAAGGTGCAACCCTTAAGTTGTCTTTCCTGCCATTATTAATTAGAATACTGGCTAATCTGGGACAACAAAGACTCAAAAATAAAGTAGTTCAAGAAAGATAGTTTGCGATCTCAAACAGGCCAGAGAAGGCAAATGTTGCAGGGCAAGTGGGCTCCAGCATTCCCAGAGCCCCAGATTCTTACAGTGTTACTGCTCCATTATCCTGAGTGAGGGCCTTGAGTCTTGTTTTTGTGTGCATGGTTGACTCATGCTTGCAGGGATCACATTCCTGATTCAATCAGGGCAGGGGGGTGGGACTCATGTCTAATTTGAAGGGGAAAACCCTTATTTCATGGATCATTTTCCGTTAGTTACATGGCCTCCTCTAGCTACAGTGTCTCTTGCTGGGCACTCTTGTCTGTGGCTATTAGGAAAAGGAAATGGATTCTAGTGGACAGTTAGCAGACTTGAATTTATCAGGTGAGTTTTAAAATAACTTTCATTGATTTTTTTTCCCCATTATAAAAGCCATACCCATTTATTATAGAAGATTTAGACAGTATGCATAGAGGAAAAGAGTAAAACTTTAAACCTACAACTAGGAAATTATAGTTATCATTTGGGAATTTTCCTTCCGATCTTTTTTTCTCATTTTCAATTATGATACAATTCTAGTGTACATTAAAGTATAGAACATAATATGAGCACTCATGTACCCACAACCCCCTTTGGTGACATGTGCCCTTTTACCGTATTTGCTTCAGATCTTGCCAAAGTAATAAAACATGAATGAAAGAGTTGAGCCCTGTGTACCTTCCCTGATTACCATTCCTCTTTCTTGCTCCCAAAGATAATCGTTATTCTAATTTTGGTGTTTATCATTCCATATGACTTTTATAATAATCGTGTGTTGCCAAAAAAGTTTGGTTGCCAAAATAGTTTGCTTTTGCAGAATGCTTTTGATTTTATATAAAATGATATCATTTAATAGTTTTTTCTGATTTGCATTTTTTTTAGTGATCAGCTTCATACAGCTCTATGCTGAGAGTAATTAATCATGTGGGTACTGTATAACACCGTGGAGTCATTCTCCTGCTTTTGGATTTTTAGGGTTGTTCTCAGGTTTCCACTACTATAAATGTTCTTGTATGTGTCTGTCTGTACTCATATGCAACAGTTTCATGTGTATATATCAAGAAATAGAATTAAGTCTTAAGCTGTATGGATCTGCAACTATTCTAGATGGTGTGGAATCATTCTTCAAATGATTGTGTCGATTTACATTCTTAAAAGCAATATACAAAGGTGCCTTTGTTCCACATCTGTAGTGACAATTGTCAGATTTTGGTATTTTACCAATTGGATGGAGGTAAAACTAAAACCTTATGTGTGGTTTAACTGCATGTCCTTAATAACCAGTGAGGATAAGCATCTCTTTATGTTACTGGCCATTTATGAAGTGCATATTTATATCCCTTATCTTGTGCTTTTTTCTTGATTTGTAAGAGTACTTTAAATATTCTGGATCCTACTGTTTATTTTTGGTCATTTGCAACCAAATAACTGATGCCAGACCTCAGATTGTCTTTTTACTCTATAATGTCTTTTACTATTTAGAAATTTTTACTTTAAATTTATTAAACTTTCACAGTTTGTGTTTTCCATATCCACTTTAAGAAGTTTTCCTCAGCCCAGAGGATATAAAGATTCTCTTCTTCAAAATGTGTTTTGTGTCTCAAGTACACATGAAATTTATTTTTGGGGTGAGGTAGGAGTTACTACTTTATTTTTCTATAGGGATAACTAAGATTATTCCACTATCTTTCACAGACTAGTTACCCTGTGTGAATTTTTATATTTATTTATTTATATCAGTCTGGTACATAGAGATGAAACATAGTATGTATTCATACTGTAAGTGTGTTTGGGGACTTTTCTCTATTCTTTGGTTTTTGGTCTACTCTTATACAAGTCTAAATATCTGGGAGAGTGAAGGTCCCATCTCCCCTTAATCTTCAAAATTGTTTTGATTAGCTTTGTACTTTGCTTTTCCATGTTAACTTTCTTTTTCTCTTAGTTTTTTTTAATATTAATGCATTTACATGATTCAAAATACAAAGGGTACAGCAATACATAGGTACAAGCTTATATAAAAAACAGCTTCTACCCTGTCGCCAGCCACTCACCTTGCTCTCTGACGGCAAGCAATATTACAGATTTCATTTGTGTTATGTAAAACCAAGTAAATAAGTACATATTTATAAATTCTCCCCTACTGTATATACTCGACAGCTTTTCAACTTAAAATTTTACTTTCGTAATCTTCTGTCAATACCTAATAGCCCGGCTGCTTCACGGTTCTCAGTCTCCACTGAGCCATAGGCAGAGGTCAGAATGCTGTTTTAAAATGTAATTAAAAGCACTGGTTGTCAACAACAAAAAATACATAAGAGCTTTACTCTTTTTTATAAATATATAAGTCATTGGATAGACCAATGCATTTTTAAGTGTGTGATTCAGTGATGCTTACAGTGTGCAACCAGTGCCTCTAAAAGTTTTCCATCTGCCCAGAAGAACACCCATAGCTGTTAAAAATGAGCCTATTCTCTGCTCCTCCCATCCCTTGGCTTGACAACCACTAATCCATTCTGTCTCTATGGATTTGCCTGGTAGATATTTCATATATAAGGAATCATACAATATGTTATTCTTTGTGTCTTTCACAAAGCGTGTTTTCAAGGTTCATCTGAGTTACATTTATGGGATGTATCAGTACTTCGTATGTTTTTTGTGGCTGAATGCTAATCCATTGTATGGATATACCACAGTTTATCTCTTCACTTGCTGATGGACCTTCTGGCTGTTGTGAATAGTGTTGTTACGAACATTTGTGAACAGGTATTTATTTGAATATTTATTTTTGGTTCTTTTGGGTATGTAGGAGTAGAATGGCTGCATCACATGCGAATGTTATGTTTAGCTTCTTAAGGCACTGCCACATTTGTTTCCTGCAGTGGCGGTACCATTTTACATTCCGCCAACAACACGTGAGGGTTCTGTTTCTCCACAACCCCTCTTTTCTTTTTTCTTTAAGGCCATCGTAGTGGATGTGAAGTGGTATCTCATTGTGGTTTTGAAATTTGTATTCTATTAATGACCAGTGATGTTGGTTATCTTTTTCAAGTACTTATTAGCCGTTTCTGTATCTTCTTTGGAGAAAGGTCGTTTCAGGTCCATTGCCCTTTTTTTTTTTTTCTTTTTTAAAGTCTTTATTGAATCTGTTACAGTATTGCTTCTACTTTCTGGTTTTGGTTTTTGGCTATGAGGCATGTGCGATCTTAGCTCCCTGACTGGGGATGGAACCCACAGCCCCTGCATTGGAAGGCGAAATCTTAACCACTGGACCACCAGGGAAGTCCCTCCATTGCCCGTTTTTAAATTGAGTTGTCTTTTGTGTCTGAGTTTTAAGAGTTTGTTCTGAATCCTGGATATTAAACCCTTATTCGATTTTTAAATATTCTCCCCTGTTCTCGAAGTTGTCTTTTCACATTCTTGTTAATGTCCCTTGGACACACAAACTTTTGTCACTTTTTATGAAGTCTGGTTTATCTTATTCTTTTGTTGCTTGTGCTTTTGGTATCAAATACAGGGATCTACTTCCAAATCCCGGGTCATGAAATATATCTATATGTTTGCTTCTAATGTGCTGTGCTTAGTCACTCAGTCGTGTCTGACTCTTTGTGACCCCATAGACTGTAGCCCACCAGGCTCCTCTGTCCATGGGGTTTTCCAGGTAGGAATACTGGAGTGGGTTACCATGCCCTCCTCAGCGGATCTTCCCAACCCAGGAATCAAACCCAGGTCTCCCACATTGCAGGTGGGTTTTTTACCATCTGAGCCAACAGGGAAGCCCTTGCTTTTAATAATTTGATAGTTTTATATTTAAGACCTGTTTTTTAAAGTTATTTGGCTGTATCGAGTCTCGGTTGCGACACACGCTATCTTCGTTGCAGTGTGCTGACTAGTTGCAGGCTTAGTAGACTTAGTTCCCTGACCAGGGATTGAACCTCTGTCCCCTGCAGTGGAACTACTGGACAGACCACCAGGGAAGCCCCTCGAGTTAATTTTTACATATAAAGTTAGATAAGGGGGAGTCCAACTTTGTTCTTTAGTATGTGGTTGTCCCAGCACCATTTCTTGAAGAGACTGCTCTTTCTCCATTGAATAGCTTTGGAATCCTTGTTGAAAATCCTTGTTGAAGTCATAGATGTTTCAGTTTATTTTTGGCCTCTCAGTCAATGGGTTGTATAATTTCACTAGTATAAGATATTTAGGTTTCTAGTCTTTGCCATTAGAATTTGTCAGTTTTAACAAAACTACCAGACTGCTTTTCAAAGTAGCTTTACCATTTTGCGTTCCCACCAACACTAAGATTTCTAGTAGCTTCATATCCTCACTAGCACTTTGTCAGTTTGGCCATTTAATAGGTAGTACCTCATTGTGGTTTTCATTTGCAGTTCCGTATATGTTGAGCATCTGTTCATGTGCTTATTTGCCATCCATGGCTATCATTTGATGAAATATTAGTTCACACTTTTTGCCCCTTTTCTGGCTTTTTTCTTAATGTTTACTTGTAAGAGTTCCTTATATTTCAGGATGCAGCCCTTTTACAGGAATGGGTTTTGCACATATTTTCTCCAAGTGTTTGACTTGTCTTTTCATTTTCTTAACAGTGCCTTTTGATGAGCCGGCATTTTAATATAATGAAGTTCAGTTATCAACTTTTTTCTTTTATGATTTATGGTTTCTGGCCTAACTCAAGATTTTCCTGCTATATTTTCTTTGGAAGTTTTATAGTTTAGGTTTTACATTTTAACTTTATGATCAATTTCAAGTTGGTTTTTGTACATAATGTGAGGTTATAGTTTTTGTTTTGTTTTTGCACATAAATGTCCACTTATCGTTTCCTCTTTTGAATTGTTTTGGCATCTTTGTCAAAAATCAATTGACCCCCAAAAAAATTAGTTGACCACATCCAGGTTTCCCCACTGAAGGTAGAGCATTCCTCCCGAGACATTTCATAAGCTGAAGTGTATAAAAGTAAAGCACTTACATTAGGACATACCTTGCCAACAGCTGTACAAAACAAATCAAGATAAAGCTGAGATGCTCAGCTATGATAGCTTGAAGTGAGATGCTGAGTGCAGTTCCCAAGGAAGGAGGTCGGCAGTTCCACTCTGACTGCTCGGGGTGCACACTAAACACTCAACACCCTGCAGAACACGCCTTTTAAAAGGAGCGGTAAGAGTGGGACATCTTTCTTGACTCCATCTTAAAGAGAAGAGATTTAGTCTTTAACCATTTAAGATTATAATAGCCATAGGTTTTTCTTTATCAAGTTGAGAAAGTCCTCTTCTGTTGGTTTGCTGAGAACTTATGTTGAATATTGCCAGATGTGTTTCTTCATCTATGGAGATGAGCTGTACATGAGTTTTCTTTATTGGCCTGTTGATACAGTGAATTATATTGATTGCTTTTTGAATATTGAACCAACTCTGCTGCATTTTCAGGAAAAACTCCACTTGGTAATGATCTTTTTAATATATTGCTGGATTCAATTTGCTAAAATTATTTCTATGTTTATGAGGAATATTGAAAAGTAGCTTTGTTTTCTGATGATACTGTTGTCTGGTTTTGGTATCAAGAGTAATACAGGTCTCCTAAAATGAGTTGGGAAGTATACGCTCGTCTGTTTTCTGGAAGAGTGTGTGAGGGTTGTTGTTATTTCTTCCTTAAATGTTAGTGGAATTCTCCAGAGAAGCTATCTTGGCCTTGAATTTTCTTTTTTCTTTTTTATAACTGTGAACTTAATTTCTTTGATTATGAGAGCTAATTCAGGTTCTCTTTTTTTTTTTTTTTTTGAGAGTTTATTTTCCTTTTACTAATCAGATTAGTTCTGGGGATGTTGTACACCAAATCCTCAAATGTTACAATTCAGGTCTGAGACACTTTATCTGGAAAAGGAGTAAATCCCGGGCTCATATTTGCTCTTTCTCCATACTGTCATATTTTAATTACAGCCTTAAACTTTTATTTATTTTTTTATATATTTTTTAAATTTTATTTTATTTTTAAACTTTACATAATTGTATTAGTTTTGCCAAATATCAAAATGAATCCACCACAGGTATACATGTGTTCCCCATCCTGAACCCTCCTCCCTCCTCCCTCCCCATACCATCCCTCTGGGTCGTCCCAGTGCACTAGCCCCAAGCATCCAGTATCATGCATCGAACCTGGACTGGCATCTCGTTTCATACATGATATTTTACATGTTTCAAAGCCATTCTCCCAAATCTTCCCACCCTCTCCCTCTCCCACAGAGTCCATAAGACTGTTCTATACATCAGTGTCTCTTTTGCTGTCTCGTACACAGGGTTATTGTTACCATCTTTCTAAATTCCATATATATGTGTTAGTATACTGTATTGGTGTTTTTCCTTCTGGCTTACTTCACTCTGTATAATAGGCTCCAGTTTCATCCACCTCATTAGAACTGATTGAAATGTATTCTTTTTAATGGAGTGAGCTTTAGCTTTCAGGCTTCCCTGGTGGCTCCTTCCAAGCAGGAGATGTGGGTTTGATCCCTGGTTCAAGAAGATCCTCTAGAGAAGAAAATGACAACCCACTCCAGTATTGTTGCCTATTAAATCCCATGGGCAGAGGAGCGTGGCAGGACAGTCCATGGGATCTCAAAAGAGTCTGACACGACAGCAACTAAACAACCAACAATGAGTTTTAGTAGTTTGATACTTCGAAGGAATTTGCCCCATTTTACCAACTGTCATTGCTTGGCATAAATTTATTAATAATATTTCCTGGTGTTCACTTAATGTCTCAGAATCTGTCTTTTTAAAGAATCAGCTATTGGTTTCATTGATTTTTTTTTTTAATGTAATTGATTTTACCTCTTATTATTACTTCTTTCCTTTGGCTTGTTTTGGGTTTAATTTGTTTCCACACATAACCCCTCAATTTCATAAGGTAGCTTAGTTTTGTTTTTTTAAAGCCTAGGTTTTTCAGTTGGAGATCTTTATCTAATCATTTGAAGCTATGAGTTTTCCTCTAAATGTTGCTTTATCTACATTCTATAAATTTGATATATTGAGAGAATTTTTTGCATTTATTTAAAATATTTTCCCATTTCCTTTGTGATGTCTTCTTTGATACATAAGTTATTATTTTAAAGTGCTTTGTTTCATTTCCTGATATTTGGGAATTTCCCAGATGTTTTCTATTGCTGATTTCTAATTTAATTCTGTGTAGCCAAAGAACATATTTTGTATATTTCAAACCTTTTTATTGAGACTTGTTTTAGATCCCAGAATAATCTCTCTTGGTAGATATTCCATGTTCACTTAAATAGAATGTGTCTTCTACTGTTGTCGGGTAGAATGTTTTGTAAATGTCAAGCAGGTCTAGTAGCTTGGTAGTGGTGGTAAAGTTTAGTCGCTAAGTCGTATCCGACTCTTTCACGACCCCATGGACTGTAGCCCTCCAGGCTTCTCCGTCCATGGGATTGATTTCCCAGGCAAGAATACTGGAGTGGGTTGACATTTCCTTCTCCATGATAGTGGTGTTAAGGTCTTCTCTATCCTCACTGATTTTATGTACACTTGATCTATCAGTTACCAGCAAAGGAGTGTTGAAGCCTTTAACTAAATTCTGAGTTTGTCTATTTTGAATCCCCTTTTTTTTTTTTTAAGCAATTTTTAGATTATGTATTTTGAAGCTCTATTTTTGGGTATCCACATTTATGATTGTTATGTCTGGATAAATTTAGATTGATTGACCTCTTTTTTAATTATGCATGTCTTCATGCCTAAGTTACATTCCTTGTCCTAAAGTCTATTTCATCTGGTATTGGTACTACCACTTACGCTTTCTTCTAATGTGTACAGAATATATCTTACTCCATGTTTTTACTTTTAACCTATGTCTTTATATTTAAAGTGGGTTTCTTGTTGATAGCATATAGATGGATTTTTTTTAATCCAGTCTGATCATTTGCTCTTAATGGTAGTGTTCAGGCAATTTACATTTAATTCTTGATGGTAGAGTTACATTTACATCTATAATCTTGCTATTTTGTCTTTTTTGGGTCTATTCTTTGGATGCTTTTCCCTCTCTTTTATTGCCTTTTTGGGAATTCTCATGTTGACTCAGTCATTCATATTTAGCTTTTTTGGTTTATTTAGTATTTGTGCTAGGGTTCATAACATATGTCTTTAGTATATCACAGTCTACTTTCAGCTGTATTATACCCTTTATGTACAGTGTAAAAACATCACAGCAGTATACTTCATGTCCTCCCTAGTGGCTTTGGAACAGCTTTTTGCCTGGGCTGTGGAGGAAAGGTTTCCTTCGAAGGAGGCGGGTTTCCATATCTGTTCCCCACAGAGCTGTCGGTCCTTAATGGCATGCCTGTGCCGCCAGGGGTGGCTCTCTTGCTCTGTACCTTTGGAGACCCAGCCTAGAAAAGAGTTTGCACGTGAGTGTGAGTTCTTTTCTGGTCCTCCCTGCTGTCATAATTGATACACTCACCCACACTTGGCTTTTAAAATCTTGTTAAGTGTAGTTTTTCTTCCTTTTCTCCGGTGGCACCCACCTTTTTCTTCCATGCTCAGCATAACTGGCATGCTCAGTACAGCCCTTATCTGCCTGGATGGGTTTCTTAACCCCTCGAATTCAGTTTATTCAGATGCTTTGTAATAGCTCTGAGATGGGCTCAAGGAAAGTTACTATTTTTCTCAATTTTAATGCATTTCTACATCTTAAGAATGGTGAATTGGGACTTGCCTGGTGGTCCAGTGGGTTAAGGCTCCGCACTGACAGTGCATGAGGTCAAGGAACTAAGATCCCACGTGTTTGCTAATGGCCAAAAAAAAAGGAATGGTAACCAACCAGTCCATTCTGAAGGAGATCAGCCCTGGGATTTCTTGGGAAGGAATGCTGCTAAAGCTGAAACTCCAGTACTTTGGCCACCTCATGCGAAGAGTTGACTCATTGGAAAAGACTCTGATGCTGGGAGGGATTGGGGGCAGGAGGAGAAGGGGACGACAGAGGATGAGATGGCTGGATGGCATCACTGACTCGATGGACGTGAATCTGAGTGAACTCCGGGAATTGGTGATGGACAGGGAGGCCTGGCGTGCTGCAGTTCATGGGGTCGCAAAGAGTTGGACAGGACTGAGCGACTGAACTGAACTGAAACCTAGAAAATACATGGAGTCTCCCCAGACCAGGGATTGAGCTGTGTCTCCTGCATTGATTCATATCAACTGCAGCACCAGGGAAGTCCAATATTACCCATTCTTAAGTGTACATTTCAGCGGCATTGAGTATATTCATGGGTTGTGAAACCATCACCAGTGTCCATCTCGAAATTTTTCTTGATCCCAAACTGAAACTCCATCCCCATCAAACAGTAACTCCCATTTCTTCTCTACCCCAGCCCCTGGTAATCACTGTTTTACATTCTCTGTGAATTTGACTTCTCTGTGTACTTCATATAGGTAGAATCATGCAATATTTGTTCTTTTTGTTTATGGTTTACTTCAGTTAGCATAATGTCTTCAAGGTTTACCCACGCATGTCGTCTTTGGATAAACGTCTGTTCATGTCTCTTGCCCACTTTTTAAATGGGTTGTTTGATTTTTTTGTTGCTGTGATGTAGACGTTCTTTATAATATATATTCTGGGTATCAGTCCTTTCACAGATAAAATGATATGCAAATATTTTTTCCAGTTCTTTGGGTTGGACAGATTGATTTTATTTTTTTTTTCCTCAGTTGGAGGAGTCACTTGGAAAGGCAGCGCCTCCTCGGGTTTTTTTGTGTTGCTCTGTTTAATAATTAATTGGGCTCCGTAGGGCCTGCCTTGGCGTCACGTGGCTTTCGTTGCAGCACCAGGGACTCTAGTTGTGACACAGGCTCCAGGGTGCGCGAGCTCGTGGTTGTGGCGTGTGGGCTTAGCTGCTCTGAGGCATGTGGGATGTTAGTTCCCCAACCAGGGATGGAACCCACATCCCCTGTATTGCAAGGCAGATTGTTAACCACTAGACCACCAGGGAAGTCCCCAGATTGATTTTCTGAAGGCTTTTGCTTTCTTACTTGCAGCATAAGCAAAATTGCTGAACCTTTTAAACAGTACAGAGGGAATAGGGAGCAATGATGTTCCCACATCCATCCACTGGGCTTCCGGATTATAATGAGAACTAGCTTCAGAGTCCAAGGTCTCGTGAGGACAAAAATTTGTCACAGCCAGTCGGTGATTATACTTTGAGCCGTGCATTCTGTAAAGCCTCTCATCTGTAGTCTCAAAGACCTTTGTTTGACTACCTACCTTCCCAGCATCTTCTGTCTGCCTTTTTTTTTTTTTTAAGGTCCTTTTCTCAACAGTCTGTGAGGTTTCTGCCTGTGTTGTCCCCCACAGTGATTGTCAGGGACTCCTCAGAGTTCAGCCTTTTTGAATAAGGCAACCACAACAATAGCCTGAAGCCTCAGTTAATTGTCTCTGAGGACAGCTACCTGTCCCCAGAAACATTTCCCCGTGAAACTGGCTGTGAAAGGGGAATGGAATCTTTCTCAAAACAGATTCACTTAGCTCTTTAATATAATTAAATCCCTTAAAGAATTAAAAATCCTGTGGCAAACACTGTCTTTATGTTTCATTTATTAGTATCCTGTGAATACTGTTTCTGCCTGAGAGATTATATGCCTTTATAGCATCTTTAGGAAATCTTCGTATTATACAACAAAGCACTGAGTACATCTATAGACCGGCTACCCGTGGAGATCACAGAAAATTAAAGGGAAGATTTTGTTTCTTCTGGCCCCAAAATGGGTGTGCCGCAGATCTCTGTAATACATTCTGGCTCCGTGTACTAATTGCTAGTGTCTGAACAGGCTGCCTCCCTCTTTCCTCAGTTTCCCGGTCTTTCCAAGACAGCCCCGCCCACCCACCTATCCTGTCCCGAGTGTAGGGCGCACACGTGCTAACACCATCTGTGAGGTTCACAAAATACAGCTTTTGGGGGTTGACTTGTGTATCTCAACCTGTGAAATGGGAAGCTTGGACCAGATGAACTGATCTCGGAGATGTTTTATGACAGAACCTCTTCCCCCTTGGGCAGTTCTTTCATTCTGGGAGGGGACATAGTTCCTTCTGGTGTCCGTAATACGAAGATCTCTATCCTGGCCAGAAAAGGCCCCAAATTCTGGAGACAAATTCAAAGGGAAAGTGAGTGGCTAAGGCAAGCTCCAGACTCAAAGCAACCTCAGGGAGGAGGTGGCCACACTGCTGGTGATCTGCTGCCAGTTGGGGGCAGAGCCACCAGACTGAGCCCCTGAGGCTGTTCCCAGGGTTGCTGACTCATGGAAATTTCTCAGGCTGGAAGCCTCCGAGCCCAGGGAGCCTGCGGCTATCTAGTCACTGCCTTTTAACAATACGTTAAAAACAAAAGGAAACTGTGTACCTACCTAAAAGCATAAATCGTTTGCAGTAGAGCCAAAATTAGATTTGGAGCTAACCATTCATTCACACGGAGCCCTGTTTTGATACCCTGGTTTTCTCCAGTCATTTTGCAAGAGGCCTTCCTATTATTTCACCATAAATGTAGACCTGTTGACACCACCACCCCCGCCTCTTTTTGGCTTGTGCTCCAGTTGCTTCAGGCGTGTCTCTTTGGGACCCTGTGGACTGGAGCCTGCCAGGCTCTTCCATCCGTGGGGACTTTTCTAGCAAGAATACTAGAGTGGAATGCCATGCTCTACTCTGGGGGGTGGGGTCGGGGGGTCTTCCTTACCCAGGGATCAAATCCGAGTCTCCTTTGTCTCCTGCATTGATAGGCAGACTCTACCGCTGGGCCACCAGAGGAGTTTTTTGGTTTTGTTTTTTCTTGGCTAGTTTTGCTGCTTTTGGCTTTTATGGAGAATTTTCTTCCTTCCAGCTGGTTTTATTGTTAACACTCGCTCTCGTGGAACCACAGTGATACCAAAATACAGACAAGACTGCTACCTCCATAAAATGAGGGTTTGGAAGAGGAGGAGAAAAAACCCTTGATTTTGTTTCTACACTTGGGCTGGCAGATGCTTCTGGAGAGAAAGTCCTTCATCTCTGCTCTACATCACCTCACCTCTCTGCCTTGCTTCCACCTGTCCCATTCCATCCCCATCCCCCAGATCCTCCCTGCATCGTTTAGGTTCTCTTTCCTCCCTGGCCGCCCTTCCCTTCCCATGTAAGCATGTTCACGTTCCATCCTGTGTGTATATATGTATGTTTTTTATTTATTTGGCTGCAGTGCAGGATCTTCGCTCTTCAGTTCAGCATCATCAGTTGCGGCATGTGGGATCTAGTTGTGGCATGTGGGATCTAGTTCTCTGACCAGGGATCAACCTGGGCCCCCTGCTTTGGGAGCACTGGACCACCACGGAAGTCCCACTCACTTTCCATCTTAAAAAAGGCTCACATCTCCTGAGTCCTATTAACTTTTGCCCCATTTCCTTTCCATCTCACACATGAGCTACTCAGGAAGCCCCCAACTTCTTGCCGCTACCGTGCTAGGCTGGCTTATGCCCTCGCCAAAGGTTACCAACAGTCTCTGTGGTTAACCATTGACACATTTCCATCCTGGACTGCTTTGCCATACTGATCCTGTTTGCAACTTCTTGAAATCCTCTGCTGCACTGGCCTCCAGCATCCTCTCCCGACTTCCTTCTGAGCCTTTAGGGACTTTGATCTTCTCCTTAAGCTCCGCTTCTTCCCATTTGTCACCTAAAGGCCAGCGTTCCCGGGGTTCTGGCTGCACCTTTCTGCACCAGGAGGCACCTACACGATTTAGGGGCCGCCTCTTCTGTCGTCCAGGAAACAGGAGCTCCTCTGTAGTAAACAGTGGTTTAGAGAATCAGAGGAAGGAAGCCTCCTGGTTGGTCTTCAGACCCCATGGAGAGGCTATGAGGGCACAGGGGCCCTGGAAACCTGCATGGGAGATGTGGACTCATGGCTTTGCTCTCAGCTTTCTCCGATCTCACAGGACTCTGGGCAAAGTTAGTGCTGCTGCTCTGCTCTGCTCTGCCTGGCCCATGCCCCTCCCCTAGCTTCCGCCAGCTCCTGGCTTCACTGCCTAAGTAGAGTAGGGATGGACAGCTCCGTAAAAGGGGTATCATCACCAAGCAGGACTCGAATCAGACTTGGTCCGTAGGAAAGGAGAGAGGTGCTGGAGGGCCTGGGGAGGGAGGGCCCTGCCGGAGGATACGGGCAGAGAGCAGGGTGGCAACATCTCCCTCAATCTGCCCCTGACCCAGGATGCTCAAATGCCAGGGCTTGGAAGCAGCTTGGACCAGCGTCCCAACAGCACAGACCCTCCTTGAGCACCTACCCCTGCCCCTCATCTCCCCTCGCCAGATGCTGATGATACTGGGGCATCAAGCCTAACAAGGACCCTGCTGTCAGACAGCCGACATCCTGCTGGACGCTGGACAGACAGACCAAGGAAGCAAGAAAAAAGAATGTCAGATAATGAAAGCATGATGAAGAAAGTAAAGAAGATATTGGGGCCGGGGGGGACGCGATGGGATATTGAGCAGGGGGCCACTAATCTGGCTTGGACAGAGGTGATCAAGAAGGTTTCTCTAGGGGGTTGTTTTGTCTGAGGCCTGAATGGGAAGACAGCCTGTGCAGTCAGGTTAAACTAAAGTGTGACATGGCCTGCTTTATATATGTGTTTGGCTGCACTGGGTCTTAACCACGGGACACAAGATCTTCCTTCTTCCTCGTGACACAAAGGATATTTAGTTGCTGCATGTGGGATTTAGTTCCCTGTTACCCAGTCACTCAGTCGTGTCTGACTCTTTGCAACCCCATGGACTTATAACCGACCAGGCTCCTCTGCCCATGGGATTTCCCAGGCAAGAGTACTGGAGTGGGTTGCCATTTCCTCCTCCAGGGGAGCTTTCCGACCCAGGGATCAGATCTGGATTGGCAGGCAGATTGTTTTCCGCTGAGCCATCTGGGAAGCCACAGAGTATCTGCCCCTTAAACTGAGTAGGTTTGCGGGTCTTAGTCACATGGGAGGAGGGGAGGGTAAGGTAAGTCTGGCTTGCCTTATCGGGGTTGGGGGAGGAGGGTTGGATGACATCCTTACAATGGGGCGGCTGCTCCTGCTCCTAAGGAGAGACGCCCCAGTTACACAGTGCTCTCCAGGTACCTTCTGGATTCTCCCGTGGATGTTGGAAACTTTCCCCAGATCTGCCCTCCTCCTCAATCCCCCATGTCAGCGAACTTTTTCTTTTGGCCTTGTACCTTATGGGCTCTTAGTTCCCTGACCAGGGAATGAACCTGGCCCCTCAGCAGTGAGCAGCCCTCACCCCTGGACCATCAGGGAGTTCCCACCTCCCAAGCACTCTCCGGCCAGCAGGCTCTCCCCAGGGCCAGCCCCCATTCTCCATTCGCCTCCCCACCCACTCATCCATTCTCTGCAGAGCAGCCAGAGAGCTTTCCAAAAAGCAGATCTAATCATGTCCCAGAGGATTCTAGGTAAAAGCCAAATTATGAAGGCAGGCTAATTACAACGCTCACACCGTCGCCGCCTCCACCTCCCCATTCGCCTCCAGGACACTCCCCTAGAACTCCAGGTTATTCTGCCAGGGCTTTCCTCTGGGGACGCGTCTACTCCCTCGTGAGCTTCGGGACTCCAGAACCTTCTGTTGCCCCTGTCCTCACGTGGCCGGCTACCACAGCCCAGGCACGGGTACCAAATCGGCCCTTCCTTGCCCCTCCTCTGCAGACCGGAACCCAGAATCCCATGAGCACCCTTCATCCCGATGTCTCAGGGTTCCTCCCAGAACCAGGCCTCTGTCACGGGATGAATGCCATCCCTTCCCAGGAGGGGAGGAGGCAGGACGCTAAGGAGAGAAGGGAGCGAGTCTTTTCGGAAGACCTGACAGACTTCGGAAGTTACGATGGGAATCCTGGGTGGCCTGGCTGGGGGACTGGCACCAGCAGGCGCCACCGGGCACGGCTCACTGCCAGCAGCACTCCAGTGCCCACACAGTCGCTGGCCCTCAGCCCGTGTCCACAAGCCACTTTATGAGCATGAATTGGGGAGGGGGGTGACAGGGAAGGAAGGGTAGGGGTGGTTGCGCCATCTCCCTGCAGCTCTCGCAGCTGCGAGACCTCTGGAGTCTGCCCTGGTGGCCGCAGGGCGGGGAGAAGATGGGTTAGTCTGTGCTCACGTGTATCTGCTCAGAAAGGTCTCCTTCTGGGTCAGGGCGGGGCCAGGGCACCCTGGGCAAGCTGGCTCACTCGAGGCCCTGGGGGCTCCCCTAGCTAGGGGTGCTTCCTGCCCCCAGGGCCCCATTCTCCCTGCCTGACTCACCTCCCGTCCCTCTCTCCCCCTCCACCATTCTCTCCCCAGCTTCCCATAGATCTTTTTGGATTTTCTGAGCTTCACTGCATGAGGGGTGGGTGAGGAGTACATACAATCCCACCAGAGGCAAGGGGTCCCTGCTGAGTGAAGCAGGATAGTTACTCAAGCCAGTAAAAGAAGTGGAAGAGGACGTCCCTGGTGGTCAGCGGTGAGGATTCAGCGCTTACATTGCCAAGGGCCCAGGTTCAATCAGTCCCTGGTCGGGCAACTAAGATCCCACAAGCAAATCAGTGTGGCCAAAAAAAAAAAAATGGAGGGAAAGACTAGGGGGAGCCTGTCCACGAATAGAGGCTACCATCTGAAGTTCACGTCCACCTGACGGAAGAATAATAATGGCTAATGCTGATGTTCATGGTTTAGCCCTAACCGTGGTGCTAAGTGCCGTAAGCCTGCTCTCACCTGCTCTCCCCATTGTACAGAGGTGAACACTGAGCCTAAAGAAGTGAAGTAGTTTTCCCAATATAGAGACCAAATACTTGCCAGGGCTGAGATTCAGATTCAGCCAAATGTAATGAAGATTGTGGCTTCTAGAATAGACTGCCTGAGGTCAAACCCCGATGCCAACCACTGTCTGTGTAAACTTGGGGGAGCTACTTAAGTCTCTGTATTTCCATTCCCTCATTTGTAAAATGGTAATTAGGACTGTTCGTACCTCGGGTCCCCACTGAGGAGAGAAGTTAACACCTGAAAAGGGCTTGGCAGGGGGCCTGGTGCACGATCAGCAATCCACAAACACGGCTAGTACTATTCACTGTCATTACCAGGCTGCAGACCAGGAATTGGCCAGCTACGGTTCTGCCGGGCCAAACGGACCTCTGGTTCAGTCGCCCTAGTCCAAACACAGAAGAAGGCCCTGCTAGATCTGCCATCTTCCTGGAGCTGGAAGATGATACACATGTCTTCTTCTTATCCAGTCACCTGCTGGGGGCGTGACTGGATGTCACTAGCTCCTCAGCTCTGGGACTAAGACTCCCCACTCTCCTGGCGGGTTCCAGAATTGCTATTTGGACTAGTATTACTGATTTTCCCTTTTACTTGGAGTTCCAATATGGTTCAGACAGTACTGAGCCTGTCTTTATGTAGAAATTTGATACTTTGTTCATCATGGATTTTTTGCTTGAGGAATTTCCTTTCTTTTTCTTTTTTTTTGGCTGCCACATCTTTGTTTCCCGACTAGGGATTGAACCCAAGCCCCCTGGGGTGGAAGCATGGAGTCCTGACCTCTGGACCACCAGAGAAGTCCCCCATGAGTTTTCACTTTTTATATTACATTAAAATATTTATCTTGTTTACTGACTTCGTTGGCACCCCCTTAAGTTTTATTTTTTGGATATGTGTGTGATTCTGCTGGGTCTTCATCACTGTGAACAGACTTTCTGTAGTTGTGTGTGTGACTCTGCTGGGTCTTCATCACTGTGAACAGACTCTCCGTAGTTGTGACAAGTGAGGGCTACTTTCTAGTTGCGGTCCACGAGCTTCTCATGTGGTGGCTTCTCTTGTCACAGCTCGTGGACTCCAGGGTGTGTGGTCTTCAGGAGTTGTGGCTCATAGGCTCGGTAGTTGTGGTACACGGGCCTTGCTGGCCCATGGCATTTGGAATCTTCCCAGACCAGCACATGGGATCTTAGTTCCCCAACTAGGAATTGAACCTGTGCCCCTACCATGGAAGCACAGAGTCTTAACCACTAAACCACCAGGGAAGCCCTCGCACCCTTAAATTTTGAGCCTGGAAATTTCTTGGCAGTCTAGTGATTAAGACTCTGCACTTCCATGGCAGAGGGCACAGGTTCAATTCCAGGCCAGGGAACTAAGATCCCATGTGCTGCACAGTGTGGCCAAGAAAAAAAAAGGGGGGGGGGTTTAGCCTGAGGCAAGTGCCTCACTCACCTGATCCCAGCCCTGCTCCATAGGCCGACTGATGTCCTTACAGTATGGCAGAGGGCTCCCCAGGACCAGCGATCAAAGAAGAAGCTTCAAAGCCTGTTAAGGCATAACCTTGGGAGACACTCCATCACTTCTGCCACGTCCTGTTTGTCACACAGGTCAGCCCTGTTCAGTATGGGAAGGACAGCACAGGCCCAGGAATACCAGGATACGAAAATCACAGGGCCATCCTGGAGGCTAGCTGCCATACCAGTTTCCTGCCAGGGGTTGAGGGAAGCCTCCACAGGCTGGAACCAAGTTTTCCCTTCTTTCCTTATTTCCCTCCGTTACACCCTGAGTGGTGCTGACCAGACTGGGCTACCGGGGCCCACATAGGCCCCACTCACCTGATCGCAGTTGATGGGAGAAGCACCTGACCCAATCAC
The DNA here is from genome assembly GCF_055505025.1 of Bos grunniens. Lineage (NCBI taxonomy): Eukaryota > Metazoa > Chordata > Mammalia > Artiodactyla > Bovidae > Bos > Bos grunniens. Next base: position 51,974,819 of record NC_141180.1, read on the forward strand.
CCCTCCCACAGAGTTTAATTTGGGAATCAGTCCCCGTGGTGGCAGGTGTGGCCCGTGGGTGATTATTTCCAGCTGGATGGAAACATCAGCCATGAGAATCGAGAGAACTCATTCCAGGCCTCCCTCAGCTCCCACCGTCCATGAGGCCAAATGACATCCTTGCTCTGCTTTGTCCATTGTCTGGGGTTTAGAATCAGTAATAAACTCCTACTTCCTCCCAAGTGTATTTGAGTCGAGTTTCTGTCTCTTCATCACCTCTTTGTCGGTGGCCTGCTGTGGAAGATGCTGCGGGGTGGCTTCTCAGAGTCTGGCCAATGCTACCTACATCCAAATCGTGTAGGGCTCCTATTGAAAATGTCGGGGCCCTGGACCCCACTGCAGACTCGGGGAAGGGTCCGGGAACCCACAGTCTTCACGCTGCAGCCTGGGGCCTGGCCGGTACAAGGCAGTGGCCGTTTTCTACTTTTCCTCTGTTCCGGCCCAGGTGCTGACGTAGATGGGGATGCTCACGGTGTGGAGGGCCCACGAGGGGGGTGTGGGCTCACAGAGTGGGACCAAGTAGGGTGAGGACCTGTGGACGTCCAGGCTGAGCTGCAGCCAGAATCTGAGAGGAGGGAGAGCTATCCCGGAAGGTGGCTGGGAGAGGCTTCTGACTGCACCTTGTTCTTGATGGATGGTCTTGACATGTCAACTCACAGCCTGTCTTCCCGGCTCCCCCTAAGCCCATGTCCCCCACCTCCGCCCCGTTAAAAAGAAGAGGTTGACCCAATGATTGCAGAGACCCCTTCTAGCTCTAAAACTCATGACTCTGGGAGGTGGGTGGTTTCCTTTGCAGAGGCTTGGCTGCCTTCAGGTTGCTCTCTCTGGGTTGCTTCCTGAAGGGTGGGGACCTGCACTCACCCTCCCTGGCCAAGGGCTGATCTCTACATTTGTTTGTTCACTTCGCTCCTCCCCAGGGGCTGAGGTTCCCTCTGGGAAGCAGGTGCCAAGGAGGCTGGGCACTTCTGGGCGTAGCCTTGTTTCCATAGCGCCTGGCCACCCTGCCAGGAGGATGTGGGTTCCTCCTGGCTGACACTCAGAGGACCTTGGCCTCCCCCATTTCCTGCCACACTGCTGGATCACACAGAGAAAGTACGGGACATGCAGTAAACTGGGATTTGTAGGTACTGAACTCAGTCTTTCATTCAGGCCAGTCCTTCTGGAAGGTGCCAACCAGCAATAGCAGTGCACCTGGGAACTTGATAGAAATACAAATTATTGGACCCCACTCTATACCCACTAATTCTAGGGGTAGGACCCAGCCATCTGTGAGTTAGTGAATCTCCAGCTGTTTCAGACGCACGTGAAAGTCTGAGAACCACTGCTTTATCCGTGTGCCTGGACTCCCTGTGTCAGCACTGAACATCTTGAGTCCCCAGAAACCTTTTAGTCCCCACCAAACTGGGATGGTTGGTCACCCCTCCTTTGTTTTATGTTTCATTTCCCAGTGCTGTGAAACAACACCGCCCCCCAGAAGGTAGTGACCTAAAACAATATGATTTTGTTAAGGAATCTGCTATTTGGGGGTCAAGAAGCAACAGAACCTTGTATGGAACAATCGACTGATTCAGGACTGAGAAAGGAGTACAAGCAACAAGGCACCCTGTGTATTTAACCAGGGAAGCCCTCCAAGGTGTTTAAGTGAGGCCCCTGACGCCTTGGGAGAATCTTCACCAGTGAGATGAAGGGGTCAGGAGCCGGAACTAAGGGGTCAGGAGCTGGAACCCTCGAGGCAACGAGGCTTCCAACGCCCAGGACTCATCTTACCGGCTTTGGCGCCATCTAGTGGACGCAAGTGGGCCGACCTGGCCCGCAGCTTTTTCTGAAGCCGGAAGAAAACCCAGCGATTTACCTAGTCACTCGGTGGCCTTTGGACTTTTAAGCCCCAAATCCACAGGCCAGCCAGTCTCCCACTAGACTTGGCAGGTAGTGGGGTGCCTGCTGGAACCAAGTCACTCCTTCTCCCGAGATGGGCAGGGACTCACACCAAGACTCCCCTTCAAGTCCCACCCAGCCCTGTACTCAAACGTGTGCACAAAAGTGGGCATAATCAGAGCAGAATGACATGACCCGAATGTCCATCGAGGCGGGGAACACTGTAGGAAAACGAAATCCGAGGGGCAGAGGGAGAGGTGGGCAGCTGGCCAGAAAGCAGCATCCTGTAAATCAAGGCTCACATTCTCCTGTTCCAGAAGTTGCCTCATAGAGAGAAAAGGAAAAAGGGAACAAAACTGACTTTCCTTTCAAAATATTTAGAGAGGGAAAATATTTTTTAATGAGATTAGGGCAAGTAAGAAAATATGCCCTGCAGTGTGAAATGCTGAAGTGAGAAACCAATCAGATGCTCCTTTAACCCAGCAGCCATCGGGAATCCACTGTTGCAGCTGCAGTAATGGGAAGTTCACAGCTTTTTAATTCCCTTCTTCCAGAGTGACAGAAAAACTGAACGAGGACGCTCATACCTCCCCCAGTCGGAACTTCCCCTCCTTCATCACCTTCTCCCTTTCTAGCTTCCCGTCCAAGTGTTTTTAATAATTAGAAGAAAAGTTAACCAACCACCTTTCAAAGACATCATCACAGGTACACTCAGGAATTGGAAAAATGTGGTGCAAACTGGCAGTGGCCCAGCAGGCGCTGCAGGGAGTCCCTGAGTGCTTTTGGAAAAGTCAGTGAACCCCTTTGATCAACAGTTTGGTTTTTGTTTTGTTTTGGCCCCGCCACAAGGCTTATGGGATCTCAGTTCCCTGAACATGGACCACAGCAGTGAAAGTGCCAAATTCTAACCACTAGACCACCAGGGAACTCCCGATCAAGATCTGGTTTTAACTATAAAAGGAAAATACTGATATTTCATCCTCCCAACTCACAGGGACTTTACAGGGATTCAACCTGAGAGGAATTGAAGCATTTTCAAAGGCGGGGGAATTCCCCAGTGGCCCAGTGGTTAGGACACTGCACTTTCACCACCAAGGGTATGATTTCAGTCCCTGGTCAGAGAACTAAAATCCCATAAGCTATGTGGCACAGACAAAAAAAAAAAAAAACCTAAACATTTTCAAAGGTGGAACAGGACTGCAAGAAATAAAGGACACAAACAGGGAGAGGGGGACGTCACTCCTTCCAGAGTGTGTGGTCCTAGGATGGCTGTGAGGATTGGTGCGTGGGTCTGGATCCAGTGATTATCAGCAGCATGTTAAGCAAGGCACTATCAATTCACTGGTTACGTTTTCTGAAAAGTGAAAGTCACTCAGTCATGTCCGACTCTTTGCAACCATGGACTATACAGTCCATGGAATTCTCTAGGCCAGAATATTGGGTGGGTAGCCTTTTCCTTACTCCAGGGGATCTTCCCAACCCAAGGATCAAACCCAGGTCTCCTACACTGTAGGCAGATTCTTTACCAGCTAAGCCATGAGGGAAGCCCAAGAATACTGGAGTGGGTAGCCATCCCTTCTCCAGCAGATCTTCCCGACCCAGGAATCGAACCGGGATGTCCTGCATTGCAGGCAGATTCATTTACAACTGAGCTATCTAACTTTCAATAAAATCATCTGGTTAGACTAGGAAAAAAAAAAAAGAGCAAACACTGATTCTATGGAATGTTATGTAGTAGCTAAAAGGAGTATGCAGGACTGGAAACATTTCCAACAAGCATATCACAGAATGACATACACAGTATGATTCCAGTTACTAAAGAAGACCAACCCAAACCCGACCTATGGCTTACACATCAGTTTAAAATGCAGAAGAGGGCTAGTCAAGACACACGCCCTGGTGAGGGGGGTGGGAAGAGTGCAGGAGGCCTTTCGTTTTACACAACTTTACTGTATATCCTCTTTTCAGTTTGTGTGTTTGCGTATGTGTTTTCTTTTGTGTATTTGGCTGCATCAGGTCTTAGCTCCGGCATGTGGGATCTAGTTCCCTGACCAGGGATCCAACCCCGGCCACCTGCACTGGGAGCTCGGGGTCTTTCCCTGGACCACTGGGGAAGTCCTCTTTTTCAGTTTTTAAGAGGTAAGTAAACAAACAAAAACCTAACCTGACTTCCTGCTTCTCTGCCAGGGAAAACAGCCCTGGTCTTCTGATCCAGTTCCCAGCCCCCGTCCTGGGCCATCAGGCTCCGCAGTGGCTCTGCTGCCCTCCCCTCAGGATGGCCTTCTCAGCCTCACACCTGGCAGTTTAAACTCTGCTCAGGCCTTGGCTAGCTGTGCCTGCCTAGGACATCATCCCCAGTTGGGGGGAGGGGGTCTTTCAGAGCCTTATGTGGTCCAGCCCCCTCCTGCTGAAGACCCCTGAAGCTCTCAGCATCAAACACGGGCTGTCAGCGTTCACGCAGCCCTCCCAATGGGGGCAGCGTGTGAGTCATCCTAGGAGGCAGGGCCTTTCCTCCCACTTCAGAGGCTGTAGGGCGCCCCCTCTCCTGGGCAATGGGTTGCAAGCGCAGACCTTGGGTTGGGCAGTGGGAGCTCCCTCAGGAGCAGAGCTTCCAGCTGAGTGATGGCAGGTGAGGGGGCTGCGTCCAGCAGCGCTGTAGCCCAAATAGTGGCAGCAGCCTAGACCCCGTTGGTCCCTCTTTGTTTTCTGAGCCCTGGGAGTCCCTCTCAGCTGTCATAGGTACTGCTTGTGTGAGGGACCCTGATACGTGCAATAGCCCGTGATCCGTGCATCCAGCAGCTGCTGGTGGTGCAAGCAGTTCCCTCAGATGTTCAGAGTGGAGCATGTGACTGACAGACAGTTTCTACAACCACGGGAGATGACTTTGCTACCTTTTCGGGGATATAAGAGGCTTGGTGAGCTCCCTTTCCTGGCCTGGCAGGCCGCCCATGCCGCCGCCACTGAGCACTCTTGAGGGAGGAGCTGGAGAGAGGCGTGGGCTGGGGAAACACTTGCTGGTGATGAATCCTGTGTGTACTGTTGTCAAGTGTCACTTTTACAAACAGCTCCAGCCCTCGTGGGGCCGCTTCCCGGGTGCCCTCACCACCCTCTACCAGCCCTCAGACCTCCTCAACTTCATCCCCGCTGGGCCCATCTTCTCCAACCCAGACACAGCTCCGAGCCTCTCTCTTCCAGGCGGCTCCTCACTGCCCTCCAAAGCCCCTGGGCTGCCAGGCTCCAAACAGTCCGCTCAGATCTTTCCAGCCGCCTCTGCTCAGCTGGAGTCCAGGCAGCTCAAGTCCCACCTTCATCCTAACAGACACTTAGACCTGTATTTACTGAATCTCTGCCATGTGCCAGGTTCCAGAGCCCGCAGGCAGACAGAGGCCCTGGTGGGGGGCTCTCTACTCGTCCCCCATCTGCCTCTGACTCTTCCAGCAGCAACCACTCCCCACCCCCCGCCCGCCGACTTCCGCACTATCTCCCCCTGCTCCCCAGGTCCGTCCTGCTTCAGTCCTGCCCTGGAAGGCAAGGCCGGAGCCCTGTGCTCGCGGAACGCTCCCCTGCCCTGTCTGGGCTGCAGCCGCCCCTCAAGTAAGAGCCTGTCTTCTCGAGGCAGCACCCAGGAGCTGGGATCAAATCAAATCCTCAGAAGCAGCAGCGGCAACTCCCTCTCGCCCTGTTCTGACTTTACAGTCCAGGAAGCGGCGCCTTTTGACTGGGCTCTGCAAATAAAGGGCGATTTCTGAAAACCAGAGGGTGCCGGGGACTTAGGCAGCAAACTGCCTCCCTCACAGGGACTGGGGCGGCCTTTTCCCCGCCTCTGCGCCTCGGCCACCCCGGCGGACTGGGCGCGGGAGGGGTGCGGTTCCTTCGTCCGCCAGAGGCTCACGCTGGCCCCGGAAACCTGGGTTCGGGTCCGGGCGGTGCCGTGTGACTCAGAGCGTCACCTGCCCTCCCGGAGAGGTGTTCTCGGCGGCAGAACGATCACAGCCGCCTGCTCTTCTCACCCGCGAGGGGCGAGTCCCGGAAGGCGGCGGGCACCGGGGCTGGCGAGGCCGCGGGTGCGGAGGGGCGGGGCTCGCGGCGGACAAAGGGCGGCGGGAGCTGGTGAGGGCCCTGGGGGGGCTCCTCCTCGCTCACCGCCACCCCCGCCGCCTCCCCGCCCGGGGCCCCGCGGGCGCGCCCCTCGGCCGGTGGCCCGAGCGGAGCCGCGCGCCGCCGCGACAATAGGCACCATTTCCGCTCGGCGCGGCTCCCCCTGGCTCCTCCCCGCGGGTCCCGAGCGCGAGGGCGTCTCTCCCGTATTATAGACCAGGTGTCCCTGTCGACTTCATTGATTTTTTTACAGAAGTTCAGTTCCATCCAAAAGTGCTTCCTCCTCGGAGAAAAGGGGGCGCGCGGGCGCGAGGCCCAGACACCCTCGCGCGCGGGGGGAATCCCAGGCTGCCGGCGCCCCCGCCCGGCGGCGTCGCGGGGGGAACCCGCGCTCCCGCTCCTTGCCCGCGGCGGCCACCAGAGGGCGCCCGGCGCCGGCCGCCTCGGTCCTCCCGCGCCCCGGCCGCCGAGACCTGGCCGAGCGCGCGTCCTGGGCTCGGGCAAGGGGTGCCCCTCGGGCGAGATCCGCGAAGGCGGGCTACCCCGCTTCGGCGCTGGGCGGCGGGCACCTGCTGCCTGGAGGGCAGCCGGCCTGGCCTGGCGGGGAAGTATCGGGGAGCGGGGTGTGTGCCTTGGGGGACAATCACGCGGACCCTGTCCCGGCCCGAACCTCCAGAGGCCACCAGTCAGAGAACCGAGCCGGGTAGCTGTGTGACCTCGGGGCAGGTGTTGACCTTCCTGGGGTCTCGGTTTTCGGCCTGAGGACGGAGAATGAGCACTGCCCCTCAGCCTGCAGGGCGCGATCCCAAGGCGCCTCAAGCTCACCCGTGAAGGCCCGGCGGTGCAGGTGGGCTTTCCCAGCGCGGCACGAAGTGGGACCAACTGCCTCCTTATTGTATTTATTAAAATCAAACGTGGAAAAAAAACTAAATAAAAACTAAATAAATAAAATCAAACGTGGGTGAGGGTGGGAGCCAGGTCCTCTCATCTCCAGGTGCAGCAAGCCCCAACTCTGTGATGTCGCGACTGGCTAGCAGCCTGGGTCATCCGGAGTGGCTCTTTTGAACACACTCTGTACAGGGAAATCTGGCATCTGCTTAACAAAGGGATCCCTCCCTTTACAAAATCGTTTGCGATGGGATTTCTCTCAATGAATAAACTGTAGGAAAGTGACCCTTGTAAACAGAACATTCATATCAGGTCAGGGGACTTGAAAATTAGTCCTTTTCTAAAATAAATACTTCCCTTTTAATAACAGACACAAGGGCTTCCCAGGTGGTACAGTGGTAAAGAATCCACCTGCCCGTGCAGGAGGTGTGGGTTGGATCCCTGGGTTGGGCAGATCTCCTGGAGATGGGAATGGCAACCTACTCCAGTATTCTTGCCTTGGAAATCTCATGGACAGAGTAGCCTGGTGATCTACAGTCCATGGGGTTGCAAAAGAGTCCGACAGGACTGGGCACACACGAAATACTGAGCCAAGGGCAGGCATGTGATGAGGGAGCTGACTAAAGGCTCAGCCCATAGATGCCTTGTTCAGTTCTTTTCCATTCACTCTATAGCCTACCCGGCAGAGAGCTGGGATGTCAGGATTCTGTCCCCCATGGCTTGGGGATACTAAAGCTGGGCCCCTTCCTGCCTCAGTTTCCCCTCCTTTTCCCTTTTCCCTCGTCCCTGCTCCACATGCCTCTGCTGGAAAAGGCCTAGAGTCCATCCAGGGAGCAACCTCACTGGCCAGCCCACTCTTGTATGCTGGCCAGGGCCTCCCACCCTGCCTGCAGTGGGTGCTTCAGGTGGGGACTCCGGCTTGGGGGCATCACGGATTCCCTACACCCACCCACGCATGTCCACACATTCTTAAAGTCAGTGGGACACCTCTCTGGTTGCTGGCAGATGGAGGAGTTGGCATCTTGGGCTCCAATGTGAAGTGTGGACCCCATCTTGGTCCACCAGTCTCAGGCCACCCTGCCGCAAGGAAAGACTCAACCACCCAACTTGGGCAAGGAGGTCACACAAACCTTGCCCTTCCCTTGGCCATTTGGTGCTGGGCAGAGACCCACCATTAGCAGATACCACTGCTCACTCACTTTTTTAAAATCCTCTGACTTTTGTGAGTTTTTCATTAAGTCCAAAGAGCCAAGGGAACACACAGGTGCTCACGTGCCTTGGCTGAGGGGAGACTGACTCAGGGAATATCAGGGTTTGCCAGGGCCCTCCACACTCCCCTTTAGGTTGGAAAGCCTCCCCACCCCACCACCCCAGGGCCCTGGGCCTCCCTGGCCAGAGGGCACGGACCAAGCCTGGGAAGCCTGTGGGGAGGGGCACACGCCCTGGGGCTTCAGGTAGAAACCACCCCCTGCCTTCACCACAGCTGCTCACTTCCTCTCCCCCGAAATTGCAGAGAGCCTGGAGCCTGTTCAGCAGAGATGGGCTCCATCCTCTGGGCAGCATGTGCAGAAGGCACCTCAGGAGGCAGATTTCATTCATCGTTTCCTATTCAGTCTTCGCTTACTTGCTCTACACACAGTTCCTGACACCTATTTTGAATCAGGCTCTCCAGGAGAGGTGGGAGTGGAGACCTGAAACATATTTTTATAGGATCCATGAAGAGTGCTTCTTACTTCCTGATACTGAGGCAAAGAATTCTGACTTCACCACTTACCAGTTGTGTGACCTGGGGCAAGTCACTCAACCTCTCTGAGATTCAGTTTCTTCATCTGTAAAGTGAGATCAAGGGCACCTTGTCCTGAGACCTCCCCCATGATTCTTGGCCATAGGGCTGTGAGTAGTCCCTGTGGAACTTTCTTTGGTCAGTGGAAAGACAGCTTGAGGCTCTGGGGGTGGAAATAGCCCAGACACTCCTCCCCAAAGGCCCTGGGTCTCCCTCTGCCCTCCCTCACATGACAGGGCTCCTGCAGCCTGATCATCATTCCTTCTTATTGTCTGGAGGCAGCCAAGCATGTACTGCCTGCGTGGTTGGTAACTGATTGACTGAATATCAAGGAAGGACCACCGAGGACTCCTGCCCAGGACAGGTGCAGACATCCCATGAGCAAAGAAAGGGCTCCCCAAGTCAGGAGCCCCCGCCATGTCCCAGCTCTGCCTCTGGTGGCTGTGTGCCCGCTCTCCAGGTCTCACCCCATCCCAGGAGGGCCTGCTCCTCACACCTCCCTGAACTCAGCCATCAGTCGGGGGAATTCTTCTGGACCCCTCATCTCCTTCCTCATAGAAATACACCCCCCACCCAGGAAAATGCCCTTTCACAGATCTACTCATCCTCCCCACCAAGGAGCGCCCCTCAGCAGCCAGGGTTCCTGGCCCTTAAGAGAAGCTGGTGCCTCCTGTCCCTGCCCCTTCCTCTCCCCTTCTGCTTTCCTCCCGGCAGTGGGCAGCAGTCCAAGGTCAGAGGGGAGACAGACACTGCAGGCACCACCCTCCCCCACAGCAATCCTGATTTCTGTGATGAGCCTAGATAGAGGCTGCCAGAGACGAGGAGCCTTGCGTGGGGCTGGCACTGTTGAGAAGATGCACGGTTCAGCTCACCCACGTTCATCATCATTATTCTTCATCTCCTCTCCGTTATTGTCAGGGGCTTCTTTAATGAACCTTCTAGCAGACAGTTGATGCTACCCCTCCAGGAAGCGACAGTCCCCTGCAGAAATGATCATCTGATGCAGGAGAATTCCCTCCTCTCCCCACTTCTGACCTAGTTCCCCAAACACTAAAAGTCATCCGGAGTACAACTGGCATTGACCTCCCCCTGCCAAAGGGCGAGAGAGGACCCTTTCCCCCAGGGACAGGGTTTGTCCTCAGGAGCTCCATGGTGGAGGAAGTCAGGGGGACCCAGTGTAGAGAGATTTCCCACTGCTCAGGGTCCCTGACCAGTGGAGCAGAAGGGGAATGGGGCTTTGGGGACACACCAGGAGGATGACACCAGGCCTAAGAAAGGAAACATAATGCATGCGAGACCATCAGTACCTGCCCTCACTGGGGCGATCAGAGCCATGGGACCCCAGGGAAATTGGGAGCAGGCACATGCTTTTGCTTTGGGCCCACTTAAGCACCACCAGTGCCTTGAGAAAGCCAGGAGGAGCTTGATGGTGGGGCCCAGACAGCCAAGATTCATGCTGTTCCAACAGACTGACATCCCTGGCCCTGGGTCAGCAGTGACCAACATACAATTCCCTCATACATGGTCAGGGCTTTCCCCTGACTTTTCAGGGGTCCTCTCAAGTAGCCCCCAGGCTCCTAGCCCACCCTAGTCTCTCCTGGCCCATTCCCTGTGCGCCTTCCCAGCCTTTGCTCCCAGCCTCTCCCAGGCCCTCAGATCCACTCGGGCCCCACCCTCTGCTGGCTTTGCCTATAATTGCCATCCACACCATCAGGTCAGAGCCCATGTTGCCCTGCAGGGTCTTTTCCTCATGATACATCCAGATGGGGGCATCCTGAGGGCAGAGAACTTACATCCATCCAGTGCTTCATATTTGAGAGCTTGACTTCATGGACCCATAGGGGATTGAATGAAAAAAATGGGCTTGGGGGACTAAAGTTGAAATTCTGGATCAGCCCTGTGATGGATTTAAAAGGTGTTCACAAAGGCTTTGGCATATCTCCCTTCCAAACATGGAGCAAAATCCCCTCCTCCTTGAGTGTGAGCTGGACTTGACCTAATGACTGGCTTATAATGAACAGGATGTGGTAGAAGTGACATGGGACTTCTGAGACGAGCTCATAAAGGGTATTGCAGCTTCCATGTGGCTGGCACTCTCTCTCTTGGATCACTGGCTCTGGGGGAGGCCAGCCTGCATGCTGTGAGGCCACTGGAGCAGCTTCAGAGAGGTCCTGAAGGGGGAGCTGAGGCCTCCCACCACCAGTGGCACTAACTTGCCAGGCACGTGAGTCAGCAGCCTTGGAAGCAAACCCACCAGCCCTACTCAAGCCTTCAGATGACTGCAGCCCTTGCAAGACATCTGGGCTCTAATCTCACGAGAGACCCTGGGCCAGAATGAAGCCACTCTTGAATTCCTGGCCCACATAAAATGTGAGAGATAATAAATGTGCTTTGTTTCAAAGCCACTGAGCTTTAGGGTCCCCAGCAGTATATAACCAAGAAGGGCTTCCCAGGTGGCTCAGTGGGTAAAGAATCTGCCTAAAATTCGATGCAGGATCGATCCTTGGGTTGGGAAGATTCCCTGGAGGATGGCATGGCAACTCACTCCAGTATTCTTGCCTGGAGAATCCCATGGACAGAGGAGCCAGGCAGGCTACAGTCCACAGGGCTGCAGAGAGCTGGACATGACTGAAGTGACTGAGTACTCACACACACATATAACCAATGAAGCTACTTATAAGCTGAGTGTCCTTGAGTTTTCTGAGCTTCAGTTCCCTTAACTGTAAAATAAAGATCAGGTACCTCACAGAGTTATTAAAAGGATTAGAAATAAGACACGTAACACTCTGCAGCAGGCTCCTAATATGTGGTGGCTGAATATTAATCAAATATGGGTGCTCCCTTGTCAGCCCATCCTTTCCACCAACATTCCCTGGATTCTTGACAGACAAGGCTTTAAGTCTGCCTCCAAGGCTGGTACTGCAGGTGGTCCCAACAGGTGGTCCCAGAGTCCCGCTGGCCAGAAAATTTTGCGGTGTAGCTGGGAGCTGAACTTTTCAGCTGGGACACAGGACTGAGTCTGCTTTTACAGAGGAGGGCAGAGTTGCAGGGGCCTGGGAAGGCAGGAAGTTTGAATACTATTTTGTGTCTTTTGAATTTTGGACAATGTGAATGTATCAGCTACCTGACAAGTTCTTTACCTTCTGAGCCACCAAGGAAGCCCAGTAAGTAAGTCAAATATTTACAAAAGTGAGGCATAACAATAAATAAATAAGCACAACAGAGTAACATTGCGGGGGGGAAAAAAACAAGGAGGCCCAAAATGGAGTTATTTATGCTAAGCCCTACATTACCAACGCAAGACTTAATTACAGTTTCCGCAGTCCCAGAAATGTAATCTAAAACCAATCCATCAGGAAACAAACCCAGTCAGCACTAGTGAGCTTATCCACCTGACGCACCCCTGCCATCCCCTAAAGAAAAGCGACCTTGAGATAACCCACCTGCTTTCAGCCTCGTATTAACTGTTCCTTCTCCCTTCTGCCTATAAAAGTCCCTCCTTTTGTACAGCTCTGTCAGATTGGATGCTGCCCAATTTGAACAATTTTTGATCAAATAAACTTAAAAAAGATTTTTAATCTGCCTCAGTTTATCTTTTAACAATACAAATCTTAGAAAACCCACCAATCAAAGGACCAAAGTGTGATGATCCACTTTGGAAGTGGAATGAGGCCAGGGGGTTGGGCACACCGAGAGCCAGGAGGGGCAAGAAGAGGAGACAGAAGCAGGGGAAGCCGGGAGCTCCCTCGTCCGTCAGGGCCCAGCGTCTGGCCACCCACACTCCCACCCTGTGCCCAGTCAACCTCCCGCCCCACCTCAGTTAGGGCACTTAGGGGACTGTCCTAGAGCTAGTCACTTATCTGGCTCTCTTCCCCACCCAAGCCCTGAGTTTCTGGTGCCTGAGAACCATGTCCTGTGGTCTCCTTGCCCCAGGCCTGACCTGCTCTCTGCTGAAGGGAAGAAGCGGGAAGGCCGTGTAGAATTAGCGTGGAGCAGAAGTCTTCATTTTTCTGTGAGAGCAGGAAGACCCCAGCTCTCTCTTCAGCAGAGGAGCTCAGGCCTCTGGGCTGTGCCTGAGGTCCTATCACAGGTATCCCTGTTGGTCGTGACAATAAGGGGCCGAACACTGGTGACCAATGTCCTCTGGAGGGGAGAAGAAGGGGGGCCCTTCTCCTAGGAATCCAGTCCATATCCTGGGTGGTTTGGAAAGCTGCACGTGTGGGCCCAAGGCTGCACCACTCAGGAGAGACCAGAGAGGGCCCTGGTTCTCCACACATCCTTGGCTGAATGCATGCCTTGCACGCATACTGAAGAGACACAAAAGTGCCTGGTAGAAAGTAAAGGCAGGGTCAGTTTTGCACAACTGCCTGAGCTTTGAATGCATTCCCCTGACTGGAAAAGGGTAGAAGCCTTACTGGCTCAAACGTGTGGGCACAAACCTCTGACCCATCGCTGGCTCACAGGGATAGCCTCTAGAAATGCCAGATTAAAAATGAAAACGAGAAGAAAAAATGGAGCAGAGAGAGCAGGAGTGGCACATTATGGGGAGACAAACTCTGCAGAATTGGTCTGAGCCAGTCAATAAACAAATCCACCCAATGGTAGACTTAGGGGGTTGTGGGGGGATGCGTTCAGGTCCAGAACCGCTATAATGCCTAACCTAAAATGCCCACTTATTGATTAAAAAAGAGAGAGACATGCAAAGAAATAGAAAAGTAAGTCCTGTAAGCTGAAAAAAAAAAAAGGCACTAAAAACTCTGAGGAGGCCTAGATGTTGGGCTTCATTGTCTCTCTCCTTCCCTCCCTTTCTCCTCTGTTCCAAAATTCCAGGGAAGAGCCTGATGGGGTCAAGGGTCCACCCTGATCCTATCAACTGTGAGAGAGGTGCGGGTCAGAGGAGGGAGAGAAAATCTGTAATGTCTCAGCAGGGAGAAACTGCCTCTTTGGATGAGGATCAGTTCCCAGAGAAAAGGGTAACTGATTCCAACACTGTATCAACTGAAACATATTCAAAATTCTAAGAGTTTGAGCAAAAACCCACTTGAAGAGGGCAGGGCTAAACTGGAAGTGGGTAGGAGCACTTCTCCGGGGAGCTGGGGAAGACAGAGAGACTTATTTGTGGAAGCAAACAAAGGAAATTATTTCTTGGCCATAGCTTACAGCCTAGCTATCTGTTTGTGATTTATCTTTACAAGTCTGATTTCATAACCTTGAAACATTTACAGGCTTAGATTTTGGTCTGCCTAGATAGCCCCCAGTACATTAGAGCCACAGTCAGTCTAAAGGCCTCCTTGTTTAAGTAGACACCCTAGCTTCCCTTCTGAAAAGGTAAGCAGTGATGCCCCCAGGAGTCCAGAGGCACTCAGATTTGTTCCCTCCCATCAGAGGAGGGCAGCTAGCTATTTCTCAGCCAGGTGCTTTGTAAATATCCATTCTCCCCAAGGAGGGGCTGTGTTGGACAGGGGAGAGGCAGTGGGAAGAGGGCTCATCACCCCTAAGCTCCTTTGTAGTTCTCTCAGAAGTTGTGCTACCGTTCTATTTAACAATATAAATTGCACTCAGGTAAATGACTGTGGAGTCCTTTTCCTTTTGTTCCCTCTACTCCCTCTACTATTCCTGCCAGTGATCAAGATTGGGCGGTCCGTCCGTCCCTCCGTCGGTAGGACATGGTGTGGAGGGGAGCCCTGACAACACTCGGGGGTGGGCCCTGTGTGAAACACAACTTCCAAGTTGCAAGGGAAGACAAAAGAACCAGGGACAAGAAAAATAAAAGGTATTAAAATAGGCTTAGCTACTTTGGGGTTTTCCTTTGTATTTATTTTTAGCAAGGATTGTGTGCCTAATTCTGCATTAAAATAGCTGATGCTACCAGTCATTGTTCCAGGCTCTTGCACAATGCAGCCTGGCAGGCTTTCTGCAGCCAAAAGTGAAGGCAGCTGGCAGGGTTGGCCCACCCAAGCTGGGGAGAGAGCATGTGTTTCACCGACAGCACCCCCAGCCCCCACGGAAACCTCAGCGGTGGGAATGCAAACAGAAGCAGGGTGCTTTGGGTATGGCCCAGAGCTGGGGGAGAAAGCTCTCTGAAGCCTCCTCCACAAAGCACTCCCTGCTGAGTGGAGCCGGCAGAGGGCTGGAATTCCTCCACGGGATCACCAAAGCTGGCATCACCGGAGACAGATGCGGCAGTCAGTTCTCCATTAGGGGGTTTTCTATGAGTATTTTTTCTAGGAGACCTGGTCAGGAAAGATTTTGCAGTCAGCAAGCTCTACTTTAAAATGCTTGAATCTCTCACATCCTCCCCTCTGGTCCATAGGCCAGTGGGGCTCTGGCGATCTGGAGTAAACACAAGTGGCTAGGACAGGGAGGGGCAAGGGAGAGGATTTCCTGGACACTAGAGTGAGAAGATGCATGAGCCCAGCTGCTTCTTGCCCAAGGGTTTTCAGGTCTTGGCCCTGGAGCGAGTGACCTCCATGTGGGGCTGGACAGAGTCCCTGAGGAGACGGGCTGAGCAAAAAGGCTGCCATGGTATCTACTACCGACTTTGCAATACTGGTGCCGAGACAGTGCCCTGCTGCTGTGTGAGACGACTTCAGTTTTTACCCTGGGGCTGTTAGCACTTGAAGTAACCTTTTCAGGGGCCCCGCTCCAGAGATGGCGAGGTCAACCGCTTCAAATCTCTTTATCTACACATGCAGAGGAAGAACGTTACAGATGAGTTTCTTTGGCAAAATGATCGATGTTCCAGTTGTGTGATTGGCTAAAAAGCCTAAGCAGGCACTTCTGCGGTGAATGAAGGGGATTCTGAAAAGCTGACAAGTCTTGGTGCTGTGGGTCTAGAGTTCTCTTCGTTGCCGTGGTTCCCCTTAGCGGGTGATTCTGTGTGTATCGGGGCGGGGGAGACTACTATAGGAAGCATAGCGAGCAGCGATGCATTTGCTACCAAGGGACGCTTTCTTGCAAGATATTTCCAAAAAGCGGACCTCGCTGTGTAGCAGGTTATTTAACTTCTCCGAGCTCCATTTTCTGAAGACTGGAGATAATGATAACCTTGCAGGGCGGTTGCGAGGAGTATCCGAGCTTTATAAGGTCAGTTTCTGCTGCAGCGCCCTCCCACTGTGCGACCGGACCAAGGTCAGAAAGGGCGTCTGGACCTTGTCGGAGCTCTGGCCCTCACCGTCGTCGGTTCCCCGCGAACGCTGGCTGCGGTTTGAGCTGCAGAGACCCAGCTAGCCGACCCTCGCTCGCGGGGATGCGCCCTCCGAGACTGGGTGCTCCCGGCTCCGCCTTTCCTTCCTCCCCGCTCCCTCCGACGTCCCCTCTCCGGTGGCACACTCGGGGTCCGCTTCTCCCCGCAGGAGCCCGGAGCGCGACGCTCCCAAGAGCACCCGCCGCCGTCGTGCCCGCGGCCCACGGGGTCCGGGCGGCTCCTGGATGCGGCGCAAGGAACGTGTCTGGGAGACGCGGGCCTCCCCCTCGGCCCCACCGCCTCAGGCCTACAGAGAACACTCGGCCTGGCTCCGCAGCTCCCTCTCCTGCCGCATTGAACTTGGCCCTTCCCCCACGCACCGACACTTAAAAGCCGCTGCCAGGAACTGAAATATTAATAGGTACAAACTTCCTGGAAAGATTTTCTGCTCCAAGATAGATGACCCCCGCCTTCTTCCACCAAAATAAATAAATGAAGGGCAGCTCTGGGGCAGGCGTCCGGGGAGCCTGCGGCCCGGGAGCCGCTCGCGGGCGATCCTCCCCCGCCCCGCGTTGGGCTGGGGCCGCGGCAGCGCGGGCGCCGGGGAAAGGCTCTCCTTTGTACGCACGGCCCGCGTGCGCGCCGGCGGCGCGGACGTACCGGCGGCGGGAGAGGGGGCCTCCGGGCGCGCGCCCGCACCGAGCGGCCCCGGGCACCGGAGGTCGCCCGCCGGGCTCGGAGCAGTGGCTCGGGCTTGCACTGTCCCGGCGGGACGGAAGACGGGGAGGGTTTGACCGCCGCGATGCGTCCTCAGCTGCCCTCCCGGGCTTCACGGCCCACAGCCCGCCTCCAGCTCCTTTCCCCCGAGCGCGGGTCCCGAGGGGTTGAAGCGGGGAGGTGCCCACGGGCAGCCACGTGACCCGCGCGTTTTCCGAGCCCTCAGCTCCTCCCCCCGGGACAAAGCCCGGCCCGCCTTCCGTGCTCCTCCGCGGGGGCAGCTGTCATTTAGGATCCTCCGCACAAATCCCCTGCTTGAGTTTAAAGACACGTTTTGCTTTTTCAGAGTTCTTCGACATTCGGATCTCCCGGGCTTCCCTGGGCCGGGAGGCGGTTGTAGCGGAGGAAGCCAACCCGCCTCTGCCTTTCTGCCAGCCTCTCGGAAGCAGATCACAGACCCGCCGCTCTCCCAAGACTGAGCTGCCTGCTCCCGCTCCCATCTTGCGGATAGCAAGATTCCAGTGCAGGGAGGTTTCCGTGACCGCCCCTGACCCCGTCCCAACCCGGGGAGCGGTCTGGGCCCCCTGCCAGTTTCAGCTTCAGGCTTCTCAAGGCAGCAACTGCCCCTGGATTTGCTCCAGTTTTTCTGTCTTCCTGGAAGTCACTCACTTAAAATTTTTCTTGAGCGCCTGATAGGTTCCAGGTACTATTCTAGGCACCCAGTTGAGAGCAGCAAAAACAAACACATACAAAAGTCCCTCCTGGAGCTATATTATAATGGAAGAGACAGAACAGCGTAAGTGAAATATATAGTGTGCCAGTAATTGAGGCAAAAGGCAAAAAATGCAGGGGAAGAGGGTGTGAAATGTACAGGAGGGAAATAGCGAGATTTGAGTTTGCCTACAGTGTTCCAGGAGCAGCCAGGAGGCCAGTGTGGCTGAAGCAGGGTGGCGGAGGAGAAGCTGGGGCTGAAGGGGTCAGCTGCGGAGGGGTGGGGTCGGGTGGAGGGCAGGGGAGATTAGATGAGGGAAGGCCTTGTGGGGCCATTGTAAAGACTTGGGCTTCTCTCCTGGGTGAGTTGGGAGCCCTGCAGGGTTCTGAGCAGAAGAAGGGCGCATTCTGATTTCTTTTAAAAGCAGCATTCTGAATGAGGACAGACTGCCGGAGGCAGGGTCAGAAGCCAGGAGGCCCTTTAGTAATCTAGGAGCCATGAGGGACATGTCCAACGGTGTTGGGAGCTAAAAATGACCGGAAATGGAATTTTGGAAATACTTTAATGGGAAAACTGACAAGATTTATTGCCAGGCCAGATACGAGGTAAGAGAGAGATAAAGAAAGGACAAGGAGAGTACCAAGGCTTTGTCTTGAGCAACAGAAAGAAAGAGTGGCCATTAACCAAGATGGAGAAAACTGGCCCTGCTCGTTCGGTGGGTGGGAGTGGGCCTCTTTGGGGTGCAGTTTTGAACAGGTGAGGTTTGGAGGTGTGCATGAGACATCCAAGGGCAGAGCTGAGTAGACACTGGTTAGACAGGTCTGCAGGGCCAGAGGAAATGTATAGGCTGGAGATAAACACGGGAAGTCATCAGCAAGACCTGCTGGTATTTAGAACCACGGTTTTCTGAGAGGATATAGCTCTGTGCTGTCGGATGTAGTAGCCCCTGGCCACATGTGACTACCGAGCACTTGAAATTAGTGGAAATCGTGCAGCTGAAGTTCTAAATGTTTAATTTTAATTAATTAACATTTTAAAAACTGATACTGGATTGAGTTACTGGTAAAAGCAGTATGTTTGGAGCAAATTGGGTATATACATCTACTTTTTCAACTATAGAGTTCATGAAATCTAAATACAGATCAAGAATTTCCAATGAAAATTTGGTGTCCACATTGACATATGCTGTGTCATATATACACAATGTTTTAAAGATTTAGTATAAAAAGTTGTGTCTCAATTTTATGTTGATTACATGTTTAAATGGTATTATTTTGGATATATTAAGTTAATGAGATGTTATTAGTTTTACCTGTTAATATTTGTACTTTTAAAAAAATGGCTACTAGAAAAAATTTAGTTACATGTGTGGTTGATATTAAACTTCTGTTGAATAGTGTCAATCTAGGGAGGGAGTGTGGTTATAGAATGGAAGGGGTCCGGATTAACTGAACCCAAGAGCACTCCATTACATAAAAGACAGTAAGATGGGAAGGAACTGGCAGAAAACTGGGAAGGAGCAAAGAAACAGGAGAACTAGGCAGATGTGGCGTCCCAGAAGCCCCAAGAGGAGGGTGGCACCAGGAGGAGGGACTGAGCATCTGGTGAAGTGTTGCTCCAAGGTCAAGTGATGAGGACAGAGTGTGGACGCTGGGCCCAAACCAGAGGTCACTGGTGATGGAGGCAAGAACAGTTTTGGAGGAGCAGTGGGGTCAAAGGCTGATCAGAGTGGCTCCAAGAGAGAAGGGGAGGAGAGGGATGGACAACTCTTAGCAGAGTTTGGCTGTAAAGAGAAGGGAGGGACTCCGCCTGCCAATGCAGAAGACATGGTCTGGGAAGATCTCACATGCTGAGAGACAACTAAGCCCATGGGCCACACTACTGAGCACTCTGGAGCCGGCGCACCACAGAGAGTAACCACCGCTCGCTGCAACTGGAGAAAGCGCGTGCATAGCAACAAAGACCCAACACAGACAAAAATAAATACATAAATACATTTTTTAAAAGAGATAGCGAGAAGGGAGGAGGAGCTAGAAAAGGAGGTGAGACAGAAATTTCTCTTTTCAGCTGGGAGAAATGGCAGCATGTGTTCCTGCTGATGGGGATTACCCAGTGGGGGGAGAGGACCAGCTGGGAGCAATGTCCTTGAGTGGACAAGGAGAGCAGAGGTCTTTGCTGGGGCCAGGAAGGCTCCATACATACCAGAGAGAAGGCAGTGTCCTTGAGCACAGAGGAAGAGAGGTGGGTGAGGTGTTGGGAGCTTATGGAAATTCTATTCCAGTTGCTGCAATTGAGTCCATTTAATTTGCCTCTAAACAGGCAGGCCTGCTTTGCAGTTATCTACTTGTGCATCCCTTTATCAGAGCTCTTCTTTTTAGTCAAGACTCAAAGAAACAGCACCCAGAGAAGGAATATGCCATCACTTTTGCTTCCTGTACATCCCAGGGCCCCAGCACTGCTGGCTCTTCTTCTCCATCTGGGATCACTCTTGCCTCCCTCTACAGGGCCCAGCCCTCCTCAGGACCAGGTCACCTCCTGCCACCTCCCTCCTGTCCATCTGGGGAGTGTGTGGTGAGGAGGAGATGCAGGTTGACTTCTCCCAGTGAAGGCATCTGTATTCTAATCAGCCCTGCCTGGCCTTGTCTTTCTAGCTGGTGCTTATGAGGATTTGGGCTTCCCTCATAGCTTAGTTGGTAAAGAATCCACCTGTAATGCAGGAGACCCCAGTTCAATTCCCCTGGCAAAGGGCTAGGCTACCCACTCCAGTATTCTGGCCTGGAGAATTCCATGGACTTTTTAGTCCATGGGGTCGCAAAGAGTCGGACACGACTGAGCGATTTTTCACGTTCATGAGGATTTGGGTTTGTCTGTGTTTTAGTCCTTTGCCATCCTCTTCCTAAAACTAGATTTTAGCCTTCCTGAAACAAAAGCTGCTTCCTGTCTTTCCTCCAGAGCCTGGTGCCATGCCTCTTGGTCTGTAATGAAAAAGAGTGGGGTCTTTGGAAGAGCAGATGCTTTAACCTAGTGTTTCTCGAGTGTGTTTAGCAAGTGCTAAACACAGATGAAATTGAGAGTCCCCTGCACGTGTGCTCACTCAAGACCTTAACTATGGAAACTGGTCTTGGGCAGGACCTAGAGCAGTGAGATCTGTGTAGACACTTTTCCTAAATGGATTTGACCCTGAACCCTTTTAGAATCAGAATGCTTATGAACAATACCTAAGGCCATAAAGACACTTGGAAAGATCAGTCTCTTCTCTGGGGAGAAATTCCCCCAAGCAGGGAGTCATGTGGATCAGCACACACTGCCCTGGATGCACCCGGGGTTAGAAATGTAGACTTAATACTGTCTCTCACCAACTATACAGCTGTCAGTTACCAAGGAAGAAGGGGATAAGTGGACACTGGGGAGGCAGCCAGCAACCTCCACCACAGTGTCAGAGGTGGATTCGCTGTGTGACGTCTCAGGAGCCCGGAGGGGAATGTTTCTACACTTGACTTCAGCCCTGAGATGCCCCGTGCCAACCTGGCAGCCAGACACAGAGCCGAGTGGTCACTGGGGCCTGGGGCCTGAAGATGGGGCCACTTCTGGAGGTGAGGTGACCATGAAAAGGAGCAGAAACTAAAATGGAAAGTGATCAGGGTGAGCGAGAGAAGCAGACAAAGACAGTATGTGCCTGCCTGGGTCAGGTGCCGTGGGAATAGAAGAGCTCCGAGACGTTAAGAGATGCCTGGGCAAGTCTTCACTGATGGCCTCAGCTCTGCCTCAGTCACAGGAGAGACCATCTACTTGGCCTCCATCATCATGTCTTGAAAACACAGAAGACAACAGAAAGACATAGGGACAGTCTTCCCATGTAAAAGCACTGGACCTCCATGACAATCCCATGTCCTGTGGACAGTCAACTATTTTTTATCCCATTTTACAGATGTGAAAACTTGCTCAGTGATACTGAATGTCCAAGAGGCAGTCCCAGGAGATAGAGTCCAGGTCCTGGGGCTCTCGGTGCAGTGAGGGGATTGCAGGTGTGAGGCAGTGGTCAGGATGTCCTCTGGCTGGGCGGGCTGTCCTTCCCTGCCTTTGTTTCTGGGTGTCTGGGGCCCGAGGAGTGAGGAGGCAGCGGCAGTGCCTCCCAGCGGCGGGGCAGAGCAGCATGCTGGGGAGCAGGCAGTGTTGGATCATGCTCTGGTCAGCAGGACTGCACCCTGGACTTGCTTTAGAGTCAGCTTTTCCAAATGAACCGGGCTTCCCTGGTGGTTCAGATGATAAAGAATTTGCCTGCAATGTGAGAGATCTGGGTTCGATCCCTGGGTTGGGAAGACCCCCTGAAGAAGGGCAAGAGTACCCACTCCAGTATTCTTGCCTGGAGAATCCCATGGATAGAGAAGCCTGACCGGCTACAGTCCATGGGGGTCACAGTCAGACACGACTGAGCAATAACACTTCCAAATGAACCGGCTTCTGCAGTCATTTCTTGGGAATGGTCCACAGCCAGCTTCAATGCACCTCCCTTGGGTGACCTGGCGTGACAGGTGCTTTGAAGCCTCTCCTGAGTGCCTGCCTCTCCCTCCACTCCCGGACCTATGCCCTCTCTCCTCCACAAACTGGGACTTTGTAACTCCCAGCTCTGCCTTTTTCATTGTCCTCATGACTCTGCTTCTTCAGTCTCTGCTTGCAGGGCTCCCACTCACCCATCTCCGGGTTATGGCACCCCGATGCCTTCCTCCAACTCTTCCGCCTGCCACTGTTGCCCAGCCCCAGTTAAAAGTCTCCGGAGAGGATCTGATTGGCCCAGCTCATCCTTGCATGCAGGGTCCACCTCATAGGCTGCTGCCAGGCAGCATATTGGCCATTTCGAGCCAATCGGCTGATGTCGGGGAGGGGGTGTGGTCACATGATTGGCTTGGAGCTGCCCATGGGCTCTGCGCTTGGCAGTTTCAATTGCAGGAGACCGTGGAGATGAACTGTGAGAGAAACCTACATGTCTGATGCATAGATGCTGTGCTGTGGAAGAATCTGGAAGCCTTTATGGGAGAGGTGATACTTGAGCTAGGCTTGGAAGAATGGGTGGGATTCCAGTGAGCAGAGATGAGGCAGAATATTCCAGGAGGAGTAAAGGAAATAAAGCAGACGTGCACAGAGCAGCAGGGAGTCTTGTGTGGCCTGAGAGGGACTCATGTTGGGGGTCAGGGAGTGGAGGAAAATGAGGCAAAGAACTGGGCTGAGGCCAGATTGGACCGGATTGTGTTCTGCATGAGTGGGGAGAAGCAAGACTGACATTACAGAGCTGTGCTCTAGGAAGCAGGGAGCAGGTGGATGGTGGAGGGAACAGGGAGGGAGCCCATACTTCCCCCTGCATCCTTTGTCACCCATCTTTCTGTGTCTGGGCAGGAGCCAACCTGCTCTTCACCCTGGCACTCACCAGGCTGAAGACACTGGGCACTGAGTGCCTGCATGGGCTTTCCACCATCCCAAAGTCCTGGCGGCTGGCCAGTGGTCCATCATAGCAGTGACCTGTGTCAGTTCGAGGTCAGAGTTCTCTATACCGTCTCTTCTCATGCCCCTGTGACTGGGGATTGTCCAGCTGTGGTTCTTCTAGCAGCCTGGATCCCTAAAACACTAGGTGAAGCAGAGCCCTGCCCTCATCCTCTCCCCCTGTGCTGAGCATATAATGTGACTGAGTGAGAAACTTCCTGCAAAGTCACTGAAGTTTGGAGGCTGATTTACTACAATAGAGCCAAGCCTAACCTGACTAATAGACCAGTTGAGGGGACCTCCCCTCTCAGGAGCACAGAGATGGTGGGCAGATCGGGGAAGACATCAGGAGTTAGTGCCCTGGGGAGGGTTTGGCTGGAAGGTCTCCAAGCACAAGGGCTCACTGCCACTGTGGGGCCACCACTGAGCTGAGCCCACGTTGCCTGGGCACAGACACCAACACTGTGGAGGCGGGGGTCACCTAGAGAAGATACGGGGAGCCTACCTGTAGAGGGTCAGCCACAGGTGGTGAAAGAAAGAGGAGGGTGTCGGATTCACCAGCTGCTCAGCCCAGCAAGAACCAAGTCCTGGGAAGGAATGAGGCTGGAGACTAGACTCTGCCTTCAAGGCAACAGCCTCCCCGTCTCCAGCACCGTGGCCCTTGGCCGGGAGCTCTGAGCAAGGCAAACTTGACCATATTTCTTCCCCACTTAAAAACCAAGAGAAGGTCCAAGCACTTTAGTGGAAGTTTGTTTCAAGGTCATCTACAGCCTGGCCCCTTCCTTCTGCTTGGCCCATTCACATCCAGCCAGTCACCAGATTCTTGTCTCCTTCAAACTCAGTAAGAGGCTCGCCCTTCCAGACTGGCCTGTGTCATTCCTTCCACCAGAGTGCCTCACGCCTGCCCCTCCGCAGCCTGACCTGCTCTGGCTCTGCCACCCTCTCCTGGCTCTGCCTTTGACCCACGCTGATGCTGGTTCCTGTCTCTGCTGGAGGAAGGGCCCTGCCAGTATGGCCTGGGGGTCCCTGCCCACAGTCTCCATCACCTCCCTGAGGTGCAGACAAGGGATGGTTCTCTCTACCTGTGCAGGCCCGGTGCTGGGTGCTGGTTCAGAAGCGACCAAGATAAACGTGGCGTTGCCTCCTAGAATTGACCATCCTGGGGGTGGATGGATGTTAAACACATGGTCAGAAAAATATACCTATACATCCTGCCTGGAAAGGGGAGGAAAATGGTGGGGGCAATCTCCTTTGGTGTGGATTGGGGGTTTCGAGGGAAGGTCTCTCCGAGGAGATGGTTTTTAAAGCTGAGGCTGAATGGGGAGGAGACCTCGCCAGGCAGGGGCGTGAAGGATACAGTGAGGGGATGAGCAGTGCTGGGAAAGCCTGAACTGCGGGCCCTGCAAAACCCAAGTCTTCTCTCTGCAAAACCCAAGGTTCTCTCTGGCTTCTCTTTCTCTCCTGTTGTTCTTCCCACCAGCCCCATCTCTCCTGCCCAGATTCTAATATGTACCTCAGGGCACCAGGCGCTGTACTCAGGCCTTTGCACACATTCATTTCCCAACAACCCTGGGAGACAGCTGCACTGGTGCCCATTTTATAGACAAAGTAACTGAGGCTGAGGGAGGTTAAGAGACCTGCCCAGGTCACTGGTCAGCAAGTGCTGAAGCGCATATTCAAACTCAGGCCGGGTGCTTGCGATGCCTTCTCTGTCCCCCAGAGCTCTGGAGCTTGATTTCTGCCCCAGGACCCTGCTCAGCAGAGGCGAGATGCCCTCCTGCCCCACCTCCTCTCTGTATGCTACGGGGAGGGGGTCGTGGGAGTGCAGGAGGCAGTGATCCCAGGGCCAAGCCCCCTGGGGCCCCGCAGCCGGGCATTGGTAAGGCAAAGCCCTGAAGTTGCAGGCTGTGAATGGTTAAGTGGTTACAGCCCCAAAGCACTCAGCGGGCATTGTTTTTTGCTGCCAGGCCCGGTTGTGTCTACCAGAGTCTCAAGGAAAGTAAAAGTGCCACTATAAATCAAGGGGCAGACTCTCATTCAGGCCTGATGACTCGCTGACAACACACTTTCTAGGATTAAGGTGGAGCCCAGGTGAAGACAAAGCAGCCAGGTCCAACTGCAGTGCATACAGAAAGGGGGAGGAGATCGGAGTCTGCCCTGCTGGTACCCCCATCCAGGTGCAGCCACCCCCAACATTCCATCCATCCGCTACAGTCCCCAGGGAGGTGGGCTGAGCCAAGATGACTGTGGTGCCTGAAGTCACGTGACCAGTGCTCTCGAAGCTGGGGTTGGAACACTGGGCTCTCTGACCCAACCTGACGCCCGTATTTCTTTCCAGCAGGCCTGGCAGCCCCAGGGAAAGGAGCCCTGGGCCCCCAGGGGCCACTCGTGGGAGCTGAGTCCAAGCCCCATGCTGGAGGCCCTCTTAGAAGTGTCTTTCTGGGTTGCATATTACCACCAGTGTCTGAGCATCTCAACATGACGAGGGTCACTGTGCTGATGTCAGGGTCTCCAGGCTGGTGACCTCCCAAGGGTGAGGAGGACGTGGGTAGGGCTGCACAGGAGACTCTTGGGGATGAAAGCAGCTTTCCAGGAGGTGAGAGCAGCCTTGATTCTATTTCTGAGATCTTTGACTCCAGGACCAATCTAGAAAACTCTAGGTCACTGACCTCTTAGTTTGTGTGTGTAATGGTGGCAGTGGAGGGGTGGAGGGGAGAGCAGGTTGAGGTTTCTAGTCTCCTAAAGTCCTGTCAGTCTGCTCTGTATAGACAAGGACCCTCTTCCACTCTTTCCTGTAGGACCCTGCACAGCTTAACTAACCAGAGTAGTTTTTAGAAGCAATGCTTCCTAGTACTTTCCTAGCTACCTAGCTAAGTCACTTCAGTCTTGTCTGACTCTTTGCAACCCCATGGACTGTAGCCCACCAGCCTCCTCGGTCCATGGGATTCTTCAGGCCAGAATACTGGAGTGAGTTGCCATTTCCTCCTGCAGGGGACCTTCCGACCCAGGGATTGAACCCAGGTCTCCTGCTTTGCAAGCAGATTCTTTACCTTTTGAGCCTCCTCTGTCCCATGGGGTCTTTCAAGCAAGAATACTGGAGTGGGTTGCTGTTTCCTACTCTAGGTACATTTTTAAAAAATAACTTTATTGAGTTTTACATTTTGTATAATTCATTCATTTTGAGTGTTCAATTAATTTTTCAGTAAATTTACCAAGTTGTGCAACTGTCACCATAAATCAATTGTAGAACATTTCCATCACCCCAATGAGATCCCTCACATCCATTCACTGTTTTTTTCTTAATTAAAAAAAATTTTTGGCCATATGCCATTGCAGTGGGACCTTACTTCCCTGACCAGGGACTGAACCCACGTCCCCTGCATTGGAAGGTAGAGTCTTAACCACAGGACCAACAGGGAAGTCCCCCCATTCACTGTTAATTCCTGTTTTCTCCCTGCGCTGGGCAACCACTAATCTATTTTCTGTCTCTATATAGATTTTCTTTTTTTGGGCAATTTTTAAAAATTGAAATATAGTTGATTTACAATGTTGTGTTAGTGTCAGGTATACAGCAAAGTGATTCAGTGAATAGATATATATTTTCAGATTATTTTCCATTAAAGATATTACAAGATATTGAATATAGTTATATGTGCTACACAGTAAACCCTTGTTGCTTATTTATTTTATATATAGTAGTGTGCATCTGGAGAAGGCAATGGCAACCCACTCCAGTACTCTTGCCTGGAAGGTCCCATGGACGGAGGAGCCTGGTGGGCTGCAGTTCATGGGATTTCGAAGAGTCAGACATGACTGAGCGACTTCACTTTCACTTTTCACTTTCATGCTTTGGAGAAGGAAATGGCAACCCACTCCAGTGTTCTTGCCTGGAGAATCCCAGGGATGGGGGAGCCTGGTGGGCTGCCATTTATGGGGTCGCACAGAGTCGGACACGACTGAAGCGACTTAGCAGCAGCAGCAGCAGCGGTGTGCATCTGTTAGGGGCTTCCCAGATGGTGCTAGTGGTAAAGAATCTGCCCGCCAATGCAGAAGAACTAAGAGACTAGGATTTGATCCCTGGGTCTGGAAGATCCCCTGGAGGAGGAAATGGCAACCCACTCCAGTATTCTTGCCTGAAAAATCCCATGGACCGAGGAGCCTGGCGGGCTACAGTCCATAGGGTTGCAAAGAGTAGGACACGACTGAGCACGCGTGCATAGCCAGTTAACAAACAATGTTGTTAACTGTGCATAGCCAGTTAACAAACAAGGTTCAGGTGAACAGAGAAGGGTCTCAGCCATACATCTACATGTATCCATGTTCCCCCAAACTCCCCTCCCATCCAGGCTGCCGAATAACATTGAACAGAGTTCCACGTGCTTTACAGTAGGTCTTTGTGGGTTATCTACTTTAAATATAGCAGTGTGAAAGGGTTTTTAGAAAGAATATCTGAAGTTTATGATTCGTTCATTTTGTTGTGAGGTAATGTTCTAAAGAGGTTAATTATACCTCCAAGAACTATGCTGTTTGAAGGATTTAATAAAGCAATGAAATATGCATGTAGTATACTAGACATAATTATGTTTAAACTTCTCATCAGGTAAAGATTTGTTTGCAGACAGCTCTCTAATAGAAACAGGAAAGAATCTTTCAGGATACTAAACCTGTGAATTTGCCATGTTGAATTGAAGCCCCAAAATATTGACTTACATTTAGTTCTACTTTTAAACTGTATACTATCTCTTCTCCATCTCCCCCAAAAGATCTGGTATCTTCCTGTCTCCACTTTTAGCTCACTTTCCCTTTATCTGAACTTCCCATACCCCTTTTCCATCTGTCCATATCCTATCTTCAATTTAATGCTGCTCTCTCTGTAGGTGTTTCTCTATTAACTCCTCCTGAAGGCAATTTCTCCCTCCTCTAGGTTCCCGTAGACCCCTTGCTGAGACCAGTTATATGGCACTCCTCAGAGAAGACCTTAGAGCAGGATAATTTCCTGAGCCTTGGTTGCAGTTTTCCTCTCTGTGTTTTAATTTCCATTTTAGGAAAGAATACAAGAACTTCTGTGCCCTTTTATTTGGGAAGATTAGGTCACAGGGCTAGAGACACTTACTTCCAATATTATTTGGGTATCATTTGGGTCAAGGCTTCAATGACAAAGAGAGCCCAAAATATAGTCATTCAAACAAGATAGAAGTTTACTTCTCTCTCATGTGCCAATGCAGAGGAAGCCAGCCGAGGTTCAAGATGGATAAGCTGGACTTCCCTGGTGGTTCAATGGTAAGAATCTGCCTGCCAATGCAGGGGACACAGGTTTGATCCCTGGCCTAGGATGATGCCACATGCCACGGGGCAGCTAAGCCCTTGTCCTGCAACTACTGAAGCCCTCGTGCTGCAACAAGAGAAGCCGCAGCAAGAAGAAGCACTCACACTGCTGCTGGAGAGCATCCCCGATTCGCCACAACTAGAGAAAGACTGCCCACAGCAACAAAGACGAAACATAGCCATAAATAGATACATTAAAAAAAAAATGATAAGGTGCTCTGCTGCTTAGCCTCATGGACTGTAGCCCACCAGGTTCCTCTGTCCATGGGATTCTCCAGGCAAGAATACTGGAGTGGGTTGCCATGCCCTTCTCCAGGGGATCTTCCTGACCTAGGGATTGAACCCAGGTCTCCTGCATCACAGGCAGATTCTTTACCATCTGAGCCACCAGGGAAGAGCCCAAGCTGCTCTGTTCCACAACATTTTTCAGGGCCTCAGGCTTCCTCTAAGCGGTTGTTCCTCCGTCTCCTAGACTGTTATCCTCATCTGTATGGTTCCAGCTGGGACATCATCTCATCTATGTTCTAACCCATGGAAAGGGGAGATTATAGAAAAGCACATGCCCAAAGCTTAGAAGTAGCACACGTCACCCACTTACATTTCATTGTCTGAAATTAAATTGAGCACATACATCCAGCTGCAAGGATGACTGAGAAATGGCATCTCTAGCTGGAGCAACATGTGCTAACCTAACTCGATTACTCTAGAGAAAGGGGAGAAGATATTGTGAGGCATAACTAGCAAGTTGACACCTTTTCCTGTCTAACTTTAGCTTTCCCAAAGCTAGTGACATTGAAGAGATTGTTCTGGGTCCTCTAGGGCTGGGGAGTGGTGACAAACAGTAAGGCCCAAAGGAGAGAGTCTGGGGAAAGAAGTTATCTACTGCTCCAGTTACCTATTGCTGCATAATAAAATCCCCCCAAATTCAGTGTTACACAATGACACCATTTATTGGGCTCACAAATCTGTTACTAGAGAAGTGTTTGATGAGGACCGCTTGTCTCTGCTCTGCTCAGCATCAGCTTAAACCTGGACTCTACACCTGGGGCCTGGAGTCACTAGGCCTCAATCACGTGTCTGGTCGATGCTGGCTGTTGACTGGGACCTCAGCTGGACTTGTGGCCAAATCACCTACACGGCCTTTCCGTGTGGCCACTGGGATTTCTCACAGCGTGGGGCTTGAGTTCTAAGAGCAAGCATCCTGGGAAAGAGCCATGCGGAAGCATACTGCCTTTTCTAATCTAGACTCAGAAGCTATGTGGCATCAATTCTGTCACATTCTATTCACTAGAAGCAAGTTGCCAAGGGTGGCCCATGTTCCAGTGGAGGGGAATTAGATTCTTTTTGATGGAAAGAGTGTCAAAGAGTGTGTGAAGCATGTTTTGGAATCAACACAGGTCCCATGGAGCCTACTTGCTGTCAGTTGCAGTGAAGGAGGCAGGTTTCTGAGGCCTGGCTGCTTATAACACCAGGGAAGGCAGATCCTAGGTGCAGGAGGACCAGCTTCACCCTGGAACCCCAACTTCATGAGTGACATGGAAGCAGTGGTACCTCCAGACCGGCAGGGACCTTGTAAGCTGGGCTCATGGGAGTCTCGGCTGATACCACCTATGACCAAAGTTTGGAGCCTCGTGGCGCCTGGGCACTGCACACTACTCTGAGACCCTGCAGGGTGTACTTGCTAAGATGCTTTCCATCTTCAGTAACAGCCAGTTCAATTTCAACTGACCTGAAAAAGAAAGGGACCCACTCCTAGGTATTTACCCTAGAGAAATGCAAATTTATATTCACCTCAAAACTTCTACACAAATGTTTACAGCAACTAGATTAAGTCATCAAACTGGAAACAAAAGTTCTTCAATGAGCAAATGCATAGACAAATGGTTCATCCAGTCCACGGAACACTGCTCCGTAAAAGGAACAAACTACTGTACATGCTAGGATATGAACGAATCTCAGAGGCACTGTGCTGAGTGAAAGCAGCTGGTGTTGGGAAGGTTACATAGTGTCTGAGCCCCTTGATATGGCATTGTGAAAAAGGCAGAACTATAGGGATGGAGAACAGATCAGTTTCGCTAGAGACTGGGAAGCCAGTTCAATTACAAAGAGAGAGCATGAGGGGATCTTGGAGGGTGATGGAGCTGCTCTGTATCCTGGTTGTGCTGATGGTTACATGAATCTATATATATGTTAAAACTCAGAAGTGTACACACACACCCTGTGCAAAAGGTCCATTTTTACTGTATGTAAATTCAAAAAAATAAAATTATGCTTTTCAACAAATGGTGCTGAAACAATAGGACATGCAAAAGAATGAATATGGTACAGTCCTTATACCCTTCACAAAAACTACCTCTAACCGGATCACCTAAACATAAAACTATAAAACTCCTGGAAGATAACATTGGGGAAAATCTAGGCGACCTTGGGTATCGTGATGGCTTTTTAGATACAACACTCGACTCTGGCTTGTCCTATGGAATGACATCTGAGAGGCTGGGCTCCAGTGGATTCAGAAGACACATGTAGGTGGTGTGAGCAGGTGGCTAAGATGCCTGTAACAGCGATTCTTTCTTCATTGTCTCTCCTCCCTTATTTGTTTATGTATGTATGGCAGTGCTGGGTCTTTGTTGCTGCACTCAGGCTTTCTCTAGTTGCCGCGAGCAGAGGCTACTCTGTTGTGGTGCGTGGGCTTCTCATTGCAGTGGCTTCTTTTGTTGCAGAGCACAGGCTCAGTAATTGTGGCGCACAGCTGCGTTGCTCTGCAGCATGTCGAATCTTCCTGATCAGCGATGGAATCCATGTCACTTGCACTGGTAGATTCTTAACCACCAGACTACCAGGGAAGTTCCTGCCTCTCTTCCCTTAATCCTAGGGCTTCACAGTAAGTTCCTTGTGATCAGATGGCTGAGAAGAGAAAAAAAATTCAGGTCTGGTTTGCAGAAGTTTCTGTACCATCTACTAGTACCAAGAGAAATAGGACAGCAATAACCCTACAGCCCCACGCAAGGGTGGCCCTGAAGGACAATGCAAGAAACTTCTCCAAGTGGGCAGGACTCTGAGAGACACTTTGCCTATGTTGTCTGGACTGAGAGATGGCTTTAAAGTATGGGTCTACATGATTCATTGACAAGGTGTGGAAGGAATATGTTGGCAGGTTGGTGACAAGGAGGTCTGGGGAAGAGTTATTGGGTTGGCCAAAAAGTTTGTTTGGGTTTCCATACGATATTTTTAAAAAATCCAAATAAACTTTTTGGCCAGCTCACTCTATGGCTGGATCTCTACAAATGGGCATGGAATGTGAGGATATTTGTGCCCCATGTGACTGCTCACTAAAGGGTATTCACTGCAAAGGAGGCTCCTGCCAATCAGGTGAACAAAACATGTTCTAAAGATGTCAACCAGCCTCTTTTCCCAGACACCTCAGTGCTAGCTCAGTCAGCCCATGTAACCAAGCGGCCATAGCGGCGGGGTTTGAGTCCAAGTCTACACACGGACTTCTCCTCACCAACACGGACTTGGCCATCTAATCAGCCCACAGCAGAAACCAACACTGAGTCCCCAGTAGAAGCCCATGGGGACCCAGCCAGCCACCTAGTGACACATGGGTTAATTGGACTCTTTCCATATTGGAAGAGGCAGAGATTTGTCCCCAGTGGACTATATACATGTTCTGGATACACACGTGCCTTTCCTGTTAATAATGTTTCTGCAAGCAACACCATTCATGGATTTGTGGAGTACCTTCCTCACGGTCCTGCTGTTCTACACAATATTGCTTTGGATCAGAGAAGTCACCTCACGTCCAAAGAGCAGCAAAGGGCAGATGCCCATGGGATTAACCAGTTTAACTACATACACTATCACTCAGAAGCAGCTAACCTAATAGAAGGGTGGAATGGCAGACTGATGAGCTAGTTATGGTGCTTTTTGGGAGTCATCCCTTCGAAGGGATGGGGTTCTGTCTTACAGGCTACAGTGGATGCTCTGAATCAGAGACCATTGCATGGTGCCGTCTGTCCCTGGGCCTGGGAATCAGGGTGACAATGGCTCCTCTCACTGTTAGCACACCTGACACTCCACTCATGGTGCGGATTTCTATACCAGCCAAGAGCCCCAGGAGACAGAAGCCACAGTAGCTCACAGAGAAAATTTAAGGTACAGAACTGTTCTCTAACACAACATTGTAAATCAACTATATTTCAATAAAATAATTTTTTTCAAAAAGAACTGTTGGGACTTCCCTGGTGGTCCAGGGGCTACGACTCTGCTAAGACTCAGTGCAGAGGGCCAGGTTTGATCGCTGGTGGGGGAACTAGATCCCACATGCCACAACTAAGACACAGCACAGCCAAATAAATAAATATTTTAAAACTTTTAAAAAGATTTTTTAAAAATAGAACTAAGTAGGTACAAATTTAACTAGTAAGTGAAAGAGTAAAATAAAGCTTTGTGGGTGCTAAGGTGCTTCAGTCATGTCTGACTCTTTGCGACCCCATGGACTGTAGCCCTCCAGGCTCCTCAGTCCATGGGATTTTTCAGGCAAGAATACTGGAGTGGGTTGCCATGTCCTCCTCCAGGGCATCTTCCCAACCCGTGTCTGTTACATTTCTGGCATTGGCAGGTGGGTTCTTTACCACTAGAGCCACCTGGGAAGCCCAAACAAAGCTTTAAGGTATCACAAAGATAGCAAGTGCAGGAAGCAGCCCCTACTCTAGAGCTGGAAGAATGAATACGATTGGAATGATGGAAATAAACTCACAGGAGAGGCCTGGGGCTGACATACAGACCTTGGAGGAGGGGGCCCTGCTTGGCTGGTGCTAGTTCCTCTGAGTAGGGAAGAGGCCCTGTGGGTCTGGAACCCAAACTTCTGAGGAGAGGACATAGTCCAAATAGGGCTAGGATGTCCAGTAGATGGTGGGAGGTACATGATGAAGGTTTAATTGAGGACTAGATTTAGCTGATGCTGCTGGATTGAAGCATTGAGATGCAGGTATGCTCCCCCAAACTGAAACCAGATGGAAGGCCCCCAGGAAGCCTCCAGGAAGAACCCCTTTGCCCTCTCCTGGCTGGCAGTCTCCTGCTCTGCTCACCCAGAGGAGCCTGCAGGGGAGCCAGTGGGAAAACAGAGGCACCATCCCACATTGCAAAGCAGAAATGAATCAGGGCAACCCACCGGTAGGGCATAGACCATGACGGGGGACGCTGATCATTCCCATATGGAAGATCAGATCAGATCAGATCAGATCAGTTGTTCAGTCGTGTCCGACTCTTTGCGACCCCATGAATCGCAGCATGCCAGGCCTCCCTGTCCATCACCAACTCCCGGAGTTCACTGAGACTCATATCCATCGAGTCAGTGATGCCATCCAGCCTAAACCTGTGGGTTGGTCTGTGTTTATCCTTATATGCTTCACAAAACCTAACACAGTTTTCATCTATTTCTAAATTATCTATTTTTTTTCCTTCTACCAAGACTGAAGTCAAGGCCTATCTTTTAATTCTGACTCTGCCTCTCAACAGTTGTGTGATTGGTGCCTGTCATTTCATAACTCTGAGCTTCAGTTTCCATATCTCTATAACACAGAAAACAACACTTATTCCTCACAGGGTTGCTGTGATGACATGAAAATGAAAGCTTAGTGTGGTGCTTGGCACATGGTGAAAAAGATATTCAAAAACATCTGTTCATTCCAAATATGAAGCCAAATGTATGCATGCTAAGTTGCTTCAGTCATGTCCGACTCTGTGCGACCCTATGGACTGCAGCCCAACAGGCTCCTCTGTCCAGGAGATTCTTCAGGGAAGAAGACTAGAGTGAGTTGCCATGCCTTCCTCCAGGGGATCTTCCCAACCCAGGGACTGAACCCACGTCTCTTACCTCTTATGTCTCATGCATTGGCAGACAGGTTCTTTACCACTAGCGCTACCTGGAAAGCCCCATGAAGCCAAATATCTCCCTTTAAATTGTTTGTCAACCATTTTCAACATTAAGTTCCAGGGTCCTAGAATCCTTGGGTTAAGTCTTTGTTCTTTTTTTCCTGAGAGTGGACCATGGGAGACTTCCACATTGTCTCCACTCCCTCAACCAGCAGAAGGGACGGAGGGAGGCTCTCAAGAGATCCCTGGTGGCACCTAGTGGAAATCCCTAGGAGTGGAGGTGGCACTCTATCTCTGAGTGTGCCCTTTCCTTAGGAAAATAGCCCCCTGTTTGGCTGAGGACTGTTTTAACCCGTTCTTCCTCTTGGACTCATTGCAAGTGCTTGAGTCTGGGAGAAGGGAAGAAATGGTTCTGTTAAAACATCTGGCTGGGGTGGTACCCAGGCTTGTGCAAACAGCACTAAAAGTGATGTTGGTGCTGGGGTCCTCTCCGTGGCCAGTGGGAGAAGCTGAGCTGGACCTTTAAGGCACCCTTGGGAGAGCTCCTCCATCCCCTTCCACATTTGGTGTCCCCAAGACTTGACTCCTCCAGGACTTAGGATTCCCTCTTCCCCAGTGGCAGCTCCTCGGGTCTTGCCCTGACCTCATAATTGATCCCTTTGCCACATCCCCACACGACTGGCTTCTCAGTATTAATAAAATCCCATCCTAAAGCCTCACCAGGTGTCTCTGGTCCTGATCCATTTAAATCCTGTTCATCCTCCAGAACATCAGGAACACCAACCTAGCCGAGCGCTCCCACCCCCAGCCCCTTGCCTCAGTGCTGGCCCCCCTCCCTTCAGTGTTCCTAAGGACTCGCCTTCTCAGGACTGGAGACCGCCTGGTCACCCTTTCTCCTAGCTCCCAGCGGGGCGGCTGAATCAAAGACGGAAGCCTGGGGTAATCAAGTTTAACGCGGAGCACTGGAAATCGGACCGGTCAGGGACCAGCCAGGGACGCAGTCTCCTCCGTCACAGGGGAGACTGGGACTCAGTGACTGTGCTTCGAAAGTCTGCGGCGTCCTGGGGTTTCCCCTGACAGCCCTGCTTCCTGATCAGTTTCAGGTCCAGCTCCAGTTGGGTTCGCAGCTGAAGCCCACCTTTACCCGGCAGAAGGACGCGGCTGCAGAAGACAACTCTGGGCCAGGCGGGACGGATAACTACTGCTCCCCAGGAGCCGCGGCAAGAATAAACGCAGTGTTTACACGCTAATGGTTTCTCCGTTCATAAATGTTACGTTTTCATCCACCTACTCCGAGGCAGCTGAGCACTTAAAAATCAGCTTTGTTTTCCAAAGGGCCAAGTGTAACCCCTTGGCGGGACGTGTGGCGTGTTCAGCTCTGGAGAAGGTCACGGGGGCAGGCCGGGGGCGAGGAAGCCCTTAGCTGAAAGCCTTGAGGACAGGCGATCCCGTGTCGGGGTGCGGGGCGGGGGGAAGGGGCCCCAAATCTGAGGGCCAGGAGAAGCTGCGGGGATAAGAGTCCCGGCCCTGCCCCCGGCGAGCCTGAGGAATGGGAAGCAGGCCTCTTAATGGGCGCCTGCGGCTCCGGCAGGGACGGCAGGGGGCGTCCAAGGTCGTCCCTCCCAGCGGAGCGTGCGGGGAGTGCGAGGCTAAGCCCGGAATCGCTGCAAGAGCGCCCCATTCCGAGTTCCCGGAGAGATACTGGCGTGGAGGGGCGTGGTCTCGGAGGGGGCGTGTCGGGATGTCGAGGGGCGTGGTCTGGTGGGGCCGCCTCCGGTGACAACCGAGAAGGCGGTGGTGCTGCCAGTCTGCCTGGTGTTAGGCGAAATGGGGCTGGAAAGATCAGCTTGGCGTTTTAGGCGGGTCCCTCTGGCTCTGGACGATGGGTGTTGAGGGAGAGATCTCGAAGAGAGAGCCCAGGTCAGGAGGCGATTTCAGAAAGGCGCGGAAAAAGAAAAGCCCTCATTAGAGAGACCACAGTGGCAAGGAGCGAAAGAGGTGGGCTCAAGAGGAGAAAGGCGTGAAGGACAGTCCTCCCGACCTGAGGTCGACGGGGTGCGGGCGGCGAAGAGCAGGGAGGAGCCTGAGCGCTCGGTTCCCGAGGCGGCTGCTCCGGAGGGCGGGCTGGCAGCCGCAGCCTTTCCCGCACCCGATCCCCGAGACTAGGCAGCGCTCCTCCAGAATTCGTCCTTGGCCCGCGCCAGTGCGGGCGCTAAGAGCCGCGAGTCGCGCAGGACATGAAGGGAGGACCCAATGCCCGGCCATCTGCTGACCAGTCTGGAGCCAGTTAGAGCCACCGAGCTCTCCAGCACGCCGTCTGGCCCCAGCGGTCCCTCACCCGGCTAAGCCCGCGCCTGGGACGCCTTCAGGATGCCTTGAGTCTGGAGGCAGAAATCCTGGTCACCCCTCTCTCCCCACTCCGCCTCCCTCCCCTACACTCGGAACCAGAACTGCTTATTTCTAGTCCAAATATGATGGTGATAATCTATCAAATCTACTGTGAAGTGAGTACTCAGTGTGTGTGTGTTTGTTCTAGCTTTGTGGTAAGCATTTTTTTCATGTGTTTCCTCATAAATTCCCCTACTTTCCTACGACTTTCGTCATTTTGGCCAGTACCACCTGAATTATTATTTACTTATAATTTTTAAGCCACTCAGAATTTAAAGAAGTGCTATCTGAAATCACAGGTTTGATACACCGTGTTTATTTTTACTAGTTCATATACTATACATATGAACTAAATATTCGCTCGTGGGACTTCCCCAACTGTCCAGTAGTTAAGACTGTGCGCTTCCACTGCAAGGAGCGCGGATACGACTCTTGGTCAGGGAAGTAAGGTCCCCGCGGCCAAAACAAGGAAAGAAAGTTCACTCATAAGCCACATGAAATCACCTCATGTTCCACCAGTCGTCCCTGATTTTCGGACTGGTAAACTGAGGCTCAGGGAGATTGTGTCCCTCCCACAATTCTGGTATGCTGCTGCTAAGTCACTTCAGTCGTGTGTGACTCTGTGTGATCCCACAGACCGCAGCCACCAGGCTCCCCCGTCCCTGGGATTCTCCAGGCAAGCACACTGGAGTGGGTTGCCATTTCCTTCTCCAATGCATGAAAGTGAAAAGTGAAAGGGAAGTCGCTCAGTCGTGTCTGACTCTTAGCGACCCCATGGACTGCAGCCTACCAGGCTCCTCCATCCATGGGATTTTCCAGGCAAAGTACTGGAGTGGGGTGCCATTGCCTTCTCCGAATTCTGGTATAGGGCCAAGCTAGTGCACTACTTAACTTCTGAAATTGCCCAACTGTGACACAGGGTACTACAAAAGGAGGCAGCCTGGAGGGGTCCTAACAGAAGGGGAGCAACAAGACAGGGATGTGTCCAAGACACTAGGGCTGGGCAGGAATGGGATACTCTGAGGCTCAGTTTTTCCATCTCTGAAACAGGTAGTAACAATCTCTTTCCTGAGGGCCTTGTGAGAACTGAGATAAAGCAGTGTTTAGCACAGTTCTTGAAACTACCACACAATTGCACTCATCACACACTAGTAAAGTAATGCTCCAAATTCTCCAAGCCAGGCTTCAGCAATATGTGAACCGCGAACTTCCAGATGTTCAAGCTGGTTTTAGAAAAGGCAGAGGAACCAGAGACCAAATTGCCAACATCTGCTGGATCATCGAAAAAGCAAGAGAGTTCCAGAAAAACATCTGCTTCTGCTTTCTTGACTATGCCAAAGCCTTTGACTGTGTGGATCACAACAAACTGCAGAAAATTCTGAAAGAGATGGGAATACCAGAGCACCTGACCTGCCTCTTGAGAAACCTGTATGCAGGTCAGGAAGCAACAGTTAGAACTGGACATGGAACAACAGACTGGTTCCAAATAGGAAAAGGAGTACATCAAGGCTGTATATTGTTACCCTGCTTATTTAACTTCTATGCAGAGTACATCATGAGAAATGCTGGGCTGGAAAAAGCACAAGCTGGAATCAAGATTGCTGGGAGAAATATCAATAACCTCAGATAGGCAGATGACACCACCCTTATGGCAGAAAGTGAAGAGGAACTAAAAAGCCTCTTGATGAAAGTGAAAGAGGAGAGTGGAAAAGTTGGCTTAAAGCTCAACATTCAGAAAACGAAGATCATGGCATCTGGTCCCATCACTGCATGGGAAATAGATGGGGAAACAGTGTCAGACTTTATTTTGGGGGGCTCCAAAATCACTGCAGATGGTGATTGCAGCCATGAAATTAAAAGACACTTACTCCTTGGAAGGAAAGTTATGACCAACCTAGATAGCATATTAAAAGGCAGAGACATTACTTTGCCAACAAAGGTCCGTCTAGTCAAGGCTATGGTTTTTCCAGTGGTTATGTATGGATGTGAGAGTTGGACTGTGAAGAAAGCTGAGTGCCGAAGAATCGATGCTTTTGAGGTGTGGTGTTGGAGAAGACTCTTGAGAATCCCTTGGACTGCAAGGAGATCCAACCAGTCCATCCTAAAGGAGATCAGTCCTGGGTGTTCATTGGAAGGACTGATGCTGAAGCTGAAACTCCAATACTTTGGCCACCTGATGTGAAGAACTGACTCACTGGAAAAGCCCCTGATGCTGGGAGGGATTGGGGGCAAGAGGAGAAGGGGACGACAGAGGATGAGACGGCTGGATGGCATCACCGACTCGATGGACATGAGTTTGAGTGAACTCTGGGAGTTGGTGATGGACAGGGAGGCCTAGGGTGCTGTGATTTGTGGGGTTGCAAAGAGTCGGACACAACTGAGCGACTGAACTGAACTGAACTGGCTTGGCACATAACAACCCCTCATTAAATCTATACTGTTGTTATACAGAGTAGAGTAGGGAGTTCTGAGGCCATGCTTGTGAGTGAGTGGCTCCTCTACCAAATTATCTGAGATTTCACAAACTCTGCTCCCCTTAGGCTAGCACTGTTAGCGGTTTGGTGTGTATCCTTCCAGACCTTTGCTATGCATGTGCATATAGTCTCTGTGTATGTATGCTATGTACATCCACACATGATTTACAAATGATTTGGGGTTTTGTTACCGTTTTTGTTGTTAGACTCGTAGACAAAAATGCTATACTTATTCCACAGCTTGCTTTTATTTGATTCAACAGTATAGCTTGGAAATCTTTCCACATCAGCATGTATAGGTCTCTCTGCTTCATTCTT
The DNA here is from genome assembly GCF_055505025.1 of Bos grunniens. Lineage (NCBI taxonomy): Eukaryota > Metazoa > Chordata > Mammalia > Artiodactyla > Bovidae > Bos > Bos grunniens. Next base: position 52,013,977 of record NC_141180.1, read on the forward strand.
TTTTAATGGCTACATACTATTTCTTAATATCACTCCATAACATTTTATTTAGACATTCTTCTACTGCTGGACATTTAGGATGTTCAATTTTTTCAGTTTTACAAACAGTACTGTGAAATATATGTTTATCCTTGTTTTTGCATTTCTAGGAAACAGGTTTATAGACGTGGAGATTTTGAGGAAGAATATTAAAACATTCTATACTATTTCCTTTCAGTTCTCTATTAATTTTGTTGTTGATATTTAATCATTTAATCAGCCTGAAATTAGTTTTGGGGGTATGAAATAGTAATAAAATGCTGCCTCGTGAATAGAGCAATTATCTTATCTTACTATTTGAAAATTAAATAGCTTCACCCTTACCCAATGGGTTTTTAAAAATTATTTTTATTTATTTAAGTAATTTATTTAGCTGTGCCAGGTCTTAGCTGCAGCATGTGGGATCTAGTTCCTGACCAGGGATTGAACTCTGGCACCCTGAATTGGGAGCATAATGTCATAACCATTAGACTGCCAGGGAAGTCGCACCCAATAGTTTTTAACACTGTCTTTATCATATCTTGGATTCCTTGGTTCTGTTTCTTGACCATTTATTTAGTTCCATTTATCTATTTACTTATCTTATGCAAATATTTTTTAAATAAGTAAATATTTTGTAATACACTGACATTTGCTTAAAGCAAGTATTTTTTTCTCTTTTGTAAAATTTCTTAGCTCTTCTTACATTTTCTCTCTTCCAAATGAACTTTAGAATTAATAAGTAGTTTCATTAAGAATCCTGTTAGAATTTTTTTTATTGAGATTGTCTTAATGTATAGATTCATGTGGTAAGAATTAAAATCTTAACAGTATTGAGTCTTTCCATTCAGGATCATATATCTTTCTTAATTTACTCAGATCTTTCTTATGGCCTTCAACAAAGTTTCAGATTGTCTTTAAATAATTCTCACTCATTTCCTAGGTTTATTTTTTGATGTGTTATAGCTTAGTAAGCATTGTAGATAGTATTTTTTCATATTACACATGTATATGTTAATCTTATAACCAGCAATTAGTTTTATTATGAATTTTAAGTAGTTATTATTAATGTGTATAAATTCTGTTGACTTTTTAAAAATTGGAGTATAAATTGGCATACAATATTAGATTAGTTTCAGGTGTCTAACATAGTGATTCAATATTTTTATATGTTAAAAGTTATCATGACTATTGATTTTGAGTGTTTTGTTACCTACCATCTTATTGAGATCTCATTAAAACCAGTAATTTTATATTGAGACTCTTGGACTTTCTGTGTTAACAATTTTACAATAAAACTAGCAGTGAATATTTATTGAGCATTTACTATGTGCCAGGAACAGTTCCAAGCAGTTGACATATTTTAATTAATATCCCCCTCACAACCCCAAAAGCACAAACATACAAAACACACAACAGCAAGCATTCTATTTCCCCATCTTACAGGAAAAAACCCAAACCCTCCTGAGCTCCACTTTCCTCTTCAGTTACTTTTCATTTCTCTTTATTTTAACCGAAACTCCTGGAGGTATAGATTCATTTCCTCAAATTCTTTTTAAAAACATTTCCAACTGATTCAAAAATTTTAAGTCTATAGAGAAGTTGAAACAATAACACAATGAATACTCTTCATGTAAATTTACCAGTTACTGTTTCACCATATTTATTTTTATCTTTTACTCTATATACTTTTACTTTTTTAAAAAAATTGAAGTATAGTTGATTTGCAATGTTGTGTTAATTTCTCCTGTACAAGTGCAATTATACATGCTCACATATGTATATATATGCATACATACATTCTTTTTATATTCTTATTACGGTTTATCCCAAGACATTGAATATAGTTCCCTGTGCTATACAGTAAGACCTTGTTGTTCATCCATTCTATATGTATTTAGTTTGCATATATTAGCCCCAAACTCCCAGTCCACCCCTCCCCCAACCCCTGTCTCTATATTTTAGATTAAGCCACAGCCATTATGACTCTTCACGCCTTCAGCTTTCATCTCCTAAGAGCAAGGATATTCTTCTCTATAACCATAATTCCATTATCATACATCCAAGAAATTTGAAGTTGGTACATTATTTAATATATAGTCCATACTGAAGTTTGCCCAACTGTCCCTAAAATTTCTTTATAACTTCTTTTTTAATCCAGGATCCAATGAAGGATTAACGTGCAATTAGTTATCATGTCTCTCAAGTCACCTTTAATCCAAAGCAGTTCCCCTGCCTTGTTCTGTTTTGTGAAACTGACTTTTTTGTCTTTTTGGTTGAGTTGGGTCTCTGCTGCTCTGCACAGGCTTTCTCTAGTTGTGGTGAGCGGGGGCTCCTCTCTGGTCGTGCTGCACGGGCTCCTCTCTGGTCGTGCTGCACCGGCTCCTCTGGTCGTGCTGCACCGGCTCCTCATGTGGCGGCTTCTCTCGTGGAGCACAGGCTCGGTGCACGGCTGCAGTAGTTGTGGTGCATGGGCTTGGTTGCTCCATGGCATGTGGGATCTTCCCAGACCAGGGGTCGAACCCATGTCTCCTGCACTGGCATGTGGATTCTTATCCACTGTGCCACCAGGGAAGTCCTGAAATTGATATTTTTGAAGAGTCTAAGGCCAAGATTTTTTTTCTATTTATTTGGCTGCACCGTGTTTTAGTTGCAGCACACCAGATCTTTAGTTGTGACATTTGAACTCTTAGTTGCAGCATGTGGGATCTAGTTCCCTGACCAGGGATAAAAACCCAGGCCCCCTGCACTGGGAGCGGGGAGTTTCATAGGCCATTGCTTTTGTAGGGCGTCTCACTTTGGATTTATCTGATTTATTCCTCATGATTATATTCAGGTTAAACCTTTTGGGTAGAAACATTTGGGTAATGTGTCCTCATGTTTTACATCAGGGGTTTATAATATCAGTTCATCTCATTATTGACAATGTGCAGTGTGAGCATTTGGATTAAAGACCCGATTTCTCATGAATCCACTCTAATCAAGTTTTGTTCCCTCAGTGTCACCAACATGGTCCTTAGAAAGATCACCAATTACCTCCACGTTGCCAGATTCAACTGTCAGTTCTCAGACCTCTCTCTCTTGACGGATCAGTAGTATTTGTTACGGAGACCACTTCTCTTCTTTGGAGTGTTTGCTTCTTTGGATTTCCAGACATCCCAAACGTCTGGCTTTTTTCCTGTCTGCCCACTCATCTCAGTCTCCTTTGGAGTGCTCCCTGGCTCCCTAAACTCTCAATGTTGAGTGCCTGAGTGCTTGGACCTCTTCTCTAATTTCTATCTACACTCCCTTGGTGACCTCATCCAGCTTTTTGGCTTTTACACCGTGCATTTACTGGTGACTTCTAAATTCCCATCTCTAGCCCAAACCTCTCTCCTAAATGCCAGGCTTGTATCCAACAATCTACTTGAAATCTCCACTAAAGTCTAATTAAGCACCTCAATCTTAACATGCTCATAACTAAGCTCCTTATATCCTGCCCATCCTGCCCCCTTGGGTTCCCCTTTCTCAAGCAATAGCAACTTCATTCTTGCAGTTGTTCAGGCCAAAAACCTTGGCGCCATAAACTCCTCTCTTTCTCATGCCCACACCTGTCAGCAAGTTCCAGAGAGCCTACCTTTTAAAAATATCCAGAATGCCACTTCTCACCACCTCTCTTGCCACCAGTGAAATCCAAACCGCGATACCATGTCACATTTGCCTTACTGCCATAGCTTCCTAAGGGGTTCTCCTTCCTGCTCTACCCTTATCCTCATTTTCTACACAACAATTGGAGTAATTTTGTTAAAACTTAAGTCATACAGTTTTATCCTTCTGCTTAGAACTCTCTGCAGAGGCTCCTCCTCTCAGGGTTCTTACTGGGACCTCTAAGTCCTGCAGGATCTGGTCCCCATTGCCATCTCTGATTTTCCTCCTACTCTGCCTCCCTGTGGTTTCTGAACACGCCAGGCTCACTGTCCCCTCAACAGGGCCCCTGCTGCTGCTGCTGCTAAGTCGCTTCAGTTGTGTCTGACTCTGTGGATCTGGATGCTCTTCTCTCACATCTGTGTGGCTTGCTGTCTCATATTCTTTAGGTCTTTACTCAAAAGACACCTCTTTTGAGGTTATGCCTTCCTGGCCTAACTCCCAGGACCCACTCCCCTTGTATCACAACACTTCTTTACCCACGTTACATTTTTTTCTTCAGCACCTACCACTATCTAATAAATGATATATAATCATCTTTTGGTGTCTGTAGGGGATTGGTTACAGGATCTTTCTCCCATACCAAAATCTGCTGATGCTGAAGTCCCACACTGGGGATTCTGTATCTGTGGAACCCAGGGATATGGTGGGTTCATTGTATATTTATTGAACAGCAACAACAAAAAATTCCAAGGACTTCTCTGGTGGTCCAGTGGCTAAGACACCACCCTCCCAATGCAGGGGACCTGGGTTCATTCCCTGTCGGGAAACTAGATCCCACATGCTGCAACTACGAGTTTGCATGCCCCAACTAAAGATCCCGGATGCCACAGTGCAGACTGAAGATTCCAGGTGCTGCAACAAAGACCCGACACAGCAAAAACATTTTGTAAAAAATGTGCCTATAAGTGGGCTTGCAAAGTTCAAGCCTGTGTTGTTAAAAGGCATGAGCTTAAACTGTGTGGGTTCACTGATATGTGGATATTTTTCACTAAACATACTCCACAATATCATGATCAGCAGTGGTTGATTTCCTGGATGAGGAACCATGACTGTGGAAGGTCAACTATGGGGCTAGAGCATCCAAGATTTTGGTATCCACAGTCAATCCTGGATCCAATCCCTGGGGATTCAGTGGGACTATGGAATTTTACTTTTTCATCCTTTAAGGATTATCCTTGTTGTCTACTTCCCTCACTAGAATGTAGCTCTAGAATATCTATGAGGACAGAGAACTTTGTTTTGTCACTTCAGTATTCCATCAGTAGTGCTGGCATACAGTATGTGCTCTATAAATATAAAACTTTCTGAATGAACAAGGCATTGGACCTGAGCTTTTTTTTGTTGTTGTTGCTGCACTCCACAGCTTGTGGGATTTAGTTCTCCCACCAGGGGAGAACCCAGGCCCTAGGCAGTGAACACACCGAGTCCTAACCACTGGACCGCCAGGGAACTGCCAGAGCCTGAACTCTTAATGATGAAGCTATGCTGCAAATAATTATTTCCTTAAAAAATATATTTTCTGATTGACTAAAACTTTACGAAGAATGTTTAGAGATAGTGTTGGAAAAAATACTCCTAATGAAATGCAGGAGAGAATGTGGAGAAAAGGAAATCCTCTTGTACTGTTGGTAGGGAGAATAGAATGAAGATCCCTTAAAAAGCTAGGAACAAAACTACCAAATGGATCCACCAATCCCACAAAGGGGCATATACACTGAGAAAAATCATAATTCAAAAGACATATGTACCCATGTTCACTGTAGCACTATTTACAATAGCCAGGACATGGAAGCAGCCCATTAATAGATGTCCATAGACAGATGAATGGATAAAGAAGCTGTGATACATAAACAATGGAATATTACTCAGCCATAAAAAGAAATGAATTCAGTCAGTTCTAGTGAGGTGGATGAACTTACACTGTCACAGAGAGTGAAGAAAATCAGAAAGAGAAAAACAAATATCATATATTAACACATATATATGGAATCTAAAAATGGTACTGATGAATCTATTTGCAGGGCAGTAATAGAGACACTGGAGGTGGAGTAATAGAGACAGTGGAGGGGATGGAATTCCAGTTGAGCTATTTCAAATCCTGAAAGATGATGCTGTGAAAGTGCTGCACTCAATATGCCACCAAATTTGGAAAACTCAGCAGTGGCTACAGGACTGGAAAAGGTCAGTTTTCATTCCAATCCCAAAGAAAGGCAATGCCAAAGAATGCTCAAACTACCGCACAATTGCACTCATCTCACACGCTAGTAAAGTAATGCTCCAAATTCTCCAAGCCAGGCTTCAGCAATATGTGAACCGCGAACTTCCAGATGTTCAACCTGGTTTTAAAAAAGGCAGAGGAATGAGAGATCAAATTGCCAACATCCACTGGATCATGGAAAAAGCAAGAAAGTTCCAGAAAAACATCTATTTCTGCTTTATTGACTATGCCAAAGCCTTTGACTGTGTGGATCACAACAAACTGCAGAAAATTCTGAAAGAGATGGGAATACCAGAGCACCTGACCTGCCTCTTGAGAAACCTGTATGCAGGTCAGGAAGCAACAGTTAGAACTGGACATGGAACAACAGACTGGTTCCAAATAGGAAAAGGAGTACGTCAAGGCTGTATATTATCACCCTGCTTACTTAACTTCTATGCAGAGTACATCATGAGAAATGCTGGACTGGAAAAAGCACAAGCTGGAATCAAGATTGCTGGGAGAAATATCAATAACCTCAGATATGCAGATGACACCACCCTTATGGCAGAAAGTGAAGAGGAACTAAAAAGCCTCTTGATGAAAGTGAAAGAGGAGAGTGGAAAAGTTGGCTTAAAGCTCAACAACATTCAGAAAACGAAGATCATGGCATCTGGTCCCATCACTGCATGGGAAATAGATGGGGAAACAGTGGAAACAGTGTCAGACTTTATTTTTGGGGGCTCCAAAATCACTGCAGATGGTGACTGCAGCCATGAAATTAAAAGACGCTTACTCCTTGGAAGGAAAGTTATGACCAACCTAGATGGCATATTCAAAAGCAGAGACATTACTTTGCCAACAAAGGTCCGGCTAGTCAAGGCTATGGTTTTTCCAGTGGTTATGTATGGATGTGAGAGTTGGACTGTGAAGAAAGCTGAGTGCCGAAGAATCGATGCTTTTGAGGTGCGGTGCTGGAGAAGACTCTTGAGAGTCCCTTGGACTGCAAGGAGATCCAACCAGTCCATTCTAAAGGAGATCAGTCCTGGGTGTTCATTGGAAGGACTGATGCTGAAGCTGAAACTCCCAATACTTTGGCCACCTCATGTTAAGAGTTGACTCATTGGAAAAGACTCTGATGCTGGGAGGGATTGGGGCAGGAGGAGAAGGGGACGACAGAGGATGAGATGGCTGGATGGCATCACTGACTCGACGGATGTGAGTCTGAGTGAACTCTGGGAGTTGGTGATGGACGGGGAGGCCTGGCGTGCTGCGATTCATGGGGTCTCAAAAAGTCAGACACGGCTGAGTGACTGAACTGAACTGGAGACACAGACATAGAGAACAGGCTTGTGGACACAGTGGGTGAAGGAGAGAGTGAGATGAATTGACAGTTTAGTTAGCTAAACTAACTTTAGCTAGTGGCAAGTTGTATTAATATAACACAGGGAGCTTAACCTGGTGTTCTGTGACAACCTAGAGGGGTGGGATGGGTGGGGCAGGGGGTGGAAGGGAGGTTCAAGAGGAAGGGGACATTTGTATGCTTATGGCTAAATTTATGTTGCTGTATGGCAGAAACCAACAGAACATTGTAAAGAAATTATCCTCCAATTAAAAAAATAGCACTGGTCAGACCAGCAATGACCAATTTTAAGATGAAAAATAAAAGGATTCATAATGACTTTAAGAGCATGCTTCTTACCTAGTTTCACCATTAGTTATTAATGTTCTTACTGACTCAACTGACTTGATCATGTTACTGCTAAGTCGCTTCAGTCGTGTCTGACTCTGTGCGACCTCATAGACAGCAGCCCACCAGGCTCCGCCATCCCTGGGATTCTCGAGGCAAGAACACTGGAGTGGGCTGCCATTTCCTTCTCCAACTGATCATGTTACCTAAATCCTATTTCATTTAGAGACCAATGCTTAATGGCATAAGAATGACAGCTATTCAGCAGGAATTTAATAGAAAATGCATACTACCTAGAAAGTTGGGAAGTTGAAGGAATTTTTCTCTACAACTTTGCAAGAAATAGAATGTATGCTTATTAGCTTTATCAGAATTTAAAATTCTACCCCAGCATTTATTGAATATTATGCGCCCAGCCTTGTGTTTTCACTTAATCTTCAAAATAATAAATCAGTTACTATATTTTAAGGTTATGGAAATGTAATGTTAAAATCTGAAGGGCAAGAGAAACATTCATTTAGTATGAATCCAGTCATGTCCAACTCTTTGGGTTGTAGTTCACCAGGTTCCTCTGTCTGTGGGATTTTTCGAGCAAGAATACTGGAATGGGTTGCCATTTTCTTCTCCAGGGGATCTTCCTGACCCAGGGATTGAACCCACGGCTTTGATGTCTCCTATATTGCAGGCGGATTCTTTACCTGCTGTCATCACGGAAGCCCATATTTTAAGGTTATAGAAGCTTAACATTACGATCTGAAGGACAGGAGAAACATTCTAGTATGAATCCAACCAATTTTTTTTCAGTTTTTCTACGTACCAGTACAGGGGCTACAACAGAAAGGACACTGAACCCGTTTTTATAGCACATTCTAGTAGGGGTAAAAAAGGAATGTAATTTCAGATTTTGATAAATAAGGAAATAAAACCAAGGGATGTGACACAGTGTATGTGGGCAGAGGGTTTGGCTGCAGCTTAGTAAGCGAGTGGTGGAAAGACTGGTGAGGCCAGATCAAAAAGGCCTGCCTCATGAGCTAGTTTAGATGTTATGCTGTGAGTAATGGGAAGCCACTAGAAAATTTTAAGTGCGGAAATGATCTGATCTGTTTTAGAAGCATTCTCTGGGGGCTGTAGAGGCCAGGGGGAATGAGTGGATGAATGCAGACTGACTTAAGTTATGGTAATAGTCCGGGTGAGAGGATAGCAGCTCAAACTAGGATGATAGAAGGTAAGTGGAAAGTTTGGGGCACACTTTTGGAGGAAGTCAACAGGATTTAATGGAGGAATGAAGGTGATGGCTCAAGACTGAGCAGGTTGTGAGCAGCATGTCTTCAAATGCAATTTTAATTTCTTGGCTATGCTGGGTCTTCGATGCTGCACGTGTGCTTTGTGTGCATGGGCTTTCTCTAGATGCGGAGTGAAGGCTACTCTCTGGTTTCGATGGGTGACTTTCATTTCTGAGCACAGGTTCAAGGGCTCATGGGCTCAGTAGTTTGTGGTGCACAGGCTTAATTGTTTCACAGCATGTGGGATCTTCCTAGAGCAGAGATTGAACCCATGCACCCTGCCTTGGCAGGTAGGTTCCCAACCACGGGACCACCAGGGATGGCCCCTTCTTGTAATTTCTATTATCTGTCCCTCATTCCCAGTTTTGTCTCCCCTGCCTGTTTCTACTGTCAAGACTTAACTTCTTCCTAGAGACCCTGTCAAATTAACCGATTTATTTGTATATCTCACAGTAGGGGCATGGGAATGAGAGAGCACTGCCTTGGGTTTAGACTACTAGGGAATAAATCCCATCTCTTCTATTTACTATGTGACCTTGGGCAAGTTTCTTCACCTCTAAAATACATAGTACCCATTTCATAGTCAAGAATTTAGTCCTTGGGCAGTTTATACCTTTACTCAGTCTCCAGCAGATATATTCAAACTTGCAGTTTATGTCCTCTCAAATTCTAGGCTGTCAAGATCAGTTTCAGTGTTTTAGCCAAGGGCTTCCCACATTTATCTAAGACAAATGACATTTCCAAATTCCTTCCTCCAAGCTCTTCCCATTCCTTGATCTTCCTTTAGGAAGATTTTAATCTTATCTTTCTCTTCCCATGATTTTATAGGGTTTTTCATCTGTATAGTTGACTTGGTTTTTGGAATGTTTTCTGGAAACTTTCAGCTATTAATCAGCTATTTTCATAAGATACTTTATATTCAATAGTTACTTTTTAGATGCTAAAAACTGCGCAAGAGTGGCAAGTTTAACTATGGTCCCCACACATCACTTTGTGCCCAACTCTAATTCACTTTTCCTAAGTAAAGTTCTCATGTAGCCAACTCCAAAGCATAGCAGGTAAAAGGGTTTTTAGCCCAATAAGCATTAACTCAGGGATCAAAGGGAGTGGCAAATCATACTTAGATATCTAAGTCAAAGAATATCCCTGACTTCAAAACTATGCATTGTTTAGACCCTAGTCAACTAAGAATAATCTTCCCAAACTCCACTACCTCTTTTAAGTAGGAATGAACTACCTACCTTATAGGAATAAAGACCATGGTATGAGATAAGCTCCATAATACACATACATATCTATGTACATGCTACTACTAAGTCACTTCAGTCCGACTCTGTGCGACCCCATAGACAGCAACCCACCAGGCTCCGCCATCCCTGGGATTCTCCAGGCAAGAACACTGGAGTGGGTTGCCATTTCCTTCTCCAATGCATGAAAGGGAAAAGTGAAAGTGAAGTCACTCAGTCATGTCAGACTCTTTGTGACCCCATGGACTGCAGCCCACCAGGCTCCTCCATCCATGGGATTTTCCAGGCAAGAGTACTGGAGTGGGTGGCCATTGCCTTCTCCAATCTATGTACATACTCTGGAGTAATAAGAAGTTAAAAAAAAAGTAAAAAAAAAGTTCCATCTATTTTGCATCATAATCAGAAACATGTTGTAAAAGTTTTGTTTCCTGAATCTTAGGATTTTATAATGACCTATCTAAATGACCATTTTTATCTAAAAATGAGGTTATTGCTAAAAAGGAGCTTAAGAATAATGTATTCATAAGCCCAGTGTTATTTATACCTTATTGATGTGAATTTTAGTTCATCTCACTTCAGTTTCAGAGCACCTTCGTTCATGTTAAAACTAGTGTCAGTACACTAGGGATGTTAAGTCCATCCTCATTTCACATTCCCAATGCTAAATAAAATGCAGTTTTAAGAATGAACTATAGCTGATTAATACAGGGTTAATATACAGTATCTTAAAATAGCCAGCTCTTCAATGCACCAAGTTTTTGAGCTGAAGACTGTTCTACTTGCAGTTAAATTACCACTAAATATTGTTTAATAGTACAATTATTTATAAATGTACTTTCACTACTTATACAGATTTAACTATTTTCATGGGATCCTGCTGGCCAGTTAGGTTTGGGAATTGTTAATACCCATATCCATAGAGTTAAAATTAGGAGGAAAGCCAGTAGCTCTATTCTTCTTCCCATATAAAGCTTGCATTTACCTCAAAATCACTGCAGGTGGTGACTGCAGCCATGAAACTAAAAGACGCTTACTCCTTGGAAGCAAAGTTATGACCAACCTAGAGGGCATATTCAAAAGCAGAGACATTACTTTGCCAACAAAGGTCCGTCTAGTCAAGGCTATGGTTTTTCCGGTGGTCATGTATGGATGTGAGAGTTGGACTGTGAAGAAGGCTGAGTGCCAAAGGATGCTGAGACATTACTTTGCCAACAAAGGTCCGTCTAGTCAAGGCTATGGTTTTTCCGGTGGTCATGTATGGATGTGAGAGTTGGACTGTGAAGAAGGCTGAGTGCCAAAGGATGCTTTTGAACTGTGGTGTTGGAGAAGACTCTTGAGAGTCCCTTGGACTGCAAGGAGATCCAACCAGTCCATTCTGAAGATCAGCCCTGGGATTTCTTTGGAAGGAATGATGCTAAAGCTGAAACTCCAGTACTTTGGCAACCTCATGCGAAGAGTTGACTCATTGGAAAACACTGATGCTGGGAGGGATTGGGGGCAGGAGGAGAAGGGGATGACAGAGGATGAGATGGCTGGATGGCATCACTGACTCAATGGACGGGAGTCTGAGTGAACTCCAGGGGTTGGTAATGGACAGGGAGGCCTGGCGTGCTATGATTCGTGGGGTCGCAAAAAGTCGGACACGACTGAGTGACTGAACTGAACTGAATAGTTTCTGATAAAATGTAACAATACTTCATACTAAAATTATTCTGAATATGGAACTTTCAAGGAATTAACTGCACGGTTAACGCTGATAGTAAAGACCCAAAGCAGGTATAGTTTAATGTATTTTAATAGCAAACTTACAGGAACAGCACAGAAGACAGACAACATGAAAAACATGTACTTGCACGTAGGGCAACTCAGTTAGAAAAGTATAGTGAGTGGGTGGAATCTACTGTATGATAAAAATGCTACAAACACCACTTAGTTGCAGTCAATAAGAAATTTACTTGTTTTAAAAAAATCCAAATGCTGGCATTGTCCAGAAAAATTTAACAGGTTTATTTATAATTGTTATAAAGTTGAACTGCTGAAACTTGTTCACTGAAACATTTTGACTTTCATTAATGCTTCATGTCCCCGCATTTATATTAAAAATTCACACACAAATGAAAATGGAAAAACTGCCAATACCTGATTTCTGTCCCCTATTTTCCACTTGCAATCATATACTTAGGTACCTTTTGACCCCATGGAAAAAAAATATCTAACGTTCAGAACTACCAATAACAGGAAGAAGAGAATTTTTTTTTTTTTTTTAAAGAATGAAATGTTTCCCATCATAGTGGATTCTTAAGCACGTTCTCCACGTATGCGGCGTGCTAGCTGGATGTCTTTTGGCATAATTGTTACACGTTTGGCATGGATAGCACACAGGTTGGTGTCTTCAAAAAGGCCAACCAGATAGGCCTCACTTGCCTCCTACAAAAGGAACAGAGAAAAAAAAAACGTTATTATCAACAGTTAAAGATACATCTATATTAGTTAAAAAGATGTTTTTGAGCCCTTTAAAAACCTACTTCAGAAGATGTTGACCACTTACCAAATGCTTAATTTAAAATCTGGGATGAGGCTGAAAGGCAGCTTATTAAAGTGAAAAACTCAAGACTGTAAATCTTCATAAAATACGAAAGTCAAATAATTTCACTACCAAATACTTTACCTTTTCTGTTATATGTGATTTTTAAACAAACTGAAATGTGTCTTGAGTAAAGCAAAAATCAAACTTCAACTCTAACATTTATTCTTATCCTCACAAAGATAAATGGAATTATGTATATCTATTCCAAGTAACACTCTCCCACCTCGGGATGTCCTCCTTTTTCTGAATCTTACTCCCAATTCATTATATCCGTTTGACTACTGGTTTCCATCATATGGGCCTCATCTACCTTTCCTTTAAACACCTCAGAGTTTGACTACCAGGTCAGTGTCCTACTTATATACAATGATCTATTTTGCCAACATATGCACCCCTACTAACTGTACTTTCCTCTATGCACCCCTATCTGTAATGGCATGTTATCCCCTCAGCATTAACACTGACCCCTCTGTTTTTTCCCATTACATCATAAAGCTTTTGAAGGTATCCTCTTATTCCTACTTTCACTCTAAACTGCTAGCTACATGAATCATTCAATACTTGCAGAGAAGGAAGAAAAAAGGAGAGCTCCTACTTATAATTAACTCTTAAAATTGTTAGTTATCTTACAGTTGTCTGAAAAGTTGAAGGATTCCTTGGTCTAGGTTAAAACAACTGCTTACGCATTTTGAAATGAACCAGTCATCAGTCCAACTGTTCTAGTGGATTAGGAACACTAAATGAAAGACATTATTTGGCTTCTCTATAGGCAAGTTATTTCTCTGTTTAAGATATATTTAGGAAAAAAAAACACACATTTTTAGAGTTGCTATTTTTGTCTTAATTAAAAAATTATTTCCATTTTGGAACTCTTTAGGTAATAAGACTAAAAGAGAAATACACAAAATACTTGAGCAATTCAAGCCCCACAATACTTCGTAACACACAAGATATAGATGGGAGGGACCAGATTTGCTTTATAAACACTGACTTTGCTAATAACACTTGAGATTCTACTTTTAAAAGTGCTAACAACTCCTCAAATGGTTTGTACTATTCTGTCTTATGAAAATAGTTTACCTTCATTCTTTTTAGCCTCTTCTATAAAAATGTTTCATTCAAATTTTACTGTCCTTACATCTTTCTGCAGTATGTTATCAACAGATAAGTCTTATTTGCTTATCCTTTATGGCCTTCCTCAAGATTATTCCATGAAGGAGAAAGCAAACATTCCTCTCGCCCCTGCTTCCCAGGTGCAGGTAATTTTGAACTCAATTTCCTTGGCACTCACACGGGCCTTGTACACTAGCCATCTTTTAATACCCTTAAAAGATGGGTACTTACTTAATAAAATACTTATTTTATGCTCACAACGCCTAGCCCTTGAAGGAATAGAAGTTCAAGAAGTATTTGCTGGCTTGGTTTTTTATATCTAACCTTAACTTGAAACTTGCATCTTTTCTTTTTTTTTTTTCCCTTGGATGTGCCCTGTGGCTTGGGGGACTGTTCTCCAACTAGGAACTGTACTTGGGTCCTTAGCCATGAAAGTGCAGGGTCCTGACTACTGGACTGCCAGGGAATGCCCGAAATTTGCACCTTTTCTACACCAGTAGTTCCCTGTATCTTACCTATTCCATATTAAAAGCAAAAGTCCTTAATATTCACGGATTCATCCTTGGGATATTCTAGAAATGGTAAAAAGTTTAGAAAACATAGCATACTGTAGACCCTACTCTTATGAGTTTCACAGTGCACATTAGATACCAGAACTCAAATTCCTCAAGAAAGAAAACAGTTGTTTCTTTTTTTGGTTTCACCCAGCATGTCTCAGGATTATGCAAATCTAGAAGGCTTCTGCAAAATACAGCAGTATGAACTGCTATATGGACAAGCCAACAAGTCCTGAAATTCAAACACCCATTTAAGAGTGGAAAGGTTTTGGCTCCCCTAGTACTATTCAAATATGATATGTGGCAGCTGGGGCTCTCACTGCTATCTTAGAACCTGCTCTAGATGATATGGGGTTGTGTCTGTCAGCTCTGGGAGAAGAGTCAATACAGGGAATTTGACCATGACCCATGTATTTCTAATTCTATTACCAATGTCCAAAGTTTCCTAAACATTAAGGCTATGATGGGATTTAAAGAGGGACACATTAATTTATAGCCCAATGAACAAAATTTTGAGGTAACAGCAAAAAAATATCTTGTAAATGGAAGGAAATGTTAATTCACAACATTTGAGTATATTCAATATCTGACTGTTCCACCATTTCAAACCACCAAAGTCAACTTTTAACATAAGGTGACCTTAATTCAAACTCTCAGTCGTTCGGGGCAAAAGCTAAATTTTAAGTTAGTTAAGTCTTGATAATCTACGGGAAACCAAGTCTGATTCCTCCACCATCCTCCCTAGACTTACTGCCCCCCATCTCTTTTAGTTGTGTTAGAGAAGTTGTGAACTATGTAACTCTAAAGTCAAAAATGGCTTTCTTCTACCCTATTCACATAAGCAAATTCTCCATCTCTATATCCTTAAGAGAAATGAAATATTTTCCAATAAAGAGCTACCAATGCCAGAGTACTACAGGCAGCAGAGTTGAACATTTTGCTCAAAACCAATGCAATCACTTACTGACAAGTATAAAACACAAACCTTAATAACAGCACTGACTTTTAAAAAGACAAGTCTTTTAGCCAGACTGTTAAGTAATCAATTTACAAAGCTCTAACACTGACACTTAGGCTTGACAATGTTGGACTTTCAAGTATAATGTGTGTAACTGTAACTACAGAACAAAATTAGCATCTTTAGGTCAACACTTGAGAATATTTCTGTATTTAAAATTAGTGCAGAAAATATGACTAGCATTTGTAATAAATGAAATGGGATCTAGAAATAGTCAAAGATTAAATCAGAAAATAAAGGTCTTAAATAACAGCACTGGAAGATTTTAGTAGTTTGAAATTTTAGCAATTTCAATTCACTGAGAATTTAATGGATGCCTACTCCTGGAATTCACCAATCAAATGAAGTTCAGACTAACCATAGAAACAGCTCAACCAATTACACTTCAGGATAGAATCCACCTATCAAATCTTCCTCACACATAAAGGAAAAGCTTGGCAACAGCAGCCTTGAAAAATCCTCCAATGGAATGTATGTCGATTCTGGACCCTCCCCTAAAAGAGATTCTGATGCAGGTCTGTGGAGGTGCCTAGTAATCTGCATTTTAAATCACCTCTAACACCATGCTGACAGAGGTGGCAGTCTTGCCATACTCTGAGTTACAATGATCTGATGAATGCCAAACACACTTAACATTATAGGTTACTTAAGTGACTGATGTTAACTGTACCCACATACCTAATCAAGTATCTTAGGTGTGGGCATCTCAAGTTGTTTAATCTGGCACAAACCACCAGTATTTCAAATACATGTGTGTGCTCAGTCAGGTGTGACTCTGTGACCCTTGGTACTATAGCCTGCCAGGCTCCTCAGTCCATGGGATTTTTCAGGCAAAAATACTGGAGTGGGTTGCCATTTCCTCTTCCAGGAGATCTTCCCAACCCAGGTATCAAACCAGAGTCTCCTGCATTGCAGGCGTATTCTTTACCTCTGAGCCACTGGGGAATTCCATTTCAAATACCTAACCACGGCTAAAACTGTATTTCTCAAAGTTCTGACACACTGGCGCTAAGATTAAACTCACTGTTTCCCATTTAAGTGGAAATCCATATATAATCCCCTTAAACAAACTACATGTCTTCAAACTTCTCTCTTTACAAGCCCAGTAACATCTTTTTCTCCCTGCTGTCAATCCAATCCTAACTACCACTCAAGTTTCTTTTAACTTCAATGCATAATTCTTTAATGTTACCTAGTTCTATCCCAGATATTATGTTTTCTCCACTTGCAACTGCCTCTTCAGGTCCAAGAAGCCATTTACTCTAATTTTCCTTTTATATCATTCCCTGTTTGAAACTAATTACCAATACAGACCTTTGGCCCCATGACTTCCTAATATCCAGCAGCAACTGTAAGTCAAACCAGAGGATTTTTTTTTCCTTTAAACACTGCAGTGTTTAAAAATTTTAAATCATATCTGTTTGTATAACCTCAAGCAACTTAACCTTTCTGATATCTCAACAGTGAAACATTAAGACCTATCTCACTGGCTGGTGATATACAAGCATTTGTATATGCTTGTATATATACAAATTTAGAGATGTTCTTGGTACAAAGCAGAACCAGCCAACTCTCAGAGCCTTTCCCACCCACCATTTTACCTGCAAAGCACCAATAGCTGCACTCTGGAAGCGCAGATCTGTTTTGAAGTCCTGAGCAATTTCCCGCACCAGACGCTGGAAGGGAAGTTTGCGAATCAGAAGTTCAGTGGACTTCTGATAACGTCTAATTTCACGGAGTGCCACAGTACCAGGCCTTTAAAACAAAACATTAAAGAAATGGTTACCAAATACATAAGAGAACTTAGAAGAGTGGTCATCAGCTTCAAAGAGATGGAGTCACTTTTCAAAAAATAAATCACCTAACTTTCTTCAGCGTTTGTATCAAATTTCACTTATTAATTTATGACCTAAATATTCAAATCTGTTAGAAGTAACACAGTACTTTTAAGACAAAAAAACATGATATTAAAGCAGATTCCCGGCAGGGAGTTTAATAATCACAGTCCCCTTAATTTTCTTCATCTTTAACATAAACATCACCAACTTCTGTTATAATTACAACTTGGGAAGGTACTAGGACACTAAAAAAGAAGTCAAAGTTTTTCAGACTTTTAATTTGACACCACTCTCATTCTTCCCACTGGCACCCCCCATTCTTCTGAAAGATCTACCAGCACAACCCAATGAGCTTCACTTAAAAAAACACACTTACAGTATTTAAGTTCAATTTCCTAGAATACCTTTGACACTGCATATCCCTCATGAATGACTAAACTGATGAACACTCTTTTGTGTTGTATTTTCCATATGGAAATTTTTTCCTTTAAGTAATTTTAAGCAAGAAATTTACCTCAATCCTGACTTAATTTCTTACACTTTTACTTTAGGCTAATCATTTGCAGAGGGTAAATACAGACAACTTCTGCCCTCTAATGGCAGATGCACTCAATAACACTGCTCAGGGTAGTTCAAAACTAAATATGCCAATAGAAGGAAAAACCAATCCAAGTAAACGAAGAACTTATGTATAACACAATGTCCCCATCTTGATTAAATTATTTTACCAGATGCCAGAGTAGCCTCAAAAATGTATTTAAAAAACAACACTTTTCTATTTAAAACATATGTATTACACCTAACAGCTAAGTAAAAATGTTAGTCTATCCTATTAACGTTATTAGAGATACAACGTCTTCTTTGGGCTATGGGCACGATTAGATTCAAAATTAAACATATTCCCAATAAAACCTAACACTATAAATTATATACACATTTTAAAGTAGTAAATATTTAACAAAGGGAAAAACAGATTCTCTAAAGGAGAAAGTATGCTTATACATCTTTTTATTAGATTATATAAATACTTCGAGAGAGAAGACTTTCTTTCATTTTTCCTCTTTTAAAATACCTGTAACGATGAGGTTTCTTCACCCCTCCAGTAGAGGGCGCACTCTTGCGAGCGGCTTTTGTAGCGAGTTGCTTCCTCGGTGCTTTACCACCGGTCGATTTGCGGGCAGTCTGCTTTGTACGAGCCATGGTATAGAGACTTCCTTACTTACCTACCAGCATCGGAAAAAACCAAAAATCACCATATGCAACTACCACACACACAAGTTTTCCTGCCACTACCCCCCCAATCTGGAAATTATGATTAGTATTTAAAAAAAAAAAAAAAGTCCATAATGTTATGTAATTTGAAAGGGTGCAGATTACATCTACCACCCAAATATGACTTTTTGAAACAAACTGTAGTACTAGAAAATTGTTAGCCTTAACACCAGTCATCTCTCAAAATGCCCAATCTGAGCGATAAACGGCAAATCAAAAAGACCCCCCAACAGCCTTCGCTTCAATTTCTTTAAATAAACTGGAAATTAGAAATGTCTGTAAACATTCCATCCACGAACAAGTCAAAAGAACTAAGCCACACACCACAGAAAGGTCGAGTCAAATTACAGCAAAAAAGGTTTTAGTCACCCCCCCCCGCCGCCCCCCCTTTACGTCTGGCAGTTGATAGATTGCTGTAAATATCTGAAAACATTCCTGGTTTTGCATCTCTACAGTTCTGTTGACAAAAAGGCGTCTCAAAAAACAAGGGGAACAACAGCTACCAACAGCGAGCATTCTACAAAGCACCGCCCTCGAGTCCAGTCCTCAGAGGATTCGCAATGAAATAATAAAAAAAAAAATTGCCCCGCACCCAGGCTTTAATTAACGCACTAGACTGGCCGACTGGTCCACCTCAAGCACCGCATAAACTTTTGGTTTCGCCTCCTCCGGCCCCTCAACACAGGGTCCCCCAGCCTGCCCGCCTCGCTCCTAGCGTCTCGCGCAGGCACAAACTCGGCTCCCAGACCAGAACAAAATGGAAACAATCGCAAAACGTATCCGATTCCTTTCCAAAGAGACAAAACACCAAATCGCTCGAAAATACTCCATCCCCTGCCACGTGCCGCCCTCCAAAATGCAAAAGTTTTTTTTGCATTTCAAATGCATCAAGTTTCCGCTTCTCTAAAAAGGAGAAAAAAATGTTTCTCTTTAAAATTTTTTCCTCCTTTTTTGAAATGGGGAAGAGAGAAACGGGGGAAAAAATATGGTCGGTGACCAGAGAAGAGAGACAAGATGGTGAAGCTTTGCAACAACTGTGGGGAGGCAGCAAAAAGCGAGTTACCCCAGGGTGGGAAGCAGCGGCGA
This sequence comes from Bos grunniens, assembly GCF_055505025.1. Classification (NCBI taxonomy): domain Eukaryota; kingdom Metazoa; phylum Chordata; class Mammalia; order Artiodactyla; family Bovidae; genus Bos; species Bos grunniens. The sequence goes on from NC_141180.1 coordinate 52,033,570, forward strand.
TTTCCACCCTTTTCCCGCCCGAAAACTGGGGTCCGGGGTCCGGGGTCGGTAGTTAAGAGGCCCGCGCGGGTCGTGGTGAAGGTCTGGGGTCCCGGGAAGGGGCGGCGGGCGGGATTTCACCGAAGAAAAAGGAGCTAGGGGCGCGGGGAGGGAGAGCAGGCTCGGCGACGCGGCGGTTGCTGCTGTTGGGCTGAGGCGACGAGAGACTGGGGAGCCGCCGGAGCCGCCGCTGCCTGAGGGGAGAGGAAAACTCGCTCCTCACCTCCATTTCTGGGCCAAAAAGTTTTGGGGCCAAGCCGGAGGGACCCTGGGTCCCCTCCCGGCACCGCCGGGGCCCGGCCCGGGGCTGACGGCAAGCGGGGCTCGGTTCCGGGGAAGCGGGCAGACGGGGAAACTTACCCCCCTTCTCCTTCGGCTGGAGCTCGGCGAGCTAGAGGCGGCGCTGGCGTTGGAGAGCGACGGCGGCGCGGCGGCGGCTGCGAACACAATTGAAAGATGGCTGACACCGAGGCTATCCCCCAACACAAGCCGCCCCGCCCCCGCGCCGCGCGCCAACCAATCACACACAATGGAGGGAAGGCTCGGCCCCGCCCCCGCCCCCTCGCTCGCGCCCCGCCTCCCCCCTCCCCCCGCGCGCCCGTTCGCTGGCGCGCGCTCGCCCCTCCCCCGCGCGCCGCCCGCTCCCTCCTCCCGGCTGCCTCGCGCAGTGTGTGTACAAACACAAAAGACACGCTGAAGGGCCGCCGGCTCCCGCCGAGACGGCCGCCCGCCCACCCCCGTTTTAACTCCAGCTCCCCGGCCCCGCACTCCCACCCAGCTCCGTGCGCACACGTCACGGAACTCAGGAAGCTCGGGTTTGGGGCGCCGAGGGGGAAGTTGGGGGGAGGGGCGGGCGGGAGGAGGCGCGGCGGGTGAACGCCCGGCCTGCGGGCGTCTCGGGCAGCGGCGGGGAGGGTGAGGGAGGGGGCGCCCCGCTCCGGCGCGCGTCCCCGAGGCGCCCCGGACGGCGGGGGGCGGGGAGGAGGACACCGCCGGCCCAGTCTCCGAGCCCCAGTTGCAAACACTACCCGACAGGAAGCTTGCAAATAGAAACCTTGCACCCCGCGCCTACATTCGGTTGGGGCTGCTCTAGCACTGGCAGGGCTGCCGGCGGCCGTTTCCCTCCTTTCGCTACGGGCCAGGTGCGGCCGGGCAGCCCGCAGACAACTTTATTCACTCAAGACACCGGCTCGGGCCGTGGCGGTCTCGCGGTGCAGGTTGCGGGCTGCAGGCGGTCCGCGAGAACTCTGCCACCTGGGACGCCTGGCTCCTCGCAGGTGGCATCTCCAGGCCGACGGAGACGGCCAGGGACGGGGCTCGCCTTCTTCCTGGGTCGGGATGCCTGATGCAAGATGGCTGTATTTTGTAAGCTTCTAAAACAATATATGGAATACACAGCTAACTGCCCGAGGGCCTGAATACCAGCCTTGGCAGCTGTTCTACCAGCCAGTTCGGCTTTTTAACCATTTCAGTTTTAGGTAGAATTGCCAAATGCTGTATAGTCAAATGTCAGCAGCTTCTGAATAGTTTGGATGCGGCGGTAAGTGGCAGAAGTAAGGAAAACGTCTTTGGGGATCATCACATTTATCCATTTTCCAATTCTCAGTAGCATAGGAAACAGATTTCAGGTTCAAGTTACCCACGTTGTCATTTCATTGGCCTTAGAATATATGCACCGTCCCTAGATGGCTTTGACAACACTTGAAACTACGTGCTAAGGTTTTCAATAGAAGTGTCGTGCAGACATCCCATAGGATAGTGAAGGAGATAAATTTCATAGATGGAGAGCATAACTACTATTAATACTCTGAAGCTCTTATAAGGCATCTTAGTCATAAACATTACCCTGAAATCAGATATGAGAGAGGGAATAGATTTGTCCAAGGTCACTTAAGTGAAGAACAGACACAGGAGAAACAAACAAACAAAATCCAGTCCTCCTGTTTCATTATTATTTAATGAATGTTAAGTGTCTGTGGTTGCTGTGCAGAACACATGCAATTTGCAAGCCTGTCCTAATAGCACATATGCAAAAAAGCTTAGGCTGAGCTGCCAGCGAAGAGTTCTATAATTTGTGCCAAGAAAAGGGTTTTTTTTTGTTTGTTTGTTTTTTGTTTTGAGGAAACCAAAATATTTGTTGGCTTTTTCCCAGGAAGGCTGATACACATCAATTAAATTAATCATCTCTTCAAAAAATATTGAATGACATATATAATGTTCTCTTTATCTGCTAGATTTTTCCGTAGCTTCCATTTTTTTACTTAAAAATATTTCTGAGGGCCGGGAAAACTTTTAGATGACATAATTCTAATCTTGGACTATCTGAACCTACTTAGCTGTCCATCTGTAAAATGGAAGTGATATTTATGTGTGAAGATAGGCCACAAGTTTTTTCTAGTTGTAGGATCAAGTATGTTTCGCAGTTGGGTAGGTGTCTGGTTGGGCTTCCCAGATGGCTCAGTGATAAAGAATCCGCCTGCTAATGTAGGAGATGCAGGTTCAATCCCTGGGTGGAGGAGATCCCTGAAGAAGAGAATGGCTACCCACTCCAGTATTCTTGCCTGAAGAATTCTATGGACAGAGGAGCTTGCTGGGCTACAGTCCACGGGATCACAGAGTCAGACACGACTGAGCAACACTACTATGTCCATTAAATCTCTTATCATCTATGATTCTCTCTAGTTGCACTTTGTTGAAAAGTATGTCTTGAGGCTTTGGATCCCAGTCCTCTTTCCTTAATTGTCCCTCCTTCAGTCTTGCCCAGTAAATGGCATTATGATTTACTTAATTGTTCAGACCAAAATTCCTCTGAAAAACTTATCAGAATGACCTGCTCCTCTCCTCTTGCTGTCCCCTCAGTCACTTTCTATATGACCTTTCTCTTTCCACTCTTGCACCTCTGTATTCCATTCTCTACATTGCATGCAGAGATTAGATTTATAGAATGTAAATTGGATTAAGTCACACCCTTCCATAAATCTATTTGGAGGCCTCCCACTGCTCTTGGTTAAAATGCAGGGCCTGGCATCACCCCTGCCCTCCCTAGTGACATTCTGCTGCAACCCAACTACCTTATCTTTCAAGTCTTCTCTCCTGAGGGTCATTACACTGTTTTGCAGGTTAAATGCTCTCCCCAAGGTTTACACAGGAGTCCAAGTGGCTCAGTGGTAAAAGAATGCACCTGCCAATGCAGGAGATGCAGGAGACCCTGGTTCAATCCCTGGGAGGAGGAAATGGCAACCTGTTCCACTGTTCTTGCCTGGAAAATTCCATGGATAGAGGAGCCAGGCAGGGTCGCAGAGTCGGACACAACCAAGTGACTGAGCACTTACGCATAAGGTTTACACAGAGCTGGCTCCTTCATCTTCTAAGGCAACATTTTGCACTTTCCCATATCTCTTAGAAAAAGATCCTTTTTATAAGGTCCACAGAAGAAAACTGAAGGGGATTTGGAGCCATTCATATGGAACTTGATTAAAACTTTTATTATATGTTTTTATATTACATAATCATATAAGAGAAAATAATTGCATTTTAAAGAAAATCAATATCAAACTTATGTAAAACTCTGAAATAAAATGTTTTCAAAGTTTTTAACAAGAAATGTTGAGGTTTTAAACTTGAAATGACCACATACTATTCCTGATCAAGACTTTAGAATGAAGATCTCTTCAGATTCTTGATGTTCTTATCATTGAAAAACGTTAAAATATAATTTTCAGTTATTCAAAAAAGTGTAACAGTTGGAGTTATGTATTTAAAATTCTTCCCTTTCTTTCATTGACAAGTGTAGTCTTGGAATTTCTTGTGAATGGATTTTGAATCCAGCTAAGCTTTTTGAAAATCAAGTATTTTTAAATTATACCTCCAATTTTCAAAATACACATGTGTTGCTAAGCAGTCATCCTGTAGGTGCCTTGGTCACCACAAAAAAGTCTAAAATAGCAAGAAATACCTGGTAGGAGGACAGAAATTCAAATCTGCAGCAGCAGCTCTATTCAGCTTCCTTGTCCTCAACTCTGGTTGCATTTTGGGCCACACCAGTACTCCTTGGGCACTTGGCACAGTAGTCCTCAGGTTCCTGGTCCATGATGCTCCCTGCCTTGTGGGACTAAAGCCGGGGTCTGGAGTCTAGAGCACCTCTTGGACTGTGCTCAACACATCCTATGGAGCATTGAGTGGTTCTCATTTATCTGCTTATCTGTTCACCTCTGTGCCAACCGAGGGGCACAAATCAGACTCAGGCCGATCAGGTTGCCCTTCAAGGAGCCTCAGAAGAGGCTGCTCACAGGAGCTCTGGGGTGTAGGACTGAGAGGACCTATTTCCTGGCACTTCCATAGCCCAGAGTGAAGGCCCCTGGATGGCTCTGAGGTCTCAGTTCCAATGTCACCCCTCAGCCACACTGAGTCCCTGTCTTCCTTCCCCTAACCCTCATATTATACTTGGTCACATTTCCATGCTTATTGCTTTCACAGCAATTCTCACAAGCTGATGTTTTGATTCTTTTAGTGATTAGTGGTCTCAGCTAGACTGTAAACTTAGTGAGAGCAGGAGCCTTGATATTTTAAACACTGTTCTGTCTGCATCAACCTGTATAGTACCCAGCCCACACCAAACACTTAATAAATATTTGATGGATAAGTAAAAGGTGACCGTATTTTTGTGGAGTTTTATATTATAAATGTATTTTGTTTATAGGATATTCACATCTGAAAACACATATCTCTGAGTTAATGAGGGGCTTCTCTGGTGATTCGGTGGTTAAGAATCTGCCTGCCAATGCTGGACATACATGTTCAATCCCTGATCCGGGAAGATCCCACATGCTGCAGAGCAGTTAAGCCTGTGGGCCACAACTACTGAACCTGTGCTCTAGAGCTTGTGCTCTGCAACAGAAGAAACCACCACCGTGAGAAGCCCACACACAACACAGAGTAGCCCCTGCTTGTGGCAACTAGAGAAAAGTCCTCGAAGTGCAAAGACCCAGCACAGCCAAAAATAAAATTATTTTTTTAAGTTTTGCTTTAAAAAAAGAATGAGCTATGACATCTTTTTCAGTATTCTCATCAGTTTAATGGAGAAGGCAATGGCAACCCACTCCAGTACTCTTGCCTGGTAAATCCCATAGATGGAGGAGCCTGGTAGGCTGCAGTCCATGGGATCGCGAAGAGTGGGACACAACTGAGCGACTTCGCTTTCACTTTTCATTTTCATGCATTGGAGAAGGAAATGGCAACCCACTCCAGTGTTCTTACTTGGAAAATCCCAGGGACGGCGGAGCCTGGTGGGCTGCTGTCTATGGGGTCACACAGAGTTGGACATGACTGAATCGACTTAGCTGCAGCAGCAGCAGTTTAAGAAAGATAAATATTTTTCTCGTGATGAGATTGTAAGGATGAAAACTGCCCATTTGACCGGGGCTAACTGTCACTATTAATGTTTTATAAGTTTTGAACACTCATTAAGTGACCAATGGCATCTATTATCGTTATTCCCTGCTCATCAAGCAGCCTTGGGCTTGCAGTTGGGGTCTCTGTGTATATCCCCAGTGTCCAGGAGATTGTCACATCTCTTTGTAAATGAATGGGTGTCCTAGTTCTACATCTGTCTTGGTGAGTGAGTTAGTGTAGGTCTCCCCTGAAGGAGAGCCAAGAAATTAAGTGGTTTTTGAGAGTGCAAGGCCCAAAGCCATGCCTTTGAGCCATAGTGAATTCATACATGTATGTGGCACCTGGGGAAGCTTCTTGGACATTAAACAGCCTTTGAGACACTCCCCAACCCTTCCTTCAAACTTCAACATTCCTATATAATGATCTTGACACTTGCTAAATATTAAAAAACAGGCAAAAAATTTCTGTTTCATAAAAAAAATCCTTTAAAAAAGGATTCTCTCTTTTACACAAACAAACAAACAAAATATTCCCTTTTCTCCAAGAACTGGATTAATTGACCAAGTTCAAGAAAAGACAGTTTCAAAAAGTAATACCTTCTCCTCTGGAGAAAAGAGGAGTTATGCTTCCTTTGGTAGACTGAGAATATTCTACCGTACAGAGCTGCTGCTGCTGCTAAGTCATTTCAGTCGTGTCCGACTCTGTGCGACCCCATAGATAGCAGCCCACCAGGCTCCGCCGTTCCTGGGATTCTCCAGGCAAGAACACTGGAGTGGGTTGCCATTTCCTTCTCCAATGCATGAAAATGAAAAGTGAAAGTGAAGTCGCTCAGTTGTGTCCAACTCTTCACGACCCCGTGGACTGCAGCCTACCAGGCTCCTCCGTCTGTGGGATTTACCAGGCCAAGAGTACTGGAGTGGGGTGCCATTGCCTTTTCCACTGTACAGAGCTAGCCTGTCATAAGGACAAGGACTTGAGTTACCAGGGAGCCGGGAACTGCCTTGTATGGTTTTTTAATGACCCAAGCAATGGTGTTTCCCTTTTCTAGTATAAAAGGAATGAAGTAAATTCTTTCTTCTATAACCCCCTTTATCAAATACTTATAATACCTCAAATACCAGATAGGTTAACTTAGCCCTATTAAGAATTTTTCTTTTTAATTATGTTTTTCACAATTAAGAATTAAATTGTAAAACATGTTATCAAACTAAGTACGAAGGCTTTACCTAGAAATGAAAATTTCTAAAATCCCCTAAAAATCCATAGACTCCCCTATATTCTCAGATGGATTGTTTGCCCCCTAGGTTGGAATGAGAGGGCTTGGGGCTCATATGGTTCCCTGTTGAAATAGTTAGCTTCCCTAGGACCACCTCTGACACTGATATCCATTCACAGCAAGACACATCTTGGACATACTCCCCAGGCCTCATAGAAGGAGCTCTCTGTACCCCTATTAATCCTCAAACAGTGTGGCTGAGTTCACCAGATAAAATGGTGCCTGGGATGTATATATCCAAGGATGAATTTATACTAATAAATGTTTTGTTGAAATTTTGTTGTTTACCTGACATTCAAATTTACCCTGGCATCCTATATTTTTATTTTTTAAGCTTAGCAACCCTTCCACCTACTAAGGGGCTGTTTCTTTCAACTCTCCATGACCCCAGCTCCCCACTGCTCAAAACTCTCTGAGCCTCTTTAGCAGCCAAGCCTGGGCCTAGAGGACTGGTGTTCACCTTTCATTTTTTACCACTTCTGTCCTTCCCTTTCTAGAAAGCAAACTGCTCCATAGGAGATCTCCACACTCAAGGGGTTTTCAGGCCTTCTCAGGTCTCTTTTGGAAACTTTAGACCCATCCACGGTCATGGCAAAGTGCCATAATAGCTGACATTATTACTCTGTTCTCCTTCCTAAATATTTTGCCAAGAAACTACCCCAGTCTGGGGCCCTTGCCACAGCGTACCAGTGCTGTAAGGTTGACAGTGCTATCTGAATTCTATTCCCATTTAGTCCTTCCTCCAGCAGAACCCACCCAATGATGACACCCAAGCATAGTCAGACCAAAGGAAACCAAGTGGGAAGGGAGGGAAATCTGTAGTCAAACAAGACTGAGTGTGAATCCTAGCCCTTCCACTTATCACCAACTGAGTGTTAACCTCTCTGGATCTTAGTTCCTCATCTGTAAAATGGACAGAATTACCTTAAAGTATAATAATAATCCTATCTTGCCAGGTCACCATAAGGATTAGAAAGAATAAATACAGAGCACCTGATATAGAGTATGGGCTCCATGAATGATCCATTGTGTCAAACCTGTCTTACTGCTTTCCATAGCTATGATATTCTATGTATCATTGCAATGTAAAGTAGCTGTATGGGACTTACCTGGTGGCTCAGTGGTTAAGAATCTGCCTGCCAGTGCAGGACACACGGGTTCCATCCCTGATCCAGGAGGATCTCACAGGCCAAGGAGTAACTAAGCCTGTGTGCCACAACTACTGAGCCTGTATTCTAGAGCCCGTGCTGTGCAACAAAAGAAGCCACCACCACGAGAAGCCCACGAACCACAACACAGAGTAACCTCTGCTTGCAGCAACTAGAGAAAGCCTGTGCGCAGCAATGAAGACTCAGTGAAGCCAAAAAATAATTTTTTTTAAAAAGTATACTTAATTTAAAAAAATTAAGTGGCTATATTAATAGTTCTCAAACACATGGGCAAATTGTGACCTTTTCAGAAGCATGAAGATCCTGGTTATCTTTAGAGAATTTGTCATGCTTTATTTGGCTTCAGGCCCCTGCTAGGTAGCTAGTCAGTGTCCCCCAGGACATAGCATGGGCCCAGTACTTCTAAATAAGGTTTAGGAAGAAGCTTAATTAAGCAATCGCCACATTATTGGAAGCCCCACAATGTCTTCCAATCTCTGAGGTAGACCAGTAATTGCAGAATCTGAAGGAAGATCTTTCCATGCTGGGTCCATAGAAGTGTTAACATCCCAGACAGAGAGAGACCAACAGAGAGGGAGCAACTGACTCTGCCTAGGCGATTTTTTGGCTTATAAGTAGAGTTCTTCCCTGGATATACATACTGTCTGATGACCCTTGGGGGTCATCAAGGACATCCTACTGCCACTCAAAACCAACAGGAAAAGCCCTTTGTTCTATGGAGAAGACTCTCCCTAACTTTGGATATGACTAAGTTATCTTGGAATGATATCTGTGCGTTTCCTCCAAAAGTGATTAGCTTTTCTTTACTTCTGGGTTATCTTGAATCTAGAGAAGGAAATGGCAACCTACTCCAGTGTTCTTGCCTGGAGAATCCTATGGACAGACCATGGGGTCACAGAGTCGGACATGACTGAGCGACTAACACTGTCTTGAATGCCGTAAGTAGCTTCTTCACACCTAGTTACCAGAAGTCCCTGATGAAAAAGAGATCTATTGTCATTTCAAAAACCAAGGGTCCCTTAAATTTATTAGGAGACAAAGAGATGCCGACACATTAAACATGAGTTATACAGGGTTTATTAAAAGTCTTTTATATGCACTATTGCCCCCTATGAATTATCATTTGTGGATATAGACTCCCTCCACTTCCTAATCAGCCCAGTTCTTAGAAAATTTAGAATTTAATATATGTGCCAGGAAATGGGAAAACAAAATTGAAAAACATTGATCTAAATAATTCTGGTTAAAAAATAGTAGATATTTGGACTGACTAGATTTTTTTTTTTCTTTATTGCAGTCTATGCTTTCCAAATTTTTGTTTTTACAGTGAGACTATATTACTTCTATAGTTAGAAAAAAGTTGAAGTGCAAAAACTGGGAAAAGGCACCCTCGGCTCCTGACAGAATGACTTGGAACGGCAGGCACAGAAAACTGGCTCTGCTTGGGGTTTGCCTCTTACAAATGTGAGGCCAGGATCGGCCCACAGGTCTAAACAGGATCTGCTAGCAGCTCACTAGATGTGAACACCTGGAGAGGGAAATGACGACCCACTCCAGTATTCTTGCCTGGAAAATCCCATGGCCGGAAGAGCCTGGTGGGCTACAGTCCATGGGGTTGCAAAGAGTCAGACACGACTGAGCGACTGACTTCACAAGGTGTGAACAAGGGCAATTCAGGTCAGTTCAACAAGCATCTACTGAGTGCTTACTGTGTGCCTGGCACTATGCTAGGCACTTGCTACAAAGGTGGAAATATCGATAGCCCTAGTCCTATTGAGAATGGGGTAATCTCCACACGGTATGATGCGTCTCCATTACAGGCATTTCAGGAGTTCTGTGGGAGCACCAAGGAGACCTCAGGGGCAGGGAGCATTTGGGAAGAGATGACACCTAAACTTTATTTAAAATATTTATTTGTTTTTGCCACATACCGCTGCGTGCAGAATCTCAGCTCCCTGATCAGGGTCAAACCCCATGCCCCCTGCAGTGGAAGCACAGAGTTTTAACCACTGGACCACCAGGAAAGTCCTATAAAAATATTTTATAGTCTTTTAAATATTTTTTTTAATTTCATTTTTAAACTTTACAATATTGTATTAGTTTCGCCAAATATCGAAATGAATCCGCCACAGGTATACCTATGATTACAGATAACTACTCCTAATGCTTTTGTATTTTCAGATATTTTGACTTCTTTCCAATGTGACTTTCATGCATTGAGATGCATGTATGAATATGACATGACAAACTTTTGGTGTTTTTTACAAAAACTAGGAATTTGCATTAGCCTTGAATAATGAGTAGGAATAGAGGGAGTAAAGAAGAGATGAAAGGGTGTTGCAAGCAGAGGGGACAGTATGAGTTAAGGTGGTGCGACAATCATTTTCATAAAATCAGGACACATATATCAAGACAGAAGTCTCAGAAGAGGAGGTTGGAGAATAACCAAGGACTCGGTCCTAGATGGCCTTCTTGGTCACCCTAAGACACTTGGGCCGTGGGGGAGGGTAAGGAGGGAAAAGACATGATCGGGTTTTCTTTTTTTTTTTTTTTTTTGATCGGGTTTTCTTGAATGAATATCACATTGGCAGCTAGGTGAGTGGTTAGTTTGAGATGGTTAATACTGAAGGCAAAGAATTTGGGACAATACGGCTGGACTTTGAGGGTGTAATGCTAAGTGAAGTAAGTCAGACAGAGAAAAACAAATACTGTACGACCTCACATATGTGGAATCTAAAATATAATCCCCAAACCCAAAAATCAAGCTCATATGTACAGAGAAGAGGTTGGTGGTTGTCAGAGGTGAGACATGGGTTGCAGAGTGGTGGGGTGGGGGGGTTGGTAAAACGCGTGAAGGGGGTCACAATTTCTGGTTGTAAAATATGTTTTGGGGATATAGTATATAACATGGTGACTATAGTTAAAATGTTGTATTGCACATTGAAGGTTGCTAAGAGAGTAAATCTTAAAAGTTCTCATCACAAGAAAAAAATATTTTAACTATGTATGGTGACAAATACTAAGTAGACATTGTGATGATCAATTTGCAATATGCAGCTGACTCTTGAATTACAGAGTTGAACTGTAAAAGTTTACTTACATATGGATTTTTTTCAGTAGTAAATACTACAATAGGGCTTCCTGGTCCCTCACACAGTAAAGAATCTGCCTGTAATGCGGAAGACTTGCAGGAGATGAGCGTTCGACCCCTGGGTTGGGAAGATCCCTTGGAGAAGGTAATGGCAATCCACTCCAGTATTCTACCTGGAGAGTTCCACGAACAGAGGAGCCTGGTGGGCTACAGTTCATGGGGTCTCAGAGAGTCGGACACAACTGAGCAACTAACACTTTGACTTTCACTTCAAATACTACACTACTACAACAACTGTGGTTGGTTGAATCTGAGGATGTGGAACTGTGGATATGAAGGGCTGAATGTAAAATTATACACCAGTTTTTGACTGCCAGAGTTTGTTACCCCAACCCCCGAGTTTTTCAAGGATCAACTGGATACAAATATTGAATCATTATTCTGTATACCTAAAAGTAATAAGTTCATGTGTCAATTATACCTCAATTTAAAAAATTTATCTCTATTCAACAAGTATAACTGAGCATCTACTAAGTACCTGACACACAAAGAGACTGCAGGTAAAGAAAGCCATAAGGAGACCTCAGAACTGTGTATTTATTATTACTATTGGCTGTGCCACACTGCTTGCAAGATCTTAGTTCGCTGACCACAGATTAAACCTGAGTCCTTGGCATTGAAGGCTTGGAGACCTAACATCTGGACTGCCAGGGAATTACCAGGAATTTATATTTTTTATGCTTAGAGATAGTCAATTTCAACTCCCTCAGTTCAGTTCAGTCGCTCAGTCGTGTCCCACTCTTTTCGACCCCATGAATCGCAGCACGCCAGGCCTCCCTGTCCATTACCAACTCCTGGAGTTCACCCAGACTCACGTCCATTGAGTCAGAGATGCCATCCAGCCATCTCATCCTCTGTTGTCCCCTTCTCCTCCTGCCCCCAATCCCTCCCAGCATCAGAGTCTTTTCCAATGAGTCAACTCTTCACATGAGGTGGCCAAAGTACTGGAGTTTCAGCTTTAGCATCATTCCTTCCAAAGAAATCCCAGGGCTGATCTCCTTCAGAATGGACTGGTTGGATCTCCTTGCAGTCCAAGGGACTCTCAACAGTCTTCTCCAACACCACAGTTCAAAAGCATCAATTCTTCAGTGCTCAGCCTTCTTCACAGTCCAACTCTCACATCCATACATGACCACTGGAAAAACCATAGCCTTGACTAGACGGACTTTTGTTGGCAAAGTAATGTCTCTGCTTTTGAATATGCTATCTAGGTTGGTCATAACTTTCCTTCCAAGGAGTAAACGTCTTTTAATTTCATGGCTGCAGTCACCATCTGCAGTGATTTTGGAGCCCCCCAAAATAAAGTCTGACACTGTTTCCACTGTTTCCCCATCTATTTCCCACAAAGTGATGGGACTGGATGCCATGATCTTCGTTTTCTGAATGTTGAGCTTTAAGCCAACTTTTTCACTCTCCACTTTCACCTTCATCAAGAGGCTTTTTAGATCCTCTTCACTTTCTGCCATAAGGGTGGTGTCATCTGCATATCTGAGGTTATTGATATTTCTCCTGGCAATCTTGATTCCAGCTTGTGCTTCTTCCAGCCCAGCATTTCTCATGATGTACTCTGTATATAAGTTAAATAAGGAGGGTGACAATATACGGCCTTGACGTACTCTTTTTCCTATTTGGAACCAGTCTGTTGTTCCATGTCCAGTTCTAACTGTTGGTTCCTGACCTGCATACAAGTTTCTCAAGAGGCAGGTCAGGTGCTCTGGTATTCCCATCTCTTTCAGAATTTTCCACAGTTTATTGTGATCCACACAGTCAAAGGCTTTGGCATAGTCAATAAAGCAGAAATAGATGTTTTTCTGGAACTCTCTTGCTTTTTCTATGATCCAGCGGATTTGGCAATTTGATCTCTGGTTCCTCTGCCTTTTCTAAATCCAGCTTGAACATCAGGAAGTTCACGGTTCACATATTGCTGAAGCCTGGGTTGGAGAATTTTGAGCATGGCTTTACTAGCATGTGAGATGAGTGCAATTGTGTGGTAGTTTGAGCATTCTTTGGCATTGCCTTTCTTTGGGATTGGAATGAAAACTGACCTTTTCCAGTCCTGTGGCCACTGCTGAGTTTTCCAAATTTGCTGGCATATTGAGTGCAGCACTTTCACAGCATCATCTTTCAGGGTTTGGAATAGCTCAACTGGAATTCCATCACCTCCACTAGCTTTGTTCGTAGTGATGCTTTCTAAGGCCCACTTGACTTCACATTCCAGGATGTCTGGCTCTAGGTCAGTGATCACACCATTGTGATTATCTGGGTCGTGAAGAACTTTTTTGTACAGTTCTTCTGTGTATTCTTGCCACCTCTTCTTAATGTCTTCTGCTTCTGTTAGGTCCATACTATTTCTGTCCTTTATTGAGCCCATCTTTGCATGAAATATTCCCTTGGTATCTCTAATTTTCTTGAAGAGATCTCTAGTCTTTTCCATTCTGTTGTTTTCCTCTATTTCTTTTCATTGATCGCTGAGGAAGGCTTTTTTATTTCTTCTTCAACTCCCTAATCAAGAGGAATTTACTTTTTAGCAAAAATAGTTTAATGATTTGATTATATCAAAGTCCAAGGGATTAAACATCCCTGTTTATTCTTTGCTTTCATCTGATGGATTCCATCTTCATCATCATGTAATATAATAATTACAATGAACATAGCTAATACTTATTGAGCCTTTATGGTATGCCAGTAGATATGTTTCATCAAATAATAATAAATATGTATTACACTGCCCCATTTACAGATGAGGAAACAGGCTAAGGAAGGCCAGAGAAGCAAGTAGCAGACCTGGAGTCCATGCTCTGTCATCCACGTGATTAACAAACTTTTATTTGACTAAGATTAGTCACAGTTGGGCTTCCCAGCTGGCCCTAGTGGTAAAGAACTTGTCTGCCATTGCAGGAAACATAAGAGACTCAGGTTCAATCCCTGAAGATCCTCTGGAGGAGGACACAGCAGCCCAATCCAGTGTTTTTGCCTGGAGAATCCCATGGACAGAGGAGCCTGGCTGACTACAATCCATGGGGTCGAAAAGAGTTGGACTGGACTTAGCATGCACACAGGCAGTCACAGTTATCAGGAATTTATCTTGAAAATCTTTAAAATTTCATAGTATTTTTACCTACTAAGAATTGGTCATTTTCCAGGATGTCAGACAAATACACCCTTACTGTTTTTAAACCTCACAGAAGTTGCCGAAATCCAGAATGTGAACTAATGATTACTATTAAAGGCTGCAGTAATTTTCAGAAAGACTAGCATCTAAATGCAAGAGTCATCCAGTGAGGAGAGTGATTATCAACCATTTTGCCATGTATCATCAGTTAGCCTATTAGCCTGTGTGTGTGTTAGTCACTCAGAAGTGTCCAACTCTTTGCGACCCCATGGACTGTATACTGGAGTGGGTAGCCATTCCCTTCTCCAGGGGATCTTCCCGACCCATGGATTGAACCCGAGCCTCCTGCATTGTGGGCAGATTCTTTACCATCTGAGCCACCAGGGAAGCCTGCTGCTGCTGCTGCTAAGTCACTTCAGTCATGTCCGACTCTGTGCGACCACACAGACGGCAGCCCACCAGGCTCCCCCATCCCTGGGATTCTCCAGGCAAGAACACTGGAGTGGGTTGCCATTTCCTTCTCCAATGCATGAAAGTGAAAAGTGAAAGTGAAGTCGCTCAGTCATGTCCGACTTTTAGCAACCCCATGGACTGCAGCCTACCAGGCTCCTCCATCCATGGGATTTTCCAGGCAAGAGAACTGGAGTGGGGTGCCATTGCCTTCTCCATTCCAGGGAAGCCTAGTACTTAGTAAATGCCTTTTTTTTTTGGCCACACCACAGGCACATGTGATCTTAGTTCCTCAAACAGGAATCGAACCCGTGCCCCCTGCAGGGGAAGCAGGGAGTCTTAACCACTGGACTGCCAGGGAAGTCCCCCCCTTTCTATCATTTTAGAGGTGCATTGTCTAAGCCTGGGGAGCTCCAACCAAAAAGCCCAAGCTCAGTCACTCTGCACCCCTGAAACATGGTTTTCAGAGCTGCCAAGTGAGGCTAAAGGGCCAGCACATTTGATCCAAGCCCATTAAACGGACAAAACCAATGTGAAGGGCTTGGCTCTTCGTAGGTGCCCTCCCTGTAAATGCTATTTTCCCCTCCCTTTGTCAGTGAATAGCTATTTAGCCACTATTTATTGTTATATTAGAAAATAATAGTCATTCCCATATATTGCATCTGAGTAGAATTGAAAAGACCAGTGTGGGGCAACAACGCTTACCAAGGTATTTACACAGAAATCAAACCCGTGGTATGGGGTAGTGCGCCTGGAGTTGTTTGGAATTTTGCTTCAAACTCAAATCTGCCAAAAAGCTTTTCTTCTGAGAAAGCTTCCCTAATTGGGACCGCTGCCGGCCATTTATTTGCCTGCCATAGTTTTGTTTCCTAGCAGTCTTCAGATACATCACTGGAAATTGGAGTTTAAAGCATCATTTCAGTGCTTTTTCTCCCCCTACTCATCTGGCTTAAAAGACATCCTTTGTCAGTTCACCATCATCAGTATATCATCCGTGTCGTACCTGTACTTTCCCTTCTAAAATATGGGGGCATTGCTCAGCAAAACTGTCATGACAATCATTTCAAAACTTCATCTCAACACATTGGTTTGTTGGTGGTGATGACGTGGAACAGACACCCTCAGACATTGCTGATGGTTGTGTTTGTTAGCACAACTTTTTTGGGAAGCAATTTGCAATATATATCAAGAGTCATTAGCATATTCATACTCCAAGCCTGTAATTCAGCTTGTAAAAACTAAATTAAAGAAAAATGAAAAATCTAGAAAATACATTACAATGGTATATATTGTGGAATTATAAATACTAGTGAAAATTATAAACAAATATAAATATGATTAATATATTTTAGTAATCTGAAAGAAATATTATCCTTTCATTAAAATGCATTCTTTAAAAATGTTTATTAGCAATGTTTTTCTAAAAATATAATGTTGGTTGAAGAAAGTAGAATATAAAATAGTGCATTTATTTTGATGATATGCTGGGAAAATTATACATTTGTATATACCTATATAGCAGGATGGTGGTATTATGGGTGCTGTTTTGCTTCCTAATTTTCCAGAATTTTAATAATATGACTATATTATTTTTATAGTAGAAAGATTTTTAATAAAAAAACTCTTATAAGTACAATTAGAACCATATGACATTATGATGAGAGTTTTTAGAACTCAAAACACCAGGACACATGGCCTGACTTATGGTCTGGCAGTAGGACCCAGGATTTGAAATTGGAATTATTCCCGAAGATCCAGGGCAGGTAGGTACTTGTAAACTGGCAATGTTGGCTGTAAGCCAAAAGTGAATCTAGCAACAGGGTTTTATTGGCGGGAAGCCCTCCAGGCACTATGTTGTCAGTGACTCAAGGCCACCCATGGTGCCTTAGTCCCAGGGCGGTGCAAGGGACCAAATAAAATCGATACCCTCCTGTGGCTAAAACATTGAATCTTCTGAGTAAGTGTCCCCTTCCAGAAACTCTGTTGGTAGTGTCATCGTTCTCTACAAAGGCAAGTCCTAACTAACATAAATGCTGGAGCAGAGGCATTACAATGTCTTATCCATAATTTAGAAGCTTTTTGATGGAATTCAGATGCTGATATTCTGCTACTTTGCCCCTCTCTCCGCGCATTCACTGAGCTTATCCTGGAAGAGCCTTCCCCTTAGCCCCTGCCTTTGGCAGCCCATCCAGGATGGTGCCGGGGGATTCACTGCCATTGCCATTGCTGCTTTCTGGTCTCTTGTCTCCTTCGCTCCCTCCTTCTCTTTCTTTCTCTCTCTCTCTCTGCTATTACATAGACTTCAAATTAAGTTTTCATAAAAAGGGATTGCTGAGTGTTCTAAGACTGATTCAGTCATTTGTTCAGTTGTTAAAGGATTAAATAGGCATAATTTATTACATACCAGATTAAAGAGAACAGGAAAACATCCCCTGCCTTGCCCTTCAGTTTATAGGTTAAAGCAGAGTCACAAAAATTGCTGGGGGAAGCGGGAGTTGGGGAGGTCTGTGTGCTTAGGATCCAGTCATCTGCAAGAGCTGGTGTAGATAGGGCTCAGATGGGGAACACCCTGCAGAGAGTAGGCTGTGCCCCAAGGAGGCCTTCAGAGGGCTGGTGACTTACTCCTCATGCTGAGATTAGCTGGAAATTTAGACGGGGATTCTGAAAGGCAACAGAGAAGACACGGAGGACAAGTGTCACACATTGCTTGAGGCCTAAGTGAGAGGAGTAGGACTTTTGCTTTTTCTTCCTTGATCCATCTCTGGACTTCTCCTTTGGGTGCTTCTGCTAATAGAAAAGTGTTCATAGGCACTTGCCTAGGAGGCTTTCTGGAAATTTATCCACCAGATTTCTTTGATGCTTGAGATTTGATGCCTGCCAAGAGTCAGTCTGAACAAATTCCTAAATATTAGTCCTGCTCACACCTTGATTTCATTCTGGCCTCCAGAATTGTGAGACAGTATCTCCTTCTTATAGGAGGTACTTTTATTCATTCATGGTTGGTTCCAGGGAGGAACTTCCTGGAGATGGGAGGCAGGTCAGCGAGAGCTCAGCCTCTCTCATGGTGCAGTTGACGTCTAGGCTGCCAAGGCCCATCCAGCATCCGAGAAAGTTGGTAATATCCATGTGAGGCCTGGGATTTTTGGAACACAGTTTCTCTTCATCTCTGGCACAGACTGATCCCAGCCTAGAATAACTTACATTACCTTCATTCCCTTGACCTAGATGTGACTGCTGTTCCTGAGACAACAAACACAGGCGTCGTCCTTTCTTGAGATTTTTGCTTCAGAACTTCCTCTGGCTAGAGACAAGCCAGCTGTGAACCATTAATTACACAAACCTGCAAACTAGAGACTCTACAGAGGGTGACCAAGGATGCCCAATGTGGACAAAGCTTCAGAAAAAATAAATAAATAAAAAATTTAAAAAATGGACTGGCTTTTCCTTTCCCAAGGCAGAACATTGGGAGGTACAGCTAGGCCATCTCATCCCACAGTCCTTTGGCCTTTCCTTGTGGCTAACCTAGTGTTCCTTGGTTTCTGCCAAGGGAATTTTCACTATGAAGGAGAGGGCAGCTGGGTTAAGCATCAGAATGTAACGTGGAGCTGAGAAGACTTAGGAGTCCAAACAGCTAGGGCTGACGATCAGGGAACTTAAATATGGACAACATATTAGATGATATGGAATTGCTGTTAATTTTACTGGGTGCAATAATGGTATTGGAGTTATGTAGGAGATGGTTCTTATTCTCTACAAGGAATTTGTAGAGAAAGGGAGAGAGAGAAGAAAGCAAATGTGGCAAAGATGAATTGCTGAATCTAGGTGTAACTTTTCTGATTGTTTACATTTTAATTAAAATGTTAGGGGTGGGGAAGAAAAAAGAATAAAAAAAAATCCAGGGCAAAGACATGAGAGAAACCAAGAGAGAATTCAGAAGAATGACATAAAAACAGATAATCAACAAGGACCTACTACATAGCACCGGGAACTATACTCGATTGTAATAACCTATAAGGCTAAGAATCTGAAAAAGTATATATATATATATATATACACACACACACACACATATGTGTGTGTATATATGTATATGTGTGTGTGTGTTTGTATGTGTGCATGTATCTGAATCCTTTTGCTATCCACGTGAAACTACCACAACATTGTAAATGAATTGCATTTCAATAAAACCATAATGTGATATTAATATTTCCAAATTTTTTAAAAAAAGAATGATCTAAGTGGGGAAAAGTCTCTGGAAAGAGGAAGAACTTGGCAGACAGAGAAAGTGGAGGGAAAATCTTGGGCCATCAGTTCCATCCTTCATTCGGTTCCTCTGTGACAAGAGGAAGTTCTGATGAAGCACAAGAAACCTCAACAAAATTACTCAAAATTTCTTATTTTCATTGGACACTGCAACATGAGAATGGAAAGGCAAGCTTTCTTTATAGGACCACTCACTTCAGAGGAATACTAATGGCCTAATGAGATTGCTGAAAAGAAAGGATAACCTGCCTACCACTGACAAACCAGCTTGGGTATCTAATACTTGAGGCCAGCTGATCCACCTGCTGTGGTGTGAATTGGCTGCGATCACTTTGTAAATAAGAGTGGCCATCAGAAAATTAAGCAGAAGACACTGGTCAAGAGAGAGGTGAGTAGAGCAACCAGGAGAGGTGAAGCTAAAGAAACCAGAAGCCCTGGGAGAGCAGAGGAGCATCCCTTCTGGTCCATCTGGTCCCCTAAAGTTCCTTCCAGTCTCCTAAGGTTTCCTGCCCTTGAATCTAAGAACCTGCAGTTGCCTGCTGTGTCTCCACAACACCTCCTGCCCGTCCACCCTCTTTGGGCTGAGCAACTCCAGGGGGTACTTGTCTCTCATGGCGCAAGCCACCTGGCCTAGAGCAGCATCTCTTCCTCATTTGTGGGGCTACCCAGCTGCCCCTTCTCTGGGCTGCCAGAAGCCTGGACCCACCCACGCTTATCATAACCCCACCTGTACTGATTGAAATTGTGTGGTTCACAGCTGCAGTGCCCGCTCCTACCAATCCCTGGCAGATGGTAAACACTCAATGACTGTCTTGGAAAGAACGAGACTCATCAACATAAAGCTCAACTGGGCTTTCTTTGTCTCAGCAACTTTTCACTCCCCCTGCTCAGGGCTGTCTCCTTCTTTGCCCAGGCTATTTTAATTTCTCCAGTCACTCACCTTCCCCACCTCTCCTGGAAGTAAGAACAGCTGATGTATGCTGAGTGCACAAGATGGGCAGGCGTTGTGCTGACTGCTTTCCATGTGTTGAGTCCTTTAATCTTCCTGAAACCTAGGAAGCAAATCCTATTATTAAATCCCCATTTTACAGATGAGAAAGCTGAGGCCTGGAGACTAGGTTACTTGTTCAACATCACAGAACAGTGATAATGAGGATTTGGAAACTAGGCGGTCTGGTTCCAGAGTCGACCTCCTTAAGGTCTTATTAACTTTGTGATAATAAAACCCAGCTGTGCTCAGCAGCCTACGCGCAGAGAAAATGCTTTCTTCTTCAGAAAAGAACAAGACTTATTTTTTCTGGAAGCATGATTGTGCAAAGGAGTGATCGGTCTCTAGCTCTAGTGTCTGGCACAATCACTGCCTCCTCGTTCACAGGAAAATAGAGGGAATCAGATGAATTTCACTGACTCCTACCTGCAGACATGTCCATTGGCCCCCCCTTCTTCTGCTTTCCTCAGGCTCAGAGAAGTGGGTATCTTCTCAGTTGAGCTGACCTGGGTCCCTCTGACCAGTTCTGTGGGCTGGCCTCATTGGATGAGGCAGCCAGGGCCCTGGCAGAGGGAGCTGGCTGCTGAGCATCGCTAGGGCTTGATGGAAAGACTGTCCCCAGGGGTGTGAGCGGGGTAGGATGGGGCCACCTGGGCATAAGCAATAGCGGGGAGCTGTGGCTTCCTCTATAGGTTGAGGGGTCAGGGGAGGTAACAACAATTCTAGGGGCCGGGGGAGAGCTCTTACTGTGAGAAGTGACTGCCTGAGAGAAGGGGGCCTTAAAGTCATGTGGAGCTGAGTTGTGTATGTGAACATACAGCAGGACAGAGGAGGGAGGGTCTTAGATAAACAGAGATGTTCCTTCACTCCTGTATTATCAATCTCTCCCCTTTCTGTGGGCTTCCCTTGTGGCTCAGCTGGTAAAGAATCTGCCTGCAATACGGGAGACCTGGGTTTGATCCCTGAGTCAGGCAGATCCCCTGGAGAAGGGAAAGGCTGCCCACTCCAGTATTCTGGCCTGGAGAATTCCATGGACTTATACAGTCCATGGTGTCACAAAGAGTTGGACACGACTGAGTGACTTTCACTTTCACTTTCAAGGGGCACCTAAGAGTTCGAATGCTGCAACTAAAGATTCCACATGCCTCAGCTGAAGGTCAAGGATCCCATGTGCAGCAACTAAGATCCGGTGCAACCAAATAAATTAATTTTTTAAATTTCTATTTGACTTTTAGATTCCAAACACGTATTACCTTATGCAAAATTTGAATACTACAAAAATATATAACATAGAAAGTAAGTCTTCCTTAGTATTAGCCACCCCCACCCTGCTCTACACACACCCCCCCCCAGATATAACTTATTAAAAAGTTTTGGTGCATATTAGTCTAACTTTTAAAAAATAGATGTATAATCAGAATGGCTAAAATGAAAATCATGACAACACTAAATGTCAGCGAGAATACAGAGAAACCAGATGTTTAGACTTTGCTGGTGGGAATGTAAAATGGAACAGCCACTCCAGAAAATAGTATGACTGTTTCTTACATTATTAAATATGCACTTACTGTATCACTCAGCATTTGCACTTCTGGGCCTCTGTCTTAGAGAAATGAAAACTTAGGTTTACACAAAAACCTGTACATGAATGTTCATAATAGCTTTATTTGTAGTTGCTAAAAACAGGAAACAACCCAAATATCCAGACAGCTGAAGGCTTAAATCAACCGTGGTACATCCATACCATAGAATACTACTTGGCAACAAAAAGAAAGAAACTATTAATACAGGCAACAACCTGGATGGACCTCCAGAGAATTCTGCTGGGTGAAAAAAGTCAGTATCAAAAGGTTAAATAGTGTGTGATTCCCTTTATGTAACATTCTTGAAATGACAAAGTTATAGAGATGAAAAACAGATTAGTGGTTTCAAGGGTCAGGTAGATGGGAAGAGCGGGTATGGCTATGGTCGTAAAGAGTACAAAGGATGTGTGTGTAATGGAACTGTTCCTGACTGATAGTGGTCACATCAATTGACTGTGTGATATGGTTCGATCCCTGGGTTGGGAAGATCCCTCGGAGAAGGGAATGGTTGTCCACTCTAGTATTCTTACCTGGAGAATTCCATGGACAGAGGAGCCTGGTGGGCTGCAGTTCATGGGGTGGCAGAGTTGGACACAAGGGAGCCTGCTGGGCTGCCATCTATGTGGTCGCACAGAGTCGGACACGACTGAAGCGACGCAGCAGCAGCAGCAGAGCAACTAACAATTTTACTTTTTTTCAGAGCACTCAAGACACACTGTGTCTTCTCTACGTGCATGGGTCTTCTCTACTAGATCCGAGCTCCTGGAGTGTAGGCTGCCTCTTGCTCACATGCTTGGTCATCCATCACAGTACTCAGCACACATGTTCAGTCTGTAAATCGTGTCTGACTCTTTTGCAACCCCATGGACTGGAGCCCACCAGGCTCCTCTGTCCGTGGGATTTCCCAGACAAGAATACTAGGGTGTGTTGCCATTCCCTTCTCCAGGAGATGTTCCCAACCACACCCACATCTCCTGCATTCACAGGTGGATTCTTTACCACTGAGCCACCAGGGAAGCCCTGTTCAGCACACAGTAGTCACTTAAGAAGTGTTTGTTAGATAAATGCATGGGCGAACTTCCCTTAAAAGGGATCACTAGCCAAGTAGAAAGATAAGGAGTATCACCTAATGGCAGGTGATCTCTCTGAGGTGACATCGAGGTAGAATGGAAAGTGCTTTGTGAATGGCAGAAAGAGGGACAGTTGCAAAGGAAGCAGGAAGAAGGAAATTCCTTGGAGCCACCATCTGGGGCCTGAGAGCCTCCGAGCCTGCAGGGAGTCTTCCTCTACTGCCGCCCAGGGTGAAGAAGGAAAGGAAACGTAAAGGAGGATACATAGAACTGTCTGCCTTTGCTGTTCCTCCTTTTCAAACTCAGCACCTAAATTCTAAATTTGGAAGGCCTTTATTTACTGAAAAGATGTTCGGGAACAACGGCCTCAGACACTTGGCACTTTCTTTTCTCCTTGGGTGGAATGAGACTCCCTCTGAGCAAAAATTGGACAATGGCTTTGCTGTGTCCATGGAAACTTTTCCCTCTGGGAATAATGCCTCTTCCCAACTATATGGGTATTTTGAGAGTACTCCTTTTTGGAAAAGTTCAAGAACAATCCATATAAATGCAGTCTTTTCTAATTATAAGTTTATATTTGGGTAAAGGTTCATCCATAGCAGAGTTGAAAAAGAATAAATTACAGGACTCAAAGACAGAAAACTCCCTGGAAGAAAGTTTGAATTTACCTAAAAAAAAAAAAAAAGCTGAATGAAATTCATTAGTTTCTTTTTGCTTGTAAGTATTTTATAAATGTTTTAGAATGAATGTGTCCTATTTTTGTAGTAAGAAAAAAAAATCAGTACTTTTTTTTCAACTAAAAGAATTGCTGGAGACTTCTCTGGGGTCCAGTGGTTAAGAATCTCCCCTCCAATGCAGGGGATATGGGTTCGAACCTTGGTCAGGAAACTAAGAT
Organism: Bos grunniens; assembly: GCF_055505025.1. NCBI lineage: Eukaryota > Metazoa > Chordata > Mammalia > Artiodactyla > Bovidae > Bos > Bos grunniens. Next base: position 52,056,957 of record NC_141180.1, read on the forward strand.
CTCACAAGCCTGCACGCCTCAAATAGAGAGCCCTTGTGCTGGAGCCTGCATGCTCTGGAGACCGTACTCTGCAACGAGAGAAGCCTGTGCACCAAATCCAAGAGCCTGTGTGCTGCAACAAAGATCCAGCACAAGCAAAAAAAAAAAAAAAAGAATCGCTAATCAGTGTACATGGAGTTAAGCTGACAAGTGAAGCAGGGGAGCTGAGATCACCTTACCCAGATTGGGGGCTTACAGGCGAAGGGGGTGTGTCCATTTTCCATACTGCATAACAAATGACCACAACCTTATGGTGGTGGAAAACAGCTCCCATTTATTACCTCACACCCTGTAGGTTAGGAGTCTGGGTGGGCACGGTATAGATCTGACCTTCTGCAAGGCTGTCATCATGGTGTCAGCGAGGCATCTGAGGATTAACTGGCAATGAATCTACTTTGCAGCTCACTCACTGTTAGCAGAATTTAGCTCATTGCTGCTATGTTTTAACGTTAGTCGCTCAGTCATGTCTGACTCTTTTGCGACCCCATGGGCTGTAGCCCACCAGGTTCCTCTGTCCATGGGATTCTCCAGGCAAGACTACTAGAGTGGGTAGCCATTCCCTCCTCTAGGGGATCTTCCCGACCCAGGGATCGAACCTGGGTCTCCTGCATTGCAGGCAGATTCTTTACCATCTGAGCCACCGGGGAGGGCTAACTGTAGACTGGAGGCCTGGTTCATCTCCAAGAGGCTGCTCACAGTTCCTTGCCATGTGGGCTTCTCCACAGGGCCTCTTAGAACACAGCATCTCACTTCTGCAAAGGCAGCAATGGAGACAGAGAACTAGCGAGAATGGAATCTTACGTAACAGAACCTGATCCCAGACGAACACCCATCAGCATCATATTCTAGTGGTTAGAAGCATCTCACTCAGGAAAGGGGATTATACAGCGTGCGGGTACCAGGAAGTGGAAACCATAGGGATGACCTCAGAGTCTGTTTGCTACATGAAGCTCAAAAATTCTTGTGGGAAACACATCATTTCGTCACCCAGCATTCTGGTACATTCCAAAGGCTGTCCCACTGCAGGCACCCATGATTCTCCACCTGAAAGATCTTTCCTTCTACACTACAAACAGATCTCCTGAGGAGTTAATGTCACTAGGAGCAGGTCTTAGCCAATGATGGATGGAAAGTGGAGGCTCCCCCACTTTCTCACCCCTGGGGTAGGAAAACTCAGAGGTGTGTTAGTACTGTCTCCTACAGTCCCCAGCAGGACTGAGCCCCAGTTCCAGTTGCCACAGCACTAATATGCTTAATAATATTCCTTGCCTTGGCTCCCTTCTCTTCCCTGCCTCACTTCCCTACTCCCAGTCTTGCTGGGATCACTTGTTAAGTAAACTAGTTGCACTGAAATCCTGCCTCAGGGTCCCCTTCTAGGACTACCCAATCCAAGATGGTGGGAGTCAATATTTAAGTGGGTGCTGCTGGTGCTGCTAAGTCCCTTCAGTCGTGTCCGACTCTGTGCCACCCCATAGACGGCAGCTCACCAGGCTCCACTGCCCCTGGGATTCTCCAGGCAAGAACACTGGAGTGGGTTGCCATTTCCTTCTCCAATGCACGAAAGTGAAAAGTGAAAGTGAAGTCGCTCAGTCGTGTCCGACTCTTAGTGACCCCACGGACTGCAGCCTTCCAGGCTCCTCTGTCCATGGGATTTTCCAGGCAAGAGTACTGGAGTGGGGTGCCATTGCCTTCTCCGATTTAAGTGGGTAGCAGAGGATAAAAACCAATTAGAAGCTGAATTTAGGATTTTAAATTAGGACTAAATTAGTTTTAGGACTAAGACTGTTGTAATAAAATACCACAAAGTAGCTCATACACTACGGAAATTTATTTCTCACAGTCCTTCAGTTCAGTTCAGTTCAGTTGCTCAGTCGTGTCCGACTTTTTGTGACACCCCTGGACTACAGCACAGCAGGCCTCCCTGTCCATCACCAACTCCCCGAGCTTGCTCAAATTCATGTCTATCAAGTCGGTGATGCCATTCAACCATCTCACCCTCTGTCATCCCCTTCTCCTGCCTTCAATCCTTCCCAGCATCAGGGTCTTTTCCAGTGAGTCAGTTCTTCGAATCAGGTGGTCAAAGTGTTGGAGCTTCAGCTTCAGCTTCAGTCATTCCAATGAATATTCAGGACTGATTTCCTTTGGGATTGACTGGTTTGATCTCCTTGCTCCAAGGGACTCTCAAGAGTCTTCTCCAGCACCACAGTTCAAAAACATCAACTCTTTGGTGCTCAGCTTTCTTTATAGTCCACCTCTCACATCCATACATGACTACTGGAAAAACCATAGCTTTGACTAGACAGACATTTGTTGGCAAAATAATGTCTCTGCTTTTTAATATGCTGTCTAGATTTGTCATAGCTTTTCTTTCAAGGAGTAAGGGTCTTTTAATTTCATGGCTGCAGTCACCATCTGCAGTGATTTTGGAGCCCCCAAAAATAAAGTCTGACACTGTTTCCACTGTTTCCCCATCTATTTCCCATGAAGTGATGGGACCAGATGCCATGATCTTCGTTTTGTGAATGTTGAGTTTTAAACCAGCTTTTCACTCTCCTCTTCCACTTTCATCAAGAGGCTCTATAGTTCCTCTTCACTTTCTGCCATAAGGGTGGTGTCATCTGCATATCTGAGGTTATTGATATTTTTCCCAGCAATCTTGATTCTGGCTTGTGCTTCATCCAGCCCAGCGTTTCTCATGATGTACTCTGCATGGAAATTAAATAAGCAGGGTGACAATATACAGCCTTGATGGTACTCCTTTCCCAATTTGGAACTAGACTGTTGTTCCATGTGCAGTTCTAACTGTTGTTTCCTGACCTGCATACAGATTTCTTAGGAGGCAGGTCACGTGGTCTGGTATTCCCATCTCTAAGAATTTTCCAGTTTGTTGTGATCCACACAGTCAAAGACTTTGGTGTAGTCAATAAAGCAAAAGATGTTTTTCTGAAACTCTCTTGCTTTTTCCATAATCCAGCAGATGTTGACATTTTGATCTCTGTTGTCTGCCTTTTCTAAATCCAGCTTGAACATCTGGAAGTTCATAGTTCACATACAGTTGAAGCCTGGCTTGGAAAATTTTGAGCATTACTTTGCTAGTGTGTGAGATGAGTACAATTGTGAGGTAGTTTGAACATTCTTTGGCATTGGAATGAAAACTGACATTTTCCAGTCCTGTGGTCACTGCTGAGTTTTCCAAATTTGCTGGCATATTGAGTGCAGCACTTTAACAGCATCATCTTTTAGGATTTGAAATAGCTCAACTGGAATTCTATCACCTCCACTAGCTTTGTTTATCATGATTCTTCCTAAGGCCCACCTGACTTTGCACTCCAGGATGTCTGGTTCTAGGTGAGTAACCACACCATTGTGGTTACCTGGGTCATTAAGATCTTTTTTGTGTAGTTCTTCTGTGTATTCTTGCTACTTCTTAATATCTTCTGCTTCTGTTAGATCCATACCGTTTTTTGTCCTTTATTGTGCTCATTTTTGCATGAAATGTTCCCTTGGTATCTCTAACTTTCTTGAAGAGATTTTTAGTCTTTCCCATTCTATTGTTTCCCTCTATTTCTTTGCACTGATCACTTAGGAAGGCTATCTTATCTCTCCTTGATATTTGTTGGAACTCTGCATTCAGATGGATATATCTTTTTCTCATTTGCCTTTCACTTCTCTTCTATTCACAGCTATTTGTAAGGCCTCCTCAGACAACCAATTTGTCTTTTTGCATTTCTTTTTCTTGGGGATGGTTTTGATCATAGCCTCCTGTACCATGTTGCGAACCTCCATCCATAGTTCTTCAGGCACACTGTTTATCAGATCTAATCCCTGGAATCTATTTGTCCCTTTCACTGTATAATCATAAGGGATTTGATTTAGGTCATACCTGAATGGTCTAGTGGTTTTCTGTACTTTCTTCAATTTAAGTCTGAATTTTGCAATAAGGAGTTCATTATCTGAGCCACACTCAGCTTCCAATCTTGTTTTTGCTGACTTCTCCAGCTTATAGGGCTTCTCCATCTTTGACTTATAAATGTCAGAAGCTTATTTCTCACAGACCTCGAGGCTGAGAAGTCCAAGATCATGGCATGCAGTTTTGGTTCTGCTGGAAAACCACTTCTGGGTTGCACATTGGTGACTTCGAGCTGAGTTCTCACATGACAGAAGGGGTGAGCTGGCTGTCTGGAGTTCCTTTTTTATAAGGAAACTAATCCCATTCATGAGGGTTCTATCTCCATGACCTTATCACCTCCCAAAGATCCCACCTCTTAATACCATCACCTTGGGCATCGGGTGTGAACATATGAATTTGGGGGAGGAGGGAGACAAACATTCAGACCATAGCAGAGTCCGGCAAAAGGGACTTGAAATCAGCAAGGACTCAGAATTAGAGAACGACCCTAGCGGGTTTGAGGGCACAAAGGAAGAAATTGAAAACTCAGACACACTCCTCAATAAGTTAGTACAAACAGAACCAAGCTGGGCATGGTTACCTTTCCCATCACTGTGAGATTCATCACAGCGTAATAAAGCAAGTTTTTGCCCCCTGAGCTTCTGACTGGGACAATCTGGACACATCACAGAGTAAAGGGCACAGGAGAGCCAGGTATCAGTCCTCCAGCAATGAGCAAAGTATTGCCACTTCCTTGTTAACTGTACCCTGGTTTTCCTTGAATGTCTTAAAGATACCTCAAGATCAGTAAGTCCCAAACCAAATCTACAATTCACCTGTTATACTCTTGCTTTTTTTTTTTTTGCCCCTGGGTAGTTTGTGGGATTCCATTTCCCAAAGCAGGGGTCCAACCCTGGTCCTTGGTAGTGAGAGCACAGACTCCTAATCACTGGACCGACATGAAACGCTCATTTGCTTCTGCCAGTATTCCATAGCACCATCCACCTGTTGTGTGCGCTTAACACTCAGGCGGCAGTCTGGTTCCCTCTTCTCACAATCCATCACCAAGTGCTGTCCTCTTACCTTCCCAATTTCTGTTGAGTCCATCCATTTCTCTCCATACCCACCACTTTGGCTGCCCTATTCCAGCCCTGCCATCTCTGGACTCCCACACTGATTCACTGGATAACAGACAGTCCCTCTAAGTGGAAGGCCCCCCTCAATTCCCTGCCTTAGGCCCCCACCCCATGTACCCTGCCCCAAGATGCACATACTCTTAGCGTTTAATCACAGTCCTAATAGAAAATATTTATACACATATTTTATTATGAAACAATGAAACAGAGAAACACAGAGCCCATATGAAGCACCTGTGTAGTCACAACCCAGAATTAACAATGTGTGTTAATTGTTCAGTCATGTCCAACTCTTTGTGACTCCATGGACTGTATCCCACTAGGCGCCTTTGTCCATGGAATTCACCAGGCAAGAATACTGGAGTAGGGGGCCATTCCCTTCTTCAGGGGATCTTCCCGAACCTACGGTGGAACCTAATCTCCTGTACTGCACGCAGATTCTTTACCGTTTGAGCCAGTAGGGAAGCCCAGGAATTAGCAGTGGCAGCATGGTAACTTGCTGCTAAACTTATTACAAATCTTTTTCTTCCCCTTTAAAATAAATCAAACATAAAACAGATGTGATTAAAATTCTTTTGAACATTTCCCCTCCCCCTCACTCCTTTTCTCTTTCCCTTGTCAAAGGAACTACTACCAAGAATTTCATTGTGTTTCTTTCCCAGTCATGATTTTATGCTTTTAATATGTAATGTGTGTTTAAAGAAAATCAGTGGTTAGGTTCCTTTTGTTTTTGAAATTATGTAAATGACACTGTATTGACGCTAGGGGTGAACACGTGAAGATTCGGAGGATCAACATGCCCCTGAGTTGTTAACACAGAATTAACTGGGTGCCCAAATGCCTTCTGTGGGCACTTCCGCCTCCACCTTCAGTCTGTCATAGATAAGAGGATATGGAGAAATCAACTTCTGATTAGTTGCTTCCAGATACCAAGAGAGGACATAAAAAGGAAACCAACTCAAAAAAAAAAAAAAAAGGAAACAAACACTTTTCCAAGTGGTAATGCCAGCTATTATCTATCTACTCCAGGCTAAGAATTATACCTTGCATGACAAAATGTCCAAAGAACATTGTCAACTCATCGTCTTCAGCCAAGGATGAAGTTATTGAACCTTAAGAGGCGAGGGATCTTAATGGCCTCATGTTACTAACATCCTTGTCACCTCTACCTAGAACTGGTATGGCCCAGTGAGCTCCAACACAGTGAAATCTGGGCTTCCCTGGTAGCTCAGCTGGTAAAGAATCTGCCTGCAATGCAGGACCCCAGTTCGATCCCTGGGTTGGGAAGATCACCTGGAGAAGGGAACAGCTACCCACTCCAGTATTCTGGCCTGGAGAATTCCATGGACAGAGGAGCCTGGCAGGCTACAGTCCATGGGGTCCCAAAAAGTTGGCCCAATGAGCTCCATCACAGTGAAATTTAGAAGCTACTTATCCAACAATGGGATGGACAGAAGCATTTGTTTAATCTAGAGAATCTATACTTTGGGGGTGGGGGAGTGGTGGGAAATGAGGAAGTGGAAAGTACGTGACCTTTGGAGTCAGACAGACCTGAGTTCCCCTCCTGGAGTTGCCTCTTCCTGTGTGTTGCTTAAGCTTTAGTTTCTTCTTCCACAGCAGCGGAGAAAAATCCCAATTTACCAAGCAGCAGAGGGAATTCTGGGAAATCACTGAGTGCTTTGGGACATGACCGGATCCCCTTTATCTGAATTGTGTCCATGTGCTCAGTAGTGATCAGCTCTTTGAGACTGTAGCCCGCAGGCTCCTCTGTCCATGGTATTTTCCAGGCAAGAAATACTGTAATCAGTTGCCATTTCCTATTCCAGATCTTTCCAACTCAGGGATTGAACCTGCATCTCTTGTGTCTTCTGCACTGGCAGGAGGATTCTTTAGCACTGAGCCACCTGGGAAATCAGGTTATCTGAATTTGGAGAGGGTAAAAGTTCTGGTTCTGGGTTGTGCCTGGGAAGGGCCACATATGATGTGAGGATCAAATTTGGGCCACCGTTTGCTCAACGTGGTTGGCTGGCCTCCACCACCATCTTGTCACCTCATGGGATCTAATGAACAGAACTCGTTCGTATGTAGAGGACTTACTATATCCCAAACCACCAGGCACCCTGTTGTGTCAGCTAAACACTCAGGCAGCAGTCTGATTCTCTTCTCTCACAACCCATCAGCAAATCCTGTCCTTTTACCTTCTCAAGGAGGGAGCTGGCTTTGTTTTGATCCTATGTAACCACAATGATGGTTAAGTGTCTGGGCGTGGCCTCCTTCAGTCCTTATCACCTTGATCGGCTCCAGTCCCATTCCACAGGGTGTTATTCACATCTGGAAAGGAGAGCAGTTTTCATTTTCAGAGGACCACGAATATCATGGCCTCCAGGTGACTGTTCAGCTCTGAAGCACCTAAGGTAGCCTATTAAACCCTGCCCGGAGTGAAAGGCTTCAGACACTACTATCAGACATGTCAGGAATCTCTTTCCCCATACGAACTAGATTGGACAATCAGAATCTCTTCTCCCTCTCTGCTGCTGAAAGACCAGTTCTGTGTGCAGGTCTCCAGAGCCTGTCATCAGGCTATGATTTGGCCTTTCATCTTAGGAAGGTCAAAATGAGTAGAACAGCTGGGTTCTGTAATTCCACCTCCTGCTCCACCTCCATCCATGTGTAACTTTAGGCTAGATAAACATTGGCAAAGGAAACATACATTATGCAGGGAATGTGAGCTTGTAGGTCTCATGCCCACAGCATTATCAGGCACTCCCCAAAGAGAAGTGCTCCTGATCATGAGTGGGCCATCTTGTTTCAAAGAATAAGAAGCTAACAATAATCAGAGGAAGATGCCCAAAGATTTTTCCATGGATTATTCTCCTCCTAGGAAAACACAAAGGCACATCAGTGGACAGAGTTCAAGGTGATAACTTCTCTACCTAACCTATTCTTCAAGTCCTTTCAAGCTGGTTTCACAAGGTTTTCAGTAAGTCACCCAGTCGTAGGTGGAGCATTATCTTCTGGGAACTACTCCCAGGTACCTGAAATATCATTTGAGAGTGAGCAAGACACGTTCCCAAACCCCAAGGGCTTCTTTGGGGCTACAATTACACATTGTTATGTGCTGATGACCCAAGGATTTGGGGGTTGACTTGTAAACCTTAACAGGTTGTTGGTTAGTAAATTAAAAATATGTGAAATCATGAACTGTATGATATTTATCTTGCCTTTTTTGGTTACTATTGTTACCCTGGAGCTAAGGTGGGGGATATCAGAAATGTTTGATATACAGTTGATGTCTGTGTTGCGTGCTCGTTCTCAGATTCGGGTTTTGGCATGGATTTGCTAAACACACAGATGCCAATTAGGAAACTAAAATCCAGTCATTACTCAGAGATTAAATATTTCAACATAGTGTCTCAAACTATAATTAAAGGCAGTGAGCCTCATTATTGGGAGAACAAACACACAGGGAGGCAGACAACTATTTTTGGAATTGTTCTTATCTTCAATGCCAACTACATTTTTTTCAACTTGTTTACAGTATTTCCAACCTTACAAATCAGTCTAAACAAAGTGCTATAAAATGACACATTTGTGAAATGGCCTAGGGAGAAGCAGAGGAGGAGCAGGCACAAGAGGTGATGAGAGCAAGAGAACAACACAGAGATAGGCTTTTTCCTCGAAAAAGGTTAAGAAAGAAAATGAAATGATTAAAATCTATCATCTGAATTGAATTTCAAGGGGTAGTACAATTCAATTTTGACCCAAATTTAGTCTTTCTATTTTGTTGCCTCATCCAATTTAAATTATAGTTGCAAGAGTATAAAGTACACATATAAAGTACCGTATACTCATGTCTTTGGCATATGCTAATTAAATTAATTACTTTCTAAATATCAAGATTTGATAAATGGTGGCCTTATATAGCAGAATATACATATATGTATATGTATATATCATCAGAAAAATATGACTTGAGAGAATTAAACTTAAAAATTCCATTTCTCTGGACTTGCCTGCTAGTCCAGTACCTAAGACTCTCTGATCCCAGTACAGAGGGCTCAGTTTCGATCCCTGGTCAGGGAACTAGATCCCACGTGCTGAGACTAAGAGCCAGCACAGCCAAATTAATTAATTAAAAAAAAATTACACTTCTCATTACTTAAACATCTGGTCAACTATCTTCTTATGATTTCGTCTTTTTTATCCTGCTTTGGCATTTGAGCACTTCCTTAATGGCTTTTTTTGTTTTTTTAATTAAGAGTTAATATACCAAGTGCTTAGAAGCACTGTGTAAGTGTGCACAATTATTATTACATGTAACTCTAGAAATTCAGAGAACTAAGAAAATTTTGAAGGTACTGAGAATATTTTACTATATATTTTAATATTCAAACAACACATGTATTTCCAAAGCAGTGTCAGAAAACACCACACATTTCCATAACACTTCATACTTCTGACTACACAGAGAGTAGGGCAGATAGACGTATGGCAGGAAGTTGTACTTAAGCCAACTAAGATTCATCTTGGTTAATTACATTTTCTGACTCTAGTTAGAATTACATCATAGCATCCAAAATGGAAAGCCATTACACACGTACTATAATAATATCCACTCCACAGATAATAAGAAACTTCCCTCAAATATAAAAATCTAAACCTAAAATAAATATGCATTCTTAGAGATATTTTACAAAGAAAAGATGTCTAAAATATTTTCCCTCTGAGTCAGTATCCCTCTAAAGTTTATTGTGGTGTGTGGGTAGCATAACATAGAAGATAGCCAGTTACAACAAAATTAAATAGACTCTACGTCAACAACCAGAGAAATCTGATTATAGTTTGGGTATTAGGAGAAACCAAGGAAGTAATGTCCTTTCTGTTAGGTGTGATATTGACATTATGGTCATGTGAGAACATATATATATATTTTAAGAGAGGCTTAAATATGTATGAGTGAGTTAAAATAACTTCCTGGGTTAAAAAAATAATAATTCAGAGAAAAAGTGAGAAGGGATAGTGCAGCCAAATCTTGCTAATTGTTAAATCTGAGCGATAGAAATATGAAAGTTTACTGTTCTACTCTGTCCACTTTTGTGTGAGTTAGAAGCTTTACATAATAAAATGTTGTTTTAAAGAACATTAAAATATTTGGTTTAGTGGTTTATTTTTTGCATATGCAGAGCATGATTAGATGAGAGAGTTCTGCCATATTTGAGACTATCTGTTAAAGGATTTTTTCTAGCTTGCTATTTCTCAAACTTGAGTATGCATTAGAGTCCCCTGGAAGACTGGATACCCCTCACATTGCTGAGTCCAGTTTCTGATTCAATAGATCTTTGCAGGGGCCCAGGAATTTGCATTTCAAACAAGTTCCCATTTGACCCTGATGTTGCTGGTCCATGGACCACACTTTGAGAACCACCACTCTAGCTAAACCATCTTTCCTAAATTACCCTGTTTAAGTAGTGATGTAGATGGACTTGGAGTCTGTCATATAGAGTGAAGCAAGTCAGAAAGAGAAAAACAAATATCGTATATTAACACATATATATGGACTTGGGAAAAATAGTACAGATGGACCTATTTGCAGGGCAGGAACGGAGATGCAGACGTACACTGGATGTGTGGACACGGTGGGGCAAGGAAGAAGGGATGGGTGGGATGAATTGGGAGAATAAGATTGACATAAATAACGCTACCACGTGTAAAGTAGGCAGCTAGTGGGAAGTTGCTGTACAACACAGGGAGCTCAGCTCTGTGCCCAGTGACGACCTAGTGCAGTGGGATGGGGAGGTGGGAGGGAGGTTCCAGAGGAAGGGGATAAATGTATATATTGCTGATTCACTTCATTGTACAGCAGAAACACAACATTGTAAAGCAATTATACTCCAATAATAAAAAATAAATAGAAATAAACTACCCTGTTTCACTTTTTCTGTCACCAATTCCATTCCTTTTTTATTTAATGTCAAGTATGAGCTTTAACTGTCCACTTTGGCCAGCTTCTGAGCCTATTTAATTGATTCTAGAATATGCTGAGAGTCAAATCTTGAGACTTTAGAATTAAGATTTTTCACTGTTTGATCTTAATCTACTCAGCTTCCCAATCTTATCATTCACTCTTCTCCCAACTCCAACAATCTCAGGTTACCTGACTTCTAAACAAGTTAGTCAGATTCCTACCTCAGTCCCTTTGCCCATGCCATCATCCCCTCCTGGAATGCGCTTGTGCACTTAACACACACAGACTCACACACTGAGTCCAGTCCAAGTACCTCCTCTTCCATGAAGCTCTCCTGGGCTACCAGCATCCATGGTGATGTCCCCTGCTGAAAACCTCTCATTTTAAACTAATCAAATCCTGCCTTGTAATAATTCTTATATTATTATTTGTTAGATACTTGAATCTTGTCTCTTCAATATAGTGCCGACTTTGCAAGCGCAGGGGCCATGCTTTATACAGAACTTCTTTGTACAGGCCACAGACTTCAGCCTAGAACTATAGGCAAGGTCATTTATCCTATAAAATGGGGGCGGAAGATACTTTTTCTCTAAAGTAAATAATGGGATAGAACCTGAAATCTGCAGATGCGGAAGACATGTCAGTAAGAGGTAATGGAAACCTAATATCTGTTTACCTCCAAGCAGTGTTCTGAGGCTAATTAATGTTTACATAGGTCTTTGAGATGTTCAGATGGAAGGGGTTTAAGAGAGTTGGAATGATGATGATGATCCCTGGGACTCTTTCAAAATTTCATACCAAATTTCACAGCACCCCTCAGGTTTACCCAGGCTGGGAAGAGGGTCGAGGGCTACTCTGCTGGTGGCTGAAAGGTGACTTTTCAACAGCGCTTGAGATTTTCAGGGAAAACAAACTTTAAAATAAGGCTGATGTTGTTGAAAATCCCAACATAATAAACCCTTGGCTTCCTGAGCAAAACTGAAACCAGAACGCTCCTTTTCATCCTCCTGTAGGGATGCCAGACTCTATAACTGATTCTCTGCTTCACTTCTGCAATCACGGGCTGTCTGGTGTCAGGACTGGGCCTGCAGCTACCTGGATTATATCTGTATTATGGTAGCTCAAAGGTATTTTTGGCCTGAGTTTATATATATATATATATATATATGCTTTATTATATATATATATGCTTTATTATATATATTAATATATATAATATATTATAAATATATAATACATATAAAGTTTATATATACACATACATATAAAATATATGTGTGTGTGCATGCTCAGTTGCTAAGTCCTGTTTCACTCTTTGTGATCCCACGGGTGGTGTGATAGTAAAGAATCCACCTGCCAAGGCTGGAAACACAGGAGAAACAGTTTCAATCCCTGAGTCGGGAAGATCCCTTGGAGAAGGAAATGGCAACCCACTCCAGTATTCTTGCCTGGAGAATTCCATGGACAGAGGAGCTTGGCTGGCTACAGGCCATGGAGTCGCAAAGAGCTGGACAGGACTGAGTGACTGAGCACACATGTATAATATACATATATAAATGTATATATACGGTGGTTTAGTCGCTAAGTCGTGTCTGTATATAGTTCTGCTCTTCAGGAAGCATCCTCTCTTTCTCTTAAGAGAGAAAAAAATACCTCAAGAGGTCTCTTGATTATCAGTTGAAAATCTGTTTGTGACCTAAGCTGGAGAATGTTGCATCAACATCTCAACTTAGATTTTCTTCAGCACTCATTTTCTTTCTTTCTTTCTTTTTTTAAAAAATATTTATTTGACTGAGTCAGGTCTTAGTTTCAGTACTTGGGTTCTCTAGTTGTGGCATGTGGGCTATTTTACTTGCAGCATTTGGGATTTAGTTCCCTGACCTTGGATTGAACCTGGACCCCTTGCATTGGGAGCTCAGAGTCCTAGCCACTGGACCACCAGGGAAATCCTTCTACCCCTTATTTTCCTTGGTAACAACTCTCCTTTCTCTTTTTTCTTTGCTTTATTCCTGCATCCTTGTTTAGGTTGACTTGGCTTGGTACTACTTTGGTTTTATGGTTAATAATTCATTAACCATTAAAAAAAAAATCTCTGAATCCATAACTATGACTGCCTATGTTAGATGAAAAGAGCTCCAATACCTTTACAGGCCCAGGCAGACATAGGTACGGTTGTAATTAAATAGTAAATCACAACAAGATACCGTCAGAGGCATGCCTCAGATGTGCTGGGAAAAGTCAAACGTTCTCACCTGCCAGCAGGAAAGAAAGAAAGAAAGAAAAAAAGAATAGCCCAGTCAAGCTTGACCAGACAAGGTTTATACCTGGTATGATCATAAAGCCACTCCTGGCCTGTATTTCCAGGAATAAAAAAGCCAATGTACAAAGAGCCAGGGTCATATTCCACACCAGATGCTAATTCCTTTCTTAGCTGCAAGATCAGATCAAACCATTTCCTGGTTGGCAACTTTGGTTAGACTAATGCATGAGATTAGAAGTCCTCAGACTGCTGTGACTCGTATGCCAAGAAAGTCTGCAATTTAATTAAGACAAAAATGACAACAACAAATCACAGAAAAAGTCTCCACTTCGGGCCCTGAATTAGAAGGAACCTGAACCTGGATCTGCCATCAGTTAACCAAGATCTCAGGGCTCCTTCCTTTGGCCTTCAAGACTCATTGTTGACATTGTCCTTGCACAAGGACATCAGTATGGGTGGTCCCTTATTCCTGACTCAGACTTTAGGAAAACAAACAAATAAGCAGTGGAGGAGGCCCAGATTCTCAGTCTCTAACTGCCCTTTGAGCCCAATTCAGGATATGCTTCTGGGAAAGAAGTGTGTCTCTCTCCTGGGCTAATGTAAACGGATGAAAACTTAATGATGCCTCCTCCCCACGTTATTTTTACAGGAAAATGTTCCCTGAGGTGTACACGACTGGCTTGTTACCTCTGGGACACAAATCTCCCAATAAGATGGTGACTGTGTGTCCTCATCATAAGGATCTGATTCTGGAAGAGACCTCACAGATAATACAGTCCAAACTCTATAATTTTTCTCTGCCTTCTTTTAGAAGACTCCAAGGTAAAGGGATCAAAGGACTTGCCACAATTACAGAGCCATGGTCTGTAACGTGTCCTCTCAGTGTAGCTCCCGACCATCTGACAGATACAGCCTCACCTGGGAATGTACTAGAAAGGAAACTTCTCAGGCCCTGTCCCAGACTTTCAGAATGAGAAACCCCAGGGATGGGGCCCAGCAATCTGTTTTAACCACCTGACCAGATGGTGTAAAGTTTGAGGACCACTGGATTGTGGTCCTCAAAAAACATATATTGACAGGGGCAGAAAGTTGGGGTGGGGAGGCAGACTTTATTATCTGCCTTGAAAGAAAAGTGAAAGTGAAAGTCGCTCAGTCATGTCCAACTCTTTGTGACCCCATGGAATTCTCCAGGCCACAATACTGGAGTGGGTAGCCTCTCCCTTCTCCAGGGGATCTTCCCAACCCAGGGATCGAGCCCAGGTCTCATGCATTGCAGGCAGATTCTTTATCAGCTGAGCCAAAAGGAAAGCCCAGGAAAATTGGAGTGGGTAGCCTATCGCTTCTCCAGCAGATCCCGAGTCAGGAATTGAACCAGGGTCTCCTGAATTGCAGGCAGATTCTTTACCAACTGAGCTATGAAGGAAGCCTATCTGCCTTGAGTGTGGGTATAAATAGCCTTTGTTTTTCTCCTTTCTTTGCAACACAATTACTTCATGTGAAAATGTAAGGGTATCTTATTTTGCCCCCTTAGCCAAGAGAGGGCTGACGATGTAATGCAAGAGCATCCTCTTTCTGCTCGCCTTTCATCTCATGATGGAGCCAAGATTCTGCTCAGAGAGAGGTACTGCCCCTGCCAGTGCCTGCCCTGGAGGCTGCCAGGCAAGGAGCTTTCCTGTATAATTCACAAGCAGCCTGGGCAAGCTGAGGGAAGAAATCCACAGGAGGACTGCCTGCTCAGGAAACACCTGGTAGGGAAGGCCACACATGGTCAGAGGAGCTGAGGGCCTGGGGCCTCCAAGCAAGGACAAATGTCCCCAAAAACCTTCCATGCGCTGTTCCCAGAATAAAGGATGGAAAGGTGGGGTGTGCCCAAAGGGTTCTGAATCCAGTCAGAGAAAGGCATAGGATGAGGACTATTCATAGAAATCCGTATTTATCACACGTGGCTGGCATTTTCCTGTTTATCTTTCTGCCTTGACAAATTCAGCTGGGACTTTTTTTTTTTGGCTGCCCGCCACGGCTTGTGGGATCTTAGTTCCTTAACCAGGGATAGAATCTGGGCCTCCGGCAGTGGAAGTGAGGAGTCCTAACCACTGGACTGCCAGTGAATTTCTTCTTGAGGAAAGGGCCATTATCTGGACTTCATAGCCCTGCCACTGGATACCTAGTGAAGTCATTCAGCACTGTGTGTGGAGACAAGTTAGCTGGTTATTGAACTTGGGGAGGCAATATAGGATAACAGTTAGGTGTAGGAATCAGACTGCTTGGCTTTTGCATTAGCTAGCTGGTTGAATTTGGGAGAGTTATATGACCTCTTTGTGCCCAGGATATCTACAGGAAAAAAAAAAAAATCAGTAATAATATTAGATCTACGTAGTGAGACTTGAAAGAGATAATCCATATAAGTGCCTGGTATGTCAGTATGAACAAAATCAAAGTCCCCAAACCCATCCCGACCCTGCTTGCACCCGCATCTTTGTTTCTGCCATTCTGCTCTTTGGGGATTCCCTGGGCCCAGTCCTCACCAGTCACAGAGGTTAACCTATGCCTCCTGTTTCTCCAGAGTTCACCTCAAGCACCACTTTCTCTCAGAGAGCCTCTCGCTCAATCTCTTGTCCCATCAGCCACACAGCCCTGTGTTTTCATACTTTTGTGGTATTCATCACGTTTTCCCTCCAACTGTATAATGTACAAAGGACCTCAGGTTACTCGCTCTGTTTCATCTCTGTTTCCCTCTGAAGTGCCAAGTGAGAGGCTGCCTGAAAGTGAAAGTTGTTCAGTTGTGCCCGACTCTGCAACCCCATGGATTATATAGTCCATGAAATTTTCCAGGCCAGAATACTAGAGTGCGTAGCCTTTCCCTTCTCCAGGGGATCTTCCCAACCCAGGGATCGAACCCAGGTCTCCTGCATTGCAGGCGGGTTCTTTACCAGCTGAGCCACAAGGGGAGTGCCAAGTGAGAGGAGGCCTAGACTGAACATATTGGTGTTTCTATGTTTTCCTGTCACAAGGATTCAAAAACCCAGTTCAATTCGACTTATGATGTGGAAGGATTTTTCTTTTTTTTTTTTAGGATTTTTCTTCCTTCCACATTTTTCTCCCTTTCCATGAAATGGAAAATTCCTGAAGAAATATATTCAGGCTTCACGTGTGGTGCCATCAGAGCTCAGGCTCTGTGTCCTGGAATTCCCTCAGCTCTGGTTTCTGAGGTGTCATCTCTGTTCTCAGTACAGTCAGTAGCAACAATCTTCTCAGTTCAAGTCTAGGGAGAGAATGTATTTCTCTAAACAGCAAATGAGAGTCTTTAACTTCACTCTGGTCAGGCCAGTTTACATCAGGTACTCATCCCTTAACCCATGAGAGACAATTGAGGCAAGAGGGTGGGATCCCCCGGTCATTCAGTTTGCCCTCAAATGAGGTGACATTCAACTCCTCTCAAACTCCTGCCGCTCCACACTGGGGACACCAAACACAAGTGAGGGGCTGCTGAAGAAGGAAGAGATACTGGACAGAAAACCCTTTATTACTCACAGAGTACTCAATCCATGCAGATTAAATAAAAGAGCATAGAATAAATAGCAGTGTGTGTGTGAATATATATATATATATATATATATATTTATCAATCACACTTGTCTGCTAGTCTTTACAATATCTTTGTCAGGCAGTTTCTGGGTAACTTTTTAGATAACACTTAAGTGCAGCAACAACAATCATTGGCCTTGGAACATTTAGAATTCAACATACCTTATTAAAGTCCATTTCTATATCTTATTTTATTTCATCTTTCAAACCTCAGAAGTAAACATATCCTCATTATTCAAGCAAGTCTCTCCTTTATTTAGTTATTTTTAATCATGTAACAGCACTGGTCATAGAAAACACCCTCTTCCAACAACACAAGAGAAGACTCTACGCATGGACATCACCAGATGGTCAACACCGAAATCAGATTGATTATGTTCTTTGCAGCCAAAGATGGAGAAGCTCTATACAGTCAATAAAAACAAGACTGGGAGCTGACTGTGGCTCAGATCATGAACTCCTTATTACCAAATTCATACTTAAACTGAAGAAAGTAGGGAAAACCACTAGACCATTCAGGTATGACCTAAATCAAATCCCTTATGATTATACAGTAGAAGTGAGAAATAGATTTAAGGGCCTAGATCTGATAGACAGAGTGCCTGATGAACTATGGAATGAGGTTCGTGACATTGTACAGGAGACAGGGATCAAGACCATCCCCATGGAAAAGAAATGCAAAAAAGCAAAATGGCTGTCTGGGGAGGCCTTACAAATAGCTGTGAAAAGAAGAGAAGTGAAAAGCAAAGGAGAAAAGGAAAGATATAAGCATCTGAATGCAGAGTTCCAAAGAATAGCAAGAAGAGATAAGAAAGCCTTCCTCAGGGATCAATGCAAAGAAATAGAGGAAAACAACAGAATGGGAAAGACTAGAGATCTCTTCAAGAAAATCAGAGATACCAAGGGGACATTTCATGCAAAGATGGGCTCAATAAAGGACAGAAATGGTATGGATCTAACAGAAGCAGAAGATATTAAGAACAGGTGGCAAGAATACACAGAAAAACTGTACAAAAAAGATCTTCACCACCCAGATAATCACAATGGTGTGATCACTGACCTAGAGCTAGACATCCTGGAATGTGAAGTCAAGTGGGCCTTAGAAAGCATCACTACGAACAAAGCTAGTGGAGGTGATGGAATTCCAGTTGAGCTCTTCCAAACCCTGAAAGATGATGCTGTGAAAGTGCTGCACTCAATATGTCAGCAAATTTGGAAAACTCAGCAGTGGCCACAGGACTGGAAAAGGTCAGTTTTCATTCCAATCCCAAAGAAAGGCCATGCCAAAGAATGCTCAAACTACCGCACAATTGTACTCATCTCACATGCTAGTAAAGTCATGCTCAAAATTCTCCAAGCCAGGCTTCAACAGTATGTGAACCGTGAACTTCCTGATGTTCAAGCTGGTTTTAGAAAAGGCAGAGGAACCAGAGATCAAATTGCCAACATCCACTGGATCATCAAAAAAGCAAGAGAGTTCCAGAAAAACATATATTTCTGCTTTATTGACTATGCCAAAGCCTTTGACTGTGTGGATCACAATCAACTGTGGAAAATTCTGAAAGAGATGGGAATACCAGACCACCTGATCTGCCTCTTGAGAAATTTGTATGCAGGTCAGGAAGCAACAGTTAGAACTGGACATGGAACAACAGACTGGTTCCAAATAGGAAAAGGAGTATGTCAAGGCTGTATATTGTCACCCTGTTTATTTAACTTATATGCAGAGTACATCATGAGAAATGCTGGACTGGAAGAAGCACAAGCTGGAATCAAGATTGCCAGGAGAAATATCAATAACCTCAGATATGCAGATGACACCACCCTTATGGCAGAAAGTGAAGAGGAACTCAAAAGCCTCTTGATGGAAGTGAAAGTGGAGAGTGAAAAAGTTGGTTTACAGCTCAACATTCAGAAAACGAAGATCATGGCATCTGGTCCCATCACTTCATGGGAAATAGATGGGGAAACAGTGGAAACAGTGTCAGACTTTATTTTTGGGGGCTCCAAAATCACTGCAGATGGTGACTGCAGCCATGAAATTAAAAGACGCTTACTCCTTGGAAGGAAAGTTATGACCAACCTAGACAGCATATTAAAAAGCAGAGACATTACTTTGCCAACAAAGGTTCGTCTAGTCAAGTCTATGGTTTTTCCTGTGGTCATGTATGGATGTGAGAGTTGGACTGTGAAGAAGGCTGAGCGCCAAGAATTGATGCTTTTGAGGTGTGGTGTTGGAGAAGACTCTTGAGAGTCCCTTGGACTGCAAGGAGATCCAACCAGTCCATTCTGAAGGAGATCAGCCCTGGGATTTCTTCGGAGGGAATGATGCTGAAGCTGAAACTCCAGTACTTTGGCCACCTCATGTGAAGAGTTGACTCATTGGAAAAGACTCTGATGCAGGGAGGGATTGGGGGCAGGAGGAGAAAGGGACGACAGAGGATGAGATGGCTGGATGGCATCACTGACTGGATGGACGTGAGTCTGAGTGAACTCTGGGAGTTGGTGATGGACAGGGAGGCCTGGCCATCATGAGGTCGGGAAGAGTCAGACATGACTGAGCGACTGAACTGAACTGAACAGCACCTATATAGCCATCCCCAAGAGACTCCTGCCTTCCTCCATCTCAAGGAAATTCATCCTGAATCCTGTGTTCTCACTTATTTGCTTGTCTTTTCATATTATTTTATGTCATCTCTATGTATTTCTACAAAGTACATTTTTATTCTAGTCATTTTTAACTGCATCAAAAGGGTCTCATCATGCATGTAATTGTTTGGAATTTATTTTTCATATATTGCTAAGATCCAACCATATTGTTACATGAGGCTGTAGTTCATGTTGTTGTAATTTCTGAATCATATTCCATTGTGGTAATAAAACAGAGCTTATCCATCTACTCTCCTTGTGATTGGCACTTGAGTTGTTTTGGGGTTTTTTGTTAGAGTGAAGAGAACAGATACTTATAAAAGAAGATCAACAAGGAGAAACTTACTCTGTAGACAACAAAACCTATCATGAAGCTATAGTAGTGAAGCTGTGTAGTGCTGGCTCAGGGACAGACAAACTGACCAATGGAATAGAATGGGATGGTATGAAACTTTGCTGTGTGTCAGAGGTGGTATTTAAGACTAGTGGGGAAAGGAGAGACTACTCCATAAGTAGAGTTGGATAAAATTATTATCCCAAGTGAAAAAGGATGAAGTCAAATTCCTACCTCAGAGTATAAGCAAACGTAGACATCAAATGGATCAAGATCTTAAATAAAAAAAAAAATTTTTTTCTCTTTCTGACTTACTTCACTCTGTATGGCAGATTCTAGGTCCATCCATGTCTCTACAA
Organism: Bos grunniens; assembly: GCF_055505025.1. Taxonomy (NCBI): domain Eukaryota; kingdom Metazoa; phylum Chordata; class Mammalia; order Artiodactyla; family Bovidae; genus Bos; species Bos grunniens. The sequence goes on from NC_141180.1 coordinate 52,077,173, forward strand.
ATAACCCTATTTCTTTCCTTTTAGTGGCTGAGTAATATTCCATTGTATATATGTACCACATCTTCTTTATCGATTCATCTGTCATTGGACATTAGGTTGTTTCCATGTCTTGCCTGTTCTAAATAGTAATGCAATGAAAAATGGCACAGATGAACCTATTTGTAGGGTAGGAATAGAGACACAGACATACAGAATGGACACGTGGACACAGAGGGGAAAAGGGAGGATGGGACAAACTGGGAGATTAGGATCAACATATGTACACTATGGCCGAGAAGGCAATGGCACCCCACTCCAGTACTCTTGCCTGGAAAATCCCATGGATGGAGGAGCCTGGTAGGCTGCAGTCCATGGGGTCGCTAAGAGTTGGGCACTACTGAGCGACTTCACTTTCACTTTTCACTTTCATGCATTGGAGAAGGGAATGGCAGCCCACTCCAGTGTTCTTGCCTGGAGAATCCCAGGGACGGCGGAGCCTGGTGGGTTGCCGTCTATGGGGTCGCACAGAGTCGGACACGACTGAAGCGACTTAGCAGCAGCATGTACACTATGGACAAAGCTAGTGGAGGTGATGGAATTCCAGCTGAGCTCTTCCAAACCCTGAAAGATGATGCTGTGAAAGTGCTGCACTCAATATGCCACCAAATTTGGAAAACTCAGCAGTGGCCACAGGACTAGAAAAGGTCAGTTTTCATTCCAATCCCAAAGAAAAGCAATGCCAAGGAATGCTCAAACTACCGCACAATTGTACTCATCTCACACGCTAGTAAAGTAATGCTCAAAATTCTCCAAGCCAGGCTTCAACAGTACATGAACCGTGAACTTCCAGATGTTCAAGCTGGATTTAGAAAGGCAGAGGAACCAGAGGTCAAATTGCCAACATCCACTGGATCATCAAAAAAGCAAGAGAGTTTCAGAAAAACATCTACTTCTGCTTTCTTGACTATGCCAAAGCCTTTGACTGTGTGGACCACAACAAACTCTGGAAAATTCTGAAAGAGATGGGAATACCAGACCACCTGACCTGTCTCCCGAGAAATCTGTATGCAGGTCAGGAAGCAACAGTTAGAACTGGACATGGAACAACAGACTGGTTCCAAATCAGGAAAGCAGTACGCCAAGGCTATATATTGTCACCCTGCTTATTTAACTTCTATGCAGAGTACATCATGAGAAATGCTGGGCTGGATGAAGCACAAGCTGGAATCAAGATTGCCAGGAGAAATATCAATAACCTCAGGTATGCAGATAACACCACCCTTATGGCAGAAAGCGAAGAAGAACTAAAGAGCCTCTTGATGAAAGCGGAAGAGGAGAGTGAAAAAGCTGGTTTAAAACTCAACATTCACAAAACAAAGATCATGGCATCTGGTCCCATCACTTCATGGGAAATAGATGGGGAAACAGTGGAATCAGTGAGAGACTTTATGTTTTTGGGCTCCAAAATCACTGCAGATGGTGACTGCAGCCACGAAATTAAAAGACTCTTGTTCCTTGGAAGAAAAGTTATGACCAACCTAGACAGCATATTAAAAAGCAGAGACATTACTTTGCCAATAAAGGTCCATCTAGTCAAACCTATGGTTTTTCCAGTAGTCATGTATGGATGTGAGAGTTGGACTATAAAGAAAGCTGAGCACTGAAGAACTAATGCTTTTGGACTGTGGTGTTGGAGAAGACTCTTGAGAGTCCCTTGGACTGCAAGGAGATCCAACCAGTCCATCCTAAAGGAAATCAGTCCTGAATATTCATTGGAAGGACTGATGCTGAAGCTGAAACTCCAATACTTTGGCCACCTGACGGGAAGAACTTACTCATTTGAAAAGACCCTGACACTGAGAAAGATGAAGGCAGGAGGAGAAGGGGACTACAGAGGATGAGATGGTTGGATGGCATCACTGACTCTGTGAACATGGGTTTGGGTAGACTCCAGGAGTTGGTGATGGACAGGGAGGCCTGGCATGCTGCGGTTCATGGGGTCGCAAAGAGTCGGACACAACTGAGCAACTGAACTGACTGACTGAAATATATATATGACTGAAATAAATATATACATGTTGCTGATTTACCTTGTGGTATAGCAGAAACTCACACAACTTTGTAAAGTAATTATATTCCAGTTTTAAAAAGTACATAAGAATTCTAATTAGACAATGTGGGTGAATCTTTTAGAACTTAGAGTTGGAAAAGACTTAAGACACAAAAAGCTTTTAACTAAAAAGGAGAAGCTGACAAATTTGACTACATTCAAGGTAAGAGCATTTGTTTGCCTATAGATTTTAGGCAAACAATTGCCAGGACTAAAGATTATTCTGCTGCTTTAAACCCCACCCCCATGATAAACCTTTTATAACCTGAGATTAGATTTGAATATACATTAAATTGTAGCTGACTTCATCGTCTTAAAGAGAACCATTGTTTCCTTCAAACTGTAAATAATAGTCTTATTGGAGCCAAATGACTCTCTTCAGTGGATATGGCTCCCCTCAACCAGGCGTTCCCCTCTTGCTTCCTGATTGCTCTCTTACTCCCACTTGAATGTGAACATCAGAGCCTTTACAGGCTTGAAATAGGGTTGGGAGGAAAAAAGATTAAAATCTGCAATATTAAAATAAATGGGATGTTATTCCTATCCCAAAGTAAAAATTTGAAGTTCCTGAAAATAAAGTTACTAGGACTTTGCTGGTGGTCCAGTGGTTAAGAATCTGCCCTGCAATGCAGGGGATGTGGGTTTGATCTCTAATCAAGCAACTAAGATCTCACATGCCACGGGGCCAACTAAGTCCTCATGCCGCAATGAAGACACAGCCAAAATGAAATAAATAAAGTTTCCAACGTGAACGTGAAGTCACTCAGTCGTGTCCAACTCTTTGCGACCCCATGGACTGTAGCCTACCAGGCTCCTCTGTCCATGGGATTTTCCAGGCAATAGTACTGGAGTGGATTGCCATTTCCTTCTCCAAGGGATCTTCCCAACCCAGGGATCGAACCCAGGTCTCCCGCATTGTAGACAGACGCTTTACCGTCTGAGCCACCATGGAAGTCTAGTTTCCAAAGAAGGTAATGAAAATTAATAAACTTTCCTTCTTCAAATATTTGTTGAGCACCAATGATCTGTCAGACACTGTGCTAGAAGCTACAAGTACAAAAGTAAATTAGATGCAGCCCTAACCTTAAGGAGACTACAATCTGTCACAGTAAGACAAGGAGACAATAGGGCAACAAGCATCCTTGGTGCTGTTAGAATTGTCGTAGGGTCCAGTAGGGCACCAAGGAAGAGATGGCCCATCCTACCAGAAGGGGCAGGGAATGTGGAGGAAAAGTAAGCATAGGAGAAGCTTGAAAGACGCAATTTAAGCAAAGACATAAAGGTATGAATAATAGAGTAATTAGGCTGCTGCTAAGTCGCTTCAGTTGTGTCTGATTCTTTGCAACCCTATGGACTGCAGCCCGCCAGACTCTTCCATCCATGGGATTCTCCAGACAAGAATACTGGAGTGGGTTGCCATTTTTTACTCCAGGAGATCTTCCCGACCCAGGTATCAAACCCTTGTCTCTAACATTGTCTCCTGCATTGGCAGGCGGATTCTTTACCACTTGCGCCACCTGGGAAATCCAAAATAATTATAGAGAAACAAAAGTAGCCAGTATGGCTGAAGCGTAGAGTCCATAGGAAGAGGTTAGATGAGACCACTGTGCAGTGTTAGGCAGAGGCCAGTGGGTGCGTGAAATTTCCCCTGGAAGCCCTAGGTTGCCACGGAAGACTTTTGAACAGGGAGTGACATCATTAAATTTGGTTTCAGGGAGATAACCTTGGAGTGTGGGTGGAGGGACTGAGAATGGTGGCAGAGACCTCCCCCAGGACAGAGACCATAATGGCTGAAACAAGGTATTAGCATCTGGAGAGGAAGGGCTGGGAGCGGTGTGAAGAATTTGGACACTGATTTGATTTCAAAGAAAAAGTAGCGGTACTTCCAGGAGGCCACTTTTACCCTAAAATAAGTCCTCGATGGTGTCAAAATTACAGCATAGCTCCTCTTGCCTAATAGACAGCAAACAACAATTTCAATGCACAGCACAGTATATATCCAATATTACAACAATCACACAAAGGGATGTACCTTAGGGTGACAGGTTCAGCCCCAACATCTTTATCTGTATTCCATGAATATCCTAGGCATCCAGGATACTCCTTTTCATTGGGGTTTTCTTTTTATGTGGATGTATGATGCAAACACACAAGCCTTTTTCAGATTCGTGCACATAATAAGAGAATATCATTATGAATTCATAACACAAACATTGACGGGCTGGAACCCAGATTTGTAAAAGGAAAGGCAAAGAAAAGGAATTTGGCAAGAAATCTATCAAAGATAAAGACACAACAGAAATGAGTCCCTGAGTTTCCCTGCTCAGCACTCAACAGTGATCTTGAGGCAGGAAAAAGATGCTCAAGACTGACCTGTTTCTTCCCCCACCATCAGTTCTCTTCTAGACGGTGGTTTCTCTGTGATTATTCTGTGAGCACGCCAGGTCACGGTAAACAAGCAGGGAACCAGCTATCCATTCTGCTTCCTTAGCATCTCCCACCTGTTCTCTCCTTTTTGCTGTCATACTGTCTGCAGGCCATCATTCCCTTTGACCTTGGCAACAGCCTAACATAGGACCTACTAGTAGGTCTTGATGCTCTGGAATCAGTGTCGGTAGGGAGACCTTCTCAATAAAGTGTGGCTCTTCTGATTGTTTATGCCTCTGATCTCTCTCCAGATTTATTTTTCTGAAATACAGATCTGATCATGTCGCTTCTGTTCAAAACTTGCTGTGGTCTCTCCTTCCTTGTAGACTGAGGTCTGGAAGTCACAGTCTGCTGTTAAGAACCCTATCAATCCCTCTAGACTTTCTGTTCTACAGTTTCTACCATTTTCCCCAGCCTCACATGCTCTTGCCATAACTCAGACTTCTTGCCCTCCCTGAACCCTGAGCTCTCCTCTTCTGTGCCTTTCTATCAAGTGTGTGTGTGTGTGTGTGTGTGTGTGCGTGCGTGCCTGTGTATTTATTTAATCAGCCTATACAAAGCATGGCCATTTAAAATCCCAAATCCTTTGCTTTTTTTCTATCTCTTGCCTGTATGCCTATAGGATGTAGTTTATGTCTGTTTGTTAGAATGCCAATTGTAGCATCTATTGGTCTGAAATGTTTTAAAGATGATTTTTCATTTATTATGGTTTTAGAGCCTCAGGAAAATAGGCATTCAACACTTTTTTTTTTTTTGTATCTCTCTGTCCAGTCTTTCCCGCACTTAGAAGGTAAGAAATGGCTGTTAAGTTGAATTGAACAATTCACTCACACTGCAGGTCTCTAAATCTCCAATATGAGCTACGATGATACAGAGGCTCCTCTTGACACAGTAAATTCCTTTGAGTTTATTGACTCTGCACGTGGGCATGAATAGGACAAGGAATGTCATTGTGTTCACTTATTACCTTATTCCCCAAGAGGCAGAAAAAGAACTTAGCTCACCAGCATTGGTCCTAACAACTTAGAAAAAAAATATGGTGAAGCAGACTTTGATGGTGTGTGGAGAGAAAAAAAATATGTTTGTTTTTTATGAAAGAAAATGAACTTAGCTCCATAATACCCTGAGGAACTGCCTTTGTGTTCAGTGTTTTTGGTTGTTTATTTTGAATCCCCATACATTAATATCCAAGAACTCATACAATTCAATAGCAAAAAAAAAAAAAATCCTAAATAATCTGATTTGAAAATGGGCAAAGGATCTGAATAAACATTTTTTTCAAAGAAGATAAATGAATGGCCAGTAGGTACACAAGAAGGATTCACGACACGATCATCAGGGAAATGCAAATCAAAACCACAGTGAAATACCACCTCACACCTATTAGAATGACTGTAAACAAAAAGACAAGGGAAAATAATTGCGGTGAGGATGCGGTGAAAAGGGAAACTTTGTGCCTTGTTGTTTGGATTATAAACTTGTACAGCCATCATGGAAAACAGTACGGAAGTTCCTCAAAAAATTAAAAATAGAATGACCATATGATCCAGTACTTCTACTTCTGGGAGTATATCTGAAGGAAATGAAAATACCATGTTGAAGAGTAGCTGCACCCCATGTTCATAGTGGCATTATACAATAGCAAAGACACGGGGACAACCTAGGTGTCCATCAGTGGATGGATAAAAAAGATGTAGTATATATACAATGGAATATTATTCAGCCATGAAAAAGAAGGAAATCCTGCCATTTGCAACAAAATGATTGGACCTTGAGAGCTAAGTAAAGTAAGTCAGAGAAATATAAATACTGTATGATCTCACTTATACGTAGAATTTTTTAAAAACTCAGAAAAAGAGATCAGATTTGTGGGCAGCAGAGGGGTGGGGTGGGGTGAATTAGATGAAGGTGGTCAACTGGTCAAATCTCGAGTTTAAGGTAGATAAGTACTAGGGAGGTAACGTATACAACATGATGAGTGGAGTTCTCACTGCTGTGTGGTACATTTGAAAGTTGTTAAGAGAGCAGATCCTTACTAAGAGTTCTCATCATAAGGGAAAAGAAAATTTTTTTGGTATCTATATGAGTTGATGGATGTTAATTAAACTTACTGTGGTAACTGTTTCACAATGTATGTGCGACAAATCGTGCTGTACACCTTAAACTTACGTAGTGCCATGTGCTAAATCATTTCAGTCGTGTCCAACTCTGGGTGACCCCACTGACTGCAGCCCACCAGGCTCCTCTGTCCACGGGATTCTCCAGGCAAGAATACTGGAATGGGTTGCCATGCTCTCCTCTGGGTGATTTTCCCCACATAGTGCTATAGGTCAATTATATCTTAATAAAACTGGATGGAGGGAGTTAGAAACCTCATAATTAACCATACTTCAGTCTCAGCCTTTTTAAATACTAATCATAGGGCATGCTAATAGGTGAATCTAGAAAAGAAGTTCCATAGTCAAATAAGTTTGTGAGATACTGGATTAAACAAAGACAACAGAATTTCTCAGGGCTTTTATCATGTTAATGAACTTTGAATCTCTAGGAGCCAGCATATGATATTCGACTGTTCTTAAATTTATTTGAAAATGGAATTCTTTTATAACAGTGCACTGTAGTAACCTAATATTTCATGGAACACATTTTGGGAAGCACTACTCTAATTTAATATTAATACCTGAAGACTGTATATGAGGATAAATATTTATTCATATATTTATTTATGGATGCATCTGGTCTTAGTTGTGGCACGCAGGCTCAGCAGTTGCCGCTCGAAGGCTTAGTTGTTCCATGGCGTGTGGGATCTTAGTTCCCTGAACAGAGATCAAATCCATGTCCCCCGCATTGGAAGGCAGATTCTTAACCACTGGACCACCAGGGAAGTCCCTGTATATGAGTTTTTGCATCTCCTATTACTCTTCTTATAAGGTTCAGAGGATTTCAACAGTGATTACAGAAGAAATATACATTTTATAACTTTTATGAATCCTTTATCTAACCCAGATAGATGGACTGTAGATTTTTTGTAAATATTCAGAGGAAAGCTCTCTAGTAATTTATGGAAAATGAGAGAATTTTTGTATCATTTCCAACCTTATCTTTTTATCCAGAATGGCACAGATTGTCTGTCTTTCAAGGCTCTGGGTAATTAAAAGAGAAGTTATGTTTTGAAATCAATGTCATATTATAGTAACAAGGAAGAAGTTGTTTATTTGTACACAAAGCAGTCTGTCTTACCCTCTATTTGAAATATGTTAGAATACAAAAGTTGTTTGGGAAGTGAGCCTAAACAGCCAAGATTTTGACTATGTTTGGAGCTTCCAGGAAACATGCCATTCTGGATAGCTGAGTTTTCTTAATTCCTAGTATTTAACTTATATTCTCATGAGTGTTATAAATTCTACCTTTTTGGTAGATCTTTTCTAAAACGTATATTATGCCACCTTGTCATCTTGACTACAGTACACTCCACATAAGGTTTTCACTCTGCTGTGACACAGGAAGATCTTGGTCAAAATCTTCCCTGGTGTTAGCTTTGTCTTTTTATTTCACTCTGGCCGGCAACTATTACTTCTCGGTTCTTGTCCCCACACCAGCCTCTTGTGGCCCCCATTCTTGTCTCCTTACTTTATAGAATTTGTTGTTGTTGATAAGTCACTAAGTCATGTCAAACTGTTTTGCAACCCCTATGGACTCTAACCCACCAGCCTCCCCTGTCCATGAGATTTCCTAGGCAAGAATACTGGAGTGGGTTGCCATTTCCTTCTCAGGGGATCTTCCTGACCCACGGATTGAACTCCAGTCTCCTGCCTTGGTAGGCAGATTCTTTAACATGAACCACCAGGGAAGCCCCTCATACAATTTATTTTATATTAACTTACTAATTTTCCATAGCAGACCATTACCCTTCTTAGAATCCTCTTTATTTTTTATAAGATGAAATTTCTTTTTTATTTTTAAATTTTATTATTTTTAATTTTGTCTGCACTGGGTCTTCATTGTGGTGCACAGGCTCTCTGGTTGTGGTACAGGCTTAGTAGCCCCTTGGTATGTAGGATGTTAATTCCCTAACCAGGGATGGAACCCACATCCCCTGCTTTGGAAGGTGGATTCTTAACCACTGGACCAGTGGCATTCCCTTAGAATCCTTTCTAAAACTAAGAGTCTAAGGTTCTACAAGAAAAATTTAGTCTTTAGCTGTATAGAGACTTTGGGGCTTATTTTATTTTTAAAAAGTGTGTTCTTAGGTAGGTGAGTTAGCCAGAAAGCTGAGTTATTAAGGAAAATCTAGTTAATTTATTTAACTTAGAAGTTTAATTCAGTTGACCAATGACCCCTGCATTTTAATTAATGAGGCACAACACGTTTCATTCAAAAACTCTCAAAGGATTTCACCATATGAACTTTGACCACACCCTGTGGTACAAACCGGAGAAGGCAATGGCACCCCACTCCAGTACTCTTGCCTGGAAAATCCCATGGATGGAGGAGCCTGGTAGGCTGCAGTCCATGGGGTCGCTGAGGGTCAGACATGACTGAGCGACTTCACTTTCACTTTTCACTTTCATGCATTGGAGAAGGAAATGGCAACCCACTCCAGTGTTCTTGCCTGGAGAATCCCAGGGATGGGGGAGCCTGGTGGGCTGCCGTCTATGGGGTCACACAGAATCGGACACAACTGAAGTGACTTAGCATATAGCATAGCATATGTGGTACAAAGATGTGCTTTCCTGATGGCTCAGATGGTAAAGCATCTGCCTGCAGTGCAGGAGACCCAGGTTCAATCCCTGGGTTGGGAAGATGCCCTGGAGAAGGAAATGGCAACACACTCCAGTACCCTTGCCTGGAAAATTCCATGGACTGAGGAGCCTGGTAGGCTACAGTCCATGGGGTCGCAAAGAGTCTGACATGACTGAGCGACTTCACTTTCACTTTGTGGTACAAAGATACATTCTAACAACAGTTGTTGGGTAGCTCTTCAGCCATTTAGAAGTAGATACACAAAGCAGTCAGATGCGTTTCCTGAGTTCACACAGCAAAACCTACGGGGAGTAAGAAATATCTGACCTTTTCTCAGTCCATTTGTCAAATAACATTTCCTCTTCAGGTACAAAACAAAATAAAATTAGTGAAGTTTCTTTCTTTACTAAAGGTAACTAGTTAATGGATATGATGGTTACTGTTATGTGCCATCTTGACTGGGTCATGAGATGCCCAGACATTTGGTCAGAAGTTATTCTGGGTGTTTCTGGTTGAGATTAACATTTGAAACAGTTGACTGAGCAAAGCAGACTGCCCTCCCTTAGTATGGGTGGGCCCCATCCAATCAGTTGAAGGCCTGAATAGAGTAAAAAGCCTGACCCTCCTCTCAGTAAAGGAGGGCTCCTTTTACCTGGGCTGCCTTCAAATCAGAACATCAGCTTTGTCCTGCCTTTAGACTAGAACCAAAACCTTGGCTCACTTGCTGACCTTCAGTTGAGAACCACACCAGGCTCTCCTGGGTCTCCAGTTTGCCCACTCATCCTGTAGATCTTGTGACTTGTCAGCCTCCTTAATTGTATGAGGTATGAGCCAATTCTTAACAATAAATCTCTCTCTCTCTTATATAGTTGCTCTCTGTCTTTCTCTCTCTATATATATTCTATTCATTTTGTTTCTCTGGAGAATCCTAACACAGTGGACATACACTAATGTCAATTAATTAAAGGAAAAAATACTTCTAAAGGCTTATCACTTCTCCAGCAGATGGAAAAGAAATGCAAAAAAGCAAAATGGCTGTCTGGGGAGGCCTTACAAATAGCTGTGAAAAGAAGAGAAGCGAAAAGCAAAGGAGAAAAGGAAAGATATAAACATGTGAATGCAGAGTTCCAAAGAATAGCAAGAAGAGATAAGAAAGCCTTCTTCAGTGATCACTGCAAAGAAACAGGAAAACAACAGAATGGGAAAGACTAGAGATCTCTTCAAGAAAATTAGAGATACCAAAGGAACATTTCATGCAAAGATGGGCTCGATAAAGGACAGAAATAGTATGGACCTAACAGAAGCAGAAGATATTAAGGAGAGGTGGAAAGAATACACAGAAAAACTGTACAAAAAAGATCTTCACCACCCAGATAATCACAATGGTGTGATCACTACCCTAGAGCCAGACATCCTGGAATGTGAAGTCAAGTGGGCCTTAGAAAGCATCACTACGAACAAAGCTAGTGGAGGTGATGGAATTCCAGTTGAGCTATTCCAAACCCTGAAAGATGATGCTGTGAAAGTGCTGCACTCAATATGTCAGCAAATTTGGAAAACTCAGCAGTGGCCACAGGACTGGAAAAGGTCGTTTTCATTCCAATCCCAAAGAAAGGCAATGCCAAAGAATGCTCAAACTACCGCACAATTGCACTCATCTCACATGCTAGTAAAGTAATGCTCAAAATTCTCCAAGCCAGGCTTCAGCAATATGTGAACGACGAACTTCCTGATGTTCAAGCTGGTTTTAGAAAAGGCAGAGGAACCAGAGGTCAAATTGCCAACATCCGCTGGATCATAGAAAAAGCAAGAGAGTTCCAGAAAAGCATCTATTTCTGCTTTATTGACTATGCCAAAGCCTTTGACTGTGTGGATCACAATAAACTGTGGAAAATTCTGAAAGAGATGGGAATACCAGACCACCTGATCTGCCTCTTGAGAAATTTGTATGCAGGTCAGGAAGCAACAGTTAGAACTGGACATGGAACAACAGGCTGGTTCCAAATAGGAAAAGGAGTACGTCAAGGCTGTATATTGTCACCCTGTTTATTTAACTTATATGCAGAGTACATCATGAGAAACGCTGGACTGGAAGAAACACAAGCTGGACTGAAGATTGCCGGGAGAAATATCAATAACCTCAGGTATGCAGATAATACCACCCTTATGGCAGAAAGTGAAGAGGAACTAAAAAGCCTCTTGATGAAGGTGAAAGTGGAGAGTGAAAAAGTTGGCTTAAAGCTCAACATTCAGAAAATGAAGATCATGGCATCTGGTCCCATCACTTCATGGGAAATAGATGGGGAAACAGTGGAAACAGTGTCACACTTTATTTTGGGGGGCTCCAAAATCACTGCAGATGGTGATTGCAGCCATGAAATTAAAAGACGCTTACTCCTTGGAAGGAAAGTTATAACCAACCTAGATAGCATATTAAAAAGCAGAGACATTACTTTGCCAACAAAGGTTCGTCTAGTCAAGGCTATGGTTTTTCCAGTGGTCATGTATGGATGTGAGAGTTGGACTGTGAAGAAGGCTGAGCGCCAAGAATTGATGCTTTTGAGGTGTGGTGTTGGAGAAGCCTCTTGAGAGTCCCTTGGACTGCAAGGAGATCCAACCAGTCCATTCTGAAGGAGATCAGCCCTGGGATTTCTTTGGAAGGAATGATGCTAAAGCTGAAACTCCAGTACTTTGGCCACCTCATGCGAAGAGTTGACTCATTGGAAAAGACTCTGATGCTGGGAGAGATTGGGGGCAGGAGGAGAAGGGGACGACAGAGGATGAGATGGCTGGATGGCATCACTGACTCGATGGTCGTGAGTCTGAGTGAAGTCCGGGAGTTGGTGATTGACAGGGAGGCCTGGCGTGCTGCGATTCATGGGGTCGCAAAGAGTTGGACACGACTGAGCGACTGATCTGATCTGAAAGGCTTGGCTATGCAAAATTCATAAAGGATTGCAGATTTCTGTTGACTAGAGAGAAATTAAATTTCAATGTTGAAAAAAATCCCAGTGCTGAGATACTAAATTTCTAGAAGATAGGTGCTGTGTAAGTTTTGCTTTATAGTTCTACTACTGTGAACAGCATGGAAGAAATTCAGCCTTTTTAATATAACAACATTATTTGATGGTCATGTAAGAATGATGATACCAAATAAGCCTTGGGAAGCCACTGTTGGCATGATAATGCAAACAAGGTAATATCCAGGGCAATCAGGGGTGATAGAATTTACTGATCTAAGTCCACCCTGAGTGAAGATGTTTTCTTTTTGCTGATATTACAAAGAGCTAGGCTTCTACATTCAGCACTGACTGAGTCCAGCTTTTTATCTCTTCGCTGCGTCTCTACCATATTCTCCTCTTCTGCCCTCTCCAGATCCTTCCCAGCATCAGAGCTAAACACAAACCTCTTCTACCTCTCAACTCCACCTCATCCTTGACGTGTCCTGTTTTCTTCTGTCCAATAAAGGAAGGAGGGTGGAGCTGTGCCTTCACTGGCAGCCAAACATCTTGGGTCCTTGTTTCAGGCTCCACCTCCCACATCAACCACCACCCAGTATGGACTACACAGCTCTTACCCAGAAGCTGTTTTTCCATCCTAGGAGCTGACCTCATTGTTTCTGGGGTTGGAGCCATCTACAAGGCGACACTTGCCAACTGGGGAGTTTATAGCAGTTTTGTGTTTGTGGCACGGGAAGAGTCTGCCTGTACCATTGTCTTTTGTCTTAAGGACAGCATTAACAACCTCCATTCGTCTCCTCCGAGCATAAACATGGCTGAAAACACAGAAGGGCGATTTGCATGTCACACGTGGATGTAGTCTGTGAATTCACTAGCTCAGGAGCTTTGCTGTCATTTATGAAAATTGCCAGAGTGTACAGCTCTGCTTCCTGTTCTTACAGACCAGCATGATATTCTGGCTCGGTTGAGCCTCTGTCATGGGTTGCCACACAAGCATTGTCTGGTGCTGTCATTTCCTGGTAGTGAACAATTATTACACATTGCCTCAGAACGCTCTCACAGTGTCCTTCTCGTGGTGGCTGAACCAGTCTTCAAAAAGCAAATGTATAGCTAGAGTCAATCGTTTGGAGAAGATGGGCAGAAACAAAGCCCGCGTGGCTTGTTGGAAAGAACACCAAATAGAGTTCTAAGAGCACAGCTACACACTCTTAATAGGAGAGGAACTGGCCCCCATCCACTCACCATTTAGTGTCATAACCCCCCATGTGTCTTCCTGTCTCTTTTCTCCCTACAATGAGGTTGGAAAGGTGGCAGCATTTGTTTCTATTTTTCCACAACCAGCCTGGCACATAACACCGTCTACTGGACGCCACCACACACTCAACCATCCAGCCAATCAGCTGTCTTTCTAGATGTTTTTTTCCACTGATGTGCACTGTCTTCTTGGCCATAGCCCTAACTTTGGGTACCTTAATTTTCTCATTATTTAAATGTATTCAGTAATTTAATCCAAGTTGAAGCTGTATCTGCAAGAGAGAAAGTGTTCTGTTAGTGCTGACGATGGTGGCACAGTGGTAAAAAATCCACCTGCAAGTGCAAGAGATACAGGACACGTGGCTTTAATTCCTGGGCCAGGAAGATCCCCTGGAGGAGGATTTAGCAACCCACTCCAGTATTCTTGCCTGGAAAATTCCATGGACAGAGGAGCCTGGTGGGCTAGAGTCCATGGGGTCACAAAGAGTCGGACATGACTGAGCACACACGCAGGCAGGCATGTTTCTTCAGACATGTACTGGGAATAATTAGGCTGTCTACCTCAATCCCTGGGTTGGGAAGATCCCCTGGAGAAGGAAATGGCAATCGACTCCAGGACTATTGCCTGGAAAACCCCATGGACAGAGGAGCCTGGTAGGCTACAGTCCATGGGGTCGCAAAGAGTCGGACAGGACTGAACAACTTCACTCACCTTAGTAATTCATCAAATATCCAACTAATATTTATTTAATGCCTACTTTGTGTGTGCCATGGTGCCGCATGCTAAGTGCTTATTGGGAAGATTTAACAACAGATTATATATTACTCAGGAGATTTGTCTTTGAAAAGTTAATAATAGTTATTGCATATTTTAAATGACAAATGCCTTTTCAATACTTTTTTTTTAATACTTGGGATTTTTAACAATAGGACTTTAAATGCAAGAAAGGGATAAAGAAGGAACAATTTAATTTAAACTGGAGGTTTTGGAAAGGCTAGATATAATGTTAGTAACAAACAATGTGGACTTCCCTTGTTAGAAGATAAATACTTGGTGAGACAGTTACTGACTCTGGGATCACCATGTCACCTACTTTGCAAAACACTGGTCTCTAGCACAGTATTTTTATTATTTTGTGTAATTTTTCTTTATCTCCTGACATTCCCATGGAGGCCCTTTCTCATTTTTCTTTCTATGAAAGTGAAATAAAGACAACGGAATCTGTAACTTCAGAAGTCTTGAAATTCTGTTGTTCATACCACCAGTAAAAATGATTTCTGAATTCTTCGTTGCTTTCCCTTTAGCTGAATTTCATTTGCTAAAGATCTGAGACGCAGAGAATTTGATTCTGTGGACTGATACAATCGTGCTTAATAGGTACAGATATTTCCTAAGAACCCTCCTATCTCGTGGCTTTTAAATTGCTCAGGATTTTATAAATACCATAACCTCAGCATATTAAAACATTAAGGGATTTCTTCAGATTCCCAGAGCCTTAGACTATGCAAATACGTGCGAGTGTGTTTCCATAGTGCGGAATAAAAGTTATGGCAGGGTTTTTCAGAGCAGCATCACTATAAGCGTCGCTCCTGCCACTGCCTTTCACAAGGGCCCACTTGCTGTGAAATATTTTGAAAACCGAGCTGAAGTGAAGATAACGCAGAGCGCAAACAGGCGGAAATACGAATAAACTGAGCGTGGCTGGCAGAAACCGAGAGGTTGGCAGTTTCCGCAAAGGAAGAGAAGGCTTGGTAAACCTGGAGGAAAAACCCGCCCAGAGCTGTTGTTTAGAAACCTCCCCACCTCCGTTTCCCTTGCCCCTAGAGTCGGGGAGCTCCCCAGAGCAGAGGAAGCAGCCCCCCAAAACCGCTTCCGCGACTGCAGCTTCCCTTCTCAGGCCCCCAGGGAGCAGCGCCTTCTCAGGCCACGATTCCCTGTGACCCAAAAATAACTACACGGATAGGAGGGAAAGGTCTGAAGCTTGAGGCACAAGGAAGTACTCAGTTACCTTCTTATCGCTTATAGCCAGAACGCTGGAAACTTAACCCCGCGCCAGCCTTTTATAGAGAGTCCCTCGAGCCCCGCCCTAGCAACTTCTCTTAGCAACGCCTCGCCCTGGTGCTCTGCCTTCTTATCGGCCTCAGCCAGGCCCTTCCTGTTCCCCTCCCCCAGTCGGCTTTGCTCGGCTGCTTCAGGTCACGTGACTATCCCCAGGGGAGGGGCGGGGCGGGCAAAAACGTGAGGGGCGGGGCGCTGGGTGAGCGAGCTTACGTCATCAAGATACGCCGGGTGGGTGGTGGTTCTTAGCGCTCCTGGGAGTGCCGAGGTTCTGCGACTGGGTGAGATGGCGGAGACGGCGGCGGTGGTGTGGCTTCGGGGCCCTGGCTTCGGGTGCAAGGCGGTGTGGTGTGGTTCGGCCCCGTGCTCCATACGAGATTTTATCCGTCGACACTGCGAAGATCAGGTGAGGTTTGTGGTTCCTGGAAAGTAGAGGACAGAGGAGGTCAGGGGCAGGAATAGGTGTGGCGAGGGTGTGTCGGGGGGTCTATTCTTTGGGGTTTTCAGTTTTTGAGGTTGAGGGTTCCTCAGTTTCAAACTGATAATGAGGGCTTCCGTCGCTTTTGTTTTGTTTTGGTTTTGTCTCAGAGAAGGGAGAAAAACCCTTCCGCTCACTGGCGCTATAGTCCGGCCCTCAGTCTGGACTAACAGAATACCCTTTGGTATTATTCTCTTCATCCGTAAAGGAGGCATTTGGCCAAGATGATTTTTAAGGCTCACTTCCTTACGTTCACTCTACAGGTATGTGCATTTTTGTCCTTTGATAACACAGCCCTGTTAGATCCAACCTAAAGAAGTATGTCATATCCAAAGGATGATTGGGAACGAAATGGATTCTTCTGGTCACTGGTCGTGACCAAGCATTCACATAGGCCCTGTCGAGAGCATGATTCTTAGGGCCTGTCATTTAGATTATTTCATTAATCATATGATGTTCTTATTTGTCCAGGCGTATTTTTCAAAAACTTATAAAGTTGCACATGTGTGGTTTACTTAATTTTGACGTAAGCAAGCTTTTACCAACTAAATTACCTGTTATGTTATTTAAAGAATTAGATGCTCTCCTTGAATCTAATTTTAATTTTGACGTTTGACCTCTTACTCTGTTTTTCTTTATAAGTACACCTCCTCCGTGTTTCCCTTGACTTTCTCTGGTTGTTATTTATGAGCTTAACAGATGTTAACACTGCAGTCTAAACCACATCTTTACTTAGATTGGTTCCATGAAGAAGCAATGTTTATTTGCAAATCATGTAGTTTTTCAGTTTCCCGTTTTCCTCCTATACTTCAGTCCAGTTTAACTGCTGTCAGAACTGACATCAGTTTGCCATCTGTTTGCCATCAGTTCCATCAGTTTGCCATCTGAATGGGGAAATATTTTCAAAAATAGTTGGATTTTAATATCTTTGGAAATAACTCTTATCTCATGAATACAGTTTTCAAACTCATTTACAGTTGATCCAAAGTGGGACCAGAAAAATTTAGACCTTAATTATGAGGAGTCTTGGAAAAAATTTAAAATAAGAAGAAATATGAATGAATGAATTGAGTCATATACTTAAGAAGCATGGCCATAATAAGTATGAACAAAACCACAAAACTTATAAAAGGGCATTTGATGAGATACTGGAATAAATAAAAATAGCGCAGTTTCACACCTGTGCCTTTTAAGATAAAACTAATCTGACACATGATAAAGTTGGTGTTAGTTCTCCCTGAAGAAATGAAAAATCAGCCCAGCTGTTCATTAGGCTGGGATAACAGACATAGATAGAGCCAGCTGCAAAGTCAATAAGAAGAAAGTGTTTCTCCCAAGGACATGGTGCAGTGGTGAAATGTCAAAAATGATTTCCTTGAGTCTACTTCTTTTTCATTGTTTTTGAAACCTTACCTTGAAAATCATAGATTATGAGAGTAAACTGCTGTTTGAAGTTGTACCGGTAAGAAGCATCCCACTCTTGCCTTGAGGATCTAAGTCTCTTTGATGTAGAGAAGCACTCTCGATTTCCAGGTGCAGAGCTTCAAATTAAGGGGTTTCTAGACACAACATTGCACATTTATCTTAACTTTGTAGTTTCCGAGGAAACAGGAGCCTGGATCTCCTTCACAGTCTAGACCTGGTATTGACCCTGATACACACAGCCCTGCTTTATTGTGAGCCTTTTAAAACATTGTTCCATTTAAATTTTACCTAAATTCCATCCTAGCCCCCCATCCTATAACTGTATGTTTTTATTTGTTGGTGAGACACCTCATGATTCCTGTGGTGTGCAGTCCCTCGCTTGTAGTGAGTCAAGAAATTTGATTTTGTTTTTCTCTAGTGCCCTTGGCTGATTGGCCCACGACACATATAATACTTTGTGTTCAAAATGCCTTATAAAGGTTAAAAACAGTTAAATTGATTCTAAATTTTCTTTTTTTTTTTCCTACTAGAAAGTTGACAAGAATCTTAAGTAGAAAAATGCAATTTTGGTAATCAGTTGTCTGATTAAATAAGCGGTTCTGTTCAGAAATAAAGTATGATGTATAATCTTTGTGCCTTCATATTAAAGTTTTTGAAGTTATTTAGGATTTTAGAAATATCATACTCATTGGATATACAAAATATTAAAAGAAACTAAAGTGGCTCTTAATTTATAAACATTATATAGAAGGTGTATTACTTGTCTCATTTAATTGTGCAGCTTTTTAAAGTAAACAGGATTTTATAGACAAGAATCATCCTTCATGTTAATCACATCATTGTATATGGCCTGAGTTCCCTTCCTCTCTCCTGGTCCTATATTTGCCTGGGAAAATGCCAGACAGTCTAAATCCAGCTCTCCACCTATTTTGAGTGGCATCTAGGCAGTGACCCTGGTAGGGGAACTAATCAGTCTCATGACAAATTCACATACACCAGCCTTAGTGCTGCTTGGCAATTCTACTGTAATTGCATTTGGATTAGAGAAATCTGCTGGATTGCAGGACTGCTGAGAATATTGATCCCACTAGCCCTTGGGCAGCTGGACAGAACCTGGGGGTGCCCAGAATCTCAACCCATCCTTGGTAACTTTACTCACTCCCCAGGGTGTCATCCAGATATTATTTGTGTTTACCGTGGTATGAAAAGGATTGAGAGGCACTGCTCAGTTCATCACTCTCTGACTCTCCTGGATTACTCTCGCACATCCTCTCTCTTTAAATCTCCAAGACTTATTCCATCTCAAGGACAAACTTTGTATTCAAGCAGTAAGGACAGAATTTTCCTCTCCTCACAGCAGTGCTCTGGTAGGTACCTGCTGTATATTCAGCCTTCTTGTGTATTACTGTGGATGAACTGTCTTTATTTTACAAGTAATGTGCAGTTCTCTTCTACTTTGTAGAGTAACCCGTCCTTCTCACCTACTGAAAGACTTACTTGGCATTAGTGCTTTCTCCCCTGTATTTTCCAGTGTTTTCCCTTTTTCCTGGATCATTCCTACCAGTGTGCAAACATGAGCCCACATCCCTTCCAGCTATTGCTTTATTTTCTCTGATTTTCTTGATTAAAAAAAATATGCTTGAGCATAAAGCTCTTCTCCTTTAGAACCCACTCTAGTTCAGCTTTTCTGTTCCCATCACTTCAACAGCTCTGTGTCATTCTGGTCAGTATCTTCTGTGTGGCCGTATCCAACGATCAGTTTTCAGTTTTCATCTTGCTTGGCCTGTCGGCCTCAGTTTGCACAGTTGACCATTCTCCCCCTTAATACACTTCTCTCACTTGTGCAGAGGACACCCTCAGTTCTCTTCCGTCTCGCTGGCCTCTCCTTTCCAGTCTCTCTTGCTGCTTCGTCCTCATCACCCTGAACTCTGAAGTTGGAGGGGCCCCTCCCTCATCTTAGTGATTTCGTCCATACTCAGGGCTTTCAGTGCCATCAGTGTGCTGATAGCTTTCAAGTGTAAATCTTCAGCACAGACTTCTTCTCCAGACTCCAGACTTGTATAGCACCTGGTCTACTTGGCATCTCCATCTGCTTGTGTAATAAACATCTCACACTAAAATATCCGAAACGAGACTGATTTTCTCTTTCAAATTTCCTTTTCTCTCTTAATAGGTGGCAACTCTATTTTTCCACTTGTCAAACCAAATTTTTGGAATCTAGTTTCTCTGTTGAGCTCACTCCCTTCACTAGAGCGTTAGCATTTTCGTTCAGAGTGTCCTCAGAATCTCACATTTCTCTTTCACTCTGCCACTACTGCCCTGGTACACATAGAACTGTCTCACCTGGATTATCCCAATGATCTCTCTGCTTCTGTAGTCTTATTTTTACAGTTTAACAGTTTTACAGTTTAAGAGCATGACTCTGATCTCAGTTTGTTCAAAACTCTACAATAGTTTTATTCAGAGTACCATCCAGAATCCTTACAGTGGTTTTGAAGGCCTTATCACTCCCCTTTGTGTACTTCATTCCAGCCATGTCGGCTGTGTTGCTCTTCCTTGAGTGCTCTAAGCTCATCTCGGTTGCAGTCTTTGCATTTGCTGTTGCCTCTGGAATGCTGTTCCCCCAGACAACCATATGACTTATTCTCTCACTTTCTTAAATTCTCTGCTTTCTCTGACTGACCATATATATTAACTAGATTACCACCTCACCTATCCACATATCTTAATCCCCTTTACTCTGCATATCACCACTTGACATAATATATAATTTGTCAATTACATAATTATATCAAACATAATATATGTTTGTTCATTATTTGTCTTCCCCCACTAGAATATAAGCATCATGAGCCAGGATTTGCATTCACTGTGGTATTCATGGTAGTATTCCAACACTTGAAAAGTACCATGCTTATAGTAGGCAGCTGAGTGAAGGAATGGGTCCCATTAAAATAGCTGTGTGATGTGCCTCAGAATGCATGTTCATAGTTTCCACTTCAGGAAGATGCCAGAAATGCCTTTTTCCTTTATATTTGTATTTAGATCTCTTTATTCTTCATGTTGCAGATTTAATTGTCAGCCTCCTATATAACCTCCTATAAGTTCCATATAACTTTGGAGACTACTCCTCTGTTGTGTTATTTTATGGCATCAGAAACTTGTTTAGGGACTTCCCTGGCAGTCCAGTGGTTAAGACTCTGAGCTTCCACTGCAGAGGGTATGGGTTTGATCTCTAATTGAGAGCCAAGATCCTACATGCCAAGTGTTGCGGCTTTAAAAAAAAAAAGAAACTTGTTTAGAAAACTTTACGGTATTTATATTTTCTTTACATCACTTGATCTGACATAGAGTGGGTTTGGGGGGAGGTATGTGGGCTTCTTCAGAGATTGGCTGGAACTCAGGAAGACGCTGGCAGAAGAGATTAGTTACCAACTGCCAGCTGATTCTAAAACCGTTAAAGCTTATGTAAGTGTATTAAAAACCATATTTTTGTCTCCTCCTCTCCCCTCTTCTTATCCCTATCTATACTTTTCAAGATGTCACTTTTAAATTTTGGGCCACAATGTTCAACTTGGTATTATTTTTAAAAGTCAGAGGAAATGGGACCGTCAGAGTTACTAGATCTGAGCCCCTGTAATCTTCCACCTTTACTCCTATTTCCTATTAGAGAATGAGAAAGAGCAGTTTTAATTTTCACCCAAGAGGCAGAAAGTTCTTTATATCATGATTAGGTAATATTAGGAAAAAGTTATACCTAGAATACATCATAAAAAATGACTTTTTTCTTTTAGTGGTTTTCATTTTTTTTCAATTCAGCAGATATTAACTTATCACATCTACTATCTCCTTGTAACTGAAATAATAAAAAAATAAGCTAGGTCCCTTCCTGCAAAAAACTCGTCTCATAAACAGCATTGAAAGAACCCTCACTGTCTCCAGGTTGTTCCAGTGGAATGCTTCTTTGTGAAGTGCAATGGATCACTCGTTAACACCAGCGACACAGTGCAGCATGGAGCCGTTTACAGTCTGGAACCCAGACTTCGTGGTGGAAAAGGAGGTAGGACGTGAATGTTGACGGCTTAGTAGTAACATATCTGCATTCTGTGGCCAGATGTATTAAATTAACAAACTCCTTGATCTCTAGTGTACCAGCCTTGATTTGTCTTATGAAGTTCTTTGTTAATTTACCTAGTTTTGAATATTTTCTCTTTTATTCTTTTCGGGGAAGATACAGTATGATAAAATTCCCACCTTCTCCAGCCCAACCAAATCACTCTTTGGCACCCTAGGCTCTCAGTCTTTGGGGAGAATTAGATGAAAAGAGGTGACGGCTGTTCTGTCCAGTTTGCTGATGAGTGTTAGAACAATCAGATCTCCTTTTGCTGTTCTCAGCATTTTGTCTGGTTATTCTAGTTCCATGGGAAGTCTGACGTCACTTTATGAAATACAACTGTTTACAGATTGAGGTAGATTAAGGTCCTGGTTGTAGTAACTCGTCTTAGAGAGAAAACAAACTAAAAGAGCAAAAACTGAATATGAACAGTTCTTGGTATTTCTCCTGATAGACTAACATATAATTCTTAGGCTTTCTCAAAATCTGTGGTGACTTGGTTTGGTTTTCAAAGAACTAACATCTCAGATTACAGTCATTCTGCTGTTTGAAATTCTATCAATATGAAGCTTGTTGTGTCAGCCAGTGACAGATTAAAATTGCTTTATTGCAAAATCTCATCATATAAATTGTAAAATTCTTAATTGTGGAATTTTGGGATTTCTGTCACGAGGTATAGCCCTCTAAAATATCCCAGTGGTGCAGGTACAGTATTGCAGAAGTATAAGAGAAAGTGTGACAACCACGAGATTGAATCACGTTTATCAATATTCTTACCTTTGCTACCTGGGTTAGAATCTTGACGTGCATTTCCTTTAAAACCGAAAAGAAATAGAGATCACCTTTACTCTTACGATAATCTTATAATATAATAATACTCTTTTCACAAGTTCGGCTTTTGTCCATCCTTGAATACTTAAAAAAATTTTATTTATTTATTTTAATTGGAGGCTAATTACTTTACAATATTGTGGTGGTTTTTGCCATACATTGACATGAATCAGCCACGGGTATACATGTGTCCCCTGCTCCTGAACACCCGCCCTCCCCATCCCATCCCTCTGGGTTGTCCCAGTGCACTGGCTTTGACTGCCCTCTTTCATGCATCGAACTTGGACTGGTCATCTATTTCATATATGCTAATATACATGTTTCAATACTATTCTCTCAAATCACCCCACCCTCGCCTTCTCCCACAGAGTCCAAAAGTCTGTTCCTTACATCTGTGTCTCTTTTGCTGTCTCGCATATAGAGTCATCATTACCATCTTTCTAAATGCCATATATATGTGTTAATATACTGTATTGGTGTTTTTCTTTCTGACTTACTTCACTGTATATAATAGGCTCCAGTTTCATCCACTTCATTAGAACTGACCATCCTTGAATACTTTTTAACCTGCTTTCTCCAAATACATTTGTTTAGGTTTTGGCTCAATGCTCCGAGCACTCGGTGCTCAGATTGAAAAGACAACCAATCGAGAGGCTTGCCGCGATCTCAGTGGAAGGAGATTACGAGATGTCAATCATGAAAAAGCGTAAGATGCCCCCGTTTTGTTTTTTAAAGAGACATAGTTTTCTGTCATTAGTGATGGCACATGAACCACACGTATCAGAAATGTGAACTTAAAATACTTATGCTCTAATTTGTTGTTACCAGACTTAACCTTTTTCATGATTGAATAATTATCTTTGGGTTTTTGTCAAGTCCATAGCAGTATGCTAGTAAGCATGGCTCGCCTTTCTGAGGGACTATCACAGTGTGAATAAGAGTACAATAATTTGTATAGGTGGGGTGTTATCTATATAAAAGTATGTGTGTATAACTTAGCCATTTAGTTACGTCTCCTCTTTCCCATCTCCAGAATGGCTGAATGGGTAAAACAACAAGCCGAGCGAGAAGCTGAAAAGGAGCAAAAGCGCCTGGAACGACTGCAGCGGAAGCTTGTAGAACCCAGGCACTGCTTCTCCAGCCCCGACTACCAGCAGCAATGCCATGAAATGGCCGAGCGCCTGGAGGATTCCGTCCTCAAAGGTGAGGAGGAGGGTTCCTTAGTGCCATCCTCAGGCATCCTGGAAGCCAGCTCTTCCACACCAAGGGCAGTTCTTGACCCTTCTTAGGTTACAGACTTATGAGAATCTGATGAAGCTATGAAATTTCTCCACTCAGTAATGAACACAGTATGCCTTACTACATGGAGGGGAAAACCAACATATCCACACAGCATTTGACATAGTTGATCCCTGAGCTCTGGGGGCTCATGGGCCCCAGGTAGGAATGCTTTTTGTGCTTCCTGGGAATAAGCTAAGTCTTCAGGAGGTACTAAGACTCCCACATATTTGCTTTCAGTTTTAGGTCCCCTTTTAATTAAATGGCTTTTAATGGGAATGATTATTCTTAGCTTTTATGTTTTAGCATCAAAAGCATTATGCTAGGACTATTGTGCATTCAGCTGGATAAGGAGAAGTCTTTTCCATCAAAAGGGAGAAGCTGAAAAGGAGCAAAAGGGGGAAAGATAGTTGTATGCAAATATGGGGATGCATAAGGGGGTGAATTGTTAGGTTTGAGGAGTGTTAGGAATGGATCTGTAAGCTTCAAAGTTACAAATTGAAAAAAAAAAAAAACAAAGTTACAAATTGGACATAGTGCTTTAAAAATCTGGTTCAAGAGCCAAAATGGTTATTTTAAATCTGTAAATTTAAGATTAGTCTCATTTTAACTGGATTAGATTTTGGTATGCTAAGAAATTTAAATCTAGAACTTTAGGTTGCAGCTCTTTTTGCAATCCAGATTATTTATAAATTCTTTAATTAAACTTGGTCCTGATAGTAGAAACTGAGTTTTTAAAATTTGTGGCTAGGCATGCAGGCTGCCTCTAGCAAGATGGTATCGGCAGAAATCGGTGAGAGTCGGAAACGGCCAAACAAATCAAAAACAGACGGAGGAGCCAGTGCAGGGAAAAGGAAATGCTTTTGGTAAGTATGTTCATTTTCATTCCAAATAGATCTTTGAGGACTGAAGAAAAATATTTTTTTCTTTCTGTTTATCCCTCTAGAATATCTTGTTCTGAAACTTACCTTCTATATGTCTTCCTTGTCTTATCTGGTATAAACACACTTTTAAGTAAAGTCTAATGGAAGCTCAGAAATTTTCCAGAGTGTTTCAGATCGGGTTTCAGTGATTCTCACATTATACACATTAGTAATGGTTTCTGCCATAAGTGCCCTTAATAGAATCTAAGGGATAGTTTGTTTGCCTTCAGTGAAAAATCACACACAAAATAGCTTTATACTTGAGTTATTATTAGATGTTGAAAGAGGTACTTTTCAAAGTTCCAGGGGGAAGCCATGGCTTTAGTTTCCAAGTTGTTCTGTTTTCTCTGGTTTTTCATAGTCATCATTGAGGTCTTTGGTCACCTTTCCAGACCTCTCTACATCATTTTGCGCTTGTGGGTGAAAAGCGCAGCGGTACTTTTTCTTACCCCTTTTACTCTTAGTTCCTCCTCCCTTCCCAGCTGGTCTTCTGGTTACCAGCTTAGTTCTCTTGGGCCAAGTTCTAGATGATGATAAGTTGAGTTGGATCTTGGCTTGTTTGTTGGCTTCCCCTTTGGGGATAGAAAGGTAATTGTTAACTAAGTACTGTTTAACTCAGTCCAGCATAGACTTTTTTGTGTTCTTTCTGAAATGGAAATTAAATGTTCCTGAGAGAAAATGTAATGGTATTTCCTGTGGGTCTCTTTTTTTTAAGCCAGTTTTATTGATATATAATTTATATACAGTAAAATTCACCCTTTTTGAACAGTTCTTCAAGTTTTGAAAAGTTTATAATACATAATTATGTAAGCATCACCAAAATCAAACTGTAGAATGTTTTTTGTCAGTCTCAGAAGTTCCCTTGTGTCCTTTTGCAGTTAATTTTCCTCCCCCCACCTCTACTCCTGTCAACCACTGATCACTAGCCTGATGTTTGTTCCTATGGTTTCTTTTTTTCTAGAATGTCATATAGCTTTTTGTGTCTCTTTCTGTTTTTTTTTTTTTTTAATGCTTCTAAGAGCATTTGTTATCAGATCTAAACTATTAAACTATTAGCAAGGAGATATGTTTCCACTGAATTACTTAACAGTGCATTCCTATAATACAGCCAAGAGATGCACACACGACAATCAGTTCAGTTCAGTCGCTCAGTCGTGTCCGACTCTTTGTAACCCCATGGGCTGCAGCACACCAGGTTTCCTTGTCAATCACCAACTCCTGGAGCCTACTCAAACTCATATCCATCGAATTGGTGATGCCATTCCACCATCTCATCCTCTGTCGTCCCCTTCTCCTCCTGCCTTCAACCTTTCCCAGCCTCAGGGTCTTTTCAGATGAGTCATTTCTTCCCATCAGGTGGCTAAAGTATTAGAGTTTCAGCTTCAGCATCAGTCCTTCCAATGAATATTCAGGACTGATTTCCTTTAGGATGGACTGGTTGGAGCTCCTTGTAGTCCAAGGGACTGTCAAGATTCTCCAACACCACAGTTCAAAAGCATTAGTTCTTTGGTGCTCAGCTTTCTTTATAGTCCGACTCTCACATCCATACCTGACTACTGGAAAAACCATAGCTTTGACTAGATGGACCTTTGTTGGCAAAGTAATGTCTCTGCTTTTGAATATGCTGTCTAGGTTGGTCATAACTTTTCTTCCAAGGAGTAAGTGTCTTTTAATTTCATGGCTGCAGTCACCATTTGCAATGATTTTGGAGCCCCCCAAAATAAAGTCTGACACTGTTTCCACTGTTTCCCCATCTATTTCCCATGAAGTGATGGGACCAGATGCCATGATCTTCATTTTCTGAATGTTGAGTTTTAAGCCAACTTTTTCACTCTCCTCTTTCACCTTCATCAAGAGGCTTTTTAGTTCTTCTTCGCTTTCTGCCATAAGGGTGGTGTCATCTGCATATCTGAGGTTATTGATATTTCTCCTGACAATCTTGATTCCGGCTTGTGCTTCTTCCAGCCCAGCGTTTCTCATGATGTACTCAGCGTATAAGTTAAATAAGCAGGGTGACAATATACGGCCTTGACGTACTCCTTTTCCTATTTGGAAGCAGTCTGTTGTTCCATGTCCTGTAAACATAGGTACCTTACAAAAATGCACATACAGACCCATGGTTATAACTTAAAACTGTCTTCTAGATAATGGAGATATTAGCCAAGAGCCCTTCCTCTCACCCTGCCTCTTACTCCTGTCTTCAGCATTTCAGTGACGAAGTAGCAGATTACATTTAGTTCTAAGAGGTGGATTAACATACACAGTCCCAGAAGACACAGCCCTTCATTGTTATAGGAAGGGCTGGGCCTTCTTTTTTTCACTTAGCATAATGCTTTTGAGACCAGTAGGTGGTATTATATGTATCGATAGTTCATTCCTTTCTACTGCCAAGTGTTGTTGCCTGGTATGGCTGTACCACAACCTGTTTATCCATTCTTTAGTTGTTAGGCATTTGGGTAGTTTCCAGTTTGGGGCAGTTATGAGTAAAACTGGGTTTTCTTTTAACTGTTCACTTTTTTATCTAATTTCCAACAGTTAAAATTCATACAGTATTAGGAAAAAGGCTTTAAGCAAAATCAATTAAAGAGAGTCACATATTTTAAAGAGCGATCCTTAGTATCTTTGGAATGTTCTCAGTCTCACTGAAATTTTTTTTTGCTTCTGTTTATACCTTTGGGATATCTTGTTCTGAAACTTACCTACTCTCCATCTCAAATAGCAGATATCCTTATTCAGAGTCTGTTTCCTGGACTAACCGCAGCTCTCTCTTTTTTTTTTTTTTAAGTTGAAGCTGTAAATGGCATTAAATCTTTCTATTACTTTCTGATAGGATGGGCATGGAAGGACTAGGGACCACAGAGGGGTCCAGCTCTGAGAACTCTGACGACGACAGTGAAGAAGCACCTGGTACTTCTGGAATGAGCTTTCATGTTTCTCAAAATGGCTGTGATGGTATTGACATGGCAGCTGAAATTCCGAGTAGTTCTCAGCAGGCAAGAGTATTGAATACAGACTGTAGATCACCAGAAAAACTACAGAGCCCTTTGACTGACTCTGGGAACAGTATTTCAGAAGACTTGCGTGCTGAGCTGGGGGAGACACCTACCCAGGAGTACATGGAGAGGAAGAGGGCTGTAGAAACAGAGAACACCCGGGAGAAAAAGGAGGCGGAGGGTAGAGAGCCCTTAGAAAAGGAAGCAGCTGGAAGTGGGCAGAATACGGAGCAGGAAACAAAAGAAACGACTGATGGGGAGAGAGCTGCCAAGGGAGCACCTGGAGAAGATAGGGAAAACATTGCTGTTGCCAGGCTGGCGGCCAGCCAGTCAGGAAACACGGTAAGTAAATTTTAGGAGTCGATGTCTAAAGCCAAGTCAGTTTTTTTCCTTAAACCTTTTATTTTGTATTGGGGTATCTCGATTAACAGTTTTTGATAAATTCAGGAAGTAACAAAGGGACTCAACCATACATATACATGTATGCATTCCCCCCCAACCCATCTCTCATCCAGGCTGCCACATAACACTGAGCAGAGTTCCATGT
Organism: Bos grunniens; assembly: GCF_055505025.1. Classification (NCBI taxonomy): domain Eukaryota; kingdom Metazoa; phylum Chordata; class Mammalia; order Artiodactyla; family Bovidae; genus Bos; species Bos grunniens. The sequence continues at coordinate 52,105,294 of NC_141180.1, forward strand.
TAAAGCCAAGTCAATTTAATCTCTGCAGTAGATCATTAAAAAGAAAACATGTGCTTTTCCCCATCAGCTGCCTAGTGGAAGGGCTTGTTTAATAATCAGAAGTCGATGATAGTGAAGCTTGTCGTGTCTCCCCCCTACCCTATCCCCCAAAAGAAAAATCCTTGGATTTTTTTGTTTTTAAGCGGTGGAATTGGTATTATTTTGCCACTAGGTGGTATCCTTGGTTCTATATTTCATCAATTCTAGGATGCACATTTTTCACATTTTAGTATCTCTGAGTTTGGATATATATCACAGTTTGCTTGATATGATTTATTCTTTCTTAATAATACAGGCAGTAGTAAGGCATATTATGATAGATGTCACTTTTAGATTTGATGAAATGTACCCATTTTCCTATCACTACATTTCTTGTTAGTTTTTCTTTCTCAAGTGAGTTACTGTTTGAACACAGTTGTCAGTTGGATGTGAACACCTTTCCTGCAGAAGAGGAGCAGTTCCTTTTGAATTTATCATTAAATCTTAAGCCCTACACTCAGATTTTTAAAAACTCATTTTCATTATGCATGCTTTCCCTTAAATAGTTACTTGCTGTCTTCAGTGGACTGACTTCAGCAAAAATCTTTAACGTTTATTTTTCAGTCTAATGATTTCCTTTTTAGGACAGATGAAACCTGATTTGGCTTCCTTTGATAAACACAAAGCTTACCATTATTTATTTAAAGCATCTTCCCTACTCCCAGGAAATAAGCAGAAATGCATATATTGCTCTTTATAGGGGAGATAGTGAAATTTTTTGAGCTAAGGGCTTTAAATTGACCCTCACACCATCTCTGGAGTTATAACAATGTTCAGCTTTTACATAACTCATATATGCTAGGAGTTTATCCTGAGCAAAGTCTTAGAAAAATGAAAAAGGAAAATAGAATAAAACCTGATTTGACTTTTAATCTTTGAGCTTTTAACTGTGGAAATTTTGTTCTTGATGTAATTGTAGCTGTTGTATTCATAATAACTCTGTGCAGCCATGTGTGATTCTCCAGAGACACATGGTGGGTTAGGATTTGGCCATATATAAAGAAGTCAAGATGCACTCTAGAAATCTAACAAAATAACGTTAAAAAAACAGATCAACTAGAAAGATAAAGAATCTATCTGTAGAGTTGTTCAATATTTTTTTATTTTATTATTATTTTTAATTGTATGTTTTAACTTTACAATATTGTATTGGTTTTGCCATATATCAACATGGATCCGCCACAGGTATACACGTGTTTCCCATCCCGAACCCTCCTCCCTTCCTCAATATTTTTTTAAAAACAACTTAACTTTGAGAGAATTATCCTTTGAATATGCCGACAAAGGTCTGTCTAGTCAAAGCTGTGGTTTTTCCAGTAGTCATGTATGGATGTGAGAGTTGGACCATAAAGAAAGCTGAGCACCGAAGAATTGATGCTTTTGAACTATGGTGTTGGAGAAGGCTCTTGAGAATTCCCTGGACTGCAAGGAGATCCAACCAGTCAATCCTAAAGGAAATCAGTCCTGAATATTCACTGGAAGGACTGATGCTGAAGCTGAAGCTCCAGTACTTTGGCCACCTGATGCGAAGAACTGACTCATTTGAAAAGACCCCGATGCTGGGAAAGATTGAAGGCGGGAGAAGGGGACGACAGAGGATGAGATGGTTGGATGGCATCACCGATTTGATGGATATGAGTTTGAGCAAGCTCTGGGAGTTGGTGATGGACAGGGAAGCCTGGCAGGCTGCAGTCCATTGGGTTGCAAAGAGTCAGACATGACTGAGCGACTGAACTGAACTGAATATGTTTTTTAAAAAACTAAAAAAAAAAACCAACTCCTAGGTGAGGGACTTCCCTCGTGGTCCAGTGGTTAAGAATCCCCCTTCCAATGCAGCGGACGTGGGTTCAGTCCCTGGTTGGGGAGCTAAGAACCCACATGCCTGGGGGCAGCTAAGCCCTTGGCACCACAACTGGAGAAAGCTGATGGGCTGCAACAAAGACCCAGTGCAGCAAAAAAAAAAAAAAACCCAAAAAACCCTAGATGAACACTTTCATTCCTGGCAGAGCATCCGTCATTAGAAGTATTTAATTTTGTGTAAGTCTATAAAGTTACTTTGTTGATAGAACATTTACAGGTCTTGAACAGCATTTAAATTTGTCAAGTTAAGTGAGAACTTTGACAGTCATGATTATTTGATTACAAAGCTTAAGATTATGGGGTTAGGGAACTTCCCCTGGTGGTTCAGTGGCTAAGACTCCACGCTCCCAGGACAGGGGCCTGGATTCTATCCCTGGTCAGGGAACTAGATCCCTCACGCCACAATGATGAAGGTTCCATGTGTGACAACTAAGACTTGATACAGCCAAATAAATATTTTTTAAAAAGATGATGGGGTTAATATCAGTAGAGTCATAGGCATAGGATTCTCACTAAAATGAACCTTTATAGGATGCTGCTTTTTTCTCCAGTTATAGTGCAAAGGGTAGGCGAGGTAGGTGAAGTATGTTTTGCTGTTTGAATTTTTACTAGATAAGTCAAAAAAGAAAAGTTATGTTCATACATATTAAGATTTATCTGTTTTGGAATCTTACCACTTAGGTTGTTATTCTGAATACCTGTTTCTAAGTATATAGATTAAAAATTAATGTTTACTTGAATTGAGAACATGTATAGAATAACATGATTATTAGGATTCAGTAGTAAGATATGGCATATTAAATAAAAATTTCTTGAAAAATAGGATGTCAATGACAGTTGAAGAAAGTTTTAATTAGAGACAAAGGAATGGACGACTTACTTAAAATTTCTGTCTTTTTTTTTCTTTTTCTCAGGATATCAGTCAGGAAACTTTAGATTTACTGGCAATCAGTTCTGTTGCAGAAATGGAGTTGCTGGGCTTGGAGAAGCTCAAGTGTGAACTCATGGCCCGGGGACTGAAGTGTGGGGGCACTCTCCAGGAGCGGGCAGCGAGGCTCTTCTCTGTCAGAGGACTGGCAAAGGAGCAGATAGATCCAGCTTTATTTGCCAAACCTTCAAAAGGGAAGAAGAAGTGAATTTCATCAGAGCTGATTTTCTGTTTCTTTATAGTCTAGTGCTTATAACCTGTATAATGTTGACTCTTGAACGTTATTCCTTTTGCTATTAAAGGTGACTTTTTAATAATACAGTTGTAACTATCCTCTTTTTCATTATTAGATTTATGGAATTAATTTGTGAAACCATCTGAGCCTGAAGATTTTTTTTGTGGGAAACTTATAGCTCGTTTCTTTAATAAATATAGGGCTATTCAGAGTTTGGGTTTCATTTTGTGTCTTTTAGATAAGTTGTACTTTCAAAGATTTGTGGACATAAGATTATTCATAATATAGTCTTTTCTATCCTTTAATATCTGTAGGAGCTGTAGTGGTAATTTCTTTTTCATTCTCATACTGGTAATTTCTGTTTTTCTTAATCAGTCTAGGGAGAAGTTTATTGTTTGTTGATCTGTTCTCAAAGAACCACTTTTTGGCTTTGTTGCTTTTTCTTAATTGTTTTTAATTTCACTGATTTCTACTCTTTATCCTTTCTTCTAGTTTGCTTGGATTTACTTTGCTCTTTTTTGTTTTTCTTCTTAAGGTATGTGCCCAGTCACTGACTAGACTTCGTCTAGTATAAATATTTAAAGCTGTGAGTTTTTCTTTAAGCACTATTTTGACTCCATCTCAGAATTTTTAATGTATTTTCATTTTCATTCAGTTTTAAATATTTTCTAACTTTCTTGTGAAGTCTTTGACCTATATGGATTACCTAGAAGTATGTTGTCTAATTAGCAAATTTTAAAACTTCAATTTATTTAAACTAAAAAAAATAGTTTACCCATTTCTCCCATCCTGTACTCCCTGCCTCTGACAACCACCAATCATTTCTCTGTATCTATGAAGTTGGGGTTAGATTCCACATGTAAGAGAGGTCATACAGTATTTGTCTGTATCTTACTTAATTCACTGAACAAAGTGCCCTCAGGATCCATTCATATTCTGAAAATGGCAAAATTTAATTCTTTGTTAACGGCTGAATAATACTGCATCGCGTATATTGTTCATTTGTCATCCATTTATAGGTACTTAGGTTGTTTTCATATCTTGGCTATTATAAATAATGCTGCAGTTAATATGGGAGTGTACATAGCTTTTCAAGTTTTTGTTTTCCATTTTTATCATTATTTATTTATTTATTTTTGGCTGTGGCTCATGGCTTGTAGGAGCTTAGTTCCCAGACCAGGGATTGAAACCCAGGTCCTCAGCAGTGAAAGTGCAGAATCCAAATCATGGGACTGCCAGAGAACTGCCTTTTTTTTTTTTTAGTAAAGAGTGGGTGGATGGTGCATTTTCTGAACCCTCACATATCTGGCAGTGTTTTTCTGTTACTTTTGCATATGTGATAACCTTGACTGGATATCAAATCCTAGTTTGCAGTCTTCTTTAAAAACAATAGATATTTGCTATTGTTTTCTGGGATATAATATTGCAGTAGAGAAGCTTTTGATTCTGATTTTGAGTTTCTTAATGTGAATTTTTTTCCTTGAATAGATACTGCTTTTTCTTTATGCTTTAAAATTTAAAATGTCACCATGTTATTTCTAGGTATGGTCTCTTCCTTAATATTTCTTAGTATTAGGTGACTTTTTTCCAGTCTAAAGACTGGCCTTTTAATTTTACACCATTATTTTCCTATTATTTGATTATTGCCTTTATTCTTTGTTTCCATGGAACCTGATTTTTGCCATATCCAATCTGCTGTTTACCACTCTTGTATTTGTAAACAATTAGGCTTTTCCCTTAGAAAATCTTTATTACTTTCAGATTAGTCCATGCTTACTTGCTTCTGTTTTTAAATATGTTCTCTTGAAACTTGGTATGCATATGCTTTGGGGTCTTCTATGTTTTCTGTTTCTCTTTGATAAGGACACCTTTCCTCGAATTCCTCAAATTGATTTCCTTATAATTTTTCAGGCTTTTAGTGTGTCTGCATGTGCGTACATTTAGATCTTCTAGGATAGGATTAGCTATACAAGAGATTTATTGGGGGCTGGGAACTGGTGTCGGAGAAGGCAGGGGAGAAGCTTCAGGTGTTGGTTTGATACCATAGAAGGAGAGGGAACAAAGGAGGGTTAGGAAGAATCTCGGACTCCAGTCCAAGGAAGGTTGGGCCAAGCACATGGAGAGTTCTCAAGCCACAGTCATCTGTGGAATCCAGCAGCTCGCTGAACGGGCCTGTCTTACTCTCCCACTGCACCCGTCGACTAGAAAGAGTCCCCTGGAAGTGAAGGTTGGGGTGGATCTGTGGATCCAGAGGGGCAGCCAATGGGACCATCGGTCAGTGATGTTCTCCACCAGGGGATCTGAAGGGTATTTATTCATGGTTGCTTAGGATTATTTTTTTGGCTCAGGTAGTTGAAATCAGTTTTCTTCAAATTATATGGGTACTTGTGCCAATATATATTTTTAATATTTATCTGACTGTGACCGGGTTTTAGTTGTGACAATTTGATCTTTGTTGTGGTATGCAGGGTCTTTAGTTGTGGCGTGTGGGATCTAGTTACCTGACCAAGGGTCCAACTCAGGCCTCCTGCATTGGGAGTGTGGATTCTTAGCCACTGGACCAGCAGGGAAGTCCCCTTTGCAAATCTTAAAAAGCACACTCAAAAGAGAAAGGGGAGAGTTTAGATTTAGTGGAAGATTTACTTTGTCAGATTAGAGGTTCTTGTATGTGTGTGAGATTTGGGCAGCCATGTCCAGAGACTTTCTTTTCTGTTGTGGCAACATGAAGTTGGCTGCTCAGTGCCCCTTTCCTGATTGGCATGGTTGTGCCCTTCAGTTGCCAGTTCAAGCTGTGCTCTGCTTCATTTAGTGTGGAAGTGTGAGCAGCCCTCACCCTGCTCCTCACAGCATGTAGACCTTCACTGGAAAAGTAAAAAAACCCATAATTCTGAAATTGTCCCTTGGAGCATTAAAGGAAGTTAAAGAGGTTCACAACGCACAGAGACTGTCTTGAGATCATTATTTGTGGCTGTGGTTTGTCCAGCTTTCACTGGTGCACATGTGGGATGGTAATGGGCTTCTGTTGGGGTTCATTTCAATGGCTTAATCTTTTCCCCCCCTGCTTGATTGAGAAATAATTGACATACATCACTGTTTAAGTTGAAGACATACAGCATGATGATTTGATATACATATTTTGTGAAGTGATGACCACGATAGTTTTAACTAACATCTGTCTTCCCAAATATATACAATAAAAAGAAAAGAAAAAAGGAAAAATACTGTCGTGATGAGAACTCTTAGGATTTACTCTCTTAACTTTCCTACGTACCACACAGCTGTGTGGAGTAGAGGTGATTTAAATGTGTTTCGAGTGTACAGCAAAGAGATGCAGTTATACATACACATATATTCATTCTTTTTTAGATTTTTTTCTTACATAGGTTATCACAGCCTAGTACTTTTTAATCCTAAAAGTATGTACCTTTTAACTATCTTCCTCCAGTTCTCCCTTCCCCACCCTCCACCTCTGGTAACCTCTCTTTTTTAATAAGAGTTTGATTTTCTTTGCAGGGTTCCACATGTAAGTGAGATTATGAATTTGCCTTTCTCTGACTCAGTGTTACTTTCTTGCTCACAGTTTGATTTTGAGGTACTAACCTTTCCCCTCATTCCTAGTACTGCTACAGAGCTTCCTTGTATTCCTTTACTCACTTCAGAGGGGGTTGGCAAGAAGGGGTTCAGTGTGCGTCCTCAGCTGACCATCCTGCACCAGTCCCTGTTAGTGGATTTTCTAAATCAAAAGTGCCTCCTAGAAAGTTCAATGATTTAGTAGCAGATGTTAACAACTCTAGGCTGCCTCTGATCAAAATCAGTAAGGTGCCAACTGTTCAACTTCACGACACCCCTTGTGTGTCTCAACTAGCACATGGAGGAGGTGGCACTGTGTCACATAGGCCCTCGCTCTCAGCCATCTGTCAACCTGTTTCTGGGGAGAAGTCTGATTCAGGTCTACTTTCCTTCACAAGTAGGAAGGAAAAGAAGTGAGGAATTAGGAGTGTAGACAAATAATAAAACGGGTATTCAGTACTGAGAAGGCCCCCAGGGCTGGATATATCTCAGTTTACAACTAGATCACTTGCTACACTTCCAGGATAGGGAGGCCTGTCAGGTCTCTGCCTGTTGAAGTTCTCATCTTTCCAGACAGCTCACATTACCTTCTGCAACTGTGGGTCTCTGTGAAAGGAAACAGTGGGCTGATCTTAAGGGTTTATTCTGCAGACCTACAGTTTCTGAACATTGTTTATTGTGCACGTCTATCAGTAAAACTTTGGGGGTGTGCACCCCAGATGATATCACTCATTTATTTAGAGCTCCATCGGCCTTTGACTAAAAAGCCCAAGGGCTTACTTAAAATCCCTGGCAACCCCTTCAGTCTATGCCCTCACCCAGCTCTGACCTTATCTACTCCTACCTCGTTCCATCTCAGCCAAGGCAGCCTCCTTGCTATTGCTTGGATAAACCGAATCCACCAAAGACACTCTGCTTCCACAGTTCTGCACTCACTTCCTTCTCTCTGGAACATTCTATCTCTGGTTGTCCACAGGTGTGCCTCTTCTCTTATTTAAAATAGCAGCTACTCCTCCCCCCATAGACATCCCTATCTTTCTTTCCTGCCTGTTCTTTTTCATAGTATCAATTTCATGCTATATATTTTGCTTGTTTATTATATGTTGCCCCCCCCCCCACTACTTACCATAGAGATAAGCTCCATCAGGGCAGAAATATTTGTCTGTTTTGCTAAAGCCTGGTACATAGAAGCTGCTCAAAAAATATTTACTGAATAAATGAATGTACTGCTTTCCTAATATGATGTGTTTTATGAAACAATAAGCAATTCCAAGTATATTTGCCATCCATCTGTGTATTGCATGGCATATCCCATGGTGTACCTTTGAAACCTTTGCTTGTAGACTTGGGGTGCCTTTGAAGGTCGTTGTGGAAAATGACCGGAACTGAATATTTTATCAAAATAAAGTATTTTGATATTTTATCAAATATTTTGAATAGTTGAAGTCAGGGCAGGAAGGGCAACCCTACAGAAGGATTCTATTGCTCAGCACCTGCCAAGCAACAAAACGCGGCCAATTTGTGGAGGAAGAAAGACTTTTCGTGTTGCCAGTAGAGGGCGCTGGTCACCAACGAATGAGAGCAAGGGCAGGGGCAGGAAGGGAACCTGCTCCGAGGTGAGGTGACACAGATAAATGGCAAATAGAAGGCAGTTGGCCTGATTTGACCAGGCTCTGTCCTTTCTGATCCTGGGATTCCCATATTTCACTTCAGCTTTCACTCTACCAGGTGTGAATAAATCATGTATAGGCTTGCTGAATGAGGGCTTTGCTGGTGACTCAGTGGTAAAAAATCTGCCTGCCAAAGAAGGAGACACGAGTTCAATCCCTGGGTGGGGAAGAACCGCTGGCGAAGGAAATGGCAACCCACTCCAGTATTCTTGCCTGGAGAATTCCGTGGACAGAGGAGCCTGGCAGATTGCAGTCCAAGGGATCGCAACTAGTTGAACACGAGTGAGCGATCGATCACTCGAGCACACAGGCTTGCCAAATATCCCCAAAAACTGCTGCTGCTGCTGCTAAGTCGCTTCAGTCGTGTCCGACTCTGTGCGACCCCATAGACGGCAGCCCACCAGGTTTCCCCGTCCCTGGGATTCTCCAGGCAAGATCACTGGAGTGGGTTGCCATTTCCTTCTCCAGTGTATTAAAGTGAAAAGTGAAAGTGAAGTCACTCAGTCGTGTCCGACTCCTAGCGACCCCATGGACTGAAGCCTACCAGGCTCCTCCGTCCATGGGATTTTCCAGGCAAGAATACTGGAGTGGGGTGCCATTGCCTTCTCCCAACTGCTACTTTTCAACAAACAACTCTTTCCTAATCACTTGCTGCTGTTTTCTGATGGAGGAATTTGAGTATCCAATTTGAGTAACAACTGCTTTGTTTTTGTGTTATAAAAAAATTAGGGGGACTTTTCTGACGATCCGGTGGTTAAGAGACCGAATCCTGGATGCAAGGGCACGGTTTGATCCCTGGTAGGGGTCGCCAAGAGTCCGACACGACTGAGCAACTTCACTTTCACTTTTCACTTTCATGCACTGGAGAAGGAAATGGCAACCCACTCGTGTTCTTGCCTGGAGAATCCCAGGGATGGTGGAGCCACAGGCTGCCCGTCTATGGGGTCGCACAGAGCTGGACACGACTGAAGTGACTTAGCAGCAGCAGCAGGGGAACTAAGATCCTGCATGCTACTCGGCGGAGCCTAAAATAAAAATAAAAAATAGGAGAGGCAGGTACAGCTGTATTTTGTACACCTCTGCCATATTTATTTCTACTGGCGTCCTCAGGTCACTTTAGTGGGAACTGTGTGCTCTGCCCTTACAGCTGGCAAATAGCCCATAGCCCATCTCTGTCCCCAAACACAGAGACATGAGGAAATATACCATCTTCTCTTTCTTCTCTCTGCAGAAAGGTTGCAGGGAGATTCGACCACAAACTAAGAGCAGACAGCAAAATGGGGACAACAGGGAGACCTCAAGCTGGGAGTGGGGGGGGACAAAACCCCCTCCTCCGCCCTGGAAAATCAGAGATAAGTGGCTACTTCTGTTTAAAGTCAGTCCCCCGAGTCACCCTAAGTAGTGTTGAGGCAGACAGGGGTCCCTTAGAGAGGCAGATGGGGTCCCTTAGAGACGCCACTTCTCTTGGCTCACTTGATGGAATTAGGGAGGCTCTTTGGAGAAGGAAATGGCAACCCACTCCAGTATTCTTGCCTGGAGAATCTCACAGTCAGAAAATCCTGGCAGGCTACAGTCCATGGGGTCGCAAGAGTCGGACATGACTTAGCAACTATACCACCACCACCTGGGACTGCCTGGAAATCCAGAGTGGGCACAGCTAGGCATGGAGAGGGAAACCCAACAGGCAGGCTCCTGGGGAGCTGGCGGGTCTGTCCCCTTCTCTGTGGAGCCACCACAGAATGCCTGGATGTTCAGGGTGCTGTGATTCTGTGGCTCCTCAGGGGCTGTAATACATCCCTAGGCCCCAATTGTGTCTTCATCTAAATTGACTTAGTGTGCATGTCAACTGATGTTATCAAAAACAAATACCAGGCCTTTGACTTCGAAAGTGATTTTATTTGAATAAAATACTATCTCTTCATAGATTGAAGTTCTACATAAGATTCAATTTATAAAAACAAGGTTTCTTGATAAAGCAATTTTGAAAGCTTCGAGACATTAATTCTTTATATTGGTATTTTGGAAATATGATTTTTGGAAAAATGGATAGTCCAGAACAGAATAATGTAGGGGGAAAAAACAATGAAAAATAACCTTGCAATGTAAGAATGAAATATTGTAACTGTTATAATGTTGAAAGAGACCAGACATAAAAATGGCATTTACAGATTACAAAATTATTATGTAATTTGTGATTTTATAATACTGTAAACACCGCTTATCTAGGGAAAAAACAACTGGAAGGAAATACAGGTTAATGTTTACCAATATGATCACTGGAGGCTGTGAAAACAGATTACTCCCTGCTTCTCCCCAATCTCATATATTTCCCAAATATTCTATGATCTATGATCAGGTTACTTTTGTTGGGGGGACTATGCACCTGTTCTCTGTATCTACGAGTCATTATTTTGTTTTGTTAGACTCCATGTATAAGAGAGATTATACAGTACTTGTATTTCTCTGATTTATTTCACTTAGCACAATGCCATCAAGGTCCATCCATGTCGTCAAAAATGGCAGGATTTCCTTCTTTTTATGGTTGAATAATATTCCATTGTGTGTATATGTATATACTTTTTATAATAATGAAACATGTTCTGACTCTTTGCTGGAATATGTCACTGTCTTGCTTTTGTTCAAAAAAGTACTGGTTGAGCACCGGCCTTGCACTCTGCTCCTGGGATGCCTTTCTCATAGAGCTCAAATCCAGCAGCCGCAGTCAATGTTTACAATGTGGCTACAGCAGTTTTCTATGGAGTACGTGCAATAATAAAGCATATTCATGGGCGATGTGGCACGAAAAAGGAGGAATCATTCCATCTGGCAGAGTGAGTCAGGGTCACTGGGGAGACAGCTGGGAGCCTGGGCTTTAAAGATAATCCTCTATCCCAGACCAAAAAGTGGATATAAACTGAGGGAGTTCTTAATAAGAAGTAGTATTTGCAGGCCACACATGATTCAAAAAGTCCTTTCCAGTCCCTCGGCGGTGCCAAGGCTGGTGGTGGTGGGGAAGCCTAGCTGTTGCCTTCTGCCTCCCATAACAGAGCTTCCCAGGCCTTCCCAAATAAACAGACAAATCTACGTTGAAAACGATGCTCAAATACTTTATCTAATTTGCTCCTCATCACAGCCCTTCCAAGTAGATATTGTTATCATCCTCTTTGCGCACAGGAGACTAGTGCTTACAAATAGGAAATGACCAGCCCCAGAGCACACAGCTCTGGAGGGCTGAGCTGGGGATGAAGCTGGGGACTTTGAGCCTACACGCTTTCCATCCATCTTCGGGCCTTGTCCACTGACCTTCCCCGAGCCCAGCCTGATAGGGGGATGCCCTGGAGGACCCCTGAGGCCAGGGCAGCACAGCTTCTCCAGACACACCCGTCAGAGGAGACCCAGGCCCTCAGGACCCCTGATTCCTATCTTTCCCCACTGGGCCCAGAGCATTTCAGGATGAGACCCCTTTCACACCTCTTTCTTCCTTTGCTGTGAGGTAGCTCAGTGTCCATCCCCTCTGCCTTGCCTTCAGAATCCACTGGGAATTTCCTGGCTGTCCAAGGTCTGGGACTCTGCGCTCCCCATGCAGAGGACCCACCTTCGATCCCTGGTCCAGGAGCTGGGTCCCACAGGCCACAACTAAGAGTTCACAACTGAAGATCCTGCAAGCCTCAACTAAAAATAAAGAAGGATTCCTCGTGCCTCAACTACAGTGATCCTGCATGTGGCAACTAAGACCCACCCAGCCAAATAAATAAGTAAATAAATATTAAAATGAAAAAGAACCCACCATGGGCTACTGGGAGATAGTTGCATTTGCCTGGTAGGCAGGGCCCATTCTGCCAGCTGTAGGCAGCAGAGATTCACAGCTTAATGAACCTCTGAAAGGCTCACCATGTCTCTTATTTGTAAAATAGGGACCGTAGTCCCTGCCCTTGGAGAAGGCAATGGCACCCCACTTCAGTACTCTTGCCTGGAAAATCCATGCACAGAGGAGCCTGGTGGGCTGTAGTCCATGGGGTCGCTGAGTCGGGCACGACTGAGCGACTACACTTTCACTTTTCACTTTCATGCATTGGAGAAGGAAATGGCAACCCACTCCAGTGTTCTTGCCTGGAGAATCCCAGGGACAGGGGAGCCTGGTGGGCTGCCGTCTATGGGGTCGCACAGAGTCGGACACGACTGAAGCGATTCAGCAGCAGCAGGAGCAGCAGCAGTCCCTGCCCCATACAGTGATCTCCAGGATTCAATAAGATCACTTTCCTAAAGCACCCGTCAGGGTGCCTAGTGCTTTCCAGCGCTCAGAACAGGACTTATTCCCCTCTATTGTCAGGTCAGAGTGGGCAGTCAGCTCCTGAATCAAACCCACTGGAACATAGCCCTGTGGACGGGGGTCTGATGCAGCATCCTGCAAGCTCAGACAGGCTGGACTTGGAGCTGTAAGTGGCCTTCTGTGTGGGTTTTAAGACCTTGCTGGGAAAAAAAAAAAAAAATGTATAAATACAACAATGTTAAAGACAATTCTGAAAATGAAAACGTAGACTACTACCCTAGCACAACTTATTTTGCAATGCTTTCTAGTTACTCCATTTCGTATTCTGTTACTGTCACTTGTTAGGTCTCAAACATACTGACCTGTCCCTCCCCTTCTCCCCAGTCCAATCCACGGCCAAGTCCTGAATGATTGGCTGCCCTCAATACTTCAGTCTTCAAAGGTCTCTGAGCTTCCTCTCTGAAGCCCCAACCCTGCTATTCATCCTTTTCACAGCAGGCAGAATTATCTTTAAAATGTTTTTCTTTTATTGTGGTAAAGTATATACAACATAAAATTTACTATTTTTAACATTTTAAGTGTACACTTCGGTGGCATTAATTACATGCACATTATTGTGTAACCGTCTACACAGTCTGTCTCCAGAACTTTTTCATCTTCCCAAATGGAAACTCTGAACACTCTGAAGAATAACTCCCCATCTCCCTCCCTTTCCAGCCCCTGGCAACCACCATTCTATTTTCTGTCTCTACTAACTTGAGTACTCTGGGTACCTCCGGTAAGTGAATTCACACAGTAGTTGTCCTTTTGTGACTGGCTTATTTCATTTAGCATAATATCCTCAAGGTTATAGCTTGTGTCAGAATTTCCACTTTTTTAAAGGCTGAATAATATCCCATTGTACGTGCATGCCAAACTTGGTTTATCTGTTAGAATTATCTTTTAAAATACAAATTAGATCATGTCCCTTTATTGCTTAAAACCCCTCAGTGGCTTCCTGTGGCTCTCAGTCAGAGCCTTCTCACGCGGGACCCCCTCTTCCAGCCCTGCACCCTTTGCTCTGGCCACCTGGCCCCTTTCTGATCCCAGAAGAAGCCCTTCCCCGCCCCACACTCACGTCGCCCTCTGCCTGGAGCCATCTTCCTGGCTCCCTCTTGCACTGGCTTAGTCTCACTCCAGATGTTGCCTCCCAGGTGGGGCCTCCCCAGCCACTCTCTCTTCCCTCACCCTGTTTACTTCCTTCACACTATCTGGCTTCTTTGGTGGCTTGTTTATTGTCTGTCTCCTCTCTTTGGAATAGGAGCTTCACAAGCCGCAGGCCCGGCTGTCTGGGGAGCTACCGTGGGCTCAGTAAAGATGCTCTGAGGAGTGCCTCATTGAATGGGGGCTGGGGGGCTGTCTGCAGGGGCTGTGGCCTGCTGTGATGTGGTGTCACTTGTTCTAAATACTCGTTTATAAAAATATCATACTGATGTTAGGAGGTGGTTATGACCTTGGAAGGGGCTGAACTGGATGGTTAGGAATTCAGGTTTTATCCCTCTCTTCCATGCTGCTGCTGCTAAGTCACTTCAGTCGTGTCCGACTCTGTGCGACCCCATAGACGGCAGCCCAGCAGGCTCCCCTGTCCCTGGGATTCTCCAGACAAGAACACTGGGTATCCAAACCCCTCAATCATGTAGCTGGACTGAAGGTCTCAATTTCTTCTTAAATCAAACCATGGTGGGGGATGCGGATAGCACGAATCTCCTGGGTTTCCAGCATGTTGTGATAATGTAAAGAGACAGAGAAATGAAGAATATTGGGTAAACATAAAGAGTTTTTAAAAGAAATATATCAAATCCTTCAACCAGAGGAAAAAAGGAACCAAGAGGAACATAAATAATTTGAAAAATTCCCCCAGAGAAAGAGCAGAATTTCCACTCATTTGCATTAAAAAGTTTGTTAATGAGGGAAAATCTGTTCAATAAATAAAAAAAGTAATTTATTTTCAAATTATACATATCTATAGAAACACATAAAAATGCATAGAGGAGGATGAAGAGATTTTAAAAGGCAAAGCCCTTAATTTAGCATGCAGGCAAAGAGCTAAGTGATATATGTACTGGCATATTTTTTGGGTGTTGCAAATATCTCCTCCTACTTTCAGCTTGCCTTTTCATTAACGGTGTCTTAAATATATTACTGAATATAGCATGCATACATACAGAAGAGTGACTACATCATACAGTACAATGTGAATGCTTTTTACACATGAACTGTGTGACCAGCATCCAGATTGAGAACTGACATCACCAGCACCCCAAAGCCCCTTTATGCCTCCTCTGGCCACCATGCTCCAAGGTAACCACTGTCCTGACTTACACACATGGGAGATGAAGTGTGTTCTCTTTGGTGTGTGTTTGCACGTGGGATGCAGCACACTGATTCGGGCAGTTGTCATTCACTCACGTTTGTTGCATTATAGCCATCTATTACATGACAGTTTATCCGTCGTATGACTGATGGACATGTGGATAGTTTCCAGTTCAGAGGCACTACAGATAGTGCTGCTGTGAACGTTCTCGTATGTGCATTTGATGAGCACGTGTACATGTTTCTATTGGGTATACGTCTATGCTGGTCATATGTATATTATATATATATAATATAGGTGTTTATATTCCGCTTTAGGAGACATTGAGGGAAATAGGCCAACACCTGGTTCTTTTTGTCTTTCCATGATATTGATTCTTTTTAATTACAATTGGAGGATGCTCGTATTGTATTATGTTTTATTTTGCATTTCCCTGATGATGAATTGAGCATCTCTTCATATGTTTATTGGCCATCTGGATACCCTCTTCTGTGACACATCTGTTCTAGTTTATTGCCCATTTTTCTGTTAGATTGTCTGTTCTTGTCTCATTGTCCTTTTTTTATTGACTTTTGGGAAATCTTTATATATCTCGAATACAAGTCCTTTGTTAAAGTATATCTTCTCCCAATCTCTGGCTTAAGTTTACACTCTTTTTTTCAAAAATTGAAAAAAACGTTTCACTCTTAATGGTGGCTCTTGAGGAACAGAAGTCTTAAATTTATCATTTTTTTCCCTTTATGGTTAACATTTCTATTTCTGTTAAAGTATCTTTGATAAGTAGATATCTCCGATTTTAATATAGTCAAATTGAGCAGTCTTTTATGACATTTTTTTAAATTAAAAAATGTATGTATTTATTTTATTTTGGCTGCGCTGGGTCTTTGCCATGGTGCATAGTCCCTAGCGCGCTTGTGCTCAGTAGCTGTGGCACGCAGGCTCCCTAGTTGTGCTGCAGGGGCTTAGTTGCCCCGCCCGCATGGGATGTTAGTCCCTGAGCTGGGGTCAGACCCGAGTCCCCTGCACTGGAAGGCAGATCCTTAATCACTGAACTTCCAGGGAAGTCCCCATGACAGTTATGTGTCCAAGGAATCTTGCCCTACCCTTTGTTCATTAAGATATAAACCCTCTATTCTCTCCTAAAATTTTTTTAGCTGTGCCTCACACATTTAGGTCCATAATCCACCAAGAATTGATTTGAGGGATGGGTGAGGGGAAGGATGGACTGGGAACTGGGGATTAGCAGATGCAAACTATCACATATAGAATGGATAGACAACAAGGTCCTACTGTATGGCACAGGGAACTATATTCAATATCCTGAGATAAACCATCATGGGAAGAAACACAAAGAAAGAATATATATACACACAAATAAAGGATGTGTATATATATATATATATATACATTCATATATATATATGAATCTGCTGTACAGCAGAAATTAACACAACATGGTAATTCAGTTATACTTCAATTAAAAAAAAGAATTGATCTGTATGATGTGAGATAGGGGTCCGATTTTACTTCCTTCCATATAGATACTTCAAAGAGCACTACTTGTTGAAAAGACCATTCTTTCTTTATTACCATGTTGTACATTTTTAAAATGCATAAATAAATACATAAAATACATAGATAAATAAATACATAAAAATAAATGTACAAATGCTGTACATTTGTGATAAATCAAGTATTCATACATTCATGGGTCTGTTTCTGACTCTCTTCTGTTCTGTTGGTGTACCTGTCTTCCCTACCAATACCACATTGTCTTAATTCCATGAACCCTTGCCCCTGCACTGGAAGCATGATGACTTAACCCCTGGACCACCAGGGAAGTTCATGCTGTTTTTGTTACTATAGGTTTATGGTGTGGTCTGAGGTCAGGGAGTCTGTTTCCTCCAGCTCCATTTTTCTTTCTCAGGATGGATATTTTCTGCAATTGATGTCTAAAATTACCCTTTTTCAACATAAGAGAGTCTAGAAGAAATAAAACCCTAAATATGAAAACTAAAATTATAAGGAAGGGCAACGTAAACAATATTGAGCTGCTAGATTATCAATAGCTACTCAAGAAATCTAGTTTGAAAATGCCCAAAATTTTGGGAAACAGATGCGGTCATTTCATTGCTAGAGACTTAGAAAATGTGAACATTCCTTTTGGAATGCAAACAGAGTCGCAAAAGGGCCCGTAGCACCTGTAAATCTACCCCTACCTCCTCCAGGTCAATAGAAGAGAAGCGCTGCATGCGTAGAGATGTTTATAATAGCGGTGCTTCCAGTAGTGAAAACGAAACGAACTATGGTGTCCCACATGATGACAACACAGAGCAATCACAATGAGGTGTATAGTAACTGTGTAAAACAGGGAAGGGTATGGAATTCTTCTAAGTTAAAAACAAATTCCATCAAACAGGTATAGATTATCTACTAAAATTTGTAAGGGAAAAAAATACTAAAAGGTGTAAGGGAATAAAAGGAGGAATGAAAATTGTAGGATTATAGGTACCGCACCCCGTCTTTAAGTTTCAAAATGATCATGAAAAATCTGGCTGTTTGGGTGTTTTCAACTTAAAAGTAAGAGCAGGGAGCAGTGAGTCACCAGCCTGGAGCAGTTCACCTCTCTTTCCACCACTCTGCCTGGCTGAATCCAACTCATTCTCCACATATCATATTAAATGTTAGCTCATCACAGAGACCTGACTCATCTCCCTAAAGTAGAACCCAGATATGCACTTTCATTTTCTCTTAGTGTGCTCTATAATTCACACTTTGCACACTTCTTCCTTCCGTCCAGATGGCTTGAGTTTAAACCTCAAACCCCAAATTACTAACAAGCTACCACTCTGTGCCGCAGGTTCCTCCTCTGTGAAATGGGGGCAATGACAGCCCTTCCTGGTGAGGAGTTGGTGAACCGGTGCTTGTAAAATTCACTGTGTTCTGGGTTCACAGTAAGTGCAGCTGTGGATGGAATTGCATCCCCTCAAAATTCATATACGTGAGTCCTAACCCCCAGTGTGGTGGAATTAGGAATTGGGGGTCTTTAGGGATTAATTAGGTTTAGATAAGGCAATGAAGATGAGACCCTCATAGTGGAATTAATGCCCTTATAAAAGAGGAAGCTGCAACAGAACTCTCTCTCTGCCATGTGAGCACACAGCAAGAAGACGGCCACCTACAAGCCAGGAAGTGGGCTCTCACCAGAGACCGAATTAGCTGGCACCTTGACCTTGAGCCTCCCAACCTCCAGAAGTGTGAGATGATAAGTGTTTGTTGTTTCCATCTAGTCTGTGGTATTTTGTTATGCAAACCTGAGTTAACAAAACCATGTTATGAAAGTGTTGGCTATGATTATTATTTAACTGTGTAGTCATTAAAAACCATGTTTTTGAAGACTTTTATTCCATGCTGTAACAACACTAAGTAGAGAACAGGATAAAAATATACAAACACCAACACCTTAAATTTTGAAATAACATGGAGGAAAACATACCAATATGTGGTAATAGAGGTTAATATCTAGGAGATATGATTATAGATAACTTAAATTTTCTTTTTTATAGTTTTCTGTATTTTCAAATGTTTTCTACATGAGCAATAGAAAAAGTGTAAAAAGCAATGCATTTTTGTAAACATTTTTTTATGCATTTGACAAGCTCATGTGCTACCCTTTCCTCTCTTACCCTGGTCCTTGTGGCCACTGCCTAAATCCTGCTTGGCCTGAAGTTAGAGCCACAGGTGTTCTCCCCTTGGTGACCCTGGACAAGTTCTGTGACCTCTCTGGTCTTGGTTTCTTCATTTGGGAGGACCCTGTGATCTCACGGGGTTTTAGAGAAGAGAAGACGACCACTGAGCCAAAGTACCTTGGAGATTCTTTGGATGGGCAGGGTAACCCCGTGACTCCCATAACATCAGGTATTCTGCGTCCCTCCTCTACCTGCCAGCAGCCAGCCCAGTCTCAGTGGCAGGGTCAGAGTCAGGAAAAGCTCCCACCACTCCCCTACCTCTGTACTGCCCAGGAGGGCACTGCTCAGAGCCGGGTCAGAGGCTGGTGGGGGTGAGTGGGAAATACAGAAAAATCATAAAGATGACACCAAAAATCGCCCAGATTTCTTCAACTCAGTAATAATCAGTGTTGACACATTTGTAAATTTCCTTTTTTCCCCCTTTAGTGTGTTGACTGAAATCATACATTTTATTTTTTCATATTCTTTTCCATTATGGTTTATTATGTGATATTGAATATAATTCCCTATGCTATACATTAGGGTCTTGGCGTTTATCCATTCTATGTATAATGGTTTGCATCTGCTAATCCCAAACTCCCAGTCCAACCCTTCTCTGTCCCCACCCCCTGGGCAACCATAAGTCTGTTCTCAATGTCTATGAGTCTGTTTCTATTTCTGTTTTATAGATAAGTTCATTTGTGTTATGTTTTAGATTCCATATGTAAGTGATATTATATGATATTTGTCTTTCTCTGATTTCCTTCACTTAGTATGATAATTAGAGAAGGAAATGGCAACCCACTCCAGTGTTCTTGCCTGGAGAATCCCAGGGACAGGGGAGCCTCGTGGGCTGCCCTCTATGGGGTCACACAGAGTCGGACACGACTGAAGCGACTTAGCAGCAGCAGCAACAGTATGATAATCACTAGGTCTATCCATGTTGCTGCAAATGGCATTATTTTATTCTTTTCGGTGGCTGAATACTATTCCATTGTGTATATATACACGTACCACATCTTCTTCATCCATTCATCTGTCAATGGACATGTAGTTTGTTTCCATGTCCTGGCTATTGTGAACAGTGCTGCTATGCATATTGGGGTGCATGTGTCTTTCTGAATTATAGTTTTCTCTGGATGTATACCCAGGAGTAGAATTTCAGGATCATATGGTATTTCATATCTATTTTCATATCTATTTCATATCTATGGTATATCACATCTATTTTTATTTTTTGAGGAAACTCCATTCTGTTTTTCACAGTGGTTGTACCAGTTTACATTCCCAACAGCAGTGCTACCTTTCTGTTGATTACCCCTGTCCTCTTTCAACTGCTCCATGGATGGGATCTTGGCTGAAGGCAGGGGAGCCAGTTAAATAGCTTCTTGAATCCTTTCTCTACTCTTTTAAAAAAGGTCTTCCATAGTGTTTTCCAACTCCTGGAAACTGTTTAAGTGCTTAATAAATAGTGATTCAAATGACCCTACAATGAAAGCTCTATTATCATTCTCCTCATTTGGTAAATATGGAAACTAAGTCACGGGGAGCAGCCCAAGGCTGCTTTGACAAGGTGAGCTGGACTTGGGCCCACTCAGAAGCAGGGAGGGGTTCCTGCTGCGTGAAGAAACCAGCACCTCCTATCTGGGTCTTAGCCACACACTTCCTGACTCATCACGCTTCTTTCTTTTAGGCCTCATCTTATTTCTTCAGGTGCCCTGAGCACTGGTAACAGGCAGACTGGCCAGGGTCCTGGGGGCGCCAAGGATGACACTTTCTTTGCAGTCAAAGTTGTGGCACAAGAAAGTTTGGAAGGGATCATAGGCATGATCACCATGCCTGGGGCCTTTCCCAACCCTACAGCTCAGGGCTGCCTCTGCTAGTCAGCACAGAAGGGTCACACCAGGGAAATTTGACATGGACTGCTCCCTGGGAAGCTAGTGAGAATCCACATCAGCCTCTCTTCAGCCCAGCCACACTTATCACCCCGAGTAGCTGTCTGTTTACTAAGGGTGGGCTTCCTACTGGCTGGGACTCTGTCTTTGTTTCCCCAGCTCTGAGGTGTCTGGTGATTGATCGGTGCTCAGTGAATGTTGATTGAATGAATGAACTGCGGATGGGATTAGCTGGCTGCCCAGAGGTAGCCCATCTACTGAGACTGGGAGACTGTTTACCCATGAGATTAAGGTGCTGTGGGTGAAGCCTACACTGGTCAAGGGGCCTGTGTTCAAATCCCAGGGGGTCCCTGATATTCAGGCTCATGGCTTTGGACAATACTGTGTTTCATGAATGGTGTTGTGTGTTTCGGCCTCGATTTTCCTTCTCAAAGTCCCCCATTGCTGTGGGGGTACAAATGGAATGTATGTGACTGCAAGGAGCCCCAGGTACGCAGAACGATGGGTGCTGAGCCTTCGGACTTGGATCATGGAGCCGTGATCTTCTCTTACCCTTGCTCCTTCTCAGCGAAGGCAACACACTCAGGGCTCCAGGGTTGCCTTCCTGTTGTTGTTCAGTCACTAAGTCATGCCTGACTCTATGCGACCCCATGGACTGCAGCAGACCAGGCTTCTCTGTCCTCCACTGCCTCCCGTAGTTTGCTCAAATTCATGTCTGATGAATTGGTGATATTATCTAACCTTCGCATCCTCTGACTTTCCTGCCCTCCTTGAAAATGCTTTTCCTGAAGAGAGGGCTCTGCACTCCTGACAGGGCTTCAGCCTCTGGAGGCAGGAAGCTGATGTGCAAAGAAGTCTGGAGTCTGGTTGGACATATCTCACACTGGCTGAGCCTGGACTCCAGGAAGTTCTAAACCTTCCTCCCATCGTTAACATTTAAGAAGCAACCGGGTGATGTGGCGAAGGCAGAGGAAGAGGGTGTCAGAGAAGCAAGGGCCCATCTCCACGGCATCCTTCCTGACGCTCCTCTCTCCACCCTTCTCCTTTCTCTCTCCACCCTTCCCCTTTATCTCTATCCGGTCATTCATTCTTCCACAGAGCCCTGAGGAGGTGTCAGGGGCTCAGCCTCCCTCCTCTGGCCTCCATCAGAGGGAGATGGCTCCTCGTTCTGGCACAGAGCAAACGAGTCCTCGGGACTGTGAGACCCACCTGAGAGCCTTTGCCTCAAGGTCCTGTCCCCAGACCATCTTGCAGATGGAGCTAGAGCTGTCCTTGTTTTTTGTTTTAAATTATTTATTTTTGGTTGTGCTGGGTCTTCATTGCTTTTTGCAGGCTTTCTCTAGTTGCGACGAGTGGGGACTGTGCTTGGTTGCAGAGCTCTAGAGCACAGGCTCAGTACTTGTGGCCTCACTGCTCCACTGCATGTGGGATCCCTGTGGATCAGGGATCGAACTCGTGCCCCCTGCATTGGCAGGCAGATTCTTATCCACTGTACCACCAGGGAAGTCCTATAGCCTTCCTTCTTGTAAGGACTCTGTTTTGAAAAAAGTAATAGTCTATTAAAAGTGTATGTAGGCAGAAACGTAATATTGATAAGTGGTTGCATTACTGGGGCAGTTGCAATCTGAACATGTTTGAAGTCATCCCTGAGGACACAGTGATCTATGGTGCAGACTGGCTTTGTCAGGTGGAGACCAAGTAGCCACAGCCCCAGACACTGCAGCTGGATTTCCTGATGAAAATCTTACCAAACTACCATCACCTAAAGAAGACTATGTATGGGCCAGCCGCAGCCCCAGCCTCACCGCCGCTCGGAGAGAAGCGGCGTCTGCTAGAGGCGGGAGTGTTAGCCCGGAGGCCGTTAAAAAAAAAAAAAAAAAAAAAAGAAGACTATGTATGAAAGGAAGCTCAGCTAAGAAAACATATGACATCAAGATAACATTTGTCTTCTGAAAGAGTCACAGCGTTTATATTCTTTTGTGACATATTTGTATTGTATGTATTTATATTGTTAAATATTTATATATAATAGCATTTACCAAACTAAATAAAAATGTTAATGACAGGACTTTTAGTCAATATACTTTAATCATTTTTTCTACTTGCATTGACTTTCCGAAAATAACTCTTTTGATTTTAACTGTGCACTAGCTATATATTAAAAGTAATGGGTTTCCCTTTTCCTTTTGCAGATTTGTAGCTGTTGAAAATTTCAATAGCTGTTGAATTAATTTCAACTTCATTTTGCTCCCAAGATTTCTTTTTTTTTTTAGTAAAACAGAAGTAAACAGGGAAAGATTGATTCAGTAGCATACCAAGTCAAAAAGAATGGTGTCTAATGAAAAGGACAAGTAAATGACTGTTGAGTGGTATTCTTAGGTTTCTGAGGACAATGAAAGTAGAAGAGATTTCAATATATTCATAAATATGTGAAATTATTTTGGCATATTGCCAGGCACTAATTGTTGACTTTGTCATAGTTCTATTTACCTAAGTACATAATGGGCAAAATACTGACAATTTTATTGTAATTTCAAGTTTTTTAAAAAAAACAGATGCATAAATTTAACGGGACATACTTTTTAACTTTTGAATCAGTAGATGTTAACACTAAGACATTAAAATGCTAAAATATTTTCTCTTGAAACTTAACTTTTTAAAATTGAGGTGTAATTGATTTACAGTATTGTGTCAATTTTGGGTGTACAGCAAGATGATTCAGTTATATGTATACATTTTCATTTTCAGATTCTTTTCCACTGTAAGTTATTACAAGATTAATTTTTAACTTTGGATAGTAAAAGACTACTTTTGAATTTGTGAAACTGATGGGTACAAACTAGCCTTTGTTCCAAAGGTGAATGACTTGATTTTGGTAAGACTATTCATGACTCAAGTTAGAAAACTGTACTACTACATATGGGTTTCCCAGGTGGTTCAGTGGCTAAAGAACCTGCCTGCAATGCTGGAGATACAGGAGATGTGGATTCGATCCTTGAGTTAGCAAGATCCCCTGGAGGAGGGCATGACAACTCAATCCAGTTCTTGCCTGGAGAATCCCATGGACAGAGGAGCGTGGCTACAGTCCGTAGGGTTGCAAAGAGTAGGACACAACTAAAGCTACTGAGCACCCAAGCTCTACTACACACAGTGGTTTGAAAAAGAACATTACATAAATGTCCTGTTTTTGATAGCTGCGTTCTATTCATTTTTCAACACCTGGTGATCAACTTCGGATTTTATTGATCATGAAAATTTCTAGATAAAAAGGCAGAAATTACAAAACTGCCCTTGAAATGCTGTGGTGGTTCTGAATATCATCTCTGAACAATCTCTGATATGCTAATAAAGGCCCTGTGCTCTAAACTAAAAAAAAAAAGAAAAAGTATTATTTTGTTTAGAGATACCCTGTAACAGGCAATATTAACATACAGCAATAGCAAGGTTTTCCTCTGAGAGGCTGCCCACTGCAGGTGCTTGTGTGAGAGTTAAAGAGCAGGGGCTGCGCTGTCCGGATCTTTATTTTGCAAATAGCATGTCAGTTTCAGCTCAAACATCGTTGCCTCTTAGGCTTCTGTGGGGCACGATGGTTGCTTTCCTTCTGCAAGCTTTTGGGCAAATTGTTGGTCTCCTGCATTCTAGTCCCTCAATTTATCTTCCTCAGAGGCTTCTCTGGGCTCTGGGGACGGGGTGGTGGTGGTGGGGCTCCTTTTCTTGGAGAAGTCTTCCTTAGGAAAGAGAGAAGAGGCTGCACGGTTCTGTGGTTAGTGCCTCTGGGGGAGCCTAGAAGACGCCCTTGGACAAGGGATTTGGGTGACTTTCAGGGATATCTCTTTCCTTCACAGAACCTCCCATTGCAGATAAGGCTGAAATGCACGCATCTTCCTACAAGGAGCAAGCTGACCTTTTATTCACAATGGGGAGACATGGTCTCAGGTCTTTGCCAAAGAAGAGGTTTTGATAGTGAAAACTCACAGTCCTATTTTCTCCAAAGAAATAGGTGAGTCTCTTTGAAGGATTGACTCTAGAGCAAATGAGTATTATTTGGGAATATTAAATGCTCAAAAATTACAATTAGAATTCTCAGAATGATTTTTAATTGAAGTATATACTTGATTTGCAATATTGTATTAGTTTCAGCTGTAAAGAAAAGTGATTCAGATATATATATTTATTTTTTCCAGTTCTTTTTCATTATAGGTTATTATAAAGTATTGAATATATTTCCCTATGCTGTACAGTAGATAGGTCCTTGTTTAATTATTTTATATATAGTGGTGTATATCTATTAATTCCATACTCCTAATTTATCCCTCCCCCTGTATGTAGGTTGCTTTTAGTTTTGTTTACAGTTTCCTTTGCTTTTCTAAAATAAACTTTTTATTTAAAATAACAAACAGCTACAGAAGGGCTAGGCTATAAAGTCATGAATGTTTGAGAATGTGAAGCCATGGGCACAAACAATAAATATCAGTGCACATAAACAAGTGAAATGTGCAATGTAGAGGTTCATCCAGGTCTAGATACAGAAAACAGAGACCTTGGAGAGAGGGTGGACAGGGTTGGGAGGATGAAATTTTATTAAGAGAAAAAAGAAGAGGAAGAGAGATGAGAATCACAACAGATAAGAAGGGCCCACATATCTTAAAGAAGGCATTCTTTTTTTATTATTATTTTTTATTGAAGTATAGTTGTGTGCACCACTATATATAAAATAGTTCAACAAGGACCTGTCTATCAATATATATAAGGGCTTCCCTGGTGGCTCACATGGTATAGAATCTGCCTGCAATGCGGGAGACCTGGGTTCGATCCCTGGGTTTGGAAAATTCCCTGGAGGAGGGCATGGTAACCCACTCCAGTATTCTTGCCTGGAGAATCCCCATGGACTTCATCTCCAGTCCATGGGATGGCAAAGAGTCGGACACAGCTGAGCGACTATACATAACATATATGTGTAAATTCTTCCTCATATTCTTTCCCATTATGGTTTATTACAGGATGTTGAATACAGTTCCTTGTGCTATAAAATAAGACCTTGTTTAAATATAATATAGCGTAGTCTGCATCTGCTAGTCCCAAACTCCCAATCCAGTCCTCTCCTGCCCCCGTTCCCCCGGCAACTACAAGTCTGTTCTCCATCTGTGAGTCTGTTTCTGTTTCGTGGATAAACTCATTTGTGTCGTATTTTAGATTCTGCATATAGGTGAGCGTATGGTATTTGTCTTTTTCTGACTGACTTTGCTTAGTATGAGTGGTCCAGGGTTTATTTTGGACTCTGCTATTTATTGGCCCTACAATAAAGAATATTTACATAATAATGGTAACATAATTGTCACTTATCAGTTTTCAGCATTTAAAATCAACTTTTAAACAAAGGACTAAATAGAATATTATGGTTACCAACCTCGATATTAAAAACGCCAGGGTGTAACTGGTACAGGGTTAGGAGACCAGAGCGGATGAGGAGGTGGAAGACACGGCTGCTTCATAGTCTTATTTTATGTGAAGCAATATTAAAACACTGTCTGCAGCTCAAGGAGTGAGAAATAGAGGTTTTCGTACATTGTTGAAATTCGCAAAAGTGTTGAGAAGAACTAAAATTACCAACACATTTATTAAAAATCTGAGAGGAGGATGGAATCCAGAGTGAGGAGGAAAGGAGCTAAATCCTTGCGTTTTGTAACAAAGAGTCAACAGATATAGCAAAGTTAAGGAGTCAAGCATACTGTTTATGGTTTGGGAGGTAAACTGTCAGAAGAGCTGTTTGAGGACAGGGGAAGGATGCAGTGGGAGGCTATTACTTTTCATTCTAAATCTTTCTTTGCTATTTGATGCAGCACCGCAGATACATCTTTGAACACACACACACACACAAACACACATACACAAAAGGTTCTTCAGAAAACTCATCAGCTCCCACCAGGAACCCCTCAGAGCTCCAAGAGCAAGCAGCAGGCCAAATGCTCTAAGGACAGCTTAGAGCTGCATATAAGAGGAAGCAAAAAGTGTTTCCAGGAGGTGTGGGGGCTGCCTGGTGGCTGGAGTGTCACATCCCCTAATGAACATGCAGGAAGTGGGTGAAACACGCCAGAGTGGATGGCAAAAGCTCGTTTCCTTTCCATGATAGATGCAGTGCTGAGCTATTGACAAAATGCTGAAGTATGTGGGAAAAGGATCTGGCCCAACAGGACGGTGCTAATCCTAGGGATTTCCCAAATGACTCTATGCTCGTTGTTATGTATTTTGTTTACTCAGGCCACCTTTCCAATTACCTGTCAGAGGGACAAATCCTTCCTCCCAGCTTTATCAGGTGTGAGAGGTTAAGAACCAGGTAAAGAAGAGGGTAATGAGAATACCATAATAATGATTCTGATACCACATATCAATTAATGATAACAAATATCAATACCACTGCCCTCCATTAACACTTTTCCCCTGGATTGGGTAGAACTCTAGCTCCACAAGAATGAATTCAGTACTGACAGCCTAGAAAAATATGCTCTGATACAGACCTTCCAGAATTTTCCATCTAGAACAAGTTGATCCTAAAGAAAAAGTCAAGGGAGCTCGCCTGCACCCCTTGGCCTTGCCACTCTTCTCAGCTTCCTCTACCCATTCAAGCAGGGTAGGGGGCACAAGCAGGCCTAACAGCAGTGGCGAGTGAGGTGCCTGAAGCCAGCTTCTGCTCCTCCTCCAACCCCTCTGCGGGAACACTGGTTGTGGCCATCATGTCTGCTGCAAATCCTGAGAATCCAAACTCAACCATCTCCAGAGGCCAGCACCCATTCTTCATCAGCTATGACCCGCCAAGGCTATGTTTTACCAGACGGTAATGTATATTGTCACCCTACTTATTTAACTTATACGCAGAGTACATCACGAGAAACACTGGGCTTAAAGAAGCACAAGCTGGAATCAAGATTGCTGGGAGAAATATCAATAACCTCAGATATGCAGATGACACCACCCTTATGGCAGAAAGTGAAGAGGAACTGAAAAGCCTGTCGATGAAAGTGAAAGAGGAGAGTGAAAAAGTTGGCTTAAAGCTCAACATTCAGAAAACTAAGATCATGGCATCTGGTCCCATCACTTCATGGGAAATAGATGGGGAAACAGTGTCAGACTTTATTTTTTTGGACTCCGAAATCACTGCAGATGGTGATTGTAGCCATGAAATTAAAAGACGCTTACTCCTTGGAAGGAAAGTTATTACCAACCTAGACAGCATATTCAAAAGCAGAGACATTACTTTGCCAACAAAAGTCCGTCTAGTCAAGGCTATGGTTTTTCCAGTGGTCATGTATGGATGTGAGAGTTGGACTGTGAAGAAGGCTGAGCACCGAAGAATTGATGCTTTTGAACTGTGGTGTTGGAGAAGACTCTTGAGAGTCCCTTGGACTGCAAGGAGATCCAACCAGTACATTCTAAAGGAGATCAGTCCTGGGTGTTCATTGGAAGGACTGATCCTAAAGCTGAAACTCTAATACTTTGAGAAGAGTTGACTCATTGGAAAAGACTCTGATGCTGGGAGGGATTGGGGGCAGGAGAAGAAGGGGACGACAGAGGATGAGATCTATGGATAGCATCACCGACTCGATGGACATGAGTTTGAGTAAACTCCGGGAGTTGGTGATGGACAGGGTGGCCTGGCGTGCTGTGATTCATGGGGTCGCAAAGAGTTGGACACAACTGAGCGACTGAACTGAACTGAACTGAACCGAACTGAAAGTCATGCCAAATACCCTTTTTTTTGCTCGTGGAATTGATGTTAGGATGGACGAAACTGAAATTAGAGGTTCCTTTACTAGGTATTCGGGTTCCATCCCTGGGTTGGGAAGATCTCCTGGAGAAGGAAATGGCAACCCACTCCAGTATTCTTGCCTGGAGAATCCCATGGACAGAAGAGCCTCGCAGGCTACAGTCCATGGAGTCACAGAGTCGGACGTGGCTGAGTAATGAACACTTTTGCTTTACTAGGTATGTTTCAGTAAAAGAAGTGAAGATAAACACAGATTGAACTTGTGTGTCCAAAGGCTATGGATTGTTGCATTTTACAATGATGTGAATGGGCAGAAGACAGTAGAATCACAGATGAATTTCCCTGATAAAAAGCTGAAATTGAGCTCTGCACTCAGGAAACAAAATTTACGTGCTTATCACGTATAGCCTCATCCTCTGGTTTTTAATCTTCGTCCTCTACCACAGTTTCAGAGTTCTGGAGTAACTCAAACACTGAAACTTACAGGCAGCCTCTAACCACGATGAATCCTATAACTCAGTATGTTCAGGCTTATCCTCCATATCCAACTTCACTGGTCCAGAATATCACTGGATATCAGCTCCCTGTTTATAATTATCAGATGCTACCGCCGTGTCCTGCTGAGGAACAACGGAGTTATGTTATTTCTCTGGCTTATACAGCTATTAACTGCCACTCTGATGAAGTTGATCCAGGAGCTGAAGTTTTGCCAAGTGAATGCTCAGTTCATGAAGCTACATCATCCCCTGGAAATGGCCCACAAAAGAAAACTGTGAACGAAGCATACGGACAGTGGTATCTTGACTATTTAATCCAGAGAACAGACTGAAAAATTCCCTTGTTAATCAAGATGACTACTGCAAGGATAAAAGAGTTCATCGCTTTAGAAGTCAGCCATTGCTTAAGTTTGTTTGATCCTCTTTGCTAACTTTCTAGTCTCATAGGAAGTTACACGTTTTGAATAATAAGAGACTGAAAGTTTTCCCACTATTATAGAAATTTAATTCTGAATTTTGATAAATTGCACTCAGAGTTTCTATGCAAGTCATATTGGATTGCTTATTTTTATTTTACACTGAAATTGTTTTTCATTAGACATTTACTTAGAAAATCATTCTGTGTTGAATATAGTTAAAAGTGAAAAAACAATTGAGACTGAAAGGAATAACTTTTTATTTATCTGTATTTATCTATAACTTTTTATTTATCTATAACTTCTCATTTATCTGTAAGGACTTTTTAATTGACATTTTATGCATTTGAAAGCAAATGCTGATTTTCTGAAAAAAAACAAAAACAAAACCAAAAACTATTGTATTAGGAAACCTATTTTGAAAGGTCAGAATTTTTTTAACATAATCGCAATAGTATGTTTATCAGTTTTCAAAATCAGTAGCCAGACAAAAAATAAAAGATAGTTACAATTGCAAGCCATAATGGGAACATGATTAACCTAACAATATGAAATCATTACATACAGTTTTGGGGGGTCAAGCAGAGTGTTGTGGTAAGTGGAAGTGCATTTTTTTTTTTGACATTTTTGAAAGGTCAGAATTTTGATAGTTTAAAAACAAGCACTTCACTTCCCCAACAAGTATGTATGAACAGTACAATATCTATAATATTATCTTTTATGATTTGTTTAGAAATTTGCCACACAAGCAGAGATTTTAAAACGGCATTTTCAATCAGTGAACCTCAGTATAAAGTTGGCTTTATTGAAGTTTTCCTTATCTAAACCCAGTAAAACATATTCTAAACAGTCCAGTCAATGGGTTTTACATTTATTATGAGCATGTGTGCTCAGTCCCTCAGGAGACTCTTGGCGTATCTGACTCCTTGTGACCCCATGGACTGTTGCTCGCCAGGCTCCTCTGTTCCTGGAATTTTCCAGGCAAGAATCCTGGAGCAGGTTGCCATTTCCTACTCCAGGGGATCTTCCTGACCCAGCGATTGAACCCCAGTCTCTTGCATCTCCTGCATTAGCAGGCAGACTCTTTACCACTAGTGCCACCTGGGAAGCCCCCAAAATATTTTATCTTTTATCTAGAATCCACACATTGAGATATCCAATTGGAATGGTAATTAGGATAACTAAAATTCCAGGCCTAATTTTTTTAAAGAATCCAAAACAAACTGAATCATAAGCTTCTCAGTGAGTTACTATTCTCCTTTTTTTCCATTTACTTTTTTTTTCCTTGAAATACTAACCTCAATGGCTGTATTTTAAATTATGCAAAATATAAAAGTATTAAAGATATTTTTTAATTAAAAAAAGATTTTTTTAAAGAAGATATTAAAAAGGCCAAAACTTTTTTATGTCACTTAAAAGTTAGAGTATCTGAAAGAAATTGCATATTACAAAAAACATTAAAATGTTAGTTGTTATAGAACAGATAGATTTTTATTTTTGTGTTTTTTTTTTTCCTATTGTATTTCCTTTTTAAAGTAAAATACGTCCAGGAGAGTCAAGGTTGTTTTTGCGGTTCTAAACCACAAAAGTTGTTTAGTAATATCCTCAAAATACACTAAAGTCAGTATTAACAATCTGTATTGTAATATCCTCAAAATACACTATTTTTTTGAGTAATACACTATTATTTTGAGTAATATCCTCAAAATACACTAAAGTCAGTATAACAATTAAGTTTAAGATTATTTTTTAAACAGATTTAAGAATCTGTTTTACTAGATTCCTCGTTAGACATTGCAAATCGTGACAAACAGCTAGAGATCCAGAGCCCCTTTGCTGTCCCCATGGTCTGGCTTTTCCAGTCTGTTACCACCATGTGTTCAGGAGGTTTGCTCCTAGAACAGGTGATGGAAAGAAGAGAAGTAGCACTGCAAGCATTCTGAGGGCTAAGCCTGGGAAAGGTAACAGTGGGGTAATAGTCTTTCTAAGGGTACCGCTTTTATCAGCATCATTTGACCTGCCATGGACAGGAGTTTAAAGTGGCTTCCTGGCTTTTGTTTCATTCGCCAGCCCCTTCACTAAAACATGGAAACTCCGTTTATGCCTATCCTAATGAAGCTTCCAGGGCTTCCCAGGTGGCACACTGGTAAAGAATCCACCTGCCAAGGCAGGAGACACAGGTTCGATCCCTGGGTTTGGAAGATCCCCTGGAGAAGGAAATGGCAAACTATTCCAGTATTCTTGCCTGAGAAATCCCATGGACAAAGGAGCCTGGCAGGCTATAGTCCACAGGGGTCGCAGAAAGAGTTGGGCACGACTAACGTAACTTCCATGGGCCACATCAGCAGTGCCCATTGTCTTACAATTTCTAATAATCTCCACTCTACCCTGAAGGGAGAAGTCTTTTAGCTTAAGGATCCCCAGAAGGGCTTTCTCATGGCTCAGAATTCGAAAGTGCCCTGAGATTTATTCATTCTACTAATAAAATTCTCTGTTCTTTTCTCTGTGTGTGTGCTATAAACTTCTTACCTGTATTATTCTGTGGTTAAATCTCCAGGTTACTATAAATGGTACCAAAATTCTAAAGAACCAATTTTAATTATCTCAATATGGCCTTAAGAAAAGTAAAGGAATAAACTTTTCATTTGTCTGTTATTTTGAGAAAAGTAAGGGAATAAACTTTTGACATATTTAAAAGAGTTAAGGTAGAAAGAAGAGCCAAAAATCCTCAACTTTTCAAAATGGAAAATTAATTTTAAACTTAAAATTGTGTTCCTATTACCTATGCTGATACTGTCTTAGTATGAATGAATAAATAGAAATAAACTATTTTTTCAAAAATGTTTTGACCCACTTTTCATGTCATATTATCTAAAAAAAAAAAAAAAAGAAGGTAGAGCTTTGGGTGGGTAGTATGTGACAAGATTCAGATCCTTGAAATTCAAAAGTATAAATATTCTTCAGTTTCTTAATCTGGCCAAGTAATTTATAAAAGCAAATTTTGGTACATTGGAAAAAAAGAAAGAAAGAAAAGGCCTAGGGAATCATGTGAGGTCAGGAAAGCCAGGACCGAACACTGATGACTCCTGGCTGTGTCTCCAGGGAGGTGGTCCAGGACATGCTGCCAGGTGAAAACAAGAGAACACATTCCCACGTTGATGATACCACACACCTGGGCTTGTGCAGGTCCAGACATTCCAAAAACTCATACAGGATTCAGCATTGTTTTGAGGGAAGCTGAGCAGAGGTTAGGTGTTAACACAGGAGATGCTTCTCATCATCTGTCCATCCGCCAAGTTTGTCAACTTTAAAGGTTTATGTGCTGAGGACTTCCCTTGTGGTTCGGTGGTCAAGACTCCATGCTCCCCATGCAGGGAGCCTGGGATTGATCCCTCGTCAGGGAACTAGAAACTGTATGTCACTACAAAGATCCTGAGTGCTGCAACTAAGACCCAGCATAGCCAAAAAAAAAAAAAGGTTGGATATGTTGGTTATTAGTTTATTGCAAAATTCAGACTTAAATTGAAGAAAGTAGGGAAAACCACTAGACCATTCAGGTATGACCTACATCAAATCCCTTATGATTATACAGTGGAAGTGAAAAATAGATTCAAGGGATTAGATCTGATAGAATGCCTGAAGAACTATGGACAGAGGTTTATTGTATAGGAGGCAGTGATCAAGACCATCCCCAAGAAAAAGAAATGCAAAAAGGCAAAATGGTTGTCTGAGGAGGCCTTACAAATAGCTGAGAAAAGAAGAGAAGGTAAAAGGCAAAGGAGAAAAGGAAAGATATAAGCATCTGAATGCAGAGTTCCAAAGAATAGCAAGGAGAGATAAGAAAGCCTTCCTCGGTGATCAATGCAAAGAAATAGAGGAAAACAATAGAATGGGAAAGACCAGAGATCTCTTCAAGAAAATTAGTGATACCAAGGAAACATTTCATGCCAAAATAAGCACAATAAAGGACAGAAATGTATGGACCTAACAGAAGCAGAAGATATTAAGAAGAGGTGGCAAGAACACACAGAAGAACTGTACAAAAAAGATCCTATACAAAAAAGATCTTCATGTTCGAGATAACCGTGATGGTGTGATCACTCACCTAGAGCCAGACATCCTGGAGTCCGACATCAAGTGGGCCTTAGGAAGTATGAACAAGCTAGTGGAGGTGATGGAATTCTAGCTGAGCTATTTCAAATCCTAAAAGATGATGCTGTGAAAGTGTTACACTCAATATGCCAGCAAATTTGGAAAACTCAGCAGTGGTCACAGGACTGGAAAAGGTCAGTTTTCATTCCAATCCCAAAGAAAGACAATGCCAAAGAATGTTCAAACTACTGCACAATTGCACTCATCTCACACGCTAGTAAAGTAATGCTCAAAATTCTCCAAGCTAGGCTTCAACAGTATGTGAACCAAAACTTTCTGATATTCAAGCTGTATTTAGAAAAGGCAGAGGAACCAGAGATCAAATTGCCAACATCCATTGGATCATAGAAAAAGTAAGAGAGTTCCAGAAAAACATCTGCTTCACTGACTACACCAAAGCCTTTGACTGTGAGGATCACAATAAACTGTGGAAAATTCTGAAAGAGATGGGAATACCAGACCACCTTACCTGCCACCTGAGAAATCTGTATGCAGGTCAAGAAGCAACAGTTAGAACTGGACATGGAACAACAGACTGGTTCCAAATTGGGAAAGGAGTACGTCAAGGCTGTATATTGTCACCCTGCTTATTTAATGTCTATGCAGAGTACATCATGCGAAATGCAGGGCTAGATGAAGCACAAGCTGGAATCAAGATTTCAGAGAGAAATATCAATAACCTCAGATATGCAGATGACACCACCCTTATGGCAGAAAGTGAAGAAGAACTAAAGAGCCTCTTGATGAAAGTGAAAGAGGAGAGTGAAAAAGCTGGTTTAAAACTCAACATTCACAAAACAAAGATTATGGCATCTGGTCCCATCACTTCATGGCAAATAGATGGGGAAACAATGGAAACAGGGACAGACTTTATTTTTTAGGGCTCCAAAATCACTGCAGATGGTGACTGCAGCCATGAAATTAAAAGATGCTTACTCCTTGGAAGGAAAGTTATGACCAACCTAGACAGCATATTCAAAAGCAGAGACATTGCTTTGCCAATAAAAGTCCATCTAGTCAAAGCTATGGTTTTCCAGTAGTCATGTATGGATGTGAGAGTTGGACTGTGAAGAAGGCTGAGCGCTGAAGAATTGATGCTTTTGAACTGTGGTGTTGGAGAAGACTCTTGAGAGTCCCTTGGACTGCAAGGAAATCCAACCAGTCAATCCTGAAGGAAGTCAGTCCTGAATATCCTTCGGAAAGACTGATGCTGAAGCTGAAGCTCCAATAATTTGGCTACCTGATGCAAAGAACTGACTCACTGCAAAAGACCCTGATGCTGGGAAAGATTGAAGGCAGTAAGAGAAGGGGAAAACAGGAGATGAGATGGTTGGATGGCATCACTGGCTCAGTGGACCTGAGTTTGAGCAAGCTCTGGGAGTTGGTGATGGACAGGGAAGCCTGGCGTGCTGCAGTCTATGGGGTCTCAAAGAGTCGGACACGACTGAGCGACTGAACTGAACTGAAATCAGTAGTGGCCTTAATCTGGACTAAGGTTTCTTGTATCTAGTTTCCATCCATTCACTCTTCCCTTTCCCCTGTCCTCTACCCCCTGCCTCTCTCTCTTTCTTTTAGCAAGTGCAGTTCAAGTACAAATTATCTTCCGGGCACATGTCAAGTGTGATTACAAGGTGGACCTGGGGGGTGTCCATCCCCTGCTGAGCTGGTGCTCTGTCAGGAGAGCTGTACCCCTGTCTCTTTCCAGAATGCCACAGGGACTGTCATCCCCCTGTTTTCACAAGGGACCAAGTGTATCCAGAGAATATAGTGGTGAGCTGGGCAAGGCGAGATGGGGGTGGTCAGAACATTAGGAAGGGTGTTTATAAAGGAAGTGAAACGTATGCTGAGGCTTGCAGATGAGAACATTTCAAAGATAAAAAAAACAGATGAAGAATGAGTCACTAGATGACCCTCCAGGGGGTGTTCTCTGAGAGGCCAGAATACTGAGTGGAGGGTGGCTGTGAGGGGCAGGATGCAGGGCTGGGAACCCTGAACCTCAGAGGAGAGGGACCTCCATCTGGGCTCCATGTGGCCACGGGAGTGACAAATTAGGGGTCATCTGGGCAGAGAGTCATGGTTCAGAAATAGTACCTTGGGCTACCGTGTCCTGTGTCATGGTTCTTGAATATGAAAATATTCAGAAGCTGTAAAGAAAGACACAAAAAGGGTTTTTTGCCTGAAGGAGAGAAAAATCCTTTCTCTTTGCCTTCTCTTACTCTCAAATTTTCAGGGCAAGCCCAGAAAAGACCTCAGGACTTTCTGGTCACTTTCTTCCCTCTCATCACAAGGAATCAAGCAGCTGAGGAATCGTCTGGAACAGGCTGGGTTATAGTTCTCCTTAATGGTAGGATGAGATATCTTCACAAGACTGCCACCCAGCCCCACCAGGCCAGAGAGAGCTGCTGCAGGAGCCATGGACCCTGGTCTGGGGAAGGCAGAGCCAGGCTGCCAGGCTGGTTTACCCTAGAGCAGCGGTCCCCAACCTTTTTGGCACCAGGAACCAGTTTCGTGGAAGATGATTTTTCCACAGACTCAGGGGCAGAGGGGGTGGCTGTGAGGGGAATGATTTTGGGATGATTCAACTGTATTACATTTATGGTGCATTTCATTTCCATTATTACTACGCTGTGATATATCATGACATGATTATACAAATTACCATAATGCAGAATCAGTGGGAGCCATGAGCTTGTTTTCCTGCAACTAGATGGTCCCATCTGGAGGCGATGGGAGGGCAGTGGGGAACAGCTATAAATACAGATGAAGCTTCACTCACTCACCCGCTGCTCACCTCCTCCTGTACAACCTGATTCCCAACAGGCCTCAAACAGGTACCCCATGGCCTGGGGGTTGGGGACCCCTGATCTAAAGGCCATCTGAGTGGGAGGAGACTATGTAAGTGTCCCCAGTTCTAATGCCTGTTCATGCCAACAAAACAGACAGGAGCGTGAAGTAATTGCATGCTTGTACAGCATTCACGCAATTGCACTTAGAACATTCACTACAGTATCTCTGGGGGAAAAACAAGAAGTCTTCAAAAACTTTTCATATCCTTAACAATACTGATTCATAAATGGTATGGACTCCTTCCACCTTGCCTTGGAGGACAGAGCTCTGATTTAGACAGCTTTGTAAGTAGTCTCCCCTCCCACAAGATCAGAAGAGGCTATTTTGCAATTTTTCCACTTTTCAAACCCAACCTGACCCTACAGACGGCTGACCAGACTCTCCCCCCAACCCTGATCCACAGTCAGAGGGAAGGCCTGGTTCCCAACTCTGCATGACAAAGGGCAGCTGCTCTTCCTCCAGGCAACTGATGGGTCCCTTGAAAAAAGTCTCCCAATCCACATTCACCACTAGCTAATTGCCCAATTATTTTATTTCCCCAGCAGAACTCTTCAGTCAGCCTGGAATCCACATTCAGCACCAGCAGCCTGTGTCCAGGAAGCCTCAGGAGTCTGGGGGACTTGCCCTCTGTCTGTCTGCCCCCGCTTCCTCCCCTGCCACCCCTGCCCCGCCCCTGAGTTGACTGAGTCCCCAGTTGGCCTGGGGCTGATGGATGCACCCTGCAGGCTTCAGGAGGTCAGGCAGGACTGTGCACTGGACATAGTTCAAAGGTTTGGAAATCAGGCTGGAAATCAGAAGACCTGACTTCATGCAGGCATTGATCATTAACTATGTGAGCTTGGAGATGCTGTCACCTCTCTGAACTTCGATTTTCTTAGCTCTAAAAACCACAGGGCAGGAGAATGGACCTGACAGTCCATTTCACCATTAAGTCCTCTGATTCTACAAAGTCACTTGGGCAGGTTGGGGATGGGGGCACCTTGCTGGACAAATCCCCTGAGGGTGACGCATGCTCGAGGGCTCTCTCCCCTTGAGGGAGATCTCCATGATTGGAAAGAATTCTTGATTTTTTAACTGTAGACCCCTGTCCAGGCACCAGTGGCCCCTAGGAGCTCCCTGAGCAACAAAACCCAGAAGCCCATCCATGCAGGCAACACTGGTCCTGGTCAGTTCCAATTCCCATCAAAGACTTGGCTCTAGAGTCAGCTCTGAGCTGGGAGGCCAGTCTAGGAGCACCAGTGAGACACCCGGGAAAGGCTGAGAACCCAGCAGAGGAAGGTCCTTCCACTTTACTTTTTTCTCTAGAAAATGAAGTTTCAATTAAACTGGTCAGTTACCCAGGTAGAGAAGCGGCTTCTGACCCCCCACCCCGACCCCGGGCGACTCCCAGAGGCCTTCAGCTCTGAAGCATCTCCTTGGCAGAAGAGAGCCTCGTGTGGGCACGTGTTGGTCAGGGAGCTGCAGCCCAGGGCTTGGCCAACCTCTGCCCTGAGACAGCAGGTCCTGCTGAAATAACATGGGGGCCCGCCAAGGCCTCATTTTGAGCTTCCAGCCCCACCGAGCTCCTGGACATCCAGATGCTGGAGGCCTGGCGAGGGGGCCTCGGCCTGCGAGGGCAGCCTGGGTGTTATATCCTTGGCACCACCTTGGCCAGTGATAAGCCCCAGCGCTTCCTCTCACCCAGCGGCGAGGGTGGACTACTGCATACTTACGGAATGCCTGCCCAAAACAACTTCCGGGGACTGAGGGCCACATGTCCTGAGTCTCCTGTAAATGTGACACTTCTTCACCTTTTGGCCTGACTTAAGGCCCAAATGTTTGCACCAAGTAAGTCCTTTCCCTGCTAATCACTTGTAAAGAAAGGCAACAGTTCTCCTTTTGAAGAAGGCTACACTTGTCACAGGGAGAGCAGGAGGGCCCCCTCAGGCCGGACCCAGAAGTGGCACCTTATATTTCAAGGGGTGTCGGAACAACGTGATGTATGAACTCCGAGATGGGATGTGAATTCTGCCCTGAGGATTACTCAAATTCTGAGGAAACAGAGGTGCAAGAGGAGGAAAGGGGAGCAGAGAATCAGCAGAGGTCATGATTGTGTTGCCCCCTGAGAGGCTCCCAGCTCTCCCCCATCTGCCTTCTCTCCCCTCCCCAGTTCAGTCTCAGAATTTCTGTATTTCCTCTTATCCTGTCCTGTGTATTTGACAGAATTTCTGTTTCCTCCCTTCAAAAAACCCGAGCTCTGGCACTTACTAGCTGTATGACCTTGGACATGTCAGGTGACAGTTTTATGCCTCAGTTTCTTCATCTGTAAAATGGGAACAATAATGGCAAGTTGTGAGGATAGAGTTAATGCATGCAAAGCACTCAGAACAGTGTGCAGCTCATAGGCAGTATTAGCCAATATGATTATTATCAGCATTATTATTGTTCCTCCCTTTCTTCAAATTATAAGTCCCCCCCACCTTATGCACATGTGCAAATATATACATATGTTTGAATATATGTACACGCATATGCATATGGTGGCAATTTGTGCTCTCTTCCGGCAGAAATTCCTCCCTTAAGCACCAGAAGTTTTTCTCTTCCTCTGCCTGGGACGTGTGAGTAGCACAGCGGCAGGGGGATGGAACAAGAGACCCACCAGTAACACAATTACCCACAGAGGAGGCCAGAGTGCCTGTGCTGGGAAGGAGCTGAGGGGTGCTCCCTGCCCACTGGGCCCTTGGCCCCAACCACAGTCTTCATCCTCTTCCACCATCATGGCTCATCCACCACGTGACAGAACATGAGGAAGTGAGGCTGTCATGTTTCAAGTAGGGCTTCCTCCTGCACGTCCTCAAATGCCTCGTGCCAGGAGGGACCTCGGGGACAGAGGCCTGCATTGACCTCCTCGCCCTCCACCTGCTGAGCGCAGGCAGGTTCCTTCATGCGTGTGTTCTGGCTTCATATCTGGAAGACTGGTGGATGCTGGTACCTGCCTCCTAGGGCTGTTGTGAATACATATTCAGAGCCCAGAATAGTGCCTGGCACAGAGTGATGCTCAGGAAATGACTCCTCTCCTTGTCATCTTCATTTTTAGAAAGCCGCACCCTGAGACCTTAACAGCAGACCAGTGAGAACAAGAGCAAACCCGCGAGGGTGCTCACCACGCCAGGCCTGCCCTGAATGTCTTAGGTGTGTAATTCATTTAATCTTCATATTAGCCTTGGGCTTCCCTGGAGATTCTGCCTGGAATGCAAGATACCCAGGTTCAAGCCCTAGATCGGGAAGATCCTGTGGAGAAGGGAATGGCAACCCACTACAGTATTCTTGCTTAGAGAAGTCCATGGACAGAAGAGCCTGGTGGGTTACAGTCCATGAGGTCGTAAAGAGTTGGACGACTGAGTGGCTAACACTTTCACACTAGCCTTAGGAAGTAGACCTGTCATCACCTCCTTCAGAGGAGAAACCGAGGCACTGAGAAGTTAGGGAGCTTTCAGGTCAAACAGCCAGCGAGCAGCAGGCCCACCATTAAGCCCTACCAGTCTCAATTGTGTGTTTGAGGCAGCACCGGGGCTTCTCTCCCCACGTGCTCACACCTGTGACTTTGGACAGGATGTGACTCCGTGCAGCTCTGACCTCTGCTTTCCAGATTCCTCTCCTGTATTCTGAATCTGGGCATGACTTGGGCTCAAACTGAGCGCTGACGCCATGTACCCAAGGTAGGGTCACTGCTCAGAGGGCTCCCCAGAACCATGCTGTGCATGTGGGGTGGGGGGAAACGTCTCTGCAGTCCTGTGGTTGCAGAGACACTTGGAGAAATTACTTCTCTTGGAACCAGCAGAGCTGAGCTGCCAGCTGTCCTGTCCTTATGGCGTCTAGTTTCTTTCTGCCACGGGGGAGGACAGAGTCCCCTGAGGGACTGTGAAAGGAGTGGGAGAGGGCTTGCATGCACTGAAGAAAGGAGGGCGGTGACTCGAGGGGCTTCTGTGAAAGTGCCTTAACAGGGCCTGGCGTAGAAGAGGCAGCAATGCAGAACACTTTCCCTCCTTCCTTCCTGTCAGTGAGCAAACTTAGACCCAGACTGGCCTTCAGGAATGAGATTTAAATAGCTGGCTAATGGGACACTCACTGTCACAGGGTAGGCTCACTTTTTCATAGACTAAGGACTAGGGTAGGATCAGGGAAATTCAACAGGCACTAAAATTATTATTGAGCTGCCAGAGACCAGTGGTCAGAGGCCCCAGGTCTGTGTGGCATCCAGACAGCCCTTTGTGCCCTTCTAGACAGCCCCCTCCTCAGGCTCAGGGACCTGTCTGGATGCTGAGCTCCCAGGAGGTCTGAAGGGTGTGACCTCCCTTCCTCCCAGCCTCTCCCCCCTCCCACCACCCTGGCCCAGCCCAGGGCTGCTATAAAGCTGGCCCAGCCTGGCTCTCAGCACACCCCGCTGCTGGGACCCTCCTGGAGCCTCCTCTGGGGACACGTCCACTCTGCCCCTCCTTCTCCCCAGCAGCGCCATGCAGCCCCTGTGGCTCTGCTGGGCCTTCTGGGCACTGCCCCTGGCTGGCCCCGGGGTGGCCCTGATGGAGGAGTGGATCCTGGACAGCCTGCTGCAGCAGCTGCACCTCAGCAAGGTCCCCATCGTGGACAAGGCCACCGTGGAGGGGCTGGTCATCCCCGCCCACGTGAGGACCCAGTACGTGGCCCTGCTGCAGCGTGGCCATGGGGCGCGCTCCCGGGGGAAGAGGTTCAGCCAGAACTTCCGAGGTGAGGCCTGCCCTCCTGCTGCAGCCTGGTCCTTGTGGTGGTGAGGACTGGGGAGCTGTCTGGGGTGCAGGGTCCACAGGGTGGTGAGGGGGGACCATGGCCTGTGAGAACTGCGGGCCTGGGCCCCTGGTCTCCATCTGCGCTGAGGACCCCGCCCCTCAGGGCCAGGAGGAGCTGGGCCAGGCTGGACCGGCTGACAAAGCCAAGGCATCAGAGAAGATGAGGATGGAGAAGAGAAAGCAGAGCCAATGGGAGAGGGTGGGTGTGGCAAGAACCCTGGCTGGGAAGCCTCTGGGAGCTGTGGTCCAGTCAGGGCTTCTCAGGTTCCCTTTTCACTCTGATACTAGTAGCCTGACCTTGAGCAAACGGCTTTACAATCACAGTTTTCTTTTCTGTTTGCTCCTCTGGAACATTGATGTGACTATCTGCCCCATCTCACAGCAATATGAATATTAAAGTGGAGGGAAATATTATTGTGGAGGGAAAGGTGTAGGAACAACACTAAAGTGACGGGGAGCTATTCAGCTGTCAGGGAAGCTGGCATCCTGCGTCCTACTCAGCCTCTTACCTCCCTCGGCCTGGACTCACTTCTTCAGTGCCCAGAGCTACACCCAAGGCCAGGTGCCCCCAGGTGAGGAGTCTGGTCTTCAGCATCTCAGCTGAGGCAGCCGAGGTTGTTAAAAACAAGATGGATTTTCAGGTAATTGGCCTTGGCCCAAGGGGATAGAACAGGGGGCTGGTCTTTCCCAGCCTGGCCACCACCTCAGTGGCCCCGCACCCTCAGACCTCGCCTAGTGCTCAGAGGGGCCCCGCTGACCCCACTCCTGTCCCCAGAGGTGGTCGGCAGGTTCCTGGAGTCCGAGGCGTCCTCATACTTGCTGGTGTTCGACATGGAGCAGCGGCTGCCGCCCCGCAGCGAGCTGGTGCAGGCCGTGCTGCGCCTCTTCCAGGAGCCGGTCCCCAGGGCCGCGCTCCGCAGACACGAGCGCCTCTTCCCGCGCAGCGACCGCGCCCGGGTCACCGTCCAGTGGCTGCACGTCCGCGACGACGGCTCCAACCGCACCGCCCTCATCGACTCCAGGTGCGGAGGTCGCGGCTGCGGTGTGGGGCTGGGGGGAGGGAAGGAGGGCTGGGCCCGGGGCGGGAGGAGGGGCGGCTCGGTCCCGGCGGGGACCCCGGGAGCAGGTGGGAGAGGTGCCGCCCCCGGGGCCACCCCGGGCAGTCCCAGTCCCCACGCCTGAGCGCGGGCCTGTGTCTCCCTCCGTGCGGTGTCGCAGGCTGGTGACCATCCACGAGAGCGGCTGGAAGGCCCT
The DNA here is from genome assembly GCF_055505025.1 of Bos grunniens. Lineage (NCBI taxonomy): Eukaryota > Metazoa > Chordata > Mammalia > Artiodactyla > Bovidae > Bos > Bos grunniens. The sequence continues at coordinate 52,147,611 of NC_141180.1, forward strand.
GGACGTTACCGAGGCGGTGAACTTCTGGCAGCAGCTGCGCAGCCCCCGGCAGCCGCTGCTCCTGCAGGTGCTGGTGCAGCGGGAGCACCTGGGCCCGCTGGCCTCCAGCGCCCACAGGCTGGTCCGCTTCGCCCCCCAGGGGCCGTCGAGCGGCCGGCAGGGGGAGCCCCAGCTGGAGCTGCACACCCTGGACCTCAGGGACTACGGGTAGGCCCGGGGGCAGGCTGCGGGTGGACTGGGTGGTCCAGGCCCCTCGGTGGGCGAGACCAGCTGGGGAGCAGAGGCTGATAACCCCAGGATGCAACTGATTCCTCACCCTATGTCAGAGTTTCTAATGGCAGACATTTTTATTATTTAAACATTTTGTTGAAATACCTTCATATATTTTCAATGGGTTTTATGTTATCATTGTTACATATTCATTATTGTAATCATCTATATTCACTCTACCCTTTTCTCTAATTAATTCTTTGAAAGATTAAAAGCCATTAGTGGTTACTAAGGGCTTCCCTGGTGGCTCAGATGGTAAAGAATCTACCTGCAATGCGGAAGGCCTGGGTTCGATCCCTGGGTTGGGAGAATCCTCTGGAGGAGGGGATGGCAACCCACTCCAGTATTCTTGCCTGGAGAATCTCCAAGAACAGAGGATCCTGGCAGGCTACAGTCCATGGGGTCACAAAGAGTCAGACATGACTGAGTGACTAAGCATAGCACAAGGTTGAAAATCTTTCCTGAATTCTTTCCTCATGGGACAAATTAGCTATTTGGAGTAGATGAGGCTTTGGAGTGGACCTTGCTGGGTAGTAGAGAGGTTAATAACAGGCCTTTGCAATCATACAGCCTAGGTTCATTTAACTCTGCTTTCTACTGGCCGCAGAGCTTCTGGCATGTCAGTTAACATCTTTGGTCTCTGTGTCCTCAGGTATAATAGGGATGATGCTGAAAGTACCTAGTTCAGTGCCTGACATAATAGGAGACCATTAAAAAACAGTAACCGATTTATGACTTATGTTTCAGATATGTTTATTCATTCCACACTTATCACAAATATTGTTTTTACATTTTAATTAATTAATTAATTTTTGGCTGTGCTGGGTCTTCATTGCTGTGCGAGCTTTCTCTAATTGCAGTGAGTGGTGGCTACTCTCTGGTTGTAGTGTGTGGGCTTCTCGTTGTGGTGGCTTCTCTCATTACAGAGCACAGGCTCTAGGCACGCAGCATTCTGTAGTTGTGGCACATGGGTTTAGTTGCTCCCAGGCATGTGGAGAAGGCAATGGCACCCCACTCCAGTACTCTTGCCTGGAAAATCCCATGGACGGAGGAGCCTGGTAGGCTGCAGTGCATGGGGTCGCTAAGAGTTGGGCACGACTGAGCGACTTCACTTTCACTTTTCACTTTCCTGCCTTGGAGAAGGAAATGGCAACCAACTCCTGTGTTCTTGCCTGGAGAATCCCAGGGACAGGGGAGCCTGCTGGGCTGCCGTCTATAGGGTCGCAGAGAGTCAGACACGACTGAAGCGGCTTAGCAGCAGCAGCAGCAGGCATATGGAATCTTCCCAGACCAGGGATCGAACCCACGTCCCCTGCATTGGCAGGGGGATTCTTAACCACTGAACCACAAGGGAAGTCCTCCAGATCTTTTGTATTGAGAGATGGATCATAATTCTACCTGCACATGCCCCACTAGGCCCTGCCCTTGGCTCCCTGACGCCTGCTCTCCCAGCTGACCTCTGACTCTGCTTCTCTTTGTCACGCACCCCCAGAGCTCAAGGAAACTGTGATCCTAAGGCACCAGTGACCAAGGGCACCCGCTGCTGCCGCCAGGAGATGTACATTGACCTGCAGGGGATGAAGTGGGCTGAGAACTGGGTCCTGGAGCCCCCAGGCTTCCTGGCCTATGAGTGTGTGGGCACCTGCCAGCAGCCCCCAGAGTCCCTGACCTTCAAGTGGCCTTTTCTGGGGCCTCGACAGTGCATCGCCTCAGAGACGACCTCGCTGCCCATGATTGTCAGCATCCAGGAGGGAGGCCGACTCCAGCCCCATGTGGTCAGCCTGCCCAACATGAGGGTGCAGACGTGCAGCTGTGCTTCAGATGGGGCGCTTGTGCCAAGGAAGCTGGAGCCGTAGGTGTGGAGTGTAGCATGAAGGCCTCTGACTAGGCACGTGCACAAAGCAGGTCTTAACACAGGTCTTAATTTTCTACTTAGCAAGTTAGCCCTGCATCAACCGAGTGCACCTCTTGTAACTTTCTTGTGTGTTCTTCCGTGTCTTGCCCTCCTGTCCATCACTCGCCCTGAGCACTTACATGAGTAACTAATGCAACCCGGGTGGCAGCGCTGTAGAAGGAAACTTCAGCCAACTTGTTAAAGGATACAGCTGAGCATGGACAGACTGTCAGCTCCGAGTTTCTGTTCTCTAGCAAATTCTCAGCTGAGTATGGGACAACACACCCTATAATGAGAACTGGGAAAATCGACTGGCTTACTCTATCACATGATGAATTAAAACAAAACAAAACAAAAAATCCCTCTGTTCCCCCTAGGCAAGGAGAAAATCCAAAAAGAATCCCCACTTACCAAAATATTGGCCTATTCTGGGCTTCTGTAAATATACTTGGGTCCCCATTCCCCTGAGAGAGTGCTAGAAGGGAGGGTGAAGGGCTTTAGCCTAGGGGCAGTGGCAGGGAATTGGGACCCCTGATTTCTGGATCTGATAGGGCCATAAACTGTGCCCTTTGGGCCACCATTTCCTTTTAAAAAGAAGGATTTGGGATTTGGCTCTGGGACTTCATCGCCCTGGGGATCGGACAACCCTACTCTCACCCACTCCTCTGCTCCTCTGGAGACAGAGCATTGCTGTGCTAAACTATTTAGGTTATTTCCTCCACTGTTTTAGAGAACTTATCACCAGAACTCACATGTATTTACATGGTTTTCTGAAACTTAGCAAAAAGAAAATAATTGCATGTAGATAATCTGCTGAAATAAAATAGAAGTGATGTTTCACTTTGTGTCTGTGTATTTAATTTCTTTAAAAATTTTTTTTTATTTTTTTGACTGCATCAGGTCTTGGTTGCAGCATGCAGGATCTTTCATTGTGACACGTGGGCTCCAGAGTGCACAGCTCAGTAGTTGCTGTACAAGGGTCTACTTGCCTCAAAGCATGTGGGATCTTAGTTCCCCAACCAGGGATCAAACCTGCATCCCCTGCATTGGAAGGCCGCTTTTTAACAACTGGACCACCGGGGAAGTCCCTGTATTTATTTTCTAGTGTTCTTTACATAGGAGAGAGGGAGCAATAATGGGGAATGAGAGCAACATAATGATCTGAAGAAGGGGGGTGACCAAGGACCCCCAACTTCTAGGGGATGGTTCTGGGGACAGGACAGGCAAGTGAGCATTTACTGAGCGTTCAATCTGAACCTGGCAGCCATGCTAGGCAACATCTTATACTTTATGTCACTAAATTCTTGCAACTATTTCTTGAGGTAGGTATTATTATTCCCATTTTTTCTGATGAAGAAATCAAGACTGAGGCAATGCAAATCTATGGAGCAGAGATTCAACATGCCCCAGTAAGCATGCTCTGCTGATGACACAGGAATTAATTAACATGCACATCTGGCAATTCTACCATGCTTACTTTCTCTGCTCAGTGGGGTTTCCTTAGGTCTGACTTACTGAAGTCATGGCTTTTCTATGTTGATGTACAAAGCTAATTAATAGCATCTGAATAGCAGAGGGAAAAAAACAGCCAGGATTTGAGGACATGGCAAGCCTATTGTTGGAGGTAGGGAGAGAAGATTTGTCTCTGACTTGTAAGTGGCTATATTACCTTCCTAAGACAACAGAATGAAGAACTGCCACTTGGCCTGTTGTGAGTACCAGGTCATACACTCGCTGTCTCTACAAGAAGCATATCAAAACCATCCAAAGAATTCTCCCAGTTACCCAGTGATGTATCTGCGACTCCAAAAGGACTGCGGACTCTCAGACAGTCACATGCAATCAGTAGCAAGGATGGGCCTGCTCACATCATTCCACATGAGCTAAAAAACATCGAGGAGATTGGTTCCATTTCAACACGTTAGGATGTGCTCATCAGCACAGGGAGACAGACAGAATATTCTTTCCAAATATGTCCATGCCTCCCAATCCTTAGAACCCGTGACTATGTCCTTTTACATGGCACAGGGCCATGGCAAATGTAATTAAGGCTACAGATCTTAAAATAGGGAGATTATCTTGGATTATTCAGAATGAAAGCAGAGAGCTCTCCAGCTGGAGGCAGAACGGGAGGTCAAGAGATTCAAAGCTTCAGAAGGACTTGATCTTCCATTGTGGGTTTCAAGACGAAAAGCTCCATGAGCCAGGGAATGCGAGTAACTTTCAGAAGCTGAAAATGACTCCCAGCTGACAGTCAGCAAGGAAAAGGGACTTTAGTCCTACAGCTACATGGAACCAAATTCTTCCAACAACCTAAACGAGACTCGATGCTGATTCTCCCCACAGAGCTTCCAGATAGGAACCCAGATCAGTTGACACCTTGATTTGGCCTGTGGGACTGGAGCACAGAAACCAGCTTGGTCCACTCAGATCTCTGACCCACAGGATGTGAGATAACAAATTTGTTTTGCTTTAGGCCACTAATTGTGATAAATTGTTATGGCAGCAATTAAAAAAAAACGAATACAGACATTAAGCCAAATCCCATTAGAAGTGACCTGTAATTACAACTTTTTTCCCACTGAAAAGATGAAATAACAACATTAAAAAATAATTTTGAATGAATTGAAAACCGCAAATAATCCCACAATCCTAAAACAGAATTATTTTGGTTTTTGCATCTCCTGTTCATACACAACCTGACCTGTTTACATACAGCATGAGTTCATACCTGTTTTAAAAATTAAGGTTAAGATGTGCCTTAATGCATAGGAAAAAAAAGGTGTAGAGTCACATTCCAAAAGAGCCACACTGGTTCTCCTTAGGTGATGGGATTAAAGGCAATGTTCATTTTTCCACTTGATCTAATTTCTAATTTTTCTACAATAACCATGGATTATTGGTATAAGAAGAAGCAAAATGTATGCAAAAGGTGCCTCCCCGGAAGTTCCTAAATCAGGGAGGATTAGGGATCAAGAGCACCTGCCATTTGACTTGCTGGGAGCAATTCAAGGATTCATTCTCTGGATCATCTCCATTCTTAGTGTTGCAGGAAGGGGGACCCCTTCCAGGGCCTGAAACTGGGCTCTTGTCTAAAACTCAGAAATGAATTGTCCGAGGAGACACATGTGCTGATAAAGCAAGAGATTTTATTGGGAAAGGGCACCCGGGTGGAGAGCAGTAGGGTAAGGGAACCCAGGAGAACTGCTCTGCCACGTGGCTCGAGGTTTTTACGGTGATGCGATTAGTTTCTGGGTTGTCTTTAGCCAATCATTCTGACTCAGAGTCCTTCTTGGTGGTGCACACCTTGTTCAGCCAAGATGGATGCCAGAGAGAAGGATTCTGGGAGGTGGTCAGACATGTGGTGTCTCCTTTTGACCTTTCCCGAACTCTTCCGGTTGGTGGTGGCTTATTAGTTCCCTGTTCCTTCCAAGACTTCCTGTCGTAAAACAACTCATGCAAATAGTTACTATGGTGCCTGGCCAAGGTGGATGGTTTCAATCAGTGTGCTTCCCCTAACAACTCCCCTTCATACTCAAGATACTTCTTGGGAATTGGGGTGGAATTCTGTAAGTTTTTCCTGCTGTGCATGGGCATAGGCCTGCCTAGCAGAGCAGAAGTCTCTCTCTACCTAATCTAAGTCAAGGTATTTTTTTTTCCTTGACTGAAACCAGCATTCACCCTTGTAATAACAGCACTTTAGTTTGAAAGTGTTGGCTCCTCTCAGAGATCAAATAGACAGGGGCCAAACAGAAGACCTAACAGGATGGTCATCTCTGGTCCCCAGAAACAGGAGGCAACATTTGGGGTGAGGGCTACAGGGTTTGTGACTTTTTTTTTTTTTTTTTTTGATTGGTTGCTGGTGAACCAACAGAGCTGTGCTCCAGGAATCTTGTCTTCAGTCTGAAGTTACCATCCTCCACCTGGGTGGGTGCTCCAGTTCTGTAGAAGAACTCAAAGACATTGTTACGCATATTTCTTTGAGTAGGAACCAGGACCCTGTCTCAAGGCTGTACCAACCTTTGATTGTTTCTCCTGTTTCTGTATCCCCTCCCTTCCCTGATTAGCTTGTTTGAATCCACCCTTTGGAACTCAGGGAAGGTCAAGGAGGCTGAATGAAGCCTACGTTCTACAGACAAGAAATGGAGAACACAGAACAGATCTGTACTCCAGAGCCCCACAGGATTCTACTCAGTTTTAATTTAGGGAACTGGGCGACTATGACTGTGATAACTTCCTGTCAAAATGGGGCATAGGACGGCCTCAGCTTGGAGAATAGACACTGAATTGGAAGTATTCCTGAGTTCCAAGTCGTAGATCTGAGCCTTGTATGATTAAAATCTCAATCCCCTGGTCTGCCATTTTGTTGTAACAGATCCAGTTAGAAGTAGCTGGAGGAGGGATAACTGGAATTTTAATAGTCAAAATAAATCTCATTTCTTTTTAGAAGAATAGACCGGAAACCTAGTCTGGACCTGGCACTTCGAGGAGACTTGTAGCCGGGTAGCCAGTTGCCTGGTTTTATAAAAAGTAAGGTTGCAGTTACTAGCTTCCAGCAGACATTGTTTTGAGAATGGTGGCATCTAAGCCTGACACGACTCAGAAAATTCAAGTGTTTAGCAATATGTCTAATCTGAAATTATACCCATAGGGTCACCTGGTTATTTCCCAGGATGTCTGAACCATAGCTACTCTATTTTGACTTTTAATTGTAAAAATTTTCCTTAATAGCCAAAGCAGATGTCACCATTAATGACGTCAGTGTTTCTCTAGGTATGAGAAGATGCAAGAATTGGAACTCATAAAAAGCAGAGTGCCTCATTCCTGATTTTCATCCTGAACTCCTTTCAGGGGCTTTGAAAGTCAGCAGTTGCAGTGGCCATGATTTAATCTTTGTAGACACAGATGGCAAGTGTCAGTTTTCAGTTGGCAGAGCCCCTTTTTGCTTATAAACTTGACCATGATTTTAAGGGGGCATTTCATGACCATTTTATCCCATGGTGCTGAGAATGTCCATTCTCAGGTTTGGCAAAGATTTTGTTGATAGGCCACTGAATGTGCTGTTACTGGACTAGGCCATAAAACAGTATCCAAAATTCTCTGGACCACCTGTCTTACTAGCCTCTAAGTCCAGGAAAATATTCCCTCTCGTCGCCTCTTCCCATATCTAGAGTTACACTGTTACCATCATTGACCTCATATGCAAATATATATTATTCTATCAGAGGCCTCAGTTGCACATTTGGGAGTGTAATAAACAGCAATTGTGTAAAACAGGTGAAATACAAATAACATAGCCAGCAGTATTAGCAAAGTCACAAGTAAGATTTAAGTTAAGAGCTTCCATTAAATATAGCCCCGATGGTGTGATCACTGACTTAGATCCAGACATCCTGGAATGTGAAGTCAAGTGGGCCTTAGAAAGCATCACTACAAACAAAGCTAGTGGAGGTGATGGAATTCCAGTTGAGCTCTTCCAAATCCTGAAAGATGATGCTGTGAAAGTGCTGCACTCAATATGCCAGCAAATTTGGAAAACTCAGCAGTGGCCACAGGCCTGGAAAAGGTCAGTTTTCATTCCAATCCCAAAGAAAGGCAATGCCAAAGAATGCTCAAACTACCGCACAATTGCACTCATCTCACACGCTACTAAAGTAATGCTCAAAATTCTCCAAGCCAGGCTTCAGCAATATGTGAACTGTGAACTTCCTGATGTTCAAGCTGGTTTTAGAAAAGGCAGAGGAACCAGAGATCAAATTGCCAACATCCGCTGGATCATGGAAAAAGCAAGAGAGTTCCAGAAAAGCATCTATTTCTGCTTTATTGACTATGCCAAAGCCTTTGACTATGTGGATCACAATAAACTGTGGAAAATTCTGAAAGAGATGGGAATACCAGACCACCTGACTTGCCTCTTGAGAAATCTGTATGCAGGTCAGGAAGCAACAGTTAGAACTGGACATGGAACAACAGACTGGTTCCAAATAGGAAAAGGAGTTCGTCAAGGCTGTATATTGTCACCCTGTTTATTTAACTTCTATGCAGAGTACATCATGAGAAACGCTGGACTGGAAGAAACACAAGCTGGAATCAAGATTGCCGGGAGAAATATCAATAACCTCAGATATGCAGATGACACCACCCTTATGGCAGAAAGTGAAGAGGAACTCAAAAGCCTCTTGCTGAAAGTGAAAGTGGAGAGTGAAAAAGTTGGCTTAAAGCTCAACATTCAGAAAACGAAGATCATGGCATCCGGTCCCATCACTTCATGGGAAATAGATGGGGAAACAGTGGAAACAGAGTCAGACTTTATTTTTCTGGGCTCCAAAATCACTACAGATGGTGACTGCAGCCATGAAATTAAAAGATGCTTACTCCTTGGAAGGAAAGTTATGACCAACCTAGAGAGCATATTCAAAAGCAGAGACATTACTTTGCCAACAAAGGTTTGTCTAGTCAAGGCTATGGTTTTTCCTGTGGTCATGTATGGATGTAAGAATTGGACCGTGAAGAAGGCTGAGCGCCGAAGAATTGATGCTTTTGAGGTGTGGTGTTGGAGAAGACTCTTGAGAGTCCCTTGGACTGCAAGGAGATCCAACCAGTCCATTCTGAAGGAGATCAGTCCTGGGATTTCTTTGGAAGGAATGATGCTAAAGCTGAAACTCCAGTACTTTGGCCACCTCATGTGAAGAGTTGACTCATTGGAAAAGACCCTGATGCTGGGAGGGATTGGGGGCAAGAGGAGAAGGGGACGACAGAGGATGAGATGGCTGGATGGCATCACTGACTCTATGGACTTGAGTCTGAGTGAACTCCAGGAGTTGGTGATGGACAGGGAGGCCTGGCGTGCTACGATTCATGGGGTCGCAGAGTCGGACACGACTGAGCGACTGATCTGATCTGATCTGATCTGAATATATCTCAGGTCATCTGACTTAGTCTACTCTGTAGAATCTTTATCTTCCAGGAAAATTATATATTGGTACCCATCTATAAGGCACATAGCCCAGTTTTCTAGTGTTACTAGACTGATTATCCTTAGTATGATTTAATTGTTTCCAACACAGAGGAGACTTAAACATAAATTACCATAGCCTGGTGTTATGTATATAAATCCATCCTATAATTGTGGGAGCTTTTTCCTCCTTTGCTGAAACTTTGCTTGTTGCTCTGCTTGAGCTTGAGTAATAGAAGAAAGCTCAAATTTAAGGCCAGAGTCAGAGCAGGCATTATTAATTGGCCTGGTGAGGGGATCCCATCTAGTAATATCACAGTGACCTGGATATGACTATAATTTTTTTTTAAGTAAATTTTCTCAGGCCAACCAGTTAGAGTCTTGTAGTAGAGAAATTTACCAAGGTAACCCAGAACTAGACACAGGTAATTGGCCACAAACCCAACAAGTGGATTGATTTCTAAAATTAGCATAGGATCAGGCCAATGATAGAAAAGCATTTGATTTATATGCAAAGGTCTAAGAAGTCAAGAAAACATTATAAATGATCATACGAATCAGGTCCAGCATCTTGGGCAAGCTGTCTACCTCTGATGTCGTCGTCTTCTCATCCTAGTGTAGTGTAGTTTCTCCTGTTTGAGCATCATTTTAAGGTGAGATCAGGTCAACTATCTTCTCTATAGACCAATCCAGTGTAGGGGCCTTTGGAAGTGGGAATTAGTCTAAGAGTTAATTTCCCTTCAGTTTCATTGTGCCTGAGCTAGTTAAGAGTACCTGATTAAAAAAGTCCTTCCATCCAGGTTGGAGACAGTCCTTTAAATTATGTCTTTTTCCAGTCCTGGTTGCAGGTCATGAGGCATCTGATCTTCATCCAAAGATAGATTACTGAGATAAGCTTCAGAAACAAACTTAGGGTGTTCTTTAAGAATTCAATTAAATTTTACATTAACATCACATAACAGCAAAGAACTATCCAAGAAATGAGTCTTCTACATGCAGATCTCCATTAACAAACTGGGATTTAACATTTACTGAAAAAAATTTTTTCTCCCTAAAATTACCCTCATTTTTATCAAATATAACCAAATTAAGGCCAGCTTGTTTGCAAAATAGGTCTGTTCTCACTAATTTTGGTCTGATGATTTATATAACCATAATTGATCATAGACTTTTTATTTTGCTTAAACATTTATAGTCTGAGACTGAACTTTTAAAACAAAACAGGGCTAGGAAACTCACACCAAAGGCTTATCACAGATTTTGCCTAACAAATCTAGGTGAATTCTTCCCTTTTTAAGGTCTCAAAAATTCCTTGAGGTTTTTGTACCTGTTAGTGAGATAACCTTCCTAACTCATTTGATAAACTTAGTGGAAACCTAAGAGTTTCAAATCTCTGGAGGAGTCAGAGAGAAAATATAATTGTTTTGTTTATAACGTATAATTTTACCAAATTATTGCCATAATTAGTTTGAGAGGAAGGTTTTCCCTACTCCTGGAAAACACAAGATTCAAACCTGTAATTTTTCAGATAGAAACCATAAAAGTTATAAACATATTCGCTGGTTCATTCAGTCCTTTGTTAACTTTTGTGAAGTCATCAGGTTTTCCATTATAATACCAGGACATATCAGAATGTTAAGAACTCCATATAATTTCTAGGATATCTGTATTAGTGATTTTATCATACATTATAACATAAGGGGATTTATTACTCATTTGATAATCTTTTCCATGTAATTTAACCAACCAAATAAACACAGTTTAATATCTCTCTTTGGGATGTTTCAGGGGCCCTCTGGAGCACCCCAAAGTTAGCTAGAGGTCAAAAGAATTTCAAAAGAATTCGATTTAGGGAGTTTTATCGAAAAGATCAATTAAAAGGGTTTAGAACATTTGGTCAGATTTAGTCAATGTTGATGGGTGTATCATTTAGCTTGTTGATATGTCACAATGGGCATAAATACCAAGGCTCAAGGTCTAGTGAAAGTCAGCTCTGCCATCTTGGACCTAGTTGGCTCTAACCAGTTTTCTTATGTTGTAGCCATGCGTTCTGGGAAACAAAACTCACTCAGAAGAACAGTGCAGATACTGGAGTTCAGTTTATTACACCGGCGGGCCCAAGGCAGAGTATCCTCTTAGCCAGGTTTTTGTGAAAACCTTATATACCCTATGGAGAAGGAAATGGCAACCCACTCCAGTATTCTTGCCTGGAAAATCCCATGGATGGAAGAGCCTGGTAGGCTACAGTCCATGGGGTCGCAAAGAGTCCGGACACGACTGAGCGACTTCACTTTACTTTTTTTTTCACTTTATATACCCTAAGTGTACTTGCTTAAACCCACCTCCCCACATTCCTTGAAACTAGTCTGGACAAGGTAAAAGAGAGATACGATCAAAGTTAACCCATGATTCACGTGACACAAGACTAGATAAACAGTGGGCATTTATCAATAGGACTGTGGTCATATCCCGATAAACATAATGAAATTTACAACTTTGTTCTGTTACAGAGATAATTAGCATATTCTTTTAGGCAAAGGAGAGTCCAAGTACAAGTCCTGAGGCTCTTTTATCCGGGGGGTCTGGTTTCCCATTGGTATGCCACTTCTGTAGACACCAGGCACAAAGTTCAGAGTCCATTGGGAGGGTGACCATATGTGTAGCCTAACGTTCGCAGCCTGGCCTAAGATGGAGTCCAGCTCTGTCTGTTTCCTCCTTCACTTATGGCTGTGTCATTCCTAACAAAATCCATTTATCTAACTAATTGTAATCCAATTCTAGAAAATCCTGATCATGCATAACTCTTTTTAGTATTTTTTCATACTTTTTTTTTTTTTTTACTGAAAACACATTTCCTACTTTTCTTTAGCAACCAAGAACTAACTTTTATATTAGCATTTTATAGATTGGTGAGCATAAATACCAGTGATAATTTCTAAAACTCCTGCTTTCTTAGAACATTTTAGGATGGCACCAAACATTCATTTATAGTCCCAAATCTCTTTGTTTCTCTGTAAAAGGAAATTAGCGTTTAGTAGTAAATGTTTCAAAATCTTATTTTATTTGGAAATACCCTAACTCTGCAACAGACTTCCAACACTTTGTTTAGCACAACCCTTAGAAATTCAAGTTACATCCATCTGGAGAGACTATTTTAGACAGATATTTCTAAAGAATAATTATTCTTAATAGAGTTTATCCAAAAGCTCATATCTCATTTACATTTTTTTTAGAAGTTTCTTCACTCAAGGTAGTTTCCTTGTTGACAAACTTGTAACAGATATGATAATATTTAACTTATATTAAGCCTAGGTACGATGAGAATATTCTACTTAATGTTAATTACTCTAAGACATGTTTATAATTAGATAGGTCAACAAACAAACATTAATATCAGGTATTTAATACTGAATATTTCCCAGTTCACATGAACTTGGAATTTATTATTTAATTATTTGATTTGTAAGCACTTACTTTTCTTTAAGCCAATTAAATAGAGCTCATTTACAAATTAACCTCAAAAATATTATCCAGAGACAAAGACATACCAAGACATATTTAGACAGACACAACGCAAGATCTAGCTTCATTTTCTAAGCTTAGTCATGAATTAGATATTACAATATAAAATTTACTAGTTTATAAAAAACAGTTGGAATAAATAAAACTTTTAAAGGCTGTTTCCCATTTTTCCTCAGTCTCAGGGATTAGAGATGGTCTAGATAAGTGTTCCTAAGAACAGAGCCAGAGCCCTGGTCTCAAGGCACAGGGAAAGAAAATCAAAATGGCGGCAGGTCTAAACCAAATGGTGGCCAGACAAAGCAAAATGGCCATCAAAAATCACAACACAGAACACAGAGTTAAAACACACATATAGACCTGGCAGTCCTCTTCAGACCCTCCCTTAAATACAAGAATACAGTCTCTCAGAAAACCTCCTATAAAGACACAGAACTTTAGATCCAAGTACTAACAGAGTAAAGGAACATATCTCAGGTCTTCAAACATTTCAAAGGGAGGAAAGGAAGCCAGGTTGAAAGAAGAGGGAGGAGGTGGGAGAGGAGGGTGAAAGGGGTGGCCTTACAGACGTCTCCTGCCACCTGCAGATACCCAGGCGTTATGGGACTTTACCCTGGGCCTCCAGAGAAGGGAGGACTGGAACTCGGCCCTACCAGAAATCTGCCCAGAACAGAACCAGAATTCGAGTTCTCTACCAAGTGGAGGTGATCAGTCGCCAATCCTCAGCTCAGGCTGAGGCCCTTCCACCAGATTCCTGCATCCAGGACCAGCGGACTAGAAAAAAGTGGAAAGATAAGAAGGGGTAAGGAAAGGAAAGAGAGAGGGCAGGGGAAAGAAGTCAATAAAGTCTCTTGTTCCTTACTGGTCAGGGCACTCTGGCCAGTTGTCCACATCAGGAGGAGACCAGGGACAAAAGGGTCCCATTTGCAGCCACTGGGTCCCATTTGCAGCCATTGGCAGGCAAGCTAGCTCCTGAGTACCCCGAGTGGTCAGGATATCAGTCGCAGAGAAGAGTCCCGCCAGAGTTGCCATTTGTTGCAGGAAGGGGGACCCCTTCCAGGGCCCAAAACTGGGCTCTTGTCTAACACTTGGAAATGAATTGTCCGAGGAGACACATGTGCTGACAAAGCAAGAGATTTTATTGGGAAAGGGCACCTGGGTGGAGAGCAGTAGGGTAAGGGAACCCAGGAGAACTGCTCTGCCACATGGCTCACAGTCTTGGGTTTTATGGTGATGGGATAGTTTCCAGGTTGTCTTTAGCCAATCATTCTGACTCAGAGTCCTTCTTGGTGGTGCACACCTTGTTCAGCCAAGATGGATGCCAGAGAGAATAATTCTGGGAGGTGGTTGGACATGTGGTGTCTCCTTTTGATCTTTCCTGAACTCTTCCGGTTGGTGCTGGCTTATTAGTTCCCTGTTCCTTACCAGGACTTCCTGTCATAAAACAACTCATGCAAATAGTTACTATGGTGCCTGGCCAGGGTGGGCAGTTTCAATCAGTGTGTTTCCCCTAACATGAGGACAAATGAACCTACTATCCAGAGACAGACCAGGAAGGCCTTGAGACTGAAGAAATGAAGCATGGCCCACTTTCCTGGGACAGCTAAAGGGGAACAAGGGGGCGGGACTGTGGGGGGTGAGAAGGGAGGAAGGGCAGGAACAGCTGAACCCATCTGACTGGTGGATGAGAGGATCAGAGGAGAGGTGGGGTGGGCAATCTTGGAATCTTAGCAAACTCCCCACTTTGTTTCTGGGCTTCTCTGTCCCTTCAGATGGAGTAAAGGGATAGAGTAGGCACCCAAGAAGACAGGTACCAGACAAGGAGAGTGTATGTCTGTGGTTGAATAGAAGCATCAGCCTCTGACCATTCTTGAGGGTGTGTCCTAAGTGGCTGGGTGGTGAGGAGGTCCTGTCCCGTTCTGTCCCATCCCATCCCATCCTATTTCATCTATTCAACACTTGCGCCCAGGGCTTCCCTGGTGGCTCAGCTGGTAAAAGAATCTGTCCGCAACATGGGAGACCTGGGTTTGATCCCTGGGTTGGGATGATCCCCTGGAGAAGGGAACAGCTACCCACTCCAGTATTCTGGCCTGGAGAATTCCATGGACTGTATGGTCCATGGAGTCGCAAAGAGTTGGACACAACTGAGTGACTTTCACTTGTTACTTTTTGTTATAAACACTTGCTTCCAAAGGAAATTCACAGGCATCAAACATAATGGTCACGAGAGCCACAGCAGGGGCCACTGCACAAACAAAATGGATCTTTAGTCAGCAAGGTCATCATAAGAAAATAAAATCTGAGTGACTGAGCATCTGTACAATTGACTACTAAGTAGTCACCAAAATCTTATTTTAAAGAACTTTCTAGTAACTTTGGAAAATATTTATTGTATATCTAGCAGAGAAATTTCAAAACCATATGTGTATCACTTATTTCCAATGATGGAAAAGGTCTCTATGCACAGAAAATAATGTGTAAGGAAATGTACCAAATATGCCTGCAAGAAACGATCCTTAGGAAGTATGACTATGGGTGATTTTGACTTCTTACTTTTTTTTTTTTTTTTGTATTTTCCAACTTTTTCTCAATATGCATGTATTATTCGCTAATCAGAGAAAGTTACCAATGAGGCAGTTCTTCGCATCAGGTGGCCAAAGTATTAGAATTTCAGCTTCAGCATCAGTCCTTCCAATGAATATTCAGGACTGATTTCCTTTAGGATGGACTGGTTGGATCTCCTTGCAGTCCAAGGGACTCTCAAGAGTCTTCTCCAACACCACAGTTCAAAATTATCACTTCTCTTAAATTTACTAGTGATGAAAAAGTAAACATCACATTCGTGAAGCTTTTGAAAGCAAGTAGCATGGTCGGGGGGATACCTTAGTCAGGTCCTAAGGAGCCTTAGAAGGAAAGTTATGACCAACCTAGACAGCATATTAAAAAGCAGAGACATTACTTTGCCAACAAAGGTTCGTCTAGTCAAGGCTATGGTTTTTCCAGTAGTCATGTATGGATGTGAGAGTTGGACTGTGAAGAAAGCTGAGCTTTTGAACTGTGGTGTTGAAGACTCTTAAGAGTCCCCTGGCCTGTAAGGAGATCCAACCAGTCCATTCTAAAGGAGATCAGTCCTGGGTGTTCATTGCAAGGAATGATGCTAAAGCTGAAACTCCAGTACTTTGGCCACCTCATGCGAAGAGTTGACTCATTGGAAAAGACCCTGATGCTGGGAGGCGGGGGCAGGAAGAGAAGGGGACGACAGAGGATGAGATGGCTGGATGGCATCACCGACTCGATGGACGTGAGCTTGAGTGAACTCCAGGAGTTGGTGATGGACAGGGAAGCCTGGCGTGCTGCAATTCATGGGATCGCAAAGAGTCGGACACGACTGAGCGACTGAACTGAAGGAGCCCATCATTTCCTAAACAGAGGAACTGGTTCTGTTTGCAATCCTAGTTAAGAAAGACCAATCGCGTAAACCATGTCATATCAGATCAGTCGCTCAGTCGTGTCCGACTCTTTGCGACCCCATGAATCGCAGCACGCCAGTCCTCCCTATCCATCACCAACTCCCGGAGTTCACTCAGACTCAGGTAAGTTCAAGTAAATAACCAGGGCTTCCCCACCGCCTCCCCGCGCGTGCCGAGACGGTGAGGGCGGTAGCAGGGGAACTCCCAGCTCCAACCTAGATAATCCCCGGCTGCACCGAGAAGCCTGGTTTGTAGCCCACGGGCCTCCACGCTCCAGTCTAAAGCCTCACCGGGAGCGTCACATTCGTCCCCTCAAATCAGCAACCTGGAGAGTTTCTCTAGCCTTCGAAAGGCGGCTGGCGGACAGCGCCAGAAATAGTATAAGCCAGACCTCGCCGCCGGCCTCAGCCTAGGGCCGTGCACGGGTGCCAACGGCAATCTCCGCCCGGAGGTGGGGGCGGGGCTCCGGGGACACCCAGGGCGGGGGCGTCCGCGACGCTTAGATCCGCGCTTCGCGCGCTGGGCGGAGCTTCCGCCCACTAATCCCGTGTCAGAAGGCGTGCACAAGTCCCCGTCCCGGCCGCGGATTGGTCCCCCTGGCAGGGCGGGGCCGTTTGGAACCCTGCGGCGTCGTAGGTGAGCGTGAGAGAGGCGGGGTTGTGGAATAGATGCCGGAAGCTGCGAGCGTTTCGTGGGATCCGGCTCCTCGTCGCCGAGCCGACTACGCTCTCTGTTCTCCACGTTTTTCTCAGGGCCCCTCTGAGCGGACTCCTGCGGCGGCCGGGCAGACGCGGAGCCCGGATAACCATGAGCGTGGGTTTCATCGGCGCCGGCCAGCTGGCCTGCGCCTTGGCGCGAGGCTTCACGGCCGCAGGTAAGCGCCTGAAGGCGGGAGGCGGGTGCGCGGAAGGTCCACAGCTTAGCTTGTGACCGCCCTCCGCCGCACGAACGTGAGGGAATGAAGAAAGGGGAACTTGCGTCTGCTAGGGAATTAAGGATTCCTAAATCCCTAATAAGGGATTAAGGGGTAGGGGGTCACCAGCGACCGTCTCCATAACGGTCGGAGTGGCGTGGGTTTTGACTCTGCTCTCCCAGGGAAAACATGGGAACCGGGTGGGCCATGAGCCCCAGTTGAAAAGCCCTGTCTTCTGTAGGCATCCTGTCGGCTCACAAAATAATAGCCAGCTCCCCGGAAATGGACCTGCCCACGGTGTCCGCTCTCAGGGTAGGTGGGGCATGAGGGTTTGGGGAAGGGGGTGGAGACCCAGGAGAAGGGTGGCCTGATGAGCTGAACCCCTGTGCTGTTCCGTGGCCGGCGCTGACCTTCCCACCAGGAGCATCACTATCCTGCATCTTTCCTGGGGGAGCTCAGGGTTGTGCGAGCAGCCAGGCACGACTGGGGTTGGTCGACTTGGGTTCCAATCCAGACACAAGGTTAGTTGAGATTTTGATGTGTGAAAAGCACCTAGCACATAGTAGGTACCCAATAAAATACTCACTTTGCTTCATCCACTAGCTCAGTTAAGGTACTTAGCTGAGGTACTTAGCTTAAGCAGTTAAGGTACTTAGGTGCTCTGAGCCTCAGTTTCCGCATTTATAAAATGAAGCCCACAGTAGTCACTTTGCTGAGCTATTCTGAGGCGTAAATGAGCATGTTGGGAAAGAACCTGGCAAGTTAGTTTTTCCTCTTTCTAAACAAAGAATATCCCAAGTCTTCACCCAGAACCTGAGCAGTGTGGGAGAGGATGGCTAACGAGGCAGGCGGCAGGTAACAGGCAGTGTCTGGGCCTGGGATGGCAGGGGTTGTCATCACCGGAGGGCCTTGTTTCTTAGTGTGAAGTCTTAGAGGGGTGTCCTCCATTCCACCCCTGGACCACACAGAGACCAGGCACCCTGATGAACAAGTGTCCAGGCTTGGGATAGAGCCCTGCTTCTGACCATTGGGCACCAGCATTTCACCTTTCCCTTTACCTGTGCCATTTTTCAACCATGGAGACGTCTCACCTGGCAGAGGGGTGCCTTGGGTGCCAGAGAACTGGTGGGGATGGGGGACAGCGATTTCCTGTTTGCCATGGGAAGCTTGTCCATGTCCAGCACTCACTTGCCCAGTAGCAACACTGGAAAACTTCGAGGCAATGGGGGTAGGGGCAAACTCTGAGGGGAACAGGGCAGGGAATTCCAGGCTGCCCTTGGCCACGTGAGCTTGGAGGGGTTCAGCTGCTCCTTGAGAGGGCCAGGGCTCATGAGGCTGCCACAGAGTGTGAGCCTGGTGGTCTCCTCCTGCAGAAGATGGGTGTGAACCTGACCCGGAGCAACAAGGAGACGGTCAGGCACAGTGACGTCCTGTTCCTGGCCGTGAAGCCACACATCATCCCCTTTATCCTGGACGAGATCGGGGCCGACGTCCAGGCCAGGCACATCGTGGTGTCCTGTGCGGCTGGCGTCACCATCAGCTCTGTGGAAAAGGTGTCCATCTCAGCCCCGGCGCCCCTGTTGGTGGGAGGAGGGGGTGGGTGCTGGTGGGACTGGCAGTTCACTCGGCCCTCTGCCTTCACCCCAGAAGCTGATGGCGTTCCAGCCGGCACCCAAGGTGATCCGCTGCATGACCAACACACCTGTGTTGGTGCGGGAGGGCGCAACAGTGTATGCCACAGGCACCCACGCCTTGGTGGAGGACGGGCAGCTCCTGGAGCAGCTCATGAGCAGCGTGGGCTTCTGCACGGAGGTGGAGGAGGACCTGATCGACGCCGTCACAGGGCTCAGCGGCAGCGGGCCTGCCTATGTGAGGCCCTCATATACTCAGCCCTCTGGGGACCCTGGGATGCAAGATGGGCTGGCAGGCAAGCCTGGGCTGGGGGTGTCGCCCACCTCTTGGGCGAGGCTGTCTGGTGGAGGAGGTTGACCCTTGGAGCTAGTTGTCAGGAAAAGACCCTAGTGTGTGCCCCTGAGTACCTGCAGCCCCGGGGCTCAGTGAGTGTCTTCACAGGCGTTCATGGCCCTGGACGCGTTGGCTGACGGTGGGGTGAAGATGGGCCTGCCACGGCGCCTGGCCGTCCGACTGGGGGCCCAGGCCTTGCTGGTTAGTATCTTCTCCCTGCGTGTTCTGGACCCCGGTGTGGGGATGGGATGGGATTCTTAGGGCTCTCTGAGCCAGGGCAGGGCTTGGTGGGGAAGCTGGGGTAGGGATTGGGGAGGAGTGGGTTTGGAGAAGCTCATCCCAAGGGGCACCTGCAATTTTCTCCTCTAATGGCCCTTCCTGCCCTAGGGAGCTGCCAAGATGCTGCTGGACTCAGAACAGCATCCCGGCCAGCTCAAGGACAACGTGTGCTCCCCTGGGGGGGCCACCATCCACGCCCTGCACTTCCTAGAGAGCGGGGGCTTCCGCTCCCTGCTCATCAATGCGGTTGAGGCCTCCTGTATCCGAACACGGTGGGTCGCTCTCCTTTTCCACCCAGGCCCTCCACTTGGAGCCAGCCCCGTGTGGGCTGTCAGTGTCTTACACGATCTGCCTTCTGTGGTCCCATTAGCAGTGCTGGAGTCTGCTCTGTTAATAACCCACTTATTAGACTCTGTTAGCTTAAGGGTTTGCAGGCCTTACTTCATGTAATTCTTACACAGTTCTGATAACTGAGGTTTAACTTTGATTTCCAGATGAGGAAGTTGAGGTTTAGAGATAACAGCTTTCCCAAAGTCAAACAGCTAGTAAGTGATGGAGGTAGGATTAGACTTCAAGTCTTTGACCCCCAATTCTGTGATTTTTTTTTCCCCACTCTCTCTCTCCCTAGCTGATCACAGATACCACTTGAAGCTCTGCATCCATGTAGTAAGCCATACTTAGTTAAATAGCACTTCTGAGACGTTTCGGGGAGTGTTTGGTTTGGGGTTCTAAGTTCGGGTGGTATCAAGTCAACAAGGGTTGGGGTTAAGTGGATGGGGAGACCTTGTGTATCTAGCTCTAGCTCCTTCAACCTCTTGGGGTTTTGCCTGCAGAGAGCTGCAGTCCATGGCTGACCAAGAGAAGATCTCCCCAGCTGCCCTCAAGAAGACCCTCCTGGACAGAGTGAAGCTGGAATCCCCCACAGTGACCACACTGACCCCAACCAGCTCAGGGAAGCTCCTCACGAGAAGCCCAGTCCCAGGAGGCAAGAAGGACTAAGGCAGCCTGGGTCTGCTCTCCCCTGTGTCCAGAGCCCTCGGCTGCGGGGGCTCAATCAGCTTCAGGTCCTCATGATAAACCTCCTTCCGTCTGTTAGACCCAGCAGCGCTGGTTTCCCCTCCTGTCTCGTGTTAGAAGATGCTCTGAGGGGTGGCTGGAAACCAGATGCAGCCCTGCAGACCTCACACAGTTGCAGGAGAGGGCGGCTGGGACTCCATTCAGAGGCCCAGCTGCGTAGGCAGGCCTGGTGACCTTCAGTGGATGACCCCTTCAACTGGGGTCCTCCCACTGGAGCCCACAGCAGGGTCAGTTTGTTGCTGAGTCAAGGTGTACGAAACATGACAAGGACTTTTTGAATTGGTAAAAGGAAAAGAAGTGAGTGACTTAGAATTATCACAATCAGAAATGCACATCTTAGACTGTGTTATATTGAACTCTTGCTTCACAGGTATACCATTGAAAATGTGTTATTCAATGTTGCTAAGTTTGGCTGCTTTAATAAAGTTTTATTTTTTATTACCTTGCTTTTCTTATGCTTAATCTCAAATCATCATCTTAGAGAACTTGAGTTCCTTGCCAGGTGTTCCTGGCTTCAGCAGGAGGGCACTATCTATAGGCAGGAAGTAGGGATGAGAAGAAATAAGGGGCCAGGCCCTGACAGCTGAATGACACTCTGCTCCAGCCCAGCCCCAGGTCAGGTGGGCCAATGCTCATCCCCACTCTGGGGGTGGGGAGTGGGCGGCATCCCAGACAGGAGGAAGCTGCCTGCCTTGCGGTGGGCCAAGCACTGCATCAGATCCAGACACGTGCCCTCCGAGGGAGGAACTATTCTTTTCCTCACTTTATAGAAGATGCTGAGGCTAGAGGAGATGAGCGACTTACCCCAGTTGAGTTGCTGGTCAGTCCTGTGGTTTCCCTGTGCAGGCTGTATGCCTGGTGCTCTTCCCCAGCAGCACCTGCCTGTGGCTTTGGCTTCAGCAGCAGCTCTGAGTTCACGTCTTAATTTCCACCAGTTTTAACTAGGTGACCACGGAGAAGTTACTGAGTATCTCTGACCACAGGATTTCATCCCTGTAAATACAGAGGTCATCCTTCAAAAGGTTCTGGTGAGTATGAAATGAGACTGTGTGGAATGGCTCAGTAGAAACATCTAGAACATGTGGACCCTGGTGCTGGTGGAGCTCGTCCTTCACCCTCCAGTGAAGAGGGAGGGCAGCTGGGCTCCAACTCCAAACCCGTGAGCCCATGGGGCCAAAGTGACAAGTACAACAATACTGAAAACTCATCTTTAAGCGCCTCATTATACAGCAGCCCCTTTGCAAACCCTCTACATAAAGTTTCATGGCTTTAGGTGCTAGACTTTTTTAAGAGTAAGAGGTTAAATAAGTGGCCCCTAAAGATGTTAATAGACATCTCACCAAGGAAGATTTACAGATGGCAAATAAGTGCGTGAAGAGATGCTCAACCCCATTAGTTATGAAAGTCAAGTGTTAATTGCTCAGTCATGCTCAACTCTGTGACCCCATGGATTGTAGCCCACCATACTCCTCTGTCCATAGACAAGCATACTGGAGTGGGTTACCATTTTCAATCAAAGCCCAGTGAGATAACACTTCACACCCACTAGTGTGGCGCTTCATTAAAAAGGATAATGACAAATGTTGTCAAGGATATGGAGAAGTTAGAACTCTTGTGTATCTCTGGTGGGGATGTAAAATGGTGCAGCAACTTTGGAAGACAGTTTGGTAGTTTCTCAAAAAGTTAAACAGAGTGGCCAGGCAATTCCACTTGTAGGTATCAATCTGAGAGAAGAAAATATATCCACACAAAAACTTACACATGGATATTATGGCAGCATTACTCAAAACAGCCAAGAATCGAAAATAACCCAAATGTTGAAAAACCGATGAAAGGATAAACTGTAATACACACAATGGGTATTATTCAATAATAAATGAGAAATACATATGCTACAGGCCTTCCCAGGTGGCTCAGTGGTAAAGAATCCACCTGCCAATGCAGGAGACACAGGTTCAATCCCTGGGTGGGAAAGATCCCCTGGAGGAGAGCATGGCAACCCACTCCAGTATTCTTGCCTGGGAAGTCCCATGGACAGAGGAGCCTGGAGGGCCACAGTCCATGGGATCGCAAAGGGTCAGACACAACTGAACCAACTAAGAATGCAGGCAAAATCAGATTATGGAGATGGTTGCAAAGACCTGTACATTGTTGTCAAATTGTACACTTAAAGTGATGAATTTTATGGTATGTAAGTTATACTTCATAAAGCTTTAAAAAAAGGAAATATGTTTCCCTAGTTTAATTAGCTAGGAAGTGGTACTAGGACTCAAATCCATGTCTGATACCAAATTCTGTCCTTTCTGCACCAAGCCTGCTGACAAGCTGTCTTAGGTGACAGGATACTGTCCCCTCATCTCCTCCACCCCCTGCAGGGTCACCCCCCTCCCAGGCCTAAATCCACCAACATACATTTACTGAGGACCTCCTAACCGCCAGGCCCCAGTCATGCCTGGTATGAGTCCACCTGGCTCAGGTGAGTCCTCACCTGCTCAGGAACCCCCTGCCCTTTGCTTCTGATCTTTGACCAGGTATGTACGGTCAGGACTAGGTTTCACTCAGGATGTCTGTGGCCCCAGTCCTCCAGGGCATGAGTAAAGAGGGCCTCTCTAGGGAAACAGTTCCAGTCACCTTTCCACAGGGCCTCAGACCTGCCACCTCAGTTGCCCGCCTTCTTACAGGGCTGACTGTCCAGGGGCCGGAGACGCAGGCAGGCAGAGCCAGGGCCGGCAGCTCCCAGTGGACACCCTGGCCAGAAGGTCCGGAGCGTGTGGCCTGAGCCACCAGGAGAACACCCAGATGCCCCCTGCAAACCTTTTAGGAGCAAGAGCTGGTGTTGGAGGTCAGCGCAGCCTTTCAAGAAGCGTGCTGAACGCCCTCTGTGCCGAGTGCCCTGCGAGGCCGGGGTGTGCCCTAGTCAGTGAGACTCAGTTCTTGTTCTGAATTGCACAAGGGCCGAGGACAGGTGTGGACACAGGAAGGAGAAGTGGAAAACATGAGAAGGCAGAGGAAGAGGCAGCACGGAGACAGGTAAAGAGTGAGGAAGGGGCCAACCAACCCTCTCCCCTCACCAAGCCCTCCCTGTTCCCCCAACTATGGGAGCAGCCAGGCCTAGAGCGGGTGCAACCCCATTTCATAACTGGCTTCTCTCAGGACACCAACCCCCAGCACTCCTGCATCCATTGCCTCAGTTTTGCTCTCCTGTGAAATGGGGGCATGAACCTCTGGCCCAGATGTTAGCAATAGTTACTTTGGGGAAGTGGGATTGAGGTTACTTTCTTGCTTAATTTCTTTCTTTATTTTGCTTTAGATTGTTGCTTACGATAAGCAGACAGGATCTCCATGGTTGAAAGACTGAAAACTGAAAAAAAAAGAAAGACTGAAAAATGTTTTCACCAATCCCCACCAGCAGGCCATTTGTGGGACACAAACATACCCTCCTTCATCCTTGTTCTCATGTGACCATCAGTTACTAAGCAACTCTCTGGGCAGGCACACAGGAGAGCCTGCCTGGGCCTCTTCCCTCAGCGTTCCCGTGGTGTAGACAGGCCTTCCTCTGTATCTAAGTTCTTAAAGCCTTAACCTGTGCTTGCTTTCACCAATAAACCAGAACGTAGGCAGAATGGATATCGTGTCAATGTGAGA
Organism: Bos grunniens; assembly: GCF_055505025.1. Lineage (NCBI taxonomy): Eukaryota > Metazoa > Chordata > Mammalia > Artiodactyla > Bovidae > Bos > Bos grunniens. Next base: position 52,171,598 of record NC_141180.1, read on the forward strand.
TCAGGAGTGTTCTGAAAATAAAATGCACCTTTTCAAGGTCTAACCCTGAGTGGATGGTGTGCTACCTTTACGTAAGAGATGGGGAGGGAACTTTGCTGGTGGTCCAGTGGCTAAGCCTCTGAGCTCCCAATGCAGGAGGCTGGATTTGATCCCTGTTCAGGGAATTAGATCCCATGTACCATAACTAAGAGTTTGCATGCTGCAACTAAGACTGGTACAACCAAATAGATAAATAAATTTTAAAAATGAAAGTGGGGATACAAAATTGGGTGAGGAAACCCTCAAAGGCTACACAGACACCAAGAAGCAAGGTACTGGGGGACAGAGGGAAGGAAGCAGATGGGGGCAGGTGCGGGAGTAAGATATCTCATTATAATCCTTTCTGTACTGTACTGATTTAGGAATCGTATGAAAGTGTCACCTAGTCACCAAATACATCCTGCAAACCTTCAGGGGCTGCCAGGCTGCCCCGGCTGTGCAGTGCTCTAGCATGACACATCTCCTTGAGGTGGTCAGTCAGGGCTGGCACTATCGGAGTGCCCCACTCTCGTCTTGAACTGCATCCAGGAACACTCTGGGCATGAGCATGTCCTCCTTGGCAAAGGTAGACAGATGGGTCTTCTGGGCATCAGTCTCTTTCTTCCACCTCAGCCCACCTTCTGGGTCTCGAGCCCTCAGGATGGGCTGGAGCCTGGCTCTAGGCTCCTGTGAAACCACTGACTCCTCTCTAATGACACCACGTCCGTCGCGTGATAATCATCTGTTTTCCTGTCTGGTTCCCCCACCAGTTTGGGTGCTTCCAGCGGTCGGGGACGGGCTGGGCTGTAGACTATCCCTCCTGGTCCTAGAGCTTGACATTCAGTAAACGCAGCTGAATGAATGCCTGCAGTCATAATGAATGAACGACATCTCTCCTGCTTAAATGTCAGTTTCGGCTGTATAGCATAGGGAACATAGTCAATATCTTTTAATAACTTACAATGGAAAATAATTTTTAAAATAATATACATGTGTATGTATAACTGAATCACCTTGCTGTGCACCTAAAACACTATATGTCAACTATACTTCAATAATTATATATATATATATATATATTTTTTTTTTTTTTTTTAATGTCAGTTTGGGCTATTTCTTGCTGTGCCTCCTGAGGCATCTGGTTTACTGAGGTGAAAGCCCCATGCAGCTCACAGCCTGTCTCTGGATCTGGTAATCCACTGTTTGTTGGGCTACCACTTCCTCTTATTCAATCAGTGAGTGTTTACTGAGCACATGTGAGATGCTCCTCTCATGCCTGATTGGCTGGGATGTGAGGGACACAGTGAATTTCTATCCTCGCCACTCTGTCTTGAGGCCACCTTAGTTAGTGCACCCTGTCCCTCCCCCAGGGCTACCTGAGAGCTTTTTCAGCATGAGGACACCTCAAAGGTATCAGCCATTTCATATGGCTTTGGAGTCCTTTAGGTAAGAGGGAAGCACCTCAGGAATGCTTAAGTAAAAAGGGACAGGAATGGAAATCAATTTCCTAACAGTTTTCAATAGGACTTCCCTGGTGGCTTAGACAGTAAAGAGTCCTCCTGCAATACAGAAGACGCAAGTGACATTTGTTTGATCCCTGGGTCAGGAAGATTGCCTGGAGAAGGGAATGGCAACCCACTCCAGTATTCTTGCTGGAGAACTCCATGGACAGAGGAGCTTGGCAGGCTACAGTCCACGGGGTCGCAAAGAGTCGGTCGGGCACGACTGAGAGACTAACACACTTTCTACGTGGATAAATGCTCTCTTCCTTGAAAATAAAACCAGAAATGCACTCGGTGGGCTGCAGCAGTAATACTTTTGATGAGACATCAGAGACTTTTCTTATCAATCGAGGTATGTCAGTAGCGGTGACCTGGAGATGCTGAGAAACCTCTGCACCTCTCAGTTTCCAGTCACCCTGAATCAAAGGTCTGGGTTCTAATCTTCACTGGCCAGATGACCTCATGCAAGTCATTCATCTGCTTTGATTTCAATTGATTATTATCCATTAAAATGGAAAAATAACACTAATGGTCTGTGCTTCTCCCAGGGTGGTCTCTGCTTCAGGTAAAGCCTTAGTGAAGCCTGAGTCACAGCACAGCCCGGTGGCACCTTGGCAGATGACAGCATTGCCCTGACATGGAGGTCTGTGTCCTGCCCCCACCTCTCACCCCCAACGTCCTCCTCTCCCTCCCCCCTTGCCCCTTTCTGCAACCCCACAAGGCAAGGTTTCCCCTTTCCTGAGAAGGGAAGCCTGGTCAACATTTCTTGTCAAGCAGCATTTTATTTATAACCTAAAACAGAAACTTCCTTAATAAACTAACATATTTTCTTCCTAAGTACCAGGCACTCTATTATATGTGCAATGCAAGTGATCTCATTTAATCTTTAAATGAATAATTATGATGTAGTTACTATTTCCCCATCTTATTTATGGTAACACTGAGGTTTAGAGCTGGTATGAACAAAGCCAATGAAGGGAAAAGCCTGGATGCTAGAAACCAAGATCCTTTTTCTGAAACACTGAACTGTCCTGCCTCAGCCGAGCACGGCTGCCCTCACTGACTGACCTAGATGAGGGGTCTTCCTGCCGGAACACAAGGAATGACCAGAAAACTAGGCTGGGTAGGGATGCAGGCAGGGGATAAAGTGTAGGGGTCCCTGGCAGGTGCCTGGGAAAGGAACCCAGAACACAGCAGGGTCAGGACTGGCCTCATTACAGCCTTCACTGGGGATGAAGATCTTGTTTTGAGGGTACCAAGCCATTGGGAGACCCTCTCAGAGAAGTAAACATTTTAATTTTTCATTTTAGTATGGAAACTAATCTGTCATTTTGAATTAAGAGAAAGGAAATGAGCAATTAATTATTTATGGCTTCCTTTTCCAAAGCCATTGCCCACCTCTCCCCCAGAAGGCTCCCCTTGCCCAACACACGTGGGCCTGTCCCCAGGAAGCCCCGCCATACCCCCCTGTTCACACCACCTCCTCTCCTGCAGATGCCTCCCGTCCCCCTGGCTCTTCTGCCCCATCTCCTTCCCCTGCTCCCAGCCCTTCACGGGTCCTTAGCATCCTGGACCCCACTCTGTTCGTACTTCACTTATGAACACACTACTTTGCTTGTTAGTGGTGCTATTGAGCTGGCAAGGTGCTGTCACCCATCATGTCCAATAGGATTCTCACAGGATCTTGAGAGGCGGTGGGGAGGTTATGGGCACCCCCATCTCAAACAGGAAGAGCTAAGGCAACGGGGAGGATCCGAGGCCAGAATTGCAGCTATTGGATTCCAAGTCCTCTTTCCAGTTTTCCCCCACTCATTTCACAGACGGGTTCTCAGCAACAGTAGGTAGGTGGCTCCTAAAGATACCCTTTACAAGGTAGGCCCAGGAGGAAGCTTGTCCTGGCTGCCCAGACCCATCCCGACCGCTCAGCTGCCTAGGAAAGGCTCCCAGCGCCACTAGAGGGCGCCAGACGCCAGCCGCTGAGCACCCAGGCTGTGTGACTCCTGCTGTAAAAGCCGGAGCGCCTGTGCCCTGGGGAAAAACCGGTCATAGGCACGGATTCAGCTTGGTGCGTTGCGTGCTGGCTGCAGTATATGATTGCATGTATTCACGTAACAAAGCAGCTTAGTATTGGTACGGAGGGAAGCACCTGCATCTTCTGCTGGGCAGCCTTAGCCCTCTTCCCCTCAGCATCATCTTCCCTGGTGGGAAAAGCGAGAAACCTGGATGCCCACACCTGGGTTCCTCCCCTGGGCGTCCCAGGCACTTTCTCAAGGGCCCCAGGATGCAGGCTTCTCAGAGGTCATCTCAGTCAATACACACCATACACAACAGTCTTGCTTAAGAAGAAGCCTTGAATAAATAAGTACTTGGCCGCCTGATGTAAAAAGCCAACTCATTGGAAAATACCATAATGCTGGAGAAAATTGAGGGCAAGAGAAGAAGGAGATGACAGAGGATGAGACGGTTGGATAGTATCACTGACTCAATGGACATGAGTTTGAGCAAACTCTGGGAGATGGTGAAGAACAGGGAAGCTTAGCATGCTGCGGTTCATGGGGTCACGAAGAGTCGGAAACGACTTAGCGACTGAACAACGGGATGTAGTGTACAACATGATGAAGGTAATTAACACTGCTGTACCATTATAAATGAAAGTTAAGAGAGTCCTAAGAGTTATCATCACAAGGGAAAAATGTTTCCCTATTTCTTTAATATCTTATGAGATGATGGGTGTTCACTAAGCCTATTTCATGATGTGTGCTTCGCTCAGTCGCTCAGTCGTGTCCAACTCTTTGGGACCCCATGGGCTGTAAACTGCCAGGCTCCTCTGTCCATGGAATTTTTTTCAGGCGATAATACTGAAGCAGGTTGCTGTTTCCTGCTTCAGGGGATCATCTTGGCCTAGGGATTGAATCAGCATTTCTTGCATCTCCTGCATTGGCAGGTGGATTCTTTACCACTGTGCCACCTGGGAAGCCCATTTCATGATGTATGTAAGTCAAATCATTATATTGTTCACCTTAAACTTACGCAGTGCTCTATGTCAATTATATCTCAATAAAACTGGGGAGAAAAAAGTGGCTTTGAGAGTCAGATTATTCAGTGGTCCTGTGGCCTTGGGCAAGTTACTTACCTTCCAGGCTCCTATCTGCTGCATAAGGATGATAACAGTCCCCACCTGGGAGGGTTGAGATGAGGATTAGATGAGATAAAGGGCTGGGCTTGGTGTCTGGCAGGAGGTGAGAGCTAATGACTGGAGTTTGCTGTTATTTTTACTACAATCATGCAGGAATCTGAAACTCAGGGAAATTAAGCAGGACAGATCCAGAGCCAGGGCCTGGTGGAGCTCAGGCCCAAGTGTGCGCATGGTCCCTGTTCCCTGGGCACCACTAGCTCCAGACCTGGTTCTCAAACCAGCCTGTCACCTGCCTTTTTGTAAACTAAGGGAAATGTAGAGGAAACTAGCATTTTCATTTCCAATCTTGTTACCCTTGACTCTCGAAAATCTGGGCCCCAGACCTATCCTTCCCCATATGCCCCTCACTGTGCTCACCCTATCTCCGCCACTGGAAATGGCTTCTCCTTGTCTTTTCCACTTCTGTAAATGTGGCAGATCCTCATCTCCAACTTAAAACCTCAGAATCAGCGATTCCAAGCCTCAGCAGTGTGGGAGCCACTGCCCAGGACTTGAGAAACAGTTGTTGAATTGAGCTGACTGTGGTCACAGCCAACATTCCCAGGTATCCATGGAGATAGACCAGAAAAAAGATGAAGACCAGACAAGAATACCTGCGTGATGACCAGTCAATGTATGTTCATGTAGAGCTCATTGTGGACCCAGAAAACGCAAATTGTTCAGGTACGGGACGCTCTGTGGTTTGGTGTCAGTATCCCAAGCCACGCAGGGCAGAGAGGGTGGCTGGCTCTCCTGTTACCCTGTGCCTCCTCAGCTGTGTGAGGATTCAGTGGGAGGAGGCGCACGAGGCACCTGGCTTAGTTCGAACCACCTGCTTCTTTCTGCCATTCCTTCATTCAGTCTGCTCACCAGGGGCACCACTGTGTGCCCAGCCCCGGAGCAGCAAATGTTATCAGACCTGGTCTCTTCCTGCCCTGATGGGGTTCCTGATCTAGCAGGGAAATAGACACAAATAAGTCACTGCAAACTCCAGATTACAAGGTGATAAATGCTCTGATGGGGGCAGTGAAGCACCCTGGGAGCAGAGAGGTGTTTGGAAATCTGATGAAGGAAGGGATGTTGGCGATGGTTCTTGAAGGATAACAGGAGTTCTCCAGACAGAGGTGGCTACAAGCAAAAGTGGACTAAGGAGTGACACCGGGGTGACAAGCACTGCCTGTGTCCAGGTCTGGAGGTGGACAGAGGCCCAGCGACTCTCACTTGGCAAGTGTGAAGGGTGCAGGACTGGACGACAGGCGGGAGACCGTCTATGCGCTGCTCTGTGTAGACTCGGGCCCACTGAAAGCAGGAGCAGCCGGGGAGATTTTAAGCAGGAAGGGATCAGGTCTATGTTTGCTAAAGAAAGGAAATTCTGGAAGCCTCCGGGAACTGTAACTTGAGTCTTGCCGCTATCTGGGGAAAAGACGAGAGACCAGCTGAAGAGGGTGATCCACCGGCTTAAGGATCCCTCCCTCACTTCCCTCAACACACCCCCTTCTCCAGTAGCTGATTGTTTAAAAATCAATTTGTTTAATGAAGGTGCAGATAAGCTGAAGCTCCTTCCCGCCCACAGGCTTCCTCCAGGCAGCCTGTTCAATGAGGAGAGCATAATGGCTGTTGTTTAGTAGGTGCTGGATAAGGATTGTTGAGCTAATGAAGCAAACACAGGTCAGCTCCAGGAGTGGGGGAGGCACGTGGCGGGAGAGGGTGTGGAGGCCCCTCCAAGACTCCCGGCTTGGTGGCTCTAGGAACTGACCTGGGAAAAACTGGGTCAGGTTTAAGAGAAATAATAAAAACAACAGCTGCATTTGTTGAGTCCCAAGTAAGGGTCAAACCCAGGGCTAGGCCTTTACACAATTCTTCCCAGATCGTTGCATGCACCTCTGTTGAGTGGGCATTCTGATCCCCACTTTTACAAGGAGGAAATCGAGGCTCACCTGTTTGCCCTAGGGCTGCAGTAGAGGCCAGAGCCTGTGTTCACCCCTCTCTGCTGTCAGGAGTTCCACTTGGGGTGAGGCAAGGGTGAGGTGGAGACCTCTGAAGAGCAACCTCAGAAGAAGCTTCTAGAACCAGATATGGATTTGCAACCCAGTGCCATACATCAGAGCTAAACAGAGTTGGAGCTTTGTGCGCACCTGTGTGAGAAAAGCAAAATATTAGCTTGCTAGGGCCACTCTAACCACTGCAGACTGGATGGCTTAAGCAAAAGGTGTTTATTGTCTCATAATTTTGGAGGCTGGAAGCTCCAATTTGCGGTGTCAGCAAGGTCTGTTTTTTCCTAGGCAGGTAGACATTTGCCTTCTTGCTGTGTCCTCACAGGGCCTTCTCTGCATCAGTGTCCTGTGGTGGCTAAAATATTCGTTCATTGTTTTCTTGTGAGATGGCTGTAATAGCGCTTGTGTGCATGCCAAGTCGCTTCAGTCGTGTCCAACTCTTTGCGACACCATGGACTGTAGCCCGCCAGGCTCTCTGTCCATGGGATTCTGCAGGCAAGAACACTGGGTGGGTTGCCATGCCCTTCTCCAGGGGGATCTTCCTGACCCAGGGATCGAACCTGCGACTCTTATGTCTATTGGCAAACTGTATTGGCAAACGGGTTCTTTACCACTAGCGCCAGCTGGGAAGCCCCTAGTAGCACTTGGTTGTCTTTAACTTCTTTTGAAACAATTTTGTAACATTGTATTGTGACAGTTGTCCTACCAGTATGCATTAAAAAAAAAAAAAATTGATGAGTCAAAAAAATTGACTGCTGCTAATCCTATGGACGGAGGAGCCCGGTGGGCTGCCGTCCATGGGGTCGCACAGAGTCGGACACGACTGAAGCGACTTAGCAGCAGCAGCAGCAGCAGCAAGTCGCTTCAGTCATGTCCGACTCTGTGCGACCCCATAGACGGCAGCCCACCAGGCTCCCCCGTCCCTGGGATTCTCCAGGCAAGAACACTGAAGTGGGTTGCCATTTCCTTCTCCAATGCATGAAAGTGAAAAGGGAAAGTGAAGTCGCTCAGTCATGTCCGACTCTTAGCGACCTCATGGTCTGCAGCCTACCAGGCTCCTCTGTCCATGGGATTTTCCAGGCAAGAGTACTGGAGTGGATTGCCATTGCCTTCTCCGGAGTTTTTGTGTAGCCATTTTAATATTGCAGATGGAAGAAAAAAGCAACATTTTCAGCATATTATGCTTTTTTATTTCAGGAAAGGTAAAAATACAACTGAAATGCAAAAAAAGGTTTGTGCAGCGTATGAAGAAGGTCCTGTGACTGATTGAATGTCAAAAGGGGTTTGTGAAATTTCGTACTAGAGCTTTCTTGCTGGAGGATGCGCCACAGGTAGACCAGTTAAAGTTGATAGCAATGCAATTGAAACATCAAGAACAACAATGTTATATGATGCAGGAGATAGCTGATGTACTCAAAATATCCAAGTCAAGCACTGAAAATCAGTTGCACCAGCTTGGTTATGTTAATCACTTTGATGTCTGGGTTCCACATAAGCGAAATAAACCTTCTTGACCATATTTCTGTGTGTGAATCTCTACTTAAATGCAGTGAAAATATTCCATTTTTAAAACAAATTGTGATGGGTGATGAAAAAGTGGATACTGTATAACAATGTGGACTGTAAGAGATCATGGGGCAAGCAAAATGAATCACCACCAACCATACCAAAGACCAGTCTTCATCCAGAGAAGATGATGTTGTGTATATGGTGGGATTGCCAAGGGAGCCCTCTTATGAGCTCCTTCTAGAAAACCAAATGATTACTTCCAACAAGTACTGCTCCCAATTAGGCCAACTGAAAGCAGCATTTAACAGAAAGAAATTAGTCAACAGAAAAAGCATGATCTCCCATCAGGATAACACAAGACCTCACGTTCTTTGATGACCAGGCAAAATCTGTTACAGCTTATCTGGAAAGTTCTGATTCATCTGCTGTACTCACCATACACTGCACCTTCAGATTTCCATTTATTTTGATCTTTACAAAATTCTCTTAATAGAAAAAAATGTCAATTCCCTGGAATACTTTAAAAGGCACTTGGGACAGTTGTTTGCTCAGAAAGATAAAATGTTTTAAGAAGATGGAATTATGAAGTTGCCTGAAAAATGGCAGAAGGTAGGTGGAACATAATGGTGAATAGTTGTTCAATAAAGTTCTTGGTGAAAAATGAAAAATGTGTCTTTTATTTTTACTTTAAAACCAAAGGAACTTTTTGACCAACCCAATACTTTCCCTTCTTATAAGGACACCCATCGGGTTGGATTGGGGCCATGCTAATGGCTTCATTTCAGCATAATCCCCTGTTCAAAGGACCTGTCTCCAAGCATAGTCACATTCTGAGGCGCTGGGAGTGAGGGCTCCCCCACCACAAGCAGAGTGTGGGGGTCGTGGAGATTCAAGGGCTGAGGGGAGAAGGACCAGAGAGCCTGGGAGGCCGGAGAGGGTGTTCTGGCAGTGCAGTGGCAGCTCGTAGGACAAGGATTAAGCAGAAGCCCTGAGGCTGGCAAATGATGGGAGGCTCCACGTAATCCAGGGAGAGGGGACCAGGGTGATGGGGGCTATGTGCCTGAACGCAGAACTCTGGGAAATGGGAGAGTGCTCAAGAGGAGAAAGTGGCTGGAGTGGCCACCTCCAGCTGCTAAAGCATCAGTCAGACCTGCTTCAGACAAAGGTCAGTGCAATCATGGAGGCACTTCTGGTCATCACCAGCAGGGGCTGTGGTGTCTTCATTAGAGGGGGTGAAGGCCACTCCCCAGAGCTGTGGGAAGGGGTTCCTGCGGCTCTGACCACCCCCCTGGTGGCATGACAGCTGCAGAGCCAGGGCACAGGGAAGCAAGCTCTCGACAGGTGTGTCCACCCCCATCAGCGCATAGTCCACCTCAGGCCGAGCCCAAGCCTGGGGCAGAGGTGGTCTGAGCATCACCGAGCCACTGAGCCACTGACCACAGGACCTGGAACACCAGCCCAACCCAGAGATGGCGTGTGAGCCACTTCCAAAGGGGCCAGTTTGGTTTCTTTTCTTTCCCCATCCTGTCCATGTCTGGAATCTACCTCTAACTGCTCCCATGTGGAGCCCGAGGGACCTCTTATTGAACACATTCTGGGGACCTCAGGGCCACCTGGCGGGAGCAACCAGTTTTCCCACTAAAACACAGAAAAAAACAAAAAAAGAACACGTTTTCCTGGAACCACAAGCTGCTCTATGGCAGTAGTGAAATTACAGAGTCTGAGGTCCTGCCCTTGGTCAGGCTGTGGTCAGGAAGGGGATTGCACACCCATGCACACACTCACACACACATGCATACCCCGATGGTGCTTTTGTTTTACTCAACTGCTGCTGACACTGAACTAACACATCTCAGGATCTTCTTAGGGGAAACAGTACAATGGAGTGGAAATAAAATAGAGGCACATCTGGGATGATTACGATCTGAAGGAGACAGCCATGGTTGAGAAGCAGTCTCTGGAGGGACGTGAAGATTATACAGGTCTAACCGCTCATTGTCCAGAGCGGGTCCTGGGCTGCCCAAGATCACACAGCACAGGCCTGTGCTGAGTCCACTCCCCCTTGCAGGCTCCCTTGGTTTGCATTCAAGCCACAAAACCCAGCTCCCAGGCCAACCTTTGTCAACGTTGACTCACACACAGGCACTGGGAGTGCTCCCACCTGGTGCCTTGATTTAAGGTGAACCTCCAACCACCTGCACGGCCTCCATCCCTCGGGAGGCCCTGGGTGGAGTCAAAGCTCCATGTGAGAAATGAGAGGCTGGTCCCCTGGCCGGCCTGGGGACCAGCTCCTGCCTCGTGTCACATGTTATTTCATTCTTTTTTTTCTTCATGGTAGCAAGTAAATAGGATTTATTAAAGAGGAGGAAAGTACAAAGCTCTCAGCATAGACACCGAGAGGGGGGTAAAGAGTCCCCCTATTTCATTCTTAATTACAGAGCCGAGGCAACAGAGCCTCCCAGGCTGAGCCAGACATAGTATTCTGTTTAATTTGATTTTTGTTCTCCTGAAGGAAAGCCTTTGGGGCCCACTGCACAGAACATGGGGTGAGGGAGGGGCTCACTGGGGCCTGGAGCTTGGGGATAGCGGGGATCCTGTGACCAGGCTGGGGACATCCGCCTCCTCAGGCCCTGGTTTCCCCATCTGTGAAGTGAGGTGCATGCGTGTGTACCAAGTCGCTTCAGTCGTGTCGAACTCTGTGCGACCCTATGGACTATAGCCAGTCACTTTTCTCTGTCCAAGGGATTCTCTGGGCAAGAATACTGGAGTGGGTTGCCATGGCCTCCTCCGGGGGATCTTGCTGACTCAGGGATCGAACCCACGTCTCTTATGTCTCCTGCATTGGCAGGTGGGTTCTTTACCACTAGCGTCACCTGGGAGCCCATGAAGTGAGGAGATGGACCAAAGCTTCCTCTCAGGTCCCTTCCTGCATTAAAACCTGTAAAAGCTGAACAGCCCTTCGTGCTGTACCTGCACAGCTTTGCGGGGCTCTGACCTCTCCTCCGTTTCTGGGCCTTCATCTTTTATTGTCGCTCCAGCATTCTTGCCTGGGAAATCCCAGGGACAGAGGAGCCTGGCAAGTTATAGTCCATGGGGTCCCAGAGTCAGACACAACCGAGTGACTGAGCACAGCAGCACGAATGTCTTCTCCTTACCTCCCTCTCCACAAGCCCGTGGCTCTCTGGAGTTAGGGGTGGCGGTGGGGGTGTCTCCTGCTTCTCTACCAGTGCTTTTCTGACCCGTTTGCTGGCTTCCTCCTTCTCCCACACCCTCAGCCACTAGTTATTTCCCAGAGCTTGCCCTTGGCCCTGAGTCCTTCCAAGCAAGCCCCTGGCCACTCTCTTCTCCTGCTGCTCCTGCCTATGGCCAAGGAACCCACACCTGACCTCCAGCAGGTGACTGGTTGTGGCCTCTGGGCTTCCCCCTGACGTCTCAAATGGACTCAGTCCACTCTCTTCCCCTACATTCCCCACCTGCGTGGTCTTATTCCTCCCCTGCCTCAGTGAATGGAGCCCCCCAGCCCCACTGCACGGTCCGTGCCGTTGGGTCCCGGGCAGCGCAGAAGGACGGGGCCTTGCCTCAGGGTGGGAGGGACCCTCCTCTCAAAGCTCCCCATTGGAGCTCGACCCTCCTCCTTTCCCTGTGCTCACTGCGGGTTTCTTGCTTTAAAAGCTGGGAACAGATACTGATTTTTTAAGCAAATTTTCTTTCTTTCTCTTTGGTCGTGCTAGGTCTTCGTTGCTGTGCAGGCTTGTTGCTAGCTGTGGAGAGTAGGGCTACTCTCCAGTTGCAGTGCACAGCTTTCTCACTGCAGTGCCTTCTCTTGTGCAGCACAGGCTGCAGGGCACTCAGGCTTCAGTACTCGTGGCTCTTGGGCTCTAGAGCGTAGGCTCAGTGGTTGTGGCACCTGGGCTGAGTTGCTCCACGGCATGTGGGACCTTCCTGGAGCAGGGATCCAGCCCTTGTTGTCTGCATTAGCAGATGGATTCTTTTTTTTTTTTTTTTGGAACTATGAATAGCTTCTTTATTAACCTTTAAATCATTTAATTAACCTGTTAACATTGTGAGTTACAGCTATTTTCTTTAAAAAATTTATTTATTTTTAATTGGAGGATAATTGCTTTACAATTTTGTATTGGTTTCTGTCATACAACAACATGAATCAGCCATAAATATACATATATCCCCCTGGCCACCCCACCCAGTGGTTCAGATGGTAAAGAATCCACCTGAAATGCAGGAGACTTGCAGGAGACACAGATTTGATCCCTGGGCAGAGAAGATCCCCTGAGAAGGAAATGGCAACCCACTCCAGAATTCTTGCCAGGTAAGTCATATGAACAGAGGGGCCTGGCAGGCTATAGTCCATGGGGTCCCAAAAAGTCAGACATGACTGAACAACTAACACACATACACACACACACCCCATCCCACCCCTCTAGGTTCTCATGGAGCACCGACTTGAGCCCTGTGAGTCATACATCAAATTCCCACTGGCTATCTGTTTTACATATGGTAATGCATATTTTGGGCTTCCCAAGTGGTGTTAGTGGTTAAAAGAAAAAAAAAAACAAAAACAACTCGCCTGCCAATCAGGAGATGCCAGAGACATGAGTTTGATCCCTGGGTTGGAAAGATCCCATGGAGAAGGACACAGCAACCCACTCCAGTATTCTTGCCTGGAGAATCGCATGAGGATTCTGGTGGGCCACAGTCCATTGGGTCACAGACACGACGGAAGCGACTTAGCACGCACAGTGTACATGTCTCCTTGCTACTCTCTGAATTCGTCTTGCTCTCTCCTTCCCCAGTTGGGTGGAGACCTGGCTTTGACCCGACTCTTTCACCAACTCATAATGAAGAATCCACCTGCCCCCAAGTCTGTCCTCAGGGGAGGCAGATTCTTTACCACTGAGCCACCAGGGAAGCCCAACAGATACTTAGCTTTGAAATTCCAGCAGATCTGTCTGTCAGGCCCAGAGTGCAGAGGCATCTTGTTATGGGCTGGTGACAGAGTTGGGTCAAAGCCAGGTCTCCAGACTCCTGCCCCAGGGTGTCCCTGGGCTGCGCTGCACACCAGGCCCTGTCCCCAGTCCACCACCATCTTGGGCCCTGGGCGCTCCCAGACTGTAGCACCTGCTGCCCTGGGGCTGAGGGAGGCCAAGCCCCTGATGCTGTCTCCCTCACCAAGCGAGGCCCCCATAAGAGGCACTGGGTACCTGCCTATCAGGAGATGCCTTGGAGAGGGGCAGGGGGGTCCAGGGTGGCCAGAGCCCTTCTGGCCCAGGGAGACCAAACACTTAGATTAAGAGCTTATTTTCTCGAGGAGCACTCAGGTCCACCTCCTCACCAGACACATCCTGCAAGGGCCGGGTCAGCCCTGCAGCGTAGAACCAGCTGGGTCTGCTGTGTGGAGCCGGTGCCCCGTTCCTCGCTGGAGCTGAGCGCAGACAGGTGTGAAAACTTCCCTGTCAGCACCTGGGCTTGCTGCCCGAGGAACAGTCCTGCCCGTGGGCATGGGCCTGGCAATCAGAGGGCCTCTGGGCAGAGGCCCATAGCTGGGAAACGGTCAGCCCTTCCTGGTCCTGGGGAGACCAGCATTGGCAGGAGTCTGGCAGCATTTTACACTGGTGGCCATTTGTCCAGGGAGAAGCCCAGTCCACCCTTGTTTTCTCTTCTGGTGTTTTGGAGCTGGAAGAAAATTCTGGTTTATCTCCCTCATTTTACAAAGAAACTGAGATCCAGAGAAACTTGCATGGCTAAGCTCCCCAATGTTTTTTTGACTTCATGGTGTGGCATGTGGAATCTTAGTTTCCTGACCAGGGATCGAACCTGTGCCCCCTGTGTTAGAAGCACAGAATCTTAACCACTGGACCACCAGTTCAGTTCAGTTTAGTTCAGTCGCTCAGTCATGTCCGACTCTTTTCGACCCCATGAATCGCAGCACGCCAGGCCTCCCTGTCCATCACCAACTCCTGGAGTTCACCCAGACTCACGTCCATCGAGTCAGTGATGCCATCCAGCCATCTCATCCTCTGCCGTCCCCTTCTCCTCTTGTCCTCAATCCCTCCCATCATCAGAGTCTTCTCCAATGAGTCAACTCTTCGCATGAGGTGGCCAAAGTACTGGAGTTTCAGCTTTAGCATCATTCCTTCCAAAGAAATCCCAGGGCTGATCTCCTTCAGAATGGACTGGTTGGATCTCCTTGCAGTCCAAGGGAATCTCAGGAGTCTTCTCCAACACCACAGTTCAAAGGCATCAATTCTTCGGCGCTCAGCCTTCACAGTCCAACTCTCACATCCATACATGACCACAGGAAAAACCATAGCCTTGACTAGACGAACCTTTGTTGGCAAAGTAATGTCTCTGCTTTTGAATATGCTATCTAGGTTGGTCATAACTTTCCTTCTAAGGAGTAAGCGTCTTTTAATTTCATGGCTGCAGTCACCATCTGTAGTGATTTTGGAGCCCCCCAAAATAAAGTCTGACACTGTTTCCACTGTTTCCCCATCTATTTCCCATGAAGTGGTGGGACCAGATGCCATGATCTTCGTTTTCTGAATGCTGAGCTTTAAGCCAACTTTTTCACTCTCCACTTTCACTTTCATCAAGAGGCTTTTGAGTTCCTCTTCACTTTTTGCCATAAGGGTGGTGTCATCTGCATATCTGAGGTTATTGATATTTCTCCCGGCAATCTTGATTCCAGCTTGTGTTTCTTCCAGTCCAGCATTTCTCATGATGTACTCTGCATATAAGTTAAATAAGCAGGGTGATAATATACAGCCCGACGTACTCCTTTTCCTATTTGGAACCAGTCCATTGCTCCATGTCCAGTTCTAACTGTTGCTTCCTGACCTGCATACAGATTTCTCAAGAGGCAGGTCAGGTGGTCTGGTATTCCCATCTCTTTCAGAATTTTCCACAGTTTATTGTGATCCACACAGTCAAAGGCTTTGGCATAGTCAATAAAGCAGAAATAGATGTTTTTCTGGAACTCTTTTGCTTTTTCCATGATCCAGCAGATGTTGGCAATTTGATCTCTGGTTCCTCTGCCTTTTCTAAAACCAGCTTGAACATCAGGAAGTTCACGGTTCACGTATTGCTGAAGCCTGGCTTGGAGAATTTTGAGCATTACTTTACTAGCGTGTGAGATGAGTGCACCAGGGAAGTCCCTAAAACTCCTATTTTTTAAAATTAACAACAACAAAATTAAATTAAATTAAATTAACTCATTCATCCAATAAGTATTGGAGCACCCAGTAGGAGGGCTGGACATTGTTCTCAGAACAGGCACGCAGCAGTAAATGGTAGACAAAGTCACTGAGCTCCTAGAATCTACATTCTAACTCGGAAACAGTCAATAAAGAGTTAAGCAAATGGATGAAGAAAGTAACTGTAGATAGTACTAAGTGCCAAGAAGGAAATAAGCCAGGGCGATAAGAGATAGTGGCTGGAAGAGACAAGGAGGGTTATACAGATATCTATGAATATCTAAGAGAGGGGCCTTCTGAGGAGGTGCCATCTGATCTAAGTCCTGAATGATAGCTAACCTTGCAGAGGTCCGCACGCAGAGCCTTGAAGGCAGAAGGAACAGCTAGTGCAAAGGTCCTGAGGTGGAACCCAGCACGGCATGTTTGGGGACAGTAAGACGGCCCCGCGTGGCTGGACCTTAGGGAGCACCTGATCAGTGGTGGGACCTGAGGTGGGAAAGTGAAGCTGGCTCCAGTCAGTCTCTATTCTAATGACATGGCAAGAAATTTTAATTTTATTCAAAGCGGGTTTGCTTGTTTGTTTTGAAATAGAATTTAGTATTAGGTTCAGAGCAAAAATTGATTGGAAAACATAGAATTCCCTTATACCTCCCTGACCCCCCACATGCACAGCCTCCCTTTTTATCAACATCCCACACCAGGGGGGTACATTTGTTACACTGATGAACCTACACTTACACATCATAAACACCTGAAGTTCACATTAGGGTCCGCTGTTGGTCTATACTCAATGGGTTTAGACAAATGTGGAATGACACATATCTGACGTTACAGTATCATACCGAGTAATTTCACTGCCCTAGAAATCCTCTGTGCTCTCCCCTCGTCTCCCTCCACCAACCCCTGGCAACCTCTGATCTTTGTATTATCCCCATAGTCTTGCCTTTCCCAGAATGTCATATAGTAAAATCATATAGTATGTAGCTTTTTCAGAGTGGCTTCTTTCATTTGGTAATATGCATTTAGGTTTCCTTCGTGTCTTTTCATGACTTCATAACTCATTTCTTTCTAGCGCTGAATAATGCTCCATTGTCTGGAGGCACCATATTTTATTCATGTACCTATTGATGGGCATCTTGGTTGCTTCCAAGTTTTGGCAATTATAAATAAAGCTGCTGTAACATCCACGTACAAGCGTTTTGTGGACACAAGTTTTCACCGTCTCTGGGTAAAGACCGAGGAGCACAAATGCCGGATCGTATGGCACCGGTATGTTTATTATTGAAAGAAACCGCCAAAGTATTTCCTAAAGTGGCTGTGCCATTTTGCATTCCCACCAACATTGAAGAATTCCTGTTGCTCCACATGTTCCCTAGGATTTGATGTTCAAGATCTTAGCCCTTCTAATAGGTGAGTTGTGGTACTTGATTTTTATTTAATTTGCACTTCTCTGATGACTCTGTGTGTGATGACAAATTATGCTGAGCACCTTCTCACATACTTATTTGCCATCTGTTTATCTTCTTTGCTGAGGTGTCTGTTTGAATCATTTGCCTATTTTTAAATTTAAGTTGTTCATTTTCTTATTATTGAGTTTCAAGGGATCTTTGTATAGTTTGCCTAATAGTCTTTTATTAGATGTTTCTTTTGCACATGTTTTCACCCAAACTGTGCAGCTTGTGGTGGTGTTCTCTTGACAGGGTCTTTTGCAGAGCCAAAGTTTTCAATTTTAATAAAGTCCAGCTGATCAGTTCTTTCTTTTATGGATCTGGCCTTTGGTTCTGTGTCCAAAACATCATTGCCAAATTCAAGTTCATCGGGATTTTCTTTTATGTTATCTTCTAGGAGTTTTATCGTTTGGGGGTTTATTTTTAGGCCTATGATCCATTTTGAGTTAATTTTTGGAGGATTTGGGGAATTCCCTGGCAGGCTGGTGGTTAACACTTTGTGCTTCCAATGCAGGGGGCATGGGTTCAATCCCTGGGTGGGGAACTAAGATCCTGTGAGCCATGCAGCACAATCAAAAATAAAATAAAATAGTTAATTTTTGTATCCCACGGACAGAGGAGCCTGATGGGTTGCAGTCCATAGGGTCCCAAAGAGTTGGACATGACTGAAGCAACTGAGCACACACACATGTAGGGTTTTAATGGATAGAGTTCATGTGATTAAACCTTGCCTAGGATTACTATTGACTGACGGAGGAGCCTGGTGGGCTGCAGTCCATGAGGTCACTAAGAGTCGGACACGACTGAGCGACTTCAGTTTTACTTTTCACTTTCATGCTTTGGAGAAGGAAATGGCAACCCACTCCTTTGTTCTTGCCTGGAGAATCCCAGGGACGGGGGAGCCTGGTGGGAGGCCATCTTTGGGGTCGCACAGAGTCGGACACGACTGAAGTGACTTAGCAGTAGCAGCAGCAGCAGCATGGGGGTGGGGAACAGGAGCAGGGAGAGGGCAGTGGCAGTTGCCCAGGTAAGTGATGGAAGGTCACAAACAAGATTGACTTTGCAGGTGAGACCAGTGGGGCTTCCTGGGAACTGACTCTGAAGGATGTGGGATAGGAATCAAGAATGACCCTTAGGGTCTTCCCCGGTGGTCCAGTGGCTAAGAATCTGCCTGCCAATGCAGGGGATGTGGATTCAATTCCTGGTACAGGAAGATCCCACATGCCGCCGAGCAACTAGGTCTGTGGGCCACAACTACTGAGCCAGCCCTCTAGAGCCTGCGAGCCGAAACTACTGAAGCCCGCATGCCTAGAGCCCGTGGTCGTCAACAAGAGAAGTCACCGCAGTGAGAAGACTGAGCACCACAATAAAGACTGGCCCCTGCTTGCCGCAACTGGAGAAAGCCCCTGAGCACCAACAAAGACCCTGTGCAGTAAAAAATAAATCTTTTTTAAAGTAAATAAAAGTCATTTGTTAAAAAAGAAAAAAAAAGAATGACCCCTCGGTCTGGAGGTCTAGCTGGGTGTATGGTGGAGCCATTTACTGAGATGGGAATAGGTAGGGGTGGAAGGGTAGCTGGGTATATGGTTCTGGCACTCAGCGAAGCGTGGGCCTAGAGCCATCAGTGATTGGATAGCCAGGGAAGCCAGGAAGCTGGACCACATCACTTAGGAGGAAAGAGCAGCAGGTTCTTTCCATGACCTCAGGCTGTTTGCAACAGCAGGTCAGCCCCCGGGGCCCTTCTGGCCTGGGGTCAGAGAGATGATGAGACGCCATTAACACAGGGGACTGATTGGGTGCGGACCTGGCAAGGGGATCAGTAGGGGCAGACGCTGGGCAAATCCCCCAGACCTGTTATCCCTCTGCAAACACAGGCCCCTTTCCTGAATGTGGATTCCACACGGGTTCAAGAGTTTTGCTGGGGAAATAAAATAATCGGGCAATCAGCCAGAAGAAAGCCAGTGTGGATTGGGAGGCTTCTTACAATGGGCTGTTAGCCCTCAGGGGTAATCTTTGTCATGCAGAGGAAGGAGCCTGGCTTCCGGCTGAGGATCTGGGGAGAGTCTGGCCTTCTGCGATTGGATTTGTCCTGAAAGGCCCAGAGGGGACTTCCCTGGTGGTCCAGTGGTTAAGACTCTCCCTTCCAATGTGTGTGTGTGTGTGTGTGTGTGTGTGTGTGTTGTGGGGGCGGGGGCGGGGTAGGGGGAGTTCGACCCTTAGTCAGGGAGCATGCATCATGGCCAAAAAACCAAAACATAAAACGGAAGCAATACTTTAACAAATCCAATAAAGAGTTTAAAAATGGTCCACACTAAAACAATCTCTTTAAAAAAAAAACCAAAAGGTAGTAAAGTTGGATCTGCTGTCCTGGAGGACAGGAGGTGAGAGCGAGTGGTGAGGATGGGGAAACACTCAGTACCCCTGACTGAGGGCCTGAGGTTGAGGACACTGAAGAGGAGATGGGTGGTGGGAGCCATGCTCACCTTCCTGTCTCTAGAGGTCAGGATCTGACCCCCAACCAGAATCCAAGCTGCTAGCTGAGGCCTGGTAAGAAGACATGAGGGTCAGAGGTCATCTCAGGGACTTGGTCAATGGGACTGAGCTGGACCTGGACTCAGAACCAAAGAGGACTCAGCTTAGTGAAGGCTGGAGCCAAGGAGTGGGTTCCCTCCTAGATTAGAGCCCAGCATCTCGGGGGGCTCCAGGAGGGGTTCCCAGCCTGGTACAGACACACTGTGTGACCCAGAGACATCCCTAGACCCAGGTGCCCTGGCTGCCCCAATCCTGCACCCATCAGCCTACTGATTCCAGACCTGGGGGCCCATGTGGCTCCTTGGGGGTCTCCAGACATGCCCCTGGGTGGGCAGTGAGGCCTCCTTGTCCTCCAAAACAACTTGGCCTCAGTGTCAGCTGGGCCAGCACTTCCCAGGGGTTCCCTGGGCTAAGGAGGGTGGGGACAGAAAAGGACTAAAAACCCAGGTTTCGGTTCATCCAGACCTTCCAGGCGAGGGTGGGTCCTGGGTTCAATCCTTGCTGTGCCACTCATCAACTGTGTGGCCTTAGGTGGGTTTTCTACCCACTTCAATATGTCTCCCTCTACAACATGGGGATAATGTACTTTTCTTATTCCAGCTGCTCTGCACAGCCTGTGGGATCTTGGTTTCCTGACCAGGGATTGAGCCCAGACCCTTGGCAGTGAAAGTGCCAAGTCCTAACTACTGGGCCTCCAGGGAATTCCCAATACTGAAATATGCTTTTTTTTTTTTTGGACAAAAACATGTCAGTATTAATGGAGAGGTCATCAGAGTGCCTTGCACAGCAGCCCCCTCTACGCGTGCGCGCACACACACACACACACATACTAGGTGCTCAGTAAATGGTAGGGGTCTCTCAACTGATACTTACTTACAATGTTTAACTTTTTAAAATTTTAAGTTAACAATGTCTCTGCATTATTTTATAGTTAATACACTAAGTCAAAAGATACAAAGGCGTTTGTGAAAATGTTTTAAGTTAACAATGTCTCTGCATTATTTTATAGTTAATACAAAAGTCAAAAGATACAAAGGCGTTTGTGAAAAATGTCAGCATGTGGGCCCTCCCTGTCCTCCAGAACAGCTTGGCCTTGGCATCACAGGGTTGGCCCTTCTCTGGGGCTCCCAGAGCTGAAGTGGGAGTTGGGGGGGAACTAAGGACCCACGTTCAGTTTCATCCACACCTTCCAGCTGAGGGTGGTCCTGGCTTCAGTGTTCACTGAGCCACTCCCTGGCTGTGAGACCTCAGGAGAATCACGGCGCCCCCCTCTGACAGCTGTCTGTGGTCAGCTGGGTGAGGCAGAGAGGGGCCCGACTTCTGCAAGGAGGGCCAGGAAGGACACCTCTGTAACCAGACAATAATTGCTGGTCTTGACTGTTTACTCTGAGCCATACTTCACTGGACGCTCACCATGAGCTTGTGCAATACATATTATTAGTGTTCCTATCTCACAGATAAAGAAACCAAGGTGCAGGCAAGGTGATGAACTTGTCCAAGGTCACTGGCCAGGACTGGCTCCCCTCAGTGCTCTCATTAGCAATCTATGGCCTTGGACCAGGGTCTTAACTGCTCTGAGCCTTTGGTGTTCAGTGTCAACAACGTCTTCCTCCCAGGGTGTGAGGGGACTGAAGCAAAGGGAGATCCCAGACCTGGTGGGGCGAGGGTGTGGAACCACCCAAAACACAGCATTTAGGGAACCCTTGGGCTGCCCCCACCCCCAACTTTCTGGCACTGAACTCAAGCTTCCTCTTGAATCCACTGCTCTTTTGTCTCCTTAGCTGTCCCCAGGATACAGAGAAGGGGCAGAGTCATCAGTAAACATTTCTTTTTTTTCATTCTATCAGTTTATTGCTACCAACCCATCTCCCTCCACCCTCATGCACTCATGCTCAGTCATGTAACCCCATAGACTGCTGTCCACCAGGCTCCTCTGTCCATTGACTTTTCCAGGCAAGAATACTAGAGTGGGTTGCCATTTCCTTCTCCAGGTAAACACTTCTTAATTAATAGAAGAGAGGGAGGCAGGAAGAGGAAAGTATGGAGACAAACCGCTTCTAGAAGTTCCTTCTGCAGGGCAAGATTTGAGGATAGTTT
Organism: Bos grunniens; assembly: GCF_055505025.1. Classification (NCBI taxonomy): domain Eukaryota; kingdom Metazoa; phylum Chordata; class Mammalia; order Artiodactyla; family Bovidae; genus Bos; species Bos grunniens. The sequence goes on from NC_141180.1 coordinate 52,193,084, forward strand.
ATGTGGGTGTTTTTCTTTCTGGACATTTTTATTTGGGTTGTGGGGAGGCGGCGCAAATAAGAGACTAATACTGATAACAACACGTTCAGGGGGAAAAAGAGAAAAGAAAAGAAAGGGAGAGAGTGAGGAAGAAAACAACTTGTGTTACAATTACAACTGTGCTTTTCGGAATCCAGGAAACTTTTGTCTTTTTTTTTTTTTCCTTAATTTTTCTTTTCCTTTTGGCCATACCACATGACATGTGGGATCTTCGTTCCCCGACCAGGGATCAAACCCACACCCCCTGCACTGGAGTCTTATTACCACTGCACCACCAGGGAAGTCCCCAGAAAAGTCTTGTCTTTATAATGGAGAGGCATGTTTGGGCTCTACTGCTGGGCAGGGGTGCGAGGTGAGGAGGAGTTAGAGAGGAGTTTGCTGCTGTTGACAGAGAAAGACAGGCGATAGCTCACCATCAGCAGACCCGCTTTTGTCCCCCAGACAAAGCCTGCCTAGTGTGTGGTGTGGCCGACCACAGGCGGGGATGCGGGGAAGTTGCCCTCACCATAAACTCTCCAGGTGTTTGCTCCAACAAAAAATGTTCACTGACAGATGGAGCCTTAAGCCATTAAGAGGAACAAAACAAATATACAGAACCAAACAAAACCAAGCCTGCTTGGATCTCTGTCTAGAGGCTTCTCTGTGCATGTAAACATGGCTGCTCTGCACACGTAACCGATTCCAGAGTCTCCCAGGTCTTCTGCACTCTTGTCCTGGACAGAGTGAGACCCCCCCAAGTAAGGCCCACCACAAAGGAAGGAAAAGATGAACTCTTGGGTACATCTTTAATGCTGGAGGGAAATGGCAGGACTGCTCCCTGCAGTGGGAGCAGCCGTACGCAGTGAGGGAGATGCTGTCGCTTTGATCTGGGCCTGGATTTGATCTGGGTGGCACAGCCACCCCGTCCCCTCCAGCTGCCCAGCCTGTCCCAGCCAAGACCTGGCCCTGGAAAACGGGTGGCCGGCTCACCATGCAACTGCGTCTCCTCTGAGCCCCATTTGCTTAGTCTGGTGTAGATGCCCTTGCCCTCTCAGATGGCATAGAGAAGGGACACTAGGCAGCTGGTGGTCTCAGCTCATGGCAAGAACCTCAACGGCTCTGGCAGCTCCCTGTACCCTGGGAGACCCCAACCCAGGGCCTGGGGGAGCCTGTGGAGGCCACATCTCCTCTGCCAGAGGCCCATGGGCTTGGCAGCATGGGTGGTGGAGGAGTCTGGGGCGGGCGCACTCACTCGGGCAGGAGACAGTGCTCCCTGTGTTAGTGGAGGAAGCCACCCACCCTGGCCAGGCACCACAGTAACCATCTGCGTGAGTTATTTTATGACAGGAGGCCCCAGTAAGGAACATGGAACTAACATGCCACCACCAACCAGAAGAGTTCGGGAAAGGTCAAAAGGAGACACCACGTGTCTGACAGTCTTCCAGAATCCTCTCGCTGGCATCCATCTTGGCTGAGCAAAGTGTGCACCACCAGGCAGGACTCTGGGTCAGAAAGACTGGCCAAAGACAACCTGGAAACTGATCCCATCACCACAGAACCTGAGACTTCGAACAGACTGTGGCAGAGCTGTTCTCCTGGGTTCCCTTACCCTAACTGCTCTCCGCCCGGGTGCCCCATCTGTTGCTTTGTTAGCACGTGTGGCTCCTCAGACGATTCCTTTCTGAGTGTTAGACAAGAACCCACACTCAGGCCCTGGAAGTGGTCCCATTTCCTGCAACATCTGAAGCTCGCAGGGCAGTGTTGGTGGGATGGCTCGGGGATTGTAGCCTCCCTGGGACTCTCATGGGCTTTGAATATGGGGACATAGGTGGTCTGACAACTCCCCCCACCTGCCCCCACTTCCTCTTCCTGTTGGTGAGCTAAGTAAAGCTCTCATCCCGGAGACAAAAGGGCCGAACGAGGCTCTGTGGGCTGGGAAGTCGCCCTTCCTCCTGCCCCTGCTGTCCAGTCACCCCGTGCTGCTCTCCCTTCCCTCTGAATACACCCCCTCCCCTAGGGCCAGCCCCCTCCCCGAAAGCCTCCCGGCGGGAGGGAGTGTCCACCCACCACCCTGTGGGTCAGGGTACAGCACGTCACTCAGCGAAGGCCTGGGTCCTACGCCTGGACACCCTTCCTCCAGGCCTCTACTGTTGGCTTCTGGTGAAAGGGCTGTGGAAAGGCGGTTGCCAGGCCAAAGCTATGAGGCTACAGATGGGCCTTGTTCTGGACCTGTGGCTGAGAAACAGTTCCCCCAGGGTGGACTCCCACACCACTGACCTTGGCCTGCACCAGCAATTGCAGGAAAGCCTCTTCTTCCTGAAGGACAAACCCCTCCCTGCAACTCAATGTCCTCTCTCAGGTAAGCTTAATATCACCCTCCCTTTCAAGGAACTTCTTTTTTTATTTTGGCTGCTCCAAATGGCATGTGGGATCTTGGTTCCCTGACCAGAGATCAAACCTGCGCCACCTGCATCAGAAGGGTGGGATCTTAACCACTGGACCACCAGGGAAGCCCTCAAAGAACTTCTTAGCAAAATTCCTTTGTTCATCAAAGAGCATCTATTGAGGGATGCACCCAGCGCTGAGGCGATAGATCGATGACTCACACAGTCCACTCCTTATAACTCAGCTTCTGTGTCCTCCCTTCTACACATCGGAACTGCCTGACCACAAGAACATGACTGTATGTTTCTCCCTAACAGGAGACAGTTGTCCTTCCTACCTGTGCAGCAACTCTCTCTTGGCTCCAAAGATTAGAAGACTCATCATCCCAATGGTTATTGTATCAATCACAGGCTGTATTAGTTCCTCCTCAGGTTTGGTCATGGTCTCACTGAAAATTCTGTTTCCTAAAGTTAACCTTCAATAACTCATGTATAGAGACCTCTCTGGTAGTCTAGTGGCTAAGACTCTGCAACTAAAAAATTCTGAGTGAGCAACTAAGACCCAGCACAGTGAAATAAATACTTTTTAAAAAGAATAATTCATGTATATAATTTTTTAAAGAGGGGTAAAGGAGAGAGGAGAATGATTACTTTATGTAAAACGATACACTCGGACTTCCTTTTGGGCCAGTGGCTAAAACTCCATGCTTCCACTGCAGCAGGCACATGTTTGATCTCTGATCTCTGGTCAGGGAAGTTCTCTAGGTCATGCAGTATGGTCAAAAAAAAAAAAAAAGCCAAACCAAACCAAACAAAAAACAATGCGTGCGTGGAAGAAGCATAGAGAGACTGTGCAAAGCTGTCAGTAAACCCGTCCTTTAAAGGGATGATTACACTAAATGAGGCCCCTAGGGTGGGCTCTAACTCAATCTGACTGGTGTCCTTGGACACACGGAGAGACACCAGGGATGTGTAGGCACAGAGGAAGACCATGTGAGCACACAGAGAGAAGGCTGCCATCTGCAAGCCAAGGAGCAAGGCCTCGGAAGAAACCAAACTTGCTGGCACCTTGATCTTGGACTTCCAGCCTCCAGACTGTGAAGAAACACATTTTTGCCGATCCCCTCCCTCCTTCCCCTTCCCCTCCCCCCACACAACATTTTGTTATAGCAGCCAGAGCAGCAGCCTGAGACAACCTTCCTCAGAAGGTGGTCACACAAAACTGTCCCAACCGCCCCTGACTGACAGGGACTGAGATACTTTCCGGTTTCACAGAGGCAAGTGTGTCAGAACAGTAAGCCCCTTTGAATCAACTGAGCTAACAACACTGGTGGGTGGGGGCGGGGAGTGGATAGGGAGATGACGGGGGCGGCAGTGTGTGCCCAGAATAGAAGAGACTTTTTACTGTACCCTTTAAAAAATAGGCTTACTTTGTGGCTCAGCTGGTAAAGAATCTGCCTGCATTGTGGGAGACCTGGGTTTGATCCCTGGGTTGGGAAGATCCCCTGGAGAAGGGAAAGCCTACCCACTCCAGTATTCTGGCCTAGAGAATTCCATGGACTGTATAGTCCAAGGGGTCGCAGAGTCGGACACAACTAAGCGACTTTCACTTCACTTGCAAAATAGAGGACTTCCCTGGTGGTCTAGTGGTTAAGAATCTGCCTACCAAGGCAGGGGACGCGGGTTTGATCCCTGGTCCGGGAGGATTCCACATGCGGTGGATCAATAAAGCCCGTGCGGCACAACTGCTGAAGCCCACTCACCTGGAGCCCGTGGTCCGCAATGAGAGAAGCCACCACAGTGATAAGCCTGCGTGCTGCGACTGCAGAGTAGTCCCCAGCTCACCGCAACTAGAGGAAGCCCGTGTGCAGCAATGAAGACCCCGCAGGACCAAAAAACAAATAATTAAAAATTATTATTTTTAATTATAGAGTGGTATTTAATTATAAGAATTCTAATAAAATTATAATTTGAAAATGGGATATGGGTCACAATGAAAGATTAGTAAGATTCATGTGGTGGGAAAAATATCTGAGTTTCTTGGTAAGCAGACTGTCTCTGGGGAGGTGAAGTGGGAGACGAGCCGCAAAGTCACAGAGGCTGACATTTTTCACAAACACCTTTGATCTTTTGACTTTTGTACTATGTGTATTAACTATATAATAATGCAGAAACATTAACTTCAAATTTTAAAAAGTTTAACATTGTAAGTTAGTATCAGTTGAAAGATCCTTACCATTTATTGAACACCTATTGTGTGTGTGTGTGTGTGTGTGTGTGTGTGTGTAGGGCAGTGCTGTGCAAGGCACTCTGATGACCTCTCCATTAATACTGACACGTATTTTGTCAAAAAAAAAAAAAGCATATTTCAGTATTGGGAATTCCCTAGAGGTCCAGTAGTTAGGACTTGGCACTTTCTCTGTCAAGGGTCTGGGCTCAATCCCTGGTCAGGGAACTAAGATCCCACAAGCTGTGTGGTGCAGCTGGAATAAGAAAAGTATATTATCCCCGTGTTTTAGAGGGAGACTTATCTTGAAGTGGGTAGAAAACCCACCTAAGGCCACACAGTTTATCAGTGGCACAGCAAGGACTGAACTTGGACCCACCCTCGCCTGGAAGGTCTGGATGAACCAAAACCTGGGTTCTTAGTCCTTCCCTGTCCCCACCCCTCCTTAGCCCAGGGAACCCCTGGGAAGTGCTGGCCCGCTGACACCGAGGCCAAGTTGCTTTGGAGGACAAGGAGGGCCCATTGCCCACCCAGGGTCATGTCTGGAGACCCCAAGGAGCCACATGGGCCCCCAGGTCTTGGGTGGGTAGGCTGATGGGTGCAGGATTAGGGCAGCCCAGGGCATCTGGGGCTGGGGCTCGGGGTGTTTCTGGAGCACCACAGCAGTGCCTCCCTCATCAGGAAGGAGATAGGAGTCCCTTCCCCCTCAGATGCTAGGCTCTAATCCAGAAGTGAACCCACGGTCGGACTCCAGTCTTCACTGACCTTACAGTTCCGTTTGGTTCCAAGCCTAGGCTCTGGTCCAGTTTGTCCCCATCCACGGAGTCTGCAGGATGACCTCTGACCTCACATTTTCTCACAGCCTTCAGCGGGCAGTCTGGACTCTGGCTGGGGTCAAAACCAGCCTGTAAGAGATAGGAGTGTGGTCGTGGGCACCTGGCCCTCCTTACCTGCCCTCCTGCCTCAGTCCCTGCATCCATCTTTCCAGACTCTCTGGGGGCCGGGTCTGTGGCCCCCACCTCAAGACGGCCAGCCCATTGCCCTCCGTGCTACCCTCAGCTCTAGGCGAGGTCCAAACTGGTCCTTCATCGGGGTGAAAGTGAAAGTGTTAGTTGCTCAGTTGTGACCAACTCTTGCGGCTCCATGGACTGTAGCCCGCTAGGTTCCTCTGTGCATGGAAATCTCCACGCAAGAATAATGGAGTATGCCCTCCTCCAGGGAATCTTCCTGACCCTTCCTGACCCAGAGATCAAACCTGGGTCTTCCACGTTGCAAACAGATTCTTTACCACCATCTGAGCCACCAGGAAAGCCCAAACTCTCTATTCCCTTGGCCTCTTTCCTCCTTCCAGACAGAAGATCTACCTCGGGGGCCACTAAAGCATCTCCAGCCAACATGACCTGGCAGGGTGTTGGGCCAGACACAGGTGAGAGTGGAAGTAGGGGAAGCCTGGCTTCTTCTGCATGACAAAGGGTGGGGGCTGCCCTCCCCGCCTGACGGCTAATCAGCCCATTGTCAGAAGTCTCCCAATCCACACTGGCTTTTTCTCTTTGGCCTCTGGCTAGGGTTGCCAGATTTAGCAATTAAAAATATGGGACTCCTGGTGAAAGGTGAAATTTGAATTTCAGATAAACAACAAATGATGTGCTAAAGTATGTCCCAAATTGTGTTCTGTATTTTATCTGGCAGCCCTACCCCTGGCTGATTGCCCAATTGTTTTAATTCCCCACTAAAACTCCTCTACCATGCAAATCCACATTCATTTGGTGAAGCCTCAGGAAATTGAAGGACATGCCCCCTACCCACATCGAGTCCCCCGGTCACCTGGGCTGAGTCCACTTGGCTGCTTCAGAGGATTGAACAAGGACTCTGGCTGGAAACAGCTGGAGGCTGTGGAAAGAGCTGTGGGCTAGGAATCAGACTTGACTTTAGGCAGGCATCCATCATTAACTGTTGTGAGCCAGGGATATTGTTGCCTCTCTGAGCCTTTGTTTTCTTAGCTCAAAAATTGGTGGAGGGAACGGGCTGGATGTTTTTTTCAACTCCAATCTCTGAATCTGTGAACAGCCAGGGAAAAGGAGAGGATGAGGTTCCTTATTGGGCAAAATCCCATTGGTACTAAATTACCCCAGGCTCCCTTGTCTAGGAAGGTCGCCCCTTCCCCATTAAGCACTGGGAAAAACATTGGGTTTTCCAATTGTGGACAACCCAGAAGCTCAACAGTCCCTAGGAGTCCTTTGAGCACCAGGCTCAGATGCTCATCCTTGTAGGCAGAATTGGTCCTTAGCCAGAGATCCAAGGTGTTGGTGTGCACACAGAGGAGCTGTAGCAAGAATCAGGACTCTAAGTCCACACCAGGGACCGGAGTTTGCTCTGTGACTGAAGGACAGGGAAGAGAGCACTTAGAGATCCTTGCCTCTTCTTCAGGGAACAAGCTTTTTAATTTAACTGGTCCAGCAATCCCAGCCAAGGTAGAGGCACCTGACCACAATAATACCATCTGTCCACAGTCTAGACAGCCCCCCTCCTCGGGCTCAGGGACCTGTCTGGATGCTGAGCTCCCAGGAGGTCTGAGGGGTGTGACCTCCCTTCCTCCCAGCCTCTCCCCCCTCCCACCATCCTGGCCCAGCCCAGGGCTGCTATAAAGCTGGCCCAGCCTGGCTCTCAGCACACCCCGCTGCTGGGACCCTCCTGGAGCCTCATCCGGGGACACGTCCACTCTGCCCTTCCTTCTCCCCAGCAGTGCCATGCAGCCCCTGTGGCTCTGCTGGGCCCTCTGGGTGCTGCCCCTGGCCGGCCCCGGGGCGGCCCTGACCGAGGAGCGGATCCTGGACAGCCTGCTGCAGCAGCTGCACCTCAGCGAGGTCCCGATCGTGGACAAGGCCACCGTGGAGGGGCTGGTCATCCCCGCCCATGTGAGGGCCCAGTATGTGGCCCTGCTGCAGCGCGGCCACGGGGCACGCTCCCGGGGGAAGAGGTTCAGCCAGAACTTCCGAGGTGAGGCCCGCCCTCCTGCTGCAGCCTGGTCCTTGTGGTGGTGGTGGTGATGGTAGTGGTGGTAGCTGTCTGGGGTGCAGGGTCCACAGGGCGGTGAGGGGGTACCATGGCCTGTGAGGATGACAGGTCTGGGCTCCTGGTCTCTGTCTGCACTGAGGACCCTGCCTCTCAGGGCCAGGAGGAGCTGGGCCGGCTGGACTGGCTGACAAAGCCAAGGCAAGAACAGGGAATCATGGGACAGGAAGCAAAGTGGAAAGAAGAGAGATTAGAGAAGACAGATGGTCAAGGTGCCTTTGTGCTAGGGGACAAAGAGCTGGCTTCCGCAGAGTGCTGCCTTAGAGAGAAAGGACCTCTGCATTCAGTTATCACCTCTGGTATTTGTTTTTGGACAAGTCTCCCAACAACTCTTGTGTTTCTTGAAATGAGATTAAATTAGCTTTGACTACTTCCCAGAGTTGTGGGTATTCTATGAGATGGAAGGTACCAGGTCTGAGTCCTATGGCAGCCTCTCACCTCCCCAGGGCTGGGGACACCCACAGACAGACCAGGCCAGGCGCCTGGGGAGACGAGGAGACCGTTGCTGGACACCTCATCAGGGGTGACTGCTGGCAGCCATGGGGCTGGCTGATAAAGCGATCGCGCTGCCAACCTGGAGCCTCAGGTGCTGGGGACGGATTGCTGGGGCCTCTGAAGAGGGTGTCGTGCCTGACCTCACCATTTCCCTCAGGGCTCGGTAATTCCACAAAAATTGCCCCTGTTCCTTTTCACCAGCAAGAGTCCCCTCACCAGGCAGGGAAATGAAAGTAAATTCAGAGCTCTTTGCCTCTTCGGAAAAGCCGATTTCAGCTGGTGACTGTAGATTTTCACTGGCTGGTCCTTGGCCTTCCACCCTCCATTCCCACTCCTGCCCCTTTGCCTAAAGAAGCCTGCAGGTCTGCAGTCTTCACTCAGAGTCCCAGCCCTTGCCCAGTATCCCAAAGCTGCCCCTCCCCTCACTAGTGGTGAGGGGGGTCACCACTAGTAAACAAGCCCCAACCCCAGATGATGGTTTTGGAGAGCCTGCTTGACTCTAACAGTTTTTCTAGGAGTGGAGGTGCTCTGTTTCTGGCCTGGCCCATCAGTTTCCCAGCCTCCAAACTCTCCCTGGGGATTCCTGGGGAAACCCTGTTCGCTCTCCCTGAGCCCTGCATCCTCAGAGCTCGCCTGGTGCTCGGAGGGGCTCCGCTGACTCCGCTCCCGTCCCCAGAGGTGGTCGGCAGGTTCCTGACATCCGAGGCGTCCTCGCATTTGCTGGTGTTCGACATGGAGCAGCGGCTGCCGCCCCGCAGCGAGCTGGTGCAGGCCGTGCTGCGCCTCTTCCAGGAGCCGGTCCCCAGGGCCGCGCTCCGCAGACACGAGCGCCTCTTCCCGCGCAGCGACCGCGCCCGGGTCACCGTCCAGTGGCTGCACGTCCGCGACGACGGCTCCAACCGCACCGCCCTCATCGACTCCAGGTGCGGAGGTCGCGGCTGCGGTGTGGGGCTGGGGGGAGGGAAGGAGGGCTGGGCCCGGGGCGGGAGGAGGGGCGGGAGGAGGGGCGGCTCGGTCCCGGCGGGGACCCCGGGAGCAGGTGGGAGAGGTGCCGCCCCCGGGGCCACCCCGGGCAGTCCCAGTCCCCACGCCTGAGCGCGGGCCTGTGTCTCCCTCCGTGCGGTGTCGCAGGCTGGTGACCATCCACGAGAGCGGCTGGAAGGCCCTGGACGTTACCGAGGCGGTGAACTTCTGGCAGCAGCTGCGCAGCCCCCGGCAGCCGCTGCTCCTGCAGGTGCTGGTGCAGCGGGAGCACCTGGGCCCGCTGGCCTCCAGCGCCCACAGGCTGGTCCGCTTCGCCCCCCAGGGGCCGTCGAGCGGCCGGCAGGGGGAGCCCCAGCTGGAGCTGCACACCCTGGACCTCAGGGACTATGGGTAGGTGCTGTGGGTCACTGCGGGTGAACCTATTTTGAAACCGGCAACTTTACAGGGTGCTGTGGGAATGAATGAATATATAAAATATCTCCTTCCACTCTTGGGAGTAATGTCAGCTCTAATTATGATTTTGGGGGTTATTTCTAGTTATCCATCCTTATCACAAATATCCAACATTTTTAACATAATGAGAGATGGATCATAAATCTTTCCAGGTGTCCCACTAGGTCTCACCCTGGGCCCCATGACCCCTGCCCTCTCAGCTGACCTCTGACTCTGCCTCTCTTTGCTCCCCACAGAGCTCAGGGAAACTGTGATCCTAAAGCACCGGTGACCGAGGGCACCCGCTGCTGCCGCCAGGAGATGTACATTGACCTGCAGGGGATGAAGTGGGCTGAGAACTGGGTCCTGGAGCCCCCAGGCTTCCTGGCCTATGAGTGTGTGGGCACCTGCCAGCAGCCCCCAGAGTCCCTGACCTTCAAGTGGCCTTTTCTGGGGCCTCGACAGTGCATCGCCTCGGAGGCGACCTCGCTGCCCATGATTGTCAGCATCCAGGAGGGAGGCCAACTCCAGCCCCAGGTGGTCAGCCTGCCCAACATGAGGGTGCAGACATGCAGCTGTGCCTGGGACGGGGTGCTTGTGCCAAGGAAGCTGGAGCCGTAGGTGTGGGATATAGTCATCGAAGGACTTGGCTTGTGTGTGTGTTGAAACTGTTCCGGGCGCCAGAAGCAATGGGGATGGCATGTGTTTTGTGCTTCATACTGAGTTCTGACCAGTCAGCTCGCCTTCTGATTTTTGTTTCTCAGGAACAAGACTCCCTGGACACTGGGAGCCCCTGCCCAATCTTCTCTCTTCGACATTTTTTCACTGCACTGTATCCTAAGCACTTACCTGTGTAGATTTTGTAACCTAAGAAGAGAAACCCCAATTTGTCATTGTTTCCTTGTCCTCTTATTGGACCTGGGCTGAGCTCCGTGGTATGGCTGGGAGATACACTTGCTGCTCTGGGCTTAAAAATCTGTAGTAAGTAGAGGTTGTGCATTTCTAACTCAAATAATAAGGGTATTCTGCAAGAAACAAATAAAATACATTTTATTCTGTTTTATCCAGAACCCTGCAAATTGTGAGAGAACAGAAAGTTCTATAGGAATTAGGTCAACCAGATTAGAAAATTAAGGAAAAGACTTTAAAAGACTTGTTCAAGGTCTCAGTTAAGTGATACAGGATGCTAGGATTGGAATGCATTGATTCTAATGTGCCTGTCCTCTTAAGATTGAGGCAGAACATTTTTTTGTCATTGCTGTTGGTATTTTTATTTTTCTTGGCACAGGGAGTGGGCTTTATTTCCATTCTAGTTGATACAAAATTTTTTAAAATCTGTGATCAAAATCATCATCTACAGGAATGTGAATCACTCCTTTAGATTTGAGGGTAGATAAAGGGAGCAAATGACAAAATGTTGATGTAAGATTTTAGAATGCCAAGATTACACTGGCTTTAAACTGAGTTTGATATAGGGTTCAGGCCTGGGGCATGGTTGTCTTGGATTCCTTGCTTATCTTTACAGCTAAAATTAACTGTAAATTCTACATCCTCCATATTTCCATTTTCTTCTCTATTAGATAGGAACAATCCTTGACTTCTCTGTACTTCTACTGGAAATTTAAGGAAGTAGTGTTTTTATAAGCACTCCACATGCTGCCTGACACATAGTGGGGCTATGGTTATCTCACCTCACATGTTGATCTGTCTAACCTTCTCTTGATTTTGAAATAACCTGCTGCTGCTGCTGCTAAGTCACTTCAGTCGTGTCCGACTCTGTGCGACCCCATAAACAGCAGCCCACCAGGCTCCCCCATCCCTGGGATTCTCCAGGCAAGAACACTGGAGTGGGTTGCCATTTCCTTCTCCAATGCATGAAAGCGAAAAGTGAAAGTGAAGTCGCTCAGTCATGTCCAACTCTAGTGACCCCATGGTCTGCAGCCTACCAGGCTCCTCATCCATGGGATTTTCCAGGCAAGAGTACTGGAGTGGGGTGCCATCCCCTTCTCCGTTGAAACAACCTACTGAAAGTCAGTTTAGAAATCCCTTCCCTCTCTGAAATCAAGGATCCTAACTTTTCTTTTTGTCAGTGTCTCCATCAATGTAATCACTGGGGTTAGAACCTTACACTTCCCTGGACCCCACAGCGCAGGCCAGGGGTGGCTGCAATCATTGAGGAAGGGGAAGAATAAGGACACAAGGTGGAGGATATGCGGGGAAGAGAGTGGACAGAGTCCGTCTGAGGCGCCAGGGGCCACACACAGGCACCTGCTGGAGGTCAGCTGTGGTTCCTTGGCCGCTGGAGGGAACCGCAGGAGGAGAGATGGCCAGGCGCTTACGGGTAGGACAAGGGCTGTGCTGAGCACAGAGGTCAAGGGCAAACTCTGGAAATAACTAGTGACTGGGGGTTGGGGAGAAGGAGGAAGCCAGCAGATGGGTCAGAAAAGCACTGCTAGAGAAGCAGAAAACACCCCCCGCCAGGCTCCCTCCAGAGATCCCCAGGCTGGCTGGGGAGAGAGATAAGGTGAATACATTTACCATGACAACAAAAGATGAAAGCCCAGAAATGGAAGAGAGGTCAGAGCCCTGCAAAGCTGTGCAGGTACAGAGTGCGGAGCTGTTCAGGATTCACAGATTTTTAGTGCTGGAAGGGACCTGAGAGAAAGCTTTGGTCCAACCCCCTGCGGAAACAGAGGCCTGCGGAGGAGGGCAGATTGCTGCAGCCGGGGGGCTGTGCTCTTTGGTTTCACTGGGGGCGCGGTCCTCATTGAACACCGACCTGTGTGTTGCCCAGAGCACACCCCGGTGCCCTCGAGGAGCTTACAGTCCAGCTGCGGGGACTGCTGCTCATACGGAACTCTCTGGGACCCAGAGCTCAGCGAGCTGGGCTAGAACGGTGACCCTGGCGGCCCGGTATTGGCAGTTCCGGCTTTGGCTCCAGGGCACCGCCGAAAACACTGCGACTTCTATTTGGGGCCAAACGTAGGAACCCCCCGGCCCCCCCGGCCCCTCCGGCCCCAGGGCTTTCACTGTCAGGCTATTCAGAACGATAGCGGAGCCTTAGTCTTCCGCACTGGGAACCAGGTGACGACGGACTACGTGGAGCCGAGGTGCGGGCTGAGCCCACCCGATTTCCCTATTCCCCCCTACCCGGCCCCGATACAGGCGGGCCTAAAGCTGGTCTAGGAAATTCAGTGCACTACAGAAAAATCAAGAACTTTCGCCGATGCGCTGCCCCCGCGTTCCACGGATGTGACCACCCTGTACTAGGCCCGGGGCTCCCCAAGGTGTCTGTCGGGGAAAGGGGACGCGCCGGGGGGCCGGGGAGAGGAATCAGCCCTGGAGCACTCTCCTCGGTCCCAGGACACGAGCTGGCCGGGCCGGGACCTGCAGACTTCAGGGAGGAGCTGAGTGGCCCCGCGGTCTGGCCTGGACGGAGGATCGCCGAGGGGCGCACGGCGCCGGGGGCGGGAGGCGGCTGCAGAACTGACACCCACTCGGGCGTAGCTGCAAATTGGGCAAGCCGTGGACGCGGCTCTGCGCATGTGCAGGAGAGCGGGGAGTTTCACTTTATAACTTTTAAGTGGTCAGGACGCAGCCCCGCCCAACCAGGTGGAGCCAGAAAACTTACGGTCTGCTCGGGTCGCTGCGCCGCCGCCGCCGCCGCCGCAGGTAAAGGGGAAGGGGCGTTGAGAGGGGGAATGACGCCTTCTTCCTTTCCCCGAGACGGGCAGAACCCGGGGTCTACGCCAGGGTGCCACGTCTAGTGTCTGGTTCCGGGGTGAGGCCCTCGTGCCTCCGCAGTCCCAACTCCGGAACAGGGGTGACCGAGTGGCTGGGAGGAGAGTGTCTGTCCCCGGGCTGCGCAGACCTCGCGCTCCGCTTCCAGCGTCGCGCCTGATGGCTTTACGCAACTTCCCAATCCAAGGCTCCAACTTTTCGCTTTTAAGGCTAATCCCTTTCTCTTCCCACCCTCTCTCTGGGTATTTGTCAGCTGGAATCGACCTCCCAGCCTAGCCCGGGGATCTCAGCCAGGGGCTCTTTTTTCTCTAAGCGAGATATGCGAGGCGGGCCTGGGTAGGGGCTGAGCATCTGAGTCCCCTGCCCCTGGGAAGGTAGAAACCACTCTTTGGAGTCCTGAGGAGGGAAGATAGGGGTTTTGGAGGATAAGGGGAAGAGGAGAGCTCTGCTAAGAAACCAAAAACGTAGAGGTTCCAATACCTGATAAGCCTGGCTACCTGAGACTCTGGGGTGGCCTCTCTTTCAGCTCAGTCGGTATTCTGAAAAACAGGAGACCACAGGGGTATACAAAATGACACCCTTTCCCCCTTTGCTTCCTTCTGCGCTGAAGTTGTGTGACTGTATCCAGCCCCAAGAGTGTGGAAGGTTTGAGGTTAAGCCAGTGGATTGTGCTCACCAGTCCAGGCCCAGTGTGTACAAAGAGGCTGTGTGTGGGGGCATCCTGAGGACTTCTTGGGCCCTGACTCAAGCAGAGTTGTGGAGTCTTGCTGGGGATGAGGAAAGACTCTAGGTCATCTCTTATTGGAGAAACAACCCGTATTTCCCTCTTCTCCTCCATGCTTGCCTTTCTACTTCCCTCCTCTGACACCTGTCAGAGAGTCTTGAGCCTGCTGCTATCTTGAGGTGGAGTATACAGAAGGAGAGGCTTCTTTCTGCCTTCACACACCTCTTGTCTGGGCTTCCGTGGTAGCTCAGATGGTAAAGAATCCACCTGTAATGTGGGAGACCTGGGTTCGATCCCTGGGTTGGAAGATCCCCTGGAGAAGGGAATGGCTACCCACTCCAGTATTCTGGTCTAGAGACTCCCATGGACAGAGGAGCCTGGCAGTGTATAGTCCATGGGGTCACAAAGAGTCAGACTCAACTAAGCAACTTTCACTTTACTTCACCTCTTGTTTGTTTAGTTTATGGGCAAAGATCTCCCTTGGGTGTTCATGGTGCTCTAACAGGAAAAATGTCAGATGGGGTTTTGCTATCATGTTTCCCATGGTCTGGAGAGGTGACTTAAAATAAAAGCAGATTTGGGGTGCCCATAGGGTTCAATGCTTTATGGGCATTGCCTCCCACTCACCCTGCAGGAAGAACTTCATTGTCTCCATTTTACGGAGAAGGAAGCCAAGGCACGGAGTGGTGAAGCCACGTGGTGCTGGGAGCCTCACTTCAGAGCCTGCTCAGGGCTTCAGTCCACTGCAGCGGGACTCTGGGCCATTTCCCTAGCGCTCCACTGCTGCTGTCTGTGGAGGTGAATGGTTGTCCACGTTCCTGGACGCTGTTTGGTGGGGCTTTAAGGAGAAGTTTGCAACCTGCCATCTAGAACATCAGAGTCTTCTCTTATGGCAGAGGACCTGGAACTGTTTGTCGTCCTGCCATCGTAGTAACAAAATCAGAAGATTTGGTGATGATAAAAATACCCTGAGTTTGCAAGAGCTGATGATGCTCACACTTTCTGCTCCTGTTTGTGGCAGGGAGGCACAGAGATCTTCTGGTGTGCTACAGGGGCCAGCAGCTGCCAGCTTGGATGGGCAAGGGGTTAACATGGGTGGCTGACTTCTTTGGCAGTTTGGGGAATGGCCATTGCATTGAGCCCTCTGTCCCCCCACCACAACCAGACTCTGGGGTGTACGTGGGTTGAACTTTGAGTTGAGTCCTGAGTCACCTGCTGCTCACCTGACCCCAGGGCCTCAGCAGTATATCTTGGCTTTCCTGAGTGAGATGATGAGCAGAGAGCTCCCTAAAGAAGGGATGGATAAGACCAGGCATTTACAATATGTATCTGACAAATATGGGATGACTGAACATGACCAGGCAGGGCACCCATGGCCACAGAGCCTAATTGCTGGTTTGGCCCCTGCCCAGTGCCGTCAGTCTTTCAGCCACTAAGCCAGCTCTCTCCCAGTTGCCACCAGCTGAATCTCCTTCTCTGCCCCTCCTGCTCCTCCTGAGCCTGGGGGGGCTGCCCTGTGGCCGATATGTTGCCAGCTGCCCTCTCAGCATGCCCGCTGGGGAGGATGCAGGCGGCTGGCCTTGGAGGGACTGTGATGGTTCCGCAGTCTTGCAGACTTGTAACAGGCGGAGACAGACCTCAACTAAGCAGAAAGGTCTGAGAGACACTGCGGGCCCCCAAAGCTATGCCTGCATCTGGAGGGCACAGAGGGGACAGGCCACCTCTGAAGGTCAGCTGGCTGGCTGACCTCACTGAGTCCTTCTTATCAAACCTTATTAAACTACCCGGGGGAGCCTGTTTGACTTAGAGGCGTGACAGGGGCGGAAAAGATGGGGAGGAGCCTGGGTCCCTGCCTCCCATTAGGCCTCTGCTCTCTCAAAGCTCCACACAAAGCAGAATTGGTGAGGCGCCCCCCTACCCTCCACCACAGCACCACAATACTCCCTCTGTGACCATTTTATGGGGATTTTTTTTTCCCCCACTTCACTGTTCAGGCCTTCCTTGTTGGTTCTGTTGCTTTTTTTTTTTTTTTTTTCCTGATTCTAGTCTTTGGGGGACCTGGAGAAGCCTTCCCAGCTACCCTTGGGCCTGTGTGAGGTCCTGGACTCCGTCTTCCCAGAGCCTACAGCTCCCAGTGCTGCTGTGGGAGGAGTCCCAGTGCCCTGGGCTCACCAGGGCCTTGAGCCCTCGGACAAGAGGGGAAAGGCTGGAGTTTCAGGTGATGCTGGGGAGGAGAGAGGAGAGGAACAGGGTGCACAGAGGAGGGTGGCCCCTTCATAGCACTAGGTGCCTGGAGAGAGAGCCAGGACAGGAGGGAGCCCGTTGGGAAGAACTGTAGGCTCTGGATGAGTGTTTGAGTTCCGAGACACCGGGCAAGTGTGAGTGCAGGGGAAGTGTGCTGGAGGGTTTCACACCGGAACCCCGGCATGGGTAAAGAACAGCTCCCACGTGACTCTGGTTGTCTCCTGTGTTCCTTCAGGGAAGTCTGCAAAGGCTGGTGCCCTATGACCTCCATCAGAAAAGCCCAGCAGGAAATGAGCAGTGGACCCGAGGCAGCTTGGGAGGCAGCCAGGGCCACCGCTGCCTTTGCCAGCGCCAACTGAGGCCCTCTCCAGGGGACACATCCACATTTCCTTCCCCAGTGTCTGGTAAGTGTGGGGACAGGAAGGAGGGGCAGGCCTTCGCCAGCCAGCGTCAGGCTGGGTGTTGCATTGGGGCGGTGCCACTGGGTGGGGTTTAAAGGAGAGAAACTAAGACCATCTGTTTCCCAGAGGCAGCTTTTGTGACTCTGCGCAGAGCCAGCAACTTCATGGCTCTGCCATCACACCCTCCAGCCACTGCCGAGTCTCTAATAGGGCTGACAGAATGACTTGGCCTCTCGGGGAGTCCTCCCATGCCCCCGGACCTACTGCCTCCCCCATGCCTCCTACACCTCCTGTCCTGTGTGCATGAGATTGTCCCAAAAGAGCCATCCCAGCGGCCAGAATTGGCAGTCACTGGCTCCCCAACACACACCCAGACTGTATTACCGCATAGTCCAAATATCTGTCTGTTCTCTATACCGTTTCTTGTCTCCCAGATTTTTGTCCCTCTAACAGGTAGGAAGACAGACTTAGCCAAAGTCCCCTGGGAATCTAGTCTAACTAGATTTAAGGAGATGGGACCTTGAGAGAAAGGGATGCTGAGCATTTTTCCAGACTCTTCAGCTGCAGACAGTGTGAAAGCATGCCCGCTGGGGAGGATGCAGGGGGCTGGCCTTCGGAGTTTGGAGATTTCCATTAGTTTCACCTGCGGTTACCAGGCGTCTCTGAAAGGAAAGGTCAACAACCAGCCTGGAGCAATATTTGCTTTGGAAATGCTGGACCTTCCAGAAAGGCCAGGAGTGTAGGAATGAGAGGGCAGAGCCCAGGGAGTGCTCCAGGGATGCACAGTGGGTGACTCAGGGGTCCCTGAGGAGGCTTGGGGCCCGTCCTCCTCCCCCTAGTCCACGTCCTCCCCCTTTGCCTTCTCTGTCTCCTCCTCTCTGCTGCTCTTTCCCTGCCTTTTTTTTTTTTTTTTAAATCTTTCTCTCTTTTTAAAACATATTTATTTGGCTGCATTGGGTCTTAGTTGCATCATGTGGAATCTTCATCAGCACACGGATTCTCTGGGTGTGGTGCATGGGCCCCAGGGCATGTGGGATCTTAGTTTCCTGACCAGGGATGGAGCTCACATCCCCTCCATTGCAAGGCTGATTCTTATCTACTGGGCCACCAGGGAAGTCTCCTTCTTTGCTTTTTAATCTCTCACCGAACAGGTGTGGGTAGTCAGCTGCAGAGGGAATGTGGCAGAGCAGAAAGAGAACTGGCATCTGAGACCCAGAAGGCTGGGTCTGAGACTTGACTCTGCCCTGATCAGCTCTTTAATCTTAATGGAACTCTTAAGGCCCTGAGCCTCAGTTTCCAAGTATATGGTGTGGGCCTATCTCTGAGTTCCCAGCCTGACATCTCTTGAGCTCTTGTCTATGGGCCAGACAATCAGCAGTTGTTGCATTTGGACACTCTTCCTCTTCTGTTGATTCCTCTGCCCCATCCTGTCCCCTGCCCGCACTCCAGGCCTCCCAGGGCCACTCCCACCCCTTACCCCGCAGGAATGACTTCCTGACAGTCATCCCTGAGGCTGGAGGAACTTGGCACCCCTTAGGCAGGCTTCTGTCCTTCCCTTTCCTCCTATTCATCCCTGCCCTTGGGGAGGCAGCCAGCTGTGTCCTGGATGAGCCATCTGCCCCATCCATCTGACCCTTGGGCTGCATCCACAATGGAGCTATTCTCTGTAGACTCTGCCGGGCACTCAGGGCTGGTGTTTGCCTCTACTGGATCCCTGTGCCCCAGCAGCCCCTGGTGGAGACACCCGCCCTTGGCTCTGTCAGCGCTGGCTGCAGAAACCACGGGAGAGTTGGTGTCCTGACTCTCTGTTGGGTCTCCTTCTCCAGGGAGGATCAGCGTGATGACCGACTCCCCTTTCCTGGAGCTGTGGCAGTCCAGAGCAGTGGCCATCCCCGAGCGGCTGGGCATCGGGGACCAGCCCAATGACTCCTACTGCTACAACTCGGCCAAAAACAGCACCGTGCTCCAGGGGGTCACCTTCGGGGGCATCCCCACTGTCCTGTTCATAGATGTCACCTGCTTCCTGGTGAGACCCCCGGGGATCATGTCAGTTATTTGTTTAACACTAACCCCCTCCCCCGCCACAGGGCTTTCTGGGAAACTCAGGTGAGGAGCCAGACATCCCTGGGTTTAAGTCCCAGTTCTTCTGCTTCCCAGCTCTGTAACCCTGGGCATATTACATAGTTTATTGGGGCCTCAGGTTTTTGTTCTGTGAAAGGGAGGTAATAGTTCTTATCTCGGAGATTCTTGGAGAAGGTTAAATAAGGTGAAGCATGTAAAGAATATACGTTACTGCTCTTTTGTTTATTATCATTGTTACCACGCTGTCAGCCCGTCATGTGTCTAAGGCCCTTAGGAAGGGTCACTCTGCTGGGATGAGAGATGTGACTGGAGAGTGTGGATGAGAATTACAGCAGCTGCAATTCCCAATTTATAGATGTCACCCTTGTTCCCCACTGGGGTCCTTGGGCCTTTAGAGAATCAGATGTGGAGAAAAGGAGAGAACTGGGGGAAGGGGAGTACGCCTTATTAGCTCCTCATAGTGGACTTTTGTTCATTCAGACCTGCTTGTTCCCAAAGACCCCCACCACCATCACCCAATTTGAAATATGCTGTCTTTCCCCCTAGACTGGCTCAGACTTGCTAGGTGTGATTTACTGGGGTGCTAGGGCACCTTCTTTTCAAAAGTGTCCAAGGGATGGTTGGTCCCTTTTGTCACCTTCTCCTCACATGTAGTGGAAACCATCTGGGTAACCGAGGTAAGAAGGGGCAGAGGGAGTGGACCCCTTGGACTGCTTTGGACCAGAGGCACCTGGGAGAGGGGAGATAGGGTAGCCTAAGGTGCATGCTAAGTCACTTGGGGGCCCCATGCCCTAAAGGAGGCGGCTATCCAACCCAAGTTTACTTGCAGGAAAAATGTTCATAGGAAGAGAGGAAGGGAGTTTTCCATTTTCCTCCTTAGGATTGAGGTCTAAATTGTTGCATTAGAGTTTTGCTACATTGTTAATCTTCTATTGGCAAATATGGAAACCTGTGTGTACTCATGTTGCTTTACCATAAAGGGCTCTTTAAGTGTCAAGTAACCTACCTCTTGGGGCCAAAACCCATTCATAGGTTGAGAACAGTCCTCTCTACCAGGCGTGGTTGGGCGGGGGGGAGTAGGCAGGAGTGTGGTGATGGATTTCAGTGTGGGGTTAATGGAGGAGGGTGGTTCTGGAGCTGTTATCCAGCGTCTTCAGGGAGGGGAGAGTCGGGGCCAAGGAGAGAAGTCAGGAGACACAGGCTGGGGTGGGTCTGTCTTGAACAGGGTTTGATGAGAAGAGAGAGTCACTCTCCGTTGGAGTGTGCTAGTAGGGTAGATTTTTATTGCAGGAGATTTGGGGATTGGAGCCAGAGGAGCCTGAAAGACATCAAGGCATGGGAAACACCCACACCACTTGAGCCAAGGCAGCAGCCAGGGCAGAGGGCTGGTGCTCATTGAGTGGCTTTCATATTTTTCTGGTGACAAGACTCACCTGCTCTTGAAACTGTATCACCAACTTCCACCTTCACCTTGAGAAAATTCAGCTGGAACTTAGCCACTCTGGAGCCCAAAACCCACATTTAAAAACCGAGTCCCTGACCAGGGCACTCAGGGATATGCTGATTAAAATGTGTCTTTCTACCTCCCTGGATTTTGAAGGGAGGGAGCCTGTCCAGGGTGGGGAGAGAGGCAGGAGTAGGGCAGAGGACCTGCAAAGGAAGGGAGGAGACAGTCTAGAATCCATGGTTTTTAGAGCATAAACGGGGTTAGACTTGAGTCCAGCCCCTTCCATTGCCATTGGGCATGCAGGGCTGCGGATGGCCCCGGCTTGTGGAAGCCAAGCCAGCTAGCACTGGGCCTTTGGTGGGCGTTGCCCCCACATGCTCTGTGCCAGGCGTCCCCAGGGCTTGGCTCCTGGAGAACCAAACTCAAGGTAAATATCTGACCACTTCCAGCTCAGCCTGTGGGTTAGGGGCTCTGCTATTGTGGTTCTGTGATTAAAAATGCAACCTGATGTGAAGGCGGGAGCTGGTCCCCAGGGGTGCTGTTAGGGCCTTCCTGCTCAGGGGCCCTTGCAGGCAGACCAGGGCTGAGGAAGGCTGTGGCTGCTAGTGCTGGCTTGAGAGCAAAGGATAGGCCCTGGGAGCTTGACCGGGAGGCCGCCAGGGCAAGCTCAGCTTCAGCATTGATGGGGACGGGAGCTGGTGAAGGGGGTGAACGCAACGTTGAGCTCTTGAGCTGTGTGGCCTCGGGCAGCTCAGCGCCTTCTCTGGTCCTCTAGCCCTCTTGAGTCTAGGCGGGTGGCCTTTGCCCCGAAGACAGCTGTCTCTTCTAATTAGAAGCCATTCAATAAGATTTTACTTGGTTTCTTTTCTACTTTTAGTTTTTAATAGCAGCATTTTCCATCATAAGAAGAAAATTCTGGGATTATGGCCGCATTGCCCTGGTGTCAGAAGGAAACAGGTAAAAAGATTCATTATTTCAAGTGTGTGTATGTGTAGGTGGGGGGATGGGGAGAGAGAGCATGAGAGGCTGGGAGGGGCTTGTGAAGCCCACCAGGCATAGTCCACATGTGATGCCAGTGTTAGATGGCGCTCATTAGTATGTCTGCCAGGCCTGTACCAGAAACTGTTGTCTTTGCTCTTTACCGCAGACCCGTGAGGTTAGCCTCGGTACCTTCTTTGTGGTGGGGAGAAAACCAGGGCCCACACGCCCAGCTCTCCCTTGGGGCTTAGGACTGGCCGTGGCCATGAACCTTCTGCTTCAGACTACAGAAGGAATCTAGTTGCTTCAGATACTTAAGGCTTTCATCATCAAAGAAGGATGGCTGCTTTCTTCCTTGCCTTGAACATTTCCAAGTGTATCTTCTTTGAGATTAATTAGTTTGGGGCTGGGCATGAGGAGAACCGGGTTGGGAAGGGCAGCAGGGCTGCAGGCGAGCTGCTCCTGTCCCCAGGGCAGGGTCCGCCCGTGGCCCGAATCCACCAGCTTCAGAGGGTCTGTGTCAGAGCACAGACTGCCTTGGCCGGAACTCAGGCCCTTCTACCTCCACCCTGGGCTCTGCTGGCTCTCTGCGCATGTCACCTCAGGGCGGAGAAAGAGTTCTAGGTCTGCACAACTAGAATTTCCAGCTCCAGCTGCTCCCCCTCACCCCAGGATTTTGTGTCAGATGCCGAAATAGGAAGTGAGTGGGGAAACAAGGACAGGCCCGGGCTCCCTGTCCTTGGCCTCCCCAGGGGTTCCCCAGGCAGGCCCCCACTCTTGCTCCACAGGTGGCTCCTGTGTTGAAATGTGGTCTGTGCAGGAGGGTTGATGGGGGTTGTCTATCGATGCCCCTTCTTTCCCCACAGTCTCCACTCTGGTTTTGCAGAAGCCCGAGGGTTAGGCTCTGGGGCCTCTTGCTTCAGCTGTATGTGAGCCTTGGGCCATTTAGGGGAACTTTTGAAACAGCTGGTACATTTTTGGCACATTCACCCTTAGGAGGACTGAGTGCATGCATGCGTGTGTGCTTGGTTGCTCGGTTGTGTCCGACTCTGCAGTCCCACGGACTATATAGCCCACCAGGCTTCTCTGTCCATGGGATTCTCCAGGCAAGAAACCTGGAGTGGGTTGCCATTCCCTTCTCCAGGGGATCTTCCCGACCCAGGGACTGAATCTGGGTCTCCTGCATTGCAGGCAGATTCTTGACCACCTGAGCCATCAGTATTACTGAGTACTACGGCAGAATAGGGCACTTGGAAATCAGGAGACACCCCCACTTCCGTGGCTGTGTCATCTTGGTCGGGACCCTGAACTTGAGCTTGTTGGATTGTTTCCTCTGGCCCTTTCTTGCCTGGAGGGTTACCGTGAAGGTTGTATAAGGCAGTTCTCCGGAAGGGCTTTGACTGAGTTTTACCAGGGCTTGTGCCATTAGAAGTGGGTTAGTAAAGCTGGGAGCAGGAAAACAGAGAGAAACAAAACTTAGCATGTTGCAAATACCTCAAATCGGGAGTGCGCGGGAAGTTTTTATGGATTACTCAGAAGAAAGGATGTGCCCAAATTAACAACGTAAAATGCCCCAATTTGTCAAGTCCAAAATACATGCTTTGGACATTTTCTCATCTATGAGATTAGGTGCGACCTGTTATTAATGGTGATCATAATTTAACTGACAGCATCCTTCCCTTCGTAGTGGTTCAAAAAATAATTGTGCCATTTACAACCAGAGCTGTCTTAGATTTAATAAGATAGTATTTATTCCAAGTTTTAGTTGCTATGTTGGGAAATATATTGTAAACAGGCAACGCTTTGATGTCACTTTACATATATCAGTCACAGGGCTGAGGTTCAAGGGGGTGAAACACAGGATGGTCCATTGACACCCTGGCCCCCTGTTCTTCATCCCACGTAGCAGAGTTTCATGTCTCACCATTCCTTGCAGTGGTCAGTGTCTTTGCCTATATTTTTATGAAGGCTAGTATCTTTGGTCCTGAGCTCCAAGAGGGAGCAAGATACTAGACACAAGTTTAAAAATTTTTAAAGTAACAATCTGTCATTTTCCCCTTTTGTGTTTCCAGTGAGTCCAGATTCCGGAGACTGTCGTCTTCCTCTTCAGGGCAGCAGGACTTTGAAAGCGAGATGGTTGGTATTTAAGGGGCTGGTGTGGTATGGCTGGGAGGCAGGGCTTTGCATGGACGGGCAGGAAGGAACTGGCAGGGAGAGGGCAGTTGTACTCCTGGTGAGCTGCTAACTTCGCACGCTTGACCTTGAGTGGCAAATCTGGTGACAGCGCTTCTCTGCTTTGACTGAGGCACCTGAACTTGAGGATTACTATGGCACAGATGGCGGCTGAGTGACCCAGGATCAGGACACTTGACTGATTCTCAGGCACAAGGCTACAGCACTTGTCTGTGTTATCACATTTATGACTTTGTGTGACAGTTAATTATTAACTTGCCTGCTGGTTTATGAGTCAGCTGCAGGCAGGAACCAAGTCTTATCCAGCTCTGTTCCCCATCTCCTGACACCCAGTAGGTCCTAAGTAACTGGCGAATGAATGACGAGCAAATAATTGTCTTTCCCAGCTGGGTGACAGTCCAACTTTAAGGTGAGCTAAGTTTAAGAGACGTGTTGGACAATAAAACCCACAACACCCTGTCCCTCTCTAAACCCCGCTCCAGGGAACTGTCCAGTTAAGCAGGCTTGTTTCCTTGGCTTTGTCTTGCATCTCATTGAGTCATTTTGAAAAGAACAGAAGCCCTCATCAACTTCTTCAGAGCGACGCTGAACTTTCATCAGCTCTCGATTTGAATTTCACCATTTGACCCAGAAGCCTGTATAATTCCACAAATTGTCAAAACTTGAGAGGTTTTCCCAAGATTTTCAGGCCCAGGACGCACGTTACAAAGGACTGGGAGCACGCAGACTCTGTCGTATTTGAACAAGAGCGTTGCTTGCTGAATTGGGGACAGAAGCAATTTGTTGTTTGTTTGTTTACTTTTATATAAAACAGGAAGTTAGATGGTTGTTTAGTGTCAAAGCTGATGATTATATCTGCCTCCGAAAAACAGAGATTATTGGAAGCTAACCCCTGTTCTCCATTTCCAGGGATTGTGCTCCTGGCTGACTGCAATCTTCCGCCTGCAGTGAGTACAGCGCGGGTGGCTGGGGATGTCTTGTTTGGGTGGGTTTGTATGGGTGTTTGGCCAATCAGGAGGAGAGACCCAAGGTGCTGATCCTGCTGCTGCTGCTGCTAAGTCGCTTCAGTTGTGTCTGACTCTGTGCGACCCCAGAGACGGCAGCCCACCAGGCTTCCCTGTCCCTGGGATTCTCCAGGCAAGAACACTGGAGTGGGTTGCCATTTCCTTCTCCAAAGCATGAAAGTGAAAAGTAAAAGTGAACTCACTAAGTTGTATCTGACTCCTAGCGACCTCATGGACTGTAGCCCACCAGGCTCCTCCGTCCATGGGACTTTCCAGGCAAGAGTACTGGAGTGGGGTGCCATTGCCTGAGCTGGAGTCTCTTAGATACTTTTCAGGCCCAAAGCAGTATGTGGGGGCAGAGAATTAAAGTGGCCCAGGCAGCCTCTATACAAGCTAATTAAAGCTAATTTTTTGCTTTAGGCAGTAATTCTGTCTGCTTACCATTTATCACTGATATATTTGCATGGAAGTTCTTCTAGGCAGCATCATATGTCTTTGAATTGGTGAACAATGGAGAAATAATGATTGTTTAATATATTCAGCTCATTTGGTTAAAAGTTTGCTGTTTTTCAAAACTTGGACCCCTTGGAGAGAAAGAGGTGCTTGGGGCCCAGTTAGTTGCATAGCATGTGATTGGCAGAGTCATGATACGGGACTCGGCTCTCCTGCCTGTGGTGTGTTCTATCCCATCTGAGAGGTCAGTGTTGTAAGATGCACACTATTTTATACAGCACCGAGAATGAGAAAATGCTTTCTATTATGCTGTGATCAGCTATGATCCCACCCCATTTCAGAGATGTTGAAATATGAAAAGGTTTTCTTAGAACTGATGAAATGTGGTAGTTCCAGGATATTGGGTAAATCCTTCTCTCTGGCACCCTTATGTCTGGCCTTCAGTTTTCTCAACTAAGCTGAGAAACACAACATTGTAAAGCATTTGTACTCTCCCTGGCCTTGCACACCCAGAAAAAGACTGAGCACAACAGCTGCTCTGCCTAATTCAGGTGCATTCATATGTGTGAGACCATGTTATAAAGAGCCGAGGTTGCTGAGGGTTGTTCTCAGGGGAAATGGCAGGAGGCAGTCTGTGCAGAATAAAGCAGAGAAATCTGTTCTGAAGCCAGAGGAAGCAGGAGGAGAGGTTTCTGGTGGGGAGGAGAGGACTGAGGTCAGGAAGGGTGGATTTGCTAGCCTCTCCCATCCCTGCCTGTTATGAAATCATGTCAGTGTTTCTTCTTTGCATTGGAAGTTGTCACACACTGTGTAGTAAGTCTATCACAGACAGAAAAGAATCAGCAAGAAGAAATTTTAGTCACCCCTAGCCCTACCTCTGAAAGGTACCTACGTGGTGCGTTTTCTCCTGCTCCGCCACTCTCCATATCACTGCTGGCTGGGGCTCAGGTGATCCCCACCCTGGACTGTGGCCCCCAACTCTCCGCCTGGATCGGGTGGGGCAGAACAGAAATTTTGACTCATTATCTTCATGGTGACTAGAAAACACTGCTTACAGTTTTCCCTGTGGTCCACACCTATGGCTTCCATCTTTCCATGTCCCCTTCCAGCGTAGACCTCGCCTCTCACTGAGTGGGGCTGTAACCTGTACAGCTGTGTATTCTGCTTTGTCATATTAATGCTATTTGTTGTTCAGTTGCTAAGTTGTGTCTGACTCTGATCCCATGGACTGCAGCACACCAGGCTTCCCTGTCCTTTATTATCTTTTGGAGGTTGCTCAAACTCATGTCCATTGAGTCAATGATACCATCCACCCATCTCATCCTCTGTCACCCCCATCTCCTCCTGCCCCCAGTCTTTCCCAGCCTCAGGTCTTTTCCAGTGAGTCGGTTCTTCCAATCAGGTGGCCAAGTATTTGTTGAGTAAGCACATGTTATGGCAAAGTATATGCATTTTGGTAGTTTATTTAGAAGTGAACACAGTGTAATCAGTTGTAGCGTTTTTCCTCCACCTATGCAATAAAAAGGAAGGATCTTAGCAAGCATCCCCACCCAGTGCGAGGTAGGCATCAGGCCTTGATCCTCACTTCCCCTTGTATGCCTGCTGAGTGGCCAGATAGCCAGCAGGTAGCAGCCTCTCCACTTTAGGTCCTAGCCTCCCGTGGTTCCCGTGACCCTCTCTGGAGGCAGCTTATCTGGATTCAACTGTGGTCTGTCTCTGTAGCTGAAGAGCCCACTCGCCATACCATTCACCACACCTTTCAGACCTGCCTTTTTATGCTGTTAGTTCAGTTCAGTTGCTCAGTCATGTCTAACTCTTTGTGACCCCATGGACTACAGCACGTCAGGCTTCCCTGTCCATCACCATCTCCAGAGCTTGCTCAAATTCATGTCCATCGAGTTGATGATGCCATCCAGCCATCTCATCCTCTGTTGTCCCCTTCTCCTCCTACCTTCAATCTTTCCCAGCATTAGGGTCTTTTCTAATGAGTCAGTTCTTTGCATCAGGTGGTCAAAGTATTGGAGCTTCAGTTTTAGCATCAGTCCTTCCAATGAATATTCAGGACTGATTTCCTTTAAGATTGCCTGGTTTGATCTCTTTGCAGTCCAAGGGACTCTCAAGAGTCTTCTCCCACACCACAGTTCAAAAGCATCAGTTCTTTGGGACTTAGGTTTCTTTATGGTCCAACTCTCACATCCATGCATGACTACTGGAAAAACCATAGCTTTGACTAGATGGACTTTTGTTGGCAAAGTAATGTCTCTGCTTTTTAATATGCTGTCTGTTACTGCTGCTGCTGCTGCTGGTGCTAAGTCACTTCAATTGTGTCCGACTCTGTGAGACCCCATAGACGGCAGCCCACCAGGCTCCCCCATCCCTGGGATTCTCCAGGCAAGAACACTGGAGTGGGTTGCCATTTCCTTCTCCAATGCATGAAGGTGAAAAGATAAAGTGAAGTCGCTCAGTTGTGTCTGACTCTTAGTGACCCCATGGACTGCAGCCTATCAGGATCCTCTGTCCATGGGACTTTCCAGGCAAGAGTACTGGAGTGGGGTGCCATTGCCTTCTCCGAATATGCTGTCTAGGTTATTTATAGCTTTTCTTCCAAGGATAAGTGTCTTTTAATTTCATGGCTGCAGTTACCATCTGCAGTGATTTTGTAGCCCAAGAAAATAAAGTCTGTCACTGTTTCCATTGTTTCACCATCTATTTGCTATGAAGTGTTGGGACCAGATGCCATGATCTTCGTTTTAAGCCAGTTTTTTCACTCTCCTCTTTCACTTTCATCAAGAGGCTCTTTAGTTCCTCTTTGCTTTCTGCATAAGGGTGGTGTCATCTACATATCTGAGGTTATTGATATTTCTCCCAGCAATCTTGATTCTAGCTTGTGCTTCATCCAGCCTGGCATTTTGCATGGTATACTTTGCCTATAAGTTAAATAAGCAGTGTGACAATATACAGCCTTGACGCACTCCTTTCCCGATTTGGAACCAGTCTGTTGTTCCATGTCCGGTTCTAACTATGGCTTCTTGACTTGCATGCAGGTTTCTTAGGAGATGGGTAAGGTGGTCTGGTATTCCCAACTCTTGAAGAATTTTCCACAGTTTGTTGTGATCCACCCAGTCAAAGGCTTTGGTGTAGTCAATAAAGCAGAATAGATGTTTTTCTGGAACTCTCATGCTTTTTCTATGATCCAACGGATGTTGGCAATTTGCTGTAGCCTTCTCTTACTTGAGCTCTTTCTTTCTTTTCTTTTGGCTGCACTGGATCTTCCTGTGGCGCCCAGGCTTCACTTGTTTCAGTGTATGGGCTTCTCTAGTTGTAGCGTGTGGGCTTAGTTGTTCCACAGCCTGTGGGATCTTCGTTCCCCTACCAGGGATCTCACTTACAGTGCCC
This sequence comes from Bos grunniens, assembly GCF_055505025.1. Classification (NCBI taxonomy): domain Eukaryota; kingdom Metazoa; phylum Chordata; class Mammalia; order Artiodactyla; family Bovidae; genus Bos; species Bos grunniens. The sequence goes on from NC_141180.1 coordinate 52,221,359, forward strand.
TGCAACGGAAGGCAGATTGTTAACCTCTGGAGCACCAGGGTAGTCCCTCCTGGAGTTCCTTCTTCCCAGTGCAGTGCTTTCCTGGACTTCTGAGACCAAGACCCTCAGGGTACCTTCATGTCAGGAGCAAGAGATACCCCCCATGCCTTGTCCCTCCGTAGCAGGAAGGTCTGGCTGTCAGAAACCAGAATTTTAGTTTTCTGAGTGCCCAGATGACTCAGAGCCTCCAGATATAGCACTGAGGGTGGGAAGGGGTGGAGCAAGTTGCCCCCCGCCCACCGCTGGGGCCACAGCAGGGACACAGGGAGGAAGCAAGGCTGGTCGGGTGGACAGAGTCTTGCAGTGTTTAAAGCAGTGACCTCACCTCTCTCTCCTAGTTTGTCTGAGGGAGACGGGAGGAAGGGTGGGGGCTGTGAGCCTGACACACACAGCTTTGCTCAGAAGATTCCCAGCAACCCTCTTGTCAGTGGCTCTGCTTGTTCATGGATGCAGAGGAATAATTGTACTTACACGCTTCACCCCCATACAAATGTAGGCACAGATGTTTCTAGAGACAGTAAGTGGAGTGGTGGCAGGTTCTTTCATCCAGGAGAATGGGGTGGAGGCTGAGAGGCAGGCTCTGGAGTTCACGTTGTAGCTCTGCTGTTACAGGCTGGGTGATTGTAAAAGGTTTTTTTTTTTTTTAATGTTTATTGTTTATTTGACTGTGCTAGGCCTTAGCTGTGGCACGTAGGATCTAGCTCCCTGACCAGGGATCAAACCCCGGCCCCCCGCATTGGGAGCATGGAGTCTTAGCCACTGGACCACCAGGGACGTCCCAGACTGTAGACGTTAATGTGATTTTTCTGTTCCTGTTTCCTCACATGTAATATGGTAGTCAGATTGGGACCGACCTCCTGAACGGTCATGAGTTTTAAATGAGATAATCTGCGAGAGGCCTCAGGGGCCTGGCCCGGTACCAGTGCTCATTAGGATTCTGTGTGTGTCTTGGCCAGCGATGACCAGATCCTGGAGTGGTGTGGGGAGGACGCCATTCACTACCTGTCCTTCCAGAGACACATCATCTTCCTGCTGGTGGTGGTCAGCTGCTTGTCACTGTGCGTCATCCTGCCCGTCAACCTCTCAGGGGACTTGCTGGGTAAGGACTCCTCGTCTTGCCTGCGTTGGGCCCCAGGCAAGGCATCAGCCCTGGGGAAAGGGCTCATGGTGCTGGGTCAGAGCCCTGGCATTCCTGCTGAACTCAGATGTGAGAAGGTCTCAGGGTGACTTTCTGAACTGGCCCATTTGATTAAAGATCTGGTGGAGAATCCACCCCTGGACCAAGAGTTGGGGACTCTAATATCTAAGTAGGAGAAAGACCTCAAGATTTGCAAGATCGGAGCTTTCAGAGTGTGTTTTATAGCTTCCTGTCGCCACCCAAATCAGGTGGCCACAGTTAGTGGATCTGGAAGGTGGTTGTGATGCTCAGTAAAAATCCGAGTGTGAAATTCTATTTCCAAGTACCCGTAGGAATCCAACATCCAAAACACCATCGTAAATCTACTTCTTTTTTTTTTTTTTAAGGGTTTTTGATGTGGACCATTTAAAAAAAAAATCTTTATTGAATTTGTTATAGTATTTCTTCTGCTTTATGTTTCGGGTTTTTTTTTGGTTGTGAGGCATGTGGGATCTTATTAATAATTCCCGGACAAGGGATCAAATCTGCACCCCATGCATTGGAAGGTGGATTCCTAACCACTGAACCACCAGGGAAGTCCCATTGATCCACTTCTTATACCCAGTGATTCCCAGATTTGGTTTTGGGAACAGCTTAGGATGTTTCTAGATTTCCAAAGGGATGCCACAAGAATCTCAAAGCAAGATGAAGTCAAATTTTGACTTCAGGTAGGTTGAGAAGAAGTTGTCAGGAGCATATTGGAGTAAAGCAAAGGCCTTGGGTGGTGTAGCTCTGAAGACTGGACAAGCGTCACCATCCTCGGACTGGTTTGGATATCATATCCTTCCCCTCCTCAGAGCTCCACAAACCAAGGCTGCTCCCCTTACCCCCCTCATGTCTCTAGTGTGACCCTGAGTATCTGTGCTTCTCTGCAGACAAAGACCCTTACAGCTTTGGGAGGACAACAATCGCAAACCTGCAGACTGAGTGAGTATAAGGTGGCCAGGCATGAGGGTGTTGATGGGTGAGACCGAGGAGAGGGTGGACTCTGGAGCCCAGGATAGGCCAAAGCGAGAGGGTTAGCATCCCAAAGCTTCTTTGCCGCTAGCACCTGTCCCTGGGCTATGGGCGTGGACACGCCCCGGGCTGCTGCTGTTTTGCAGTGGATCTTAGGAGACCTGGGGGTGTCACGTGGGGCTGGGGTGCATTTGTCAGCGCAGTGCCCTCTATAAAGGGGCACTGGCCATGCCACCTCTGTCGGAGGAATCTGTTTTGATGAAGCGTTTGGCCTTCAGCTCAGGGCCATGAAGGTAACCAAGCCCAGCCCCTGCCCTCCAGCCCCTGCCTGGGGGCCCAGCCTTGATGGCAGGTGCTGTTCCCTTCTCCCCACAGCAACAACCTCCTCTGGCTGCACACCGTCTTTGCTATCCTTTACCTCATCCTCACCGTGGTCTTCATGCGACACCACACCCAGTCCATCAAGTACAAGGAGGAGAGCCTGGTGAGTAGGGGGTGGTCTGGGCATGTGCTGGGGAAGGTCTCAGGTGGGAGCCAGAAAGGAGTGCAAGGGGGCCTCAGACTTGCATGTGTGTGCTCAAAATTGGCATTTAGATTTTTTTTTGTTTGCTAGATTGTTTTAGGATTTGGCTATTACCCGCCGTTTTGCCAACTAGCCTTTAGATTTGTGGGGTTTGGGCTTGTAGTTACTGATTCTAAGTAACTTCCAAGAAGTTTGACTTGACAGCAGCTCCTTCTCTCTCTGCAGCCCACAACTTGACGGGGGTAGGGGAGGTTTCTCTTGTTACTGAGTCACTCAGTCATGTCTGACTCTTTGTGACCCCATGAACTGCAGACTACAGCATACCAGGCTTCCCTGTCCTTCACCATCTCCCGGAGTTTGCTTAAGCTCATGTCCACTGAGTTGATGTTGCCATCCAACCATCTCATCCTCTGTTGGCCCCTTCTTCTACCCTCAGTCTTTCCAAGCATCAGGGTCTTTTCCAATGAGTTAGTTCTTGGGTCTGACTCTGATATGCTGTGTGACCTCTTTTGAGTCACCTCCCCTCTCTGGGTTCTTTCTCAGTCTCTTGTCATGCGAAGGAGGCTCATAGAAATTGCTTTGGAAATGTATTTTTTCTTGGCTGTGCCACTGTGTGACATGTGGGGTCTTAGTTCCTTAACCAGGGATTGAACTCATGCCCCTGCAGTGGAAACACAGAGCCCTAACCGCTGTACTGCCAGGGAATCCCCTGGAAGTGTATTTTTGATTGCCTAGAAAAGATGCTATGTAAATAACAGACTTCAAGGCTCTGTCAGGCTTGGAAGATGAGCCTCTAAGCCCCTGAGCCCCCAGTGTTTTCCTTGGGGAGGAAAACAGGGTGAACAGCTTGAATAGGGTGTCCTTCTGCAGACTGGCTTGCCCTGGTGACTTTTCTCGCTTGGGTGTTTCTCTGGCAGGTGAGGAGGACCCTGTTTGTCACGGGACTCCCCAGACATGCCAAGAAGGAGACGGTGGAGAGCCACTTCCGGTGAGCAGGGCCATTTCCGCTGGGAGGGAAGGGGAGCACGGCCACCCTCCTGGTGGGACGGGCACCTTAGATGAGCTTGGGCACCCACAGAGACCCCCAGAGGGCCTGGCCCAGCCACAGAGCCTTGGATACTACTGTGCGCAGGCTCTGCTGGGGCTGCAAGGGCCTGGGCTGGGGTGTTGCGTCCTCTGCCAAAAGCCACGTGACTGCAGTAGCCAGAGTACAGGCCAGCATGTGGGAACAGAGAAACATCTCGAGAGCTAGTGGGGAAAGAAAAGGATTCACAGGAAACCCTCCCTCCCCACCAAAAAAAAAAGGATTCACCCTGGGCTTCTCCGTGTCAACTTTGCAGAAGAAGAGATACCTGAGAAAGAGTGGTCTCGGAGGGGAGGGACCTGGGCCTGCATTTCATGGTCCATTCTTCTGATCAGTGTGTGTTTCCTGAGTGAGCACTCTGTGTCCAGAGCTCTGTCCTCAGAGCAGCACCTCCTTTCCCAGCAGCCTCCTCTGAGCACCTGCACAGGGATCCTGCAGGGGGAGGATGGAGAAAGGGCTTTCCTGTGAGAAGGAAATTATGTGTGTACAGTGCCATGAATGCAGAGCATCATATGGCACATCAGGAAAGGGGGTGGTACGGGGGGAGCAGGCCAGAGACTCCCAGGATCCTGGGCTGGAGGGCTGGAACCCCAGCCAGGGAGCTGAGGTTTCAGTCTCTGTTCCTTCCTCATCAGCAGTCAGTAATTTGTAGTATGGGTTAAGGGTTGGCTGTGGCTTAGCTTGGGCTTCCCTGGTGGCTCAGTGGTAAAGAATCTGCCTGCAATGCAGGAGACCCAGGTTTGATCCCTGGTTTGGGAAGATCCCTTGGCTAGGAAGATCCCCAGGAGGAGGGCATGGCAACCCACTCCAGTATTCTTGCCACTCCAGTATTCTGGAGAATTCCATGGACAGAGGAGCCTGGCAGGCTACAGTCCATTGTGTCACACAGAACACAACTGAAGCAACTAAGCAACAGCATGGCTTAGCTTTGCCTTATTTATGAAGAACACTTTCTAAACAAATTACTCAAGTTCAAGTTCAGTCGCTCAGTCGTGTCCGACTCTTTGCGACCCCATGAACCACAGCATGCCAGGCCTCAAATTACTAGTATAAACAGAATTGTAAAATGAAATGTTTAAAATTTATTGACTAACCTCTCTTTCAGAAACTCAAAGCATTTTAGAAATATTTTTCTGTGTGTAAACACCGGATACTGGAATCATTTTCCTTGATTCCTTGAAACAGCTCTCCCAAGTGTCCTGTTAGGCAACATCTGGAAACAGTGCGTGTGTACATGCCCAGCTGTGTCCGACTCTTTGTGACCCACGGACTGTAGCCTGCCAGGCTCCTCTGTCCGTGGGATTTCCCAGGCAAGAATACTGGAGTGAGTTGCCATTTCCTCCTCGGGGGGATCTTCTCAACCTAGGGATCTAACTCACGTGTCCTACATCAGCAGTCAGGTTCTTTATCACTGAGCCACCAGGGAAGCCCTTTGGAAACAGTGGCTCCACTTAATGTATTTCTTAGAAAAAAAAAAGTCTTTGCATTCCCATTATGAACACTAAATCACACTTTCTCCTATTTTAGGAAGCCCTTCTAGTGAACACTGCTGCAATCCATGGGGATTGATGTGTGAATCAGCCTTGTAGCAAGGATGTTGTTCTCTTCTTCAAACCTCCTATTGGGACCTGAAATTGTGACAATTTCAGGCTGTCTGTCTCTCACTAAGATGTACACTTTTCCAGGCTCCACACCCAGTACCTGGTGCCTGGCATGAAGTAGATAGGCATTTACCTGGTTCAGGAATGCCCAGGAGTTGTACATATGATTATGTGCGTATGGTGAGGAAGCATCATATGGTGGGTTCAGGTATGGGTCCTGGACCTGGCCACCTGGGTTCCCTTCCTGGCTCAGACATGCACTCGCCGTGTGATCTTGATCACAAGTCATTTTACCTCTCTAGCATTTGTTTTCTTCATCTGTAAAGTGGGCACAGAAACCTCACAGGTCATGGTAAGGATCAGATAAATTAATGTTCTTACACTGCCCAGCCAAGAATAAGTATACATGCAGTATTTTACTATGATCTGTGAATGCATTTACTGGGCTGAGGGTCCTTTGCTTTCATTAGACCTGTGATTTTTCAAAAGGGTCACAAACTGAATAGGATTTCAGTGATGGTCTAAGGTAGATAATGACCTGGAGCAAACAACAAATTTATTCCCTTGAGTGGGTAGAGGAGGTAATGGATAGTGTTATTTTTTTCTCCAAAAGAAGTGCTGATTTAAAGCCAAGTAGATGTAAACTTGTCAGTGTCAGGCAGTTACTTCCTTGTTATTAAAAAGGACCTCTTTGTATTATACTTCAAAATTTCCCCCTTTGGTAAAAGACAAAGAGGAAAGAGGTCTCCACTGGTGCAGAAATGAAAATGTAATTGCTCTGCCAGCCTTGGAGTCTTTGGGGTCTCCCCTGCCAGGGGTTCTCTTTCCCAGTGGTCTTCTTTTGCTTCCGGGGCACAGGGACGCGTATCCCACGTGTGAAGTGGTGGAGGTCCAGCTGTGCTACGATGTGGCCAAGCTGATTTACCTGTGCAAGGAGAGGTAAGGGAGGCCTGGCAGGGCGGTGGGCATGGGCAAAGCTGGCCTGCAGCTTTCTGACCCCTTCCCTCTGAGATGCCCACCTTCCTTCCTTGCTGGCCTCGGCTTCCCCAGCGAGGATGGGAGGAGGGTGGCTCTGCCCTTTTCTTGCTTAGAAAGCTGGTGGTGACCAGTGGGTGATGACGGGTGCAGGCTGTGAGTCACACCACAGGATTGCGAGTCTGACGTTTGTCCCTCCCACTACAGAAAAAAGACTGAGAAGAGCCTGACCTACTACACAAACCTGCAGGTGAAGACAGGCCAGCGCACCTTCATCAACCCCAAGCCTTGTGGCCAGTTCTGCTGCTGTGAAGTGCGGGGTTGTGAGTGGGTGAGGGCCCACACCCCACCGGGGGCATGGGTGCTGGGCCCCCTGACACCCACACAAGGCCACGTCATCACAAGGGGTTGTGTCCTCTGATAGGAGGACGCCATCTCCTACTATGCGCGCATGAAGGACGGGCTGATGGAGAGGATCACAGAGGAGGAATGCAGGGTCCAGGACCAGCCCCTGGGAATGGCCTTCGTCACCTTCCAGGAGAAGTCCATGGCCACCTAGTGAGTGTGGGTGTGTTCTGTGCTTCCAGACAACTTGCTGTTCCTCTCGGGTTGAGATGGTCCTGCTGGACCGCCATCTCTGGGGTTTGTTTGTGGCATCTGCATCTCCTTCTCTGGCTGTGGCTGGCGTGGGGGGCAGCCACCCACTCCACTCACTCCCTCGGTGAGCCCAGCCTGTGTCTGTGTGACGACTGGGCTTGGGTGATTGCAGCTGGTTGTCATAGCCTTACCCTACTGCCGGGCTCTCACCAGCTGCCCAGGGATCCTCTTGCCTCTGTGGCCCAGCATTTTCCCAGGTGGGGTGTACACACCCTCCTTCATATACCCACTCTGGAATCAGATTCTCCTGTGTGTGTCCTTCCCATCTCCCTACAGAGGCATCACTGGAGGCGGAATGCTCACTGCTGACAGGAGCCTCGCCCAGGGGAGTGGGTTTTCACCTCGGCTCTAGCTCCTAAAGCACTCTCATGCCTGGGATCTCCATGTCATCTTGTGCTGGGGGCAGCAGGGGATGAGGGCAGGAGAGGGAGGCGGAAGGGAGGTGACCCAGCAAATGCCCCACTGCCTACCTTCCCTGCCTGGGGCTTCATGAACCCTGGGAACAGACCTCCTGGATGTGCCCTGCAGACCCTGAAGTGAGGCGGGGTCGGGGGAAGGCCAGTGAGAAGGGGAAGGGTGTTCTGAGATGGGAATGGGGGGCTGGTGGGTTCTTTGTGGGAGACTAAGGGGGGAAAGAGTGGTGAAGGTGGATGTGGGAGTCCTAGGGAGGGGTATCTTGGGGTCGTAAGTAATGCAGTCTAATGCTGCTAGGGAGTCTTCGGGGAGGTGGGGGAGTGAAAAGGTGAGGCCGTGGCCCCGGCAGGGGGATGCAACCAGAGCCCAGCTTAACAGGCAGCGTGTAGCAGGGGGGCAGCACGCAAGGAGGAGCCCCCTGTGTTGGGATGACGGGAACAGTATAGGAGCTTTAGTCAGACAGCTGGGATGCAAACCTCACTCTGAGAGCCTGCATTTCTTCATCTGTAAAATAGTAACGGTAATCCCTGACTGGCAGGCTTGTTCTCAGGACTGAACAAAGTTCTGCACATAGTGTGCTAAGAATGGCATCTCTTTCATAGCGTTAATTATAATAAGCTAATGATAAAGTAGCACCCCACTCCAGTACTCTTGCCTGGCAAATCCCATAGACGGAGGAGCCTGGTCGGCTGCAGTCCATGGGGTCGCTAAGAGTCAGGCACGACTGAGCGACTTCACTTTCACTTTTCACTTTCATGCATTGGAGAAGGAAATGGCAACCCACTCCAGTGTTCTTGCCTGGAGAATCCCAGGGACGGGGGAGCCTGGTGGGCTGCCGTCTATGGGGTCGCACAGAGTCGGACACGACTGAACTGACTTAGCAGCAGCAGCAATGATAAAGTAGAAGTCCTGCGCCACGGGGCTTCCACTCTCACATGGTCCTATTTGCCACATGTGTACATGGTACCCTGAGGGGTCTAGACACTGGCCATTTCTGCATTTCCTGGCAGCGTCCTGAAGGACTTCAACGCCTGCAAGTGTCAGGGCCTTCAGTGCAAAGGTGAGCCACAGCCTTCGTCCCACGGCAGAGAGCTCCGCATCTCCAGGTGGTCGGTCACCTTCGCCGCTTACCCCGAGGACATCTGCTGGTGAGCCCACAGCCAGGAAGGGGTGAGAAAGAGGCCGGGGTGTCCTGTGGGGCGGCCCGAGTCACCTGGAAGCACAGGTTTGACTCAGGGAGACACACACTCTCCTGCACGCCTCTGGGCTGCGGGTAGGGGGCATCATGGGGGGGCCTGTCTACATCCAGGGCTTCACTCCAATGTTTCTCCCTGGCATCAGCAGTGTCCAGTAGGGTTATAATAGGAGCTGTGTGTGTAATTTTAAGTTTCCTTTTAGCCACATTTAAAAAAGTAAAAGAAACTGATGAGTTCTCTGCTGGCCTAATGGTTAGGGTTCTAGGCTTTCACTACCGTGGCCTGGCTTCAGTCCCTTGTCGGGGAACTGAGATCCTGCAAGCCATGTGGTGTGGCCACAAAAACCCAAAAATTAAAAATAAAGAACAGGTCTAAAAAAAATATTAAAATTAACTCTCATAAGAATTCTCTCTCTATATATATAATGTTATCAGGTCAACATGTAATCAATTTTTAAAAATTGAAAAGTTTTGCAGTCTCCTTTTCCTATGTTGTGGTCTTTGAAATCCAGCATGTATTTGGCATTTCTGGCCCATCTCTGTCCAGACCAGCCACATATCAGCACTCAGCAGCCACCTGTGACTTGAGGCTGCTGTATCAGACAGGGCAGGCTTGCATTTAGTGCCAGCTGCCTCTGGCCTGGGGCACAAGCTGGTGACCTGAGCTGTGTCCGCGGGAGCCTGAAGCATGATGCCCAGGGCAAGGATGGCCCGGCAGAGGCCTCGGCTCGGCTCGCCGTCCAGCCTGGCCTCAGTTCCTTGTCCAGAGCAAGCTTTGGGCCCTCGCCTCTGCTGGCTGTGCGTCAGCCCCTGGCGGCTCTGCTCTTTGGTTTCCTGACCTTTCTAAACTTGGAACTGGTTATCACTCTGCTCTTGGTGGGGGCAAGAAGCCAGGGAGTTCCCAGCTGGGCCTTTTGCCTTTGTCCCCTGCCTCCCTCCTCCTCACACCCCAGCTCATGGGCCCCTCGGGGGTCATGTGTCTCTAGTGTGTCTGAGAAAGGCCACGTGGAGCCTTGTTTGGTCTGCTTGGAGGCTCCTGGTGTCTCTTCAGGTAGGTTCTGGCCCCAGACTCTAGCTGAGGAGCCATGTTAGCAGCAAATAACTTGTCTCCCCGCTGAGCTCACAGGGACCCCAAGTTTGACCTTCTTGGAGCTGAAGGTCAGTGCAGGACACTTGCCTGTGCTCCTGAGGTCAGAATGAGCCCTCAGCTGGAGCCCTCGGTCTAGTCGCTTGCCTTGCCTGAACCTGACCTTCTGACCCACCTTAGCCAAGTGCACTGTTGGTGTCTTAGGTGACCAGAGCCTGAGAGATAAGCCTCCAGGGCCCGTGTCCTCCTCTCTGCAGGAAGAACCTCTCCATTCAGGGCTTCCGCTGGTGGTTCCAATGGCTGGGCATCAACTTCATCCTCTTCGTGGTGCTATTTTTCCTGACCACACCCTCCATCATCCTGTCCACCATGGACAAGTTCAATGTCACCAAACCCATCCATGCACTGAATGTGAGTGACCGTTCTGCAAGACCCCTCCTGGCGGGGCTGGCGATAAGAGGGTGGAGTGGGAGGTGGAGGGATGAGGCCAAGGGCTGGGGTGGCAGGGTGGGGGTCAAACTAAACCGGAGTTTAGTTTCAAACTGAACCACTCGACTCATGTCTATGTTTTTAAGCCCTGGACATATATGGCAGCATTTATTACAATGTGTTTATAGTAATGTTACGTGCATATATATGTGTGTGTGTGCATGCATGTATATGAATGTGTATAGTGAAGCCGCTCAGTTGTGTCTGACTCTCTGTGACCCTGTGGACTGTAGCCTACCAAGCTCCTCCATCCATGGGATTCTCCAGGCAAGAATACTGGAGTGGGTTGCCATTTCCTTCTCCAGGGATCATCCCAACCCAGGGATCAAACCCGGGTCTCCCGCATTGCAGGCAGACGCTTTACCCTCTGAGCCACCAGGGAAGTCCATGTATGTGTGTATGTGTTACTATAAAGATATAGATACAACTCTAATGGAATCAATCTAAATGCTCAACAGTAGGGGAGATTTGAGTTGAATGAGGTGTATTCAGTCTGATAGACCATTAAGCTTTCATTAAAAAATTACATAGACTTTGTGGCAGACATAGGGGGCTTATGATAAGATCAGGATATAAAATTATCTCTCAGCAGTGGTCACAGTAATGTGCCAGTGAAGTGTGCTGCTATGGGGAGTGGCTAGCAAAGAATGAAAAAACGTCTTTTGCTCTCTGGGGTAGCAGGATCATGAATCAATTATTATTGTTGTTTTTTTTTTAAATTTCAGTTTCTGGTAATCTTGTTGTAAAGTTATTTACTCTAGATAGCTAATGAATGATTTTTTAAAAAATCTTACATGAATTGATAACAACTAAACACTCCCTAAAATGGCATCTACTTGGTTTCCCATAATTGGCTTTGCTGAAATATCATCCTCAGTCTTGTTTTTTTCAGTTCCACTTGGCATTTGGTTAATCATACCCTGGAAAACACACAGTGGACAGAGGGCCTGAGGGCCTGGTCCTAACTCTGCCATTCCCTAGCTGATGAATTCTGCGCCTTGCTTTTTCCTCTAAAGACTGGTTTTTCTTCTATAACACTCTGCCGTGTTATACTCATGGGGCTGTTGTGATAAATGGCTGAATAGATAATTTTAAAAATGCATAAGTTTTGTTGAGATTTTCAGCATGTCATTGAAGAATTGATGCTTTTTGAACTGTGGTGTTAGAGGAGACTCTTGAGAATTCCTTGGACAGCAAGGAGATCAGACCAGTCAATCCTAAAGGAAATCAGTCCTGAATTTTCATTGGAAGGACTGATGCTGAAGCTGAAGCTGAAGAACTGACTCATTAGAAAAGACCCTGATGCTGGGAAAGATTGAGGGCAGGAGAAGGGGATGACAGAGAATGAGGTGGTTGGATAGCATCACTGACTCAATGGACATGAGTTTGAGCAAGCTCTGGAAGTTGGTGATAGACAGGGAAGCCGGATGTGCTGCAGTCCATGGGGTCACAAAGAGTTGGAAATGACTTAGCGACTGAACTGACTGTGTGGTTGGGCTTCCCAGGTGGCTCAGTGGTAAGGAATCTGCCTACTAATGCAGGAGATGCAGGTTCGATCCCTCAGTTGGGAAGATCCCCTGGAGGAGGAAATGGCAACCCACTCTAATATTCTTGCCTGGGAAATACCATGGACAGAGGAACCTAATGGGCTATAGTCCATGGGGTCCCAAAAGAGTTGCACATGACTTAATAACTTAACAACAACAGTGTACCGTCAAGGCCTATTCTTTTGAGGAAGGATCTGCTGATTAGAATTCCCTTTTGTCCATTTTACAGAGAAGATACCCTTATTTCATTGTTTGTGATTCTAGTTTTAGTTTCTTACAGTAAAGCAAGATCTTAAAGATGCTTGCAAAAAGTACAGAATCCTAGATTTCATTTCCCTTGCTCTTTTCCAGTTAATTTACGGTCAAATTCAACAGCACTTTTCAGAAATTCACCTTTATCAAGTCTTTCCAAAGTGTCCAACCTAGTTTTCAAAGAAAACTTCTATTGTTACAAGGCTCATTTTTTCAGAGAAGGTAATAAGTTAATCAAATCATGAAACCGCAATAACAAGTACAACAGGCAGAGACCGGGTCGGGAACTAACATGGCACAGTTCTGGGGAGCTGTGAGTGGGCCAGTGGGAGCTGAGTGCGCCGGAGGCTGGAGAGGCGTCCTGGCCATCAGTACTACATCTTCCTGTGGTGTCTGCTGTTGGCTTTTTATAGGGAACAGAAGAGCTTCTCTATCTGGCCAGGAAGATGAGTGGAGTTCAGTTGTATATGAAGTTGCTTTTGTCCCTCTAAAGCGCTGCACAGGGACTTGCCTGGAGATCCAGTGGTTAAGACTTGGCGCTTTCACTGTAGGGGCGTGGGTTCAATCCCTGGTCAGGGAACTAAGATCCCACATGCTGTGTGGCATGGCCAAAAAAAAAAAAAAGAGCTGTGCAAATGTCAGGTGCTGTTATCATCTATTCAGCCAGCATTATGGAATATCTACCCTGTACCAGGTACAGCATTGGTTCTAGGGGACAAATATGACCAAAACCCCTGAGTTCACTGAGTCACCGTGCCAACAGGTCACGACCCAGATCGCCCAGGCTCACAGCTCTCTCTGCTATGGACTGTTTTCTAGAACCCTGTCATCAGCCAGTTCTTCCCAACCCTCCTCCTGTGGTCCTTCTCTGCCCTGCTCCCCACCATCGTCTACTACTCTACACTGCTGGAATCTCACTGGACCAAGTGAGTTTTCTGAGACTCACCCCTGAGGGAGGGGTCTCTGGCCCTGCAGCCTACCAGCGCGATGGGCACACAGCAAGGGCCTTCCTGGGAATACCTGGGGCATCTGAGGGACTTCGAGGGCTCACGTCTGACTTCCTGCAGGTCAGGAGAGAACTGGATCATGATGACCAAGGTCTACATATTCTTGATCTTCATGGTGCTGATCCTGCCCTCCCTTGGCCTCACCAGGTACACATTACCACCTCCTGCTCTAAGTTCAGAACCAAGGTCACATCCAGAGAACGCTGTCTCCAAGAAAATGCAAATGGTTTGGAAGTGGATCCAAATTGTTAACAACATTTAAACCTGTCATACCCCCTTGGAGTGCCATTGTGCCGGCCCACTGATACTTTCAGAGATAGGTTCTTTCTGCCTTGAAAACAAAAATGCTTAAAAATGAAACTTATCATGGACCTTCCACTTAGGGAGCGAGTCTAATTGTGGCTTTGGTTATTCTGAGGAAGGAAGCTTTTGTGAAAGCAGGCCCTGATAAGTTATGTTGAAATAAGTAACCAGTGTACATGCAATGTAGAAAACCAATGTAGATCTTGAGATTAGGCCTTTTACAAAACAAACAACAATCAAAAAAAGCAGAAAGCAAAAAAAAAGAAAGAAAATATAGGTATGATCACATGGAGTATTGGAAATAAATTCTTACAGGATTTATTTTTCTTTCAGTTTGGATTTTTTCTTCCGGTGGCTCTTTGATAAAACATCCTCAGAGGCCTCTATCAGGTTGGAGTAAGTATCGGCCACATTGAGTTCTGGCTCTAGATCCGGGATGAATGTCCCCTGGGGCTGGGCCTCGGACGACAGAGGAGGAGGGAAGTCTGTGCTTCAGCGCCTGTAGCCTCCCCTTCACCCCTCCAGCTTCCTGGCTGGGCTGCACCCTGGGAACTGACCCACTTTGTGCCACGTGTGCAGAAATGTGGTTAATCTTTTAGGTTAAAACTCAATTAGTGACAGTCTCCTTCATCCTTTGAAACTTACTGAAAACAGAACCGCTTGGGGAGAGGGAACTGCTAGGTCTCAGGGGTGCCAGGGAAGGGAAAGGGAAATAGTGATTAACACTGCAACCAGAATAACTGTCTGGCCCCGGGTTATTTTTGCTATGAGAGTGGAGTTAATTTCTAAATGTGTGTCCTTGTTAGTATTTTCAGCTTATACCACACCCTTTTAATAACAATACCTGTTATTTAAGAAGATGCTCTGCTAAATGCTTTCTTCTGTTTCTCATCGAATCTTCACAACAAGCTATGAGGCAGAAATGATGACTATTTCTATTTTACGGATGAGGAGACTGAGGCCCAGAGGTGTTGAAGAACTTGCCCAAAGCTACCCAGCCAGTTAAGAGACAGAGCTGGGATACAGCCCAGCCCTCTGGTACTACACTGTAGGTCCTGATGTAGACCCTAAGGTTCAAGATAAACTTTTCTAAGGGAGTGTTCACAGGGAGGCCTGCGCGTGCCTATCTGAAAGGAGAGAGCGAATTTTCTTAAGTTCTCGCTGGGTAACCTGAGGACTTGGGAGCTGGCAGCCACAGACACACTGAACCCAACTAGCTCAGGTCTAGGTTGACAGTGATAGCCAGATGGCCAAATCCATGGTTAGTTCTCAGTCCCTCCTCTGCCCAGCTGCGGGCTCCTCTCCCTCCCTGGGTGCTCAGCTCACACACCCGGCGGCTCCCCAGGTGCGTCTTCCTGCCCGACCAGGGCGCCTTCTTTGTGAACTACGTCATCGCCTCGGCCTTCATCGGCAACGGCATGGAGCTCCTGCGGCTGCCCGGCCTCATTCTCTACACCTTCCGCATGGTCATGGCCAAGACCGCGGCCGACCGCAAGAACGTAAAGCAGGTACGAGGGTGGACGTGGGTGCTGCCTTCGTCCTAGAGCCTCCCCACCAACCACATTTACCTAGCGGAGTGCCAGGCACCATGCTCAGGGCCTCCTAGTTCGGCCCAGGGCCCCACTGCGGGGAATGGAGGTGTGAGGCACCTGTGTGAAGGTGGCCTGGCTACATTGTCCTCTATCCACTCTGTCTTGGGCAGAGGAGAGAGTGGGGATTTTTGCATTTTAACTGGCCTGATCTCACACACACACACGCACACACACACACACACACATTCACACAACTAAGATCCATACATTCCTTTCCCATAGCCCTCTATTTGCATAAATTGTTAGATAACCCGAGAGGTCAAAGGCATTTGGGACTGATGGCATTTGTTTCAAGAGTCTAAATTGGGTGTGTGGGGTTCTCTTTTACTCTCCTTTGCTGTTGTGGGAACCATGAGCAGAGAGGCCCTGCATCCTGTCACTGAAATCTTCAGAGCCCCTGTGAGATGGGCCCTACTGGAGCCCACCTTGCAGACGCACAGACTGAGCCACAGGGAGGTCAAATGCTTGGCTGAGACACACGGCTCGAAGGGGCGGAGCTGACCTTGGGTCTGACGCCAGAGTCTGTGGAGGATCGTTCTACAGTCAGACGTATCCCCTCTGTCCTTTGGAGGCTCACAGGCCTGTTGGGTAGACACGATTAGAACAAGGAAAACACTATGAAAACATGCGTCATCATGCCTCGAGAGGTCTGGGTGTGAGCTAAGTGAAGCTGGAGGAGGCTTGTGGAGGGGCAGAAAGGGCCTTGCTTGAGAGGTGGGGGTCACTGTGAGTCTCCCATTTCCAAAGTCCTCCCCGACGTGTTCTCCTCGACCACCTCAGAGAGCACGGAGGTGGGCTGGAGTGGACCAAAGCCCTAAGTTCTTCACCATCTCGCGATCGCAGAACCAGGCCTTCGAGTACGAGTTTGGAGCCATGTATGCGTGGATGCTGTGCGTCTTCACTGTCATCATGGCCTACAGCATCACCTGCCCCATCATTGTGCCGTTTGGTGAGTTGGCCCCAGGGTAGGTGGGTGGCTGGTTCCGAAGGGTTCCCCAGGACAGCCAGCACCAGGACGTCATGGAGCGCCCCAGACAGAGGGCCTCTTGTAACCCCGAGAACCACAAGCTGTGGCTCATAGCCACAGCCACACCAAATTTAATTTCACTTCTCGTGGATTGCCACCACTGGCCTTCCAAACTGAGACCTCTCTGAGTCCTCCTCCGGTCTTATGGCCTCTGCTGGCTGAGTGCTTCGTTCTCAGCTGGTTCTCAGCCAGCAGCACTGGGGGAGGCCTTGAGTTTGTCGCTGTGGCCGCCACTGTCGCCCTCCATGTGGATTACCACACTTCACTCTCTTGCTGCTGCTACTGCTGCTAAGTTGCTTCAGTCGTGTCCGACTCTGTGCGACCCCAGAGACAACAGCCCACCAGGCTCCCCCGTCCCTGGGATTCTCCAGGCAAGAACACTGGAGTGGGTTGCCATTTCCTTCTCCACTTCACTCTCTTACAATCCTTCAAAGCAGGTCTTGTTTCTGTCCCCTTTTCACAGATGAAGCACTTAACCCTGTGTTAGTGAGGAGTGGAGGCAGGATTTGAACTTAGGACTTTGAAGGCCAAGGTCTCCTTGACTTAAAAGGCCAAGGTCTTGCAAATAAAATACATCCTCAGGAGCTGGCAACAGATGGAAGACTCTGGAAGGAAAGAGAACATCCGGGAGACTGTTGGCTGAGGTTTAGGAGGAAGTTTTCATTTTCTCTATATAATCTCTTGTACTATTTTAAAGATCTACAGTAGTGTTACTCTTTCAAAGCAACAACAATTTTTTTTTTTTTTTAAAGAACCTGACATAATAGAAAAGGCTGCACCTGCGTACCTTCTGTGCCATCCCTGGGTTTAGACCCTTGGGCCTCTGTTGACAGGGACGGTGCAGGGGGTCGGCTTGTGTGGGAAAGGAGAGGAGAGTGGGAGCACTGAGGGGCAAGGGGAGGGGCTCAGCCTGCTGGGGGGTGCTCAGTGTGGGAGGAAGTTGAGGCCAGGCATCTGGGTGTAACATCTCCTCTTTCCCCAAAATGGTCCTAGAACTGCAGTGATCCAAGAGGATACACAGAAACCTCTACTCCCTGGGGTCAGAAAGAGGCTAGGAAAGGGGAAGAAGAGAGGAGAGAAGGGGAGAGGGGGGTTGGGGAGAGCGAGAGCCGGGAGATGCAGGTACACATGGAGCCCAGCAGCTGCCTTGGCTCCAGCTCTGGCACAAAACGTGCCTCCAGGAGGCAGGGGGCAGAGCAGCCCCTGGTCCCAGCCGAGGTCCAGCTCACAGCCCTGGCTCTGCAGGCCTCATCTACATCCTGCTCAAGCACATGGTGGACCGGCACAACCTCTACTTCGCCTACCTCCCGGCCAAGCTGGAGAAGAGGATCCACTTCGCGGCTGTGAACCAGGCCCTGGCCGCTCCCATCCTGTGCCTCTTCTGGCTCTACTTCTTCTCCTTCCTGCGCCTGGGTAAGCAGCCCTGCCAACTAGGGCAGGGGTGGAGGGCAGGAGGCCACCCCCAACCTCCCATTCCCACATCAACACCAGCCAGTCAAATCTCTCACTGCTTTAAGAGCATCAACTCGGTGTCCAATCAGAAGGTGGTACCCCAGGGTGAGGGCTGATTGGGTGCAGCACTGACAACCTGTTTCCAAGCTCCTGAGGTCAGCTGTAAGCTGGGGAAGGCCAGGTCCATTGCCCCAGATAGCCTTCAGGGAAGATGAAGGGACTGGACCAGAGGAGAGAGGGAAGTTTGTCCGCGTGATTCTTTTAGGGTGTGGATGGGCCCAGGTCCTCACATGTCACAGTGTGGAGGAGGTAGGGGCAGGCAGGAGGGAAAACTGCTACTCTTGGGAAAAAGGAAAATGCAGAAGAGATGCCTGACTCTGCCCAGGGCACTGGAGACTGGAGGGAACCAACCCAGCAAGGAGGTTGGCCTCTTGCCATTGACTCAGTGCCCCAGTGTCCAAAATTGACCCGGGATAACGACAGCTATTCAGTGCATCACTCTGTGTGCCCCTGGGGGTGAAGACAGCGTCCCAGCTGCTGGAGATGGTGGGAAGGGGGAGGGAATGATGTCTTCTCTTTTATTTGTGGCCTGAGGGAGAAGCCACACAACAGTTCGTGCAGCAGGTGTGACCTCCCTCCATCAAGGCTGGCATCCCTCTGTCCCCAGGTCTGAAGGCTCCCCTCACCCTGTTCACCTTCCTGGTGCTGCTGCTCACCATCCTGGTCTGCTTGGCATATACCTGCTTTGGATGCTTCAAGCACCTCAGCCCTCTCAACTACAAGGTAAAGGGCCCCTGCCCCGCCAGAGTCTGGCAGAAGATGGTTGGGTTCATCCTCCAGCCCTCCTATGGGAAGGATACGCCTTCCCATATCAACAGATCAGCAGCCCTCTCCAGATTTTATTTATCCACAGGGAAGGCGTGGGTAGTTGGCTGTGATGTGTAGCTTCCCCGCCCTCCCCTTCCCTGCTCCGTACGCTGCCTTCCCCCCACCACCCCATCCTCTCTTGGGCTGCTGCTGGTAGCTTTGTGCCAGCTGGTACTATTATTCTGGGTGTTAATAGTCTGTTTGTTTAGAGGGTGTTAGTTCAGAAAGATCAGTTATGTTTATCATTGCAAGTTTTTGCTGTTATCTGCAGACAGAAGAATCGGCGAGTGACAAAGGCAATGAGGCGGGGGCCCACGTACCTCCACCGTTCACAGTAAGTGTGTTTCTTACCCGAGTGCGGAGCACCTGCACAGGCCCAGCCAGATGGGCCTTGCAAACACACTTTGATCTTCTCTATTAAGACAGAAGTCCCCTGATCATGTGGCAGGAGGGTTTCTGAATTAATGTCATTTGAGAAGGAATCCCTGGTCCCTCCGGATGTTTTCTCTTGCATGTGTGAAGCCACATCCATCACCCAGAAGATAATTAGTTTTACCACGATACGTACCGATCCCCCTTGGTTTCAGTTCCCTGCTCACTTTCCTTCTCTGCATATTTCATGCTTGGTGAGTTTTTGTTGTTGCTGCTGCTGCTGTTGTTTTTTCAGTTGGAGGATCATTACTTTACAATGTTGGGTTAGTTTCTGCTGGACAACAGTGTGCATCAGCTATAAGTATACTTATACCCCCTCCCTCTTGAGCCTCCCTCCCACCCCTCATCTCTTTCCTTCTCTGCATGTTTAATGATTGATGAGTTTCGATCTTTACTGAAGCCATTTCTCAAGGCCCTGTGGTTTGATGAAGGTTTATCAGAGCATTTCATCAGCACCTGCCTGTGTGAGGTGCTTCACGAGGCATTAAGAGGGTGTCACACTAACTCCTCTCTGAATTCAGTAGATGAGCGTGGCACCTGCTTTGGAGGAGGACACCGAGTTAGAAAGATACCAGGACTCCTTTCCTTCCTGATTCTCCCTGCTTCTGGCTTCCAGGGTCCTCCTCCTGTGGTGGGCTTGGGAAAGGAGAATGGAGCCCCAGGCTCCCAGAGCTGTGACCGCCGGCCTGGCAGATCGGGCTGGGACTGACCGACAGGGCTGGGACAGTGCCGATCTGAGTCAGTAGCAGTGTGCTTTTCGTTGGCTCCCTCCCACGTGTCAGGCACTCTTATCAGTGTCTGTCCTTGGACCAGCTCTGGAGGTTTCAGGAAGATTCATCGCCCAGAGGCACAACTCTGAGTGTGCCTGCCAGAGACGGCAGGTGGCGGATATAAACGCCTCATTCTCAGCCTGGTTTGGGGTTGGCAGCCGGAGTCTGGGATTGAGAGGAAGCACAGCCTGCACAGATTCGCTCAGCTCCTCAGAAGTCCCACTGACAGCATTCTAAACCTGTCCTGTGTTGATAGACCTGATTCCTATAAAAAGTTCCTCTAGAGTTGAGGATGTTTTGTCTCCTCTGAAAAAGAGGTGTGCTTTCTTCTCTAGCACCATGAGAACTACATGGCTGTGCTTTCTGATCTGCTCTGGCTACTGGGAGAATGTGCCAGTTGCTATCTTTTAGGTCATGTCCTAAGCTGATGTTGTTTCTTTATGTGTCCTTTATGAGAATTCTGTTGTGTCTTCCTGCTGGAGGGAGTTGGGACAGTAGGGGGAGAATGGGGTCTGGAATCTCGTGCCCAGCCCTCCCAAGCACTAACGCCCCCATTTGTTGGCAGCCCTACGTGCCCCGGATTCTGAACAGCTCGTCCTCAGAGAAAACAGCCCTGTCTCCGCAGCAGCAGACCTACGGCGCCATCAACAACATCAGCGGGACTGTTGCGGGGCAGTGTCTGGCACAGAGCCCGGAGGACAGTGTGGCAGCCGCTGGCCAGGGGGACTGAGGGCTGGGGAACTGCCGGGCTGGTCCAGGCTCGGGGCCCTGGGGACTCAGGAGGTGAAGAGACAGGTGGAGAGGCGGCTGGCCCTCGAGCTCAACCAAGTTCAGGACTTCTTTCCACCTGTTTTATGCACAGCCACTCTAAAGAGAAGAAAGCGGAAAGGGGCTCTGGCCCTTGGCTGAGCAGGGAGGGCGGGACCGCCATCAGGTGGGGTTCTTTTGTGCACAGGTGCAGCCCTGGACTCTCACTTGCTCGCCTGAGGCTCTATTTCTTTCCAAGTCCCCCTCCTCCTGCACAAGTGCCCAGCTCTGTGGCTGGGATGATGGCCCTGGTGATTTTTAGCAGGATCATGTGTTGAAACTGTGTCCCTCCAACCCATGAGCATGGTGACAGAATCAAGGAAGAGGGGGCTGCACCGTGTGGAAGACCTTCTCCCTCTGAGCATCCAGACACTGCCCACCCCTCTCCAGGCACACACACATACCACCGATAACCAAAGAGGCTGCAGCAGCCACAGGCCTGAGATGGGTTCCTGATGGTGGTCCAGGTCCATCCCAGCTTCGCCTCACGGGTACCGGACCCTTCCCACCCCTGCCCCACCCTGGGAGTCAGCTGCAGGAAGCAGGAGGGGTTGTGGGCCAGCGCCAGGCTGCAGCAGGCTTCTCCATATCCCCACCAGGGTTTTTTTTTTTTTCTTTCATGTTGCCAGTGACATGGTGGCTGGGTCGGGGTCACCTGCACGGCAGGGACCATGAGGACCACTAATAAAGTGCCCACTCAGCCAGACTGCAGAGATCCAGCCTTCCCTGCCTCGTCCCATCCGGTGCATGGGGCTCCATCTGAAGCCCTTGATTCCATCTGTCTGTTCCCTCCAGAAGGAAGAGTGCTCAGGGCCTCCTTGAAGCCAAGCGAGAACTATAGCCACAGAAGGAGGGGCTCAGCCTCTTGCCTTTTCTCTCCCAACCAGACCCCATGGCTGCAATGCTTCTTTGGGCACTTGCTGGAGAAGCCGCCTCCCAACTGCCTCCAGGGGGCGCCCGAGGCACAAGCCTGCATGATGGGTGTGGTGGGCAGAGCTGGGAGGCTGCCTCCAATCGCTGAAGCAGGCAGTGAGGGTCCCCAGTAGTCACTTGGCCTCGCTGCCTCTGCTCCGAGCTGCCCCTGGCGGGGAACCAGATGGGCAGAGTGGCCTCTTGGTGCCCCCAAGAATGGAATGGGACACCGTCCCAACACAGCCCGCAGGCTTGCCAGCTCAGCAGGAAGGGGCACCCTACGTGGGATCGGGGCTCAGCAAGTCACTTGTTCCAGCCACTCTTGGAAGAAAAATCATTTATCATCAAAGCCATGTTGCTTAGCAAGTGCGTGGGGCGTTCGCGTGGAAGGGTGAGCCTGGGGTCCCAGCACGGGCAGGGGACGGCAGCAAACACATTCCTGGGGAAAGGGGCATCTCTCCCCATAGAGGACCAGAGATGGGGAGTGGGCTCCCCGCCAGCCCCACTGCTACTGGGAGCTGGGCTGCGAGACCAGGGACTTCTCTGTGAAAGGGCGGGTGTCAGGAGGGAGCCTGCTGTGCTAGGGCAGGGGCTGCCGGGGAGGTGACAGGCCCCGCCGGGGTCACTGCCGCTCCTGCAGCCCCACGAACTTGCGGATGTCCTGGGCGAGCAGCTCTGGCTCCTCAAAGGCGGCAAAGTGGCCCCCACGGGGCATGTAGGAATAAGAGATGAGATTCGGGTACTTGGTCTTCACCCACTTTTCTGGCAAGTGCATCAGCTCACAGGGGAAGGCAGCAAAGCCCGTGGGCACATACACCTTCAACCTGGAAGAGACGGATATTTCATTGAGGGGCAGGCCGGGCTGGCTCTCCCGCACAACCGGGGTTCAGGGAGCTGGGGGGGGAAGGTCAAATTCGCTCAGCCACATGGATCCATAAAAGGACAGACCTAGGTTTTAAGCACCCACCTCAGCTCCAACCCCATAAGGGCCCTCTTTTCTGGAAGGGCTGCCCCAGCTGGAAAGTGTGGCCGAGGTGGGAACAGTCTCCAACTCCCACCTTTGCTCCCTTTTCCCTTTGCTGCTGCCTGAGGGTCTCCCTATGAGATCTGGCAAGGGGTCCAGGGAAGTTCCAGAACCATTGTGCCACCTAAGGCTAGCCTTGGCCCTGGGGGAGCCCCTGGGGATGTTTGGGGACCAGGCCTGGCAGCAAAGGGAGCTGCTGTCTCTCTTCATTAGCTTCTGTGAGCTAATTCTAAAGAGAGGCCCAGCACCCCTGACCTCCTTTAAATTGTGTCCTATTCTACACACCTGGTGTGCACCCAAGGCTTGGCTGCACTTTTCCGTATCAAATGTCCTTTGAGTCCAAGCGGGCCACCTCCCTCTCTCTGTCTCACAGGCATCCTCCCCAGAAGCCCTTTTCTGGGCTCAGCTGGACTTACATCTCATGCTTATTGACTTGCCCCAGGTTCTCCTTGTAGAAGCGCTGGGAGGAGGTGATGCTGCCTGTTGTCCAGTAGAGCATGATGCCCGTCAGCAGGTCGTCCAGGGAGAACTTCCTGGGAAAGCAGACCGGAAGGCCATGCTCAGGGCCAGGTGCGCCTGAGAGGTGCCACTTTCAAGCTATGTGTCGGGTGCTGTGCCCACCTGGCACCCCTCCTTGGGCCTCACTGCCCGCTCAGTGATCTTATTTCTCCCTGTGCTACAGGCAGGCCTGGTCCAAGGTCACCAGTTACCATGAAGACAGGTAATGTAGAATGATGAGCACGTACAAGGCAGGCTGTCATCCTGGGTGGTGTCAGCCAACCCCCTCCCTGACCTGCCTGCAAAGGTTCAGGCCGGATGGGAAGAAGCAGGTGTGGTCAACTGAACCAGGAGCTTGGCTGGTCACCGCTGGGTGGTCTGTGGGGAGGGTGCTGCAGCCTCTGCTCAGCCCACCCCTCGGTGCAGGCCCACCCCTGACCGGTCCTGAGCAGAACCTGGTCTCCAGGCAGCCTTTGGGACCCTGGCACCAGGAGAAGCAGGCAGGGTCAGCAGCTGCTGGGGCATTTGTATTCACCTGACCCCAGCTTACCTCCTGCCAAACCTGTGTCACCCCAGGAAGGAGCCATGGGCCCTGCAGAGACCCTCCTCCACATGCTCAGCACAGGATATCCCTTTGCTTCTCCAGCCTAGGAACTGCTAAGCAGGTGAAGCCCACCCAGACTGCAGGGCCCCACACTCCAGGAGGAAATAATCATTCGGTACCTGTTGTTGGAGCATGTGGCCTGTGGACTCTGGAAAGCTCCACACCCTCTCCAGCCCGCCCGCCCCTTGGGCCCTTGCCCTGTCCAGTCGGTGCGGGGCACTCTCAGCCCAGCCTGAGTCCAGAGCCCAGAACTCTCCGTGACCTCCCCCTCTGCCCACATCAGCGGCTGCCACCCATGGGCGGTGCCTCCTGGGCCTCCATTTCCTCACTGCTCTCCCCAACTCAGCTTCCACTCGCCAGCCTCCGTCCTTGTCTCCTGGAATAACCGTCCACCACCCCGCAGCCCCTCTAGCTTCCCTGACACGCACTCACCCCTTCAGGGCCTTCATCCTGGGGACCCTCTGCCACCTTGAGCCCCCCTACAGCCCACAGACCCAAGGGGACTCCAGCACTCCTGACAGCCGTGCTCACCAACCTCAGTTGCTACGTCCTCAGAGGGTCCCGACAGCCGTGTGCCCACCCACAGCCTCCCGCCCACCCACCTTCCTCTGTGAGGAAGTCTAAGTTCATGGAGCAGCCGTCCCTCCCCTCCCCACCCCCCGCCCCAGGCCGTTCCCTGGTTGATTCCTGATTCCGGGCTCAGGGGGAGCTCTTGCTCCCTTGTCCTGAGTCCTAAATCCCTCCATCTGCCTCTTCAGTCACCTCCCATATTGTCCCCAGGCCTTCCCTCCCTCCCTGCCCTGCTCTGCTCTCTCTCCCACGCCTCCTCACTCTGCACACCGAATTATCCTTGCTGCCCAGGCCTCGTGGGGAGGATCTTCTCCCTGGGTCTGTCCTCCCAGACTCTCTCTTCTGGAGCCACTAAGGCTCCTCTCAGCACCCCTGGGCGCTGCTCTGCTGTGCTCTGTCTTGAGATCCGCCCCGTGACTCCAACTACTAACTCACTGAGAACACAGTGGGAAGAACTGCTCCAATTTGACCCCTCACCTAAAGCTTCAGAACTGTGAGCCCAGCTACCAAGTGGACACCCCTGCCCGGGCATCCTGCCAGCATCTCCCACTCAGCCTGTCCGTGACAGAAACCAGCTCAGCCTCAGTCATCCCTTCCAAGCCCACTGCCTTTGCTCCTGCATATCCACCCCATCCTCAATGTCTGGACTAAAGAACATTTGCTGCTCCGCCTGCAAGGATCCTCAGCTCCAGGCAATGAGCTGAGTTGATTCGGCAGAAGCCAATTTGCCAAAAATGGTCAAAGGTCAGTTGGCTAAATGTACTTGTTTGCTTTAGCCATTTAGATACAGTTGGTCAGTCATATTTTTATTCTCAGAACTGCACTCTAAGGAATGTTCAATTCACCTCTGCCCTGCTCCCAACTACTACAGCCTGAGACAGGAGCAGAGAAAGGAGAATCTGAGGGGCACAGGAGGGGGACAGAAGAAGGTATTAATGTTAAATATGAAAATACAGTAAGAAAAGAGGCTTCTCAGAGATAAAGAACATCTTCATAAGACACCTTCGTATTCAGGGGTCATATTTCCCTTAGCCCTCAGTCCCTCATCTCTGAAATGCTAGATCTCTAGCCACGGCAGCATGGAGCAGGGATAGAGATAAAATGAACATTTTCAAAACGCAGTTTTGATAAAATTAAAACCAGTCAGTGAAAGCTGAACAGTTACAACAGGCACTTACATTTGGGGACTGTCTTTTAGCGAGTTGGCCAAGCGCTTTCACCTCCCCTGCAGCTCCAAGCACAGCTTGAAAACTACCACAGCAACCATTTCTACCCTCCTGCAGCTAGTGATCTTTCTAGAACACAGATCTGATCACGTCTGTCTGCTACTCAAAGCTTTGGTTCTCCAGGCATGCAGGTGGGCAGAAGCTACAGGGGGCAGCCTCCGGGTGGTCTGGTTGGCCTCATACCTGGTTCCAGGTATTCGTGCGCAAGGAGCAGGGCCAGACCCCTTGCCAAGGTGCTCTTAGTGGCATCCAATAAACCCTTGGGTGCTGCCCAGTGTGGGACTGGGGAAACAGATCCCAAGAGAGGCTCTTCGAGGACCCATCTGTAGGTCTGGCCCCATTGTATTTGCTCCAGCCTGGGGACAAATTACCCCTTCCAAGTACACCATGCATTTTAATCAGTCCAACCTCTGCTTCTGCTTTTCTCTTTGCCTATACTCCCTTCTTCCACCCTTTCCACCTGGCAAACTCCTATTCATCCTTTAAGGCCCAGGTCAAACAGATTCTCCCAGTCATTTCCCCTCCCTGTCTCTTAAACAAAGCAAATCCCCCTTTCTCTGCACCCAACAGTCCTTTGCATGTATCTTCAGAGTTCATCAGACAACTATTTGTGGAGCATCTACTATATGCCCACCTTTACCAGCTGGTGGCTGAAATGGTAAAGAACCTGCCTGCAATGCAGGAGACCCGGGTTCGATCCCTGGGTCGGCAAGAGCCCCTGGAGAAAGAAATGGCAACCCACTCTAGTATTCTTGCCTGGAAAATTCCATGGACAGAGGAGCCTGGGAGGCTACAGCCCACGGGGTCTCAAAGAGTTGGACACAACTGGGTGACTTTCACTTCACTTCACTTGGTACGTGCTCAGTGCTGTTTTAGGTGCTGGACATGGCTTAGACTAAGTCCCTACTTCTGGGCCAGATCCATACACTCCTTCTCACATATTAGACACTGGTGCTCTGAGTGTCTCTGAAGGAGTGAAAAAATGGCTGGGCCCTGGAGCAGGTGGGTCAGGGCCAACCTTGAGGAAGCTCGAATCAGGCCAGGGACCTGGGAATCATGCGCCGTACAGGCTGCAGCCTTTAAGGTTCCAGGAGACAGGACGGCCTCCCCACACTTTCTGTAGCCACCCTGTAGGACCAGCTTCCAAAAATGAGGCAGGCATACAGCCATGATGTCAGGCGCTTCCAGGATTCAGGAGGGACAGTCCGTGGGCTGCTCTCATGTCTTAGTGACAAAGAGGCTCCTGCTGCCCCTCTGGACTCCTTGATCCCAGAAGGAGGCTGTTTAGCAAACAGAACTGTCTTGAGCCCTGCATCCTATTTTTTATATCTCCACTGCGTGGCTAGACCTATCTGGGCCTCAGCTTCCTCATCCAAATATTGGGGCTGGGTTGGTCACAGGCTGAGGATCTGTGGGACATCCGACAACAGATGGAACTTGCTGACCATCCCACTCAGAGCAACCAGAGATGAAATCGGTGAGAAGGGAGGTGGGTGAGGAAGGTGAGCCAACAGCAGGCAGGGGTGGATGGGGTCTTACCTCTCTAGGCCTCCATCCTCCAAGTCTCGGAATTCCGAATTGGTCCAGGTAGAAAACTTCTCTAGAATATAGGCAGCCAGTCCCACGGGAGAGTCATTCAGAGCACAGCCTGGTGTGGGAAGAAGCAAGGGAGCAACTCAGGCCTGGGACCAGGGAGCTGGCCCCACAGAACAGCAGTGTGAACAGGAAGCCTGTGTCAGAGCACAGCTCTGCCCTGACTCTGGGGTGCTCCTGCACCTCACTTCCTTAACACTGGGCCTTGGAATCCTTATCTGACAAAAAGGGATAACACCTCGCCCACTACTTCATTGACATCCATATGCTATATGGGCAGCTTCCTTCAAACCAAAGAGGCTACAACTCCAGGTTTTGTAGGATCCAAATAAGAAATATATATAAATGCTGTTTTTAAAAAGTGTTTTTTTCTTTTTGTTTCTATTCTGTGATTAGAGAAAAATTAGAAACCACCTAAAAGCCCAAAATAGGGAATCAGTTTTAAATAAATATCGATCCACTCATAGGCCCAACGATAAAGCAAGCATTAAAAATGGGATGGATGGGGGCTTCCCTGAATGGTGAAGAATCCGCCTGCCAATGCAGGAGACACGGGTTCCATCCTTGGTCCAGGAAAATCCCAGATGCCAAGGAGCAGCTAGGCCTGCGCGTCACAACTACTGAGCCTGTGCTCTAGAGCCTGGAAGCTGCAACTATGGAGCCCACGGGCCACAGCTCCTGAAGCCCGCAGGTCCTAGAGCTGGTGCGCTGTAATAAGAGAAGCCACCGGCACGAGCCTGCATGCCGCAACTAGAGAGTAGCCCTCGCTGGCCACAACTAGAGACAAGTCCGCAGAGCAACGAGGACCCAGCACAGCCAAAAATAAATAAAACTGTTTTTTAAAAAAGAAATCCTTTTTTAAAAAGGCATGGATGGATCTCACAAGCAAAATATTCAGCTAAAGAAGCCAGACTCAAAAGAGCACCTATTGGAGGATTCCAATGCATATAAAGTATAAAAACCAGCAAAAGCAATCTATCTGTCAGGTCAGGAGGGTGGCTGCCCTGGGCGTGGGGGGAAGTACCCAGAAGAGGGTGCAGGGAGCTTTTGGGCTGGTGGGTCACGCTCTGTTACTTATATGAATGCTGGTTGTATGGACAGATTCCATTTGTGAAAATTCATCAATCAAAATGTTAGCCAGTTCTTCTGAAGGCCTGGGAGAGGAGAGGTAGGGAACAAGAGGTTATAGGTGATTGTCTTTTCTGTTTTGTGCTTTTTTGCATCTTTTGATTTTTTGACATTGAACATGGGTTACTTTTATAATAAGAGGGAGAAAACTGGTTCTATAAAACACTGTTCTTATTACCGTGAGCTGCCCAAGGTGTGAGTATGGACTGTCATGGAAACTCTAAAAGACCACGGGCAAAACAACTCCTGGGTGTCCTCTGAGTGGGGTTCAAGGAGGTTCCAGTGGACCCTTCTGATATCATATGATTGTAAAGGGGGCCTTTCTTCCCTTGTCTTACAGATATTTTACAGGTCTGCAAATTGTTGAAAACTAATAGTAATGCAAGTGAGTCTAGTTCATAGAGAAGCAAATGAATTTTGTCCAGAGAGTAGATCCTACAGATTCTCTTCACAAGGTTAAAAAAATTTTTAAGTTTTTTAATCTATATGAGATGTTGGATATTAACTTATTGTGGCAATCATTTTACAGAAGATGTAAGTCAAATCATTATGCTGTACACTCTAAATGTATACAGTGCTGTATGTCAATTATATCTCAATAAACCTGAATAATTAAAAAAAAAAGTCCAGTGGAGATTTACTTGATTATTACCCTGTAGATTTTGACAAGTTTTGTATTTATTAACAAATTTAGTGTTCCTAAATGCCTTTGAACTGTTTTATTTTACATTTTACTAGTTACTTTTAGTTAATGAGTTAAATAAAATTTTGACATGTGTTCATTTTTTATTTTTATGATTTTATCTTTAAAAATGTTTTTTTTTTCAGAATTTGAAAATTACTTTATTGACAAAGATACATAGTATGCCCCTCAAAATTAGTATAGCTATATGATTGATACCTTAAAAAAAATATTATCCCTTAACAGGGCCCTGATGGCAGTAGCTCCATCCATGCTATCTTCCCTCACTGAACTGGGGAGCTCCTCCAGCCCTGGGGAACCCCCTTCTTTCCACAGTCCCAGAACTGATAAACACTAGGCTTTGTCTTACCCACTCCTCGGTCCATCTCTATGCTTCTCCCTGTAGGACTCATGGGTGGAGGGACTGGAGGTCAAAGTCACTAGGAACACTGATTCTGCTCAGTGGAGCTGTTTGGGAATTTGGCCAGGCAGCGTAAGAGTGGACAGAGCTGAGTCCCTCACAAGAGGTTTTCACCCCATGAGCAGTGTTCCCAGCATAGGTGAGGCTTCCCCCGCTGGTTGGGAGCCTTGCTGAATGGATTGGCTGTAACCTCACCCCCACCCGCCACCGCTGAGCCAGGTGCCTTGCGCCTGCGCACTCACCCACGGTGTCCGGCTTGGTGCTCTGGATGTGCAAGTAGCCGCTCTCCCTCAGTAAGCTGAAGAAGATCTTCTTAAAGGGGTATATCAGCTCCATGTCTCTCTCGGTATAACCGAAAAGCCCCCCGAAACACCGTCCCAGAGGAAGGGTCAGGGTGTAGAAATTTCTTAAAATCAAAGCCATGTTCAAGTGCAGGCCCTTGATGTGGCTGGGGGCAGAGAAGGGTCAGGTGAGCCTGGGTGCCATCCAGGATGGGGAAGTGGGGAGGGAGATGGAGGAGGAAGAGACCACAGAGCTGGGGAGCACAGGGCCAGCCCCCATCAACATCTGCCCCCTTGGGTGACCACAGGAGGTGAGGGAGCAGGCTGGGGAGAAAATACAGGTTCTACAAAGTTCTGGTCAGCTCTCTCCCAGGACTTGGTCCATCAGAAAGGTCTACTCCCTGACCGTCCCCCTCCTCTAGCTGGCTCTCCAGGCCTGGGCAACTGGCCCAGAGTCACCAGTCCTGTGTGACACCAAAGGGAGGGAAGATTCGTGTCGAACTTCCCCAGGCAAAGCTGAGTGATGGGGACCCTCCCTTATCTCCCCTGGGCCCACAAACATCCTGCCTGCGTGGCCGCTGTGCCAAGCCTCAGACACTATGCCCAACCTTCCTCCCTATGCATTCACCTCGCACGGGCTGTGCACACACACCTGCACACATACACACAACGCCTGACAGCCACCCTCACCTGGGCACCAGCTGGGCCATGTTGGTGCAGATCAGGGCCCCCCAGTCCCCGCCTTGAATATAGAATTTCTGGAAGCCCAGCCGCAGCATCAGCTTATAAAAGATCCTGGCAGTGGCCACTGAGTTGAAGCCTGGTTGTTAAGGGGAGAGAAGAATCATGGGAGGTCACGCCTTTGGTTCCGCAGTTCAGAGTGGGTGAGAAGGAATCCTGGGGCCCAAGGGTGGGGTGCCCAGTGCCCAGAGGAAGTGCTCCTGGTGCTAGCCTTGGTGCAGGAGATGGTGAAGCCAGCCCTGCTGAGGGTCCGTGGGTCCACACTGTGTGCAGCGCTTAGTCAGCCTTGCTGGCCCGGAATAACACGGAGTCCAGACATGGACCCGCCCAGAGGGGGCAGCTCCCAAGGACACGAGAATCTAGGCCCTGAGCCCACTCTGGACAGTCATGACTCTGCCTGGTCCCTGGCCCACCATGCCCCTCAAATCCTGAGAAGACACACTGGCCCTTTGGCAATCAAATCATCCCCATTGCTTCTCTTTCCTCAGGTCTCAGATGCTCCCCTCCCCCAGCTCCCTCAGGCTCTGAAGGAAGCCGGCTCCCCACCCTGGGGCAGATGCCTGGCCCGCAGCAGCCCCATACCCTTCTTGGAGGATGCCTCCGAGAAGCTGTAGCCAGGAATGGATGGACAGATGACTTCAAAAACATGCTCATCACTCAGGCCGTGGTTCTTGGGGTCAGTCAGGAACGGGATGATCTTATAAAACTCGTAGAAGGAGCCAGGCCAGCCGTGCACCATCAGCAAGGGCTTTGGGGTTTGGCCGGAGGGGAGGTTGGGGGGCTTCACGTGGATGAAGTGGATGTCCAGCCCTGGGGGGACAGAACACAGTCAGGGCTAGGGGAGAGGGCCCTGTGGTGGGGGAGGCTGCCATCACCGCTCTCGGGGTAGCCAGTCAGGCTTTGCGCCCGCCTAAGCAGGACCATGGTGCTGCCACTCCGGGTGCCCCATGGTACTGGCCACAGTCACCACCAGCGGCGCTGGTTGAGCGCTTACACTGAGCTCCAGACCCCCCTGGCGACTTACTCGGCCTTCATAGCCACCTGCAAGCAGCAGACTGCTGCGTCCCTGCAGGTGAGAACGTGAGCTGTCTGTGAGGCCGGGCCAGGCTGCTCTCAAACTGCTGTATTCCCAGAGCCCAAAACCGGCCCTGGCTCGTGCCAATGCTCAACGTATTCATTGTTTAATAATTTACAAATTGTGTGTGGGGTGCAGGTAGCCTTATATATCCAGCAGTAGAGAATGAAACAAATTATAGTTTAACAGTACACAGTAAGGGACTTCCCAGGTGACGCTAGTGGTAAAGAATCTGCCTGCCAACACAGGAGATGCAAGAGACACAGGTTGGGAAGATCCCCTGGAGGAGGAAAGGGCACCCCACTCCAGTACTCTTGCCTGGAAAAATCCCATGGACAGAGGAGCCTGGTGGGTTGCAGAGAGTCAGACATGACTGAGCTATGATCACACAGTACACTGTAATACAGCAGAGTCACTGTAATACAATGACATTATGACGTGAAGTCGCTCAGTCATGTCCGACTCTTTGTGACCCCATGGACTGTAGCCTCCCAGGCTTCTCAGACCATGGGATTTTCCAGACAAGAGTACTGGAGTGGGTTGCCATTTCCTTTTCCAGGGGATCTTCCCGACCCAGGAATCGAACCCAGGTCTCCCACATTGTAGGCAGAAGCTTTACCCTCTGAGCCACCAGGGAAGCCCGACAGTCATCTAAAATGACAGCGTCCATGTGCACTGAATATGGAAATCAGTCCTGTATATGTTGCTAAGTGGTAAAAGCAAACTATGAAGCCAGATCCATTGTATGACCCCATTTCTGTAAATAGTTACATGTATGCATATATCTATATGGTGTGTATAGGAATTTTAAAGTCTGAAAAGATAAACTACAAAAATGTAAAAAGTAGTCCTTTCTGAGCAATAGAATTTCAAGCAAATTATAGTCTTTTTTGTGGTTGTATGAACTTTAAAATTTTTCTACGATGGACATATGCATAACTTTTTTTTAAAGTGGAGAAAATTATTTTAAGGTAGAGTGCTGGGCATTGAAACAGCACCCTAGCCAAAGATGGATGAATGGATTCCAGGCCCCCCTCCCTGCTGGAGTCACTTTGAGAACAGTCTCTCTTCCCAAGCAAGTGGGCGTTCATAGCAAACACGGCCAGGGAGGCTGTTACACCTCCACCACGAGGGCTGGCATTGACAGCAAGGTCTGTGGTTTATTCACTATGACAGGAAGGTCTGTGGTTTATTCACTATACAAATAATACATGCTTTCTGTAGGAAACAGAAAACAAAGATAAATCAAAAGTGGGGTGGGGGAGGAATCACATATAATCTCATGATCTTAAGAGAACACTGTGTTACCCGTCCAACTTTTTAAAATAATTTTTTTTATTTGGGGACAATTTTATTTTATTTTATTTTATTTTTTATGACCTGCCTCATTTCAAACAGAATCTGCAGCAGCCAGAAAAACACACAGTGAAGACTGGAGTGTAGAAAACAAAAAGGAAGAAGCAAAGATTTCACCAGAAATTAGCCTCATCCTAATCCAATACTATCAGCCTACATTGTTTAATGCAAACATACATTTCAAAACTGTCAGACTATTGAGAGAAACCACAGGTTTCTTTCATGCTATCTTCCCCCAAAGCTGAAGCAATCATTTCCTAAAAGAGCTATTTAGAAATACCTCTTGATTTAAGCATTCAAAAAGCACATGCAATAAGCAGACTTCACTCTGAAACAAAAATGGACAAAGCTGCCTCCAGAGCAAATCTGTATCAAGAAGTCACTTTTCCAGTAATTTCAAGTGGAGCACCTCAAGTTTACTTCTTGAACTTGAGAAGAAATGAAACAGACAAAAATCACAAGCCTTACTTCTATTTGGGGACAATTTTAGATGTATAGAAAAACAGTGGAGCTAGTACTGGAAGTTCCCAGATACCCACACTTAGTCTCCCTACTATTAACATCTCGTGTTAGGATGTACATTTATTATAATGCATGAACCAGCACTGATACATTAATAACTAAAAGTCATACTTTATGGATTCAGATTTTCCTTAGGTTTTTTTTTTAAGTTTTAAGTGGTGGTAGGAACATTTAACACGAGACCTATTGTCTTCACAAAGGTTTTTTTTTTGCCTTTTTCCCCACAAAGTTTTAAGTGTGTTGCACAGTGCACAGTACTGCTGTCTACAGGTACAGTGTCACTCAGTGGCTCCTCAGAACGTGTGTGTGTGTTGTGTGTGCGTATCCAGTCACTGAGTTGTGTCCACCTCTTTTGAGACCCCACGGACTGTAGCCTGCCAGGTTCCTCTGTCCATGGGTTGCCATTTTCTTCGCCATACTTAGAACTTACTCGACTTGGATAACTGAAACTTCATACCCGGTAATTAGTAACTCTATAGTTCCCCACCTCCCAGCCCTTGGCAGCCACCATCCTACTCTCTGCTTCTATGAGCGTGACAATTTTAGGTACCTCATATAAGTGGAGTCGTGCAACCTTTGCCCCTTCTGTGATTGGCTTATTTCACTTCTCGTAATATCCTCGAGGTTCGTCCATGTCATCACATCTTATAAGACTTCTTTCCTTTTAAAGACTGAATTAATACTGGTACATACACACATACAATGGAATATTACTCAGATTGCCTTAGTTTTTACCCAGTGTCCTTTTTCTTTTCCAGGATCCTATCCAGGACACCACGTCACATTTAGCTGTCAAGTCTCCTTAGGCTCCTCCTCAGCTGTGACAGTTTCATATGTTTTTAAAAACAGAGAACATAACTTGCCTTTAACAAAAATAGAAGCCTACATACATTCTATTTTGGAACCTGATTTTTTTTTTCCACTTAACAATATATCCTGGGTGTCCTTCTATGCTGCTAAATTTACTCCTAAAGTTGAATTTAGTAGTTAATGTTAACTCCTTTGGAACACACAGCGTGGTGTGAGATTATTTTTGATTCAAATTCTATCACATTATCATCTGAGTTTAAAATTAGAAAAAACACACATATACATCCATTCTATATAGCAGCGTATACGCAGGAGATCCCTGGAAGCATGTTATTTAACAGAAGCAGATGCTGTCCCTGGGGAGGGACGAGAGGGAGACTCTGTCTCCTTCTGTACATTTTGAATTTTAAATACTGAAAATTTAAAAACTAAAAAAAAAAAAGTTAAAATTTGCCCTATGGGTCCTCCTTCCCTTTAGGGTGAAAATGCTCTCCTGGTCGCCCTATGGATCTGTGGTGCCTATAGGATCTCTGTGCCCAGGCTAATGGGTCAGAATTGAGGAGACAAACTGGGCTCAGAGGGCATCCACGGGCTTGGTGAGGGGAGAGGGCAGTGGGGAGTGGTTGGTCACAGCCGAGGGCCAGTGCTAAAATAGTGGCCACAGGTGAAGGAGGAGGGGACAGGCTGGGACACCAGAGAGCTGGGTTCCAGCCCTGAACCTCCACTTCCCTGTGACTCAGGCGACTCCCTGCCCCCGCTGGGAGGTGCTGGGCTCCCCAGAGGCCACTGTGCGCGCGCACGCGTGTGTATGTGTGTGTGTGTGTGTGTCGCTTTGTTCATGTCTGACTTTGCAACTCTATAGGCTGTAGCCTGTCAGGCTTCTCTGTCCATGAGATTCTCCAGGCAAGAATACTGGAGTGGGTTGCCGTGCCCTCCTCCAGGGGATCTTCCTGACCCAGGGATCAAACCCAAGTCTCTTATGCCTCCTGCATTGGCAGGTGGATTCTTTACCACTAGCGCCACCTGGGAAGCCCCTGAAACCCCTGCATGTCTCAGACTCTCTGAGAACAGAGACTGATCTGCAGCAGGACATCCAGGACATGGCCTGGAGCCAGAAGCTCATCACAGAACAGGGAAGTGGCGGGGACAAGAAGGCCGAATAAGGAGGCTAGTGGGGATGAGGAGAAAACGTCGAGGAGAGGTCACAGATTGAGCCATGAGCAGGGGAGCACAGGGGTCAGTGCGGAAGCAGAAAGGACCCTGAAAAGGCCTAAACGTGAGGGAGGAGGATGGCAGCAGAGAGAGTGAGAAGGGAGGTCCTCTTGGGCGAATTTCAGGCCAGGGAGTCAGGAAAAGAGACACACTGACACACACACACACACATACAGTATGTGTGTAAGCGGTTATAATTTTCAATTTATACGTACTCCTTGGGTGGAAAATTAGGAACCTGGGCAATTTCGACCCTTTTCACCCTTGGGAAGGTAAATTTAACTTCTCTGAATATTTTAAGATAAACGTATATGGTACAACTGCTATGGAAAACAGTGTTATAGTTCCCTCTAAAATTAAGCATAGAATTACTAGTTGACTCAGCAACTTCACTTCTGAGTATATACCCAAAGAACAGAAAACAGGAACATAAACAGATATTTGTACGTTCATAATCACAGCAATATTTTTCACAATAGCTAAAAGCAGAAGCAACCGAAGTGTCCATTGACGGATGACAACATGTGCCATTATTCAAAATGTACCATTATTCAGCCTTAGGAAATTCTGACCCATGCTACAATATGGATGAACCTTGAGGACAGCATGCTAAGTGCAGTGAGCCAGTCAAAAGGACACATATTGTATGATTCTACTCATACAAGGTCCTTAGATTCAGAATTCATATTTATGTTTACAGAGACAGAAAGCAGAATGGTAGTTTCCAGAAGCTAGGTGGAGAAGGAAATGGCAACCCACTCCAGTGTTCTTGCCTGGAGAATCCCAGGGACGGGGGAGCCTGGTGGGCTGCCGTCTATGGGGTTGCAAAGAGTCGGACACGACTGAAGCGACTTAGCAGCAGCAGCAGCAGGGAGACGGAGAGAAACAGGAGTTAGAGCTGAATGACACAGTTTCCGTTTTTGCAAAATAAAAAAAGTTTTGAAGATAGATGGAGGTGCTGGCTGGATAACAATATAAAAGTATTTAATCCACTGTGACATTACAGGTAACAAGGTATACTCTATGCTTTCAATGGTCAGCTTTATGGTATATGTATTTTACAATGTGGGTGTGCTCAGTCGAGTCTGGCTCTTTGTGACCCTATGGGCAATAGCCCGCCAGGTTCCTCTGTCCATGGGATTTTCCAGGCAAGAATACCAGAGTGGGTTGCCATTTTCCATTCCAGGGGAATATTTTACTATAATTAAAAACAAATAGATAAATTTGTACAAATTAACAGCATGAGTTTGATTTTCTTAAACATTTCTATATCTGATTCTAAATCTGTGTTGGGCTAAAAAAATACTTTTCCACTATGGAAACTATTATCCCAAATTAACTTAGGTTGGGCTTCCCTGGTGGCTCAGAGGTTAAAGCATCTGCCTGCAATGCAGGAGACCTGGGTTCGATCCCTGGGTCGGGAAGATCCCCTGGAGAAGGAAAATGGGAACCCACTCCAGTCCATGGGGTCACAAAGAGTCAGACACGACTGAGTGACTTCATTTTCACTTTCACCTTTCCAAGAACATTTTGAAGATAGCTTTCCTTCCAGGTGAAGTTGGGTGACAACCTATGATACTGTTGGGACAGGAGGTCTAAAGCTTCAGAGACAGGACAGTTTTTATTCGAACCTTGACTGACAGCTTGAGCACCCTTGAACAGTCACAATATCATAGACTCCAAAGCCTCAAGGAGGGGCTGAGTTGACTGAGGCCATGCCCAGATCTAGGTCTCATCTCCATCCTCCCAAAGATTGTTCCATCATTGAACTGGATTGTACAATTCTTTGGTTTTTAATTTATTTGTATGTTTTCCCATTTAGCTCAAAAGACCATTGGACTTGTTGGGATTTTGCATTATTTTTGCATCTGAGTGGGGTTATACCTTCCAAATACATCTCACTGACCAATAATCGAATTCTGGGTCTCCGGGCTTTATTTAAGTCCCAGTGTTATTTAAGTGTCTATGAAGGTTGTTTCTGTCATACACATCCCCCTCCAGCTGGTGTTTTGGAAACATACCTTCAATCTTAGTCTTGAAGTGAGGGTATTTGTTGAGAATCTCCACCTGCTTCCTCCAGTCAAATTCATTCCTCCAGTAGGAGATGATTTTCTTCAAATAGTTGGAGTTGAAACCATAGTGGAAACGACTGTCCTCCAAAGGTGGAGTTAAACGGACCCTGTCAATCCTCTGATGTAAGTCCTGGAGAAAATGTGAGACCCCAAGGAGAGAAGGTGAGTGGGGCAGAGCACAAGAGAAAGTTTGTTTCCAGAAGACAGAGAAAACCCTGCAGCCACCAGACCCCATGCTACAGTAAAGGCAAAGCAAAATTTCACCAGATGGGATGAGGAGGCTCCTGGCCTCCAGACATGTGCTCTGGGTCGTCAGGTTTATCCCAGAAGAAAGCTCCTGGCTTCCCAATGGTGGCTGTTCCCCAAACATACGTTTTTCACTTTCAACTTCAGGTTACTTCTCATTTTTGTTTTTAAATGTATGAACAAAATGTGTTTTTAATTTATCAAGGCTTATATACAGCAAGGGGGGCTTCCCAGGTAGCTCAGTGGTAAAGAATCTGCCTGCTAATGCAGGAGACACAGGCGATCCCTGGGTTGGGAAGATCTCCTGGAGGAAGAAATAGCAACCCACTCCAGGATTATTGCCTAGAAAATCCTGTGGACAGAGGAGCCTGGTCAGCTACAGTCCGTGGGGTCACAAAGAGTTGGACACAACTGAGCGACTAAGCACACAGCACATAGACAGCAGAGGGTGGCCAACTTTTTTATTTTGGGGGGCCAACTTTTTTCAAAAGGGCCAGATCATAAGCAGCTTAGGTTTTCTGAGCCACAGCTAACCTACTCTGTTCTTGTAGGATGGAAAAAGTCATAGATGGTACATGGACAGATGGGAGTGACTGTGTTCCAATAAAACTTTACTTATGGGCACTGAAATTTGAATGCCAGGTTAATTTTCATGTTACAAAGTATTATTCTTCTTTTGATTTTTTCCAACAATTTAAAGGTGTAAAAACTATTCTTAGCGTGGGAGCTGTACAAAAGCAGGTGGCAGACTATTATACATAAAATAGATAACCTATACTACAGCAGAGGGAACTCTTCTCAATACTCTGTAATAACCTGTGTGGGAAAGTGAAAATTGCTCAGTCGTGTCTGACTCTTTGCAACCCCATGGACTATATAGTCAATGGAATTTTCTAGGCCAAAATACTGGAGTGGGTAGCCTTTCCATTCTCCAGAGGATCTTCCCAACCCAGGCATCAAACCCAGGTCTCCCACATGGCAGGTGGGTTCCAATCTGAAAAAGAATGGATATATGTAATATTTATAATTGATTCACTTTGCTGTACACCTGAAACTAATACAGCATTGTAAATCAACTATACTCCAACGTAAAATCAAAATTAAATAAAAAAAAAAGAAGGTAGCAGAATAGATTTGCCGACTCTGATACCAGTGTTAAGTGATACACTATATGTGAGTATGTGTGTGTTAGTCACTTAGTCATGTCCGACTCTTTGCGACCCCATGGACTGTAGCCCACCAGGCTCCTCTGTCCAAGGACTTCTCCAGGCAAGAATACTGGAGTGGGTTGCCATTCCTTCTCCAGGGGATCTTCCCAGGGATCAAACCCGGGTCTCC
The DNA here is from genome assembly GCF_055505025.1 of Bos grunniens. NCBI lineage: Eukaryota > Metazoa > Chordata > Mammalia > Artiodactyla > Bovidae > Bos > Bos grunniens. The sequence continues at coordinate 52,259,924 of NC_141180.1, forward strand.
TGCACTGCAGGGGATTCTTCATTATCTGCTCCTCTTCTCAACTGCTAGACGAGAAGCTCTTTGAGAGAAGGCTCTCTCTCTTCTTCCAAGTACTTGGCACTAGGTCTGCACACAGAAGGTGCTCCCATACCCACAGAATGGAAGAAATGATGGGTAGGGATGTCCCAGGTCCCACCCACCCTCCCAGTCCTGCTCAAGCCTGGCTCTCAGCTTAGCCTACTCCAGGGTCACACCTATCCTTGGTGATTCCAGCCGTGTGCGGAGGACGGGGCCCAGGCTTTGGCATTAGACAGATCTGAGTCTAAATCCGCCAGCTTATTATCTCGGTCACTGTGCATTAACAGCTTTGCCTCTCTGAGCTTCAGTTTCTACATGACCGCAGTCACTGCACGTGATCACAAGGGTCTAAACACACAGCAGGTGCCTGGCCACAGCTGGCCCCAGGCCAGGTTCTCTGCTCTGCAGCATTTTATGTCACCACAGCCTTGTTTTCACTCATGATCTCCACCCAGGCTCCAAGAAGGGCCTCACTTCTGCCTTCAAGCTCATCCCCAGGGTTTCAGGTGGGGCACAGAGGAGGCAGAAACAGCTGCTCTCTGTGACCCTTAATGCAGGTAGCTGGATTCAGCTGGCACTTCTTTCCTCGCGCGGGCACTACTGGGCCTTGGGAACCAGGAACATGGAGACAGAGGAGGGGGAAGGAGCAGAAGGGATGGGGTGGGCAGAGTAGGTGAGTCCAGTAGGAGAAAAGCAGGCAGAAAATAGCCCTAGAGGGACCACTTTGGAAGACCCTCCTTGGTGCCAGGCCCAGCCTGAGGCCCAACCCCAGATGGGGCCTCCCCGCCCTCCCCTCTGCTCAGCCATCTGGAAAGAGGTGCCTTACATTGATCTCCTCATCTGATGTTTCCACCTTGAATGGGCGGATGCTCTTATCCTCCCCAGCTGTGGGCCTCACCCCAGGCCCCCACCATCCATCTTCAAGGGGCAAAGTCTCCTCCTTGTCCTTGGAGACGAACCAGTAGATGACAAAGCCCAGCACTGAGGCAAGGAGTATTTCCAGCCACATGACTCCTGCAAAAGTAACAGCCCATCAACAACAGAGTCTGCCAGATAGCCCTTGACCTCTGGCTGGAAATGCCAGATTCCTGACTTCTTTCCCACCCAATCCTCGATTTTGTGTACTTTTGACATGAAAAATAACATCAACATTTGTTGTTGTTTAGTTGCTGAGTCCTGTCCAATTCCTGCCACCCCATGGACTGCAGCCCGCCAGGCCCCTTTGTCCATGGGAGTTTCCAGACAAGAATACTGGAGAGGGTTGCCTTTTCCTTCTCCAGGGGTCCCGACTCAGGGATCAAACCTACATCTCCTGCACTGGCAGGCGGATTCTTTACTGGTGAGCCACCAGGGAAGCCAACATAAGCATAGTATGGAAAAATTGGAAAACAATAGAGAAAGCCACAAAAATCACCATAATCCTACCAAGCTATGGAATTCATTAATCAGATTTAGAAAAGATGAAGCTGGGTTGGCTTCTGCATAGCCTTGGGTGGTGGGCTCTGCATGTCTGAGGCCTCATGGTTCTCTGAGGGGGTCTCTTCCTCCAGACACTTCTGAGAAGCTTCTTTCCACTGTTGTGACATCCCTCCCCCACAGGAGGAGCAGGGACGTCTCTGAGCAGTGGGCTCAGGAGAGGAGATGGAGTCACACTTGCTCTTTGCTGTCTCTCCCTGAGAGGGGCCTCTCCTCAGGGTGTACATACAGGGCAAGGTGGGGGCGGGTCTGAAGAGCTGGGAGGTTACGTGCATCTGGGGTTGGGGGGAGTGTTCAGTGGCCCAAATGTGGCCATATATCTCAGCTGGTTGTCAACAGTTTTATTGAGATTTAATTCACATACCATGTAATCTAGTGGTTTTCAGTATATTCACAGACACGTGCAACCATATTCACAATTCTAGAACATTTTCATCACTACAAAAAGGAACCCTGTACCCTTTAACTATTACTGGCACTTGACCCCCACACCACCCTGGCCTTAAGCAGCCACTAATCTACCTTCTGTCTACAGACTTGCTTAGTACATTTCACATAAACTCAGATGTTTTAATCATTTGTCTGACTCCCCTACTTTTTTCGCAAAAGGGGAAGAAAGAAGAGCTTAGTTCCTGCAAACCAGTACCAGGCCGACAATGGCTCGGCATTATTATCTAGCTATTTGTTTTGCGTGTTTCCAAGGAAGTAACCCCCCTTCCCCTGAAGGTTCACAGTCAGAGAAATGTGTGAATATGGGCGCCATCCTCAGGCCAGAGACCTTTGCAGAGCCACCTCCCAGGCCCAGCCCAACTCTCCCCTGGAAACCTGGGGCAGGGGGAGGATGCCGCTAGCAAACCCACCCCAGTGTGCCCTCTATCCACTGCTGGGGGCTTGCCAAGGCCCTGCGGTTTGCTCTGCCAAGAAAATACGCACAGGCTTCTCCCACTTCCCACAAAGAGATGCTTTGTCTCTGCCAGGGAAACCCCTCCCCTTTGAGAAGAGCCAACTGCTAGTCTTTGTGGTATTCGAAGGCAGGGACTGTGAGGTGCTGGGGAGCGTGTGGGAAAAGACGGAAGGCAGAGAGCAGAGCTTCCCTTGGCAGCAGGAAGAGACAGATGTGGTTCACCTGTTGGGTGGGTCACAACGTAAGAATCTGGAGCTGGGAAGACAAGAACTGTGTCTATCCTAGTCCCTGCCCTGACCACAGTGCCCAGCATAATGTCTGGCACAGAAAGGCATTTTGCCAATATGTGTGCGATCAACATATACAGTGGGTGCAAATAAGATGTTGCAGGATGTTGTCAAGGGAGCTGCAATCATGATGAACAAGAGGAGATGACTTTAATCTTCCAAGTGAATGATACACATCACCTTCCTTACCTGACTTCAGCACAGAGAGGTCAAGAGCACGGTTGTCACTTTCCGCTGGGTTATAAATGTCCTGCTTTCCCTTTTCTGTGTTGAATTATCCCAGGGCTTTCACTTGTCCATGTGAATTCTGAGTTCTCACCCTTTGAGCAGCTCCTTGGGAAGCAGCCAGGGAAACAGAATTGTGAAATACTGCACCCAGCTCCATGTTAGGAGACTGCAGGTGCCATCTTCACCCTCTACCGCCTTTTAACAATTGCTGGGTGCTACCAACCTAGCAGACCTGATATGTGTGCAGATACTTAATTCCCCTGGACTTCGACAACAAACAGAACCATGAGCTAGAGTGTTGAAATCAGTATTCAAGCACTGCATCTAAACTCTGGGGACCTGGACAAGGGGCACCATGATGGGCCATGCTGGCACAGCCCAGGGCAAAGTGACAGATTCAAGGAGAAAGTTTAAAGCCCTTTCTCTTGCACCTTAATTAAGATAATAAGAATATTAGTTCTTGGTTCAAGGACATTGCTTTAGTGCTATTGATCTCAGATTACAAAGCAAGTTTTAACTGCAGTATGTTAATTTGCCACCTATTAACTACCCTTTATTTATTAGCAGGTATTAAATGCACATGAAGCAAGGCGCTCTAGGTTAGCCCAGTGTAACAGGCATTGACTCTGCTGGTAGGTTTTCAAGGGATGTGATAAACCATGGCCCGTGAAAATCCACCCACTAAGAAGCCAAATTTCACTGAACTTTCTTTATCACTTAAGGTAAGAACCAGGCACTTGCCCCAAATCACATCGCTCTTTCGAGGATTAGAATCTGCAGCCAAAGCATTCATTCCCGGTCTGTCGCTGGGTATGTTTCTCCTGCCACCCCGACCTACCCACCCCATCTTATTTCCTCTCAGCATCTGTTTCCAGCCTCAAGCCTTCATACCTGCCCTTTGGGTCCCAGTCAGAGCACAGGCGAGCCACGACTGCACGGGAGGCCTCTCTCAGGTCAGAATATTTTTTTCCCCCCAAATTAAATAATAATAAACAAGACCTTCCCCTTCCCCACGCACTGGAGCTGCGGGTCCATAAGGAAGGAGGTGGTTGGTCCGCGAACTCCGAGAAGAGGCGGGGCCTATGAGCCCGACCAATCAGAGCTCAACCCCTCCATCCTTAGGTTTAACTCCACCCCCACGCTCCCAGGCCAGTGAGTGAAACCCTAGACAGACGCTCACTTCCAGGGGCGTGGAGGGTCTCGGAGTGCTGCGGCTGCCCTCAGACCTCCGGATCTCCCCAGTCAGGGCTGCTGCTTTATTTAGAGTATGAGGAAAGTGGAAGTCTGAGGCTCAGGAGAGACGGCGCCACTCTGCCTGCCCAGCTCCTTGTACAAAGCAGGCTATGGCGTGGAGCCAGCTGATGGCTCTTCTCCCCAGAGCAGGCTCTTTGGGGTGGGGCTGGTTGAAGAAACATCGCTCACAAGGGGGAGAAGCACTGTTCACCAGGAAATCCAAGGCCAACTGCACTCTGGCTGTCGCAGCCTAGGTTGGGGGAGGGGATGGCTCCAGGCAGGTGACACAGCTTCCCATCCCATCCCCCAACCTCCACCTCCAGGGGAAGAGAAGGGCTGCATCACTCCAACTTCCTGGGCCGGCCAGTCGCTAGTTTGGAGCCATTGAACAGACAAGCTGAAGAGGAACTCAGCAACCTGAGTCCAACCCCTTCACTTCATAGCTGGGGAAACTGAATCCAGGGGTGGCCATAACTCACCCAAAGCCACGTGGCCAGGGAGCAACACATCTGGGGGGGAAAAAAAAGGAGAAAAGAACCACTGTACTCCTGCCATCTATTGTAACTGGTCTAGGGCAAGGTTTCTCAACCTTGGCACAACTGACATTTTGGACCAGATAATTCTTAGTAGGCCTGTGCATTGTAACAGCATCCCTGGCCTCTAGCCAGTAATACCACCTCCTCCCCAATGTGGGATGACATTACATGTCTCCAGATACTGCCAAGTGTTCCCTGGGGGAGAAATTGCCTTCAATAGAGTGGAGAAGCCACACTACGGGTCAGTGATTCAACTTCAGTATTTGTTGGATCATCTGAGGAGCTTGTTCAAGGGATTCAAGGGATCTCGGGTATGGCCAAAGAATCTACATTTCTAACTAATTCCCAAGCAGTGCTGCTGCTCATGGTTCATGGACCACACTTTGAGAACCCCTGCTCTAGACTGGATTATAAACTCGAAGAAGGCTGGCCGTCTGTCTTGCTCCCCAAGGTATCCCAGTGAAGACTGAGCCCAGTTCTGGCAGATGCAGGAATCCCAACAGTTACTGAATAAACACTTGGGTCTGACCAAGGTAGGAAGGACTGTGACCCTTCTACAGAATCAAGAGGCAAAGAGAAAATATCATCTCGAAGGTAACAGGTGAGCATCGCAGAGCCTCTCTCTGTGCACAGACTGGTAAACTAGTCCCATGCAGAAAGCTGGATCCAAGTACCCTCCTGGTTATGGGGAAGGGTGGAACCATGACTCCACATCCACAGAGTCCAAGATCCCAGCAGAAATTTGAACTAAATGTAACAGCTCCAGAGGACCCTGCCGCCCCCCAGCCAGGCCAGTGAAAGTCTCAGCAGCCAAACTCTCATGTTTTACCAACTTTCTTTTCCTGGTGGGGAGAAATTCCATAACCTCTCCTTCTTACAGTCTGCAACTTTGGGGGCAGTGGGACCTCAGAAAGCTTGGAAAGAAGCTGGGGCAATGCTGCCATACCGACCAAGTCACCTTCCTTGCAGGAATCTTTCCTATCTTCCCTCAGCCTCCAGCTTTTTTTTCTTCTGTCCCCTCCAAGTCAGTGCAAGCACACACTTGAAGCTGGGGGGTTTGGGGTTTCAGGCCCACTTCTGGCTGGTGGGCCTCAGTCCGATGACTGGACACAGATAAGACATTGACCTTTAAGATGGAAGGGTAGGTGGAGGGTCCCATCAAAATTGGAATTGAGGTAACAGTCCTAGGAGAGAAACTAGGATGAATTAAAATGTAACAGGAGGGAATTCCCTGGTGGTCCAGTGGTTAAGAATCCATCTTGCAATGCAGGAAACAAAGGTTCAATCCTTGGTTGTGGAACTAAGATCCTACGTGCCTCGGAGCAACTAAGCCATAGTTACTGAGCCCATGTGTTCTGGAGCCACACCACACAACTAGAGAATTGGTGCACAGCAACAAAAGATCCTGAGTGCTGCAACTAAGACCTGATGCAGCCAGATAAATAAATATAAAAAAATAAATAAGAAGAATTGTTCATCACTGTAAAAACATGTAACAAGAGACTCATACAGTCACTCTGGAAGACTGTTTAGCAGAATCTACTAAAACTGGGCAGATACCAACTCTATGACTCAGCAATTCACTCCTAAGCATAGATCCAACCAAAATGTGTCTACATGTGTTCACGTGCTTGACAAAAATCACAACCTAGAATGTTCATGGCCACATGATCCAGGTCTGACGTGTATAAGCCAAAACTAGAAATAATCCAAATGTCCTCCCACTGCAGTTAAGGGTCTATTGATACAATGGAACACCCTACAAGGAGAACAAATAATCTATAATTACACACAGTGACATGGATCTGTCCCACAAGCAGCGCTGGGCCAAAGATGCCAGACACAAAAGAGAACTCACCATGTGACTCCGTTTGTATAGAGAACAAAGACAAGCAAAACTGATCTATAATAAGAGACTTTAACAAGGTGCTTTTCTTTGGACTCAAGCATTATATGGTAAACTCTCCAGTGAGTGCAGTGTATAGACAGGTCTAGAAAAGAAAGGCTTGAAGAGCAAGACTTGGGCAACTTCATTGATGCAGTTCAGCAGTACACTGAGGAGTCACCCCCAGGATGCCCTCTAATGAGTCTGGGGTGGCCATGGTCACAGGCCTCCCCATGGCCTCTATGCCACCCCTCAACTGTGGCACCCCAACCCGAGCTTTCTTTACTCAGTAAGACTTACTGACTCAGAAATCAGCCACTGGTAGCTTGATTCCTGGAAGAAGGTGGGACGTTAGAGGGCAGACCTAGTCACTGGGTCCCTGGGAACAAAGTGTCGCCCAGTCCTACCATAACATCAAGGAAAATGCAAACACCTTGTGAGTTTAGGGAGGCCCAGTGGCCCACTATGGTGTTCCCATGTGAGGAGCCAGCCTGGCTTTCTTGCAGAACCTTCATTCCATGGGAACCCCCTTGCCTCCAACAGCAACCCGGACTACCTTTAAGAACTGGAACATTTTGGAGTTTACAATAAGGGATCTTCTGGCGTGCTTCCTTGTTTAAGTAATTCAAAGTCCAGCTCTGCCATTTACCAACTGAAGGGCTTTGGCCAACTTACCAAACCACCCTGAGAGTCTGTGGTGGGGGTGGTGGTTTAGTTGCAAAGTCGTGTCCAACTTTGGGACCTCATGGACTATAGCCCACCAGGCTCCTCTGTCCAAAGGATTTCCCAGGCAAGAATACTGGTGGGGTTGCTGTTTCCTTCTCCAAGGAATCTTCCCAATCCAGGGATCGAACCCCAGGTCTCATATATATTGCAGGTGGTCTCCTGCATTACAGGTAGATTCTTTACCAACTGAGTCACCAGGGAGCGTCTGTGGTCTCGTCTGTAAAATGAGGATCGTGCCAACTTCACAGGCTCAAAGCAGGTACTCCACAAATATGTGCTCTTATCACTATGTGGAATTTTCATGCCTCAAGAGACCCCAGAGGACGACTGTCCCTATCCCTATTAGATGACAGGCCTAGGACCCTGCCAAAGACTTGCATAAGGAGACTGGGAGCAGGAGAGTGCATGGCGTGTTCATCTACTGGCCTCCTCTCACCGAAGACAAACTTGAAGGTTAAGGAAAGTACAAGGTTATATACATCTTGGCTACTAGTGTTTTGCAATAGATGTCTCTGGGGGATAGGCCCCATTCTTTTCTGTTCTGAGAAGTTACATTAGGGTGCAGAATTCTGTTTACTAAGGCTTCCTGTTTCCAAGGAAAGCTATATTTATCTCATCTGTGTGGTCAGCTCCTGCTGGTGTAGAAAATATTCTATCCACATAAAAACATCAATATTTAGGAGACACTATGAAAAATTCAGAAGTAATACACCATGAAACGAGAGTCTCTGCTTTATTATGCTAGCATCTGAAATTGGAGGTTAATTCATTTACTCCAAAGCTTCCAAATATATATTTAATCTAACTAGGTTGTTGTTTTGTTTTGTTTGTAATGCACTTTTCCAGAATACTGGCAAATACTTTGCTGAAAGAATTGGGCAAGTGAGGAGCCTTTCAGAATGAAAACATTTTTTCCCCTTGGAGCCACAGTACCCTTCCTTAAAAAATGATTAGTTGGCCTCAGAAGGAAAAGGTAGTTTTTGTTGCAAAGCAGCCAGATATTTTTAAAGACACAATAACTGGAAGATGGTGGTCATTTATTTCTAAGATATTGAACTTAGAAGGAAATCTGAACAACAATTGACTACTCTGATAAGAAATGGGATTGTATGCAACTTAAGTCTCCAAATTCTGTATCGAAGGTTTGAGCATGTGCTTATGAAACTTGGGAAAAAAATCAGGAATTAGTTCAAGCTGAAACAGTCAACTGCACAATATAGTGATCTTTACCCCTAAAAGATACAAACAGAGCAATTTATTATTTCACTTTTCTTTTGTTTTTCTGGGTTTGACTTGCAAAGGACAATTTTAAATATAGGAGATTAAGTAAAAGCAGTGCTTAGTTCTCTTTAGCATTGTTAAAAGGAAACTCGAGCTAAGAATTTTACTGAATGTAAAGTATTTCTGTTATGCTTGGGGCAGAAACACCACTTTTAAAACAAACAAGTTCACTATGAGATTGATGCTAAAAGTTCAAAAGAAAACTCTGTTTGCAGTTGGAATGTATAAAGTATCAAGAAGTCATTTTGCTCTTTTGAAGAAAATAAGAGAGCTGGATTGGTGCCTTGGAAAAGCAAGTATAAACTTGCTTTTGGATCAAAGGGCGGTTTAGCAAACACTGCCTGTGATGATGAGCTGGCTTCTTTGCAGGCACAAGGAACAAGACACAGTCTTGTGCCTGCTGAAGTTCATGCCCTAGAAGGACAAACGAATGAACAAATGACATCCCTCGAATGGCAGATACAATAATATCTACACAGATGAAAGAGAAGTGTACAAAGGTAAGAGTGGAAAGCCTGCCACAAAGGCTTCATGGAGTAGGGCTTTTAGGGATGAATAGGAGTTTACCAGACAGAAAATAATGGCGGAATAGAGATACATCCAGGGAGAAAAGAGAGCGTGTACAAGGACTTCCCTGGTGGTCCAGTGACTAAGACTCTGCATTTTTAATGTAGGGGGCCCAGGTTCATTCCCTGGTCAGGGAACTAAATCCCACATACCACAACTCAAGATCCTGCGTACTGCAACTAAGATCCAGTGAGGATAAATAAATAAATAAATTCATTGGGCATTTAAAAATCCACAAGTAAAAACAGAGAGAGAGCATGTGCAAAGACATGAAAGTAAGAAAGTGCATGGTATAAGCAAAGAGCCACAATAATCTACATCCATGTTCAGCGTAAGAGTTGATTACAAGCTTTGGAGGGCAGTCATTTAACTTCTTCCTGTATTAACTGAAAGGAGTCCCTATTTTATCTCTTTTATAAATTGTTACTTCATCATGATGAAGCTGACTCGGGAGTTTTAACTTAGAAATCGTGTTTGCAATTCAGAGGACCCTTCTGTGAATTAGATCTCAAGGGGATCAAGGGAAGGAAATATACTTGGGAGGTGAGTCTTTCATGGTTGTGTGAGAAAAAGGTGGCCAGGGCAGGAGATTATTCAAACCCAGCATTCCACCCCAGTTGCCCTTAGTGATTTGGCTGCTCCAGCAGACATGCTCCCAGATTGAGATATTGTGGCAGACTGCCAGCTATGTTTTCCTCTTCCTTCTCAGCACTGAAATTTTTATTTTAGTCAGAGAAGCCCGGCTAAACACTACATTTCTTGGCTTTCAGTATGACAGGGTGATTAGGTGCTAACAAAGAGCTGGAAGTGTGTTTGAGGCAGAGCCATCTGTGATCCAGACAGAACCTTCGTGTGAATTAGGGAAAGACATCCATTCCTCAAAATACTGTCAGAAAATGAACCTAATATACTGCTTTTGTTACAGGACACCTCACTGCCATCTGCTAGAAAGCACTTGGAAATAAAAATACAGATCCATGATGACGATGATATGAATGGTTTCCTTGTCCAGTGAACAACCTGTGCGAGGGTACACTGGTCTTGTATGTGTGTGAAGACTATGTAGAGAGCTCTGACTCAGCTGGAAAGCTGCACATTCTGCCCTTCCCCTTCTTTTTCACGCTCCCTGGGACACAGACACGATGGCTGGACTCCGGTAGCCATTTTGGACCATGAAGTGATCTTGAGGATGGAAATCAGAGATGATGGGGAAAGACGGAAGTCATCATGGAACCACCAGCCCAACACTGGACTCCTTACTCCCAAACTTCCTTTGTATAACAGAAAAATAAACTTCTATATTGTTCGAGCTGTTGTTATTTTGAGTTTTCTATTATATAAAGCCTAAAGTAATCCTAACTTATTGAGAAAGTCAGGGGGAAAAGAAAATATATCAAGTCCTCCAGGGCACACACTCTTAGGAACAAATGCTCAGTTTTCAAAATTTTCAGTGCTATATACAATTTCCATGCTATAGAACATGATTAAAAACATGTCCCTGCTGCCCCAGTCACAGAAAGGTATGTTCTCAAAAGATAGACATAACACAGTAGGTGGCTCCTCGAAGAGGTGTTGTCAAGAATGGGGCCATCATTCTTGAGAACAGGAAAGGATATTATCCCACTTGACTCCAACTATTCAGACCCTTCTATAAATAAAAACCTCAGTGAGAAGCAATTTTGTAATACCTGTCAGGATGTAAGATACTAATGACTTTTGACTCAGCAATTCTAGTTCTAGGAATTTCTGCCTCCAAAATACTGAGTTTATGTTTAAGTAAAATGCCATATGTACAAAAATATTCACTACAGCTTTTTTTTTTTTTTTGGTAAAAGCAGAAGACCGAAACAATATATATATTCATCTTCCGGGACCGTGAAATACTCTGTGACATTCATACAGCGAATATGTGCAGAAGGTAAATCTATATGCTAATACGAAAAGATCTCCATGATGGCTATGTGAAAAAAGTAGGTTACAAAAAAGTGTGTACGATTACCGGGTGACATTGGTGTGGACCAAAGGACACACACAGTAAAATGTGGAGACTGCCAGATTCACGCAGACGCCGGTGACAGTGGCCTCGGGCAAGGAGGAAACACTTGCACTGAATAAACTTCTGTGTGTCTAGAAAAACTTTTTTTACCATACACATGAACTATCTGCCCCCAAATAAAATAATCATACATTTTCTAAAGTATAGAAGACCGCAAGAGTGACTCTTCCCTGCGATCCTGCTCCAAGAGTGAGTCAGACACCTCACAGCACCAGAGCTGCACAAACTGGCTGGTGTGACTTCCCAGTGGCCAGGAAGCCCTTGAGACAAAGGTGAGTCTGGAAACCTGGAAACCCACGGGCATCTGAGAGCTGGGGGCCTGGCAAACATGAAATGGGGTAAAGAAATCTGACTGGGCTGTGGGAGAACTGGTGTCCAAATGGGGCTGTCCTTTCTGGGCATGTAGTTCCCACTGCCTCCTCTGGAGAGAAGACACACACGTGAATCTCTAACCCAGACCTACCCTGGGCAACAGACTCAGGCACCCACCTGCCAACTTGACAGTTCTCCAATGTCCCAAAACCTCCTCCAATGCACCTGAGGTTGCACTTGTCTCCTGAAACTTTGTCTTCTTCTGTGGTTCCCTCTCCCTGTAGCTGGAAGTATCCACTTCTAACTGCCAAAAACCCAGGCGATGGCCTTGAAACCCCCCATCCTCCATTTCATCCACATCCCATCTATAGGCGAGTTCCGGAAGCTCCACCTCCCAATTATATCACAAACCCACCTTCACCACCGCCAGCCCGCCCGCGTGCCCAGGTGGTGCCCCTCTCTCCCTGGACTACAGCTGGGTCCACTCACCCCTGCTCTGCCTCCTCCAGAGTGCTCTGCAGCCAGAGCGATCTTCCGGAAACTCAAATCTGACTCTACCATGCCCCTGTTAAAACTCCTAAATAGCTTTCTGCTACTTTGGGGACAAAACTGGAAAAGGTCACTTATCATTCCAAACCCAAAGAAGGGCAATGCCGAAGAATGTTCAAACTACTGCACAATTGCACTCGTTTCACACACTAGCAAGGTCATGCTCAAAATCTTTCAAGCTAGGCTTCAACTGGGCTTCCCTGGTGGCTCAGCTGGTAAAGAATTTGTCTGCAATGCAGGAGACCTGGGTTTGATCCCTAGGTTGGGAAGATCACCTGGAGAAGGGAAAGGCTACCTAATCCAGTATTCTGGCCTGGAGAATCCCATGGACTATATAGTCCATGGGGTCTCAAAAGAGTTGACAAGAATGAGCGACTTTTCGCTTTCAGGCTTCAACAGTACATTAACCAAGAGCTTCCAGACGTACAAGCTGGGTTTAGAAAAGGCAGAGGAACCAGAGATCAAATTGCCAACATCCAGTGGATCATGGAAAAAGCAAGAGAATTCTAGAAAAACATCTACTTCTGCTTCATTGACTACGCTAAAGCTTTGGACAGTATGGATCATATCAAATTGTGGAAAATTCTGAAAGAGATGGGCCTACCAGACCACCTTATCTGCCTCCTGAGAAACCTGTATGCAGGTCAAGAAGCAACAGTTAGAACTGGACATGGAACAATGGACTGGTTCCAAATTGGGAAAGGAGTATGTCAAGGCTATATGTTGTCACCCTGCTTATTAACTTCTATGCAGCATACATGGTGAGAAATGCCAGGCTGGATGCAGCACAAGCTGGAATCCAGATTGAGATCTAGAGGGTGAGGATCAGCCTGAGGATCACAGTGGGGAACACAGTGGGGAGGGGCACAGCCTGAACTGGAGACTCTCCTTCCTCAAACCCAGGCAGGTGGTGAGAACCTCACAATTGGAAAATGCTCCCTAAACTATAGAAAGCTACCAGCTAACTCCAAATCAGCGCTCACCATGTACCTGCCCTTTGGCCAGAAGAGGCCGAGAAGGTGGCCACAGCCCTGAGCCTGTGGAGAAGGCCCAGCTCTGGCCTCCATCTGGGAATTCCTCCGTCCACCCTGTCATCCGAAGTCTTCCTGATAGGGATTCAGACATGAGAACCTCACGCTCCTTCTGGGAGAAGCCAGCCACTGGCCAACAATGGCGTGGCAGAGGGGTACGCTGTGGGCCCCCAGACTCCGGGCCAGAGAAAGGTGGGGCTGGGGATCGGTGTGCTTCGGCAGGCTTGGCCCCTCCCCGCCCTACCAGACTTGCTGCTCCTCTGGGGGTAGGCACAGCCTGCAGAATGGGGAAAACAGATAGCCTCCCCTCCCCTTCAGGCTGGCCTGCCAACACAAACCTTGAACGTTCTTCCTCAAACGCAGGCCAACAGACGGCCACATCTGGGGCTCCTGGGGCTCCCCAACCATGACACTCGATGTGGCAGAGAGCACTCAGGCCCAGGGTAGGTGGAGGAAAACCCTGGGTGCGGGCGCCTCCCCGACTCTGCACAGCCCAGCACGTGACCAGCCTCTCCACTCACAGCCCTCTCCCTGAACCCCAGTGGCCGGCAAGGCCCCAGGTGGATGGGGTCCAAGGGTAAGGTCATCTGGGTTGGGCTGATTAGAATCTTCTGCAGTAGGGTGAGGGCTGTGTTTATCTCCCTGAAAGACCTGGAGCCAAAACTGGGAGAGCAGCCTGGAGCCGGAATCCGGGAGAAAGGAAAAAGTAGTTTATAGGCAAAAACAAAGGGACATAAAAAAGTGTAAACAGTGTGGGGGGCAGCCTTCTGATGGGGCAGCCCCTGTTCTGGGTCCTGAGGGAAGGAAGACATCCCTGTCTGCCCTTGAGAGTCACCCTGCCCTCTTGCCCCAGCCATATAGGCATACACACACCTGAATAGATAACAGGAAGAATACAATTAGTGACCACTGATCTGATGAAAATCGTGGAGTAGGGTGCCAGCTCGGCTGGTGGTCAGGTACTAACGGCCTGCTTTGAATCCTGGCTCTACCACTTGCCAGCCATAGGCCAGGTAACCTTAGGCCAGTGACTTCATTCCTCCATGCCTCAGTCTCCCTGTCTGCAAGGTGGGCAGAATAAAGTACATCTCCTACTGAGCGAACAAAGGTAAAGTGGCCACAGAGGGAATTTTTGACTGAAAACAAAAAGGGCATTCACTTTTTGTTTTTAGATCCTGGGAACACGAAGGTGGGGGAGACAGACCTAGCCTGAAGCTGAGGGAACCTTCTCTGAGGAAGTGCTACCTGAACAAAGGTGGGAAGTTAAGGAGGTTTCTTTGTAAGAGGGAAGAGCAGTGGGCTCCAAGGTGGATATGTTGTTGTTGTTGTTTAATCGCTCAATTGTGTTCGACTCTTTGCGACCCCGTGGACTGTAGACCACCCGGCTCTTCGGTCCTTGGAACTGTCCCAGCAAGAATACCAGAGTGGGCTGCCATTTCCTTCTCCAGGGGATATTCCTGGACCAGGGATGAAGCTGCGTCTCCTGCATCGGCAGGAGGATTCAGCCTGGGATAAGGAAGGGGCAGCCTCAGCATCTGACAGGAAGAGTCTGGAACGGTGAAGGGGGGCCATGCCGTGAGCTGGCTGGCTCAGAGCACCTCCAGGGAGGAGACAGCGACCTCCACAGATTTTAAACACCCCTGGAGCAGGCGTGGCCACAAACTCATTCACTCAACCTTCAGCCCAGACTTTTAGTTAAGCAACACAAGTGGGGAGCAGACCCTCTCTCTACCCTACAGGGTGCACATGCTCACGCTCGGGGAGTTTTATTTGAACCCTTTCCATCTCAAGTTTGCCAATTAAAATAAGACCTGTCAAGTTGTCCATTGATTCTAAATCACCAAAGGAAAAACCCAAGTGGAACACAGTTCATTGCCTATGAGGCAAAAGCATTACCTTCCTGGAATTTCAATACGTGGCATTTTCTGTTTGAGGAGAGAAAGACTCCTATTCAGGAGATAATAGGCGTGGGCCATATAATACACCTGTTGGATTTCCTTCCCACTATTAACCACACTCTCTCCCCTCCCTCCCATCCCCAGAGTGGCTTTTCTCAGCAGTGTGCTCCGGCTCTGGGAGATTCCTCAGTAGTGTGTAACAGGATAGCACCGCAGGCTGGGCCACAGCACGGTCACCTGAGCTGTCTCCCTTGTCTAAAATGCACGGAAAGGCGTCCCTGTGCTCACATACTGCAGCCCTAAGGACTCAGGTTGGAGTTTAGAGGAATATTCTGCGTTGCTGCTGTCTTGGTGGGGTCAGTCTGCTTGTGGAAGTGTCTAGGTTGCAAAAAGAAATACAAAAGCTAAAAATGGCGTTCAACCAAAGAAATTAAGATGTTCCATCTTGACAGTATCACCGTGACCCTGAGACCTGCCTGTGGGAAGGGGGCAGGGTGAGGGCAGCTGTTCCCTGCAGCTGGCAACCAGGCTGCCTGCTCCTGCCTTCTCACAGGGACAACTTGGTTCACAGGGAGAAAACTGGAAAGCGGAAAAGGCCGTCCATTTTCCCCCAAAAAGCTGGTAAGAGAGTCAGACTTCCCTGAGCCCTTGGCACGCATGGTGTTAATCATGGAGCGTGGCACTGGGACCTGTGCTTCTCTTACTTTCCAAAAGGTCCAAGTCTCTCCAGTCCTGACAAGAGTGATACAACCGGAAAGCTGCACCCAGTATCGCCAAGGTCACTCATTCCGCAGGAAAAGCCAAGCCCCAGGTTGAGCTGCTGGTGGACATCCCGAGGTGGTGGTCCTCGGGGAAGGGTGGAGTCCCAGGCCCAGCCAGTGAGGAGCACAGTAGGGGTCTCTGAGCCCGAGGCAGCTGGCCTCCCGTTTGCTCCTGATCAGCTTCCCACTGCCCTCAAGGCTCACACTGCAGACCACAGCCCAGCTAGAGCCAGCCCGATGGGCCCACAGGGGATAGGGGTGCTCAGAACCCTTCCAGAATATCGCTATGCATCTGGGTGCCACCACCTCCCTGGACGAAGCCCTGGACCGGGCCATGGGGGTGGGAAGACTCTAAGCACAACATCTCATGTTCTACAATAACCCCGAGAAGTAAGGCATGTTAATAGTTTTGTTTTTCTGTTTTAAAGAGGTTTAAAAATGAAGCTTCAACAAGTTAAATAGTTTGCACAAGTTAACCCAGCTTGTAAGTGCCAAAACTGCATTTTAATGCAGTCTGTTTATGAATCTTCCCAAATGTTAAAGGCAGCCAAAACTCCTGCTCCTGACTTGGGACAAGCCCCATGGTCTCCGTTTGTGGGTTAGCTATGGAATCCTCCGGAAAGTCCTTAAACTCCCCAAACAGAGGAGTATTTTTTCCCCCCATAATGCAATCACTTTCAGTCGGGCGATGGAGAGTTTAGCAGACGTGGCTTTGTAGTAGCTGGACTGTGCCCTCAACTGGCTCCTTGTGACAACAGTGTCCGCTATCTGACGGCAAAGTCAAGACACAGACAATGGGGTCCAGGGGACAGGAAGACTCCCCTGCAGGTCCTGGAGCCTGCCTGGAGATATGCTCTCAGGCTAGACTTTAGAGGGTGAAAATAGCTGCTCTCTGGTGACAAAGGATAAGCCTCCCTCAGGAATGTAAACAGAGGTTTTCTTCAGTGTCCATGGGGGACGGGTTCCAGGACCTCCAAATACCAAAATCCATGGATGCTCAGGTCCCTTATATAAAATGGTGGCGTACAGTCAGCCCACTGTCTTGGCAGATTCCACATCCATGGCCTCAAAACCCAGGGTTACGGAGGGCCAGCTATCTACCCTTGATGGCAGAAGAGACTGTTTCAGTTTGAACTTGGTTTGTATAATCGCCTGTTCAGTAATACAGTGTGCAAGGAAGGGCAGGACTGCACAGCTGTCCCCTTGACAAGGGAGTGTCCAGCACTCCCCCGTCAGGGAGGGAGGTGGAGGCGGCTGGCTCCTTGGCAAAGTTTCAGTTCCCTTTAGGGTGAACTTCTGGGGTGCCTTCTCCCTGCTGCAACCTCCCTACCTGACCACACAGCCCCTGGATCCTCTGCTCCTAGAGTCCGGGCCAAGAGCCCCCCATAGGCAGCCCACAGGTAATCCACGGGGCCAGCTGGGCTGGGAAGTGATCCTTCTGCCTTAACCCTTGGCCCTCAACCTCTCCCTGGGGTTTTGTCCTGGGCTCACACCCCAGGCATGGCCCTTCACTCCATTTCACATTGCCCTCAGTGGGCCTGGCATGGGCTGCAGGTGCACCCCAGCCCCTCAAAGCTGACCATTCCCCACTAACCTATTTCCTTTTCTGAAGATCCCTTTGGATTCTTATGCACAAAATCATCACATAATACAGCTGTAAGAAGCTTTGCACATTATAAAATCCAACCTCATTTCATGGATGAGGTCCACAGAGGGGACCCGACTGGCAGAGTTGGGACACCAGCTGGATCTTCTTTCTAGCCAGTTCTCTTCCACATCACTGTATTACCTCTCAAAGGAATGAATCACTCATGACGGGATGTAGGGTTTGATCAGAGGTGGGGTTTGAGCATGGGATCCTAGAGGCCCCTCAAGTCACCACAGGCTTGCTCTTTGCCCACTCCAGCCCAAGTGGGTCTGCACTGAGCTCTTTCTTCGGCAGCAGTGAGCAGCACATACTGAGCCCTGCCTTGTTTTTTTAAGCCCAGTTGTGTCTCATATCTTTGAATATCTCAGCTCAAGGATGGAGAACTAGAACCTGGGCAGCCCCTCCCTTTTCATGTCTGGGCCAGGATAGGATGCTGGGAACAAAGTCAAGATTCAAGTCAGCAAAGACCAAGTCTGGGCATACTGGGTTATGTCCATGGGTGGGTCACCGTGCAGTGATAACACGGGGGCTCCTTGTGACCTCCATCTAGTGCTGATTTAGACCTCAGACACGAACAATGACACCACAGGAGGGGGCTAGGGGAGGCATTCCATTTCCTCCAATGATCTGATGCCCTTTCGCTAAGGGTCCCTCCGCCCAAAGATCCCCTAATACGTCACTTCCCACAGACCTCCCACTCCCGTAAGTCTGTACCAGCCAGGGTGCTTAAGGCATAGCTGGGAGGCAGGTGGGATCATATAGGGAGCATGTGGGTTGGAGCAGATGGTGTTGAAGTTCATCCTGGCTGCCTTGCTGAACAGTTATTTTCCATGGAAGACTTTCTTTTTCTTGGAACTGGAGGGGGGAGAGCCTCTTGTTCTCAGGCTGGGCCAGTTCAGTTTATCCAGTAGATTACTCACACCAAAGGACATGGGTGGCAGCTTGGCCCACACTCAGCAAACAGACATAAAGTTCACCCATGCCAGGCACATGCCTGGTATGGGGCCTTTGCACTTACTTGACCTGGTGTGCCATCACTCCAGAGAGCGGCCTGCCACTCCCTCATTCCACCTTCCCGCACCCCACCCCCCACTTCTTTCTTCACTGCTTTGTTTTTCTCCCTGGCACACATGGCTTTCTAACATACTTTATATTTTACAAATTTATTTTGTATATTGTCCATCTTTCCCCCAACAAAACTATAGACTCTATGAAGACATGTTCCCTACTGAGCCCCTGTGCCCAGGGCAGAGCCTGCACACATGGTCAGTCCTCTGGATTTGCTCAGGAAACATGAAGAAGCCAACACAAAGCCCTTCTAGGTGCGGACATTTGGGAAAGAGAAACTGCTGAACCCTCTCCGTGCTGTGCTAAGTCACTTCCATCGTTTCAACTCTTTGAGATCCTATGGACTATAGCCCACCAGGCTCCTCTATCCATGGAATTCTCCAGGCAAGAATAGTGGAGGGAGTTGCCATGCCCTTCTCCAGGGGATATTCCGACCCAGGGATACAACATACATCTCCCGTGTCCCCTGCACTGCAGGCAGATTCTTTACCCCTGACCCACTGGGGAAGCCCAGAGTTTCTTGCTAAATCATACCTACTAGGGCTAGTGAAAGACCACCACAAGGTCCTCAAGCCCCTACTCCCAGAAGGACGCAACCACCACACCAGAAGACAGTGTTACTTTCCAGACTTTGGCCACTTCTTTCAAGTGTTAACTTTTAACACTTTTAACACTAAATTCAGAGGAGTCTGCAGAGTGGCACTAAAACAGGCATAAATCCCAATGTTCTCAACAATTTCCCGCAACAGCTCATACATCCGATGTACTGGGTGCTGAGGTGCCGAATGCAGAGGTCCCCCCCTTACCTTTCACCCCTATTCTCTGTACAGAGCTCGCGGGGCGGGGACAGGGCTAAGAGAGGGCTGTCTGCCCATCCCTGCGTCAGGGGCCCAAATCCCCCGGCTTTGTGGAGCCGGAAGTTTATATAGTAGAGGAGAGTGAACGGGGTGTGAGCGCCGCTTTAATAGAAATCAAAATCAGAGTCACAACATCGTCAGAGCCCGCGCCGGCACCCCGAAAGCTTCAGAAGGGCCGGGCAGGTGAGGGGCCATAGGCTAAGTTCCCCAGCATCCCTCCGGAGAGGGAGGCTTGCAGGAGGATCGGGTCTCTGCTGCCCCTAGACTGGTCACATCCCTAGGCTCCTACTGCATGGTGAACTTTTTCCCGGACCCAAGTTTCCTCTCCTGGGCGCTGAGCTGGGCGGGGTTGGCCCTCTCTCCAGAGATTAGAGCCAGGAGTGGGAGAGAAAAAGTGGGACCGCGGTTAGAGATGGTGAGAGAGGACATCTCAGCCAAAAGACTTGAGGTCTATTTAGGACTCTGGTGACAAAAAAGTGCAGTTTCACTGCATGAGCCAGACGCCCCCTGGAAGCTGTACTCCCCGGGACAGCCAGGCAAGGGGGCCGCCTCTGCGCTCCCCCGTCCCCAATTCCCGAGTCGGTTGGCAGAGCGCGTGCGGGCCTCCTCCCGGAATCCCGAGCGCCTGCGGACTGCACGCGGCGAGGCCTCGGTCGGGATCCAGCTGCGGGCGGCGGGGCAGGGGCGGCGGCGGAGGCCTGTGTGAAAGTCTCCCCGCAGCCCTGGCTGTACGGCGCCCGCCGCCAGCGTCCCCCAGCCCTCGGGATCGCGTTGTGCCCCTGCACCCTGGGAGCGCCCGGGCCCGGGGAAACTGCGCACGACGCCCCGGAGCGCTTACGGTCGTCGGTTCCCTGGCTCCTGGGCTTGGCCGTCCCTCTGGCTCCGGCTCTCCGGGTTCCTCTGCTCCCGATTCGCGTGTCCCCTGACTACCCTGCGCTGACTCCGCCCGGGCTCGGCCCCTCAGCGGGCGGGCCGGGCCACCGGGGTTCAGTCCCGCTCCGCCCCTGTTACCTGGGCCACCCGGTTGACTCTGCACCTTCCTAAGCCCGCCTCTGCTTTGGAAGAGGGCTCTCAAAGTGCGGCCCGCGGTCAGAAATGGTGCCGAAGTTCTTAGGAACTCAACTGAATCAATCAATCAACAAACTCAAGCTTCAGCCTTGTATAACTTGTTTCATATTTTTACCAGTTCATTGTTATTGTATTTTACACGTGTGTTGTGTCCAGGACAGATTGGGAAATTTTAAAGCAAACAAACCTGTCTTTCAACACACAGTCTGAGAAACACTGGTCTGAGTGAAATTTGAACCCGCACAAAGAGGTCTTCATGGTGAGGACTTCGATCTACAAAGTGGAGCTCGACGCTTGGAGAGTAGCTCGTTCCTGGCTAATAAAAACACTCAACTCAGTTTCCTCTCCAAACCTTTGCTTATGTAGTATTCCTGGAAAGGATGCTCTCCTGCATCCAAATATGAAATCCTACTGTTCTTTAATCCCACACCTTCCTAGTGAAGCCTGATCTCATCCCTGCAGTCTCTGACATCTCTGTACTCCTTCAAAACTTGCAGTCTGTGAGATTCCTCCATCCCTCACCAAATCTTTCAAACAGAAGCTCTGCCTCTGGCCATTTTACCAAGGGACTCAAATTTGTTACCCTTCAAACTCAGTGATGATGAAAACATCCTAAAATTAGATATTGGTGATGACTGTATCACCATAACTCTGTCAATACACTAAAACTACTGAATTGTACACTTTAAAAGGATGGATTTTATAGTATGTGAATTATATCTCAGTAAAACTGTCATTTTTGTATAAAAAAACTGCACTGAGGTTGTAACCCCACTCCTCATTCCTGTGTCCTAATACCCTCGTCCTTGGTTAGATCATTCACCCAGCGTGAGACTATGAAATCTAAGCTAGTGCTAGATATTTCAAAGTACAATCTACCTAGATACAGTAAATAAATAAGGCACTGAGTCCAACTCAGCAGGGCAAAATTTAGACAGTCAGATTTCAGATCTCAGCTTTCAGTCCAAAGCTATGGAAAGGTTTATGGACTGAAAGAATGGGTATAATGTGATCTCTAGAATAAATTATGTGCTTTTTAAAAGTCAAAACAAAAGCTGTTCTTCTGTACAAACGTCTGGAGAGTTTCCAGGTACATCGGGGAGAATTAAAAATAATGTGTGTGGGGGGACAGTTTTGGATGAAAACTGTAGATCAATTCCTGAGTCACTGGAAGGAAACAACATCTTTTATGCCAAAAATGCATAATATGAATCTAATCATGAGGAAACCTCAGGAAAAAAACCCAATTAAGTAATATTCTGCAAAATAACTGGCCTATACTTTTCAAAAATGTCAGGGTCATGAAAGGCAAGGAAAGGCAGGTAAAAACGTTCATGGTGAAAGGAGACTGAAGAGTCATGAAAACACATATGATGCTTTTAGACTAGATCCTGGACTAGAAACCTTTTCTATGAAGAATATTATTGAAATGATTGGGGATATTTGAAGAAAGTCTATAAATGATACCACTATATTAATGCTAAATATTTTGATTTTGAGAGTGAATTTTTTTCTGAGTGACTATCTTTGATCTTAGAAAATATACACTGAAGGATTTGAGGAGTCATGTCTGAAATGTTCATTCCATTTTGTACACTATATATACATCTCATATTTGTATATGTATATGTATACATGTATATATAATATATATAAATGGAGAGAGAGAATTACAAAGCAAATGCAGTGAAATATTAGCAATTAGTAACTCTGGATAGAGAGTTTATGGGAGTTCCTTGTACTATTCTTGCAACAACTTTACTATAAATTTTAAATTATTTTGAAATTAAAAGTTTTAAAAATTGTGGATCAAATAAACATACATCTTCATCTCAGCTCCCTACTGAAAACGCCATGAAAATCACTACCGGGGTGCAGAAAAGCTATAAACTCCAAAAGGACAAGGTGATTGGGAGAAAAGATAACAGCAGAGGAGGGATATCATAAATTTTTTAAGATGAAAATCAGTCGACTAATTTAGCAGAACAGATAAAGCTAAAAACCTTTCTACAACCAGAAGCAGGCAGATTCTTGCCCTAGACTTGTAGAGATCATTAAACTATAGCCCTCGGGCCAAATTGGACCCACAACTTATTTTTGTAAATGAAGTTTTCCTGGAGCACAGTCACACTCATTTGTCTACATACCATCTGTGGCTGCTTTCATACTATAGCGGCAGAGGTGAGTAGTTACCTGTAAAGCCTAAAATATTTATTATCTGGCCCTTATACAGAAAAGGTTTGCTAGTCCCTGCCTTAGAGCCCTGCAAAATCTTTAGGAGCTAGAGGTATGGGGAGTCTCTGAAGGTAGGAGTTTGGGTGGATGTGGGAAATGGTAGACCTTGAATGTCCCTGCATGTTCAAGCCAAGTCTGCCAAGAATGTAAGGAAAAGGCTCAATAATGGGGAGTTACCGGGGTCCAGCCCCAGTTGCATCCAGGGATTCCCTCAGGAGGACGGCGTTGGTGATTAGAATAGCAAAGCAGAGATTTTAGAGGCTCATTAATAACTGGTTTATGCGGGACAATAAAGTTCCTAACACCGAACTTGCTCTGACTACGGAGGCCGCAGGCGCCCTCTCGAATAGCGGAAGGTGCCCCACCTTGGGTGCCTTCTCGAGCGGGTCTTAGAAGCCCAGGCAAATAAGAAGTCCCAGAGGACCCCTGCGCTCCAATTATTTTGGCCTGAAAAGATTTGTACCTTTTGTTCTCCTTATACAAAGTTTAAATTAGTTCTCCTAAGGTTTGGTTTTGTTTTCCTTCCAATTTGTATCTTTTGTTGGAGAAGGAAATGGCAACCCATTCCAGTGTTCTTGCCTGGAGAATCCCAGGGATGGGGGTGCCTCGTGGGCTGCTGTCTATGGGGTTGCACAGAGTCGGACATGACTGAAGCGACTTAGCAGCAGCAGTACCTTTTGTTGCTCGTTTTCACTCCAAGCCAGTGACCAGCCGTCCCTCACTGGCTGACCAGGGATTTATTTTCTGGAAACTGAACTGAGACTCCTTCCACCTCAGGGGCACTACTGGGCCCAGGTACAGCAGGGATGAGGCACCTGACTGAAAACAGTGGAACCAAGTGAAAGTCTTCACTTTAACCTGGGAGTCCCTTCTCAGCGCCTTCCCACTTGAGTTCACAAGAGCACCATTCCCAGGTACTAATCCCCAGGCAGGAAGAGGATCTGCCTCTTAACTAAATGAGCCATCCTGCAGAGGAGCTGCAGATAGTGACACCTGGGGGCCTCGTAACAAAACAGCCAGCTCACCATCTAACCACCCTCCACAGAGGTCAATTAGGGTATGGCCACCATGTGCACAGCACTTCCAATTGGTGTTTTAACGCCTCACTTATAAATAGTAAAAGACCACCAGATACTGGGGAAAGCCTCCCACTTAAAAGGCAGAGCCACAGTTGAGAGAGAACGTACTCACAGGCAACAGAGGGAACTACAGTATTCTCAAAGACATAAGAAAGGGCTTGTATCTATGAAGAAGGGACAAGATACGATTAAAAAAGAAGCAATTCAGAGAATTAGAAAGCACTTTTTAAAAATAAAAATTTAAGAGAAATGTCCAAAGATAGAATTGAGGAGTTCTCCCAGAAAAATGGAACACAAATTAAAGAGATGGACAGTGGAAGGAAAAAGAAAGAAAGAAAATCAAGTCAATCCAGGAAGGCACCAGACATATAAGCTTCATAGAACAGAAAAGATAATATAGAGAGAAGGACATTATTAAAGAAGTAATCTAAGTATTTCTCCCAAACACAGCATTGGAATCTTCAGATTAAAAAGATACCATGGGAAAAACAAACAAACAAACAGAAGAACACCAATGCAGGTCATGTCATTGTGATATTTTAAAATACTAAAGAAAAAGACCTAAAAGCTTCTGGAGCAAGCAGGGGAAAGGCCCAAAACCAAAAATAGTCAACACAAAGACTTAATAATCAGAATATCTTCAGACTGCTTAGCAGTAACACTGGAGACCATAAAACAGTGAAGCAAGGCCTTCAAAAGTTGTTAGGAAACTATTTCCAACAAAGAATTATACAATAAAGTGTAAGGGCAAATTAATAAAGGACATCCTCACACATGTAAGGACTAAAAACCTTTTCACTTCTCATGTACCCATTTCTAGACATATTACTACAGGATGTACTCCAGCAAAACAAGGGGGTAAAATATGAAAGGAGAAGACATGGTATTTGGGAAACAGGGAATCTAACAGAGGAGCAGCAATAGGAGGCCTAGGCTGACAGCTGTGCAGCAGGCTTAGAAAGCAGAGTGTCCAGATGGAAAGAGGAAGACAAATGGCTGGGAGGCAGGTCTCCAGAAAGTGAAATTAAGCATTAACTGAATTAACTTTTTGGAAAATAACATGAACAGATATTTGTCAAATCTGATGGCATATTTAGGAGGAAAAAAACTAAGAGAAGGAAGATGGAAAAATAAAGTGAAGGAAGAAAATGAATAACAACAGAAAAAACAGAAAGTTGTTCAAGAAAGGAAAGGTAATCATGGTATATTGCTTGGCTGTGTCATGAGCAAGATTTACTTCATCATTATGTAAGTACTATTGATTTAGCACAAAATTATTATTGTTCCTATCTTTTTTAAATTTTTGAAAATTTTATTTTTATTATCATTAAAATTAAAGAAATTTCAAATTTTTATGAAACTCACAGACATAAGTCCACAGTTTGTAATATGCAGTATTAAACACTTGATTTATACCACTGTTTTTGAAGTTCACATCCTTTTTTATGACATTTGAGTCCTGTGTGATAATCATTGCCACTTTTGTAACTACTCCCTGCCACTTTTGCTGCTGGAAACACCAATACGCCATGGTGTTTCCACACTTCTAGACTTTTCTCATATCCTTTACCCTGCCTGGAATACCTTCCCTTTTTGCCTCTGGGAAATTCTCCTTTGTTCTTAGGCCCCATTCAAAGTTCGCATCTTCTGTGGAGTTTTTTGTGCTCAGACCACATTGACACCTCCCTTCACTGTGTTGCCTCAGCAATTTGCACACACTCCCTTATGTTCCCTTATCGCTTTCTGTCTTGATTATTGGTCTCCACATTTGTCACTTTCTTTTGACTAGGAGCTTCTCAAAGCCAAGAACAACATCTCATTCTTTATCTGTCCTTGTATCCTTAGTGCCTTAGCATAGAGCCTATCACACTGAATGAATGCTAGGTAAAAGTGAGTTGAGTGAATGTTGCCTGAAAGTGTTCATGGCAGAAATTAATGATCAGCTTGTACTCTTAAACTCTCCTGCTGCTGCTGCTAGGTTGCTTCAGTTGTGTCCAACTCTGTGCGACCCCATAGACGGCAGCCCACCAGGCTCCCCCATCCCCGGGATTCTCCAGGCGAGAACACTGGAGTGGGTTGCCATTTTCTTCTCCAATGCATGAAAGTGAAAAGTGAAAGTGAAGTTGCTCAGTCATGTCCGACTCTTAGTGACCCCATGGACTGCAGCCTGCCAGGCTCCTCCGTCCATGGGATTTTCCAGGCAAGAGTACTGGAGTGGGTTGCCATTGCCTTCTCCAACTATTGTTCCTATCTTGAGAGGATAAGTGGGAGCAGCAGTGGTGGGTGTATAATACGTTGTCTTTATCTATTATAAGAAAAAATCAATAGATAATGTCCAAAATTGACACACTAAGAAGTATGCACTATAAGCATATTATTTAGATATCTAGAGGTAAATGCCAAAAGACTTGAAAGTAGATTGAGAAAAATGAGGGAAGGGGGTTGTTACATTTTACTGTAAGCCTTGATTATTTGATTTATCAAAAAACATATACAAATAAAAATGTAAATTCATTTCAAAATCTTATTTTCTAGATTTCTAGGTCATTGGACACTCCAGATTCGTTGCTTTTCTCCCTAGATTTCTAAAGCATGTATTGCACTGTTCTTATTTCTAGGCTTTTATCAGGTAAACTGCTATTTCCTGCTGCTTCCACCCAAGCTTTTTCTTCATGTTTACTCACCACTGGGCTCTTGCCCTACACTTGCTACTCTCTGGATGCTTATCAATAAATTCCTTTTCAGATGCTAATTGAAAGATTATTGATTGCACTAGACGCTGTATGTAGTTTACTAGAAGTTAGAGTCTCATATCACCTGCTGCTCATCACAGAAGTGTTACCTACTTCAAAATAAATGGATTACAGATCCCCTGGGACATTAAAGAAGTGGGGATGGTGATAGCCAGTGGCTGTTTTACAAAACACCCTAAAAAGACAGCATTTTATAAGAACATCAGTTATACAGAATTGTTTCATAGCTATATTTTCTCATCATTTTTATAATCAACTATATTTAACAGTCATCTATTAGCATATGGTGCTACCAATTGATGGAAGAGATTTTCACATAGTAAGGTATGAGAAGTTATTCTGGCTTATACATGGTTTAGTATAAGTATTATATAAGATTTAGTATACATGATTTAGATGCTGAAGAGATCAAGAGATGGAAAGAATACATGAAAGAACTGTACAAAAAAAATCTTAATGAACTGGATTACTACAATGGTGTGGTCAGTCACCCAGAGCCAGACAATGTGGGATAGTTGCATAGCTACAAGGCCACAACATTGCAAGTGTCAGTTATATCATCTTGGGAATAAACGATTGTGTCCTTGAGTCTGATACAAAAGATATAAGTTCTTAGTAATCCAGGAAAATATCTGAAACCATGTCCAAAATGACCACTCAGCTCCATTTGGAAGCCTTGAACCTCCTCCATTTTATAGTCTGGTGGAACACAATTCAAGTGCTTCTTGAATCTGTGTCTCCTGAGCTGTAATCTTCAGTTTCTGGCATAAAACTTTTTTCTATTCTTATTACAGATTGGTTTATTGGTTATTTCCACCAGTACAACAAAGCAATCAATAAAAAAAAAAACACAAACAGAACCCCCAGTTTTTAGAAACTTGGCCTTGTACAATGGATAAGATAATTTACAAAGATTATCTTTTGGGAGATTATTAAGAATGACAAAATAATGTGTCCTATCATGGAGCAACCACAAATAGAAAATAATTTTAGATTTTAAATAGATTTCATAGTTTTATAAAAAGATGCAAATGAAGAGAAATGACGCAAAATGTTGAGTTTTTTAAGCACTTTTCCTATGTCCACAGAAAAGCAGAAGAATACATTATTACTCAACAATCCTGCAGAGAAGGCAACGGCAACCCACTCCACTACTCTTGCCTGGAAAATCCCATGGATGGGATCGAGAAGAGTCTGACAGGACTGAGCAACTTCACTTCCACTTTTCCCTTTCATGCATTGGAGAAGGAAATGGCAACCCACTCCAGTGTTCTTGCCTGGAGAATCCCAGCGATGGCAGAGCCTGGTGGGCTGCCTTCTATGGGGTCTCACAGAGTTGGACACGACTGAAGCGATTTAGCAGCAGCAGCAGCAACAATCCTGAAATTTCTTTTGTATGATTTCACACTGACTGCTTTCTCCCAGGTTTTTTGAGATCACCAACTATACTACGTTCCCAGGACTTCAAGGTCAATGATCAAGAGTATTATTGCAGGAAGATCAAAAGTCAACAGAAAAATTTAGTAAAGAAGCCAGTTGTAAACACAGCTTATGCACAAAGTTCAAATGCAGTCAAGGCCCTCTTGAGCCCTCTATGGGCCTACATTGGACACTGCATTGTGACCATGCCTTATTTGAGGATGAGTCATTTCACTTTTTTAAAATTATTATTAATTTTATTGGAGTATAATTGATTTACAATGTGTTAGTTTCAGGTGTGCAGCAAAGTGAATCAGTTGTGCACATACATACATCCATTCTTTTCAGATTCTAGTCCCATATAGGTTGCTACAGAGTATTGAGTTGGAATTCCCTGTGCTATACAGTAGGTCCTTATTAGCTGTCTATTTTATATATAGTAGGGTCTCTTAAGTATTTTGATAGAGGCAAGAAGTCAGTGAAAACAAGTTTTTGCAAAAACAGTTTTTCACAAAAATAGTCCTTTATAGCAGGGATCTAATGCCCGATGAGCTGAGATGATTGTTGCTGTTTTGTCACCAAGTCATGTCTGACTTAGTGACCAGACGGGGCCTCTGTGACCCTGTGGACTGTAGCATGCCAGACTCCTCTGTCCATGGGATTTTCCAGGCAAAAATACTGGAGTGGATTGCCATTTCCTCCTCCATCATTCTTGTTTTGTCCAGGATGGGGGGACTGTTGTTTAAACTTGGTATTTTAATCAGTCTTTTGAACCCTCAGTTGTCTCTCCACGGTTTTAAGACAACAGCAATTTCAGCACTTTTCCCCACCCCATCCCCATTCTCCTTGAAGAGCAAACACCAGGTTTCACCCTTTTAACTGATTTTTAAAATATTATTTATTTGTGTTTTTCTTTTTAACCTCATCTTGGGCACTACCTGTTGAAGACTTCAACAGATAAGGAAATTAGCTCAACTGACTTCACTAGGTGAACGTCCTTCCTGCTCTGTACTTCCCACCCCGCAAGTGTGAGTTACAAATATTCAAGTGTTTTCATTATTATGAAGGCGATTCAGGGCCAAGTTATGGTCACTATGATTTTCTTTTCCTGTATAACATGTTTTCCCTAGACTTACTAGTTTTAAGATTTGCTTGGTTTTCTATGTGCCAACCACTACTATACCACAGACCTCCTTACGCTGTCTACATCCTTTCCTAGTAAATGTATTCATATTAGATTTTTTCATTTTCTTAAAGAAGTGCCTTTCTGAGGAAACAAATGATTGTTTCCAGGAATTTGCTGGATATATATTCCTATATTCCTGCTCTTTACTAGGTGACCTCCAGTGCTTCCCTACAGATGGATATAATTCCCCATGTCACTGATACCGGGCTTGGTCATGTCATTTGCTCTGACCAATAGAGTATGAGGTGACATCTGAGCAGAAGCTTGATAAGCTGTCTCTCTCTAGGTTCCACTCTTTCATCCTGGATCCTAGAATGAGGGCCTTGGAGCGTGGAGGGACTGTGGAGGCACAGCTATCTGTAATCTGAGGAAAAAATAAACTTTTTTCAAGGTACTGAGATTGGAGGGTTCCCTCAGTAAAATTTAATCTAAATGTGTCTGGGAAATGTCTTCATTCAATGCTTCCCTTTAATTGTTTGGATGAATACATATTCCAGGATGGAAATAGTCTTCTTTCAGAAATTTGAGGGCATTGCTCCACGATCTTCTAGTATTGCCCTTGAGAAGTCCAAAGCCACTCTGATGCCTGATTGTTTTAAAGAACCCCTCCTTTGCCTCTGGAAGCATAAAGGAGCTTCTCTGTATCACCATTATACTGAAATTCTGAGATCATAGGCCTTGATATTTCATCTACTTTCACCCTTGTGCAAGGCACTAAGCAGGCCCTTTCAGTCTGGAAATACATGTTCTTTAATTTTGCAAAAATTTCTTAAATAATCTTACGGATGATTTCTTCCACTCCATGTTCTTTTTTCTGAAATTCCTATATCCAAATCTTTAACTGTTTTTCTGCCTCTTTTTTCTTTTTGACTCTATTTTCTGGATATTTCTGCAATTTTTCTTTTTCTTTTCAAGCTTTTTTTTCACTTCAGTTGTTCTTAATTTCCAGAAGTCTTTTTGTTGTTGTTGTTCTTTTAATCTCGTTTCCCCTGAAAGCTGAGCCTGAGACAAAGGCTTGCTTATGGTAGCTTATTTGGAAAGTCATCCCCGGGATAAGAGGTAAGGGCTGGGAGGTGAAACTGTAAAGGAGGAAAAGACAAAACAAGGATGTGTTTCCAACTTGGCCACTGCTCAGGGTAACTGGTGTTTGATCCTGTGGGGCCTTTTGAGAAGGTTTATAAAATGAGTCTCAGAACTGTTCACCCAGGGAACAAAAACTAGGAGCATTAGCTCCATCCCTCTTTGGTCGAGAGCGAACCTCACAGACTTAGAAATTCCTGTGTTTCCAAGTTGCTTATACATGATTGCCAAGAAGACTGGCATCCAATAGAAACCACAAAGGAATGGACTAAGAGAGTAAGTGACAATATCAAAATCTGAAACTTCTGTTTGGCCAAAGGTATCGGTGGTGGGCTGAACAATGATTCCCCCAAAGACATCCCTGAGACATCCCAAAGACAACTTGTGACTGTTACCTTATATGGCAAAAGAGGCTTTGCAGATGTGATTAGAATGTGAAGATTATCCTGAGTTATCTGGGTGGGAACGAAATGTAATCGCCAGGGTCCTTATAAGAGGAAGTCAAGGGACTTCCCTGGTGGTCCAGTGACTAAGACCTTGTGCTCCCAGTGCAGGGGGCCCAGGTTCAATCCCTGGTCAGGGAATTAGATCCCACATGCCACAGCTACAGATCCATGTGGCACAACTAAGACCCCGGGCAGTCAAATAAATGACTTTTTTTTTTAAAAGAAGGAATCAAGAAGGTCAAAGGAGGTGATGTGGTGACAGAGAAGAGGCAGGAAAGGTGATGCGGTGTGGAGCCATGAGCCAAGTAATGAGAACAGCCTCTGGAGGCTGGGAAAGACAAAGAAACAGAGTCTCTGCTGGAGCCCTTAGGTAGAACAACCCTGCTTGATTTTAGCCCTTTAAGGGTCATTTCGGACTTCTAATCCTATTAGAGAATAAACTTGTGGGTTTTTTTAAGCCACTAAATTTGTGAAAATTTGTTATGGCAGCAATAAGAAACAAATTAGTTTCCATGGGATCAAAACAGTATCCATACACAGAGATAAAATATGAGTGACAGGATGGGAAAAATGCCTGAGGCTTATTTAACAAAGGACATTCTGAAAACATAGAGGATTTTTTTTTTTTAATTCAGTGAACACATAGAAATTACTATGTGCCAGGCACTAAGTGCTTAACCAATGCTAATTCATTTCATCCTCATAACAATTTTGAAAGTGAAATCGCTCAGTTGTGTCAGACTCTTTGCAACCCCATGGACTGTAGCCCGCCAGGCTCCTCTGTTCATGGGATTCTCCAGGCAAGAATACTGGAGTGGGTTGCCATTTCCTTCTCCAGGGGATCTTCTCGACCCAGGGATCAAATCCAGGTCTCCCACATTGCCTTTACCCTCTGAACCACCAGGGAAGCTCATAACAGCTTTATGAGATCCTTATTATTTACCATTTACATCAGAGGAAACTGAGGCACAGAGGTTAGGTAACTTGTCCAAGGTCCCAAGAACCCTTAAAGAAATGACAGCAACCCAGCAGAAAACTAGCAAAAAATTGTAAACTCAGACAGCACACATTTGAAGATACCGTGTCAACTCAAGCCTCTGGAAAGCACATACCAAGATGGAATAAGAAGTGTAGTGGTCTCCTGGCAGAGATGTCTGTGAACAGGAAAGGGAGCAGTAGTGAGTAACAGCCTTGGACTTCCCAGGTAGTCCAGTGGTTAAGAACCCGCCTACCAATGCAGGGGACACGGGTTCTACCCCTGGTCCGGGAAGATTCCACGTGCCATCCAGCAACTAAACCCATGTGCCACAACAATTGAGCCCAAGTGCCTGGAGCCCATGCTCAGCAACAAAAGAAACCACGGCGATGAGAAGCCCACTCACCACAACTGGAGAGTAGCCCCCGCTTGCCAGAACCAGGGAAAACCTGTGTGCAGCAACAAAGACTCAGTATAGCCAAAAATAAATATAAATAAGTAAAATTACAAAAAAAAAAAAAAAAAAAGCCTCAGACCACAGTGCAGGTCTGACACTGGCATCAGGAGAGCAGGGAGGAAGGAAGAGCCTCGGCTGGCAGTGCAGCTCTGTCCTGGCCAGGCCGCACGGGGCGGGACTGGCCCAGCGCTAGTGTCCCGGCCGTGCTCAGCCACAGGCTGGGAACAGCTCAGCAAGAGCGACACATCAGTGTGAACCCACAGCAAACCTCACAGATGCAGCGACTGCGACTGGAGGCCGACAGCTAACTGCAGTTTTTTGCAGGACTTTTTTTTTTCAAAATACTGTGTTGAGGTATAATTGGCATATAATAAACAGCAGATATTCAGAATATGCAGCTTTTCAAAGTTTGGTGTATGTACACCCACGAATTAACACAGTAAATAGATCCCTCCTTCCATCCACATCGCCCCTCTTCACCAAGGAAGCCACTGATCTGCAATCACCAACACTAGCTTGCACCTCCTAGAATCTTACGTGAGTTAAGTCATGCAGTATGTACTCTTTTGCACCTGGCTTCTTTAACTTAGCCTAATTATTTTGAGGTTCGCCCACCTTATTGTATGTATAAATAGTTCATTTCATCACTGAATAGTATTGCTATGTACAAATGTGCCACAATTTATCCATAAACCTATTGATGGACTTTTCAGTTGTTTCTAGTTTTTGGCTATTAAAATTAAGGCTCCTATGAACATTCAGGTACAAGTCCTTGAATGGAATGTTGGATATACGCATAACTTTTAAAGAAACTGCCTGCTTTCCAATTGGTTATACCAGTTTACGTTCCCACCAGCAGTATGAGAGTTTTGGCTGCCCCACATCCTTGTCAGCACTTGGTATGGTCAGTCTTTTAGCCATTCTAATAGGTATGTGGGCTTTCCCCGGTGACTCAGTGGTAAAGAATCTGCCTGCCAATGCAGGAGATGCGGGTTTGAACCTTGAGTCGGGAAGTTACCCTGGTGAAGGAAATGGCAACCCACTCCAGTATTCTTGCCCAGGAAATCCTATGGACCGAGAAGCCTGGAGGGCTACAGTCCATGGGGTTGCAAAAGTGTTGGACATGACTTAGCGACTAAACAATAGATATGTAGTGGTGTTTTGTGATTTTAATTTTCATTTCCTTAACAACTGATTATGTCGAACATCTTTTCTTGTGCTTATTTGCCATCTTCACATCTTTTCCAGTTCAGTGTCTGTTCAAATCTTTTCTGTATTATTTATGCAGGGTGGGGGATTTTACTGAGATTTCACCATTCTTTGTGCTATGGATATACGTCATTTCTCAGATATATGCTTGTAAATAAATGTTTTTCCTGATATGTGCCTTGTTTTCTCATTTTCCTAACAGTGTCTTTGGAGGAACAGAAGATTTCAATGTTGATGTCCAATTTTTTTCTCTTGTGTGGTACCTGCCTAGCCAAGGTCCCAAAGATTTTCTCCTGTTTTCTTCTGGAAGTTTCATGGTTTTATACTTGGACTTATGACTGGTTTTGTTGTACGTAGTGCAAGGTATCGGAGAAGGCAATGGCACCCCACTCCAGTATTCTTGCCTAGAAAATCTCATGGACGGAGGAGCCTGGTGAGCTGCGGTCCATGGGGTCGCTAAGAGTCAGACACGACTGAGTGACTTCATGACTTCACTTTCATGCACTGGTGAAGGAAATGGCAACCCAGTCCAGTGTTCTTGCCTGGAGAATCCCAGGGGACAGGGGAGCCTGGTGGGCTGCTGTCTATGGGGTCGCACAGAGTCAGACACGACTGAAGAGGCTTAGCAGCAGCAGCAGCAGTGCAAGGTAGAGGTCCAATTTCATGTTTTTTAAACATATGGATATCTAATCACACCAGCATCATTTGTCGAATAGACTATCCTTTCTCCATTGACTTGCCTTTGCACTTTAACTGAGGCTTTATAATAAGACATGAAAGAAAGAGGTTTTACCAGAATTGAAAGAGATACGTGGACCCCATTGTTCATTACAGCCCTGCTCACAATAGCTAGGACATGGAAGCAACCTAGATGTCCATCAGCAGATGAATGGATAAGAAAGCTGTGGTACACAATGGAATAATACTCAGCTACTAAAAAGAACACGTTTGAGTCAGTTCTAATGAGGTAGATGAAACTGGAGCCTATTATACAGAGTGAAGTAAGTCAGAAAGAAAAACACCAATATGGTATATTAACGCATATGGTATATGGTATATGGAATTTACAAATATGGTAACGACGACCCTATTTGTGAGACAGCAAAAGAGACACAGATGTAAAGAACAGCCTTTGGACTCTGTAGAAGGTGAGGGGGGATGATTTGAGAGAATAGCATTGAAACGTGTATATTACCATATGCGAAATAGATGACCAGTCCAAGTTCAGTGCATGAAACAGAGCACTCAAAGCGGGTGCACTGGGACAACCCAGAGGGATGGGATGGGGAGGGAGGTGGGACGGGGGTTCAGGATGGGGGACACACGTACACCCGTGGCTGATTCATGTCAATGTATGGCAAATACCACCACAATATTGTAAAGTAATTAGCCTCCAATTAAAATATTTTTTTTTTAAAGAGGAGGTTTTAGCTCCTCACTTTAATTCCTTTGTGGAATTGTTTTAGCTATTCTAGGTCTTTGCTTTTCCATATAAATTTTAGAATCAGCTTGCCAATTTCTACAAAAAAAAAAAAAAAAAGCCAGCTAGGATTTTAATTAAGGTTGAACTGAATTTATAAATCAACTTGGGGAAAATTAGTATCATCAAAATACTGATTCTTCTGACACATGAATAAGATATATGAAAATTTTTAATATGACTCACTTTTTAATTAATTCTTAATTTCTCTCAGTAATGTTCTATAGCTTCCTGTGTATATCTTGTGATTTTTAAAAAGTTTTTTACAGTAGGTCATTATTCATTTTATATAAAGTAATGTGTATATGTTACTCTCAAATTCCTAATTTACCCCTCATGCCACGTCATCTTCATCCATTCATCTGTGGATGAACATCTAGTTTGCTTTCATATCACGGGTATTATAAACTCTGCTGTTATGAACACAGAGGTGCATGTTCTTTTCCAATTATGGTTAGGGTATATGCCCAGAAGTGGGATTGCAGAATCACATGGTAGTTCTATTTTTGCTTTTGTAAGGGACCTCCATACTTTTCTCCATGGTGGCTGCACCAATTTACATTCCCATCAACAGTACAGGAGGGTTCCCTTTCTCCACACCCTCTCCAGCATGTGTTACATGTAGACTTTTTGATGATGGCCCTTCTGACTGATGTGAGCTGATCCATCACTGTAGTTTCTCCTTTCAGTTTTGTCAGGTTTTGCTTCATGCATTTCAAAGCTGTTTATGTGCCATTTAGAATTACCATGTCTTCTTGGTGAATTGACTCTTTTATCAATACATTCAGTCCCTCTTTATCCTTGGATATCCTTGTCCTTGGAGATACCCTTGGCTCTGAAGTCTACTAATTAACACAGTCATGCTTTCTTTTGATTAGTGTTGGCATGGCCTGTTTTTTCCATCTTTTCACTTGTGACCTACTTGTATCATTATATTTGAAGTAAGTTTCTTGCAGAGAGGATACAGCTGGTTCTCGTTTTTGATTCTGACAACCTCTGTGCACAGACTACTTACATCTCACCTAAGTATCGACACGGGCTTCCCAGGTGGTGCAGTTGGTAAAGAATCCATCTACCAATGCAGGAGACACTGACGTGTAGGTCTGATTCCTGGGTCAGGAAGATCCCTAATCTCCTGGAGGAGGAAATGGCAATCCATTCCAGTTTACTGCCTAGAAAATCCCAAGGACAGAGGAGCCTGGAGGGCTACAGTCCACGGGGTCACAAAGAGTCAGACACGACCAATCACATGTGTGCGTGTGCACACATGTGCACACACACAATTGATGTGTTTGCATTTAAGCCTACCATTTTATTATTTGGTTCATGTTTCCCATATTTTGTTCCTGATGTCCTTTTCTTGCTCTCCTTTTTTATTTAAATGTTTAGTATTTCATTTTATCTGTTGTTTATTAAATTTCTTTGCAGCATCCTTTAGCGATTGCTTGAGGGATGAGGATATACATACTTACATTTTCAGTCTACTGACAATATTTTCCACTTCCAGTGGAGTGTATTAATAGAAACTTTACTATCATATAGGTATCTTTTTCTCCTCTATGCTATTAATGCCTTATGTACTACATCTACACACAATGAGAACATGTCATATTTTATTTCTATTATCAAATATATTTTAAGAACTCAAGATAATAGCTTCTTCATTTAACTCAGATAATTGCCATTTCTATTTCTCTTCATTCCTGAATGTTCCAATTTTCTTTATGGTGTCATTTCCCTTTTAACTGAAGGACTTCCTTTGGTAATTCTTTTTAAACCAAGTCTGATGACAATGGATTCTCTTCCTTTTTCTTTACTCAAGAATGACTTTATTTCACTCTTGTTCCTGAAGGTTGTTATCTGTGGATATTGAATTCTGGGTTAACAGTTCTTTCCTTTCTGCAATTTAGAAGTATTGTGCCACTTCCCCCTGGCCTCCACAATTTCTGATGAGAAATCCAGTAATTCAAATCAGTTTCCCTTGAGGTTATGCTTTTTGCTAGCTGCTTTTAAGATCATTGTCCAGTCTCATTGTGGCGGTGAGTAGATTTCCATTATGATGGATTACTTTGGCCTTCTTGAATCTATAGGTTTAAGTTTTTCACCAAATTTAAAGTTTCCAACCAATATTTCTCCAACTATTTTTTTCAGCACCACACTTTATCCTGTCCTTCTGGTATTCTTGATGGCACAAACATTACACATTTTATTATTGCCCTGCTGCTGCTGCTGCTGCTGCTAACTCGCTTCAGTTGTGTCCAACTCTGTGCGACCCCATAGACGGCAGCCCACCAGGCTCCCCCGTCCCTGGGATTCTCCAGGCAAGAACACTGGAGTGGGTTGCCATTTCCTTCTCCAGTGCATGAAAGTGAAAAGTGAAAGTCTCTCAGTTGTGTCCGACTCTGTGCGACCCCATGGACTGTAACCCACCAGGCTCCTCCATCCATGGGATTTTCCAGGGAAGAGTACTGGAGTGGGGTGCCATTGCCTTCTCTGTATTATTGCCCTACAAGTCTCTAACTTTCTGCTCATGGTTTTGCTTTATTTTCCCAATCTTTTTTTCTATTTTTCAGATCAAATTCTCTTAGTTCATCTTCAAGTTTACTATGCTCAAGACTGTTGAGTGGTTTTTCAATTGTAAAATTTCCACTTATTCTTTTAAAAATATCTATTTATTTGATTAGGTTTTTTTCATTAATTTCAAGAGTGCTCATGATTATTTGCTAGAGCACTTTTGTAATAGCTGCTTTAATGTCTTTTGTCAGATAACTCCAACATCTCTGACTGGGATCTGTTGACTGTCTTTCTCTAAGAATTGATACTTTTTCCATTTCCTGGTATACTGTTTTGGATAGTATCCTTGACAGTTTGAATATTGGTACCAACTTGGGGCCTTGGTTAAATACTATGGAGAATACAGAACTTTTGTCTATTTCAGCAGGCAGTCAACCTGGTTAGGTTGCAGGCAAAAGTTTTTTTGGTTTCTTTTTGTTTCAGGTGTTGAAAAGGTTTTGAAAGCTGAATTGACGTTGGAATCATAGCCTGCAGAAGACAGGTTGGGATGTCAGTTCAGCTTTCAGAATTTTTGCAGTGCATTTTGGATCTACTGCATGTGAATGCCTCCTGATTGCCAGTCTGGGATTTGGGTGTAGTCTATTTGTTGTAGCCACACATTCTGGGAAACAAACTCACTCAGAAGGACAATGCAGATAGTGGAGTGCAGTTTACGACACTGGCAGGCCCAAGGCAGAGTCTCTTCTTAGCCAAGGACCCCAACCAGTTTTTGTGAAAACCTTTATATACCCTAAGTGTACGTGCCCAAACCCACCTCCCCAAATTCCCTGAAACTAGTCTGAACAAAGGAAAAAGAAAGATACAAAGTTAACCTGTGATTCATATGCCTTAAGCCTAGGAAGTTAACAGTGGACAATTATCAATAGGCCTGTGGTCATACCCCAATACACATAATAGAATGGATGATTCTATTCTGTTACACAGATAATTAGGGTACTCTTTTAGGCAAGGGAGAGTCTAGGTAGGAGCCCTGGGGCTCTTCCTTCCGGGGGCCTGGTTTTCCAGTTGGTATGTCGTTTCCATAGATACTGGGCATATAGCTCAAAGTCCACAGTCTGGCCCAAGATGGAGTCCTGCTCTCAAGAGCCTGTTCTGTTTCCTCCTTCATACTCAGTTTCTAAGTTTTTAACGTGCTAAAAAGAATCAGATCCATATACATGTGCACACTGAGGGTAGACTGAGAACTATATAAACAGTTTTATGGGGTCATTTATTTTTAGTTTCTTCTTCTCTATGATCTCCCTGGTACTTTCTGGTTCTTCTATTTGTTCTCTGGCCAAAAGACTGAGGCTTTAGCTACCATGTGTACTTTCCCCATCATCATCTGTATCCAGAGCCAAGCAAATAGAGAACAAAGAGAAAAAGATGAAGGTTGGTTCCAACCTCTTGGAAACAAAGCTGTATGGAAAGGAAGGGCTATCTCCCCGAGTTTGGGCTCCTACTGGCTTCACTGCAGGTAGTTCACGCTGTCACCACCATGGGATTGCTTGCGGGTGTGCTGTAAGAGGACAAAGAAAAGGTGGAAAAAAGAAAAAGGATTTCTGCACTCTCTCCAAATATAAGTACCCTTCTTCTTCTTGGACCAGACCTAAGGGTTTCTGGCACTCTTGGTCTGCAACCCAGTACCCACTTCTAGGTTTCCAGTGCACTGAATTCAATGCAGTGGGGGACTGAATTCAATGCGCTGGGGGATACCCCAAGGGGGAAAATTGATAAGAATCAAACATCACTGGTTCAGTGGTACTTCACATGCTGGTCTTCCTGCCCAATCCACCTCTTTTCTTTTCAGAGTCCTCAAACAGTTGCTCTGTGTATTCATAGCTGGATTCAGTGGAAGAGCCGAGGTGGAGTGTGCTTATCCCATCTTTTTCTGGAACTAGCCCGATTACTACTTTTAATGTAAGAAAGAAGAATGAAATATTCTTTCTTCTCATGCTATCATAAACTTTAACTGCAAAACTAGATGAATGCGTGTGCTTGTGTGCTCAGTCATGTCCGACTCTTTGTCGGACTCATGGACTCATGGGCTCATGGACTGAGCCCACCAGGCTCCTCTGGCCATGGAATTCTCCAGGCAAGAATACTCCAGTGGGTTGCTATTTCCTTCTCCAAGGGATCTTCCTGACCCAGGGATCGAACCTGTATTTCTTGCATCACCTGCACTGGCAGGTGGATTCTTTACCACCTGTGCCACCTGTGAAGCCCAACTAGGGGAGTATTTATTTATTTTTTAAAAATTTACTTAATTGACGGATAATTGTGTTACAGAATTTTCTTTTCTGTCAAACATCAACGTGAATCAGCCATAGGTATACATGTCCCCTCCCTCTTGAACCTCCCTTCAATCTCCTTCCCCCATCTCACTCCTGAATATTTTAAAAAGAAATAATACTAAATACTATGATATTGCCATTACCACAAGGTATTTTTTACTAAAAGAGGAAAAATAGGGAAGCAATAAATGTTACTTAGGAATTTGGTTTTCTTTCATTCTAAGAAACAAACTTAGAAAACGCAGAAACTTTATTGTTCTTGGGCAATTCATTTCACTCTTTTTTTGTTTTTGATGTGGACCATTTTTAAAGTTTTTATTGAATTTGTTACAACATTGTTTCTGTTTTACATTTTGGTTTCTTGGCCAGGGGCACGTGAGATCTTAGCTCCCAGAACAGGACTGAACATGCACTCCCTGCATCGGGAGGTGAAATCTTAACCACTGGACCACCAGGGAAGTCCCATATTTAACTCATTATAAATTAGTTTTAGAATACAGTTACCCTTGAACAATGAACAATAGGAAAAGGAGTACAGTTACCCTTGAACAATGAACAACAAATAGGAAAAGGCTGTATATTGTCACCCTGCTTATTTAACTTATATGCAGAGTACCTGGCGTGCTGTGATTCACGGGGTCGCAAAGAGTCGGACACAACTGAGCAACTGAACTGAACTGAGTACATCATGAGAAACACTGGTCTGGAGGAAGCACAGCTGGAATCAAGACTGCCAGGAGAAATATCAATAACCTCAGATATGCAGATGACACCACCCTTATGGCAGAAAGTGAAGAGGAACTAAAGAGCTTCTTGATGAAAGTGAAAGAGGAGAGTGAAAAAGTTGGCTTAAAACTCAACATTCAGAAAACTAAGATCATGGCATCCGGTCCCATCACTTCATGGGAAATAGATGGGGAAACAGTGGAAACAGTGTCAGACTTTATTTTTTTGGGCTCCAAAATGACTGCAGATGGTGACTGCAGCCATGAAATTAAAAGACGCTTACTCCTTGGAAGGAAAGTTATGATCAACCTAGACAGCATATTGAAAAGCAGAGACATTACTTTGCCAACAAAAGTCTGTCTAGCCAAGGCTATGGTTTTTCCAGTGGTCATGTATGGATGTGAGAGTTGGACTATAAAGAAAGCTGAGTGCCGAAGAATTGATGCTTTTGAACTGTGGTGTTGGAGTGGACTCTTGAGAGTCCCTTAGACTACAAGGAGATCCAACAAGTCCATCCTAAAGGAGATCAGTCCTGGGTGTTCATTGGAGGGACTGATGTTGAAGCTGAAACTCCAATACTCTGGCCACCTGATGTGAAGAGCTGACTCATCTGAAAAGACCCTGATGCTGGGAAAGATTGAGGGTAGGAGAAGGGGACGACAGAGGATGAGATGGTTGGATGGCATCACCGACTTGATGGACATGGGGGTTTGGGTGGACTCCGGGAGTTGGTGATGGACAGGGAGGCCTGGTGTGCTGCAGTTCACAGGGTCGCAAAGAGTCAGACACGACTGAGCGACTGAACTGAATAATGAATGCAAGGGTTAGGAGTGCTGACACTCCCTGCAGTAGAAAATCCAATTTTAACTTTGTAGCCAGCCCTCCAGAACTTAATTCCAACCAACTGCAGATTGTATATTACTATATTACGTATTTATGAAAGGAACTGGCATATAAGTGGAACCATACAGTTCAAACTCATGTTGTTCAAGGGTCAGCTGTACTTTCAAGACTATTATCATCATACTGTTGCTAGTGTTAGATTTTTCTAAGGGTAACAGAAGACATCAACTATAAAATGCTGCCAACACAGCCTCTAATCACTTAGAGCTCTGCCTAACAAATTTTATATTTTTAAGACAAAACGTTGACAGGCTAGGGAGAAGGGAAAAGCCAGCCCTTTATAACAGAGAACACATGTAGCCAACAATGCTTAATACTCCAACAATGCTATGTGCTCCGAGGAGAGTGGGTCTTCCTAAGAAGAGAACAAAAATTATTTGAACTGCTAATTGTACCTAGAATGTTAATTACTATGATAACTGCATTTGGATTACTTTAGGGTCAGTAAAGTAATTTACTGTATTTGATTAAATACATCACAAAACAGTTTGCTAAAAATTAGTCCATGGGAAATCCCCTGGCAGTCCAGTGGTTAGGACTTGGGGCTCTCACTGCCAGGACCCTGGGTGGGGAACTAAGATCCCATAAGCCATGTAGAATGATTAAAAAAAAAAAAAAATTAGTCCATGAAAAGTGTGATTATAGTATCCAGAAATCTCTCCTGATAAAAGAAAAAAGTCAGAGTATACAGCACTGTGACTTTTAGAATATATAATTTGGAGTTTTATTATTATACAGTCTTTGAGAGACTTAATATTTTCACCATCAGTTAGTTCTCTTAATAATTTTGTGTCGGTACAAATGAACATGTCTTAGATTTAAGATTTCAGTTTCCCCCACTACATAAAAACACTCTCCATGGAGACAATCTTGTTTTACTTCCCATCTGCCAAAAATAGCATTTGATAGTAGACACAGCTTGGTAGAAAAGGCAGATGTTAACTTATAAATAACTATTCAATTAAAATGAGAAAACTTAAGAGCTGGTTACTTATAATGATTCCACTGAAAAATAACAACCGTAACAGTAATAATAGCTACCATTTATTGAGCTTTTACTATGCTCCAGGCAATGTGCCAAGACTTAAAGTAGATTATGCCATTTAATCCTCAAAGCCCTATGACTACTACTTTCAGGCCCATTTCCAGAGAAGAAAATGGAGAAATATCCTCTCAAAAACCACAGAACTAGGAAGTAGAAGTAGTGGAGCCAAGACTGCAACACAGTCTGCCTTGGAACTTCTGCTCTTAATCACTGCTACAAGGATTCAAAGAACCCAAACCTATGTCTCTCCCCTTCCAGGCTATCTTCATAGTGTTAAAAAGTAGAAGATTTAAATGAGAAAGACAAAGGCCAAAAAACCCTCCAGTTTTTATTATGGGCAGGAAACAGCCAAAACCCAAAAAACCCCTACATTACCTGATGTTACTTTTCTTTTGTAAATATTTGGCTGCGCTGGGCCTCAGCTGTGGCACACAGGATTTTCTTTGAGCCATGCAGGATCTTTCATCACGGTGCACAGACTCTCTAGTTGTGGCTCACAGGCTTAGCTGCTCTGCAACATGTGGGATTCTAGTCCCTGAGCAGGGACCGTATCCACATCACTGCAGTACAAGATGGACTCTTGACCACTGGACCACCAGAGAAGTCCCTGATGTTACTTTTACTCAAGAAAACAAAATGCCCTGGAGACAGAAATGGCAACTCACTCTAGCATCCTTGCCTGGGAAATACCATGGACAGAGGAGCTTGGTGGGCTACAGTCCACAGGGTGGCAAAAGAGCTGGACACAACTTAGCAACTGAACAACAACTGTGGTTTACACATCAGAATGCCCAAAATCCGGAATTTCTATTTTTGTGCAGCAATGTTGTGAGAAAACAGCATTCTCCTGCGTTTCTGCTGGGCATGCAAAATGGGACAATCGTGGCGTAAAGCAATTTGACAATATCTATTAAAATTAGAAACACATATGCCCTTTGACTCACCAATTTTATTTCTAGAAATTTAATGTACACATATACTACTCATGTGTATATTCAGTGCAGCATCCTAACAGCAGAAGACTGGAAACAACCAAATGTCTATCAATAGGAGACTTGAAAAAGCTAGCATGGTTCTTTTGTAATACAACTGTGAAAAACAGTGGGGAAAAAAAAAAAGAAAACAAATGCCGTAACAGAGAAAGTTGAGTAATAAAAGTACGAAGAAACAAATAAAACGTACATACAGCATAATTAGACTCACTTTAGTCTAAACTAATATAGAATATCCCAGTCAAGAAATCAATTATCCTTAAGAAGTTGAAAACTTAAAGAGACATAATACACATTTACGTAATATTTTATTTACTGACCTCTCTGAAACATGCCAAAATTCATACAGTTAATGGAACCTTGCATGTTGAAACACTGGTCAACACAACAAATTCCAAACAAAAAATATTTTAATGTAGGAATCAACATATTATATTTAGGTTGGTAAAATTAATTGCAAATATAAGATAAATGTCAAATAATAGATTTCTGGTTTAAAGGAAACAGTTGTGACAGTCTTGCTTAATACCTTGGTTAAGTAAAGACAAAAACGGGCTGGGGTATCAGAGGTATGCAAAAATTTAACAGTTCAAATAATCTTTAGCCCTTCTGAGAAAAGATAGATGGCAAATATGTGGCAAATATTTCTGTAATATGGTAATTTCAATCTATTAGTGATCATTCTGTTCATGCATTTAAAGTAACCGCAGATGTTTCAGAGCACTGAAAATTAGATTCAAAGTAAGTCTTTGCTCAACAAGTTAACGATATGAATCCCTTATATTTAAAAATATAGCTTAAATTTGTAAAGTTTAAGGTAAAGCATACTTGTTTGCATAATTATTTTTAGATATAATTGAGACTACACTACTATATATAATCAGCTATATTGCTGTGCACAGTTAATTCCAGTTACCTTATTTTATATTTGCTGGTCATTAACAGCACAAAATTTATGCTCTGAAAAAAATACATCAATCTAGCAAAACAATTATATTCAATTTTCTTTTAAACACAGATTAACTAAATTTAAGGAAGAACTAGCTTTTCTTAATCTCATTTTCAAGTTACTGATACAAACTTAACAGCGAGTAATTATTTATTTTGCTTAACACCAAATAATCCACAAAAAGTTTCCAAGACAGATGCATTTCTTGTTCAATCTCCAAAAAATAAATAAAGGCTTTCTAACTGAAAGCATTTACATTCCTGGCTCTCTAAAGTAAACATTAAAAAACAAAGTACAAAAAAAATGATCTCTTGGCTTCTGAACAGCCCACTTAGTTACATAAAGTATTTTCTCTCCCAATACTTTTTCAAATTCAAAAGATATTTACTTCCTAAGAACATAACAGTCTTCATTTCAAACCAT
The DNA here is from genome assembly GCF_055505025.1 of Bos grunniens. Lineage (NCBI taxonomy): Eukaryota > Metazoa > Chordata > Mammalia > Artiodactyla > Bovidae > Bos > Bos grunniens. The sequence goes on from NC_141180.1 coordinate 52,304,557, forward strand.
TCAGTCTGTTTCCATGGCAACACTGCGGGATTCCTTGGCCACCATAAGTCGCATTAGTTGACTGTGGAATTTCTCAATCTTCTTTACATCTTGAGCTTGGTCTGTTCTATACACCAAACACTGTCAGGAATTTTAAAAGCACACATTAACTATGTAAAACTAGATTACTAACGACATAGCAAACATATTCTTGGGTAAAAATCTGAGTCTTTCCCTACCACTGTTTTGCTTTACTTCCTCCAGAGATCATTCAAGTTTCCAGGTTCCCACAATTACATTCCTTAAGTTTAGTATTTTATAATATTTAAAATGCCACTGCTATGGACGAAAAACAAAAGGTACTCTATTCAAAGCATCTCAAAAATCATCAGTAGACTAATGTAATCAAATTCTGCCATGGTCTGATGAGAAAAATTAAAGGTTGGAATCAGGTAATTTCTCGCTGGGATCTGGTTATAAATGATTCTATAGTTATAGTGGGAAAAGCATATACATTTTAGGATCTCTTTCTCTGTTTATGAAATGGGAAGTATATGGTTAATGATAATCTTTTAAAAATCAGGAATTCCTTGCTTACTGCTGGTTGCTACCTACATCAAGCTAGATAAATTTGTTCAACCTTGATTTCTGGTATTATTTATAACTTTTAAACCAATCCAAACTCTTCCTTGCTTTACATTCAATTCTTCATCTAGAATCTTCCAAATTATCAAACTTAAGGTGGCAGTCTTGTTTTGTAACACAAATCCATTTTTTTTTCAGCCCATCTTATGGATTCATATGAGTTTTAAGCAATGGGAACTTTGTGATCCTGCAGTAATATTCATCAACTTAAACTGATTTGTTGGAGTTCAACTTGATCGTGCTGTCAACTTTAAAAAAACGCACATCAGAGTCATGAGTTAAAAGTTTTATCTGGGGCAATACGAGGACTGCAGCCCAGGAGACAGCACCTCAAACAGCTCTGAGAGACTGTTCCAAAGACATAAAGGAGAAGGACAGTATACATGCAATTCTGGTGAAGGGGGAGTACATGCAATCAAGCATGTTTATTTTTTAGAAAGTTTCTGCTGGTCTCGTGACGCTTCTGCCTGTCATGAGAAACAGTCATCACCATGAAAGATTTTAGTGCTTTTCTAGATACAAGGAGATATAAGAACTGGGCTCAGAAAATCAGCTCCTGAGAATATCTAACTATCTGAAGACCTGTCCTGCCAGGTTTCGGGGAGCACAGAGTGCCTCATTTCTGCTCTCCATCCTGGGCTCCTTCAAGGGGTGCTGGAGGTCAGCAGCTGCAGCAGCACATGATTTAATCCTTGTAGAGGTAGATGGCAAGTGCCAATTTGTGGTTGACAATGCGCAACTGATTTGAATTCATACAGCCCTTAAACCACTTACTTAGAAAAGTTCACACATGGTACAAATCTGTTTAACAATCTTATACAGTGGCCATAATCATCTCCAGACTTTCAATTTTAGTGTATGTACTATAGGAGAACATATACCTTCTCACTACAGTTTGACATAGAAAGAGGTCCAAAGAAAACAATATTATAAATCAGACATGGAATTAGAAACAGAAGATGCACAAATGGGACTATAAAAAAGTCAAAGCTCTAAGATAATAAAGTCTAAGAAGAGTTTTCTAAGCCATTAAAATGAGTTACTGAGGGAAGTATACAAACTTTTCTTTAAAAATCACTAGAAAATAGATTTTTCCATTGGAGTTGGTTCACACATTTATTATTTAGTATGATGGATTTGATTCTATCTTTGGTCCCTTCTAGATAAGGACTAATTCTCAGTAGTTTTAAGAAAGGGAACAAAAAGAATCCTTTATACTTAGATCTTATCACAGAAATCATTAATGTTAAAGTTCTTTCCAGTATTGCTTACCATGGATCTTTAACGATATTTAATCATTACCAGAGGCCAAAAGTCATCATTTGGAGGTAAAGTCTTTTGTATTGAATTCAATTCTGCATTTTCCTCTATTTTTAAAGCAGAACATACCAATTTCTCTTCAGTAGATATACCTATCCACTCTGTGACAATCACAAGTAACATTTTTCTCAATGTGAATGCTCAGGATTCAAGTATACATTTATTGAACCTACTAAGTGGCAGGCACTAGTGCTAAACACGTCCACATATTTCATTTACTTTGTACAACAACCCAATTAGATGAGCAGACTATTACTATGGCACTTCACAGATTAAGGTCCCCAAAGCCAAACTTTTGGCCTGATCTTCCCCAAGACTAAAACACTCTTAGATTGCTAAGCTAGGATTCAAATCTCCTCAACCTAGGTTTAGCACACAACAGCTCAATTTACTGCTTTTTGCATTTCACATTCAACAAACTCAATAGGTTCTTAGAAGATATGACACTAATTTAAAAAGATCTGACTTCATGCAACCTCATAATGGAACCCTGAATACAAATACAGTAAAAGAAACGACCGAAAGTCATTTTTAAAGTCACTATGAGATTTTTAAAAGAGTTAATCCATTAAAAGAAATGCTTGTTAAGTACCCTTTGGGTCAGGACTAGTCACCTCAAATACAGTTAAGACTATCACTCATCTATTCTTGTTATTTTGAAGCCCACAACCTATTAAAAGTCAAATGTGATTAAAAAAAAAAATTGTGAAACAGCACAAAGAGAGGCAGAAATAAAAACAAGAAATGAAGCAGTCCTTCTGAGGTGGGTTTTGAAATATAAGCAGTTGGCTTGTCACACTGGGGCAGGGGTGGGATTCAATACTGCAAAGATGGAGACAGACTTGTTCAAAAGCTCAGAGGCCTAAGACCATGGCATATTAAAGGAGGCCTTAAGTAACACAAAAAGACAGAGATTAGAGGGGATGTGAGGGTGGAGTTTACATTATGAGTGATGAGAAGCCGCTAAAGATTGTTAAGCAGGGTAGTAAGAATCCAATTTGCATTTTTAGAAATCACTCTGGCAGGACAGTAGTAGTAGGACAACTGAAGGACGAACTGGAAGCAGGGACACAGAGCTACTAGTCCAGGCAAGTGACAATGAGGCCTTAAGAGGTTAGCAATGAAGATGGAGGGTTCACGACAGGAAATGAGATGAGATCTTCAATCAATAATTCACAAATGCCCAGCAAAGCATATGGAACTTATCAGAGGATCAAAATACAAGTTTTTCAAATGAAGGAATAGTAAATGTGAGAATAAGGGAAAGGAAGGGGCCAAAAATGATTCCCAGGTTCTGAGCAGGTAGATGACAGTGTAATTAAAGACAGGAAGCAGGAGGAACCAGTTTGATAAGGGATGAGGACTTCCATTCTAGACAGGCTAACCTTACCAAGTAGAGGAAGAAAGATGCTCAACTCAGACCTAGTTAGGAAGCCAAAAGAAAAATATGAGCTAAAGGTACAAAATTGGAAACAGACATACAAGCAGTACTGGACTTAATGGACTGATCCAGAAGTGGTAAGATGACATCAAGGACAGAATCCTGGAGAAACCAACACTGATGGGGCAAGTCAGCAAAATAACTAGCAAAGAATGAAATAAACAGAGAAAGAAAAACAAGATAAAAGGGAGCCACAGATGCCAAAATAATTTCTCCAAGAAGTGGTTTTCTGTATCAAAAGCAGCCAGGAGGGGGACTTCCATGGTGGTCCAGTGGCTAAGACTCTGTGCTCCCAATGCAGGGGGCCCAGGCTGACCCCTGATCAGGGAACTAGATCCCACATGCTGCAACTAAGAACCCGAATTCTGCAATTAAGGATCTTGCATGTCTCAACGAAGACCTGGTGCAGCCAAATAAATATTAAAAATATTAAAAGCAGCCAGGAGGTCAAGCAAGATATGAACTGCTGGGTTTGAAAATGAAGGGGCTGCTGCTGAGCCCTCACTGAGAGCAGGTTCAGGGAAAGACTTCATGTAGAAACCACATGGCAGAGGGGTGAGAAATATATGGGGTGAGGAAGCGACAGGAATGAGCAGACAGGGAACGAGAGAAACGCAACTACAGAGCCCGTAACTTGTGTTCAGATACCATTTACTCCTCACACATCTACAAGGAAACCTTCACCCCTGATCTATGTTTGGTCTCTATGTTCCTCCTGCTCAGCTGTTATTAAACTAGACCTGACAAACTGTATGAATGAAGCAAGGTGAATTATCTTTCCAAGTGCCTAGAAAAATAGCTTCAAGAACAAGGCTCTTGGGAATGAAACACAAAAGAAGCATTCTAATGGGTGACTTGCATAAATTCTATGTAAATAATTTCAAACAAATGATTAACTCAAACAAATCTGAAAGTATGCAACAAATAAAAATGTATACTTACAACTAAATCATCTGTTACTTTAATACACAAACTCCCATCAGAATGCCTATATTTGAGAACCACACGGGCCTGAAATAAAAATACATATTTAGAAACAGTGAAGTCAGAAGACATTTCTCATAAATAATTTAGTCTTCAAGCGAGCGAAAATAGATCCTTTTAGAATAGCCAAAATATCTAAAGGCACCTTTACTGTAAACTTATCATTACTGAAATGAGGGAAAACAGCATTTTGTGCATTCCTATTGCTACAATATTTTTAAGACTTAAAAGAAAGTCAGGTATTTTATTTTCAGCCACTTAGAAAAGATGTACTGAAAATTCCCAAGGCACACCCATATTCAGAGAATGTCTTTAAGACTCTTAAGGTGGTTTGGCGTTTCTTGCCAGTAAGACTATGTACTGAAGGGTATTCACAGCATGCTACCTCAAAAGTATACCACTTCAGCCAAAGGAAAGTTTTGAGCTGAAGGCAATTAGTTCTCTGCCCTTTCTGATCAAAAGCAAGACATAAATTAAGCTTTGTAAAGATTACGTAAGTTTCCAATTGAAAAGGTGTTTCTTCTCCCTGGGAAAAGAGAAGAAGGTTTGTTCCCTAAAAACCTTACCAGACAACTCTAATATTGCCCATACATTTCCTAAGCACCTTCTCAGAACGTACTCCCTCCCAGAAACCCCAAATCTCTTTTCCTCTGTCCAACCTCCCTCCCATACTTTCCCACCCTTAAGATGGTATATAGGTCCCAAATTCCTCCTCTTTGTGAACTTCTATGCTAAGTGTAAAGTCTTTGTATTTATTAACCTGTCTTTTGTCAGTTTAATTTGCAGAGCCCCAGTTACGAAACCTAAGAGAGTAAAAGAGAAGGTTTTCTTCTCCCCTATAATACCCACACATCTAGCCACAGAGGACTGATAGGAAAAAAAAAAAAGCGGGGCGGGGAGTAGCAGAAATGGCTAGTAAAGTTCAAATCCATTTCCCAGGAGAAAGTACTGCAGTTGCAGTTCATACTTTCCATCTTCCCATGGCTCTCAAGAGGTGGACTCAGATTAATTACTCAGCAAAATCGTATCTTTCTCACGATGCCATGACATGAGACACAACTTTCCACATCTAGAGTAACTCCTACATTGAGTGCCATGCTACACAGCACTTTTTGCTATTGGGTGTTCTACAGTTAGGAAGCCAAGAAAATGATTTAGATATCAGTATATTCCAATAAAAGAAAACAGCTCCCAATAGAGTTTACAACCTCCATGAATATTATTTTTATTTCTTTAAATGATGGATTCAAAACAGTGTACTGCAGCAGAGTCAAGTTTCTTATTAATCAAAAATATAATAAATAACTCTAGTTTAGCTTTAGCTAGCTGTTTTAAAAATTGCTAAGTATCTACCAGACAAAACAAGAAGATATATTTAAAATGGCTCCAATGCAGCACAGGACCCTCAAGATAATTCTGGAAACTAGATAAAAAGGGTTATTAGAGCTTTTTCTACAGCTTTTCTCATTATGCCTTCTACTCTCATGGGTTTGCAAATTTAAAAAGGTCATATCATCCTGAGATTTGTCTTGGTGAGGGAGCAAAGGGAACTCACCAAGCACTTAAGTAGGTGTAAGTATCTTTAGACTACCTAATAAGATTCTACTTATTGAGCTAGTAAATTCAGTTTTACATATTAAAAAAATTCAGTCCTCTGGAAACAAAAGGAAACCAACTTAAAAACGTACTAAGCATGACAACTGTGTAAAGTTTTAACTCCTGCTTAAAAGAATACTCAGTGGCTTCATTAGGAGAAATGAGTTTAAAAACTCTTTGCGATCCCATGGACTATATAGCCTGGCAGGCGCCTATGTCCACGGGATTCTTCAGGCAAGGATACTGGAGTGGGCTGCCATGCCCTCCTCCAGGGGATCTGGAACCCGCTAAGTCTCCTGTATTGGCAGGCGAGTTCTTTACCACCAGCACCACCTAGGAAGCCCCAATTCCCTTTCTACTGGTAAATTAGAAAGCACCTAAGTTACCATGTCAGATGCCACTAAGAAGAAAAAGAAGTCAAGGTTCTTGCTTTTTTAGTAATTCAACCAACTTAAATAATCAAAACATAAGACAACATGAATTAAGTCCTAGAAAGACATACACAGGTAAAATGCTAAAAGAGGAAACAAGTAATTTAGATTGGGGGAAGGAAAAGTGTAAAAAGAATTTATGGAAATGGCTGCAGAAATGCATTTTTTGTTTTCTTTCTTTTAGGGAAGAAGTTAGGAGAAAGGCTGAAGCAGCAGTCTGAATGAAGATATGATGCATTCTGTAGCTTTCTGAGGCTAGCTAGGGCTGAGGACGGTGGAAATGGTGGGAGACAAAGCCAACAAGACTGGAGAGAGGGTCAGACTGGGGCCTGGAAGATGGGACTTTTACCAGCAATCAGTGAAGAACTAGTTTTAAAACAGGAAACTGGGAATTCAATTTTTGTGTCCGAGATAGCTGCAGTATGTATGAGAGTGAAAAAGGAATTTTAAATGCAGGCAGGCAAAGAGGTTATTACATGGTCCAGCAATAATACCATCTTCACTTAGAGCAGATGCATGGAGAATGGTAAAAGGTGATAAATATGATCAAGAGAGAGAGAAGACAAAGAATTCTGTAAAACAGATCCCAAAGAGTTCTGACAAAATTTTTCTTCTTCTTTAGTTTCAGCAGTATAGACTGGTAGAAACAGCATGAACACGGTGTTTAGAGATGTGGGTTCAAATTTTAGCCTAATCTCTTAGCGATCACCAGGCAAATCATTTAATGTATCTAAGACTGTTCATTCAACTACCTCAAGGGATTGTCTTCAATTGTATACATAAATTATACAGCTAAGTGTATATACATAAAATGTCTGTCACATGGAAGGTACTCAATACAACTGTCAGTCCAGCTCTCTCCCACTCATCCCCTCACCGACCTATCAAAAAAAATCAGTTAAAAAGAAGTGAAAGTTAGCCTGAGAAGGCACAAGTTTTTAGGCCACTGGAATTTTCTTAACAGAACTCATAGGCTCTCCCTCTCCTGCCTATTCTACACATGCTTTGTTCATAGCAACGCTCAATAATAATCATTTTATTTTCATTTTCCCTATAACTATGACCACATTCTTACAGTATTATTATTCTTACTGTGGATCTGTATATTCTTTACTATCTTTCCAAATACTTTTAGTTTACACTGTGGGTACTTCTACAAAAGTCCTGTATAGTCCTCATGGTACACTGCTTAAAGAAACAAATGATCCTACGAACAAAATCAACCAAATGGAGGAGCCAGAAATTGTGTCATAAACAAAGTACTCAATTTCACAAGTATCTAATTCATTTTATCATTTATTACTATTACATCACTTTACTGCAAAGAATGGAACTAAGAATGTTTCCGGTTTCTTGTTACTTATCTAGGTCTAAAAAGCTAGCAGGGCTTTTTAATATTTTAAATAATATTTAGATGACAATAAACACCAAGAGGAAGAAAAATCAAGACTCAAATGCTAAATTCTTGTCCTTGCAACCTCTTTGGTTACTCACACACACACACACACACACACACACGGATCCCTGTAATTCATTCATGGCCCCCATAAAATTATGATAAGTCAATGTCAGAGGTTAGCTTATTATAATTTTATGGGGGCCATGAATGAATTACAGGGATCCGTGTGTGTGTGTTACTCGCTCACTTTGTGTCTGACTCTTTGTGACCCCATGGACTCTAAACCAGTCCCGCCAGGCTCCTCTGTCCATGGAATTCTCCAGGCCAAAAATACTGGAGTGGGTTGCCATTCCCTTCTCAGGGGATCTACCTCACCCAGGGATCAAACACAGGTCTCCTGCATTGCAGGCAGATTCTTTACTGTCTGAGCCTCCAGTGAAGCCCACAGGGATCCACGGACCCCCTAAAACTGTTTACAAACATTTATGTGTTAAGTGCATTCTCCTGCTCTCAAAGGGCACTAACCTCCAAAATATTAAGAACCACTAATCTGCGGGAGATAGATGCCTCCAAATTGGGGTGTTTGATGCTTTTGAACTGTGGTGTTGGAGAAGATTCTTGAGAGTCCCTTGGACTGCAAGGAGATCCAACCAGTCCATCCTAAAGGAAATCAGTCCTGAATATTCATTGGAAGGACTGATGCTGAAACTCCAATACTTTGGCCACCGGATGCGAAGAACTGACTCATTCGAAAAGACCCTGATGCTGGGAAAGATTGAAGGCGGGAGAAGGGGACGACAGAGGATGAGATGGTTCGATGGCATCATCGACTCGATGGACATGAGTCTGAGTAAGCTCCGGGAGTTGGTGATGGACAGGGAAGCTTAGCGTGGTGCAGTCCATAGGGTCGCAAAGAGTCGGACACGACTGAGCGACTGAACTGAACTGAAGCGCCACAGGAGGCCGAACCTGCAGCCGGGAGGAGCCCTGCCCTTAGAGACACGTAAACCAACGACAGGGAAGCTCAGGGATTGTAGGCGGGGGAAGGTTTCTTAGAGCCCAGACTTGACCCTGATTTTGCTGATTTCAGGCTTCACTGGGCCCTTATTAAGATAAGAGACAAAAAGAACAATCGGACTTCGCGCGGAGTCCGTCTCTCTTCACACACAGCACCTCCTAGGATGCTGCAGAAGCTCCGGAGGCCGAGCGGATGGCAGAGAAGACATCCTGACCCGGAGGTGGGACAGAGACACTGGGTCCGCCTGCGATTTACCTTCATTGGGTCGGCGAGGTAGAGTTTCTCCGCTGCGCGACTGAACTCCTCCCAAGTCTGGTACTGCGGCATCGTGGGACCGCGGCAGAAGGACAGAAAGAGGCACGGCTGTGGACCGGAGGCGGCGCGGCACGGCCCACCTACCTCCCTAACTCCCACAGCCGCCTACCGAGACAGGGGCCCAGACGCTCAAAGATGGTGGCGCCGCCTCGTACCAACGCCTCGCTCCATTGGCCAGCCAGGATCGTCCTTGCCCAATGGGAAGGAGGGATGTTGCCTAGGAGGCGGAGCCCCAAGCGTGCGAGTCTGTGAGAGGGTCCGAAGAGGTGAAGAGAAGGGAGACGATGGAGGTTGCCATAGCGCCCCTTGTAGGACTGGAGGAGGATCTGTCCCGCTGTCCTTCGGGCTGGCCTACAACGGTAAAGCCCAGGTTTCTTCAGCAAAGATAGAGCGGCTTAGTGATACGCCTACAGCTTAGTGAAAGAAAGGGGAGACATAAAGGAAGAGTGCAGTGGAGAGCTTTATATGATAGACATCTGTGTCTAGAGGACGCTAACAGGGATGGCACAAGTTGAATCTTGAGAAGCATGACGGGTGTTGAACAGGTGGGCAGGGCAGGACGTCGAGGCCCATTTTTGATCCGTAGTGTATTTAATGTGGTGGGCATCTCCTGGAGGAGGGCATGGCAACCCACTCCAATGTTCTTGCCTGCAGAATCCCATGGACAGAATAGCCATAGAGTTGCAAAGAGTCAGATAGGACCTAGCAAGCACGTATTTGGGGCCTGGGGGAAGAATCAAGGGAAGAAATCATATCACTTAAGCCGGAAGAAATTTGAACTTTGTTCTCCAGGCTATGGAGTGAGGTAGAAGGGTATTTTTCTTTAATCAAGTTGAAGTATATTTTATGTATAGTAAAACATCAGTTTTAAGGCTTCCCTGGCGGCTCAGTGCTAAAGAATCCGCCTGCCAATGCAGAAGATATAGCTTCTATCCCTGGTCCCGGGAAGATCTCATTTGCCGCTGAGCCACTAAGCCCGTGCGCCGCAACTACTGAGACTGCGCCCTAGAGCCTGTGCACTGAAACAAAAGAAGCCACCACAATTAGAAGCCCCAAGCACCACAACAAAACGAAGAGTAATCCCCCGCCCTCCAGAACTTGGGAAAGCCGTCACAGAGCAAGGAAGACCCAGTACCGCCAAAAATAAATAAATACAATTATAGAAAGTAAATTATACTAAACACATCGGCCCTGGACTTTGCTCTCCATTGTTCAGCAAGTGGAGAGCCGGCAGATGTTAATCACAACAGGACGTGATATGATTAATTTTTATTTTTAGAACATGTCACTAGTGGCTGTAGGGAAGCTGAATCGGTGAAGGCCAGTCTGTGCAAGGTCAAAAGTGAAAGCCTTTATTCTTTGGCCTAAGTTGGATACCTCCTACGATTGTTTCCATGCCCTTGCTTCCCATTCAATCCCATTCCCACCACAGTGCCTTCGACTCTGTCCCCACCTCAACCCTCAAATGAAGTTGCTTTCACAAGGTCACTAACTGCTCTCATGGTCACTGCTGCTGCTGCTGCTAAGTTGCTTCAGTCGTGTCCGACTCTGTGCGACTCCATAGACGGCAGCCCACCAGGCTCCCCGTCCCTGGCATTCTCCAGGCAAGAACACTGGAGTGAGTTGCCATTGCCTTCCAGTGCGTGAAAGTGAAAAGTGAAAGTGAAGTCGCTCAGTCATGTCCGACTCTTAGCTACCCCACTGACTGCAGCCCACCAGGTTCCTCAGTCCATGGGATTTTCCAGGCAAGAGTACTGGAGTAGGGTGCCATCACCTTCTCCGCTCAGGGTCACTAGTGACCTTCATATTGCCCAGTCCAGCTGACAATCCTTTCTTTTTAAAATTTTTAAAATATATTAATATATATTTCTTTATTTCCTTGCACTGGGTCTTAGTTGCAGCATGTGGCATCTCTTTCTCTGATCAGGGATGGAAGCTGGGCCTCCTGCATTGGGAGTATGGAGTCTTAGCCACTGGACCACCAGGGGAAGTCCCTCAATCCTTTCTTGACCAGATTATTCAACTGCATCTGAGGGCATGTGCCACTCCTTCATCCTTGAAATTTCCGAGCTGCTTGGTTTTTTTCACTCCATCCTTCCTTGCTCCTTCTTCTACCTCTTTGGTTTTTCCCTCTCTGGCTCTGTCCTAGCCTCCTCCACTCCCTTGACCCTTCAACACTGGGTCCTGAGGTATCATACTTTGATTTCACCCTCTGAGTTTTTACTGGGCAATATTTGGGTTTTCACTTTCACCTCTATGCTGCTTAGTCCAGGTTCTTCCGTGAGCTTCAGATTCATATCTCCAAAGGCCTGCCAGGCCTTGGGCTAACTCCAGAGTTCAATTTTGGGAGACGAAAACAGTTTTTCAGCAAATTGAAGCAATTTGTAAGCCATAAATGTGATGCGTCCTTTTAAACTTACTTTACTATTGCCATTTGGCAAATTATTAGCCACTCATACACCATATTTGACTGCCAGGAATTCAAGAACTTTTAAGGGTCAGTGTGTTGGGCAAAATCCTTATAAACGAAAGAGGTCAGGGGTAGCAATAATAAGGCAAATTCACCCATACCTAAAATTAAAGACAGGAACAGTGGCACAGTGCGGGAGAGAGAAGTCATTTCACAAGATTTAGTGCAGGAGAGAGGTCTTTCTACAAGATTTAGTGGTACCTGGGTTTACTCTCCCCTTCCTCCCTCTTTCCCCTAAGGAGGAAGGTCTGTTGTTGTTAAGATAGAAATGACTGACTGTTTTTGAATTCTTTCCCAGAAGCTTTTTGTCCTTTGTTCTCCTCGGTTGTCTTCTAAAAGCTGGCAGCATTGGGTGTGTAGACCGTTGTAGGAGTAGGTTCTTAAGTGGGTTCTTATATTTGCAATCATAGTAACAGTCCACAGTGCTGCTGGCATGTCAAGAACTAAAGGTCATTATGTTGATTTTCATGCATTAAGCATTTGTGGAACCCTCGATACGCCAGGACTCAAAGAAGTCCCAGTTCTCTTGTGCCTTCCTAGGTCTCATGAATTCAGTGCAGCACAGTTAGAGTGAAACAAACCTGGTAAGAGAAGCCAGCAGAAAAACCGGTTTGCCCAGGAGCTGGATCCAGCATGGGGCGAGAAGGAAGCCTGAGAGCGCCCCGACGGGGCCGGGCTGCTTTGGCCCGGCGTCCAGTGGAGGGCAGTGGTGAGCAGATGGCCCCACGGAGACGATCCCTGAGAGCCCACTTCAGTCTCTTCATGATCCCTGTGGAGTTCGCAACCCTGCATTAGCTGAGGCGGGTATTGGTGCGTTTTGTTTATTGTTTGCTCAGTCTCAACTTTTCCTTTCCAGAAAGAGCCTTAGCTCTTTCTTAACTGTCCGGAACTTCCAACCCAGTTTAATTAATTAATGATTGAGCACCTCTTCTGTGTCAGTCACCCTGCCTGGCATTCTACAGTGAAAACAAAGATGTGCCTGAGCAGCTTAAATGCTAATGTGAGCAGAGCAGGGTGTAGATACAAGGCGAGTTTATAAACGGTCAAGACTGGAGGCAGAAACAAGCGTTTATGGGGATTCAAGCAGGTCTCAGCATCCCCTCCTCCCAGGTGTTTGGGGATGGGGCGGGTGGTCTGGAGGTAGAGACAAGAGTGACTGTGTGAAGCCCAGAACTGACTCCCAGGACCCACATCCCACGCTGCCCAGTTCTGTGGATCAGAAGCCCAGAGCTGCCTAGGAACAGTGAGGGTCACCTTGAGCCTGGAGGGGGAGGGTGGGAAAGGGAGGGAGGGAGGGACACAGGGCAAGGTAGAAGGCAGGTGGAGATAGAAGTCACCCCAAGAAACAAAGCCCATTTCCAGAGCCCAGCTCAAGGGGGCTCAGCACCCTCGAGCCACGCCCACCGACAAACCCGCCCCCCAGGCACCTGACAGAGCTCCCGGAGGCTGTCCCTCAGTGTCCTCGTTACACCCTGTTTTTAAAATGCTAACGTGCCACAGTCTGGGCAGGTAACGATCCTTCTGTTGCCATTGTGTTGTGCTTCGTCACTCAGCCATGCTGACTCCTTATGACCCCATGGACTGTAACCCACCAGGCTCCTCTGTCCATGGGGTTTTTCAGGCAGGAATATTGGAGTGGATTATCATTCCCTCCTCCAACAGATGCTCCCAATTCAGGGATGGGAACCACATCTTCTAGTTAGGCAGGCGGATTCTTTACCACTGAGCCAGTGATCCCTTTAAGGTGAAACAGATTTCAAGTAGAATGAACACACCTCAAAAAACAACAGGGGGATAAAGCCTTGTCTTGTCCGGCCATGCTGACAAGAGAGACTAGGCTCCGATTGAGTTGTGGGGATCAGAAAGGCCACCATCCATGCTGCCTCCTCTGGGGGAAGCTGGGTCAGGCCAGGACAGATGCTGCCCAACTGATGCCCCGGAGACCAGAGGGCAATGGCAGGGGCACCAGGATTCCCTAGGCTCCTGGCTTGTCAGTTTCATCTGAAACTGATTAAAATGAAATGCAAACCCAAGTAGCCGGGAAGAAAAGGTCAGAATTTTACCCCTGTCTGCTCTCCTCCCTCAGCACGCTGTGCTCTGGCCTGGGTCCCATCACTGCTCAGATTTCCCCTTCACCCGGGCAGCCCCGCACTGCCCAGAAACCCCAGAGAATGGTCCTATTGTAGATGAGACAAACCGAAATAGCAGCATCTTCTGTTCTCTGCCTTAGGGAGATTCACTTAAAACCCCAGAGTCCCAGATGTGGACAACAAAGGAAGTTGTTGTTGCAAATTAGTGATCCTGGAACAGATGAGAGGCAGGTAGTCGGAAAGCAGCCAGGGTGGTGGGTTGGGCTGCGAAGAGAGAACAATTACACAGTCACTCCATTAACCCAATTAGTAGTCACTAGCAGGAATTCTGTTCATCACCCAAAGAAGGACGGTGGGAAAGGTGGGAAAAGGGGACAGCCAACCTGTGGAGGGTGACTGGGGCTGGGGTTGGGGAAGGCGGGATTGCTGCCGGAACAAAAGGTCTAGAAGTAGAGCTTCATTTATTCCTAAGCTGGTAAATGTTATTTTTATCATCTTTTAAATGTTCTCATTTTTTTTTCAATTAAAAAAAGAAAAAAACTGTGCCCTAGAGCATTCGGATGAACAGTGTTTGCATTAATTAAGAAATCGGATGACATCTCCACTCCGCAGCAGGCTCTGCTGTGGAAACTCTCCGGGTGGCCTGAGAAACGGTGACTGTGGACTCTTGATTGATCACAGCTGTCATGTCCTCAGCCAGTCAGTCCAACAAGTCAGTCAATATGTCCTAAGTGTCTACCTGATACTCCCTGGAGTTTTGAGGGGGTGGGGAGTGGACACAGCATTAAGCAGGCTATGGATGTGTGCACAACTCGTATGAGTAAGGAGAGTTTACATTGAAGTCACAAAATTCTGAGCAGAGAAGGGACAGGTTAATGGGGATGCAATCAGGAAAAGCTGCACAAAGGAGCTGGATGTAAAAAAATAAAGGTCAGGGAACTTCCCTGGTGGCTCAGTGGTAAGAGAATCTACCTGCCAGTGCAGGAGACATGGCTTTGATCCCTGATCTGGGAAGATCCCACATGCCGTGGGGCAACCAAGCCCATTTGCCACAACTACTGAGCCTGTGCTCTAGAGTCCAGGAGCCACAACTTCTGAGCCCATGTACCGCAACTACTGAAGCCTGTACTCCCTAGAGTCCATGCTCTGCCGCAAGAAAAGTCACCGCAATGAGAAGCCCAAGCACCGCAACCAAGAGTGGCCCCTGCTCGCTGAAACTAGAGAAAAGCCCATGCAGCAATGAAGACCCAGCACAGCCAAAAATAAATAAACAAAATTATTTTAAAAAATAAAGGTCAAATTATGACATGGAATAGGCAGGCTTTAGAATACAGAGAAGGTGTAAGTGAAGGCACAAACAGGGAGCAGATAGAGCCCTTCTCCAGGGGGAGGCTGGGGTGCTTAAAATATGGTGGTATTAGTGACAGAGATGACCCATTGGGAAAGAGAGCATTGGAATGGCCATTGACATCGGGAAACATGTGAGGAAGGTGCTCCCACACCCTGTCTCTGGATTTTATCTTTTGAGAAGCCAGGGTGAGGGACTGGCCTGGGAGCTTTAGTGGTTGCCTGAGGCTGCAGGAACCAGGGCGTTGATAACTCCAGTCTTCCTCAGTAAGTCAAGGGAGAAAGGGAACCCTCCCAAGTCCAGCACACTGGGTGACTGTGGGAGGACAGATGGAGAAGATAAGCCCAGCCCCGGGGGAAATCTTCTCTGAATAGGTGTCTGCCAGGCTTCTTCCCCACTTAGACCTGGGAGCTGCTGCCCCACGGCTCCCTACCCCCACCTCTCACTTTATTATCACTCTCTCCATACGCCATTGTGCTCTCAGTCAGTTTCTCTCCTGCTCTTATTCCCTTCTCACCTTTCACAGCCTTCCAGCCACTGTGAAAGAGGAAAATGGTAAAACATGCAAAGCTTTGGCTTCCACACAAAGATGAGGTGTTCCATGTCTCTTGTGTCTGACCCGTTGCAAGCCATCTTTGTCTGGTTGCTCAAGCTCCTGCGAAGCTTTGTTGCCCTTCATGGTCTGTCTTCAGGAGGCAGGGACTGGGAGGGCAGGCACTGATCTTTGACCATGCAGACAGTAAGTATTTGCTGATGACCAGTATGATGACATGTGGAGAAACTAACCCCTGCCCAAGGCTGTTAGGAAAAGATTCTTTGATCACTGACCGATGGAACTTCCGTATCCCTGGAGATGTCTCAGGCATATATGCTGGGATCTTTAAAATTGTTTTAGGCATTGGGGTGAGGGCTGGGAAACATGTCCATATTGGCTTTTGGGCCTCCTTTCTTCTCGGTGTGGCTCACCAACCCCCTCATCGACACAGCCTTCCTTTTTCCATTCTGGTTTGAAACCACTCAGGCTCCTGGAAGGCCTTTCCTCCCTCTGCACAAAGCTGGGATAGTGTTTGTATGTGAACTGATGGGTATTCTATACCCCCTCTGCACCTGACCACACAATACCTGCCTGTTCTCAAAGCCCCAGCCCAACGCCATTCCAGCTTCTTCTCAGGTTTCATAACTGCCCCGTGAACTGCACCTGGTCCTTCTTCCCCTGGGGCTGTGGGGTTGGAGGCTGAGTAGACTGCCACCTGGTTTAGCCTCTCCCTGCTGACTGGGGTTTTGGAGACTGGCTCGCTATTGCATGAGTCAGAGAGAACCCCACGTCTCCAGGCATCTTCCAGGAGTGAGTGACCGCTCACTCCAGGCAGGAGGAGACTAGAAGGTCTCGGGCTCACCCCTGGGCAGAGGCAGGACAGCTACTTGGGGAGTGCAAAGATGTGCACACAGGCTCTGGCATGGTGCCTGGAGAGCTTCCCACCATCCCCTTGAGAGCCCCTGGCCTACTTCCCAGTTGAGCTCAGCTGGGAGGCCCAGGCTCAGCTCTAAGCAAGCCTGGACAGAAGTGGCCATGAAGCTCACCATGGCCAGGCAGCTCCCACTGCAAGCACAAACAGGCCTTTAAAAAGCCTCCTTGCTTTCTAGGGTGGGGGTGCGGGCAGACAGGGCAAGTGGCTGTTGGTGGCCCTGTGTCACGTCCTGGTGTGGTTCCAGGTGGCCGGCGCCACCACCTCTTTTCTGTCCAGATGCGGAGGCCGAGGGGGCTCCTGGGAGAGAGCTGCTTTGAACTCCTGCACCCTGTCTTAGTGTTGGGAAGCCTTACAGCTGCTCTGCGCTGGCAGAGCCTTCTCTTGCTAACTTGGGGCTTTTTGGATCAGGGTGTTGGTGAAGCAGAGTTTTGGCAAGAGCCTTAGCAGCTGTTGCCAAGAGGAGAATGAAGGGAGATAATTAGACCTGGTAATTGGCTTGCTTTTTACTTTTTTACAGGCAACAGTGACTATGGCTGGGAGAAGACACAGCAGAAAGCTGTCCTCCAGGATCAAGGCTAAGCTGTCTCAATTTTAGGGGAAAAGGCTGGTCCCCGACCAGTCCAGGACTTCTGGTCACCTCTTGCCTGACACATTCGTCTGGCTGTGAAGTGATTCTCTGCATCCTATGCTATGGTACCCGGGTCCATATGGACCCCAGGACCAGACATCTTAGAACCTTGAATCCAAAGGTAACCTTTAGATGGAGTTACCGAATTCTGGCGCCTCCAAGAAGAGATGTCGTGGGACCTCTTGCAAAGGGCTTTATCGAAGGCTTTTGTTTCTGGGCAGAGCTGACTCATCATTTCCCCCAGATAAGTTTGCTCTCTGGGAGGTTTCCAGGACCCCATCCCTCCAGCTGGCCGTTTCTCCAGACCAGATGGTTCATTTTAGATCTCAATTTGCAATGTGCTGCCCTTTGTGGGCACATGTTCTGGATTCATCCCAAACGGAGCAGCTGATTCACTCGGACGTTCTGGGAAGCCCTCCCCGTTTGATTCCACCTCAGCACATCAGCATAGAAGCTGCGAGTCAGATTTCCAGTTTCTGTGGGGAGCCTATTGATTCTAAGCCCAGAAGTGCAGTCCTGGGAGACTGACGTCAGATCTCAGGCAGGGTGCCTGGGAGCTCCGCATAGGGTCTTTGAGTGCCGGTGCTGCCTTTGGGAGGGCTGCTCCCTCAAAGTTCATCAGAGGTGGACTCTGGTGGGATCATGACCCGTTTTGTGGCCATTTAATATTTTGGATAAAAGCAGAGGAAAGAATTCATGACCAATTTGAGCTCCGAGATTTTAAGTTTAAACAGGATGGCCTTTCTGTAGCTTCTCTCCTTCCCAGTTCAGTTCAGTCGCTCAGTCGTGTCGGACTCTGCGGCCCCATGAATCGCAGCACGCCAGGCCTCCCTGTCCATCACCAACTCCTGGAGTTCACCCAGACTCATGTCCATCAAGTCAGTGATGCCATCCAGCCATCTCATCCTCTGTCGTCCCCTTCTCCTCCTGCCCCCAATCCCTCCCAGCATCAGAGTCTTTTCCAGTGAGTCAACTCTTCGCATGAGGTGGCCAAAGTACTGGAGTTTCAGCTTTAGCATCATTCCTTCCAAAGAAATCCCAGGGCTGATCTCCTTCAGAGTGGATTGGTTGGATCTCCTTGCAGTCCAAGGGACTCTCAAGAGTCTTCTCCAACACCACAGTTCAAAAGCATCAATTCTTCGGCACTCAGCCTTCTTCACAGTCCAACTCTCACATCCATACATGACCACAGGAAAAACCATAGCCTTGACTAGACAAACCTTTGTTGGCAAAGTAATGTCTCTGCTTTTCAATATGCTATCTGGGGTGGTCATAACTTTCCTTCCAAAGAGTAAGCGTCTTTTAATTTCATGGCTGCAGTCACCATCTGCAGTCATTTTGGAGCCCCAAAAAATAAAGTCTGACACTGTTTCCACTGTTTCTCCATCTATTTCCCATGAAGTGGTGGGACCGGATGCCATGATCTTAGTTTTCTGAATGTTGAGCTTTAAGCCAACTTTTTCACTCTCCACTTTCACTTTCATCAAGAGGCTTTTGAGTTCCTCTTCACTTTCTGCCATAAGGGTGGTGTCATCTGCATATCTGAGGTTATTGATATTTCTCCCGGCAATCTTGATTCCAGCTGTGTTTCTTCCAGCCCAGCGTTTCTCATGATGTACTCTGCATAGAAGTTAAATAAGCAGGGTGATAATATACAGCCTTGATGTACTCCTTCAGTAGACAGTTGTTGATCACGTACTGTGCACCAGACGCTGTGCTTAGGACTCAGGGATAAGAATAAAAAGACGATGCCTGCCTTCAAGGGACTTAAAGAGTAATGTCTGAGATAGGCAGGCACTGAGAACAGTGAGTGAGAGCTGACGTAACGTAGTGGTCAAGAGCTGAGGTTCAGGATTCCTGCTCTGCCATTTTGCAAGGATGTGACTTTGGACACATTACTTCACCCACATGTGCACCAGTTTTCTCAGCAGTAGAATGAGAATAATAATGATACCCCCTGTAGTGTTTTATGAGG
This sequence comes from Bos grunniens, assembly GCF_055505025.1. Taxonomy (NCBI): domain Eukaryota; kingdom Metazoa; phylum Chordata; class Mammalia; order Artiodactyla; family Bovidae; genus Bos; species Bos grunniens. Next base: position 52,323,665 of record NC_141180.1, read on the forward strand.
ATAAATTCATTACTAGATTTACTAGATTTTAAGTTCTTATAACTGTGCCGTGGTACATATCTGAGATAGTTTAAAGCTGGAGCATCAAGAGGGTTAATTGGATGAAGGATTTAAGAAAAAGGAAGGGGTCAGATTTGTATCCCAGGATTCTGGAATATGAACATGTGAGGCCAGGAAAGCTCTTTTGAGTCTAGGGACCACTACCATATAAATATTTTTTTTTCCTTTTGTTTTCAAATTTGTTTATTCTTTAATTGAAGGTTAATTGCTTTACAGAATTTTGCTATTTTCTGTCAAACCTCAGCATGAATCAGCCATAGGTATACATATATCCCCTCCCTCTTGAATCTCCCTCCCATCTCCCTCCCCATCTTACCCCTCTAGGTTGATACAGAGACCTTGTTTGAGTTTCCTGAGCCACACAGCAAATTCCCATTGGCTATCTATTTTACATATGATAATGTAAATTTCCATGTTACTCTCTCAATACATCTCACCCTCTCCTCCCCTCTCCCTGAAAGGTTGTTGTTGAATCACACGAATACACCGGGATTCTTGGCCCCCGGAGGAGAAGAATTCAATCTGGGGCCAGAGACGAGGCTTGATCGCTCGGAGCTTTTGTGTAATAAAGTTTTATTAAAGTATAAAGGAGATAGAGAAAGCTTCTGACATAGGCATCAGAAGGGGGCAAAAAGAGTATCCCCTTGCTAGTGTTAGCAATAAGGTTATATACTCTCCAGTGAATCCAAAGAATGTCTGGAGGTTGTAAAGACCTCATCAGACCTACTCCCATAATTTACATTTTAAGATAACAGAATTAGCCAGAAGGTTTAATCCAAAGTCTGTCCTTAATCCAGAGACTGTCCTCAGGCAGGATACATTATTGTTATATAATCCTAAGGAATGTGGAGAAAGAAAAAAGTTTGTCCTTTCTTCCTCCTTGAGAATTCCAGACCCCTCTCTCCTTGGGGACCCCTAGACTCCCTATCAACCTGCCTAGGAAATGACTCATCCCCATGTCCATAAATGTGTTCTCTATGTCTGTTTCTCCATTGCTGCCCCGCAAATAAATTCTTTGGTACCATCTTTCTAGATTCCGTATATATGCATTAGTATATGATACTTACCATTCTCTTTCTGACTTACTTCAGTCTGTGTAATAGGCTCTAGGTTCATCCACCTCATTAGAACTGACTCAAATGCATTCCTTTTTATGGCTGAGTAATATTCCACTGTGTATATGTACTACAACTTCTTTATCCACTCACCTGTTGATGGACATCTAGGTTGCGTCCATGTTCTAGCTATTGTAAATAGTGCTGCAGTGAACATTGGGGTACATGTGTCTTTTTCAGTTTTGGCTTCCTCAGGGTATATGCCTAGGAGTGGGATTGCTGGGTCACATGGTGGTTTTATTCCTAGTTTTTAAGGACTCTCCGTACCATCTTCCATAGTGGCTGTATCAATTTACATTCCCACAAACAGTGCAAGAGGGTTCCCTTTTCTCCACACCCTCTCCAGCATTTATTGTTTGTAGACTTTTTGATGATGGCCAATCTGATCGGTGTGAGGTGATATCTCATTGTAGTTTAGATTTGCATTTCTCTAATAATGAGCGATGTTGAGCATCTTTTAAATATTTTTAAAATAGAATTATAGTTGACTTACAATATTGTGTTAGTTTTAGGTATACAGCAAAGCGATTCAGTTATACATATATTTGTATATATATTTTTCTTTGATTCTTTTCCATTATAGTTTCTTATGAGATATTGAATATAGTTCCCTATACTGTACAGTAAATCCTCGTTGTTTATCAATTTTATATATGGTCATGTCGATCTGTTAATCCCATACTCCCAACTTATCCCTCTCTCTTCCCCTTTGATGGCCATAAATTCATTTTCTATGTCAGTGAGTTTATTTTCGTTTTGTAAGTAAGTTCATTTGACTATTTTTTTTTTAGATTCCACGTATAAGTAATATCATATGATTTTTGTCTTCCTCTGTCTGACTTACTTCACTTAGTATTATAATCTCTAGGTCCATCCATGTTGTTGCAAGTGGCATTGTTCATTCTTTTTGTGGCTAATATTCCATTGTGTATATATATGCCACGCCTTCTTTTTCCATTCATCTGTCAATGTACTGTTAAGTTGCTTCCATGTCTTGGCTACTGGATATGTGCTACTATGAATAGTGGGATGCACGTGTCTTTTTTAATTAGAGCTTTCATCTTTTATGGATATATGACCAGGAGTGGGGTTGAAGGATCATATGGTAACTCTGTTTATAGTTTTTTAAGGAAACTAACTCTATACTGTTTTCCATAGTGACTGCACCAGCTACATTCCACACAGTGTAAGGAAGTTCCCTTTCTCTACATCCTGTCCAGCATTTATTGTTTGTAGACTTTTTGATAATGGCCGTTCTGACCAGTGTGAGGTGATACCTCATTGTAGTTTTGATTTACATTTCTCTAATAATTAGCAATGTTGAGCATATTTTCATGTGCCTATTGGCCATCTGTATGTCTTCTTTGGAGAAATGTCTATTTCTCTGGTCATTTTTTGGTTGGGCTTTTTGCTCTTTTGCTATTGAGTTATATGATCTATTTTTCTATTCTGGAAATTAAGCCCAGTTGTCAGTTGCATCATTTGCAAATGTTTTCTCCTAGTTTTAGGTGGTCTTTTGTTTTTGTTTATGCTTTCTTTTGCTGTGCAGAATCTTATAAGTTTGATTAGGTCCCATTTGTTTCTTACTGCTTTTATTTCTATTGCCTTGGGAGACTGACCTAAGAAAACACCACTACAGTGTATGTCAGAGAATGTTTTGCCTATGTTCTGTTCTAGGAATTTTATGGCATCATGTCGTATTGAGGTCTTTAAGCCATTCTGAGTTGATTTCCGTGTATGTTGTGAGGCATGTTCTGACTTCATTAGTTTACATGCAGCTGTCCAGCTTTCCCAGCAGCACTTGCTGAAGAGACTGTCTTTTCTCTATTGTATGTTCTTGCCTCCTCTGTCAAAGATGAATTGGCCATGGGTGTGAGGATTCATTTCTGGGCTCTTTATTCTACTCCGTTGATCTCTATGTCTGTCTTCGTGCCAGTGCTGCTGTTTTGATTACTGTTGCTTTGTAGTATTGTTTGAAGTCTGAAAGGGTTTTGCCTCCAGCTTTCTTCTTTTTCGCCAGGACTCCTTTGACAATTTTGGATCTTCTGTGGTTCCTTATAAATTTTAGGATTGTTTATTCTACTTCTGTGAAAAATGTGATGGGTAATTTGATAGAGATCACATTAAATCTGGAGATTGCTTTGGGTAGTATAGCCATTTTTAAGAATATTAATTCACCCAATCTCAGAGCGTGGGAAATCTTTCCATTTTTTTTGAATCATCTTTGATTTCCTTTATGGATGTTTTATAGTTGTCAGCATATAGGTCTTTCACTCCGTGGTTAGGTTTATTCCCAAGCAAGGAATTTTTTAATGCTTTTTAAAATGAGATTGTTTTTTTTTTTTTTACTTTCTCTTCCTCATATTTCATTGTTAGTGTACAATATATATGTATGTGTATATATATACACATTGGAGAAGGCAATGGCACCCCACTCCAATACTTTTGCCTAGAAAATCCCATGGATGGAGGAGCCTGGTAGGCTGCAGTCCATGGGGTTGCTAGAGTCGGACACAACTGAACGACTTCCCTTTGACTTTTCACTTTCACGCATTGGAGAAGGAAATGGCAACCCACTCCAGTGTTCTTGCCTGGAGAATCCCAGGGACGGGGGAGCCTGGTGGGCTGCCATCTATGGGGTCGCACAGAGTCAGACACAACTGAAGTGACTTAGCAGCAGCAGCAGCAGCATATATACAGATATATGTACGTGTATATATATATACACACATACATATAATCTTGAATATTATGGCCTTGGTTTGTTCCTTTGCAGAGTGGGGATAATAATATCTTCCCTTCCAACCTTAGAAAAACCAGCATTTGAATCTACTATGTACCAGAAGGTCTTCTCTCTACCAGCCCTCCCCACTTCTTACCGACCAATAGCCTGAGTAACTGGAAGATGATGGAGAAGGCAGCACTTCCATCTGACTTTAATAATAGCAGATATTGCTCTGCTCCTGTTTTACCTCCATGTGATTCATCTCATTTCCATGCTGTTTAGTTCCTGGTTATTAAAGCCTTGTGACCCCATGGGAGGCTGGTGATTTCCCCAGAAGGAGTATCTGGGAGCAATAAGAAGCGTGGTGAGAAAAGCTGAACTGCTCAGAGGCAGAGTTTCCTGGATGATATGATACAATAGGTTTGAGCACACGCCTTCCCCTGTGCAGACTGGTCCCTCCGGATGCTGGAGAAACTTCTAGCTTCAAGGAGCTTGTCTGTGCCTCAGGGCTTCTTGTGAGGCAGGATGCATAGGACACAAGCTTGTAAAAGAAGGTGGGTGGGGAGCATTCACAACCCTTCACTGAGGGGAGAGGCCGGATTGGGGGTTGGTAGTGCGGGGAGTATGGGAGCCTCGCTGTTATAACAATATTATAGTGAGACTCTCTCATTATCGTGAGCTGCCTTCATCTGTCCTGGAGAGACTTCTTGGCGAGGTTTCAGAGCTTGCCACCAAGACTGCGGCCCCGGCTGGCCTGGCAGCCGTGTGGGGGAGGAGGAAGTCTGCAGCAGATCGAGCATTCTGGCCTGATTGGGAGACTGGCCAACTCTAACGGGATTACCATCCGCTGCCCTGATATCTGCCAGGAAGTTGTGAAATGAAATCTCAAGTCCCCTGCCACAGAGTGTGTGGGATGACTTGGCTGAAGCAAGAATCCTTGGGGAAATCGGTCTATTTCCCTGGCAATCCATTAGTCTCTTTTCCAGAACAGAAGCTCTGCCTCAGAGACCAGCATTGGGCAACTCTTAGCTCCCTGAGCTGTCTCTTCTCCGCATGGCAGCCTGTGGCATGGGGGAGGAGAGAGATGGTACCCTGGCAGGGTGATGGGGGTGGTGTGGTGACATGAAGAAATGCCTAGGCTGGACCCCAGGAACCAGAAAGCGATGCCCGGCTCTCTTCTCAGACTCTCCCACGCCTCTGACAACCCCCATGCTGCAAGGTCAAGAAAGACTACCTAGGAGCAGTCATCCAGCCCTCTGCGTGGATGCAGAAAAGGAACCCTGAGCTTAGTGTCCGCATTCTGGGTTGGAGGTCCTGCCAGGTCACTTAATCTATCAGTTAACCTACAAGGCCGCAGTGTAATCTGCTTCTCTTGAAAGGTTCTTGTGACGATATATTGAAACCCTGCACGTGGAAATTCTTTGTAAACTTTAAAGTGTCTTGGTGGTGGTTTATTTGCTAAGTCTTGTCTGACTCTTGCGACCCCATAGATTGTAGCCCGCCAGGCTCCTCTGTATTCCATGGGATTTCCCAGGCAAGAATACTGGAGTGGGTTGCCATTTCCTTCTCCAGGGAACCTTTCCAATCCAAGGATTGAACCCTTGTCTCCTGCACTGCAGTCTCCTGCATTGCAAGTGAATTCTTTAGCGACTGAGCCACCAGGGAAGCCCGTAAAGTACCTTAATTGGAAGGAATTGTTCCAGGCACAGAATCCTCTAGGAATTGCTCCCAGGGGCTCAGAGGAGCTGAGTGGAGCCTTTTGGGCCTGAGTAGTTCTCTTCTACTGAAGACAGGGAGAAAGGACCTTTCCACATGGCCCCTCTCTCTGGCTTCGTCTGATAGGGACATCCCAGCTCTTGCTGGTGGTCTAGGGTCTTAGAGAATAAGAGTTTCTGTGCAAAGATCACAGAGCTGACTGGTTTTCCTGTGAGTACAGGTTTACCTGTGATGCCACCATCACTGGCCTTGGGACAGCCTGGAGGCTCCCCAGCCCAGGAAACCACAGGGGTCCTGTTTTCAGCAGGGTTTGTGTTTATACATGACAATGTCTTTACCTTTTATCTAGCAAGAGTGAGTAATCTATTTGGGATATTTAACAAAAACCAGACATTACCTCACTGGGTGTCTTATCCAGAGCTGTTCCAGTCTTCCCATTAATTCCAGCGACTCGGGGTCCTTTGCTGTGTTGAGCAGTATAGAGAGAAATCCATAGACTCTTTTTTCTCTGAGTAAAGGGATTCACAGAACACACTGTTCTGGTAGTCGTATTCATGCCCTTTCTTTCCCCAGTGAACGTCTGTTTTCTTTATTCCGAGAACACGGCGGAGGAGTTAACCCAGCTCATCCCCTAAACCGTCCTGACTCTGGGCAGCTTTCTCTGGCTCCCCTCTCCCCTCAGGGATGTGAAGAATTTATGTGTGAAATCACAGCAGCCTCACAGAGGAGCATCGGGAAATGCTAGCAGCAGGCAGCCCACCTTCTCTGAGGTCCATGGCTGTTTTCTAACAGAGGTGTCAGAGATACTGGCTCAAGTCACCACAGCCTTGTGAGGAGCTGCCAGCGTACAGACTGACAGTGCTCACGTCTCCTCCAGGTGTGCAAAGGCCTGCTTGCTCCTGAAGGACATGCCATCGGTCAGCATGGAACCCCTCATGGGTCATTCTCACACAGGAAGGACAGCTATCATAACCCCAGGCCAGGCAATGGTACATCTGTGTCTTGCAGTAGAAAAATTGAGGCCCAATTAAAAACTTCCATGTATCCAAAATCAGCATATATTAGGTGATATGAAAGAATAATTGTTAATTTTGATAGGTATCATATCATGGCATGATAACATAAGAAAGTGTCCATAAGACTGCCCTTGTCTGGTGGTTAAAACTCCAAGTTTCCAATGCAGGTGGTCCAGGTTTAATCTCTGGTTGGGGAACTAAGATCCTACAGACCACATGGCCCAAGAAATAAAAATAAATACAATTTTTTAAACAAGGAAAATACCCATAGTTGTATAGATGCTTACTGAAGTATGTAGTAGTGAAATGATGTACCATCTGGGATTTGCTATAAAATACGTTAGCAGAAACATATGTAAAATGGATACCCAACAAGGACCTACTGTATAGCACATGGATCTCTGCTCAAAGTTATGTGGCAGCCTGGATGGGAGAGGAGTTTGGGGTAGAATGGATACATATATATATATATATATATATATATGGCTGAGTCTCTTTGCTATGCACCTGAAGCTATCACAACGTTGTTTCCTAGTTCACTATATCCCAATGCAACATAAAGAGTGTAAAAAATGTTAGTAGAAATATAAGAAAGAAAAAAAGACTTACAATGAAGAACACAAAACCCTTTTAATGGTTGAGTATGTTCTTTTCATTTTTATGGGTGATTGGACATTTTCATAATTAAAAAATTAAAGGTACTGTGAACAGTGTTAAAAGACATGATATAGACTGGAGAAGATATTTAGAACACATGCATCTGAAAAAGGATTCCTGTCCAAAATATACAAAGGACTACAAAGCAGTTTAAAAAAAAAATCATCAACCTCATAGAAAAAAAGGGCGTAAGTTAGAACAAGCAATTCCATTCCCAGAAGGGAACACTTGGATAACCAATGCCTACACTCTTTGGTGATAAGAAACATGTAAATTAGAAAACAGGACACCAATTTATGCCCATTAGATGAGCAAAATTTTTTTAAGTCTGGTAATACCGAGTATTACTTTGTCAACAAAGGTCCGTCTCGTCAAGGCTATGGTTTTTCCAGTGGTCATGTATGGATGTGAGAGTTGGACTATAAAGAAAGCTGAGTGCAGAAGAATTGACGCTTTTGAACTGTGGTGTTGGAGAAGACTCTTGAGAGTCCCTTGGACTGCAAGGAGATCCAACCAGTCCATCCTAAAGGAGATCAGTCCTGGGTGTCTGTTGGAAGGACTGATGTTGAAGCTGAAACTCCAATACTTTGGCCATCTGATGTGAAGGGCTGACTCATTCGAAAAGACCCTGATGCTGGGAAAGATTGAGGGCAGGAGGAGAAGGGGACGACAGAGGATGAGATGGCTGGATGGCATCACCGACTCAATGGACATGGGTTTGGGTGAACTCCAGGAGTTGATGATGGACAGGGAGGCCTGGCGTGCTGCGTTCATGGGATCGCAAAGAGTCAGACACAACTGAGCGACTGAACTGAACTAAACTGAATACCGAGTATTAGTTGCTGTGTAGTTTAATACATATACTTAGAAAGCATTTTGGCAATATCTGCTAGAAATGTTTATATTAATATTCTACAACCTAGGATTCTACGTCTAAATATATACCCCTCAGAAAGTCTTGGGCAAGTGTACAACACACACCGGGAACACACACTGGGATGTCCGTTACAGCATTGTTTATAATAGTTAAAACTAGAGAAAAAAAGGAGAAATAATTCATGACATGTTCATGTTAATGGCACACTACACAAAAGTTTAATGAATGTATTCCATTATTATATATATAATTATACACAATTCATAAATATGAGTCACATATATGCTCATAATTATATGTAATTATGGATAACTTTCCAAAACATAATATGAGTGTTGAATGAAATGAAAATTGCAAAAGACATGTATGTTATTATATCATGTATATAAATAAAACATCTAACATAATATTTTTGGTGCTCTCTTCCTATGTCATAAAAGTACAGAAATAATTAGAAGGGCTTCAGAGCAATAGGAGAAGAGTGCTTGTCTCCAGGGAAGAAGAGAAAGAGTGAGGATGATCTCAGTTATATCTGTCTAGTTTTTCTTTAGGAGAAATGTTAAAAAAGAATCTGAGCAAATAGATCAAAAATTGACTTTTTAAATATTTGGGAGGTGGGTAAGACATTTGTATTATATTATTATTTGTACTCTGAATATTTCAAATATTTTCTAATTTAAAAAACAATTTATTTTTTAATTGAATTATAGTTAATTTCTAGTGTTATGTTTCTGATATACAGCAAAGTCATTCAGATATATACATATATATGTGTGTATATATATATTCTTTCTCAGATTCTTTTCCATTATAAGTTATTACAAGATAATGAATATAGTTCCTTATGCTATACAGTAGGACCTTGTTTATCTATTTTATATACAGTAGTTTGTATTTGCTAATTCCATACCCCTACTTTATTCCTCTTTCCCCCTTTCCCTTTGGTAGCCTAAGTTTATTTTCTATGTCTATTTCTGCAAAAAACAATTTCTTAATTAAGATCCTAAAGTGCCTCCTTTCTAAGTATTATCTTTTCTTTTTTCTTCCCCTCTCCCAGTATCGTGTATTTTAACCAACTTATGAGTAATTTAGGCATCTGTGGACACATGTGGAACTCCAACCAACGTTTATGTGTTTGACTCTAGGGGACAAAGCGTCCCAGAATTAAAACAGCCCACTTCCTGTGTTCTTTTGGAGCTCCTCATTTCTAAGTTGGGAAGTGTCTAAATTCTAACCTTTTCCCATGACTTCAGAACACCCTGACTCAACCTGCACCTCTATGAAAAGGATTCCCAAATGTGATCGAAATCCTTTCTTTTCCCCGGCATCATTTCTGTGTCTCCAATTTACTTTGTGGCTATTTCTTCCATTATCTCAAATTCATCCTCCAACTCAATTATCTCTACCACTGCTGTCTCCAAACAGCTCTTTCCTTTAATTTCCTGTTTCTGTCAATAGTGCACTTAATAAATGTTAGTTTTCAGAAACAGACTCACAGACAGAGAACAGACAGTGGTTGCCAAGGGGCAGGTGGGGTGGGAGAGAAACGGCCTGGGAATTTGGGATTAAGAGATACAAACTATTACATACAGAATGGATAAACAGCAAGGCCTAACTGTATAGCATAGAGAACTATTCTCAACGTCCTGGGATAAGCCATAGTGGAAAAGAATTTTTTTTTAAATGTATATACGTGTGTAATGTAGTCATTTTGCTGTGCAGCAGAAATTAATACAACACTGTGAATCAACTACACTTCAATAAAAAATAAATTTTTTAAAAGGTAACTTTTAAAATTTTAATTGGTTCTTTCAATTTTTACCTTTTCCCAATGAGTTTAACCATATACAGAACTACAAATTTGTCATCTAAAATTCTGGGTTTTTTTCCTGAAATACTGTTTTTCACCCCTGAAATGTTATTTGTATCAATTATTCCCAAGCTCAAAAACCTTATGGTGGCCCATGGCCAGCCTAAAAAGGGCCAAAATCCTTAACCCTTCGTGTGCTGCTTTGAAGCCTGCTGCCTTCCTTTCTCCAGCTTTGTTGCCCACTGTCTGCTGTCACTAACGAGGTGGCACCAAGCGCCCAGCCATGCCGCATGTCTTCCTGTCTTCCTGTATTTTCAGTCTTGAGATGCTTTTACCTTCAATTTCTGATCAGATGCCTTCACCACAAAGCTTTCATCTGGCTCGACTGCCGGAACCATTCCCGTAGCACAGCCCACACGCCGCCTTGGGTAGAGGCAAGTCTTTTTGTACAAAACAAGTCAAGAAGGCACCTCCTTTCCTTTCGTCAGATCCCTTTCCATTAATGCTGAGTTCAATTATTTGGCAGACCCAGAAAGCAAAGGTGGGGTGAATAGACATGCTTATCCATCTAGTATCTTATCCATAGAAACATTAAATTCGTCTTTCCCCCTTCCTTCCTCCTGGTTTTTCTTTGGTGAGATTAACCATAAAGCAGGCTGGCCTTGCACTGGATTTGCACAGAGAGTGAGGTGCTTTTCTCTGACTTACGGCAAGAAGCTGATAAAAATGAGGTTTCTTTAAGCCTAATATTGTATCAGGTATAAGGTGCACCTTTTTTTCACATGTTGATATCTCTGAAATCAAGGTGCATTTTTCAATCAGCAGAAGTTTTTTTCTTCCTTTCTGGTACACAAAAGTAAAAGTGCACCTTCTATTGATGGTATCCACAATCAGATGAATAAGGTATATGCTGCTGCTCCTAAGTCACCTCAGTCGTGTCCGACTCTGTGCGACCCCATAGACGGCAGCCTACCAGGTATATGGGAAGGTATTTAAAATGCATATAAAAGCAAACAAACAGTTTTTACCATTTGATGTGAATATTAACTAGAAATGTTAAAAAGAGACTTTTGAGCACTGTTCTAGGGGTACATACTTTTGCAAAAATGACTCCAGAAAAGCATTCTAGTACATTCCCCCACAACAGCAGCACTGTGTACACGTCTTATCTATTCTGCCATATTTTGTAAGCTGTTGGAGGGCAGAGACCCAGAGGAAGTTATTTCTTGAAATTCTCTGTGTAACAAGCAATAAAACGCTGACACAAAGACCTGCAAGCAAAAATCCTGAACCAAAGTTTCCTATGAAGGAAGTGACTGACCAGTCAGTCCCCAAGTAATATCTGGCACTCCAGATAATAAGCTAGTGATAAAGAACAGAATCCGAGGTGTTCATGGCCTTAGTCTTAGGCTAGACCTCTTTATACATCTTGCTTTCCCAGAACCCAAGTTTGGGTTATCAGGAAACCACTCCAGGCATGTGTTGTCACAACAGAGGCTGCCTGATAGCTTGGTCAGGACTTCACTGTTTATCATTTTCTACCTTCCTGGCATCCCTCCCACCTGCTTCCTCATCACTACTACTGGTAAGTTAGGCAGGCCAGACTCTTCCATTGTCCTCTGCGACCTCCTCAGACCACTTCTTCCCAACCCCTGATGACGCTCAGAGTACCATCTTAGGCCACTGTCTCTCACTGCTCACCTATGTGCCCATTCAATCCCAACGACCCAGGCAATAATCTCCCTGGAGTGGTAACAATCCAGGTGATCCTGGGAGACTCTGAATGCAGTGTGGTACTCCATAAATTAGGTACCCAGGTGGAGCAGTAGTAAAGAATCTGCCTGCCAATGCAGGAGATGCAAGAGAGACGGGGTTTGATTCCTGGATCAGGAAGATCCCCTGGAGAAGGAAATGGCAATCCACTCCAGTATTCTTGCCTGGGAAATCCCACGGACAGAGGCGCCTGGCAGGCTACAGTCCACGGGGTCGCAAAGAGTCGGACACGACTGAGCAGGCATGCACTCCATAAATTATTAGCTGTTAGAAGCAAGGAGCTCTGAGTATCCGGAGAGGGAGGGCAGAGAGAGGTTTGAAAACACACACACACATTTACACACATCCAGGATGAGTTGCTTCAGTGACTTTGTTACAGGGTTTTCTGACTTTTCTGTTTTGCTTTTTCCTGAGCCTAACTGCTTTTGCAGTCATAAATAGGGCTGTCGCCAACTCGGCCACTGAGATGTTCAGGCTGCTGAGAACTTTTCCTGCTTATGCCAGCAGCGAGGGCATTGCGGGGACCTTCCAAGGAGCTAGTGTGACTGCTGTGATGGCAGGAGGCAGCCAAGGTGATGAGAAGGAGGTGTCGATGCAAAAAGGTCTGAGGTCAGGGAGCTGCTTTCTGCCTGTCAGCCCTTCCAGTGGGATTTCCAGCACTCCCTCTCTTCCTCTCACTGGCTTACCCTGGTGAATGGAGGTCAGGGAATACTATTCTGAGTGCTTAGAGAAGGACAGGAGGCTGCTGGATATATCAGCCTGCTGGTGGGAGGATGAAGGAACAAAAGCATCATCAAGGCTGGGCTAAACACAGATGCTGTTCTTTGACCTTCACTCCAGTTGCTACATCACTCCTATGTGTTTTATCTTTGCCAAAACCACATTGGGAGGAAGCTTGTGAGACAAAGAGGTGATCGTGGAGCCAATTTCTATTTCTAGCCTGTGGTTGACCCGGGCAAGCAACCTTGAGCAGGTCATTAACCCCTCCCGAGGTTGATTATATTGGATTCCAACTTATGGCAAGGAACTCCTGGGAAAATTGATAAGTTGAGATTTTAAAGCGCTTCAAGATCTTAGCAGAGATAAACAATATCACTGTGTTTGGGGCCAGTGTTATGAGCTGCCCTTGAAATCTAGCCCTCCACGCACTGGCCAGGCTCTCTCCTTTGCTTGGTGACTTAGGACTAGTAACAGAAATAGCTAACGTTGATTAAATGTTGACTGTGTGCTGGGCACTTTAATGTTCACAGCAACCTCATGAGGTACTGAGAAAAAAGGAAAAAATCCAGAGAGGTTAAGTAACTTTCCCAAGGTTACACAGTCAATAAGCCAGCACGAGTTTCTGAACTCTGGCTCCTGAGTCTAGAGTCTGCTGTTATCCACGACATTGAAGTGTATTTAATAAGAAGGTAATTCCTTATTAGTGAGCATTTGCTATATATTCTGCACAAGTTGAGTGGTATGAGGTATGGAGCTGTACAAAGAGATAGGAAACACATGAAAGTGGTTGGTGCTAAACTGGTGACACGGAAGTGCTTTTGGCGGTACAGGCAAAGAGGGATCATACGGGCTGAACTTGGAGGGGAAAGTTCATAGAGAGAATGAGGTATGAACTCTTTTTTTGGCCTTCTAAACAGGGTTAGAAGTTCCTGGGCTCAGCAGTAAGGGGACCTTATACAACATTATATGTCAGTTGCATGTCAATTGCAAAAAAAAAAAAGAAATCGGCATGTCTCCCAAATGTTTTTGGCCAATAGAACACCTTTTTCACAGAATTCGTGTCACTACTGCATAGACTTTCAAGTTTGGGAACCACTGATGTAAAGGAAATCTTCTCCTTGGAAACAGAAGTCGTTGACAACCCTCAAGCAACTGAAAAGCAAACTCCCTGAACGTCGAGTGTGAAGCTTGCCTTTTCAGAGCCAGCATTCATCACACAGCACTTTGGCCATTTGGTTTTTTTCCCTGTGTGTACAGTGTTACTACCCTAGCCAGACTAGGAATCTCTCAAAAGCAAACACTTGGCTGGTGTATCTTTTTAAGATACAGTCCCATAACTTCATGGCAAATAGATGGGGAAAAAGTGGAAACAGTGACAGATTTTATTTTCTTGGGCTCCAAAATCACTGTGGACGGTGACTGCAGCCATGAAATTAAAAGATTCTTGCTCCTCAGAAGAAAGGCTATGACAAACCTAGACAGTGTATTCAAAAACAGAGACATCACTTTGCCAACAAAAGTCCATATACTTAAAGCTGTGATTTTTTCCAGTAGTCGTGTACAGATATGAGAGTTGGACGATAAAGAAGGCTGAGTGCTGAAGAATTGATGCTTTCAAATTGTTGTGCCGGAGAAAATTCTTGAGAGTCTTTTGGACAGCAAGGAGATCAAACCAGCCAATCCTAAAGGAAATCAACCCTGAATATTCATTGGAAGGACTGATGCTGAAGCTGAACCTCCAATACTTTGGCCACTTGATGTGAAGAGCTGACTCATTGGAAAAGACCTTAATGCTGGGGAAAATTGAGGGCAGGAGAAAGGGGTGACAGAAGATAAGCTGGTTGGATGACATCACCGACTCAGTGAACATGAGTTTGAGCAAACTCCAGGAGATAGTTAAGGACAGCGAAGCTTGGCATGCTGCAGTCCATGGGGTTGCAAAGAGTCAGGCACGACATAGCAACTGAACAACAATTACAAATGCAAACACTTGGCTGGTGTATCTGTTTATGCTCTGTGGCTCCTAGCCCACTTTGACTAAAGAAGGTCAATAAATATATGTTGGTTTAAAGACAGAGACAGAGAGCACGGAGGAGAAAATGAAGAAGGAAAAAAATGCACACTTGAAATGATAGCATTTATTGGCAATTTACAACTGATTACTGAGTTGTTAATTGCTGCTCATCAATCAGTACTCTTTGAAAGACTAGTAAATTGTTTAAAATGCAAAATAATATCAATTTTTATCTCAGCCTTGGTCAGAGCTGGATCTGCAGTTGAATGGAGCCAACTCTGGGGCATGACCTCTAAAATACATCTTCCTTTATTAGCTTCGGCTGCTTTCTGCTGAACTGAGTGTGCCTAGGGTGGGGCTCCAGCCCTAAGGGCTTTGATACCTGGTCTGAGAACCTCATAAAGCCTGAGTACCCCCAGGTCAGCATGACTACAGATACCAACTGAAAGACTGCTGGTAATACCACTGCTTGAGGAACGACTAACCCGTGGAGGGTCATGGGGGTGGTACTGCAATGAAAAGTGCAAGGGACACTTTGATCTCAGGCATGGTCCCAGCCTGAACATGCCTTGATGCTCCCCCTACCCTCACACCCAGTGCCCAGGGTTAAAGAGGGCACTATTTGTGAGGTTTGTGACTTTTAATCTCTAAAGGCCCATGTCTTTTTTTTTTACAAGAAATTTTTTATTATTGATTTATAACCAACCCACAATGTTATATCAGTTTCAGGCATACAACAGAGTGATGCAATATTTTTATACATTATGAAATGATCACCAAGTCTAGTTATTACAATCTTATTGAATACACATTTCTCATCCTAACTCCAGTTTTTCCTTATTTGCTGAATGACTTTCCATCTATTTATTTTATTTTGAAGTATAATTGATTTATAATGGTGTATTAGTTTCAGGTGTACAGCAAAGTGATTGTTTTTTATACATAATATAAATATATATAATATTCTTTTTCAGATGCTTTTCCATTATAGGCTACTACAAGATATTGAATATAGTTCCCT
This sequence comes from Bos grunniens, assembly GCF_055505025.1. Lineage (NCBI taxonomy): Eukaryota > Metazoa > Chordata > Mammalia > Artiodactyla > Bovidae > Bos > Bos grunniens. Next base: position 52,339,169 of record NC_141180.1, read on the forward strand.
GTACTTTACAGTAGTTCCTTGTTGTTATCCTAACAGGAGTTTTGAAACTAGCTCACAATGGGAGAAGTAATTCATAAGCCATTTATTGCTGATACCTGTGGCTCAGCTGATAAAGAATCCACCTGCAATGCAGCAGACCTGGGTTGGATCCCTGGGTTGGGAAGATCCCCTGGAGAAGGGAAAGGCTCCCCACTCTAGTATTCTGGCCTGGAGAATTCCACGGACGGTATAGTCCATGGGGTCGCAAAGAGTCAGACTCGACTTTCAATTCAAATTCAATTCAGGAGGGTTTCAGCGTGAACGGGGAGGGACTTAATCTTATCTCCTTTTTTTTTTTCCCCAGGAGCAAGGGGAATGAACACATAAACTTTGGCTTATGAATATTCTGTCTTCTGGAGGAGTGAAGGGAATTGATTTTGTTTGCTCTTTTTGTTCTTCTTGGTTGAGTTCCTGGTGTGGATTTTGGAGGTGCTTTGTCCTTGGAGTCAGAACCATCCAGGTTTGCTCCTCAGAACGCCTGGAGGTTCCTACAGACTCCTCTGTCTCCCCGACTGAGGAAAGTCAGGGCTGCTCCCAGGCCCCGGCAGCAACAGGAGCTGGGTGGGGCCCAGAGAGGTTCCTGCCCTTTGTGCTGAGGGCCTGTGGCCATCTCCCCTCTGGGGTTCCTGTTCCTGCAGCTATTGAGAAAACACTGGAAGTAGGAGGTGGAAACCCAAAGCCTTGAAATCTGAGCTGTGGTTGTTTTTCTGCTAACAACAAAGGATCCCCACCCACCACCTGGCTGCTGGTGCTCTTTAAGGCAGGGCCGCAGTGACCCCTGAGGAGAGGCTACTGATGGTTGGGCAGGGTGAGCCTGTGGATCAGTGTGAACCCTCTACAGCCAGGGCCCAGCCCTGACTTGGTTTCCCATTTAACCTCCCGCTGGTTCCCCAGGGTCCACACAATGGGCCTCTATTGAAGGCTGCTGATGGGGCGGGGGATGCTGTTTTGAGGGGTGTGTCAGAATTCTCAACCCTGTCCTTAATTTCTCTGATGCCTGCTAAGAAGCCAGGGTGTGCACAGATCATCTCTGTTCCTAGCCCCCTGGCCAACTGTCACACCCACTGGAACAAAGAAAAGCAGCCGTCGGGGTTGTGTGTGGAGGGCTTGGCCTCTGAGGTTATGGCCTCACCTATGGAGCCCCAAGCTCTCTTTCTTGTGACTTCCCTCATCACTGGTTCTATCTGGTTGCCTCCACTTCTCCTGCCTGGAAGGGAAATGCTCTCTGGTAGGGGCAGTCTCTCCCTGGCTTTAAAGTTTGAGGCCAAGGGGCTGGGGAAGCAGGGGCCCAAATGGTCAGGGTTCAAACAGCACCATCGGTGAACTCAAGGGGGCCTGGCTTCCCGCCCAAGGGCCCCAGGGTGATGGGACCAGGCAGACAGGCTGGGACCTGAGACCTGGGACCCTTTTCTGCTATGCTTGTACCTGGACACATGTCTCCTTGAGCAACAAAATACAAAGAAATTATGAGGAACTAAAAATAACTGTGTGCATGAGCAGTGAGGGCAAATCTATCTTGGACCACAAGATATAAAAAGACCAAAAACCCAACTGCCATTTCTGAAGAGCTGGGAACAAAAAAGCAGAATGTTGGGAGTGAAGAAAGAGTACTGCACATGTCCCCTGCACTCATCACCACCGAAGGAGTGAGCAAACCACCTAAGCCACCCCTCTGGACTGACCCCTGGACACACCTCATACAAGGAACCAGCATGCCCCCGCTCAGGGAGCAAGCAAAAGAAACTGTTACTGTTTTTTGCTCCCTGCTGCTGCAACAGGGACCCCAGTAAAGCGTTTCCTGAATTTCTTGTCTGGCTTCTTATCAATTTCTGTGGATTAAGGAGGCAAGAAGCCCTGCTGCTAAGTCACTTCAGTCATGTCCAACTCTGTGCGACCCCATAGACGACAGCCCTCCAGGCTCCCCCGTCCCTGGGATTCTCCAGGCAAGATTACTGGAGTGGGTTGCCATTTTCTTCTCCAATGCAGAAAAGTGAAAAGTGAAAGTGAAGTCGCTCAGTCGTGTCCGACTCTTTGCGACCCCATGGACTGCAGCCCACGAGGCTCCTCCGTCCATGGGATTTTCCAGGCAAGAGTACTGGAATGGGTTGCCTTCTCCTGCCAGAAGCCGTGGTCAGTAACAATACGAACTGCAGTCAGTTTTTGTAGCTCACATGCATCCAGAGACTTCCCAGATTGAGCAAAAGTATTTGACCCCTGCCTCATCTTGGAATTAAAATGGTTTCAATCTTGATAGTGTGATAAACCAGATGTCTTTCTCACAATTCCTTTACTTAAAATATGTATAGAGGCCCAAGTTTACCATGATCTTCCTGTGTGGCCAGCACTACGCCAAGTGCTTACAATGTGTTATCTCATTTAGTCCTCACAACAACTCTACAAGGAAGGTTCAGTTATCACCCCAATTTACTGATGAGCTAACTGGGGATAGGGAGGCTAAGTAACTTGTTTAAGGTTATATACCCAGTGAAAGTCGCTCAGTTGTGTCTGACTCTCTGCGACCCCATGGACTGTAGCCCACCAGGCTCTTCTGTCCACGGAATTTCCCAGGCAAAAATACTGGAGTGGGCTGCCATTTCCTTCTCTAGGGGATCTTCCTGACCCAGGGATCGAACCCTGGTCTCCTGCCTCCGAGGCAGATTCTTTACCATCTGACCCACATTATACACCCAGGATGTGCCTATAAGTCTGACTAAGGCACCAATCTTAACAACCACACTTTAGTCTCATGTATATGTTGATTTTCCTTTGTCCTGCTTTAAAGCCTTTATATTTTACCAAATCTGGGTCTTAAGTGTATTGATTCTGCATGGAGGGTCAGCAAACTATGTCCTATGGGTCAAATTTAGTTACAGCCTGTTTTATACATAAAGCTTGCACACTGGGGACGGCTTTTTACATTCTTAAAGGGTTGTTACACATGTGCACATGCACACTAAATTGTACACTTAAATGTGTCCAACTAGTTAAAAAATTTTTTCTGGCAGGTCCTTTAAATTATTATTTTTTAATTGTGGTAAAAAGACATAACATACAATTTATTATCTTAACCATTTTAAGCTTCCATCTCTTGGCTATTGTGAATAGCGCTGCTATCAACATGGGTATGCAAATATCCCTTTGAGATCCTCCTTCAATTTTTTTGGACAAAGGAGCCTGGTGGGCTATAGTCCATGGGGTTGCAAAGAGTCGGACACAGCTGAGCGATTAACACTTTCATATCAAAAAATGAGATTTCTGGGTCTATTTTAAACTTTTTAAAAAACAGCAATAGGACAAATCAGCCTTATTAGCATCTGTTTACTCTTGCGCTTGACTCCGAAGAAGCATTGGGTGGTATGTTTCTGGACCAGAAGAACCTAGAAGCTGCCTCCTATGTTTGAAGGCAGTTCATGACTTAATTTCACACAGGCTCAATAGTTGTAGCGAATGGGCTTAGCGGCTTTGTGGCATGTGGGATCTTCCCAGATCGGGGATCCGACCCATATCTTCTCCTGCAGGTGGATTCTTTACCACTGACCCACCAGGGAAGCCCCTGCAGGGTTTTTTTGAATAGTAATTATTCTAATGAGTGGCTTCCCCGGTGGCTCAGCGGCAAAGAATCCACCTGCAGTGCAGGAGATGTGGGTTTGATCCCTGGGTCAGGAAAATCCCCTGAGGAAGGAAATGGCAGCCTATTCCAGTATTCTTGCCTGGGAAACCCCATGGACAGAAGAACCTGGCAGGCTACAGTCCCTGAGGTTGCAAAAGAATTGGACATGACTTAGCTACTAAACAGCAACAATATTCTAATGAGTGAGGTGGTATCTCATTGTGGTTTTTATTTCCATTTCTTTGATAATTGGGGAAGTCGAGTATTTTTTTCATATGTTTGTTGACCACTTATATGTCATCTTTGGAGAAATGTCTATTCAAGTCCTTTGCCTATTTTTAACTGGGTTATTTGATTTTTCGTTGTTGAATTCTAGCAGTTCTTTATATATCCTGGATACTAACTCTTTATCAGGAATGTGACTTGCAAATATTTTCTTCCACTTCGTAGGTTGCCTTTTTAATCTGTTGATGTGTCCTTTGATGTATAAAAGTTTTTAGGTTTGATGTCATCCCATTTGTGTACCGTTGCTTCTATTGCCTCTACTTTTGGTATTATAACCAAGAAATCATTGCAAGTCCAATGTCAAGAAGCCTTCCCTTATGTTTTTTCTAAGGATTTTATAGTTTTGGGTCTTATGTTTAGGTTTTTAATCCATTTTGAGTTCATTTTTGTATATGTGTATACAAGTTGTGTGGATACAAGTTGTAAGGATACAACTTCATTCTTTTGCATACTGCTAAGTCACTTCAGTTGTGTCCAACTCTGTGTGACCCCACAGACAGCAGCCCACCAGGCTCCCCCGTCCCTGGGATTCTCCAGGCAAGAACACTGGAGTGGGTTGCCATTTCCTTCTCCAATGCATGAAAGTGAAAAGTGAAAGTGAAGTCACTCAGTTGGGTCCAACCCTCAGTGACCCCATGGACTGCAGCCTACCTGGTTCCTCCGTCCATGGGGTTTTCCAGGCAAGTGTACTGGAGTAGGGTGCCATTGCCTTGGGATATCCAATTTTCCCAACATTATTTTTTGAAGAGAGTATCTTTTCCCCTTGGGAAAGACGGTGAATTTTATGTTATGTGTATTTTTTAACACATTTTTAGTGTATTGAAAAAGGAATATGCAATAGAGTTAGTATTTGGCCAACAAAGCCTAAAATATTTACTATTTGCTATTTGACTTTTTATAAAAATGTTAGTTGACACCAGAGCTATCTCCCATGGCATCATAATACAGTACACCAGTGTTATCCGTGTTGATGGTAAGCCCCAGTGTGACGTCTGTTGTTCTCTAATTCTCTGATTCTCCTTGGATTATGCCTCTTCTCAAAGTGCATTTAACAATTGAAAACTTAATGAATTTATTGTGTGCGTGATGATGGAGGTGCCAGTGTCTGCACCTTTGAGTCTGTGTGGACCTGGGGCTGGTTGCAAGCCAGGCCAACCAGTGGCCTGTGTCTTAACTTTCCTGGTTGTTAAATGAGGATGAGAAATTTTGCCCTTGTTAAGGAGGGAAATGAAAGAGGAAAATCTGACCAAGTCTCACTGAGACATTGGCAGGGAGCTCTGAAGTCTTCTTAGAAGGAAGAACCAATATAAATCATGGGCAACATTATTATCTTAGCAAGTCTTTGGGCTCCTGGTCTACATGTGTAAAGTAATCTGCTTAGGCTCAAGAAAATGCCTTTTCTCCTTTTACACTGATCTCTACCCAGGTGGTGAATTCCCCAAGGCTTGGTCAAGATACAGATTTCACTTGTATCTTCTCTGAGCACTTGGTACCATACTTAGCAACAAAGAGCAGCTCTTATTTGTTTACTGCCTGACTCACATGTTATGAAAAGCCCCTAAATGGAAACAGGCGTCCAGGAAGAGTCTCTTAAGGAAAGAAGGGCCTTCTGCCTGCCTCAGAGCAGTATTGAGGCCCTGAGAGCAGGTTCTAGCTAACTGGGAGGGCTCTGACTACCCAAGCATTCCCTCCCTCACCTTCAGAAGACAAATGCTTCATCACTGCCTGCATCTTCAACATTCAACCCACTTCGGTGCTCCAGGAAACATCCCGAGGGTTAATTATTTCTGAGGGCTGACTCAGACAGCATTTTTCTGCCAAAGGATTCTGTCAGCCAAGTGCGGTCCTGCTGTTACCCCTGGTGAGGGAGCCTTTGTGAGTCCTGTCAGGGAGGAAGCTCCACTGGCAGGGAGGCCCCAGACCTTGTGGAGTCCCGGCCGATCATCGCCCAGGGCGGGGCGGGGCTGGTTGCCGGGGAGGGGGCTGTCACTGGGGGGAGTGAGGGAGGCCCCGTGTGAGAAGCTGAATCCAGAACACTCTCACCAACTGGCTGCCTTTCAGTCGGTCCCCGTGGGGCCACCGCTTGCCTTTCATTTTGTTGATTGGAGATTGTGTCCCTGAATAGAGCTTAATGTCCTTTTGAAATTATCTGTTCTTTTTTTTTTTTCTCTGTTAAAAATTTCTGTGGTATTCTCCATTGGGTTCAGACTGTCACTGTGTCCCTAACGGCTGGAGGTGGATAATGAACATCCGGAGGAGAGGGACAATTCTCGAACACAAACTGGCTGCCCTGTGAGGCCAAACTGAGGGACGGAGGGAGGCAGGGTCGCGGGGAGTCTCTAGGGGAGCAGGGCCTGGGACACATGTCTCTCAGGTCAGTGTAGGATGAGGGGGTGGGGTGGGGGTGGTGAGCCCTGGGAGAGTTGGGAGCAGGGCATCAAAACCAAAGCAGAAGAGGCAGCAAGGCTGTGGAAGGAGGGGAGGCGGGAAGGCAGGTCTGAAGGGAACCTGAGGGGTGGAGGTGGCTGGATCGGGGTCGCAGAGGGAGATTCAGAGAGGCTGAACTATGTTTGAGAAGCCTGGGACCAGAAGCCAGGTGGGGAGAAGACAGAGTGAATGAGGCCAGGAACTTGCTCCATAGGAGCCATTAGCTCCTATCTGCCCTCTGCCCACATTGTGGGTAGGAAGGAATCTGCGGGGCAAGACAAATGCCATCATCCCCCTCAAATGGCCCATGCTGCGTTTAGGGCTCCTGCTGATGGACCAAAGCTTTGCCTTCATTCAGAAAGAACAGCATTCCCACAAAAGGAATCAGGTGAAGGCAGGGCTATTTTTGTGTGAGAAATGCTAATTATACCAGTCAATTCCATCTCCTCTAAGAACCCAAGACCTATAGTAAATTACATAGCTACAGTTCTACCCTATTCCCAATTTACCCACCATGAAACAACACAAAACCCAACACCATGTTTTGCAAGAGTCAATAAGTATTTATAGAACTGCTTGCCTGTAGTACACACAAGGCAGTATTTAATATGTTAAATAGTTTGATCTCAATAACCTGGTGGTCTGTTTACTAATAAACTATTTATTTTAAGCCTCAGAGAAGCTTAAAGGTAGCCAGGAATCACAGGACCAAAGAAATAGTAAACCTAGGCCTGTCAATGCTGAGAACACAGGTTTGGTGTCTAGCAAATGATGTTTACCTTCTCAGAGATCAGGACTTGTGTGCTGCTTCATAACCACATCCAGAGCCCAGAAACTGGGTAGGTCAGTGCCTCCAAATATGCATCAGGGCCACTTTCAGAGATTCTATTCTGATCCTCTCTGCTGTGCATGCCACTCTTTGGCTGTCATCCTGTCCCCCTTCCCCTTCCAGGAATGGAGATGTTAATTTCATTATTTGATGTCCCATGTGCTTGAGTGCCTCCCAAGGTGCCAAGCATTATTCTAATTTCTGGGATTAAGTGAACAGGACAGATTAAAACCTCTGTCCTTATAGAGCTTATATTCTAACCAGGGTACAGACATTTGTCTGAGAGATCAGGTCCTGACTGCATGGATCAGAGAGGACTTAGAGAAGAAAAGTAGGTTCTGGGACCCCTAGGCTGCCCTGCAGAGACTAGAGTTGATATCTGCTGGGCTGTGTGCTGACCTTCCTCACCAACACTGCCTGTGCTGCAGACAGGGGCTCTGCAGCTCTGTCTGTGGCCCCCTTCCCTGGTTCTCATCCTAGGATGGGCTTCTAAGCCATGCTGGGCTAATTAGTGTCGCTGCCACAGGGTTTAGAATTGAGACTACAAGAGTCAATCTAGGCTGATCTCTTGAACCTGTGAAATACCAGGAGCTAAGGCAAGGCCTTTTGGATATTTCTTATTACTTTAATTTTTTTTTTCTTTTCTTTAAACAATGTTCATTTCTTACAATTCTGGATGCTGAAAAGTCCAAGATCAGGTCTTCAGCAGATCCAGTGTGTGGTGAGGGCTGTCTTCCTGGTTTGTGAATGGCTGTCTTCTTATATCTTCACATGGCAGAGAGCAGAGAGAGATCCACTTGCCATCTCCTCTGTTGGCTTCTTGTTTGTAGGGAAAAAAAAAATGTAGTCTCCTAGGCCTTCCTCAAGTCCCAAAGAATATATTTAATCAGAGAAGTGAGAAAAAGCAGAACCAAAGAAAAAGTCAAGCAAGACAAATAAGTGTGTGTGTGTGTGTGTGTGTGTGTGTGTGTGTGTGTGTGTGTGCAGTCAGTTGCTGAGTCGTGTCCGACTCTTTGCGACCCCAGGCTCCTCTGTCCATGGAATTTTCCAGGCAAGAATACTGGAGTGTACTTTTTTTTTTTTTTTTTTACCATATGAACTGGAGAGCATAAAAAGTCTATTATAGAGTAAGAAGACAGAAATGGACATAGTCATAGAGAGGTGGGTGGCTCAGATGGTAAAGATTCTGCCTGCAATGCAGGAGACCTGGGTTCAATCCCTGGGTAGGGAAGATCCCCTGGAGAAGGGAATGGCAACCCACTCCAGTATTCTTGCCTGGGAAATCCCATAGACAGAGGAGCCAGGCGGGCTATCATCCATGGGGTCGCAAAGAGTAGGACACAACTGATCGACTAACACTTCCACTTCTTCCATAGAGATGTCCAACTCCTGAGACATGGACAGATAGATATCCCAATACCTTCTAGGCCCCAGTGTTAGGGGTTTTCCTAAGACCCAGCTGATCTGCACAGGCTGTAAAAAGAAAACCTCACTCATTCAATGACTTACCCTTCTGTACTTAAGCTGCCTTGAGTTATTTCTCCTGCTTAAGATCAATTCAGTCTCACCTTCACTATAAACAAAAACTTCGAACTTCTGTTAAAGGCAGAAGCAGCAGACTTAGAACTGGCCTGAGAAGACCAGGTCTGGGAGTGATGATCAAACTGATCCCTGGAGACCGGGATCACTCAGGAAGCTTTCCTGCCTGGCACCACCACTCTTCTAAGGTCAAGGGCTAAGAGCTCAGAGTGAAAGTGCAAGTTGATCTGGATACAACTGGAATCCAACCTTCACACAAATCTACTCTCAGTAAAGGATCAGATTTCTGATCCACATGCATTTTTCCCCCTAGGCCCTAGAAGGGAGAAAAGACTGTGGTTAAAGAAAAAGAAGGAAAATGATAAACTACCTTTTAAACTGTCGGTCCAGTAATGGAGTGCTGTCACTATTGATCATCGCAAGATCGTTGCAAGCTTAGCAAGAATCTGCTGCTGGGTCATGGCCTGTTTGGAAAGACAAATGTAGTCCATTAAAAGGGATTGCATATCCGCTACAGAAAGCTTCTTATTTGACTATCTTTACTCCTAACTGGTTTCCACTAGCCCTACAAGGCCCCAGTTCTCCCTGGGAAGCCTTCCCCAAGGTTAGATGAGGGATCTCCTCTCTGTTATAGGGCTCCCTCAAAGTACATTATTTAAATTGAAATTCCTGAGAGTAGAGGTTTCGCTGGTGGCTCAGCAGTAAAGAATCTGCCTCAATGCTGGCTATGTGGATTTGATCCCTGGCTCAGTAAGATCCCTGAAGTGGGTAAATGACAACCCACTCCAGTATTCTTGGCTGGAAAATTCCACGGACAGAGGAGCCTGGAGGGCTATAGTCCATGGAGTTGCAAAGAGTTGGACACAACTTAGTGACTAAACAACAGAGACCGTGTATTTTAGCTCAGTACCTGGTGCATGGTAGATATTTAATACAAATTTATACAGTAATGGATTGAATTCAAGCCCCAAAGTCCCCTTACCTAAGCTTTTATAGATAGCCACATAGTCTGTGATTTATCAGGCTTCTCAGGTGACTCAGTGGTAAAGAATCTGCCTGCGATGCAGGCCATATAGGTTCGATTCCTGAGTTGGGAAGATCCCCTGGAGAAGGAAGTGGCCACCTACTCCAGTATTCTTGCCTGAATAATCTCATGGACAGAGGAGCCTGGTGGACTACTTCCCTTCGGGTCGCAGAGTCAGCACGACTAAAGCTAAGCGACTGAAGCACACTAAGCCACTGTGATTCATCATGGTATGAGGTAGACTTAAGTATGTGTGTTTAGGAGGTAGATAGAGCAGACGGGGCTCAGGACCCTTAACTAGCTAGCAATTCTATTAAATAAGATCCATCAGTTAGAATTAAGTTAGACTTTATGCAACAGAAAACTAGTGTTCATTTTTTTCTGGGAAAGAAGTCCAGAGGAATTCAGTCCTGGGCAATTGCCAGTCCCGACGTTACCAAGAACCCCAAGATACTCTGACTTTTTCCAGCACCATCCTTAGCACTTTCCAAGGTCACTTCATGGTCCAAGGTCTACTCGTGGTCCGAGAGAACTGTGGCATGTCAGCCATCACATCTACATCCCGGCAGCAGAACAGAAGGAGAAAGCCAATGGGCAACAAAAGGACTTCTGGCCCATCTGAGTCTAGGCAGGCTTTCTGGAAATTGTACATATAACATCCTCTTTTATCTAATTGGTCAGGAAAGTTTGGAAATGTGGACTGTAGCTGGGCACATTGCTGCCACAAATAAGCTTGGAGTTTTATAATTAAGGGGGAAGAGGAGAACAGATAGTATGCAGGAACCTGAAGCCTCTGCCCCAGTCTCCAAGCAACACCCCCTCTCCACCTTTAATATAAGTTAAAATATCAATAGATCTATAGGCAGCTCCACTTTGCTCTATATTTCAGTTCCCTTTGTTAGAGAGGCTAGTAATCAACCTTTTCATCTCTTTGTAGAGAACTAAGAGAAGCATGGAAAGGGTCATCTCCTGTGCTCTAGTTTTCGTTAGCACCCATCGCTTGCCTTTGCTATGAGATGGGACTCCATGAAGGGGTCATCATAAACAAGCTGCAGAAAGGCTCTCTAGCAAGTGGGCAGATCTCACAAGCCTGGATGACTCAGCTGAAATGGGGATTGCCAAGAACATTGAAACACAGGCCACTGGGGGCCCTGCTATGGGGTTGACAGCCTGGATGCTTTGTATTTCAGATCTGAAGCTTGTAGAAAGTGCTCTGACTGCCTGCAGGCTATGCACTGGCCTCCAGGACAAGAAGGAGGAGGGAAAATTTCCCTCCACCCTCATCCCCCAAGGCAGATGGTTCCCAGAGCCCACACTTAGCATACCCTCACCAGGACCTGGGCAGAAGGCCCCCGCTACCTTGCGCTCTCTAATTAGCATGCTCTCCAACTACAGCTTGATTTTCTCTTACATTGGAACCAGCAGGACAACTGATAAAGGAAACATGGGGAGTTATAACGTGCGCTGGGGCGGAGGCCTGGCCCTACCCCTTGCTTTCTGTGCTACTTTGCTGACTTGTGTAACTACCCCCAACATGTCTACTTCCTTAGGTGAAATAGGAGTGGTAACACCACACCTACCTCACCAAGGGGCTCTGAGGAGTAAGCAAGATAATGTTGGTGAGTGCATTTAGAATAGTGCCTGAGTGCAATATGTTCTCAACAGAAGATAGTTAAGTTTACATCTGAGGATGCAGAATGGAAATAGATGACCAAAGCCATTGTAGAGACTCAACCCCTGAAGAAAGCTTCCTCTGAAGCTAGAGAAATATGCAATCCTGGTATCTGGGCTGGAATCCCAGGAAGGGAGGGGCAGTTAACCTTGGAAAGCCAGCCCCAGCCCCAGACACCAGGCTCCAAAGGGCAGGGGCCCCTCCCCAGCGCCCAGAGAATGGATTCACATCTTGTCCTGGCGACACTGCACTTGGAAAAACATGATTGATTCTGTGGTTCAGGTTGAAAAAGGAGGAGAAAAAGACTGAATGCCCTTGCATAAAGCATATATGCTCCCTATATTTTCTGGTTAGAGAGGCACTTGGTAATCATTTTCATTCAGTTCAGTTCAGTTCAGTCGCTCAGTCGTGTCTGACTCTTTGCGACCCCGTGAATCGCAGCACGCCAGGCCTCCCTGTCCATCACCAACTCCCAGAGTTCACTCAGACTCACATCCATCGAGTCAGTGATGCCATCCAGCCATCTCATCCTCTGTTGTCCCCTTCTCCTCCTGCCCCCAATCCCTCCCAGCATCAGAGTCTTTTCCAATGAGTCATTTTCATTAGTGTCTCTTAAAACAATCTCAGAGATAGCTTATCCCTATTGATGAAGGCAGAATATAGAAGTAACAAGCTGAAGAGCGTGAGATGGAGCAGCAAAAGTTGAGTTGATGACTCCCAGATTTCCAGCATGTTGCTTACTTTACTCAGCAAGCTCCAGCCATCCACTGGGTGAGTGCCTGGCGGGGCCTCTGCGGTCCGTGCACTCACTGCTCACAATGGCCACTCATAATCCTAGGAAAAGTGCACACGTGGAATTCTAGGATATGGGGCTGTTTCCACTCACAGCTCAGGACAAGAGGTGAAAAATGACTCATCCAACCAGATCACAAGTGGATCTGACTGCCAGCAAGTCCTGGAGCAGGGAGGTGGGATCTCTTCCAGGACAAATGTCACACTATAGAGCCCTGGAGATGCGATGGGGCTGGGATAGGGTTAAGAGAGCCAGATGCAGCCCCATGTTTTCAGCACCTGCAAGAAATCATGGATGGAGTGTGGCCCCAGTGGGCCGAGGAGGAGATTGAGGCAAATCTGGGTGTCGAGATAAAGGCAGTTCGCGCTTACGCTGCACCTACTGTGAGCTGAGCCCTGTCTCATTACATATATTAGCTCACTCTTGGCTATGATTCTAGAAGCAGGTATGATCATTATCGTCTTTACAGAGGCTGGGCCTTGAGCTCAGACAATCCGGCTCCTGATTCTGGAATCTCCACTGTTCTTCCTTAAGCTGCCTCTCAGGACAGAATTAGTGTGAGCTGAGTGTTGGGCTCTGGCTCAGGGAATGTGTACCTCTCAGGGACGAGGCCTAGCCTGCTCCCAGCGGGGGCCAGTCTGCCCCCCTCACCGAAGAGTCTCAGGTCTTCAATCAAGGCAGGCAGTGTCGCGATCTGTCGCTGGCACCACAAGCAGAATCACTCCTGGCACACGTCCTCCTGGTCTGGCCGGTTTTCAAGGGACAGGAGGCTTCGTGAGCTTGTCTGAAACTGTGTCGAGAACGTGGTGAACCCACTCGGCCTGATGGGTGAGGGAATCAGGAGCAGGGGGCCAGTGGCTTTTCCTTCTTTGCCGAAGCCTGTGGGCACTTGAAACCAGCCCCAAAGCTCAGGCCTGACTTCATGCCTTCCTGGTCCTGGGGAACAGAGCTTACGGATTCCGGAGAGCACATCTCATTTCGTTTGGATTCCAACACTGAAGTAGCTCCCTCTGCCCATTGAGACAAAGCCCCTTCCTTTTGCTTCTCCAGAAAACCCCGGAGTAACAGCTGTTGTAGATTACTAAGCTGAATCAGCCTGGAAGCTGCTGGTGTGGCCCCACTCACTAGGGGTGTTCAGACAAGGAGACTGCCTGAGCTGGAGCTTCTGGGAGGACTCTGAGCGGTGGCAGGTCTACCTCTGCTTCGTGTTCACTGACTCCTGGGGGAAAACTGACTAGTCACAACCATCCCATGCCAGTTGTCAAGACAGGCCTCAGCAAGCAGGCAGCATGGTGGGAGGCGTCCTGAGTCAGCTGGGAGGGGAAAGCTACCTGAGGGCTGACCTAAGTCAGCGTGTGTCATGCCCTTTCTGGCCTCTGGCATCCTCTGCTTCTTCCTAACGCCTTTTCTCCACCAGGTGCCCTGCGTGGTGTGGACAGCAAGCAGGACGGGAGGACGAGAGCCCCCGCAGAGCGGGCAGCGGTCCCTTCCTCCCACCACACCCACTGGCTTACATGTCCAGACGCAGGTGACTGCCCCTCCCGGGGGGACGCCACCAGCTCTTTTGTAACGTTTTAAAGCAGCCGTGGAAGTGCCAGATGACAACATTTCCCTTGGAGATTGAGAAATTGTGATTTGGGTGATGGCAGGATTCTGAGACTTGGGACAGGTTGGCTTCCCAGGGGCAGAGAGGGTGAGGTCAACCAGGCCCGCTTCCCAGGTTAGCCAGAGGACCTCGACCCTCTTGTTTTCTATACTGGGGTTGGGTAAAGATTTCATCTGAAAGAGTTCCTTTTCTTCAAAAATGTTGACAGCAGGGGACTTCCTGGGTTGGTCCAGTGGCTAGGACTCTGCACTCCCAATGGAGAGGGCCCAGGTTCGATCCCTGGTCAGGGACCTAGAGTCACACATGCCACAGCTAAGAGTTCACACGTTGCAACTAAAGTTCCTGTGTGCCACAGCGAAGATCGAAGATTTCAAGCATTGCAATTAAGACCAAGCACAGCCAAATAAATCAGTATTTTTAAATGTTGATAGTGGGACTTCTCTGGTGGTCCAGTGGCTAAGACTCTGGGCTTCCACTGTAGGAGACACAGGTTCAATCCGTGGTCAGGGAACTAAGATGCTGCACGCCATGCACGCCATGAGATATGGCCAAAGCAGAAAATAAATAAATAAGACTTTATGAATGTTGGCAGAGCCCTGATGTACATTATCCTCACCCTATTCCTTAGTAGCTGTGAAGAGTTTTGAAAAAGGAAAAAGCAAAGAGGGAGAGATACTCAGTCCCTGGGTGTGAGGAAAGTTGACAAAATCATCTGGGCCACAGCAGGGCACCTGTGAAGGAGTCTCTACACCTCCCTCTAAAAGACACGGATCCTGGCCTAACAGGCTCCTCAAACTCTCTTTTTTGAGGCATATTTATTATTTTAGTTGCTCTTTGTGACCCCATGGACTGTAGCCTCCGTCCATGGAATTCTCTAGACAAGAATATTGGAGTGGGTTGCCATTCCCTCCTCCAGGGGATCTTCCCAACCCAGGGATGAAGCCCAGGTCTCCAGCATTGTGGGCAGATTTTTAGCATCTGAGCCATCTCCAAGGCATAGTAAGATCACAATTTGAAATATTAATCCGAGGTAACAATCACATAGAGGAGTCCTACATAATCCAGAGCTTAGAGAAAAATGTGAAATTAAGTCATGAATGCCTTCCAACATAGGAAGCAGCTTCTAGACTCCTCCGGTCCTGACATACCCCAGTGCTGCTTCAGAGTGAAGCCCAAGAGTAAACAGATGCTAATTCGGCTGATTTGTCCTTTTCTCTCTTTTCCTGGGTATTTGAACCTCTGAATACGGAGAAGCAGAAAGGAGCATCTCAACCCATTTAGGTGATGGCCTCCTTTGGAGTGAAATGTGAGGCCAGGGCTCCAGCCTGCTGCAGTCCTGAGAATTCCCAGGAAGGCTTTGTGCTCTGACCTGGATGCCTGTCCAGAGCGCCTTGGCTGGGCTTCCCCTCCCTCGGGGTCATGCAGCTATCAATTCACTGGTAATGTTTCCTTTCACGGCCTTTTTCAAAGTGCCAGGTGAATGCCAAGCGCTAACTTTGCAAGGTTCATTCACCCCCGGGCTGAAGCTTTTCAAGCAGTGTAGGAAGGTTATGTGTTTGCAAACCAGCATAGTAGGGCAGAGTGATTTGGAAGCCATTTCATTTTTGCAGTTCATCAAACTCCTACTCACTGGGAAACTAAAGCAGCGACACGAAACCTCTCTGGAGTTGTGACACCCTACTGTCACTCATTTCATCTCGTCAAACACCCACCCCTCTTAAAAATGCCACGAGGCACGTATTTATTTTTAAGATGAAGGTGAATTAAAATTGGGAAATTACCCAAGAATTTTCTGGCACTCTAGCAAAAAAAAGGTTTACCAGAGATGTTTGGATATCAGAACTAGGGATCAGTACTATATACAGGGAAGCCCTTTGACCAAACTGAGAAGTTGGAGGAATTTTCCTTTGCCGCCTTCCCCCTCCTGCCACACAATTCCTTTCCCCTGTGGACATCTCCTCCACAACATGCATGTTCTCTTACCGCCCTGTGCCGCCCTTCAGAGTCCCTCACGCAGGACTGGCCTTTACCAACCCCTTCACCCCCTGCTTTCAATATGTCTTCTACTGTTTCTGTCAGCACTTATCTGGTGCCAAAACCTGCAGGTTTCTCTTGTAGGCTAGTTGTTGGGAAAGAAGAACTAATAACTTCTAAGTTCTCTTCCAGCGTGAAAATTTTAGTAGAGTTAATTTTGGTAAAAATGCATCTCTCTCGGGGATAATTGTAATTTAACTAGAGCTAGTATTATACACAAAAGAATTCATTTCCAGTGGAATTTTAACAGGTAATATTGATAGAAATGGCTGCTGGAGAGTTGAGAGATTAGCCCATTCTAGTCATGCAGACCTTTGCTTTGAAATAGTATAAAAGGCCCTGGATAAGAGTCAGGTGACCCGAGTCTATTTCTGACTGCATCCAACTCAACCAATATTTACTAAGCACCTATGATATTCCTGGCATTAGGCTAGGTCCTAGGAATCCAAAGATGAATGAGACATACTCCGTGTCCTCAGTGAACTTCTAGTCCATTAAGAGGCAGCTAATATCGTGATGAATGTTTCCCCAGCGGTACAGACAAAACACTACGGGAACACCAAGAGAGGATAATTAATTCTGCCTGGAGAAAGCTACAGAGAATTAATGTTTGCATCGGATCTTTAAGGATGAGAAGGACTTCAGCAGACTGAGCAAGAGAGTGAGGACAGTGAGGGAAAAACACTGAAACAAAAGCACGAGGAGGAGGCTACTGGGGTGGGGGTGGGGGTCCAGACATGTGTGACTCAGGAAGGGAAGGGGCGGGGCGACGTGAAAAGCAAGGAATGGGTCAGATTTTGGAAGGGCCGTCAGGAGTGGGAATGTTACTCTGCAGCCTGTGTGGAGCCATGACAAGCTTTTTGAACTTTCCTGGAGAGACCATTCAGGACACTGCCACCTTCTCATAGGCAAGAGGCATGGCAGTTTTACCCAGGGCTATGAGGATGGAGAGGAGGGAAAGAGATGCTCTGAGGATGGAATGACTGCAAACAATTGGCAGCTTAGATGCTTGAGGTCAAGGTGAGGGAGCAGTCATGAGTGACAGATGAGGCTTCCTGCACAGGCTTCTACGTGGTGGCAATGCTAGTAGGTGAAGACAAATGTGGGAAATAATAATGAGCTTGGTTTGGTGCCTGTTGGGTTAACCGACCAGGGTGTGGAGCGAGGGTGGTGACTGGTATTCTTGCAGAGGATTCTTCTGTTGCTCATGATTCAAGTCTTCCTAAGAGGACACCAAGTTCTCTTGGTGTCTGTGCCAGCCACATGTCCACACACATCCATCTTTGATGTGTGATATGTGGCATCTTCTTCCGATGTCATCACGTCTTCTGTCAGTCAGCAGGAATTTTGTGTGCTGGAAGGGAACTTAGAAGGTATTATCTCCTTCGCAAAGCAACAAGCCAATGAGAACCACCTGCACAAGGAGTTGGCATTGGATAAGTGTTAACAAGAGTGTTGGAAGGAGACAGGCGCAAATGTAGACAGGTGCAAACAAGAGCCCTGGGACTGCTGCTACTATTAACCAGAGTCAGGCCAGATGGAAGCTTCTGGAAGCTCAGTTCCCCCTTGAGGACAGACCTGCTTAGCCACTTTCTAGATGTTAATATATGCCCTCTTCCTTTATCTCTTGTTTTCACTTCATCTTTCTTAAGTAATATCCTTGCCTGGGGAACTATCTTTCCAAAGAAAACTTGTGACTTCCTTCTGATTATTTCAGCAGGAACATTGTATAGTGAAAACCAATGTTTATTTATGAGCTAGAACTCTTTTGTGAAGATAAAGTGGTTTGGGAAATGTTTGGACAATTAGAAATACATCTTGAAAATCCTAAAAATGTACATGCTCTTTGACCTGGTAACCGTTCTTTGACTTTACACTAAAGTAATAGTGGATGAGTGTACAAATATGTATGTGTAAAATTATGGATCTTGCTTGTTATAATATTAAAAAAACACTAAGAAATAACCTAAAAGCCCCAAAATAAGAGATTAAGTAAATTGATCACAATTATCCACATTACAGGATTTTATAACAATTAACTCATTAAAAATGGGAATATATCAAGATTTATTGACAACTAGAAAGCTAGAAAGATGTTCAAGTTTCATTCATTGAAAATAACAGCTTACACAAATATATTATGTAAAATTTTAGTAAAACTATATGGAAACAAAAATCAGGAAAATGTAAATAATAATTATCTGAGAGAATGGTGGGAGGAATTTCTATTGGTTTAATTATTTTTCTTTCTGTTTGTCTTTATTTCCTGATCTTTCTACAACTAGTATTGCTGGTGTGACTATCTGTACTTCTCTCAAACGTGCAACAGCCAGTTTATCAGCTGTCTTTCCAGATTGAAGAGCAAAGGAAGAACAGAAAAGCTTTTGGAAAAAAACTCTATTGAAAAAAAAAGTGGCTGACTTGGAAATTATGGGCTACAAAGTATATTTTACAAGGGGATCTCCATTCTTCTGCCCATGTACCCTCTGGGGGCTTCTTTGGCACCCACTGGGAGATTCTTTGGCACTGGCTACTCTCATGTAATAGTCACATATGACATAAAGGGTCATCTGTAGGGTCCTGTTAGGAGAAGGAAATGGTAACCCACTCCAGTGTTCTTGCCTAGAGAATCCTGTGGACAGTGGAGCCTGGTGGGCTGCCGTCTGTTGGGTTGCACAGTTGGACACGACTGAAGCGACTTAGCATGCACGCATTGGAGAAGGAAATGGCAACCCACTCTAGTATTCTTGCCTGCAGAATCCCAGGGACAGAGGAGCCTGGTAGGCTGCTGTCTATGGGGTCACATAGTCAGACACAACTGAAGTGACTTAGCAGCATAGTATCCTGTTAGCACAGTCCCACCTTGCCCTCCAACTTTTCCTAATATATTAGCTCTTCCAGAGTCTCTCAGATAAAAAAACAAAAAGAAAACCACCCAAGAGTTAATTTCTAAGCTATTATTAACTTTAGGTCTATTTTCTCTGTGCAGTTTACATTCTAAACTGGACATGTTGCCACAAAGGATGAGTATTCATGATGAGAGTGGTCAGATGAGGGTGACCATTTCTGAGAATAATAAACCTCAGCAGAAGCCAAGGAGATGCTGGGAAACAGACTTGTAGAACATGGTCAATTCTAACTGGCAATCATACATATGCAAAATAAGATATTATTATTCTTACCTCTACTACTGAGGGAGAGAGAAAAGATAGGATCCAGTGTTGGCAGTAATAC
Source organism: Bos grunniens (assembly GCF_055505025.1). Lineage (NCBI taxonomy): Eukaryota > Metazoa > Chordata > Mammalia > Artiodactyla > Bovidae > Bos > Bos grunniens. Next base: position 52,358,261 of record NC_141180.1, read on the forward strand.
AGGGAAACAGACTTCATAGGCTGCTGATGAAAATGTAACCATCCATAACATTTTTTTTCAGGGCTTTGTCAATGCAGATTCACAGCTATGCACAGGTACCTACCTTTTGACCCAAGATTTCTACCCCTAGAAATTTATTTAAAGGAAATAATCAGAGCTGTGATTATATGCTTATCTATAAGAATATTGATTAGCTCTATTAAGAATAAGTAAACTTCTATCACACAGGTCTGTGCTCAAATCACAACTTACTAGCTGAATGAATCTAAGTAATTTCCTCAACTTCTTTAAACCTCAGTTTCGTCATCTGTAAAATGGGCACAATAATAATAGTACCTTCTCCTAACTATTTCCTGTGCCACTCCTCACCATTTTTTTTACTTTTCTTGGTAACAAAACTCCTTAAAGGAGTAGTATATCTGCACTGTCTTTGAAATTCACTCCCACTCATTTCTTGCCCCTGCCACTTCAGTGAAACTGATGTTGTCAAAGTTACCAACATTGACTAAATTCAAAGAATAATTCATAGCTGTCATTATATTTACCCTTTGGGCATAATTTGACACAGTTGGCCCCTCCTTCTTGGACATACATTTTTCTCTTAGCTTCCAGGACCCTGTACGCTCTTGATTTTCCTACTGCTTCACATTGGTCACTCCTCCATCTCCTTGGCTGGATATTCCCTTTTCTCTGCCCTGTTAAGGATGGAGCACTTGCGACTCACTCCCCTTCACCTCGCCTGATGGTCTCATCCAATTTCAGTAATATCTGTATGCTGATGATTCTAAAGTAGTTCTCCCTTCCTGATCTCTCCCTTGACATACCGGCTGATTTTTCCATCTGATGACACAACATCTTTGGGTGTCTAATAGTCATCTCAAAATGAATATATAAAACAAAATTAACATCTTTATTTTCACTCCACAGTTTGTTCCTCTCCCTGGCATTCCTACCTCCATTCTGCTCTTCAGGTTGTTCAGAACAAAAACTTTAGAGTCATTCTTAACTTTTTTTTTCTTTCCTTGTCCCCTCCTACATCCTATCTTAGAAAATCTGTTGACTGTACCTACAGAACATACCTGAAACCAGATCAATTTTACCACTGTCTCTGCTACTAGCCTGGTCTGAGTTATTGAAGTAGACTCCTAACTAGTTGCCATGTGACCATCCTTACTCTCCACCACTTTTTAAAAATTTTTGTTATTTATTTATTTATTCATATGGCTGCACCGGATCTTCATTGTTGCTTGCAGGATCTTTCATCTTCATTTCGGCATGTGGGATCTTTAGTTGGCATGTGGGATCTGTTCCTTGACTGAGGATAGAACTGGGGACTCCTGCATTGGGAGCACGGAGTCCCAGCCACTGGACCACCAGTGAAGTCCCCCCACCACTCTTTTCTCAAGACAGCAGCTTGAATGATCCTTTCACGTTTTAAGTTAGAGTATGGCACTTTTCTTATCAAGTCCTTGCAGTGGTGCCCACTTGGAGTAAAAAGTCAAATCCCACTGAAGGCTCTCAAGGTCCTCCATGATCTGGTTTCTTATGATCACTCTGATCTCATCTTTCACTACCCTCCCATTCACGCCCTCCACCACAGCCACTTTGGTCTTTTTGTGTTTCATTACCACAGATAGTCCTGTCTTTGGGGCTTTTGAACTAGTCACACTATTGCCTGGAATGATCTTCATTTTTCTTCTTTTTAAGTCTGCTCAGATATCAGTGTCACAGGTTGGGTTCCCTGGAGGCAGCCTTGGAACTGGAGATTGGTCTTATTGTTGTTCAACTGCTAAGTCCTGTCCGACTCTTTGTGACCCTATGGGCTGCAGCACTCCAGGCTACCCTGTCCTTCACTGTCTCCTGGAGCTTGTTCAAATTCACGTCTATTGAGTCAGTGATCATCAAACCATCTCATTCTGTCATCTCCTTCTCCTCCTGCCTTCAATCTTTCCCAACATCAGGGTCTTATCCAATGAATCAGCTCTTTGCATCAGGTGGCCAAAGTATTGGAGCTTCAGCATCAGTCCTTCCAATGAATATTCAGGATGGATTTCCTTTAGGATTGGCTAATTTGGTCTCCTTGCAGTCCAAGGGACTCTAAAGAGTCTTTTCCAACACCACAGTTCAAAAGCATCAGTTCTTCAGTGCTCAGCCTTCTTTATCGTTCAATTCTCACATCCATACATGACTACTGGAAAAATCATAGCATTGACTAGATAGACCTTTGTTGGCAAAGTAATGTCTCTGCTTTTGGAATATGCTGTCAAAGTTTGTCATAGCTTTTCTTCCAAGGAGCAAACGTCCTTTAACTGCATGACTGCAATCACCATCTGCAGTGATTTTGGAGCTCAAGAAAATAAAATCTGTCACTGTTTCCCCATCTATTTGCCATGAAGTGAATGGGACCGGATGCCATGATCTTCCTTTATTGAATGTTGAGTTTTAAGCCAGCTTTTTCACTCTCCTCTTTCACTTTCATCAAGAGGTTCTTTAGTTCCTCTTTGCTTTCTGCCATAAGGGTGGTGTTATCTGTATATCTGATATTTCTCCTGGCAATCTTGATTCCAGCTTGTGATTTACCCAGCTCAGTATTTCGCATAATGTACTCTGCATACAAGTTAAGTAAGCAGGGTGACAATATACAGCCTTCATGCACGCCTTTCCCAATTTTGAACCAGTCTGCTGTTCTATGTGTGGTTCTAACTGTTGCTTCTTGACAAACTGGTCTGCAGCAGGTTTATTAAGGAGTGCCCTTTGGGTTAACTCCCACATCAGGGAGAGGAAGAAGCAGGGTTTATGTGTTTCAACAATGCTGTCAGCCAACCCCATGCGGAGTTCTGAAGCCCGCAGGCCTTTCAGAGCTGGGTTGGGTTAGGATAAGGGGCTAGGATAGTCTTTCCCTGATTCAACTAGTTGTTGGATTGAACTGCCCTTTGGTGGGCAGCTGTAGGGAAGGGACCATGTCTCTGTCCTCAGCAGAGGCAGTTCCAGGGCATAGCTAACAGCTGAGGCCTGTCTGCTGGCCGCACTCCCAATAGGGTGAATAAGGTCGTCAGCTCTGATGGGGATCATGGGCAGTGCATTATAGCATCCATTATAATAGATCTACTGCTTTGTAGAAGTTTGGGGAGCAGCTCCTCCAGAATTCCAGGGGGCTTCTTTCCGAGAGGAAACTTACAATAGGAAGGTGAAGGGGATAAACTATAGCCCCTGACATGGCAGACCGCCTTGGGGCAACAGTTGAAATGTATTTTCTCTCCTTCCCCCTGTTATCCATTCTAGACTCAAGTCATGCACAAATAGCACTTCTGCTGGTTTAGGTGGTTGACCTGGTGGGTGACTCAGACCCTCGTCTCTGAGGGATATGTTCCCTGTAACCATGCCCTTCTTGTGCAGAACTTCTGGATTTGTCCATATCAAAATTGGGTGGGGGAGTACCAAGGGTCACCCAGATGGATCTCCTGCATGCCACATATGTTCTTTCTTTTTTGCCCCAAATGTGTAATAGCCATCAAGCCTTCTCCACTGATCAGTGTCTGTCACCCCTGCCAAGACAGTGACTCCTCTTCTTGCATGCTTGTCATTTGGCACCAAAAAACCAAACTCCCTGAGTGGCGGCCATAGCTTATAGTTCAGGGAGAATTTTTTATGTCCCCTAGTAGAAGCATTTCTTCTTTTATACTCAAGATCTCTAACCCTGAAGAATCCAGCATTGCAGAGACAGGAAGCATAAATTCTCTTTGTGCTTCAAATTCTCTTGTGCTTTGTGGATCATTGAGGGTGATGGTAAAGGGAGTCATTCTTGCTTCTACCTTTTGGTTCGTAGACTAAGAAAGTTTGTTGCCATCCTCACCATGCCTCCAAGTTGATGCCCCAACAGCCTATTCCTTCCCTGTCTCTGATTAGATAGTATGATATATGTACATGGTCATGGGTCTACACTTGTATCTCTTTTGCTATAAAGTGAGCCCCTTGGTCTAATACAATGTTATGTGGGATCTGTTGCTGGTGGATCAGAATACTCTAGAAGACTTGGGTAGAGTACTGGCTCTGCATGGGGAAAAGGTAAAGATATTCCATCACTGGAATATCTAATTCTTGCAAAATTAATTGAAAAAAAAGAAGAAGAAAGAAAGAAAACTTTCAGTAAAATTAGAGTGTATTTCCTCACCAATGAAATACTTTGCAACTACTGAAAACTATGTTCTAGAGACTGGTTAGTAGCATAGTCTGTGCTGTCATGTGAAAAAAAGCTGTTTACAAAACATTTTATACACAAAACAGCCCGTACCATCTTATTTTATAAATCTATGTGAGCATAGAAAAAATTCAATAAATGGTAGTTATCATATTCTACATTTATCTATTAGAGTCCCAGTACTTTTCTTATATAATGAGTAAGTTATATATTAAAGTCATATTAATCATTTTTGTGTCATAATTTAATGCAAATTTTCCCAGTCTGTTGTCTCCTCATTTGCATAGAAGTTTTAAATTTTAAAAATTCAAATCTGTTCATCTTTTCTTCACTGATAACTTCTCTTGCTTTAAAGCCATGAGAATTGTCAATCCTGCCCAGACTTAATAAATATCATATTTTCTCCTAGTTTTTCTACTTAAAAAATTTAATTGCTACTTCTCACAAAGTAGCTAGTTGGTTTCCTCAAGGGATGAGAGGAGAAAAAAAAGACTCGAGTTGATCTCTGTGGCTGGCTCTGTTGTTGGACATGCAGCTCAGTAGCTAGATCAGCTTTGGTGAGGGGGAGCCCAAGCTTCTGGGCTCAGTAATAGCCTCTATCCCTCCATATGTTTCCTCTACTCATGCAGCCAGTGTCCCAGTACATATGACAGATGTGGGTTGACTCAGCTAGCTGAGTCATTTGCTTACCTGGTTGTTTAGTACTTCTTTGAAGAAGAAGGTATTATTGTGTTAGCCAATCCTTGAGTAGAAACGGCAACCCACTCCGGTATTCTTGCCTGGAAAATTCCATGGACAGAGGAGCCTGGTGGGCTACAGTTCATGGGGCCACATAGAGTTGGACATGACTGAGCGACTGAGCACACACACACAACGACGTTTACACTGCAAGCCAGCTCCCAAATGTTCATCCAAGCATCTCTACCACAGACTTCCTTGTCCTAATCTTCAACTCTTTCTCTTTCAAGGCCAGTGACCAAGCCATTCACCACAGCCCATGAGTTTTTATTTATTCCAAAACCCAAAGCTGCATTTCTTTTCCCACACAAATTGGATGACAGATTCAGTGTCTGAAGGTCTGGCCATGAAGAGGATTTTTGCTTCCATTGCCTTTGGAGATCACCCTGAATGATACTGTGGTACAGCTACCGTCCATTTTCAGCTTGTACCCACATATCAAGACGACCCATCCACGAACCTCACTAGGGATTTTCACTCTTTTGTTAGCCAGTCATCACTAGCTCTCCAGAGATCTGCATGGAGCCGTGGGAAGGAGCTGAGAGAGAGGGGCCGATGTAGCAGGGATGGGCAGCCTGCGTGTGTGTGTGTCACCAACTTGAGTAGATCACTGATACCCATCAATCCTGCCCATGGCTGATCCTGCATGGAGCATTTCTGTCTTATAATGAACTACTTCTGGGACTCCCTGACCCTATGATTCTAATGGCTCTGGCAAAACCCAGCTCATTCTGAGCAGTTCTGGCTGCCTGGCCACTTGTTGTCCCATGGTCAGGTGTTCTGTCTCTATTAGGGCCTAGTAGCCTGCCAGAAGCTTAGAAAGGTATTTCATTCTCTACTGCAGATGGCATGGCCTTGCTCCAGAACCCTGTGGACTGGCTTTGTGATTCTCCCATTGGGACTTGTCATGAATTCCACATGACATCTTTTTCTAGCACTGATGCTGCTAGGAACCCAGGGTCTACCAAATCATATGGCCCAAGCAGCAGGACTGCCTCCACGGTAGCCTTTACACTCTCTGCAGAGCCCTTTCCTGCCCTTGGCTGCACTTAAAGTTGACAGGCTTTTGTGTCGCTCAGTATATGGGGTTGAAGTGACATTTCCAGGTTTGGAACATGCTGCCTGTAAAACTCAAAGAGGCTTACCAGGTATTGGATTTCCTTCTTTGTGGTGGGAAATGCAAGAGCCAAAATTATGTCTTTTACTTTGGGGGAAAGGGAATGTTTCAGCATGCCCCAGGCCACTGGACCCCAAAAAAGATTCACACTTCTGAATCTTCACAAGGTTTTTCTCCCACTGTCTGGAATACATGTGTTACAGAGGTCTCTAAATTACTAGTCACTTCTGGCTCAGCGGCTCCAATTAGCATGTTGTCATCAACATCCAGCCAGTCCAGGTCCTTTGGGACCACATTATACCGAGAGTGGGAGCATTAACATAGCCCTGAAGCAAGATTGTAAATGTGTATATTGTCTGTTCCAAGTGAATCAACTGCTCTGATCCTCTTTCCAGTAGGGGTAGAAATGAGTGTGCTCATTGGTTCACTGGCCACAGATTATGGACCCGAGGATAAGACAGTTTGCTCCAGCAAAGATAGCACACCTGGCCCGGCAGCTGCAGACGGATCTACTCTACCACAGTAATCTCTTGTGATCCTCCAGAATCTGTCTGACTTTTTGCAGGGTGTAGACTAATGATTAAATGGAGACGTGATGGGGACCGCCAGCCATATAGCCTTTAAGATTCTGAATTATTGTACTTTCGTAACTACTTTGTATGAATTGCTCTCATCCTCCCTGGGATGTGCTGTTGCTTTTGATTTACTATGTTGGCTCCTAGGGGCAGGAGTGATGCAAGAAAGGGAGTTTCAAAGACTTTTTCACTAAATAACTTTTATTCCATAGGCCAAGAAACCAAGATATGAGCATCCTAATTCAGGGACTAGGGAAATGAACACCTGGTGGGCCCACACGCCCAGTGGGCACACCGAGTGCCAGACCTGGCCCAGTCTCCACTTACTAACTGGTGCCTGTATGTACCCACTGTAACAGGAGTCTCATGATGATACTTCAGGATCTCAACTCGGACCCCATATGCAACTGTCCTTGAAAGAGTATTCACTTTTCTCAGTATCTGATGACCCAAATAAGCAGCCACAGTTCCTGTTAGGGAAAGACTTGGGAAATGCCTACCATGTACATCATCATGGCATTACAGGGTACTTCCTACTGGGGACCTGACCTTTCTTTCAACCTCTGAGTTCTAGGTCTAAAAACTAGTTCCTTTCTGGAAACTGAGCAAAGGATGATGGCTTTTTACTGGGACTCTGTCCTTGGATTACTGATCATCAGAACAAGCAGAACGCTTGTGCCCAATCACTGTTGCTGTGTCCTATCAACCAGCTCCACAACTCTCTGAGGGCCAGGGTCCCCTGGCTGCGACTCCAGCCTTGCTGCTCATCACGATAATCGCATCCACCTGGTCACTGAGGGCGACATACCATCTCTGGCCCCTGCTGTTTCAGGGCTATCATCCCCGTTACCAAGAGTAAGCCTGGTTCTGTAATGGCATCTCCTACCGTTAGCCCTGGCCTGTAGACTCAGTGACACTGGTGCCCTCCTTTCACTCGCCATGCACTTCTTACTCTTTGAGGTGTGCCCTAGGCCTTCCGGAGAAGGCAATGGCACCCCACTCCAGTACTCTTGCCTGGAAAATCCCATGGACGGAGGAGCCTGGTAGGCTGCAGTCCATGGGGTCGCTAAGAGTCGGACACGACTGAGTGACTTCACTTTCACTTTTCACTTTCATGCATTGGAGAAGGAAATGGCAACCCACTTCAGTGTTCTTGCCTGGAGAATCCCAGGGACAGGGGAGCCTGGTGGGCTGCCGTCTATGGGGTCGCACAGAGTTGGACATGACTGAAGCGACTTAGCAGCAGCAGCAGCAGCAGCAGCAGCAGCAGCAGCCAGGCCTTCCGGTGGGACATAGCTACCTGGTAAGCTTTTCTGTTGCACATAGCATAGCAATTCTAGCATGCCACCTTCTCCAAGCCTTTTTATTTCCTGCTTCCATCATCTGCCATGGCCATCCTGGCATTTCTACCTCACTTAGTGTGGGCCATCATGCTTCTAAGAACTATCCCAGGGACATCCCTGGTGGTCCAGCAGTTAAGACTCTGCTTCCACTGCAAGGGGCACAGATTTGATCCCCGCTTGGGGAACTAAGATTCCCCCATGCCATGTGGCCAAAAAGAAAAAGAAAAAAAAAAAAAAAAAGAACCATCCTAGCTAATCAACAAGGACCTACTGTATAGCACAGGGAAATCAGCACGATAGTATGTGACAGCCGGGATGGGAGGAAAGTTTAGGGGAGAATGGTGAAACTATCACAACATTGTTAATCAGCTGCACTAGAATATAAAATAAAAAGTTAAAAGAAAAAAATGTTCTTTGTGTTTTTAGCAGTGTGTTCACACTGTCACTCTGGAATCTTGCCAGGGTATTAAATCCTATGTCCTGAAAGTCTGCTCCCAAATTAAAAATCAGTCTCTTTTGCAACTTCCTGTACTGTCCCTCTTGATCCCATGCCTTCAGGATACAGTTAGTCTCCTGTGTCCTCTCACAGCAGCTCCTGCTATGTGTTGGGAGCTTTGGCTGCTTCTCTGGAGTAGGAGCCCTTTCCTTCCTCATCAGGCCCAGCTTGTCTCTGTTCATGTTACACTGTGACCGCACCTTGGGTATTGGCTTAGTGATCAGGAGGGCAGGTAGTGGCAGATTCTACAGCAGGTTTGTGTCCTGCGGGGGAGAGTCCCCTGCATCTTCTGTAAGCAAGGGGGCAGGGCCAGCCCTTCACTGGGGAGGCAGGCCATTTCTGCAAGCTCAGAGGGTTCAGATAACCTGAAAATTTAAATTTATGGGGATATATCAACTCAGATACTCACATTACATGTATAGAGTTTCCATTCTTTCCCAGTCGGGGCTCTGTCCTACCGACGCTGGGAACTTGACCATCTTTAGTGCTCTGCCTCTCTTGTGATTAAGTCTTGGACCCGATCCTCTGCTTTCCCCATCCTCCAGGCAGAGGGGAGCGTCTCCTCATATGCTCCCAAGGAGGCCCTCTGGCCTTTGCACTAGGTTTTAAATTGCTGATTATTGCTGTTCAGTTGCTAAGTTGTGTCCGACTTTTTGTGATCCCATGGACTGCAGCACGCCAGGCTTCCCTATCCTTCACTGTTTCCGAGTTTGTGCAAACCCATGTTCATTGAGTTAGTGATGCCATTCAGCCATCTTATCCCCTGTAGTCCCCTTCTTCTCCTGCCCTCAGTCTTTCCCAGTATCAGGGTCTTTTTCCAATGAGTAGGCTCTTTGCATCAGGTCGTCAAAGTACTGGAGCTTCAGCTTCACATCAGTCTTTCCAATGAATATTCGGAGTTGATTTCCTTTAGGATTGACTGGTTTGATCTCCTTGCTCTCCAAGGGACTCTCAAGAGTCTTTGTAAGCACGATAATTCAAAAGCATCACCAAAGAAATTGCTGATTACTCCTCAAAACTGTGAAGTGTTAACTATTCTAATTCCACTGTCCTTGTGATTATTATGTCTCCCATATTTCTCAAATGCCTGATTTATCACACCCACTAGTGCATTCCCTTCCACCAGAATACTATCCCAGTTTAACAACAGTGAAGATTTTAAAAAGGTCACTGTCACCTCATACCAGGGCCTACCTGTGTTCTACCTACTGACATCAATAGGGTCCTTACTGTCAGCTGGATGATGGGTGATCAAATTCCAAAATCACATCTTAGCACCTTCTTTCTTCAACCACTGCTGGTACCAATAGTCCCAGGGAAGCAGATTCTGAGGCAAGCATCCGCAGAGAAGAAAAGACGTGCTCTTGATATCAACACCCGTGGATGGGAAGGGACGAGGCAGGACTGTGTACAGGGAGAAGTTGTTTGGAGTACAGTGCAGCCTGAATGAGGCCTCAGCCAGGCCCACGTGGAGAGTGAAAGCTGGGGTGACCCTTTGCAGTAGTGTCAAGCAGGGGCAAGGAGGCAGGTCTTTGAACACCCGCATTAACCAGCCATTGGATATGGGCTGCCCCAGAAGCCTTGGGTGAGATGATTTTCTTCACCCAAGGCAATTTCCAAAAAAGACTGACAGCTGAAGGCTGTCAACACTCCGAGCAGTTGGAGGAAAATCTTCAGTCCTGAAGGGATATCTGGACAGCAGCAGAACATCAGCTATAATCACAACAAATAGATAAATAGACCTGATTATCCTATTTACTTACTCAGTGAGGCAACCCATGCCACTTCTCCATAGGCTGTGCCTGCATCCCAAGCACCTAGAGTAGGACCAAAGACCACCTAATAGGGGCTGAAAAAATATTTATTGGACAAATGAACAATTAATACCTAACTCATTGGGTTATTGTGAGGATTAAATTGAGATGATAAATGTGAAATATTTAAACAGGTCAGACATGCAATAATCACTATGTTACCTCCTATTATACAGTTTATAATAGTAAACTTTCCCTTCTCCAGGGGATCTTCCCAACCCAGAGATCGAACCCACATTGCAGGCAGATTCTTTACCAGCTTAGCCACCAGCAAAACCCAAGAATACTGGAGTGGGTAGCCTATCCCTTCTCCAGCAGATCTTCTCTACCCAAGAATTGAACCAGGATCTCCTGGATTGCAGGCAGATTCTTTACCAACTGAGCTATTAGGGAAGCCCTACTATTATAGAGCTAAGGGTCTTAGACAAGCCTGGTAATCATGATTGTCTCTTACTAGCAGGATTATGGGTAATTTTTATTTGTTCTTGAGAATTTCTGAATTTCCCATATTTTTGTGATGAGCACATTTAATTTTTTTTAACAATTTCAGTTTTTAATACAAGATTATTTAACTTAATTTCAATATAGAGTCATTCAGTTCAGTCACTCAGTCGTGTCTGACTCTTTGCAACCCCATGGACTGCAGCACGCCAGGCCTCCCTGTCCATTACCAATTCCTGGAGCTTACTCAAACTTATGTTCATTGAGTCAGTGATGCCATCAAACCATCTCATCCTCTATCATCCCCTTCTCCTCCTGCCTTCAATCTTTCCCAGCATCAGGGTCTTTTTAAATGAGTCAGTTCTTCACATCAGGTGGCCAAAGTATTGGAGTTTCAGCTTCAACATCAGTCCTTCCAATGAACATTCAGGACTGATTTCTTTTAGGATGGACTGGTTGGATCTCCTTGCTATCCAAGGGACTCTCAAGTGTCTTCTCCAACACCACAGTTCATAAGCATCAATTCTTCGGTGCTCAGCTTTCTTTATAGTCCAACTCTCACATCCATACATGACTGCTGGAAAAACCATAGCTTTGACTAGACAGACCTTTGTTGGCAAAGTAACGTCTTTGCTTTTTAATATGATGTCTAGGTTGGTCATAACTTTTCTTCCAAGGAGCAAGCGTCTTTTAATTTCATGGTTGCAGTCACCATCTGCAGTCATTTTGGAGCCCCCCAAAACAGTCTATGACTGTTTCCGCTGTTTCCCCATCTATTTCCCATGAAGTGATGGGACCAGATGCCAAGATCATAGTTTTCTGAATGTTGTGCTTTAAGCCAACTTTTTCATGCTCCTCTTTCACTTTCAAGAGGCTCTTTAATTCTTCACTTTCTGCCATAAGGGTGGTGTCATCTGCATATCTGAGGTTATTGATATGTCTCCTGGCAATCTTGATTCCAGCTTGTGCTTCATCCAGCCCAGCATTTCTCATGATGTACTCTACATAGAAGTTAAATAAACAGGGTGACAATATACAGCCTTGACGAACTCCTTTTCCTATTTGGAACCCGTCTGTTGTTCCATGTCCAGTTCTAACTGTTGCTTCCTGACCTGCATACAGATTTCTCAAGAGGCAGGTCAGGTGGTCTGGTATTCCCATCTCTTGAAGAATTTTCCACAGTTTATTGTGATCCACACAGTCAAAGGCTTTGGCATAGTCAATAAAGCAGAAATAGATATTTTTCTCAAATTCTCTTGCTTTTTCAATGATCCAACGTATGTCAACAATTTGATCTCTGGTTCCTCTGCCTTTTCTAAATCCAGCTTGAACATCTGGAAGTTCCTGGTTCACATACTGTTGAAGCCTGGGTTTGGAGAATTTTGAGCATTACTTTACTGGTGTGTGAGATGAGTGAAATTGTGTGTTAGTGTGAGCATTCTTTAGCATTGCCTTTCTTTGGGATTGAAATGAAAACTGACCTTTTTCAGTCCTGTGGCCACTGCTGAGTTTTCCAAATTTGCTGACATATTGAGTGCAGCACTTTCATAACATCATCTTTTAGGATTTAAAATAGCTCAACTGGATTTCCATCACCTCCACTAGCTTTGTTTGTAGTGATGCTTCCCAAGGCCCACTTGACTTCGTATTCCAGGATATCTGGCTCTAGGTGAATGATCACACCATCGTGATTATCTGGGTCATGAAGATCTTTTTTGTATAGTTCTTTTGTGTATTCTTGCCACCTCTCCTTAATATCTTGTGCTTCTGTTAGGTCCATACTATTTCTGTCTTTTATTGTGCCCATCTGTGCATGAAATGTTCCCTTAGTATCTCTTTCTTGAAGAGATCTCTAGTCTTTGCCATCCTATTGTTTTCTTCTATTTCTTTACATTAGAAGCACCAAAAGAAATAGAAACAATAGAGACAAGTAATAGTATGCTGCTAAGTCGCTTCAGTCGTGTCCGACTCTGTGAGACCCCGTAGACGGCAGCCCACCAGGCTCCCCCGTCCCTGGGATTCTCCAGGCAAGAACACTGGAGTGGGGTGCTATTGCCTTCTCCAAGTAATAGTATATACATCACCAAATTGGGTCAACACTTACATCCAGACTTGAACAGCACTGGAAAGTCCCAAATAACAGCAACCTGGAGTTCCAACTGGGAAAGGGTCCCAGGCAACGAGTCTACTCCATGAGTAAGACTTTAAATTGTAATTCTGGGGGCTCCCACATATAATCCCAGGCCACAAACTGATATCATCATCGATTTGCTTGCAAAAAGCAGCTGGTTTTTCTTTAACTTTTACAAAATTTCACCTTGTGAATCATAAGATTACTTAGACCCCAGGGAACTAGCAAGGTCCCCAGGAGCTTAAGAAATTTCAAGACCGCTCCCTTTCTTATCCGAAGTGAGCACATTTAATTATGCAATCACGAAAACAATGGTAAATTTTTAGATTAAAAGAAAATTTAGTTGGGATTTTCTGTATGGTACAGAGCATAAAAATGGCTTGGACATCACGTCTCTGTATCAAAAATAACAATTGGTTTGACTGTGAACTTTAAATGGTTCTCTCTTAAGCTTGACTTCTAAATTTTTGAGTACCTAGAACTGTGCCTGGCACAGAGCAAGTGCTAAGTAAATATTTGAAGATTGACAGAGAACAACAGAGAAGGAGATAGGCATCATGGGAGTTAGGAGGTATCCATTCTAGTATTGAAAGTAGCATTGGCAGAGTGAGGAGTTTCTTAAATGCACTGTTTTGGTTCCAATTTTTCTATCTGTCAAGTAGATAATAAATACCCGTGCTCCTCCCTGACCTGTTAGTGATCTCATGAAACTACTTCAAGGATCAATGATTGCTGTGACATCCGTATTAAAATTACAACTGCCTTTTTTTTATAGAAATTAACAAGCTGGTCCTAAAGTTCATATGGAAATCCAAGGGACCCAGAATAGCCAAAACCATCTTGAAAAAGAACAAAGTTGGAGGACTCCTACTTCCTGATTTTCAAAGTTTACTACAAAGGTCAAGAAAATGGAGTGCTGGCATAAGAATAGAGATATAGACCAATGGAATAGAACTGAGGGTCCAGAAAAACACCTTCGCGTATGGTTAATTGATTTTCAAAATGGATGCCAAAAATTCAAGGGGGGAATAAATAATATTTCGAACAAATGGTATAGGACAACTGGATATCCTCATGAAAAGAATGAAGTTGACCCCCTATATCACACCATATAAAAATTAATCCAAAGTGGATCATAATCTAAATGGAAGAGCTAAACTATAAAACTCTTAGAAGATATAGAAATAAGTTTTCATTTCCTTGGATTAGGCAATGATTTCTTAAATACGCACAAGCACAAGTAACAAAAGAAAAAAAATAGATAAATTCATCAAAAGTAAAAACTTTTGTGTTTCAAAAGGATGCCATCAATAAAGTGAAAAGACAGCTGCAGAATGGGCCATATATCTGATAAGGGATTTATATCTAGAATATATAAGAAAGTCTTACAACTTGACAATAGAAGACAACTGAAAAATGGGCACAGGATTTGAATAGACATTTCTCCAAAGAAAATATACATATGGCTGGTAAGCACATGAAAAGATGCTCAGTATCATTAGTCATAATGGAGATGCAAATCAACACAGTGAGGTACCATTCCACCTTTGGATGAAGCTATAATGAAAACAAGGTAAAAAGCAAGTGTTGGGGAGGATGTGACGAAATCAGAACTGCTACACTGCTGATGGGAATATAAAATGGGGCAATTGCTTTGGAAAACAGTGTGGCAGTTCCTCAAAAAGTTAAACATATAGTTACCATACGACCCATAAATTCTACTCCGACATATATACCCAAGAGAATTAAAACCCGTGTTTACACAAACACTGATACACAATGTTCATGGCTGCATTATTCCTAACATTCAAAAGATAGAAACAACCCAAATGTCCGTCAACTGACTAACTGATAAACAAAACCTATCCAATGGAATATTCTTGAGCCATCAAAAGAAATGAAGTACCAATACATTCTTCAACATGGATGAACCTTGAAAACATGCTATGAAAAGGCCACATATAGTATGACTACACTTATATGAAACATACAGACACATTTATTGAGAGAAACCAGACTGGTGATGACTAGGGGATGGGGAGAGAGGCAAGAGTAGGGGGAAGCGGGGATGAGAAGTGACTTCTAATGGGTTCAAGTTTCTTTCAGGAGTGATGAAAATGTTCTAAAATTAGATAACGGTGATGGTTGCACAGCTCTGTGAATATGCTAAAAACTACTGAATTATATATTAAAAGAATGAATTTTATGGTACTGGATTGGCCAAAATGTTTGTTCATTTTTTTCTGTAAGAGGTTCTAGTAGCGCTTACTTGGTGGTGCTTAGTTGTGTCCGGCTCTTTGTAGCCCCATGGACTGTAGCCTGCCAGGCTCTTCTGCCCATGGAATTTTCCAGATAAGAATACTGGAGCAGGGTGCTATTTCCTACTCCAGGGGATCTTCCCAACCCAAGGATCGAACCCATGCTCTTGGGTCTCCTGCACTGGCAGGAAGATTCTTTACCACTCGTGCCACCTGGGCAGCCTCCTAGTAGCGCTTAGTAGTCTTTAACTTCATTAGAAACAATTTTGTTAGAATGTATTGTGACAGCTCTCATATCAGCCTGCATTAAAAAAAAAAAAAACATCAGAATTGGTGAATTTTTGTGTAGCTGTTTTAATATAGAAGATGGAAGAAAGAAAGCAACATTTTTGGCATATTATGCTTTATTATTTGAAGAAAGGTAAAAATGCAACTGAAATGCAAAAAAAGATTTGTGCAGTGTATGGAGAAGGTGCTGTGATTGATTGAACGTGTCAAAAGTGGTTTACATAGATTCATATGGAGATTACAAACTTATATATGGAGATTTTTCTCTGGATGATGCTCCATAGTCAGGTACAGCAATTGAAGTTGATGGAGATCAAATCAAGATATTAATTGAAAACAGTCAACTTTATACCACGTGAGAGAGAGCCAATGTATTAAAAATATTCCAATCAAGCTCTGAAAATCATTTGCACCATCTTGGTTATGTTAGTTGCTTCAATGTTTGGGTTCCACATTAAGCTAAACACAAAAAACCTTGACCCTTTTCCCACATGCAATTCTCTACTGAAATGAAATGACAATGTTCTGTTTTTAAAGCAAATTGTGATGGGCAGTGAAAAGTGGATACTGCACAACAATGTGGGATGGAAGAGATTGGGGGCAAGTGAAAGGAACCACTGCTGCTTTTGCTTTTCACACTGCTCCCCAATGAGACCAATTGAAAGCAGCACCCGACAAAAAGCATCTGTAATTTGTCAACAGAAAACACATAACTTTCCATCAGGATAACGCAAGATCACACGTTTCTTTGATGACCAGGCAAAATTGTTACATCTTGGCAGGGAAGTTCTGATTCATCCACCATGTTCACCAGACATTGCACCCTTGGATTTCCATTTACTTCGGTCTTTACAAAATTCTTTTAATAGAAAAAATTTCAATTCCCTGGAAGACTGTAAAAGGCAGCTGGAACAATTTTTTGCTCAAAGAGATAAAAAGTTTTGGGAAGACGAAATTATGAAGTTGCCTGAAAAATGGCAGAGAGTAGTGGAACAAAATGGTGAACAGGTTGTTCATAAAGGTTCTTGGTGAAAATGAAAAATGTGTCTTTTATTTTAACTTTAAAACCAAAGGAAATTTTTGGCCAAGCCAAAATATCAATTAAATCTAAGTAATGCTTTTGTTTTGTCTTAAGGGAAGTGACACAAGGAACTATCTCTTAAACTAGAAGAAATGGAGGCGAGACTAGGGCCAAACTTTGGGGGATGGCATGTCCCTGTGCGGTCAGCCTGAGCCTTCTCCTTCGTGCTCATACACAGGTACTCACACACCTGTTCCCTGCAAAACACACCTGGCTCTGTGCCCTCTGTTAGGTTGTTAAACGGCTTTCAGAGTCTGAGTTAGCTGGCAGCCTTACGAACTGCCAGTTACGCTGAGTGACTTCTAAAAGGGCCTGTGATCTGTTCAAGCAGTCCATCTAGGAGGCTTTTGTTTCCTTGCTTGGAACATCCCCTCTGCCTGCCTCCATCCTCAGCTCCTCCGTCTCCTGCAGTCTCCACCATAGGACTTACCTGTCCCTACAGGCCTCTTTATGCCTCCCTACCATCACAAAGGTCATTCACTTCACCAGATCCGGCTGATCAAAAACACGGCCAGGTTGTGGGTGTTGTTAAAAAGACAGATTCCTGAGGTTTACCCCACTGAAATTCTGAGTCACTAGGTCTGGGGTAGGCCTGGATGTCTCAAAGCTGCCCCAGGTGATGTGATGATAAGCCTGACTTGGGAACTTTTGATCCAGTTCACCCTCCCCCAACCCCCACCCAGAGAGCTTCCACATCCCTGCCAGGCGGTTGACTCAGCTTTTCCAAGGAGCTTTCCCTGATTCGCCTCCAGAGTTAGGTGCTCCACCCGAGTGCTTCGAAAATGCTGTGCTCATCACCGCCCCCATCTTAGTACGAATCTTGGATTGTCATTGCCTATTTAAATATCTCACTTCCCCATGAGCCTAAAAGCTCTTTGAAGAAGGGGACTGTGTCTTATTTAATGTTTTACCCCCCAATGCCTGACTCATAGTAAAGATTCAATACATTTATTGAATGAATGAATGAACAAACGAATGAATGACCACCACCAGAAAAATAATAATAAAACCATTAGCTAAGCTGTAATGATTCTGTTTGTAAAGCAACTAGTAAAGATCTTGGCGGTGACAATATTTATTTGGCTGTTATGTATAGGAAATTAGAACTTGATGGCTATATCAGCTCTAAAGATGTGATTGGAAGCTTGCTGCCCTTTGGTGAAAAGTCTCACAAGAGCATCATTTAGGAAGACGAGCCATTTACTAGCAGGGTTTGATGTCTTCCCTGGGACCAAAAATAAGGTATGAACTTAACTCTATTGTCCATAAGAACTAAAGACAAGTAAAGTAGGAGCTGATTATTTCTTAACCCAAGAGAACTTAGATTCACCCTTTCATCTAGTCAAGGGCAGATCCACATTTTGAGGGGCCTGAAACAATTTTAGAGGCCCTCTTTAAGGAAGACCTTCTTTCTCTACCACATACAACTTCCAGTGCCAGGAGCCTAGGGCATGGTCATTTTTGTGATACCACATCAGACTCTGCTCCTTTGTGACACGCTGGGCAAGTCTTCAAAGTGGTTGGTGGGAGTGTTCCTCGAAGCTGTTCCTATACTAGGACAGCTAGCAATAACTCCACACACCATATAAATGTGTCCCCCACACCCCATACTAAATGTATTCCCAGCACAGCTTCTTCTTAGCCCAGTCCCCAAATGCCTGTGGCTACTCCAATATCCCTTGACAGTAGGGAAAGGTGATGGAAAGCAAGTTGGAGTAGAAATAGGCCTTAAGTAGTTAAAATATCTTTCTTTGGTAACTTTAATAAAAACATATAACCACAAAAGCACATAGTAGGGTCCCTCCCAGAGCCTTGGAAGGGACCAGTGAAGGAAGGGGCTTAAGCTTCAACTTCTTTTACTTCACAGTTAAAAGTGCTTCTGAATCCAACACCTGTTTGTTGATTATCTATTGCATGCCAGGCGCTGTTGCCAACACTAGGAATACAGCGGTGAGTAAAATAATCAATCCCTGACCTTGTGGCACTTACATTCTACTTAAAATAGATTTGTTTCCCTGGCTTTGGAGGACAGGGGAAATGGATGTGTTGGCCACTACTGCTTCCCTGGTTGCTCAACTGGTAAAGAATCTGTCTGCAGTGCAGTAGACCCCATTTGATTCCTGGGTCAGGAAGATCCCCTGGAGAAGGGATAGGCTACCCACCCCAGTATTCTTGCCTGGAGAATCCCCATGGACAGAGGTGCCCGGCGGGCTACAGTCCATGGGATGGCAAAGAGCTGGACACGACTGAGCAACTAAGCACAGCCTGACTTTCAGTCAATATTTGTGGAATGAATAAATGAATGATGAAATGAATAAAACATCTGAGAACTAAGAACTCTTATGCCACTGAGACTTAGGACCTCAAAAATGAAGTTGAAATGAAAGTTGCTCCAAATTAAAGTTGGAGCAAGAAAATGAAAGTTGCTCCAAAAGCCAATGAAAAATTATAGGGATGGTAATGACATGGGCGTTGCACCACGATTTTCCAGGACCTGGCAGGACTATTGTTCTGACATGCCTTGGCAGGTAACCAGAGATTCCTGCTTTCTCTCTACATTGGCAGCCTGGCTAGTACACCTCCAAGGCAGGTCCTCCCTCGGGTCTGAAAGGTGAAAACAGGGAGAGACAAACGAGAACCACTCCTGTGTGGCCGCCGCCTCTGCTTCTGCTCCCTGGCTTCCAGGAGCTGCTGAAGACATGGCCCTGTCACAGCTGCTTATTTCACAGAGCTCACAGAGGCGGGCAACCTCTCCCTCCCCTCTGCCCTCCCACGGCCCTTCCCCCGTCTCCAGTTCATAAAGACAGAAGACAATGCACACGGATTCCTGTCACCAAATCTGCCTGCATCTGAGTCCATCTTCTCCTCTTCCGCTCCTGTTGAGACTGAAGTCCCAGCTCCATCGCTAACTAGCTCTGATGCAAATTGTGTGGGCTTCAGTGAAACACTGGTCTCCACTTTAAAAATCGGGATAATGATAGTACCTATTTTACTGGATGATTATGGGCATTAAATAAGATAACGGACATAAAAGGCTCGGCAGAGGGCCTGACACTGTGAGCATCAGTCCAGGGCCCTCCTCGTTGTTCTGAGTTCTATCCCATCCTGCCTCCTCAGGAACTGCTTTTCTATCAGTTCTTCACTCTCTACTTCTTCAGCGTTTCTTGTACAGGCTCCTATCCATCAGCATTTTTTAAAACTCAATTTATCCCAATTTTTTAAAATGACAATGAAATTAAAAATTTTCCTTGACCCCACATGCCCCTCCATCTGTCATTCTCTTTTCTCCTCCACTTAACCGTCTTTAAACAGTGGTCCCCTCTCACTGTCTTTCCTTCCTCCTCTTTTTTTCTGAATCCACCCATCACTCCTCCAAGCCAGTCTTACCAAGATCACTAAAATCTTCCTGTGGCTGTAAGACCCAACAGACAATCTTGAGTCTTTTCTTCCTTGACTTCTCCTCAGCTTCTAACACTGTTGATTGTCCCTTCATTGAAATGCCTTTTCTTCCCTTGAATTCCGTAATTTCACACTCTTTCAACTTTGCCTCCTACTTTTCCTCCAATTTTCCCTCGTCGGTCTCCTGTGTGAGTTCCTCTTCTGTGGGTCCTTCAGCCTCTGCCCTCCCCTAAGTGGTTAGATTCTCTCCTAGTCTAGTCTCAGTCTGCTTCTCTTCTTATTCTCCTCTCTCCCTTGGTTCAGCCCAGTGACTCTGTGACTTTCTTTATTATCCAGTGCTGAGGACCAATAATTTAGTGTCTCTAGCCCAGACCTCCAGATGCATATACTATGCATTGCCTTCTCCACTTGCATTTCCCACAGGCCTCTCAAAGTCCATATGTTCAAAAACAAGCTTATCATCATTCCCCATAAACTAGCTTTGCCTACGGTTTCCTCTTTGAGTGAGTGACATCACTCTACCCAATTGTCCAAGCTAGAAACTTGAGAATCTTTCTTCATTTCTCCCTTATCCAATCAATCAACAAGCCTTGTCAATTAGTCCTCCTATAAATCCCTCAAAGCTATTCATTTTTTTCATTTCCACCATCACTACTTTCTTAACTGGCCTCTGTTTCCAAACTCCCTCCCTCCTTGCAGGATAAAACCAGACTCTGGAGCGTGTTGGGTGGACCCTGGTGGGATAGTTTGGGCTCCTTGTGATCTGGTTCCTCCCACTTTCCTGACTTTTCCACTCTGTTCATCTTCTCTTCCCTCCAGGTACACTCGGTTCCACTTTCAGTTTCCAAAAATGTGGGGCTCTTTCTTGCGTTTGGGTCTTTGATCCTGCCACTCACCATGGCTGGAAAAATCTTTACAGCCTTTGCACATGTGGGCTTAGTCGTGTCCGACTCTTTGCAACCCCTTGGACTATAGCCCGCCAGGCTCTTCTGTCCATGGGATTTTCCTGGCAAGAATGCTGGAATGGGTTGCCATTTTCTTCTCCAGGGGATCTTCCCGACACAGGGATCAAATTTCTTGCATCTCCTGCATTTGCTGGTGGATTCTTTACCACTAGTGCCAGTTCTCTATTAAGACCTAAGTTATCTCCACACAGTCTCCATATTGACCCCCATTGTAACACTCCCCACGTTGTATCCACAAACTACCTATTTGCTTGTCTGTCTCCCCTCCAGTCTACAAACTCCTTAAGAAGAGAGTGGAATCTGCTTGCTCACAGCTGTATCCCTAAAGATTTAAGTAAGGCCAGCAGAAGATAGATACCAGACACATAACTGCCGGATGGATTAGGGACCCGCTGGGTCTGCCACACACCTCTGGCAGCCAGTTAAAGCAAGGTCCTCAGAGTCGCTGAGTAAACGTTTAAAACACCTCTTTGCTGACATTTCAGCACCAGCTCCAACATTCTTTCTACTATTATAAAGCCCCAAACTGTAGGATAGAGGTGAGAAGAGGTGAGATGCTCTCCCTTGAAGGGAACCTAGATCCTCAATTTTTTTCTAAATTTACTTATTTTAATTGGAGGATAATTACAATATTGTGGTGGATTTTACATTATGAAGAAACCATCAGTATCAGCATGAATTGGCCATAGGTATACATGTGTCCCCTCCATCCTGACCCCCCACCTCCCTCCCCACCCCTTCCCGCCCGGTTGTCACCGAGCACCAGTTTTGGGCGCCCTGAGTCATACTTCAAACTGGCACTAGTCATCTATTTTACACGTGGTAATATATATGTTTCAATGCTATTCTCTCAAATCGTCTCCCCCTCTCCTCCCACTGAGCCCCAAAGTCTGTTCTTTACGTCTGTGTCTCCTTTGCTGCCCTGCACGTAAAATCATCGGGACCATCTGTCTAGATTGCATATATATGCGTTCATATATGGTATTTTTGTTTCTCTTTCTGACTTACTTCACTCTGTATAATAGTCTCTAGGTTCATCCACCTCATTAGAACTGACTCAAATGCATTCCTTTTTACAGCTGAGTAATATTCCATCATGTATATATACTGCAACTTCCTTATCCATTCATCTGCTAATGGACATCTAGGTTGCTTCCATGTCCTAGCTATTGATCCTCTATAAGTCTGCCAGCTCCTTCCCTCATCCATTTGCTTTTCCACCTCTTGGTGTTTCTATGTCCTCACTTACCCACTTTTCCTTCCCTTCTGTCTCAGAAGAACAGGGATTGCTCCTTTTAATTAAAATGAACCCCTCTATTGAGACCCTTGATCCCGTATCTTTGGGGGACTGTAATTCGCCAACTCTCCCTTTCTCTTCACCTACAAATGCTCCTCCTCTGTAGTCTTGTTCCTTCCTGCTGTCTTTTCTCTTGAAAACATCCCTGTTTTTGGTCTCCTCCAATCACCTTTACTGATGAACTCTTTTTAAAAGGGGCTTTCTATTATCAAAAAGAAACAACAGGTGTTGGTGAGGAGAAACAGGAACACTTGTGCATGTCTATGGGAATGTCAATCGGGGCAGTCGCCGTGTAAAACATACGGAGCGCCGGTTTTGGGCGCCCTGCGTCACACTTCAAACTGGCTCTAGTTGGAAGTGCCAGTATGGAACTTGTATGGAAGTTTCTCAAAAAACTAAAAATTTTTATTTTTAACTGAAAATCAAATTTTGATCATATATTCCAGCAATTCCACTTCTGGGCATTTATCTGAAGAAAATGAAAACACAATTTGAAAAAATAGTGGCACCCTCATGTCCACTGTAGCATTATTTACAACAGCCAGGATATGGAAACAACTAAAGTGTCCATCAGAGGACTAATGGATAAAGAAGCAGTCGTGTGTATGTACAATGGAATATTATTCAGTCATAAAACAGAATGAAAACTTGACATTAGGTACAACCTGAATAGACCCCAAAGGCACTGTGCTAGGTGAAGTAAGCCAGAGAAAGACAAACAGTGTGTGCTGTCTCTTATATATGGAATTTCAAAAGACCCAAGCTCATAAAAGAGATCACATTGTGGTTACCAGAAGCAGGAGGTGAGGGAATTGGAAGAAGGTGATCAAAAGGGAACTTCCAGTTATAAGTACTATGTAATGTACAATATGATGACTATAGTTAACACTGCCATGTGGTATATTTGAAAGTTACTAAGAGAGTAAATCCCAGAAGTTCTAATTACCAGGGGAAATTTGTATCTATATGAGATGACAGATAACTGTGGCGATCATTTCACAATATTATAATTCAAGTCATTATACTGTATATATTAAACTTGTATAGTGCTATATGTCAATTGTATCACAATAAAACTGAAAGGAAAAAAATAGAGAGAAAGGAGGCAGCAAAAACGACACAGAAAAAAAATGACTTTGTGTTACACATCTTGCCTCCATTGTATTCACCATCCTTGTGCTCCTTTCTCCTGGCCCCAACTTCAGCTCCCACTGACAATGCTCTTTAAGGTCACAACTACCTCGTGCAGCTCCAGATCCAAGGCTTACCCTACACTGTCCTGACACAGACGTCCCGGGTTTCCTACCTCACCTTCCTTGTGATCCAACAAGAGTTTATGGAGGACCATCCAGGTGACGCTAGTGGAAAAGAATCTGCCTGCCAGTGCAGGAGATGTAAGAGACACAAATTCGATCCCTGGGTTAAGAAGATCTCCTGGAGGAGGAAATGACAATGCACTCCAGTATTTTTGCCTGGAGAATTCCATGTACAGAGGAGCCCGGTGGGCTACAGTCCATGGGGTAGCAAGGAGTGGGACATGACCAAAGTGACTTAGCAAGCACACATTCTGTGTGCAGGCCTGTTCGGAGGGAGGAGGGGCAACCCAAAGTGTAAGATGTGGTGCCTAAACTTGGAGATTCGATTAAGATAAATGCCTTAAAACAGCATGGAACAGTGCACGGCAGAATATAAACAAACAAGTGCTCCATTTTGTGGCACAGCCTGTATGTCCTATCAGGAAAGTGGGAGAAGAGCAAGGCTGGACAGCCAAGAAAGTGTTCAAATTTAAGCATTGAGCAAGGCTACACGGTGCATAATGGGCAGGATTTGCTGATGGGAGCAAGGGCCAGATTAGGGTAAGACATGAGCAAAGGGCTCCCATCCAAGCTCCACTCGATTTTTATTTCATACTAAAGTGTAAATGACTGATGAGAGCTTAAAAAGTAACCTATCAACTGTACTTGCATTTTACTCGAAAGCCTTCAACGAAGAGGCTGCAGCCTCATGATACGATTCATCCACCCTGAGTTGGAACAGAATATTAGAGTAAAAAACATAAACTCATCCCTCCTCCCTGACTGTTCCATTTGCACGTTTTCCTATATAGAACCACGCATGAATATGCCAGCTCCGCTGTGCAAATATTTTCCTTGATCCGAGGTCAGAGCCCGGTCTCAGCCTGCCTCAGGCACACACAGCCTCACATCCTCCCAGCGGGCTGTTTGTTCTCAGTGTTTGATATCAATCTCTGTTCAGTGTGCTTTTATATCCCAAGTGTTATTTTAATACAAACTGGGTTTTATTTTTTAAGAAATCGCCTCTTTTATTTTGTTTTTTTGCAAAATGGCTTTCTCATGTATTGCAAGTAATAATATCAGATACTCATGAAAGTGACTCCAAATTCTTGGCATATAATTGCACAGCTTAGTCTTTCACAGCAACCCCGTGAAGTAGATTTTGTCATTATCCCCATTTCCACATGAGGAAACTGAGGCACAAATGATGAAAGACTGTGTTCAAATTAAATAACTTGCTGTGATGTTAGGGAGACAGGGTTTCTCTTAGGAGGTGGAGGTGGGGCTGTATGGCCTTCCTCTTGCTGGCAATTCAGGCTGATCTGCCTGCTTGATGGCCGCTGGCATAGGCTGTGGAGCTCCTATGCCTTCATCTTATCTTATATATTTTTTTTTTAAGGTGAAGTATGGTTGATTTACAACGTTGTGTTAGTTTCAGGTATACTGCTGCTGGTGCTAAGTCGCTTCAGTTGTGTCCGACTCTGTGTGACCCCATAGACGGCAGCCCACTAGGCTCCGCCATTCCTGGGATTCTCCAGGCAAGAACACTGGAATGGGTTGCCATTTCCTTCTCCAAGGCATGAAAGTGAAAAGTGAAAGTGAAGTCGCTCAGCGTGTCCGACTCTTCTCGACCCCATGGACTGCAGCCCACCAGGCTCCTCCACCCATGGGATTTTCCAGGCAAGAGTACTGAAGTGGGTCGCCAGTGCCTTCTCCGAAAGTTTCAGGTATATGGCAAAGCAATTCAAGTCTGTATATATACCTTTTTATTTCAGATTCTTTTCCCTTATAGGTTATAACAAGGCATTGAATATAGTTTCCTGTGCTAGACAGTAGGTCCTTGCTGGTTATCTATTTTATGCAGTCTGCCTCCAGCTTTAGAAATGCTTGCCTTTTTACTAGTGTAATGACAGTTTGTAGTATAACCTATAACAGAGCTTCTCAAACCATCTGTGTTGAAGGACAAGCTTTATTTTTTTAAAATTTTCAAACCATTGAGTGACAACATTTTTTAAATTGCTATAAAAGTTTCTAAACACTGACTTTCAATTTCTATAGTTGTGGTAGATTAACAGGGAACAACTTGCAGATTAGCACCAGTATGAGGACTATATTTTGGGTAGCACAAGTACATATTATCAGCAAATTCAGTTTCATGCTTTTAGAATTTCATCTCATTCATTCAGTTATATTTGTTAAATGCTTACTACACAGCAGGCAATAAACCAAGTGAAGTAAATAAGAACATTAGGGCCTTCTCAAAGCTAACATTCTAGCAGGGGAAGCAAATTTGGAACAACTCACTCCAAATCAATTAGTTTTTAATTTTTATGTATTTATTTTTGGCGGCACTGGGTCTTCATCGCTGCGTGCAAGGTTTGTCTAGTTGCTGTGAGCCGGGGCTTCTCTCTAGTTGCGGTGTGGGGGCTTCTCATTGCAGTGGTTTTTCTTGTTGCGGGTTCTAGGGCATGTGGACTGCAATTGTTGTGGCTCATGGACTTAATTGCCCTGAAGCATGCAGGATCTCCATGGACCAGGGACCGAACCGGTGTCCGCTAGCATTAGCATGCAGATTCTTAGCCACTGGACAACCAGGAAAGTCCCAATTCATTGTTTTTTTTAGATAAATGCCAAGAAGAAAATTAAAATGCTTGGAGTTCATATCAGAGTGTCCCAAGCTAGCCTGACAGGTTAGGGAATGTTTCTCCAGAGACTCTTCAATCTTAGAGCAGAGCAATGAGCAGAGGGTGCTAAGCTCATAGTGGGGAAAAACGGCTTCTGGGCAGAAGAAAGGGCATGCAAGGGTCCTGAGGCAGAGAGACATAGGAGGCTGCAGAAATAGAGAGACTGTGTCCTGTAGGTTTCTAAAGGTCAAGCCATGGGTTTTACATTTTATCTTACGAGCTCTAAGAAGAAAGTTCTAGAAGACTTTTAAGCAGGGTGGTAAAATGGTCAGATTAACCTTTCAAAAAGAATAGTTTTCTTTCTTTTTTCTATTTATGGCTGTGCCATTTGGGATCTTAGTTCCCCGCCCAGGGATCAAACCCATGCCCCCCTGCATTGGGAGCATGCAGTCTCTACCACTGAACCACCAGGGAAGTCCCTAAAAAGAACACTCTTACTTTTCCATTAATTTAAATACAGTGAGTTTTCATAAGAATTGCAATGGGGAATTACCATTGAATTTGGTAATTGAAATTACCAAATTTCACATATGAACAAAAAGTTTGGGGCTGTTCTCATATAGCAAGTATTGTTGTGATGCCTTTGCCTAGAAGAACACGACACGGGGACAGTCACATCTCCAAAGAGGCCGGTATGTTCTATCTCTGGGCCCTTCCTTCAGCCATGCCACCCTCTAAGGAAGGTCTTAAGGAAAGCAGCTGTGTGAGGTATGTGACTAAACTGCAGCCATTCCTCCCTCTTCTGCACTAATACAATCACTGCTGCTGCTGCTGCTAAGTCGCTTCAGTCGTGTCCGACTCTGTGTGACCCCATAGACCGAAGCCCACCAGGCTCCCCTGTCCCTGGGATTCTCCAGGCAAGAACACTGGAGTGGGTTGCCATTTCCCTGTAGGTCAAATCAGCCATGCTCTCAGCTAAAACTCATTTTTCAAGCCTACTGAGATTGACCATGTGACTCTGTTCTGGCCAAGGAGAAGACAGCAGAGATCTGCTGATTTTCCAGGTAGAAGGAGACCATCCGGCTAGTATGGCCCTGTTCACTTCATCCTACATTAAAAATGAGTCCCAGAGGTCCTGCAGCTACTTTGCCACCACGAGGCAACAAGTACATGGAAGAAATCCAACATTTGGTAAGTTTGGTGGAGCAGAAATGAAAATCTGAGTCTGGGATGACTTGGCCTGCACAGCCCACTTTCGGTCACCTGGTTCTGTGAGAAAAATAAAGCTCTATATGTTGAAGCCGCTAGGAGTCTGGTTTTTTGATTCTTGCAATTGAAAATAATTGAGCTTTCCAATTGGACACGGATGGTCCACAGAATCAGATCAAACAGCATAGCACAGTATTCTCCCCGCTGTGGCTGTTCCCGTCTTTGGACATTTAGATATTTCAAACGAAAAAGGCTTTTCTTTTTCTTTCTGACATCTCATCACCCTTCTCACCGGGAGCTGTAACACGATAAGTCGCTCTGCTTTGGATCCTTTGTTTCTTAAAAGGGGAAGGGCAGGCAGCAAGGCTTTGGTGGAAAATGCTGATATACTACACCACATCAGAATGTGCTGTTCTCATTTATTTTTTAATACAAACCCGTCTTTGCATGTGGGCACTGGCAAAGAGTTGATGGTTACGAAATATTGGGCGACAGTGGTAATATAGGAGGTAAGTGACACACAGCAAAAGAATCTTGTCTTCAAATTACACAGAACGCAAACCCATTGTGGTTCATGACATAGTTCCCACATTTTTTCCATATTTATCCAACAAGGCCCCAGTCAAATAGATCGTGTGTTCCGTTTGTTAAGTGAATATGTAAAAATACTGGACGAGTTTTGTAAAGCAGTATGTAAAAGTCATGGGAAGGCACAGCTGCTACTGCTGTCTGCTGATCGCTTCCTGTGGCACCATCGAGCTCTGGTGAGAACCAATAAAAATGGTGTGTGCAGCACTCAGGGATGAAGTTCAGGAAGTAGTGGTCACAAATGATGGATGTGACAGTTACTGTATTTAGCACCAAAGCAATTCATTTATCTTTACAGACATACGGGAGCAGAAAGGGTGAATTCAAAGCTCGTCTTCTGGGCAGCGAGGATGTTGCCACTCTAGACACACACTGTCAAGAAACCCATATGCCTACAGTGTAAAGAGCTTTTTTAAGACTATAAGCTGTCTTCCAAGCAAAGCAGCCTCTACTAAAAATAGCTCTATTTGATCAGACAGCGTAGGAAGAGTGCTACTGGTTGGTCTCTTGGGGGCAAAGATAGAATTAAAACGCAGTATAACCTCTCACAGCCACAAAAGGACCCCCCAGGATGGGCTGTCTGGCAAAGGAGAGATGTTTTAAAGGAACACATACACTACTGGGCAGCCAACTGAAAATACAAAATACTCAAATATATCTAAAAGGAAGTCTCCTTGGCTTATAATGAGGGTGAAATCCCCCTGAAGGGGTCTGGCTGAAACTCCAAATTAAGAGACTGAAGCTGAAATCCCGATGACCTTGAAGAAGCAGCTGAAGACTTAAATGCATGTTCATTCTCAGTCACTAAATTTCTGTAACATCTGGAGCATGATTAAGGCCTAAAAAGGTTGAAGAACTTCTAATAACACTAGTAGCCATTGGTTACAGTGAAGAATGGTCCTGCTGCCAGAAAAACAAATGGCCAGGCACTTAAAGCCTCTATCAGGGTGGAAAAAGGCATTCTGCCAACTTTAGTCACCTCTCGGAAACTGTGTGGTCAGTTTTCTGAACTGCATTTGAACTTCTGAAGTCCACAGTTGCTTCCCTGGGTGCAACAGGCTTCCTGGTATTTCAAGGAAACTTAAAAATCTTTGGAAAGTCTAAAAAGTTTGAAGATCCCAGTTTTGAAAAGGGGAAATACTGTAAGTATATATACAGAAAAACATATTAGAAAAAAATTTTAAGTTAACAGTAGTTATATGGGGTAGTAGAATTATTGCTTTTTAATGCATCTCATGTTTTCTGAATTTCCTAATATAAACATATATTATTATATAACCAGAGAAGTTTATAAACCATTAAAGGAGAAAAAAGACTCCTTGTCAAACCTTTTACAGAGGTGAAAGATGAGTTTGTTCTACCGTAGCCACTAATTAGCTATGTTACCTTGATATTGGAGGTAAAACTTGTAAGATTGAGATATATATGCAGAACTACAGTACTTAGAGGCATATAGTAGATCCTTTATAAGCAGCAGTTTGCATCATTTTTCCTGCTCAAACCATATTCAGTGTTCAAAACCATATTCAGATAGCACCGGGTATAAAATTCTACTTTGATGAGAAATTTAGCTGAATTTTACAGTGAAATAAAACTGTCCTGAAAACAGGGTGAAAGGATACAGTATTCCTCATGTAGCTCCAAAGCCTGGAATTCCATGGCAAGGAGAGAGATCACTGGAGGCAGATGTGACTGGAGGGTGCCAGTTTTGGGGACCAGAATCTGGCTCCCTTTCACCTCTCACTGGCTTCCAGACAGATGAGAACTGCGAGGCTCTCGTGACCATTTGTCAGGGATCCCCGTGCCTGGGATCAGGTGCAGTGACTTGGGACACAGCAACTGCCATGGCTGCAGCTGTTGGCCATCAGCCCTGGCAGGGCTATTTCAGGTTTCGACAAGCGTTCCTTGCCCCACTAGCATAGCTTCCAGAAATGCTTTGAACTATTCAAGGACCAAAAGGCCATGACGGACTCCATTCCTAGGAGGCCAGCCTTCTGCTAACCTAGCCACAGTGAGGTAGGGTTTCTCTCCCGGGTGGGGAGAGGCTGTCTATGCCCCTTGGTCAGAGCTTTCAGGGAAGAGAAACTTAAAACATCCCCTCCTCCAACTCTAAGCCTTCAGTGAAGATTTTCTGCTGAATTTTTCCCATCGTTTCAGCTAAGTATGTCTAGTATGTACTCTTTCCTTGCAGTGCAGGTAATGAGACAATGTCTCCAAAGCTAAGTAATAGTAATACTGATGGATTGCCCCTTGTGTTATGCTAAGCAGCTTCCATATCACTGCATTTATTTCTCATGACAAACTTGTGAGGTCAGTACAGTTACTGTTACTCTGATCACTGGACCCAAATTACTGTCAGCCCACAGTCACCTTGTAATGCATATATGCCTGGAAGCATCCTCACTTTACTTTCTCTTCTAAAATTTCTCAAATGATTACCAGTTTAAAATGTGCACAGTGGGGACTTCCCCGGTGGTCCAGTGGTTAAGGATCCACCTTGCAATGCAGGGGACGCAGGTTTGATCCCTGGCTGGGAAACTAAGAACCCACATACTGGAGAGCAGCTGTGCCCATGCCGCAACCAGAGAGTCCGTGTGCCGCACTAGAGAGCCCACAGGATGCAACAAAGACTTAACACAGTCAAATAAATAAATATTTTCTAAAATAAAATGTGCACAAATGGGTCTTTATGGATTCGAAAGAGCAATCTTTGTTAGCTTCTTTTTCTCAACAACACTGCCCCACTGAGCCCGAGTACTTTTCTCAATGACCCTGCATCCAGGGTTCAGATATGAGTTCTTTATATCATGTCCCTCAAGACTGAATCTCTAAGTTGTTGGCCTCAATTCTCTTCTAAAAGCTGTAATACTCTTTTTTTTTTTTTTTTTTATGGCCCAGGGAACAAATGTACTTCCATAATGACCAAAAGATAGGATGGGGGAGAGAACCAGCCAGAACCATATGCACTGAATTTTTTAGTGTAAGAAGAAGCCCGTGGCGCCATTATTCATTTATCATGCAGGCGTCCACCGGGCAACAGCTGACAAGTGCAAAACGATGCTCTGCCTGTTCCCAGACTGTCAGGACACTCAATGCAGACTGTCCACGGCGGCCCTTCCTCTGTTCTTCCTTCTACCCCCACCCCCAAAGGCTGCTCTACGCAAACATATGGGAGCCACTGGGGCTTACTCCTTCCCTTCCGATGTCCAAGTCACGTTGACAACCAGGGATTTACAACTGCCCCAAATGGAGTGCTTTGCTTTCTTTTGGGTTATTCCAAGCTTGGGGCCTGTTAAAAGTTTTGTAACTACATAAATATTTATCCATAGATTTTGGTTACTATATAAACATAACAAACACGACACTGGACCCAAACGCTGTAAGTCACACCAAAGTCTTCCAATTAAGAAACGGGGGAATGAATAAAGGACTTCGGAACTGATTATTTTTATCATGAAATATTCTTACTGCTATTTTTACGCCGGGCTTTTAAGGTACCAAAACGTATTCATCTTCGACTCTATAAATGTTCAGACCTCACTTATTGTCCGTCAGCCAGCTTGCTGAAACATGCCCCTGGATCACAGAGACCTGTGGGAGAGAGCGCATGGTGCAATACAAGGTTTCACCTTTATTTTATTGTATTGTATTATCCAAAAGTTTCTAACAAACCTAACAAGAAAGTTTTGTTAGAAACTTTTGGCCGACCCAATATTTTATTTTGTGCTGTGAGGCTTGTGGGATGTTAGTTCGCTGACCAGAGATTGAACCCATGCCCTCAGCAGTGAAAACTCAGAATCCTAACCACTGGATCACCGGGGGATTCCCAGGCCCTCACCAATTTTTAAACAAACTTGCTAACGATAGAAAGCTGAGGGTGAAAAATGCTACTCTGAGCTTTGTCACCTGTGAAGGCAAGAGGCATGACTTGGTGTTCAAGTGTCATCGGTTTACATTTGTTAGTGGGTTCTGGCTGACACAACAGATACCAGGTAGAAAGAGCTGAAACGTTTAATTTCCCAGACAGTAATTATTCAGGGAAGGCACTAAAGCACTCAGACCTAGGAAGGGACACTGTTGCTCATGAAAAATGAGTGTGTGGGGGAGGATATTATTGTGAATTCTTTCCTTAACCCTTTGTTTGCCATGAAGTTAACCCTCTACATCCAAGGAGTGAAGCTTGTACTTTATGCTCTTCAGAGTTGTGGTCTTGGGAGGGGGTCTTTGGCAGGGCTCCCAACTCTTCTGTGGGAAGCAGTTGGTCTCTGGAGAGGGTAATCTGCAGGTTACAGCCTGCTTCCTTCATCCTGGCTTGAATCCATCTCCTCCATCTTTCTTGGGCTCCTTGTCACCACATCCTGTGGACAGAGCAAGGCAGGAAGCTTTTTACTGCTTTGCAGATGATCAGACTGGAACCAGTTTTTCTGTATTTCATGGTGCATTATCAAAGGGAGCAAACTCTGCAGCTTTAGCTCAAGGTGAAATGGAGCAGGTTTGCTGGCTTCATAAATTCTGGCACAATTTTATGTATTGTCCCAAGAAGGAGATAACAGAGCAAGCCCTGGAAATTTTGTAGAACACTGCTCTGGTAAAGCTTATAATGGCTCTGCTGGGTCTTCATTTCTTTAAGGGACTGAGCCAGTGGGCAATCGGTGTTCTTGGAATGTGATTATCCCCATTCTGTACATAAGTAAATGTTGACAGCAAATGGTTTAACGACTTGCTCCGAATTTCATAGCATGCCAAGAATATAGTTAGAGAAAAAAATAGTTGGAATTTCTGATTTTCAAACCCTTGCTTTAGCCAGGAGACTCAGCTCTAAATAGACATACTTTAAATGCACACTAGCAAAATCTGAGAGAAATAATGTTGCAGAATCTAGTATCCTTTAGAACCTTTGGCTGGAAGTTATCAAAGCTCACTAACATTCTAAGTCCCTTCCCTCTGCATGGACCTCCTAGGAGGTGATGAATCACCTTTTCCCATCTGTGGACCTGCCAGGAAGAGAGGTTAAGCAACCTAGCTAAGGACAGATATTTAGAGGTAGAACCATCCCAGGCTCATCTCTTGACTCTAGATTAGAACTTTCCCAGTGATGCCAGAAACCGACCAGATGAGTTCAAAGAGACTATTGCACATCTGTGATAACTGTGTACTGTGTTGTGTAACTTGGTTCAGAATCCCCTTCTCTGTATGATTCTGGGTTAGAGTTGACCCAAAGAGGAACGGGGGAAAGATTTGGAAGGTGAAAGTAGAGCGATAGCCGCTACTTTGTGAAGGTCATTGTGGTTTCATGTGGCAACAGATGCAAAAGTGCTGTTGAGTTCCAGTTTGCCTTTGGTCTTTTCCATTCCACATCCAGCAAATCTCTCTTTCTTCCTTCCTTTCTTTCCTTCTTTCTTTCACCATTTTATTGAGGTATGATTAACATACAAAAATCTGTACATATTTAATGTATACAACTTGATGACTGTAGGAGTAAGTATATAACTGTGAAACCATCCCAATAAGTGATGTCATAAACACATCCATCCCCTCCAAAAGTTTCCTCCCACCCTCTTTATTAGTAGTAGTAGCAGTGTTGTTGTTTTGTGTGATATTTGTACCTTTCGATTAATGTCTGCCACCAGCCCCTGGCAATCACCATTGGACTCGCTCTAGTAATTCTTCTGACGGTTGGTCCAGTGGTCCCAGGCCCACCACCAGATTCAAAGGCAATAGTTTTCCATGGACTTCTCTACCAACTTTGCTTTCACAGTCCCACTCCAGCAACTGGATGTGCCTGGCTATTCTTGGCAGACTTTGACTGTCCCATTCACACCAGGGCTTCAAGAGAACTGGTTAGTCACCAGTCCTTCAGCTCCCAGTTGGGCATCTCTACTTGACCATCTTCTCCCACAATTGCCTAATACATCCTGTGATATTCATAGTGGTTCTGCTCTCTTCAGTGAACTCTGGCTGATGGAAAGTCAACATGGAGCAACACAGGAGCTGCAGAGGAATATGAGGAAGTCCCTGACTTCAAGGGACTTCCAGCTCAATGGGAGGGTAGGACATTTTCACATAGCCAGCTAGCTGGGGACTCGTGGCAGCTCACGAATTAAGTGACAAGTTCATGATGTCGCTTGAAGTCCTTGCAGCCAGAGGTGTCCAGTGTCTTTTAGCACTAGGCTCGAGGAGCTGACTGGGAATGGGCACAGTCAGCATTCTTAATGACCGGTGGCCACATTTAGTCCAAGTGAATACAGACCTTTTTCTCTGTTCCATTCAGGCTCTAGGCTTCTGATCACCATAAGAATGGAAAGAAAGTTACTTACACACTGGGTTAAAGTGTTGAGTACAGTTGAACATGAATGCTGACATTGAAGATTTCCCATCCAACCAACAGAAATTCCCCTGGCCTGCCACAGTTGGGTAACTTGAGTTCTGGAATTCCAGCCTTGGTTAACCCCAATCCACAAATTTGCTGGAGTTATGAAACTTAGTGAGAGTACTGTTTTTCTATTATTCATTCCCAATACGTTCTGTCCTGAACCAACACCACTAAATTTATTTCCCCCACATGTTTAACCCTCTGCATGTTGATCCTCTTTTGGTATCAACCAAAAGCATGTGTTCCTGGTTTTTACACAAAATGAATTTTATTTCTAACTTGGCTGGAAACTTCCCCATCCACTCAGTCTATTGTCTTTGCTGTTGTTTTGGACCTCAGTTTCCTTCTGTTAAAAGCAGTTACTGGTGGCTCCATGGGGAGGTATGAGCATCAGTGCTGGGCTAGAAACCCCGGTAAGATCCCTGGATGAAAGGTGATAGGAAACACAGGAGCAATGTGGATGCACAACCCCTGGAAAAGTCCAGTCCTCAGCCCAAAGCAATACCACAAGCTTCCAGAAACTGCTTGTGAGCTGAGGTTTCGTTTTGCAAATGTGTATCTACATGCCCGTGTGTCAGCAGTGTCGACTCCAGAGACCTAGGAATACAGTAAATGACATTGTAGGTAGCTCTGGAAAATGAGGATTTATTTTTAGTTCTGACCCTTGTCTGTTAAATGATCTGATATAAAAACGAGGAGGAAAAAGAGAGAAGAGACTGAAATCTAGGAGGCAACGAAAGGATGTGGAATTTCTGCTGGATCTTAAAAAGTATCAATGTGAAACTCAAGTACAGTTTTCCCATTTCTTTTTAATCAGAAAGGTGTTGACAGGAAAGATGGATGAAGAGTGGAGGATGTGACTTCTTAGGAGTCTTCTGTCCTGTTTGTCTTGATGTTTTACAGGCTGTTGTCCAAAGGGTTCCTGCCTAGTTTCTGTTTCTATGCTCTGCTGAAATGGAGCAAAAAGAGAAAAGAGGCCAAAGAGTAGGATCAGACGGAAAGCTGAGTC
The DNA here is from genome assembly GCF_055505025.1 of Bos grunniens. NCBI lineage: Eukaryota > Metazoa > Chordata > Mammalia > Artiodactyla > Bovidae > Bos > Bos grunniens. Next base: position 52,393,500 of record NC_141180.1, read on the forward strand.
TGCTCAGTAAAGAGAGGGAAATCGTAGAGATGCAGAAGGATGGATAAGGTGGACTGTTAGATAAGGACAGGGCTCGAGCTAAGAGACTTGAGAAGGAAAGCAGGAATATCTGATCAGCAACACAAGAACAGACAAGAAGCCAAGATCAAGAGACATAACTCTTCATTTCTATTGCAAAATGTGGTCAAACATTTTGTCATGGTACATGGACAGTCTTATACTTTAGGGATATCTGGATTTTAGTCCCAGCTTCGCCACTAAATCACTGTGTGACCTCGAAGAAGACACTTGAGCTCAGTTTTCTTCTCTATAAGCCATGGAGGTTGAATTAGAATGGGGTCTCCGGGGAATTCTCTGGCAGTCCAGTGTTTAGGACTCAGCGCTTCCACTGCCAGGGGCACGAGTTCTATCTCTGGTTGAGGAACTAAGATCCTGCATGCTGCAAGGTGCAGCGAAAGAAAAAGATGGGGTCCCCAAAGTAGAGACCTCCAAAAGAGTCAAGACAGAGCTAAGACTTGTGTGAGGACCTAAGATGGTTGCTTCCAGCAAGCCAAGCCCTCCCTCTGTCCTTCCAACACCCAGAGCTGTCGGCTGCAGATCCTGGAGGGGAGGGGTGCTCTCTCCGAGGCAGTCTGCCTTCTTAGTCTCTATGTAAAACGTGTTCCCACCCCACACCCCAACTCCCTGTGATCTCAGGACCTCAGAAATCCAAAAGTAACTTCTCTCTCTGAAGGGATGCAAATCCTAGAACTGGTTTCAATGATTCTTACTCTTCTGTCAAGTCCGAAGCTCTTAGATTTGGAGACTATTACAGAATAAGGTTGCAGACCACTTACACAGCAGTTAACTACAGACCCTTATCACAGTCTGGAGGCAAGCTGTCCCACCTGTTGGGACACTGAGCTTCACCCAGGCCTAGGTCCTGGGTCCTTTCTATCTGCTGGTCTATCTTCCCCCAGAGTTGTCCTTGTCTGCACGTGGGATTCAGGGTCACCATCACATTTGTGCTCAGCTGGTGGGAGAGGGGAAGAGTGAAAGAAAACTCCTGGATAAGCAGTTTCCTTTTAAACAAGTGATGGGGGAATTACACACATCACTGGTGCTCACAGTCCACTGTGAGAGCACGGCCACGGAGCCATATTGCACCATGGGGAGCTGGGAAATGAAACTCTTGGCTGGGTGGGGGTGTGTGGATTGAAATTCCATTACCAGAGGAGAAGAGAAGCATAGATTTGGGAAGACAAGGTCAGTCTGATGCAATAAGGAACCAGAAGACCACACTAGCCGGTGAGGGGGGTAGTTACGGATGCTTGACCAGCCATCAGAAATGTCATGGGAAGGGAAAAGAAAAAAAGATGTTATCCTTAGGAACTGTGTGTCCATTTTAAGGAAAAGACACTGTCAGCAAATACTAGCCTGCTCTTCCTCTTTGGCTACAACCCACTATTTAAGCTTTGCTTCAACATTAACTGCTACAGTGGTTTCCAAACTTCTAGAAAAGAAGTTGCATTTATAAATGCATTCTTATATGGGATTCTAATTATAAATAAGAAAACAAAAAGACTGCTCTGGCTGAAACAGAGGAGAGGGCCCAGAATTCTGGCCACCTGCTCTGGCTGTCTTCGCACATTAGAGGCCGACACCCACGGTGTTTGATGTCCACTTGAAGGTTTTCCCCTAGAACAGTGAGGCTCCAAGAAACCTAATCTGAGGATCCCTGATCTGTGAGAAGCAGGTCAAAGCTACTATCAAGGATAATGTCATCAAAGCCAAACCAGGACCACTCTGAACCTTGTAACAATGAAGTCATGCTCCAGATCCTAAAAGTGAGAAAACTGAACTTCACTCATTCCCTAAGTAAGGTCATTCCATAAACCCTATTCTGTGATAAAATGACTCCTTTTATTTATTATTACACAGCGTTGTGCATTTTAAAATTTTTATAATATTCAGATGGCTATATTCATGATTGATTTAGTCAACGACACAAACCCCAACTATAACCTGGTTACTGTGGGGAAATTTCACCCGCTAGATGAAGTGGCTTCATGGACTACACTGCTACAAAAACCCTCACAGGACAAGGTCCACCCTGACTGGGAGGCAGGAGCAGATTCAGGCAAAGGACATGAGCTCCCTGGTCAGAACATCATAATTACCAGTACCAGTGGCCAGCGATTCTCTTACCTCTTGTGATGAATATCAAGGAAGAGAGGGATGTGTGAAAGAGAAGATCCAGAATTTCAACTCAGGATTACATTATCAAAGTGTAAAAGTGTTAGTTGCTCAGTCATGTCTGACTCTTTGTGACCCCATGGACTGTAGCCCACCAGGCTCCTCTGTCCATGGAATTCTCCAGGCAATACTGGAGAGGGTTGCCATTTCCTTCTTCAGGGGATCTTCCCAACCCAGGGAACGAACCCTGGGTCTCCTGCATTGCCAGCAGATTCTTTACCATCTGAGCCACCAGGACTACATTTGTGGATGACCTCAAAAGAAGCTTCCAGAGTGTGCAGGAGCCCCGGATCCCAATGCCAGATCGGCAGAAATGCAAGCCATCCAGTTGGGGTAGAAGAGAAACACAGCAGGGAAGGGGGAGATGGACTGGCATCCCTCCAGCAGTGTCAGTGAGGAACGACACCCGCATCCCGAATGTCTGCAAGGCTATTACACATTGAAGACATCAGGGAAGAAGTCCTGAACCTAGCTAAGAGAGCAGAGTATTCCTTATGCAAGTTTACTCCTGACAAGGGTAAACAGGAGGTCTCAATAGTAAACCAAAAAGAAGGTACCAGTTTTCCTCTTACACCTCCTTCATACCAGACAAAGTTTCTTGAATCTCAATCCATTCTTAAAGAAATAATCTTCCCATTTAAGTCCTGCATGAAATGAACAAAACATCATAGAGTGTGTTGCAAATTGTTCAATAAGCGCCTTGTAAAAAACCCAACGGAAACATGGGCAAAAGACATGAACAGGCAGTTCACTGAGACTGTGAAGATGTAATCAAAAAGGAGTCCAAGCTAATTATTCCTCAGGGAATTGCAAGTGCAAACCACACTGAGATACCTTTTTATACACACCAGATTAGCAAGAATGAAGAATTGTAACAACACCCAGCGTGGGAGAGAAGAGGTAAGGCTACAGGAATTCTTTCACATTCCTAGTGGGAGTGTAAACTGCTATAATCACTTTGGAAAATCATTTGGCATTTCCTTGTAAAGTTAAACATTCATATAACTAGGACTTAGTAGTTTCACTCCTGAGTACGTATTCTAGATCAGGTTTTTTCCAAAGTTGCACCTTTCCTGGGTCGTGAACCTATTTAGTGGCATACAACTGACATTTTTAATAAACAAAATAGAATACAGCGACTTCCCTGGTGGTCCAGTGGCTAAGACTCTGCACTCCCAATGCAGGGGACCTGGGTTCGTCCCCTGGTCGGGGAACTAGATCCCATATGCTGCAACTAAGAGTTCACATGCTGCAACAAAAATCAAAGATCCCAAAAACAGCAGCTGAGACCCAGCACAGCCAAATAAATAAATATTTTTTAAAGAATACAATCGAGTAGAAAAACTTAGAGGACATTGTAGTAAGAAGTTTTGTTTCATAAATTGTTTCATGTGTATGCCCACGTGTGTGCGAGTTGTGGTATAATTTTCACGGTTGCTAAATGAGTCCCCCGTGGAGGAGCAGAATGTTTATTCCTGGGATCAGCCTTTGAATGTTATAGCAGAAAAGGTTTCCAGAATAAATTCACCCAAGTTAGTACCAGGCCACGTTCCTTGATTTTCTTGACTAAAATAAATTATTTTCTTCAAACTGTATTTTTGCACAAACCCCTTTTTACCAGAGGACAGCCTGTGCCATCTGGACCAGGCTCTTCAGTGGACACAATTCATTAGCTGCCCTCACTCTCAAAATGCAATTGAAATGGATGCATCCTTTAAACTGAATACAAACAATGGCTTCTCCACACTCATTTGACTCAATAATTCATGAAGTACTCATGATTACTTACTGAGAATAAAGTAAAATTAGCCTCATAGCAGCCCAGGAAATGTATCTGCCCTAAGGTATTAAGTGTCTCTGTGTGCGTACTCAGTTGTGGCCAACTCTCTGCAACCCAGTGGACAGTAGCCCCCCAGGCTCCTCCATCCATGGGATTCTCCAGGCAAGAATACTGGCGTGGGTTGCCATTTCCTCCTCCAGGGGATCTTCCCAACCCAGGGACTGAGCCTATGTCTCTTGCATCTCCTGCTTTGGCAGGTGGATTCTTTACCACTAGTGCCACCTAGAAAGCCCATTAAGTGTCTCTATACAATGGCAACTTTTACAGTCTTAAAACCATTCTTAGTCCCAAGGACTACTGGAACAAAAGCATCAATTATGAACTGTTGGGCTTGCAAAGGTGGAACAAATTTTCATATCTTTGTGCTATAGGTTGAATTGTTTCCCCTCAGAATGTATGTGCTAAGCCCTACTGCCTCACAAATGTGGCCTTATTTGGCAACAGAGTCACCGTAGACATAATTTGTTAAGACAAAGTCATACTGGAATTGGTAGGACCTTTGTTCAATATAAAGTTTCCTTTTATAAAGGGAAATTTTGGACACAGGCATGTACACAGGCAGAATACCATGTGAACATGAAGGCATGAATCAGAGTGATACAGAAATACTAAAAATTCCAGAAAACCACCAGAAGCTAAGCAAGAGTCATGGAATGGATCCCCTCTTACAGACCTCAAAAGGACTCAACCCTGCTGACATCTTGATTTTGGGATTTCAAGTCTCCAGAACGACAATGATTTCTGTCATTCTAAACCACCAAGTAGTGGTACTGTTACAGTAGTCCTAGCAAACTAATACACGTTAGATCACTAAGATTTAGGCAAATGCTTTATATCCTATTTAAATACTTAATATTATAATTATGATTCTAAGTTTACACTTCCTTGGTGGCTCAGTTGGTAAAGAGACTGCCTGCAATGCAGGAGACCCAGTTTGGATCCATGGGTTGGGAAGATCCCCTGGAGGAGGAAATGGCAACCTACTCCAGTATTCTTGCCTGAGAAATCCCATGGAAGAAGAACCTGGTGGGCTGTAGCCCACGAGATCACAAGTGGGACATGACTGAATGACTAAACACTGAGGGTTTATAGTCAACATGTGATATCAGGAAACTTGGAATTAAGACTCCAGTTTGCATAGTTTCCAGCCCAACCTGTTGATAAGACAAAGTTGAGCTGATTACTCACTGTTGAAAGTGAGGACACCACTGCACAGAGTTTCAGTAGGGATTAGAGGGGAAAAGGCAAGGTTGAAATTTATTAAGAACTTGAAATTTGGTCTAAGACCAGTCTTTCAGTATAGAGGCTTGAGGATGATTAGCAAAGACTGGCATATAATGATGGACACAGCAAAGCAAGGATTTTGACACTGGATGTCAAAGAGTCTTTGAGCCTGAACAGTTGATGCTTTCTACTGAAAGAGCTGGAAGTTCCTCTATTGAACAATAAGGCTATTTGCCTGTGAAAGTGTCTCCTGGAATAGTAAATTATGTAAATAGTAAATTATTCAATTATGATAAACACAATTGAATAACAAAGTCATACTAAGGCAGACGGGTAGGTGGTGTTGGTTCTTATGTCCAGAGTGGATGGGAATGGGGAGAGATGGTCTCAGTTCTCAAGCATAAAATGTGAGTCAAGTGCTGGACTTCGTGGCTGGTGTCCTCTCATTACCTCTCTTTCGGGCGGGCTCATGCTGCTCTTCTCCATCTGTGTTCTTTCTCCCAAAGTCAGTTCCTCATTCAAACTGGCTCTCTGCCAGCACTGTCCCTCACTGTCATCCAAAAACGAATTTCTTCCTACCCTAAAACTCATTGCTAATTTTCATTTTGGTTAATCTGTGTAATATTACGGATTTCTCATTGCTCTAAGTCCCTCTGCACAGAATTGCCTAATTTTAAGGAGAATTCAACCCACAGGAAAAAGGCAGTGGAGACAATTCCAGAGGAAAAATTGTCTTCTGAAGAGGTGATTAGATACTCTCCTTCCACCACCTCCATGCCTATTTCCACCATGGTCTCAAATAGAGGGCAGATGGTCACTTGGCCCACTAGCTTTTGCTGTTTCTGCTGAGATAATCAGATAAAGTCTCTATCAGCATCAGCTGCTTTCAGGGTGCTGGAAATTTCTTTGCATTCAAAATAGGCATAGAGCCAGCAGTTTAGAACTCAGATTGTTGTTGTTGCTGTTGTTATTTGGTCGCTAAGAGGTGTCCGACCCTTTTGTGGCCCTGTGGACTGAAGACCGCCAGGTTCCTCTGTCCATGGCATTCTCCAGGCAAGAATACTGGAGTGAAAAAAAAGAGAATACTGGAGTGGGTTGCCATTTCCTTCTCCAGGGCATCTTCCCGACCCAGGGATCAAACCCGCATCTCCTGCATGACCAGGCGGATTCTTTATTGCTGAGCCACAATTTGGAACTGGCTTCCTGGTCCTGGGTGGCCCAGGTTGAATTAATCTAGATCCATTTTCCTACCCCCTGCCTGTTCCCAGCCTTCCTCACCCCCAAAAGGCTAATTTCTTGCTTTCAAAAGCTACTTGGAAGAATTGGTAATTCTCTTCTGGTGCAATCACAGGGGAATGAATGGTTCATTGTTAAATAAGTCATTCCCCTGAATAAGGAGATCTTTCCTTCAAACAAGGTTAGGGGTGTTGGACCAAATGTTATAATTAAACCAAGTATTTATCTGCACTTCTTGTTATGCAGCCCAATGTATATAGACGTTTCAAATAACTGAATTTGGGGTTCCATCATGTTATTTGCTATTAAGACAAATCAGTTTGGAGACAGGCATGTAGTAAAGCACAATAGCTATCTTATTTTTAAAAGGTTCAAAGATATCTGAGATTTTTGAAAATGTAGACATTTTACAGGGCGTAGGAAAAGCAACTAGCAATTTCCTGAATTGCAAAGAGTATTTTATAGAGTTAAGTTATAAGACAATTATACTTTCACTAGATGCCCAAATTCTACTTATCCGCTTAGAATTTCTGTTGATTTGTGAGTGAGAAATAAAGATATAATTTACTGGCTAAGCCAGTCCTATAATGAATGGAACAAAACAGGATACGCTTGAGAAGTAATAAGCACTGTCTTTGATTTCTAACACTCAGGAAATCTGAACTGTTTGTGTGAGTTAGGTCTTTTGGGAAAAAAAAAAGTCACTAGGGTTTCCTAAACTTTCTAAAGAGAGATGTTGGTTGGTTGGTTTGTTTGTGGTAAAATATACATAAAATTTACCATTGAAATCATTTTAAGTGATAGTTCACTGGCATTAAATAGTGCATTCAATCACATTGTTGTACAACTATCACCCCCAGCCATCTACTGAACTTTTTTATCTTGCAAAATTGAAATTCCCTGCGCATTAACAATAACCCCTCATTCCCTCCTTCCTCTAGCTCCAATAATCTCTACTCTACTTTCTATGCCTGTGAATTTGACTATTCTAGATACCTCTTATAAGTGGAATCGTACAATATTTGTCCTTCTGTGATTAGCTTATTTTACTTGGCACAATGCTTTCCAGTTTCACTCATGTTATATGTGTCCGAATATATATGCATGTGTTAGAATTTCCTTCCTTTTAAAGGCTGAATAATATTCACTGCATCTAGATGCTGTATTTTGCTTATCCATCTATCTGTCAATAGACACTTGGGTTGCTTCCACCTGAGTTGTTATTTTTCATATCTTGTCATTTTCTGACAACTCCCATCTTTGGAGCACTGGAGAAAGTCAGACACAGTTGGAGAGGGGGCAGGTGATGGGCTTACCTGCCTCCTGAGAAACCTGTATGCAGTTAGAACTGAACACGGAATAACAGATTGGAGGTGAGGCAGGTGAGGGGAAAGATGAGGCAGAGTGGGCAGCCAAGGGCCTGTGCAGAGGGAGGCAGAGGGCCAGGTGGCTTCCCCAGAGGCCAGGCAGCCAGCAGCATCATCTGCCAGAAAAGTTCTACCAGCAGTGGTTCTTCTTGGTTTCAGGTGTCCTTTGACCACTGTATTTAGAACCCCTGGTCAGGTACAGCCTCTGGTGTAATCAGGTAGGTGATTCTAGAATGACACTAACATTTCTAAATCAACATTCACTAAGGCCTAACAAGAAGACCCGTACCAGAACTAAGCAAGCCAGGAAGATCATTTTTGATCAGATGAGCAGTTAGGAAGTCTTCGCGTGTGCTCGCACGCGCTCAGTTATGTCGAACTCTTTGTAACCCCATGGACTGTAGCCTGCCAGGCTACTTTGTCCATGGGATTTTCCAGGCAAGAATATTGGAGTGGTATGCCATTTCCTACTTCAGGGGATCTTCCTGACCCAGGGATCCAACCTACGTCTCCTGCATTGGCTGCTGCTGCTAAGTCGCATCAGTCACGTCCGACTCTGTGTGACCCCATAGACTGCAGCCCACCAGGCTCCCCCATCCATGGGATTCTCCAGCCAAGAGTATTGGAGTGGGTTGCCATTGCCTTCTCCCCTGCATTGGCAGGCGGATTCTTTACTGCTAGCACCACCTCACAGGAAAAGGGAGCTCCAAATTCCCTACTAACTCCAAACAGCACTGTTTTAAACCCGGGTTTTACAAACTTATGGTTGCCCAGGGGCGAGGGGGGGTAGGGATAGTTAGGAAGTTTGGAAAGGTCATGTATACACTGCTATATTCAAAATGGATAACCAACAAAGACCTACTTTATAGCACATGGAACTCTGCTCAATGTTATGTGCCAGCCTGGATGGGAGGGGGTGTTGGGGGGAGAACAGATACATGTATGTATGTCTGGCTGAGTCCCTTCACTGTTCACCTGAAACTATCACAACATTGTTATACCACAATACAAAATAAAAAGTTTAAAGTTAAAGAAAAAATAACCCGAGTTTTAAGTTTGATTGAAATGGGATCACATGACAAGTTCTTCCTGAATCAAAAATAAAAGGGAGTATCCGGTCTGGGGCAAATTAGGCTGTAAGACTAAGTAGAAATATTGATAATTTCAGTACTTTGACACATTCAACATTAATATTTAAAAATTTAAACACAAAAACTGAGTCATCATTTGGTTTTTCATACTAAAGCTGAAGAGAGGCTAAGGTATATATTAACAATTGTACATGTGAATAAACAAAGTTTCAGGAAAGCTACGTGACATAACTAACAAGTAGTGGCATTGGAACTGGAAACCAGGTTTTCTGAACTTAAAATTTAAGTTGTTTCTTTAAGTCAGAGGTGTTTAATCTCTGGAAACGAGATAGAGGTAGACCGAGTGGCACTGGGGACTGGATAAAATTTTAATAACTTACAGCATGCCAGTTCCGACTTTGCTACTAACAAGTCATCTCATGTGAGAGAAATAACCTTATCACAATTTCTCCTTCTAAGAAACTAGGATTCAAGTAGGTGACTTGTCCAGGGACTCATGAGTGTAGGATTTGATCCCAGTGATCTCATTTGATATGGTTTTTCCAGTAGTCACAATATGGATGTGACAGTTGGACCATAAAGAAAGATGAGCACTGAAGAATTGATACTTTTGAACTGTGGTGTTGGAGAAGACTCTTGAGAGTCCCTTGGACTGCAAGGAGATCCAACCAGTCAATCCTAAAGGAAATCAGTCCTGAATATTCATTGAAAGGACTGATGCTGAAGCTGAAGCTCCAATACTTTGACCACCTGATGCAAAGAACTGATTCATTGGAAAAGACCCTGATGCTGGGAAAGATTGAAGGCAGAAGGAGGAGGAGACGACAGAGGATGAGATGGTTGGATGGCATCACCAACTCAGTGGACATAAGTTTGAGCAAGCTCTGGGAGCTGGTGACGGACAGGGAAGCCTGGCGTGCTGCAGTCCATGGGGTCGCAAAGAGTCAGATACAACTGAGTGACTGAAGTGCTCTCGATTGAAGAGTCCTCAATCTTCACCTCTATTCTAGAAGCAGAAGCACATTTTTGTTTTTGTTTATGGATTTCTAAAGAAAAGTGTACTCAGAATTTAAAACTAATGAAGGCAAATCTGCTCTGACTGAAGTAGGTGAGGAGTCCAGAAGCTCCCCCAGAGGGTGCTGTCCACAGGGTGACCTGAGGAATCCAGAAACTGCCCATCATATTGGTCAGAACTTTCTAAATCTTTACAAGTCTTACTGAGCCAAACCTGGACCTTCTCCCTCCCTCATTCCTTCACCCCACTCCCCACTCCCCCCCTCACCGCCCCCGCCCCACGAAACTGTACTACTTACATTTTGAGAGGTAAAACCTGGTAATTTCTCCAATATTTCAAAACTGATTTCTCTCACAAAGTCACCCAACCTTAAATGGGGTTCTAGCTCTCTGTCTCTATTGACCAATTGCTGTGTTTGGACACAGCAAAAGTTATCTTTGGACAGTATTTAAAATACTATGTACTAAACATGGCTTCCCTGTAGCTCAGATGGTAAAGAATCTGCCCGCAATGCGGGAGACCTGGGTTCGATCCCTGTGTTGGGAAGATCCCCTGCAGAAGGGAATGGCAACCCACTCCAATATTCTTGCCTGGAAAATTCCCGGGACAGAGGAGCCTGGTGGGCTACAGTCCATGGGGTCACAAGGGGTCACAAAGAGTCGGACACGATTGAGTGACTATTACTACACTACACTAAACGTGGTTAATGATCCTTGGCCTAAATGGAGAGAAAGCAGGAAGGGCAGGATTCCCTTTCACTGAAAGGACTAAGTGATAGTAGCGTGTGCAGTCCGTGATCTCAACAGATCCGTGAACATCCCTGCCTGACCTGCGATGCTGGAGAGAAGCCCCATTCAGTCTGGCTCACTCCGCACCTTCCGATCCCCTGAGAGGGCTGGCTGCCGCGGGCGGAGTCTGAGTGCAACAATTCCGAGATCCGAGTGCAGAGGCACGTGCCCGGAGAGCAGGCCCTGAGAGCGAGCAGTAATGAATGAAGCTTTGCTCCAGAGACTGTAACCAAGGCGATCGTAAGGCTGGCCTGGGTGTGGGGTGAATCATTTGAATCACGATGGCAAACGATGGCAAGCAAATAAACACGTAACACCTCTTTGTCTAGCGCAGGGGAGGCCAGAATGGTGAATTTTCCAGGTAACCGGAACTTATTCCTTTAAGAACCCCAACTGCAAATCTGAAAACATTTGGTGGTGTTTTTGAAACTTTTTAGATGTATTCCCTTTGATGTACCGGGATATAGCTCTGGGTCTTCATTCGTGAGACTCCGTTAATGTTCCACGTTTAGGACCTTTAAGGTCCGTGGGGCTCCTCTTCTGTCCCCACAAGCATTTGTCCCCCACCCCATACAGGTGCTGGCTTGCCGTGCTGCCACACCCGCAGCTGCCTCTTGAGGCCCCTTTCTTTAATTTGTATGGGGCCAGGGAGCCAGAAGCTGGAACTTCTCAGAACAGGTTAATAAATCAGGCTGAAAACAGTTTTGATGGTAGCCTGAACCCTACAAATTAAGTACCTGTCTGAGCTTTGGTACATTGATTTTTAAATCAACGTAAGTGTTTTTCTTTTTTAAAATTTAGTTTTGAATATTTGTTTATTTATTTGGCTGTGTGGGGTCTTAGTTGTGACACTGGGCATCTTCAGTGCATGGCATGGATTCTAGTTTTGGCAGGCTTAGTTGTCCCCAAGGCATGCGGGATCTTAGTTCTCCAACCAGGAATCAATTGGCGTCCCTTGCATTGCAAGGTGGATTCTTAACCACTGGACCACCAGGGAAGTGGCTCATAGCTATTCTTCTCAGTTGTAGTAAAATGCACATAACATGAAATTTAGTATCTTAATCATTTAGTGGCATTAAGTACATTCACATTGTTGTGCAGCCATCACCACTATCCGTCTCCAGAGCTCTTTCATCTTGCAAAATTGAGACTCTACACCCATTAAACAATAACTACCCTATTCCCTCTCCTCTCCAGGCCCTGGAAACCCCTATTCTATTTTCTGTCTCTATGAATTTGACTGCTCTCAATACTTCATGTAAGTGGAATTATAGAGTGTGTGGTTTTTTGTGACTGGCTTATTTTACCTACCATAAAATCCTCAAGGTTTGTGTACAATGAAGCACGAGTCAGAATTCCCTTCCTTTTTAAGGCTGAATAATGTTCCATTGTGTATGTGATGGAGAAGGCAATGGCACCCCACTCCAGTACTCTTGCTTGGAAAATCCCATGGACGGAGGAGCCTGGAAGGCTGCAGTCCATGGGGTAGCTGAGGGTCAGACACGACTGAGCGACTTCACTTTCACTTTTCACTTTCATGCATTGGAGAAGGAAATGGCAATCCACCCCAGTGTTCTTGCCTGGAGAATCCCCGGGACGGGGGAGCCTGGTGGGCTGCCGTCTATGGGGTCGCACAGAGTCAGATGCGACTGAAGCGACTTAGCAGCAGCAGCAGTGTATGTGTACTATATTTTGTTCATCCACTCATCTGTTGATAGGTACTTGGATTGCTTCCTCATTTTGGCTATTGTGAATAATGTGTTGCTATGAGCATGAGTGTACAAATATCTCTTTGACTTCTTGCTTTCAGTTCTTTGGGGTATATTCCGAGAAGTGGAATTGCTGGATCATGTAGGAATTCTATTCTTAATTTTTGGAGAAACTGCCATACTGTTTTCCATAATAGCTGCACCGATTTATATTCTCACCAACAGTGCACAAAAGTTCCAACTTCTCCACATCCTTGCCAACACTTGTTATCTTCTGTCAAATTCCTTTTTTTGCTTACTTACTGGTTCTTAGTTGTCCTTATGTAGTGAAAAACTACCAGCTTTCAAGACCTCTGGATCAGTGGGGTGTCTACCGTGTGAAGCAATAACAAGTTAGGCAGGTATGTCTCACAGCAGTTGTGATCATAAAAATCATACTTTAAATGTAGTATAGAGGAGCTAGCTATTTAAAAAAAGCTTACAATCAATTATTTTAAAATATTTTTTTACAAAATAACTTTTTATTATATTATATTCATTGTAGAAATTATAGAAAAGGGAATAAAAGAAAATAATGCCACTGTGTAGAGATGACTTCTGTTAATATTTGTGTTCATATTCCCTTCTCTATACACTTGCCCTCTACACATATATGTGTGTGTGTCTATATGTATACATTATGTATATGTATTTTGTATATATAAATATTTTATATATATTCCCTGTCATTTTTCTTCACTATCTTTTCTGCCCTGGCCCCCAAAACACTCATATACTTGCACCTTAGACTGTTGATTATTCTCTAATCCTCCCATACATGCTCGTGGATTTGTAGCTTATCCACTCTTATTCTTTTAAACTGGCCTTATTCTATTCTTGCAGTTTGGTAGTCTGTAGCATTTTTCCATATCATCATATTTTTAAATCAGCTTCAGATACATGCTTTTTAATAGCTGTATAGTAAGAATCCTTAAAAAATAATCACCTCTTATTATCTTTTGGGGAATATTCATGTTCTGGACTTTCTCAGGTATACTTTAGGGTTTTAAAAAAAATAATCAAACCTGTTTTTACAGGAGCCCCACTGGGTAGACTCTTTCCTAAGACTGTTACTCCCATTTTATAGATGGTGAAAGATAGACACCCAGAGAGGTATTTCTGGTCTGGTATTTTTTTCAAATGGTAAGAATATTGATCTGTTACATATGGGAAAGAGACTTGCAGAATGGGCCAATTGAGTGTGGCACTCAAAGATTCCTAAAAAATATGAAGGCGCCCTGAAGATCACTGTGTAATTTCATGAGCAGCTTCTCCTTCAGAGTTAATTGACAGTTAACAATAATTCTAATGATGCTTTGGTGTTGTCAGACCTTCGGGGTTCATGCTTTCATGAGTGTGTGCCTTTTTAGAGAGCAATTAATAAGTGTTGGCAGTGTGCTTGTTATCCTCCTGAAATGCTTGGGAAGGATATTGTCGTTGCTGTAGCTTTGTGTATTTTGGGTCCTACAAGTGATTTACCACTTACTAAATTCGAAATCCAAATTGTAGATTTGGCTCTGGCTGCTGCCAGCTAACAAATGCTATAATACTGGGAAAAAGTTAAGAAGCTATCAGACTGCTTAAATTTCTAACTTTTTCCAGGATGATCATGTGGAAGAGAAATGTCTAGATTCATAGGTCAAACAATGATAATCTGTATCATTTAAAACAGTAATTGTCATATTCCCATATGGAAAAAAATTCTTCATCATGTATTTTTAACTTGAAACACTTCAGTAAACAACTTTTAAAAAATATTATCAATCTATAAGTTATAATTTAAGTAATAATTACTAGATTGCTTTAATTGTGATTATAGAGCTAAATAGTAGACTATATTTTTGTAAGTATTATTATTCCTTTTTCTATTCTGTCCCTTGAGCTGTAAAGAAAGAAAAAAATACAGCATACAGAAACATCAGTTCAGTTCAGTTCAGTCGCTCAGTTGTATCCAACTCTTTGTGACCCCATGAACTGCAGCATGCCAGGCCTCCCTGTCCATTACCAACTGCTTGAGTCTACCCAAACTCATGTCCATTGAGTTGGTGATGCCATCCAACCATCTCATCCTCTGTTGTCCCCTTCTCCTCCTGCCTTCAATCTTTCCCAGCATCAGGGTCTTTTCAAATAAGTCAGCCCCTCGAGTCAGGTGGCCAAAGTATTGGGAGTTTCAGCTTCAACATCAGTCCTTCCAATGAACACCCAGGACTGATCTCCTTTAGGATGGACTGGTTGGATCTTCTTGCAGTCCAAGGGACTCTCAAGAGTCTTCTCCAACACCACAGTTCAAAAGCATCAATTCTTCAGCACTCAGCTTTCTTTATAGTCCAACTCTCACATCCATACATGACTACTGGAAAAACCATAGCCTTGACTGGATGGACCTTTGTTGACAAAATAATGTCTCTGCTTTTTAATATGATGTCCAGGTTGGTCATAACTTTTCTTCCAAGGAGTAAGCATCTTTTAATTTCATGGATGCAGTCACCATCTGCAGTGATTTTTGAGCCCTCAAAATAAAGTCAGCCACTGTTTCCCCATCTATTTCCCATGAAGTGATGGGACCAGATGCCATGATCTTAGTTTTCTGAATGTTGAGCGTTAAGCCAACTTTTTCACTCTCCTTTTTCACTTTCATCAAGAGGCTTTTTAGGTCTTCACTTTATGCCATAAGGGTGGTATCATCTGCATGTCTTAGGTTATTGATATTTCTCCTGGGTATCTGGATTCCAGCTTGTGCTTCTTCCAGCCCAGCGTTTCTGCATATAAGTTAAATAAGCAGGGTGACAATATACAGCCTTGACATACTCCTTTTCCTATTTGGAACCCGTCTGTTGTTCTATGTCCAGTTCTAACTGTTGCTTCGTGACCTGCATACAGGTTTCTCAAGAGGCAGGTCAGGTGATCTGGTATTCCCACCTCTTTCAGAATTTTCCACAGTTGATTGTAATCCACACAGTCAAAGGCTTTGGCATAGTCAAAAAAGCAGAAATAGATGTTTTCCTGGAACTCTCTTGCTTTTTCCATGATCCAGAGGATGTTGGCAATTTGATCTCTGGTTCCTCTGCCTTTTCTAAAACCAGCGTGAACATCTGGAAGTTCACGGTTCACGTATTGCTGAAGCCTGGCTTGGAGAATTTTGAGCATTACTTTGCTAGCGTGTGAAATGAATGCAATTGTGTGGTAGTTTGAGCATTCTTTGGCATTGTCTTTCTTTGGGACTGAAATGAAAACTGACCTTTTCCAGTCCTGTGGCCACTGCTGAGTTTTCCAAATTTGCTGACATATTGAGTGCAGCACTTTCATAGCATTATTTTCTAGGATTTGAAATAGCTCAACTGGAATTCCATCACCTCCACTAGCTTTGTTTGTAGTGATGCTTCCTAAGGCCCACTTGACTTCGTATTACAGGATGTCTGGCTCTAGGTGATTGTCACCATCACGATAACACCATCGTGATTATCTGGGTCATGAAGTTCTTTTTTGTACAGTTCTTCTGTGTATTCTTGCCACCTCTTAATATCTTTTGCTTCTGTTAGGTCCTTACCAGTTCTGTCCTTTATCGAGCCCATCTTTGCATGAAATTTTCCATTGGTATCTCTAATTTTCTTGAAGAGATCTCTAGTCTTTCCCATTCTGTTGTTTTCCTCTATTTCTTTGCATTGATTGCTGAGGAAAGCTTTCTTATCTCTCCTTGCTATTCTTTGGAACAGAAAAATCAAGGCACACATTTATGAGAAAATGTGAGAATGTACTGTTGCTGCTGCATTGTAGATTTAGACTAAAATGGTGCAATTTTTCATGATCACATCTGCTGCTGCTAAGTCACTTCAGTCGTGTCCGACTCTGTGTGACCCCAGAGATGGCAGCCTACCAGGCTCCTCTGTTCCTGGGATTTTCCAGGCAAGAGTAATGGAGTGGGTTGCCATTTCCTTCTCCATCACATCTGCTAGCAAAGTTAATTGTGAAGAATCTCACTGTTTTCCTCCTATCACTTTATAGTGAATAAATTCTGCTCCTCAAGCATCAAAGTCAATGATAATCCACTCTTCTGTAATTAGCACCACTTCATCCATCATGCAGTTTGAAATATGTTGAAATACAATGTTTTGCTGGATTTCAAATAATAAATATAGAATTTTAAAAACATTAGAACTAGAAAGATATTATTCTTTCTCAATTTAAAGAGAAAGAAACAAAGAAGATAAACAAATTGCCTAAAGGCAGATTTTTTTTTTTTCATTTATTCACCCAGTCCTTCATCCACATATTCAAGCAACCACGGTTAACAGGCAGGAGTCAATGTGAGGCCCTCCGAATGCAAAAAGAGTGTAATAAGATACCAAGACTGTTTTTAAGGATTTAAACTCCAGCAAGAAGAGGCAGGCAACCCCACAATTAATCACTACAGTGGACTGTGCTCAGGACCTTGTTGGCAGCATGGGCTAAGTGCTACCAAAGCACAAAGATAAAGGTTAATTTTACCTGAGACAGTCAGGAAGGTTTCCCAGAAGAGGAGACTTTTGAACTGGGCCTTAAGGAATGAAGATTTCTTGTGTTCATGTAGAGAAGAGCAAAAGGCAACCCAAGCAGAATATACAACATGAGCAAAGCGTCAAATTCATGAGCATCTGTGGCAGGACTAGGGAATGGCCATCAGCCTAAGGTGCAAGGGTGTGGGGAGAAAAGGCAGGGGGAAAAATGGCAGAAAATTGATCTTAAAGAATCTCATGTGGTTAAATTGGTAAAAACTTTGAATGTCCTGCTGAGTGTGAATTTTATTCCAAGAAAATATGGGTTCGTGAAAGGCTTATAAGTAGGGTTGGGATATGATCAGAACTTGGTTTGCACCGGGGATGAGTTAGAAATTTACATCCTAGACAGGAGATGATGAGAGCCTAAATGTGGAAGAGTGGCAGTGGTGGAACAAAGAAGATATATGAATATCCAGTAAGCAAATAAAAAACACTCAACTCACTAGTCATTAGGGAAATAGGAGTTAGAACCACAATGAGATGACACTACATATACTAGAATGGTTTAACTTAAAAAGGCAGACCGTACTAAGTGTTGGCAAGGATTCTCATATATGGAATTCTCATATACTGCTGGTAGGAATGTAAAATGGTACAATTTTGGAAAACAGCTTGGCAGATTTCTATAAGGTTAAATATACACTAATTACATGATCCAGCCCTTCCAAATCTAATTCTTTACCAAAGAAAAATAAAAACATATTCATTTCAGTATTCAAAATCCACAGAGTCCACAGAGACTTGTAGATGAATGATCACATCAGCTGTAAATGTATATCAGCACAATAACCTAAACACTGGAAACCCTAATGTGTATCAGTGAATAAACAGCATAAAATGAATACTGAGAAATAAAAAGTAATGATCTATTAATACCTGTAACAGCATGGAGGAATCACAAATGCATTACATTAGGTAAAAGAAGTCAGCACAAGAATACATACTGCATAATTACATTTATGAAAAACTCCAGAAGAGACAAATCTAATCTACAATAATACAAAGCAGACCAATGGTTGCCTGGGGCAGAGGGAAGGATTGACTAGAAAGAGTCACAGGGGAATATTTTTGGAGTGATGGAGTTGTCCTATACCTTAATTGTGATGGTGGTCATAGGGTATATAAATTTGACAAAACTCAAGTAAATGTGGATGCATTTTATTATATATAAATTATGTTACAATAAATTTCATTTAAAAATAGTAAATTGAACTTGGTGAATAAAATTAACTAAAAACATGGCAGTTGATCTGATTTTACAAATTTTTCCATTGTGTATATGCATGTGGTCAATCATGTCCTACTCCTTGCAACCCCATGGACTATAGACCGCCAGGCTACTCTGTCCATAGAATTTTCCAGGCAAGAATACTGGAGTGGATTGCCATTTCCTACTCCAGGGGATCTTCCTGATCCAGGGGTTCAACCTGTGTCTCTTGTGTTTCCTGAATTGGCAGGTGGATTCTTTACCACCAGCACCACCTAGGTTTTTCCATTGGTTCTATTTAATTATAAATTGATGTCTTAAAATAATCAAAAAGACGCAGACAGAAACAAATACAAAAAGGATCTCCCATTCCATTTCATTCCGTCAATCAGAAGGAGAGAGTTATATGGTAAAATTCAGCAGCCAATACAGAGTCCCAGTTCCATGTATTAGCAAAAAGCAACTTAAGTAGATGTTAATGTGGTATTAGTAAACTCCACTAGATTGGAAATAATTTATTTTATGGATTCATGAATCACCTTTCACCCATTTGAAAAGTCATTTTTATATTTTTCTATATTTTGAATGTATCTCTTCTGTATGCACTTAAACTCCATAAAATAGTTGAGCTATCTTTAATAGTGCTGATCCTAGACATTTCTTTATTCCTTCGTATTTTCATTTTTATTCTTATTTTCACAATTTTTATTATACATCCAGGGGAAAAGAAATTGTGGAAAAGTAAAATATGAAGGAAGATAAAGTAAAGGAGAGAGACATTGCACAGAACTTGTTCCATAACAACTCTGCCATCATTCAGACTTTTCTCTATTGTTTTCCATGTTACTCCTTAAAGGAATGATTGCCTGGGAAGGAGAAGAACTTGGAAAGGAAGCCAGAAGGATTAAGGCCTGCTTTATCTCGATCTTCAGGGGAAATTCCCTCCCTTCTTTTCAGGAATCTCTCTTTTCCTCCCTCCAGAGGTGTGATTCTACAAGGGTTCTCAAGCGAGGGAGGCATGGACCTAAGCTGGACCAATCAAAGTCCTTCATCCCTGGCCAGTGTTTCGGTCAGGTATGCGCACATGACCCAAGCAAGTCAATCAGAGCTTATCTCTGTTCCTCCCACGTACAATTTGTTGAGGTAGAACATGTCCCTCCTTGATAGCCAAGTAAGAGGTGAGCCAGAAGCTCTGGCAGCTGTATTACAGCTTTGTGAAGAAGCCAGTCTGAGAGGAAGAAGCGATTACTCAGAATTAGACAGAAGGCAGAGAAAGAGTCTTGCCTGTTTGGCACATTGGTCATCCCTGCCTTTCCTGAGATTTTATGACATGAGAAATAATTCCCTCAGTTCAAGTTGGTTTTTGTCTATTATAATCTTTTAAAAGGAGTGATTAATGTAGGAAAGTAGGAACTCTTGTCCTCCGACTTGGACTACAATGCAATCAGTCTTTCTAGGGCAGCAGAGAGCGGCTGGGGGCTCTAATGAAAGAAATATTCAGGGGTCCTCCAACAAGGGCATGTGTGTATTGATATATTCAGGACTGCTTCCAGAACTCTGCACTCCACATATTTCTAAAGGGCCTCCCCTCTCTCTGACTCCCTTCCTGACCCAGATTAACACTTCTAATCAGACCTAAGCGTCTTGAGCTCTAAGTTCCCTTCTTAAAGCCTTCTCAGATCTCTTACGTACTCTAGCTTCACTAAAGTCATTTAACTGGACTGCTGCCTAGTAAGTCTGGAGGCCAAGATCCAAAATATTGCTATGAGACCTCCAGGAATCTCTGCTTCATTCCTTCTTTCCTCTTTGGAGAGAAATGGACTTCTTAAACTCTTCTGAAGAATGACTTCAGTGTGTTTTTCAAGTTGGAGAGAAACATGGGTTTCATCCCAACTTCTGCCTGGCTCCTTAGTCATGATATACCGACAATGGTCCCTCACTGAGAACTCTGCCAAGGGTAACTGAGCAGGAGCTGATTCCTCAGAGTTTGGTGGATGAGGGGTGGAGCTTCTTCCTCATACTTAGCTTTGCCACCAACCTGATGGCCTGAGAGGGGTGCTTTCCCCCATAGAAACTTGAACTTGAACATGGACAGATACTTTTCTTTTAAGACCTTGTGGACCCACTGAAAGCAATTTGGAGCATTCAAATAAGATTTTGCTAAAGATCTGTGGATAACAAAAGAAAAACAAGCAGAGGGAAACAAGAATCTAGATTACCTGGTTTGTAAGTTACGGTTCTTGCTCATGAACTCAAGTGCTCCTGTCTTATCTGCTTGTAATTTTGTATCCTGCCTTTTTATTATCCTGTGCATTCTTTCCCATTTTGCAGGTTCTGTCTTATTTTGGAGGAAGAACTTCCAAGTATCAATATAATAATCAAACAACTAGTGAGGACTTTTGATGCCTAAAGGTGCATAGACTCTGAGACGTCTTCAGAGCATCTCTTGACAAGACAACCTGGGCAAAAGTGAACATCCTTCAACTAGAGCAACCATTTCCCTCACAGTGCAGCAGCCACCACTCTCCTCAAAGAATGTGGGAACTTCTTGAAGAAGAGAATTGATGTATCAGCTAACTTTGTTGTATAACAAACTATCACTTAATGTTGCTGCTGCTGCTAAGTCACTTCAGTCGTGTCCGACTCTGTGCGACACCATAGACGGCAGCGCACCAGGCTCCCCTGTCCCTGGGATTCTCCAGGCAAGAATACTGGAGTGGGTTGCCATTTCCTTCTCCAGTGCAGGAAAGTGAAAAGTGAAACTGAAGTCGCTCAGTCATGCACGACCCTCAGCGACCCCATGGACTGCAGCCTTCCAGGCTTTTCCATCCATGGGATTTTCCAGGCAAAAGTACTGGAGTGGGGTGCCATTGCCTTCTCCGATCTCTTAACATTAGCCACCTTGAAACAATAACCATTATTTTTTCATGATTTTGTGGATTGACTGGCCAGTTATTTAGGTCTGGTAGCTACTTTGAATTGGATTTCTATCAGCTGCCCCCAGAAACCTAACAAAAATATAGGTTTGACCTTCTATTGACCTCAAATAGAAGATCAAAGGAGAAAAGCTCCTTTCCCTTGACAGACTTTTATAAAAATTTTTATTTTATATTATTTAACATTTTATAGTAATTTAACAATGTTATATTAGTTTTAGGTATACAGCAAAGTGATTCAGTTTTACATATACATATACTTATTCTTTTCCAAATTCTTTTCCCATTTAGGTTATTACAGAGTACTGAGGAGAGTTTCATGTGTTATACAGTAGGTCCTTGTTGGTCATCTATCTTTTAAGTATAGTTCTTTGATACGTTGATCGTAACAGTGGACATAATTCCCTATGGTAGATGTAGCATCAGGGCCCCTTGTTACTATATTCCACTGAGTGTCTTCTCACTAGAAACCCCATCATTAGGAGAGGATTATATGCCTTATAGTTTATGAACTGATGTCAAATGAGTAGGAGTTAACTAAGATATCAAATTGCTGCATGTCAATAACTTTTATGCACTTTTGCTCATCACTTAGACTGCTTTAATTCTTCCTTCCCTACTTGTCTCATCCCAACCGGTTTTAGAACAGAGTTATTCTGGAAAGCATTCATTGAGTCAAACCTGACATAAACTATGAACTTAGCTCGTTACATCAACTTTCAAAATTAAACAGACTGTCCAGTGTTTAGGATACCAGAAGAACATGAAGAATCACAGACCAGCTTTCTTAGGAATTGTTTCTTAACTTAATTTGGGCATCATTCAGTAGGAAAGGCATGCCTAACCCGACTTAATATTAAACAGAGGTCTGAAGATATAAATAACTCAAATAAAGCAAATCAAGATCACCATCTCATTAGTAACAGGAGAGAAAATAAAATGAAAAAATAAGTTGGAAAAGACCAGACTCTGAACTTTTGAAGGGAAATATTTGCAAGTGAGAGACACTGAATAAAATCAAGTACAATGAGATGCTCAATGAAGGCAACATTACAAAAAAACACATAAAACAGGAGCTATTTAAAGAAAAATTATTTATCAGATGCTTGATGATATAAAATGCCACCTGAGTTAGACAAGAAAGCCTGAACAGGAAGCTCAGATGGCAGAGTTCTATTCAAGGCCTTTCCCTAAAATATTGTAACCATACATATTGGTGATAAATTTGCAGTGAGTACATAAGTCCTAAAAAAGTTTCACAAGAAGAAAAATGAAAAAATACATGATTCCTTTTCAAAGATTCTTGTTAAGTCTCATCTAGACTAAGACGTTTATGGTCAATTGCTTTGCAAACAACCATAGCTAAAGATAGCACGGGTCACCAAAGGGGTATGGTATTTCCTATCTAGTCTCTCTGATACTAGTTAGAACATTAATGAAGAATATATAGACACTTCTCTCAACACCTTTGAAAACACACTTAGGCTTGGCTTCACTTCATTTATTGCCCTGTTTTCAACCAAAAATGTTAGCCAATATACTCCAAGGATTCCTATATGAGTTTTTGCTTCACTGAATTGATTTAAGGAAACTAAAGCTCAACATTCAGAAAACGAAGATCATGGCATCTGGTCCCACCACTTCATGGGAAATAGATGGGGAAACAGTGGAAACAGTGGCTGACTTTATTTTTTGGGGCTCCAAAAATCACTGTAGATGGTGACTGCAGCCGTGAAATTAAAAGACGCTTACTCCTTGGAAGGAAAGTTACGACCACCCTAGATAGCATATTGAAAAGCAGAGACAATACTTTGCCAACAAAGGTCCGTCTAGTCAAGGCTATGGTTTTTCCAGTGGTCATGTATGGATGTGAGAGTTGGACTGTGAAGAAAGCTGAGTGCCGAAGAATTGATGCTTTTGAACTGTGGTGTTGGAGAAGACTCTTGAGAGTCCCTTGGACTGCAAGGAGATCCAACCAGTCCATTCTGAAGGAGCTCAGCCCTGGGAGTTCTTTGGAAGGAATGATGCTAAAGCTGAAACTCCAGTACTTTGGCCACCTCATGTGAAGAGTTGACTCATTGGAAAAGACTCGGATGCTGGGAGGGATTGGGGGCATGAGGAAAAGGGGACGACAGAGGATGAGATGGCTGGATGGCATCACCGACTCTATGGACGTGAGTTTGAGAGAACTCCAAGAGTTGGTGATGGACAGGGAGGCCTGGTGTATTGCAATTCATGGGGTTGCAAAGAGTCGGACACGACTGAGCGACTGAACTGAACTGAACTGAACTGAACCTCTATAAGCTCAGTTAACCTCTGCTAGTTGTATGGCTGGGCTATCTAAGGGAAGGAGGGTGAATGAATGAATGATCATTGGTCCCTTCTCAGTAGCATTATTATGCTGAAAAAAAAAATTAATTGAAGTTCCCTAAATTGGAGATGCAGTTAACTCATATACTGAGTCCCTGCATGATACAGGGTACAAGCATAGGCCCTTGATATACAGATCTCTGGCTAAGGGAGGGGTTTATTCATAGTTTGGGTAGTCCATGTCACGATTTACAAGATGGGCTATTGCTGTAGCACAATTGGGACTTAAAGTGACTTGTGTTTTGTTTGCTTTGTTTTTAACTATGTTCGTTCCGTTTCCTAAATGGAACTTGAGTCTTTTGTTCCTTTTCTTTAATCAGAGAAGTGAAGTGAAATAGAAGCCACCTAATGCAGAGCTGGAGTGTGGGCTCGTGGAAATGGCCTTTCTGACTTTTTCTTTCCTAGCTGGGTGGCTTTGGGTTAATCTCTACACTTTTCTGTACCTGACCTTCATGAACTACAAGTATGGCAAGGATGACAGTAATGGTGTGCAGGTTCAAGGAATATTGTAAGGATGGACTGAATGAGTGTATGTGAGTGCCTAGTAGATTAGCACACATCATTATTGGCTAGCCAATCACTTACATTCACTTCTTACATTCCTGTGACTCAAAGGACACTTCTTCCCTCAAATGTAAAGCCAATCTTTGCCGGCTTCCATCTAAAGCCAGCAAATTAGTACAGAGAGGAGAGGGGAATCAAAGTAAATTTGGGCCTTAACTGCCTTAATTTTTGATTTGCAATTCAATTCATTTGCCACTAGAATGGGCTTCCTCAGTGGCTCAGCAGTAAAGAATCTGCTTGTCAATGCGAAGATGTAGGCTTGATCCCTGGGTCGGAAGATCCCCTGGAGAAGGAAATGGCAACCCACTGTAATATTCTTGCCCGGGGAAATCTCATAGAGGAGCCTGGTGACTTACAGACCATAGGGTCACAAAGAGTTGGGCATAACTGGGTGACTAAACAATAATCTTAGAATAGTTAGCCACTGGCTACTTTGGTCAAAGCACTCAACTTCTTCATACACAAAATACCGTGTCACCATTCTATTTTACCGTAAGTTGGTAGCAATGATAAATGACTTGAGTACTAGAATGTTTCGAGGCCAAATGAAAGTATTACAATTAGTGACATTAATAATTATTTTCTGATTATTGCTGCTTATCTTTTGGCTTTAGCAAAACTTGATTAGAGATTGAATTTTTATGTTAAACCCAAGAAAATGATCTCTCAACCTGGAATTTGGCCAGGTTACCATGCTGAGCAACAGTTTCAAAGAAAAAGATAATTGGGATTTTTAATAAGCTTTGAAATTTTCCTGAAAGGTGGGCTGAAAGTTACAAAAGACATGGTATTAGGCAGTGTGACTTTAAACAGTTCATTCAGGATATATCCTAGTGATAATATCTTTCTTCTCTACCATGATTAGCCAGAAAAATAATCTTTTATTAACTCTTCCCCTGATCTCCTTTGAGGAAATACTCCAAGGTCAGTTGTTGCCCAATCATAATGTCCCTAGGATAATTGACTGGTATTTTCAAATTTGATTAAGTCAATGGGACAAGTAAATCAACTCAATGCAAGAGACAGGGCAACCACTCATTTTTCTTGCCAAGCTATCAGCCAGATTTTATAAGAGATAATTCAGAATAGGGTTATGGCGATGCTTCTTTCCAATCCAATTACTAAAGTATCATGACTTGATCGTTATCTAGAAATGAAGCCCACCTGCTGTACTTTTTAAATGGGATCCATGCCTGAATTTTGTGGAAATAATGCCTTGCATTGTATAGAATGTGGCCTCTACCAATTGTTACTCTAATATTATTCAGGCTTTAGAAATCTTCTGCCAAGTTTAAACACTGGCAGTAAGAAAAGAAAGAGACTCTGGGAAAGAGGAAATGAAATTAACCGAATAAATCCTAATTTGGAAGGGAGAAAAATGACAAATGGCAGAAAAATGCAAATGGCAGAGAGGCAAATAGTTTGCTCTAACGTCTTTGTTTTCTGATAATATTTTTGAACCAAGATTATATATGGACAGTTAAAGTTGAAAGATAAGTAATAAAAATATCTTGAATCCTACTGGAATATCATGTTATATATTATTTTTTTCCCATTCTTGGGGAAACAAACAAAAATTACATTAATTGCCACAAAAGAAAACCCAATCCCATTACATCTAGGTGAAAGTATACAATCACATTCGCTCCAAACTACTTCTTGTCCTCACCCATCGCTATGTGACTCTTGGTTTTTCAGGGGAGATCCCTTTTTTGGGTGATGGAGGAGACTGTGCCTACAATCCTTAGCAATAATTTCCTGACTGCTAAGCAGCATTAGTCATGCATCCTCCTCATGCCCATAAATGGAGGATAAGCCTACACTGATGCTATCAGACGAATTTAAACAAGGCCTGTTCTGAGAGAACCCTCAGAGCCAGACTGACAACACTCCTGCAGCAAACCCATCTTCAATAGAAGTGTGTTTTGTTTCATCTTACACTTGGGCACACACTACTAACAGAGGCACAGAACAACTTGGATTGCGGGGATCGCTGTGCATACCTAGGGCTTGGAGCAGGCTTTCCATTGTGGTGTTAAGCTGGGGTGTTGCTCTGTAAGCCAAAGTTTAAGTCCATATACTCAGTGCTAAGAAGAGATTGTATTTCTTTTGATGAAGAGTTTCCTCTTCATCTTTGATTAGAGCAGTCACTCATTTATTTATTCATTTATTTGTTTATTTCCAAACATCCAGGTGCCTACCTGAGGGCCAGGTATTGGGCTTCAGGCTGAGCAACACTTGTGAGAGAAAAATGCGAGCGATTTTCACCATTCAGCCAAGCCAATAAAATCATCTAATTTTAAAGCAGCTTTACATTTTACTAACTCACTTACTTATGCCCTAGGAAGGCAGTATGATGTGGTAGAAGGAGCAATGGACCAATAATTAGAAATCCTGGGTTTAAGTTCCAGTTCTACCAGAAAGAGACTGCGTGACTGTGGGGCAGTTTACTTAACCTCTCTGGGCCTCACTTTCCTTTTTTGAAAAAATGAGTGGGTTGGACTTAAGATTCCTTCCATCTCTAAAATTCTTTTATTCTATACAGTAACACATTCCACAAAGTTTCCTTTGTGACCAGAATTAGTTGGTGAATTCCCAGCTCAAGTTTCCCTTTTGCTCTTTTATTGTTAAACCAAATATGAACAAGAAGTAATAATATTTTGTCACAGCCAACAAATTGCCCTTCCACTGAATGACCTTTGGAGGTCAGGCCACCCATCACAACATGTAAATCCAAAGGCAATGGTATGATCAACTTGTGAGCTGGCGGGCTGCCATCCAAAAGTATGGAAATGGTTGTAGCCAGCCAAAATTCTTGGCTGGTACATTTTTAATAAACATAGAAAATAAGAACAGCATTTTCCACTTGGATTGCTTAATTTGGTGCCCATACCATTGGAACACTTGCTGGAAGGATAAAGATGATGTGATATATCACTTATTTAGCGCAGGATGGATTAACTTGCACAAATGAGAAGTAGGTTATGGAGTCATCTGTAAGGCATTTTTATCCTTGCCTCTTGTCTCTGGCAGGAGATAGCTTGAGTCATTACAGCAACATCTCCACCCCTTTTGGCCCTTTGTAAGAGTTTTCCCTGAAACATAAGCTCTGCTGGATTTACTGTATTGCTATGAATGGACTAAGGCAAATTGGTGTGAATTCTTTGTGGTCGAATACCTCTTCTTAATAATTTTGCAAGATGGTTCAACATGTCTTATTATTACTTTTCCAAGGAAAAAACCTCCACAGCAAATGTTCTCTGGTTAATTTGGAGACTATCTGAGGTGCATGTGTTTTAATTACATAAATAACAGTGAGTACTTAGGATAGGACAATGAGCCTCATAGTTAGTAGCTATGGTTTTTAATTGTGGTGATTGCACAAACTCATCCAGTTCTGGGGTTCTGTATTTCTCTGTCTCTACCTGTAATATGGCAGCAAGGACATTTGATGCGCAAGACTGTTTCCTTTCTAGTGCTTGGAGATCCCTGAATAAAATACACTGTGATAGTTAAGATGTAATTAGACATGTGGGTGGAAATTAGTGTTCAAGCACACCATGTCTAAGCAGAGTCATTGTGCCTGCTTTTTTACTACCTGAGGCCACCCTGGTCCTGTGCCATAGCTCCAGGTCACTGAGTATACAGGGCTGTTGGTTAGAGGCTGCAGGTTCCAAAAAGAAAATAACTTGGTATTGAATCTGAAACCGGGAAGCTTTTTATAGCTAAAACTGGGCCACACAGTTCTACTATAGACAAGTCAGGCATTCACCAAGTATGACTATAACCTGTTCACTTTTCTTTTGGAAGTGTACACGATCTCAATGATCAAAACTATAATTTGAATTGTACCTCCATCTTATAAAACACCAAAACTTTCGACTAGATTTCCGGAGTCATGGCAGGTCCTCCATTTTGGATTAGATTCTCCAGTCATCCGGACCCAGTAGCAATAGACCTTTTCCTTCTCAGTCATCTTAAAAAACACACACTTCTCCTTGGGACTACAAAAGGCCTGCAATTTGTCCAGTTTAATTTTTCATTTGATTTTTGGATTTGCTTCTGGATACCTAGAAACTCCCACTACTGTAAATCCTGGCTTTCTGGATGGACTCCCCCATCCCCCAACGCCACTGACTTTAAATGAGTTTGCTTCGCCAGCATTTTACATTTTACCTTTTAAAGGTGATTTCAAGACCAACCCAATGATGGAAAATTTAAAACCATCATTATATCATTCATATCCCTCCCCGGCCCCCCTGCACCCCTGCCCTGAGTCTCCCACCCTTTATCCTCCTGTTGCGGCCGGAATTCCCTTTTTGCTAATGACGACAGAAAGCGGTTTCCCGAGCTGCGTTTCTTCTTCCACTCTTGCTGCTGCACACGATGCCTCGCGCGTCTCCCGGCGACTGCGTTTCCCCGCGAGTTGGCCGCGTTCTTTCGGGGATGAAGTCATCCCTATACATGGTGTGTGCCTATCAGTTCGTTACATCGGTACAGCACACTGGGATTCCTCGGAAAGAAAAGGAGCGAAGCGAACAATGATGACCATATTTTACATGTACACGCCACCCCTCCCCCCAGCCCGGAGGAATCGCCTGGAGCCGCGCGAGGCGGGGGCGGGCCGTGGGGCTGGCCGGGATGCCCAACGACTGGCATGTCCGGGTCGTGAGATACAGCAACAGGGCGAGCTGAGGACAAGCCCCGCGCGAGGGCACCCGGACGGGCAGATCCGGAGTCCCCCCGGCCCGGCCCAGTCTCACGCATCCTGATCGCCGCCTCCCGGCTCCCCACGCCTGTGCCCGCAGGTCCCGCACCGGGAGGTCCTGGCGCCCCAGTCTGGGCACTCAGCGCTCTGGCGCGGGGGAGGCCCGGGAGCTCCCCCAGGCTCAGGGGAGCGGGAGTAGACTGGGGGCGGGGGAGGGGGGGCGACGGCCAAGGACAATTCGGGGCGGGGGTGTGGGCAGCCCTGATCCCAGGGGGCCGGGGGGCGGGGGCGGGGGCGGGGTGGGAAAGCAACAAAGAGCCTTTGCTAACCCGCCGTCGCCAAGCCCGCTCCCGCCCCTCGCGGCTCCCCGCAGGCCGGCGGGGTCCCGGGCCGGCGGCGCGGGGCGGGGAGCCCGGCCCCCCTGCCTCCCCTCCCCCCCCGCACCGCCCCCTCGCCCACGGGGGAAGGAGGGGAGGAAGGCGGCGCCTGCGTGCTCCTCCGCCGCGCGCCCCGCCTCCTCCCGGGCTCCTCGCGGCTATCCCGACTCTCCTCCCGCGGCTGCCGCAGCTGCCGGTTGCACACGGCCTCGGCGGCGGGCGCGGCGGGGCGCGATCCTGTGGAGCGGCGGCCGGGCGCGCGGCCCCGGCGGGCACCCCTCCGAGGGCGGCTAAAGAAGCTCCCGGGAGAGGAGGAGGTGAAGGAGGAGGAGGTGGGGGGCTGCGACGGCCGCGGGACCCACAGTCGGCGCCTCGGCCTCTCCGCCCCCTCCCCAGCTTTTCTTTCGCCCGCTCCTCTCCCGCTCCGGACCGGCGCCTCGGCTTTGTGCGAGGAGATGGTGTAGCCCTGCGGCCGCCCGAAGGAGGAGCTGGACACTTGTCTGCCAGCCCATAGCTGCGTCCCCGCCCCTGGAGGAGAGACCCCCCCCCCCCGCCCCTGCTCGGCTCGGCGCCTCCCGCGTCTCCCGGCTGCTGGGGAAGCCTCGGCGCGGCCGGCACCATGAGGTGAGGGGCGCGCGGGGCGGGGGCCGGCGGGCCATTGTGCCGCGGGAGCCGCGACCCCTCTCTCTCTCTCTCTCTCCCCCCGGACCCCGCCTTCCCTCTCCCGGCCCGGCGCGTCTCCCAGGTCTTCGGTCTCTATCTCCCCCCCTCCCCCTTTGTCCCTTCTCATTTCTCTTTCTTTCTTGTAATCCTCCCCAGCCCCTCTTATTGGGGAGGGGGGGGGCGTTCCTCTTTTCGACGTTCTCCCGTTTTTCCTCAAATGCTCCTCTTGCGCCCAGGATTTCCCTTCCTAAATTTAATGTGCTCCTGGCTCCCTCCCCCCCAGCCCTTGCGAGACAAACCTGGGAGATGGGGAGGGGTTCGAGAATCGAAGCGTGCTTGTTGCTGGGAAACAGGTATTTTTCCGTCTCTATGTAAAAATTTCGTTCACTTTTATAACAAAACTCTGGTGTTTAACTAAAAAAAAAAAGGATAAAAGTTTGAAAGACCTGAAATTTCTGTGGGGAATAAAGTGTTCTGGTAGTGGTAGGTGAAAGAGCTCAGAAAGGTGAAATTTCACGGTGGTGGGGGAAGGGAAAGAATTTATTACGTTAATATGAGGCGGGGGGAACACAGTGAAAGACTGCGATAAGTAAGTTGTTCGGGGTGTGTAAACGGGGGCGGGGGAGGGATTTGTTTGGAAAACCCTTTTCTCTTCTTCCTCTAGCAGCCTGTGTTGCATTGCAGCAGCTGCCTTTTTCCTTTTTCTCTCTAATCAATAAAACAGAAGCTAAATTATTTTTTCAGCCCCAAAGAATTGAATGTACCGTCGTAAAATGTTACTTTAATTGATACGATGAAACATATGGTGTGATATTTTTCGTGTTTGTTTCTCCAATTGTGTTAGAGAATAAACCATGATGTGGTGTGTCATTCATTGGAGATTTTTTTTCAGCCTTTCCTATGTTTTGTGTCCATAACCTTCTCTTTTCGGATTGGTGCAAGACTTCGTGAGAAATGGGACTTGGGAGACTGAAGGCTGATCCATTCTGCGTTATCATCCTTTAGGCCTTCCTTTTAGGGTAAACAATTGTGGATAAAAGTGAATTACTCCATTTCTGCCTTCTGGAAGAGATAGTCTTACAGTTCGTTTGGATTTGAATCTCCTTTGTGTTAAAAGATTAATGGCTAACCATTGCCAAGACCCTTATAGTGTAATACAGTGAGATTTGAATGATATAATCTACACATTCCTGCGTTTTGGCAAGAAAATGTCTTGTCATTGGAATTCGTTCTCAATTTAAGTAGTTCCACTTTAAACTTTTTTTTTTTTTCCTATCAAGATTGAACACTACTTTCCCATTTTGGTCTTTATATATATATATATATATATATATATATATATTTGAGATATAGCTTTCAGCTTATTGTGAATTTGAATTGTTTATCTCTGATTCAAGTTATGGAGCTTTATTTGAAGGCTTGAAAAACTGTAAGTGACCCCTTTTCCTTAGTGATTTCACAAGCAAGTTATTTTCAAGTATAGATCAGTGCAAAATGTAATTATGGCATACTTTGTAAAATATGGCTTGAAAAACTTGAGCCATGCCTTTGAACATAGTTTTTTTTTTTTTTTGAATCAAGTTATTGATGTCCTTAAAAACTATGGAACTATAGTAAAGCATTGCTAATGTTAAGTCTTGTAATAAAATATATTGCTGATTTCTGCTGTAACTTTTAATGCTTATTATAGGGGTCTTGGAGACGAGAATTTATCAAGTTTTTCCAAACTTTGGGTAAACTTCCCAACATTGAAAAATGTAAAACAATGAAAGTGAATTATTTTAAAATAAAATGATTGTATAGTTGTCAGATTCAAAGACTGAACCAAAAAAAAAAAAAAAAAAAAAACTTAAAAATTAAAGAATACTCTGAAGTTTGATCACTATTATGTATAGTTATCAACCTGTCAAAGGTAAATTATATCTTCACTTAAAAATTCCTTTTCTAATAAAAAGTAATTTGTAACTTTTAAGCTGTTTTCCTGCTCAGCTCTGTTCCTTATTAAATGTAGAAAGGGAGGAATCACACTGAAGCTTTCCAGTAGCTTAAATAAAGAACATGGTACACAGGTCTGAAAAGTTTGTTAAAGTAGTCTACAGTAATTCTTTGTAGGCTAATCGTGAATAATTTACAAGCAGAAAAAGAGGATCAGCTTTTCACTTTGGAAGGCATTGGATTATTTGGTAGGTGGTTTGTGCGACTCATATGTATTCACATTTCCTTAGATAGCTGTAAAAGCAGGATAGTCTGGTAAGGAAGTAAAAAGTGCTGGTTGCAAAAAGCTTTGGCATATTTTGGTGCGTATTTAACGGCTTTTTAGGTTATATTCATATTGATTTGGTCTCGATGCTTTCCAGTATGCTAGGACGTAAATGTTATACTATTAAATTGAGTCTCTCTAATTATAAGTAGTTCTGATGCTTTAAAGGCCATCCAGAAATAGGAGTGCATGGGTAGGAAATTTCCCCTTAAGTTGGTCATAATTCTGAAGAGGGGATGTGATAAATATGTTGCGGTTTAGGCATTTGTGATAAGATCTCGTCGAGGACTTTAGTTTCAGGAATGGCACTCTCACTGTGGTATAATGTAATAACTCCTTTGCAGAAGGGAATGGAATAATACCTTGTGCTTGGTTGGTCGGTCATGTCCAGCTTTCTGAGATCCTGTTCCTGAAGCAATCTTAATGGCATTCTACACATTTAAAAAGCTGTGTATAGAGTTACTTGTTAGTACTTTTTTAAAAAACAGATGAGAATTAAAATGAGAACATGTATTTCTTATACAAAACAGTGAGAGGGTTGAGACCTAAAAAACTGGTACTTAGTGGAACATCCAACTTTTTGTTCTATTCTTATTTTTCATTTATGTAATGATTGAAAAGTGTAAGGTGATTTGTGATAGAGGTAGGCGATTATGTGTAATATTAATATAGTATATACCTTTTAAATGATAACATTTTTGCTTAGTTGGTTAGTTACTAAAAAAAAATTTTGTTTGATAGAGGAGCTTGTCTGATATAAGATAGTTGCATGTAGCTTAGTGGCTAAGAAGAGCTCAGAAGATTTTGGATTGACATTCTTAGATCTGTATTAAATAGTCCAGGATTCCACTCACTCTTCTGTGACCTTCTCATGGAAAAAAGGTGTAGCTGAGTTGTGAGTATTCAGCCAAGTCATTTATTAGCTGGATGACCTTGAGCTGGTCACTTTATTTCACTGATCTATATTTAAAAATATGGATGCTGCCCTGGTAACTCAGACAGCAAAGCGTCTGCCTACAATGCGGGAGCCCCGGGTTCAATCCCTGGGTCGGGAAGATCCCCTGGAGAAGGAAATGGCAACCCACTCCAGTATTCATGCCTGGAAAATCCCTTGGACCAAGGAGCCTGGTGGGCTACGGTCCATGGGGTCCCAAAGAGTCGGACACAATTGAGCCACTTCACTTCCAAAATAGGGATAATTCTTTACTGGGTATTAAGGATCAAATGATAATATTGACTAGAAGACAGTGTGTATTGTGTACTTGTAGGCAATGGCACCCCACTCCAGTACTCTTGCATGGAGGAGCCTGGAAGGCTGCAGTCCATGGGGTTGCTGAGGGTCGGACAGGACTGAGCGGCTTCACTTTCACTTTTCACTTTCTTGCATTGGAGAAGGAAATGGCAACCCACTCCAGTGTTCTTGCCTGGAGAATCCCGGGGGTGACAGAGCCTGGTGGGCTGCCATCTATGGGGTCGCACAGAGTCGGACAGAACTGAAGTGACTTAGCAGCAGCAGCAGCAGCAGCAGCAGCAAACCTTAGACAGTTACATTGCTCATCTTGTTTTCGGGCTTAGTTCTGTGTCAGACTGGTTAGGTAAATCTTTTCGGTAGTTTGCTTCACCTCATCTAGTTCAAGGATGGCAAGCAGGTTATATTTTGCTTATCTACCCCCAGTTGATAGTGGCTGCCATGTTGATAAGGGCATAGCTGCTTTTCTGGGTTTTGTGAAAAAGGGCCATGATGTTTGATTGGGATGAGGGTTGTACAGAGTGGCAATGAAGTGTTTCCTGGTATGCTCCTAATTTAACCATCTGTGATCTAGTCCAGTCTTCTTTTTTTATAGGTGAGGAAACCTATCTTTGTTTCCTTTCCTTGTGTATCTTTAGTCTTTGAAATAGTTCTTGTGATTTTGTTACCTTCATTTATAGTAATGATAAATTTAATACACATTTTAAGAGTGTGGCATAGCTAAAGTTCAGAAGATCCTGGTTTTATATGTTGACTTGTTAATGGAGAAAACTAATAAATATGGAGATTATTCTATTATTTCAAGGATTGTTGTGTCAACGGTCAAGTGAGAGCCCATGAAAAGATAGTAATAGTAGTCTGTCTGTTCCCGTGGATCTTGCTTTATGCTTGTAGATTTTGAATGTGTGGCTTTCTTACAGAGATTAATTTTAGGGGCAGGAGCTAAATTTGCGTTTTTTAGAATGTCAGTGCTATGTATTTAGGCATTGTTTTGCCTTGTAGGTATTAAGGAATACATCATGAATAAGAATGTGGATTGATGAAGAAAATGTACTGGTTTTTACAGCAGTCAAGGTTTTCAGTTAGTCCAGTTGGAATAACTGAAATAACTGGCAGGCCCATTTGGCTGGTATAGAAGAAATTACTTACTCAACTGACAGCTTTGGTTACTTATCCTACACACAGCTTAAATCTGGGGTGACTGTATAACTTGTGAGATTCCCAGTCTTTTTTTTTTTTAAATGTCCCCTCCCTCTTGAACCTCCTTTGCCATCCCACCCCTCTAGGTTGTTACACAGCTCTGATTGAGTTTCCTGAGTTATATAGCGAATTTCCATTGGCTATCTACTTTACATATGGTAATAGATGTTTCCATGTTACTCTCTCCATACATCCCACCCTTTCCTCCCCCAGCCCCCACCCTTGTGCATAAATCTGTTCTCTTTGTCTAACACCCAGTCTTTATCATAAGTGTAAGAAGGGTTTGGAAAAATGTGATTTCAATTTTTCTGCAGTTGTTGGGGAGGAAAAAGATACTTCAGTTCTTCCTGTGCGCTTCTCCCCTTTCTCTGAATTGATGGATGGAAGTGAGTGGAAGTAAAAGTCAAAGAGAGAATCTGAGCTGAGGCTGTACTTCAGTGAATGCTTTCTCAAATAAAGGCTTATGAAGTTTTCTGGAATAGAAATCAGGAAGAGAATTCCTTGTCAGACCTGAGAAGTAGTCCTTGATTTATCTACGTCCCAGCTCTCTTCTGTGTTACTATGTCCTTTGCGTATTTTTTTTTGCCATTGCATTTATTACAGTGTTTTATAATGATGTGGATTTTTCTGTCCCTCTTCTCTGTAAGCTCCTTGAGAGTAGGACAGCGCTTTTATATTCAGCAAAATGTTTGGCATAAGGTGGGTGCTTATATAAATGCTTGACTTGGTGTCCTTTTCCAGAGTCTGTTCACTAACAATAAGCACCACCATGTCTGGAGCACCTAATGTTTTGTAGCTGTACTGGGTATTCTAGCATGTAAAATAGTATTCAGCATATAATAAGTGTTAATAAAGTTATTTAATTCAAATAAAACAAGCATCCTGAACACAAGAATAGGTAGAGAGCTTGTTTCTTACTCAAACACAAAGTTCTGCAGCTGCTTCTAAGCCACTTCAGTCGTGCGAACCCATAAACATGTGACCCCGTAGATGGCAACTCACCAGGCTCCCCTGTCCCTGGGATTCTCCAGGCAAGAACACTGGAGTGGGTTGCCATCGCCTTCTCCAATGCATGAAGGTGAAACTGAATTCCCTCAGTCGTGTCCGACTCTTTGTGACCCCATGGACTGCAGCCTACCAGGCTCCTCCATTCATGGGATTTTCCAGGCAAGAGTACTGGAGTGGGATGCCATTGCCTTCTCCGAACAAAGCTCAGAAGTGGCCAAAAAGAGTCAGACTCAGGTTTGTCTAACTCCAAAGCCCTTTTGGAAGATTCTGGGTTTCCTTGACTTTCTCATTAAATTCTGAATTAACAGAATGGCCATCATTCTGTTTTTTAGTTTCTTTGATCATGGGACTTGCAAATATTTTTGAGCAACAGGCTCAAAATGCATACATGTCTACTGGCTTAGCTGATTCCTACTCTGCTTAATGACTGCTTTGCAAGGCTATTGGAGTGGGTAGCCATTTCCTTCTCCAGGCGACCTTCCCGACCCAGGGATTGAACCCGGGTCTCCTGCATTGTAGGCAGACGCTTTACCGTCTGAGCCACTAGGGAAGTCATAAAGAAGTGGAACTGAAGTGGCTCAGTTGTGTCCAACTCTTTGTGACCCCATGGACTGTAGCCTACTACGCTTCTCTGTCCATGGGATTTTCCAGGCAAGACTATTGGAGTGGGTTGCCATTTCCTTCTCTGTTTGATCCTTATTAGTGCTTAAAATAACAATAATTGGATAGTTCGTGATATTCATGAAGAAAGGTGTATTAGTCAGCTCAAGGTGCCATGACAAAGTCCCATAGAGATTTATTTTCTTAAAGTTCTGGAGGCTGGCAATCTTGAGGTCAGGGTGCCAGTATGGCCAGTTCTGGTAGGACTGCCATCTTCTTGGACACTTTCTTGTCAATGTCCTCATATGGCAGAGAGACAGAGGTCTCTCCCTTTTCTTATAAGGTTGCTGATCCTTTTGGATTTGGACCCCACCCTTATGACCTCATTTAACCTTAGTGAAGTGAAGTCGCTCAGTCGTGTCCGACTCTTTGCGGCCCCATGGACACCAGTCTCCTCTGTCCATGGGATTTTCTAGGCAAGAGTACTGGAGTGGGTTGCCATTGCCTTCTCCAGGGAACTTCCCCACCCAGGGATCGAACCCAGGTCTCCCACATTGTAGACAGACGCTTTACTGTCTGAGCCAACAGGGAATTACCTACTAATGTCCTGTCTCTGAATATAGTCAAAGAGGGGATAGGGCTTCAATATATGGATTTTTCTGGGAAATAATTCAGCCCATAGCAGAACATAGCCCAGTTTTTTTGGTCAGTGGATATAGCTTTGATGGAAGAAGTAAATCTGTATAATGCTTAGGTGATTTTTAGATTGATTGGTTTTAAGTAACTCTACGTGAAGAAAGTATTTACTGATGAAATGATGAAATTGATGAAAGGAACCTCTTATATTTTCTAGAAATTTCTGTACATTTGGAAGTTTTTGTTTTATAATGACTGATAAACTTACTTTTGTTTTTTCAAATGATTCTTTTGGTATGAAACTATGCATATGGCTCAGTGCAGAGGTTGCATCAGTTCAGTTCAGTCGCTCAGTTGTGTCTGACTCTTTGTGACCCCATGGACATCAGCACACCAGGCTTCTCTGTCTGTCACCAACTCCCGGAGCCTACTCAAACTCACGTCCATCGCATTGGTGGTGCCATCCAACCATCTCATCCTCTCTCGTCCCCTTCTCCTGCCTTCAATCTTTCCCAGCATCAGGGTCTTTTCCAGTGAGTCAGTTCTTCGTGTCAGGTGGCCAAAGTGTTGCATATAAGAGGGTAAAAAGGACAGGCTTTAAAGTCAACCTGAGTTCAGAGTAGGTTATAAACCTACTTTGAGTAGATCACAATTTTTGAGATACGAATTTTTCCTATAAAATGGAGATACTTTTTTGCATTATAGAGTTGTTAAGGAAAATTAAATCAGAAATTACTTAAAACCCTGGCATAACATTTGGCATGTAAAATGGGCTTGGTGAGAGTAAATCCCCAATTCTGTGGAAGTCTGACATCTCCTAAGTTTATGTTAAGAATGTGAAAAATGATGTAAGATGGTGGAGCCGCTTTAGAAAACAAGTGCTAAACATAGAGTTACTAGATTACCCGGTAATTCCACTCCAGGGAATATGCGCAAGATAAATAAATAAGAATAGATGTCCATACAAACTCTACACAAACATTCACGGCAGCATTGCTCATAATAGCCAAAAGGAACATGGTTGGAAACATGCTAAGTGAATGGAAGTCAGACACAGAGAGCCACTTTGGTGACAGGAAGAAGATTAATAGTTGCTATGGTTTTGGGAGAGTAAAGGAGGATTGGGAAGTGAGTATGTGCAGAAGGGTTCCCCGACCCCATTCCACTGTGTGTATGTGTGTGTGTGGGTGCCGTCAGGGTGTCTGAGAATTCAGCTGAATTCTGACCCTGCCTACCTGGAGATGGAATCAGATTCCATGTGTAAAGGGCTCAGCCCCACAAGACCCACCTTCTGTTTCAGAATGTGTGTCAATCATGTCCGACACTGCGTCCCCATGCGCTGTAGCCCACCGGGCTCCTCTGTCCACAGGATTCTCCAGGCAAGAATACTGGAGTGTGTAACCATTCCCTTCTCCAGGAGATCTTCCCAACCCAGGGACCGAACCCTGGTTTTCTGCATTGCAGGTGGATTCTTTACTGACTAAGCCACCAGGGAAGCCCCTTTCCATTTCAGAGCTGAGTCGCAAGTCCAGGTTGTTACTTCTCATTGACTGGCTGTGACTCAGAGGGCCCTATAGCCCCCTCCTCAGGTGTGATTAATTTTTTAGAATGGCTTGCAGAACTCTGGGAGAAGGCAATGGCACCCCACTTCAGTACTCTTGCCTGGAAAATCCCATGGATGGAGGAGCCTGGTGGGCTGCAGTCCATGGGGTCGCTAGGAGTCAGACACAACTGGGCGACTTCACTTTCACTTTCATGCATTGGAGAAGGAAATGGCAACCCACTCCAGTGATCTTGCCTGGAGATTCCCAGGGACGGGGGAGCCTGGTGGGCTGCCGTCTCTGGGGTCGCACAGAGTCGGGCATGACTGAAGCGACTTAGCAGCAGCAGTAGAACTCTGGAAAGCTCGTTTACTCACTAGATTCCTCCTTTATTATTAAAAAAGATATTAAAGAGGATGTGCCAGATGAAGAGCTACACAGTTCCTGAACAAAGGAGCTTGTGTCCTTGTGGAACTTGGGGCATGGTACGGTGACATATGAAAGTGTTTTGGTTCCCTGATGTGAAAGCTCTCAAAAAAGAGCCTGAAAGCTATTCTTTTGGGTTTTTGTAGAGGCCTCTTCACATTGTCGTGACTGACTGAACCATTGGCCAGAGGTGGTTGATTGGACTCCCAGCCCCTCTCCTCATCTTTGGAGATAGGATGGAGCGGGTAGGGGGTGGCACTGAAAGTTCCAAAATGGTCCTTCTGGCATCAGCCCCGATCCTTGGGTGCTTCTGAGAGTTACTTCATTTACATAACCAAAAGACATCTTTATCACTCTTCTTCAGAAATTCAAGGGTTCTGGGAGCTGTGAGCCTGAAACTGTGGAGGAAGACCAAATATATATCTTAAAAATCACAATGTATATTGGGTTTCCTTCTGGGATGATGGGAGATGTTCTAGATTTAAACGATGATGATCATTGTTCAACCTTGTGAATATACTTTGTTGTTCAATCTCTCAGTCGTGTCTGACTCTTTGCAACCCCATGGACTGCAGCACACCAGGCTTCACCATCTCCTGGAGTTTGCTCAGACTCATGTCCATTGAGTTGGTGATGCCATCCAATCATGTCATCCTCTGTTGTCCCCTTCTCCTCCTGCCCTCAGTCTTTCCCAGCATCAGGATCTTTTCTGAGTCAGCTCTTTGCATCTGGTGGCCAAAGTATTGGAGGTTCAGCATTAGTCCTTCCAGTGAATATTCAGGATTAATATCCTTTAGGATGGACTGATTTGATCTCCTTGCAGTCCAAGGGACTCTCAAGAGCCTTCTCCATCACCACAGTTCAAAAGCAGCAATTCTTCTTAGACTAATGTTTTAAATTGACATCTTCATGTTTTCTAAAGAAGAGGGAATGAAGATAGAGAACCATTGGGCTTTTCTCTTTAGGAAACCAGGTAGGTGGGAGTGCTGAAGTGGAAATGTTAATTAATGGTGCCTCTGAGAGGCCTGATCAGATTTTGGAGTTCTTTATGCACAGGTAGCAGCCATCTCTCTGGTAGCTCTGTTACAACAAGGATGACTGAAGTCACTGATAGTATCAGTGAAACAAGTCCATCAGAATCTTCAGAAAGCTTTTTAATCTGGATAGTGATTTTTCTTGGGTCTGTTTACAGTAATCACAAATACCAGAGAAAGTTTTGTCTTTGGTGTCATCAACCTTGATGATATTTTTACCCTTCTAGGACATCTGGTCTTGACAAACCTATATGTCTAATGATAATGAAGTCAAAATGACTAACTGTGCTGCCCAGGTCCTCATTCCTGTCCTTTTTTGGTATCTGTTGTTACATGTGTGAGCGTGGTAGGGAAGAAGATTCATAAAGAACCTCAGACCATAAAGTGAAATAAAATGAATAGCTCGTTAGGTCAAATCTCAAGGGAATCCAAATTGCTTGTCTTACAGTGCAGTGAACTGATCTTTCTGTGCAGGTGTTGTGATATAAAATATTGGTTATATTTGAGTATCTGCTTTTGCTTTGAGAAGTCCCCTCATTTCCTCCAAATTCTTATCTCACATTAGACTAGTATTGCAAGCAAATTGTGTCGATTCTTTTTTTTTTTTTTTTTTAGCAATTAAAGGTTTATGGATCAAAAAAGTTTTCATTTCATTTGCTTTCATCTCTTTTTAGTCTCTTATTTGCTGTGGTTTAAGAAAATGAACCCAATTTATTATTACTGAAACAAAGGCTTGGTCAGTGTTTAATTACTTTTTTTATTTTCATTATAAAGCAGTACAGATTCTACATAGAGTTTAGAAGGTATGGAAAGTATAAAGATTTCAATAACTGAAATCTAAACCATCTAGAATTTTAATATTTTGATATATAGCTTTCTAGACTTCTCATAATGCATATGGCATATGTTGTGCATCCTCAGTCATGTCCAACTCTTTGCAACCCCATGGACTGTAGCCTGCCAGGCACCTCTGTCCATGGAGTTTTCTAGGCAAGAGTACTGGAGTGGGTTGCCGTTTCCGTCTTCAGGGGATCATCCCAACCTAGGGATTGGAGCCACCTCTGTTACGCCTCCTGCATTTGCAGGTGGGTTCTTTACCACTGGTGCCACCTGGAAGCCCCCATAATGCACATAAATGTGTTTGTGGGTGTATGAGTGTGTTTTAAGTAAAAGTGAGATCATACTATTTAGAAGCAAAATTATGTATTTTGTAACTGGCTGTTTTCCACATCTTGTCACTAAATAGAGATCTAAAATAATTTTAAGTTGCATGGTATTTT
Source organism: Bos grunniens (assembly GCF_055505025.1). Classification (NCBI taxonomy): domain Eukaryota; kingdom Metazoa; phylum Chordata; class Mammalia; order Artiodactyla; family Bovidae; genus Bos; species Bos grunniens. The sequence continues at coordinate 52,434,638 of NC_141180.1, forward strand.
CACTATGCTTTGGCTGACCTTAATCTACTTAATCTCTTAAAAGTGAAAATCACTCAGTCCTGTCTGACTCTTTGTGACCCCATGGACTACACAGTCCATGGAATTCTCCAGGCCAGAATACTGGAGTGGGTAGCCTTTCCCTTCTCCAGGGGATCTTCCCAACCCAGGGATTGAACCCAGGTCTCCTGCATTGCAGGCAGATTCTTTACCAACTGAGCCACAAGGGGTAGACTTTTAGATTTTTTTGTTTTATAAAAAATACTGCTATGAACATCTTTGGGTATATATCTTTGTGCATATCATATTTTATATCTGCACATATACTTACATTTTAGGATAAATTCATAGGATTAAATTGAAGAGTATTTATTTTTCCCTTTTCTTTTACTCTTTTCTATCAGCAGGTCCTGTCAGGTCTCCCTTTGCTTCTCTCCATCTCACCAACACTGCTGAAACCCAGGCCACTGTTACTCTAACTGGAGCAGTTGGTATCTTCTCATTTCCATTCTTGTGCCCCATTCTCCATACATCAGTTAGAATGGTCTTAAAGTGGAAATCCAATACTGTTCTTTGCCTGCTAAAGCCTTCAATGTCATCTTAGTGTTCTTGGGATAAAACTCAAATTAATAATAAAACCAAAATTATTAGTAGGTGCTGCATGATCTGACTATATTCTGGTTCCTAGAATATGAGAATTTATAGGCTTCTGTGAGTATGCAATGTTTGAGTGAATAATAAATGAAATTGCCAGACCAAAGGGAATTTTCTTAGTTTTTGATACACATTACCATCACCTCACTCTAACCAACTCAAGCCATTGTCAGCATTTTTAATCTTTGCCTATCTGATAGGCAAAAAATGTTATCTCATTGTTTTAATTTGTATTTCTTTGATAATAGAGTTGAATATTTCTTCTTGTGTTTATTCGACATTTCTTTTGACAGAGTTGTCTCTGTGTCCTTTGCCTGTTTCCCCAATAGGATTTTAATTGTTCTTGTAATGATTTATAACGTCTTTAAAAGGTAACTGTTTATGGTGTAGATATTTTATGTCAGTTATCTAATGTGGTATTAGAAACTGCCTCAAAATCTAGCAAAACATGTATGAGTTGGCTGGTCAGTTCCGCTGGACTCACTTGTATCTTTTCATTTCTTAACTAGGTTTATGTGCTATGTCTTTTTGTCTCTCACTTAGTAATAGCAGCCTTCCTTGGGATTATGCCCCAGTTGCATGGTCTTAACCAAACTTCTGCCTGCATCCTCTTCCCTAATGCCTTCTTTGACAAAGTCAGGCATATGATCAAGCCCAGAGTCAGGGTGGGAGGAGACTACACACAGATGAATCAAAATCAACCATATGTATCTTTTTTTTTTTTAAAGTTCGTCTGTTTATTTATTTATGGCTGCTCTGGGTCTTCATTGCTATGTGCAGGCTTTTTCTAGTTGTGACAAGCAAGGGCTACACTGTAGTATAATGTGTGGGCTTCTCATTGCCGAGGCTTCTCTTGTTGCAGAGGACAGGCTCTCGAACTTGGCCTCAGTAGTTATGGTACACTGGCTTTCTTGCCCCAGGGCATGTGGAATCTTCCTATACCAGGGATCAAATCGTGTCTCCTGCATTGGCAGGCAGATTCTTAACCTCTGGACCACCAGGGAAGTCCAACTGTATGTATCTTATAAAGAAATTTAGCACTTACCTTTTAATTTTGCTTTGGTATAGAAGCCTTAAAGTTTCATGTCAGTTCTGTTAGTCTTTACCTTTATGGTTTCTGCCTTTGGTGTCAAGCCATTTGTTCTCAAACTAAAATGATACAGGTATTCACCTTCATTTTCTTCTGTTACTTTTGGGTTTCATTTATCTTTAAATTTAAGCCACTTGGTATTTATTTTGGTGCAAGATGGGAGCTTAGTACTTGACTAGATATCAAACATTTAGTTGTCAGCATCATTTGTTGAATAATCCATCTTTTCCCATTTATTTGAAATGTCATACTCATTGTATACTGAATTCTCATAAATACTTAGCTCTGTTTTGTTATTTGTTAACATTATTATTAATTTCATAATAATACTTATTTGACTCAGTAGTTATTTGTCTAATTTTAGGCTATTACCTCACTGTCTTAATTACTCTGATTCTATAGTATATTTTAGTATCTAGAAAGGAAAGTTACTGTTCATTTATTGTTTTTCAAAATTTTATTTGCTATTCTATTTGATACATTCCTTTAGATTAGTTTTAGAATCATCTCATCAATAAAAGCAAAAATGAAATAAAAAATTGTACTCCCAAACTTGTTGGAGTTTTAATTAGAATTGTGTTAAATTAATGGATTAACATGGCTGGGGGAATTGACCCCTTTATAATATGGAATTTTCTGTTCTTTTTTGTCTCTATGTATTCAGATTTTAAAATTTTATCTTTAGTAAAGTGTAGCAGTACTTTAGTTTATAGTTTAGGTTTGATATTGTACCTTTAAAAACTTCTATATTTAGAAATTAAAATTTCAGCTCATTTTTGTTGTAAGTATATATCTGTTCTCATTTTTCTTTGTCTTAATTTTATTTAACATATATACTTACCTTTAAACATAAAGCTTTTGATTTTGAGTTTTTCCTTCTCTAATAACTAATTTCCAATGTTGGCATTTATATTCCTCAGTTTTCTTAGATTTTGAAATGTAATAGCTAATAGTTACTGAGTACTTACTGCCTGAAATACTTCCCATATAATCATTTAATACTCTCCTTTACAACTTACAAGGTAGAAACAGTTGTTAGCCTCCTTCTGTAGGTGAGAAAGATGAGTCTCAGAGGGTTGAGGACCTCACCCGGGGTTCCCCGCTGGTGAACAGTGAACTGGGATTTCACCCCAGGCAGTCTGATCCCAGAGCCCGTGCTTTTAACCAGTATTCCAGGGTCTCTCTGTAATGATTCACTATTATGAACCGAGGTCTGTGTTTGAATTTTCCTAAATGTTGATGTGTGAGTGAATATTTTTCTTTGTGATTTCATCATGTAAGTGTTCTTTATTTTCTGAAGAACAAGGCCATGTAGAATGAATTGACCTAGAATAGGAGGAACAGTTCAGAGATAGCAGGGGTGGGGAGAAAAGGCTTTATTTGGGTTTAATCTTGAAAAAGGAAACAAAATTATGGAAACATTCATGTTATGGTTGCTACTGTGTGTTAAATTCTTAAGATGGAAGAAGAATAAATCAAGTGTTGGTTGCTTGTTTCACATAATTTTTCTTTAAAAATTGCAAGTGGTATGAAACTACACTATATAATTCATGTCATGATGGACTTTTCTAGTATGATCCTAAAGAAAGTCATTTTTGAAAAAATATTCAAGAGCTTTGTTAGCAGAGCTTTACTTATATTTTCAGATTTTTTTTGACCCTATTATCTCATCTTGGTTAGCTTTCTCCAGTTATTTGCTGATGGTATCTGTTCAAATGCTTTTAGCTCCAAGTAGCAGACTCAAAGTACTTCAACATTAAGAACATTTACCGTCGCATATAATTGAAAGTCTAGAGAAAGAGTGGGGTCCAGGCCCACTCCACTCGGTGGCTCACAAATGTCTTTGAGAACCCAGGTACATTTTGCCATCTTGAGTATCCATTTAATCTTCACGCTGGTAGCAAGCAGGGCATGGGATTTCTAGGCTTCACGTTCAGAACCACTGATTTCTTCATGGGAAGAAGGGTCATCTTTTGTTCCTTTTCCGCCTTTCTTAAGGTATAATTTACATACAGCTAAATTGTTAATCATAAGTATATCTACAGGTTGATGAATTTTTACTACATACACTCATCTGTGTAACTACCACCCAGGTCAGGATACAGAACATACTCATCACGCCATTAAGTGCCTTTAACATTCCTTCCAAGTCAGTGTCCCTCTCCAGTGTTCACTTCTGCCAGTGGCTTTGCGAGTAGTTGGAAACAGTTCTCATCATTTTTAGTAACTTTGAAGAGCCCTACATCTCTTGGAAGGCTTGCACTTCAACTTTGTCCGTGGTACTCATTGTGTTGTTTGTCGTTGAAATACCTGCCGTCATTGAGAGACTGACAGGTAAAGAAAGTGAACTGACAGAGGTTACTGTTACCTTAGGAGGAATGCTTGACAGGGTTGAATTTTATAAGTGGTTAGTTCATTCATTTTTCTGGTGTGTATATATTAGGATGATTTTGCTTTCCTGGGCAACCTGGCAAGTTATGAATCAGCAATGAATCATATTAAGACCCCAAGCCTTATTTTGTCCTGTATTACATTTTTACATATGTGTTGCTGGATATTCTAATTTATTGCAGTGGTGTATTACCCCATCCAATCTGTGATCTATGCAACAGTTAGATCTTTCTGAAATTTAGATTCATCACCTCAGTGTCATGTCTAAAACACTTCAAGGGCTTCATGTCGCTCTTAGAATTAAGACCAAACTCTTCCTTTTCATTGCTTACTTCCTGCATGAATCTTCTTGCTCTGTGATTCCAAACTTAGTAAAATGGCACAATAAGATGAATCCTCAAAAGCCAGTTATAAAAAAGTAAAAGATGTACATGGACATACCCATTCCCTTATGCTTACAGTTTAGTTGGGGTGGGGGCATTAATCAGTAGTGATAAAGAACCCGTCTGCCAATACAGAAGAACTAAGAGGTGTGGGTTCAGTCCCTGGGTTGGGAAAATTCCCTGGAAGAGAAAATGATAACCCACTCCAGTATTCTTGCCTGGAAAGTCCCATGGACAGAGGAGCCTGGTAGCTATAGTCCGTGGAATAACAAAGAGTTGGACATGACTAAAGCGACTTCACACATCGCGAAGGTAGACTTTCATCTATTTCTGTTTGATTCCTTTCTGAATAATGTCATGTGCAAATAATGTTTAAGATTTTTCTCTAGTATGTATGCCTTTTATTTATAGCAGCTTGCCAATGTTATTTTGTATTGCTTTAGTGAAGTATTTTGTTAAATCCATCTATTATTTTGTTCAAAGTATCTACTTTAAGGGAAATTCCTCTGTCATCTTTTTATATTCCTCGGGATATGGAAGCTTTTCAAGGTGTTTTCATTTTAGAAGGAGATAGGCAGGTCTAATAGAATCATCATTGGCTTCAAAGACGTTTTACTTTTTACCGACTTCGAGACTTTGGCTGTCCCCAATCTCAATTTCTGTCTCTGCCATATGGAGTTAATAATCCATTGCCTTGTTTAGTGGTTTGGCTTAGTGCATTTAGAAAATTTATGGATTTAGTGTATTCTTGTACACTTGATTTAGTGTATTGTTTTCTTTGTGTTGTACCATAACCTTTTTTAAAAAATAAAATTTGAGCTGCTGAATGTTCTTTTGCCATTTTCTTTAACTTTTTTTTTTTTTTAATTAATTTTTGGCTGCACTGGGTCTTTTTAAAAAAATTTATTTTAATTGGAGGCTAATTACTTTACAATATCATGGTGGTTTTTGCCATACATTGACTTGAATCAGCCACAGTTGTATATGTGTCCCCCTGTCCCAACCCCCCTCCCCCGCCTCCCCACCCCATCCCTCTGGATTGTCCCAGTGCACCAACTTCTAGTGCCCTGTTTCATGCACTGAACTTGGGCTGGTCATCTGTTTCACATAATATAAATGTTTCAATGCTATTGTCTCAAATCATCCCACCCTCGCCTTCTCCCACAGAGTCCAAAAGTCTGTTGTTTACATCTGTGTCTCTTATGCTGTCTCGCATATAGGGTCGTCATTAACCATCTTTCTAAATTCCATATGTATGCGTTAATATACTGTACTGGTGTTTTTCTTTCCAACTTACTTCACTCTGTATAATAGGCTGCAGTTTCATCCACCTCTTTAGAACTGACTCACATGCGTTCTTTTTAATAGCTGGGTAATATTCCATTGTGTATATGTACCACAATTTTCTTATCCATTTGTCTGCTGATGGACATCTTGGTTGCTTCCATGTCCTAGCTATTGTAAACATGCACTGGTCCCTGAGGCTTTCTCTAGTTGTGGTAAGCAGGGGCTACTCTGGTTGCTGCGCTCAGGTTTCTCATTGTGGTTTCTTTTCTTGTTGCAGAACATGGGCTCTGGGGCTCATGGGCTCAATAGTTGTGGCACACGAGCTTAGTTGCTCTGTGGCATGTGGGATCTTCCTGAATCAGGGATCAAACCTGTGTCCCCCTGCATTGGCAGGCAGATTCTTAACTACTGGACCACCAGAGAAGTCTGTTTTTAAGAATTATTTGTTTGGCTCCATTGGGTTTAGAGTGTGGGCTCTAGAGTGCACTGGCTCAGTAGTTGTGGCATGGCATGTAGGATCCTAGTTCCTCGACCAGGGGTTGAACCCACATCCACTACATTGGCACATCCACTGTGCCACCAAGAAGGTCCCTTTAACTTTTAGTATGAAAGACTTCTGATTTTAGGCACTCTAAAAGCAAGGAGCTAGTTAAAGTCTTAGAGAATGTGTATTTTAAAGTGTTTTAAGCTTTCTTAAGGTGAATTTTTGAAAAACAGACCCCCTGAACTGTGGAACTGTTACTTGCATCATTGGAAGCAAGCCTCATTTCTCCCCCAGTGGCCACTCTAACCTTCCCTCCATATGCTTGGTCCATACTGGGCCAGCTATTCTTCCCAAACTTTCTCTGAAGAAACTTTCACTTGCACTCTGCAGCACACAGCTGTCTCAACCTGGCATTCAGGGTCCTCTGCAAAACATTCCAGCTGTGCCTGTCCATACTCATTATGTGAATTCATTTCACAGTGGTCTGCTTTTTGTTTCCCAAAGGTTCTGGTGGAATTTTGGTCTCATTACCTTTGTTCTATCTTCTGGAGAGCTGCCTTCTCTGTGCTTACTCAGTCTCACTCTTGCTTCAGTTTCCTCTGCTAGTTTATATCTTTTAGTGATCACTCCTGGCTGAGTCTTTCTTATTGAACTCAGATCATCTGTTGACCATTCAGCTTGTTTGGTACTTCAGACCTAAAATTTTCCTTCAAAAATCAAGTGTGGGCTCCTTTTACTCCTGGTACATTTCCATAAGCACTTTATAGCATGCTGGGCACAATCAGGGACTTCTGTAACTTAAAAAAATACATATATATAAAAACCAAACTCATGATTATTGATTGTTTTAGTCCTTCTCATTTTAATTCGCTAGATAAATCATCTATTTTCAAAGGTATTAGGGTACTTTGAGCAACTTAATATTGAACAGTGTATTTTTATAAAGTTAAGTAGGTTTGGGTGAGTAATGCTAATGGTTTTTGGATAAAACAATATAATATGTACTTGAAACTATTAAGGACCAACACAAGTTGTATGTATGTGTATCTATTTGTTTTCCTAGCTGGAAACCTTATGTAAATAAGTATTCTATCACCCAATCAGCAGTCCTGTTTCTCTTTAACAGATTAACTGTTGCATTTCTTTCTGAGTCTGTAAAAAGTATTAAATTAGAAACTAATTCAATAAGGTTTTAATACAGATCATGGGTACAGTGATGAAGTAGACAGTTTATTTTTTGTGACTGCCAGATCTCCTCTTTCCCTCATTTTCCTAAATGCTTCCGTAATTTCTGTATCAGTCAAGATTCTCTAGAGAAATCGAACCAATATTTATTTATTCATTCATTTAAAGGAATTGACTTACATGACTGTGGGCTGATTAGAAGGAAATTTGTAAGGCAAACTGGCACACTGGAAATTCAGACAAGAGTTGATTTTGCGTCTTGAGTCTGGAATTTGTAGGGCAAGCCGGTAGTATCGAAACTCAGTTTTTATGTCACAGTCTTGATGCAGAATTCTTTCCTTTCCTCTTCTAGCTTCTGGTGTTTGTTGGCAGTTCTTGGAATTTCTCGGTTTAGAGTGCCTTACTCTAATCTCTGCTTCTGTTGTCATAAGTCTGTATTTTCTGCGTGTGTCTGTCTTCTCATGGCATTTTTCTCTTTTAAGGAGACCAGTCATACTGGATTAAGGGCCCAGATTACTCCAATGTGATCTCATCTTAACTAATTATATCTGCCATGATTCTGTGGTTCCAAGTATCACCTTCTGTGTTACTGGGAGTTAGTTCAACATCAGCTTTTGCCTTAGTCTCCCATTTGGGTATGGACCAAGACTTTGGTCTCACCATCTCTCACTTTAGTCAGCTGAACAGAGGAGGATACGTGTACACATATAATAAATATAAATACATGCAAAATATCCACAATGAAATTGTTAGAAGTAATGAATGAATTCAGTAAAATTGCAGGGTACAAGATTAATGCCCCCAAGTCAGTTGTTTCTGTACACCAGCAGTGAGCAATATGAGCAGGAAATTAAGAAAGGAGTTCCATTTACAGTAGTATCTAAAAGACTAAAATACCTCAGAATAAATTTAACCAGTGAAATGGAATTTAACAAAATATTGCTGAAAAAATTAAGACCTAAGTAAATGAAAACAACTTCTGTGTTCATGGATTGAAAGACTTAATATTTTTAAGATGATAGTACTATCCAGAATGATCTACAGATTCAGGCAATCCCTGTCAAAACCCCAGTGATCTATTAAAAATTTTTTTTTATGTATCTGTTTGACTGTGTCTGGTCTTTGTGGCATGGGAGAATCTTTCATTGTGGCACATGGACTCTCTAGTTGTGTCACGAACGGGGGCTTCAGTAGTTTTGGCACTTAAGCTTAGTTATCTGGTGGCATGTAGAATCTTAGTTCCCTGACCAGGGATTGAACCTGCATCCCCTGCATTGCAAGGCAGGTACTTACCCACTGGACCATCAGGGAAGCCCCCTAATGGTGTATTTTTGCAGAAATAGAAAAACTCATCCTAAGGTTTGTATGGCATTTCAAGGGACCTGGAATAGCCAGAGCACTCTTGAAAAGGAACAAACTTGGAGGACTCATATTTCCTGATATCAAAACTTACTCCAAAGCTACAGTAATCTAAACAGCGTGGTGCTGCCATAAATATAGCCCTATAGAACAGAATAGAGTGCCCAGAGGCAAACTCATGTTTACAGTCAATTGATTTTTGATTTTATTTTAAAAATTAAAAAAAAAATTTTTTTTTTGGCTGTGTAGCGAGGCTTGTGGGATCTTAGTTCCCTGACTAGGGATCAAACCCAGGCCCCCTGCATTGGGAGTGTGGAGTATTAGCCCCTGGATTAACGGGGAAATCCATCGATTTTTGACAGGGGTGCCAAGATTGTTTAATGGGAAGAGGATAATCTTTTCAACACGTTACTGAGAAAACTGGATATTCTTAGTTCTTTTGAAAGAGTTTGGGATTTTTCTCTACAGTATGAATGCCTTGGTGTTATTGATATTTGGGCTCAGAATTCTGTGTTGTGGGCGCTGTCCTGTGCATTGAAGGGTGTTTAGTAGTACTCCTGCCTCTACCCACTAGATACCTGTAGCTCACCCCTAGTGGAAATTTCCTCCTAGTGGAATTTTGGATGGGGGAAAAATCGCCCCAGTTGAGAACTACTGCTATGAATTCTGAAATGTCAGGAATTATCGTATAACTTTTAAATATTAAAAAAATATGTTCTGTGTATTTTAAAACATTTAATTTTTTTTTTTTTTCCTTGCTGTGCCATGTGGCTTGTGGGATCTTCTTAGTTCCCTGACTAGGGATTAAACCCATGTCCTCTGCAGTGAAAGCACAGAGTCCGAACCACTGGACCACCAAGGAATTAATTCCCTTAAATGTTTTATGTTTAAGTGAAAAAAGGTGACTCCTGTTTTGTTTCCTACTTTGATTCCCAAAGATTTATATCTGGTTACTTAAACTTTAGTCTGGTAACCCAGCCACAGAGTATAAAGTGTTTCAAAACAGAAAAATGTGTTCTGCAAATCAGTCAATTTAAGTCTGTCTGTAAGTTAGAAACTACCTGAAGATGAAAAAAATCAGCCTTTGAATTTTAACATAGGTGAAAAGGAGAAAAAAAAAAAACCACTTTGGAAGAAATTGTTATACCTCTTCATAATTAGTTCAATATTAGTGTTTAAAACAAACTTAACTCATTGTTTTTAAAGAAAATTTCATGATTAACTTTTGTGTCCCTAAAACCTGATAAATTTTCCTCACTGATCCAGAGGCCCAGTAACTGGAAACCCATCACGTACCTGGCACAGGACACGAGCCCTTGGCTGAAGATTGTGGTATCTTGGAGGCTAACCTTTGTTCATGCTTCCTACAGGCCATATGGGCTATCCAATTACACATGACAACTTTTAGTATCCTCCACTTATCCAAAGTAAGTAGATGTTTATAAATATCAGCTATCATCTGTTACGAGCCCGGCAATTGCTAAGCACTTCATGTGAATCTTTTCATTTAATAAATTAGAATAAATGAGATTGGTGTCATCATTGCTAATTTCACATTAGAGGAAACCAAGGCTTAGAATGCTTAAGTGACTTGTCTGAAGTCACATGGTCTAAATGACAGCCGAGGTTCAAATCAAAGTCCTGCATCATTCCAAAGACCTTGCTCTTAATGTATTACTTTGGCTTTTAATTGTTCTTTTAATGCTGCTTCTCAGATTTCATTTTCCATCCTTAAGATTGAATCCAATACTGTTGGAGTTTGTATAGGAAGTATGGGAAATGCAGCAGGTTGAACTGGATTTTATAAAGGCTTTGAATAACAGGAAAGGAATGAAACTCATGTGCTTCATACTTCTATACACTATTTCTTCCAATCTTTACAGCTGCTTTCTAGAATAGGTATCACCCTCATTAGTATCCTTGCTTGCTGCTGCTGCTGCTAAGTCACTTCAGTCGTGTCCGACTCTGTGTGACCCCATAGACGGCAGCCCACCAGGCTCTTCCGTCCCTGGGCCTTGCTTGAGTTTATGGCTAATAAGGGGTGGAAGGAACCTAACTTTGTTTCAGAACCCTAAACCCAACTTTGTTTCACTTCCAAACCTGTATGTGTTTAGCCCTATGTCTTCAAAGTGGTTTGAACTTTTCTGGTAGATTAATGACTTCTAATTTGTGGTCGCTGGGGGCAGCTGTGGGATTATTTTGAGGAGTTAGTTTGAACCAGTTGGTGCACACCAAGCTTTGTCTGTAACCCAGAGATACCTGCCTTTGTAAATGTTATATTTCAAGTATGTAGGTACTTTTATGATAAGATATAGATTAACCTAAAAGGTAGTAAATTCTAAGTACTTTTACATCACTTTTTCTGAGTCAGAATATGTTAAAAGTAGAATTTATGAATTTACAGGGCCTTCTTATCTTCAAAAAGGCTGAAAACCACTGTTGTAAATTGACTTTATCTGTATTTGATCTGTTTTTTAGGTGGGGCTTGGCAACCATTTAACTTTCTCAAAAGACAGGGATGTCCCCAAATAATGCAAATATTTATAGACACGGCAAGAAAAACTGCAGACTCTAAATTTTTGTTTTTTGGATGAAGACTTCGGGGGAAAAAGTTACTAGTTACCTATATAGGCAAATCCATTAAAATAGTTCAAGTAAATATCAAGTAGGAAATTTAAATTGTTAGGAAATTATAGCCCTTGTTTTATAAATTAGGATTTTTTGAAAATAAACTGAGAGGACTTTTAAATTATGGAACAAAAGGCATGTGGTATGCTGTTACATAGGATTTTAAAAATGACTCTTCTAAATGATGCTTTTAAAAGAATTTAAGTAGCAGTTTTATGCTAGTACATAGAGAATCATGGAGAGTGAAGGCATACCAGTACATTCAAGCTGTGAACAGACTGGAATTTAGGCTTATGATTCTATAGTTTCAGCATTTAGAATATCATTGGAATTCTGAAGGTAGTATTGTGCATGCGTGATCAATTGTGTCTGACTCTTTGTGACTTCGTGGACTGTAGCCTGCCAGACTCCTCTGTCCATGGAATTTCCCAGGCAAGAATACTGTTATGGGTTGCCATATCCTCCTCCAGGGATCGAACCCATGTCTCCTGAGTCTCCTGCATTGGTAGGCAGATTCTTTACTGCTGTGCCACATGGGAAGCCGATGTTGGTAGTAATCTCTGTAAATTTGGTTTCTCAGCCTTGATGGGGTTAATCGAGGCTTGGCAAGTCAAGAAAAGGAGTTCTGTGCTGTTTTCAGACTGCAGAATCTTGTTGCTATGCAACAGACGTTGTCAGTCAGCACAGGGTATAGTAAATTGGTATTCTCTGTCCCTTTCACCACATGCTCATTTTGTAATCTGAGAGAAGTGGTTTCAGGCTATTTTGCAAGGTTTTATTTTAAAACAGGCATTTGAAGATTTTTGTTGCTTTTTTTAATTGGTTGCATTTAAGGTCTGTGAAGTCTTTGTTCTTGTGTAGAAGATACACTGAAATGCTTGTGTTCAAAGAAAGGGTTTATAGATCTGTTTCCAAGTAGTTTCAGTTTAGAGCAGTATTTTTGTTCTGTAACTGTAAGAAGGATGGTGCTGCCACTTTCACGGAGTCAAGTTAATTCCAATTAACTTGGAAATTCAAGTTAAGTAATTTGAACATCAGAGCTTTTCAATAGCACAACATATTATTTTAAATTTTAGTTTTGAGAAGTATGGACCCAGATGTTGATATCAGCATCCCTTTGTTGATAAAGATGTTTTTTATAGGAATCCTAAACTTATACAGACTCTCCTGTAGAATCTGTTACTTTATTTTCTCCCAGGAAAATTAAAATGTTTTAATAGCAAGTGGGTGGTTGATAAGAGCCTTTTCCTAAAAAAGGGGCAAAATATTACAATAAGATTTCATGATTTTAACCATTTTTAAGTGTATGGTTTCATGGCATTAAATACACTCACATAGTTGTACAGACTATCACGTTTCTTCATCTCTGGAACTGATAGCCTTTTGCATCCATTTAGTAACTTAATCCAGGCCCTCTTGTAAATGCTTTAGATAAATTAACTCATTCGGTCATCATAGCAACCCTGTAAGGTAAGTATTTCTGTTATGTTCCAAGTGACAATACCGAGGCACAGAGAAGAGCATGCCCTAGTCATGAGTGGAGCTGGAATTCACACACCCCAGCAGTTTGCTCTGCTGTGCTCTCAGCCGCTACGCTGTGTTGCCCTCTTTAGGAATTACTTTCTTTTTAGTGGTAGGAGCAATGTGTGTGTGTGTGTTTTTTTTTTTTTTTTAATTTTTATAGTTTATTCAAGTAAAATTAATATGCTTTAACAGTATTACGGACTCTTAGTAAATTTAATTTGGCCATATTTTATACTTTTTTCCCTGAATATTTAAAAAGGATATAATTTGTATTATGGTTAATTGTGTATAAAAATTATATACCTTTTGGTTAACCATATAGAAAGGATTTAATTCCCCCTTTCAGCTTGTTTCTGGGTCATTTGCCTTGCAATTCTTTCCAATAGAATGTATGGAATATGCAGATTATTTTCTGATCGTTTGATACAAACATACAGGAAGGTGTAGTATTTTTAAAGAATTCTAAAGTGATGCCATTTAAAGTCTAAAGCCAGTTGGCATTGGATCATCTACTTCTTCGTATTTTCTAAATTCATGCTCTTCTTTTTCATGGATAATATGGAGTTAATTGTAGTATTGGCAATCTACAATAAAGAACAGTGCTCAAGAGTGAAAAGGGAGAAGAGCAGTGCAGGCGGTCATTTGAACTATCAGTTGATGCAAAGGGATGGGTATTTTTTTTAAAATTTTGCTGTCTTTCTGTTAGGTACTCTTATGTCTCTTTTTATTCTTTAACTGAAGTACTTACCTTCCCCCCCATCCCGTGCTGCCCCTCCCCCCATTCCAGTAGATTTTTGCCTTGAGAACCCTTGACCTTGATTTTCCCTGTTTTATATGGTCTCATCCTGCTCAAACAGATTTGTTCTATAGTGAGTTTGCTTTTCATTTCTCTTCATAGTTGCACCATCTTAAAAAATTTTTTTCCTCCTTTTATTTTTGTGCTTTACTATATATGTTGATGCCTCTTTTCATTTGTTCACTTGATAATGTTTTGCATTCTCTATGCTTTTAAAAAGCTGTTCAGGATTTTTAGTAGCATATTTCACTGTAATTTACCTGTTTCCTTTTAAATGGCTATTGGTATGGTTTAAAGTGATTTTGTATAATGAATAATGCTTTCATGAACTCTAAGGGTTTTTTTCTCCTAATTGCAGACTAATTCCTTAAGATAGATTTCCAGAAATAGTATTAGATCTCTGAATAAATAGAAACAGTTTTAAAAGCTCTTGAATCATGTTGCCAAATGCTTTCCTGAAGTGTTGTACCCGTTTTCATGCCAGCCTGCAATTTATGGAGTGTCCATTTTACCACAACCAGCAGCAACAGAGAATGTTTTGATGCTGACCTTTGAATCTAAGAAGAGTTGACTTACAGCTCTGCTGGACCTTTATCCTAAATTACACCTAGAATTATAATTGTGGTTGAGATTAGATTCGAGACACGGAAGGCCTGGCTACTAGTTTCTATCCTTCAACTGCTTTTTGATTTCTGTTTTGATGCAGTCAGTGCCCAGATGAGGTTTCATTTACCCCTGTACCCTTTTGCATGCGCGAATGACTGACTTTTTCTGCTTTTCAGTCCCTTAATTATTTTGATAAGTTGGATGGTATGGAACAATGTGGTGTGTGTTTCAGATGACATTTCCCTTGAGAGCCTGGGCAGGAATGGGTTTGGCGCTCTCTTTCACCCTTCAGGGGGCTCCATGGGCAGCAGAGGCAACCGAGATCAGGTTCAGTGGCCACCTTGTCCAGGGGGTGCTTCTCAGATGTAGTCTGAGTTACTGTTACTTCTTTACTTAGAAAATAACGAACAGCTCTGGAGGTAAAGTGGCTTTTCCCTAAAAATTCATAAAGAATTCAGAAGAACTAAGAGCTGATAGAATGTTTTCCCTGAGTAGAAGAAAAGTCAAGGGAAAAGCATTCCTGAAAGCTGATAATGTAGAAGCTGCCTCTGGGTTCATAACCGCATTCGGTGCAGTTGACTGTCCTGCCTTGGACCGCTTGGGCTGAGGTGGCTTTAAGTTCTCTTGGTTCTCTCCTCATGTCACTGGCTGCATCTCTCAGTCCTCTCCTCCCTTTTCTTTCTCCCCCTCGACTTGCATTCCTGCCCAGTCTTACTCAGCCCCTGGACTTGACCACCTGTGTACTTCTGATTCCCAGATTCAAGTTTCTGGCTAGTTCTGTGAGCTCCACATAAGCTCACAACTTTATTTGCTTAACTAATGAGCACCTTAAACATCACATGTCCAAATCAGAGTGTGTGATACGAACATACAGATTTGTACTTACTGATAAATACATATTTCAATGACATTTTTCCCTCAGACTTTCAACCATAAAAAATAACATAAGGGGCTAAATTATAAATAATACCAGTATGGGACTTGTAATACTGAAAGGAATGCCTTTCACTCTCATTTTGTAAGCTTTAGATCCGTGATTTCTTCTGG
The DNA here is from genome assembly GCF_055505025.1 of Bos grunniens. Taxonomy (NCBI): domain Eukaryota; kingdom Metazoa; phylum Chordata; class Mammalia; order Artiodactyla; family Bovidae; genus Bos; species Bos grunniens. Next base: position 52,450,069 of record NC_141180.1, read on the forward strand.
TAGGCAAGAAGAAAGTTTACCTATTTTCTTCTGAATGTCTGAACGAAGAAGGGGTCTTATTAAAGGATTTTTTTAATGTGAGCTATGTACCTGTACCATTAAATATCATTCTTTTTTTCCTCAGGTTAGTATTTCATATGTGAGGTGACAAACAGTAATTTGAACTATTGTATGGTGGTACAACTTACTCAACAGTTCAGTTTTGTCAGTATCAATGCCTTTGTGGATTATCGTATGCATTTATTTATTGTATTTTTATTCACATTTATTTTTGTACTGTTGTTGGTGCTCATAAAAACGAGGAGGAAACAAGAAACGAAATGTTAATAATACAGTTGAAAGAAATCTGAAAGTCACTAGGTATTCTGAAAGTGGTAATGGGATGGACCCCTGTTTGTACTTAAACTGGTTTCTATGTTTGTATATCATACGTGATAATTTTGACACTGATGAAAACTCAGTTTAGCTGAAGAAGGACCCTAGTATAGCTTACAGCATCACAGTGAGAGCGGCTGAAGCCCGGAGTGCTTTCAGAGCTGGCAGTATCAGTTAACTGTTAGTAGTTACCCATTCTTTGCTAGACTTTATTCTTTGCTCCATACTCTTGCTTCACATGGCTTCTCCAGAGTCCCTTTTTCCAGATTTTGTAAATTTAAGTCAATGAATGTTTCTTGTGATCTTCAGGTAGAAAAAAATCCTGGCTGAAGATTGGTAATAAGCCCTACCTAGGTCACTGTGCATTCTTCTCCAGTGGGGGGTGGAATGCTGTGATGAGCGTCAGTGGTGTGGGGAGTGAGCTTTTCTAACGTGGGAGAAGGAATGCTGGCAAACAGAAATGCATTATGATAACTCAGAAAAGGACGGTAGCGAAAGCCAGTTACATGTACAAAAGAGAGAGACAGGTCTAAAAGATAAAGTTTTATGATGTGAGAAGTTAGAGATTAATGTGTTAGTTACCTGCTTGAGATACAGAGTTACAGAGCTTGTCAAAGAATGTAGCTTGCAACACTCCTTTTCCTTTACAGTAATAAAAAAGTTGGGGTTTCCTAAGACAAAGTTTAAAGAAAATTGGTAAGACAACATCTCATTTCTTATAAGGTCTCTGAGCAACAACAACAAAAAAAATCACTTCTGTCTACTAAATATTGCTTTAAGTAAGCCAAGAAATTAGAAATTTGAGGTGAGACTTATTTAGAAAATTAATTTTATCTGTATTTTTTATTTAAGTGAGTTTTCATACCTTAGTTTTTAAAACTAAACATGCATCCCCTACCCAGGAATTTTCTGGATTTTGACTCTTAGAATGAAAACTCATTTTAAAGACTATTGCTCAGCTCATAGACATCCTGCTTCCAGAAATGGGTGATGTCTGAGAGAGTAGGGGTCCTGGAGTTCCACATCCTGAGTGTTCCATGTCCAGTATGTTGACCTCCTACTCCACCATCAGAAAACGGACTCAAGGAGGAGCTACTTGGCATCCCACTGGGTCAGGGTGTCCTTACTCCTTAGCTCTCCTATCTATTTGTATCTACCATGTAAGATTGTGGCCTGGAGAGAACTTACCCTGTCCGGATCCTGAGCTGTTTCCCCCTCAGGGGGTCTTGATCTTGGTTTCTTCATCCCCTGTAGCTAGAGTCCAGGTGTTGAGGAAAACAGAGCATCCTTTCACTGTCTAGCACAGATGGTCTCCCTTCCACTAAATCAGGAAACTTTTAACATTCGAAGCTTGTCTTATTTTCCAAGAGATTTGTTAATGGAAGTGATGGAAGTATCATGGTACTTTGGATTTACAAGTGACATTATGGATTTTTGATCTCTGATAAAGAGACTCTTTAGGTATCCCCCCCTCCCCCCCGCCCCCATCACCAGGATAACACAAGTTGATTTTTTAAAAAAGCACCGACACAAAAGAATTAACCTCTAAGAGCCCTTGATGAAGTATTTGACTAATACAATAATATTAATATTAATAAGCAAAACAAAAACTGGAGGAAAATAGAAAACAAAGGGACTAATTTGCTAATTAGCAGATATAATGCAAAGAACAGAATGACAGAATATAATAGCTAAGCACAAGAAGCATGTGTCGTTAAAAGCAAATAGGGAAAAAACCCCTTTGTTTCATCTTGTTCCTTTCTCTGAGCCTGTTTTTTCAGAGATACCTCAGGTCCCCAGTGAGAACTCCAGTGTTTTGAAAGTTCTTGGCTGCCTTTATTTTGGATCTTAGTGTCGTCCAGAATCTTTTCTGCAATGCAAAAGTTTTCCTACTCCTGAAACCTTAAACTTGCAAGTTTTTTTTGCTTTTTGCTTCAGGTAGAGAAGTCTTCTGTAATCTGAGTGCATGTGTGAGGGGGTTCTCTTTAGAAACATACCCCCCGACTCCCTTTTGCATTTTACCCTTTGAGTGACTTTATGGAGCATAGAGAGTTTCACGCCTTCAGTCTTTTCTTATAAGCTAGTTTTACATGTTTGAGGCTTGCCGTTCTCTCATTTTTGCCATAATTTCATAAACTAATACAACTTAGACATTTTAATAGTTTTACTAAAGTATAATTGACATAAAATAAATGTCACATTTTAAATGTATAGCTGGATAAGTTTTCACATGTATGTGTCCATGAAACCGTCACTACAGTCAAGTTAGTAAACCTGTTTGGTAGTGGTGGGTTAGTCTCCAAGTTGTGTCTGACTCTTGCAATCCCATGGACTGTAGCCTGCCAGGCTCCTCTGTCCATGGGATTCTCCAAGCAGGAACACTGGAGTGGGTTGCCATTTCCTTCTCCAGGGGGTCTTCCCGAACTAGGGATTGAACCTGAGTCTCCTGCACTGCAGGCAGGAGATTCTTTTCCAGCTGAGCTACCAGGGAAGCTATCAGTGAACCTGTTTATCACCCCTAATTTAAAAGGAAAACAGAAGCATGTCAACAAAAATTTGGAGAATAGGGAGAAAAAGGGAAGTCACTCCTAAATCCTAACACTTGATTTGCATGACCTGTGGTATCTTTTTTTTAAACTTACCACAGTATCAATAACACTTTTCCCCCTTTGTTACCTGGTCTTAATAGTAGCAGGACTTTATTTAAAGAGTTGACCAATGATATGTTAAAACACCCTCTTTGCACATCTGACTTGATAGTACCCTGAATGTTTCATGTTGGGGATAGAGACATTTTCAGCTGTTTTGGGGGTAAGAGATATAGAAGAAAGAGGCAAGGAGAGAGTAAAAGAGAGTGAGACTGGATGTAAATGGTCCCCTCTCTTCCAAAGTGAGTACTCATCTCCTCGGGCGTGAGAGGGACAGGTATGCTGCAGAGAGCTTGTACATTCTAACTAAATGAAACAAACTGTGGGATGAGGCAGATGGTGAATGAGAGTCCCTAGTTGGGATGTATTCAATTATTAAAGGCCTATGTAGCACATGGCAAGAGTGCAAATTTGAAATATTTAATTTAGGGAAAAATATTTAGGGAAAATTTAGTTGGTGGAATGACGGGATTCTTATGGTGTGAATCTAAAATAATCTTAATGGTTGATGAAGAGGTAGGTTTGTTTATTTACACGTGCTCATTTCTTTTTTCCCCAGCCTTATTGAGATGACATATAACATTGTTGACATATAAGCTATGTAAATTCAAGGTGATAACTGTATGTATGATGAAATGAATACCAATAAGGTTAATTAACACCTCCATCCCCTCACATAATTAATTTTTGTGTGTGTGGTGAGAACATTTAAGGTCTATTCTCTTTAACATCTTCCGAGTACCGTTGACCCTTGAAAAATGTGGATTAAAAAAAAAAAGGTGGGTTTGAACTTTGAGGTTCCATTTATATACAGATACTTTCCAAAAGTAAATACTTCAGTATCACATAGTCCCTAGTTGGGTGAGTCTGTGGATGTGGAGGAACCTTGAGTATAAAGGGCCACCTCTAGGTTATACTTGGATTAACCCCTACATTGTTCAAGGGTCAACTGTATATGTACAATACTGTTAATACAGTTGCTATACATTAGGTCCCTGGAATTTATTCATTTTGTAACTGGAAGTTTGTACTCTTTGACCAACATCTTCCTATTTCTCCCATCTCCAACCCCTGGCACCCATCAGTCTGTTCTTTGTTTTATATGTTTGACTTTTTTAGATTCCACATAGAAGCAAGAATATACAATATTTGTCTTTTTCTGGCTTACTTACTTAGCATAATGCCAAGAGGCAGGTTTAAAGAGACAATTCTCATGGCCTCACTCACCAAGAGGCAGGTTTAAAGAGACAGTTCTCATAGCCTCACTCACCAAGAGGCAGGTTTAAAGAGACAGTTCTCATGGCCTCACTCACCAAGAGGCAGGTTTAAAGAGACAGTTCTCATGGCCTCACTCACAGTTGGGTCTGCTCACCTGGCGGTGGCGTTTACTTTATGTCAGTTATGTGTCAATAAAGCTGTTAAAATGTTTAAGTTGTATTAAATATAAAACTGTGGCAGAATGACAGAACTACAAGGCTCAAACACTTGAAGATAGCTTATAAGAAAAGGTTGAGGGTGGAGGACCCTCTGTGCTCCACAAAGTCACTCAAAGGGTGAATTGCCAGAGGAGGGAACTATGGGGGAGGTACTCTTCTAAAGAGGACCCCCCACCCACACACATGCCCAGTTTGCAGAAGTCCTTCTCACCTCAGGTTATGGTGAAGAAGCGTGCAGCGTTCACTGTGAGGCGCCACACAAATCGTCCAGGAGTGCTCATGATAGCCTGAGCTTCCCGATGGGTTTCAGGGAGGCATTTTTAAAGGCCAGGTGGTGAAATCTCTGACTGTCCAGCGATGTGATCTCACTGTGAGATCTGTGACCTCACTGCTGTAGGCCCGAATTTAATCCCTTGTTGGGGACTAAGATCCCGTAAAGGGTGCGGCCAACAAAGACCAGGTGAGGGATGGAGGAATCACAGAGTATGTGATCAGCTCACACACAGTTCTCTGATTGGTTGATGGGGAGGTTAACAGGGCAGTGAGGGGTTGACATTATCAAGCCTCAGGCTGGGGCCTGTGTGCTCATGGTCATCAAGTAACTTAACATCTTTCATTTGGTGGGGGTTTTAGCAGCTGTAAAAACAACTCAGGAAATGTGCCTCATCTACTATTATCTACGTACTTCACAGAGGAGCAAAAGCAGATGAGGTGGTCGAGGGGTCTGTCCTGGGAAGGTCCCATAGGCTCCTCCTCATTTAAAATAAATATAATGAGAATGGTTGCTGGTACAGCTTTAGATTATTGGTAGGAAATAAAGGAGTGTTTGGAAAGTTTTTTGGTAGACAAAGTAGTTTTGATATAGTAATGACTCCAGTGAGTTAAAGATCATGTGGTACGAAAGCATAGCCAGTGTTATGGAATTTGCTAGTATGTAGGCTCATTGTCACTTCTCAAAAGATTTTAGGCAAGTTGAAATCAGGCAAAGATTTTCTTGAGAAGATCTGTTTTAATTCAGGACACATTTGATTGTGTACAAGACTGCAAAGAAGTGGGTTTTTAAAGATGAAAAGGAACTGTCTCTACCATTAAGGAGCTTATGATCAGTTGGTTTGAACTGAACATACTTTAAGAAAATCAGAGAGGGCTGATAGAAGCATCGAGCAGAAGTTGAGACCCCAGATTTGATAATTGTGTGAAAACAAGAATGAACCATGGAAAAGTTCTGGGCTTTTAGAGGCCTGGGGCTTCTCTGGTGGTTAAGAGTAGAAACCATTTATTTTTCTGGAGTTGAGCTGGAGGAGTTGCTTGTATATTTTTGAGATTAGTTGTTTGTCAGTTGCTTCATTTGCTATTATTTTCTCCCATTCTGAAGGCTGTCTTTTCACCTTGCTGATAGTTTCCTTTGATGTGCAGAAGCTTTTAAGGTTAATTAGGTCCCATTTGTTTATTTTTGCTTTTATTTCCGATATTCTGGGAGGTGGGTCATAGAGGATCCTGCTGTGATGTATGTCAGAGAGTGTTTTGCCTATGTTCTCCTCTAGGAGTTTTATAGTTTCTGGTCTTATGTTTAGATCTTTAATCCATTGAACCCTCTTACACTGTTGGTGGGAATGCAAACTAGTACAGCCACTATGGAGAACAGTGTGGAGATTCCTTAAAAAACTGGAAATAGAACTGCCTTATGATCCAGCAATCCCACTGTTGGGCATACACACTGAGGAAACCAGAAGGGAAAGAGACACGTGTACCCCAATGTTCATCGCAGCACTGTTTATAATAGCCAGGACATGGAAGCAACCTAGATGTCCATCAGCAGATGAATGGATAAGAAAGCAGTGGTACATATACACAATGGAGTATTACTCAGCCATTAAAAAGAATACATTTGAATCAGTTCTAATGAGGTGGATGAAACTGGAGCCTATTATACAGAGTGAAGTAAGCCAGAAGGAAAAACACCAATACAGTATACTAACGCATATATATGGAATTTAGAAAAATGATAACAATAACCCTGTGTACGAGACAGCAAAAGTGACGCTGATGTATGGAACAGTCTTATGGACTCTGTGGGAGAGGGAGAGGGTGGGGGAGATTTGGGAGAATGGCATTGAAACATGTAAAATATCATGTATGAAACGAGATGCCAGTCCAGCTTCAATGCACGATACTGGATGCTTGGGGCTAGTGCACTGGGACGACCCAGAGGGATGGTATGGGGAGGGAGGAGGGAGGAGGGTTCAGGATGGGAACACATGTATACCTGTGATGGATTCATTTTGATATTTGGCAAAACTAATACAATTATGTAAAGTTTAAAAATAAAATTAAAAAAAAAAAAAAAAAGTAGAAACCAGTAGCGATGGTATTGAAAAAACTTTCAGAGCTATCAGATCATATCACAGCTTAACTTCAGATAGTCTCAGCTTTTGAAATCAGTTGTCTGGTAAGAATTTAGCACATGTCTTTCTGTGGAAACTATGTTGTAATGAGGGGTGATTAGGTCCTCAGTCCACGGGCCATTTAATGCATCATGTCTTTGAAGTATGTATTACACTCTTAGGTCAAAAAGCATCAGTTATTAGCAATTGAATATGCTTCAGCCCAGTACATTTCATTCTCACCAGATATTTTTGATGTCTGTAATTTATTTGACAAACATTGGTCCTACACAATTGACCTGATAGACATATCTTAAAACATCTCTTTGGGACCATCCGTGCAGAGTTTGAAATCGAGATGCCCAAGATCGAAGATTCTTCATTCCCCAAAATGTTGCTTTTGCTCCTTCTCAGATTGGGAGAAGGGATCCTCCTTGGAATAAGAGGAGAGAATGAGAGGGGAAAAAGGGTAAGAAGGGAGTGTTTTATGATGGTGGTCTTCAAACTGGATTTTTAAACAGTGTTTATCAAAATGAAAGAGTAGAATAGAAAATATCAGAGTACATTGTACGTTGTTATGGCAAGTATTGTTCCATGAAACTGTTTCAGTTCTCTTTGTATGTATGTACTACGTCGTGGTATGTACCGTGTATTTATCACTGGCTTCAGTAATTTGATGCTGTTTCGGTAGATGAATTGCTGTAGGTTGGGTTTCAGGTATACTGTTGTAGGGTCCTGGGACTTTGTTAACTCTGTTTCTACTGTGGGCCAAGTGATAGGCCTTCTTCCCTTTCACTGGGTTATCTTTACCTGCCATATAATGAAATACAGTTTTATAGAGGGTGGAATCCTTTGGGAGTCTTTTTTTTTTAAGGGGCTTCCTAGTAGTTGCTGGTCTAAAGGCAGTTAAAAACAGAAAACCTAAGACACAGAGGTCGATGCCTTTCTCCTTTTTTCGTTTCAATGTTGTTAGTAGAATGTAAAACTTCCTGGTTAAAGGACTTTGCTGGTGGTCCAGTGGTGAAGACCCAGTGCTCTCACTGCAGAGGCTGAGGGTTGGATCCCTGGTCAGGGAACTAAGATCCCCTGTGGCGTGGCCAAAAAACAAACAAAAAAACTTCTTAGTTGAGTTTTGTAGAGAAGTCACCAAGGATTCATCTGTGATTCAGAAGAAAACAAGATAGAATAGTGACATTTAGCAGGCACTCAGTAAGTCTTTGTGGACTGGCTAAGTGAATGGAGAGAGTCTGAACATTTGTCTAGGATCATTGAACTACTTATTAGTGAATATGAAGCACAAGTGAACAGAGGTGATTATCTTCCCTTTATTTTAATACTGTGCTCTTGGAAGGGAGAGATAAGAGGGAAGGAATCCCAAATCGGCAACTGGTTGATTAAAAACAGTCCCTGTGGCCAGTTTTGTATCTGGATGGCCTTTCTGTTTGAAGAGAAATGGATAAACCTTTCATGCAGAGAGCTACTGGGTGGTGGTTTTAGTTTTGAGGGATATTGGCCCATGGTTCACTTTTTCTTTCTCCCCAGTTATTGGAAAAGTTGATTGTGAGGAAGGCTGATTGCTTTCAGGGAGTTGTCATTTTCCTCCTGGGGGATGTTTGGATGAGAATGGAGGGACTGCTTTGGCAAGGGCAACAGCTGCTAAACAATCTGCTTGGGGATTAGGTACAAGTTGGTATGTAGTTGAAATCTGCCTCCTGGTTCCTGAAATTATGTTTCTTTGCCTCAAGGGTAAATGTTTTTCTGCTTATTTCGGTTACATTCATTTAGTTCTGGCTGGTAATTTTTCTAACTGATAACCTTCCTCTTTAGTGAGGTGAAAGTTGCTCAGTCGTGTCCGACTCTTTGCAACCCCATGGACTATACAGTCCATGAAATTCTCCAGGCCAGAATACTGGAGTGGAGCCTTTCTCTTCTCCAGGGAATCTTCCCAACCCAGGGATCGAACCCAGGTCTCCTGCTTTGCAGGCAGATTCATTACCAGCTGAGCCACTCTTGAAGGGCGCTTCTTTGATAGTTTTTGACAGCTACTTACTATGAAGCAATTAAAAATGTTGCTTCTGTCTTCCCTTAGTTTTTGCTCAAAATTTAATCACAAGTTGGTGGTAGCAGGATGTTTGAATTAAAAAATTTGCTATTTACTACTTAACCATTTTGGTAATGGTAGAGATGGAAGATGCCTTTTGATCCTTTGGATGTCAGTATCAAGCAAGATTTACCCATAGTTTGGGTTGGAATTTAAATTCTAATAACCTTTAGAAGCATTGTGTGTGTGATCAATTGCTCAGCTGTGTGCAACTGTTTATGATCCTATGGACTAGCTTGCCAATCTCTTCTGTCCATGGAATTTTCCAGGCAAGAATACTAGAGTGGGTTGCTATTTCCTACTCCAGGGGATCTTCCCGACCAGGGATCAAACCCAGTCTCTTGTGTCTCCTGCGTTGGCAGGCAGATTCTTTACCACTGTGCCACCTGGGAAGCCCCTTAGAAGCATTTGTAGTAGAATTTACTTAGCTGGTTGAATCCTAAGCTTGATAGTGGGTTGGAGTTGTATACATGTGTCATATTTCTGACCAATCATGGTACTAATTTAGTCAAACATTTACAGAAGAGACTAAATTATTGCCAGCCTATTGCCCATTGCCCATTTAGCACTGTTCTGTTAAGTTCTTTTTGATTATCTGAGTAAATACTTTTTTTAATATTGTAGAGATGAGAACCTGCTGCTTTTCGGGCTTCATTTGCGGTGTGTGCTGACTTCTGTATATCAGATAATAATCTGATATCTAAGTATCCTGAGCCAGGGTCTTAATGACCCAGTATTTATTTAGGTCTGGCCCTGATGGCTAAGTTGACCTGCAATGCAGGAGACGGTGGTTCGATTCCTGGGTTGGGAAGATCCCCTGGAGAAGGGCTAGGTTACCCATTCCAGTATTCTGGCCTGGATAATTCCATGGACTTTTTAGTCCATGGGTTCACAAAAAGTCGGGCAAGACTGAGCAACTTTCACTTTCACTTACAAGTTGTCGGTAAGCTGGAAAGTCTTGTGCTATCTGGGATCCTGGAAGGGTAAGGCACAGGATTTCGAGGTGTATTTGCATATTCAGTTTGTTGTATATTTGTGATACAACAAAGAAGTTAGTTCACTTTTTTTTTTTTTAAGAATTGATGCAGTTGTCAGTGGACAGGTAAATTTTATCAAACTTTAAAACAAGACATGGAAGTGTCCTTTTCGTTCTGATGTCCACAGTTGCATTTGTTGGCATGAGCTCAGCAGATTTTCAGCACTTAAACCTACTGTCTTCAAACTTTAATTTAGTGAGTGGGCTCAGTTTTCCAATCACCAGTAGAAACTTAGTGACAGTGAATTTTGAATGCTTACATTTTATCAGAGTCTGGAATTATTCCTTGTGAACGGTAGTTTCACTTTAGATTCTTCAACATCCCACTAGCTCTTCTCTTCAAAACAAGGATATTTTTCTCTTCAATTTTTATATATGGATACAATATAAATATAGTTGCAAATACTATATATAGTTAGGTTCTTGTGGAACTGCATTTTAATTACAGATCAACACAAGAGTAAATGTAGTTAGGACACTAGTATATTTTAATTTGAAATTCACTCACATGAGTAAAGTTAAATTTATTTTTTCTCAACATTGTTTAATATTAGCATATTGATTCCAGTGAATTCTGAAATAATTCTCATGTGTTAGATGTGAGTCTATTAAAATACTACTCAACGGGTTTGTATGTGTATGGGGGAGGGCATTGGGATGGTGGGCGTAGAATTGGGGTTGGGAGAAGGGTTATTGTAAGTACCTTATGGAATCAGAAATTTGAGAGAGGTCTCTAAATTTGTGAAAGTTGATAAGATGTGCTATAAAATGTACTAGAACTTTACCCTTTATTAGGAAGAGTATGTAATTAGTGATTTTGTTGTTACGACTGAAAACTGGACCCTTGCCTTGTATTAGGGAATATCACCAAAGTTATATGTTTTCGTTGACTTGATAAGTGATATTTGCCCACCAAAGTATTTTATATTTAAAAATAAGATTAGAGGGAATCCCTTGGTGGTCCAGTGGTAAGGACTCTGTGCTTTCACTGTGGAGGGCCTGGGTTCAGTCCCTGGTTGGGGAAGTGAAATCCTGTAAGCCGTGCTCTGTGGCCAAAAGAAAATAAAAAACAAAAACAAAAACTTAAAACATATAAAAGTAGTGTGTGCTGTTATAGAAAATTGATGAAGTATAGAAAGAACAGGTTAAAGTCAACCAGTATTACTGATTAGCTTCACAAGTATTCATTAATACTGCGAGGTACAGCTCTCTGGGTCTGGAGATGTGTAGATAAATAAGGTAAGAGTCCTGAGGAGTCTTTCAAGATGGTGGAGTAGAAGGACCTGGTGCTTACCTCCTCTCGTGAACACATCAAAATCACAACTAACTGATGAAGAACCAATGATTAAAAAAAGTCTGGAACCTACAGAAAAAGATCTTCAGCATCTAAAGGCATAAAGAAGAAACCACAGCAAGATGGTAGGAGGTGTGTGCTTGTAATATGATCAAGTTCCCCAGCCCCATCCCGTGGGTGACCTTGCAGAGGCTGTCCCACGGAGCCAGTTCTGAGGCCTGCATCTGGCTTCCCAGTTGAGGGGACTAGCATCGGAAAGAAGACCACCCCACCCCCACCTCCCCCAGAGCACTTGGATTTGAAGGCCAGCAGGGCTTATTGCAAGAGCTCCACAGAATTGAGGGAAACGAAGACTTAACTCTTAAAGGGATTGCACAAAATCTCACGTGCACGGGGACCAAGGGCAAAAGCAGTGACTTCATAGGAGTCTGGGCCAGTCCTACCTGCTGGTGTTGGAGAGGGTCTCCTGGGGAGGCAGGGGGCAGCTGTGCCTCATGTGGTCATGAAAGCTGGTGGCAGATATATTGGGGATTATTTATCTGCATGAACTCTCCTCAAGGCAGACATCTGGCTTGGACTATTAGCACCAAGACTTGACCACCCCCTCGAGAGCCTGTAGGCTTCTAGGCCAGATGCCTCAGGGCAAACATCTAACTGGGCAGGAAACACAGCCCCATCCATTAGCAGACAGGTTTCCTAAAGACTTCCTAATCCCACAGCCACCTCTAGACACAGGCCCTTAGGCATGGTCCTGCCCACCAGAGGGCCAGGACCAAGCGCCACCCACCAGTGGGCAGGCATCAGCCTTTTCTGCCAGAAAGCCTACACAAGCTTCTAGATTAGCCTCACCCATCTGGGGCAGAATCCAGAAGGAAGAAAACTATGATCCAGCAGCCTGTAGTCTGCAGACGCAGGCCAGACACTACCCTGGCACTACTGGTCCCTGGCCCTGGGTGACAAAAGAGGAGCACACTCTTGGGACCCATAGGAGGTCTCCTAAGAAGGCTCCTTCTCCAAACTTGAGACAAGTAGTTAATGAGGTGGCAGAGGAATGTGTTTCAGATGAAGGAGCAAGATAAAACCCCAGAAGAACTAAGTGATGTGGAGATAGAGTTCAGAGTAACGATTGTAAAGATGATCCAAAAATTTGAGGAGAAAAATGGATGCACAGATTGATAAGGTAGGAGTTTTTAACAGAGAAAATGTAAAGAACAACCAAACAAGAGTTGAACAATAAAATAACTGAAGTGAAAAACACACTGAACGGAATCTAGTAGAGGAGATGCGGGAGAACAGATCAGTGAGCTGGGAGACAGAGTAGAGGACATCACTAACGTGGAGCAGGAAAAAAAAAAAAGGATGCTAAGAAATGAGGACCGTGTAAGAGGCCTTTGGAGCAGCATTAAGCGCACTAACATTCTCATTATAGGGGTCCCAGAAGGAGAAGGGAGAGAGAGAAAGGGCCTTAGAAAATATTAGAAGAGATTATAGCTGCAAAATTCCCTAACCTGAGAAAGGAAACAGTCAACCAAGTCCAGGAATCATGGAGTTCCATACAGGATAAACCCACAGAGGAATATTCCATGATACGTTGTAATCAAAATGACAAAGAGAAAATATTGAAAACGTACAGGGGAATGCCTATAAGGTTATCAGCTGATTTTTCAGCAGAACGTCTGCTGACCAGACTGGGGTGGCATGATACATTTAAAATTATAAGGTGAGAGTCCTTGTATTCAGGGGGCCTACATTCTAGTAGGGGATGGAGAAGAAAGATAAATGTACGTAAATCAGAAGTTCAGTTATTCTCATGTTGTGGTAAATACAAAGAGAAAGATAATTTTGAGTCTTTTTTTTTTGATGTATAGTTCGGCTTGTGTTTATAGAATTGGTATTCTGCTTGTATCACATTTGCTTCATCATATAAACGTTCCCCCATTTCACAATGAATGCTTTTAGTAAACATTTTTCGTTCTGGCATAATTAATTTTGTAAGTGCTTCATGATTTTCTTACCCGTTCCCTGATAATTTGACATTTAGATTTCTTTTCTTCCTCTCATCCTTTCCTTCCCCTTCCTCCTCCTTTTCTTTCTTTCTGTTTTTCACTATTATAAATGTTACATGAGTGCTTTTTTGTTGCTTAGGATTGTTCTCAGAAGGAGAAATGTGAATTGGTACAAAGATAAGAATTACTGCAAAATACTTTGCAGTAACCAGTGTATGGAGAGTTCTTACTATATCCTGGCCTATATTATTGTCTTTTTTTTTAAATTTTTAAAATTGTGGTTAAGTATATATGACGTAAAATTACCATGGTAACCGTTTTAAAGTTACAGTTCATTGGCATTAAATGCATTCATCATGTTGTACTATTGTTGCCATTTCAGAACTTTTTCATCACCTCAGATGGTGGCCCAGTACCCACTGAGACTGAACAGTCACTTTCCATGCCCCCCATCCCCAACCCCCGCTACCCAGTTCCTGACAGCCACTAATAGACTTTCTGTTTCTATGGATTTCCTTATTCTGGTCATTTCATGTAAAAGAAGTCATAGAATATGTGGTCTTTTGTGTCTGGCTGCTTTATTCAGCTGAGGATTTGAGGTTCATTAAGCCACGGCAAGTGTAAGCGCCGTATTCCATTTTATTCCATTGTTCCGTACGTGTTTGGTTGTACCACATTTTGGCTCTCCATTCATCTGCTAATAGACATTTGGGTTATTTCTCCCTTGAAGTTATTGTGAGTGTGTAGAGTTGCTATGTACATTTACATACAGATATTTGAGTACCCATTTTCAGTTTGTTTGAGCATTTACCTAGGAGTGAAATTACTGGGTCAAAAGGTAATTCTGTTTTTAATCTATTTAGACCAGTTAAACTGGTTTCCACAGCTGTGCCATTTTACATTCCCACTAGCAGTGTATGAAGGTTCATCTTTCTCTACATTGTCTTCCAACGCTTGATATTTTTGCTTTTTATTATAGCCATCCTAGTCTACTGAGTGTGAGTGAATCTCATTGTGATTTTTGATTTGTTTCACTTACGGCTAATGATGTTGTATAATCTTTTCATGTGTTTGTTGGCCTTTGAAAATTTTCAGTTTTCAGTTTTAATTGACATACAACATGTATAACATGTACAGAAGTATACCTGTTCTGAGTGTTAACTCAGTTTTCACTAACTCAGTAGACCCATGTGACCAGCATCCAGATCAAGCAACAGAAGCCAGCTCCCCTCATGCCCTCCTACAGTTAAAACCTCTTCCCAAAGGGTAACCACTCTTACTTGTAACATATTTTGCCTGTTTTAGTTCTTCTGTAAATAGAATTCTTCAGTATGTATTCTGTGTCTGGCTTCTTTGGCTTAACTTTCAGTTGGTCCCATTCATTCATCCATATTGTTCGTTTTATGCCGTTGTGTGAAATGCTAGCTGTTTATCCATTCTGTTGATGAACATCTGCATGTGTAGTTTCTTGTTTGGGGATATGATAGTGTTTTGAGAACTCTGGTATTTGTTTTTTTCTTGAGCACGTGTGTGCTGCCCATATTCAGTCTCCAGAGTGGCTGTACTGGCTTCAGGTTTAGTAGTAGTTTTGTAGTGTTGCCCTTGGTGTAAGTATTTACTTTGTTGGTTGACTTTTTTTGCTTGCTGATTTGTTTAATTTTAGTTCTTTTTTGGACATAAGGAAGTTTTTAGTGGTTTCCTTTTTTTTTTTCTCCCTTTGGTTAACTGTAAGTTTAGAAAGTGACCACTCCATCTGGAGCTTTTGATATGGAGAGTCAGCTCTCTGAGTCAGGTAATCTTGGTATAAAGTGGAAGGGTGATCAAATGTAAGCATACTTGAAAAAAAAAGAGTATTTCTTGACCTGGGGATCTGGCATTGTTTTATTTGCTTATTAAATTTTAAGAGTGTTTGCCAGTGTTTTTACAGTAATTATAAAAAACTCCCATTTATCTTTAACCCCCACATTGAGACCGTAAGTGACTTACTGAGGCAGGAATTAAATATTACTGTGATTCTTTGATCTTTGAGTTCTATTAATCTTCTATTCCTTCTTGAAGTACTTTCTTTTAAAATTATGAAATAGCATACACGTGATATAGAAAATTTGAAAAATACAGGAAAGTTTTCTTAAAGTGAAAGTAATACCAGTACCTCTAGAAAAAAACCACTTTTCTGTGTTATACTTCCTGTATTTTTAATGCAATATTGTTTTTATGTTGAACATAATGTTCTATAATGTGATTTCTCCCATAATAGTGTACTATGAATATTTTGCTCTATATTATTCTGAATTTTTTTTTTTTTTAATAAAAGCATGATGTAAAATCTAGTTTCTATAAAAGTAGCACATGAGTTCAACTAGTTCTGGCAAGGCTTGGGATTGGGGGAGGGGGATGTAGCTTTTTTTTTCCCTCTACAATCTGACTCTGTGGAGGGATGGCTCCCGTCTTTTACTTGTTCTACAGTTTTTTGGTATTTCCAGATAACACGCTTAAACCAACATTTCTTAACTTGTTCCAATTTTAGAATTTATTTCTTAACTTGCCACTGTGGAAGATATTTTAGTTTTTAAACATTGCGTCCCTCCCCACAACATGTACTTTCTGTATTCTAGGTATGGCTGTATGACAAATTTTGGTTAACCAAGTTTGCATTATGATGATTACATAATATTTACATCTGTGCCATGTGTGTGCTATGATTACATTTTCTTTTGAAACAGCCTTTTGTTTTATCCAGACTTAATGAATCTTTGTGTTCATTTATTTAATAGTTTTCCATACACTCATCATTTATTCAGCTCCAAACTCTGCTTCTGATGTTTAACTCTCCTTTCAATATAGTCAGACATATCAAGTAATCTTTCAGTGTTTTTCAGTTTTTTCTTGGATACCTTTAACCTTCTATTCCATTTTGGACCGGCTTCTTGTAGTGGAGCTTTTTTTCACCATCATCATGGGAATTCTCTTTGGCTTTTTCTGTGTGCTTATTACCACTTGTAGCTGCCTCATTATTGAAGCATGAGAAGCAAATGGCTTTAGACCTAGACTACAGGGGCTCTTTATTAGAGCCTCTGACCAACAATATGGCTGTTAGTTTAGAAGTCAAGGTTGGAAATTATTTTTCCTCGGAATTTTGAAGGCATTGCTCTTAAGTGTCTTCTAGTTTGTGGTGTTGTGGAAAATCTGGTGTCATTCTGATTCCTGGTCCTTTGTAAGAAACCTTTTTCTTCCTGGGAGCCTTTAAAAGAATTCGTCTGCCAGTGCAGGAGATGTAGGATATGTGGGTTCAATCCCTGAGTTGGGAAGATCCCCTGGAGGAGGAAATGGAAACCCACTCCAGTTTTCTTGCCTGGAGAATCCCATGGACAGAGGAGGCTGGCAGGCTGCAGTCCATGGGGTTGCAAAGAGTCAGCCATTGACTGAGTACGCACACAGCGCAACTTTATTCCTGATGCTGTGAAACTTGTTAGTGATGAGTCTTAATGTTATTCTGTGGGGGAGGGAACCCCAAAACTCATTATACTAGACCCTTTTAATCTAGAAACATATGTTCTTCAATGCTAGGAAATTTATTATTTCTCTGATAATGGGCTCTGAAAAGGAAGAATGCCTGTTAACGTTTTTATTTTTAGTCTTCTGAACCAGTTGTCTTTTTTTTTTTAACTTTCTCTTTTTTTTTTTCTTCCTGTTTCCTATCTTTGTTGTTGCTGTTCTTTGTGTTCTAATTCTTTTATTGAATTTGAAATTTTTAGCATCTGTTTTAAATTTTGAAATTTTTTGACTTGTTTTATGAATGTCCCTTTTATTAACATTTTTATTTCACTAGTGAATATCTTTTTTTCTGAGGATATTTATTTCACATAACTTGAAATTTTTCCTGTTCCCTGCTTTACTGTATTTGTTTCTATATTAAAATTTCTTCCCTCCTTCCCTCTGTTTTGCTCCTTGGTTTTCAAATTAAAGTCTTAAATGTTCGATGATCCTTGGCTGTCCAGATTGACGTGTGAAGCTTTTTTTTCCCTTTTAAAGTGAACGGGAGGGTGTATTTTCATGGAAAGCTTATAGTATGATATTCCTCTTTGAAGGGTAACTAGTTGATCTGATTTTCTTTGAGAGACCTTCAGTTGGCAGTGTTGGTAGGTCTTTTTTCTTGTAGGCATTTGTTTTCCATAGATTTTCCTGCCTCAGAGGTAAGCTTTACTGCCAAGATTTTGTGCTGTGTTGGGAGAGAGGAGGATGGTAGGTGGTGGGTAGTTACCATTCAGTATTTACACTTACACTTCATCCTCGTCATTCCTTCCCTCAGAATTGGCCTTTGCAGTCTCCCTAAGTGTAAATTTCCCAAAATGAAGGGCTGGGTATCTGGTTGGATTTCTGGGTTATGTGGTCTGGGAGTTGCTCCTTTTATAGTGTTTTTAACCAGTTCTTTTTAGCCTACCCTGACTCCTGATTCCTGAACCTTTGTAGGCTTTTCTGGGCACTAACCCTCAACAGCCTCACTAGACAATGTCTGTTGTCTTCATCCATTTACTTTCTAGCTTCCAAAAGTATAGTTTGCTACAATTGTGTGTGTGTGTGTGCGTGTATGTATGTGTAAGTCTTATTTTTTTTTTTGCTTGTGTATGGTCTCTGCCTTAAAATAATTATTATTTAATGTTGGACTTACAGGAAACGCCATTGCTCCATTCTGCTAAGGAGAGGATGGGTGTTCTGGTGAGGCCTCCTTCGGTCTTTGTGTTGGGACTGTCAGCTGCATTACTCAGGACCTTCATGTGTACTTATTTCATTGGATAAATGTCAGAAGTTTTGTGATTGGTTAAGGTTATTAAAGTTTACTTATTTTGAATAGACTATCAGTGCTTTTCAACTTATTTATTAAGATATAGTAATTCTAGTAAGTTAAATTTCAGTAAAATGTATTTTTAAAATGATTAACATTGCATTAAAACTGTTTGTTAAAAGATCTCTTTTGGTGCTTTATGGATAATCTTTCGAAGGATTGCTCTAAAGGAGCATATTCTTTAATACAAGGGGGATGTGGGGTTTAGGTTTTTAAGATGTTCAGTATTTTTAGATTACGAGTATTAGTTTGGAAGGGCTGCCATGACAACATGCCACTGACTGGGTGGCTTAAACAACAGAAATTAATTTTCTCACAATTCTGGAGGCTGTGTTGGCAGGTTTGGTTTCTTCTGTGGGCCCCTCCTTAGCCTGTAGGGGGCACCTCACGCTGTCCGCACATAGTCCTCCCTTAGTCTGTGTCCCATTCTCCTCTAACACAGATACAGGTCGTGTTGATTAGGGCCCCGGTGTATCACGTAATTTTACCTAATTGTCTCTTTAAAGATCCTGACTCCACGTGCAGTCACATTCTGAAGTACTTGGTGTTAGGACTTCAACATATGAATTTGGGTGAGTGGGGGTAATAAAATTCAGCCATTAAAAAATATTTTTATTATCTCTTATGCTTTGAAAGCAGTATTGTTTCAAATACAGTTGAGAAAGGAATGTACTTGTGTAGCCCAGTAGAAATATTACTAGTATGGTCTTCGTGGAGCTCCTCTTGTGGCTCAGATGGTAAAGAATCTGCTTGCAATGCAAGAGACCCAGGTTCAGTCCCTGGGTCGGGAAGATCCTCTGAAGAAGGGAATCGCTACCCACTCCAGTATTCCTGCCTGGAGAATTCCATGGACAGAGGAGCCTGGTGGGCAACGGTCTGGGGTTGCAAAGGGTTGGACATGACTTAGTGACTAACACATGGTCTTTGTAGGCAGACGTATAGGCTTGGCTTGAATCTTAGTCTTGCCTCTTTATAGTTCCCTAAATTATTTAACCTCTGTGAGACTTGCTTCCAAATCTGTACTCTGGAAGTAACAGTATATCACAGGGTGGTTGTATGAAATTAAAGACTATGTTAAAGTGCCTGGACGTAGAGTTGCCTCTCAAATACTCACTATTGGATTTTTCTCCCCCTAAAATACTGTATTTTGTCTATCCCCCCTGCTATTTAATATCAAAAAATGTCAATTTCAAATATAGATTATATATTATTTTAAAAATTACCATATGCTTTTGTATTCACAAGTGATTTTGAATACTGGCAATTTCATAAGGTTGAACTGAAAAATGTATTTAAGTCAGTCCCTCAGTGAAATTTCCTGTCATCGGTTGTTGGTTTAACATTCTTAAACATACATAATATACTTACTTGGGGTTTCTTGGGTGGCTAGTGGTAAAGAAACTACCTGCCAATGCAGGAGACATGGGTTTTATCCCTGGGTCAGGAAGATCCTTTGGAGGAGGTAATGGCAACCCACTTTAGTATGCTTCCCTGGGAAATCCCATGGACAGAGAGCCTGGCAGGCTGTAGTCCATGGGATCACAAAAGAGTTGGACAGGACTGAGAATGCAAATGTTTCATGAGAAATGCTGAACTGGAAGAAACACAAGCTGGAATCAAGATTGCCGGGAGAAATATCAATCACCTCAGATATGCAGATAACACCACCCTTATGGCAGAAAGTGAAGAGGAACTAAACAGCCTCTTGATGAAAGTGAAAGTGGAGAGTGAAAGAGTTGGCTTAAAGCTCAACATTCAGAAAACGAAGATCATGGCATCTGGTCCCATCACTTCATGGGAAATAGATGGGGAAACAGTGGAAACAGTGTCAGACTTTATTTTTTTGGGCTCCAAAATGACTGCAGATGGTGACTGCAGCCATGAAATTAAAAGACGCTTACTCCTTGGAAGGAAAGTTATGACCAACCTAGACATCATATTCAAAAGCAGAGACATTACTTTGCCAACAAAGGTCCGTCTAGTCAAGGCTATGGTTTTTCCTGTGGTCATGTATGGATGTGAGAGTTGAACTGTGAAGAAGGCTGAGCACTGAAGAATTGATGCTTTTGAACTGTGGTGTTGGAGAAGACTCTTGAGAGTCCTTTGGACTGCAAGAAGATCCAACCAGTCCATTCTGAAGGAGATCAGCCCTGGGAGTTCTTTGGAAGGAATGATGCTAAAGCTGAAACTCCAGTACTTTGGCCACCTCATGCGAAGAGTTGACTCATTGGAAAAGACCTTGATGCTGGGAGGGATTGGGGGCAGGAGGAGAAGGGGACGACAGAGGATGAGATGGCTGGATGGCATCACTGACTCGATGGACGTGAGTCTGAGTGAACTCTGGGAGTTGGTGATGGACAGGGAGGCCTGGCATGCTGCTATTAATAGGGTCGCAAAGAGTCAGACACGACTGAGCGACTGAACTGAACTGAGCATGCAAATATTTAAGTGAAACCTACAGAAATGTAATCTGCTTGATCAGTGCACATTTCAAAGACTTTTGATGTTTAAGGACAAACAGCTTTTCAAAATGCTTATTTCACCTTTATCAACAAGATAAGATAGTGCCCTTTTCCCATTCTGACATTATCAAAGTTAGAAAAGATATCTTGTTTTAACTTGCATTTCTTTGTCTAGTGAGCCTCAGTATTTTCCATATCTTTATAAGGTTTCTCTAAATGTTTTGTGAATTGTCCATTTTTATATTGGGGTATTTGTGTTCTTATTTAAGTGTCTTTTCCATTGCTTCTAGATTTACTTGTGTAAAAGTTGAAAATTCTGTTTTCTTACTTGTTAATTAAACTAAAGAGAATAGAACCTTTCATTTCCTGGTTGAAGAAGCTGAAACTAAAAAGACCAAAATGCATATACACTTCGTAGCTAAAGGTAGGATTCTAGGTTCAGATAGCTCAAGTTTGAATCCTGATTTTATGGTTTAGTACCTTAATAATCTTACGGAAGCTCTTTAACTTCCAAACCTCAATTTCTTCACCTGAAAAATGGGAATAACAACAGATGGTACCTGTTTCATATTACTAATGCAAGAATTAGCTGAGATAGTGGTTGAAAAGCTCTTATCCAGTGCAGGTTGCATAGTAAGTACTGTGTGGAAGGTAAGCTATGAGTGAAAAGATTAGTTAATGGTTGTGGGAGTAGAATCCTTGATTCCAGGGCCGTTTTGGCATTCCTCGCCTTTTCACTAGAAACCTCATCTGCGTTAAATAGAGAGGAGTACTTATTTCAAATAGTATTTATAATTTTTAAATTCAAGACAGTATGTGTTTCCAGCTAACTGTAATTAGCCTTAAAACAATCTTGAGATTTCTTGAATACGTCTGTTTAGTCGCTTTTCTAATTGTGATAATAGTTTAAAAATAGAATAAAACAACATTGCAGCTCTGCTATAGTTCAATAAAAATAAAAACAATAAAACATATAGTACACCATATTTAGGAGGGATTCCTATTGTAACTCGCTGTTTTTTTTCAGTAGCAATCAACTGACCCATGATTATGACAGTGCTGGTTTTGCTTTGGACCTGGTTTTGTTACAACACAAAGCACACGGTGCATAGATGCACACCCTGGATGTTTCTTGATTATTGGGGAAGTTAAGGCTTGCACATTATAAGAACTCTTTTGACCAAAAGGCTAGTAGATCTTGCTTGGTTAAATACTAAGATAAAATTGTGACTCCCCCCTCACCCCCCTCGCCACCCCAGTAGAGTTTAAAAGCTAGATCTTTGTGTCCAGTCTTTTTTAAAAGTAGATTATAATATATTCACTGTTTTGCCATCATTAGTAGTATTTTTTATCTATAGCAGGACTGTTTAAAGGGCAGATGTCATTCTTTGTTTTGCATTTCAGTCTTTATTTTATAATGTTCTTATTGTCTTTTCAAAGTAATGTTATGCTGTTTACAAGTTGAGTGTGTTTCAGATTTTTAATTTAGTATTTATTTCCTATTTGCATTTCAGAGATTAACAGTTTGATTGCTCCAGGTTCATGTTTTTGGAATTGTTCTTCTGTTGTACAGATTTTTTTCATACGCGCTGTGAGCAATCAATATGGTATACTGACATACATCCTTACTGTGTATAAACTGTTTAACCCTTCATAATCCCTACTGTAATATCTAGTTAAGTGTTGATTGAAGTATTCTTGCAGTGGCTTGTAATCTTTTCTCTTAGGGTTTATTTGAATAATGTGAATTATATTTATTTTCAGATCTTGTTTTGTTTTTCCAAGTACTTGTTGCCTTTTTTTTTTTTGGTGCTGTTTAGCAGAATAAAACAGGGTTTATGCTATTTGGTATTTTATATTCTGTTTGTACTATATTCCAGTGTTTTAGGTTTTGGATGGTGGTTGTCTGTTTTTCTTTTTTATTGAAGTTTGTTTGATTTACAGAGTTGTGATAGTTTCAAGTGTACAGCAAAGTGATTCAGTTTTACACACATATATATCTGTATCTATTCTTTGCCATTATAGGTTACGTTATTACAAGATACTGAATATAGTTCCCTGAATATAGTTTACTGTGCACAGTAAATCTTGTTACTTACCTAGTTTATATGTAGTAGTGTGTATCTCTTAATCCCAAACTCCTAATTTATTCCTTCACTTCCACCTTTGGTATCTATGTTTGTTTTCTAACACATGCAATTTTTAAATGTTGGTGCGTATTGCTTGTGGACAAATCACTTGGTAAGCAGTCTTCCTTTGTAACAGCCGCTCAGTCCATGTTTTCCCACCTACTTATTTGCCCACTTTTGTTTAGTAAGCCTCATTTCCCTATTCTCTTATTTGCCCATCCATTCATAAGTCATTGACAGTATCCAAAGGAAAACAAAGCAGTAGTAATTTCACTGGCCAAAATGGTGAAAAAGCGTGGACTTTAATTATGCCTGGATTACCCCCTAAGAGTTGGGTGTTTTCAAAATGGACCAAGACAAGGAATTCCAGTTTTTATGTCTACCACTGAAAGTAGCTTGAGTTTCTATGTTTATTTCGTGGAATGATAGTGTTATTATTTTTACTTATAATGTGTACTGTTACTGAAGATTTTTTGACCTACAGACAAGTTTTATTAGAAGTTTCTAGCAGAGATTAACCATACCCACAAAAAGTTTTACATTGTAATTGAATAAATAAGATTTAGAGTAAGATTGACCCCTTAAAACCTGATTTTTTTAAAGGCTATTGGGTAGTACTTCCATGTTTTTTATAATACATTTCTGATTTTACAGTCTTTTCTTTACAATCCTAAGTAATGAGCATTTTTAATTTAAACCCATAGCCATATGCTACTTAAATTTGCAAAATTTAATGTTAAATGATTTGTTTTACCAATTTGTGTGTTGGCTGATAATCTAAATTTTAAAGCTTTACATTTGGTAAATTGGCTCAGACAGTAAGCGTCTTCCTACAATGCAGGAGACCCGGGTTCAATCCCTGGATTGGGAAGATCTCCTGGAGAAGGCAATGGCAACTCACTCCAGTATTCTTGCCTGGAAAATCCCATGGACAGTGGAACCTGGTAGGCTATAGTCCATGGGGTTGCAGAGTTGGACACGACTGAGCAACTTCACTTTCACTTTCAACGTTTTTCTTAATATGCTTTTTCACAGTTTTTTTGATTGACATTCCCTTAGTGTTGTCTTTGAAAATAAGCATGACTCATAGCACTTAGGTAGCCAGGCATGCCTGTAATGAATGCGTCTATGTACATTTTGAGGCTGTGGAGGCAATTGATTTTTTTTTGGAACTGAACTTGATACAAGGGTTAAATTTAAAGATGAATAGAATTGCAGTTTTGGAGAAAGAAAGCAAAGGTTTATATTTGAAGGCATGCTTTTTTCCAGTTTAATTTAATTTAGAATCAGTTCAGTTCAGTCGCTCAGTTGTGTCCTACTCTTTGCGACCCCATGAACCTCAGCATGCCAGGCCTCCCTGTCTATCACCAGCTCCTGGAGTCCACCCAGACCCATGACCATTGAGTCGGTGATGGCATCCAACCATCTCATCCTCTGTCGTCCCCTTCTCCTTCCACCCTCAATCTTTGCCAGCAACAGAGTGTTTTCAAATGAGTCAGCTCTTCGCATCAGCTGGCCAAAGTATTGAAGTTTCAGCTTCAACATCAGTCCTTCCAATGAACACCCAGGACTGATTTCCTTTGGGATGGACTGGTTGGATCTCCTTGCAGTCCAAGGGAATGTCAAGAGTCTTCTCCAACACCACAGTTCAAAAGCACCAATTCTTTGGCATTCAGCTTTCTTTACAGTCCAACTTTCACATCCGTACATGACCACTGGAAAAACCACAGCCTTGACTAGACGGACCTTTGTTGACAAAGTAATGTCTCTGCTTTTTAATATGCTTGCTGTCTAGGTTGGTCATAACTTTCCTTCCAAGGAGTAAGTGTCTTTTAATTTTATGACTGCAATCACCATCTGCAGTAATTTTGGAGCCCCCCCAAAATAAAGTCAGCTTCTGTTTCAACTGTTTCCCCATCTATTTCCCATGTAGTGATGGGACTGGATGCCGTGATCTTCGTTTTCTGAATGTTGAGCTTTAAACCAACCTTTTCACTCTCCTCTTTCACTTTCATCAAGAGGCTCTGTAGTTTTTCACTTTCTGCCGTAAGGGTGGTGTCATCTGCATATCTGAGGTTATTGATATTCCTCCTGGGAATCTTGATTCCAGCTTGTGCTTCTTCCAGCCCAGCGTTTCTCACGATGTACTCTGCATATAAGTTAAATAAGCTGGTTGACAATATACAGCCTTGACATACTCCTTTTCCTATTTGGAACCAGTCTGTTGTTCCATGTCCAGTTCTTACTGTTGCTTCCTGACCTGCATACAGGTTTCTCAAGAGGCAGGTCAGGTGCTCTGGTATTCCCATCTCTTTCAGAATTTTCCACAGTTGATTGTGATCCACACAGTCAAAGGCTTTGGCATAGTCAATAAAGCAGAAATAGATGTTTTTCTGGAACTCTCTTGCTTTTTTGATGGTCACTAATATATATTTAAAAATAATTTTGCAGGAGCTAAAGATTACCATATCATAAACAACTCATTTAAGCAATTATTTTTCACTAGCTTTTAAACATGTACTTTGAACTCTTAAGAAGGAGGTATATATGTAGTTAAAATTCTTTAGAAGTTTCATGTCTAATTTTAAATGTTCATTTTGTTAAATTTTCTATTTTTTTACTTAGAGAAAATGACACTCTTAAGGTCCTCATTTTGGATGGCTAAGAGCCTTGCCCTTTTACTCATTATTAAATTATCATTTAAATTTTTTGTGTCATGTAGTAATTTCTTATTTAGTTCTGTTTGGCCATTATTCTTGTGCACATACCTAAAGTTCAGTTCAGTTCAGTTGCTCAGTCGTGTCCGACTCTGCGACCCCATGGACTGCAGAACGCTACGGTTCCCTGTCCATCACCAACTTCGGGAGCTTGCTCACGTGAAATTTCTTTATTTTTAACTTGATATAGTATTCAGTATATGTAACCTTTTCCAGTTAAGGAAACTTCCTTCTATTCCTAGTTTGCTAAGATAAAAATTAATGAATAGATGCTGATTTCTTTCAGCTTTTCTGCTTCTATTGAGATAATCATATAATGTGTATATTTTAGCCTTTAATATGTTCTTAATATGATCTTATTTTTTAAAAAGTACACTATTGGATTTGGTCAATCAGTATTTTATTTAGGATTTTTTTACACCTACTTTTATAAGTGGTGTTCAGTCGCTCAGTTGCATCTGACTCTTTATGACCTTTTGGGCTGCAGCATACCAGGCTTCCTGTCCTTTCACTCTCCTCCAGAGTTTGCTCAAACTCATGTCCATTGTGTCGATGATGCTATTCAACCATCTCATCCTCTCTTGCCCCTTTTTTCTGCCATCGGTCTTTCCCAGCATCAGGGTCTTTTCCAATGAGTCGGCTCTTTGCATCAGGTGGCCAAAGTATTGGAGCTTCAGCTTCAGCAGAAGTTCTTGCAATGAATATTCAGGACTGATTTCCTTTAAGATTTTCTAGTTTGATTTCCTTATTGTCCAACAGACTCTGAAGAATCTTCTCTAGCAGCACAGTTCGAAAGTATCAATTCTTCAGCTCTCAGCCTTCTTTATGGTCCAGCTCTCACATCCACACATGACTACTGGAGAAACCATAGCTTTGGTTATACGGTCCTTTGTTGGCATAGTGACATCTCTGCTTTTTGATATGCTGTCTAGGTTTGTCATAGCTTTTCTTCTAAGGAGCAAGTGTCTTGTCTACAGTGATTTTGTAGCCCAAGAAAATGAAATCTGCCACTGTTTCCAACTAATAATAATATTAATTAATAATTGTAAAAAATAAAACAGTAAGCAGAGGGAAAGTCTTAAAGTGATTAAGAAGCAGAGACCTAAATAAAAAGTTAAACAGGTTGATTTCAGATTTGGATCTCATTAGAATGTGATATTAGTATATACCATTAGAATGTGATATTAGTATATACCTGGTAGACATTATACTTTATTTTTTAATATTTTGTTCAGTTTTAGTATAACCAAAAACAAAACTCCATTTTTTCTGGTTCAGGGTTGAGCTCAGATGGCATGCTGGGTTTTGTTGTCATGTCTCTTATTGTGGAATGTTCTTCAGTCTTTCTTAATTGACCTTTTTGATGAGTTAAAGATTATTTATTTTGTATAATGTCCTCCACTTTTAGTAATTTTTTGTTTTAGTATTTACCTTGTTCCAAAGCACTACCATTACAAAACATGGGGTCTCTCTGGGTAGTGATTTAACATGGTTTTAATGTTTAAATTGTTATGCTTCATCACTGGTAGAATATTGGTTTCTTGGCAGAACAGAAACATAACTGGTCACTTTGGTATACATCCCACATATAAGAATGGTGTCCACTGGTTGACTGGAGAACTTTTACTGTATTTTTCAAGAGAGTGTTAGAAGGGAGGGAAGAGGGGGTAGGGAATTTAAGTCTTCTGACCTAGATTTCTCATGGGAATGAGAGAAACACTGAAGCTAGCAGCTGTGGCCACTTATTCAACTTATGTACCATTTATGTTACTGGTGAAATGTTTTAATTTTTATTTGAATATCTTAGAGAAAAACTGAAGTCTTAAGGTAGCAGCTGTGAAGAATAGCCTAACCAATTGCAAGAGCAAAGTAAGTTTTAACCCTTTGCTGCCCAATTTTTATCTGTATCACTTGATGATGGTGTGATTTTATCACCTCATTTTATCATGTGTGATTTGTATCACCTGATTTTACTGACTTTTGAAATGGTTATCTGTATGATCAAGTTTTCAACTGTTTTCCTAGACCAAATAAGTCAGATTTCCTGGAAACTGTAAAAACTTAATTGGAATAATATACCTAAGCTAAATCATTCCTTTTAGGCTTAATAATTGGGGAATAATTATAGTCTTTTTTTTTTTTTTTTTGGTTGTTGTATAAGTGCTATTTGTATAAGTGTTGTATAAGTGAATAAACTTTTTGAAAAAGTCCTTTTTGAAGCCAGCCTTCCTGTCCACCCCAACCCAAGCTTTACCAAGGCTATATGTGGCCTTGCTAGTTTTGTAATATGGCTTGGGTAATTCCAGGGACTGTTTTACTTTACAGGTCAGGAGGTTGAAAACTCCAAGAGGGCTGAACTCAACTGGAGTTCACAAACTCTGCTGATCAGGTCTCAGGGCTGATTTGCAGAGGGATCAGTCAGGTGGGTTTGCCTGGCACGCTTAAGCCAAAGTAAAACATAAGTCCCTATGGCAGTTGTTGCTTAGGTGAGAAAAGCATCTGAAAATCAAGTTTTTCGATGAGGAGTACTTTGTGTTAGACAGAGCTGTATATCTCATTAGCAGTGGGACTTCTGGGAAAGCGTATTAAAAGATAGCATGAGCCTTTTGCAGCTAAGTGGCTTATGAGGTCAGTCAAGGGAAGACAAAATAAGCCAGCTTCAGAAAAGTCTTTTTCAATTAAAGTTGTGGGAGGGCATAGACCTATGTCAAGAGACTGAGGAAACTATAGCTTTCTAAATTTTTAGCCAAAGAGAATATCCTCTTTAGTAGTACTTGAAGTATAGTTGCAGGCATTACATATCATGAAGGAAAGAAAGAGGATACTTCTAAAATTAAAATGTAGCCCATATACATTTTTAATTTTTGTGAATTGAATTACTCATCGTTTTGAATGTTCCCTTCTGCTAAATTACTCCTTTAACATGAATTGAGTTTGACTATTTTGTTCAGTCATTCCTAAATGTTAGATGAAATTTATTTAATGTTTTGAACTATATATTTTTAGATGTACTATAAAAATTACACAGCTGTTGCTTGGCGATGTATGTGAATTACTGTGAGAAATAGGATCGTGGTTTAGGTCCTATGCCTGCTGATAGTCAGCTGCCACAAAAATAAAAGATGAAGCTAACACATGAGAATATGGGTATCAAATCATGCTTTTGAATGTTTTGAATAGTGCCTACCTTGTTTTAGGTACCCAGTAGTCATGACAAGGAGCATTTCATGGTTGAGAGCCTGGCTTTAGGATTTCTATTGGAAAGCTGGGAATATTTCCCCTTCATTTTGTTAAGAATTAGAGTAAGTATGACCAACTAACTACTCATGTCAAGATATATTTAAGTCAACTTCAGTTTCAGATTTCATTTGATAAAAATTAATTGATTAGTAGAAATATTTAGTTTGAATCTTTGTGCCATAATTAATTTGATGGTTTTAAGATAGAATTACTGTCAAACTTCAATTAAATAGATCTGCCAGTGTAAGTGTTGTTTTTTATATGCCCATTTCCCCTCTGTTGTATCAGTTATGTGTATTTATTTAGTGCATAACTATATAAATGTTCAGAATCTAGAAGGTTAGGTTCTAACCTTCACTGACATGCTTTTAGCAAAGATGTCTATAAAGAGAAAATTTCCCATTGACTTCGGATACAAAATTGCATATTATTTCTGTGGGAGATTATTATTGCTAATTTAAAAACTTTAAGAAGATTAGAATAGTGATTGTCCATGTTTCATGCTGGGCATTGCGATCCGTTTGCTCACTTGACATTCAGCAAATACTTGAATACCCTTCAGGTATTAACAGTGTAGAGGTGGTGCTGTTCTCTGTACCAGGATGTGCACTGCCTAATGAATTGTTACACTACAGAAAGAATCGCGCTGTGATAGGAGTGCTCCTAGAGTTCTCTGGTGCGTGCACACCTCCTTGAGGGGTGGTATGGGAAGGGGCCATTCCCAGGGTACTTGGATGTGAACTGCAGGGTGCCGATTGAGCAGTCACAATTAACAAGGTGATGAAGGCAGAGAAGGCTTTTGAACACTCAGGAGTAGCCTGATCAAAGGAATGGAGAAAAGAGAGACTGTTGCCCCAAGTGGAAAACAAAATCTAGTAGATGGTGATGACGTCATTTCACTGAAGCAGTTCCAGAAACTGCACTGCTTGAAGATGTCCTCACTCACTGAAAAAATAAAAGATACTGCATGTGCTTATGACTTTCCACAGCTATTTCAGAAGAAATACCCTTGACTCTGAATCTAGCAACATGAGAATGAAGCAGTGTAGTTGGTTCCCAAGATAAATAATCTCTGCATTTCTAGCCTCCCCTCAACATTTATTGCATGCACACTCATTTCAACTTCTTCTTATGGTAGACTGAAAAGAGAATTTTACAGCTGATACCACGTGAGAATAATTGGTATATTCTCAAGGCACATTAGCTTGGCTGCTACTTCAGCAGATTCCAGCAGGCAGTCTTCATTGCACTCGGCTTTTGATTGTTATTAACTCCACTTTGTTGATATGATTAGAAAAGCACAGCATTAAGGCATTCTAGTCAAGCAACTTAAAAAATAATAATTATCATTACATCTTGTTTGAACATTTTGTAGAAGTACAGAACAAGAAATTGAAAATTTTCTTAAATGTCAAGCTGTTTATATTTGGCTGAAGATGAGTGATGAAAGTGGGGCTGCTGTTTTTCAGATATGGTCAGCCATTCTCTTTGATCATGCTTTGCTATAATTACTTTCAGACACACACCCCTAAGGTGCGTGACAGAACATCCTATGCTAGTGATTCCTGAATCACTCTCAGCTTTTATCGTGTTTATTGTGTTGTCCATGTCAGTCACGTGACTGCTGGCTTTCCATCTATTAATACAGATTTTCTTCCGCTTGCCAACGCCTGCGTGAAGTTTTGGTATTCCCTGTGCAGTTCAGGCTCCCTTTTGCAGGGCTTACCACACTCTTGGTACTTCGGTCTGCTCACACTGCCGGAGTCCTTGTCCGTACCTCAGGGACGTGCTGCAGTGCGCTCGTGTATGAAGCAGATCGTCAGGCAAACGTGGCTTCTCTACCTGGAATGTCAGTTTCACTGAAAGATTTTTGGGAAGAACATCATATTAAAGTAGGCTGGGTAATGGAGTGAATTGAAGAATACTCAACTACATTTTATCCCTGGATCTGGAAGCGGAGTGGCTACCCACTCCAATGTTCTTGCCTGAGAAATCCCATGGACAGAGGAACCTGGTGGGCTGCAGTCCATGGGGTTGCAAGGAGTCGGACACGACTGAGTGACTTAACATTTTCACTTTCACTACATTTTAATGTGAAGCTTCCAAGAAATTTGTTTGCTGTAGGCTCTGTAGGGCTCCTAGACTCCTTTAGGGTATGTGTGTTGAAAGCCTGCTGTGTGGCATCTTGTAATCTTCAGATGCTTTTTCTGGAATATTTGTTTTTGGGTAGTCATCATAGTCTAGTCCTCAGAACTGAAGTATGCTGACGTTTGGTTTAGCTGATTTGTGCCAAGGATGATATGGTCTGTCATATTTAGGGGCTGAATTCCTGGTCTGTGTGGAAGAACTATATATGGAGAAAGACTAGAGAAGTATGTTTTCCCAGCTGTAGTGGACAGACTGTTTTTCAGGGCAGGATTTCACCACTCAAAAAAGTAGTTTTGAACAAGACTTGGCAGCTGGCGGATGTTGAATGTATTTGCCAAACTATATAAATATCTGGTCTGGAACCATGAATGTTCAAGAAACACTCTTGGGAAATTAAGAGTTTTCCTTAGAGTAATAGGAAAACCAGACTTTCCTTGGGTGGTTGTTTTTAAGCATGAGAAATGTTTATAATTGATTTAGTGTATTTATAATTAGTTTAATTGACTAAATATCCTATTTACCTGAACATCATATTTATATATATATCTTATTTTAAGTTAACTTTTAAATCAACTATTAAAAATTAACAAAAAAGCAACTTTTTAGGACTTGAATAGTCCATGTGCTATGTGTGCTAAGTCGCTTCAGTCGTGTCCGACTCTCTGTGACTGTAGCCCACCAGGCTGCTCTGTCCATGGGATTTTCCAGTCAAGAATGCTGGAGTGGGTTGCCATGCCCTCCTCCAGGGAGTCTTCCCGACCCAGGGATCGAACCTGTGTCTCTTATGTCTCCTGCATTAGCAGGTTGGTTCTTTACCTCTAGTGCCACCTGAGAATCCCCTGAGTAGTCCATAATCCTTGTTAAGTCACATGCAGAAGCAGCTAAATTGAAGCATGAAGCTAGAATTATATTCTAGCCCCATAGAGATGTGCTAAGCAACAGCCACTTGCAGCAGTATACTTGTGATATTCCAAGGCTATTATGAATTACCAGATCCATAAATAACTACTGTAGCCTGTGCTGTGGTTTTTCCAGTAGTCATATATGGATGTGAGAGTTGGACTGTAAAGAAAGCTGAGCACTGAAGAATTGATGCTTCTGAACTGTGGTGTTGGAGAAGATTCTTGAGAGTCTCTTGGATTGCAAGGAGATACAACCAGTCAATCCTAAAGGAAACTGGTCCTGAGTATTCATTGGAAGGACTGATGCTGAAGCTGAAACTTCAATACTTTGGCCATCTGATGCGAAGAACTAACTCATTCAAATAGACCCTGATGCTAGGAAAGATTGAAGGCAGGAGGAGAAGGGAATGACAGAGGATGAGATGGTTGGATGGCATCACCAACTTGATGGACGTGAGTTTAAGTAAGCTCTGGGAGTTGGTGATGGACAGAGAGGCTTGGTGTGCTGCAGTCCATGGGGTTGCAAAGAGTTGGACATGACTGAGTGACTGAACTGAACTGAACTGAGCCTGTAGTAGTCACCAAAGTAAATAGGTACCCAGGGATGTGTAGAAATGAAGACAGCCCCATTGGCATGCAGGTGATAGAAATCTGATCAAGCTCACTCTTACTGCGCCAGACTGGAAGAGTGGGATGTTCTGAGTCTTGTATTGGTTGAAGGATGACTCCATGAATGCCATGGATCTTTAGGTTTGTTTGTCAGCACATCAAATGTTAAGGGTGTGCTTCAGTTCTTCAGTAGTGTTGCCATCACTTGTGATTCTGGAATCCCACTTATTTGCTGTCCTAATTTACCAAAATGCTGTTGCTAATGCTGCTGTACCAATAATGGTAAAACATTACTGAATGCCAGTGATGTGCCGAGTAGTGGAAGTACATGGTTTTATTCTCACAGCAGTTCTGTGACACAGGAACTATTATCATTCCAGTTTAGAAATCAGGAAAGTGAAGTGAAAGTGTTAGTTGCTCATTTGTGTCTGACTGACTGAGACTGCGTGGACTGTAGCCCACCAGGATCCTTTGTCCACGGGATTCTCCAGGCAAGAATATTGGAGTGGGTTGCCATTTCCTTCTGTAGGGGATCTTCCCAACCCAGGGATTGAAACTGGGTCTCCTGTATTGCAGGTGGACTCTCTACTGTCGGAGCCATCAGGAGGCTTAGTCTAAACAGAAGCTTGTTCAGGGTCACATGTATGTGTGCATTGGGAATGACAGAGCTGGAACTGAAATTGATTCAGCTTCAATTCCACTCTTAACTCCCATGCTCTAGCACTTTTAAAGATACCCTCTGTGCCCTGTAGAATCTAGTACTGACTGACATTAAGGTCTCAGAAAGAAATTTGAAACCTTATTGAAGTACAAGTTGTTTTGGGAGCAGGGAGGGAAGTATAGTCTGTGTATCAATGATTTTAGTAACTTGTATAGGCTTAGTAACAGTTCTGTAGTGAAATCTAAGATCATCACTGTCATCTGGTCTTAATGATTAAACTGGTGTGGTAGTATGAATAAACTTTTTATTAGTTTTACTGGAAAATGAAAATTAGTGAAACCAGCAGAAATGTAAATCTGTTTTGTAAAGGGTCCAAATTAAAATATTCTTAACTGGAGCCTCTTATGGAGAAATAGTGGGACATTATATTTTCTAGGTAGTGTTAAGATGCTTATTCTTGTGCAGAAAGTGCTGATTATCGGGCTTCTACCCAGAGAGGGTATAAGTAGGAATGCTATTTTGGAGGGCCCTGTAGTAATTCAGGAAATAATGCATTAAAGCAGGGGTAGTGGGACAGATTTGGGGGGAGTGGTATTGGTAGAGACTTAGATGGTGGAGTTGACTAGGCTTGGTGACTGACGTGGGGATGAGAGCAGAGGAGCAGCCTGGAGTGGCACTTGGGTTTCTAGCTGGTGCCAGACAGTAGGACTTTTGTATCCCTTCCTTGGAATTGGAAATAGGGAGGGGCAGATGTGTGAGGGAGGAAAATAGGTTGTATGCTGACATGAGTTTGTGATAATGTAAGTAGAAATACATACCAGGCAGCTGTCTGTATGGGTTTAGAGCTTAGAAGTATGGGCTGGAAATCACTTTGTCCTGGCAGTTTCTATCAGGTATCATTTGAAACTGTGAGTGTGGACTCTGATTTAAGCTTTGGTGATGGTGGTGGTTGTATGTGTGTATTTTGAGTGAGGGGGGAAGGGATTAGTCACTACACTACTTGCCAAGCTGATTCTTTTCATCTGCACATTGTTTCTCAACCCATTCAATTAAAACTTTTAGAGTTCTTTCTTGAATGAACGTGGAGAAGTAAATCATGCCAGTCTTTTGTCTTTCTCTTTTATTACTGAAAATAAAAAAAATGTACTATATTACATAATCATAATTTTTATTACAGGTGTTGAGTCTGCATAATTAGCTTCTTTATAGAGGAGACTACACAGGAATGAATGTTTAGTTAATTTACCTTCCAGCCCCTAACAGTTTATTATGAAAAATTGTAAACACACAGGATAATTGAAAGAATTGTTCAGTGAAAATTTATTTGCCCACCATCTACCAGATTCTACCATTAACACTTCAGTATACTTGTTTTATCACTTATCTATCTAGTCGTATGTATGTGGAGTCATCAGTGCACTATTTCCTGTATGTATATCATTACCTAGGGCTCTATAATACAGTTTTTTCCCTTTTGTTGTAAAATATATACAGGGAATTGTACAGATCATCTGGTAAGTTTTGAGAGATGCACACACCTGTGTAACCCAAATCTTTTTCAAGATACAAAACATTCTGGGACTGATGGCAGAGTTCCCTGAAGCCTCTTCTCACATCATCCTCATTTTCACTGTCTGCTCCTCCCCACCCCCCACCCGCCCACGCCCACAACCACTGTTTAATTTCCACTGTAAGTATTTCCTAATCAAGAACTTCATCTATTAGGAATCATAAAATACACATTCTTGCTTAAGGTTTCCCTCCCAGGATGTTTTTGCTATTCATCTATATTGTTGGTGCTTCCCTGGTGGCTCAGAGGGTAAAGAATCTGCCTGCAGTGCGGGAGACTGGAGTTCGATCCCTGGGTTGGGAAGGGAATGGCTACCCATTCCAGTATTCTTGTCTGGAGAATTCCATGGACAGAAGAACCTGGTGGGTTATAGTCCATGGGGTCGCAAAGAGTCAGGACATGACTGAGTGACTAATGCTTTCCACACTCTGTTGTTGCTTGTTTCTGTTGTTTGTGTTTCTTGCTCAATCATACACTGTTATATGAATATACAGTTTATCCTTTGTATTGGTGGATACCTGGGCTTTTTCTAGTTTTTTGCAATATCTAGCATTGGAATTGAAGGGTCAAAGGGTAAGTGTATGTTTTGTTCTATATCTTGAAGTACCAAGTATCTTTGAAAGTTGTGTGACAGTTTTGTATTTCCATTAGTACTGTATGGGAGTTAACAGCTGCACCACATTCTACCTCTTCTGGTGGATGGGTAGTGACATTACATTGTGAATTTAATTTGTATTTCCCTGATGGTTAATGGTGTTCAACACTTTTACATGGATTTACTGACCATTTGTGTATCACATTTTGTGACGTTTGTTTAAATTATTTGCCCAATATTTTATTAGTTGTCTTTCAATTATTGAGCTTTAAAAATGCAGCCTAGATGCTTTTCAGATTTATGTTTTGTAAATATTTTTTTTACGCATCTGTACCTTGCCTGTCCTGTAAAGAAATTCCCTTGTGGCCTAAATTCCCTAGTTTCTTTCCTTTCTGTAGCAGCTTTATTGAGATGTAATTTATGTCATGCATTTTCTTAAGGTGGTTTCTAATGAGAGAAAATTTTAACCCACCTACTTTTTTTTTTTCCTGTGATTACTGCTGAAACCTTTGCTTACCCTCAACTCATGAAACTAGTCTCCTTATGTTTTCTTCTAAAAGTTTTGAGTCTAGGTTTTATGTTAAAGTCTATGATAATCTTGAATTAATTCTTTTGTATGGTGTGAGGTCTAGGTTGAGATTTATGTTTTTCTGTGTGCATATTTGGTTGTTCCAGTACTTATTAATTGAAAAGACTCTTTTCCCCACTAATACGTCTTTGCGTCTTTGTAAAACACAAAATCAATCCATATTTTTAACTCTTTTGTTTCATTGATACATTTGTCTATCTTGGAGTCATTATCATACTCTTGTTTGCTAAAGCTTTATGTCTTGAAATCGGATAGTGTTAGCTTTCTAACATTCTTCTTCAGAGTGGTTTTGGATATTCTGTGTTCTTTGAATTTCCATGTGGATTTTAGACTCTGTTAATTTCTGCAAAAATGTTTCCTGGGATTTTCATTGGAATTGCATTTAATCCATCGATTAATTTGAGGGAGCCTTTATATTATATCATTATTGAGTCTTCCAATATATGAATGTAGTATACTTTTAAAAATCTAGGTTGTGCTTAATTTCTCTTACCAGTGTTTTATAATGTTCAGCATAGAGATCTTGCATATCTGATATTAAATTTATTACTAAGTCAAATACTTGAATCCTGCAACCTTGCTAAATTCACTTACTAGTTATAGTAGCTGCCTTTGAGGATTTGGTAGGATTTATTTATATAAATATTTGTCATTTGCAGTTAGAAGGCATTACTTTTTCTGGTCTTTCTGTTACTTGTCTTGGTACAAAGGCTGGGATTGCCACTACAGTGTTAAATAGAAGTGGTGAGAAGGGCCATCCTTGCCTTGTACTTCATCTTAGGAGGAAGGAGTTCAGTATGCCACAGTGAAATATAACGTTAGTTACAGCTATTTCTGTAGATGCTCTTCATATCAAGGAAATTCCCTTCTGTTCCTAGTTTGCTGAGGGTTCTTGTTATGACAGATACTGCATTTTATCCAGTGCTTTTTCTGCATCTTTTGCAGTCCACAGTTTTTCTCCTGTATTCTGTTAATGTGTGAATTACTTTGGATTTCAAATGCTAAGTCAACTGTACATTCCTAGGATAAAGAATATTTAATTATTCTTTAGATATATTGCTAATTTTGACTTTGTAATATTTTATTCACTGTCAAATCTGTATTATGGAAAGGCAACGTCATTTTATTTCTAACGTCTTTGTCAGGTTTTGGAATTAGAGTCATGCTGGCCTCATCAAACCAACTAGAAATGATTTCTCCTCTGTTTCCTGAGAGTTTGTGTAAAATGGATGTTGTGTTTTCCTTAAATATTTGATACAGTTCACTAGAGCACCCCTGTGTCTGGAGTTTTATTTGTGGGAAGCTCAGTAATTTCTTTAATAGATAAAGCTATTTAGATTTTGTCTCATCTTATGTCAATTTATTTTTTAGAAATTTTTCCAATTCCATCTAATTTGTCAAATTAGGTGGCATAACATGTTCATCAAATTCCCTTAGTATTATTGAAGTATTTATAGAATCTGTAGTGATAAGTCCTCTTTCATTCCTGTTATTAGGTATTTTACTTTCTCTCGTTTTCTTGATAAGTTTAACTAGAAATTTTACTTTTCTTACTGTTTTCTATTTCACTGATTTCTTTGTTATTTTCTTTGTCCTACTTCCTTTGGATTTTCTTTACTCTTTTCTAACTTCAGTTCAGTTCAGTTGCTCAGTCGTGTCCGACTCTTTGCGACCCCATGAACGCAGCACGCCAGGCCTCCCTGTCCATCATCAACTCCTGGAGTTCACTCAGACTCATGTCCATCGAGTTGGTGATGCCATCTAGCCATCTCATCCTCTGTTGTCCCCTTCTCCTCCTGCCTCCAATCCCTCCCAGCATCAGAGTCTTTTCCAATGAGTCAACTCTTCGCATGAGGTGGCCAGAGTACTGGAGTTTCAGCTTTAGCATCATTCCTTCCAAAGAAATCCCAGGGCTGATCTCCTTCAGAATGGACTGGTTGGATCTCCTTGCAGTCCAAGGGACTCTCAAGAGTCTTCTCCAACACCACAGTTCAAAAGCATCAATTCTTCGGCACTCAACCTTCTTCACAGTCCAACTCTCACATCCATACATGACCACAGGAAAAACCATAGCCTTGACTAGACTAACCTTTGTTGGCAAAGTAATGTCTCTGCTTAGGAAGCCTAGTATAATTAACTTCAAATTTAATTCCATTGTGGTCAGAGGTTATACTCTGTATGCTTTCAGTTATTTTACATTTATTGAGAATTTTTTAATGGGCTAGTATAGCATCTGTTTTGGTGATCATACTGTGTACTTGAAAAGAATGTATATTCTCCAGTTGTTGCAGTAATGCTTTTGAAATATCAGTTAAGTCATAGTGGTTAATAGGTTTCAGATTTTCTCTGTATTCAGTATTTTTTTAATTACTTTATAAATTATTATCTAGTTTTAATAGTTAACTGAGAGGGGGGTTTAAAATTTGGAACTAATTGTTGTGAAAATTGTTGTCCTCTCTTTTTGTCAGTGTTTTTCTTGGCTGTATTGAGATAAACTTAACATACAAGATTGTGGAAGTGTAAAGTGTTGATTTGATGCACTGATACATTGCACGATTCTTCCAGTTTTTGCTTCATGGGTTTTGAACATTTATGATTGTATTTTTTTTGATGAATGAAACCTTTTATAGTTTTTACAGCCTGATGAAAATATTGTGAGGCAGAAAAGTTCAGGAAACAGGGACACTTCTAATCAATTGCTTCAATTCTTACTAATGGGAAGATTTGCTAGGATAGGCAAGGTTTGTGTTGTCAAGTGAAGTGTTTTCCTGTATTTCCTTCCTGTCGCTGACCATTTATAAATGTACTTACTTTTGTGAGCTATCAAGCTATGAATGAAAGTTTAATAGCTTTGCTCATTCACTGAGAATTGATGCTTGAAAACTTAAGGTCAGTTAAA
Organism: Bos grunniens; assembly: GCF_055505025.1. Lineage (NCBI taxonomy): Eukaryota > Metazoa > Chordata > Mammalia > Artiodactyla > Bovidae > Bos > Bos grunniens. The sequence goes on from NC_141180.1 coordinate 52,488,713, forward strand.
AAACAGATGAGTGGGTAGATACAGTATATGAGCCGTATGTGTATGAATATTATGTGCTGAGTTCTTTGGGGGATGTGAAATCTGAGATTGTTTTGACTTTTAAGTTTACATAAAATACTATATTGTATATTTGCATGTTGGTGAGAGAGACCTTTAAAAGTTCTCATCACAAGCAAAATAACTGTAACTGTGGTGATGGACTTAACTGTGGTGATCATTTTGCAATATATACAAATACTGAATTATTATGTTGTATACCTGGAACTTAAATAATGGGGGAAAAAGAAGTTTAAGATCTTGGGGGACAGGCAAGAAGGGGTGGGGCGGTGGCATATTAGTTATTTATGGCAACACAGTAAAATTACAGCAATACTTAGTAGTTCAAAACAGTACTCATTCATTATCACGTGGTTTCTGTGGATTAGACAGAGTACAGATCCCCTGCTTCCCTGGTGGCTCAGATGGTAAAGAATCTGCCTGCAATACAGGAGACCTGGGTTCAATCCCTGGGTTGGGAAGATCCCCTGGAAGAGGGCATGGCACGCCACTCCAGTATTCTTGCCTGGAGAATCCCCATGGACAGAGGAGCCTGGGGGGCCCCAGTCCATGGGGTCGCAAAGAGTTGGACATGACTGAGCAACTAAGCACAGCACATAGGTCCCCTGGCTCAGGGTTTCTCAACAATTGCTGTCAACATGTTGGCCAGGGCTGTAGTCTTAACAGAAGTCATCATGAGGGGAGGGGGCTTCTATACTCGCTCACATAATTATGGTTGAATTCAGTGCTTGCAGGCATGAGTACCAGGTGGTGGTGGTCATTGGGAGCCATCTTTTTTTGTGTGGTTGGGAGGAGAAAAAAAAATGCAAATTATTTCTTGTAATTGTTCTTGTAATGGGAGCCAGAAACATACAGCTGGGGGAAATTGTAAACCAAAGTTTATAACTAGGAAGCTAATGGTTGTTAGTACAGCCCAAAGAAATGTCTTACAGAAAGAAGAATGAGTAGCAAAGCATCTTAAATAACAGGACATAAGAAAATGTTAAATATACATTATAACATGTTGGATTAATTCTAGACAATGTCATTATTTGTGTTTTCTGTATTAATATAAAAATTTTAAGATTTTTGTTAAGGTACAACCTTTAACTAAATATGACTGGGATTAATAAATAAAGTTTTATTCCTTGAAAGACAAAAATACTTTTTTAAAAAATGTTTTCACATTTCTTAATATTTAAAGCTATTATGTATTTTTAGTTATGGTAAAGTATACATAATACCAAGTTTTATGTATTCTAACCATGTTTAGTGTGCACAGTTCAGTGGTCTTAAGTACAGTCACATTCTTGTGTAACTGTCACCACCAGGCATCTCGAGAACTGTTTGATCTTCCCAGCATTTTAAAACTATCCATTAAATAGTTACTCCCCCTCCTTCCCTCTCCACAGCTCCTGGACACCACCATTCTACCTTCTGTCTCTAGTAGTTTGACCACTGTAGGTACTCTGTATAAGTGGAATCGTACAGTATTTATCCTTTTGTGTCTGGCTTATTTAGCTTAGCCTCATGTCATCAGGGTTCATCCATACTATATATGGATGATATATACCATTGTATACATGTATATCATGTTACATATATAGGATGTATGTGCAGTGTGGTGCTAAGTTGCTTCAGTCATGTCCAACTCTGTGCAACTCCGTGCAGCCCTATGGGCTGTCGCCCATTGGGCTCCTCTGTCCGTGGGATTTTCCAGACAAGAATACTGGAGCGGGTTGCATGTATATATGTAAAATCCACGTGTCAGGATTTTTTTCTGCATCTGAGGAATATGTTTGTATATACCACACTTTATTTATCCATTCATCCATTGATGAACATTGGGGTGGTTCCACCTTTTGGCTGAAGAGTGCTGCTGTGAGTATTGATGTACAGACGTCTGTTTAAGTCTCTGCTTTGGGGGTGGGCTATCTCAGAAGCTGTCCAGTACAGGTGGGCACAGAGAGCAATTAGCTTTAAGTTTTTTGATTGAAAAGACATCTGTAGCAGAAGACAAGAGAGATTTCTACTAGTTAAAAAATACAAATACTAGGTACCCAAGTAATTGTTTCATTAACTTTGCCTAGTTACAAGTGGTGTTAACACATCTTTTTGTGAAAGACTGAACTTTTCATACAGAGTTTTCATTAAAAGTCTCACCAGAAGAAAACCTTTTCATAAAAGTTTCATCTTGTTTTAATGACTGGTTTAAAGAATAATTAACAATATGCGTACACTTAGTGTAATTTAAGATGCTGATGTTTATGGTATTTTAGAAAATAAACCACACACCATATGTCACTGGGTCTGCTGACCATTCACATTTCTACAGTAATTTTGGATTTAGATTATAATTCAGATCTGTCCAATTTTAGGGGAGTCAGACAGTAAATCAGCCACTCATTGAAAGGTGAGATTTCTGGCACTTGTAACTGTCTAGAACTCAGCCATAAAATGGAGCTTTTTTATCCTGTACTTTTTTTAAAATTATCACTTCATTCTGTACGAAGTCTTTGACTCAGCAGAAGTTTAGTGAGCTCCTAAAAGTAGGGGCTAAATACCAGCTAATGTAAATATATTAGTAAAGCAAGGCCTTACCATCCCAATTTAGTTGAGGAGACTTTAGTAAATAATTATAGTGTTACACCTAGTCCTAGTTCCATCTGTATTCATATGCAACCCTCTCTTTGTTTTCATTTACTTGAATCTTTTTTTTTTTTTCCTGTAGTTTTAGACTGAAATTTTATCTTAACTTTCTAGTCAGTACTTTACTAACTTGGATGAAAATCATTAACATTTCTTGTATTATTTCATTTTGCCTATTCATTTTTTGAAAAATGAGAGCTATATTCCTCATCGGCTAGTATATTTTAAAGTTCACGTACTCCTATAATGTTAAATTCTTACATCGTGTAGTAACAAAATCAGAGTAACATCATGGGATGGTGGGTGCTATTCTACCATATGACTTGTTTTAGAAAATCATGTTATATTCTCCATTTGTGTGCATGTGTGTTGTGTGTGTCTAATTTGATGCCTACAATGCTCCCCACGGATTTTTGTCTTCATGAATTCTTAGAAGAACATTGAGGTTCAATTTGAAGGGAAGTTTCCCTGAAAGATTTATTTTACGCATGTGTTTTGTACTGCTATCTTTTAAAAACTCTGTGACCCCATGGACTGCAGCTCGCCAGGCTCCTCTGTCCATGGGATTCTCCAGGCAAGAATACTGGAGTGGGTTGCCATTTCCTTCTCCAGGGGATCTACCCAACTCAGGAATCAAATTCGGGTCTCCTGCATTGCAGGCAGATGCTTTACCGACTGAGTGACAAGGGAAGCTCTGTGATAGCCTTAGATATGTTTTGCTTTTTTAAAGAAAACCCAGAGATGGTTGTTTAGGGCTTTTCCAAACCAAGCATTGTCATGTGTGTGTGCTCAGTTTCCTGAGTCGTGTCTGACTCTTCGTAACCCCATGGACTGTAGCCCACTAGGTTCCTCTATCCATGGGATTCTCCTGGCAGGATACTGGAGTGGGTTACCATTCCATTCTCCAGAGGATCTTCCCGACCCAGGGATCAAACCCTGGCAGGCAGATTCTTTACCACCGAGCCACATGGGAAGCCCCCCAGATATGTTTTTGTAATAGTATAAGGTATAGTTTTCTCTCGTGAAATCTTCAAAAGAATCCTTGTTTATTTCTACAGGAACATCAATTTCAGCAAATATATAAATTCCCTCCCCTTAGCTTCAAATTAAATATAACATGAAGATAATGCAGAAATAATAACTTCTGAGGAATTAATTTTGTTGAGCTAATATAATCGGTAGTTAGGTAGACTTTAGCTCTCTTATTTGAGTGGTCATAAGTCCAAACTCTGAAGCAGACTGGCTGCTTTGAGTTCCATTTCTGTTGCTTCCTACAATAAGTTCTTTAAATTAATTTGGGCTTCCCTGGTGGCTCAGATGGTAAAGAACCCATAAAGAATCCTCCTGCAGTGCGAGAGACCTGGGTTCAATTCCTGGGTTGGGAAGATCCCTTGGATGAAAGCATGGCAACCCACTCCAGTATTCTTGCCTGGAGAAGCCCCATGGACAGAGGAGCCTGGCGGGCTACAGTCCATGGGGTTGCAAAAAGCTGGACACGACTGAGAGACTAAGCACACCACACTTCTCTGTCTCTGTTCCCCATCTGTAGACTGGGAATATTAACAAGTATCTCCCAAATAAAGTTGTTGAATAAATAAGTGAAATAATATAGACAAAGCATGCTGAACAGTGTGTGGCCCTTCTTAAGTATTATGTTCATATTAGTATTTGTTATTATTAGTAGTAACAGTATTATCATCACATTGACTCAGTAATTAGTTACAGTCACTTGTCTCTGGGTTTTAGGTCTTTATTAATATAAGGAGATTTGGATTCTTTTTGACTATAACTGGGGGTATGTCCATCCATACTGAAGACTGTAGATAGTAAAAAAATTAACACATTTTCCCTCATTGATTTTTGTTATGGTTTTTGTGTTGCAGTTAAGCATTACTTTGAAACAAATTCCAAAAATATTTACCTGTGGATTCTTGTAGACTGCAGTCTCCTGAAACAGCTGTACATGATTTTTTAAAAATAATGTTTGCCTTTTTTTTGTTGCCTAGTCTTCTGTATCACAGGATAGGCAGGAGGGGCCTGATTTACCTGGGCTTCTCAGCAGTAGACCAAGGTTCCTCTAGTACCCTGCCACCAGTTGCATGCAGAGGCAGTTTTCCAGCCAAGATTTTATTAGTTTCTTAATTCTCTTTTTACTTCCTACCCAGTGTCAGACACGACTGAGCGACTTCACTTTCACTTTACACTTTCATGCACTGGAGAAGGAAATGGCAACCCACTCCAGTGTTCTTGCCTGGAGAATCCCAGGGACGGGGGAGCCTGGTGGGCTGCCGTCTCTGGGGTCGCACAGAGTCAGACACGACTGAAGCGACTTGGCAGCAGCAGCAGTGTGATTTCATTTTCTTTCCTCTTTGCAAACTGATAAATTCCATCCTAGATTTCTCCTCTCTCTTGTGGTTCTAAGAATACCAAAATTGTCACGTTTTCGTTCTATTATTCCCCTCTCTCCAGGTATATTGTGGGCAGAGGCAGGTCCTTTTTGTTGGCCAAGTCACATTTACAGAGTTCTGCACATTCTATGCTTGAGTCAGCGGTATTCATAATTAAAGTCAAATAGTACCATAAAGATTTTTTTTAAAAGATCACTCTTACTTCTGAACATGCAGGTGCCTCCTTTTAGATGCTTCTTCTGTATATTGTTTAACGATTAATTTCTCCTTTAAGAGGTTTTTGTCATCCTGTGGGATAACCCAACAGATTGGCTGAAATGTTTTCTAAAGCAGTATATTTTGCTTTAGATACATAGGTTATTTTCTGTGGTGACTGTGGATCTCTTATTCGTTAGATTGCATTTGTACTTGGTACATGAATATAGCTGTTATGGAAAGAAAGAATTAAGTAGTGACATTGATATTTTCACTTTTTACAAAAACCTTTTAGTATCTCTTAGAAAGATGAATGGTTTACAGCTGTGTGGCCTTTACTGGAAATGTTGCCTTTCTGTGTCTTTGGAACTGCCGCCTCACAGATGGTTTTCTTGCCTTGTAGAAAGTGTTTGCTGCCATTGTTTGTATCCGCTATTTGTCAGTGGTATTCACAGTGTTCTTCCCTTACCCCTCAGTCGGTGAGCCATGACAGCAGCACCTAATTGTTATTAGCAAGTAGCATCCCTCCATTCTTAGCAGGTGTTTTATTTATGAATGGAATATGAAAGGAGAAAAGCTAGTTAGTATTTCATAAATGTACCCTATCGTAAGAAGCCCTTGTATTGTGATCTGTACTGATTGGTTAATTGACCTCAAGTTTGGTATCCTTAAAAATGACATGTGCCCTTGAACGTTTAATCTCCTTTATAATGTATGTGTTAATTCTGTGACCTTTGTTTTGTTTTCCAAGCAAGGCTTTACTGGGGCCCTATTATAGTAGGGGAGTGAGGACAAATAAGCTCCCTTGCCTGCTCACTCGCTTGTTGAGTTGGGGGTGAGCTTGTTCCTTAGATGGCTTGAGGGTAGGGGTGTGTGGGGTTCGGGCTGGAGGGGCGGCCCAGTGTTCTGCCCACTCTGGTAGTGTTGTGTGCGGGGGCATTCTCAGTACCCTGCTTTTGCTCCAGGCTCTTCAAAAGAGGCAGTTGGGTTTTTTGGTCTCTTTGTATCTTTTGTCCAGAATTTGTGCCGACTGCATATGCATGCAGTTATTTTTAGTCCCATATAGTTCCCTTGTATTTTGTTGCTAGAGGAGAGGTTTGTCCAGGTGCAAGCATTGCAGCACTGCAGAGAAGGATCCCAGGTCCCAGCCTGTCTCATTCCCCCCTGAGACTCTACACCCTTATTCTTATGGGGAAAGGGGCTGGGGCCACAGACCTTAGCCTATCTGAGAGGTGTAGCAGTGCCTGGCTGACTGTTCCTGAGGACCTGTAGGGATCAGGGCCACCGGTGACCTTTGTTTTTGTAAAACTTTTAGTGTTAGGTGATGAGAAGTCTACATTATTTTTCTTCGCTAAAGCATGCCTCTGTTTTATCTTCAAAATTTCAGCTTCAGTTTCTTTGAAGTGGAGAGAGAACTTAAGATATATGCAGAGTGTTCTGAATATAGCATTCTGCCTTGTCTTTTATGTATATCTCACAATTTTTTAGTGACTCATCTTGATAGAAACTTAATTTTCATAGAATTTCTATATATTCACATGGTATCCATTTATAGAGTATTTAAATTGCATAATTACAGTATAATTGGTATGAGTACATTTGGTCACAAACACAGCTGACTCTTGCTAAGTACACAGCCTAACTGCTGGGAGCAGAAGAGTGCAGGGGGATTAGAGTAGTCTACTGGCTCAGAGCTCAGGGTCTTGAGTGCTTATGGTATGTATTACAGATGGAAAGGAGAGGGTCTGAGATTGTCCATTTAGGTACTCGAAGTCAGAAAAGAGCTTTCACTGGCATGTTTTGGGGCTTTTACTCAAAGCTTATAGATGTTTACCTTATACAATTAATATTGCTCACTACTTTCTAACTCATTACTTCAACAAATCTTACTTTGGAGAGATAAAAAGATATAATGCCAACCCTTCAGGGGTTTAATATAATGTTGTAGAGATGATAAGCATGTGTATTGTGAGAGCACAGAAAGGGAGGCCCTGTATTGAGCAGGAGAGGAAAAACTTTCAGGAGTATATGATACTTGTGTATAACTTGTGTCTAAATCTTGGAGAACAGTCAGTATTAGGGAGGAGGTGTTTGGGAGGAGAAAATGTTATGTAGCAGGTAGTTTAGGTGCAGGGCGTGTGCAAAGGCGTGGACATGTGGATAGGTATGGTGTAATTGTTACTGCTGTAGTGAACACTGTGTGCAGCAGGATGCTAGAACATTTACATTATACACTGACACATGTATCATGCTGTCAGTGTTTGAAAGAAAGTATAAATGTTGAGAAAGAAGCCAGATCACACCAGACCCCTGAAGCCACAGTTTATCCTGAAATGAGTCTTTGGAGTGTCTTAAGCAAAAGAGTCGGAGAAGGCAATGGCAACCCACTCCAGTACTCTTGCCTGGAAAATCCCATGGGTGGAGGAGCCTGGTGGGCTGCAGTCCATGGGGTCGCTAAGAGTCAGACTCGACTGAATGACTTCACTTTCTTTCACTTTTCACTTTCATGCATTGGAGAAATGCATGAAAGAATCCCAGGGACAGGGAGCCTGGTGGGCTGCCGTCTCTGGGGTCACACAGAGTTGGACATGACTGAAGCGACTTAGCAGCAGCAGCAGCAAGCAGAAGAGTGATGTCTTGAGATCTGATTTAGAAAAATTTTCCCGCTGGAAGCATTGGGAGGAAGGAGTAAAATTGCAGTCAAGGATACCAGTTAGGAGATATCTGAAATAATCCAGATGAGAAGCTAGGGAGGGCCCAGATTAAAACTTGTGAGCACTGTGAGCAAAGGGAACTACTGAATTCAGGAAGTAGAACTGACAGGCCTCAGTGACAGAGCACCTGGCAAGGTCAAGAGCAGGGACAGTTCTGGCGTGACCTCTAGGTTTGTAAGACAGCTAGAGTCCAGAGTGGTGAACTGAGGAAAAGTCTTCTGTGTGTGACTCCTCTCGTGCTTAACACAATACAGGGCATGCTCTTTATTGTTTACTTTCCTATTTGAAGAAAATACATGTTTTTTATTCCTGATTTCAGTACATAGTCTTCTGAAACTCTAGGAGGCCATGGAATGTAGATATGAAAAATAATCGTGGACTTGAATTGAGATCTTAACATTGTGTTTAACCCTCTTTAATGCTTGAAATGTTATAAAATTGCAAGCTTGAGTAAAAAAATTGACATCAGAGAATAAGATGGAAATACTGTCTTTAAAAATTTCCAACTTTTTTGTGTAGTTTCTTTCTTAATGTTTTATCTTCTGAATAACTGACATCTTGATTCACAGAATGACTCAGTATCATAACAGACAAGATGCCAATTCTCTTAGGATAGATTCTCTAAGTGGTTGGTAGCATAATAGAGGTTATGATACAGACCTTGATAATTTACTGCAAATTAGGCTCTGTCATTTGAATGACATTCTCCTTTTTCAAAGATGATGACATTTTTATATGTATGTAAAAATAAATTGGGGTCATGACTTCTATGCTACATCCTTTGTAGCATGTCATTACTTTGGAAATATCAGTAAAATGCTAGGTGACATAATTGTTCTCTTGTCTTTGTCTTCTTCCTTTCCCTTCTCTTTCATCTTCAGTTCAGTTCAGTTCAGTCACTCAGTCATGTCCAACTGTTCTTGACCCCATGGACCGCAGCACCCCAGGCTTCCCTGTCCATCACCAACTCCTGGAGCCTGCTCAAACTCATGTCCGTTGAGTTGGTGATGCCATCCAACCATCTCATCCTCTGTTGTCCCCTTCTCCTCCTGCCTTCGATCTTTCCCAGCATGAGGGTCTTTTCCAATGAGTCAGCTCTCTCATCTTTCCTGTTGGCAAATTTTATCTCCTGTGCTTCTGACATATATATCCCACACCCTTCCCTCTCCTTTAATCTAGACCAAATCTCATCATAAATACACTTCTCACACTAGTCTTCATGCTTGTGTTCTTGACTTCCATGCCACCTTCCCGAATCTCTTCTCTTTATAGAAACTGGAATCATCTTTTAAAACTATAAGTCATGTTCTGCTTAAAGCCCTCTACTGGCTTTCCAGTGCACTTGGGTAAAATCCCATCTCAAATATTACCTCTTCAGAGAGTCCTCCTTATGGAAAAATGAATGAATACTATGGGAACTCAGAGGAGGTAACAGTTGAATCTGACTTTGAAGGCTCCAGAAAGACTTAACAGAAGGAATGGTATTTGGTCCAGGTCTTGAGTAGACTTTTGTTAAATGAAATTATGTACTGAATAAGAATTTAAATAAATAGTGGCTCTATGTGCCTAGGCACTGCAGATTCATGCTTTGACAGGTAATGATTACTTTGAAAGTAAGTCACTATTTTCAAAGAGTTGGCTGTATTTATTGTAATTTCAATAAATAGCATATACAGGAGCCAAGGGATCCTTAGTCTGCTTAAATACCAGGAACCATTTCATTCATGGGTACCTATAAAAATAGAATCAGGCCAACCTTTTTCTATCATCATATATATCTGTTCAGGAAATTTGAGTACATTCAGAAACAAATTTTGACAAAGCCACAAAATTTGATTGTAGTGTCATGGTTTTTATACTTTAGAAAAAAGCAAGCTGTTTCTAGCCTCCTATGGCCATATATCAATTTTTTTAAAAAAGCCAAAATTAACATCAGGAAGATGAAGTATAACCAATTACATATGCCAATTGCATTTGGTCGTAAAATGAAATTTTTATTGATAACTAATTTTAGTGCCTGATCGTCACAGAAGTACAGCTGTAATTAATTTAATCTTTTGTATCCTTCCTTTACTGATTCAGAGTGTTGAAGACTTTGACTAGGTGTTCATTTTGAGGCTTGTAGAATAATAAGTGTAAAGATTATAAAATTTTTGTCTTTTTTGCTGTGCTTGTTTAGGCCTTCATTTTCTTTAATTTTTTTTCCTGCCTTTTTGACTCTTCAGTAGCTGTGATTCTTAAATCTTTTCCTTCCAAATTACTTTTCCCTGAAAAACTGCACATACTGAATTTGCAAAGTTTTATAATTTCAGAAATTCTCTCATTGATTTTCTCATCTAAAAATTCTTCTAGCTAAAGTGGGAAATTCCTACCAGAAGAACCTCTAAGTGGGCCAGTCATATAGTCATACTTGTAAAGCAGGCTTATAATATCAGTATTTCACTGGGCTGGGGAGAAATGAAAAAAAAAAAAAAAAGTGGACAGTGTAGAAAATTGTATAGAAAGCTAGTTATTATACTTACAGTATATTACATTGTATTTATTTTGAGATTTTTAAGTTCCAAACTATCTTCATTTTAGTAAGTTATGGTGGTTCCCTCCCCTCTTCTGAAATGTCCTGCCTGTCAAGTAGGTCAAAATATTGTTGACCTATTCTGTATTGATTCATATAGTTGGTTTTTGAAGTTTATGAGTCTGTGAAATCCAAAATTGGGTACCACTAGCTTATTTGTGCACACCTGTAATTGGAGTTGATATATTGGGTGGTTTTCTTCTCAGGTCAACAATGAGTTTTCTTATTTTTTGATACAAGCTGGGTGTCCAGCAATTCAGCTGAATACAAACACTGACTCTCTGAAATTTGTAGGTTAAGGGCTCATTCCCACAAGACTGCCCCACTTTAGACCTAACTGCTGTTGACTGGGGGAAAAAAAATGCAGTGTGACAGTAGTGAGTTAAGTTTTACTGGGCCAAATGAGAACTGTAGCCCAGAAAACAGCCTCTCAGAAAGCTCTGAGGAACTGTTCTGAAGAGATAAGGGGGAGGTCAGTATATATGAGATTTTGGTGAAGGAGGATCGATCAAGCACAGGTTTTCTCAGAGGCTTGCTGCTAGTCACGAGAAGGTTGCTGCTAGTCACGAGGAGCAGATGTCTCCGTTAATGATTTTAGTGCTTTTCTAGATATGAGAAGGTGCAAGAAATCGGGCACATCTGAAGGCCTGTTCTGCCAGTTTTTCCCAGAGCACAGAGTGCCTCATTCCTGATCTCCGCCCCAAACTCCTTTCAGGGTGTATTGAAGGTCAGCGACTGCAGTGGCTAGTGGCTTCATTCTTGTAGAACCAGATGGCAGGTAACAGTTTTTAGTGGGCACTGCTAGTCAGATACTTGGGTTACCCCCCTACTTATGCCCACGGCCTACAAATTCAGGGGTTCCCACGACTCCCCTTCAGGCCCAGTTATTTGTTAGAATGACTCCCAGAGCTCAGAAAGTGTTTTACTTACCATTCCTGATTTGTCATAAAGGATACAACTCGGCCTGATGAAAGAGGCGCATAGGGCAAGGTATAAGAGGGCTTCTTCCATGCTCTCTCCAGGCATGCCATCCAACCAGCACCTCCATGTGAGCTGCTTTGGGTGTTTTATGGAGATTTCATCATGGAGACGTGATGGTGAGTGAGACCAATCTTTGGTACTTTTCCCCTCCTCAGAGGTGGGGAAGGACCAGGACTGAAAATTTCTACCCTCTGATCATGGCTTGCTACTTCTGGTGCACAGCCCCCATCAGAAGCCTAGAGTTAGTCATCTTATTAGCTTACAAAGATACTGCTTGGGAGATGCCAAGGGGTTTAGGAGTTCTGTTCCAGGAACCAGACAAAGACCAAGTATTTTTTTATTATACCGTAGGATGTGTGTCTCTAGTGAGGTGTGTGGAAGGAATGGAAAGATTTGACTTGGTCAGTAAGGCCCCACTGGACAGTGCCATTCTCTTTTCTGGCTGGGCCTTGCATAATGTGGCTTCTCTGAGGACTGGATGCCTGCTAGAACTCCAGGGCTGTCTGGGGCTAACTTGTGTCTTTACAGCTTGATACATAACCTGAATGGCTCTAATATCTCCAATAACATCTCAGCTCTTACCATGTCTTATCTTGTTCCATTTAATCTTGATTTCTTTATGTGCTTCTTGTTTTGTTGAGTGTCAGATTTGTATCCTTAATCTCATTTTGAAGATGTCTTTTCATCTTCATTATAAAACATCAACTAGTGTTTGCATTTTTGGTCTTTTCTTGGCTACTTTGATATGTTCATTTAGAGGTGAATAGCTATTCAATTAACTATGAGGGTATGATTACACCACCACCCTTATGGCAGAAAGTGAAGAAGAACTAAAGAGCCTTTTGATGAAAGTGAAAGAGGAGAATGAAGAAGTTGGCTTAAAACTCAGCATTTAGAAAAGTAAGATCATGGCATCCAGTCCCATCACTTCATGGCAAATAGATGGGGAAACAATGGAAACAGTGAGAGACTTGATTTTCTTGGGCACCAAAATGACTGCAGATGGTGCCTGCAGCCATGAAATCAAAAGACATTTTTTCCTTGGAAGAAAAGCAATGAGCAATCTAGACAGCATATTAAAAAGCAGAGACATTACTTTGCCAACAAAGGTCCATCTAGGTAAAGCTATGGTTTTTCCAGTAGTCATGTGTGGATGTGAGAGTTGGATTATAAAGAAAGCTGAGTGCTGAAGAATTGATGCTTTTGAACTGTGATGTTGGAGAAGACGCTTGAGAATCCCTTGGACTGCAAGGAGATCCAACCAGTCCACCCTAAAGGAAATCAGTCCTGAATATTCATTGAAAGCACTGATGCTGAAGCTGAAACTCCAATACTTTGGCCACCTGATGGGAAGAACTGACTGATTTGAAAAGAATCTGATGCTGGGAAAGATTGAATGTGGGAGGAGAAGGGGACGACAGGATGAGATGGTTGGATGGCATCACCGACTTGATGGATGTGAGTTTGAGCAAGCTCCAGGAGTTGGTGATGGACAGGGAGGCCTGGCGTGCTGCAGTCCATGGGGTCACAAAGACTCAGACACGACTGAGTGCTGAACTGACTGACTGACTGACTGATGAGCTTCAATATTTGGAATGTCTCCAGCATCCCATTGTAGAGCAACGGGGAAGAAAAAAGTGGAGGAGAAAGTTAGGACATTATATTTAACTTTCCTGGTTTTACATTTCTGATATATCTTTCTTACTTTTTTTTTTTTTTTTTTTTGAGGCATGGCAATTGTGTGTCCAAAAATAGTTTTGTGAAAACTGGAAAATACTGTTCTATATTAATTTACAGATGGGTTTATTGAATTGTTGTTCACTGTTAGTAAATTTATTTCTTGGATTGTATGCCATAAAAGGCAGTTTGCCTTAGCTTGTTTCTTTCTAAAGGGTTATGTAAATTTTGTCACTTAACAAGTATTTTTATTGTGAGTGATGAAGAGATTTCAACTGCTGTGCTGACAAAGACTCTTTAATCAAGCTTTTAAAAATAATTCAAGCTTTAGTCATTGTCTCATTTTTACTCCCAGAACTATTTTACCAAAACAAAAAAAAAATTCAGTACAGCATAAAAATTTAGATGGTACCACTGGGTTTATTTCAGTGTTTGTACTGCACAGATATTATTACCAGTTATTTGGTGAGATTTCATTAATGGAAAATTATGAACGGTTTTAACACTACCGTTGTGAGCGGTTTTATTGCTCAGTGCTGTGACCTCTTTAGGTTTCCTGTGATCCTTCTGTCATCAAATCACAGAAGTCTAGCAGAGCACAAGCAGATACTGTTGAGAGATGGGCCAGAAGGGAGGGATGAAAGTGACTTTTTGTTTCCCAGGATATTGGGGAAGAACCCACATGATTTACTTTGCGGCTGAAATTTGTGGAATGAGCAATGCTTTCTTTGAAGATAGGGTTGGGTAAGCTACTTGGCATCTCCATTAACAATTACTTAAGCGTCAGATAAATCTATGAAAATTGTGAAGATTGAGTCATTTTAATTAGGTTAATAGTCATCATGGAGTTAACATACCTGTTTTCTTCTGTTCAATTTTTGTATTTGATTTTTAAGAAGTAAAATATGGTATAAAGTAAAATTCCAACTAGTCTTTTTTGCCCAGTAGTATTTTGGAATAGTTGAAATATGAAATTATTGCTTAATATGTAACGAAGATCATCTCTACAACAACAGCAACAAAATCTCACTCTCACTTGGTAACAAAATAATTGAGAGGAAGCTGAGGTTTAAACATTCTATCATGAAGTTGGTCTTATTTTCCTTAATATTTATTTGTGAAGGTTAGAATTGAAAATCCAAAAGAATGCTTAGAAATCAAGTAAAGAAATTTGAGACATAGGATGTTACCTTATCTGAGTGGAGTCAGGGGCTCAGTCACAGTGCCACCCAAGGATCATTAGTGCTCCCCCATATCTCACGGGACAGAGGGAGCCTAGCAGAATTCGTTATACAGACCTTGAAGCAAGCCCGATGATAAAAGTAATTTTTCCAAAGATGGGTAATCACAAACAGTTCACCAATAGTATAAATGTATATATACACACACAGTGAAATGATTAATTTATACTTATAGTTCTATTCAGTTTAATGGATATGTTAGATTTATTGATAGAAGAAAATGTTTTTTGTATTGTTTATATAATATACAGTCTCCTTTGTGGATCCTGATCTCCTCCTTCTGCTTCCTCATTACACTTCATTTTTTGGTCTGTCTTCCCCATTAGAGTCTACTCATAAGAGCAGGCAGGCCTCTGCCTTATTCACTGTCATCATTTCTAGCAGCAAGTAAAGCACTGATTGCTGACCGACCGCCTTGTTAGATAACTATTTTATATGGACTTATGGGAAACAGCATATTTAAGTATCTTAAAAGTTTGCTTTTTTTTTTTCCATTTCCCAGTGAACAGAGTATCTGTCAGGCAAGAGCTGCCGTGATGGTTTACGATGATGCCAATAAAAAGTGGGTGCCAGCCGGTGGTTCAACTGGGTTCAGCAGAGTTCACATATATCACCATACAGGCAACAACACATTCAGAGTGGTGGGCAGGAAGATTCAGGACCATCAGGTAAGGATTTGTTAATTCTTAAAGTTACCTAGTATTACAAAAGGACTCGCTATATTCAGTAAAATAAAGTCATATTTTGTAGCCAAAAGAGCCTCTGTGGGAAAAACTGGGTATAGCTTTGCCATTCCACCCTCTCCATCTTTATAAAGCTTGAATTTAGATAACAATTTAGAACTAATTGTTCAGGAATATAAATCTGAGTTTTTAAATTATGATATTCACTAAATCCTCTGGCCTTCAAACTAGCTAGGTTTGGTAATCTAAAGTAAATTTAAGACAAACTAAAATGTGAAATTTCACTTAAGTAGCAGATTGTGCTTAAGGAATTCATTTCCCACCAAAGGCATGGGGTATTGGACTATAGGAAGGAGTTCAAAATTTAAGTAGTTTCATAAAGTATTGTTAAATTCATATATGATAGAAAAATTGTATTAAGGTTGCTGGAATAGTTAGGCTTTTGTAGTTCATGTCTGGCATGACAACTAAGCTTTTGCTAATTCCCTGCTCTGGATTTCTTAGAAAGGTGACTGGATTATCTGATTACTTGATTTCTGGGGTCTTTCCAGATCAGGAGCCAGTAGACAGTGCAAAATGGAGATGGGATTTTACTAGCATTAAGTATATACTAATAATAGTGAGGACTTTTATAAAGAACAGATTTACGAAATACTTTTGACACTGGTAAGATGGTAAAATCAGCCAGTGTTAAACATAGGCGGGGGGGGGGGGGTGGGGGTGGGGGTGGGAAATGTAACAGATTTCCAGCTGAGTTCTTATTAGAGAAAGATAGTTCTCTGAATTTCCACTGGGAGACAGGCTGGTGTAGTGTGTGATGAGATGCTGTGACAGCCTTGTATTTGGGGATGGAAATTATGAACTGGTAATATCCGGGGACTTAGATTTGGTATTTGTATGGTACAGGTTATGCCCTTTGAGATGCTGGGCCTCGAAACTGGTATCAAAGTTTCAAAACTGCCTAAAGCTGAACCTTTTCAAGGGGCTGCATACCATAAAAAGAAGACTAAGAACAATCTTCCTAACCAGCACAGATAGGCAGAGGAGTTTGAGGTAGTTTAGGAGCTCCTCTGAAAAATGGAAGCCTCCAGCTTCATTTACACATCTGCAGCCGAGAAATTAACCAATCCTGGTTGCGGGCCAGTGAAACTCCTACGGCACCTGGCAAAAACAAATATATTGCTCCCCAGGAGAGGAACTTTCCAAGACCTGAATCAGTTGGCAGAAAGAGCAGTTCACTGAATGCAGCAAGTTTACCTATTAGTACTGACTGTCCTAGCCTGCTGCTCTCTGCCCTCTCAGGCTCCCTTCTCTCCCCTGTGCCTCCACCTCCACCCTATTCTTCCTTCTTCTTCCTCCCCTCTCTCCTTTTGCTCTGTGCACCTGTTGCTCAGCCTTTCTCTGGTTCCCCCAGTCTCTGTACCAAGAACCCTCTCTGCCTCTCTGTGCTCTTTGTCTTCTCCTCCAGCAGACTGTCTCAGGAGTGAGTTGGGCCAGAGACTGACTGAATACTCCCTAAGATGCTGCTGCAAAGTAAAAATGGGAACTGGACAACTAGGACTTTATAGAAGTTACTGAACATTTTAAACACATTACAAACCAGTAGCTGTAAAATAAATTTTTGGTAAATTCAGTGAATTGGTCATTTGATATCCTGATGAACAAACCTAAATATATCTAAATGTTGTTGAAAAAGAAGATGGGTATTTAAAAATAATGGGATCAAATCATTATTTTGTACACTTGAAATGAATATGTTATATATCAGTTACACCTCAATTAAAAACAAATGATTAGAAAGAAATCTGTGTAAAGATGAAATACTGACATTTTTATTCAAAAGAGAAGGTAGCTATCCTATGGCTTCCAGTTTTTGACAAATGGAGTGTTTCTTAAAATGTTAGAAATGTAAAAACACTTCTAAATAATTTGTGACACTAAGATGAAATCATTATGAAGATTAGAAAATGTTCAAAAGTCAAAAAAAAAAAAAAACCCAACAAAACCCTGGATCTAAGTGACAAGGTATGACACCTAGAAACCTGTGGGATGTCTAAGCTGTCCTTAGATAGACAGTCCCTCCCCCTGCCTGCCTGTTCTCTGTATGTGTGAATCTGTTTTGTTATGTTTGTTCATTTGTTTTCTTTCACATACCACATACAGGTGAAACCACAGCGTATTTGTCTGTCTTCATCTGACTTACTTCATTTAGCATAATACCCTCTAGGTAGATGGACAAATCTTAATGGCATATAATAAGCAAACCCAAAGAAAGCAGAAGGAAATACTAAAAATAAAAGAAAATAAATAATAAATAGAAATTAATAACACAAGAAACTGCTTCCCTGAATAAATTGACAGAATCAAACCCCCCAAAAGTTACAAATAAAACAGCATTAGGGTTGGAAAGAGATATCACTGTAGTTACAGTAAGGAAATAAATAATAAGATAATATTATGAACAACTTTACACCAATAAGTGGGCCATTCTGTAGAAAAATACAATTTGTCATAACTGGCAAAAAGTGTAGAAACATAATAGACTATATTTTGTTTTATCAGTCATAAAATATAGCAGTAGTTAATAATCTACCCCAAAATTTTTTAAAAAGGACAGTGTCCAGAGCATTTATAAATGAAATTAAAAATCTTTAAACTATTACCTGTTTTATGTAAACTGTTCTAGAAAAGAGTGTTTTGGGATTTCCTTGGCAGTCAGTGGTTAAGACTCCGCCTTCCTGCAGGGGCTGCAGGTTCAATCCTTGGTCCAGGAGTCAAGATACCATATGCCTTGTGGTCGAAAAACCAAAACATAAAACAGAAGCAATATTGTAACAAATTTAATAAAGACTGTAAAATGATCCGTGTCAAAAAAGAAATCTTAAAAGAGTATTTTATGAGGCTAGTATAATTTTGATATCTAAGACACAGAACCATTTCAGAGAGGAAAATTATAAACACATTTCAATTATTAACATTGTTAAAGAGATCAAAGTCCTCAATAAGATATTAGCAGGCCAAATGTAACAATGTATAGTGGAGGAGTGGGGGGGAAGATCACCTGTTAACCAAAGAGGATTTCTTCCTCTTTATCTCAGTAATGTAAAGGTAGTTTAACATAAGTAGCCTATTAATTTGGTAGGAGAAAACCTAGAAGAACAACACTGATAAAATCCGTACAGAACAATGCTCTGCACGTTTGGCATAAAAATGAGTTTTCTTAAGCTGATAAGGATGAATAATGTAAACATACAGCTGACATCTACAAAACAGTTCAGTGTTGAAAGGATTTCCATTAAACTCAGGAATAAGTTTGAGGTTTCAGCTTTAGTCATTTTCATTTTCTATTGCAGAGATGGTAGTCTAGTAATATAAAGATAAAGAAACAGAAACTATAAGGATTGAAAAGGAAGAAACAGAGCTTGACCTTATTCACTGATAATACAATTGTCTATGTAACAAAAATCCCAATATCTGCAGATAAAATATTAGAACTAATAAAATTGTTCAGCAAGGTCTTTGGATATAAGATGACTATATAAAAATCAGTAGCATTTTTGTATAACTAGCAACAAACAATTTGAAAATATAACTTTATACAGATACTACTTAAAGTAACAGCAGTGATAAAATACCTAAGAATAAATCTCATAAATATTGGTTTCATTCCAGAGTACCTTTTTTCATTGCTTAATGGTTATCAGTCTGTTTTAAGTGGGAACATATTATCATAATTTATTAAATAATGTCTAAGAGCCATTAAAACATTAACCACAGTTTATAAAATTGAATATGTACAAATCATATACATATATATAAAAAGTTGCCATTTTTTCCTTAATACGTCAGTACTTACTGTGTTCTAGGGGCTGTGCTTAGGTTTTATATAGGTAATAAATTCCTGACGTTGAAGAACAATGCAGTAAAGAATGGGGATGTTACACATGTAAGGAAAGCACAGTTAGTTGTTTCAGTTATGATAAATAAATCATTGTGTAGCTAGGGCATAAAAGAACGATCAGTTTGTTGAGAAGATGGGGGAAAAGGTTGTGATGACTACATAGACAAGATAAGCTGATGAGCCATTTCAGAAAGAAGCATAGATGTTTATTGCACGGTTTAATCTGTTATGATCAGGCTAAAAATGGATGGGTGTATGCAGGGTGTAAATCACTAATCTAGATTCAAGCTCCGTGGGTCTGCTGTATTAGAATTTTAAAGAAGTTCATACCCAATAGCATCCTTAGTGAACAGTTATTGTTAAATGAAGGTGTATGTGTCCCTCTTTACTTTTAAAGCTTTTTAAGATTATATAGCATTGTCTATCCTTGAAAGATAGAATTGAATGAAATAATTTGTTTAAAATTATTAAAATTTCTGTAAAGTATTCTATAAATTATTAAAATTTCACAGTTTAAAATTTCTATATTGAAAAAACCGAGCTAATGATTTAGGTAGTATAATTTTTTTTTTTTTGGTAGTATAATTTTAATTCTAGTAATATTTTCCTCAACTTTTTCTAATTGTCAATGAAGAGTTGAAAAAGTAAACGTAACTATCTTTTTTGTCTTCCCTGATAACCTATTTGTCAAGCAGGATATAGATTGCCTTAAAATTTGGTTCATAGTTTTCTTGTGGTATTAAATTCTAGTAGCTTTGGGTTTCTAGGAGCTAAGGATTTGTAACCCTCTCCCACTCTCAATATGTGTAGAAATTAAATGGTAAGACGTGACCATATTTTTTAAGTTGTAGTAAAAATAACATAAAATTTACCATTTTAATAAATTTTAAGTGTATGGTTCAGTTCAGTTCAGTTGCTCAGTCGTGTCTGACTCTTGGCGACCCCATGAACTGCAGCATGGCAGGCCTCCCTGTCCATCACCAGCTCCTGGAGTCCACCCAAACCCATGTCCATTGTGTCGGTGATGCCATCCACCCATCTCATCCTCTGTCGTCCCCTTCTTCTCCTGCCCCCAATCCCTCCCAGCATCAGGGTCTTTTCAGATGAGTCAGCTCTTTGCATCACGTGGCCAAAGTATTGGAGTTTCAGCTTCAACATCAGTCCTTCCAGTGAACACCCAGGATCGATCTCCTTTAGGATGGACTGGTTGGATCTCCTTGCAGTCCAAGGGACTCTCAAGAGTCTTCTCTAACACCGCAGTTCAAAAGCATCAATTCTTCGGCACTTAGCTTTCTTTATAGTCGAACTCTCACATCCATACACGACCACTGGAAAAACCATAGCCTTGACTAGATGGACCTTTGTTGACAAAGTAATGTCTCTGCTTTTTAATATGCTGTCTAGGTTGGTCATAACTTTCCTTCCAAGGGGTGAGTATTTTTTAATTTCATTCAGGGACATTCAATACATTCACACTGCCGTGCTGCAACCACCACTACTATTAATCTCTGGACTTTTTCATCCAGACTGAAACTATGAACCCTTTAAACAGTAATTTTC
The DNA here is from genome assembly GCF_055505025.1 of Bos grunniens. NCBI lineage: Eukaryota > Metazoa > Chordata > Mammalia > Artiodactyla > Bovidae > Bos > Bos grunniens. The sequence goes on from NC_141180.1 coordinate 52,509,330, forward strand.
CATTTCCCTCCACCATAATCCCTGTCAACCTCCATTCTATATTGTTTTTGCAAATTTTTTTATTCTAGGTACTTCAAATAATTGGAATCATACAATATTTTTTTCCTGTAAATCTAGCTTATTTCACTTATCTTTAAGTGGTCGTCATATTTTAAAAATAATGTCATGTTTGGATATTGGTGGATGAGGTAATTTAGATAAAGCCTCTCTCTGTGAACCAAAATAATTGGATGAATGTTCAAAAGAAAAAAGTCTATTTGGAGAGCTTACATGACAGTGAAGAATTATGGGTCCATGACTTAAAAGAAGAAGGAATCAGAGAAGTGACCTAGCTTGGAACTTGTTTTTACCCAGAAGCACATATTAGTTTTGAAAGAGGAGCCTGAGTAGCTGAACAGAACTTTTGGCAGACTCTTGGGACTAGTAGAACAAAAATTATAAGTCAGATCTGCTAATGAGGGGACGTTGTCTTGGTAATCACCCAGGTTGTGATTTGGGACCCAGAAGCCCCATACCCTGGGGAAGAAGTTTGTCTCTAAGTAGACTAGCCTTTAGAAGAACTGATACCCAGCCTCTAATCATTTTAATCACTTTTGGATTGAGGTAATTTGAAATTGTTAGTTTCCCTAGCTGCTTGCCAGAAACAAATGTAAATCTTCCCTGGGAAAATATAGCATCATTTTAGGCCTCAAAATTTCCATAGAGTTATCCATAGCCAGTGTCTGGCATTCAGTGAAAATAAACAGCATACGAGGAGACAAGAGGAATGGTAAGAGGAACAGTAACAGTAACCTACTGGGAATCCAGTTAATGGGATTATCAGAAACTGACTTTAAAATAACTATGCTTAATGTATTCAAGGAGATAAAAGACTAAATTGAGAATTTCAGTAGAAAAAGAGCTAAATGGAAATGTTGGAATTGAAAAATAAAATAGCTGGTATTAGTAACTCAGTGGTGAGTTTATAACAAATTAGAAGCTACTGAAAAAAATTAGTAAACTGGAATATAGATCAGAAGGAAATATTCATTCTGAAGCTGTGATGTTTGGAGAGAGAAAATTATGGACATATGAAAAAGTGCTTAAGGGACATAGGAAATACAGTAAAAATGGTGTAAGGTATACCCTTACCTTATTGGCATCTCAGAAGAGAGGAGGGAATGTGGAGGAGCAGTAATCAAAGACAAAATAGTGAACACAAATGTTCAGAAATGGTGAAAGGATATCACCTTAGAAATGCTGTAAACCATAAATGGATAAATACAAAGAAAACCACATATAAACATACCATATTAAAATCACTGTATACTAAATTCAAGTTGAAGTTCTTTAGTTTGATCCATGAGAAAAATACACCTTTAAAAAGCAATAATAAACTGTCAGCTGACTTCTCAGTAGAAACAATAAAAGTTAGAAGGCAAAGGATAAAAGAAAATAAATGACCACTTAAATCCCATACTTAATAGTCTTCAATAATGAAGGTGAAATAAAGATATTAAGAATTGAGAATTCTTTCTCAAGAATTCTTGAGAAACCAAAATAGAGAATTCATTATCAGGAGATCTACTTTGAATGAAATTCTAAAGGGTGCTCATCAAGATCAGAAATGGTCCCAACAGAAGCTTGGAGAGGACAGAGGAATAAAAAACAACAAAAAGAAGGGTAAATATTGGGTAAATCTTAAATGACCATCAACTGTATAAGACTACTAATAATGTTTTATGGGATTTAATGGAATTAAAAATACATGATAAAAATAGTGTAGAATTCTTAGGATGGGCATTGGGAAAGGGGAGATAAAGTATTGTAAGTCTGTGGATTGTTGAGGTGAAGACAAAGGTATTGGTTCCTGTGTGTCTTTGATAAGTTTAAGACGTCTGTTTCAGTCTCTGGGGCAACCACTGAAACAACAGTGAAAACACTGTGTAACTGGCAAGCTAATAGGACAGTAGTAAAGCACTCTAAAGGAAGGTATGATAGATTTAGGCCCAGATTTATGTAAAACTTGCAGTAAGTGTAAATGGGTTAAACACTACCGTTAAAAACAGAGACTGGTAAATTGGATAAATAATATGAAATTGACAATAAGTATAAAGTTGTAGCTGCACACAAAGGACTGAGAACAGCCAAAGCAATATTGAGCAGCTGCGAAGTAGGAGGACACACTAGTGGCTATCCAGACCTCCTGTAAAGTTATGATGATTAAGTCACTGTGATGTCGGCTCAAAGATCGGCATACTGAGCAGTAGAACAAAATAGAGCCATTTAGACACTTGGTTTATGAAAAAGGTAAACCTGCAGCAGGCCAGTAGGTCCTGCCAGATCAGTTGGACAGCCATATTGGAACAAAAAAGAAAGCTGAACCTTGTTTTATATCGTAGGCATACATCAATTCCAGTTGAATTGGAGATGTAAATATGAAAGTTAATACAGTAAAGCTTCTATAAATTAACATGGACTAATATTTTTATCACTTTTATCACACATGAGAAGCATTTGTTAAATGGATTTCAAAAAGCATTGACTGTATAAAGGAAAAGATTGTGTATTTGGACTGAATAAAAGTTAAGAACTTCAGTTCATCGAAAAACACCATTAAGAGAGTGAAAAGGCAAGTCACAGAATAGGAGTAGATATTTGTAACATACAACCAACAGTGGGATCATCCAGAATATATAAAGGACTCTTAATAGATCAATTAAAAAAAAGATGAGCAACTCAGTTAAAAAATGAGCAAGGGATTTAATTTAAGCACGTATTCATAGAAGATCTCCAGATAGCCTTTAAAATACAAAAAAGTGCTGCATCTCAATAGTAATCAGGGAAATGCTACCTAGAACCTCAATGATGTAGTATTTATACCCTGCAGAATCGCAGAACTTGAGCCTGACGATACCAATTATAGTGATGCACTGTATGTGTGGTTGTGCAAGCAATTGTATACTGCTGTGGAAGTGAACATTGATGGGACCAATTTAGAAAGCTACGTGGAGTTTTCTGCTGAAATTGAGCATATGTATGGCTTGTGACAATTCCACTTCTAGGTATATGCCCCACAGAAATGTGTGCAGTAAACCACAATTACATACAATGAATAGATGCATCTCATAAATAATTTTGAGACAAGGAGAGCAAATTACAGTATATATTGTGTAACTCCTTATACATAAAACCTCAAAACCTACAAAACTATTTGTTGATGTTAGAAGTGTGGCTGATGCCTTTGGGAGGGGGTTTCTGATGTTAATGTCCTATTTTTTGATCAGGGTTTGGCTACCTAGGAGCAATCACTAAGATACATGATTATGGTTTATATGCTTTCTGAATTTATAAAATTTCAGTAAACATTTTCAAATATTTAATGAGGGATATAGATTTTCTTTTGTTTTGCTGATTTAGTCTTTTAAGGCCAGAGACTTGTAACTATCAGACAGCCTAACATCTATCAGGCTGTTAACTTCTGCAGACTGATTTTACTCCAAATACTGGTTTTAACCTTTTTTTTCTTTTCTTTTTTTTTTTTTGCCGAGGTTGGTCAGGAGCAGGTTTCAATGAGCAATGTCCAGTCAGGATGTTGACTTTGCTGATTTTGCCAATTATTAGCTTAACTTTATAAAGAATTACTGTCTTTTAGGTTGTGATAAATTGTGCCATTCCTAAAGGATTGAAGTACAATCAAGCTACACAGACCTTCCACCAATGGCGGGATGCTAGACAGGTGTATGGTCTCAACTTTGGCAGCAAAGAAGATGCCAATGTCTTCGCAAGTGCCATGATGCATGCCTTAGAAGTGTTGAATTCACAGGAAACAGGTAGGGTGTCCACGGGTTACCTGTTTCCTTGAACTGAAGTGCTGTGTATATATTAAACCAAGTCTTTTCTGACCAACTTTTAAATCATATATATATGTATTAATATTTGAAGTGATTCTTGAATTTGTTTTGTTTTCTACAAAAATGTGAACTTCTGTTTGTTGATGATGAACATTTACTCAAGAAGGATAATCTTATGAGACTGGTTAGTAGTTAGTAATTTTTTAGTGTTCTTATTTGAAATTATTTGTTTATTCTGATCTAGAACCTAAACTTTCATTGCAAGAACATGAGACTTAGAGATAAGCTGTGGACTGAATATGCATATTTGTCATCATCTTATTTTTTATGATGAAACACATGTTTTCTGAAACATGTTTTTTAAGCCACTACTGAGTCCATGAATTTCAAGGTCTAGGACTAGGTCTCCTTCCCAGTAGGTAAAAATTCCATTCTAAAACTTGTTTAAAGATTTTCAGAGTGCCCTCCGGTGGTATAAGCTTTGAATTGCATGTCGTCTGACACTGCATGGTGGTCAGAGAGGTGTGTAGAAATAATTCACTTAAAAACACACAGGATTTGAAAGTGTATACGTGTCACAGATGAGCTGTTTTTATTTTGACTTAAAAAATAGGAAAAATATGCCAATTTGTGATTATTTCTTTGGGGAGATAGGTTTAATATTCAGAAAATTAAGGTTATAATAAAGCAAACACGTATGATTACTCTTGCTTGCCTTTCTGTGTTTAGTAGCAACCTTATTGATATAAGCATGCCATAAATAAAGTTTATTTATATATTTTATCAGGAAGGACTTACATTAAATTTCAATATTTTGTTGAAAGTACAGAATTTCAAAACCTGTTATAGATAGTTTAAATTTTATTTATACCTTGCCCTATTCTAAAAATGTTTGAAGCATCTAGCCTATGTGTTAGTCTATTTCAGATGTGAATTTCAGGGCAAGAAGACACTTTGGAATCTTACTAAAACTACTTTATTATACCTATAGGTGGTTTTTCTTTTGAGGAAATTAATGTCTCTATAAATAATTTGTACATAACTCTCATCTATTTTGAGAAAATAAACCACTAGAACTTCTTCTAGTGTGTCACTCAATCTAGAAAATAGCACAGAAGTCTGCCTGTGTGTACAGACTTGTATGTACGTTGTTAAGTCACTGTACTTTGCTTTCAGGCATCAGTATTTTATCAGCATTCTCTTGTAGGTATAGAATTGCTTTTCTGTTACTTAGTTTTACCATAAGGAAGCAACTCTAATTGTTGTTCTTAATATTTTATTGAATAGATCAACTACATAATAAATAATTGAAGAGCCAAACTTTGGAGAGCATAGGTGACAATAACGTTTAGCTTCTCCATGTTTGGAACAGTCTAGCATTATTTTTATTTCTGAACTTTCAAAAGCTTGTCCACTGATCCTTAGAATTGAATGTTACTAATTTAAAGTGGTTAACATTATTGTTCATCTTATCAGTTTTTTTAACCAATTAGAAAAGGTTTTTATCAGTGTATAGTCATATAGTTTGTTTTCAAAATGCAGATGCTAATTAATGATTTTTTCTTTTGATCTTGATCTTTTGAAATTAAAGAGTCTTAATGTGGAGAGACTCAATTACATTGTCTATTGTAATTTCCACATTATAGAAAGTTTAATAAATGGGAAGATCGCCCATCATCTCATTAGCTATGCAAGCATTTTGTTAAGGCAGAAAAATTGAATAGATTCCTCTTAGATAAGTTTGAAGCTTATTCTCTTTCTTCTCTGTCACAGTCTCAACTTATCATGGGCTGAGGCAGGAGAGAGAGTGGTGGGAGAAGTTGGTCCATCCTAGCCATCTCCTTGCATCATGGCCCCAGTCACTGGCATAGAAGCTTTTGGTTCTGTGGCTTTTTCATCAGAGAAGGCAAAGCACATGAAATGTTCTTCATAGTCTGACTTACTTAGAAAATGACTGTTTTCATACATTAGTATAGTTAAACACTGTCTCCAGTTTTTGATAGCAATAATTGGCTTGGCATTGGAGGCATAAGGTGCTTCCCTGGTGGCTCAGCTGGTAAAGAATCTGCCTGCAATGTGGGAGACCTGGGTTTGATCCCTGGGTTGGGAAGATCCCCTGGAGAAGGGAAAGGCTACCCACTCCAGTATTCTGGCCTGGAAAATTCCATGGACTGTATGTATAGTCCGTGGGGTTGCAGAGAGTCAGACACGACTGAGCGAGTTTCACTGGAGTCATAAGAGGATTTAGATGCTGTGAATCTGAAGTGTCCTCAGGAAAGGATAAAAACTTTTCTGTAGATCTCAGTAGAATCGGTAAGAACTCCACCCCCAGTGTTAATTTTGTGAGTCCCTGCTATCCACATAAACAAACATACCCAATAATGTCACCTCTCATCTTGAACACGTCGTCCCTCTTCACAGCTGTTTGCTTTGGATTCATAGCCAGTTGCTTGCTAAAACCATCTATTCTCTGCCTGCCAAAACCAAGTTGGGAACAGGTAACTTGCATGTCCCCTCCCTAAGTAAATAATATACCCTGTAAATCTCTGATCAGAAGCAAAAGAAACAAACTTATTCATAAAGGTAAAGTACCTGTAGCTAGTAGTCTGTTTTTACTTGGTGTCTTTCCACTTTTTAAAACCAGTTTTCCATATTGAATGCTTCTGGATTTTCTGTTTATTAGGTTTAATGTATTATTCATTGAATATTCGCTAGTCCTTTTTCGTGGTATTTAGGCTTTTTGAAGTTATGGTCACCTTTGTACAAAAAAAATCTTTTTCAGGTGCTTAGTGCATAAACAGACCAAGCCCCCCATCCCCACCCCCCACCCCCAAACAAAAAAAAGAAACCTGCAGAGATTCTCTGATTCATGTGGGAGTTGGGAGCCTCTGACCATGGGGACACCCATGTGGTTCCCCCGAGCAGGATTTGGAAATTACTAAAATCATCTTTTCTGCCAAAAAAAAAAAAAAATCGCAAAATTCTTCCTTTCTCTTTTCTTTGCCCCTCCACGTCTCTAAATCCTCAAACAAAATGCTCAAATTAAGGGAAAAAAAAACCGGCCTTTTGTATAGTTAGTCGTGATGACCTTTACAAGGTGTTCTGTGTGGATGTTTAATATTTCCATTTCTTTTATGAAAGGGGTGGGTGGCAGGAATGTTTTCCTTTATTTTGTTTTTAACTTAGTGTGCAATTATCTAATATACTGGAAAGTACAGAAGGTGCTAAATACAGTGAGTTATATTTGGAATTTAAGAAACAAGTCACATGTTCTAACAGTTTTGAAAAAGAGTTGAATTTAATGCTTTCTTGTATACCAAAAGCTAGTTTATCTGTTTCCTTTGCCTAATAGAAATGGACTCAGTTAAGTACATTCAAAATGTGTTATCCAGCCTGGTATTTTTTATTTCTTTATTATTTATCAAGTATATGTGTAGCAGTTTTGCAGATAATAGGCATGGATTATATAAAATATAAAGTCAGTCTTTTTCGTGATCAGTAGATGTAAACTTCCACAGTCTATTTCCTTTTGAAAAAGGTTTAAGTCATTTGAAAAGAGATAATTCTTAAAATCCATTTGTAAAAAGGGAAATCATATTGGTTTTAAGTAAGATTATTCTACTCCTTTTGTTCTGCTGAACCAAAATTAAGCATACCTTTCTAAGAGGAAAACCTTAAAATATTTTACCATTGTCTAAGACTGCTTTTGCTGGGTTTTATTTTGTATCTATTGAAAGCAAGAATATAGTCAAAGACAACCTCCTGTTGGGAATTTTCCTTAGAGCTTATAGTTAAATATTTATGAAGACTGAGATTCCATTCATTTTTTTAATTGGTAATTTGGTCTGATAAACCTTTCATATGTGCATTTGTATGAGTTTTATCTCAGCATTTTAAAAATCTTTTTGACATATGTTTCAGAATTAACTGAATTTAAAATATCTCAAAAAGTTTCTAGAAATACTTCTTATGTTTATAGTGGCACTTTTATTTTTCAGACATCCAGAATGCCAGTATTAATGGGACCAATATTAAGGTTATGTCACCAAAACCGCCAAACATGTTTTGAGCATGGGTCCTGTGCTGGATACTGGAAATGATGCTAACATGATAAGGCCTATCCTCTGCCTTCTAGGATTTCTTAGCAAAATTAGAGTATGGTTTGTGACATGTGAATGAAGTATGCAGAAGAAAATTCTAGAGTAAAGGGAAGTTTTGTAGAGAAGATGATGTTTGAGCTGTCTTTTGAAGAATAAGTAGATGATAGAAGAACATTCTGGACAGGCTTGGAGGCATGAGAGCCTGGCACAGTTGGGAAACAAACAAGCGATGTGGTGGGCTTGGGCCAGACGGTTTCTATCTGAAAGGGAAGTTGCAAGAGATGAGACTGGGAAGGGCCTTGTGTTCTTGCTGGGCGGTGTGCAGTTCAGGATACTGGTCGGTAATGCGGTCTCTGAAACGTGCTGAATACTTTAGGACAAAAGTGATGGATTGGTAAGCATGTGTTTGTAGGCATGGAGATGAGTTTCAGATGCCATTGTGATAATACCAGTGAGAGTGATGAGTCCTGAAATGACACAATATGAGAAGGGAAAGGAGCAGAGTGGAGAGGAGGTGACAGACTTTTAGTGCCAACCTTGCCTGTGAAGGCATTGTTTTAGGCCTTCTACTTACATCCTCATTTAGTCCTTAAAGCAGTTCTGAGGCAGGAATAATAATCTGTTTTTAGGCACCAGCTTTGTGGCTGGTCCTAATTGGGCACATTTATTACCGATAATCTGTATAACACTACAGAGTTGCTGGTATTAAGCTTGTTTTTGACATAAGGTTCGGAGAAGGCAATAGCACCCTACTCCAGCACTCTTGCCTGGAAAATCCCATGGATATAGGAGCCTGGAAGGCTGCAGTCCATGGGGTCGCTAAGAGTCGGACACGACTGAGCGACTTCCCTTTGACTTTTCACTTTCATGCATCGGAGAAGGAAATGGCAACCCACTCCAGTGTTCTTGCCTGGAGAATCCCAGGGACGGGGGAGCCTGATGGGCTGCCGTCTATGGGGTTGCACAGAGTGGGACACGACTGAAGTGACTTAGCAGCAGCAGCAGCAGAAGACATAAGGTTGGGGCTTAACAAAAGGTCTCTGGACTGGCTCAAGAGCCCACAGCAAGACAGTGGCATAAATGGCCATTTGTACCCTGATTTAGTTTTAGCATTCACCTTTTTTCCACTGTGTCCATGAGATGTAATGGATAGGTCAGGAAGAAGAGGATGCTGTTCTAAGACAGTTACCAGATTGTGTCATTTTGGGCAGTCAGGGAAAATGGATTCTAAAGGTGATCTTGGATATAGTACTTTGCACTTCTAACTTTCCTTAATCAACGGTCTTATCAGAGAAGTAACATTGTGAAACATAGAACTGTAGCTGCTCGTCAGGATTAAATGAGTAAGAGGTTTGGAGGCTGCGTGGGTGGGACAGCCTTTTTCTGGTTGCTTCCTTCTCTAACTTACCTCTTCACACCCTTCCACATTTATAAACTCACAATCTCTATAAAAACATGAGGTTAGTCTACCAGTATTGTCACCCCCAGTTTCTAATTAAGAAGACTGACACAGAGAGGTGGGACTTCGCTGAGGTCATATATACCTAGAAAGGGAGGCTCAACTGGGATTGGATTTTACTGACCTTCAGGAGATTTCTTTGTATTTGTTTCTCTGCATTTAAGCTCAAGATCTTCAAAGCATATTTTAAAAGGCTTTTGAGGGATGTCCGTTTAAGGTGAGAAAATCGGAAAGAGAGAAACTTTCATTTACTTTTTGTTTTATTTTTGGGGGGGTAAAATTTTATGGTCTTTCATTTTTGATTTAGTGGAAAGAACTTAGGTTTGGAGGTGAAAGACTCCAATTTTGACTTCTCCCCTGGCAGGTTGCTTTCTCTAAAGCTGTTCCCTTCAATGAGGAAACATATAAAGGGATCCTTATAAAAGGATCATGAGAATACCTGTGTTACTGTATCCTAGGGATTAATTGAGGTAAAGGGATTAGTATTTTTAAACTATAGGATATTATTTTTTAATGCTAATACTAAAAAATACACAGAAAATTCTGTGTGGATTAATTTTCTTAGAGGAATAAAAGTAGTAGACAGACTTTGAAGTTTTCTGCAACCTCTTTGTCTTTACTGCCTGGTAAAGATATACCATGTTATGTTTCCTCATAGAAAATCAATTAATTTATCCATCATCTGATACATACATGACAGGGGAAAATTAGACTCAAATCTTGCCCTCAAGGATTCTTCTACTCTTGCAGGAGAGATAAGACACAATCTTAATCCAAAAGAGAGAGTTGTCTGTGAGATACAGATAAAATCCTTTGAGTATGAGGAGGAGAATTGTTCCATTGGAACAATTGAGGAAAGTGTTAACAATGAGATGGATTTTGAACTGATTTTGAAAGATAGATAAAAGAGGGACATAAGGGGGAAAGGCACATCTATCCGGCCCAGGAAGTAGTGTAGGAGTACAAAAGTGGAAAAATGAGCTTGTTTGTAGAACAGGAGTTATTTGATTGGCCTGATAGGGAATAAAGTCAGAAAGATAGGTCTGACCAAAAAGGGCCTTTGAGAGCTGTGGGTGATAGAGATTGAGTGTACGTTTTTGAGCAAATGGAATGATGTGAACAAAGCTGTACTTCAGAAGGCCAGCAATGGTTTGAAAAGGGAGCTGCTGGAAACTGAGACAAGCCTTAAGTTGCTGAGTAAAGGCAAAAATAGTAGGAATAGAGGAGAAAATTCTAGTAGGAGAGGGATAGGAAATCAATATTGTATGAGTACTTCCTCCCCTTACACAACTTTTCCTTTTACGAAAGAATTCTGGCTGCAGATTTTCACATGAAAGCAGTAGAAATCTCTGGGAGAGTATCGTATCTGTTTGCCGATAGTGTGGTACCTACAATAATTTCTACTTATGAAAAAAGTCAGTAGTTGGGGAGAAAGAGGTGAAAAATGAAAATGCTGTTCAGCATGAGTTTGAATTTTTACTGTGAACCAGAGTCCAAGTTTTAGAAAGAATGGTACATGGACACAGATTTGTCTTCAAATAGCTTTTAGAGAGCAAATATGTTAAGCCCACAGTTCAGTAATTTATTAACAGAGTTCGCATCCATGTTATATATGAATGTCCTTTTCTTTGGGAGATAATTCTGTTTGAGTTAGAACAATGGTTTTCAACTTGTTACAAAACTAATACAAAACAACTGATACACTTTTGAGATAATTTTCAGTGTTTTGGAAAGCTAAATAAACAATGTACATCATACATTCCAGCGATAGGATTATACCTCCTAAGTCAGATGTTAAACTTCTTTGTTGGGGACTAAAATTTGCCAGCTCTTTGTAGGGATGCTTATCTGAAACCAATCAGAAATCCTAATTAGCTGTTGTTGACACTTTGAAGAATTTCTGGATCTTGTGATTGTGCCACGATGCTGATAAGCAACATTAAATAGTCCTAGTACCTGAACTGAGGTCAACCAATTATGTATCTTTGCTTACTTAAGAAAGAACAAAGATTAATGATAAATACAGTTCCTTTGAACAAGCTCACTGTAAGTATCGAGTCCAAGGGGGTTAGCTAAAATAATAAAAGGGTTTCTAGCTGTTGAAAATGTTGAGAACTACTGAGTTAGGCATCTGGTTCGTATGCCCAACCTTTCTCATCCAGGGTTACGAGAGGGTTAAGCACTTATGCAAAATGACTTGGTGACTATTACGTTATAACATACAAATGATTATCTTTTATTTATAATAAAAGAATTAGAAAATATTTATTTCTGTGACTTTTAAGTTCCTGATCATTAGCTTTTTGGGAAAGCTGCTTTGTCTTGACTGTAACTCGAGTCTAATACTGTGTTTTTCTTAAGCACAGCTTCAGTCTTGTGTTGTAGAATTGATTAAATAACTAAAACAGACAAGATTTTTCTGATGAATCTGTGTTTCATAATTATAGAAAGTTATTTTAGCCTGAAGTTTGTTGTCAGACACTGTATTCTCTCTCATTCTTATTTCTCTGTTTCTTTGTCAGTTGGACCTCTTATTAATGTGTCTGATACAGGTCTAACTGGTGACTTCAGTTCTTTAGGCTTACTTTACAATAAACTTGAAGTTTAATTAATGGGGCTGCAGCAAACTGAGGATGTCATTCATGATTGTTTACACAGTTATTTTTGTGATTATTTTCCTGCATGAGAATAGTTATTTGTATACAATTACTTTACTTGTCTTCTTGGATTGTAATCATTATTTGTTGCCCGTAGGTTGGAGAAGCATTTGCTGGATGTTAGACAGTTGAAAGTTCTGATACCTTTTTGTCGGACTTTTTCATATTTAACTATGGATGTAAGAGATAGGGAGAAGCTTTGATAGAACAGAATCTGTCTCATTGTCCACTGATGCGAAGACTCAAATTGCAGGAACCACTTCTGCTCTTGTGAGACCAGTTACAACAGTTGTAGCCAAACCTGTTCACAACTTTTACAGTTTAGTGTTTTTCCAATTGAAGTATAATTGATTCACAATATTGTACTAGTTTCAGAGTCACAGCTTAATTTTGGACATACTTTGATCAGTGTGTAGATGATAGTGTATACTGTTGGTTTGCTCGTGTTTGTATTCAGCAGAGAGCATGTACACGCTGGTGCAGTGCCTCTGAATTAACACTGGGCATTCCTGTTGGTATGGATAGCAAAATTCTAATTAATTCTAGTTAATCTTCTGAAGATGGTATTAAATGGTGATCTCTTTAACATCTGCTATTGACTTCCCTGCTGGCTCAGATGGTAAAGCATCTGCCTACAATGCGGGAGACCTGGGTTCAATCCCTGGGTCGGGAAGATCTCCTGGAGAAGGAAATGGCAACCCACTCCAGTATTCTTGCTTGGAAAATCCCATGGACGGAGGAGCCTGGTAGGCTACAGTCCATGGGGTCGCAAAGAGTCGGACATGACTGAGCGACTTCACTTTCACTTTCATACATACATAAGTAGCTCAGACAGTAAAGCGTTTGTCTACAATGCGGGAGACCTGGGTTCGATCCTTGGGTAGGGAAGATTCCCTGGAGAAGGAAATGGCAACCCACTCCAGTACTCTTGCCTGGAAAATTCCATGGACGGAGGAGCGTGGTGCAGGCTACTGTCCACGGGGTTGCAAAGAGTCGGGCACGACTGAGCGACTTCACTTCACATACATATATAAACAGTGTCACAATATTACATATATATAGACAACATATTATTATATATATATAATATGTGATATTATTTCATTAACCCGTTAAAAATTCCTAAGAGGTAGATGGTCTCATAAAAGAGGGAAAACCACAATGAACTGAATTGCTTGTACTCCAGATAAGGTACTTAGGTTACATGATGCTAGAGAAACAGAAATGAATGGTTCAAAATTGTTGACCTTAAGAGGCTATTGTGTAGAGAAGATAAGCCATGGTCAGAAATACCTGCAAGACGGCGTGAGAACCATGAATGGTACAGAGTGGTAATTAGGAAATGAGATAGGCAAATACAGCACGCTACTCATGTAAGGATACCAGAAATAACTCCTGTGAAGTAGACCTGCTATTTCTGTAAGCTTTTGCAGTTTCTGAGATGATTCACCTGAGGAAACTAGTGGCTTCTGTTTTCTGGAAATTTTCAGTGATAATTTGGCTGTGAAAGTGCCATTCATATAAGAAGAAATGCATCTTTATTAAGGAATTTCCTATGCAAATACTGTCCTGATCTTTACCGTGATAATACTGTATTAGACACAAAGAATTACTTTACCTTGTTCAGACTTAAACTCACACTGGTCTCCGTGGATTTAACATTTTTCTTAAGTCACAGAACCATACACCCCGAGTTTGAAGGTACTGACTGGATGACTGATGTCAGTTCCTGGAAACAGGTCTCTAGTGTCTTCTGCAGATAATACTAGGGAATGACCATAGGAGGTAGATTGGATTTTTGTGTATACCAAATGGCCTTGCAGTGGCTTTTTGTTGCTCTTAGAACAGAATACAGGCTTCTTACCAGAAATCCGGATTCCTTCATGAACTGGCCCCTCTTGACTCTGCATTAACTAAACATGCTCCCTGATTCAGATCCTTGCACCTTCTATTCCTTCTTTCACCATGGTGAGTGTTTTCAATAACTTTTTTGTTTTTGGTGATTTATATGTTTATTACCTAAACCAGTCTTTCCCAGTGGGCTGAAAATTGCGCAGGGGAAAGGATTTTGTTGTCAAAAACACTTTAAAATGATTTGTATAAATAAATTTGGAGACAGTCCTAATACAGTGACAGTTACTGGCAGATTTTATTTGCATATAAAGATCAAATTATTCAAAGTGTCTTCTGCTGAAGGCCAAAAGATACATGCATTCATACATTTTTAAATGTAGCCTACAATCTTATTAATCTGGACTAATATATGATATATAAACATCTCTCAAGTATATTTAATACAGTAGTAGTAATTTACAGTATTTTTACATGAGGAGATGTTTGAGTCTCTAGAGTTTTGTTCTGAGGAAGCTAGTACTATTTTTCTGCTCCAAAGGGTTGCTGTTCTTTTGGGGAAACCAGCTTGAATTTATATCTTTTCCTTCTTAAGTAGGTACTTTTGCCTCAGTTTGGGTAGTTCAGTTTTATTTTCAAGTTATCATAACCCAGGCAAGAGCTAGGTTTTTAGGACTCTGGTATTTCCACATTGTCAGTTAGTCCAGCAATTATTTCTCTGGCAGTATTTACTCTTTTATTCATTAAAGCATAAATTAGAACATGTATCATTTTAAAAACTTCCCATGAGTATTTCTTGTGTATTTCCTCTTCCTGTGAATAGTGATGGTGTGGTCCCTGTAGTCAGCTTGTAGAGTCTTGACTTGCTAAAAAACAAATTCAGCATGAAGTTGTTGCCAGAGGAGATTCAGCCAGATTGCCTATCTAAAGCCACCTCCCTGTTTCCTAGAGTCGCCCCTCCCTTTAATAGTTCTGTGCCCTGCCTTCTTATGGTTCTTGGTCATGAAGGTTGTAGAAATAACTTGCCTTCACCTGAATGTCTTCACACTGGGTTTTTCCTTGCTTTTTTAAAAGTTGATTTTCTTTTTCCTGGAAACTTGAGGGGTCCCAACCTTATAATCTGTTAAAAACTTTAGATGTATATTTCCAGGGTATTCAGGGATTTCTTTAAATTATACTGAACAAGGCTTTATAGGAATCCCTATTTACCCATCCACATAAAGGTTGTTTTTCAGTTGAAGACAGTTTTCTTTCCCTGACTTTTGTTTAAATATTTCTGGTGTTGTGTAAATCTCCTGCTTCTTAATTATAAAATTATATACAGATTCGTTCATTCTCATACTTATTCTCTCCCATTTACATTGTTTAGATGGATTCTTGTATGTAAAGGTACTTCTAACATAGTAGGCCTTCAGCGGGTTTTGGTTACATTGCATTGGTTTGGTAAAACTCCTGTTTAGTTAAACAGGTTTATCAGTCACCTGTGTGTATGTGCTCAGTCACTCAGTCGTGTCCAACTCTTTGTGACCCCATGATCTGTAGCCCGCCAGGCCCCTCTGTCCATGGAATTTTTCAGGCAAGAATAGTGTGGTGGTCTGCCATTTCCTCCTTGAGGGGATCTTCCCTACCCAAGGACTGAACCTCTGTCTCCTGCGTCTCCTGCATTGTCAGGTGGATTCTTTACCATTGCACCACCTGGAAGTCCCCTGCTGATCACCTACAATGTGCTGAACACCATGCTGGTTGCTGGTAATTGGGAAGATGAATATTACCTTTGAGCATCTTGAGGTCTAGTGAGGCACACAGCTGACTCTAGTACGTGATATAAAGGGAAATTCATCAGTCACACAGTGAATTGTAAAGACCTTAAGCTGGGCCAGTTTTGATGTTTCATAGTGTGTTTCCTTCTGGGCTGTGGCTGGTATGGAAGTTTTCTTTTTCCCTTCCCCCTGTTTTATTTTTAAATAACAGTGTATTGCTGCTGCTTTTGTATAATAGTTCATTTTTAGAGAATGAATAGTAGTAAAAGACTGAGATTTAGTGAAAAATGTCTGATGAAGAAAATAAAAACTATAGGCCTACAGGTTGAACTAAGATAACTAAGACTATCATTTAAAGTATGATAATAAGTATTTTGTATAGTTTTCCAGAAAAAGAAGTTCTTTATTGAGTAACATCTATGGATCCTTAAGACTGGGAATATGGCACTCCTAATTTAAAGTTTGCTAAATTTTTTCGTAAGTTCAACAGTGTAGGTGTTGGCTTTTTTCATTTTCTTTGTTTGTCTCAGTACACTGATGTTTTGTCTAAATAACATACCCTCATGCTTGAATTGTTGTATCTAATTTAGGCCTACTGATTATTAGATATTATCTTTTTTAAAGAGTAGTGAAATCAAAGATACATATTGTTACAAATATAATTACATTTCAGAGACTGAAGTTAATGAGTTTAGTTTGTAGAATAAGTTTTTATGTCCTTACTGACAGCCCACACCAATAACTTTTATATTTAATTCTATTTCATAAACTCCATGTCAGGTTAACAAACCCAATTTATTTTATTATATATTGAACAAAATTACTCTTTCAGTAAAATTTTACTTAATTTTGAGTTTCAAAAAGTAAATGTGGACATCTTTGTCATTTAAGCATCAGCTTTCCTGAGTTGTTTTAGATAGAAGTTGCTTCTTGGTTTCACCGATGAAGTGTCATGAATTATTGTGCAGAGAAAATGAGAAGGGAAGGGCAGTAGGGTTCCCAGAGAGGAGATAACTGTTCGGGCTTAACTAGGACAGGCCTGGTTTTGTATGAACCTTCCTGAATGGGTATGTATTCAGAGTCATGGCCTAACAAATGCCTTTGACTGTTTATTCCCCCTGAAGGACAAGCTGGTGGCAGAGAAATCTTCCCAGGCCAGCTCAAGTGTTTGGGAAGGATACCCAAGTGCTGGCTCTGCAGTCCTTCCAGACACCTGGGGTCACGCTGGTATTGTTAATCAAGTCACTTCCCTCATTGTGTACATCCAGTTCTCACGTCAGAACCTAGAGCCAGTTAGAGCTCCACCGATGGCAACTGCTCTTGGCAAAGAGCTCAAATTTCCAGCACAGCATTTTGCTCTGATTTTTTTTCTAATCAAGAAGTTACGTGCTTATTATAAAGTTTAAGCAGGATGGAAGAGCATAAAGAAGAAAGTAAAAATATCTAAAATCTTACCACCCAGAGGTAATTACATTTAATATTATCCATAATAGAAAAGTAATAGGCATTGAGATACTTTTCAACTTGGTCTTTCAGTTCCAAGAACACGAGCATGACAGGGCACTTCCCTTCCTCCCCCATTAACAGCTTTATTGAGCTTTACTTCATACACCATACAGTTTACCCATTTAAAGTGTACAATTCAGTGATTTTTAGTATACTGATAGAAGTGTATAACTATCGCCATAATCAGTTTTAGAGCAGTTTGATCACACCATTAAGCATTATCACCATTCTTACCCCCCACACCCCAGGTGGCTCAGTGGTAAAGAATCCACCTGCCAACTCACTGCCGTATTCATGCCTGGAAAATCCTGTGGACAGAACAGCCTGGCAGGTATAGCCCATGGGGTCACAAAGAGTCAGACATGACTGAGCAACTGAGCATGCACACACCCTTACGTCACCCCATTCCTTCATCCCTCCCAGCTCTTGGCAACCACTAACCTGTTTTCTGTCTCTATATATTTGCCTGTTCTGTACATTTCATATAAATGGAATCATACAACATGTGATCTTTTGTGACTGGCTTCTTAGCACAACTTTTTCACAGTTCATCTATTTTGTAGCATGTGTCATGCATGGCAGTTTGAAAAGTAAATCATTAGCACATATTTATAAATCTAGGCATACTTTCTAAATTTTAACAGCTGAGTTTCTCATTTTAACAATTTATTTTCATGTGTTAAAGTTGTATACAGTGAAAGTAATGATTAATTCTGAACATTTTAAAAATAAATAGGTTATAACCAAAGCAGAAAGGCTTCCTCATATTTTTTATAAAACCCAACATGTTAAAATGTGGTAAATGGTGTAAGGTAGAATCGTGTAGTGGTTTTCTGTGTCAAATTGATTGTATATAGAGAAGAATGCTGGACCATTTGTGAAATCTCTTAGGTTTATTGTCTTGGCTCTCAGGCACATTTTCTTGCCCAGCATTGTCCTGCCTTCACTTTTACCCCCATATCCAAGAACATTAGCTTAGAAACTTCATACTTTTTTTTTTAAACTTCATACTTTTTTGATTCTCCTCTCTTACAAAAGTAGGGAAGAACAGACATGGTCTTTGAAAACTTCTGTGTTGCACTTTTAGAGTGAAAACAGTTTTCTTAGTTAAAAGAATTTCACCTCTTCACTTAAGGATGAGGGAACGAAATTGTGTGAATTTCCTTACGAACGTTTTGAGGTTCTCATATTATTAGATGCTACCTCCCATCCCCAGGTGAGCCTGGCCCGTGGAATTGGGCCCCATCCCCTCCCTCTTCTCCCTCCCACTTTGCCTAATATTAATGTTGCCTAAAACTTTTAAGTCTAGGCAGATTCTTCACATTTCTTAGAAAATTTAGTATTACCCAATTTTGTATTTGTACTTAATTATCTCCTTTCAAATTTTTGAAGTGGAAAATCTTTAAAAACATAGGTAATTAATAAAACTTGAAACAGGAAATAAGAATGCCTAGGAAAGGAGGGAGAAATAATTATCTTAGTTGTCTGGAGACTAATAGTAACTCCTGCTGACTACCAGAAAGTTCTAATCTTCAAAAAGGGAGCATACTGGTTGACCAAGAAGATCACAGACAGAAGACATGTGCACATAGGAGGAGCATACAGCTCATCTGAGAATTTAAAAGGCCAGCGTACCCAGAGAGAAACAGAGTATGAGTTGGATGAGTTAGGGTACAGTTACATCATGGGGAGAAAGCACTGGATTTTGGTATTTATCTTTAGATCAGTGGAAAGCTATTGAAGAGATTTTACTAAGGGAGATGATTTGATCTGGTTTAGTTATTAAGCATTACTGGTTTCTGTGGGGGAGGGGAGAGGTAGGACAATCAGGATGAACAGATTAATTAGGTGATGCCATATATAGGCTAGTGATAGTGATGGTGTTAGTAGCTTCTGTGTCTGACTCTTTGCAACCCCGTGAACTGTAGCCCACCAGGCTCCTCTGTCCATGGAATTCTCAAGGCAAGCATACTGAATTGGGTTGCCGTTCCCTTCTCCAGGGGGTCTTCCCAACCCAAGGATCGGACCTGAGTCTCCTGCATTGCAGGCAGAGTCTTTACCTCTTAAGCCACAAGGGAAGCCCCATGTAAAATAGTCTAGGCTGGTGTATTTTATGTCCCTAAATGCATGTGTATTTATAGTTTATGTTCAGTATTGACATGTTGAATACATTATAAAATGTGAAATTATAGAAATATAAAAAGAATGAGAAAAAATGAACAGAAGTAGAAGTACTACTATTTTCTTTCCCATCGCAGGGTATGATTAGTATTCTGGGATATGAACCCCATTTTGCAAATCAAAAGATCCTGAATCAAAACAAGAGATCATGGAACATGAACAGTGACAGTGGAGATGGTTTGGAGAGAGAAATGCAGAGATTGTATTCATAGGACTTGGAAATAGGTTGAATAGTAGTAATAGAGGGAACGGAATCCCCAGGTGGCTCAGTAGTAAAGAATCCACCTGCCAGTGCAAGAGCCACGGGAGACTTGGGTTTACTCCGTGGGTTGGGAAGATTCCCGTGGAGGAGGAAATGGCAACCCACTCCAGTATTCTTGGTGGAATAATCCCATGGAGTGAGGAGCCTGGAGGGCTCCTTCCATGGGGTCACAAAGAGTAGGACACCACTGAGTGCACAATAGAAAAAAGAGGTGAAGAGAGCCCTAGATATCTGGTTTGCGTACCTGAATAGATTAGAGAGTTAACCAGATGCTGTAGTAATGAGCTCAACATCTTTGTTAAAGCATTCTGCCTGAACGTGCTGCTTTCTCTGAGCATATTCTTACTAATTTCTTAGTAAGGAAGGACAGGGAGGGGTGGGGTGGGGGGATGGAGGTGGTAAGGTGATTGATGGACAGGCCTTGATCTATGCTCAGGAGGAAGAAGCAGAGACACGAATGTTGGACATGAGTTACTCTTGCCTTTGGAAGTGTCATATAGACCCTGCAGCTTGACTCTTCAGTTTCTTTAGCTGGAGGTAGTCACTCATTCCACATCCAAAGGGCTTACAAAACAGGTGTTGGAATGATGCTGTTGCCAAAGCCTAATCAATTATCAGCAATTTATCAACTGTGAGCAGTCATCTTCATACTTGCTTAGAAAGAAATAAAATGCGTTTGAGGCCCTAATTTAGGGGAGAACTAAAGAAATGAAGAGGGGTGGGGAAACCCAACCATACAAACAGTTTTGCCTGAGACTCAGTAATTTAGAAAGAGAGTGGTGGCATTTTTTTCACTCATGACTATGGACATGTAATGTTTCATTTCCTGAGGTATGTAAGATTTTCCTTTGTTAAAAACTATATGTATTTTAAAACAGTTTGAAATTCTTTTGAAAATGTTTTAAAATACCACTTTAAAAATACCACACTTTGAGTAAAATTTACTATTTGTAATTCTCATGTCGTTTAGCACAGTGCCCTGCAGATAGAGTACATTTTTCCTCCCATTTTTATTGAGGTATAATTGACAAAATTGTAAGATGTTTACAGTGTACATCATGATGATTTGATACATGTATTAAGTTGTGAAAGGATTTCTTCCATCTGGTTAATGCAGCTATTGCATATTTATCTTTTCTGTTTGGTTGATTGGTGGTTTTGTTTGGTAAGAACATTTATGTTCTTTTCTCAGAAAATTTCAGTTATACAGTACATTGTTATCAACTATGTTTTACATTAGATCTTCAGTCTTTATTCATTTTATAGCTAAGAATGTGTATCCTTTTACCGGCCTATTATCGATCCACCCCACTCCCCAGCCCCTGGCAATCACTCTTCTACTTTCTGTTTCTGTGAATTTAGCTTTTTAGGTTCCACTTCCAGGTGATTCCATGCAGTCTTTTCTTTGTCCAGCTTATCACAGTTAGCATAATAACTTCAAGATCCATCCACATTGCTGCTAATAATAGTATTTCCTTTTTCCTATGGCTGAATAATATTGCAGTGTGTGTATATTAATATATATATATTAATATAGTGCATCTTCTTTGTCCATTCATGTGTTAATGAACACTTAGGTTGTTTTGTATCTCAAGTTTTGTGACTGTTGCTGAACTGAACATGGGAATGCAGATTATTTCTTCAGTTACCTGTGTTCAGTTCTTTTGGGAATATACCAAGAAGTGGGATTTCTGGGTTATATGGTAGTTCTGTTGTTAATTTTGGGGGAAATTTCAATATTGTTTTCCATAGTAGCTGCCCCAGCTTCTATTTCATGGTACCTACTTTTTGAAGAGAGGCAACCATACCACACTGCAGCGTCTTCCTTCATTCTATTCTAGATGTATTAGAACAAACACAAGCACATTTGCTTTCAGTCAGTTCAGTTCAGTCGCTCAGTCGTGTCTGACTCTTTGTGACTCCATGGACTGCAGCATGCCAGGCTTCCCTGTCATTCACCAACTCCCAGAACTTACTCGAACTCATGTCCATTGAGTCAGTGACACCATCCAACCATCTCATCCTCTGTCATCCCCTTCTCCTCCCACCTTCAATCTTTCCCAGCATCAGGGTCTTTTTCCATTGAGTCAGTTCTTCCCATCAGGTGGCCAAAGTATTGGAGTTTCAGGTTCAGCATCAGTCCTTCCAGTCCAAGGGACTCTCAAGAGTCTTCTCCAACACCACAGTTCAAAAGCATCAATTCTTCAGCACTCAGCTTTCTTTATAGTCCAACTCTGAACATCCATACATGACTACTGGAAAAACCATAGCTTTGACTAGACGGACCTTTGTTGGCAGAGGTCTCTGCTTTTTAACATGTTTTCCTGCCCTCTCACAACTGCTGACAGTAGCTCTTTGCAGTCATGATGATGATAACCTGGGGCCCTCGTGGTAGCCACTGCTAATTTGGATGCTGGTGCTGTGCTCACTCAACAGACCAGCTTTCCAGAGAGCACAAACCAAATGAAAACCAGCTCTAAGCAAACATTTTCTCATTTAATCCTCAGAAAAAATGCTGAGATGGTTAGTATCCTCATTACAAGTTGCTTTGAGATTAATTGCTGTGACACCTAAGGTTAAAAATGTGAATACTAAGAATCTACTGTACTAATTCTTTATAGCAGTAACAGTAATACTGATCAAGTGACATCTTGTCATTTTCTCCTAGTATCTCACCCAAGGTTTCTGTACTCCCCTGCTTGTACAAAACACCTAACGATAAAGTATGTTAAAGGGTGGAGAAAGCCTGAGGGATAGCTGTTTTACAAACTATTAGAAATATATGAACAACCATGACAAGACTATTTCACGGTCGGTGTAGCTAATAGAGATAGGTCATTTTTCTTTTCTTGAAGTCTAAAATAGAGGTTAAGTTTTGATTTTTTGATACATCTTAACCTCCTCAGTTCGTGTTTTCCTTTAGGGTCCATCCTTATTTCTCTAAGCCCTAAGCCTATTTTAATACGCTGATTTAAAGAGAAATGTCCCTTTTTTTCTTTTTCTAACTGAATTTCTTCAATCCGAACACTGAACCTTCTTTTCGCATATTCTATGCTCCTCCCTCAGTTGAGCAAAGAGTCAGCAGCATCAGTATTAAGCAGGAAGTGCTGTTAGCCTTATGCATATGATGGAATGAATAATTTAGTATCTTCGGGAAATGCAAACTGCAGTAGAACTCAATCTAGCTTATCAGAATTTAGATAGTTCTTTACAGGATGGTATGAAGTAAAAGTCAGTAGGAAAAAGATGTTTAAAGATACCAGGTTGCATAGAATATTGCATAATTGTTTAAATTGTCACGAGATTGGGAGTTTTGTGTCTTACGTGGTAATAATGTTTTACCTGCATTCTGACAAATGTCAGATGACTTTGCCAAAATGATTGGTAATGGAATGTGGCAGTTTCTTTGCTGTCAGAGACGAGATAATTTCTCAGGTTTTTCCTGTAAGTTTTTAATATTTTTCTTATTTTTTAATCCTTTAAATATAAATGAAAGGAACTGAAAGGTAAAACCTGAAGACTAGGCATGTTTATTTAATAAAGGCTTTATAGAAGTAGTCATTTACAGACATCGGTAAGACAGATCTTTTTTTTTTTTAAGTTTAAACTTAAAATATAATTACTGATTGGCATGATCTGATTAGGCTAGTAGACATTTTATATGTGTGCCTGTGGTCTTTTTTTATGTCATTACTGTAAATAATTGTGCATGCTACTTTAATAATAATTGATTGGGTGGGTGGAAGTACTTAGCAAAGGTGACATTCATTAGTCTTGTTTGTGTTTAAAAAATCTGCTGTATTTAATATCTTTAAAGCAAGATTTAAACTTAATTGGATTGTATTAAATCTAATTTCTATAAATGATAAAGATTTTCTTGATTATTTAAGATTTATTACCATTTGCAGGTGTATATTCTTAAAATATAAATTGGTTTGGTTCTGATTCTATGCAGACTTTTTTTAGTTAGCATATATTGTATTATTAAAGAATACAGTTTTAAGGGAAATACTGTCTTGTTTGCCTTTCTTCAGTCTTTCTTAAGTCAGTATATTTTTAACTTGTTCACTGTTTCTTGATTAATACTGATTGGAAGAGAAAATCTTTCCCAAGCTGAAAAGAATTTCTTTAGTATTTTATAGAAAAGTATTGATGTAAAGTTTTGAATGTTATTAATGTAAAACTAAAAGAAATTTAGTTTTGTTTTTCCCACCCTAATTTCGAGTGTCATCTTGCTTTTATAAAAACCTTTTCATAAATTATCACCTCCTCCTCATTGAATTTTTTCACTTAAAGAGAATTTATCTCGTTAATACTCAAAGTAAATTTTAGTGTAGATAGCCTAAATACTAAATGGCCTTTTGATGTGGCCACACATTTTTAGTAAGATTTTTTTTCAAATGTGTATGCATACACACGTGTTGAAGAAAAAGGAAAAGTAAAATGTGGCTTGATAAAACAATAATTTTGATGTTTTTCAAAGTGAAAAATGAAGATATTCTTACTTTACATCAATGAATATGTAACACTTTAATTGTTGGAGGCTGTTTAAAATGGCTTTGGTCTTTTTCAACTAGGAGAAATGAGTTCAGCTCATGTTAAGCTAATCATAAGCATTTCCCTTAAATTTTGTTCAGCTGCAGCTTCTTTTAAATGAGCAATACTGAAAGAGGGTAACTATCTTGAAATTAACTAATGGCCAGAGGTTTGACTCCGTGTATCTCAGATCCATTTACGTTTTAAGATAAATTGTAAAATGCAAATTGATGCGTTCTCTGATTGTGTAACTCAGGAAATAATTAAGCTGTAAGTGCATCATTTGATCTGTGGCTTATTATAGGGTTTTTCCACAAAAAAAAAAAAACACATAAAATTTTTTGAAAAAATTATGTCACAGAGTATGAGGGTCTAGCTAGGACGTATGTATAATACGTTTTGAACCTTTCAAAGCACCTTTTAGTTTATGTGAAGTTCTTCAGATGGCCCCGTTGTCTTTTGAAGCTTCTAACACCAAGGTGTCTGTTGCAGCCCAGAGCAAGGTTACTG
Source organism: Bos grunniens (assembly GCF_055505025.1). Lineage (NCBI taxonomy): Eukaryota > Metazoa > Chordata > Mammalia > Artiodactyla > Bovidae > Bos > Bos grunniens. Next base: position 52,533,985 of record NC_141180.1, read on the forward strand.
CTACCCAGGACAGCACTAATTTGCGATGTATTTTCTGTGGTAAGCAACATTATGTTTACATTACTTTTTCAAGCTGTGGTACATACTACTTGCGCATTTCCATAACTTTTGTTTCCTTAGGCCATGGTCTGGTTTGTGGAATTTGGGATATACAGCAAGCTACTGTTTTATGTTGTGATATTTGTTGTGGTTCATGTAGGTGATTTGGTCAGCTTTTGAGTTGGCTTCCTAGCGAGGGTTTAGTTAAAATTAGGATCTCAGAACTAATTCTTGTTCACTTCTTCCAACATGAATGAGAGGGGTTTTTGTTTGTTCGTTTTTGTTTTTAACTACTTTGTTTGAGAGCAGTCTTTTAAATTAGAGTTTTAGAGGGAAAGTTTTATCCATCTTACTATGATATCAGGAATGTAATTGGGATTTACTGGAAGGGAGCGTTTGCTTAGCTTGAATTAGTTTCCAAATGTACATGTTGTGAGGCAGCTGTGAGCTCTTTCATGCTTTGATAGGTTGATTTTCTGATCGATAGCCTCCTTGATTCAGTAGGTTAGATATCTGTGGCTTAGGAGTGAATTTAGGCTTATAGTGTGTCTTCTTTCACTCTCACGCTCATATACACATGTGTGCACATATATGTGTTGTTTGCATGGACAAATCAGTTATGTCACTTAGCCTTTTTTCCACATTACAGTTAATCAAGTATATGCATATCCTTCTCCTTACTCTAGGATATATCTGCATATGTAAACATTTACACACACACACAGACATACATCTGAATTCCTTTTAGTTTCATTTGATTCTAAAACTTTGGTTTTGAAAACCCCAGTTCAAAAAGTGACTTTTAAATCTTACAGGCGCAGCAGCCCCCGCCTTTGACTCAGATATGCCTTTTTTACCACTATATACCTTAACTGGCCAGATTATTTTATGAGAGAGAGAATGATAAACACTACTAAAATGTTATATGAACAGTTCAGCTGTGTATCTTTATTTTATCCACGTGACTCAGAGTTTTTGATATGCTCCTTCAGTACTACTAATATTGTTTCTTTACCTATAAAGAGAATTGTTTTAAGGTTGATATACTTGCTGGTTTAGGCAAGGAAATATGTGTTATAAATTGCCCCCCAAAATGAAAATTCTGCTGCATTCCTTAATCACCTGAGGTTTTATTTTATGATTGTTCCAGGTGACAGTTATAGGAGTGGGCCTGTCATGCGGCCCTGTATAAACACTTCACTCCATCTCAGATTCCTCAGTTAATCCTTGCAGATTAAATGTTTAATTAGTAACTTTTAATTTTGATTTTTCTGCCTCCTCCTGGGGGTTCTTCCAGGCCATCTTTTGGACTAGCTGCAAGTGTGATTGTTCCTGTTTGTGTTATTAGGACTCTGTAGCTCTTTTTGAAAACTTACTTGATGTTCTATACTTTGCTACTTAACATGTGGGGTTTCACATGCAGAATAATAGATAGAGTTTACCTAGTTGCAGAATAATAGAGTTTACCCAGTTGCAGAGAAGAAAGAGATTTGGCCTTCATAAAGGTGAATTTTTTAAGCTGTAAAATAAAAGCAAATTTCCCCCATTATTACCTTTGATTGATTGAACTGTGTGCAAACAATATAATTACCACATTGCTAAGTTTAAACTTGATTGTATTGTGTATAATAACACTTATTTGTCTTTTAGTCCTGTGTTTTTAAGTAGTCTGTGGCTAAGTGTGAAACAAGATATGGGAAAATTAAAATGTGACAATAAGTGAAATGTGCTTTAGCCAAAACTCAGTACTAAAGTCAAGACTGAAATGCCATTCATTCCTGGTTTAGAGAGATGTTCTGTTCTGATTTCCATCATTTGTAAATTACTGTATCAGCGACATGGACACATTTTCTTTATTAGAATCAGTGATTTACATACTTTGCTACATGAATCCTAGCCAGGACACATTAAGACCAACTATTGTCTCTGGCTCTGGTAATAAAACAGAAAAAAACTTAACTCTCATATAGCTACTGTTCTTTATGATACTAGAGTAGGGACAGAGCAGGTTCACTTGTCTCTTCTCCCTTTTCCCTCCAAAAGAACTGTTGACTATCCTGTGATGCTCCTAAAATGTTGTTATTTAACCCACTTGTTAGAAAACTACCTTTTTTTTTTTTTTGGCATTCTCTGAGAACACAGATACTCATGTAGACATATGACCTGTGTGCAGTGACCAGTAGTTGTGTTACAGAAAGTACAGTGGCAGCTGACAGCCTGTACTCTCACCTGCTGCTTCATGTTGTGTGGTGCCTTTGGTATAATTTACCAACTGTGTAGCCCCGTAGAGTGTTGGACGAGAAGAAAGAATGTAATCGTGTACCTAAAGTTCATAATTTCCCTAGAACTCTTACTTAATCTCACAGTACATTTATATTATTTTTAAATGCACATACATTTCAATGTGCTTGTTAATTGTGAGTTGACTGTATTGATAAAGAGGAAACAAAATAACCAGATTAAATATGGATGTGAGAAAATGCTGGGGGAGGAGGCTTCTCCTTTTCTGTTCCCACCCCCACCCCTTTTAAAAAAAGTTTTTGGGAAGATAACCCATTATCACCAAGAACCATGTAGAAAAGAATTTTAAAGAGTGTCTTTTAGTTCTTGGATTCCTCCCATTTAAAAAGGATCTTCCTTGTTGTAAACTATTTTTATAATTAGCAATATAAGCCAGAACATATTACCCACATTTTTTAAAGCTCCTTTTAAAACAAGTTTGCTGAGTAAACTTAAAACTCAAAACTTAAAAAAAAAATCCAAATTAGTTTTTATGAATTGCTAAAAGAGAGCTTTCTCACATTCAGATTTTTTTGTGAGTTATATCAAACTTTGGTTAATTTAAAAAACCTTTAAATGAAATCAGTAGGATTGAGTTATTGACATCTTTCTCTTTGTGTTGAAACTTAACATCAAGAGCTTTTAATTGGTAAATTTAATCTATTAATATTATTGTTACAATAATAATTACAGTGCCTGGTATAGATGTGTTAGGATCAAATTTGAGATTGATGCCAAACAAATCCGACATTCACCTGATTAATTATTTGAGCCGCATGAGGTTTTAACTTAAATATCCAAACATTATTTTTGAAAATTGTTAAACCATGATGGTCTTGTGAGTTGCCCATGCTAAATACTCACATTTAATATTTTTTTGATAAATATAACTTTGGAAATACTGCCTCCGACTAGTTTATGTTTTCAAAAGTACCCTCCCACCTTGTTTGTCCCCGTCCTTCGGCCAGAAGAGACAAGTAATGTACACTGAACATTAGTATATGGCTTAATACGGCAGTCTGTTTTTATATCATTATCTTGATATCAGAAAGGAGAGAATTCCAGTCTGTTTACTAGACACTATATATTTTCATTTATGCAAACATTTAAATGCATTCTTAATTTTAGAAGCTTTTTGATTTTTTGTTGTTGCTGTTACTGATGACATGGAATTAATATATTTTTATATTTCCTTTATGTGGCTCTTAAAATAGCAGAGGCTTTTAGGAAATCTAGTGAAGTATCATTGCAGTTGTCATCTAATTTGTCTTCAGAGGACAAATTAAATGATTAAAAACATGTAAAGAGATGAGGGAAAAATTAGTAGGTAAGTGCAGATCAAATTTTTTTTTTTACACTTGCGATATAACAAGTACTGTATTATATTCTAATGAACCTTATCGTTCTCTTTGTGAAATCTCCACTAGTATAAAATAGATACTTTGGGCTGTTAACTCAGATTTACAAGAATTTGCTTTAGCACTTAGAAGCATTTATTTATTAACTGTCTTTTATACTAGTGGTCTATAAAAACACTTTCAAAATTTCTGCCAGGGGCCTTTGCTAGCACACTAGAATTCACAAATATGTATAGCATTATCATTATGCATATATTTCTCTCCAAGAGTGAAAGATAACTACTATTTCTTTATTCTCTTCTTTACTGGATTAAATTCAAGATTGTTCTATTATAACTATAAGCATTGTGTATTAGGTCCAGTATTTTATTTATCTCATTTTGTGACACAATTTTTATATCCAGTGACATTAAAATGTCCCATTGTTTAGTGGCCTTCTTTATGAGATGCTAAAAATGGGTCTGCATTTTATATGACATGGGAATGAATGGTCATTAGTTTCTCATGACAGAATCGTGTTGGTTTGAATGCAGGTTTTTTGTTTTGTTTTACCCCAAGTGAAAAATTATTGCAGTTATCTCTGTTACATTAAAAAGTTCAGATAAGTAGATTAATTATATGTGAAAGTTTAGCAAATGTTTGTTTTCACCAGTGCTGGAAATGCCAGGCCATTAAATAAGAATGGCAACTTAAAGTGGGCAAGTTTGATAAATGCATTAGCGTGCATCAGTCTAGTAATAAGGTTCTCATGCTTTCTCTCTCCTGTTTTTCATTTCCAGTGTTCTATTTAGGTGAGTTTTTGAATTCTGATTTTTCATTTAAGTTCTCCCTCTCCACTTCATGAATAAGTACCCCAAAGAGAATGTCTCATTGTCTTAGAAAATGTCAAGCTTAGGTGCCTATTCAGATGCTCATTGAACACTTGTTTTACTCAAGCTCTTCATATATAAATGTTTATTTTTCCTTTATTGTTGATGTTTTCCATTTGTTTCAAGTAAGCCTTCTGGAAATAATGACAGTATTTTGTTGCAGTCTTTCATTTGCTGTGTGTTATATGAAGCTTATATTTTATTTTGCTAAACAAAAAGAAGATACATTTGTAATTTTGTGATGGTTTTATGTTATTCTCATGATTTTACCTCCTCTATCCAGCACAATATAAAGATAATGTTCATTTATAATGTTTCCCTCCCTTTTTAGGGCCAACATTGCCTAGGCAAAATTCACAACTACCTGCCCAAGTTCAGAATGGCCCATCACAAGAAGAATTGGAAATTCAAAGAAGGTAAATTCCCAAGTTATTATTTGCCCCTGTCTACTGCAGAAGACCAGTCTGTGAACATCTGATATTGAAAGTAGATTGTGTCTCATCATGAACTGTGTACTGTTAAGAAGTCTTCAAGACATCTTATTTTTATAGCTGTTATAAATGAATCTATGATTGTTATGGCTGTCAAGTGACTAATTTGGAAGGTTGAAGTAGTGTTGACTGTATAAGGCATTGGACATTAGATATGACTTAGTAATGAAGTGTATAGTCATTCTGATTTTGATTAAACTGCTGGTTTAATGAAATCAATAATATTATCTTCATTATTTTCAGTGTAGTGTAGAAATACATTTGAAATTATACAGCTTCATCTAGGGATTTTTTTTTTCTGAATTAGCAAAATAGTCTCTAAATTATAAGCTACTTTATAACAAAACAGTTTTATAAAATTCAGGTACAATCAGTAACTAAAATTAAGCTAGTCAAACCAGGTGTCCTACTTAAAGAAAGGAAAACTTTTTGGAGATGTTGATGTTGCTTTTTATTACTAGTAGATTACCCCTGTTTTGTTCTGGAAATTGATAGCCATCATGTAGATGGAATTTTCCAGTTGAAAGGGATTTGCTCCATGCAGGCCAGTATTTTTTATTGTTGTCTTTGATTTGGACCTCACATCTGAAACATTCTTTATATTCTTTATGTTATTAATACATGTGCCACGTTTCCCTGACGGATGGTCAAGGGATCTCTTGCTGTGGTTCTGTGTTGGTTACTTTGCTGTGTAATTACTTAGTTCTTGAAGAATGCCCTCCAGGATCTCCCAAAATGAATTTTGTTTTTGACAGTCTGTATCTTCAGGTAGTTCCAGAAATAGCCTCCATATTTGGTGAAACTATGTCTGCCCTTTAGAGTGATGCTGTGACAGATATGAATAAAATGAGTTTCTGTAGAAATAAAGAAAATTGAAAGGACATAATCATTTCAGTTCTGTGTTGAAAGTTTTAAACATACTAGGATAATTCTAACAGAAATTGTAATGATCTGTCTCTCACACACACAAAAAGAAAAGTAGTTAGTAAAAATTATCATAGAGGACTTCCCTAGTGGGCCAGTGGTTAAGACTCTGTCTTTGCACTGCAAGGGGCACATGTTTGATCCCTGGCCAGGAAACTAACATCCCAATGTTAAGAGTAGTAGATTTGTAGAAGGCTAGGAAGAATCAGGAGAAAACCCTGAACATAGTAAGTACATAATCTTTGGGTGCTACAAAGTGGGCAAGCAAGCAATCCCAGACACAGTTGCTGGAGGCCAGGACAGTAGAGAATAGAGACAGAAACCATCTGCTAGTACTGCTGACTCATTCAGGGACATCCAGCGGATTCAGGGACATCCGCTTTGCACAGGGCTGTCAAGAACTTGCAGCATACAGTTTTAGTTGGAAGTGAGTATTTTAAGTGAATTTTTAGTAATTGTTACTAGAACACCATGCCTCATGTATGTTTTTTCTCTTTTCAAAGTGTTCATCTGAGCGAAGTTTTTCTCTTTGTATATAAGTAGATGCTTTTGAGTTTGAAAAGTGAAGATGTTTACATTACTTGTTTAGTTGAAGACTTGAACTCAGTCATTTTGAAGCATAAAATCCAAACTTCTGAAAAGTTCATATAAATTTTATATTTTTTGTCCACAGTCACGCATAGACTGCTTTCTCCTTCCACATGACACCAACCAATTTCCTTCTCTCTCCAATATTTATTTCATCTTCATTCCTTTTCTTTATTCTCCACCCACTTCTTTTTTATTCTTATGAAATCTGCCTGTGTCTCCACAGATCTACTGGACATGCTGCTTCCATCATTTACTTAGACTAGTCTTGTCTTAGAACACATGTACCACTTCTCTTTCTTCCTTTTGATACCTGAGAATCTCTTCTTTTTCCTAACCCTTCTCCTTTTCTCTCCTTTTTGTACCTCTTTGTTTTCTTATGTAAGTTTTTACACTAAACTATCTTTATTTTTTCTTTCTGCACATAGTATAACCTTTGAAAAATTGATGGTTTGGTTGGGTCTTGTAGTTTTATGCTGATGGCTTCAAAATCTACAGCTCCTAATTATCCAGTAGAGATCTAAACCCATATTTCCAGTGAAATGGAGTAGAGTCATGGGTCCTTTTTGAGAACTGGGAGGAAGTGGTAAACTACTGCCTCCTTCTATCTTGTCCCCCGCCACAGACACACCCTTCAGATAGGTGTGTGTGATTGTGCACACGTCTGTCCTTACATGGTCCAGAGGATCACAGACCCCTTTAATTCCAACAATGGATGCTCAATGAAAATCCCTGTGTAGAGCTCATCCGCCTGGGTATCCCACTGATGCCTGAGTTTAAACCCTTATGATGTCATTCGTAATGTACATTCCTTCTTCTCTCTAATATTTCTCCCAGAATTGCTACTTGGAAAGTCTATAATTATCTTCATTCATGATATCTATTCAAGTCCAGTTCATTCTTTCTTTCTCTAAAAGCCTGTTGGGTTTACTGTTCTAATAGTCTCACTGGTAGTAGCTTTCTCCAGTATTTATTCTCTTATATACTACTATAGATTAGACTTTCTAGTTTTTCTATCTTTAACCTAGATCCCTTTCGGTTATTCCTACTTTATTACTGCCAGATTAATTTTTTTTATTAAACTTGTTTTGCTCAAACAGTACAGGAGGGTCTCAAGTTAGGGAGGGTAATCTGCTGCACAATTATGCCTTCTCCTCATATTAATCACCAGATTTAAACATTTTTAACCATTTCTACCTTAAGTACTTTTGATGAGTTCTCCCATAATAATTTGTTTATATTTCTATTTTTTGATTAGTCACATTACAGAGAGTAGCTATTGAATCTTTGCTATGAAAAATGAAGATTTATTTACCTCCCCTGCCAATTATGAGTAGTTACTATTTTCAGTTCTTCTAAGGCTTTGCTGGTAGCTCAGCAGTAAAGAATCTGCCTGCCAGTGCAGAAGACACAGGTTCGATCCCCGGAGAAGGAAATGTCAACTGACTCCAGTATTCTTGCCTGGAGAATTTAATGGACGGAGGAGCCTGGCGGGTTATAGTCCATGGGGTCGCATACAACTGAGTGACTAAACAACAGTCTTAGACAGTATGTCTTAACTCCTAACTCTGTAAGAAGAGTGCAGTAGTTCTGTACATCCCGCTGCCCCCTTTCTTCCATTCTGCAACCTAGCTTTGGCAGACACGTCATCTTTTTTATTATTTTCAAGGTTTATACATTTGCAGTCTTTCTGTTACTATTATTAAATTTTTGTCTTTATGTTATGTGATCTTTTTTCCCCCTTCCTAGAATCCATTTAACCTTCTTAGTAACCACAGTAGTCTGAGTTTTCACCAAGATGTGATAAGATTAGGTTTTGGGGTCCTCCCCTGTTTATTAAGCTCAATACTTGGTGGACTGTTAATGTTTAAGACTTAGCCACAACTCCTAAATTTTTAAGAAGTTTTAATTTCTTTAACCATTTCCTTCTGTTCCTTCTGTTCTCTTTTTGGGGAGCTCCTACTGATCAAATGCTGGGCCTCCTGAGTTATTTCCTTATGATACTGGTGTTTTCTCATTTCCTGCCTCTGTTTCTTTGTTCTGTATTCTTAGTGATATTTTTTAAGATATTTATTTATTTATGGCTACATCAGGTCTTAGCTGTGGTGCACAGCTTAGGAGTGCATGGGCTCTGTAATTTGTGTTGCACAGGCTTAGTTGCTGTTAGGCATATGAGATCTTAGTTCCCTGACCAGGGATTGAACCTTTGTCCCTTGCATTGGCAGGCAGATTCTTAATTACTGGACCACGAGGGAAGTCCCTTCTTGGTGATATTTTTAACTGTACGTTCTAGACCAGAACTGTCCAGTAGAAATAGAAGCTACATATTCAATTAAAATTTTTCTAATAGCCATACCAGCAGAAGTAAAACATAAAAATTATTTTTAATGATTAGGGAGCAGAGGGATGACTGGTGAATTTTCTTCAGATAATGTGTGTGTTTCTTCATCAGCTTGATTAAGGTTATGTTTCACATTTCCATCCTCTTGTATCTGCTCATCTCAAGTTAGGTCTTCCCCAGCTTCTTCTCATGTCTGCTTCAGCCATCCTCCTTGTGTGTTCTGGACTCTGGATGCCTCCACTCTTCAGTCCAGTTGTGTTCAAGGCTAAGTGTTTTGTTCTAAGTGCTTATAGTACATGATGGTGAGGAGTGGTGGACAAAAAGCCTCACCCTAATCAGAGAGGGAATGTGGCATGGTGTAGTAGAAGTTGGTCAGTGCTGTGGGGAGAAGTAGAGCTGAATAAAGGGAATATATGTTGCAGGAAGGCAGGGGAAGTGGTTATAACTTTAAAGAGGTTGGTTGGAGTGCATCTTCTAGAAATGAACGGAAGGAGTTAGCAGAGTAGATGTCTGGGTAAGTGCATTGCAACAGAGAGAATGGTTCTGCAAAGCCTTAAGGCAGGACTGTGCTCATGTGTGTAGGGAGGAACAAGGAGATTTTGAGGCTTTAGCCGAGAGAACAGATGCAAAAAAGGAGAGTCGTATCATGCAGGACCTTGCAGGCAATTATAAAGAATTTATCTTTTATTCTGAGAGAAATGAAGTACCCATTGGATGATTTTGATGGGAATGATCTGGCTTAAAATTTTAACAGAATTAGTCTGGCTGCTCTAATTCTGTTAATTATGGGATTCCCTGGTGGCTCAGATGGTAAAGAGTCTGCCTGTGATGCGGGGGACCAGTGTTCTATCCCTGAGTCAGGAAGATCCCTTGGAGAAGGAAATGGCAACCCACTCCAGTATTCTTGCCTGGAAAATCCCGTGGACCGAGGAGTCTGGTGGGCTACAGTCCATGGGTCGCAGAGAGTTGGACATGACTGAGCGATTTCACCTCTTAGTCTGGCTGCTCTGTTGAGACCTTAACTAGGTGGGAGATAATGGTGGCTTCCCCAGGTAGTGGGAGCAGTGAGAAAGGTCCTCACACTTTCTGGTGGACTGACTGTACATGAGTGTGAGAGAAGAGGAGTTACGGCTTTTAACGTGAACTAGTGGGAAGGATGAGATTACTATGAACTGAAACGGGCGAGACTGAGTAGATTTTTTTGGGAGAGATCAGATGAATTTTGAAAATAGGTAGTTGGATGAACTAGTCTGTAGAAACTGGGAAAGAATTCTAGACATGTAACTCCTCCCTACCCTTTCTGTCTTCCGAAAATTTGATGATAAATTTGGTCTACGAAAGACCACTCTGTAATTTCCTACTTTGTAATGGGTTTGTTTATGCACACTTTAAATTCCATTAGCATTCTGGAGTGGGGAAAGATAGTCTGACTGGTCAAATCTACCAACTTGAGTAAGAGTCCAGACACTCCTGTCACTCGCCGCCTGCATTCCTGGGGGCCAGCTCTCCTTACACCCAGTTCAGTTCTCTGGCCTGGAGAGCCCCTCCATGTGTCTCTTTCCTCTGTATGACTGTTTCTACACCATACTCTGTTCTTCCCTCTGCGCTTCCCTGAGTAGCATTTTACCTCTTCTGTCCTGCCCTTCTTGTTTTTTTTGTCTTATCATTTTTCTGTAGACTCTTCTCCGGGTATTTTAATGATGTTCTTTTCTGGACTCCTACAATTTAACCACACGCTTTTTATATTTTATTGTTTGTTGTTTATTTTACATATGAGTCTTAACCTCTACAGTAAACATCGTTGGCTATTTGAGAGTAGGATCCTGAATAAAGTTTTTAATAAAAAGCCAAAAAGCTAGTGGTACTGAATTCATTTATATGTAGGTGTTGGGACATAACAGGCAGAAAATAGGAGTTCATAAGGTTGTTGGGACCATTAAATAAGATAATACGCACTCTTTTCATGCTGCCTGGGCTCTTCTGTCTGTGCTCTGAGAGCTGGCGGGAGGCATTCCTGACGAGATGTTCTCTGAGCTGTGCCTTGAAGAGGAAGTGAAGTAGGTATCTGAATCTGATTTCTGAAGAATCTGCTTTTGTTTGGGACAGTCCATTGGACATTGAGGAACTTCATTTGCAACTTTAGGGACATCAGTTGTACAATGTGAAGACTAGGAATGGCCATCTGCTTTCTGGTTTCTGCAGTTTTGTTGATGAGTGGTGTTACAAATTGAATAGTGTCTCCCAGGAAATCCACCACCTCAAAATGTAACTTTTTGGAAATAGAGTTGTTAGTTATGATGAGGTCATACTTGAGTGAGATGGACCCCCTTTGTCAAATGTGACTGGTGTCCTTATAAGAAGATGAGAAAGTTACAGAAGCAAGATAATCATGTGAAGACACAGAGAGCACCATGTAAAGACGGAGGCAGAGACTATAGTGATCCTTCTGCAAGGCAAGGAATGCCAAGAATTAACGGCCTTCTGAGAAGGAAGAGGAAGCATGGACAAGACTCTTCCCCTGAGGCCCTTAGAAGGAACCAGCCCTGCTGACACCTTGATCTCAGACTTTAACCTCATACTGAGGCAGTGAATTTCTGTTGTTTTAAGCCACCTAGTGTGTGGTTCTTTATTATGTAACCAAAGAAACCAGTATAGGTGGTCACTAACTTAGTAGGCCAGCAAAAGCTAAACTGACGCAGGACAGAGAAGAGAAGATGTGGGCGAGAGGCCGTACCGGAGAGGGGATGAGTGAAAGCCGCCAACTTAGTCTCTTTCCCTTGCTCAGTTGCCGTCATTGGCAGCCAGACCGTAGAACTCAGGTGAGGAAGAAGAGTCCTCCTCCAGAAACTTGCTCAGCCAAGAGAAAAATCAAAGATGTTGACATCCAGGGTCCTTCCCAGTGAAGCTCATTTTTTTAAGGCCTTCTGAATCAGCTTTAGTACTGCTTATAAATGTGAGTGGACAGCCAGGGATCATCATGTCTTTAAGGATAACTTCTACAACATGAAGACAGATCAAAACAAACAAAAAAATTGATATTGGAGGAAATAGATGTAATAACAGGGAACAGAAGAAAACCTAAAAATATACTGTAATAGCTTCAGAGAACTAAGAATATATTTTATTCATAAAGCAAACATTTGTAGCTATTTTAGACTTCCCTGATATTCCAGAGATATTGCTTTCCTAATATGGCAGGAATGGGAAGTGGGTTCGATCCCTGGTCAGGGAACTGGATCCTGCATGGCAGAGCTTAAAGATCCCATATGCTGAAACCAAGACCTGATACAGGAAAAAAATATGTGCGTGTATCTATATACAAATATATAGAGAGATATTTGTATCTATATGTAATATAGATCAGATCAGATCAGATCAGATCAGATCAGTCGCTCAGTCGTGTCCGACTCCTTGCGACCCCATGAATCGCAGCACGCCAGGCCTCCCTGTCCATCACCAACTCCCGGAGTTCACCCAGACTCACGTCCATCGAGTCAGTGATGCCATCCAGCCATCTCATCCTCTGTCATCCCCTTCTCCTCCTGCCCCCAATCCCTCCCAGCATCAGAGTCTTTTCCAATGAGTCAACTCTTCGCATGAGGTGGCCAAAGTACTGGAGTTTCAGCTTTAGCATCATTCCTTCCAAAGAAATCCCAGGGCTGATCTCCTTCAGAATGGACTGGTTGGATCTCCTTGCAGTCCAAGGGACTCTCAAGAGTCTTCTCCAACACCACAGTTCAAAAGCATCAATTCTTCTTTGCTCAGCCTTCTTCACAGTCCAACTCTCACATCCGTACATGACCACAGGGAAAACCATAGCCTTGACTAGACGAACCTTTGTTGGCAAAGTAATGTCTCTGCTTTTGAATATGCTATCTAGGTTGGTCATAACTTTCCTTCCAAGGAGTAAGCGTCTTTTAATTTCATGGCTGCAGTCACCATCTGCAGTGATTTTGGAGCCCAGAAAAATAAAGTCTGACACTGTTTCCACTGTTTCCCCATCTATTTCCCATGAAGTGGTGGGACTGGATGCCATGATCTTCGTTTTCTGAATGTTGAGCTTTAAGCCAACTTTTTCACTCTCCTCTTTCACTTTCATCAAGAGGCTTTTGAGTTCCTCTTCACTTTGTGCCATAAGGGTGGTGTCATCTGCATATCTGAGGTTATTGATATTCCTCCCGGCAGTCTTGATTCCAGCTTGTGTTTCTTCCAGTCCAGCGTTTCTCATGATGTACTCTGCATATAAGTTAAATAAACAGGGTGACAATATACAGCCTTGACGAACTCCTTTTCCTTTTTGGAACCAGTCTGTTATTCCATGTCCAGTTCTAACTGTTGCTTCCTGACCTGCATACAAATTTCTCAAGAGGCAGATCAGGTGGTCTGGTATTCCCATCTCTTGAAGAATTTTCCACAGTTGATTGTGATCCACACAGTCAAAGGCTTTGGCATAGTCAATAAAGCAGAAATAGATGTTTTTCTGGAACTCTCTTGCTTTTTCTATGATCCGGCGGATGTTGGCAATTTGATCTCTGGTTCCTCTGCCTTTTCTAAAACAGCTTGAACACCACACACATATATATTTTAAAAAGAATGAGTATAAAGAAATGTACTTAGAAAATTTTTTTGAAACAGCATTAATTTTAATAATAGGAGGCTTGAAAAATAAGAATGAGGCAATTGTCCTGAAAATAGCAGTAAAAGAGATAGTATATGAGGGGAAAAAAATTAAGATCAGATTAGGTGGCACTCCATCTAAATAATAGGAATTTTAGGAGAACAAGATCAAAAATGTGAGGAAATGGAACCTGCAAACAAATAATATAAGGAACTTTCCTGGAATTCAGTGACCTGATCATGGTCAGGGGTGCTGACTTCTTCTGAAAAGGGCCTGACAATAAAGGTCCTAGACTTTGTGGGCCACAAGGTCTCTGTGGCATTAGTTCATCTCTACCCCTGTAGCTTTGTAGGATGGGCCAAAATTTTCTGGGGGAAAGAAAAAGAGTAAGCAAACAAACAAAAATAGATCACCCGATAATATTTGACCCCATTGAGAGGGTCTAGAGTTCTGATGGAGAGTTTGGGTTAGGTATGGAAAAAAGAATCAAATTCTGAAAATAGCCATTTTTAACACCACTGTTAAGAAAGGAATTGTTCTGGAAGGTAAATATGGTCAGCAAGAGTAAGTTAAGTGGCTGCTGATGTATCCAAAGTCATGACTTTATGGAGAATAAGTAAGGTAAGATTTTTAGGAGGGTTAGAGGGTCTGGGAATTAAATCATTTATGTAGTCTAAGTCAGTAGATAACTTCTAAATCTGAAAGACTAAGAAGTATTAGTTCTAAACAAATAAATTAGAAACATAAATATCAAGTGTTGAATGTAGTTGTTTCTGGGGAGAGGAATCAGAAGTAATGAAGAGTTGAGAAGAGGATTAGTGTGTTGGATTCAGTTCAGCCACTCAGTCGTGTCTGACTCTTTGCAACCCCATGGACTGCAGCACGCCAGGCTTCCCTGTCCATCACCAACTCCCAGAGCTTGCTCAGACTTGGGTCTATCAAGTCAGTGATGCCATCCAACCATCTCATCCTCTGTCATCCCCTTCTCCTCTTGCCTTCAGTATTTCCCAGCATCAGGGTCTTATCCAGTGAATCAGCTCTTTGCATCAGGTGGCCAAAGTATTAGAGCGTCAGCTTCAGCATCAGTCTTTCCAGTGAATATTCAGGACTGATTTCCTTTAGGATGGACTGGTTGGATCTCTGCTATCCAAGGGACTGTCAAGAGTCTTCTCCAACACCACAGTTCAAAAGCATCAATTCTTTGGTGCTCAGATTTCTTTATGGTCCAACTCTCACATCCATACATGACTACTGGAAAAACTATAGCTTTGAGTAGATGGACCTTTGTTGACAAAGTAATGTTTCTCCTTTTTAATATGCTGTCTAGTTTGGCCATAGCTTTTCTTCCAAGGAGCAAGCATCTTTTAATTCCATGGCTGCAGTCACCATCTGCAGTGCTTTTGGAGCCCCAAAAAATAAAGTGTCATATTTCCACTGTTTCCCCATCTATTTGCCATGAAGTGATGGGACTGGATGCCACTATCTTCCTTTTTTGAATGTTGAGCTTTAAGGCAGCTTTTTCACTCTCCTCTTTCACTTTCATCAAGAAGTTCTTTAATTCCTCTTTGCTTTCTGCCATAGGGTGGTGTCATCTGCATATCTGAGTTTATTGATATTTCTCTTGAGAATCTTGATTCCAGCTTGTGCTTCATCCAGTCTGACATTTTGCATGATGTAGTCTGCATAGAAGTTGAATAAGCAGGGTGACAAAATACAGCCTTAACGTACTCCTTTCCCAATTTGGAACCAGTCCGTTGTTCCATGTCTGGTTCTAACCATTGCTTCTTGACCTGCATACAGATTTCTCAGGAGGCAGGTCAGATGGTCTGGTATTCCCATCTCTTAAAGAATTTTCCACAGTTGGTTGTGATCCTTACAGTCAAAGGGTTTGGCGTAGTCAAGAAAGCAGAAGTAGATGTTTTTCTAGAACTTGCTTCCTTTTTCTATGATCCAACGGATGTTGGCAATTTGATTCCTGGTTCCTCTGCCTTTTCTAAATCCATCTTGAACATCTGGAAGTTCATTTTCACGTACTGTTGAAGCCTGGCTTGGAGAATTTTGAGCATTACTTTGCTAGTGTGTGAGATGAGTGCAGTTGTGCAGTAGTTTGAGCATTCTTTGGCATTGCCTCTCTTTGGGATTGGAATGAAAACTGACCTTTTCCAGTCCTGTGTCCACTGCTGAGTTTTCCAGATTTACTGGCATATTGAGTGCAGCACTTTCACAGCATCATCTTTTAGGATTTGAAATAGCTCAACAGGAATTCCATCACTTCCGCTAGCTTTGTTTGTAGTGATGCTTCCTAAGGCTCACTTGACTTCTCATTCCAGGATGTCTAGCTCTAGGTGAGTGATCATACCATCATGGTTATCTGGATCATGAAGATATTTTTTGTATAGTTCTTCTGTGTATTCTTGCCACCTCTTCTTATCTTCTGCTTCTGTTAGGTCCATACCATTTCTGTCCTTTATTGTGACCATCTTTGCATGAAATGTTCCCTTGGTATCTCTAATTTTCTCGAAGAGATCTCTAGTTTTTCCCATTCTCTTGTTTTCTTCTATTTCTTTGCATTGATCACTGAGGAAGGCTTTCTTATTTCTCCTCGCTATTCTTTGGAACTCTGCAGTCAGATGCTTATATCTTTCCTTTTCTCCTTTGCTTTTTGCTTCTCTTTTCCCAGCCATTTGTAAGGCCGCCTCAGACACCCATATTGCCTTTTTTGCATTTCTTTTTCTTGGGGATGTTGGGGATGGTCTTGATCCCTGCCTTCTATACAGTGTCTTATACCTCTGTCCTTAGTTCTTCAGGCACTCTGTTAAATCTAGTCCGTTGAATATGTGTCTCTTCCACTGTATAATCATAAGGGATTTGATTTAGACCATACCTGAATGGTCTAGTGGTTTTCCCTACTTTCTTCAATTTAAATCTGATTTTGGCAATAAAGAGCTTATTATCTGAGCCACAGTCAGCTTCTGGTTTCAGTATTGACCATGTGGTGATGTCCATGTGTAGAGTCTTCTCTTGTGTTGTTGGAAGAAGGTGTTTGCTATGACCAGTGCATTCTCTTGGCAAAATGCTGTCAGCCTTTGCCATGTTTCATTTTGTACTCCAAGGCCGAACTTGCCTGTTACTCCAGGTATCTCATGACTTCCTACTTTTGTATTCTAGTCGATTATGATGAAAAGGACATCTGTTTTGGGGTGTTAGTTCTAGAAGGTCTTGTAGGTCATCATAGAACCATTCATTTGGCATCAGTGGTTGGGGCATAGACTTGGATTACTCTGATACACAGTATTGTTCTTTACAGTGTCAGACTTTACTTCCATCACCAGTCACATCCACAACCAGGAGTTGTTTTCGCTTTGGCTCCATCTCTTCATTCTTTCTGGAGTTATTTCTCCACTCTTCTCTAGTAGCATATTGGACATCTACTACCCTGAGGAGTTCATCTTTCAGTGTCCTATCTTTTTGCCTTTTCATCCTGTTCATGCAGTTCTCAAGGCAGGAATACTGAAGTGGTTTGCCATTCCCTTCTCCAGTGGACCACGTTTTGTCAGAACTCTCCACCATGATCTGTCTGTCTTAGGTGGCCCTAAGGAGCATGGCTCATAGTTTCATTGAGTTAGACAAGGCTGTGATCCATGTCATCAATTTGGTTAGTTTTCCATGAGTGTTGGATTAGTGTTTTATTATAAACTTTGTAACACTTTGACCTTTTAAACTATTTTACAAGTAATTTTAAAATTTTTCATGAGGGTAAAATTGAGTTGATAAAATCAATAATTACCTTAGATGTTAAATCTTATCAGTCCAATACTTTTGCTGTAGTGAGATGATGATAGTATAGTTTTCTATTCATATGTTGTGTGTCATTTGTTAATACCAATTTCTGATTCCTACTCATACTATTAATTTGGCTTCCTTGGTTGACTGATGAAAAAATATATTCTAAGAAACATGAGTCAGTCCTGTGTCAGTCTCAGCATAGAACTTAATTTAGTTAGTATCTATAAATAGTTTGCAAATCACCACTACTACCTGAAAGTTATAAGAGGGGAGTAACAACCCCCGCACAGAAGTAGGAGTTGCAGCCATGAGAGTGTACTGTCCTCAGGTTAGCCTTCAGAGGCAGGATGGACCAAGAGTTGACCGCCTTCTCTTGTGAGTATTGTCTCCTGTCTCAGGAGTTTTGTAATTTTAAAAACTTTATTATCTTGTTTAGTTTTATCCATTGTTTGTTTGTTTACTAATAGAGATTTGAAATGCCCACATTTTATTTATGTGGTTTTATTTTCTGTCAAATGTTGGTAGCATTAGTGTTACTGAATGTTAGCAACCTGGAGCATTTTTCCTGATCCACTCTCCTCCTTTATTATGTTGAAATTTAAATTACTTTTCATTTACCTAGTGCTATTTTTTTGTTATACATAAGGCTGAATGAAATGTATTTTCAAATTTTTATATAGATTGTGCTTGCTATAAGAAAATTAAATCTTTGAGTTAACATAAACTAAATATGTATTCAAGTATATAAAAAAGCTATTGATCTTATTGTTGCCTGGTGCTTTACAGGCAACAATTCTCTTTACATTTGGGGGTAACTCTTCTCGGGAAGAAATAGATATTTTGGTGGTGGGAAGAATTTTTCCCGATATTTTTAAATGCTCTTTATGACTATACTGTTAGTCATTTGCACTGTTTTTTTTTGTTTGTTTGTTTTGTTTTTTTATGAAAAAATATATTTTCTCAGAAACTTTTAAATTGCTGTAAAATGCATATCCAAAAGAAAAATTAGTCTCCAGAATGTTTCCATCGTTCAGAATTAGGGCCTGTGTACTTTGAAAAAATTTTCAGTTGGAAACAGTCATTTGTAGTCAGAGCTCTGGGAAGAATCATGTGCATTTCCAGTGTGTGAGTTGGCAGTGATATTTCTAAGAAAAGCGGAGTTTATAAATTTGGAAACTGTCCCCCTAAAAAGATATACAAATGTCTTGCTTTAGAAGTCAAAACATGAAAGTCAGTAGATTTATTTATACCATCCAATTTAGGTGGGAATTATTCATTCCACTATGGATTTGTAAGCCTGAGATTTTGACACACAACTTGGGAAAATATGTTTAGATGTGTTTCCTTTCAGTGAGCGGGCTAAAAATTAGAGACTTCAAACACTTTTTCTTTCTTGCATCTTTCTTCCTTTCAAATCAAAAATATAAATAACAGAATCTCCTGCTGCTGTAGGAACCGCCTACTTAGTCTTCTGTCAGTGAACTTGGATGATCTTTCTGGCCTTGTGCTCTTTTCTTACATCAGTATATTCCTTTTCTTTCATAGCCTGAAAACCCAGGTATTATGACATGTGCAACTGTTATTTTAAGTCAGGATACATTGGTTGGTAATGCCATTATTTAATAATTCTTTCAGATTCACTTTAGTCATACCTGGCCTTCTGCCTGTGCTTTAAGCTTCTTTTTTGTGTTAAAAGTGGTCTAGAGAAGCAGCCATTAACTGGGGGGTTAAAAAAAAACCAAGAACTTGGATGAGAAATGAAATGTAGTCTTAGAGTACTATGTGGTTAAGCTGTTAACAGCGTTTACATTATCATATTAATAATGTAAACTCTGAATGAATATTGATATAACCAAAAATCAGTATTTTCCCATGACTATATTGAGAAAAGCCTGTGTGTGGTGAGGAAGTTAAGAGATATCTTATGTCAGTTGACATATTTTATAAAATTAAAATGATGAAAAGAACTGACATATCTAAAGAAACAGCCAAAAGAGTTGACAGTAATTATCTCTGATATGTTGGAAACTGAGATGGGAGGGTTGGAGCAGTGAACTGCTGTTTTTTTCTTACAGACTTTAAAAACTACGTGCTTGTATTATTTTGATAGAATAAAATGTAAGAGGTAGCACAGGATCGTAACAGAGCCTAATAAATTGAATATTTTAATCATAGATCTTAGTACAGCTACATTAAAAGTTAAATACTTTCCCCTAGCTTCTGTTTTCAAATATATTCTAATTAGAATAATATGGGTATATCTTTTGTCTTCTCGACCCAGTAGGTTGTTTAGAGTATTGTATTTAATATGCTCTTATTTTTTGATGAGTGTTATGAATTTCAAATGCAATATAAGCCCTACCTGTGTTTATTCGTTAGATGCCGGTTATTCAAAAATAATAATTTTGTCTTATTATTAAAAACATTCTTCTGAATACACCTTATTTCTTGCCCTCATCCCTACAGTGATATCATTATCCCTCAGAAACTTTGGCAGCTAGTATTTTATCAAATAGTATAATGAAGTCAGTAATGTACCCTAAAAATCAGATTTTATTGTCAGTATTTTTAAGCAGCTATTTCTCACAAGCAGGACTACCATAGATGTCTTCGGTTTTTCTCTTGCATTTACTGAGTATGATGATCTGTCCAGAAAGAAGCTCTGTGTTTTTGTGCTAATAGGAGAGGGCTTGGACTTTTCTTTTTGTTTAATAATCAATTAAAGAAGCATGAAAGAGATTTATGGAAAGATTTTGTTGGTTTATTGATACTACTGGGAGGAACAAAAGACAGCATACACATTTCTGTCATGTAGCACTCCCTCTAGTCAGAACCCAGTCAGCTTATCAGTCAGTCCAGGGAAAGTCTCAATTTGAAATTTCCAAATAATTATTACTATAGCTCACATTTACTGAGTGTTCTTATGCTCCAGGTACTTATTAAAGAGCTTTCACGATACTATCTCATTTCATCATCCTGCCAGTGTTTTAAAATATTTTATGTGTAAGATGAATATAACCTTTTATTTTAAATCTTAGGGCACGTTAATTTTTATAACAGTTTAATTGTTTAAGTTGAGCTGGATACTTGGAGACATCTTCTTGCTCTGTTATATTATGTATGGAAGGTAAAAAGCAAAGTATTTTAGAGCCACACGCAGGAGGCTTCTGCAGGTTTTAGTATAATTGCAGATATTTTTATAGTCATCATTTGAGGTCCTAGAGTTGAGATTTTTGGTCGAATTGAATACAAATACTGAGACAGTCTATACTTCCTTAGATAAGGAGATAAAAATATGACTTTTTCTAATTTAATGAAACATTGATAGGATTGAAAGCATAGGCGTTGGCAGAAAGGGTAAATTAAACAAAGTGATTCTAAAATTTACCTAGAAAGAGTTAAATATCTGAGAATCATCTAGAAAAACTCAAAAAGAAGAGTAATAAGAATGGCTGCATCCTAGTAAATACTAAAGTATACTTTGGGTATCAAAGCATCAAGATATTCGTGCCTTGCCAGACAAGCAGATCCATGCTCCAGAACATTCTGGAAGTTCAGTAATAGTCAGCACATGTAAAGGTGACATCTTAAATCAGGGCTGTAAACTATCCAATAATAGGTGCTGTGATATAGGTCACTTCTTCACATGTTAAGCCCAAGACGAATTTCATATGAACTAAAGGCTTTTATTGTAAAAAAATAAAAGTATGAAAAGAAAGTGTTAGCAACTATATAATCTTTTTGTGGGATGAGGCTGCCTCAGAAGGGTATCGAAAGCAGGTTACATAAAGGAATAATATTACTCGATTTTCTATATAAAATTAAAAGCCATATTACAAAATAACACTTTTAAAATCAAAGACATAAAGCCATAATAAAAGTTAATACCTATGACCAATGTGTGACAAAGCATTGTGACCTTTAATATAGAAAAGAATCTTTCAGAGAAATATGGAGTATTAACTCTCCCAAGAGAAAGCTGATCAAAGAACATATGCAGTCAATACTAATATAAAAATCAGTAAACAAATTGTAAAATATTTAACATCAGAAGTAATTAAGTGAAAATTGTTACATGATTAGCAGAGATTAAAAACAATGATAGTGAAAGGAAAGAAAAGTGGATATTCTCATATACTGTTGGACTGCTGGCGAGTGTTAATTGGCACCGCTATTGCTGAAGACAGTTTGGAGCTGTATATCAAAATTCTCGATATTTATATATTTTCATCTAGCAAATCTGTGTGGATGGTGATGCTTAAGAAGCAGTTAGAAAACAGTTCAAAGATACGTGAGGATAAATGTTTATTGCCATATTAGTAATAGTATTAGGCTAACATATTGTACCATAGGAGACTGCTCAAACTGAACAACTGAACAGTGGAACACTACACAGGCATGAAAAGTATAAGGTGCAAAACTTTACTTAGTGCGTCAAATACCTTTTACAATATATCAAGTGGGAGAGAGGAAAACAGATTTCAGAGTGGTAGAGAAATACTCTGTTTCATTTGGTTTTTGGTTTATATTCCTCATATTCCTTATGTATTTTTACATGAGGAAAAGTCTGGGAGCGTGAATGTCAAAATGTTAATTATACTGACCTCTGGATGTCTTGGTCATTAAAGTGGTATGTTCAGTTATTTGTTTCTTTGGACCACTTTATTCAGGAAAAGTGCAAGATAAAATGTGATATTAGTTTAATGTGCTGAAGCAGCGAAAATGATCCTAATAAGAGAAATTTTTTTCATTTGTATGTAACATAAGCTGTCTCTACTGAACATAGTCCTTCTTCACGTGGAAAGAGAGATGTTGATTGCATGGTCTACACTGCTTTGTATTTAAATCAGAAATAAGGTTCTTGTAGGTTCATTGTGAAAAGAATGGGTTTTTCATTGTGAGTAGCCATAATTGCCTACTGTTTACTTGCTTAATTTCAGGCAACTGCAAGAGCAGCAACGACAAAAGGAGCTGGAGCGGGAAAGGCTGGAGAGAGAAAGAATGGAAAGGGAGAGAATGGAGAGGGAGAGGTTAGAAAGGGAAAGGCTGGAGAGGGAGCGGCTGGAACAGGAGCAGCTGGAGAGAGAGAGACAAGAACGGGAACGTCAGGATCGCCTGGAGCGGGAGAGACAAGAGCGGGAGAGGCTGGAGAGACTGGACCGGGAAAGGCAGGAACGAGAGCGGCAGGAGCAACTAGAGAGGGAGCAGCTGGAGTGGGAGCGAGAGCGGAGAATATCAAATGCCGGTAAGAAGTTTACAGACTGTTCTGTGTTCCTGATGTCTGAGCTTGGTGGTGTTTGGTGGAGTCATAATAAATTAGGAAGAATATTTAGCATTTGAGATTCTTGGGATTAAGCAGTACGATTTGAAATTAGAAAAAATATGTGGTGATTGCTACTTTATCTTTTTTTTTTAATTTCTTTCTGTGTTGCTTTTATTGCTTGGAGACTTAAAGCTCTTGGAAAATTTTATCCTGGCATTCTAATTCTTCTAACTGCCTATAAATTGGCTATAAAGTGTAAATTATTTTCATGGGAAATTTTTTGTGTTAGATGAATTTGGAATATATTTCCCTTTTGAGGTTGGTTCAATTTTCTTGAGTACTGTAGCTTTCCAGAAATTTGCTGGATTGTGTTCTCAAGTTTTTGAAGGAGGAATTAAAAACAGCAAGTTAAAAAATACCATCTCTAAAGCTGACTAGTAATGTAAACGTATTTTAATATTGTGAAAAATTAGTGAAAATTACTAAATATGGAATTTTATTGAAGGACATAAGGGTAAAGATATGACTAAAAATTTGAGGTATTTTGACATTCATTAAAATTAACATTTATTATAGGATTTAACAATTTTTCTATTCCATATGATCTATATCTAAAGTCTCAATGTGGGTTGATTAAATATTGATTGGTTTGTTGAGTTAATTCATTTGTTTTGATTGCCTAGTTATTTTCTGGGATTATAGTCAACATAACTTTTCCACAAATGATCATTGAATTTGGGGGCTTCTAGCCCTTAATGATGAACTTTTTTGCTAGTTTCTCTATTATTTTTAAAAAGCAACTTATTCTTCTTTGTGATCTTATTCATGTAATGTTAATGTCCTTTTAGTGGATAAAATAATGAAGGTTAAGACGACTGTATTTTTTTGCTGCAAGAATAAGCTAATCAGTTTAATTTACTGATCTGTTACTTGATTTAAAGAAAACATACCGTCTTTTGGATCTCAAAATTTATTTATAAGTTAAAACGTTCTTGAGTGAAGTCAGGTATTTGCACATGTGCTTTAATTCTCTGGAACTAACTGTAGTCTACATTTGTACATTTTGTCTGAATGCTGGTTTTGTGGCTTTACTAGCTCCCTTTTTCTCTCTCCTTTTTTATCCTGTCTTTCGCTGCTGCTTTCTACCTCTGTCCAGCTCCATCCTCCGACAGCTCCCTGTATAGTGCTCCACTTCCTGAGTATGCCAGTTGCCAGCCTCCTTCAGCACCTCCTCCATCATACGCTAAAGTCATCTCAGCTCCAGTGTCAGAGGCCACTCCTGAATACGCTGTAGTGACCGCTTTGCCACCTACTTCCACACCCCCTACACCACCACTTCGACACCCCGCGACACGTTTTGCGACATCTCTAGGTTCTGCCTTCCACCCTGTTCTTCCCCACTATGCTACAGTTCCTCGTCCTCTGAACAAAAACTCTCGACCTTCTTCTCCTGTGAACACACCCTCTCCTCAGCCTCCAGCTACGAAGCCCTGTGCCTGGCCTACTCCCAATTTTTCACCCCTCCCTCCGTCTCCCCCAGTAATGATTAGCAGCCCCCCAGGCAAAGCCACGGGTCCAAGGCCTGTCCTCCCCGTCTGTGTTTCTTCTCCTGTGCCCCCGATGCCCCCCTCACCAACAGCGCCCAGCGGGCTGCTTGACTCTGTCCCGCACCCCGTGTCTCCGCCGCCTACCTCAGGGCCAGCAGCACCGCCGCCGCCGCCGCCACTGCCTTCCCTCGCACCACTCTCACACTGTGGATCGCAAGCTTCTCCTCCTCCACCTCCGAGCACCCCTCTTGCCTCAACTCCCTCATCCAAGCCTAGTGTTCTCCCTTCTCCCTCTGCAGCTGCCCCTGCCTCTGTGGAGACTCCTCTAAACTCTGTGCTGGGAGACTCCTCTGCTCCTGAGCCAGGCTTGCAGGCAGCCTCTCAGCCGGCCGAGACTCCAGCCCAGCAGGGTAAGGCTTCCCTTATCGCGACTAACCGCTAAGCCCTTGAAAATGTTCCACCCCAGACAGCTTCACTTCCCTAGAAGAATGGGGAGGATGGTTTTGAAAAAGTTGAAGGTGGGTTTCTTTCTGTTGGATTGATTGCATTTGGAGGATCAGTAGGAGGAATTTCCCTATTGAGCTAGATTTGGGTTCTTCTGCAGTGTTGGAGGTGTTTTTCCGTGTTTCAGGGTCTCTGTACATTTCTCTGAATAATCACTGGGAAAACATTACTAGACATATTAATCCACACAATAAATATATAATCAAACGTGTCTTCCTTTAATTTCTGGGAAATAGAGAAATTATGTTTAGTGCCCAACTGTAGTCATTAGATGTATGTCATCCAGGAGTCTCCTCTGGGACAGTTCTTGTCTTGGACCCTGTTTCTTTTTGGCCCCTCCTGTATGCATTGGGCTTCTCGTATCAAACTTCCAGGGGTGGCTGCCACCCTAAACCATGGGGAGCATCCCAACTTTGCACAGAGTGGGGAGAGGGCAGTCGTGATGTATGCCCCAAAGGATTCCATGGTCCAGATTGTAAGACGTAGCAGCCTATAGGGATAGCTGGGAGATGGTAGCATCCTCTGCAGTCATCCCCCTATTCCCCATGCTCGAACTTTGCTGTCTCGGTGACAGGGAAGGGGGTTATGATCTTCTAGGTGTGGATTATTCCTAAGTAGAGAAGGACCTGGTTCTGTAAGTAAATAAAAAGATTCCTAGCAACCACTCCCTTTTTAAAATAGGATTTAGTGAGAAATTCAGGAAGGAATATGACAAATTTGTACTTACAAAGAAGCAGTTTTGTAGTCTGGATTTAAGCACATCTTAAAAAAAGATCTTTGTTCTAGGGGTCTTGTTATCTCCGTATATATATTTTTCATGTTGACTTGGTGAATTTTGCTTAAACATTGCATCACAATTCTAGTAGATGCAGTTCAGTATCACTGTGAAAGTAGTGCTGGACAGAAGAGGCAGAGTTTGACAAGGTCAGACAGCCCACCTCCTGTATCCTCAGAGTTCTGTTGGAAGATTGACAGCCCATCACTGTTTTTCTGCCAGGAGTTTGTCGTTTCAGCTTGTGTCACTGTTCAAAGTTAGCACTTTTGAAAAACTCAACCACTCAATACGCAAATAGCATTTTATTTGTCCTAAAACAGCCCTTTAAGCCTTCAAGGAAGGGGAAGGACCTACAGGGTCAGTCTCCTGATTTTGTTCTTGTCCACTGCTTTGTGATTTTACAAGACCTGGACATTCTCCCACCCCTGTCTTCTAGGCTAAAACTCTGTACAAGTTCTGTGTCTCCTGGTTATTTTAATAAAGTAAAGATTCCTTTACTTCGGTTATTCTCAACTCTCTTGATACACTGTATTTAAGTATGGAGTATTTTTGAGATGCTGGAGCGTGGGACCTGCCCTTCTTTCATGGTCTCAATTCAGCCATTTTGGAAAGCAAGTAAACTACATGTTTCATTAGTGTAGGATTTATTATCTCAACTCCGAAGGTTTATCCAGATTATTTTGGGTCTATTATTTCAAATAACACTAACAGCCGACCTATACGTGTATTTCTGTTTCCAGTGATGCTACCTCCATCCCGACCTTTATAAGCATTTATTTTATTTACCAAATCCCCATGAACCAAAAAAAACCTAATTAGACGATCTGTTTAGAAGTTCTGTTACTTAAACTCTACGTTTAATTAGTTAGCTTAAGATTTGGCTTTAAATTTTAGCATTTTTTAAGAAATTTTTTTTGTAGTATCTTTTTAATACTGACTTGGATTTTAACTGTTATGTAAATTGAGCTCATAAATTTGTGATAAATGTTTAATTTAGCATGTCACTCTACATGCCTTTCCTCCTAAGATAGTGTAACATGGCTCTATCATTGACGGTCTTAACATTTCTTCCTCTCAGGCATTGTCTTGGGACCACCTGCACCTCCACCCCCTCCTCCACTCCCGCCAGGTCCTGCCCAGGCACCAGCCATACTCCCTCCCCCACCAGGACCCCCTCCACCTCCTCCACTCCCATCCTCAGGGCCTCCGCCCCCGCCTCCTCCACCACCTCTTCCCAATCAAGTACCCCCTCCTCCTCCTCCACCTCCTGCTCCTCCCCTCCCTGCGTCTGGATTTTTTTCTGGATCCATGTCTGAAGACAATCGCCCTTTAACTGGACTTGCAGCTGCAATTGCTGGAGCAAAACTTAGGAAAGTGTCACGGGTAAATGGATTTCCTAATTCATTGTATTTCTTATGTGTGTCTCATTCTGTCTCAGCATCTAAAAATTGAATTTATTGTATTCTCATTGTATGAACCCTGTGTTATTAACTTCATTGACTAAAAAAATTTGAAATAACTTAAGAAAAGTTGCAAGAATAGTGTAGAATTTCTGTAAATTCGTTAACTTGGATTGGCCACTAAGCGTTTTACCATATTTATTCTTTGTATATGTTTTCTTCTGCATAAACTCACACACTCTGTCTGAATTGAGGATAAATCAGAGACACCATGCTCCTATTTCCCTAAATACTGAAGTGTGTATTTTGTAAGAAGAACATTGACCCACATGACCACAATACAATTATCAAAATCAGGAAATTTAATTGATACAATACTACATAATCTACAAACCTCTTAAAATTTCACCTGTTGTCCAATGATGTCTTTTATGGCAATTTTTTTCTGTTTCAGGGTCACTCCTGTTACATTTTGTTGTGATATCTCTTTAATTTACTTTAAAATGTAATAATTCCTCATTTTCCTCTTTCATGATACTGACATTTTTGAAGACAATAATATAAGTATTTTGTAGATCTGGTATTTCCCTAAGATTTGATGGAGGTTATGCATTTTGGGGGACAGGTTTTGCAATTTTTTCCACCAACATAATACATCCTTTTCAATGCCTTATACAAGGAGACATGTGATAGCATGTTATGCCATTATTGGTGATGTTAGCTTTGATAAAACTTCCCTGATACATAAAATTACTCCATTGGTTCTTAAGGTTTAAAAATAATACCTAGATGTTTTTATTGACAATATTTTTATTGTTTTAAAAATAATACCTAGATGTTTTTATTAATGTCAATAAAAAAAGGATATATCCTTCTGTTTTGAATGTAATATATTAATAAAAGATTGATATATTAGGATTGCCCCACATATGTGTTTATATTCTCATTATGTGTTTATATTCTCATTAAGATGGAAGATGCCTCTTTCCCAAGCGGAGGGAACACCACTGGTGTGAATTCGGCCTCATCTAAAACAGATACAGGTCGTGGAAATGGACCCCTTCCTTTAGGGGGTAGTGGTTTAATGGAAGAAATGAGTGCCCTGCTGGCCAGGAGGTGAGTGAGAAATTACGTGGGTGTGTCCAGGATTGAAAGAATTGTGTTATTTTTATTCTAAGTATAATTTAACTAGATGCAGGCCTTCCTTTTTGGTATAGTTTTTAACTGTTACATAATTTGTTTTAATTTTTTACCTGACGTACCTTTTTCCTAGGAGAAGAATTGCTGAAAAGGGATCAACGATAGAAACAGAACAAAAAGAGGACAAAAATGTAAGTTAATAAAAAAGAGTCTAGTTCACGAGGACTTCCCTGGCAGTCCAGTGGCTAAGACGCCATGCTTCCACTGCAGGGGATACAAGTTGATCCCTGGTCTGAGAACAAAGATCCCACATGCTGAGTGGTGTGAGCAAAAAATAAATAAAAATCAAAATAGTCTGCTGCACCTGAAAATGTGAGATTCAAGTATAGCTCATGTCAAAGATTAGTTTGAATTTAATTAATTTCAACTAACAATATTTATTTTTAACTCTTCAGATATTAAAAATGGCATCACTTTTTATATATTTTAAATGACATTCTTAGTAAAATGGGTTGAATGTGTGTAGTTAGGGGAAAAGTACTGGAATTCTTACTTATATTTAATTGTGTACCTAAGCCTGCCATTAAAGGAGTGAAGGACTTTTTCCTAGGTTTTTAAAATATCTGAGAGTTTCAGTTTCCTTGCATTTAAAAATGAAGGAATTTGACCAGATACTGGTGGTTATTAGCTGTGCCCTCTCTTCCATTCAGCAGCACATTGACAGGTGTGGTTCTCATTGAGTGTGCAGTTCTCAGTGAGAACACACGAGGAAGGGAGCCCCGAGGAACTGCAGTAGGGGAGGGAGGAGTTTGGAGGTGGGGCTGGTAGGAAAGGAAAAAAAGCCTAAACTTAGTGTAGAAGAGAGAAGAGACTGATGAAGGCAAAAGTGGGAAATGGCCGAAGGTACAAAGCACCAAATATATGCAGCAGATTTCTAGAAGATATGATGTTATTAATATATATTTCTGTATGTTTAGGAAGACTCAGAGCCTGTAACTTCTAAGGCCTCTTCAACAACTACACCTGGTAAGTTCAGGGGATACATTTTCATCTTTATGAACTTTATCTAAATATTAGTACTTCTCAATTAAAAAAACTCTCCCTTTCCCCATGTTTAGATCAAGTGACTGCTTAGCTACTAAAACGTTAAAATTCTTGGTTCACACTTGAAAGCACTGACTTTCTCCTTTACCTTTTGTAACCCTGAAGCAGCTGTTCATTTCTTGATGACCTTGGGAGATAATATTAAAATCCAAAGTGTTTTTTCTGTGACTTTCTCTGAAAATCATAATTTTTACACATTCTATGTATATTATTGTTAATCACTTGAAGTTACTCATTTAAACAAGGAAAAATATGTTATCTAGATGAAAGAAATACTTTTAATAATTGATTCTTAAAGGCGAGGATTTTGCATGTCATTTCTTCATATTTGACTAAATGACTAAACACTGAACTGCCTGTTTCTCTCCCTACCTAATTTGGAATGAAGTTTGATAATTTTGATGAATTAATATTTAGAGTTAGCCATAGGAATTGACTATAGAGAAATATCTATAACAACCACTCATTCTCACTGAATAGTGATCTGCAGTGGCCTGATTGCTGTATTATAATTAATATTGTAAATGTGAATAATTTTTCCTCTGAATAGGACTCAAATCAGTTTATGTTACCTTCATTAAAAATTCTCTTGTTTGTGATTTACTTATTTTTACCTTTGTCTTCCCAAAATCAGTATACATGCTATTACTAAACCAATGATATTTTAGGACTCAGCTATAATTTAGAGTCAGAGAACTTTTTGGAATTTGAAAAGAGCTATGAGCCCTCTCCCAGGGAAGAAAAAATCATATTTTTATACAAAACTGATCATCATTTTGAAATATTCACTAATTCCCTGAAGGTTATGTACAGACTCCTTATCTAATGTATATCCCCTTATTTAAAACATGGAAAACTGAAGCATGGATTTTGCATGTGTTTTTTTGTGTGTCTTTGCACATGTGTACCATTTTTATAAAATTAAGGATTCATTCAAAAGGTCTAGAGGCTTTTTTACTTCGCTTGTTGCAGTCAGTTTTTTTCCTCTAATTGCCACATGTCAGACACCTGCCAGGCCAAAAAGAAGCAAAAGATGAAGTCAGCCTAAGCACAAGAAATTCATGACTCAGCTTGGATGCTGAGACACACACACAAGTGAAAAGTTAATGTTTCATAACCACATGTTGAATATTAAAAAATGTATCACGGAGAAGGAGATTGTATAGTTTGGAGTCACCTGATCATCTTTGTAGGAGAAAATGACATTTTGCCTTGCCTTGAAGAGTATTTCACTTAGCTGGAAGTAGAGGAAGTGGGTATGGCATGGGCAGAGATGGGGAGTTGGAGCTGGAAGAGACTAGGAGACATTACTTCGCCTGTCTCTTCTTTAGTGACAGTGTTCTTATGACCATCCACTGCCTGTCCAGTTGTCCTTCAGGATTCCCCTCTTTTCCCTTACTCTGGAGGTATCTCTTGGATGTGTTTCTGATTCTCTCTGTCATGGACATCCTCATCTGATTATCTGACGTCCACTGGCTCAGTCTGTGGTGGTCAGTGAGAGTGTGTTAGCTGTGAGAATACAGAAGGAGCAATGATTGACTGGTTGATGGACAAGGAGTAAAGCAAGATGAATGATGACTTTGTTTCACTAGATGACTGAAGACAGCAGAAATCTGGAAAATAAGCAGTGCTTCAGGCTTGAGTTGAGAGTGGAGTTTTGCATACGTGCATGCCCATAGGCCAGTGGAGGGGCCACAGCAGAACTCAGCAGTTTTTCAAGCTAAAATTCTGCACGACTTAGACTTGATTCTCCCATGGCTCAAATTTGTTCTTCCATGAGAGGCTTCCACTCCGGATTTCACCTAGTCATCTAGTGAGGCCAGTGACAGCATCAGCGAGGCAGCCCCGGTTAGCAAAAACAGTTTAGAACTTCGTTTTTCAAAACACAATCAACTGAAAGTTCAGAGAAATCTAATTTTATTTAACTGGAATTGTCTGCTAAGTCCTAACAATTGGTTGTTTGAAAATCAAGGAAGTACAGTAGAATGAGATAATCCTGAAATACATTTTGAGTTGCTTGAATTTTTTGCCAAGAGGGCTGTTTGAATTTAGATTAAATGTTGAAGTACATGAACACATTAAAGATTCTTTTTATTTGTTTTACCATTGGCACCAAAAATAGTTTAAAAGAGTGTATAGTCCGTACTCTCCTATTCTAATTTAAGCTATCCTTATTAATTTAAAATAATCCCTACGATTTCATTGTAATTAATCAAAATTATCCTACCCTTATTCTTATTATCCTATCTTTATTAGAGAAACTTTTTACCATCTGGTGTATAGAATTACAGTATTGTAAATTTAACAATCTAAGTTCTTCGTAGAGAAAGTTGTCACACTTAGTTGCTTAGTAATTTCTTTTCATTTTGGGATCTGCAATTATACAAATTAGAATCTTAACTCTGGGAGCATATAGGATATCTAACTTAAGTTCTTTAATTTTTAAAGAACCGATAAGAAAACCTTGGGAAAGAACAAATACAATGAATGGCAGCAAGTCACCTGTTATTTCCAGGTAATCAATTTTTTTTCTAAGTTTTATATTACAGTTGTATCTAAGAAATTAACATCTGCATTTTTATCGATCTGAATTCTACCATATGCTTATTATTATCACCCAGGTTGTCTGAAATTTCTAGATAGCTTTTATTCCTCCCAGTACTTACATTTTGAAAAAATTCAAAACAACTACGGAAAAATTGAATATAGCAAACATCCATGTATCCATCACCTAGATTCACCAGTTATTAACATTTTGCCAACATTGGCTTGAACTCTTGTGTACACATGCACACTTTTTTCTCTCTGAATACTTGGAAGGCAGTTTGCAAATATATGCTGCTTCAGCCCTAATACTTGAGCATTTGTCTTAAGAAACAGGATATTCTCTTGTATAACCTCAATATCATTATTACTGTCAATAAATAACATTGAACTTTTGAAAGAAACATAATGCTTTAAACTGAAAAGCAGCTGGAGAGAAAAGGCTATAGTGTTTAAGAGAGAACAGAATAAAACCTAAAATTTTGAATTTATAAAGTAGAAAGATTTATTTTTCAGTTGAAACTTCTAATTATAGTCGAGTTAAGACAGATAATGCCCAGGAACAACACTAGTTAATTCATGTTTCTACAAGTGGCTATGTGTTGCATAGTCAAGCAAATTCAGTATGCCTTAGTCAGGTATACTTTACTGTCATAACTAACTTTATATTGTAGGTCTTAAACATAGATGAAACATTTTCTTGGTTTATGAGACAGTTTAAAGGACTCATAATTTTCCTAGAAAAAAGTATGTGTCTTGAGACTGAAAATTTTTTTTTTACCTTTTGTTTCTGAGCTATTCACCTTATTTTTGCCTCATAAAAAAGCAGACTTAACATCTAATTATAGAAGCCTAATTTAAAAAAATACAAGAATAGACCTTATATTGTCACAGGTCTGTTGTACATGAGCTTCAGTCTAAATTTGGCTTGGTTTTTTGTGTGGTTCTTTCTGTTGGTGAGAAAAATTTGGGGTGATGACATAGTTAATTAAATTTCACAAAGAAACTTGGCCTTTTTGAATATATAAAAGCTTTCAGTTTCTCTGTCACTGAAAGATGAATATATTTGACTGGAATTGCTTTTGGTGAACATGTTTCTTCAACAGTGGAAAAACTGCATTTGTGTTCCCAGATACCTAATTGATGTGGCCTTCTGATGTATCTCTAGTAGTAGTTACAGATTTTCTT
Organism: Bos grunniens; assembly: GCF_055505025.1. NCBI lineage: Eukaryota > Metazoa > Chordata > Mammalia > Artiodactyla > Bovidae > Bos > Bos grunniens. Next base: position 52,566,744 of record NC_141180.1, read on the forward strand.
CAGGAGCACTGTTCAACACCCAGTTTATCAAGCACTGTGCCTTTCAGAACAGACCTGTGATGTGCCGTGTCCTTTGAAGTTGCAAATTGTAACGGGGAGGAATGCCTTCTCTTTGTCACTACTTTCATCCCTGCCTCATTGATAGGGATTCCATAGTGAGCTTGCCTAAAGCTAAACTTCAGTTCATGGCAAAAGTTCTATCATAGACGGGACATGGAAAAACTTCTCCAGGTGGAATGTATGTGTTCCTTGTTCTGGTTGGGTTCATTTAATAAAGGACAGAATATTCTTTCAGAGAGTTTTCAGACTTCTAAAGAAAGTTTGATAAATGTTTTAAGCATTACTATTTTAAAAATATTTTGTATAGATTAATCAAATATGGGTTCTTATTATCCAGTAGTGTATTGTAATCATGTTCTAACTCTGGTAGATGATTTTCCTCTCTTTTCCTAGAGTGAACATTCTAAAATGCCCAATTAAAGAACTGTATTGCTTTTCTTCCTAAATTACTCCCCTTATTCCTTCTGAAAACAAGTATATTAGCCTTTTTTTTTTTTTTTTTTGCCTTTCTTTAAGCAAAAAAACACTTTATCCTTTACTGCGCAAGGATAACACTTTATCCTTGCACAGTACTGAAAGTATAAATATGCAGTGTCAAAATTATGTTAGTGATAAGATGGATTAATATCCTGTAATATATATTCTGTATTAAGTGAAGATGTCCGACAGTGGAATAAAAGCAAGAATGTTGACCTATGGCTGATTAATGTGAGGTTTGACAGAAAACAACAAAATTCTATAAAACAATTATCCTTCAATATAAAAAATAAATTAGAAAAAAAAGCTCTAAATCATGACTGGAATGTAACGTTGGAAAATTTATGAATCCTTCCCATGGCATTTATTGGGAGCTTACAGATCTTGTATTCAAGATGGAAAAAAGTTCTTTACATGCCTCCTTAGAAGAGCTAATTTTGTATACTTCAAGCTACAGTGATTCTTACTGTGCTTTTTATTTGAGTCTGTAGTTTTATTTATATTCACTCTAATAGAAATGTCCTGTGTTTTGATACTTGTTGAATTTTTATGTAAGTTTTACAGTATGTAAAAGCAGCCATTACGTAATGATTTTTTAAAAGAATTCTCTGTAATTATCAAGTAAATAGTGTCCTCACATAACTAGACTTAGTCTCCAAATAATCTTTTTTTTATATATAATTATTTTAAAGTTAATGGACTCCTTTAGTTCTTCTGTTTGCTATAACTAAAAACCTGTAAAACAGTAACAAAATGAGAATTATTTTTAAGAGTTCTATTGTGTATCCCTTTAAATGGTTTTTCCCCTTCATAGACGGGATTCTCCAAGGAAAAATCAGATTGTTTTTGACAACAGGTCCTATGATTCATTACACAGGTATCATCCTGATGTGACTTTGTGATTTGAGACTTTTAAATAACATTTTCAGGATAGGGCTGAGCTTTTTCTACATGGATTGGTAATCACCACAAAGGCGAAATGGCAATAACGTAAATCTTTCATATTTAGCTGTATCTAAAACACCCTTTTAGAAAAAATTCGGAGTGATTTTAGTGAGAAAAATTAATAGTATTCATTTCCCTGCCATCAGTTTATCATGATAAACATTAATGGTCAACATACCTGAAATACGAGAATGAGAATCAAAGTCCACATGTATCGAGAGTGTCTAGCTTTTGCATTTTATTTTAAAAGCCATTCCTTTTAGAAGACAAGGCTTTAAAAAGTTGAACAGAAAATCCTGTCCTCTGTCACTGGAAGACAGGACAGTATTACAGCCACAGTGAATAGCCATTGTGAATAATTTATTATTTGAGGAAAATCTCTTGTTTCCTACGTACTTTGCAGTAAATTGAGTATCTTTAACAACCTAACATCTAATATCCTTGAGCAGATTATTTGTTTTCTAGGATGAGTCCTGTTATACCATTTTTTAATTAAGAAAACTTAGGATATGAACCATGTATTTCTTTCTTAATTAAAAAAAATTGACAATTTCTTAAGATCCTCAAGTGCTTAAGCTATATTTAGAATTAATTTTGCAAAACAGGGACTTAAGTAGTTGCAGTATAGTTATTTTATAGGCAGTATCTAGAGGCAGCACTCTCGTTACAAAGTAATAAAAATCCCCCTTTTTTGTTACCAATTATGGCGAAAACCTTAATGATAGAAATAACTGAGATATTATACTCATGTTACTGTATGCATCTGTTTTTTAAAGTACACATCAAGTCTACTGGGAGCATAAATAGTATACGGGAGGTTGTCTTTGGTAGTGAGTAAGGAGTTCTGTAATCAGACTCTATTCGACCACATTGTTATTAGCTACAGTTATTTTCATGCCATTGATGATTAAAATATTTGGCAAGTTCGTTTTTGTTAGCCAGTTAAATTTGCATAAAGTATTTATAATACAGTAGTGAAATAGTTTTTCCTGTTTTTTTTGAGGTGGTTTAATTGTTTTGACCAAAGACTTATTTAGAAAATTTGCTAACACATAGAAAAATAGCATTTAACAATGAGATTTTCTGTTGTAAATCTTTCCAGTTTGCTGCTTTCATACATCGTATCCCCCTGAGATAATGTTGTTGATAAACCTTTTTTAAAAAGTGGTGATTACATCTTTCCTTAAGTATGAAAAGTTCCCCCCTTTAGTTAATTATCATGGTGATGGTGGTGGTGGTGGCGGCGGCGGTGGTGGATTGCATGTTAGCATGAATTAAATTTTTTACAAATTGCATGTTTCCACGATTTCTTAAAATTATATAACAATAATTTTCTGGATTGTTTAGTAAATATGGATATATTTATAACATACTCCCCAGTTAAGTAACAGACTATTGTTATTCACATGATTTTCAAGGATATTCATTATGTAAGTTTAATAAAAGAAACCAAAACAGTGTTTGTACCAATTAAATGTGAAATGTAAAAGAAAAGCAGAATAAATAATAATTTACTTCTGGAGAGCAGGAACAGGCAGTATGGGTAAAGGAAATGCATAAAAGTCGACGTTTATGATACCTACTGTATAGATTGGATTCTGCAGTGCAGTGTGATTTGCATACTGTGGATCTCAGTGCGTCTTAAATGACTGTGGAATTAAGTCACCTCCTCAACAAGGTGAAAAGGCATATTGTCTCAAGAGGAAGTATGTCATATAAATCTTATCCAGCACAGGGCCTTATTCATTCAGTGCCTCTTGAATGAAATTTTATGAGTTATTATTTTTCTTGTTAATATAAACATAGCAGCATATATGTAGTAAAATTGGTTGAGTTGCTTCACATCAGTCTTTTAAGCTGTCATATGTTTGATATAAACCTCAATGACTCAAGATTTCATCTTCACACACAGTGCCTATGGGTTTGGAGTATAATATGCCTTATAAGAATTGTAAGTTTGAAAAAGTTATGCCTGTTAAGTCTTGGTTCAGATTTCTCACATTGGTATTCTGCAAAGTTGGAAATATATGGCCTAATAGTTTTCATTTGCGTTGATTTGTGACCCTTAAAAAGTGGCCACTTAATATGTACTAAAAGCTGAAAATGAAGTATCATTCAGTTAAAATTCTAAATTTTTCCACTTAGTATTTTCTCTTATTGCCAGAATTGGAGAGGGAGTCATGACTGACTGACTTGATTTTGAAACTTTTTGCTTAAAATATGGCTAATTCTTAAGACTTATTTCTTCATGTAAAATTTTTTAACAGAAGCTCAACTTTTGAAAATGTAATAGTAACTGACAGTCTGCTTCTGTCTCCTTACCCTCCCCCTGTTTTTTAAACAAAGTAAGTTTGTGGAAGTAGTTAGATGACCATTCAGATACCATCTTTATAAAAACTTCATTGGGAAATAGCCATAAAGCCAATTGGATACGAACATACTTTTTAAAACTTAATAACTTATTTTTAACTTAATCATATTTCCAAGATGCTTATTTATTTTGATGCTTGATATGGAATGGAACACATACAAAGAAATCATACTCATTAAGCAATTCCTTCCCCTGCCACTGGAAACCAAGGCATAGAATTTGAAAATTGATTTATACAGAATGAAACAGTTTGGTTGGTTTGCCAGATATTTAGTAGATAGCGTACAGTTTCAAAAGGAAAGAACAAGATGGTGTTACTTGGGCTGGGTCGCTGCAGCTGGCCTCCCGTCTGTCCTGGTCATGATGCCACCTGGTACCCTGCCACCCTCCTCGTGCCCAAAGAGCATTGTCTTCTACTCTTTATTGGAAGAGTTTTGTCATGTTATCAACCTTTTCTAATTTTTTTATACTGATAATGCTGTAAAAGTGAAAAATATTTTTGTACATCCTAATTCTGCAACTATTAAGATAATTAACTTTTTAACACGTTTTAAGAATTGTACTGTAATCTGGTGTTGGGTTGGTAAGTTTGTAATTACTAATGAACTCATTAAATATGCTAAGTGTTACTTACCTGTCCTGAAAATTTCATTTGTCCAGACCAAAATCTGCGCCTTCGTCACAGCCCAGTGCCAACGGAGTCCAGACGGAGGGACTGGACTATGACAGGCTGAAGCAGGTGGGTGCCCAGCAGCAGCTTCCCTTTATTTGTACTTGTTCTTTTTAAAAATAACCCCATGTACGTATATTTGACAGGTTGTGAATGTATTTGAAAAGAATATAGACTTGATATTTTTATAGAAATGAAACAGTAGCATTCATGCTGTATTACTTCTTTCAGAGCCTCAGTTTTTGGTTCATCAGTTTGCATAAAGTGCCAGCAGTGGTGGAGGGTAGCGACAGTGGTTTAATGTAATAGGATAAACGTTGAATGTAAGTAAATGGCGTACAGTTGTTCAAGAGAAAAAATGGGCTCGCACTCAGCATTGGCCAAAGCAGACCCACCAGGTCTGGTTTTAGCAAGAATGTAAGGAAGATGAGTACTTGCACATATTTCTGTGAAAGGAAGCGGTTTGGGGAAAAAAGTCAATAAGAAAAAGACATTGTTTGTATTTTAGACACAGTATGCATTGTGTTTAATACCTATATACACAGAAAAAAATGGAAGGAGTAATAGTTGGAACCTAGAACTGTTTTAGTTCTAAAAGAGGTAAAATAATTTAAAATGATAGTGTTTTAAAAGATTGGAAAAAAAAATAAAAAATAAAAGATTGGAAAACGAAGGCTAAAGACGTCTTAGTGAAACAGCTATCAGTTTTGTAGACCTGATAGTTATGCCTGTAATGAACAATTTAATCTTTGTCTTCTTATCCTGCACTTCAGAATAGCCTGTAAAGATAACAGTGGTAGTGATCACTATAATAGGCATTTACCGACTATCTGGCAGACCTCAGTGTTATGCATTTGCTAGGTTATTAGCGTGACATTGTCTCCTAATCCTGGTAGTAGTCAGATAACATAGTGTCTGTACTCAAATTGTGCACATCAGAGGTTCAGAGAATTTGAATTTACTCAGTCCCATAATCAGTTTCAGAATCCTGTCTTTATCTTCAGAGCCCGCTTTCCCCATTCCGTCACTCATTTTTTAAAATATCAGCAGTTTGGGGCTTAAAAGAGTACCAATAATGTTGCAGTATAATGAGTTCAAAGTAAAAGTTAAATAGGAATTAAAGCAACAAATAGTAACAGTTTCAGATCAGCCTGACTTTTATACTACAAAACTGTTTGAACAGTTCAGTTGAGTTATGTAATTTGAAAACCATGTGGTCATTGATAATCAAGTGCTTGTTTCCTGTGTGTTAAACATGGCTTTCTTTTCTGGAAAAATATCTTGAAGTGGAGCGCTTGCACGCAATTAAAATATGGTCAGTTCTTGACTGTCTGAAGTAGGGGACTTGATGAGAGGAATAGATTTGATTTTAAGACTGATTTAAGTTAATTTGAAAAAGAATATCTATTAGTTCTGTGCCTCAGTTTCCTCACTGGAAAATGGAGGAAATAAACTAATTGATAATTTTCAACCTAATTTAAACGTGAAAAGGTTTTTTTTTTAAAGATGAGCCTTAAACATAGAGCTATTTAATTTTACCTAAGGTGTGCACAGTGCTAAAGAAAGTCATAGAATTTGATAATCCTTCCAAAGGATAGTTGTTTTTCACCCATTAAAATTATCACCTTATTAGCCCTTTTAGCATTCATGTTATACAGTCTTTATTTTTTAACTAGAGGATGTATCCATTATTTCAAGTTGAACTTTATAAATAGAAATTTTGCAAAATAAGTAAAGACAGAGTGGTTATCATAGAGGAAAGAGGGTCTAGAGCATCACTATTAAATAGAAATATTGGGCTGGCCAAAAAGTTTGTTCAGTTCAGTCACTCGGTCATGTCCAGCTCTTTACGACCCTATGGACTGCAGAACGCCAGGCTTCCCTGTCCATCACCAACTCCCGGAGCTTTCTCAGACTCATGTCCATCGAGTTGGTGATGCCATCCAACCATCTCATCCTCTGTCATCCCCTTCTCCTGCCTTCAGTCTTTCCCAGCATCAGTCTTTTCCAGTGAGTCAGTTCTTCACATCAGGTGGCCGAAGTATTGGAATATCAGCTTCACCATCAGTCCTTCCAATGAATATTCAGGACTGATTTCCTTTAGGATGGACTGGTTGGATCTCCTTGCAGTCCAAGGGACTCTCCAGAGTCTTCTCCAACACCACAGTTCAAAAGCATCAATTCTTCAGTGCTTAGCTTTCTTTATAGTCCAACTCTCACATCCACACATGACCACTGGAAAAACCATAGCCTTGACTAGATGGACCTTTGTTGGCAAAGTAATGTCTCTGCTTTTTAATATGCTGTCTATGTTGGTCATAACTTTTTTTTCCAAGGAGCAAGCGTCTTTTAATTTCATGGCTGCAGTCACCATCTGCAGTGATTTTGGAGCTCAAAGAAATAAAGTCTGACACTGTTTCCACTGTTTCCTCATCTATTTGCCATGAAATGATGGGACTGGATGCCATGATTTTATTAGTTTTCTGAATGCTGAGTTTTAAGCCAGCTTTTTCACTCTCCTCTTTCACCTTCATCTAGAGGCTCTTTAGTTCCTCTTTGCTTTGTGCCATAAGGGTGGTGTCATCTGCATATCTGAGGTTATTTATATTTCTGCCAGCAGTCTTGATTCCACCTTATGCTTCATCCAGCCTAGCATTTCTCATGATGTACTCTGCATATAAGTTAAATAAGCAGGATGACAATATACAGCCTTGACGTACTCCCTTCCCTAATTTGGAACCAGTCTGTTGTTCCATGTCCAGTTCTAACTGTTGCTTCCTGACCTGCATACAGATTTCTCAAGAGGCAGGTCAGGTGGTCTGGTATTCCCATCTCTTTCAGAATTTTCCACAGTTTGTGGTGATCCACAAGTCAAAGGCTTTGGCATAGTCAATAAAGCAGAGGTAGATGTTTTTCTGGAACTCTCTTGCTTTTTTGATGATCCAACGGATGCTAGCAATTTGATCTCTAGTTCCTCTGCCTTTTCTAAATCCAGCTTGAACTACTGGAAGTTCACGGTTCACGTACTGTTGAAGCCTGACTTGGAGAATTTTGAGGATTACTTTGCTAGTGTTTGAGATGAGTGCAATTGTGCGGTAGTGTGAGCATTCTTTGGCAATGCCTGTCTTTGGGATTGGAATGCAAACTGACCTTTTCCAGTCCTGTGGCCACTGCTGAGTTTTCCAAATTTGCTGGCATGTTGAATGCAGCACTTTCACAGCATCATCTTCTGGATTTGAAATAGCTCAACTGGAATTTTATCACTTCCTCTAGTTTTGTTCATAGTGATGCTTCCTAAGGCTCACTTGACTTCTCATTCCAGGATATCTGGCTCTAGGTGAGTGATCACACCATTGTGGTTATCTGGGTCATGAATATCTTTTTTGTATAGTTCTTCTGTGTATTCTTGCCACCTCTTCTTAATCTTCTGCTTCTGTTCGGTCCATACCATTTCTGTCCTTTATCGAGCCCATCTTTGCATGAAATGTTCCGTTATCTCTGATTTTCTAGTCTTTCCCATTCTGTTGTTTTCCTCTATTTCTTTGCATTGATCACTGAGGAAGGCTTTCTTATCTCTCCTTGTAATTCTTTGGAGCTCTGCATTCAAATGGATATATCTTTCCTTTTCTCCTTTCCCTTTCTTTTCTCAGCCATTTGTAAGGACTCCTCAGACAGCCATTTTGCTTTTTTGCATTTCTTTTTCTTGGAGATGGTCTTGATCACTGTCTCCTGTACAATTTCCATAGTTCTTCAGACACTCTATCAGGTCTAATCCCTTGAATCTATTTGTCATTTCCACTCTATAATCATAAGGGATTTGATTTAGGTCATATCTGAATGGTCTAGTGGTTTTCCCTACTTTGTTCAGTTTAAGTCTGAATTTGGCAATGAGTTCATGATCTGAGCCACAGTCAGCTCCCGGTCTTGTTTTTGCTGACTGTATAGAGCTTCTCCACCTTTGGTTGCAAAGAATATAATCAGTCTGATTTCAGTATTGACCATCTGGTGATGTCCACGTGTAGAGTCTTCTCTTGTGTTGTTGGAAGAGGGTGTTTGCTATGACCAGTGCGTTCTCTTGGCAAAATGTTGTTAGCCTTTGCCCTGCTTCATTTTGTACTCCAAGGCCAAATTTGCCTGTTACTCCAGGTATTCCTTGACTTCCTACTTTCAGTCCCCTATAATGAAAGGGACATCTCTTTTGGGTGTTAGTTCTAGAAGGTCTTGTAGGTCTTTATAGAACTGTTCAACTTCAGCTTCTTCAGCATTACTGGTCGGTGCATAGACTTGGATTACTGTGGTATTGAATGGTTTGCCTTGGAAACCAACAGAGATCATTCTGTCTTTGAGATTGCACCCAAGTATTACATTTTGGACTTCTTATTGACTGATGGCTGCTCTATTTCTTCTAAGAGATTCTTGCCCACAGTAGCAGATATAATGGTTATCTGAGTTAAATTCAGCCGTCCCAGTCCATTTTAGTTCGCTGCTTCCTAAAATGTCGATATTCACTCTTGCCATCTCCTGTTTGACCACTTCCAATTTGCCGTGATTCGTGGACCTAACACTCCAGGTTCCTATGCAGTATTGCTCTTTACAGCATTGGACCTTGCTTCTATCACCAGTCACATCCACAACTGGGTGTTGTTTTTGCTCAGCTGATCTCCAGTAGCATATTGGGCACCTACCAGCCTGGGGAGTTCATCTTTCAGTGTCCTATCTTTTTGCCTTTTCATACTGTTCATGGGGTTCTCAAGGCAAGAATACTGAAGTGGCTTGCCATACCCTTCTCCAGTGGACCACGTTTTGTCAGAACTCTTGACCATGACCCGTCTGTCTTGGGTGGCCCTACATGGCATGGCTCATAGTTTCATTGAGTGAGACAAGGCTGTGGTCCATATGATCAGATTGGTTAGTTTGTTAGCGTTTTTCCAAGTGAACTTTTTGACCAACTCTTTGTAAGATGGATCACATACTTTAAATTTTTAGCAGGTGCATTAAATATAGAGAAATAGGGGACATTCACTTTAATATATTTTTATTTAACCTGATGTAGCCAAAGCAATATTTCAGTATATAATCAGTATGTTTAAATTACTGATTAGTTATTTTACTTTACTTTCTTCATAGTAAACCTTTGAAATCTGGTGTCTAACGTTTACAGTGCATCTCACCTCAGTCTTGCCATGTTTCAAGTGCTCAGTAGCTATGTGTGGCTGGTCTTCTGTCTTAAGACTGTGTATGTCCAGCAGGGTCCCATCCTCCTACTTCCCCACCTATTAGGGCAGCCCCCGAGGGCCCTCCAGGGGAATCCTAGATTCCATGAAGTTTAGTTTGATAGCTCTGGTGATTCGTAAGCAGTCCCCATACTTCAGACCAGATGACAAGTTTCCCAGGAGCTGATTGTCCAGTTTGTGTCTTCTTCCTTGAAACTTGTTTATGGATTCCCTCTTAGCTCCCAAAAGATTAGATTAAAAGCAGAGCTCTTATATGTTTTATAGGCATTATCTGAATCATAGCTTTCACGGCATGACCGGGTAATTATTTTAGGTTTAGAAAACATTCTGCTTCATATTTTGCTAAGCTAGAATAAGCAAAGATTGGGAAGGGAAGACTATTAAAACACAATTTACCAAAATTGATCTTCTAAGTCATAAATTATGAATCTGGAAACAAAAGACAGAGCTAACATTTTATACATTCATAAAATTTTATATAAGCAAGAATCTTTATTTTCTGTATTTCTGATGTTTTTCTCTAATATTTTAGGACATTTTAGATGAAATGAGAAAAGAATTAACTAAGCTAAAAGAAGAGCTCATTGATGGTGAGTGTCTAAACAAATTTGCTACTCTTATAATGCTTAATAATACCCATGTTAAAGAAAATGAAGATTAAAAAATACCTAGTTTATTACTTGAGGGCATAAAACAATTACTTTCCCATATTATCCTGCCCTTTACCTGGCTTCAGATGCCAAAGAGAGGGTCTCTCTCCTTCATATAATGGAAATTATTTGTGAAAACAGGGTAAACAAAATTCCTCTTAAGTTTCTGGTATTGAGTAGTTTTAGATGGAAAACTAAGTAAACCACTCTTTCTCTAGGTTACTCCTTTTCATCCATCCCATCCCACTGAACTCTTGTTTTGAGCCCAAAGAATCAGTGTTTTCATTTTGTGTACAAAATGGAGAGAATATATAAATATATATGATGTTAATATTGTAAAAATAATAACATAGATTTCTTCAATGAAAGATGCACAGTTTATCTTTGTATTACTGTGAGTTTGAATGCAGTCATTAAGATTTCTTAAGAATGAATCACCCACTTATATTACCTTACCATTATATTTACTTCTAATATTTTTCCTTTTCCTACCAGCAATCAGGCAGGAACTGAGCAAGTCAAATACTGCGTAGAGAAACAAACTAAGGAGAGACAGGACTTTTCATCTGGAAAAAGAAGAAAATAAAAACCTGCGAAGAACAACTGTTAGCAACAACAAAACCCTTACATTTTGTGAGCTGTAAGAAGAAAACGGAGATACACAGTCGGAAGGAGGGGAAAACCAACATACTTTGAAAGCCTTCAAACATTACTACTCCGGCGGATAAGCTATTTCCCTCCCAGTTTGCTGCTTTTTTCTGACCTTTACAACAGGATGGAAGAGAGTCGTATAGGAGTTCCTATATCAGTTATGCAGAAAATAACTAAACCCGTCAGGCAAGATCACCGTACATTGAAAATATTTTCATGTCAAGAGACAATTGCACATTTTCCACAGTCCATTGCTAAAATAAAGAGGAGAAAGGCTTGAGAAGTTTTTTTTCCAGAGAATGCTGATGAAGAATTTAGCAAGTGATGCTATTGTATTGTAAATGTTTCTCTCAGGTTTGTCTTCCTATCATATTTGATATTCCATGGATAATTGAGATCAGCCCTGTGTAGGTTAAGATCATAAAATGTGGAACAAATGTAATTGTATGTGCTTTCAAAAGGTGACATTTATAAGAAAGTGTCCTAAAAATGATTTGTCCAGAGAGGAATTTTAGAATGATAGGAGGTCTCTCGAGTTTAGCCTTCATGCAATTTTGTAGATTCAAACATAAAATTCATCCAGAATTTAAAGATTTAGATGCCTTCCTAAATTGTTACAATGCTTTACCAAATCTATGACTCCTACATAACACAAACCAGTGGTCAAATGTAAAACAATATATTGTAGATTTACTGTAGGTTTTCAACCTTTTTTAGATTTATGCATGTGGACATTTTTATAACGTAATTACAACCACCACAAAAATTAGCTTTTTTAATTGCAGACAGTAATGCATGTTAAACTAATATGTAGTGGCCTTTTCAAGGCCTAGTCCCAGGGAAAACATTTTGTAGAGTATAGGGAGTGGGAGGCGGGGAAGGAATAACTTTTTATTTAAAGTTAATTTCTGCACTATCTTTTTTCTCAGTTATCTGCATGAATAATGATGAGGAATATTTTGTGACTTTAATTGGTAAATATGTTAACAGAACCGAGTACTTAATCTTTTACATCATGTCTTCAGCTATTTGTATTTTAATTCAGTAACTTCAGTGGTCTGAAACATGATTCTGAGCTTCACGTGAATTCTGTCTTACTGTGGAATTCAAACGTTCGTCCCTGAATCTGACAGTTGTTATTACCTAGGTGCCCTGTAGTTATCCAGGTGTCAGGTACACATTCCTGACTTCAGAGCTGCTTTCGGACTTTTACGTTGAAATACTAGAAAAGTAACAACGATGGCAGCAATTAAGGTCACAGAAATCATCAGATAAAGGGAAAAACGACGAGGGGTCCTGCGTAATTTTCTTTTAATAAATAGAGAGTTAGGTGGTAGGAAGAAGGAACTAGATGCCCTACTTACCACCATGTACGTGTGCGTGTTTGTGTGGGCACTCACGTGTGTGTGTGTGTGTGTGTGTGTGTGCAGTGCACTCCCTTTTCTTTGAAACTTCTGAGATTAAAATAGGGGAGCAATCCTGTATGTTACAATGATAGCATTTTTTGGAAATCTAGGAAATCAAAAATTCTCCAGGCTCTCCATCTTGGTTTATGCTTGAGTTGTTATGTGCCATATTTGCTTTGAAATCTTTGATTATCTGTAGTTTTACTAAAATTTTGAAGAAATAATCCACTGTTGTCTGCTTTCTGGATTTCTTAATCTTCCTTCATAAGACAGAGCTTGTTGATAGCATAGTTTTCTAAATGCAGGTTTGCGGCCATCACCACTTCAAAGAGGTTTGAATGAGGAAATTTTTTTTTCCCCGTATTAAAACAGTTCTTGTTTCTGTAGAAACTTCATTTTTAGATTAATCTGTGATGGATGAGCTATCATAATTCTAATATGCGGTTCTTTTTCTATCAGATATTGTCATCCACCAGTAAAGACATTAAAGATGCAGCAAGCTTATAAAGTACTACTTTCTTAAAGAAATAGGAGGCATTCCCATCTTTATTACCGTACTTTTGGTTATGCAAACACTTTGGAGATATAAATGTTTATGTCCCCCATAAATCTGGTCAGAAATCATTTTTGATTTTGTTGATTAAGTTAAACAGTAGGATAGAGTACTGGGTATAAGTGGTCCAAAGTAAGATAAAAGACTACGCTAAAAATGCTAGATCTTGAAGAAGAAACTGGTTTATGCACTAAACGTTTTGTGCCTTGGTCTAAATATTAACATGTCTATGTAAAATGACAAAAAGAACCAGTGTTGAATCACATTTTATTTCCTGTCGTTCTGCTTTATCCCAGACTGCTAAATGTGTTCTTTCCAAGAAGTTTGATTGAATTACTGTACACATTTACTGTCCTGTGTGACAGTTTTGTCATTGTTAGAGATTTCAGTAATTAAAACGGGAAACAGAAGCTTAGGTTATTTTCCTTATCAAAACTATGTTCCTTGGAGCCACGTTATTATGATGGTTTTCGTGCTCTTGTACATTGGATGTCTTAAGCTGAGTGCAGTTTAGGGGATCCTTTCTAATACAGGAAGGTACTTCTTTCCTTTAACACTGTGATCTGACCTGTGACAAATCTGTACTACACACTATGTAAATGGCTAACAAGTCAACTGCAAACCAACTGAATGTACAACCTTAGTGCTGGTGCTGAAATCTCTTCAGAATAGTCATCATTGATCTCAAAGTTTGTTTCAGAATTTGCAAGCATCAAGTGTCAATCAGAACTGAAGATGAAACACTAATGAATGTTGAATCCTCATGCTCTAGGTGTACTTCCTTTGTAGAATTTTTGTTTCTCTGCTATTTTTACCATACTGTTCCATTTAAATTTCCTACACGCTAACTTCGTTTGTGCGATTGAAATAAAATTGCAGTATATACATGTTGCTTGTTTGTGACACTTAGATAATCTGACATAATCTGTTGGTTCTAAATAAGTTGTTTTGAATGTAAAAAACGCTCTTTAAAATCCATGATTTCACTACTTAAAGTTTACATATCACGACACTATTCTTTAAAGATTTCATAAGTCATAAATACTAAGTAATGTATACAGAGGGAATATGTGGTCATGTATCTGCTTTTTGCTTGAAATAACTGTTGGGTGTCCCCTGTTTGTTCTTATTTTCTCTTGGCCCAGCTTGGTATGGTGTCTTACGGTCAAGAGAATGATACATGTTTAAGTCTACTCCATTTTGTTCTACAGCAGAGATACATTAAGTTCATTGATGGCAGTTAAAATTTTTCTTAATATAGTTTGCAGCATAAAGGACATTGTGTAGTCAAGGGCCTTATTGAGTACTGAATTTTAAATGTAGTGAAATCTGTATCTGTAGTGTTTGTTTATACAGAATACTGAGTTCTCGATACCTACATATACACAGCATTGTGTTTTAGCTGACTCTTACGCAGTATTAATTTTGAGTTTCGCTTTAAAATTCTGTCTTCATTAGAAACACAGCAGCCTTTGTCTTTTTTCTGCCACCAGACCATAACTTTACCTTCCTTCATCCTCTCCAGTTCTCATGGCCTCCATGTCCCTGCCACTCACTGACATTTGCAGTTATTACCCAGACTACAGGCGTACACGTATTAACTGTCTTTTTTCTCTATATCCCGTCTCAGGTTCTTGCTTCCCTTTGTGTAAAAATTAGAATGAATGTCTACAAACTTAAGAATCCCTTCCCATTTAAAAATGAATGGCGTACCAGGTGGTAACCTTTAAAATTTGCCTAGATACAACTTTGTCTCCTAAATTTGTATATACTTCTAGTGCTGTTGTAAAGAATTGCTCTTTAAGTTCTACAGAGTAGCGTTATCCTATGAAGCACAGTTTACAGAGGTATGCTGCAGCTTCTCTGTGATTCCTTTTTGTAGTCATCATAATTTTATATCAACACCATTACCCTTTAAATTCTATTGATTGTAAGCATAAAAGTGACATCACATAAAACATACTGTGTGCAGGAACTCTGTAGGAACTCTTAAGTCCTTTATGAAGCTATTACATAATCCACTTTCCTAAGGACAGCTACTCCAGCATTCACAGTAAAGCTCCAAACTTGTTCCTGGTAGTACTGTTTTTGTTTTTAATGGAAAGATGAATTCATATCTGTTCATTTCCTCAAAGCTCAATGGGATGAGAAAGGGATCCCAAGAGGATATTGAAATTACTGATGCTTAATACCTCTGACTTTTTGCTAAGAAGCCAATTCATATCTAGACTTAGACACTTCTGAAGTAGGTATAAGGAATCTTTGTCAACCTGGGCAATTAAAATTGTCCCAGGTACCTTTGGCTACAGAAAGGCACAGTGGAGAACATTTATTCTTAAGGGTAGCTTTCTCTTAAACATATTTGCTTAAGAAGCTGAAGTTGGTAACCTCTCAAGAAAGGACATTTATATGAGCCAAGGACTGTTGAGGGCCTAGAATGCAGAGTCTATTCCAAACATCCAGGTAGGCTGTGGGTTAGGTTTGTTCCCTTTATGTTGTCTCTAGTTCCTTTTTGAGGCTCAGGAGGTTTTCATATCTGTTCATAATACTGGAAAAGTGAAACCTTCAAATTTTCAAAAAGTCTAAAATTGATTAGAAAAGAAAATATTACTACAGTAAATTTAAGGTGGTTAGGGATATGCAGCATCAGCGTAAATGGAGGTCTACAATATCTCTTGTTGATACCAATGCTGAACTCACAAAAGAGGCAAATTGAATCAGTATGGAGATATAACTGAAGGTCCCTAATGTGTAAACTATGTAAATTTATGTCTTTCTAAATAGTTGTTTTTTTTTTTAAGAGTCCCTGTGAGAGGGTAACTAAATGACAGTCACAATGACTGAGGATGTTAGAAGAATCACTGCCACATTTATTGGTTTTCTGTTAAATCTGATGAAATCAATATATGTGAAGGTCAAGAAATTTAAAAAGGACTTTTCTTTCGGTTATTATAGATTTGTCTGTTGCACAGGTCAATTAAGGCATGGAGTAAGCTTCAAATACTTGCTGATGAATGTAACATAAAGAATAAATAAAGCTGAAACCTCAATTAAGTGTTGGAGCCCAAAAGTCACAGTGAGCTGTACCTCAAAGATGCTGAGCAGAGAGCAGGGCCCCTGGAAGCTTCTGGTATTGGGTCAGCAGATTCCTAGTAAGAGGGAGGAGATGCAGCGTCTTAAAAGAGTTCTTCTACATCTCTTTTTTAAGGCATATATCTAGCAGAAAACTCAGATACCATCTTTTCTCAGCTGTATTCCAAGAGAAGACAGCTTTCATTTTGATAAACATATTCATAAGAGGACAGTTTGCATTTATTCCATAAACTTAAAAATCTGTATACAAATCACAGCCTCATAGTTTATCATGTTTAGATTTAACTTTTTTCCCCTTTGGCTCCAAGAATGATTTCTTTAGCAATAAATAAAATGATTTTTAAAATATATAAAGAAATCACTAATAGGCAATGAATAATGTTATATGGGTATATTTGGTTTTTGGTTAAAATGGTGGTTCTTCCAAGAAGACATAGTACATATTAAAAAGCATGTAGTTAGTTGGTCCTTTGGATTTTACAGGAAATGGCACTTAAAAAATTGATAATTGAGGAGATATACATTGATAGATGTTTACATGACAGGGTCTTTAATTATCAGGTCCCAGAGTTTCAAATCTGTAGAAATTGAGAAGATTGATTCTTGGCTTACACTTAAAATGCAAGCTCTTTTAACCATACAAAAGAAATGTGCCACAGAGGCTTTTAAAGATGTGATTCTTAACAGTTTCTACTAATATTTCATGCTGTTAGTCACATCCATGGACCCTTAGTCTGAGTCCCTTTCTTTAAAAATGCAAGGCATTTTTAAAGACATTTTTCAGTTTGTTTCATTTTAGGTAAGAAGTCCCCATTTGGAATTTTTATTGTCATTAACCAAGTTAAGCTTGGGTGTAAACTTGATCTGTCCTGCCTGCCGTGGCACCGGGTGTGTAAAATGTTTCAGAGTTCTCGCAGATGCTCCTCATACCCTCAAGTCTGAGGTTAGCTCTCAGTGGTAGACCAGCTTAGTACTGTCATCCAAGCCCCGTGTGACCACGGGTACCGCCAGGCTGTGTCCATTGCCAGTGGTCAGACAAGTGGGAGCTGGATGTGATGAACTCAGTAGACCTGAGTGAGTTCTGTGCCTTGAAGCATCGGTGGTAGGCACTGACTTTGTTACTGAAATATCCAGGGAGAATCATAACCCATGAGACAAGTATTGGGAAGGTTTAGATATTCAGAAAATAGAGTGTTGTTAGTATTAAAATCTGGCTTCATTTTCTGTTCATTTCCAAGGAGATGGGAATTTCAGGCCTGAGCCAAGGGGTAATTCACAATTTGGTTTCCTTACCATAGACAACTTGTCTTTGTAGGTTTCAGTTGCGGAAATTTAGCTGTAGAGGGTAGTGTTTGGTCCTCACATAAAACAGCCTTGTTTCCGAAAGGAAACATTGTTGAGAGATTCTTTTTTTAATCCACTCCTTCGCCCCTTTCTTAGACTTGACAGTGTGTTTTCCTCCTGCTCTGCTGTCTCACTCCTCCCTTGGTGTGGGAAGTGGACCGGCCATCGGCCTGGGCTCCAGTTGGCTTGACCAGCTGTCAGGCTGCAGGGTGGTCCAGGTCCTCCCTGAGGCCATGTCTCTGCCTGCCTCTAACACTCAGCTCTGCGTGTGATCATCCGGTGTGTGCTACAGCCACTGGCTTGCTTGCTTGCTTCCTTTTTGATCTAAGAGAAGAAGAGGGGCCTGAGTTTTACTGTCTGGTCTTAAGATCCACTTTTCATTGTTTCAAAATTTTGATCCTATTTGCTGGAATTCATGCATCCTAGGTGTGAATAATAAGGGAAAATCAATGAAATGACCACTTTGAGGTCAGTAGCACTGTGTTAGTGCTGGGGGTGGGGGAGCTTGGTGGGCTGCCGTCTATGGGGTTGCACAGAGTCGACATGACTGAAGCAACTTAGCAGCAGCAGCAGTAGCAGCAGCTGCTACTCCAGGGTCCACTGCTCACTCGTGGGCTTTCACAGACGGGATTACGGGTGTCTTTATTCTCCTGGCCTTGGCCTCAGCCAGGAAGCACACACATCCAGCCATTCCCTCAGACCAGGAGTGACTGGGATCACGTGAGATGTGAGACCACGCTCCAGTTACATACATTAGTGACAAGTTCCTTTTCGCTCTTTCTGGCCTAGTAGCTATTGTTAAGGAAACACTGCAGAGCTGCATGGCGTGATGGTGCGAAGCAGCGCTGCTTTGTTTCCAGGGGAGGAATGTGCTCCAGCAGCTCTTGTTTGCTCGGAGCCTGCTGTGTGTGCTACTTTCTGTCACTATCATCTTGGGAGGAATGGGTCCCTCCCCTCTCTGCCCTTTTCATTATATACAAGTAGAGAAGCTTGTTTTTAATCCAAAAGACTGATAGCAATTCCTTGGCCAACCAGGCGACTCCTGTGCCATTTGGGTGGTGGTGGTTCTTAGTCCTTGCTTGATCTTGAGAAGACAGTTGGCTTAAAGTCAGAGGTTGAATGAATGGGAAGGTTTGGGATTAGAAAAGATGAGTCCTGTTCTACAGACTTTCTTTTACTTCTATTCTTGTTGGGCATCTGTGTGTTCTGAAATTCACCTTTTGTTCCCAGTAAGATACGCTTTTACATAATGTATGCGTTTTGGGGGTGGGGTGGGGTGGAGAATGAAGTGTTTCTAAGAAAAGTGATTGAGCTAGAAAGAAGATTCTGTCTTGAGACATCTGCAGTTGATGCAAAATATTCGAAACTCAATTACAGTATTTACACATTTTCATCTTTTTTTGGTTTGCTTGATAAGACTGAATGAGGAAGCAGTCTGTAATTATAGCAACATTGCAAGTTTCCGCTCTGTAGCTGGGGTAGAGAGAGTGGGTGAGTTGGGGCTAGCTGCATCTGTGCATCGGTGGAGTGGGACTGCAGGCAGAGGTCAACCCAGGTAAGTTCCAGCACAGAGTTCCGTCGCCCCGCCTATGGGAGGCGTTTTCAAAACCTTTTACTTGACCTGAACAAAAATCAGTTCCGTTGTGCCCTCTGCTGACCTCTGGGGAGTTGAACTGAGCATAGGCGTGAATGACAGGAAGTCTCTTTGGTGCTTTTTATCTTTTGAGAAGTGGGGTAGTCAGGAAGAAACCTTTCCAGTTGGACAGCAACCTACACTGTTTCCATTACAAGATTTAGTATGTTAAATACGTTTTCATTTTCATACCTTCTGAGTTCTTGGTCCATCAGCATCTTGTAGAAGAGCTCCAGTTGGTAGGATTTGAAGGTGAATTAATTGTGGTCCAAATGGGTTAGTCTGCCATGTTATCTTGCTTCGCTACACAATTTTAAAACTAGAAATGTACATTTATGTCCTTAAAGAGTATACAGAGCTATTTTATTTGCTAAGGATGTGAGTGTTTGCAGCCCATGGATCTGGGGCTTTATAATCTGGGATTGAACCTCTTAGGGCAGTATGGACTGAAACGACTCTTTAAAAGTTGACTTAAACATACTCAAGGCCATGTTGTAGCTGGTATTAGAAATTAATGTCATACAGAACCTCATGTATCTTATCTCATGGAATTTCTGAGTTACTGGCCTCACTGAACGTCAGGAATAAAAGAAACTGGTAGCAGCTTTGTTTTCAAGCAACGGATTGTCAATTGCTGCTTGACTCCAATTATTTGTAAATCCAAATAAAAGGAGATCTTGTCATCAGGAAAACATTACCTTCCAAGCTTGGCGTCTGTCTTTGAGAAGGGAACGTGGAAGAGAGGGTGAGACATGAAACCAAAAGAGTGAGCAGGGTTGGTGGGATTAGATGGCACCTAGGTTTTGCACCAAAGTTTTAAATACGAATAAATAAAGAGGAGGACCACTTGCAAGACAACTTAGGAAGGACTTGCCAGAAAGCCGCAGCTCCCGCTGCACACTAGTGCCTTCAAAATGATTCTCTGTGTGAATTGCATGCAATTTCATGTAACCATAAAGTGTAACCTGTATGTGCATGACATGTGTCTAGAATGTGTAAAGTTCAGCAGAAAAGGGGTATAGCTAGCCCTGTCAGTGGTGGATCAACAAGCCTGCTGAAGTCCTTGGACTTAATGTGACTTAGGTCTGCCGCATCGGAGCCCTGTGTTTGCTTTTAGCAACCATGTCATTGAAATCAGATCCACTCCTCCCTTTCTACTTCCCTTTCCTACTTTGCAGCTTTGCTGGTTTTAACTGCTTCACTCTTCTGCTTCTTGGTATCCTCTCTCGTTTTGAAATAAAAAGATGAAATACTTAAGACAAAGAGTTGTTTTTATTTTACCAGTTGCTCTTATCAAAGATATGTGATGTGAAAAAGAGCTTGTTCGGCTCTCTTGACTGTGATCCTGACCTTAAAATACGCTCAGTTGTAAAAGCTTTCTCTGGGCCTCCTTCTGCATGTCTCCCCATCACTAAGGAAGGTGTCGGGCACTGCTTTCATCTTCTTGAATGCTGCTCTGCACTTCTGTCTAACCGTGTCCGCGGAAGAGAGCGCTGTTATTGATGGAGCCACCTGAGCACCACCTGGGATTCCCAGGTGACGCTAGTGGTTAAGTACCCACCTGCTTATGCAGGAGGCTGAAGAGACATGGGTTCTATCCATGGGTCGGGAAGATCCCCTGGAGGAGGGCATGGCAACCCACTCCAGTATTCTTGCCTGGAGAATCCCATGGACAGAGGAGCCTGGCAGGCTATAGTCCATAGGGTCACAAAGAGACGCGACTGATAAGGCACGCAAGCCGTGCCTAGACTCATCGAGCAGCCTGTCAGATAAATGCAGGGCTGCAGATACACGCCCCCTGATTTTCTCTGGGCTACTGAATACCCTCTACTTTTCAGTGAGTGCGTGTTAAGTCACTTTAGTTGTGCCTGACCCTTTGCGACCCCATGCACTGTAGCCCACCAGGCTCCTCTGTCCATGGGATTCTCCAGGCAAGAATAGTGGAGTGGGTTGCCATGCCCTCCTCCAGGGGATCTTCCCAACCCAGGGGTTTAACCTGCCTCTCTTAACGTCTCCTGCATTAGCAGGCGGGTTCTTTCCCACTAGCGCCACCTGGGAAGCCCAACTGTATTTCATCTGTAACCTACTGCAGAGTCACTGCATGCAGATACCAGGAGCACTTTTGGAGTTTAGAAAGCAGAGGGCACCTGAGGCCGTGAGTTCCTCCCACTCTTCCTGGATTTCCTAGAGGCCAGTTGCTTTCAGCCAAGAATATCCGCAGCCTGTGGTTTGTAAGGAGCTTGATGGTACATTCGTGCAAATTATGTGACCTTTTAAATAAAAGGCCTCGTTTTAACCTCTGCATTTTTTCTTCCAAACTATGGAGTCAGGGAAGTGAAAGAAGGCTTTTCATAGCCTGAGGTAGAACAGCTTGAATGGTTTCCTTTTTCACCAGCCTCATTTCTGGCTGAATGTCTTCACCTCTCCTCCCCTGTTCACCGAGGCTCACAGGGGAGCAGGGAGCGGGGGTGGGGTGGGATAGAGGTTGGGTGCACCATGATCTCTGGTTTCCCTTGCTCCTGGAGACCATGATGTTCATTCTAGGTTCAATCCCGTGGTACATAGCAAAGAGGTTGTCCTAAGAGACCATATGATAAGATTTGCCAGGCTCCTTAGTTGCAAGTAAGATGTTCTCTTGGAGTTTATTATCATGAGATATGATACCCTGAGCTGTTGCATCAGCAGTTATGTGACAGCGAGATGTGCCAAGGGGAAGGCAGTCATCCCCACAGTGGCCTCAACCTTGGCTTGGTGATTCTGCCCTCTTAGCTGGAAAGTTCAGTGTCTGGGTCTTTGCCACGCCATTCCAGCTCAAGCTTCGTGGCCTGGCTGCAGACGGCCGAGGGTCCCTACCACAGATGGGCCAGGCTGATAGTGACATTCAGTAGCAAGAACTGAACACAACCCCTCTGACCTTGCCAGAGCAGTGGAGGTCACATAGGTCAAGTTCACAGCCCCTCTGTGGACCGGGTGTAAAGAGCCACTGTCCTGCCATTTTTCTTGGGCCACAGGGCCTGTCCTAGCAAAGGCTGAGGGGGTTATTCTAACACTGAACTGATGTTGCCAATGTCTGTGACACCATCTGTGGGGAGGAGACATTGCAGACCTAGTCTTCAAAGCTCTTTGATGGGAGTCACCTGGGATGTGGCAGTGATGTCTATTCTTTTATGATTATATTTATCATCAGTCCCAGGCGCCCAGAACAAAAATTCATATGGACAGCCTAGACGCTGGAAACGATGCATAGTACGGAGTTGTGTCTTTTCCTGTTTCTGCTAATGAAACTGAGCAGAGCTCTGGGACCCTGCAGACTGGTCCTGTCAACCCGGGAAGAGCACCGCCTCCCTGCAGTGGGGATGCCTGAAGTGAGGGCAGATGACGCCTCCCAGGCCAGACGGGCTCCTGCCCTGGGGGCCGCCCAAGCCCACACCAAGGCTGCTGTCAGGAGTTCTCACAGCCAGCGTTCCCCACCACATTTTAGCTCTTTTTTTTTTTTTTTTAACTTAAAGTAAAACACACAGGGGCTTCCTAGGTGGCACTAGCAGTAAAGAACCTGCCTGCCAATGCCAGAGACATAAGAGATGCAGGTTCGATCCCTGGGTCGGGAAGATCCCCTGGAAGAGAAAACGGCAACCCACTCCATTATTCTTGCCTGGAGAAGCCCATGGACAGAGGAGCCTGGTGAACCACAGTCCATGGGGGTACACAGAGTTGAACACAACCGAAGTGACTCAGCACTGGCAAAGCGCACGGGAAGGGCACTTACATGTACAACCCACTAACAACACAGTAAATACACCCACTGGGCCAGCACCCGGATCAAGAAAAGACACGGCCATGACCCCAGAGCCCCCTTGTATTCCCTTCCATCCATACCCAGGAGAAATATTTCTGACGTCTAACCCCATGGATGAATTTTGGCTGTTTTTGTGCTTTATTTAAAGGGATTTGTGCTTTTTCGTGTTTTAATATTGTATGTGAGTTTATAACGTGTGTGGTGGTGATGGTTCTCACCGTGCTTGAGCAGCCCCCAGCTCGGGACCCCCAGGGCTGGCGGTGCTGTGAGTGTCCAGCCAGCGTGTGCCTTTGGTGACCACAGGGATGTGCTTCTCGTGGGCATGTGCCTGGGAATAGAACTGCTGGCCATAGCCCACGTCTGTGGCCAACTTCAGACACTGACTCGCTTTTCAAGATGCTCCTGACAGCGATGTGTCACCGTTAACTTGTGCCCGTGTCCATCACGTAGCCCGCCGTCCACAGGGAACGTCAAGTGGAAGCAGCAAGCTCACCTCCCCGAGATTCCTCAGGAGTCTGATTTGCTGTCCTAGAAACACGGGGTTAAGGACTTTTCTCACACACCTTCCTTGCCCTCTTACCAAGAACACTATTCATGTCTACACTTACTGTGAGAAATTTGCTCTGAAGACTTTTCCCCCCCTCTGATAAGTTTGTTTGTACCTGAGGGAATTGTTTTTAAGTTTTATTTCATTTAAAATTCCCACCTAACCAAGGATGGAGTAATTGTTTCTTCTTGACTGACAGAATACGAAAAGGTCTCTCAAGGCAAAGAAGTGAGAGGTCCATGCCCAGCAGCCTATGAAGTCGCTGCCTTTTGTTGTGTTTTTATATTTATGTAATTTTATTATTTATTTCTGGCTTTGCGGGGTCTTGTTTGCTGCAAGGGCTTTTCTCTAGCTGCAGTACGGGGGCTTCTCATTGCACTGGCTTCTCTTGTGGAACACGGGCTCTAGAGCATGAGGACTTCCGTAGCTGCAGTGCGTGGGCTCAGAAGTCGCGGCTCGCAGGCTCTAGAACACGGGCTCAGTGGTTGTGGTGCCCAGGCTTAGTTTTTCCACGGCATGTGGGATCCTCCCAGACCAGAGATCAGACCTGTGTCTCCTGCATTGGCAGGCGGATGCCTCACCGCTGAGCCACCGGGGAAGCCCCTTGTTCTGTTTCTGTTTTTGTATTCCTCACATGGCAGGGGAATCTGCTTGATTTGAGAAAGTAATCCCACCCTCTGTGCCCGAAGATTTAGGGCATGAAGCGGATGTTAAGATACAAGTCTCTAGGGGTAAATGCCAATATTTTTGCCTGTATGAGGGGTTAATATTTTTTTTAACTGGGAGCTATTCAAAATTCCAAACTCCTTTCCTTTCCTACATTTTCAGAAATAAGGGACAGACTTTCAACTTATTATCATCTTAGAAACTATCAGATTCTCTCATTAGTATTGAGACACGTTAGTCAACAAGGTCCAGAAGGTTTGGGCAGCAGATGGACCGGAAGTGGGATGTTTTTCCTTGCAGGTCCCTTGTTTCACCAACCACTTCATGGCAGGAGATCTCAGATGCAGCTTGTAACCTGATGATGCGCCAGGATTCAGAGAGCTGTTCAGACTGCCTCCAAGTTAGCAAAAGACAGAGAAGGATGGACCTTCTGGATTTGGGGTATTTCTTTTCTGAAATCCTCATGGATTAAGTGACAAGAATGGATGTTAAACAACAGGGGTGGGATTAGGTCTATAAACTCAAAAAGCATGACTATCAAGAGGAGGATACCAAAGAGCTTAAGATTAAAGACAATTGTCTAGTAGAGTTTAGAGCTGGGGGTAACCAGGGGTGCCATCTACCGAAGCCCTGCCTCCACGAGGCAGTTGTTATCGGTGGAGCCAAGGTCTTCCTCACTCCCACCCTCTGCAAGCTGCATCTCAGGGCTAGACAAGGGCAGCTGTAAGTGTGGAGAGATGGGATATATTAATAATTGGAATTTAGCCAAGCTCAGATACAATTAGCTTATAAATAATGTGAATAAGCTTGAAAAGATCATTTTTCCCAAGATCGTGGCTCAGTTTAAAGTCCTCTTTTCACAATAAACTCCATCACGAATACACAGGTGCCTCAACACCCAGAAAGAAGGGAGTGATTCAAGTCACAGGGACAATTTCAGGAGGTGGCTGACTGGATGCTTTTGACCCTTTCTTCTCTAGAACTGTAAGGTGGAGAAGAGGGAGAGGAAGGATATTTTGCCTCTGAAGTATGGCCCCGGGCTGCCCAGGTGGCGCTAGTGATAAGAACCTGCCTGCAATGTCGGAGATGTAAGAGATACAGGTTCAATCCATGAGTTGGGACTATCCCCTAGAATAGAAAATGGAAACCCACTCCAGTATTCTTGCCTGGAAGATTCTATGGATAGAGGAGCCTGGCGGGCTACAGTCCATGGGGCCCCAAAGAGTTGGACACGACTGAGTGACTGAGCACACAGCATGTAGCAAAATAAGGCTCCTGCCCTGTGTAGGGGGAAAGTGGGGAGGAGATATGTGAACTATTTGGGTTTAGGTTAGTTTACAAAACCAAAAGCACAATGTGTGTGTAACAAGTTATGTGTAATGACAGAAACAGATGAAGAAATAATACATGTTGCCTGAGGTTGGTGGGGAAGTCCATTCGCCTGGCATCCAGAGGACCTGGGCTTCAAGAAGGAGCAGTTGTTATGTGACAGTGGAGAAGGGGTTTCTAGCAGAGCAGCCAGCAGGGCTTGGGGGTGTGCAGCGCTGCTCTCCAATACCCCGAGGCTGCGGATGCGAGAAGCACACGGTGAGAGGCGGAGTCTACGGGGGCGGGGGAGAATTGGAGATACCGTGCACTTTTCGTCTGAGATCCCAGCCCGTGCCACCCCAGATTCCAAGGGTTCCAGAGAGGTTCAGAGGTCCTCATGAGAGGAAGAGGGATTGATGCTGATTATATAAAAGAAGAAAAAGGCATTAAGGTTCTAGGACTGTGTTTGCAGAAGATGTAAAACTAGGGGACACAGTCCTTATCCATGGAACCCACAGTGGTGCCTGGGTTAACATTCTTCTACATGTTTAGACCTTCTGTGGAAAACACAACCATTTAAAATGCCTTCTATCTGAACAGACTGGTGGTTGCCAACAGGGAAGGGGCTAGGGGAGGGATGGAGTAGGTGGTTGGGGTTAGCAGATCTAAGTTTTTGTATACAGAATGGATAAACAACTACTTAGTTACTCTGTGTATCGCACACAGAACTATATTCAATATGCTGTAATAAACCATAATGGAAAAGACTGAAAAAAAGAACATATGCTAATGTATAACTGAATTGTTTTACAGCGGAAATTAACACAACATTGTTATCAATGTTATCAACTATACTTTAATTTTTAAAAATATCAAAAACTAAGATGAAATGAGATGCTTTCTACCTAAATTGCTTTAAGTGTTCAGAGAAAAAGTAAAGAGTACTGGCCCCTTTAGGAGACAAGATTGTGGGATGCTTCTCATTTCCATCTAAGGTGGAGCTGATGTAATAATAATAGGAAACAAGTGCACAATAAATGGCATGCACTTGAATCATCCCGAAACCATCCACCAACCCCTGGTCTGTGGAAAAACCGCCTTTCACTAAACTGGCCCCTGGTTCCAAAAAGGTTGGGGACCGCTGCTGAAGACCACGCATGTGGGTGTTGCCTGGATTCCTGCGTATGCTGCCGGGACATCGGGTGAGGCGACCTGGGGTGCAGGAAAGAGTGAGTCCACTGGCCCAGCGCTTTCCTGAGTCTGTTAGAGGAAGGGGGAGACATTCGAGCCGGGGCTCACTGGGTGTCTTGGGGATACCGAGGCTAATCTGACCAAATGCTTCCAACCTTAAGTAACAGAACACCTAACTTAAAAGCAGCTTAACAGGAGTTTTGTACTTGCCTCCTATTCTGGCTCAGTTGGTAAAGACTCTGCCTGCAATGCAGGAGAGCAGGGGAGGAGTCCCTGGAGGAGAACACTGCACTCCAGTATTCTTGCCTGGAAAATCCCATGGAAAGAGGAACTTGGTGGGCTACAGTCCATGGGTTCACAACAGTCAGACGTGACTTAGTGGCTAAACGACCCACCACCTATTCGCCCTGCTGGCACGGCGGGGTGCACACCCAGGGCTGTGGAAACAGACAAAACACACACCATGCGACACTGGGCAGAGGAGGCTGGGAGCAGGTGCCGGTCACCCATACTCACTGCCCAGGACTGCACACCACGGCGCTGCAGCGGGGGCAGCGTGAACAGCAGAGGTGGGGAGCAGCAGCCGTGATACCAGGAACGTGAGGAGCCCCACTTCCCATAGCAGGACGTGACTGGCTGGGAAGTGACACTTGCCACTCAGGGCCCAGCAGGATGCCGGGCAGGGGACCGAGATGTCCTCCTGAACACCCTATGTGCACAAGACACCCTCACCACACAGTTGGTTCGGTTCCCAAGGACGGACTCCGAAGAGGAAACGTTGACTCAACAGATTTGCTCATGTACAATATTCCTCCATATGCTCAAAGGACTTGTCTTTGCCAATGTGGGAGGGAGGAGAATATTGTGTTGCTCTTCTGATTAGGATACTGCATTAGAGTTCCTCAGAGAGACAGTGCCAGTGGGGTCTGTGTATATGCACATATATATCACAAGGAAAATCAGATTTCATATCTATATATGCATGTGGAATTGCTTGTGTGATTACAGAAGCTGGCAAGTCTCCAAGTCTGCGGTTAACAGGCTGGAGACCCAGGCCTGTGGCACAGTAGTCCCCCTTATCGGCAGTCTCAGTTTCCACGATTTCACTTACCTATGGTCAAGTGGGGTCAAGTGGGGTCCAAAAATATTAAATGAAAGTTCCGGAAACAATTCACAAGCTGTGCAGCACTCTGAGTGGTATGATGAAATCTCTGGACTCTTGCTCCGTCCCTCCTGGGATCCCCAACCGTCAGCTTCATCTGCGCATTACTCAGCCACTGACATCATCATGGCTCAGTGATCCAAGATCACCTAAAGCAGATGGTTCTCTTCTGATGTATCAGAAGGTCAGTGGTAGCCTAATGCCACGCCATTCACCTCACTCTAGCTCATCACGTAAGCTTTTTATCATCTCACATCATAACAAGAAGGGTGAGTACGCCACAATATTTTGAGATAGAGATTTACTTAACTTTTATTATAATGCATATTTTTTGACGTGTACATACTGCTTGAGGTCTTCCCTGTAGCTTAAACGGTAAAGAATCTGCCTGCAACACAGGAGACCTGGGTTTGATCCTGGGTTAGGAAAATCCTCTGGAGAAGGGAATGGCAATCCACTCCAGTATTGTTGCCTAGAGAATCCCATGGACAGAGGAGCCGGGTGGATTACAGTCCATGGGATCACAAAAAGTCGGACACAACTGAGCAACTAACACTACTACTACATACTGCTTTATTGTATTTATTTGTTTTTGGCTGCACTGGATCTCCACTGCCGCACACAGACTGTCTAGTTGTGGAGAACAGCGGCTGCTCTTCAGTCGCGGTGCATGGGCTTCTCATGTGGTGGCTTCTCACGGGCTCAGTAGTTGCAACTTGCTGGCTCTAGAGTGTGCAGTCTTCAGTAATTGTGACGCACAGGCTTAGCTGCTCCTCAGCATGTGGGATCTTCCCAGACCAGGGATTGAACTCCTGTCCCCTGCATTGGCAGGTGGATTCTTATCCACTGTCCTGCCAGGGAAGTCCAGAATATATTTTTATAATTGTAAATTGTGGGGGGCAATGCTGTGTGGCTTGCAGGGATCTTAGTTCGCTGGCCAGAGGTTGAACCCATACCCACAGAGGTGAAAGCACAGAGTCCTAACCACTGGACCGCCAGAGAAGTTCCTATGATCGTTCTGTTTTATTATTATAGTTGTTAATCTCTTACTGTGCCTAACTTATTAACTAAGCTTTACTATAGGTATGTGCATGTATAGGAAAAAACAGAGTCATGCACAGGGCCCCTTCCGGACTAGCTGCAGTTTCAGGCATCCAGTGGGTATTTTAGAACATAGCTCCAGTGGACAAGGCTGGATGCAACCGTTCAGGTCTGAAGGCAGGCAGGCTCCAGACCCAGAAGAGCTGATGCTTCAGGTCAAGTCTGAAGACAGGAAAATGCTGACGTCCCAGGGACTTCCCTGGTGATCCACTGGTTGTCTCTGGGCTTCCAATACAGGCGATGCGGGTTCAATCCCTGATCAGGGAACCACGATCCAACATATTGCTTGGTGTGCCCAAAAGATTAAAAAAACAAAATTAGGACCACCCAGATTGGGAGAGCAATCTGCTTTACTCAGTCTTCTGATTCAAATGCTAATCTCATTCAAAAACATCACACAGACTCACCCAGAATATCTGACCACGTCTGGGCACCCCACAGCCCAGTCTACTTCACATGTAAAATTAACCATCATAGCTATGTACTCCTGATCTTCCCTTGGCTGCCAAAGGCCTAGCAGACATTTGGGAAACAGGACTTTCTCTCTACTTTAGGCCTGATCAAAATGCTTCCTCCCCCACTAAGAGGAAAGGGAGCTGTGATACGCTTCCCCACTGTGACCAGAAAGGGGCTTTTGTCCCCATTTCATTGCCAAGGGGAAAAGTCAAATTCAAATATTTGTTTCTGTATCCTATTCCCCAAATCCTTCTAATTTACCTACCTGGGACAGCCTGTCCTGGTGACCCCTGGGGGTTCTCCACCAGGGAGACCCTGTTCTGGGAGTTTGTAGGCCCCTGAGTGTGTGGGAGGGACAGGCGCTGTTGGGAAAAGTGAGACAACACCTGAACACTGTGAGTGCACCCCATGCAGTGCGGAGGGGCACAAGGCGGGGGTCGGGACAGGGGGTGACCACCCGGAGCCACTCAGACCTCAGACGTAGGTTGAAAAGCTGGGCTCACATCAGATCAGATCAGTGGCTCAGTCGTGTCCGACTCTTTGCGACCCCATGAATTGCAGCACACCAGGCCTCCCTGTCCATCACCAACTCCCGGAGTTCACCCAGACTCACGTCCATCGAGTCAGTGACGCCATCCAGCCATCTCATCCTCTGTCGTCCTCTTCTCCTCCTGCCCCCAATCCCTCCCAGCATCAGAGTCTTTTCCAATGAGTCAACTCTTCGCATGAGGTGGCCAAAGTACTGGAGTTTCAGCTTTAGCATCATTCCTTTCAAAGAAATCCCAGGGCTGATCTCCTTCAGAATGGACTGGTTGGATCTCCTTGCAGTCCAAGGGACTCTCAAGAGTCTTCTCCAACACCACAGTTCAAAAGCATCAATTCTTCTTTGCTCGGCCTTCTTCACAGTCCAACTCTCACATCCATACATGACCACAGGAAAAACCATAGCCTTGACTAGACAAACCTTTGTTGGCAAAGTAATGTCTCTGCTTTTGAATATGCTATCTAGGTTGGTCATAACTTTCCTTCCAAGGAGTAAGCGTCTTTTAATTTCATGGCTGCAGTCACCATCTGCAGTGATTTTGGAGCCCAGAAAAATAAAGTCTGACACTGTTTCCACTGTTTCCCCATCTATTTCCCATGAAGTGATGGGACCGGATGCTGTGATCTTCGTTTTCTGAATGTTGAGCTTTAAGCCAACTTTTTCACTCTCCACTTTCACTTTCATCAAGAGGCTTTTGAGTTCCTCTTTACTTTCTGCCATAAGGGTGGTGTCATCTGCATATCTGAGGTGATTGATATTTTTCCCGGCAATCTTGATTCCAGCTTGTGTTTCTTCCAGTCCAGCGTTTCTCATGATGTACTCTGCATATAAGCTAAATAAACAGGGTGACAATATACAGCCTTGACAAACTCCTTTTCCTATTTGGAACCAGTCTGTTGTTCCATGTCCAGTTCTACCTGTTGCTTCCTGACCTGCATACAAATTTCTCAAGAGGCAGGTCAGGTGGTCTGGTATTCCCATCTTTTTCAGAATTTTCCACAGTTTATTGTGATCCACACAGTCAAAGGCTTTGGCATAGTCAATAAAACAGAAATAGATGTTTTTCTGGAACTCTCTTGCTTTTTCCATGATCCAACGGATGTTGGCAATTTGATCTCTGGTTCCTCTGCCTTTTCTAAAACCAGCTTGAACATCTGGAATTTCACGGTTCACATATTGTTGAAGCCTGGCTTGGAGAATTTTGAGTATTACTTTACTAGCATGTGAGATGAGTGCAATTGTGCGGTAGTTTGAGCATTTTTTGGCATTGCCTTTCTTTGGGATTGGAATGAAAACTGACCTTTTCCAGTCCTGTGGCCACTGCTGAGTTTTCCAAATTTGCTGACATATTGAGTGCAGCACTTTCACAGCATCATCTTTCAGGATTTGGAATAGCTCAACTGGGATTCCATCACCTGCACTAGCTTTGTTTGTAGTGATGCTTTCTAAGGCCCACTTGACTTCACATTCCAGGATGTCTGGCTCTAGGTCAGTGATCACACCATCGTGATTATCTGGGTCGTGAAGATCTTTTTTGTACAGTTCTTCTGTGTATTCTTGTCATCTCTTCTTAATATCTTCTGCTTCTGTTAGGTCCATACCATTTCTGTCCTTTATCGAGCCCATCTTTGCATGAAATGTTCCTTTGGTATCTCTGATTTTCTTGACGAGATCGCTAGTCTTTCCCATTCTGTTGTTTTCCTCTATTTCTTTGCATTGATCGCTGAAGAAGGAGATCAATGCAAAGAAATAGAGGAAAAGCTGGGCTAGACGCAGCCTTATCCTATTCCTGGATGAGGCCAGGTTCACCAGTGTGTGTGCGCGCGCGCGCGTGTGTGTCTGTATCTGTGTGTGTCTGTGTGCTGCAGCTCTGCAATGGCATTCCATTCTTTAAAAGACTTCGCATCACTCCAGGATACACCATCCCCACAGTTCCCATCAGCCCAGCGCTCCCCTTCACACGGGCTCACTGGCCACAGCACCTGGGGTTCGGGTCCGCATCAGGGTGAGAGGGGGTTGCAGCAAACTATTGAAAATCTTGCAGGAAGGCGAGGTGAGGCACAGGGACGAAGCAGCCAGTCTCTTGGGTAGGTTTAGCCAGCTTCCCTTCGCCCCCAGCGCGGCCAGTTCGCTGCTGCAGGTGAGGGCCAGAGGGTCTCCTCGTCCCACGGAACTGGGCAGCGGCGCTCGGGCTACCCCTGGCGGTCGCGTTCAACAGTGCAGCCAGTCGAGAGCGGGTGTGCAGCGCCCTCTGCCGGTCAATAGCTGTCATTTCTTTCCCTTGAATTTCGCCTTGGGACTGGGAAGTTCTGTTACTGTCCTTCGTTCATAGTTAAGAAAACGGAGATACAGAGAAATTAGTAATTTATCCAAAGTGAAACTGACTGAGAGGGGATGTGAATCCACACATTCTGACTGCAGGCTCTGCGTTAAGACCAAGGTAGCTAATATGACCTCAAGGTGTGTCCACAAAAATGTGTGCACAGAGTCTTCCTTGGGGACCCAGCAGATCTGACCACTCCTGGGGGGCTGTGATGAGCCCTGTGTACCCCACTTTTGGAAAGCCATCAGCAGCAAATCACAACACATTCAGGATGAATGGCCAAAATGATGAGAGGATTCAAAGTCCAGTCATGTGAGGAAAAATGGAAAGCATGGGGGTTTTTTTCCTGGAGAAGGGACTTAGGAAACAGGAGAGGATTCCACACACCCGAAAGGAAGAGGGACTGGAGTGCCCTGGGATCCCATGGTGGGGACAGTGGGCGGGCTGTTCTTTGTGGTCCAGAGCCTTTCAAGGAAGCGCCCCACAAGGCGCTCCCTGGCCCTTGCCAGCTGGGATGGAGGGATGTGGACAAATGTGAAAGACCCTCAAGGCACTCGCAGCCTCTCGGATGCAGGGCAGTGGGTGTTAGCAACAGGGCAGGAAGCCAGACCAGCCCTGGGGAGGGCCCAAGGCTGTCTGCTCTCCTCTATGGGGCGAGGTGGGAGGTGATTTTGGCTGCACTGTGGCCTGCCAGCTTCTGTAATCGTGGGCACGCGGGCTTCTCTAGTTGTGGCATGCAAGCTCTCAGGGGTTTCAAGGGGGTGGTTGTGGATGCTGCTCAGGACCTGGCTCCTTTGGGGCACAGGACACATCTGCCAGCCTCTGAGGGGCTGAGCTCTCTAAACCTGGGGGCTAGAGGTGTGCTCCCCAAACTGCAGGCAGTGACTGAGGAAGGGCGTTCTAAACATCAGAAGGGGGTGCCCTGAACCCCATGCAGCCTCTTTTGCCCCACAGCAGGGGAGACGGGACGGTGGGTGCCTAGGAGAACAGACAGACTTCGTTGCTTGTTGTTTATGGGCTGCCCAGTCTCTCTGGGTCTCTTTAGAGTTTGTATTTTGTTTCTTAGTGGCAGCCTTTTGGTTGGGCAGATGCTGAGGCCTCCGGAGTGGGAAGCCCCTCACTATGTCTGGCACCTGCCTGCTGGGTGCTGGGGGCCGCAACGGGGAGCAAGGGTCGGGTCCTCCGTCCCCTCACCAATGGTGAACCTGAGGCTCAGATACTACCCCGTGAGGTGGAAGCAGACAGAGTGTGTGGATGAGGGGCATCAGTAGAGGGTCTCCAGGAGGCCAGCGCTGAGCCAGAGTTGGGGGTGCAAAAGATTTATGGGGGAGCAATGCCAGCAGTGGAAAATTCTGAAAGAGATGGGAATACCAGACCACCTGACCTGCCTCTTGAGAAATTTGTATGCAGGTCAAGAAGCAACAGTTAGAACTGGACATGGAACAACAGACTGGTTCCAAATAGGAAAAGGAGTACGTCAAGGCTATATATTATCACCCTGCTTATTTAACTTATATGCAGAGTACATCATGAGAAACGCTGGACTGGAAGAAGCACAAGCTGGAATCAAGATTGCCGGGAGAAATATCAATAACCTCAGATATGCAGATGGCACCAGCCTTATGGCAGAAAGTGAAGAGGAACTCAAAAGCCTCTTGATGAAAGTGAAAGTGGAGAGTGAAAAAGTTGGCTTAAAGCTCAACATTCAGAAAACGAAGATCATGGCATCCAGTCCCATCACTTCATGGGAAATAGATGGGGAAACAGTGGAAACAGTGTCAGACTTTATTTTTCTGGGCTCCAAAATCACTGCAGATGGTGACTGCAGCCATGAAATTAAAAGACACTTACTCCTTGGAAGGAAAGTTATGACCAACCTAGATAGCATATTCAAAAGCAGAGACATTACTTTGCCAACAAAGGTTTGTCTAGTCAAGGCTATGGTTTTTCCTGTGGTCATGTATGGATGTGAGAGTTGGACTGTGAAGAAGGCTGAGCAAAGAAGAATTGATGCTTTTGAACTGTGGTGTTGGAGAAGACTCTTGAGAGTCCTTTGGACTGCAAGGAGATCCAACCAGTCCATTCTGAAGGAGATCAGTCCTGGGATTTCTTTGAAAGGAATGATGCTAAAGCTGAAACTCCAGTACTTTGGCCACCTCATGCGAAGAGCTGACTCATTGGAAAGAACTCTGATACTGGGAGGGATTGGGGGCAGGAGGAGAAGGGGACGACAGAGGATGAGATGGCTGGATGGCATCACTGACTCGATGGACGTGAGTCTGGGTGAACTCCGGGAGTTGGTGATGGACAGGGAGGCCTGGTGTGCTGTGATTCATGGGGTCGCAAAGAGTCGGACATGACTGAGCCACTGAACTGAATGCCAGAAGAGAAAAGGGGAGCGAGCGGGGCTGGAAGGAGGAGTTGGCAAGCTGCCTCTGGTCTCAGCAGCCCAGTGGATGCTCATATTCTCAGTGCCCATTAGAGGAGGCTGCGGGGTGGAACTGGCCACGGTGCCCTCACCTGGCTTAGTCACTGGCTGAAGGGGCCGAGAGGAAGATGGCCTTGACTGTGTGACTCAAAAGCTGACTCTGATCCCATCACTCAGGTTAGCCCCCAGCTGACCACCCTCCTTGCAGCTCCTTCTGAGGGGTCCATCTGGGAGTCACCTAAGTCCAGTCCGTGATGGAGGGTGAGTGGAGGGGTGGGGGCTGAAGCCAGGCCTGTGCCCCACAACCCACAGCTCCCCCAGAAGGCCACAGCAGCACTGGGCGGTCCACCACGGGTCAGCCTCATCCAGAGAAGGGGCGGCTTGCTGCATGGCCCTCCCAGTCATCCATGAAGAGGGGTGGTCCCCCAACTGCCTGGACCCCCAGACTCCCAAGAAGACTGGAGTTGGATTCTTAAGGCAGTCCTGTTCCTCATGACTCACCTGTGACAAAGGTGGCTCGAATAGGGGCCAAAGCACAGCGTGTGTTCTGTGCGACCAGCAGGCCAAGCTGGGAGTGAAAGTGGCCGGACACGGAGACATTGTCTGACCGGAGCTTCTCACTCACCTCCAGCCCCAGGGTCCCCTGAGCCTAGGCCCAGTGTGCTGGTCACCTGCTGCCTCCAGGGTCTCTCCGCCCCTCCAGCAGTGTCTGTCTGCTCTTTCCTATTATATGCCAGCATTGATGGCAAATCTTGGGCTCGGGGCCCTGGGACCTCTCCACTGATGCCCAGCCCCTCCCACAAGCACAGAGCTCCAGACCATGGGCCCCTCATCAGGTACTAAGACTCCCCGTTTTATAAAAACACGGAATCCCAGAGAGTGGAGGTGGGAGTTGTCTGAGGTCACCCAGCAGCAGATACCGGCTCCAGGGTGGGGAGTTCCTGACACCCAGAACGGGTGCTTAAAACCCCAGATCAAACTGCCCACCTCCAAGTGGACGCTTCCCAGCTTGTTAATTATCCTTCTCTGCTGCCTGAAGTAGGATGTTTGTGTTTTACTGTAGGAAGGGCTGACACTTATTGAGCACCTACTGTGTACCAGGTGCTTGGAACACGAAGAGAAATAAAACACAGTCTCGGCCACTGTGTGGAGTGAGTGTGTTGCCTCACTGAGGTTTGTCACGCGAGCACAGACCAGCTCTGGACCCCGGAAAGTGCACCTCCATGCTGCTTTATTTATGTGCCCACAAGGCTTTTCCAGCTCTAGCTGGTCTGAATTTCCTGTTGCTCCGACAAGAGTTAAGGGAGCCGAGAAGCCCAGGGTGACCTGAGGCTTCACCACAAACTTGTCCTTGTGGAGACCGCCCCCGCCCCCAGACTGGGTGGACTGCGAGGTGGGAGGCACCAGCCAGAGAGGGCAGAGCCAGCCGCTGGGCTCTGAGACCAGCACCCTGCACTGGTTGTCAGGCTGCTGTAACGAAGGGCTGCAGACTGGGGGGCGCTTCACCAGCTGAAAGTGTCGTTTCCAGTTTGGGAGGCTTCGAAGTCCAAGATCCAGTTGTCAGCAGGCTGGGGAGGAGAATCTATCTCCTTGGCTTCTAGATGGCTGGCTGCTCCCTGTGGGTTCTTGTAGTCTTCCTTCTGCACACATCTGGGTCCAAAGTTCCTCTCCTCTCTAGTTGTGGCCACTGGCTCAGCAGTTGCTCCAAGGCATGTGGGTTCCCTGACCAGGGATCGAATCTGAGTCACATGAATTGCAAGACAGATTCTTTACCACTGGGCTACCAGTGAAGTCTCCTCAATTCAGGGGAGTCGGGTTCGATCCCTGTTCAGGGAACCCACATGCCTTGGAGCAACTGCTGAGCCCGTGGCCACAACTAGAGAATCTGGGCACAGCATCAGAAGATCCCGCGGGACTCAGCGCAGGTCCCACGTGCCAGAACTAAGACCTGACACAGTCAAGTAAGTACATAGATAAATAATTAAAAAACCCACTCTGACTCCCCTATCTCCCCTAAAAGTGGGAAATAAATCTCCCATGTGAAGGTATCTTCCCTGTACAGGAAGGATAAAAAGCATTCTTATCACCAGAGTTAGGGAATCCAAGGCTAAGAAAGATGCATAAACAAACTGTGTTACTTCATTAGTCTGCAACCCCAAGTACAAGCTCTTTTGTTAATACCAAGTAAGTAATTGTTTAAAAATGATATGTAAACATCCTGTTTTGGTTATTTCGGGAGTCCCATTTCTATCAGCGTGCATGCTCAGGTGCTCAGCCTTGTCAGACTCTGCTCACTAGGCCCTTTGGCAAGAATACTGGAGTGGGTTGCCATTTCCTCCAAGGGATCTTCCTAACCCAGGAACTGAACCAGGGTCTCCTGCTCTCCCGATTGGCAGGCAGATTCTTTACCACTGAGCCTTCCATGCATATGAATTAATTTTTTAAAATTTGTCTTGTGTCAATTGAATTATTAGAGCAACCAAAAGAACCCATGAGTGTGGCAGGGGTGGGGGGGATTTCCCCCTTCCTGACTATTGCACAGAACAGTTGCCTGAGGACAGTGTACCCACACTTGTCAACTGCAGTGTGGAATCACCTGGGGTCTCGGGCAGAACACCTGAGCATCTGAGGCAGCAAGCGGGGCAAAGGAAGACAATGTGTGCTCAGTCGCTCAGTCGTGTCCGACTCTTTGTGACCCCATGGACTGAAGCCCGCCAGGCTTCTCTGTCCAAGGGATTCTCCAGGCAAGAGTACTGAAGTGGGTTGCCATTTCCTCCTCCAGGGGATCTTTCCTACCCAGGGATTGAACGTGCGTCTCCTGTATTGGGAGGCAGATTCTTTACCACTGCACCACCTGGAAGCCCAAAGGAAGAGAATTCAAGTGAAGACAGCCCTTAGGTTTTGTTCCTAGCACGGAAATTCCCAAGCAGGATGCCCCGGAAGAGGACACGCCTTCTTTTCAGGGCAGGAGTGGCAGCTGCTCCTGGCAACTCCAACTATCGAACGGCCCCACTGTCAGGGGGTTGGGGATACAGGGTCCCTGTGCCTTAGGGCTGCCGGATTGAGCAATAAAAATACAGGATGCCCAATTCAATTTCAGTCTTAGGTTCACAGCAATTTTTTTTAAGTACAAGTATTTCCTACACATTGCATGGAACATACCTACACTACAAAATGACTTACCTGTTAGATCAAGAGGTCAGGAAAGACCTCTCTGAGGGACGTCTGGGCAGAGACCTGAATGAAATCAAGAGAGAGCAGGACAGACCTGGGGGACCAGGGGAAGCAGAGGGTGGGAAGGTGTGGTTTATTGGAATCTCATAAGGGTCAGTGTGGTATGTTTCAGGTTTTAGTGTGAGCGGATGAAAATGCGGATCCGGTACCCTGACTAAATAGAAGTAGTTGGCAGACACAGGGCTCACTCCTAAATAAGCCCTCCTGGAATCTGGCTTGCTCCCTCCTTCTCCTTGCATTTTCTGCACACAGTCCAGGGGGTTCAACTCATGGTCTTGGGGGTCAGAGGTGGGAGCCCTTCAGGGATCATCTCACGCAAACCCCTCCTGTTTCTGGCGGGGGATGGGTGCCAGGGGTCTCTGAAGACCTTGCGCGCGGGGATGAAGGGGAGGAAGTGGCTCTGCAGTGCCTGGTCTTCAGCTCCTGTGTGTTTCTGGAAAGAGCATGGGGATCAGGTGTGTAATTTTGGAGACACACCTCCTCCATCACACACACACACACACACACACACACACACACACACTCTTTCTCTCTCTCTCTCTCTCTCTCTCACCTCTCTTACCACTTTTCAGCTGGGGCCCCTCGATGGGACATCCGGCTTTGATGCCGCCAAAATCTTGGCATTCTCTCCCCACCGAAGCCAGATAAAAAACACGGAGACAGAGTTTGGAGGAAATAGAAAGGTGGTTTTAATCTTCTGCCGGCGGAGGGAAGACGCAGCAGGCTCATGCCTCAAGAATTGTGCCCCTCTTCCGGGGGGAGTCTAGGAGATTATATAGATGAGGGTTCCAAGTTCTGGGTTGGTGATGAGGAACAAAGGTATAAGAATATTGTATAATTCTTGTATTGTTTCAAAAACAGTCAGAGGCTGGCATCAGGTAGCCCAGTAGTTGGGTCCATTGTCTTTTGTGAATTGTACTGGGCTTTCTTTGTATAATGCAAAAGAGAGGGGGAAAAAAAAAAAACAGCGAGGAAGAGAGTGCTGTAAAGGTGAGAACAGATTCAGGATGTAATTAGCATAGAGTCAAAGGATAATAGATGCAGAATGAAGCTTACCCAGAGCTAGGAGGCAGAAAAGCAAACTCGGTTGTAGACAACAGATTAGAAACAGTGAAAGTAAAACCTAGGAGTGATCAGGCCTGCTCACTGTTCTTTTTATCTTCTTCGTTCTCAGGAAAGAAAAACCCGTTCCTCTTTTTTCCTTCGCATTACACCAGCTTGACCATGTCAGGCGGGAGGTGGTCTCTACCTGGCAGCTCGCAGTTCCCTGACCCCTTGGGACATGCGTGCAGGTCTAACTGGAGTCCCTAGCTAGGGCTCAACTTCCTTTTTTCTGGTTTGAAAGAACATGCCAGAGAAAGAACAATGTCCCTTCCCCAGAGCAAGGGCCCCAGAAAGCTCCTTACACTTCTCCAAGCTGGGCGGTCAATCGCAGGCCTTTGACTCTTCCCTGGACCTCAGCCCCTAGCGCCTCTGAGAGCCCCACGAGCCCGTCTGTCCAGACCTTCATCCACCCACCGCCTCCGCGAAGGGAAGCGAAAGGGTCAGAATTGCCCCAGCAATGCCCCCTCCCCTCCAGCACCTCCTGCCCCCGCAGTCCAGCCCCGCCCCGGGCACACCCATCCTCTGCGGAAGGACGCGCCACGGCCGCCCCCCGCCCCGCCGGTCCCCTCCCCCGCCTCCCCGGCTCCCCAGCCCAGAGCAGAACTGAGACCGGAAGTGAGCTCAGCTGCTCCAGCCGCAGAGAGGGCGGCTCCCGCAGGCCGGCCCTGCAGGTGCCTGCAAGTTTCTGAAGCAGACCTCACTCCAGCCCCAAACCCACAGCGTCAGGACCTGAAGACCTGGAGAACCTGAACACAGCACTCGGATCGATCCATCCCAAAGGCCGTGCACATCGTTGGTGCTTATCTGGCGCCCGATGGCCCTCGGGAAGATACAAACAGGGACAGTCTTTGCTGCACCCACGCGGGCCAGGAGCACCCCCTGCGGTGGCCAAGGATGGGGAGAGCGAGAAACACACCCCGCCTCTAGGCCCCAGACGGCCCCAGCCCTCCTCAGCTGCAGTGGCTCCAGGCGGGTCACTTCGTTGCTGGGTTCTGTTTTCTCCGGGAATTGTGAGGTTGAGATGAGGACACATGCAAAGTGTGTAAACTGTGATAAACAAAGGTGCATAGCAGCAACCCATCTGCCGTCTTCC
Source organism: Bos grunniens (assembly GCF_055505025.1). NCBI lineage: Eukaryota > Metazoa > Chordata > Mammalia > Artiodactyla > Bovidae > Bos > Bos grunniens. The sequence continues at coordinate 52,606,784 of NC_141180.1, forward strand.
TGCCTGCCTTCCCTGGTGACTTGTCAAGTTATTTTGAGAGGGGTAGCTAAGGGTGGAAGACACATCTAGGAGGTTCATGCAGTTCATGGTGACCCTTGTTTCTTTGGAGGTGGCACAGTAGAGCGGTGGAGAGGGTATGGCTTTCCATGTCCTGGCTGTGTGACCTTCAGCAAGTGGCTTAGCTTCTCTGTGCTTCGATGTGAAACTGGCTAAATGAGATTGATACTATCAATACCTACTTTAGGGGGTTGTGTTGAGGATTTAACAACACATATTAAGTTCTCCATTCTGTAAGTGCCTGGCACATAGTAACTGCTCAACAGGAGTTAGTTCTGGTCATGCTGCACACCTGGGGGCAAAGAAGCAGAGGCCAGCCTAGGGGCACTGCTGATTTTTGTTGGCACCCCAGGGCCCAGACACTGTGCTGTTCCTCCACCTTTGGTTTCCTTCTGTTTCCTGATCCTCTTTCCAATAAATTGCCTTTTGGGGCAAAAGTTAGGATCTGTTACTCTTGTAGCCTTAACCCTGGAATGGAAAAGAAACAACCAGTATCATTCCCCTAAACTAATCTCACCTGGAGCTTGTATCTCCCTGAGGGGAATTGTTCATTTTTGATTTCTGAGGACCCCTCCTCCCCCACCAACTCCATGGGCTCATCAGGAATCAAAAGGCTTTCAGGGGAACAGGAACAGGAGAAGGGGCCTACGCCACAGTTCCCTGAGCACTGCCCCCGCCTCCAGGGGCTCCCAGATGTCCCCACAGGCTCTTCCTGGGCGGTCACAGGCATATACTGGGATCCCCCCACCCTGGTCTTGAGCCTGGGGAGGGGGGCTCTGTGGACTCGTCCAGGGCTCATGCCATGTCCCCTGGGCAGTCTGGCCTTCCCACTGGAGGAGACCGAGGCCTGGGCTCTGGCCCTGCCAGGCCTTAGGCAACCCAAGTGGATTTTTCTTGGGGCTGGGCAGCCCCTGAAGCACCAGGAATCAGTCTGCTTCCCCCGCCTTTCCTCTCTCTCTGAGAGCCTGGTGGGGGAACATGAAGGCCCGTCTGTCTTTCTGGGTGGAGGAAGGGAACGGCCTTTCATTTTATTCCTCATGTGCCGACAGTTTATTTCACAGCCATCCTGCATACTTGCAGCTGAAGACGTGTGAACCAAGAACAAAGTGTGGCTCACCACTGAGTCTACAAGGGCCAACGTCCTAACCCACTGTATTCCTACCAACAGTGTGCCCCGAGAAGAAATCAGGATGAAGAACAGGATTAGGCACCCTGTGCTTTGATGAAACGGGCCCCTGGATAGTTAGATGCATAGCTTAGGGGAGTATTTTTGCATCTTCCCATTCATAGGAAAGCACTAAAATCATGAACTTGAGATATCTGTTCTTCGTGATTAGCAGTTATCTTTTACCAAGATGTATGCTGGCCCAGATGTATTTCCTAGCCAAAAATCATACAGAAACTGGTTTCTCCCCAATTTCTTCAGAGTAGTTTCCTCTGAGCTGCTGAGTGGCTGTCTCCCAGGTTATTGTCTTCAGCAAGACCCTGAATAAAACTTAAATTTACAGCTCTTACTGTGTCTTTAAGCCAACAGATGTCTCAGAGGAGGCCCCAGGTTTCAGGGGAGATGATGCCCGGGTCTTGGTCAGTTCAGCCCACAGACCGCTGAGGCCCTGCCTGCACCTCTGCCTTGACACTGGGACAGCAGGACCCCACCATGCCCACTTCGCTCACCCAGAAGAAGATGAGGCTTAGTATTTCCTTTCCCCAGCTTGGGCTGATCAGGCATTGTCACATTACTTTCTCAGGTCCCACTTCCTGTCCCACTGAGGCCCACAGGCTAACCACCCCCAGTGACCCACATCATTTCTTCACAGCTTCTTCTGTCTGTTCTCAGGTTATCAGACGTCCAGATTGCCCCCTGGGACAGAACTCCTGCTTATGCAGGTGACAGGGATGACTCCCAAGCTTTTTCCCCTGTTGTTCGTAGCCCAGGCTTCCTGCCAGCTCACCCAGGCCGTGCCTCTCCTCTGGCCCATGAGTTTCCTCCTCTGGACCCTGCCGATCAAAGCCCAGAGCTGACTCCTGGGATCTGCAACACAGGCATCTCAGGCCTCACTCTTCCCCCTTCCCCACCCCTAACCCCACCTCTGGTCATTTCCTCTTTCAAGATGCAGACTGGGCTTGCAAGTCTGGTTAAACACCCCGTCAAATCTCCTATTTCCTGTCATTAAGAAGGAGAAAAAAGGCAGTTGTTCAGAATCTTCAGATGTGAGCAAATCCCAAGAGTATTTCTTTATTATAAAGCATCTTTCAGCAAAGAAGAAATTCCAGTGGCCAAAGTTTCATATTTTTTCAATGAAACAGAAACAGATATTTTAATTTAGAAGCAAAATATCGTGGTCCTTGTGCCTCTCTCTTCTTTCTTGCCCTTCTCCACATGATATTTGTGACTTGGTGACATCTTTCTTGCTGATGTTTGCATCTTTCTCATGCATCTTTCTCGTGCAGCCATGAAATCAAAAGATACTTGTTCCTCGGAAGGAAAACTATGACAAACCTAGACAGGGTATTAAAAAACATAGACATCACTTTGTCAATTAAGGTCCTTATAGTCAAAGCTGTGGTTTTTCCAGTCGTCATATATGGATGTGAGGGTTGGACCATAAAGAAGGCTGAGCACCAAAGAATTGATGCTTTCGAATTATGGTGCTGGAGAAGACTCTTGAGAGTCTCTTGGACAGCAAGGAGATCAAGCCAGTCAAGTCTAAAGGAAATCAACCCTGAATATTCGTTGGAAGGACTGATGCTGAAGCTGAAGCTCCAATAGTTTGGCCACTTGATGCAAAGAGTTGACTCACTGGAAAAAACCCTGATGCCAGGAAAGATTGAGAGCAGGAGGAGAAGGGGGTGGCAGAGGATGAGATGGTTGGATGGCATCACTGACTCAATGGACATGAGTTTGAGCAAACTCTGGGAGATGGTGAAGGACAGGGAAGCCTGGTGTGCTGCAGTCCATGGGGTCACAAAGGGTTGGACATGGCTTAGCATCTGAACAACAACATCTTTTTCAACCCAGTGCTTCAGACTACCTCAAAGCATTTTATTTGCCTTTCCTGTAAAGCTAAGCCCCCTCACCTTGACCGCTTTAGCCCAGATCAGCACTAGCTCTCACCAGGATGGCAGCCACAGCTCCTCACCCTCTGCCTGTCTCTAGTCTCACTCACCCCACCTCTGCCTACCCTGCGCCGGCCAGGTCTCTGATCCTCTTGTTCTTCTTGCTCAGTGGTGAAACATTGTCTACAGAGGGCGGCAAACTTTCTCTGTAGAGGGCCAAATGCACACAGTTTAAGGCCATATGGTAGACCCTGCCATTCTAGCCTAGGTGGGACTGTGTTCCAATAAAACGTTTGCAAAAATAGGCAGCAGGCTAGATTCAGCCGTGGACTGCAATTTGCCAACCCTGATCACAGAAGATGTGGACAGCTCAACCTGCCCTAAGACACCTCTCCAGGTGTGGTTGCTTTCTCCCTCTTCACTTCCACTTCCCACACCCCTCTGCCACCCCCAGTCCACTCACTGCCAATTCCATATTGCTTCAGGTGGCCCCAATGCACTGTGTTCCTGCTGTGTCTTTGCATGCGACGATTCTTCATCCTAGGCTTCACCCTTTCTCCACCTGGGAATTGCCCACCTCTCCCTCCAGATTCAGCATCACCCCTCCCTGGGCATCTCTGTTCACACCCACTCCCAGCTGTTCACCCTTCCCGCTTCATTTGCCTGACCTCTGACAATACCAGCCCTTTTCTCCTCTTCCTTTGGATTCCATCTTGCCTTGTATTTTTCACTTTTCCTGCCTCTCCTGCCTCCCCTCTTCCATCTCCTGCCAGTCTCATCCCTGGCGCTCCTCGCTGCCCATTTCCAGCTCCTGCTCCCCTCTCCCTCGCTGTGGGCCATCTCCTCCCCGTGGCTCACTTACCTCCTGGAAGCTGATGCTCCCAGAAACACACCTCCAGCTGGACCTCTCCAGAGCATGAGACTCCGGACTCCCGAAGACGCCATACTCAAAGTCGCATCAGCTGCTCCCGCTCGGTGTGTCCACGCCTCAGCTCATCGGCTGTGTTCCGGCATCCCTCGATGTAAGATGGCATCTCAGGCTGGACGTGTTTTTGGAGCATCCTCCAAAGCCCCTTAGCCACAGCCATCTGTCTGCCTCCAGCCGTTCTACCCGCTCCACCACATTGGTCCTGGGTCACTACCTGTGGTTCAACAAGACACCTCTGCCTAGATGCGCATGAGCCCGGCTGGCCATTCAGTCTCTTCCCAGGGCATTTGGAACTGGGTAGTGCTGGTGTTTCTTCAGGTGAATTGGCCTATTCTGTGTGGGTGGGGGCTGGGGGGAAAGGCATTTTCCACCACCCCAGGGCCTGGGGGGACAGCAGGAGCTGGTCTGAGAGAGAAGGAGGGCTGGGCAGGCAGGATCAGAGGTGAGAAAGCTGAGGTCAAGTCTGGAGCGTGAGGTGGCAGGGCAGGGGTCATGCGCCCGCTGTACGGACGCTGAAGGAGACACCAAGGGAAGAGTGATGTGGTCCCCAGGCCAGTAATCCAGGCTCTGCTGCCCGGACCCTCCTTCCTCAACTGGGTCCCGTGCCCTCTTAGCCTCTGCTCTCTGCCAGCAGGGGGCTCCCCTGAATCTGAAGCCCCTTCCTGCTCTGGGTGGCTGGACCCCCCTGCATCTCTGCAGCTGTGCCCCTCTGCTGTGCCTTCCCTTCCCCCCAGTGCATTCCTGACAAAGGGTTGAGAGCCAGAGGGCTGGACTGACCTGCTGGGTCTGGGCTGGTTTGGGGCCAGGCCTTTCCTGACTCTGGTCTTCGCATAACAAGGTGATTCTCTTCCTCTGGCAGCAGGGGCCCTGATGGGGGTGTGGGTGGGGAGGGGGCCCAGACTCCTCCTGCTGGCTCTGGCTTTTGTGGTCTCTTCTAGCCTGGACTGGGAGCCCGGTAGGTCCAAGACTCCGCAACCCAGACTGGCACAGCGGGCAGAGACTAGGGAGGGCCTCATGGTCTCAACAGAGTAGCAGGAAGTTTGCCTGAAGTCTCCAGCAGGCCATCTGCTCCCACTGAGCAGAGTGTGCAGTCTTGAGAGAAGCAGCCAGGGCTACAGACCCACTGGGGACTCTGTTAAGGGAGTTCATTTTTTTAAAGGTTTGTTTTATCTCTCTTTGGTTCATTCAGGTTGAATGTGTTTGCATACAGCCTTCTAGGCCTCTGTCCGCTGCTCCCCTGCCCTCCAGACCCCAGTGAACACCCTCAGACGTAAAAGGACAAGGAATAAACAGTGGGTGCAAGATGAAGGAGAAGGGGGTCGGCCCTCCAGGTCCTTCAAAAGCAGTCCATCCCTTTAGGTGAGTTCAGGGCAGCTGTCCCCACAGAAACACTCAAGGACAGCCGGACTCAAGAGAAGTGGCTCAAAAGGAGAAGTGGAATCACCTCCCCAGCTGGGCCATTGCAGAGGCCATGGTTCAAAGCAGGGCTATGAAAGACCCCAGCTGGCGGGAGGACACCCATACTTTCTGTCACTTTTACCCTATAGATGCTGATTAGCAATTCAACTCTGAGAGGTTCTGCATCTTTAACTAAAAAAAGAAAAACTTGGGTGGCGTCCTCATTGGGGTCATAAAGAGAAGTGAGAAAAGTGAAAGTGAAAGTCACTCATTCGTGTCAGACTCTTTGTGACCCCATGGACTAGGCAGCCATGGAATTCTCCAGCCCAGAATACTGGAGTGGGTAGCCGTTCCCTTCTCCAGGGGGATCTTCCCAACCCAGGGATCAAACCCAGGTCTCCCGCATTGCAGGCAGATGCTTTACCAGCTGAGCCAGCAGGGAAGAGGTGACCTTTATTTCTATGTGGAAGCACCAGTGGGGCATCTGCTCCCAGGTGGGTGGGTCATTCAGGCATTCAGCAAGCAGTGAACTGGAGGTGGTGACACGAAAGGGTCCTCAGGGACGCGTTCTATGTGGGGTGTCTGGAGGTAGCAGCGTAGGAAAGGAGCTTGAAGAGGTTAAGAGCAGGTGGGGACGATTTGTGGCAGCTGGCCAGCTGTGTGGCTGTGGTTGCTGCTTTTACGTTAGATCAGATTTCCTCAAGCGTGACAAACAAGAAAGCGTAGTGGAACAGGCTGGCTTTCTGTTGCTGTTGTTCGGTCGCTCAGTCATGTTGGACTCTTTGTGACCCCATGGACTGCAGCAGGCCAGGCTTTCCTGTCCTTCACCAGCTCCCGGAGTTTGCTCAGACTCATGTCCATTGAGTTGATGATGCCACCCAACCGTCTCATTCTCTATCGCTCCCTTCTTCTCCTGCCCTCAATCTTTTTCCCAGCATCAGGGAAAAGGCAAAAAGATATGACACTGGCTTTCTGAGCAGAATCCAAACTTTGGTCAAACCCTGTTACAACTAATTTTGCATCAGAAAAAAATATAATCTATAGTTTCAAAAAATCCTCAAACTTCAGCTTACTGTTCTTTACCGCTGAAATCCTTAATATGCTCCCAAAGCAGTGAGACAGAAACCCTTGCCACCGCTGTTCCTGCTCTTGGCTTCCGCGGGCATCTGCATTCTTCCCAGTGTGGCGGGTTGGCCCCCGGAAGTCTCCATGTCACGGACACAGAGAGGCTGGGCTGGTGCCTGGAGGCATCTGGGACTGGAGGGTGCTGTGTAAGACACTCGCCTTCTCTCACCACCGGGTGCAGAAGGACTGTATTCAGTGGTTATCACAGAGATCTGTGCTCCCCGCCTCCCTCCCTCCGCCCCACCTCCCCACTGTGATCAGACCTGTCCCTCCTCCCACCCCCAGTGGCTGCACCTGAGGGCTCACACCTTCGCCCTCCCCTTCTCCTGCTCCCAGGACGCGGTCCCCAGGACCTCGGATCTCTACTCTCGTCTCTCTTCTCTCAGGAATAGACTCTTCCGTGTGCTCTCATCCACTCCTGAGGAGAACAGATACCGTCGAAGGTGCGGAAATCTGTCATTTCTTGGCCTCCTCTGTCTCATGCTCCTGTTTCATTAACCCGTTGTTCCACGGAATATCGATGGTATCCCAGAAGCATCTCAAATTCATCACATCCCAGACTGAACCTGTCCAGTTCCTGCCAAATCCTTGCCCCTCTGTCGGTATTCTTTATCTCAGACGCCCCCTCCTTCAGCTCACTCACCCAGAAACCCCGCGGTGCGGGGGGTGGTGTAGTTAGAGGCATGAGGCTTCCAGTTGAGCCCCTTGGTGCAAATTCCAGTTCCACCACATCCCGTGTTATCCTGGCACAGAAGTTCTTTAGTCCTTCTGTGCTTCAGTTTCACAGAATGGAAACAGTCTCCTTCTTACAGACAGTAAGGAATAAAGGAAATGTTCCAGGGGACCCAGCCACATAGATGGTACTCAATAAACACCAGCTGTTATTACCTCAACAACAACAACAACAACAACACACACACACACACACACACAAGAGCAGTGATGCAGTCCTGTGGGCTTGACCTTGTCTCCACATTCAGGCCCCCCCCACCCAGTGTTCCACCGTCAGGGCCACACCCTTGACTCAGACCTTCATTATTTCCACTCAACTTCTGCAACAGACTCTCTCACCCTTCATAGTCTCCCTACTCCTGTCCACCTGGGAAATACAGAGCAGCCTTATTGAGATATTACTCACATACCACATAGTTTATTCATTTAAAATGTATACTGAATGGTTTTTAGTATATTTACAGAGTCGTGTAACCATCTCCACAACCAATTTTAGACCATTTTCATGAACCCCAAAAGAAACAACCCTGGGCTCATTAACAGTACTCCCCATTCCTGCTTCCATTCCCAGCCCTAGGCAATCTATTTTCTGTTCCTATAGATTTCCCTATTCCGGACCTTACATATGAATGGAATCATACAATATGTGATCTTTTGTGAGTGGCTTTTTTCACTTAATGTGATGTTTTCCAGGTTCATCCATGTTGTAACAGGTTTTTATTCCCTTTTATGGCCAAATCCCCTGGTGGCTCAGATGCTAAAGAATCCACCTGCGATGCAGGAGACCTGGGCTGGATCCCTGAGTTGGGAAGATCCCCTGGAGAAGGGGATGGCAATCCACTTCAATATTCTTGCCTGGAGAATACCATGGACAGAGGAGCCTGGCAGGCTACAGTTCATGGGGTTGCAAAGAGTCAAGACACGCCTGAGTGACCACGCATGCAATACAACACAATGGCCAAGTAACATTCCTAGGTGCGGGTGTGACACTGTGCTTGTCCCCTCACTGGATGATGAACTGGACAACAAAGAATTATTTCCACTTTTTGGCTGTGACAAATAATGCGTCTATGAAATTCGTGTACAAGTTTTTGTGTGGACATATGTGTTCATTTCTCTGTATACCTAGGGGTCATATTCTATGTTTAAATTTTTGAAACTGCCTATTTTCTGGGGAGAAGGCAATGGCACCCCACTCCAGTACTCTTGCCTGGAAAATCACATGGACGGAGGAGCCTGGTGGGCTGCAGTCCATGGGGTCGCTAGGAGTCAGACACGACTGAGCGACTTCACTTTCACTTTTCACTTTCATGCGTTGGAGAAGGAAATGGCAACCCACTCCAGTGTTCTTGCCTGGAGAATCCCAGGGATGGGGGAACCTGGTGGGCTGCCATCTATAGGGTCGCACAGAGTCGGACATGACTGAAGCGACTTAGCAGCAGCAGCAGCAGCAACGATTTTCCGAAGTGGCTACACCATTCTGCAGTCCTCTCAGTAGTACATGAGGGTTCCACTTTCTCCACACGATTGCCAACATTTGTTATTCCCTCTCTCTCTTTTATCTTAGATTTTATCTTAGATTTATCTTTTATCTTAGATTTTATCTTAGATTTATCTTTTATTTTATCTTTTTTAGATATATTAGATATATATTTTTTAGATTTTAAATCTTTTATCTTAGATTTATCTTTTATTTTATCTTTTTTAGATATATTAGATATATATTTTTTTAGATTTTAAATCTTTTATCTTAGATTAATCTTTTATTTTATCTTTTATCTTATTTTATCTTTTATTTTATTTTATCTTATTTTATCTCTCCATCTTAGTGCTTGTGAAGTGGTATTTCATTGTGGCTTTGATTTGCATTTCTCTGGTGTCTACTGATGTTGAGAATCTTTCTCATGTGTTTGTAGACCATTTGTATATCTTCTTGTGGGAAGTATCTATTCAGATCTCTCACCCATTTTTAATTTGGATTATTTAACTCTTTATTATTGAATTATAAAAGGTCTTTATGTATTCTAAAAATGAGTCCATTATCAGATATTTGATTTGCAAAAGTCTCTTCTGTTCCATGGGTTGTTTTTGCACTTTTTTTTTTGATGTGGACCATTTTTTAAAAAGTCTTTATTGAATTTGTTACAATATTGCTTTTGTTCTATGTTTTGGCTTTTTGGTCAGGAGGCATGTGGGGTCTTAGCTACCCAAACAGGCATTGAACCCACATCCTCTAAATTGGAATGAGAAGTCTTAACCACTGGATAGCCAGGGAAGTCCCCTCACTTTCTTGATAGTGTCCTTTAATGTCCTTTAAAAGACACAAAAGTTTTTAATTTTGATGGATTATGCCAATTTAGCTATGTTTTCCCTTTGGTTGCATGTGGTTTTGGTGTCGTATCTAAGAAACTATCAGCTAATCCAATGTCACAAAATTTATGCTGCTATTTTCTGCTAAAAGATTTATAGTTTTAGTTCTTGCATTTGGGTTTTCAAGTCCATGTTGAGCTGATTTTTGAATATGAAGTAGAGGTTCAACTTCATTATCCTGCATGTGGAGATACAATTGTCCCAGCATCATTTATTGCAGAGTGTTCTTTCTCTGCTGAATTCTCTTGGCATTCTTGTCAAAAGTCAACTGAGTGTAAATGTGGTTGTTTATTTCTGGACTTAATTTTCTTCCCCTGATCTAAATTCTTATCCTTGTGCTATCTTATTTTTAAAAAATTTTTTAATTTATTCTAACTGGAGGATAATTACTTTATAATATTGTGATGGTTTTTGCCATACATCGACATGAATCAGCCATGGTTATCTTCTTTATCACAGTTTTGATGACTTACAAAGACTAAGTTGTTTTTTTTTTTACTTTTCATTTTGTATTGGGGTATAGATGATTAACAATGTTGTGATGGTTTCCAGTGAACAGGGAAGGGATTCAGGCAAACAAATGTATCCATTCTCCCCCAAACTCTGCTCCCATCCAGGCTGCCACATAACATTGAGCAGAGTTCCATGTGCTATACAGTAGGTCTTTATGAATTATCCATTTTAAATATAGTGGTGTGTACATGACCTTCCCCAACTCCTTAACTATCCCTTTCCCCCATCTTTCCTCCCAACAACCATAAGTTCATTCTCTAGGTCTATGAGTCTCTACAAAGAGTAAGTTAAAATCAAAAAGTATGAGTCCCCCACATTTGTGCTTTTTCAAGATAATTTGGGCTACTCTGAGTCCTTTGAGTAAAGACAGTGATAAACTGGGTTACTCTTTTGCTTAAAGATCTTTTCTAGTTCCCTCTAAGACTGTGTGGCATTTGTCACAGTGTTGCTGGTTTCCCGAGCCTCCCTCGGAGGAGTGGGCTGTGTGGGGGAACCAACAGGAGGAGCCAGTCTGTGCTCCTCTCCTTGTGTCTCCATCACTCCTGCCGAAAGGGTGGCTGAGTGACGAGTACTTGTTTTTGTATTTTTTCTAAGTTTTTCTCCTTTTCATTATTTGAGTAATTTTATTTTTGACTGCACTGAGTCCTCGTTGCGGTGTGTGGGCTTCTCGTTGCAGTGGTTTCTCTTGCTGTGGACAACAAGCATCAGGAGTTGTGGTTTGTGGGCTTAGCTTCTCCACGGCACGTGGGATCTTCCCAGACGAGGGATGGAAGCTGTGTCCCCTGCATTGGCAGGCAGATTCTTAACCACTGGAGCACCAGGGAAGTCCCCAGTCTCAAGGATTTGAATCGCATTTGGGAAGAGTCATGAGGTTGATAGTCTGTGTGGTCTTGGGGGGCCCCAGGTCCTTAACGCAAGCGCACTTCCGGAGCACGGTGAGAACTTGCGCATGGGCCTCATCTTACAGGCAGGCACCATGAGCACCTGTCAGGTGCTGGCCAGACAAACAGTCCTTGCTCTCGTGGAGTTCTCACTCCAGGGAAGGGAAAGGCCAGGAAGGAGCAGGATAACGTGAGATCCTGTTAAAATAACAGGAATGTCCTGGAGAGCACTGGAAGGGCAACTGAAAGGTCAGGTGCTGAGATAAGGAGATGACACTTCAGTTAAGATCTGAATGACCAGACGGGGTCTCCTTTAGGAAGCTCTGCTAGCGTGACCCCTCCCCAGCCAGCCCTGGGCGTAGTCAGCACATAAGGGTGTCCTAAGCTGACTTGTCACTTCCTCTGCCAAGAAGGACTACTTTTCTTTTAGTTGTGTTCCTTTTATGGTCTCCTGCTTGTAGATGTCTTCATGATGCAACTTTGTTTTATTAGGAGTCACCAAGAGGAAGGGCCGTCATTCACTCTTTCACTAGAACACACATTCCCTGAGGGTAGAGGTGCTCTGTTTGTTCCCATCTGTGTTTCCAATCTCCCAAACAAGTTCTCAGTATATATATATATATATATATTTTTTTTTTTTTTTCTAATTTATGACCACACTGCATGGCATGTGGGATCTTAGTTCCCTGACTAGGGATCGAACCCATGCACCCTGCATTGAAGCATGGAGTCTTAAGCACTGGGCTGCCAGGGAAGTATCTTAAGTAAATACATGTTGATTCAACTGACAGCTCCATCAACTGCTGCCAAATCTAATTATTGACTCTGACTCCCAACATCTGTTAAAGTAAAGAAACACCCCTGTGTGTGACGAAGCGCTGCTGATTTCTGGTGGGTGTTTTGTTTGGTCCAAACTTTAGACTGTGTGGGACATTTCTAAATGTGGGGCAGGTTGGGGTAACTTCTTTTCCTATGAAGTCCTGTGTTCTTTTGTGCACAGTATATAGTGGTTAATGAGAGTGAACATTTGTTTGGGGGATTTGCTATACGTCAGGAGCTGTGCCAAGAGCTTAGTGCATCACCCATTTTAATCTTTATAACAAGCCATATGAGGTAAGCGCTATCCTTATCCCCATCTCACAGATGAGGAAATGAGGCATGGACTTTTCCAAGGTCACATACCTGCCAGGTGAGGATCCAGGAGTCTCAATACAGGAAACACGTCTCTGAAACCAATGTTCTTGCCCACTGTGCTATAGTCCTCCCTGAAATAAATAACGATGTTTGGGCCAATAGATTCTGCAGGGGAAATGAAGCCAGACATATATCCTGTGAAATTGTTTTCCATTTTTTAATTGTGGTAAAACAAATAAAATTTACCATTTTAAGTGTACAGTTCAATGGCATTAAGCATATTGACATTGTTGTGTAACCATCATCACCATCATCACACATTTCATCTCAAACTGAAAGTGCATCCTCTCTAAACAACTCCCCTTCCCCTCCCCAGGCCTCTGGCAACCAGCATTCTGCCTTCTGACTCTATGAACTTGACTGGGTACCTCGTGTAAGTGGAATCACACAGGCGTTGTCCCTACGTGTCTGGCTTATTTTGCCTGGCCTGATGTCCTCAAGGTCCATGCATGCTGAAGCATGTGTCAGAAGCTCCTTCCTTTTTAAGGCTGAATCCTATTCCATTGTACGTATAGACAGTTTTTGTACTTCCATCCATCCTTCCAGGGACACTGGTTGTCTCCACCTTTGAGCTGTTGGGAATAATGCTTCTGTGTACATGAGCATAAGAAGCATGTTTCTACTGAATTGACTAAGAAAGGAGAGGCCTCATGGGTTCCGGTCAGTGGGGATCCCAGGGGCTGAGCCGATGGGGAGGCAGCCTTGTCACCCCACCTCAGCTTGCAGCCTGGCTCCTCTGGCGTCCGCCACCGCCGGTGATCATCCTGTCAGGCATCTGCCTCTCCACCAGCTTCTGGTTTTTTCCATCCTTCCCTTCATCCTTCCCCTGGAAGGAGGACCCCAGTTACCCTCTGGAGGAGCACACCTCCCCCACTCCTAGATCATGAACTTCAGGTGAGGGAGTTGAATCCAGTTTGTCCCTGAGGACAAATACTGGATTTTATTGTCTCATTCCACTGCTCTACTTTCCACCTTCTGGCACCTGAAAGCCCCTGTTCTCCTGGAATCCAGGCAGAGGGGAGCCCCGGCAGTGCATGGATGCTAAAAGAGTGTCAGCACAGGATCTGGACTCTTGATGCCGAGAGGTATCAGCTCCAGGGCTTCCTAGTGGTGGCTGCAATTCTAGCGCCAGGCCCAGCACTGCCCCCATCCCCAAGAGGTGCCATTCAAAGTAGACTAAGAGATCTGTTTACACTCCATCTGAGCTGCTCTTGTTTCCTTTGCTGATCTCTCTCTCTCTTTTTTTTTTTCGTCTTCTCTTCTCTCCAGAACATCTCCTATAGGTGGGGACCAAGTAAAGGGAGTTTGAACATTTCTGACAGGCACAGTTCTTAGAAACTTAAAAAAAAAAAATTTAAACAAAAGTTCCAAAAACATACTGTTCTGCCTTAACAAAGGAGTCTGTCAGATGCAGATCTCCAGAAATTCACCAGGTTAACTTCCTCAACGCTGGCGTAGCTAAGAGGCAGGGGACTGGCTGCAAAGGGGCACTACTCCAGGAAGGGAGACTTTGCTCTCTCCGCACCTGCTGTTCAAAGGCCATCTTGTTACACCACCACTGTGTCTGTCCTTGTGAAGAAAGGGCAGCAAGTTGCACCCCCTTGCCACCCCAGGGCAGTCTGTTCAGCATTTGGGGGGCACCTGTTATGCGCCATACCCTTGCTCTAGGGCTAGGAAAGCAGACAAACTCCCCGCCTTGCAGGAGCAGTTCTAGCCCAGAAAAGCTGATGAATGTAAAAGGAGTGACACCAGGAGAAAGGGCTCTGGAGAAAAGGAAAGGAAATGTGTGGTGCTGGGGGACTGTCATTTTCAACAGAGTGGTCCAAAGAGACCTCACTGGGAAGAGGACACTGGGGCAAGACCTGAAGGAGAGAAGGACGCTGTGCTGGCGAATGTTCTAGCAGAAAAGGCAGCATGTACAAAGGCCCTGAGATGGAAGCCAACAGCGAGGAGGCCAGGGTGGCTGGAGCCAAGTGAGCCTGGGGCGTGTGGCAGGGGATGAGGCCAGTGGAGGGTGTGGGGATGGCTTTGTGTATCACTGTGAAAGAAGGGAAGCCACCGGAAGGTTTAAAACAGATCACTGACAAGACCTCAAGTTTCAAGAAGAGAAAATCAGTTGGTGGCTGTGTAGAAAGCAGCCCATGGGCAAAGGCAGATGCAGGGTACCAGTTAGGAGGCTGTTACAATAATTCAGGCAAGAGATGGCAGCAGGGAGGGTATCAGTGGTCAGATTCTGGTGTGCAGCATTTCGGAGGTAAAGCTACCAGGATTTCCTGACAGGTTAGATGTTTGAACACGGAGTATAAAAGTATGAAAGAGCCTGGGATTAGATTTCAACAAGCCTGGCTCTAGTTCTGGCTCTGCCTCTTGCTAGCTGTGAGACAGGATAAGCAAACCAGCCCCTTAGATCTCAGCTTCCTTATTTGTAAAAAGGAAGTGAGAAATATCTGCCCCTTTACCGGTGGGGCAGGTCTTTTTTTTTTTGAGAAGATCAAAGGAGAAACGTGGGTGACCTCTCACTGTAAGCTACAGAGTGCAATGAAAATAGAGAGGTCATTTATTCACCTGCTGTTGAGTTTCTGCAACAAACAAACAAACAAACAAAACCAACCCTGATGATTAGTTTTCTCAACACGGAGATAGCATTTCTCTCCATCAGCAGAGTTTCTTATCTGGGGGAGGGGCTGCCAGAGGGATCAGCCTCCTCTCTCTGCCTTCCCTCTGGGTGCTGGTATGCTTGGGTTGGGGACTGTCCCCTCCCTATAATCTGCCAGAGGTGCCACAGACAACTGTGTAGGTTGTGCCCTGTCTGAGGGCTCCTGGGTGAGATGTGGTGGTATAGACATCCAGCCTGTGTGGGTCCTGCTTCAGACCTTGTACCCTGATGGGGGGCTGCATCTTCCGGGAATGTTCTTCATTTTGTTTAATTTTTTTCTCGAATTTGCACAGGACAGCTGCTGCTGCTTTTAAGTTGCTTCAGTTGTGTTTGACTCTTTGTGACCCTCCACGTTCCAGGCTCCTCTGTCCATGGGATTCCTTAGGCAAGAATACTGGAGTGGGTTGCCCTCTTCCAGGGGATCTTCCCAATCAGGGATCGAACCTTCATCTTTCAGTTCTCCTGCATTGGCAGGTGGCTCCTTTACCACTAGCACCACCTGGGAAGTCCAGCATAAGACAGAGGACCAGGCTACCTGAAACAAAGTGAAGTCACTCAATTATGTCCAACTCTTGGAGACCCCATAGACTGTAGCCTAGCAGGCTCCTCCATCCATGGGATTTTTCCAGGCAAGTGTACTGGAGTGGGTAGCCATTTCCTTCTCCAGGAGATTTTCCTGACCCAGGGATTGAACCCTGGTCTCCTGCATTGCAGGCAGATTCTTTAACAGTCTGAGCTACCAGGAAAGCTCCACCCTTCCCTGGTAGGGACCAATAAAGTAATTTCCTTTTGTGTGTGTGTGTGTGTGTGTAGGTAAGCCACATTTTTTCTTTTTGCAATTTGCTGCAAAAGTCCTTATTGTACAGACAGTTCAGAGAGGGCCTCTGCCCATTAGCGATGTTGCAGAGTGAGGTTACATGGGCCACTGTGACCTTCACCTGATATAAAGCACAAGGCTTTGGCTGCTACCACTGGTAAAGCTGGAGTTGCAGTGGATAATGGTGAGGAATGAGAATAAGGATCAGCAGCTTGTCCTGCCTCGGGAGGGGGTGGGCTGGCGGGTCACATGCAGGGACTGCCTCCTAAGATGCCTGGGGCTCCTCCTGGGCCATCAGCCTTCCCTGTCTCCTGGCTTGCACTCCCTGCCTCCCTGACTCCCTCTCTCTGTGCCCTCTGCTCTCTTTCCGCCTTTTCTACCCCTCCTGAAATCCTGCCAATCCCTCAAGGCCCACCTCGAATACCACCTGCCCTTGTCACCCCACTGGCGTGTCCCCAGCCCATGAGTCCTCTCCCTGTGGCGGGGACAGCACTGCATAACCGGGAGGCCAGGCTCGCTGGAGGCAGGAGGGCTGCGTCCTGGCTCTGCAGCCTTCCAACTGCGTGAACTTGGGCACGCCACTCCACCTCTGTAAATCTGACTGTCCTCATCTGTATATTGTGAAGGATACTCTACCTTGAGACTATAGACAACGAAGGACCCGGATGTAAGGCCCCAGAAGGGTAACAAGATTCCTGGAAAGGCAGGGGGCAGGTAGAGAGTCCCAAGTCACCTGCTCACAGAGCTCGGTGCTCTAGCTTGGGAAGCAGCTGTGCAGGGATTCCCGCAGGCTCCTCCTCCCCTAGAGTCCTCTGTGGGCCAAGGCAGGATGGAGACAGGTCCAGGTGAGATGGGTATGCTGTGCCCTGAGCTGTACATGCTTGGCGGTAGGGCACTTGCACCCCACCTTCCCTCTCGCCTCCTGACCTCACTCGAGAGGGCAGATTCCGCAGGGGACAAGGGTGGATTCTTCCTCATCCTGTGAGCTGGTGAGCCCAGCCCTGGAGGTGGCCTACAGGTGGCTCTTTAATTGGATTGAAAAAGTGGAGTGTTTTCCCTCCCTATCAAAAAATAAAAAAGCAATAAAGTCGAAGATGGAGGAGTAGAAGGAGGTGCATTGGGAATAAGGAATCTTAGCCACTAGACCACCAAGGAAGTCCTGGTGATGTTTCGAATACTGGGTCGAAGCCCCATTATTGTGGGTACTGTTTCGAACCCTTGGATAAGAAAGGAAAGGACAGACTGGCCAGTTGTGACTGCCTGTCGCTTCACCCTGGTGTGTGCTCAGGTCCAGACCAGCCGCTAATCTGAGGAGGGAGGTCAGGGCCAGACCAGAGGGCAGCAGACAAGGGAGGGGCAGTGGAGTTGCCCCACAGCCCTAGGAAGACCCTGGGTCCTGGGAGGGCAGGGATTAGGGTCCCCCTGGAGGAAATGGCATCCCACTCCAGGATTCTTGCCTGGAGAATCCCACGGACAGAGGAGTCCATGGGGTCACAAGGAGTTGGACACTATTGAAGCAACTTAGCACACAAACACGGAGGAGACTCAGTGGAGGTGGTGTGGAAATGGGGTGATGAGGAATGAAGGAAAAGCAGAGAGGGCGGAGAGAGGAAAGGGGCCTCTCCCTGTTCTAAACACCAAGCCCAGTAGGAATCCTTCCAAGTTCTGTTCCGGCCCCTCCGTTCAGGGGGCTGCTTGCAGGATGCCCTCCCACTGCTCGCTGAGTCAGACTCGGACGTCCCCCTCTGGGCCCCACTTCCTCTCCCATCGCCCTGCTGCTGGGCCTCGCATAGGGTGTTGTCCTTAATGAGTCTCTGCAAGATCCCCGAGCCCCTTCTCCACGTCCTGGGGTGGGTACCCTTTGTTGTGGGCTGACCACCATGTCAGGCACTGTGCAGATGGGCCCCCATGCAGTGCCACAGGGGTGCCAACTATATCATTTTCTTTCTGGCAACATTTTGGATCATTACAAGTGTCTTTGAAAAGCAACCTTTTAATTATAGGATGAGTGCTGCCCATGGGAAGGGGCGTTTCCCAACTGCTCCAGGAACAACTTGGCAGGAGGCATTTCCAAGGGAAGCACAGAGCAACCAGGGCCTGTGGCTGTGACAGACCCGGTGTCTGTCCAGACAGGAGCCTAGGCCCAAAAGAGGGGCTCCCAGGGGAAGAGCAAGGGCCCCTGAGGCAAACGCCCCCTTGCTCACCAGTTCCCTTGCATCCAAACCTCCCCGCCCCCAAGAAGTCCCTTTGGCCATAAGCCAAAGGTTGGGAGGGCTTCCCAGGTGGCGCTAGTGGTAAAGAACCCACGTGCCAATGCAGGAGACTTAAGAGACGCGGTTTCAATCCCTGGGTTGGAAAGACCCTTTGGAGGAGGGCATGGCAACCCACTCCAGTACTCATCCCTGGAGAGGACAGAGGAGCCTGGCAGGCTACAGTCCATAGGGTCACACAGAGTCAAACATGACTGAAGTGTTTGAGCACTCATGCTAAGACATGAGTTGGGAAACTCATGGGAACTAAAGGTGGGGAACTAGGGTCTCTGAAGACATAGTGCCCTCCCCGTGAATCAGAATATTCTCTCCACTCCATACAAAATGGCACTGTCTTCCTGGAGCTCTGGGGCTGATGTGTTTTGACATGTGCTAACCTAGCCATCAATGGCTTTCCTGCGTGTCTCAGGCCTGCCCCCCCCGCGCCCCCCCCAACCTCTTCTCTTTGTTTTCAGAAACCAAACAGAGCCAGGCAGGCCAAAACCAGGAGGGGGGCTTCCGGGAAACATCTGGGGTGGCCGGGCAGACATGAGCTGTGACCCTGGCTCACTGAAGAACTCTGTGTGGCCTTCAGAGGCTAGCCCACTCCCAATCCCTGAGAACTCCACCTCCTGGGGTTTTCCCTGAGCTGGCTGACTCCCTGTCCTGGGAGTCGGGTGTTTATATTAATATCCCAAATGCTAATTAAGATCAAAGTGACTCTGCTGTTCACCTGGGGGATAGAAGTCTGGACAGGTGACACAGCCTCTGCCAGCCCTCCACGGACCCCAGCCTGTGAGAGCTTCTCACTGGGAACCATCAGCATCATAGTCGGCCTTGGGGGTGCGCTTGGAAACTAGTTAAAAGTGTATGATGAGAAACTTGGGAGCAACTCAGTTAACAGATGATACTCAGATGTTTCCTCAAACAAGCGTGGTAGAACCACTCCCAGTCTCCATTGTCTAGTCTCATTTACCTGCTGAGCCAGGTGCTGCGGGGGGCAGGCAGAGGGCCCAAGGGAGGCTGTTCTCTCTCCCTCTTGATGGTCCCTGAGATTTTGGAAGCCAGTGAGGTTCACCCTGCCTGTGTCCTCAGAATGCCTTCGATGTGACTGTCATAGAGTATATCTCTTGGGGCTCCATCATGATGTCCCATTCCATCAAACTTCAGTATTTTTATCCTTAATTGTCATGTCCTCACTGAAACTCTGTGGTCTCTTCTCAAGCAATTTTCCAGCAACAAAGTTTTCCTGGCTAGCCGGTAAGCAGTACTTTTTAAGCATTTGGGTTGGCACGGATCTAGGTGGCAATTTCGACCATCTGTGAGATTACCTGACAGGTTTTCAAGATCAAGCAGATCCACAGGCTTAAACAGGCAGGTTGTACCCTGAAATGCACGTGGGGAGGGGCTGGGGTACCCATGTTTCCTCCATTCCTATAACCACTGCTCCAGGTGCTTTTCATTCAAGTCAAACCATAGGGAGAACTTAGTTTTTACAGAAAAGCAAACTATTAAAAATAAAATCAAATTGCATTCTTGTAAACACTCTTCCAACTATGCTGTTCTGAGGACAGGGTTACATTTCGGTGACTCTTTGCAAAGGTTTATGGTTTTACCAGCTGCCAGGACCTGGGTGCTTCTTGGGAGGATAAAGGCTGGCTCCACTCCTAAGGTGCCGACAGTAAAGGCTCCACTTTGCTGCCAACTTCGACCCATCAGCCTCCTCTAAGATAAGCTTCCGGATTTTCATGTTGCAACACACTTCAAACCGCAGAGGTTATGACTTCTCTGTTTCTTCTTTCCTGAACCACCAGGCAGGGCAGCAAGCCCTGCCCACTTCCTGCTCACGTGTTGGGTCTGCAACGACCTTTTACTCCAGAATGTGAAGTCAAAAGCAAGCCCGGAACAATAGCCAGGCGACTCTGTGAGGCAGACACTCCAGCCTGGGCACCGACTCAGGATTGCCTTAACTTCAGAACAAACTGCAATTAGTTATGTAACAAATCCCAACCAGTCTCACAAACTCCAGACTTTAGGAATGCAATATGGATTAACTCTACGCTTAGGCATAAAGATGTTGATTTTCTATCTCTTGCATTTCTTTTTTTCTCCTGGGGGTGTAGCTGAGGCTCCCAGGGGAGCTGTAAGAGAAGGAACTTCTGATAGGAGCAGACAAGGAGAGTTTGAAGGCTGGATTTTGTGACATCAAATAGCCCTGCAGGGGGCTGGGTGTTTGTTGTTACAGAGAGCACAGCCTGAAAAGACAGCTGCGCCAAACAGCAGGCAACTGATTGGGTGTATTCAGCGCACTGTGCACAGCCCTTTTTGTTGTTTAGCTGCTAAGTTGTGTCTTACTCTTTGGAGCCCCATGGACTGTAGACCTCCAGACTCCTCTGTCTATGGGATTTCCCTGGCAACAGTACTGGAGTGGGTTGCCATTTCCTTCTCCAGGGGCTCTTCCCATCTCAGGGATCAGACCTAACTTTCCTGCATTGGCAGGTGGATTCTTTATCACTGAGCCACCAAGGAAGCCCATGCACAGCTCCAGTTGCCAGCAAACAGGGCAGATAACGAGATCACATGACAAGTCCTAGCTTTCCTGGAGCCTACAGTTCATGAGCCAACACCCACACATCAAGCCACCACCCTCACTGGGTATATAATTACTGGTTTTAAGGGGTGGAACAGACTTACCACCAAGGACATCTTGTTTCCTGTCCCGAATCTCTGGAGACCAGTTGGGATTTCAGCCGCTCTTGGCTGGCCTCTCTTGGCCCCTCATAAGTCACCATGGGCTCCAAGTTAGGCAGCCTTTGTCTCTCTTCCCAGCTGTGCCACTTACTCCCTGTGTCAACCTGGCAAGCCAGTGAACCCCTTTTCCAGTTTCTTCACCTGCAATATGGGTATACCATTTCCCCCTTCACAGGATTTTTGGAAGGATTAATAGAGCTATGTGCACACAAGATGCTGGCACCTAGCAGAGTTTTAATGAGTGTTAGGTAGATCTCGTACGTATCTTTGTAGTCCCAGACATTGGCTGGCCTGTGGTGAGCTGCTGCATTTCTGTGTGCAGGACAGAGGGTGGGTCCAAGCACTGACCTAACTCCACACATTTCCTTATTCTTTTCTTGCCTCCTGTATGTCCTTTAAAGTAATCATGCCTGGATATACAACCCCCACCCCCACTGCTGAACACATGTGTGGGTGACCTTGCCCTCAGCTAGCATTCTGTCACCTTCCTCCCCTCATGCAGTAAGGGTACCGCATGCTAAGGGGCAGCACCACTGGACCGTGACTTGGGCAGACCCCGAGGGTCTGGAAACTCTCTGAGCTGGTAGGACCATGTCACTATAGCAACCACAGAGAAAATGTAGTGGCACATTCTCTTTCTCTGGTCTTTCCATTCTTTCCTGCCCTTTTTTGTTCCACATGTGTGTGTGTGTTTTCATCTTTTGTTTATCCATTCAAAAAACCATGGACCCGTACCATGGCTAGGACAAAGACTACTAAGATGATGAAACAGTGCCCATCCTCAGTTTGGAGTGAGAAGTCAGCAAACACATCATGCTGAGTGATATGTGATGGAACCAGTTATGAGTGAAGGACATGTAGCATTAAGTCTTTGTTAGCTAAGACAAGCGGAGAAGGCAATGGCACCCCACGCCAGTACTCTTGCCTGGAAAATCCCATGGATGGAGGAGCCTGGTGGGCTGTAGTCCATGGGGTCGCTAAGAGTCAGACACGACTGAGCGACTTCACTTTCACTTTTTCACTTTCATGCATTGGAGAAGGAAATGGCAACCCACTCCAGTGTTCTTGCCTGGAGAATCCCAGGGACAGGGGAGCCTGGTGGGCTGCCGTCCCACCAGGGGTCACACAGAGTCGGGCACGACAGAAGTGACTTAGCAGCAGCAGCAGCTAAGACAAGCCCTTCTGCTGGCTGGGCTGGGTCACATCTCCACCTGACAACCCTCCATCTCCACCTGACAGCCCTCCATTTACACCTGACAGCCCTCCATCTATACTTGACAGCCCTCCAAGGGCTCTGGCCAGTCTAGGCCGGGGACTGTCTGCAGTGCTTCCCCAAATATCTTTTAAAAAAAAACATTTTATTATTTATTTACTCAGTTAATTTTTGGCTACACTGAGCTTTCATGGCTGCAAGAGGGCTTTCTCTAGTGCAGCGAGAGGGGGCCATTCTCTAGTTGCAGTGCATGGACTTCTCACTGCAGTGCCTTCTCTAGTTGCGGTGCACGGGCTTCTCACTGCAGTGCCTTCTCTAGTTGCGGTGCACGGGCTTCTCACTGCAGTGACTTCTCTTGTTGTGGGGCACAGGCTCTTGGGAGCACGGGCTTTAGTAGTTGTGGCGCACACCTACAGCTTGCCCCGAGGCAAGTGGAGTTTTCCCAGACCAGAGATCGAACCCATGTTCCCTGCACTGGCAGGCGGGTTCTTAACCACTGGACCATCAGAGAAGTCCCCAAGAGCATCTTGACAGAGCGCCCTTTCCTCCACCTTGGGACCAAGATGGAATCTTCAGGCCCTGGTCATGCTGGAGTGATTCTCATGTGATTTAAGCCTGTTTTGTTCTTCCTATTTAGAAACTTCAAACAGGCAACAAAGGGAGTCAGATATTTTTTTATTCTCTCTGAACTCTAGCGCATAACAAGTTGAAAACTTTCCAGCCCCTTTGCTTTCGGTTTCATCTGTCCATAGCGACAAGGCTCTAGAAGGGTTCCTAGACTGTGCACCATCTACCCATGCCAAGAATGGCACAGACAATCCAGACTTCTGTCTTGAAAGTGCCCCTGGCAGCCCATCCATTTCTAGCTACTTTTTAAACATCTTCTGCTCCATCCTCTTGGTTTGAGGATTATAAATTGACCTCTTCTTGGAAGAAAGAAGCAGAATTCTCCCCTGCCACAGCTGGTTGAGGCAGAGCCAGTAGAGGGAGCTCAGGGAGGTCATTAATTATTAACTAAGTGTATCCAGAATTTCTAACATTTGGCACATGGACAACAGGAGCGAACATTGAAAATAATCCAAATCTTACCGAAAAGGAGTGAAACTTGTCATGAAACACTCCTGAGCCTGTGGCCAGATGACAAAGAAAGTTCACAGTGCCATGGGCATCGATGGGCACGTGATTTTCAGGAGTGCTCAGTTGGATTGCTGAACGTGGGACGTGCCATGCCCCAGGCCAGCCCTACTCTACTAGAGGCGAGTACTTTCCTCAGTGGACACCAACCTGTGGGTAAGATCTCAAAGGCATTGGTGTGAATTCAGGGAGTATTCCTTGCAAAATCTACCTAAAGGTAGAAGACGTGGCAGCTGCTATGGAAAACTGCACAAAGGTTCCTGAAAAAATTTAACAGAATTACCATATGATCCAGTAATTTTACTTCTGGATATGTGTATGTGTGCTAAGTCGATTCAGTCGTGTCCGACTCTTTGCGACCCCATGGACGGTAGCCCACCAGGATCCTCTGTCCCTGGGATTCTCCAGGCAAAATACTGGAGTGGGTTGCCATGCCCTCCTCCAGGGGATCTTTCCGAACCGAGGATCAAATGCATGTGTCTTAAGCCTCCTGCATTGGCAGGTGGGTTCTTTACCACTAGTACCACCTGGGAATCCCAAAACTTAAAGTAGGAAGTCGTATACGTCTATACCCAAATTCAGAGCAGAAATATTCACAATAGCCAAAGATGGAAGCAACTCAGGAGTCCACTGATGAGTGAATGGGTAAACAAAGTTTGGTATATACATACAATGGAAAATCATTCAATCTTAAAAAGGTAACCAGTTCTGACATATGCTATAATGTGGATGAGCCTTAAGGACATTATTCTAAGTGAAATAAGCCAGTCACAAAAGGACACATACTTTGTGAATCCACTTATATGAGGTATATGCTGCTGCTAAGTCACTTCAGTCATATCTGACTCTGTGCGACCCCATAGACGGCAGCCCACCAGGCTCCCCTGTCCCTGGGATTCTCCAGGCAAGAACACTGGAGTGGGTTGCCATTTCCTTCTCCAATGCATGAAAGTGAAAAGTGAAAGTGAAGTTGCTCAGTCGTGTCTGACCCTCAGCGACTCCATGGACTGCAGCCTACCAGGCTCCTCCACCCATGGGATTTTCCAGGCAAGAGTACTGGAGTGGGGTGCCACTGCCTTCTCCAATGAGGTATATAGAATAGACAAATTAATGGAGACAGAAAGTAGAATGATGGTTATAAGGGACTGGAGAGGGGGGAAATAATTATTTAATGGAAACAGAGTTTCCATTTGGGAAGATGAAAAAAAGTTCTGGAGACTGAGAGAGTTAACTTAGGGAGGTTGATAAGGAGTCCAAGCCTAAGGCCCCTTTAAGGAGGAGGTAAACGTTCCTTCTTTTTCACATTCTTTTGCCTTAGACAACTGGGCCTTGTAGGCAGCAGTATCTTTTATTCAAGGACATACTTTTTTTGAGCTTTGGATGAATGTTATGGGAGAAGGCCTGGGTAAAACTTCCACAGCCTTGAGCTTTGGGTTAACCTGTTCCTTTTGGCTAATCTCGTGCTGATGTCATCCCTGGATGTGTGTTACAGGAAAGGGTCTGGGCGAAATTCTCACAGCCTTGAGGTATTTTTTATCTATTCTCAGCAGCTAGTCAAGAAGTATATAAGGCTTAATCTAGCGAGGTGGATACTCTCCGTCCTCCTTCTGATGTCTATGCCAGAAGCTTTTTCTGTCACTTTCACTTTAAATAAAATCTACACAAAGCACAGAGTGACTGAGACTGTCTTCGGTCCTGGAGTTAAATCTTCTTCAGAGACCATGAATACAGCAGCATCGTTCACCATAAGTTATCAAGCTGAACGGTGATGATGGGTGTACAGTAATGTGAAGGTACTTAATGCCATTGAACCGCACACTTAAAAGTGGTTAAGAGGAAACATTTTATGTTATATGCATTTTACCACATTAGAAAAAGGAGCAAAAAGCGGTAGTACTTATAAATATTACTGATTATTATTAGTGAGCAAAGGATTTTCAAAGTAACTGGCAGAATTTATACTTCCCTTTGGATGTAATAAGAAATAAGAATTCCCTAATTTGACTATGACTTGAGAACGTTAAGAAGGGCATCCCATTAAATTCATGCTCAGCACTCTGGGACTTTTTCACAGGCATATACATTGTCTAGTAGGCATATGGGAAGCGAAAGTATGTTTAAAACACAGACCATTAAGAGAAATGAACATAAAGGGATCTGAGTAGCCTGCTTTGGCCAGTGGGAGGTGATTCCCAGAAAAATGGGAGCATCTCCCCTCTGTTCAGAATGGGTGTCTTGCCCTTGATTTATGGAAAGGCCAGGAGAATGAACACAAAGAACATCACAGAAAGTAAAACAGGGAAAAGAAGAAGTGGAAATTAAAATAAAAAAGCTGTATATTTGTAGAAATGACATTTTTGATGGGTGCTGCTACAATGCTATTTGGAAGATTAATGCTATAGGAGGGCTTCCCTTGTGGCTCAGCTGGTAAAGAATCCACCTACAATGTGGCAGACCTGGGTTCGAACCCTGGGTTGGAAAGATCCACTGGAGAAGGGAAAGGCTACCCACTCCAGTATTCTGGCCTGGAGAAATCCAAGGGGTCACAAAGAGTCAGACAAGACTGAATGACTTTCACTTCCACTTCCAATGCTATGGGAAGGCTTATAATCTTGTACTTTTGTTACTTTACAAATGGGATGATTCTGAATGGTCCAAGGTAAACCTTTCTTTTTTACATTACATAGTCAAAAGGTTGTATTACTGAGATTTCAGAAATCTAAGTATGTAATAACTGTACTCGTATAGGCAAAAATGGCATTTTCTTTCATAATGTGACTTACCCTGGAGAAGACTCGGAGTTCAGAGTACCATGACTTACTTTGCTACATAGAGGTGGTTGTCTCTGTGATCAGTCTTTTGTATCAAACATAAATAAGCAAAGAAATGTCTTAAGTAACTTAGTATGATGATGCATTTTTTTTCTGCCAAACTACTCATGTTAAATAATATTTAGAGTTCTTGAATGGCTATTCAGGCTGTCTCTGCACAGTTTTCAAATACATCTATGTTGCAATTACATTTCATCCATTTTTTTAATGTGGACCATTTTTGAAGTCTTTATTGAACTTGTTACAACATTACTTCTGTTTTACATTTTGATTTTTTTGGGGGGAAGGCTTGAGGCTTGTGGGATCTTAGCTCCCCTGCTGCTGCTGCTGCTGCTAAGTCACTTCAGTAGTGTCTGACTCTGTGTGACCCCATAGACGGCAGCCCACCAGGCTCCCCTGTCCCTGGGATTCTCCAGGCAAGAACACTGGAGTGGGTTGCCATTTCCTTCTCCACTTAGCTCCCTTACCAGGGATTAAACCTACACCCAACTCATTGGAAGGTGAAGTCTTAACCCCTGAACCACCAGGGAAGTCCCCTGTTTTAATAGACATAATAGTTAGATATATAATTAGTCATTTATGCAGATGTGTGTTCTGAATAAAATAATACACTATTGTACTTCAAATAGGCTTTAGGTTGTGCAATCAATAGGATGCACTTGCTTAAGTAAAATCAAGAAATTTAAAACAATTCTGAAAATCTGATTTTAAACATTCATCTCAGGTATTTTATATCATCTCCCTCAAACTTTCAAAAAAATATTTACTTATCAGTATTTATTTGGCCGTGGAGGGTGTCTAGTTGTGGTACAGGAGCTCTAGAGTGGGTGGATGGGCTTAGTTGCTCTGTGGGCATGTGGGTGGGATCTAGTTCCCCAACCAGGGATGGAACCCACATCCCCTGCATTGGAAGGCTGATTCTTACCCACAGGACTACCAGGGAAGTCCCCCTCAAACATGTTTTAAACAGATTTAATTGCGCTGGCTGTGTGCTGTGCTTAGTCGCTCAGCCATGTCCGACTCTTTGCGACCCCATAGACTGTAGCCCACCAGGCTCCTCTGTCCATGGGATTCTCCAGGCAAGAATACTGGAGTGGGTAGCCACTCCCATCTCCAGAGGATTTTTCCGACCCAGGGATCAAACCTGGGTCTCCTGCATTGCAGGAGTACAACGAGTACAGTGATACTTAGAAAAGAAAAGAAAAAAAAAATTACAGGGGTAAAGTGAATCTTCTAAGACAGCCTCTAGGGGGAAAGGCATTCAGGCAAACCTGCAGAATTAGGGCATAGGAATCGAGAGTTGAGGAGGAAAGGATCAAAGGTGGAGGCGAGGGCGTTTGCATGCCAGGTGTGCTCAGAGAAGCGCAGTCACAAAGGTTTTGTGTCTTCAAAAGGTAGACAAAAAGCCCATGAGCTGTATTCTGATCAGCCTGGGAAGCCTCCAGCTGATTCAACAGTGGGGGCAGGTAACAATCAGAAGTTAATGGCTAGGAGAACCAGGAGACTGCCCCAGGAACCAGGGGGGCTCAGGCAGAAGAAAGGGTGGACGCTTTGGAATCTTTAGATCTGGATTAGAATTTTCACTCCAGCACTTATTTGCTGGATGTGCCTTGGCATGTTTGTCGACCTGAGTCTATTTCTTTATCCTAAAGATGGGCATAATGATAACTATTTCATTGAGTTGATTTGAGTCATAAATAAGATAAGGAGGGGACTTCCCTGATGGTCCAATGGTTAAGAATCTGCAATACAATCTTACAATACGGGGGACTCCAGTTTGATCCCTGGTCAGGGAACTAATATCCCACATGCTGTGGAGCTACTGAGCCCACACACTACGACTAGAGAGTCCGTGCACCACAATGAAAGATCTGTATGATGCAATGAAGATCCCATGTGCTCTAACTAAGACCCGAGGCAGACAAATTAAAAAAAAAAAAAAAAAAAAGGATAAGGAATGGAAGTGCTCTCCGCACTGCAAGTTCTCATTAGACATTAGTCCCCTCTCCATAATATCCGTTTCTCCACCACCCAGATGCCAACTGCAGGTGCCCCCCACTTTTCCTAAGGGGTGTGGAGCAGTTTTAGTGATAGGGCCGGAGCAATCACTGAAGAGAAGTGTAAGTGCTGGACATTAGCGTTGATGAGCTCAGGCTTAGTTTGGCCCGTAGTGAAGCAACGTGGCAATTACATATAACACAAACAAATACACTCTGTCCCACCCTGGAGCCCCCAGTCTGCCCCAGAGAGACTCTGGGTGGGAGGTGGGGGTGGAAGGCTGCCCTCAGGGATTTACAGTTTAGCCACTGTGCCAGCACAAACCATTTGTCTGGGTTATGTCTAAACCCCATGTGAAGTATCCAATAGGTTCTTAATAGAAACATATTCTGGATTAAGACGGATAAGGGCTCAGAGATCGAGACCAGGGCAGAGGGAAAAATGGTCAGCAGAGTGAGTATTGGTGCCTGGGGGCAAGGGAGACACAGAGGGGAGGGCAGTCGAGTTGTGCTTCTAAGGCAGAAAGCTCTCTCATCTACCCGGCTTAATGGGAACAGTTTGTGCCAGTGAAACCTCCATTGCCTCTTCCCTTTACCCAGCCTCAGAAGAATCTCAGTTACTAGCCCAAGAGGGAGAGAATTTGCTTAGTCTAGCTTTTGGAGAAACATAGATGACACATAATTTCATAATTAGCTAACCAGTCATTTCTTTAATGTGGTGAGACACAAAGAGAAATTAAATACAATTCCTGCCTTTCAGGATGCCCATCACACAGCAAGGCAGTGACAGGCATATGTGGCAGTGCCACGCAGGCAGAGAGATGGGGGAAGCTTTGCTGAGGATGAGCAAGAAGCCCATTCTTGGAAAAAGGGAGAAGGCATTCAAGCAATGTGACCATGGCCCCATCAGAAATTTTGTAGAAATGGAGGGTGAAGTGGGTGGGAAAGTTCAGATAGGCATAAAAAGGAACAGAGGAAGCCCACCTTGGGGCAAAGATCTATGAGGGCAAGAGTTTCTGAAGCCCTTTCCTATATGTCATGCTATGAAGTATAAAGTTTTTTTGTGCAGAAAAATAATTCAGGACCCCCAACATACCCATGTAAATTTTATGCTAATTTTAAAAAGTTATTAATCAGCAAATGTTAAAAACAAAATGTTTGAATAATAATTACTTTCTGAACAAAGGATCTTTAAATTTTAAGATTAAATCTGGGACTTCCCTGATGGTCCAGTGGCTAAGACTCTGTGCTCTCATGCAGAGGGCCCGGGTCCTACTGTGAGTCAAGGAAATAGATCCCATGTGCTGTAACTAACAGTTCAAATGCAGCAACTAAGGATCTCATGTGCTGCAATGAAGATCAAAGATCCTGCATGCTGCAACTAAGAGCTGGTGCAGCCAAATAAGTAATTAAATGTTAAAAAAATTAAATCCGGTGAGTGGGTTAGATTTTTCACTTAGAATAGTATAGACCAAAAGACTGAGGATACAGCAGTCTTATATTTAATAAACTAGCACTACAGGAGGATTCCAAGGATTAGATACTTAGATAAAAAACAAAAATGCATTAAAAATGTATTGACACATATGCTATTGAAGACACCAGTTAATCTATACTATGAAAGTGAAAGTGTTAGTTGCTCAGCTGTGTCTGCCTCTTTGCAACCCCATGGACTGTAGCCTGTCAGGCTCCTCTGTCCATGGGATTCTCCAGGCAAGAATACTGGAGTGGGATCTCTTCTCCAGGGGATCTTTCCAACCCAAGGATTGAACCTGGGTCTCCTGCATTGCAGGTGAGTTCTCTATTGTCTGAGCCATGAAGGAAGCCATCTATGCTAAAGGAGGATTCAAAGGACTTAGATAAAAAAAACAACAAATGCATCAAAAAGGTATTGACACATATGCTATTGAAAACACCAGTTAATCTATTTACAATTGATTAAAAATGCTGACCATGAACTTGAAATAAAGCTGTAATAAGAGCTGTTGGCTGCTATACCTTTCAATATGTATTAGGTTGGTATGAAAGTAATGGCAGTTTGGATCGTGAATTTTAAATCATTATAACTAGGCTTAAACACATCTTTGTTATTCAAAATAGGAATCATTACAATCAACACATTTTTGCCAACAAGAAATAAGTTTATTTCTGTAGCATAAAAAATACATACTTTCGGATTTGACGAACTCTTAGAAAAAGCATTTTCTGCCTCCTGCTGGTTGTGGGAGCATTTTCTCTGCAAAAAGCTGTCGAGATCCTTGAAGAAGTGATAGTAAGTTGGCAAGAGGTCAGGTGAATATGGCAGAGGAACAAGGTAAAACTCTGTAGCACAGTTCGTTCAATTTTTGAAGCACTGGTTGTGCAACTTGCGACTGGACGTTGTCATCGAGAACTGGGCCCATTCTGTTGACCAATGCCAGCTGCAGGCATTTCAGTTTTTGATACATCTTGTGGATTTGCTAAGCATACTTCAGATGTAATGGTTTCACTGGGATTCAGAAATCTGTAGTGGATAAAACTGGTAGCAGATCACCAAACAGTGACCCCTGACCACTTTTTGGTGCAAGTTTGGCTCTGGAACTTCTCAGTCCAGCCACTGAGCTGGTCGTTGCCAGCTGTTGTATAAAATCCACTTTCGTCTTATGTCACAATTAGAAGGAGAAATGGTTTGCTGTTGTTGTGTAGAATAAGAGAAGATGACACACCAAAATGACAATTTTTTTGATTTTTGGTCAGCTCATGAGGCACCTGCTTAATGAGCTTTCTTACCTTTCCAATTTACTTCAAATGCCAAATGACTGTAGAATGGTCAAGGTTGAGTTCTTTGGCAACGTCTCGTGTAGTTGTGAGAGGATCAGCTTCAGTGATCCTCTCATTTGGTCACTGTCAACTTCTGATGGCTGGCCACTGAGCTGCTCATCTTTAAGACTCCATTTCCTTTGTAAAATTTCTTGAATCACTGCTGTGCTGCACGTTTGTTAGCAGTTCCTGGGCCCAATGCGTTGTTGATGTTGAGAGTTTTCTCCACTGCTTTACAACCCTAACCCCAATCCTAACCCTAACCCATTTTGAACTCAAACAAGAAAATTGCTTGAGTTTGCTTTTTGTCTAACATCATTTCCCTAGCCTAAAATAAATATAAATAAATAGCAAGTAATGTCATTAGCAAAGAAGCATAAAGCAAGAATTGTGCATTAAAATGATGTATAACATAACCACATTTAAGAATGTATTCCAATATCAAACAGCAAAGTTCAACAATGCAAAACCACAATTACTTTTGCACCAACCTAATATAATTGGATTTAATCCTCACAATCACCTTGTAGAGCAGGTACACTTATTATCCCCACTTTACAGATGAGGGAATCATGACTTTGAGAACTGGCTAGGGGAAGACTGAAAGTGAGTGTTAGAACTGAAATTCACACTGATTCACAGGGCCCAGTGATGTCTTGAGGGTCAAGTGAAATAAATAAATGAAGATACAAAAAGTCCTTAGAGCAGCAGGAGGCAGAGGACAGAACTTAATAAATAAAACTAGTTACTATGATTATTATACCAACTCCTGCCTCTTCTTTTCTTTCTCACTAGCCTTACCTCTTTTAAATCCTTCCACTGAAGCTGAAGATAGCAGTATACTTGGGTCCATGTACTGAAAGTCTCTCCTTCTGGCCTCTGATAGTTAAATATTAAAAAAAGTGGGGGATAAGTAAGTGTTGCAAATATACATAAATGTAAGTTCTTCAAATAAAAATGAAAGAAAAAATTGTGTCAAGACCAACCTAATTATTTCATCATGCTAATCATGAACTCCATAGCTATGTGAATACAAGCCAGTCAGGTCAAACAACATTGGTAAAAATGTGTTTTTAAATAAAATAAAAAAAATAATAAAGTGAAATGGAAAATAGCAAAAAAAAAAAAAAAAAAACATGTATTTTTATCAGACAGCTCTTGGGATTCTTTTACTTTATGAAGAGAAGGCTTTCTGCAGCTCACAGTGCATAAGAGTTTGTTATAAACAGTACCAAATGAGTCCAGCTGTACTTCTTCATGCCATGGGAAATTGTACCCAGATCTGTATCCTGAAAGACATGTGTCAGACCTGATACCCCAGATCCTCTGGGAAGCAGAGCCAAATAATGGGCACATTAGAAGACATCACATTTCTTGTATTTCATATCTAAGCCTTCCTGGCCCCACGTACGTCTTTTGGCTGCTTTAGTGGCAGTGCTGATTGGCTTTTCTTCTCCACTACTCAGTGGGAACAGGGACTGTGCCACTCGTAGCCACTGGTTATGCTTTAATCTTTTTTTTTTGGTTGAGCCTTTCATTTGGGATGTTAGTTCCCAGATCAGGGATCGAATCCACGCCCCCTGCATAGGGAGCTTGGAGTCTACCACTAAACTGCCAGGGAAATACCAGTGCCAAGATGCGGCTCTTGAAGTGACTATATATTTTCTGAAAATCCACAACTGGCTAACTGTGGATGACAAATGTCTGAGAACTAAACTGGGAAATTCACCACTCATTCAACACTGGATGTGGAAGACAGAGAAAGCTCAATGTGTTATTTGTTTTTTACTTTTTTTGTAGTTGTAAACCTGGGTGTTTTGTAGTTGTAACTGAGAATATGAGCAGTCTTGCACCGGAAGCTGGGCTATAAATGGTAAAGTCCACTTATTATAATTTAATGGACAGTGCTTCCAAAATAGAAATTCACTTAAATTTATATAGTAAGTTAGATTAATCTAGTAGTTGGGTTAAAAAAATACTTGGATTAAAACCACACTGCAAAATGGGGAACCTCAGTGGACTGCTTTAAACTCTTGACCTCAGAGGAAGGAAACCAACTAACCAATAATGATAACTTGGAGAGAAAGAAAAAAAAAAGGTTTAGGATCCATAACAGATTCGTCGTCAACAGTGTAATGATTCAGCATTCTGGAGGCCAAGTAAAACTAAAGCTGCGGGGTTGCGGGTGTGCAGGTCAAGTGGTATCTCAGTGTACACGGACAGAATTTTCTGTGCGACACAGCACGTTGCTGAGTATTTTCTACTATATCTCTGCAGGACCTCCCCGTAATGTTGATTCTCCTCCTTACATCAGCAGTCCTAGAAACGATGTAAGCTGTAGGGAACCCATGGACATTCTTTGCCAACCCCCACATCCACCCACTGGCCCCACTGCCCCCACAGCCCCCAAGCTACCGTCCCAGGTCAGTTTCTACCGAGATGCAGCCATTGCCAAGACAAAGGAGTCCCAGGTTGCCTTCGGAGCCACTGCGTCCGGGTTTCCAGAGGTTTTTTTTTTTTTAACACAGTAAGGAGAGCACTAATAGTGTTTCAGCAAGAAGTACTTTCGGCCTCGGAAAGTTGATCTTTAGTGATCGTTATGCAAATTTATTTTCTTTACAGCTTTTTACGATCTCTTTCGCCAAACTACTTCATACACCAATTTCCCTGCTTTGTATCGCCAAGCAACTGTGGCGCGAGTGCCGGGAGGGAAAGGGTGGGGAAGAGCGAGCGGTCCGTGGGTCTGGCGGCTGAGATAAGGCCGGGGGAAACACAGCCTTCGTAGGCCGAGCCAAGAGCTAATGCTCCGAGACGTGCCACCCGCAGATCTGGTCAGGCAGCTAGGTGGGGCCGGGGGGGCGGACGCGCCACGTCTCGTGACGAATCGACAGCTCTGGGCATGATTCAAAAGACCGAGGAGCCAATAGGAACCCTGGGAAGGCTGACTAGAGGGGCGGGGCGAGGAAAGGGCGGGGTGGGGGAGGCGCGCGCCCGGGCCGCGGGACCGCGGAGCGCGAGAGCGCGAAAGCGGGCAGTGTCGCGCGCGCGGAACCGCCGCCGGGTTGCTGCTCTGCGACTCTCCCGAAGCCGTTCGTGTTCCCGCAGGATCACTGAGCAGGTGAGCTCCCGAAACCCCGCCCCGCTCCCCGCAGCGCGGTCTCCAAGGGATCTGGGGGAGGCCCGCGGGGAGGGTGCGGCGGATGGACAGGGGTCCCGGGGCGCCTGGCGTGGAGCAGCGGCTTCGCCCTCCCCTCCTCCGGGTGGGTCCGGGCGGCTGCTGGCGAGGCTTGAAGTGCGCCCGGCCCGGCCAGCTGCGGAAATGAAGCTGTGGTTTTAAATTGCCGACGTTTCCCTCCATTTTGGACGCGCCGCGTCGGGGTAAAATGATGTGGGGAGGATGTGTGGGTGGGTGATCCACCCCGGTGCCTTTGTCCCCGCCCTGTAGCATCGGCCCTCCCAAGACTGCTCTGAGCGCTTTTTTGACAGATTAGCCGGGTGGCTTGGCGGGCCCAGCTCTTGGGTAGGCAGAACAGGCGCGGCAGCCTGGCGGACGGGGAAGTGGGGTTGCCAAGTTGACTTTAATTGTCGGTGGTTGTCACTGGCCTGGAGGGTCGTGGCCGTCTCTGGCGACTTCCAAGGCTGGCTGCATGCATTGCATTCCCCCGCCCGGTGTTTCTGCGCACTCAAAAAACGGGTAGTTAGACAGGTTTGGGTGCTCCTGCTAAAGCTCGATCCTTTTCCCCCCTTCTTTTTAATACATCTTTTTAAGGCTTAAAAAAAAATAAGCGCCTGACTGCAAAGGGCCTGGTTCCAGGCGGTTCACCAAAATAATTACGCGGTCTGATCGGGAATCAGGCTGTTGATACTCAGAATGACCCAGTAGATACATTGGACAGCGCGTGGACGATTCAAGGGTTCAA
The DNA here is from genome assembly GCF_055505025.1 of Bos grunniens. Taxonomy (NCBI): domain Eukaryota; kingdom Metazoa; phylum Chordata; class Mammalia; order Artiodactyla; family Bovidae; genus Bos; species Bos grunniens. The sequence goes on from NC_141180.1 coordinate 52,641,406, forward strand.
CCCGGAGCAAGTGAACTTGCTTACTTGATGTGTGGAGGAGCCTGCACCCGGCCGGACCCAGCTAGACCCATGGTTCTGGTCCCAGCCCTCAGGGACCTTGCAAATAAGCACGTGCACATCTGTAAAGACACCGTAGTAACTGCCATGGAGGAAAGGATGGGTGTGTGTGCACTAATTTAGATCGAGCGCCAAGTCCAATTTAAGTTTGGTTTCTGAGAGCTGTCTAGAGAGGAGGGGAAAGGGTGAGTAGGAGGGAGTTTATTGCTCCTTCAGTTTTTTATTTTGCTTAGGTCTATAGTGGGGCCATTCTGCCTGTGCAGCCAGGAAGATGGCAGTTTCTTCTGCACCCTGCGGCAGGGGCAGGAGCTAGGCCAGGGGTTCCTGTTTGGGTTTTGCCGGGTAGGCCAGCCTTGGGTGCAGGTGTTGAAGAGGGAAGCTGTGAGACTTCATTTGCACTCCCCTTTCTTTGCCATGTTTAGACTGATTTGGGAAAGTGAAGAAAGATGACCGAAGATGTGATCAGCAGGGAATAGCACATTCTGTTGTGCTGATAAACAGTAACATATTGGAGCCGAAATGTGTAAGGATTCCAGTGCCAACTGACACTGAAGTTAGCAAGCATGTGGCTTAATAGAGAAAAGCCTGAGGGTCCCCATGTTTCCACTGCTAATGGGGGGATGAAGTCATTGTGTTCAGTAAACAGAATCTTTCTTTGCAGACATACTTGGCTAAAACCTCCCTTTTGAGGGAGGCCTATCTTTTGACTTTCTAGGCAATGGCAACCCACTCCAGTACTGTTATCTGGAAAATCCCATGGACGGAGGAGCCTGGCAGGCTGCAGTCCATGGGGTTGCTAAGAGTCTGACACGACTGAGCGACTTCACTTTCACTTTTCACTTTCACGCATTGGAGAAGGAAATGGCAACCCACTCCAGTGTTCTGGAGAATCCCAGGGACAGGGGAGCCTGGTGGGCTGCCATCTATGGGGTCGCACAGAGTCGGACACGACTGAAGCGACTTAGCAGCAGTAGCAGCAGGAGGTGATGGTACGGTGACTGCATAAATGTCCTGGGGCTTTTCTGTCCTACCTGCCTAGTGACTCCTGAAGGGTTAGGATGTGAGGCACTGTGTGATACTCGTGCAGAGTGGAGGTGTACCATCATAATGGTGGTGGTTTCATCTTTTGGAACATTTGTGTATGAGATAGAGGTCTTCCGAGAAGAATGCCGGTTTGTCCCTTTTTTTTTTTCCTTTTTCAACCACCATATGAAAGATTGCTTTTCCTAATTCTTTTTCTTTTAAGTGGAGTTTAGAGTTAAGATATCCGTGAGATATCTTAATTTGTTTAACCCCAAATATTTGATTGATAACAGAAAAACCTCTTTGGCATTGACCTATGACCAGTATTGGATAGATACTGTGTATGTGGTATCTGTGCAATAAAATTTCCGAAAGGGACAGAATCTGCTCAAGGGATTTTCGCTAGTGGTAAAGAACCTGCCTGCCAATGCAGGAGACATAAGAGACCTGGGTTTGAGCCCCGGGTCGGGAAGATCCCCTGGAGAAGGGCATGACAACCCACTCCAGTCTTTTTGCCTGGAGAATCCCATGGAGAGAGGCAGGCTATAGTCCATGGGTAGCACAGAGTCGGACATTACTGAAGTGACTTAGCACACACAGGCAGCCCTTAATTCCTGAGGGACTGGGTTTCAAAAGTTTATAAAGAGTTATTTGAAACTTGAATGACATCTTCATGTAGAAAGATGTAATTGCCTTCTGCCAACCCTGGTCAACTGGCATCAGAGAACTAGTACTGGTAACAGAGGTTTGATTTTAAGGGGTCTGAGAGGAAGGAAGGGGCAGAAGAGAAGAGAGAAGCGGGCACATTTCCTTCCTCTGAGTGTTTGGAGGCTTGGAGCCAAATGTTGAAATAGGCAAAACTTGCTGTTGTCACCTTCCTTTTTTGTGCCCCTCCTCCGGGTCCCAAGGTGTCCACCACCTTCTTTTTTTCAAGTTCCCCTCACGGGACTCCTCAGCCAGGTGGGACTTCATCCTCAGAGCATTTGGGCTCCTTGTCCTTGCTCCCCCCGCCCCTGCCCCCAGCCCAAACCCCTTCATTTCCCCAGTAATGCTATCTCAGGTAGGTGTCTTGTACCTAACATGCAAATGGACTGACATCCTCTAATCACCACCTGTCTTTCTGTTTTCTTTCATCTACCCAGCCAGCTCCTATCTATCTAAACAAGTGAAGCTTGTGAAGTTTGCCTCTCAGATGATTGATTAACAGGGAAGAAAAGTGATGCTTGGGAAAGACTTTTTCTCAGGAGGGGTGTGATAATGTGACTTTCTCCTTTCTTAATTCTGGAGAGTCTTCAAAAGTTCTGAGACGTTGGTATTGTTATGTAATCAGCTCTTGACAGGAGTCGAGTGAGGAATGTCTGTTTGTATGCCCAGAGGATATTTCGGGGATGAAGGTGATGCAAGGAGAGATTCTTCTGTCTTACTGCCTTCTTCAGAGGGTCTAGCTTGTTCAGTTGGTGTTGTGTAGATGTCAGGAGGAGCTGGTTTTGTCCTGTGGAAATGCGAATCTGCTGGTCCATTGAGGGAGAAGCTCTTACTACCTAAAAGCTAGAAGCACCCAGCAATCAGTCCATGTTTGAAAAAAAAGTAGCAAACAGGTCTCATGTAAGTGGCAATTCCTGCAGATTGCTTATGGCTTCTTAGGGTGGTGTTCTTATACCAGGCTTCATGGGCTGTGCTTTGGTTCACTGGAAAAGAAGGCTATGACTGGAGGTTGATGTTTGCTTGTAGGCATTTGAAAAAAAGAGCTAGGATACTGGCCTAGTTATGTGGTTGGCAGAATTACTTGGTATACATTTGAGACTTCAGCTGTAAAACTTGAAAGATTTGTGAAAACCCCAAATTTGCTCTTCATTTTCAATTTGAAGTTATTTTTCTCGCTCTTGGTAGGTTATATAATGTTAATTATATTTGATCTCCTTGCAGTCCAAGGGACTCTCAAGAATCAATTGTTCTATATTTGTCCTATTGATAGTTATTGTTGTTATCCTCTTGTGGTGCCTAATTTATAAATTAAACTTTATCATAGGTACGTATGTGTAGTATCCAAGGGACTATAGTATATCTCCCCATAGTATATATGGGGCTCTGTACTTTCTGGTTTCAGGCATCCACTGGGGATGCCTGGCGGTCTTAGAAAATATCCCTCTCGGATAAGGAGGGAACTACTGTTTATGTAGATTTATAAATCAGAAAATATGTGTACTTTGTGAGATTGTGCCTTGCTAATTAAAGAAGTGTGGTCACTGTAGGTGGGTGGTGTTTTGCATGGTGCAAATCATCTGAGCCTTTCTGTTTTGTCGTATAGAGTGATTTCCAGTGAAATATGGTGAGGCAGAGAGAAGAACCTCTGTGTCCTGACTCTGCCACTTCACGTTGTGTCTTTCTGTGCCTTGGACAAAACAGTTAACATATTTAAGCTTCAACTGTAAAACAGGAATTATACACTCTTTCCTCCAGAGGCTTAGCCCGAAAGTCTTGACCAGTTAAACATTTTGGAAAGTTATATTTTAGTGTTTAATGAGAAAAGACAAATGTGTATATGCTCAGACTCTTATTTTTTTTTTTTAACTATTCAGACAGATTTTTGAAAATGCCAAGTAGGAAATTTGCCGATGGTGAGGTGGTAAGAGGTCGATGGCCTGGGAGTTCGCTTTACTATGAAGTAGAAATTCTGAGCCATGACAGCAACTCCCAGCTTTACAACGTGAAATACAAAGATGGAACTGAACTTGAATTGAAAGAGAGTGATATCAAGGTAAGCGCTCCTTGGTTTATAGACCATGTTTATAATAATTGGGAAATCCTGGTAGGTGTGGTTTTTAAGCTTAGAGCAGTGAGGTCTGGCTCTCACACTCCTGCTTTGGGTCATATCCTGATTTTGGCTCTGGAAGTGTATGAATGAGGCACAGTGCTGTGTTCCTCAGAAGCTCCCAGTCTGCTGAAGTCAGACACTTAGATCACACTCTCTCTGGTTTAATGCACTCTGCCATTCTGTGACAGCTTGTCATGGGTGGTACTGGAGCATAACAAGAATAGGGAAGGGCTTGGGGTTTTGGGGCAGGCTTTCAGAGCTGAGTGCTGAAGACAGATCGAGAAACTCAGGTGATGGGGCCAGGGGCTTCCACAGTGGGTTGTGTGCCAAAGGCTTGGGTGGGGGTGGACACAGACAACCAGTGCTGAAAGGGTATGGTGGACAAGGGCCAGAGGAGGGTTAAGAAGGAACCAGAACCGGAGGGGTTTGGGCTTCATCCTAAACACTGAGATTTAATCAGGAGAGTGACATTCATCAGATTTGAGCCCAGGGCTTCTCAACTTATCTGGAGGACCTGAGCTTGAAAATATCTGATCCATGGTATATAAGTACTTATTAATATATCATAATTACTAGGCAGTTGAAAAAAAAAAAGTACAAAATAAAAGCCCTGACTTTTAATTCTCAGATTCAATAGACATAAATTGACTTGGCCAAAATGCTATAAAAATTTCTACTCATTTCTTCTCAATTTCATTCCTTGTCTCAGATCAGTAACCCATCTCGAGCCCACAGCCTGTGGACCACAGTTCAAGTGCTGTAGACCAGGGGTCTGTGACAGTTTTGAGTAAAAGGACAGGTTGCAGATGTCCGAGGCACTGTGGGATGTATAGTTCATGCAGCATGAGAGGAGGTCTGGGCATGGCAGTGTCTCAATGAGATTTTATTCACAGACATTGAACTTTGAATTTCAGATAATCATGTGCCACCAAGTTTCGTTCTTCTTTTGAGTTTATTTGCAGTCATTTAAGAACTGTAAAGCCATTCTTAGCTCTGGGACCACACAAAGTGGGTGGGAAGGATTTGGACTGGGGGGTAGTTTGCCTTCCTTGAGGCCTAGATGCCTGGAAACATTTGGAGTAGGTTAGGGCAGGGTAAAATATTACTAAGTAACCCAGTCTTGGACTTTTTTCAAAAATCTGACTGTTTTATTTGGAGTGAAACGGTGGGACTGATTTTCTTGTTATTTTTTGTGTGCTCTTTACTTTTGTCCCATCATCTGTCTTTTTTTTTTTTAAAGATTTTCTTTTCTTTTTTTTGATGTGGACCATTTTTAAAAGTCTTTATTGAATTTGTTAACATATGGCTTCTGTTTATGTTATGGTTTTTTGGCCGCAAGGCATGTGGGATCTTAACTCCCTGACCAGGGATCGAGACCTCCTGAATCAGGAGGGGCGAAGTCTGAACCACTGGACTGCCAGGGAAGTTCCCATCTCAGTCTGAGTCAATGTTATTGTATCTCTTGTATATGTTATTGGGACAATATATAGCTACTTGATTTAGAATAGGCATTTCCTGGCAGTACCATCAAAGGAGAGTTAGGAGTGGAAAGGGTGCCTTGGCCTCAGGAGAGACGGGCCATTGCCGCAGTTGTCACTGGCCTCATTGGATGGATGCTCTGCTCCCATGAGCTCCTGAAGTGACTTTAGAAGCACTGATGCCAATCACCGCCATTGCTCCCTTCTTGCAGCGTGGGTCTGCATGTGTTTTGACTTAAACGCTGAAGCTCTGCCTTCTCCTCCCTCTCTAGCCTTTAACCTCCTTCAGGCAAAGGAAAAGTGGCTCGACTTCTAGTTCTCCCTCCAGACGCCGGGGGAGCCGCTCGAGGTCTCGCTCCCGGTCCCCTGGCCGGCTCCCAAAAGGTTCCCGCCGATCCGCCTCAGCATCGTACCAGGCTGACCTGAAGGAAGCAAGGAAGGAAGCCAGGAAAGACATGTTGGAAGTTAAACTGACTCCGCTGGTGCTGGTGCGTGTGTTTGGGAGCCCTCCAGTCTCAGATAGCGTTTAGTCTGCCCAGATCACGTCTCCCCCTTTATGTGTCCGCATGTGATCTGCAGTTAATAATATTAAAATGTCAGGGAAACATCAAATCTAAGGTGGTGAGTTGGAAAGGTTACGTTAGAAAATGAATGTTTGGAAGAATAGAAGGTATAATGCTTTTAAGTGCCGTGAAAAAGAATGTTTTTAAGTTTCGAGTGTTACTTAATATTGTGGTTTTAAAAGAAAAAAAGCAGTGTTTAAATTTTAAATAGATGCAAATTATAGATTGAACTAAGTTTTTATCGTAAATAAAAGTTCATGTAGAAAATAATGAGACAAAGAAATTTAAAAAATTAAAAGAAAAGAATGAGATGAGACATAATATATGGTATAAAAACATTCTTGCTTAGTATCACTGTACTTAATTACCTTCTGTACTCAAAGATGACACTTTTAATTGAATTACTTTCACAGTTCAAGGTTGGAAATATTAGGGTATGCAGAGCCTGTAGGACCTTGCACAATGAATAATTTGGATCATAGACCAAATCAAAATTATAAATAAACAGAATTGAATAAATGTGATTGTTTACTCTCTTCACTTAATGTTACCTCTTTCCTGGATAAAATGCACACAGATTTTTAATAACCTTAAAAAACTGGATTATTACATAGTGTTTTGTAGTCAGATTTAAAAATTTTAAGATATTTGGAATAACCGTCTATTATATTTTCCTACATCACTTTTGTTGTTGTATAGTATTGTTTGGATTTACTATAAATTGTATGGAGGTAACGTAATTGTTAGCACCCTTGTTGATAGGCATTTAGCTTTTTTTCTTTCTAAATTTTAATTATTATAAACAAATATTCTTACACATCTGATATATCCTTAGGATAAAATCTTATAAGTGGAACTGCTCTGTCAGATGGATAGAGTAGATTTGAGGCTTTTACTGCATATTGCCAAATTGTTTCAAGAAAGTTTATACCAGTTCAGGTAGGGTATGAATGACTATTTTCTCATTCTGAGTATAATAGTTATTAGTTGTTTTTTTTTTTTTTCACCAATATGATCATCAGAGATTTTCAACTCACTGTTTTAAATTGCATTTTGATGATTATTAGTGAGTTTGAACCTTGTCAGTGGCTCTCTTTACTAGTCAGATGACTCGGGGTAAGGAACAAATGTTGTATGCTTTCTGTCACATGTCATTTTTAGCTTTTAATGACTACTATATTTTTTACAGTGTAACTTCCTTACAGTCCTGGTGACCCAAGAGCTACAGACTAGCTTTGCTCTTCACCAGTTGAGCCCTGGGCTCACCACGGACTCATTGCTGAGTTGAGGATGGTGTGATGTGCATGAAAGACCGTACTTAGACTGCACGTAGCTTTGACATCATGTCATCCTCGTTCTTTTGGACTCCTGATTGCACTATTTGCATTACTTTGCTTCAGCGTGGATACCCTATCAATTTGCCGTCATTATAGTTTAGGGTCAGTTGACTGGCTAAGTTACGGGATTACACTTGTGGTTGCTGTGGGTCACATGCTGGACATTTGCAAAACCACTGCTAAGTGGCTCGTTGGCACTTTGATAAACTTAAGTATATGTTGAATGCTGTCACTGCTCAGTTAGACCTTGATTTGAGCTAGAACTTGATCCTCTATTAAAGTTGTCTTCTGATAGCTAGCCCCTCAAAAGATATATTTATCTTTTTAATTTGTTTTCCTCCTGTTGCTTTATTAGCAGTATAATCTGTCTGTGACTTTAAAGAAGCAAAGTTACAGATTTCAGCCATACATTGCCTGAAAAATGTTTTGTAAATTTAAGTCCTTCCTTTTGTACCATCAATAAGAAATTCCCTCCACTGCTTAAAGAGAATGACATTCAAGGAAAGAGACTGAGTTGAGAAAAGAGAATTAGGGAGAGAAAGTGAAGTGAAAGTGAAGTCGTTCAGTCGTGTCTGACTCTTTGCAACCCGTGGGCTGTAGCCCACCAAGCTCCTCCGTCCATGGGATTCTCCAGGCAAGAATACTGGAGTGGGTTGGGAGAGAAAATGTAAGGTTAAATAAAAATGAGGTAGATGAAATTGAGAAAATAGGCAGTTCACAGATTACTAGTAGTACTCTGAAAGTACCCACTATTTCTTCATTTCCTATTATTTAGAGCATCTGTTATTGAATAGTGAAATTACAAGATTTAGTCTAATTTTGTTTAAAAGACGAAACATTTTATGAAAAACGTTATATTACAGAAAAATCCAAATGAACTCTTTGGCCAATGCAATAGAAACCTCTGAGAGCCAATCTTTTAAGATTGGGAAATTCTAGTCAGTTCTATTCCATCTCATTTTTAGCAAAAATAGGCTGAAATAGGCTGAGTTCAGACTGTGAAAATCTTTGATTGGTTTTATTGCTGGGTTTCACAACACTGAATTTTTGCCATCATGTTCCCTTTTACTAAATTGCCATTCTTATGGTTAAAATGTTTTAATTTCTTCAACTTAGAAGCCATTTGGAAACAGCATCAACAGATACAATGGGGAGCCTGAGCTCATCGAGAGGAATGACATGCCTCACAAACACACACAGGTATGACGTGGCTCATCCCTCCTCTTGGGCCATCTTTTTCTTAAAGTGACTTTCTCTAAAGAAGCACATTGAAAACCATCATTTTCCTTAGAATCTTTTCTAAAATTCTGTCCTTGAATTAAGACTGAACATAGAGGATGTCATACTGAGTGAAGTCAGAGAAGGAGAAGTATCGTATGACATCCCTTATGTGTGGGATCTAAAAAGAAATGACACAAATGAGCTGAATTACAGAACAGAAAGGGACTCGCAGACTTAGAGAATGAACTTGTGGTTGTTGGGGGGACAGGATAGTTGTGAAGTTTGGGGTGGTCAGGTACACCCTATATTTAAAATGGTCAACAAACAAGGACCTGCCATATAGCACATGGGTCTCTGCTCAGGGTTATGTGGCAGCCTGGATGGGAGGGGAGTTTGGGGGAGAATGGATATGTGTATATGATGCATGGCTGAGTCCCTTCACTGTTGACCTGAAACGATCACAGCATTGTTAATCGTCTGTGCCCCAACACAAAATAAAAAGTTAAAAAAAAAACAGTGTAATTTAACAAATTTATTAGTTTATATGGCTATATTAAGATACTGAATTAGTTAATGTGGTAGCATTCATGATACTTATTGACCTTAGATACTTAATACTTTTTATTTTTTAAATAGGAAAAATTCCACTTGTCACAAGAGAGTAGTCATATACCTACACAGTATAGCCTTCGTGCGAGAAGAGACGAGATCAAATTAAAAGAAGTAGAGTCGAAGGAAGAAATAGTTGTCACAAAAAGACCTGCATTGTTGAGAACCTCTGAAGTGACAGCCACACAGTCAAAGGACTTGGAGTTCGGAGGAGTGCCTGGTAGGCATCAGAATCAGCCTGGGGAGGGCAGGAAGGGTGGGCGAGTGGTCATTGCTGTAAAGTGAGCAGAAAAGGCCTTTCTCTGAAGAAATCTGCGGGCAGCCAGGGAGTGAGCCTGGCAAGAGCCTGGAAAGAATTTTCAGTGAGGAGGAACAACAGGTACGAAGGCCTGAGTGGGAGTATTTGGGAGGGTTATCATAGAGGAGAAAGGGTGCCCTTGTGGCTGTATGTAAAACTCTTAGCGATCTTTTCATAGGTTTTTGAGCAAAGAAGTGTAAAGTGACGAAGGGAAGGTTGGTATGATAGTTGTATGTAGGAAGGACAGTGAACAATTGGTGATTGGGAAATCTGCTAATAATCAGACCATGGTGCCAGGGCCTTGCTTGGCAGTAACACTGGGAATAAGCTGCATGCTTCCAGTGGGGTCATGGTGTCTACCTTACCTGCTAGACGGGTTGCCTTTGAGGGTCAAAGATCTGAAGCATTCAGAGACGGAGTTATTAAGTGGGTGGAGTTGGTGAGGTTTTATGAGATTATACCAAGAAAGGACTTCTTGGTGTCAAGTGGTTCAAAATTCTGCATGGCTTAACTGCTTTGTATTTTATAAGTTGTAACTCTAGGTGGTGTCCAACATTGCTTAACAGTCTGTGCACATGCTACATAAATGTGATACTGTTTTTTTAAAATAATTTTACTTATTTATTTTTGGCCCACTGGTCTTCATCACCGTGCAGACTTTTCTCTGGTTGTGGTGGGCAGGGGCAGCTCTTGGTTGCCGTGCTTGGGTTTCTCACTGCGGTGGCTTCTCTTGCTGCGGAGCACGGGCTCAAGGGGCATGGACTTCGGTAGTTGCAGCTCCAGGGCTTTAGGGCACAGGCTCTAGTCCTGCGGCATGTGGGCTCTTCCCAGATCAGGGACTGAACCCACGTCCCCTGCACTGACAGGCAGATTCTTTGCCGCTGAGCCATGAAGGAAGCCCTGAATGTGATACTGTTTTAATTATTAGAAACTTAGGGATATAAAGTTTCTGTTTTTTAAAGATTAGACCAATAGATAGTTTTTAGATGTTCAGTCTTCAGATTGCTGGAATCTCAACATATCTACTCCCATTGTGGTTGGATTTTGAATGTTTTAGAGGTTGGTTTCTGAGGTGGAATCTAGCTCTTCAGTTCTGGATGTGTGCTGTTTTTTTTACTACTTTTATGCCTGTGGTTGCTTTCCCAGAAGATGTAACAGGTGGACATGCGGACTATCTCATGGAGCATTAGACGTTGGTTTCAAACAGCTAGCCAGACTTGAGTTCTGACCTTCACTAGAAACTCAAGTGATTCTTGAAAAAGAATAAACTAGCCTGGATTGAAATAAGAGCCTTGAATGCTCACTGATTATTTACAGGTGTTTTTCTCATCATGCTTGGCCTGCCGGCCTTCCTCTTCCTGTTGCTGTTGATGTGTAAGCAGAAAGAGCCCAGTCTTCTGAATTTCCCGCCTCCTCTGCCAGCTTTGGGTGACTTATGGGAAACCAGAGTCTTTGGGGCCTACCTCCTCTGGTTTCTCCTTCAGGCTCTGTTCCACTTACTGCCGATTGGAAAGGTAAGGTTGTGTTGGTGGGGCGCAGTGCAGTGAGGTGGTCTTCCTTCCATTCCCATGTATATGTGAAGATATTGATAGTAGTTTTAAGGTTAAAAGCTGTCCATGGTCACGACCACCCAAGCTTAGAAATTTTCGTTTGTTAAACCTTTACTCTTTGTGTTCTGTAACACTTGCTGATCAAGTAGAACTTTAAGAATCTGATTAAGGGTTCTTGTGTAACTTTCCAAACCAAATAGAAAAGAATAAGCTGTTTTGCAAAATAGCCCGAATAATAGCAGAGGTTTCTGGGGAAGAAAAAAGTTTCCTCATATGTCATTTCAGGTGCAGAATTTTAAATTATCAGCTGATAGGGTACTGAGCTCAATGGACTTTAGTCCGCTTCTTTTACTTTTTAAAATATGATAAGTTTTTAAATTTTCATCTCAGAAATTTGTTGTTTGGACCGTTGATCTCATGCAGTGTCTTTAAAACTTGTCCTCATTGCTGAGTATAGTCTTTTTTTTTTTTTCAGTAGAATCCTCTACTTGGATATATTTAAAGGAACATGAGATTCCTTAATGAATAAATAATTCATTTAAAGATCTTATTCTTAGGGCTTTGCAGGTTTGCCAACTGTCTGTAGACAAAAGGATCAGTTTTATTGGGAATGGAGAATGCCAGTGATAGGAGGCTGGAGCTGCAAACTTTAAATACTTTGGGACCTCACCATGACAGTGGCCTTAGAGAGGATTCTTGTGATGTGAATTTTCAGGTATTCTTGTGATGTGAATTTTCAGGTATTTTTGTAATAAGACTCTACAGTAAAAACCACAAGTTCAGATAAACTTAAGTAAAGTTAGGTCAACTAGATAATATTTATTGAGAAAAGCAGTTTTGATGGGGTTTATATATATTTACTTATATATATATATATATGTATTTCACAGACTAAAACCAAACACAGGAGTTGTTAGATACCTTTAATAGATAAGAATCATTTGAAATTAGCCTGTGGTTTTGCTAATCCTGTGATCTCAAACAGACATTACATTTCTACTGGGTTCCCTTTCACAGATAATGAAAGAGTATAGTAGTTTGGCCGAAGACAGATGATACCATATTAGTATAATTTATAATGAATTTCGCCGTTTCTGAATATTGGGGAGTAAAATTTAGTTGCCATTGGGCATGTGAACTTTTTAACTCATCCCATTCACATGTGTTTCTTGAGTACCTTTTAATGGGGATGCCGTGGGTGATCCACATGAAGAGATACAATGGTCCAGTGAACATACTCACTGTCTCTTATTGGAGATAAAAGAATCACATGAAATGATTGAATAACTGGGTGAGCATATATTTATAAATAGCAGAGCAAGAAAGTATATGAGTTCCTGCCATCAACTGTATGGGCCATAGTGAACTGGGTGAGTGGGGTTGAACCTGATTGAAAGGACTGCACAAGTGTGAGGTGCTGGAGTTGTTCTCCACTTTGTAAGCAGTGGGGAGTCATTGAAGGATTTTGAGCTAGAGATCAACTAGATGTACAGGTTTTTGAAAACACATCTAGTCTTGTGGTGGGACATGGGATGGTTGGGGGAGGGTGGCTGTTGCAATAGTCTGAGTACACAGAGAAGTCACTACTAGATTTGTATTTGAGATAAACTGAAGGTGGAATTACTTCACCAAAGGGCATGCTGCAAAGATTTTTGAAACTTGTTACTAAACTTTCCTACCAAAAGACAATCCTCCTTGTTGGGCATATTGAAATTTAGGTGATTTTACAAGACACACACACACACACGGTAAAGTGATGTGCTTTATAAATTTTTTAATTAAAAAAACTTTTCTTTTAAGGTTGTAGAAGGAACACCTCTTACTGATGGAAGAAGACTCAAGTACAGATTAAATGGTAATTTTTTTTTTTTTAAGACTCAAATTGATGACTTGATAGCACAGACTTTTGGGTGTTGTACTCTTAAACTATCAAAGCTGATTGCACCAGAGCAGTAGAAAGTTAATTATTTCTTAGTAGTCTAAAGGGCATGCAAATAAACTGCTCACACCTGCAGCCAATATGTAAAAATTATGCTGTGTAGAGTAACAAGCCCCTCAATCACTCTTTTCCTCTCTCCAGTTTTATTTTCTTTTTATTTACTTATTAATTTATTTTTGGCTATGGTGGGTCTTTGTTACTGCTCGCAGGCTTTCTCTAGTTGCAGTGAGCAGGGGCTACTCTGTTTGCGGTGCACAGGCTTCTCACTGCAGTGGCTTCTCTTGTTTGGAGCACAGGCTCTAGGTGCGTGGACTTCAATAGTTGTTGTAATGAGTGAACTCAGTAGTTGCGGATCCCAGGCTCTAGGCATGCAGGCTCAGAAGTCATGGTGTATGGGCTTAGTTGTACTGTGGCACGTGGGGTCTTCCTGGACCAGGAATCAAACTGGTGGTGTCCCTTGCATTACAGGTTGGATTCTTAACCCCTGGACCACCAGGGAAGCCCCAGTTTTATTTTCTTAATAGCATTTATCATTCCCTGAAGCAGTTTTGCATAAACATTTTATCATCCTGAGTCATCTCCATGAAGTGAAGTCCTACACTGATGTGGGCTTCCTGGCCACTCCTGCTCTTGGGAGTTCTTGCCCATTTGTTCCGGCCACTGGCCTGTGGGCCATCTCTAGGCTATATTCTCAGTGCTTTTGCCTGGAAAACTTTCCCCCAGTGTCAGCTGCCTCATCTCTGATGTCTCTCTGCTCAGAGAAGCCCTCAGGTCCCTTTCTTTCCTTTACCCTGCCTTATTTTCCTCTATGATAGGCCTTCCAGACATCAGTGTGCTTGTCTGTTCACGGGGGTCTCCCCATGAGAAGGCGGCCTGTGGGCTGGGATTTGGCTGTGTCTTTGTGGTATCCTCCTCATCAGCAGAGTGACTAGCCTGTAGAAGGCGCTCATTAGGGGGAGCTCTGAGTGGATGGAGTGGAAGTCTCACTGAACGTCTCAACAAGAGGGCCCTGTCCCTCTTGATCCAGCCCCTCCTGTGGTAGGAGTGTGTGCTGAGGAAGAGGATCAGCCCACCTTTGCCATGTAAAGACTGATGAAGTTTCATTAACTTAAGAAATAAATGTATATATAGTGTGCTGCACTGTGCTTAGTCACTCATTGGGTCTGACTCTTTGCAATCCCATGGACTGTAGCCCACCAGGCTCCTCTGTCCTTGGGGATTCTTCAGGCAAGAATACTGGAGTGGGTTGCTGTGCCCTCCTCCAGGCATATATATAGTGTAGTTATCCTTAAATGATTTTCCATTGTAACTAGACTGAGTAGACTGTTTTCCTTCCCTTGGGAATTATTATTATCATTTTTAATTCTTGGACGGTTTTAATCCTGTCGCTTCTCACCTGTCTGACTGCGGATGCTTTTTTCAGTGGCTCGCCTAGCATCCACTGTATCTGAAATCCCTCTGCTGGGCTTCAGAGGGGAAGCCAGAGATACTCAAGATGCCTCTTGTGCCAGGTGTGTAAAGCATCGAGCCTAGCTCAGCACCTGACCCATGGTGGTTGCATAACACTTGTCTGCTGCTACTGTCAGATATTTTGTTTACTTTGACCGGATTCCTTGCTTCTGGAACCAGCTTTAGAATCTGTCCTATGCCTTGTTTCCCCAGTGAGGCTGAATCTGGGGAGGGATGGGGTGGTGTTCACTTCTTGCCATCAGGTCTGTCACTATCTGTGTTTTGTGGGCTTCTCTCTAGGTGCCCATTTACTTCTGAGTGCTCTTCTTTTCTGTTTTTGCTTCCCTTTGAAGGCGCAGCTCCTCCCAGGCTGAGCACAGTAGCCTTGGGCTTGGAGCTGGCAGTGGCTGGACCAGTTTTGCTTGATCCTTCTTTTTAAAATTACCTCATCTGATTACTCTCACGCTAGCATTATAAGATTTTACCATTATAAACTAAGGAGAGTCCTAAGATGTTTTGAATAATTTAATCCACATAGGCGAGAGAGCAAGAGCAAGAAACTGCTTCATCTACCATTCTTTTTCTTTAATATTCATAAATTTTATGAGCATTAAATGAGTGTTTTACAAAGTTAGTCTTTAGAGTAAACATGATATGTGGAAAACGTGGATTTAAATAGTTAATTAGAGATGACAGTTTTACTTTACAAAAACTTTGGTTTCAGAATTCTTTTTTTTTTTAATTAAAAAAAATTTGTTTTAATTGGAGGATAATTGCTTTCCAGTATCGTGATGGTTTTTGCCGTACATCAACATGAATTGGCCATAGGCACCCATGTGTCCCCTTCCTCCTAAACTCTCCTCCCACCCCCCTTTCAGAATTCTTATAATATCTACCTCTTTTCTGTGTTAGACTGTTTTTATCCAAATGTGATTTGATGACTTAGAGGACAGTTTTTGCAGACACTCGACTCCTGAAAGGAAAACTATTCCTTGGGTCAGAAGAAAAAGCAGACACTCAGCCTCTCTCTGTTAAGCTGTACCAGGGCTAGCTTGGAACAGGGGTTCCTCTCATAGGGCCTCGTGGTCTCTTTTACTTTGGAATGGACATTGTCTCTGGGCCCCAGCAGTCCCTCCCTGGTGTCTCCAGCCCGCTGGTCCCCTCAGTCTCCTGCCCGGCCCTGGAGGGGGCATTCATGTTGGGGCATTCTCTGAGGGCAGGGTCTTGAGGTCTGTGTTTGGGAGATAGAGTACGATTCAGGGTCCTTTGAGACCATTATTGATAAATTATTTCAGATAAAAATATTCATAATTTATAACCAAGATTACCCTAGGGTTTTAAAATGTGTCCACCAGGACTTCCCTGGTGGCTCTGATGGTAAAGCGTCTACCTACAATGCGGGAGACCCAGGTTCAATCCCTGGGTTGGGAAGATCCTCTGGAGAAGGCAATGGCAACCCACTCCAGTACTCTTGCCTGGAAAATCCCATAGACAGAGGAGCGTGGTAGGCTACAGTTCATGGAGTCTCAAAGAGTTGACACGACTGAGTGTCTTCACTCACTCACTTTAAAATGTGTGTTTGGCCCAGCTCTGTCAGTAATTAGCCATTTGACTTTGGGCCTGAGCATTTGGACCATATGAATTTTGAGGTTCTTTTATGGTAAATTTTGGTGCACCTCTTTTCAGCTCTCTCTTAATTAAAAGCAGATGACTGTTCACAATGAAAAATAAGTATGTCATTATTAAGTCCTATTAATAATTATGTTATTAATTAACATACTGTTATTGATTAAGTCTGTATGGGAGATGTAGCATCTGTATTGAAGACTGCTAACCTCAGGGGCACTGCTTATTCATGCACTTGTGTGTATTTAGCCTGGGTAATGAAACTAAGACTTAAACAAATAATGTTGCATTATTTTACAATGGTATAAATCTCTTGTGAACCCTGGGTTAACATTAATTTTTTGACCCCCCCCGCTTTTTTCTTTAAAGGATTCTATGCTTTTATCCTGACATCTGCACTCGTCGGAGCGTGTTTCTTCTGGAATGTCGAGCTTTACTATGTGTACCGTCACTTCCTGCAGTTTGCGCTTGCAGCCATTCTTTTTGCCACGGGCTTGAGTGTTTACCTCTATGCCAGGGCTTTGAAAGCGCCCCAGGATGAACTGTCACCCGCCAGCTCTGGTGAGCAGCGTTAGACTGCGTGGGTCCCATGAACGCCTCCCACGAACGTGCCCTCCCACCCCCACTGGCCCCTCAGCATCCAATTCTAGGCTTTCATAGAATTCTCTTCTTTCTTTCTTCAGTTTATGAGAGATGAGAAATAGGAAAAAAAAGATGAAAAATAATTTTAAGAAAAATAAAAGGAAGAAAATGTGATTCTCCCCTCATGCTTTCCTGTTTGTTTCTTCTTCCTTTTTTAGTCACTTGATGACAGTAAGACATTTTAAAAAGTTACAGCATTTCAGTAACATTAGTGTTATAACCATTTATGGCTTATGTTATATTTTGTTTGAAACAGTACATATCCTTTTTAAAAAAATCAAATAATAGAGATTATAAATTGGTCAATTCTAAAGTATTTAAAAACATTAAAAAAATTAAATGACTTATTTTAAAAATTGTGAGTCTACATTAAAAAAAAAACTCCAGTTCCCTCAAAATCCAGGAATCTGGGCCCCATAGGTCCCATGCCTGTAGCAGCATGGATATTTCCAGATGGGGCCGGCGTCCCCTGCATGTCCTCCCCGACTATCTGCCAGGCTGTTGGAGATGACTGAATTGTGACCCTGGGTAGTAGACAGCAGTGCGGTTTTAAAGTCTCATAGTTGGGTTTGGAATCCCGTTTGGATAAAAACTTTTCCCTTCTTAGGAAATGCCATCTATGATTTCTTCATTGGCCGGGAGTTAAACCCTCGGATTGGTACTTTTGATCTCAAGTACTTTTGTGAATTGCGTCCCGGATTGATTGGATGGGTATGTCTTTTTTTTTTTTTTAAATTTCAGTTCAGTAGTACAAATTAGTCTTGCATTTAGAAAGAAATGTAGACAGTTTTGAAGTGAGCTTATAGGTGGTATGTTTTTAGGAATAATTATAAATTTCCATAAATTTGTCTACTTCAAATATTTTCTTACTTTAAATATAGTCCAAGGGTTAAGATGTTGTGTTATAGGTTATAGGTTATAAGTTATAGGTTATAGGTTAAAAGAGTTTGTATTATTTTGACTATATCAGTTTGTGTTTATGTAAGAAAATAATAGTGTAGATGAATTTATGAAGAAAAAATATATTTTCTTCCTTTTAAAAAAAATGTACTTTTACCTTATTTTAGACTTGTATGAAAGTTGCAAAAGTAAGAGTTCCTTCACATCACTTTCCCCAATGTTGGCGTCTGACAGAGCCATAATATAGTTATCAAGAATAGCAGTTAAAAAAGAGAGAGAAAAAAAAAAGAATGACAGATTCACCTTTTATAGTAGTTTTAATTAAACCCGTAGACCTTATTCAGGTTTTCACCGTTTTTCCACTGTTGGCCTTTTCCTGTTGCAGGACTCTCTTCAGGGCCTGACTGTGCACTTGTTTGTTATTTGGTGTCCTCTAGTCTGCAGCGGTTGCTTAGTCGTTCTTTGTCTCTCATGACTTTGACACTTCTGAAGAATACTCAGTTATTTTGTACGAGGGCCCCTAGATGTGGGTTAGTCCAGCATTTTCTCATGATTGGAGTAGGTTGTGTGTCTTTGGCAAGACTCCCACAGAATAAGTGTCCACCTCAGTACATCTTATCAAGGGATTGATGTGTCTCATCACTGATGATGACTTCTCAGTGAGGTGTGTCTGCAGCTTTCTCGGCTGGGAAATTACCACCTTTCTCTCTGGAAACTGTACCTGCCCCTTTTGTTTTAGGTGGTCATTAACCTTGTGATGCTTTTGGCTGAGATGAAGGAACAGAATCGCGCTGTTCCATCATTAGCAATGATTTTGGTCAACAGTTTCCAGCTCCTGTACGTGGTAGATGCTCTCTGGAATGAGGTAAGTAATTTTTAAGAGCCTTGGAGTCAGATGGCATTGGGTGTGGGTGAGTGACTTTTCTCCTCCAAGCCTCAGATTCTTACACACAAGGTGAGGAGAACCTAACCTGCCTCCACGGCTTATGAAGATTAAATGAAACGTGGGTCCACGTGACACAGTGAGCTGACACACGGAGAGCGCTAACAGGTGGTAGGTGTCCGTGCGTGTCAGCTGCTCTGTCAGCCACTAGATATTTAAGATCTGTGAATCTTGAATTAGTGGGTGTGACCGATTCATATAAATAAAACTTCTTTTCTTAGTGATTCTAATGGATGAAAATGGATGGATCAAATACTATCATTGAATTCACTTCAGTTCAGTCACTCAGTCGTGTCTGACTCTTCACGACCCCATGAACCGCAGCACACCAGGCCTCCCTGTCCATCACCAACTCCTGGAGTTCACCCAAACTCATGTCCATTGAGTCGGTGATGCCATCCAGCCATCTCATCCTCTGTCATCCCCTTCTCCTGCCCCCAATCCCTCCCAGCATCAGAGTCTTTTCCAATGAGTCAACTCTTCGCATGAGGTGGCCAAAGTACTGGAGTTTCAGCTTTAGCATCATTCCTTCTAAAGAACACCCAGGACTGATCTCCTTTAGGATGGACTGGTTGGATCTCTTTGCAGTCCAAGGGACTCTCAAGAGTCTTCTCCAACACCACAGTTCAAAAGCATCAATTCTTCGGCACTCAGTTTTCTTCACAGTCCAACTCTCATGTCCATACATGACCACAGGAAAAATCATAGCCTTGACTAAACAGACCTTTGTTGACAAAGTAATGTCTCTGCTTTTTAATATGCTGTCTAGGTTGGTCATAACTTTCCTTCCAAGGAGTAAGCGTCATTGAATTAGGATAGTGTTTTTTGGATTATCAAGGAGCAGCTAGTTCTTAAATACTGGGGGAGTTGTTTTATTGTTGGTGTTTCAGAATACAAAGAATAACTTTAATCAGATGGATATAAAATCAGAAATCATGATACACCGAGGAAACCAGTTTAAATGACACTGATCTCTTAATGTGGCTTTTCTCATACATTGATGCAGGATCAATTCTTTCTGCTACTTGAAGACTGGCAATGTTTGCTAGTCTCTGTCTCATCTAAATATATTACTCTTGAAAATATATTACTCTTGAAAACAGTATCTTCTTTGGGTCTGTTCTACAACTGTTTTATCATTTACTATTATCTTTGTAATCATTTCCTCCAAATTCTAAATTAAGTTTTCTTTCAATTTTAAAAACAAAATTGATGGTCCTACATCATGATATTCCAAAGCAAGTGTTCATGGCACCTTGTTGACATTTTGAGAGAAAGTCCTTCTTTAAGATGTTTTTGAAAAATTGTATTATTTGGTTATACTCAGTCAAGGCGACTTTGAGAACTTGATATTGATATGTTGATAATCTTCCTTTTCTTTGGGAGGAGATTAGGACCTCTTGGAGGTAAGCAGATCTTGAGTACAGGTAGCCACATTTGGACTCTTACTGAGCTCCTACCACTAAATGCGGACCTGGGCTCAGCCTGGGAAACTGCAAAGATATTGGGAGCATCTGATACAGAGTCCTCTGAAAATTCCAAAATTCTCAGCCATGTTTAATACTCAAAATTAAACATGTTTCTGAAGTTAAAAAAAACACCAGCTCTTATAAATGCACTTCATCTTGCCAGTTGGAGGTCTTTCTTTGATTATGTAATAAATAGATGCTCAGAAGATGGTAGGATATGTTTTACGAGCCAGATGATATTTCCTCTGTTGTTTTATCCCCTCAGAGATTATTTTTTTTAATTCCTATCTGGTGATGAGTAATTCTTCCTTCGAGTTTTCTGTCTTGTCATGGAGGTCACTTTTTAAGTGACTTAGAAATTCATATTTTCTAGAGATTGAAACAAACGTTGACTTCTGTTAATTAACAAAAAATGATTGTGTCTTAAGGCAAAACTCTTGCGGCAGTTTTTTACCCAGGGTAGCGGATTAAAGTTGGGAAGTTATTTTTTAAATAAGTCATCACTGTCTCAGCCAGATTATAGTTAGCCTCTTGAAGAAGAAACTTGATTTTGTGGTTTTCTTTAGTATCTGGCACGCTGCTGTTTAGTTAGCGGATGCTTAATAATTTTCTTATTTGATTGAGTGATAGAAATTCCTCTGCGTGTTAATGTGGCACACCTTGAGAAATGGAGACTATGAACTTAAATGTGAATGACCCTTCCTCTGAGCCTCTGCTTCTGTCCTGCAGCCCTCTGAGTCCCTGGGAACTGGGTGGGGTTGGGGGTCCTCCCCGCCCCTCCTGGCACCAGGTGTTGGTATCTTGTCACTTCCTCTGCCCACTCCCATGTGCCCCTGTCATCATCCCTCGTGTGCTATCTTGGCTGCTCCCCAGTGCAAAAGAATAGGCGTGTTGACTAGAGGGTGACCCAACAGGCCCAGAAATTGTAACATCCATTTTTCTGTTCTGTGGTCTTTTTGTTTGCTTTCTGGGGAGGGGGGAATACATTTTGGAGATCTCACTCTTTTTCTTTAACCTAAAACATTGATTCTTTAATAGAGATTATACTCGCTAATTTTTCTGGTCAGTGTTGAGTACTAGAGTCTGAGGCAGGTTAGGGATGCCCTGAGACAGGGCCGTCTCCACTTCCAGGGCCTGCAGGTTTCTGGCTCGTGCCAGCCAGATCCACAAGAGAGTGCATTCAGGCCCTGGTTTACCCTGAGCAATGAAGCAGGCAGTTTCCCATGATGCCGAGTAGTGTGGACAAGCTACCTGAAAAGCTAGATTATGCTCAGAAGTTAGGTTCGGAAGCCTGGAGTGCTGCAGTCTATGGAGTCACAAAGAGTTGGACACAGCTTAGTGACTGAACAACATTAGCTAGGTCAGTGCACCTGTACTCGGTGCTGGGGTGGAAACCGGTGCTCCCCGCATCTTCCAGTCGAGTAGAGAGGGCCACTGAGTTACAGGACAGTCAGTTGGCTTCAGCGAGTGGTGGGTTGAGGAAGGCAGTACAGGCCAGGCTTCAGCTGCAGTTGGGGGAGGGTGTTCCAGGCAGAGGCGGGGAGGCAGAAGAGGCATTGGGAGCTCTGTGGTTCAGGATCGTGGAGGGAGTGGCTAGAGTGACAGAGGATAAAGCAGAATGACTCAGTGTGATACCTGTGCCAAGGGAGACAGATCCCCACTCCTGCCTTTAAACATTTTAGGTTGCTGTACTGTCTCATCTTAGAGGATGAGATGGCTGGACGGCATCACTGATGCAATGAATATGAACTTGGGCAAACTCCGGGAGATGGTGAAGAAGCCTGGTGTGCTGTAGTCCATGGGGTCACAAAGAGTGGGACACGACTGGGTGACTGAACAACAACCACCTTCCTTTAGCTTTTTGTAAATTTGACTGTAAATTAGTACTTTATTTGAATACTTTAAACATAGAAGCTTTTCTCCCTAAACTTTAAAACATTTTTTTCCCTTCTCTGTACCCATTAGGAAGCATTATTGACAACCATGGACATTATCCATGATGGATTTGGATTCATGCTGGCTTTTGGAGATTTGGTGTGGGTTCCATTTATCTACAGCTTTCAGGCCTTTTATTTAGTCAGTCATCCAAATGAACTGTCTTGGCCAATGGCTTCTCTAATCATTGCTCTGAAACGTGAGTATTAATTTCAGTCTCTGTGTATTAAATACTGTGTACTGAGTCTGTTGTACTGTGGTATCACATGTTTACAGCGTGCCCTTTTAAATGGCCATGATTAGCTCAAGTATGAAATAATCTGTGATGGATGAGTTAAGTCATAAAAGATTCTTGCATCTTGCAAAGAGAAAGGATGCTTCTTCCTTGGGTTCTTCAGTAGTTATTTAAACATCGTTTTGAACAAAACACCTGTTTAAAAATTTATTCAGTTCAGTTCAGTCGCTCAGTCGTGTCTGACTTTTTGCGACCCCATGGACTGCAGCACGCCAGGCCTCCCTGTCCATCACCAACTCCCGGAGTTTACTCAAACTCATGTCCATTGAGTCGGTGATGCCATCAAACCATCTCACCCTCTATCATCCCCTTCTCCTCCTGTCCTCAATCTTTCCCAGCATCCGGGTCTTTTCCAATGAGTCAGCTCTTTGCATCAGGTGGCCAAAGTATTGGAGTTTCAGCTTCAACATCAGTCCTTCCAGTGAACACCCAGGACTGATCTCCTTTAGGATGGACTGGTTGGATCTCATTGCAGTCCAAGGGACTCTCAAGAGTCTTCTCCAACACCACAGTTCAAAAGCATCAATTTTTCGGCGCTCAGCTTCCTTTACAGTCCAATTCTCACATCCATACATGACCACTGGATAAACCATAGCTTTGACTAGATGGACCTTTGTTGGCAAAGTAACATCTCTGCTTTTTAATATGCTGTCTAGGTTGGTCATAATTTTTCTTCCAAGGAGTAAGTGTCTTTTAATTTCATGGCTACAGTCACCATCTGCAGTGATTTTGGAGCCTCCCAAAAATAAAGTCAGCCACTGTTTCTACTGTTTCCCCATCTATTTGCCATGAAATGATAGAACTGGATGGCATGATCTTAGTTTTCTGAATGTTGAGCTTTAAGCCAACTTTTTCACTCTCCTCTTTCACTTTCATCAAGAGGCTGTTTATTTAAAAGTAATACAATTATTGTTAAAAACAATACAATTTTATTGTTTTAGTAATGGTTCACTTTTTTTTGTTGAGAGCCCTCTTTTTCTGGTAGTAACTTGAAAAATAGGAAGATGGTCTTGCCTTCCTAGAGCTTATGCTCTTACAGAAGAAATAACACTCTCAGACACTGGATTGAGGCACAGGAAGAGTCTAGAGGAGGGACTGTTAGAGCAAATATGACGGGAGTTTAAGGTAGAGAGCACGTCTCTCTGGGGAATATCACTGTAAACTTACTGGAGAATGTGGTTTTTGATCTGTTGGGTGAGTGAAAGTGGCATGGGGAGACAGACACATTGGACAGAGGGAACAGCTTGACCAGGGTGGTGGGGAAGAGTGAGGAGTACAGCTTGGCTGATGGTAGCAGGTTGGATTCAGGATGGGCTTTTTCTTTTGTTACACTGGTCGTTAAACACATCCACCAGAGGGAGGGCAGGGAAAGTGAGCACTGAACTTCAAATGTTGCTAGTTTCATTACACTAATATCTATGGTAGAAGAAAAATTCAAGTCTCTGGTTGAAATTAAGATTTAATTTCACTATTGGTTTGGTTAACACATCCCTGTGTGTTATTCAAGACAGGCTATGTCTATTTTACAGTGAAGCTAAAAATGGGGAGTAGAGTTATTTTTTACTACTTTATTGAGGACTGATGATACATAGTCATATGTCAGGGCCTCTTAGTTTTGACATTTTGAAATTTGAAATAAAGCTACCAGCTTAAGAGGCTTGCAGTGGGATTTGGCATATGTTAATATTTATGTGCATATTGTTCTGGTACAGATTCTGAGCTATAGTTTTATTAATGAAGCATTCATGTTATAGTCCGTAGATATCATAACTAACAGATGAACTCCAGTATTGATTTTATTGTAATGTGGGCTGCAGTAGATTTTATTCATGGGTGCACCATGAATAGTAATGCATATTTGTTAGTTTTGCCTTCAAGGTGTCCCCAGGTAGATGAGGAAAGCTGTAAGATAGTGAGATATCAGGACTGGATCTTCTTTTGTCATCCTGAGATTGAGAGGGTTTGAATTGTTCTTAAGAAATCAGACTCTTCTGTACTTTGGACATTTCCTTGGAACACAGGAATCATTTCTGAATGAAATTACAGATGCTTTAAAATAAAGATTATATGTAAATTGTTAACAAATTAAATTTTAAAAAAATTACAGTATGCGGATTTGTAATCTTCCGATGTGCAAATTCTCAGAAAAATGCATTCCGGAAAAACCCCGCTGATCCAAGGCTTGCACGTAAGTATTGGTTTATATTTATTGTATTTTTGCATTATGTAAAGATTTTATGTATCTGCTTGTCTTAGAATCCTTAAACATGTATTTTTAATTTCTGTATAGATTTAAAAACCATTCATACTTCAACGGGAAAAAATCTTCTTGTTTCTGGATGGTGGGGTTTTGTTCGCCACCCCAATTACTTGGGTGATCTCATCATGGCCCTGGCGTGGTCCCTCCCATGTGGTAAGCATTCAGGAAGAGAGCTGATGGGACTCTTTCCCAGGCCGCCCACACATGTCTGTCCTCTGTGGGTCTGGGTGTTGTCTCTGTTAGAGGTTGGGGTTTCTCGTTCCCCGACGGAGTGCTGTGTTCTGTCTCCAGCACCTCATTCATCCTGTGTCTGAGGGGAATTAGGAAATCACAGAGCATGAAGTTTTACTCTAAAATCCTGCAAGCAAAACTTTGTTTTCAACTGTGTCTGGTAGCTTTTTTCCTAAGCGGACTATGTAGGAATTAATTAACCTTTTATTCATGACTCGCTGTACATGGATTCTGAAAAAATTTGGTTCTTAAGAAAAGGCACGCATGGCTTTGTGTGTGTCCGGGTCAGCCCACACCCTGCAGTGCTGTCTGCCCTGCTCTGCCTGCCCCGCAGTGATGGCTAGCAGTTCTCACCCTGAGCACCAGAGGGGAGGAAATGGAGAGATTTGCTTTAATTAGAAGGGCAGATGTTCTGATTATGAAGGATTGTTAGGATGGATTAATCACTCTTCTTTGAATAGCTTTTAATTCAAATACTACCTCCTGCCACACAGCAGTGGGATTTTATGAACTGGTTTAGTTGTTTCCCCCATTATTGGAGAAAATGGAGTAACGGGACGCCCCAGTTTTAGGCTATTTGGGGAAGTGCAGGAAACAATGTTGTGTAGTTGTGTAGTGAAAAATAAAAATACTAGGTAATACTGTTTACTTTTGTTCCCCAGGTTTCAATCACATTCTGCCGTATTTCTACGTGATTTATTTCACCATCTTGCTGGTGCACCGGGAAGCCCGCGACGAGCACCACTGTAGGAAGAAGTATGGCCTGGCGTGGGAGAAGTACTGCCAGCGAGTCCCCTACCGCATAGTCCCCTACATCTACTGATTCTGCTCTGGGCGCCCTCTAAATGCTCCTGCAGTTCTATCTTCCGTTTGCAAAAAAAAAAAGAAAAAAAAGAAAAAAAAAAATGAACCTTCTTTCATTGCACTGACAGAATCTGTATATTTCTTTTTCAGGTAGGACTAGAGATAGAGCCAAATAGTAAGTCTTTTCCTGTAGCCATGTTTTTTGAATCATAACAATTAACATAAGGAAAATATAAATAGAATTTGCACTTAGGAAATTTTTAATCTTTAAAAATCTGAGAACAAAAAACCGTCTTATAAATGCACTGAATACTGATGTTCAGGATTTTTGATTACCTTTCAAATTTTGATTCTTTTGTCCAGTTGGTTTGGTTTTTGTCTTAAATAAAAACACTGTTACATTTTAAAGTTCACTTATGTTTTCTTGCATTAAGGGGATAGAATTTTCATTTGTTTCCCTTTAAATTAAATCATTTTCTAGTTATGTGATTTGAAAGTAAAAACCGACTGTCTGTTCAATGCTGTATGGGAAGGGGAGTAACCGATAGTGGACACTGTTTAGTGAAGACCATTAGTAGTGGTTTGCTTAACCTCAGCTTCTAAAACTGCATTTGAAACTGTAAATACATAGCTTTTATGTAATATATGGTGACTTCAGGTTTTTCTGTATAGTATTTTGAATGTGAAATAATTTTCAGAACTAAGTATTGGGTTGGCCAGAATATTCATTTGGGTTTTTCCATAAAAAACCTGAACGAACTTTTTATCCAACCCAGTATCTTTTAAACAAACATTTGCAGTATTTTGATTAAGTTTTGTAAAGTAATACATGTGAATTAAACATTTTGAAACAAGGAGAATTCACTTAATATTGTATGAAAGACGCTATTAAAACATAGGAAGGGTATTTTTCCCTAATCCAAAGTTTATGAATTTGGCTTTGCTACCTCAACTGCAGGTGTTTGTTTGCCTTTATAAACTGTTGCAAATAGAAAAGTAGAATAAATATATATTTTTGGAGTAACATCACTATTTAAACCTTTTTACACAGATTGGTGTTTAAAAATTTGCCATTTCCAGAAAGGCAAATATTTTTATATGTTTTTGACTTTTTTAATTAACTGTGTTTTTGCTACTGTTAGTTCATGCAGTATATACTGCATTTTGCATATCCTTTATATTTACAGAACTCTACTCCCTGTTAAGGAGTGTTGTGTTCATCTTTTGAAATCTATTTGTCTAAAAGCAATTTAAGGGAATAGTTTAAAATCATTATTTTTTAGTTTAACAGATGTGCATAAGGTAGCTTTAGCCATTAAATTCTACTTAAGTTGATATAGTCTCATTGTTAATTGTCCTGTAATGGAACAGCAGCAAATTCACTGAGCTTTCATATTCAGAGTTAAATTGTTCTCAGTATCTTAAACATAGGCAAACCTAATAAATATAGTCTGTATGTTGGGGTTTTCAATTATACATTTTATATATGAGCCATTTAGATATGCAGCGTTTATTCTGTGCTGCAGTTTGAAGTGTATATAACTGTGCTTGTGTTGATGTGATCATGAAGTTGGTTTGCTCAAGTGTTCCACATCCTGTAATCTTTAAATGTGGTTTTGGTGAAATTGTCAGTGTTTATTAGTACTGATGTATGCAAGCAGTTTTTTAATGCTTTTTTTCTGGCATCAGAAAATGTTGTCCCAGCTTGTTCTATACTAGATTCACCAATGAAGCATTAGGGGAGGAAGAAGGACCATTAATTCTTTTCTTGGTAATGAAAAAAGCGGTGTTACCAACACAGTGCTACAATTTGTTTTTAATTTGTTTTTGACATTTTTTTTTTGACAAGTTTTATAATGAAGTTTTAAGTTGGAAATAAAGTTGAAAATAAAGATGTTGCTTTGACCACTTCGGAATATCTCTCTTTTTTTCCGCCTGTAACTCTGGGATCGTTGGGACCAAAACAGGAATCCTTAGATCCCCACCCAACCCCTGGTTTATTCCAGGATCCTTTGGGTCCCTCCTGGACCACGAGAAATCCAAAAGGTAGACTGAGACCCCTGGCAAACTGCAGTTTGCATCAAGGTTCTCAGACATCAGAGCTTGAAAAGGGTTAGTGGAGGATCTCAACCTGCAGATGGTGATCATAGATTTAGTATTTATTCTTTGAGAAAATAGAGGAATGATCAAAAGTGTCATAGACTCAGTAATACTTTCAGATGAATTTGTATTAATTACAAATGCACCCAAGTGCATTTGAAAGCCAGTACATGTATGTGAGAGACATTTGTGTGTCAGTGAGATCAGACACCATTTCTTTATCTCTCTTCTCAGTGTGAAATGACTTTGCAGAAGGTAGGTGTGTCAGAATACACTCCAAAACCAAGTAAGTTAAAAATATCACATCATGTGATTCTTGGTCTTATTTTTGTACTCTTTGAGGAAAAGAGTTTGCTTATTGGTGGTTTCTATAACTCATGGACTGTTTTATTTTAGCAAATCATGGATAATTCCTAAAACTATTTTAATGAATCTGGACCAAATAAGACCTCACCTTGTTTCTGTTGTTAAAATCCTATATTTTGTCATTTTCTTATTGATTCGTGAATGACAGGGGCTAGGTCTTTATAATTATTTTCTGTAGTACTGTATGTAATTAGATTCTCAATGTATATGTTTTTGATAATGTGACTTTCAGTGTAGTTTCCTAGACACAAAAATAAGTAGATGTTAATATTTTGTTCATGGCTATTAGAGTCTAGTTCTGGTGTGAGCCCTCTCTACAACCTCTTCTCCCCCTTATTACAGACAGAAGGGATTGTTTGATCTTCATTTGTGGAAACATGGGATTTGTTTTCTGCCAGTGGGCCCACTGCTGAGGTAATGTGACAACGAACATGGCTTTGAATCCAAGCCCTACTTCTGGCAGTGTGAGCTTGGGCAACTCAAGCCCTAGGAGCACCGCTTTCTTCATGTATAAAGATTGATATACCACGTGCTATATAGGTGGCCTGAAGGCATAGGAATTTTTAGGAGTGTTCAGCATAGTTGGTGCTCGATAATAAAAACCTACCTACAGAAACACATTTTGACATGCAATTTTCACATTTTTCATCCAGTTTTGACACTGAATTCTCAGTGTTGGTTTTTCAGTGGAAAGAGAAAATCTGGTGAAATCAGTACAAGATCATTTCTTTAAGGGAAGACTTTTTGTCTCAGAAGTCTGCAGTCAGGCCAACAGTGTCATGTTCTGTTCTCTCAGAGCCACCTGGGAAAGTATTCCAAAGAACTACTCTTCACGTACATATTTTATTGTACATAATTGCAGAAATCACTCTAAAGTCAAAGATTCCATAAGAATTAGATGCCCTAATGCCATGCTAGTTGCCGTGGCTTTTCCCCCAGAAGAGTCAGACCTTCTGCTTTCCCCTAGAGGAGAGCCCACCCACAGGGACATTGCTTAGAATGGAACAGCTGGGAGCTTCCCCTGCATGTTCAAGTTTTCACGTACCGATGGAAGAGATGGCGCTGTCCGGTCTGCCGTGATCGCAGATTCTTTCATGAAGGACACTGACTACATGTGAATGTCTTGAAGCATGTAGCTGGTGAGAGTCAACAATTACATGGTTTGTTACGGAAGTTTATTTTTCATTCTCCTCACACAGCAGTGCAACCTGCATTGTGATCCAGTGACTAGGAGGTTTCTTTGTGGATAAGTACACAGATGTTAAAAAGTTTGAGGATAAACCAGCAGCTGTCAAAATACTCGACCTCTCAGGTGTCTGGTAAACCGGGCATTCAAAAGTATAGAGTTCTGGCTCTGTCTGCTTAGACACAGTTGATCTTTCAGTAGAAATCTAAAAAATAAATAAATACTCAAATTACACAGTTCAAGTAAGCCAGTGGCTCACATTTCTTTTATACTAGATTTGGGGAGTTTGTTATAAATTGAATACATTTAACTTTAGGTGATTATTCAGTTATGTAAATGCATATAGAATTATACCTGATTTTTTAGAGTCACTAGTATAGCTTTATAGTACCTATTCTTGAGAAATCACACTGGATGTTTGTACAGCATCTATTTTAGGTTTTAGGAGTATTTGGGGCTATTTTACGTGCTTGTAGTCTGAAGTATATTGGCGAATCTCCCTAGTGAAATCATAAGGATGGGAAGTAGAAGGAATGGTTGGTACTACTGAGGGAAAGCTCAGTGGTTTAGAACTTTGTGAAAACATCTGGGAGATTACCTTTGTTGGCAAGAAGTATATTTCAGGAAAATCACAACATATCTCACAAGGTAACGAGTCTTCTAGTATTTTTTCTTTGTGATTCCACCTTGCCCCCTCAATGAATAAACCAAAGACGTGAACTCCAACATGTGTGGGGTCTGTTCCCTAAGAACAAAGAGAGGTGGTGTCAGAGGGTCCCAGGTGAGATGTTCCCTTTAATAGAAGCTGCATCTAGAGGATGGTCAGGGAGGAGGCCAAAGAGGAGGTGCACTTCCCTGCCATTGCCCTGTGGGTTCTGAGGTGAGTACTTCACCTTAGAGATACTCATTGCCAGGTTCTAAGGTAAGTACTTCATTCTCTTCCTTCTCTGAGAGCACGAGCAATTTGTAGGTTTTGATCTATATATGATGATCCTGGATTGACAAGTATTTCAAATACAGTAAAACTTCAAATTTCTAGAATTGTAATCCTTAGGTCACTTTTTAAAAAGAGAGCAGAAACAGTGACAAAACAAGTCAACCTTCTAGTAAGATGGCAGAGCAGCAAGACCCTGTGCTCCCTCCTCCTATGGCCACACCATCTTTACAGAGCAAATATCGATGAGAATGATCTGAAGACCAGTAGAAAAGATTTTCTGCAACTCAAGATATAAAGAAGGAACCAAAATGAGACAGGTAAGAGGGGCAGAAATGCAGTATTTACTGAAGACCTATACCTGAGGTAGGCAGACCCCAAATAGGATAATCACAATTGCAGAGGTTCTCCTCTATAAGGAGCAAGTGGTCTGAGTGTACATGGAACTTTCTCCAGGATAGATCACACGCTGAGCCATAAAGACAAGTCTCATTAAATTTAAGAAGATTGCTGCAATCATATCAAGTTCCCTGCTGCTGCTGCTAAGTCGCTTCAGTCGTGTCCGACTCTGTGCGACCCCATAGACGGCAGGCCACCAGGCTCCCCCATCCCTGGGATTCTCCAGGCAAGAACACTGGAGTGGGTTGCCATTTCCTTCTCCAATGCATGAAAGCGAAAAGTGAAAGTGAAGTCGCTCAGTCGAATCCGACTCTTAACGACCCTATGGACTGCAGCCCACCAGGCTCCTCCGTCCATGGGATTTTCCAGGCAAGAGTACTGGATTGGGGTGCCATTGCCTTCCACAATGCTAGGAGACTAGAAATTAATGAGAACAAAACCTGTACAACACAAACATACAGGTGCTAAACAATAGGTCACTAAACAACCAATGGGTGACTGAAGAAATCAAAAAGGAAATAAAAAAAATACCTTAAGAAAATGAAAGTGGAAGCACAATGATCCAAAGTCTACAGGATGCAGCAAAACAGTTCTCAGAGACAAGTTTACATTGATGCAAGCCTACTTTAGGAAACAAGAAAAATCTCAAACAACCTAACCTCACATCTAAAGGAACTAGAAAAAGAACAAACAAAAACTCAAGGTTAGTAGAAGAAAATAAACAATAAAAATCAGAGCAGAAGTAAATAAAATAGAGACTAAAAATAGAGAAAAGATCAATGAAACTGAATCAATGAAGCTGATTCTTTGAAAAGTACCACAAAATCAATAAACCTTTAGCTAGACTCATCAAGAAAAAAATGAGAGAGGGCCCAAATAAAATCAGAAATGAAAGAGAAGTTACAAAAGAGACCACAAAAATTTAAAAGATCATAAGAGATTACCATGAACAACTATATGCCAATAAAATGGACAACCTAGAAGAAATGGATAAATTCCTAGAAATGTACAATCTCCCAAGTTTGAATCAGGAAGAAGTAGAAAATATTAACAGACTGATTACCAGTAATGAAATTGAGTCAGTAATGAAACAGAATCAAAACACTGCCAAAAAACAAAGTCCTGGTTTCCTGGTTGCTGCAAACCAGATGGCTTCACAGGGTGTTAAAGAAGAGTTAACAGCCATCTTTCTCAAACTATTCCAAAAAATTGAAGAGGAAATAATGCTTTGGATCTCATTTTACCAGGCCAGCAGGTGGGGTTCTTTATCACTAGCGAGTAAGCCAGTCACAAAAGGACAAATACGATATGGTTCCACTAATATGAGGTTCCTACAGTAGTCACATTTTTAGAGATAAAAAGTAGTGTGGTGATTGGGATGGTTGGAATGGGGAGTGTTTAATGGGTATGGGGTTCCAGTTTGAAAAAATGAGAACGTCCTGGAGATGACTGCACAACAGTGTGGGTATACTCAATGTCACTGGACGGTACAGTTACAAGTGCTTAAAATAGTAAATTTTATGTTATGTTTATTTTACCGCAATCAAAAACAGTAAAAACAAAAAAAGTAATAGAATAAAAATTCAATTAAAAAGAAAAGGAAAAATGAGGAATGATTTGTTCTACTGCTGCTGCTGCTGCTAAGTTGCTTCAGTCGTGTCCGACTCTGTGTGACCCCATTGACGGCAGCCCATCAGGCTCTGCCATCCCTGGGATTCTCCAGGCAAGAATGCTGGAGTGGGTTGCCATTTCCTTCTCCAATGCGTGAAAGTGAAAAGTGAAAGTGAAGTCACTCAGTCGTGTCCGACTCTTTCCAACCCCATGGACTGCAGTCTACCAGGCTCCTCCGTCCATGGGATTTTCCAGGCAAGAGTACTGGAGTGGGGTGCCATTGCCTTCTCAGGATTTTCTCTACTAAGTCTCCATATATAACTTAAAACTTCTTGACCTGTGTGGTGTTGGTCCTGGAATAGAAAATAGATTGCTAAAACAGACTATATTTTAGTAAACCACAAGAGTGGCCCTCAAACCAGTGGGACAATGGCGGGAGCGTGATGGGGTTAGGGTTGGCCTCGAGCACCTAGCTGTCAGCACTCACATGCCCAGATAAACTGCGTCCAGCATAATCAGCACGTTTGCTGAGTGCCCTGAGTTTCATGGCAGGCTGGGTGGGGGCTTCTCCTTGAAAGTGGCTGAACTCTGGAGTGAGTGGGTTGCTGGATGGCAGGCAGTTCAGCTGAGCCACACTCAGGAGAGATCTGCCCTATTTGTTTGAAATATTACTTTTGGGGGCTTCCAGTGGTTAAGACTTTGCCTTCTAATGCTGGGGGTCTGAGTTCGATCCCTGCTCAGGGAGCTAATTTCCCACATGCCTCATGACCAAAAAACAAACAAACAAAACCCCAAAACATAAAACAAAAGCAAAATTATAATTAAAAAAACCATAAAATGGTCCACATCAAAAAATCTTAGAAAGAAATACCGCCTTCAAATCCTGACATAGAGTGTTCAGTCTTCATTTATGTCAGGGAAGAGTTATAAACAGAAGCAATATTGTAATAAATAAAAACTGTAAAAATGGTCCACATTAAAAAAAAATCTTAAGAAAGAAAGAAATGCCATCTTCAAATCCTGATCTAACAACATTCAGTCTTCATTTATGTCAGGGGAGAGTTGTAAAGTTCATTTATTGTATTTATCTGAATCTTATTCATTTAATATATTTCTAGTTCTTCCCAACTCCCTAGAAGCAGAGTGGGAGAGATGGCATTTGATGGCATTTGGGCTTGAAGGGAGACTGCCATGCTCTAGTGCCTAGCCTTGGGCCTGGCACTTGGTAAATGAGGAATGAAGGTTTGTTGATGGAATGATTGATGGATGGATTGAATGAATGAATGATTATCCTTTCCAACCTCTGAAGTATTCCAGTACCTTAAAGGCTCTCCTGACTATGTTGAGTTTCTTCTGGATGATTATGGAGAACTCCTTGTCTTTGACGTCGGTGGTGTCCGAGATCACATGGTGGGTAAAAGTCAGGGCATCTGTAGAGATTCCTTGGGACCGTCCATAGTCTTGAAGCACAGTGATAAGAAAGGCTTTGGAGAAAAACACGCACCAAGTTCCTTGTGAGTCTCAGGGACTCAGGAGCTGTGTCTGTCCCAAAGTTTCCCGTGGGGATTAGCAACACTGATATCTCATGGGAAGGGAAGAGTGGAGAAGAAAGTGTAAGGAAACACCCATGCTGGGTGCGAGACGGGGCTGGATAGGGGGAGAGTATAAATCCAACTGCCTCCCTAAGGACTTGGGGATATTAGTCTGGCAAGTAGCACGAGCTTCCTGGGAAACATGGAGAGCATTTGTAGGCCCAGTGTTCCTTCCATATTCAACATGGGAAGAGAGGGGCTATGGATCCCTGGACCTGACCACTTTTGACCCAGTCTTGGCTGATCAAAGTACCTTATCTTCCTGGCAGCAAACATGGGGCCCACGGGCAAGGCCAAGACCCAAGTGTGTCGAGCCTTTCTCAAGGAACGACACATGAGGACATCCCTGGTGAAAAGTGGCTAAGACTCCGTGCTCTCGAGGCAGGGTGCCTGGGTTAGAGCCCTGGTTGGGGAACTAGATCCCACATGCCACAGCCCATATGGACATTAGGAAGAGGAAGGCCCTTTTTCCTCTGGATATGCTAACATTCTTGTGGCCATTTTTTCCCTTGGTTGCATGGAGAAAGCCTATGTGCAGCAGAGAAAAAAAGAGTCCAAGATATAGCAAAAACAGAACTCAGACATGAGGAAGCAGCCTGAGAGTGACATTCAGCTAGTCACATGTAGTGACATTGACTACCTGAATCCAGCCATGCTTGAAGCCAGGCCCCTTTGGCTTCCTTTCCACTTATATGTGCTTATAACTTGCCCTCTTTTGCTTACACAAGTTTGGATTGCCTTCTGTAGCTTGATACCAAGTTCCTAACACAATTCTTAACTGTTCTTCTTGCCACTAGCTCCTTTTCTCTTGTTTAATTCTTGTTCTGCATAAATTGCCAGTTGAGTAACTCCATTCTACTTCTTGATCATGTAACACTGCTGCCTAGAAGCCACTACACCAGTGCACAGAGAGTGAATTTTAGTTTCTTTTGACTGACAGGGCAATTTAAACCCTGTCATACTGGCATGTCTCCTCTACTCTAAATACCCACTTACTGGGCCGGACTCAGTGCCTTTGCTCAGCCTGTAGCCTTAGATAATCTTTCTCAAACTTTCCTACAACTCTTCAATGCCCAAGAGACCATCTCTACAGGCCCAGCCAGAAGTGACCTCTCTCCGTGCCCCTTTCAGAAGGCTAAATGCTCCAGGAGAGGACGATATTTTCTCTGATAAAATGCTATTCGTAGTTTAGTGCAGTGGTTAAACATGTGAATTTCCAAGTCAGATAGGCTAAGTTTGAACCTTGGCTCAGTCACTTATTGTGTGATTTTGGACAAATTACAACTTCTCTCTGCCTAGGTATTCTTATCTGAAAATAGGGATAATAATAGTAACAACATCGTAAGATTGTCATGAGAATTGAGTGACTTAATATAGACAAAATCCTGGGCTTCCCTGGTGGCTCAGTGGTAAAGAATCCACCTGCCAATGCAGGGGACACGGGTTCGATCCCTGCTCCAGGAAGATCCCATGTGTCACAAGACAACTAAGCCCATACACCTCAACCACTGAACCTGTGCTCTAGAGCCCAGGCACCGCAACTACTGAGCCCAAGTGTCATGACTACTGAAGTCCAAACGCTCTAGAGCCCATGCTCTGCAACATGAGAAACCGCTGCAATGAGAAGCCCACGTGCCGCCACAAGAGAGCAAACCCTGCTCTCCACAACTAGAGAAAAAGCCCAGGCAGCAACAAAGACCCAGTGCCGCCAAATAAATAAATACAAATTTAAAAATCGTACACACACATACAACCCTTAGAGAGTGCCTGGCACCTGGGTACTAATAAGTACTATATTTAGTAAGTACTGCTGCTGCTAAGTCACTTCAGTCGTGTCCAAGGGTGCTAATTGCTGTCCTCTTATTCTGTCCCTACCTGGATAATATCTAATTGGTAAGAAGGAAGCTTCAAGTCTCATCTTAGAAGTTATTTCCATAGTGGCCTTCCCTTTCCTGACCCTTACTTTAGGTCCTCCTGTTTTAGGCTCTAAGAATATTCATCTGTTCTTATATTCATTTAGAAAGACACTCTTTCTTCAAATATTTACTGAGAATTTTTTTGGTGCTTGGAATACAATAGGGAATAAAAACGGACCTGGCTCCTGCCTTCGTGGATCTTACAGTCTAGTGCGGACCCTTTACAACTCTCGTTACACCCTGACCATATATTATTGTAACAGGTTCTGGTTGAATAGCTGTCTTTCCTGCTGGACATTTGTACCAAGCTGGTGGGGCCTAGATGCAACGAACATTTATTCATTAATTCTTATTAAATGAATAAATGAATGAAATGGCTGAAGCACAGGATCAATCCCTTGGGCAGGTGCCCATCTGCAGGAGTCCACTTTTAAGATGTAGGGACTTTGGGGAGGCGTCTAATGTTGTTGGCTTCTGACCTCATATTAATGACCTAGAGATGAGGAAGTGAGACTCCTGCCAGGGTGAGGATGTGGGTCTACTCTGGTGCTTGAGGAGATGGGGCAAGGGAAGGATGTGGATGGGGAGGGAGGAGAGAGATTGCTCTAGTCCATGCAAGAGGCCCTGGTGCCTGTATGTGTGTGTGTGTGTGTGTGTGTGTGTGTGTGTGTTGGTGGGGGTGGCGAGCAGGGCTATCCTAGGGACCTCTCATCCCAGAAAGGAAGAGGACAGGGAGAGTGCTGGTGGAGGGGTTGGGGACAGACTTGCCTGGATCAGGTATAGGGCTGGTCCAGGTTCTCATGCTCACCTTGTGGAAAGAAGAAAGCTGGGAGCCAATATCTTGCAGGAAATCCTTCAAAGAATTCATGGTTTGGCTCAGTGGGGTATTTGGGGTCTTGGCTAGGTGATGAACTGGAGTGCTTCCAAGCTGTGACAAGTCTCATATACCTATTGGAAGGCAGACCACAGATTGGTGTGGTTAGAGGCATAATAATTGTACATTTTCAGATCTCAGCAATTTCTTTAAGCCTCTCCTGGATTCCTCCTTCCCTTTTCATCTCAAAGTCTCCCCCTTCTCTGGACTCTTATCCTATAGTTTAAAGAAAACCAGCTATGGCTTTAAAGCTTTTGAGAACACAAAGCCCTGGAAGGCAATTAACAAGTGATGTGGTTATTATAGTAGGAATCTTGACTGGGCTTTGTGGAATCTTGCAGATTGGGTTTGAGCTACTGCCTACTCTAAGAAGATAAACAGTAACATTCACTTATAGTTCAATGGTGAAAGAGACAGTTTGGTATAAACTTTGGAACTAGGTTTTCCGGGTTCAAATCTCAATACTTCCACTTTCTAGCTGTGAAAATTTGGGCAAGTTGCTCCATGTTTTTGTGTCAATTTCCACATCTCTAATGGAGAAGGCAATGGCACCCTACTCCAGTACTCTTGCCTGGAAAACCCCATGGACAGAGGAGCCTGGTGGGCTGCAGTCCATGGGGTTGCTAAGAGTCAGAAACAATTGAGCGATTTCACTTTTACTTTTCGCTTTCATGCATTGGAGAAGGAAATGGCAACCCACTCCAGTGTTCTTGCCTGGAGAATCCCAGGGACGGGGAGCCTGGTGGGCTGCCGTCTATGGGGTTGCACAGAGTTGGACATGACTGAAGCGACTTAGCCGCAGCAGCAGCCACATCTCTAAAATGAGAATGATAAATAATAGTACCTACTTCCTGTGAGTGTGTGTGCATTCTCAGTCATGTCTGACTCTCTGTGACTCTATGGGCTGTAGGCCACCAGGCTCCTCTGTCTGTGGGATTCTCCAGATAAGAATACTGGAATGGGTTGCCATTTCCTTCTCCAGATCTTTTCAACCCAGGGATGGAACCTGCGTCTCCTGCATCAGCAGGTGGATTCTTTACCACTAAGGCAGAGGAACCAGAGATTAAATTGCCAACATCCGTTGCATCATAGAAAAAGCAGAGAGTCCCAGAAAAACATCTACTTCTGCTTTATTGACTACCCCAAAGCCTTTGACTTTGTGAATCACAATAAACTGGAAAATTCTTAAAGAGTTGGGAATACCAGACCACCTTACCTGCCTTCTGAGAAATCTGTATGAAATCTGTCAAGAAGCATCTGTATGCAGTTAGAACCAGACATGGAACAACAGACTGGTTCCAACTTGGGAAAGGAGTACGTCAGGTTGTATATTGTCACCCTGCTTATTTAACTTATATGCAGAGTACATCATGTGAAATGTCGGCTGAATGAAGCACAAGCTGGAATCAAGATTGCTGGGAGAAATATCAATAACCTCAGACATGCAGATGACACCACCCTTATGGCAGAAAGTGAGAAAGAACTAAAGAGGGTCTTGATGAAAGTGAAAGTTCAGTTCAGTCACTCAGTCATGTCCGACTCTTTGTGACCCCATGGACTGCATCACGCCAGGCCTCTCTGTCCATCACCAGCTCCCGGGGTTTACTCAAACTCATGTCCATTTAGTCGGTGATGCCATCTAACCATCTCATCTTCTGTCGTCCCGTTCTCCTCCCACCTTCAATCTTTCCCAGAATCAGGGTCTTTTCAAATGAATCAGTTCTTCGCATCAGGTAGCCAAAGTATTGGAGTTTCAGCTTCAGCATCAGTCCTTCCAATGAATATTCAGGACTGGTTTCCTTTAGGATGGACTGGCTGGATCTCCTTGTTGTCCAAGGGACTCTCAAGAGTCTTCTCCAACACCACAGTTCAAAAGCATCAATTCTTCAACACTCAGCTTTCTTTATACTTCAATTCTCACATCCATACATGACTACTGGAAAAACCATAGCTTTGACTAATGGACCTTTGTCAGCAAAGTAATGTCTCTGCTTTTTAATATGCTGTCTAGGTTGGTCATAGCTTTTCTTCCAAGGAGCAAGTGTCTTTTAATTTCATGGCTGCAGTCACCATCTGCAGTGATTTTGGTGCCCAAAAAAGTAAAGTGTGTCACTGTTTCCACTGTTTCCCCATCTATTTGCCATGAAGTGATGGGACCAGATGCCATGATCTTAGTTTTCTGAATGTTGAGTTTTAAGTCAACTTTTTCATTCTCCTCTTTCACTTTCATCAAGAGGCTCTTTACTTCTTTCCTTTCTGCCATAAGGGTGGTGTCATCTGTATCTGAGGTTATTGATATTTCTCCCAGCAATCTTGACTCCAGCTTGTATTTCATCCAGTCCAGCATTTCTCATGATGTACTCTGCATATAAGTTAAATAAGCAGGGTGACAAAATACAGCCTTGATGAACTCCTTTCCCTATTTGGAACCAGTCTGTTGTTCCATGTCCAGTTCTAACTGTTGCTTCTTGACCAGCATCAGATTTCTCTGGAGGCAGGTCAGGTGGTCTGGTATTCCCATCTCTTGAAGAATTTTCCACAGTTTGTTGTGATCCACACAGTCAAAGGGTTTGGCATAGTCAATAAAGCAGAAGTAGATGTTTTTCTGGAACTCTCTTGCTTTTTCGATGATCCAGTGGATGTTGGTGATTTGATCTCTGGTTCCTTGCCTTTTCTAAATCCAGCTTGAACATCTGGAAGTTCAGAATCAGCAAACTAACATGTACTGGAATAGGTGAGTTTAATTCAGATGACCATTATATCTACTACTGTGGGAAAGAATCCCTTAGAAAAAATGGAATAGCCATCATAGTCAACAAAAGAGTTCAAAATGCAGTACTTGGATGCAATCTCAAAAATGAAAGAATGATCTCTGTTCATTTCCAAGACAAACAATTCAATATCACAGTAATCCAAGTCTATGCCCCAACCAATAATGCTGAAAGAGGAGAGAGAAAGTTGGCTTAAAGCTCCACATTCAGAAAACGAAGATCGTGGCATCTGGTCCCATCACTTCATGGGAAATAGACGGGGAAACAATGGAAACAGTGAGATACTTGATTTTTTTGGGCTCCAAAATCACTGCAGATGGTGACTGCAGCCATGAAATTAAAAGACACTTGCTCCTTGGAAGAAAAGCTATGACCAACCTAGACAGCATATTAAAAAGCAGAGA
This sequence comes from Bos grunniens, assembly GCF_055505025.1. Lineage (NCBI taxonomy): Eukaryota > Metazoa > Chordata > Mammalia > Artiodactyla > Bovidae > Bos > Bos grunniens. The sequence continues at coordinate 52,681,003 of NC_141180.1, forward strand.
CATTACTTTGCCAACAAAAGTCCATCTAGTCAAAACTATGGTTTTTCCAGTAGTCATGTATGGATGTGAGAGTTGGACTATAAAGAAAGCTGAATGCTGAAGAATTGATGCTTTTGAACTGTGGTGATCCAACCAGTCCATCCTAAAGGAAATCAGTCCTGAATATTCATTGGAAGGACGGATGCTGAAGCTGAAACTCCAATATTTTGGCCACCTGATGCAAAGAACTTACTCATTGGAAAAGACCCTGATGCTGGAGGAGAAGAGTATGACAGAGGATGAGATGGTTGGATGGCATCACTGTCCCGATGGACATGTGTCTGAGCAAGCTCTGGGAGTGGGTGATGGACAGGGAGGCCTGGCGTGCTGCAGTCCATGGGGTTGCAAAGAGTAGGACACGACTGAGTGACTGGACTGAACTGAACTGAACCACCTGGGAAGCCCAGCACCCTGTGAGGCACTCCGTAAATGTGAATTCCTGTCATGCCTTTCAAATTATTTTGTGCTATATATTAAAATTTTTTAAATTATATGTATTTAGCTTTTATTTCTTTTCACATTTCTTCCTGCTAGTGTCACATGACGCAGTGTAGCGTAACAGAAAGAGGAATGTGTTACGTTCTGTTTCTACATCTGTCTCTTAGTGTAAAGTGACCTTGGAAGGAACTCTCCAGTTCTTAGGCCTCTGCTTCCTCCTCCTAAACTGAATAAAAGAATCCCTCCTTTTGAGGAGAGGGTGGGATGTTTGGAGAAAGTAACGTGGAAACCTATATTACCATATGTAAAATAGATAGCCAATGGGAATTTGCTGTATGATTCAGGGAACTCAAACTGGGGCTCTGTAACAACCTTGAGGGTTGGGATGGGGAGGGAGATGGGAGGAGGTTCAAGAGGGAGGGGACATATGTATACCTATGGCTGATTCATGTTGATGTTTGGCAGAAACCAACACAATTCTGTAAAGCAATTATCCTTCAATTAAATAAAATTTAAAATAAAAAACCCCAGGCGCTTAAAAAATACTGAAATTAACACATTTGTACCTTAAATAAAATATCATAAAATTTTTTAGATAAAAAAAAAAAAAGAATACCTCTTTTGTTTAAATTCACATGTTGCAGTGAGAACTCAGAGGTCAAGGATGTGAAATTACATGGTGAAACCATTAAGCTCAAAGTAAAAATGATGCAGAAACGTAGAGCAGCCTTTCTACATACCGATGATGCATTGCAGTATACGCCATTTTGGCCCAGGTGTTAAAGAAGTTCAGCCTCTGGATGAGGTCATTCACCCAGGAACTCAGGGCTTTACTTGACTTGTAGGCATATTTCTGTTGGGATTGAGAAACAGGCACATCATTTTTTTTTTTAAAGATTTGTCTTTGAAGTCATTAAGGACATGTCTGTACACTTTGGCGACAGACTCAATTGCCAGAAATAGATAACTTGGCAAGAGGATGCTATTTTCCAACTGAAAGCACTTGGTGAGAAATCTGAAAACTCTTAACCAGGGCAAGTTAGCACGATCTTAACAGTGCTTTGGATAAAACACTTGCAAGTTTCCATCCTGGCTAGTCTTTCCTCGTTCTTTTTAAGTTCTCCAATCAGTCTTCATTGCTGCCCACCCCTCTACCCACCCACTTCTTTCCCCTTATCTGGGAAGATAACCTTCACAGGCCATTAAGTCTAAGTAATCTCAACTTTCTGGCCTTTCCCTATACAAAATTCTATAAATCTCCATCCACTCTCTCTTTCCCCCATCTCTTTTCCTTCCAGTTTCGAGTCAAGCTGGTTCCTGCCCCTGTGCACTGCACAGCACTTCTGGACTATTTTTGCTTTTCTGAAGCTTCCACTTCCATTTTCCATCCCTTTGTTTATTAACACATTCTTCTATCTTAAATACACAAGCCACCTAACATGCAATCCTGCTTGTTTGATCCTCAACAGAATAGCGAACTGCATTCAAGAATAGATTAAAAGGATCATAAACAGTGATCAGGTGGGATTCAGCCCTGGGAGGTAAGGATGGTTAAACATGAAGATCAAAAAATGTGATACACCACAATGTAGGAATGAAGGATAAAAATCCTATGATCATTTCAATAGATGCACAAAAAGGATTTGACAAAATTCAACATCTTTTCATGATAAAATCTTTACACAAATTTTATATAAAAACAATGTTCCTCAGAAGAATGAGGGTTGCCAGAAGTAGATGGGAGGGGGAAATACGATAATGTAGATCAAAGAGTACAAATTTTCAGTCATAAGAAGAAGAATCACTTTTGAGGATCTAAAGCATAGTAATCGGAGAAGGCAATGGCACCCCACTCCAGTACTCTTGCCTGGAAAATCCCATGGATGGAGGAGCCTGGTAGGCTGCAGTCCATGGGGTCGGTAAGAGTCAGACACGACTGAGCAACTTCACTTTCACTTTTCCCTTTCATGCATTGGAGAAGGAAATGGCAACCCACTCCAGTGTTCTTGCCTGGAGAATCCCAGGGACGGGGGAGCCTGGTGGGCTGCCGTCTATGGGGTTGCACAGAGTTGGACATGACTGAAGTGACTTAGCAGCAGCAGCAGCAGCAAAGCATAGTAATAATATGGTATTTTGTACTTAAAAATTGCTGAGAATAGATCTTGATCATTCTTACCACCATAAAAAAAGTCTTCATTAGAAGTCATCAAGGACCTTATACATTCCATATTCATGATTCCACCCTAGACTCATCCCTCTCATTTGGCTAATTTGTATTCTCTGCAGCTTTTGACTAAGTTGATTACTTCCTCCCTCTCCTGCCTTGACTTCTGTGTCCACACTCAATCCTAACGTTCTCTTGAATTCTCTACTTCTAGGGTTTCATTCTTTGATTCCTTCTGTTTCCCTCCCTTTCAGGCGGTGTTGCCTAATATTCCCTCAGCCTTCTTCTCTCCCTACTTTACATTCTCTCAGATCTAATTCACTGTGGTTTCCACTACTTTGTCTAAGCTGATAGTACCGATATCTTGCTTCGCACTCTCATCCACTTTCTCCTGGATAACTTCACTTGGAAGCCTCCCCTAGCTTCTCGAGATGTTTCATGTCCAAAACAGGATGTCAGCATCTGCCCTCGAACAGCCTCTGTTTCTGCTCACTCTGTCTCTAAATGGTACTATTGTACACCTAATTGTCCAAGCCATACATTTCTCCCTGGCTAATTTCAGCTCTTGCCATTCGGTCAGATATGCCCTCATTTCACCCATAGGTAACTAAACCTAGAGGATTCCAACTGAGCCATGCTCTCTCGACTTAAATCTGAACGCATGTGACTCCCAGCCCTTTCACTACTTAACTTTCTCAGTGAGTCTCGAAGCCGCTCCACTGCTCAGTTTCCACATCTGTAAAATAAGGATATTGGAGCAGAGGAACCCAAGATCCTTTCAAGCTGCGAAGTCTTATGATTCTAAGTGTGTGCAGTTTGCAGATCCAATATCTCAATTCTCTTCACAGCTTTCACTCAGTTTTTAAGTATTTATAATTGTCATTGCTTTCTCTAAACTCTATGTTTTCTACTATAAGTTTTAAAAATAGCTTTATTGAGATATAATTCACAAACCATATAATTTATTCATCAGGATTCTGTCCATTCATCAGGAATATCTGAGTTGCTTCCATCTTTTGGCTCTGAATGATGCTGCTGTGAACAGTCATGACAAGCTTTTTTGTGTGGGTACATGTTTCAACTTCTTTTGGGAATATACCTAGGGTTGGAACTGCTGGGTCAAATGGCAACTCTATGGTTAACTATTTGAGGAAATAAAGTACTATTTTCCGAAAGTGGCTACACCATTTTGCCAAGAGCAGTATATGAAGATTCCAATGTCTCTGTATCCTTGCAATGTTTATTATTGTCTGCATTTTTATTCTGTCCGTCCTGAGCGTGGGTGAGTGCTCTGTTGTGTCCGACTCTTTGTGACCCTATGAACAGTAGCCTGCAAGGCTCCTCTGTCCATGGGATTCTCCAGGCAAGAATGCTGGGGTGGGTTGCCATTTCCTCCTCCAGGGGATCTTCCTGAGCCAGGGATCAAACCCGAATCTTTGCATCTCCTGCACTGGCAGGTGGACTCTTCACAGTCGTGCTGCCTGGGAGGTAACCGCCCTAGTAGGATGTGGAATTACACCTCACTGTGGTTCTGGTTTGCACTTCCCTGATGACGAATGATGTTGAGCATCTTTTCATGTGTCTGCACCCATTTTGATTACAAATAAATTTTAGAAAGTAGGCAATTTCACAAAGATGTAATTCACAAATAATAAGAATTGACTGTGTGTCTGTCTGTGTGTGTGTGATTTCATCCTTCTTTTTGAGCATATCCTGCTGATGCTTGTAGCTGTAGTTCATTCCCTTTCGCTGTTGGTATAGTCTATTTTTCCATCCTATTGTGGATGACACATTTCAGTTGTCTCCAGTATTTTACCATTGTAAATAATGGTGTTCTGAATACTTTTGTACATGTGTCTTGATACTCATGTGCAGGGGATTATATACTTTCTATATTGTTGAGATTATACTGTATATGCCATTTTGAATCTTTAAAATTTTTTTTATTCACAAAATAATATAACAAGCATTTCTCCCTCCTCTTCAATTTGTTTCAATTGTTTTAGTGATTACCCTAAAAATTACAGCATGCATACTTAATTTGTAAAAATCTATGGGTTATTATTACTTTTAACTTCCTTCTCTGAGACCTAAAAATTCCATATCCTCCCCAACCTTGGCTTATATGTTATTGTTGACCCTTTCTATTCTTGACCTTTCCATTTCAAAATGTTCAATATTCTATCCTTCTTTAAAAAAATAATCCCACTGGATATTAATATTGTTGTTGCTTTTTATTTTTGTCAAAATTTATTCACCACCTCATTTACCACTTTTCCGCCTCTTCATTCCTTCTCACGTCTCAGAGCTTCCCCCTTTACCTCCTTCCACCTTCCTGCTGGAAATAAGGAAAGGCATTCAGGGTTTCCCTTAGCATTTGCTAATGATGAACTCTCTCAGCATTTTTTCGTTTTGGTCTGTTTTATTTCATCTTCATTTTTGTTTTTAAAGATTTTTTTTGGATGTGGACCATTTTTAAAGTCTTCATTGAATTTGCTGCAATATTGCTTCTGTTATTTTATTTTGGCTACAAGGCATGTGGGATATTAGCTCCCACACCAGGGAGCTAAGAATCCTCACTCCCTGCACTGGAGGGCAGCGTCTTAACCAGTGGACCTCCAGAGAATTCCCGTTATCTTCATTTTTGAAACAAAAGTTTTGTATATACAATTTTAGTTTAACAGTTCATTTGACACGATGGAGATACCATTTCCATTCCGTTGAAAGTTACTTTTTTCTAGCTGCTTTTGAAGAGTTTTTCTTTGATTTTCTGCAGGTTCATTAGGATGTATCTATGCATAAGTTAAAAAAGATGTCTACTGCTTGGGATTCATTGAACTTCTTACATCTATCAATTCTGGAAAATTCTCAGCCCTTATTCCTTTAATTACTGCCTCTGCTTCATCCTCTCTCTTCTCTCTTTCCGAACTTCAATCAAACTAATGTTGGACAGTCTGTTTGCCCTCTGTGAATCTTCATAGCTCTTTCATAGTTTCCATTCTTAGTCTCTCTGGGTTGCATTCTGGATATGTTCTTATGATCTTTTATTTTTTGCCTATAGAATTTTTTTTGGCTAATAGAAACAATTTATTGCCAGAGGGCAAAAGGGCCAAGCGAGGCCAGAATTTTGAGGCAGCACACACTTCACCCCAGCTCCTAATTTTCAAAATAAATTTTTACAGCCATCAGCCCTCTGTACAAGCAACATCCCTTTACCCCCACCTTCTCCCCATCCCACTGTACACAGCTGCCTGGTTCCCTCCAGCCACTGGTTCCCAGCAGACCTCGGCCTGCAGTGAGTTTGCCGTGGAGCTGACCTGGGCCCGAGCTCAGCTTGGTGCTGGGCGCCAGCTGGCCCCTGCCAGGCCCGTGCTCTCCTTGTGGGCCTGTTCTCAGTCCCATCCTCCTTGATGTGCCTCTTGGATGCCCTAGTCAGGGTGGGATGGGGCTGTCAGCCCAGTGCTTTTCCCTTTTTTGAACTTTCAAAATTTTAACTTGGGTTTCTTGAATCTAAAACATATGTGTTTTTACACACATTTATGTAAGCGTGTGTTTTATAGAAGTATACATATTTTTATAATCCTTAAAAATGACTTAGTGTTCTAAAACTTAAAAAAATTTCACAATACATCTGAGAGATCTTTCTAGCATATAACACATACCTTATTATTTGAATATATCATAATTTATCTAACCAGATTTCCATTAAGAGGTATTCGAGTTGTTTTCAACTTTATGCTGAAACATAAAAAGCCCTGCAACAAATATCTCTTAGATAAATTTATTTAAGTAGAATTGCCAAATTGCCCTCTCAGATTTTATTAATATATACTCACACCAAAAGTATATATTGTCACCAAAAGTATATATAAAAGTCAACATCTTTTAATGGATACATAATATTTCATCATGAGTCTATACCATAGTTAACTTACTCTTTCCCTAGAACTAGGGGATTTATTTCGATCAAGCATGTGAATGGGAAAGGATAATTGCTTACCTGCCACAGTTTGGGCACTTTTGTACTAAGAAAAGAATCATATATTTCCTCCAATTCTTGGGTAAGGATAATCTCTCCTTTTATAGCAAGTTGAAGATCTTTCAGAGACTTATGTATAATAGATAGCAACTGATCAAATCTTTCAATTTCTTGGATCAAAAAGGTTAGCAAGACACAGTGGATAAGTGGATCATAGCCTGGATTAAAAAGAGAAAAAAACTGTGGCATCTTTCAGATAAGATGAGGCTTTACTTGGAGAGATGTAAGGTTTGGAAATTAAAGGAGTTTGGTGTGAGTAGCCCAAGGACTGAAAACTATTTTCTGCAAAAGGCCAGTTAGTAAATATCCCAGGCTTTGTGGGATACTCAACTCTCCCAGTGTAGAGCAGGTGCAGGCATAGACAACGTGAAAACAAACAATGGCTGCACCACAATAAAGCTCTATTTGTGGGCACTCAGATTTGAATTTCATAAAATATTTGTGTCATGAAATATTATTATTCTTTTGACTTTTTCAACCATTAGTTTAGCTTGTAGGCTCCAAAATGAATCTTTTTTTTTTTTTAAACTTTATTTTGTATTGGGGTGTAGCAGATTAACAATGTTGTGACAGTTTCAGGTGAACAGCAACGGTTGAATCTCTTGAAAGGGTTAAAGTATGGATGCTGAAAATTTAATAGGGTAAATTACCACAGTTCAACACTTTGGCCTCTGAGAGCTGGGTGTGGAGCCAACTCTGGACAACGAGGATTGCTCTGTCTTCTCTGGATCTGCCGTCCCTCCCTCCCCTTTGCTCCTCAGAGTTCAGAAGTCTCCCAGCTTGGAGAGGGTCAGAGGGCCCATCTAAATCTCCCTGCCCAAAATGCTGTCCATCAGGCAGAGATGCAAAAAGGACAGAGACTTAAAAGCTCTGTAGACTCTCTCAAGCAGACTTGCTCCTTTCTGGTTTTCTACATCGTTTTCACTCCTTTACTTTTTGTCTTGGGGTCATGGACCTTCCCCCTGTCTACCCCTGCCCCCATAATTTTCTCTTCTGCTCCCCATCACCCAGCTTGGAGAGAGAAGAGGGCATTACGGAGTTAGTTTTCCATCTCACATTGGCCTTTCTACTTTGTTAATAACTTTTGTCCTTCTGATGCTGGAGTCCTTTCCTGAGGAGGCTGTGGTGAGGGGAGAAAGGTCATGTCCCAGGCTTACCTTTGGGATCTTTATGAAAAGACTCCCAGATGGGGCTTAACATGATGTACTTCAGTGTGCTTGGAGTTCCAGCCCATTCTTCTTTCTCTACAGACAGTGGCAGCCGCGTTAGCATGTCCGATAAAATTGCCATCACCAGCTCATCCTTGCTCTTCTCACGACTGCAAGGAAATCAAAAGAAAAAAGGAGATATAGGCTTGTCTAATCTGGAAGGGCCCTCTATGTGGGCCCCATCTGAAGGTATATGCAAATTCATGGAACCACAGAACTGTGATATGGAGACCATGGAGACTTACAGAGACCATGGAGTTCATTTCATTTTACAGGTGAGAAAACTGCCCAATGCACTTCAGACATTTGCAAGGAGATACATATTTTTAAAGTTTTCTTAAGATTTCTTTGAAAAGTATTCATCTGAATGCATTGGCATGAAACAAGTACCAAGACTGGGATGCAAACGAGGAGGCAACCAGACAGAGGATGCTTCAGTAGCTTGATAGGTTATTCAAATGCATGTCAGATTCCTCTGTGTTCATACACAGGGCTTCCTGGTAACACACTCAGTGGTGGCGATAAGAGAACAGCATGTGTATAGGTCTGGTAGTAGTAAGCAAGGCCATACAAACACTGAAGACAGAGGAGGTCTTTGGAATCCTTTTATAGATGAGGAAGTTAGGGTCCAGGGAGATGATAGGACCTCCCTGTACAGTGGATGAAGAGGGAACGGGGTACACCTCTTTTGAGTTCCATCACTCTGTTACTCTATATACTAGTGTAACTGTATACATATATACACACATATGTATATATACTGGTTTTCCAGCAAACAGTCCAGGTTTCACACAGCTGAATGAATGTGGTCCTTTGAAGTAAGTGATAATCTGGTGATAAGCTGTGTATTTAGTTTAACAGTGCGGAGGATGAGATGGTTGGATGGCATCATCAACTCAATGGACATGAGTTTGAGCAAACTCCAGGAGATGGTGAAGGACAGGGAAGATGGAGATGGTGAAAGACAGGGAAGCCTGGAGTGCTGCAGTCCGTGGGGCTGCAGAGAGTTGGACACGACTGAGCAACTCAACAACAACAACAACAACAACAACAACAACAACAACAACGAGCTGCTTCTGAGACAGTTTGCAACTCGCATGAACTAACATTTTCCTAGCTTTGTCATTATGCTTTGTTTTTGACATTAAAGTAGGGTTACTCAGTGGAACTCATCCAAATGGTTGAAGGATCGAAAGATTAAAAAAATCAAACTCATATTCTAAGTGCAATATTTGCTTACCACTGAAGACATTACCTTGAATGTGAGAGATCTTTCAAGTCAAGTCCCACAAACAAGTTTCTAATAAACTTTTTAGCAAAGGTGGCCTAACTGCAATAATCGTAGCCTCTCCACATGACCAAAGGGATATTAAGACACATATTTGGTCTGCTTATTAAAAGCATTCCCTTATAATCATCTCATCTCTTACTGGTTTATTTACTGAACGCTAAAAGTGCAGAACTGGACTTCCCTGGCGGTCCGGTGGTTAAGACTATGCTGCTTCCGCTGCAGGGAGAGGGAGGGGCACAGGTTTCATCCCTGGTGGGTAACTAAGATCCCTGCATGCTGCGTGGTGCCCCCACCCCCTAAAAAAGCAGGGGTTGTTGTCAACCTCATTAAAAAAAGAAAAGTGCAGAATTAATCCTTAAACGTGTAGGGCCTGCAGGAAATTCAACGTGATATTCCGGGGACATACTGAAGGAGTTCCAGTTGCATAGTCTTCTATCTCTAAATGTCAGCTTTCCTTCTATGTCACAGGTAGTTAATATATGTTCATTTTGTCAGTGAAATGAGTATCCAATGATCTTATTTTGTGTCAGTAGATTTGATCTTGATGGATATGAACAAATAGCTGAAGTCATAGCCAAATCCAGTCAGATGTCATTAAAAACTTTTTAAAAATATATGGACCATTTAAAAAAGTCCTTATTGAATTTGCTACAATATTGCTTCTGTTTTATGTTCTGGGTCTTTGACCACGAGGCATGCGGGATCTTAGCTCCCCAACAGGGACTGAACCCATATCCCCTGCATTGGAAAGTGAAGTCTTAATCACTGGACCACCATGGACGTCCCAAATGTCATTTTAACATGAGTCGTGTTGTCTAAAGAGACAGAAAGACTGAGAGAATGCAAGATTCCAGTGGGTTCAGAGCTTTTCTAGGTATACAGAAAAAAATGTGAGCTTCTCAGGGGGCCCTAGGGGTAAGCAATCTGCCTGCCAAGGAATCCGCCAGACACAAAAGGGGTTTGATCCCTGGTTCGGGAAGATCCCCCGGAATAGGTAATGGCAACCCACTCCAGTATTCTTGCCTGGAAAATTCTATGGACAGAGCAGTCTGGCAGGCTACAGTCCATGGTGCACCCAAAAGTCAGACACTATTGGGTGACTGAGCACACACACAAACACACACACACACACGCATGTATAGGTCCTATAGAAGTAAATATAACATTTCATATTTATACAGATTCAGTTAAAAAATACCACCCATCAGGTACAATTCACTCACTCAATGAAGATTTATCTGGAACCTACTACAGGCTTGGTAATTATATGTGTGTGTGTGCTCCTGTGTATATAAACTTGCTTCTCTGTCATTTGAAGAATCTAGTTTCTGTGTTTTTTGACTGTATTTTTCTGTAAGTAATATATTGTATATCTTCAAATGAATATTTAATAATTTACAACTAATATTTTTTCCTGGTGAGTTCTTACCTGAACACGAGGTTGGTGATGGTAAATCTTGGTTGCATGCCAATGAGATTATCAATGAACTTCTGGGCCTGGATCTCCCTGAAACCCCTTGTGGCCTCAGGGTGTAATTCTAGGAGCTCAGGAGGGTCATCCTCAGGTAAGGACTGGATAATGCGTATGTAGTCCTTCATGCTTCCAGATTTTGGCAGTGGCTAATACATGTGAAAATTTAAACACTGGTTAGTTTTTACCTACTGAGACATTTACTTTTGGCAATGTATGAAGATGATATTTCCCCATGAAGTTTTATACATCATTTTATGCTTATTTGTTGATGGTATACTCTAGATACTTCTGTCAAAAGTTGCACTTGGGCTATATTATAAAGTGCAGTTTCATGACAGATACATATAACTTTCTCATTGGAAAAAGAGAGAAAGGAAAAAAGAAAGGAGAGTGATTCTGACTACCCATTGCCTCAATGACCTACAGCCACAGATAATGGATACACTCAAGATTTAAGAAGTCATTTTACTTTGGTAAAGCCTATAGCAGACATGTGAGCATGATCTTAATAACTGAAGAGACTAAGGGAGTCTGGGGTGGGCAAAACTGGTGAAGGTGGTCAAAAGGGACACACTTCCAGTTAAAATAAGCAAACAAACAAAAAAACCAAGTGAGTTAAAAAGTTATTTAATAGGGGAATGAAAAGCTTTTTCTTCCTGTTTGCCAGGGATATTTCCCAGTTGACAAGTTATAACCAAGTACTGATTGGATAAAGGCTCTGTAAGGTAAGCAGTTATTCCTTTGACTGATCCAAGGTCACAACTAATTAAGAAAAAATATGTTTTTAAAAACCTATTTAGTCATAATGATAAATGTGGCTGTGCTGGTTAAAAATATGTCAAGTTCTTTAATAGTCAACCCTTCAAAAGATAGAGTCTAATTCTCCTTTTCTCAACTGGAGCTTGGACTAAGTGACTGCTTCTGTCAAACATAAGTAAAGTGGAAGGGATGGAGTGGGACTTTGTTTTTTTTTTTAAGCTTTAAAATAAAATTTTATTAAAAAAAATTCAGCTCATAACATATATATTATTCTACCCTCTGTCTACCCCTACTCCCCACCATCTTTACTGAGGCATAATTGAAAAATAAAGCTATATATATTTAAGGTGTATAACATGATAATTTGATATAAATGTAAGTTGTGAAATAATGATCACAATCAAATTAATGAACACATCTATCACATCCATATAGTTATTTTGTTGTTGTTGTTGCAGTGATATTGCTTAGCATCTGTTATCTAGCATATTTCAAGTATATAATACAGTATTATTAACTATAGTTATTGTGCTATACATTAGATCCAGAGCCTATTTATCTTATAACTGAAAGTTTGAACCCTGTGACCAATATCTCCCCATTTCTCTCTGGAGTGAGACTTTGGAGACCAGGTCTCAAAAGGCACTGCATCTTCTTTCATCCTTCCTGGTTAACTCACTCAGGGGATGCCAGTTGCCATGTTTTGAGGACCATCAAGCAGCCCCAGTGCTCCCAAATGATGGAAAATGAGTTGACCTCTGGCCAACCCATGAACTTGTGAGTGAGTTTAGGAGTAGATCCTCCGGCCTCTGTTAAGCGTTCATGACTGCAACCCCAGACGATACCTTGACTGTCACCTTATGAGTAACCTTGAGCCAGAACAGTGCAGCTACACTGCTCCAAGGATGTGTGCTAGTGCAGTTTTTATTAGATTATAAACTGATTCATAAGAGATGCACGGTGTTAAAAGTGAATTATATCAGCGTGAACCAAAAGGGACAGAGGCAGTGAAACATGGAGAGAGGACTTCAGGTACCTGTACAACTACAGACAGGAAGCATGTGAGAAAACTATTTAGCTGTCAGCAAGGGCTACTTTCTATGGAACTGGAAGTCTTACTCAGAGGGTGGAACCAAGATCCCAGTGGAGGAAGGCAAGAGCCTCTGAATCCTCGCAGGAAATAAAACTGAGTCCTAATCAAGGAAATGCAGCATTTACCCATTTGGGTTTCAGAATTTCTGTGGACTAGTGACTGCTGTGTGTCTTCCATTTTCCCCTCTCTGCAGGGAAGTCACAGTCCTATGCCTCACCCATCATTGCTTGTGATGTATATGGTGGCCACTGAGCGTAGATCAAGTGTCTTTTAGTTTTTATTTTGTAAAAGCCACTTTTTTTTTTTTTGCATATTATGCATATTTCTTCTGTGGTGTGAGCTTTCAAAATCATGACTAATTTTCCAGTTTCCATGATTTTTTCTACAAAATCAAAGAAGCTATAGAGAATAATCTTTTGAAATAAAGGGAAAAAATGATAGAGGCATTGGAGCCACTGATGTGAAGATGAAACAAAGACCAAAGACCGTGCTACCTAGGTGAGAAGTGTCTGTTGAGAGGGAAGGGCTGAGTCAATCCACACTGCTACCTGTGGATCCGTTTTATCTTTCCCATCAATGAGTTTAACAGCAAAACACTTGTAGTGTTCGATGATGGCTTCCACCGAGTCAAAACTTTCGTCTCCTCTGAGTCCCATCCCTAGGGCAAACTGCTGATTCCTCTCCAGCAAGTGTATTTTCACATTGTAGACTTTGTTCCTACAAAACACCACCAACACGTAGGGCTCTGTCCTGTGGGTGGTGTCCTCCTTCAGTGGGCCCCGTTCTTCTTCAGTAATGCCTCTTCCACTGCCCTGAAGACTGTATTTTCTAATGTACCATTCACCGTGCTGGACATTCTTTGTCATCAGACCTCGCAGGGAAAGGTTTTTTTCCTGCTTATGATTTTATAAAGTAGTGGATTTTCCTGAGGGCTAGAGCTGGCTGGGGACTGACTTCTCTGAGGTGGGGGCGGCATGCTTTCTTTATGAGCTCTGTTTTGTGCAGTCTGGTTGTCACAAATGAAGAGCTGGCAACGGCAAGAGGAATCTCTAGAGGACTTTGGTTTTGTGACAGGTCAGATGCTTCAGGCTTCATCTGGTGATGAGGAACTGTGAGTGTCTGGGAGTCTCCTGCAGAGGTGTGGGTCAACAGTGGCCTGCTGTGGGGTCAGGGGCACTGGCAGCAGCAGTGCTGGGAGGCTTGGAGTGTTGGCATAAATCCTCTTGGAGGAGGTCGCCATATACCCTACCATACAGACTGCCAAGTGTCTTTTAATGAAAAGATTGTCATATGAAGGGGAACTACTTAAGGAGTTACACCACAGGAACTGCATCCAGAGTCTCACCTGCTCAAGACCCTTGGCCTTACCACTAATGGAATGAGGACTTCCAGGGCTCTGAGAGGGAGTGAGGATATTTGGTGTCTGGAAAGAATGTAAAACATCTGTGGCCAAGGATTTTGAAAGTTTAAAACCATTGCCTCAAATTATTTAACTCTCCTATCAATCTGATTCTGTGGCTGCTTGACCAATAGAACACTAAACACTATAGAATAAACATTTTGCGTCAGGTCTGGTCCTAGGCCTTAAGTGTTAGAGAGAAGAAAAAAAAAAAAGGAGTAACTGACCACTGACAAAGAAGAGAAATGCATTGTTCACATGGCCAGGAAAGTGGGTAGTAATGGCTTTCTTGATAGCTTCAAGGAAAACATTGACCAATTAGTGAGGGCCACAGGGAGACATCGGGGCTTCCCAGGTGCTGCAGTGGTAAAGAATCCACCTGCCAATGCTGGAGACGCAGGAATCTCAGGTTCGATCCTTGGGTCAGGAAGATCCCCTGGAGAAGGAAATGGCAACCCATTCTGGTAGTCTTGCCTGGAAAATTTCATGGAAGAAAGAGTCTGGTGGCCTATAGTCCGTGGGGTCACCAAGAGTCAGATATGACTGAGTGACTGAACACAAGCACAAGCACAGAGAAACATCAACTAAGAGAGACATTAATAAAAAATTATCTGCAGAAACTAAGATTATGACAAGGAACAGGAAGAGCTGGCAAGTTTTTATGACAAAACTGTCATAAAATTGCAGCATTTAAAGCAACTAAATAATTGAACTTATGATGTTAGAATCTATTCTGTAGTCTGATAGGATTCTGCCAGTGGAATTATATGCTTCTATGCTACTATGCTTCATATTCTCTTGAGCATACTTAAGTAACAGTCTGTATACAAAACTATGCCCACTGTACTTTTTTGCAATTTAAAAAACTTTCAAGGATAATTTTATCTTGCTGCTGCTGCTGCTAAGTCACTTCAGTCGAGTCCGACTCTGTGCGACCCCATAGACGGCAGCCCACCAGGCTCCCCTGTCCCTGGGATTCTCCAGGCGAGAACGCTGGAGTGGGTTGCCATTTCCTTGGTTGAATTTAGACTCTAAACATCTAGAGCATTATTTAAAAGTTTTTTTTTTCTTAATGGAAATCTAAAAAACAACTCATAGCTTTTCCTGCCTTAAAAGATTGTGTCATCTTCCTTCTCACCTTCCATCATCTCCGTTATGCAAATTCTGACCCGTCTCATTCATGTCAAGTCCTCTTTCCACACTCTCAAACCAGAGATCTGGAGGATTTTTCCCTCCGTTTAGCAACCATCTGCCAGGGCACAACTGCTGTGTGTAAACTGGAGACTCTTGCTCCACAAAGATGGAGGCCTGGATGGAAGTGAAACACTAAACAGAGAGAGGACGAGGGATGACGCGGAGTTTCGTCTTCTTCAGTGCTTGGGGTGGACTCCTTGAATCTCAGCTCTCCTTACTGTATGCGGCTGCACCCTGAGCACCTCAGTTTCTTCATCTGAAACTGGGGATAACATCTATTTCATATAGTTGTTTTGAGCATTAAATGAGAAAAAGACATCAGTCGACAAGTGTGGATCAGATCAGCACAGCTTAACTTGCTTCTGCTTCCTTGTGCTTTGTATTTTATACTCTAGGTTCCCAGGGGGCATGAGCCATTTATCGTTCTTTTCATTTACTGGCCAGCATATGCTGCATTTAATAGCATACATTCCAGGTTGTGCCCTTGGTGGATGGTTGCTAGCAGCGCAAAAATCCTGCAGACCTCTGGCCTGAGAGTTGGGAGGGAGGACTTGCATCACTGTGATGGCTGGCAATTTGTATACGGGAGGTGAATGGAAGATGAGAAGGATAATTTTTTTTAGGGGCGGGGGAGGGCGTGCCACAGTTTGCAGGTTCCCCTACCAGGGACTGAACCTGCCTCCTCAGCAGTGAAAGTGCAGAGTCCTAACCGCTGGACCACCAGGGAATTCCCAGGAAGATGAGAAGAAAGATAATGCCATCTGGGTGATCATGGTAAAGTGGGTAGGGGCCTGGTGGGAGGAGGAGAAGGAGAGACAGAGGTCATACCCAGGTCATCAGTGGAGGGTCTTTAGAGTGGATAGGTAGATAAAATGGTAATGGATAGAGTGATGGTAATTTACTTTTGTAATACTAAAGGTTATGTGTGTGTGCGTGCGTGCTTTGTCGCGTCCAACTCTTTGCAACCCCAGGGACTGTAGCCTGTCAGGTTCCTCTGACCACGGGATTTCCCAGGCAAGCATACTGGAGTGGGTTGCTGTTTCTTCCTCCAGTGTATCTTCCTGACTCAGGGATCTAACCCTTGTCTCTTGCATCTCCTGCACTGGCAGGTGGATTCTTTATCACTGTGACCCCTGGGAAGCCACACTGAAAGTTAATAAACACCATTAAAAGTGAATGTTAAGGGCTTCCCTGGTGGTCCAGTGGTTGAAGGTTTGCCTGCCAATGCAGGGGACATGAATTTAATCTCTGGTCCAGGAAAATTCCACATGCCATGGGGCAACTAAGCCTGAGTGCCATAACTGCTCAGCCCTTGCAGTTAGAGCCTGAGTTCTGCAAGAGAAGCTGCTGCAGTGCGAGGCCCACAGGCTGCAGCTAGAGAATAGCCTCTACTCGCAGCAACCAGAGAAAAGCTTGCATGCAGCAATGAATATCCAGTGCAGCCATAAATAAATACATAAGTAGAAAGTGAAAAAAATGAATGTTAAAATTTATTTTAATGTAGATTTTAAATAATGGTGCAATCCTTAAACATAATCAGTAATGTTAAGAAAATAAATCCTTTTCTTACCTCATCAGTAGAGAAACTGAAGTCATCTTTTAGCACTTCAGGATTACAAAATTTGTAGAGAAGGGTGTTTAAACATCGCCTGTCCCAGCTGTCAGTCACCCAGCCACCGTAAACCACCTCCCCAATCAGGTAGCGCAGTGTCTGCCAAGGAATACTGGACTGAGCGCTCAGGAAATTTTCC
This sequence comes from Bos grunniens, assembly GCF_055505025.1. NCBI lineage: Eukaryota > Metazoa > Chordata > Mammalia > Artiodactyla > Bovidae > Bos > Bos grunniens. The sequence continues at coordinate 52,697,852 of NC_141180.1, forward strand.
AACACCTTTATGGCAACCTGTAGAAAATGCACTAGTTTTCATTATTTTAGCACACGTTTTCAGGTTGTTTTCATGGTTTAACATAAAATCAACAACTCAAACAGCTGCATATATTTTATCTTTAAAAATACGTGGAAAAAAAAGAATAAAAATATTAGGCTATATATTTTACTCATTGTTGTTGAACAAACTTTGAATTACTTAACTGATTAATATTGTTATTTTTTGAATAGACAAAACAAACACATAGTATTGAATTCAGAGGGCTTCCCAGGTAGCACTAGTGGTAAAGAACCCGCCTGGTAAAGCAGGTAGACATTAAGAGACGCAGGCTCGATCCCTGGGTCAGGAAGATCCCCTAGAGGAGGGCATGGCAACCCACTCCAGCATTCTTGCCTGGAGAATCCCCATGGACAGAGGAGCCTGGCAGGCTGTAATCCACAGGGTTGTACAGACACGACTGAAGCAACTAAGCATGCACAAGCACACACTGAACTCAGAAGATACAAAAGGATAAACAAAGGAATGTAAATTTTCTCCTACTGTCTAGCCTTCAGAGCCCCTGCCATGAGGCCATCATTGTTAACAATGTCTTGAGCTACGCTTACCAGCACTTTGCGACCCCATGGACGGGCTTGCCAGGCTCCTCTGTCCATGGGATTCTCCAGGCAAGAATACTGGAGTGGGTAGCCATTCCCTTCTCTAGGGGGAATCGAACCCAGGTCATCTGCATTGCAGGCAGATTCTTTACCATCTGAGCCACAAGGGAAGCCCCCTATGTAACTATATGCACATAAATTGATTTCATTCCTTCTTTTTCCCTCCTGACCTTCCCTCCTCTCTCTCTTCCTTTCTATCCTCCCTCAGTCCTTCACCTATCTTTCATCTCTCCTTCCCCCTCATCTTCTTTTTCTGTGTTCCTATCTTTATATACAACATCCTGCAACTGCCCAACCAACATATCTTGGCTACTATTGTTCAATGGCTGCAACAATTCATATTTCCACTAACAGTTGCCACCGTTCTCTCATTCCTTCCACTGTTCTTTCATCCCTTCCTCTGCTAGGAGAGGTTGCCCTATGCAATTTTTTTGTACTTTGCTGTTAATTTGTAGTTCACTTGCTACTGGTTATTTTCAGAATCTTATGTCTATTGGTCAAGCTTTGATTTTCTGTACATTTAGCTATTTTTCCTTTGGATTGTCTTTTTCTTGTTAAAATGTGAGAGCTCTTTGTATATTATAGACATTAACTCTGTAAGTTATTTGCATTGCAGATATTATCCTAAATCTGTGATTTGTCTCTTGACTTTATTTTGTCGCCATTTTCCATATAGAAGTTTTTATAATCACACATGCCTATCTTTTCTTTTATGGTTCTGGGTTTCGAATTTTAGCTAAGTTATCCCTAACTCCACAATTGTACATGTAATCTCCCAAATTTATTTTTAAACATTTTTATTGTTTTACTATGCTGCAATTCATCGGGTTGCAAAGAGTCGGACACTACTGAGCGAGTGAACTGAACTGAACTGATACATTTAAAGTTTACTCCATTCTGAAATTTATATTTGTATACAGTATAAGATAAAGGGCCAAACCAATTTTCTCCCAGCTGGATGGCCAGAGTAACCAGTATCTTTTACTTAAAAAAAAAAAAAAAGCCCTCATTACTGAGTTAAAATATTTTCTATGTAAATATTAAAATTTCATATAAACTCAGATCTATTTCTGTATTCTCTATTATGTCTCACTGATTTGCTGTCTACTTCTGCCAAACAATATTGGATTTAGTATAGTGGATTTTTTAAAATATGTTTTGATATCTGGTGAAGGGAGACTCTTGCAGTATTTTAATTTTTTGTGTATTTCTAGTTTATTCTTCAGTGTGTCTTCTATGTAAACTTTATCAATTCCAAAATCTTCCTAATAGGGTTCTAATTGGATTGACATTAAATGTGATAACGTAATTTTGGAAGAATTGGTAGTTTATGATACGGGAAGTCTTCCTATTGAAGAGAGAAGGCAGGATTGAAAACAGAGATGTGGCAGCAGACTGCAAGAACTGCGTAACTTTGGAGAGTCTTTTAAGTGTTCTGAGCCTTCATTTCCTTATCTTTAAAATGAGGATAATTAGCATACTTACTTCATAAGGTTGTTGTGAGAATTAAATAATTCATATAAAGTAATCAGAACATTTTAAGCTCTCAGCAAATGTTATTCTTTTTTACTTCCTGATTTACAGTGTTCATTATTTAGGATGCATACAGTTTTTATTGAATTTGTTCCTGAATATTAAAAAAAAATTTGTCACTACTGTGACTGTACTATGCTTCCATGTCTAAGTGTTTACTGCTGGGGAAAAGATAGTGGCTTTTATACATTTATGTTTTTACTGAGCCACTTTATTGAATTCTCTCATTACTTCTAACAGGTCTTTTTTTTAAACTAGTCTCTAAGATTTTCTAGATACACAATTATATCATCAACAAAAGGTAGCTTTTTCCTCTTTTTTCTTGCTTCTCTTTTACAGCATTAATATGAATTATCTTATCTTATTGCATTTACTAGAACTTTTAAGGCAATGTTGAATGACAATGGTGATAAAAGGCATCCATGTCTGATTCCTGGTTTTCTTTGAAACAATTTCAGTGTTTGGCTATTTAGAATAATATTTGCTTTAGGTTTTTGGTAGTCTTTTTCATATTTAAGCTGTTGCTTTGAATCCTATAAGAGTTCTTTTTAGGAATGGTACCTGGGTTCATAACAAAGACTTTTCTATATCTATTGATCTGATCATTTAAACTGAGATTATAGATTTTCAAATACTGAGCCATTTTTACATTCTTGGAATAAACCCCACTTGAGCACAGTATATCATTCTTTGCTTCATTGCTGAAACCTATTAAGATTAATATATAATTTTTATATGAAGTCCTAAGTGAAATTAGCCTATAGTACTTTTCCAGAAGGCAATGGCAAGCCACTCCAGTACTCTTGCCTAGAAAATCCCATGGATGGAGGAGCCTGGTAGGCTGCAGTCCATGCGGTTGCTACAAGTCAGACCCGACTGAGTGACTTCACTTTCACTTTTCACTTTCACACAATGGAGAAGGCAATGGCAACCCACTCCAGTGTTCTTGCCTGGAGAATCCCAGGGACGGGGGAGCCTGGTGGGCTGCGGTCTTTGGGGTCGCACAGAGTCGGACACGACTGAAGTGACTCAGCAGCAGCAGCAGCAGCAGGTATTCATATTAAAATTATGTTGATTTCATAGAATGAATTGGGGAGATTGCCATCTTTTTCTAAGTTTTGGAATAGTTTAAATAATATTAATATATCTGTTTTTTAAAATTCAGAGTGAAATAAGTTGTGAAACCATTTCATTCTGGTATTATTTGCAATTTCTTATGGCCATTGGTCTAGTCAACATTTCCATTTCTTTTTTTTATTTTATTTTTTAACTTAACGATAATGTATTGGTTTTGCCATATATCAAAATGAGTCAATTTAGAACATATTTTTCTGGGAAATCATTGGTTTCATCTAGATTTCCAAACTTTATTAGTCTCATCAAAAACCAATTTTACAATTTATTTTTCCTTTCTACATTTTGTGTTATTTCATTAATATTAAAAATTATATTTAATTTTTATTTTTTCTAATTTCTTAAGATGAATATTTATTTCTTGCACTCTTCTTTAATAATGAATATTTGAGTTAGTTTTTTTTTTCTGAGCATAGCTTTTGTCTCTCACATTATTTTTGATATGGTGGTGTTATTCAGTCGTGTCTGACTCTTTGCAACCCCATAGACTGTAGCCTGCAAGGCCCCTCTGTCCATAGAATTCTCCAGGCAAGAATACTGGAGTGGGTTGCCATTTCCTTCTCCAGGGAATCTTCCTGACCCAGGGATTGAACCTGGGTCTCCTGCATTGCAGGCAGATTCTTTACCATCTGAGCCACCAGGGAAGCCCCCACATTTTTGGCTGTACCCCACAGCATATGCGATCTTATTTCCTGGGCCAGGGATCAAACCCTCACTCCCTGAATTGGAAGGCAGAGTCTTAACCACTGGACCACAAGGGAAGCACCATTTCTTTTTTTTTTTTTTTGGTATAAAGTAGTATAATTTCTATTATGTTTGAGATATTTTATGACTTTTCTTTAATATTCTCTTTATCTTCCCTTTTAATATTCTTATCTAGAGCTGTGTTTCTTATGTTTCTTATTTTACAACTTGTTAAGATTTCTTGGATCAAATGTTTATAGTTTATTAGATTATGACTAGAGAACATGACCCATAAAATCATTAAATATTTTTCTTTGTGGCCATGTTTATGATTAAGTTTTCTAACAGTTCCTTACCTGTATGAAAAAATATGAACTGTCTTTTGGAAAGATGTTAGGTTCTATCTACATCTGTTAATCAAGTTTGTCAATTGTACTATTTTCTGTCTTATTTTTGCTTATTAGATCTAATTGTGAGTTTTTTGAAATTTTCACAATAATCACATATGCATATACATTTATATAATGCATATGTACAGATACACGTGTCTATATAGACATACATGTATGTGTATATTTGCTGCTGCTGCTAAGTCGCTTCAGTTGTGTCCAACTCTGTGCGACCCCAGAGACGGCAGCCCACCAGGCTCCCCCATCCCTGGGATCCTCCAGGCAAAAACACTGGAGTGGGTTGCCATTTCCTTCTCCAATGCATGAAAGTGAAAAGTGAAAGTGAAGTCGCTCAGTTGTGTCGGACTCCTAGCGACCCCATGGACTGCAGCCCACCAGGCTCCTCCACCCATGGGATTTTCCAGGCAAGAGCACTGGGGTGGGGTGCCATTGCCTTCAGTGTACCAGTTGTGATAAATAAAGACACCACATAATGAAATAGCTGAGAGCACAAACTCTGAAGCTAGACCACCTGTGACCGAGTCGAGCCTGTTCTGCTCACTCATTAGGCAAATTGCCAAACCTCTCTGAACTTCAACTGTAAACTAAAGATCATACTACCTTGTTTTTAGGAATGTTGTAAGATTTCAGTTAATTCATAAAGTACTTAAAACCATGTCTGAGAGAAAGCACTGTAAAAGTTAGGTTTTCATGACTGCTATATCTTCATAAACTGTTTCTCTCTCTACTACTTGGTGCTTTTTCAGCTTAAAATCCATCTTGACTGATATTAATGTTACCATTCCTGTTTTTTGCTGTTTTTATTTTCTTGGTAGTTTCAAGCTTTTTCATTGATGTAAGGGTTTTTCATATAAACTCTGTAAAACTGAGTTTTGTTTTGTAACCCTGGTAATAATTTTGCTTCTTTAATGAAATATTGCAATCCATTTACATTTAATGTAAAAACTGATATTCCCTTTGTATTACTTTACATTATTAGTTTACTTTGTTGTTTCTCTCCCTCCCTCATTTTAATAGGTTGATCAAATTGTTATTTATTTGCCTTTGATCTTCATTAATTTAAACATTATACCATTTCCATTACAGGTTACCTTTCCTTTCCTTGAATTCATATTAAAATAACATTCCTTTATTCAAATGAAGAGAAGTCAATTATTTTCCTACCAAAGTTTTCCAATTCCCTATTTTTTCCTCTGCATTCTCTAATGTTAAAGCTAGCAATAAGGTGAAACATTTAGAAAACTTATACTTCCCTCCTCTCGTCTTTTCTTTCCTTACATAAACTCTTCGGAATTTTTTCACTCTCCTCCTTCACTCTTCATGTACACGCTTCCCTCCACTCCAACTCCTAGGCTTTATTGAGATACCTTAGTATTCTTACTACAGTTTAGTACTCTATAAAGTTTAGTAAACTATAGTTTAGTACTCTTACTAAAACTCAGCTTAAAACTATTAAGGGAATTTTTCTTGTATGACTCTTCCTCTTAAATAATCTATATTTAGCACTTAGACTACTCACCCTCAATTGTTTATTATCTATTTAGATTTAATAATCTACTGTAAGTTTTAACAACATACTGTTCACCACAGTTTCAATTTCTTTTCATTTTCCTTTATTTTGGGGCTCTGTTCTGATATATTTGTACATAGGGTAGATCTTAAGCATTTTCCACAGACAGAGAACACGAGTTATGTATTATCTAAATCCTTGCATATATGCAAATATCTTTCTTTACTTTGACAGAGTGAATGATATTTTGGCTGGAAATAAGATTCTTGGCATGCAGTCTTAATCTCCCAGATTCTCTAGATGTTATTCCACTTTATTCTAGCTAGTGATGGTAGATGACAAGTCTAAGTGTCATCACTGTTCTTTTATAACTTGTCTTTGAAGCTTGGAGTTCAGGAATTTTCTAGCTTATGTCCAAATATGTCTTTATGACAACTCTGCCTGAATTAGGAAGGATTTTCAATCTGTAAACTCAAATCTTTCATCAGTTCAGAGACAATAAAACGGCTTTTTTCTTCTTTTTTTTCCTCTCTATTCAGTTTTCTCCTCAGGAATTCATATCATTTGAATATTTTTAGGTGTTCCCTTTAAATGCCTTCTTCATTTGTGCCTTATGATTTCCATCTTATTGTAACTTTCTTCCTATGCTCTGAGTTATTCCTTCTATTTGTTTTTTCTAGCCATTAACTCAAGTCCCAACCATGACCATTTTTCCCTTCATCTCCCTCTAACCATCTAACTCTTTTTTTAAGTTCAAGAATCACGGTGTGTGTATACAACTTCAATTAGTTGAGAGCACATGGAGCCTATGTACTAATTAATGCCTCTTTCCACATGTGTGTAAATGAATCATGCCGAAACACAGTGACACTGATCCTCTTTTAGGGATAATACATAATTGTTGGGGATCATAAATTGATCATATTTACAATCATAAATTGAACTAATGACACAAATAAAAATTCAAAAATTTGAAAAAAAGGCAAAAGGACGACCATATACTTTTCAATGTCATACTGGAACATTGTTTAACATGCTCACTCAAGGATTAGCAAATACTTCAGGAGTATCTGCTTTTGTTTTGATTTACTATTTCCTATTGATTAGAGCATTTTACAACTCTGGACAAGTATAGGCTAACTTATAGGAAACTGTTGGCCCTGTATCTGTTTCTTTCTGATAATGATGCAAATGAAATTTTGTCTTGTAGAAATACAAATGGTTTCTGGCTCCTAAAGAAAATTACAACCCCAAGGTTACAATTTTATTGCCTGTATGGCATTTGGCAGTTTTATATGTAATTTGATAATCATATTTCATTATAATTGTTTAAATAATTCTAAATATTTCTGTTATCCTATACTTTTAAAAGGAGCCTGGTGGCACAGTGGTAAAGAGTTTGTCTGCAATGCAGGAGACATGCGGGTTTGATCCTTGGGTCAGCAAGATCCTCTGGAGAAGGAAATGGCAACCCATTCTAGTATGCTTGCCTGGAGAATTTCATGGACAGAGGAGCCTGGTGGGCCACAGTCCTTTTCCAACTTGCAAGAGTTGGACACGGCTTAGCAATTAGACAACAAATACTTTTAAAAATCAGTTTTACCATCCTGCTGATTCTTTTATCAATGAGTTAAAAATTCTTTGATATGTGCTCATGGAACAAAAAATCATGTGTGTAAAATGTGTATGTACTTTTGTATCCTTATGGGCTCTTATAATTTTCTGTTCTATTTCCTGTGTTCTTTCTCTCTTTGGCTACTGGATCTTGTTTGATATGTTATTTTTCTTGGCCTTGTCATTGTGGCTCAGGTCCAGACTTTGGGGAGCTTAAAGTGGTGGTAGTCCTACATGTGGTGGAAACTATATTGACGTTTAGTCCTATGGGCTGGCAGATAGCATCAGTCAGTTGTCAGTCCACTGAGGAAACTCTCCAAGTTGCCTGACAGGGAGCTGACTGGGCCTGAAACTCCTCCCCTAGTGGGAGGAGCTGAGTCCAAACTCAACTTCCCACTGAACCAGAAGTTTCCACTTAATGAGAGGGGCTGTACAGCAATCCAATTTCCCACAGTTTCAAGGTGCTAGCATTTGGCGTTTCTAGACAACTACTTGAATATCAGGTACCCAGACTCAGATATCCTGGCACGCAGGCAGTCTGTTTCTTTGCCACTGGGAAGAATGCTCTCACACTCGCCACATGAAAGGGGAGGACAAAGGAGGGGAAGGCTGCTTCTTTTGGAGAGCGGCGCCACCATGTACGGAGAAGGCAATGGCACCCCACTCCAGTACTCTTGCCTGGAAAATCCCATAGATGGAGGAGCCTGGTAGGCTGCAGTCCATGGGATCGCGAAGAGTCGGACACGATTCAGTGACTTGACTTGCACTTTCATGCATTGGAGAAGGAAATGGCAACCCACTCCAGTGTTCTTGGCTAGAGAATCCCAGGGACAGGGGAGCCTGGTGGGCTGCCGTCTATGGGGTCGCACAGAGTCAGATACTACTGAAGTGACTTAGCAGCAGCAGCCACCATGTAACCAGCTGCTTCTGTTTAAGCAAGCCTCTCTGCCAAATGCCAAAAGGACAGCAGCAGCCCATAAATTCCAGCCTGAGCCAAGTAAAGCTGCTGCCTTTCACCCCACGCTCTTTGCATGACCCTGCCAACACCTGGCCCTCCGCAGTCCTACCATTTGTTTCTCTTGCAGATGGTTTAGTGTATATTAAACCATCTGTGTATATTTATACTGAAATAAATATATACTCTAAATATGTGTGCAGAAGTGAGATCACACTATACATGTTCTGTTATAACCCAATTTTGGCAATCAATCTTATAAATGTGACTATCTTCGTCTATATCAATAGTAACAGGAATTCTTTAAAGGCTTTCAAAATATATTATCAAATTGTCTTCTGGAAAGTTACTAACAATTAAATTAGCTGTATGAGATAGTGCCTGCTTCTCTACATTTTTGTTTATTTTAGCCACCGTGGTACTGAAAGGTGGTATCTTATTGTGGTTTTAATAAATATTCCCCTAATTGTTGTATTTGGCAGTGTTCTCCAGAGAAACTGAACCAAATAGGATGTATGGGGAATCAAGGCAGTGTATGGAGTTTCCCCAAAAAACTAAAAGGAGAGTTGCCATATGACCCAGAAATCCCATTCCTAGGCATATATCTCAACAAAACTATTATTTGAAAAAATATACACATCCCAACATTCATAGCAGTGCTATTTATAATAGACAAGACATGGAAACAACCTAAATAGCCATTGACAGATGAATGGAGTATTACTCAGCCATAAAAAAGGAGGAAAAAAATGCCATTTGAAGCAACATGGATGGACCTAGAGATTATCATACTAAGCAAAGTAAGTTAGAAACACAAATACCATATGATCTCACTTATGTGTGGACTCTAGCTGCTGCTGCTGCTAAGTCGTGCCAGTCGTGTCAGACTCTGTGGGACCCCATAGACAGCAGCCTACCGGCTCCCCTGTCCCTGGGATTCTCCAGGCAAGAACACTGGAGTGGGTTGCCAGTGCCTTCTCCAGTGGAATCTAGACTATGACACAAATGAACAGACTCACAGAAACAAAGAACAGGCTTGTGGATGCCAAATAGGGGAAGCAGTAGAGAGCTGGATTGGGAGTTCAGAACTAGCAGATACAAACTATTATATATATAGAATGGATAAGCAATAAAGTCCTACTACATAGCTCAGGGAACTATATTCAATATCTGGTGATAAGCCACATGGGAGAGAATATGAAAAAGAGAATCACTGTGCCTATATACCAGAAACTAACACAACACTGTAAATTAAGAAAAATAGTTTGCAATATTAAACACAAATAAAGGGTTCTATATAAAGAATAGTGAAGACTCTTCAGCTAAAATTTCCCTCCTACAATGGGTCAATGTAATTTTTCTTGCTTTAAATGAATAAGTAGAAACAACAAACACTTTTGTGGTGATTTTTATGTGTCAGGCACTGTTTTAAGTGCTTTACAATTCATACTGTATTGACTAGTCTGTTCTTATTTTTCTTAAAAAAATTTTATTTTCTTATTTGGCTGTGACAGATCTTAGTTGCAGCATGTGGGATCTGGTTCCCTGACCAGGATTGAACCCCAGCCCCCTGCCTGGAAGTACAGAATTAAGCCACCGGACCACCAGGGAAGTCCCTAGTCTGCCTCTTACAACGCCCTTTGGCAGAGGTACTTTTTTGGTCAAGGAAACTAAGACCCAGAGAGGTTAGTAAGCTTGCCAAATAACTTGTAAATCCTGTACAGCTATAAGCAGAGGAGCTCTGATTTGATTCCTGAAAAGAGGGCTTCCAGGTCCCCGCTTTTAAATGTTAGTCAGCCCTCATCGCCTAGTTACAGAGTTTGTTACTTTAGTACCATGAAAAACATTTAGTATTTGTGTAGATACACTAGGCTTTTTTTATCTTATCACTACTTGCTGCTGCTAAGTCGCTTCAGTCATGTCCGACTCTGTGTGACTCCACAGACGGCAGCCCACCAGGCTACCCCGTCCCTGGGATTCTCCAGGCAAGAACACTGGAGTGTGTTGCCATTTCCTTCTCCAATGCGTGAAAGTGAAAAGTGAAAGTGAAGTTGCTCAGTCATGTCTGACTCTTAGCGACCCCACGGACTACAGCCTACCAGGCTCCTCTGTCCATGGGATTTTCCAGGCAAGAGTACTGGAGTGGGGTGCCATTGCCTTCTCCATATCACTACTTATTTGGTGTTATATACAAAGTACCAGACTTACCTCCAAGTCTGAAGAACTAAATGCATATGCAATATTCCAGCCCAATATTCCATAAATTTTTCTTTCATTGATCAGAGCATTGAAGAAACACAAGCTGAATAAAATTTTTTTCCACCATGGTCCATAGTCAGGTTTTTCAAATAACTCTTCTGTTATCTCTCCACTCCCACTGTATCCAAATGTCTGAAGTAAATTATTTTTCAGTCCCTGGGGATTTTCCACTGCAATCTTTAAAACAGATGTGAGTAAAAACAACTTGCGAGGACAGACACAGACATTAGGACTGGTGGGGGGTGGGGGACTCTTACTTACATAGAGAACTAGCTAAGACTATATCTGATAACAGAACTTGCTAAGACTATAACTCTTTTTAAGATTCAGTACCAAATAAAAAATCTTGTGTTATTCTTGTCCCATTTGAAAACTTCTGTAAAGGGATTGTATCAGATTTCCAATTGTTCCAATTCGTACTTTAAAATGAGAAGTACAACAATGTTATTAAAAGCACTCCTGTTTGCTCAGCAAGCCCAGCTTTTTAGAAAGTTGAAAGTGAAGAATTCCTATATTCTAAATGCTTGATGGCAGCTAAGTGGCTGTAACAGAATCAGGGCTGCATGGCCTCGGCAAGGCAGCAGACAGAAGGGGCATCACATATAGTACACAGAGAACTTGTGGAACCAACAAAAGTATCTAATCATCAGTGATATGGAAAAAGAGGACAAATAACTTGGTGTGTTACTAAAGTGCTCTGTTTTCATTGAAAATTGATTGATTTCTTACCTAGGAAAATTGAAATGAGGAGGTACAGGAGGTGAAGTGGAAAGAGAATTACTTGGAGGGCTTTTTTTTTTAAAGAGCATGACTGTAAGTCTAAAACCGAAAGGTCTGAAAATGTTTCTTTGCTTGCACAGTTTTCATAGACATACACACATAGACATATATATGTGTATGTGTATTTCAATTATATGGATACGTATGTAGGATATGTATAAATATGTGTAGATAAGTACTATGATATATGTGTGTGTGTGTGTGTGTACATAAACATGAAATTTCTTTTAAAATTGAATTTATTTAATTAATTTTCACTGGAGTATAGTTAATTTACAAGGTTGTTTGTTTTTGCTGTACAGCAAAGTGAATCAGTTATATATACATATATTCACACTTTTTAAGATTCTTTTCCCATATAGGTCACCACAAAGCATTGAGTAGAGTTTCCTGTGGAACGTGAGATTTCTGAGTTAAGGATCAGACTGACTGATTTATTCACAGAGCACTTAAAATGTTCCTTGAAGTTTTACCTCTGTCGCCACTTTTCATATCCCCCTCTCCTGGATGAAGATAAAATGCTGTCTTGAGTCTCAGACAAAAAGCTGCAGATTTCTCCAATCCATGTCCCACCTTCTCCAGGAGTAGGGAAGCTGGGAAGTGCCTCAGTACTGTGGGCTTGGGTAAATACACCCAGGGATCTGGGAAGAGCTGGGAGTCAGTGTGACAGAGAGAAGTTTCTTTGTTTCCCAAGAGTAAACTTGATTTATTCTCAGGCTGGATTGGGACTCTATCAGGAAACTGCCCATCCACCCCATTTCCTCTGTCTTCACACTAATTGTTAAACTCGGAAGTGTGCATGTGTTTGCATATCTGGGCATGCGTTCTGCCTGTGCCACGGTCAGTCTTCTTTGTTATTAGGACTCCATCTTTTGGTCAACTGGACACTTGTTTAACAGAATTGATGCAACTCTTAGTATTTATTTAAACTTAATGGTGGATATGAGTAGAAGTCACAAATAATTTTTAAATAGGACTTTTTAGTCAATAGTTTCAACCTGCTTTTTGCCAGATCCTTTTCAGAGAATTAATAACAAATTGTGAAAGAGTTAGGGGGGACCAGAGACAGGAAAAAGCTAGAGAAGCAAAAGGCAAGGAAGGACCCAAATTCTTTACTCTATCTTCTGGTTTATGGGAGTTGGAAGTTTAAGCATCCCTGTTTGAGAAAACAAACATTTAAACTGTCCAATCCCTTGAAAGCAGGGATCTTGTTTATACTTTTGCATCCTTCTGGTCCACAATGTTAGGCTGAGCACAGGAAAGATTTAGCATACTAGAATTAGCACTCTCTTCTTAATTCAGAATCATGAATACAAGATAATTTACATTCAAACGGTGCTTCAGAGTCAATACTAGTATCTCTTATACATTGCCCTTACCTTTAAACTCTTTTGAAGGATAGGAATTGGGAAAGAACTGTCTGATTTTGAGCTTAACCATAGCCTGAACTTAGGCTCTATTGTCACATCTGGACTATTAAATCTGTAAAAAGAAAACATTTATAAATATTTTAATGTGAAAAATTTTAATGAAATCAGTATGTTCTAAGAATCATAGTTGTTTTAATGTTAAAATGGCCTTAGAAAATCACTTTAATAACTAACCATAAGAACTTCTATATGAAAAGGATTCCAAAATGGCGGTGGCTAAAAGACAAGGAAGGTCAAAGGAAGGTCCGAGGACCAGAGTGAAGACTTCAGGCAGAACAAACAGCACTCCTGGCTAAGCCCAATTTGCACGGGGGAGGCCCAGGTGGAGGAAAAAACATATAAAAGGAGGAGCCAAAGCGCTTTTTCACGGACTCTCTCTCCCGCGTGCGTGCGCTCTTTCTCTCTCTCTCTCTCTCTCTAAATAAAATACAGCTGTAACACTGATTTGCCTAAGAGGTATAACATGATTTGTCCAAGACCCTAGAGCTGTGACGCGCTGAGGGCTTTAATGTCCGTTGCTCCAAATCTTTGTTGTGACGAGACAAAGAACCGAGGAACATACATTCGCGTGACAGTAAGATCCATTAATTCCCATTTTGAAAAGGTAGTCTTCCCTCACTTAGGTACAAAAATGATCTAGGTTCATTGCAAAAAACTTGGAAAAAATGACAAATTAAGAACAAAATAAAAACCAGAGTTCCATTGGTCAAATCTGGCACAACTGAACATCATAATAAACATTCACAGTAACAGATTATAATCCACTAAATAAAATAGAAATCCGTGAGTCCATGCTGATGTAAGTAAACAAATGAATAAATAAATAGGGAAGAGAAAATCTCCTAATAGCAGAATTTAATTTAAAATTTACAAGAAATTATGGCGTTAGAAAGTTACCATTTGGCAAATAGTCTACTAATTATGCACCCGAAAATTATCAATGGAAGTTAATAGTAGTAGGGAAAAGTTTGAGATGCGTCTCTACAGTTGGTAGATACCACTTTAATTAAATAATCAAAATGAGAAATGTCATCAGTAGTGGGAACAGTGTGGTATTTCAGGAATACCACAGAAGTGTTGTTGAATTTTTCTTTGTACATCAGTTACTTCTTGCTATGATGTACAAAGAAAGATTCAATAACACTTCTGTGGTATTCCTGCAATACTGTATAAAGTAACTCTAACCATGAGAAAATAGCAGACAAACCCAAACTGATGGACATTTTACCGAATGACTGGCTTGTACTTTTCAGAAAATGTCCAAGTTGTAGAAGACAAAGACATACTAAGGAACTATTCTAGAACAAAGGAGAATTAAGAGACATGACAACTGAATGCACTGTGAAATCCTGAATTGGAATCTGGACCTAACATTTTTCTCCTTTTGCAATAAAAGATATTATTGGGATAACAGGCTAGATATGACTAAGTTCTATTGATTAGATAATCAGGTAAAGAATCTGCCTGCAATGCATGAGACCTAGGTTTGATCCCTGGGTCAGGAAGATCCCCTGGAGAAGGGAACGGCTACCCACTCCAGTATTCTTGCTTGGATAGTTTTATGGACAGAGGACCTCAAGAAGACTTGAGGTCCTCAGTCCATGGGGTAACAGAGAGTCAGACTCAACTGAGCAACTAACACAGACACAGACACACACTACAGTACTTGGAGGTCAAATGGCATTGTGTCTGCCTGGACACTGAACTTAACTTTCAAAGGATTTAAAAAATGTCATACACACATACACACTTATGTACATACAAAGAAATGATAGGGTAAACGAGGAAAAGAGGTTAACAGTAGAGGAGAGTTTTTGGATCATTCTTGCATTGAAGGAGGAAACAGACAGAGCTGGACTCCATCTTAGGCCAGGCTGCGAACATTAGGCTACACGCATGGTACCCTCCCAATGGACTCTGAACTTTGTGCCTGGCGTCTATAGAAATGGCATACCAATGGAAAACCAGACCCCCCGGATAAAAGAGCCTCAGGACTTGTACTTGGACTCTCTGTTGCATAAAGAATATGCTAATTATCTCTGTAAGAGAACAAAGTGGTAAATTTCATTATGTTTACTGGGATATGACCACAGGCCTATTGATAAATATCCACTGTTTATCTAGTCTTTTGACACATGAATCATGGATTAACTTTGACTGTATCTCTCTTTTACCTTGTCTGGACTAGTTTCAAGGAATTTGGGGAGGTGGGTTTGAGCAAGTACACTTAGGGTATATAAGGTTTTCGCAAAAACTGGTCGGGGTCCTTGGCTAAGAGGAGACTCTGCCTTGGGCCCACGGGTGTAATAAACTGCACTCCACTATCTGCATTGTCCTTCTGAGTGAGTTTGTTTCCTGGAACGTGTGGCTACAGCAGCATTTTTTCTGCAAGTCTGAAATTATTTTAATTTAAAAAACAAACCAAGGGACTTTCCTGGTGGTTCAGTGGCTAAGACTCCACACTCCCAACATAGGGGGCCCAGGTTCGATTCTTGTGGTTGGGGAACTAGATCCGGGATGCTGCAACTAAGAGTCCACATGCCAAAGTGAAGATCCCACATGCCCCAACTAAGACCCAGTGCAGCCAAAGTAAATAAATAAGTATTAAAAAAAACCCCAAAACAACAAAAGCAAAAATACACCAAACAAGACAGAGAAATAAAATCTGAACTTTGATGAAGTAAGTATTATATTTTTCATTTTTTTTCCCTCTCTGATTCTCTATTTCATTTTTAAAATAAAAATATGATATATGCTATACATACATGTACTGTACAGGCTACAATTTGTAGCCTTCTATTTTTCCTCCTGGCAATATATTGTGAACATATTCCTTTAATTCCTAAATTTAAGAAAACTTTTTCACATTTTCCTCTCTCTGTGTGGGCTGCTAGGGTACTAGTAATAAATATTTAAAGGCTTGATTTGATAAAGAAGTATTAATTTCCCTTGATCATCCTCTGGTTATATCAGTATCAGTTCAGTCACTCAGTCATGTTGGACTTTTTCCAAGCCCATGGACTGCAGCACGCTAAGCTTCCCTGTCCATCACCAAGTCCTGGAGCTTGCTCAAACACATGTCTATAGAGATGGTGATACCATCCAATCATCTCATCTTCTGTCGTCCCCTTCTCCTCCTACCTTCGCTCTTTCCCAGCATCAGGATCTTTTCCAATGAGTCAGTTCTTCACACCAGGTGGCCAGAGTATTGGAGCTTCAGCATCAGTTCTTCCAATGAATATTCAGGACTGATTTCCTTTAGGATGGACTGGTTGGATCTCCTTGCAGTCCAAGGGACTCTCAAGAGTCTTCTCCAACATCACAGTTTGAAAGCATCAATTCTTCAGCACTCAGCCTTCCTTATAGTCCAACTCTCACATCCATACATGACTACTGGAAAAACCATAGTTTTGACTACACAGAACTTTGTCAGCAAAGTGATGTCTCTGCTTTTTAATATGCTGTCTAGGTTGGTCATAGCTTTTCTTCCAAGGAGCAAGAGTCTCAATTTCATGGCTGCAGTCACCATTTGCAGAGATTTTGGAGCCCAGGAAAATAAAAGTCTGTCACTGTTTCCATTGTTTCTCCATCCATTTGCCATGAAGTGATGGGACTGGATGCCATGATCTTCGTTCTTGGAATGTTGTTTTAAGCCAGCTGTTTCACTTTCCTCTTTCACTTTCATCAAGAGGCTCTTTAGTTCCTCTTCTCTTTCTGCCAGAAAGGTGGTGTCATCTGCATATCTGAGGTTATTGATATTTCTACCAGTAATCTTGATTCCAGCTTGTGCTTCATCCAGCCTGGCATTTCACATCATGGCCCAGGCATTCGAGAGTGACGAGGGCGTGTCTGACGGCGAGGGCGACAGGGTCACCCTCTTCAGCTTGGCCATTCAGCTGTCACCCAGCGGGCAGGCCAATGCCAAGACTCTGACTGTGATGCTGCAGGAGCAGCTGGACGCCATCAATGAAGAGATCCCGTGGGTGATTGCGAACTCAGCTCCCCAGAAACTCGTTTTCTCTGAGGAGCTGTCTTCTCCTAGGGACGTCTGAGTTTCCACAGTAAGAAACCTGACCTCAGGTCTGCTTCAAGAATTTTCAGTTTTGAAATTGCCCTTGATTATAGAGCTCGGTCAGCCAGGGTATTCTGTCCACGGTGTGGTGTCAGCACTCTGTGGGGGGGCGTTGTGGGGTGACCCCCTCAGGTCTGAGCCACAAGGTGGGTGAGGTGCTGAGGCGGTGTCCCCTGCGGCCCGTGCACCCTCCTGTGTCCCTCAGAGCCCCCCACATTCTGGTGAAAAGCCACCTGGTGAAAGCTGGGGTTTGGGGGTTATTCTGCATATAAATTAAATAAGCAGGGTGACAGTATACAGCCTTGATGTATTCCTTTCCCTATTTGGAACCAGTCTGTTGTTCCACATCTGGTTCTAACTGTTGCTTCTTGGCCTGCATACAGATTTCTCCAGAGGCAGGTCAGGTGGTCTGGTACTCCCATCTCTTTCAGAATTTTCCTGTTTGTTGTGATCCACACAGTCAAAGGCTTTGGCATAGTCAATACAGCAGACGTAGATGTTTTTCTGGAACTCTCTTGCTTTTTCAATGATCTAACAAATGTTGACAATTTGATCTCTGGTTCCTCTGCCTTTTCTAAATCTAGCTTGAATATCTGAAAGTTCTTGTTTCACGTACTGTTGAAATGTCACTTGGAGAATTTTGAGCATTACTTTGCTAGCGTGTAAGATGAGTGCAATTGTGTAGTAGTTTGAACATTCTTTGGAATTGTCATTCTTTTAGATTGGAATGAAAACTGACCTTTTCCAGTCCTGTGGCCCCTGATGAGTTTTCCAAATTTGCTGGCATATTGAGTGTAGCACTTTCACAGCATCATCTTTTAGGATTTGAAATAGTTCAACTGGAATTCCATTCCTCCATTAGCTTTTTTCATAGTGATGCTTCCTAAGGCCCACTTGACTTCGCATTCTAGGATATCTGGCTTTAGGTGAATGATCACACCATTGTGGTTATCTGGGTCAGTAAGATCTTTTTTGTATAGTTCTTCTATGTATATCTTCTTAATATTTTCTGCCTCTGCTAGGTCCATACCATTTCTGTCCTTTATTGTGCCCATCTTTGCAAGAAATATGCCCTTGATAGCTCTAATTTTCTTGAAGAGATCTCTAGTCTTTCTCATTCTTTTGTTTTCCTCTATTTCTTTGCATTGATCACTGAGGAAGACTTTCTTCTCTCTCCTTGGTATTCTTTGGAACTCTTTGGAACCCATTTGGAACCCATTCAAATGGGTATATCTTTCCTTTTCTCCTTTGCCTTTTGCTTCTCTTCTTTTCTCAGCTATCTGTAAGGCCTCCTCAGGCAACTGGTTATAGAGCATAGTTTTAATGATTGTCAATTACTCTTATTAAGCTTTTGAAACTGTTCTGAAGAACATTTTATTAATTAAAAAAACGATACAATACTATCTGTCATTCTATTGCTCCTTTATGTCTTAATACACTTTTTGAATGCTGATACAATGACTGTCTGGTCCATGCTGTATCCTTAGTCTCTAGAATGATTTCTGGCAAATAGTAGCTTTCCTACAAATATTTTTTGAATTAATAATGAAAAATCTAGTAGAAATTATTGTGTCATATTTCAGAGTTTGCATCTGTTGAAATCATATAATTAAGTAATCTTCATCTTCTGATTCAAGTAATGAAACAAATGTGAAAAAGTGAAATTAGGAAATAGTTTTTAAACTGCTTAAAGAATAATAGTCTGAGAACAGAATGCATACTATTAGTAAAGGTTTTAGAAAGTTAAGCCAGACAGCTGCATTTTGGTTTCATAATTCCCTTGTGGATGCTCACAGCAGAAGAATAACGGCATGAAGAAGCAGAGACCCTCATTTAAAGGCACTTTTATCCTCTATGACCCACCTCCCAGAATATTGGAAATAAAAGCAAAAATAAACAAATGAGACCTAATTAAAATTAAAAGCTTCTGCACAACAAAAGAAACTATAAGCAAGGTGAAAAGACAGCCTTCAGAATGGGAGAAAATAATAGCAAATGAAGCAACTGACAAACAACTAATCTCAAAAATATACAAGCAACTCCCGCAGCTCAATTCCAGAAAAATAAATGACCCAATCAAAAAATGGGCCAAACAACTAAATAGACATTTCTCCAAAGAAGACATACAGATGGCTAACAAACACATGAAAAGATGCTCAACATCACTCATTATCAGAGAAATGCAAATCAAAACCACTATGAGGTACCATTTCACACCAGTCAGAATGGCTGCGATCCAAAAGTCTACAAGCGATAAATGCTGGAGAGGGTGTGGAGAAAAGGGAACCCTCTTACACTGTTGGTGGGAATGCAAACTAGTACAGCCACTATGGAGAACAGTGTGGAGATTCCTTAAAAAACTAGAAATAGAACTGCCATACGACCCAACAATCCCACTGCTGGGCATACACACTGAGGAAACCAGAAGGGAAAGAGACATGTGTACCCCAATGTTCATCGCAGCACTGTTTATAATAGCCAGGACATGGAAGCAACCTAGATGTCCATCAGCAGATGAATGGATAAGAAAGCTGTGGTACATATACACAATGGAGTATTACTCAGCCATTAAAAAGAATACATTTGAATCAGTTCTAATGAGGTGGATGAAACTGGAGCCTATTATACAGAGTGAAGTAAGCCAGAAAGAAAAACACCAATACAGTATACTAACGCATATATATGGAATTTAGAAAGATGGTAATGACAACCCTGTATGCGAGACAGCAAAAGAGACACAGATGTATACAACAGTCTTTTGGACTCTGTGGGAGAGGGAGGGGGGGATGATTTGGGAGAATGGCATTAAAACATGTATAATATTATATAAGAAATGAATTGCCAGTCCAGGTTCAATGCAGGATACAGGAAGCTTGGGGCTGGTGCACTGGGATGACCTAGAGGGATGGTACGGGGAGGGAGGTGGGAGGGGGTTCAGGATGGGGAACACGTGTACACCCGTGGTGGATGCATGTTGATGTATGGCAAAACCAATACAACATTGTAAAGTAAAAAAAAATAATAATAAATTTAAAAAAATTAAAAAAAAAAAAAAGGCACTTTTATACACAGTATTGGCCATACTCAGTAAAGCAGACAGAAACGCAAATCTGGTGAAAAAGCTATAGAATGCAATTTGTTAAAACATTACTAACTCAACACTTTGCTAATTCTTCAAGCAAAGTTAGAGCATTCTATTTCCAAATACTTTCACTGCAAAGAAGAAGGCTGAACCTATGGGAATTTTTGCTTGAGTCAGCAAGTACTTTGGGAGAAAACAGCCAACGGGTTGAACTAGAGTAAGTCAGAATAGGTACCAAATACAGCCTATAAAGAAAATTATCAAAAAAAATAAAAAATAAAAATAAAAGAAAGAAAATTATCACTGAAATTACGGATGCTGTTCTTGTTGTTTCACTTGAGTCTAGCTCTTTGCACGCCTACAGACTGTAGTCTGCCAAGCTTCTCTGTCCACAGGATTCTCCAGGCAGGAATACTGGAGTGAGTTGCCATGTCCTCTTCTAGGGGATCTTCCTGACCCAGGGATCCAACCCATGACTCTTAATTCTCCTGCATTGGTGGGCAGGTTCTTTACCACTAGCACCACCTGGGAAATATGGATATGAGGTATTATATTCTGCTGTGTGGAAGCAATAGGATATTACAAACTATGCCACATGTACATTTCTATATACATGTGTATGTACAAGTGTATATCTATTGAGAGTTTGAGATGGGGAGAAAGAGAAACTGATAAACTGGATGGAAAGTAAAAATTAAAGAGGTCTTTTCTTCTTATAAAAAGTGATATATTCCTAGTGTAGCTTTCAAGTTCTTGGAGAAATAGAATCGTCATAAAATAGCCTACATTACCTCTGAGTGGCTTAACACTTTATTTTATCACTGTTTAAGCACAGTTGTACATTGCCATTTCCAGTTTTAGCTCATTGTTTTGATAATAATCTGATCTCTTATGTGTGCACGGGTGCTCAGTTGCTCGGTCACGTTTGACTTTTTGCCACCCAATGGACTGTAGCCCATCAGGCCCCTGTGAACATGGGATTTTCCAGGCAAGAATACTGGAGTGGGTTGCCTTCTCCAGGGGATCTTCCCGACTCAGGGATTGAACCCAAGGGTCCTGTAGTTCCTGCATTGGCTGGTGGATTCTTTACCACTGAGCCACCTGGGAAGCCCTTACAAATAAATGTAAAACTCTTACGATTCTACAATAGTGCAGAGCCTTGGCATAAATGATGCTGCAAGATGGCAGTTCTGGAGGAAGACCCATTGCTCTGTTTTGGTTAGGGCCTTAACAATGAGGGCTTCTGCTTTAGCTGCCTGGCCACGACCCAAAGAAATCATGGTCACATGATTGGTTGTTCCCATTAACTCTTGTGCAAATTTCAGGAGCATATTGGTGAGGTCGATCCCTGTAAAACAACATGGAAAGATACATACTATTGTAAAGTCATTTAATCACCTCTTTAAAAATACATTCTAGCATTTATTAAGTGGCAGTGGGAAAAGATGTACACATAATGGAAAAACTAGTATTTTAAATCAGAAGGTAGAGCTCAAATTTTGGTTCTTCCATTTTCTTTTTTGCAAAATTAATTTTTATTGGAGTATAGTTGATTTACAATGCTGTGTTAGTTTCTGCTGTACATCAAAGTGAGTCATATATATATATATATATATCTATATACACACAAACACATATATGTATATGCATATACATAGCCACTCTTTTTTAGATTCTATTCCCATTTAGGTCATTACAGAGTATTGAGTAGAGTTCCCTGTGCTACACAGTAGGTTCTTTATTAGTTATCGGTTTTATTATATACAGTGTGCATATGTCAAACCCCATCTAATGGGGTGACAGATGGGGTGATACTATTTACTACAGCAGTAGTAGGTTTGTGGGTTGTTTACTCCAGCACTTACTTGTCCCTTCCTCCTCTATAGCTGAACCCTGGTGTTACTCCAAATGGCCATGTGCGCAGCTAAAATGCTTCATTTTTAGCCTTTCATGCAGCTAGGTATGAGCATCTTATGTTTTGTGAAAAAGCTTTGGCAGCAAAGTTTCTAAATGTTGTGCTATCTTCCATTCTGTACAGCAGAGTGAATTACTTATACATATATAGTATATAGCCACTCTTTTTTCCCATATAGGTCCCATATAGATAATTACAGAATACTGAGTAGAGTTTCCTGTGCTATACAGTAGGTTCTTTATTAGTTATCTGTTTTATTATATGTAGTGTGTATATGTCAAGCCATGTCTAACAGGGTGACAGATGTTTGGAACATAGATGTGATGGCCACAGCCCTAGGTGCCATGTCAGGCTAAGTTTTCAAGAAATAGACAGCACTGTTATGAGTATGTCAGGCATATAGCCAGCTGCTTTACATGGAAAAGTTTCAGATGAGAAAGCCTCTACATGGGGGCACTTTGAACAAGGCTTTTCCTAATAGAATCAAAGTTTGAAAATGGTGAGTTCTAAAGACATGTTTGATTTGAAGATAATGGAAAGCAGAAAATAAATGAAGAAAGTATTTTCCTTAGGAGAAAATATTTTGCTTAGGGTCTGTAGAGCAAAGACAAGATAAAGAAAAAAATGCATTTGAAGTCTTGAAGCACACAAGCATACAATCAACAGAGATATTTCTGATAATTTTATAACATTTTTTCACAGGTCAATGGGAATTAAAATTGTTAATAAAGCAAGGGTAATCCCAAATTTCACATCAATAATATGTGTGTTTGGGAGGTATTTTCTGCGTACAAAACTAGCCCTGATAAATTTTTCCATATTCATGAATCTGGGACAACTCATTTTTCTTTGTTCTTTTACATTTTTAGTCATTCTTTTTTTTTTAAATGTGCTATTGCTTTATTTGCTTATTTTTTTTAAATTGAGATATAGTTGATGTATAATAATGATATAAATAACTTTTAGATGTATAACAGAGTGAGTCATAATTCTTAAAGGTTATAGTTCATTTATAGGTATCATAAAATACTGTTTGTACTCCCTCTGTTGTACAATATACCCTTGTAGCTTATTTATTTCACACATTGTGGTTTGTACCTCCCAATCCTCTACCCCAGCTTGGCCCACCCCTCTTCATTATCTCCACTGGTATCCACTAGTTTGGTCTTTATATCTGTGAAACTGTTTCAAAGATTCATCCTTAATATAGTTTACAGTTTTAAGATATTTAGTGAAGTCACTCAGTCGTGTACAACTCTTTTGCCATCCCATGGACTGTAGCCTACCAGGTTCCTCCGTCCATGGGGTTTTCCAGGCAAGAGTACTGAAGTGGCTTGCCATTTCCTTCTCCAGGGGATCTTCCTGACCCAGGGACGGAACCCGGGTCTTCCACATTGCAGGCAGATGCTTTACCATCTGAGCCACCAGGGAAGCCCAATTCTTTAAGATATTTAAGAATAGGACAATTTCCCCAAATATTTAAGAATAGGGAAATATTTTAAACACAGAACACCCTGACACAGAACCTACTTCTCTACATCTTTTGAAAAACATCATCATGTCATCTTAACTGTCCACAAGTAGCTTACCATGGGAGTGAATAAGTATCAGTGGAGTCCTGGCATTGGATTCTTCATATGATTCCTTCAAACTGGTTCCAGTGCTGTGAATATATTCATTTCCTATTTTTTCAGTTATAAACCTTTCCACAGAATTCTTTAAACATTCTGGTCTAAGAATTTTTATCTAAGAAAGAAACCATGATAGATAAGTAACTTTAAAAACTACCCAAGGGAATATCCCCTGTGGTAAGAGGAAACACACTAAGAAGTATTCAGTATTTAGGTTGCCCTTCAAAAGTTTTGTGGTGTTCCTTGTGTTGGGAAAATTTGAGGGGAGTCTATGTGTGGTGGGAAAGCTCCCACCACTGCTCTTGACCATCCTATGGTCCTTCCTAGATGCCAGGGCTATCTGGTGCCTCTATCTTTCACACACTGTGATCTTACTTTGTACATGCAAATCCAAGTTAGGGTCCCTGACTCTGCAAAAAGAGACCTTGTGCCTGGGTTTTTTTCCTCCTCTGCTGTACATATCTAGAGCAAGAAAAAACCCCACGGTATTAGAGGATGAAAATCCAGGATAGCATAGTTGGAAAAGTACCGACTCTTCCATTAACAAAATGAAAATCAATAGCACAATGTTTATGTGTTTAAACAAACTGAGAACACATCTGCAGAGAAGTTTAGAGGGACTAAAAGGTTTTGCAAACAGTATACAGGTGGTAAATAGAAATTCATCTGTTGGAAGTCATTGCAAATTTCAGACACTTTCCATGAAAACTGCTTTAAACTAATCACTTATGTGCTATTTCTTTACAGAATGATCATACATTCTGTGCTTAGCATTTTCAGAGACTCCATCATTTAAGGCAAAATTAAAACTGTATGTGTCTGTCAGTCTGTGTGGAGGTACTAGATTGAACCATGGGTCATCGTCAAAAATCATCAACTATTGGCAAGTTCACATATTTAAAAGAAACCTAATATAAACTCATTATGTTGAGTTTGCTCTTTTCTGTATCCTTTGGAAAAATTAATCTCAAATTTTTAATTAATTGCAACATATGTATTTTTAAACATGAAAATTGGCAGCACACATAGAATCTGGGGTCTAACAGCAGAATCCCCCCAGTATTTCCAGTTACGAAAGTGTGAGAATCAACCAAGTGAAATACCATTAGGGGTGGTCCATCACTGCTAAGAATCTGTCTCCCCAACGTGATTGTCACCTTTTGTCACCATCATGCTGCTGGTTCCTTCTTTATTTTATTAATCAAGCAAACATTTATTAAATTTCTGCACTTATGTAATTTTTAACCCCAAGAAATTGGAGGGGGGGGTAGTGGGACAGAAAGAAAAGTTTGAAGAATGGGTTCCATTGAAATAAATTTTATTAGCTCTTTTCTAAGAAGCTACATATAGTTCTGAAAAATTTCCCCATGTCCATATCTCCTCATTGTCATCTTTCCCCCTCTTTTCTGTCCAATGGATTATATAAATGGAAGGAACTGAATAAACTGGACAAAGTCCTTGCCCCTGTGGAGCTCCATGATATCCTTTAACTAGGCTGAGTCTTCTCCCTAGTATATTCTAAATCTCATAAGTGGCAGTCTCAATTTCTGACTCTTACAGGTCAGACCCAGTTTCAAATATTTAAACTCAATTTCCCTATACATACACTTAACATTTTATCAGACCATGTCTTCTGACCTGGAGTTTGGTAAATAGGATGACTATACTCATAAAGTTGCTAGTGACAAACTAAAACCACTTGGAGCTTAATGGGGGAGAGTAATGCAGCATGGGTTTTAAAATCTAGTTCATTTTGTTGTTAAGGTAATACACACTTGTTACATGAAATTCAAATAATACTTGCTATATAACTTGTTACATAAAATTTTTTTAAAAGTATACATTGAAATATGAAGACCCTATTTCCTAGATAAGCACTATTTGTTTCTTGTTGTTCTTTATATTTTCTACATACACATGAATATCTCTCTAACCTGTTCTTTTTTCCCCACAAATGGAGTTTTTACTATACAGACTGTTAAGTAGTCTGCATTTTTCAGTTACTATAGCTTAAATACATCTTAATGTCATAATTGCATCAATAATCCACATACAGAGTAGAGGAATAAAGTTGTCAGGTGGATAACATAAACTGGAGAAGTGGGTTGGGCTGAAGAAAAATAATTCTCCTGTATAATAAAAAGTTATGCAAATATGATGTTAAATGGAAAATAGCATTCAACTTCAGTGTCGGGAAATAATTGGGAGCAGTGAAGACTATGATACACTGCTCCAAAAGGGCAGAGAGTATTGCTATGGATGATTGTGGGCCACGTATTAGCTGATCTTCTAATTTTTTAATAAATGCTGGAAATCTGGATTTTTATGTCAAATTTCTCAATTTGAAAATTTTGGCTCAAAAGAAGAAAAAACCAAACCCAAACAAAAATAAAAACAAAAAAACAAATGTATATACCGATGTTCCAGCAGCATTACTTGCAACAGCCAAAAGGTGGAAACAACCCAAGTGTTCATGGACAGATGAATAGATAAATAAAATGTGGCATATGGATACAATGCAATAGTATTCAGCTTTGAAAAAATTCTGACACATGCTACAACATGGATGAAACTTGAAGACATTAAATGAAATAAGTCAGACACAAAAAGATAAATGTTGCATGATTCTACTTATATGAAGTATCTATAATAGGCATACTGTTCATGGGGTTCTTGCTGCAAGAATACTAGAGTGGTTTGCCATTCCTTTCTCCAGTGGACTATGTTTTGTCAGAACTCTTCACTATGACCTGTCTGTCTTGGGTGGCCCTGCAAGGCATGGCTCATAATTTCATAGAGTTATGCAAGCCCCTTTGCCATGACAAGACTGTGATCCAGGTCAGTATTCATTCCAATCCCAAAGAAAGGCAGTGCCAAAGAATGTTCAAACTACTGTACAATTGAACTAATTTTACATGTTAGTAAGGTTATGCTCAAAATCCTTCAAACTAGGCTTCGACTGAGAAATTCCAGATGTACAAGGTGGATTTAGAAAAGGCAGAGAAACCAGAGATCAAATTGCCAACATTTGCTGGATCATAGAGAAAGCAAGGGGATTCCAGAAAAACATCTACTGCTTCATTGACTACATTAAAGCCTTTGACTGTGTGGATCACAAAAAACTGGAAAATTCTTAAAGAGATGGGAATACCAGGCCACCTTATCTTCCTCCAGAGAACCTGTTTTCAGGTCAAGAAGCAACAGTTAGAACTGGACATGGAACAACAGACTGATTCAAAACTGGGAAAAGAGTAGGTCAAGGCTGTATATTGTCACCATGCTTATTTAACTTCCATGCAGAGTACATCATGTGAAAGCCAGGCAGGATGAATCACAAGCTGGAATCAAGATTTCTGTGAGAAATACCAACAACCTAAGATATGCAGATGATGCAACTCTAATGGCAGAAAGTGAAGAGGAACTAAAGAGCTTCTTGATGAAGGTAAAAGAGGAGAGTGAAAAAGCTGGCTTAAAACTCATCATTCAAAAACTAAGATAATGGGCATCCGGTCCTATCACTTCATGGCAAATAGAAAGGGAAAAAGTGGATGAAGTGACAGATTTTCTTTCCTTGGGCTCCAAAATCACTGTAGACAGTGACTGCAGCCATGAAATTAAAAAATGTTTGCTCCTTGTAAGAAAAGCTATGGCAAACCTAGACAGTGTATTAAAAAGCAGAGACATTACTTTGCCAACAAAGGTCTATATAGTCAATGCTATGGTTTTCTGGTAGTCATGTACAGATGTGAGAGTGGAACCATAAAGACAGCTAAGTGCTGAAAATCGATGTTTTGGAATTGTGATGCTGGAGAAGACTCTTGAGAGTCCCTTGGACTGCAAGGAGATCAAACCAGTCAATCCTAAAGGAAATCAACCCTGACTATTTATTGGCAGGACTGACAGTGAAGCTCCAATACTTTGGTCACCTGATGTGAAGAGCCAACTCATTGGAAAAGACCTTGATGTTGGAAAAGATAGAAGGCAAAAGGAGAAGGAGGTGGCAGAGAGTGAGATGGTTAGATAGCATCACTGACTCAATGGGCATGAATTTAAGCAAACTTGGGGAGATAGTGAAGGACAGGAATCTGGTGTGCTGAAGTTTGTGGGGTTGTGAAGAGTTGGTCACGCCTTAATGACTGAACAACAATTACAACAGAATAGGCAAGTTCAGAGGGACAGAAAGTAGAATGCTGGCTGCCATGGTCTAATGGGAGGAAATAATGGGGAATTTTTTGGTACAGTGTTTGGGATGATAAAAATTTCTAAAAGTGGCTAGTGGTGAGTTTTCACAATCCTGTAAATGTACTTACTGCCACGGAATTTTATATTTAAATAAACTTAAGAGGAATTATTATCAGGAGTAAATGAAATAATGAATGTATGCTATGCCACAATAAAAAGTTGGAAAGAAAACAACTCACTTTAAGATATAAGGACATAGAATATTTTAAAATAGTCTCTGCTATTTTGGTTATCTTTATTGGAGATTTTGAAATTTTGTAAGAAAGATCTCCAAAGACTCAAATTCAATTGGTTAGTGATAAATTGTACTTGAAGTATTGAGAAAACGAAATCACAGCCCCGATAAAAATGTCTGTAAGTCAGGTGCAATCTTTTTCTGCAACAGCATGAGTAAATTTTAAAGTGATGTAAAAATAAAATTTAACGCAGAAACCAAAAGAAAGATGATTCGCTGTTAAGGCTGGCATTTTCAGGAAGTTAGAGAAAAAGGGAAATAAGAGGAAGGATTTCCTCCTCCCTAAACTAGAGGCTGGAGAAGGCAATGGCACCCCACTCCAGTACTCTTGTCTGGAAAATCCATGGACGGAGGAGCCTGGTAGGCTGCAGTCCACAGAATCGACATGACTGAGTGACTTGACTTTCACTTTTCACTTTCATGCACTGGAGAAGGAAATGGCAACCCACTCCAGGGTTCTTGCCTGGAGAATCCCAGGGACAGGGCGGGGGGGGGAGGCTGGTGGGCTGCCCTCTATGGGGTCGAACAAAGTTGACACGACTGAAGCAACTTAGCAGCAGCAGCAGCAAACTAGAGGCTAAATGTGAAAATTAAAGATTGTTTGATGTGATAAGGGCAAATTTAGAAAAATCTACTTTATTTTTTTATTTTTTTTAAGACTTTGAGGTTTTATTTATATCTCATTTCTGAATGCTTTTGATACCTACATTAAATACACAGATTACTCATCAGTGAGAAAAATCTACTTTAAAGAATCTACTTTGGCAAGTATAACATGGTGTTACTGGTAAAAGCACAGATTTCAGGGTCAAATTGTCTGAGTTTCAGTCCTGGCTCAATTAGGCATTCTATATAAAGGGGAAATGATAATGTCTACCCCCAAGATGATTATGAAGATTAAATGAGATAATTTATGAAAACTGCGGAGTACATGCTAAGCTTTACTTACTTTAAAGGGCTCACAAATGACACCTATTCACATCGCTAACCTGCCAACCTCACAGCCAGATTCTGAGGCATTGACTAATAGAGGAATCAGGGAAAATACCACCTTTATTATCAATACAGGCCAAGGTGGTGGATATGGTTTAGGTGGGTGTACTTCCTGATACCAAACCGTAGAATTCGGCAGACTTTTCTGTCTCAAGCAGTGCTGGGCAGTCTTTGACTTTTCCGTAAAAATCCCTGGTACATTCTTGTACAATTTATGGCATTGAGAAGTAGAGCAGAAATTATGCATTTTGCAGGAAGGCTAATCCCCAAAGGGACAGGGGAGAAGGGCTAAGCCATGCACAGTGATTTCATCTCTCAGATTACCTGTGTGACAAGTCCTTTCTCCTTTCTAGGGAGGAATGAATAAGGGTGCAGAAAGATGCTAAGAATGTTATTCTAATTGAACTCCCATCACATAAAAGCACATTAAAATGGAATGTAAGTGCTTTCCCCTAGTAGTAATGTTCATTAAATGTTAGACTGCAAAATCTATATATATTTCGCTCATAAAAGTTTAAAATTTAAATAGTTTAAATTACTGATAAGGTGCTCAAAACATTTAGAACATCAATATTTTCTCATAGCACATCTTACCAAAATAAGTCTTTGAAATGGAGTGAGTTTCTCCCAGGGAAAATTTATAGAACTGTATATTTCTTCATTTTCATTAAAAACTTGAGCTAGATAAAATTTAGAGAAACTGAGATTAACAATAAAATACTTTGGATCACCAAAAGGTAATACAATGATTTTTTTTTTCACTATAAAATTGTGAGGTTTTGTTTAAAACACTGCTAACTTCTTTTAAAGTGAGATTTCTGTGAGATTTCAGGCATCTCTAACTATCTTTAATATTGTAAAAGAGGTATATCTTAAGGTAGATTTAACTTTCAACTTGTCTCTGGTGAAATGGTTGAAGAATGAGAACTAGAAAAGATGATGGATGACAGAAGGAAAAGAAATTAGAAGCAAAGGCCAGAGCCAATATTTTACGACCTGATCCTGAATATATACTGTTTATAAATTGATAACTAGAGGTTAGAGACTTCTGTTCATATAATAGAATATAAACTAATAACTAATAAATATAAACAATAAACTCTAGAGGCTAGAGATTTCTGTTCAGAATCTACCTATAACGGATATAAGAAATGAGGATCAAATGGAAATGCAATGATTTTCAAGTTTTTGAAAAACTGAATATTATAAAAATGTATTTAAAAACTTTGACCCCTCTTACCTTTGATAGAGAGTCACACTTACCCTTGATACAGTCACCACAGGATCACACTTTCTTGCAAGGTGGGAAAAATTCTAGTTTTCATTTCCATCTATTCCATATACAGCTATCATTTCTTTTTTTTAATTTATTTATTTTAATTAGAGGCTAATTACATGTTTCAATGCCATTTCCCCAAATCATCCCTCCTCCCTCTCCCACAGAGTCCAAAAGACTGTTCTATACATCTGTGTCTCTTTTGTACAGCTATCATTTCTACCAATCTTTTATTTCTACATTATTTCCTCAAAGTCTAACTTTAAATACAACTTAGATAAGAGAAATAGCTTTTTAAAATAGATAAGATATATTCTGTTGATCTTAAAAAGTCCACAATACATGAACATCTAGTTAAAAATGGATAAACTTGGGGTTACTTGCAAAGTAAAAGATCTTCACTTAACAAAAAGTCAGTAAAGAGTGCCTTTAAATGAAAGATATCGACTCTTATCTTACAGCATAATAAACAATGAATCCAAGATAGATTAGTGCAAAATGCAACAAAATAAAACAATAATGAACCCGAGAGAAAACTTTAAGGGAAGAAGAAAACCTCTTAATCAGAACTGGAAATTAAAAAATTATAAAAGAAAATACAGACATAATTAACTATAACAAACATTTAAACATTTTTATGTTATAGATATTACAGACAAATCCAATAAGCAATGACAGATTTTGAAAAATATTTGAATGAGCTGTTTAATATTTTTAACAAGACAAAAATTAATACCATGTTATGCTAATTAATTATAAGTAAATAATTTTATTATTGTATAACTGTACTCATTTCACATGCTAGCAAGGTAATGCTCAAAATCCTTCAAGTTAGGCTTCAACACTACATGAACTGAGAACTTCCAGACGTACAAGCTGGATTTAGAAAAGGCAGAGGAACCAGAGATCATGTTGCCAACATCCACTGGATCATAGAAAAAGCAAGAGGATTCCAGAAAAACATCTACTCTTTCATTGACTACACTAAAGCCTTTGATTGTGTGGATCACAACAAACTGTGGAAAATTCTTCAAGAGATGGGAATACCAGACCATCTTAGCTGCCTCCTGAGAAATCTGTATGCAGGTCAAGAAACAACAGTTAGAACCGGACATGGAACAACTGACTGGTTCAAAATTCAGAAAGGAGGACTACAAGACTATGTAGTGTCACCGTGCTCAATTAACTTTTATGCAGAGTACATCATGCGAAATGTCGGGCTGGATGAATCACAAGTTGGAATCAAGATTGCCAGAAGAAAGATGAACAACCTCAAATATGTACCACTCTTAATATTGTACCATTCTATCTTCTAATTCACTAATCCTGTCTTCTGCCTCTGTTATTCTACTATTTGTTGCCTCCAGAGTGTTTTTAATTTCACTTATTGCATTATTCATTATATATTGACTCTTTTTTATTTCTTCTAGGTCCTTGTTAAACCTTTCTTGCATCTTCTCAATCCTTGTCTCCAGGCTATTTATCTGTGATTCCATTTTAGTTTCAAGATTTTGGATCAATTTCACTATCATTATTCGGAATTCTTTATCAGGTAGATTCCCTATCTCTTCCTCTTTTGTTTGGTTTGGTGGGCATTTATCCTGTTCCTTTATCTGCTGAGTATTCCTCTGTCTCTTCATCTTGTTTAAATTGCTGAGTTTGGGGTGTCCTTTCTGTATTCTGGCCGTTTGTGGAGTTCTCTTTATTGTGGCGTTTCCTCACTGTGTGTGGGTTTGTACAGGTGGCTTGTCAAGGTTTCCTGGTTAGGGAAGCTTGTGTCGGTGTTCTGGTGGGTGGAGCTGTATTTCTTCTCTCTGGAGTGCAATGAAATGTCCAGTAATGAGTTATGAGATGTCTATAGTTTTGGGGTGACTTTGGGCAGCCTGTATCTTGAAGCTCAGGGCTGTGTTCCTTTGTTGCTGGAGAATTTGCTTGGTATGTCTTGCCCTGGAACTTATTGGCCCTTGTGTGGTGCTTGGTTTCAGTGTCGGTATGGAGGCATTTGATGAGCTCCTGTCAATGAATGTTCCTTGGAGTCAGGAGTTCCCTGGAGTCAGGGTTTGGACTTAAGTCTCCTGCTTCCGATTATCGGTCTTATTTTTACAGTAGTTTCAAAACTTCTCCTTCTATACAACACCATTGATAAAACATCTACATTAAAGATGATAAGTTTCTCTACAGTGAGGGTCACTCAGAGAGGTTCACAGCGTTACATGGAGAAGAGAAGAGGGAGGAGGGAGTTAGAGGTGACCCAGATGAGATGAGGTGAATCAATAGTGGAGAGAGTGGGCTAGCCAGTTGTCACTTCCTTATGTGCACTCCACAACTGGACCACTCAGAGATGTTCACGGGGTTATACAGAGAAGAGAAGAAGGAGGAAGGTAACAGAGGTGGCCAGAAGGATAAAAGGGGGGAATGAAAAGGAGGGAGACAGATCCAGCCAGTAATCAGTTCCCTAAGTGTTCTCCACCGTCTGGAACACACAGAAATTCACAGAGTTGGGTAGAGTAGAGAGGGGTTAGGGAGGAGACACAGGCGACCTGGTGGAGAAAAAGGAGGGTCCAAAGGGAGAGAGAGCAGTCAAGCCAGTAATCTCACTCCCTAGTGAAAAATGGGTCCTGAAGATTGGGTCCTTAAAGTTACAAAATTGGTAACAAATACATAAAAGCAAAAATTAAAAATCTAGAGTAGAGTTTGGAATTTCAAAAATACGACGTTAAAGAAAAGAAGAAGGAAAAGAAAGAGAGAAAGAACGAACATACAAAAACAAACAAGGTCGCGAAAATTATAAAGAAAGTACAGGTACAAAATTGATAA
Source organism: Bos grunniens (assembly GCF_055505025.1). Taxonomy (NCBI): domain Eukaryota; kingdom Metazoa; phylum Chordata; class Mammalia; order Artiodactyla; family Bovidae; genus Bos; species Bos grunniens. The sequence goes on from NC_141180.1 coordinate 52,731,083, forward strand.
CTAATACCAGAAAGCGAAAATTAAAAATCTAGAGTAGAGTTTGGAATTTCAAAAATACAATGTTAAAGAAAAGAAGAAGGAAAAGAAAGAGAGAAAAAACGAACAAACAAAAACAAACAAGGTCGCGAAAATTATAAAGAAAGTACAGGTACAAAATTGATAACTAATACCAGAAAGCAAAAATTAAAAATCTAGAGTAGAGTTTGGAATTTCAAAAATACAATGTTAAAAAAAAAAAAAAAGAAAAGAAGAAAAATAAAGAGAGGAAACAAACAAACAAATACGAACAATGTCATAAAAATTATAAAGAAAATACAGGTACAAAATTGATATCAAATACCAAAAAGCATAAATTAAAAATCTAGAGTAAAGTTTGGAATTTCATATGTACAATGTTATATAAAAGAAGAAGAGAAAGAAACAGAGAAGAAGAAAAAAAAAAAAAAGTCACAGAAATTATATAAAAAAAAACTATAGGTACAAAATTGATAACATATACCAAAAAGCGAAAATTAAAAATCTAGAGTAGAGTTTGGAATTTCCAAAATACAATGTTAAAGAAAAGAAGAAAAAAACAAAAACAACAACAAAAAAAAACCAAGGTCAAAAAATTATAAAATATATATATATGAAGTTTGCTGAAGAAGAAAAAAATAGGGTCTTTTTTTTTTTTCCTTTTTTTTTTTTTTGCAAAGTAATAGGTTATAAAAGTGAAAATTAAAGGAACAATAGAGGACTTAAAATTTTTTTTTTTTTAATTAAAAAAAAAAAGAAAGAATGATCGTAAAAATAATAAAAATATATCTAGGACTTTTAACAGTCTTATGGACTCTGTTGCAGAGGGAGAGGGTGGGAAGATTTGGGAGAATGGCAATGAAACATGTAAAATATCATGTAGGAAACGAGTTGCCAGTCCAGGTTCGATGCATGATGCTGGATGCTTGGGGCTGGTGCACTGGGACGGCCCAGAGGGATGGTATGGGGAGGGAGGAGGGAGGAGGGTTCGGGATGGGGAACACATGTATACCTGTGGCGGATTCATTTTGATATTTGGCAAAACTAATACAATTATGTAAAGTTTAAAAATAAAATAAAATTAGAGGGAAAAAAAAAAAAATATGTACCACTCTAATGGCAGAAAGTGAAGAGGAAATAAAGAGCCTCTTGACGAGGATAAAAGAGAGTGAAAAAGCTGGCTTAAAACTCAACATTTAAAAAATTAAGATCACGGCATCCAGTCCCATCACTTCATGGCAAATCAAAGAGAAAAAAGTGGAAACAGTGATAGATTTTATTTTCTTGGGCTCCAAAATCACTATGGACAGTGACTATAGCCATGAAATTAAAAGACGCTTGCTCCTTGTAAGAAAAGCTATGACAAACCTAGACAGCGTATTAAAAAGCAGGGACATCACTTTGTCCACAAATGTCTGTATTGTCAAAGCTATGGTTTTCCCAGGAGTCATATACAGGTGTGAGAGCTGGATCATAAAGAAGGCTGGGTGCCAAAGAACTGATGCTTTCAAACTGTGGTGCTGGAGAAGACTCTTGAGAATCCCTTGGACTGCAAGATCAAACCAGTCAATCCTAAAGGAAATCAACCCAGATTGGAAAGACTGATGCTGAAGCTGAAACTCTAATATTTTGGTCAGCTGATATGAAGAGCTGACTCATTGCAAAAGATCCTAAAACTGGAAAAGATTGAGAGCAGGAGGAGGAGGAGGCGTCAGAAGATGAGATGGTTGGATGGCATCACTGACTCAATGGTCATGAGTTTGAGTAAGCTCCCACTCCAATGTTCTTGCCTGGAAAATCCCAGGGATGTGGGAGCCTTGTGGGCTGCCATCTATGGGGTTGCACAGAGTCGAACATGACCAAAGAGACTTAGCAGCAGCAGCAGCAGCCAGGATATAGTGAAGGACAGGGAAGCCTGGTGTGCTGCAGTCCACAGGGTCGCAATGATTTGGATACAACTGACCCACCGAACAACAACATTATACTAATAGGATTCTTAACAAATGGACAAAAAAAAGATCAACAATGGAGTAGAAAATGGGCAAAGTAAGCAAATTCAAATGGTCAGCAAACATCTGAAAAAGTACTTAAACTTGATAGATAAATTTAAAGACTTTAAACTTTTCAGATTGGTAAAAGTGAAAAAGAACCAATACTCTTCTTTGAAAAGGAGCACTCATATATTGCTGGTGGAAATGTAAGTTATCACAGACTTTCAAGGAAGGCAACTTGGAAGCGACTATTAACATAAAAACTATACTTTTGACCCAACAATTCCATTTCTGGCTATCCCAGGGAAATAAAAGTAAAGGAAATATATCTAAGGCTGATCATGTTTTGCATAACATAATTGTATTTTGTGGCAAAAATCTGGAAGCAAAGCAAAATGGAGAAAAATGTGGAATGAGAATTACATTAAATAACAAGTGCTTATTACATAGTTACGTTCCTCCCTTTAGTTTTTTCATGATATTGAACTACATTGATAACTTGATAATCTATATACACATATGTAATGCAGTTAGATTAAGACACTGAATACTTTACCTATCTCTGGTGATTTTTCACTTTCCTCCAAGGAACCATTTTCTGAAGAGAAAGCTGTGCTCATCAGCAAATATACAGCCTTACTGTTTTTAAAAGCATTCCATTGTGACACATTTGATAACAGGGATTTACATAGAAGAGAAAAAGGCTCTAGTTCATTGCTGATATAAAAACACTGCTTCCACCTGGACTCTGACACCCACTGAAGATGCTGATTTTTACAGGTTTCATATATGCCTAACAAAAAAAGGAAAAGTGATCACATAAGAAGAGATGTATCCTTTACCTTTAGTTACTCATTAGAAAGTACATACTTAATAAATATTTTTTGTTGAGGAAAAAGCCATCTTATATAAAAACTAATTACATAAAATGTAATTTTTCAATTATGATAAAACACATAACACCAAATTTACTACCTTAACCATTTTAAGTGTACAATTCCGTAGTGTTAACTATAATTCATGTTGTGGTGAAACAGATCTCCAAAACTTCCTGCAAGTCTGAAGCTCTGTACCCATTTTCCCATTTCCTTTTCCCACTTCCCCACCTCCTAGCTCCTGGTAATCCTTTTCCCATTTCCCCACCTCCTAGCTCCTGGTAACCACCCATTCTTTTGTTTCTATGGATTTGACTTCTTTATGTACTTTATGTAAGTGGAATCATACAGTATTTGTCTTTTGGTGACTTGCTTATTTTGCTTAGCATAATGTCAAGTTTCAGCCATGTTGTACTATGTGATTGGATTTCCGTTTTTTGACTGAATAATACTCCATTTTACGTATATACTACATTTTCTTTATCCAGTCACCAGTGTACACCTGGGTTGCTTCTACCTATTGGATATTGTGAATAGCGCTGCTATGAACACTATATGCAAATATCTCTCTGAGACCCTGCTTTCAATTCTTTTAGATACATAACCAGACATAGGATTAATGGATCATATGATAATTCTATTCTCAGGTTTTTTTTTGAAGAAACTCTGTACTGCTCTGTACTGTTTTCTAGCTTCTCTGGTGGCTCAGATGGTAAAGCGTCTGCCTGCAATGTGGGAGACCCGGTTCGATTCTTGGGTTGGGAAGATCCCCTGGAGAAGGAAATGGCAATCCACTCCAGCATTCTTGCCTGGAAAATCCCATGGATGGAGGAGCCTGATAGGCTACAGTCTATGGGGTCACAAAGAGTCGGACACGACTGAGTGACTTCACTTGTACTGTTTTCTATGTTCCAAATATGCACCATTTTACAATCCCACCAACAGGTTTCCATTTTCCCTACATTCTTGCCAGAACTTATTTTCTCTTTTTAAAAAGAAATGGATGTGAGATGATATCTTTTTGTAGATTTGCTTTGCATTTTCCTATGATTAGTGTTGTTGAGCATCTTTTCATATGTTTGTTGTCCATTTGTATTTAATCTTTGGACAAATGTTTATTCAAGTATTTAAAAATTGGGTTATTTGATTTTTTTGTTGTTGAGCTGTAGGAGTTCTTTATATATTCCATGTAAATATAAACTCTTTATCAGACATAGGGTTTGAAATATTTTCTTCTATTTCTTAGATTGCCTTTTCACTCTGTTGACTGTGTCCTTTGATGAACAAAAGTTTTAAAATTTGATATAAATTTGATATGTAATAATTTTGATATACATTAATTTGATATAATTTTGATTGGTCTATTTTTGTTTTTGTTGCCTGTGTTTCAGTGTTAAATCTAAAAAATCATTGCCAAGTCCAATGTTAGAAAGATTTTTCCCCTAAGCTTTCTAGGAATTTTATAGTTTTAGTTTTTATGTTTAGGTCCTAAATCCATTTTGAGTTGATTTTTATACTTGATATGAGTTCAATTTCATTCCTTTGCATATGAATGCTCAGTGTTGCCAACACCAATTTTTTTCCTTCAGTTCAGTTCACTCACTCAGTCCTGTCCTACTCTTTGCAACCCCATGGACTGCAGCACGCCAGGCTTCCCTGTCCATCACCAACTCCCGGAGTTTACCCAAACTCATGTTCATTGAGTCAGTGATGCCATCCAACCATCTCATCCTCTGTTGTCCCCTTCTCCTGCCCTCAATCTTTCCCAGCATCAGGGTCTTTTCAAATGAGTTAGCTCTTTGCATCAGGTGGCCAAAGTACTGGAGTTTCAGCTTCATCATCAGTCCTTCCAATGAACACCCAGGACTGATCTCCTTTAGAATGGACTGGTTGGCTCTCCTTGCAATCCAAATGACTCTCAAGAGTCTTCTCTAACACCACAGTTCAAAAGCATCAATTCTTTGGCACTCAGCTTTCTTTATAGTCCAACTCTCACATCCATACATGACTATTGGAAAAACCATAGCCTTGACTAGATGGACATTTGTTGGCAAAGTAATGTCTCTGCTTTTTAATATGCTGTCTAGATTGGTCATAACTTTTCTCCCAAGAAGTAAGTGTCTTTTAATTTCAAGGCTGCAGTCACCATCTGCAGAGATTTTGGAGCCCCCAAAAATAAAGTCTGACACTGTTTCCAAATCTATTTGCCATGAAGTGATGGGACCAGATGCCATGATCTTAGTTTTCTGAATGTTGAGCTTTAAGCCAACTTTTTCACTCTCCTCTTTCACTTTGATCAAGAGGCTCTTTAGTTCTTCTTTACTTTCTGCCATAAGGGTGGTGTCATCTGCATATCTGAAGTTATTGATATTTCTCCTGGCAATCTTGATTCCAGCTTGTGCTTCTTCCAGCCCAGTTTCTCATGATGTATTCTGCATAGAAGTTAAATAAGCAGGGTGACAATATACAGCCTTAATGTACTCCTTTCCCTATTTGGAACCAGTCTGTTGTTCCATGTCCAGTTCTAACTGTTGCTTCCTAACCTGCAAACAGATTTCTCAAGGGGCAGGTCGGGTGCTCTGGTATTCCCATCTCTTGAAGAATTTTCCACAGTTTATTGTGATCCACATAGTCAAAGGCTTTGGCATAGTCAACAAAGCAGAAATAGGTGTTTTTCTGGAACTCTCTTGCTTTTTCGATGATCCAGCAGATGTTGGCAATTTGATCTCTGGTTCCTCTGCCTTTTCTAAAACCAGCTTGAACATCAGGAAGTTCATGGTTCACATATTGCTGAAGCCTGGCTTGGAGAATTTTGAACATTACTGGCGTGTGAGATGAGTGTGATTGTGCAGTAGTTTGAGCATTTTTTGGCATTGCCTTTCTTTGGGATTGGAATGAAAACTGACCTTTTCCAGTCCTGTGGCCACTGCTGAGTTTTCCAAATTTGCTGGCATATTGAGTGCAGCACTTTCACAGCATCATCTTTTAGGATTTGAAATAGCTCAACTGGAATTCCATCACCTCTACTAACTTTGTTCATAGGGATGCTTCCTAAGGCCCACTTAACTTCACATTCCAGGATGTCTGGCTCTAGGTGAGTGATCACACCATCGTGATTATCTGGGTCATAAAGATCTTTTTCGTATAGTTCTTCTGTGTATTTTTGCCACCTCTTCTTAATATCTTCTGCTTCTGTTAGGTCCATACCATTTCTGTCCTTTATTGAACTTATCTTTGCATGAAATATTCCCCTTGGTATCTCTAATTTTCTTGAAGAGGTCTAGTCTTTCCAATTCTATTATTTTCCTCTATTTTTTTTCTTACAAATTTTAAACTTTTTATTTTGTATTAGGATATAGCTGATTAATAGTCCAATACCATTTGTTGAAAAGACTGCTCTTTTTCTACTGAGTGGTCTTCATAACTTTGTTGAAGATCATTTGATCCTATGCACAAGGGTTAATTTCTATGCTCTCTATTTTTTTCTTTTGGTCTGTTTGTCTATCTTTATACCAGTAATAGACTGTTTTGATTACTGTAGCTTTATAATATAGTTTGAAATTAGGAAATGTGATGCCTCCGACTTTCTTCTTTTTCAAAATTGTTTTGGCTATACGGAATCACTTGAAATTTCATATGAAATTTAGGAAGAAATTTTCTGTTTCCTTAAAAAATGGCATTGAGATTTTGATAGAGATTTTATTAAATCTGTAGAGGTCTGGCATGCTGCAGTCATGAGGTCACGAAGAGTCAGACACAACTAGCAGCTAAGCAACAACTTAAAATTACAACACAGCACAATAATATGGATGTATTGATGCTACTGAACCGTACACTTGAAAAATGGCTAAGATGGCAAATTCTATGTTATGTATATTTTTACCATAATTTAAAAATAAACATATTAAAAATATACAACACTGGAGCATCTGCAAAGATCCAATACTTAAGTATTTTGCCTAATCTTTTGGATAAGCATGATTTTTGTGGTTCAAATTTTCAGGGAATTTTCTTAAGAAACTGAGGGCAACTATAGTTAGGAGGGTAAAATTCACCTTCTGATGGTATTTAATCAAAGGATGTGTGTGTGTGTGTGTGTGTGTGTGTCCCTATTGACAAGCATTAGGTATTCTGATTTATAGATTAGAATTATAATAACCTAGCAATTGTCACTTATTTATTCATTCAAAAATTATTGAGTATCAGTTATAGGCTTCCCTGGTGACTCAGATGGTAAAGAATAGCCTTTAATGCAGGAGACCCAAGTTTGATCCCTGGGTCAAGAAGATATCCTGGAGAAGGGAATGCCTACCCACTCCACTATTCTTGTCTGGGAAACCCCAGGGACAGAGGAGCCTAGCGGGCTACAGTCCACATGTCACAGAGTTGGACATGACTAAGTGACTAACACTTTCACTTTCACCTAATATGCTCAACAGTGTAGAGGATACAGTGACGAATTAGATATTGTACTTGACTTCAAATTGCTTTTAGTTTAATCAGTGTAGAAGCACTAACTTGGAGCACCTTAGAGATCTTTTAGTACTTTTCAGGAAATGTGTTTAATGGGTTTTTAGTACATCTAGAGCAATTATTTTTACTTACTGTTGAGTTTAGGCTGGGGCATTACACCTTTAATATTTACTAGCATGCTAGAATTTAAGAAGATGTTCCATTCTTCCTCTGGTAGGGATCCAATGTCATTCTGCATTAAATTTCCATTAGCATTATTTTGCATGATTGTAGTGCAAAGCCCAAAGGAGAAGCAAAGTTTATGTCGATTAAACAGAGCTGAAGAGACCACCTATAAAGAAAGCATAACTGTTAGGCTAACCTAGCTGGGTCAAATAAATGTGCAAAGTTCACCTTTGAGAATGTCTCACCTTAAAAATGATTCTTGTCAATGTATCTATTGAATTTTTAAGATGTCTATCTAAGGTTCTTTTTTCACTTTCCAGTTTAGGCTCTTTTGAGAGATTTGTGATTTCATGACCTTTTTTCAGAAACATTCTCTCCCTTTTCAGACTGTGTTCTTCCTGTTCTTTGCTTTTGGAAACTACTGATGAAACAAAAATTTGACGAAACCAGTCTAGGGAGAACTGGTACATGTAATCAATCTGTGCAAGGTTAGACACTAGAAAGTACAGCAGGGCACCCCGTGTAGCAATGGGGAGATACAGTTTGCGTGTTTCTTCAATTTCACTTTCTGCTTTTCTTGTTGCTTTGATTCGCTTTGAAATTTCATTTGAAGTCATCTTGGATTTTCTTAAGATGTCTACAATTTCCTCATCATCTAATACAAATCCTAAAGACAAAAAATGAGTTTAAATAAAAACCATTGGAATATTAAATAATTATTTCCTCATGGCAATTTCCTCATTCTCTGCTCTTTATCTAAGAGTTTTACTATTGGCCTTTTGTAGGTTTTATTTTGGACATAGACCTGTCTTAAATGAAGATAGGCCATGTTTCTAAAAAATTTGATTAATAGTACATATGCCTCCCCCTTCCCATCCTCTAGTCTCTTCTTTATACTACTTTAATGTGTGAGGATTTTATTTTTATTATAGGCACATAATAAATAGCCATTTCATCATAAGGAACGCATTTCCACTTGATCTTCTATACACACAGAAAATGAAAATGAAATTTTCAGAAAATAACAACAGCACCATTATTTTACATGATGTACTCTGGTATTTTCCATTGTGTTCTGTTTTACTAAATAAGGTTGATAATGATCAATAAAAGTGATTTTTCATTCCACTAATGGGTTGCTGCTCACCTTTAAAAAAACACTGCTTTAGAAACACACATAATAGTTCTATCCCTTTCAAATGTGTAAGACAACTTTCACATTCCCATTTTAAACCCTACTGTTTTATAGTAGAGCTATTCCCATTTTTCAAGTGCTCTTTTTTTTTTTTTTTCTTGGCCAAGACACATGACTCGCAAGAATTTATTTCCCCAACCAGAGGCTGAACCCATGCCCTAGGCAGTGAAAGAATGAAGTCCTAACCACTGGACCACCAGGGAATTCCCTCAAGTGTTTTTTTTAATTAAAAAAATTTTTTTTACTTTATATTGGAATATAGTTGATTAACAATGTTAGTTTCAGGTGTACAACTAAGAAAGGTGTATATATACAGGTACCTATTCTTTTTCAAATTCTTTTCCCATTTAGGTTATTAAAGAATATTTAGCAGAGTTCTCTGGGCTATGCAGTAGGTCTTTGTTGGTTATCTTACAATTTTTTTTAAGTAGATAAGATTTTTAGTTGGAGTTTCAATATCAAACTCTCAAAAATTAATAGAATGACTATACAAAGAAGTAGAAGAATATAGTAGACCTGAAAAGCACTGTGAATCAATTCAACATAGTTAAGATTTATATGATTTTTACACAATAGTAGGATACAAATTCTATTCAAGTTCCCATAGACTGTAAACTAGGAGCCATAAAAACTAGGAACATAAAACAAGGTGCAAAAAATTCATGGTCCAAAGGTACTGAAATCATACAGTCTGATCTTTTATCACTGTGGAATTATGTTAGAAATCAATATCAAAAGATATTTGAAAATAACCCCCATATTTTCGAGTGCAATGTGACATTTTCCAAGAGAGATCTTTGACTTAGCCATTGAAGGCCTCAATAAAATCAGATTGAAAAAAACACAGAGGGTGATTGCAGTAAAGAAAGCATTTAAATGAGAAATTAGTGTCCAAATTAGAAATATTTTCAGTGATACAATTTCTAGACCCCTTGATGCTCACCTCTGGACACAATTTGAGAAAAGCCCTCTTGAAACATGGCATCCAGAACTGAACACAGCTTGACATGGCCGTTGAAAGGAATCATGGGATTATTACATTTGAAGATCTGGAAACCATATTCTTATTGATGCAGGTGAAGCAGTCTAAGTTACATCTGGATCTAAACTATGGGCTGCTTCTTATAGTCACTACCCTTGACTCACCTTTCCCCACAGTGGGTGAGGAGTCACACCAAATATAAAATATTTACAAAAGGATGGTAAGGATAATCTATTTTTACTAAAACTTGGAAAGGAGGAAAAAAATATGTTTAAAATCAAGGGGTCTTTTATTGAGCTTTTTCCAAGAACAATTTTTATTAAGTGTACTATCTGTAAAAAGTTGTAGCCTTTTAAAAATATCTCAGACTCTAAATAGAGAAACAATTGATAGGGAATAAATGCTAAAGGCATAATAACAGAATATAGTGCACTAATGTGTGTTATCATAAAGAAGTTTTCCTTTGTCTTGTTATAACTATTGTTTGTCCAATTTAGGAAAAGATTATAGCAAAATATGACATTTGTCAGAAAATAGGAGAGGCTGTGTTCCTGAATCTCATTAGATCAATTGTGTCGCTCTCTATGTATTTTACATAATACCTAGATGTTTTGGTTTTGCTCCCCAAGAAGTTAACAACTATGATTCCAATCTTGCATGAGAAACAGATATAGAAACCTTGTCTATGTAACTAGTCTTGTGATTAATATAACAGCTTAGTCATGGGTTACTAAGAAACAGCTTTTAGGTGTAATTAAAATAGAAAAGGAACAAAGTCAGATCTTTCCAGGCATATATGTGCATTTAAAGTTTCATAGTAAGTTTCATAGTTTCATATACTTTATTTAGTGATTTATAATATGAAATATATCTTTGGTCTTCATTCTCATTTTTGGCACAGAGCTTCTAAAATCTTTGGAATTTCCTATGGAACCTCCGAGGTGGTGCTAGTGGTAAAGAACCCGTCTGCTAATTAATGCAGGAGATGTAAGAGACATGAGTTCGATCCCTGGGTCAGGAAGATCCCCTGGAGGTGAGCATGGTAACCCACTCCAGTATTCTTGCCTGGAGAATCCCACGGACAGAGGAGCCTGGCAGGCTATGGTCCCATAGGGTCACAAAGAGTCAGACAGGATTGAAGCAACTTAGCACACACATATTTGGTAACAATTCAGAATAGTCCTTTCAGCTTTTATTCTGTCCTTTACAAAGGTATGCAAGGATCTACTAATATCACTAAGGTCTTAACTTACCTTGTGCATTCTCTAGTAAATTTAATGTTTTTTGCTCCAGTTCTTCAAGAGTCTTAGCATCAAGGGAAATACTCTCTAAGAGCTGGAAACGTTGATTTTCTAAATGGGGAACTTCATGACTTAATACAATAGATAAGAGTTGATCTTGAAAACCTTGGAATGTTACTGTGAAGTTTATCATAGTAACAAAGCTATAAACGAATGGAGGAAAATAGGGGTTGTCTATTTCTGTAGATACATATAACCTAAAATGTGAGAAAGGCACCAGTTATTATTCAAAGGATATGCAGGAGAAAAAAATGAAACAAATTTATTTAATAACAAAAAAATATTTCTTCCAGAATTAAACAAGATTAATTTTTAGTTTTATTCAGCCTTGTGCACAAAGTAGGCTCTCAGTTTATACTAAGTACTATTTAGAGCTTTAAAAATAGTAAAAAAAAAAAAAATTAAAAAAAGAAAATAACAGCTTACATAAATATACTATGTAAAATTTTAATAAAACTATCTGGAAACAAAAATTAAAAAAAAAAATCACAAACACCAATTCCTTTCCCTACAATGAAATGTTACTCATCAATAAGATGAAACAGACTGCTGACACATACCAATGCAGTGATAAATCTCATATGCATCATGCTGAGTGAAAGAAGAATTTCTATTTCTAAAATCACTGTGACAGAAAATCAGTGGTCACCTGGGCCTGGAGGTTGGGGTAGGGGAAAGACTACAAATGGGCCTGAGTCACTTTTGTGGGTGATGGAATGTTTTACATCTTCTTTGGAGTCATGATTATAGGACTGTCTATGTTCGTCAAAACCTATCAAATCTGCATTTTAAATGAGTGAACTTTATTGTATATAAATTGCATCTCAATAAAACTAATTTTTAGGAAAAAAATAAATAAAAATACAACCATAAATTATATACATATTTGGTCTAAGCATAAGGAAGAGGAAAAAATGCTACATAATGGGAGTTTTGATTTGCTACTAGATCACTGTAAAGACTATGGTTTTCACCCTGAGTGAGCAAGAAGCCAATGGAGGAATTTGAGAAGAGGAGAGACATGATGTTTTATAAGAGGACCACTCTAGTTGCTGTCTTGAGAGTAGCCTGTGCAGAGGGAAGACAGGGGACAAGAAGGAAGCTAGTTCAGTTCAGTCGCTCAGTCATGTCCGACTCTTTGCAACCCCATGAATTGCAGCATGCCAGGCCTCCCTGTCCATCACCAACTCCCAGAGTTCACTCAAACTCACGTCCATTGAGTCGGTGATGCCATCCAGCCATCTCATCCTCTGTCATCCCCTTCTCCTCCTGCCCCCAATCCCTCCCAGCATCAGAGTCTTTTCCAATGAGTCAACTCTTCGCATGAGGTGGCCAAAGTACTGGAGTTTCAGCTTTAGCATCATTCCTTCCAAAGAAATCCCAGGGCTGATCTCCTTCAGAATGGACTGGTTGGATCTCCTTGCAGTCCAAGGGACTCTCAAGAGTCTTCTCCAACACCACAGTTCAAAAGCATCAATTCTTTGGTGCTCAGACTTCTTCACAGTCCAACTGTCACATCCATACATGACCAAAGGAAAAACCATAGCCTTGACTAGACGAACCTTTGTTGGCAAAGTAATGTCTCTGCTTTTGAATATGCTATCTTACAGAGGTTAAATAAGTTGCCAATATCACATGGCTAACAAGTGAGAGAGAAGGAATCTGTCATCATCTGCCCTCTAAAATAGTCCCTCCACCACCTCTTCAAACATGCAATTCAAACATGGGGACAAGGCTATCAGTTCAGGTCGATGTTACTTCAGTAGTATTTGTAAGCTGTTGTTTAATCAATCAGGCTGTGTTCAGTGAGAAGGAAGGTGTTAACACAGTGCTTTCCAAAGTGTATTCTGTAGAACACTATTTTCTGAAGAGGATTTGTTCAACAAATAAAGAGATTTTAAGCCCTTGTAGGAAAGAATCTTGTTTAACTTTGTTTAACCCAGGTCTTTATTTTTTTTTATAAGAATTTTTTTTTAATTTTATTTTTAAACTTTACATAATTGTATTAGTTTTGCCAAATATCAAAATGAATCCATCACAGGTATACATGTGCTCCCCATCCTGAACCCTCCTCCTCCTTCCTCCCCATACCATCCAGGTCTTTGAAAAAAATGCAGAGTTCCTTTTTCGAGTGACCCCCCACTCCCACCCCAACTAAATCCCTGGAAATGATGCTTTGAGAAACATACTTTGGAAAATGTGTTACTAACAGAAGGAAGGAGGCTAAAAAGGGAAAATTCTAAGGAGTAAGAATTAGTTGAGGAGTGAGAATTTGGTAGCTCTGCCCAAGTTAGAGGATTCACTGACCAAGTTTAAGAGTCAGGACAACTTGGTAAGGAGTCAGTCTGTCAGAGTCCCTGTAAAGAAGTTAAATGCACCAGGCTAGGGACCATTAAAATCACCTTCTAATTCTCATTACTGATTACTTGCTTACTATAATCTTTTGATTATGAACTGAAGGAGAGAATGCACATACCTGATAACACAAAGTCTTATTCCCTTGGGAATTGTATTTTTGTTGTAATTAAATCTGGCTGTATAATAGTGCTTTGTGAAATATGTTGATGAATTGGTTTCCTGGAGGTCCATAACTGCCTGGAACATGGACACAATGTTTCTATCTATCTAGGCAAAATATCTTTTTGCTCTAGGTAGCAGAAGTGGATTTTGTTTTTTAAAGAAGCAGAAGCTTTTCCTGCCCAAATAAAATATTGTGCAAACAGATCAAATTGAGGTCCATGGGTTCAAGTGGGGCTGGGCGTCCTGATTGCTGCCCTTCTTGCACTGCTTCTGAAGACTCCTCATAGAACCCATAGCTTCTATCAGGCACAGTTTGAAAATATTGGTTTGGAATGACTTTATACATAAAAATCTGTTCTTCATTGTGTTTACTATTATGTGCTACTGGCAACACGAAAACAAAAAGAATGTTCAAAATGCCATCTGACTTTTTTCACCAGGAGAACCTTATCAGGGCTGAAATATGGGACCTACAGTATTATCTATCTTTAAAAGTATAAATATTTGAGTCAATTCAGCTATGAAAGACATTACCTAAATTTAGAATTGTATTCAATCTCAGAATCATTAATCTTTATGAAGTATTGTCCTCTTCTCTGGTAGATATCCTTCTTCAAAATTTCCTTTAAACTTGGAGGTAATCTTTCAGGAAGATTCTGAAAATAAATAAAATAAAGAAAAAATTCATTTTACAACAAATAAATCAGCTGAAATGGCACAGCATTTAAAACATGTAAATCTTTAATGTCTAGATACCAGTGAAAGACGTGAGAGAACTGAAATATATTGCATTTATTTATGCACTTATTTATTTATCATTTTTTCCCTTGACAAAGTTACCTATCATTTACAATCTGTGTGTTAGCTATCTGGAATTAGGTCATTTTGTCTAAATACCTGCAAGAGGACACTCCCTCCTGTTTTCATGGCATTCTCAATTGTTTGGATGTAATTGCTATCCTCAGTGGAGAGCTCCTGCAGCCGAGGTCCTTCCATCTGATGGATCCAGTTGTGTGCTTGCTTATGTGGGTCAATCAGCAGCGGCCACTGCAGGCCATTCTTGATCAAGATGGCATTCTCTGTTGAATACTGACCAAGAGGAAGTCCCTGTTGATGCCATTGGCGGATCTGGAAAGAAATCATTAGAATTTTGGTTGTTTCATAAACTTCTTCACATCTTTTAATATCGTACAGGATACTAAAGAATCCTACAGATTATCAAATAATCTTTAAAAGGGCAAATAATCTTTAAAAGTCTTTCAGTCATGCCCAACTCTTTGCAACCCCATGGGCTATACAGTCCATGGAATTCTCCAGGCCAGAATACTGGAATGGGTAGCTTTTCCCTTCTCCAGGGATCTTCACAACCCAGGGATTGAACCCAGGTTTCCTGAATTGTGGGCAGATTCTTCACCAGCTGAGCCATGAGGGAAGCCCTTAAACGGACTAAAGAACAATTTAAACAACTGGGATATGAAATTTTTGGTAAGATGACTAATTATTCAGGACATTACATTCCTTTGTTTATCAGTAGGGATGAATGTTCGTCACAATAGACGTCTCATTTTAGATTTACTTTTCAGTCCCTAATTAATAATGAGGTTAAGAACCTTTCCTATGTTTATGGCTATTTGGATAGTCTGGTTTGTGAGCTGCCTATTCAAGACTCCTGCCTATTTATTTACTGGGCTGCGTATCTTTTGCTTAGTGCTTTATAGTGGCTCTCTTTTCTACTCTGAATAGGGCTCTTTGTTGAACATATGTATTACAGATATCCTTTTCTGTACTTTGACTTTCCTCTTTATGTTCTCAGTTGTGTCTTTTGATGAGCAGAAGGTCTGTATTTTAATGTAATTGGTCAACTTTTTCTTCTGTGTTTAGTTCTGCTTAGGATATCTTTTCTTTACCTAGGGTCATGAATACATTCTCCTAAATTACACCTTACTAATTTGCCTTTCACATTTAGGTCTATAATTTAACTTCAATGAAATTTTTGTGTGTAGTATAAAATAATGTCAATTTTTAAAATGAATATTCAGTTATCCACCACTGTTTACTGAAAAGCCTACCCATTCCTCATTGCACTACAGTGTCACCTTTGAAATAAATCAAAGTTCTACCTATTTAGGGATCTGTTTCTGAGCTCTCAGTTCTACTTCATTGGTACAGCTATTTATCCTTACATTGTTACACACGAGGATAAATAATACCACTGTTTAATTACTGTAGCTTTAAAGTAAATCTTGATGTTGCAAATTCTCCCACCTAGTTCTTTATCAACATTGTGTTGGACATTTTGGCTCTTTGCCTTTTCTTATAACTTTTAAAATCAGCTTGTCATCTGACACACACACACACACAAACACACATCCCTTCCTGTTGGAAAGTTGACTGGGATTACACTGTATCTTTAGATCAGTTTGGAAAGAACTGGCAACCTCAAAATATTGAGTCTTCCAATTCATGAACATGGTATAACTCTTAATTTACATAGGTTGCCTAAAATTTATGTCAATAATATTTTATAGTTTTATTTCTATAATTTAACACAACTTTTTGATAGATTCAGTATGATGCTGTGATAAATTGTATCTAAAAACATCATGTACCCTGTTTGTTGCTGGTATATAGAAATGCAATTGGCTTTTTTGTATACTGACTTTAATTCCAGAAAATTTGCTAAATGTTTATCAATGCTCATGATATATCTACATATTCTCTTGGATTTTGAGATACATATAATCTGCAACATTATATATTTTTTGTCTCTCTTCTTTCCCCATTCTAATTTTTTTTTATTTTTTTCTTGCCTTACTGTACTGTTTAGAATCTCCACTACAGTAGTAAATACAAGCAGAAATAGTAGATATACCTTTGTTATGTTCCCAATCTCAAAAGAAAATCTTTTGCCAATGATTCATTTATTCAATTCTGATTTCTTCTTTGATCTGTGGTTAGTTTGGGAATACATTTCCTAACTTCTCGAAATATGAGGATTTTAAGAGAAGCTTTTATATACTTCTAGCTCAACTGCTTTTTTGTCAGATAGTATAGTCTATATGATTCAATTCCTTTGATATTTGTTGCAAGTTTGTTTATAGTCCATTACATGGTCAATTTTGGTAATGTTCTATATTGAACATTGAATGTGAATGTTTTATATGGGCATTGAATGTGAACGCTCTAAGTGTAGGCTGCAGTGTCTTATTAACCTATTAATAAGTCTATTTGTGGATTACATTGTTCAAATCTTTTCTATTCTTACTGGTTTGTGTGTTCTTTTTCTGTGAGTTATAGAGAGAAATGTGTTAAATTTTCACTATGATTGTAGATTTGTCCATTTTTATCTATAGTTCTTTTAATGCTTGCTTTATACTTTTTGAGGTCATGCTATTTGATACAAACATTTAGAATTGTTAACATAATCTTGAAGAAGAATTAAACCAATTCTAATTTTAACATAAGCTTATTTAATTCTAGCAATCATTTTTTTGCCTTAAAGTCTATTGTCTTTTATTTTTGGTAATAAATGGCAAATTTCTTCCTACATTTTTATTGCCAATCTTCTTTATGTTTTAACTGTGTCTTTTCTAAAAAACACGTAGCTTCTGTTTTGTGCTTTGGTTTATACTTTTATGTAGTTTTACAATCTTAGACTTTTAACTGTACCATTTAGTCCATTTACGTATACTGTAATTACTGATACTTGATATGTATGTTCAGTTGCTCGGTTGTGTTCAGCTTTTGTGACCCCATGGACTGTAGCCCACGAGGCTTTTCTGTCCATGGAATTTTCTAGGCAAGAATACTGGAGTGGGTTGCCACTTTCTACTCCAGGAGATCTTCCCAACCCAGGGATCGAACCCACATCTCTTGTGTCTCCTGTATTGTCACGTGGATTCTTTACCACTAGCGCCACATGGGAAATCCCAATTACAGATATATTTTGGTTTGAATTCATTATTAGCATTGTGAAAATTAAAAGCCAGTATTCGCTTCTGAGGGTTGTATTTTTGATGGTCAGTTTAAGTTATTAGTGGGAGAACCAATCCAAAATTATTCTCTATGAATGAAAAAACAGGTGTTTTCTTTTTTGCCATTGCAACATTAGCACAGAACTTACATAGATAACACAATAAATACTTATTGATAAATTGATAAATGTAAGGTCTATAATTTTGGATATTTCTGAGACTACTAACTATGGTTTGACAAGAACAAGAATTTTATTAATTAGATGGGTTTCTGGGAGAGGAAATGGCTATATTTATAAGATAGTACAATTACAATGGAAAAGGGATATTTTTGACTGTTTCCCAGAAGATAAGAAACTTAAGGCGACTTAACTGAGGTATATGAAGTATAATTAAAAAAATACAAAGCAGACTTCTTTATTTTTACTTATAAAATAATCTCAGGAATGGATTCAAGC
Source organism: Bos grunniens (assembly GCF_055505025.1). Classification (NCBI taxonomy): domain Eukaryota; kingdom Metazoa; phylum Chordata; class Mammalia; order Artiodactyla; family Bovidae; genus Bos; species Bos grunniens. The sequence goes on from NC_141180.1 coordinate 52,749,032, forward strand.
CCCAAGGTATGTGTGAACATGTGCACACACACACACACACACACACACACATGCAATCCAAACCAACAACAATCACTTAACTGGATAACAGAAATATGTTACTACCTCATGTTTTTGTGCCATGACTTCAATTAAAGAAAAGTTAGAAGACAAAGAAATGTTGTTTTCAGTACAAAGATTCTGCCACTTTTCCACAATCAATTGGCGAAATTCTGCTGTTAACACTCCACTGTAGACAATGCATGCTGCTGAAATAAGTATGTCACCCCAAATTCCTTCCAACTTGTTGTCTATTTGATCAATTGTTTCTTGCCATCGAGTCTAAACGTTCAAGTAAAAAGTTATTGATATTTAATATAAAATATTCTATTGTAAGACATTTTAGATAGTAATAGTCTCCAGGGTGGATCTATTATTGCTGTTACTATCTATTCTTATGCCATAGTTGCATTAAAATTAATAGTTTGTTGTTGTTGTCCAGCCAACTAAACTGTATCTGACTCTTTGAGACCCCATGGACTATATCCCGCCAGGCTCCTCTGTACACTGGATTTTCCAGTCAAGTATACTGGAATGGATTACCATTTTCTTCTCCAAAAATTAACAATGGATCATATGAAAAAACAAACTGCTTTTTGAGGAGAACATGAGTCCTATTCTTGGATTTGTACTCTCATATTTGCTAAGACTGATAGCCATTTCAAATACTTTGTGTGATAAAGTAGGATAATTTTTAAAATAATGATTCATTATATTATTTATAACATTGTACAGGAGACAGGGAGCAAGACCATCTCCCAAAAAAAGAAATGCAAAAAAGCAAAATGGCTGTCTGAGGACGCCTTACAAATAGCTGTGAAAAGAAGAGAAGCAAAAAACAAAGGAGACAAGGAAAGATATACCAATTTGAATGCAGAGTTCCAAAGAATAGCGAGGACAGATAAGAAAGCCTTTGTATAAAGCCTTTGCACTTTTCAGTGCAAAGAAATAGAGGAAAACAATAGAATGGGAAAGACTAGAGATCTCATCAAGAAAATTAGAGATACCAAGGGAACATTTCATACAAAGATGGGCACAATAAAGGACAGAAATGGTATGGACCTAACAGAAACAGAAGATATTAAGAAGAGGAAGAGATGGCAAGAATACACAGAAGGAGTGTACAAAAAAGATGTTTACGACCCAGATAATCATGATGGTGTGATCACTCACCTAGAGTCAGAAATCCTGAAATGTGAATCAAGCGGGTCTTAAGAAGCATCACTACAAACAAAGCTAGTGGAGGTGATGGAATTCCAGTTGAGCTATTTCAAATCCTAAAAGATGATGCTGTGCAAGTGCTGCATTCAATATGCCAGCAAATTTGGAAAACTCAGCAGTGGCCACAGGACTGGAAAAGGTCAGTTTTCATTCCAATCCCAAAGAGAGGCAATGCCAAAGAATGCTCAGACTACCGCACAATTGCACTCATCTCATACACCAGTAAAGTAATACTCAAAATTCTCCAAGCCAGGCTTCAACAATATGTGAACCGTGAAATTCCAGATGTTCAAGCTGGTTTTAGAAAAGGCAGAGGAACCAGAAATTAAATTGCCAACATCTGCTGGATCACCGAAAAAGCAAGGGAGTTCAGGAAAACATGTAATTCTGCTTTATTGACTACACCAAAGCCTTTGACTGTGTGGATTGCAATAAACTGTGGAAAATTCTTCAAGAGATGGGAATACCAGACCACCTGACCTGCCTCTTAAGAAATCTGTATGCAGATTAGGAAGCAACAGTTAGAACTGGACATGGAACAACAGACTGGTTCCAAATAGGAAAAGGAGTACATCAAGGCTGTATATTGTCACCCTGCTTATTTAACTTATATGCAGAGTACATCATGAGAAATGCTGGGCTGAATGAAGCACAAGCTGGAATCAACAATGCTGGGAAAAATATCAATAACTTCAGATATGCAGATGACACCACCCTTTTGGCAGAAAGTGAAGAACTAAAGAGCCTCTTGATGAAAGTGAAAGTGGAGAGTGAAAAAGTTGGCTTAGAGTTCAACATTCAGAAAACAAAGATCATGGCATCTGGTCCCATCACTTCATGGCAAATAGATGGAGAAACAGTGCAAACAGTGGCTGACTACTTTTTTGGGCTCCAAAATCACTGCAGATGGTGGCTGCAGCCATGAAATTAAAAGACACTTACTTCTTGGGAGAAAAGTTATGACCAACCTAGACAACATATTAAAAAGCAGAGATGTTACTTTGCCAACAAATGTCCATCTAGTCAAGGCTATGGTTTTTCCAGTAGTCATGTATGGATGTGAGGGTTGGACTATAAAGAAAGCTGACTGCCAAAGAATTGATGTTTTTGAACTGTGGTGTTGGAGAAGACTCTTGAGAGTCCCCTGGACTGCAAGGAGATCCAACCAATCCATCATAAAGGAAATCAGTCCTGAATATTCATTGGAAGGACTCATGATGAAGCTGAAACTCCAATACTTTGGCCACCTGATGAGAAGAGCTAACTCTCTTGAAAAGACCCTGATGCTGGGAAAGATTGAGGGCAGGAGGAGAAGGGGACGACAGGGGATGAGAAGGTTGGATGGCATCACCGACTCAATGGACATGAGTTTGGGTAAACTCTGGGAGTTGGTGATGGACAGGGAGGCTTGGTGTGCTGTGGTTCATGGGCTCACAAAGAGTTGGATATGACTGAGTGACTTAACTGAACTGACAATGTATTATTAATGGTGTTCAATGATGGTAATAATGACCAGCACTTTTGAATATTTACTTATCTGACTGACATTTAAAAAAAAAATCTCATGAGAGGCTTTCAATATTCTGTTAAGTAAAAGCCCATTGACTTTATTTTAAGATCAAGACATTAAAGCTTAGAAAAGTTAAGCAAGTTCACAAAGCTTCTGAAGAATGCAGCTAGGATCTGAATCCATATTCTTTGGCTACATACCCTCCTTCTACAACTGCGTATGCGCTTGACTGATCAAGAATAAAAGCATGTTGAGCAAGAACCACATCATCTGAAAGCTTAAGATCTGAGATAAGCTGTTCTACTTCCTCTCAACATATTCTTGATTCACAAGGATATCAGTAATCTTCCTCTGTGATCTCTCTCTGGTTGGTCTCATTTCATAACCTCTTTCTCCCTGCCCCGTAGCAGTCTTCTGTGATATATATTTATCTAAACAATTAAAGTAAATTAAAATTATCTTGAGAATTTTGTAAGATTCTTTGAGATAGCTGAGTAATGACTTAAACCAAGACTCTAGTCAGCTGACTAAGGATTCAAGTATAGAGAAAGCAGATGAATTAGAAGAGAAATAAAAAGATGAGATAAAATAGGTCAGAAGACTGACAAAACAAAACAAAAATGTTCTTTTCCGGTCTAAAGACATACCCTTCATTTCAGCCCCACCCATGTTTCTACATTTAGCTGGGGTTATTTCTCTGCTAGAACAGGAAAACTCATGCCATACTCATAGGCAGATTTATTATTTTGGGCCTCATCAGACAAAGCGTGCTGATGTTTTAGGCACAACCTTTTGATCCTTTTACTCTGTTACCCCTGTTTTAAGACTATTTAATCAAGATTCTTTTATTTTTATCTCAGTAGAATTGCCTGTGTATGTGCTCAGTAGTGTCTGACTCTTTGTGACCCCGTAGACTATAGCCTGCTAGGTTCCTCTGTCAATGGGATTTTTTCAGACAAGAACACTGGAGTGTGTTGCCATTTCCTTCTCCAGGTGATCTTCCCAACCCAGGGATTGAACCGGGTCTCTTGTGTCCCCTGTGTTTGCAGGTGAATTCTTTACTCCTGTGCCACCTGGTATCCTTTACTCCCATGCCACCTGCCATTATGGAACTGTCTATTGATCTTAAAAGGGAAACTGATAGTAAAATAGTTTTAAGCAGTATGATATGGCCTTCAATGAAAGCAGCATCTGGGGTTTGTGAAGTCTAGTAGAAATTAATGAAGGAGATATAAAACCAAAGAAAGTCCTGCCTTCTCATCTTCCAAGGCAGTTAGTAAGATAGATGCACACTGTAGGCGCTTGGTGGCCAGTTTTCTTCGATGGGCTAATAGTTCTTTTTCAGCAACAATCTCTTTGTAGGCTTCTTGCAAAGACTGAAGATGTTCTTCAACCTGAAAGACAATTAATTCAGTATTGAGACAAATTCTTATTCTCATTTTGCCTTAAGAGTTTATCTGTCATTTATGCAAATATGGTGTGTAACCATTTCATTTCACATCCTGGAAAATCTTCCTGGAAAGATAGATATATTATCAATGAAAATGTACATTGCGATAATTAAATGAATGATTACTTGATACTGAACTTTTAAAAAAACTTCCATCTTCCTTGATAAGCTTTCTTACAATTTTGGTATCTGAAGATTCATTTCTGATTTATTTTTCACAGAAAACTTTGTATCATATCTAGTTTCCTTCTTTTAAGGAACCAATGGAACATTTTTCATCCCAGGTACTCTGATCACTAGAAACTAATGAGTTTTTGAAGTTGGACTGGTGGGATGAAGCAACTATTAAATTATCCCTAGGCTGTAAGTAGGGGCTTCCTGGATGGCTCAGATGGTAAAGAATCCGCCTGCAATGCAGGAGACCTGGGTTTGATCCCTGGGTTGAGAAGATCCCTTGGAGGAGGGCATGGCAACTCACTCCAGTATTCTTGCCTGGAGAATCCCATGGACAGAGGAGCCTAGAGGGCTACAGTCCATGGGGTCACAAAGAGTTGGACACGACTGAACGACTAAGCACAGGCTGTTAAGTAGAAAACATATTTTCATGATTAGTTGATGAAACTGTTTTCTTAAATTACCACTTATCTTGATAATCCTTGCTCAAAAACATTTGGTGAATTCTTATAGAAAAGATTGCCTAAGGAGAGAGTCCAGTGTTTTGACCCTGCCAACAAAAACACCCACAACCTAATCCCAATCTTCCTTCCCAATTTCATCTCCTTTTCAATATTACAGTACAGCCAGATTGGCTTATTCCATATTTTCTAAACATTTCCTAAATTTTCTTGCCTCTGGGATTTGTCTTGTATTCTTCCCTTATGCCTGGACTCCTCCCTTAAATGGATGTAAATCCTAGGCATTCTTTAAAATTCTTATCAACTTCCAGCTGTCATAAAGTTTTAGCTTGGTAAGTCCACATGGATCTATACTGGCTACAAAAATCATTTTTTGAAGGAATTATACATTGCCAGGTATTATCTCTTGGGCTATGGTCTTATAGTCTTATTATTCTTTTTTCATGTCCTCAAAATCTCTGAAGACAGGGTTTAGCGTGAAGACTTGAATATGATACGTACATGTAATTGTATATACAAAATTATGCCTACTGAATACAGTTAGTGATCTGTAATTTCTCCTCCGATTTCTAAGATGTTATCCTTGTGAAAATACCTAATTTTCACAAAAATATACACATTAGTGACTTTTGGCATGGTTATTCTAATGATTTATTACTTAGTCCTATTACACCCATAATAATTATTCAGTTGTTTGCTCTTTCATGTATTATGTTGGTTTCTTTTCTTGCTTATACTTTCTGTTTAGATTACTCAGAAAACTCTTTCTTTGTTACTTATGAACTAGTGAGTTATTTAAATATTAAAGTGTAGGGCTTATCAATTCAAATAAACACGTGAAATTTCTATTATATGACAGACAGTTACTGTGCGCCTCCAAGGTAACACATTTAGTGAAATATAAATTTCAATATACAGTGAAATATAATTAAACTAAGGTTCTGGTATTATTTATTTTCCCCAAAGTTTCAGAGACTTTTCAGAATTTTTTTTAATACTAGGACCCAGGTGAACAAAGAAACCTGTTTATAAAATGGGAGACAGTGCATGGTTGAGTAAGTAGAAAATCTCAACAAAGAGTTTAAAACTAATGGAGTTAACTATTACACTCAATTTTAAAATATTAAGTGTAGAAATGGGGCTTCCCAGGTGGTACCAGTGGTAAAGAATCCATCTGCCAGTGCAGGAGACGGGAGACTCAGGTTCAGTCCCTGGGTTGGGAAGATCCCCCTAGAGTAGGAAGTGGCAATCACTCCAGTATTCTTGCCTGGAGAATCCCATGGCCAGAGGAGCCTGGTGGTGTACAGTCCATGGGGCCACAAAGAGTCAGACACGACTGAGCAACTGAGCACACAAATGTAAAAATACACATTTAAAATATACTTGTTTGCATTCAATGAGTTAAAATATTAGAAACTTCTTATGAAGCCTGTAGACCTGGAAGGGAATGTGGAGTATTAGCGAATACAATTCTGAAAAGAATTTGCAGTTTATCTTTCTGTCTTATACCATGCAACAATAATAAAAACAAATGAGCAATACTGTAAACAAACATTTGTTGGATAGATGAGTGAAAATACTAAAACACACACACAAAATAAAGGACATCAGGAAAATTGAGTAAATATCCAAATTGAAAATACCAAGCATCAAAAATAAGCACAATAAAACTACATAGCAACATAAAATAAATTCAGTTCAAATTTGTTGTTATTTCCTTAAAAAATGTCCAATACTTTTTATATCTCTTAAGCTTGCAAGAAATATCTATGGGACCAGGTAGGTAATATAAATACTTGAAGTGAATTGAGGGGTTTATGATAGCCATGTAAGAATGCTAGCTTAGGCTGTCAGATTTCCTGAATTTTCAAGAGAATGTAGATTTTAAATGAAATTTTCAGATTTTAAAATGTTGGTAACTACATTAAAATGTAGGGAAAGATGTTAAGTCCAAATAAAGATGTCAGTGGCCGTCTCAGAAGTATATTGCCTTACCCATTCTCAAAAGGTATGTGAGCTATGTAGGGGAGAGGGATTAATGATCTCAATTCTAGTTTTAGTTTTCATTGTGATACTCTTATTTAAAATTGAGACATCCAAGGAATGTGCTTGTGCTTAGTCGCTAAGTCGTGTCTGACTTCTTTGCAACTCCATGGACTGTAGCCCGTCAGGCTCTTCTGTCCATGGGACTTTTTCAGGCAAGAATACTCAAGTGTGTTGCCGTTTCCTTCTCCAGGGGATCTTCCCCACCCAGGGATCAGACCCATGTCTCTTAAGTCTCCTGCACTGGTAGGCAGATTCTTTACCACTGAGCCACCTGGGAAGCCCATTAAAATAATAACCATGATTTTACACAGCAACAAAGTAATTAATAGAAACAGGCTAAACAGTTTTTAAAAAAAACATAGATTGATATTAAGTCTTCAGTAAACTGAAGTTATAAAGATGTCCTGGGATAAATGGTAAATTGATATATTAGTGATATAACATTAGCTAACATTACTGAGTGTGTTACTATGTGTCAGGCAGTAAGACCTGTACGTTAGTATTTACGTGTGTGTGTGCTCAGTTGCTCAGTCGTGTCCGAATCTTTGTGATGCCATGGACTGTAGCCCACCAGGCTCTGCTGTCCATGGGATTTTCCAGGCAAGAACACTGGAGTGGGTTGCCATTTCCTACTCCAGGGGATCTTCCTAACGCAAAGGTCCAGCCAGCATCTCTTGCACTGGCAGGTGGATTCTTCACTACTGTACCACCTGGGGGAACAAGGAGAGATAAGAAGGCCTTATTAAATGAACAATGAAACAAATGGAGGAAAACAACAGAATGGGCAAAACTAGAGATCTCATAAAATAATTAGAACTATCAAGGGAATATTTCATGCATGGATGAGCAAGATAAAGGACAGAAATGATAAGTACCTAACAGAAGCAGAAGAGATTAAGAAGAGGTGGCAAAAATACACAGAACTATACAAAAAAGGTCTTAATGATCCAGATAACCATGATGGTGTGGTCACTCACCTAGAGTTGGACATCCTGGAGTATGAGGTCAAGTGGGCTTTAGGAAGCATTACTATAAACAAAGCTAGTGGAGGTGATGGAATTCCAACTGAGCTATTTCAAATCCTAAAAGATGATAGTGTTAAAGCACTTCACTCAATGTGCCAGCAAATTTGGAAAATTCAGCAGTGGTCACAGGACTGGAAAAGGTCAGTTTTCATTCCAATCCCAAAGAAGGGCAATGCCAAAGAATGTTCAAACTACTGTACAACTGTACTCATTTCACATGCTAAAAAGGTTATGCTCAAAATCCTTTAAGCTAGAGCTCAACAGTGCATGAATCAAGAACTTTCAGATGTATAGCCTGGGTCTAGAAAAGGCAGAGGAACCAGAGATCAAATTGCCAACATCCACTGGATCATGGAGAAAGCAAAGGAATTTCAGAAAAATATGTACTTCTGCTTCATTGACAATGCTAAAGCCTTTGATTGTGTGGATCACAACAAATTGTGGAAAATTCTTAGAGATGGGAGTATTAGACCACCTTATCTGTCTCCTGAGAAATTTGTATGCAGGCCAAGAAGCAACAGTTAGAACCAGACAAAGAACAACTGACTGGTTCAAAATTGGGAAAGGAGTACTACAAGGCTGTATATTGTCACCCTGCTTTTTTAACTTATATTCAGAACACATAACGTGAAATGCTGGGCTGGATGAATCACAAGCTAGAATTAAGACTGCTGGGAGAAATATCAACAACCTCAGATATGCTAATGGTAACACTCTAATGGCAAGAAAGTGAAGAGAAACTAAAGAGCTTCTTGACAAGGATGAAAGAGGAGAGTGAAAAAGCTGGCTTAAAACTCAACATTCAAAAAACTAAGATCGTTCAACTGGTCCCATCACTTCATGGCAAATAGAAGAGGACAAAGTGGAAACAGTGACAGATTTTATTTTCTTGGGCTTCAAAATCACTGTGGACATTGACTGCAGCCATGAAAAAACACACTTTGCTCTTTGGAAGGTAAGTATGACAAACTTTACTTGACAAAGCTTATTAAAAAGCAGAGATTTCACTTTGCTGACAAAGGTCTGTATAGTCAATACTATGGTTTTTTCTAGTAGTCATGTACAGATGTGATAGTTGGACCATAAAGAAGGCTGAGTGCCACAGAATTGATGCTCTGGAATTGTAGTGCTGGAGAAGTCTCTTGAGAGTCCCTTGGACTGCAAGGAGATCAAACCAGTCCATCCTAAAGGAAATAAACCTTGAATATTCATTGGAAGGACTGATGCTGAAGCTGAAGCTCCAATACTTGGCCTACTTGATGTGAAGAGCTGACTCACTGGAAAAGACCCTGATTCTGGGGAAGATAGAAGGCAAAAGGAGAAGGAGGTGGCAGAGAATGAGATGGTTAGATAGCATCAACAACTCAGTGGATACGAATTTGAGCAAACTCTGGGAGACAGTGAAAGACTGAGGAGGCTGCCATGTTGCAGTCCATGGGGTAGCAAAGAAATCAGACACAGCTTACTGACTAAACAACAACCACACCTGGAAAGCCCTATAGTACTTATATTATTTAATTAATCACAATTGATCTTTTCACTACCTGTATTATTATCTTTATTTTACATTAAACTGATAAAGTCATTGAGATAATGACTCTTTCCTGATGTTTCTGTCTAGTTCATAAAGACTTTGAGAGTCTAACAAGTAAAGAAATTTCTTACCAGCTGTAAACCTCTTTGTTTCTCATCCAACCTTTGTTGTGCTATTTTTAGGACATTTTGAGCTTCAGCCACTTGGATTTGTTTAGGGCCCACCAGCTTAAACAGAATGTCACAAAATTTAAGTGCTTAAGTTCACTGTTAAAAATACCACTTAAGATTAAAAGACACTTACATACGTCAACTCTTAAGCTTTCTTAGAATTAGTGTACAAAGGGAAATTACTTAATATGGAGAAACATTAAAACAAATAAAACAATAGCATAGTTGTCATAAATTCAAGAACATGACAGGAGAATTTGATGTCTAAGAGTTAACATAATATGGTTGTAAAAGTGTTTTTCATTAAGCATTCTTTCCACAGAAGTTCATTTGAGCATTAAATGCTTTTCTGGGACAATGACGTTATCACTTGCAAATTGTTACAGGTGTTTAAGAGGGAAAAGCATACCTTCTGTGCTTCATGGTAGTTATTCAAGGCTATAACCCACTGGCACATAGAGCAACAAGCAACAGAAACGAGAGCAATCTTGTTTGGGTTGAAATCAGGTAAGACTAAAATCTTCTTCAGTTTTATGAAAGCCTAGAGAGAACAATTCATGTTACATGAGAAATATTATTGATCTGACGTTTTCCCCAATCTACACTAGAAATAAATTTTGTTTCAATAAAAACACTCAACTATTCTTCAAAAATAGAATGTAAGACATGCCTGGATACAAACTGGCTCTAGTGTCACTAATATTTTAAAGAAGAGGAGAAAAGCCTCTACTGTTGCTGTTATTGTAGCTATATTATAGTTTTTTTTTTTTTAAAGAACTCCATTTTAAAATGAAAACAAAACAAGTTCTTTCTCTAGTTGTGTGGAATGTGGTGCATAAGGAGGTCTGAAGTCTTCTTGTGTACCTTATGTGTGGTCACCTGGAAAACCACCCTCATTTCTGTTCCATAAGAAGCATTTGGCAGGGCTCAGTCCTGTGCAAAGGTCTGTCTGGCCAATGATGGTGGTATGGCCTGGCACATGCTAGGGCTCACTGAGGACATTGTTCTATAGCTTAGCTGTGTCACATGTCTATGGATTCACCTCATCTAAATGGTACAACCTAGTTTAGAGTTAGCTATATAGTATTTCTCCTATACTTTGGGGAGAAATAATCAGAAGGAAATCTTTCTCAGACTGATACTCCGTGTCCCATCCTTTCTAACCAGGCATTTCCTTTCTTGCCTGGAAGGACAGGACCATTTTGCTGAATAATTCAGATGGAATGTGGTCCATTATTAATGATTACTTGTGTTCTTGTTATCATTTAAAATGCTGTTAGGCTTTTAATCTCATTTCTTTAGATAAGATATTACTTTTTGAGGTTGAAAGATCTATTTAAGCATAACCATAGGGAATCATTTTTGCTAAGAATACTTCAGAGAGTGAAAACTTGTTGCATTAATTCATGAGTGGTATGGGTAACAACACATATTCTGCTAAAAACATTCACCTTGTTCAGGTACTACTCTATACTTCCTAATAGCATAGATTATTATTTTAACTAATTGTGTTGTTAGCTATTTAATGTCTGTTTTCCCTGTTGCAATGAAAGCTTCATAACATCAATAAGTTGGTCTTATAAACTATTATAATGTCTCACAATATCTCTTACCTGGAAAATAACCCATAAATATTTATGGAATTAATTAATGAGTATTCACCCCTTCAGCTGTGACGGTACCATTCATATGTATATAAACCTTTCAATTTGCCCCTGAACTTAGCTCTCAGCTTGGCTCCTATGTCCCTGTTCAGATATTATTCCAGCATCTACACATCCAAAGCCATTTCTATATTATTAGGTAATATTGTTGCAGCAGCAATTACCAAGTAGTACCAAAATCAGTATTAGTTTCCTGTGGCCATTGTAACAAATTACCACAAACTGGGTGACTTAAAACAACAGCAATTTATTCTCTCACAGTTCTGGAGACTGGAAATTTGAAATCAAGGTATAGATCAAGTGGTTCTCTGGGTAAGGACTCTACATGGCCTCCCACTCTCCTGGTGCCCTGAACTCCACTGCTTGCTCAGGACTTTGGTCCTTCTCTCATCCTTCTTGCAGTCCTACAGTAAATCTACATTCTTCAGAATTAAATCTGCTCCGGTGAAACCCTTTACTAGGTGTCCAGACTACCTTATTAAAATTTTTTTCTGTGCTCTAATCTAACCCTCATCTTCTCACACATAAATCAGAATTTGTAAAGTACTCAGAACAGTGTTTGTTTTATATGAACATTTGTTACATGAATGAAAAAAAAATCTCAGAGATCTGGTTCGAGGTAGTGACATAGGAGGATTCTGAACTCCCTCCCTCTCATGGCCACACTGAATCTACAGCTACACACGCATGCATGCTAAGTTGCTTCAGTCACTTCAGTCATTTCTGACTCTGGGTGACCCTATGGACTGTAGCCTGACAGGTTCCTCTGTACATGGAATTCTCTAGGCAAAAATACTGGAGTGGGTTGCCATGCCCTCCTCCAGGAGATCTTCCTGATCTAGGGATCAAACCCCTGTCTCTTGTGTCTCCTGCAAAGGCATGTGGGTTCTTTACCACTAGCGCCCCCTACACATAGGGAGCAATAATATCTGGAAGAAAACCAAAAACTACCTGAGTGACTCCTATACTTGGATGAAAGAGATAAGACCCCACACTGTAACAGGTAGGAGAGGCTGAGACACAACCTTGCCATGGTGTGGTGTCCCACAGTTGGCAGGGAACTCACAACCCTGAGCTCAACTTCAGGACCTGCACCTGAGAAAAAAATTCCACAATACATATAGCTTTAAAAGTCAATAGGGTTGTATCCACAAGACTCAAAAGGTTATAGCAATCTGAGAAACATCCCTTAAAAGGTCCATGGGGACTCACCCATCCCAGGACCCAACACAGAGGACTGACTGAACGTGCCAAGGTTTCCAGTGAAAGAGGCTATTTGCTTATATCAAAACTTCAGTCTGAGGGGTAGGCTTCTCAATTTAACACACCTCTTGGAATGACAAAAAGAAGAACAAATGAAGCACAAAGTTAATAGAAGGAAGGAAAGATCAGTGCAGAAATGGTTACTAAAAAATCGACAGAAAAAAACTCAATAGGATTAAAAGCTGTTTTTCTTATAAAACTTGAAAAATCTGTAGCTAGACTCACTAAGAAAAAGGATAAAGAACATGCAAATCAGTAAAATCAGAAATGAGAATTGAGACGTTGCAACTGATACTATAGAAATATAAAAAATCATAACAGACCACTGGGAAAAATCATATACCAGCAAACTGGACAACCTAAAAGAAATGGATAAATTCCTAGAAATATCCAACCTATCAAGACTGAATCATGAAGAATCAGGAAATCTGAACAGACTGGTTACTAGTAAAAAGATTGAGGTGAAAGTGAAAGTTGCTCAGTCATGTCTGACTCTGCGACCCCACGGACTGCAGCCTGCCAGGCTCCTCTGTCCCTGGAATTCTCCAGGTCAGAATACTGGAGTGGGTTGCCCTCCTCCAGGGGGACCTTCCCAAACCAGACATTGAACCCAGGTCTCTCACATGGCAAGTGGATTCTTTACCATCTGAGCCACCATCAATAAATAAAAACCTCCCAACAAGCAAAAGTCTGGCACCAGTTGGCTTCACTGGTGAATTCTACCAAACATATACAGAGGAGTTGATACCAATCCTTCTCAAATTCTTCCAAAAGACAGAAGAAGAGGAAACACTTTCAAACTCATTTTTGTTTTTTTAATCAGGATAGCATTACCCTGATACTAAAACCAGACAGGATACTACAAGAAAAGAAAATTATCTCTAATGAACATAGACACAAAAATACACAAAAATATAAGCAAATTGAATTCAACAATATATTAAAAGGATCATAAACCATAATCAAGCAGGGTTTTTTTCCAGGGATGGATTTAAGGATGCTTCAGCATCCACGAATCAATCAATGTGGTACACCATATTAACAAAATGAAGGGTAAACATCATATGATCATCTCAATGGATGCAGAAGAAGCATTTGACAAAATTCAATTTTGATTTATGAGAAAGATGCTCAACAAGTTGGCTTTAGAAGGAATATAGCTCAACATAATAAAGGTCATATGTGACAAAGCCATAGCTAACATCATATCAATGAGGAAGAACTGAAATTTGTTTTTATAGGATGAGAAACAAGATAAGGATGCTCACTCTTGCCACTTTTATTCAACACAGTGTTGGAAGTTCTAGCCATAGACAGTAGGCAAAAAAAAAAGCAACTAAATTAAAAAAGAAGACATAAAACTGTCACTATTTCCAGACGACATAATATTAAATGTAGAATACCCTAAAGCTTCTACCAAAACAGTGTTAGAACTAACGAATTCCATAAAGTTGCAGTAGACAAAACTAGTATGTAAAAATTAGTTGCATTTCTATACACAAACAAACTCTTATAAAGAGAAATTTAGATTTTCTAATGTAGAAAATCCCATTTATAACTGCATCAAAAAGAATAAAATATCTAAAAATATATTTAACTAAAGAAGTGAAATATCTGATACTGAAAACTAAAGACATTGATGAAGGAAATTAAAGAAGACACAATAAATGGAGAGATCATTTGTGCTTATAGATTGAAAAAATTAATATTGTTAAAATACTCTTTGCTACCCAAAGCAATCTACAGATTCAAAACAATACTTACCAAAATTCCAATGGCATTTTTCACAGAAATAGAATAAACAATCCTAAAATATGTATGGAACCATAAAAGACCCTGAATAGACAAAGGAACCTTGAGAAAAAACAAAGAGGGAGGCATCTTGATTTCTGTTTTCCACCTATATTATAGAACTGTGGTAAACAAAACAATGTTGTATTGGCATAAAAACAGACACATAGATCAAGGAAATGGCAACTCACTTCAGTACTCTTGCCTGGAGAATCCCAGGGATGGGGGAGCCTGGTGGGCTGCCGTCTATGGGGTCGCACAGAGTCGGACACGACTGAAGCGACTTAGCAGCAGCAGCAGCAGATCAATGGAATGGAGTAGAGAGCCCAGAAATGAACACAAGTGTATATGGTCTATTAATTTAAATAAAGGAGCCAAAAATATACAATAGGTGAAAGGACAGTCTCTTTAATAAGTGGTGTTGGGAAAACTGAACAGCTACATGCAAAAGAATGAAACTGAACCACTATCTTACACCATACAGAAATTAACTCAAAATTAATTGAAGACTTGAACATGAGACCCAAAATCATAAAACTCCTGGAAGAAAACAGGCTGTAAGCCACTTGACATTGATCTCGGTGATTTTGGATTTGACACAAAAAGCAAGGCAATAATAGCAAAAATAAGTAAGTGTGATGGGCAGAGGAGCCTGGTGGGCTACAGTCCATGCGGTCTCGAAGAGTCAGACACTACTGGGAGACTTCACTTTCACTTTTCACTTTCATGCATTGGAGAGGGAAATGGCAACCCACTCCAGTGTTCTTGCCTGGAGAATCCCAGGGACAGGGGAGCCTGGCAGGCTGCCGTCTATGGGGTCGCACAGAGTCGGACACGACTGAAGCGACTTAGCAGCAGCAGCAGCAGCAGCAAGTAAGTGTTGATTACCTCAAATTAGAAAGTTGCACAGCAAAGGAAACCATCAATGAAAAGAAAAAGCAATCTAGAAAATGGGAGAAAATATTTGCAAACCATATATATAATAAAAGGTTAACATTCAAAATAAATGGGGCTTCCCACATGGTGCAGTGGTAAAGAATCCGCCTGCCTGGAATCACCATCTGGAGACCTGGACGTGAGATGGCAACATTGCCTTCCGTGAAGGAAGAAGCAGAAGAGGCCTGGTGGCATCGCGTAGGGTGTGGGGCCCGTCCTGCCTGCCGCGCCCTCTCCACGTGTGTCCTGTCCTGGGACTCGCCGGAGCCCCGGGTGTGGACCCTCGCGGAGGGGCTGGGAGTGGTCCCCCTTAGCTCTGCACTTCCTAGTTTGGACCATTTCACACCCGAGGCTGCTGTTGCTTTCCAGGCATTTGGCTGGTGCCCCAAGTCTTCCTGTGCAGCCGCAGACCAGGAGCCACGGCCCGAGGTCGGCCCCAGGGGCGCCGGGCCTCCTTCCTTCCTTCACTACCAGCTCTAACCTCGCCCGGGCCGGCTCCTTGCCTCAGGGGGACCTCCGTCTCCCATTTCTCACGAAGCTTCTGGTTTTCCCTGGGACCAGTGTGGGCCATGATCCACAGAACTCGTCTGCTGGCCTGGGGGCCAGAGCTTTTTCATTTACGTTGAAAAAGCAGTGACTCCTTTAGCATCGGCTCTCAGAAAGTCGGGGGCTTCCCTGGTGGCTCAGACAGTAAAGCGTCTGCATACAATGCCGGAGATCCGGGTTCAATCCCTGAGTCGGGAAGATCCCCTGGAGAAGGAAATGGCAACCCCACTCCAGTACTCTTGCCTGGAAAATTTCATGGACTGAGGAGCCTGGTAGGCTACAGTACAGTACATGGGGAAGCAAGGAGTTGGACACGACTTGGCGACTTCACTCACTCACTCAGGTGTGATCCCTGAGAAAATCCTCTGGAGTAGGAAATGGCAACTTAACTCCAGTATTCTTGCCTGGAAAACCTCTGGTGGAGCCTGGTGGGCTCCAGTCCATAGACTCGCAAAGAGTCGGACATGACTGAACGACTAAGTAGGGGCACACACTTACTCACACGTATCCCAAATAAATAATTCATCTAATCCAACAGCAAAAACACCAATCTGATTTTAAAATGGGCAAAGGATCTGAATACATGTTTTCCCAAAGAAGACATACAGATAGGTAACAGGTATATGCAAAGGTGTTTAACATCATTAATAATCAGGGAAATACAAACAACTACAATGAGCTATCACTGTTAAAATGGTTATTATCAAAACCACAAACAACAACTGTAGGTGAGAAAGTGGAATACTTGTGCACTGTTAGTAGAAATGTAAGTTGATGAATCACTATAGAAAACAGTAAGAGATCTCTTCAACAATTAAAACAGAAGTGCCAAAGATCTAGTAAGTTACCTTCTGGGTATTTATCTGAAGGAAACAAAAACACTAACTCAGAAAGATATATTCACCCTCATTTTAACTGCAGCATTATTTACAATAGCTGAGACATGGAAGGAGCTGAAGGGTCCATTAATGGATGAATGCATAAAGAAAATGTGAAAAAAAACACACACACAATGGACTATTACTCAGCCGTAAAAAGAAGGAAATTCTTCCCTTTTTTATAACTAGAATGGGTCTTGAGAACACTATGCTGAGTGAAATGAGTCAGACAGAGAAAAATAGGTATCATATGATCTCATGTATGTATAGAACCTAAAAAAAAAGAAAACAAAAACCAAAATGAACTCATAGATACGGAAAGCAGATTGGTGATTACCAGGGGTGGGGAGCTAGGGATGGTGAAAATGGGTGGAGGTGGTCAAAAGGTACAAACTTCTAGTTATAAAATAAATAAGTCCTGGAGATATAATGTACAGCATGGTGGCTATATTACTAATCCTGTATATCTAAAAGTTTCAAGGAGAGTGAATCTTGAAAGTTCTCATCACAAGAAAAAATGTTTGTAACTATGTGTGGTGATGGATATTAACTAGACTTTCTGTGGTGATTATTTTGCAATGTATACAAATATCAAATCAGTATGCTGTACACCTAAAACTAATATAATGTTGTATATCAATTATATATCAATTAAAAAATCTCAGACACCTTTATCCATACCTTGTACTTTCATAGGGTTTTATAATCCATCCAGAAAAAAATTTCCCCCACTATTGACCTCTCCTATTTCATTATATAAACAGATCCTGAGACATGACATTTTTCTAATTTTGGTGACATATTGCTTTATCTTATCACTTCCAGAAAACCATTTACAGTTGCATATACAGCTTGCTCTCTGATCTTTTACCCTCACCATTGTCTTCCAATTCTAATGCAAGACTCCAGTGTTAATACTTCCATTGGACTTGCAGATTATAAGTATGGAATGTATCAATTATGCATTAATTAGAGATGAACTTTTACCTTCTCAGGTATGCTGTCCTTGTCAATGTTAATCAATTTTTTTAGGAAACCAGTTTCTGAAAGAAGTAACTTTGCTGTAGTCCAGTTAGGTTTCTTTTGCAGAAGAATACAAACTGCATTCATGACAGTCAGTACAAGGTAAGGAGGCCGTGTATATACTCTGTAATAAATGGTTAAATCTAATCAACTTCATAACTGAAATCAAAGATACCCTGTAAACTATCTCAAAAGATAACACACACAGATTTTTAACAAGTTTTTGGTAAGAAGATCTAATTGCCAATATATAGCTATTTCATTATTGGGTATCTTCAAAAATTTGAGTATCTTTAGAACATGGGTATCTTTGCTTTAGAAAGATGAAATGAATAACACTTAACTATGTAGAACACACAAGTTAGATGTTAATTATTTTCATTACAAAAGTATTTGCTGCAGAGTTCTTTAAAAGAAGGACCTCTCCTCTTTCATCCCAGGATTGGTTTACTGATAGCCACTTGACAGAAACAGTTGGGGTAGTTGAGAGTCAACCCTATTCCTGTAATTTGAAGGGTGCTGTAAGGTGCAACTCTCTTTAAACACATCCTCTGATTATTATTCATCCTGATCTAAAATTCCTACTCTAAAGATCACAGATAATAGAGAGTTGAGGGAGGAGGGTAGATGGGAATTTGTATCTTAAGTTATTAATGACGTAATTATTGGAACTTTGGAAGTTGCCTCTTAGCTACGTCTGAATCAGCTGACACGTGTTTGTGCATGCTAAGTCCCTTCAGTTGTGGAAACAGCAGGTGGGAAAGAGAATGGACTAAACTGTCTCTGCTGCATGTCCTAAGAATAGCAATGAAGATCATATCAAAGGCATTTCATTTGTCTGGCATTTTGAAGTGAAGTGAAATGTACATTAGCAACATCACAAGGGATAATGTTTTAAAAAAAACAAACCAAAAAATAAATAAATAAAACCAAGGCATATGCAAGGAATTCAAGCATTAGGTTAGTTTTCTTTAGCTTTAGTACAAGGGCAGGGGAAAAGGCCTGCTTAATCAGAGGAAACCAGTTAGCATTAATCTTTTTTGAGCACTTGCCTTATGCCAGACTATTCTAAACATTTTACATGTTTCAACTCATCCAATCCTTTCAGCATTTATTATTACCCCAGTTGCATAGAAAAGAAGTTGAGACACAGAAAGGCTGTATACTAGAAAGCAGCAGTGCCAGAATTCCAACCCAGGAAGCTTGGTACCAGAGCCCACGATAGGTAACATGGCTTATTCTAAAAGTGGGATATAGACTTAACTTTTCCCATGTATTTTTGAGTTCTTGCAACTCAAAAGAGACTTCAGTAAATTACTCACCTTAATTCAGAGACATCAGCTTTATCCAGGGCGTTTAGAGCCACAATTGCCTTGTCGAGAGCTGGCAGTACACTTTTTAATTCATTGTCAGCTTTCTGCAATAAAGTTATAAGTCCCTAAATACATATGAATAAATATAGTTGCATACTTAAAATTTTTATATTTTTAAGTTGGAAAATGTAATGCAACATTTTTACAGTGCCCATAAGTTATGCTTCTGTATGACTTAGGGATGCACACACATGCTTGCACTGTTAGAAACATGTGTTACTGTCCTAAATTAATGTATTTTGCAATCTCTGATGAGAAGTTATCTGTGAGAAGCGAAAACATTGAGTGTTTTCTGCCTTCTGTGTTAGACTTAGTGTAGTTTTAACGTTGCCCTTTTGGGAGTGGTCCACTTAAAGATGGAATTCTAAATAATCCATCTGCCAATCGGGAGACACCGGTTTGATCCTTGAGTCAGGAATATCCCCTAGAAGAGGAAATGGCAACCCACTCCAGTATTCTTGCCTGGAGAAGTCCATGGACAGAGGAGCCTGGCGGGCTACAGTCCGTGGGTTGCAAAGAGTTGGACACACTAAGTGACTGAACATGCCGCTTAAAGACAGATTACGGTAAAGCTGCTGCTGCTGCTAAGTCGCTTCAGTCGTGTCCGACTCTGTGCGACCCCATAGACGGCAGCCCACCAGGCTCCCCCGTCCCTGGGATTCTCCAGGCAAGAACACTGGAGTGGGTTGCCATTTCCTTCTCCAATGCATGAAAGTGAAAAGTGAAAGTGAAGTCACTCAGTCGTGTCTGACTTGTAGCAACCCCATGGACTGCAGCTTACAAGGCTCCTCCATCCATGGGATTTTCTAGGCAAGAGTACTGGAGTGGGATGCCATTGCCTTCATTAGCTTCTCTGTAAAGCTAACGAAGCTTAAAACCCCTCAGCTGCACAGATCCCCTTCCAAGTTCCTGGAAGGAATTTTGCCAGTATGTGTGCAGGGTTATACATTTTTGTAAGACATGCAAAAGTAAGACATTCTATTTGCAATCAAAGAGTCGGACACGACTGAGCGACTGAACTGAACTGAAGATCAATTTCTCTTTACCCTTTTGACTGACTCTTTGTCGGGTATTCTATCATGAAAGGTGGTGCTGGAATGACTGGATATTTTTGGGATTTCGCTAACAAGCTGACTTGGGGGTTATGTTTATGTTGCTTAGAGTCACTTGTCTGTATAATTAAGTTATTACATGCTATTACAAATATGAATGACTTCTAGAAATACTTCTGTTGTCTGCTGTTCCAACTTTCCTGGTGATGTGACACTAAGGTGAAGGGCCAGAGGTCATACTATGATATAACTTGTACTTATAGTGCCCAGCATCAGAATCTTGTCTGTAGAAAATCCTTCCACTTATTAAGATAAGTAAAATTGTAAGTAGATGGTAGATCCTCATTGACACCTACTCAAAATGGAAGTTCATTCTTCCATGAATATAGTTGATAATGCAATGTACACTATTCTAAACCCATACATCCCATTTTTTTGATGAGTTATTCAACAAGAATTAATCAGGATTCATGGACTTTTCGGTAATAATTATCGTAATTTGGAAAGATGTTTTAAAATGTCTCATTGAAAGAAGTAAGAAATTACAGATTCCTTGTACAGATATATGTCAAAGGTGCCTTATTTTATAATTTTTAATTCTTATCAGATCATCTTCAGAAAACAAAGCAGTTCTAAGGACTGTTTATTTGGTTTGTATCACTTCTCTCATTGCCTGAATAATTCTGTCTTTTTAAACTGGCCAATTTCCCTCTGTTCCCTCCAGTCAGAATTCC
The DNA here is from genome assembly GCF_055505025.1 of Bos grunniens. Classification (NCBI taxonomy): domain Eukaryota; kingdom Metazoa; phylum Chordata; class Mammalia; order Artiodactyla; family Bovidae; genus Bos; species Bos grunniens. The sequence goes on from NC_141180.1 coordinate 52,769,922, forward strand.
AATAGGAACCAGTCTGGTGTAGCAGATTACCAAATGTTCAACCCTGGTCTGATCAATGGCCACCCCTAGTCAGAGAAGGCAGAGAGTGGAATTTCACATTTTTCATGTGCAAAGGTTTTTCATGGAGCAACTCCATCAATTAAAAAAAAAATATATATATATTAGCTAAAACCTCAGTTGGGGGAATTATTTATGTATGTTAAATACAAAAGCTACTATCATTAGCTAATATCTCAAAGTATCATAATAAATATTTAGGCAAGGTTTATTATAAACAATAGTGAATGTGAATAGATATTTCTAATAGCCTTTTTGATAATTTCAAAATATTTTGCTTGGCTCCTTGTTAGATCTGATTAGATCATCATTAAAAACATGGCTGAAGAATAAATAGTTCATACCAGAGATATGAGCGGTATCGGCCTGCCGTCTTCTCATTCTTCGCTTGTACTTTCAGTGTTAGCATTATTTTCAATCCAAGGTTTCTCTGAGAACCCTTTTCAAGCTACCTGTCCATATTTTAATTGCTTATTTACTTTAAGCTGGATAACATAATAGGTAAATCCCCTCACTTGGACACAAATAAACTGCAGGGCTTCCTGCTGAGCATTGAGGAAATGAGGAGGCCACCGCAACCAACCCTTCCATCCTTCAGATGATCCTCTTGGAGGCCACATGCATTTCTGATATGGGTTGAATGAGTTTTATTCATTGTAACCAGAAGAACCAGACTATCTATTTTCTTAAGGGACCCTCTGTCTTTGCACTTCACTTAATAGTACCTTGCATGTAGTAGGTATTAATATAAATATTTTCTGGGAAAAAAATGAAAAACAGGCAAAGTTGGAACAGAGACAGGGATCAAGACCATCTCCATGGAAAAGAAATGCAAAAAAGCAAAATGGCTGTCTGGGGAGGCCTTGCAAATAGCTGTGAAAAGAAGAGAAGCGAAAAGCAAAGGAGCAAAGGACACATATAAGAATGTGAATGCAGAGTTCCAAAGAATAGCAAGAAGAGATAAGAAAGCCTTCCTCAGCGATCAATGCAAAGAAATAGAGGAAAACAACAGAATGGGAAAGACTAGAGATCTCTTCAAGAAAATCAGAGATACCAAGGGAACATTTCATGCAAAGATGGGCTCGATAAAGGACAGAAATGGTAGGGACCTAACAGAAGCAGAAGATATTAAAAAGAGGTGGCAAGAATACACAGAAGAACTGTACAAAAAAGATCTTCATGACCAAGATAATCACGATGGTATGATCACTCACCTAGAGCCAGACATCCTGGAATGTGAAGTCAAGTGGGCCTTAAACAAAGCTAGTGGAGGTGATGGAATTCCAGTTGAGCTATTTCAAATCCTGAAAGATGATGCTGTGCAAGTGCTGCACTCAATATGTCAGCACATTTGGAAAACTCAGCAGTGGCCACAGGACTGGAAAAGGTCAGTTTTCATTCCAATCCCAAAGAAAGGCAATGCCAAAGAATGCTCAGACTACCGCACAATTGAACTCATCTCACACACTAGTAAAGTAATGCTCAAAATTCTCCAAACCAGGCTTCAGCAATATGTGAACCGTGAACTTCCAGATATTCAAGCTGGTTTTAGAAAAGGCAGAGGAACCAGAGATCAAATTGCCAACATCCGCTGGATCATGGAAAAAGCAAGAGAGTTCCAGAAAAACATCTATTTCTGCTTTATTGACTGTGCCAAAGTCTTTGAGTGTGTGGATCACAATAAACTGTGGAAAATTCTTCAAGAGATGAGAATACCAGACCACCTGACCTGCCTCTTGAGAAACCTATATGCAGGTCAGAAAGCAACAGTTAGAACTGGACATGGAACAACAGACTGGTTCCAAATAGGAAAAGGAGTACATCAAGGCTGTATATTGTCACCCTGCTTATTTAACTTATATGCAGAGTACATCATGAGAAACGCTGGGCTGGAAGAAGCATAAGCTGGAATCAAGATTGCTGGGAGAAATATCAATAACCTCAGATATGCAGATGACACCACCCTTATGGCAGAAAGTGAAGAGGAACTCAAAAGCCTCTTGATGAAAGTGAAAGTGGAGAGTGAAAAAGTTGGCTTAAAGCTCAACATTCAGAAAACGAAGATCATGGCATCTGGTCCCATCACTTCATGGGAAATAGATGGGGAAACAGTGGAAACAGTGTCAGACTTTATTTTTTGGGGCTCCTAAATCACTGCAGATGGTGACTGCAGCCATGAAATTAAAAGACGCTTACTCTTTGGAAGAAAAGTTATGACCAACCTAGATAGCATATTGAAAAGCAGAGACATTACTTTGCCAACAAAGGTCCCTCTAGTCAAGGTTATGGTTTTTCCAGTAGTCATGCATATATGCGAGAGTTGGACTGTGAAGAAGGCTGAGCGCCAAAGAACGGATGCTTTTGAACTGTGGTGTCGGAGAAGACTCTTGAGAGTCCCTTGGACTGCAAGGAGATCCAACCAGTCCATTCTGAAGGAGATCAACCCTGGGTGTTCTTTGGAAGGAATGATGCTGAAGCTGAAACTCCAGTACTTTGGCCACCTCATGCGAAAAGTTGACTCATTGGAAAAGACTCTGATGCTGGGAGGGATTTGGGGCAGGAGGAGAAGGGGATGACAGAGGATGAGATGGCTGGATGGCATCACTGACTCGATGGACCTGAGTTTGAGTGAACTCCGGGAGTTGGTGATGGACAGGGAGGCCTGGCATGCTGAGATTCATGGGGTCACAAAGAGTCGGACACGACTGAGTGACTGAACTGAACTGAACTGAGCCTGACTTTTAAATTTTTGGGGTAGGAAACAATTTTACAAATCTCTAAGTGACTTTCATTGAGTATATTTTAATTTTACCTGAGCATACTCTTCTACGATTCTTACTTCTTCTGCCATGATTTCTTCATCCTGTTTAACAAGCATCTGAACTTTCTCAACCACTTGGGAATCTTTCTGTAGTTTTTCCATTAGGATTTCTTTCTCCTAATGAACCAAACAACTCTTCTTAAAATAAGTTTTAAGAGACATGATATCTTTTTAAAAAGAGAAATCAAATAGCTTATTTCATTCTTAGAGAATTTGTCAAATCACCTCAAAATATATTTGTTTAATAGACTAATAAAAATGATTACAACAAATATAATTTCATAAAATTATAATTTCATACAAATATAATTTCATACAATTTCATACATATAAAGATTGATGATGAGTAATGATTTTTAGAATACTTGGCCAACTGCAAGTTATCACAGTGCATTTCAGATGTATTTAAGTAATAACTGCAGATTTTTCTATTTCTTTTATAATTAGGTAAATACTTATTATTGGCTTCCCAGGTGGGTCAGTATTAAAGAATGCAGCTGCCAATGCAGGAGATGTGGATTGGATCCCTGGGGAAGGAAGATCCCCTGGAGGAAGAAATGGCAACCCACTCCAGTATTCTTGCCTGGAAAATTCCATGGACAGAGGAGTCTGGTGTTCTACAGTCCATGGGGTCACAAAGAGTCAGACACAACTGAGCGACTGAGCACATGATAATATCAATTATCACATTTAATTATTAGAATATAATAATGGCTGAGTAATACGCCATTACATATAGGTACCACATCTTTTTTTATCCAGTCATCTGTCGATGGATATCTACGTTGCTTCCATGTCCTACTGTAAATAGTGTTGCAATGAACATTGGGGTACATGAGTCTTTTTGAGGTACTGTTTTCTCAGGGTATATGTCCAGTAGTGGAATTGCTGGGTCATATGGCAATTTGCACAGATGTAGGCACAAGGCAATTCCCTGCCTTGTGGACATAGGGCAGGAAGGAGAGGGTGGGACCAACTGAAAGAGCAGCAGTGACGTACAGACACTACCACATACAGAATAGACAGTGGGAAGCTGCTGCATAGCACAGGGAGCTCAGCTTGGTGCTGTGATGACCTAGAGGGTTGGAATGGGGCTGGGTGTGAGGGAGGTCCCAGAAGGAGGGTATATATGTACACATATGGCTGAATCATGTGGTTGTATAGCAGAAACTAACACGATATTATAAACCAATTATATTTCAATAAAAATAAATTAAAAAAGACAATGATGTTACTACTTTGCTATTGTGTTGTTACTGCTTTCCTCATTTTACAGATAAGGAAACTAAGACTAAGAGAGGTTGCACAGCTGCATGGTAATAAAGCTGAAGTTCTAACCCATATTTGTCAAGTATCAGCTTCTGCTTTCAAACACCATTCCATGTTAAACCATAAAATTTAAAAAAGAGATCCAAAATCAAACACACCTTTGTTTTTTGTTCTATTTGAGGGCCAAGAATCAAGAGCTCCTCCTGCATATCTGTGACTAGAGCAGTTGTTTCCAGGATCTTGGATAGGCCCATATGGAAACGTTCCCTGAAGGGAAAGAAAGTATTAAGAGAGCATTTTGTTGTTGTTCAGTTGCTCAGTCATGTCCAACTCTCTGCGACCCCATGGACTGCAGCACACCAGGCTTCTCTGTCCTTCACTATCTCCTGGAGTTTGTTCAAATTCATATCCATTGAGTCAATGACCCAAGCATCTCATCCTGTCATTCCCTTTTCTCTCCTCATGCCCTCAGTCTTTCCCAGCATCAGGGTCTTTTCCAATGAGTCGGCTCTTTGCATCAATTAAGAAAGTATAGATATAACAAAATAATAGCCAAGCAAGATTCACTGTAATCATGGACTGGAGGACCACATAGTAAAGAGGCCCATTCTCCCCAAAATGATATATAGGTTTCCTGTCAGAATCTCAGTAAAAAAAATATTTTTTATGTATAGATGTGCTTATTCTAAAATTTATATGGAAAGGCAAATGAACTAAGGTAATTAAAATAATTTTGAAAAAAAAGAATAAAGTGGGTGGAATTATTCTACCTGATTGTAAGACTGATTACATAGCGACAGTAATCAAGATTATATTGGTATTGGCAGAGAGATAGATATGAAGATTGACGGAACAGATAGAGAAGACAAAAGTAAACCCACACAAGTACACCTAACTCAGTTTTGACAAAGGTGCAAAAGCAAGAGAGGAAGATAAGGTTTTTCAACCAATGGTGCTGGGGCATCAGTTACATCAGATGAACTGTAACCTAACCTTACACCTTATGTTTATGCAAAAATTAACTTGAAATGGACCATAGAATTAAATGTAAAACTATACTACTTTCAGAAGAAAATATAGGAAAAAGTGATCAGGATCTAGGGTTTGGTGAAGAGTTCTTAGACACGAGAAGCATAATTTATAAAAGAAAAAAAATCATAAATTGGACTTCATCAAAAATTAGGACCCTTTTCTCTGTGAAAGGGAGAATGAAAATACAAGTTACCAACTGGAATAAGATACTTGTAATCCACATATCTGACAAAGGACTTATTTTAGAATATATAAAGAATTCTCAAACTAACAATGAAAAACTTGAACAATTTAGAAAATGTGAAAAAGATATGAAGAGACATTAAATTTAAAAGGATATATGGATGGCAAATAAGGGAATGAAAAGATATTCAGCATCACTAACCATTAAGGTGTAAATTAAGATCACAATGTCATATAATTACATACTTATTAGTCAATATACAAAATAGTGACAATACCAAATGCTCTCAAGCATGCAGAGAAACTGACTCTCCCATACATAATTTATAAAACTACAAAAAACAGTACAGTCATTTTGAGTAACAATTTGATATTTTCTTCATAGGTCAGAGGACCTAACAGTTACACTCTTGCCATTTATCCTAGAAAAATAGAAATTTATATCTGCCCAGAAACCTGTACAGAGATATATTCATAATAACTCCAAATTAGAATCAGCCCAAATTCCTTCAATGGTTAGACAAATTGTGGTACACCCATAGGGACTATTACTTTAGCAATAAAATGGAATAAACTCATGATACATGCAATAGCTTAGATCCCAGAGGCATTATGTTGAGTGAAAGCACTATCGCTCTCTGTATGTGAAGAATAAAAATGTAGAAATGCAGAACAGATTAGCAGTTGCAAGGTATTTGGAATAGGAGGAGGAAAAGAGTGGGAGTGACTGTAAAGAGGGTAGCAGTAGGGGGAATCTTTGTGGTAATGAACTCGTTCTATATCTTGCTTGCTGTTGTGGTTATACAAATTGCTACAAATGATAAAGTTGAATGGCATGGAACTATAAACACACATTGTACCAATGACAGTTTTCCGGTTTTGATGTTGTACTACAGTCATGTAAAATGTGAGCACGAGAGAAACTGAGTAAGAGGTACTTTGGACCTCTCTGTACTACTTTTGTAACTTCCTGTGATCTAATAATGTCCAAAACAAATTTTCTTTTTAAATAAGAAACAATAAGATAAGTTTGAAAATTTTTCATTTATCTATTCACTAGAATAAAAAACTGAAAATATACATTTGTATGGAATAAAATAAATGAAAGATTTAAATAAGAAGACTACTAAGCTATTGGTCCACAAAATTTTAGTTCTAAGACAGGGAATAAGTTCCATAGAGCATTTTCTAAAAATTGAATATATGGTTTCTATTTCTTGGGCTTTCATAATCTATGAGAACATCATCACCCATACCCTTTAAATTGTGAATTACACAGATATTTTTGATATTTTATTTTTTATCTAGCTCTAGGATAGGTCCTCAAAAGTCTCATGTGGATTACCACATTAGCTTTCAAGTCTTGTTTTTATTTTTTGTCTCTCTCCAATTTATTCTCCATACCAGAGTGATCTTCCTAAAATAAGTCTATTTATACTATTTACCTATTTAAAGAGTTGTTATTTGTTGTGTGTTGTGTACATCAGACGTTGCGCTTAGCATTTAATTTGTAAACATATGACCCCCTAGAAACAGGTGATATTAAAAATATAATGGACTCTAAGGGAAAACTAAAGAAACACAGACAACTGAAACTAAGCTCCCAATGAAGCGCACTCTTATGACAGGTAATCTGGGCTTTAAAAGTGATTATTTCCCAAAAGGGTATCTCCCACTGAAACAGGATGCTAAATGTTTTGGGGGTGGAGAAGAGGCGTGGACTGGCTGTAAGAGACCCAAAGCACATAATTAACCCTTCCCTTCCCTTTTTTCCTGTCCCATATCTATCCCTGGGAAACTTCTTACTGGATTTGTAAGAAGTAAAGAAGAGCTATGAAGTTGGGACTTATCACCTGGTGCTTCTTTTTACCAAATAGTTATACTTGATGGCTATAAGCGCTATTGGATATTGATGATAATGATCATGCACATAAGGGGATAACTTATGGTAATCCTGATTACACATCAGGGGGGTAAGGAGATGTTCTACAATAGTTCAAGGTAATAAGGAAGAAACTATTGAGCAACTTAAGGATGTACAATGTGGGTAAGACATGGGGAAGACTGTGGATGAAGTGATTGTGACAGACACTGGTCATACCAATCATGACTGCGAATGGAGAGCAACAACCCTGGATGGTGGGAAGGGGACACCTTAAAACCTGGAGGTTGGAGGTAGAAGGAAGTTCCATTAATTCCTTATAACTCTTGTCTATAGGGCATCTGGCCAATTTACCCAGCCTGTGGCCATCATACTCAATTTAATCACCAACCAACAAAAGGCTTAATCCATGGACTTTCAGAAGCATTTTAGGAGCTGCTAACCCAGAGGAGTGAATGGCCTTTATGTAAAACAATGGAACAAGATTAACCTTTTGAACTAATAGGATTGTTTTCACAGACTGTAGCAACTGTTGTACAATTGATGTTGAATGTACCACTCAAAGTTGTTGACAAAAAATAAATGAGATTCTGATACCATGTGGGTAAAATGCTGCTGCTGAGGTTGGTACTGCTTCTGTAAATGTCAGGTCTATACTCGTGCACCACATACAAACTAGTTTAAACTCTCAAGCATGAGTGGTGGTGAAAATTTTCATTGCCCTGGGCTTCCAGCTGGCCAATAAAGGCAGAGTATGGGCAAATGCCAATTATTGACACATTTGGATCAATAACAATTTTAACTGGCTTGGCTCAAGATATGAAATCTGTCTGTGGTCTGTCCTCTAAGTGGCAGTCATCATGGCCATTCTCACCCAATGTTGTCCAAGAATGGATTTGGTCTAAGTCCCTATCAGTGCATTTAACTGGGGTATCTGATAGAGTGGGCTGTTCTTTTTCAGCTGGATAAATGACAGGTTGGAGGATAGAGCTGTAAAGGAATGCCTTCACATGGTACCCTGGCAACTTTTTATGCCTTCCTATAGGTCACACAGGAGAAGGTTTAACTACAACTGAGATAAGTCTGTGATCCTTCTGGAACATGAGAGCATGGAATGCTTGTGAGCAGATGCTATAAGACTATTTCCCAGTGTCTTTATCTTCTGGGAGGCTGCCATGAGATTGTTTCTCAACGACTCTAGAGTTCTGATTAGATATGAGACTTTCTACCTCAGGTTTCCTCCCCCCACCCTTCCCAGGTCCAGCTGAAGGTTCTAAAACTGCGGAGCTGCAGCATGCCGTGGATTTCTCAGCAACAGGGCATCCCACTATCAGTGTTGTAGTTGGGAAGAGTCCCTGGAGAAGGAAATAGCAACCCACGCCAGTACTCTTGCCTGGAGAATCCCATGGACAGAGGAGCCTGGTGGCTACAGTCCATGGGGTCCCAAAGAGTTGGACACAACTGAGTGACTTCCACTTTCATTTCATGGGATAAGGGACATTGGGAATGGCAATGCTGGTTACTCTTGTTTTCAATGTCCATGTCTGACTCTAATAGTCTATTGCTTCTTCACTGGCAGAATCTGTCAGCCTTGCCTTTACAGGGGCAACCTGTGAATGACCACAGGGGAGATAGACACCTACCTCTTGAGATCTTCTGTAGCTTTTGCTCTTTTCCCTCCAATGAAAAGGTGGATTTGGGTTCACTTGCATTTGTATCCCTTTTCACAAATAAGAGCACAAATATATATCTGACTTGGTCTCAAAGTCTTACCTCTTCTTTTGCATTTTCTTCTCTCGGGACTTCAAAATGTGGACAAATGTATCCATGAATCGCAAGTAGTTATTGGGAGTGATATAATAACGCCTTCTAGTTGTTTGAAAGTATTTTATGTTCAACTCTTTTATGCTTCTGTGGATTTGGACACATGTTGGAACTAGTCTTTCTTTTAAGTTCTGAAAAATAGTAATTTCTAAGAATTAAGAGAAAGCAGTCTAAATACACACACAAAAGAAAATTGACAATGCAAATACATTTGTCATTTCTGAGATGTGGAGACACAGAAAAAGGGTTTGGATGAATGGGACTAAAAATACATGAGTTTTAGTGGTTAGGATGAGCTTAGAGTGGAAAAGACAAAAAGAAAAAAGGTTAACAATAAATGACATCTCAGCTAGGTTTTTCCCTTATTTCTGCTGCAGCACTCCAAGGATTTAGGGTACACTGTCAATGGCCAAGGTTTATAGTGCTTTATCTCTTATCTTCCTTTCTTTAAAGTAGGTTATTGATAGCAAGATACCCAATTTTCATGAGTAAAATAAAGCTAGAAAAATGTAAGGACTTAAAGGATGTATAGTCAGCCCTCTGTATCTGTGGGTTCTGCACACACAGATTCAAACGACCACTGAAAATACTTCTTAAATATTCCAGAAAGTTTCCAAAAGCAACATATGAATTTCTCTTGTGCTGGCAACTATTTACATAGTATTTGCATTGTATTTACAATTATTTACATATACTTACAATGTATTAGGTATTACAAGTAATTTAGAGATGATTTAAAATATAGAATGTGCACATATTATGGGTAAATGCTATACTATTTTATATAAGGGATTTGAGCATCCAGGGCTTCCCTCATAGCTCACTTTGCAAAGAATCTGCCTGCAATGCAGGACACCCCGCTTCGATTCCTAGGCTGGAAAGATCCTCTGAAGAAGGGATAGGCTACCCCGTCCAGTATTCTTGGGCGCCCCTTGTGGCTCAGCTGGTAAAGAATCCGCCTGCAATACAGGAGATGTGGGTTTGATCCCTGGATTGGGAAGATCCCTTGGAGAAGGGAAACGCTACCCATTCCAGTATTCTGGCCTGGAGAATTCCATGGACTGTATAGTCCATAGGGTTTCAAAGAGTCAGGCACGACTGAGTGACTTTCACTTTCATTTGAGCATCCTGATTTTGGTATTTTGCAGGGTTTGGGGGAGGGGGCTGGAACCGTTCCTTATGGAAATCAATGGATCAATCATTGTAGAGATACAGGTAGGCAAAACTAGAGTAGAAAGAGTGTCCTCTTTGCTTACCTTCAGAGAGAATCTGACTTGAACATAATTTAGTCCTGTTTACGCATCTCCAGTCCACCAAGCCTAGTTAAACCGGTCACTCTTAACTCAGCTGCAATTTCTTGCTGGTTCCACCCTGAATCTACCCCTTATTGGCCTTTGCTTTCCTTGAACACTTGGAGAGGTAAGGTTGTAAGCCCCTTTCTAGGCCCCACAGAGTTTCAGGTCTCTCTGAATTTGCAACTTCTTTTGCCAACATCTCTCGGGATCTTCATTTGAATCACTCTAGAACAGATTCTTACTGACTTGTGGCTTATGAGTTCTGAGGTAATTTTGCGTGTGGCTTGTGCTCTCATTTCTTTGTAGTTGTGTTGCTGTAACCAACCCAGTGAAATTCACAAGAAGAACACAGAAGGTTGCAGTATCCTTACCAGAGCATGCAAAATGGAGGTGGTTTACCTTTGTGGAAATCTGCTGTCTACCATGAGAGCAGAACAGTGAAGAGACCCCAGCAGTGAGGAATCTCGGCATCATTGAGACAGGGTGAATTAGGGGGCAAAAGAGATGAGGAGTTGATAAAGAGTCAAGACAAACACTTGACTTATTTCATAATTTTGCCCAGAACTGCCTCTCTTTGCCCACCTAAGGTTCATTGTCATTCAGAGATGTAGTGTTGTTGGATTCTGATAATAAATTGAAATCTTCACTTGCATTAGATTTCTTTAAAGGGGTTATATTTACCTCTCTGTTCTTGATATCCACTTTTTCTCTTAAGAAAGTGTCAGCTACAATCAGCAGAGCTTCTTCCGGCCACTTCTCATACCAATCAACTGTGCAGGAGCTGATCAGGGAAGGATATAGTCTACAGTTTTGGTGAAAGTTAGGTCTTGTAGGGCTCATGGTCATAAGAATATTAAGATTTTTATGTATTCTCTGAAAATTAATAAAAATATAATTTGTTTAAATGCAATCCACTTCTTTGAAGAAAATATTATATGGAAAATTCCATTTAAAATTTGTTTCAATTTTTTCCTTAATGGGGGGAGTACCTATCAATCATGTACTGAGTATCTGTCATAAATCAGAGTCCTTCCAGGGGAAACTACAAGCTTAACAGAGCCCTTCTGAGGAAAGGAGGCAGGTTCTGTTCTAGAGGACCTCACCCTCTTGGCTTCAGCTGGATGGACTGGGTAGGGGAGTCACTGGACTCAGAGCATTCCTTGTATAAACCATCCTTTATAAGGGGATCTGGTGCTAGAACTCTATTCAGTAGGGCAGTTTGTATCAGATGGTGATGAGTCTGTCTATTTAACTGTTTCCTCTGGAGTGGTGTGCATTTAAGACTCACAGAAACTCAAAGAAAGAAACAGATGAATTAAAGCTAAAAGAGATGCAGAGAATCAGAACAATGTTATGTACATAACACCTCAGAGATACTAATAAACTCCTACAGCTGAAGGATTACAGCCAAGTAGTATTAGATTCTACATAATTTTTCAGGTCCTAGGCAAAGTGCTAGTTTCAAAGAAGTTTGCCTGCATCCTTGCCCCACCTAAAACCTGGTTGTGTTGTTGCTGTTCTTGGCTTCTTGGAAGGACTTACCACAGGGTACAGATTCCTTCCTCATTGCCTACATCACTTTATGATAAAACCACATTATTGAAAGCAGCTTCAGTGAGTCAATGGTCCATCTAACTCAAAGGGTTCAACTTGTACAAAGTGATAATATCTTTGAGTATCAGGCAACCTATTTTGCCAAATAAGAGTGGTAAAGCTGAAGGAAGACTAAAGGGTAAGATTTTCCCCCTCCTGCTTGTCTTTAAAATTTTTATAAAAACAAATGCAACTCAATGCAAAATTCACAAAATACAGAAATCTTTAAATTGAAAATGAAATTGCATGTGTGCTTAGTTGTGTCCTACTCTTCGTGACCCCATGGACTGTAGCCCACTAGGCTCTTGTGTCCATGGACATTTTCCAGGCAAGAATACTGGAGTGGGTTGTCATTTCCCACTCCAGGGGATCTTCCTGACCCAAGGATTGAAATTTGTCTTTTGTGTCTCCTGCACTGGTGGGCATATTCTTTACTGAGCCACCTGGGAAAACCCACAAAATGAAATTACCTCTCTTTGCTTTGCCCATTTGCAAACTCCTACTTGAAGATATCCAACAGTTTAAAATGTGTTTTCACTATTTATTATTACTGTAAAAAACCTCACATCATTTTTGAAAGTATGGCATATATATAAAATTAAAATTGATTTCTACTTGGGATTCTTATTTTTTATTTCTGGAGGGCACTATTCGCCACACTCTAAATCAGAATTTATTTTCCTTTTCCACTCACAATCTATTGGGTAAACCAATTTTGTAAAGAAGTGCTAGAGTGCCACAAGTTTTCAGGATAACTCCTGTCCTTCTTTCTACTGCAGCATTTTAAAATACAACTCAATTCAAACATCCATTTATATTATACTGTTCTCTTACAATTGTGGATTCCATTCCCAGAATTTTTTACATGTTTTTGTTGTGCAAGATCACTAAGTATCTGCTGAGGAAGGGATGGTGGTTCAGTTCAATTTTCAAATGTCTCCATAAAAGATAGAAACTGACTTGAGAAATAAGTTGGCCTGTGGTACTTTACCAGTGAACATTTTGGCTTGGGTAATCATATCTATCTGTTCACTCAGCCACTGGTCATTCATCATGTCTTAAAGACACAGAATGCCTAGTTAATTTGTCCAGTTGATATCTCTCATCAAGCTGATTCTTTCACAGCAAGCTCACTGCCGAGTTCATTCTGAATATTACCTGCTCTACCTGGATAACCCATAACCTCCTGGACAGTTCTAGGGCTTTTTAGGGGGATGAGGAATTCTTGTTTCTTTCCTTTCCAGGCTTGTTACCAGCATACAACTGAAATAAAAAAAACTTCATTGGCTAGAAATGGATCACAGGGTGTGAAATAATCTTGGGATCTTATTTCTCTTATTGCCTCAAGCTATTATTATTTTTTTAAGTCATTGTTAGCCAGTCAGTCCCAGATTCTTGCTCATGTTTGTCCTGCCTATGGTGTGTCTGTGTATAAGGATGGCAGTCATTATTATAGCTTTAAACACTCATGTAAAAAACCAAAGAAATTATCCAACTTGAAATTCATGTACAGAATTATAAACACAGTCTATTTTTTAATGCAGACCTTTATGTTCATTGCAGCATTATTTTCAACAAATAGTGGACACTAGCATAAAATTTTGTGAAATTTGAACATGGTCTGTTGTCAATTTAATATGACAATTTGATAAAGGCAATCCACAAAAATGTACCTTTTGGAAGAACAAAAGTAAAGCTTGCCTATTATCGACATAACCAGACTGTTCGGCAAGAGCTCTAAGCTTGAGGGCAATCGCATCCAGCTCTTCATTTTCAAACAAGTCAGGTATTTTCCCCAAATTAATAATGCTGTTCAAATCTTCCATAAATAACTCCTTAGGCAAAACATACATTTAATCAGGAATGAGTAAATTGGGCATGTATTCTACTCTGGACAAAGCTAATCGAGAAAGCAATAGTGTTTCAGGAGAACTTAGATCAAAAAAATAACTTCTTTTAATGTGAGCCCATCAAAAACATTTTTTTCTGAGTCAAAATAAGCTTTATCTATTCATTCATTTATTCAAACATTAGGGAAACAGATTTGGTACCGACAGCATGCCAAACACTGCGCTGTGCATGGGGAAGAGGCGCGGGAGGAGTGGGTGCAATGATTAAGTTGAGCAGGGACTCTGCTTCACACAGTTTATAGCAGTTCTCGGTATCTCTACTTTTGTGTTTGAATACTACACAAATTATTAGAAATCACATGGCCAAAAGCTTATTTTAACCAAGAACATCTCTATAAAGGGTTCCAAAATGAATGGGAAGGTAACAGAGGAGAAGCAGCAATGAAAGAAATTCTACCAGAGGAGTAATAAAAAAAAGTATGAGCACTTTGGTTTTTAGAATAAATCCAAGCTTTCTTTTAACAAAAAAGCATTATTAGCATTATCAGTGCCTCAAGATACAGTATTCTTTAACCACCCACAGGGACCTGGTATTTCAGCCCAGTTGAGAAAGGGCAGAGAACTCGGGGGCTGCGTCCAAGAGAGGCCAACAGAGGTGACATGGGGCTAACTGCTTTCCTGTCTCACCTAAGACATGATGGAGAGCCACCAAAGATTTATTAAGTACTCTGATTATTGCCTACTTGTTGAGAGTCTAGCTAAATTACCCCATAGTACTATTGCTTCAGCACCCATTTTGTTTGGCCAAGCAGCCTGCTGGGGGATTTAAACTGACATTATACCTCTAATGGATGCACATGCCTTAGATACCAACCCACAGAGTTAAAAGCAAATGTAAATTCTGATATGACTTCCCAATAGCCCTTGTGTCAAGTCTTCCCTGCTTCCCAGAGCCTTCCCTATATGTGCTCCTTAGATAAGACCCCCATGGAACTTACCCTTGTTGGGTTTGAATTGACCAATCTGGCCCTAGCCTGGAAACTCCAAAAGCACTGCAAAGCACTGTACCCCCAATCAAGGTGTGTGCCTTGGTCCTACCTCTCTCTCTCTCTCTCTCTCTGCACTTTGCCTTGACTTCCCATCGGTTCCCTCAAAGCATGCTGTGTACCTCCTGCAGAACCTGAGTAATAAACTTCTTTTTCAGATTCTCTTGTCTTTTGTTAAACTGTAGCTCACCATCTGGTACCCTGCACTTAACAAATGTTAACAAACTTAACAAAGTCATAACATCATTTTTTTGGATTCATGTGGAAAGCAATGATGTGGCTAGAAAAAGTCTGGAAAGGAGATGCAATAACCTTAAAGTTCTGCATAACATGGAAAGTGAAAGTGAAAGTCGCTCTGCTATGACCGACTCTGCAATTCCATGGGCTATACAGTCTATGGAATTTTCCAGTTCAGAATACTGGAGTGGGTAGCCATTCCCTTCTCCAGTAGATCTTCCCAACCTAGGGATCGGACCCAGGTCTCCCGCATTGCAAGCGGATTCTTGACCAGCTGAGCCACCAGGGAAACCCCTGAATAACACAGGAGCCATGTTCAATTCAGCTTTGACAGTGGATTTCTGAAAAAATAGTTTCTTAAATTAGAATGATACATTCTTGGCAGGGGAGAAACTACATCTTCTGAAATCTAGCAAGTGTCTGGCAGAAACCTCAACCTGATCAAGGAGCAGAATATTCAAATTTGGGAAGGGGAGAATATATAGTTAAAGCAGAAAAACTGGATATTATGGAGAATAGCAGATATGACATGGCTCTTGGATTTACTTTCAAAATATGACATGAAAAACAAACAGACACATACAACTCTAGGGAGAGAGGCCCAGTATTAGGAGAAAAAATAAAATGGGAGTTTGAAACAATACTAATAACTATCCACCTCTGGATCATAGATAATAAACAATATTCCCTTGAAATTTTGCCACAAAGAAGTACATACAATCTGAGGTGGTATTCCTAATTATGCTTTGGCTGTGGAAGGGTATAACTTATTCAAAAGAATAGATTTTTTAAAAGTTGAGCGATTAACATTTTTTGCTTACATATAAATAAGGCATAAGCTGCAAAGAAAGGTCTTGGCTTTGGTGAAACTTGAGCAGAAGGATAAAGAACAGAAACAGAAGCCTCAAACTCTGTGAGAGCACATTGTAGATTTCATGATCAGACAGTGGATACAGATGAAAGGGTTATTTTTAAAAGACAGATTATAAAACTGGTTTTAATGTAAAATGGATGACTTTAGTTACACAGATAAATTACTTCCAAGTAGTCAGTTTAAATTATAGAAACAGAAAATTCTTTTATTGTGGTACTTATGTATAACTATATACAGAATGATTGTAAATTCATAAACTCTATAGGCTATGATTGGATAAGCATGAAAAATAATGAAAAGAATTGATATGGCAGGTTAATAGGACCATAGATAAATATTTTCTTTCCAAATATTAAATTTGGAGGGTTCCACTGTGCCACCTGGGAATACCCCACATAAATATTAAACTTTAGCAAATAATAAAAACAAAAAGTACTTACTTGATCTAGGTTCAAATTACTAACTATCAAAGCAGAGGGGTTGCCTTCTAATCCTGCTTGCATAAACACTTTTTTGAAATCTTCTTTGAATTCTAAGTAGGCATAATTGTGAGATAAAGGCACCCTGTATATTTTGTGTTCTGCCAAATAACAGGCCAGAGTCGCACAAGTTTCTTTTCCACATCCATCTATTCCAATCTTGGGAAGAAAAAAAAATAGAAATTTTATTAAACAGAAATAAAAAGTTTTCTACTTAGATGTGCTAGAAAGTTAGTAAAACTACCTAAGACTATTTTAAAATGCTTTGATAAACACATGAAACATAAAGTATTTTATCAAAATCTTATAAGGCACTCAAACACTTTTAATATTTTAATCTTTTCTCTTCACAGCCTCTTGAACTACATGAAATAACTGCACTGAAAATAGCATAGATAGGCTTATAAAATCACTGCAATGTGACTATCAACATTTGAGTCTTCATTTGTAAGGATTCAAAAAAGTCTTTTTCCATTTACTGTGGGCAATAACACTCAAGAAGTGCTCTTTGGGAATGATGATAAAGTTTTACCCTTTTAAAACAGTTTATTAAGGTGCACACTATAGACTATACCTGTTTTAAGTGCACAATTACATGATTTTTAGTAAATTTACAGAGTTATGAAACCATCACCACAATCCATTTTTAGAGTACTTCTATCATTCCCCAAATATCCCTCAAGCTTATTTGTAGTCAATCCTGTTTCTAATCTCCAGTCCCAGGCAACCATTAATAGGCTTTTTTTCTCTATAGATCTGCCTTTGTTGGACATGCCCTATGAATGAAATCATACAGTAAGAAGTCTTTTGCATCTGACTTCTCAGTTAGCATGATGGTTTTGAGGTTCTCTGTGCTGTAGTGTGCATCAGCAGTTCATTCCTTTTCCATTAATGGATTCGGGGATGTTAAACCAAACATACATTCCTAGAATAAAACTCACTTGGCCATGATATATAAT
This sequence comes from Bos grunniens, assembly GCF_055505025.1. NCBI lineage: Eukaryota > Metazoa > Chordata > Mammalia > Artiodactyla > Bovidae > Bos > Bos grunniens. The sequence goes on from NC_141180.1 coordinate 52,787,323, forward strand.
ATTCATATGTTGTTACATTCAGTTTGCTGATATTTCATTAAAAAATTAACAACTATATTCACAGTGATATTGGTATGTAGTTCTCTTTTTTCATGATGTCTATACAGTTTTGGTATCAGGGTGGTACTGGTCTCATAGATTAGCTGGGAAGTATTCCTTCTTCTATTTTCTGGAAGAGTTATAAAGGACTGATTTAATTTTTCCTTAAATGTTAGAATTCTCTAGTGAAGCCATTTGGCCCTAGGCTTTTCTTTGTGATAAATTTAAAAATTCCTAATTCAATCTTTTTATTAGTTATGTAAGTACAGATTTTATATTTCTTCAGTTCAGTAATTTATGTCTTTCGAGGAAGGTGTACATTTCATCAAGGTGTATTAAATACTTATCTTAATAGTTGGAGTGTTCTTGCCTTTTTTCTCTTGATTATCCTCTCTAAAGATTTGCCAGTTTTGTTGATCGTTTCAAAGAATCTTTTTTTTTTTGTTTATTTTCATTGATATTCTCTATTGTTTTTCTATTCTTTACTATCTTCTCTCATCTTTTCTCTCATATAACTTCCTCTTTGGGCTTAGTTTTCTTTTCTTTTGTAGTTTTGTAAGGTGGAAACTGAGGTTATTTACTTGAGATTTGTACACACTACCATATGTAAAATGGATAACCAAAAAGGACCTACTATATAGCACAGGGAACTCTACTCAATCTCATGTGGCAGCGTGGATGGGAGGGGACTTTGGGGGAGAATGGACATATGTATGTGTAAGGCTGGGTCCCTCTGCCATCCACTTGAAACTATCTCAACATTGTTGATCAGCTATACTCCAATATAAAATAAAATATAGGCATTTGTAGCAGTAATTTTCCCTCGAAGCACTGCTTTAGGTATGTTGTGTTTTGTTTGTTTGTTTGTTTGTTTTGGTATGTTGTGTTTTTGTTTTCATTCACCTCAAAGCATTTTCTAATTTCTCTTGTGATTTCTTCTTTTACCCATTGGTTACTTAGGAATGTATTATAAAGGTTCTGCATATTTGTGAATACTCCAAATTTCTTCCTGTTATTGATTTCAGTAGTAATTCTTTTGTGATCTGAGAACATAATTTGAATGACTAAATTAAACAGTCATAATAATGTGACATATCATTGGTTGAATACATTGGATTTTATTTAGCCTTCTGAAAGCTTTTCTCTATTTAAGGTATTGGCGGAATTTCCAAGAATTTAACTCTCATTTGCCTTCATGAGCAGTAAAATTTTGTGCAACGACTCATTTTTCTAAATAAATATTCAAGGAATTGTATTATTTTTGAAGTCAAGATTCACCCGCACAGACACTGTATTAATACTGAAGATATGCTAGAGATGGTGCCAGACCCACCACTGTTTTTACACATTAAATGCCTTCCAAAAACAAATAGCTGGTGAACTTTTAGGCACTTTTGAGAGGACAAGGATCTTGTCATACAAGTCAATGAATATGAGCTTTCATAAGTAGAAAGTGTGCAAAAATTAAATTTCTGTAAGCAGAATTTTTATTGAATTTCCTTAATTTTTATTTTGCATACTAAAAAATTTGAAAAATTTAAATTCTTACCAGTAACATATGACTTCCTGATTGTCGAAGGATCCTTGTAGCTCTTGCAATGTGTTCTATGGCTTCCTTGAAAAATACCAAGGAATTAGAAATCTACCAGGGGAAACAAACAAACAAAAAAAATAGAGTGATTATAGGCATAGAAAAATTAAGTGTTCATTGTGGTTTTACATATAAGATATAGAAGTGAGAACGACTAATCTGGTAATCCAATAATTTAGACCCAATAAACTAGTTTATATTTATGGAAAAGAGGTGTGCACAATGAGAACTGTCCTTTTGCCAATATTCTGATGAGCAAGATTGGGAGGCGGGCATAGGCTTGAGGGAAGAGAATGAAGGGGAGAGCAGCAATATCCAGGCTGATTTTCTATTTCTCTGTCTTGGGGTAGAACAAGCCTCAAGGAATCTGTGTATGGTATCTGATTTTGTTGGTGTCTATGTTCCAAATCACCTTTGCTCATAACTGTAATGGGAATGTAGTTTCCCATTGGACTTCCCTGGTGCCTCAGATGGTAAAGAATCCTCCTGCAGTGCGGGAAACCTGGATTGGATTCCTGGGTTGGGAAGATCCCGTGGAGAAGGACATGGCAACCCATTCCAGTATTCTTGCCTGGAGAATCCCTATGGATAGAGGAGCCTACAGGGCTACCTACAGTTCATGGGTCGCAAAGAGTCGGACACGACTGAGTGACTAAGCACAGCACAATGCGAAAGACTGTGAATTATTCCCAGCTATATTGTTGCTACTTGTTGCCACACCCTCTCTTGCATTTAATTCCCTTAACTTTAATAATTCAACATTTTACCGCTTCAGTTGTGCACCTTTTATTTAAATGAGGCAAAATAAGATGAACCTATACTTCTACTGGACTGCACTAAAATTTGAGGGTGCATTTTTTGATCTCTCTCGCTCTTATACATACACACACATCTCAAAAATATTTGATTTTACATACACATATACATATGTGTACTGTTAGTCGCTCAGTCGTGTCTGACGTTTTGCAATCCCATGGACTGTAGCCCACCAGGCCCCTCTGTCCATGGGGATTTTCCAGGCAAGAATACTGGAGTGAGTTCCCATTTCCTTCTCCAGGGGATCTTCCCAACTCAGGGAACGAACCTGAGTCTTCTGCATTGGCAGGCAGATTCTTTACTGATTGAGCCACCAGGGAAGCCTGTATATATGTGTGTGCATATATATATATATATTTGAAAATAGTATTCCTTAGATTTTTGTATAGTATATGTCTCTACCTCCAAAGACGCTGAATTCAACTTCATTTGGAATTCAGTAAGTACTTCGGCAAGTTTATTATAGTCATTGGTATACTGATAGGTCTTCTTTTTATGAGATTTGTTTACATCCAAGAAATCCACAAATATAATTGGGTCATTTATCAGTTTTTCTTTGGTCCATTGGATCTATTGTAAGGTGATTGAATAGAAATTGTTAATAGCACAATTTTACTTATTATCAAGACTAAAACAATGTACTTGTATCAGAGAAGTTCTTAGCACAGTAGGTCTAGGTCTTGGGGGTTCTTAACCTTTTTTTGTGCCATGGATCCCCTTCTGACAGTGAAACCTGTGGACTCCTCATAAGAATAACATTTTAAACACATATAGTAAAATGCAAGGGTTGCAAAGGAAACCAAATACACTGAAATACAGTTCTGTTTAAGAACTCTGAGAATCTACAGTCTCTAGGTTAAGAACTGCTGCTGTGGGAATAACATGTTGACACCACGAGGTCTCACCAACAATCTGAAAAACAGAATCTTTCCCTAGTCAATTGTTAATCACCACCATAGATTTGCAAGCTTCCATATTTGCTTTCTTGGTTCACTTGACAAACCCTTGCCTGTCTTTCAGACCAAGTTCGTGGGCTAACCCCTTCTTTGAAGTCTGACCATTTCCCTCTTCCTAAAACTGAGATAAAATTATTCTTTCTTCTTTTGTCCTACTATGGTGGTGTGTGGATGGGCCTGTTACAGTGCTTACAGAAATGTATTGCAACTGTTAGGTTGTAAGGTGCTTGGAGGCAGGGCTTACATTAGTTCTAAGGAGGTTTTAGAACTTACCTCAGTTGATGTCTGGCCCTGGAAATTCTTAATAGGCTCTCAGAAGGTGTTTGTTTAAGCAAAAGGCTAAAGGAAGGTCGAGGGACAATATGACATGATGGTTAAGAGAATATCTGAAGTCAGATAGCCAGGACTCCACCACTTAACTAACTATGCAACCTTGGGTAAATTCTTAATCTCACCTTGCCTCCGTTTCTTCATTTGTAAAATGAGGATTATAACAGGACTTAAATCACAGAGATGTTATGAAGATTTAATTGAGTAATGATGGGTAAAGCTTTTAAAACAGTGCCTGGCACATTGTAAGTGTTAACTGTTATTAGAGCTATCACATTTTACTATTTAAAAAGTCAACCAGTCAAACAACTGACTAAATGGAATTGTATAAACCCAAATTCTTACAGGAATAATTTACATCCTTAAATTTTTAAAGTAGGTTTGGGTAATAGTTCTTTAATTTGGGGGTACTGTAGCTGTTCTTACTGTCTGTGGGACTAACTCCTACTAGGGAAAGACCTGTCTCTAAGTATTTGCTTACTCATTTTCTGCTGCCTCTACATCTATTCTTTGGTCTAGCAAAGTCTTAAAACTAAATTGCAGTTGGAATGTATAAGGCAAGAATTTAGATTCTTCTCCCAGGACAGAAATAAGCTCTCTTTAGATAGTTATTTTAGCAAAGCCTCTGCATTCCTTCATTCATTCCTTTATCTATTCATTCATCCCAGATGTATTTATCAAGTACCAGCTAGGGGTAAGGGAGGATGTTAAACTCTGGAGATTTAGGTGAGGATAACAATTAACGATTTTGTTCTCATGGAACTCATTGGTTAGAGAAAGAGATAGGCAATTACATTTTAATTAGTTCTATGGATAGGAAAACCCCATAGTCCTATGATAATACAAAGACATTTAACCTGGAAAGAATGTGATTTAGGCTAGAGAAAAGCATCAGGAAAGGAAGCATAAGCTGAATCTTGAAGGATGGTCAGGAGTGAGCCAAGGGAAGGGACCTATATGAATAAAGGAAGAGACAAGAGAGACCATTCTGCACTGGCCAAAGTATGAGGTGAGGGGCTCAAATTTCTGACATGGATGGAGGCTTGAATGATAGTATCAATACTGAGGTAGGGGACACCAGGGAGGCGGCATCAGGGTAGTACATAGCGTGCAGTAAAGGAAGACTGGAAATGGTTTTGCAAATGGTTTTTCATGTTGAGAATGAAGTACCCAGAGTAATATGAGACAGATTTAGAAGTCAAGCCAAGGTCTAAATATAGCATTCAGGCTCTTTCTGCCAAACCACCAGCCTGTCTTTGAACAGTAGATATAAGATCTGGTCCTTTTTAATACAATGATAGCTTACATTTACTGGGCACTTATGTGTAAGAAACTGTTGTAAACACTTTACACAAGTTAGTGCCATTAATTCTCACCACAGTCCTATGAAGTAGGTACAATTACTACCTGTTCATTAGAGATGAGGGAACCTAAACACAGAGGGGTCACTTGCTACAGGTTTCATAGCTCATAAATGGAAGGGTTGGGCTTTGAACTTGGGCAGAGCCTGTGTTTGTAACCTCTGTATTCAACTGCTTCTCAGGTTGTTAGGGAAGGAAAGTGAGAAAAGAAAGGACTGGAGATTCTACTGCCTGTGTGAAGGAAAGTAGGAGTAAGATGAGTGTGAAGCATCACCAAAGAGTAGCCCCAAAGAGGGACAAGAAGAACTGCACACTGGGTAGAGCCCTGAGAAATTCTGGATAAGCAGATGGAGCTGTTGGTGGATGTGGAGATAACTGCTTAGTGAAAATGTTATTTTACCAGATGTTTAAAAAGTTGGAGGGCAGAAGTGTTATGGATTAACATGAATGATGATACCAAGAAGGGTCTAGGCTGAGGAGCAGGAAACTTGGATTAAAAAAAAGTAATGATGAGTGTCTAGAAAAGTTTTTTAAAAGATTTCTGAATTTGTGATTTATCTAAAAAATATATATGGGGACCTGCTTGGTGGTCCAGTGGTTAAGACTCCATGCTGGCAATCTAAGGGGTGCAGGTTAAATCTCTGGTTGGGGAACTAAGATCCTACATGCCACATGGCATGGCCAAAAGATAAAAGGAAAAAAATTGTATGTGTATACAAATGTATGTATACATAAAGACAGATTTACATATATGTATATGTGTTGTATGCTGGGCTTACATGCATGTGTGTATCTCTATGTATAAAGTTTGTATTCCAAATTTCTTCTTCATGTTGTAAATAAAGTTGCACCTTTGAGTTTATTTTATTTCCTATAGTGCTATGAATAGGGAGACAGAAACCGGCGCTACCGAAGAAGAGAAAAAAGAAAAGAACCATCATCTTTGGAAAGGAATTGAGAGGAGTTAGCAGAGAGGTAGGGTAATGGAGTTGAGCTCACCACTTCATTTAGTCACAACTGTTAGTGAATCAGTTACTGAAGCACTTTCCTTTGTGACCTGGACTAGAGAAGCACGCACAAACTAAAATTCAAAGGGCTGGAGAAGGATGAGGGGTCAAAGTGTTCATGCCTGCCAGTCCTGGAGGAAAATGAGCGATTTCAAGGCTCTTAAAAGGCCAAACACATGAGTAAAGGCATCAAGACCTTATCATTTCAATTGTTCCAAATCTACAATTATTTAGACATTTGCAAGTAAAAAATGGAATTGTTAATAAAGTTTTTAGTTAACATCATAGAAATGTCTAGTGATGTTTATAAAACAACACTTTTGCTCAAGATACCATTTACAAAAATTTTTAAAATAATTTTACCTGAAAATAATTCTCAAGTTCTTTCGAAAGAATCTGATAGAAAAGCGCCCGTTCAGCTTCTTCAAGTAAGCGATCATGAAACACTCGAGTGGCTTCATGAACAAAGAACAGAGCAGCCATCTCTTTGGAGTTAACAACAAACTTGTCAGCTTGCAGCAAACCTAGAAGAAGCTATTAGGGATTTAAAAACAACAATTAAAAAACCATTATCAGGTAGATTGCAAAGTAAAGCCTCACTTTTTTTTTTTTTTGCAGGTTTATGTTTCCATAAAAATAGAGCAATAATCCCAGGCAAGGATTGTCAATTCCTACACGTGATAATCTGAACTTCTGATGAGATGGACAAGTTATAAATCAGAGAAAACTTGTATAGTGTCACCCTTAGAGGGACAGGGCTCAAAAACTCCTCACAGGATTGCTGGAGATAAGTGATGCTTCTTAATGTTCTAAGATTGCCAATTTGGGTTAAAAAATTTATAACCCATTTCAAATATATGTACTATTTTGGGCTAAAGTCTCATAGCAAGGAGATAAAAAGCAAACCAAAAAAAGCTTTTTTTTTTTAAACATTTTAATCCAGAAAACTATTTGACTAAATCAGCATCGTTGGCAACATTCTTTGGTGTAAAAACAAGGCTTGCAAAAATTCAGCATGTTTATGAAATGTATACATGCTTTCATTTGTCTGAGAGCTGCAATAAACTCTCAGAAAAAAGCAAAACCAAAATCTATGTTATAGCCTTGTCACTTCTTTCCCTGATGAGAATCTTAGCCAGCATGTCCCCTTATGGGGCAGACTCTTCCCTCATATTCTCTGCTTTAGCTCCTCTTTGAAGTACCTAGATGCACAATTCTTGAATTTTTATACAGATGCTAAAACCCCCACCAAATAGAATAATTTACTACTGATGACCAGGAGAACATAGGCCCCAGACCTACTGGAGCCTAAGGATTGATAATGCTAACACCTGTGACCTGGCCTGGTTACCTCACCATCAACCAATCACAGCATTGTGCATGAGCTGATCATAGACTCTACTACTCCCTCCCTCACTTGGTCCTTAAAAGGCCTTGGCTGAAACCCTCTGGGCAGGTGGAGCTGCCTGAGCACTAGTTGTCTCAGATTCCTTGTATGGCGCCTTAAAATAAACACTGAGCTTTGATTCACCACAACCCGGTGTCAGTAGATGGGTTTACTTTTTAACAGTCTTACAGGTTTCATCACTGAATTCTCTACATGGAATTACTTTAATGATGCTTTTTAACTGGCTTATAGGATAAGCTGCTAACAGCAAAACTAATCAACTTGAATTGCTCTGTTTTCCCCCTTCTAACAATTAAGTGTTGATGGTATCAGTGAGTAGGGAAATGGAGACAGAGAGAAAGTCAGTTCAGTAAAATTGCATTTTCTCAAGTTGAATTTTAAACTTAAGTTAGAGAACGAAGTTTTAAAACAAACCTTAAATATATCTCGAAGATTAAACATGTAGTGACATTTCGTTGGAGTTGGTAACATAGTCTGACATACTTGATGGTACACAGCTAGACAGCAAGATATTATTTGATCCTTAGTTTTCTGAACTTCTGGTGCAAAGTTATTGATAGAGAAATACGTTCCCAAATGAACCTTTAAAGAGAAATTTTATAATTTAGTTTGCCAAAACTTTTAAGAACAGACTATTTTTAGTTAATCCCTACTAGAAAGGAGATGTATATGCTATAATAGAAGATCAATTTTGTTTAAAATGTTAGTAATCAGAATTCATTTTAAACAGATGCCAGACTAGTACAAAGGATGTTGAGAACTGAGGAAAATTTCAATCGGTCCTAGTTTGGTGAAAGATTTAGAGGCCTGTGTTATGTGTTTTCTGGGGACAACTGATGCTCCACCTGTGTGTATAATACTAGTGAACTGAAAATTCTTCCATATCCTTGTTGCCCAGGAGATGTTACTAGAAGAAATATAAAGTGATAGAACTATTATCTCAGTTAAGATTGGTATATGTATATATTCTATACCAGGTTTTTTGAAGTGTAGATTATTGATCACCTGTAGAATTACTAAGTACTTTTTGAAAAATAGATTAAAAAAAATAATCTTTAAATTTTATGTTATAAAAAAGACAATATTGTAAAGTTAAAAAAGAAAATAAAAAAAGAAAAAGACATAATTAGTTTTGAAGAATTTAGTAAACTTGCATATATTTTTCTAATCAAACTAGGTTTCAAATTGAGGCATTTTTCTAATAAGATATTTCAGAATTTCTTCTCTCAATTTTTTATTCTACAAGGAAATAAAAAAACAAATACTAGCAAAAATCCAAGTGTACTTGTTGGCAATGCAGATTGCTGAGCTCCATTTCAGATATATTGGATTAGAATCTCTGAGAAAGAAAAACTTGGGATTTGTTTTAAACATTCATTAAACATGCCCCACCTGTATTTCTTATGCACAATAACTTACATTTTTGATATTTAGAGACAAATTATAATAGTAAGCCAGAAAATACAGAGGGAAAAAAAATCCATCCCCTTAAGAGAATTTTCTCTTAATATTAGTGGTTTTAATTTCTCATATTTTCCCTTATACTATAGAATTAAATTTGTTTTTTATTAGAAAATAAATTAGATGTATTACCTGGAAAATAGTTTTTATGGCAGTTTGTGGGAGATGAGGCAATACCAGAATGGAAAAATGTTTGAGCAGACGTGGGCTAATATACCTCCTGCTAACCGGAAAGACACAAGCTGCAACTAGCGAGAGATCCTGGATATTCTGTGGGAAGAGTAAAAAGGAGGAGTGACTGAATGTATTTGCAGAAAGTGAAACATACATACCTATTTCCCAGCCCCCAAAGGACAAAAGGTTTTTAATGTTCAGGCACGTTGGGGGCTCTGAGGAGCTCTGGTTCTTTATGTCTCAATGCAGAAAGAATTTAACAAGAGGCAAAGTGATGAGTGATTTATTAGAATAGGGTGCTTGTGAGGTTGAAAAGCAGATGGGCAGGAGGATGCCTCACCCAGAACTTAGTAGGCTATAGTTTTACAATCAAGGGAAAAGTGGGGAGTGGGAACAGACCACATTCTTCCTCATTCTTGAGTAGATGTCAAGCTACCATCATCAGTTCCTCCTCCACATCAGGTATGGGAGTTTTCTTGTCCTTACATGGTGAAAATGGGACTGTCATTGTACTATTCAAATCAGCAGAAAGGTGGTCTATGCTAAAAATGGTAAATCATATGAGGTTTTGGTACAATGTCACCTTGTCTTTATATTTTTGTTATTAGTGTGCACAGAGAAACATGTCTTCGCAATCAACAACTTATTGTTTTGTTTTGGGGCATGTCTCACACTTCTGTTACATGGCTTTGTGGTTAAGCAAACCTGCTTTCTTGAATGATCATTAACTTCCAAGGGTCTCCCATACTTTTTCCTTTATTAATACTTATGATCCCTTAGCAGGATTAACTATTAATCACCTTATCACTTTACTTTGTCCTTATCAATGACAGTCTTAGTCTGTCTTCTTAGAAGTTGTTGCTGTTGTTCAGTTGTTAAGTGGTGTCTGATGCTCTAAAACCCCAAGGACTGCAGCACACCAGGCTTTCCTGTCCTTCACTATATCCCGGAGCTTGCTCAAACTCATGTCCATTGAATCGATGATGCCATCCAACCATCTCATCCTCTGTCGTCCCTTTCTCCTATTGCCCTCAGTGTTTCCCAGCATCAAGGTGTTTCCCAATGAGATGGCTCTTCACATCAGGTGGCCGAAGTATTGGAGCTTTAGCAACACTCCTACCAATGAATATTCAGGACCAATTTCCTTTAGTATTGACTGGTTTGATCTCCTTGCTGTCCAAGGGACTCTTTTTTTTTTTTTTTTACTTTTATTTGCATTTATTTTTTGCGGCATTTATTCCCAGGCCATAAGTTTTTGTTTCTTCAGTTTCTTCTGGGATATCTTTTTCTTCTGTGCAACCTCCTCTTCTGGTTTAGGAACAATCTGTTCTTTTTCAGTAAGGATCATCTCAATGTGGCAGGGAGAGCTCGTAGGGGTTGATCCGACCATGAGCTCTGTAAGTCCTGCGCCGCATCTTGGGGGCTTTGTTCACTTGGATGTGCTCAATGACCAGAGAATCTACATCTAAGCCCTTAAGTTCAGCATTACTCTCTGCATTTTTGAGCATGCGTAGTAAAAATTCAGCACTCTTTCTGGGCCACCGACCCTGCATCCAGCCCCACTGTTTGGCCTGTGCACACCTACCAACTCCACCGTTGTAACGGTGGAATGGCACACATTGCTTCTTTAAAGTGACATCCTTCAGATACTTGGTGGCTTTTCGGATATGCATACCCTTTATGGCCTGGGCAGTTTCACGAGTGTTCTTAAAGTGAACATGAAGATTTGAACCTCTTGATTTGCATGATTTTGTGGGGTTTTCTGGGTCAAGTGAATAGCTCATCATTTTTAGGGGTCACCTCAGGCTGATTACTGGAAAAGGCCAAGGGACTCTTAAGAGTCTTCTCCAACACCACAATTGGAAAGCGTCATTTCTTCGGAGCTCAGCCTTCTTTATAGTCCAACTTTCACGTACATACATGACTACTGGAAAAACTATAGCTTTGACTATACAGACTCTTGTCAGCAAAGTGATGTCTCCTCTTTTTAATACACTGTCTAGGTTTGTCATAGCTTTTCTTCCAAGGAGCAAGTGCCTTTAAATTTCATGGCTTCAGTCACCATCTGCAGTGATTTTGGAGTTCAAGAAAGTAAAATCTGTCACTGCTTCCACTTTTTCCCAGTCTCTGCCATGAAGTAATGGGACCAGCTGCCATGATCTAACTTTTTGAATGTGGAATTTTAAGTCAGATTTTTCACTCTCTTCTTTCACCATCATCAAGAGGCTCTTCAGTGCCTCTTCACTTTCTGCCATTAGAGTGGTATCATCTGCGTATCTGAGGTTGTTTATATTTCTCCAGGCAATCTTGATTCCAGCTTGTGAAACTGTAATGCCAGAATACAGCCCAGCATTTTGCATGATGTACTCTGCATATAAGAACTAACCCATTCTAAATATAATTCCAAGACATGTTACTTCTAGGAGGCCTTCTAAATGTCATCTGGAAATAGCTCCCCCCCTTTTTTTTCCTCTTAAAAACCAGTCATTAGAAAATAAAGAATATGTTACTGAGGCTAGTGAAAAGGATTCTGGTAATAAGTGAGAAATGAGGAGAAAAGCCTGGTGAATGTGTCCGTAGAGAAGATAGGATTAACTGGGTGAGAAGAAGTTTGACTGCTTACGTAGTATTTTGACATATTACAACATGGCACTGTAAAGCTGGAAGCATAACGAAATAATACAGTTTATGCATGGTGGGGCATTTTCAGGTTTGTTTTTCCTGCATATGTTCATGCCCAAGGCCTTAGAAATACCATTAAGAGGCTACCTCATTATTTTTATGTCACTTCAAGAAAATTCTTTAGGTTGTGCATTTCACACCCATTTCTTGCCTTCTTTTTATCCCAGTCTCCTGGATTCTTCCTGGGGGCTGCATCTCCATTCTTCTCTCTGCCTTGGGTTGATGGTTGATTTAGACAGTTTGAGTGGTATCTGAGTTGATGTCACTCACCAGCAAGTGTATGTCAGCCAGGATCCTAGGACCAAGTTTATCTGAGACATGAAACAACCATCTAATTTTACTGATGAGGAAACAAGGCCCAGGAAGTTGAAATGATAAGGTTGGTTCTAGAAACCAGTGTTTCCAGAGAAAGACCCAAATAAGGAGAAAAGTACATTTACTTTTTAAAATATTAAACCCTTCTGATTGAGTTCAATGAACCAAAAATAATTACATAAAAATATCTCTTTGGAATTTTTTTGACCTTGTATGTAAGGTCTGAAAATCCTCTATGTTCTTGAAAATAAAGATGTGAAATAGTCTTACATAGAGATTAAGAATGTATTTCTTAAGCCACATTTTCACTAGCTTTTCTTATATGTAATAGTTGCTGAGGCACTGAAAAATTTGAATAACTATTAATGTGTTTAACAATAGTGAGCATTTTTTTGACTCAGAAACCACAACTATAGGACACACTTGCAATTTTTATTAAGATTTAATCCTACTAAAAGTAGAATTTCTGTGAACCCATAGACTTGTGCTGAATTGCAAGATGTAATTACAATTGTTAAATTAAGATCTTGACTTTATGTCCATCTGACTAGATTTTCTAAATATCTTGCTTAACTCACTCAACATTGTTAGAAATATTTAACTTGTTACGTAACAACATTTAACATAAAGAAAACCTTAGTATAAACTGTACCTTCCATGTAATTTTTTCAGTATCATAAATTCCTCCCATATCTAATAATTGTCTGATTAACTCCAGGGGTGGCTGTGCTCCATACATATCTGATTCTGGCATATTCAGATCATCAATAAAAATTACAATCTTAAAGAAGACAAAAGGTTTTAAAAACATATATTAAACTCGATGTATGAATTAGGAATATTAAATATGCTATGCTAAGAATATACTAAGAAGAAAATTATATGTGTAGTTTTCTATTAAAAAGCAGATGACCAAATTCTATTTTGAAGATATGATTTTAGAAAACAGTAATCTCTCAAAATAGTGGAAACTACTCATTTTCTATTGTTGCTGTTAAGTTGCTTCAGTCGTGTCTGACTCTGTGCGATTCCATAGACGGCAGCCCACCAGGCTCCCCCGTCCCTGGGATTCTCCAGACAAGAATACTGGAGTGGGTTGCTATTTCCTTCTCCAATGCATGAAAGTGAAAAGCCAAAGTGAAGTCGCTCAGTCGTGTCCGACTCTTCGCGACCCCATGGACTGCAGCCTACCAGGCTCCTCCATCCATGGGATTTTCCAGGCAAGAGTACTGGAGTGGGGTGCCATCGCCTTCTTCGACTCTTTCTCTATAGACTTCCAATAATTACATCTAATTATAGTTAGAAATGTATTTGATGGTGGACAAAGTAATCTTATCAAGGCTATTACACAGGAACGTGGATATTATTCATGCAGCATTTACCTATTGCATGCCTGCTATTGGCAATGCACTGTTTCAGGTATTTCATTATTTATTTAACATGTGTCCTGATTTAGGAATAAAATTGTTATCTGGAACTAGACTTTTGAAATTCTGCTGCAAATGCTGTGGTCAGGGGCAACCAGCAGAAAAGTCAGGTACATTTACAGTTTTTAAACCTGTGTTACTTTCTACCTTTGAAACTATCATGCATTTAAAGTGTGCTGATTGTATTAATTATCTCTTCATGAATTAGCCCTTTAGATTGCATTTATTTTTGTAAAACAAGTAAAGATTTAAAAAATACAGACAGCCATTTATTTTGAATTATCTAATTACATAATTTGTAACTATCATATCATCTTTTTTGGGTAAGATACTCTGTTTTTCTATCACAAACTGGGTAATTATAAGTAAACCAATTTGACCAAAATTTCACCTACGTGAAATTTTCATTTCTGTGATTAGGTTGACCAATTATTATTCTTTTCAAAATCCTTAAGACATACCCAATTAAGTAAAGACTCATAAAGTTTATTTAAATCTTCAGTTAAAATTAAGGAAGGGAAATCTGATTCAAACCCTTGAAAGCTCTCTAAATTGATGGGCACAGGGGTTAAACTCAGGGGTTCTTAAGGGCCTCCATGTGATTTTCTTACTAAACAATCCTGAATCTTGACCTTCAGCTTATTTTAGGAAATGACTGGAATCACTGATTGTAAATTTCAGTTGTGACAGAGAGTTTGTTTCAACAAGTGGACAGTTAGTAATGCACTAAGCAGACTGAAGATAAAAATAAGGAACGCCCAGTACCACTTCAAGAAAGTAGGAATTGTCCAGGTTATTACAAAGCTATTCTCTTAGTACCGCTCCTTGGTGCTGTGGATATCACAAAGTTCTCTCCCTTTCTTTTGGAAAAAAATGTGCTGACATATACAGTAAAAGGTCACTGACATCTAACTCATTTTCTGGCCTTATCTACTCACATTTAATTCAGATTCCAGTAGTTTCTTTGGGCCTTAATAATTCTGAATCAGTACAATTCTTCATGTTGTAAAGGGAGTTATATTGATCTGGAAACCAAAGTTTCCATTATAAAGTGAATTTCCTAGTAATGTTCAGGAGTGTAGTTAACACTTATCTTTCCCATATATTAGTATTAATTAAAATTAGTCACTATCACTTGAGTAGTATAAGCATATTAGTCAACAGGTATGGGAGATGTTTTACCCTATTGTTTTTTGGTGCTCCAAGAGAATCTTTAGTTCTTCTTACTAGCTTCTTAAGAATCATCTCCTTAGTTTTGGCAGCAGACGTATTGATGTTAAAATTTATTGCAGAGACTATAATTCCTTTATTGCTATTTTTAAATGAACTTTCATCAGTTTTAACGTCTGCCTTTTTAGTAATCTTATCTATGATGCCACATATAGAAAAAGGTCAAGTTAGAATACTTTCAGAATAGTTGAGCTTTACTAAGTTATTAAAAATATAAAAATCACATAATTTTACTCTACTATTGTCATTTTCAAGAAATTACTCTGAGGACATTTCAGTGAGAGAAGGAATACCAACTATAAAATGTTTCCAAGTGTTTCCTTACTTTTGTGTGGTGAAGAGTGTTTCTTTGTAGCCATAGTCAAATGGAACAGTAGGAAACTCATGTGTGCTCAGTCGCTCAGTGTGTTCGACCCTTTGCAGCCCCATGGACTGTAGCCTGCCAGGTTCCTTTGTCCATGGGATTTCTCAGGCAAGAATACTGGAGTAAGTTGCCATTTCCTACTCTAAGGAATCTTCCTGCCCCAGGGATCGAGCCTGCGTCTCCTACATTGGCAGGCAGATTCTTTACTACTGAGCCACCTGGGAAATCCATGAAAACTCATAGAACCCTCTTTTTATTTATGCACAATGCACACATATAACTTTCTCTGCTTTTAAAACATTTAGGTTTGCAACATACTATATTTATAACAAAATTACACACGAAACGCTAAAAGCAGCATGTAGGCACTGAAACTAGGACATATTCCTTGAATGAGCTTCATCTAGAAGGATTATTTGGGCTGGATGATTATTTTGGTAAAAACAAAACCAAACAACTCTCTGACAGGAATTTGGGGGCCAGACTCCCTTTCCCATTCTATATCTATCTCTGGACCACGCATCTTTTCCTCTTCAGAACAGAGCTGTTGCTCCCCACACTACTAAATCAGATTTTTAAGGCTGAGGCTCCTGAAGCTCGATTTGAGAACTGCTATAGAATCACAATTTTCTACTGCAGTATTTCTAAAAGCATTAAAGAGCAGGATAGACAGATACTGCTTTCAGTTACTTCTAGACTTAGTCTGCTTCCACTAATGAGCCAGGATACCAGTTTTCTGGTAAGAAGTTTTAGTACCCCTCTACCATAAGCATTCTTTCTAGCTTTCGAGTAGGGCAGAAGAGTTTGAGATGATAGAGGATGTTTCTCAGATTTTAAATTTTAAACTAACAATTGAAAATTTTATTCTGAGATATTTGACAGTATGAAATGACATGCATATGATTGAGATAGGAAGGTTTTAAAACTACTGTAATACATACCTAGACCTCCAGTTGCTGTCTTATGAGTTTCAGAAAGCAAGATGCTGATATTCTGTTTGAAGCTATTGGAATAAAATGTTTTAAGGATTCAAAATTAGCTTATTTACCATAGTAGCCAATTGAACAAAATATAACGGAAGTATCAGGGTTTGGCTGATTTTACTCTTATTGCCTACTAGGAAACAACTATACACTTTTTCCTGTTCACACTTTGAAAGATAAAATTAGTTACCATTAGAATTGATATTCGAATTTAACAAAACATGGGCTTACAAACTGAACAAATTCTTAAAATTCCAGGCTATAGGATATTTTCTACGGATGGTAAGCTATTAACTCTCTTGTCCCTTTATAAAATGCATTTTGCCTTATGGCTCACTCAACAAAAGGCCCATTCACCTTTATTTTGGTTTTGTCTTCAGGGGTTTCTTTTTTTTTATGTTATCTTTCTTTACGGTCACTTCAGTTTAAATACTGAACATACAGTAAAATCAATTTTTTCAGACTCCATTATTTTTTATCATAATTCAGATAAGGAAAGGTTCTTATTGTATTAAATGCTTCAAAAATTATTTCTCTGCTTTTTTAAGCCCTTATTTAGGTGTAGAAGGATACTATTAATATTCCAAAATCATCAGTGTGAGAAGTAGATGATGGTGGACTAAAAGTGACATTGAATAAAAAGAAGCAGAGGAATTCAGATGTATTTTGAAGACAGCACAGATCTGACTAATAGAAGACTGGGCATGCAGCAGAGGAAAATGGGGACACAGGGCTTGGGAGGAATGAGACAGGTTATTGGGGATGGGCAGGCGAGGCAAAAAGGGGGAATTCAAAGATGATCTGTAGGTTTCAGGCTTGAATAACTGGGTCTCATTTATTTCAGCGAGACACACTGGAGGAAGAATTGATTTGGAAGAGAAATCAAGAGTTATACTTTGGCTATGTTAATGTAGAGATGTTCAGGAGATATCCAAGTATACATGTGACACAGGTCGTTGGACATATAAGACTCATGATTAGAGGAAAGGTCCAATATGAATCTCTCCACAATTACAGTTTTTTATTCAATTCAAACAATGTTGGGCTTCTCTAATATTTTAACATAATCAGAATCAACTTAAAACACTTACAATCTTTATTTGCACAATTTAGATTTCTTTTTCATTCCTTTTTTTCCCTCAGGAAGAGACATACAGAATGACAAATTTCTTCGTAAAGAATACTTTTTATATTTGATAAGAAGGAAATTTATTTTTAATGCAAAAAACAAAAACTAAAACCCCAGATATATGCTACATCGTATTTGTATGTTTTAGTTGTAATTTTCCAGGAAGGAAAATAGCTTGTAATTGTACTTTGTTATATAGAACAAACTGAGATCTTAAATTTAGTTTTTTATTTAAAATAAAATTAAGAAATTTTCACTTAAAGATATTAATCTAGTTGTTAATACTCCGGAAAAGCAGAGATTTTCTTCTCACTTCTCTTTTGAATAATTCTGCATTTTCACATAACAGGTTTGCTTCTTTAAACTATGGTACATTTATACATTACGGCAAACTATGTTTTTACCGGACAAATCAAATTTAGAGTTTAATGCATACAACCTTGATTTTTTAATTTCATTATATAATAGGACTTCTCCTAAAACTGATCCATATTTCACATCAAATGCTCCCGAGCCCTCTAACTTTTCAAGCATTTGATTAATGGCAGCAGTTTTTCCAACTCCAAAGTCTCCTAAGGGAAAAAATATATTAGGTTAGATTTATATACAAGAAAATGAGTAGATTATAACATATTAAAATGAAACAATAACATGTAATATTTGAGAATTGCATGAAAACTGTATTTTTGCTCTTCCATTTAATAAATGTGGTTAAGAATGGGTAGAAAAAGGTAGTATGTAAACCTCTCAAAATCATATGATTTGCATCTTTTAAAAAAGAAAAGATTAGGAGTTAATCATTATCTTTTATCTAATGTCTTTTTGCTTGCAGCACAGCAGAACTACTACATGAAATTATTTTCCCCTGAAATTTTTTGCCAACCCAATCTGGGAGACAAATCTGATGACTAGTGACTTACTGCAACAGAACAGAAAATTATGATCCTATAATTTACCAAATATTAAGTAAAACTAAGAATTTCCTTTGACCAAACTGAAGGCAAGGTATGGATTATCTGAGAGTTCCAGCTTCATTTTGCCTGAATACTTTGAATACAGAACTGGGAAAGTGATACTACTGCCTTTGGTGAAAGGCAATACAACTTAGAAAAGATAACTGAATGGGTTGAAATAAATGTTAAGAAAGAGTAGAATCTGTATTTGAATTTCTCCTTTGATAACGGTAAAGGGTTGAAATATTTTAACAATGGGTTGAGGAATTATGTGTACATGTTTTTTTTTTTTTTAATCAGGCAGTTTCTTTTTATTTTTGACTTGCATGTAGTTATGTGTGTGCTGCTGCTGCTGCTGCTGCTAAGTCGCTACAGTCATGTCGACTCTGTGGGACCCCATAGACAGCAGCCTACCAGGCTCCCCCATCCCTGGGATTCTCCAGGCAAGAATACTGGAGTGGGTTGCCATTTCCTTCTCCATTGCATGAAAGTGAAAAGTGAAAGTGAAGTTGCTCAGTCCTGCCTGACTCTTAGCGACCCCATGGACTGCAGCTTACCAGGCTCCTCCATCCATGGGATTTTCCAGGCAAGAGTACTGGAGTGGGGTGCCAGTACCTTCTCCGAGTTATGTGTATAAACTGAAGTAAATCAATCAATGATGCCAATGGCCCTCTAAGGACTTTAGCCCAGAGGTTATGTAGGTCATACTTATATTAATCCAATAGTTCTACTTCTGGAATTTGCCTTGAAGGTAATGAAAAGAGGAAAAAGATTTATAGTGTTCTGTATTGGCAAACAGGGTTTCCCTGGTGGCTCAGCAATGAAGAATCCACCTGCAATGCAAGAGATGTGCGTTCAATCCCTGGGTAGGGAAGATCCCCTGGAGAAGGAAATGGCAACCCATTCCAATATTCTTGACTGGGAAATCCATGGACAGAGGAGCCTGGCAGACTACAGTATATGTGGTCACAAAGAGTCAAACACAATTTAGAGACTAAACAGAAAAAATTGGCAAACCTGGGGAAATGGGCATTCATACACTGTTAGTAAGAATGTATATTGAAAGAGATACTAAATCTTTTCAGGGCATATTTTTTCCCACTTGTAAAATAAAATGTTTGGACTACATAACAATTAAGCTCTTCGTAACTCTGAAATTATATTTAAATATTTTTAATACCTGTGAGAAGTACTGGGCAGGAGTTCTTTAAAAGAAGGCTTACAAGAAAAGAAAGGCATGTTGTGTCTCTGGTAGCAATATAATTAACGCTTTCTCCACATTCTGTTATCTTCAAGAGGTTTTCACTGGATCCTTGAGGATCGGCTAGTATTGAAGTTCCTGTTAAAATTTTTTTAAAGTTTTAAATGACCTATAAATAAATGTTAATTTCATCTTTTAGATACTAAATACTTTCTGGAAAAGTCTGTATATTATTAACCAATTTAAATATATACATATAAGCCACTATTTTTCCAAGTGCCTGGGCACCTCTGCTCAGAAAATTTCCCTTTCATTCATACTTTAGGCTGGTGAACTCACAACACACATTTCTAAGTCCGCCACATACAAACTCTGATTTTTCTACCACCAAACATACTCAAATGCCCTCATATGCAACATAAGTGTCTCCTCTACTTTCCCTCCAGTAAAAATGAAAGTAACTTTCCTGCCAAAGACTCCTGCAATCCTTTTTTTTAAGAACATCACTTCTTTGGTAATCCTTCCCCCTCATCACTATCAGTCTCTCCTTTCTATTGGAATTTTCCACTGTATAAACATATATGTGCTGGTATTGCCAATCTTTTTAGTGATTGAACCATATGAAATTGATATTCTTCTTAGTAAAAATCAGGTGAATATGGCCAATTTCATGCCCCAAAGGAAACCAAATCTCTCTTGATCCCATAGCCTCCTATTACACAGCCAAAACTCTCAAAAGGGTTAAATACTACATAGCCTCACTTCCTCATCTTTCATTTTACTCCTTTTTAAATTAAAAATTAATACATTCACATGGTACACAATTCAAAACTATGGTATGCAAAGGTATGCATACATAGTCTCTTTCTCATACCTATGTCCTAGTTACCTAATTCCCAATATATGGAGACTGTTCTGCAATTTTTAAAAAGTGTAGTGTAATTTTAGAGATCCTTTTATAACCTTAAAGACTTTTTTCTGATTAGCATTGCATTTAATGAATGTATAATAAAATATTCATCAGTGCTCCAGTGATAGATATTTATGGCGTTTCCAATCTTTTGCTATTACAAATAAAGCTAAGTTTATGTCATTTTTGGACATATGTCCAAATAATTTCTTATAAGTAGAGTTGCTGGGTCACTATAAACTTACATATGATTTATAATTTCAATAGATATTGACAAATTGTCCTCTGATGTTTGAAAGTCTTTGAGGCCATGGCCCTTTGCCAAAAGTATCAAACTTTTTGATCCTCATCAATATTATAGGAGAAAAAAAATGTAAATCTAATTCTAGTTTATTTTGCATTTCTTTTATTATGAGTCAACTATATCTCAGAGTCATTTGTTTTTCTATGAACTATTTATTTATATTCTTTATCCATTTTTTTCATAGAAAATGGGCAACTGGCCTTTTATTTTGAACTGTAGAAGCTACTTACATATTTAAAAAATTAGCCTTTTGTAATACACGACTTAATGACTGAACAACAGGTTTGGTAAGCACATGATTTGCTTCCAAGATATAACAGATAGCAGTTTTGCCAAGTGGTTAGCCATGGCATAACAGGGGTCATGAGCATTCAAGCAATACTTCTACACTGAGTCTTTGCTGCCAACAACTGATTTTTAAGTTAGCGTCAGGTATCACGATTTTTTTCAAGTTACTGCCTTATTTATAGGAAAATCTATATTAATTATGATACAAGTTCTGTCTGCTCTAGTAAGGATACAAATATAACAATGGTGTTTCAAAGGTGGAATTTTATTCTTCTCTTACAAAACAGTCCAGGGCTTATATGTAAGCACACAGTATCAGGAACCCACACTTTGCTTCTTTCGTCTTTTTCTGCCATTGTTAACATGCACTTCCCATATCTAGGTCCCAGATGGTTATTTTAGGTCCTGCCACCATATTTGCAACTCAGAAGCCAGAATTTGCAACTCAGAAAACACTAATATTAATACATTCTTTTCTTTTTTAAATTGGAGGATAATTGCTTCACAATGTTGTCTTGATTTCTGCTGTAGAATGACACAAATCAGCCATAAGTATATATATATATTCCCTCCCTCTTGAACCTCTCTCCCACTTCCCCCCATCTCACCCTTCTAGGTCGTCACAGAGCACTGGGCTGAGCTCCCTTTTACAGATGATAATGTACATGTTTCAAGGCTATTTTCTCAATTCATCCCACCCTCTCCTTGTGCCATTGTCCACTTCTGTTCACATTTCATTGTCTAGAACTGGGTTACATGGCCACATTTAGCTACAAGGAAGGTTTAATTGGAAAACCAATTGACCACATGAATACTTTATTCACAGAGAGACAGGAAAGCATGGAGATGATTGACAAGAAGCAGTTTACGCCACACACAGGGTATTAACGTAAGAGGAATATGGAAAGAAAAGTAGGATCAACTTAGCATAACAGTCCCAAATTGTCTAATATTACTAATTAACTTTACCACCATCAAAGTCCTATTATTCCATCTTGTTATTGAAGAAGGAAACATAATATGTTTTCCTATATCCCCACTCAGGATTCACTGGAAATTGTTTTATTAATAAAAGTGAGTAAGTATTTATTGAATATTAATGAATGTTGAGCTTCAGAATACATCCTCGGTGACCACAGATTTGTTGTTGCAGTTGCTAAGTCATGTCCGACTGTTTGCAACCCTTGGGACTGCAGCACAACAGGCTTCCCTGTCCTTCACTATCTCCTGGAGTTTGCTCAAACTCATGTCCATTGTATTAATGATGCCATCCAACCATCTCATCCTCTGTTGCCCCTGTCTCTTCCTGGCCTTCAATCTTTCTCAGCATCAGAGTCTTTTCCAATGAGTTGGTTCTTTGCATCAGGTGGCCTTGATACTTTGCATCAAGTATTGGAGCTTCAGCAACAGTCTGTCCAATGAATATTCAGGGTTGATTTCCTTTAGTATTGACTGGTTTGATCTCCTTGTTGTGCAAGGGACTCTCAAGAGTCTTCTTAAGCACCACAGTTCAAAAGCATCAATTCTTGTGCCCAGCCTTCTTTATGGTCTAACTCTCACATCCATACATGATTACTGGAAAAACCATAGCTTTGACTATATGGTCCTTTGTTGGCAAAGTGATGTCTCTGCTTTTTAATATGCTCACTTGGTTTGTCATAGCTTTCAAGGAGTAAGCGACTTTTAATTTCATGGCTGCAATCACCATCTGCAGTGATTTGGGAGCCCAAGAAAATAAAATCTGTCACTGTTTCCAATTTTTCCCCTTTTATTTGCCATGAAGTGGTGAGACTGGAAGCCATGATCTTAGTTTTTTGAATGTTGAGTTTTAAGCCAGCTTTTTCACTCTCCTCTTTCACCCTCATCAAGAGACTCTTTAGTTCCTCCTTCACTTTCTGCCATTAGAATGGCATCATCTGCATATCTGAGATTGTTCATATTTCTCCTGGCAATGTTGATTCCAACTTGTGATTCATCCAGCCTGGTATTTTGCACGATGTACTCTGCATATAAGTTAAATAAGCAGAGTGACAATATACAGCCTTGATGTACTCCTTTCCCAATTTGGAACCAATCAGTTGCTCCACGTCCAGTTCTAATTGTTGCTTCTTGACCTGAATACAGATTTCTCAGGAGGCAGGTAAGGTGGTCTGGTGGTAAGAGATTCCCATCTCTTTCAAAAATTTCCACAGTTCGTTGTGATCCACACAGTCAAAGGCTTTAGCATAGTCAATGAAGCAGAAGTACATGTTTTTCTGGAATTCGTTTGCTTTCGCTGAGATCCCACAAATGTTGGCAATTTGATCTCTTGTTCCTCTGCCTTTTTAAAATCCAGCTTGTACAGCTGAAAGTTCTTAGTTCACGCGCTACTGAGGCCTGGATTGAAGTACTTGAGAATTATCTTGCTAGCATGTGAAATTAGTGCAGTAGTACGGGTTTGAACATTCTTTGGCATTGCCCTTCTTTGGGACTGGAATGAAAACTGACCTTTTCCAGTCTTGTGGCCATTGCTGAATTTCCAAAATTTGCTGACATGTTGAGTGCAACACTTTAACAGCATCATCTTTTAGGATTTTAAATAGCTTAGCTGGAATTCTGTCACCTCCACTAGCTTTGTGTGTAGTAATGCTTCCTAAGGCCCACTTGACTTCATACTCCAGGATGTTTGGCTCTAGGTGAGTGACCACACTGGATCATTAAGACCTTTTTTTGGTATAGTTTTTCTGTATATTCTTGCCACTTCTTCACAATCTCTTCTGCTTCTGTGAGGTCCTTGATGTTTCTGTCCTTTCTTGTGCCCATCCTTGCATGAAATGTTCCCTTGGTATCTCTAACTTTCTTGAAGAGATCTCTATTCTTTCCCATTATATCATTCCCGTTCTATTGTTTTCCTTTATTTCTTTGCATTGTTCACATAAGAAGGCCTTCCTGTCTCTCCTTGCTATTCTCTGGAACTCTGCACTCAGCTAGGTGCACTTTTTCTTTTTCCTTTGCTTTTTGCTTCTCTTCTTTCCTCTGCTATTGTAAGGCCTCCTCAGACAAATACTTTGCTTTCTTGAATTTCTTTTTAGGATGGCTTTGATCACCACCTCCTGTGCAATGTTATGAACCTCTGTTCATAGGTCTTCAGGCACTCTGTCTACCTAATCTAATCCCTTGAATCTATTCATCTCCTCCACTGTATAAATGTAAGGGATTTGATTTAGGTCATATATGAATGACTTAGTGGTTTCCCCTACTTTCTTCAATTTAAGCCTGAATATGGAATGAGGAGTTCATAATCTGAGCCACAGTCAGCTCCAGGTCTTATTTTTGCTGACCGTATAGAGCTCCTCTATCTTCAGCTGCAAAGAATATAATCAGTATGATTGTTGTCGTCTCTCACATTGTTGAAAAGTGTTTGCTATGACCAGTGTGTTCTCTTCACAAAACTCTGTTAGCCTTCGCCCTGCTTCATTTTGAACTCTAAGGCCAAACTTGCCTGTTACTCCAGGTATCTCTTGACTTCCTATTTTTGCATTCCAATCCCCTATGATGAAAAGGATATCTATTTTTGGTGTTAGTTCTAGAAGGTCTTGAAGGAATGGTAAACCACTCCAGCATTCTTGCCTCGAGAACATCATAATCAGTATGAAAAGACTACAGATTAGGGGTACTCTTTTCAAACAAAAAATGCTTTCGGGAAAAAAAACTTTAATCATAAAAGGTAATTTTTGAAGTGTGATGCTCAAACAATCTTTTATACTATGGGTTACCATGGGAAAAATGATATCGATATCCTTAAATGTTATGAATTAATGATGTTAAATAGTCTTTTATTTTAGATTAAAATTGATGCATGATATGATTTAATTTATACATAATAAACCTAGATAGCATATTCAAAAGCAGAGACATTACTTTGCCAAAAAAGGTTCGTCTAGTCAAGGCTATGGTTTTTCCTGTGGTCATGTATAGATATGAGAGTTGGACTGTGAAGAAGGCTGAGTGCCGAAGAATTGATGCTTTTGAATTGTGGTGTTGGAGAAGACTCTTGAGAGTCCGGACTGCAAGGAAATCCAACCAGTCCATTCTGAAGGAGATCAGCCCTGGAATTTCTTTGGAGGGAATGATGCTGAAGCTGAAACTCCAGTACTTTGGCCAACTAATGCAAAGAGTTGACTCATTGGAAAAGACTCTGATGCTGGCAGGGATTGGGAGCAAGAGGAGAAGGGGACAACAGAGGATGAGATGGCTGGATGGCATCACTGACTCAATGGACGTGAGTCTGGGTGAACTCTGGGAGTTGGTGATGGACAGGGAGGCCTGGCGTGCTGCGATTCATGGGGTCGCAAAGAGTCAGACACGACTGAGCGACTGATCTGATCTGATATCATATTTTAATAAATAATTGTACCTATACTTTCATGTATATATATTTGTTGTTATTGTTGTTATTCAGGTGCTATGTTATGTCCGAGTCTTTGCAACCTCATGGACTACAGCATGCCAGGCTCCCCTTTCCTTCACTATCTCCTAGAATTTGTTCAGATTCATGTCCACTGAGTTGGTGATGCTATCTAATAATCTCATCCTCCGCTGCCCCCTTTTCCTTTTGCCTTCAATCTTTCCCAGCATCAAGGTCTTTTCCAATGAGTAGGCTCTTTGCATTAGGTGGCCAAAGTATTGGGTCTCCAGCTTCAACATCGGTCCTTCCAGAGCAAAATTAGGAGTTTAAAAAGGGAGGTGGCAAAGTTTCTCTGAAGAGAGAAGTCTTGGAACTTCTGTCCATTATCTTCATGTACTTGGAGTGCGCTCCTTGCCACCAAGATCTGCAGTGACCTCTCTGCAAGAACCAAATCAAGCTGCTCTTCATTCAACAGATTGGATCTAATTGCATATGGGTTTACAGTGCTCCTGACCCTGGAACTTGTTATCTTCCCACAGACCAGAGTAGCCTGGTCTGACACCAGGACTTCTGATTTGCATTATATAGTGGTGAATCAAAAGTGATACAGTGGTACTAAGATTACTGTTATGAGTTTGGGTTTGAAAGCTTGGAGAGTTTGAGTTTCTTCTAAACCCTTGCTTACAATTAGTGTAAGTTGGGGCCAGAGGAAGCAATGTCTTAGATTTGGAGAAAACACCTCTATAGTTTCCTGTAAGGGTGGAATGGTACACTAAGACACTGAGTTATGTGCATTGATAGTTCATTTTTTTTCATGCTGAAAACTAAGGATAAAAATGACCAATATTAGCATTACCATATGATACACAATTTGGGGTTTCAAATAACTGTAATACTGTGGTAAATATTGTACACTAGAACCTTGCTATTTCCAATGAAATTAATTTAGATTTAGAATTTTCTGGATGCTTCATGTTTCTGAGATTTCTAGTTGTTTTCTCTCAAAAACTCTTATAACTAAATTTTGAAACTCTCTATGAGAGAAACCTCATCTCAAAGTAATTAAATTCAATTTGCATTCATTGAATTTTTTATATTTGCAAGAAATCTACATGAAGCATATTAGTCCATATTAAGCTCCTGCCTCAATTTCAACTAAACTCTCGAAGTACAACAATTTTCTGTTATCTTTTTCTTCTATACATAGAAGAAAATTGAGAATAAAAATGATTTAGCACATATGCATATTTGTCCAACTATGATTATTTATTTTTAATTAGCAAGTTCCTTTACAATCGAGTTGCTACATATGTTTTACTTGTTTCAGAAGAGGTCCTTTACCTTTTTTCCTTTCAATAATCATGCTAATTAAAATATTGAGCACTTCCACTAGCAAGATTTTTAGTTAACTAAAATTTAAAAATGTACAACGGTCTCAATCAAATACTAATACATTTAAACTTTCTCAGAAAGCAATATTCAAAGGTTATTTTTTAAAGACTATTTTGTAAACCATCCAAATGAGTTCCTGAACAGACTTGGAATACATCAGTCCTCAAAGTTGCTGATATAACCACTTGTATATATAAAATATCAATAATTTATAGAAATTAGAGCATGACTCTTAAAATAATTCTTACCTCTTTGTACTAGTGTCTGAATATTAGGAAGTAATTCTGACCATGGTATAAATTCACATTGCTGTATATCCACAAAATACCCAAAAATAGAATGTTCACCATTTGGAAGGTTGATACCTACATTTGAAAATGATAAATAAATAAAGAGTCTCATTCATGGAATGTTTAACTAAGAATATAATCTCTATCTGAGAGATGTGATTATTTGATCAGAAGTAATAATTCCTCATTAAAGGTATAACCAAACACACAAAACAGGCCTATCATTTTTCCTTCTAATCTTTAATTGTATAAAAGCAAAGCTTTATTATCTCTGACTTATTTTGGATCCAGAAAGTAAGATGAATCATTCATTATCTGATATTGTTTGAAATCTTACCCAGAAGTTCTGATTATTACCATGTACTGTATATTATTCAGTTCAGTTCAGTTCAGCTACTCAGTCATGTCCGACTCTTTGTAACTCCATGGATTGCAGCATGCCAGGCCTCCCTGTACATCACCAACTTCCGGAGTTTACTCAAACACATGTCCACTGAGTTGGTGATGCCATCCAACCATCTCATCCTCTGTTGTCCTCTTTCCCTCCTGCCTTCAATCTTTCCCAGCATCAGGGTCTTTTCAAATGAGTCAGTTCTTTGCAGCAGGTGGCGAAAGTATTGTTTCAGCTTCAGCATCAGTCCTTCCAATGAATATTCAGGACTGATTTCCTTTAGGATGGACTGGTTGGATATCCTTGCAGTCCAAGGGACTCTCAAGAGTCTTCTCCAGCACCACATTTGAAAGGATCAATTCTTCAGTGCACAGCTTTCTTCACAGTCCAACTCTCACATCCATACATGACTACTGGAGAAACCATAGCTTTGACTAGATGTACCTTTGTTGGCAAAGTAATATCTCTGCTTTTTAATATGCTGTCTAGGTTGGTCATAACTTTTCTTCCAAGGAGCAAGCGTCTTTTAATTTCATGGCTGAAGTCACCATCTGCAGTGATTTTAGAGCCCCCCAAAATAAAGTCTCTCACTGTTTCCATTGTTTCCCCATCTATTTGCCATGAAATGATGAGATCAATTGCCATGATCTTAGTTTTCTGAATGTTGAGTTTTAAGCCAACTTTTTCACTCTCCTTCACTTTCATCAAGAGGTTCTTTAGTTCTTCTTCACTTTCTGCCATTAGAATGGTATCGTCTGCATATCTGAGATTGTTCATATTCTTCCCGGCAATCCTGATTCCAGCTTGTGCTTCATCCAGTCCAGCATTTCTCATGATGTACTCTGCATATAAGTTAAATAAGCAGGGTGACAATATACAGCCTTGACATACTCCTTTCCCGATTTGGAACCAGTTGGCTGTTTCATGTCCAGTTTTAACTGTTGCTTCTTGACCTGCATACAGATTTATCAGGAGGTATTCCCATCTGGTATTCCCATCTCTTTCAGAATTTTCCACAGTTTGTTGTGATCCACAAGGCTTTGGCACAGTAGTAAAACAGAAGTTTTAGAGATGTTTTAAAGATGTTTTTCTGGAACTCTCTTGTTTTTTTGATGACCCATTGGATGTTTGCAATTTGATCTCTGGTTCCTCTGCCTTTTCTAAAACCAGCTTGAACATCTGGAAGTTCACAGTTTACGTATTGTTGAAGTCTGGCTTGGAGAATTTTGAGCATTACTTTGCCAGCGTGTGAGATGAGTGCAACAGTGCAGTAGTTTGAGCATTCTTTGGCATTGCCTTTCTTTGGGTTGGGATGAAAACTGACCTTTTCCAGTTCTGTGGCCACTGCTGAGTTTTCCAAATGTGCTGGCATATTGAGTGCAGCACTTTCACAGCATCATCTTTCAAGATTTGAAATAGCTCAACCAGAATTCCATCACCTCCACTAGTTTTGTTCGTAGTGATGCTTCCTAAGGCCCACTTGACTTCACATTCCAGGACGTCTGGCTCTAGGAGAGTGATCACACCACTGTGGTTTTCAGGGTCATTGCTGGCAAATAATTGTTCATAGTATTCCCTTATGTTTTTTGTTGTTGTTGTTGTTGTCAGTTGTTATTTCTCCTCTGTAATTTCTTATTTTGTTTATTTGGGCCCTGTCTCTTTTCTTCTTGGTGAGATTGGCCAGAGGTTTACTGATTTTTGTTTACTCTTTCAAAGAACCAGCTTTTGGTTTGGGGGATGTTTTATTATTGTTTGTCTAATCTCCATTTTTTTCATTTACTCTCTGATTTTTATTTCCTTCTTTCTGCTGACGTTAGATTTTGTTTGTTTTTTTTTTCTAATTATTTTAGATGATAGGTTAGTTTGTTTGAGATTTTTCTTGTTTTTTGAGGAAGACCTATATCACTATGCATCTTCCTCTACGAACTGCTTTTGCTGAACCCAACAGGTTTTTTATAGCAGTGTTTTCATTACCATTTGCCTCAAGGTATTTTTTAATTTCCTCTTTGATTTCATCATAGATCCATTGGCTTTGTAGTAGCATATTGTTTTGCCTCAATGTAATCATTCTTTTGCTCATTTTTCCTTGTGTGATTAATTTCTAATATTTTCTTGATATGTAGTCAGAAAATATGCTTGAAATAATTTTTTTTTAATTTTTTTAAATTTTATTTTATTTTTAAACTTTACATAATTGTATTAGTTTTGCCAAATATCAAAATGAATCCGCCACAGGTATACATGTGTTCCCCATCCTGAACCCTCCTCCCTCCTCCCTCCCCATACCATCCCTCTGGGTCGTCCCAGTGCACTAGCCCCAAGCATCCAGTATCGTGCGTCGAACCTGGACTGGCAACTCGTTTCTTACATGATATTATACATGTTTCAATGTCATTCTCCCAAATCTTCCCACCTTCTCCCTCTCCCACAAAGTCCATAAGACTGTTCTATACATCAGTGTCTCTTTTGCTGTCTCATACACCGGGTTATTGTTACCATCTTTCTAAATTCCATATATATGCATTAGTATACTGTATTGATGTTTTTCCTTCTGGCTTACTTGCTGAGGCTTGTTTTGTGTCCAAGTCAATGGCACCCCACTCCAGTACTCTTGCCTGGAAAATCCCATGGATGGAGGAGCCTGGTGGGCTGCAGTCCATGGGGTCGCTACAAGTCGGACATGACTGAGTGACTTCACTTTCACTTTTCACTTTCATGCATTGGAGAAGGAAATGGCAACCCACTCCAGTGTTCTTGCCTGGAGAATCCCAGGGATGGGGGTGCCTGGTGGGCTGCCATCTCTGGGGTCACACAGAGTTGGACATGACTGAAGCGACTTAGCAGCAGCAGCATATGGTCACTCCTAGAGAATGTTCCATGTGTACTTGAAAAGAATATGTATTTTGGTTTTTCTGCATGTAATGTCCTGAGAATATCAATTAAGTCTAACTGTTTTATTTTATCATTTATTATCTCCATTGCTTTATTGATTTTCTGTTTGGAAGATCTCTGTCCACTGGCATGACAGGGCATTAATGTCTCCTACTATTATTGTATTTCTGTCAGTTTTTTCCTTTATTTCTGCTAATGCTTATTTGATTTTTGTGGGTGCTCCTATTTGGGGTGCATATATGTTAATGACTGTAATATTCTCTTCTTGTATTGATTGTTTTATTATTATATAATGTCCTTTATCTTTATGGCCTTTTTAAAAAAGTTTATTTTGTCTTATATGAATATTGCTATCCCTGCTTGACATTTCAGTTTTCATGAAATATACTTTTTCATTCCATCATTTTCAATCTGTGTGTGTCCTTTGCCCTAATGTGGGTTTCTTATATCTGTATATCTGTTTCCTTCTTCAGATTTGGAAAGTTTTCAGCCATAATCTCTTTTTTAAAGTTATTTTATACTTTTTAAAAAAGAAATTTATTTTTAAGTGATTGGTGATTGGTTTACAACATTGGTTTGATTTCTGCCATATATCAACATGAATTAAACATAGGTGTACACACGTCCCCTCCTTCTTGACTCTCCCTCCCAACTTTTGTCAGTCATAATTCTTTCAAATACATTTTTTATTCCCTTTTCTCTTTTTCATCCTTCTGGTATTCCTTCTATGTATAGATTGGAATGCATTATATTATTCAATAGGTCTCATACATTGCTTTAATTTCTTGTTCGTTTGTCTTCCCTTTGCTCTTCTGACTAAGTGATTTCCATTATTTTATCTCCCAGGTCACTTTTTCATTCTTCTGCTTTGTACAGTTTGCCATCATTGCCTTTAGGTCAGCTTTTATATTAGAAAATCAGTTTCCAAATTTTAATTGGCTTCTGTTTGTAAAGCATCACTACGAACAAAGCTAGTGGAGGTGATGGAATTCCAGTTGAGCTATTTCAAATCCTGAAAGATGATGCTGTGAAAGTGCTGCACTCAATATGCCAGCAAATTTGCAAAACTCAGCAGTGGCCACAGGACTGGGAAAGGTCAGTTTTCATTCCAATCCCAAAGAAAGGCAATGCCAAAGAATGCTCAAACTACTGCACAATTGCACTCATCTCATATGCTAGTAAAGTAATGCTCAAAATTCTCCAAGCCAGGCTTCAGCAATACATGAACCGTGAACTTCCTGATGTTCAAGCTGGTTTTAGGCAGAGGAACCAGAGACCAAATTGCCAACATCTGCTGGATCATGGAAAAAGAGAGTTCCAGAAAAACGTCTACTTCTGCTTTATTGACTATGCCAAAGTCTTTGACTGGGTGGATCACAATAAACTGTGGAAAATTCTGAAAGAGATGGGAATACCAGACCACCTGACCTGCCTCTTGAGAAATCTGTTTGCAGGTCAGGAAGCAACAGTTAGAACTGGACATGGAACAACAGACTGGTTCCAAATAGGAATAGGAGTACATCAAGGCTGCATATTGTCACCCTGCTTATTTAACTTCTATGCAGAGTACATCATGAGAAACGCTGGACTGGAAGAAGCACAAGCTGGAATCAAGATTGCCGGGAGAAATATCAATAACCTCAGGTATGCAGATGATACCACCCTTATGGCAGAAAGTGAAGAGGAACTAAAAAGCCTCTTGATGAAGGTGAAAGTGGAGAGTGAAAAAATTGGCTTAAAGCTCAACATTCAGAAAACTAAGATCATGGCATCTGGTCCCATCACTTCATGGGAAATAGATGGGGAAACAGTGGAAACAGTGTCAGACTTTATTTTGGGGGGCTCCAAAATCACTGCAGATGGTGACTGCAGCCATGAAATTAAAAGATGCTTACTCCTTGGAAGGAAAGTTATGACCAACCTAGATAGCATATTCAAAAGCAGAGACATTACTTTGCCAACAAAGGTTCGTCTAGTCAAGGCTATGGTTTTTCCTGTGGTCATGTATGGATGTGAGAGTTGGACTGTGAAGAAGGCTGAGCGCTGAAGAATTGATGCTTTTGAAATGTGGTGTTGGAAAAGACTCTTGAGAGTCCCTTGGACTGCAAGGAGATCCAACCAGTCCATTCTGAAGGAGATCAGCCCTGGGATTTCTTTGGAAGGAATGATGCTGAAGCTGAAACTCCAGTACTTTGGCCACCTCATGCGAAGAGTTGACTCATTGGAAAAGACTGTGATGCTGGGAGGGATTGGGGGCAGGAAGAGAAGGGGACGACAGAGGATGAGATGGCTGGATGGCATCACTGACTCGATGGATGTGAGTCTGAGTGAACTCCAGGAGTTGGTGATGGACAGGGAGGCCTGGCGTCCTGTGATTCATGGGGTCGCAAAGAGTCAGACACGACTGAGTGACTGAACTGAACTGACAGTAATCTGCATTTCTACTAATAACCTTTCTTAACTCCTTCAGTATTTTCATTACTCCTTTTTGAACTTGTGATTTGGTAGACTGCAAATACGTGTTTCATTATTTGTTCTTTCAGAGGAATTACCTTGATCTTTTAATTAGGAGTGGTTCCTCTGCTTCTTCATTCTACTCATATTTCTCTGACTCTATGAGTTTAGGAGAAATATTTATGTACTGCAGTCTTAAAGGGCTGTTTTTAATGTGAGAGTGTCCCCATGTAGACTCCATGAGTCTAGTAATTTTTGTTAGAGGCTGTTTTTAGTATGGATGTCTGCTTTTTCTCTCTTCGGTGTATGCTGACTGTTATCCCCTTGATAGGGCTTGTGACTGGTGTTGGGATGGTCAGAGCCTACACTGGACGTTGAGCTGGGCCTCCTCCTCGTTGTGCAGTTGTCACAGTCCTATTAGGGATGTTAGAGTATACTTATTTAACCCTCTTTTACCACTAATCTTCACATTTAAATAGATGAGCTAAATAAATATAAATCCAATGATGAGTTTCAAATTAACATTTTGAAGTATGCATAATTATGACTTTTCCCTTAGAACTTACCTATTTGTGCATTGCCTTCAAATAATTCACGAACAAGGTTGTCAAAATCATAGGTTACTTTTGAAGGTGAATCAGGTTCAGAACTTGGATAAAATATTATGTCATCTTCATGTTCATCTTCACGTTGTAAAGTTCCTCCAAATGCCCAAGTAAATGCAAACACAAAAAGCTTTTGAATTGTTTTTTTTAATTTAATAGGATTTTTTGCCATGTACCGTGCATTTTCATCCCTGTGATAGGCAGATGTGGAAAGGTGAAGATTAAAATTTTTAGAAAGCAGTCTAGCAATTTATTGCATTATCACATCAAAATTTTGTTACTAAAATTTTTTATAGTTAAGTATTTACATGGAAGTTTTAGATTAATGTATAATTTACCTTTGGTAAGTCATGTAAATTATACACTGATACTATTTTTATTTTTAAAGTACCATATGTGTAAAAGATTTGTAGTCAAACTTTATTTCAGGTAATAAATGATGTTCAGTTTTA
This sequence comes from Bos grunniens, assembly GCF_055505025.1. Lineage (NCBI taxonomy): Eukaryota > Metazoa > Chordata > Mammalia > Artiodactyla > Bovidae > Bos > Bos grunniens. The sequence continues at coordinate 52,821,115 of NC_141180.1, forward strand.
TGTTAGGTCAATTTGTTACTTAAGAGTTCATCTGTCTCTTGGGAGAGAATCTGGTAAGTCTCCATTTAATGTAGAAAGACATAAGTGAATAGTCATCCACTCTGTACTCTTCTCAAACAAGGCATATAGGTTGATTGAAATCAAATTGGCTAAAAGCGGACAGTGTGAATCTGGGGAGAGTCTTCTTCAGTCTGGGTCAACCCAGGTTATCTTGGGCTGTGGGACTCTCAAATAACATAGTGATAGCACAGATGATGATGGGGCTAACCAAAAGATCTGGGCCTGATTTCAGGATATTTTGAATGGTTCAAGATTTAGTTTTCATAAAATTACTTGTAAATTATGAAAATCCTAAAAATGTATCACTGAAGTTTATTGGCAATTGTTAATGTATAATGCATGTATATAATCCTATTTGACATTTCTCCTCACATGTAAGAGACTGTTCAGCAAATTTTTTCTTGAATTCCTACTATATCTCAGTTACTGTGAACAAAACAAATATGATCACTTATTTTGGAGATAGGAAAATGAATACCAAACCATGATATGTGTAAAGAATAAAGAGTCAAGCATACTGTGGAGAATATTAGTAGAGATAGCTAATTTAGAGTTTGGGAGTCAGGGAAAACTTCTTTGAACAACTAACAGTTAAATTGAGACCTGAAAACTGAGTGCAATTTTGAAAAATGTAAGAGGAAGAACATTTTGAGAAGAAGACATACATGTGAGAAGACCATGAGGTGAAATGGTTACGACAAGTTTGAAGAACTGAAAAAGAAATCCAGTGTCTCTGAAGCATACCTAATTAGTTGAAAAGTTTAGGAGATAAGTCTGGAGATATAGGCAGGGGATTTTAAGCTGTGCCAAAACTTCTCCTTCCACTCTAAATGTAATGCAAAGTCATTAAATGGCCATAAAACAAAGGAACATTCTAATTTATGTTTTAAAAAAAATCAGATTCTTGCATATAAATACCAGGAGACACACACAAGAATAATAATCACAATAATATTTGTAAAAACCAAAAAATTGAAAAAACAACTTACGCTTTGCTGTTGTTGTTGCTATAGATGCTAAATCGTGTCTGACTCTTTGTGACCCCAGGGACTGCAGCACACCAGGCTCCCCTGTCCTCCACTACCAAAGTTTGCTCAGATTCGTGCCCATTGGGTTGGTGATGCCATCTAACCATGTCATCTTTTGCTGCCCCCTTCTCTTTTTGCCTTCAATCTTTCCCATCTTTAGGGTCTTTTCCAATGAATAGGCCCTTCGCATTAGATGGCCAAAGTATTGAGGTTTCAGCTTCAGCACCAGTCATTCCAATGAATATTCTGGGGGTTGATTTCCTTCAGTATTGACTGGTTTGATCTCCTTGCAGATCAACAGACTCTCAAGAGTCTTTTCCAGCACCACTATTAAAAAGCATCAATTCTTTAGCACTCAGCCTTCTTTATGGTCCAACTCTAACATCCATACATGGCTACTGGAAAAATCATAGCTTTGACTATATGAATCTTTCCCAGCAAAGTGAAGTCTCTGCTTTTTAATATGCTGTCTAGGTTTGTCATAGTTTTCCTTCCAAGGAGCAAACATATTTTAATTTCATGACTGCAGTCACTGATCTCAGTAATTTTGGAGCCCAAGAAAAGAAAACCTATCACCTCTTCCACTTTTTCCCCTTCTATTTGCCATGAAGTGATGGGACCAGATGCTGTGACTTTAGTTTTTTTAACGTTGAGTTTTAAGCCAGCTTTTTCACCCTCCTCTTTCAGCCTCATCAAGAGACCCTAGTTCCTTTTCACTTTCTACCATTAGAGTGTTATCATCTGCATATCTGAGGTGGTTCATATTTCTCACAGCAATCTTGATTCCAGCTGTGATTAATCCAGCCTGGCATTTCTCGTAATGTACTCTGCATAGAATTTAAACAAGTAAGGTGACAATATACAGCCTTAACATACTCCTTTCCAAATTCAGAATCAGTCAGTTGCGCCATGTAATGTTCTAACTGTTGCTTCTTGACCTGCATACAGGTCTTTCAGGAGACAGGTAAGGTAGTCTGATATTCCCATCTCTTGAAGAATTTTCCACAATTTGTTGTGATCCACACAGTCAAATGGTTTAGCATAGTCAATGAAGCAGAAGTAGATGTTTTTCTGGAACTCCCTTGTTTTCTCTTTGATCCAATGAATGTTGACAATTTGATCCCTGGTTCCTCTGCCTTTTCTAAATCTACCTTGTACATCCAGAAGTTCTCAGTTCATGTACTGCTGAGGCCTAGCTTGAAGCATTTTGAGCGTAATCTTACTATCATGTGAAATGACTGCAATTGTTCAGTAGTTTGAACACTCTTTGGTATTGTCTTTGGGATTGGAATGAAAACTGACCTTTTCCAGTCCTGTGGCCGTTGCTTAGTTTTTCAAATTTGCTGACACACTGAGTGCAACACTTTAACAGCATCATCTTTTAGGATTTTAAATAGCTTAGCTGGAATTCTGTCACCTCCACTAGCTTTGTGTATAGTAATGCTTCCTAAGGCCCACTTGACTTCACACTCCAGGATATCTGGTTCTAGGTGAGTGACCACACCATCATGGTTATCCAGGTCATTAAGAACTTTTTTTGGTGTAGTTCCATATATTCTTGCTACCTCTTCTTAATCTCTTCTGCTTTTGTGAGGCCCTTACCATTTCTGTTCTGTATTCATTTCATCTTTCCTTGAAATGTTCCTTTGATATCTCCAATTTTCTTGAAGAGATCTCCAGTCTTTCCCATCCTATTGTCTTCCTCTATCTCTCTGCACTGTTCATTTAAGAAAGCCTTCTTACCTCTCCTTGATGTTCTCTGGAATTCTGCATTCAATTGAGTATATCCTTCCCTTTCCCCTTTGCCTTTTCTTCTCTTGCCTTTTGCTTTCTCAGCTATTTGTAAGCCTCCGTAGACAACCACTTTGTCTTCTTGCATTTCTTCTTCTTTTGGATGATTTTAATCACTGCATCCTGTAAAATGTTATGAATCTCTATCTTTAGTTCTTTAGATACTCTGTCTACCAGATCTAATCTCCTGAAACTGTTCATCACCTCCACTGTGTAATCATAAGGGATTTGATTAAGGTCAGAATGAATGGCCTAATTTAAGCCTGAATTTTGCAATAAGGAGCTGATGATTTGAGCCACAGCTGGCTCCAGGTCTTGTTTTTGCTGACTGTATAGACCATTGTCTTTAATAATTGTCTATAATGCCTTTAAAATGTTGTATAAACCATTCAACATCACAATAATCCAAGTCTATGGCCCAACCACTAATGCTGAAGCTTAAGTTGACTGGTTCTATGAAGTCCTACAAGACCTTCTAGAACTAACACCAAAAAAAGGTGTTCCTTTCATCACAGAGGATTGGAATGCAAAAGCAGGAAGTCAAGAGATACCTGGAGTAACAGGCAAGTTTGGCCTTGTAGTAAAAAATGAGCTGGGCAAAGACTAACAGTTTTGTCAAGAGAACACACTGATGATAGCAACACCCTTTTCCAACAACACAAGAGACAATTACACATGGATGTCACCAAATAGTCAAAACCTATGCTTGTGAATGGACAAATTGTGACATTTTCACAAAGAAATACACAGTGAAAATGAATGAAGACCTCCTACATGTACAATGGATTAATCAGAGGGACATAACGTCGAACAAAAATGCAAGTCACAGAAGAACATAGTGATTCCACTAAAGTTAAAACGTGCAAAGTTGAAAAATATACTGCTTAGGAATGTATTAATAAACATAAAATTCAATATAGTAGTTATCTCAGATGATGGGATGGCATAAGCTTTAGATAGGTACACTAGGGAACTTCAAAGATAAACCAGTACTTTTTAAAAACAACTCAGTGGTGTATATATGAATGTTTGTATATTATTATTTATATCTTACATATACTTTATAAATATCCTTTTATGGCTACTTGCTATTTAATAAAAATTAAAAATAATATATAGTTGTCATGTTGGATATGGACTAGAAAACTGGAAAAATTTAGGAGGTTATAGCAACAGTATAGGAAAGAAATAATAAACTTTTGGTCTAGGATGCTGATGATCAAGATGTAGATAAATCAAAGAATCTGAAGGCACAATTGACAGGTAAAAACCATAGTTACAATGTTCTATCATTTAAAAGCAAATGTGGCATAAATGTCTCAGGATCTCATAATGAGATTATAGGAAAGCCTCAATAGTGAAACCCTATCCTACAAAATGGCACAATTGTGGGGTGAGCACAACTATATCGCTATAGTTTCATAACTATAATTATTGAACATTTACTCTACACCAGCTACTACTCTAGATATCCGGTACATCACAGCATTATTCCAGTTTTATTTATAAATGAAAAAAATCAAAGATCAAAAATATTTAGTACCTTGTTCAACATTTCTCAGCTCATAAGGGCAGATTCATAAAATAAATTCACATCAACTTTATTCCACTCTCAAAAATGTAGTGTCTGGACAAACGTATTCATATTACCTAGATAACTTACCAAAATCTGGTGATCTTGTATTAGATATACAGAGACTCTAAGTTAGAATAAAATAAATTTAATTGAATTTTGATATTAGGAAGTCACAGATTATTGGTTTATTGACAGATAATCCTGTTTCTATTAGAGTGTTTGGCACTTAGTAGTTAATAAAACATATCTTTGAATGAATGTAGCTGACCTGTTTTCCATATCTTTGAATTTAACAGAAACTTTTGAATGTGAAATTATCTCCTCAGATGAAATGTCCTTCAAATCTTCACCTTAAAAAAGAAAGAGAATTTTTCCACAATTAACAACAGACCTAAAATTTAGCTAGTTAATTAATGAGGTGTTATCTTTAACATGGGTTTCCCCCAGGGCTTGGCCATAAAGATCCACCTGCAATGCAGGAGCTGCAGGAGACACAAGTTTGATCCTTGGGTCAGGAAGATCCCCTGGAGGAGGGCAAGACAACCTACTCCAGTATTCTTGCCTGGAGAATCCCATGGACAGAGGAGCCTGGTGGGCTACAGTCCATAGGATCGCAGAGAGTCGAACACGACTGACGTGACTTAGAATACACACATGCAACCTTGACCACTGTTTACTTTGTGAACTGTCATAGAACATCCTTATTTCACATCAGTATCTTAGACTTATCAGACCAACTAGTTATCTTATCCCATCAAAAGTATGTTATCTTTTCTAAGATGAGAGGAGCAGAGAATGTATCTGCAATTGTTGAATTGATTACTATTTATTTGAAGAACAAATCTGTATATATATGTTCCTTATTCTATTCTAGCAACTTTTTGTAAGTTTGATTATTCCAAAATAAAAACTTTAAAACATTCAGGTCACCACCATCAAATATGGTGTGCATTACAAAGTAAATAATAAATGAGTTCTAATACATGAAGCATTAAAAAAAGAAAGCTGTATGTTTCAAAGAAAACTATATCAAAGTAAACATCACACAGGTACAGTTTTTAGCTGTCTCTTTTCTACTTTCTATCATTCATTTTTTTCTCAAGTCATCCATTTCACAGAGGAACACAAAGAGTGAATGATTACTCATTATTCCTTGGCTTTTTTTTCTTTTATAATATTTGTCTTCTTTATATTAAAATAACATAGGGAACTTCTGGGAGAATGAACACAGAAAGATGCTGGAAGAGTGATGCTCTCAGAGAGAGATGGAAGCTTCCCACCCTCTTCCCCTGTGTTTCGCGCATTTCTCCCACTTGGCTGTTCCTGAGTTTTATCCACTGTAAGAAACAGGTGAATGGTGCTCTTGAGTGCCTTCTGTGAGTATCATTCACACGTGTTCTGGGGACACTTTCTTCAAAGGACCAGAAAGCATCCAGTTTAATCCCAGATTCATGGGGTTGTTGCAGATTACTGCTTGTTTCACTAAGACAAGAGGTAATCCATCATCGAGTATGAACTGTCAATTCTCTGTGTCTATACTGTCAAGACTCGCAAGTATAAGATGGGATCCTTGTTTACTTCATAACCAGCAAGATAAGACATGTGGAACCTTCTCCATAGAAAGAAATTTAAAGGGAAATGGGTCATTGCAAAGGCTAAAGGTTATATTGTTTTTATCAGACTGTGGAAGACTCTACACTCACATTTGAAAAATTACTGTTTAAAACAGTACAAACTGATGAGGGGTTGGTGGCGTGAGAAGAGGGGGGAGCAGTGTGGAATTGTGGGAATATTCCTAGTCTGGAAGATAGAACTCATGGATTTTGAGCCCATGTGGAAAATTCTTAAAGAGATGGGAGTATCAAACTACCTTACTTGTCTCCTGAGAAATCCGTACGCAGGTCAAGAAGCAACAGTTAGAACCAGACATGGAACAATGGACTAGTTAAAAATTCAGAAAGGAGAATGACAAGGCTTATATTGTCACCCTGCTTATTTAACTTATATGCAGAGTACATCATGAGAAATGCCAGGCTGGATGAATCTCAAGCTAGAATCAGGCATTGCCAGGAGAAATACCAATCTCAGATATGTAGGTGACACAACCCTAATAGCAGAAAGTGAAGAGGAACTAAAAAACCTATTGATGAAGGTGAAAGAGGAGAGTGAAAAAGTTGGCTTAAAACTCAACATTCAAAAAACTAAAATCATGGCATCTGGCCTCATCATTTCAAGGCAAATAGAAGAGGAAAAAGTGGAAACAGTGACAGATTTTATTTTCCTGGGCTCCAAAATCACTGTGGATGGTGACTGCAGCTGAAATTAAAAGACACTTGCTGCTTGGAAGAAAAGCTATGACAAACCTAGACAGGGTATTAAAAAGCAGAGACAGCACTCTGCTGACAAACACCTGTATAGTCAGAGCTATGGTTTTTCCAGTAGTCATGTACATTCGTGCAAGTTGGACCATAAAGAAGGCTGGGAGCCAAAGAATTGATGCTTTTGAACTGTGGTGCTGGAGAAGACTCCTGAGCGTCCCTCGGACAGCAAGATGGTTAAACTAATTAATTCTAAAGGAAATTAACCCTGAATATTCATTGGAAGGCTGATGCTGATGATGAAGTTCCAATACTTGGGCCACCTGATGTGAAGAGCTGACTCATGGAAAAGACCCTCATGCTTGGAAAGATTGAGGGCAGGAGAAGGGGTGACAAAGGATGAGATGATTGGATGACATCACCGACTCAATGGACATGAGTTTGAGCAAACTCCAAGAGATAGTCAATGACAGGGAAGCCTGGCATGCTATAGTACATGAGGTCGCAAAGAGTCAGACATGACTGAGCAACTGAACAACAACAAATGTGCCAAAAATGTTCCTTTTTTCTTCCATCTTCAATATTAAAATGGTTACACACACAAAAAGGCTTAAAGATTTATATGATCTGAAGAGAAACCAGAGTATTAAATGGCTACACAAAAATTCACTAATTTTGATAAGTTTTTTTAAAATGCATGCTCGTATGACAGCTGTCACACAATCTAACAAAAAATTTTGAAATTAAGTTAAAAGATAATTAAGCACAGAAAAAACAGAACAAACTTTTTGGCCAATCCCCAAAATGTTTTCTTCCTTTCTCCCTAGTCTAAGTTACTCAAGAAAATGGTTGCAGTTCCCTTTGGAGAAGAACTAGTAACTATTTTGTAACTACTTCCCATGATTGTGCAGAGGGTCCCAGCTTCTTCTATTCAGTGAGTTCTGTGCCTGAAAGCCATGTCAGGCTTGGAAATGAGCAAGGGATCATGACTTTTTACTGAGGCAGCTACCCTCAGCCTTCTGGTCATTCATCCTTGACTTCTTATAACACAAACTAATGAACCTCATTTGTTGCCCATATATTTTGCTCCTAGAGATACTATAATAACCATCTTAATAACTCTTTGAGAATCATCACTGGTCCTTTGCCTACTGCTGCTTCTAGTTATGCTGTGGTTTGCTAACTGGCAAAGGGAAGAACAATAGCCCATTCAGAACCACAAGGAGAAGGGGAAAGAGAAAACCTAAATATTCTCCTCCATTTTGTCTCCCACTCATGGTAGTATTCGGTTCTCTTCTGTTCAGGGTTTCTGTTTTCCCTCACAGGAACCTTAGCCATCTTGTCTCCCCAGGGATTTCTCACAATTTCTTTAATTCAATAGATCCTAACTGGGTTGGGGTTTTTTTGCTAATTTGCCATCTCACCAGGAACCAAATATGGCTTTTCTGGTGGCTCAGCTGGTTAAGAATCTGCCTGCAACGTGGGAGACCTGGGTTCAATCCCTGGGTGGGGAAAGCCCCTAGAATAAGGAAAAGGACCCACTCCAGTATTCTGGCCTGGAGAATTCCATGGACTGTATAGTCCATCGGGTCGCAAAGAGTCAGACACGAATGAACGACTTTCTCAGGAACCAGATAGAACCAGTGTTTGAATGTAGGCATTCTGACTCCAGAGACCATGCCTTTAGCCATAATGCTGTACAGTTTTCTGGACATTTTGATTTCTTCTTACACATATTTTACTACTTTCCATGTGTATGTTTTTGTATGATTACAGCTTACACCTAGGATTTTGGACCATTTTTTTCCCCCACTATTTTTATCTCTGAGACTCTTTAAAACATAGTAAAAATTATTATCCCCTGATAGAGACCTACAAGGATTCCTTATTCTATTTTTTCTTGTTACCCTTAAGCACTTAGAGATATCAATTTATTGATATACTCTTTTATAAATGATTTTTAATTTGTTCCATGTGCAAGTCTGCTCTTGGTTCAAATGGACTGAAAACCTCTGGCTTTCCTTTCTTTCTTTTATAATCAAATAGAAGGTGATAAATAACTGACATTGACTAAGATATAATATCACTGATATGACTTAGGGGCAAAAACTCACGTAGTTCAAAGATTCCAGTTTTACTCATGAATTCAAAGAATGCATCAAGAATTCTGCAGAGAGTTGTAACAATTGTTATGTCTTGTACAGGAAATGGCTGAAATTTCTGATGTTTCTTTATAAACTGTAGTCCATCTGGGACACTACTTTTAATCATCAATTCAAGACAATCCACTTCTGATTTATTCATAATTTTAGAATTTTTCAGAAGCCATGACTTAACATAAGGCTCCCATCCCAGATCAACAGGATTCTAATAATAGAAAGCACAAGGTAATTTAATGTTAATAAATAAAATTACAGTGTCCACCTACTTTCTTACTATCTCTTTATTTCACTACTGCCCCTGCCAAATAATGGTTTAGCATCAGCATTCATTAAAGGGCAAGTGATCAAAAACACTTTAAAGAATTACTCTTCCTGATTTTTAACCACAATCCTACACAACAACAAGCAACTGGAGGATTATGTGTAGGGAGCTATGTTCTATGCACATGTGGTAAGAGGAACTGCTTACCCAGAAAATCAGCAGTTCAGTGGTTACACTGAGCTAAGGAGATTAGAACATAGGGCTGCTGCGGCTGCTGCTAAGTCACTTCAGTCGTGTCCGACTCTGTGCGACCCCATAGACGGCAGCCCACCAGGCTCCCCCGTCCCTGGGATTCTCCAGGCAAGAACATGGAGTGGGTTGCCATTTCCTTCTCCAATGCATGAAAGTGAAAAGTGAAAGTGAAGTCACTCAGTCGTGTCTGACTCTTAGCGACCCCATGGACTGCAGCCCACCAGGCTCCTCCATCCATGGGATTTTCCACGCAAGAGTACTGGAGTGGGGTGCCATTGCCTTCTCCGAACATAGGGCTAATCATGGCTAATAATTAATTTCATGTGTAGGGAACATTCATTCTTTGCTGTATTTTCTATTCCTTACCACTGCATTGGTAATGCATTTCGTAAGTCCCGAGACTCATGGAGGGGCTTCCCAAGTGGCTCAGTGGATAAAGAAACTGCTTGTCAATGCAGGAGACACAGGAGACTTGGGTTCAATCCCTGGACCGGGAAGATCTCCTGGAGGAGGGCGTGGCAACCACTCCAGTATTCTTACCTGGAGAATCCCATGGACAGAGGAGCCTGGTGGGCTATAGTCCATAGTGTTGTACAGAGTTGGACATGACTGAAGCGACTGAGAATGCATGCAAGAGTCATGGAGTGGTCATGAAAAGCCTTCAGGGCAAACATTCCTTGATTGGAAAAATAATTCCTATCAAGTAACTCAACCTATTGAAATCACTACTTACGCATGGTTGTGGAAAATACTGACATTCCAATTACTGAGTGGACCGACTAAGCATATTAGTAACAGTAGTAATTAACATTCGTATTTACTTCTGGATTAGGAGGCTTTGGAGAAGGCAATGGCACCCCACTCCAGTACTCTTGCCTGGAAAATCCCATGGATGGAGGAGCCTGGTAGGCTGCAGTCCATGGGGTCGCTAAGAGTCAGACACGACTGAGCGACTTCACTTTCACTTTTCACTTTCATGCATTGGAGAAGGAAATGGCAACCCACTCCAGTGTTCTTGCCTGGAGAATCCCAGGGACGGGGGAGCCTGGTGGGCTGCTGTCTATGGGGTCGCACAGAGTCGGACACGACTGAAGCGACTTAGCAGCAGCAGTAGGAAGCTTTGCTGCTGCTGCTGCTAAGTTGCTTCAGTTGTGTCCGACTCTGTGTGACCCCACAGACGGCAGCCCACCAGGGGACATAAAATTTCCTAACTACTAGGATAGCCCTGCTGAATCCAGAGGAAGCAAAATAAGCATAAAATGCTGCAGATAATGACTAAATAATAAATTTTCTTTGGTAAGAAATTTGTATTAGAAACTTACCATATAGACCATTGCACATCTGCTGACAATAGCAGGACTAGCTTGAGCTAGACTGTCCACTTCAAAGATCACTCTGATTTTACTAGTCAGAGTTATTCTCTCGCTGTTTGCCAAGCACAACGTCCTAGTGTCATCTAGCATAGAATTTAGATTTTCTACCCAGAAGCTATCCACTGGACCATCTAAGACAATCCACTGCCAGTCAAAGTCTGGAAAGAAAAATATTTGTAATGTAATTGAGAAAAACCTCATTCTCCTCTCCTTACAATCTTGCTAATTTTCTCTTTTAGTTAGAAAGTACTTTCTAATTAAGATGAAGAATGATGTCCTAGAAAACCCTAGAATGAATGTGCTTAAATGAGTCTCGTATATATTTTGAATATTCGTAACACATACTTAGCAATACTTTAAATATTGTTTTGGTATTCTTAGTTTGCTGAATTGTATAATTAACCCTGAAAATTTGAGTTAGAGAAAGATCCATGAATCTAGTTTTTCCATAACAATATGGTTTTTTCCCCCTTTCAACCCGGGAATATTTTTTGGATATGCTGCCTCTGGGAAATAAAGGGAAATAGGATGTCCTTTGAAGAAAGAATCAAGTAGTCACAGCTGTTAAGAGTATTTCACTTGGGGAACTCATTTTCTTCACTTTGCACACTCTACACCCAGCACATTGCTCCACAATATTAGAAAGTCTATTGGTCAGGATACACGGATCATTATAGAGATTAAAAAAACAGTTAAACACCTGAAACACAAAAGCATCCCAGAAGAACAGGAGAGTAGAGCTGGGATCCAGACAGCCTGTCTTGGGCTGAAATAACTGCCTTGGATCCCCTGATGAAAGAAATATCATGCTCAATCATTGTACTCTCCCACATTGAATACCAAAACTGATACACAAAATTCAGGAATCCTAAAATGTAGAAACAATAGTAGAAATCTCTTTCAAAGTCAGGAACATAAATATACTACTGGTGGATATGTTGATATGACATTCAACATGGAGTAGAAAAAGCCATGACTGGGGCTTCTGCAGTAGACTGTTGGCTCTTTTGGAGCAGGGATCTTTTCATGAATACTCTCTGTCCCTCTGGCACATAGCAAACTGGCAGATAATGGGTATACAATTCATTTGAGATGAATACGCTTGGGTTGTATGATTTGGCCCGGGAATGCTTAGATTGTCTGAAAATACTATTGTAGGTTGCCACTGCTACTTCTAACCTGATATTTATTCCTACCTTTAGTATCTACTTGGTTCTTGTGAGATATTAATGGTCATTTGTAAAATGAATGGGCTATGTAAGTGCTAGTATTTATATATATAATTATATATGTACACTAATATATAAAAGCTTTAAATAAACACATGAAGAAAAAATAAATGGTACAAGGACAAAATATCACTCATCAAAAATGTTTTTAAAGACGTAAATAGAGCTCATGTTGGTTCAGTTTTTCTTCTATGTTAATCAATAATCTTTACTGAATTTATTAATAATACTTACTTTGACTTTCTGAAATTTTAATATCTTTCTCCATCTCCTTCTCAAAAATATGATAATCAGAATCTGCTGTGTCAGAGAAATCAAGCTTGAAAACCTAAAATATGTAATCAATAATGTTTAAACTTTTATTTGATCATACTTTTGTACTCAAATAGTCTATATGTCAATACACTTTTTTGAGTAATAAAAATATAAGAGGTTTTGCAGCTGAAAGGCAAACACGTAACCGGGACAGTATAATGGAATTGAGTTATGACTACTGGTCATTTTCTTTCAGAAAATTCTTTTATTTTAGTTGTTGTTTTCATAAAGATAGAACATATTTTTATAATATTCAAGTACTACAGCAAAGCTCAGAGAATAAAGAAAAAGTTCTCTGAACTGTCACCACCTTTAAAAAAAAAAAAGACAGTTGACATTTTGGTGTATATTTTTCTTAGACCTTCCTTCATTATGGAGTTTTTATATTTTAAGGCACATAAGAATTACCTGCAGGGTTATTAAATTCTAACACCTCAACTTTGGAGACTCAGATCGAATAAGTTTGAGATGGAGCCCAAGATTTTCATTTTTAATATACTCCCCAGGTGATTCAAATATAGGTTGTTATGTCAATCTCTGAGGAATTCTGATCTTCATTATCTGGGGGTGTGGTGGGTGTGGGGAATGTCCTATTTATCTCCCCAGTGAGGCTGAGTATTATACCATCAGTTGACTGGCACTGGCTTCCTTTACCACCAAGTGTAGAGGAAGAGAAGACCAAAATCTAGAGCTGTGCTAGGGGCACAGTAAGGGTTCTGAAGAGAGAGCCCAAACATTGGTGTGAGCATCATGTTTCAATCAGGTCTTAGCAATGCAATAAACAATAGGTGCTTCTAATTCCCAAGTCTCATTGGGAAGAAGAAAAGTAAGTCCAAGGCTATTTCCAATTATTTTTCCTATTACAAAAGTCTGCAATTATCATCCCTGTAGATAAGACATTATTCAGTTCAGTTCAGTTCAGTCACTCAGTCGTGTCCGACTCTTTGCGACCCCATGAATTGCAGCACACCAGGCCTCCCTGTCCATCACAAACTCCTGGAGTTCACCCAAACTCACGTCCATGAAGTCGGTGATGCCATCCAGCCATCTCATCCTCTGTCATCCCCTTCTCCTCCTGCCCCCAATCCCTCCCAGCATCAGTCTTTTCCAATGAGTCAGCTCTTTGCATGAGGTTGCCAAAGTATTGGTGTTTCAGCCTCAGCATCATTCCTTCCAAAGAACGCCCGGGACCAATCTCCTTTAGAATGGACTGGTTGGATGTCCTTGCAGTCCAAGGGACTCTCAAGAGTCTTTTCCAACACCACAGTTCAAAAGCATCAATTCTTTGGCGCTCAGCTTTCTTCACAGTCCAACTCTCACACCCATCCATGACGACTGGAAAAACCATAGCCTTGACTAGATAGACCTTTGTCGGCAAAGTAATGTCTCTGCTTTTGAATATGCTATCTAGGTTGGTCATAACTTTCCTTTCAAGGAGTAACTGTCTTTTAATTTCATGGCTGAAATCACCATCTGCAGTGATTTTGGAGCCCAATGCTCTACTCCATTTTTTCCCCTGTATACAGATTTTTTAAAATGTGAAATTGTGAGTCCAACATTATATACTTTAACCTTTAATGCTGCTGCTGCTGCTGCTAAGTCGCTTCAGTCATGTCCGACTCTGTGCAACCCTGAGACGGCAGCCCACCAGGCTCCCCCATCCCTGGGATTCTCCAGGCAAGAATACTGGAGTGGGTTGCCATTTCCTTCTCTAATGCAGGAAAGTGAAAAGTGAAAGTGAAGTCGCTCAGTCGTGTCCGACTCTTAGCGACCCCATGGAACCCAACCTACCAGGCTCCTCCATCCATGGGATTTTCCAGGCAAGAGTACTGGAGTGGGGTGCCATTGCCTTCTCCCGCTTGCTTTGCAGGTGCATTCTTTACCTGCTGAGCCATCAAAGAAGCCCAGAAGGAAAATATTGGCCTTAAGTGATACATTAGACCAATGGATTTAATAGATATATACAGACTATTTTATCCCAAAACAGCAGAATTCACATTCTTTTCAAGTGCACATGAAACTTTATCTAAGATATATTACATTTAGGCCACAAAACAAATAACAATAAATTTAAGAAGATTTAAATCAGATTTAGCATCTTTTCTAACAACAACAGTGGGAAGCAGATGAATTATTCAATTGTGTCAGAACAATTTTACATTTGGGAAAAAAGTTAAACACACACACCAAAATAAATTATATTAATACACAGATGAAAATTTTAAAAGGTTTATTATATGTTTGTTATTAAGTAACCAGTGATATAACAATAATATTAGAATAGGGAAAGGTGTTACTGAAAAGTTAGAATGTACAAAAGAATATATTGTAAACTTATTTTCATTGATTGTCAGAAATAAGTATAACACAGATGACAAATACATTTTTAATTCTTTTAAACATACCATTCTCAATGTGAAAACAGCAATAATACAACAAAATTTTATTTCCTTAGGACAAATTACTAGGAATAGATTTCTAAATCAAACAAAATGACAAGTTAAAAATATCAATATGTATTTCCAAAACTAACACCATACATGTATGAATCTCTACTTCACAACCTTATAATTATCAAATATTAGTTCTCTATTTCTAAAAATCTGTTTGGTTTCAAATGTTATCTTTTTTGTTATTACACTTTAGTATAGGGTAAATATGGAGAAGGAAATGGCAACCCACTCCAGTACTCTTGCCTGGAGAATCCCATGGATGGAGGGGCCTGGTGGGCTGCAGTCTACGGGGTTGCAAAGAGTTGGACACGACTAAGCAACTAACACACGCACACACACAGATAGGGTAAATATAGTATATAGTAAATGAAATTCACTACTAATCTCTACTTATTACTAATAAGAATATAAACTTACAGTTTTTTTGCTATTCATATTTATTCTTTGATGAATTTTGTATTAAATAGTTTACACATTTTACTGAAGTATTTTTGAATCTCATTAATTTGGAAGTTACATTGGTGGTGCTGGAATCATTAGGTTATCCTCTACTTATGCTTAATCCACTGTGTTATTCTTTAAAAGCAAGTACCTTTAACTTCATTTTATCATTTATTAATCATTTTAAAACACAATGGTACACGTACACAATGGGAATGTATGTTGGTACAGTCACTATGGAGACCAGTATGGAGTTCCTGAAATACTAAAAATAAAACTACCATATGACCCAGCAATCCCACTTGTGGGCATATACTTGGAAAAAACCATAATTCAAAAAGATACATGCACTCCAATGTTTATTGCAGCGCTATTTCTAATAGCCAGGACATGGAAGCAACCTAAATGTCCATCAACAGAGGAACAGATAAAGAAAGATACACATATACAATGGAATATTACTCAGCCATAAAAACACCATCTGCACCAACATGGATGGACCAGAGATTGTCATACTGAGTGAAGTTAAGTCAGAAAGAAAAAGACAAATATATAATACTGCTTACATGTGGAATCTAAAAAATAGAGTGCAAAATGAACTTATCTACCAAACAAAAATAAAGTTACAGATGTAGAAAGCAAACTTATAGATACCAAGGGGGGAATGGATGGGTGGCATGAATTGGGAGACTGGAATTGACATATACAGACTGCTGTGTATAAAGAGATAACTAATGAGAACCTAATATATAGCACAGGGAACTCTACTCAGTGCTCTGGGTGAGCTAAATGGGAAGAAATCTAAAAACAAGGCAATATATTTATATGTATAACTAATTCACGTTGCTGTACAGCAGAAACTAACACAACATTGTAAAGCAACTCTATTTCAATAAAAATTAATTAAAAAACCCCCCAAATCCACAAGGTACATTTTCTGTTTTGTAATAGCTCATTACTTTTCCCTTTTTTAAACTGATCATAATAATTTTAAAATTAGAGACGTCTAAAATATATGCTAGTAAGTATCTAATGAAACTTTGATATCAAACATTAGATAAACAATGAAATAATCTATAATAGTGAAACAAAATAAACTTTCCATACTGAACTTACATTAGCAGAATCTGAGATTTCTGATTCGCTGTCTTTGTTTGAGTATTTTGTAGTGTTTAAATATACGTAATTCCGAATTGTTGCTGATAATAATCCATCAGCCCATTCCATAGTATTAGGATCCAGATGTCCATATAGTTCGCTGAGAGTGATACACTTTGGATTTAAAATACAAATATCTATTTTTCCTCTTCTTCCTGAAATCTGAGAAAAATCCAGTGTGATTTTTAAAGACACTGACTATAGAAAAATTGTCTAATTTTTTTGTATCATTCCTACCAGAGGTTTTAGGAAAGATCTTTTGCTTGAAAGAAGGATTCTTTATAAAGGTAGCGCTTTGCAAGAAATAATAAAAGTTGACTTATTAAAATTAGCCATTATATCCAAATAATTATTTTTTAAAATTATGAATACTACAAATGAGGCTTCCCTGATAGCTCAGCTGGTGAAGAATCCACCTGCAATGTAGAAGACCCTGGTTTGATTTCTTGGTCAGGAAGTTCCACTAGAGAAGGGATAGGCTACCCACTCCAGTATTCTTGGGCTTCCCTGGTGGCTCAGATGGTTATGAATCTGCCTGCAATGTGGGAGACCAGGGTTTGATCCCTGGGTTGGGAAGGTCCCCTGGAGAAGGGATGGGCTACCCACTCTAGTATTCTGGCCTGGAGAATTCCATGGACAGAGGAGCCTGGCAGACTAGAGTCCGTGGGGCCGAAAAAAATTTGGACACGACTGTGCAGCTTTCACAGACACACAAATGAATCCCTAGGAAAAGAATGGGACAAAAAAAAAAAAAAAAAAAAAGAAACCATCATGCTTCTAAGTGGACTTTGTAGATGTAATTAAGGGACATATTTGGAGATGGGAAAATTATCCTGAATATCCAAGTGAATTCAATCTAATTGCATGAGTTAAAATTGGAAGAGGAAAGCAAGGACGCAAATCAGAAACAGGGCAGTACACAAGGATCTAGAGGTATGGACAGCGTGCAAAGATCTGAGAGGGGCCTCCAGAAGGTATGGGCAGCTTCCCGCTGACAGACAGCAAGGAAATGGGACCTACTTATTTATGCCAACACCTGAATGCACAAGGGAAAGAGTTCTTCCCTAGAGCCTCCAGAAAGGAACTCAACCTGCTGACATCTGGATCATAGCCCAGTGAGACCCATACTGGACATCTGACTCCCAGAACCGGAAGATAATAAATGAGTGTAGTTTTAATCCATGTCATTGTGGTTATTAGTTATAGCAGCAATAGAAAATGAACATTTTCTATTTCATATATATATATATATGTATATATATATATATATACAATGAAATATAAACATATATTCAGTATAAATAATATATATACTACTATATATTATATAAATATATTCAGCCATAAAAAGAATAAAATAACATCATTTGCAGCAACAGAGATAGACCTAGAGACTGTCATATTAAGTTAAGGAAGTCAGAGAAAGACAAATGACATCATATGATATTGTTTATATATAGAATCTTAAAACATGATACAAATGAACTTATTTACAAAACAGAAATAGACTCATAGATATAGAAAACAAACTTATGGTTCCCAACTAGGAAGGAGGGGCAGAGACAAGGACTTTGGGATTAAAATATACACACTGCGATATATAAAGGGCTTCCTGGTGGCTCAGGCAGTAAAGGATCTGCCTGTGATGCAGGAGACCTGAGTTCAATCCCTGGGTCGGAAAGATTCCCTGGAGAAGGGAATGGCAACCCACTCCAGTATTCTTGCCTGGAAAATCCCATGAACAGAGGAGCCTGGTGGGCTACAGTCCATGGGTTGGCAAAGAGTTGGACATGATTAAGTGACTAACACTTTTACTGTATTTAAAATAACCAACAAGGGCTTACTATATAGCACAGGGAAATAAGTATCTTGTAATAACCTATAGTGGAAGAAACTGTAAAAAAAGAATATATATATATACATACACACACACACATATATAACTGAATCACTGCTGTACACCTTAACTAACAGAACTGTAAATAAATTATATCTCAATTAAAAAACTTTTCATTAAAAAAATCCCATTATGCCTTATCCAGGAACACAATCAATATTTGAGCTATTATGTATTTTGTCTGGAGTCAGAGTTGGATATAGAAGTCAGGAAGAGTAAGATATAGTTTTAAGCTTCAGGTCATAATTGGTACTCAGACTTTATTTACAACGTTCTAATTTCCCTGATGTTGGGAAAGATCGAAGGCAAAAGGAGAAGGAGAAGGCAGACGATGAGATAGTTACATAGCAGCACTGAATCAATGGACATGAATCGGAGCAAACTTCAGGAGACAGTGAAGGACAGAGAAGCCTGGAGTGCTGCAGTTCATGGGGTTGCAAAAAGGCAGACACAGCTTAGCGACTGAACACACACATACACAATCTGTCTGGTGGCTACTGGAATAACAGATATCTGTGTCTCTATTATGCATTTCAAGCAGGAAGAGTGGCAGGCATTTCTTGCGAAAGCTGCAAGAAGGCTACAGACCCACAGAAGCCTAAAATAAGAAATTTCGGATGAAGACATACAACAGACCATCTAAGGCTCTAGGGAGAAGCTAAGGTAAGAATGTTTGAGATTAAAACATTCAAAAGCAGCTGCATATACAAGGGAATTGTGAAAATCAGATGCAGACCCAGTAGAGATGCAGCCACAGGGGGAAAAAAAAAACAGTGAAAAGACTTATACTTTCATCTCAGGCTGATCCTTAGGCTCAGATCAGTGAAGAACTATCCCAGCAGACAGAAAGCCTGTAAAGCCTGAGAAACGTGGCTTTTTTTTTTTTTTTTAAGAACGCTCAGTTTTCAACAATAAAAAAAAATCACAAGGAATACAAAGAAACATGAAAATCTGTCCATCCAAAGTAATAAACTAAACAGAAAACAACCCTGAGGAAGCTCAGATATTGAACATAATAAAAAAAGATTTTAACTGTAGTAAATATACTCAAAGAGATGAAGAAAACCATAGTGAAAAACTAAAGGAAATTAGTAAAATGATATGAAAAAAAGTAGGGAATATAAGTAAACAGAAATTATAAAAAGGAACCAAATAGAAATTACAGAGCTGAAAATACAATAGCTGAAATAACAAATTTCAGCAGAGGTAATCAGTTAATTTGAGCAGCCAGGAAAAAGAATCAGCAAATTTGAAGATAGGACTATTGAAATTACCTTGTTAAAACAACTCTCAATACATTTTAGAATATTGAAATCAGTATTCTTCTCCAACTGCAAATGAATAAAAACAGGAATCAGTAACAAAAGTTATACATAGAAATTTAAAAATATACCCCTAAACAACCAGTCGTGGGCTAGGCCAGGGGCAGAAGCTGGGAGGACCCCATGCTCGAGGGGCGGCGGCCAAGAGGTGTTACCCCACGTCAAGGGGACGACAGAGAATGAGATGATTGGATGGCATCACTGACTCAATGGACATGAGTTTGAGTAAACTCCAGGAGTTGGTGATGGACAGGGAGGCCTGGCGGGCTGCAGTCCATGGGGTCTCAAAGAGTCAAACATGACTGAGCGACTGAACTAAACTGAATCTGAATACACAAATCCATACAGACAGAAAGTCAACCAATAGTTTTCAGAGAATGGAGAGAAAAGGTAATGGGGAGTGATTTCTTAATGGGTAGAGGGTGTTCTTCTGGAAAATTTGAAACCAGAGTGAGGTGGTAATTGCACAATGTTGTGAATGCACTAAATGATATTGAAATTGTACATCTTAAAATGGTTAATTACATGATACATGAAATTCCCTTGAATTTTACTTTGCAGTGCATGATGAATTTATACCCATCACAGAACCATCCAACTCGAGGTACAGACGTTTTTTTAAAGGATGTGTTTGTGTGCTTAGTTGTTCAGTTTTGTCCAACTCTTTCCGACTCCATGGACTGTTACCCGCCAGGCTCCTTTATCCATGGAATTCTCCAGGCAAGAATACTGGAGTGGGTTGCCATGCCTTTCTCCAGGGGATCTTCCCGACCCAGGGATTGAACCCAGGTCTCCCGCATTGCAGGCGATTCTTTAATATCGGAGCCACAACGACACAAACATACATAAGGGCATCTAGTACAAGCATTATAGAAGTTTCCGATGATGAAGAGGGAAAAGAAGTCAAGATAAGGAAATAAACTGAACTGAACTAAAATAGAGAGAAGGTCCTGAACAGATCAATTAGGAAAAGTTTTGAATCTAGGAGGAATATCAAAACAATTCCATTACCTAAGATCTTGCCATTAGTCTAAATATTTTTATTATATTTTAAAACCCTCACATATAAAATGGAGAAGGAAATGGCAACCCACTCCAGTATTCTTGCCTAGAGAATCCTGTGGACAGAGGAGCCTGGTGGGCTGCTGGCCATGGGGTTGCACAGAGTTGAACACGACTGAAGCGACTTAGCATGCATGCATACACTGGAGAAGGAAATGGCAACCCACACCGGTATTTTTGCCTGGAGAATCCCAGGGACAGAGGAGCTTGGTGGGCTGCCATCTCTGGGGTCGCACAGAGTCGGACACGACTGAAGCGACTTTGCAGCAGCAGCATATATAAAATAATAAACATGAAACAATCACTAAATATAGTATAGTCATACACAGTGCTTCCTTGGTGGCTCAGATAGTAAAGAATCCACTTGCAATGCAGGAGAGACTCAGGTTTGGAAACCTATGACAAAACTAGTGCATGCATGTGTGCTAAGTTGCTTTAGTCGTGTCTAACTCTTTGTGACCCTATGGACTATAGCCCTCCAGACTCCTCTGTCCGTGGAGTTCTCCAGACAAGAATACCAGAGTGGGTTGCCATGCCTCTCTCCAGCAGACCTTCCCAACCCAGGTATTGAACCAACATCTCTTAAATCTCCTGCATTGACGGGCAGGTTCTTTACCACTAGCACCAACTGGGAAGTCTTATGACAAACGTAGACAGCATATTAAAAACCAAAGACATTAGTTTGCCAACAAAGGCCCATATAGTTAAAGCTATTGTTTTTCCAGCAGTTATGTACGGATGTGAGAGTTGGACCATAAAGAAGGTTGAGTACCGAAAAACTGATGCTTTCGAAGTGTAGTGTTGCAGAAGACTCTTGTTGAGTCCATTAGACTGCAAGGAGATCAAACCAGTCATTCCAAAAGGAAATTGATCCTGAATTTTTATTGGAAGGGCTGATGCTGAAGCTCCAAAACTTTGGCCACCTAATGGGAACAGTCAACTCACTGGAAAAGACCCTGGTGATGGAAAAGAATGAAGGCAAAAGAAGAGGGTGGCAGAGGATGAGATGGCTATATAGCATCACCGACTCAATGGACATGAGTTTGAGCAAACTCCAGAAGACAGTGAAGGACAGGAAAGCTTGCCGTGCTGCAGTCCATGGGGTCGCAAGAAGTCAGACACGACTTAGTGAACAACAAAAAAACAACAAATAGTCATATGTGGGCTTCCCAGTGGCACTAGTGGTAAAGAACCAGCCTGCCAATGCAGGAGATATAAGAGATGTGCACTTGAATCCTGGGTTAGGAAGATCCCCTGGAGGAGGGTATGGCAACCCACTCCAGTATTCTTGCCTGGAAAATAACATGGACAGAGGAGCCTGGCAGCCTACGGTCCGTAGAGTCACAAAAGAGTTGGACATAACTGAAGTGATTTAGCAGACATGCACACATAGTCATATATACAGAATATACTTATTGGAATGATGTTGCAAGAAGTTTTTAATGATGGGGTTAATTCTCAGCATATAACGTTAGGTGAAAAAGCCAACATTAGAAAATTTGAAATCATTTATACATAGTACTATCTCAATTATCTATAAATATATTTAGTTTAAAAAATAATGAAAAGAAATATAACAAAGTATTTGCAGTTGTTTTAAATTTCTCACAATGGTACATATTTCTTTTGCAATATAAAAAATATTTTTAATAAAACAAATTTCTGCCCACTGAGTTGTAAGGACTGAATGAGATAATTCAAGTAAAGGTGTTTTCACTAGTATTTGGTCCATATTTAGTACTGCATAAATATTATTTATTTTTATTATTGATGTGATAATTTACCTATTACTAATTATAATAATTGCTTGAGAATTAACAGTTATTGATAATGGATAAAGAATTATGAGCTGCCACATGAATGGTTTTGAAGCAGGATATTGCACACTAAAAGAATCCACGTAATTGAGAACCTGAGTTTCTTAGCCTTTTGGACTATATTACCAACCACGAATCTTTAAGTAAGATAATTAAAATGCATACTATTTATTAGAGTCTAATTTTATATTGAATAAAAATATGTCTTGAAAAGGTAGGAGTTATTCTAGGTATCTAAGGACAATTCAACACTAGTAAGTCTATCAAGATAAGTTATAAATTAACCAGATAAAATATTAAAAATACATGCTGAGAAATGATTTCATAAATTCTAGGAGTCAAAAACTGAAATGTAATGAGACTAAAAGGTGATTTCCAATGTGTGATAGAGAATACCCATTATAGACTGAGAGCAAAATCATATTAAATACAGACATAGCAACTGCATTTTAGATAATGTAAGGAACAAAGTATTACAGTTAACATTGTCTTGGAGAGTTAATCAATTCAATAAGATAAAAATATATAAATATTAGAAAAGGGAAAAAATTATAGTCATTTGAAGATATTTCAAAGCAACTAGAGGAATAACAAGTGAAACCAAAAGTTAGTAAAAGGAAATAAATCATAAAATCAGCTAGAAATAAATGAAATAGAAATGAAATGTGATACACCATATTAAACTGAAGAATGAAGATAATTCAATAGATTACCTAAACAAAAATCAAAACTGTTAGTCAATTAGGTAAAATGACTAAATACAACATATATATTTTATAATTTTATTTTAACTAGCATCTATCAGTTTGAGATTCAGATGAAAAAAATCTTGTTCACTACAGTGACTCCTAACTACAAAATTCCTAGCAAGAAATTTGACAAGTAAAAAAACATACTTCTGTAAAGAGAACAAAAAGTGTTACCGAAGTAAAAAATTTTTACTGAAGTATAAAATAAGACCTAAACAAAAAAAGAAATATTTTATTTAGTAGAATATTTACCTGTGAAATAGAGTCCCTTTCTTCAATCAATAAGAATTCTTCAATTGGTAATAGTGTTAATGCTTTTTCTAAAATTCTTCTGACTGTTGTTTTTCCTCCTCCTGTTGGACCCACTAACATCACACCAACACAAGCCTAAAACAGAATTGCAGATTTATGGCTTAATTCTAGTTTACTGATTATTCAACAAAGCTGAAACCTCAAAGTTCTTATTTACAAATACATCTCTGACTATATCCATGGACCATTCATTTAAATTATTTTTCAATCAGTTGTAATCTGGGTTCTGTTTTATTGACTAGGCAAATATTAAAATCACCATAAGTCTCCCAATTTTAACATTCAAAGAATGATTTTCATTCTTTATATTTAATAGTTTATTTCACTTTCTAATTCTCATTTACTCCTGTGCCTTTCTCTGTGATTGACTTCTGTAGTAAGATTTATCTGGGCTTCCTGTTCTCTGTTTTTTCTCTTTTGAGTTCTGATTGTCCTTTCCATGTTAATCTTCCCTAATTCATCCTTGTCTCTCTCTCCTCCACATTGTCCCTATCCAATTTCATCCATTTGAGTATCTTTAACTATCATCTGAATTCTAATGACTCCTTTTAAAAATGTACATTTTTCTCAGTCTTTGATTCTAAATGCGAGTGAAATTTCAGTGTACTACTAAATACTTCTATCTGGATGTCACACATCGTTTTCAAAGTCAACATAATCTAATCTGTATCTTTTTTCCCCTACATTTGTTCTTTCTCTTATTTCCCTGCTGCTGCTGCTGCTAAGTTGCTTCAGTTGTGTCTGACTCTGTGCGACCCCGTAGACGGCAGCTCACCAGGCTCCCCCGTCCCTGGGATTTTCCAGGCAAGAACACTGGAGTGGGTTGCCGTTTCCTTCTCCCTAATCTAGTCAATAAAACCACTAGGTCCAACTGTCTGGGCTTCCCTGGTAGCTCAGCTGGTAAAGAATTCTCCTGCAATGCAAAAGACCTGGGTTTGATCCCTGGGTTGGGAAGATCCCCTGGAGGAGGGCATGACAACCCACTCCAATATTCTTGCCTGGAGAATCCCCGTGGACAGAGGAGCCTGGCGGGCTACAGTACATGAAGTCGCAAAGAGTCAGACATGACTAAGCGACTAAGTACAGCATAGCATCAACTGTCTGAAGTATAATACTTGCCTTTTTCATTCTCTAATCTCTTTGAAAACTTTTGCATGATACCATCTTTTCTTTATCCCAACCACAATAGCCTGCCTTACCTTGGTGTTGTGAACTGAATTTTTGTGTCCTAACATTCAAATGTTGAAGCCCTAACACCCAGTGCAGTAGTATTGGAGGTGGGGGTCTTTGGTAAGTAAGCAAGTTTAGATGAGGTCATGAGGGTGGACCGCGTGTTGGAATGGTGTCTTTATAAGAAAAGGAAGAGAAAGGAGAGTTTGCTCTCCTTCTACTATGTGAGGACAGTGTTAGAAGTGGCCTGCAGCTCACCATCTGCAGGTAGAAGGTTCTCACCAGAAATAAAACCTGCCAGCACTCTGATCTTGAATTTCCCAGTCTCCAGAACTGTGAGAAATAAGTCTGTTGTGTAAGCCACTCAATCTATTGTGTTTTGTTAGAGCAGTCCAAATGGACTGAGTGGGTCAGATGCTAAACATCAGAGTGGGCCCCTCACCATCTCCTTTGGACTACTGCAAGAACATTGAAGAAATAACTATTTTTAACAATGTCTCACACATATACATTAAAATTTAAATATGGATAAAGTTAAAACATCTTTTTACTTCCATTTCAACCCCTATACCTTCATGAAGGCTTTGTGATTCTCTGGTCTGATAGTCTCATTCTATAACTGGCAAGGTGAGAAAGATCCAAAAAGCCTTGCTTGTCAAATGGAAATTATATATTCAGGACTGCAGCTAGCTGGTCCTGGGGCATCACGGCTTTATATGAAAGAATGGCAGCTATTTCTCTGGGAGCAATTTTATACCCCACTTAAACTCCTAAAGCAAAGCTGATGGCTCAATTGACCCTTGATTCACAAAGATTTCCACAAACGCTTTGGTCTGGTTTACTGATGGTTCAACTAAGCTGAAACCTGAAGTCTTTTGATGTCTAGCCTCAGAGTCAGTTATGAAAAATCAAAAGAAGTCTTGTTTATTTTGCTCTCTGGGAAGAACTCCAATTCTTGGGCTTTTGTTGATGGCCTACTTAGTGTGCCATTTGGAAAACTACAGAACAGAAGATTAAAGATAATCCTATATGGGGCTTTGTACTGTGGAGACAAATGGTAGCTGCTGATCAAACTACCTAAGTCATTCAAGGGCCCATGGTGAGGACCCATTCTGATGAGATTACCCAGAATTAGAATTAAGCTGCTGATCAATTTCTCTTCCCAAGCTGCCATGACAGCTTTCTGGATGCAACATCACACTGGATGTCATAACATGTTCACCATCACAGATTGCACAAAATAAAGAACTGTGTGTTTCTGACGCTACCACTGAACTTCAGACTGGTGACTCTTACCAAAAGTTGACACAGTTGTCTCAGTGAGAGAAGCCACACTGCATAGGGCATGAATGATCCCCACTTACACCTGGCAGATCCTACATCTGATCCTACATCAGATCTTTGATCCCTTCTATTGGGTCTACTGGTGGTGTTTCACTGATATTAATGCTATTCAAGCTATGGCCCCGCTATTTCAATCCGACTGACTAACTCTAGGCACACCATCACATCTGTTGAAAGTAATTTGTGTCATGTGTTTGAATATCTGGACCATGTGCAACGTGACAATGGTGTCAACCTTTTAATGCAAGAGTCACTCAAAAATGAGCTGATTGTCAAGGAATTCTATGGACCTTCTACACTTCCTACCATCCACAGGCATCTGGTATTACTGAGCACTGGAATAGCCTTTCAAAAACTGACTTAGAAAGATTTCTGACTCTATCTCCCTTACCTTCTTTTTGTCCAAACACTTTACCAAGAAAATTTGGTCATTGAATGTGAGTTTCCCCAGAAAGGAATTATTTCTTTTCATTTGCTTCCTGAGTAATTATCAGCATGAAACAGATAAGGGATTATATAGAACTATTTTATAAATTTGGAATTTAGTCCTGATAACCATTCCTGTACTTATGTAGAAGCCAACCATTAACTTGCCTCCCTCCCTAAACCAATGCAAACTGCACCTCAGAGAAGATTATATGGCCTCTGAGTGTCAATTTTCCACAAATTTACATTTCTTTGCCTAAAAGGTAAAAGAGCATCCTGTTCTGATCATTTTTTCAGGTCTTCATTGTTTTGTGAAGACTCTGGTGTACATATAAAAATGCAATAAAATGTGTAGGTTCTCCTGTTTATCTGTTTTTGTCAGTTTAATTTTCAGACCCAGTCAGCAACTCTAAGTGGTGCCAACAGATATAAAGACATGTTATAAGCCTATGATAATTAAGACTGTGCGGTGTTGTCACAAAGATAGAAATACAGGACAAATAATAAAGTACAGAAGAAATCAATCCTTTTATATATGAAAACTTACTATATGAGAAACCATATATCAGTAAAGAAGTCTTAGGAACACTGGTTATCCATTCAGGGAAAGGGCTTCCCTGGTGGCTCAGATGGTAAAAAATCTGCCTGTAATGCAGGAGACCCAGGTTCAATCCCTGGGTCGGGTTTGATCCCTAGCTTGGGAAGATCCCCTGGAGAAGGGAATGGCAACCTACTCCAGTATTCTTGCCTGGAGAATTCCATGGACAGAGGAGCCTGGCAGGCTACAGTCCATGGGGTCACAAAGAGTCAGAATAAAACTTCCTCTTTTCACTTTCTTACAGGGAAAACGAAATTCCTACTTGACATTTTAATGAAAAATAAACCGCAGACAACTTAAAAGTGAGAAATGCAAGTATCTAAAAATTTCAGAAAAATTACTGACAAAACCTTGATGAGACAAGATAGAAAAGATTTCTAAAAACAGGACACAAAAACACAAGTCATAAAAAAAGATCAATAAAGATTATTGCATTAACAAAGTCTCCTGTACAACTGTATACCATGAATATTTCTAAATAGTGTGAAATGAAAATACCCGCTGCCATATCAACAAGCAAGAAATGTCATAGCCATCGGTGCTTTCTGGCCTTCAAATGTGACTGATGGCTCCCAAAATTGTGATCCAGTGGATTCTGTGACCCCACCCCTGCACCACCCACCATGATGACTGCTGAGGAGCTGGGGAAATGCAAGAAGCAGCCAGCCGCCACTGCTTAAGGTGAACAAGAAAACAGGATTGGCCCCAGATAGCTGAGGTTCCTATGAAATGAATGAGTTCAGGGAACCCAGAGGCCCGCATCTTCCCATACACAGAATGCTAAGTCCCTTAACTTGATAGCTGATCTTTGATGTTCATACTGCCTGCTCCCTTTGTTGCAAACTTGTGTATAGCCTGACATCCCCTCCTGCCTCCTTGGACAGAAATGGTATGGACCTAACAGAAGCAGGCGATATTAAGAAGAGATGGCAAG
Organism: Bos grunniens; assembly: GCF_055505025.1. Lineage (NCBI taxonomy): Eukaryota > Metazoa > Chordata > Mammalia > Artiodactyla > Bovidae > Bos > Bos grunniens. The sequence goes on from NC_141180.1 coordinate 52,849,164, forward strand.
AATACACAGAAGAACTATACAAAAAAGATCTTAGTGACCCAGATAACCATGATGGTGTTTAGGGAGACATAATGGAGTCCAAAGTCAAGTGGATCTTAGGAGGCATCACTATAAACAAAGCTAGTGGAGATGATGGAATTCCAGCTGAGCTATTTCAAATCCTAAAAGACAGTGCTGTCAAAGTGCTGCACTCAATATGCCAGCAAATTTGGAAAACTCAGTAGTAGCCACAGGACTGGAAAAGGTCAGTTTTCACTCCAATCCCAAAGAAAGGCAATGCCAAAGAATGTTCAAACTATCACACAATTGCACTCATCTCACACACAAGCAAAGTAATGCTCAGAGTTCTTCAAGGTAGGCTTCAACAGTATGTGAACCGAGAACTTTCAGATGTTCAAGCTGGATTTAGAAAAGGCAGAGGAACGAGAAATCAAATTGCCAACATCCACTGGATCATTGAAAAAGCAAGGGAGTTTCAGAAATACATCTACTTCTGCTTCATTGACTACACCAAAGCCTTTGACTGTGTAGATCACAAGAAACTATAGAAAATTCTTCAAGAGATGGGAATACCAGACCACCGTACTTGCCTCCTGATAAACCTGTATGCAGGTCAAGAAGCAACAGTTAGAACCAGACATGGACAACAGACTGGTTCCAAATTGGAAAAGGAGTACATCATAAGAAATGCTGGGCTGGAAGAAGCACAAGCTGGAATCAAGATTGCCGGGAGAAATATCAATAACCTCAGATATGCAGATGACACCACCCTTATGGCAGAAAGTGAAGAGGAACTAAAGAGCCTCTTGATAGAACTGAAAGAGGAGAGTGAAAAAGCTGGCTTAAAACTCAACATTCAAGAAACTAAGAGCATAACATTCTATCCTATTCACTTCATAGCAAATGATGGGGAAACAATGGAAACAGTGACAGACTTTATTTTTCTGGTCTCCAAAATCACTGCAGATGGTGACTGCAGCCATGAAATTAAGACACTTACTCCTTGGAAGGAAAGTTATGATCAACCTAGACAACATATTAAAAAGCAGAGACATTACTTTGTCAACAAAGGTCCATCTAGTGAAGGCTATGGTTTTTCTAGTAGTCATGTATGGATGTGAGAGTTGGACTATAAAGAAAGCTGAGTGCAGAAGAATTGATGCTTTTGAACTGTGGTGTTGGAGAAGACTCTTAAGAGTCCCTTGGACTGCAAGGAGATCCACCAGTCCATCCTAAAGGAAATCAGTCCTGGGTGTGTTCATTGGAAGGACTGATGCTGAAGCTGAAACTCCAATATTATGGCCACCTAATGTGAAGAGCTGCCTCATTTGAAAAGACCCTGATGTTGGAAAAGACTGAAGACAGGAGGAGAAGGGGACAACAGAGGATGAGATGGTTAGATGGCATCACCAACTCAATGGACATGAGTTTGGGTAAACTCCGGGAGTTGGCGATGGACAGGGAGGCCTGGCGTGCTGTGGTTCATGGGGTTGCAAAGAGTCGGACATGACCGAGCAACTGCACTGAACTGAAAGTGAGGGATCAAATAACAAAGTCTAGATAAACAGTTAATTAACAAACAACTTTACTTTGAAGAACATTATAGTAGATATCTTTTATCATAATTTTATTTTTCCTTGATCACACCTATTTAAACACGGAAGCAAATTGCTAACATGACATTCTACACTTACCTGAAGTTGATTATAAAACTGTATGATTCTCTCTTTTTGAGCTGGCCACTGATGTAAGCCCAAGTGTTGTGTTGCAATCTCTATTAGTTTCTTATAGAAAAAAAATACATTAATTTAAATTTCATTGCAAATTAAACTTTTAATATGTAATCTTACAAAACCTCTCTAGGTAGCAAATACAGCACTTTATGATGGTATTTCTTAATTTTTTAGTTCACCAACTCCAAAATAATGAAAACATTACTTCCCCTACCAAAGTAAAATACACAGAAAATTTTATGATCACGGACCCCCAGGTAGCAAATTCATAGATCCTCTCCCAATTTAAGACATGCTTTATGATGCATTTAAGAACTAGCTGTTACCACAGTATAATTGTCTAATGATCCTACAGTGAAGAAAAGGTAAAAGATTCTATATCTTTGTGGAATTTTTTGAAAGGAGAACAATGATAAGTATTTTTATTTTTGCTTATTTGTTAATCTGTGTTTAACTCTAATCACCATTAAAGTTGAATTTCAATTTTGTAATGACTGTTTTACTGTTTCAATGTTAGGAATATTCTAAGATAGCAAAATTTACAAGATGAAAAACTTGACGTGGTTATACATTAGATCATCCCAGGAAGTGGCTGCACCTTTGAAAGATATTTACTATTTCAACACAGGAATTATAGGGCAGCATGATTCCTCCTAAAGTGGGGTTTACTTCAATGTTGATATAATTGGTATCTATGTCTACAGAAAAAGTATGATTTATCCTTTTTCTCACTAGCCTCTCCTACACCATTTCTCATTCCTTGCATTCCTACAATGGGAAGCAGCCAAAGAAAACACACACACTCAGCAAGACTGTACAAACAGAGGAAAAATAGACTCTATGTAAGGCTAACTGGAGGTAGGAAATTATTTTTGAAAAGCAACCTCTTCCAAACAAAGTTGATGAGACTGCCCACTTATGGCCTTCACTGCTTGCAGTTTCAGATGTAGAAACTAGGAATCTCTGCAGTTACTAATACAAACCTAGATACTGCCTGGATACAAGTGAAAAAGTCACACAAGTGTGGAATAAAGATAGCATGGGATGCACAGAAGATCAGAAGAACTGGGATAATAAAAGAAGACATCTTCAGATATACTTGGGTCATCCCACCTGGTGAAGGTTTTGAAATAAAATCATAATCCTGACCTAAAATATTTATGGCTGTATAAGATGTTCATTGGAGTTAACTGGATGACAAAATATATGTAGTTCTTATAACATGATATGGTTTTAGAAATTCTCAGGTTATTCTTTGGTTGCTCTGAGATAATGATCCCTACACACGTTGAATACTGCTAAAGACAGTAATGTGAGTAAGTTGTATAGATTCCAACTTATTCCACATGCAATTCAGATTCTTGTATCACAAATAAACAATAAACAGCACACCTACAGGGTATTTTTTAATAACATGCCTTCCTATGTGGGTGTGTTATATATGATTGATTGGTCATTGTGTAAGCCATCAAAAATACACCATTAAATAAGAGACTGAATTATTCCACACTGAATATTAAAATCATAACTTTAAATTATCTTTGTGCCATTTCTATGAGCCATATAGTACAATTTGGTAACATTTTATTAAACAGTTGAGAGCTTGCATATTTATCAATGTAAAAATTATACAAAGGAGGAAGTAGCTGAATAAATTAATATCATATATAAAACTTTTCCATAAGCTATAAATTAACTTGTAAAACTGATGAAAAGGTGAATAAATAATGAGGTTCAAAAGTAAAATCATTAATCTACATGCAGAAATGTTATTACAATGCCAATGTTATTTGCTTCAGCTGTGTTTTGAAAAATGTTAAAGGTAACACTGCTGCTGCTTCTAAGTCGCTTCAGTCTGGAAGGATTTAAAACTTGTAACTGTAGGAAGGACAGTAGGAATTTACACATTCTCTCTGAGAAGAATAGTAAGATGTTTACATAAGACAGAGAAGGAACACTTGTCAACTGATATTTTCCTCCTTTTTTATAGCAAAATGAAAATCTTTCAAATGCAAATGAAATCTTCAAAATGCAGGCAAAACTTAGATGCAAATATCCACTGTCTTTCTCCTAGAAACCACCCAGCAAAAAGAAAAAAGTCAAATTGCACTTTCATTAAAATAATGAAACAAATAAAATCTAAAAAATGTAAAACAAAGATAAGTGCTATGAAAAAAACTAAGCATGGTTTAGAGTGGACTGCGACTTGTTGGTCTGGAAAAGTCTAACTCATTTAATCATGTGGAACAAAGAATCTTACACTATATGTCTCCTTCAAAATTACATATTAAAAGGGCTTATTGAATACCAAAATTCATAACAAGAGAATTTATACTGAAATTAAGAATACCAAAGGCAAATGAAAAATGTAAAAGCTTCTGGAGAGAAAGAACAGATACACTACAAATGAACACATACAGGTGACACTGATCATTTCAAGAGTGGAACAAGAGAAAATGTAATAATATTTTAAAGATATTAAATATTTTAATGTATTAAATGAAAAGAACTTTACACTTAAAATTTTATAACCAGCCAAACTGTAATCTAAATATAAAGGCATATGAGAAATAGTTGCCAAAGGTTTGTCACACAAAACCTAACTGAAAAACACTGTTGGAAGAAGTACTAAAAAAAAGGAATATATTGAAGTCTATAAGAGATATGAAGAGAAAGTTTTATAAAATATCTTGTTAGTTTACAGTATTCTAAACGCATGCACATGCCTGTGTGGGCAAACATACGTGTTTATAAAAACTAGGTCCAAAGAAAAGGAAAAGGAAAAAAATTCTCATAATCACCAGTCCAGATTCGATGCAGGATACAGGAAGCTTGGGGCTGGTGCACTGGGATGACCCAGAGGGATGGTACGGTGAGGGAGGTGGGAGGGGGGTTCAGGATGGGGAACACGTGTACACCCATGGTGGATGCATGTTGATGTATGGCAAAACCAATACAAATTGTAAAGTAAAAAAAAAAAATAATAATATACAAATAAAAAATAAAATAAAAAATAATAATCACCAAAAAAAAAAATTTATGGTATGACATATATAAGAATGAGAGTATGGGGAAGACCAAAGAGTAAGCTAAAGTACTTGTTTTGAAAGGGAAAATATATAGATATTGAAAAAATTAATAAATAGGAACAAATAATGCTGGATGTCAGTCTTCAATTAAGAGAGGCACCATAGAGAATAAACACAAAATAAACACAGAAGAAAATTCAATCTATCCCACAGAGAGCAGGGTGAGAGAGAAAACAAGGAATAAAAAGAAATTAAATACATATTATAACAGTAATGAATTTTAAGATAACAGAATCTATAATGAATATAAAAAGTTAAAATCAACACAGGACAGATAATCACAGACTGAATTACAAGAAAACAAAGTCCACTGATACATCTCCCATAAGACTTATAGTTCAAACAGAGAAACATAGAAAGTTTGAGAAATACAAGAATGGAAAAAGAGATTCTAAAAATATGAATACACATAAAAAAGTTGGATAGAAATCTTAATATCTGACTAAATAGGTCTTAAGGCAAGATATAGCATACGGTCCAGAAAAAGAGTATAGTGATTAAAGAATAAGCAAACATATGCAACTTACAGCGTCAAATTATATAAAGTAACAATTGACAGACATGCAAGACACATTGATAAATCAATAATTTCAGTTAAGATTTTGATATACCCCTTCCAGAAACTGATATATCAGTAAAAATAGATATCAAGCTCTGAAAGATATAATTAATAGGCTATGTATATAACTTTATATCCAATAAGCACAAAATACATATATGAAACCCTTACCAAAAAAAAGCCAATATAGGCATACCTCAAGAAACAAGAAAAAAGTCAAATAAATAACCTAACCCTACACCTAAAGCAACTAGAAAAGGAAGAAATGAAGAACCCCAGGGTTAGTACAAGGAAAGAAATCTTAAAAATTAGGGCAGAAATAAATGCCAAAGAAACAAAAGAGACCATAGCAAAAATCAACAAAACCAAAAGCTGGTTCTTTGAAAGGATAAATAAAATTGACAAACCATTAGCCAGACTCATCAAGAAACAAAGGGAGAAAAATCAAATCAATAAAATTAGAAATGAAAATGGAGAGATCACAACAGACAACACAGAAATACAAAGGATCATAAGAGACTACTATCAGCAATTATATGCCAATAAAATGGACAATGTGGAAGAAATGGACAAATTCTTAGAAAAGTACAACTTTCCAAAACTGGACCAGGAAGAAATAGAAAATCTTAACAGACCCATCACAAGCACCGAAGTTGAAACTGTAATCAAAAATCTTCTGTCAAAGATCTGACATCATGACAGTACTGAGTCTTTCTGTTCGTGAACATGGAGTGTCTCTCAATTTATTCAGTTCTTTAATTTTGTTCTTCAGAGTTTTATAATTTCTTCATGTTGACTCATACATACATTGTTAGATTTATACCTAAGTATTTCATTTTTGGATGCTAATGTAAATGACATTGTGTTTTTAATTTCAAATTCTACCCTTTCATTGAAAAAAAAAAAGAAAATCTTAACAGACCCATCACAAGCACCGAAGTTGAAACTGTAATCAAAAATCTTCCAGCAAACAAAAGCCCAGGTCCAGATGGCTTCACAACTGAATTCTACCAAAAATTTAGAGAAGAGCTAACACCTGTCCTACTCAAACTTTTCCAGAAAATTGCAGAGGAAGGTAAACTTCCAAACTCATTCTATGAGGCCACTATCACCCTAATACCAAAACCTGACAAAGATCCCACAAAAAAGAAAACTACAGGCCAATATCACTGATGAACATAGATGCAAAAATCCTTAACAAAATTCTAGCAATCAGAATCCAACAACACATTAAAAAGATCATACACCATGACCAAGTGGGCTTTATCCCAGGGATGCAAGGATTCTTCAATATCCGAAAATCAATCAATGTAATACACTACATTAACAAATTGAAAAATAAAAACCATATGATTATTTCAATAGATGCAGAGAAAGCCTTTGACAAAATTCAACATCCATTTATGATAAAAACTCTCCAGAAAGCAGGAATAGAAGGAACATACCTCAACATAATAAAAGCTATATATGACAAACCCACAGCAAACATTATCCTCAATGGTGAAAAATTGAAAGCATTTCCTCTAAAGTCAGGAACAAGACAAGGGTGCCCACTTTCACCATTACTATTCAACATAGTTTTGGAAGTTTTGGCCACAGCAATCAGAGCAGAAAAAGAAATAAAAGGAATCCAAATTGGAAAAGAAGAAGTAAAACTCTCACTATTTGCAGATGACATGATCCTCTACATAGAAAACCTTAAAGACTCCACCAGAAAATTACTAGAACTAATCAATGATTATAGTAAAGTTGCAGGATATAAAATCAACACACAGAAATCCCTTGCATTCCTATACACTAATAATGAGAAAACAGAAAGAGAAACTAAGGAAACAATTCCATTCACCATTGCAACCGAAAGAAGTCCTAAAGGAACTAAAGACCTATAAATAGAAAACTATAAAACACTGGTGAAAGAAATCAAAGAGGACACTAATAGAGAAATATACCATGTTCATGGATTGGAAGAATCAATATAGTGAAAATGAGTATACTACCCAAAGCAATTTATAGATTCAATGCAATCCCTACCAAGCTACCGATGGTATTCTTCACAGACCTAGAACAAATAATTTCACAATTTGTATGGAAATACAAAAAACCTCGAATAACCAAAGCTATCTTGAGAAAGAAGAATGGAACTGGAGGAATCAACCTACCTGACTTCAGGCTCTACTACAAAGCCACAGTCATTAAGACAGTATGGTACTGGCACAAAGACAGAAATATAGATCAATGGAACAAAATAGAAAGCCCAGAGATAAATCCACGCACATATGGACACCTTATCTTTGACAAAGGAGGCAAGAATATACAATGGATTAAAGACAATCTCTTTAACAAGTGGTGCTGGGAAAACTGGTCAACCACTTGTAAAAGAATGAAAGTAGAACACTTTCTAACACCATACACAAAAATAAACTCAAAATGGATTAAAGATCTAAACGTAAGGCCAGAAGCTATAAAACTCCTAGAGGAGAACATAGGCAAAACACTCTCCAACATACATTACAGCAGGATCCTCTATGACCCACCTCCCAGAATATTGGAAATAAAAGCAAAAATAAACAAATGGAACCTAATAAAACTTAAAAGCTTCTGCACAACAAAGGAAACTATTAGCAAGGTGAAAAGACAGCCTTCAGAATGGGAGAAAATAATAGCAAATGAAGCAACTGACAACTAATCTCAAAAATATACAAGCGACTCCTATAGCTCAATTCCAGAAAAATAAATGACCCAATCAAAAAATGGGACAAAGAACTAAATAGACATTTCTCCAAAGAAGACATACAGATGGCTAACAAACACATGAAACGATGCTCAACATCACTCATTATCAGAGAAATGCAAATCAAAACCACAATGAGGTACCATTTCACACCAGTCAGAATGGCTGCGATCCAAAAGTCTACAAGCAATAAATGCTGGAGAGGGTATGGAGAAAAGGGAACCCTCTTACACTGTTGGTGGGAATGCAAACTAGTACAGCCACTATGGAGAACAGTGTGGAGATTGCTCAAAAAACTGGAAATAGAACTGCCTTATGATCCAGCAATCCCACTGCTGGGCATACATACTGAGGAAACCAGAAGGGAAAGAGACACGTGTACCCCAATGTTCATCGCAGCACTGTTTATAATAGCCAGGACATGGAAGCAACCTAGATGTCCATCAGGAGATGAATGGATAAGAAAGCTATGGTACATATACACAATGGAGTATTACTCAGCCATTAAAAAGAATACATTTGAATCAGTTCTAATGAGGTGGATGGAACTGGAGCCTGTTATACAGAGTGAAGTAAGCCAGAAAGAAAAATACCAATACAGTATACTAACGCATATATATGGAATTTAGAAAGATGGTAATAATAACCCTGTATGCAAGACAGCAAAAGAGACACTTTTGTATAGAACAGTCCTATGGACTCTGTGGGAGAGGGAGAGGGTGGGAAGATTTGGGAGAATGGCATTGAAACATGTATAATATCATGTATCAAACAAGTCGCCAGTCCAGGTTCGATGCATGATATTGGATGCTTGGGGCTGGTGCACTGGGACGACCCAGAGGGATGGTATGGGGAGGGAGGAGGGAGGAGGGTTCAGGATGGGGAACACATGTATACCTGTGGCGGATTCATTTCGATATTTGGCAAAACCAATACAATATTGTAAAGTTTAAAAATAAAATATTTTTTAAAAAGCCATTTATTAGGTGATATCGGAAATCTGAAAAAAGGTTATCTCAAAAGGGTACATATATGAATTATAGCATATAATCTCCAATTAAAACTATAAAACCATTTGGGTCTGAATTTTGGGGAGCAAGGATGGCAAGAAGTTGCTTTGAGTATCTTTAAAAATTGTTTTTGCTCATTGATCACTTCCCATTCCCTGTTGCTTAATGCAACATGTCTATAGCTTTACATTTATTAACTTAGGTTGTTCATAATGTTCTCATCACTTCTAAATCTCTAATATCATTGTTTCTTTTTCAATTATTAATCATTCTTGCTTGAGGTCTGTATATAATCAAACTGATAACTTTGGTTTTGTTGTTTTTCCTATAATTTTTATTCTGTATTTGGTTGATTTCTGCCATTTCCTTCATTATTTTTATCGGTTTCATTTCAGAGAACTTGTTTTATTGCTCTTTTTCCTAGTTTCTTACTTTAATGCTCAGTATGAGAAAGATAATCTGGTCTGACCAAATTGTGAAAGGCATTATGGCCAAGATAATTAATTTGACTGTTGTACTAGAGGCAAAGTTGCTTCAACAGCCGCTTTGCTGATATGATCAAACATGTTTTAGGAAAGCAACTCTGGTGGCCATATGACAATATATTAGAATGGAGGGAGTAGCAGGAGGTTGTATCACAATGACAGAAGACACTGAGATTCTACCTAAACTAAGGCTTTGACTGTATGGTTTTATATACATAAGAGAAAGTATAAAGGGCTTTGTGTGTTTAGTGTCTGAGCCACCATGGAAGCCCCAAAAATGGCTTTGAAATTGTGTCATTTTAATGATCACAAAGTATTTACACATTAAAGTCTTTATTCATAATTCTGATATAATTTGATTCTCTAGTTGGAAGGACTGATGCTAAAGCTGAAACTCTGGTACTTTGGCCACCTCATGAGAAGAGTTGATTCATTGGAAAAACTCTGATGCTGGGAGGGATTGGGGGCAGAAGGAGAAGGGGGCGACAGAGGATGAGATGGCTGGAGGCATCACCGACTCGATGGACGTGAGTCTGAGTGAACTCTGGGAGTTGGTGATGGACAGGGAGGCCCAGTGTGCTGCAATTCATGGGGTTGCAAAGAGTCAGACACAACTGAGTGACTGAACCTTACTGAACTGAACTGAAGCACCTTTGGAAAGTAGGAAGAGCAGACATTATCATTCTCACTTGAAAGATGAGAAAATTGAGGAGTAAAATACGTGTTAACAGCATTCCTTCCTTAAAGGTACACAATTTGTTCTTATTTCCATTATGCCAAGATGTACTGAAAGTTCTTCATTCATGGGAAATATATATCTCCAAGTATTTTTATGTCCCAAGTTCTAACATGAATAGAGAATTTCAGGAATAACTAACATTTTAAATTCACATCTATTATAGTTTCTTAACTGATATTCCACATATAAATGATTTGTAATGATTTTCAAAGGTCTTATTACCTCCAGGACAATCTGATTTACTTTCGAAACTGTTGCTCCACAAAAAATATCTCTCATAATCTTTTCAAAAAGTAGGACATCTTTAGGAAGAAATTTTGGTAAGCTAGCTTCTCTCATAGCTTCAATAATTATCAGAGTTTCCTCTGTTTCAGAAATGTCTCTGATGTTACTTTAATGGTAGAAGAAAGCAAAGAACAAGTTAGCAAGTTTGTTTTGTTGATGTTAAAGACCATTAATATTCTTTTTTAATGGCGGCTATCCCAATACCTTTTCCTCCTTTCCCCACTTCAAAGCAGCTATGTGGTTTGGGTGAGGTTAATCTGGTTCCCAGCTCCAGGGATGGACCGTGACTGACTTAGAACTCAGGGTAATGCTGTTTCCCACTCAAAATAGAAATGTATTCAGGTTAACATCAAATGAAAAATAAAATGATTTATTAAAAATCCCTAGGATGACTAGAGAACTAGTCTTGCAGACTATGTAGCTGGGAACAAAGTTGAGCTATAGAACTGGTCCTGTGAAGACATGGCTGCCACCATCAATGGCTGCCACCAGAGAGCCATGCCTGTTGCATCTAGAGCCTGATGCTTGCACTAGAGCGGCTTGCTGTCTCTGCTAATTTCTGCTAAATGTCGGCAGCTATTGCCACTGCTGTCACCCTTGCCAGAGTGGACTCTGTGTATATCCTATTTCTTTTTCCTCTAGTTTCAGGTTCAGATTCTAGGGTAGCTATCTCTGATTTGTCAAGGTTGTATGTCTGAGAGAGTTTCAGAAAGCAAGCATATGACATAACAAATATTCAAGAAGTGAATATAACCACAGCTCTAATCAATCAATGCATAGCAGTCACTTGGACACAGTGATTCAGGGGTAGACAAATGAATTGTCCACTCAGAGTGGTCTGGGACTTCAGTTCAATGGTGTAGATAGTTCCATTTATTATTAGAAGCCATCCTGCTACCCAAAATGAAGCCAGTCTAAAAATAACCCTGACAGGGGGGACTGCAGTGCCTAGAATATCTCAGAGAAATAAAAGGGAAACTCAAATCAAAGTGATTATATCCTGCCCCACCTCTGGATTTTCTGATTGGGTGAAAAAGTAAATTCCTTCTACTGTTTAAGCCAACTTAATATTTTTGTTAATTATAACAAAAGTTTTTGATATATTGTTATCACACAGTTTATTGCCACATATATTTCATATACTAAACATTCCAGTACACATTTTTATACATTAAACATGCAGTCAAAAGGGGAAAAAGTAACTACATGTGGTATAGTATGACTTTGGAGATAAAAAGGAAGAAAAGTTTTCCCTGCCCTAGCATCCCTCCCATACTCTTGTCTACTGACATCTGAAATTCTTCATTGGGATGGTGATAACTTTTAAGCCTTTGCCCCATAATAAAAAGAGCTAATAGATAACATTTATTGAGTATTTTTTTACCAGGCCTTTTGCTTAATTGTTTAAGAAATTTCATTAATTTTTTCAAAAGCTAAGAAGTAAGAAAAGTGATACTCAGAAAAATGAAATAACACACTCAGTGTCATATAGCTGGTAAATGTTTGAACTGGCATTCAGTCAGGTCTCTCTGACGTCAAAGTCCATTTCTATAAGCACTCTATCTTTACGATGGAAGACTCACTGAGTTGGCATCAGCTGTTTACACATTCCTCTGTAAATACATCAGTGAGTCTTTTTTCTGAAGGTGTTTTGGTAGAGAGGGCGAGAGTGGACCAGAAGTCAAAGTGAGGGGCCACACCAGGGACAGAAAGGGTCCCACACTTCCCTGCTGGGGATCTAGTAAGTAACCTTGACCTTTCCCACTTTTTTCTCAAGACAGATATTGCTTTACATTAAAAGAAATTTAAAAAATAGGGATAACAGTGTGTCTGGCTGGGGAGTAACTATTAGATATAGACAAGGTGAGATAATAGCTTATATAAAATATGGTAAAATTGTTACAATACCATGTTTTTCACTAAAATTATATAACTTAGGGGATGGTATCTGAGATTACTGTGGGGACTGTCTTGTAATTTAAGAATAAAAAAGAAAACTTCTAGACTAAGGTCAACTAAAGCTGAAGAAAAGCGTAGTTAAATGTAACTTTTTAAACCCGTTTTGATTGTTTTCATGATACCAGTTGTTTGGAATTAGTTAAGACATTTTGTGACCCAGTACTGTGGTCAGTTTTATAGTTTATTTTCTAAACAAAAGGGGCGGTTTAGAGAAAAACAGATAAGGCTGATTGTGGTAGGCAGAAAAATTCCCCCCTCTTCCCTACCCCTCCAACCCTGCCAATATATTCACTTCCTAATCCCTGGAACTCTGTGAATATTATCTGATAGGGCAGAAGATCTAATTGAGTTAAGAATCTTGGAAGAAGTTTATCCTGAATCATTCAGGTCTAAGTGTAGTCACATGTTCCTTATAAGAGAGGAGACAGAGACATACAGTTGAGAAGGTGATGCAAAGATGAAGGCAGAGATTGGGGTGATGTGACCTTCCACCAAGGAATGCTGGCAACCACCAGAAGGTAAAAGAGGAAAGGAAGAATCTCCCAAGAGACTCTAGAAGGAGAGCAGGTCTGTCCACAACCTTGGTCTCAGACTTCTGACCTCAGGTGCTACGAGAAGATTCATTTCCATTGTTTTTGGACATCATGCTTTTGTAGCAGTTTGTTATGGCAGCAGCCCTACAAAACTAACACACCTTTATTATTTTCTTACATATAAACACCTTTAAACTCTATTTGGGGGTTAAAGTTAGACTCCATCAACATAATTTAGAAAGAGAAGGTGTAAAAAAGGGAGGGTTGAATCACCATGCATAAAGAAATGAGAAAAAATTGTAGTACTCTTGCATGCCTAAGAGACAAAATTAGAAACCTTACAAAGCACTGGGTAGAGTCAAGGGAGAGGAAGGGACAGAGAAGGGAAGAGGAGAGAGGCAAGAAGAACAATTAAAATTTAAGGTGTTAGGAAGGGTCAAGGGACTTTTAAAAAGCAAATTGTCTAATATTCATTTTTAAATTGTTCACTGTACTTTCCTCTGACAAAAAAATAAAAAAAATTCCCCAGTCCTTTTCATAACACAGTCAGCTTCACTTAATCACATCATGTGTGTGTAGGTTTGGGAGAATCAAAGAAGGGTGGCTGTTACCCTTGCAACAGACAGAAGAGAGCTACTTTCAGTGTCAGGAGACAGACAGAGAGTACACTGGAAATGGGAACTCCAACAGCAGGCAGCTGTGAGAACTCTGAGTTTTCTGTGAAGTTTGCAGAGAACAACGAAGGACTTTGAAATGAGAAGAGTACCACTATCCCTGGAATATTTACTCACACACAGAATTAAGTGAACATAAGAAAGACTGAGAACTTGAGGGTTCCCTGTCCTAGTGTTTAGGATTCTGGGCTTTTACTGCTGTGGCCTGGGTTCAATCCCTGGTCAGGAAACTGAGATTTCACAAGCTGCATGGTGCGGCCAAAAAAAAAAAAAAAGACTAAGGACATGAGGACATCAGGGAGCTGATTACTTAGTACTATTTATCTTTAATTTTATAAAATTAAAAGACATTTCATAGTAGACACCTATTTACATTCCATCTATATTATACAGGCCATTTTGCAAGATATGCTACAGTTCTTTTATGTAAGAAATAAAATATTACAGTGGAGCTATAGCATATTCCTATTGTTTTCTCCTCCCATGAAACATTTTGTATTTTTTACTGTACCTATAAACAATATATAACATTTATTGTTTAAACATTTCATGTAAATAGTATATTGATATGTCTTTTTGTAACATATTTTAGAAAAATTAATAGGTGATACATGAATACAGCCCCAAATCAAGACAAGACAAGAAGTACACAGCTTGCCAATAATGAAAAGGAATGCCTGCTTCTGTTTGGTCTCACCAGTACAAATTTCTGAACACTTAAAAATTTTTGCCTATCTGATAAGTGAGAAACAATTTTCAGTGTAACTGTAATGTGCATTTCTCTCATTATGGGTAGGGTTGAGTGTATTTTCATATATTTAAAGGACTTTTATGTCTCTTTTTTTCTGAGAACTGTCTGTTGATTTCCTTTGTCCATTTTTCTATATGACTGTTTTTCCCCCAATTTTCTAGAAATCTTTATATACTAAGAAGATGAGTTATTTAACTGCAACAGGAGCTGCATATATCTTTACTCTAGTTTTTCATTTGTTTTTTGACTTCACAAAAAGTAATTTTTGACTATTATAAATTATTTCTTTTATGGCTTCTGGATTTTGAGTCTGGGAGCTCAGAATTATTTTATCTTGTTGTCATTACTTAAAATTTCACACAGTATTTTCCCAGTATTATGTAACTCCCTTTTGATCTACACTCAATTCAAAATTCAACTGACCATTTAAGCTCCCGTTTCTTCTTCCCAGCCATCACTAAAATTGTCTTCAGAGACCTCAGGCCAAAATCATAATGATCCTATCAAATATTAAAATATTTGAGTTATTAAGTTTCTGGAGAAAAATGAACAACTTGAAAATAAATGCATATAGTATATTGTTAAATCACTAATCATCTATGCTATGAAGAGAAACAGTGTTATGAATTCAAGAAACCCTCAGTTTTGGTTCTAATGTTCTCACTTCTTTCCCAAACTTGTCCTTCTAAAAGTCTCCTTCTCAAAAAAAAAAAAAAAAAAAAGATTAACAAGTTTCAAAGGAGTTTAAAAATCATTATCTGAGTTAAGTTTTCTCTAAAATGGAGAGCTACATTTAAAGAATATATTGTAAAAATGAACGCTTTGGAGATAATCTGGTTAGCTGCCCAAACCATTCTGGGTTATAAATAAACACAAAGTTGGCAAGTCCTAGAACAATAATTTTCAAAGTGGGGCATTCAGACTAGCAGCATCATGAACACTTGAAAACTCGTTAGAAATGTAAACTCTCAAGCCCCACCTCAGACAACTAGAAAGTTAGTGGTAAGGTCCAGCAACTTATGTTTTAAAAAGTCCTGCAAATTATTCTGATGCACTATAAAGTTTGAAAACAACTGCTCTAGATGTAATCTTCCTTGCATGGAGAAGGTAGCCTATAATTTAAAATTAGAGCTACTTGACTGCTCTCTCCAGATCAGATCCCAGGGAAAGCTCGGAACTTTGATTTACATATTGCCTTACATACAAGTTGCATGGACTTGATATGCTGATAGGAATTTTAGTTCCAGGTCATTCTTGGAGTAATACCTGAAAAGTTATCATTTAATGCTTCATGTAATCACCTTCACTTTGATAAAAACAGTTTGTTACCTGTTGCGAGAGTTGCTTGCTAGCTAATTCGTAAATGTTAACTAGCTTTCCAGAAAGTAATTTTGCAGATTTGAAACCAACAGAAAAGAGCATTACTTCAGCAATCATTTGATAATGGGGAGCCATCATTGCCACTGGGCGAAATAGAGATTTTAAGTTATCTGGGAGTTCCACTCGACCTTTGTATCTTAAGAGGATAAGAAAAACAAAGAAACAGAAAACATCATATTTCAGTTTTTCAAATGAGAACCACATAAATTTCTCCCAAACAGTAATTCTATTGCATTTCTATGTGACCTTTATCTGAAAACAAAAAGTTTACAAGATGGTTTCTACTGTGCTTTTAACTCATAGAGCTTCCTAGTTTATGTTCTTTTCTTCCTATGCCTCCTCCCACAGTTTACCTCACATCAGTTCCCTGATTCCATCAACACACATTTATTGAGTCTGCCCAGTCTCCACTCCCTGTAAACTACCATACTGTTACTCCTGCTACTTTGATTAGCTTTTCTGCCTATGTCCCCTTTGTGACAGACTACCAACCTTTTCATTTCTCACTGGCTATTCATAAAGTGGAAATTTCCCTTGGTCAGAAGCTTAATATGATATCATCCACATGGACAAATACAGAGCTGTAGCTGCTTATAAATGGTGTGGGCAGTGGAGGGATTCAGAGCATGGTGGAGGATGAGTGATGAATATATAATGTCAGCCAACTCTGTCTATGGATAAGATTAAAAAAAAGGATTTTTGCCTGTGTCCATTCCTACCACTTTGTGCACCTGATGCGAAGAACTGACTCATTAGAAAAGACCGTGATGCTGGGAAAGATTGAAGGCGGGAGGAGAAGGGGACGACAGGGGATGAGATGGTTGGATGGCATCACTGACTCGATGGACATAAATTTGAGTAAGCTCCAGGAGTTGGTGATGGACAGGGAAGCCTGACATGCTGTAGTCCATGGGGTCATGAAGAATTGGACATGACTGAGCAATTGCACTGAACTGAACTCCTACCACAGATGTAACTGATACTTACCCAGGATTTAGGGTGACAAATACTGCACAAGACATATTTATACGAATTTCTTTTCCTTCCAGTACAAACCTACAAGACATTACAGTATTCATCATTAAGACAACTGCTTTTTGTAAGCCAAAGTATCTTAAAACTACAAAGGAGTTTGCAAAACTTCCTGAGACTGTGTTACAATTAAATCCAAACAGAACATGCTGGTGGGGGGGGGGGGGACAGTAGAAAGGGAAAGAAGAGGTTTTCTATGTCAAATCAAGAGCTCTGCTGGGATTCAGATTTATTTGATCATGTCTGATGATGTCTATTCAGCAGTGGCCACAGGACTTGAAAAAGTCAGTTTTCATTCCAATCCCAAAGAAAGGCAATGCCAAAGAATGCTCAAACTACCACACAATTGCACTCATCTCACACGCTAGTAAAGTAATGCTCAAAATTCTCCAAGCCAGGCTTCAGCAATACGTGAACCGTGAACTTCCAGATGTTCAAGCTGGTTTTAGAAAAGGCAGAGGAACCAGAGATCACATGCTAACATATGCTGGATTATCAAAAAAGCAAAAGAGTTCCAGAAAAACATTTATTTCTGCCTTATTGACTATGCCAAAGCCTTTGACTGTGTGGATCACAATAAACTGTGGAAAATTCTGAAAGAGATGGGAATACCAGACCACCTGACCTGCCTCTTGAGAAACCTATATGCCGGTCAGGAAGCAACAGTTAGAACTGGACATGGAACAACAGGCTGGTTCCAAATAGGAAAAGGAGTATATTTTCACCCTGCTTATTTAACTTTTATGCAGAGTACATCATAAGAAATGTTGGGCTGGAAGAAGCACAAGCTGGAATCAAGATTGCCGGGAGAAATATCAATAACCTCAGATATGCAGATGACACCACCCTTATGGCAGAAAGTGAAGAGGAACTAAAAAGCCTCTTGATGAAAGTGAAAGAGGAGAGTGAAAAAGTTGGCTTAGAGCTCAACAGTCAGAAAACAAAGATCATGGCATCTGGCCCCATCACTTCATGGGAAATAGATGGGGAAACAGTGGAAACAGTGTCAGACTTTATTTTTGGGGGCTCCTAAATCACTGCAGATGGTGATTGCAGCCATGAAATTAAAAGGGACTTACTCCTTGGAAGGAAAGTAATGACCAACCTAGATAGCATATTAAAAAGCAGAGATATTACTTTGCCAACAAAGGTCTGTCTGGTCAAGGCTATGGTTTTTCCAGTGGCCATGTATGGATGTGAGAGTTGGACTGTGAAGAGAGCTGAGCGCTGAAGAATTGATGCTTTTGAACTGTGGTACTGGAGAAGACTCTTGAGAGTCCCTTGGACTGTAAGGAGATCCAACCAGTCCATCCTAAAGGAGATCAGTCCTGGGTGTTCATTGGAAGGACTGATGCTGAGGCTGAAACTCCAATACTTTGGCCACCTGATGCGAAGAGTTGACTCATTGGAAAAGACCCTGATGCTGGGAGGGATTGGGGGCAGGAGGAGAAGGGGACGACAGAGGATGAGATGGCTGGATGGCGTCACCGAC
This sequence comes from Bos grunniens, assembly GCF_055505025.1. Lineage (NCBI taxonomy): Eukaryota > Metazoa > Chordata > Mammalia > Artiodactyla > Bovidae > Bos > Bos grunniens. The sequence continues at coordinate 52,867,616 of NC_141180.1, forward strand.
TCAATGGACATGAGTTTGGGTAAACTCCGGGAGTTGGTGATGGACAGGGAGGCCTAACATGCTGTGATTCATGGGGTCGCAAAGATTCGGACACGACTAAGCGACTGAACTGAACTGAACTGATGAGAGAGTTTTGTGAGGCTCAAGGCAAGAGGGTACCCATCTGAAGGAACCGACTTACACAGAGAAGAGAATCTGAGGAGACACAAAGCTCTGCCTGGATGACACAGTGGTACACTGAATGGCCTCAGTAGAGTTCTTGCTTTAAAATGAAACACAGCCCACTTCCCAACACCCAATTTTAAATAATTCTGGGAACATCGTGAAGTAGAACCTCGGCATGGATAGTGTCATGCCGCTGGCACCAGAGGAAGAGAGAGTGGAGAGAAATCCCCTAGTGATTTTACGGACAGCTGAACCGATGAAGGTGGTCAAACAGGAATGGAAGGACAACTGGGACAAAACCTAAGGTTTTGAAATGAGGAAAATGAGGAATTGAGGAAAACTTTGCAGAAGCTGAGATGTGGTGAAGAACTGGTGAAGTGTGAATTACTGTAATCCTAGTTATATCCACACACTTGTGAAGCCTCATAACATTGAGAGCAAAGCCAGAAGTGAGTGCCCATTAGATTGAGTTAGAATTATTAGATTGCAATTGAAATTTTAAACCCACAAATCCAAGTATGCTAAAAAAGGAAATCATGTAAGTTCCTAAATTTATTTGAAAAGAAAAAAAAATTTGCTTGGATTAGTATACATTAGTAATCCTAACATACAAATATTGCTATTAAAGGATTTTTTAAATAAAAGCATATTAATCCAGAGTAATGGAACAACAGAAGGGTTCCCCTGTGTGGTCAGTATAACTGTTTTTTTTTTTTTTAATATGTAGAATTAAAGAAAAAAAACCCCTTTGATTTCTTCAAATGAAATATCATCAAATGAATAGGTACTAAGAGATTTTAAACTCAAAAAGAAAAGTAATTAGAACATATTTGCCTCCTTTCCCTGGTAGCCAAGAATACTGTTCCAAGCTTGGCAAAGAGTCTGCAAGCTAACTACTCATATTTTCATATTATTTGCCAAACAAAGGAAACATTCAAGTTAAGTGCCATTCCTTTTGGTGTGTGCTTAGGAAAACAAAAGAAACAAACCCAAACACTCATGGTAGAAAAAATATTAAATAATAATTAAGCAGTATGTGTACATCAAATTTCCATTCCCAAAGTATAAACACATTTAGCCAATACCTGACAGAATAGCTGTCTTTTGCTGCCTTAATTGTTAGCATCTGTGAGGCAATCACAGAGAGAACTTCCACGTCAATTCGATTGAATTCATCAAAACAACACCAAGCTCCTGACTCAACCAGTCCGAAGAAGAATTTCCCCATTATCTTAAAAAAATGATTAATGAAATTATTATTTAGGTGAGCATTTTTACTGAGACATTAATTTCTGCAAGTTCTTCCCATTTTATCCAAACTAAGCAAACACTGCATGTCTCCCTCTCAAGCATTTGTGTAGGGCTGAAAGCAGCAGTGTTTAGACTCTAAGACCGCTCAACTACTCTGCCTGTCTCCTGTAAAAGTCTAAATGCGTGTGCGTGCTAAGTCACTTCAGTCTTGTCTGACTCTGTGACCCTATGGGCTATAGCCAGCCAGGCAAGAATACTGGAGTGGGTTGCCATTTCCTCTTCCAGAGGACCTTCCCAACCCAGGGATCGAACCCTAGTCTCCTGCATTGCAGGCAGATTCTTTATTGCTGAGCCACCGGGAAAGCCCTAAAAGTTTAAACATAGCAGCAGCAAACTGATGCTCACAAGAGTGAGAAAGTAGAAGCACAATTCACATTCGCATAACTGAGCAATCTCCTGGGTGCCGTGTTCTCAGAACCACGTACTGGCAGTAAAAGTTTTCCAGCAGATGGTTGGAAGAGTTCTCCTTTCTAGGTATGGCCAAGACTCAAGGGTTAGTGGTCAATGCCTGGTAGTAATGCAGATGGTTGATGTTTAGTCATTAAGTCGTGTCCGAATCTTTTGCAACTCCATGGTCTGTAGCTTGCCAGGCTCCTCTGTCTGTGGGATTTTTTTTCTTCTTCAGGGGATCTTCCCGACCTAGGGACAGACCCTTTTCTGCTGAGCCACCAGGGAAGCTCAGTAACACAGATCTCTGAACTACTAATTTAAGGGGAGTGGAAGATTGGGGCCAGGCTGGAGTGGGGACAGCAAATGCAAGCAGCTCTTACTCTGCTTCTGCCATTTACAATGGGCAAGCCCAGGGTGGCTAGATCCTCCAGTGTCCTTGTGAGAGACTGAAAGTCTGTGTTGAAATCTGTTGATATGTAAATGTTATAAACTGAAACGAACAAGCCAGATAAAGTGTCTGTGGACTGAATATCTGTTGAGGAATGCTCGAACTCTAAGAGGAGCTTTTGTTAGGTGCTGCTGAGGGGCAAGATGTGAGTCGGAGAGAGCCCCTCTGGCTCAGAAGCCTGAAAAAGTCGGTTCCTCCCACTGACTGCAGCAATCAGATCCTGTCTTTATCTAAAACTTTGACATTTTGTTTATCATGTTTTTGGGGGGGGCATTTACCTTGATTCTTTTTTTTTTAATTTATTTATTTTAATTGGAGGTTAATTACTTTACAATATTGTATTGGTTTTGCCATACATCAACATGAATCCGCCATGGGTATACATATGTTCCCCATCCTGAATCCTCCTCCCACCTCCCTCCCCATACCATCCCTCTGGGTCATCCCAGTGCACCAGCCCCAAGCATCCAGTATCATGCATCAAACCTGGACTGGTGATTCATTTCTTATATGATATTATACATGTTTCAATGCCATTCTCCCAAATCATCCCCACCCACCCTCTCCCACAGAGTCCAAAAGACTGTTCTATACATCTGTGTCTCTTTTGCTGTCTTGCATACAGGGTTATCGTTACCATCTTTCTAAATTCCATATATACGCATTAGTATACTGTATTGGTGTTTTTCCTTCTGGCTTACTTCACTCTGTATAATCAGCTCCAGTTTCAACCACCTCATTAGAACTGATTCAAATGTATTCTTTTTAATGGCTGAGTAATACTCCATTGTATATATGTACCATAGCTTTCTTATCCATTCATCTGCTGATGGACATCTAGGTTGCTTCCATGTCCTGGCTATTATAAACAGTGCTGCGATGAACACTGGGGTACACGTGTCTCTTTCCCTTCTGGTTTTCTTGGTGTGTATGCCCAGTAGTGGGATTGCTGGGTTATACCTTGATTCTTTAAAAAATACATTGCACTAAAATACTATTTATTTTGATGACTAAGTTTTTGGCTCCTCATTGAACTTTGCTTAGCAGGTAAGAGCGTCACTCACCTTACCCTAGTCCCACTCCTGCAGAGCCCCAGTAAAGGTACTTTCCAGGGAGGACAGACAGGCTATTTGGTAAGTGTTTTAAGAATAATAGTTCAATCAGCTTATTCATATTTACTGATATTTTTAATGTGCCAGGTGAATACATATTGGAAATGTAGGATCTCAGCAAAATGTAAAAGGTTTGGACTTAAGTTGCAAAATAAAATAAATTGGAGTGTTTTGAAACTAAGGAAATTTGTGATAGGCACAGAGGCATATGACATTTTAATAAATATTTAAGAATGCTATGAGACCTATCTTAAATAATATGCAACCAAAACTTGTTGTTGCATAAGGCTGATATAAACTTGTAATCACTTATATAATCTCTGACTCAAATTTTTGTGTTACTCATAGTAGCCTCATTGTTCTTTATTTTCAGTAAATAAAAGTGTAGGTTAGAATATGTAAATTTATATTACTGAAGCAGTACTCTTAATTTTTTATATATTCATGTTTCATACCAATTTTGTTTGAAAAGATCCTCCCTGACAAAACATTGGAAAATCTCTCTTAAGAAGTGGTTCAGCTGAATAAAGGTAAACTGTGTAATGTTTTAAGTTTCAATTACATTTAAAACTTCTTTTCTGTTAGTTTAAAAGAACAGCATTTATAGTTATATTAATACTTAATGTGTAAGATATTTTCCTTATTCTTTTAATCCTCACTGAATTATTTCTTTTTTGTGTACAATAGTTTTTTTCTGAGTATATAAGAATAAGCTTTACCTTATAATCCAAATCCTCAAAACAGTTGAAGACTACACAATGTTTGCCTAAGGACTGGGAAACAAAAATGATATTTTAATATATTTATTTAATTATGACACAAAATACTAATTTTAAAACTTCCAGAGTAATAAAATATCTTTATTCTTTCAAGAAAAGTTTTACAATATAAAGGTGTTTATACCAAATTTAGAAATCCACAAGACTCAGTTTAGGATTAACACACGGATACTATTATAGTTGATTAGTGCATGGAGGCTTGAGGTCATATTTTTAAACACATAAACAAATAAACTAAGAAAAAACATTTCAGCAATATCATAAACTATACCCTTTGCTTTCATCAGTTGCTTCTTTGTCTCTTTTTCTTATACACACACACATACACATAAACACTCGTGTTTGTCACAAAGACTAGGCAAAAATCTGTGTATGGAGCTCAAAATAAATGAATCACTTCTTCAGGAAAGGAAGGGGGGACAAAGCTACCATTTACATAGACGTTAGTTCATTATTATAGTCCAAGTCAACTGTGTTGACTTACCAAGATCCTAAGTCCCAGCACACATTAAACATTCAAAATTAAATGATGATGTATGAATTAACAAATGTGTTAATGTGTTTGCTAAATATTATGAGTACTTTAACAACAGGAGAGGTGTAAACTTAAGATAACTTTTAAAGTTTGTGTGACTAAAAAAAAAGAAGTTTTTATTCTAGATATAGAAACCACTTACTTTTGCTAGATCTTTAACACTCTCGGTTTTTCCTGTACCAGCTGGACCAGCAGGGCAACCTCCTAGGTTCAAGTGTAGTGCTCCAGTGAGAGTTAGCCAGCATCTGTCAGTGAGAGGTGTAATCACCAATCTTGGGGTACAGCCCAAGTACTCATAGCCATACGTAAAGCTGGCATCTCCTTGAGATACATAGCACAACTTTTGTTTCTCATTCCATTTATATTGCAAATGTCTGAAAACAATATTTCAAATGACCATACTATTTGGGCAAAATGATTTTAAATTTTTTTCACATGCAGAAACATAGTAAGATTATGTTGATTTAAAAACATCAAAAAATCAAATGAAAAGACTGGTGGATAATTCATCAATTGCTCTATTAGACAGGAACTACTAGAACTTGGAAGACTATAAACACGAACACTCTTCCCTATGAGAAAAATGGCCTTGTTAGAATTATGCTACTTTGGTATGATGGTCAGCATAAATGGAAGATTTACATAACAATCATCTCTATGAAGTTTTTATGGCTTCCATAAGAAGGTAGTTTCAGACATTATTCATTATAACCACTACATTAGTGGTCCAGGACTACGTTCTTATGGAAACCACTATGAGTTAAATTGGTAGCTCATTTATATCTTAGTTTATGCTGTCATCTAATAGTTTGTATATCCTTCATAAAACCCTTTTAAATCCTTTCTAGAACAAAGCAGATTATAAATAAATATAAAAATGAGTACATTTAAAACATAAGTTAAAAATAAAATTTTAAAAATTATAAACTACTGCCTTGGAAAGTCTCAGATGAAGAGACAGAAGTCACTGTTGAAGGAAATGAATTTTTTAAATTGTAGTTGACTTACAATACTATACTAGTTTCAAGTGTACACTGCTCCATTGGTAAAGAATCTGCCTTCAATGCAGGAGATCCTGTTTCAATTCCTGGGTCGGGAAGATCCTCTGGAGAAGGGATAGGCTACCCATACCAGTACTTTTGGGCTTCCCTTGTGGCTCAGCTGGTAAAGAATCCACCTGCAATGCCAGAGATCTGGGTTCGATCCTGGGTTGGAAAAATCCCCTGGAGATGGAAAAGGCTACCTACTCCAGGATTCTGGCCTGGAGAATTCCATGGAGTATACAGTCCATGGGGTCACTAAGAGTCAGACACAACTGAGCGACTTTCACTTTCATAGTAATTTGACAATTTTATAGAATATACTCCATATAAAGTTACTATTGACTGTATTCTCTTTGCTGGATATTACATCCTCATAATTTATTATTTTATATCTAGTAGTTTGTACATCTTAATCTCCACTACCTCTATTGCACTTCTCATCGCAACCTCCTTCTGGTAACCACTAGTTTGTTCTCTGTATCTATGAATCTGTTTCTGTTTGGTTATATTTGTTCATTTATTTTTTAGATTCCATATATGAATGAAAATACACAGTATTTATCTTTATTTCACTAAGCCTAATATTCTCCAGGTTCATGTATATTGATGCAAATGGCAAAATTTCATTCTTTTTTATGGTTAAATTCCATTGGATGTATATAGCACATCTTCTTTATCCATTTATCTGTGGATGGATTTATGCTGTTTCCATATCTTGGCTATTGTAAATAGTGCTTCAGTGAATGTTGGGGTGCATGTATCTTTTGAAATAGTATTTTCATTTTCTTCAGATAAATATACATGGTATAATTGGTAGATAATTTTTAATTTTTGAGGAGCGTCCATACTGTTTTCCAGAACGGCTATACCAACTTACATTTCTATCAGTAGTGCATGAGGGTTCCCATTTCTTCACATCATCAACAATGCTTGTTATTTGCTGTCTTTTTGAGAGTAGCTATTCTGATAGGTGTGATATATCTCATTGTGGTTTTGATTTGCATTTGCCTCATGATTAGTGATGTTGAGCATCTTTTCATACATCTGTTGGCCATTTGTATTTCTTTTGGAAAAACATCTGTTCAGGTCCTCTGCCCATTTTTAGACTGGGTTGTCTTTTTTGATATTGAGTTGTGTGAGGTTTTTTCATTTAATACTTTGGATATTGACCCTTTATCAGATGTATCATTTACCGATATTTTCTTCCATTTAGTAGGCTGTTTTCTAGTTTGGTGGATGGTTTCCTTTGCTTTGCAAAAGCTTTTAAGTTTGATTAGGTCCCATTTGTTTATTTTTGCTTTTATTTCACTTGTCTGAGGAGATATATCCAAAAAAATTGCTAAGACAAATGTCAAAAAGCATACTGCCTAAGAAAGGCTTCCTCAGTGATCAATGCAAAGAAATAGAGAAAAACAACATAATGGGAAAGACTAGAGATCTCTTCAAGAAGATTAGAGATACCAAGGGAACATTTCATGCAAAGATGGGCTCTATAAAGGACAGAAATGGTATGGACCTAACAGAAGCAGAAGATATTAAGAAGAGGTGGCAAGAATACACAGAAGAACTGTACAAAAAAGATCTTTATGACCCAGATAATCACGATGGTGTGATCACTCACGTAGAGCCAGATATCCTGGAATGTGAAGTCAAGTGGGCCTTAGAAAGCATCACTATGAACAAAGCTAGTGGAGGTGATGGAATTCCAGTTGAGCTATTTCAAATCCTGTAAGATGATGCTGTGAAAGTGCTGCACCCAATATGCCAATAAATTTGGAAAACTCAGCAGCGGCCACAAGACTGGAAAGGGTCAGTTTGCATTCCAATTCCAAAGAAAGGCAATGCCAAAGAATGCTCAAACTACTGCACAATTGCACTCATCTCACACTGCTAGTAAAGTAATGCTCAAAATTCTCCAAACCAGGCTTCAGCCATATGTGAACCGTGAACTTCCTGATGTTCAAGCTGGTTTTAGAAAAGGCAGAGGAAACAGAGATCAAATTGCCAACATCCGCTGAATCATGGAAAAAGAAAGAGAGTTCCAGAAAAACATATATTTCTGCTTTATTGACTAGGCCAAAGACTTTGACTGTGTGGATCACAATAAACTGTGGAAAATTCTGAAAGAGATGGGAATACCAGACCACATGAACTGCCTCTTGAGAAACCTATATGCAGGTCAAGAAGCAACAGTTAGAACTGGACACGGAACAACAGACTGGTTCCAAATAGGAAAAGAAGTACGTCAAGGCTGTATATTGTCACCCTGCTTATTTAACTTATATGCAGAGTACATCATGAGAAATGCTAGGCTGGAAGAAGCACAAGCTGGAATCAAGATTGCCAGGAGAAATATCAACAACTTCAGATATGCAGATGACACCACCCTTATGGCAGAAAGTGAAGAGGAACTCAAAAGCCTCTTGATGAAAGTGAAAGTGGAGAGTGAAAAAGTTGGCTCTAAGCTCAACATTCAGAAAACTAAGATCATGGCATCTGGTCCCATCACTTCATGGAAAATAGATGGGGAAACAGTGGAAACAGTGTCAGACTTTATTTTTTGGGCTCCAAAATCACTGCAGATGGTGACTGCAGCCATGAAATTAAAAGACATTTACTCCTTGGAAGGAAAGTTATGACCAACCTATATAGCATATTCAAAAGCAGAGATATATTTTGCCAACAAAGGTCTGTCTAGTCAAGGCTATGGTTTTCCAGTGGTCATGTATGGATGTGAGAGTTGGACTGTGAAGAAAGCTGAGCACCAAAGAAGTGATGCTTTTGAACTGTGGTACTGGAGAAGACTCTTGAGAGTCCCTTGGACTGCAAGGAGATCCAACCAGTCCATCCTAAAGGAGATCAGTCCTGGGTATTCATTGGAAGGATTGATGCTGCAGGTGGAACTCCAATACTTTGGCCATCTGATGCGAAGAGCTGACTCACTGTAAAAGACCCTGATGCTGGGAGGGATTGGGGGCAGGAGGAGAAGGGGACGACAGAGGATGAGATGGCTGGATGGCATCACCGACTTGTTGCACATGAGTTTGGGTGAACTTCGGGAGTTGGTGACAGTCAGGGAGGCCTGATGTGCTGTGATTCATGGGGTCGCAAAGAGTCGGAGACGACTGAGCGACTGAACTGAGCTGATGCTTTCTTCTGAATGTTTTACGGTTTCAGGTCATATATTTAGGTAATTATTCCATTTTGAGTTTACTTTTTGTATAAGGTGTGAGAAAATATTCTAGTTTCATTCTTTTCCATGGAGCTGTTGAGTTTTTCCAAGACCACTTATTGATGAAACTGTCTTCTTACCTGTATTCTTACCTCCTTTGTCATAGCTTAACTGACCATATTGTATGTATTTAGGAAAAGATTTTTCACTATACCTGTAGTGTATAAGTAATATTTCATAGTTTCTTTTATTAATTTTTAGGCCCAAAGCAGCTTAAGAAGGATTTTTGTCTTAATGAATTACAGTAGCTTAATTTTTTAAATTATACAAATACATTGAAAGAAAATGTATTTATTTCATTCTTAAATAACTGGAGGGTTGTGTGTACCAGTTGTACACTGCATAATGTTTCAAACTTTGAAATGAGATTGGATCATGCCAATCTTACTTCCTGTGCCACATTAATTTTAATTCAGTGCTTGCTTTTTAACAGGGCCACTGCCAAAAACCTACCTTTGCAAAGATAAGAGGTCACTGAAAGGTTGTAGCATGATCTGATATTAACATTGTAAACTGCTTCAAACTGTTAGTAGCTGGTTATCTTACTGATGTTATATATCCCTTGTTTGTTTAGTCTCTAAGTCCTGTCTGACTCTTCTGCAATCCCACAGACTATAGGCTGTAAGGCTCCTCTGGTTCATGGGATTTCCTAGGCAAGAACACTGGAGCGGGTTGCCATTTACCTCTCCAACAGATCTTCCTGACCCAGGGATCAAACTAGCCTCTCCTTCGTTGGCAGGCAGATTTTTTATCACTGAGTCATCAAAGAAACTCTGGTATCTTATAGTGTCCTTATAGTCTCTCAAAAGTTTAAAAAATATTACAGTTGTGAGTGCCCTATGGTGCCATGGGACACCAAGGCACACTATATGGAAGCTATACCCTTGGAATCATAGATAACTCAGAGTCTTAGTATTAATAGAATCTTCTTTCTCCTAGTTTGCTTTTCTGTAAATGCTCTTCCACTTTTAGTTTTCACTTTTAAAGACAGTCAATAGAAAGTAATAATGACGTGCTAAACTTTATGCAGCGTGAGGGCTCACAGACATGACATATTCTTTTAGCAATTAAGAATGTATACAGTTATACTTCAGTAAAACAAACATATGAATATATATATACAATATAAAGTATTCTGATAAAACATAGTAGACAGTGGTGCCAGTCAAATGCAACAGCTTCTTTTCACTCTATTTTCCTTAGAGTTTAAAGGAAATTGTCATACCTAAAATCAGGAAATTTATGCTAATACAGAATTTATTAAAAAATAAAAAACTTTCTTTGAGAATCAAGGATCTTATACAGGTAAGGCAGTTGTTTTCCTATGAAGAGAGGAAACTTAAGAAAAAAATTAATTCAGAAGTTTGAAACTATATTTATTATAGGAATCTTATGTTTGATTTCTTCACCAAAATCAATGGCACTATTTTTCTATACTTTCATATTTGTATATGAAATACTACATGTATATGACTATATACTTATTGCCCCTGGGTAGGAAGAAGGGCTTCCCTGTAGCTCAGCTGGTAAAGAATCCACCTGCTATGCAGGAGACTCCAGTTCAATCCCTGAGTAGGGAAGATCGGCTGGAGAAGGGATAGGCTACCCACTCAGGTATTTTTGGGCTTCCCTGTTGGCTCAGCTGGTAAAGAGTCCACCTGCAATGCAGGATACCTGGGTTGGGAAGATTCTTTGGAGAAGGGAATAGCTACCTATTCCAGTATTCTGACCTGGAGAATTCCACAGACTGTACAGTCTATGGGGGTTGCAAAGAGTCAGACACAACTGAGTGACTTGCACTTTTTAGGAGGAAGGGAGTTCTGAGTTAGAGAATTGGCTAGGAATGTCCTCTGATTTGTTTACCAGCTTGGTCTGTCCCAGAACTGACAGCACGTGGCGGGAAGAAGAAGCTTGAGGTAGAGCTTCTTTCACTACCCATTGAAAACTGCCCTCTGGCTGAATGGTAAAAGGGAAAACACAGCTAAGAGGAGTGTGGTCAGTTCGGGAAGATAAAACAAAAATAACTTAAAATGAAGGAGAAGAACAATGGAAAAGAGGAAGAAGAAAGCACAGAAATATGTACTTAAGTTGGTGGAATTTGCTTAGAATTTCTATAAATCCTAGAGAGATAAAACTCAGGTCAGACAAAATTCGAGGTAGAGAATTAACTTACCTGAGATAGGTATATGAGAAGTTATTTTAGAGTTGTAATTTCGATCTACCTACCTTGTCCACTCAAAATCATCTGCACTGAAAATACTTTTGAGTAGTAAATTTCTCACTGTGTCTCTGCAGTGAACATACAGGGTAAGCAACGCCCCTAGTACAACTTTTGCTCGAGAGTTATGAGTATCCAGCACCACCAGCTCTGCAACCTCTTCTAGATGATGTATCATATGAGCATGGACTTTTTCCACCTCTTTTTTTGGATGAGAACTCACAAAACTTTTGATACAATCATTATAAAATATGATCTGGCTCTGAAAAAATAAGATATAAAAGTAATAATTTTGAAGCATAAATTTTATAAATGAAAATAGATATTCTCAAGAGTGGTGTGGTGTGGACTGAAGGCAGGAGAAGGGGACAACAGAGGACAAGATGGTTGGATGGCATCACTGAGTCAATGAACATGAGTTTGAGCAAGCTCTGGGAGATGGTGAAGGACAAGGAAGTATGGCATGCTACAGTCCATGGGGTCGCAAAGAGTTGGACACGACTGAGCTACTGAACAATGATATGTGGTGTGTATTATGCAAGAGTCATCATATGTGTGTAAAAGACAGAGCTTACACATTTGTATACATTTGACACTTAGAAATTGAACTTTGATTAATGCTTGTGGGAGCCTTATTCTTTAATAAATGAAAACATATTTATCACCAACATTTATATTTTCTAAATTTTATATTCTTAATCTATCATCACTTAGGCTAAGTAAGAACCTGGGGACAGTAATAACGGTATCATAATTCCAAGCTTAAATTATATCTGTTTAAATTATATCTGTTTTCTGAGTGGGACTCAGAAATAGGTTAAGTTTGTAATTTTTAGGATCTTTCAGTTCAGTTCAGTTCAGTTGCTCAGTTGTGTCTGACTCTTTGCGACCCCATGTATCGCAGCGCCCAGGCCTCCCTGTCCATCACCAACTCCCGGAGTTCACTCAGACTCACGTCCATCGAGTCGGTGATGCCATCCAGCCATCTCATCCTCTGTCGTCCCCTTCTCCTCTTGCCCCCAATCCCTCCCAGCATCAGAGTCTTTTCCAATGAGTCAACTATTCGCATGAGGTGGCCAAAGTACTGGAGTTTCAGCTTTAGCATCATTCCTTCCAAAGAAATCCCAGGGCTTATCTCCTTTAGAATGGAATGGTTGGATCTCCTTGCAGTCCAAGGGACTCTCAAGAGTCTTCTCCAACACCACAGTTCAAAACCATCAATTCTTCGGTGCTCAGCCTTCTTCACAGTCCAACGCTCACATCCATACATGACCACAGGAAAAACCATAGCCTTGACTAGATGAACCTTTGTTGGCAAAGTAATGTCTCTGCTTTTGAATATGCTATCTAGGTTGGCCATAACTTTCCTTCCAAGGAGTAAGCGTCTTTTAATTTCATGGCTGCAGTCACCATCTGCAGTGATTTTGGAGCCCCCCAAAATAAAGTCTGACACTGTTTCCACTGTTTCCCCATCTATTTCCCATGAAGTGATGGGACCAGATGCCATGATCTTCGTTTTCTGAATGTTGAGCTTTAAGCCAACTTTTTCACTCTCCACTTTCACTTTCATCAAGAGGCTTTTTAGTTCCTCACATAACTTCTATTATTTGATCCATCTTTTGTCACTCTTTCCATACATACCAGAGAAGTTTTAAAAAGGCTACTGGCTTAAGTCAAATTGACCTGGCATTTAATGGAGGGAGATATGTCATGAGGTCCATAGGTTTCTGGCCTGTAATTAAGTGAATTGTGATTCCACTCACTAAGATATTATATCTATTGAAGGAATAGCATGCTGTAGGTGAAGGGACACAATGGATTCATTTGGGATATACTGAATTTGAAGTGCTTAAGAAATACATGGGCTTTCCAGGTGGCACTAGGGGTAAAGAACCTGCCTGCGAATGCAGGAGTCATAAAGATGTGGGTTTTAACCCTGGGTTGGGAAGATCCCCTGGAGGAAGGCATGGCGACCCACTCCAGTATTCCTGCCTGGATAATCCCCATGGACAGAGGAGCCCGGCAGCCTACAGTCCATGGGGTTACAAAGAGTCAGACAAGACTGAAGCTACTTAGCACTCAAGAAATACACAAGAGGAGCTATGAAGAAATAAATATTAGAATAATTAGCATAGAGGTAATACATAGAATGGTGAGATTTTTTTTCTTTCCAGGGCAAGATAAGTGTACCCACATGGGAAACTTGATGTATCAGTTAGTGTTTTGGCAGCATGCAACAGAAACTAATTCCGACTTCCCGAAAGCATCTTGTAAACCTCTAATAGCAGATTAGCTGGAGGTGAGAGCTGAGGCTTAGGAACTGGGCAGAAGCAAGAATCTAGGCCAGGCATCAGGAACCATAGTCATGGTCATGCCACAGAAGAGTCTGATCAAAAGTCACTGTGCTGTCACACCTGAGGTATTTATTCAAGATTCACAGCCTCAGGAGAGAGCAACCAGTGGGCTGAGACCCTCTCCGAGGCTGCCTCAATGTAGGTTGAGGGAAGGTTTGGATATGGTAAATCGGACTATGAACTAGATTTTATCTATTTATTTAGCTAAACAAAGAGGACTTCTCAACCACTATAGTTTGATTAAATCTATATTGAAATTCTCTTAGTGGCTACTGCATGTAAACATTTTATTATCCCAACAGGTGTCCACTCAGAGATAGTTCCTAGTTATGTTACATATGTAGAAGTGTTTACAAGAGGAAGGAAGTTGTAGATTTCATACCAGGATGGGAAATTTGCAGTAAGTAAGGCAGACATGGGAAAACAAAAATATGTTCAGTAAGTGAAGTTGAAATCTATCATAAAATATTTTTGGAAACAGATTACTGACTGCTTCTAATTATTAAGCATGTTTGGAAGACCAGGTGTTTGGGAAAGATCCTTTCTTAGTACAGCAGATTTGATTATTTCAGTGCCTGGTAAACTGCAGAAATGTGCATATTGATTAATTATAATTTTGTTGTCTTCATAAACAACAGCTTAAATAAGTCCTTGACTTAAGATCTGAGAGCACTTTATTAATATTCAGGCAAATGAATGACAAAGGAGACCAATCAGATAATCAGAATTTGTGTCCATTATCCCAGGTTATTTTAATAAAGACTTGAAAATTAGGGTGGGTCAAGGAAAAGTAAAAAAATGTAATGTTATTTTAAAACTTAACAGAGAACTTCAAGGTCAAGTGTACTTTCAAAATACTTGGTAATAGTAACTCATGGCAATATGGTTTTTGCTTTCATTACTCCAGAAAAATTGCTCTCTCTGAGGTTCATGTTGACCCTAATAACTGACAGACATAATGGAGTTTTCAGACCTTTCTAGAGCATTTAAAAATGATTACCACTCACTTTTTCTAGAGAAAAATCAAACAAAAAAAACGTCCCTCTCTCCTCCCTTAGCTTCCATAACAAATCTCATAATTTCTCTTCTTTTTCTTTTTTCCCCTTCTTTTTTTTTCTACCCATGTGCTAATCCCCAGAACCTGTGAATATGTCACCTTATGATGGGAACAGTTGATTAAGACCTTGTGACAGGGAAGTTCTAGATTTTCTGAGTGGGGCCAGTGTAATCATGTGTATCCTTAAAATTGGAGAACTTTCTCTGCTTCTACACAGAGGGAGATAAACTACCGAAGAATGGTCAAAGAGAGGTGACGCTGGTAGCTCTGAAGATAAAGGAAGGGGCTATGAATCAAAGAATTCCAAAAGATGGAAAAAAGACAAAGAAATGGATAAAGGAATACAGCCCTGCTGATACCCTGATTTCTGCCCAGTAAGTAAGACCTGTTTTGCCCAGTGATCCACTGGAGAAGGGAATGGAAAAACCACTTCAATAGTCTTGCCTCAAGAACTCCATAAACAGTATGAAAGGAAAAGAGATATGACACTCCATGGAAGATGTACCCCCCCGCCAACTCCCAGGTTGGAAAGTGTCCAATACGTTAATGGGGAAGGGCAGAGAAATAGCTTCAGAAAGAATGAAGAGGCTGGGCAAAGCACAAATGACACTCAGTTGTGCTTGTGTCTGGTGGCGAAAGTAAAGTCTGATGCTGTACAGAACAATATTGCATAGGGACCTGGAATGTTAGGTTCATAAGTCAAGGTAGATTGGACATGGTCAAGCAGGAGATGGCAAGAGTAAACATCAACATTTTAGGAATCAGTGAACCAAAATGGACATGAATGGGAGAATTTAATTCAGATAACCATTATACATACTACTGTGGGCAAAAATCCCTTAGAAGAAATGGAGTAGCCCTCATAGCCAACAAAAGAACCTGAAATGCAGTACTTGGGTACAAACTCAAAAATGACAGATGGTCTCGAATTGTTTCCTAGACAAACTATTCAACATCAGTAATCCAAGTCTATGCCCCAACCACTAATACCAAAGAAGCCAAATGATTCTATGAATTAATATCAAAATAAAAAGATGTCCTTTTCATCATTGGGGATGGGAATGCAAAAGTAGGAAGTCAAGAGATACCTGAAGTAACAGGAAATTTTGGCCTTGGACTACAAAACGAAGCAGGGCAAAGGTTAACAGAGTTTTGCCAAGAGCACACAGTAGTCATAACAAACACCCTCTTCCAACAACACAGGAGACGACTCTACATATGGACATCACCAGATGGTCAATACCGAAATCAGATTGATTATATTCTTTGCAGCCCAAGGTGGAGAAGCTATATACAGTCAGCAAAAACAAGACTGGGAGCTGACTGTGGCTCAGATCATGAGCTCCTTATTGCAAAATTCAGGCTTAAACTGAAGAAAGTAGTGAAAGCAACTAGACCATTCAGGTATGACCTAAATCAAATCTCCTATGATTATACAGTGGAAATGACAGATAGATTCAAGGGATTAGATCTGATAGACAGAGTGCCTGAAGAACTATGGACAGAGAATCATAATACTGTACAGGAAGTGGTGACCAAAAATATCCCCAATACAAAGAAATGCAAGAAGACAAAGTGATTTTCTGAGGAGACTGGGGAAATAGCTGAGAAAAGAAGAGAAAGAAAAGGCAAAGGAGAAAGGGAAAAATATTCCCAACTGAATGCAGAGGTCCAGAGAATAGCAAGCCGTATGTGAATAATGCAAAAAAATAGAGGAAAACAATAGAATGGGAAAGACTAGAGATCACTTAAGAAAATTAGAGATACTAAGGGAACATTTCATGCAAGGATGGGTGCAATAAAGGACGGAAATGGCAAGGACTTAATAGAAGCAGAAGAGGTGGCAAGAATACACAGATGAACCATACAAAAAAATAGTATAATGTGGTCACTCACCTATAGCCAGACATCCTGGAGCGTGAAGTCAAGTGGGCCTTAGGAAGCATTCCTATGAACAAAGCTAGTGGAGGTGATCCAATTCCAGTTGAGCTATTTCAAATCCTGAAAGATGATGCTGTGAAAGTGCTGCACTCAACATGCCAGCAAATTTGGAAAACTCAGCAGTGGCCACAGGACTGGAAAAGGTCAGTTTTCATTCCCGTTCCTAACAAGGGCAATGCCAAATGATATTCAAACTCCCATACATCTATGCTCATTTCATATGCTAGCAAGATAATGCTCAAAATCCTTCAAGCTAGGCTTCAGTACATAAACTGAAAACTTCCAGTTGTACAATCTAGGTTTAGAAGAGGCAGAAGAACCAAAGATCAAATTGCCAACATTTGCTTGATTGTGTAAAAAGCAAGGGAATTCCTAACAAACATATACTTCTGCTTCATTGACTATACTAAAGTCTGACTGTGTGGATCACAATAAACTGTGGAAAGTTCTTAAAGAGATGGGAATACCAGACCACCTTCCCTGTCTCCTGAGAAACCTGTATGCGGGTCAAGAAGCAACAGTTAGAACCAGCCATGGAACAACAGACTGGTTCAAAATTGGAAAAGGAGTACATCAAGGCTGTATATTGTCACCCTGCTTATTTAACTTATATGCAGAGTACATCACGCAAAATGCCAGGCTGGACGAATCACAAGCTGGAATCAAGCTTGACACAAGAAATATGAAGAACCTCAAATAAACAGATGATACCATTCTAATGGCAGAAACTGAAGAGGAACTAAAGAGCCTCTTGATGAAGGTGAAGGAGGAGGGTGAAAAGCTGGCTTAAAACTCAACATTCAAAAAACTAAGATCATGGCATACAGTCCCATCACTTCATGGCAAATTGAAAGGAAAAAAGTGGAAAGAATGACAGATTTTATTTTCTTGGGCTCCAAAATCGCTGCAGTTGGCGACTGCAGCCATGAAATTAAAAGATGCTTGCTCCTTGGAAGAAAAGCTATGATCAAACTAGACAGTGTATTAAAAAGCAGAGACATCACTCTGCTGACAAAGGTATGAATAGTCAAAGCTATGGTTTTTCCAGTAGTCATGTATGGATGTGAGAGTTGGACCATAAAGAAGGCTAAGCACTGAAGACTCGATGCTTTTGAACTGTGATGCTGGAGAACACTCTTCAGAGTCTCTTGGACTGCAAGGAAATCAAACCAGTCAATCCTAAAGGAAATCAACACTGACTATTCACTGGAAGTACTGATGCTGAAGTTGAAGCTCCAATATTTTGGCCATCTGATGCAAAGAGCCAACTCACTGGAGAAGACTCTAATGCTGTGAAAGATTGAGGGTAGGAGGAGAAGGGGACAACAGAGGATGAGATGGTTGGATAGCATCACTTGCTCAATGGACAAGTTTGAGCAAACTTGGGGAGATAGTGGAGGACTGAGGAGTCTAGTGGACTCCAGTCCATGGGGTCACAAAGATTCAGACATGACTGAACAAACAACAAAATAATTCACGAGTTATATTCCTTCAACATTTTATCCTGAACATTTCTAAAAGCATGGACAAGTTGAAGACATTATAAAATGAATACCCATATACCTATCACTATGTTCCTTAATAAACGTTAATATTTACTTTGTCAGGTGTCTGTCCATCAAGTCAACCATCTCTCCATTTTATTTTTTGATGCAGTTCAGAGTTACATATATCAGTAACCTTCATAATGGTTTATTTCTAAATCTTTGTTTTCTGGGCATGTAGTTACAGATTAAATACTGATACATCAAAGAAGTATTTACTTACCACAGTGAGTACCACTTGTCCTGGATGAGACAGCACCCATAGGGAAAACTGTTGGTAGTACCAGTCATCAACTCCTTGACTTATAAATCTATAAGCAAAAAAAAAATTTATAATATTTATATTTAATCACTGATTGTGACCATCTAATGATTAAGCATAAGATAACACAGGAATTTTCCTTTAGGCTCTCTGAGTTTTCTGTTCTAATTTAGGTATATAAATAACAAAGCAGAGATAATAGAGCTTTAATTCATGCATAATGTATATTCCTTAAATTCCTCTTTAACATCATCTGCACATTTCCAATAAAACCATTGAGTTTCTGGGATGGTGTGCATGTGTGTTAAGTTGCTTCAGTCTGACTCTTTGTGACTCTATGGACCATAGCCCACCAGGCTCCTCTGTCCATATGATTCTCCAGGCAAGAATACTGGACTGGGTTGCAATGCCCTCCTCCAGAGGATGTTCCTGACCCAGGGATCTAACCTGTGTCTCGTGTCTACCTGCATTTGCAGGCAGGTTCTTTACCACTAGTGCCACCTGGGACTATATTAAACTAGGAGATGACACCTATTAGCTTTGAATTTCTAATACTATCAATGGTAAAAACAGTATTTGAAATAATTTCAACAAAATTGAATATTGGACTGAAATGATCAGGTGATTTTTAACAGTAAAGCCCTACATTTAACTTTAAAAAGTAATTATAATTTAACTTTTAAAAGTAATGAAGAGGGGAGGGTGGTCCTAAGATGGTGGAGGAATGACAGGGAGAACAATTTCTCCCCCACAAATTCATCAAAAGATCATTTGAATGCTGAGCAACTTCCACAAAACAACTTTCTGAATGCTGGCAAAGGACACCAGGCACCCAGAAAGGCAATCATTCTCTTCAAAAGGAGGTAGGACAAAATATAAAAGACAAAAAGAGAGACAAAAGAGTTAGGGATGGAGACCTGTCCTGGGGAGGGAGTCATGAAGGAGGAGAAGTTTCCAAATAGCAGGACACCCTCTCATCGGTGGGTCTGTGGGGAGTTTTGGAATCTCAGAGGGCAACATAACTGGGAGAGAAAAAAAACCCCATAGAATAGGTGCCTAACTGCAACTGACAGCGGAGAAGTAGCCCAGACGCCTGTGTACGCCACCAGCTAGCGGGGGCTGGACAAGAAGGAGCAGGTTGCATGCTTAGGGTAAGGACCAGACCTGAATGCCCTGGGGACAATCTGAGGGAGCTAACATGAGATAGCAACCCAAACTGTGGGATAGCCAGAGAGAGAAAAAAAAATGAGAGAACCTTCCTGCGTAAAGCTCTAACATAAGGTGCAGCCTGGCCTGCTCACAGAATAAAGGATTGAATGAATACCAAAGGAGACCTAGCTGGCTGCGGACCGGTCCCTTCCCCCACCAGAAGCAGAGAGGCAGGCGAGTGACAGCCACAGCCAGAAGGCAAGGGGCAATCTCTGCCCCAGAGACAGTGTACTCCACCAAACTGTGAGCAGGCTCCCAGTTGCTAACCAAGTCTTCCTGGGATCCTGGACGGTTGACATCTGCCAGGAGGGTTGCAGCCTGAGACCAGCTCCCCAGAGGAGACACACAGCACACCTGAGACAGCGCTCTCGTGGCGCATTTGGGAAACTGAACACCACCTGGGACAGTGCGCTTGCCAAGAACCTGGTCGCCTGAGCTGCTTGGGAAGGGCACAGAACACATGTCCAACCAAGTCTGTGCATTTGCGGAGTACCCAAGAACATGAACCTGAGCAGCTTAGACCTGGGAAGTGCATAAAATGCAGGGCCTGCTTTGGACAGTATCCCAGCAGAGCCTGAGCAGTGTAGACTGGGAAAGCACACACCACTGTGAGCTGGAGCAAACCCAGTGTGGTCCATACACTGGGAGCACTCCCCACACACACCAGTGATATTTGTTTGCAGTGTTCCTCCCTCCCCACAATACAACTGAACAAGTGAGCCTAAATAAGTGACCACCTTTTCCCCCTTATGTCAGGGCAGAAATTAGACACTGAAGAGACTTGCAAACAGAGGAAGCCAAAATAAACAAAGAAGGGGGAACCACTCTGGAAGGGACAGGTGCAACGTATTAAAACCCTGTAGTTAACATTGACTAAGCATTGGAAAGGGTCTTCTCTATAGACCTTAAGAAGAAGTATAAGCTGGAACAAGGAACTATCTGAAACTGAACTGACCCCATACTGCCCTCAACAGCTCCAGAGAAATTGCTAGATATATTTTTACTATTATCATTTTTTAATTTTAAAGTTCTTTATCACTCCTTTTTCATTTTTCTAACCTACTATTACCTTGCAAAAAAAGACCCTATTTTTAAAGTAAATTTCATATATATATATATATTTATAATTTTTGTGATTGATTTTGTTTTGCATTTTTAATATTGTATTACTGAGAGTCTAATTTCTACTCTAGATTTTTAATCTTTGCTTTTTGGTATTTGTTAACCATTTTGTACCTTTAAGAATCTAATCTTCAATACCCATTTTTACTTAGGGGTGTGATTAGTGGCTTGATTGCTTTCTCCCCTTTTGACTCTCCCCTTTCTCCCCCAGGTCACCTGTTATCTCTTCCCTTCCCCTTCTCTTCTCTACTTAAATTTATGAATCTCTCTGGGTGTTCTGGGCTGTGGAGAACACTTAGGGAACTGATTACTGCCTACACTGGTCTCTCCCCTTTTGACTCCCCCTCTTTTCCTCCTGGTTACTCCTATCTCCCTCCTCCTTCTTCTCTGTGTAACTCTGTGAGCCTCTCTGGGTGTTCCAGACTGTGGAGAGCATAGGGAACTGATTACTGGCTAGATTGGTCTCTCTCCTTTTGACACCCCTCTTCTCCTCCTGGTCACCCCATCTCCCTCCTCCATCTTCTCTTCTTCATGTAACTCTGTGAACCTCTCTGGGTGTCCCTCACTGTGGAGAATCTTTTCACCATTAACCTAGATATTTTATCATCTGTGCTGTATGGATGGAGAAGTCTTGAGGCTACTGTAAGAATAAGACAGAAAGTCAGAGGCAAAAGGCTTAAATTCAAAACTTGAGAACACCAGAAAACTCCTGACTCCAGGGAACATTAATTGACAAGATCTCATCCAAAAGCCTCCATACCTACACTGAAACCAAGCTCCACCCAAGAGCCAACAAGTTCCAGAGTAAGACATACCACACTAATTCTCCAGCAAGGCAGGAACACAGCCCTGAGCATTAAAATACAGGTTTTCCCAAAGTCACATCAAACCCATAGACATCCCAAAACTCACTACTGGACACTTCACTGCACTCCAGAGAGAAGATATCCAACTCCACTCACCAGAATACAGACGCAAGCTTCCCTAATCAGGAAACTTTGACAAGTCACTCGTCTAACCCTACCCACAGGGAGCAAACTCCACAATAAAGAGGAACCACAAACTTCCAGCCTACAGAAAGGCCACTCCAAACACAGCAATCTAAACAAATTGAAAAGGCAGAGAAATATTCAGCAGGTAAATGATAAATGCTCACCAAACCAAACAAAAGAGGAGGAGATAGGGAGTCTGCCTGAAAAAGAATTCAGAATAATGATAGTAAAGATGATCCAAAATTTTGAAAACAAAATGGGAGTTATAAATAGACTAGAGACAAGGATTGAGTAGATGTAAGAAATATTTAACAAGGACCTAGAAGAAATAAAAAAGAGTCAATCAATAATGAATAATGCAATAACTGAGATCAAAAGCACTCTGGAGGGAACCAACAGTAGATTAACTGAGGCAGAACAGAGTATAAGTGAGGTGAAAGACAGAATGGTGGAAATAAATGAAGTAGAGAGGAAAGAAAAAAAGGAATTAAAAGAAATGAGGACAAACTCAGAGACCTCTGGGATAAAGTTAAATGCCCCAACATTTGAATCATAGGAGTCCCAGAAGAAGACGACAAAAAGAAGGGGCATGAGAAAATACTTGAGGAGATAAGAGTTGAAAACTTCCCTAAAATGGGGAAGGAAATAGCCACTCAAGTCCAAGAAACCCAGAGAGTCCCAAACAGGATAAACCCAAGGTGAAACAGCCCCAAGACACATATTAATCAAATTAATGAAGCTCAAACACAAAGGACAAATATTAAAAGCAGCAAGGGAAAAGCAACAAAAACACACAAGGGGATTCCCATAAGGATAACAGCTGATCTTTCAGCAGAAACTCTTCAGGCCAGAGGGGAATTGGCAGGACATACTTAAAGTGATGAAAGAGAAAAACCTATAACCCAGATTACTATACCCAGCAAGGATCTCATTCAAATATGAAGGAGAAATCAAAAGCTTTACAGACAAGCAAAAGCTGAGAGAATTCGGCACCACCAAACCAGCTCTTAAACAAATGCTAAAGGATCTTCTCTAGACAGGAAACACAGAAAAGGTTTATAAACTCGAATCCAAAACAACAAAGTAAATGGCAATGGGATCATACTTATCAATAATTACCTTAAATGTAAATGGGTTGAATGCCCAATCAAAAGACAAAGACTGGCTGAATGGATACAAAAACAAGACCTCTATATATGCGGTACAAGAGACACACCACAAAACAAGGGACACATACAGACTGAAAGTGAAGGGCTGGAAAAAGATATTTCATGAAAATAGAGACCAAAAGAAAGCAGGAGTAGCAATACTCATAATCAGATAAAATAGACTTTGAAATAAAGGCCATGAAAAGAGACAAAGAAGGACACTACATAATGATCAAGGGATGAATCCAAGAAGAAGATATAATGATTATAAATATATATGCACCCAATATAGGAGCACCACAGTATGTAAGGCAAATGCTAACAAGTATGAAAGGGGAAATTAACAGTAACACAATAATAGTGGGAGACTTTAATACCCCACTCACACCTATGGATAGAACAACCAAACAGAAAATTAACAAGGAAACACAAACTTTGAATGATACAATGAACCAGTTAGACCTAATTGATATCTATAGGACATTTCACCCTCAAACAATGAATTTCACCTTTTTCTCAAGTGCACACGGAACATTCTCCAGGATATATCACATAAATCTAGCCTTGGGCCATAAATCTAGCCTTGGTAAATTAAAAAAAAAACTGAAATCATTTCAAGCATCTTTTCTGATCACAATGCAGTAAGATTAGATGTCAACTACAGGAAAAAAACTGTTGAAAATACAAACATATGGAGGCTAAACAACACACTTCTGAATAACCAACAAATCACAGAAGAAATTTTAAAAAAATCAAAATACACATAGAAACAAATGAAAATGAAAATACAACAACCCAAGACCTATGGGGTTCAGTAAAAGCAGTGCTAAGGGGAAGGTTCATAGCAATACAAGCTTACCTCAAGAAACAGGAGAAAAATCAAATAAATAACCTAATTTTGCACCTAATGCAAATAGAAAAAGAAGAAATGAAGAACCCCAGGGTTATTAGAAGGAAAGAAATCTTAAAAATTAGGGCAGAAATAAATGAAAAAGAAACAAAGGAGACTATAGCAATAACCAACAAAACTAAAAGCTGGTTCTTTGAGAAGATAAATAAAATAGACAAACTATTAGCCAGACTCATCAAGAAAAAAAGGGAGAAGAATCAAATCAACAAAATTAGAAATGAAAATGGAGAAATCATAACAGACAACACAGAAATACAAAGGATCATAAGAGACTACTATCAGCAACTATATACCAATAAAATGGACAACTTGGAAGAAATGGACTAATTCTTGGAAAAGTATAACCTTCCAAAACTGAACCAGGAGGAAACAGAAAATCTTAACAGATCCATCACAAGCATGGAAATCAAAACTATAATCAAAAATCTTCCAAACAAAAGCCCAGGACCAGACAGCTTCACAGGTGAATTCTACCAAAAATTTAGAGAAGAGCTAACACCTGTCCTACTCAAACTCTTTCAGAAAACTGCAGAAGAAGGTAAACTCCCAAACTCATTCTTTGAGGCCACATCACCCTAATACCAAAACCAAAACCAGACAAAGATGCCACAAAAAAAAAAAAAAGAAAGAAAGAAAGAAAACTACAGGCCAATATCACTGATGAACATAGATGCAAAAATCCTCAACAAAATTCTAGCAAACAGAATCCAACAACATAGTAAAAAAATCATACATCATGACCAAGTGGGGTTTATCCCAGGGATGCAAGGATTCTTCAATATTTACATAATTAATTAATGTGATACATCACATTAATAAATTGAAAGATAAAAACCATATGATTATCTCAGTAGATGCAGAGAAAGCCTTTGACAAAATTAAACCCCATTTATGATAAAACCCTCCAGAAAGCAGGCATAGAAGGAACACACCTCAACATAATAAAAACCATATATGATAAACCCCCAGCAAGCATTATCCTCAAAGGTGAAAAATTGAAAGCATTTCCCCTAAAGTCAGGAACAAGACAAGGGTGCCCACTCTCACCACTACTATTCAACATAGTTTTGGAAGTTTTAGCCACAGCAATCAAAGAAAAAGAAATAAAAGAAATCCAGATTGGAAAAGAAGTAAAACTCTCACTGCTTGCAGATGACATGATCTTCTACGTAGAAAACCCTAAAGACACCATCAGAAAATTCTAGAGTTAATCAACGAATATAGTAAAGTTGAAGGATATAAAATTAACACAGAGAAATCCCTTGCATTCCTACACACTAACAATGAGAAAACAGAAAGGGAAACTAAGGAAACAATTCCATTCACCATTGCAATGAAAAGAATAAAATAATTAGAAATACATCTACTTAAAGAAACAAAAGATCTATATATAGAAAACTATAAAACACTGATGAAAGAAATCAGAGGACACAAATAGATGGAGAAATATACCATGTTCATGGATTGGAAGAATCAATATAGTGAAAATGAGTATACTACCCAAAGCAATCTATAGATTCAATGCAATCCCTATCAAGCTACCAACAGTATTTTTCAGAGACATAGAACTAATAATTTCACAATTTGTATGGAAATACAAAAAAACCTCGAATAGTCCAAGCAATCTTGAGAAAGAAGAATGGAACTGGAGGAATCAATCTGCCTGACTTCACACTGTACTACAAAGCTACAGTCATCCAGATAGTATGGTACTGGCACAAAGACAGAAATATAGATCAATGGAACAAAATAGAAAGCCCAGAGGTAAATCCACGCACCTATGGACACCTTGTCTTTGACAAAGGAGGCAAAAATATACAATGGAGAAAAGACAATCTCTTTTAACAAGTGGTGCTGGGAAAACTGGTCAACCACTTGCAAAAGAATGAAACTAGAACACTTTCTAACACCATACACAAAAATAAACTCAAAATGGATTAAAGATATAAATGTAAGACCAGAAACTATAAAATTCCTAGAGGAAAACATAGGCAAAACACTCTCTGACATAAATCACAGCAGGATCCTCTATGACCCACCTCCCAGAGTAATGGAAATAAAAGCAAAAATAAACAAATGAGACCTAATTAAACTTAAAAGCTTTTGCACAACAAAGGAAACTATAAGCAAGGTGAAAAGACAGCCTTCAGAATGGGAGAAAATAATAGCAACCGAAACAACTGACAAAGAATTAATCTCAAAAATATACAAGCAGCTCCTGCAGCTCAATACAGAAAAATAAACGACCCAATCAAAAAAATGGGCCAAAGAACTAAACAGACATTTCTCCAAAGAAGACATACAGATGGCTAACAAACACATGAAAGGATGCTCAACATCACTCATTATCAGAGAAATACAAATCAAAACCACAATGAGGTACCATCTCATGCCGGTCAGAATGCCTGCTATCAGAAAGTCTACAAACAATAAATGCTGGAGAGGGTGTGGGTTAAACGGAACCCTCTTACACTGTTGGTGGGAATGCAAACTAGTACAGCCACTATGGAGAACAGTGTGGAGATTCCTTAAAAAGCTGGAAATAGAACTGCCATACTACCCAGCAATCCCACTGCTGGGCATACACACTGAAGAAACCAGAACTGAAAGAGACACATGTACCCCAATGTTCATCGCAGCACTGTTTACAATAGCCAGAACATGGAAGCAACCTAGGTGTCCATCAGCAGATGAATGGATAAGAAAGCTGTGGTACATATACACAATGGAATATTACTCAACTATTAAAAAGAATGTATTTGAATCAGTTCTAATGAGGTGGATGAAACTGGAGTCTATTATACAGAGTGAAGTAAGTCAGAAAGAAAACAATACAGTATATTAACGCATATATATGGAATTTAGAAAGATGGTAATGATGATCCTATATGCGAGATAGCACAAGAGACACAGATGTAAAGAACAGACTTTTGGACTCTGTGGGAGAAGGTGAGAGTGGGATGATCTCAGAGAATAGCACTGAAACATTTATATTACCATATGTGAAACAGATTGCCAGTCCAGGTTCAATGCATGAGACAGGGTGCTCAGGGCTGGTGCACTGGGATGACCCTGAGTGATGGGATGGGGAGGGGGTTCGGAGGGGGTGTTCAGGACGGGGAACACATGTACACCCATGGCTGATTCATGTCAGTGTATGGCAAAAACTACTATAATATTGTAAAGTAATTAACCTCCAATTAAATAAATAATTAATTTTAAAAAGTAATGAAGAAAATATAATTATGAAAAATATCCCCACATTTTAATTTAACACCACACTTATTATGTGCCAAAAGTACATGTTTTAATATTGTTATGGTGAGTTTCTTTTTTCATACAGAACTTCAAAGTTTCTACATGGTGAAATTCTTCAATCTTGTGCTTTATCTCTGACATCATGCCTTAGAAATTCTCAACTCTAAAATAATTTATTTTCTTCTAATGCTTAAATTACTTCATTAAAAAATTTATCAACATTTATTAGAATATTTTAAATGAATATTCTTTAAATGTTTGCTGCATTACAGTGTCTATTTGTATTATTTTCTTATCTTTGCTGCTGAGAAGTATATTTATAATAACTTCTTAATTATTTCAAAATAATATCAGTGGAAAATGCACCTTTCACCAATTAAAATGACCTTTTATTTAATTTAATGGCCTTATTTTCACTGTTTCATGAAATACCTTTACTGTTTCTTTCATAACTTATTGCATTGCTATATCTCCCAAACAGCATCTCCCAAAACAAAACATTTTTATTAACAGTTAATAAACACACTTGCATGAATATTTATGATATTTAGCTTGGGTTTTGTTAGTTCTTTGCTTTTTATTTTGATATTTATTTTTTCCATGTTTATATTTATATGAATATACACACAAGTGCAGTATAATTTATTTCCTCCATAGTTTTGGAAATATTTGTAAAAAAATCTATCAGGAGAAAGTGGATCAAGATTTCTAACTAAACAGTCCTATCTTCATTCTGAACCATATTCCTTCAAATGAGAGAAAATACATGAAAAATTACACATATAAAGAGTTGGAAAACAAGAAAGTATGTTCTAGTGCATTAAAAACTTGAGAATTTCCTAACAGATGGAAAAAATGTTGAGGTTTGAGCCCAGGACAAATCTTTAGGTAAATTAATTAAGAGAGGGCTTTCTCAATAGGGAAACGAATGGGCCTCTGCCTCCTCCAATTCCCCTTTCCCCCATCCTGAGCTGCTATTAGCCATTCAGAATGAAAATCCAGGGAAGTGTTTGGTAGAGTTCTCCTAGGTTTGGGGCTGGACAGAGAAGCAGAATGAAGCCTGAAATAACTCCACACATTTTAAAAGACTGTAGGAAAGAAAGGAGGAGAAGGAAGTACAGAGAGGAAAGAAGGAAATAAAGAAAGCTGACATTGGCATTTTTCCATAAGAAATAAAATAATGAAACAGTGCTGGAACTAGAGTGGCAGTCAAATGTCATGGGTAGCTTGTGACTGCCAGCAGAAATGAAAAGCAACCTCCATACATTGAAAGAGAAGCTACTTTTCTCTTACTTACTTACTCTTCTCTCTACTCAGGACTAGGTCCTACACATTCTGCTTGTCAAGCAATACCTACAGTCTGATAGGTACAGATACTAGAAACTAATATTTGTAATTAGAAACTAATATTTGTTTGTAGGAGAAGAGGGACTTGCCAGTATAAATATGAACAGATAACCAAGAATGGTGAAACATTTTAGGGAAATTAGTAACAACAAAAAGAGCAGAAATCCTTTCCAATAGAAAAACTAAAATGAGGAAGTAAATGAAAACAAAACAAACCACAAATTTGCTAATCATGGATAATTAAAAGTGTTAGCCACTCAGTCGTGTCCAACTCTTGCCAACCCCATGGACCAGAGCCCACCAGGTTCCTCTGTCCATGGGATTCTCCAGGCAAGAGTACTGGAGTTGCAATTCCCTTTCCAGGGGGTCTTCCCAACCCAGGAAATGGATTCTTTACCATCTGAGCCACCAGGGAAGCCCAAGCATGGATAAGTATTGACCTATAAATAGAGAACTAAGAGCAATGTGGAATAAAATCCTAAATAATTACAAGGTGATGAGAGGGAAATATGAATTGACTCATGCTCTTTGGGGAAAAATCAGAGATACTATAGAATTTGATTAAAATGCTTCACTAAGTATATTAAAATATTGAGTATTCACTAGGAAAAAAAGTGTAACTTTAGCACAGCTACAATAAAAGAGATTAAGAAACTCAGTCTAACAATAGTAAGTGAAAAGACAACCCCAAACCAAAAGTCCAGTTAGAAAACAACAGGATAGCAAGCAGGAGTCCAAATGAGTTGATAATAAAAATAACTGCTTAAAGGCAGCATATCAGTAAGCAGGAAACAGCACATTCAAAAGATTACTTGAAGAGAGTTTAATGAAGGTACACTCTGCAGAGGATGAGGGCAGGGTTAAAGGAACCAGCAGGGCTTGAAGTATCACATTTTAGCAAATGGGGGTCATTGTTATCAAAGGATTGAATGAATAAGGGGAACAATATTACTGGAAACTGGTGAGGGCTGGGGACTTTGGAGAAGGGCCATTTGTCAAAAGCTGTGACTTTAGGTAAAGGAACTTAAGAGTTTGTCAAAACTGTAGTAAGGCAGACAGAGAGTCTCACATTTGCCCTACCCAACTGGGAGCTAGAGGGTAAGAAGTCCATGTATATGAGCACTCATGGACATGAGCATCCCAGATGGACATAAGACCAAAAAAAAAAAAGGCAGAGAATGGATCTTTCGGGCATACATACTAACCAGCACTGAAAAGTACTTTAGTATTAGTAGAAAGTAAAAAAAATAAAAGCAAGAATTAAAATCCGTTCTTCATTCAAGAAATATTTACATGACACAGAAATGTTAAAAATAACATTGTGTTATAAATTTTTGTGATTATGGAAACAAGCATGGCATTATTAGTATTAAATAAAAAATACTAACTGGTATAAATACTGATATTTGACTAAAAAAACACTCTACAAAGAAGTTTATGAATAACAACAGAGCATCAAAATACATGATAGATATTAAAAACACAAAAGAAATGGATGAATCCACAAAAAGTAGGAAATATTTTAAGATAGCTTTCTTCAGAAATGGAGAAGGAAATGACAGCCCACTCCAGTATTCTTGCCTAGAGAATCCTGTGGGCAGAGGAGCCTGGTGGGCTGCTGTCCTAGGGTCGCACAGAGTCGGACACGACTGAAGCGACTTAGCATGCATGCATGCATCTTAGGAAATAAAGAGCCAATAAATAAATAAGAAAATCGAGGAAAGTTAAACATAAGGAAATTTATTCATATAATTCATGACATCCACAAATTAAAGGCAAAAGTGCATGTGAGTTTCTCAGTAGATTCATAATACATCTGATGTAATTGCTGTTGTTGCTGTTTAGTCGCTAAGTCATGTCCAACACTTTGCAACCCCATGGATGGTAGTCTGCCAGGCTCCTCTGTCCATGGAATTTCCCAGGCAAGGTGGATTCTTTACTACTGAGCCACCTGGGAAGTCCTTGATATAATTAAACATTCTTATTTATAAAAAAGAAAAAACTCTGCAAACTTGGAATAGAATAAAACACTTGACTTTGATACAGGGTATATTCCAGAAACCTAAGTATCATAAATGGTGAAACATTAGAAGCTTTCCCAATAAAATTAGAAACAAGGTAATTAAATAGTTAATTCCACTAGAGGACTGTAAGTAAAGAAAAAAGTATGGGAGACCCCTGAAGTTAATGATCACTCAAGAAAGCAGGTTTACTTAACTACAAAGTGAAGCAGGCTTGCTTAGCAACAAAACATGCAAAGAAAGCATGAGACATGCCCCCAAACAATTAAACAATGATGACACGAGACCCACATCCTGCCCAGTGAGTTCAGTAAGTTAATGGTTCCTAAGACATGCTCCTCTGCATGTACTAATGGAAAATGTGACATTATACTAAAATATGAGATGATTTACCATTTTTAGTATATACCATCCTTCTGCTGATTTGAGTAGTGCCATGATAGTCCTAGTTTGACCATGAAGGGACAAGAAAACCCCCCCATCTGATGAAAAGGAGGAGCTGATGACAGCAATGTGATGTCTAGTCAAGAATGAGAAAGAAGGTGGTCTTTCCCCTCTCAACAGAGGCACCCTTTTGCTCACCAGCTTGTAAGCCTCACAAGCAACCTATTCTAATAAGTCACTTCTTATCTATCACTTTGTTATTGTGGTTTAGTTGTTTAGTGTCTGACTCTTTTGCGACTCCATGGCCTTTAGCCCACCAGGCTCCCGATTTTCCAGGCAAGGATACTGGAGTGTGTTGCTATTTTCTTCTCCAGGGGATCTTCCTGACTCAGGAATCAAACTGTCTCCAGCACTGCAGGTGGATTCTTCCTGGGAAGCCCCATCTATCACTTTGCCTCTCGCCAAATTCTTCCTGCACTGAGACATAAAGAACTGGAGCTCCTCAGAGCTCCCCCCTCAGATGCATTTTAACAGTTTTAGGAGTAAATAATTGGAAATGTAAAAGACTGATCTAGTCAAATTAGTTTTAAAAATTCATACCCTGAGGCTCTTTCTTTAAAACAGAATGCAATGATAGAAATATAAAGAAGATAGCATTAAAAAAACTAAAGCAAATAATCAATCTTAGGAAGCAAAAGTGGGACAGAAGTGCAGAGTAATGAAGTGGGCTGCAACCAGAGGCCTCCTGGGCGCTAGGTTTTTTGAAAGCAGGCAGAGGTAGATGTCAGTTCAAGTCCTGGCCAGTCTTCAGAGACTTATGAATTTCAAGGTACACAAGACTGTCTAGATGTTGTCCATGAGTACACACTAAAACTGACATTTACACTGCAAAAATGAGTGTTTTCCTTTTAGTCATGTGCCATTGTGTTCTATCAAAACCCATTTCATAAAAGACTATACTCCATATATTTCTCTGGGTACTTCCCACTTATATTAGTAGATAATTAAACAAGCTTAAAAATATGTATTCATATACATATAATCTTAGGATTTAAAAATTGTACTTACTTTTTTACCAGATCAAACATGGTTTTCTCTACATTTACCAGCCATTGTTCTATACCACTTCTTATACGGATTTTCCTATAATTTTTTCAAAAATAATTATTATGAAAAATTCTCTTTATTATTTTTATTCATGTTTCATTCCTTTGGTCAGTCTGTAAAACTGTCTTAAAACTACACCTATAATATTCTTGGGCCAAAGGACTATAATTCTATACTGTCTTTGGTATTTCTAGATCTTAAATTAGAAAATAGATCACCTAGTTTTAGGAAATTTTGACATCAAAACAATAAATCCGAAAAATTAAAAGGAGCCAGTAAAATATGAATTTGCAAAATAGATAAATATTACAAAACATTTTTGGCTTCCTTAATGAATCTTCCAAATAGCAAGCCAAGGTCAGGGCCGGGTTAGAGGATTTGTAAATGGGAAGGTTTGGGCATAGTAATTTTTAATCAACTCACTTTAGGAACCTCACGCAAAGGCTAGGGAGCTCTTACAAGGGGTGGCAAATTGCACTAGTGTAATGGAAGAACTTCATTTACTATAATTGCCAGGAAACCATTCATGACAAAACCAGAAGTCAGAGGAAACAGCAGTGGGAGTAGCATCAGCAACCCTAAGGAAATAGCAAATTTCCTTCCTACCTATATTCATATAATGAAACTTTGTGTTGGCTTATAGGATATATTAATATATATAGATATGGAAAGGTAAAACTCTACATAAGTAAATTATCTTTGAAGAAATAGTTTGATTAGCAAATGTCTATGAAATGTCAGAAACTTCCAAGCAAAGGTTTTAAATAATGAAGATTTACAGAGTCTAAATGCTTAGTTTATGACATAGATATCATACTTTGGCAGCACAAGAGTTTCTCCTTCAGCAGATATGAACATTATCACAGCATGAGGGCCAATTTCTTGTTTCCATATCAATAAGTGTCTTATATTTTCAAAACATTTCACAAGATGAGGCTGTGGGCCAGAAACAAACGTCAATAACATTATAAAATTCTGACTTGGTTGGATAATAACATTGCTGAACAGAGAATAATGAATGATATTACCTGTACACACTCAGGATTTCTGCTATCAGATAGAATATCAAGAAGTTCAGCATTGCTAAGAAAGTAAAATCTTGGGAATATCATTCTTTTAGTTTCAAGATAGTCCTGTACAGATTCAAAAGAAATACAATTCAGAGTATATGATTAATCATGATATTAATTACATTATCATTTGTGCCTACATTTACATACAAAAGGCACATTATTAAAGTTTCAGTATACATAGTAGTATCAGTCAAAATAACATACTGTGCTCAACAAAAGTTATACTTAAATTACTAACCAAAAAAAAAAGAACCATAACTAAAGCAATTTAAAACAAAAACAAAAAATCCAAGTCTTACACACATGTACACACACATATTATTGATCATTAATAAAGCACTGTATTTTAGTATTATCATCATTGCTTTCCAGTGTTCCCAACTTTCTGCTCTTAATTCCCTATCCTTCTGGAGAATAAGTTATCATTTCAGCAGGCCACTTCACATTCTACTATACAGAGAATTCCTGTATTTCCACCCCTACCCACAATTTATCTGTGTTCACACCAATCTTAAACTCTTCTTTTCAGAGGAAGAGATACTACTCACTTATGTGGGTGAATTATCCTTGTTTTATTTACTACTCTCCTATATCTTCAATTTCTTGGTTGCAACAGACTTCTTAAATTCTCTCGTTAAGTATATGCATTATATACATACACACATGCATGGGCAGAGAGCTTTCTGTAGGTTGTAACTACTATATGTGGGTATTCTGGAGGGGTGATCATAACCACTAAGACTTATGTTCAACAAGCAAAAGGGATGAATGCCTGGAAAAAAAATCTTGGTTTATGAAGTAAAGTGAGTATGTCCACCACAAATCTCAAATATTAAAACCAGTTTTTAAAGATATGCATGGCTAGCTGACATTTTAATGTACTGGAAATATAAAAATATATGAACCAATATACAAATATATTAATTTATACAATCATCAAAATATTCATTTTCAACTTCTACTGATTTTATCAACTTAACAATAGTTGTGGTGCTAATATAGATAACATTAATTATTAACTACTTTCTTTCTGCCAGCTCTTGTGTTTTAAATTCATTATCTCATTTAACACAAAACTCCTCAAGGTAAGAGTTATTCCCAGTTTAAAGTTAAGAAAAACTAAGCTCTCAAAAATTTGATACTTTGCCTAATGTCATCTCGATTGATTCAACCATTTTTTTGTTGTTTTTAATAGCATTTTCATAAACTTATACATGGTGAGAGTTTGAAATATTGTTGGCTGCTAGAGTAAAGAAGAAAATCTACATTGGAATTAGTTTCTGTAGTACATTACATTTTGCAGATTAAATGATTCTCCACTTTACAATTGCTATAGTTTTACCTCAAGATTTTTCTTTATATATTCAAGATGTATATTGCAATTTTGCAGAATTTCAAGGACTCCTGCAGAGGTAGCTATTTGCAAAGCATCCAGTTTGTTGTATATTTTTGACATTATTTCTTTCCACATGGAAATGACTTGAGAGAAGAGTTTTGCTTCTGCCGGGAGCTGCCTTTGGAGAGAAAATTTGAGATAATTTTGTTTTTGAAGGGGCTATAATAAAAATCCATAACCTAGATGCATTTGCCACTGAATATTGTTCAATTTAGGGCTTTCCTGGTGGTTCCGATGGTAAAGAATCCATCTGTGGAAGACCTAGGTTCGATCCCTGGGTTGGGAAGATCCCCTGG
Source organism: Bos grunniens (assembly GCF_055505025.1). Lineage (NCBI taxonomy): Eukaryota > Metazoa > Chordata > Mammalia > Artiodactyla > Bovidae > Bos > Bos grunniens. Next base: position 52,902,270 of record NC_141180.1, read on the forward strand.
AGGAGGGTGTGGCAACCCACTCCAGTATTCTTACCTGGAGAATCCCCATGGGCAGTGGAGCCTGTTGGGCTACAGTCCATGGGGTCACAAACACTTGGACATGACTGAGCGACTAAGCACAGCATTGTTCAATTTATAAAATGTACTGAGATTATATTTTTGCTGACCAATCACTAACTAAAGATTTTTTTGAATGTCTATTATGTACAAGTGATGTACTTGGTAGGGAATACTAGGATAAATTGGACATACATTCATCATTTAATAAGATAATATTAACACTGAGTCAGAGAGATAAGACAGATATATACCAGGTTCTATATAAAATAAGTTGAAGCAATCTGTGTCCTACAAAATGTAGTAAAACAAAGGGCTACTGAAATCCTAGAAAGGAAATGCAATTTGGGGAGAGGTTTTGGGGAAGAAGGTATTTGATCCGAGTGTTAAAGGAAAAGAGAACTGCAGAGAGGGCACTAGACTTAGGAGCAGGAATATAAAGGCACGTATAAGAAAATCTGAGTTCTATTAATAATTATTTAATTTTAGAAGATTAGGAAATGTAAAGCAGGTTCAACATAAGTATAGAAATTTTCCTTTACAGATTATCAGTATTTTCTCTCCTTGGAAAAAGGAAGCAAATGCCACACATGGCATGGTAATCTAGTGATATATTGAGTTTTGTTGCTATTGCTGTTGGAGTTTAATGAAGGAAGTGTTTTCAGAAGTTGTGTGATCTAGTTCTTTCACTTTTTCTGCTCACGCAATTTCCCTCTCCCATCCTACCCTAGCTCCAATCTGAATGGCTTGGAGGTTGAGGTGGAGAATAAATTGAAGGGAAAGCCTTAAAATTTTTTTAAATTGGAAAATAGTTGATTTACAATGTTGTGTTAGTTTCAAGTATACACCAAAGTGATTCACCTATACATATACATATATCCATTCTTTTTTAGATTCTTATCCCATACAAGTTATTACCGAATATTGAGTTATCTGCGCTACACAGTAGATCCTGAAAAGTTATGTATTTTATATATATAGTAGTGTGTCAATTTAATCCCAGCCTCCTAATTTATCCTTCCCCTGCTTTTTTGCTTGTGGTAACCATGTTTGTTTTCTTCATTTGTGACTCAATTTTTGTTTTGTAAATAACTTCATTTCAGCCATTATTTTAGATTCTACACATTAAGGGATATCATATGATACTTGTCTTTCTCCATCTGACTTACTTCACTTACTATAATCTCCAGGTCCATCCATATTGCTGCAAATGGCTTATTTTGTTCTTTTTATGGCTGAGTAATACTCCATTGTATATACGTACCACACCTTATCCATTCATCTGTTGATGGACATTTAGGTTGTTACCATGCTACTGTAAATAGCTCAGCAATTAAAACTTGGGTGCATGTACCTTTTCAAATTATGGTTTAATGGGATTGATAGATCCCACTGGTAGTTCTATTTTTAGATTTTTAAGTACCCTCTATACTTTTCTCCATGGTGGTTGTACCAATTACATTCCCACCAACAGTGTAGGAAGGTTTCCTTTTCTCCACATCCTCTCCAGCACTTATTGTTTGTAGATTTTTTTCATGATGACCATTCTGACTGATGTGAAGTGATACCTCATTGTGGTTTTGATTTGCATTTCTCTAATAATTAGGAATGGGCTTCCCTCATGGCTCAGTGGTAAAGAATCTGCCTGCTAATGCAGGATACACAGGTTCAATCCCTGGTTTGGGATGATCCCCTGGAGAAGGATAGGGCAACCCACACCAAAAGAGTCAGGCATGACTTAGTCACTACATAAAAACAAAAATTTCTACAGCTCAGCAAAAATCTTAGCAGGGAGAGACTTCAATCTCACCTACAGTTTAGCATCTTCCCAACGTCTCTGGGAGGTTCTAGTATAACTCGCATTTAGTTGGGAGTGAGGGTAAATGGCACTACATACTATACTCTCAAAAATTCCCCTTAAAGAATTCTTTTCTCTATAGAAGGCTTCAGCATCCCTTAATTAAAAGCCCCGTTTCTAACCTCACAGCAAATCCTGAAAAGAAAAACTTGGTGATAATGTGAATTCCTTAACCTGGAGTTGTATCTCGCCATCATTTAAGAAATCTTTAGTAGAAAATAGAATTAAAGTTTGAATTTATGACATTAAGTTGTAGTCATAAAGAACATATCCCTAAAGGTATGTGGTTTCATCTTTGAGAACTATCAGAATACCCATAGATTAATGAAAGACTAAAACATTCAAATGACAAGAAACATACATGTATAACAAAAATGTGTATTGTTCCCTACAAAGCAATACTTACATCTAGACCGTTCCTTTTGTAAAACTCTAATAGCTCTCCTTTGCCAGTAAAATAAAGTTCAAAATAGTTAACCTGATATTCAAGGTATTCTTGTAATCTGTTCTAATATGCCTTACAAATACCTTCCCCAGGTCTTCCTACTTTATTTCAGAATGGCTTCTAGACTATCTTGTGTAATTTTCTGCTAGTAGTTTCAATTCTGTCTACAGAGTACATGTCTCAAGTACTCTTGAGAGCTATCACTTAAAGACAAATTAATTCAAATGTTACAAATAAAAGAAATGGTAGAATTTCAGACAATTTTTCAGTTCAGTTCAGTCGCTCAGTCGTGTCCGATCTTTGCGACCCCATGAATCGCAGCACGCCAGGCCTCCCTGTCCATCACCAACTCCTGGAGTTCACTCAGACTCACGTCCATCGAGTCAGTGATGCCATCCAGCCATCTCATCCTCTGTCGTCCCCTTCTCCTCCTGCCCCCAATCCCTCCCAGCATCAGAGTCTTTTCCAATGAGCCAACTCTTCGCATGAGGTGGCCAAAGTACTGGAGTTTCAGCTTTAGCATCCTTCCTTCCAAAGAAATCCCAGGGCTGATCTCTTTCAGAATGGACTGGTTGGATCTCCTTGCAGTCCAAGGGAATTGTTAGGACCTCTATTATTTCACATGGTTCAAAGCAAGTGACTGTCATTAATGTGTGAATACTATTAAAAACATATTTATTGTTCACGTGAAAACCATACTAATATTCCAGAACTAAATAGACATCTAGCATTGTGGCTTAAGGATTATGACATTTGTCACTTATTTCCAAGTACTTAATAGCTTTATATCAATAATTGAGAAATAAGGATTTTTTTTATAAAGATGATGCTTTAAATCTTTTAAAAAAGGAAGATGGTTACATAATAATGATTTGGCAGATTATATTTCTATACCTATAGGTAGAATAGTTTTAGAGTGTTCACTGAGGAAATTATTTCTCTCTTTTTTTTTTTTAAACTTTACAATATTGTACTGGTTTTGCCATACATCAACATGAATCTGCCATGGGTGTACACGTGTTCCCCATCCTGAACCCTCCTCCCACCTCCCTCCCCATACCATCCCTCTGGGTCATCCCAATGCACCAGCCCCAAGCATCCTGTATCCTGCATCAAACCTGGACTGGCGATTCGTTTCATATATGATATTATATATGTTTCAATGCCATTCTCCCAAATTATTCCACCCTTTCCCTCTCCCACAGAGTCCAAAAGACTGTTCTATACATCTGTGTCTCGTTTGCTGTCTCACATACAGGGTTATCATTACCATCTTTCTAAATTCCATGTATATGTGTTAGTATACTGTACTGGTGTTTTTCTTTCTGGCTTACTTCACTCTGTATAATAGGCTCCAGTTTCATCCACCTCATTAGAACTGATTCAAATGTATTCTTTTTAATGGCTGAGTAATACTCGATTGTGAGGAAATTATTTCTCAAAAATTACAGGAAATAAATTACTACATTTTTTTACCTGTACATGACATAGTTTAAGTTTTTTACCTTTGTATTTCTGCAGAATGAAAGATTGGTTCAAGATAAAGCCAATTTCTTTGGCAATTCATCCATTCCTCAAGAGTGTATGAGAAGAGAGCCAAGTTTTGATCCCATTCATCTACAAGATCCTACAATAATAAAAATGCACATACATACACATCTAAATGCATAAAATTACTTATGAGTAATGTGATAGAAACAAACCAAAGGTGACTATCAGTCACTGACATAAAAAAAGTAATTATAATAGAGGGTCACATTCAGTTCAGTTTAGTTCAGTCACTCAGTCATGTCTGACTCTTTTCGACCCCATGGACTGCAGCACGCCAGGCCTCCCTGTCTATCACCAACTCCTAGAGTTTACTCAAACTCATGTCCATTGAGTCAGTGATGCCATTCAACCATCTTATCCTCTGTCATCCCCTTCTCTTCCCACCTTCAATCTTTCCCAGCATCAGGGTCTTCTCAAATGAGTCAGTTCTTCACATCAGGTGGCTAGAGGGTCACATAAATTAATGTAAATTGAATTATATTTAGTTTGGGGAGAGGTTAAAATGTCTTATTCATCCAATTGTCTTATTGTACAATATTCAGATATTTTTGGTAGGCATAGTTTTTCATTCCTTTCTTTAAACATTTTTGTACAAATGTGTATGTACATATAATATCTCTAACAGTTTATATAAGTGTAACCATATTATGCACACTGTTTTGTAAATTGCTTTATGTTTTAACCTAATAGTGTCTTTTAGAGAGTTTTTATGCCAATACTTTTAAGTTTTCTTCATTAACTTCAGGAAATTCTACTGTGTGAATAAGACATCTTTTTTCAGCTAGTATAGTACTAAATAATAGAAAAATGGTTGAAAATCAATTAATAACACAATGTTGAAAAATCAGTAGACTGGTCTATCCCCTAACTGTGGCTTCTCAGAAGGAACCACTTGTAACTCATTTATATTTCTCTTCTGAGATTAACTTCTATATTTCTTTCTTTTAAAACAAATCTATATTTCAACAGCTTTATTAAGGTATAATGGAATATAATAAACCACATATATTTAAAGTGTACAACTTGATGTTCTCAGATATGCTTATACCTGTGAAACAATCACCAAAATCAAGATAATAAGCATATTGATTACCTTGAAAGGGTTTCTTAAACCCTGTTGTAATACCTTCCTCCCAACTGACTTAATCCTATTCCTATGGAAACCAGTGATTCCCTATGGAAACCAATGATTCCTATGGAAACCACTTTCTGAAACTATAGACTAGCTGGCATTTTCTAGAATATTATATAAATGGAATCATACAGTATCTATTGTTTTTTGTCTGACTTCTTTCACTCAGCATAATTATTTTAGGATTCATTCATGTTGTTGTATATATCAAAAGTTCATTTCCTTTTATTGTAGAGTAGTAATTCCACTTCAGACGCTTACTCCTTGGAAGGAAAGTTATGACCAACCTAGATAGCATATTCAAAAGCAGAGACATTACTTTGCCAACAAAGGTCCGTCTAGTCAAGGCTATGGTTTTTCCTGTGGTCATGTATGGATGTGAGAGTTGGACTGTGAAGAAGGCTGAGCACCGAAGAATTGATATTTGGCAAAACTAATACAATTATGTAAAGTTTAAAAATAAAATAAAATTAGAGAAAAAAAAGAAAGAAAAAAAAAAAAAAAGAGTACTGGAGTGGGGTGCCAGTGCCTTCTACTTAGAAGCAATTTTATCACTTGTAGTGTCATTTTTAGATTTGTTAAGGAGGACAAGAACTGCATTTAATCTAGGACTAATTATTACACATTATTGTGGCATTTTCCTTTTAAGCCCTCTAATGCTTGTGCGTTATAAAGGTTTTTTGTTGTTGTTGTCATTGTAGCTGGTGGATATGGGTATTGTTCCCAGCTCTGTGTGAAAGGTTCCTTCTAGTTCACTCAAGACCATTGTCCTGGTCTCCACTAGTTTCTTTACATTCATATGATTAGGTATGCTGCAAACCTGACTCGGGATCTTCCACAGATCTCTGAAGTTCTTTCAGTGCAGCTCTGTCCTCCGATACTTTATTTTGCAAACTCTATCTTCCTTTTGCTTCTTAGTCTTTCAACAGCATCTCCTAATACCAGGGAGTCTACCATCCTCTGGACGGATTCCTCCCCTCTCTCTCAATCCAGGTGTGGAAACTAATGACAGAATGATGGGGCAATAATAGGGCTCAACTTGCTTGTTTGCCAACTCTCAGGGATCCTTGTCCTTCAATGTTTGACGTCCATTTTTCTAAAACCAGGATGTCTGATGTATTTTTTCTGTTATGATTTGAGTATTTCAGGCAAAATGGTGTACCTGGTCCCCATACTCCTTGCTTGGAAGTGGAAGTGGTGTGTGTGGATGTGTGTGTCTGTTCTTTTCAACTTCTTGACTATGCCTAATTTATCATTTATTAAATTCATTTTTACTGAACTCTAGCCAATTGTGACGAGGTTTGACTTGTAATTCTCTTCTTTTTGCTTATTTATAATTTTAAAAATTTGATTAACATTTCCTATACATTCTCATAGCTGCTTATTAATTTCCTTTTTTTTTTATGGGTGATTTTGTTGTTGCTGGTTTGGGTCTATTTTTTGCTACTTTTTCTGTTCATTTTTAAATTTTACTGAATGTGGTTAGAGAACAGTCTATTTGGATTATCTCTTTTTTGTAATTTACTGAGTTTTTCTTCTCTCAGGTCCAAATAAGTGACACTTTCCCTAACTGTCTGTGTGTTTGTAAATAATGTGAAGTCCATTTGTTGAGTACCTATTTCTCTCTTGTTTTTTTATCCACCTATAATCAATCATGTTAATTTCACTCTTAGATATCTCTATATTATTATACCTTATTGTGATTCCTAAAGTTTTAAAATGACTCTTAGCTATGTTATGGATGTGGGGCTGCTCAGAGAGAGACTATAAGGGAACATGGACTACAAGCTGACCTATAATTCAATTTCTAATTATACTAGAATAGATACAGAAGCTGTTAAAACGATGGAGCTTCCCAGGTGGTGCAAGAGGTAACCCACCTGCCAGTACAGTAGACATAAGAGATGCTGGTTCAACCCCTTGTCAGGAAGATCCCCTGGAGAAGGGAATGGTACCCTGCTCCAGTATGCTTGCCTGGAGAATCCCCATACGGTTGCAAACACAACTGAAGTGACTTAGCACACACACTATGAGGGAACACTGAATACAAGCTGACTCTATAGTTCAATTTCTAATTATACTAGAATAGATATATAAGCTGTTAAAATAATGGCAAGGATACACAAATATAGAGGTGGGATTAACCTTTAAGGCAAATAGCACAGGGAATGAAAATGAAACATATCACTTCAGCAAAAAGAATCTCAAGGCAACAGTTTTGGCATGAGGACTGTCAGAACTGTGGCTGTATCTAGCAGCAGTGCTGCTGCTGGCAAAAACCATGGTTTAAATGGTCATATTTTTAATTTGATGTCAATTTACCTAGTCTGCCCAAATTAAAGTTTCTGACATTTCCTGATGAATAATTAGTGTTGCCATAAAAAGTTATATTTAATATTTAAAATGCTAAATATTCAATCTCTCTTCTATACAAGTACATGAATGATTTATACATTCAAAAGCTTACACGATGCAAAAATTAAAGTGATAAAACTACAGACAGTTAAGACATTTCTCTCTGCCATAATATTTACCTTAATGGGCCCGAGATAGGAAGATCCTTTAACTGTGGCAAGTATGATTTGAGACTCTTCCAGCTGAACTAATATATCATCTATAGATGAAATTATTAGGATAGAGTAAGCCTCGGTGTGATGAAGAACTAAATGTAAAGGAGTAGTGTTCCAAAGATCAATAACCTTATACAGCATTTTTTCAAGAGTGGCTTCACTAGTTGCTGAGGTTGATATCTCATTTATTTCATTTTCATACTGAAACATCTAAAACAAAAAAATTTAATATCCAATGGAGCAAATAATTCCTGATACATTTAAAATGGAAGATTTAAATGAATGTGTTGAAAATTTGATTCCAATTAGGTTTATATCCTAACCAGAGACTTCATGGTCTAACTTTCATGAAGCAGCCCTTTTCAGTTTTTAACCATTCTATTTCACATTCTTCTTGCTCAGTGAAAACTTCTGACTCAGTATTTATTTCTTCTGATTCTAGTCAGCATAAAAAAGAGTTAACAGCACCTTCTGCAGATCTGCAGATAGCATTATTTCTTTCAGCTTTCTTTTCTCTGCACTAATGCCAATTGCTTAATTATTCTGTGACAAGTTTTTACTTTCTATGATAATTCTTGGGATATAACAGTCTGAGAGAATATAACTCTAATGGACACAGCTTTCCATGGCTTCACTTTGACACAGCTCCATAAGGATAAATGCCTCTCAAAATACTTTAATGGAGTATTTACAGACCTTTCCATGTGCACTGACTGCCAATTTCCATTGGACAAAATCTTGATATCTCCAGATTCAATCACCAGAACAGACATACTTGGAGACCTGCTCTTCTCTGAATCTTGGAATTAACTAGCTGCCCTTCCTGTTTTTATCGCTGATAGAAGATTCTACTGCTGTTCCCATATGTCATTCTATTTAATATCTCCATTTATTTCCAGTAGTCATGTATGGATGTGAGAGTTGGACTATAAAGAAAGCTGAGTGCTGAAGAATTGATGCCTTTGAACTGTGGTGTTGGAGAAGACTCTTGAGAGTCCCTTGGACTGCAAGGAGATCCAACCAGTCCATCCTAAAGGAAATCAGTCCTTTGTGTTCATTGGAGAGACTGATGTTGAAGTTGAAACTCCAGTACTTTGGCCACCTGATGCAAAGAGCTGACTCACTGGAAAAGACCCCGATGCTAGGAGGGATTGGGGGCAGGAGGAGAAGGGGATGAAGGAGGATGAGATGGCTGGATGGCATCACCGACTCGATGAACATGAGTTTGGGTGAACTCCGGGAGTTGGTGATGGACAGGGAGGCCTGGCGTGCTGTGATTCATGGGGTCGCAAAGAGTCAGACATGACTGAGCGACTGAACTGAGGGTTGAAATTGTGCCAGATTTTTGGAATGCTCATTGGCACTGATTAAATAGTCTGAAACTATCTAGATATTTTGATGAATTCACTCTTGGACCATAGTTCAGTTAGGATACTCTGATAATGATCCAGGGAAGGATGCAACATTTAGATGGGATGAGGAAAGAGAGCAAGAGAGGATTCAAAGATTATTTCATCATTTTTAGCTTAAGTAACTAGAAAAAAAGTGGAGGTGCCATTAACTAAGATGGGGAGGATAAAGGAGGAGTGGAACTTTGGAGATGGAGAAAGAGAAGTGCATTTTTGACATGTTAACTTTGAGATACTTTTTAGACATATAAGCGGAGGTGGATCTATGAGTTCAGGAGGGCAGCTGAATCTATGAGTTCAGGAGGGCAGCTGAATTTAGGGCTAGAGATATAAATTAATTTTTAAAATAAATTAAAGTTCACTTTTAAAATTCTTGTCTAATTACAAAATTTTCTTCATTTCCTCATTATAGCAAATCATTTAGTAGAAAATTATAGGCATAAAATATTATTTTGGTTATACTAGACATTGTCAACTGTGGAACATAAAATATAAATGAAGCTTATTGTAAACTACACATGAAAATAGAAAAATTTTAACCATGAAAATCATAGTAAAATTTTATTTTTATAACAAAACCTACAGGTAAATCAAATAGCTGCTAATTGTATATTTTAAATAGAATATCAAATTATTTGTAGGGCCACCCTAACATGCTCTTAATATATCTTCATTTTATATAAATACTGTAGTTTTGATTGTATTCCTATAAAATTTACTCTCCACAAGAAGTATCACTGTTAAATAAAAACACTAATTTAATTTCATTTGTTATGCATGAAAACCAGTATTACTGTTTTCGAATCACCTATGAATGGCACGATGAATGGCTTATGCTTATAATATGTACATCATATTTTTAAACCAAAAAGCAAATTTACTATTCAATGTAATACTAGTTTTATCAGTTATTAATCTGTACTAAACTATCATCAATGAAGCATCACCCATCTACTAATACATTACACTCCTACTTTTCCTAACATTCCATAAACGTCTTATTTTTCATTTCCTACTCCTTGTAGATTTACTTGCCTACTTAAATTTGGGCCTTCTGCTATGCCAACTTTATTTCAAACTATTTTAACTTACCTTGAGTGCTAAAAGATTCTCTACTGTACAGTTTTTATCAAGAGACACTGACTTTCCAATAATCTCCTGGAGAGCCTCCCAATGCCTTGGCTTGAGACAGGGGTTTCCTAGTGCTATGATGATTGGCAGCTCTTGTTTAAAATCTATCACTGATTGCTTAAGATGTGTCACCATGTCATTTTTAGGTAGACCTATAAGAAGCAATGGGTCAGCAGCTTTATCATACAGTCCACATTTTCTAAGCCAGAAAACAAATTTGCTATTTAATGTAATACTGCTTTATCAGTTATTAATCTGTACTAAAATAATGAGGCTTATTAACATCACTCTCCCATAAGAATCAAGCATGGATTAAAATAAAGGGAAATAGTTAATCAGGACTAGTGAATAAAACCCCAAACTATCAGAACAAGTTATTTTGCAAAATTTGATACTAGAGATAGCTAGTTACCACAGGGTTTCCCAGATTTTCCCTGACAAGATAGACATACAGACAGAGAGGTACACACAAATAATTCAAAAGACTATTTTGGTTTTGGGGCTTTTCAATTCTGCTCATTAAAAGAACATTAAGGGAAAAAGCCAATCACTATCATTTTATAAAGAATATATCTTTACATTGAAATGTAGAAAATGAAGGTAAAAACTTTGCCATAGACCAGAACTGATCTTTCCTCTGGCATTAACACCACACCACAATACAGATTCCTGGGTCGGGAAGATCCCCTTGAGGAGAGCATGGCAACCCACTCCAGTATTCTTGCCTGGAGAATCCCTATGGACAGAGGAGCCTGGTGGGCTACAGTCCACAGGGTTGCAAAGAGTCGGACACGACTGAGTGACTAAGCACAGCACACACAAAGGGTGCAGGACTCAAAACCTGTGCAGCTGAAGGTCCAACCCTGATAACCTTTTACTCAATTTATAAAAGAGGGAGGAGACAGAGAAATAGCCAAAGTAGGGCACTTGAGAGAACTGAAAACTATACGCATATTCTTGACTATCCAATTGGTACAGATGAGGCTTATTTTATAAAGCTATGTTGAATAACAAAGTGTATTTCAAGACTTGATCAGATAAAAAGATGAGAATAAGTTTTTTGCAAGTCTATACTGTGGTGAACAAGATTTAATCTGGGAAACTATGGATAAAAAAAGTTTTATCTACTTGTTACTTTATATGTTGCTCTCTGAAACAGATATATGACACAATATTGAAAGAGAATGCACAAAATGAGTGTTGTGTTCCTTTAACACTCTGGGTGATTTGTCCCCAATTTTTCTCTTTTCTACAGTTTCTGTGATAGTCATATTTCTTATATAATTTAAAAACAAGCAAAATAAGGTGTTTTCCTTGAAAGGAAAAAAAACAATAAAACAAAAAAAACTATAAAAAAACCTATAGCTTAAGGTATAGCTGAGAGATCAGAGGAATTTAAAAAATAAAAGCATTATCTTGCCAAGTGGAATAAAGCTTTCTATTTGGAAAGGATTTGATTTTACAGAATTGCTTGCAAAATTCTGTGTGCAACACAGCATCTCTGTGTTGGCAAGATTTCAAATTTGATGATTAGCAGAAGGAAAACCTATCAAAATGACTCTGGCTGTTTCTCGCATTGCCCAAAGTATACTATCTGCACACACAGTGAGGGTTTGAAGGTGGGTCCTTAACATCAAAACATCCGTGGTTCTAAGAGCCAGAATCAGGTGGAAGTATTTGGGGTTCTACCTAGAGAATCAATTTTTAACAGATACAAAATTGTTACTAATTAATTAAAATTTTTTTTCCAAAGTTTTAATCTCTTTCTTGCTTCAGGAAGTGATTCCTACCTATACTCTTGTACTGTCTTTTCAGTCATTAATGGTCAGTCCTTGGAACAGGTAAAGTAACAAAGCCAAGGACAATGATCTTGCTGGTCTAGTAGCCATTTTTGTGTAATCTTAAGTAGAAAAACTTGAGAAAGACACTTTACCTTTTTCTAGTACAAAGATTATTTGCATCCATTTTGAAACATTTCTATATACTGATTCTGTATCAATACTGTCAAGAGTGCTATTCCTCCATTCCCAAAAGAGTGTTCCCCATTCCTCTTGTGCATCCCATAATATTTTCCTTAAGGTTAAGTCATAGTCAATGTCAGCAATATCTGAAAGTACAATTTGTGTAAGCTCTTCCATATTAAGAAAATTCATATGAGACTGGGAATCATCGAAACAATCCTGATAGTTTGAATATGTTTTAGCTTTGACAGCTAAACTTGCAGCTTCCTCTGAAAGAGTCTGGATCATTTCCATTGCTGTTGACACTGGAGTACTAGCACATAACAAAATAGAATTTCTTATCTAAAAAAATAATAAAACATTTTTAGGAGGGTATAATGTTCTGAACTTAAACATGTTTTATTGACAGCATTTTAATATGCCACCTAAGTGTCAACAAACTTTATTTGCAATCATTATCTGAAAAGACTGTCCTTAATTTATACTTATTTATGATTATGCTTAATTTTAATTCTTTTTTATTACAATAATACCTAAAATTTGTGTACTTTCTGTATGTCAGGTCCTGTGATAAGTAACATTGAAGACCTTATTTACTAAGTACATACAAGAAATTTGAGAGATAATTTATATTTTCCATGATTTTTCAAGAAGTTCAGAGGTTCCCATCATCTAATGGTTAAGTGGCAGTTCCAGGGTAGGGCCCTATGATAGCCTGCACTCCAAAACTTACTTCCTTTTTCTGATGAAGCTGAATTTGGTATTATTTGAATGATGTTTATCACATGCTACCTTATATTATTAGTTTTCCCACTGCACATAAAATTGTGGACATTTGCAACAATAACCTCCAAAGAGGAATATAAGTAAAATTTTGTTCTGATTTCTTACTACATTATAAAATTCTGCAGATTAAGGATAATTTCACTTATTTACTTTTGTATACCTCTTAGAACCTAGTATCATACATAAAAGCTGTTGGAAGAAGTAATGAATTTGGATCCTACCACCTTATTCTTCAAAAAAAAATCAAACCTATGGAACTGCATGTACCATTGTGTTATGTGTAGTGTGGTCATCCAACAAGTACTGATAGCAATCATAACACAAAAGCTTAAGCAATTGAGAAACAGTATCTGTGATGATGGAGAGGGCTTAGAATAATCTATATCAGTGATGCTTATATAATGGATTATCATAACATTTTCTTTAGGCTTTTCCTGCAATTTCCATTCATTAATATTTATTTATGTTTGTATATGAGCTATCTTTGGGGGGGAGGGAATACTTGGAGAAATAATCTTAGTTGCTTAGATGGAGGTAAGGTTTTGTCAACTCTATCAGCAGTATTCTAATTGAGATCTTCACAGAATGATATGTCACTAAATATACCAATAAAATAATTTAAAAGTTTATGTAATTGCACCCATCAGAAGATGGAGTAAATATGCCCCACCCTGTCTTTCCCAGTGAAACCTGGACAGAACACATGGAGGGAGCAGTGAGGTGAGGAAACTGAAAATAAATTGTAGAAGGCAGATTGGGGAAGAATATGGTAACTTGAAATGCTACCAAATTAGCAATGAGTTTACCATTTTCTCCCTGACCTAAGCTCAATGTATTAGAAACCTGGGAGGAATTTTCAGGAGGCAAAACCAGTGAGAGCTCTAGGAGAACTTACCAATTCTGACTTGAGGAGCAAGAAAGGTTCTGACAAAGATTCTTTGCTTGACCAAACTTTAGTCAGGCTCCCCGGTGGCTCAGATGGTAAAGCATCTGTCTACAATGCGGGAGACCTGGGTTCAATCTCTGGGTCGGGAAGATCCCCTGGAGAAGCAAATGGCAACTCCCCGCCACCTCCCAGTACTATTGCCTGGAAAATCCCATGGACAGAGGGACCTGGTAGGCTCCATGGGGTCACAAAGAGTCAGACACGACTGAGCGATTTCACTTTCTTTTCTTTCTGACTGACTACTAAGTAGGTTGTAACTTTTAGGCTCATATGTGCACTTCCTTATAAAATTAAGTTTTAGTAAGAACCTTGCTAAGTCAATTTAACCAGAATTCCCATCCTCAATGTCTGCTCATCCTAGACAACAGATCATTTCCCCTATTGCAATCATACTGAATGAAAATCTGTTTTTACCACTTTGACTACTGTTCAACTCTGGGTTTTCTTTGACAGCTCCTAACACTCAGAGTATGGAAATCCTCTCTTTCTCTCTCTTTTTTTCTCACAACCCAGTCCTAAAACAATTTTAAGGTGGTGGCAATGGAAGCCTCAGGAGCTGAAACTCAGAGAAGAGAACTTTACTTTCTGTCTTGGTAATCTGTGGTTCTAAGGAGGGTCAACCCTGTTGATTTTTTTCTCTCTGTGTTCTACTACTTTGCCCCAGATGTGGGTGCAGTTATGGAAGTTGACAGAGTACAGTAACAAGTCCCAGTTTTCTAACAGAGGACTGAAAAAAAGAGTGCAGAGAATCTGGAAAATATGGAGAAGACTGTAAACAGAAAGGACCTCTGGAAAGTAATTACGTAAAGTTGTGTGAACTCCTGGGCTCAGCTGAGCTGCACACATATAGATCTGATCCTATTCAGCACATCAAAGACTCTGAGATTAAACTAACATACCACTACCCAGAATAATACTGACCACTGGACGGCACACACAGGATGGCACACACATGGTCTGAACAGCACCTTAGAGATATTGATAATGGAAATAACAATGGAAAGAAACCCACAGCCCAAAGAAAGTGGGTTGGAACTTGGGACCTGAATCTGACTAGGTCAACAGTTTTCTAAAACAAAAATACCAACATGGCATTTAGGTATGAAACAGAACTTTAGAGCATAATATTTAATCCAATATTACTCCATATACAAAAAACCAGGAAAACCTCAACTCACGTGGGAAAAAATAATCAACAGACACCAATGTCTAGATGACACAGATGTTAGAATTATCTGACAAAGAATATACAGCAGGTTTTATAACAATGCTGCACAGAAATAATGTATATTCTTGAAGCCATTGGGAAAATAGAAAGTCTTAGCAAAGAAAAATAAAAAAAGATATAATTAAAAATCAAATGAAAATTTTAGAACTGAGAAACACAATAAACAAAAGTAGAAGTTCATTGGATTTGATTCAATAATAGCATGCAGATGATAGAAGAAAGAATCAGTGAACCTAAAGATAGATGCTTACTCTAGCTGAGACCCTCTCCAGGGGTTGCCCTTTACCAAAAAGTCACACAAGATTACACCCCCTCTATAGCTCCATCCAAGGAGAAGGCAATGGCAACCCACTCCAGTACTCTTGCCTGGAAAATCCCATGGACGGAGGAGCCTGGTAGGCTGCAGTCCATGGGGTCACAAAGAGTCGGACACGACTGAGCGACTTCACTTTCACTTTCACTTATAGCTCCATCATGGATGTGTAAAGAACCAGCCCTTTTGTCTTCATTCAGGATAACTCTGCAGAGTCATTCCAATTTAGAGATTCCCCTGGTTGCTCAGATGGTAAAGCATCTCCCTGCAATGCGGGAGACCTGGGTTCAATCCCGGGGCTGGAAAGATCCCCTGAAGGAGGGCATGGCAACCCACTCCAGTATTCTTACCTGGAGAATCCCCATGGACAGAGGAGCCTGGTGGGCTACAGTCCACAGGGTTGCAAAGAGTCAGACACAACTGAGCAACTAAGCATAGAGCATAGGATCCTATGAAACCTACATGGCAATGACACTAGAGTTCAATTTTTCCTTCTGTCCAACCTTGATTACTTCAAGCCCTCACACTGTTGCCAGAAGCACTTTCCAATGAACCTACTGTAATACAGATATTCCATCTCAGTGTCCAACCTAGTACACTTAACATATAAATAGGGTGAACTAGAAACCTTGGTACACATGCATATGAAATTTCTCGTAATATTTTAAAGATTGCAATTGAATGCGTTCAAGTACTCTCATATGCCTATTTTTTCACCTTTATTTTATTTGTGTGAGGCCAGTATAGATTCTGCATAGATGCAGAAAATTTTTAAAGCAACTAATTGTAATACATAATATTGTGCTTAATACATATTAGGTATCAAAATATATTGAATAAATATGATAATAGTAACTTGTAATGGTGGTGGGGATAGAGGGGAGTGGAAAGAAGCAAGGATTCTGGAGCCCTAGCCCTCACTGTGATCTTAAGCAAGTTAGTTAACCTCTTTAAAACTCAGGTGTTTGTTTGTTTTCATGCAGAAAAACAATAAAGCACGTAGCATGGTTACTGACGCTTAGTTAAAGCTCAGTAAATGTTGGTGTTTATTGTAGTTTGCTCCTTATAAGTGAGTGAAGCTGGAATTATTATCGTTTGGCCTAGACTAAAGCCCAAAAAGTATCCAGGGTTTTTTTTAGCTCTGTTTATGTCATGCGCCAACTTTAGCAGTCTGTTGAAGCCTATGGAAAAAAATCACCACTTTACTGTTGCTTGTCTACATTAACTCAAAGTTGGAGAAAATGCTAAACTTCAGTTAGAGGTTAGTGAGAACAGACACATAATATCACTTCTCATTCAAATTCACAAATCAAAATTATGTCTGTGGATTCCAGGTTAAGAATACTTGGACTAAATTATTTACTTAAGATTCCACAGAAAGGAAATACCTATATGCTAGGCTTACATAATGAGAAACAAAACTTACTTTGGCCTTTAAATTACTAACTTCAATACGTAGACCAGTGATGTATGATTCCAAATTGTCTCTGAATTTAGAAATAGCAGCATCTTTATTTGTTTCGCTTAACTTCACAGAAGTTTTTAGTTGACCAAACTTGATGAGAAGGATTTTATAAATGGCAATTTGCTCTTCTGAAACATGGATCTGGTAATACCTTACAACAGAATACAGCTGAGCAACTATTGTGTACTCTTTTTCTAACTTAGATATTTTTGAAGAAATTGCATCCAAAAAAGTAAAATATTCCAAAAATTCTTCTATTTCAGTGGGAGTATATTCCAGCTTCTGCAAGGATGAGTCTATAACCTAAAATCATTAACAAATCAATTACAATTATATAATGATTTTTCATTATTTTAGAAAAGTAGTTACTCAATATCTTTCACTAACTTACATAATTATAATTTCAAAAAAAAGACATCATCTAGACACTATTCTAAGTATTGCTTAAATACCGGAGCATTAACAAGATCAAATCCTTTCTATTGTTAACAGAAGGAACTTGAATGTAACCTGCACATAAAATAAATGCTGCTAAGACATAAAGACAGTTTCTCTGGTGGCTCAGATGGTAAAGAGTCTGCTGGCAATGCAGGAGACCCAGGTTTGATCCCTGGGTCGGGAAGATCCTCTGGAGAAGGGAATGACAAACCACCCTAGTATTCTTGTGTGGTATTCTTGTGTCCAGTATTTCCATGGACAGAAGAGCCTGGCAGGCTACAGCTCACGGGGTTGCAAAAATCAGACACGACTGAGCAACTAAGCATGCATGCACATGAGACATAAGTAAGGACTGTTATGAGTAAATCTGTTCTAAGAAGTAAATGCGGTAGTAGTAACAAGGCTATGACTGAAATGTGAATGGTGCGTAATAATTGCTCCCATTTTTTTGAGCATTTATATGTTATGTTCTTTATGTACACGATCTGATTTTGTTTTGACAGCATGTTTACTCAAGTCAGTTCAGTTCAATTGTTGAGTCGTGTCTGACTCTTTGCGATCCCATGGACTGCAGCACGCCAGGCCTCCCTGTCCATCACCAACTCCTGGATTTTACTCAAACTCATGTCCATTGAGTAGGTGATGCCATCCAACCATCTCATCCTCTGTCGTCCCCTTCTCCTCCTGCCTTCAATCGTCCCCAGCATCAGGGTCTTTTCAAATGAGTCAGTTCTTCACATCAGGTGGCCAAAGTATTGGACTTTCAGCTTCAACATCAATCTGTTCAATGAATATTCAGGACTGATTTCCTTTAGGATGGACTGGTTGGATCTCCTTGCTGTCCAAGGGATTCTCAAGACTTTTCTTCAACACCACAGTTCAAAAGCATCAGTTCTTTGGTGCTCAGCTTTCTTTATAGTCCAACTCTCACATCCATACACGACTACTGGAAAAACCATAGCTTTGACTCTATGGACCTTTGTTGGCAAAGTAATGTCTCTGCTTTTTAATATGCTGTCTAGGTTGGTCATAAGTTTTCTTCCAAGGATCCAGTATCTTTTAACCACCTGCAGTGATTTTGGAGCTCAAAAAAATAAAGTCTCTCACTGTTTCCACTGTTTCCCCACCTATTTGCCATGAAGTGATGGGATCAGATGCCATGATCTGAATATTGAGTTGTTGTTGTTGTTTTTTTTTTGAATATTGAGTTTTAAGCCAACTTTTTCACTCTCCTCTTTCACTTTCATCAAGAGGCTCTTTAGTTCTTCTTTGCTTTCTGCCATAAGGGTGATGTCATCTGCATATCTGAGGTTATTGATATTTCTCCTGGCAATCTTGATGCCAGCTTGTGCTTCATCCAGCCCAGCGTTTCTCATGATGTACTCTGCATATAAGTTAAATAAGCAGGGTGACAATATATAGCCTTGACATAATCTTTTCCCGATTTAGAACCAGTCTGTGTTCCATGTCCAGTTCTAACTGTTACTTACTGGCCTGCATACAGATTTCTCAAGAGGCAGGTCAGGTGATCTGGTATTCCCATCTCTCAGAATTTTCCATAGTTTGTTGTGGTCTACACAGTCAAAGCCTTTGGCATAGTCAATAAAGCAGAAGTAGATGTTTTTCTGGAATTATCTTGCTTTTTTGATGATCCAGTGGATGTTGGCAATTTGATCTCTGGTTCCTCTGCCTTTTCTAAATCCAGCTTGAACATCTGGAAGTTCGCGGTTCAAGTACTATTGAAGTCTGACTTGGTGAATTTTGAGCATTACTTATATGAGTGCAATTGTGCAGTAGTTTGAGCATTCTTTGGCACTGCTTTTCTTTGGGATTGGAATGAATACCGACCTTTTCCAGTCCTGTTGCCACTGCTGCATTTTTCAAATTTGCTGGCATATTGAGTGCAGCACTTTCAAAGCATCATCTTTTAGGATTTGAAATAGCTCAACTGGAATTCCATCAAGTCCACTAGCTTTGTTTGTAGTGATGCTTCCTAAGGCCCACTTGAATTTGCATTCCAGGATGTCTTGCTTTAGTTGAGTGATCACACCATCATGATTATCTGGGTCATGAAGATCTCTTTTGTATAGTTCTTCTATGTATTCTTGCCACCTCTTCTTAATATCTTCTGCTTCTGTTAGGTCCATACCATTTCTGTCCTTTATCGAGCCCATCTTTGCATGAAATGTTCCCTTGGTATCTCTAATTTTCTTGAAGAGATCTCTAGTCTTTCCCATTCTGTTGTTTTTCTCTATTTCTTTGCATTGATTGCTGAGGAAGGCTTTCTTATGTCTCCTTGCTATTCTTTGGAACTCTGCATTCACATGGATATATATTTTGTTTTCTCCTTTGCCTTTCATGTCTCTTTTATTCACAGCTATTTGTAAGTCCTCTTCAGACAACTATTTTGCCTGTTTGCATTTCTTTTCCTTGGGGATGATCTTGATCCCTGCCTCCTGTACAGTGTCACGAACTTCTGTCCATAGTTCTTCAGGGACTCTGTCTATCAGATCTAATGCCTTAAATCTATTTGTCACTTCCACTGTATAATCGTAAGAGATTTGATTTAGGTCATACCTGAATGGTCTAGTGGTTTTCCCTACTTTCTTCAATTTAAGAAATTTTAAAAAACATGTTCACTACTTGAGTGTTATTTTCTCTAGTCTGCAAAGAGGGAAACTGAGTTTCAGAAGGATTAATAAGCCTAAAATATGAAATTTAATGAGTTACAGAGCTATAATTCAAACCCAAATCTGATTCCAAATCCTGTTTGTATCCATTGTAAGTATACGCAGTCATTACAAATATATGCACAAATGTATGTGTGTGCTGTGGTGTGCTTAGTCACTCAGTCATGTCCAACTCTTTGCAACCCCATGAACTTTAGCTTGCTAGGCTCCTCTGTCCATGGAGATTCTCCAAGCAAGAATAATGAAGTGGGTTGCCGTGCCCTCCCCCAGAGGATCTTCTCAACCCAGGGATCGAACCTATGTGTCCCAAATTGCAAGTGGATTCTTTAACATCAGGGAAGCCCATATATATGTGTATATATTACATCCACACCTTTTATAAGTATTTGTATATCATTCCATTAGATTTTCAAAAGAATTAAATTCCTATACTTAAATTACAATTTTACCATAGTTTCCCTCATGTTTCAAGGGCTCTTGATGAGTAATCATAATTCTGGAATCAATATCAGTTTAATTTTCAGCTCACAGCCTTGAATTGCCTGTGTATGTCTCTAATTTTTTAAATACTTATTCTACTTGACTATATGCTCATGCAAAAACAGCAATAAAAAAGTTTATAAGATAAAAATACCTATTACTTCACCACCTAGAGATAATTATGCTAACCAAGCAGAAACTGTATCCATTTTATGGTGTATGGGTATATATGTGTGGTGTATGGGTATATATGTGTGCACATGCGCATATGTGAACCTGCTCTTGAATATACATTTTTATCACAGGGTTAATACGAACTGACTTTAAAGTCAGAGAGACCTGTGTTTGAATCCTAGTTCCAATATTTACTAACTGCATGAACCAAAGTAGCTTTACTTTAATAAACTTGGTGTCCTCATTACAGTTTTGAGAATCAAATAAAATAATTTAGTAATGGGTTTATAATGATGCCTGCTGAATTTTACTGAAAATGCTCACAACAGAAGACTGGGTAAAGACAACTGTCCTGACTCCAACCACAAATCCCAATTAAATTCCAGAAAAATATCTTAAACTCATATCCCAAAGAAAACAGATAATTACATTTTTATAGAAGAGAGTAGTAGAAAGACATGAAATATTCCCAAACTTCCTTTTTGTCACTAGTAGTACATTCAGTTAAGGATTGTAAAAGAAAAGAAAATTACAGACCAATTTCACTTATAAGCAAGCATAAAGGCAAAATTTTAAAAATAATGTAGCAATATATCTATGTGCATGTGCACACTGGTAAGGTATATCTATTGATTCAGATATGAAATTAAACTTAGAAAGTCAATTAATGTAATTAACTGCATTAAAAGGTTAAAGGAAAACAACTGCATGATTATCACAACAGATAAAAAGAATAAGGATTTGATAAAGTTAACTTATGATTAAAAAACACATATCAAGTTAGGAACTCTTATGCAAATAAGGGAATTTCCTTAACTATATAAAGGGAAGCTACTTCCCTTTATAAAAACACACCTGGGGGCATGCAGAAGCCAGAAAGAAGAAAAATAAACATAACTTTCAGAACCACTTTCTAAAAATACATATAGCTCAGAAACAACTTTCTGGAACTAATAACAATGATTCTTCTAACTGTAGAAGTAACTCACATATGTTCACTATGTGCCAGAAAGGGTAAAAGAGCTTTGCAATCATTAACTTCTTTAATTCTCACAACTTCTGTAGGTCATTTACAAATATTATCCCCAATTTACAGATAAAGGTGCTTAAGTATAGAGAGGATAAGGATATAAACTTTGTTGTTGTTGTTCAGTTGTATCCAACTCTTTGTGACCCCATGGACTGTAGTTCACCAGGCTCCTCTGTCCTCCACTATCTCCTGGAGTTTGCTCAAATTCATGTCCATTGAATTGGTGATGCTATCTAACCATGTCATCCTCTGCCACCCTCTTCTCCTCTTGCCCTCAATCTTTCCCAGCATCAGGGTCTTTTCCAATGAGTCAGCTCTTCACATCCAATGGCCAAAGTATTGGAGCTTCAGCATCAACAACAGTCCTTCCAGTGAATATTTGGGGTTGATTTTCTTCAGGAATTATGGATTTCCCAGGTAGCTCAGTGGTAAAAAAAAAAAATCCACCTGCCACTGGAGGAGATGCAGGTTTGATCTTTGGGTTGGGAAGCTCCCTTGGAGAAAGAAATGGCAACCTACTCCAGTATTCTTGCCTGGGAAATCTCATGAACAAAAGAGCCTGGAGGGCTACAATCAACAGGGTTGCAAAAATTTGAACACGACTTAGCAGCTAAATAACAAGAATTGATATCTACAAGACACTGTATCAAAAAAACAAACAAAATGCACATTATTTTCAAGCACATATGGAACATTCTTTAGGATAGACCACATATTAGTACACAAAATAAGCCTCAACAAACTAAGAAGATAGAAATTATTTAAAGTATCTTTTCTGACCACAATGGCATGAAACTAGAAATCATCCATAGAAAGAAAACAAGCAAAAAACCACAATTACATGGTGACTAAACACTTGATACTAAAAAAAGAATGAGTCAATGAGGAAATAAAATAGGAAATAAAAAATAACTCTAGGCAAATAATGAAAACATTACTATCAACATCTATGGGATACAGCAAAAGCAGTTCTAAGAAGAAAATTCATAATGACACAAGCTTTATTCAAAAGATAAGAAAAATCTCAAGCAACCTGCCTACCACCTAAATGAATTAGAAAAAGAACAAATAAAAATTAAGTCAGCTGAAGGAAGGAAATAAAAAAGACAGTGAAAAAATTAAATTAAGATAAAAAAAAGAAAAATAAATAAATCCAAGAGATGTTTTTTTTAAAGGATAAACAAAATCAACAAATCTCCTCTAGACAGGCTCACCAAGAAGAAAAGAGACATGACTAAATAAACAAAATAAGAAAGATGAGAAATAACAACTGATGTCACAGAAATACAGAAAACCATAAGAAAAGACTATGAATAGTTGTTCAGTTTCTCAGTAGTGTCTGACTGCAACCCCATTGACTGCAGCATGCTAGGCTTCCCTGTCCTTCACTATTTCCAAGTTTGCTAAAACTCATGTTCATTGAGTCGTTGATGCCAACCAACCATCTCATCCTCTGTCATGCTCTTCTGCCTTCAATCGTTCCCAGCATCAGTTCTTTTCCAATGAGTAAACTCTTTGCATCTGGTGGCCACAGTATTGGAGCCTGAGCTTCAGCATCAGTCCTTCCAACGAATATTCAGGACTGATTTCCTTTAGAATTGACTGGTTTGATCTCCTTGCAGTCCAAGGGACTCTCAAGAGTTTTCTCCAGCATCACAATTTGAAAGCGTCAGTTCTTCTGTATCAGCCTTCTTGTTGGTCTGTACATGATCTCTCACATCTGTACATGATTACTGGAAAAATCATAGCTTTGCCTATATGGACCTTTGCTAGCAAAGTGATGTCCCTTCTTTCTAATATGCTGTCTATGTTTGTCATAGGTTTTCTTCCAAGGAGCAAGCATTTTTTTTTTTTAATTTCATGGCTGCAGTCACCATCCACAGTGATTCTGGAGCCTAGAAAATAAAGTCTGTCAGTTTCCATTGTTTCCCCATCAATTTGCCATGAAGTGATGGGACCGGATGCCAAGATCTTCGTTTTTTGAATGTTGAGTTTTAAGCCAGCTTTTTCACTCTCCTCTTTCACTTTCATCAAGAGGCTCTTTAGTTTCTCTTCACTTTTGGTCATTAGGGTGGTGTCATGTGCATATATGAAGTTAATGATATTTCTTCTGGCAATCTCGATTCCAGCTTGTGCTTCATCCAGCCCAGCATTTTGCATGGTATACTCTGCATATAAGTAAAATAATCAGGGTGACAATGTACAGCCTTGACAGTCTCCTTTCCCAATTTGGAACCAGTCTGTTATTCCATGTCCAGTTCTAATTGTTGCTTCTTGATCTGCACATGGGTTTCTCAGGAGAAGGCATGTAAAGTGCATGCCAACAAAATGGACAACCCAGAAGAAATAGACAAATTCCTAGAAACATAAAGCCTGCCAAAACTGAATCAAGAAGAAACAGAAAATTTATAGATCAATTATTAGAATTGGAACAGAATCTGTAATTTTAAAAAACTCCCTGCAAACAGAGGTCCAAGACAGAATAGCTTCACAGGGAAGAACTTACAAACATACAAAGAACTTATACCTATCATTCTCAAACTCTCCCCAAAACCTGAAGAGAACAGAACATCCCCAAAGTCATTCTGCTGCTGCTGCTGCTGCGTCACTTCAGTCGTGTCTGACTCTGTATGACCCCTGAGACAGCAGCCCACGAGGCTCCCCCGCCCCTGGGATTCTCCAGGCAAGAACACTGGAGTGGGTTGCCATTTCCTTCTCTAATGCAGGAAAGTGAAAAGTGAAAGTGAAGTCGCTCAGTCATGTCCGACTCTTAGCGACCCCATGGACTGCAGCCTACCAGGCTCCTCCATCCATGGGATTTTCCAGGCAAAAGTACTGGAGTGGGTTGCCATTGCCTTCTCCACAAATTCATTCTATGAGGTCCCAATCATCTGATACCAAAACCAGACCAAAACATTACTGAAAAAGAAAATTACATGCCAACAGTTCTGATGAATATAGATGCAAAAATCCTCAACAAAATATTAGCAAACAAAATCTAACAACACATAAAAAGGATCATGCACCATGATCAAGTTTTATTCATTCCAGGGTCACAATGGTTCCATTTATACACATCGATCAAAGTGATACAGCACATCAAGAAAACAAAAGACAAAAACCATGTGATCATCGCAATAGATGTAATAAAAGCATTTGATAAAATTCAACATTCATTCATTGTAAAAACTCACAGCAACATGGATCTAGAGGGAACATATCTCAACATAATAAAGGCCATGCATGCATGCTTAGTCTCTTCAGTCGTGTCAGACACTGTGCAACTTCACAGACTGGAGCCTCCCAGGCTCCTCTGTCCTTGGGAATCTCCAGGCAAGAATACTGGAGTGGGCTGCTGTGCCCTCCTCCAGGAGGTATTTCCAATCCAGGGATCGAACCCATGTCTCTTACATCTACCTGTACTGCTAGGCATGTTCTTTAACACTAGTGCTACCTGGGAAGCACCATACAACAAATCCAAGGGCAATATAACACTCAATGGTAATAAGGTGAAAAGTCTTCCTGCTAAATTCTGAACAAGCAAAGGATGCTCACTCTGACCAGTTCTATTCAACATAACACAGGGATTCCTAGCCAAAGCAATTGTAGAAGGAAAATAAAATGTATCCAACTTGGAAAATAGGAACAAAGACTGTTACTATCTGTGGAAAACATGATTTTATATATATGAAACCCAAAAGACTCCACACAAAATATTACAAATAATAGATGAATACAGTGAAATTCTAGGCCTTAAAATCAATACAGAAGAATCTGTTGTGCTTATATATAGTAAAAATGAATTAGTATAAAGAGAAATTAAGAAAACAATCTCATTTAAAATCATACCAAGGAAATAAAATGCATAAAAGTAAATTTGACCAGAAACATGAAAGCTGTATGCTGAAAACTGTAAGACATTAATGAAAGAAACTGAAGAAGACACAAAGAAATGGAAAAGTATTTCATGCTTATAGATTGGGAGAATTAATGTTAAAATGTCCCTATTACCTAAGACAATCTACAGACTCAAAGCAATCCCTATCAAAATATGTGTGACATTTTTCACAGAGCTAGAAAAAAATCCTAAAATTTATATGGAATTACAAAAGACCCCAAATAAGCAAAGCAATCCTGAGAAAAAAACACAGCCAGAGCCATCACACTTTCTCATTTTAAAACATATTACACAGCTACAGTAATTCAAACAGCAGAGTGCTGGCATAAAACAAGATACATAGATCAATGGAACAAAAATGACAGCCCAGAAATAAACCCACATATATATGGACAATTAATTTATAATAAAGGAGCAAGGAACATACAATGAAAAATGAAAAGTCTATCTGATAAGTTTTGGGAAAATTGACCTGCCATACGTGAAAGAGTGAAGCTGGACCACTACCTTAAACCACACACAAAAATCAACTCAAAATCGATTAAAAACTTGAATGTAAGACCTGAACCATAAAAATCCTAGAAGGAAACATGGGCAGTAAACTCTTTGACATTTCTCTTAATATTTTTCTCCTCAGGCAAAGAAAACAAAATCAGATATAAACAAATGGGATAACATCAAACTAAAAAGCTTCTGCACAGGAAAGGAAACCATGAAAAAATTAAAAAAAACAAACAACTTACTCAATGGAAGAAGATATTTGTAAACCTTAAATCTGATAAGGGGTGAAGATCCAAAATATATAAAGAACTCATACAACTCAACAATGGAAAAACAAACAGTTCAATTTAAAGATGGGCAGAAGAGCTGTATAGACTTTTTTCCACTGAAGGCATGCAAATGGCCAATAGTCACATGAAAAGATGTTCAACATCACTAATTATTACAGAAATGCAAATCAAAGCCACAATGATATTATCTCACACCTGTCAGAATGGCTACTTTAGGATAGGAAGAAAAGGATTGAAATATAATGTGGTACACATGAAACTTACATAATATTATAAGCTGATGTTATCTCAATACAGTGTTACAAATTTAAAAAATTGATTCTCATGCAATAGGAATATTCAAAATACTTACCTCCAGTAGATTTGCATTCTTTCTTTCAATTACAGATCTCAAGAGATTTTGGCTCATATCTATGATGTTCTCAACATATGGTAAGCATTGTAACTGATAATCAAAACTCATAACATTGAAAATACCAATGCGCTTCTCAATGGCCATATTAACAATTTGTCGAAGGTAGTTTCTGAATTTAGACAGTATACTTTTAAACTGTGTTGAAGTTAATTCTTCCATAGATGATATTTTGGTACCTATGATTTTGGCCTTCTCTACCATAGTACAATATTTCCTAAACTGGCAGCTGTAAATACTAACTTGGCCCATTGAACTTCCAATAATAGTCAGGAAACTCGCAATCTATAAGTAAAAATGTTAAAAAGTCAATCAGGATTTTGTTTTTAAAATGATAATAGTATGATCTAATAATCTAATGGTTTGGTTAAAACATTTAAAATGGTTTTATGTGAAGTTCATTTTGTTAAGAATGTCTGTTAAATATCTAAATATTTAGGAAACTTAAGACTTTAAGAAATTTAGATAGCTTTTTATATTTTGTTTTATGTAAAGCTTTAGTAGGCTATTTAACTTTATAATTAGCATGTTATTTTGAGCCATGTAGTAAGGACATCAGTCATTTATTCCTTGGCTTGTTACCTTGTTTTAGTGTATACGCTTCACACATAGCTCTAGAAAAGATGAGTTCTAAATATTATGGGACCTTACCCAATTCTTAAAACAGCCTTTGGATAGAATCTTGACCCAAGCTAGGCAAGTTGGTTATTTTGTGAGTTTGAACAAAAAAATGCCACGTTAGATAGTAATGGGAAAACTCAGGGCCAACATTAGCAAGCCAATATTATGAGGGAACTATAAAAGAGAAAGATTATTTTCATAGTGGAGGTTTGAAAAAATATACAGAGGCAAACAAAGAGGAAAGATCATGAAGAAGACAAATAGGGAGATAAGCTGGGAGTGATTTTCCAATTGCCATTAATTATGATACTCTAATTTTTCAATAAATCCCTTTCATCTGAAAATTTCAGTGCATTTCTGTTCCTTAAGCCAAACATTCCTTCCTTAAGACAAACTATTTTTAAACTTACTTTATCTTGGTAGGCAGGATCCATTTCAAAAAGGACCTGACAATCTGGCCATCTGGTTTGATAGTCACTTACATTTTTCTTCTTATTAGGTAAATCCATAATTAAAGCTGACTCAGTAAAGATAGACAGGCGGGGATCTTGGCAAAGAGGAATAATTTTGGCTAAAATATATGATTCAAAGTTTAGTACATTCAGAAATTCCATTGAAAGCAATGCTTTAAAATTATCAAGGACATTTAGAACTACTGAAAACTGAGGCAGATTTCCTTTGAGGGCTATCTAGTATTCTATACTGATAAATAGAATTTAAAGGCAGGTATAAAAATTTGGAATTAATTATTATAGAAACAATCACTCATGGGTACTGGGTGGTGGGTCAAGGTATGATAAAAAAAAATCAGAAGAAATCATTAAGTTAACAAATACTTAAAGTGTATCTGCTGTGTGAAGAGCATTATATCATTACGAGGATACAAAAATTAGAAGACACTATCTCTACTCTCCTTGAGTTCATAATCAAGCTGAACAAATTGGATGTCTAAGGCCAAAAAAAAAAAAAAAAAAAACCCTTCAAAGTACCCTGCATACGCTGTCCAAAAGTCAGCTCAAAATAAATGACATATCTAAATATAAAACACAAATCTATAAATCTTCTAGGAGAAAATATAGGGATAATACGTGTGACCTTAAGCTAAGCAAAGAAGTTGTGAGAGACAAAACCAAAAGCATAATTCTTAAAACAAAAAAATTGACAAACTGTATCTTATCAAAATTAATAAATTTAGCTCTGTGAGAATCAATGAAAAGATAGTTGTCTTTTTGCTTTATTTATGGTTTCCTTTACTGTGCAAAAGCTTTTAAGTTTAATTAGATCGCATTTTCTTGTTCTTATTTTCATTACTCTAGGAGGTGTGTCAAAAAAGATCTTGCTGCGATTTATATCAAAGAATGTTCTGCCTATGTTTTCCTTTAAGAGTTTTATAGTGTGCAGCCTTACATTTAATAAACAAAATGAAAACACAACCCACAGATTGGGAGAAAATATTTGCAAATGAATCACCAAAGCATATGAACAACTCATGTAGCTCAATATAAAAAAAATTCCAACACTCCAATCAAAAAATGAGTGGAAATGGACATTTCTTCAAAGAAGACATACAAATGGCTAATAAACACATGAGAAGATGCTCAACATCACTAATTATTAGAGAAACACAAACTGAAACTACAATGAGGTATCACCTCACACCAGTGACAATGGCCATCATTAAAATATCTACAAATGATAAATGCTGGAGAGGATGTGGAGAAAAGGAAACCCTCCTACTGTTTGGATGGAGTGTAAATGGATACAGCCACTATGGAGAATAGTATAGAAGTTTCTTAAGGAACTGAAAACAGAACTACCCTATGATCCAGTAATCTCACACCCGAGTATATACCTGTAGAAAAACCATAGTTCAAAAAGATACATGCAACCCATGTTCTGTGACAACCTAGAGGGGTGGGATAGGGTGGGAGATGGGAGAGAGGATCAAAAGGGAGGGGACATACTTATACATATGGCTGATTCATGTTGATATATGGCATAAACCAAACACAACATTGTAAAGCAATTATCCTCCAATTACACATAAATTAAAAAAAGATAGATGTACTCCAAAGTTCACTGTAGTGCTATTTATAATAGCCAGAACATGGAAGCAGACTAAATATCCATCAACAGAGGGATGGATAAAGATGTGGTATATACCTATGGTGGAATAATACTCAGTCATAAAAAGGAACAAAATAGCGCCATTTGCAGAGATGTGGGTAGACCTAGAGACTGTCATAGAGTGAAGTAAGTCAGAGAAAAATATCGCATAATATTGCTTATATGTGGAATCTAGAAAAATGGTACAGATTAACTTATTTGCAAGCATAGAGACATAGGCGTAGAAAACAAACTTATAAATATTAAGCAGGGAAGGAGGTGGGATGAACTGGAAGGTTGGGATTGACATATATAATGACTACGTATGAAACAGATAACTAATGAGAAACTACTGCATAGCACAGAGAACTCTACTCAGTGCTCTGTGGGGACCGAAATGAGAAGGAAATCTAAAAGAGACAGGATGTATGTATACATGTAACGATTCACTTTGTGGTATAGTAACAAATAACACACATTGTAAAGCAACTATATTTCAATAAAAATAAAAACAGAATGAAAAGTTAAGGCATAGACAGCGAGAAATTTTTGCAAATGTTGTATCTGATAAAATACTTGTATCCAGAATACATATTAAGACCTCTCACAACCTAACAATAAATAAACACCCCAACAAAAAATAAACAAAGATCTAAAAAGATATACAAAAATACATATATTTTAAGCATTTGAAAAAACAAACATCACAAGTCATTACAAATGAACTGTACAACCACACTGAAGAGGATGGGAAAGAGCTGATTTAAGTTACTTTGGAAAACAGTGTTTTTATTGTAGACTATAAGTTTAGACACTAAAAGGACCCTACATAAACACTGTACTTATTTGATATATTTGTTTCTTAAAGCGGTGGTTGCTGTTGTTTGGTCACTATTTTGTGTTTAACTCTTTTGCAACTCCATAGACTGTAGCCCACCAGGCTCCTCTGTCCATGGGATTTCCCAGGCAAGAATACTGCAATGGGTTGCCATTTACTTCTCCAGGGGATGTTCCTAACCCAGGGATCAAATCTGCATGTCTTGCATTGACAGGCAGATTCACTACCACTGAGTCACCTGGGAAGCCTTCTTAAAGACGTAGGGATAGCAATTCTGAAAATATAATACAGGTATAACAAATAAGTAACTATATTGCTGATTATGTGAGCCACATTTCTCACCAAAAGAGAAAAAAGTTACATATTAGGAAAAGTAGAAGGCGAGAATGAACCCTGAAGGTGCTAGACTGGGATCTGATAGATATATCAGTAAGAATTCATGTGCCATGTGCTTAGTTGCTTAGTCCTATCCGGTTCTTGCGACGTCATAGACTGTAGCCTGCCAGGCTCCTTTGTCCATGGGATTCTCCAGGCAAGAATACTGGAGTGGGTTGCCATTTCCTTCTCCAGGGGACCTTCCTGAGCCAGGAATCAAACCCAGGTCTCCTGCATTGCAGGCAGACTCTTTACTGACTCAGCTACAAGGAAAGCCTCAAGAACTCATAGTTTAAAACAAAACAAACAAAAAATAGATATAGACATACAGATGCATAAGTTATATATGAGCTAGTATATATACATACATTCTCTAGATCTTTTCACCATAGCATCTAAGAGCAATAACAGTGCTATAGTAATGAGCACATCTACAGTCTAGCTCCTTTTATTCCTAAAATTCATTCTCCTATAAAAGGAACCAACCAGTGCTCCTTGAAAAAGTGGTTGATTTAAGGGCAGAGGCAAAGAAAATACAAGATGAGCATGAAGCATCATGTGGTGATAGAGGCAAAACAAGTGGCCATTACAAAACGATGTCAATAGACTACATGTTTTAATCAAAAGACTGAGAATGACAGATTGGATAATAACACAAGAACCTGAAATATGTGGCCTACAAAAGACTCACTTCAGGCCAAATGATGCACAGACAGACAAAAAGTGAGAGAATGGATAAAGAAACTTACATGGAACAACTGGACTCGTTCAAAATTGGGAAAGGAGTATGTCAAGGCTGCATATTGTCACTCTGCTCATTTTAACTTCTATGGAGAGTACATAATGTGAAACGCCAGGCTGGATGAACCACAAGCTGGAATCAAGATTTCCAGGAGAAATATCACAACTTCAGATATGCAGATGATATCACTTTAAAGGCAGAAAGTGAAGAAGAACTACATAGAGCCTCTTGATGAGGATGAAAGAGGAGAGTGAAAAAGCTGGCTTAAAACTCAACATTCAGAAAACTAAGATCATAGCATCTGGTCCCATCACTTCATGCAAACAGATGGGGAAGAAGTAGAAACAGTGACAGATTTTATTTTCTTGGGTTCCAAAATCACTGAGGATGGTGACTGCAGCCACAAAATTAATAGATGCTTCATCCTTGGAAGAAAAGCTATGATAAACCAAGACAGTGGGTTAAAAGCAGAGACATCACTTTCTGACAAAGGTCCATATAGTCAAAGTTATGGTTTTTCCAGTAGTCAGGTATGGATGTGAGAGCTGGACCATCAAGAAGGCAGAGTGCTGAAGAATTGATGCTTTTGAATTGTGGTGCTAGAGAAGACTCTTGAGAGTCCCTTGGACAGCAATGAGATCAAACTAGTCAGTCCTGAAGGAAATAAACCTTGAATATTCATTGGAAGGAAGGATGCTGAAGTTGAAGCTCCAATACTTTGGCCACCTGATGTGAAGAGCTGACTCACTGGAAAAGACCCTGATGCTAGGAAAGACTGAGGGAAAGAGAAGAAGGGTATGAGGGAGGATGAAATGATTGGATGGCACCACCAACTCAATGGATGTGAGTTTGAGCAAACTCTGAGAAATAGTGAAAGACAGGGAAGCCTGGCGTGCTGCAGTCAAAGAGTCGGACATGACTTAGCAACTGAACAACAACAGAAGGCTACATCCAAAAAACATCAACACACATTCTTTTCAAGGTTGCCTGGTATGTTCTCTACCATAGAACATAATCTAAATTGGAAAATGAGCCGCAAAACATTTAAGAGAACAGAAGTTAATTCAATCAACTTTTCTGACCACAATACGAAACTAGGTATCAACTAAAAAAGAAAAACGGGAAAAAAGCCAAACAATGACTAAACATGCTACTAAAAACACAATGAGTCAAGATTGAAATCAAAGGAGAATCAGAAAATAACGCCAAATATGCAACTTAAAAACACACAACATTACAAATTCTATGGGATGAAAAAAAGCAGTTCTAAGACAGAGTTCATAGCAATACAGATCTTCATCAAAAAAACAAAACAGAACAAAAAACTCTTAAATAAATAAGCTACCTACCACCTAAAAGACTTAGGAAAAGAACAAACAAAACCCAAAGTCAACAGAAGGAAGGAAATAATTAAGATCAGAGGAAATAAATAAAATATAAACAAAAATATAATAGAAAATATCAATAAAATGTAGAGGTGATTTTTAAAAGATAAACAAAATCAACAAACATCTGGCCAGGCTCATCAAAAAGAAAGGACACAAATAAACAAAATAAAAAATGAAATATGAGCAATAACAACCAGTATCACAAAAACACAAAAAATTATGAAAGAGTACTATGAAAAGTTATAGGCAAACAAAATGTTAAACCCAGAAGAAATAGGCAAGCTTCTAGAAACATATAGCCTGCCAATACTGAATTTGGAAGAAATAGACAATGTGAACAAACCAATCACTAGAAGTGAAAAAAATCTGTAATTAGAAAAACTACCTGCAAACAAAAGTCTAAGACTGAACAGCTTCACTAGGGAATTCTACCAAACATACAAATAACTTATGATTGTCAATCTATTCTACAAAACTGAAAAGAAGGCAATATTCTCAAACGTATTCCACAGGTTCCTCATCACCCTGATACAAAAACCAAAGACACCACAATAAAAGATAATTAAAGGCCGATAGCTTTGATGAATACAGATGCAAAACTCCTCAGCAAAATATTAGCATAAATCCTCAAAAAAATCCTCCAATACATAAAAAGGATCATATATCATGACCAAATTGGATTCATTACTAGATCACAAAGATGGTTTAACACACACAAAGCAACAAATACTATACACCACATTAATCAAAAGAAAGACAAAAACATATGATCATTTCAATAGAGTCAGAAAAAGCATTGACAAAATTGAACATCCATTCATAAAAAAACTCATATAAGTGGGTACAGAGGGAACAGATCTCAGCATAATCAGTTCAGTTCAGTTGCTCAGTCGTGTCCAACTCTGCAACCCCATGGACTGCAGCATGCCAGGCCTCCCTGTCTATTACCAACTCCTGGAGTTTACTCAAACTCATGTCCATTGAATCGGTGAAGTCATCCAACCATCTCATTCTCTGTTATCCCCTTCTCCTCCTGCCTTCCATCTTTCCCAGCATCAGGGTCTTTTCAAATGAGTCAGTTCTTTGCATCAGGTGGCGAAAGTATTGTTTCAGCTTCAGCATCAGTCCTTCCAATGAATATTCAGGACTGATTTCCTTTAGGATGGACTGGTTGGATCTCCTTGCAGTCCAAGGGACTCTCAAGAGTTTTCTCCAACACCACAGTTCAAAAGCATTGATTCTTTGGTGCTCAGCTTTCTTTATAGTCCAGCTCTCACACCCATACATGATTACTGCAAAAACCATAGCTTTGACTCTATGGACCTTTTGTTGGCAAAGTAATGTCTCTGCTTTTTAATATGCTGTCTAGGTTGGTCATAACTTTTCTTCCTAAGAGCAAGTGTCTTTTAATTTCATGGCTGCAGTCAGCATCTGCAGTGATTCTGGAGCCCCCCAAAATGAAGTCTCTCACTCTTTCCACTGTTCCCTATCTATTTGCCATGAAGTGATGGGACCAGATGGCGTGACCTTAGTTTTCTGAATGTTGAGTTTTAAGACAACTTTTTCACTCTCCTCTTTCACTTTCATCAGCCTCATCAAGAGGCTCTTTAGTTCTTCTTTGCTTTCTGCCATAAATGGTGTCATCTCAGTACAATAAAGGCCATTTATGACAAACAGCAAAAATCACTCCCAACAGTGAAAATCTGAAAGCTTTCCCACTAAATTCAGGAACAAGACAAGACTGCCTCCTCTCACTCCTTTGACTCAATGTAGTATTGAAAGTTTTAGCCACAGCAATCAGAGAAGAAAAAGGAAAAAAGTATACAAATTTGAAGGGAAAAGGTGAAATTGTCACTATTTGCAAATGATATGAAACTCCATAAAGATAACTTTAAAAATACCCACACAAAAACTATTAGAATAAATGAATTCAGCAAAATACAATATTAAAACACAGAAACCTGTTGTATTTTCTTACACTAATAATGAAAATTTAGAAAGGGAAAGTAAAAAGAAAAAAATCCTATGTAAAATTGCATCCAAAAAATATCTGGGAAAAAATTTAAGGAGATGAAAGACCTATATGCTGAAAACTATTAATAAAAATGTAAGGTGAAAATAATATTTACAACAGTTATGCTCTGACATAAAAGACATGCCTTATTTAAGTCTATAAAATTCTGTAGTACATTATCAAAAAAATCAGAACCTTGGGCTATTTACCTAATTCCCAACAGTTAGGCACTCAATGGCCATATGTATAATTCACACATCCTCAAATAATTTGAAGTTCACATTGACTGATTCCAAAGAGTGTGAGTTTATAACTTTCTAATATACTGTAATGTCTGCACATTTCTGGGATGTTGCCAAAGAAAGACAGTGAATCTAACTGAACTTTAAAAAATACTTACTTATGCATTTTTCAATAGCAGCCACCATATTTTGAATTTGTATTGAAAAGTCCAATCTGTTGGGAGTTATAAAGAGATTTGTAGGGAATTCTAGAAGTCTAAGAGAAAATAATAAAAGCATATATAAGAAGAATACAGTACATAAAATACAATTACTTGTAATTTCAAAAATATCTAGTACTTACTCATCATTCATGCAATTTTTCTCAAACTCAGTATCGAAGTCTAGTTCTATCAGAATCCATCAAAAGAAACAGAATAAAAATTTATTTTTATATAAAAACTGATATTTATGTCAGCTAATTAACAAGGTTATATTGTCAGTACTTTCTAAAACCCCAAGAATAAACTGGGAAGGTTACTTAAGGACTGAATTCTAGCAGTACACCCCATCCCCAGATTCTGATTAAGGAGATCTGAGAAGAAATTCAAGAGTCCTTAACATTTATAAAAATCATAGACTATTAACTGATAAATTCAAAACTACTAAAATTTTCTTTCATGTGTTATTTTAATTTATCCTTTTACATTTATAAAAATCATACACTATTAACTGATAATACATAAACTACTAAAATTTTCTCTCACACGTTATTTTCCAGCTGCTAAGATATTTCCTTTCACTTTTAATAGTGTCATTTACTTTACCTGAAAGAATTTCATAGCTGTAACTCATTCTTTTTGATTTCTTCATTGGAAGTAGTTCTTCACTTGATTGTTTAATGAAAACATTGACTTCATTTTCTGATGTATCTTCATATATTGCAGATTTTTCAGAGCACTTGTCCGACTCATGTAAGTTCTCTTCAGAATTTTCTGAAGAACCACTCTCAGCAGGAGTTCTCAATTGTAGGTTTACTTCAAATATTGGTGCACATATTTTTCTCAAATTTGTATTCACTTTAATACTATTCAAAATCTAATTTAACAGATACATGAGAGTGCTAGTTATAATATGTAAGTTAAGTGTTCTTTAATATACAACAATATAAAACTAATTTTAAATGAAAACTAATAACTTTGGCATAAATGAATAACATTCTAATGGTATATAATTGATTTTCATTTAAAAAATAATGTAAAATAAGTGATACATTATAATGCAGTAGTTTTCCAGTTGATGCCATAGTGGGTACATATTAATCATTTAAGAACTTCCTAAAAATATAATTTCTTAGGCCCTATCCTAAGATTTAAAAGGTAGGGGCAAGGTCCAGGAATCTAAAACATCTAAAAGCTGAACAGGTGATTCTCTCATGTACTCTGATTTAAGAACAACAAATCAGATAAAGGAAACAATCCCATTTACACTACATCAAAAATAAAAAACCCACAGGGAACTACATTCAATATCTTGCAATCACCTATATTGGAAAATAATCTATAAAAATATGTATATACATAACTGAATCACTTTTCTGTATACCCGAAATTGATACTATATTGTAAATCAATATTATAATATTGTAAATCTTCAATTTAAAAACCTCCTTTTGTCCAAGAGCATCCAAACATTCTGATAAGAATTTCAGTGTAGCTGAATCCCCTTAAATGTGTTTACAGCTGGCTAAATGTCAAGTCTACAAATAAAAGGCCTTTGTATTAAAATAATAATAATACAAAATATAAAACTACACTATAAAGCTACAATAATCAAAAGAGTACTACAGTGGCACAAAATAAGAAATACAGATCAATGGAACAGGATAGAAACTCTATGAAAAACCCACACACTTATGGTCAGTTAATCCATAACAAAAGTGGCAAGAATTTACAATGCAGAAAAGACAGTCTCTTCAATAAGTGGTGTTGTAAAAACTGTATTAGAACATTCTCTGACACCATACAAAAAAAATAAACTCAAAATGGATCAAGTCCTAAATTTAAGGCCAGACACTATAAAACTCTTAGAAGAAAACATAAGCAGAACACTGACACAAATCACAGAAATACTTTCTTATCTACATCCTAGAGTAATGAAAGTGAAACCAAGAACAAAGAAATGGGACCTAATTAAACTTAAAAGCTTTTTCACAGCAAAGGAAAGCATAAGCAAAATGAAAAGACAGCCCACACAATAGGAGAAAATATTTTTAAATGAAGTGACTTACAAGAGATTAATTTTTAAAATACAAATAGTTCATACAGCTCAATATCAAAAAAAACAAACAACCCAGTCAAAAGATGGGCAGGAGAACTAAACAGACATTTCTCCAAAGAAGACATATAGATGGCCCAAAAGCACATGAAAAGGTGCTCAACCTCACTAATAATCAGGGAAATGCAAATCAAGGCTACAATGAGATACCAACTTTCACGGTCAGAAAGCCCATCATCAAAAAATCTAAAAACAGTAAATGCTAGAAAGTGAGGAGAAAAGGGAAACCCTCTTACACCATTGGCAGGAATGTAAACTGGTACAACAGGGGGTGCATTGGTAAAGAATTCGCTTGCCAATGCAGGAGATGCAAGAGATGTGGGTTGGATCCCTGGGTTGGGAAGATCCCCTGGAAAAGGGAATAGTAACCTGCTGCAGTATTCTTGCCTGGAAAATTCCATGGACAGAAGAGCCTTATGGGTTACAGTCCATGGGGTCGCAAGGAATTGGACATGAGTGAGCAACTGAGCATACACACACATGACCACTATGGAGGAACAGTATGATGGCTCCTTAAAAAACTAAAAATAGAACTACCATGACCTAGCAATCCCACTCCTGGGCATATCTCCTGAGAAGACAATCTGAAAGGATATATGAACCCTAAAGTTCACTGCAGCACTATTTACGATAGCCAAGATATAGAAGGAACCTAATAGCCAATGGCAAAGGAATGGATAAAGAAGGTGCAGTGCTTATATATAATGGAATATTACTCAGCAATAAAAATAACAAAATAGAGGTTATCATACTATGTGAAATAAGTCAGATAAACACAAATTCACTCACGTGAAATTAGATTCTTAAAAATTATACAAATGTTATCTATTTATAACAGAAAAAGAATCAGACATCAGGAATATATTTCAAATTCATCAAAACAGGTCCTAATCTTTCTTTAAAGTCTTTAAACTCCACTTTAATGTAATTATAACTAGTATAACTATCTCCACTGAAAAATAACAGTATCTTAAGTATAAATATTTTATTTACAAAAATATAATTGCTCTTAGTTTCAATCTAGGCATAAGTTCTCAAGTAATCTTTTGATTCCTTACATCCCATAAATAATCTGTTGTGCTTGTGGCATCCAGTGTTTCTCACTTACTGAGGTGAGATCAGATCAGTGGTCATCTGAATCATCTACCAGAACTTCAACCTTTAGTTTAAGTCATTAAGAAATAAAGGGATTTAACAGTAACAAGTCCCTCACCAAAGGGAAGTTTAGTGATATATTATCATGTGATCAGGATTTACCTATATATGAGTTGAATCTTCACAGCACAATGTTGAGTAAAAATATGTAAAAACAGAAATGCAGCACAATGATATTTCTGTAAATTCTAACATGTATAATAACAAAATCCAAGACATGATTTTTTTTTAAATTCAATGTAACTTTATGGAAGGTGGATTGAAGAAAAATACAAAAATGATATTTCAGTGACTCCTCATAAGAGGGGGAGGATGTATTAAAGTTGGGGGATAGGGAGATAAATAAAACAATAAAATGATATAAAACAAAATAAAATAAACAAGAGACCTTGATGAACTGATACACATAAATCAAGAGGATGATCAATTCAGCTCTCCATATCTGATCTCCTACACTAAATGAGTTGGCAGAAGAAATAACAAGAGAAAACACCAGAAGAACTAGATGAAGCAGAGATCAGAAACCTGAGAAAGAGTTCACACTAATGATGTTAAAGATAACAAAATAACTTGGGAGAAGTATGAATGCTGAGAAATTACAAGAAGTTTTTAACAAAGAGAAAACATAAAGAACAACCAAACAGAGTTGAAGAATACAATAACTGAAATGAAAAATACACTAGAATAAATCAGTAATAGACTAAATGATAGAGAGAAACAGGTCAGTGAGCTTAAAGACAGAATAGAGGAAATTATTGCCACTCAACGGAAAAGAGAATGAAAAGAAATAAAGATAGTTTAAGATACCTCTGAGACACAATCAGGCACACTAACATCTGCATTACAGAAGTGCCAAAAGAAGGACAGAGAGAGAAAGGGACTGAGAGCATATTTGAATACATAAGAACTGAATACTTTTCTAACCTGGGAAAGGAAACAGTCATCCACGTCTATGGAATACAGAGTCCCACAGAGGATGAAACCAAAGAGGAACACACCAAGACACATTGTAATTAAAATGACAAAAATTAAAGATAAGGAGAAAATATTAAACTAAGAAACAATATTCAAGGGAACTCCCATAAGGCTATGCTATCAGCTGATTTTTCAGCAGAAACTCTGCAGTCCAGAAGGAAGTGATATGATAAAACTCAAAGTGATGAAAGGGAAAACATACAACCAAGCACATGCAATCCAGCAACACTCTCCTTCAGATTTAATGGTGAGAGCAAAAACTTAACAGACAAGCAAAAGCTAGAATTCAGAACCATAAAACCAGCGTTACAAACAAGGTTAAAGGAAATCCACTGGGTGAAAAAAGAAAAGGCCAGAATTAGAAATGAGAAAATTATAAAATTTAAAAAGTGACCAATAAAGGCAAATGTATAGTACATGTAGGTAATATCCCACACACAAAGCTATTCAGGTCAGTTCAGTCGTTCAGTTGTGTCCTACTCTTTGCGACCCCATGAACTGCAGCATACCAGGCCTCCCTGTCCATCACCAACTCCTGGAGTTTACCCAAACTCATGTCCATTGAGTCGGTGATGCCATCCAGCCATTTCATCCTCTGTCGTCCCCTTCTCCTCCTGCCCCCAATCCCTCCCAGCATCAGAATCTTTTCCAATGAGTCAACTCTTCGCATGAGGTGGTCAAAGTACTGGAGTTTCAGCTTTAGCTCATTCCTTCCAAAGAACACCCAGGGCTGATCCCCTTTAGAATGGACTGGTTGGATCTCCTTGCAGTCCAAGGAACTCTCAAGAGTCTTCTCCAACACCACAGTTCAAAACCATCAATTCTTCGGCACTCAGCTTTCTTCACAGTCCAACTCTCACATCCATACATAACCACAGGAAAAACCATAGCCTTGACTAAACAGGCCTTTGTCAGCAAAGTAATGTTTCTGCTTTTCAGTATGCTATCTAGGTTGGTCATAACTTTCCTTCCAAGGAGTAAGCGTCTTTTAATTTCACGGCTGCAATCACCATCTGCAGTGATTTTGGAGCCCCAAAAAATAAAGTCTGACACTGTTTCCACTGTTTCCCCATCTAATTCCCATGAAGTGATGGGACCAGATGCCATGATCTTCGTTTTCTGAATGTTGAGCTTTAAGCCAACTTTTCCAGTCTCCTCTTGCACTTTCATCAAGAGGCTTTTGAGTTCCTCTTCACTTTCTGCCACAAGGGTGGTGTCATCTGCATATCTGAGGTTATTGATATTTCTCCTGGCAATCTTGATTCCAGCTTGTGCTTCTTCCAGCCCAGCGTTTCTCATGATGTACTCTGAATATAAGTTAAATAAGCAGGGTGACAATATACAGCCTTGACGTACTCCTTTTCCTATTTGGAACCAGTCTGTTGTTCCATGTCCAGTTCTACCTGTTGCTTCCTGACCTGCATACACATTTCTCAAGAGGCAGGTCAGGTAGTCTGGTATTCCCATCTCTTTCAGAATTTTCCACAGTTTATTGTGATCCACACAGTCAAAGGCTTTGGCGTAGTCAATAAAGCAGAAATCAAGAGTAGTAAAATCGTCTATATCCATAATAAGCAGTTAAGATCTACATAAAACAATTAAATGTAAAATATGATATCAAAACTATTGTAAGAAACGAGAGCACAAAAGCACATTTTATTAATGCATTAGAAATTAAGGGAAAAGCAATTTTAACTATGTTTATAATAGACTGCTATACAAAAACCTCATAGTAATTATAAAACAAAAATCTAACAGATACACCAAAAAACAAAGAAAAAGGAATCCAAACATAACATTAAAAATAGCCATAAACTCACAAGAGAAGAAAATCAATGAAGAAAAAGGGGAAAAAAAGATGCCACCACCCAAATCCAAAACAATGAACAAAATGGCAGTAAGAACATACATACTGATAATTAGTTTAAATGTAAATGGACTAACTGCCCAAATCCAAAGACACTGAGTGGCCGAATGGATATAGAAATAAGACTCATATACATGCTTCCTACAAGACATTCACCTCAGATCTAGAGACACACAGACTGAAACTGAAGAGATAAAGTATTCCATGTAAATGGAAACAAAAGTTGTAGTAATATTTAGACAAAATAGACTTTAAGTAGAGACTGTAATAAGATACGAAATAGGACACTGCATCATTATTGGATTGATCAAGGGATCAATTCAAGAAGAAATAACAATTGTAATACACATGAAACCAGCATGAAAAGTCAAAGTGAAAGTCACTCAGTTATGTCAAACTCTTTGCAACCCCATGGACTATACAGTCCATGGAATTTTCTAGGCCACAATACTGGAGTGGGTAACCTTTCCCTTCTCCAGGGAATCTTCCCAACCCAGGGATCAAACCCAGGTCTCCTGCATTGCAGGCAGATTCTTTACTAGCTGAGCCGCAAGGGAAGCCCTTTTCACTTTCACTTTCACAATCCAGCATCAGTTCAGTTCAGTTCAGTTCAGTCGCTCAGTCGTGTCTGACTCTTTGCGACCCCATGAATCACAGCACTCCAGGCCTCCCTGTCCATCACCAACTCCCGGAGTTCACCCAAACTCACGTCCATCGAGTTGGTGATGCCATCCAGCCATCTCATCCTCCGTCATCCCCTTTTCCTCCTGCCCCCAATCCTTCCCAGCATCAGAGTCTTCTCCAATCCAGCATAGGAACACATAAATAAATATGAGTAATAAACATAAAAGGATAAATTGACAATAACACAATAATAATAGAAAATTTAACACAACATTTATTGATGGACAGCTCATCTAGAAAAAAATCAATAACTGGCTTTAAATGAACATTAGATAAGATGAACTTAATTGATATATATATAGAGAGAATTCTACCTGAAAGCAGAAGAATACACATTCTTTTCAAGTGCACATGAAACATCCTCCAGGACAGATCAAATAGGTGACAAAACAAACCTCAGTAAATCTAAGAAAGGTGAACTCAAAGCAAGCATCTTTTCTGACCACACCACCATGAAACTAGAAATCAATTACAAGAAAAATGGTAATAAACAGAAGCATAAGGCTAAAAATACACTACAAAACAGAGCCAACAATGATGGAAGAAAGCAAAGAGGAAATTAAAAAATTCACGGAGGCAAATGAAAATAAAAATATGATGATACGAAACCTATGAAAGGCAGCAAAAGCAGTTCTAAGCAACACAAACTTACCTCAAGAAACAAGAAAAATCTCAAATAAACAACCTAACCTTACACAGAAGAACAAGAGAATGAGGGACAAACAAAACCCAAATAGTGGAAGGAAATAAAGATCAGAGTAGAAATAAATAAAATAGAGACTAAAAAACAACAGAAAAAAATCAATGAACTAAAAGCTGGTTCTTTGAAAAATAAACAAAATTGACAAATCTTTAGCCAGGCTCATCAAGAAAAAAGAGAGAGGGCCCAAATCAATTAAATCAAAAATGAAAAAGGAAAGGTTACAACTAACACCACAGAAATTCACAGGATCATAAGAGACTACTATGAATATCAATGAACCAATAAAATTAACAATCTAGAAGGAACGGGCAAACTCTTAGAAATGTACAATCTCCCAAGACTGAACCAGGGATAAATAGAAAATATGAACAGGGACTTCCCTGGTGGTCCAGTGACTAATAATCTGTGTTCCCCTTGCAGGGGGCCCAGGCTGATCTGGAAACGAGATCCCACATGCTGCAACTAAAGATCCTGAGGGCTGCAATTAAGATGCAGTGCAGCCAAACAAATAAATAAATATTTCTTTAAAGGGGAAAAGAAAATATGAACAGACCAATTAACAGTAATGAAACTGAATCAATAATTTACAAAAACAAAAGTTCCTGTCCAGATGGCTTCACAGGTGAATTCTACCAAATATTTAGGGATGAGTTAACATCCATCCTTCTCAAACTATTCCAAAAATATTGAAGAGAAAGGAACACCTCCAAACTCATTCTTTTTGCCCACCATCACCCTGATACCCAAACCAAAAATATCACAAAATAAGAAAATAACAATCTTACTGACAAACAATAGATGCAAAAAACCTCAAAAATATACTAGCAAACTGAATCCACCAATACACTGAAAGGGTCATATACAATGATCAAGTAGGATTTACCCCAGAGATGCAAGGATTTTTCAGGATCCCCAAATCAATCAGCTATGATACACCATATTAAGAAACCATAAAATTGCATTCATTTTAAATGCTAGTATATTGTCACCCTACTTATTTTAACTTCTATGCAAAGTACATCATGCAAAATGCTGGGGTGAATGAATTAAAAGCTGGAATCAAGATTGCTGGGAGAAATATCAACAACCTCAGATACGCAAATGCATACCACTCTAATAGCAGAAAGTGAAGAGGAACTAAAGAGCCTCTTGATAAGGGTAAAAAGGAGAGTGAAAAAGCTGGCTTAAAATTCAACATTAAAAAAAACGAAGATCCTGGCATCTGGTCCCAACACATCACAGCAAATAGATGGGGAAAAAGTGGAAACAGTGACAGATTTTATTTTCTTGGGCTCCAAAACTACTGTTGACAGTGACTGCAGCCATGAAATTAAAAGACGTTTGCTCCTTAGAAGAAAAACAATGACACCTAGACAGTGTATTAAAAAGCAGAGACATCACTTTGCTGACAAAGGTCTTGTTTTTCCAGTAGGCATGCACAGATGTGAGAGCTGGACCATAAAGAAGGCTGAGCACTAAAGAATTGATGCTTCTGAACTATGGTGCTGGAGAAGACTCTTGAGAATCCCTTGGACAGCAAAGAAATCAAATCAGTCAATCCTAAAGGAAATCAACCCTGAACATTCATTAGAAGGACCGAAGCTGAAGTGCCAACACTTTGGCCACTTGATATGAAGAGCTGACTCACTGGAAAAGACCCTGATGCTGAGAAAGATTGAGGGCAGGATGAGAAGTAGGTAACAGAGGATGACATAGTTGGATGGCATCACTGACTCAATGGACATGAGCCTGAGCAAACTACGGGAGATAGTAAAGGACAGGAGAGCCTGGTATGCTGCAGTCCATGGGGTTGTAAAGAGTCAGACATGACTTAGCAACTGAAGAACAACAACACTAACATATTGAAGATTAAAAACCACAGATGCATGAAAAGCTTTTTAAGAAAAGTTCT
This sequence comes from Bos grunniens, assembly GCF_055505025.1. NCBI lineage: Eukaryota > Metazoa > Chordata > Mammalia > Artiodactyla > Bovidae > Bos > Bos grunniens. Next base: position 52,946,973 of record NC_141180.1, read on the forward strand.
GAATATCCATTTATACGAAAAGCTCTCCAGAAAGTGAGCATAGAGGGAACATTCTTCAACATAATAAAGGCCATATATGAAAAACACTCAGCTAATAACATCCACAACAGTAAAATGTTGAAAGCATTTCCTCTAAGATCAGGAACAAGATAAGGATGCCTATATTCAACATACTTTTAGAATCCTAGACACAGCAATCAAAGCAGATAAAGAAATAAAAGGAATCCAAACTGAAAAGGAAGAAATAAAGTATCGTTTTCTCAGATGACATGATAATTTTATACATGGAAAATTCTAAAGATGTCATCAGAAAACTATTAAAGCTCATCAATGAATTCAGTAAAGTTACAGGATACAAAATTAATACACAGCAATCTGTTGTATTTCCATACACTAACAACAAAGTATCAGAAAGAGAAATTAAGGAAACAATCTCACTTACTGTCCCTTCAGAAAGAATAAAATATATGGAATATACTACCTAAGGAAGTAAAAGACTTGTAACTCAGAAAACTTTTAAGCCACTGATGAAAGAAACTGAAGCCAACATAAACAGATGAAAAGATGTACCATGTTCTAGAAGAATTCATATTGCTAAAATGACGATACTACCCAAGGCAATGTACAGGTTCAATGCAATCTCTAAATACCAATGGCATGTTTCACAGAACTAGAAAAGAATTTCAAAACCTGCAGGGAAACACCAAAGACTCTAGATAGCTGAAACAATCTTGAGTAACAACAGAGCTGGGAGAATCACACTCCCTGGTTTCAGATTATACTACAAAAGTACAATAATCAAAATACTATGGTATTAGCACAAAACAGACACACAAATCAATGGAACTGAACAAAGAACCAGATAAACCCACACCCTTTTGGCCTATTAATCTATGTGAAAGGAGGCAAGAATATACAATGGAGAAGACAGTCTCTTCAATAAGAGGTATGTAAAAACTGGACAGTTATTTGTAAAAGAACGAATCTAGAACATTCTCTAACATCATATACAACATAAACTCAAAATGAATTAAAGACCTAAATATAAGACCAGATACTATAAAATTTTAGAGGAAAACAGAGGCAGAACAAGCTTTGACATAAACTGCAACAACATTTTTTCAGATCTGCCTCCTAAAGCAAGGGAAACTAAAGAAGAAATAAACGAAAGGTTTTGACAGTCCAGGTTCGATGCATGATACTGGATGCTTGGGGCTGGTGCACTGAGACGACCCAGAGGGATGGTACGGGAGGGAGGAGGGGGAACACATGTATACCTGTGGTGGATTCATGTTGATGTATGGCAAAACCAATACAATGTTGTAAAGTAATTAACCTCCAATTAAAATAAATAAATTTATATTAAAAAAAGAAATAAACAAATGGGACCTAATTAAACTTAAAGGTTTTTGTGTAGCAAAGGAAACCATCAACAAAATGAAAAGGCAACCTATTGAGTGGGAGAAGACATTTGCAAATGAAATGACTGATAAAGGGTTAATATCCAACATATATGAACAGTTCATATAACTTAACATTCAAAAAACAAGCAATTCATTTGTACAAAATGGGCAGAACTGAACAGACATTTTTTCAAAGAGAAAATGCAGACTGCCAATAGGCAAATGAAAAGATATTCAACATTACTAACCATCAAGGGAATGAAAATAAAAAATACAATGATATCACTTCAAACCTATTAGAATGCAATCATTGAAAAGAATACAAATAATAAATGTTGGTAAGAATGGAATTCTTGTTCTCTGTTGATGGGAGTGTAAACTGGTATAGTCATTGTGGAAAACAGTGTGGAGGTTTCTCAAAAAAACTAAAAATAGAACTACCATATGACCCTATCAATTCACTCCTGGCTACGTATCTGAAAAAAACAAAAACACTAATCTGAAAAGATAAACGTACCCCAGTGTCCATAGTAAAGTAATGGTCAAAATTCTCCAAGCCAGGCTTCAGCAGTATGTGAACTGTGAACTTCCAGATGTTCAAGCTGGTTTTAGAAAAGGCAGAGGAACCAGAGATCAAATTGCCAACATCCGCTGGATCATCGAAAAAGCAAGAGAGTTCCAGAAAAACATATATTTCTGCTTTATTGACTAGGCCAAAGCCTTTGACTGTGTGTATCACAATAAACTGGAAAATTCTGAAACAGATGGGAATACCAGACCACCTGACCTGACTCTTGAGAAACCTATATGCAGGTCAGGAAGCAACAGTTAGAACTGGACATGGAACAACAGACTGGTTCCAAATAGGAAAAGGAATACGTCAAGGCTGTATATTGTCACCCTGCTTATTTAACTTATATGCAGAGTACATCATGAGAAACGCTGGGCTGGAAGAGGAGCAAGCTGGAATCAAGATTACCAGGAGAAATATCAATAACCTCAGATATGCAGATGACACCATATGCAGATGGCAGAAAGTGAAGAGGAACTCAAAAGCCTCTTGATGAAAGTGAAGAGGAGAATGAAAAAGTTGGCTTAAAGCTCAACATTCAGAAAATGAAGATCATGGCATCTGGTCCCATAACTTCATGGCAAATAGATGGGGAAACAGTGTCAGACTTCAATTTTGGGGCTCCAAAATCATTGCAGATGGTTAAGGACTCATTCCGTTATCACAAATTCTCTTTCTCAAGATAACCAAAAAAAGAAAAGAAAAAGTCTATTCTAATATTTAAAAGCAACAACGAACACTGTAAACAATATAAATCTTCTATTGTTGTTATTCATTTAAAATAAATGTGTTCGTCTCATAACCATTTTTAGCCCACTCCAGTATTCTTGCCAGGAGAATCCTGTGGACAGAGGAGCCTGGAGGGCTGCTGTCTATGGGGTCGCACAGAGTCGGACATGACTGAAGCAACTTAGCATGCATGTATGCATTGGAGAAGGAAATGGCAACCCACTCCAGTATTCTTGCTTGGAGAATCCCAGGGACAGAGGAGCCTGGTGGGCTGCCATCTATGGGGTTGCACAGAGTTGGACACGATTGAAGAGACTTAGCAGCAGCAGCAGCATAACCATTTTTAATATGTAATGAGATCTGAGGATGCCTTACAAATAACTGAGAAAAGAAGAGAAGTGAAGGGCAAAGGAGAAAGGGAATGATATACCCAAATGAATGCAGAGTTCTAGAGAAAAGCAAAGAGAGATAAGAAAGGCTTTTTATGTGAATAATGCAAAGGAATAAAGGAAAACAATAGAAAGGGAAAGATTAGAGATCTTTTCAAGAAAACTGGAGATACAAAGGGAATATTTCATGCAAAGATGGGCACAATAAAGGACAGAAATGGTATGGACCTAACAGAAACAGAAGAGATTAAGAAGAGGTGGCAAGAATACACAGAACAACTATACAAAAAAGATCTTTATGACCCAGATAACCATGATGGTGTGATCACTCACCTAGAGCCAGATATCCCAGAATGCGAAGTCAAGTAGCCTTAGGAATCACTACTATGAACAAAGCTAGTGGAGGTGATGGAATTCCAGTTGAGCTATTTCAAATCCTAAAAGATGATGCTGTGAAAGTGCTGCATTTAATATGTCACCAAATTTGAAAAACTCAGTAGTGGCCACAGGACTGGAAAAGATCAGTTTTCATTTCAATCCAAAAGAAAGAGAATGCCAAAGAATGGTCAAACTACCATACAACTGTGCTAATTTCATATGCTAGCAAGATTATGCTCAAAATCCTTCAAGCTAGGCTTCAGCAGTACATGAACTGAGAACTTTCAGATGTTCAAGCTGGATTTAGAAAAGTCAGAGGAATAAGAGATCAAATTGCCAACACCCATTCAATCATAGAGAAAGCAAGAGAATTCCCCCAAAACATCTACTTTTGCTCCACTGACTATGCCAAAGCTTTTGACTGTGTGGATCACAACAAACTGTGGAAAATTCTTCAAGAGATGGGAATACCAAATCACCTTACCTTCCTCTAGAAAAAACTGTATGCAGGTCAAGAAGCAACAGTTAGAACTGGACATGAAACAACAGACTGGTTCCAAATTAGGAAAGGAGTATGTCAAGGCTGTATATTGTCACCTGCTTATTTAACTTATATGTAGGGTGTATCATGTGAAATGTTGAGCTGGATGAATCATAAGCTTGAATCAGGATTTCTGGGAGAAATATCAACAACCTCAGACATGCAGATGATACCAATTTAATGGCAGAAAGAGAAGAGGAACTAAAGAGCCTCTTGATGAGGTGGAAGAGGAAAGTGAAAAAGTTGGCTTAAATTCAACATTCAAAAAACAAAGATCATGGCATCCAGTAACATACTTCATAGCAAACAGAAGGGGAAAAAGTGGAAACAGTGACGGACTTTACTTTCTTGGGCTCCAAAATCACTGCAGACAGTGACTGCAGTCATGAAATTAAAAGATGCTTGCTCCTTGGAAGAAAAGCTATGGCAAACTTAGCATATTAAAAAGCAGAGATCACTTTGCCAACAGCGGTCCATATAGTCAAAACTATGGTTTTTCCAGTAGTCATGTATGGATGTGATGGCTGGACCATAAAGAAAGCTGAACACAGAAGAACTAATGCTTTTGAATTGTGGTGTTGGAGAAGGAACTCTTGAAAGTTCCTTGGACTGCAAGGAGATCGAACCAGTTAATCCTAAAGGAAATTAACCCTGACTATTCATTGGAAGGATGATGATGGAGCTCCAATACTTTGACCACCTGATGCGAAGAGTGACTCATTTGAAGACTCTGATGCTGGGAAACATTGAGGGCAGGAAGAGAAGAGGGTGACAGAGGATGAGATGGTTTGATGGCATCACTGACTCAAGGGACATGAGTTTGAGCGAACTCCAGGAGATGGTGAAGGACAGGGAAGCCTGGTGTGCTGTATTCCACAGGATTGCAGAGTGGACATCAACTTAGTGACTGAACAATAATAAGCAATCTATTTTCTTGTAAGAGCATCAGATGTGCTTTGAAGTTAAAAAAACAAACAAAAAATGTTGGGTGTCCTGGATGAGTTCTTAAGCTAATCAAGGGTATATGTGGATTCACAATTCCTTACACTAAGACTGTTTTCTTTTCACATGGCTTCAGTTCCATTCTTACAACATCCATGGTCAGTGGTGATATTGTTTTTATAGCTATTCTTGTAGTAGTGAAAGTGAAGTTGACTTTATTATGAACTAGCTGCTAAAAACAATGCTGAAGCGAGTTTTGTGATTAAAAAATTTTAAGTAATGAAATACATTTTGTTTTCCTGAGATGCAAAATATCTGATGATCTGGGTTATATCCTGGAGAAACCAAGCAATAGTGACGTCTAGAATTCTGTTGTAAATATGACAACAGGGAATGTTAATTAAAATCTATAGTAATATTGTTGCTGCATCGAAAAATCATTATGGTTGAAGTTAGACTCTAAACAACTCTTAGTTATAATGTGTTTCTATCAGAGACTTTGAAAACAGACTATGTCTTTGTCCAACATGCCATGTTTCCAAAGAATCCTAAGGCATCTATGCTTCTAAAGCAATGACATCAAACTAAAAAAGGAGAGCTATTATCCAAATTACCTGTCTTAAGTATTTTTTGACTCACTACAATAGTCCCAGAAATGAACCAGGTAGATACTGGGAGTTTGGGATTCAAAACTTAGTGAATCACATAAAAATTACCCCTTAAAAGCATATGTTGGGCTGAGGATTTCCTCAACAATAGCTGTTTTCATCATGTGACATATTTCTGGGATTATATTTTTTATATCTCCTCAATTTGGGGGGTACACTTATATGGATACTTGTCATCATGTTTGATCTCTGTTCTTCAACGTTAAATTTCACTTTCATTAATGAATAGTCCTTCCTAAGTATTTGAAGACTCTGGTAGAGGTCAGCTACTTGCTGCAAACTATTGATGGGATGATGTCACCTCCTTTTTCTGAGCTGTGATGTAGGAACGCAGTATTTACTTGGTGGACAGTTCATTTGAGTCAAGCCTGGAAATAAATGGGGTGACAGATTTTCCAACCCGCCTGCTTGTGTTCTGTTTCTCCAATATGAATTTGGAAAGTGATCAAAAAGCATTAAGAATAAAGGCTATGGAATAAGATGAGAAAGCTATTCTAAGAACATTCACCTTCATGTAAGAAGGGCTCAAAAAGATGAGCTAATATTTTAAACTGACTTATCGAGTAAGCTAATAGTAAACGTTTTTCAAACATGCAATCTGACAACAGAATAAAAAGGAGCTTATTATTTAGTAAATAAGTTCTGTTATTCATTCATCCATTCATTATGCTAAAGTCCTTTCTTTAGATATATTAGGAAAAAATCTCATAGAAGGTTAAAACAGTGACAATTTATTGCAATGAGTCAATATACTAAAAGTTGTATGATGTGTACCTACCATGCACCACTGACTTTTGCTTTATATGCTTTCTTATTCAATCCTCTCAGTAGCATTGTAGGTATATATTATAATTGTTTGATAATACACTGAGGTTTGGTTTGATTAAAATGGGTTGTTGAAGACTATACAGTCTTAATATTAGAACTCAGCACTATCTGATTCCAAATTACAGACTTTTTTTTGTTATAATTGCTATTTAAGATGTAACAAGAGCTCGTTTACATATATAAGTATTTAGGGAATATCTTGAAAGTTTATTACTTTGTGCATACACCATATACAGTCAGCCCTCCTTGTCTGTGGGTTCCACATCCATAGATTCAACCATCTGAGGAATATTTTTAATTCCAGAAAGTTCCAAAAAGCAAAACTTGAATTTGCCACATGCTGACAACTATTTACACTGTATTAGGTATTATAAATACTCTAGAGATAATTTAAAGTATAGACATCCTGGAATGTGAACTCAAGTGGGCCTTAGGAACATCTATATGAACAAAGCTAGTAGAGGTGATGGACTTCCAGTTGAGCTATTTCAAATCCTGACAGATGATGCTGTGAAAGTGCTACACCCAACATGCCAGCAAATTTGGAAAACTCAGCAGTGGCCACAGGACTGGAAAAGGTCACTTTTCATTCCAATCCCCAAAAAAGGCAATGCCAAAGAATGCTCAAACTACCACACAATTGCACTCATCTCACACTCTAGTAAAGTAATGCTTAAAATTCTCCAAGCCACACTTCAGCAATAAGTGAACCATGAACTTCCAGATGTTCAAGATGGATTTAGAAAAGGCAGAGGAACCAGAGATCAAACTGCCAACATGCACTGATCATTGAAAAGCAAGAGAGTTCCAGAAAAACATCTACTTCTGCTTTATTGACTATGCCAAAGCCTTTGACCGTGTGGATCAAAATAAACTGTGGAAAATTCTGAAGAGATGGGAATACCAGACCACCTGACCTGACTCTTGAGAAATCTGTATGCAAGTTAGGAAGCAACAGTTAGAACTGGATATGGAACAACAGACTGGTTCCAAATAGGAAAAGGAGTACGTCAAGGCTGTATATTGTCACCCTACTTATTTAACTTATATGCAGAGTACATCATGAGAAATGCGGGGCTGGAGGAAGCACAAGCTGGAATCAAGATTGCCAGGAGAAATATCAATAACCTCAGATATGCAGATGACACCACCCTGTTGGCAGACAGTGAAGAAGAACTAAAAAGCCTCTTGATGAAAGTGAAGAGGAGAATGAAAAAGTTGGCTTAAAGCTCAACATTCAGAAAACTAAGATCATGGTATCCAGTCTCATCACTTCATGGGAAATAGACAGGGAAACAGTGGAAACAGTGGCTGACTTCATTTTTCTGGGCTCCAAAATCACTGCAGATGGTGACTGTAGCCATGAAATTAAAAGACGCTTACTCCTTGGAAGGAAAGTTATGACCAACCTAAACAGCATATTAAAAAGCAGAGACATTACTTTGCCAACAAAGGTCCGTCTAGTCAAGGCTATGGTTTTTCCAGTGATCGTGTATGGATGTGAGAGTTGGACTATAAAGAAAGCTGAGCACCGAAGAATTGATGCTTTTGAATTGGTGTTGGAGAAGACTCTTGAGAGTCCCTTGGACTGCAAGGAGATCCAACCAGTCCATCCTAAAGGAGACCAGTCCTGGGTGTTCATTGGAAGGACTGATGTTGAAGCTGAAACTCCAATACTTTGGACACCTGATGCAAAGAGCTGACTCATTTGAAAAGACCCTGATTCTGGGAAAGATTGAGGGCAGCAGGAGAAGGGGATGACAGAGGATGAGATGGTTGGATGGCATCACCGACTCAATGGACATGGGTTTGGGTGGACTCTGGGAGTTGGTGATGGAAAGGGAGGCCTGGTGTGCTGCGGTTCATGGGGTCACAAAGAGTCAAACACGACTGAGTGACTGAACTGAACTGAAAGGATGTGTGTAGTTAAAGTTGCTCAGTCATGTCCAACTCTTTGTGACCCCATGGACTACAAAGTCCATGGAATTCTCCATGCCACAATATTGGAGTAGGTAGCCTTTCCCTTCTCCAGGGGATCTTCCCAACCCAGGTATCAAACCCAGGTCTTGCACATTGCACGTGGATTCTTTATCAGCTGAGCCACAAGAGAAGTCCAGTAATACTGTAGTGGGTAGCCTATCCCTTCTCCAGCGGATCTTCCCGACCCAGGAATCAAACTGGGGCCTCCTGCATTGCAGGTGGATTCTTTACCAACTGAGCTATCAGGGAGGTTATATGCAAATACTATATCATTTTACATAATGAACTTGAGCTTCTATGGATTTTGGTAACTGTGGAGGTGAGAAGTGTGAAAGGTCATTCTGCAACCATATCTACTTGGCAATGGATGACACCTTGTAAAGATGACTTGAGATCCAGGTCCAGATGATTTACCTTGCCACATGCCTTTATAAGTTTTCTTTGTTATTCCTAAATGCAATATGTACTAAATGTCAGAACTTAGAACACATAATTAATATGCAAATATGTTCAGTCTTGGAGTAGAGACTCATTTCTGAAGAAATGTTAAAAATAATGTTAAACACTTTAAGGACTGAATGTTCTCTCCTTTTTAAATGCAACCCTCCAGCTCTCACACTGTCATCTATTCTCTGACACAAAACACCCTGATTCCCACATGACATACTCAGAGCCTGGCCTGTACAGACTCAGTGACTCTATTTAAGCCACACTTTTAAAGCTTCTCCCAAGAGACTCAGTTCAAAGAGAGCAGAGCAGTCTGCATAAGCTACCACACAGCCTATCTGAGTGACAGTCATGTTTAATCTGTTTCCTTCAAATATCTGTGGTGCTTTGTCTCTTACTGATGGCACTGCCTATAAAACTCTAAGGTTGTTAAGTCCCTTGATTTGGCTCCATCCACAGCTGGGCCACCTCTAAGGCAAAAAAAAGCAATGTACTGCTATTATGCCAAAATGTTAAGTTCACCTCTTTGCAAGATATTCATTTTGGCCAAAGCAATGGCCCCAGAGAATCAGACTAGGATTCAAACTATTTAGTCTGGAATTTATAGCTCCTCATAATCTGTTCAACTCTACATTGTGCTATTCACACCAAGAATCCTCTGCTCCACATGACTTAATGTTATCCCTTTCTGCTCATATTTTCTTATTCTTGCCTCTATACTCATGCTGCTCCTATTTCTTGAGTCAGTGTCCATTTGATCAGGTGATCCAAAGATTATTTCTAACATAACACTTATATTCCCTGGCAATTATTCCACTGATCTATACTCACCATGCCCCTATTCAGAATGTTGACCTGGTAGTTCTACTGAGAGGGCTAAATAAAAAGACAAGTACAAAAGCATGTAAAGCTGGCAACTTCAATTCGGATATCTCTGTCCTCTAAATTTTAGAAATTTTCTTCACTCTATGTGTATTTAATCCTATAATGCTCTCTACTTACGTTAGAACTTTTTATACCCATGATTGGCGCCTGACCAAAAGAAAAAAAATTCCATACTAAAATCACTATTAACAAAATAAAAAACAAACAACACATTAGTATGTGTATTTTTGATGTATGGCAAATGATTAGGTCTATATTTTTAAATGGTTTTTGTAATTCAATAGGAAAAAAGAAAACTTCATCAGAAAAATGCAGATAGGACATCAAAAGATCAAAACTGAGAAATAAAAAGGCTAATAAGCATGAGAAAAATATTCAATATTATAATCAATAACATAAATAAAATTAACTCTAGTTAATTCCAGGTCTCAGTTATCAATAGGCTATAATTAGCAAAAAATAGGACACACTTAAAAAGGCCATCTTTAAGAGAACAGAAGTTAGTATAACCTTGTCTGTAGAGAATTCTGCAATGCATATAAATAGCTTTAAAAAGTCTATAGTGTTGATTTAATGTTATTCCTAAGGAAAAATTAAAACAGTACATATGTTTTTATCTTGAAATACTTCTATTCCTAAATCTTTGTATAAAGCAACTACAAGAAGCAACTATTAATAAAATAATAGTTCCCATAGAGTACAGGTTAGGGATATAAAGCACTTGGGTTAAATCTAACCAAAAAAAAAAAAAAAAAAAAACTTGCACAAGATTTTCAAGGAAACAAAAATATAAAAGACATTAAAGAAGAGTTATATAGCAGAATGTTGGTAGCAAGACTCATTATCATAAAATATTAACTCCCCTGTCCCCCTCCCTGCCAGCTACCTATATATCTAGGCAATTTCAATCAACCTCCAAGTAGGATTTGATTCTAAAATGTATATGGAAATGGAAGTGCCTGAGAATAAGCAAGACACTCTTAGAAAAGGAAGTGACTCCTCCAGTATGAGACTGGCACAGGAATAGGCCAATAGGCAATAGAACAGAGTCTGGAAACAGAAGACGTATGTTGAAACACATGATTAAATGACAAAGAGCTGCCACCTCAGATGAGCAGGAAAAGGATATAAATAAACAGTGTTTGGGCAATGGTTACTGGTATAGAAATAAATAAAAATAGATCCTACTGTCAGGGGAGTGTGTAATTTCCTTGGTTCTGTCTGGCCGCAACAAAAATTTGAAGCGCTGGCAGGACCAGCGTTATAGCTCAGTTTTATTGGCAAGCAAAGAAAAATACATCCTCCAGGCGTGAAGGCGGGCCAACCCAAAAGACTGAAGAGAAGCCCCCAACTCAATTTTATCTCCTCTTTTTATGTTTTTTTTCTCCTCCCCTTGAGCCTGCCCCATTAAATTGGGCTAGCCAGGAGGGTTGTTTGTTTTACCTGAGGTTCTCACTCCAGTCTTCGGACCTTCCTTTGTTCTATTTCCGCCGGCTTTTCCCTTCTTTGTCTTTTAGCCACCGCCATTTTGGACTCCTTTTTCCTATTCTAGCTACCTAACACTACCATGCACCATACACCAAAAAATATTTCTAGATAAATTTTAAGAGAATATTAAAAGTTTTATAAGAAAATATAGGAGGATAGCTTTATGACTCCAGGATGGTAGATAATTTCACACACCAATATAAATGAAAGGAATGATAAATTCTATTATATTGAAATTATGAATTACTGATAATCAATATACATTATCCAAGGAATAAAAATAACATGCTTTCCAGTAGAAGGATTACATATATATATATATACATACACACATACACACACACATATATAACATAGATTACATAGAATATATATGTAACTTCTAAAAAACAATATACAGGTTAATAGGCAAAAGACACGGAAGATTAAATATGAATCTCCAATTTTTAAAAATGCACAAGCAACTAAAAGGGAAATAAAAATGAAAACCACAGTAAAATGCCATTTCAAACCTATCCAGTTGGCAAAGACATTAAGTGCTGGTGAAAGTTGGTGAGGCTATGGAGCAATAAAAGATTACGGAATTGTTAAAGACTGTTTAAACTGGTATAAGCACTTTGGAAAACAATTACACGTTATTCAGTACAGTTGAAAATAAAGAACTCAGAGATTTCACTCCTTAGTAATAAATAAGTAGAAGGGACATATACAAGAATGTATAAAACAAAAACTGAAAACAGCCAAAATGTCCATCAAAAGTAGACTGTGTTATTAATGCTTCATCAAGAAGGAATATATATATGTACATATATATATTATATATATACAGGAGATATTTAAGACCTTTTAAGTCTGGGTGACATTTCACTGGGTATTTACTTAATTATACTTCAAAGCATGCTGTGCTGTGCTTAGTCACTCATTTGTGTCCAACTCGTTGCAACGCAGTAGACTGTAAACCGACAGGATCCTCTCTGTTCATGGAATTCTCCAGGCAATAATACTGGAATGGGTAGTCATTCCCTTCTCCAGAGGATCTTTCCAACCCAGGAAACAAAACTGGGTCTCCTGCATTGTAGGCAGATTCTTTACTGTCTGAGCCACCAGGGAAGCCCCAAAATCTACCTAACATACTTTTTAAAGAGTATATAAAGTACATATTATACCATGCTAGCTCATAAAAAAAGGCTACTATTGCCACATAGGGTATGTGTTTACCATGTAAAATTTAATCCTAAGAAAATAATGCTGTGGGTAAGGGTGATAATTATTCATGGCATGAAAAGATTTCTTAATTAAAGTCTCTAGGATTCTTTCAATGTTTTCATATTTGGTCTGTGTTATTTTAAAGTTAATAACACAAGCAAAAAAAGTGCTCTAGAAAAAGCAAAGAGAGAGGAATATAGTAATGGGAGTAGAAGAAGGTAGTTGCTACTTTAGACAGGGTGGTCTTTCCTAATTACTTTCATGTAAAATAGTTCACTTCAGTTCAGTCTCTCAGTCATGCCCAACTCTTTGCGACCCCAAGGACTAGAGCACACCAGGCTTTCCTGTCCTTCACCAACTCCCAGAGCTTATTCAAACTCATGGCCATTGAGTCGATGATGTCATCCATCCATCTCATCTTTTGCCATTCCCTTCTCCTCCTGCCTTCAATCTTTCCCAGCATCAGAATCTTTTCCAATGAATCAGTTCTTTCCATCAGGTAGCCAAAGTATTGGAGTTTCAGTTTCAACATCAGTCCTTCCAATGAATATGCAGGGCTGATTTCCTTCAGGATGGACTGGCTGGATCTCCTTTCAGTTCAAGGGATTCTCAAGAGTCTTCTCCAGCACCACAATTCAAAAGCATCAATTCTTCAGCACTCAGCTTTCTTTATAGTCAAACTCTCAATCCACACATGACTGCTGGACAAACCACAGCTTTGACTAGACAGACCTTTGTTGGCAAAGTAATGTCTCTGCTTTTTAATATGCTGTCTAGGTTGGTCACAGCTTTTCTTCCAAGGAGCAAGCATCTTTTAATTTCACGGCTGCAGCCACCATCTGCAGTGATTTTGGAGCCCCCCAAAATAAAGTCTGTCACTGTTTCCATTGTTTCTTCATCTATTTGCCATAAAGTGATGGGACCAGATGGCATGATCTTAGTTTTCTGAATGCTGAGTTTTAAGCCAACTTTTTCACTCTCCTCTTTCACTTTCATCAAGAGGCTCTTCAGTTCCTCTTCACTTTCAGGCATAAGGGTGGTATCATCTGTGTATCTGAGGTTATTGATATTTCTCCCGGCAATCCTGATTCCAGCTTGTGTTTCATCCAGCCTGGCATTTTGTATGATGTACTCTGCATATAAGTTAAATAAGCAGGGTGACAATATACAGCCTTGATGTACTCTTTTCCGTATTTGGAACCAGTCTGTTGTTCCATGTCCAGTTCTAACTATTGCTTCTTGACCTGCATACAGATTTCTCAGGGGGCAGGTAAGGTGGTCTCTTCTTTCCATCTCTTTAAGAATTTTCCACAGTTTGTTGTGGTCCACACAGTAAATGGTTTTGGCATAGTCAGTGAAACAAAAGTAGATGTTTTTCTGGAACCATCTTGCTTTTTTGATGATCCAATGCATGTTGGCAATTTGATCTCTGGTTCCTCTGCCTTTTGTAAATCCAGCTTGAACATCTGTAAGTTCACAGTTCACATACTGCTTAAGTCTGGCTTGGAGAATTTTGAGCATTACTTTACTAGTGTGTGAGATGACTGGAATTGTGCAATAGTTTGAGTATTCTTTGGCATTGCCTTTCTTTGGGATTGGAATGAAAACTAACCTTTTCCAGTTCTGTGGCCACTGCCAAGTTTTCCAAATTTGCTGGCACATTGAGTGCCACACTTTCACAGCATCATCTTTTAGGATATGAAATAGCTCAACTGGAATTCCATCACCTCCACTAGCTACTTCACTTTCCAGGATGTCTGGCTCTAGCTGAGTGATCACACCATTGTGATTATCTGGGTCGTGAAGATCTTTTTTTGTATAGTTCTTCTGTGTATTGTTGCTACCTCTTCTTAATATCTTCTACTTCTGTTAGGTCCATACCATTTCTGTCATTTATTGTGCTCATCTTTGCATAAAATGTTCCCTTGGTATCTCTAATTTTCTTGAAGAGATCTCTAGTCTTTCCCATTCTATTGTTTTCCTCTATTTCTTTGCACTGATGGTTGAAGGCTTTCTTATTTCTCCTTGCTATTCTTTGGAACTCTGCATTCAAATGGGTATATCTTTCGTTTTCTCCTTTGCCTTTAGCGTCTCTTCTTTTCTCAGCTATTTGTAACGCCTCCTCAGTCAAACATTTCATATTTTGTTTATGTCATTTTCAAGTTAATAACACAAGCAAAAAAAGTGCTCTGAAGAAAAGCAGAGTGAGAGGAATACAGTAATGGGAGAAGAAGAGGGTAGCTGCTACTTTAGACAGGGTGGCCTTCGCTAACTACTTTCGTGTAAAGTAGTATACATACATAAAATAGTTATTTGTTCTGCATTCCCTTATCTTCCTTTATTTTTTTTTCACAGTACTCATCACTTCATTATCTGTTTCCTTCAGTAGAACAGAAGTTTCAAAAAGTCAGGGAATTTCTTCTTCTTACTGCTATTTTTCAGTGCCTAGTTCAATGCCTGGTATATTATAAGTACTCAGTAATGCATGAACAAATGAAACAAATGTCATTATAGCTTTCTACAGTGTGAGCAGATGTGTGTGTGTGATTGTGTGTTTCAGTTTCGATCATAAATCACAATTTTAATTCCAAAAGTTATTTTTCATTTTACATTTAATATCTATGCTTATACTTTTCAAAGACTATTTTACCTCATTGTCTTGTGTTTTTACTTCTGACTTTGGAACAGAATAAGCATATAAGTTTGAATTATCAAATTCTTCATAATCACTTGTCATCTTTCCAGTGAAAGCAAAGATGTCCTTATGTATTCTAGGTTAAGAAATGATAAGAAAAATAAAGTCTTTAAAAAATCTTATACCTCATTAATATGCAGACTATATCAATAACTAGACATTCCCACATAGAAGATACATAAGATGGCCAGTGAAGAGATGCTCAGCATCACTAATTATCAGGAAAATACAAATCAGGACCATAGTGAGATATCACTTCACATAAATTAGGATGGGTACTATTTTTCTTTTTTTTAAATATAATACCCACCCTAATTTGTGTGAAATGATATCTCACTGTGGTCCTGAACAACCCAAAAATGAAATTTAAAAAACAATTCCATTTACAATAGCATCAAAAGGATAAAATCCTCAACAATGTTTTTTTTAAAAAAATATAAAATTCATATTGTTGAAAGAAATTAAAAGTGAAAGTGAAAGTGAAGTCACTCAGTCGTGTCCGACTCTTTGCGACTCCATGGACAGTAGCCTACCAGGCTCCGCGGTCCATGGGATTTTTCAGGCAAGAATACTGGAGTGGGCTGCCATTTCCTTCTCCAGGAGATCTTCCCAACCCAGGGACTGAACCCAGGTCTCCTGCATTGCAGACAGACGCTTTACTGTCTGAGCCACTAGGGAAGCCAAATTCATATTGTTGAAAGAAATTAAAAGATACCTATATAAGTGGAAAGGCTTCCCTGTTGGCTCAGATGGTAAAGAATCTGTCTGCAGTGCAAGAGACCCAGATTCAATCCTTGGGTTGGGAAGATCCCCTGAAGAAGGGAATGGCAACCCACTCCACTATTCTTGCCTCAAGAATCCCATGGACAGAGGAGCCTGGCGGGCTACAGTCCATGGGGTTGTAAAGAGTCAGACACAACTGACTTTCACATAAGTGGGAAGATATTTCATGTACATAGATTGGAAAACTTTAAAGATAAAATGCTCCTCATATTTATCTACCTATCAAATGCAATCCCTATCAAAATTCCAGCTGACTTTTCTTTTTTTGCAGAAATTTGCAAACTTATTCTTTAATACTATGGAAACTCAAGGGACACAGAATAGCCAAAGTAATGTTATTTGACTAAAATGATGTTGCTAAAATTAGAGAGTTTGGACATAAAGTATTCCAAAATTTCAGTTCAGATTCCATGTTCACAAATTAGAGTAGATATATCTAGTTGCGAAACATAAGAAAAATGTTTTTTTTAAATAGTAGTATTCAAATAGAAGGTGCAAATATTCTGTATTCAATAGAAATTACATGAAATTGACTCAAATTCCAACTGAACATTGAGGCTCCTTCCAGAATCATTCTCAATTATCTTTATGGGGAACACATGTACACCCATGGCAGATTCAAGTCAATGTATGGCAAAACCAATACAATATTGTAAAGTAAAATAAATAAATTAATTAATAAAAAAAAAGAGCTGGCTCTGAACTTTGAAAATACAGTGTACTAGGCATAGGATTAACAGATTTCACAAATAAAAATACAGGACACTGGTTAAAATTTTAATTTCAGATAAACAATAACTGGTAGTATAGATAATAATTGGGACACGCTTTTATTAAAAATTATACTCAGACAGTAATCTGTAGAAGATTTATGTAGCAAAAACAGAACTATGTTCAGCAACACGGAACTGAACATTATTTTTCATACAAAGTTAAAAGTACATTGTATTTCCTTCCTGGCCACTTTGCTCAGTCCCCATCTCTTCGAGAGAGACAAAATTCATCTAAATTATTCCATCTGATTGATGACTGTCATTTGTAACTTTACTACTATTACTTCTATTTGTAACTTTTCTACTATCGGGTATTCCTTCAGAAAAAGTGTATGGATTCATTACATATTCTAATATATTGTCTATAGATTATAAGAAAAAATCAAGCATGTATCTGCTGATACTTTTTAAGTTGATCTGTCTTTATATTTAGAAATGTCTTTTAATAGTAGGCTTCCCTGGTGGCTCAGATGGTAAAGAATCTGCCTGCAATGCAGGAGACCCATGTTCAATCCCTGGGTTGGGAAGATCCCCTGGAGAAGGAAATGGCAACCCATTCCAGTATTCTTACCTGGAGAATTCCATGGAAAGAGGAGCCTGGTAGGCTACAGTACATGGGGTCGCAAAGAGTCAGATATGATTGAGTGACCAGCACTTACTGTTTATCTGAATTTCAAATTTTACTGAGTATCCTACAACTTACATGGCAACTTGACTTATGCAGAATCTTGGGGAAATTTTCTCATGTTTTTATAAATAATGTTAAATAAAACAATGGGAGATAATAAGTTCAGATAATTGTAAAAACTGAGCACAAACAATTTTCTACAAGAGAATTTTAAAATTCCAGCTGACATTATTGTAAGTGGCAACATATTACAACACTATGATTACAAATTCCTTTTATAATTAAAAAAGTATGATTTACTTGATGAGATTTTCATTCTTTTTTTCCACTGAAGCTGGCATTCTAGCAGAATTATTAAATAATTCTAAAAGTAGTGTGACTGCAGTGTTCATTAGTTGACGGATGAGTTCCTGAAACATATAGTCAACCAGCATCAAGAATCTAAAAATTACTTCTAATAAGCGTCGATAGGTAGGCAGCTTAAAATGTGTTGTATCTTCAGAAAGGTTTGATTCAAAATATTCTTTAATATCTTTCTTTTCTGCCACCTACAATTCAACAAACAATTGAGAGACAAGTGATGATTTCCTATAATATGCATGATTTCTAACTTACAGTATTTTCATTAGTCTGAATAACACTGAACTAAATATTATCAACAACTTTCATTAAAACTTCACTTTCTGCTTACACTGCATTTAAATGTCAGAGAAAAAGAAAACATCTCATGTGTTATGAAATCCATGAAGTTTGGTGTCTCACTGATAAGCAGATATGTCTATGGAACTCAAACAGGAAGTATATACAAATGAATATCAACACATTCCTAGATAGAGGGGCCCTCCTCAAATACACTGAGCTACCAGTAGAAGACAGTCAAATCTGAATACAAGACGTCCTAAGACCCAGTCCAACGCTGCCGCCCCTATGCTAGGCTACAGCAACAAGACTTAAAAAAATGCCTACAAGCAATTACGTATTACATACATGCTAATAAATAATACAGAATTAAGAAAAACTCTGAATTCATCAAATCTAACCTTAGAGTTTTATTCAGATAATTATATCTAAAGACAACTGACTTAGTAGTTTATTAAAGAATGGCATGTTTGATCAAAAATACAGGGTGGCATCAGTACTACGAATACCATCAAACATTTCTAAATTACGCTACTAAAAATAATTCTAAAGTTATTCCAAATGGTTCCTTTTAGACAGATTTCTTTTTATGACTGATGAACCTTTAAAATTCTAAAAATACTTGAAATTTTTGTTCTTTTATTGGTCATTCATGCTTTCTATATTTTTGCTAGACTGGTATTTAACTTCTTGGTAAGTTTTCAACTTGTACCCTAATTTTTAAAACCATAATTGCATTAGCTTTTTATATTGCCTCTCTTTATGTTTCACTTTAGTATTTTTTTTCTTTTAAAAAATTAATTCAGTTCAGTTTAGTCACTCAGTCATGTCCAATTGTGTGCGACCCCATGGATTGCAGCACACCAGGCCTCCCTGCCCATTACCAACTCCCGCAGTCTACTCAAACTCATGCCATTGAGTCGGTGATGCCATCTAACCATCTCATCCTCTGCCATCCCCTTCTCCTCCTGCCTTCAATCTTTCCCAGCATCAGAATCTTTTCCAGTGAGTCAGTTCTTCCAATCAGGTGGCCAAAGTATTGGAGTTTCAGCTTCAACATCAGTCCTTGCAATGAATATTCAGGACTGATTTCCTTTAGGATGGACTGGCTGGATCTCCTTGCAGTCCAAGACTCTCAAGAGTCTTCTTCAACACCACAGTTTAAAAGCATCAATTGTTCTGCACTCCGCATTCTTAATAGTCCCTCTCTCACATCCATACATGACTACTGGAAAAACCATAGCCTTGACTAGACAGACCTTTGTTGGCAAAGTAATGTCTCTGCTTTTGAATATGCTGTTTAGGTTGGTCATAGCTTTTCTTCCAAGGAGCAGGTGTCTTTTAATTTCATGGCTGCTGTCACCTTCTGCAGTGATTCTGGAGCCCAAAAAACTAAAGTCTCTGACTGTTTTCACTATTTCCCCATCTATTTGCCATGAAGTGATGGGACCAGATGCCATGATCTTTGTTTTTAAATGCTGAACTTTAAGCCAACTTTTTCACTCTCCTCTTTCATTTTCATCAAGAGGCTCTTTAGTTCTTCTTTGCTTTCTGCCATAAGGGTGGTGTCATATGCATATCTGAGGTTATTGCTATTTCTCCCAGCAATCCTGATTCCAGCTTGTGCTTTTTCCAGCCCAGCATTTCTCATGATGTACTCTGCATATAAGTTAAATAAGCAGGGTGACAATATACAGCCTTGATGTACTCCTTTTCCTATTTGAACCAGTCTGTTGTTCCATGTCCTGTTCTGTTGCTTTCTGACCTGCATACAGATTTCTCAAGAGGCAGGTCAGGTGCTCTTGTATTCCTATCTCTTTCAGAATTTTCCACAGTTTGCTGTGATCCACACAGTCAAAGGCTTTGGCATAGTCAATAAAGCAGAAGTAGATGTTTTCTGGAACTATCTTGCTTTTTCGATGATCCAATGCATGTTGGCAATTTGATCTCTGGTTCCTTTGCCTTTTTTAAATCCAGCTTGAACATCTGGAATTTCACAGTTCATGTACTGTTGAAGCCTGGCTTGGAGAATTTTGAGCATTACTTTACTAGAGTGTGAGATGAGTGCAATCGTGTTGTAGTTTGAGCATTCTTTGGCATTGCCTTTCTTTGGAATTGGAATGAAACTAACCTTTTCCAGTCTTGTGGCCATTGCTGAGTTTTCCAAATTTGCTGGCATATTGAGTACAGCACTTTCACAGCATCATCTGTCAGGATTTGAAATACCTCAACCAGAATTCCATCACCTCCACTAGCTTTGTTCATAGTGATGCTTCCTAAGGTCCACTTGACTTCACATTCCAGGATGTCTGGCTCTAGCTGAGTGATCACACCATCGTGATTATCTGGGTCATGAAGATCTTTTTTGTACAGTTCTTCTGTGTATTCTTGCCACCTCTTCTTAATATCTTCTGCTTCTGTTAGGTCCATACCATTTCTGTCTTTTATTGAGCCCATCTTTGCACGAAATGTTCCCCTGGTATCTGTAATTTTCTTGAAGAGATCTCTAGCCTTTCCCATTCTACTGCTTTCCTCTATTTCTTTGCACTATCACTGTTTGTGGTGAGCTATTTACCAATTTGGAAACTGTTTTGAGTACTGGTCGACTCTCTGAAGGAATGGATTATCAATTGATGAAGTTCTTGACATTTAACAAAGAATAAGAAAATATAAAGAAGCACTAGACAGAGCATTTTGACTATGTCCTCCGACTCACCAGACCTATAAAGTTCCTGCTTAGAAATCTGCTACTAGCCTTATGTGGTAGTTCCCTTGTAAGTTACACGCTATGTTTTTTTCTTGATGCTAATATTCTTTGAATTTGGATAGCTTTATTATGAATCCTGGAAATAATCTAGGTTGATTTTGTTTGATAACCTATGAGTTTCATGAACTTGGATATGCAAAAACCTCTGCAGACTGGGGACGTTATTGGCATTTCTTTTAAATAAGCTTTCTGCCCCTTCTCTCGTCTTGCTTCTCTCTCTTTCTGGGACCCCAAAAATGGGAATGTTAATATTGGCTGATTTTGACCAGAGGTCTCTCAAATGATCCTCATTGTGTGAAATTCTTTTTTCTGTTTTGTTTGGGTGACTACCACTACTCTTTTCTTCCAGGTGCTGATCCATTTATCTGTATCATTTACTGTACTGTTGATTGAGTATATCTTTTTTATTTCAGCTATGTTATTCTTCAGCTCTGTTTGGCACTTCTTTATATTTTCTGAGTCTTTGTTAAATGTCTCAGTATGTTCATCCATCCTTATCATGAATTGAGTATCTTTTTGATCATTACCGTGAACTCTTTATCAGGTACACTGCTTATCTCCACTTCACTTAGTTCTTCTAGGGTTTGTCTTGTTCTTTTGTCTGGACTATATTCCTCTGTTTCCTCAGTTTGCCTAATTCTATATGTTTTCTTCTGTGTACTAGGTAGATGGGTTACATTTCCCAATCTTGGAGAAGTATGCGTACATAGGAAATGTTCTGTTGGGTGTAGCAGCACACTCCCCTGTGGTCACCAAAGCTATATGCTTTAGATGTGCCCCAATGTGGGCTGCATGGGCCCTTCTGCTGTGCTGGGGCTGACTACATGGGTGCGTTAGTAGGTGGTGCTGACCCCAACCCTCTTGGCTGCTAGGCCCTGCTTTGATACCATTGGTGAGTACCAGCTGGGTCAGATCTAGGTGCAGGTGGTCTCATCTGGTGTTGGCCTACTGATGGGCAAATACTCCCTTGGTGCTAAGAGGCTGGAGTGGGGACTCCAAAATAGTGCTTCTTAGCATCAATAACCTTCTTCTTGCAATCTCTGTACTTCTCAGCTTTGCTGGTTTGGTTGGGTGAAATCACAATGAGAACTTATGTCAGTCAGTTCAATCGTTCAGTCGTATCCAACTCTTTGCAACCCCATGGACTGCAGTATGCCAGGCCTCCCTGTCCATCACCAACTCCCGCAGTCTACTCAAACTCATGCCCATTGAGTCGGTGATGCCATCTAACCATCTCATCCTCTGTCATCCCATTCTCCTTCCACCTTCAATCTTTCCCAGCATCAGGGTCTTTTCAAATGAGCCAGTTCTTCACATCAGGTGGCCAAAGTATTGGAGCTTCAGCTTCAGCATCAGTCCTTCCAATGAATATTCAGGACTGATTTCCTTTAGGATGGACTAGTTTGATCTCCTTGCTGTCCAAGGGGCTCTCAAGAGTCTTCTCCATCACCACAGTTCAAAAGCATCAATTCTTTGGCACTCAGCTTTCTTTACAGTCCAACTCTCACATCCATACATGACTACTGGTAAAACCACAGCTTTGATTACATGCACCTTTGTTGGCAAAGTAATGTCTCTGCTTTTTAATATGCTGTGTATGTTGGTCATAGCTTTTCTTTGTGGGGTGACCCAAAAGTCTGGGGAGCTGGCTGCTCACTACATTCCTATCCTGGCCAGAGAAGCTCTTCTAACCTAAGCAGTTCCCTCTTGGTACTGGGCAAAGCCAGCCATAAAAACTAGTTCTTTATTGACACAATGGTTGCAACAGCTGTTTGAAGAAACTGGACAAAAAAATAGGGTAATTTCTACACCAATTACAGGCACAGCCACACTGGATCTGACAAATGGAATACTAACTTTACTAATAGATTATGTTTTTATTACAAAGTTTATCTTTTCAATGCTTTGAAAACTTAGTGTGCATAATGCCTGAATTTTTTATTGGTAAAACGGTGAAACTGAGTATATTAACGATTCAAAACAAAGATTTTTAGTATTGATGTCAAATTAGCTTTAAATGGTTTAATAACTATATCAGTACAAAAGTAAACTGTGATAGGCCTAGTAATGCTGGTCTTTTATTGAGTATTGGTGAGGCTAATGGAAATGCTGGCCTCTGAGGGGTTAACCTATTCCCTATCATCACAAGGTATACTTTAAGTTAGACATATCTCAATATTGGCTCTAGGTTATTTACATCACTGATAGTGACTATCCATTTCCATTTCATTAGTTCTATACTTGTGTCAAGCTGGTTTTAGAAAAGGCAGAGGAACCAGAGATCAAATTACCAACATCCGCTGGATCATGGAAAAAGCAAGAGAGTTCCAGAAAAACATATATTTCTGCTTTATTGACTAGGCCAAAGCCTTTGACTGTGTGGATCACAATAAACTGTGGAAAATTCTGAAAGAGATGGGAATACCAGACCACCTGACCTGCCTCTTGAGAAATCTGTATGCAGGTCAGGAAGCAACAGTTAGAACTGGACATGGAACAACAGACTGGTTCCAAATAGGAAAAGGGGTATGTCAAGGCTGTATATTGTCACCCTGCTTATTTAACTTATATGCAGAGTACATCATGAGAAACGCTGGGCTGGAAGAAGCACAAGCTGGAATCAAGATTGCCAGGGGAAATATCAACAACCTCAGATATGCAGATGACACCACCCTTATGGCAGAAAGTGAAGAGGACCTAAAAGCCTCTTGATGAAAGTGAAAGAGGAGAGTGAAAAAGTTGGCTTAAAGCTCAACATTCAGAAAACGAAGATCATGGCATCTGGTGCCATCACTTCATGGGAATTAGATGGGGGAACAGTGGAAACAGTGTCAGACTTTATTTTTGTGGGCTCCAAAATCACTGCAGATGGTGACTGCAGCCATGAAATTAAAAGATGCTTCCTCCTTGGAAGGAAAGTTATGACCAACCTAGATAGCATATTCAAAAGCAGAGATATTACTTTGCCAACAAAGGTTCATCTAGTCAAGGCTATGGTTTTTCCTGTGGTCATGTATGGATGTGAGAGTTGGATTGTGAAGAAGGCTGAGCGCCAAAGAATTGATGCTTTTGAACTGTGGTGTTGAAGACTCTTGAGAGTCCCTTGGACTGCAAGGAGATCCAACCAGTCCATGCTAAAGGATATCAGCCCTGGGATTTCTTTGGAAGGAATGATGCTAAAGCTGAAACTCCAGTATTTTGGCTACCTCATGCGAAGGGTTGACTCATTGGAAAAGACTCTGATGCTGGGAGGGATTGGGGGCAGGAAGAGAAGGGGACGACAGAGGATGAGATGGCTGGATGGCATCACTGACTCGATGGACGTGAGTCTGAGTGAACTCCGGTAGTTGGTGATGGACAGGGAGGCCTGGCGTGCTGCGATTCACGGGGTCGCAAAGAGTCAGAAACGACTGAGCGACTGAACTGAACTGAACTGATACCTGTGCTATATTTTCCCAGAGCTAGGCTGTCCCAAACATTGACCAGAAGAATGTTTTTCAATCTAGCTCTACTTTAGATTCACTTGAGAAGCTTTTATAGTGCTCCCAGGAACTGACAACTGACACTCTTTCTGGAAATTGGGAAATAGGGAAAATTCTCTGACTGATGTAGCCACAAGGAACCCAGTAACTCAGTGGTCTATTACCCAGATTAAAGAGCTGTGTCACAGTAGGGCTTAAGCCTCTGAGAAATAATATCTAATGGAAAAAAAGAAAAAATATGCTTTATTGATACTTTCATTTCCAATGTTAGTTCACAATTTTTTTATTTGGACACATTCTCAGTTTTATGATGTTCTCATCTTTATTAAGTCTACATACTTCCATGGAGTAAATAAGTTTGGTGAATTTCTAAAACAGAGCTAGCAGTAAGTCTAGTAGGTTCTTATCTGAAATTGATTTAAGTGAAAATATCTTAACCAATATTTATGGCCAAATCCAAGTGATGCTGAATGAGAGAAAAGGAGACACAATATGAGTAATATTTCAGATAACCACGATGGTAGGATCACTCACCTAGAGCCAGACATCCTGGAGCGTGAAGTCAAGTGGGTCTGAGGAAGCACTACTACGAACAAAGCTAGTGGAGGTGATGGAATTCCAGCTGAGCTACTTCAAATCCTTAAAGATGATGCTGTGAAAGTGCTGCATTCAATATGCCAGCAAATTTGGAAAACTCAGCAGGGGCCACAGGACTGGAAAAGTTTTCCTTCCCATCCTCAAACTACCACACAACTTCACTCATTTCACACACTAGCAAAGTAATGCTCAAAATTCTCCAAGCCAGGCTTCAACAGTATATGAACCAAGAACTCCAGATATTCAAGCTGGATTTAGAAAAGGCAGAGGAACCAGATCAAATTGCCAACATCCTCTGGATCATAGAACAAGCAAGAGAATTCTAGAAAAATTCTACTTCTGCTTCATTGACTACACTAAAGCCTTTGACTGCGTGGATCACAACTAACTGGACTATTCTTAAAGAGATGGGAATACCAGACTACCTTATCTGCCTCCTGAGAAACCTGTACTCAGGTTAAGAAACAACAGTTAGAATTGGACGTAGAACAATGGACTGGGTTCCAAATAGGGAAAGGAGTACATCAAGGCTGTATATTGTCACCCTGCTTACTTAACTTATATGCAGACTACATCATGCAAAATGCCAAGCTGGATGAAGCACAAGCTGGAATCAAGACTGCTGGAAGAAATGTCAGTAACCTCAGATATGCATATACCACCACCCTCAAGGCAGAAGCGAAGAGGAACTAAAGAGCCTCTTGATGCAAGTGAAAGAGGAGAGTGAAAAAGCTGGCTTGAAACTCAACATTCAAAAATGAAGATCATGGCATCTGGTCCCATCACTTCATGGCAAATACATGGGGAAACAATGGAACCAGTGAGAGACCAGCTTGTTCCTTGGAAGAAAGGCTATGACCAATCTAGATAGCATATTAAAAAGCAGAGACGTTACTTTACTGACAAAGGTCTGTTTAGTCAAAGCTATGCTTTTTCCAAGAGTCATGTTATGGAAATGAGAGGTGGATCATAAAGAAAGCTGAGCACCGAAGAATTGATGCTTTTGAACTGCGGTGTTGGAGAAGACTCTTGAGAGTCCCTTGGATTGCAAGGAGATCCAACCAGTCAATCCTAAAAGAAATCAAATCTGATTATTCACTGGAAGGACTGATGCTGAACCTGAAGCTCCAATATTTTGGCCACCTGATGCGAAAAGCTGACTCATTAGAAAAGACCCTGATGCTGAGAAAGACTGAAGGCAAGAGAAGGGAATGACAGAGGATGAGATGGTTGGATGCCATTACTGACTCAATGGACTTGAGTTTGAGCAATCTCCAGGAGATGGTGAAGGACAGGGAAACCTGGCGTGCTGTAGTCCATTGGGTCACAAAGAGTCAGACGTGACTGTGCAACTGAACAAGAACAATATTTTACGAGCATCTCAGTCACATCTCAGTAATATTTTTATTAATCCCTTTTTGATTTATGCTACCCTTGGCCAAATTGTTCCCATCTGTCTTCATATGACTGGGCTTGGGGAGGTTAGGGGGACTATGAGGAATAAGATAAGGAATAAGAAGCTTTTGTTCACTGACAGAAAACAGGTCCACTTCATCTTCCTGTCAATACATAAAGCCTTTAAGTTACTGCTGCCCCATATCTATCAAAAGTTCAATTCAGAAAAATAATATTTAAAAATTTTTGAGAGAGACCTAGTTCACCAATTCCTCCAGAGCCTCAAATTCAGCCAAAGCAGCAGAGGTAGTAAGTTCTATAACTAGATGATATCGCATCAGTTCCTTACTGAATTGCACTTTGTGAATTATGATTTCATGCACTGTCATTAACTATACAGGGAAGCTACATAAAATAATCCTATGAAATGAGTCACAACACACTGGGTAAGAATGCTTTGAGGACACTGTTATTATATTATCAAATCCTCTTTATTAAATCCTTGGGGAAGTTTTGTTTTACCTAGCTTTATTTCTCTTGAATATGAGGTTTTATCTTGTACCCACTGTGAACTTTGTAACAAAGAATGTTTCCTTTTATATATCAGCTCAAATTAGAGTGTAAGCATATTGAAGGTATATAAATACAAAATACATATACATACATTTGTGTGTGTGTGTTTGCATTCTACACAGCACCTTGAAAAATCTTACATATAGTAAATTCACAGTACTAGTTGGTTGGCTAATTAACTACGTTCGTCCCTCTGTCCATTTCTAACACTTTTTCCAGGAATGCAATTTGGAGCAATAGTTTTAGTTGATACATAAAACTGATAAACAGAGAGGATATAATCAAAGAATTACCTTTAAAATTGTAAGTTTTATTTCTGAAATTGCTTTATCCCTGACATCTTCAAGTTGTTTCAATGCCTGAGTAGCCTGATGTAACTGTTCTTCACAAAATTCATGTAGAGAATATGTTCGAAACTTATCCAGCTAATTAAATGATAGTAAATGTTCAGTGTTGAAAGTCAAAATTCATTTTAAAAAAAAGAAAATAAAATATCTTGGTCACTGCTTCATATCATAAAGAATGGCATATTTTATACTGTTTTATATATATCATATATGCTTTATATATTATTCAAATTTAAACACTATTACTCAATCTAAGCAAACCTTTAAAGAAGACAGAAAAACACATCATTTTAATTGTTAAATTCTAGTTAGCTTTAGTTAACTTTTAAACTAAAGCAGAAAAATTCAGAAGTTGATATGTTTATGAAGTATCTATGAATTCAGGGCAATTGACAATCTTAGGAATTGCTTTTAACTTTGGAGCTCCCATTATCTGTAAAACTTAAAAATATGAACACTAGATGTAGGATAGAGAGACTAAAATTAAATAATTTAAATAAAGTAAATTACATTCTGAATTTATTCAGAATCCTGCATGGAGAAATTTCCATCAACTGTGCTGCTGAACTCCTCTAGTAATACATACATATAATTTTCACCTATTTGTGTATATTCCATTGTTCTTCCTCTTTTCAGTATTTTATTTTTCCCACATTATGTTAATTCTCTTTCCAAAATACATTTTCATCAACAAATATATGGACATCTTTATCCCTAGTTATCGGAGAAGGCAATGGCACCCCACTCCAGTACTCTTGCCTGGAAAATCCCATGGGCAGAGGAGCCTTGTAGGCTGCAGTCCATGGGGTCGCTAAGAGTCAGACATGACTGAGCGACTTCCCTTTCACTTTTCACTTTCATGCATTGGAGAAGGAAATGGCAACCCACTCCAGTGTAATACCTTATAAATATATGCTTCCAAAAACAAAAAATGGAATGCTCTGGCATTCAAATTTTGTATTAATTCTTTGTGCTCTTCCTCTCCTGGTCTCACATATGGTTACCAGGTCCTGATTTTTCCAGTTTCGTTGTTGTTGTTTAGTCACCAAGTTGTGTCCCACTCTTTGTAACCCCATGGACTACAGTAGGCCAGGCCTCTCTGTCCCTCACCCTGTCTCAGAGTTTGCCCAAGTTTCCAGTATAATGTCTCAAAAATCTTCCTTCCTTTCTGACCTCACTGCCTACTGAAGTCCTTATTACTTCGCCTGCATTATTCCCGTACTACAGTAACTGATCTTTATAATTCTACATCTCCTTGGTTTCAATTATTCTTGTAAATCTTGTAAATTACTTGTAAATCACTTGTAAATCACTATCGCATTAATTTCAGAAACTTTCAATAGTTTTTATTTATGAATAGTTCTAAAAGTTTACTCTGCACAGAAATCACCTGGCTTGTTAAAAATGTAAATTACTAGCGCCACTCACTTCGCCCTCCCCAAAAAGGGATGAGTCACAAAATTTTACAATTTTATTAAGCACTCAAAACAGTGTCCAATAAAGCACAATCGTTCTTATACAGAAAACATAATAAAAAATCCCAACACTCTTCAGTCGGTTCTGTGGTCTTGCACATGTCACAATCTAGGATTTAGTTTGTCATTTGAAAGTGAAGTTTTAGATAAAATGATTCATGTGTGTTCTTTCCCTTCTGCTGCTGCTGCTGCTAAGTCGCTTCAGTTGTGTCCGACTTTGTGCAACCCATAGATGGCAGCCCACCAGGCTCCCCCGTACCTGGGATTCTCCAGGCAAAAACACTGGAGTGGGTTGCCATTTCCTTCTCCATGTTTTCCTTCTACTTGTAAACATTTCAGTCCCTTTAAAGGTGTGAACGGAATGTCATCTGCCATATTATGAAACAGGATATTGCGGCCATCAAGTCAGTAGCTGCTGCTGCTGCTGCTGCTAAGTCACTTCAGTCGTGTCCAACTCTGTGCAATCCCACAGATGGCAGCCCACCAGGCTCCCCCGTCCCTGGGATTCTCCAGGCAAGAACACTGGAGTGGGTTGCCATTTTCTTCTCCAATGCATGAAAGTGAAAAGTGAAAGTAAAGTCGCTCAGTCGTATCTGACTCTTAGTGACCCCATGGACTGCAGCCCACCAGGCTCCTCCATCCAGCCACCCTCAACTGTGCACCCTGAGGGGATTCAGGATGGAGACAAGCAGGATACTAGCCCTAGATTGTTAAGGTGCATATCAAAGGAATGATTTCAATGGGCCCAGACTCTTGCATCTTCCCATACACAGAGAAGCACTAAATTCATTAACCTGAGATGTATTTAGATAATAATAATCTTTTGTGTTTCCAACTACCTGGTTCTCATTGCAAGATCCCCTATATACTCTGGCTCCTCCCTTACCCCTTCAAAGCAGTCCCTCAGATATACCTGACAGACTGCCTCCTCTGCTTAATTTCTCAAAAAGTTTGCCAAATAAAACAGTCTCAACTTTTAGGCTATACAGTTTTTTTCAGTCAACAAAGATATGCTTGCATTCCAGCAGTGTATTCTGGCACACTTGTAAACTCCATTCATGGCATTAACTTCTAAACAATCCCATCATATGCATTCTTAACCTTGCTTTATTCTCCTTCCCTCCTCATTGTCAATCCTCGTTGCAATCTGCATCCCCAGCTTTGTGTAGTCCCTTAGACCTAGTGCACAACTGGCCATCTTCGAATTCCTGAGCCAGGCTCAGTTCTCAGTCTATGAATCTCTGTTCTTCTTCCATCTGATCCTGGCTTCTCCAGTCTTAGAAATTTCCATTCTTGCAAAATGTCCTCACAATCCCCACTAGAAGCATCCCTGCCTTAAAGGCAGGTTCAGTTCCTACTTTTCCCTTATGCTGCTGTTCTTGATCTGATGTTTAAGACTCAATGTAACTTTCAAATCAAACATGCACTGAATATTTTACACAGATTCATATCCCTTACTTAACTGCCCTATTTCCTTCCTCTCTGGTTATTCAAGTCCAGCATAGCCTAGTTATAATATCTTTCCTTCACAAAGCATGCCTCAACCTTATCTCTAAAAATGGTTAATATCTACTTCCTCTGAATTTCTGTGGTATGACTATTTTACAAATATTATTTGCAACCAAAATTCCTTGTCTTATATTTTGCTAACTGATTAGCTAGAATGATTAGAATTAGTTATCATTTTTATATGTAAAGAATTATCTCTTTTAATAAACTATAGGGCTTCCCAGGTGGCTCAGTGGTAAAGAATCTGCCTGCCAATGCAGGAGCCGCAGGAGACACAGGTTCAGTCCCTATGTTGGGAAGATTCCCCTGGAGCAGGAAATGACAACCCACTCCAGGCTTCTTGTCAGGATAATTCCACAGATAGAAGAGCCTGGCTGGCTACAGTTCAGGGGGTGGCAGAGAGTCTGACAAGACTGAGCAACTGAGCACAATAAACTATAAGTAGATTAAACAAAGCAATGCTTTGTCTTTTACTCTGTATCCATCTCCTTTGCATTTTGCATATAATAGATAACTAACACATATTATATACTGTCTGGAAAGGTTTGTTCCCTTCTGCTTCATGTTCCAGGGGGAAGCTAACATGACTTAAGATCTCTAATAACCCCTCTGGGTCACTCTGTTAGCATTACCATCTATTAGCACTTTAGTCATAGATATCAGAGATATTCTAACATCTCCTTTGCCTTACCACCCATCAATAAGTTAACTGATAAATTCTGTCACTCATTTATTCATAAAACAATGTAATATTATAGCTGTCCAACTGTTTCCTCTTGCATTAAAACCATATTAAAAATACTCCTCTGTGAAATATTTAACTTGAATTTAATCCTTTTGAAACAATAGTATTATTACTATAACTATACAAATGATATTTCATCTGTAGTAATTAACTAATATTTCTGTAAGCATCTCCTTGCAGGAAACCACTCTCATCAGGAAATCCCTTCTGTCTCATCACTTTATCAAAGCTATACTGTAACTAACCTTAAATCAGGCACCCCTGTGCTCTGCTCATCTCCAGCTCAAATATACTTTTCAATATCTGACCTAACCTATTTGTTCTTTCTATAGACCAAATAAGTAGAAATGAAGAAGGATTAACTAACATATGACCAGAAGAGATCTGGCCAACTAATTATTATTAATTCCCTAGCTTCTCCTTCAGTAATCTCAAGAACAAACTGTGTGAACAAACTGTATAAACAAGATAGCATCTAAGAAAAGATCACAAGAAATAAAACAAGTTTGTACACAAGGGGTGGTGGCGAAACTCCAACTCCCATCTCAGTGATTAACTGAGATTACCTCCCCTTTTCCCTTTGAAAACATTCATGTCCAAGCAGGATCTTCAGAGAAGGTTTCTAGGGACATTAAGTCCACCATTTCCCCAGATTGCTGACATTCTGATCAAAATCAACCTTGCTTTCCACCAACACCTGCCTCTCTCTTGGTTATTGACTTTTCAAGGGCCAAGCAACTGGATCTGAGTTTGGTAACATTTCTTGACTAATTCTTTGATTTATTTACTCACTCAGGGACTATTCATTGAGCACCTACTATGTGTCAGTCACTAACATAATAGATTCTAAAAATAAGCTGTTCATTTGCAAGTGGTATAGTTCACACAATTTTTGCACTGACTGTCAAGTTTATAACTTGTTCAAGCCCTTTCAACTATTTCTCTAAGACTAGATGACTATTTTACTCTTCTCTCTTACACAGTGGGTAAGTGAAGTAAAAGATGCTGGAATCCTGCTCAGTTATATATGTAAAATTTACAGGTCTGTGTACTTAATTTCTTTGAAAGAACTCTACTATATAAATCAAATCATTCATTAAGAAGTCACCCTTTACGGAACTGTGGAACAAGAGAACACATAAATTTAACCAAACACTCTAAGTAGCAACTTATTACAATGTCTTGACAAGCTATAATAAGAGAACAGCTGATAACTATCAATTATGTATTACAGATAGTTGATTATTTATAAACAATATTACATGTTAGAGTTTTTGTTATAAGAAAGGGCCTCATAACAGGCTTAGGTTTTTTGTAAGGAAGAAATTTTTTCCCTTAATTATTAATTTAAAGATTATTGTTAACTGTTAAAATTGAGTGGAATAATGTTCTTTGTAGGTATTTTAGAACATTAGTCATGCATAGGGCTGGTTTACTATGGATTGAGAAGTTTGAATTTCTTCCATTTAAAATTATATTTGTTTTTCCTACTTTCTATACACCAACATTATCTAATGGTAAGATACTTCTACCTACCTTTACAAGGCATATGGCATTTGAATTATCTTCATCACCTTTTTTGAGACTAACTGCATCTTCACAAAGTCCCTTTATATAAAGCAAACAGCCTTGAAATAACTCATCAGCAAAAAATAGACTGCGATACAAAAGTGACCTGAAAGTTTAAAAATTGCCACAGACTTATCTCTCATTTGAAATGAATAAAATCAATTTAGAGTTAATTAGTATGGTTTGTTTCATATGCCTACAGTTAATATTCAATATGTATTACATGTACCATAATTTAAATAATATTGATAAAGATTAGTAAGCATTACTGGTTTGGTTTGGCTGATAATATTGAAGGCAAGATTTTGGGACTGGGTGTGATAAGAACAAAACAGAAGGGGAAACAAGTGATAACTGCCACTGAGTTCTAAAAATTTTGCAATGATACATTAGGCAATGATACACAAAAAGAATTATATTCCTGTATTTATTAAATTTAAATAAATTTCCTCAATTTAGTTTTTGTCTAATGACAGGGAAAAAAATTAACTAGATTAGCGACCATTTGGATAATGTTTCTTAAATTCTCCAACCACCATATCTTAAAATAGAGAAGTTGGTCGCTTTTCTTTTTTCTGCCTTTTCTACTGATCTGATCACAGTCACAAAGATGAGACAAATCACTGCTAACAATTCTGCAAAGAACAGGACAGAATTGGAAAAGAGCAGAATGGAAGAGATAATGCTCCTTAAAAACTGTACACCCATGGCTGATTCATGTCAATGTATGGCAAAAACCAACACAATATTGTAAAGCAATTAGCCTCCAATTAAAATAAATTAATTAATTAAAAAAAAAACTGGATTGAGAAAAGCAAACTGCCCTGAGCAACAGTGTGTAGAGAATAGGGGGGCCTTTGCCCTTCACTGATTCTTCATATATATATGAATATACAATATACAATTAGTTCTTTCTCATCTTTCCATTTTACAAGTGAAAGCTTTATATACCATGAAGCTAGTGAAGCTTAAGCTTCATGGGCTCTTTTTATTTACACAACCTCTTTCAAAGCCTTGCAATTTATCTTAAAGAAGGTCTCCTCAAATTATATAGGCTTTATATAACATGGAACTATTCTTGGATGTAAAAGAATTTGTTAATTGACATTCCTCTAAGCATCTAGTATAAAAAGGAAGATGTCAAACTAAAAACAAGCGGCATATCCCAGAAAAAGAAAGGTCACAAAAAGCAAACCTAATCTTGGTATTTATTAACAAAAGAATGATGATCAAAATTCAGATAGTAATGAACTCATATTACTCAGCATTAAATGTTTAAAGCTTTCTTTTTTCCTATAAAAATGTATTCAATTTTGTTTTTATATGTTAGCACAGGTATAAATAAACAGGGGGTGCCTTATAAAAATAAGAAATGGAAAATGGGAACAAATTTAGAGTTGTAATGGTGAAGTCTGACAAAAAATGTATCAATTAATTATTCAAGTATAGATGTTATGAGGAAATCACTAACAAATTTCATTCTGTTGTAGCAGAAAACTAAATACATTCTCCAAAATTTTACTCACACACAACATAGTATTAGAAAATATATGACAGAAGTCTATTAAAATCCAGGTCCTGGCTTCTAGGAAAATAGAGTAGGTGTACATTTCACTGTTATTCCAGCTAAATAAGTACACTAAAAACTCTGCACGTTATATATAAATCAACCAAAAGACACTGTAAGGTAGAAAAGAGAAGAAAAACTTACTAGGAATGACATGGTGCTAAGTTTGCTGGATTTCCTTTTGCCTCATACATCCTAGATTTGGAGCTGAACAAACCAGAAACCTGGAAATGCCAACAGGTATAGAAAAAAGCCTGCTGTCTAGCGAAAGAACAGGAAAGGAACAGTCTGTCAAGACAGAAAACTTTTAAAAGAATAACCATTCTAATTTAGACAAATACCATAGGAAAAAAAGGTGAAGTGGAGAACCTAGAGTTCCATCCTTGGCAAGATTCAATGAGGCACCTCTAGGGCCCCCATGGAAGGTTTTCAGAAGAAGCTGAGTAGAGAGCTGGGACTTTCATCTTCACTGGGTGGTAAAAAGCAAAGAAACAGAAAGTCATACACACACATTAAAGAAACAGAAAACATAAAGGAGAACCAAATTGAAATTTTAGAGTTGAAAAATATAATGACTAAGGAAAAAACTCATTAGATTGGTTCAACAGCAGAATGAAGTGAACAGAGAAATCAGTGAACTGGAAGACAGAAAATAGAAATTATGCAATCTAAACAAGAGAAAAAAATAGACTGAGAAAAATGAATAGAACCTCAGGGATCATTGGGACTATAAAAAAAAATATGTAGCATTTGTGTCTGCAGTCTTAAAAGGAGAATAAAAATGACAGGAATACTTCAAGGAATAATGAATGAAAATTTGCCAAGTTTGCCTGAGGCTCTGCAACAACCAAGAGGGTTGAGATGGGGAAGGGACATATGTATACCTATGGCTGATTCATGTTGATGTTTGGCAGAAACCAACACAATTCTGTAAAGCAATTATCCTTCAATTCAAAAATAAATAAATTAAAATTTCTTTTAAAAAAGAAAATTTGCCAAGTTTGTCAAAAGACACAAAAACAGAGATTTAAGCCAGGGAAACCCAAAGAAGAATAAAGATACATAAATCCACATCAAGACACATCAAAGTCAAACTTCTGTTACTTAAGTACACAAAAAGATACAATGATACTATAGATAACCCTAAAAGGAATTCTAAAAAGTGTTCAAGTAATCTCCAAGAAGGCAGGAAGGAAAAAACAGACAAAACGAAAACACAGAGCAAACAGAAACCAAAAAACAAAATGGCAAACTGAAGCCCTAAGATACAAATAATGAACTGCAAATGGTCTAAATATACCAATTAAAGACAGAGATTGGTAGATGAATTTAGCAATCCCACTGCTGGGCATACACACCGAGGAAACCAGAATTCAAAGAGACACGTGTACCTCAATGTTCATCACAGCACTGTTTATAATAGCCAGTACATGGAAGCAACCTAGATGTCCATCAGCAGATGAATGGGTAAGAAAGCTGTGGTACATATACACAATGGAGTATTACTCAGCCATTAAAAAGAATACATTTGAATCAGTTCTGATGAGGTGGATGAAACTGGAGCCTATTATACAGAGTGAAGTAAGCCAGAAAGAAAAACACCAGTACAATATACTAACGCATATATATGGAATTTAGAAAGATAGTAATGACAACCCTGTATGCAAGACAGCAAAAGAGACACAGACGTATAGAACAGTCTTTGGGACTCTGTGGGAGAGGGAGGGGGGGATGATTTGGGAGAATGGCATTAAAACATGTATAATATCATATAAGAAACGAATCACCAGTCCAGGTTCGATGCAGGATACAGGAAGCTTGGGGCTGGTGCACTGGGATGACCCTGAGGGATGGTATAGGGAGGGAGGTGGGAGAGGGGTTCAGGATGGGGAACACATGTACATCTGTGGAGGATGCATGTTGATGTATGGCAAAACCAATACAATATTGTAAAGTAAAGAAAATAAAAAATTAAAAAAAGTGACCTAACTATATGCTATCTACAAGAAACTAATATTCAGCAACAAATCCCCTTTCTTCCAACTTCTCATCCTCACTTTTTGCTCCAGTCATCCCTGAAGCAAAGACTGTCACTTTAACAAGGAGGAGGAGTTGAGTAAAAGCCCAGGTCTGCACATTAAAGTCCATAAATACCATGAGAAAACTATAATGCAAAAAGACACAAAAGTGGAAGCAGTAATCGATTTTATTTTCTTGGGCTCCAAAATCATTGCAGATGGTGACTGTAGCCATGAAACTTAAAGAAGTCTGCTCCCTGGAAGGAAAGCTACAACAAACCTAGACAGCTTGTTAAAAAGCAAAGACATTATTTTGCCAACAAAGGTCCATATAGTCAAAGCATTGGTTTATCCAGTAGTCATGTACAGATGTGAGAGCTGGACCATAAAGAAGGCTCAGCACCAAGGAACTGATGCTTTTGAACTGTGGTGCAGGAGAAGACTCTTGAGAGTCCCTTGGACTGCAAGGAGATCAAACCAGTCAATCCTAAAGGAAATCATCCCTGAATATTCATTGGAAGGACTGTTGCTGAAGCTGAAGCTCCAATACTTTGGTCACCTGTTGCGAAGAACTGACTCATTGGAAAAGGCCCTGACACTGGGAAAGACTGAAGGCAAAAGGAGAAGAGAGCAGCAGAGGATGAGATCGTTAGACAGCATCACTGACTCAATGGACATGAATTTAAGTAAACTCCAGGAGATGATGGAGGACAGAGGAGCCTGGCATGTTGTAGTCCATGGGGTTGCAAAGAGCTGGATATGGCTTAGTGAGTGAAGAGCAACAAGAATGTCCCAATGTTCACAGCAGCACTATTTACAATAGCCATGACATGGAAGCAACCGATATGTCTGTTGACAGATTAATGCATAAAGAAGTTTTGGTATACATATACAATGGAATATTACCTAGCCATAAAAATGAATGAATCTGAGTTAGTTGTCATGAGGCAGATGAACCTAGAACCTGTCAAACAGAGTGAAGTAGGTCAGAAAGAGAAAAACAAATACCATATATTAAAGCATATATACGAAATGTAGAAAAATGGTATTGATGAACCTTTGCTGGGCAGGAACAGAGTCACCCACATAGAGAGTGAATCTATGGACACAGTGGGGGAAAGAAAGGATGAGACAAATTGAGACAGTATCATTGACATATACCACGTGTAAAATAGTTGTGGGAAGCACCTATACAGCACAGGAAACTTAGCTCAGTGCTCTGTGATGACCTAGAGGGCTGGGATGGTGAGTTGGGTAGGAGAGAGGCTCAAGAGGGAGGGGACATATGTATACTGATAGCTGATTCGCATTGTTGTACAGCAGAATTAACACAGCGTTGTAAAGTAATTATCACCCAATGAAAAGAAAAGTTCACCTAGCTCAGCAAAGCAGGGAGGTCAAATAGTTTCTCTATGGTTTGAAGAAGCAAGTTAATTATTAGCCTAATACCTGGCATGCAGTAGATGCTAAATAGACATTTTTAAATTTTAAAAAGGATAAGCCAAAGATTAGGAGAAAATATTTATAACCATGTATCTGTCAAAGAACTCATATCCAGAATATAAAAAGAATTCTTAAAATGCAACAGTATGAAGACAAACAATTCAATTAGAAAATGTACAAAAGACATGAAAAGACATTTTACCAAAGAAGAGAATCAGATGGAAAATAAGCAAATGAAGACACTAAATATCAGTCATTAGGGGAATGCAGACTAAAACCACAATAAGATATTATTACACACCTACTAAAATGTCTAAAATAGAAAATAGCAACAACTTCAAATGGTAGTAAGAATGTGGAGAAACTGAATTACTAATACATTGTGTGGGAATGGAAAAAAGGCATAATCACTCTGGAATGTCTTGGTAGTTTCTTTAAAAATTAAACATGCAATTATAGTAAGACCCAGTAAGTGCACTTGTGGTGATTTACCCCAGAAAAATGAAAACTTATGTTCACACAAAAACCTGTTTATGCATGTTTATATAGCAGCTTTATCTGTATTAGGCAAAGGCTGGGTAACATGCAGGTGTGCTTCAAGAGAGACAAACTGTGGTACATCCTAACCATGGACTGTTACCCAGCAGTAAAAATAAATGATTAATATATGCAACAACCTGGATGAATCTCCACAGAGTTATGCTACATGAAAAATCAATCCCAATGGTTATATAATGCATAATTTCACTTATATTACATTCTATCAAAGGACAAAATTACAGAAATCATAAAGAGATTAGTGCTTGCCACAGGTTGAGAGTGGGAGTGAGAAGGAAGAGAGTATAGCTATTAAAGGATTAAAAGACAACATGAAAGATACAGAAATGTTCTGTATCTTGATTTTACTACTGTCATTATCCTGGTCATACTATATCTTTGAAAGATATTACCACCAGGGGAAGATGGTGAGAAAGGCACATGAGATTGCTCTATATAAATTCTTACAACTGTATTTTCATCATAATTATCTCAAAGTAAAAGTTTAACAGCAACAAGAAAATCTGGCTGTAATATAGAATTAACTGTCATCTATCTTGGATGATTTAATCATTTCC
This sequence comes from Bos grunniens, assembly GCF_055505025.1. Lineage (NCBI taxonomy): Eukaryota > Metazoa > Chordata > Mammalia > Artiodactyla > Bovidae > Bos > Bos grunniens. Next base: position 52,985,548 of record NC_141180.1, read on the forward strand.
CTTCCTGGAGGCAAAACTTAGCTCAAGTGAGGGTTTCTCTGGCAGCATAGTAAAGAATCCACCTGCCAATGCAGGGGACACAGGTTCAATCCCTGGTCTGGGACGATTCCACATGCTGCAGCACAACTAAGCCTTTGTACCACAATTACTGAAGCCCACATATCTAGAGCCTGTGGTCTGCAATGAGAAGCCACCGCAATGAGAAGCCTGCATAGAGCAACAAGAAAATAGCCCCCACTCACTGCAACTAGAGAAAACCTATGCACAGCAATGAAGACCCAGCACAGTCAAAAATAAATGACCAGTTTGAAGATGACATGATACTGTGCATCATTTCAGTTCAGTTCAGTCACTCAGTCATGTCCGACTCTTTACAACCCAATGGACAGCAGCACACCAGGCCTCCCTGTCCATCACCAACTCCCGGAGTTTACTCAAACTCATGTCCATTGAGTCGGTGATGCCATCCAACCATCTCATTCTCTGTTATCCCCTTTTCCTCCCACCTTCAATCTTTCCCAGCATCAGGATCTTTTCAAATGAGTCAGTTCTAATCAGGTGGCCAAAGTACTGGAATTTCAGCTACAACATCAGTCCTTCCAATGAATATTCAGGACTGAGTTCCTTTAGGATGGACTGGTTGGATCTCATTGCAGTCCAAGGGACTCTCAAGAGTCTTCCTCAACACCACAGTTCAAAAGCATCAATTCTTCAGTGCTCAGCTTTCTTTATAGTCCAACTCTCACATCCATACATGACTATTGGAAAAACCATAGCTGTGACTAGACTGACCTTTGTTGGCAAAGTACTGTCACTGCTTTTTAATATGCTGTCTAGGTTGGTCATAACTTTTCTTCCAAGAAGCAAGCATCTTTTAATTTCATGGCTGCAGTCACCATCTGCAGTGATTTTGGAGCCTCCCAAAATAAAGTCTCTGACTATTTTCACTGTTTCCCCATGTATTTGCCATGAAGTGATGGGACCAGATGCCATGATCTTCGTTTTCTGGATGTTGATCTTTAAACCAACATTTTCCCTCTCCTTTTTCACTTTCATCAAGGGGCTCTTTAGTTCTTCTTCACTTTCTGCCATAAGGGTGGTGTCATTTGCATATCTGAGGTTATTGATATTTCTCCTAGCAATCTTGATTCCAACTTGTGCTTCATCCAGCCTAGTGTTTCTCACTATGTACTCTGCATGTAAGTTAAATAAGCAGGGTGACAATATACAGCCTTGACGTACTCCTTTCCCTATTTGAAACCAGTCTGTTGTTCCATGTCCAGTTCTAACTGTTGCTTCCTGGTCTGCATAAAGATTTCTCAGGCGGCAGGTCAGGTGGGCTGGTATTCCCATCTCTTTCAGAATTTTCTACAGTTTGCTGTGATCCACACAGTCAAAGGCTTTGGCATGGTCAATAAAGCATATGTTTTTCTGAAACTCTCTTGCTTTTTCGATGATCCAGCGGATGTTGGCAATTTGATCTCTGGTTCCTCTGCCTTTTCTAAAACCAGCTTGAATATGTGGAATTTCACAATTCACCTACTGTGAAAAACTATATGAAAACTGAAAAGCTATAGGAAATTAGCTTACTATAAAATTAGAATACTTCCTAATGCTATACACAAAGATAAATTCAAAATGGATTAAAGACCTGAATGTAAGACCAGAAACTATAAAACTCTTAGAGGAAAACATAGGCAGAACACTCGATGAAATAAATCAAAGCAAGATCTTCTATGACCAACCTCCTAGAGTAATGGAAATAAAGGCAAATATAAACAGATGAGACCTAATTAAACTTAAAAGTTTTTGCAAAGCAAAGGAAACTACAAGGTGAAAAGACAACCCTCAGAATGGGAGGAAGTAATAGCAAAGGAAACAACTGACAAAGAATTAATTTCCAAAATATACAAGCATCTCATGTAACTCAATATCAGAAAAACAAACAACCCAATCCAATCCTTTTTAGGGAAAAAGACCTAAACAGACATTTCTCTAAAGAAGATACATAGATGGCTAACAAACACATGAAAAGATGCTAGCACAACATCACTCATTACTAGAGAAATGCATATCAAAACGGCTGTGAGATACTACCTCATACCAGTCAGAATGGCCATCATCAAAAAGTCTACAAACAATAAATGCAAGAGAGGGTCTGGAGAAGAGGGAACCCTCTTGCATTGCCAGTGGGAATTGATACAGCCACTATGGAAGATGGTTTGGAGATTTCTTAAAAGGAATAAAACCACCATATGACCCAGCAATCCCACTACTAGGCATATACCCTGAGGAAACCAAAACTGAAAAAGACACATGTACCCCAATGTTCACTGCAGCACTATTAATAATAGCTATAACATGGAAGCAACCTAGATGTCTACTGACAGATAAATGGATAAAGAAGCTGTGGTATATATATGTACTAGACAGTATATTAAAAAGCAGAGACATTAGTTTACTGATAAAGGTCTGTATAGTCAAAGCTTTGGTTTTTCTAGTAGTCATGTATGGATGTAAGAGTTGGACCATAAAGAAAGCTGGATGCTGAAGAATTGATGCTTTTGTACTGTGGTGTTGGAGAAGACTCTTCAGAGTCCCTTGGACTGAAAGGAGATCCAACCAGACCATCCTAAAGGAACTCAGTCCTGAATATTCATTGGAAGGACTGATGCTGAAGCTAAAACTCCAATACTTTGGCCACCTGATGCGAAGAACCAACTCACTGAAAAAGACCCTGATGCTTGGAAAGATCGAAGGCTGGAGGAGAAGGGGACAACAGAGGATGAGATGATTGGATGGCATCACCGACTCAACGGACACGATTTTTGAAATGTGAAAGCTCAGGGAATTGGTGATGAACACAGAAGCCTGGCGTGCTGCAGTCCATGGGGTCACAAAGAGCTGGACACAAATGAGCAACTGAACTGAACTGACTATATTTATATATATAGTAACACATTTTATGTTAAATATATATAATATTATAATAGTCTTTTAAAAATGACATAGATTAAATTTAATCATAAGGGGTATAGAATGTGACTTTTTAATCACTGAGTTAAAATTCATGTATATCTATTTGCATACTACATATTTCAAATAAGGCTTCCTCTCAAAATTTTTATAATTGTATTTCATAGACTTACCTGCTCTTATCAGTCTTAATTCTTTTAACGGTCAGTTTCCAAGTAACAAATAATTTATTAATTCTGAAAAGAAAAACACTTCTTAATTCTATATTCGTAAATCAGTACTAACAAAATAGATGAATAATTTAGTAAAGTCTTAGTAATACTAGAAAATTCCCTAGAAAACGTTTCATTCATCCTGAGCTACCTAAAGGAAATATTAAACCATATCACCTTTTTCCCAACCTATCAATAGAATACAGAGCACAAAGCAAATTAAGTTATTAAACTTCCCATAGATACATAATTAATTTAGTTCCAATATTCAAATAAGTATAAAACCTGTAAAACTACTATTTTCATTATAGATTCATTTGGTTACTAGTTTTAAAAGAGAATCATACTTCAAGAAGAGTCAAAGGAGTCAAGATGGAGGAGTAAGAGGATGCAGAGTTCACCTTTCGCCACAAATGAATCAAGAATATATTTACAAATGAAACAGTTCTCACAGAGCATTTACTTAACACTACCTCACTCCAGTACTCTTGCCTGGAAAATCCCATGGATGGAGGAGCCTGGTGGGCTGCAGTCCATGGAGTCGCTAAGAGTCGGACACGACTGAGCGACTTCACTTTCACTTTTCACTTTGATGCATTGGAGAAGGAAATGGCAACCCACTCCAGTGTTCTTGCCTGGAGAATCCCAGGGACGGGGGAGCCTGGTGGGCTGCCGTCTCTGAGGTCACACAGAGTCAGACACGACTGAGGCGACTTAGCAGCAGCAGCAGCAGCAGCAGAGGACCTCAGACACCTAAAGGGACAAGAAAGATCCCCACGTAACTGGGTAAGACAAAAGAAAGAAGAAGGGAAAAGGAAAAGGAGGGGAAGTGGATTGGGACCTGTGCTCCTGGGGGGAGCTGAAGGAAAGAAGAGGTTTCAGCATGCAAGAAAGCCCTCTTACTGGTGGGGAGATCAGCTAGGACAGCTTTGAGGGCTGGGAGGAGAGCACAGCAACCAGTCTGTGGTGGCAGAACAGAGTGAAACCTACACAGGTTGGAGCCACAGCTCTGCGTGCCCCAGCCTGAGACATGTGTCTGCCAGTGCAGACAAAGCATAGGTACTGGACTGTGGGGTTTGATGAGCAGACCTCGGGAAAGGACTGCTGTTGGCTGTGAGGAGACAGTCAAAGGGGTGGGGGAGAGTAGCTCTTCAACCAGAAATGCTCACGCAGAAAGCAAGCCTGTAGAGCCACAGAAGTGAGGTGCCATTGCTGAATGAAGCACAAAGTGTGAGGCTGCCATTGCAGCCCCTCTTCCCATGCACCAGCCCCTGCCTCCCTGGACACTAGAAAAGGATCCTGCCAGGGCTGGCTCTCTTTGTGCTTGTGACTGCCATCTCCCCCACCCCCTGCCCCTGCACTCCACTGCCACTGGCAGGCTCAGATGCTCCAGGGAAGTCTGAGGCACAGACGCCCGTAGGTGGTCCTCATGCAGAAGTGGGGCTGAAACCACAGCTGAGACATAGGAGCTGTGAAACTAAGGAAAATGAGCTGAAACCTCTCCTTACAACAGTACAGATAGCAGATTTACACACCTGTGACAGGTTTTATAAACTCAGCACCTGCGGAACATCTGAATGATCAACAAGTGATCCCATAATACACAGAAATCTCCTGTATTCCTATACACTAACAAAACCTATCAGAAAATGAAATTAAGAAAACAATCCCATTTATCATTACATCAAGGCTTCCCAGGTGGCTCAGCAGTAAAGAATCCACCTGCAGGAGATGGTTTCAATGTCTGGGTCAGGAAGATCCCCTGGAGGAGGAAATGGCAACCCACTCCAGTATTCTTTCATGGAAAATCCCATGGATGATAGAGGAGCCTGGCAGGCTATAGTCCATGTGGTTGTGAAGAATCAGACACAACTAAGTGAGCATGCACACACCATTGCATCAAAAAGAATAAAACACCAAGAAGATACCAACTGAAGGAGGCAAAAGACCTGTACTCTAAAACTATAAGAAGCTAATGAAAGAAACTGAAGATGACACAGACAGAAAGACATACTGTGCCCCTGAATTGGAAGAATCAACACTGTCAAAATGACTATAATACCCAAGGTAATCTACAGATTCAATGCAATCTCTACCAAATTACCAATGGCATTTTTTATAAAACTAGAACAAACATTTTTTTAATTTGTATGGAAACACAAAAAACCTCAAAAAGCAACATAAGCTTGAGAAAAAAATAACAGAGCTGGAGGACTCAGGCTCCCTGACTTTACACTATACTATTATACAAAACTACAATATTCAAAATAGTATGGTATTGGCACAAATATAGAAACATAGATTAGTGGAACAGCATAAAGAGCTCAGAAATAAATTCAAGTACTCAAAGTCAATTAATCTATAATAAAGAGGCAAGAATTTATAATGCAGAAAAGATAGACTCTTCAATAAGTGATACTCAGCAAATTGGACAGCTGCATGTAAAAGAAATAAATTAGAACATTTTCTAACACCATATACAAATATAATGGATTAAAGAACTAATGTTAAGACCATATACCATAGAACTACCAGAGGAAAAGAAGACATAAACAAGACATTCTTTGACAGAAATTACAGCAATTTCTTTTATATACACCTCCTAAAGAAAAGGAAATAAAAGCAAAAGTAAACAGATGAGACCTAATTAAACTTAAAAGGTTTTGCACAGCAAAGGAAACCACTGACAAAACAAAAGGACAACCTACTGAATGGGAGAAAATATTTGCCAATGATATGACCAATCAAGGAATTTAATATCCAACATATATAAACAACTATACATCTCAACATCAAAGAAAAGATTAAAAAATGGGCAGAAGAATTGAACACTTTTCCAAAGAGGAAATGCAGACAGCCAATGGGTACATGAAAAGATGCTCAACATTGCTAATGATCAGGGAACTGCAAATCAAAAACACAATGAGATTTTTACCTCATATCTGTCAGAAGTGCTATCATCAAAAACAACAAGTGGAACAAATGTTGGCAAGGATATGGAGAAAAGAGAGCCCTTGTACACTGTTTATGGGAATGTAAATTAATACAATCACCATGGAAAAGTGTGGAGGTCCCTCAAAACAGTAAAAATAGATCTACCATATGACCACTCTTGATTACATATCCAAAAAAAACAAAAACACTAATTCAGCAAGATACAGGCACCTCAATGTTCACAGCAGCATTATTTACAATTGTGAAATTATGGCAGCAAACTCAGGGTCCATCAACAGATGAATGGATAAAAAGATGTGGATTACACTTACACACACACACACACACACACAATGGACTACTATTCAGTCATAAAAAGGTATTAAATTTTGTCATTTGCAGCAACACGCATGGACTTGGAAGCCATTAAGCTACATAAAATGTCAAACAAAGAAAGACAAATACTCTATAATATCACTTATATGTGGAATCTATATAACCCAGTAGTGAATATAACAAAAAAGAAGACGACTCACAGGTACAGAAATGAACTATATGAACTACTGGCTACCAGTAGGGAGGTAGCAATATAGGGGTTGGGGAGTAGAGGTAAAAGCTATCGCATGTAAGATAGGCTCAAGATGTACTTACTGTACAATACTGAGAACACAGTCAATATTTTTAACAATTGTAAATGGAAAACAATCTTTAAAAATTGCATAAAAATATAAGATTTTTAAAATTTAAGATAATACATGTCATTTTGATATTATTTAATCCTTATGTTTTTAAAATATGCATTGGTACTTTTAAAAGCTCAAAGAATCTACATCAAAAGGAATGGAAGTTTCCCTGATGATTATTCATCATCTTTAGTTTTCACACATGAAATAAACATGCTCAATTGTTAAAAAATTTCCCTTAACTTCTCTAAATGAACACTGCCACCTATTTTATGCACTTGTGAAACTGTCTAGTGCTTTATCACAATCTCAGTAGTTTTTCCATCTTGATGAAAACAGTCATTCTTAAACAAACATTGAAATGTGATTCTTATTTGTCAAAGTGAGATTCCTGATGTAGTTGATGAGTCAGTGGGGAGGCAAAATGGCAGGGCTAAGACTGCCCAGGAGACAAATAGCCAGCCAGTCTTAGTGACATCATTAGCTGATTTTGAATCAAAGAAGACAGACGGGAGCTATTCGAGCAGTTCAAAAAGAATCTGGTGATGTCGTTTAAATAGAAATGACACCTGGAAATCAGAAATGGCCTGAGGCCCTGGAAAGCCAAAATGCTTCAGACAAATCTAGCAACTTGACCTTAAATCAGGCTCCAAAGACACATAAACAAGATCTTACCTCACTCTAATCCAGACACATAGAGTCATGGTACCTCAGGATGCTAGAAGACACCTGGAAACCCAGATGAATCATAGGGGAACCCACTGATGGTATAATGAGTATATGCACCAAGCCATAGAAATTAATACTTCAGAAAGTTTCATGAGGTAAAAAGGCAATAATGATGCTAAAGTCATCATTGCACTGTATATACAGCATCACCAGCCTAAGTCATTACTGTTTTCATATTTATCTTTTTTTTCTATTTGAAACATAACTTATTACAGTATTAGTGGTAAATATGTTAAAAATCAAAATAAAAAAATCAAATGAACCCAGAAGTTTAAAGTTGACTAAAACTTAACATATTTTTCTTAACATCAATAAAGAAAACCAATCATTTTGACTGTGGACTTATTGATGCCAAATGTCATATAAAAAGATGATTCTTATCCCAGTTCCAACTGGATATCCAAATTCTAATCAATGAAACTTATTTAGGGCATAATAGACCCTGAGAACTTATTACAAGGCAAGGATAACAGTAATGGAGAAGGAAATGGCAACCCACTCCAGTATTCTTGCCTGGAGAATCCCATTCACAGAGGAACCTGATGGGTTGCAGAGAGTCAGACTCAACTTAGCGACTAAACAACAAGGATAACAGTGGAAACTTCAAGATTACAGTTTAAATAAATAGATATAGAAAGTAATGTCCCAGATAATATCATAAACTAATAAATCTAGAATCAGAAACTTCTAGCTTCACTAATAGTACCTAATACAGGGAAGTAACTATTACACATATTCTTGAAAAGAAGCTTCTCAGAATTGTTAATCATCTCCACTGTATGTGCCTTCGGTTCCAAACAGTAACAAAATCAGCTTCATTTTCTGCCAACCTCTTCAGTGCTTCAGGGACAGCATTACTACCTTTGATTATACATTAAACTTATTCCTGACTAAAAAGTGTTGAACTTGCTATATTGTCTGCCTGGAACTCCTTTCTCTCAAGACCCCACATGGATGTCTCCTCTACACCACATAGAGGTCTCTACTTAAAAACATCTCTGACAATCTTATCTAAAGTAGTAACACACATATACACACACATCTCTGTTTTATTATCTTTCTAGTCCTTATCACTATCTGAAATTATCTTACTTATTCAACATCTATATCTTTCTTCATTAGAATATAAATTCTATAGGTAAAGAGACATTGCATAATTTTCCCCAGGTGGATCTCCAGTGCCCAAAACAGAAAAACAGAGCAAATACATAATAAATACTTGTTCACTACATGACTAACTTCTCTGCCATAAGATCCATTCATTTCTCTTACTGAAAAGTTACCAGGTTCTTAGTTATTTCAACTATTTACTATATTAAGTGTAGCTATTTAAAATATTATCTATTTATTTCCTTAGCACACAGTAAAATGCACAAAAAGGAAAACATTAAGGATGAAACAAAATTTTATAAAACTAGGTTTCAGTTCAGTCGCTCAGTCGTGTCCGACTCTTTGCGACCCCATGAACTGCAGCACGTCAGTCCTCCCTGTCCATCACCAACTCCCAGAGTTCACTCAAAGTCATGTCCACTGAGTCAGTGTGATGCCATCCAGCCATCACCGACTTGATGATCAGCCTCTGTCATTCCCTTCTCCTCCTGCCCCCAATCCCTCCCAGCATCATAGTCTTTTCCAATGAGTCAACTCTTCTTATGAGGTGGCCAAAGTACTGGAGTTTCAGCTTTAGCATCATTCCTTCCAAAGAACACCCAGGACTGATCTCCTTTATAATGGACTGGTTGGATCTCCTTGCAGTCCAAGGAACTCTCAAGAGTCTTCGCCAATACCACAGTTCAAAAGCATCAATTCTTCAGCGCTGAGCTTTCTTTATAGTCCAACTCTCACATCCATACATGACTACTGGAAAAACCATAGCCTTGACTAGATGGACCTTTGTTGGCAAAGTAATGTCTCTGCTTTTTAATATGCTATCTAGGTTGGTCATAACTTTCCTTCCAAGGAGTAAGCGCCTTTTAATTTCATGGCTGCAACCACCATCTGCGGTGATTTTGGAGCCCAGAAAAATGAAGTCTGACACTGTTTCCCCATCTATTTCCCATGAAGTCATGGGACCAGATGCCATGATCTTAGTTTTCTGAATGTTGAGCTTTAAGCCAACTTTTTCACTCTCCTCTTTCACTTTCATCAAGAGGCTTTTTAGTTGCTCTTCACTTTCTGCCGTAAGGGTGGTGTCATCTGCATATCTGAGGTTATTGATATTTCTCCTGGCAATCTTGATTCAGCTTGTTCTTCTTCCAGCCCAGCGTTTCTCATGATGTACTCTGCATATAAGTTAAATAAGCAGGGTGACAATATACAGCCTTGACGTACTCCTTTTTCTATTTGGAACCAGTCTGTTGTTCCATGTCCAGTTCTAACTGTTGCTTCCTGACCTGCATAAACCGGGTATACACACTGAAAAATCAGCATTCTGGGACTACTTTGTGAAAGTAGTACTATTCTGTTCAAAGAGCCTCAGGAATCCTGATACTATGTAATGTAATATGTAATTTAATGTAACTAGTTGTTGCTCAGTCACTTAGTTGTTTCTATTTGTGATCCCATGGACTGCAGCATGCCGGGCTTCCCTGTCCTTCACATCTCCCAGAGCTTGCTCAAACTCATGTCCATTGAGTCGATGATGCCATCCAACTATCTTGTCCTCTTTTGTTTCCTTCTCCTCCTGCCTTCTATCTTTCCCAGCATTAGGGTCTTTTCCAATAAGCTGGCTCTTCTCATCAGGTGGCTAAATTATTGAAACTTCAGCTTAGCTACAGTGCTTCCAATGAATATTCAGGGTTGATCTCCTTTAGGATAGACTGGTTTGATCTCCCTTACTCTCAAGAGTCTTCTCCAGTACCACAGTTCGAAAGCATCAATTCTTCAGCGCTCAGCCTTCTTGATGGTCCAACTCTCACATCTATACATGACTACTGGAAAAACCATAGCTTTGACTATACAGACTTTTGTTGCCAAAGTAAAATCTCTGCTTTTTCATATGCTGTCTAGGTTTGTCATGGAGCTTCCCTGGTGGCTCACACCATAATCTCCCTGCAATGCAAGAGACCCAGGTTCGATCCCTGGGTTGGGACAATACCCTGGAGAAGGAAATGGCAACCTACTTCAGTATTCTTGCCTGGAGAATCCCATGGATGGAGAAGCCTGGTGGGCCCATAGAGTTGCAGAGAGTTGTACATGACTGAAGTGACTTTGCATGCAGCTGGTTTGTCATTGCCTTTCTTCCAAGCTATCACTGGAGCTATCACTGGAGAAGGGAATGGCAAACTACTTCAGCATTCTTGTCTTGAGAACCCCATGAACAGTATGAAAAGGCAAAAAGATATAACACTGAAAGATGAACTCCCCAAGTTGGTAGGTGCCCAATATGCTACTGGAGAAGAGCGGAAAAACAGCTCCAGAAGGAATGAAAATGCTGAGCCAAAGCCAAAACAACGACCAGTTGTGGATGCATCTGGTGGTGAAAGTAAAACCGGATGCTGTAAAGAACATATTGCATAGGAACCTACAAGGTTATATCCACGAATCAAGGTAAACTGGAAGTGGTCAAACAGGAGATGGCAAGAGTGAAGACTGACATTTTAGCAATCAGTGAATTAAAATGGACCGGAATGGGTAAATTTAATTCAGGTGACCATTATATTTACTACTGTGGGCAAGAATCCCTTAGAAGAAATGGAGAAGCCCTCAGAGTCAACAAGAAAGTCCAAAATGCAGTACTTGGGTGCAATCTTAAAAACAACAGAATGATCTCTGTTCATTTCCAAGGCAAACTATTCAGTATCAAAGTAATTCAAGTCTATGCCTCAACCACTAATGTTGAAGAAGCTGAACAGTTCTATGAAGACCTATAAGATCTTCTAGAACTAACACCAAAAAAAGATGTCCTTTTCATCATAGGGGACTGGAATGCAAAAGTAGGAAGTCAAGAGATACCTGAAGTAACATGAAAGCTTGGCCTTGGAGTACAAAATGAAGCAGGGCAAAGGCTAACAAAGTTTTGGTAAGAGAATGCACTGGTCATAGCAGACATCCTCTTCCAACAACACAAGAGAAGACTCTACACATGGACATCACCAGATGGTCAATACCAAAATCAGACTGATTATATTCTTTGCAGCCGAAGACGGAGAAGCTCTATACGACAGTCAGCAAAAACAAGACCCAGAGCTGACTGTGCTCAGATCATGAATTCCTAATTGCAAAATTCAGACTACAACTGAAGTAAGTAGGGAAAACCACCAGGCCATTCAGGTATGACCTAAATCAAATCCCTTATGATTATACAGTGGAAGTGACAAATAGATTCAAGGGATTAGATCTGACAGAGTGCCTGAAGAACTATGGACAGAGGTTCGTAACAATGCACAGGAGGCCCTGATCAAAACCATCCTCAAGATAAATGCAAAACGACTGCCTGAGGAGGCCTTACAATTAGCTGAGAAAAGAAGAGAAGCTAAAGGCAAAGGAGAAAAGGAAAGATATACCCATTTGAATGCAGTGTTCCGAAGAACAGCAAGGAGAGACAAGAAAGCTTTCCTAAGTGAGAAATATCAAAGAAATAGAGAAAAACAATAGGAAGACTAGAGAACACTTCAAGAAAATTAGAGATACCACGGGAACATTTCATGCAAAGATGGGTACAATAAAGGAGAGAGATGGTATGGACCTAACAGAAGCAGAAGACACTGAGAAGAGGTGGCAACAATACACAGAAGAACTATTCATAAAAGAGCTTAATGACCCAGATATCCATGATGGTGTGAGCACTCACCTAGAGCCAGACATCCCGGAGTGTGAAGTCAAGTGGGCCCTAGGAAGCACTACTACAAACAAAGCTAGTGGAGGTGATAGAATTCCAGCTGAGCTATTTCAAATCCTAAAAGATGCTGCTGCTGAAGTGCTGCACTCAATATGCCAGCAAATTTGGAAAACTCAGCAGTGGCCACAGGACTAGAAAAGGTTTTCATTCCAATCCCAAAGAAGGGCAATGCCAAATGTAACTTGTAACTAGATAAATTTTTAAATGACCTTAAATTAAAAAGCTCTCCACCTCCCTAATTCTGTTTTACTTTCCTTTATACCATTTCGTCTCCACCTGACATGTTACGTTTTCATGTGTTCTTTTTATTATTTCTCACGCACTATAATCTGGGATTCCCTGGTGACTCAAGACAGTAAAGAATTTGTCTCCAATGTGGGAGACCCAGGTTGGATCCATCAGTTGGGAAGATCCCCTGGGGAAAGGAATGACAACTCACTCCAGTATTCTTCCCTGGAGAATTCCATGGAAGAGGAGCCCAGAGGGCTACAGTCCATGGAGTCACAAAGAGTCATACATGACTAGCGACTAACACAAATACACACACACTATAATCTACATTCTTTTGAGAGTAAGACAATTCCTTGGTTTGTTCAATACATTATTCCCAGCATCTAGAATAATGTCTGGTTCTTAGCAGACTTTCATAAATATTCATTTAATGAATAAATGCATGAAAATCAAAAGGTAAGTTAATTATAATTTAAGTTTGCTTGAATATAAAATATCTTTTTCTTAAAGTATTTATCCAAAAAGGTTAAGAGTTTTAATACTTAAATGAGTACATTTCTCTTATCTAAAAAATTGTTATGATATACACTATTTCCTCTGTAATTCCCCATGTATATTGCATTACTGTAGTAGAACCCAGATGTTATCCAGGCAATTGCAATTTCACCAGGATCACACTACAAATAATTGGTTTCATGTTCATTCATCTCACCGAAAATTGGAAAATATCTTGAATTGCTGTAATAAATAGTAACATCTTCTTTCTAGTAGCCATTCCAAAGTAGGTATAAGTTCTATTTCTTCTTCACCACCTATTTTAGTAACCTGCATATATAAAGGACAAAACATGACTCAACTTTCTTAAAAAACCATGCACTATATTCAGGAAATTACAAAAAGCTGTATTTGGCTCATAGCTAGTTGCCTTTATAGTAAGCTTTTTCTGTAACTGACCTCTGCCACTTCATCTACACTCAAACTTGATTTCCCTTCACAAATAACCATTACTTTGAATCTCATAATTTTTACATTTTCTATAAAATATTTATGAACTTAATTTTAACTACATGGATGCAACAGTTTCTAAGTGCATAATAATCCCAATCTCCAGATAATCCCATTTTGACATTCAAAAAACAAGATATGCTTCCTCTCTTCCCAAGAGTATCTCTCCCCCATCTAAATGTAATATTTTCTTAAATTTCTTTCATAAATAAAAGTTGCCTATATCAACACATATGCATTTATATGCATGTTTTTATTTATTTAGAAGTTGTTCATTCCACTTTCAATTGATAATACATGTTTGAGGTATTTCCGTATCTGCACAGTCTACTACTTCATTTACATTTACATGCCCATGTACATCTAAGAGTTTAGTTAGGAGAATGAAAGGGCAGAAAAAGTCAGATAGACATTAAACAAATGATGGAAACAAATTAATTGTGTACTTACAACTTGTGGTAAATATCAAGGTTTTCTCTAAGAGTATAATATGGAAATTTCTAGATCTGGGAATGAAGTTTCTGAAAAATCTGAGAAAATACTCTACTTTTATTATTACAATACTTACTATGCCAGCAAATGCCTGTTTTCTAGTTCTTCTTTTAATAAATTACACTAAATATTAAAAAAACACCTGAGAGGTAAAAAAAAATTCTTAAAATTGAATCCTCAAACATAAAATTCTACAAAAAAGAAAAAAAGTCACTATTAAATAACTCGCTCAAGGAGGCTCTTAAACATAAACTGTTACTCAAATGACCAGATTTGTCTGAAACCCCAAAAGATGAATTTGTCTAATTATGTTATAAAATTAATGATTTTTCCATTATGATTCTGAAATTTTTAAAAATCCTTGTAAATATTACCTTTGAAATAAATGAAGCAGTAATAATCCAAAATTCTTTGCAATGTCTAGCTCTGTGGGCAGACACTACATAAAGATCATATGGATTATAAAGAGCTTTAGAATTTTTTCGAAGGAGGCAATATATAAATTCTCCATCATCTTTCAAAGGTTCCTGAGGTTGAAAAAAATGTAATTAACGTGACCAAATTAAGTAATAAAATGGTTAAACAGATTATTCAATAAGCTGAAACAATTTTAACATAGATTAAAATAAGAAGGGAACCCAAAGTCAATGCTCTGTGACAACCTCGATGGATGGTGTGGGAAAGGAAGTGAGGGGGTGTTCAACAGGGAGGGGACACATGTATACCTACAGTCGATTCATTCTGATGTACGGCAGAAACTATCACAGTACTGTAAAGTAATTATCGTCAAATTAAAAATAAATAAATAAAAAAGAATAGTATCACTGAATGAAGCTAACATGAAATTGTGTCTATGCAAAGCTCAATAAAATCACTCTTCTTAAAGATTGAAGGTATTTAATTTTCATTCTTATAATGTGGTGATAAAACATCCATGAGAATTGATCTATATACTTACTAACGTGCTTATTAACCTGAAGAACTTGATGATACACCTAGTTTTCACATCTCTTAAATTTGAGATTAAAGCTTGATCATTTTAATCTCATTTAAATTGATACAGAAATTAATTAAAAGTTAGGTAATTTGAGAAAAGTCATAAAGTCAGGAAGTAGCAAAGTAAGGATTTGAATGCAACTCTGATTCTAAATCCACATTCTGAGCTATTGCAATATATTAAACATCACTTCCTTACTTACCTGGCATTATTGAGAAATCATTCATTCTACATTAAGCAAAAATTTTAAAAGAAATTTATTTATTTCAGTTTTGAAACTTTTAACTTTGCTGACAAAAATTCTACATCAAAGTCAATCAGTCTTTTTGAAAAGCTAAATTTTATTATAAAAAGAATTTAGTAACTGAACAATTTCTAACTACTGTAATTTAAAATCTTAGATTCAGTTTTAATTTAAAAAAGGCTTTCTTCCTTGAAGACACTGTTCTTCTCAACTGTCTCAGCTGTTTTTCTTTTTTCTTATTTTGACGTCTGATATAATGTGCTCTTAAAAACCTTAATAAACAACCTTAAAAACTGTAAATAAAATGAAATAATAAACTCTGGGTAATGACTTATATATTACATGAACTTTGTTACAGTTATTTAACTACTTGAGGCATTTCTACTCTAAATTACATCTCCAAAAAATTAAGATTACTAGAAATTTAGTGTAGATACAATTATTCTAGGTGGATCATATATGTAATTAAATAATCTAATTACAGAAGCAGAATAATAATATGTTCCAATTATTCTTTTTCAATTAAAAACAAGTGTTACTTTTTATATTCTCAATCCTTTCTCCACATACAAATGAAACATATCCTATCAGAGAGTCCATAGAGAGCTTATGATAGTAAACTCATGTACAGCTATGTTTTTTTATTTATTTATTTATTTTTTATGTTGCAATGATTTTGAGGTACACAATGCTGAGAAATACTTTTTCCCCCTTTCTCAGTTCTCTTGAAATTTGAATTTTGTTCTTCAGAAAAGTTCTAATCACTTAAGAGTCCTTTTTTGGCACCTGAGGTACAACGTTCCCTCTTTCCCACCTTTAAACTAAAGCAAAAAGAAATTGATTGGATATTTACTAATGCTTTATTTCTGAGATAAATCTTACATTTTCATATTATTGTACTTTATTAACATTCTGCTGGAAGAATTTTTTTTTCAGGAAATTTTATCTGTAATTATTTTTTAAATAGACAGTTTTCTATGATATTGAAAGATATTTGATTTTAATATCATTGTAAGTCAATTTTGTAAGACAAATTTTGAAGCTTTTAAAATTTGTTTAGTTTTTCAAGTTTTTTTTTTTTTAATTTTTCAGCACTTTATTTTTTTTTTTTTATTTGATAAATTTAACACCTTTTATTGCCATACCTCATTTTACTGTGCTTTGCTTTAGTGAGCTTTATAGATACATGTTTTTTTTTTTTTTTTTTTTTCCTTGTTAATTTTCTGTTTAGTTGATCTATCCATAAGTGTGACTGGGGTATTAAAGTCTCCCACTATTATTGTGTTATTGTTAATTTCTCCTTTCATACTTGTTAGGATTTGTCTTACATACTGCGGTGCTCCCATGTTGGGTGGATATATATTTATAATTGTTATATCTTCTTCTTGGATTGATCCTTTGATCATTATGTAGTGACCTTCTTTGTCTCTTTTCACAGCCTTTGTTTTAAAGTCTAATTTATCTGATATGAGTATTGTGACTCCTGCTTTCTTTTGGTCCCAATTTGCATGGAAAATCTTTTTCCAGCCCTTCACTTTCAGTCTGTATGTGTCCCCTGTTTTGAGGTGGGTCTCTTGTAGACAACATATGTAGGGGTCTTGTTTTTGTATCCATTCAGCCAGTCTTTGTCTTTTGGTTGGGACATTCAACCCATTTACGTTTAAGGTAATTACTAATAAGTATGATCCCGTTGCCATTTACTTTATTGTTTTGGGTTCGAGTTTATACACCATTTTTGTGTTTCCTGTCTAGAGAATATCCTTTAGTATTTGTTGGAGAGCTGGTTTGGTGGTGCAGAATTCTCTCAGCTTTTGCTTGTCTGAAAAGCTTTTGATTTCTCCTTCATACTTGAATGAGATCCTTGCTGGGTACAATAATCTGGGCTGTAGGTTATTTTCTTTCATCATTTTAAGTATGTCTTGCCATTCCCTCCTGGCTTGAAGAGTTTCTATTGAAAGATCAGCTGTTATCCTTATGGGAATTCCCTTGTGTGTTATTTGTTGTTTTTCCCTTGCTGCTTTTAATATTTGTTCTTTGTGTTTGATCTTTGTTAATTTGATTAATATGTGTCTTGGGGTGTTTCTCCTTGGGTTTATCCTGTTTGGGACTCTCTGGGTTTCTTGGACTTGGGTGATTATTTCCTTCCCCATTTTAGGGAAGTTTTCAACTATTATCTCCTCAAGTATTTTCTCATGGTCTTTCTTTTTGTCTTCTTCTTCTGGAACCCCTATGATTCGAATGTTGTAGCGTTTAATATTGTCCTGGAGGTCTCTGAGATTGTCCTCATTTCTTTTAATTCGTTTTTCTTTTATCCTCTCTGATTCATTTATTTCTACCATTCTATCTTCTAATTCACTAATCCTATCTTCTGCCTCTGTTATTCTGCTATTTGTTGGCTCCAGAGTGTTTTTAATTTCATTTATTGCATTATTCATTATATATTGACTCTTTTTTATTTCTTCTAGGTGGCCTGAGACACCTTGTTAAACCTTTCTTGCATCTTCTCAATCCTTGTCTCCAGGCTATTTATCTGTGATTCCATTTTAATTTCAAGATTTTGGATCAATTTCACTATCATTATTTGGAATTCTTTATCAGGTAGATTCCCTATCTCTTCCTCTTTTGTTTGGTTTGGTGGGCGTTTATCCTGTTCCTTTATCTGCTGGGTATTCCTCTGTCTCTTCATCTTGTTTAAATTGCTGAGTTTGGGAATCCTTTCTGTATTCTGGCAGTTTGTGGAGTTCTCTTTATTGTGGCATTTCCTCGCTGTGTGTGGGTATGTAGAGGTGGCTTGTCAAGGTTTCCTGGTTAGGGAAGCTTGTGTCGGTGTTCTGGTGGGTGGAGCTGTATTTCTTCTCTTTGTTCAGTCGCGCTATGGGGAGGGAGGGAGGGATGCTGCAAACAAATGACACTGGCGTGCGCTCGCAGTGCCTCAGCCACACTGGGTCTGCCCCCGCTCACGGCGCGTGTAGCCTCCCTGCCCACACTGCTCAGGCTCTAGGTTGTTCCGCCGGGAACAATCCGAGGCTGGCCCTGGGTTGCATGCACCTCCCAGGTCCAAGCCGCTCAGGTTCAGGCACTCAGGTAGTCCTCAGAGGCGCAGACTCAGTTGGGGCTGGGTTTTGTGCTCTTCCCAGGTCCGAGCAGCTCAGGTGATGAGGTGTTTGGTGAGCGCCAATGCTGCGACTTATCGCCTCCCCGCCACTTGGTTATCTGGGTGTAAAACTGGCGCACCTTCTCAGGCAGATATTGACCGTCCACACCCCCAATAAGTTTTAGTTAGCAAAGAAGCCAGTTTTATAGATAATGTCTCTCTGGGGCTGCGATTGCCCCCTTCCGGCTCTGGCTGCCTGTCACTGGACGGGGAAGGTTTGCAGCCGGCTACCTCTGTTTAGTCCTTTGTTCCGTGCGCGGGCTGGCGGTGTCTTAGGTTAGGGCTGGCTTTTCGCATGGTAGATATCCCACAGTCTGGTTTGCTAGCCCAAATTATTTCGCTCAGATAGTGCTCAGGGTATTCAGGCCAGATTCTTACTCTCAGCGATGCAGCCCGCTCCGCGCCTCCCTGCCCAGCCCCCACTTGCTAATGGCGGATGCAGGCGTTTGCGCTGCTTCTCCGCTGGAGGAGTTACCGTAGGGCTCGCAATCTGCGAGTTTTAATTGTTTATTTATTTTTTCTCCCTGTTATGTTGTCCTCTGTGCTTCCAAAGCTCGGCACGGATTCGGCAGTGAGAAGGTTTCCTGGTGTTTGGAAACTTCTCTCTTTTTAAGACTCCCTTCCCGGGACGGAACTCCGTCCCTCCCTCTTTTGTCTCTTTCATTGTCTTTAATATTTTTTCCTACCTCCTTTCGAGGAGTTGGGTTGCTTTTCTGGGTGCCTGGTGTCCTCTGCCGGCATTCAGAAGTTGTTTTGTGGAATTTACTCGACGTTTAAATGCTCTTTTGATGAATTTGTGGGGGAGAAAGTGTTTTCCCCGTCCTACTCCTCCGCCATCTTGGCGCCTTCCCCAGCTATGTTTTTTTAAACTACCATGCCCACTATCTGCCAGATACCATGCCACATGCATTATCCCATTGAATTTTCATAGCTCTCTACAGTAAGCACTACTATCTCTACTTCAAGGTCCAAGATACTAAAGCTCAGGGAAGTTAGGAACTTGCCCAAAATAACATAATGAGTGTATAGAGATTCAAAACTAGGTGAATCTGATTCCATCATGCATGTATTTTACATTAATGCTGCCTCTGAATAATAATCAAAAGACCATTTATCCTCATGGGAACATTCTAGAGCAGAGATGTATACCTGTGGCGGATTCATTTTGATATTTGGCAAAACTAATACAATTGTGTAAAGTTTAAAAATAAAATAAAATTAAAAAATAAATAAAAAAATTTAAAAAAAGTAAATGAAAAAAAAAGAAAACTATGGCTAAGTCCAGATGTCCAATTCTTAAATAATTTTTTTCAGCCATGCTCATTCTATACACTATCGCTACTGTTCCACTATAATGACAGAATTAAGTAACTAGAACAGAAACCATATAGTCTGAAAAGCTTAAAATATTTATTATCTGGGTCTTTCCAAATAAATTTTGCTGACCCTTGGTCTAGAACAGTGGTTCTCAACTGTGCATCAGAATCACCCAGAAAGCTTAATAAAATACAGATGTCTGGGCTCCAACTTTAGAGTTTTAGATTCAGAAGGTCAAGGGTGAAGATGAAAATACATGTTTCTAATATTCTGAAAGCTGTTTCTGATGCTGCTTGCCTGGGGGTTGCACTTTGAGAATTCCTGAACTAAAAGTAGGAAGAGATGATCCTATTCCATCTTAGATCACCTGTCATAAAGGAGGTCACAGGAGGAAGATCTTACTTCTAATCATAGCTTCGACCTTTAGTCATGTGACCTTGGACAAGATAAAATCTCTCTGAGGAGGCTGCTGGGTAAGAAAAAAATACAAAAGGTAAGAAAAAAGAGGAGACAGAAAATCAGTACCAGGAGTAGGAGAGTAAGAAGGATAGAATGCTACAAAGTATTAATACATCAGGATTTCTTTGTAAATCACAAAAAACTAATCAACATCTGTTCATCAGTCTTTAAATAAGTGAAATGAAGTTACATCAAACATTTTTTGTAAACAATTACTATAAAACAACGATTGCAATTTGATTAATGTAATGATGTCTGATTTTGACAGAATATCTAAAATGAAGGAAACAAAGATTTACATATAGCTTTTAAATTTTAATTTTTATACTAAAAACTGAACAAAATAGAATAATACCTTTAGAAGTATCTTCTGAGTTGCAGTTTTGAAACATCTGTATTCCAAACTGTGCCGTGGTAATACTGTTTGCCAACCAAGTTTTTCTCTTAGTTTAATAATATGACGTACCACATCATCATCATTTGGTTCTAGTTTAGAAGGTAAAAAATCCAATATCCAATATAAATGCAAATATGGACATTACTTAAGGATAATGTTAAATATTTATACATAGAGAAAAATTTAAATGGTAACATACTTACAATTCACACAAACATTGTATAATTGAAAGAAAATCCAGCTTAAAATTCAATTTTAACAGCAGCTAGAAAGGAGGAATAATATTTTTCTGTTTAAGAAAGATATTTCAAAAGACAATTCCACAATTAGACAACTAGCAAGAGAAGATACCAGGAACAGGAGCTAGTTGAGTGTTTTCTTACGTGGAGGCAACAGGATCAGAAAAGTAGGGATGGCTAAGTGAGATGGAAAGAATTCTTCCTAGAATTCATCCAACAGACACCTCTCAGACCTTATCCTTCTTGAAATCTTAGCAGCTGACAATTCTCTTCTTCTTGAAACATTCTCTTTTCTTGGTTTTTATTCACCATGCTTTATATATTGTTCTCTTAGCACTTAAAAGCCATGCTGACAAAACTTACAATGCTAAGAAGTAGTTCAAGATACCTGGTCCTCCAGAAATCACACAGTTTCTTTGCTAGGAATTAAATGATACTTCAGCTATTGTATAAAACAGTGTCAGGACTAGAATATGGCATATCATATTAACCACTAACCAATGGCATATCATAAATAACCATTTCTCTGATAATATTTTGTTCCCTAGGCACCTAATTTATTTCACCCTAGTCTGAGCCTTGTAAGTTGCTTATACATGGAAATACATTAATAATAAGAATATTTTATATCTGACATTAGGTATAAAACAGAGAAAGGGAGGCACTGAAAATTAGTAAGGAGATGACACAAATTACGTATGTCTAATCAAGAGGATATATAATATTACATACTTAGATATTAACATATTATACGTATCTGTAGAAACCAAAGTAATGTGGTGTTGGAATAGGAAAAGCAAAACAGGTCAGTAGAAAAGATTCAGTTCAGCTCAGTCATGTCCGACTCTTTGAGACCCCATGAACTGCAGCACACCAGGCCTCCCTGTCCATCACCAACTTCCGGAGTCCACCCAAACCCATGTCCATTGAGTCGGTGATGCCATCCAACCATCTCATCCTCTGTCATCCCCTTCTCCTCCTGCCCTCAACCTTTCCCAGTATCAGGGTCTTTTCAAATGAGTCAGCTCTTCGCATCAGGTGGCCAAAGTATTGGAGTTTCAGCTTCAACATCAGTCCTTCCAATGAACACCCAGGACTGATCTCCTTTAGGATGGACTGGTTGGATCTCCTTGCAGCCCAGGGGACTCTCAAGAGTCTTCTCCAACACCACAGTTCAAAAGCATCAATTCTTTGGTGCTCAGCTTGCTTTATAGTCCAACTCTCACATCTATACATGACCACTGGAAAAACCACAGCCTTGAGTAGATGGACCTTTGTTGACAAAGTAATGTCTCTGCTTTTTAATATGCTACCTAGGTTGGTCATAACTTTCCTTCCAAGGAGTAAGCATCTTTTAATTTCATAGCTGCAGTCACCATCTGTAGTGATTTTGGAGCCTAGAAAAATAAAGTCAGCCACTGTTTCCCCATCTATTTGCTATGAAGTGATGGGACTAGATGCCATGATCTTAGTTTTCTAAATGTTGAACTTTAAGACAACTTTTTCACTCTCCTCTTTCACTTTCATCAAGAGGCTCTTTAGTTCCTCTTCACTTTCTGCCATAAGGGTGGTGTCATCTGCATATCTGAGGTTATTGATATTTCTCCCGGCAATCTTGATGCCAGCTTGTGCTTCTTCCAGCCCAGCGTTTCTCATGATGTACTCTGCATATAAGGTAAATAAGCAGAGTGACAATATACAGCCCTGATGTATTCCTTTTCCTATTTGGAACCAGTCTGTTGTTCCATGTCCAGTTCTAACTGTTACTTCCTGACCTGCATATAGGTTTCTCAAGAGGCAGGTCAGTTGGTCTGGTAGAACAGATTAGAGTAGACATAAAACCATTTATAAAAGACAGCCTAGTATAGTCAGAGCTTTGGTTTTTCCAGTAGTCATGTATGGATATGAAAGTTGAACCATAAAGAAAGTTGAGCACTGAAGGATTGATGCTTTTGAATTGTGGTGTTGGAGAAGATTCTTGAGAGTCCCTTGGATAGCAAGGAGATCCAACCAGTCAATCCTAAAGGAAATCAACCTTGAACATTCATTGGAAGGATGATGCTGAAGCTGAAGCTCTAATATTTTGGCCACCTGATGGGCTTACTGGAAAAGACCCTGATGCTGGGGAAAACTGAGGGGAGGAGGAGAAGTGGGTGACAAAGGATGAGATGGTTGGATGGTATCACAGACTCAATGGACATGAGTTTGAGGAGGCTCTGTGAGTTGGTGATGGACAGGGAAGCATGTTGTGCTGCAGTCCATGGAGTCACAAAGAGTTGAACATGACTGAGCAACTGAACAACATTCAGTAAAAAAGGTGTTATTTCAAATCAATGGAGGAATGATTATAAATTATAATGGAAAATGGTTAGCCATTTGGAAAAATATGAGGTTATATGCAAGAATAAATTATAGATGGATTAGAGAAGTAAATGCTTAAAAGCAAATTATAGATGTGTTAGAAGAAAATATGTGAGACCATGTCTATAAACTTGGGGTAGTGAAAGTTTCCTGGAAAATAATCAAAGCATATGAAAAAGAAAACAATAATAAATTTGACTTCCACAAACAGCAATTTACACAGGAAAAGCCATCATAAACAAAACTAAAATATAATTAACATACTGACAGAAAATGTTTATAACCTGTATAAGACTAGAGATTAATATATCAAATATTTAAAGACTTCTGCCCAATCAATAAGAAATAAACATTTTGATAAAAAGATGAGCAAATAATTTACAGGAAAAGACAAATGGCCAGTAAAAAATGTTCAACTTTATTAGTAAATCAGAGAGTTGTTCTCACCAATCAGACTAGCAAAAAATTAAAAGCTGGAATATCGACTGCTGGCAAAAGTAATCCTTTTATGCAAGAATGTAAAAGTATAAATTAATATATTCATTATTGATGGTAATTTGGCTGACTTAGTAGATTTAATAGAGATTGTTGGGAAATGGAAGTAATTTAGGACAAATAAAGAATAATGATTTTCCAGAATATATAGTAAGTTTAAAGAATATCTTTCAAAAAGCTGGGGAAAATGTCTTTCTAATAAGAGTCAGATTTAATGAAAAAAATCATAGATATTTACTAAAAACAGACACTACATTATATATTCAACATTGGAAGGTGATGCACTTCCCTAAGGATGCTAGGTGGACAGTCTAATCCAAGACAGTAATTCTTTTATTTCAGAAAAATGAGGAGACTGGTGTATATCCACCTTCAAGATCAGTTAAGAATATAGGGAGTTCTGGCTTAAGATGAGGAAGATGTTGAACCTCTTCCCATGGACACATCTAAATTTGGAGCAATTTCTTCTAAATGACTGATACATGTGAAACAATTTCCTCTGAAAATTTCCTTTGGCAGAGCAATAACAACATATTGGACAAAGGAGAAGATAGCCACATTAAAGTGGTTAGAGAGGCTGAGATAACAATCTTGTCCAAAACCCCACTCCTGGCACAGCAGCCTAAAACCCACAACCCAAAATCTGAAACTCAAAATCTGAAGCATTTCCTTCAAAAGCAAAGGTTTTGAATCTCACATTGGGCAACCCAACTTTAAGACCTGCTCCTAAGGGATGAGACCCGCCGCCCCCCCTCCAAATCTAGATTTGAAAACTGGCAAGGTTTGTGTCCACAAGACCCACAAGAGTGTAGTGATATGAGAAATGGCTCTTAAAGGGTTTGTGCACTGGACTCACCCATGCAGAAACATAGCTCAGAGGCAGCTGATCACACTCAGACTTTAAGGGAAAGAGGTTCATTTGCATGTATTAAAGGGTTGGCCTGAGAGGCAGGCATCTAATTTAACGCACACATTAAGAGCCTGCTGGAGCACTCTCCAGGGACAGAGATTGGTGGACACCATCTTTAGACTCTTCCTCTGCTTGCCCTAGCTGTCAGGCACTATTTGGGGGCCCTCCCTTTGACCCATTACAGCCAGTGATCACCTCTGCCACACTCCAGAGTACCAGTATCTTCCAGAAGAGAGGCCTTACATGCTTCTGGTACTCTACTTTTTAAAGCTACTACCCAGGGAATGCCTTTTGATCATCTGGCTCTGGAGGCTAAACAGAGCTTGAGTTCCTGGTTCCATGGGGCTGTAAAGATCAAAGAGACAGCTTTTGGCTGGCTACTACCCCTAAAGGCACTACACAGTCAGCAGACTGAAATACACGCCCACTGTCTCTGTGAAAGAGGTCCATTTGCTTGTTCAGGAGCTTTGGCCTGAGAGGCAGGTTTCTGGTTTGACACATGTCTAGTGGCCTAAGGAAGTGCTCTCAGGAAGTGCTCGTTCTCTGCCTTGCTCTAGCTGTGGGTATCTCCCAAACAAGAGTTAACAACTTGTCTGGTACCCCAAATTTTGCAGCTGCTGCCAGGAGACACCTCTACATGGCCTGGGATCATGTGTCCAGCAGAGCTATGCCCATGGAGCCCACAGGACTATAACCAATAGGAAAAGTGTTCTTAAACACTTTTAAAGTGTTTAAGAACACTTAAAAGCTGTTCTTAAACAGCTACCACCTCCAGGGCACATCAAGAGGCAACAGACCCAGGAGCTCAGCCTCCACAGCTCACTATTACCTCCCAGAAGTGAGTTTATACACTAGCGGGGGCCTCAATTATCGTGACTACCATGCAGGAACAACTCCAGATCACCTGTCTCTGGTAGCCCATGGGACATACACTTGTAGTCTCATATATCTGAATATTTTAAGAACTGCTTCCTGAGAGTCTGGCTTTCAATCAGCCTAAAATTAGGTTCTGACTGAGATGCTCCCCTTTGGACTGACAGGTCTTACAGCTTCAAATACTTGGAGGTATTAAAAACATAATAGGCTGCTTGGACAATCACAAAGATTTGAGAGGCAACCAAGATTTAGGGCAGGGTTGAACAACAAGGTGTATTTCCTATATGAGGCCACTATTTCAAGACACGGAGACGTGGCTGTTTCATCTAATACATAGAAACCAAAACAGAAAGTCAATAAGAATGAAGAAAACAGAGCACTACACTTCAAATAAAATAAATTCTCGGGAAAAATCTTAATAAATTGGAGATAAATAATTTACCTGAAAAAGAGTTCAGAGTAATGGCTATAGAGATCCTCACCAAATCAGAAGAATCGATGAATACAGTGAGAACTTCAACAAAGAGAAAGAAAATATAAGTAACAAACTGAAGTCACATAGATTTAAGGGATTAGATCTGATACAGAGTGCCTGAAGAACTATGGATGGAGGTTCATGACATTGTACAGGAGGCAGTGATCAAGACCAGCCACTATGGAGAACAGTGTGGAGATTCCTTAAAAAACTGGAAATAGAACTGCCTTATGATCCAGCAATCCCACTGCTGGGCATACACACTGAGGGAACCAGAAGGGAAAGAGACACGTGTACCCCAATGTTCATTGCAGCACTGTTTATAATAGCCAGGACATGGAAGCAACCTAGATGTCCATCAGCAGATGAATGGATAAGAAAGCTGTGGTACATATACACAATGGAGTATTACTCAGCCATTAAAAAGAATTCATTTGAATCAGTTCTAATGAGGTGGATGAAACTGGAGCCTATTATACAGAGTGAAGTAAGCCAGAAGGAAAAACACCAATACAGTATACTAACGCATATATATGGAATTTAGAAAGATGATAACAATAATCCTGTGTACGAGACAGCAAAAGAGACACAGATGTATGGAACAGTCTTATGGACTCTGTGGGAGAGGGAGAGGGTGGGAAGATTTGGGAGAATGGCATTGAAACATGTAAAATATCACGTATGAAACGAGATGCCAGTCCAGGTTCAATGCATGATACTGGATGCTTGGGGCTAGTGCACTGGGACGACCCAGAGGGATGGTATGGGGAGGGAGGAGGGAGGAGGGTTCAAGATGGGGAGCACATGTATACCTGTGATGGATTCATTTTGATATTTGGCAAAACTAATACAATTATGTAAAGTTTAAAAAAAAAAAAAAGAAGCAAGTTAGTAAAAAAAAAAAAAAAAAAGACCATCCCCAAGAAAAAGAAATGCAAACAGGCAAAACAGTTGTCTGATGAGGCCTTACAAATAGCTGAGAGAATAAGAGAAGCTAAAGGCAAAGGAGAAAAGGAAAGAAACACCCATTTGAATGCAGAGTTCCAAAGTATAGCAAGGAGAGATAAGAAAGCCTTTCTCAGTGATCAATGCAAAGAAATAGAGAAAAACAATAGAATGGGAAAAACTAGACAGAGATCTCTTCAAAAAAATTAGATATACCAAGGGAACATTTCACGCAAAGATGAGCACAATAAAGGACAGAAATGGTATGGACCTAGCAGAAGCAGAAAATATTAAGAAGAGGTGGCAAGAATACACAGAAGAACTATACAAAAAAGATCTTCATGACCCAGATAAACACGATGGTGATGCCTCATCTAGAGCCAGAACATTCTGGAGTGTGAAGTCGAGTAGGCCTTAGGAAGCATCACGATGGACAAAGCTAGGGGACATGATGGAATTCCAGTTGAGCTATTTCAAATCCTAAAAGATGATGCTCTGAAAGTGCTGCACTCAATATGCCAGCAAATTTGGAAAACTCAGCAGTAGCCACAGGACTGGAAAAGGTCAGCTTTCATTCCAATCCCAAAGAAAGGCAACACCAAAGAATGCTCAAACTATTGCACAATCGCATTCATCTCACACACTAGTAAAGTAATGCTCAAAATTCTCCAAGCCAGGCTTCATTGGTATGTAAACCATGAACTTCCAGATGTCCAAGCTGGATTTAGAAAAGGCAGAGGAACCAGAGATCAAATTGCCAACATCTGCTGGATTATCGAAAAAGCAAGAGAGTTCCAAAAAAACCACCTACTTTTGCTTTATTGACTATGTCAAACTCTTTGACTGTGTGGATCACAACAAACTATGGAAAATTCTTCAAGAGATGGGAATACCAGACCACCTTACCTGCCTCCTGAGAAATCTGTATGCAGGTCAAGAAGCAACAGTTAGAACTGGACATGGAACAACAGACTGGTTCCACATAGGAAAAGAAGTATGTAAAGGCTGTATATTATAGTCACCCTGCTTATTTAACTTATATGCAGAGTACATCATGAGAAACGCTGGGCTGGAAGAAGAACAAGCTGGAATCAAGACTGCCGGGAGAAATATCAATAACCTCAGATATGTAGATGACACCACCCTGATGGCAGAAAGCAAAGAAGAACTAAAGAGCCTCTTGATGAAAGTGAGAGAGGAGAGTGAAGAAGTTGGCTTAAAACTCAACATTCAGAAAATTAAGATCATGGCATCTAGTCCCATCACTTCATGGCAAATAGATGGGGAAACAATGGATACAGTGAGAGACTTTATTTTCTTGGGCTCCAAAATCACCGCAGATGGTGACTGCAACCATGATATTAAAAGACTCTTACTCTTTGGAGAAAAGCTATGACCAACCTAGACAGCATATTAAAAAGCAGAGACATTTCTTTATCAACAAGTTTCATCTAGTCAAAGCTATGGTTTTTCCAGTAGTCATGTATAGATGTGAGAGCTCGACTATAAAGAAAGCCAAGCACTGAAGAATTGATGCTTTTGAACTATGGTTTGGAGAAGACTCTTGAGAGTCCCTTGGGCTTCAAGAAGATCCAACCAATCCATCCTAAAGGAACTCAGTCCTGAATATTCATTGGAAGGACTGATGTTGAAGCTGAAACTCCAATACTTTGGCCATCTGATGTGAAGAACCGACTCATTGGAAAAGACCCTGATGCTGGGAAAGATTGAAGGCAGGAGGAGAAGGGGACGACAGAGGATGAGATGGCTGGATGGCATCACTGACGTGATGGAGATGAGTTTGAGTAGGCTCCAGGAGTTGGTGATGGACAGGGAAGCCTGGTGTGCTGCAGTCCATGGGGTCACAAAGAGTCAGACACGACTGAGTGACTGAACTGACTGACTGAAGTCACAGAGCTGAAAAATACAATAATTGAACTTAAAAATACACTAAAGGGGTTCAACAACAGTCTAGATGAAGAAGTAAGGGTCAGTAACCTCAAAGAAAAGACAATGGAACCCATCAAAACAAAGCAGAAAAAAAAATAGGTTTCCTTGAAAGAGAAAAGAGAGAGAAAAGCCCAGAAAAATAATTTGAAGAAATAATGGCTGAAAACTTCCCTAACTCAGGACAGGAAACATACATTCAGATTCAGGAAAACCAGAGGATTCCAAGCAAGATTAACCCAGAGTACCACACCAAGACACACTGTAATTAAAATGTCAAATGTTTAAGGAAAGAATCTTAAAAGAATCAAGAGAAAACAATTTGTTATGCACAAAGGACTACAAACAGATTTTTCAGCAGAAACTCTGCAGACCAGAAGAGAATGGGACAGAATATTCAAAATGCTGAAAGAAAAAATTTCCACCCAAGAATATTCAACAAAGTTATTCAGAACTGAAGAAAACAAGAGTTCTCCAAAAAAGGAAGAGCAAGAGAAAAGTTCATCATCACTAAACTGGCCTTAAAGGAAATGTTAAAGGGACTTAGCTGAAAGAAAGGGTACTAAAAAGAATAAACCTCACCAGAAAGGTGAGATTTAAAGTAAATGAGGTGCATCAATCAATTATAAAGGTAGTATGAAGGTTAAGCCTTCCCAGGTGGCACTATTGATAAAAAACCTGCCTACCAATGCAAGAGACGTAGGAGACACAGATTCAATCCCTGGATAAGGAAGACACCCTGGAGGAGGGCATGGCAACCTACTCCAGTATTCTTGCCTGGAAAATCCCATGGCCATAGGAGCCTGGCAGCTACAGGCAATCAGGTCACAAAGAGTCAGACCCAGAACAACTGAAGTGACTTAGCACGCAGGCACACACACAACAATTAATGATTACTTTTTAAATGTAAATGGAGTAAATTTACCAATTAGAAGACGTAGAGGGGGTGAATGGATAAAAAAAAGAAGACATCTGCTTGCTGCCTTCAAGAGATTTACGCCAGAAAACAGGATATACACAGATTGAAAGTGAAGGATGGAAAAAAGATATTCCATGTAAATGGAAAAGAGGGCTGCAATAGTTATACTCGTATTAGACAAAAGAGACTTTAGAACACAGACCATAATAAAAGACAAAGGCCATTATATAACGATAAAAGGGTCAACCCAACAAGAAGATACGACATTTATAAATGTATATGCATCCCACAGAGGAACACAACAAAGGTATATAAAGCAAATATTAACAGGAAGAGCATGGTGGGCTACAGTCATGGGGTCACAAACACTTGGACATGACTGAGCAACTAACGCTTTTACTTCACGTCACATACAGAAAATCAATATGGAAACAGTGAATTTAAATAACACATTAGATCAGAAGAACTTAATATACAAAAAGCATTCTATCCAAAAGGAGAATATACATTGTTCTCCAGAGCACAAGGAGAGAGTAACAGAGTAGCTCTGTGCCTATTATAATTTGCTTTAAAAATTATAAAATCTTAACATGTATTATATCCAGATAGTGAGTACATGAATAGCTATTATCTTCTCTACTTTTTCTGTGTGAAACTTTTCAAAAATATTTTTAAAAATTCTAAGTACCTAAGTCTTTAGCAGTCTGTTTTCATGGATTTATAGAAGCTAAGTGAGGAGAGCAAATTAAATAAATATCATCATTAAAGGATTAGATTGTTTTTATTTATCTGGCAGTCATTAAGCCTAAATTATTACTTTATTACACTGATACCAAGTTCAAAACACTAAAGAACAATGTAACGATATATTCAATACTAAGAATTCATAATGCATAGCAACAGTGATTGTATTTGTTGCAGTGAGATCCACTACTAGCTGTCTAAATGCATTACAATTTACATTTAAACTGTGGTTTAAATTTAAACCACAATTTTAGTGGTTTAAAGCCACCCACATTTCTGTGGGTCGGGAGTCTGGATATGGCTTAACTCAGTCCTCTATTAGTTTGCAATCAAGGTATTTGCTGGGGCTGGATTCTCATTTGAAGGTTCAGATGGGAAAGGATCAGCTTCCAGCTTTTAGTATAGAATTCATTGCCTTATAGCTATAGAAGTCATAGCAGCTTACTTCTTCAAAACCAGAAGAGGAGAGAGACTCATGAAGTCTGCTAGCAAGAGGGTTATATAATGTAATATAATCACAGGAGGAACAGCCCATTGCCTTTTTCATATTCTACTGATTAAAAGCAGTCATAGGTCCTGCCCACACTCAAGGGGAAAGGATTAGACAAGGGCATGAATACCACCACATCCATGCAGGTTTTGTCCAGTCTCAGGCATTTATAATTTTGAGGATTTTCTTTTTAAAAAATGAAGCCTATGTAAGTGAGAGACTCTGAAGTCTAAACTTCAATAGTTTTATGATAAATCTTCCTTGGACCATAGTATTTCAGTGAAAAACAGAAGAGTGTACTTTGCCCTATAAAACTTAAAATATTAATACAAATAAAAATTTCAGGTATAGAGAAGCACAAATTGGAAAATGTTAGTGGAAGAAAATCTGTTTAAATGAATTTTTCACTTGGGAATTTCAACTAAGTTGGACAAAGGCATAAAATTATTAAATATGATGATACCATCAAGTTTTAATAAAAGAATAAAACAAAATCACACTAAATTCCAGTTGAGCTATTTCAAATCCTGAAAGATGATGCTGTGAAAGTGCTGTACTCAATATGCCAGCAAATTTGGAAAACTCACCAGTGGCCACAGGACTGGAAAAGGTCAGTTTTCATTCCAGTCCCAAAGAAACGCAATGCCAAAGAATGCTCAAACTACCGCACAATTGCACTCATCTCACACGCTAGTAAAGTAACACTCAAAATTCTGCAAGCCAGGCTTCAGCAGTACGTGAACCGTAAACTTCCAGATGTTCAAGCTGGTTTTAGAAAAGGCAGAGGAACCAGAGATCAAATTGCCAACATCCGCTGGATCATGGAAAAAGCAAGAAAGTTCCAGAAAAACATCTATTTCTGCTTTATTGACTATGCCAAAGCCTTTGACTGTGTGGATCACAATAAACTGTGGAAAATTCTGAAAGAGATGGGAATACCAGACCACATGAACTGCCTCTTGAGAAACCTATATGCAGGTCAGGAAGCAACAGTTAGAACTGGACATGGAACAACAGGCTGGTTCCAAATAGGAAAAGGAGTACATCAAGGCTGTATATTGTCACCCTGCTTATTTAACTTACATGCAGAGTACATCATGAGAAACGCTGGGCTGGAAGAAGAACAAGCTGGAATCAAGATTCCCAGGAGAAATATCAATAACCTCAGATATGCAGATGACACCATCCTTATGGCAGAAAGTGAAGAGGAACTAAAAAGCCCCTTGGTGAAAGTGAAAGAAGAGAGTGAAAAAGTTGGCTTAAAGCTCAACATTCAGAAAACGAAGATCATGGCATCTGGTGCCATCACTTCATGGCAGATGTGGAAACAGTGGAAACAGCGTCAGACTTTATTTTTATGGGCTCCAAAATTATTGCAGATGGTGATTGCAGCCATGAAGTTAAAAGAGGCTTACTCCTTGGAAGGAAAGTTATGACCAACCTAGATAGCATGTTAAAAAGAGAGACATTACTTTGCCGACAAAGGTCCGTCTAGTCAAGGCTATGGTTTTTCCTGTGGTCACGTATGGATGTGAGAGTTGGACTGTGAAGAAAGCTTAGCACCAAAGAATTGATGCTTTTGAACTGTGGTGTTGGAGAAGACTCTTGAGAGTCCCTTGGACTGCAAGGAGATCCAACCAGTCCATGCTAAAGGATATCAGTCCTGGGTGTTCTTTGGAAGGAATGATGCTGAAGCTGAAATTCTGGTACTCTGGCCACCTCATGCGAAGAGTTGACTCAGTGGAAAAGACTCTGATGCTGGGAGGCATTGGGGGCAGGAGGAGAAGGGGATGACAGAGGATGAGATGGCATCACCAACTCAATGGACGTGAGTCTGAGTGAACTCCGGGAGTTGGTGATGGACAGGGAGGCCTGGCATGCTGCAATTCATCAGGTCACAAAGAATCGGACACAACTGAGCGATTGAACTGAACTGAACTGATAGTTATACATCAAAACCTTCAGAGACTATTCTTAATTAAAAACGTAGTCATTGAACAGTTTGTCAATTTTTTAATCTAGTGATATTTTAGGTTTTCAAACAGAATTCTCAAACATTTTAGGAATTCTTTTAAAAGAATTTTAAAATTTATATTCAAAATTTAAAAATTCTTTAAGCAACCAAACACATAAAATTCAGTAAAACTGTTTCTTCTAAAATCTGTGTTATACTTCTCTGGTGGTCCAGTGGTTAAGAAATCAGCCTGCCAATGCAGGAGACACAGGTTTGATTCCTGGTCTGGAAAGATTCCACATGCTGCAGAGCAACTAAACCCACGCTGCATAACTACTGAAGCCCGTGAGCCCTAGAGCCCACGCTCCACAGCAAGAGAAGCCGCTGCAATGAGAAGCCACACTCCACAACAAAGAGGAACTCCTGCTCACCATAACTAGAGAAAGCCTGCGAGCAGCAAGCAAGACCCAGTGCAGCCAAATATAAGTAAAATATTAAAAACTAACTAAATAAAATGTGTCCATCATAAGCACACAAAACCACAGACTAATTTTTTAAAGTGTAGTGTCTTCTAAACAAGCTGGGTCAGTATCTCATACCTGTTCTATCATATGATGCAAGTCTTTTTTTCCTAACTTTCGGACAAGCATGAGTTTGATCCTTTTCCTTTGATTTCTCTTTCTTCTTACCAAGCAGTGGTTCTGAAGTAAGTACATCTTGTTGAATTCTAATTGCTTGAAGGTAATCTGAAAATAAAACCATTATTAATTGAATAAATCTGCATGAGCTATAAATAATACCACATAATTCTATATACCAATCAATATAGCTAATTATTACATCATAGTATTCGACAGCATATAGTGAGTCAAATTGCGACTTTACCACTACCAGTTCTGTGATTTACCTTCCAATCATCAGTCTGCTTTACTTTACTCACCTTTGAATTGAAGACTGTTACTGTGAGAACCTCAGAGGCTTGTTACAAGAGTCAAATTATTATATTTAATAAGCTCAAAGTACATAGTAAGTGGTTACTAAGGTAAATGTTTAAGATCTTATTATTACAACAAACCTTTTAAATGTGAATCCTCCTGTGAAATAAATACATACAAAATCCTTTTATTAACTGTAATTTAACAACTGAGCCTAAAAAATGTATAGATACAAATGCTGAAAAGTAACATAGGGCCTGGTGGCTCAGATGGTAAAAGAATCTACCTGCAGTACAGGAGACCTGGGTTCAATCCCTGGGTAGGGAAGATCCCCTGGAGAAGGGAATGGCAACCTACTCTAGTTTTGTTATTCTCTAACACTGAATTAACATGCAACCTCCTCAAGTAGTGGCTGTTTATACACCATTACCTCATATACCTCAAGATTAGAAAGTGGCTTGTTTTCCTCCTCACTCCTCATTCACCACTGCCAAATCATTACAACTTGCCCTTAAAAAAAAAAAAAAAAATCCTACTCCTCTGAAGCGCATGCCTTTTTGTTACATCATATTCTTCCATTTTTCATTGACATTCACCAATTGTCTGGTCACCCAATTAATCTGGAACCCTGGCTCCAGGGAGGGCTCACTTACTCCATATTAAATCTGTCATCATTCTAGAAGACTTTTTTAGAGTTTTCTAGGGAAGAACTCTAGAAAAACTGAAGATTCTAGAGGTGTGCTCAGTCGTGTCCTGCTCTTTGTGACACCATGGACTGTAGCTCACCAGGCTCCTCTGTCCATGGGACTTTTCAGGCAAGAATACTGGAGTGGGTTACCATTTCCTCCTCCAGGGGATCTTCCCTGACCAATGGATCGAACTCATGTCTCTTACATCTTCTGCACTAGAGATGGATTCTTTACCACTGCACCACATGGGAAGCCCCCTAGAAAATTTACTGTTCGTGAATTAAGACCTGTCTGACATCATGCTCCTATCTCCCCATTTCTAGACAACCTCTCATATCTTAGTTGAAGTTTGTCCACTTCAACTTACCACTATCAAGACTATATCCTAAAGCTTGCCATCACTGGCCTTTACCCTTCCAGCTTGCTTATTACTCCCAACATCACCATTCTTTGACCTCCTCAGTACCTCTAGTTCACTGTTCCATTACTTTTTTACAATCCATCAACCTTCTATTTTTTTTTTTTTTCACTTTTCTCCTTATCCAGCCAAGGCTATCTTTCAACAAAACTCTTGTCAATATCCTAAACTTTCCCTTTCTTTTGGTCTCTCCTATATGGCAAAACACCAGAGCTGGATGAACCCAACTCTATGTGCCCTCTGTGTGTACATCTGCATAGTTATTTTTCTGGTTAACTTACTCTTCGGGCTTTTCAACAGCTATTTCAGACTTTCTCCATGCTCCCTGGAGAGCTCCAATCTCCCAATTTCAACTAAACTCATGACAACACTTCCAAGGAACATAAAGGCGTCAGATGGGAATTCCTTCAAATAGTCATTGCCAAATAAGCCAAGCAACACACGTCTATTACTAATGCTTTCCTTCTGCCCTCTTACTAATAGAGGAGATGTCTGTTTCTTCTCCTCCCAAAACCAATTATTTCCACCTTTTGTTAGACATATCCCCTCATGCCTACACTATTAACCATTCTTTTTTTTCTTTTTCATATCCAAGCAGCTTCTCAATCTGTTAATTGCCTTTCTTCACAGTCAAAATAATGGAAAGAGTTGCATATAGTCTCTATTCTATTTCTTCATCTACTATGTACTTTTTAATCCATTCCAGTCTGGCTTTGGAACTCCACTAAAACAATATTCAAGTGAACATATTATTCAGGTCAATAAAGTCAATGGACATTGTCTTCCCTTCTTTTACTAGACTTACCAGTGTTATTTGATACTTTAGACCACATCTTCCTCTTTTTATAGAGGTATAATTGACAAATAACATTAGTTTCAGGTGTATAACATAGTGTCTCAGTATTTGTATACATTGCAAAATAATCACCACAGTAATTCTAGTTACCATCCATCACCACACATAGTTACAAATTTTTTTCTTTACACGAGAAGTTTTAAAATTTACTCTTATTAACAATGGTTACTATTGTTAATAATAGTAATGTTGTAAATGACAGATCTTCCATTTATGATGGCAAAATGTCCAGGTAAACCCACAGAAAGTTGAAAGTATTGTTAAGTTGAAAATGCATTTAACACACCTAAGCTACCAAACATCATAGCTTATCTTAGCCTACCTTGGAGTGCCCAGAACATTTACATTAGCCAACAGTTGGGCAAAATCATCTAACAAAAAGCTTATTTTAAAATAAATGTGAATAATTTATGTAATTTATTGAATACTGTATTGAGAGTGAAAAACAGAATAGCTGTATGGGTACAGTATGGTTATAAATGTGTTGGTTGCTTACCTTCATGGCTGTGTGGTTGACTGGGAGCTGTGTCTCGCTGCTGCTGCCCAGCATTATAAAAGAATATTGTACTACATTTTGCTAGCCCAGGAAAAGATCAAAATCCAAAGACTGGATATGCACCAATTTTCCATTATAAAATCAGAAAATTTTAAGTTGAACCATCCTTAAGTTGGGGGCTGTCTGTACATGCCTATGCATTATTTATAACTGAAAGTCTGTTCCCTTTGAACACTTTCACCCATTTTGCCCATCCCCCATCCTCTGCCTCTGGCAACCATCCATCTGTTCTCTCCATCCATGAATTTGGGGGTTTTTCCCCATATATAAGTGAGCCCACACAGTTTTTGTCTTTCTGTCTGACTTATCTCACTTACATAATGCTGTGAAGTCCATCTATGCTGCCCTAAACGACAAGATTTCCTTTTCTATGGCTAATATCCCAGTTTTTGTGTCACATTTTCTTGATCAATTCATCCATCAATAGACACTTAGGTTGTTTTCATGTCTATACTACAGAAAATAATGTTGCGATGAACATGAAAGTGAAAGTGAAGTCGCTCAGTCATCTCCGACTCTTAGCGACCCCATGGACTGCAGCCTACTGGGCTCCTCCATCCATGGGATTTTCCAGGCAAGAGTACTGGAGTGGGGTGCCATTGCCTTTTCCAGGATGAACATGTTCATTGCTTCTCCGGCAATGAACATGGGGGGTGCATATATCAAGTTAGAGTTTTCATATCCTTCAGATAAAAATCAAGAAGTGTAATTGCTGGATCATATGGTAATTCTATTCTTAGTTTGAGGAAAACTGTTTTCCTCAAGTTTTCCAAAGTGGTTATACTAATTTACA
The DNA here is from genome assembly GCF_055505025.1 of Bos grunniens. Lineage (NCBI taxonomy): Eukaryota > Metazoa > Chordata > Mammalia > Artiodactyla > Bovidae > Bos > Bos grunniens. The sequence goes on from NC_141180.1 coordinate 53,022,820, forward strand.
TTCCCACAAACAGTACACAAGGGTTCCCTTTTCTCCACATCCTTGCAAACACTCTTATTTCTTGTCTTTTTTATAACAGCCATTCTGACAGGTGTGACGATTATCTCTTTGTGATTTTGATTTGCATTTCTCTGATTAGTGATGCTGAGCCCCTTTTTATGTACCTGTTGGCCATCTGTATTTCTTCTTTGAAAAAATGTCTATTCATATCTTCTGCCCATAGTTTAATCAGGTTGCTTGTTTTTTTGCTATTGAGTTGCACGAGCTCATTATATATTTTGGATATTAACCTCTTATCAGATATATTATTTGCAAGTTATCAGATATATGATTATTTGCTACCATTTGGTAGAATGTCCTTTCATTTTCTTGATAGTTTCCTTTGGTGTGCAGAAACTGGTTTTATGTAGTCCCACTTGTTTATTTTTACTTTTGTTGTCTTTGCTTTTGGTGTCAAATTCATGAAAACTGTCACCAAGACCAATGTCAAAGAGTTTTACACCGGTCTCCTCCTAGTTTTATTGCTTTCAGATATTATGTTCTGCAACAACAACAACATTATTTTCAAGTCTTTAGACCATTTTCTGTTAATTTTTGTGTATTGAATAATAGATGTCTATAGTTTTACTCTTTGAAAATTGGCTATCCAGTTTCCCCAACACTATTTATTAAAGAGACTGTCCTTTCCACATTGAATATTCTTGGCTATTTTGTCAAATTATTGGCCATTTATGCATTATCTTATTTCTGCTTCATTCTTCACTCTCAAGATTGCTTTAGCTATTTGAGGTCTACTATGTATCTGATCTGATCTGATGCAGCTCCATACAAATTTTAGGATTGTTTTTTCTATTTCTGTGAAAAATGTCATTGGAATTTTAATAGGGTTTGCATTAAATCTGTAAATTGCTTCAGTTAGTATGGACATTTTAACAATATTAATTCTTCTAATCCACAACCAGAGATTATCTTTCCATTAATTTGCATCTTCTTCAGTTCCTATCATCAGTGTCCTACAGTTTTCAGTGTACAGGTATTTCATCTTCTTGGGTAAATTTATTCCTTGTGTTGGTTAGTTGCTAAGTCATGTCTGACTCTGCGACCCCATGGACTGCAGCACACCAAGTTTTTCTGTCTTTCACTATCTTCTGGAGTTTTCACAGACTCATGTCCATTGAGGCAGTGATGCCATCCAACCATCTCATCCTCTGTCATCTCTTTCTCCTCCTGCCTTCAATCTTTCCCAGTATCAGGGTCTTTTCCAATGAGCTAGCTCTTCGCAGCAGGTGGACAAAGTACTGGAGCTTCAGCCTTGGCATCAGTCCTTCCAATGAATATTCAGGGTAGATTTCCTTTAGACTGACTGGTTTGATCTCCTTGCAGTCCAAGGGACCCTAAAGAGCCTTTTCCAGCACCACATTTCGAAAGCATCAATTCTTCGGCACTCAGCCTTCGTTATGGTCCAACTCTCACATCAGTACACACCAGTGGAAAAACCATAGCTTTGACGAGACGGACATTTTTGTTTAACACAGGTAAGCCTTAAGCTTGTAGCATATTTATGTGCTGACAGAAAAAAGCCAAGAGAAAGGAAGATGAGAGAGAAGATAATAGACGGACCCCAAGTTCCTGAGGACATGGCAAAAAAGGAGCTCCAAACAGAGGTGGTAGGAATAACCTTAAAGGAGAGAAGGCACAATTATTCCTTGAGACAAATACTGCAGGTGAGACTGGGGAGCTGCGAGTCAGACAAGTTTCCATTTGATTACCTCTATCTTCAATTTTCGGAGAAGGCGATGGCACCCCACTCCAGTACTCTTGCCTGGTTTTTATAAAGTAGAGGCATAATCAAGTAATTCAGACTCATGGTTAAATTGCAACAGCTTAAACAGATGTTGTATGTAATAGAAAGGAGAGCTAAAAAGAGACATAAAATAACAAAAGGCAGAACTGAGTGCCTCACTGATACTGGAGACCATGAAATTGGAAAAAGAACCAATCAATGTGATTATGTAAGTGCTCTGCAAAATAGGCTTACCAAGTTGGTAACCAAGGAAAATTGACAATTACATTGTGGAATTTGCTTTTGTTGTTCAATCACCCAGCTGTGTCCTACTCTTTGCAACCCTATGGACTGCAGCATGCCAAGCCTCCCTGCCCCTCACCATCGCCCAAGGTTTGCCCAAGTTCATGTCCACTGCATCAGTGATGCCATCCAGCCATATCATCCTCTGATGCCCTCTTCTCCTTCTGCCCTCAATCCTTCCCAACATCAGGGACTTTTCCAATGAGTGGGCTGTTCACATCAGATGACCAAAATACTGGAGCTTCAGCTTCAGCATCAGTCCTTTCAACAAGTATTCAGGGTTGATTTCCCTTAAGATTGACTGGTTTGATCTCCGTGCTGTCCAAGGGGCTTTTGGGAATCTTCTCCAGCTGCACAGTTCAAAGGCATCAATCTTTGGCGTTCTGCCTTCTTTACAGTCCAACTCTCACAACCCTACGTGACCCCTGGGAGGACCATAGTCTTGACTATACGGACCTTTGTTGGTAGAGTAATGTCTCTGCTTTTCAACATACTGTATAGGTTTGTCATAGCTTTCCTGACAAGAAGCAACTGTCTTCTGATTTCACGGCTGCAGTCACGATCCCCAGTGATTTTAGAGCCCAAGAAGAGCAAATGTGTCGCTACTTCCACATTTTCCCCTTCTATTTGCCATGAAGTAATGGGGCTGGTTGCCATGATCTTAGTTTTTTTAAATATTTCGTTTATGCCAACGTTTTTGCTCTCTTCCTTCACCCTCATTAAGAGGCTCTTGAGGTTCCTCTTCGCTTTCAGCCATTAGAGCGGTATCATCCGCATATCTGAGGTTGTTACTATTTCTCCCGCCTATTCCAGTTTGTAACTCATCCAGCCCAGCATTTCTCATGATGTGCTCAGCTTATAGGTTAAACAAACAGGGTGACAGCAGACAGCCCTGTTGTACTCCTTTTTCAAACCTGAACCAATCAGTTGTTCCATACAGGGTTCTAACTGTTGCTTCTAACTGTTGATTAGAGTTTACATTTTGCCAATTCAGGTACAGAGGAAAGAAATGGGAAAATGGAGTTGAAGTTACTGGTCACAGAGTGACTAATCCAGGAAGAAGTGAAGAATGGAGACCAAACCTGGACAGAAAAGAAAGCTGTGGTTTTAAAAAAAAAAGTAAATTTTGGAAATGGTAGAATTTGGGATTGGAAGAAGGTAAACAAACAAACAAACAAAAAAAAATGGAGGTACATGGAGGGAACAATCAAGACGCTGGTTGACAAAAGGAACAAAGAGGGGTCACAACAAAGCTAGAAGGCACTAGGGATTTAAGGAAATGCTGACCCCCTCCTTTTAGGGTTATCTCACACACATACAAAATAAGATGATATGCATGACAGAGCAATGTAAATTGCTATAGAAATGCCAGATATTGTTGGTGGTAACAGTGATATTATTGTTGTTATTTTTATTATTATGTTTAGTGTTCCCTTTAAAAGGTAAGCTCTGTATTTCTTTTAATTTCTATGATTAATGAAATTAGTAAAGTACCAAACCTTGTACCATTTCAATATATTTTATATATATTTATATAATTTAATACTATGAAAACTTCTTTCCATCTCCACAAAAGCAAATAAAAGTCAACATGCCTGGAGTGTAATCTTGATAAATTTCTTCTGCTTTCTCTGACTTCAAGGGTACAGAGATTGTTCCAAACGTTTTATGTTTCATTGTCTCCTTTCCTGCTGGTCGGTTCCCTGATGGTAGAACATCTTGATAATACTTTGCTTCTTCATGTTTTAAAACTCTAACATGACAAAGAAAATAAGATACTATAGTTAATATTCTCTATAACTTAAATTTTAAATCTTTCTTCTGTACTTTACAGTGCAACAAAATATCTATCCTGTCAAACAATTTTTGATAGGCACTTTGGAAAGCAGATCTGAAACATGGAGAGTCTGGTTAAATACTAAATAGGTCTAACTGATATTACTGAAATTTTAAAGCTGAAAGGGACTTAAGAATCTTCATCTAATTTTATTTTAAATGATAAAGAAATGTTACCCATTTCCTGTGCCTCTGATATGACACGCATAAATATTTATCTGAAATTTTATACTTTATTATTAAAGATAAATACAATGATGGATGACAATAATCAAAAAGCAACAAGAAAAAAGAAATGTTACCCAATGAAGTTGGTGGCAGGGTGAGGTCAGAATAGTTTTCTGAAATTCAATCCTTACATAATTACCCTCCTTTATAAAAATAAAAAAAAAAAAACTACAGCAACCATCACCAACAACCTATATCAGGATTAAAGCCAAAATCTTTTCACATTGCTTTAGCTGTTTACTTTGTAAATGTTGGGAAAATGTATTCATAAGAACAGAATCCAAAATGACTGCCTACAATACCTACAGCTACATACCATACTTTTGCAAAGCAGAGAAAATTCAAACATATACTTCTCAGTAGAAAAGAGACCCTTGTTAGGTATATTAAACAAAAATACTTGATCACTTGAATAATATGGTAATACTTCTCTTCAAAGACAATAAAGCATTTCTTTGAACCTGTTTATGGATGGATAACTTTATTAGGTATTCCTAACTCGTTTTTCTTTGAGGACTTTGTGAGTGCCATTCAGTTTGGACAGCAAGGAGATCCAACCAGTCCGTCCTACAGGAAATCAGTCCTGAATATTCATTGAAAGGACTGATGTTGAAACTGAAATTCCAATACTTTGGCCACCTGATACGAAGAACTGACTCACAGGAAAAAACCCTGATGCTGGTAAAGATTGAGGGCATGAGGAGAAGGGGATGACAGAGGATGAGATGGTTGGATGGCATCACTGACTCAATGGACATGAGTTTGAGTAAACTCCAGGAGTTGGTGATGGACAAGGAGGCCTGGCGTACTGCAGTCCATGGGGTCGCAAAGAGTCAGATACGACTGAGCTACTGAACTGAACTGAACTGATTCGGTTTATAAACACCTTGAACAGTTGCCTTGTCATTATAATGACTATCCCCAAAACTTTTCCATATCCTTTGTTCTTTTTTTTTTTTCTTCCTGAATTGTTTACCATTTTCTTAGCAATACCGAGGAGTTATTTTCACATTTTGGGTGGTAATCTTTGGTCATTTTATATGTATTAAAAGTATCTTCCACTTTGGACTTATCTTTGAACTCTTGACAAATAGAAGTTCTTAACTTTAAAATAGTCTAATTTATCTGTGTATGATTTGTCTTAATTAAGAAATATTTCCTTACTCCACAGTGATAACAAAATTCTCATAAATTTTCCTAACAGCCTTACGGTTTTGCCTTTCACAAGTCTTATAACTGATTTGTGGGATGAGGACAAATGCAATTTCTGTACCCTCCTGATAAGGATATGTGATAGAACCCAGGTCTCCCGCGTTGCAGGCAGATGCTTTACCATCTGAGTCACCAGGGAAGCCCATGTGATCATTACAACAGCATTACTGAACACCCCATCCTCTCCCTCACTTATCTGTACCAGCAAGTCTGTCATCAATCAAAATGTGTGTACAATTATTCATTCCTGGTTCTTTATTTTTATTTGTTTATCCTCATTTCTATATCACACTACTTTATTTACTATAGTTTTGATAGCTTTAAATTGTCTTTTTCCCAAATTTTCCCAAATTGTCTTTTTCCAAAGAAAGTGCTTACATATTCTTGGCCCTTTGATTTTCTATATACATTCTGTTGCACTCTCAATTAAATTCTGTAATTTTACTTATAAAGGTCAAATATATTTTTTATTAGAGTATAACTGTTTTACAACGTTGTGTTAGTTTCTGCTGTGTAACAAAGTAAATGAGCTACATCCTGCTAATGCAAGAGACTTAAGAAATGCGGGTGAGATCCCTGGGAAGATTCCCCTGGAGGAGGGCATGGCAACCCATTCCAGTATTCATGCCTAGAGAATACCATGGACAGAGGAGCCTTGTAGGCTACAGTCCTTGGGGTCACACAGAGTCAGACACGACTGAAGTGAGTTAGCACACACACACACAACCCCCTCTCCTTCCCACCCCGCAAGCCTACCCCTCTAGGTCGTCACAGAGCCCCAAGCTGAGCTCTCTGTGCTATACAGCAGCTTCCCACTAGCTATCTGCTTATACATGTAGTATACATGCCAATACTACTCTCTCAATTTGTCCCTTCCTCCCATGTCCACAGGTCCATTCTCTACATCTGTGTCTCTATTCTTGCCCTGCAGACAGGTACATCTGTACCATTTTTGTAGATTCCATATATATGTGTTAATATATATTTGTTTTTCTCCTTCTTATTTCACTTCATATGAAAGACTCTAGGTCCATCCACATCAACAAATGACCCATTTCATTTCTTTTTATGACTGATATCCCACTGTATATATGTACCAAATCTTCTTTATCCATTCATCTGTTGATGGGCATTTAGATTGCTTTTATGTCCTGGCTATTGTAAATAATGCTGCAATGAACACTGAGGAACATGTGTCTTTTTGAATTATGGTTTCCTCAGGGTAAATGTCCAGCAGTGGGATTGTTGGGTCATATGGTAGTTCTATTTCTAGTTTTTTAAGGAACCTCCATATTGTTCTCCATATTGGCTATATCAATTTACATTCCCAGCAATAGAGCAAGAAGGTTCCCTTTTCTCCACACCCTCTCCAGCATTTATTGTTTGTAGATTTTGATGATGACCATTCTGACTGGTGTGAGGTGATATGTCATTGTAGGTTTGATCTACATGTCTGTAATATTTAGTGATGTTGAGTATCTTCTCATACAAACACATCATTTTTAAAAGAATTTTTTAGGTACTTTATTTTTCATTATTATTATGAATGATAGTTACGGTTTAATTATATTTTTGATCTATTGCTGGACCACAGAAAAGCAATACACTTATAAATACTGATTTTAATCTTGCAGCCTTGCTAATAAATTCACTTATTATAAAATTTTGTAAATTATTTTGTATTTTATTTGTAGACAGTCTATGAATAATTGCAGTTTCTGATCTTTCAAACCTTACAGCTTTCTTTGTCTTTTTTCTTTTCCTTCCTTAGGACCTATGATAGAATGTTGAATAGAAATGGCAACAGAGCAAGCATTCCTGTCACTCCTCTGAATTTAAAAGGAATGCTTTTAACACTTGATCATTCAAAATATGTTATTGCTCTTGGTTTTTGGTAAATGCCCTTAATCAAGTGGTTTCCTAAGAGTTTTTATCATTAACAGATATTAAATTTTATCAAATCTTTCTCTTTCATCTTTTAATTGGTATTGATAGATTTTCTAACATTGAAACTTGCATTTCTGAAATAAACTACACAATTTGATCTTGATGTATCATCCATTAATATACATTGCTTTAATTGGTAGGTTAATATTTTATTTAGGATTTTTTTGCTTCTGCGGTCATGCATGAAACTTATTTGTAGGATTATACAAACTTCCCTCAAAAACTGAGTTAGAGGCTACTTTCTCTTTTTCTGTTCTGTAGAATAAGTTATATATGATAGGATTCACTCTTCTAGAAACTCAAAAACTCAATTTCTCTGGACCTGATGTGTGTGGTCTGTGGTGGTAAGAGAAAGAGGAATGGGAGTGGTGGTGATTCACTGCTACTAATTCAACAATTTAAGTGGTAAAAGAAAGCTCATATTCCTATTATTTATTGCGACTATCTTATATATTTGTATTTTTCTTAAAATTTTTATATTTTGTGTAAGCTTTCAACTTATTATCACAAAACAGTTCATTTACTCTTATCCTTTTAATTCAGATCTGTACTTAGGTCCCTTTTCTGATTTGTATTAGTTACAAAGCCACTGTATGACACTACTGCGTGGTGCGTCACTCACCCTACTCTCCCCTGATCTGGGTTTCAGGAGGCAGCACATCTGTGTTTCAGGAGAGAACACATCGTGAATGGTGCTTCCTGGGGTTGTGCAGTGTCACAACCCTGTCTATGTGTGACTTCCCTTTCTTTCTCCTGGTTGATCTTATCAAATGATTGTCAGTTTATTGACAACTTGTGCTTTTGCTGGTTTTTCTTTATCTTTGATATCTATTATGTTAATTTCTGATAATCTTTATCTTCTTCCTTCTGCCTTCTTAGGATTTATTCTGTTCTACATTCTCACCCCTAACTACTTAGATTGTTAACTCATTAATTTTTTTAGCCCTTTTTGTCTTTTAATACACAGTTTAATGACTATAAGTTTCTCCCTAAACACACAATTTTTATATGTGTGACATAGTTACTAATGCAGTAGTTTAAGCTCCCTTCAATTCTTCTTTTCTTCTTTCTATTACTATATTCAGTTCTAAGATTTTTTTCCTAATTTCCTTTAGAGGTCCTCCTTTCACCAACTAGTTATTTAGAAAAGTATTTGTTTTTTCAGATATTATGTTTCATTTCCAAATGGTTTCTAGTTAAACTCTTATAACTAAGTTCTAATGTAATTAAAGAGTATGTAATGTATATTGATAATTTTTTAAACAAGATTTATGGTCTTAAATGGCACAGCATTACAACTGTTCCATATACCTTGAAATAGAAGGTATAACTTTTATTTTTTACATTTTTTATCCGTTGTTATCCTTTTGCATTTTAGGATGCTTTCACACCGTGCGTTTTTTAAATTCAATTTGACATTTAAAAAGAAAAAGTTTAGTCCATTTGCATTTACTGTGATTACAGACATTTTGGGGATTTATTTCTACCATCTTATTTTGTTGTCTATGGATCCCTTTTCTTGTTGTTTCTCTGTATTTTATCTCTATTTTTTTCATTTTTTTTTTTCAGGAAAATTTCTTCAACTTTACCTTTCAACTGTTCTCTTAAGCTTCACTTCTGCTATTATATAATTAAATTTTCAAAACTATTTTTATGCAAGTGCTCCATTTTTTTTATTCTCTAAATGTGAACTGTTTCTTCTGTTACTGTTCAGTCATTTAATGATAGTTTTGTGGTGGTGGTTGTTGAAGTTTTCTTCTCCCTGTATTATGTATTTCCTCCAAGCTTCTTTGATTTGTTTCGCTTTCTATCGTGCTATAAACAATCCTCAAATGATCACAGTTTGCTGGTTGTATATGAGTCACCACTAAAATAACAATGAAACAACTCTTCATGCACTGGTGTTTTTCAACTGGTAGATTTGACTTTGGGGCAATCTGGGAATTTTGTTAGGTAATTCCTACTGACATTATCTACACATCTTTCCTTTTGGCTGGTCAATTTCCCAGAGAGTAATCTCTAGCTTTTAGCTGTGAGCTTTCTCATAGTCAAACAAAAGAAGAAAACTAAAGATCTCTTTGATTTGAATACATTAATCTGCTCTCAGCTGTTCTCAGATTATTTCTGAGAATAAAGAAAGAAAGAATCTTTTGGCTGTGAGAGGTGAAGAAAGATACATATTCTGATTGCTTCTTATACAAACTTTCAACTAACTGATTGCAGTCTCAGCTGCTCTGCACTTTCAGAGGTACATAATATCCTTAATTCCTGAGTTTGTGGGACTGGAGAGAATAGTGATGGAAGGGAGGAGATGGGGGAGGATGAATCAGCCTGTTTCTGGGCTACACCAACTGACACCTTGGGTTTATAATTTCCACTCTGCTAAATTAATGATAACTTATCCATGTATTTTCAAGCTTTCAAAATGTCACTGGTACTCCCACTTGCTTGTATCTCATCTTGAATTCTCTTATTCCTTACTGTCATTTTAACATGGTTTTAGGAAGGAGAGCCATAAAAACAAGGGTTCCAATCCATCATGTTTAAATACAACTCAGAAATATTTTCAAGATTTCTTCTCCATTATTTTTTTCTGAGTGTTTGCTGATACACTCTTTTCTTCATCTGCTCTCTGCTGCCCTCTTCTGCTCTGAGCTGTAGTTTTCTATCCACAGTCCATATCTAGAACCAAACCACCTACTGCCTTCCTGGGATTTCGCAGCTGTTGATTAGTTTCTCACACCCATCAACCTCTTTCACACTTTTTGGCATATCCAAAGTTGGTCTGGGAGAAGGAGTCAGTGTTGATTTGCCTATCTTGTCGGGAAGAACCTCCTAAGAAACCAAGGTTTTCTACATGCCACAACCCTCATTCAATTCTCATGTGATACGTTATATTTTCCATTGTCAGAATGGCTTATCACTAGCCAGGTATGTTTGAGATTTTAATTTAATTATATCTTATTTTACCTTGGTTTTGAGTTTCCTTTATCCTTGTTCCTGTCTTTATTTACTGGTGTCAAATCATTGGGTCTGAATGTCTCCATATATTTTTCTGAACAAAACTATGAAGTGATGAGCTGAAAAAATACATTCACGTTATTTTTAAAACATAAAAAATTATTTCACAGCTATTACTACTGATTCTATAAACTATATATATATATATATATGTATATATATAGTTCCCAACTTTCCAGTAGGCTTATTAATTTAATACTCTCATTACCTTCAAGTGTTTCTTGTGTGTAATATAATTTTCAGAGCCTTCACTATGCTAGCTATCTTTCTCAGGGCAGTCCATATTGTCTAACTTCCTCTCTATGACAATTTTTTCCTTCTTACATTGATGTGTTTATATACATACAATTCTAATTGACCTTAAATTCTATACTAAATATAGTAAGTTTTAAGATCATCTCCCCAAGAATAAATCATCAGAAAGAACTCAGGGAAGTCAACAGAACTGGAAGCCTAAGACACCGAACTCATTTCACCATTCACTAAGTACTAAGGCCACATTCATGTACTACCAGAATGCCTCAGATAGAACAGAATAGAACAAAAGGAAATGGGTTTTGAAATATGCAAGACAGAGAGTCTCTTTCTGATTACCGAGGGAAATTTAACAAGATACAGAAAGTCTCAAAATAAAGTAAATTTTGCATGGAAGTAAATTCTAACTAAATAATTTAAGCCAAGAATAATTTTCTTAGCTTTTAACTGTGAGTTTTTTCAGTCATTTAAATACATTAAGAAATGTATGGAGGTTTCCAGGTTCGATGCATGAGACAGAGTGCTCAGGGTCGGTGCACTGGGATGACCCTGAGGGATGGGATAGGAGCAAGATGGGAGGGGGATTCAGGATGGGGAACACATGTATACCCATGGCTAATTCATGTCAATGTATGGCAAAAAACACTACAATATTGTTAAGCAATTAGTCTCCAATTAAAATAAATAAATTAATTAAAAAACTAAAAAGAGAGTTACCATATGACCCAGCCACTCCACTCTTGGGCATGTATCTGGAGAAAAACATGGTTCAAAAGGATATATGCACCCCAGTGTTCACTGAAGCACTATTCACAATAGCCAAGATATGGAAACAACTTAAATGTCCATTAACAGATGAATGGACAAAGATGTGGCACATGTGTACAATGGGATGCTGCTGCTGCTGCTAAGTCACTTCAGTCGTGTCCGACTCTGTGTGACCCCATAGACAGCAGCCCACCAGGCTCCACCGTCCCTGGGATTCTCCAGGCAAGAACACTGGAGTGGGTTGCCATTTCCTTCTCCAATGCATGAAAGTGAAAAGTGAAAGTGAAGTTGCTCAGTTGTGTCAGACTCTTGGCGACCCCATGGACTACAGCCTACCAGGCTCCTCCATCCATGGGATTTCCCAGGCAAGAGTACTGGAGTGGGGTGCCATTGCCTTTTCTGAATGGGATGCTACTCAGCCATAATAAAGAATGAACTAATTCCATTTACAGCAATATCGAGGGACTGGAAATTATCATACTAAGTACAAGTCAAAAAGAGAAGGACAAATACAACTATCATTGTATGTGAAAACTAAAATATGGCACAAATGAAGTTATTTGCGAAACAGAAACAAACTCACAGACATGGAGAAGACTTGTAGTTACCGAGGGGGAGGAGAGTGGGAGAGGGGTGGATTGGAAGTTTGAGGTTAGGAGATGCAAACTATTATATATAGAATAAAAAACATCCTACTGTACAGCACAGGGGGCTATATTCAATATTCTGAGATAAACTATAATGCAAAGAATATAAAAAAGAATGTACAGATTTGTATAACTGAGTCACTTTGCTGTATAGCAGAAATTAACAAAACACTGTAAATCAACTATACTTCAATAAAAGTAAAATTTTAAAAAAATATGGCACTGACACAAAAACAGTAACTAATACAGTAACTAATATTAATTTCCAGTCCATCCATATTGCAGATCAATCGAACAGGATAGAGAGCCCAGATATGAACTCACACACATATAGTCAATCTATGACAAAGGCTTCCCTAGTAGCTCAGCTGGTAAAGAATCTTCCTGCAATGCAGGAAACCCCGGTTCAATTCCTGAGTCAGGCAGATCCCCTGGAGAACAGATAGGTTACCCACTCTAGTATTCTTGGGCTTCCCTGGTGGCTCAGCTGGTGAAGAATCTGCCTGCAATGCAGGAGATCTGGGTTCAATCCATGGGTTGAGAAGATCCCCTGGAGAAGGAAAAAACTACCCATTCCAGTATTCTGGCCTGGAGAATTCCATGGACTGTATAGTACATGGGGTCGCAAAGAGTCAACAAATCTATGACAAAGGAGGCAAGAACATACAAGACAGTCTCTTCAATAAGGGGTACTGCAAAAACTGGACAGCCACATATAAAAGAATGAAATCAGAACATTCTTTAACACCATATACAAAAATAAACTCAAAATGGATTAAAGATCAAAATGTTAAGACCAGATACTATAAAACTCCTAGAGGAAAACACAGGCAGAACACTCTTTGACATAAAACACAGCAATATGTTTTTGGATCCTTGTCCTAAAGCAAAGGAAATAAATGCAAAAGTAAACAAATGGGACCTAATTAAAACTTAAAAAGCTTTTGTGTAGTAAAGGAAATCACTGATAAAATGAAAGGACAGCCTACTGAATGGGAGAAAATATTTGCCGATGATATGACCGATAATGGGTTAATATCCAAAATACATAAACAGCTAATTCAACTCAATATAAAAAGTCTGGTTTAAAAATGGACAGAAGGTATGAATAGACTCTATTCCAAAGAAGACAACACAGATGGCCAACAGGCACATGAAAATATGCTCAACATCATTAATCAAACAGAGGAATGCAAATTCAAACCACACTGAGATATCACCTCAAACCTGTCATAATAGCTATCATAGAAAAGAATACAAATAACAAATGTTGGCAAGGATAGAGAGAAAAGACAACCTTCTGACACTGTTGGTAGGAGGTGTAAATTGGTGTAGACACTGTGGGAAACAATACAGAGGTTTTTTAAAAAAACTAAAAATAGAACCACCATCAGTTCAGTTCACTCGCTCAGTTGTGTCCAACTCTTTGCTACCCCATGGACTGCAGCATGCCAGGCTTCCCTGTCCACCACCAACTCCCAGAGTTTACTCAAACTCATGTCCACCAACTAGCTCATCCTCTGTCATCCTCCACCCAAAAAAACTGTTAGAGTTAATAAACAAATTCAGTAAAGCTGTAGGAATCAAAATCAACATTCAAATATCAATTGCATTTCTATATACTAACAATGAACTACACAAAAAAGAAATTGAGAAATCAATCACACTTACAATAACACCAAAAAAGATAAATTCTGAAGGACAAATTTAACCAAGGAAATTAAAAGACCTGTACATTGAAAACTATAAGACACTGATGAAAGAAACCGAAGCAAAACACAAAATTATGGAAAATTAGCTCATGCTCACATATTACAGTAACTAATATTAAAATGCCCATACTTCCCAAAATAATCAACAGATCCAATGCTATCTCTATCAAAATTCCAATAGCATTTTTCATAAAAGTAGGAAAAAAAATGCTTTGCTTGGAACCACGAGAGACCCTCAATAATCAAAGTCATTTTTGGAAAAAAGAATAAAGCTACAGGTATCACACTTTCTGACTTCAAGGTATATTACAGAAATCTGCAGTCCTGTGTCGGGAACCAGTCCAGAAATTCAAGCAGTCCAGAAATTCAAGCAGAAATTCAGAATTTCTTCAGTCCAGAAATTCAAGCAGTCCTGTGTCAGGAACCGGGGCAGAGGCCAATGTGTTTCTTATTATTTCACAATAGTCTATTGTTGGCTGGCTTTGAAGATGGAAAGATTAGTTCAGTTAGAATTAATAAACAAATTCAGTAAAGTTATAGGTTACAAAATCAATAGGAATTTGGCCAAGATGGCAGAGAAGGCAGACCCTGAGCTCACCTCCTCCTATGGGCACACAAAAGTTACAGAGCAATTACTGATGATAAAGACTGGAATCTAGCAGAAAATACCTTTATCTTTAGTTGTGACTAAAGATAAAAAAATAGGAAGGGTACAGTTAAGTCTCAGACCCCTAGTGGGCAACTCACAAATTACAAATACAGAGGAGTAAGAGGTCCAGGCCCCACATCAGCGTCCCTAGTCCAGGGGTCCTGCATCAGGAACATGAGCCCCCAGAACATATGGCTTTGAAAGTCAGCAGAATTTACTTTCAGGACACCCAGAGGGCTGAGGGAAACAGGAACTCCATTCTTACCGGGTGCACATAAAATCTCACATGCTCTAGGACTCAGGGCAAAAGTAGTAAGTTGAAAGGAACCTGGGTCACACCTTATCTGATGATTCTGGAGAGCATTCCAGGGAAGCAGGAGGCAACTGGAAGTCATCCTGGGGATACAGACACTGGGAGTAGTCATTTTAGGGAACTTTTTCTATCATGAGGACAGGGACACTAGCAAGCACCACTTTGGAATTTCTCTCTAGCATATTAGAACTCATCCCTACCCACCTACCTGTTAGCGCCAGTACTGGGATGCCTCAGGCCAAGTAACTAGCCCAAGTGGGAACAAAGCCCCACCAACCAGCAGGCTGGCTGCTATAGGGGTGCTGAACCCACAGCTGCCCCAGGACAAGACCCTTTTCACCAGAGACCCTGGAACCCAGCTCCCACTCACCAGTAGACCAGCATCAGCCCCAGGACCTACTGGGCCCTGTCCCCTCCTACCGGTGGGGAGAGGGTGGAATACTTCCAGGGCCCTATAGCCAGAGACTCCAGATTCCAGCACTGCCCACCAGAGGGCAGCCAGCCCCAAGGCCAGCCTACATACACCAGTAAACCAGCACTAGCTCTGAGACCTCCCGGGCCTCAGCTCCACCTATGGTAGGCCTAAATACCAGCTCCAAACCCTGGCCCCTGTAGCCATAGACCTCAAGCTCTAGCACTGCCCATCAGAGGGCCAACACTAGTCCTGTACCAGCCTCACGTGTCAGTTGGCTAGCATCCGCTCCAGGATCACTGCAGTTTCACAGCTTGCCACGGCAGGACCTAGACTACCCTGCCAGCAGGCTAATCCCAGCCCTAAGACACCCTGGATCCCTCAGCCAGCTGTGTCAGGAACAAGCCCCAACCACCACCAAGTCAACACTAGCTCTGGGACACTGGTCCCTTCAGTCAGTGGCCCCAGGATCCAATCCCACCTCCTAGCAGGTTGACATCAGCTTCACATCTGCCAGGACTCTATAGCCAGCCACCTTGTGACCCTACCCAACCCCATCAATCAGTAGCCAGCAACCTCTACCCAAGGCAGGGCCTGCCTGGCGACCAACCAGGTCGGGGGCCAGCCAGGCCTAGTAGACCACCCACAAGTGTCAACTTGCCACAACATAAGGACTCATGCAGCTCACATATGGCACACCCCTAAACAATATAGGTCTTTGACTAGGGGGAATGTTCGATTAGGATACATAGGACATCCCTATAAAAGGCCACTTTTCCAAAGTCAGGAAATGTAACAAGCCTACAAAACACATGGAAATAAGAACAACAAGTTAGGCAAAATGAGAAAACAGAGAAACATGTTCCAAACAAAGGAACAAGATAAAACCCCAAAAGAATTAAATGAAGTGGGGACAGAAAATCTACTTGAGAAAGAGTTCAGGGTAGTGATCATAAAGATGATCAAAGAACTCAAGAGGATTTGGGATGAACAGAGTGAGAAGTTTTTAACAAAGAGTTTAAAATATAGATGGACCGGAGATGAATAATATAGTGCTGAAATGCAAAATACACTAGAAGGAATGATCAGTAGACTAAATGATACAGAGGAACAGATCATGAGCTGGAAGACAGGTAGTGGAAGTAACTGAAAAGAAACAGGACAAAAAAAAAAAAAGAAAAGATGACAATTTAAGAGAACTTTAGGCTTCCTTCGTAGCTCAGCTGGTAAAGAATCGGCCTACAATGCGGGAGACCTGGATTAAATCCCTGGGCTGGGAAGATCCCCTGGAGAAGGAAATGGCTACCCACTCCAGTATTCTGGCTGGGACAATTCCATGGGCAGAGGAGACTGGCAGGCTACAGTCCATGGGGTCTTGAAGAGTTGGACACAACTGAGCTACTTTCACTTTCACTGGGACATCAAACATACTAACATGCACATTACAGAGATCCCAGAAGGAGAAGAGAGAGAGAAGACATAGAGCTGAAAACTTTCCTAACTTCGGAAAAGGCTTCCAGGTCCAGGAAGCACAGAGAGTCCCAAACAGGTTCAACACAGAGAGGACCAATCAAGACACATGTAATTAAAATAGTAAAAATTAGAAAAAAAATAAAATAAAAATAAAGAAGAAATGCTCTGCAAAACAGTATTTTATTTAAAATTTCCTTCATTTTTACCTGATGTCCCCTTTCTGTTACAGGATCTGATCACCATTATTTTGATTGTTTGTTTTAGGTACTTCTTGAAAAAATAAAATCATTGAATAACTTTCAAAAAAAAAAAATAAAAATAAAATAGTAAAAATTAAAGAGACTATTAAAAGCAGCATGAGAAAAACAACAAGTTATGTACAAGGCTATAAGGCTCATAGCTAACTTTCGACAGAAACTCTGCAGGCCAGAAGAGAGTGGCATGATATATCTAAAGTGATAAAAGGGGGAAATAGTAATAATCTATTCAGTAAGGCTTTCATTCAAAGTTAATGGAAAGATTATGAGTTTTACATGCAAGCAAAAGCTAAAAGAGGTCATCACTACCAAACTAGCTGTACAAGGGATTTCTCTACGTGAAAAAGAATAGACCACAACTAAAAACGACAAAAAAATAAAAAGACATGTCAAATCAGTGGGAAAAACTGATCTAGAAAAAAAGGACCACATGGGAATAAACTGAAACTGAACATTTTCTCATTCACACCAAATATACAAACAAAATAAAAATTTAACTCCAGTGTAATTAAGTACTTAAATATCAAAATTAAAACTTTAAAATATATTTAATATTTCTCTGATGGGGGAAAGGAAAGATTTTTAAACAAGAGTGTATATAAAAGTCTATACACTTAACTGTATTAAAATAAAGAACTTTTGATAAATCTCACTTTTAATAAAGAAAAGCTGTATACTGCAAATGATAGCTGCAAAATATATGTGATACATAGTCTCCAAAGATGGAAAAGGAAATGGCAACCCACTCCAGTGTTCTTGCCTGGAGAATCCCATGGACGGAGAAGCCTGGTAGGCTACAGTCCCTGGGGTCGCACAGAGTCGGACCCAACTGAAGCGACTTAGCAGCAGTCTCCAAAGATAACCACAATTCCTACATGCATGTCTATTTATTACAAAGTAGAGTCTATTCCTCTTTCTCAAAGCAGAGCTTGTCTTAGTGATTTCTTCTGACCAACAGAGACCTGTTAAAATAACTTTATGCCAGTTCCAGGCCTAGCCCTTAAGAGTCCTGCCAGCTTCCCCTCTCCCTCTTGAAGCGAAGAACTGTGGGAGAAATCCAACTACCCTGCTGAGACTACGCATGCTCCAAGTCATCAGCCACACAGAAAAGTTCTGAACCACCAGACATGAGTGAAGACATTTTGAACCTTCCAGCCCCACCCAGCCATCAAATAAATATAGTCAGATGAGTGACCCAGGGCCATATGAAGCTACAAAAACACCCCTCTGAGCCTAGAGCCTAGAGAAATAATAAATCATTCTTGATTTAAGCCAGTGAATTCTAGAGCGATTTGTTAAACAGCAATAAACAACTGAAGTGACATCTAACATACATACCACAAAAAATTAGTCTCAAGAACAAAAAAAAGAACTACACTAAAAAAAAACGACTAAAACAATTACACAGGCAAATGATATGTACAGGCATTTCACAGAAGAAGAAATAAACATAACAAGTTATGTTCAATGTCATTACTAATCAGGATCATGCAAATTAAGATCATAAGTCAACATTTCTGTAATTCAACTGGCAAAAGAAGTTTGACAACATCAAGCAGAGAGGATAGACATTAGTAGTATCTCTTAGATTGCTGGTAAGAGTATATAACCACTCCAGAAAAGTTTGGCATCTTCTTTAAAAACTGAACATTACCCTATATCTCAGCAATTACATCCTAATATACCTTCTCCCCAAGTGGCGCTAGTGGTAAAGAACCCACTTGCCAATGCAGGAGACATAAGAGATGGGTTCTTCAAAAAAAAAAGAGAGAGAGATGGGTTCTATCCTTGGGTCAGGATGATCCAAAGAGCATGGTAACCCCCTCAAGTATGCTTGCCTGGAGAATCCCATGGCTAGATAAGCCTGGAGGACTACAGTCCACAGGGTCACAAAGAGCAGAGCATGACTGAGGCGACTTTAGCACACACACACATACCTACAATGGACACAAGTTTGAGCAAAATTCAGGAGATAGGGAAGGATAAGTAAGCCTGGCATGCTGCAGTCCATGCGGTTGCAAAGAGACATGATGAAGTGTTTGGCATGCACGCATACCTACATACACACACACACACACACAAATAAAAACTTTTTCACATGTGCAATAGAAAACAGTACAAAATCTTCCACAGTAGCCTTGAGAATAATATCTAAAAGCTGGAAACAACACTAAAAGCCCAGCACTAAGAGAATAAACAAATTATGATCTAATAATACAATGAAATATTACACTACAGTAAAAATAAAACAATTAACCTTGGTAAAATATCATTGGTAAGAGGAATTATTAGAAAACTCATTCAGAATATTTTTCTTTTTTGTAAACTTCAAAAACAGTTAAGCTAAGAAATATACTGTAGACATACACGTGTGATTTTGAAAGCTTTTAATACTTCAAGATAATATGAAAAGAACTAAATCAGGGATGATGGAGACCTGAGGACCTCCATAGTCACTGCCCTTGCTGAACTCTTGCTGAACACTCTAAAATAAAACTGCTGAACAGTTGCTGAGTTGCTGAAATATGCTAAGAACTGGACTAAAGAAAATATACCTTTCCCTAGTAACATGAGATGTGCTTGATAAGCCGATTGCATATATGTAACAAATGTTCCTCCAATAAACAATTTGTTTAAACCCGCAAGAACGTCCCGTTCCCCTATCAAAAACTCTACCTATTTTCCTCCAGTGGGACACTGTTCTGGCTTCCTCCAAAACTGTGGTTCCCCCAATTGCAATTCTAAGACCCCCATTAATCAATTTTTGACCTCTTTATAGTTTGTGGTCCTTCCAGTTGACAATAATAAACACAAAATTCTTGAGGAGTTATAGAAGGCAGAGAGATAAAATAAGAGAAAGATTTGAAGATAAATGTTGCTAATAACCTACTTATTGTCTTATGCAGTGAATTTGCAGGTGACTATTTTATAACTTGAACATACAATTTATTAGTTTTTAAAGACACATGCAATGATCAATGATGGCAGGATGCCATCAATATAGTACAATACAATACAATCTGGTGCATATGAAAATCCTTACCCACTCTGTAAAAAAAAAAAAAAAAAAAAAAGAGGCCAAAAGTATATCATTTATTGGTTTGTTAGAAAAGTTACCAGCAGACAATAGGTTAATGTCTTAAAAATGCTGAAACAAAAATAACTGCCCATCAAGAAGTTTATATTGTTGAATATGTAAAAAGACTGAGATTATCACCTACAGACCCTCACTTAAAAGAATAATTAAGGATGTACTTCAGCACAAAGTGACATAGAGATGAGATGTATACAAAGTGACAGAATGAACAATGGCCTCCCCAAAGATGTCCACATCCCCTAACCACCCAGAACCCGTGAATAAGTTACCTTACATGGTAAAAGGGACTTTGCAGATGTAATTAAACTAAAATCTCAAAATGGGGAGATTATTCTGGATTATCCAGTGGGTTCAACATAATCACAAGGAACCATGCAAGAGGGAGACAGGAAGATCAAAGGCAGAGAAGGATGTGAGAATGGAAGCCAAGGTCAGAGAAGAGAAGATACAATGCTGCAGGCTTTAAAGATAAGAGAAGGGACTACAAGCCAAGGAATGTAGGCAACCTCTGAAGGGAAGAACAGCTAAGGAAACAGATTTCCCCCTGAGAGCCTCCAAAAAGGAATGCTGAACACATTTTACACATTTTAGCCTTCTGACCTCCAGAACTGTAAAATAATACATTTGTGTTGCTCTCAGCCATGAAATTTGTGGTAATTCCAATTAACAATGGGAGACAAAGACATAGTTACATATATTCACTTATTAAATCCTCACAAAGCCTCTTTGAGTTAGGCACTAGTCTTAAACCCACTTAACATGGTATTACACTCACTTGACATAAAGAAATCAAAGAACAAAATAAGTGGTGGACCTGGATACAAATCCAGGATCCACACCATTAACCTCCATAAAAGTGGTCTTTTAAATGAAAGAACATTGTATCAGAAAAGATTACTGAAAAAACCATTTAAAAAAATATGTATTATGTCAGTAAACATAATGAAAGATTACATTTTAAAAGTTAAAATTAAAATACTGAAACAATAACAGTGTTGGGTAGGAAGAAGTTCAATGGGCATTGTACCTTAAGATCCTTGTTATTAAAAAAAAAACAACAGATGACTGTTATTGTCAACAGAAACAAATATTTAAAAAATGACTGACTTTGTCAGAAAAAATTTATGGACAAATATGTACTAAGGTAACACACTAAAATAACATAAACATAATCTATGGAGCCTAAACAGAGCTGGAAAAATAAATAACACATAGAATGACTGACAGACAGACAGACAGACAGACAGGAGGAGTATAGATGATTCAGAAAATTTCAGCAGCAGACAGGGAAGTGTGATATACAAAAAACACAAAAGAGAAGTAAATCTGGCCCTGTTTCTTCAGTAATCACAATAATAAAAGTGGACTCATTCCATTTATTTAAAGACAGATTGAACAATCAAACTAGACAATGTAGCTAAAAATGTTGCTTATAAAACACATCCATAAAGCAAAAGCGTATCAAAAAGTTCAAAATAAAGAAATGGATGCTGGTGAGAAAGGAAAATGATGCAGTTGCTATGGAAAACTGTCATCGTACTTCAATAAATTAAACACAGAATTACCATATGATCCAACAATTCCACTTCTAGGTAAATACCAAAAGAATCAAAGGCAGTGATTCAAACATATATTTGTACACCAATGTTCAGAGCAGCATTATTCATAAAAGCCAAAGGTAAAAACAACCCAAATGTCCATTAACAGATGAATGGCTAAAGAAAGTAGGTATATACGTACAATGGAATTATTCAGTCTTAAAAAATGACACAGACCACAGAATATTAAAAATGATATCTTGACACAGACCACAATACTTCTAGGATGAACCTAGAAGCCATCATGCTAAGTAAATAATCCAAACACAAAGGACAAAATTTCTAGAAATCCACTTGAATGAGGTTTCTAGAATAGTCAAATTTTACTGGCTATCAGGAGATAGAAGCAGTAATGAAGAGTTAGTATTAAATAAGTACAGAATTTCAGTTGCGGATGATGAAAGTTGGGAAGATGGATTGTGGTAATAGACACACAACAATTTAATGCCACTGAAATATACGTTTAGACATATTATGTCGTGCAATAAAGAAACAAAGAAACAGAAAATACTATACCATGCCAATGGTAATAAAAACAACACTGATTTAACAACATTCTATCAGACAAAATAGAATTTAAAGGAAAAGCATTAATAAGGAGAAATGGAGACTCAACATAATAATAGAAGGGACAATCCATCAAAGAGCTATAATACTTATAACTTTTAAGTACCTAAGATTGCCTCAAAATATACAAAGCAAAGCCTGACAGAATTACAGGAAACTCGACATTTCACAAAAACATGGTGAGATATTTCAACCTATCTCAATGATCTATAGATCAAGTGAGCAAAAAAAGTAGTACATATACACAAGATTTGACCCTCCCAATGAACAGTCTTGGGCTACAGTCCATAGGGTCGCAAAAGAGTCAGACGTGACTTAGCAACTAAACAAAAACAATATAAATAGAGGGAACCCTGTACCTAATAAAAGAATTTACTTTCCTTTCAAATCACATAAAATACTTATAAAAATTGATGATATGCTAGGTAACCAAAGACTTAATACACTTCAAAGATATAATATTATGTAGACTACATTTTCTAACATAAAGCAAATAAATAAGTCAAAAATAAAAACAGATTTTTAAAAAACTGTCTAGTTTGAAGACTTGAAATAGCACTCCTAAATAAAGTAACAGATTAAAAAGAAAATAAAAATGGAAATTACTCTCTAGTTAGAACCATTCAGAAAATACACATATTTAAGGTTCGTGGATGCAGTTTTAGCAGCTCTTAGAATTAAAAATAAGAAGAGCATTAAATTAATTTAGTATTTTAAAGATTGCAAGTAAATAAAGGATTCAATAAAGAAGCTAGAAACTGAACAAGCTTAAAGGCAGGGAAATCAGTATAACAGAAAACAATCAAGATCAATAAAATTAATTGATTTCCTTCATCAACTTGATGAAGTTGAAAGGAAAACAGAAAAGTACACAAAAGGCTCTCATTTACTCCCAAAAGTAACAGACACGAGGCTGAAAGTGTTTCACAGGTGAGGTTTATCAAACAAGCAAAGAACAGAAAATCCTTATGATATACAAACTTCACAAGTAAAGAAGGAAAGTCATTGAACTCATTTCTTGAAACTTAAAGAGCAGTGATTCCCAAACAAGACAAGAACTGTATACTACACCAAAAAATTACATAGACAATAACATTTATGAATGTAAGTGCAAATATTATAAATAAAACATTAACAAATCAAATCCAACAATGTCTGCCTATGTACACATATGATACATACACATGTACTGATACATATCTTAGTGGAGTTTATCCCATGAATGCAAGTACATCTATGAATGTTAATAATGTAATAAAATATATTAATTCTTTGAAGAGTCTGTTTACTCACATAAAATCACACACATATTCATCTATATTTGTGTCACGTGTACACACATATGTGTAAGTATATATTACGCAAATTTTTTAAGAGTTCATTACTCACTTATCGGGGATATAAACACCAAGCTCGCATTGAGGCAGGAGTAGAAGAGAGCTCACTCAGCCTCATAAACAGAAACCAACAAGCCCTGCGCCAGGAAGACGAGCTCTTCGAGGGCAGGGACAGTCGTCTGACTGGCGCCTGGCGCAGGGCGGTGCACAACGACTGCGTAACGACGTCGAGGCCTTCCGTTCTCAGGCAGCCCTGCAAACCAACGGTCACCGGGCCCCCGAGGTCCCGAGGTCCCAGCCGTTATGGAACGCAGTCCCCGAGGCCCTTACCTGCTGCTCTGTGGCCCAGTGGCCGCCTGGGCCCATTTTAGGGCTGAATAGTGAGGCTTGGCCCGCACATGCTGGAAAGGAAAGCGCCAGGCGAGGATGCCCTTGAAGAACCAAAGAGGACCGCCTGGAGACCCACCTGCAAACCCCAGGGCGCCATGGCTAGCGGTTTCAGGGGTGTGGTCTCAAGGCCCGCGCAATGGATGCTGGGGGCATGGGGCAGGATCAGGGCCGACACTGGACCGGCCAATGAAGTGGCCAGCGCCTTCTAGGTTCCCACGCCAGCGATATCACAGCCGCAAAGGGCATCACGACACTGACGGTGCAGAAAAGGGTGGAGGCAGAAATGTGCACTAAAAGCACATATGATATTTTGCACGTTATAGACCTCAGTCTAACATGTCAACCACTTGCACAGGAAAAACGGAGACATTGCAGAATGAGCCCCTCTGGGACCTTTGAAAGAAATGGCTTTTTAATATTTTCAAAACGTTTATGTTGTGAACAAAATACTTAATAAGTTTATTAAATAATAAATTTATTGAATTAATAAACTTTGTTTATTAAATAAGTTTGTTAAATTAATAAGTTCATGTGGGCATAAACTTACCATTTAAAAGCCTCAGTTATTAGTAAAAGGTTATCTATGGGCATATAATATGAGTGTAAGAGTGTGTGGACTGAAAATAGATGCCCAAACTGAGAGCTGTGAGTTACATTTTGTTGGAGTGGGGGTGCTTATGAGGACTATAGTCCAGGACACAACCTCTCAGATGGCTCTGAGGAACTGCTTGCCAGAGGTGGGAGTCTGGCAGAGGTCAGTATGTATGATTTTGATGAAGGGGAATACATGCAGTCAAGCATACATTTTGGCAGAGGCTTGCTGCTAGTGCAGAGAAGGTTGCTGATAGTCACAAGGAACAAATGTCTCTTAATGATTTTAGTGCTCTTCTAGATGTGAGAAGATATGAAAAAAATTAGGCTCATGAAGTCTTCTGAAAAGATCTAACTACCTGAAGGCCAGCTCTACCAAATTTCCCTAGAGCACAGAGTGCCTCATTCCTGCTCTCTGTCTGGAACTCCTTTCGGGATGTGTTGAAGGTCAGCGACTGCAGTGGCCAGGGACTTCATTCTTGTAGAACTGGGTGGTGAGCTACGTTGTTTGGTTGGCAAGCTAAAGGAATCCTAAGAAATAGTTGAATTGTGTGTTTATGTGTCTATGTAAAAATGCCTCATTTCTTTTTAAATGTCTTATAAAAAATTTAGTAGGTGAATATCCTATATGTGACTCAACATTTCTTTACTGAACACTTACTATGTACCACACAGGACGCATGGGTCCCTTCTTTATATTTCTTGGTAGGGGCCACAGAAGAAAAGCAATATAGAGTTTTGCTGCATTCTACTATAGCTAAAACTGTGTTTAAGAATAAACTTCCCACTATTCATATCAATTAAGCTTGAATATGTAATCATTCAGCACATCACAATAAAATTTGAGGATGAATTTGAGTCTGAGAAGCTGCTAAGAATTTGAATGTTGAGGGTGAGGAAAGACATTTTAAAAGGGAAAATCATTTTGCAAATAAGGTTACCTTACGTGCCAATAATCATTTCTATTCGATAAACTTAGCCAAAACATTAGAGTTATAACTCAATAAAATATCAGTCAATAAATTGTCTAAAACAGAACAAGATAAACAAAAAAACTATGAAGCCATCTTCTTCCCGTGTCTTCTCTATCTCAAAAAATAGCAGCTCTACTGCGGAGTCTTCCTTGACACTCACTTCTCCCTTACTCTCTACCCCAATTCAATTTATTATCAAGTTCTGTGGATTCTACCCACGACACGTATCTTGTCTATCACTTTGGTCCACCTCTACTGTTTTGGTGGTAGGCCAAGAAATGGCCTTCAAACCGGTACCTGCAGGGGAAATACTGAATTTCAGGAGTGTGAGGGTAGTGATGATTTTAAAGGAATCTGTTTATATATCCAGATCTTTATATATAGCCTTTGCTAATTGTCATAAAGATTTGGCTTTCCTAGCCTTTCTTTCAAAATTTTCCTTCACACTTTATAAGAAAAGACCAGCCCTCCCCTACCTGGAATTCCACTGTGGTGGTTTCCAGGTGTAAGAAACTCAAGGATACCACAGAGCCAATGCAGAAAAAAAAAGAAAAAGAAAAAAATTTAAAGGAAGGAGCACTTCTTTCAATGGTCAATTGAAAAGCATCTACAAGGGCCAGGAGTCCAGGTGAATAGTTGCTCCAAGCCCGCAGGGCCCAGCAGACACAGCAGGGAGAGGCGTGTACACCGTGTATCTGATGTGGATGGACTATGTGCTTGGTGGGCTGTGGCTGGACATGATTCTCCTGGGAACCTGGACCCGCCAGGCACACGTCTCAGCCTGGGCCCACAAGCCTACATCCCCACACCCCAAACCTGACCTCGACCCCCAGGCTCCTGCAGTACCCAGACTTCACCAGCTACTCAGATGCACCCTTCGCTGCACCAAAAGGTAAATGGGCTCCCACCGCCAGTCCACCCCTCTGGCTTTCAGGCCTCCTCTGACCTTTAGAGGCTTCCCTGGTGGCTCAGAAGGTAAAGACAATGTGGGAGACCAGGGTTTGATTCCTGGGTCAGGAAGACTCCCCTGGAGAAGGGAATGGCAACCCACTCCAGTATTCTTGCCTGGAGAATCCCATGGACAAAGGACCCTGGCAGACTATAGTCCACGGGGTCACCAAGAGTCAAACATGACTGAGCGATCAGTACACACATGGAGCTTTAGTGCGTGGTGCCCAAGTCCCCGGGGGTGTGGCCCTGGTCTCCTGGTGCAGTGTCTCTGCAGCCCAGGCATACCGTCCTCACCCGGAGGGAAAAGCCAGACTTCCTGTGAGTGGATGTGGTGTAGCGTGGCAGCTGAAGGTGGCAATGGCAGGGGTAAGACCAGGACCAAAGACAAAAACTATGTAGTCTACACCAAACTGGCTCCCCTGATGGCTCATAGTAAAGATCCGCCTGCCAATGCAAGAGACACAGGTTCAAAACCTGGGTCTGGAAGATCACCTGGAGAAGGAAATGACAACCCACTCCAGTATTCTTGCCTGAGAAATCCCATGGACACAGGAGCCTGATGGGCTACAGTCCATGAGATTGTAAAAGAATCAGACACAACTTAGGGACTAAAATAACAAAACAGCTACACTGATCACCAGTGCCTGGAGCTGGAGAAGGAAGTGCTGTACAGTCATTACATCGCCATTCAGGGGAAATCAGAGCTGGCTGCTAATGGGGGCTTACTGAAAGTCATGTGAAGATCTGGTTCCAAAATCAGCAGGCAAAGGAGCACAAAGTGAACCAGAAGAAGCGGCAGCAGCAGCAGCACCCCCAACAGCCATCCCTGCCAACCCATGATGTGACCCCCCCCCCACTCCAGCCGTGCCACCCTTTGAGGACCTGTGCCCCAGCTCCACCAACCTCCTGGGTGCCCCCTTCCCTTCACCTGTCAAGAAGGAGTATGCTGTAGCTCCCTGACCAACCTTGTGAAATAGGGGCCTTGGGGACTCAGGTGCTGGGAATGTGGCTCCTGTGGGGGCCCAGGAGGCCTGGTGTGAGTCCCAGTCCTGCCACCGACCTTCTGAGTAACCTTGGACAGATCATGCACCCCACCCCTGGGCCCATCTCTGGAGAGGTCTTAACCCCCAGGAGATCAGGGGACCACCCACTCCTCCTCCACAGACTCAAAGGTGGGAGGCCCCCATAGGGACTAGACTCCTGGAGAAAGGAGGTAGAACACAGAGAAGATGAAAAGCTTGCAGACTGTGACCTGAGGAGGTGGCGGGGTGTCAGCTCACACCTGCCTTTTCCTGCAGCGTCACCTCTACTGGCCCCCATCCTAACATGCCCTAAACCCTCTCCAAAAAGAGTTGGACATGACTGAGCGACTAACACGTCAGATTTTATTAGCTGGAAACAAAAGCACCGTCAAAGTGTGAAGCAGTACTGCTTAGTGTAGTGACACTAATTCCTTTTTAAAAATTTATTTTTAATTGGGGGATAATTGCTTAAAAATATTGCGTTGGTTTCTACCATATATCAACATGAATCATCCATAGCTATATGTATATTCCCTTCCTCTTGAACTTCTCTCCTACCTTCCATCCCATCCCACCCCTCTAGCTTATCACCAAGCACTGAATTTGAGCTCCCTGCATTATACAGCAAATTCCACGGACTATCTAATTTTACGTATGGTGATGTATATGATTCCATGCTACTCTCTCCATTTGCCCCACCCTCTCCCTCCCCCACTGTGTCCGTAAGTCTGTTCTCTATGTCTGTGTCTCCATTACTGCCCTGCAAATAGGTGCATCAGTACCGTCTTTCTAGATTCCATATTTATGCATTGTATGCTTAGTCATTCAGTCGTGTCTGACTCTTTGTGACCCCATGGACTGTAGCCCACCAGATTCCTCTGTCCGTGGGGATTCTCCAGGCAAGAATACTGGAGAGGTTTGCCATTCCCTCCTCCAGGGGATCTTCCCAACCCAGGGATTGAACCCAGGTCTCCCGCATTGCAGGCGGATTCTTTACCGTCTGAGCCACCAGGGAAGCCCATATTTATGTGATAATATACGGTATTTGTTTTTCTCTTTCTGACTTACTTCACTCTGTATAATAGGCTCTAGGTTCATCCACCTTATTAGAACTGAGTCAAACACATTCCTTTTTATGGCTGAGTAATATTCCATTGTGTGTATGTACCACAACTTCTTTATCCATTCATCTGTCAATGAGCATCTAGGTTGCTTCCATGTCTTAGCTGTTGTAAATAGTGCTGCAATGAACACTGGGGGTACATGTGTATTTTTCAATTTTGGTTTCCTCAGGGTATATACCCAGTAGTGGGATTGTTGGGTCATATGGTAGTTTTATTCTTAGTTTTTTAAGGAATCTCCATACTGTTCACAGTGACTATATCATTTTGCAATCCCATCAATGGGGAAGAGGGTTCCCTTGTCTCCACATCCTGTTCAGCATTTATTGTTTGTAGATTTTTTGATGATGGTCATTCTGACTGGTGTGAGGTGATACCTCGTTATAGTTTTGATTTACATTTCTCTAATAATGAGCGATGGTGTGCTAGCATCTTTTCATATGTTTATTAGCCACCTGTGTGTCTTCTTTGGAGAAATGTCTGGTTAGGCCTTCTGCTTACTTTTTGATTGAGTTTTTTGTTTTTTTGGTATTGAGCTGAATGACCTGCTTGTACATTTTGGAGATTAATCCTTTGTCAGTTGTTTCATTCACTATTATTTTCTCCCATTCTGAGGGTTGTCTTTTCACCTTGTTTATAGTTTCCTTCACTGTGAAAAAGCTTTTAAGTTTAATTAGATCCCATCTGTTTATTTTTGTTTTTATTTCCTTTACTTTAGGAGGTGGGTTATAGAGGATCTTGCTGTGATTTATGTCCAAGAGTGTTCTAATTCTTTTAATATAATTAGAATATTTTACAGAGCATCAGATTCTTCGAAACACACTGGGTGAAACCAAGGGACTGGAAGGTAAAGTGATTTATTTTAAATTCATTCTGCTATATATGTGTTATATACATATACACTCTGCCATGCAGTAAGTTAAAACATATAATTTGATTATATCATGAACTATATATTCCAATTACATTCAATCATCATCTTACTTTGTTTCATTATATATGTAATATTTGCTATCTGCTATAAAGATTGACTTCCTAGATGCTGGGCCAAATAGATTTTTTAGCTTCATATGCTGTTCTGTCTTATTAAATACAGGGATATTTTGATTATGATATATATGACATTAACAGAGTTATTTATGAAGCAGTGTCTATGATTTTCTTACTTTATAGCAAAAGCTGATGACCAGTTTTCAATAGTAAGGAAATATCATGCTTTTAATTACTTTTAATTAGTTACTCGTCCTTCATTATTTTTTAATATGTATGCATGCATGCTAAGTCATTTCAGTTGTGTCCAACTCTACAACTCTATGGACTGTAGCCCACCAGGCTCCTCGGTCCATGGGATTCTCCAGGTAAGAATACTAGAGTGGGTTGCCATACCCTCCTCAAGGAGATCTTCCCAACCTAAGGACTGAAGCCACATCCCTTACATCTCCTGCACTGGCAGGCAGGTTCTTTATCACTAGCTCAATCTGGGAAGCCCATATTTTAATGTATAGTTATATTTTAACTACATATAACATTGCATCATTACAATTTAAATGATGAGAAATGTATATAGGTTTATTCTTACTTGTTTAATCTATTAAAATGAATAAATTATATCTGCATTATTTAATTGTGATTTGACTGGTTTTATTAATCTGTTTAAAATGCATTCATCTTTCCAGAGCTTTCTGTAATAGCTTTTGAAATGTTTATTAATGAATTTATTTGAACTGAAAAATTAAGTCAAATTTTATGATTAAAAGTCATAATTTAGCTAATTGATTTGGCAGTGCTAGTTCTGCACCTGACAGAATTTTTACTGGGATTCAATGAGCTAAATCCACAGATTCATAGTTTGACAAAAAATATTATTGAAAGACATGAAAATAGCGGGGCTGTAGGCTTCTGGGCCCAGGCTGAGACTGGTGGGCCTAGAGGGGCCCTGTACATGGTGTCCACGGCCTGCTACCCTGCACATGCTGAGCTCTGGAGCCCTTGAGCAACTGCTTGCCTGAGCTTCCAGCCCTTATAGATGCTTTAATTAATCACTGAAAGAAGTGTTCCTTCAAACCAGTACCTCCAGAGGAAACACAGACTTCCAGAAGTGTGAGGGTGGTGGTGGTTTTAAAGGAATCCATTTATAGATCCAGAGCTTTATATATGCATGGGTGCATGCTAAGTCACTCCAGTTGTGTCCGACTCTGTGTGACTGTATGGACTGTAGCCTGCAGTCTCCTCTGTCCATAGGATTCTCCAGGCAAGAATACTGGAGTAGGTTGCCATGCCCTCTTCCAAGGGATCTTCCCCAGGGGTCAAAGCCCATGTCTCTCACGTTTCTTGCATTGACAGGCGGGTTCCTTACCACTAGTGCCACCTGGAAAGCTCAGTTTTATATATGCATTCATGCATGCTAAGTCACTTCAGTCGTGTCCAACTCTGTGCGACCCTAGGACAGCAGCCCACCAGGCTCCTCTGTCCACGGGATTCTCCAGGCAAGAATACTGGAGTGGGTTGCCATTTCCTTCTCCAAGTTTTATATATACCCTTTTCTAATTGTCCTCAAGGCACAAACACTGAAGTGGTTTGCCATTCCCTTCTCCAGTGGACCACATTTTGTCACCTGACCTGCCTCTTGAGAAATCTGTATTTCAGGAAGCAACAGTTAGAACTGGACATGGAACAACAGACTGGTTCCAAATAGGAAAAGGAGGACGTCAAGGCTGTATATTGTCACCCTGCTTATTTAACTTCTATGCAGAGTACATCATGAGAAACATTGGGCTGGAGGAAGCACAAGCTGGAATCAAGATTGCCAGGAGAAATATCAATAACCTCAGATATGCAAAGAAGTAAAGAGCCTCTTGATGAAAGTGAAAGAGGAGAGTGAAAAAGTTGGCTTAAAGCTCAACATTCAGAAAACTAAGATCATGGCATCTGGTTCCATCACTTCATAGCAAATAGATGGAGAAACAGTTGAAACAGTGACAGATTTTATATTTTTGGGCTCCAAAATCACTGCAGATGGTGATTGCAGCCATGAAATTAAAAGATGCTTGCTCCTTGGAAGGAAAGTTATAACCAACCTAGACAGCATATTAAAAAGCAGAGACATTACTTTGCCAACAAAGGTCCCTCTAGTCAAGGCTATGGTTTTCCCAGTGGTCATGTATGGATGTGAGAGTTGGACTATAAAGAAAGCTGAGCACCAAATAATTGATGCTTTTGAACTGTGGTGTTGGAAAAGACTCTTGAGAGTCCCTTGGACTGCAAGGAGATCCAACCAGTCCATCCTAAAGGAAATCAGTCCTGAATATTCATTGAAAGGACAGATGCTGAAGCTGAAACTCCAATACTTTGGCCACCTGATGCGAAGACCTGGCTCATTTGAAAAGACCCTGATGCTAGGAAAGATTGAGGGCAGGAGGAGAAGGGGATTACAGAGGTTGAGATGGTTGGATGGCATCACCAACTCAATGGACATGAATTTGAGTAGACTCCGGGAGTTGGTGATGGACAGGAAGGCGTGGCATGCTGCAGTCCATGGGGTCTCAAACAGTTGGACATGACAGAGCAACTAAACTGTTGTTTTAATTGTCACAATTTGCTTTTCCTAACCTTTCCTTCAAAAGCTTCCTTTATCCATCCACTATATAAGAAAAGACACTCCCTCTCTCATCTGGATTACTGAATCTACTCCAAAGCTTATATACTCTTCCCAAGAAAAATAAAACAAAAATTTATGAAATTAAAATGCAAAATAATACAATACTGTATCTCATAATATCTTATTAAAAGTGAATGACAAATGAGTAGTAACTTCCATATGGCAAGCTCTTATTAAATGACAGCTACTATTCTTGTTGTTATTATAACTATTACTATTAATTATACTTTGAAGAAATGACAGAAAGATACCACATTATAGATTCACAATTTAATAATAATATGGCATGATTAGTTGCCCCTAATATTCCTTCTCTCAACTTCCCAGTAAAATATTGAAAAGATACATAAAACAACAAAGAGTAACTGTAACTCTGGGACTGAAAGAGTCTATTGGGATGTCTTACCAACAATGAAATGTATGGCAATTGGCTGGAAATACATTTCTGACTCTACATATCCCATCTTCTAAAACAGAAAAGCAAATATAATTCCACAAAGAAGGTAGGGAAAGACTCATTCTCTAGTATTCCACTGACTGGAAAACCATTTATGCATTTACTGCACCAGAATGTTTTCCTGCTTCAGGTAGACTGATGCCCTCTTTCCCTGTCCCCACATTTCCATTCAGAGACTGTCACTGCTATAATACCACAGAACTAGCAGTGTCCAGTATAGAAAAGGATGCGCTGTGGTATATTACACCCTGGAAGCACTGTGGGCAGGGCCAAGAAGGGATGGATTCTGGCAGCAAGGCATGTGAGAAAGGGGTCTCTTTGATTTTGTATCCCCCCAAATCCTACACAAAGCATCAGCCTCTGATAATCAGGGAAGTCAGCTATAAGAGAAGGGGAGGTCCCATTAGATAAATGCCTATTAAGACAATAATTGGGCTAAGGATTGTCTATATTAACCTTAATACTGATTCTACATATAAGTATCTGTCGCTGCTACTGCTAAGTCACTTCAGTCGTGTCCGACTCTGTGTGACCCCATAGACGGCAGCCCACCAGGCTTCCCCGTCCCTGGGATTCTCCAGGCAAGAACACTGGAGTGGGTTGCCATTTCCTTCTCCAATGCAGGAAAGTGAAAAGTGAAAGTGAAGTCGCTCAGTCGTGTCCGACCCTTAGCATGGACTGCAGCCCTCCAAGGCTCCTCCATCCATGGGATTTTCCAGGCAAGAGTACTGGAGTGGGGTGCCATTAGCTTTCAAATTAAAGCTGAGAAGAGCTAAAGACTTTCAGTATAAGTGATCTCTCAACCCACAGCAGGCTGGTTAAATGTTTCCTTATTCAAAGATTACTAAGCAAAGAAAGCTTCCCTGTTGGCTCATTGGTAAAGAATCTGCCTGCAACGCAGGAGATGCAGGAGATGCAGGAAACTCGAGGAAATGGTAACCCACTCCAGTACTCTTGCCTAAATCCCATGGACACAGGAGCCTGGTGGGCTACAGTCCAAAGGGTCCCAAAGACTGGGTTGGATAGGACTGGATGACTGAGCACACACACAGGCAAAGAAAAGAAGACAATAATAATAGCATATGCTATCTCCAGCAATGGGATATTTACTGAGCCAGGCACAGTTTTGAGTTCTGTGTCAGTTATCAATATATCATCTCTAGCTCTGAATCACCTTTTCAACATATGTTCTGGAATAAACAAGAATTCCTTTGAATATTTCTCTTTTAAGTTGAACACAATATTCAGTTTTCTCAGTAGAGAGCACTCAAGAATTGCCGCTGAAGCAAGGGGACTTCCTGCCCTTTGTTACAGAAACTGGGGTCAGTGGTACAGGTATGAGTTCATTCAACAGACCCTTTTCCAACCACAGAACTGGTCCCTCTGTGACTTTACAACCTCAGCTAGGCGAAGCCTTTCCACAGCCCCTTCAACAGGGAAACCATGGATCCCCATAGCCCAGGTGCTCTGAAAGGCTCCTATTCCTGCTGAGGTCCACACTCCCATTGCATGCCCACGTCACTGGCTGTTGATGGCCAGCTTGCATTCCCAAGGGTGCCTATTGCTTGCCCTTAGCTCCAGTCTGGCCAAACCAGTGAATTTCTCTATTACTCAGTGGGCTAAATCACATCTCCAGTGGGGGTCTGAGCCCTTTCCACATTTGTCCTTCCTGCCTCCTTCAGCCCTAGGAAACCATGCAGATTTTCCTGACATCATAGATTACTCTTTGATCATAGTTAATACATTTTATATCAACTTCCCCAGTTTAGCATACTGTGTGATCTCTATCTCCTGAATGGACCCAGATCACTTCAAGTACTTTACATGTATCAACTCTCTTACTTTTTGTAACAATCTTGTGCATGGAATATTATTATTAACTTTGTTTTTCAGATGAAGAAAGTTTGTGAGATTAGACAACTCACACAGCAACTGAGGTTTTAATTTTAATGTTAAAAATTAGATTAATTTTTAATCTAAACACTCAGAAGCAAATGTTCTCTTAATATTTTATGTAGGATATAAAAGAAAATTTTAGAAAACTTCTACTTGATTTTCTCAAGGAAACAAGAAAACATAGCCTTTCTGAAATAGGAACGATGAACCATAAAAAGTGAACAATGGAAAAGGCAATGGCACCCCACTCCAGTACTCTTGCCTGGAAAATCCCATGGACGGAGGAGCCTGGTAGGCTGAAGTCCATGGGGTCGCTAAGAGTCAGACATGACTGAGTGACTTCACTTTCACTTTTCACTTTCATGCATTGGAGAAGGAAATGGCAACCCACTCCAGTGTTCTTGCTTGGAGAATCCCAGGGACGGGGAAGCCTGGTGGGCTGCTGTCTATGGGCTCGCACAGAGTCGGACACGACTGAAGTGACTTAGCAGCAGAGGCAGTAAAGAGCAAAATTAATACTGCCAAAAACCGAGAAACTGATTTGACAGTCTAATTTAAACCGGTCTTCAAGAATACAGAGGGAAAAGGTGAAAATGAGAGAGAACATGTCAGAAATCCAACTCAAAGAAGTGAAGGCAAACCTACAAAAAGTCTTCCTAAGGAAATAACAAAAATGATGGGATCAAAAGCACTCAGCAGAGATTCTACTAAGAAGACATTGAGACACATCTATTATTCATTGAAAATTTGGGGGGAATCATTGTTATACAGTCTCCTCCAAACTCCCAGAGCACTTTCTTTTCACTGTGGCATTTGCTGAATTCTGTCTTGAATATGGTAAGAATGCTAGAATTTCACTGAAAGAACAGGTTTCAAACCTAGGTCCTTTCACTTATTATCTGTGTGAGTCTAACAAGTCTCAACCCTTAGTCTCAGTTTTATATCCACCTTATAATATATCTTACCTCTATCTAGTTTCTCTACCTTAAATTTGTATAAGAACAAAAATATGTGAAACTATATAGAAAATGACCCCTGAAACTGAATCTTTATTCCTCTTTGTGAACCTAAATATTTAAGGATAAAAGTCATATCTATTTTCTTTGTGTCTTCTGCAGTACCTACTAACTGCTGGCACTCTATCAATATTTATTAAGCATATTTAATTTAAAACACAATCCAAGATAATAATGCCTAAATTTATCCAGCTGTCACAAAAAGAACATTGGATTCCATTCAGAATTTAAAAAAAAAAAGCATAGGTGAGGAGAACTGATTGTCTTTATAAGCAGAAACAAAATTCATGTATTATTGCTACTTGTTTTAAGCTGAATGTTTATAAAGTAGTGAATACTAAGATATTTTCATATGGATAGAAAATTTTGATGATTTTCTCCATTCTATGTTATAATTGAAACATTTTACATCAATATACTGTAACTTACTACTAAACTGTAATGCAGAATGTGATTTGCAACGGTTTGTTTTCACAAAGAAAAATTGATTCAAAATGACAAAAGAAAATTACAGCAATTAGCATAACCATCCAAAGCAATACTTCCTAAGCAAATACGATGACTAGTATATTCAGTAGACACATGCAATCATTTGGATTCAAAAACATATCAACTTTCATCAGTTCAGTTCAGTCGCTCAGTCATATCCGACTCTTTTCGACCCCATGAATTGCAGCACGCCAGGCCTCCCTGTCCATCACCAACTCCCGGAGTTCACTCAGACTCACATCCATCGAGTCAGTGATGCCATCCAGCCATCTCATCCTCTGTCGTCCCCTTCTCCTCCTGCCCTCTATCCCTCCCAGCATCAGAGTCTTTTCCAATGAGTCAACTCTTTCATCAGAAACCTTTAATTCCTAAATTAAATTGAGTTCTAAAAATCAGTATTTATCCAAGTGAGAAAAAATAGAAGAAATCATTTCTCTAAACCATATTAAAAGTTAATCTTAACCAAATAAAGTTTTCTTAGACTCCTGTCTGGTAACATGCTACTAATATTGGTAACAGAGATCACCCTTAGATTATTCATCCAAGTCCACAATGTCCCCAAAGTTTGAATTTTGTATCTACCTGTACAAGAATGTCCTCTCAAGTCACCAGACAGATTCTCCTCTGAACTGAATTCATAAACAGTTCCCAGACTGACCTGCTCCACCATGAATCTCATAGACTTGGAAATTGAATCTGGGGAAAGCCTTTTCAGGAACTAAACCCTGGGAGCCATCTCAAGATTTCCATTTCACAGTCCACAGTAGGGCTCATCTCTGTTTCTCCAGTTTTGCAACTTCACTCTTTTTACACTGGCTTCTATGCTCAAGGCTCATGTGATGCTCAAATCCATCTATATTAGTGAATCTTTTCTTTCACACACTTCATTTATGCACATTAGTCTCTTTGAGTGAGTGAGTGAAGTCACTCAGTCGACCCCATGGACTATAGCCTACAAGGCTCCTCTGACCATGGGATTTTCCAGGCAAGAGTACTGGAGTGGGTTGCCATTTCCTTCTCCAGGGGATCTTCCTGACCCAGGGATCGAACCCGGGTCTCCCGCATTGCAGGCAGACGCTTTACCATCTGAGCCACCTAGTCTCATTGGGGAACATAAATCTTTCTTGACAGTATGCAAGTAGGCAATATATTCAAATTCAGAAGAACCAAGAGAAAAGGGCAGAATTTGAAAAAGTTTCTTCTCAGACTCTTTACACTGATCTTGCCTTAGGGAATTTAAATGGCTCTGGTCTCTGATCTATGTTTTAGCTAAAATAATCGGTTTGCCATCCCACTAGAAACAGGTAGGAGCTTAGGTGACTTGAGTTCTTTAAAAATCCTACTGTAGTCTCTTTCCAATTAGAGATAATTTCCTCTCAAACTGATTCACTTATGCTGCTTAATTTTTTGTTCTTTGAGCCAGTGTTGCTAATTTGCATCAAGTTACTTAAGATAACAGATTAACCTTCCTGGTTTCAACAACTTTCAAAACGTAGTCCCTGGGTATAACTTACCATGAATTATTATTTTGACTGTCTTTCCCTGTAAAGATATCAGAAGTGGATTTCCAAAGGACATATATGATTAAATTTGAATAATGCATTAGTTTGTCTGATTACAATTACAGTACCCCCTGAAAGCTAACCAGTTTTGATTACGGGTGTGGAAGTATATGAGTGAAGCAAATTGTGGAAAATAACGAGATCTGAATGTTGCAGTTTGGGCCACTGCCTTGGGAAACCAGCTGTGAAGCCCCAGCATACCCCATGGGGAGAGAATATAGAAAAGGGAAGTGGGAGAAATTTGGAAGCCCAACGTTACTTAATCTGAAGGACTCAAAACAAGTTCTAGTCAAAGGAGTCATATTACCTCATCTACATTTTTAGCATTTCAAGTGCATTTGAGGTTCTTACTTCATCACACGAAAGAATTCAGAGACTAACCGGGAAGGTTAAGAAAGTACAGTGAATTTATTTCAGGAAGAATACGCTTTCAGAGGAAGAGCAGACAGACAGGTGAGGAGCTGCTGCTCTGGGTTTCTTTGGCAAGCTGGTTATGAAAGTGAAAATGGTTCCGTGGGGCATACAGATGAAGGGGTGGAATATTCACAGGGGAAGGAGGAATTCGGGGGTCGTATTCATTAATTTTCATCCCAGTCCCATCTTCTAGAGGGGAAGAAAGATTTTTGTCCTTATTTAGTTTAGATAAGAGGTGTCATGGTGTCAGTGCATGATGGGTAGTTCCTGTCTGCAAGACTAATTTTATTGTAATGAGATATAATGAGCAACAGGTTACATTCAGACACAGGAAGTTCCCGCCTTTTCCCACCTTTCTTTGTCCGCTTCTTTGATACGTACCACCCAAAAGGTGCAGTTTCTTGTCAGTCTGGAGGCTCCTGCTTTTCTTTTTCCTCCCATGGACACCCACTGTTTAAAGATGCACGGCTTTTTGCCGCCTGGCCCCAGCCCATGTTTCTCTGCTCAGATCTAGCTACCTGCATGCTGCTACACTCCCATCCTCTTCAGCCATCTTGGACACATTATGAATATGGTGCCAAGTCTCTCCGCTGTACCAGGCCTCTGACCCTTCTCTCTATGGTCACCACAGAGCAGAAAACAAATAGCTTTACATTAAAATTAGAGCCCGCTGGGTATTTCCCTGGTGGTCCAGTGGTTAAGACTCCTGGCTTTCACTGTGGAGAGGCACAGGTTCGATCTCTGGTCTGGGAACTGAGATCCTGCATGTCACAGGGCACAGCCCCCCACCCCCAACAAAAAAATTAGAGCCCATCTATAGTGCTTTGGCTTCCCTGGTGGGTTAGATGATAAAGAATCTGCCTGCAACGCAGGAGACCCAGGTTTGATGCCTGGGTCAGGAAGATACCCTGGAGAAGGGCATGGCAACCCACTCTGGTATTCTTGCCTGGCGAATCCCAGGGATGGGGAGCCTGGCGGGCTGCCGTTTATGGGGTTGCACAGAGTTGGACACGACTGAAGTGACTTAGCATAGCATATGGAAAGGGGCTTCCCTCATAGCTCAGACGGTAAAGCGTCTGCCGGCGGTGCAGGAGACGAGGGTTCGATCCCTGGGTCGGGAAGATCCCCTGGAAAAGGAAATGGCAACTCACTCCAGTATCCTTGCCTGGAGAATCCCACGGACAGAGGAGTCTGGTGGGCTACAGTCCATGGGGTCGCAAAGAGTCGGACATAACTGAGCGACTTTCACTAGTGCTCATCTGTTAATCCCAACTCCTAATTTATCCATCTACCCCTCCTTTCCCCTTTGGTAATCATAAGTTTATTTTCTATGTCTGTTAGTCTATTTCTGTTTTGTAAATAAGTTCATTTGCATCATTTTTTAGAGTCCACATATAAGTGATATCATATGATATTTGCTTATCTCTAACTTACTTCATTAGTATGATAATTTTGACTCAGTCCATGTTGTTACAAATGGTATTATTTCATTCTATTTTGTGGCTGAGTAGTATTCCATTGTGGTATGTGTGTGTGTATACTGCATCTTCTTTACCCATTCATCTGCTGATGGACATTTAGGTTGTTTTCATATCTTGGCTATTATAAATAGTTCTGCAATGAAGATTGAAGTGCATGTATTTTTTTTGAATTAGAGTTAGATATTAGATATTACATTTAGGTCTTTAATCCTAATTTAAGTAATATCCTTCTTGATTTAAAACTATACTACCAAGCTATAGTAGTCAAAGATGTATATAATACTAGGACAAATACAGACACATAGATCATTGAACAGAATAGACAGCCCAGAAATGAACCCACACACATATAGTCAGTTAATCCATGACAAAGGAGGCAAGACTATACAATGGGGAAAGAACAGTGACTAAAAAGTAGTGTTGGGAAAATTGGACTGTTTCAATCAAGAGAATTAAACTGGACCACTTTAAATCACCGTATATACAAACAGAGTCAATATGGATTAAAAGAAAATCCATTTAAGAAAATCTAAACAGTAAACTCTTTGATGTTGGTCTTCATAATACTTTTTGCATCTGTCTCCTAAGCAAGGGCAATGAAAGCAAAAATAAACAGATGAGATCACATTAAACTAAAAAGCCTTTGCACAATAAAGGGAAACTTCAAGAAAATGAAAAGGCAGCCAGCTGAATGGGAGAAGATATTTGCAAATGCTATATCCAATAACAGGTTACTACGCAAAAATATATTAAAAGTTCATTATAACTCAGTGTTAAAAACTGCAAACAATCTAATTTAAAAATGGGCAGAGGACCTGAACACACATTTTTCCAAAGAAGTCATGCAAATTTCCAACAGACACCTGAAAAGATACTCAATATCACTAAACATCACTGCAAATAAAATCACAGAGAGAGAGATCAATTCCATATTTGTCAGAATGGCTATCATCTAAAAGACAAAAAATAGCAAGTGTTTGAGGATGTGGAGAAAAGAGAACACTTGTGCACTATTGGTGGAAATGTAAATTGATGCAGCCACTTTGGAAAGCAGTCTGGAGATTCATCAAAAAAGTTAAGAATAAGGGTACCTGTGCTGTGTGCTCAGTCACTCAGTTGTGTCCAGTTCTTTGCAACCCTATGGACTGTAGCCCACCAGGCTCCTATGTCCTTGGAATTTTCCAGGCAAAAATATTGGAGTGAGTTCCAATTTCCTACTCCAGGAGATTATCCTGACACAGGGATCCTACTCACATCTCCAGCATCTCCCACATTGGCAGATTCTTTACCACTGCACCACCATACAATTCAGCAATTCCACTTCTGGGTATTTACCTAAAGAAAACAAAAGCAGTAATTAGAAAAGATGTATGTATCTCTACATTCATTGCAGCCTTTTTCAAAATAGCAGAGTCTTGGAAGCAACCTAAGTGTTCTTCAGTAAATGAATGGATAAAGAAAATGTGAGACAGATATCTATACGTAATGGAATATTAGTAGCCAACTATAAGAAGGAATCCTTGCCATTTGGATAGATCTACAAGAAATTATGCTGAATGAAATAGGTCATAGAGAGAAAGATGAATACCGGAATATTCAGAACAAAACAAACAAAACAAATACAGACTGATAGAAAACAAAGCAGTTGCCAGATGAGAGGAGTTTGAGGGTTGAGTGAATAGATGAAGGAGATTAAGTACAATATTTAAGGTATAAAATAAATATGTCACAGAGATTAATATAAAGCATAAGGAATATGGTCACATTCTAGCGATGACATATTCTAATGGTGTCACATTCTAATTCTGATGGTCACATTCTAATGGTGACATTAGATGATAATCATCTCTTAATGTAAGGCTTCCCTGGTGGCTAAGATGGTAAAGAATTTGCCTGCAATGCAGGAGGCTGGATTCGATCCTTGGGTCAGGAAGACCCCTGGAGAAGGGAATGGTTATCCACTCCAGTATTCTTGCCTGGAGAATTCCATGCACAGAGGAGTCCTGTAGGCTACAGTCCTGTAGTCCTTGGGGAATGTATTTCAATGTTGAATCACTGTGTTGTTTACCTGACACTAACGTAATAGTGTACATCAACTACGTTTTAATTTTAAAAGTCTAACTTTGAATACTGTCACAGATGTTGGATGCCCTGCTCCATATTCCCTCTGCCCAAACCTCTATTTCTCTATGGAGGCTTCCTCAGGCACCCCCATAGACTGCCTGGTTCAGGGCATTCCCCTAAGGACTAGGATTTAATGTCTTCAGAGGCATCCCTCAGTCAGCCTGAACCTCCTGCCAGTGGATAAAAATCCAACTATGCAGTCCTTTAATGGTACACTCTTGAGGTACATCTACATGGCTCCTTATTTGGGCCCTGATAGGACTGACTTGACTTACCTACAGTGGTAATTATGCAGGTGATGTACCCCTAATAAAACTGTAAGATCAACATAAAATCTTGCTAAAATGTTGACTGTTGCTCTATCTAGGAAATGGTGTCTTTCTTTAACACTGTATTTATATCTCTTGGTGTGTGCAACAGTTTGTAGCATAAATCATACTGAAAAGAAAAAAGCTACCTTATCTTTTCAGGAGTCTTTGAATTCTGGAATACAATTTGTATATAATTATTAAACCTTTCTGGTATAGTTGCTGCATAACTTGCCTCAGTGTTTGAACTTCCCAATCCCCCTGCAATGTGGGAGACCTGGGTTTGATCCCTGGGTTGGGAAGATCACTGGAGAAGGGAATGGCTACCCACTCCAGTACTCTGGCCTGGAGAATTCCATGCACTGTATAGTCCATGGGGTCACAAGCAGTCGGACCCAACTGAGCAACTTTCACTTTCACTTTGGTATAGTTGTGAAAGGTTGTTGTTGAATCACGCGAATACACCAGGATTCTTGGCCCCCGGAGGAGAAGAATTCAATCCGGGGCCAGAGACGAGGCTTGATCGCTCAGAGCTTTTGTGTAATAAAGTTTTATTAAAGTATAAAGGAGATAGAGAAAGCTTCTGACATAGGCATCAGAAGGGGGCAGAAAGAGTACCCCTCTGCTAGTCTTTAGCTGGATGTTATATAGTCACTAGCAGTCTGTTAATGAAAGAAAGGAGTGTCTTAAAATTCAGAATGGCACCAGGCCCCTCACCCATAAGATGCATTTTGGGATAATCTTGGCACCAAATGGTTTATCCTGGGCCATAAAATCATTAACTTGAATCTTGAAGAAGGGCAGACCACCATACAAATAGTTTCATTTACATAGATTAGGGGAACAATATCCATACTGGTTTGTCAAATAGGTTCTGGGCCAAGAGGCAGAACCGACTTGGAGACAGAGTTTGGGGTAAAGGCATAGTACATTAGCATAGCTTAAGACAAACATTTCCATAAGAAAAAGGCATTGGTTATCTCTAGACTCGAGAATAGCTAACTTCAGGCGAGGGTGTCATTATGGCAACACAGTATTTTAAGAGAAACCTCCCTTTAAATTTGTATAGAGAAGGAAAAAATATTGCTAGTTTGTTTCCTCCTGCCACTTAAGAGAGATAAAAATGTCTGACACTTGCAGGCTATTTCCTCTATTTGGAGACCCCTGGCCTTCCTGCCTGTTACCCTCTCAGTTGCTGCATAACTTACCTCACTGTTAAGTAGGCTATTATTTTCCAACAGTAGATTGCATTTTAAAATACCTGAGAAGCTTTAAAAATATACATTTCTGGGCCTCTACTTTGAATTACAAAATTCATCTCTCTGTGAGGGTGTTGTGTGTGTGGGTGTGTGTGGGTGTGTGTATGTGTGTGTGTGTGTGTGTGTGTGTGTGTAAATCCTTCAGGTGATTTTGATGCACGGTTCAGTTCAGGAACTGCACAGAAGTTTGGTATAATTCTTGCATCTCTCACCCTTAAAGGAGGGGGATTACAAAAGACAGGGTGGAAAGATAGAAAGTGTGGGAGTGGAGGTTTGTACTATGTAGTAATTGAGACATGGAATTTTACAGCTACATAATAAAAATGATTTCATGACAGTATCAAAGCCTGTATCCAGGATCACTGAGATGTCTCTCAGTTTGGTCCTTCTTTATTACAGCCTATAATTTAAATGCTAAGGGCAGAAGCCACTTAAGATATTCAAGTATTATCCTTGAATATCTTTTATGTAAATGTAACCTTTGGGTGAGGAAGGAGGAGAGACAATATAATTAGTGAATCAAACGCAGATAATCAGCACCTCCTGTAGTATTGGCAGATAATTACAAGGCTGGGATTCTTGAAACTTGATATTTGAACAAGGAAATAAGGAAAACATCTGCAACTCATTCTGCAAAGTTAAAATGGGATTCTCTTGAGTCTGTTTTCAACACAACAGATACTAAACCAACTCCCGGAAGGAAAGTTATGACCAACCTAGATAGCATATTCAAAAGCAGAGACATTACTTTGCCAACAAAGGTCCATCTAGTCAAGGCTATGGTTTTCCTGTGGTCATGTATGGATGTGAGAGTTGGACTGTGAAGAAGGCTGAGCACCGAAGAATGGATGCTTTTGAACTGTGGTGTTGGAGAAGACTCTTGAGAGTCCCTTGGACTGCAAGGAGACCCAACCAGTCCATTCTGAAGGAGATCAGCCCTGGGATTTCTTTGGAGGGAATGATGCTGAAGCTGAAACTCCAGTACTT
The DNA here is from genome assembly GCF_055505025.1 of Bos grunniens. Lineage (NCBI taxonomy): Eukaryota > Metazoa > Chordata > Mammalia > Artiodactyla > Bovidae > Bos > Bos grunniens. The sequence continues at coordinate 53,066,935 of NC_141180.1, forward strand.
TGGCCACCTTATGTGAAGAGTTGACTCATTGGAAAAGACTCTGATTCTGGGAGGGGTTCGGGGCAGGAGGAGAAGGGGACGACAGAGGATGAGATGGCTGGATGGCATCACTGACTCGATGAATGTGAGTCTGAGTGAACTCCGGGAGTTGGTAATGGACAGGGAGGCCTGGCGTGCTGAGATTCATGGGGTCGCAAAGAGTCAGACATGACTGAGTGATTGAACTGAACTGAAACCAACTCCCCCCAGACCCCCCGCCAAAAAAAAATCTTATGAAACTATAAAACTAGAAAGCATGTGCAAAAAAAAAAAAAAATCTCTTCTCACTTGTTATCTATTTCACGAACTAATTTTAAAAATGAGGTTTTTATAATCTTTCATTGAACTTTTAAGAATGTATTACATTTTCTAATGCCATAGAACACCTTTGCAATTTAATCTGTCAACCTGTCCAATTTCCATCAACCCCTCCATACACAACAATGTTGAAACTATGGTGGGGATGATTTGTTTCTAGGACTCTTTCATCTTCAAACTCTTTGTGAAGTTTCTGTAAGACATGTGGCTCCATAAGAGCCGTGGCACACTGCATCACCTGCTGCTACTAAGTCGCTTCAGTCATGTCCGACTCTGTGCGACCATACACGGCAGCCCACCAGGCACCTGCATCACCTGGGACATGTTTAATAAATGAATACATGAACAAGTGAATGAATACGTGCGTGCTGCACACACCCTTCCATTCTGATATTCCAAGTTGGCCTTTGCCAACATATTCTCATATTCCACAATAGAGTTGTCAAATATTCATCAAACACAGCCTATGCAAGGGTATCAAAGACAAACAATGCTGGACATTGGTTAAGGTGGTGAAAACAGATTTTATTCAATAACTACCCTCAGTCTCCAGTAGCATATTGGGCACCTACTGACCTGGGGAGTTCCTCTTTCAGTATCCTATCACTTTGCCTTTTCATACTGTTCATGGGGTTCTGAAGGCAAGAATACTGAAGTGGTTTGCCATTCCCTTCTCCAGTGGACCACATTCTGTCAGATCTCTCCACCATGAGGTTTTACAATCAAAAACCTCAAATCAGCTCTGGGATTTCAAAAAATGAGGTTTTTACAAATCAGCCCTGGGATTTCTTTGGAAGGAATGATGCTAAAGCTGAAACTCCAGTACTTTGGCCACCTCATGCGAAGAGCTGACTCATTGGAAAAGACTCTGATGCTGGGAGGGATTGGGGGCAGGAGGAGAAGGGGACGGCAGAGGATGAGATGGCTGGATGGCATCACTGACTCGATGAACGTGAGTCTGAGTGAACTCCGGGAGTTGGTGATAGACAGGGAGGCCTGGCGTGCTGCAATTCATGGGGTCACGAAGAGTCGGACACGACTGAACGACTGAACCGAACTGAACTGAACCCTCAATCTGGGAAGGAACTGAACTTTATTCTACTGTGTGCAAAAATGACTGAGAATTTTAAAAGGAATATGAGAGAGTAAGGGGGTTCCCTGAAGTCTCAGCAGATAAAGAATCCACTTGCAGGGCCGGAGACATTGAACCCCTGGGTCAGGAAGATCCCCTGGAGGAGGAAACGGCAACCTCCTCCAGTATTCTCGCTTGAAAAATCCCATGGACAGAGGAGCCTAGTGGGCTACAGTTCATAAGGTCACAAAACTACTATGTAATTGTGATAAGGCCAGCCACATGGAGTATTCTAAACCTGAGTTTTCCATCAACTAATCTCAACACTGGTCTACTAAGGAAGACTACTTGGTAGAATTATAAAAGAAAACCATCTCATTTAAATTATGTTTATTTAAGTAGAGGCTTTTTTGCTTTCAGAGCATCTCTACTATCAGATAATATTTATCCAAGTTACGAACTAATCAAATAGTTCTTGTAGTTTTGTCTTTCTCCATCATTAACTGGTTTATTAAGTGCTCACTGGAGCATTTTTGTTTGTTACTTTTTATTTCGGTATAATTGATTCACACTATTTTATGTTTCAAGAGTTTACCACTTTTAAAGATTATATTTCAGTTACGATTGTTATAAAACATTGTTTATATTCCCTGTGTTGTAAAATATACCCTTGTAGCTTATTTTAGTACCATTAGTACAATTTAGTAATAGTTTGTACCTCCTAATCCCCTATCCCTATTTTGCCCCTCCCCTCTTCCCTTGCCCCGCTGGTAACCACTTTGGCTATGTACCCAGGAGAGTAATTGTTGGATCATACGGCAGTTCTATTTTTAGTTTTTCTAAGGAAGCTCCCTACTGTTTTCTACTGTGGCTGTACCAATTTACATACCCACCAACAGTGCTCAGGTGTTCCTGTTTCTCCATATCCTCACCAGCATTTGTTATTTGTGTTCTTTCAGATGATAGCCATTCTAACAAGTGATATCTCATTGCAGTTCTGGTATTCATTTCTCTGATGATTGTTGATGTTGAGCATCTTTTAATGTGCCAGTTGGCCATCTGTATGTCTTTGTTGGGAAAATATCTATTCAAGTGTTCTGCCCATTTTTTAAGTCAGTTTCTTTATTTTCTTCATATTGAGTTTTTATGAGTTATTTATATATTTTGAAAATTAATTAAAAATTTAAGTATTAGTTATATTGTTTGCAAATATTTTCTCCCACTCAGTAGGTTGTCTTTTCATTTTGCCAATGGCTTCCTTTGCTATAAAAACTTTTAAGTTTAACTAGGTCCCATTTGTCTATTTTGCTTCTGTTTCCTTTAGATGCAAAAAAGATATTGTCACTATTTATGTCAAAGAGTGTTCTGCCTATATTTTCTTCTAGGAGTTTTATGGTTTATAGTCTTACATTTAGCTCTTTAATCCACTCTGAGTTTACCTTTGCATATGGTGTTTATAAATTGTTCTAATTTGATTCTTTTACATGTAGCTGTATAGTTTTCCCAGCACTACTTATTGAAGAGACCACCTTTTCTCCATTGCATACTCTTGGCTCCTTTGTCAAGATTGATTGACCATAAATCTGTGGGTTTATTTCTGGACTCTCTACTCTTCAATTTATCTATGTAGGAGGCATCCTATGCATCACTTCAGTGTATTCCTCTTTAGGGGTGCCCCCTATAGGCTGTGTGGGTCCTTCTTTTATAATTGCTGACTACTGCAGGTGGTCTGGTTCACTTGGTTGGCCCTCTGTTCAGTTGCTTGCCAGGTCCTGTCCAGTGGAGGATATCAGCCACTGGTTGGCAAGATAGGATCATCAGGCAACTGACTGTAGAACCCTGGGGGTCACTGGAGCTAGTCCTGGCTCACTGGTGGGCAAAGTTGGGATCCTGGTGATCCTGAAGCTGGTGCCCATCCACCAGTGGGTAAAAAGAGGTGCTGGGGGCTACTGCACAGGTAAGAGCCAGGAACAGGTCCTGGCTGGGGTCTGTTTGTCAGGCCCAGGAGTCCCAGAGCTGGTGTTGGGCCACTGGATCACTGGCGGACGGCACTGATTCCTGACACACCTGGCTGAGTGGTCAGTTTGGGGTGTCCCAAAGCTTTTGTCTCCCCACTGGTGGGTGAGGCTTAAAGGCCTCAGAGTCAACACTTCTAGCACGCTCCCAGGTGATTTTTAAACTATTGATAATGTTTATTACAATGTTCCCAGGTTGTTTTGAATACTTTCCATTCATGATTCCTGTAATCTTCATAGCAACTCTAGATGATCAAGTTATCCCCACTTCACAGATGGGAAACTGAGGCATAGTTTCTCTCGGCTATGATCACAAAGCTCACATAGGGGAGGAAGACTTTGTTTCTGTCAACTCTCTGAGGGTCCCTAACTGGAGCTGAACATCGAACTGAAAGACAGATTAACAGGAGAAAAGCAAACAAATTTAATGCAAATTTTACGTGGCATGAGATGCTTCATAAGGAAATGAAGACCCAAGAAGCAGTTAAAATTGAGGGGTTTTATGGTAGGTTTTCTACAGAGTAGAAAAGTTGTGGAAAGATACAATCAGGCAAGAAGTATGAGCTAAGAATTGTAAACTAGGAGGAAGAGCAAGCTTTTTGGCTTCTTGTTAGTGTTCCTCCACCTTCAAGATAAATGCTCCTTTCCTCCATGTACGGGGAGGGCACCTCTCACATGAGGGTTTCATGACCTGCTGCAGGGAAGAAGGATGGGGGAGATCAGAAAGACCTTCTTGCTTCTACCATCCTTTCAAACTCCTTCAGCTTAAATTATGAATATGCCATGGTGCCATATTTGGGGGTAGCATGTCCTGAACCCCATCACTAGTAAATGATGAACAAGCACGCAGACTCAGAAATCTCACTCAGACTTTGACCTCCAACCATTTTTCTATGGTCGTGCCACCACTTTTGGATGCTGCTGCTGCTGCTGCTAAGTCGATTCAGTCGTGTCCGACTCTGTGCGACCCCAGAGACGGCAGCCCACCAGGCTCCCCCATCCCTGGGATTCTCCAGGCAAGAACACTGGAGCGGGTTGCCATTTCCTTCTCCAATGCATGAAAGTGAAAAGTGAAAGTGAAGTCGCTCAGTCATGTCAGACTCTTAGCAATCCCATGGACTGCAGCCTACCAGGCTCCTCCGTCCATGGGATTTTCTGGGCAAGAGTACTGGAGTGGGGTGCCATCGCCTTCTCTGACTTTTGGATGATAAGAGGCCAAATCAGGAGGTCACTTTGTTTCTCACCAATGCACTTCCACACGAGTCCTTAAGTTGTGTTTCCCTCTAGATGCAGCCTGAAGCAAATGGATTGGTATTTTGGTTATTCTCAGTAATAAACAGTTACTCTTTCTTAGTATTGAAACATCTAAGCCAGGATAATATCAAGACTCCACACTCATCCAGTTTGTATTTTCTCCATTTCCAAGTTTGGTCCAACCTCAAGCACAAGGTCTGCCGTAGGGTAGGAATGGGAGGGATGGAGACAAGGTGGAGAGGACAGATGCGGTGCTTTCTTATTGGTACTGTAATCTGGGTCTGGGGCCTTTTGCGTGACTGATGGCCCATCACTGTCTCATGAGGTTTGCTTCCTTGCCGATCCCCCTTCCATCCACCCCACACACACACTCACTGGACACTGGGCTCCTCCAACGGCAATTTCCTGGTGCAGTTGAAGCCTGCTCCCACTGCTACTCAGTGTTGCCCCCCAGCTCTAGTTTCTATATTCTTTGGCATAGCTCTAGCTTTTTTCCACTGAGATATCCTAACACCTGGCAGGACACTCTCATGGGCCTGGTTTTTTATAGAAGGCTCACAGCCAGCTTCCCTGAGAACCATCCATCTTTGCCTCTCCAATAGGAAAGTGCAGCTCATTCTGCATGGCTCTGTTCTCTCTAGCTGCACCTCTCATCTTTGTATTTTTTCTAGGTATGAATCACATAGAAGTCCCCACTTACTCCAGGGGACATGACTGAGCTCGCTAAGTAAGCCTTTAGAGTTTCCATCACTTCTCTAAAGAAATTATTATTCTCCAGGCTCTTCAACTTTCTCCTACCTTTCTCTTACAAGCTGGGATGTGGGCTAAGATCGACAGAACGATTTTCACAGGCACTTAGCCTGACCTGTAAAAGTGGTCTACAGCAGTGCTACCTAAAACTGCTACTAATCTATGAAGATCTCAGTAAGGAAATTGAGAGTGTTAGAAACATTTTGGGCAATCTGAATTGCTGCAATATCCAATAGCACGATTTTGTATTTTACAATAGTATCTATCCATAATGGAGTAAATGGTTCTTCACCATATAGATTGAACAGTTACATCATATCTTAGGATATGCGATACTTTCTCCCCATTGCTTTGTTTCTTAGCCTTTGTGGCCTCTGCTGAAACTAGCAAACTAGGAAAAGTGAAAGTGAAAGTGAAGTGAGGTCACTCAGTTGTGTCCGACTCTTTGCAACCCCATGGACTGTAGCCTACCAGGCTCCTCTGTCCATAGGATTTTCCAGGCAAGAGTACTGGAGTGGGTTGTCATTTCCTTCTCCAGGGAGCAAACTAGGAAAGGTCTTATTTTAACACCCTGTTACAGTAAAGATTAAAAATAATTGTTTTATTCAGATTAGATATGACTAATATGCCCAATCAAGGCAAATACTTGATCTTTCTCATTAGCCATAATAAAAGAGGAGTTCTAAAAGTCCAGGCTACTCTGACAAGGCTCTCCCTGTCCTATTTATGTATTGAGGGGTGCCCGGTGCTTCTAAGTCATCACTGGAAGCCAGTATAACTTGGTCTCATTTAGGCGTGTGCAGGCCAAGGAAGTGCATAGCTTCTGATAAATAGCTGCCTTGCAAACTATGTGGTTGTGTATCCTAGCTCCTAAGTAGATCAATGTGAAAATTCATCTTTGAGCTGTCTGTTCTCCCTTCCTGAACGTGGCCACGGAGGCTGCAGACATCCAGCTGTAGAAACTGGGTAGGGCTGCTCAGAAGTTCTGGGGGAGGTGAGAATTGTGCTTAGGGCCGACTCAGCAATTGAGCTGGTCCACATGGGTTTTGAGGAGGCAAAATAATGCCCACTCCTACAAAGCAGTGCCCAGGCTGGGTCCACTGCTCCACCAGCTCCTAAGAAGCAATTCCTCCAGGAAAGGCTGATCTCCACCAGTCCTTAGACCCCGAAGTCTGGTGTCTAGAGTGACCATCAAGGACTATAGCAATCAGCTTGTCCAGTTTATATGCAGAGCCACAGCCCAGGGCACAAGCCAGCCCTGCATGCTCCGAGTCAGGACTGGTACCAGTGGCTGACACCTCATAGCACAGGACCACCATGATTGTCTCCCCATCATCCACCCAGGTCCAGGACATTACCTGGAGCTGCCCGCAGAGATTCTCAGGGAGTTTCGGAAACCCATCTGCATTGTGCTATCATTCACTGGTTCTCCAACTTGGAATCCTCTGCAAGTTGGAGAATCCTCTTGGGAGTTTCAAAAAATAGTAATGCCCGTTTCCCATCTCCAAATATTCTGATTTAATTGGTCTGGTGTGCAGCCTGAGCATCAACAGCTTTCAGAGCTCCCCAGGCAATTCCAAAGTGCAGCAGAGTGTGAATGCAATCAGTATGGTTGGGAGCCCCTCTCAATGAAGAAGAGAAGAAAATTACAATACACTGTGGGCTCTAGGGGGGCATTTCCTTTGGAAGGGTTCCTCTCAAACACAGAGTTCTTTCTGGGCTTTTTCCTACCCAGAGTTTTGGAGCTTAGCTCAGATGAAGGCAACACGAAGCCGCTCCTGGCAGCTTAGCATTACTGTACTCCCAGCATTTTACACTGATGAACTGGGGGCTAGGATTGTTGCATTCCCCTGCCGTGGCTAAGAAAGTAATAACAACACTAATTATAATTGTAATTGCTTTTAAAAGATAAAATGATGTTCTCTGGAGAGTGTTCCAGCTCAGTAAAAATGCCAGCAGCACAGAATACAAACTGTGAAGACTGTAAATCTAGGAACAGCCAGAAGTTTTATTTTCATAGTTCTTGAAAACCACATAGCTTTTGCAAAATCTGAAATTATTCCCCAAAATCACATACATTTAATTATTTGAAGTTAACTCTGGCTACTTTTCCAATTATTTTTAAGGGGAAAAAACTAGAAAAAGCATGTATTAAGGAGAAATGTGTGATTATAATCCAGTAGCTAAAAGGGCCTTCTATCAGTACAGAGAATATTTGAAATGAAGGGTAGATACAAGTCTGAATTCTGGGCTTACTCTTAAAAAACTCACTCCAAAGCTATACTCAAAAATAACTTACTTTGTGCCTCTCTAAGATCTACTCCACTGTCTTTCTTTCTCCCCCAAAACATACATATGGATATACTTATTACACTTTCATACATATGCTTGGCAATGAAAAGGTGATTTGTGTAATGTTTAAATTTATGGAAAGCAGCATGGTGCTCTAGAAAGAGCCTGAGGTTTTGGAGTCCTACAGAACTGGCTTTGAATTCTGCCTTTACTGCTGTCTAAGTGTGACCTTGAACAACTCATTTAAACTCAGAATCTCCATTTTCTGTAAAATAGGAATATTCTCACTTTTCTCACAGCACCTTGCATGGCTGGGAGGAGTGGAGAAAGAACTAAAACTGAGGAACATCTGTGATATTAGATGAATCTTGGTTCTTTTCCATCCCTTCCCTTCAATTCATTCAACTGAAAACCAAAACTACCCATCTCCCCCTCTCCTGGTACTGTCTACATTAACATGTGTGTGTGCTAAGTCGCTTAAGTTGTGTCTGACTCTTTTCGACCCTATGGACTGCAGCCTGCCAGTCTCCTTGGTCCATGGAATTCTCCAGACAAGAATACTGGAGTGGGTTGCTGTGCTCTCCTCCAGGTTATATTAACATAACTTTACTCTTGTATTCAGAGAAGGCAATGGCACCCCACTCCAGTACTCTTGCCTGGAAAATCCCATGGACAGAGGAGCCTGGTAGGCTGCAGTCCATGGGGTCGCTAAGAGTCGGACACGACTGGGCGACTTCACTTTCACTTTTCACTTTCATGCATTGGAGAAGGCAATGGCAACCCACTCCAGTGTTCTTGCCTGGAGAATCCCAGGGACGGCGGAGCCTGGTGGGCTGCCGTCTGTGGGGTCCCACAGAGTCGGACACGACTGAAGTGACTTAGCAGCACTCTTGTAATACTTTGATTAGCACAAGTTTACTCTTCCAGGATATTCTTACCCAAGCAAATAACCTGATTGTTTGTAACAGGAACTTCCCAAGAGGCTCCTCAGCTCTTCAATGGGAAGCAACAGCAGATGGTTTGTGGTCTAAGATTTCCTGGCTTCAATATCTTTGTCTTGCTATTCCCACCAATGCTAAACCATGAGAGACTCAATATACAAATGGAGAATGGCCAAGTCTCATATAAAAAGACAACTCTGACACATCATCTGTAGCAGCCAGCCCAGGAAACCAATTCATTATCAACAATAACCAACCCAGGAGGCCAATCTACTATCTACAAATCAGACTTATAAAAAGTCAGATCACAATTTCTAGCAAACAGTCCAGGCATCCAAACAATAACTCCTGCAACAATTGGCCTCAAGCAGCCAGGACTTGATTGGTAATTGCCAGCTTTCAAATTTCTGTGCCCACTTCCAACTGGGGACTAGCCGAACAAGAACCCAAATGCCGGGGTCCAGCCCCGGTGGATCCAGGGAATTCGAAGCGGGGACGGCGTCGGCGAGGATCAGGAAACAACTGCTTAATTAAACGTTAATTAAGGATATAAAGAGTAATAGAATAAGGATAGCTCAGTGAGGAAATTCAGTGGAGAAAAGAGGCTGAATAATTCAGCCAGAAGGTAAGAGAAAGAACGACATGGTGAGACCAAGTTTCGGTGAACAAGGCCCCCGCACTTTATTTTCCAAAGTAGTTTTTATACCTTAAGTTATGCATAGAGGATAATGGGGGAAGGGGTAGAGTCATGCAGTAAGCCAGGCTTTCTTCCTGCAAACTTATCATATGCAAAAGTTTAGGTGATTTGCATCATCTTCTAGCCCGGAGGCCTTTTTCTCTAAAGGTGATTATTCTAAAGTCAGGCGCCAGCATCCAAAAAGCATTAGATGAAGTTGCATTCCTACAGAGCAAAGGTGTGGTGGGCTATAACAAGAAAAAGAATTAACTCAAGGGTCCCAGGTTACAAACATTAAAGCTACTACTTACACCAATTATATTAATCAATACACTGCCAGGGACACAGCAGGTAAGGGATATGGAGACTTAGCAGCAAACATTGGCCCAACAAGTGAAAATCCCTTCACCAATACAATTTCTAATCAATCTTTTAACTGCTCAAAGCAATCTGTATTTAGACAGTTTAGAACATCTCATGCCTCTCACAGTTTGGAGGCTCTGAGCAATCACATGTGGCCAGAAAAACCTATTCAGGCAGGCTAGAGGACTTCCAAGGGAGTTTGTAGGTTGAAACACTGTCACACCCAGGAATTATTAACTGGAGCTGTAAGCTAACTCTTTTTTCAGAGAGGTAGTGGGGGACAGCCCCCCGTAAAGTCAGAAGTGTAGGTGAAAGCACAAAGCAGAAAGTAGGCAGACTCTGGTTTTGGGGGTAGATTGCTCGAGAATTTCCAGGGAGACTCCTGAGGCTTGATCCCACCTTTGCGTATGCCAAGCCTCCTTCCTCATGACCTTTGCCAGGGGCGGAGCTCGCTCCCCACACCCAAATACGTATCACATGGTCACATAAGGATGCCTTGCATCTAGTCTGCCTGCATATAACTTCCCCATGTCAATAACCCCCATGAGGAGATACATACATTCTCTCTTTTCTGCTATAAAGTTTGACCTCTCCTCTGCTTTCCTGTGCCAAATATAAGTGATGGCTGGCTCCCTTGCTCTGAAAAAATACTCTTTGCCTCTCCTCATTTGGATGATCTTCATTGATTTCCACAGGCTTTCCCAGTGGCTAAGAACCCATCTGCCAATGCAAAAGAAACAAGAGACATATGTTCCACCCCTGGGTCTGGAAGATCCCCTGGAGAAGAAAATGGAAACCTACTCCAGCTTTCTTGCCTGGAAAATCCCATAGACAGAGGAGCCTGGCAGCCTACAGTCCATGGGGTCGCAAAGAGTCAGACACAACTCAGTGACTGAGCACACATTTATTTTCACAACTGTTATATTGTGATCCTTTGTCATAGTTTAGTTGTATCCAACTCTTTGCAACCCCATAGACTGCAGCCTGACAGGCTCCTCTGTCCTTGAAATTTCCCAGGCAAGAATACTGGAGTTGGTTGCCATTTTCTTCTCCAAGGGATCTTCCTGACTCAGAGATCAAATCTGGGTCTCCTGCATTGTAGATGGATTTTTTACTACTGAGGCACCTGGGAAGCTGCTTTGTGATCCTTATCCAAATCTAATTAAAGCCATGTCAGGAAGTGAACGTTTTCATATTTCTACATAGTTATGGATTTTTGAGCAAATTTTACTGGATTCTGGGTTAAAAGACAAGTCTTGGAATTTAAAGGGAAGTTGAATGCCACAGAACTCCAGAAAGACTTACCTCTCTGGAGACACGTGTTTACATTTCAAAGGAGGATAAAACCCAGACTTGGAGACATTCCAGGGTGGTAAGCCCGGAGAGGCTTGTCTATGTATCCCCTTGGAGACCTTCATTTACATTCCAAGAGACAGCTTCTTCTCCCAGGGAGATTTTGTGTATAAGAGGAAGATTAAGTTTCTCTCCCTCTCTCAGAAGGGGAGTCAGGTTGCTGTGCATCTTGTCCTGTGGAAAGAGCCAGATTGATGAGTTTGGGATTCCTCTCCTGTGGGGTAAGAATCTCCTTTGTACACACAGGCCCAACCATCTGGCTCTCTCTGCCTTACCCCAGAAAAGGGAAGAATGAAGGCTGAGGAACTGATGTATTTCTGTAAGCAAATAATAATCATCCCTGATCCAGACACCTAATGCTTTCAGGATAACATAAAGATATTAAAACTTATCAGGACCCCCTTTCCCATGTTGAAAGACTTGCCTTGCATTAAAGTGAAAGTTAAAGTTAAAGTTAAAATTACTTTATCAACTAAGGTCCATCTAGTCAAGGCTATGGTTTTTCCAGAAGTCATGTGTGGATGTGAGAGTTGGACTATAAAGAAAGCTGAGCGCTGAAGAATTGATGCTTTTGAACTGTGGTGTTGGAGAAGACTCTTGAGAGTCCCTTGGACTGCAAGGAGTGGTCCATGGAATTCTCTAGGCCGGAATACTGGAGTGGGTAGCCTTTCCCTTCTCCAGGGGATCTTCCCAACCCAGGGATAGAACCCAGGTCTCCCACATTGCAGGTGGATTCTTTACTAGCTGAGCCACAAGGGAAGCCCTGCTTTGCTTTAAGCCAAACTTCAAATCCTTGGTAAATTCCAATCTTTTTTTTCCCTTGAGAAACCCTACTGTCAAGGCTGTGTTCTCCCTTAGTGCAGTAAACAATAAACTCAGCTTTGTCTTATCAGTGAGTTGTGTTGATGATAGTTGCATAGTCGGCGTTTGATACAAACGATATTTATTAAGCACTTACTATATGCTGCGATTCATGGGGTCGCAAAGAGTCGGACACGACTGAGTGACTGAACTGAACTGAACTGAACTGATATGCCAGGAACTGATCTAAGCACTTGGGCTACATCAATCCGCAAAACTAGTGAAAGGACGAGCCCTCATGAGCTTGCATTCCAATGGAATGAGATACACAACAAACATAAGAAGACCTGCAAACAGGAAGAGCAAAGAGCATTTCTTTCACCATCCGAGTCTGCAAAGATTAACAGTCACCGACTGCCAGTGCACTCAGTGCTTCAGAGAGAGGAAATAACAAGGAAATAACCATAACAAGACGCTCTGTGCTTTGGACAAGTAGGAGTGACTACTTGCATGAGTTATCTTACAAGAGGAAGTCCTGGTCAGGAACACAGAACTAACAAGCCACCTTCAACTGGAAGAATCTGAGAAAAGTCAAAAGGAAACAGGAGATGCTAGCCTACTTGTCCTCCCATCCTCACTGGAATCTGACTGAACAATGGGTGTACCACCAGGAAGGATTCTGAGTCAGAATGATTGGCCAGAGACAATCTAGAAATGAATCCCATCACCATAAAACCTAAGACTGTGAGTCACATGGTGGAGCAGTCCTCTTTGGATTCCCTTACCCTCCTGCTCTTTGCCTGGGCTCCCCTTTACAATAGTTTCTTGCTCTGTCAGCACATGCGTCTCCTTGGACGGTTCATTTCCAAGTGTAAGGCAAGAGTCTACTTTCCGTCCCTGAAAGGGACCCCCTTCTGCAACATATTTGTTCTTAGTGATTAGCAGTAATTTTTATTGAGATGTATTCTTGACTGCATGCAAACTGCCCTTATCCCTTACCTCTGGGACAATTCATCAGAGCCCTCTGAGAAGCTGTCTCCCAGGCTACAATCCTCAGTAAGACTGTGAATAAAACTTAACTCACAACTCTCACATTGAGCATTTTTCTTTCACAGTTGACAGGTGAATTACACAGAATATTGAAGGTGATAAAGTACCATGGTGTCATATGGAAGTTTAAGAGTGCCTGAAGAGGAGGAGGAGAAGGAGGTAGAATGAAATAATATGTGATTGAGCAAAAGCTTTGTAGGGAAAGAAAAATAATTTTCCCTTTACCCTTCCAGACTCTTGGCTAATACTTCCCTGTAATAAAAGACAAATTCACAGGAGGAAAACAAAACAAAACAAAAACTTAACAACATGTATACCTCTTGGATACATGGTAGGTAACCAGGAAAACTGAGTAACTCTCTGAAACAGCCCAAGCCATCACCTTAAATACCACTTATAGCTAAAGACAAAAGAAGGTGATGGGACTGTTATGCGAAAACTCGGTTATCAGGCAAAGCACAGTAATCAAGGGTATGGTTGTTCTGTAGACTTAAGTCACTGCCTTCTTCACTGACAAGGATTGCTAGAGATTTAGTAATCCTCCTCTTCTAGCTACAGAGATGGACACACTTACCAGTGGGTGTTTCCCCTATACATGTGACTTCTATTCAGTTTTCAGAGCTTTTTCCGTGTCTGCTGTTTCTTTAAAATTGCCAGCTCAGGATAATCCTTATGCCAATGAAGCATAATTTGGGGTGACATACTCCCCTTCAGCTTGAAAGAAGTAAGAGAGCTAGCCAGACGGACATCTGGAGGAGAGCTTTCAGGCAGAAGGAACAGCTGAAGTCTGTGAGAACTGAAAGTATACTGTGTACCAGACCTCCCAAAGCATTCACTCGCTTACTAGAGTTGCAAGTGATTCCAAAATGCTCCCTTTAACTCTGCCTTGAAAGAAATTTGTCTATTTCCATATCTCCATCACATTTGCAATTCAGTTCCCAACGAGACATGCAGAGCTTTAACTATCTATACCCGAAAAACAAGGAATTAATAAATTATGTCTGACATTTTCAGATGGATGGTTCTTTACAAGGATTAAACTTCAAGGTGCTTAGGAAACGAAGTATTTTATAAGATTTGCAGCCAAAAAAAAAAAAAAAAAAAGCCATAACTTAAGGTCAAAGTTTTAACAGCAAAAAACAAAGATGTTGAAATGTCTTTGCAAGTCCTCTTTCAACACATGAATAAAAGCAGATTTCAGTGTTTAAGACACAATCAGACATTGCTGAATGTTAAAATGTTTTTGCTTTGGTAGTTTTTATTTTATTAAATAATAAAAGCTAAATCATGGTCATAACATAAACAGGCAGAGAGAGAGCGTACCCTAGAACAGTGCCAAGTAATAAATAAGAACAGTCCTGCCTTTGGGCAAGTCACAGCCTCCAGAGAGACACATATGGGTAAATAATTGCAATGCAAATGGTAGAAAAAGCAGAAGGGCCATTCATCAGTGTTGATGAAGCTCACAGAGAAAGGGATATAGGAACTAATATTTGAAAAACTACAATAGAAAGAAAACAGTGCTGGCTATGTGTCAGGCATGACTCTAAGTGCTTTATAGCTAGTATTAATGGCTCCCTTTATATGAATCATGCTGCTATGACACAGGATTGTTATATCCATCCCCACCTAGGCAATCTGCTTCAAACTCCAGACTAGAGAATCCTGCTGCTAGACTGTTTGGGGCAGCAAACACCAAGAGGTCATGGAGGAATTGTTGAGTCACTTGAGGTGTGCCTTTGGAGCTGGATGCTTTGGCCAAATGATAAACTGCGATCTTACAAAGTGACCTCAAACTTTCTACTCTCAGGATTTCTTTGGGTCATGGCCGTGTCTCCAAACCCACTCCCACAAAGGGCTCTGTGCATTTCCCAACAAGGAAAGAGCAGGGGAAGGCTAACAGGCATAAAAATCCGTCACACTCATATGACTCTTTCATATACAGGTCCACTTTTTAAAAAAGTGTGCAGGGTGAAAGTTGTGAGTCAAGTTATAATTGGGGCAAAATGAGGACTATAGCCTGGGAGACAGCATTTCAGATAGCTCTGAGAAACTGCTCCAAAGAGCTAAGGGGGAAGATCAGTATATTAGTTGATTTTGCTGAACAGGGAATATATACAAGCAAGGACGTATTTTTTGCAGAAGTCTTCGGCTAATCTCATGAAGGTTACTGCTAGTCGTGAGGAGTAGTCATCACCATGAAAGATTTTAGTGCTTTTCTAGATATGAGGAAATATCAGAATTGGGCTCATAAAATCAACTCCTGAAAATATCTAGCCATCTGAAGAACTGTTCTGTTGGTTTTCCCAGATCAAAAAGTGCCTCATTTCTACTCTCCACCCTGAATTCCTTTCAGGAGATGTTGAAAATCAGCAGCTACACAGGATTTAATCCTTGTAGTGGTAGATCAGTTCAGTTCAGTCATTCAGTTGTGTCTGACTCTTTGCGACCCCATGGACTGCAGCACTCCAGGCCTCCCTGTCCATCACCAACTCCCAGAGTTTACTCAAACTCATGTCCATTGAGTTGGTGATGCCATCCATCCATCTCATTCTCTGTCATCCCCTTCTCTTCCCACCTTCAATCTTTCCCAGCATCAGGGTCTTTTCAAATGAGTCAGTTCTTTGCATCAGGTGGCCAAAAGTATTGGACTTTCAGGTTCAGTTTCAACTTCAGTCCTTCCAATGAATATTCAGGACTAATTTCCTTTAGGATGAACTGGTTGGATATCCTTGCAGTCCGAGGGACTCTCAAGAGTCTTCTCCAACACCACAGTTCAAAAGCATCAATTCTTTGGCGCTCAGCTTTCTTTATAGTCCAATTCTCACATGCATACATGACTACTGGAAAAACCATAGCTTTTGACTAGACGGACCTTTGTTGGCAAAGTAATGTCTCTGCTTTTTAATATGCTGTCTAGGTTGGTCATAACTTTTCTTCCAAGGAACAAGCGTCTTTTAATTTCACGGTTTCAGTCACCATTGGCAATGATTTTGGAGCCCCAAAAAATAAAGTCTGGCACTGTTTCCACTGTTTCCCCATCTATTTGCCATGAAGTGGAGGTAGATGGCAAGTGCCAGTTTGTAGTTGGCATATTGTATCACCTGGATGACTGCAACAGAGTTCTCTACTTTTTTGCCTCCTTTCTAGAGTCTGATCAACCTTCCAAAAATATTGTGGAGGAGGAAAATTTTCCTTGATCTACTTACGTTCTCTGTGTTTGAAAATTTTTTTATATATATTAATAATATTGTATTAGTTTTAGGTGCACAATGTAATGGGGATTCCAATGTGGAACTAGTTGTAAAGTACCTGCCTGCCAGTTCAAGAGACATAAGATACACAGGTTCTATCCCTAGGTCAGGAAGATCCCCTGGAGGAGGGCATGGCAACCCACTCCAGTATTCTAGCCTGGAGAATCCCATGGACAGAAGAGTCGGGTGGGCTACAGTCCATAGGGTTGCAAAGAGTCAGACATGACTGAAGCAGCTTAGCACCCAAACACACATACAACAATGATTATATATACCATATCATATATATATATATATGTATACACATGGTTACCACAGTAAGTCTAATTAACATCTTTTACCACACATAGTTACAAATTTTATTTTTTGCCATGAGAACTTTTAGGATTTACTTTCTTAGCAGCTTTCAAATACACAATACAGTATTGTTAACTGTAGTCACCATACTCTATATTACATCCTGGGACTTATTTATCTTATAATTGGAAGCTCATACCTTTTAACTACCTTCATCCCTTTCACAATCACCACCTGCCACCTCTCACCTTTGACAATCACAAATCTGTTCTCTGTATCTATGAGTTCAGGGTTTTATTTATATTCAACACATAAGTGATATTATACAGTATTTGTCTTTCTCAGTCTGACTTATTTCACTTAGCATAGTATTGTCAGTGTCCATACTTGTTTTTGCAAATGACAAAATTTTCTTCCTTTTTATGGAGGAATAATATTCTATTTTCTTTATCCATTCATCCATCCATGAACACTTAGGTGATTTTCAAGTCTTGGCTATTTTATACATTGCTGCAATGAATGTGGTAGTGCATATTTCTTTTCCTGACAGTGATTTTGTTTTCTTCAGATAAATATACAAACGTAGAATGGTTAGATCATATGGTAGTTTTATTTTAAATTTTTGAGGACCTTTCATACTGTTTTTCAGAGTGGCTACACCAATTTATGGGCTTTTCTTGTGACTAAGCTGGTAAAGAATCTGCCTGCAATGTGGGAGACCTGGGTTTGATCCCTGGGTTGGGAAGATCCCCTGGAGAAGGGAAAGACTACCCACTCCAGTATTGTGGCCTGAAGAATTCCATGGACTGTATAGTCCATGAGGTCGCAAAGAGTTGGACACAAGTGAGCGACTTTCACTTTCACACCAGTTTACAGTCTCACCAACAGTGCCCAAGGATTCCCTTTTCTTTACATCCTCACAACACTTGCTATTTTCTTGTCTTTTTGATAATAGCCATTCTGACAGGTGTGAGATGACATCTCATTGTGGTTGTGATTTGCATTCTTGCCTGGAGAATCCCAGGGACGGGGGAGCCTGGTGGGCTGCCGTCTATGGGGTCGCACAGAGTCGGACACGACTGAGCGACTTCACTTTCACTTCTCACTTTCATGCATTGGAGAAGGAAATGGCAACCCACTCCAGTGTTCTTGCCTGGAGAATCCCAGGGACAGGGGAGCCTGGTGGACTGCCGTCTATGGGGTCGCACAGAGTCGGACACGACTGAAGCAACTTAGCAGCAGCAGCAGCATGATTAGTGATGCTGAGCCCCTTTTCATGCACCTGTCTTGGCCATTTGTATGTCTTCTTTAGAAAAATGTCTATCCAGTTCCTCTGCCCATTTTTAATTGATTTTTTTTTTTCTGTTGAGTGGTATGAGTTCTTCAAATATTTTGGGTGTTAGCCCCTTATCAGATATATGACTTGCAAATATTTTCTCCGATTCTACAATTTGTCTTTTCATTTTGTTTATGGTTTATTTTGTTATGCAAAGGAAAATTTGGTGTAGTCTCACTGATTTGTTTTTGCCTTTTTTGTCCTTACCTAAGGAGACAGATCAAAAAAATATATATATATATTGCTAAGATAAGTGTCCAAGAGTATAATGTCTATGCTTCCTTCTAGGAGTTTTATGGCTTTGGATTTTACATTCAAGTCTTTTATCCATTTAATACATTTTGTGTGTGTTTTAAGATTCTGGTCTGGTTTCTTTCTTTTACATGCCCTGTCTAGTTTTCCAAATACCATTTATTGAAGAGATTATTTTTTCCCCTTTGTATATTCTTGATTCCTGTATCATAGATTAATTGACCACATGGTTTTAATTCTAGGTTTTCTATTTGTTCCATTCCATGTGTCTGCTTTTATGCTAATCTTGTAGTGCTTTTATTACTATAGCTTTGTAATACAGTTTGAAATTAGGGAGCATGATGCCTCCAAGTTTATTATTTCCTAAGATTGCTTTGGCTATTCTGATAGTTCATTGTTAGCATATAGAAATAGAACTCATTTTGTATACTGATTGTGTGGTTCCATAACACATTTTAGAATTGCTTCTGTAAAAAATTCTGTTCTATTTCTGTGAAAAATCCCATTGGAATTTTGGTAGGGATTGTATTGACTCTGTAAATTGCTCTGAATGACATGGACTTTTTAGCAATATTCATTCTTCCAACCCAGAAGCATTAAATTTTTGTATTTGATCTTGTATCTTCCAACTTTACTGAATTAAATAGTTCTATTTCTTTGTGGAGTCCTCAGGGTTTCACTGAGTATTTTAATATATATGTATATATGTATATGTATATATATATATATATACACACACACACATGTATATATATAAAATTGCATCATCCATAAATGAAGTTATTTTTATTTCTTCCTTTGTGATTTGCATGTCTTATTTCTTCTTGAGGCCTGATTGCTGTGGCTAGGATTTCCAGTACTATGCTGATTAAGTGGCAAGAGTGGGCATCCTTGTCTTGTTCCTGATCTCAGAGGAAAGACTTTCAGTCTTTCATTGTTGAATATGATGCTATACATGGAGCTTGTCATATGTCTTTCTTACGTTGAGCTATGTTCCCTCTATATCCCAGTTGAGCATTTTCATCACAAATGGATGTTTGCTTTCATCAATGCTTTCTTTTTTTGTCAAAAATTCTTTTTTTTTACCTTCTTAGAGTCCCTGACTAGGTCTGAAAATTAAACTGACAAAGACAGATTTACAGGAGAAAAGGATACACATTTTTTTAATTTTTTATATGTACATAGGAATCTTCACTTATGGCAAAAAGCAAAGAAGAATTAAAGAGTCTCTTAATGAAAGTGAAAGAGGAGAGTGAAAAAGTTGGCTTAAAACTCAACATTCAGAAAACTAAGATCATGGCATCTGGTCCCGTCACTTCATGGCAAATAGATGGGAAAACAATGAGAGTTTTTATTTTCTTGGGCTCCAAAATCACTGCAGATGGTGACTGCACCCATGAAATTAAAACATGCTTGATCCTTGGAAGAAAATCATGATCAACCTAGACAGCATATTAAAAAGCAGAGACATTACTTTGCCAACAAAGGTCCGTATAGTCAAAGCTATGGTTTTTCCAGTAGTCATGCATGGATGTGAGAGTTGGACTATAAAGAAAGCTGAGTGCCAAAGAATTGACGCTTTTGAACTGTGGTGCTGGAGATGACTCTTGAGAGTTCCTTGGACTGCAAGGAGATCCAACCAGTCCATCCTAAAGGAAATCAGTCCTGAATATTCATTGGAAGGACTGAAGCTGAAAGTTAAATACTTTGGCCACCTGATGCAAAGAACTGACTCATTTGAAAAGACCCTGATGCTTGGAAAGATTGAAGGTGGAAGGAGAAGGGCATGACAGAGGATGAAATAGTTGGATGGCATCACCAATTCAATGGACATGAGTTTGAGTAAACTCTGGGAGTTGGTGATGGATAGGGAGGCCTGGTGTGCTACAGTCAGTGGGGTTGCAAAAAGTCAGACACAACTGAACAACTGAACTGAACTGAGGAGTCTTCACAAGAAAATGATGCTCCAAGATGTGACCAGAACAAGAGGCTTTTATATTTTTTAGACCCAGAAACAATTAATTTGTGATGAATCAGTAACATAAATGGATCCAAGCTAGGGGTAGTAATTGGTGGGGATGTAACTAGAAAGGTAAGGGTTGGTTTATTAACACTTGTTTGTACGGATTTCTTGGCCCTAAATTCCCTGTATCAGTGATAAAAATGTCTTCCCATCTCCTGGTACACGGAGAGTACTTCTCCTGTGGTGTTTTATGACCTATTTAAGAAAGAAGGGCAAAGGGGATGGAAAGGTCTGAGTGACCTTCCTACTTCTGCCATTAAAAAAAAAAATCCCTTCAGCTTAAGATATTAAATATGCCAAGGTGCCATATTTGGGGATATTGTTGTTCAGTCACTAAGTCGTGTCTGACTCTTTGCAACCCCATGGACTGTAGCCTGCCAGGCTCGTCTGTCCATGGGGTTTTCCAGGGAAGAATACTAGAGTAGGTTACCATTTCCTTCTCCAGGGGATCTTCTTGACCCAGGAATCAAACCGCATTAGCAAGCAGGTTCTTTACCACCGAGCCACCAGGGAAACCCTATTTGGGGATAGTATGGGCTGAATCCCATTAATATAAATATAAAAAACCCAGAAACTCCCCCATTGCCTTCAAGATAACACAGCACTCCTGTTCCTCTGTCATCATGCCTTCACTTACCCTCTATCTCATCTCTGGAACTAGAGCAAATGCATTCTGGGCTTCAGCCACTCCAAACTTTAAAGCCAAATGTGCTCTGCCTTTGTTCATTGGGTGCCCTCTGTTGGCAAACTCTTAGCCTCTCCTTCAAGACCTACCTCACATCCATGAAGTCCGTCCCGTTTACTTCCAATAGGACAATTCTCAACATGCCTACAACAGCAATCCTTAGCCTAGAGCTCACCTGTGCGTCTGCGCTCAGTCACTTCAGTCATGTCCAACTCTTTGCGATCCCATGGATCATAGCCCTCCAGGCTCCTCTGTCCATGGGTTTTCCCAGGCAAGAATACTGGAGTGGTTGCCATGCCCTCCTCCAAGGGAATTTTCTGACCCAGGGATCAAACCTGCCTCTCCTACATTGCAGGAGAATTCCTCACTTTCTCAAGCATCGGAAAGCCCCGGAGCTCACCTGAGGATTTTGTAAAAGATGTCTGTGCTTGGGCCCCACTCCCGGATATTTGGACCCAAGTGGGCCCTGGACAGGGGTGCTTTGAATTCTTCAGGGGTTGGGGTTTTGGTGTTCAATCCTTAGTATCCCCCCAGCAGCAGGTACAAGGCAGGACTTTAATCACCAATCAAGTATTCACTGAGTGAATAAGGCAAGAAGAATTTACAACCGTTCTGTGAGTCAGATACAACTGTTACCCAGCTTTGCATTTGAGAACAAAGGACATTAAGACTTGCCCAAGACTACTAGGAGTAACCTGGATTTAATCCTTCTGATTCTAAGTCCAGTGTCCTGCTTGTATCTGAGGGGGAAGAATGCCTGCAGAGGAAGGGTAATGCCTAGCACCGAGCCAAGAACAGATGGACTGGAAGAATTTTCCTTCAGCCCCAATGAAGGAAAATGCCCCTCTTTGGTTATTTCAACATTTGGGGAGGGACTTGTGCTGTCCTGGTCCTCTGTAACCTTTCTTGAATTTGGAAGGTTCTCCTTAAAACTCATGCTTCCTTAGAACATTCCCTATCGTCTTGTTTTTAATGAATTATGAGCCATCATTTATTTATAACCCATCTACAGCTGCCTTTATGGGGTAGAAAATGAACGTTACCTTGCCAAAGTAATTACCCTTTTTATAGACTTAGAACCAATGCTCACAGCCCATTCCTATCTAAATGGCTTTTGTGCTAGATTTCTGCTGTTTTGTTTGACCTGCCTGAATCTACTCTACACTTATTATGGATTTGTATTAGGACTATTTTTCTAACTCACAGAAAACCAGATTCTTTCTGTAACTGTAAGCATTTTTAGTAAATAACTGCTCCTTTCCCAACAATAAACAGGTACCTTAAAATCTGGGCACATGGGCTCAAAATCTGCTTTTCACAAGTGATATCCCTATGGTGTACAGCTCAATCACCGAGCCAGACAGCAAGAGGTGTGGTGGGGGGGTGAGGCCTTGTAATTATTCAGCTGAAAGCAGAAAATACTAGGGCATTACTGTGCCGACAGAAAAATCACCACGCACAATTACTAGTTATTAATTTGATTCAACAGTGTATTTAACAATTAAATTTCATATTAATATCCATAAATGTGTATAGATGTATACACATAGAACAACAGAGTATTCACTCAGTCATCACTCATATAGTTTCTAAAATGAACTGAGTACTGTGCAAGTTACTGTTGCTAGTTATTTCATTTATAAATTTCCTTGGTACTTCAATTTTTGCTGAATATTATTACGTTAGAAGGTCTAAAGACCTTCAAACACTGAACATGTCTTTTAAAAGTGATAGTAAATCAATATTTTAAAGAATGAAACTAAGAAATCCAGTAGAATTGCAATTGTCTAGCATAGTTAAGAAAAGAGATGTTGAAATAAAAATTCATTAGGCCTACTAGTCAACATTATTCTAGCATTTTGGTCTCTGACCATAGCTCAGAAATTGCTAGATCTGGCCTCTCATTTCTTCTTTCCATAGTTACAGGGAAGACTTTGAATGCAGTTCCAGAGTTTGTCTAACTGGATGGTAGGAAGCCTTAAGATGCCATTTAGTCTATAAAGTAGTGACTTTTAAGCTTTATTCAGGGATAGTGGTTTGTGTCTTAAGCAGCTGTGTGATTTTAGGTGAGTCACTGAGCCCCTTTTGGGCCCAGGTTTTCTTTTTGTTAAATGAAGTATCTGTGAATCTGTAACAAGAGACTCAGTTCAGTTCAGTCACTCAGTCATGTCCAACTCTTTGCGACCCCATGAATCGCAGCACGCCAGGCCTCCCTGTCCATCACCAACTCCCAGAGTTTACTCAAACTCATGTCCATCAAGTCGGTGATGCCATCCAGCCATCTCATCCTCTGTCGTCCCCTTCTCCTCCTGCCCCTAATCCCTCCCAGCATCAGGGTCTTTTCCAATGAGTCAACTCTTCGCATCAGGTGGCCAAAGTATTGGAGTTTCAGCTTTAGCATCAGTCCTTCCAATGAACACCCGGGAGTGATCTCCTTTAGAATGGACTGGTTGGGTCTCCTTGCAGTCCAAGGGACTTTCAAGAGACTAGGGGAAAAAAAAAGGAGTAATCTGTAGGTGGAAATAAGGAGCTACAGATCATAAGAAAGATGTGGCTCCACACAGAGAAAGTGGGGTGCCTATCCTACCAGGCCCAGTATACATCTGGCATCTGATCTTGCCTGCCCTCCAGCAGAGAAAGGGAGGAGGAAAGAGTCAGTGAATGCAAAGGGAGAAAATGGGAAAGGAGAGGGAATAAGGATGGAGGGGGAAAAGAAAATGAATGAAAAAGTGCATGAAAGAATGAACAATGCAGGCAGGTCATTGAGTGAAGGCAAGCCCGATGATGGAGATGTACCTTGGCAGAAGCCACAGTTGGCTGAGTGCCTGAAGCCTCAGTCCTCTCGCAGTCTTCTGGCCACTTCTCAGTGAGCCACTCACCTCTGCTCTGCAGCTTCACGACCCTTTGGAAGTTGAAAAAGAGCTTGGTCAGAAGAGACCTAGCCAGGGTATCCAACATGGCCGCTTTCTCATACTATGATGACAACATGAGTGCTCAGTCATGTCTGACTTTTTGCGACCTCATGGGCTATAGCCCGCCAGATTCCTCTCTGCCCGTGGAATTTTCCAAGGAAGAATCCTGGATAGGGATGCCAGGCCCTCCAGGGGATCTTCCCCACCCAGGGATCGAACCCGCGTCTTTTGGTAGGTGGATTCTTTACCACTGAGTCACCTGGGAGCTGTTTTTCTTGAAAATTTTTAAATGATGATTGCAATTTCTAAAGTGTATGTTTGAATTACAGCACTTTAGACAGAAAAGAACTTAAAGCTGACTTAATTCCACCCTTTGGTTTCATCGGTGGAGGAGACACAGATCATATTTTATGGCAGTATCCTTGGAATGATGTTTAAAGTATCTGAGGACTTCATAAACATAAGCATTCAGTGATAATGACACACTTTGTAGAGTGAAATAAAAGGTGGCGTGTTGAGGTCTGTGCTGTTTCACTGCGGCTTTGGTATTGAATTTCTCCAAATGGACTGTGTATGTATCAAAGACAGTGAAGATCTTCTTCTTTCTTTTGCACCAAACATACTATGCATAAGTATGTGTATAACACTCCAGCCATGCAAGGCACACACATGCACACACTTATAATGAGCACGTGTGTGCATATGTGTACAGCACATGCACACACCCAGCCATACATATGCACATGGGCACTTACACATAGACACCAGATCTGAAATACATATGCACATATACACATGTGTATATGTGCACATGTTTATCTGCACACATATGTGTGTACACACACATGCAGGCACACACACACATGTGTATACCATCTAAGTTCAGTTTTCTGCACCAGTAGGTGTTAGGCCATCCACAAACACTGCATAATCAACAAGGCCATTAGTGATTTCCCTGAACATGATTACTGTGCCTTAAATCTGAACCAACAACTCTTTGAGAAAGAAAATCCACACATACTCTTCTTGAATACCTTAACCAAGAAGTAAAAAATTATAGTAGGCTCTAAAGAAAAGTCAACTTTGTAAGAAAATAAGAAAGTTCAAAAATACTGGTCTCCATCTCATCATTTAACAGTCTCTGGGGAATTTAGTCACATTTTTTAGATCTGGACATCAGGTACCCATTCTGAAGGAGGGTGTTTTCTCTTAGCAAGAGAGATACAAATAATAATAACAAAAAGAATGAGCAACCTGTATTTCATCAACTGCCTCCCTTCAAAGTGATACACTTTTGGGGATGTAGTTGACTTATAATATCATGTTAGTTTCAGGAGTACAGCATAGCGATTCAGTATTTTTGCAGATTCAGTTCAGTTCAGTTGCTCAGTTGTGTCCGACTCTTTGAGACCCCATGGACTGCAGCACGCCAGGCCTCCCTGTCCATTGCCAACTCCCAGAGTTGCAGATTATACTCCATTAAAAGTTATTACTGAATAATGGCTATATTTCCCTGTCCTGTATGATCTACCCTTGTTTCTTATCTGTTTTCTACACAGTAATTTGCATCCATTAATCCCCTACCCCAATACTTCTAGTTTGTCCATCCCTATTACTTCTCTCCTTCAGTAGCTACTAGTCTGTTTTTTATCTGTGAGTCTGTTTCCGTTTTGCATGCACATTCATTTGTATTATAAAGTGATGCTTTTCAAACCTAAGTCAGATCAAATCACTTGTCTGCTCTAAACCTTTCAATGGCTTCCTCTCTCACTCACAGTCAAACCCAAACTCCAAACAGCGGCCCTCAAGGTCCCACATGATCTGGCTTTCGTGACTCCTTGGCCCACGTCTCCCACCACTCTTCCCACCTTCTTGGCTCAATCCCCTGATTCCTTCCTATTCTTGTGCATAACAAGGGCCCACCCCAGGACCTTTGCAGTTGCTGTTGCCTCTGCCTAGAACACCTTTCCCCAAAGCAGGCTTATAACTCAGTTCCTCTCTTCTTTCAGTTTCTGCCCAAATGTAACCATTCTCTATAAAGTAGTGCAGCCTCAGCTCTCACTCTCTGTCCCTTGACCCTGCGTTATGACTTCCATAGACCTTATCACAGCCTGCACTGAAATGGGTTCTTCCATCTCCCCTCCCTAGACTGTAACCTCAATGAGAGCAGGGACTGTTTCATTCACTCCAGGATTCCCCAGAACCCAGCACAGTGCTTGGCACGTGCTATTGAGTATCCAGTGCCAATAAGTCCATGTTGAATGAATAAATGAATTCATTAAACATTAGCTATGTGTCAGGTGCTTTTCTAAGTGCTTTACATGCTTTAACTCATTTAGTACTTACTTCATGAGTCTTGTCCTCATCTTACAAATAAAGCAACTGAGGGTCAGAGAACCCAAGATAATATGCCCAAGATGACACCACAGAATAATGATACATGGTTGTTGCTGTCGTTCAGTTGCTAAGTCGCATCTGACTCCTTGTGACCCCATGGACTGCAGCACTGCCAGGCTTCCTCCCTGTCCTCCACTATCTCCCCGAGTTTGCTCAAATTCATGTCCATTGAGTCAGTGATGCCACCCAGCCATTTCATCCTCTGCTGCCCTTTTTCCTTCCCAGCATCAGGATCTTTTCCAGTGTGACATCTCTCTGCATCAGGCGGCCAAGATATGGGAGTTTCCATGTCAGCAGACATTCATCCACAAATTCCCGCCTCCCTGAGTTCTGTCTGTGTTTTAATAATCACAGTGATCCTTCCATTTGTGGGGTTGTGTGCTGGGCACAGTGTGAAGCGCTTCACACGTGTCGCTTTACTTGACCCTCGACTCTAGTAGATTTCATAATTATTCCCATTTCGCAGTTGAGAAAACTGGAGCACCAAGTTAAACAGCTTAACCAGCACCCCACAGCTGGTGAATACCAGAGTCATGTCTGAACCCAGGCAGTTTGACTATAGATTTCACAAGCTTTATGACCTCCTTCTTCATATACACACTAAATATGTTACATTCAGCCCATTAGTAAGAAATGTATATTTTTCTTATCTTTATTCAGCCTAAGGTGAAAATGTCTACTTCAAAGTATCTTAGTGTTACTTCTATTTTTACTTCCAAGGGGTTGTTACATTTTTTGAAGAACCCCAAAACTGAGTAAGACATAGTTACCAATCTTCAAAAGCTCAGTTTATAAAAAAGAAAAAACTACAAGTGAATCTGAACCAAAGCAGGCCTGGGGACAAATACCATAAGAAAGATCTAAATTTTATGCTTATTATTGTACATCTGTATCTTCAGAGGGATTTCATGTCTGAGAGCTATATAAATATGTCCATTTTCTAATATATGTGCTTGTTTGCATGTATGTGTGTATAAAATTAAAACATTAGATTGATACCAAAATTAATTTTTCTTGTTGTTCAGTTGCTCAGTCGTGTCAGACTCTTTGCAACTCCATGGGCTGCAGTGCACCAGGCTTGCAGTCCTTCACTATCTCCTGGCGTTTGCTCAAACTCATGTCCATTGAGTTGATGATACCACCCAACCATCCCATCCTCTGTTGCCCCCTTCTCCTTTTGCGTTCAATCTTTTCCAGCATCAGGGTATTTTCCAATGAGTCAGTTCTTCACATCAGGTGGTCAAAGTATTGGAGCTTCAGCCTTAGCATCAGTCCTTCCAATGCATATTCAGGACTGATTCCTTTAGGATTGATTGGTTGGATCTCCTTGTTGTCTAAAGGACCGTCAAGAGTCTTCTCCAGCCTCACAGTTTGAAATCATTAGTTCTTCGGCACTCAGCCTTTTTTATGGTCCAATTCTTACATTCATACATGACTAATGGAAAAACCATAGCTTTGACTCTGCAGACCTTTGTCAGCAAAGTAATGTCTCTGCTTTTTAATATGCTGTCTAGGTTGGTCATAGCTTTTCTTCCAAGAAGCAAGCGTCTTTTAATTTCATGGCTGCAGTCACTGTCTGCAGTGATTTAGGAGCCCAAGAAAGTAAGACCTATCACTGTTTCCATTTTTAACCCATCTATTTGCCATGAAGTGATGGGACCAGATGCCATGATCTTGGTCTTTTGAATGTTGAGTTTTAAGTCTTCAGTAATTCAAAAAGCACTAAGAAAATCTTGTAGTTTCCTGTCCTAAACCTGTGAAAGATAGAGGTTGACCTGAATTTTGATGACCCCAAGAAAATGTGTCCCAGAAAATGCGTGTGCACATGTGTATCTGAATGCTAATAAAAGTTTTTCTGTTTGTCTTTATTTCCCATGCAGAGTGAAAAAACAATTCCAATTATTTGAACTTTCAGATAGCTCAGAATTCGGAACAGCAGAAGTCTTTTCTGTAATATGTTTATGAGCACAATTCCTAGAATGCAGGAGACTGAATAAATGTGTGTTATCCTTTGTATTCATCTAGTTCTTGCTCCTCAATATTTTGGTATGATCTGTTCAACTAAGTTTAGAATATTGTTCAACACTATCTTTTCAAATGGAAATCCTTAAAGCTAGATCTGAACAGCCTGATGAGCTAAATAGGAAAGAAGGTTCTGTAGTCCCCACACCAGTGAAGTCCCTCAGCCCAGTACTGGGCATGTACTGGGCAACCATGCAGATGGCAGACTGTGGGGCCTGAGGGTTCTGTGACACCAGGGAGAGGGCATGGGCTTTGAAATCATAAAGACACAGGTTCAAAGTCTGTCACAGTAAGTATTCACCTTTGAGCATGCTGTTTAATTTGCGCTTCTTTGCCTTTAATATAAGAATAATGCTAACACAAAAGTATCTAGTAACAATGAAATGGGTATATATAGGAAAATGCATCCAGAATAATGCTTAGGACATGGTGCCACCAATAAAAGACAGAAGAAGAGCAGGAAGAGGACATAGAAGAGAAGGGGCAAAGGAAAACAGTTATTTCTGCAAAATAAATTACCCCAAAGTGAGCAGCTTAAAACAACCAGTAGGTGTGCACTAAGTCACTTCAGTCCTGTCCAACTCTTTTCAATCCTATGAACTGTAGCCCTCCAAGCTCCTCTGCCATGGGGTTCTCCATGCAAGAATAGTGGAGTGGGCATGCCCTTTGCCAGGGGATCTTTTCAACCCAGGGATTGAACCTACATCTATCTCCTGCATTGGCAGGCAGGTTTTTTACCCTAGCACTACCTGAGAAGCCCCAAACAACAAATATTTGTTATCTTATCCAGTTTCTGTGGGTCAGGATTTGGTAGCAGCTTAGAAGGGTGGTTATGACCCAGGTTTCCTCTTGAGCTTGCATTAAGCTGTCAGCTGGTGCTATGATCCTTTGAAGACTCAACTGGGGCCAGAGGATCCACTTCCAAGCTCAGTAGCATGGCTGCTGGAATGCCTCAGAAGATTTGCTTCCAGACTTATTCACATAGTTGCCACAGGCCTTTCTTCCTTGCCATGGTCTGCCACTCCATAAGCTGCCTGAGTGTTCCCATAGCATGGCATGGTAACTTGAAAAAGAGAAAGCCAGAGAGTGCCCAAGATGGAAACCACAGTCTTTTTATAATCTAGTCTCAGGATAATCTCAATTACTTCTACCTTGTTCTATTTGTTGAAGCTAATCAGTAAATCCAGCCCACACTCAAGGCTGGGAGATTGATTACACAGGATATGAATAACAGGAGATAGGGATACTGGGGACTATCTTAGAGAATGTGTGATACACTGCTCTGTTTTTCTCCATCAAACTAGCTTTCTAAAAATTAGGAATAAAGTGCTCAGTATTGGAAAATGTGCTTGTGGTGCATGCTAAGTCACTTCAGCTGTTTTGTACTCTTTGCAACCCCATGGATCGTAACCTGCCAAGTTTCGCTGTCCATGGGATTCTCCAGGTAAGAATCCTGGAGTGGGTTGCCATGCCCTTCTCCAGAGGATCTTCCCAACCCAGGGATTGAACCTGCATCTCTTACATCTCTTGCATTGGCTGGTGGGTTCTTTACCACTAGCACCACCTGGAAAGCTCTTTGAAAAGTATAAAGATATGTAATTCTGCAATCTACTAGTGAAAGTGAAGTTGCTCAATCGTGTCCGACTCTTTGTGACCCCATGGTCTGTAGCCTACCAGGCTCCTCAGTCCATGGAATTTTCCAGGTAAGAGTACTGGAGTGGGCTGCCATTTCCTTCTCCATGGGATCTTCCCAACCCAGGGATCAAACCTGGGTCTCCCTCGCTACAGGCAGATGCTTTACCGTCTGAGCCACCAGGAAGCATCTACAAGAGTGATTCTTAATTCAGGTCTCATGATATTCTGATGCATATACTTGTGCTTAGTCACTCAGTCATGTCTGACTCTTTGTGACCCCATGGACTGTAGCCCACCTGGCTCCTCTGTCATGGAATTCTCCAGGCAAGAATACTGGAGTGGGTTGCCATTCCCTTCTCCAGGGTATCTTCCTGACCCAGGGATGGAACCTGGGTCTCCTACATTGTAGGCAGATTCCTTACCATCTGAGCCACCAGGGAAATCCATTCTGATGTGTATATATTTTAAATCCTTTTTATCTTGATTTTGCAAATGAAGATCAAGTGCGATTTTTAAATCACAAAAATTAAATTATCTCTGATTCCTTCCAATATTTTAGTATGAAAAAATTTCAAAGAAAAAGCAAAATTAAAAGGATTTTGCAGCATTGATATATCACTCATCATTTAAATACTATCATTAATATTTATCATACTTGTTTCCTCACGTACCTCTTTATCTAGTCGTCCTTTTATCTAGCCTTTTATCAGTCTTACTGTTCAGTGCATTTCAAAGTAAAGTGAAGATATCAATACACTTCCCCTTAAATACTTCAGCATGTATATAATTAACTAGAGTTTAACATTTATTTGCAGTATCTTATGCAAATTTATATAAATTTATCTGCATTGAAAGGGCACACTCACCAAGTCTTAAACAATGCAAACACCTTTGTAACCCACACCCCTAGCAAGATATATGGCATCAGCATCACCTCAGAAAGTTTCCTCATGCACCTTCACAACCCCTGTTCCCACTCCTGGAGACAAATTATTTTAATTTTTTCTACCATAAATTAATTTTGCGTACTCTAGAATTGCATATAAATGGAGTCATAGAGTGTGGACTCTTTTCTGTAAGGCTTCTTTCACTTAGCATAATGTTTTTAAGACGCATCTGTATCATTGTGTGTATCAGTAGATTTTAAAGGCAGAAATTAAACATTTTAAGGGAGGAAATTACAGATGAAAGGCAACGGTTTGAGCAAAGGCCTAGAAAGATATTCCCTGTAAGCCATTTAACCTCGTCACATTGCACAAAAAATTGTGTCTAAGGAAAGATTGACTCACTGAAATGGGAAGGATAGAAGGATAGAACAATACCTCAAAAAGGCACGGTTCTGTGGAGGATGACATTGCAGTTGTCAGTGTCATTGGATTCACTCAATTCGGTCACATCTTCCTGAGAATAAGTGGCTGCTGCTGCGGCTAAGTCGATTCAGTCGTGTCCGACTCTGTGCGACCCCACGGCAGCCCACCAGGCTCCCCTGTCCCTTGGATTCTCCAAGCAAGAATACTGGAGTGGGTTGCCATTTCCTTCTCCAATGCATGAAAGTGAAAGTGAAGTCGCTCAGTCATGTCCGACTCCCAGCGACCCCATGGACTGCAGCCCACCAGGCTCCTCCGTCCATGGGATTTGCCAGGCAAAAGTACTGGAGTGGCGTGCCATTGCCTTCTCCGAGAATAAGTGGAGGATACTCTTAAATACAACAGAAGTATGGAATCAAAATCACTCTTTGCAAGTGACTCATATATAATATTCTAAAAGTTAGAAAATACATTTGGCAAATGGACTTGCAGAGCCCTTTAAAAAGAGAAGCTAGAGTGATATTTTTGTCATTGCCTGGAGCTACTTCTTTTGTCAGCCTAGTTCTCCAGTCTGGGTCCCTGTCTGGATTTCCAGCCTGGACATGTCACTTGTATCCATACTGATCCAGTCATTTGTCCTGACCTGCTCTGTTAACCAGGCTGCCACTTTTCCAGGTGTTCTCCTTTCAAAGGTACTTTACTTCAAGCACTGAGAGTTCAGCTACTGTGATGCCATTGTCCTTGCTATTTTTGTTGCAGCACCTAATTGCTATAGAAGAAAGCAGTGCCATGCTGGCTCTGCAGATGTGAACTCTGTTTCCATGTCCTGTGTACTACTGTAGTGGGAAAGTGAAGTTTTCTGCAACATTAGGTGAGATAATAAATAGTTTCTGGTCTGAGTTTGCCTGTGAGCCCTTCCCCATTAATAGAACTCCTTTCTCTTATGGCTATACCATGGTCCTGCCAAAAAACATGTTTAAAAATAAGGGGGAAAAAAATACCTATGTTCTGGCTCAATTCTAACAGTGTGACCATAAGAATGTTGTTAACCTCTCTGATATTCCAGGTCACTAATATAAAAATTCTAGATCTTTAGAGAAGATCTAAAAATGTTTATCTCAGAGCTGTGAAGATTAAATGAGGTAACACATCAACCTATCCAGTATCTGACTTGAAGAAGACAAGAGATCATTCCTCTCTTTCTCCTCTCACCGAACCTGTCATCAGAGCAAAGGAACCCACCTCCCAGTACAGCAGTCAGCAGGCTAACCAACAGCAGGCTTTGCTAGTTTCTTCCTCTTTGCTCGTGAAAGAGAGATGTACCTGTAATCCCACTGGTTGAAATGATAAAAGGTAAAACAACAACAAAACCCCAGAAAACTCCATCCTGAATTCAATAGTACTTTAAAGTATTTTTTATTCATTTTGGACAAATTGTATATAAATGCATAAAGTATACACCATGATATTTTGATACATTATATATGTTGGGAAATGATTACCACAATCTACCTCGTTACCATAGTCATCACCACCCACAGTTATCTTTTTTCTTTTTTTAGTTTGGTGAGACCTCTTGACATCTACTCTCTAAGCAAACTTCAAGCATACATTATTATTTATCAGTCACCACGCTATACATTAGGTCTGCAAAAGTTTACCTTATAACTAAAAGTTTATACCCTTTGATCAATATCTCCCTTTTCCCTCACTCTCCAAACTGTTCAGTTCAGTTCAGTCGCTCAGTAGTGGCCAACTCTTTGTGACCCCATGAATCGCAGCACGCCAGGCCTCCCTGTCCATCACCAACTCCCGGAGTTCACTCAGACTCACGTCCATCAAGTCAGTGATGCCATCCTAGTAATTGCCATTCTACTTTCTGTTACTATGAGTTTGACTC
Organism: Bos grunniens; assembly: GCF_055505025.1. Taxonomy (NCBI): domain Eukaryota; kingdom Metazoa; phylum Chordata; class Mammalia; order Artiodactyla; family Bovidae; genus Bos; species Bos grunniens. Next base: position 53,099,879 of record NC_141180.1, read on the forward strand.
TTTTTAGATTCCACATCCTGGTGAGATTGTATGATATTTGCCTTTCTGTGTCAGACTTATTTTATTTGGCAAAATTTCCTCTAGATTCATCCATAAGTGCCAGAATTTCCTCTTTTAAGACTAAATAATATTCTGTTGTGTGTATTCACATATATTTATTGTATATATATGTATAACGTGATATATGTAAAATGTGACATGTGTGATGTTTTCTTTATCCATTCATCTGTTGACAGACACATAGGTTGCTTGCATATCTTGGTTACTATGAATAATGCTGCTGTGAACATAAGAGTGCATATGTCTTTGGGATATGATCTTATTTTCTTTGGATATAAACTAAGAAGTGGGATTGCTAGATCATATGGTAGCTATATTTTTACTTTTTTAGGACCCTCCATACCATTGTTCATAATGACTGTACCAGTTTGCATTCCCACCAACAGTTCACAAGTGTTTTCTCTAATTCCTCAGCAATACCTATCTCTTGTCTTTTTGATAATAGCAATTCTAACAGGTGTGAGGTGATATCTCCCTCTCTTCTCTTTCTGTGACTCAAATAATGCATAGATTTATTTTTATTGATAGTATCGTATAATTCACATAGGTTTCTCACACTTTTTCCTTTCCCTTTTTCTTTTTGTTCCTCTGGATAATTTCAAATGATCTGCCTTGAAGTTCGTTGATTCCTCTTCTGGGTGGTTGCATCTGCTAACAAACATCCCTATTGAATTCTTCAGTTTTTTCACTATTTTTCAGCTCTAGTATTTCTGTGGGTTTCTAGTATTTCTTTAATGGTTTCTATTCCTTTGTTGAACTTTCCATTTTGTGTATGCATTGCTTTCCTAATCTAGTTTAGTCGTCTATCTGTGTTTCCTTGTAATTCACTGAATTTCTTTAAAAGGATTATTCTGAGTTCATTATCAGGCTATTCATAGATCTTCCTTTCCTTAGGCTCAGTTATTAGATCACATTCATCTACTTTGGTGGTGTCATGGTTACCTGATTCTTGGTGATCACTATATACGTATGTTGGCATCTGTGCATTTGAGGAATTGGTCCCCTCCTTCTGCCTTTCTCAGCAGCTGGTTGGGGTTGCTGACTTGCTTCCTGTCTTGGTAGGATATGCTTCACAGCAGCCCACTGACTGGCCAGGCATCCTCATTTGGCAGGGCTGGAAGCTAATCTCAGCAGGTGGGCTAGGTTGATGACTTGCCTCCATATCCAGGCAGTGCTCCAGAATGGGTTCCCTGGTCTATTCAGCCTGCTGCCTGGAGACCCAAATCAAGCAGACTGCCAACTAAGCTCTCCACCAGCTTGGCTTTGCAGGTGAGTCTAACTACTGGTGGGAATTGCTACTCAGGTGCCTCTGGTAGCAGACACAGTCTACCAAGATCCACACATTCATCACTCTGAGCTCTGCCTCCCCTTCTCCGTTTCTAACTGATCCCCCCAGTGATACCTGGGGCACTAAGTGGGGCCCCCAAGAAGTGTCGTGGAATTCTGGGGAAGCTGGATGGTCTCTTTGGGCTCTTTATCGTCCCACTGGAGTAACTGGAGGCCCTGGGAGACTCTCTTGGTGTGGGCTAAGGGAGGACTATGCAGTCGAAGTGTTCAATCCCTGCATGGGGAACTAAGATCACACATGCCTCATGACATGGCCAACAAAAATAAAGAAATGATAAGAATCAGGGAGAAAAGAAGGCATCTGTCTTCAGGAACTAAAAGATAACAGAGAAATATCTGAAAATGTTTTCTAGCACCCAAGTCAGGCAGCAATACAAACTACATTTGAAATTTCTGCCTCAGATACTGTAACAAGCAGCAACAGAAAGAACTTGTCACAATAGGGTATTGCTCTGTCATTCTGTCCACAGGACTGACAGACACGAGAAGTTTGGGTTGCACCAGTAGGTGCCCAGAAGGACAGCTCTTAACAACAAGCATTTTATCATAAACACTGTATACATTTCATTCCTGCTAGTCAGCTTTACGGCTAATGTCATATAAACTATTCTTTGAGCCTTACTTCTCTGAGATTCCAAAATAGATTTGTGAAAATTCTTGATTTTTTCCAGTGCTGTTTCTTATCCTCCCAGTAAAAGGTTCCTGGTGATCATCAATCTGCTATGCTCACATCTTGGGGCCCACACGAACAAATGAAGCTCATTCCTCTGATTCTGGCAACAAATAGTTCAGAGTGTATTCATGCTGGTATTAACTTACACTGTGGCCCTTTCTAATAAGTATGACGTAAAGATGTAGCCAAAGTTTTTACTGAAAAAGTCATCATTTTTCCCTAAGATTGATTATTTAATTTCCAACAAGAAAAGGTATGTAAAATAAGGTTCCAACAAAATTATCAAGCCTTGAAACTATCTCCAAAACCCCATTCAGGCCTAAAAGGATCCCTTCTTTCCACATCCCAAGAAAAAAATCTAGATAGCGTAGAACTGAAGGTTGCAGGCTTAGACAGGCCTGTGTTTGAAACCAGCTCTAAACGGCTGAATGCATGGCCTCTGGAGTCAAGCTGCCTAGTTTAATCCTGTCTCAGATAATTACAGTCCCGTGATCACATGGAAGTTATTTAAAGTCTCCACACCTCACTTCTTCTGAATATATGGATAAATGAGGATAATAATGGGGTTGTTTCTGAAGATTAAATGAGACTGCTCACATGCAGTCTTCAGTAAAATGACTGAAATAGTACGTTTATCTTTCATAAAGCTTGACCATTTACTTACAACTTTAAAAAATGAAACAGAACTGTAGACATAACTAGGCAGGTTATTATTTTTTTTCAGCATCGAATACATCATCCCACTGACTTTCCTGGCCTGCAAGGTTTGTGCTGAGAAGAGCCCTGATAACCTTACGGGGGTCCCCCTTGTGTGTGATGGACTTTTTTTCTCCTGCTGCTCTCAAGATTCTCTGTTTTTCTTTGGTTGTTGATAGTTTTATTATAATATGTCTCAGTGAAGTTTCAGGGGGTCGAAACTGGAGAAATTTGATCCTCATGTGCCTGGATGTCCATGTCTCTCCCCAGATTTGGGAAGTTCTCAGCCACCACTTCTTTAAATAGCTTTCTGTCCTTCTCTCTCTCTTCTTCTGGGACTCCCAGAATGCAAATATGGTCTCACTTGATGGTATCCCCTAAGTCTCATAAGCTTTCTTCATTCCTTTTCATTCTTTTTTTTCTTTTTTCTCTTCTGATTGGGTGATTTCAGATGATCTGTTCTAGAGTTCACTGATACTGTCTTCTGCCTGATCAATTCTGTAGTTGAAATTTTCCACTACCTTTTTTTTTTTTCAGTTTAGTCATTGTGTTCTTCAGTGTCACACTTTCTGTTTGGTTCTTTCTTATTTTCTATCTTTGTTGAACTCTTCAGTTCTTGTGTTGTTTTCCTGATTTTGTTCAATGTTTTCTCATAGCTCTCTGAGCTTCTTTATTATTTTTCTTCTTTTTTGGCTGTACCATGCAACATGTGGGATCTTAATTGCCCAACCAGGAGTTGAACCCACATACCCTGCATTGGAAGTGGCGTCTTAACCATCAGACAACCAGGGAAGTCCTCTGTGGACTTCTTTAGAATAGTTATTCTAAATTCTTTGTCAGGCAACGTGTGAATCTTCATTTCTTGAGGATCAGTTACTAGTTTGTTGTTTGCCTCCTTTGGAAGCATTATATTTTCTTGATTCTTCATGACCCAATAACCAATCACAGGCATCTGTGATTTGAAGGAGCAGTCACCTCTTCCAGACATGATTGAGTGCTTTAAGTAAGGAAAGACCTTTATCTGAAGGTAGGAACATGCCAGAGTGTGTGTTGGCCACAGGCAGAGTGGTGAGGGGTGCCAAGTGTGGGGGCATGTGGTGTCTCATGAAAGGGCATGGAGTCTTGTCAGCTCAGGCAGCTGTTGTCCATGACATTGTAATCTTTGGCATGTAATCTTGGTGGCAAGCTCAGATGGTAAAGAGTCTGACTGTAATGCAGGAGACCCAAGTTCCATCCCTGTGTCAGGAAGATCCCCTGGAGAAGGAAGTGGCAACCCATTCCAGTATTCTTGCCTGGACAATCCCATGAACAGAGGAACCTGGCAGTCTTTAAGTCACAAAGAGTCAGACATGACTTAGCACTAAGCACACATAACTTGGTGGCAATAACTCTGTGGAGTTCGCAGTGGCTACAATAGCTGTTGGAGTCCAGCGGCAAGAGATAAGGCAAGTGACAGTGGTGGCTGGAGCCAGAGGCACGTACATGCTTGGCTGCAAGGTCTGTCTCTCTATGTACTGCATGTGTAGCGGCAAAGGCAGGCTCTCAATACTACTGACTCCTAGTTTGATGAACTTATCCCCACCTAGACTCTAACCAAATCAATCATCATTGTAGGAAGTAATCGCAGCCCAAGAGAGAGTCTGGCACAGGTTGCATTCTCAGGACGGAGACAGAGTTGCTCACTTCCCATGTTTATTACATACCCTCAGGGCATATTTACATACCACAGCCCTTTCACAAACTATTTAGGAGAAAACAAGTATCTCTTTCTACAGTTATTCACTTGTTACCTCCTGGGCTCATGACATGTTATTAACACTGCTCTCCTCCTTATTCATCAAATCCAGAATAATTATTGTCTTTCTCTTCCAAGAAATATTTCATGGTATTAACCCCAGCTATGCTATGAGAAGGCAATGGCACCCCACTCCAGTACTCTTGCCTGGAAAATCCCAAGGACAGAGGAGCCTGGTGGGCTGCAGTCCATGGGGTCACTAAGAGTCGGACACGACTGAGCGACTTCACTTTCACTTTTCACTTTCATGCATTGGAGAAGGACATGGCAACCCACTCCAGTGTTCTTGCCTGGAGAATCCCAGGGATAGGGGAGCCTGGTGGGCTGCCGTCTATGGGGTCGCACAGAGTCGGACACGACTGAAGCGACTTAGCAGCAGCAGTAGCAGCAACCCCAGCTATGCTGAAGAGCCTTCATTTTCATCGCTAAATATGGAAATAAACTTTCCTTTTTTACATTGGGTAGTGTCAGCTACAAATTGGCACTTTTCAAGAGCATTGCCAATGACTGAACAACAAATGAATTTGCCATCTGCCTCTATGGAGATGGAACCTTGAGCTGCTATAGCAGTTGACCTTCAACAATCCCTGAGAGAGGTCAGGGTGTAATGAGGCACTCTGTGCTCCAGGGAATCTGGCGGGACAGGTCTTTAGATAGATGTTTTTAGGAACAAATTTTATGATCTCAATCCTTGCATCTCCTCATATCTAGAAAAGGCAGAGGAACCAGAGATCAAATTGCCAACATCCTTTGGATCATGGAAAAAGCAAGGGAGTTCCAGAAAAACATCTATTTCTGCTTTATTGACTGTGCCAAAGTCTTTGTGTGGATCACCACAAACTGTGGACAATTCTGAAAGAGATGGAAATACCAGACCACTTGACTTGCCTCTTGAGAAATCTGTGTGCAGGTCAGGAAGCAAAACAGTTAGAACTGGACATGGAACAACAGACTGGTTCCAAATCGGGAAAGGAGTATGTCAAGGCTGTATATTGTCACCCTGCTTATTTATCTTATATGCAGAATATATCATGCGAGATGCCAGGTTGGATGCACAAGCTGGAATCAAGATTGCCAGGAGAAATATCAATAACCTCAGATATGCAGATGACACCACCCTTAGGGCAGAAAGTGAAGAACTAAAGAGCCTCTTGATGAAAGTAAAAGAGGAGAGTGAAAAAGTTGGCTTAAAACTCAACATTCAGAACACTAAGATCAGGGCTTCTGGTCCCATCACTTCATGGCAAATAATGAGGAAACAGTGGAAACAGTGACAGACTTTATTTTGGGGGGCTCCAAAATCATTGCAGATGGTGACTGCAGCCATGAAATTAAAAGACGCTTACTCCTTGGAAGAAAAGTTATGACCAACTTAGACAGCATATTAAAAAGCAGAGACATTACTTTGCCAGCAAAGGTCTGTCTGGTCAAAACTATGGTTTTTCCAGTAGTCATGTATGGATGTGAGAGTTGGACTATAAAGAAAGCTGAGTGCCAAAGAATTGATAGTTTTGAACTGTGGTGTTGGAGAAGACTCTTGAGAGTCCCTTGCACTGCAAGGAGATCCAACCAGTCCATCCTAAAGGAAATCAGTCCTGAATATTCATTGGAAGGATGGATGATGAAGCTGAAACTCCAATACTTTGGCCACCTGATGTGAAAACCTGACTCCTTCGAAAAGACTCTGATTCTGGGAAAGATTGAAGGTGGGAGGAGAAGGGGACAACAGAGGATGAGATGGTAGGATGGCATCACCAATTCAATGGACATGAGTTTGAGTAAACTCTGGGAGTTAGTGATGGACAGGGAGGCCTGGCGTGCTGCAGTCCATGGGGTCACAAAAAGTTGGACATGACTGAGTGACTGAACTGACCTAAATCCCTTCATGGTGACATCAGAGTCTCATGACTAACAAAAAACATTTTGTAAAATGAATGCTTCGTGGTATCGAACTCCCCCTTCACCAAAACCTTATATATTGACCTTCCCACACTGCTGCTTTGGAGTGGTTTCTCAGAGCCATCTGAGATGCTGCCTCCTGGGCTGCAGTCCTCATTTTGCCCCCAAATTAATTCATAACTCTCAAATTGTACATCTTTGTTAGTCAACAGTGGGGTCAGCATACAGAGGTGAGGAAGACAGTGAGAAGCATGGGAGAAGACAAGATGAGGTTGAAGAACAGTAGCAGATAGTTTCAGAGAAGGCAATGGCACCCCACTCCAGTACTCTTGCCTGGAAAATTCCATGGGCGGAGGAGCCTGGTGGGCTGCCGTCTATGGGGTCTCACAGAGTCAGACACGACTGAAGCGACTTAGCAGCAACAGCAGCAGCAGATAGCTTAGTCTGTGACTTACCTTGCCTTTCCTTCCGTTTTATCTTTCGAACTCAGATCATTTTAGGAAATATATTTTAAATCTTAAGAGTTTCTGGAGATGTGTACAACTTACCACAGTTCCTTGACAAACAAAAGGGCAGTTTTCTTCTGAACTATGAAGACAAATTCATAGGAAGAAACATTTTTAGAAACATAATATCCATACCCACCAAAATAAAATGAGAATGTACACTTCTCAGTAGTGATTTTGACAATGTTATTTATTACTTAACAGTTGAAGAAAAAGAAGCATATGGTGCACAAACACCTTTCCAGGTCCATGGATGTGAATTTAAGAAGTTGTTTTGAAAAACATCTCAGTTCTATACTTAAATGTCTGCAAAACAGCTGCCACCACTGTACAATGTGACATTCTTGGTGGCATTTGGTAGATTGACAACAAAAGAAATTGGTACTGCATGTACCACTGATGTCATAGAAATAATTATACTACTGAACAGTTGCTGAAATCTATTTTTAACATAAATCTCAATAATAGACATATAAAAATGAAAGATTTTATAAACCTGTTATGAGAGAAAAAAGGTTCAAGTTTAGAGAATTAAAGTAGGCTAGGAATGTTCTTGCTAAAATTGATCTCTTAAAGGTCAAGAATGAGTACTTTCCAAATCCTCTTGCCTGTTATCAGTCTTCATCTTCCTTAACTTCTCTTTATCCGTCCTTTTTCTTGTAATTCTCTGCCTCCCTCTCTTGTACTTCTAAAATGTCACATTCTCCTGGTTCTTTTTCTGTTTCTCTGCATATGCTCCTGCCCTTCTCCTGCTGCCCTTGAACCAGTTGAGATAAGTGGTTAAGAAAGGTGTGTCTTGGAATCAGACACGCCTAGGATTGAACCCCAACCTTTTGAGTAGTTTTGGGAAATAACTGAATATCTGTACATCTCACTGTTCTTAGCTATCCAATCAAGATTAAAAGTACACTACTACAATGGACTTCCCTGGTGGCTCAGACGGTAAAGCGTCTACCATGCAGGAGACCCCAGTTCGAGCCCTGGTTGGGAAGATCCCCTGGAGAAGGAAATGGCAATCCACTCCAGTACTATTGCCTGGAAAATCCCATGGACAGAGGAGCCTGGTAGGCTACAGTCCACGGGGTCGCAAAGAGTCGGACATGACTGAGCAACTTCACTTTCACTACAATGTAAGCTCCCATCAAGACTACTCCTTTGTACAATTTCAGAGGGCCTCATTTCATTCCATGTAAATGCCCCATACCTCCAGAGTTTGTATAATATAGTGAGCATCCCTGGTTCCCTCGCTTGTTTAAGATTGATGAGGACAGATCCTATGTTTTGTTCGCCAACTGCTTAGAACACTGCCTGAAGCATAGTAAACACCCAGTAAATATGTACTGAACATCAGATCTGTCAGGATGAGTCACCCATGTTTCTATTTTGTCTTTTTGCTATGCCATCCTGGAGCATAACCTCTGTACTCAGTGTCCTATTGTGGTCCAGTATGGCTGTGGAGAGCCAGCCATTGCACCCAGCAGAGGAAAGGAGGAAGGGCAAAAACGCACACTGCCCAGCCGATCAAGTCTCCTTAATTAGTCTTCCAAGAAGTCACGCAAACCCCATCCGTTCACAACTTGTTGTCCTGAACTTAGCTATGTGACCCTATTTAACTGGAAGGGACTGGGAAATTAAGTTTTTGACTGGGGGTATTGCTGCTTCATGTGGAATCATGGTTCTCTCTTTTTTTTTTTTTTTTGAAAAAAAAAAGGGAGAATGTATTTACATTGGATGGGCAACTAGAAATCTCTGCCACAAAGCGCTTGGCACAACTCAGAGACCTTCCTTCCAGGACTCACCTCTCCAGTCTCTGCTTTCAGGACCCCAGCACTAGCGGAGGGCACTTCTCTGTGAAGAAATTTGTCACAATTTTGGAAAAACTAATGTCTGAAAATTTTTGTTTGTTATTTTGTCTTTTCTTTGGTTCTAACAATCATTTTCCTGTGACTTTAACCAATTTGTATAGTTCCACTCCATAAAAAAAAAATATTGTGTTTTCAATATAACCATGGATGTTTTATTGAGTGATTGGGTAATAGCCCTTCAAATTTTAAAAAGACCCATTATGTGACGATGAAATCTTGTTGTCTTCAAACTGAATATATTCTGTTCTTTAAACTTTTCTTCATGAGATACTACCCTCTTATTCTTACTCCTCATCAAGTTGTCATTGGCCTTTCTAAAACGTGGCTCCCAGGAGAGTGTAGGATATTCCAGATCTGGGCCAGCCAGTGAACTTGGGGAACTAACTGTTCCTGTTTTTCCCAACACCTAAGGTTGAACTAACTTCTTTGCCAACTGCATTATACTATTGGTTCACTTGGAGCTTGCAGCTACTAAACTATCGGTTATTTTTCACATGAATCCGTATTAAGATAAGTTCTCCCATTTGTACTTTGTAGTATTTTTAACATGAATGAATTTATATTTGACCTGGCTATACTTTCTCTTTAGTGTATATGTTAAATCTTTAAGAATTTTTGTTCTGCCCCTCCAAGTATTCTCTATCTCTACCCATCTCTCTCCCAGCTTCATGTCACCCACAGATCTGAGCAACCTTCCTTCTAAATCTTTACGCAGGTCAAACCATTTGGCAGAAAATTGGTACAGTGGTAGATAATAAGAAATCACCTTTTTAGTTAACACTAACCCATTGTCATCAGTCCTGGATGTTCATTGGAAGGACTGATGCTGAAGCTGAAACTCCGATACTTTGGCCACCTCATGCGAAGAGTTGACTCATTGGAAAAGACCCTGATGCTTGGAGGGATTGGGGGCAAGAGGAGAAGGGGACGACAGAGGATGAGATGGCTGGATGGCATCACTGACTCAATGGACGTGAGTCTGAGTGAACTCCAGGAGTTGGTGATGGACAGGGAGGCCTGGCGTGCGATTCATGGGGTCGAAAAGAGTTGGACACGACTGAGTGACTGAACTGAACTGAACTGAACCCATTGTCATGTGAGGCAACTAGTTTCTTTCAAAGTCATGTTCCAAGGCTTGGGTGCATTTCATTGGAAAAGATCAATAGAGTAAATAGAAAAAGGAGGAAACTTACAAAATGAGGATCTGCAAGAAAAAAGAAAATATAGGTCTTTTTCCCTCCCGTTGTCCTTACGAGAGATGGGCAAGACCAGAGCATTACAGGTGACCTCCCCATGTGGTTTTGTGTTTCAGGACAGGGACCTAGCCCCAGAATGCTCCCCCTTCTTTCGGGGCAAGTCTGCAAATAAACTGATTGGTCATCTGGCAGTGTGGCTTTGGATGCCGGCTCTTCTTGGGAGCTCGCTGAAGAAGCAGGCAGCCAGCACCTGCAGACCGTGGGCCCGTGGCATACTGCAGCCCTGTCTCCTCATGGAAGGGTGCCAGAGGCACATCCCACTGACCACTGGAGAAGGGGTGCCCCAAATCCCAGCTGACTTGCTGACCAGACAACCTAGAGAGAGTTCCCAAGTTCATTGTTGCCCAATTCCGCCACTTCCATCACACCCGATAATTAAAAGATTCCTTGGATTTAGTCTTTTATTCAGGTACAAATTCACCTAAGAATATTGACCTCCAAAAGGAGATGTGATCTATCTATCATCTATCTTTCTATCTATCCACAATGGAATTATTAGCCATAATAAAATAATTAAATAATGCAATTTTGTATCAACATTAATGGACCTAGAGATTACCATACTGAGTGAAGTAAGTCAAAGACAAACACCATGTGGTATCACTCACATGTGAAATCTATAAAAATGAAACAAATGAACTTATTACAAAACAGAAATAGACTCATCGACATAGAACACAACCTTACGGTTACCAAAGGGGAAACGGCAGGGGAGGGAGGGATAAATTAGGAGTTTAGGATTAACTGGTACACACTACTATATATAAAACAGATAAGTAGCAAGGACCTACTATTATATATAAAGAAATATATGATATATGGATTTTATATATATATATATATAATATTATGGTTTCTTCTGAGAACCCTCCTCCTGGAGACCACAGATCCCTGGTGTGGCTGGTCCTTCAGCTGACTGTTTACAAGCTTCCTGCCCCGCACTCCCAATTCAGGTTCTGTTTTCGACAAAGTATCTCTAGCCCCTTCCTGCTGTAGATGCCTCATTCTGGCAGAATGTCTTCTTGAAAAAAGTTCTTTTCAGCTGACTTACAGCTGGCTCTTCAAACTTCAGAGAACCCATGTCAGATTTTTCCAGGAGGGTTTTCTCAGGCAATTCCTTTCTCGTTGGCTTGAGGTGAAGGGAAAGCCTCCCTCCCCGCTGAGGGTGGGGCAGGTGGAGACACTGGCAGCTCTCTGCCAGCCTTTGAAACACCCTGTGTGTTCTCGGCCTTTCCTCGTGGACCTGCTCAGCTGCTGATGAGCAAAGGGCCGCAGCTGGTTCCATAGTCTCTACGCTTGCAGTGTTGCACCTGCAGTTCTTGGCTTCTGAACTTGCTCTAAAACGTTCAGACCAGAGGAACAGTTGTGTTTAACATCCTGTTACACAAAGATCTTTGTAAAGAGATACAGAGCAGAGGGAAATAAAGTGATGCAGTGGAGACAGAAAGGCTCTGATGCTGATTTTGCTTATTGGGCACCTGTTTTGCACCAAGCACTATACTAGGTTCTATGTACAGGCTACACTATTTAATCTTCATATCAACCCTGTGGAGTACGTACTATTCCTGTCTGCACCCAGCACACTCTTGCCATTTTACAAATAAGGAAACTGAAGTTAATACCTTTATCAAGAATACAAAATGACTTACGTGATTTCCAAACCCACACATTTAACCCCCATGCCACACAGCCTTCAGAGAAGTAGGGAGAAAGATGACAGTTCTATAGGAACCTTTAAGAAAAGAGTCAGTCAATTGTCTCTAAGCCCAGAGAGAAAGAATTCGGGTTCACACTGCTTTTGAGAATGTGACTGGGAGCCCCACTGACTCAGGCCGCTGATGCAGTAACAGAAATTTGCCATCTTAGGAAACTGTCATGTCAGAACCAAACTCTCCTGTCCACTGTTCCAGGTCCCTATCAGTCATGCCATTACAGGGACCTTCCACTCCACCAAAATAATTGTTTTCTTGGCCCAAGAATGCCGAGCTCACTTCCTTCTCAATTCAGAACTTTAGGGTATGGCATACTTCCAGGCTAAAAAAATCATCCAATTTTTCTTTAGCAATCTATATTTGTCACTGTATTTCAAGAGCCAACTCAGAACTCAAATCATGAATTGGATTGGTGGTATTCACCCTCAGCATTCATTTTTACTTTCCCCGTTTTTCCCTAGGGACCAAAAATAAAGATGCAAAGATGTGCAATTGGCTGTTATGACCACTAGATGGGGATCTAATGATGGCAAGATGAAATGCTGACTCAGTTTCCGAAAAGAAACCAGAAAACTGATAAATTTAGAGGTTGAGCTTAGAGGCTGAAGTTTACAAATTGCTCGACAAGGTCTGAGATATATGTTGGAACAATTACATATTCCATCATTTTCTTCATGAAGAAATCAAAACCCAAGAATGTAAAGCAATTTATCAAAGGGTAAAAGCTAAATCATTAATGTCATCTTGAAATTGCCTTATTCCATTTTTTAATACTTTCAGTGTATTTTTCTAACAAAACTTTAGATAGCAGCAAGGATATTTAAGAATTTAACATCACTACAAAATACTTAGAATTAACAATATCACCAGCCATGGAAATCATTTTTGAGCACCTAACATGTGTTAATGGAGAAGGCAATGGCACCCCACTCCAGTGCTCTTGCCTGGAAAACCCCATGGACAGAGGAGCCTGGAAGGCTGCAATCCATGGGGTCGCTGAGGGTCGGACACGACTGAGAGACTTCACTTTCACTTTTCACTTTCATGCGTTGGAGAAGGAAATGGCAATCCACTCCATGTTCTTGCCTGGAGAATCCCAGGGACGGGGGAGCCTGGTGGGCTGCCGTCTATGGGGTCGCAGAGTCGGACACGACTGAAGCGACTTAGCAGCTTAGCAGCAACATGTGTTAAACATTTTGTGTGTGTGTGCTCAGTTTTGTCCTACAGTTTTGTCCAACTCTTTGTCCAACTCATGGACTGTAGTCTACCAGGCTCCTCTGTCTATGGAATTTTCCAAGCGAAAATACTGAAGTGGGTTGTCAGTTCCTACTCCAGGGGATCTTTCTAACCCAGGGATTGAACCCACATTGTAACAGGAGGGAACGAGGCAGGGCACAACTTTTGAAAGAACGGCATAGCCCAAGGACACAATGTAAACTGATTAGAATTAAATGGAACCAAGAGGGCAGACAAGTCTAGACCCTGATCCTCAATCAGCAAGCCAAATGACACACCCAGAGGTGCCAAGACACTGTCAAAAGACCGAGGAGTGAGTGGTGGCCCAATTCTTGGAAAGCTCCACCCCTTCCCCCAAAATAGATGGAATAATCCTCCCACTCATTAGCATATGAAATTACCAGCCTATAAAAACTAACTAGCCACTTTTTGCTGCAATGGTCCACACTGTCTGTGGAGTGTACTTCTCTGTGAATCTGCATAAATCCACTTCTTACCTATCACTTTATCTCTCATTGAGTTCTTTCTGTGATGAGACATCAAGAACCTGAGCTTCATTAGGTCCTGAAACCAGGTACCATTGGTTTTGGCTGGGTCTGAGTCCCAGCCATGTAGGTTCGTGTCCCAAGCAAGGTTTTGGCTGGGTTCAAGTCCCAACCATATAGGTTTGAGTCCCAGCACGTGGGTTCAAGTCCCAATCTGAGGTAAATTGTTTCAACATCTCTTGCATCTCCTGCATTGGCAGGCAGATTCTTTACCACTGTGCCACCTGGGAAGCTCCTGTGAAACATTTTAGGTGATGCTTTATATTCATTTGCCTTTGGTACCCTGGGCTGGACCCTTTCTGGCTTCAGACACAGACAGCAGCCAGACCAGAGCTGCTGCTACTGCTAAGTCACTTCAGTCGTGTCCGACTCTGTGCGACCCCACAGACGGCAGCCCACCAGGCTCCCCGGTCCCTGGGATTCTCCAGGCAAGAACACTGGAGTGGGTTGCCACTTCCTTCTCCAATGACCAGCACTAGTGACCACCAGCCCACAGTGCAGGGGCCCAAGAGCTTCCCTCACAGAAAGTGACATTAGCCTGGGAATGGGCCATTCAGCAAACTCAGCATTCACTCCTGCAGATGCTGGGCTGGCCACTGGGGTCCAAAGATGAAATGGGCCTGGTCCCCATCCTGGATCTCAACCTGAGGTAGAAAGGAGTAACACGCTAACGAGTACACATTGATTTGTGTGAATATTTGTTCACTGGACTTAGCGCCACAAACACTGGGGCTCTTTCTGTTTTGCTCATACTGAATGCCTGATACGGTGTTCACACATGGAAACCTCTCTGTAAATGTTCCCTGAATAGGTGAATATTGAACTTTGGTAAGGAGACAGCACTCACTGCTTATATACATACTTCAGGATTATAGTAAAAAAACAAACAAACTTGCCTTCTCTGTCTTTAAGGTTCTCGTAGGGCCCTCAGAGACAGTATAGAAGGAACACTCGTGCAGGAGAGTGGCTGATGATGGCCAAGGCTCATGACTCATGCACCTTCATACCAATGGAATGTCCATGGTTACAAGATGCGTCATCCCCACCGGGAAAGCCCACTACTCTGCTGGTCTGGTTACTTTTCCAGTTCACCTAAGTAATCCAAATGCAGTGTGGACACTCCATGTGCTAGTTCCAGCTTCCAAGGTACATTAGACAGTGCTCCACCATCTGTCCCTCACCAGGGGTGTGGGTTGTGGGGCGTAAAAGAAAGCAGGACCCTGTGGGGCTCCTGGGCACGCAAGCCTGTCCATGTTCCCTGTGTCCCATTTGTCCGGAATACACTCTAACATCCATGTCCTTCCTTGAGTTCCAAAGGACAGAGTCGAACAGTTACTAATCAGGGATGGGAGAGGGATGAGGAGACAAGGGAAGGGCGACCAGCAAACAGTATGGAGCCTGGGGGCAGGGTCCTTGTTCCACCTCAAGGGATACACATAACAATACATTTGAGCTCCTTTATAGAACTAAAGTGTTAGCTGCTCAGTTGTGTCTGATTCTTTGCGACCCCATGGACTATCCCATGAGGCTCCTCTGTCCATGGAATTCTCCAGGCAAGAATACTGGAGTGGTTAGCCATATCCTTCTCCAGGGATCTTCTGGACCCAGGGATCAAACCCGTATCTCCTGCACTGAGTCAGATTCTATACTGTCTGAGCCACCAGGGAAGCCCAGCTACCAGGGAACTAAGACACCCCAACAAATGGAATATATTAGCATTCTTCATTCCAGTGAAAGTGAAAGTGTTAGTCGTTCAGTTGTGTCCAACTCTTGGCGATCCATGGCCTGTAGCCCACCAGGCTCCTCTGTCCGTGTGATTCTCCAGGCAAGAATACTGGAGTGGGTAGCCATTCCCTTCTCCAGAGGATTTTCCCAGCCCAGGGATCGAACCCATATTTCCAGCATTGCAGGCAGATTCTTTACCATCTGAGTCACCAGGGAAGCCCCTTCATTCCAAAGAAGGTCACAGTGTGATAACCTGGAAAAGCTCATCAGGAGACCACCTGAGGCCAGATTAAAGGAATAAAAAGCCTGCAGACACCCTAATCCTTATTAGCAAGCCCACCCTTGAACCACTGCTATGAAACTCCTCACCAAATCCTCCCAGATTGGGACACAGTTTTTCAGGGACACTGTTGCATCTCCCTTTGCCTAGTAAAAGCTATTGTTCTACTCCACCGAAAACTCTGTCTTCAAGATTCGATTCGGCACTGGTGCACAAAGACCAAGTTCTTGGCATCATGCAGAATAACATGGTGACCCTTCTGTCATCACACGTGAACATTGTCAGGACAATGATTGGGCAAGCTCTGGAGATAAATATTTCATAGGTGAACGCTTTCAATCCAGCGCTAGATTCCAAGTGTGAATATGGCGTCATCACTTTGGAAAATAATCTTGTCAACAAGGGAATGTTTTTGGTTTAAGATCACTGATTCACTCACTCTCTCTTGCTATTTCTTCTTAAGCAGATTCTGACAAAAACCCACCTGCACAACCATCTCACCAAGTTGAAAGTCTCTGATTGTGATCATTTTTCATAATTAACATGATTAAGGAGCAAAAGCCCCCTTCCCCTCTCAAAAGCTCTTCAGGACCAGAGCTACAAGTTTAAGCTACCTTAGCATAATAAGGCATCTGTTTGGAGCCTGAAGGGAATTCCATTCAAATATGGAATTAATTATTCCAGCTAAACAGTAATTGGGCACAGTTTAGGGGTCTTGTATAATACTCAATTGAGATATGAAGGAAGAACCAACTTACATTTCAAAAATTTTAGCCACATGAATGTGCCTGAGTGAACACTATCTTCTTCTCAGCCTCCAGGCCCTCAGCTGTCCACTCCACACAAAGAGAAGGCACTTTGGCATTAGCTCAGGTGAGCATTCAAGGAGAAAGGCTGACTCTGATGTACGGTGAGACACACCAAGGAATACTATGTAGAGATAAATACAATCACGACTCCTAGCTTTAAAAAAACTCGGCGTCAATATGGGGAACCTTGTGAAAAATTGTTTTGTAAAAGTATAAATTGAGCTATCTAAATACTAAGAATCACTTCATGATTTATTAGCAACCAAATGTTATAAAGAGAAGTCCTAACGGAGCCGCTGTAAGTCAGACTAGCCAGCTACAACCTCACAGGTGAGGCAGGGCCGCAGACAGCCCTTGAAGAAAGACTGAGCAGTAGTTCTTTTTTTATCTTCTGTATTTGGCCACAAAGTCTGATTTTTTTTTTTTTTTTTTAAGCACCTAGAGTCTGATTGTTCCAGGGAAGTCTGGTGTTACTTTTTATTGTGACAATGGCTATTTTCCCAGTATAATAGTCAAGTTCCATCTGACAATTTTTTTAATTAATTGATTTATTTTGGGGCCGCACTGGGTCCTAGTTGCTGCATACGAGCTTTCTCTAGTGCAGCAGTGGGGGCTACTCTCCATTGCCGTGCGCAGGCTTCTTATCATAGTGGCTTCTCTCCTTGTGGAGCACGGGCTCTAGGGCACAGCCTTTGTAGTTGTCGTATACAGGCTTAGTTGCTCCGTAGCATGCGGAATCTTCCCAGACCAGGAATCAAACCCTTATCCCCTGCATTAGCTGGCAGATTCTTATCCCCTGTACCAACATGGAAGTCCTGATAATTATTTATTTACTGGATTTGTTAGTGCTCCCATCAATTTCAGCAGAGCTGTCTTGATCTGAAGCATCGTCCAGGGCTGAGGTTAGTTGAGCATCCACACCTCCAGGTCCCCTAAGTTCTCCTGCTGAGCTCTGACCACTCAGACCCTTTCTGCCCTATCTCAGCCAGAGATGTCCTGCCAAACAGCACCCAGAACTACCCAGTCTCTTCCCCATCAATCCTGTATGGCAAGCTCTGAGTTGGCACAGGGACCACAGAGAGGATTAGGATGGGTATTTGTAGACTAGAGAGGCACACAGTCACATAAATTTCAGCTTAACATCATGGGTTCAGTAATGGTGGCAACCTAAGGAAGCATGGAGGGAGTTCAAGAAGGCTTCCTGGCAGAAGTAGTACAGGAAATGAGAAAGTAAGAAGCTGAGGAAGAGAGCTGATGGGGTGGGCATTACCAGATGAGAGAACATCATGAACAAAGACAGGGAGGTGAAAAAGTTGGTGGCATTGCGGTGGTATGCGGTGCTGGCTCTTCTGCAAGAGCTGGTTGGAGACAGTCAAGAATTTCCAGTTGCTATATTCAAAGTCCTGTGATAAACCATAATAAAAAAATATGAAAAGGAATGTATATATGTATACCTGAATCACTTCGCTGTACAGCAGAAATTAACACATTGTAAATCAACTATACTTCAATAAAATAAATTTAAAAAAAAAGAGTTTCCAGTTGTTAAACCTTTGGTGGCTTGAAGTTGGCTTTCGCAGGAATATTTATACCATGGAAACTGGCAAATGCTACAAATAAGGACATTTTTATGTATTAGAAAACCAGTTTATCAGCACACCATTGGACTTTAATGTGAAGAAGTAACAGCAATTTGTTAATTTTGGAAGTAACGGGACTCTTGGTTAAAAGGAACAGAAGTTTATGTTAAGGATAGTGGGCTATCTTATAGATTTCAAGGAAATGGCAGGCCTTTAGAGAAAGGTATAACCAAGAACCTGAACACTGACCAGAGCTTCTGGCTTTCAGCTCTGCTTTCTTCTGGTATCTGTCTGTATCTCTCTCTCGTTTTCCTCTCTCTCCCTCCTACTCTCTCATCCTCCTCATCTGTTACAGTTCCAGATGTCAGGAAACATCACTGACATGATTCTTAAAATTTAAATATGACAGTTTGAGCTACTGGAAAACACTCATTTCTCCTTCTCTGTTCCAGTTCCAAAATGTCTTACAGAAGGATTGCAATTCACTCACTTTGACCAGATGTTCCCTTCTGAACCAATCAACTGTAACAGAGGAGGTATGACTCAGAGAAAGAACTAATATAGTCCTTATCTTGCCAATCAAAACCAATCAGCTGTGGTCAAAGTTTGCATACAGCCCTGCTTACAAGGTAGCCATGTGTGGAGGAGATGGTGGTGGGGAGTGGGTGGGTAGCGAATCCTAGAAGGAAGGATGTACTGGGCAGAAAAGCAATAGGTTTCAAGATGGAGAAGGAGTGTAGCAGGAGGTAAGCTGGAAGGTAGGTAGACTTCGGCATGGCAGACTTGGACTTTATCCAGTGGATGACTCAGAGGACAGGACCAGGGCACCTGGGGAAGGATATGGCAATCAGATTTCTATTTTCAATAGATTGCCATGGTTGTGCCATAAAGGTTGGGTATATGACAGGTCAGACTGTGGCAGAGAGGGCAATCAGAAGATAACTACTGTAGTCCAGGCAAGGATTGACAACTTATTTCATCTCACCTTATGCATATAACTGTGCTTTATTTCATCTTTTTCTCTTTGCTGGCTTCATCATATTACTCCTCATTTTTTTCTCCCCTTCATTAAGTCGCAGATGGTTACTATTTTGGGGGGCTCCAAAATCACTGCAGATGGTGATTGCAGCCATGAAATTAAAAGACGCTTACTCCTTAGAAGGAAAGTTATGACCAACCTAGATAGCATATTGAAAAGCAGAGACATCACTTTTCCAACAAAGGTCCATCTAGTCAAGGCTATGGTTTTTCCAGTAGTCATGTATGGATGTGAGAGTTGGACTGTGAATAAAGCTGAGCGCTAAAGAATTGATGCTTTTGAACTGTGGTGTTGGAGAAGATTCTTGAGAATCCCTTGGACTGCAAGGAGATCCAACCAGTCCATTCTAAAGGAGAACAGTCCTGGATGTTCTTTGGAAGGACTGATGCTAAAGCTGAAACTCCAATACTTTGGCCACCTCATGCGAAGGGTTGACTCATTGGAAAAGACTCTGATGCTGGGAGGGATTGGGGGCAGGAGGAGAAGGGGATGACAGAGGATGAAATGGCTGGATGGCATCACCAACTCAATGGACATGAGTTTGGGTGAACTCCAGTAGTTGGTGATGGACAGGGGGGCCTGGTGTGCTGTGATTCATGGGGTCGCAAAGAGTCGGACACGACTGAGCGACTGAACTGAACTATACTGGTGGTTGTCTTCCTTCACCCAAAAGTCATAAGCAAACTTATTTTTTCCCTCTGATTTATATCAAACAAGATGTAAGCAATTTCTACAAGTAAAGCCTTGTAATCCCCTATTGTTGCTTCCCTTGATAAGAAGAGACCTTTAAGAAGTCATTACTGCCCAACTTTTTCCCTTGACCTTCAGAATTCTCTCCTCCAAAGGCTTATTATTATGGTTTAATATAGCTTATTTTATCCCATTTTAATACAGAAGCAGCATCATGTGGGATTCAGAATAACAAATAGGAGGAAGGAGAATGAATTGAAATAGACAAGACTGGAAAAGCAAGAGAGTCAGGGGAAAAACCATGATGACCTGGAACTCAACGTTGAGCTGGAAGGAGAGAGATTACACTTGAACCAACTAGAGGCTCCAGAGCAGAGCAGCAGAAGAGGAGAAAGGAGAGGAAAGTTCAACATGCATTTGAATTACCATTGCTTATTAACCTCTACTTCTTTGTTGGACTGTGTTTTTACCAAGGCTGATCCTTCTGGGGTCCCTGATGTATACAGGTTATAAATTGCTAAGTCTCTTTGTTAAAGTTATTATTTTGAGAATCCATCCAGTAAAATTTTGAATTTTTTAAAATTGAAATAGAGATACAGAAAAAACAAAGTGAACAGCTTGATGAATCTTCATGGTCTGAACAGAATATACCTGTGTACCCAGCATTCAAATTCAAAAGTAATTTATTACATACACCTAGGAAGCCCCTTCTGTGCTGCCTTTTGATCACTACTAACTCAAAAGATAAGCTTGCTTCTAACAGGACAGATAGGTTTTTCCGTGTTTTTTGTACTCTTTGTCTATAAATTAATTCACATGATATGTTCTCATTTGGAGCCAGCTCCTTTGGTTCAACATTATTCACAGGATATTCATCCATATGGTAGTAAGAAGTTAGAAATCACTCATTCTTATTGATATGTAGAATTCCATTGGGCTAATATGCTATAATTGATTTATTCTTCTGTTGATGAGCATTTGGGTTGTGTCCAGTTTGAGGCTACTATGAATAGAGTTGCTAAGACCCATCCAGTTAATATGAAAACTAGTACTGATTCTTTATTTTCTAAATTATGCATTTATTTGGCATCAAGGAGTAGGTTTTTTGATTTAAAAATCAAAAATTTTAACCAGTCCTTTAATTTAGCTACTCCAATCTTGATCAGAGAACTGGGAAGGGCTATGGAGCATGAGACAGGTTGCAAGGGAGGGCGGGGTTGGGGTGCAGAGAACAATATAATAAAAGAAAATAAAATTTTGCCTCTGGCCAAATGGGATTCATTTGCAAGGCAAGATCCCAAAACTATAGAGCACCTTAATCTCCTTGGGACATTCTGCCTCCTTAAATTCAGGCTCTTCTTTTACACCCAGCTTCACACAATAATAGTAGAACAATACAATGTTTCATTTAATCCATCATTAACATGCCATGGCCACACTTCCCTCAGCATCTGCCTATATTTCCATTTTTGTTGGACAGACAACAAATCCAAAATTTAATTATTCATTAGTTGAGAGAGACACTATCATATATTAAATTGCTTCCCTCCATCCATTTTTTTTTCTTTATATCTCCATATGTATTTGCCTTTGAGATTGGAACTGAGCCTATTCATTATGCAGGAAACAAAATAAAAAATGATCTCTAAATAAAGCAATGCACAGTGGGTCCTCAGAGTTCGTTAGAAACGCACGCACACAGAGTTTTCCACTGTAAGAATTTTCTACCTTATTAGAGTTGACATTTAGCCCAGCCCTACATCTGAATTATAGAAAATGACTCTTTTAAAATAAATTGGCAGAGTACTGATGACCTTGCCATCTGTGTGAATTATTTTAACTTTGCTGTCTAATGAAAAATATACTAGCAAATGTTGCATTCCCATCTCATGGCTTTACCCATAACCATATTTTCCTGTTTCCTACTTGCAATGAAAGAGGGGTGGGGGAAGACAGTGGGGAGTATAGGAGGATGACCGAAGATAGGAACAGGCTACTTATATCTGTCATTGACTGAATTATGACAATGGCATCATGTAGATTTCACAGGTGCAGTTAAGAGGCAGGTGGAAATATTTATAATTTGCAGTAAACACTGTCAGCCTGGCAATTGACTCTCTATAACCACCGTATAAATACTGTGGTTAGGATGAGAATTTGGGAGGAAAGTTCTGCCAACAAACCTAAACAATTTTCCTGCATCACTGATCAGTTCTTCATTTGGAAAGGGAAATGTTTGATATGAAAATCTTTGCATTTTAAAGTAGCTTTGAGTCCCGGAAAGAATGCTGATCAAGAGCCCAAAGAACTGAATGCCAGTCCTTTCTCTCCCACGTCTTAGTTGTTTGACACTTGACAAGTCACAGCCTCTCCAAGTCTCCGCTTCTTTGTTGCTGCTGCTGCTAAGTCACTTCAGTCCTGTCCGACTCTGTGCGACCCCATAGACAGCCGCCCACCAGGCTCCTCCGTCCATGGGATTTTCCAGGCAAGAGTACTGGAGTGGGTTGCCATTGCCTTCTCCAGCTTCTTTGCTAATGATTCTCAAATAAAGAAGATGATCAATGTGAAATTCTTCTCTGTAAATGATTCAGCCCTGGCCCTAGTCAACAAAGATTGTGACAAGATATTTCCTTTTGGAAGATGTGTCTTTCAGCAATAAGTACCAGCTAATAATATCAATGTTTGTATTCTGTCCTTCTGTTAATTTTTCTCTTCTTCCTGTGGATTCTGGGCCATATGGAAGGTCCACACACACACCTGTAGGTGAGCCGTCTGGCACTACAGGAAGTATGGCCGTGTTTTCTTTTTTCTTTTTTTTCATAGCCATCACTCTTTTTTAAATTTATTTTTAGTTGGAGGATAATTGCTTTACATTATGGCATATTTCTGCCATACATCAGTATGAATCAGACATAGGAATACACATGTCCCCTCCCTTCTGAATCTCCCTCCCAGCCTTCTAGGTTGTCACAAAGCACCAGGCTGAGCTCCCTTATTGCTCCCTAACCAGAATGTGTGAGTATGAATGTGTTAGTTGGGAATTGAGTACAGGAGGAAACAGGGAGGTTCCCTGGATTTCCAGACTATCAACAAGAATTTTTTGATGGCAAATATAAATTGGAAGAGGAAAAAGATGAAATTAATCTCTTTTCTCATGGAAAACTGATGACTCTCTGGGGCACACCCTCCAAACAGTCTCAGTAGGGAAGGACCCTGCAATGGGATCTAAGGACTTTAGGGCAGGCTTCCAGCTCTAAAAGAGCCTGTAATCACTAAGTACAAAATTTCCACCTCCAGACCTTTATGGTCAAATGGACTCCAGATGGAATGAGCACTTTTAACATTTAGATGTGATAGGGATACAGGTATCAAATTGTTTTTCCAGCACTGTGGATGACTTGGATAGCATCATGGGCCTGAGGGTGGGGATGGAGGTGGGATAAACAGAACTGGAAGGTATCAGCTTTGCAGAGAGCTAGCCCAGCACTGGGATCATGGGTAAAAGAAATGAACTCTGTCCCCAAGGGAGTCAGTCTTGTGATCACCCAAAACATAAGCAGATAATAATGCAAAGATACCAAAACCCATAAATTAAGAGTCTAATATTCCATTTCATAGGTGAAGAAACTGAGGCTCAGAGGGAGTATAGATGACTCATCCAAGGCCACTCAAGATAAGTGACTCATCCAGGGTTACCAAGGACCAGGTCTCCCACCACAGTTTCTCCTCTCACCAACCCCCTTTCCTCATCTTCTTCCTCCTCACTCTCATATTAGCACCTTATACATGCCAAAACTGTGCAAAGTGTTACATGAATACTTTGCTTTTAATCCAAATAAATTTCATGGATAACATATTATTATGTATAATTTTACAAAGAAGTAAACTGAGTGTGGAAGAGATCAAATCTTGCCCTTCTTCCATGGTTATAGATTTGTGGCCACAAATAGAAAGCTAGACTATATTTGCCAGCATCCCTTGCAGGTAGGCACGGCTGTCCGACTAGGTTTTCTCCCTTGAAATAAAGGTAGCGATTGCCACTTCTTGGATACATCTCTAAGATGATGAGGGTATATCCTTGACTCTCTGTTTTCTCTTCCGTTTACCAGCTGCAGATGATATGAAGATCCCTGGGGAGAGCAGAGTCCCAAGAGAGAAGGAGCAAGTTCCCTAAGATACCTCATAGGAGAGTGCCTCCAGCCCACCTGAACACCTGCCCTAGACTGCTAACAGAGTGAGAAATAAATGTCTATAGTGTTTGAGCCACTATATAACTGGATCATTTATACAGTGATTAGCTATCCAAACTAGCACAATGAAATGTAATCTAGAATTGTTAAGTAACTATGTAGTCATGACTTTTCCTAATATCTGATTAAGTCTAAATTCTAAACCATTGATCTCCAAGGTGGGGCTCAAGATTAATCAATATCCAAAAGGACAGCTTTTAAATATGAGAAATTCTATTATTTTATTTTGTACATTTTTAAAATGTACAGCGTCAGTACAGTTTTATACACCTTGATGGTTGAAACTTTTTACTGATGCAGGGAACTATTGAAATAGCTAGCCCAAGTGGTCCTGATGCTGAAGTGGAGGTGAGTACTTATGATGGTTTTGCTTCTGTGATTTGCTGCCTGTTAACATTCAAATTTCAAACTACAGGGACCTTTTTAGATGCCACTTGTTTTTCATTGACTGCTGGTTAGTCTTCACCTTCAATACTTCCTTTTTGCTACTTAGGTACTTGCATGCTCAGTCACTCAGTCATGTCTGACTCTTTGTGATGCCATGGACTGTAGCCCGCCAGGCTCCTCTGTCTATGGGATTCTCCAGACAAGAATACTGGAGTGGGTTGCCATTTCCTACTCCAGGGGGTCTTCCTGACCCAGGGATTGAACCTGTGTCTCCTTCACTGACAGGCAAATTCTTTTCCACTAAGCCAACTGTTTGCAACTTAGGAGGAAAATAGAAAAACAATTTTTTTGCTTTTCTTAATTTGTTTAGCCTTCCTGGAGCCTTGAGGAAGTGTTCTTTTAGGAATCTGTGGCTGAAGCTCCTTTACAAATGAATATTTGTCATCAGGTGCTTCCATCTCCTTGATATTGTGAGCCTACCTGTCTGACTTTTACTTGCACTGTCGCATGTGATTCTTTCTGAAAGGCTTCACCTGCAGTATGGAAGTCTGACTTTACTACAAGATTATAGGTTCCCTGCTGTCTGGACTGCTACAATCCTCTGTAACTTTCTAAGTTTCCTACATGCCATCAAGAATTTCAGCCAAACCCCCAGCACTTTCTGATATTCTACTAGCATGCTCTTCCCTCCTAAGCTTTAGGAGAATTTTTTAGTTATTATCACTGCACAACAAATTATCTCCAAACTCAACATCTTAAAATAACATTTATTTTGCTCATGAATTTGCAATTTAGGCTTGCTTCTGATCCACTTGGCTTTGACTGGGATGATTCAAGGCTAGGAACTGGAATCTTCTTGAAACACAAGTGAAGGGGGCAGGGCACGACATTTAAAAGAATGGCAGAGCCATTGAGGACACGACAAAACTGGTTAAAACTGATTTAGGCCCAAGATGGCAGAAGATTCAACTTCCAGTAGGCCTTGAGCCTCATTACACACTCATTATAATACATCAAAAAAAAAAATGTCCTTTTCATTATAGGGGACTGGAATGCAAAAGTAGGAAGTCAAAAAATACCTGGAGTAACAGGAAAATTTGGCCTTGGAGTACAGAATGAAGCAGGGCAAAGGCTAATAGAGTTCTGCCAAGAGAACACACTGGTCATAGCAAACACCCTCTTCCAACAACACAAGAGAAGACTACACATGGACATCACCAGATGGTCAACACCGAAATCAGATTGATTATATTCTTTGCAGCCAAAGATGGAGAAGTTCTATACAGTCAGCAAAAACAAGACCGGGAGCTGACTGTGGCTCAGATCATAAACTCCTTATTGCCAAATTCAGACTTAAGTTGAAGAAAGTAGGGAAAACCACTAGACCATTCAGGTATGACCTAAATCAAATCCCTTATGATTATACAGTGGAAGTGAGAAATAGATTTAAGGGACTAGATCTGATAGAGTGCCTGAAGAACTATGGACTGAGGTTCGTGACATTGTACAGGAGGCAGGGATCAAGACCATCCCCAAGGAAAAGAAATGCAAAAAGGCAAAATGGTTGTCTGAGGAGGCCTTACAAATAGCTGTGAATAGAAGAGAAGTGAAAGGCAAAGGAGAAGAGGAAAGATACACCCATTTGAATGCAGAGTTCCAAAGAATAGTAAGGAGAGAGAAGAAACCCTTCCTCAGTGATCAGTGCAAAGAAATAGAGGAAAACAATAGAATGGGAAAGACTAGAGATCTCTTCAAGAAAATTAGAGATACCAAGGGAGCACTTCATGCAAAGATGGGTACATACCATTTCTGGTATGGAAATGGTATGGACCTAAGAGAAGCAGAAGATATTAAGAAGAGGTGGCAAGAATACATAGAAAAACTGCACAAAAAAAGATCTTCATGACCCAGCTAACCATGATGGTGTGATCACTCACCTAGAGCCAGACATCCTGGAATTCGAAATCAGGTGGGCTTTAGGAAGCATCGCTATGAACAAAGCTATCGGAAGTGATGGAATTCCAGTTGAGCTATTTCAAATTCTAAAAGATGATGCTGTGAAAGTGCTACACTCAATGTGGCAGCAAATTTGGAAGACTCAGCAGTGGCCACAAGACTGGAAAAGGTCAGTTTTCATCCCAATCCCAAAGAAAGGCAATGTCAAAGAATGCTCAAGCTATTGCACAATTGCATTCATCTCACATGCTAGTAAAGTAATGCTCAAAATTCTCCAAGCCCAGCTTCAACAGTACGTAAACCGTGAACTTCCAGATGTTCAAGCTGGATTTAGAAAAGGTAGAGGAACCAGAGATCAAATTGCCAACATCCACTGGATCATCAAAAAAGCAAGAGAGTTCCAGGAAAACATCTATTTCTGCTTTATTGACTATGCCAAAGCCTTTGACTGTGTGGACCACAACAAACTGTGGAAAATTCTGAAAGAGATGGGAATACCAGACCACCTGACTTGCCTCTTGAGACTCTGTATGCAGGTCAGGAAGCAACAGTTAGAACTGGACATGGAACAACAGACTGGTTCCAAATAGGGAAAGGAGTACGTCAAGGCTGTATATTGTCACCATATTCCAGGGTGGTTTTTTGCTTTTTGAGACAGTCTACACTCTGCCTATGGAGGGTATATGTCTCTCAATAAGTTTACTTCTTACCTATCACTTCGCCTCTTGCAGAATTCTTCTGTGCTGAGACATAAAGATCCTGAACTTCAGCAAATCCTGAGGCCAGGAGTGTAATCTCAGTTAAAAACAGTGGGTTCAGTCCCAATCTGAGCTGTGAGGTTTCAACTTGAAGATTAACTTATTCATGTGTTTTGCAGTTAATGCTGGCTGTCAGGTTGGTTAACACTATTGGCTAGGACAAATGACCTTTCTATGCGACTTGGGCTTCCTCAAAGTATGGTGGCCAGGTTCCAAAGATAAATGTGTTGACTGAGTCAGATGGAAGTTTTGTCACCTTTCATGACCTAGACTTAGAAATATTTCTTCCACCACAGTCTACTCATTGCGGCAGTTGTGAAGTGCCCCCTTCCCCAACACACACTCTCCAGTTTCAAGGGGAGGGAAAATAGACTGTATCTCTTGGTGGGAGCACGTGCCTTTTTAGGAAATACTGTGTCATTTTAGGAAAATATATTTAGCCACAGGGATTCTCCTGATGGTGATGTTGTGGATTCTCCTGGTCAGGAGATTTTATTTCTTTACGTTTCTATTCATGATAAGAATACTTAGTGCTACCTCAAATTTCAAATTTGGGGTTTTTTGCTCTTTGACTTAAATGTTTAACATTAGAATGAAAATCCTCAGTAACCTTATGGAGAAAATAGAGCACACGTTCATATGTTTTCATTTGCAAAAACCATTGTTTGTCAAGAGTAAGACAAGATTCTTATCTTTTATGCCAGCGCAGAGCGTGATCTTACATTGATACTTATTCTGACACTGGTAGGAGATGTGATTTTTCAAGAGCTTTCAAAGTAAATTCTTCTCTTGTTGTCTGCATACACATTTCCATCTGTTCATGGCTGACATGGGAGGCGGTCCAACTTCCTTGAAGGTCAGCTGAAGCAAACTTTTGTTGCAAGGCAGTAAACACTTTCACTTGATAAAATTACTTATAGAATTATTGGATGAATGCATTTCAGGGCACTTCAACCAACAGCTCTCTTGGATGTGTTTAAAGCTTCCTACTGAGAATGAGGCAGCATTTCAGCACAGTCCTTAGCCATGTTTGTGAAAGCTCAAGCTTTGGAAAGCAAGGAAACCTAAGCTAATTAACACAAGATATGAAACACATTCAAGATTGGCCAGCATCACTGAATTTGACTCAAAACTAAAGCCTCTAAAGTACACTGTGAAATTGCAAATAGGCTGTTTACTCCATGTGGACACCCTCCGGCTTGCTAACTTACTTTGTTGAACGCTTCTGCTCATTAATCTCCCGGAAATGGATCCTGTTCCCAATTTCGACTCTCTTCATCCTGGTAGAAGACTCATTATCTCTTGCCTTGTTCAATCACCTGGCTGGATCTTCTGTTTGCATGGCCAACCCATTCTCTGACATTGCTGGTTCAAAATTCTTCAGGGGTTATGAATTAAAATTTGCACTTCTTTATATTTGATTTCTTTACATTAAAGTGAAAAGCCCTTTATAGCTGGCTCCATACTGTCTTCCAGCTTCATCCCCTCCAAAATGTATACTGTTCTCCAAGATAAACCACTGGGATCTGGCAACAAAACTCACACTTTTTCTCATTATGTTTCTGTTCCTGGCATTCCTCAGCCTGAAGTACTCTTCTCTCAACCTGTTGCTATGCTATGCTAAGTCACTTCAGTTGTGTCCGACTCTGTGTGACCCCATAGATGGCAGCCCACCAGGCTCCCCCGTCCCTGGGATTCTCCAGGCAAGAATACAGGAGTGGGTTGCCATTTCCTTCCCCAATGCATGAAAGTGAAAAGAGAAAGTGAAGTCGCTCAGTGGTGTCCGACTCTTAGCAACCCCATGGACTGCAGCCTACCAGGCTCCTCCGTCCATGGGATTTTCCAGGCAAGAGTACTAGAGTGGGGTGCCATTCCTACCTATTTTTCAGAATCAAACTAAAATGATTCTGTACATAATCGCTGCAGCTGGAAGGGATTTCTTCCTCCTTTGAATTCACGGACTTCATCATTTGCACCTCTCTAGTTACTCACATGTACCTTCTCTACCTTGTGTTATAATTATTTAAGAATATGTCTTAATTTACTTACTAGACCAGAGTTTCTTGTGGACAGAGTATACATGCCTGATTCACCTTGGAAGTCACCAAATCATCTAGCCCAGCATCTGACACATGAGGCTCAAATTCAACATTTAATCACTCCAAACCATCTGTTTCCCCTCCAAATTTGTCCCTTCTCCTGTTCTTAAGTGATTCCATTCTTTTTCCATATTCATAGCATCAATCGCCCATCATACCAACCACCTTTCTTATTGATTTTTCTTTTACAATCCTGTGCATCCATCTTTTCACTGCATTTCCACTTTACTGATATCTCCCTACTCAACTTTATGACCTAAACTTTGTAATAGTCTCCTAAGACGTTTTGGCTTTCAGCATCTCTATCTTCAAACCTATCTGATAAAAAAAACGCACCAGCTTAGGGTCTTCCCTTGTGGTCCAGTAGTTAAGATTCCACCTTCCAGTGCTGGGGATTTGGCTTCAATCTCTGTTGAGGAACTAAGATCCCACATCCTCGGGGCAACTAAGCCTGTGTGCCACAACTTCTGAGCCCATGCACCACAGTTAGAGAGCCCCACATGCCACAAAGAAGAGCCCACGCATGAAACAAAAACCCCGCATGCCACAACTGAGACGCCACACAGCTAAACAAGCAAAAAGAGCGCCAGCTAAGTACCCCAGCACTACTGGTCCACACAAGCACCCTCTTCTCAGAAACTTTAGACAATTCCTGACAGCCCTCCAGGCAAGTCTGAACACCTTAATCGGGCATCTGAGAGTCCTCCCTTGTCTCACCCTGACTTTTCTCTCTGGCTTTACCTCCCTCCTTTCCTACACGGGATGCTTCTCTTTAACTAAACTGAAGTCTCCCTTCCAGGGCCCCTCTTCCAACACAGACTTTGTTACTGCCTGGATTCCACCTTGGCCTCTTAAAATCCTAACCATCTTTAATCCTGAGCCAAATTCCATGTCCTTTGTAAGGGGCCTTTCCACATCCTCCCAGGCAGAAGTTCTCTCTGGATATGCCAGCTTGCCATCTAGTGATTTTTTGTCTCCTTCTGCCTCTCAGAGCTCACTTTCTCCTTCTCTCAGGCCTTATCATCATCATAAAATTTCTCGTAGAGATGACCCTCCCAGCCAGCCAGCCCTTGATGAAATTTTGTCACCATCTGTACTGACAAGTTAGACCTCTGGGACTATGATTATGTTACAATATGTCATTCTATTACAGTGCTTCAATAATTACTTATATGTTTCATATCTTATTCACTACACCATAGATCTTTGGAGTTTGCAACCATGAAAGGGGCATTTTCCATCAGAGGAAGCACAATGCTGTGGTGAAGATCATTCATAGTTTTTGGACCCAGATTAGTTGGGTTCAAATCCCAGTTCAGTTCAGTTCAGTCCAGTCACTCAGTTGTGTCCAGTTCTTTGTGACTCCATGGACTGCAGCACTCCAGGCTTGCCTGTCCATCACCAACTCCTGAAGCTTGCTCAAACTCATGTCCATCAAGTCGGTGATGCCATCCAACCACCTCATCCTCTGTCATCCCCTACTCCTCCTGCCTTCAATCTTTCCCAGCATCAGTGTCTTTTCCAGGGAGTCAGTCCTTTGCATCAGGTGGCCAAAGTATTGGAGTTTCAACTTGAGCATCAGTCCTTCCAATGAATATTCAGGACTGATTTCCTTTAGGATTGACTGGTTGGATCTCCTTGCAGTCCAAGGGATGCTCAGGAGTCTTCTCCAACACCACAGTTCAAAAGCATCAATTCTTCAGTGCTCAGCTTTCTTCATAGTCCAATTTTCATATCCATACATGACTACTGGAAAAACCATAGCCTTGACAAGACAGACCTTTGTTGGCAAAGTAATGTCTCTGCTTTTTAATATGCTGTCTAGGTTGGTCATAACTTTCCTTCCAAGGAGTCTTTTAATTTCATGGCTGCAGTCACCATCTGCAGTAATTTTGGAGCCCAAGAAAATAAAATCTGTCACTGTTTCCATTGTTTCCCCATCTATTTGCCATGAAGTGATGGGACTGGATGGCATGATCTTAGTTTTCTGAATGTTGAGTTTTAAGCCAACTTTTTCACTCTCCTCTTTCACTTTCACGAAGAGACTCTTTAGTTTTCTTCACTTTCTGCCATAAGAGTGGTATCATCTGTATATCTGAGGTTATCAATAATTCTCCTGGCAATCTTGATTCCAACTTGTGCTTCATCCAGCCCGGCATTTTACATCATGTACTCTGCATATAAGTTAAATAAGCAGGGTGACAAATCCCAACTCCAACACTTAACAATGATGTTACAAGGTGTGACAATGTGATTGGGAAAAGTCACTTAAGCTCTCTGTGTCCCAGTTTCCTCTTCTGAAAGATTTGGATAATAACAGAACTTAACTAAAAGGGTTGTGAGGACTAAAGGGGTAGAAAATACAAGACAAATGAGCAATATATGGAATACAGAAAGCACTTAATATATATTATTAGAAATAGTACTATTTTTCATATTTGAAATAGTATTAGAAGAGATTTCCTAATGGGGGGCATGCATTTGTAAAGCTTTTGAAAAAGAAACTTTTCTGGGACCCACCCTAGGCCTACTAAATAAGAATTTCTTGAAATGCAGATTGGAGAAAACCAAGGACACATGAGAACTAAATACAATGTAGGATACTGAGCCAGAAAAAGACATTCATTGGTCAATTTTCAAAATTTAAATAAGGTTTGTAGGTAGATTAATAGTATTGCATCCATGTTAATTTCCTAGTTTCAATAAGTGTGCTAAGGAGACTCATTTGGGAAAAACTGAGTGAAGAATATACAGAAACTCTATTATCTTTGCAATCTTTTTGTAAGTCTGAAGCTAATTCAAAATAAAAAATTTTTAAATTTTTCCAAGGATGGGGCATGTGTGTTATCAAAAGGATCCATTGGTGGGTGATTTGATACACACACTTGCTTACAGCTGCCTAGAGCACAACTCTGCCTGCTCCAACAGATGAATCAAATGATTCATTCCGTGTGCCTTGGATGATCGTTCAGTGTTTTGCAGCCCCTTGGTGATCTCCCCAGTGAAACTCCAAGCACCCAATAAACAGAGCCATTTAACTCTTTTGCTGCCCCCAAAGGACCCAGCTTAGTACTCTGTAGATTCAACAGTAGATAGCATTTGTTTAATTAAATTTAATCAGCTCTTCCTTCTATGGATTACCAAAAGAATTTTTAGTAGCTTTCCTAGGAATACTGACCTCTTTCCCAAGAAATAATGCTTCTTTAAATTCATTACTGGACCTCAGAATACAGATGAACATTTTTGGACTCATATTGCCTTCTGAATTTATGTATCTTACCTGTAGAGAGTTCTGGAAGGAAACTGAAATGTAAAATGTTCAGTTTAGCAGTATCTCTAAAGTGCTATAAGTCTTTGAAATCTCAATGGAAACAGGAAATATTCCTTTAGAAAAATTGTGGACTTAATATCCCAGGGGGAATGCAGAGGGTCTGGGTTCAATCCCTTGTCTGGAAACTAGATCTCACATGCCACAACTAAGAGTTCTCATGCTGCAATTAAGACCCAGCATATCCAAATAAATAAATATATTTTATTAAAATATCGTAGGAGGTCATCAGAGACAACTAGCAGCAGAGCGCCATTTCTGATTTCATACCCGAAGCTGTCAAGTAATCCCAAAGCCCACCAGGCTCATGTTTCGTTGCTCTAGAGTTGTGCATGCCTGAAAGGAGGCATTTAGAATTGATAGGGGAACTGGAAATGGCAACCCACTCCAGTATTCTTGCCTGGAGAATTCCACGGACAGAAGAGTCTGTGGGCTACAGCCCATGGAGTTGCAAAAAGTTGGGCACAACTGAAGTGACTTAGCACAGCACAGTGAAACTAATTGTATCCACACTACTCTAGAGAGTTCAAAAGTCACTGGTACAGCATCCCTGATAAAGAATGACCCCATTCCAGCTCCAACGCGCTCAGCTCTGGGAACTCTTTATTTTCCAAAGTAAGCCAGTCCCTTTCTAGGATAGCTTTACTATGCCATCATTCCCATGTGGCATCAATGTCAAGCACTTACAGCCACATGGTTCTGTTCTTTGGAGTTAAAATTTATAGAACATTTACTGTGCTTTAAGATCTTGATTGGAATTGAGAATACAAAGGTATATGGCGTACATCTGAGATCTCTAAAGGTTACCATCACAAGGTCTATCCATTTGGAGTAGTAAAACTATACAGAAAAGATTGGTGTGACCCAAAGTACCTTTTTGAAAATGGACATTGTGTGATACCCTGCCTTCTCTTCTCCAAACTAACACACTCATGAACTTGACAGGTCTGATTTTTCAATATTTCCCATGCCTCTAGAATAAAATCCTGACTTCTTACAAACTTCAGCTTAATAACCTGAGTGTCCAGCCTCAGCTCGACCCTCTCCCCACTGTTACATGCGCTCTAGCACCCCAGTCTTCCTTGCGGGGCCACATTCCCATCCCAGGGCCTCTGTGTTTGCTGTTTTCTCTGGCCAGAATTTTCTTAGCCAGGTCTTCATAGGCTAGTCGCTTTCTAATTCTTCAAGTCTCAGTTCAGAAGCCTTTACTTCCAAGAGGTTTTTCAAGAAAACTCTAAAATACTCCCTGAAATCGTACGCACCCTCCCTCATTACTGTCACTGCAGCATAACTTATGAAATCATCTGTTGATAGACTTTTCAACATACATACCATTGTTAGATTTAGTATTTTATGTTCCCCCAACTTGAATGAAATTTCCACAAGGTCAGGGTCACACCTATGTTACTCCCACTGCACCCCTCTACCCACTTGGAAAGTGCTCAATAGTATAATTAATGAACCAGACCCCCCCTTGATCCAGATAATTCTTTCAGAGCAATCTCAATAAGTCAAGGGTTCTCCTGACAACATCCAGTGCACACACTAAGACTGAACATGATAGAAGAAAGTGGAAACAGTCTTCAACATAATGAAGATGCCAAGAGTTTAAGCCCACCAAAGCTGGACTGCAGCCTCCTGACACAATCCCACACTCAGTACACAGCCAGGGCAGCTCAGGGGCTCACTAGATTTGTTGCCTAATCACCCAAAAGGATGGGCTTCCTTGATGGCTCAGCAGTAAAGACTCTGCCTACTAATGAGGGAGACTCAAGAGATGTGGATTCGATCCCGGGGCCAGAAAGATCCCCAGGAGAAGGGCATGGCAATCCACTCCAGTATTCTTGCCTGGGAAATCCCATGGACAGAGGAGCCTGGTGGGCTACATTCCATGCGGTTGCAAAGTCAGACATGACTGAGTGACCAAGCAACAACATCAACATCCAGCAAAAAATGTGCGACCATCTCCCAGCAAGCCTGCTTTCATCCACCACCTGCCAGCTTTCTGATAATGGCTTCTCTACCCTGAGCGCTCTTCATCTCATTACAACCATACCTTTAACTCAGGTTTCAAGGCTTTCTCCGGCTGTATTTGCCAGTGCACTTTTGGGGAATACTACTCACCCAAATAAAAAGGCAACAAAATAGAGCCCACTTTTTATGGTGGAGTAACCTCTCCCAGACCTGAAGAATATGAAAAGAGAAGCTGTGTTTCCTTCTCATATTTCAGAAAATGGTCCCACCAAATCCCAAGTCTTAACAGTGGAAGGGACCAGCCTTCATTCTGAGTCTAATAAAGACTCTGAGTGTTGACTAGAAAGATCCACTCCTATGAGTAATGAGATAAAACTAGTCAATCCTAAAAGAAATCAACCCTGAATATTCATTGGAAGGACTGATGTTGAAGCTGAAGGTCCAATACTTTGGCTATCTGATGTGAAGAGCCTACTCACTGGAAAAACCTGATGTTGTGGAAGATTGAGGGCAGGAGAAGAGGGCAACAGAGGATGAGATGGTTAGCACCCATGACTCAGTGGACATGAGTTTGAGCAAACTCTGGGAGATGGTGATGGACAGGGAAGCCTGGCATACTGCAGTCCATGGGGTTGCAAAGAACTGGACATGACTTAGCAATTGAAAAACAAATAAGGTTGTTAAAATTGTGAGTTCACATTTTGGCATTTAACCTAGAAATGTAATTGGGATGCCCAGAGCCTGTGAGCCCCACCAGCTGACTATTATGAGTCCTTCCACAACTGTGGTGATTGTAAGACATGTCTGCAAGTCCTTTGGCCTGCTTGCCATCAAAACATGGGGTCTTGGGCCCCTTCCCTTGAGTCTGGGTGGAACTTTGTGACTGACTTGACAAACAGAATGCAGCAAAGTGGTACTGTCACTTCTGACACAAGTTCAGAAAAGGCCCCTCAGCTTCTGCTGATCTTTCCCAGGAGCCTCAGTCCAATGGGACTTCCCAGGTGGAGATAGTGGTAAAGAACCCGCCTATCAATACAGAAGACATAAGAGACATGAGTTCGATCCCTGGATTGGGAAGACTCCCTGGAGAAGGGCATGGCAACCTAATCCAGTATTCTTGCCTGGAGAAATTCCAAGGATATATAAGAAGGTTCAGGTCTTCTGAAGCCAACATGTGAGGAGAACACAGTGAGAAACCAGAGAGAAAGATATTGATTCCTGAGGAGCTCCCATTATTCAGATCCCAGCTGGGTAAGTCCTAGCCCTAGCACCAGAATGAGAATGCCACTAGGTGACTGCAACCAAAAGCAAACCCCTGAGCAAAAGCTGCAGAGCAGAGCCCAACCAAACCCGAGTCGCAGGAACAAAATAAATGATGATCAATATTTTAAACCACTGTTTTGTGGTAGTTTGTTGAGCAGACAGCAGACACCAGCTCTTTCTAAAGGTACTTGGTTGATGTAAAGTATTGCAAGGGCTATATCCTAATACTATCTCAAATATGGCTACAGCTCCTACCCTGCTGATAATTAACATAATAATGGCTGCCATATGTTGTGCTCCTTCTGTGAAGGCAGACACTTACTTAAGTGCTTTCTATACATTATTTACTTGTGTTAAAGACAACAGGCCCACAGTGTAGTTCCTGATGGCTCAGATGGTAAAGAATCTGCCTGTGATGCAGGAGACACAGGGTTTGAGCCCTGGGTGGGGAAGATTCCCTGGAGGAGGTAATAGCTACCCACTCCAGTATTCTTGTCTGGGAAATCAGAAGAGTCTGGCTGGCTACACTCCATGGGGTCACAAAGAATTGGACATGAACAAGTAACTAACGCTTTCATTTCTTTCATACTAAGCCTCAAGACACCAAAGCAAGACTTAAGAATTCATTTAATTACACTTTCAGCTCTCCCAGGCATGAAATCTTAAAGTAACCAATCAGAAATTACCTGGTCAGCACTAGTGAGGTCATCTGCCTCATATACCCCTGCTGTCCCCAGGGGAAAGTGACCTTGCCACAATCAAACCACCTTTTGCTGGTATAACTTTCTTGTCTGGCTCCCCTCTGCCTGTAAGTCTACCTTAGGTCCAGCTCCTCACAGCTCCTCTCTATCTGCGAGATAGGATGCTGCTGCCTGATACATAAAACCTGGAATAAAATTGATCAGATCTTTAAAATTCACTCGGTTGAATTTTGTTTTTTTTAACACCTGAATTCTCACAAAACTTCTATCTGGTAGATAATATTACCTCCATCCTACAAGTAAGGTAGCTGAGGTTTTAAGACATTAAATGACTTCTGCAGTGTTGTCCATTTAGCAGGCATTTGTTGAGGGCCTCCGTGTTCTGTATCTAGAACTGAGAAAAATGAGGTCAAGCAGACATATCCCCACTTCATAGAACTTACTGGCTGGTGGGACAGACAAATATTGACTCAGATTCACACTAATTAATGGGATGATAATAGTAAGGAGAGGTATATGTACTATGAGAGTGTATAACACGGAGATCATCTGGGGAGTCAAAAAAAATCTTTCGCAGGAAGAAGTCCTGAGCCATCGGGTAAAAACTGGTGGTAGGAGAATCAGAGTACACGTGAGAAGCTAAGGAAGGCTCAGAGTGGGAGCCCGAGTGAGACGTCTCAGGAGAGAAGGACACATTAAGGATTTGGGTCCTAATTATAAGGCCCCCAGGAAGCTATGGAAAAGTTTTAAGCATCAGAATTTACAATCTCATAAATCTAAATCTTACCAGGGAACTGTTGATTAGAGCTTGTCTGAGTAACATTAACAATACTTGTATAAGTAATATTTGTGTATTTGTAGGTCATGAGAGGGCTTCCCAGGTGACTCAGAGGTAAAGAGTCCACCAGTCAAAGCAGAAGACACTGCAAACAGGGATTTGATCCTGTTATGGAAAGGTTTCAGAGAAGGCAATGGCACCCCACTCCAGTACTGTTGCCTGGAAAACCCCATGGACGGAGGAGCCTGGAGGGCTGCAGTCTATGGGGTCGCTGAGGGTCGGACACAACTGAGCAACTTCACTTTCACTTTTCACTTTCCTGCATTGGAGAAGGACATGGCAACCCACTCCAGTGTTGTTGCCTGGAGAATCCCAGGGACGGGGGAGCCTGGTGGGCTGCCGTCTATGGGGTCGCACAGAGTCGGACACGACTGAAGTGACTTAGCAGTATGGAAAGGTTTGGGGTCTGGCTGCTTGCCCCCCAAAAGCCAATAAACAGGCAAGCTTGATGAAACGGAAAGTTTGCTTTATTTCAGACGCCATCAACTAGGGGTGGGGGACTGGACATCTGTCCAAAGGCTGACTCCCGCCCCCAACCCCGGTAACCAATGGGGCAAGAGCTTTTATAGACAGAAGGAGGGGCCACGTGCAGAAACAGCACAGTCAGCTCTGACAGTCATCTTCAAATTGGTCATTAGTGGTCTGACCAGCATCATCTTGATTGTTTTAGGTACAGTTAATCTTCAGTTCCAGGGTAAGTTTGTTTGTTTGTTTGAGGCTAATTCTTGAAACTGTGGCAGCTTATGTCATGGGTACAGTCATGCAGTTAACTTCTTCCGCCTGGGGTTTCAGTACCTATAAGACAGCTCAAAGGATATGGCTCAGAATATTACCTATAACTCTTGAGGATGAGCTATAGTCCTTGCCTATATTTAATGACTACATTGTTACTATTTGGTCTCCTTTGACTGTTTTCCTTTATTTCTGCATGTTCTCATTTCTCTGATTAAACTTATTCTTTGACTAAGGTTTTCCACAGACAAAAGCCAGGCAGAGGTCATGGAGGAAAAGACCAGAAAGTCTTGCTGTGTTCCTATCCCTGGGTAGAGAAGATTCCCTGAAAGAGGAAATGGCAGCTCACTCCAGTATTCTTGCCTGGAAAATTCCATGAACAGACGAGCCTGGTGGGCTGCAGTCCATGAGGTCACAGAGTCAGACATGACTGAGCACACACACATACACCCCTCAGGTCATGAAAACAATATTCATTCAAGAAATACTTCCCGAGAATCTAATTAGAAAAAAAAAAAAAAAACAGATTTAAGCCCCAGAAGGACATAATCAGAATTGTTCTTTTGAAAAGATTGCTTTGGTCTCAGTGGGGAGAAGAACTTTGAGGAGCACAAATTTGAATTCAGAGAATGTGCTGAAAAATCAGCTCGAGTTACCCTGCCCTCAGAGTGACCTGTGACCCCACCCACTATGACAGTCTAGGCCACTGTGAGGAAGCCATCTGCAATTTTCTCCCTCCTCTCTGTATCCAACCTGTTCCTCCAGGTGCAACAGGCAAATACACACACACACACACAAGCTGGTTAGGTATTTGGGTTTTCAGATGTGAAACTCCATATACTCCTAAATGGATCTCAGCAAGAAAGCACCAATGGTGCCGCCTTCTACTGCTTATTTCTCACACTAAAGGCTTTGCCTCTCCCTAGCCACAGGCCGAGCTTCCTACATGAAACAGTGAACTACAATGCTAGGTCTGTGCTTGCTATCCAGGAGACATGAGAACCTCACTGTGTGTGTCAACTCCTCAGAGGGGTATTGCACGCATACATGCAATAACCAGGTAAACGGAGGTCCACACCCAGATTCACACTTGCCCGAGAATGTCTGAGGACCTGTGGCCTGGGCCATCCGTGGGCACTTATTTGCCTGAGCAAACTGGCAAGGGAGGTGGAGGTCTGCATGGCCTGCGATTGTGGACAGGACTCAGGGGAGAGGAAGGGATGCAGAGAGAGACGGGGACTCCTGGACTCCCGGATGGAATCGCTACAGGAAGAAGCCAAGGGCAGTTTCCAGGGGGCTTCCATGTGACCCAGGGACACCACCCTCACTTCTGCTTGGGAATTGGAGTGATTTCAGCTCAGGGGAGGCTGTGGGTTGGACAGACGCCTTTCCTGGTGAGGCTAGGCAGCTTGGTGGGCCTTGGGAGACAGCAGCTTCTCCTGACACGGGCATTCCCTCTGAGGTGAGGCGGTGGTTCCTGCCTGGAGCAGTAACTGTGAAATGGGAGCCTCATGGGCTAACTAGTGGGCTAACCATGACCTTGGTGGGTTCTCAAGACTCCTTAGAACCTCCGGGAAGAACCGATGGGGTTTTAAATAGAGCTGGTTGTCTTCCCTGTGCTTCTGGGGACACAAATCAGGGAAATATTATTTTTGTTTCTCTCCACTGTGGGTAAATGAGGTCTGGAGAAAGTTGGACAACTGAGAGAACAGCCAAGAGCTTCACAACACTTTGTTGGTGAGACATGAAAAAGAAATTGCAGGGACTCTTGTATCTCCCCAGTGTGGGAAGGGACCACAGCAGTGGCAAGACCCTCATCCCTTTTCTCCAGGAGACCCACAGTCCATCACCCTGTGATGTTCAACTGATAAAAGACTTACCTCATGGCACCTGAACACAGTGTCTGATGAGCAGAAGGGAGCAGGAGCAGGAAGCTGGCCAGGGGATGGACTAATAGAATCCAAGGACGAATGTGACATGCTTTGTAGGGACTCACTATTGAGGGAAGTTTAAAGACTTGGATCTGCATATTCTTTCTGGTTCAAAGTGATGGAAATCACACGTACTGAGTGGAGGAATGTTTGGATTTGATTTTTGAATAAATTACCGTGACTCAGTCCATCCTCCCAGGGAGTCATTCTAAATAAAAATCATGCACGCAGAAATGAAAGTGACCCTTCCTAACATCAGCTTCAAGGGTTGAAAGGAAATGCATTTTGTACCAGTTTCCAGCAACTCTGGCGGGCTGTTGAGTTGATACCACTGATGAGGCCCTTCTGTAGCACGACCTTGGGAAAATGCAAGCAGGACCTTGGGAAAATTCTCCCTTTGTCTGGGAGAAAAATGAGCATGTCTTCCAAGGGAGCAG
Organism: Bos grunniens; assembly: GCF_055505025.1. Lineage (NCBI taxonomy): Eukaryota > Metazoa > Chordata > Mammalia > Artiodactyla > Bovidae > Bos > Bos grunniens. Next base: position 53,140,246 of record NC_141180.1, read on the forward strand.
CTGAGCTTGGAAGGAGAGGGTGCTAGGGACTGAATGTTTGTGTCCCTGAAATTCATATGTTGAAATCTTAACCCCCAGTGTGAGGGTGTTAGGAGGTGAGGCCTTTGGAAGGTGATTAGTGATGCCTTTGGGAGGTGGAACCCTCATGAATGGTTTAGCGTCTTTTAAGCTTCGAGTGTATGCGTGTGTGCTAAGTTGCTTCAGTAGTGTACGACTCTTTGCAACCCTTTGGACTCTAGCCCTCCAGGCTCCTCTGTCCATGGAATTGTCCAGGCAAGAATACTGGAGTGAGTAGCCATTCCCTTCTCCAGGGGATCTTCCCAACCCAGGGATTAAACCGTGGTCTCCCGCATTGCTAGCAGATTCTTTACCGCTCAGCTATCAGGGAAGCCCCTTTTAAACTTCTCCCAATATCAAATCCTTACTTGGGATTAGTGTCCTTATAAAAAGAGGAGGAGAGCTAACTAGGCTTCACTCTCTCTCTCCCTGCCATGAGGTATGCAACTGAAGATGGCCATCTGCAAGCCAGGCAAATGGCCCTCAGCAGACACTGGATCTGCTGGCACCTTGACCTTGAACTTCTCAGCTTCCAAAACTCTGGGAAATAAATATTTGTTGTTTAACACATTATTGACCTGGGAGATTTTTGCATAAACTAATGCCCGTGGCCATAATATGTGTCTGGTCAATAATGTGCTAAGCCACTCAGTTTTTGGTAATTTGTTACAGCAGCCTGAACGGAATCAGACAGAGGGAAAAAGAAATGTCACAGTGAACAAGTTGCTCAAGAAGCTTGTCCTAACCTCCCTCAAGATATGGAAGATGCAGGGTTCCAGGCACAGACCCAGCCCCAGGAGCACAGAGGTAGGCCTGTAGTCTTGGCTGTTCTAGTAACTTTTCACACAACTCTGGGCCCTTGCTGCACAAGTCTCCTGGTCTCTGTTCCATGACTCTTGAAATAAATGATCACCAGCTTGAGTGCTCACTACACCAGGCGGAGGCAGTGGAGAGTAGCGGTTGGGGAAACCGGCTCTGAGAGCCAGGGTGAGGGCTGAACACCAGCTCTCCATTCAACCCTGCACATCTCACACTCTTCATCTGTACTAACAAGTGAATAATAGTACACATCCAGCACAAGGAATTGTTCCTGGCGCAAAGCGAGCAGCTTACTTTGTGTTACATGCATAAATATAAAACTAAACTAACTGGGGAACTTGTGACAAATACAGATTCCTCAGCCCCTTGAGGTGGGGGATCAAGTGGACAAGTCCTGGAATCTGCATTTTTAACAAGCCCACACTAAGGGAATTCTAATGCAAATGATCCAGAGAAGAAAGTTTGAGAAACAATGAAGTGAAATCCATGATTTTCAAACCTTTCTGAGACTGATCTCAATAAGAAACCAATTTTAAGACAATACGCAAGGCTTTCACACACACACGATCAAAACAGAAGTTTCATAAAACAACATATAAGGCTCATCTTGGAAGGACTGATGCTGAAGCTAAAGTTCCAGTATTTTGGTTATCTGATGCAATCAGCCGACTCATTGGAAAAGTCTCTGATGCTGGGAAAGATTGAAGGTAGAAGGAGAAAAGAGTGACAGAGGATGAGATGGTTGGATGGCATCACCGATTCAACGGACCTGACCTTGGGCAAATTCTGGGAGATTGTGAGAGAGGCCTGGGCGATTGAACAACAAAGGCTTTCTTGTTCACGGCACTCTAATCTATTTTGCACTGTTTTTGTTCAATTTTATCTCATTTTTTAAAAAGCTGTCCTTGCCTCACTAATTGCTTTTGCACGTCACAAACTGAAAAACAAAACACTTAGAAAAAGATTTCTAAGTGCCCTCATTGGAAGGAGCACCTGATGGAGAAGGGGGCAGCAGAGGATGAGATGGTTAGATAGCATCACCTACTCAATGGACAAGAGTTTGATCAAACTCCAGGAGATAGTGGAGGACAGAGGAGCCTTGTGTGCTTCAGTCCATGGGGGTCACAAGGAGTCAGTCACAACTTACTGTTCTCCCAACTCCTTGTGATAAAATCAAGATTAGCCATCCTGACACAAGTGTGCCCACAGATGACAAAATGAAACAGAGGAGCTACAGTGAAGCTCAAAGTATTTGCTATCTGTGGAGAGAAAGAGAGCCCTCCTGTGCTCAGGAGGGAAACTTGGATCAAGACGAGGAGGAGGAGGAATACCCTGCAGGGGTGCCATAGAGTGGGGAGGAGACAGGGGCCTGCCTACCCAGTGGGGAAGGGTGGTGTGCACTCTGACACCACTTTCTGGGCCCTTGAACCTTCATGAAAGTGAATGAGCTCACCCAGTGCTTGATTGGCCCTTCTGAAGGAGCCAGTTTGCATTTGTCTTGATAAAAGGCTACTCGGACTTCAAACAGAATTGCAGGAGCAGAGTCGGAGCGGAGGCAGAGATGCTGCTGCCTACCTGTGGGCTATTTTTTACTTCTTGGTGAACCTGACAAAACCTCCCATTTTACAGGTGGAAAAGTCGAGTCATCCTGTACTTTAGAAGCTTAATTTGGACTGAGAACAAAACTGTCCAAACCCTCCTCTAACGCTTTCTTGGCCCCCTCCTAGGATGCACCACCCAGGGTGGAAGATGAGCTGACTGGGGCACAGGAGGGCCAAGGTCCCAGCCTGGACTCCCCAGCCTGTATTTTGCCCTCCTTCCACTGGAGCGGGGTCTTCCTGTGAGGAGAGTTGAGTGAAGCAGCAGAACTGATCCGTCTGCCTCATGTAATCTGGGTTTTGTGTGTCCTGACCAGGAAGAGGTCACACTTCTTTCGATGAGCAGGTGTCCTGGCACCACCACTCTGCCTTCCAAGTGCAGGACTCACCTGGTCAGGGAGGAGGGCAGGTTGACAGGCCCCTTCCAGCTTTGTTTCAGGTTCGCTGTGTCACACAGACAGGCTCCATTCAAAGAGCCAGCATTCAACAAAAGGACACAGAGAGCAATGGCAAGCAGCCACATGGAAGTCACATTTGTAATTACCACTCACTCTCCACACCCAACCGGGCTGATGAAAACCTACCAAGATTCCCTCTTGGTACCTATCTGACGTGCTTATTTTGGTTCTTTGCAACAAAGAATTGCTTATTCTTCAGGCTACATTTCCTATTGTCATGTCCCATCGTGTTCAGGACTGCTTGCCTCAGTAACAAACTGCTGGGGTAAATGCAAGTGACTTAGAAGGAAAAAATTCAGTAATTCTTCTATTTATAGCCTAAAATGAATCCAGTGGAGTGTTCTCCAATTCCACTTGCCCTGGGTATAACAGAAAGCAGGAAGAACATCAGCACAGACAGCACAGGCAGTCGCCAAAGAAGGAGAGAGAGAGACCCCGTGTGCAGGCTGCGGCAGGCACATAGGTAGGAGAAAAAGAGCTAAATTACATCTGCTGGGTCTGCAGAGTGCCTGGGGCCTTACCCACTCATCTTCTGAACAGTTCTGTGAGGGAACTATTGTTATCTCCATTTTCAAACTTCCAAAAGCCACACAGCAAGGAAGAGTAAATAACTGAATGTGGACTTGAACACATCCCAAAACGTATGTTGGGTTGACACTGCCACTCAGGTAACCAGTCCTCCAACCCCACATGACGCCTGACCTGGATCGCCTGGACTCCTGCTGATACCAAATGGCCTGTGAATGAAGAAAGAGTTGGCTCACTGCTGCATAGCACAGGGAACTCTGCTCAATGTTATACGGCTGCCTGGATGGGAGGGGAGTTTGGGGAAAAACGGATACTTGGAATGTATGGCTGAGTTCCTTAGCTGTTCACTTGAAACTGTCACAACTTTGTTAATCAGCTGTACCCCAATACAAAATAAATTAAAAAAAAAGAAAGCAAAGAGTTGGTCTAAGTGAAGGGAGGTCTCCTCTTCTCTTTGGCTCTCCTGGTCCCCTTAAGGCAATTTCATGTGTGGCCCCCATGGACATTATCCCTCAGATTCCTGCTTTTCAATGGTTGAGTTGTCTAGACCCTCACGTAGCCTATACCAAAGGAAAACAGCATGTGGAATAGAAAGATCTGTAGTCCTTGCTGTCACTATGGGGTCACCTTATGACTTTCATGGGCCTTAAGCATTTTTGCCTTCGTGAGTCTCTTCCTCCATTAAAAAGTATTAAAAATTTTATTTTGCAAGTGTGTTGGTATAGAGACTCATACAATCCAGTTTGGATTTATTATTATATATTCATTTATTATTCCTTCATTTTTTCCTTCTGATTTTTTATTGAAATATAGTTAATGTACAATATTATATAAGTTGCTGTTTTTTTAGTCGCTAAATCATGTCTGATTCTTTTGCGACTCTGTGGACTATAGCCCACCAAGCCCCCGTCCATGGGATTTCCCAGGCAAGAATACTGAAGTGAGTTTCCATTTCCTTCTCCAGAGGATCTTCCCAACACAGGGATCGAACTTCGGTCTCATGCATTGAGGCAGATTCTTTACAACTGAGCCACTAGGGAAGCCCCACCTTCTGATTTTTAAAAGGAATGAAAAGGAAAACATTTCCACAGATCTCTGAAAGCGGGCCTTAGGCACTATGCTTGCTGCACCTAATGAATATGAGCTCCCTCTGTCAAAAAATAGCCAGGTGACCTTGAGTAAGTCATATGACCTTTACACGTTTCTACCTCCTCATCTGTCCTGAAATTCAGGAAATCAGTCCTGAATATTCATTGGAAGGACCGATACTGAAGCTGAAACTCCAGTACTTTGGCTACCTGATGTGGAGAACTGACTCCTTAGAAAAGACGCTGATGCTGGAAAGATTGAAGGCAGGAGAAGAAGGGGATGACAGAGGATGAGATGGTTGGATGGCATCACCGACTCGATGGACATGAGTTTGAGTAAGCTTCAGGAATTGGTGATGGACAAGGAAGCCTGGCGTGCTGCAGTCCGTGGGGTCACAAAGAGTCGGACATGACTGAGCAACTGAACTGAACTGACTGACCTCATCTGTAGGTCAGGTCTGTCTGCGCCACAGGGAGTATGAATCATGGAAAATAATTGTGCTCAGAATTCAGCCTAGCAGAGTCTATCACTTATGCCCTGACAGTGAAGACAGTGAGGGGCTGCAAGATGTGTTGAGACAGCTCACTGAGTGGGACAGAAGCCAGAAGCATACGTCTCATTCCAGGAGAGCTTGGGCAGGCCGGCTGGGTGTCCACAAACACAGCACAGCAAGCTGTGGTTGCCAGAGCCAGCAGACCTCCCTGATCAGCAGCTACACAGAGCACGTGCAGTTTAGATGCTGTGAGCCTATGTCCCAGCCCAGCAAATCTCACAGTCTAGTTCCTAAGTAGAACTTCAACAGCCAGACTCACTTCTGCCTGCCCATTTTAGCCGGGATGTGTTTCTCTGACTTCAGATCTTTTACCACCTCTCCTAACATTCTACTCCAGCTTCACAACTGTGTTTACATTTTGCATCTACACTCTTGGCTGGGGGCTTCCCCAGGCCAGTGAACCCAGCAGATGCCACTCTTTGACTCACAGAAACTCAAGCTGTGCTCACAGGTGGCTTTGGCTGGACATGGCCTGACACCTTGACCTCTGTTGAGAACTTGGAGGGTAACATTCTAATTCCGACTACAGTTTTTGTATTTTTCCCAGTACTTCCAAGCAATTCTCCAACACCAAATGGGCATCCTACAATTCAACTCAATTCTGACACTGCTGCTGCTGCTGCTAAGTCAAATCAATTGTGTCCGACTCTGTGCGACCCCATAGATGGAAGCCCACCAGGCTCCTCTGTCCCTGGGATTCTCCAGGCAAGAACACTGGAGTGGGTTGCCATTTCCTTCTCCAATGCATGAAAGTGAAAATTGAAAGTGAAGTCGCTCAGTCGTGTCCGACTCTTAGCGGCCCCATGGACTGTAGCCTAGCAGGCTCCTCCGTCCATGGGATTTTCCAGGCAAGAGTACTGGAGTGGGGTGCCATCGCCTTCTCCAGTTCTGACACTACATACCTGGAAATAGTGTCAGATTCCCAAGTTAAGGGCCCAGTCCCTCAAGGCTGTCCCCATCCTTCACTCTGATACAATAGATCAGAGGTTCCAATAACACCCTCCTCAAGTTTAATTAATTTACTAAAGTGGCTCACTCAGAAGAACACTGAACTCAGAGAAACATTTTACTTACTAGATTATCAGCTTATTATAAAGGGACATAACTCAAGAAGAGCCAGATGGAAAAGATACACAGGGCAAGGTACAGGGAAAGGACATGAAATTCACATGCCCTCTCCAGGCACACCATTCTCCTCACCTCTTCACATGTTCACCAGTCCAGAAACTCTCCAAATGCCATCTTTTGGGGGTTTTATGGAGGCTTCATTACATAGACACTATTGGTGAAATCACTGGTCATTGGAAGTTGGGGGTGGGGGAGGAGGTATTTTCAGCCTTCTAATCCCACACCTTGTTTCCTTGCCAACCAGCCTTCACCCTTAAGTGTTTTCCAAAATCACCTCATTAACATAAACCCAGGTGTGTTTGAAAGAGGTTTGTTATGAATATCAACACACCTTTATTGTTCTTATCACTTAGGAAATTCCAAGAGTTTCAGGAGCTCTGTGCCAGGAACAGGGATAAAGACCAAATATATGTTTATTATAAATCACAGTATCACAGAGGGCTAGACCAGACAGTGAGGAATCCAGGGCAGGTGACACTCAAGTGTAGACAGCATGCAGACCTGGACCTCTGGCAGTGAACAACAGGTCCCAACTGCAGACCAGCAACCTCCTAACACCCATATATCAGAGGATTGTTGAATAAATAACTCTCAATGAAAAATTAATCAGTCGACCCAAGAAAGAAATGGAAAAATTGTTTTGAGCCAAATTGAGGATTATAACCAGGGAATAGCATCTCAGAAAGCTCTGAGAACTGTTCTGCCTTTTTAGACATCAAAAAAGTTATGTAAGTTTTTTGAGACAGAGAGCTGTACATTATATGACATATTATTAAGTTTACACAGTCCAGAGCTAAGTGTTATCATGGTCCCTTACAAGATCAAGAAGGAATGTTATCTTTTAAAGAGTTGTCTTGTAGATGTGAAGGAGGAAACAGACAGAACAGGCTCTATCTTGAAAGCAGGACTCCATCTTGGGCCGGACTGTGGACTTTGAGCTATGTGCCCAGTATCTATGGAAACGACATACCAATTGGAAAACCAGGCCCCCTGGAAGGAAGAGCCCCAGGGCTCTACCTAGACTCTCTGTTGCCTGAAAGAGTATCCTAATTATCTGTGTAACCAAATTGAATCATAAATTCTATTATGCTTATTGGGGTATGACCACAGGCCTATTGATAATTGTCCACTGTTAACTACCTAGGCTTAAGGCATACAAATCATGGGTTAACTTTGTATCTTTCTTTTCTTTTGTTCATACTAGTTTCAGGGAATTTGGGGAGGTGGGTTTGGGCATGTACACTTAGGGTATATAAGGTTTTCAGAAAAACTGGTCGGGGTCCTTGGCTAAGAGGAGACTCTGCTTTGGGCCCGTTGGTGTAATAAACTGCACTCCACAATCTGCATTGTCCTTCTGAGTGAGTTTGTTTCCCAGAATGCGTGGCTACAACAGCTGCTAGGAGAATGCTGCTGTTTATGGTTAAGTAAGTATTTCTGTCAATGGGGAGGTTTTGCCGATGCAAAATGCACACACACAGTGCACAGTAAAGGGGAGAGAGGAGGCCAAAGAGTAGAGAAAATGTTCTATGTCTAAATTTTTCTTCTCTTGCCATAAAATACATATTTTATTTCACAGGCAGTACTGTGGCAGGAAGGAAGACTCTTTCCAGGGTCCAAGAATGGGCTCTTGTCTAACCCTTGGAAATAAATTGCCTGAGGAGATACATGTGCTGACAAAGCAGGAGACTTTATTGGGAAGGGGAGCCTGGGCAGAGAGCAGAAGGCTAAGGGAACCCAGGAGAACTGCTTTGCACCATGGACATAGGGACTGGCATCTCCTCTCTCCTTTTGACCTTTTCCAGATTCTTCAGGTTGGTGGTAACTTGTTAGTTCTGCATTCCTTACAAGGACCTCCTGTTGTAAGATACCTCAAGAGAGTGGTTACTATCGTGCCTGGCCAGGGAGGGAAGTTTTGGTCACTGGTTCCCATAACAGTACAACAAAGAAGCATGGAACTATACAAAAGAATAAGAAAGAGCTCTGCAAACTGAATGAAGCACTCTCCAGGATGTGGTGCTAAGTGAGAAAAGCAAAGCACAAAACAGAATCTATAGTTTGTTATCTCTAGTAGAAGAAAAAATTGGTTAGAAACTCTACATGTATCTTCTCATTTGTGCAAAAATTAAAAAAAAATTAAAAAAAGGAGAAGAAGAAGAAAGAAAGAAACACAGGAAGGGATAGCCAGAAAATACAATGATGTTCATTATCCACAGGGGATGGGAGGATGGGAATGGGGTGAGAAACATGGCGTTGCTGGGGGTTCGGGGAAGAATCAGCAATTTTCTGAGGACACTTTCCATGTCGTTTTGATGTTTAGAATCATGTTAATGCCTTATATACTAAAAAAATAAAAAATAAACAAAACCATCAGGGATTCTGGTGGGGAAATTCAAATGGAAAACAGAAATAAATGATCCTTCAGTTCAGTTCAGCCTCTCAGTCGTGTCCAACTCTTTGCGACCCCAAGGACTGCAGCACGCCAGACTTCCCTGTCCATCACTAACTCCTGGAGCTTACTCAAACTCATGTCCAAAGAGTCGGTGATGCCATCCAACCATCTCATCCTCTGTCATCCCCTTCTCTTCCTGCCTTCAATCTTTCGCAGCATCAGGGTCTTTTCGAATGAGTCAGTTCTTCGCATCAGGTGGCCAAAGTATTGGAATTTCAGCTTCAGCATCAGTCCTTCCAATGAACATTCAGGACTGATTTCCTTTAGGATGGACTAGTTGGATCTCCTTGCAGTCCAAGGGACTCTCAAGAGTCTTCTCCAACACCACAATTCAAAAGCATCAATTCTTCGGCTTTCAATTTTCTTTACAGTCCAACTTTCACATCCATACATGACTACTGGAAAAACCATACCTTTGACCTTTGTTGGCAAAGTAATGTCTCTACTTTTTAATATGCTGTCTAGGTTGGTCATAGCTTTTCTTTCAAGGAGCAAGCATCTTTTAATTTAATGGTTGCAATCACCATCTGCAGTGATTTTGGAGCCCAAAAAAATAGTCTCTCTTTCCACTCTTTCCCCATCTATTTGCCATGAAGTGATGGGACTGGAAGCCATGATCTTAGTTTTCTGAATGTTGAGTTTTAAGCCAACTTTTTCACTTTCATCAAGAGGCTCTTTAGTTCTTCTTTGCTTTCTGCCATTAGGGTGGTGTCATCTGCATATCTGAGGTTATTGATATTTCTCCTGGCAATCTTGACTCCACCTTGTGCTTTATCCAGCCTGGCATTTTGCATGATGTGCTCTGCATATAAGTTAAATAGGCAGGGTGACAATATACAGCCTTGATGTACTCCTTTCCCAATTTGGAACCAGTCTGATGTTCTGGAAGAACTGACATTGAAGCTGAAACTGCAATACTTTGGCCACCTGATACGAAGAGCTGACTCATTTGAAAAGACCCAGATGCTGGGCAAGATTGAAGATGGGAGGAGAAGCGGACAACAGAGGGTGAGATGGTTGGATGGCATCACCGACTCAATGGACATGAGTTCGAGCAAACTCCGGGAGTTGGTGATGGACAGGGAGGCCTGGCATGCTTCAGTCCTTGGGGTCACAAAGAGCTGGACATGACTGAGCGACTGAACTGAACTGATGTTTCATGTCCAGTTTTAACTGTTGCTTCTTGACCTGCATACAGATTTCTCAGGAGGCAGGTCTGGTATTCCCATCTCTTTAAGAATTTTCCATGGTTTGTTGTGATGCACACAGTCAAAGGCTTTGGCATAGTCAATAAAGCAGAAATATATGTTTTTCTGGAATTCTCTTGCTTTTGTGATGATCCTATGGATGTTGGCAATTTGATCTCTGGTTCCTCTGCCTTTTCTAAATCCAGCTTGACTATCTAGAAGTTCATGGTTCACATACTGTTGAAGCCTGGCTTGGAGAATTTTGAGCATTACTTTTCTAGCATTTTTTGGCATTGCCTTTCTTCAGGATTGGAATGAAAATAGACTTTTTCCAGTCCTGTGGCCCCCGCTGAGTTTTCCAAATTTGTTGACATACTGAGTGCAGCACTTTCATAGCATCATCTTTTAGGATATGAAATAGCTCCACTGGAATTCCATCACCTCCAATAGCATTGTTTGTAGTGATGCTTCCTAAAGCCCTATTGACTTGGCATTCCAGGATGTCTGGCTGTAGGTGAGTGATCACAATATCGTGGTTATTTGGGTCATTGAGCTCTTTTTTGTATAGTTCTTCTGTGTATTCTTGCCACCTCTTCTTAGTATCTTCTACTTCTGTTAGCTCCGTATCATTTCTGTCCTTTATTGTGCCCATATTTGCATGAAATGTACCCTTGGTATCTCACTTTTTTAAAGAGATCTCTAGTCTTTCCCATTCTATTGTTTTCCTCTTTCTTTGCACTGATCACTGAGGAAGGCTTTCTTAGATAAATGACCCCTGCTGTACTTCAAATGAATAAGATAACTACACTGAAAGGGGGCAGAGGGGAGGGGAGTATAGAACTAACATAAGTAACTTAGGAACAACATATAATGAAGAACTGTGAATAAATATTGTACTCTAGTTAGTAGATCTGTTTTCACTATTATATGGGTTACTAATTCTAAAACTACTTTAGCTGTATTAACATGAGGACTGAGCAAATAAGTGGACACATTGCAGATAATAAGAGAGACCGATTTCTCACTGTTGGGAACTTACATGTAAGTAAAGGAGGAAGGCAAGTGAACCCTGGCAGTATTGGAGGGAAACTGAAGATATCATTGTAAACTTGAACTCATGGCTGTGTGTGCATGCACACACACATAGATACAGATGTGCTTTGTGTGTGTGTGTGTATGTGGTTGTAGGTTACCCGCCCCCATTCTAAAGCTAGGATTCCTATGAAGGCTTTCATAAGCTGATTGGTATAAAGTCAAAAAGCAATTACCTTAGAACACATCTTGCTAATGGATACACAAAATAAATCAAAATAAAGTACAGATGCTCACAGACACAGTACAAAGCTATGGCTTTGATGCAGAGATGCTTGAGCGTAGTTCCTGAGGAAGGACCTTGTCGGGGTCATTCTCACTCCTCAGGGTGCAGGCTGCTTGTGTAATGACTGGCTGCAAAACAATCCCTGAGCACTGTTTTCACATTTTTCTGTAAAAGTGAAGACTCCCTTCTAATTTCTATCAGGATGGGAAAACAGCTAGTAGTGTAGATCTTTTATACAAGTGAAGTAGTATAAAGCGAGCTTTTGAAAAGCAGGAGATACCTCTGTGTGTGATGTGTACATATTTGTATGTAGATTGATAGATATATAAGACATGCTTCTTAGCTCTGTTCACTGAAGGAGCTTAAAAATAATGACATCAAGGAAAGGGAACACCAGTGAGCATACCTGGGTCTTGATTTCACAATACCATTTTCCAATGAGAAGGACTAGGGTCCCTTGGAGAAATGGCTATTTCCGGGGCCGAGGCACTGAAAATAAAAAGTAAGTCTGGAGTATCTTGTGATGTCAGAAACCAAGGACGTGTTCAAAAAAGGATGAGGACGTGCCAAAAGAACCTAGGAGCCCGCTAGAAGAGGCTCCCTCCAGTCAAACATGGCACAATTTGAGCAGCAAAATAACGATGGATTATAACCAATAAAACAAAAGAATCCTCAAACACACAATGACTTAAACAAATAGATGGGAAAAGGACAAACTCTTCCAACTAGTAAAAGTAGCAAAAATGCCACTTGGAAACTACCACAGCAGTGCCTGTTCCAGGCTAGAATCATTACTAAATGATCAATGTAGGGGGAGAAAGCATGAGAAACAGGATATTTATGTTATTAATTTATATAAATATTTATATATTTATATTAAATTCAAAGTATTTATCCACAAAATACTTACTAATCAGGAATGTAAAATGTAATTTCTCCATTACGATGGAGAAATCTGTAAGCACCAACTTAATCACATGATCAAAGAAAGTGAACATCATTTGTGATAAAAAAAGAAAAGACATAAATGCAATCTGTGATCATATACCAGGGAAAGGGCATTTGTGAGAGAACTGGCAAACTCTGAATGAGATCCTCCCCTAAATTAGTAATCATGTTAATCGGTGACTTGTATAACTGCATAAATTATAAGAGAATGTCCACCTACTCAGGAAAGAAACACTGAAACATACAGAAGTCAATACCCTAAAACATTTTGGAAAACTAATTGTGTGTGTGTGTGTCTGTCAGTTGGTCTGTCCACATGTCTGTGTGAAGATAGAGAACAAATGATTAAGCAAGTGTGGTACAATTTCAACATTTAGAGAATGTAAGTGAAGGGTATATGGAAAGTCTTTGAGTTATATTTTTCCTAAACCTGAAATTATTTCGAAATAAACAGTTGAAAATATAGCATGAATGTGAGTTGCTGATATGAACAACAAAAGGCATCTTTTGAAAGCCTGACAATTCAGACTGATTGGAATGCAACTTTTCAACTGACAGCACACAACTGCCGCCTTAAAGCTGAGGTTATAATGTAGTTTCTCTGCAACGCTTGCCATTTTGATTTTTTTCAAGTTTTCTAATGATAAGTCATATAATGTTCCTGTCAAGAGGCAAATAATCACAGATTCTTATTCGTGAAAAGGACCCAGAAGAACAATTAGCTCAATTTCTCATTTTAACAATGAGGAAACTGAGGCTCAAAGAAGCAAAGTGCTTTTCCAGAGTTGCAGTGGAGCAGACAGGTCACCATCAGTCTAATTCAACAACCAAAGAAGCCGAGCCATAGAGGCCGAACGCCACCCATGCAGAAGAGACTGAGGCTGGAACCTAAGACCAGAAACTGACAGCTAGATCCCTCAGGTAAGGATGGAGGACCACTTTGTTTGGTGAAACTTCTGCCCTGGAGCTGCGGCATGATTGATGTTTTACCACAGTGATGGCAAACATAGTCATTTCTAGAAAGTTCTCCCCTGAAAGTCCTGCCTTGAGCAGCTCCCACCACGGAGTTCTTGGGGAAGGCACTGATTACTGGGAGCTGTGACAGACCTAGAGCTTCAATACAGTTTCTGCCCAGGGAAGGCACTACCCCCTGGGTATCTGCTTGGACCTAGATATTCAGTTGGGATACACCTTACTTAGCATATTCTATTGGCAGAGTAATGACCTTGACATCAGAAGACTCTGGGTCTAGTCCTGGCCTCACCACTGACCATGTAATCCATACAATATAACTGATCTGAGACTAAATTTTCTCTACTCAAAATGGAGATGTTTGCCCACTCTAGCTGACAGTGTTGGTATTCCACTCAGATTCCCTCAGAATGCTTTCCATCAGCTTTTTTTGCACATCTCCTTATCAAGTACAAAGCAAGTAAAGACTCAGCCAGGAAAGAAGCAATGACATCTTTTTATTTTCAGGCAGTTTATTATTCACATGCCGCCCCTCAGGAGTGAGAGCCGTTAATAGGGCCAGGTCTCGTGAATGCACAGGGTGGCTGACACCAAACACAAGCGGCCAGACAACTACAGCACAGATAATGGGATGCTCTGTTGCTGAGAAACTCTGTTACATTTTCAATTTTGGGTATATTATGATGTTCTGACATCTTAAAAAAAAAACTTTCTGGCAGCGAAAGACTGTCCTTTCCTGGGCTGCTAATTCTTACAGACTGGTCAAAGGGAGTTTTTGATCTGTAGACTAAGCCATTCAAAGTCCCTTTTCCTCCAAGTGGCTCTGGAGGTTGGGGGCAGGACAATATTCCTCTGCATTATCATCCCAGAGCCAGGTGCCAGGCAACCAGGAAGTAATAGTGTTAGTCCCTCAGTTGTATCTGACTCTTTGAGATCCCATGGACTCCAGCCCACCGGGCTCCTCTGTCCATGGAATTGCCCAGGCAAGAATACTGGAGTGGGTTGCCATTCCCTTCTCCAGGAGATCTTCCCAACCCAGGGGCCAAACCCAGATTTCCAGCATTGCAGGGAGATTCTTTACCATCTGAGCTACGAGGGAAGCCCAGGCAATCAGGGGCACCCCTATGACCCAAAGCCTGCCCATATTATTCAGATTAGCCAATCCTAAGCTTTGTCTTGCCCTCCCCCAATAAAGGCTCTGCCCTAAACCTTGCCTTCACTCTATTCTGTCTTCTGCCTGCTGACCATCCTGCTGTCTTTCCCACGTGGCGCTGCAGGGTGAGCCTCACCTCCTGTCTCTAGCACCTGTGAAGATAAAAAACTTTGTTTCTGAATCTCTCCTCTGTCTCCTCTTTTGGCCGCATTTGACTGACCTCAGGAAAGAATATGAAAACAGAAGCCCAGGTCCTACTGCAGCCAAGCTGTTTTAGAGCCAGCAGCTGTACCCCAGGTGCAGCCAGGCAGACAGCCTCCAGCCTCATCAGAACCTGGGAGGCGTGAGCACTGTCTCCAGCCAGCCTCTCAGAGCAGAAAGCTGGTGAGTGAACCAAGGCCTTGGACCCACTCCTCACTGGCCCCTGAGCCTCTCATGTTCTGGGGGGATCACGGAGTATTCTAGCAAGACTTAGATTCAGCCTTAGTTCAAGCTCTGTCTTTGTGGCTTCTGTGGGGTTGTGCACAGGTGCACAGGTGTAGGGCCCTGGGCCAAGCTGTTCCCTGCGCCCCCAGTTTTGGCATGCAAGTTGCTTCCAATAGCTGGTAACTGCTGCTCTTTTTCAAAGGACCATCCCCCACAGCAAAGAAGCAAGAAATGACTGGCAATCTATTCTTTTTCTCTCTGCACCCCCTATCTCACCCAGAGAGCCCTTAGTTAATGACTGACATGCAGAAATTTGAAACTCTGACTGTCTTGCCCTAGAAAAGGAGAAGAAGTGGGGGGCAGAGCAGTGCAGGACAGGGGGACAGAGGGCAGACAAGAGCAGGTGCGCAGGGGTCCACACAGAATGCTATTCCAGGAAAAAGCACAGGCTGATGATACCTGCTTTGTGTCACCAAAAATAAAGTAGCTCATCGTACTGTCCTCATGTATGTGTGTGCTAGTCACTCAGTTGTGTCTGATTCTTTGTGACCTCATGGACCATAGCACTCCAGGCTCCTTTGCCATAGGATTCTCCAGACAAGAATACTGGAGAATGTTGCCATCCAGGGCATCTTCCCCACCCAGGAATTGAACCCGGGTCTCTTTCATTGTAGACAGATTCTTTACCATCTGAGCCACCAGGGAAGCCCCCTTATCTCTGTTATCACCAGAGAGACAGAATTAGATATCTGGGCCTTAAAGAGATCTTGGGAACTTGCCAAGGATCACAGACCTCACAAAGAAGAGGACTTGAAGCTTAAACCCAAGTCCCTTTGCTGGTTTGTTCTTTTGATGTGATTCATCTGCTTTGCCTTCTTAAGGCTTGTGAAGCCTCCACCTCTCCATGCCAGATCTCCTCCACCATGAAGACAATTCCCGCTGCCTTCTCTCCCAGAATAATGTCTGTGAAGAGCTGCAGGGCTTCTGGAAGGACCCATGCCACCATGTGCTTTGGAGGCCAGCAGGAGACCACCCACCCACTGGTATAACATTTTTTTTTTTAATTTTCTGCTGCTGAGGGCCTTGGAAAGGGCTTCCCAGGTGGCACTAGCAGTAGAGAACCCGCCTGCCAATGCAGGGGATGTAAGAGATGCAGGTTCAGTCCCTGGGTTGGGAAGATCCCCTGGAGGAGGAAATGGCAACCACTCCAGTATTCTTGCCTGGAGAATCTCATGGATAGAGGAGCCTGGCAAACTACAGTCCATGTAGTCACAAAGAGTCAGGCATAACAGAACTGACTGAGCACGAACAAAGGCCTTGGACCCCAAAGGGCAGCAAAACCACAAGAGTATCAACCAACTTCCTCAAGAGTTCACTCTTGGCCAGAAACTCTGCTAAGAGTTTTACAGATCATAATCCATTTAACCCTCCAAAAACACCATGAGATAGACAGTACCAGTCACATTTTGCAAGAAGCAAAACCACAAAGTCAAGTCACTAGCTAAACACCACAGGGCTGGTGAGCATCAGAGCTGGACAAACCCACTACCCTCTGACCCTAAGACCCTTTCTCTTAGCATAAGGCTTCAGTGTCTCCCTGACATGGTTCAGTTCAGTTCAGTTTAGTCGCTCAGTCGTGTCTGACCCTTTGCAACCCCATGGACTGCAGCACGCCAGGCTTCCCTGTCCATCATCAGCTCTTGGAGCTTAATCAAACTCATGTCCAATGAGTTGATGATGCTATCTAACCATCTCATCCTCTATCATCCCCTTCTCCTTCTGCCTTCAATCTTTCCCAGCATCAAGGTCTTTTCTATCGAGTCAGTTCTTCACATCAGGTGGCCAAAGTATTGGAGTTTCAGTTTCAGCATCAGTCTTCCCAATGAACATTCAGGACTGATTTCCTTTAGGATGGACTGGTTGGATCTCCTTGCAGTCCAAGGGACTCTCAAGAGTCTTCTCCAGCACCACAGTTCAAAAGCATCAATTCTTCGGTGCTCAGCTTTTTTATAATCCAACTCTCACATCCATACATGACTACTGGGAAAACCACAGCCTTGACTAGACGGACCTTTGTTGGCAAAGTAATGTCTCTGCTTTTTAGTATGCTGTCTAGGTTGGTCATAGCTCTTCTTCCAAGAAGTAAGCTTCTTTTAATTTCATGGCTGCAGTCACCATCTGCAGTGATTTTGGAGCCCAAAAAAATAACGTCTGACACTGTTTCCACTGTTTCCCCATCTATTTCCCATGAAGTGATGGGACCAGATGCCATGATCTTCGTTTTCTGAATGTTGAGCTTTAAGCTAACTGACATGGTTCGGAATCCTCAAATTCATTGTCTGTGGACTAAGGAAGAAATACCTACATGTCACAGAGGCTGATAACATATAAATTCACTGAAAAATCATTAATGAATGCCTTGGAGCTATTTCATTATGCTCTAGATCAATTGTGTACTAAAATCACATCAACTATGAATTAAAAATTTCTAGTCTTTATCACACAAAACATAGTATTTAGTGCTGATTTGCCTGTCCTGCACCTCTACTTACCTCTTGGTGTTTTTGTATTATTTATTCAATCAAGTAAACTCCTAGTTAGTGGAAATACACAAAATATAGTTAGTAGAAAGACTCAAAAGAATTTTGACTCAGATTCTTTTGAGTCTTTCTTGGTGTTCTGCCAGCATCTTACCCTCATAAACATTCCATAGATTCAGATTTGGCTGATGGATTGATCAGAATAGCTTCTGTAAAATTTTCCTCATAAAGGCCCATAGGGTGATTAGTCTCAAGTCTCCTGCAGTGGGTCATCACTGGGAGTGTCCTAATGTAGCCTGCATCTTTCTGTCTAAAACCAGGCAGGATGGGGTGGGGAATCAGTAACAGTAACTACACATATGGAGTGCCAACTATGCACCACACCCTGCACTCGGTGCTGGGGATACAGCAGTGAAAAAACAAAGCACAGAGCTTGTCAAGTGACCACAGACGGCATTTCATTAAAACAACCACCTATAGGAAAAATGTCATCATCTCCTTTTACTGATGGAGAAGTTGTAGAGTAGCAGAGCTTCAACTAAGATTTATCTCAGAATGTTTCAAATTGAGAGTTATGACCTAATGTTGGATTAGTGCATAGTAAAATTTACTCAGTGGGTCACAACTCACATTTATTTTAAAGGATTGGAATGGAATTATCAGAGCACTTAGGGGTACATAGTGTGTAATAAAAGTATTATTTGCTGAGACTTCTGTTTCATTTATACGCACACATATGAGCCATAATGTATTTCTTACTGTGGATCATGCCAAGAAAACATATAAAAGCCACTGGTTTGTTCAAATTCCAACATGTCCCCTCCTAATTTCTATATTGTCTCTCCATAGGAAGAAACTACATAGCATATTCTGGGAGTCTGTAAGCTTCCGTGAACATTTCGGCCCTGATTATACTATGGAATGGACTTCCCCAGTGGTTCAGCACTAAAGAATCCGCCTGCAATACAGGAGACACAAGAGATGTGAGTTCAATCTCTGGATTGGGAAGATCCCCTGAAGGAGGGCATAACAACCTACTCTAGAATTCTTGCCTGGAGAATCCCATAGACAGAGGAGCCTGGTGGGCTACAGTCCATGGGGTCACAAAGAGTCAGACAGGACTGAGGTGACTGAACACATACTTTGGAATATGGGATATGCTGGCATCTTCCCTGGTGGCTCAATCAGTAAAGAAACTGCCTGCAATGCAGGAGACCCAGGTTCAACCCCTGGGTCAAGAAGATCCCCCGGAGAAGGAAATGGCAACCTACTCCAGTATTCTTGCCTGGAGAAATCCATGGACAGAGGAGCCTGGAGGGCCACAGTCCATGGGGTTGCAGAGTCAGACACGACTGAGCGACTAACATTTTCACTTTCACTTGCCATGCTTAGGCACTGTAGTTATGCTCCCATCATCCCTCCCACTGGAAAGCGTCATTTGGTCTGCCTGCAGAAGAACTCTGTCTCACTTTAACATTAATAAGCAACTCCTCCTCATCCAACTATTGTCTCAGTTGGTTTTACCAGCCTGAGATGCACAGTTAAGCTCCATGACAACCACAAAGATATGATACATATCATCTAATTTTTTATAACTTAATAATAAAGCACTAACAAATGATACAAGAAAAAGGATAGATAATACCATGTAATACTCTTGAGTGCCAGAACCACAATAACATATTAACCACAGAAGTATCTGAGTAACTTCAAGTATCTGAGCATGTAGCCACCAAGACTTAAGAACACAGGTACAGGATGGTATCTGAAGTTCCCAAGGAATTATGTGGTCTTTACACCAGAAACTAGACTCCTCGTTTTGGGCCTTGAGGAACTTGAGGCATCTGGCAGCTTCTCTTGTGCACGTAGGAGAGGATGGGATGAAGAGATGCAGTGGGTGGTTCTATGGAAACAGCATAGCACCACCAATGAGAAGACTGGGTCTAGTCCCAGTTCTTTCTCTCACTAAACATGGACTTGAGCAAGTCATTTATTCTATAAGCCCCAATTTATTGCTTTCAAAATGGAAATGTAAAAGGATTTGCATTATTTATGGAATTATGAAGATTAGTTAAGATCATATAATCCAACTACAATTCTAAAATCACTTTAGATTTAAGGACATGCACAGTGTGAAAATGAAGAAATAGAAAAAGATACTTCATGCAAATGATAATCAAAGGAGAGCAAGAATGGTTACACTTACATCAGACAAAATAGATTTTAAGTCAAAAATGGTGACAAGAGACAAAAAAGGACATTATACAATGATAAGGGATCAATTCACTAGGAATATTAAACAATTACAAATATAAATATATATGCACCCATCATTAGAGCACCTAAATATAGAAAGCAAACATTGAGAAATATAGAGAAATACAATAATAGCAGGAAACTTCGATACCCCTCTTTTACTAATGGATGGAAGGTCTAGGCAGATCACTGAGGAAACAGAGGACTTGAATAATATTAATCAGCAATTAAAAACCTCTCAACAAAGAAAAGCCCAGAATCTGCGGGCTTCACTGGTAAATTCTACCAAAAATTTGAAGAGCAATTAATGGCAATTCTCCTCAAACTCTTTCCAAAAAAATCTGATGTGGAGAGGACACTTCAAACGCACTTACAAGGCCAGTGTTACCATGATATCAAAGTCAGACAAAGACATCAAAAGCATGGTTCTACTTATATGAGGTATCTAATATAGTCAAATTCATACAACCAAAGAATAGAATTGTGGTTGCCAGGGGCTGATGGAGAGGGGATGGGGAATTATAAACAAATGAGCATAAAATTTCAGTTGAGTAAGATGGGTAAGCTCCAGAGATCTGCTCTACAACATTATACACGTAGACAACAACCCTAGATGGACACTTAAAAATCTGTTGAGAAGGTAGATCTCATATTAAGTATTCTTACCAAAATTAGATTAAAACAAATTTTAAATAAACATCATACAAGTGAAAGCATTTTGTAAACATAAGACAAGTTTCTACATTTAGATAACAGTATTTAGCATTTGTAAAAATAGTAGTAGTAACAGGAGAAAAAATAGTAGCACAAGTAGTAACCAAACTGTCTACAAGTTTAAATTCTAGCAACAACAAAAATTTTGTAAAACACAATTTTAACACAGAATGTCTCAACTACATGAGACAAAACAAATCCAAAATAACTAAAGTATGTATAATAAAATATATTCAAAGGAAATATATCTAAATGTTAGCAATGATTGGGCTGGTAGTCTTTCTTCCAATTTCTATATTCCTGTATTTAAACTTTTGTGTAATGAATATATAAATATATTTTGTAATGAAAAACATATTTATTAAAGATGGCAAAAAAGATACTATTAACTTTTTAAATAAAGAGAACAAATGATTCCTGATTGGAAAGAGAGTTGAAAAGCTCTTTGGAAAATTCAGGGGCTCCAGGAATGGAAGACCCATGAAGTTTTCACTTGTCAATTTGCATTCATTTTGCCCAGAAAGAAGCCAACATTACTAACCAAGTCACTAGAGAGTTATTGATATTGCCATAAATAAAATTGTATTCATTAAATTGCACCATAATATAAATAAATTTTTCTTAGCTCTGTGACTTGAGAAGGACCTTTAACCCTTCTGAGACTGCATTTCCTCAGGTGGAAAATGGCAGGAATTCAGTGAAGATTAAATGAGACAATGCATGTAAGAGCCCCCACTTGTTTCTCCCCTTCCTCGTCCAGCAAGGATCTTCTGATGTCTCTTTACTGTAATTCCTTGTCTTATTTGAGAGCCTTTATTCACAAATAACTGAAACCAACTGGAACCAGATTAAAAAAAAAACAAAAACAAAAAAGCAAATGTCCTGGAAAGACACAAGAGCATCTCACAGATGGCAAAGCAGAGGTAGAGACAGGCTTCAAGGCATCATGTGATACCTGAACCAAGAACCAGCAAGCTGCTGCGGCTCAGAGAACAGCTCTCACGGTCTGTCTCTGGGTCCACCTGTCTTCATGCTTTCATATTCTGTGACGTCAGTTCCTACTTTCTCCCCCTGCAGTTTGACAGTGTCTGCTTTCCCTCCTCATAGCAGCCCACAGCTTCTGAGTTTACTCTCCTCACTGCCAGCCTCTCTCAGAGATTGGCAGGAAGTTGCTCAAAGTCCTAATTCAAGGGAGGAAGTGGCTGTTGATTGGTCAACATGGGTCAGGTGTCCACTCCAGGTCCAATCAACTCTTTCGTTCATCTACTCTTTGGAGAATTGGACCGTCTCCTCAGAAAAATGCACACATATGCAATTTTTACACATAATTTCAAAGGATTCACAGAACTGAGGCATAACCATGAGCCATAAACCCCAGGGAAAGAATCCTTGGTCAGCGCAGTTAACAAAACTCACTGTTTACCTCTTTTATATGTGAAAGAAATGAGTCACTAATATAATTTGCATAAGGTAAACATCCATATTCCAGAGGCACATCTTATAACCAGATCATAACAAAATGCTGCTTGGATACAAGCACAGCAACAGCACTTATATTTTACTATTTTCTAACTGACTATGGCAACCACATGTCTTTACAAACCATTCCCATACGTGCCGCTTAGCAGAACACCCACCTGGAGCTCCAGTGAATAACGTTTCCATGTGACTGGCTGTGTCACTTCTCCTGCCCCTACACTTATACACACCCACGCTGTTTTTTTAAGGTGCGTATAATTCTAATCTCCTTTCTTTTCCTGTTTTCCACCTGGGTTCTGTGAGATACTGAATCTTGCTTCATATAAGCATATGAGCCAAGCTTTTCCATCTGTTTCATTTGTCTTTCCCACCATACTGCTCCAAGTTGCAAGCTTCTATCAGAATTTGAGTTGCAAAAACAAATAAAGAAAGAAACTATAACTCCAAAACTGATTGGAGAGAAGGAAAGTATTAGCTTATTACATAAATATTAGGTCATGTAACTGAAAAATCCAAAGTAGAACTGACATTGGGTACACCTATACCTAGGGACTAAAGAAGGTCATTCAGATCAAGCCCATACATCTCTTTTCTCATCTCCCAGGTCTACTTTCCTCTTTGTTGGCTTCACCTCAAACAGGACCTATCCACAATGAACCCCTGGTTTATACTCTCCTTTTAGCTAGCATTCTAGGAGAAGAGCTTCTTCATCCCAATAGTTTCAATAGAGCCTCAAAACTGAGTCTCCTTGGGGAAATTTGAATCATGTGCAGATTCCTGGACCCATCACTGTGGCTAAGGAGATGGCAGGTACTCATTGGCCAGGCCGAGGTTATACGGTTATTCCTGGTACCAACTACCAGGGGGTTGACCTCACCAAAACCTTATGGAGTGAAGTGGTTCTCCAAGGGAAAATCAGAGCTATTCTCAGAAAAGGAGGGATAAATAGTAGGCAGGTGAAAAGTACAAGTGCTCATTACTTTATTAAATTAAATTGTGTTTTCCTTTTTCTTCCATTCTCTTCTTAGTTTTATAGCATCTTTTTATACCCAAGAATAAAAACAGCTACTTTGAAGTCCAGCGTATGTTTTGAGGGTCTCTCCACTCCAATACGGTCCTTCTCTACTGTCGAGTATGACTCAATACTTGACAACCCAAATTCCTGGACCCCCAGAGGGATGAATGATGGAAAGTGAATATAGCCTTAAACTCTCCATACCTCACACCCTGAGCCAGAACATAGTTTTTTTTTTCAGTCTTAGGTCATTACTACTAGATTTATAATTTCAAGAGTAATTCTATATATGTGTGCCTAGACTTCACAATTCATGACTTAGGAAACAAGGCCATCTGTTCATAACCAAAGATAATTGGAAGGATGACCCAGAATTTGTTTCTAGAATCCCCAAAAAGGGATTCTGATCAAGCACATAGTGTTCCCCAGTGGTTTTCTCATTGTGCAATAATCAATGTGACTTGGACTGTGTCATCTCTTCTCTAAGCTTAAGAAGTGATTGAATTTGCTTTTTAAGCCCTATTTACTACTAACACTTGTCCTGCCTACTTCACAGTAGGCTCCAAGAAGCAAATGAGGTAATGTGTGTGGATGTACTTTGAAAATTATAGACTACAATTCAAAAGCAAGCTATTTTTATTATTTAACAATTAAAGTCATTTATTAAATTGTTCAATATTTATTTTCTAAATATTTACTGCTTTTCAAGCATCATGACATTTTCTAGGGCTATGAAAATGAATAAAATGACCTCAAAGATAGCACAAGTAACTACAGTACAGTGGGATCTGAGATGGGTACAGATGCTGCAGATGCACAGGAGGAGGACCCAGTCATCTTGGTGGGGGAGTGGGGAATGGGATTCACCTGAAAGGACATTTGAAAGAAGCATCCAATAGGGAGTACCCTCCTGCCAACTAGAGCAGGGAATGAGAATGTTTTTGTTGTTCAGTTGCTAAGTTGTGTCTGACTCTTTGCAACCCCATGGATTGTATGTAGCCTGTCAGGCCTCCTGATCACTTATTATCTTCCAGAGTTTGCTCAAGTTCATGTCCATTGAATCAGTGCTGCTATCCCACCATCTCATCCTCTGCTGGGAAGGAAGGTGTGTCTGACCAAAGACCCAGTGTGAGTAAAGACAGAAAGTGGACAAGCTCATGCCAGGTAGAGATTTGTCCAAGACCTCCTGGTGGTTTGCTGGTTTATCTCTACCTGGGTATATCCATCATTCTCAATTTTCTGGCCTTTACTGGGTTTTTCATTATTTTAAATAACACCATAGCACTGCAGATGGTGATTGCAGCCATGAAATTAAAACACTCCTTGGAAGGAAAGTTATGACCAACCTCAATAGCATATTAAAAAGCAGAGACATTACTTTGCCAACAAAGGTCTGTCTAGTCAAGGCTATGGTTTTTCCAGTGGTCGTGTATGGATGTGAGAGTTGGACTGTGAAGAAAACCGAGCGCCAAAGAATTGATGCTTTTGAACTGTGGTGTTGGAGAAGACTCTTGAGAGTCCCTTGGCCTGCAAGGAGATCCAACCAGTCCATCCTAAAGGAGATCAGTCCTGGGTGTTCATTGGAAGGACTGATGTTGAAGCTGAAACTCCAATACTTTGGCCACCTGATGCGAAGAGCTGACTCATTGGAAAAGACCCTGATGCTGGGAAAGATTGAAGGCAGGAGGAGAAGGGGACGACAGAGGATGAGATGGTTGGATGGCATCACTGACTCGATGGACATGGGTTTGGGTGGACTCCAGAAGTTGGTGATGGACAGGGAGGCCTGGCGTGCTGCAGTTCATGAGGTCGCAAAGAATTGTACACAACTGAGTGACTGAACTGAACTGATAGCTAAATATGTTTTGCCACTGATAGGGTTCAGGACATGTTACACTAAAATATGGCACCCCAGCATACTGACTATCTTAAGCTGCAGGAGTCAAAGAAAACAGTAAAAGCAGAAAGGTTGCTCTGAACTCCCCCACCACCCGCCCTTCTTTCATAAAAGCAGGAGATAAATCTTCCATGTGAAATGTACCTTGCCTGTACCAGGAGAAAGGGAGACATCCTTATCACAAGAGAAAGGTTGATTTAGGACCAAAAAGGCTGTAAAAACAAGTTTTGTATCTTCATCATTTACCACCCCTAGCCCAAACCCCTCTGCCTTGTCAATTCTTCAGATATTTATTGTTTATTTATTTAAAAGGTATAAAAGCTTCTTTATTTGGACCTATATCCTTTTAGGACTTCCATACATATGAAACTAAATTTGTTTTTTCTCATGCTAATCTGCTTTCAGTCAGTTCAGTTCAGTTCAGTTACTCAGTTGTGTTCAACTCTTTGCGACCCCATGGACTGCAGCACGCTGGGCTTCCCTGTCATCACCAGCTCCCGGAGCTTACTCAAACTCATGTCCATTGAGTCAGTGATGCCATCCAACCACCTCATCCCCTGTCATCCCCTTTTCCTCCACCTTCAATCTTTCCCAGAATCAGGGTCTTTCCAATAAGTCAATTCTTCACATCAAGTGGCCAAGGTATTGGAGTGTCAGCTTCAGTCCTTCCAATTAATATTCAGGACTGATTTCCTTTGGGATTGACTGGTTTGATCTCCTTGCATTCCAAGGGACTCTCAAGAGTCTTCTCCAACACCACAGTTCAAAAGCATCAATTCTTAGGCACTCAGCTTTCTTTATATAGTCCAACTCTCACATCCATACATGACTACTGGAAAAACCATAACTTTGACTAGATGGACCTTTGTTGGCAAAGTAATGTCTCTGCTTTTTAATATGCTGTCTATGTTGGTCATAACTTTTCTTCCAAAGAGCAAGCATCTTTTAATTTCGTGGCTCCAGTCACCATCTGCAGTGATTTTGGAGCCCAAGAAAATAAAGTCTGTCACTGTTTTCATTGTTTCCCCATCTATTTGCCATGAAGTGATGGGACCAGATGCCATGATCTTTGTTTTTTGAATGTTGAGTTTTAAGCCTACTTTTTCATGCTCCTCTTTCACTTTCATCAAGAGGCTCTTTAATTCCTCTTCACTTTCTGCCATAAGGTGGTGTCATCTGCATATCTGAGGTTGTTGATATTTCTCCCTGCAACCTTGATTCCAGCTTGTGCTTTATCCAGCCCAGCATTTTGCATGATGTATTCTGCATAGAAATTAAATAAGCAAGGTGACAATATACAGCCTTGATGTACTCCTTTCCCAATTGGAACCAGTCCATTGTTTCATGTCTGGTTCAAGCTGTTGCTTCTTGACCTGCATGCAGATTTTTCAGGAGGCAGGTCAGATGGTCTAGTATACCCAGCTCTTTAAGAATTTTCCAGAGTTTGTTGTGATCCACACAGTCAAAGGCTTTAGCATAGTCAATGAAGCAGAAGTAGATGCTTTTTTTGGAATTCTCTTGCTTTTTCTATGATCCAATGGATATTGGTAATTTGATCTCTGGTTCCTCTGCCTCTTCTAAGCTTGAACATCTGGAACTTCTCGGTTCACATACTGTTGAAGCCTAGCTTGGAGAATTTTGAGCATTACTTTGCTAGTGTGTGAGATGAGTACAATTGTGCCTTGCATCAATTTAATAATTAGACCGGCCACAGAACCTAGACAGGAAGAAGGGAAATTTTTTCCCTCTCAACATAATCTGATATTTGCTGTAATCCACCATTCACCCTTTAAAACCTTTCTTCTTCTGTTTTTTTTTTTTTTCCTTCCTCTTCTCTCAGAAAGTATTAGTAACCATTTTGTCAGACCTGCTTAGAGGGAAAGATGAAATTTCTCAAACTGGCTGCAGAATTAACAAGTACTTTCCCCAACAGTTATTACCTTGATGTTGGGACTATTATTGACAGTCAATGGCAGCTAAGACTATCCTAATTGTTAGTGAAAGAAATTAATTTCATGAAGATGTTTCCCTCCAAGTTGTTGTTCAGTTGCTAAGTTGCATCGAACTCTTCACAACCCCATGAACTACAGCGTGCCAGCAGAGCGATATCCCACACAAGTAAGTATATTAGTTATTTTCCCCTGAATAGATGGCAAATGACAGTGTTCATCATAATTGCTCATTGAATATGATTTCTAATTACACAGCCACGAGCAGGGCTCCAGTTTTCATTCCAATTATGTTGTTCCAGAGGAATTTTTCCATGTTTCTCTCACCTAGATATGAATTCTCTGCCTCAGTCTCTCTACCTACTATAGAAAATTGGCTGGACCAACCTTTGTTCTCACTATGGAATCCAAAAAAAGTGAACTTGTATATAATCCTATTGTTATTTATAACTCACATTTCATCTCCAAGGAAGGAAGTCCCTCCTCCTCTTTAAAAAAAAAAGGGGGGGTTTTGATCTATGTGGATATCTTGAACCATAAAACTTTTTGTTGCAATCATGAAGCCAGGCCATGTTGTTTTATTAGCTGGATAAATGCAGCCGTCACATCTGGTCAGGCCAGGTGGTGTCATGGTGGAAGTGCTTAAGATTGCATGCTGCCTGATGCTTACTCTATCAGATGAGGAAAAGTAGACGAAAGAGAAAAATGAGAGTGGGGATCAGAAAGCAGAAGCATTCCTGTCAGGCTACAATTTGGAAATAGGAAATAAATCTATCCCTTTTACAACCATCCACATCCAATTAGGAGAGAGGCAGAGCATTAAATCGCTAGGCACTTTATTTAATTAATCACTAGTGAAGAAGAAGAGAAAACAAATAAATAGAGCAAGTGTCTTATTACCTTCATTACTCATCACTCTCACTGCAGTTTCGGCACCTAGTGCCTGCTGCTTCTAATGACATTTTAAAGGCTCTTCACTCAGACAGTTTGGTTTGCAACAGTGGGAGAGAGTCAAGACTTCAGTATCGAGGTGAGATTCCACCCATTATGAGGGGTTAGGTGTCCCTCAGCAGTGCCCAACCCAGCAGGACATTCTGGCATCCTACCTGCCACCCAGGGGCCACTCTCCAATTAACTCATGAACACTATTTGCCCTGACATTTCATATGGGAAATGAAGATCCTGACTTCTATGGAGACCAGAAGGCCAACCAGCCAAGGAGGCTGGAGACAGGAGTAGGAAGGTGGGATCCAGAGTTTTGCGATAGCTACCGCAGCACGTGCTAAGCAAGGTGAAGGCCCCTGTGGTGACACTCCAAGACGCCGGAGTCTTCATCCTGCACAGGAGTCTTCATGGAGGTATCCACTCTTCCTTCAGCAAGCAGTCACTGAGGGCTTATCAGAGGGCATACCACATTAGATGAGGGAGTGACCGGAGAAACAGGAGACACTGCTTCCAGGGAATAGGTGAACCTGTACAAGAGGAAAAAGATGTGCCCCAAATGGTGATAAAGGGGGGAATCCCAGGATGAAGCTGTGCAGGTGACCAGGGGATCAATCAATTCAAGTCAGAGGTAAGAAACGGGGTGAAATTTTTTTCTGAGAAGATGAAGTTGCTAGAATACCCACTGTGTTTTGAATAATTGATAGATTTACATAACTGGGAAAGAGCTTGGGGACTAATTAGTGGTAAGTACCTTAAAAACTCAGCAGAGACCATTATTAACACGCACCCCACCCCCCACAACAACAAAAATAGATTCCAAAGGTTATGCCACAAAGGAAATGTAAATGGCTCCGCTGTGAATAGGGTTTACCTGGTCATAATAATGTAAATTCTGACTATTGATTGGATCAAAATGACCATATAACTACACTGGGAGCTTGTGGAGAAGGACAGTTAGCTTGCAGAAGGTGGTGAAAGCTAAAATTCTCTTTTTCCATAGAAGGATGTCAATAGATAATGTCTGAAACTGAGAAATCAAGATGTAGCAGTACGGCATCGAGGTTAGAGAAATGAAGCTATACTTCGCTTGCCAGAAAAAAATCAGGTAGAGGAACTGAAAATAGTTGTTTCTGGATCTGCAGGAAATGAAGAAAGAGAAGAGTAAAAGAACCATGTTTTTATAGCAAGTCACATCGAACTGTTTGACTTCCTGCACTTTGTGGGTGTGTAATGTGGGTGAAGATAAAATGTTAAACAAACAAAACAAAAGCAGCTCTATGAGTCTCCATGGTGTATTTATCAAGTCCGGTTGCTAAATAAAATATGGAGACTCCCAATGACTTTGAATTTCAAATAAACATTAAAACTGTTGAAATTTAACTTATTTTGGCAATAAAATTATATATTTTTATGGTATACAATGTGATATTTTGATATGTTTACATTATGAAATGATTATCGTGATCAAAATAATTAATATATCCAGCACCTCACATAGTTACTTTGTGTGTGTGTGTGTGCATATGTGGTGAGAACACTTAAAATCTACTTGCTTAGCAAGTTTTAGGTATATGATATAGTATTATTAACTGCAGCCACCATACTGCACACTTAATCTTCAGAGCTTGTTCATCCTGCATAACTGAAACTTTGTACCCTTAACCAATATTTTCCCATTTTCTGCACTCCTAGCCCCTGGCAACCACCATTCCACTCTCTGCTTTTACGAGTTTAACTTTTTGAGACTCCACATATAAGGGAGATTATGTAGTACCCAATAATTTGTTTTAATTTATTTTTTGGCCATGCCATATAGCATGCAGGATCTTAGCTCCTTG
Source organism: Bos grunniens (assembly GCF_055505025.1). Classification (NCBI taxonomy): domain Eukaryota; kingdom Metazoa; phylum Chordata; class Mammalia; order Artiodactyla; family Bovidae; genus Bos; species Bos grunniens. Next base: position 53,169,562 of record NC_141180.1, read on the forward strand.
ACCAAAGATCAAACTCGTTTCCCCTGCATCAGAAATTTTAACCACCGAACTGCCAGGGAAGTCCCCAATAATTTTTTAGTAGAAGCAATATTGAAAATATTTCACAGGACATACTTAAACTAAAAAATCATTCATTGCTATCTGAAATTCAATTTTAATTGGTGTTCTATAGTTTTATTTTAACCTAGCAACCCTCGTCGTGACAATATCTTAATACTAAACATCTTGTTCATTATATTAGAGGCCACTTTATAAAGAACCACGGTAGAAATTTCTTTAAGGTCTCAATTCCAGAAAGAACTCCTGAGCAACATGAATGTATTGTTTTTATTTCTGGACACTATGAACTATATAGAAAAACTGATCTGGACTAGAGAATTGTTATCAAAAAGTTATTATTCTGATGATGTGTACTCATTGGCCCAAAAAGTTGCCAGAACCACCACAGATTTGGTTCTATTGCCTGGCCACTGGTAATAAGGAAGATGGCTACCTAAACAAGAGACAAATTGTATTACAAAAAAAAAAAAAAAGAACAGAAATTAAATAAACAACAATGAAAACAAGCTCTCTACTTTTCTAAGCCAGTCTCTTTTGATGTCTTCGAAGAAGTTCCAGGGGTGGGTGGACCAGAACCTTCTTCAGCACTAGCTGTCTTAACAGTGGGGCCAGTGCTCATGGTGGTCCCAGGAGCCAGCCTTTGTGCTTCATAAGCCAACATCTTTCAGACAGCACCGAAATGTATCTAGAAATAAAACCTTCCCCTTTCCTTTTCGCCACGTGAGCATGAGGGATGAAACCCCAGCTGGCCACTCATTAGATGCCAGGGTTTGCTGCTTTCTCTCTGTAGGAAGAGTGTCTGTCATTGGGGAGGTGCTATCCTCAGCTGCTGGAGATGGGGAATAAATTATCTCTTTCCTGACATCCTCTGCCAGCTTGTTAGCATCACTGACAACTGCTCAAAGGCAGCAGAGCAAGAGAGGTGGCAATGAAGTAGGGAGGAAAGAAAAAGTTGCCACTTTCAAGCTTACACTGGGCAGATTCTTATTTAGAGCAATAAGTCAGCGTCAATTTTGCTCAGATGTTCACGTCTCCCTCTGGCTTCCTATACAACAACACAAAACGCAGCCTATGACCCTTATCCCAGTTGGAGCCGTGTACCTGTGCTCTGCCTACATGTCGATGTGAAAGCATCGAGAAAGGATGAGCATTTCTGAGCAGCTCCCTACAAATGCTAGAGGGCATCGTGTAGGGGCTAACGGGTACTCTCCGAGGTCAGAAGGGCCTGGGGCTTAAAACCTGACTGGATCACTTATCTATTAGCTGAGTTCACTTTGAACAAGTAGCCTCTATAAGCCTTTGTTCTCTCATCTGCAAAACTGGTACAATGAGTCCATCTTCACCCCAAGTTTACTGTGAGGATTAAATATTAAAAAAAAAAAAACTGAATGCTTGGCATAGAGTAAAAGCTCACTGGATGTGCTTATTAACCTGCATAGCCAACCCTTTGAGCTGTGCAGCCCTCCTCCTCCAGCCATCCCATCATTACTGCCTTCTCAGCCCTACTGAGGGCAGCTAAATGATCAGTTCTCACACTCTGGGTGAGAGAAAACAAGGTGGGATAATGCTTGCTACAGCAGGAGTGCTAGTTGCAGGTCTCAGCCCAGCTGGTACGGCAGGAAGTTTCAGCAGTGGAATCACCAACGCCCCAGGACAGCACCCACCTTCCGGAACACACCTGGCAGTGCGCAGATGGGACCTTCCTTTCTGAATCAGTGACTTGCTCCCAGGATGCAGGTGAAACTTAGTAGTCTGCACAGCCTTCTGGAGTTCATGGCAAAAGTTTGTCTGAGGCACCTGATTAGAGGCTTTGTGGGGGTGGCCGTGCAGAGAAAGATCAGGCAAGAGCATTTTCTTTTAGCCTCAAGACTCCTGCTTCAGGTGAGGGGGCGGGGCCAGAAAGGAAAGGCTTATTCTAAGATCCCCATTGGTTACCAAGCCCAGAGCTTCCATAAGCTGTTTCCTTGTGGGTAGAACATTACATTTTGTGGCAAAACAATTTGCCCACTCTGCTATCCATTCACCCCTTCTGTCTTTGTGATTACATCCTTAATTTTCAGCTGTGCACGTGTGTGACTGAAGACCAGCTTCCCATTCTCCACTGCTGCTAAATATGGGCCTGAGGCTAAATGCTGGTCAGTTAGATGGGGTCAGAAGCGCTATGGAGTAACTTTCAGGAACCTTCCTTGAAAGTTAGCTAACGCATGCTCTTTGCTACTTTCTCTTTCTTTCTTATTCTTGAGGACAAAATGTGGACACGATGGCTGGAGTTTAAGCCATCATGGAGTTAAGCCCCCATCTTTTGGGGGGAAGAAGACAGATGCTGATGAAGGAATGGATGAACTGAAACAGTGTGGGAGCCTGGGTCTCTGAGGCTGTGAACAGCCACTGCGTTAGCTCTGGACTGTCTCCATTTGGACTTCTTTCATGATGGCAAGAACTAAACTCTCTTTTGAAGCCACTTCTACTTATATGTTTATTTTTGTTGTACACATTTGGACCTAATTCTAACAGATACATCCTTTTATTCTGAATCGATATAGAATCATGCACCAATAGAGGAGATGATCTGAATGGTAGTAGGACCAAACAGTTTTCATTCTAGACAAGCAAAAATATTTTTTTCTGTTTTAAATTACTTTGTTACTATTTCTTTGATATTGTTTTTGTTGTTTATTTTCTCTCTTTTATTGTCTTCCTTTCTTCTTGTTTTTTCGGTGGGAGGTTCAGGTTTTTAAAAACATAAAATCTGTTTCTGTTTTTAAATTACTTGGTTATTGTTTCCTTGTTATTGTTTTTGTTGTTTATTTTCTCTCTTTTCCTGTCTTTGTTTCATCTTGTATTTTTTTTTTGGTGGGGGGAAGGTTAGTTTTGTCCATTCAGAACATTAAACAAAATTCCCTTGGCCCCACATCCCTTTATTTTCTATTTTATTTCTGAAAGGCCAGTTTTCTGCCTGGAGATGAATGTTTTATGATTTTGTCTTTATTTTCAAATTGCTGCCACTTGAAAGACATGTCATAAGTTTGAATTTAAATTAAAGGCTTTTAAAAATCTTTTCTCCCTGTCCTTTCTGTTGATATACTGGCATACTCCAGCATTTCTTTAGCAGCCTATAAGGAAGGATACCGTGTAGGGAAGAAACCACCCCGACCTGCTCAGGTCCAGCTGTGTCTGTTCAGCATTTGGACCTGGCATCTTCTCTGCAGCTGCATCATTGCAACCACCTACAACCACCCATGTCACTGAGCCCACTATGCTCTTACAGCCCAAGAAATCTACTTCCCTCAGTCATTCTGAGGCCCTGCCTAGTTTATATTGGCCATTTTCACAGCTGGCATCCGCTAAAGTCAGTCCACAAAAGCTAATTAAGCTAATTCATCACAATTATCCCAGTCACAGTTACTAGTCCATGTTATATATCTCAGATCCCCAGGAAATCATGTCAGGCTCATAAGAAATGGGAGCTGTTATCAAACTTGGGCTTTTTCATCTCCTTATGCTTGGATTTTATAGGGGCAGGTGTCTCAGGAAGCCTCTTGCCTCGTGTCTCATATACATGCCTGACTTTAGCCTCCCCATAAAAGTCACAGTTTGGGACTATGGGGGGAGGGAGGAATTTGATGACTACCTGTGCTTCCCAAATTTCTTAGATGACAAATTCTTAGATTTCTGGACGACAAGAATCACCTGTCAGATCCTAAATTCTCCCAACCCAGCTCAGATCCACCAAATCAGAATCTCCAGGGGAGATTAGGGAAACACCGGGCAGTTAGGGAAACACTGACCTAGATCTTTGTGAGCAAAATTAACATAGATGTGACAAGGGAGCTTCAGAGTGTGGCTTTAGAGTTAACCAGACCTCACCACCTTTGTTTTAAGCAAGAGATTTAACTTTTCAACCCTCAATTTCATCGTCTCTAAAATGGAGGTAACAAGTCCAGCCCATCTGACTTGTGATGTAGATTATAAATAAGATCCAGGGACTTCCCTGGTGGTCCAGTGGTTAAGCCTTAGCTTTCCAATGCAAGGGGTGCAGGTTTGATCCCTGGTCCAGAACTCAGATCCCACGTGCCCTGCCTGCGGCCAGATCACCAAAACGTAAGACTGAAGCAATAGTGTAATAAATTAAATAAAGACATCAAAAAAATCGTTTAAAAAAAAATAGAGAGAGAAGATCCCTGTGAAACAACTGATGCTTAGCAAGAACTCAGTGGTGGCTACCAGCATTCTTACGGTGACAATGAGTTTTATGAGCCTGAAGAGGTCTTAATTTGCATTCAAAAATGAAGAGGACTTAAAACTTCACCCAGGAGACTGGCGTTCTTCTAACTTCAGCATACTGAAAGCTGGCTTGACAGTCAGGTGGGAGAGAGGCATTTTTCTCTTCTAACACAGAAACAAGGTAGAAGGCAGGGTAGTTCTGTGATGTAGTCATGTCTAAGAAGTCAAGCTTTTCAGGGACATTAGTGAACATGAGTCAGTCACTCAGGCATGTCCAACTCTTTTCGACCCCATGAACTGTAGTCCACCAGGCTCCTCTGTCCATGGAATTTTCCAGGCAAGAATACTGGAGTAGGTTGCCATTCCCTTCTCCAGGAGATCTCCCCAACCCAGGAAATGAACCTGGATCTCCTGCATTGCAGGCAGATTCTTTACCTTCTGAGCCACCAGGCAAACCCAGCACGTTAGCTTGTAAGGTATTTTCCCAGAAGGCGGGTGGGTAGGTAATTTCTTGGTAGGGGGTAATTTTGGGTATTGCCTTGGTGGTGGTGGTTTAGTTGCTAAATCATGTCTGACTCTTGCGACCTCATGGACTGTAGCCTGCCAGGCTCCTCTGTCCATGGGATTTTCCAGGCAAGAATACTGGAGTAGGTTGCCATTTCCTTCTCCAGGGGATCTTCCCGACCCAGGAATCGAACCCGGGTCTCCTGCATCGCAGGCAGATTCTTTACTGACTGAGCTATGAGGGAAGCCTTGTTCAAGCAGAGATACTATAGTCACAGAAACCAATTCCCATGTCATATCTCAGATTTTAAACCTGGGCTTCCCTGGTAGCCTGGTTGATAAAGAAACTGCCTGCAGTGCAGGAGACCTGGGTTCAATCCCTGGGTCCGGAAGATCCCCTGGAGAAAGAAATGGCAATCCACTCCAATATTCTTGCCTGGAGAAACCCATGGACAGAGGAGTCTGGCGGGCTACAGTCCATGGGGTTACAAGAGTCAGACACGACTTAGCGACTAAACCACCACCACCACCACAAATCCAAAGAGAAGGTGTTAGCCCAAATTATCTTAAATATTTAGTCTGGGCTTTTCTGCTGCTGGGCCTCTGACCCTTCTACAGGCCTAGCCTAAAACCCTTCTTGACCTTGGTTTCCTCCTCCCCACTTACATACTGAGGTCCAGAAGTGGGAATTTGGACTCAGAAGGCTGGGGAACTCCTAGGGAACCAGGCAGGTCTGACTTCCCTTCTCTCCTTGGAATAAAATGAAGACTCCAGGTGGATCTAAACATTATTATTCCCTCAGCCTGTCCTAATCTCCTGGCTGGCATGAAGTCAAACAATGGATAGTTATGACTGTTTAGTAGCAAAAAGACGAACTTGGGGACACTTGGCTAATTATGAAGCCCTCCATTATATGCCCAAAGTACAGCAAAGAGTTGAGGGCAGGAAGAGAAGGGTGGGTGAATGAAGAATTTTCAAAATTCTAGGCACACTGAGCATTGTATCATTTAGTTTTCATAACAGCCCCATGTAATGAACTTTATTCTACACATTTACCAGTAAGAAAATAGATATATTTCACAAATTGCTCAAGTCAAGCAAATCACTCAAAATCACACAGCCAGTATGTTGAAAAGCCAGGGTACAAGTCTATGAACATGTAATCCCAAACTGATGCCCTCTACTGTCTATCAGACTGCTTCCAATGACAGTCAAGAGAAGAAGAGAATTAAGAAATTCATAAACTAAAGTTTTTCTGAAGACATTCCTAGGACTTTCCTGGTGGTCCAGTGGCTAAAACTTTGCATTCCCAATACAGGGCAGCCCGGTTTGATCCCTGCTCAGGGAACTAGATCCCACATGCTGCACCTAAAGTCCCATGTGCCACAACAAGGACCTGCCACAGCCAAACAAATACACAGAATCAAAAGGCATTCCTGTACTTGGTTTAGATTGCACCTGGTTTCTCTTGAAATAAACTGTGTCACCTCAACTCAGGCTTATGAGCCAAATATGTAGGACATTCTTTATACCTTCAGCCAAAGTCTATCTCTTCCTAAAAGCTTTTTTTTTTTTTTTTTTGTCTCTAGAGCTGCTGCTGCTGCTAAGTTGCTTCAGTTGTGTCCGACTCTGTGTGACCCCTGAGACGGCAGCCCACCAGGCTCCCCTGTCCCTGGGATTCTCCAGGCAAGAACACTGGAGTGGGTTGCCATTTCCTTCTCCAATGCATGCAAGTGAAAAGTGAAAGTGAAGTCGCTCAGTCGTGTCTGACTCTGAGCGACCCCATGGACTGCAGCCCACCAGGCTCTTCCATCCATGGGATTTTCCAGGCAAGAGGACTGGAGTGGGGTGCCATTGCCTTCTCCACAGGAGTAGGCAAACATTTCTTTAAAGGACCAGAGAGTAACAATTTTAGGCCTTGCGGTCCACATGTTTTTTGTGGCAAACCACCTTTGCCTGTATAGGTGAGAACAGCCACAGAAATGATACACACGAATGAGCTATCTGTGTTGCAGTGAAAGTATTTACACCAGCAGCTGTCGTTTGCCAGCCCCTGCTCTAGAGGAACAAGGTTCTTCCCTACTTCTCTTCTAAGCTTTTCTTTGTCTCATCCAAATCCCATCCAAGTGTGCTGACTATGAATACGGGCGTAAAAACCAGATGTTAGCTGATGCACTCTGCTCTCTGAGATTAAAACGAAACCACTTGCAGGGGTAGCCTGCTCGCCACCCAGTTTCTCGAGGGTAAATGAGCATGTACCCTGTGGTATGAAGTGGTTCAATGTACGGATCATCTTGCCTTCTCATATTTTCTATCTTTATTCTACACCACATCATGCCAGACATAGATCCTAGGCCTGTTCCTTAACACACACACACATTTAGTCATACAGAAATTTGTTCATAGCTGACAAATATCCATGGGAAAATGGATACTGAATTCACAGTGAAATAATTCAAACTATTTAACATCAAATGTGTTATTCTCAAGATTCCTCTGGCCACTTTACCCCTAATTTCTAGCTTCCTACCATCTTTTTGCTTACCGCCTTCCAGATACTTCTCATATTTTGCTAGGCAAAGCTACTCAGTCCATCTCTGTGCCCACTAGGCGTGGCTTTGCAAGGAGATGCCCTGCCTTCTCTTCCTCACTCTCCCTCCAGCCTCTGTAAGAAGAAAGGGACGTGACTTAGAAATACCTCCCCATCATCTCGAAACCACCCTCCTCTCTAAAACCAAAAGCTTCTTTACAGTTTTCATTTTAAGTGACATTTCCCCTACATTACACAAATTAAAATCACTCTGTAAGGATATTTTTTACTTTGAGCAAAAGAAGTAAACTCTAACACAAATAGGAGACAGGCGTTACTGAATGCATGCTGAGGAAAAGCTGAAGAAATGGTTTCAGAGTGGCAGACAAGACATAGCACAGGCCTCGGTGGGCAGGAGCCTGTGGTCTCCATTTCTCTAACGTACAGCCACTAAATACGATACCGGAGGCTTTGACTCCGAGTGTCTCTATTCCAGACTGGATTCCAGAAAGAGTGAAGCACTCTAATTGTCTGGACCACATATAGTTCTTGTGGTCAGGAGTCTGAGTACTGAAATGAGTAGCTGCATCAGAACCCATCAGGTCTGGGAAGGCAAATTCTAAAGAAGGGATGCTGTGCCCTCCTCAAAAACAACCGAACAGACATTCACTCTACTGTGTTTCCAATCAACGACTTCTCAGCCAAAAGGACAGAATTACTAGTTCAGTTCAGTTCAGTTCAGTTGCTAAGTCGTGTCCGACTCTTTGCGACCCCATGAATTGCAGCACGCCAGGCCTCCCTGTCCATCACCAACTCCCGGAGTTTACTCAAACTCATGTCCATCGAGTCGGTGATGCCATCCAGCCATCTCATCCTCTGGTGTCCCTTCTCCTCCTGCCCCCAATCCCTCCCAACATCAGAGTCTTTTCCAATGAGTCAACTCTTCGCATGAGGTGGCCAAAGTATTGGAGTTTCAGCTTTAGCATCAGTCCTTCCAATGAACACCCAGGACTGATCTCCTTTAGAATGGACTGGTTGGATCTCCTTGTTGGAATGCTCCAAATATGTGTTACAGGCAAATGTTAGGAGATCAAAACATTTGGGTACGAAATTCCCTGGAGATCTAGTGTTTAAGAATCCACCTGCCAAGGCAGGGGACATAGGTTCAATCCCTGGTCTGGGAAGATTCCACATGCCTCAGAGCAATTAAGCCCATGCACCACAATTACTGAAGCCTGTGTGCCCTACAGCCTGTACTCCAAACAAGCGAAACCACCTCAATGACCCGTCCACTGCAGCTAGAGAGGAGCCCCCTCTCGCCACAACTAGAGGAAAGCCCATGTGCAGCAACAAAAACCCACTGCAGCCAAAAATAAATAAATACATAAATAAATTTTTTTAATTTAGCTTTTTTCCATTAGCTACCTCTCACTTGCCTAGCACTGGTTAACGTAGTAAATGTTTTCTAAGGTACACATGTAGCTGGTACCTAAATCCTGGCTCCCCCACTAAAAGTCTTGCTCTTTGACTTATAGACTCTCATTTATTCATGATTGCCCTACAAATTATAGATGAAGGTGTATTATTATGCCCATTTCACAGATGTGGACATTGTGACTCCATTTCTGCCACAGGTCACTGACACACCTTATTTGTGCCAGAGGTGGGATGTGAAATCGGTTTTTACTACTTCAAGCCCACTCTTTGGCAGGATTGTTGTTAAGAGGTCTTTTGAATGTATAGGTCACCTGACTATCCCAGACCTCATCTATATAAAGTACATGACTCTTCGCCTCCTGCTTACACAGAAATCACCCCCTTTGAATCCCCCTAGTCTCCCTCCCTCCCTGGGAGAGCATCTCATGAGTGCTCAGAAAACACTTGCTCATGTTCTCTGCCCCAGCTCCTCATTGAGGCTCCTGGCCCCTCTACTGAGGCTGAACCCCAGGAGGATACAAAGATACCTCTATAGACTCGGGCCGCTTTCCCTGATGAACCTGGAGTTCTCAGGGTACCAGACATGCCCAGGGCGGTGGCAATCAGAAGCGGAGTAGAAGGACAGCCCCTTATCTGACTATGAGTTTTAGTGTTTCTTCACCCCCAAAAGATACTGATGGTTCCCAGACAGGGACAAAGTCTTTCAATGACACTAATCTTTCAGCTTCTGGCCCCAGCCTCCTCCTGCTCACCAGTTCCCAGTGCAGAGTCCTTGAAGGGTTTGTCTGACTGCCCAGGCCTCAGTCATGCATCACACACAGGCAGCAAAAAGGCCAGGGTAACAGTGGGCTAGACTTCTCCCCTCACACTGTGGAAGTCCTAAATATACAAGAAGATTCAGAAGTTAGGGCAAAAATGAATAAATAAAAAGGGCCAAGGTCCATTGGATGCCACGTAGCCCCCCACTATCACTCTCACCCCTGGCTCTATCACCAGATCCTCTTTACTCCTTTGGCAAAAACAGGCAAGCAAACCAAAAAAGTTTTAAATCCTCTTTGCATATGAAATTATGCAATTCAATATTTGGGAGGAGGTGGAACCCTACACACCAGAGGAATCAAGGTGCTGCCATTCTGAGGACAATGGGGAACTCAGTCATAATTCATTAAGAAGGACACAGTTGGGATACCAAGGAAAGATAAGGAAGGGGGCAGGGAATGAGGAGCCGAGGTCTTAAGGCTTAGAGTGGATACTTTCTATAGATCAGCTCCTAAAACTTGTAAAAGAAAGACTTCATGCTCTAAAGTCAAATAGACCCAAGTTTCAAACTTTGGTTTCATCACTCTGTAAACTTGTACAAGTTACAATATCTCTGAGCCGAAGCTTCTTCATTTGCAAAATAATGAAACAGAAAATCACTGACCAATTTAAATAAGATAATGCAAATAAAGTGGCTTGGAGATTGTCACTTAATAAATATTCCTTCTCCCCCTCCCCTCTGGGGAATTAAGATAAATAAAATTTTCATTTGCACAGTAAACTAGTTTGTATATTTCTTGCATGATTTTCCATATTTATAACTTTTTAATGAAAGTATTTTTAATATGGCTGTGAAAAAGCATCTATAATTACATTTAACAAGAATTTTAAATGACTATTTTAAAAAAAGGGTTTTTCTTCTAAGTGGAAATTGTAGATTAAAAGTCATGAAAGAGTAGTCTGTATAGGGTGGCTATTTAAGTAAATTGTAATATATGACTTCTGGGCTTATAGGGAAGAGGGTAAATTAACTTTTGCAGGGTGGTGTTATTGGGTGCCTGCCACTAGGCTGGGTGCTTTATATTTAATCTTTATAGCAACGCTATAAGAAAGTCATTTTACAGATAGAGGAACTTGAGGCATTAAGCAATTTAGCCAAAGTCACAAAAGAGAAGTTTGTCTGACAATGAGGCGCATCATGGAGAATTTAGCCAAGTTACTTGATGGTATTGCTGCCTCTGCCTCCATTTTGTTCAGCCAAATAGCCTGCAGGACCCTAAACTAACACGAGGCCTCTCATGCAAGCACAAGCCCTGGATAGCAGCCACAGAGTCACAAGTGAATGTTAAGTTCCTGATATGACTTTTCAACAGTCCTTGTGATCAAGTCTCCCCTGCCCCCCAGCTCTTTCCCTTCAGGCGCCCCTTAGGTAAGCCATGCTCTCCCAATGGAGTTTACCAAAACCTTGCTCTTTTGGTTTGTATTGACCAATCAGGCCCTAGCCCAGGATCTCCAAAGCCCTACACCCACAGACCCTAATAAAGGCACGTGCCCTAGGTCCTGCCTTTCCCTCTAACTCTGCCTTGACCTCCCCATGTGGCCCCTTGCAGTGTGCCTGGTACTTCCTTCTGCCCAGGAGGACTAAACCTCTATTTCAATTTCTCTTGTGGTCTGTTTTAAATTGAACTCAGCTCACTATCCAGCACCATGGATCCCACTTACTACATGCTAATTCGACAAAGTAATGACACACATACTCAGGCTACTTCCACTAATCCACTCTTGCTCACTCAGACCGTGGCCACCAAACAAAAGCAATAATAAGTGTGTCCAACTGTCAAGTATTCACTAAGCAGCAGCACGGGAGTAACAGACAGGTTGTCTTCTCACAGCCCCATAGCTTTGGCCAGCAAGAAGACAGTCAGTCCAGATAGATTTAGACGTTTTATTACGCACAGCGCAGCAGACAGTGTAAGCTCCCTGTTTGCAATAGGTCCTTACTCCCCAAGTCCCATGGGGGCGACGCAGAGGCAGGCACACTTGAATATCATGCAAGGAGTGGGTGTCTGACCCCCGAGGAACCCTGAGCTGCCTTATCCTCCCCTCACCCCACACCCCTAGGAGACAGGATATTTATTACCCTGCAATATAAACAAATCTTCCCTGAGAAGGGGAGAGAGAGGTCTTTATCTTTACTGTCCTGGACTCTCTCCATGAAAGGAAACATTCTCTCTACTCTCCTGGAATGTAAACAGATCTGAGTAAACTGGTTGTTAAAACCTAGCTGAGAAGAATGTGAGAGATTCATAAAGAATTGTCTCCCATCCCCCTAAAAATGTAATGGGGTGTTAACACACCACTCTTTTCTGTTTAATTTTTCCTTCATTTATCAAACAAATATTAATTCATTGATTCACTCATTCAAAATCTATTCACATATTACTAAGTGATTCCTATGTATACTGGTAGGTGTGCTGATTGCTGAACATAAAGCCATAAGACAAACACAGTCCTTACCTTCATGGGGCCAACATTTTGATTGGGGGTCAAAATCTGTTTCCACAGCAATCTTTGGCAGGTGGTATTCACCAGGGCCGATGCAGAAAAATCCAGTTGTCTCTGAAAGAAGGCATGTGCTTAGTCACTCAGTCATGTCTGACTCTTTGTGACCCCGTGGACTGTAGCCCACCAGGCTCCTCTGTCCATGGGGATTCTCCAGGCAAGAATATTGGAGTTGCCATGTTGCCATGGTCTCCTCCAAGAGATCTTCCCAACCCAGGTATCTAACCCAGATCTCCTGCCTTGTAGGTGGATTCTTTACCATCTGAGCCACCAGGGAAGCCCAAGAAGGTAGGCATAGGCGGTAAAACAATTCACAAAATCTTTTCATAAGCACTAAATGAACCTACATATAGACTCATCATTAAAGCAAGGAACTGAATGTCAGGGCATATTGAAGTTCCTAACACATTCACTAAGTATTCTGAGTAGATGGTGTCATTGTTGCTGGTGAGGAGACCCAGGTAAAAAGGACTGAAGAGCCAAGAAAAGCAATCATTTTCTCCTTAGAATTTAATCTTACCAACAAAAATTCTCCTATTTCCATAATAATTACTAATTTGTTTGTTAGAGAATATTTTCATTTTCATTATATCTGAAAATAATATATGCTTATTGTTAAAAAAGAAACCCTAAAAACATGTAGAAAGTGTAAAGAAATGGGTTATCATGCAACATGATGCCACCCAGGTAAAACTATTTTAACTTACTGGAGTAGTATTTCCCTGGTTAACTTAAATTCACATATTCAGATATCTGTGGGGATTTTGTTTGTCTTTCTTTTCCTGAATTGGAGTTCTATTGCATATACAGTTTAGTTTATATTGCTTTTTTCACTTAACTCTTATAATAATATTCTTCCAAAACAATTTTAATAGCTACATATGAGTTCATCATATAGAGAAGCATTAATTTATTCAACCAGCCCCCTGCTATTGTACTATACCTTCTGTTTGTTTTTCCTTACGATAAATAGTTTTTTTTAAAAAAGAATTTATTTGGCTACAATGGCTGCAACACTCAGGATCTTTAGTTGCAATGCTCAGGCTCAGTAGTTGGGGGCGTGTGGGCTTAGTTGCCCTGGGGCCTGAGGGATCTAGATCCCAGACAGGGATAGAACCCATGTCCCCTGCATTGGAAGACAGACTCTTAATCACTGGATGACCAGGAAAGCCTCTATCAACAGCTTCTTAAACACATCTTTCCCCACATCTCTCTGTTTAGGTCATTGGGATTGATTGCCAATAGTAAGATGATCACATTGAAGGATGTGCCCATTATTGCTGAAACCCTGTTTCAGCAGAAAACAGAAACACTGTTTTATTTTACATTCTACACTGGATTGTTTTGTTAAACTCAGCTTTTAAGGGGAGGTGGATGATAAGGGAGGGGAGGTGGATGATAAGGGTGAGGAGGAAGAAAGGGAAAAGGAGGCAGGAAAAGACAGATTCAGAGGCAGACAGCACTCACATGTTTGTAATCCAGGAGCTTGTTCTTCCCAGAGTGCAGTGGGTGAGGGCGCTTATCCATTTTCCTGAATTTGGTTCCAGGAATAAGCTCTGGTTGGCCAATGCTTCTGGACGCTTCCCCTGTGGTCCCCATCAGAGTCCGCAGTGATTTTCATAATAGATGAAGTCACTGACAAGTCTTCAGTTTTAGAACTTTAGAGAGTTCCTCCCCCTTTGCAGGGGCTGAGAAGTATCATAGCCTCAGTCATGTTGCCCAAGACTAACTCTTTAAATAATATCCAGATTACAAATGTAATTTTTCAGAGTGTCTTTACTTTTGTAGATTTTTTAAAAAAATATTTCATATTAGCTTTAAGAATATTGGAAATGAAGAAGATAATATGAGAAAATAGACCATCCATAGTCTTCACAATCACAGTCATTGTTAACATTTCAGCAATTTTTCTTCCAGGCTGTTATTCATACTTTTTTTCCTTTTATAAAATTGTAGTCTTACTCAGCTTTTTTCCACTAAACCTTGCCATGAGCATTTTTCCATGATATTACATAACCTACAAAAACATTCATTTTAATGGCTGCAAGATATCCCAGTGAGAAGAGCCATAATTTCTGTTGCCATTCCCTGTGGGAAGGCACTTAGAATATTTCTGACTATAAATAATCCATGTCAACACTTCTGTGTATAAAGCTAATTGAAGCAATGTTAGCTTTGCTCTGAGACAGATAATTTTTAGATACAAAATAGTAATAATGGCTAATAAAAATACTGATGACTTATTGAGCACTCATTAGTCTCCAGGAATTTTACTTATATTACTCTTATTCACAATGACTTTTTTCAGGTAAATAATAATAGCCCCATCTTGTAAATGAAGACACCAAGATTCAGGCATTAATTTATTCTAAGATGTAACGCTAAAGCTTAACTGAGATCCTTTCGTTTTAAAATTCCTTTCTTTCCATCCAAACATACTGTTCTTTTATTATATCAAACAGTGTAAATATTTTTAAGGATCTTGACACACATCGTTTCCTACTATAATCTGCAATTTTTTGTTCAACATAGAAAGTTTTACTTTTCATGGATCTGTTTATTTGTTTGCACAACTAACATGGATAATAAGCATGGATTTGTTTGTTTGTTGGACCTAGAATGGTTTTTAGAAGTTTATTTTGTGAATGTCAGTCTTCCCCTCTATTCTAAGGTTGGAAAGTTGGTAAGTATCATTTTTTTCTGTAGTTTGAGTTTTTTATATTTAATGACTTAGTCCATCAAAAATTTTAATTTAGTATGTATTCCACATACTAAAGAGAAGAATTTTTCTCTTGAATTCCTAATCACTTACCCTATGCCCATTTATTGCAGATATTCTCTTTCCTGTTAAAAGAGATAAGATGCCTATATGTAATAGAATGTGTTTCTTTGCTTTCTCCTTTCATTTATCCATTCACTCATTTAGCAAATATTAATTCAATGGCTGCTCTGTGCCAGACACTGTACCAGGTCTTGAGGATACATTCATAAAGACAGCAAATTTACTAAACAAATAAACCAATTATTAACTATACAATGGTGCAACCCACTCCAGTATTCTTCCCTGGAGAATCCCATGGAGGGCGGAACCTGGCATGCTATATAGTCCATGGAGTTGCAAAGAGTCGGACACAACTGAGTGACTAACACTGTCACTAACACATTAATAGGTGTAACAGCTATAAAGAAAATAGAGAGGACCACGGTGGCTCACGGCAAGAGTACCTTAACTTATTCTTGCACAAATATCTCACTTTTAATTATTGAAGTTTTCTTAATTTTAGTTTCTAGTAAGTTAATATTTCCTCCCTAACTCATTGCTCTTCTTGACTGCTTATTCTTCCAGATGAAAGTAGGAATTATTTTTTTTTCAACTTATGAAATTATCACATTATACTATTGAATTAAATAACATTAAACAGAATAATGAAATTGCAAGACTTGACATCATTATGATATTCCATAATTCTATCCAGGTTTTCTTTTCTAATTCTCATTAACATTTTGTAGTTTTCTCTAATACATTGTTCAATTTTCTTGTTAAGGTTGGTTGCAGGCATTTCATATTTTTTTGCTACTGTGATCAGGATCCCAGTTTTTATTATATTTTGTAACTTGTTTTTAATGTTTATAAAAGCAAGCTATTGATTTTTATATATTTATAATGCTTTCAGTATTCTACTGAGCTCATTAGTTTTCGTATTTTTTCCAATTTTGCTCCTTTCAGTTTTCTATAGATACAGTCCTATCCACAAATAATAAGCTTTTTTTTTTTTTTTTTACCAAATCGGCCAGAATTTCCAGAAAAAATAAATTAAAATGGTGATTATGGGTTTCCTTTTCTGTGCCTGGTTTGATGAAACTTTCATTATTTCACTGTTTTATAGGATGCTGGTTGATGGTAAGCCTGATACTTTTAAATCAGAATAAGAAATTATCCATTTATTCCTAATTTTTAAAAAGAGATTTTATTAGGAACAAGGATTTAATTTTATTATTTCTGTGATCTTCTGTAATGTTTTTTTCCGAATGATCTTGATGTAGGAGATAGACAGGCCCCTGGGCTGGACAGCTGGTGTTCGTCAAGTGGAACAAATCTGAAGCTTTGTTCTCACCCAGACGCTCCAAGGACAAAGCTTGTGGCAGAAGCTGAGCTCTGCTGAAGTAAAGAGATAAGGTGCCCACTCCTGAGGTCAGGGAAAACTTCGCCGTCTACACATGCACAGGAAGGCTTCTTGGGAGACAAAATGGGAGGGGGCACCACCCCATAATAAGTGTGGACATGCACCACGGGCCTCTATGGTGGGATCCAGTTTAGCAAAATGTTGCACACACTTCCTGGGGAGAGTCCTAGGACAAGTCAGATGCAAGAAAGAAACAAGATAATTGGCCGAAATATAAACAAAGACCCAGAAGGAGTGTGCTATACAAGTGATTTACATCACCTCCTGAGTTCCTCCTTCAGGAAGTCTGTCCTCCTCTTCGGGTGTGTATTTCTACCTAGCTTCTGATTTACTGTGCTCCTCTTCATTAGAGAGGACACCCATACCCTTTCTCTCTGGGAGGTATATTTCTGCCTTGCTTCTGTTTTAAAGAGCCTGTTTCTCTGTGTGGTCTCCCACTTGTTGTGCTGTGTCTCTAATAATCAACTTTGTACCTGTTTTTACAGTTTTTGCCTCCTTGAAACATTCTTGCTTTCAAATGGAGGAAAAACCAGGGAACTTTGCTTGTAAACTCTAGCCTCTGGGGGTCTCACAGTTAGGATTCCTGGTTTTCATTCAGGCTGCTGCTGCTGCTAAGTCACTTCAGTCGTGTCCAACTCTGTGCGACCCCACAGACGGCAGCCCACCAGGCTCCCCCATCCCTGGGATTCTCCAGGCAAGAACACTGGAGTGGGTTGCCATTTCCTTCTCCAATGCATGAAAGTGAAAAGTGAAAGTGAAGTCACTCAGTCGTGTCTGACTCTTAGCGACCCCATGGACTGCAGCCCACCAGGCTTCTCCGTCCATGGGATTTTCCAGGCAAGAGTACTGGAGTGGGGTGCCATTGCCTTCTCCGTTATACTGTCTTACAAGATAGCTATTTTCAGCAGAGATAAAATCAAAACTTACAAGTTATCAAGAAAACATGAGGTCATCCATATGAAAGAGAGAGTTGTAAATAACCACTTTTACCATATGGTTCATAAAAAGGAAGAGGGTACTTATCACCGTATAGAAAAACTAAGGAAGGAAATGCCTGGATTCCTCAGTCCCAGGAGAGGCTTGCCTCTCCTCTTAATTCCTGAATATTCAGGAATTAATAAGGAACAGAGAATTCCTGACAGATCCAAAACAGCACACAGGAAGCCTCCTGTTAAATGCTTCCTGACAATAAATAAGTTTATTTGTACCATTTTTTAGATTCTTCATGTAAGCAATATCGTACGATATTTTTTTTTCTGTCTGACTTACTTCACTCAGTGTAAATCCATCCATGTTGCTGCAGACGACATAATTTCATTCTTCTTAATGGCTGAATAATATTCATATATATACCTCGTCTTCTTTATCCATTCATCAGTTGATGGACATTTATGTTGCTTCCATAGTCTGGCTGTTGTAAATAGTCCTGCAATGAACACTGGGATACATGTATCTTTTCAAATTATGGTTTTCTCTGGGTATATGCCCAGGAGTGGGATTGAAGGATTGTATTGTAGCTCTATTTTTCATTTTTTAAGCAACCCACATGTCATGGCAGTCCAATGCAGGTTATAAAACAATTTCCAGACACAGTATTGGAGAAAGAAGCAAGTATACTAAGAACAAAGAGCAGAGATAACATGGGCATTGCAAGCATAGTGGGCTGACACCTCCTGACAGGCCAGGGAGAGCTGATGCTTTTTGTGGATTAGAAGCCAATTTTTATAGTCTCAAAACAAAGAAAACTCCTGCTGGAGGGTTGGAATTAGGTGACTGGTTAGTACTCTTGCCTGGAAAATTCCATGGATGGAGGAGCCTGGTAGGTTGCAGTCCATGGGGTCGCTAAGAGTCAGACACGACTGAGCGGCTTCACTTTCACTTTTCACTTTCATGCATTGGAGAAGGAAATGGCAACCCACTCCAGTGTTCTTGCCTGGAGAATCCCAGGGGCGGCGGAGCTTGGTGGGCTGCTGTCTGTGGGGTCGCACAGAGTCGGACACGACTGAAGCGACTTAGCAGCAGCAGCAGCAGCAGTAGGGTGCTACCGAGTAACTATTAGGGTGGGTGTTTTTGCATAATTTGGGGTCAGAAAGCTGGCCAATGGATCAGGGGGGCTTAGTGGTTCCAGTGGGGTTCAGCCAGTTCTGGAGATGACCTTCTTTCTGGGCTGTGCTTCAGCAGCCTCAGTACAAAGCCTACAACCTGTGGCCTTGGGATAGGACACCACACTCTATATGGTTTTCCACAGTGGCTGCACGAATTTACATTCCTACCAACTGTGTAGGAGGGTTCCCTTTTCTCCACACCCTCTCCAGCATTTATTGTTTATTGTTTTCTTCATGATGGCCATCCTGACCAGTGTTATGTGATATCTCATTGAAGTTGTGATTTGCATTTCTCGAATAACTAGTGATGTTGAGCACCTAATGACTTTCAATGTAAGATAATTATTTCTTTAGTTCATAGCTATTGCATTGGTCACATTTGGATCGGCAATTTGGTGATTTTTTTTTCCCCCATAAAGATGACTGCAACATTCTTGAGTACTTTGGTAGCTTTGAAAAGAGACTGGAACTGGGAGCTAGCCCACCTTGGAAGTGTAGGAACAGCACTGTGAATTCAAGTGGAATATGTTCAAGCTCCTGAAAAATAAACCCAAACTCCCACCAGTCATCTAAGTGAGGACCACTGCAGAAGGTTCTGTAATTTGGGGGAACATTCATTTTTCTGAGAGAATAATGAATTGATTTGATAATGGAAGGGGCATGGTGGTTTTCAATCTTGTAGAGAATCAAAAATTTGATGCAAGTCCTCTTCCTAGCATGCATTGCTCTTCCTAGACTTTTATGTGGTTTGGTCTGGTAAGTTTGATGAAGGACATAGCCAAATACAATTTGAAAAGTAAAGTTAATCTTAGCCATAACTTTGGACTCTTGCAATTACACGCAAGAGTCTTGACTTGCTGAGTTGCCCATCTCAATGACCATTTATTCATGAATATTTATTGGTACTCTTACATGTCCTGCACTTGGCTAGAGTGTCTTAAAAAGGTAGGTTTTATTATAACTCAGGTATTGTGAGGCCAACAGATTAGGAGATGGCTGCCACTGAAAAATAAGCTGTTACTTCACAGGGTTATGCTCCCTGCTTGTTATTTTTCCTCAGGATTACTATGGCAATTCAGGACCTTTTACAGTTCCATGATGAATTTTAGGATTTATTTGTTCTAGTTTCATGAAAAATGTCATTGTTAACTTGATAGTGATTGCAGTAAATCTGTAGATTGCTTTCAGCAGTATGGCCATTTTAACAATATTTCTTCCAATCCAAGAGCATGGGATATGCAAACAGCTCATACAACTCAAGAACAACAACAAATCCAAAAAAAAAAAAAAATGGGCAGAATACCTAAATAGACATTTCTCCAAAGACAAACAGATGGCCAACAGGCCCACAGAAAGATATTCAACATCACTAATTATTAGAGAAACGTGCATCAAAACTACAATAAGGTACCTACCACGTTACATCAGTCAGAAGGGCCATCGTTAAAAAATCTACAAATAACATGCTGGAGAGAATGTGGAGAGAAGGGAACTCTCCTACACTGTTGGTGGGACTATAAATTGGTGCAGCCACTATAAAAAAAGCACATGAAGCTTCTTAAAAAACTAAAATAAAGTCACCATATGATCCAGCAATCCCACTCCTGGGCCTATATCTGGACAAAACTGTTGAAGAAGGAATTCATAGGGCCTGGACTCCATCTTAGGCCTGTTCATGCTGATCACGCTCAACCACCTTTCCAATGGACTCTGAACTCTGCATTTAGTGCCTATGAAAACAACAACAGAAGGATAAGACCCCCTCCAGACATGGGAACCTTGAAGATCATATCTAGGTTACTCATCACCTAAGAGAAAACATATGCTAATCACCCCTTCCTCCAGACAGGCCATACGTTTTTCTGTATCTATCGGAGTATAACCTTGGGTTTATTGATTATTGGCTAACTGTTTGACTGTTTGAGCACATGAGCACATAGCACGTGAATGATGGGGTTACTGGGATTGTATTTTCCTTGGTTTATGTAAGTCTCAAGGAATTTGGGGTGGTGGGTTCAGACACGTACACGTTGGGTATAAAAGATTTTCACAGCTGCTGGTCGGGGTCCTTGGCTAAGAGGAGACTCTGCCTTGGGCCCGCTGGTGTAATAAACTGCACTCCACTATCTGCATTGTCCTTCTGAGTGAGTTTGTTTCCCGGAACGCGTGGCTACAACACTATAATTTGAAAAGATACGTGTACCCCAATGTTCAGAGCTTCTCTGGTGGCTCAGATGGTAAAGAAACTGCCTGCAATGCAAGAGACCCATGTTTGATCCCTGGGTCGGGAATATCCCCTGGAGGAGGAAATGGCAACCCACTCCAGTTTTCTTGCCTGGAGAATCCGATGGACAGAGGAGCCTGGCAGGCTACAGTCCATGGGGTAGCAAAGAGTCCATAGCAACACTATTTACGATAGCCAAGACATGAAAGCAACCTAAGTGTCCATCAACAGAGGGATGGATAAAGACTATGTGGTAATATATATATACATACATATGTGTGTGTGTGTATATATATATATATATATATATATATATATATACAATGGAATATTACTCAGCTACCAAAAAAATGAAATAATGCCATTTGTAGCAACATGGACGGACCTATAGATTACCATGGTAAGTGAAGCAAGTCAGATGGAGAAAGGCAAATGTCACATATCATTTATATGTGAAATCTAAAATATGACAAAAATAAACATCTGCAAAACAGAAACAGACTCAAGGATACAGAGAACAGACTTGTGGTTGCCACAGAACAGGGAGGTGGGAGGGATAAATTAGGAGTTTGAGATTAACAGATACACATTAATACATACAAAACAGATTAAAAACAAAGTCTTAACTGTATAGCACAGGGAACTGTATTCAATATCCTGTAATAAAGCATAATAGAAAAGAACATGAAAAAGAAAGTATATATGTACATGTATATATATATGTATGTATGTATGTATGTATAACTGATTCACTTTGCTATATACCAGAAAAACAGGGCTGTAAATCAACTACAATTCAATTAAAAAATAAATTTAAAAAAAAAGAATAGAGAATTGTTTCAATAAATAATGGTTAATCATTTATTCAGTTTTTAGATTATTTATTGGTTAAATACATGATTAAACTAAAAAATTGCAGGGTTTTTTCCTTACAAGTCTCCTTTGCCATTTGCAAGGATTATTTTATGATGCAGAACAGTATCAAGAAAACTGAGAACTTTTCATCTTGCTGAGATTGTTTTCATCAGCAGTTGAAAGGGGACACAGTTTCAAGGCTAAGCAACATAATTCCACTTTTTAGCACATAGAAAAAAAATGTAATGGGCTAAGGATCTGAGAACTCACAGTACTGAAAGGAGAGGATAGCACAGCAGTATTAACAAATATATTTCAGGACATGAGAAGTTTTTCCACTTTGCACTTAAAAGCAATTCCAATTTTTACTGATGTTCTTAAAGAATCTCACAGAGGATATAGTTCTAAACCATAGCAACGTGTCTTAAAATCCTTTCTTTTTCTTCCCTCTCAATCTTGCTTTTCCACCTTGTTGTTCAAAGACTCTCTCTCCATTTCATTTCCAGCTCGCTGCCAACCCTCCGCTATAACTCATCCAAGTGACTCTCAACTCCTTTGGCTCCCATCTTTCCCCCACCCCCACCCCCACACCCCCGACTCTTGGATCTATTTTTTCTCTCGCTCACCAGATATTTGCTTCCTTTTTGATGGAAAAGTTCTGGCCTCTCCCATTAGATGCTCCAGCCCAGGCATTGAGCTGACAAGTTCAAACTTTCTCTTAGAAGGGGAGGGGGAGGAAGATTCAATGATTCTCTTTCTTTCACTGTCAGGGGCATGGGGAAAATGCTGTAAATCTCATAATTTAACTTTTTCTTTGTGACTCTTATCATCGTGTAGCAGTATCTTCAGGATTAGCTTAGGGTGTAGATCTAGAAAAAATGGCCCACAGACACAATTGGCATGCTTTTAGTCTGGACCAGGGATCCTTGGGTGTGATGGGTGCAGGGGCTGGGAGAGGGAAGAGGAAAGTTGTTTATTTCCAGGGGGACTTTTTCAAATTCTCCATCTCCCTGGAAATCCTGAGTGCTTTCAGCTAAGAATCACCTTGACATCTCCTGCATTCAGTTTATCAGCCCTGCATTTACCAGTAAATCCTGTTGACTTGACTTCAGAAAAGTCCCGAATCTAATCACTTTTTAACAACTTTTCAGCCACCACTCTAGTCCAAGGTGTGATCAACTCCCACTTGGATTATTGAAGTAGCAAACCTGTATTTGTTTCCATTGCAAATTACCACAAACTTAGTGGCTTAAAACAACACAAATGTTCTAGAGGTCTGAAATCCAAAATGGATCTCAGTGGTCTAAACTCAAGATGTCAATAAGGCTGCTTTCCTTTCTGGCTCTAGGGGAGAATCTGGGTCCTTGCCTTTTCCAGCTCCTGTAGACCACTTGCATTGCTTGGCTCATGGTCAAGTCTTTCCCACACTGCATCATTTTCTCAATCTCCTGCCTCACTCTTGCACTTATAAGGACTTTTGTGACTACATTTGTCCAACCTGGAAAATCCAGGGTAATATTTCCATCTCAAAGTCAGCTGATTAGCGATCATAACTCCACCTGCAAACTTAATTCCCCTTGCCTGTAAAATAACATATCCACAGCTTCTAGAATTAAAATGTGGACATCTTTGGGAGGATCTTATTCTGCTTACCACACTTCTAACTCATCTCCCAGCTTTCACTTGACTCATTTCAATCTTTTCTCCACAGCCAAAGTGATCCTATTAAGCTATTTATCACATCATTCCACTCTGCTCAAAACCTTCCCACACTCCCACTTCATAATCCCAATACCTCTCAACATCACCAAGGTTCTTATTGGCTCTATTAATAAATTCGCTAATATTGAATAGTCCCTTCTAGCATTGACCCTACAGCATTGTTGAGAGGAGGACTGCATTTTTTGTGCTCATGTTTCGTTTAGAACGTGTTTGCCTGTGTTCATCAGTGAGGTAGGCCTTTTGTTTTCTCTGTTCTCTTCATTTGGTTTTGCTTTGTACAATAGGTAGAAGGCTACGCACCTTCTGTAGCTCAGAGAAATTGAAACAGCAAAGAAAACTTTAGCTCCTTAAAATTCTGAAAATTCTGTGTCTTTTAATTTTTCTTAATTTAAGGGAGCCTAAAACAATTGAGCATAACAAATATTGAGTAGTAAGGGGACCAAGTTTTATAGAGAAAGTATTTTTAAAATACATGTAATTTGGGCTTCCCTGGTGGCTCAGTGGTAAAGAGTCTGTCTGCCAATGAAGGAGACACAGGTTCAGTCCCTGATCTGGGAAGATCTCACATGCAGCAGAGCAATGAAGCCCATGTACCACAACTGCTGAACCTGTGTTCTAGAGTCTGAGAGCCACAACTACTGAAGCCCAAGCACCTAGAGCCAGTGTTCTGCAACAGGAGAAGCCACCACCAAGAGAAGCCCGCACACCACAACTAGAGAGGAGCCCAAGCAGCAGTGAAGACCCAGCACAACCAAAAATAAATAAATCAAATTTATATTTTAAAAAATACATGTAATTTGTTGCCTTTCTCCAGGGTCCTTCTCATTCTGTTTATTCATTCATTCTAATCCAAATAGAATACAAAAACTTTGATTATGGTGCTCCTTTCTACCATGTCCAGGCCTATCTGATAATCTAAATTGTAACACTGCCAGGGTTTCAAGCTGATTGGTCTCCAGAGGTCTCTCCCTGTTAGCCAGGTAGCTGCCTCAGTTCACAGGCGGCCTGTTCACCTGGGTAGACTGAGGGAGCTATTTGAGGAGAAGGCCTGAGGTCAGTTTCTAGGACTCTGGAGTAGCTGGGAAATACTTCCCCAGTTCTTTCCACCCAAAGAGTCCCCTACATGCACCCTCTGACAGACCAGACTGAACATGGAATTGGTTACAATTCTCCCCACACATGTTAAGACACTTCAAGCCACCATGACAATATACCATAGACTGGTGGCTTTAACAACAGACATTTCTTCTTCACAGTTCTAGAGGAAGTCCCAGATCAAGGTGCCTGTGTAGTTGATAAGAATGTTCTTCTTGGCTTGTCGACAGCTGCCTTCTTGCTCTGTGCTCATGAGGCAGAGAGAAGGGGCAAGCTCTCTGGTCTTTTCTTATAAGGACTCTAATTCCATCATAAGGATCTCACCCTCAAGACCTCATCTAAACCCAGTTATCTCTCAAAAGCCCCAAGACCTAATACCATCACACTGTGGGTTAGAGCTTCCGTATATGAATCTGGATTGGGGTGGGGTGGGGGAACATAATTCAATCTACAGAGCTTCCCAGGTGGCTCAGTGGTGAAGAATCCTCCTGCCAAAGTGGGAGCTGCAGGAGACGTGGGTAGGAAGACCCCCTGGAGGAGGAAATGGCAACCTACTCCAGTATCTTTGGAATAATCCCATGGACAGAGGAGCCTAGTGGGCTATAGTCCATGGGGTCCCAAAGAGCTGAACACGACTAAGTGACTGAGAATGCATGCGTGCAACAACTTAGTCCACAGCAGGCAGCTATCTCTAGTCAGTAAGAGGTCATCTTCCACATTAATCGAGTGGAAGAATCAAATGTTGTCACCTCCCCCCACTCCACACACACACACGTACACAGCCTCTTTTATTTGAACTAAAACTGCTGACGAGTTTGCATACTCTTATTTTCCTGAACATCACCTCAGTCAATTTTCATAATCCACTTCTACAAGAAAGCCCTTCAGAAACTGCTCTCAGAAAGAGCCTAAACCCATTCTAAGAAGGAGTCCCATGTTAAATGCTAAATATGTAAACATGACTTTAGAACTGAGTCTACAAGTTCACTCTGTACCTTAGAATAAGTCGTTACTGCCCTGAAGAGTTGACGGGAGCAGTTCTGGAAGCCTTGACTGCCAAATAATGTGAAGGTCTTTGCTGATCCACTAAACCACATCATGGCTATGAGTCCTGGGTTTTCTTGTGTTTTAGATGAAGACTAAGAGAGAATTAGCTATTACGTGCTGCTTCAATGCATTCTCCCAGGGTTTGCTACAGAGTGTGGAGTATCCCTACAACAGTTGTGAAGGGAAGCATTCCAGGTCGCCCCCACCCATCTCACTCCCCCGCCCCCCCGACACTGCCTTCAGCACTGCAGCCTCAGAGGTGCATCAACCACACAAGAGGAAAGACAGTCAACAACAAAGCTCCCAGCTGGCCAGAGTGGCATGGACATTCATAGCAGTGACCATGGCATAGTTACCTAGACCAATATTTTTCCTCTCTCTTTTAACATCTCAAATTAATGAGAGAAGTTACTGCATATCATAAAGTGATGGTATGACCAAAAGCCACATAAGACCATTAGCTCCATTTGGTTACAATGGCAATCTATGTAAGACCTGATCCCCAGCCACAGGCAACATACAGTAAAGTTGGGGAAACAAGAACAATACAACAGGAGATTATCCATGTAAATATTTAGCATGTCATATCCTGGGCACATAGTGTGGATTCAAAGAGCATCAGCTGTTAGTACCATTATGATCGCTATTGTGAAGATGAGGCTGTGGTGGGGCTTCCCCAGTCCAGTAGTTAACAATCTGCCATGCAATGCAGGGGGACACGGGTTCAATCCCTGATCAGGGAAGTAAGACTCCACCTGTGTCGGGGCTACTAAGTTCCCATGCCACAACTACTGAGCCCATGCATTCTAGAGCAAGTGTGCTGCAATGAAGACCCAGCACAGCCAAAGTAAAAAATAAAGTCTAAAAAAAAAATAGATGAGGCTGTGGTTAGAAGCAAGAGAACAATGTTGAGAAGCACTCATATCTTCACTACTTCCATGGTCACCATCCACCCTCCTCTCCCTACAAGGGCCAGGAGGGCTGAAAATGAGGCAGCACTAGGTCTCCAGGGACAGAAACCAGGGACAGGCTTCCAGTCTGAGCTGTCTGGAGTATAAAGAGTCAGAAGACAGGACACTGAGACAAGACCTGAAGAACTGCCAAGAGTCAGGGCCAGGAGAGCCAGAGTAAAAACCCACATCCAAATGCTCTTTGTGAGCAAGAGAAGCTGGCGGTCAGGGGCCAGGTAGGCCAGAGTAGCAAAGAAGCCAGTCTGAAGCAAATCAAGGAGGATCCTGGGAGGCTGTCCAAAAGGATGCTGGAATAGCCACAGATCACCCTGACAGGCTGCCGGGCATGGCCATGTCTAACCATCAGAAAGCTTATAACTGTACCGTAAAGAATATGATCGATAGGCTCTTGACGTGGGGGCCTGAGGTTCAGCAGCAGTGGCATCACCTGGAAACTTGTTTGAAATGCAAATGCTCAAGCCCCACCCCTAACCTGCTGAATGTGAAACTCTAAGGGTGAGCCCTCTGGGCTTCCTTAGAATCCGTTTGCAATGCGGGAACCTCAGGAGATGCAGGTTCAATCCCTGGGTCAGGAAGATCCACTGGAGGAGGACATGGCAACCCACTCCAGTATTCTTGCCTGGAGAATCTCATGGACAGAGGAGCCTGGCAGGCTGTAGTCCATAGTATCGCAAAGAGATGGACACAACTTAAGTGACTTAGCATGCATGCATGCAAAGGTGAGCCCAGTGTCTGCCCTCAGGAAGTACAATAAGACAAACTTTTAAAATCAGCATTTCTCTACTTTAGCTATACCCTAAGATCACCAGAGCAACCCATCCTACATCGATGACATCAAAATCTTTGAGAGATGGGGTCATGGGGCATTTATTTACCTATTATTTTAAAAATGCCCTTGGCAATTCCAGGGGTAGAAAACTACTAATTTCAAAAAACCTTCCTTAGGAGAAACCCGTTTATAAATGAAGGGTATTAATATATCATTGCTGTTCCCTGGGCAGACCGTATGTTCCAATTTTATCAGCCCTCTTCTCTGGGTTTCATATAGCCTTAAATGAGATGGCTTATTGGAAGGACCTTTAACATTAACTGGCTGTAGTTGGTAAGGCTTTCTACCCTCCTGCCCAACAGATAAGTCCTCAAGTGTCAGAGTTTAAATTGAGTAAGGGCACACTTTCCAGAAACCTGGGATCAACAGAATCAAAATGCGTGTGTCATCTCACAAATGACTGAGTAAAGACCAAATGCTTCTTCAACTGAGATGAAAATTAACTCTAAAGTCAATACAGGTTCATTGTGTTCATTGCAATGGAGTATCTGCTTACTGATTTCATCTGGGGCTTAAATTATTACAGTCTTCTCAGTATTTCAATCTTTTTTCAATTTTTTTATGCTTCTCTGCTGAATTTTAATCAGGGATGTTATTATGCCCTCTCTGGTTTTTCCTCTTTTCTTCTCTAAATTCCTTCTGCTCATCTCTCCTCCTTTTCACACTGTCTGAGAAACGCCACGTACATTTTGTGTGAATTACAAGTCCTTGGGACTGTGGCCGTGCTTGTGTTAAGACCAGGGGCAGTTACTTCCAGCCATAATGGCCATAATAATTAGATTTATCTGCTAAGTGTGCTTACAAATTTACCAAATAGCCTAGATTAATTGCCATCCATATCTTAAAGCTTCCCATCACCTTAAGGGGCCACTTAATCCCTTCCTTCCTCTAAACTAATTAATCCACAAGCAATATGTGCTTAATAGTCTCTGAATAATTACCAAGCTGGTCCAGTCTTTGCTAAGCTCAGCCCAAATGAGGCAGTCACACAGGGTCCCCAGGGCAGCAGCACCAACCCAGCTTCCTACACGCGGAGCTACCTCCCTGGCATCCTGCTCTTGTTTGCCTCCTTGCAAGCAGGTGAACTCCCTCTCTCCGTAACAATGTTTCTGAATATTTATTTGCTTCTTTTTTGAATGAGGAGGGATGAGACATGGAAGCAGAAATAGCCTTGCACTCCTACAAAGTGAGCTTTTTCATTCCTAACTCAGCCTCTCATTGAGTGAGACAGGGGTGATTGAAGGAGGGCAGGAGGGAGGAGAACTGCGCTGGCTGCCTTAAATCGCAAGCTGAAAGCGATTAAGCGAGTGGTGTGAGGATTCCTGGCAGCAGCCTGTTTGAATGCTGTAGATTAACCTGCACCCACTTCCACTCCCCACCCACCCACCCGCACCTTGCACTTCACAGCCATTGCCAGCATCCCCACATTGTAAGAAAAGCATGCCTCTTGGTTCACAAACACTTTCGCATCTCATTTTCACTGGGAACAATTTGGGTGACTTGACTTAGTAAGTTTCCTCTCCATCTTACAAATAGCAGAAATGAGGCTCCGGGAGTTTCAGCGACTTGCCCCAGGCAGAACTCAGACTACTGACTCCAGACTGCAGTTCCTTGGGGAAACGACACTGCTTCTCTGGGGAAACTTAAAATATTCCAGAAATACCTTCTGAGAGCTGGTGCTCGCCCACCCACCAATCTCCATGTTGAAAGTTCCAAACTAGAGATGTTCTGTTTGTCTGGGACCCAGGGTCTGAGTTAAAGTGTGCTACCCTTGGAAGGTTAGCACCTTCAGTTTCCATGGAACACTAACAAGACCTTAATTAAACTTCATGCTCAGAATGTTCCTTGCTGAGTGGAGACTGAGGGTCTAGGAAAGAAGAAAGCAGCTTTGTTGAGAACAGGAAACGAAAGGTGGGGTGAAGAAGGCCAGCCCCCAGAAAGCAGGTATGTAGTACACTCTGGGATGTGGGATGGGGAACATGAAAGTGGACAGAGATCAGAGATCAGAGAAACAGGAGTTATCCATACCTCATAACTTAGCTTCAGGGCAGCCTCATCTCCTAGATGAGGAGTGCTAACACGTGCTACCAGACCTGAAATTTCTTCTCTGCTCAGGTCTAAAAGGCCAGGGACACAGCCCATCTCAAAGACGGACAGAAGAGGCAATCGAGCAGGAGCCCCACATCTGTGCTGCACTCGGATTCTGCCCCTTTCTTTTGTCCAAGGCTGACACCTTTCCCCATGCTTTTTGCTAACATGGCAGAAACCTGGATTTTTGTCATGGGATGAAGCAAAGTATGAAATCACAAGCCATTTCATTGTGGTTAGTCTCCTTTGAGGGATTCCTAGGTGGGTGGCGCTAGAGGTAGAGTCCACCTGTCAATGCAAGAGACATGAATTTGATCCCTGGGTAGGAAAGTTCCCCTGGAAGAGGACATAGCAACCCACTCCAGTATTCTGGCCTGGAGAATTCCATGGACAGAGGAGCCTGGTGGCTACAGTCCACGGGATCACAAAGAGTCAGACATGACTGAGCAATTAACACTTTCACATTTTCACTTTCTTTCAGGCTCCTTTGGGAAAACGTGCAATTTAAAACAGATTAACAGTCTTCTGCAAAGTCCTTTGACTGTGTGGATCACAATAAACTGTGGAAAATTCTGAAAGAGACGGGAATACCAGACCACCTGACCTGCCTCTTGAGAAACCTGTATGCAGGTCAGGAAATAACAGTTAGAACTGGACATGGAACAACAGACTGGTTCCAAATAGGAAAAGGAGTAAGTCAAGGCTGTATGCTGTCA
This sequence comes from Bos grunniens, assembly GCF_055505025.1. Classification (NCBI taxonomy): domain Eukaryota; kingdom Metazoa; phylum Chordata; class Mammalia; order Artiodactyla; family Bovidae; genus Bos; species Bos grunniens. Next base: position 53,199,474 of record NC_141180.1, read on the forward strand.
CCCTGCTTGTTTAACTTATATGCAGAGTACATCATGAGAAACGCTGGGCTGGAAGAAGCACAAGCTGGAATCAAGATTGTTGCGAGAAATATCAATAACCTCAGATATGCAGATGACACCACCTTTATGGCAGAAAGTGAAGAGGAACTAAAAAGCCTCTTGATGAAAATGAAAGAGGAGAGTGAAAAAGTTGGCTTAAAGCTCAACATTCAGAAAACTAAGATCATGGCATCTGGTCTCATCACTTCATGGGAAATAGATGGGGAAACAGTGGAAACAGTGTCAGACTTTATTTTATTGGGCTCCACAATCACTGCAGATGGTGATTGCAGCCATGAAATTAAAAGATGGTTGCTCCTTGGAAAGAAAGCTATGACCAACCTAGATAGCATATTGAAAAGCAGAAACATTACTTTACCAACAAAGGTCCATCTAGTCAAGGCTATGGTTTTTCCTGTGGTCATGTATGGATGTGAGAGTTGGACTGTGAAGAAGGCTGAGTGCCGAAGAATTGATACTTTTGAACTGTGGTGTTGGAGAAGACTCTTGAGAGTCCCTTGGACTGCAAGGAGATCCAACCAGTCCATTCTGAAGGAGATCAGCCCTGGGATTTCTTTGGAAGGAATGATGCTAAAGCTGAAACTCCAGTACTTTGGCCACCTCATGCGAAGAATTGACTCATTGGAAAAGACCCTGATGCTGGGAGGGATTGGGGGCAGGAGGAGAAGGAGATGACAGAGGATGAGATGGCTGGATGGCATCACCGACTTGATGGATGTGAGTCTGAGTGAACTCCGGGAGTTGGTGATGGACAGGGAGGCCTGGTGTGCTGCAATTCATGGGGTCACAAAGAGTCGGACACGACTGAGCGACTGAACTGAACTGAACACTCTTTTAGTGCCCCCTTCAGAGATATATATATGTATATACACATATATACACCTGTACTCCTGAATCATTGTAAAGCAATGTGCTTCAATTTTTAAAAAATAACAAAGTCTATCTTGAGTGCTCAAAAAAAAAAAATAACTTGGTTAATATGTGGACAAAAAATGTCACCTGCCATATCAGTAAACAAAGGATGTAGCAACCATTAAGCCATCATGCACCGTAGCTGCCTCAACTGTGCAACCTGAGGGGATTCAAGAAGAAGAAAAATAGGATACTGGCCCTCAGTAGTTAAGATGAATGTCAAAGGAATGATTTCAATGAGCCTATTGCAGGAAGGGGGACCCCTTCTAAGGCAAGAGACTAAAGACTTCTTATTAGGAAGGGACATGCAGGTGGCAAGCAGAAGGGTCAGGGAAGCCAGGAGAACTGCTCTGCCACGTGTCTCACAATCTCAGGTCTAATGGTAATAGGGTTAGTTTCCTGGTTGTCTCCCGCCAATTGTTCTGACTCAAGGTCCTTCCTAGTGGCATGCACATCATTCAGCCAAGATGGATTCCAGTGAGGAGGAGTCTGGGAGGTTTTTAGGACATATGGACTGGCATCTCTTCTCTCCTTTCCCAAATTCTCATTGGTGGTAGCTTATTAGTTCCATATTCCTTACCAGGACCTCTGTTGTAAGATAACTGAAGTGAATGGTTACTATTGGGCCTGGCTAGGGCAGGTGGTTTTGGTCAGTGGTTCCCCTAATAAGCCTAGACTCTTGCATTTTCCCATACATAGTAAAGCACTAAATTCATTAACCTGAGATGTCTGGTTTTCTTTAATTAGCAGTAATCTTTTTGATGCTCACTGCCTGTTTTTTCATTTGTTTGTTTGTTTGACTGCCCATATATCCTGGCTTCTCCCTTAACCACTTTGGAGCACTCTCTCAGAGCTATATGAGAGGCTGCCTCCCAGGCTTAAGCCCTCAGCAAGTTTTCATCAAACAAAACGTAATTCTCAGCTTCAAGGCTATAATTTTTTTTTCACTCAACAAACAAATGAAAATGAAGTCTAGCTGAATATGACACCCCAAAAGATGCCACTTAGGCTTTAGAATTATTTTATGCTGAAAGAAGTTGAGAAGAAGCAAAAATAAGAACTCTCTGTCCTTCACACAATTTGCCTAAAAGCAGGACATAAATTTACCAACATGACCCCTTACCCTCTCTACTAGGAGGGACAAAGGTTAATCAGCCCCCATCCCCAACAACTTGAAACCTTCATCAATGGAGAAGGCATGGGCCTAAATTTGTATTATTCTCTCGTTACCTATATTTTTCCTGGTCACCTCCTCAGATCCTCCTCCATCCCTACCACATACATACCTTTCTTTCCTTTGTCTTTAGTAGAAGAAGATGCTATATAAGTTGCAGTTTTAAGCCACCTCTGAGAATCACTCATATTCCCTTGGGTATCTCTGATGTATACATGAGTAATACATGTTCTTAAAAACAGCATTCAGCTAAGTAAATTTAATGATCTAGCCAGCTTTATTCAATAATTCATGAATCAAACAGCCTTCCATCTAACAAATGGAATGGAGCTCTGATGAGGTGTATGAAATGGAAGGATTCTACAGGCAGAAGAGGGCAGGAAAAGGAAATTTCTAATAAACACAAGGAGCTTAACTCGGTGCTCTGTGTTGACATAGAGTGGTGGGATTGGGGGGTCGGAGGGAGAATCTAGAGGGAGGCGATATATGTATACTTATAGCTGACTCACATTGTACAGCAGAAAATAACACAACATTGTAAAGCAATTATCCTCCAATTAGAAAAAAGTTTTCACGATAAGCTTAAAAAAAAAAAGCGGATTGTTTCAGTCAAGGTCACCTTCCTATGGGGGACAGAACAGGCCTATCAGGGGATTGCCTCAATAGTGCTGACCAGGCAATTCCAGACTGACCAGTTTAAGTTCGCATTCCTAGCAGAGACTGACACTTGTATTAGGTTAGGTGTTAAGTCTTGATTTGCTGACCTGGGACTTAGTACAGGTTGACTCCATTTGGTGTTTGCTGTTCCTTTTCTTTGTTTCTTCTTTTTTAAAATAATTCCTCCCTTTTGATCAGACTCTCACTTTAACTGAGAGATTAAAATTAAAGGCACTCTCATCACTCCCGCTGCTTGTCTCTATTTCTTATAGCTTTTACTGATCCTCTGTGTGGTAGTCACATGACATTTTTTGCTGAATCTCTATGATCTTCATAGGTCAGGACTTCGGATTCACATTTCTTAAGTTGGTTATTCTCTTTGTCCCCTTTCTGACGTTTCAGCCTTAGAAAGAACATTTGCTTTGTGGTGAGCACCTCCAAACAGGCATTGAAAGCTTTTGAGAGAATACAATGCACTCGGGAGACGACTGTGATTGTTATAAGCAGGGTAATTCCCGACGTTTGGAGCTCACTTCAGAGCCATGGTCCCAAAAGCGAAACCAAAATCAAATAAGTTCAAGAAAGACCCTGTTGAAGGAGTCACCTTTTTAAGCCAGTGGCTCACTCAGTGATCTTCTGTACCTGAGCCTCAATTTTCCCACAAGTATTAATCCAGGAGCAGCAGGTGATGTTGGCCACAGCACAGACATCTCTTTGCTCAGCTAAAAGATAATCAGGGATAATATCCTAATATTAGGTACAATTTTGGCCAAAGAGTCTAAGGATTTTTGTTCGGCAGCTCCTGCTTTAGCAGTAGATTCTGCAGTATATTCAAGAGCTAAAGAAAGGTTTCTGGTCATAGACTTATTTTCACTTACTCCTAGCCAAAGCAACTTATTTTGAATCATGAATGCCTCTCGGTAATTTCCATTTGAGTCTGTGGCTTAAGACTGGAAAAGTAGGCTAGTAAAAGTCACAGGTGGTTTAATTCTTATTACCCTTGCCTTGTGTCCCTTTCTTTGTGTAGAGCCTGGAAACAAAGATCCTCAAGTTTGGGGTTGTTAACCAGAAACAGGGAAATGGACCCACAGAATCTCAGAGTCTGACACAAAAGGAGGCTGAGTTTATTCCAGATAAACTGAGGCACTGAAAATCTGGGTGAAATTTGTAATGGGCAGAAATACAAGATTATGATGACATCGGGAATAGAAGAAAAATCGGTCATAGTGAGGACCACAGGGTCCTCAGCATCTTGGACATATCAGAGTTTCTTTTATGACAAATCCTGCAGTCTTGAAAGATTACCACCACCACCACCATCCCTTCCGGCAGTGAATGTACAGGGTGATGGCATTATTTTTACATGCCAATGCCAGAGTAAAGGAAAGAAAGAAAAGAAAGGGTTTTATGTTTTATTAAAATAGGAAGTCTTGACCCAACATCTTGTGTAGAAGCATTCTATGTCATATGTCAGCTGCTTCTCTTCCTCATTAAGCGGCTTGAAGCAGGACTTCAGTTTCCAGCCAGAGATTTAAGTCAAACGGCAGGGGTGAGAGCACAGAATCCTAGCCACTAGACCAATGGTCTGTGACCAGGCCCTGACTCTTTGGCTTTGCAGAAAAAGAATTCCCACAAAGTCTGGAAGTAGTGAAACAAATAGAGTATTTATTAGGAGGAAAAAAAAAGAGTACAGTATGGGTGGATAGACACACGCAGACTCAGAGGGAAAGTGAGAGTCTTGCCCTTGTGGTAGCTTGAATTACTTTTATGAGGGTGTTGCAGGGAGAAAGCCAATTCTGACTCCATGTTGGAAACCGTTTCTTTGACTTGCTTTCCATTGTTTTTGTTATTATAATCATACTCAATGGCTTGCCTGGAGGACCCTGCCATTCTGCTTGACTGCAAATTAAAGTGCCTTTATTCAGCTCATAGAGAGATAGTTTGTCCCTGCCCATTTGTGAATAGAAGAAATGAACACACCCCTTTCAAAAGCTGGACATCCCCTTGGAGATGATTTACAAGACTGAAGACCCTTTCGCTTTACTTCCCCACTTCATCTACCTCTCTATGCTGCCTTTTGACTTTCGTCGTTCCTTACTGCTTCTTTCTCTCTGATCTATAAAAGAACCTGGCATCCAGACCCCAGTAGGATGGTTATTTTAAGGCGCTAGCCTGCCATCTTCTCGGTCTGCAGGCTCCCAGATTAAAGTCTCTTGCCTCAACATGTCGTCTCTTGGATTCATTGGCCTGTCTTGCAGCGAGCAGAATGAGCTTGGACTCAGTAACAGGGACATTTCTTCCAGGTTTCCTTTGCCCATCATTTTGATTTGCCTGGTTCCGAGTCCATCTCTGATATACCTCAGGATCCTCCCAAGTGCACACACATCTCTTAGCCAAGATAGATTCTATTAAAGAGGCCTATGGATAGTGAGCATCAGTTAGGATCACTCCCTTTTTTACCTCCAAGAAGCCTTTCTGCGCATGTGTGGTCAGGGTGGGCTCCTGACTTCAGGCATGAGAAATATGTGGTTTTTTATCTTCCATCTGGGCAGGGAACGCTTCTTGAGTTCAAGGCTGACAGAGTTCAGTTCTTCAATACTGGCAGAAATAGTCACTGGTTTTCCCAACTGAAAACTGACAAGATATTTGAAAGGATTTTTTTCAAAGTAGCCTTGTGTCCAGAAACTGGACAAATGGAAAGCTGATATTCAGAACCTGATAGAAACTTTTCTTAGGCCTCCTCCCTTAAGCTGAAATAAAACTGTGTACCCAGAGGAGCAAAAAAAGTCTTCCAAAGACTTTGTGAAAAGATTTACTAAAACATTTCAAAGACAAAAGCTCTAAATCCAGGACATATGTCTTTTGATTTCCATCTTAGGTGGAAATCTTCTCTCTGATATAAAGAAGCAATTTGAAGATACTGTGGTTGGATAGGCAGCTCAACTTTTGATGGCATTTAAGCTGCAACCTACTTGTCCTTTTTAGCAATTAACCTGGCCTATTCATCTTAAAAAACCTGTAGGTATTGTAAAAAAAATTTCTGCCCTTAGGAAACAAAAGTCCTTCTTAACCGGAACTTCTATTCTTTTCCTGTGCCTTTCAGGTGTAAATATTCTACTTGATTCCTCTAGGAATTCTTATCTAGGTCATCTCTTTGAAATACCAACTTCAGGGAGGTAATTCTTATCAGAAGAAAAACAAAAGGGGGAAAGGTTATTTTGAAGCTTAGGTGAATAAAAGTCTGTCTTCCTCCAATTATTAACAAGCTTTAGCCATTTAAGCAGGTAACTTTTAATTATCTCATCTGCCAAAAAAAAAAAAAAATTTGGATCCAATGTCTTTTATAACTGGTGAGTTCAGTATTGTTAGGGGAAGCACACAGATTGAAACTGCCCACCCTGGCCAGGCACCGTAGTAACCATTTGCATGAGTTGTTTTATGACAGGAGATCCTGATAAGGAATACGGAACTAATAAGCCACCACCAACCGGAAGAGTTCGGGAAAGATTGAAAGGAGACACCACGTGTCCGTCCACTTCCCAGAATCCCTCTCGCTAACATCCGTCTTGGCTGAGTGGTGCGTGGGCCACCAGTAAAGACTCTGAATTAGAATGATTGGCCAAAGACCACCCGGAAACTAATCCCATCACCATAAAACCCGAGACCCTTACCCTACTGCTCTCCACTCGGGCGCCCTTTCCCAATAAAATCTCTTGCTTTGTCAGCATGTGTCTCTTCGGACAATTCATTTCTGAGTGTTAGACAAGAGCCCAATTTCAGGTCCTGAAGGGGTCCGCCTTCCTGCAACAGTATTACTGCACCGGATCCACAGCTAAAATTGGAAATCGGAAGCTATAAGGTCTCTGTTTACTTCTGAATGTATGTTTATGTATATGGATGCGTGCATGCTAAGTCACTTCAGTCATGTCTGACTCTTTACCATCCTATGGATTATAGCCTGCCAGGCTTCTCTGTCCATGGCATTCACCAGGCAAGAACACTGGAGTGGGTTGCCATGCCCTCCTCCAAAGGATCTTCCTGACCCAGACGTGGAACCTGCGTCTCTTATGTCTCCTGCATTGGCAGGCAGGTTCTTTATCACTAGTGCCACCTGGGAAGCCCATGTATATGGGCCCTCAGTCTTTCTCAAAGATGGAGAAGCTCTATACAGTCAGCAAAAACAAGACTGGGAGCTGACTGTGGCTCAGATCATGAACTCCTTATTGCCAAATTCAGACTTAAGTTGAAGAAAGTAGGGAAAACCACTAGACCACTCAGGTATGACCTAAATCAAATCCCTTATGATTATACAGTGGAAGTGACAAATAAATTCAAGGGATTAGATCTGATAGACAGAGTGCCTGAAAAACTATGGACAAAGGTTTATGATATTGGACAGGAGGCAGTGGTCAAGACCATACCCAAGAAAAAGAAATGCAAAAAGGTTGCCTGGGAAAGCTATGAAAAGAAGAAAAGTTAAAGGCAACGGGGAAAAGGAATGCTATACCCATTTGAATGCAGAGTTCCAAAGAATAGCAAGAAGAGATAAGAAAACCTTCCTCAGTGATCCATGCAAAGAAATAGAGGAAAACAACAGAATGGGAAAGACCAGAGATCCCTTCAAGAAAATTAGAGATACCAAGAGAAATTTTCATGCAAAGATGGGCACAATAAAGGACAGGAATGGTATGGACCTAACAGAAGCAGAAGATATTAAGAAGAGGTGGCAAGAATACACAGAAGAACTATACAAAAAAGACCTTCACAACCCAGATAATCACAATGGTGTGATCACTCACCTAGAGCCAGACATCCTGGAATGTGAAGTCAAATGGGCTTTAGGAAGCATCACTACAAACAAAGCTAGCGGAGGTGATGGAATTCCAGTTGAGCTAGTTCAAATACTGAAAGATGATGCTGTGACAGTGCTGCACTCAATATGCCAGCAAATTTGGAAAACTCAGCAGTGGCCATAGGACTGGAAAAGGTCAGTTTTCATTCCAATCCCAAAGAAAGGCAATGCTAAAGAATGCTCAAACTGCCACACAGTTGCACTCATCTCATACACTAGCAAAGTAATGCTCAAAATTCTCTAAACCAGGCTTCAGCAGTACGTGAACCATGAACTTTTAGATGTTCAAGCTGGTTTTAGAAAAGGCAGAGGAACCAGAGATCAAATTGACAACATCCATTGGATCATAGAACAAGCAAGAGAATTCCAGAAAAACATCTACTTCTGCTTTATTGACTACGCCAAAGCCTTTGACTGTGTGGACACAACAAACTGTAGAAAATTCTTCAAGAGATGGGAATACCAGGCCACCTTACCTGCCTCCTGAGAAATCTGTATGCAGGTCAAAAAGCAATAGTTAGAACTGGACATGGAACAACAGACTGGTTCCACATTGGGAAAGGAGTACGTCAAGGCTGTATATTGTCACCCTGCTTATTTAACTGCAGAGATATTAAACTAATTAGGCTTATTTGATATGTTACATTAAATGGGAAACATTTTCAAATAAGGAATAGTAAGTTTTCTTTATGGTGTGTTCGTATAAGCATCTTCAAGGAGATTCATAGAAAAGAAACTGACATGTAGAGGTTTCTGAAAACTTTAAGAGCATAAAACCAAACTGGGTAAGAATTTCCAGAACTAATGGAAAAACTAGATTCAAACAGAAAAAGAATTAACAACATGGGACTCAATTTTTATGACTTCTCGTTTGAAACATTGCTGGTTCTTTAATGCTTTGTTTTTCCAGACATAAGTTTCCTTAAGGAAACATTTTCTCTTAAGCTACCTACAGCAATTTGGTAAAGCATACCTTTGTAAGCATAGATGAAACATCAGCCCCCTACCTGATCACTCCAGAATTCAGAAATTCTTGACTATTCTTTTCTTTTCATTAAAATATGTGTGTGTGTGTGTGTTAGTCACTCAGTCATGTCTGACTCTTTGCAACCTCATGAACTGTAGCCCGCCAGGCTCCTCTGTCCATGGAATTCTCCAGTCAAGAATACTGGAGTGGGATGCCATTTCCTTCTCCATATATATTTACTTTGGGTCTTAGTTGTGGCACATGGGCTCTGGAGCTCGGGGACTCAGTAGCTGCTATGCACAGGTTTAGTGGCGTCGCGGCATGTGGGATCTTGTTTTCCAAACCAGAGATTGAACTTGTGTACCCTGCGTTGGAAGGTGGGTTCTTAACCACTGGACACCAATCAAGTCCCTTGACTTCTTTTCATGGCTAACATAGTTAATTACTTGCATAATTTCAATAAGGACCTCTTCTCCTTTAATAAGACACAGTTGGAAACATTGGCTATACCACTAAGGCTTTGGCTGGAATGTCATCTTTGGGAGATGTGGATATACTCAGATATGACCAGACTGTTTTAAGGAACTGAGATTGGCTTTTACAGAGACAATATAGTCCCTTGGAGAAACTTGATACTTTGCTTAGAAGGCTCCAGCAAAGCAGTCTTGAAAAGACCTTATGTGGTTGATCACTGTTCTTGCTGCATTTGTGTAGATGATCAGGCCAAGTTTAATGGTAGCGATTTACTTTTGCTGTGATTATCTTTTGTTTAAAAAAACTGAGGTCATTGTAGAGGGAAGAAACTGTGTTTGCTCCTTCGTCGATGTTGGATTCTGGTCATGTTGATTGCCTTTGAGGTTTTGCTATATACCCATGACTGGACTGGGCTCTGAATTCTTCTAGTTTCCTCAGATACCTGCCTACAGCTCTCCAAATGAACATTTCTAATTTTTTCCCACCCTTCTTGGGAATTACTGAAAACAAAGCCTGAGCTTGACTTGTCTTGGAAGGGACTATGCCAGGTCCTTCTCACTACCCAGATGGCAGCTAAACTTCAGGGACTTGAACCTTAGGTAATGCATATCACACATAAAGAAGCCTCCACCTAACATCTGGTCTTATACCAATGTTGGAGGCCACCTGAGATCAGAATAACATAGACGTTTACCAGAAAAATCTCTGAGTCCCATTAGAAAGTTGAAAGTGAAAGATAAGTCACTTAGTCGTGTCCGACTCTTTGCGACCCCATGGACTGTAGCCCACCAGGCTTCTCCGTGTATGGGATTCTCCAGGCAAGAGTGCTGGAGTGGGTTGCCATCCCATTAGTTATGAGAAAAACCCATTCAGGGGCCCTGACTTGAGGTGATATGGGGTATCTGTAAGGCCACTAACTTGATGGATTGTTGTTTACATTCTCATAGTCTCTTTAGAGTGAAAAGACAATTCAGACAGGATTACCAGGATGAATATTAAAATAAAGGAGGATAGAGGGGAGCAGGAGTTATGAGAATCTTATAGTCTTTTGTTTTAGATAATCTTTTCTCTGCTTGTATCTTTAATCTTTCATTAGCCATTTGTAATGACCCTTTCAATGAAGCCATTTTGTAATTTTAAGGCTTTAGGAATTTTCTGCACAGCAATTAAAATAGATATCCCATTCTGTTTGATTTGTTTTGGGAAAACTTGCTTTCAAATATACTTCTTAAATGAATGATCTTGTCTAATTATAATGTTCCCCATTACAGCCATTATAATTCTCTCTCTTTTTTTTTTTCCAAGTAAGATTTTAACATTTCTCTAGATATTTATAAGTTCCAGGACCACAGTTCTTTGACATGAAATAGGCAAGTGTTCCAAAGGTGCTGTGTTCAACTCTTTGGAATTTAAGAGTTCTGTTTACTTATTTAGCTAAGACTTTGAGTCTCTCAGAGCCAAACTAATACCTAAAAGTGATGTGCTGCCAGGCTGGGAATAGTGCAATGTTTTATAGTATGTTTCATTGCACAGAAATTGTCTTGAGGTTGGTGAGTGACCTAGTGTTGCTCTAACTCATTTTCCATGACCAACTTCTCCTAATGCGAGAGTTTTGGGTGGCAAGTTTTAGGTGGCAAGCACTTTAACAGTTTTTCAATGCTTGAGCCATGCTTACCAGTTTTTGCAGGTTTTTGTCTTCCAAGGTTTCCACTAGAATCTACATCCATAGGAGGAAATGGAAAGAAAGAAGGGGCCCAAGCTATAACTTAGAAGAATAGAATAAAATCATATTTCCTTCCCTACAAAAGAAATGAAAATGTTTAAGCTCTCTCCCCTAACACTGGACATCTGGGGGTATCTTATGGAGGGTAGGGACTAGGTTTTATTTCTCTCTGCATCTGAAGCACTGGCATGATGCCGATAGGTAATAAATGCTGTTGAAACATCCATTTGGTGTTGCTTTACTTCTATGTGTTTCACTATATTTATGTAAACTGGAGGCAAAAATAGTCCCCACCTCAAAGGATTATTGTGAAGATAACTGAAGAAATACACTTAGCCTGGAGTTTGGCATACCGTGTGTGTGTGTGTGTGTTCAGTCATTCAGTCATGCCTTACTCTTTGCAACCCCATGGACTGTAGCCTGCCAGGCTCCTCTGCCCGTGGGATTTTCCAGGCAAGAATACTGGCGTGAGTTGTCATTTCCTATTCCAGGGGATATTCCCAACCCAGGGATCGAACCCACATCTCTTGGATTCTTTAGCAGGTGGATTCTTTAGCACAGTGCCACCTGGGAAGCCCTTGGCATAAAGTAAGTGCTCAATAAACTTACTTTATTTAAAGAGGGAAGTGCTTCTTTACAACCCTCGATGTTTCCTTCTGTGTGGAGGGAGCTCCATTAACATAACATTCTCAGCCGTCAGTCAAGGTGGAGAGGAAGGATATCACACTGATCAAAGCAGCAAGAGCACAGTGGCCGTGCCTGGTTCAGTTGCTTCTTTTTCCTCTTAGGAATGAACTAGCCCCAAAGAGTACAAACCCTCCCTGTTCCTCCAGAGACAGACTGCTTTTGTATGAGAATTGGGTGCGGGGGTGTCAGAGAAAGAGGTGGGAATGGAAAAGGGGAAGAAGTCTATGTAACCCTGATCCACCCTGATTCACACTTTCCAGCCCTAGGTCTGCTAAACCCAGGGTTCGGTAGTAGGAAGCTGTAGTGACATGGCTCCTGTTACTGTCACTGCCGGTGACCCATTGGAGACTTGGTATTTCCCATCTCCTCAACTTTGGGCTTTTCTGGTTTAGAGGTCCAGCTTCCAGGTTGGGGAGGGGGTCCATTCCCACCAGAGACTATAACAAAAGAACCACTGAACTATAAGTAATGGCTACTACCAGGTTACTTGGGGCTCACTGTGCCAAGGAACTTGGCAAGAAGTACAGTTACCATCTTGGCAAGAGAAATTGACTCTGGCCCGTAGAAGGAGGTAGGGCTGCTGAACACATTGGCACACTGGGCATACAAAGGAATCTGGTGCCCAGGTCATCTGTTTTGCCTCTCTTGGCATTCCCTTGACCAGTTTTCATGGTAAATGGACAACTTTAGCAACCATAGCCTAAGGAAGGCATGGCACCCAGAGAAAACATCATCAAGGATGAGAATCTCATCACATCACCTGGATAGCCACTTAGACCAGTAGAGGTGTTTTCTGAGGATGAGGGAGACAGTGAGTACCAGCTGTGGTCTCAAGACCAGCTCCTGTGATGATGGGGCTGTAGTTTGTCCTACTAATGTTTTCCTTCTATGCCTTTGCCAGGAAAAAAAGCCTGGAAGCATTATGGAAAAGTTGCTTCCAGAAATTGAATAAAGAAGTAGATTCATGTAGTGGACACTCTTATGAGTGGCCAGGATTTTCTTTGAGGACAAAACAATTATTCCCCCTCTGCTGTAGATGCTGCTAGTTGACAGCTCTCAGCCAATAGTCCTCTCTAGGGACTGTCTTTAACTGAATATAGCTATCTTTCAAAGTCACACCCTTTTCCAGGGGTAGCCTGAGTCCTAGACTGGCCTATATAAAAGTATAAAGACCAACTGTGCTCCAACTGAGACCTCTGAATGGCCCTCATCATTGCTTCTTTCCTCTCTGCCAACCCTGCTTTCTTTCCATTTGCTCCTATGGTTGTAGATCACACGAGGATTCCCCAATAGACTTCCTGCAACCTAATCTCCAGCTCAGATGTTGCTTCCCACAATGTGCAACAGAAACCCATTTGCTCTCACTAAGCAATGTTGTCCAATCTAGTCCTTATCCACACTAAGACGCTATCTGGCCTACATCTACCCTACTCTGCCTGATTTCTGATTCAGAATCTGGACAGGATTGCAAGCACTGTTGGACTGCTTGAAGTGGACTTGCATGATGGACTGCTTCAAAATCCCATCAGTCGGGCTTCCCTGGTGGTCCAGTGATTAAGAATCTGCCTTGCAACGCAGGGAACATGGTTCCATCCCTGATCCAGGAAGATCTCACGTGTGTCAGAGCAGCTAAGTCACAGCTATTGAGCCTGCACTCTAGAGTCCTCAAACCACAACGACTGAGCTTGCATACTGCAACTACTGAAGCCTGAGTACCCTAGATAGAGCAGGTGCCCCACAATAAGAAAAGCCACAACAATGAGAAGCTCATGAACTACAACAAAGAGTAGCCCCCAACTCGCCACAACTAGAGAAAGCCCCTGTGCAGCAACAAAAACTCAGTGCAGCCAAAAAGACAATAAAATAAAATTATAAGTCTTAAAAAAAAATACCAAAAGTCATTATTATCAGAACATCAAGGAAAGGCTAGTGAACAGAGGCAAGCAGGACACCAATGGTATCTCTGTCATATGGACCATCATTTATAGAACAAGAACCAGGCAAAGAGTCTAGGGTTTGGGAAAGTCAGGATGGACTCAACCATGGTGAGAGGAATTTTTTTTTTAATTTTTTAATATTTATTTTTATTTATTTGGCTGTGCTGGGACTTTGTTATGGCACACAGAATCTTTAGTTGTGGCACGTGGGATCTAGTTCCCCATCTAGGGGTCAAACGTGGGCCCCCTGCTTTGGGAGCATGGAGTCTTAGCCCGTGGCCCACCAGGGAAGTCCTGCGAGGGAATTGAATTTCATGCTTTATCCTTCATAAGCAGCCTCACTGTGGAGCACCTTACAGTCAAGGATCAGACCAAGAATTTCCTGACAATAATAAAGGATGAGGTGTTCAAATGTGCCTGATAACTTCATCATCTGGCCAGTCATGAGCAGTAGGGTCTAGTGAGAAGAATACAGGCTTGGGACAAGAGTGACCACTGTCTGACTCCCAATTTACCTATCATGACCGCAAACAAGCTGCTTAACTTTGCTGAGCCTCCTTTCCTCATCTGCTAAATAAAACAAGAAGAACCTTGCAGAGTTGGTGGGAGGATTAAATAAGATAATGTATGTAAAGCTCCTAGCACAGAGCCTGGCTTTCAACAACTGATAGGCATTTGAATTTTTCCATAAAGAGTTTTTAAGCTTTTCAATGTGATGAGTTATGACTGGTCTGTCCTAGCCGATTCATTTACCTCCCACTGTGCCATTTCTAAATAAGGAGACTATTTACACTTGGACAGAGTGAGACGTGAGTTTTTGGGCAGCTATGTAGGGCAGGGAGCTATCTAATGAGCATGGCTTATTTTTACCCACCACTTCTACATTTTGGACGTCACCATTTTGACACAGTTCAGCCCTTCCGGTAAAATGATATTTCCTGCTCACCTGCAAAAGGTGAGTTATATAATGCCACTTGGTCTCAAAGGACAGAAGGCAATCAGCTCCAAACAGAGCGAGGTGTTGAAGCACAACTTAAGGGCATGTGAGACCAGGAGACCAGAAGGCCCGGGCTGGAATGGACAAGATGGTGACATGGCCAGAGCCAGGATCTTTGCTGGGACAGTGTAAGAAATGAAGAAAGAAGGTTCCTTGGTTCAACTGCAATTCTTGAGTCATTTCCCCAGAGTCCATTGCAAGAAAACACAGATAATAATTCAGAGAAATACTTTACCGCAGGAGGAGGAAATGCTGGAAGAAAATATCAAAGGGATTTGAAAAGCAGAAGTTCAAGGCTATCACCTGGGAAGACTCACCCCTCTGCCCAGCCCTTTGGCGCCATATCCTTCAGGCTTCTGTTGACAATAGAATGTTTGTCCCCATATCCCTGGGATTCAGCTTTGGAAAAACAAGAAGATTGACCTGACCAAGAGAGGGAGCAAGACAAGCAAGAGCTTCCTAAGGATCCTGGACTCCCAGCTCCACCTGAATTGGCTCCTTCAGAAGACTGAGGGGTCTTCAGACCAGACCCAACTGGCGTCTGGAGGGACAGGCCCATCCAACCACCTAGGGAGTGACCTTGTCAGCTGCTGTGGTCTGTTTTTCTCTGTACACCAAGTTTTCACCTGAACAAATCCAAAATTCCTCTGAATTTTGATTCTCGGTCCCCAACTTCTTTTCTCTTTACCCTTTTACCATTTCTCTACCTTCTACCATAGAAACTATCTGAGAACAGAAGCTTGAAGTGAATTTTCTTCTCTGAAATCTCTGGGATGGTCTACTGGTTAACACTTATCTGATTGCACAATGGAAGGTTTTGTCCTGTGCTGAATGTATTCCCATGCCCCGAGAGTGGAAAGGGGCTCAGGTGATCAAGAGGGCTCTGGTGACTATGTGTGTGTGCGTGCATGCTCAGTCTCTCAGTCATGTCTAGCTCTTTTGTGACGTCATGGACTGTAGCCCACCAGGCTTCTCTGTCCATGGGATTTCCCAGGCAAGAATATTGGAGTGTGCTGCCATTTCTTTCTCCAGGGGATCTTCCTGACCCAGGGTCTTCCTGACCTGGGTCTCCTGCATCGGCAGGTG
Source organism: Bos grunniens (assembly GCF_055505025.1). Taxonomy (NCBI): domain Eukaryota; kingdom Metazoa; phylum Chordata; class Mammalia; order Artiodactyla; family Bovidae; genus Bos; species Bos grunniens. Next base: position 53,215,000 of record NC_141180.1, read on the forward strand.
GATTCTTTACCACTGTGCCACCTGGGAAGCCCCTGGTGACCCTGACCCTCCTGCAATCACAGCCCTGACCACCTACACACAAGACTGACACCTAGGCTACCCTCAAAACCCTTTCCCTTCTGATTACATCAGTGTATGCATCAGAAGGGGCCTTTGGGCAAAACTACCTATGACAATAATAATAATAATGCCATCCATTGAGCACCATGACATGAAGGGCTTCTCATCCATTACTTTACTTGATCCTCACAACACCCCTATAAAAGTAGATATTATTGTTTTTCCACTTAGCAGATAACAAAACCAAGATTTGGAAAGGATAAATAACTTGCTCAAGTTGTGTAGGTAGTAAGTGACAGAGCCAAGGCTGACCCTCAGTTCCAGCCGATGGCAGACCCTAAGCTCTTAACCACACTTAACTCTGTGGAGCCTCTGGTGCTTCTGAATAGAGGATCCAGGTACATACTTCAGCCCTCATGCCCCTTCCTCCAGAAAGCTTTCCTTAGTCCCTCCCCTCCCACCCTCCAGCTCCCCTATTCCCAGGCCATGTCTTGCTCACAACTGCATTGCTTCATGGGCTGATGTGTCTGCTTCCCTCAGCAGAGTGAGGATCTTGCTTGGCTCTTGAAAGAGAAGACTATCTTACTCATTCTTATATCCTTGAACCCTGTGAGAACCTGACCCAGAAAGGGGCTGAACCTAAAGGCTTTCAGGTTTTCCCAGAGACTGGAGCTACCATGTAGGCCCTTGAGGGGTGCAGGACTGAGAAGGTAGGTGGAAGAAGAAATGGGACTGAAAACCAACCCATCTGGAGCCACATCCACCAAAAGTAGGTTGTTGTGGTGGTTTAGTCACTAAGTCATGTCCGACTCTTTTCGACCCCATGAACTGCAGCATGCCAGGCTTCCCTGTCCTTCACTATCTCCTGGAGTTTGCTCAAATTTATGTCCATTGAGCCCATAATGCTATCTAGCCATCTCATCCTCTGTCACCCACTTTTTCTCCTGCCCTCAATCTTTCCCTGCATCAGATTCTTTTCCAATGAGTCAGCTATTCACACCAGGTGCCCAAAATATTGGAGCTTCAGCATCTGTCCTTCCAATGAATATTCAGGGTTTATTTCCTTTAGGACTGACTGGTTTGATTTCTTTGCAGTCCAAGGGACTGTCAAGAGTCTTCTCTAGCACCACAATTTGGAAGCATTCATTCTTCAGTGCTCAGCAAGTGGGTTACTTTTCTTAATGGCCACGAAGGTGCCCTTGGGATAGCTCAGCCACTCTGAACTGGGAATTAACAGTTTGACAGTTGGAATCCACATTAGACAGCCCAGATGCTCCCAATCCTGTTTGGTTTAGGCAATCCAGCTGTGAGGTTTCATCACGGGGATATTATAGACTGAATGTTTGTATATCCCCCAAATTAGTATGTTGAAATCCTGTCCCTCAATGTGATGGTATTAGGAGGTAGGGCCTTTGGGAGCTAATTAGGGTTAGATGAGGTCATGAAGGTGGGGCCCCCATGAATGGGATTAGTGCCCTTCTAAGAGTCACAAGAGAACTTGCATCTTTCTGCTCTCCACCCAGTGAGGATACAAGAAGTCAGTAATCCTCAACCCAGAAAAGGGTGTCCCTAGGGCTCAGTCTTGCAGGCACCCTGATTTCAGACTTCCAGCCTCCAGATTGGTGAGAAATAAGTGACTGTTGTTTATAAGTCACTCAGTCTATGATACTTTGTTATAACAGCCCGAACAGACTAAGACAAGATGTGATCTGAGGTGCCTAGTTTGGTTCAACCACTTATGGTTTTCAAGATAAATGTCCTGAGTAGGTCAAGTTTATTTTTCTCCATCCTGTCTGGGAACTTGAAGTCCCAGCAAGAGCATGTAGCTGTGAGTTTCATGAAGCAAGAAGCTCAGGCCTGAGTTGCTCTCTCATCTCCTCTGACAGCCCAAACTTAGTTCTTTTCAATTATATGCATGAAAAATAGCATTTAACCTAGTAAACCCTCATCCCAGCGTAGTCTTACATTATTCAAAACCAGAGTAATGATCCTTTAAATAGAATCATAGCTTCACCTCTCTGTCACCATGTCCTTACCTTTCAAATTGAGAACCAACATCACCAAAAACAGAGACACTATTTTTAGGTATTTCAATAGTTTCTTATAAAATCAGCTAAATATAAAAGGTGCTGGTTATTCATTTGACCATTTGGGCCAACTAAGAGTGGTGGGTGTCTCCTGGACACCAAGATAAAATTCAGTCTCTAAAGCTCATTTCGGTTGCTGGGTTAGCCCATGCAGCGCATAATGCAAAGCATGGGCTCTGGGGCCAAACTCATCAGCCAGGTGCGCTGCTTACACTGTGTGACCTTGCTTCCTTGACTCAGTGTCCTCACCTGCTAATATAAGGAGGGTGATGGCACCTCGCCTGAAGGATTAAGCCTGAGGGTTTAGCAAAATAATCCCAGTGAAGTACTTAGCATGGTGCCAAGCATGTAGAAATGCTTATGTGTAATCAAAACCCTTTTTTAAAAAAATCATTCCTGTCTGAGATACAACTAAAATTATTCCAAAGAGATTGGGCCCTTTTAGAAATGTTATCAGCAGAGAATTAGTTTTGTGAGTTGTCAGAAATTATGCCTGACACATCTGCAGAAGCCGAGAGACTAAATAAGTTCACCGTGTGAGCCTGAGAGACACAGAGCAAAGTTGTGGCTCCGCCCATTTCCTTTTCCCAGCTGGGACAACTGAACAGAAGAATCAGTCCATTTATTGTCATCTTTCTCATGCCAGCACTTGCTCACTCTCCCGTTTTGTTCCCCAGGGTGACCTGCAGGCCTGGTAGGTGGCACTGTTGGTTCCAGCTGTGCTTGGATTCTCTGAGCAACCAGACCATGTGGTCTTGGGTAAATTCCCTATCTGTTCAACTCACCCATGGGACTGAGGGTCTTGGGGGTCATCTTAGGGATCCTGGGCCCGCCATGGGCAGTGGTAGAGGGGAGCACACCTGAGCCTGGACCAGGTGAGCTGCTGAGTCAAAACATAAGTACCAAGAGGAGGTGCTCTTGCCCAGGAAAGTCTCAGTCTGAGAACTGAAAGTGTTAGTCATTCAGCCATGTCCCATGGACAGAGGAGCCTGGGAGCTATTGTATATGGGGTTGCAAAGAGTCAGTCATGACTGAGCGTCTGAGCATACATCCTGACATATAGTTAATGTCTGAATCTTTATGACCCTATGGACTGTAGCCTGCCAGGCTCCTCTGTCCTTGGAATTCTTCAGGCAAGAATACTGGAGTGGGTAGACATTCTCTTCTCCAGGAGATCTTCCCAACCCAGGCGTCGAACCTGAGTTTCCTACATTGCAGGCAGATCCTTTACCATCTGAGCCACCAAGGAATCCCTTGAGGACAGAAAGTCCAGGGAAAACTGGGGTGGCTGGCCACTTGAGGAGAATCCTGAAGGTCCCCTCACAGGTGGTGCCTGGGCAGAGGCATCAGTCATGTCAGGATAGGCACTAGAGCAACAGCACTGACCCCAAACTTTATGACAGTGTAGTCACAGCCCTTCAGAGAAATCAGCGCTAGTCACCAGGCTCTGGCCTGGTGTAAGACCTTTGATATGCTTAAGAATCGTGTTTATTTCATCTTTCTGTTTCCTCCAGACTACCTGTCCCTTTAGGCTGTGTGCTCACCTTGAAATCCCCTTGTCACTCTGCTCTGAGCTCTCACCACGATGGGCCCTGGCTTTACCTTTTGAAGCCAGAGAAAAACCAAAGGTTCTGAGAGTCAGGTCCCAACTCTGGGTCAAAGTCTCATATTTAGAATCCAGGGGGCTGTATGGGCTGCAGGTTCAGAGCCCATGAGACTCTAACCTGGCCTCATCTGAACCTGAATGTGCATCAGAGCAATCAGTTTAGCTCTGGATTTGCTCAGAGGTGTGTCGGGGGTGAGGTGCATGACAGAAAGTCTTGCCCAGGGTGAAACCAAGTCAGAGTGGTGGGAATTTCTCCAGAGCACTCCTTTCTTGTCTTCCTTAGCATCCCATCCACCTTTACTCTCCGGGGTCTTAACAAGCCCCTGTGAGTGCACCTGCCCCTGTGAATCTCCCCTAAGAAGCCTCCCACCCCTCCCTCCCACTCTTCAGCCCCTACTATAAACTCCTGGTGTTCTCAGAGATTGTACCACAAAAAATGCACTCTTAATGATCATGAAATCCTTATTGCAAAATTCATACTTATATTGAAGAAAGTAGGGGGAAAGTGCTAGAACATTCAGGTATGACCTAAATCAAATCCCTTATGAATATACAGTGGAAGTGACAAATAGATTCAAGGTATTAGATCTGATAGACAGAGTGCTGAAAAACTATGGATGGAGGTTCATGACTGTACAGGAGGCAGTGACCAAGGCCATCACCAAGAAAAAGAAATGCAAAAAGGCAAGATGGTTGTCTGAGGAGGTCTTACAAACAGCTGAAGGCAAAGGAGAAAAGCCCAGATAAACCCATCTGAATGCAGAGTTCCAAAGAATAGCAAGGAGACATAAGAAAGCCTTCCTCAATGATCAGTGCAAAGAATTAAGAGGAAAACAATAGAATGAGAAAGAGTAGAGATCACTTCAAGAAAGTTAGACATACCAAGGGAACATTTCATGCAAAGATGGGCACAATAAAGGACAGAAATTATATGGACCTAAACAAAAGCAGACGATATTAAGAAGAGGTGGCAAGAATACACAGAAGAACTGTACAAAAAGATGTTAATGACCCAGATAACCACAATGTTGTGATCACTCCCCTAGAGCCAGACATCCTGGAATGTGAAGTCAAATGGGCTTTAGGAAGCATCACTACAAACAAAACTAGTGGAGGTGATGGAATTCCAGTTGAGCTTTTTCAAATCCTAAAAGATGATTCTGTGAAAGTGCTGCACTCAATATGCCAGCAAATTTGGAAAACTCAGTAGTAGCCACAGGACTGGCAAAGGTCAGTTTTCATTCCAATCCCAAAGAAAGGCAATGCCAAAGAATGTTCAAACTACAACACAATTGCACTTATCTCACACACTAGCAAAATAATGCTCAAAATTCTCCTAGCCAGGCTTCAACAGTACATGAACCGTGAACTTCCAGATGTTCAACCTGGATTTAGAAAAGGCAGAGGAACCAGAGATCAAATTGCCAATATCCATTGGATCATAGAACAAGCAAGAGAGTTCCAGAAAAACATCTACTTCTGGTTTATTGACTACAGCAAAGCCTTTGACTGTGTGGATCACAACAAACTGTGGGAAATTCTTAAAGAGATGGGAATACTAGATCACTTTACCTGCCTCCTGAGAAATCTGTATGTAGGTCAAGAAGTTAGAACTGGATATGGAACAACAGAATGGTTCCAAATTGGGAAAGGGGTACATCACGGCTGTATATTGTCACTCTGCTTATTTACTTCTATGCAGAGCACATCATGCGAAATGCCGGGCGGGACCAAACACAAGCTGGAATCAAGATTTCTGGGAGAAATATCAATAACCTCAGATAGGCAGATGACACCACCCTTATGGCAGGAAGCAAAGAAGAACTAAAGAGCCTCTTGATGAAAGTGAAAGAGGAGAGTGAAAATGATGGCTTAAAACTCAACATTCAAAAAACAAAGATCATGGCATCTGGTCCCATCACTTCAAGTTAAGTAGATGGAGAAACAATGGAAACTGTGACAGGCTTAATTTTCTTGGGCTCCAAAATCACTGCAGATGGTGACTGCAACCATAAAATTAAAAGATGCTCCTTGGAAGAAAACTTATGACCAATCTAGACAGCATATTAAAAAGCCAAGACATTACTTTGCCAACAAAGGTCCGTCTAGTCAAAGCTATGGTTTTTCCAGTAGTCATGTATGGAAAGAGTTGGACTATAAAGAAAGCTGAGCACCAAAGAATGTATGCTTTTGAATTGTGGTGTTGGAGTAGACTCTTGAGAGTCCCTTGGATTGCAAGGAGATCCAACCAGTCAATCCTAAAGGAAATCAGTCCTGAATATTCATTGGAAGTACTGATGCTGAAGCTGAAGCTTCAATACTTGGGCTGCCTGATGCGAAGAACTGACCCATTGGAAAGACCCTGATGCTGGGAAAGATTGAAGGCAGGAGAAGGGGATGACAGAGGACGAGATGGTTGTATGGCCTCACCAACTTGATGGACATGAGTTTGAGTAAGCTCTGGCCGTTGGTGATGGACAGGGAAGCCTGACGTGCTGCAGTCCATGGGGTCACAAAGAGTCGGACATGACTGAGCAAATGAATTGAACTGAACTGAATGACTCTCTTAAGACTATCCTTTCAGGGATCATTGCTGTAGTTCATTTTCAGAGACGTTTGTCTGAACATGTATAAACCAGAAGAATTCAGAGAAAGTCCCATTATGTTGAAGAAATTAAAAGACTTTCTTGTTTTGTTCCTTGATTATTTCATGTTAATTTTGTTTCTCAATGCAATTTCAAGGTCATTCAGGAACAAGAAGCTTGTCTTATTTATCATACTCCCTATTTTTTTAAACCTTCAAAGCATCTACCTAGGTGTCAGAAAGCTAAAAAGGACTCAATAAATACAATCAGAAGATGTTGAATGAATTCTGAATACACCATGGCCACACCATGACGTCTCACACACCAAAGCTCAACAAGTGTTTGTTGAACTTATGGGTGAACACTCCTATATCTCGGAAATGGATCCAGCTTATCCAAATTTGCTATTCATTGGCTTGGTGAATAAGAATTCACCAGAAACAATACAAATATAAATATATGGAATCAGATCATAATATAATATTATAATAATATAATGAGTGGGATGTAGCCCTTGGTAGTTTAATGATTTCTCTACTTTTTATGGGAAAATTCTGGCTCATTATCTTCCCACTTATTGGCAAAGGGAGCTGAATGTATATTTGAAATACACATCCACCCTTCCTCTGGATTTTTCCTTGTGTCAACTTTCAAAAACCCCGGCTTCTTCAGTAGCTATAAGACAAGCCACAAGATGGCAAATTTTAATACAAAAAAAGAGTGGCATACATTTAAACTGCTGATATTCTGAGAAAAAATATCTCATAGTACTTTTCATTCTGTTAGCTGCTGTCTGCACATTGTGCAAATAGATTTCTATTTACTAATGGTGGCAATTAAGGCAAAGTCTTAAGCTTAACCAAATGATCGCTTACTCCAGCAGATATGCAAATCAACTTTCCTGTCATGATTAATTTTTCCATCTAGTTTGTTATGTGGTTCCCACAGCCTCAGAAGGAACAGCCTCTGTACTATGATATCAATCTTCCTGGCCACATATGAAAACCTAATTGGCAATAACAGAGAGATTCTGCTTTAAAAAAAAAAAAGTAAAATGAGTGACAGGAAAGTTCTAACCAGGTAACCTTCAACATCACTGTGCTCAGTCTCTTAATTTGTAAAATGAGCATGCATGGATGCGTGCTCAGTCGCTGAGTCATGTCCGACTCTTTGGGACTCCATGGATTATAGTTGCCTGGCTCCTCTGTCCACGGGATTCTCCAGCCAACGATACTGGAGCCGGTTGCCATTTCCTTCTCCAGGGTATCTTCCCACCCCAGGAATTGAACCTGTACCTCCTGAGTTTCCTGCATTGGCAGGCACATTCTTTGACCACTGAGCCACTTGAGAAGCCAAAATAAGCATATGATTTTTTAATTAAATATAATCGTATGCTGTGCACTTAACCTTGAACATAAACTATAACTGCTCAAGAAATGCTAGCCATTATAATAATAATTATAAAATATATTAAGAAAGTATACATTGTTGTTATTATTGTTGTTGCTAACGCTGAAGGGAAAAGTTTGTGGAACTGGAGCCTGAGATGACCATATTAGGCCTCAAACACGTGCAGAAAGAAAGGAACTAGAAAGAAGCAGGGATGAGAGAGATCACTGCTTCCCACCTTCCCATTTCGGCTTCCACTGGTTTCTTGCTCTCAGATATTCATGAAATTGAATCTGGTGCCTTTAAGTACATGCCCCGTGGAAGTCAGTGCCTTTTGACCAACTGACTTGGGGTAAAAGTTGAGCCCCCAGAGAATGACTTACTCAGTGTGAGATTGTAGCAGTTGTGTGCATGTGTTTGTGTGTGTTGGGGTAGAGAGGGTTGGAAGTCATACATTTTTATATCTTTAGGAGAAACACAAAAAGGGTGAGAGAAGGGAGAGGAAAGGGGTGAAGGTCAAAGTCTCCATGACATGACTCTTTCCTTTGCTTCTCCTCCATCTTACGTAAAGTTACTAAACTCACAAAATAATTGAGACACGTGAATTGGAGAGATGGAAACCAGTGATGGGGCAAGGATTTATTTTCATACTAAAGTGTTGGGATAAGGGCTGTCCAGGCAGCATGAAAGCACAGAGCAGAGAGGAGGAGGAACAACAAACATCAAGTGCACAAATAAACTACGGGACGGACTTTCAGACTTTCAAGAGCTGTAACACTGAGGCTTGGGGCACAGATGAATCTCTGAGAGCCACTAAAGACCCAGTAGGCATCTTGGATTGATGGATAGATGGACAGAGGGATTGATGGATGCATGCATGCATGGATAGATGCATGGATGAAGACAGAGGTAGAGAAATGTGTGAACTCCTTGAAGGCTGAGAGCAACAGCTTCATCTTATTCATTTTTGTATATTCAGTGTTGTACATGGCAGATATTTTCTAAATTCTTATGGAATAGATGAGTGATAAACAAATGAATAAATAGATAAATTAACTTGCAAGTACTAATCTTTTAATATACATTCTATCTATCCATTCACTGTTATCGTTATACTGAAACATACGAGTTTATTTTATAAGCTTATATATATTTCAAGGTTGAAGAAGATATTCCATCAGCTTAAGTATACTTACCATAAAGCAATCATTTAGTGCTTGCAAAAGACATAATCTTTCCTTCTGGTCCACCAGACAAACACTTATGTTCCATCTTCATTTGCTGCCATCCATCTGGGGACAAGGCAGTGGGAGAGGAGATTGCAGAATGATGTAACCAGTTAATGCAGCAATACATCGCCAGCCTGAGTGAGGCAGGAGCTACTACAAAGGAGCTGACTTGGGCTGTGAAGTGTATTCTGATTCTCTATCTCAGGTTTCTCCAGATTTCTGGAACTGAACATACCATTCGGCTCTGCATATCTGAACAGCTCTCATCATTGGCTAGATGTGAGAGTCTCCTGACTGTGAAGTTCTAAATCAGGCACAAACTCTGCCATCTCTACACATATCCACACACAGCTCTCTTGGTCTGCACTGGAGCAATATGGATCTGCCAACTGCTGCAGATTAATTTTATTTAGGCATCTTTTTCCCTAATCACACAGATTATTTCAGTAAAAAAGAAATCACTCCAATACCAGCTGTTAGCCTCAGTGCAGTCCTGGTAATTATCACCTTGTCAGACCTTGGAATCCTCCTACATGCTATATCATGGTTCTGAGTTCATCTGAATTTATGCATTATTTGCACAGATAATGACACCTATCAGATCACCTTTTAACTTCATTTGAAATGAAATTAACTGGCAAGGAGATCATAATGACTTATAGGAACACATTCTAAGCCTTAAAATAGCAAACTGATGTCCTCTCTCCTTCACTTACTCTGCCTTTCCTTCACTTTTCTCTCCAATTAGCCTGCCACTTTCTTCATCATCTCACTGGAGTCTTAGAACGGCAGGAAACTGGAGGTGCCAGATCATTAAAAAAAAAAAAAGATGTTCACTCGTGTGTGTGTGTGTGTGTGTGTAGACAAGCTGCTGATTCTAATTTCAAAGGATGGCATTTTATATCTTCCTGCTCTATTTCTCCCCCTGTCAACACCTCACTTAACGCTAGTGAGCTTCTAGAAGGCAATCCTCAAAGACGAAAATCAAACAAAATGAAAATTATAAATAGAATTAACCTCTTTTCCCTTTTCTTTCCCTTTCATTGCCTAGAAATTAGACTTATCATTGCATAACTCTAGCCCAGAACTTTTGCCTCAGACCCCTCTGTCCTATTTCCTTTTAAATATCTCACCTCAATGACCAATTGATCTTCAGAGTCAACATATCTGTGGTGGGGACTACTACACATTCACCAAAACCCACCTCAACTATATTTCCCAGTGTTCCATGTGGGTAGGCGTGGCTATATGATCAAGTTCTAAGCAAAGGAAAGTTGAGAAGTGATGTGGATCAGTACCAAGCCTGACTGACACTTTGCAGAACCTGTCATGTGACACTGCCTGTTCTTTGCCCATCTGTTGACGGCATGGAAAGGATTCTAAAGACCTTGAATAGGTTGAGCAGCCACAAGATGGAAGGAGCTTGGGCTTCTGAATGAGCTCGTGGGAGTCCCTCTGGCTGGGAACTCCTGCATTGAACTAGGATGTGAACCCAAAATAAACTTCCATTGTATTCAGGATTTATGTGTTACCATGCTTTGGTTTCCTGGGTAGGTGTGTGGGGGGGGGTGGCGGCGGGGGGCGGGGTGACCAACCCCCAGCTCCAAAGTTGGTTTGGATGTTAACACTGATGATGCTACGTGTGCGCAAGAGGGCATGAAGTGATCTATTAGTCACAGGTTGAATCTTTCAGGAGAAAGCAGGACAGGCTCCCAAGAAGGTCTACAGATGGCTTAGGAGAGTGAGGAAGGGTGACTGACTCAGGCTTTTACTGTGGTTAGTGGATGAAACCAGGGAAGGCTCCCAAACAAGCCAGGGGTTATGTGACTGGGAATGTCATTCTGACATTCTTATCAGCTTGCTCAGATATGGGAAAAGGGGGAAGGCAGCTGTCAGCAATCAAACATCAAAAACAGAACCAGACTCTGTTGCACCACAGCTGGAATCACCTTGACTTACACAACATCAAAACGGAATGCATTCTCATCCATCACCCAGCTCACTCCTGCCTTCTCTTCTGTTTCCCTTGAGACCAGACTTAACAACACCCCAAAAATTGGACACTGAACAAAGGACAACCTTGGAGAAGTGATTGGCATGAAAGCCATACTCCCTGAGCACTCACTCTGCTCCCACCTACTCCTGTCCCCTCACAGCCCCAGCTGGGAGAATTTCCCAGAGATTGAGGGCAGAGCAGGAGCCATGAGGGCCCTGTTTCTGCCAGAAGCACCACACAAGGGCTGAGCCGATGATGGCTTTCCGACACCTGCCCGGTACCCAGGAGACCATGCTTGGCTTTCTGTATGTTCCTCCCCATAGCTGCTTCCATGAGCCAGAGTCTCACAAGCCAAAAAAACAACAGTCAGAGAAAGACCTGGCTTTTTCCCCCCAAGGTTTCTCAACTGTTACAGGTACAGAAGGTGATGGAGTTCAGTGTTAGTCACTCTGTTACTCTGGAGACCCAGCTGTCTCTGCTCCTTTGAGTCTGTGTTTTTCAGTGATTTGGAGGAGAGTGAGCCCAGGGAGCTTTGCAGGGGTAAATAACCTGCAGACACTCTGTCTGGGTCTTTGCCTGTTTTCCTGTTACTGAACCAGCAAGACCTCTCCAGGACGCGGGCCTCCCCGTTGTTTTAACACTCTTCCCTCCTACATTCCTCCCAGGACAGTGATTCCTACTGACTGTAGGACTTATCTCTGCCTCCTGCTGATTCTAAAAGCAATCCAAATTTCAATTTACTTCAACATATATTTACTGTGGCCTGTTTAGGACTAAGGGTTTCCCAGGTGGCTCAGTGGTGAGAATCTGCCTGTCAATGCAGGAGACCCAAGAGACACAGGTTGGATCCCTGGGTCAGGAAGATCCCCTGGAGTAGGAAGTAGCAACCCAGTCCAGTATTCTTTCCTGGAAAATTCCATGGACAGAGGAGGCTGGCAGGCTACAGTCCATACGGTTGCAAAGAGTTGGATAAGACTGAGCGACTGAGAACACTTTTAAGACTAAGCCTAACTCTGGAACTATTGAAATAAATACTTACCCTCAAAGAGTTTATAACCTACGTGATACTCAATTCAACCCTTTCAATTTATTCTTACATTCAAATTATTTGGATTATCGTTAGTGTCATTGTCCAGTTTGGAGCAAGCCCAAATTTTTCATGTTACTTGCAATGTTTAGTTCCATATGTGGAACCCATTCCATCCCATAATACATACTCATTGATCTGTCACCATCGAGCCCAGAGAGCTCTGTCCCACACCTCTCTCTGAGTCTCTCCTGCTGCATTTCAGAGACCGTCATCCCTTGTGATGCTCATGACTGCAGGCTCTGCCCAGGTAGGTCTAGGAAAGCCTGCTGATGCACTCAGCCCAGTTTCCATGGGTACCACATGACACCTCTTCAGAGTCCTCACTGAGAAGGAACTGCTGCAGCCCCAAATGAAGAATAAGGGGTGGGGAAAGACTTCCCCCCACCCAAATCCTACCATCAGCCTTTCTGGAGCCTTCGGTTCTTTGAAGAGAGTATCCTTGAAGCTTCTGTGCCCAGTCCTATGAAATGGATTCTAGATACCCTGCTCGGGACGCATGCATTCCAGAACGGATCTGGTGCCTTCATGGGAAGTTCATTAGCAATAAATGTCACACGGGACAGAGTCGAGTGCAAAGCCCCACAACACCTGTTTCAGGATGACCTTCCACCTTCCAGGCTGATGCTGATCCATGAACCAGCACCCTTGGGTGCCCTCTGTTTAGCTCCCTAGAAAGTATCATCATCCAAGGGGTGCTGAACACTCGGGTCTAGAAGGCAGTGGGTTTCTCCGAGCTGTGAAGTTGAAACTTGTGATGGAGCTTCTCCCCCTGTAACCCACACCTAGGTGGCATGTGTCTCAAATGAGGAATGTGATCAGGCCTCAGTTTCTTATTTTTACCTAGAAGAGGTAAGTGCTACAGCCACCGCTGGCTCTTCAGTGCTAAGTTTTCCACTGCACTTGCAACCATGTTAGTTAGTTAGGGCTAGATACCATAGTGCAGTTATTTTAATCTAATTTGTTGTTGCTGTTTAGTCCCTCAGTTGTGTCCAACTCTTGCAACACCATGGACGGTAGCCCACCAGGTTCCTCTCTCCATGGGATTTCCCAAGGCAAGAATACTGGAGTGGGTTGCCATTTACTTCTCCAGGGGATCTTCCCAACCCAAGGAATGAAACTTTCTCTCTTGCATTGGCAGGTAGGTTCTTCACCACTGAGCCACTGGGGAAGCCCCATTTTTAATCTAATCGTGAAATATTAATCAATACGAAGAACTGCTAATTTTAAAGACTGGTTGCCCAGGCAGCAGGGTTCTAAGCCATCTCTTAGGTATCTGGTCCATAGGGCAGGCATTGGATTCTGCTGTGATTTCCAGCCCATGGAGAGGGATGTCTGTACCTTGTAGAGTCTAGAAAATTTCCTCAATTTCCTCAATTTTGGGCCTCTTCTGTAGCATCTGCCAAATTCTGTGGTGTAAATCCTCCCGGCATGGCTGATTGAAAGCTAAACTGGGACATCACTGGACACAAAAATGGGAGGAGGTGCAAACTAGTGTGCCGTTACACAGTGTTTCCATCACAGATGCAACTGACATCATCTCAGAAGCATAGGTCACAGCAAAACGTAATAAAATAATTAGGAGGTGATGAGTTTTGACTAGATTTTACCTTTGTTTTGCTGCTGATACTGCTAAGTCGCTTCAGTCGTGTCCAACTCTGTGCGACCCCATAGCGGGCAGCCCACCAGGCTCCCCTGTCCCTGGGATTCTCCAGGCAAGAACACTGGAGTGGGTTGCCATTTCCTTCTCCAATGCATGAAAGTGAAAAGTGGAAGTGAAGTTGCTCAGTCGTGTCCGACTCTTAGTGACCCCATGGACTGCAGCCCACCAGGCTCCTCCATCCATGGGATTTTCCAGGCAAGAGTACTGGAGTGGGGTGCCATTGCCTTTAATTTAACGAATTTAACTCTAAGCTTACATAACCAGTGTTAATGATAGCTCCGTTTAACAACCATTTAGCAAAATCCCTAAAAATGTAGTGATCGGTTCTCATAAGCCTGTATGAGCCAGCTCAAGCACACTACTAGCTGGGGAGGAAGAAAAGGTGGGCATCACAAGGTGTCCAAGTGGTCAAGTTCACAGCACAGGAAGACACTCCTGGGGCATCCAGAGCTGTCCCAGCAGAATTTAACAGAGTTTAACAGTAGAGAAGATCATAGCAGTGGTGGAGCAAAGCATGGATGATAGTATTCTGTGGCTGTATTGACCCTGTATCTATTTCCCAGTTGTGAGTGGATTGATAATTGAAACCCAGTCAGAGATGTCAGTATGAATGCTTTCTCCCTTGCAAATGCCACTATGCAAAGTAACTGCATCACATGCAGAGCTCCTGGCAACAAGACAGCTCCTGGTTCCTAATCAAGAAGACACTAACACCTGTCCCATCTTTCCCCAGAAACACCTGGCTGTGTCCTGAAGAATCACCTCTCCTCTCGGCTCACACTTCCCTCTGCCTGGATGAGGGCATGTTCCAGGATGCCTCCTCAAACACCTACAGCAATAACAGCCTTCTGCCTAGTCCTCTGCAGCAGAGGCAGCTCTGAGATCTAAACTTCATTTGCCGGCACACGGTTTAGAACAGAGCAGCCCAAGTCCAAGAAAAGAAAAGGTTATGAAACAGATCTGTGCAATGACACAGCATGAGCGCAATTAATTGTTGTCAAAGCATTTTGCTGGCTGCATTCATCTCTTATGTAGGAGAACAAAACTGTCATAATGGTGACAACTTTATTCAACACTGGTGCAATTACGAAGCCTAAAAATAGGAAGGAGAGGGGAGATTTGCTTGAGAGAGCTGAGCTCTGTTACCCATGCCTGGGACGGTTCTGCTCCCAGGATGGAGGGTGGAGAGGAAGGAAGCTTAGATTCATTGAATGTTGCCATGTGCTACTATGAGAAACGTTTTACCGTCTTATGTGACATAATCCTCCCTTCAACTCTGTGAAGCGAGGAGGAGTGGAGCAGAGCTCTGAGAAGCAAGATCTGTTGAGCACCCAGTATGAGATAGGCTCTCTGTACACACTCTACATACATAATCACTTTACCGTAACCTCTCTCAAAAGGAGGTATTATCCCCACTTTACAGATGGGAAAACTGAGTCTCAGAAAGATTAAGAAGCTCTTACAAGATGCCATGCTCAAATGCTGTCTATTACAAAGTCATTTATTTGGGCTTCCCTGAAGGCTCCGATGGTAAAGAATCTACTTGAAATGTGGGCAACATGGGTTTGATCCCTGGGTTGGGAAGATCCCCTGGAAAAGGGAACAGATACCCGCTCCAGTATTCTTGCCTCGAGAATTCCATGGACAGAGGAGCCTTGTGGGCTACAGTCCATAGGATCACAAAGAGCTGGACACAACTGAGGGACTAACACACACCCAAAGTCATTCAGGGACTCCCTTGGTGGTCCAGCGGCTAAGACTCTGAGCTCCCGATGCAGGAGGCCCAAGTTTGATCCCTGGTTGAGGAACTAGATTGTGCACAACACAACTAAGACTCAGCACAGCCAAATAAATGAAAATAAAGATTAAAACAAACAACAGTCATTGACGGGGACTTGTTCACTGTGAAACCTGTGAGGTGAGCAGAGCCGTACTTCAGGATAACGCCTCCTCTCTTCTCCCTTCTTCATCCCGTTTTCTACTCTCTCATTCCCTTGCCGTCTCTTGCAGGAAGGCAAAAATGGCCGAGGCTACAAAGCCACACAGTGGTGGCAGATCCTTGACTAATACCCAGATCTGTCTGCACCCCCTAAGCATGTGTCCTCAGACTGTGCCAGACAAGCTAGAGAGAGGTTTCAGCTTGCCCAAGAGGTAGGCAGAGAAAGCAGAAGCAGAGATAGGAAGAGAAGTTGGGTATTTCTGCCCCACATCTCTGAGAAGAAGGAACCCAGCCCAATTCTGGGGGCCAGGCACTGCCACAGCTTAGGAGCTGTGGCTCTGTCGACTCTGGGCAGAGTCTGACCGAGTGCAGCTGAATGGAAATTTTCAGCTCCAATCTGATGTGACTTCTTGTTGGCAGTTTTGGCAGCTCTTGTGAGGTTCTCTTTTTAATGAAGAGATACTAGTCACAGTATCTTACGTACCTTTTCAGGTGAATCCCATGATCATTGGTGGAGCTCTTGCTGAGATCCAGAACCACCTGAGGTGTCTATCCGCATTTCCTCATTTAACTCCTTATGCTTAATTGTTTCCATTTTATAGAAAAGCAGAGAAACAAAGGGGATTTTCCAGATCACTTGCCTAATAAATTGTATTATTACGGCTGCAATTCATTGGGCATCTATGAAGCGTGGGCACTGAACCAGGCACTTTCTGTCCATTGTCTCTCACTCTCACAGCTCCCCTAAGATGGGAGGGATCATAGCAGTTTTGCAAAGGAGGAAACTGAGGTTCAGAGAGGTCATCCAGTCAGGTTAGGATTAGAATTTGGAGCCCAAGGGCAAAAACTTTTCCTTTGTTGCACAATTTGTAAAAGCCTTGTTTTTCAACTTGGATTTTTGTGTTGATAAATTGAGTGCTTGGAAAAAAACTGGTCGAAGCTAGACTTGGGCTGGAGTCTACACTCTATGACTTCCTAGTAATTGTGACACTTGCTCATTTGTTTAACCTCTATGAGCTTTAGTGTTTCAACTATACATTGGGGACAGGAAGAGCTCCTGCCACACAGCACTGTTGTAAGGATTCAGTGACACCTTGCAGGTCAAATGCTTTGCACAATGCCAGGCACAGGGCAAATACTTGACAGCAGTTATCATGATTGGCCAGAGAACATGGCATTGAAAAGAGGTATCAGGTCCCAGCCTGACCTCCACTTAGGGGACTACAGATGGAAACATCAGGGGGGGGTAGCTGCTGGGTAGAAGAATCTCCACTCCTTCCCATGGCCAGGTTACTTCCCTCCCATTGGAAGACCTTGGCCTGGGTGGGCACCAGGCAGAGAAAAGGATGGCGAGTAAGACCCACCTCCTACAAAGAGTTGTGTTTACCATGTGCCGGGCACTCTTCTAGATTCTCTGCAGATGTGAACTCATTTAATCTTTATAATGTCAGTGCAGAGGGTGCCACTGTTCCCTTCATTAATGAAAGTGAAAAGTAAACTTAAATGACACCCCTCCCCCGCCAGGTCCCACTCTGACCCTTAGGGCACAGCCACACCAAGCCTACAGCCCTGCCTCCCTAAGGCAACGGGCACCAGGTCAGCATGGATGCCCCCCTGTGACATCTGTGCCTAAGGCAACGGGCACCAGGTCAGCATGGATGCCCCCCTGTGACATCTGTGCCCCTCCTCCTTGATGCTCACACACACACTTGGTAGGAAGAGCTCTCCATCACCCAAGGGTGACATTCATTTTGTGACTGATCCAGGGCGCTGCTTCTCCCGCTTCACCCTCCTTCCTCCTTTTGGTAATTTCTGTGGGATAAATGACAAGTGACAAAGATACTCAAGAAGGAAAAACTATGTGAGAAGAGGTAGACCTGGGCTTCAGTTCCAGCTGTAGCGATAGACACACCCCTTACTATTAAATAGCTCTGGGTCTCTGCAAGTGATTCATCTTCTGGACATTTTTCATCAATAAAGCAGAGATAATATCGACATCATGGTTTTCTCATGAGGATCAGACAGAAGCACATGAAACTTATAGAATAATGCCCAACTCCTCAATTACTAAGCTATTTCTATTATCTGGCCATTTATTTGTAGCCTTAAGCTCTAGTCCGGCTGTTCATCCAGGAAAGACTCATTTGCCCTGAGCCTCCCTGTTTTCCTGACCTGTAAACTGGGGGTTGAGAACATGCAACCTGCCATGTAGGATCACTGTGAGAGTTGGGAGAGGTCTTGCACAAAGCTCGGCACACAAAATGGCTCCACCAACTGTGTACTTTACTCTGATCTTATCATAATTCTCCCAGGAATTGAAAATTGGCTCAAACTCCCAACAACCACTGGCATTTCTTCCCAGTCACAACTCGTGGGGGAGAAATATTTGGATGTTTCTCTTTCATAAACATAAGAACTGCCCAAGAGACATTTGAAGTTTTTAAAAGCTTTTAGACAACCACCTTAGAGAAGAACTGCCCACAATAAAGCAAGTCTGAGGCTTGCCCATGAAAAAAAAGAAAATCAGGGGCTTCCTCTATAACTCTGTTTTAAGAATCTTCTCCTTCTCTCAGAAAGTTAATGTTAATCAAAACTTAATAGGATCCTAGCTACTTTCCCAGCTCTCAGGTGTGATGAAAAGAAAATGGGGTTTAAGGTCAGACAACCTGGGGGTCAAAGGCAGGTCTGGGACTGTTGTGTGACTACAGGTAAGACAGTTACCCTCTCTGAACCTCAGTCTCCTCACTTAGAAAACGGAAAAAAGAATCATATCAACGTCATAGGAATGTGAGGAAAGTCAAATGAGATGTAAAAACAGTCTGTAAAATGCAAAACACTATGAAAATGTGAATTGTTATTATTTACTGTTAAGAGAAATGATATCATATTTAACGCTCAATCCCAGTAAACAGAGTCCCTCAGGAAGCCCCGTATCTCTGTGTCCTCCTCCTTTTTAAGTTGGAAGTTGCTATTTACATTTTAACAGTCTTTTCACATTGGTATCTGCTATTATGTCATTTCAAATTGCTTTGGAAAGAGGCAAAGTATAAAAACAAACAACAGCTCCCGGACCATTTATCCTCTGCTCTCAGTTGCATTTGCAAGATGGCGGTAGGATCAGATCTGCTGTCTGCAGCCTGGAACCCAGGACTGGTTTCTCTGGTTGAAGGTAGCCGGTTATCTCAGGAATTGAATCAGAAATGATACTAACCAGCCCTAAAGGAAACTCCACCCCAACCACAGTTACTGAGCCAAGGGGAAGCCTGATCCCAAAAATATTGCCTTGAATCCTCTGGTTTCATACCTTCAACCTCAAAGCATAAATCTGCATTTTGTTTTCTGTAGAATTTTTAGAAGCAACGTGTCTTTTTGAAACTTTGCTTTCTCCACCTACCAGTTTACCATCTATATAGAGATGAAGCCAGCCTGTAACGGGTTTAAAATGAGACAGCCAGGTAGGCGAGACACTCAAGCAATCTCAGCGTTTTAAACACAGAATACATGTTACACAAACACCATTCATAAACCTGAGTCACAGACTTCAGATGGAAGCTGGTACATGTATAAATAGCCTGTGTATGTCAAACACAAGAAAAGAAGGGAAGTTGGGGGAATAAGGTCAAAATCATGGTGCCCAATTTAAACATAATAAAAATCTCAGCCTTGTCATTATTTACAACCCCGAGTACAACTCCTACCCAAGAAGGAGAGAATGTCGAATGGAAAATTCTAAATGAACTAATGTCCTCGTGTTGAACCAAACAGCACGAATGATGCAGCAGCATCAATGCAGCTATAGTTACGTTGTCTCACTTCTCAGCAGCCAGATGCCCACAGCACAGAACTGCCACACCAGCTCTTTCTGGCCTCGGGACTGTTTGGGAAGCCTTAAAAGTTAGTAGTTTTGACTAGTGTTGATTAATTGACTCGCCTCCAATGGCCCTGTGATCGTTTGGGATGACAACAAAACAGTACAGTTTGTGGTGGCGAAGAATTAACACTTTGAACATGTTATCAGTATTTTAAAAAATCATTTTTCCTACAATTTCCCCCCTTCCCACTTCCCAGCCCCTACTCCTGATTTTGGCCATAATTCTTTACCAACATACCGCCCCCAAACTCAGTTCCCAACATCACTGGGCTCTTACAAAGCAGAGCAGAAAAATAGACACCCTTGCAGACTCAAGGCTGGTTACAGCCCAAGGCAAGTCTGCACACCTTCCAGGCCCCGCCCATCGAAGTGAAGGGCGTGGCCAGGGCTTGGAAGAAACACAAGAGTCTCAGGTAAGTCCATGATATCCTTGAGATCTTCAATCTGTCCCACAGATGCAGCCTTGACTCTGGGTCACCCGGTTCCTCAGAGGGCACCCTCCAGCCTTCCAGCCATCACACCCACAGACCAGGAACGCAGCATGAACTTCAGGGAGCCTTTCAATAAAGAGGATTCAGGAAGCAGCAATTCTCATTCAGAAGAGGTTTCGTGTTTCATCACCCCACATGCCCCTGCTGCCCAGAAGGGATCTACAGGCCAAGTGTGGGGTGCGAACGCGGAAGACTGGTACACAGGGCGACCACACGTGTGACAGCGGGCTGGCTCGGGCGCTGGCTGCTGCCTGCTTCCGGCTCCCAATTCCGAGTATCTGCCCATCTCTGTCTGTCACATCCCCACACTGGTCCCTGCTCCTGTCACCAGCAGGATGGACTGCACAGCCTCGGGCCTCTCCCATCTCAGTCTCTGTGGATGTGCGTGGTCTTCGAGTTAAGAGCTCACTAAAGTGTAGATCATGCTGGATGCAAAAAGAAGAGGAAAAAAGACGGCATTAGTGGGAGCCTGCAAAGGACTTAGACGGCCCTTAAAAGAGGCACCTTCCAGAAGCCAGACCCCTGGCTTCTTTTTCATTCCTGTCACTAGAGCAACTTATCTGCTCCCCAAACTCTTCCCTCTTCTACTTCCCACCTCGTGTAACCATTGTTACGAGGCCACACTGTGCCCCTTGGATGAGAGATATGACTGCTCTGAGCGTCTCTCATTATTCTCAACAGGATAATGATTATGGCTGCTATTCCTCTTTTCTGCAATTGCAGGACAGGTCCCCAGGGGTCCGGGGTGCCGTGGATTCTTTATGCCACCAGCTGCCACATGCATATGTGATGGCCATGTCCAGGGGCTCCCAGATTATGCTGGTTAATATGTCAGTGCTGGGGAGAAGCTCACCATCATGACTGTAGGGACGTGTGTGTGAACACAGGCCCTCTGGGCTCACAAACTAAATGAATTCGTAGCTGGTTAATTCCCTGGCCCTCTTGTTTTTAACAAAGTCCAGGCATTAAGAGTATGTGTCTTACGGTGGTGTTCTAACACCACTGAGGAGGGGGTCACACATCCCTGTACTCTTAGAAAGGGCTGCAAGCTAATTCTGCAACAAGGAAGAAGGTTTTATACCAAAATATACACTCTATCTGGCAGAAAGAAAAACAACTCTTTTACAATATAGAGAGAAGAAAGGAAAATCTAAGAAACAAAACCAAAGACAATGAAACTGAAGAATTTTGCTTCTAACCTTCTCCAGCTGCAAAGCCCGAACAAGGCCCTTCTGAGAAGCTCAAGTTCTGCCTTTGAGAACGCAGTACGCCTCATGCTCACAGAGCCTCACCGGTCAGGTCTGGAGCTAGAGCGGTCTTATTTGACATGGGGAAATACAGGGGTCTCTGAAAAGTGGATCACTCAAGGTCACACAGCAAGGCGAGGAGCCACGTCCCAAAACCAAAACCAATGCTCCTTCCGTTATAACACTGAGCCTCATAGTATGTGTTCACTCACTTTCCTTCCCGAGTTCATTCAGTATTTATTGAGTGTCTCCTGAGTGCCAGTCCCTATTCTCAGTGCTGGGAAACAATGATGGAGTATGCAGCCCCATCCACTGCACCGAGGGAGGGTGTAGTTAAGCTGTAGCAACAATAAGGATTGAGCAAGCACCTACTATGTGCTGGGCACAACCAGGGCACTGCAGATACAGAGATGAATGAAACAGATGAAGTCTCTGCCATCAAGTACATCATAAATAACATAACCAGAGTGAGAGAAATGAACAGGAGGGGAGGCAGGCACAACCCAGAGCAACTGGTTAGGCGGGTGGTGCTCCTTAGGTATTAGTATCATTCTGGTTTACACCCTTAATTTTAAAAGGCCTTTATGCTGAACAGGCAGAATCCTCACTGGACTAACCAGTTTCTATTGGTTTTGATTTTAATATTAGCATTAGTATTAATATTCAATCAGTTCAGTTGCTCAGTTGTGTCCGACTCTTTGTGACCCCATGAATCGCAGCATGCCAGTCCTCCCTGTCCATTACCAACTCCTGGAGTTCAGCCAAACCCATGTCCATTGAGTCGGTGATGTCATCCAACCATCTCATGCTGTAGCGTCCCCTTCTCCTCCTGCCCTCAATCTTTCCCAGCAGCAGGGTCTTTTCAAATGAGTCAGCTCTTCGCATCAGGTGGTCAAAGTATTGCAGTTTCAGCTTCAGCATCAGTCCTTCCAATGAATATTCAGGACTGATCTCCTTTAGGATGGACTGGTTGGATCTCCTTGCAGTCCAAGGGACTCTCAAGAGTCTTCTCCAACACCACAGTTCAAAAGCATCAATTCTTCATCGCTCAGCTTTCTTTATAGTCCAACTCTCACATCCATACATGACCACTGGAAAAACCATAGCCTTGACTAGAGGGACCTTTGTTGGCAAAGTAGTGTCTCTGCTTTTTAATATGCTGTCTAGGTTGGTCATAACTTTCCTTCCAAGGAGTGCTGCTGCTGCTAAGTCGCTTTAGTCGTGTCCAACTCTGTGCGACCCCATGGACGGCAGCCCACCAGGCTCCCCTGTCCCTGGGATTCTCCAGGCAAGAACACTGGAGTGGATTGCCATTTCCTTCTCCAATGCATGAAAGTGAAAAGTGAAAGTGAAGTCGCTCAGTTGTGTCCGACTCCCAGCGACCCCATGGACTGCAGCCTACCAGGCTCCTCCAGCCATGGGATTTTCCAGGCAAGAGTACTGGAATGGGGTGCCATTGCCTTCTCCACTTCCAAGGAGTAAGTGTCTTTTAATTTCATGGCTGCAATCACTATCTGCAGTGATTTTGGAGCCCAGAATCTATAAGATCTTCTAGAACTAACACCCAAAAGAGATGTCCTTTTCATTATAGGGGACTGGAATGCAAAAGTAGGAAGTCAAGAAACACCTGGAGTAACAGGCAAATTTGGCCTTGGGGTACAGAATGAAGCAGGGAAAAAGCTAATAGAGTTCTGCCAAGAGAACACACTGGTCATAGCAAACACCCTCTTCCAACAACACAAAAGAAGACTCTACACATGGACATCACCAGATGATCGACACCAAAATCAGATTGATTATATGCTTTGCAGCCAAAGATGGAGAAGCTCTATACAGTCAGCAAAAACAAGATCAGGAGCTGACTGTGGCTCAGATCAAGAACTCCTTATTGCCAAATTCAGACTGAAATTGAAGAAAGTGGAGAAAACCACTAGACCATTCAGGTATGACCTAAATCAAATTCCTTACAGTGGAAGTGAGAAATAGATTTAAGGGACTAGATCTGATAGACAGAGTGCCTGATGCACTATGGATGGAGGTTCGTGACATTGTACAGGAGACAGGGATCAAGACCATCCCCAAGAAAAAGAAATGCAAAAAAGCAAAATGGCTGTCTGAGGAGGCTTTACATATAGCTGTGAAAAGAAGGGACGCAAAAAGCAAAGGAGAAAAAAAGTATTAATATTAAATAAGTAGCCCCTATCCGGGGGTTTCCTGGGTGGCACTAGTGGTAAGGAATCCACCTGCCAATGCAGGAGATGAAAGAGACTCTGGTTTGACCCCTGGGTTAGGAAGACCTCCTGGAGGAGGGCATGGCAACCCACTCCAGTATTCCTGCCTGGAGAATCCCATGGACAGAGGGGCCTGGTGGGTTACGGTCCATAGGCTTGCAAAGAATCAGACACGATGGAAGTGACTTAGCACACATGCACAACCCCCATCACATGTAACCTGCAAAGGTCTCCTGCTCCACAAGGCAACCTGAAGAGGGGGTGGCACTGGATGCTGGGGTGGTTCACGTGGCATAGGGGGCAGAGTCCAGGCTCCGGGGTCAACTGCTAACTGTCAGTTAGGACCTTCGACACATTTCTTAATCTCCATGATGTCATTAGGAACCCATCGGGAACCTCAAACTGTAAAATCCAAAGCCCCTCCTTTACAGGGTTCCCAGTGGCTGTCACTCAAGTCCATCATTGTGCTTGACTCAGAAGCAGCTCTCCGTGCACATGGGTCCCCTTCTGTCCCTGTGAGAATGGCCTGGGCTGACAGTCCTGTGCTCACCACAAGCCCTGGATCTAAGGAGCTGGGAGCCCCTGAGATATGAGAAACAGGGTCTGTAAGGAGCTCTGAAGAGCACCAAGAAGTCAGATTCAACAAAGAAGGCAGAACCCTGATTGCCACTCAGGGTCACAGTGAGGTGGGAGAAGCAGTTGTTTCCCCTTTTGTTTTGCAGACAAAGTCATTAACGAATGTACCATAAAGGCAGAGTCAAACTGAACTAAAGGACAGACAATCAGACAGAATGTCTGGAACATGGTCAGTTACAGGATGATCACAGCCATCTAACAGGCAGGAGCCCCAGCACTGCCCCACAGCTCAGCAGACAGACAGCAAAGTCATGAGGACTCCTATGCCTTCTTCCCTCCAGCACCTTACGTTCCAGCAGTTACTGCAACAAAACTGAAATGAGGGAGCTTGATCTGCCATCCAGACTAAAGCGGATCCCCAGTGAACAGGGCAGGACTGGGGGAAAGTTCTCTCCTTGTTCTGCTAGCTTTGAAGAGGGACAACACTGCCTCTGGGGCCAGGCCCCTCGCCTGTGATTCAGCAGCAGGGACTGCCCACAGCCCCACAAGGAAGCTGAGCACACTCCAGCGAGGAAACCTAACCTCTCTGTTAGCCCAAGGTGAGCAAATCGCTAAGCCCATGAAACCTTGAGTCACCTTCTGCAGGCTTCCCAAGATAAAAAGCAGTCTGAGCCAGCTTTCGTTAAGACACTTGGGCCAATCTGCTGGGCACCTTGAAAAGCTCCAGAGAGGCTTCAGAGACCCTTAGGCTCCTTTCAAATTGAAATAGGCAATGGACCAGGACATTCTATCCAGGAAGAGGACAGAAGTGTCACCCTGAGCCTGAACCAACCCTTGACTCCAACAAGACTGTGGTTAAAAAAAAAAAAAAAAAAAAAGAATGTGGTAGAATATTCTGAATCACCTCCAGGGCTGAGTTATTCCAGAAGGAGTTATAGATGCAGCGCTTCTGAGTCTTCTGGACCCTGCGGATGCAGAGACGAGAGGAGGTGGACCAAGCAGCATCTCCAGGATGATGTGTAGCCCTGCAATTCTGAATCAGCAGATCTGAGACCAAGAATCTGCTCTGTTAAAAAGCACACCCTCTTCACCCCCTGATCCTAAGGCAGAAGATCCAAAGACCACATTTCGATAAAGACTTCCTAAAGATTCCCCTAAAGGAAATCAACCCTGAATGTTCACTGGAAGGACTGATGCTAAAGCTCCAATGCTTTGGCCACCTGATGGGAAGAGCCAATTCATTGATAAAGACCCTAATGCTAGGAAAGATTGAGGGAAGGAGGAGAAAAGGGTGACAGAGGATGAGATGGTTGGATGGTATCATTGACTCAATGGACATGAGTATGAGCAAACTCCGGGAGATGGTGAAGGACAGGGAAGCCTGGTGTGCTGCAGTCCATGGGGTCGCAAAGAGTCAAACACAAATAAGCAACTAAACAACAACAAAGATTTTCTAAGAGCTACCAGTTAAGAGCTCAGTCTTTGGGACTGAACTTGAGAGGGACTTCCAGCTTTGTCACTACGAGCTGTGACTGTGGGAAAATGATCTAATGTCTCAGACTCAGTTTTCTCATTGTCAACATGAGGGCAATAATAACATTTAGCTCATACACTAGGCAATATACATCAAGCTCTTAGCTCAAAGCATGGCTTGGCTTTTTTAAAATTTTTAATTGGAGGATAATTGCTTTACAATGTTGTGTTAATTTCTGCCATATATCAACATGAATGAATCAGTCATAGGTATACATACATATGTCCTCTCCCTTTTGAACTCCCCTCCTACCCCATTCCACCTCTTGAGGTTGTCAGAGAGCACTGGGTTTGAGCTCCATGTGTCACATAGCAAATCCCCACTGGCTGTCTATTTTATATATGATAATGTACGTGTTTCCATTTTGCTCTTTCGTCTCTCCCTCTCCTTCCCCCATTGTGCCCACATGTCTAGTCTATGCCTGTGTCCCCACTGCCACCCTGCAAATGTGAACCATCTTTCTAAATTCCACATATATGCATTCATATACAATATTTGTTTTTCTCTTTCTGACCTACTTCACATAGTATAATAGGCTCCAGGTTCGTTCACCTCATCAGAGCTGACTCAAATGCATTCCTTTTCATGGCTGAGTAATATTCCATTGTATATATGTACCACAACTTCTTTATCCATTCATCTGTTGATGGGCATCTAGGTTGCTTCCATGTCCTAGCTACTGTAAATAGTGCTGCAATGAACATTGGGGTACATGAGCCTCTTTCAGTTATGGTTTCCTCAGGGTTCAGTTCAGTTCAGTCGCTCAGTCATGTCCGACTCTTTGCGACCCCATGAATCGCAGCATGCCAGGCCTCCCTCTCCATCACCAATTCCCGGAGTTCACTCAGACTCACGTCCGTCGATCAGTGATGCCATCCAGCCATCTCATCCTCTGTCATCCCCTTCTCCTCCTGCCCCCAATCCCTCACAGCATCAGAGTCTTTTCCAATGGGTCAACTCTTCGCATGAGGTGGCCAAAGTAGTGGAGTTTCAGCTTTAGCATCATTCCTTCCAAAGAAATCCCAGGGCTGATCTCCTTCAGAATGGACTGGTTGGATCTCCTTGCAGTCCAAGGGACTCTCAAGAGTCTTCTCCAACACCACAGTTCAAAAGCATCAATTCTTCGGCGCTCAGCCTTCTTCACAGTCCAACTCTCACATCCATACATGACCACAGGAAAACCCATAGCCTTGACTAGATGAACCTTTGTTGGCAAAGTAATGTCTCTGCTTTTGAATATGCTATCTAGGTTGGTCATAACTTTCCTTCCAAGGAGTAAGCGTCTTTTAACTTCATGGCTGCAGTCATCATCTGCAGTGATTTTGGAGCCAAAAAAAATAACGTCTGACACTGTTTCCACTGTTTCCCCATCTATTTCCCATGAAGTGATGGGACCAGATGCCATGATCTTCGTTTTCTGAATGTTGAGCTTTAAGCCAACTTTTTCACTCCCCACTTTCACTTTCATCAAGAGGCTTTTTAGTTCCTCTTCACTTTCTGCCATAAGGGTGGTATCATCTGGATATCTGAGGTTATTGATATTTCTCCCAGCAATCTTGATTCCAGCTTGTGTTTCTTCCAGTCCAGCGTTTCTCATGATGTACTCTGCATAGAAGTTAAATAAGCAGGGTGACAATATACAGCCCTGACATACTCCTTTTCCTATTTGGAACCAGTCTGTTGTTCTATGTCCAGTTCTAACTGTTGCTTCCTGACCTGCATACAAATTTCTCAAGAGGCAGATCAGGTGGTCTGGTATTCCCATCTCTTTCAGAATTTTCCACAGTTTATTGTGATCCACACAGTCAAAGGCTTTGGCATAGTCAATAAAGCAGAAATAGATGTTTTTCTGGAACTCTATTGCTTTTTCCATGATCCATCGGATGTTGTCAATTTGATCTCTGGTTCCTCTGCCTTTTCTAAAACCAGCTTGAACATCTGGAAGTTCACGGTTCACGTATTGCTGAAGCCTGGCTTGGAGAATTTTGAGCATTACTTTACTAGCGTATGAGATGAGTGCAATTGTGCGGTAGTTTGAGCATTCTTTAGCATTGCCTTTCTTTGGGATTGGAATGAAAACTGACCTTTTCCAGTCCTATGGCCACTGCTGAGTTTTCCAAATTTGCTGGCATATTGAGTGCAGCACTTTCACAGCATCATCTTTCAGGATTTGGAATGGCTCAACTGGAATTCCATCACCTCCACTAGCTTTGTTCATAGTGATGCTTTCTAAGGCCCACTTGACTTCACATTCCAGGATGTCTGGCTCTAGGTCAGTGATCACACCATCGTGATTATCTGGGTCGTGAAGATCTTATTTGTACAGTTCTTCTGTGTATTCTTGCCACCTCTTCTTAATATCTTCTGCTTCTGTTAGGTCCATACCATTTCTGTCCTTTATCGAGCCCATCTTTGCATGAAATGTTCCCTTGGTATCTCTAATTTTCTTGAAGAGATCTCTAGTCTTTCCCATTCTGTTGTTTTCCTCAGGGTATATATGTGCAATAGTGGGATTTTTGGGTCATTTGATAGTTTTATTGCTAGTTTTTTAAGGAATCTCCATGCTGTTCTCCATAGTGGCTATATCAATTTACATTCCCATCAACAATGCAAGAGGGTTCCCTTTTCTCCACACCTTCTCCAGAATTTATTGTTTGTAGATTTTCAATGATGACCATTCTGACCAGTGTGAGGTGACACCTCATCATAGTTTTGATTTGCATTTCTCTAATAATGAGTAATGCTGAGCATCTTTTCATGCGTTTATTAGCCATCTGTATGTTTTCTTTGGAGAAATGTCTGTTTGGGTCTTCTGCCCACTTTTTGTTTGGGTTGTTTAAATACTGGGTAAATGCAGCTGCTTTCTGCCTGCCCCAGCCTAACCCAAACTCCAAGGCAAGGCCCCTCTTCCTCGCCCAGCTACTGCCTACCAGACCACTTTGAGGATAGCTCTGGGTACCTGGAGATATTGTGGCCTGGTGCAGAGAGGGACAGGAGAGCAAAGTGACAGGTGAGACACCTCAGGGATGAGCCCAAAAGGAACAGGAAGGAGGAGAAGACATTTTCAGAAAAGGCACTTCCTGGGGTATCAAACCACAAGACAGTCTGTTTATAGCTATCCACTTCATTAGGATGTTCTACTCAGAAGTGAAGTGAAAAGAGGGGAGACTCTCGAAACAGAATTACAAAGTCAGCATGTTTTATTTAATTAGAGTGGTGTTACATAATATTGGGAGAATTGTGAGTATAAGCATTTAAGGACCCAAAATGCCCATTTGTGAAGCGTGACTGCCCCAGGGGGTCTCTGTTATGGTCCCCAAGAATGCTTTCACATGAAACTGGGGGTCAAGGGGCGATAAGGCTATGCATCCACGGCCACTGGTGAACTGACTGTCTGAGCTGTGGAGCTGCTGGGGGCAGGGAGCCCTATGGAGGAGTAACCAAGTGCACTTTACCAACAATCTCCTAAGAGGGGTTGGCAGAATGTGTTTTCACTGTGTAGCTCAAAGGCTGCACCTGTCAGCTGGCAAGGTAGGACCTTGTGCCCCTCCCTCGCCTTCATACAGAAACTGTTAGATGGCTCCAACCGTCCCTGACAGGCCAGGACTCCAATGCTCAAAGGCCTGATATCCCCTCCACTTGCTACAGGAGTCAAATCCATAAAGAAGAGCAGAAACTCACCAGTAAAGGTAGTAGAAGAAGGAGAGGAGATAGAAGGCCAGCTTACACCACGCCTCCTTCTGACAGTAACTCAAGGTGTCTGCGTTCATGACCACCGGTGGGTCATAGGCGAGCTCGGAGCTGTCTGCTGGACAGTGGAAATACCTGCAGGGAGAGCAGACAGACCGTCATCAGTTCTGAGACCTGGGAGGGACATGGGAAGTCACCCGGGCTGAGTCCTCCTGATGCCTGGCTTCCCTCTGAGGAGTCACTGCCAAGCAGTCATCTGCATTCTGCCAGAATCACTGCCCAAAATACAGCCCAGGAATCACTAACCAGTGGCTCAACCACTATCCTCCAGCAGGTGGTAACACCCGAGTATGCAGATCCACCAGCGTCACATTCGCCCCACAGGTGACAGAAGGAAACCATGTCACTTGGGAGGTACCAGGAAGAGCCTCCTTTCTCCAGGGATGTGGGTGGGTGAAGGGTGGTCTGTGTTGTGGGCAGGTGGGGGGGTGTCTGTTATGTGTACAGATCTGGGCATCACTAGGGGCACAGGTGTGTGTGGACGTCAGTTGCATCTCTGCCTCCCAGTGTTGCTGTACCATAATTTTACCATAAATATTCACTACTTCAGATTAAACATTAATTCCTTTTGGATTATCCTCCTCCCAGACCCTCTTTTAAAATCCCGGATACTCTGGAAGGGACATCACATTCCCACTTGAGTGCGGAGGAGTTTACAGGTAATTTTCTCCTTGAGAGAAGGACGAAAATTATAAAAAGAACATCGGCCATTGCAGGGAGAGAGCTGCTCCAGAGGGAAACGGGGTGAACCCAGAGAGCGCTGGGAGGAGGGGGCAAATGCAGACTTGGTGTCATCTTCAAAACATCGCCTTGGCGCAGCGTGAACCCGCTGTGCTCACAGGAGGGGAGAGACTCCAGCTGTGCTGGGTGAGACCTCGGGAAGTGGTCAGGAGGTGAGTCTTGCCCCTGAGGCTGTCCATCTGTCTGGCCCTTACAAAGACACTGCCCCCAGGGTCTCAGCCAGCACCTCATTCAAAGCCAGAGAACAAAGTGCAGCTGAAATCGCTCTGCAGCTGCTTTTCTGTCAGCCTGGTGAGGGAATCAGGAAGCCGGATGCAAATTAGTGGCTCCTGTGAGGCTCTGGGTCCCGCCGTGGTCCTCGAGGGAAATGGAGGACCAGGCGAGGGGTCTGATGGGCTTAATCACACCGGCTTTGAAGAGCATCCCCGTAACGCAGCAACTCCCGGAGCTGGTATTTCAGTTCCCTCTTCATCCCCTTCAGAGGACTGCGCTGACATTATCTGTCATCCACGCTGTGCCAAGAGGAAATCACAAGCCAGATTCAATGACATCTGCCAGCTCACAGCCCTCCAGGCCACTCACCGCTCCTCTTCCTTGGAGCAGATTTCAAAACCTATTTGCTTTTGCTGTGGCCTTGTTCCCAGGTGACATCATTAAGTGGAGGCAAGGGTGGCAGGGGGGCTGAGTGGCTCAGGGACTGAGCTTCTTCGGGTCAGCCATTAACCTCTCTGAACCCCAACTTTCACATCTGTAAAATGGGACTGAAACTGCTTACTCCAAAGGGCTGCTGTGAAAACTGTGTGAAGTGATGGGTCCAAATAATCTCAAAGAACAGATGCTGAACAAAATTCCTGCTGTTCTACTTGTAATTAAGCGAACTGAGAGCTAAGCAGAGGGGGCTTTAACTGCCCTAGAAACATCGCTGGGCTGGACCTTCGGAGAGGAGAGGTGGGCAGAAAGGAAAGAGAGGGGGGTTCAAGGACTCTGATTTGTAAAGGACACTTCCCTTCCTCAATCCTTTTTCTTTCATTTTCTGGGTACTTACAAACTGCCAGAACTATGCTAGATCTGTCAGGGATTCAAAAACATAAGGCTAACTTCCTACTGGCAAGAAGATTGCAGTCACTTCCTTATACACGGAAATGTTCCAGTGTAACGGCATGGCTGGCTCTCCCTCCCTTCCTTGTGGAGGGGTGAGAGCCCTAAGAATCAGTGCACTAACCAAACTTCGGCAAATAAATCACATTTTTGATACCCTGGATTAACAACGAAGTGTTTGAAGAACTTTGGGATAAATGACTTTTAGAGGGAGAAGAGCCAGCCGTCAGGTGACAAGGACATGACCTGTGTTCCCTACAGAAATGGACCTGCCATGTCCCAGCTGAGTAATGCTGGGTTGTGACTCAACCTTGGTAAGTCTTTGTGACCTGTGTGTACAACCCACCTTTTTGTTGTGGATATTGGAGGAGGCAGACATGAAAAGTCTCTGGGTGGGTACTCAATCCATTTCAACACCATAATGTTTCTATTTGACTTCTCTTTAAATTCAGATTTTAGTAGGTTCCGTTTAGTTCAGTTCAGTCGCTCAGTCGTGTCCGACTCTTTGCAACCCCACGAATCGCAGCACACCAGGCCTCCCTGTCCATCACCAACTCCTAGAGTTCACTGAGACTCACATCCATCGAGTCAGTGATGCCATCCAGCCATCTCATCCTCTGTCGTCCCCTTCTCCTCCTGCCCCCAATCCCTCCCAGCATCAGAGTCTTTTCCAATAAGTCAACTCTTCGCATGAGGTGGCCAAAGTACTGGAGTTTCAGCTTTAGCATCATTCCTTCCAAAGAAATCCCAGGGCTGATCTCCTTCAGAATGGACTGGTTGGATCTCCTTGCAGTCCAAGGGACTCTCAAGAGTCTTCTCCCAACACCACAGTTCAAAAGCATCAATTCTTCGGCGCTCAGCCTTCTTCACAGTCCAACTCTCACATCCATACATGACCACAGGAAAAACCATAGCCTTGACTAGATGAACCTTTGTTGGCAAAGTAATGTCTCTGCTTTTCAATATCCTATCTAGGTTGGTAATAACTTTTCTTCCAAGGAGTAAGCGTCTTTTAATTTCATGGCTGCAATCACCATCTGCAGTGATTTTGGAGCCCAGAAAAATAAAGTCTGACACTGTTTCCACTGTTTCCCCATCTATTTCCCATGAAGTAATGGGACCAGATGCTGTGATCTTCGTTTTCTGAATGTTGAGCTTTAAGCCAACTTTTTCACTCTCCACTTTCACTTTCATCAAGAGGCTTTTTAGTTCCTCTTCACTTTCTGCCATAAGGGTGGTGTCATCTGCATATCTGAGGTTATTGATATTTCTCCCGGCAATCTTGATTCCAGCTTGTGCTTCTTCCAGTCCAGCGTTTCTCATGATGTACTCTGCATAGAAGTTAAATAAGCAGGGTGATAATATATAGCCTTGACGTACTCCTTTTCCTGTTTGGAACCAGTCTGTTGTTCCATGTCCAGTTCTAACTGTTGCTTCCTGACCTGCATACAAATTTCTTAAGAGGCAGGTCAGGTGGTCTGGTATTCCCATCTCTTTCAGAATTTTCCACAGTTTATTGTGATCCACACAGTCAAAGGCTTTGGCATAGTCAATAAAGCAGAAATAGATGTTTTTCTGTAACTCTCTTGCTTTTTTGATGATCCAGCGGATGTTGGCAATTTGGTCTCTGGTTCCTCTGCCTTTTCTAAAACCAGCTTGAACATCTGGAAGTTCATGGTTCACTTATTGCTGAAGCCTGGCTTGGAGAATTTTGAGCATTACTTTACTAGCGTGTGAGACGACTGCAATCCCTGACCTTGGACGTGGGGTAGCTCCTCTTGGCTGCCTCCCCTTGGGCATGGGGTCCTCCCAGCTTCTGCCCCTGACCTCGGACATGGGGTAGCTTTTAGTAGGTTACCTTTACATAAAAGGACTTTCGTATGTAACTGAATCATCTTCATTCCTCCCTAAACCTGCATCCTGCTCTTGGTCACCTCCTAGCAACCCAGCCTTGACATGCCCCCTCTTCTTCACCTCCTGTTTCCAATTATTGGCCAAATTATGTCCAGTTTACCTCTCCAGACCTCTCCCCCTCTTCTCTCTTCATCCCAACTTCCATTACCTGGGACAAGCCTTCATTCTTTCCACCTGGAATTTCACCAGAACCTCCTAATTAGATTTCGTCCTTAAAATTTCACCCTCCTACCCAGCCTTCCCGCTGCTGTCAGGGTCACCATCCTAAAAATTGGATCCGGCAATGTCATTTTCCTCCTGGAAAACTCCTGAGAGAGAGCCATTCCCTACAGAAGAAACGTTTCCAACTTCCTGCCAAGTCATTTCAGACCCTCCACACCTGATCCCCAGCTGCCAACCCCATCTCTGCTCCCTTTCATCTCAGGACCACTCAGCCAACCACACTGAACAACCGCTGCTCCCCAGAACACCAGGAGCTCTCTTACCTCTGAGCCTTTGCACAGGCTAGTCCCCTAACCTCGAATGTGCTTTTCCAGATTTCCCAGTGCTGCCCCTCCATTCCTCTACATTCTATCCATGCTCCTCATACACCTGGTAAGAATATATTTCCCTCCACCACTAGGGTATATATTCCTTGAAGGTAATATTATATTTTACATTCATCTTGGAATCCCCCACAATGTCTGGCCCATAGTATGTCTTCCATATGTTTGCTAAATGAAGGAGTGAATGTTCCAGACGTGACTAAATACAGGCTATACTGTATGGTATGATGACAATGATTAAATGTTTGTGGGGGATCAAAAGTGTGGCTCATTTATCTGTACAACTGCATCTTTTACTACTTTGGTATATGCTTCCCCCACCCCCAACCCACCTTCTATACCCATATGGTGATTCTCTTTTACAAAAAGCCCAAATCATATGATCTGATGCATGGTCTTAGCAGGGAATAGAACATTTAAAATCAGAACTGTCCCAGAAAATGTAGCCCATCTGGTAGGTGGGTTATTTTTATTAAGATATAATTCATATGCCAAAAAATTCACCTTTTAAAAGTATACAATTCAGTGGTTTTTAACATACTCACAGCATTGTACAACATCACCAGTATCTAATTTCAGAACAGTTTCATCAATTTCAAAAGAAAATAGCGTACCCATCAGCAGTCACTCCTCACTCCCACTCCCTTCCAGCCCCTGGCAATCACCACTCCACTTTCCATCTCTATAGATCTGCCTATTTCGGACATTTCTTATAAATGGCTTTTTGTGATTGGCTTCTTTCCTTGTGGCTCAGCTGGTAAAGAATCCACCTGCAATGTGGAAGACCTGGGTTCAATCCCTGGGTTGGGAAGATCCCTTGGAGAAGGGAAAGGTTACCCACTCCAGTATTCTGGCCTGGAGAATTGCATGGGGTCGAAAAGAGTATTCTGGCCTGGAGAATTTCCATGGGGTCACAGAGAGTCAGACATGACTGAGCGACTTTCACTTCACTTCTTTCACTTGTAATATGTTCAGGCTTTGTCCATGGTGTTGCATGTATCAGCACTTTATTGGTTTTTATTGCTCAGTAACACTCCATTGTAAGGATATTTCACATTTCATTTGTTCATTCATCTTTTGATGGACATTTGGGTTGTGTCTTTGTTGTTGTTTTTTAGTCGCTGAGTTGTGTCTAACTCTTTGCGACCCCATGGACTGTAGCCAGCCAGACTCCTCTGTCCATGGGGTCTTCCAGGCAAGAAAACGAGTGGGTTGCCATTTCTTTCTCCAGGGGATCTTCCTGACCCAGGGATCAAACCCACATTTCTTATGTCTCCAGCATTGGCAGGCGGATTCTAGATTGCTGAGCCACCAGGGAAGCCTTGGTTTTGTCTACTTTGTGGCTACTGTGAATAATGCTATCAGATCAGATCAGATCAGTCGCTCAGTCGTGTCTGACTCTTTGCGACCCCATGAATCGCAGCACGCCAGGCCTCCCTGTCCATCACCAACTCCCGGAGTTCACTGAGACTCACGTCCATCGAGTCAGTGATGCCATCCAGCCATCTCATCCTCTGTCGTCCCCTTCTCCTCCTGCCCCCAATCCCTCCCAGCATCAGAGTCTTTTCCAATGAGTCAACTCTTCACATGAGGTGGCCAAAGTACTGGAGTTTCAGCTTTAGCATCATTCCTTCCAAAGAAATCCCAGGGCTGATCTCCTTCAGAATGGACTGGTTGGATCTCCTTGCAGTGCAAGGGACTCTCAAGAGTCTTCTCCAACACCATAGTTCAAAAGCATCAATTCTTCGGTGCTCAGCCTTCTTCACAGTCCAACTCTCACATCCATACATGACCATAGGAAAAACCATAGCCTTGATTAGACGGACCTCTGTTGGCAAAGTAATGTCTCTGCTTTTGAATATGCTATCTAGGTTGGTCATAACTTTCCTTCCAATGGCTGCAGTCACCATCTGCAGTGATTTGGGAGCCCAAAAAAATAGTCTGACACTGTTTCCACTGTTTCCCCATCTATTTCCCATGAAGTGATGGGACTAGATGCCATGATCTTCGTTTTCTGAATGGTGAGCTTTAAGCCAACTTTCTCACTCTCCACTTTCACTTTCATCAAGAGGCTTTTGAGTTCCTCTTCACTTTCTGCCATAAGGGTGGTATCATCTGCATATCTGAGGTTATTGATATTTCTCCCGGCAATCTTGATTCCAGCTTGTGTTTCTTCCAGTCCAGCGTTTCTCATGATGTACTCTGCATATAAGCCTTTAATGCTGATCTGTGAGGGTTGAGGCTGTGGTTAGTGGAATCTATAGGAAGAACCTTCCCTTACTGGACTGCTATCTGAGAGCAACTTGCAGAGAAGGCTTTGGGGTAAGGGTAACCTGGGAAGGGGTGAGAGGAAGGCACAGCTGGCTGGTCCATGTGGGGGATGTCATCTCTACATGGCAGGCTGCCTGAGCAGGAAAGGGAAGGATGGAGCAGTCCCAAGCAGACTTACCTCCAGAAGTGATAGAAGAGTAGAGGGACATTCAGCCCCAGGGTGAGCCACTCCTGAGCACACAGGAACATGATGCAGAAGAGGCTGTGGATGGAATATTCCGGCAGCACCAGCTGAAGAGGAAGCAGAGACACAGGCCTGAGTGAGAAGGAGGAGAAGTCCCACTCCGGCCTCCACAGCATCTGATGTCTGCCTGGATACTGCCTCCAACATGCTGATGACACACAGCCCCTACCCCCACACAGCATCACAGAGTCACTGCCCCCGGCCATTTCTGGTAAGTTCTCCTCTTTATGTGACCAGAGCCATGCTTTATACCTAGCCCTAAATGGACAGAGACCCTCAGCACCCTACATACCAGAACAGGGCACTTGCTTCAGAGGGTCACCCATGGATGACCCCCTGGGAGAAGCAGAAGAGGCCATCCAGCCCCTGTGATGTCTGACCCCGGGCAGGACCCACTGGAAGAACACTGATAGGGTTTTCAGTGATTCAACAACTGCCCTGCTCCTGTTTCACATATAGAGATTTACAAACCTAAAGCAAATATTAATATGTGTGCATGCGTCCTAAGTCACTTCAGTTGTATCCAACTATTTAGTTCAAATAAAGGAGACTTGGGGAAACGGCATTTTGCTTGATGGTGGATGGATCCAGAAGAACCTGAAAGGAACGACATGTAATGATAAAAGAGGGAAACTTTAGCCTCCAGAGGGAAAAGAGTCTGGTCCAGATCAAGAAGGATCAGACGGTAGAAGGTGACCAGCAGGAAGACTAAACCTCCCAACCCCAATCTACCCACACTGGTATAAATGGTAAAAAGAGCTCAACGACTGTGAACCACCCCCTCCTAAGGGTGGTTACATCTTAACAGAAAGTAAAGCTGAAACAGAAATCAAAGTGACTATAAAAGAGAAATCTGGTACCCAAGCAAGTAGCAAGGAAACCCTAAAACAGAGATATAAATGCACCATCTTTCTCACTCATAGAGGAATAAATATTTAATGAATGAGTATTTAATGAATGTATATATCTATGTCGGGACGGGGGGTGGTTAGTCTCTGGGCATTGTTTAGACC
Organism: Bos grunniens; assembly: GCF_055505025.1. Taxonomy (NCBI): domain Eukaryota; kingdom Metazoa; phylum Chordata; class Mammalia; order Artiodactyla; family Bovidae; genus Bos; species Bos grunniens. Next base: position 53,252,167 of record NC_141180.1, read on the forward strand.
ATGATGAATGCCTTGATCCAGCTAGCATAGTCTAACCATCCTTCAAGACCTGTCTCAAACACCACTTTCTAATGGAAGCTCTGCCCATCCCACCACACTGTCCCCTCCTCCCTAAAGGTCTCAGCCCCACAGGATGCTTTCTGACCCTCACCCAGGGGATTCTCCAGGTCCGTGATGGAGTCATGACGTTCCTCCCACCTCTCAACACACCTAGATCTCTTCCAGGATCTACTCCACAAGTCTATAAACTGTCCTGGCCAAACTCTATTTTCTATTCTTTTCTCATCTCCATTTGCACAGTGCTTTTTTGCACTTAGTAGAGACTTAGCAAGTATTTGACAAAATCAGTTGAACTGACCATGCGCACATGGCTGGAGCATGGCTGGGTGGCATCAGGTGTGCAGCCTGTGGCCACAAACCAAAATTCCTCTGGATGGGAAACAAACTGCCTCTAACTGTCCCATCTGGGGGAAAGCACACGACCTTGGTCTCTTTCATCTCTCACTTTAGTCAGATTAGCCAACTGCCCCAGATGACAGATATAGTGAGGGACACGCATTTGGAATAAATACATGCAGAGGCACATGTGGAAGAAATGCATTTTGTAAGTGGCATCTTCTTTCTTCTCAAGTCCAGAGAAGAATGAACTGCATTGACCCACATCTTATAATTCTCAGGCAGTAATCCTAGAATCAACTTACAAGAGCCAGCAGTGACCTCAGTGGGGGAACTGGGCACAGCCAGCCCCTGTGAGCCTGGACCATCTGGTAGGAGGGGGTATGTCCCATCATTTCTCCTCCCAGGACCTTGCAGCCATCTTTACCAACCCCATCTGTGCCCAGCCAAGGCTCCTCCTTACCTCCTCCTGCTTAAAGAGAAAACCCCCTCCTCCCTCCTCCAGTTCTCAGCCTGCCAGCTCCAGGGGGCAGTGGCTGTGACCTCTACTACTTACATCTCTTCATTTTTTAATCATCAATTTCAGACACTTATGCCGAGGTAATTAACATGTTAAGAGACAGCCACCACGGGCCTGGATCATCCCCGTCTGCAGCTCCAGTGACAAATCTCCGACTGATTACAGGCCCCCCTATTCATCACCATCACTGCTTCTCTCTTTGGAGCTTGATTTATAGTGGAAGCTGCAACCTTCTGAGCAGGGAGGATTCGTCACTGTCACCACACGGAGGAGAACTGCTTAATGGAGGCCACCTGGGTGCACAGGGGATAAAAGCTGAGAATCCGTGCTGCTCTTGGTGGCTTCTCCCTGCTGCCTCTGCCTAACACTGAGCAGCACCCTTGCAGGTGGGACAGCAAGGGTGCCCTTTATGTCCACGCACTGTTTTTCTCCTGCTTCCCCAGGAGGTCCCTGTTCTGTGGCGGGGACTGTTCCTCCTGGACCCACTGAACCTTGGCCAGGCCACGTGCTCCGGACCTGCACAGTGGGCGTTACTGCTGCCCCCTACCCCCCAACCCCACCCCGGCTCCCCTCCACTCCCACCCCCCTGCCCCCGCCCCTCACACTTCCTGCGTCTGCCCTTGGGATGTCACTGGGTGGGGCTGAAGGGCTGTGAGCAGAATCGGCTGGAGGATTTACCAGCCAAGACAAAGCACTCTGGGGTCTCTTTCTCTCCCCTATGACACAGCAAAACACACTTAGGGTGGGGGGTCCTCCATCATCCTGAAGCCATAAGTGAGGAGAGAGGTGCTGGGGCAGCCAGGGATGGACACCCAGCATGAACAAGAAAGAAATGCAGTTTGGAGGGTTTGGTTTGGTTTGTGTTTTTGTTGGGTGTTTGGTTGTGTTTTTTATGGTTGTTTGGTTTGTTTGTTTGGCCAAGTCATGCAGCATGCAGGATCTTAGTTCCCTGCAGTCTTCCACTGCATTCATTCCAATCCACCTGCAGTCTTAACCACTGCACTGCATTCTATGCTACTGAGATTTGGGAGCTGTTTCTTACCATAGCATCATTTAACCCATCTTGTCTGGTACAGAATGAGTAATCAGTGGGAAGAGCAAAGTGGTGACTCCTCCTGATGAGCAGCCCGCCCTTGCTTTCACCAGCACTGGGTACACTGAGGCAGGGGCTGAATGATCACCAAGTGGGCACAATGCTTATTTTCCGTGTGGGCTGTTTGGACTAGCTGCCCCATCCCAACCCTGCTTATCTCACTCTTCTACACAGACTGTCCCTGAACCTCCTGGGCCAACTACAGGAACACTGAGGGGAGCACTGACTGTCCCCCCACCATCCTGAGTCATCCCCTTCAATGGAAAATACTGTTTCCTTCATAAGACAAGCTGTTGAATGGTGCCAATCTCATTCTTTCATACAACAAACAGAGGAACTGCTTCACACAGGCCCCAGTCTATTGAATTCCTGTCTCATTACGCCTTGCTTTACAGAGTCATAAATACTAAATAAGTGGTCTCAATACAGGTATTGTGAGATTGCTGTAAAGACTGCAATTCACTCCAACCAGGGGGCTCAAGGAAGGTTTCGTCATCAAGGTGGAATCCAGGAAACTTGAAAGGATGAGTAAAACCTAACCACACGAGGAAGCTAGAAGTCAGCCCTCCAGGAACAGGAAATGATGGGACAAAAGAAAGAGGTGACAGTCACCACCTGGGCGGGTTCTTCACAAGCCCACCTAAAAGGCTACTTAGTCACCACTAAGTGGACTAAGGCCAGGCCTGATGCGAGCCAAGTTCCGGGTAAATGTTCATTTTATTCCCCCCCTGCTGGGACCCAGCTTTCTCATCCCCCAGGGCTGCAGCCTTTGTGTGTCGCCATCATAAACTGCAGCATATGGGCTGGTCATGAGAGTACAATGACAGCACAGCCTCCTGCCACTCCACCCTGCCCTGATGCTCGCAGAGGTCAAGTATCAGGTGAAGTTCTTGGAGCACACTAGCAAAGCTCAGACACTTGTCAGTGAAGACCTCAAAGGGTTCACCCCCCCCACCACCACCCCCAGCTTCTTCCATGGCCTCTAAGAGGATGGATAGATGAGGATCACCTATCCTGACTCCCTGCCCAGATTCTAGTCCTCAATTTCCAGTTCTTGGCAGATGCTTCCATCCAGATAGTTTGCAACCACCTGGTGCTGAAAGCTCAATCTCCTCCCAGCACCTGTAAACTTTATCTCCTAAACGTCCAATTTCTGCTAACAATAGCCATCTCTGGCTTCTCTGTCTTATCCATTTCTCACCCCACAGTTTCCAAATCTTGCCATTTCTTCTTCACAGCCACTTGGATTTGCTCTCCCTTTTTAAATTTCCCCTACTGGTCTACTTCCCCTACTGGAGAATGGGCCCCAGCACATTCTCCCAAGGCTGGTGCAAGAACTTTCTAGCAGGTTTCTGTCCCTGGACACTGCTCTGTGCAGCAGAGCAGCTACCTCTTCTTCCTATATGTGCCACACTCAGCTCAGCTCTAAACTTTCATCCACCACCTGTTTTCCCCAGGAATTTTATTTTCTTTCTACTTAAGCATCATCTCATTCATTCATGTATCCATTCATTAGCTGCTTTAGCCCACAGAGATTTCTTTGGAAGGAATGATGCTAAAGCTGTGGCCAGTACTTTGGCCACTTCATGCAAACAGTTGACTCATTGGAAAAGACTCTGATGCTGGGAGGGATTGGGGGCAGGAGGAGAAGGAGACGACAGAGGATGAGAAGGCTGGATGGCATCACTGACTCGATGGACGTGAGTCTGAGTGAACTCCGGGAGTTGGTGATGGAGAGGGAGGCCTGGCATGCTGCGATTCATGGGGTTGCAAAGAGTCGGACATGACTGAGCGACTGAACTGAACTGAATAACCTTTACTCATGATGGGAGAATACTATAATAATGTATCGATGTCTGTCTTATTTCATTGTGGTGGAGAAGGGCCTGGGGGCAGGAAGAGAAGTTCTTCTAACCCCTAAAGGGAGAGAAAAGAGAGAGGGAATGCTTGGAGTTGAAGCAAAGGAATGAAGCTCCCTAGGGAGAGAGTGGATTCCCTAAGACTGGGGAGGAGGAGATGGCGAAGGTGGAGAGGTGGTACGAAGCATCCCTAGCAGTAGGATGCACTCCTGGCTCCCACCAGCATCCCAGTGGGGCAGGATTTCTGAGGGGCTGGGATAAGCCTGGCTAGGGCCAAACACCCTAAGAGCCAAGACACAGAAGCCACGGGGAAGGTCCCAGGGCTGCGTGTAGCTTGAAGGGAGTGTCAGCTATGAGACCACCCATCTTTCAATGAACCCTGTTGACTCAGACAATAAGCTTTTCTGCTGTGATCACATTGAGCTAAAAATATTAGCCCACTATCTCAACGTGTTATATAAATTCTTACCAGTTACATAATGATCGACGGTATGATACTGAGAAAAGCTTATTTCCCTCATCTGTAAATGCCAACATGTGCAACCTACCGACAAAGTTGCTAGAAGGGACTCAGGGTGTCCTGTGACAGTGCTCTCAAGGCGGAAGAAACATCAAAGAAAGAAAGATGTCGTTGTGGAGATGAAAGTGATCATTATCTTTGTTAATGGTCACATGTGAGCTATTTGCCACGCTCAGGCAGGTAACGTGTCAAGTGAAATGTCCCAGAACCCAATTTAGTTTCTTGAGTCTCCATCCGATCTCCTCTGACCTTCCCCCGCTCTGATTAAACCAAGCTTCCAGCTTCACCAAATGGGAAGAAAAACCCACAGCTGTTTAGCAGCCTGCCCCAGTCCTCGCCTGTTTTCAACAACCCAGTTCCCTGTGTGTCTGTCCTGAGGTTTATCTTCCCCAGGAGCCAGTGACTATGAAGAAGAAGAAAAGATAATGTCTCTTTCATTTGATTGCCCAGCCCACACCAGACCGGCCCTAAAACAGAGATGCCCTTCTGGGATGAGCAGGGCGGAGGCAATCTTCTCATAATGTCCAGCATGGGGATCTGTTCTCCAATTGTCCCCATATGAACCATCGTGCACATAATTCACATGAGGAGGAGGAGACTGCAGGATAAGAGGCACAGGATGGCAGCTCAGGAACCTGGGATTTTGCTAAACTGGAAGACTATAAAAAAGCATCCAGGCACTGTCAGGAAACCTTATTCTGTCTTAGTCCCTTTACTCAAAGGAAGGCACTTTCTCTTTAGTTGCTCTGGGTAAAGCTCTCCTGGCATGCTGCAGTCCATGGGGTCACAAAGAGGCGGACAGACTTAGTGACTGAACAACAACAGCAAAGCTGTCCTGGAGAGGGTGCTCCCCCGCAGCAGGGAGGCAAGGGCCTGCACCAGACGGGCCGAGGAGGGCCGCCCAGACTCGCCAGTCAGCCTCCGCAGAGGCAAGGCTTCCCTGCAGCCTCTGCTCCCTCCGGTGGAGGGCTGGCATCCCAACCACAGATGGCACAATTAAGGAGGAACATCCCAACAGCTCGGACTTGGGTTGGGCCAACTGGAGTGTTGCCTATTTGATGATGCTGGCACGTCAAGCTGTTTGACCTCCTGGATTCTGCATCAATGTTTATCCAGGATTTTTATGGGGAAAGCAGATGACTCTGGTACATATGCAACTTGGCCAAATAAAAATGCAATTAGAATTGTAATTTAAAGTCACCATAAAATTGGGGGGTGGGGATGACAAATTAGGAGGTTGAGATTAACAGATATACACTACTATATATAAAATAAACAACAAGGACCGACTGGATAGCACAGGAAACTATATTCGATACCTTGTAATAACATACAATGGAAAAATAATCTGAAAAGAGTATATGTGTTTTATATACATATAACATATATATTACATATATACATCACACAAACACACACTGTGTAATTTGTGTGTGCTGTGCTAAGTCACTTCACTCATGTCTAACTCTTTGTGACTCCATGGACTGTAGTCTGCCAGGCTCCTCTGTCCATGGGATTCTCCAGGCAAGAACACTGGAGTGGGTTGCCATGCCCTCCTCCAGGGGATCTTTCCGACCCACGGATCGAACCTGCATCTCTCACATCTCCTGACTTGGCAGGCAGGTTCTTTACTACTAGCACCCCCTGGGAAACATATATATATTTATAAACTGAATCTATATATAAATATATATATATAGTACCCCTGTGCTATACAAAAAGGATCTTCATGACCCAGATAACCACAATGGTATGATCACTCATCTAGAGCCAGACATCCTGGAATGCAAAGTCAAGTGGGCCTTAGGAAGCATCACTATGAACAAAGACAGTGGAGGACATGGAATTCCAGTTGAGCTTTTTCAAATCCTAAAAGATGATCCTGTGAAAGTGCTACACTCAGTATGCCAGCAAATTTGGAAAACTCAGCAGTGGCCACAGGACTAGAAAAGGTGAGTTTTCAAGGTCACTTTTCATTCCAATACCAAAGAAAAGTAATGCCCCAAAATATTCAAACTACTGCACAATTGCACTCATCTCAAACACTAGCAAAGTAATGCTCAAAATTCTCCAAGCCAGGCTTCAACAATACATGAACCATGAATTTCCAGATGTTCAAGCTGGATTTAGAAAATCCAGAGGAACCAGAGATCAAATTGCCAACATCCATTGGATCATAGAAAAAGCAAGAGAATTCCAGAAAAACATCTACTTCTGCTTTATTGATTATGCCAAAGCCTTTGACTGTGTAGATCACAACAAACTGGAAAACTCTTCAAGAGATGGGAATACCAGACCACCTGACCTGCCTCCTGAGAAATCTGTATGCAGGTCACAAAGCAACAGTTAGAACCAGACATGGAACAACAGACTGGTTCCAACTTTGGAAAGGAGTACGTCAAGGCTGTATATTGTCACCCTGCATATTTAACTTCTATGCAGAGTACATCATGCAAAATGCTGGGCTGGATGAAGCACAAGCTGGAATCAAGATTGCTGGGAGAAATATCAATAACCTCAGATACACAGATGACACCACCCTTATGGCAGAAAGTGAAGAGGAACTAAAGAGCCTCTTGATGAAAGTGAAAGAGGAGACTGAAAAAGCTGGCTTAAAACTGAACATTCAGAAAACTAAGATCATGGCATCCGGTCTGATCAATTCATGCAAATAGATGGGGATACAATGGAAACAGTGAGAGATTTTATCTTCTTGGGCTCCAAAATCACTGCAGATGGTGACTGCAACCATGAAATAAAAAGACGCTTGCTCCTTGGAAGAAAAGCTATGACCAACCTAGACGGCATATTAGAAAGCAGAGACATTACTTTGCTGACAAAAGTCCATCTAGTCAAAGCTGTGGTTTTTCCAGTAGTCATGTAGAGATGTGAGAGTTGGACTATAAAGAAAAGCTGAGAGCTGAAGAATTGATGCTTTTGAACTGTGGTGTTGGAGAAGACTCTTGAGAGTCCCTTGGACTGCAAGGAGACCCAACCAGTCCATTCTAAAGGAGATCAGTCCTGAATATTCATTGGAAGGACTGATGCTGAAGCTGAAACTCCAATACTTTGGCCACCTGATGCAAAAAACTGACTCATTTGAAGACTCTCATGCTGGGAAAGACTGAAGGCAGGAGGAGAAGGGGATGACAGAGGATGAGATGGTTGGATGGCATCACTGATTCAATGGACTTGAGTTTGAACAAGCTCTGGAAGTTGGTGATGGACAGGGAGGCCTGGCATGCCGCAGTCCATGGGGTTGCAAAGAGTCGGACATGACTGAGCGACTGAACTGAACTGAAACTGAATCACTTTGCTGTACACCAAAAACTAATACAACACTGCAAAAAAAGAAAAAGAAAAAGTCACCATAAAATCAATCTGACAGATGCCAACTGTATGCACACCAGGAACTGCAGGCGTGGCTCTGTGCTCTTTGCTGCCAGCATGTCTCCCAAATGCCTGGGCCAAGTATTGCTTTGCCCTTGTCACAGTCAGGATCAGACCCTCACATCCAATCCCAGGAGACAGAGCCAGGCCTCAAGGGAACCAGGCACTGATCATTTCCCCCATGAGCCTGTTCTGCAGGAACACAGGGGAAATAAGGGGAGACAGTAAGATAAGGAGACTCTGCCTGAGTGACCCAGGGCCTGGACACAGCATTTTCCCTCTGGCCTGCAGAGGCCAGGAGGTGAGAGGGCACAGAGGTGGGGAGGGAGTCACAGAGCACTACCTTCTACCACGGCGGGGCTTCCTCTGCAGGGCTCCCACTTTCCAACCCCACAGGGCCCTCTGGCTTCCTCCCATCCTCTCCTTCACCCACCCTTCCTGAGCATCTGTAATCCATACTGGGGAAGTTTCTGCTGCTTTCTTAGCACCCAGGGGCCTTGCTCTGAATGAGGAGAAGGCCACAGAGAGAGGAAAATGCCCACGGAGAGAAGACAGCTCACACCCCACTGTCCCCTGCTCTTGGCCACCTGGAGGGAGAAGCCCCAGTTGACAGCTCGGCCCCGAGGCCTCTCCTGGGACACAGCCATGACAAACCCGTTCCCCCTGGTCACACGTGCTCTACACACCAGCCCTGCCCCTGCACACTGCTCTGGCTTCCCGCTCCCTGCCCTGATTCTTGGGAGCTGCCTGATCCTTTCAGTCCCGAGTGCTCCTGGGGGACCAAGTTCCACCCTGACTCCCATGGGCTCCGGGAAGCCCAGTCCCCCGGCAGTTCCCCACTAACTTTGCCCTGTGCTGGGGACGCAGGAGGAAAGTGGGCATGACCAACACCATGAGGAAGAGGCCACTGCTCTACCGACCCGACACTCCCACCAGCCCCCTCTCCAGCCCATGTCTTCAAGCTTCACCATTATCCAGCAGTGATTCCCAAATGGTATGGTACTTCTGAATCACCTGAGGGTTTTGCTAAAATGCAGATGGCTGAGCCCCACACCTAGCATTTCAGATTCAGTAGGTCTGGGTGAGGCTTAAGAATCTGCCTTTCTAACCAGCTCCCAGGTGAACCGCTGAGAACCTCAGGCCTCAGAGTGTGGTCATAGGACCATCATCAGCACCACCTGGGAGCTTGTTAGAAACACAGAATTTAGGCTGCATCCAGACCGCTGAATAAGAACTTGGTGAAGGCTAACAAGATCCCCAGGGGATCTGTATGCACAGTAAAGTTAGAGAAATGGCTGCTTACCACTAATTCCCAAAAGAGGGCCCTCCAGCCACCTGCAGCAGAACACCTGGGACGCTTGTTTAAAATGCAGATTTCTGAGTTTACACCCATCTACTTGCTAAGGTAAACTCTCCAGCCAAGAATCTGCAATTTTCAGAAGTATCCCAGGTGATGTTCTTAAACACTGGAGCTGAGATTCATAGCCAAGAGTTTGAAGAACACAAAAGGCAGAGGCTTCCATTTTCAAGACCCCGGGTTCCAGTCTCCCAGCAGGGCGGTGACAGTCCAGCGCTCACAGAGTAATGCTCACTAACTACTGCTCATGGACTGAGTCTGGGCAGGTAGTATATGCAGATAAGGGTGGTAGTGTCTGGCTCCCGGCTCTCCAAGCCACTGCCACGTGGGAGAATCCCCATGAGGCTCCCTGAGAAACCAAGGCCATGGTGTCCAACCTTGAAGGGTTAGCCTTGGCATCTTCCAGGGATGGAGGTCACCTCTCGAGCCTCCTCTCCCCTCCAGAACCTCGTGGCCTCTATTTCCCAGTATCTTCTCTCTGTCCCCAGCAGCTGACCCCCAGACCTCTAATGTCACACACAATCTCCTCCTGCCCATCTCTGGCCTTCCTTGTGTCTCAGTGGACTTTCTAGACCTGGGAGATGACTGGTTTGTTTTAGGAACAAACCTTTGGGGTTCCAGTCCTGCCCGGCCCACACCTCCCAGCCTGCCTTTATCACCATTTTCATGCAGCTTCAAGACACACTTGAATTTCAAAAGCCTCTCTTCCAGTTTCCTCACATGCTTGTTAAATTACTAAACTACCTATAAGCCCACTCAAGGAGGAGGTGAGAATAAAAGCACGCTCTCAAATAATGCCATATTTTTAAAGGGACAAAATTCTCCTACAACTAGCTGGCAATTCAAAGACATCTTAAGCTAACACTTGTAGCTACCCACTCCTTCCTTTCTTTCTCTAAGCCAGGGATGAGAAGAGTGGGAATTTTCGTGTTCAGAATACAGGGAGTGATTAGGCAAAAGTTCAGATTGTTTGAGAGGAGAGAGACAAACAGAAGGGAAAGTTCTAGAATGAAAAGGGCAGAGGGATAAGTGATTGACAAGCCTTCCAGAGCTGAAGAGCTCCACTTATGCACTCAGTCAGTAAATATTTATTATAAGCCCTTGGATGCATGGATGCTAAGTCACTTCAGTGGTGTCCAACTCTGTGATCCTATGGACTGTAGCCCATCCGGCTCTTCTGTCCATAGGATTCTCCAGGCAAGAATACTGGAGTGGGTTGCCAAGCCCTCCTCCAGGGGATCTTCCTAACCCAGGGATCAAACCTGCGTCTCTTATGTCTCCTGTACTGGCAGATGGGTTCTTTATGACTAGCGCCACCTGGGAAGCCCATAAGCCCTTACTAGGCAGTGAATGCAAAGCAGTCTCACTGGGGGAGACTGGCGTGTCTCCATGGATTCTCCAGCATGGAAACCACAGATTCTCCAGCACAACAAATGAGAGCTGAGGTATAGAGGCAGCATGAAAGCAGCACGAGGAAGGAAGAAAGGAAAGAAGAAACATCCACTCTGAATGAGGAGTTGAAGGAGGGCTCGTTGGAAGAGGATGGCCTCTGAGTTGAGATTTAGAAGATTAGCTGTATGAGGAAAAGCAGAATACTCAAGCTGGGAGCCAGCTGAGGTGTTAGATGATTAGATGAGAGAAGAGAGGAAAAGATTACTCTCAGAAATCTTCAACAGCTAGGTGATGAAATTTATTGAGATGAGTAGCATTGGAAGAGGAAATGTTTTGCAGGGGGTAAAATAAGGGCTCAGGACTGGCCAGTGTTTGAGAAGTCTGTAGGAGAGTTGAGTGTGGAGGATTGGTCCTCAGAAGAAGGAGTTGGAGATTATAGAAACACTGATGGTAAATGAAATTAGGATTGCCTGGTAGGAGAGTGCAGAGTGAGATGAGATCAAGAACAAAGACCAGGTTAAAGTCCTTAGGTTCACCAATATTCAAGGGGTGAGCAGGCCAAGGAGGCTAATAACAAAGGGCAACCAGACAGGGAGGAGGAGGACCAGAGGGCACAGGGTCGTAAAGCCAGGGGATCTTGGTGGTTGGAGATGGAAGGAGAAATGGGCAGCCAAACACTGCTGGGGGAGATGAACATCATGGGAGGGAAAGATGCCCACTGGATTCGGGGACAGGGAAGCCATTTCATTCACTGTGAAAAAGAGCCTGGTGAAGAGCAATAGCTAGGCGCATGGGGATAAGGGCTTTGTTTTTGTCTGTTTTCAGGAAGGCACATGAGATAAACAAAATTTCCTATGGATATGGACAAGTCCTACAGTAATAGTGATCCCATCCTTCACCATATAAGGTGACATGAATCTCTGGATTAGCCCAAAGACTGAACGGCAGGTGGAAAAGGGTTTGTTTTTTTAATCAAACAATCAACTTTCAGGTGAATTTCTGGAATGCAGACAATCCATTTAAAAGCTGGCGACAGCCCGTGCTTCTTCTGTAGCCCCTGCAGTTCTGAGGAATAATGTTGCCAGGGGTCCTAGAGTAGGTGTTTGATAATAACTCATCCATGAGTGGATGAATGGGGTGATCCTGAGGTCCCTCTAATCACTTCTCTATGGAATTTCAATTGTGGCCAGCTCATTCATTCCATCCACTCATTCAACAGACATTATTCAGGGGCTAGCCTGTATCAGAGCCTGGGCCAGCCAGAACTTATACCACTTCACACAGCGAACGTGCGGGAGGCACAAACAAGTCCTTCAAAACACATCCTGCTGCCACCTGAGAAGTGCAAAGCAGGCAGCTCTCCACACTCCTTGGAAAGTAAGGATCCCCAGCGTGTGTTTACTTCCATGCAAAGAGCAAAGGAAATGGGCCAGTACACGCCTCCTCTTGACTCGTCACTATCTTTCACATTTTCCCTGGTGCCTATAAGAAATCTGTCTTGATAAGATGATTCGCAGTGAGTTTAAGGAATGAGAGGGTCTTAAGAAAGTATATATTTTTGCGAAGCTGTGCTGATAGAGAACTCTGGAAATGTTTGACTAAAACATAAGGGCTGGTGTTATCCTGTCTGTGACTCCCAAGCTGATGTCTGGAGGCTGCTTTAATTTCAGGGAGCCCAGGCCCTGTAGAGACTGCTTAGAACAAACACAACATTAATGCTATGCGTTTCAGACTAACTAAAAATTACACTGAAATGGAAGGATCAAAAGTCAGACCAAAGCACTAAAAAGACAGATTTCATACTGGGTAGAAAATAGCACATACTTTTCTCCTTGCAATAAAGCCAGCTATAAGCATATATGCTGGTTGATATAATAATAACTAATGTTTATTCAACCCTAGGGCTTCCCTGGTAGCTCAGATGGTAAAAAATCTGCCTGCAATGCCGGAGACCCCAGTGCGATTCCTGGGTTGGAAAGTTCCCCTGAAGAAGGGATAGGCTACCCACTCCAGTATTCATGGGCTTCCCTGGTGGCTCAGACAGTAAGGAATCCACCTGCAGTGCAGGAGACCTGGGTTCGATCTCTGGGTTGGGAAGATCTCCTGGAGGAGGGCATGGCAACCCACTCCAGTATTCTTGCCTGGAGAATCCCCATGGACAGAAGAGCCTGGTGGGACAGTCCATGGGAACACTGAGTTGGACACAGCTAAGCAACTAAGCACAGCAAAGTACATTCAGCCCTAACCACTATGTTAAGTGTTTACTGCCTTATCCATTTATTCCTTGCAACAACCTCTGAAGGAGGAGCTCTTACAGAGCAGGAAATTAAAGCTCAGAGAAGTAACTTGATCAGGGCTATATGACCTTGGGCAAGTGGTCATATATGTGGACTGAATGTGGACTCACAGATGTAAATCCCTGGACACACACACATCACATATTGTGGATGAGGCACTAGAGGAGGTCATCAAAAGGACAGGACCACCAGGTGACCTTGAAGCCAGATCTGAGCACCTAAAGGCTTCTCAACCCCTCGCCTGTCCTTGCAAGATACACACAGCCTCCTGTTGCCATAGTGGCAGCTGCACCAAGGATGTAGCCTTGAGAGAGTAAGCTGCTGTTGAGACCATCTGGACTGTATATACGATTGAACCCCTACATAAACTTTAAGATTCCGGTGGGTCGGGTGCAGAGATCTACTCATTTTATAGCCACCTAAGACGAGCCTTATAAATAAATTTTTAAATTTATGTTTTGCTTATTAAACCTGCCATCTATCAATCTAGAGTGATATACCTCTTTCAATACTCTCCTTGCCCTCTGTATGAATACAAAGATTAATTTTCAAACCAAAAACTGGTGAGCCAGCCAGGAGACTAAAGAAATGGGCTTTAGGAAAGAGGCATCTGTGAAGGAAACCCCACACTGGCCATAAAATTCTAAGTGGGGAGGGGTGCCCTATATGTCAGATGATTGTGGACCCCTGCATGAGTATGAGTACACTCTGAAAATGCCACTGCTTTAATGCATCTGCTTGGAACACTATGCAGAGCACACTGTGGCAAAGAGAAGCGAATGGCTGCCCCAGTAAATGGCCGTTACTATGGGTAGGCCAGTGGCCATCGATGCCCAACTACAGGCTAAAGCCTAGGTTAGGGAGTTGAAAGAAGAGCAGAAATTAGAAAAAAAACAAAACAAAACATGCAACTGTCTACTATTTTGCTAGTTTGGGGGCTAGCAGATAAGGTGGGAGAAAAGATTAGTAAATTGGAGACTTTAGTACAAGATTTTGCAAAGCCAGGAGGGCACAAGATGCCACAGATTAATATCTGAGCACGTGTGACAAAGCCTGGTTAGATACTAGAGGTAGAATCCTTGGAGAAGCTGGGATAATGAAGGGGAGGATATTACAGTAATTGACAATAAAACAGACAGAGTGCCCCCACGTAATCCAACTCCTAATACAAAGGAAATTTTAAATAGCAATTACCCTAGACTTCTGATAACAGATAAATACACCCCAAAACTCCTAGGAGCAAACTTGCGCTCTTTCTCCATCCCTTGAAATTGTAAATCTTATCATGTCTTTGAAATGTAAACACCCCAAAGAACAACTAAGTCACTGCCTACAAAGACTGAAGGAAAAAAAGGAGGAGAAAGGTTTTTTAAAATATAGACTGCTGGGCTTTCTTGGCGGTCCAGTGGTAAAGAATTTGCCTTGCAGGACCGGAGACACCAGTTCAATTCCTGGTTGGGGAAGATCTCACAACTAAGAGCAACTAAGAGAGTAACCCCTGTTCCCTGCAACTATCAGCGCAGTCAAACATAAATAAATATTTCTAAAAATAGAGTGATATAGAAGCTCCCTTGCCCAAAATCTAGTTCACAGCCTCCTTGACAGTATTCAGTTCAGTTCAGTTCAGTTCAGTCACTCAGTCGTGTCTGACTCTTTGCAACCCCATGAATTGCAGCACACCAGGCCTCCCTGTCCATCACTAACTCCCAGAGTTCACCCAAACTCATGTGCATCGAGTCAGTGACGCCATCCAACTATTTCATCCTCTGTCGTCCCTTTCTCCTCCTGCCCCCAATCCCTCCCAGCATCAGAGTCTTTTCCAATAAGTCAACTCTTTGCATGAGGTGGCCAAAGTATTGGAGTTTCAGCTTCAGCATCAGTCCTTCCTTCACCCAGGACTGGTCTCCTTTAGGATGGACTGGTTGGATCTCCTTGCAGTCCAAGGGACTCTCAAGAGTCTTCTCCAACACCACAGTTCAAAAGCATCAATTCTTCAGCGCTCAGCCTTCTTCACAGTCCAACTCTCACATCCATACATGACCACTGGAAAAACCATAGCCTTGACTAGACGGACCTTTGTTGTATTACTCAAATATAAATCTTAAAAGTCTTCCTCACAAATATTGGATAAAAAGCTTTAACCATGTGAAGGAGAACTTAATTCATGGCTAAAGTTTTGGAATGAAAGCTATGGGGTCTCTGTATGTTTCGGTATCTGTGCATATATATGTTATGCACATGTGATGTTTTTCTATCTCTGGAAAGTATTATCAAAGTTATTTTATTAAAGAGCTCTATTTAATTGGCTTCAAGAAAAAAATAAGCTTTAATATCAATAATGGACTTATATAAAACTCAAACTCACTTTTTCTTTCATCTGCTAAAAGGAAGAAGGCTTTTTGGACTACTGGCCTGTTTGTGATATGATTAGAAATGCTTTTCTTTACCTTTTAAGTAATCTGCCTATAAAGCAAAGATTCTGTGTTTTATAAAAAATAATTTCCTGTTCTTTATCAGGTCTTGAGAAAGTGAAATCTTCTCTATTAAAAAAGCTAAGCTTATATATATATATATATATATATATATATATATATATATATATAAAACTATGTTACTCTGCATTTGCCTTTGATGTCTTAGTTGTCACTTTGGTTAAATGGATAACTAAGTGTTGTTTCAAAATGAACTCTGACCCTACTTAATCAAGCGTTTTAAACTTTTTGATATTTTTTACAAACTTAAATTTGGGCAAAATCTTTTAAATCCCAAAATCAAATTCTAAATTAAGTCTTATTGACTTCGAAATTACTTTGGGTTTATATTAGGCTTATTCGATATGCTAAGTTACATGGAAAACAATCAAATGAGAAATGACGCTAAACTTTCTTTAGGTTTTTTTATATAAATATGTGTCATTAATATAAATGTTCCTGAAAAGGTTCTTCAAGGAGATTCACAGAGAAACTAAGATCAATTTGCCTTCATACGGTAGAGACAGCAGTGGAGCTTTCAAGCACTCCCATGAGGCACAGCACCATAATACAGGGTTGGCCAAAAAGGCCACTGGGATTTTTCCCATAAGACATTACAGAAAAACCCAAATAATCTTTTTGGCCAACCCAATATACCCGGAATGGTAACCCGAGACCCGGCCTGTTTTTCTTCCCCACATCAGTAAAATGTGCCTATTAGTGCTGACGTAAGGTTAACATAAGAAGACTTGCCTCTGCTGCAGGCCATTCTGCAGGCTGTACTGGAACACCTGTGAGGGAGAAGATTAGAGGTAGACATGTGGAAAATTCAAGGTCCAGGCACTGCCCTAAAGGTTGGGGGAATCATTTGGTTAAAGAAGACGTTTATTGTCCCAGAAGTTGTGATTGATAAGATGCAAGCCTATTAAAACCCCTAAGAGCATGAAAAAGATGCAAGCCTTTGCAAGGATTTGGGATCTGGAGGACTTCTATTCTCCACCTGGCACAGCACTTCCACCCCTGATCTGCCTGGGAAAGAGAAGGCACATGTGGGATTGGGCATCACAGCAAGAAGCCACCTTGAGAAGGCAAAAATTCTAAAGCTCTGGACAACTCCCCAGCAGGGCTACCATTGAGTTAGATATATCTATGACTCTGGAAGGTATGTTTGGGCACTATGGCAGAGACCAGGGAAGGAGCGAGTACCCCAAGGATTTTGCCCCAGCTTTAAAAGGGGGCACAAACTTGATCCACTCCCATAGACCAACAGCTCCTAGCAATGTACATAATACTCCTCCAAGTAGAATGCCTCACATATCATGGTAATAACATCCCTTCCTATCAAGGGATAGATTGGAATATGTTCCACTGACCTACCTCTGCCATGGATCCCACTTTGACTCAATAGCATGCTTATTTGATGCAGCCCACTCTCTCTAAAAATGTAGGTGCTACTAAGCCCTGTAAAATATATATATCCTCCAAATGACCTCTATGCCTATAGCAGCCTCTATGGCCAACAGAGAATAGGTGAGTTTCCTGCTGATGCCTGGTATACAGATGCCTAGAAACAGGAATAAACCACACCACCAATAGGCTGAACTCAGAGCAGTTTGGCTGGTGATCACTCATGAGTCCAGGCTGTTAACAACCCAGGAAGCCAAGGGATGGATGATCATAAATAAACCCTTGTGGGGGCAGGATAACTGGAAAGACATTTGGGTTCATCTGCAAGAGCCTGAGGCATTTCTTAACTGCCCTCCACGCACCTGGCACTGACAGCCATAGCAACCAGGAAGTTGATGCCCTAGCTCGGGTATGAGCCCTAGCAACTGACTCTCCAGTTTATACAGCAGATTGGATACACAGAGAAGCTACCACAGCACACATTACCACACATTACCAAGGATGCAAGGCCACCCTTGAAATGACTAGTTTGATGCAGTAACAGCATGTCCTGTGTATTCAAAACTATGCCCAACTCAAGTGCCAAGGAAGTTGGGGTCATCCACAGAATTCCCAACCATCAAGGGACTAGCACACTGATTATACTGGCCACCCCACTCTGAGACAGCATTCTAAATATGCCTTGGTTTGTGTGGACACTGCATCTGCCTTAACCCAAGCTTTTCCCTATTGTCATGCAAATCAGGCTACCATCGCCAAGGAACTCAAGAAACAGTACCACGTACAGATACCCTCATGGAACAGTGATCAGAAGTCACAGTTCAAAGGTCATGATATGCAAGACTGGACAAAAGAACACAGCATTGAATGGAGGTTTCATCTCCCCTATAACCCACAAACAACGGGATTAACAGAAAGAAAATATAAAACATTAAAGCAGCAGCTAAAATTCCTAACAAGTAAAACTATCTTGGCTGAGTAGACTAAAGTGCTCTTCCAGGATTTAATAGATTTGAATGATCAACCAGTAGAGCCTGTCGCCCCATGTGCCAGACTGGGGACACCTACCAATGCACCCAATACTATAAAGGCATGGAAATTGTAGCAAACAGCCACTGCCCCGACTCTCACCATGGATCAACATGCTATGCTGCTGAGAACACCAAGCCTCATCACACCTAGGAAAGAAGTTACCTACTGGAATTTGCAATGAGATATCCCACTGGGATGGGTAAGGTACTTGGCACCCCCAGGTAAGGGATAACTCTAGTGGGATCCTGTTGTCCTACTGCAAGCTGGATCTGTGAAAACACACTACAGCTGGAACGGAACATGCACCATCGAAAGAGGAGAGAAACTGAGGGTTTTGGTCTGGCATATCCCATTCGTGTCCACCTCCTCACACCTGTCAGTTCTGCCTCCTTCAGCAGACATGTACGGTACATACAACCAGGTCAAGTCCTAAAACTGCCAATCTCTTTCTCCTCAAGGAGGGGACACACTCTGTTTTCCACTGGTATGATCATTTGGCCATCATCTTCGTCCCCTCTATCAGCCTAGAGGACAGTATAAAGTGTCTAGAAGCCTTACAAAATTCTCTGCTGCTGCTGCTAAGTCGCTTCAGTCGTGTCCGACTCTGTGTGATCCCATAGACAGCAACCCACCAGGCTCCACGGTCCCTGGGATTCTCCAGGCAAGAACACTGGAGTGGGTTGCCATTTCCTTCTCCAATGCTTGAAAGTGAAAAGTGAAAGTGAAGTCGCTCAGTCGTGTCCGACCGTCAGCGACCCCATGGACTGCAGCCTTCCAGGCTCCTCCGTCCATGGAATTTTCCAGGCAAGAGTACTGGAGTGGGGTGCCATTGCCTTCTCCGACAAAATTCTCTGAGCAAACCTCAAATGATCTAAGCCAACAAAGTGTTTAAGCCTTCAAATAATTTAAGCCTGCCCTTAAATGAACACTGAAATGTCTACAATGAGAAAAGCTGTCCTCCAAAATAGAATTGCCTTGGACATTATATCATAAGGAGGCACCCATGCCAATATCTAAACAGAAGGTAGTGTGTTCATACCTGATGAGTTCGCCAATACATCATCACTATTAAATCACATAAAGACACAAATGAATGCCCTGAGTGACCTGACCCCAAGCCTAGGAGACTTCATAAATTAGTGATTCAGATCATACAGCTATTGGTGAGGGGGAAATTTCCCTCTCTACCCTTCTCAAGTTCTTGTGGCTGGACTAAAAATTTATACAAGACAGATTAACAGGAGAAAAAGAAATTTTAACTCATGTGCACAGAGGTCTTATAGAAGTGGGATCTAAGACGTGGACAAAGCGGGTAGTTTTTACACTTTTTAGACCAAGAAACAGTAAGTGTGTATTAGTCACTCAGTCACGTCTGAC
Organism: Bos grunniens; assembly: GCF_055505025.1. Classification (NCBI taxonomy): domain Eukaryota; kingdom Metazoa; phylum Chordata; class Mammalia; order Artiodactyla; family Bovidae; genus Bos; species Bos grunniens. The sequence continues at coordinate 53,271,278 of NC_141180.1, forward strand.
TCTTTATGATCCCATGGACTGTATCTCGCCAGGCTCCTCCATCCACGGGATTCTCCAGGCAAGAATACTGGAGTGGGTTGCCATTTCCTTCTCCAGGGAATCCTCCCTAGAGAAACAATAAATGAGGGAGGAATTGACAGAACAAAGAAATTAAGCTTTGGGTGCTTAATTAGTGAAGAATCTAAATTGTGTGGGCTTGGGGTAGTAAGTGAAAGCAATAACGAGGCATGTTTACCAGGCTTCTCAGCCCTAAATTCCCAGTCTCTGGCGATAATGGTGTCCTTTCACACTCAGGTGCACAGAGCTCACCTCTGACATGAGAGAAATTTCCTGCTTTGCAGGGAAACAGAGAGGGGTGAAATTGTCCCTCTTGTATCAACCATTTCTTAAGTAACTTAATTTCAAAATAATCAATATGCCATTGAGGCATAGTCTGAGCTCCAAAACGGCTCTTGATAACACACACACACACACACACACACACAATGTTATTCAGTTTAGGAATCATTATCTTGATCTGTGTTTTCTCTTGCACTTGTCTAGACTGTGGCATCAGTTTTCAATGCAGCCAGACAGCCTCCCAACAAGCCCCTTCCATGCTGAGGAAAACTCTTGCTGACCACTCAGGGCACATTATGGAAAGGGGGACATACAAGATTGTAAGAGCCGGTTGTGAAGGAGGAAGTGATGGAGGAGATCAACTAGAGGGCGGGACCACCGGCTGACCCTTGAGCTGGCCCGGGGCATCAAGGCTCCTCACCCCCTCCCCTGTCCTCTGCCTGCTGCTCTTGTAGTGGGGCCTGTTCCAAGAGAGAGCAAGGTGTTACTGAGACCCTGTGGACTGAATACATGACTAACCCAGTTAAGGCCTCTATATAAACTTTTAAGATTCTCGGGGTAGGTGTGGAGATCCACTCACACCTTGTCTTCACACAGGACAGCCTTGTAAGTAAGCTCCCTGGCTTATTAGACTTGCCACCTACCAATCTGGAGTGGGCTGCCTTTTTCTTCGCTCCCTCCCTGCCCTCCATATACAGGGGCCAGTGTATGAACCAATGCATACTGAACAATCAACACAAGGCAAGAGCCGTGATGTCCACAAGACTCCTGAGAACTGTGCAGAGACTTTGTCGTGACAATCAAAACCACACATGCCTCTCAGCAGTGACTCTTTTTCCTCCCTTTGACTTTTCAGTAAAACCAGAGATGGGTCTGGAAACCACAGGTACAGTGATGATATTTTAAATAACTGCAGAGGAAGGTCTCCCAGGCAGTGTCTGTTTGACGCATGATTAACTCACTACTGAAGGTCGTATTTCCCTGAAGATCCAGGGTTTAACACCGCTACAGTCGAAAGAGGCATACAGGACAATACTGCTGAGAATGCTGGAAGAGGGGGAGGTGGAAGGAATTTTAGATTTAGCTAAATTAATTAAGGTTATTTAATGTTACTCTTTCAGTCAAAGCAACTGCTAAAAATCAATGTGGCGGCTGGAAAATCTGAGAAGTTTGGAAACTTAGGATAAAGCTTTCCAGAGTTTTCAAGGTGGTTGCCAGAGCAACCTTAGGGACCAGATACTGGAAGAGTTGAAACATTCTATTTTAAAAACAACCAGTTGTTCATCATAAAGCCAGAAATGATACAACCAAATAATAGGATACACACTGGAAAGTCTTATAAAGATGAGCATTTTCTCAAAACTGAAACTAACTCCATCTGTGAGCAATATTTTGACCCTGGAAGCAAAGAGATTTCGAAGTGACTCCTGAGAGTTTGGATGATCATCTGCTTTTTGCACAAAATATTGAAATTTAAAGCTCCTCTCTCCACTTGAACTTTCTTTCAACTCATGTCTGCATTTCAGGTTCCTCTTGCCCATCAAGTCCCATCTCACTGAAGAAGTCTCTCACATGTGCATGCATGCATTCAAACAACACTGGTTGAGCAATTTACTGAACTACTATGAGTGAGATATCCTGCCAGGTGATCCAAAGGTGAGATGACTCAGTGGCATGGTCCCGACTTTGGGGAGAGTCTAGAGGGGCAAGTCAGATAGATACATAAATACAACACAAGGCAGTGTAAGATCTGATCGTGCGACTGTAGGACCCCAAAAGTCAGTGGTTCCCAAAACTGTTGCACATCAGAATCCTATGGTAGAATGTCACAAAAATGCAGATTTCCAACCCCACTTCACAATCTGGATCTGGATATTTTTTATTTCTAAGAGGATTTTTTTAAAAAACTTTTTATTTTATATTGGAGTATAGCCAATTACCTGGCTAGCTCAGTTGGTAGAGTATGGGACTCTTAATCCCAGGGTCATGGGTTCAAGCCCCATGTTATTTTGGGGCTTCTAAGGTGGCTCAGCGGAGAAGGCAATGGCACCCCACTCCAGTACTCTTGCTTGTAAAATCCCATGGATGGAGAAGCCTGTTAGGCTGCAATCCATGGGGTCGCTAAGAGTCGGACATGACTGAGTGACTTCACTTTCACTTTTCACTTTTATGCATTGGAGAAGGAAATGGCAGCCCACTCCAGTGTTCTTGCCTGGAGAATCCCAGGGACGGGGGAGCCTGGTGGGCTGTCATCTATGGGGTCGCACAGAGTCGGACATGACTGAAGTGACTTAGCATAGCATAGCAAGGTGGCTCAGTGGTAAAGAATCAGCCTGCCAATTCAGGAGTTTTGGGTTCAATTCCTGGGTCAGAAAGATCCCCTAGAGAAGGAATCAGCAACCCACTCTAGTATTCTTGCCTGGAAAATCCCAGAGGAGCCTGGCAGGCTACAGTTCATGGGGCCAAAAAGAGTCAGACACAGCTGAGTAACTAAACAACATAACCGATTAACAATGTTCTGATAGTTCTAGGTGGACAGCAAAGGGGCCCAGTCATACATATACTGTATCTATTCTTCCCCAAACTCCCCTCCCATCTAGGCTGCCATATAATATTGAGCAGAGTTCCCTGTGCTATACAGTAGGTCCTTGTCGGTTATCCATTTTAAATATAGTAGTGTATACATGTTGTGGATCTGGGTTTTAAATGCTATGCATCTGACTCTGATGAGCAACCAGGTCTAGAAACAGCTGCTACTGGCGACAGGTGGAAGAATTTACCCTCAGCCAAAATGATAAAGATTTCACAGAAGTGGATGTGCCTTTAGAGTCTAGGGAAGATATGCATCTAAGAGGAGGGGGGTTACCTGGCTGGCCTGGGTTCAAGCTGGGGAGAAGTAGGACAACAGCCTAGAAAAGGCCCCTGAGAGGGCCAAGAAGACCAGGTGAAGGGGTCGGGACTGGAGGCAACAGGCAATGAGAAACAATCAAAGGCCTCCAAGGATGGGAGGGACACACATATGGCAATGTCAGCGGGAAAAATTTGGCTGTTATGACAGACAGATCAGTCAAAGTTGGCATCTGGTTTTAGAGAAATCTCTGATTATTAACAGTAAAGACATTAAAAAAAAAAAAAAACTAAGCTGGTTGCAGTAGGAATGAAAAGAGATGAAGAAACAGTATTTAATGTCAATGTGCTGCTTTATTTCAAAACAGACTTGTTTTTAATGAGTCACGACATATTCATCTCTATAAAGCTATATTTAGTAACACCTAGGATCATGCTTCATTTATTTGTGTTTTTAGACACTTTTCTCTGGGTTTGCTCTATTTCCTACTTTGGAGAAAATGGGATTTTATCAGCCCATCAATAGAGTGCCTCCTGTGTACCAGGACAGCATAGGACCACAGCCAACTCAAGGGTGAAGAAGACGTAGCACTGGCCCCCAGGAAGACTGCGACCAGGAAAGGAGTCAGATGTGTAAATAAGACATCATTATGTAGGAAGACCACTGAAAGAGCCAGTCAGACAGAGAAGGCAGACACTTCTTTAGTGGATTATTAAAGATTTCATGGAAGAGGCCACATTTGAGTTGAAACTGAAAGACAGCATTTTAGCCCACAGAGGACATCCAAGTGATGAAACAGTGTAAGACAAGGCACAAAGAAAGGAAGTCACAGTCTTATCTATCTATGGTACTCAGCACAACCCCCAGAACATAGTAGGTACTCAATAAATGGGGAACAGATAAGTGAAAAGAAGTAGATTTCAATAAGGTTAGAAGAGGGGGTAGGAAATCAAAGAGGGTCTTAAAAGAAATGCTAAGTATTGGTCATTCATTCTCTAAAGTTGGGACCCCAAGAAGACTTTGCTTCCCTGGTGGCTCAGTTGGTAAAGAATCAGCCTGCAATGCAAGAGACTTGGGTTCGATCCCTGGGTTGGGAAGATCCCCTGGAGGGTGGCATGGCAATCCACTCCAGTATTCTTTCCTGGAGAATTCCCAAAGACAGAGGAACTTGGCAGGCTACAGTCCATGGGGTCGCAAAGAGTTGGATATGACTAAACGAAAGCAAGAAGACTTTGGATAAAAAAGTCATATATGGTAAAGATTGGCTTAGATCACTCCAACGATTATGTGCAGAGTGAACTGAGGAGCAGGGCTAGGGAGCAGACCAAAGACCAGAGGGAAAAACCCACCTAGGAGGTTACTGCAATAGTCTAGCAAAAGGAAGGAGAGCCAGAGCTCTCGAGGAAGTGGCCTGGGGAAGGAGAGTTGCAATTCATGAAGCACTTCAGAAATAGAATCCACAGACCAGTAACAGACGTGGTAGTAAACCTGAGTGGCACGAAAGCTAATCTCCCAATTAACCAAGGTGATTAACCAAAAGAGTAGGCTGTAAATCTATAGTAAGCTTATCAATTCAGTCGCTCAGTCGTGTCCAACTCTTTGCGACCCCATAGACTGCAGCACGTTAGGCCCCCCTGTCCATCACCAACTCCCAGAGTTTACTCAAACTCATGTCCATTGAGTCGGTGATGCCATCCAACCACCTCATCCTCTGTTGTCCCCTTCTCCTCCTGCCTTCAATCTTTTCAAATGAGTCAGTTCTTCGAATCAGGTGGCCAAAGTATTGGAGTTTCAGTTTCAACATCAGTCCTTCCAATGAATATTCAGGACTGATTTCCTTTAGGATGGACTGGTTGGATCTCTTTGCAGTCCAGGGGACTCTCAAAAGTCTTCTCCAACACCACAGTTCAAAAGCATCAATTCAAAAAAAAAAAAAAGCATCAATTCTTTGGCGATCAGCTTTCTTTATAGTCCAACTCACACCCACACATGACTACTGGAAAAACCATAGCTTGGACTAGATGGATCATTGTTGGCAAAGTAATGTCTCTGCTTTTTAATATGCTGTCTAGATTGGTCATAACTTTTCTTCCAAGGAGCAAGCATCTTTTAATCTCATGGTGGCAGTCACCATCTGCAGTGATTTTGGAGCCCAAAAACATAAAGTCTGTCACTGTTTCCATTGTTTCCCCATCTATTTGCCATGAACTGATGGGACCAGATGTCATGATCTTAGTTTTCCAAATGTTGAGTTTTAAGCCAACTTTTTCACTCTCCTCTCACTTTCATCAAGAGGCTCTTAGTTTTTCTTTGCTTTCTGCCATAAGGGTGGTGTCATCTGCATATCTGAGGTTATCGATATTTCTCCCGGCAATCTTAATTCCAGCTTGTGCTTCTTCCAGCCAAGCGTTTCTCACGATGCACTCTGCATAGAAGTTAAATAAGCAAGGTGACAATATACAGCTTTGACGTACTCCTTTCTCTATTTGCAACCAGTCTGTTGTTCCATGTCCAGTCCTAACTATTGTTTCCTGACCTGTATACAGATTTCTCAGGAGGCAGGTCAGGTGGTCTGGTATTCTCATCTCTTTAAGAATTTCCCAGAGTTTGCTGTGGTCCACACAGTCAAAGGCTTTGGCATAGTCAATAAAGCAGAAGTAGATGTAAGTTTATGGACAGGTGACAAAAGGGAGAACTCTGAGCCTTTCAATTCCTTTCTCTGCCCCAACCCATAAAATAGGAATTCAACCAACAGTTTCCACATCTTAGGGAAGTATTAGGGAGGAAGCGTGTGGCCTGGCTTCTCTTGCTTTGGGGACTGCCTGTCCCTAAATTTCATTCATTCTTTTCCTCCACTCCTGCAAACTTGTGGTAGGTTTATGTGGCCAAGGTCTAAAGCCTGCTTAAGTGGCAACACAAGCCTTGAGCCCACCCCTCTTTGGTATTCATTACTGAAGGTGATGGAATGCTACCTTGACCATCCATGGAGCTGGATGGATAGGACACTATTTTCATCCTCATCTAGACTCATGTCTGTTCTCAATTGGTTCAACCCACAGAGGTGGACAAGTGTGATTCATTAGCACTCCTTGAGGTACAAGAAGTAGAACCAGGTAAAGATGCTCAATAGATGGCTTCAAATGCTTGCCTGGAATTCAAGAGGAAGACAGAGCAGGAGAAAAATGCACTTCCCATCTGAAGGCATCATCACTACCTCACTTCAGCTGATTGTTGCCTTAAGGGGTATGGTTCCAATACTGCCAGGTCCCTTGCAATTATTTTCCCAAAAGAAGCTGAAAATCCAGATTTTTGTATCAAATTTTCAGATTCTTAAAATATTAAAAGGGTCAACCAAAACAAATTGGCAGGCCATATATGACCCATAGACTGCTGACTGCAATTCCTAGTATAGAACAGGAAGAAAACAAGGTCAAAGGCAGAACATGAAAGAACGTCTGCATTTGGAGAGGGAAGAGGAGTCAAAAAGGAGTTAGAGATGAGTGGACACAAGACAGAAAGAAAATTAAGAGGGTCTTGTGTCAGGAAGTCAAAAAAAAGGAGTGTCTAGTAATGTCACACTATAGAAAAGTCAAGGGAATAGGAATGAAGAAGTCAATCTACTGGATTTGTGACATCATTGGTGACCTTCAGAAAATAAAGATCATGGCATCTGGTCCCATCACTTCATGGGAAATAGATGGGGAAACAGTGAAAACAGTGTCAGACTTTATTTTGGGGGGCTCCCAAATCTCTGCAGATGGTGACTGCAGCCATGAAATTAAAAGACGCTTACTCCTTGGAAGGAAAGTTATGTCCAACCTAGATAACATATTCAAAAGCGGAGACATTACTTTGCCAACAAAGGTCCGTCTAGTCAAGGCTATGGTTTTTCCTGTGGTCATGTATGGATGTGAGAGTTGGACTGTGAAGAAGGCTGAGCGCTGAAGAATTGATGCTTTTGAACCGTGGTGTTGGAGAAGACTCTTGAGAGTCCCTTGGACTGCAAGGAGATACAACCAGTCCATTCTGAAGGAGATCAGCTCTGGGATTTCTTTGGAAGGACTGATGCTAAAGCTTAAACTCCAATACTTTGGCCACCTCATGGGAAGAGTTGACTCATTGGAAAAGACTCTGATGCTGGGAGGGTTTGGGGGCGGGAGGAGAAGGGGACGACAGAGGATGAGATGGCTGGATGGCATCACTGACTCGATGGACATGAGTCTGAGTGAACTCCGGGAGTTGGTGATGGAGAGGGGGGCCTGGCGTGCTGCGATTAATGGGGTCGCAAAGAGTCTGACACGACTTAGCGACTGAACTGACTGACTGGTGACCTTCAAGATATCATTTTCAATTGAATGAAAGAAGCATCTGGCAAATTGCAAGGAATTCAGAGACAAGTAGGAATGAGGAAGTGCAAGCAGGGGTGTTGATGACTTCCCAGAATTTGGCAAGAATTGAAAGCAGAAATGTGTGGGCTGGCAATATGAAGGGTTACCAAGGTCAGTGAAATTGTTTAGAATAAGGCAGACTAGTTAAAGATGGAGGGAAAAAGAGCTGTGAGAGAGAAAGAAGGTACTCCGGAAAGAGGGAACTAGTTTGGATATGCTCCAGATTGAGTCAGAAGGAGACTGAGTCAAGGGAACCCATGGAAGCAGCAGAGAGGGGCCTGGAGGTAGAGAAGGCTCTGAGAGACAAAGATGGAAAGCAGAGCAGGAAAGAGACAGGAATCTGGCGCTGATGGGCTCCATCTACTCACGAGCGAAAGTGGTCACTGTTGAGAAACGGCAGAGCAGTTTGGACGCTGAAGGACAGTGGAGAAAGCCACTTGCACCCAATGAGGCAGTGGTGTAGGGATAAGTCAGGGGCCAGCTGCAAGCAGTGAGGACCCCCTGTAGGGAGAGGCCAGCTGGATAATGAGTCAGCAGAGGGGAACTGACGAGGTGGGACAGGCAAGTCTTTGGGGCAAGGTGTTCACGCCTGCTGCTCCTTCCTTCAGGGCTACATGGCAGGCGCTCAGAGAATACTGAAGAACAGTGTGGCCAGTCAGCTCTGTACCTGACAATCGGGGTCTCAGTTGTGCTGCTCAAAATAATGTGCATCCAGACCCCCTGGAGATCTTGTTAAAACCCAGACCAGGATCCTGTAGATCTGGGTGGGGCCTGGGAGTCTGAATGTACCACAGGCAGCTGTACCACAGCCAGCACTGCTGGACTCCCACTGCTGGTTGGCCAATTGCACAAGGAGAAAGGAGAAAAGAAAAACTGCGTCTGCGAACTTGATGGTGAACTGTCGCTTGTCCACGTCAGTAGAGGGGGTCCCTGTGATGTTCCAAAGAAGCACAGAGCCTTTATTCTAGATTGAGGAGTGGTTTTGTGATTGTTGGTTTTCATCCAACAAATCTACTCTTCTGAGTACATCTGGTTTATACTCGCATTGAAACGGACTTTTCTTTCCCAACGGACTTCTCTTTCCCATGGTCAGAAGGGAGAGATAGCCAACTGGAGTTTAGATACTGAGGTAGACAATAATATGAAGGATTATCCATCTGTGAATGATGGAAAGTCAACAGGACTTGGAAATATGAAGTGAATAAATAACCCAATGAAATAAAGGTGGGTGGAGGGGGAAAGGACTCAGGGTAAAGAGGGGACAGAGTTAGCTTTCACTCTGCCATTTTGGGGACACTGCATCTCTGTCTTTCCGCACTTTCATTTATCTTCAGGGAAGGAGCTGGACCGGAATTCACAAAGGCCCTTCCCAGCTCTAACATTCTAGGATTCTAACCCAGAAGTCTGTGACTACTGGAGTCTCAGAATTGGGTCCAACTTCCATTACCATTCACTCACTGAGCACTGACTCGGCACCCATACAGTGCAGGCACCATGCTGGGGTCTAGGGAGTTCGATCTACAACAGACTCCGTCCCTGTCCTTCAGCAGCTCATGGTCTAGTCGGGGAGAGGGACATGCAATGCTGCCTGGTAAGCCCTAGGGTAGACATCAGCCCAGGGGCTGTGGAACCCTGCAGAAGGGGCAAGACTCCAACAAAGGGAGGAAGCAAAAGGCTTCCCAGAAATGGTGACAAGAGCTGAATTTTAAAGAATGGGTAGGTTCAGCCAAAAAAAAAAAAAAAAAGGAAGAATAAGCAGGAAGAGGGAAAGTGAATGGAGCTTAGTTGGGTGTGGTTAGAGCAGGGAAGCAGGCAGCCTAAGAAGAACCACCCCCTCTGTAGAGACTTCTCCACCACCCGCTGCAGCTGCTGAAGGAGAAATCAGACACACCCCTGCCACACCCACTTCGGTGAGGCTGCATCAAGCAATTAGACCCTGAAAATCCAGCACACAAAACACAGAAAGGGCACAGGAGATGCTAGAAGAGAAAGGAAAGGAGGAGATGAGGATGCTGGGCAACCAGAGAAGGTAGTGATCACAGGGGCTGGTGACTCCAGATCAATTAAAAATAAACATCGTGGGGCAGGGCTGTGCTCTGTGCAGCAGGCTGTAAACAGCAAGCAGGGCAGCCGTCTCTGAGGACTGAGAAGCAGGAAGGGGCAGCCTCCACATAAACCTTCCTGTGGGGAAATCACCTCGCATAGTCCTCTGGTGCAAGGCTCCTCAACCCTCCTGCTGCCCATTGGAAATGTCCAGCGAACTTTAAAAAATTACCCATATTCATAGATGCTTCCAAAAAGTCAGTGTCATTAAAAAAAAAAATGGAGAGTCTCTTTCAGATTAAAGGAGAAAGTGGGAAATATGGCAACTAAATGCTGTGTGTGCTACCTGATTGGGTCCTGGATGTTTTTTAAAAACCATAAAGAACTTCTTGGGAAAAGAGAGGAAATGTGACTACAGACAACTGTTATTAATAGATAACATTATGATGACAATGGCCTTGGGTGTGATCACGGTAGTGTGGTTATGCTGGAGAGAGTATTCAGGGGTAAAATGTCATAACATGTGCAACTAAATGGTCCAGGAAAAAAAAAAAAAAAAGCTACATACCTAGGGGGCGGGGAGAACAGACACAGCAAACATGGTGAGTGATAACTTTTGGTGAAGACTACATTATAGGTATTCATTATACTACTCTTTTGGAGAAGGCAATGGCACCCCACTCCAGTACTCTCGGCTGGAAAATCCCATGGATGGAAGAGCCTGGTAGGCTGCAGTCCATGGGGTCGCTAGGAGTCGGGCACAACTGAGCGACTTCACTTTCACTTTCCACTTTCATGCATTGGAGAAGGAAATGGCAACCCACTCCAGTGTTCTTGCCTGGAGAATCCCAGGGACGGGGGGAGCCTGGTCGGCTGCCATCTATGGGGTCGCACAGAGTCGGACACGACTGAAACGACTTAGCAGCAGCAGCAGCATACTACTCTTTTAAAAAAAGTTTATTGGAGTATAGTTGCTTTACAGTGTTGCATTAGTTTCTACTGAACAGCAAAGTGAATCAGCTATACACATACCTATATCCTCTCCTTTTTGGATTTCCTTCCTGTCTAGGTCACCACAGAGCACTGAGTAGAGTTCCCTGTGCTCTACAGCAGGTCCTCATTAGTTATCTGTTCTACACATAGTATCAATAGTGTATATGTGCCAGTCCCCATCTCCCAATTCATCCCACTCCCCTTTTCCCCCTTACTACCCATATGTTTGTCCTTTACATCTGTCTCTATTTCTGCTTTGTAAATAAGACCATCTATATGAATTTTTCATTATTTTACTCTTGAAACGTTCCCTTCCATTTGACATTTCTCCCTCCCCCAAGAAAAAAAAATGTTTGTAAGTTCCTATGTAGCAAATCTCACCACTATATTGGAAACTCAGAGGGTGGGGCCAGGGCCTCAGCATTTTATGAAACGCTGTGGAGAGGGCCTTGGTTCAGGCAGGCATGAAAAGTGCTGCCCTGTTTCTTCTTGGAGCTGGAAACACCTCTGACCTCTAAAAGCCTACGCATCCCAGCAGCTGAAAGGCTTTGCCGACTGTTGGAGGTGCTAGGAGATTTGGGGGGAGCTAAGGACCAGGTAGGTGTCTGTGCACCCCACCCAGCCCTGCGCTAGGGAGGGGAGGTGCAGGGTCAAGGAGGAAGTCGGCCCCAAGACCCACTGGGCCACAGCAGCCAGGCCACACGGGGCACTTACATGCAGTAGTGAACCTGAATGCTGAACCCTGCCTGGCAAAGAGTCTCAAACTTGACTGCGTATTATAATCACCAGGTGGGGGGGAGATTTTAAAAATCCTGACTCCCAGGATTTATGCCAAACCAATTAAGTCAGAATCTCTGGAGACGGAACCCAGGCATCAAAATTTCTTAAAACTCCCCAAGGATTCCAGTGTGCAGCCAAGTTTGAAAAACAGAGTACTTCGCAAACATTAGATATCACGGTTAATAATTATGTGGGCCTGACAAAGGCGGTGGCCAGCTACAGGACTCTACCAGCCCCAGCATCGGCCATGGGCTGGGTCAGCACCCCGCGGGCATTTCAGCAGAACTAGGTAAGCACCAGGCACACCCACACCCCAGCCCCCTGCCAAACACACACACACCGCTTGTGTATAAAACACCCAAGTCACTGCTGCTCTGAAGCTCCCTACGGCAGCCCATGGGGCATTCTACCCATTCTGACTCAAGGTGAGCAGTGAATGGCAGTGAAGAGCTGTGTGCCAATCAGGCCACGAAAGGCTGAAGTTGGAGAGCCTTGGCTTTTGCCGGTGGTCGAGTGAGGCCTTGGGCTGCTGTTCTGGAGGCAGCCGTGTGGGTTGCGCCGGTACACATACTGCAGGGGATAAGGGGTGGGATGCAGGTGGAAGAACGGAAGGTCTTAGACTGCGGGATGAAAATGACATCACCTACGTAGCAGGAGGGCAGCACATCCTCGCTTTTCTGGCCCTGAAAGAGAAGTGATGCACAGCCCCTTCTCTCCCAGAGACAGCGTTCCAAATCGGCATGAGCTGGAAGGCTCTCAAAGGTCCTGAAGGCTCTCCAGAGGGGACATGCTGCAAGCGCTAACGTCAGCCCTTCCAACCAGTGTGTTTCTGTGGGACCAGGGCAGTGACTAGAAGGAGGCTGCTGGGGGAAGGATATTACCTGCAGCTTCTGGTGAAAACTCCCCTGACCTGTGAGGAGAGGGCCTTGAGGAGAGAGGAAGGGATGAGGGGAGAGACAGGGACGTGAGAGGGAAGAAAGGACCCTGGAGTCTGCAAGGATCGCTCTCAGAAGCCCTCCACCCTGGTGGAACATGAGAAGCCCCTGGGCAGCTCTGGCAAACACCACTGCCCGTGCCCCCTTGGCTAATTAAGTGAGACACTCTTATGGGTGGACCTGGAATTTAAAAGCTCTCCAGGAGACTTCAATGTGCTGCCCAGACTGAGAAGCTCAGGTCTGTGAGAACAACTTCCTGACCACAACCTTTTTGGGAAAGTAATCCAGCAAAATTTTAAGAGTACAAATTCATATCCTTTTTAACCTGATAATCTCACTCCTGCGATATAAACACACAAAGGTGTTTATTGCAGAGTTACTGATATAGGCCAAATCAACAAAACTGAAAAGAGACAGAACGTCCACAAATATGGACATGACTGAACAAACTGGGTGGACTGTGGTAAAGAATCCGCCTGCAATGCAGGAGATCCCAGTTAGATTCCTGGGTCGGGAAGATCCGCTGGAGAAGGGATAGGCTACCCCACGCCAGTATTCTTGGGCTTCCCTTGTGGCTCAGCTGGTAAAGAATCTGCCCACAATGCAGGAGACCTGGGTTCAATTCCTGGGTTGGGAAGATCCCCTGGAGAAGGGAAAGGCTATCCACTCCAGCTGGCCTGGAGAATTCCATGGACTGTATAGTCCATTGGGTTGCAAAGAGTCAGACATGACTAAGTGACTTGCACTTTCACTGTGGAATACTATGAGAGTTTGTGATTATTCTTAAAACAGTTAGATCTATAGACTCTACTGATCTAGAGAGTTGTCCATAATAAAATGGTATGTGGGGGAAAAAGTTACAGAAAAAATCTTTTTCAATTATTGGGGAAAAAAGGCAAAAGGCCAACTCTGAGTGAATGTACACATATGTGTGTGTGTGTGCTTATGTGCTTTTGTCTGTGTTTGTGCATGGACGTAGGAGCAGAGACCCAAGCTTTTAACATTAGTTATGTCAGAGAGTCAGGAATAGAGAGGAGTTGGGAGCTTATTAATATTTACTTCGAATTAACTGAGCATCATTTTCTAGTTAAAACAAGGAGATACGACATCTACAATTAAAATCATCAATGAAGAAAACCCACAGAGTATCTGACTCTTTCAGGATCCTGTAGCCCGCCAGACTCCTCTGTAAGTAAGGTAAGATTACTGGAGTGGGCTGCCATTTCCTTCTCCAGGGCATGTTCTCGACTCAGGGATTGAACTGGAGTCTCCTGCACTGGCAGGTGGATTCTTTACCACTGAGCCCAGGGGAAAGATGACCTAGATTCAAGTCCTGGCTTTGCATGTCCTAGCTTCAGTTCCTTAATCCCTCTGCCCTCAATATGCTCACTGGCAAAAGGGGACCAAAGTGATGCCTACATCAGAATGGCACCCACATCAGAGATGAGCATTAAGTGAGATGACCAGGCAAGCGCTTTGCACGACGACATCTGGCATATTCTAGGCCACATACAGTAATTTAATAAACATTGTTGTCATGGAAAACATTGTCCCTAAGTCACTAAAGACCAATCTTCAAAGTCTAGGTAAGCTCACCTCCTCCAGCAAAGAAAAAACCCAAGCCCCCTTGTCACTCTCTGCTTTGCTTCAACCTTCCCTAGAGCTGTGCATATAGTGACTTTTGTGTGCAGCCTGCACTACGGGTGGGCAGTGTTCTTTATGACTTCCTCCAGCTCTGGAACGGGTCACACTGTCCTGCTACCCAGTGACAGCCTCTGGGCAGGGAAGTGCCTGGGATCTCCTGGGAAAAGATGTCCTACAAACAAAAAATAGCTACAATAATTATAAAACTTCAGCCATCCTCAGTAACTGGCCCTTCTGTAAATGCTCACAGTGCATACATGGATTTGGTCCTGACCCTGGGCCCGCTGAGGAGAAAGGAGCCAAAGCTAATTAGAATGATGAACGACCCCAGCCTTGTCCAGCGTGTGCTGAGTCAACTCTCTACGCTTGGATGACTGGCTCCACACGCACCTCCCTGCAAGGGGTGTGACAGTTCGAAGAGGCCAGGCCCTGTTCTTTCTGTTTGGAGCATCTCTCCTGGACAATGATAGGAGCACTTCTTCACAGGCTTTGCTCAGAACAAGCTTGCTTTTTATTCTGATAAACACCCAATAAAATCCAACAGAAAGAATCAGTCTTGCCCTCTCTTTCCCTGGATAACACTTGTGCGTGATAAGAAAACGCTCCAGAAATCTAAACCCAGGGGCTTACCTTTCACTCTGCTATTTGTCAAGGAGCAGAATTCAAGGGAAGGCCAAACACTGCTCCTAACCAAGGGAATGTCGCTGCCATAAAAACTCTTTCCTGGTACCCATATGGATCCTGTGACAGGTTGAATTGTGTTTCCCCCCAAAATTCGTATGTTAAAGTCCTAACTCCCAGTAATCAGATCAGAATGTGACTGGATTTGGGGAGGTAAGTCTTTAAATCAATGGGTGTGTGTACGTGTGTGTGCTCAGTTGCTCAGTTGTGTCCAACTCTTTGGGATCGCATGGACTGTAGCCTGCCAGGTTCCTCTGTCCATGGAATTTCCCAGGCAAGAATACTGGGGCAGGTTGCCATTTCCTCCTCCAGGGGATCTTCCCTACTCAGGGATTGAACCCACATCTCCTATGTCTCCTGCATTGGAAAGTAGATTCGTTACTACTGAGCCATCCAGGAAGCCATAGTTAAGGTTAAATCAGGTCACAACAGTGGACCCTGTTCCAATATGATTGGTATCCTTACAAGAAGAAGGCATTAGGACATAGACACACAGAGCAATGACCAGGTGGGGACGCAAAAAGAAGTCAAGCCAAGGAGACAGGCCTCAGGAGAAGCCCACCCCGTTAACACCTTTGCCTCTTTCTTGTAGTCAGACTGGAGAAAGGCAGGGCACACACATGCTTGTGGCTGACAGGGGATCGCCTGAACGGATAAATGCCAGTGGTCAGAGGGCGGTATCCAAGTGTGCTCTGCAAATTCCATGCATGGAACTGTCCTGGGAAAGGCAGAGAAACATGCTTTTAATCCCTAGTGCATGGAGACATAAAAACTACTAGAAAGGGCAGGCGTTTGAAAGTAGAGCTGGATTTGAATCCAGACCCAGCACTCTCCACCTGAGTGATGTAAGCCCTCTGGCCTCAGGTCCCCATCGCCACCTCACAGAGTTGTTGAATAAATCCAAGAATAAACCCAAGACTGTGGGTAAAGTACAGAGCATATCCAGCCATTCTGCCAGCAAAGAATTACTGAAAAGGTGCTGTTTTCTAGGTCAGGTGTTAAGCAGGGAACAAGAAACAAGGGCCCCGCCCTCACCAACATTATAGTTGACTAAGGAAAACAAACATTTTACAAAGAATCGTCCTTCTGACTTTGCCCTCCCACACTGCATTCCTTTCACGTTCACAATATTGGGGCTCGAAGTATTTCGTCAATAACTGAATAACTTAAATGTCAAATACTCCAAAACAATCCAATGTCCCTCATTTTTGGTTTTTATTAACAGTTGGCATCAACACTATCAAAAGGCATTTGAAGTAGCACAGTTATACATTTGTGTGATGGTTAATACAAAGAGGATTATACAGACCCTCATAGGAGAGGCGTTGTTGGATATTTCATCAGTCCATCCTGCTGACGTCATCTGAACAGTGTATACATTCCCGAGAGCGGGGATCTTGCTTAAGTGGCCCCCTTATTCAGTCCCTACCAGGACACCAGTGATACCACTTTATGCTGATGCGCTGAGTGGTAAGGGCAGTGATGTCACCATGAGAAAGGCCACAATAGCAGAGCTGTTTTTGCCGTGTGTTGCCCGCCCACCTCCCTGTGCTATAATCGGGGACCACTGTCTTCCAGAATTTCATCACTGCTCGGACCATGTGGCAGACACAGAAAGGGAACACCATGGCTTTTCTGTCCCTTTGTAATAATGGCTCTTTGCATTTGTATAGCACATTTACCGTATTCAGTGCATCTTCTTGTCTATTGGCTGGTCTTATCCTAATGAAACAAAACCCCATGTGTTTTGTAATTGTCTGTGCCGTAGAGACAGCTTACGAATCAGTCAGTGAAATTGTGCTGGAGGAGGCCCGATGCCCCAAATCTCTTAAAGAATAACAAATCCCACAGAAGTTGCGAATGGAGCCAGCATGATAATGCAGCAATACAGCTATTCCGTGGGGAGCAGATGCATCTGGAGCATGGGAATCAATTCAGCACAAGCCGGGGAGCCCAGAGGAGTTCTCTTCTGAGTCTCAGGGCTCTCCCTGTGGGCCCTGCCTGGGCGGAGGCTGGTACCCGGTTCTAACTGTAGGGAGAGACAGAGACTGGACAGCAACCACAGGGAATCAGAGACCCTTAGGATTTGGTAACACTGGCACATTTTGTGGCCCAGAAATGTGACCCAGAAATGTTTATTGCTTTTTCAGCAGTTTGGAAAGGGCAAGAATGAGTATCTGGAAGGGTGAGCATTTCGGGGGCTGAAAACCAGAATTTTCACTTATCGCATTTTGCAAAAGGCAGCAGCTAGAAGCAAAGCTCACACGGAGAAATGCCTGTTACTTGCAAGGCATCTCCCACTGGGTTGAGCATCTCCCAGGAAGCAGGAAGTTAGGCCCTCACTCCTTTAGTCCACCTGGGCACCTGCTGGTAAATTATTGCTTTTACTCTGGTACCATTTAGAAAATTACGGCTCTCTAAATCATACTCTGGGGGACCAAGCAAGAGAAAATGCCTCCTCACCTGCATTGCTGAAGCCTGGTCTACCCTTCAACTCAGTGAGCTGCAGCCTTGCTACACATTAGAATCACCTAGGGAGCTTTTTCAACACCCCCTCCACCCCTGCCAATGCCCAGGCTGCATTCCAGAACACTGAAACAGAAACGCTGAGGGTGGGATCCAGGAACAGTACTTTTTAAGCTCCCCAGGTGATTCCAGCGTGCAGCCAAGGTTGAGAACCAGCCCGCTAATCATCAGGTTGGCCAATAAGTTCATTTGGGTTTCCTAGCCAATATAATGGAAAAACCTGAACAAACTTTTTGGCCAACCCAAAACATCCATTGTTGTGCTCAGTGGGATGCTCTGACAAGACAAAGCCTGTCACACCTGCCACAGACCTTCCTTTGGTCTCCTTCACTTGCCTTAATCCCGTGCTCAGCAGTGATAATTCTACTGCATACATTAAGAAAATAATAATCCAAGCCATTGTGTGGTTGCTGGGCTCATGCTCACTAATCCATTTAGCTAATTAACATGAATCAGACACCATGCTAGGCAACGCAGCAGACACAAAAATTAGGAGGACATGATCCCTGCCTTCAAGAATCAACCGTGGAAGACAAGGTGTATGAGTGACTGTAATGCGAGGCATTGTGAGATCAGAGGTTTCAGACTCAGGCAGGAAATCAGAGAAAAATTGAGCTGGACTGATGTCTTCACAAGCGACACATCTCACAGATACACACATGTACAAACACTCATCAGCACATAACACAGGACTCCGTACGCAGCAGGTCTAAATGAATTCCTTGAATGAATGAAGAAATTCAGATTGCTCTCACTGGCGCTCATCAAGGCCAATACCCAGGACTCCCTGGCTCCTTTCTCTACCCCCACCATGTCCAGGCTCCTCTAGGTACCACCAGACGTCACCTCAACCTCTAATGCTGAGTCTCTCTGCCCCCGTCCCCAGTCCCCACCTCACACTGCCCTTGGAGTTCCAGGGTGCCGGACACTGGCTGAGTGCCCTGCACTGGCCACTCTGCTGACTGAATTTCTCCCAGAGACCAAGGCAGCTATCCTCCAGCATCCGTTCCCCCTGCTCTCTGAAATAAAATCCCTGATCTGGAGCTAAGCATATAGCCCGCCCCCAACCTGTTAGAAAAGACCAGATACGGCCATTTGCCTGCGACCTGGCTGGTGAATTCAGTGGAAGTGATGTGCACAGCTTCCAGGTCATGCCCTTCTCTGAAGCGGCCCTTTTCCTGTTACCCACCCACACTGCTGCTTGAAATGACATCATGGTGTGATGCCCTCGTGAACCACATGGACAAGACAATGCCCTAGTGATGGCAGAGCTCCGAAGGCAGGAGGAGCCTGGGTCCCCAGACACCTCTGTGAGGCACGGTCCTCTCCCATCCCACCCTCAGCCCAGACGAGCTCCTCTCAGACAGAGCGGGCTCCCTTGTATCTTTTACTCACAGTCAGACCTGTAAACTGCTTACCTGCCTCCATCACATCCTAAAGTACCTGGAGTTTCTTTGTATATTAAACAAAGGAGAAGGTGTGGCAGAAAACCAAATGACCTCTATCAGTACGGTCAATGACTTGTGACTTCTCATAGCAGAACTACTGAGAATCCATAAGTCTGCTTAGGTCAGCCTTCGAGAATCTGCTTTGCGGATGAATTAAAGAAGTTGACTAACCTCTTTTTTCTGGTCTACGTGGCCCATGGAGACTACAGGGGAAACTAAGTGATGGTCATTCTTGGTGAGTGACTCATAGAGACTGATTCCTGGGGTCAACAGAAGCTCTGTAAAAGGTGAGCAAGGTTACCAGCTCCCATAGACCAAGACAGCAAAATGCAAAGGGAGTGGAACCATGGGCTCTGGAACCAGACCCGTGAGCTAGCTGACCTTGCCATCAATCTACCATATTTCTGAAGGGAAGGAATAAGATATCACTTTACCTGTTAGAATGACTAGCATCAAAAAAGATGAGATAGCAAATGTTAGAGGATGTGGAGAAAAGGGAACCCTTGTGCACTGTTGGTGGGATTGTCAACTGGCGCATCTACAATGAAAAACAGTCTGGAGGTTTCTCAAAAAGTTAAAAATGCAGCTATCACATAAATGAGCTCCAGCAATTCTACTTCTGGGTATGTATCCAAAAGGAAATAAAAACACTATGTTAAAGAGATACCTGCACCCCCATGTTCAGCATTTTTAACAATAGCCAAGACATGGAAACAACCAGAATGTCCACTGACAGATGAACAGATAAAGCACTTGCAGTATATATGTTTATATGTCTAGTCGCTCAGTCATGTCTGACTCTTTGCAACCCCATGGACTCTAGCCCACCAGGCTCCTCTGTCCATGCGGATTTTCCAGGCAAGAATATTGGAAAGGGATGCCATGCCCTCCTCCAGGATATATGTTTATAATGGAATATTCAGTTCAATTCAGTTCAGTCACTCACTCGTGTCTGATTCTTTGTGACCCCATGGACTGCAGCACACCAGGCCTCCCTGTCCATCACCAACTCCCAGAGTTTACCCAAACGTCTGTCCATTGAGTTGGTGATGCCATCCAGCCATCTCATCCTCTGTCATCCCCTTCTCCTTCTGCCCTCAATCTTTCCCAGCATCAGAGTCTTTTCAAATGAGTCAGCTCTTTGCATAAGGTGGCCAAAGTATTGGAGTTTCAGCTTCAACATCAGTCCTTCCAGTGAACACCCAGGACTGATCTCCTTTAGGATGCACTGGGTGGATCTCCTTGCAGTCCAAGAGACTCTCAAGAGTCTATTCCAACAACACATTTATTCAACCACAAAAAGAAGGAAATTCT
The DNA here is from genome assembly GCF_055505025.1 of Bos grunniens. Classification (NCBI taxonomy): domain Eukaryota; kingdom Metazoa; phylum Chordata; class Mammalia; order Artiodactyla; family Bovidae; genus Bos; species Bos grunniens. The sequence continues at coordinate 53,291,217 of NC_141180.1, forward strand.
GCCACTTGTGACAACATGATGGAACTTGAGGGCATTGTGCTAAGTGAAATAAGTCAAACAGAGAAAGATAAATACTGTATGATCTCATTTTCATGTGTAATCGAAAAACAAACAGTAAGAACAACAACAAAAAACTAATAAAAAGAGATCAGATTTTTGATTATCAGAAGAATGAGAGTGACTTTGATAAAAGTGATCAAAAAAGTATAAACTTCCAGTTTATAAGATAATTAAGTAGTAGGGATGTGATCGGAGAAGGCAATGGCACCCCACTCCAGTACTCTTGCCTGGAAAATTCCATGGACGGAGGAGCCTGGTAGGCTGCAGTCCATGGGGTCGCTAAGAGTCTGACACGACTGAGCGACTTCACTTTCACTTTTCACTTTCATGCATTGGAGAAGGAAATAGCAACCCACTCCAGTGTTCTTGCCTGGAGAATCCCAGGGATGAGAGAACCTGGTGGGCTGCTGTCTATGGGGTCACACAGAGTCGGACATGACTGAAGCGACTTAGCAGCAGCAGCAGCAAGGACGTGATGGCATTTATGGCACCATTTGGGCTTCCCTGGTGGCACAGACAGTAAAAAATCTGCCTGCAATGCGAGAGATCCAGTTCCACCCCTGAGTTGGTAAGATTCCCTGGAGGAGGGAATAGCTACCTACTCCAGTATTGGAGAATTCCATGGACAGAGGAGCCTGGTGAGCTACAGTCCATAAGGTTACAACGAGGTCAACATGATTGACTGACTAACACTTTTCACTGTCATGGTACCAATTAATGGCCTCCCTGGATCCACGCTCATTGCCTTGGAACTCTGTAGTCCCTTCCACTGTGACCCTGGGCTTGGACATGTGACTTGCTTTAGCCAATAATAAGACACTAGAAGATTTGATGCGGGCTTCCCAGGTGGCTCAGAGGTAAATAATCCACCTGCCAATGCAGGAGACACAGGAGACATGGGTTTGATTCCTGGGGTCAGGAAGATCCCTTGGAAAAGGAAATGGCAACCTGCTCTAGTGTTCTTGCCTGGAAAATCCCATGGGCAGAGGAGCCTAGCAGACTACAGTCCATGCAGTCAAAAGAGTTGAACACAACTGAGCACAGGATTTGATGAAAACCAAAGCTTGAAAAAACACTTGTGTGTTTCCACTTCTCTTGCTTCTCTATGACACCACAAGAATAAGTCTGGAATAGTCTCTGGAAAATGAGATGGGCCACCCCAGCTGAGGGCATCCTAGATTAGCTTACAGCCTGCTGACTGCAGGCAGATATATGAATGAGGCCCAGCCAAGACCAGAAGAATACCTTCTTCTCTCCACAAGCCCAGCCAAGATCAGTGGAACTACCAGATCACTCAAGGACTTACAAAAAATATAAATCATGGTTGACATGAGCAGCTATCATCGTGGCAATGGAGACCTAATAAGGACAGGGCCAACCAGCTCCCCCAGATTAAAGTGAGAAGCCAGGGCCCGTGTGGGAAGCCTGGTGTGCTGCAGTCCATGAGGTTGCAAAGAGGCAGACACAACTTAGCAACTGAACAACAACAAGAGTGTGTAAGGCAGCTGTCGTGAAGTCCTTGGTTTCTCCAGCTGCGGGCTTGGGAGTGGAGTGAAATGAGGACAGAGCTCTTCCTCCAGCTTCTGGTTCAGCAACCCTGTGACAGCACCATTATCTACACAGTGAGTAAAATGTCCCCCCTTTCCCTTTGACTAACAAGGAGTCTGCCACAGAAGGCATCTGAAAATAAATTATACATGAGACACAGTTTCTGAACTAGTTGCAAGTTCTGTTCCAGGATATTTTTACTTTTCTTCAAACATTCCCTCCAGGGGTGAACAATCCCACCAAGAAATTAAATAGAATTAGAAAAGAGCCTTAAAGAGATCCGCTTGGCCCCATCACGGTGAACTAAGCATATGATAGGGTCCCTGAGGCCCTCTGGAGCTTTGGTATTTGTATCTTCCCTTTAAAATAGCTGAGCAGTATTGCTGTAGTGGTGGTCCTTAAGGAGTGTGTTTCAAAGAGAACTGACAATTCCTCCTTCAGTGTGGAGACTGAAACTGTGGACTGTGTCCAAACAGACTTGCCTTCAAATCCCAGTTCTACCAACTTATGACCTAAAACACTCCAGGAAACATGTACTGAAACTCTCTGAGCCTGATTTTCTCACCTGTTAACTGGGGCTGTTAATCGTGGCTACTTCATAGAATTGTTGTGAGGATTAAGAGAGTCAATCCTTTTAAAGGCACACAGTAGTCATTCAAGAAAGGTAAGCAGTATTGTCACATCTTGGACATTCCCCAAGCCACAGAGAATTCTCATCTGGAAAACTTCTGAGCCAAGGATGGTCTCTCCAAGGCAATCCACTCAACTGCCTCTGAGTTTCTGCATCCCTTTTCTCAGTAGTATGTCTCTCCATGAAAATACACCATTCCCTCCAGAGCCCTGCAGGAAGAAATACATTAACAGCTAAAAAGACTGGAAATCAAGCGAATCCCTTTGGCAGGGAGTGCCAGTGATTACAGAAAAGGCATCACCTTTGCCCTTCTTCCACATAGTTAATGAATGACAAATTTTGTGCTCCAAAGTGACATGAGTCTTTCTCCAAGTTCTGGTATATAAACGCATTTAGTAGCCTCCTCTTAGGTCAAAGAAATTGGGACAGAGTTTGAAAGTGTCTATTTATAAATTTGTAGAGTCAGCAAATGGCTGATCTCTGCCACAGAATGAAATCTCTTAAAAAATAAAAAGATTCCCCACCACCACCTTATAAAAATGGGAGATGCTTATAGTAGTATCAGCTAGGTATTGTCATAATAATGCTGCATAACAAATCACTCCAAAATTCAGTGGCTTAAAACAACATTTATATTTGTTCATGTATCTAGAGGTTGACTGGGTGTCACGTCACCTAGTTGGTTTGGCTCTGGGCTACAGGTAGGCTCAGGGCTGTATCTCATGCCTCCCATGCTCCTTGCACCAGTGGGCTGGCCTTGGTGATGTCAGAAGTGCAAGAAAGGAAGAAGAAATGTCCAGTTACTCTTAATGTCTCAGTACACACTCACAAGTCCTCTCTCATTCCAGTGAACACATCCTGTCACATGGCTGAACCCCACATCAGCAGGGAGGGGAAATCTACTCTGCTTCCAGCAGGAAGAACTGCAAAATCATCTGCAAAGGACGCAGGCAGGGCCAGCTTCAGGACGTGCCACCCATGCAGATGCACCTGGGCCCTACCCTCAGGAGGGCCCCACCTTTGGCTGAACGCTCTGCTGTCAGCTGTGTAAGATTACTAATAAATTTTTGTCATGGATCCCTAAATTTTCATTTTTCCTGGGCCCTGCCAATTATAGAGCCAGACTTGAATATGGGGGAGGATAAAGAATTTGGAACAATAATGGAATCTTCCTACTTAACAAACTGACTTTGGACTACAGAAGTGTCATATTAATTTCCCAACTCCTCCAAGATCCTGCATTCAGCACCACGTGGAAGAATTTCTGCAGTGAACCCAGGTTCACACCATTCGGCTTCAGGTCACACCATGATGCCCTCCCTAAGACAGAGGTGTGGTTCTGACAAGCATGGAACAGGGAGGGGCCCAAGTGGTCATCAGTTGTTACACTTGGGGCCTTACCACCACTTGTTCTTTCCAGAATTAAACTTGGAGCACCTGGCCCCCTGCACCAGACTGGTTATACTTCCCCAGTGAACTGAACCGGAGAAGGCAATGGCACCCCACTCCAGTACTCTTGCCTGGAAAATCCCATGGACAGAGGAGCCTGGTAGGCTCCAGTCCATGGGGTCGCTAAGAGTCGGGCATGACTGAGCGACTTCACTTTCACTTTTCACTTTCATGCATTGGAGAAGGAAATGGCAACCCACTCTAGTATTCTTGCCTGGAATCCCAGGGACAGAGAAGCCTAGTGGGCTGCCGTCTATGGGGTCGCACAGAGTCAGACACGACTGAAGTGACTTAGCAGCAGCAGTAGCAGCAGTGAACTCAACACCCCCACCTACTCCCAACCCCCCTGCCCCACTTATCCTCTTTTTTCACATCCCACTGTGACTGCTCAATGGAAAGAGTAAAATTATCCATCTGTGAGAGCTTTTCACATCCACCACAGTCAGAAAACCTGCAGAGAGACTAGACACAGTCTTGGGGAAATCAGGGGTGTGAAACGGAGAATCAAAGGTTTGTCAAACCAAAGGGACATCCCAAAGCCTCTCAGGCAGGTTCAGTCTAACTCAAAACCATCCCAGACATCAGGCTAACTTCATCTGAGGGAGGTGAACATTTCTTAGTCCCTGAGATGAACAACCCCAAGGTTAGATGACAGCTGCTTATGAACGAAGTTTCTCTTCATTCTATGCCACTCTCAGGCTCTCATTTAAGTTCATTTCCTCTAACCAGTCCCTGAACTTGGAGATGCAACAGGAGGCCCCTAGTCAACCTCCCCCACACGAGAACCCTTCCTGAGAAGAGCCGTCTAACCAATCTCTGCTCTCCATATTCCACCCGGCTCTCTACACTTGACAGTGACCCTCAGAGGGACTACACGCCTGGTGGGGAGGGCAAGTGGCTCTTGGCACGAGAAGATGAATCATAAGCACAAATTGACACAAGAATCCTGCAGTTCAGACAATTACCCAAAGAACACAGTTTCTGATAATTATAGAGCTAAAAATGGATCCACTCTGAAAATTCCTTCCTTTCTCCCGAGAAAGCTGAGGAGGTGGTTTAACAACAATCAACTGCTGAGATACATCACAGTCCGGGGTACTTAAGAGACGAGTTCCAAGAAATTTCTTGGAAGGTACAGTTCCCAGAAGGTGGTGGTGCTAAAGAAACCCATTCACCCTCCCCACCTCCCCCAGCACGTCCTCACAGCTGGGGAATCTGAACTTGGAAGCCCATTCAGAATAGGAGGGAGGAGGCAGGCCTTCTTGCCCCGTGACTCCGCTTAAATGGCAAGTGACCCTCACCCCTACAAAATGTGAGGGGCTGTGGCCAGTCCCGGGTTACTTCAGCACCGTGGGTATGCTTGGGGATGTTATAAGAAGTTTTAGGCAGCAGCTAAGGGTCAGGATAATAAGAGTAACATTTAGTATGTGCTGAGTATTTATGAGCTAGACGCACATGTATCATCTCATTTAATTCTCACAACTCCATGAGGAGGGTGATGAACTTATCACCCCCACTTCAGAGTCACACTGGGGGTGACACAGAGAATCCAGGTACAGGCGGGAAGTATCAGAAGCCTGCACACTTTGCCACCGCCCTACATCATGTGCCCAGTGCCTGTCCAGAACAGGTAGAGAGAATTTATTTGTAAGGTTAAATATAGACTACAAAGAGGGGAGAGGACAGAAATACAGAGGAAAGGAAGGGGATAGAACTTGGAGCTTAGAGACCTTCTGTGTCAATAATGAATACAGTAAAGAGTTAAATTCGATTTTAAAATACAAACCTGATGTAAGTAGCAAATGTGGTAAGATTTAAGTTTTGTGCTCTGTCATGGACACTGCTGAAACGAAGAAATGAAAAGACTATTACAGGATCTAAACAAGCTTCAGAGCTTTTGCACAGCAAAGGAAACCAGCAACAAAATGAAAAGACGACCTATGGAATGGGAGGAAATATGGGCAAATGATATGAACTACAAGGGATTAATGTCCAGAATATACAAACAGCTCACACTACGCAGTAGCAAAAAAAAAAAGTTTAAAAATGGGCAGAAGACCGAAATAGGCATTCTTCCAAAGAAGACATACAGATAGCCAACAGGAACATGAAAAAGTGTTCAACATCACTAATTATTAGAGAAATGCAATCAAAGACACAATGAGATATCACCTTGCATCTGTCAGGTTAACCATCATCAAAAACAGAAATTTCCTACCCTGTTTGGTGGGAATGTAAATTGGTATAGTCACTATGGAGAACAGTAAGGAAGTTCCTTACAAAACTAAAAATAGAGTTACCATATGATCCAGCAATCCCACCCTTGGGCATATCTCTGGAGAAAACCATACTTTGAAAAGATACATGCACCCCAATGCTCTCTGCAGCACTATTTACAATGACCGAGACATGGAAGCAACCTAAACGCCCACTGACAGAGGAAAGGATATACAAAGAAGGGGTGTGTGTGTGTGTGTGTGTGTGTGTGTATATACACACCATGGAATATTACTCAGCCATAAAAAAGGATGAAATAATGTTATTTGCAGCACATGGATGGACCTAGAGATTATCATACTAAGTGAAGGAACTCAGAGAGATAAAGACAAATATCATATGATATAATTTATACGTGGAATCTAAAAAAATGATACAAATGAACTTTCTAAGTCTCAGAAAACAGATTTAGAAAACAAATTTATGGTTACCAAAGGGGAAAGGGGGAAGGAATAAATTAGGAGCTTGGGATTAACATATATATGCTACAGTATTTAAAATAGATAACCAACAAGGGCCTACTATATAGCACAGGGAACTCTACTCAATATTCCGTAATAATCTAAATGGGAAAATAGCTTGAAAAAGAATAGATACATGTATATTCAGTACATTCAGTTATATATATATATAACTGAATCACTCTGTTGTATACCAGAAACTAATACATTATAAATCAACTGTTTACTGAGCATGCCTGCTCAGTCGTGCCTGACTGTTTGTGACACTATGGACTGTAGCCCACCAGGCTCCTCTGTCCATGGGATTTCCCGGGCAAGAATACTGGAGTAGATTGCCATTTCCTCCTCCAGGGAATCTTTCCAACTCAAGGTCTGAACCCACGTCTCCTGCATCTTCTGCACTGGCAGGTGGATTCTTTACCACTGAGCTACCTGGGAAGCCCCCCAAATCAATTACATGCCAATATAAACTATTTTTAAATACAATTTCTCTAAAAGAAGCCACAATGAGTTATCACCGCATACCTGTTAGAAAAGTTATCATTAAAAAGTCTATAAGTAATAAATGCTGGAGATGGTAAAAGGAAGAAAAGGGAATCTTCCTACACTGTTGGTGGGAATATGTAAATTGGTGCAGCCACAATGGACAACAGTATGGAGGTTCCTTAAAAAACTAAAAATAGAGCTATCATGTGATCCAGCAACCCAACTCCTAGGTATATAACCAGGAAAAATGAAAACTCGAATTCAAAATGATACAGGTACCCTAATGTTCACAGCACTATTTATAATAGCCAAGACATGGAGGCAACCTAAGTGCCTATCGATAAACAACTGGCTTAGGAAGATATGGTGTATATACATGTATACAATGGAATATTAATTGGTCATAAAAAATGAAATATTGCCATTTGCAGCAACATGGATAGACCTAGAAAATATTATACTTTGGTTGAGTAAGTCAGACAGAGAAAGAAAAATACTGTATGATATGGCTTCTACATAGAATCTAAAAAATAAGACAAATGAACCTATATACAAAACAGAAACAGATTCACAAACATGGAAAACAAATGTATGGTTTCCCAAGGAGAGAGGAAGGAGGGGAAGGACAAATTAGGTGCATGGGATTAACAGATACAAACAACCAAGCATGAAATAGGTGAGTAACGGTTGGCTGTAGAGCACAGGGCCGGAAGATAGGACCTTGGCAGAGGCAGCCACAGGCTACTGCATGCTGTCTGGCTAGAGTCAACGGTCAAGCAACACAAAAAAGTGAGCAAGGCTCAAATGTGACTGATTGAGGTTACTGCTCTGCCAGAGAATTCAGGATGGTACATTTTAAAAGGGTGGGCGGGGGGGGGGGGACTTGGAGTTGAAAGACCTTGGGTATCAGCCTTAAAAAATAAACTGGAGACTATGGAAGTGACAGCTGGAGAGGATTATTGGTGTCTAAGACATTCTCTGTGAAAATAATCTACAAATTCATGAATCACCCTTAAAACCAAATGCATGCATGTGTGCTCAGTCGTGTCCAATTCTTTGGACCCTTTGGACTGTAGTCAGCCAGCCTCCTCTGTCCATGGGATTTTTTAGGCAAGAGTACTGGAGTGGGTTGCCATTTCCTCCTCCAGGGGATCTTCCCAAGCCAAGGATCAAATCCATATCTCCTGTGTCTCCTGCATTGACAGGTGGATTCTTTACCCTCTGAGCCATCGGGGAAGCCTCTTAACACCAAATGTCATATGTTATTTTCTTAATCATTCTTTATTCCTTGGATCACTAGTATTTTCATTATCTGAGCTTACTTCCCTGCTCTGTCATAGCAGATGCAGAACCCTGACATACTGAGTTTCTTGAAAAACAGTAAAGGACAAGTAATTAGCTAGAAAAATAACTGACTTCTTGATTAAGCTCTCTCTCCCAATGAAAGGCATCATTATTGAAATATAGGGAAAAAAATCAACAGCTTGCAAAATTGTTTCCCTTCCATCAATGTTGGCATGGCATTTGATTTCTCTCCTATTCACATAAAGCTCAAAAACTCCTTTTGGGTGGACGGGTGGCTTTCCTACAGCCTGTAGCCCATCCACTCTGAATAGAGATCAGGGATGTCCCTTGGCTCAAGGTAATGGACACTTAGTTTTACATGCAAGTTGCTATTCTCCACACTTTGCTACAAAAAGTACATGCTTTCCTTACTGGAGAGTGGTAGACTGATCTCTCTGTCACAGGGGTCTCCCAGCTACATCATAGAGCCCTGCTAAATACTAAGCTTAAGCTGTACATGCATACATGAATATGCGTGCACACGTGTGCTTTCTGAATGCGCTGAGGGCAGCTGTGACCTACTGACCATTCATTCAGAGAAACTCTCTGAATGTCTGGCTCCCCCTTTAATAATATCTCCCATCCCACCCCTCCAACACTCCTGATGATGCTGTCAATCAAACTGCAAAGCTGAGTGGCAGGTTGAAACCTCAAATGAAACCCAACAACCAGTTAAAAACTTGGCTGAGCCAGGCGGGAGCATCTCTGAGCCTAGCATCAGACAGGAACAAAGGCTGTGAAGCAGTTATCAGCTGTAAAGGCCATCCATCATCAAGCAAAGATAAAGAACCTCAAAATCCAACCAGAGGGCACTTGCAAATATCCAGTGCTGTCCTGACACTTTGATTGATGGCCACCCCTTTTAATTAGTGCCTCTTGTCTCTGGAGGTTTCCAAAGAACTCACTTGCTCCCATCTCCTTCTCCCCCACCATCATTTGCCTTCGTGGGGAGACAGGGACCGAAGCAGGCGTTCAGCCTCACCAGTCCCTTTCACTGTGTGACCACCCGTGACCATGTGATCATCCACCCTTTGGCATGGGGCACTTGCACTGACCTTTCGCAGAAGGAAGCATATTCGCTCAATGTTCCTCAGCCGTTCCCTCTATCAGGAGGCACAAGAAAGAAAAGAGAGGGGAGGTTAGGTCTTCTGCTGGAAAAACACGAGAAACCCCTCATTCAGCCCCTAGTGGAGGAGGCAGACTCCACTACAGACCCTTCCCAGCCGTGACCTTCAAGCTCCGACCTTTTGCTAAGAAGAATTTCAGCTCATATAATTCAAGAGCAAAAAAAAACAAAAACACACAAATAAACCAATTAAAAATGGGCAGAGGATCTGAACAGTTTTCCAAAGACATACAGATGGCCACCAGGCACATGAAAAGGTGCTCAATCTCACTAATCACCAGGAAAATCCAAATTAAAACCAAAATGAGATATCACCTCACATCCGTTAGAATGACTAGCATCAAAAAGACAAGTGATACCAAGTGCTGGTGAGGCTGTGAGGAAAAAAATGAACCCTCCTACACTGTTGGTGGGAGTGTAAATTGGTACAGTCACTATGGAAAACAGTATGGAGGTTCCTCAAAAAATTAAAAATAGAAGTACCACATGATCCAGCATTCCACTTCTGGATATATCCAAAGGAAACAAAATTACTATACTGAAGAAATATCTGCACCATTATGTTCATAACAGCTTTTTTAGAGTAGCCAAGACATAGAAATAACCTAAGTGTCCACTGACAGATGAATGGATAAATCAGTTGTATATACATAAATAATGGGATATTATTCGGCCATAAAAAGGAAACCTTGCCATTTGTGACAACATAGACAGACCTCAAGGGCACTATGCTAAATGAAATATCAGAGAAAGACAAATACTGTGTGGTCTCATTTATTTGTGTAATCCAAAAACAAAACAATAAGAACAAGACAAACTCACAGAAAAAGAGATCAGATTTGCAGTTACCAGAGGTAGAGAGGGAATTTGACGGTGATCAAAAGTTAAAATCTTCCAGTTATAAGGCAAATAATGGGATGTAATGTATAACATAACAAGTATAGCTAAGATGCTATGTGGCATATTTGAAAGTTGCTAAGTGAATAAATCCCCAAAATTTCATCACAAGGAAAATATTTTTCTTTCACGTCTATACGACATGATAGATGCTAACCATTTATTTTGCAATGTTAACCAATTATTTTGCAACATTTGCAAGTCAAGTCATTATGCCATACACCTGAAACTAAATATACTGCTATTGCCCATTATATCTTAATAAAACTGAAAGAAATAAGAGTTTCAAGCTTTTCTCTACTGATCTTGTCACAGTTATTTGCTCTTAACCCAACTTCCCCAGCAAACAGCATGGGGTTCAGCTTTCTTTTCAGCCCAGCACAGGTTTCTTTATTTTTTTTTCCTACAACCTCCATGTCCCTGTAAGACAATCAAACTAAAGAATAGGGACCACGTGCTCATGAATGTCCTGAAGCCTGGAGTCAGACCCCCTGGAGGGCTTCCCATTCAAGTCTCCAAGAGCATATGTGCCTGATTAGTGTATAAGATGGGGAAGCTCTCTGCCCTTGACTTTATTTTTCTAAAGTGACTGTATTTAGAGGAAGCAATCTTCCCACTCATTAGACACCAGCAGTGCCCCCGGGCTAAGAATTTTCAAGATGGCCGTCTCTAGAGTTTGGCTCACTGCCATGGAAAAATGCCCCAGGGGTGGGCAGGTGATGATGCTAGGCTCACACACTGAACGTTGCCTCCCCTTTCCTGCAGTGACTTTCGCGATCTCTGAAACCACCCTGAACACAGCTGTGGCATCTCCTGGTGCTTCATTACCAAGGCAATTTGGTTGCGGTAGACATGATGATAATGAGGCTCCTCCTGGATCTCGAGAAGACAGGTGGCTGGGCCACTTCAATTTCTCTAATTAAATCACAAATATAGCAATTCCTGTGCATCCTTTAAGCCCAGAGGAAAGAGCCCACATCAGGACAAATTAGCGTCCACAGGGCTAGGAAGACAGACCACATCCTCCTCAAAATACATGTGTGCTTGCTCGTGTACAAGCAAATGCACACACACACAGCTGGGCATCGAGGCTGCCTAAATGGAGAACATGTGAAAAGACGTGAGATCCCAAGGATGAAAGGGGTGGGTAGTTCAGGACACACGCGAGCTCTTTCTCCAGCAAGCCAGATCCTCTGAAGGACAACATTTCTCCTTACTTTACAGTGATATTAAATGTCCCGCTGATAAAAGGAAAGGGAAAGGGTTACCATGAGAAACTCAGAGTAGAAACAAAGCATTCCTCCTCTTCTCACTGGCTGGAAGCGGGGACTGGTGGTCAACCAAAGGGTCCCACAGTATTTAGAGCTTAAATCTAAAGAACCAGTGGACCTCATGTGTGTTCATTTAGAAATACTCCACACCAGTCAGCAGCTGTTTGCACAAATTTGTCCAGGACTACAGTTAGCAACCAGTGAAGCAGCTTTGTCAAGCCACCTGAGCCTGAGATGCTGCTGCAGAGGCTCTATGGGGGCCCAGAGAGCTTAAGGATGAGTTAAATTAGGCATCCAAAGTTTAAGTTCCTGCCAGGGAGTAACATCATAAAATCCAGGGGGAATGTGCCTAATACTCTTGCATTAGGGCTTTAAAAAGTATCAGACAGGAGTCCTTTACAAAGCTAAGGGCTTTAGTTTGTCTATAAGATGTCTGGCCTTTGAGACCCAGACTCCTTAATTAATTCATTGACTGATTAGATGTGTGGCTTTATTTTTTTAAACTTTTATTGGAGTATAGTTGATTTACAATGCTATGTCAGCTTCAGGTGTACAATAAAGGGAATCAGTTACATACATACATATATCCAGTCTTTTTAAGATTCTTTTCCCACATTACTACAAATATTGAGTCCCCTGTGCTATACAGTAGGTCCTAATAGTTATCTTTTATATATGAACGTGAAAGTCGCTCAGTCGTGTCCGACTCTTTGTGACCCCATGGACTATATAGTCCATGGAATTCTCCAGGCCAGAATATTGGAATGGGTAGCCTTTCCCTTTTCCAGGGGATCTTCCCAACCCAGGAATCGAACTGGGGTCTCCTGCATTGCAGGTGGATTCTTTACCAACTGAGCTATCAGGGAAGCCTATTTTATACACAGTAGTGTATATATGTTGATCCCAACCTCCTAATTTATCCCCCCTCTTTCCCACTCCTGGTAAGCATAAATTTGTTTTCTATATCTGTGAACAAGTGTGGCTTTCATCATAGGAATAAAAAGTTGAGGTTCAGCTTCTCTGCTATGCAACCTCACCCTTTAACAGTCATTCATTCTTTCAGCAACAAAGTTATTAAGCACCTACTGTGTGCAGGTTCTGTCCTTGCACTGACCTTGTGCAGAAGCTTCCCATTGGACATACACTGGTCCTAATTTTCTTTGTTCTGCCCGAACTAAGAAAACTGTCAAGGTAAGATGGAAACGGGCATCACGAACCTGTCTCCTGGTTTCATCAACCCTCTTGCACCTTGGTGTTGAATTCACATGATTGGATTTGAGGGGCAGGACACAAGGAACTCTGGGTATTCTAAGTGAGCCACTTTCTCATTTGAGCCCAAGCCACCAGAAGGAAGCAAAACAGGCTCTTGACTCCCTGACATTCCAAACAGAAGCACCCTCTCAGCCTAGAGCAGCTCTGTGCACCTGGTCGATATTGACAGGCCAGGTGTGCGATGCTGGTGCCAACCACAAAAACATCCAGAGTGAAAGGAGGCCCGAGGTGCAACCCTTTCAGGTCTGGAGGAGCCAAGTTACCCCTGGCGGGTGGTGAGGCTGGCAGATGGAAACAAAATGAATTTTAAATAATGACAAGTTTCACAAGACAGGTCAGTTTTAAAGTAGATCTTAGGGATTCTTCCAACTTGCCACAAAACTCTGCTTCACACGGTTGACTTAGAAAGGGTAGGCTCTGTTTCACAGACTCAAGGGATTATAAAAACAGGTGTTTAAAGAATCAGATCTATCTCTTTTTCTACAATATAGAGTAAGTGGTAAGAACACAAGCAGACCTGGGTTCCAATTCTGACTTCACTGCGCATGAACTTTGAGTCCTTGGATAAAAGTCTAAATTGGGCAAATGAGGCCTGTCTCACAGAGTTATGAGAATTTTAGGTTTTATGTGTGTGTGTGTGTGTGTGTGTGTGTGTGTCTATATGGGGCTTCCCTGGTGGCTCAGCAGTAAGGAATCTGCCTGCAATGTAGGAAACACAAGAATAATCCTTGGAGAAGGAAATGGCAACCTACTCCAGTATTCTTGCCTGGAGAATCCCATGGACAGAAGAGCCTGGTGGGCCCGAGTCCATGGGGTCACAAGAGTTGGACATGACTTAGCAACTAAATCACCACTGAATATATATATATGTATATATATATATAGTTTCTTCAGTTCGGTTCAGTTCAGTTGCTCAGTCATGTCAGAATCTGCGACCCCATGGACTGCAGCACACCAGGCCTCGCTGTGCATCACCAACTCCCGGAGTTTACTCAAACTCGTGTCCATTGAGTCAGTGATGCCATCCAACTATCTCATCTTCTGTCATCCCCTTCTCCTCTCGCCTTCAATCTTTCCCAGCATCAGGGTCTTTTCAGATGAGTCAGTTCTTTGCATCAGGTGGCCCAAGTATTGGAGTTTCAGCTTCAGCTTCAGCATGAGTCCTTCCAATGAATATTCAGGACTGATTTCCTTTAGGATGGACTGGTTGGATCTCCTTGCAGTCCAAGGGACTCTCAAGAATCTTCTCCAACACCACAGTTCAAAAGCATCAATTCCTCGGCGCTGAGCTTTCTTTATAGTCCAACTCTCACATCCATACATGACTACTGGAGAAACCATAACTTGGCCTAGATGGACCTTTGTTGGCAAATTAATGTCTCTGCTTTTTAATATACTGTCTAGGTTGGTCATAACTCTTCATCCAAAGAGCAAGCATGTTTTAATCATGGCTGCAGTCACCATCTGCAGTGATTTTGGAGCCCAAAAGGGGAAAGTCTGTCACTGTTTCCACTGTTTCCCCATCTATTTGCCATGAAATGATGGGACCAGATGCCATGATCTTAGTTTTCTGAATGTTGAGTTTTTTCCCCAGCTTTTTCACTCTCCTCTTTCACTTTCATCAAGAGGCTCTTTAGTTCTTCACTTTCTGCCGTAAGGGTGGTGTTATCTGCATATCTGAGGTTATTGATATTTCACCCTGCAATCTTGTGCTTGTGATCTGGAATCTTGTGATTTCAGCTTGTGCTTCATCTAGTCCAGTATTTCTCATGATGTACTCTGCATATAAGTTAAATAAGCAGGGTGACAATATACAGCCTTGACGTATTCCTTTCCCAATTTGGAACCAGTCTGTCGTTCCAAGTCCAGTTCTAACTGTTGCTTCTTGACCTGCATACAGATTTATCAGGAGGCAGGGAAGGTGGCCTGGTATTCCCATCTCTTGAAGAATTTTCCACAGTTTGTTGTGATCCACACAGTCAAAGGCTTTGGCGTAGTCAATAAAGCAGAAGTAGATGTTTTTCTGGAACTTTCTTGCTTTTCGAAGATCCCACTGATGTTGGCAATTTGATCTCTGGTTCCTCTGGATTTTCTAAATCCAGCTTGAACATCTGAAAGTTCATGGTTCACATACTGCTGAAGCCTGGCTTGGAGAATTTTGAGCATTATTTTGCTAGCGTGTGAGATGAATGCAATTGTGCAGTAGTTTGAACATTCTTTGGCATTGCCTTTCTTTGGGATTGGAATGAAAACTGACCTTTGCCAGTCCTATGGCTACTGCTGAGTTTTTCAAATTTGCTAGCCTATTGAGTGCAGCACTTTCACAGCATCATCTTTTAGGATTTGAAATAGCTCAACTGGAATTCCATCACCTCCACTAGCTTAGTTCATAGTGATGCTTCCTAAGGCCCACTTGACCTCACATTCCAGGATGTCTGGCTCTAGGTGAGCGATCACACCATTGTGATTATCTGGGTCACAAAGATCTTTTTTGTATAATTCATCTGTGTCTTCTTGCCACCTCTTCTTAATATCTTCTGCTTCTGTTAGGTTCACACATTTTCTGTCCTTTATTGTGCCTATCTTTGCATGAAATGTTCCCTTGGTATCTCTAATTTTCTTGAAGAGATCTCTAGTCTTTCCCATTCTATGGTTTTCCTCTATTTCTTTGCATGGATCACTGAGGAAGGCTTTCTTATCTCTCCTTGCTCTTCTTTGGAACTCTGCATTCAGATGGGTATATCTTTCCTTTTCTCCTTTGCCTTTTGCTTCTCTTCTTTTCAAAGCTATTTGTAAGACCTCCTCAGACAACTATTTTGCCTTTTTGCATTTCTTTTTCTTGGGGATGGTCTTAATCATTGCCTCCTGTACAATGTCACAAACCTCCATCCATAGTTCTTTAGGCACTCTGTCTATCAGGTTTAATCCCTTGAATCTATTTCTCACTTCCACTGTATAATCGTAAGGAATTTTATTTAGGTCATATCTGAATGGTCTAGTGGTTTTCCCTACTTTCTTCAATTTAAGTCTGAATTTGGCAATAAGGAGTTCATGATCTAAGCCACAGTCAGCTCCGGGTCTTGTTTCTGCTGACTGTATAGAGCTTCTCCATCATTGGCTGCAAAGAATATAATCAATCTGATTTCAGTATTGGCCATCTGGTGATGTCCATATGTAGAGTCTTCTCTTGTATTGTTGGAATGTAATAAAACCCACCCAAAATTTAACAGTAATAACTGTTAAATAATAATCCAATAATAACCCTGTACTTTACAAGTGGACACCAAAGCCTGTTCCCTTGGTCTTTTAGTACCTCCCGAAGAATACAACTCTCTTCAGGGGGCCCACAGCTAAGGAGAACAGACCTCTTTGTCCCTATCACTAGAGAATTATGTCACTAAATGATGCCACTAAAGCCTTCCAGGTTAATACTAATATTCACACAGATATATACTATATATGTGTGTGTGTGTGTGTGTGTGTATATGTATAGTCACACTAGTAAATCCTGGCATTCACTCTACAACTTTTAACTGAAACTATCAATAGAACTATTCAAACAAAAACTTGCCTTAGTCCTGGAAACCAGGGCCTGGAGGGAAGTTCAACACAATGCAGGCTCACTGAGCTTATTAGACTGAGAGACAGACCTGCATGAACTATGAGCTCCATCCTTTGAGTTCTGGTCCAGAAGAGTCTGGAAAAGGCTCTGTACAGGCCTGGCTGGTGCCTGGCTCTGGGACGTGGGCTGCACTGAGCCAAGGAGTGGATAGCCAGCATCCACCCGACTCTGCAGACACGAGGTCCTTTTCCTCTGCTCGTGTCGAGGCTTCTTCCTACATCCATTCCAGGCACGTGGAAGCAGTGGTCATGGCCTGACAAGCCAGACAGAGCAGCAGGACTCAGGGAGCAGCAGGGGCAGGGGGTTTCTCATATTCTGAACCGGGCCAGACAACTGGACTACATCAGGTTCCCAGGGGAAGGCGAACCGACCTCAAACCCAGACAGCCTCCCAAGATGAATGCTCCCTGGGTGATGGATACAGTGAAATGAGCTGTGCATGTTAACCCCCTGCAAGTTTCCCTCTGAGAAACCTGGCAAAGTACAGAGTGGGGATGACCACAGTGATGCTCCCACATCCACCAATGTGATGGACAGCCTGGAGCCGCTCTCCCTGCTCAAGACCCACTAACACGGGGCCACGAGGAATCCACAGCCACGGCACACAGAGCTTTCCCACCCAGGTACTGGGACTGCTATACTTGACTTTTCAGGATAAGTTGAGACCTCTGCAGCCTCAGGGATTACCACCCTGAACCAGACATGGAGGTGCAGCCAGGGCCAAGTATGTGCTTCACTCACCCTACTCATCAAAACCTTACCCTTCTTCACAGGCCCTGGGTGGCCTGGAGTGACACCACCCTTCCAGTCACCAGCACCCACTACTCACCGCGTGAAGAGGGTTGCACTGGTCGATGGGGCTCTTAAAATCCGTTCTTAACTCATCAAAGGCAATTATCTGAAATGGAAAACACAGAGTCAAGATGTTAGTGCAAAGATGAGTCAGTTCACCAAGTGGAAAGCTTCCTATAGATGTGGTCCAAAATAACTCAGGAGGCAAGAGAGGGGTGCCAGTGACACGACACTGGCCAGGAATCACTGTCAAAGCTGGTGAGGGGCACTTGGGGTTGACTGTACTCTCCTGTCTACATTGTATATGCCTGAAAATCCCCTACATGGGGAATGAGAAGGATGTTGTTTAAGGGTACATATTTAAAATAGCAGATAAATAAGTCCTGGAGACCTAATACACTGTACAGTGGTAACAGAAAACAAAACTGTATTATAAACATTATACTTGCTAAGAGACTAGATCTTAATTGTTTCAAGTACTAGAAAAAATGGTAACTGTGATGGGCTAGAGGTGTTAGTTAAGGTGAAAGGGGCAAGCATATTGTAACATAAATATACCAAATCTATACACTGTACACCTTAGATGTACTCAATGTTGTATGTCAACTATCTGAATTTTTTAAATCCCCCAAATAAAGGTTTTTTTAAGTTTCCTGTGCTTCATAAAAATGTAGAGAAAACTTTGTTACAGTGAGAGCAGGCTGGGCTTTGGATAAAGGTACACACACACACAAAGTTAAAACTTGAAACCAGCACTTTCCATTTTCTCCTGAAGGAAAAAGTTGTTTATTTTTTACTTTTGTTTATTCTGGCAGAGATGCTGATTAGAAGTTCAATGGATAGAAGTCAGGCAAAAGGGAGAAGAGAAAATTAAGAAAGCAGAGTTGACAATACTAGGAACAATTGAATCTTTAGTCATCAAAAGGCTGGACGATCAGCTCCTGGACAATCAAGGTGTCAAGCTTACTCCATTGGACTTGAGTTCTCAAGGTCATTCTGGACAGAAACTCAGAGGTCCCCAGAAAGCAATGGTTTCCCTATCTGTCTGAAGGGGAAAATATTAGAGGTGCCCTTCTCCAGTCACAGAATGAGGCATGACCCAGCCACAGAAAGAACTAGCTAGAAGTCCTAACCCCCACCACGTTGTCCCCCAGGTGTCGCCAGGGACTCAATAACAGAACAAAGGTGTGTACAGCCAGTAGGGTGTCCTCTCCTAGGGTGCGAAGGTCTCAGGATCTGTCCTGGGCTGCACACAAATGGACAAACCAACTCCCCCAGGAAGGCATATCCCAGGGGTCCCTGAACACTCGGGAGAATTGCTGAAACGATGAAGCTAGTAGTGCCCCTGTCCAAAACAGTCCCTGTTCCAGCAGCAGGGGTTGAGAGCAAGTACCGAGTGAGGGAAAATGACTTGTTTCCCTTAAAAAAGCAGGTATGATTTTAGCTCAGTCACATGTCACTCTGATTTTAATACTCCTACAGAATTAGGGGAGAATTCTAGTGTAAGTAATATTAGAGAGACACATTTCTGTATCATCCCTTGCCAGATAGTTCATTATCCAGCTGATACCTGAAGCTTTAGTAACAAGAAACTCACCAGTTACTGAAGATGTTCCTTCTATCCCTGGCTACCTCTAATTAATCATTATCTTCCTTAACTGAACTCACATATAACTCCCTAAGGTTTCCACCCGCATGCTAAGCCAGTGTGAGCAAACCACAGCCCACAGGTCAAATCTAGCTGGCCACTCATTTCTGCACAACCTGTGTGCTAAGAATGGTTTTTACATATTTAGAATAACAGAAAAAATTAAAAGAATAATATTTTGTGACACATTAAAATTAGATCATTTCAAATTTCAGTGTCCATCGATAACGTTTCATTGGAACATAGACACATGCATTCTTTTATACATGGTCTATTTTCTTGCACTACAGTGGCTGAGTTGAGTAGCTGCAACAGAAAACATATGGGCAGCAAAGCTCAAAATAGTTACTATCTTGCTCTTTAATGAAAAAAACTTGCTAACCTCTGTTCTATTTTTATTTCTCCTCTGAGCTGCATGTTGTCCAATATGGTAGCCACATTTGGCTATTTTAATTTTAATTAGTTAAAATTAAATTTAAAATTCAGTTCCCACATTCTAATTGCTTAAAATCACATCTTTCTAGTAGCTATTAAACAGCATAGATATAACACATTTCCATCATCACAGAAGGTTCTATTATAATGCACTGCTTTAGAGACACAGAGGATCACTGAATCCCTCTTCCACAAGGAATTCCTATCAGTATTGACAGCTATGGTGAACCCAGCAAATCCTTCTTCAGGCTAAATCTCTCCAACCATTATATATATATATATATTATATATATATATATATATATTTTTTTTTTTTTTTTTTTTTTTAAGTCGCTCAGTCATGTCTGATTCTTTGTGACCCCATGGGCTATACAGTCCATGGAATTCTTCAGGCTAGGATACTGGAGTGGGCAGCCGTTATATTAACTGGCACTAAATTATCTCACCCTTCTGATTGTCCTTCAGTCACATTACAGTTGTAAATGTCTTTACTAAAACATGACTGTCAGAACTAAACACCATACTCAAGGTGAGGTCAGTTGGCTCAGAGAGTAAAAGCACCACTCACCTCCTCTGTTCTGTAAACTGTACCTCTGTTAACGTGACCTGATAGCATTAGCCTTTTTGTAGACACATCATATGCCTGGTTTCATACTGAACTTGCGTTACATAACAGCCCAGGTCTTTTTTATGTGCTTCAGTTAAACTAAACCCATTTCATTCCACACACCCATTATTGGATTATTGGTCGCTAAAAGCGGTAACTGACATTTATCCCTTTTAACTCCTCCCTATTGGTCCAATGTGTTGAGATATGTCTCCAAACTACAAATGTTAATGAACATAATGTGCTCAACATCTACATCTATATCCCCAGATATAAATGCAAACTGAGCAGAACCAAGGGCAGAGCCTGAAGATCGCCCTCCTAGATCCCAGCAGGCTGACATAAGCAAGCATTCCACTCATTATGTACCTAATTATAAAGACAATTCATCAGATTTCATCTAGTCAACTAAAAATCTCTGGATGGCGTTAGAACCCCATTACTGTTGATACAACATATATAAGCTCCCCAAAGAGGCTGGTAGTCCATTCAGAAAAGGGATCAAGCCCCCCACATCACTGCTGTAACTGAAGACACAAACCCGCGTGATTCCCGCCTCCAGCCCGCTCCCTATCTAAGTAAAGGGATGTGAGTCTGGGCTGAAGGGAACAAAGGCAGCTGATGCTTGAAGCAGCTTGACAGGAGCCCCAGGGGGTTTCAAGCTGCTGAGTTGAGTCTGACAGCAGGCAACCACAGCCCATCTCAGGACCCGACTTGAAGGAAGGTGTGAAAAAAGGAAGGCCAGAGTGAAGCTTATGCCTTCAAGCTCCATGAGATAACAATTACTTCATGGGCTTTCTGATAATGGTGATGGTAATGGACAGAAAGGCTTTCAGTATCCCCTCCCTGGCATGCATGCATGCTAAGTCGCTTCAGTCGTGTCTGACTCTGTGCGACCCCATAGACAGCAGCCCACCAGGCTCCGCCGTCCCTGGGATTCTCCAGGCAAGAACAGTGGAGTGGGTTGCCATTTCCTTCTCCAATGCATGGAAGTGAAAAGTGAAAGTGAAGTCGCTCAGTCCTGTCCGATCCTCAGCGACCCCGTGGACTGCAGCCTTCCAGGCTCCTCTGTCCATGGGATTTTCCAGGCAAGAGTACTGGAGTGGGGTGCCATTGCCTTCCGCTAACTACTAACTAAACAATCCATCCATTCACTTGACATTCAGTGAGCACTTTTTACCCACAGGCACTGGGCTAGCCCCTGCAGGTACAAAAATCAACAAAATACAGCTCCTGTCCTCAACAAGTCTAGAAAAGAAGACAAGCATGTAAACAGATCATCATGCTATAATGTGATAAGTACTATTAACAAGACAACTATAATAATATCTACCATTTAGTGCATGCTTACATGTTGGGCTCTAGGCTTCACACTAAACATGCTTTTTATCATTTAAGTCTTCAGCCACCCCGTAAGATAAGTACTAGTTTTGTCCCTATTTCAGAAATTAAAAAACTGAGACCAGAAGCGATTAAATTACTTGTCCAAGATCACTGCTTTGGGGCCAGGATTTAAACCAAAGCCTCTCCGACACTAAAACCTATACAGTTACCATTAAGTCACCCTACCTCCAGTACACACAGAGAGAAGGAAACACAGTCCAAGGACAGGTGGGATGAGCACCTATCTCTGTGGAACAAAAACAAAGCTTCCCAGAAGCTGTGAGGTTTGGGTTACACTCTGGGGGGAGCCTGGTGGGCTGCCGTCTATGGGGTCGCACAGAGTTGGACACGACTGAAGCGACTTAGCAGCAGCAGCAGCAGCTTCTTAGCACTAGTTCCTAGTTTCCCACTCCCAGACTCCTGGCCAGTATCTGAGAACAGAACACTCAGTACAGGATAGTGGAGCCCTTTGGTGCCACAGATTTCTATCTGGAGCCATGCCATTAGCATCAGTGATGGACTGTGAGAAAAGCATGATGACGATGCCATGATCAAAGGATGACCGGTTTAATTCAGCTGTATCCAAAGGCCAGCTTATCTGAGCCTCTGCTCCCCCGTGCAACCTAGCTACATCATTAGCTTGCTCCTTTTTGTTGCTGAGTAGTATTCCACTAGAGATGACCAAAGTTTGTTTACTCATTCACCTGTTAAAGAACACGTGGTGGACTTCCCTGGTGGTACAATGGCTAAGACTCCAAACTCTCATACAGGGGGCTTGGGTTCGATCCCTGGTCAAGGAACTAGACCCCACGTGCCGCAACTAAGAACTGGAATGCCACAACCAAAGATCCCGAATGCCTCAACAAAGACTGAAGATCCCACGTGCTGCAACTAAGACCCACCACAGCCAAATAAATAACTTCTTTAAAAAAAAAAGAGAGAACATGTGGGTTTTTCCAGTTTTTTTACAGTTATGAATAAAGCTGCTAGAAACATCTGCGTAACAGTTTTCATGCAAATGTGTTTTCAATTTTCTTGAGTAAATAGGACATGTATTGCTGGTTCATGTGGTAACTAACTGTATGTTTATATAAGAAATGGAGAAACTGTTTTCCAAAGTGGCTGTACCATTTTGTATTCCCACTAGTAACATAAAAGAGTTCCAATCACTCTACATCCTCATCAAAACTTAGTATTGTCAGTTTGGGTTTCTTTTATTTTAGCCATGACAATAGAAGTGTAGAGATATCTCATATCTCCAATAATTAATGATGTTGAGCAATTTTTTGTGGGCTTAATGGTCATATGTATGTCTTTTTTGGTGATGTGTGAAGTGTGTTCAAATCACTTGCCCAACTTTTTAAAAATTGATCTCTTTGTTTTCTTATTGATGGTTTTTGAGAGTTCTCTGTATATTCTGGATACAAATCTTTGTCAGTTATGCAAATTGAAATTTTCAAAAAATTTTAATCGATGTGTAGTTGATTTACTCTTGCCTGGAGAATCCCATGGATGGAGGAGCCTGGTGGGCTGCAGTCCATGGGGTTGCAAAGAGTCGGACATGACTGAGCAACTTCACTTTCACTTTTCACTTTCGTGCATTGGAGAAGGAAATGGCAACCCACTCTAGTGTTCTTGCCTGGAGAATCCCAGGAACGGGGGAGCCTGGTGGGCTGCCATCTATGGGGTCGCACAGAGTCAGACAACTGAAGCGACTTAGCAGTAGCAACAGCAGTTGATTTACAATGTTGTTAGTTTCTGGTTTAAGTGATTCAGGTATACATATATAGATATATGCTTTTCCATATTTCTTTCCATTATGGTTTGTTACAAGATATTGAAAATAGTTCCCTATGCTTTACAGGTAGGACATTATTGTTTATCTATTTTATATATAGTAGTTTGCATCTGCTAATCCCAAATTGCTAATGTATCCTCTCCCCACTTCCCCTTTGGTAACCATAAATTTGTTTTCTATGAGTCTGTCTCTGTTTTGTAAATAAGTTCATTTGTATCATATGCAAATATTTTCTTCTTTTCTGTATCATGTCTTTTCATTCTTAACTGGATGTTTCTCAGAGCAAAAGTTTTTCATTTTAATATTTATCAGTTTATCCAATTTATCAGTTTTTCTTTTATTGATTGTATTTTTGGTGCTGGATCTGAGAACTCCTAAGGCCACAAAGATTTTCTCTTAGGTTTTTTCCTAAAATCTAGAGTTTTCATAAGGGAAAGTTTACACTAAAAATTCAGTTTCTTTAATAGATTTAGGACTATCAGGTTATTTCTTATTACATGAGCTTGGATAGTGTGTGACTTATAACTAGCCAGTTTCATCACAGTTGTCAAACTTATAGGTTGAATTAATATCAGAGCCACCTTCACTGCTTATTTCACTTTCTTGTATAGGGAATCTTCCTTCCTTGTTCTCTTGACAAATTTTTGAGATGGAGCTTTGAGTGAACACAGAAAAGACTAGACAAGGCAGCAGCAGGACAGTGGAGACACAGCAAGACAAGCAGCTCTTCCACCAGCTGCATGACAAACATTTTAGCCAATCAGGTTGCCTACAATCCTGCCTGGGACTGCGCTGTGCAGGGGACGCTGCTCAAGAGGGACAGAAAGTCAGATGCCAGCACCTAGCTGTGTGCAGAGTGGAGGCTCCAGGAGATGCAGGGCCAGGGGCCCAAGGAGTCCAGAAAGGGAGGGAGGTCCAAGCAGAGAAACACTCTGGATGTGAAGCTATCTCTGTGAACCTAGAGCTCTGTCCTTGCCACCACTAGGCTTAAGCTAACTCATTCCCAAAGGTCCTGACCCAAACCCTCTGGCTCTTCCCAGCACCATCAGGGCCCAGGATAATGACTCAACAATTCACAGACCTTTGGAAGAATTAATATTGTTAAAATGGCCATACTACCCAAAGCAATCTACTGATTTAATGTGATCCCTATCAAACAACCCATGACATTTTTCAGAGAACTACAACAAATAATCCTAAAATTTATGGAAGCACTAAAGACCCAGAATTGTCAAAGCAATCTTGAGGAAAAAGAACAAAGCTAGAAGCATAACTCACCCAGGCTTCAGATAATACTACAAAGCTACAGTCATCAAAACAGCATGGTACTGGCACAAAAACAGACACATGGGTCCATGGAACAGAATAGAGAGCTCAGAAATGAATCCTCACGCCTATGGTCAATCACATAAGACCTGCCACCATAAAATTCCCAGAAAAGAACATACACAAAACATTCTCTGAAATAAACCATAGCAATGTTTTCTTAGAATAGTCTCCTAAGGCAAAAGAAATTTTAAAGAAAGAGAGAGAGAGAGACCTAATCAAATCAAACTTAAAAGCTTTAGCACAGCAAAGGAAACCACCAACAAAATGAAAAGACAACCCACTGATTGAGAGAAAATATTTGCAAATGATGCAACCAGCAAGGGATTAATTTCCAAAATATACAAAGAGCTGATACAGCTCAACACAAAAAAAAAATCAAAAAATGGGCAGAAGACCCAAACAGACATTTCTCCAAAGAAGATATACAGATGGTGAACAGACACATGAAAAGATGCTCAACATCACTAATTACTAGGGAAATGCAAATAAAAATCATAACTCATACCAGTCAGAATGGCCATCATTAAAAAGTCTTTAACTGCTGGAGAGGATGTGAAGAAAAGGGAACCCTCCTACACTGTGGGTGTGAATGTAAATTGGTGCAGCCACTATGGAAAACAGTATGGAATTTCCTTCAAAAAGGAAAAATAGAACTACCATATGATCCTGCAATCCCACTACTGGACATATATCTGGGAAAGACAAAAACTCCCATTTGAAAAGATACATGAGCTCCAATGTTCATAGCAGCACTATTTATAGTAGCCAAGACAATAAAGCAACCTTAATGTCCATCAACAGATGAATGGATAAATAAAATGTAGCGTGTGTGTGTGTGTAAGAACTGATGATTTCAAGTTGCGGTGCAAGAGAAGACTCTTGAGAGTCCCTTGAGCAGCAAGGAGATCAAACCAGTCAATCTAAAAGGAAACCAACTCTAAATATTCACTGGAAGAACTGATGCTGAAGCTGGAGCTCCAATACTTTGGCCACCTGATGCAAAGAGCCAACCCTTTGGGAAAGACACTAAAGCTGGGAAAGATTGAGGGCAGAAGAGGGTGACAGAGGATGAGATGGTTGGATGGCATCACCAACTCAATGGACATGAGTTTGAGCAAAATCCAGGTGGTGGTGAAGAATAGGGAAGCCTGGCGTGCTGCAGTTCATGGGGTAGCAAACAGTTGGACACGACTGAGCTACTGAACAACAATAAAACTGAAATAGACTCACATAGAAACAAATTTATGGTTACTAAAGGGGAAGAGGGAGGATAAATTAGGAGTTTGGGATTAATATATATACACACTACTATATGTAAAATAGATAAAGAGCCTACTGTATAGCACAGAGAATTAAATTCAATATCTTTTAATAATCTATACTGGAAAATAATCTGAAAAAGTAAATATATATAAAATCACTTTGCTGCATACCAATACCAGAAACTAACATAACATTGTAAATCAACTATGCTTCAGAAAATTCAAAAGTTCACTCTGTGAGGGGCCTCACTATGGACTAGAGCCCCTCCTGTAGCCAGGCATGGGTTGGCCCTAACTCTAGATAGCCTCCATTCCATCAGTCCACATCCCCACGTGGGGTGAAGCCTGGCCCCACCTCAAGGGGCTGTTGTCATTGTTCAGTCACTAAGTCATGTCCAACTCTTCAGTGACCCTATGGACTGTAGCCCACCAGGCTCCTCTGTCCATGGAAATTTCCAG
The DNA here is from genome assembly GCF_055505025.1 of Bos grunniens. Lineage (NCBI taxonomy): Eukaryota > Metazoa > Chordata > Mammalia > Artiodactyla > Bovidae > Bos > Bos grunniens. Next base: position 53,317,373 of record NC_141180.1, read on the forward strand.
GCAAGAATACTGGAGTGGGTTGCCATGTCCTTCTCCAGGGGATCTTCCCAACCCAGGGATTGAACTCACAACTCCTGAATGGGCAGGCAGATTCTTTACTGCTGAGCCACCTGGGAAGCCACCTCAAGGGACAGGAAATTACAAAGTCCTCTACTAAGCCTCTCAGGAAGCCTTCTTTCTTTAGGCCCACAGCATTTATAATTAGGAGATTAAAAGTTACCTTGCTTGTCTGAAACAGTTATTTTGCTAAAAATAACTGTACTCTACTATGGCAGAAACCTTCCTGGAAGAGTAATAATGAGAGAAAATTCCACCCCCATTAGCTTACAAGTCCCCAGGGCTGCCCCGTCAGAGAGTTTCGCGTTTGGAGAAGCCTCTTTTCTATGGAACATTCTCTCCTCTGTGTTCCTTCCACGGTGTCCTCTGGCTTCTGAAAGATCTTCGCGGGCTGAAGCCTCACAGTCGCACATTTATGTCCCATTATTTCCCGGCACCATTTCATCTGCACAAAGACTCCATGCACTGGATGGGGATGTGCCCCTAGTGTAGAGTTGGGGAAACCAAGCCCCAGGCAGAGCGTCTGAATGAAGTGCTGGCCACAGCAGAGTGGGCTAGCCACAGCCCACACCAGGACCCAGTTTCTGAATCCTGATCAGCTGATGCTCCACGTAGCACCATGCAGTTGTCTACATACTCCATGTGGTTGTCTCTCTGTGACTTGAAATCCTAAAAAGAAAGTATTGAGTTACTGAAGATGCCCCAAAGACTCTTCACTAAGCACCCACGATGTCCCTGACACTGGTCTTGGCTCTAGGATATAGCAGTGAACCAGAAGACAAGGTCTCTGTCATTACAGACAAGGGCAGAAGACAGAATCAACAAATAAACAAACAAACAAACAAAAATCTGAAAATGCCAGGCTGTGTGAAGAAAGAACAAGGTGATATGGAGACATAAAACTGGGGGGGTGGGGGTGGTCAAGGAAGGCCTCTCGGAGGAGGTACCACCTCAGCTGAGAGACTGAGTGATCAGGAACCAGACACAGAAAGTTTCAAAAGAAGGAAGTTATTATGCTGCAGAGGCCCCAGGGGGGAACAAGGTCATCATGGGTGAGGGGCAGAAAGGCCACAGCAGGTAAAGCCCAGTGACTGAGAGAGACAGCGGGAGGGGATGGGGCCCAGAGCAGGACTGACCAAGAATCCTACCTGTGTGGGACTCAAATAACCCACTCCTCAAAGCAGACCTGAGAGGAGAGACCCCGTTCAGCCCAACTGCTCCTTTGGTGACGTGGCCTCTACGTGACTCTCAGAACTAAGTGCCTTGGCCGCTTGTGGTTCACAATCCAACGAAGGGGTGTGACCAAGAGGGACGATATGAGACAGGTCAGTGTGGGAAAGCAGTGCCGTGTGTGCACACTGGGGAGCAGGTGGCAAGCTGATGATCTTCTGGTCCTTCCTGCGAGGCCGTTAAATCACTCAAATGTAAAGTCAGTGCTCAGAGGCAGTATGAGGAAAGACCAGGAATCCTGGCTAGTCAGACCCAGAAAGCCAGAGGGTGACTTTGGGTTAACCCAACCCAGAGAATGACTGGACACGAGAAGAGCTGTTCAAAGTTTTCTAATGGGAGGGCACATGGCCTGAGACCCCCAGAAGTTCTGTCTACTGACCATCTATCAACAGGGACAGTTCTTTCACCCAGATATGTGTTCAGACTCTTGTCTGCAGTAGGGCCACCTGGGCAGACCTTCTTTTTTGATTTCTCCATGTTGTGGGCTGAACCTCAGAATGTGGCCTTATTTCGTTTTTGTTTGTGTTTTTTTAATTTTGGTCAGGCTGCGTCCCTGCTGTGGCCTGCGGGCTTCTGTAGCTGCAGCACATGGGCTCAGTAGTTGTGGCGTTCGGGCTTAGTTGCCCCGTGGCATGCGGGATCTTAGTTCCCCAACCAGGGATCGAACCCACGTTCCCTGCATTGGAAGACATTTTCTTAACCACTGGACCATCAGGGAAGTCCCCGTGGCCTTATTTGAAAATAGAATTGCTGCAGAAATAATCAGTTAAAATGAGGTCATACTAGATTAGAGGCCCTAAACCCAGTGACAGCATCCTTATAAGACACAGAAAAGGCCACACAGAAATGGCGGGTGGGGATGATGCAGCTACAAACCAAGGAGCACGAGGGATGATCAGGAGCCGGCAGAAGTTGGAAGTCACAGGGAAGGAGCTTGCCTAGAGCTGTCAGAGGGAGCAGGGACATGCCCTGACTTTAGACTTTCAGACTCCTGAACTGTGAAAAAATAAATTCCTACTGAGTCACCGGGTTTGTAGCAATTAGTTAAGGCAGCCCTGGGAAACCAATACACTCTACTTGCAAAATATCTGAAATTGTTGCTGCTGTGACCTAAGATGTTTACCAGAAGAGAAGGGCATGGGGTGCTATCAGTGAAAGTTGGTTAGTGTGAAAGAAGCCAACAGAAGCATTTCCAACCCAAAATATATACCTTCCCTGGGGAAACAGGCATTTACACTCACCACATACCTTGTAAGTTCCCTAAAGTCATGCTTAGAATATACTTCTAATTTAGAAAGAAGTCAGTTGTTTTTTTTTTTTTTTTTTAACTTCTTCTCCATGTCTTGTCCCAACAGGAGTAATTCCTTCAAACCACTGCCCAAGCCTTGGGGCCATTTTTGAGAGTCAGGAGTTCAACTGGATGGGAGAGAGAAGGGGGATGGGAACAGCTTTACTGGTTGTAACACAGATGGCTTCAGTTTAGTGTTGGTTTTATGTCTGACGCTGGAGCAGCTGAAGCATCCTAAAGGTTCTATTCACGGATTCTAAATGGCTATGGGCAACAGTTTGCTAAGCCACACCTGAACCCCCAGGAAGAAAGCAGCATCAGCTCCACACTCATGGGTACCACTTCTGCCGGCCCCACAGCCCCCTCTGCACCATCGCTAAGTGAGCCACCATCAACTCCACGCCTCCTGCTGTCTCTTTAGAGGCAAGAAGCCCACACCTGGAGGAGGGCTCGGTGGGGTCTTAACCCTGCAAAGACTAGCTGTGTGACCTTGGGAAAATCTCACTTCACTTCTCCAGACTGTGGTTTCCTTATTCAGAAAATGGAAATAATAACCATCCCTACCTCTACACGGCACCATGAGTGTGAAATGAGGTGCCACAGATCACAGCATCAGAGCAGGAGAGATAAAGATGGGGCTGGATGAGGAGTGAACTGCCGTTACAGAGAAGGCGCCACATGGTAGAATGGTTAAGCCTATGCCTGTGAGTCAGAAAGTCTCAGTTCAAATCGAAACTCCACCTCATCTATTTGTGAGACGGCAGGCAAACTGTTTAACCTTTCCAACCACAGTGTCCTCAAATATAAAGACGGGACAGTAATGGTTCCCACTTCCTATTGTGGCTGTGAGGACTAATGGAAATAATGTCCATAAAAGCACTGGGTACAATGCCTAGTGGCAAGAGTAAATATTGTTATTTTTATTACTGTAGTTATTACCAGCATGCAGATGCTAGGACTCCACTTCCCTGGCCTTGAGCACAGTTATTAACATCACAGTCTGGATCCAGAAAAACCCAGCCACTTTAGGGGAGGAGGATGTAGGTAGGTGTGGAACCATTCTGAGGCTACACATGGATGAGAAAGTGGCAGGGCCCATCCTGTCCCCGGTGGGAGACTGAGCACTGGTATACTGGGAAGGAGGCTGGGATCAGCACATCAGCTGCGAAAGCAGACATCAGCCCCCAGACCAACCCCTGGACCCAAATGACGAGTACACTTGGGGACACAAGGACACAGCCTATTTGCCACTGCCTGTGCCAGTGCAGACACAGTCAGTTTTGACATTGTTTCCCCGGTGCTCATCTAATTAACAAAAAACAAAGACGCCCCAGAGCCAGGTATGTCTGGCATGGGAGCCAAGAGAACAGGAGACCAGGCAGGCACAGCTTCAGCCAGGGGACATTCCAGAAGGGAGGAGGTCAGGAGAAGGCCCCCACGTTCTGCTAACTTGGGGTGGGCGAGGCAGCCCACACGCAGTGAGGGAAGGGTGGGAGTGGAACAGGGAAGAACAAATCCCACTCCATTCTGAATGTTTCTCTTACTTTAATCTCTGTATTCCACTCTGCTTTCACTACAAGAATGCCGCACGTAGCCTGGGATGTACAGGACAGCCCATCCTCAAGGCTCCGACCTTTAGAGGCATAACCCTTTTTCATTCACACAGAGATAAAAAGTTGCAGAACAGAGAATATCATTTGTCTTGTTGGAGGTTTACCGGAAAGTCATGATCTTTAAACACCTACAGGGACAGTTTCAAGAACAAAAGATTCTTACACAAAGAAGTCTGCAATAACCAGCCATACCCCGTCCTCCACTAGTATAAAAGAAAGCCTGGATTTTAACTTGGGTAAGATGATTCTTTGGGGGACTTCCCTGGTGGTCTATTGGTTAAGACTTCACCTTCGATGCAGGGGCTGTGGGTTCAATCCCTGGTTGGGGAGCTAAGATCCCATATGCCTTGTGGCCAGAAAAACCAAAACATAAAATGGAAACAATATTGTAATAAATTCAATAAAGACTTTTAAAATGGTCCACATCAAAAACAAATCTAAGGGAAAAAAAAGATGATTCTTTGGGACACTAGTCCAACATCTTCTCCGTCTGCTGGCTTTTCAAATAAAGTCGCTATCCCTTTTCCCAAAGACTTGTCTTTGAATTTACTGGCCTGTCACACAGCAAGCAGTACAAGCTCTTCGGTAACAGGAGGGCAGCAGCGGGCAGCATTCTGAGGTCTTCCTGGTCTCACTCAGGCAGGCCACAGGCCCCTGTTCCACTCAGCCCCTAACCCAGCCAGCACCCACAGTACCATAACCTGCTATGTGATGCAAGTTGGGAACCACAGAGTCTAAGTGACTGTTGGCAGCCTCAGGTTCCCCCTTTCTCCTACCACACTTGCACTTGCTCTGCCATCCTTGGTTCTCAAACTTGAGATTTCAGGAGCAATTTCTGGCTTGAAGGGTTTGGTGACCTTCCAGACACCTTTCTGGGTCTTGGCCATCAGCTTCCCACACAGCTCTTGGAATTGCTCCTCCCTTCTGGTTCCAATGTCCTCTGTTTCTTAGGGCAAGCAAGTGCCCCCTCCAGCCCCCAGGCCTGCAGTGCCCCACAGCCAGTGCGCCCAGTTCTGGGGGAGCACATGTCCAAGGGTAAGTGTGAACATGCATCAGGGAGGCTCTAACACCCCGGAGAATCTTCCAGGAAGATCCATCCTTATCACAGCTGTTGTTGTTTAGTAGCTAAATCGTATCCAACTCACTGCAACCCCATGGACTGCAGCCCACCAGGCTCCTCTGTCCATGGGATTCTCCAGGCAAGAATACTGGAGTGGGTTGCCACTTCCTTCTCCAGGGGATCTTCCCAACCCAAGGATGGAACCTGCATCTCCTGCATTGGCAGGCAGATTCTTCACCACCCAGCCCGCAGGGAATCCATCACTCTTCTTCCTTATAAATACTTACTAGGATCTACCATTTGCCAGGCACCATGGTAGGAGTTGGAGATGCCATAAAAGGGAAGGCAGACAAGGCACAGGGCTCTCCCAGTGACCAAGGTCACTTGACCAAGGTCTCCTGAGTCCTCTTCTCAGCCAGGCTTCAGTCCTGGGCTCTGCGTCTATCCTTACCAAGTCTAGTTTTGCTAAGTTGGTTGAGAGAATCCCTACTCTAGATATCTGATCACCCTGGCCTGTCTTCAGTAAGAATGCTAGTAAGTCAGTTTAGTAAACCTCTCCACCCACCCATAAGGTCTCATCTTAGTGATTTTTCATCACCAACCCCTTTACCATGCTTATTGGCTACAAATCCCCATTGTCAGGGATTTCCCTGATGGTCCAGGCCTTAAGAATTTGCCTTGCCTGATTCATGCTGACATTTGGCAGAAACCAACACAATGCTGTAAAGCAATTATCCTTCAATTAAAAATCAATGAATTTAATTAGTTTTTTAAAAAAGAATTCACCTTGCAAAACAGGGGATGTGGGTTCCACCCCTGCTCAGGGAACTAAGATCTCACCTGCCATGGGGTATCTAAGTCTGCACCACAACTACCAAGCCTGTGAGCCACAACTAGAGAGAAACTCACCCACCACAATAAAAGATCCCATGTGCCACAACTAAAGCCCAACACAGCCAAAACTAAAATAAATATTTTTAAAAATCTCTGTTGTCCTTGTATTCATAATTGAGCCCACTCTATCTCCCTTATTGCGAGAGCCCTGATTAAGCCTCCCTTACCACTTTAACAAGTGCCAGAATAATTTTCTCTTTAGCACTAAATTTATTCATTCTCATGTTAACTTCGAAAAAGCAACAGCCTCAGGGCACAACAGCCTATTAAGCAAAACATTGACTTTTCCAAATGTGAGTGTGAACTCTTTAATCAAATTAAAGGTGGGATATATATAAAGGGATGCAAGACCCCAAGCTATAGGACAGAACTTAAATTTTTCTAAGTTGGTGGTGGTGGGTTGCTTCTTTTGGCTTGAGATCCTCAGAAGCAGAGGGTGAATTAACCACACTCCTTGGTTCATAACACACTGTCATCATGGATCTGAGCAAGGCCCTCTCTTACTTTACTAATTTATCTATTCGTTTCCTTTTCTCCCATTAGCCTTTCCTTCCATTAGAGGTGGTTATCAGTTTATGTTTAATGGGTATCTTTCTCTTTGTTATATTCTTACAAAATGTGCATATGTTTGTGTACATGTGTGTGTGTGTGTTTGCATGTGTGCTGGGTCTTCACTGCTGCACAGGATTTTCTCTAGTTGTTGTGAGCTGGGTCTACTCTTCATTGTGATACAAGGGCTTCTCATTGCAGTGGCTTCTCTTGTGGAGCATGGGCTCTAGGCACTCGGGCTTCAGTAGTCACACTGGCTAAGTTGCTGCAATTTCCAGGCTCCAGAGCTTGGCTCAGTAGTTGTGGTGCATGGGCTTATTGCTTCACAGCACGTGGGATCTTCCTGGGCCAGAAATCGATCGAACCTACATCTCTTACAGTGGCACGAGACTCTCATCCACTGTGCCAACAGGGAAGTCCCCTGTGTGTGCACATTTTTAATGTACCTAACTGTATCGCATTCTCTTGCTTACCTCTTGCACTTAGCAAAGTAGCTACAGGGCTCCACAGGTATAGCCTCTACCATTTGTCTATCTGTGCTCCCAGGGAGAGACACAGACTAATGACCTTTGCACATCGAATAATGCTCCAAAATCCCCATGCATGTTCCCTTAGGGATTGGTCTGACATTTCCTCTAGCTTTATACCTAGGAATGGGACCTCTGGGCCATGAGGTTTATGGCTTTTTTTAATAGAACTAAGTACTAAGGGGCTGCAGTCCACAGGATCGCAAAAAGTCGCCCACCAATGAAGCAACTAAGCACGCACGCACTCCGCCACCACCCTCCTAAGGGGCTGCACCCCGCTGTGGGGTGCTAAGGACTCTTCATCCTACCTGCCTGCCAACACCTAGCAGCATCCAGCTTCCCCCCTTTTGAAGTCTAATAGGTTTTAAGTGATCTTTTTGTTGTTTTAACTTGCTTTCTCCAGATAGAGCCTCTCTCCATATAATGGAGACCTTTTATATTTCTTTTCTGTAAATTGCCTGCTTAGCTGCTAGGCCCATTTTTCTATGTGGTTGTTGCTATTTTTCTTTTTGATTCGAACTTGTTGCTACTGTGCTGTAGATGTGAATCTTCTTTCAGTTTTAGACATATTGAATACCTCCTCTCATCCATCACCTATTAACTGTAGTATCCTTCATTGAGTGGAAATCAAATTTTCCCTTTATGTTTTATATTTTTTGAAGCTTTTTAAAAAAGGAGTTCTTCCTTGTCCCCAAGACACACAGATAGACTCTTATGTTATTTTCCATTTTCTTTATGAGATTTTAGTTCTCTAGTTAGTCCTTTCCTGTCCTCCAACACCAGTGACTTCACTTGTTGTTAAGTCACATCTGACTCTTTGTGACCCTATGGACTGTAGCCTACCAGGCTCCTCTGTCCATGGGATTTCCCAGGCAAGAATACTGGAGCAGGTTGCCATTTCCATCTCCAGGGGATCTTCCCGACTCAGGGATCAAACCCACATCTCCTTCATTGTCAGGCGAATTCTTTACCACTGAGCTACCAGGAAAGCCCAGTGACTAGGCTATGGAGAGTCAACTAAAAGGGATCAGAGTTATTAATTCATTCACTGAATATTTAATGAGCCCCTACTCTGTGAGGCATTATGCTTGGAGCTGCAGACAGAAGAAAAAACATTGTCCCTGGAGCAGCAGATAGACAATAGGACATTGTCCTTGGACTCAATGACAGGAGTGGAATAGCAACTCCATGTGACATAATAGGAGATGAGAGAAATCCAGGAAGGGCAACCCTAACTTGAAGAGATTAAATTTCAACTTGCAAACTGCCTGGATGAGACTTGTCTCAGAAGGCATGTGTAAATCATATGCAAGTCAGATGAAAATGACTATGCAAATATTTGTATATCCCAAGAATAGCCCAGAGAGGAACATCCTTGGGACTTTAGAATTCCTTTCCCAGTCTAATGTAAATCAGTGCAGCCACCAATGGAGAACAGTATGGAGGTTCCTTAAAAAACTGAAAATAGAGCTATCATGTGATCCTGCAATCCCACTCCTGGGCATATATCCAGAGAAAACCATAATTTGAAAAGATACATGCATCCCATTGTTCACTGCAGCACTAACTACCATAGCCAAAATGTGGAATCAACCTAAATAAATGTCCATTGACTGATGAATAAAGATGTGGTATATAGATAGATAGATACACACACACATACATATGTATATATTAAGAAGGGCATGGTAACCCACTCCAGTATTCTTCCCTGTAGAATCCCACAGACAGGGGAGCCTGGTGGGCTGAAGTCCATGGGGATACAAAGAGATACAACTGAAGTGACTGAGCAGCCACAAATGCGCATGTGCGTGCACACACACACACATTATAATATATATATAAATAATACAGAATAGTACTCATCCATTAAAAAGAGAATGAAACAGTGTCATTTGTAGCAACATAGATGGACCTAGAAATTGTCCTACTAAGTAAAGTAAGCCAAAAACAAATACCATATGATATTGTTTATATACGGAATCTAAAAAAAAATACAAATGAATTTATACACAAAACATAAATAGACCCATAGACATAGAAAATAAACTTATGGTTACCAAAGAGGAAAGGAGGTGGGAGGGATAAAATTGGAGTTTGGGACTATCATATACACACTACTATGTATAAAATAGATAACCAACAAGGATCTACTGTGTAGCACAGGATACTTACACTCAGTATTTTGTAATAATCTATAAGGAAAAAGAATATATGTACTCTTTTATATATATACATAAAACTATATATATATATATATATATAACTGAATCACTTTGCTATACACCTGAAACTAACACAATATTGTAAGTCAGTGATACCTCAATAAAAAAAAACAAAGGCAGAATTCCTTCCCCAATCTAGAAGGATTTGTACCAGGACTAGAATGTTAGGCTTTAACAATCAAGTCTTCAAAACCAAACGTGGAATCAATCATGAAGAAAAAATTGATCAAATGCCCTCAACTCAGCCTCCGTAGTGCACCTAATGGGCAGACTCTTTCCTTGGAAAGCCTTTTTCTGGGAGTCATTTCCTCCATAACTACACACACCCATGAATGAGTTCAGCGAAGGAAGGCTTAGCCATAACTCTCTGTGGAAACCTCCAAGGGCTTGCAACAACACTTCAGGTAGCAAATGCCTGCTGGAATGATCTTCTCCTGCAGAGAGACTTCCCCACCAGAGGAATACCTAAACACTTTATTTATTAAGGCTTTCAAAGCAGCACCATCTGCCTTGAGAAGTCTTAAGAGCCAGGCACTATACATTTAATAATTGAAATAATTCAGTGGAAGAATAGCAACTACAGTATCAAGTGGGAATGAAACCAAAATGCCCAGGCCATGCCTCTGCTGGCAGTCCTTCCAGAGCAGGGGAGAAAGCGGGTGGATAACCTCACAGCAAGCGTGCATCAATAGCCCACCTCCCCACCCTCAGTACCTGCAGGCACATACAAGGTAAACAGCCCAAGCTCAGGGAAAGGGTATCTTCCTGTGTGGGACTCAGGAACTTGAGTTTGGGTCCGGGCTTTGCTCTTGACTATGATGTTGGGTAATCTCTTTGCCTGATCGTGCCTCAGTTTCCTTGTATGCCAAACCAGCACATGGGGGCAGATAGCATTTCTGAACACTGGATAGGAACAGTAAGCATGTCGGCTTTTTATAGGGACATTGTCAAAACACAAGCCCTGCCCTTGATCTGCCAAGTCAAAATGAGGATAGCATGGCCAGAACCACTTGAAAACTACCTTTCTCTCTGCTCTAATGTGCTATGTGAGACTTGGAAAATGTTATCACATCATGTACCTGCAGCATCCCTTGTACAAGAAAAGCCCAGCATATTAGCCTCCTCAGGAACTACAGACATAGTCCTCAACTTTATCACTGTCTTTAACTCTTACCTGTAGATACCATTCCATGGTGTTGAGAGAATGGGAAAAAACCTATAAATCTCTTTGTGAATGTGTGTGTGTGTGTGCTAAGTTGCTTCAGTCATGTCCAACTCTTTGCAACCCTATGGACTGTAGCCCGCCAGGCTCCTCTGGCCATGGGATTCTCCAGGCAAGAATACTGAAGTGGGCTGCCAAGCCCTTCTCCAGGGGATCTTCCCGACACAGGGATCAAACCCAGGTCTCCTATTTACAGGATCGAACCTGTGTCTCTCATGTCTCCTGCACTGGCAGGCAGATTCTTTACCACTAGCATCACTTAGGATGGGAAGCCCCTCTTTGTGGATACAAACAACCTTAACAAAGTTATTTATTTTTAATCTTGGTTTCTTTTAAATTTATTCTATGTTTTGGCCACACCAAGCGGCATGTGAGACCTTAGTTCCCCGACTAAGGATTGAACCCTAACCTCTTGTAAGGGAAGCACAAAGTCTTAATCACTGGACTGCCAGCGAAGTTACCTTTAACAGTAGTTTAGATCTATAAACCCTAATTTGAAGACATAGCTTTGATTTCAACAGTGAGCCTCCACACATCCCCCATACAGAAAGAATTCATGCAAAGAACCCCATTGGTTATGAGTGCCTCTGGGATTTCAGGATGAACTGCTCTGTGAGAAGAGATGCTGTTCTGTTCATCATTGCTGTGAGATAATAGAAAGTAAATATATTGGTCTCTGCCCCTGTTCCTGGCACAGAGCTCCTAAAACTCTTATAAATTCCAAAGTGACTGGGAGCAACTTTCATTCTATTGAGGAAATTCTGGGTTGTCTCCTGGATGGGGACTGGCCACCAGAAAGACCAGGTCATGATTAGAAGCTTGGAACTTTCAGCTTCTCATTCTGCAGAGAGGAGTGAGGGGCTGGGAATGAGTAAATGATTAATGATGCCTATGTGAGGAAGCTTCCATAAGATCCGAAGAGTACAGGGTTTGGAGAGCTCACAGATTAGTGAAGACATCCACACTGGGAAAGTGATGCACCCCAACTCCACACGGACAGAAGCACCTGTGCTCGGGGCCCTCCCAGAGCCTGACTTTTGTTATCTTTTTATCTGGCTGTTCATCTATATCCTTTATCATGTTCTTTAATAACCTGGTAAATAAAAGAAGTGTTTCCCTGAGTTCTGTGAGCCGCTGGGGCAAATTAATCAAACCTGAGGGGGACGGGGTCATGGGAACCTCCAGTTTGTAGCCAAGTAGGAGGTAATTTACATATAAACTGGGGACCACTACTTGCAGTTGGCATCTGAAATGGCAACCGTCTTGTGGGTTGTTGTTTGGTCGCTAAGTCACCGTGTCTGACTCTTTGCAACTCCATGGACTGTAGCCTGCCAGACTCCTCTGTCCATGGGATTTCTCAGGCAAGGATACTGGAGAGGGTTGCCATTTCCTTCTCCAGGGGATCTTCCCAACCCAGGGATCAAATCCACATCTCCTGCATCTCCTGCATTGGCAGGCAGATTCTTTACCATCTGAGCCACCAGGGAACCTCATCTTGAGGGACTGAGCCTTGAACCTGTGGAATCTGATACTATTCCAGGCAGTCAGTGCTAGAACTGAGTTAAACTGTAGGACACCCAGTTGATTTCTGCAGAGAATTACGTGGGATGTGTGTGGCAGGGGGCTTCCACACACTTGGTGACCAGAAATGAAGTTGTAAAGGAAACACAACAGAAGGAAAAATCTCAGTTTTTCCTTATACAGCTGCCTTCCCATCATTTGGATTAGGGCCAACACAATAGATGTTCAACAAATCTCTACCGAAAGGATAAATGAACAAGTTTACCCATCTTTGTATCCATGGCCCAGTGCTTGCAATAAATGTTAAATGAGCACATGGACAAATAGGAAGCATTTTAAACTTCTCAAGATACCTACATAAATACTTCATTAATTGAGCACAACCACCCCTGGTGGCTCAGATGGTAAAGCGTCTGCCTACAATGCAGGAGACCCGGGTTCAATCCCTGGGTCGGGAAGATCTCCTGGAGAAGGAAATGGCAACCCACTCCAGTATTCTTGCCTGGAAAACCCCACGGACTGAAGAGCCTGGTAGGCTACAGCCCATGGGGTCGCAAAGAGTCCGGACACAACTGAGCGACTTCACTTTCTTTCACTTTCACCCACCCAATGCTTCTTGCAGACAAAGTGAGGGACATCCTTCTCCTACCCTCACATACACTTAAGGAAATATTATCTCTGCACCAAAGATGGAGCCCTAGGGAACTCCAGCATTCAAGAGGTCAGTTTCCTGAGGGCAATCACATGTCCATCCATCATGAGGCAGGTCCCAGGATTCGGAACCTCCGTCTAGACCATTCTCCTCCAGACTCCCTAAGTGATTAACTGAATTTACCCATATTCAAAATGTGATAGAATACTCTACCTTATAGGAAGTTATTTCAGATAGCTTATCAGAACTACCTAAAATAGTTTTAAAAAATGAGAATAAAAGTTAGATCCAGGAAAAAATTCAAATCTGAATGAAAGGTAAAAGTTGAGAGAAGGAAACACACACACACATGTGCACGCACACACACAAACATACACAAACTCTAGGACCCAAAGGAAGCCAAATTAGGGGGCTTGAAAATTTGGATCTAGGCTTCCCCGAAATTAAGATAGGAAGAGAAATCAGCTACGCAGTTCTCAATGTCCAGAAAGAAAAAGGGTTCTTCAGGGGAACCAAACTATCCCCAAGACTCACACCTAAGTTATTTATCGCACATATTTTAAGTCACAGTAGAGGGCATACACAGCAATAGGTAGACTGGCATTAGAGCCACACTCAGTGATGGCTGAGAACTCAACATGAAGTGTGACTCAGTAAAAACAAGTCATACTGTCCAGATTTTGCATGTTCTGCAAATAGTCTTCCATGAATCTATCTCCCACTGAGGCATCTGAACAGATGGAGAACACATAAGAAGAGGCTGGTTTTCCCAGTAGGGACCCCCACTGCAGGTATCCTGTGGTTCTCCTACTACATGGAGCTCCAGTGGCCACCAGCAACACTGACAATGATTTGTGAAAACCAAGGATTCTAGCCAGGTTCCTCTCTCCTGCCCGGATGTCCATTTTCCTTCCACCTGAAGGTGAGCTGTGCTGAAAAGTCTCCATCTACCCCTCTAGATCCCACTCAGCTCTCCTCCACCCTATGCTCAGTCACTAAGAAATGTACCACCTGGCTCTCCTTGCCCTCTGGCTTCTTATTACTTCAGGCCAATAGGAGGCACTGGCAGGGTACTTATTCCCCGGGTCCCTTCCTGCTGGACCTGCGTTAGGCAGTGTTTCTGCCCCTCCACCTGAGGCCACAGGCCCCTCAGGAGGCACCCTCACCTCCACAATTCTCATGAAGTTCTGGCAACTGCACCCCACTTGCCCCTCCAGACTGGAAGTGGTAAGTTTCCCCTTCTGATTGACCCTGGTGCTTCACTATCCATGTTGGTTTCTTAACCCAACTCCTCTTCTGTAAATTTTAAACCATCCTTAATCACCTCCTCTGAATGTGTCATCTGTCTTCTACTGCAATCCTGACCAATATAGAGCCAACAAGAGACCTGAGGGTTAGGCCAGGTCTAACGTGGTAAAGAATCCGTCTGCAATGCAGGAGATGCAGAAGATTCAGATTGGATCTCTGAGCTGGGAAGATCCCCTGGAGAAGGAAATGGCAACCCACTCCAGTATTCTTGCCTCGAAAATTTCATGGACAGAGAAGCCTGGTGGGCTGCAGTCCATAGGGCTGCAAAGAGTCAAACATGGCTGAGCAACTAAATGCACACGCATACTTCTAAAAATGAAACAAGGAAACACTCTAGTACCAAAACATCTACTTAAACTCTTTCCTCAGTACCATTCCTTCAAATAAAGTAATTTGGCACCAAAACAAACAAATAAATATTCTAGATACATTCCAGCATGTGAATCGATGGTTAATCAAGTTCTCAACATTCTGTATGTCATACAGAATAGAATCATTTTGGCCTAGATAAATTTCAAAGCCAGTACTACTAGTTAACTAATTGCTCAGCAGAGGAATTTGTTTGTTTGCTTGTTTGTTTTTTAAATCTCAGTAACACGCCTGTGAAATAGCAGCCTTTGAATAAAACATCTTTCTAATGAATTCTCCAGGATGAGTTATTTGCAAAGTGTGCCCAAAGTAACTAAAGGAAGTGACCTGCTCTATGGCGCTATTGAATGTAACCAATTAAATTTTACAGGACATCTGCTGATGCTGGTTTTAGAACTAGGTTTCACACAATGACTAAAATAAGTGCCTATTGAGGCCACTGTTAGCTTATGACCAAAGTTAAAAAAAGAAAAAACTGTATCATCAGCATACAGAAAATCCTATTGAAAAAAAAAAAAAAAAGACAAGCTCCATACCAAGGAGACATGCACCTAGATTATCCAAAAGCAACTTCAAATCTTTGAGCTTAGGTTAAAAAGGAAGAGGGGCTGGAACACAGCTGCCTTACTCTGTTCAAAACAAATATATGACCTAGTAGAAGCCTCTGGGTTCACACTGACTTGCAATAGCGTTAAAAGACAACAGTAACTGAGAGTTTATGTTGAGTTCATACAATTTCACCATCCACAGAGCAAAAGCCTTAGACAGTTTATATTTTCTTTACCAGCTGCCTTCCTGAGAGAAGTGTTAAAAGTGATCAATAAAAAGATAGAAATATCTGAAACCCAGTTGCTCCCCATGTAAAATACTGGTTTAAGAAATGCAAACCCACAACTTAAGGAAGAAAAACATAAAATGTAAATGAAATGTCTAATAAACTCAGTCACTTCAAATGATGAGGTCTTCCCGGTTTGAAACATGATTAGCCAAAAAATGATTTTGAAGGGAAATGTAACCTAATTAATAATTTACTTTAGCTACAGAAATGTGGCCAGTCACTCAACTGGGTAGGCACGAAATGTTTTCCCTTCCTCATGTTCCTTTCCTCGCCATGAGCAAAGGAAATTTCCAGTGATTCCTGCTTCTGCGTCATTTCCATCACTTCTGTCCTCTCCACCCCTGCACAGCCAGAGCTGCTAAGACCTGCCCAGATAGGTTTGAGTGGAGAACAGAAGCTCAGGTCCTCCTAAGCAATCCTCACCAGGGTCATGAAGCACATCAGCAGCCCCAGCCACATCAGCTGCTGCAACCTGGACTAAGTTTTGCTTCCCTGGGTTTGGTTTCTAAAGGAAGTCCAGAGCTGACTGTGTGGTGCAGCTCTGATGTCTTTCCTGTTCTTTCTTTGGGGACATGGTGTGTACAACAAGGATCCTTCCTCAGCCACCCTGCCCAGTATAGGACTTGCTTGCTGTAACAGGAGCGTGCTTGCCAAGGCCCCAGCACTGCTTAGCCCTTGTCTCCCCCCTCCTAGGGGCTTTAATTCTGTTTCCTTACCCCACACCCTTTCCTCCTATACCAAGCAACTGGCTAGAGTCCAGCTGACTGCAAAAGGACTGATTACCTGGAATGGACACTTGCTCCAACCTCACTTTCAGCAACCTGCCTACAGCTGCTGAACTCATCAAACCTGTTGACTCTTGTGCAGCAGACCCTTGAGGACTGGAGCCACATTATTCCCGATCCCCTGATGTCGAGTCCAGTCCAGGCATTGACCCCAGTCTCCCTTGTTGATCTGCTTCAACACAGACATCATCTGCATGCTCCTATCTGATCAAGCCTCTTGATCAGGGAAGAAAGGTCTGGGTGAGGTCACACACCAGTTTTTCCCCAACCCTACAAAACCCGAAAATTAAAGGTCAAAATTCCATGCAATACTTCTTTGCAGAAATAGCCAACAGGGGCTTCCCTGGTCGTTCAGTGGTAAAAGAATCCACATGCAATGTGGGAGACACGGGTTCGATCTCTGATCTGGGAGGTTCCCACATGCCAGGGAGCAACTAAGCCTGTGCTCTAGAACCCATGATCGACAACAAGAGAAGTCACTTCAGTGAGAAGGCTGCACACCACAACTAGAGAAAAGCCCACGCAGCAACAAAGACCCAGGACAGCCAAAAATAAATAGATAAATTTTTTTTAATAAAAGCATTCATTAAAAAAAAATCAATACAATATTGTAATTAGCCTCTAATTAAAATAAATAAATTTAATTTTTTTAAAAATGAAGACGAAATAGCCGACAAGTCAATAGCATTAAAAAAGTTTTTCAACCTCACTGATAAGCAAAGGAATGCAAATGAAGGTAACAGTGAGATATTATTTGACCCCTATCAAACTGAAAAAGAAATTTAACTATGATAAGTAAACTGCTGTTGGGGAAGCAGAGAAAAAGGAACCCCCACCCACTACTGGTGAAAATGTGAACTGACACAGCCTTTGGAAAGCAATCTGATAACATCTACTGTTAATGAAAACAAACACCCCCTTCACCCAGCAATTCTCCTTCTGGGGCTCTAGCTTCTTGAAATCAAGGCACCACTAGGTAAGACTAGATGTCCAAGCACTGTCTGAGATGGCAAAAAAACTGGAAACACAGTGAATGCTTATCAGTAAGAGAATGGCTGCCTAAGCAGTGATGGGTCCAATTCATGGCTTTTGATGCCACCCCAAGCTGGAGCTACACAGATGAACTGAGAACGGCTTCCTTGAGCTGTTACTCAGCAGGAAAAGCAGGATGCAGAAAAACTTCAAACCAAATCCAAGACACTCCCTTAAGGAGTATTTGTGTTTGTATGTGATTACATGACCATGAAGAAATATATGGCAGATGCCCACCAGGCTGCCAACACCAGTGACCTTGAGTATGGGAGGTGACAGTGGTGGGAAGGGAAGGCAAGTGCCCACGGGTGGACAGAACAGTAGAACAAGAACAGAGGCGAAAAATAGAACTTTCTAAAGTGGAGATGAAAAAAATAGAATATATGATGTAATTTCATATAATTCCTTTTATGTAAAATTATGCTATGTGTGTCCATAAAAAGATACATGAAAGTATAGTCACCAGAACGCTAATACAGGTTATCACTGTGCGGTGGCCTTATACCATGCCTGCATCATCTGCATTTTTATTAAGTATGAATTATTCATATAGTCAGAAAAAATACCCTTCAAAGCTATTTTATGTTAATTTTTTTATTCCCCTGCTTTTCTAATTCTACCATCATGCCACACTCCCTACCTCCAACCAAGTAAACCACATCATAGAGGATCTGCATTGGATTCAATGTTGACCTGCATGTGTGAGAAGAGGGAGAAAGAGAAAGTGTTCTCTCTCTGACTTGGGCCAGAAGACCCCATCACGTTAGTGTCTACACTGAACACAGGCAGGTGGGTCCATATCTACCTAGTCACCTTTGCAGGAAAAGGGAGCCCAGATCTTAAACAAGGCTTGGGGGAGACTTGCCCGAATTCTAGCACCAACAAAGAGCCTCCTCTTCAATCACCATCCCAGGAGTGGGGTTCTAGCAAATCTCCTAACCTCTTACTTCCAAGAAGAGAGTTTATGAGGCCTCTGGGACTTCCCTGGTGGTCCAGTGGTTAAGAATCTGCCTGCCAATCCAGGGGACACAGGTTCAATCTCTGGTCCAGGAAGATCCCACATGCAGTGGGGCAACTTAGCCCCACTCAGTAGCACCACAACTACTGAGCCCAGGCTCTAGAACCCATGTTCTGCAACAAGAAGAGCCACCGCAACCAGAGAAAGCCCAAGTGCAGCAATGAAGTCCCAGCACAGCCTAAAATAAGTCAAATAAATAAGTGAAAATTCTAAGGCCTCTGGAACCTCATGTGAATAGAAAGTTTTTAGGAACAGCATGCCAAGGCTCTAAAAGAATTGTTTTTGTCGTGGCTGTGGGAACAGTCCTTCCCTCCACCACCCACATTTTGCCAACATTACAGTCTAGAGTCCCAGAGCCAAAAACAGGGCTACACACAGGGGCAGCAGGGTCAGGGGCCTCTGTCCAGAGCGAGGCGGCTGGGCCAGGTCATGTGGCTCTGGTGCTTATTTGCAAAAATTTACACGTGGATCTCAAGAGGCCTAATTCTAAGTTTTTAAAATCAAATTGCATAGTTTGTGCAACTTTTTGGAAGTGTGTGTTCAATGAACCGCCCTGCTTGGTCTGGATCCAGGGACACAGCAAGCCTGTTGAAAAGCACTACTTAAGCAGGGAGTGCCTCTTCTACACTCCAGAAAGTCCTCCGGGGGGAGGTTCTCCCACCCTTCCCAGCTCCCCACCTTATCCACCCAGATCCCCTACCCTGAGCCCAACCCAGAAGAGCTCCTTGGCCTCAGAAGCTGGTTGAGGGTGTGGACAGCATGGCCCCAGGCCCTGTGTTGGAGGCTTCACCTTTTTCAGGACACTTAGGTTCTGTGCAAAGCAGAACTTCAGCCGCCACCCAGACACAAGAGCACTTCTGTAGATCATTCCGAGCATCAGCTGCTGGCCTGTGTGAGCATCTTGAGTGCAGGAAGCACATCTGTTCAACAAGCCCTTACCCACTGCTCCTATCTCCTGAGCCAAATGCCCATCTGACTCCACTCACCGCTATACCTCGCTCACTAAATTCCTGCCAATTCCCAGACAACTAAGATTCTGTTAAGCACAACATTCGCGTGTAGCTATCACTCCACCTGGCTTTCTGAACTCATGGAAATCTCCTGGATTTGGATTTGCAGTGAAGAGGGTGTGGAAGCAGTGAAGGGCAAGACAGAGCCAAGGCAATTGAACAGCCCTCTCAGGACTGCTCCGCTGGGTGGCCCAGATTAGAGAACGGATCCAAGGGGATGACAGAGGATGAGATGGTTGGATGGCATCACCGACTCGATGGACATGAGTCTGAGCAAGCTCCAGGATTCAGTGATGGACAGGGAAGCATGGTGTGCTGCAGTTCAAGGGGTCCCAAAGAGTTGGACACAACTGAGCAACTGAACTGAACTGAACCTGGGGATTTCCTTGCTTGGGCAGTTTCCCCCAAGTCTCTACCCACCCAAATGAAGCAAATAGAATGGGGTGGGGGTGTGGAATGGAAACAGTGACAGACTTTATTTTCTTGAGCTCTAAAATCTCTGTGCATGGTGACTTCAGCCATGAAATTAAAAGACACTTGATTCTTAGAAGGAAAGCTATGACACACTTAGTGTATTAAAAAGCAGAGACATCATTCTGCCAACAAAGGTCGGTATAGTCAAAGCTATGGTTTTTCCAGTAGTTGTTGTACGGTTGTGAGAGCTGGACTGTAAAGAAGGCTGAGCACCAAAAAAAATGATACTTTCGAACTGTGGTGCTGGAGAAGGCTCTTGAGAGTCCCTTGGACTGCAAGGAGATCAAACCAGTCAGTCCTAAAGGGAATCAACCCTGAATACTCATTGGAAGAACTGATGTTGAAGCTGAAGTTCCAATCCTTTGGCCGTCTGATGTGAAGAGCTGACTCACTGGAAAAGACCCTGATGCTGGGAAAGATTGAGGGCAGGAGGAGAAGGGGACGACAGAGGATGAGACAGTTGATGTCATCACCGACTCAATGGACATGAGTTTGAGCAAGCTCGAGGAGATGGTGAAGGACAGGGAAGCCTGGCATGCTGCAGTCCACGGGGTCGTAAAGAGTCAGACACGACTGAGCAACTGAACTACAGCAGAACAATAGATTTGAGAAAACACCATTGAGAACCATAGCTTGGGGCTTAAAGTATTCATCCAATAAACTGAGCACCTATGTAGGTATATATTGGAAATTAGGTGCATGCTGGTATATTCATTTCCTATAGCTGCTGTATCAAATGACCACAAGTTTAGTGGCTTAAACAACAAATATGTATTATTTCACAGTCCTGAGGACTGGAATTCTAAAATGGGTCACAAAGAGGCTAAAATCAAGTGCTGAGAGTCCTGCAGGCTCTAGCGAAGAATCTGCTTCCTTCTCTCTCCCAGTGTCGAGCCGCCTGCAATCCCCAGCCGTGGGCTTCAGCCAGCCATGGCATCCCTCTGAACTCTGCTTCTCTCATCACTTCTCCTGTTCTGACTCTGGTCCTCCTGTCTCTTCTTAAAAGGGACCTTGTGATTACACTGGGCCCACCTGGACAGTCCCCTCATCTCTGCATCCTTAATTTAATCACATCTGTGGAAGTCCCTTCTGCTACGTGAGGTAACACAGTCACAGGTCACAGGGAGGGAGCATGGACATCTTTGGGGCCTCTTTCTACCACAATCTGTGAGCACAATAAATATGGAAAGCCCTACCACTTACACACTGGCTAAGAAGGTGAGAGATTCTGTCTGCCTGCCAGTGCAGGGGACACGGGTTTGATCCCTGGTCCGGGAAGATCCCACATGCTGCAGGGCAACTAAGCCTGTGTGCCACAACCACTGAAGCCAGAGCACCCTTGAGCCCATCAAGAGAAGGCACAACAATAAGAAGCCCATGCGCTGCAACCAGAGGCACCAGTGCAGCCCAAAATTAATTAATTTAAAAAAAGAAAAGGAAGACGTTCAGGGATTCTGAAAGGAAGAAACTCAAGAAACAACGAACAGTGGCTTGTTCACAACTCAGAACAAATCAGTTCTGAGCCTGTTACTTCCCACATTTCGTAGTGGTGGTTGGAGCTCACACTGTAGAACGGCTGAGGGCTTTCTTGCTCCTCCTGCCGAGGAAGGAACAATTACCAACTGACTGCAGAACGTGAGCAGGCCCTGCTTCCTGGCAGGCCAGGTCACTGGGCACTGAAAGCTCAACAAGCCCTCACAGGACGTTCCTCTCTCCGGAGCCGAACGCCCCGCTGTCTTACTCAGTTCTCCATCACACCCTGTGGGTGCGGACGCACACTGGTGATCAAAGTTGGATTTGAGCTAAGAGGAGGCAGAGATTCCCAATTCAGTGATAAACCGCGAGGTGTGGGCCCCCACACAGCTGTGCTGGAGCTCTCTGCACCGGGAGCCCTGAGCACAGGCCTGAGTCCTCATAAAGTGAATCCTCGTTCCCCGGTGCGCTTTACTGTTCCTCATATCCACATCCCAGGGAGAAGTGATGAAAAGTTCAGATACTCCCCCATCACTAGCTCCAACATCACCTCAATAAGGCAAATTTCTCCTCAAGCCCAAAAAGTGCTCTTAGCTTCTAGAGGACTCTGAAGAATGAGGATTGCCTATTACAATTCCTGGTGCTACACAAACATCCAGTGAATGAATAAAGGAACGGAAAACATCCTGTCTTCATGCTCTTTCCCTTTGGTGATCTCATCTCTTCCCACAAATTCCACTACCATTCTAGACTGATAACTCCTAGCTGGACATCTTCACTCTCTCCCCAGCTCCAGACTCAAAGTTTCCTTCCCAGGATCCTTCAAAACCTCAAACCTAACACGCCCAGAAAAGAACTCATCAGCACACCTCTCTGAAATCTCCTCCTACCTTTGAATTCATAGCCCTCAGAGGGGCTCCAAGACTTAAACTACTTCTAACTCTTCTCTATTTCACCTGCCACTGGTCCTTTAAGCCAGCCTGACCCACCCAGACCCTGTCTGTACCTGCTCATTACACTGGTCGTCTGACCATCTTCCAAGATGTTTCCTCCTCTCTCCATCACCCCACTTGGTTCCAAACTTCTTTCTTTGATCACTCTGCTACCAAGCCATAAACTTCTGGCTCTGGGGGAGTCTCACCCCATCCCAGCCTGTGTCTTCTCCAGAATTGAGGTTAACACATATTCCCCCAGATTGTTTAAGACTTTGTTGTTTAAGAATAGCTTAAGGTTCTTGGCAAAATTGAGTGGACAGCACAGAGGTTTCCCCGCTGTCCCTACATATGCACAGCTTCCGCCACTAATAACATCCCCCAGCAGAGTGGTCCACTTGACACATTATAAGCACCCAAAGTCCACAGTTACACTAAGGTGCATGCTTGGCGTTGTACGTTCTATGGGTTTGGACAAATGTACAATGGCATGGGTCCACATTAGAGTATCAAACAGAGAGTTTCTCTGCTCTAAAAACCCTCTGTGCTCTGCCTATTCATCCCTCCCCACCTGCAACCCCTGGCAACCAATGATGATTTTATGTCTCCATGGTTTTGCCTTTCCTGGAATGTCAGAGTTAGAATCGTACAGTATGTAGCCTTTTCGTATTGGCTTCTTCCACACAGTAATACGCATTAGTCTCCTTCAAGCCTTGAGACTTCCCTGGTGGTCCAGTGGTGAAGACTCCATGTTTCCAATGCTGGGGGCACAGGTTCATCCCTGGTCAGGGAAATATGATCCCACATGCTGCACAGTCTGGTCAAAAAAAAAAAAGTTTCCTTCAAGTGTTTACATGGCTTGATAGTGCATTTCGTATAGGGTCTCCCAAGTTTTTCAGCTTCACTTTCTTCTAGGGGTTCTGACCCAGCTCACCACTTTGGTTCTTGCCATTAGTTCAGTCTTAGGTGAGAACTTCCTGCCACAGGCTTGGCCACACAGAACCAAGTTTCTGCCAGCAAATGCTTAGCCAGTTTCTGCCTCTTCCAAATCCTCAGGCCCAGGCACTGCTGTTTCACCTCAGCGACTTTGCTTTGATCCCCAGCTGCCTTATCTTCGACTCCAAGATCCCTGAGGATGGGGCCTTAATCTTACATGTTATGTCTCCTGTAAGTTCAAACACAGTGACAGATACACAAGTGCTCAACATAACTATGAATAGAATTAAATAAAACTGGTTTCCCTAAAGGGTTGCCCAGCTCAGGGCTGAAAACATCCTGCACATTGCCAAGGGCAAGAGATTATCTGGTCCATGAATTAAACGCGGTCCATTCTTTCCTCACATCTCCCCCACTGCTTTCTGTTCACTGGTCTTTTCAGTCCTTATTAACTCCTTCAGGGAAGGATGACTGGGGGAAAAAAATAAATATACATGCGCTACAACATAAACGCTTCCATTTGGGGATAGGGGCAGTGGGGGGGGGGGGCGGGGTGGAAATAATTGAACTTCGGATGTTTGTTCATGGCTCAAAGTGGTGAGGCAGCCACTGCCACCCCCGTGGCTACTGCCCACACAAGTTCTCTAACATGTTCCCATTTCCCTTAGCTGCACAGAGACCTCAGCTACCGCCACACAGGGGCTATTGACACAGGAGCCCCCGCCGTCCCACTGCGCCTCCAGCTCAGATGTGTAGGCGTTTGGCTGCTTAAACATCTATTGCTCATTTGAGTTTTCAGAACTGGCCTTTGCCTTGTTGTTGTTGTTCAGCCGCTCAGTCGTGTCTGACTCTCCGTGACCCCATGGACTGCAGCACGCCAGGCTTCCCTGTCCTTCACCCAGAACTTGCTCAAACTCATGCGCATTGAATCAGTGATGCCATACATCTCATCCTCTGTCATCCCCGTCCCCTCCTGTCTTCTATCTTTCCCATCTTTCCCAACATCAGGGTCTTTGCCCACGGTCCAGATTTCCCAGTAGGCAAACCTTTGAACTGAAGGCTGCTCTGGAAAAACCTCAGCCCTCTAGTGGCAGTGGATAGGCATTACAGCATTTCAGAGAAAAAACATGGGTTTCAAATTGAAGGCAAGGCTGTTTTGAACAGTCAGGTGTCTTCAGGGTAAAGGATAGTCATCCACCTGCAGCAGCCAGGAGAAATTTAATGAAAAATGGATGAGAACAATGATAAGTGGGGAAGGGTTATGTGGATGCTTTTTTTCTTCCAGAAACTGTAGAATTTGTTTCAACAGACACATGCTGCTGTGTGCCAGGCAGCATGTTGGAGTCAAGAGGTCCCCTAGACATCATTTGGTCCAACCCCACTCTCTCTGATATGCTGTAATCCATCTCCATAGCTGCCACGCTGGATGTGAAATTATCCAGTAGAGATATTTATAGTCTCTTCTACACATTCAGTCACCAAGCACATGTTGAGAGCCTGCAAGGCAGAATCGGCCCCATATTCATGAAGAAAGTCCAGTCAAAGAGGCCCCCAGAGTCACTCAGCCTCTAACCCAGACCAAAGGCCCCAGCAGCATTCACCAGGGTTGCACCAGTACCCACCTTCCAGCTACAGAAACCCTGGAGCTGCTAATCTGGGCTGGATTCTCATCCCAGGTGCCCCCAACATTGGGGGTCACAGAAGGGAGGCCGCCTGGCCTCCTGCCTCACCTGGTCCTGCCTCCTGGACTCACTGTCCTGCCTGGATCACTCCTGGCAAGCTGATGGGCCTGCAGGGCCCAAGGCAGGCCCAGTGTGGTTATATTTAACATCTTTCTGCATCTTCTCCAGTTTCCTTAAGTGTGAATGAGCTCCATGTAGATGTGGCTGGAACCAGTGTCCCAGAGACACTGCAAATAAGATTCCCTGTGGAGGCAGCAACCAGCGCCCTGGAGTGCTACTGTTCCTATTATGTATGTCTTCTCCAAGAGACTGCTACCTCCTTCAGGGCAGGCTGTATTTTCTTCCTCCCTATATTCCTGAGGCCCAGGACCCTTGGTAGGTACTTGATGATTGTGGAAGGACTATATGCATTTAAGGAAAGGAATATAAAAGCTAAAACCAAAATGCACACTCTCCAAACGCCAGCCTTACAGCCACCAAGACCACAAAAGGCCTACAGACTGGTCCAAGCTGCCAGCTGGCAGCTGGCTGACACTGGCAAAAATAGGAACCCTTTGGGGGCCCTGCATCTTGACTTTTATGTCCAGCTGTATTGACAAGAGCTCTCGAGAGAGAGCGCAGAGTAGAATCTGCTCACACTGTCCTGACTACTCCTTCTGCCCACCTCTAACCTCATAGGCTCAGGCTTTTCTTTTCTTTTTTTAATTGGATTATAGTTGATTTACAATGTGTTAGTTTCAAGTGTACAACAAAGTAAATCAGCTACACATATGCATACACATCTACTTTTTTTAGATTCTCTTCCCACATAGGTCATTACAGAGTACTGAGTAGGGCTCAGGCTTTCTATCTCAAGACGGATAACCTAACCACCTCTGCATTTTCTTTCATCAGAGATACTCACACGTACATACAGTTCTAGGACTATGCTGTTGTTGTATAGTTGCTATGTCACGTCTGAGTCTTTTGCTAGAACAGGACATGTAGCCCACCAGGCTCCCCTGTCCATGAGATTTCCCAGGTAAAAATACTGGAGCAGGTTGCCATTTCCTTCTCCAGGGGATCTTCCTCAGAAATACCAATCATTTTCTTTTTTAAAAAAAAAAATCTCTCCCTACAGAACACAGAGAGTTTGGCATAGTTACCCAAAAGGTACAGCAGAGAGGTGGGGTAGCACATGAGAAGGAGCCATATTCCGGGGTCAGACTGCCTGGAATTCCTACTGGCTTGGCATATTACCTGTGTGACCACAGGCAAGGTTTTTGTGCCTCCATTTCCTCATCTAAAAATAGAACTAACAACAGGATCTGCACAAGAGGACCCTGTGGGGATTAAATGAGTCGCTACAGTTAGGATGCTGCCTGGTGGACTAAGTACTTAATCAATATTAGCTCATCATCACAGCGAATATCCTCCCATCCTCGCAGAGAACAGCAATCCAGGTAAAAGCTCATTTTCTAGCAAATCCTTATACCCAAACTGAGCATGATCAGTCCTCCCACCCAAACCAGAATCCCCAAAGGCAGGAATTAATCTGAACTTCATGAACATTTCCTGGTGACTCACATGCACACTCAAATTTGAGAATATAAGAATATGAGTAAGTCACCTACATATAAACAAGTTCTGTTTCGAGAACAGTCAGGTTTGTTCATAAGTCCAACAAAGCTAGCCTAGGTAGCCAACTAACACAATCAACTACATACTACTGTACTGTAACAGGTTTATAATACTTTTCACACAAACATCAAAAACAAACAAAAAATAAAACATTTTAATCTTACAGTACAGTACAGTACCTTGAAGTACCTTGAAGGCAGGAAGAGAAGGGGACGACAGAGGGTGAGACAGTTGGATGGCATCACTGACTCTATGGACATGAGTTTGAGCAGCTCCAGGAGTTGGTGATGGACAGGGAGGCCTGGCGTCCTGCAGCCCATGGGGTCACAAAGAGTCAGACACGACTGAGCGACTGAACTGAACAGTACCTCGAAAAGTCCAGTAGTACAGTACATTAGCTGGCATACAGGGGCTGACATCAAGTGAACAGGCAAAAAGAGTTACTGACTTGAGGAGGGAGAAGAGGTGGGAGCTGGTAGAGCTGAAGGATCGTCAGCAACAGGAGACCAAGGGCAAGCTGTTAATTTCACCCATGCCTGATGTTGATGGCACAGGTTCTGGTTCCTTCCTGGAACCAAATGCATGTTCACATCATTGAAAGTTTGCAACTTGAAGGTTCATATGTAAGGGACTTACTCTGCCTATAAGGGAGACCCCACATGGAATGACTACAAGATGCTGGAGAAATGGAACCTATAGCTTTCATCAGTTTTACAAAGACAACTCAGTGTTCCATTCTCATCAAGTAACCATCATCAGAGAAGGAGACAGAGCAGGGGAAAGAGAGCAGACTAGACCAGGGGGCTCACGGTCCTAATCTCAGGTGATGTGAAGGGGAGTTAGCTGTCACCATGAATCTCACGAATGCAATCCATTTATCTTCCATTAACTACTGGTGGGAAAGAAAAGTGGGGGCGTGGCAGCTTCGAATTTGGAGGTGGGACAGGCCAATACCCCCTCCTGTGAGAAAGATGCTGGAACATAAGAGAAGTGACAGAGGGAAAAGGAGACGTGCTTCGGGGAGAGCCCCATGGCCTCTGACAGCTGGCTGCCCTTCATCTGAGAAATGTGCCACTGCAGAGACCAGCCCAGAGGCCACGGCTGTGGAAACCGTGCTCTCAGCAACGTTCTACTCAGATGTCACGATGCTGATTAGTCACGGGGCTGGTGATCCAAACTGGGGTCCTGGGCTGGTGGCTGGAAGAGGAAGCAAAGGCTGGGAGGTATCGGAAGGGCTTGCTTCTCTGTACACAGGCTTGGGGGATGGAGAGGCAAGGAGGAGCTCTCCCAGCGTACCTGGGAAGAAGACAGCATCACTAAATAAAAGCAGGACTCCAGAGCCCAGCTGGGGACGATGGAGGGGGATTCCCCCTTGGATGGTACATGGTCGTGTTGGGCACAGCCCTGAGAAATGACTGGTGAGCAGGGAGGCATGCTCCCCGGGAAGGGAATCTTCTCTGTCTTCCTTTCAAAAGTGCTGCAGGCCTACCCTACAGGCGGGGCTAAACCACTTTCGATGTAGCAGGTACCAGGCAGCCTCTGGGTGGTACCTGGGTCTGCAGAAGAGGCTGAGCCCAGGCTGCCCCCTTCAGTGACTCTGCCACCACCACACTGTTCCCCCAAAGACTCTAATTGCAGCATCTTCATATCCCAACTGCACTGAAGGTAAGTCTCGGAGGCCCTAGGGAACTGCACTTGCCTGATCAAGGAAGCAAATATAGCACATGCAAAGTACAACAATTCAGTGTAATCTTCCCAGAATGTCAACTATTTCTTGGGAAACGTGACACCTCCAACTCCTCTTCACAATCGAGTGTTCCTTCTCCCTTCACCTTTGGATCTGCTGCTTAGGAAATAGCAAGCAGCAGCCTCCAGCCCACCCCTAACAGCCCTGCCCCTTAACGACCACTCAGGGTCCCTGAGCATCCCAGCAGATGGTGGAGGAGGTCCTCCATCGTCACCCAAACCTCCTGTCCCTGGGCCCAGTGCTGCCCCCACTCCACCAATTCATCCTCATTTCCCTGGCTCCTCCGGCCCCTGCCCGCTCAGGGCACAGACACTAATGAGCAGAGAAGAGCTGGAAAAGGCAGTGGGGATGCTAAGGGGTAAATAAATTATTCAGAGGATCACAGGAACCAAGAGACACAAAGGTTCTCCAGGAGTCTGAATCACCAGAGTGCACATGTGGCTTCCCCAGACAGACTTGACACCAACATCCTTTGCAAAGAAAGGCCTTTTCTAAGCAGCTCTCATCAATCGCTTCTGCAGGCACCTGTTGTTAAGGGCGCCGAACAGTGAGTGGGGCTCACTCTCTTAAGAGCTGAAAGGGGCTTCAGCTGTCATCGTGCCCACTGCCTCACTTTACTGATGGGAAAAACCACAGCCCAGAGAGGTGGGCTGAGGCTGGGGAGGTAGGTCACTGTCACAAAGCAGAGGTGTTCAGCCTGCACTCAACACACGTGGAGAGCGAAAAGAAACTGCAGGCCTCTCAGTGGATAAGAATCTGCGTGTCAATGCAGGAGACACGGGTTCCATCCCTGATCCCAGAAGATCCCACATGCCACAGAGCAACTAAGCCCGTGTGCCACAACTACTGAGCCCCACGCGATAGAGGCTAGGAGCCGCAACTACTGAGCTCATGTGCTGCAAGTACTGAAGCCTGAGCACCTGAGAGCCTGTGCTCCACGAGAGACGCCACTGTAACGAGAAGCCTGCACAGTGCAACGAAGAGGAGCCCCTACTCGGTGAAACCAGAGAAAAGTCCAAGCAGCAATGAAGACCCACCACAGCCAAAAATTAATAAATAAATTATTTTTTAAAAAAGGAGAAGAAACTGTAGGCCACAAAGCAGGCAGCCAATGTCACTCCTTTTCCTATTGAAGCCACTTGGGCCTGGGGCTACTGGGTAGGGGTGGGGACAGGTGGACCCCACCAATGTCTGACTCACAAAAGTGTCAGATAAGGGGGCTTGTTGTATTTGAAAGTCCACTTCAAGAAGAGAACAGAGCAGTGCTGTTAATGTCCCATAAAAGACAGAGGTCAAGGATCAATAGTGATGATCAGGCCCCTTGCCGAGAGGGGAGAACAGTCAGGAGTTCACTCTGTTACAGGGGAAAGAAAATTCACAGACCAAACAACTGAGAGAACACATCTCCTCATCAAAACAGTCAAGGCTGGGGCTTCCCTGGCAGCCCAGCGGTTAAGACTCTGCACTTTCAATGCAGGGAATCCCCAGTAGGAGAACTAAGGTCCCACCTGCCACACGGCACTGCTGAAAAATAAATAAACATACAAAAAACAACAACCCCAAAAAGTCATAAAAAATAAATAAGGGGCAGAAAATGCAAGTAGATCCTTAAACATAAAGCAAAAACAAAACAGAAAAAGCTGTTTTCTGTTGTGAAACAAGATACACCACCTGGAGGGCCTAGGGAGAACCTGAGTCAAAACAGAAACCAGCATGTAAGAAGCAAATTCTGGGAAACTTCCTGGAGAAGGGAAAAAATGGAGCTATAGAAAACATTAACAGAACTGCAAATAGAAAGATTACATGCTATGTGTAAAACAGATAGCTAATGGGAAGCTGGTACACAGCACAGTGAGCTCAGCTCAGTGCTCTGTGGTGACCTAGAGGAGTAGAATGGGGGTGTGGGGAGGGAGACGCAAGAGGCAGAATATATATGTATACACAGAGCTGATTCTCACTGCTGCACAGCAGAAACTAACACAATTTATAAAGCAATTATCCTCAAAAAACAAAAAAGATTACATGCTAGAAGTGTACATGTGGGACCAAACTGAGAATAAAGGAATGACAAGGTGATTAACTTTATTTAACACGGTGCTCTGGAAAGGAATCTTTCTAGAATAAGACTCAAAAGAGCCATGGGCCATCAGGGAGATCCCATCCAGTGCCTGCTGCAGCTTCCTAATGCTGCCTGAAAGTCCAAGTCACCTGGGAGCTTTCCGAGTCCTGGCCCCTCGCTGCTGAGAATAACACCCCAGGGTCAGGCATCTGTAGGCACCACTAACCCAGGCACCTCCTTTCACAGAGTCGGAAAGTGAGGCCCAGAGCAGTGAGACGAGGCTGGTGAAGTCAGGAAAGGCAAAGAGGAGGCAAGTTCTGAAGCCCAGATTCAGAAGGTCAGGCCTGACATGACACAGGGAAGAAGGGTCTGCAACAGGTGGAGGGAATCCCCCTGACTGTTGGGATGAGCACCCTGGTAGGCAGAGCACAGTTAGGGGTGGGGGGTGGAGCCTACCGGGTTTGCCACAGAAGGCTGACCCCTTCCTCCCTGTCCAGCCGGGAGGCAGGGGCCAGGTTGAAGCCCCGTCACCATCCTCTGCCCCTTCAGCATCTCCCTGCGCCTTTCAACTGTTCAATATCCTCTGCAGGCACCGCCCTTCCTCTTCCAGGTGGTTCAGCATCACCCAGACTGACTGTAAAGCCTCATGAAGCAGAGCCTACACTCATGAGTCCTGGGTCTAAGATGGAGATCAGGCCCTCCTCATCCATCATCATGTTGGCACCCCCTCCCCAGACATGGCTGCAAAGCAGTCTCCCCATCTCACTCTGAAAACAGGGTTTCTATCTTGGAGACACTATGAAGTGAAGTGAAAGTCACACAGTCATGTCTGATTCTTTGTGACCCCATGGACTGTAGCCCACCAGGCTCCTCTGTCATGGAAATCTCCAGGCAAGAATACTGGAGTGGGTTGCCATTCCCTTCTCCATGGGACCTTCCCAACCCAGGGATCAAACTCGGGACTCGCGCATTACAGGTGGATTCTTGTAGCTGATTGCAGGTAGCTGAGCTACCAGGGAAGCCCAGAGACATAACACTAAACAGGAAATACCACTTGCTTTGTATGTCCTTCTTATTCATCCATTTGAAAAGCACTGATAATCACAAGCAATCCAATTTGTCCTCTGAAAGGCAGGGGTCACACGTGCTGCTGACCAAAGGGATCAACTGAAAATCTAGGACAGCAAAGGGTCTCAGAGGGCCCACCCTCACCCCAAAACACACCACCACAGCGTTGTCCACACCCAGCTGGGAGGGTGGTGGTCACACAGTCACAGTGTGACCAGCAAGCCAGCCGTCACCGTGCTCAGGACTTTGTGTCCTTTAATACTGTCCTTTAATTTAATACTGACTCAGAGGAAGGGAGGAAGGGTGTGGCTTCACTGATGGTTTACAAAGACCTTCTCAAGGCAAGGGAGGGACGGGAGCTAAACAAAACCCTGAGAATGTATGACCAAGATGTCTTGCATGAAAGCTGGAGAAAAAGTGATCCCAACTCACGACACCACGAAGAAGAAAAGACTCCCCTGTGTGATGACTAAAGAGACTACAACGCAAAGAGAGATGAACTGACATGTCAGGTGGCTTGGGGAGAGGCACCAGGCACAGCACACATTATGAATCAGATGCTAAATCAGGATGACACGTGCGGCTGGGCCTTGTTCAGTTCAGTTCAGTTCAGTTCAGTCACTCAGTTGTGTCTGACTCATTGAGACCCCATGGACTGCAGCACACCAGGCTTCCCTGTCCACCATCAACTCCCGGAGCTTACTCAAACTCACTTCCACTGAGTCAGTGATTCCATCCAACCATCTCATCCTCTGTCATTCCTTTCTCCTGCCTTCAGTCTTTCCCAGCACCAGGGTCTTTTCCAATGAGTCAGCTTTTTGCATGAGGTGGCCAAAGTATTGGAGTTTCAGCTTCAGCATCAGTCCTTCCAATGAATATTCAGGACTGATTTCCTTTAGATTGGACTGATTGGATCTCCTTGCTGTCCAAGGGGCTCTCAAGAGTCTTCTCCAGCACCACCAACTGATGCTTCAAAAGCATCAATTCTTCAGTGCTCAGCTTTCTTTATAGTCCAACTCTCACACCCATACATGACTACTGGAAAAACCAAAGTTTTGACTAGACAGACCTTTGTTGGCAAAGTAATGTCTCTGCTTTTCAATATGCTGTCTAGGTTGGTCATAGCTTTTCCTCCAGGGAGCAAGTGTCTTTTAATTTCATGGCTGCAGTCACCATCTGCAGTGATTTTGGAGCCCAAAAATTAAAGTCTGTCACTGTTTCCATTGTTTCCCCATCTATTTGCCATGAAGTGATGGGACCAGATGCCATGATCTTAGTTTTCTGAATGTTGAATTTTAAACCAACTTTTTCACTCTTCTCTTTCACTTTCATCAAGAGGCTCTTTAGTTCTTCTTCGCTTCCTGCCACAAGGGTGGTGTCAACTGCATATCTTGTTATTGATGTTTCTCCTGTCAATCTTGATTCCAGCTTGTGCTTCATCCAGTCCAGCATTTCTCATGATGTACTCTGCATATAAGTTAAATAAACAGGATGACAATATATATGAGGCTGGGCCTCATAGACAGAAATAAGCCTCTGGCCACAAGGGGAAAAGACACCTCTTAACATAGTTTTTTAAATATTTTTTTAATTTTTATTTTATTTAAAAAATATGTCTGATTCTTCACAACCCCATGGACTATAGCTTCCAGGCTTCTCTGTCCATGGATTTCTCCAGGCAAGAAAACTGGAGTGGGTAGTCATTCCCTTCTCCAGGAGATCCTCCCGACCCAGGGATTGCAGGCAGATTCTTAACCATCTGAGTCACTGGGGAAGCCCCAGAGTATTTCATTTTCTTTCTTAATTATTTATTCACTTATTCATTTGCCTGTGTTGGGTCTTGGTTGTGCATGTGAGGTCGTCCATCTTTGCTGCAGAGCGTGAGATATTTTAGATGTGGGATCTAGTTCCCAGACCAGGGATGGAACCCCGGCTCCCTGCATTAGGAGCACAGAGTCTTAGCCACTGGACCACTTGGGAAGTCCCTAAAGTAATTTTAGTAAATTAAAAAATTTAAAACAACCCTCTAACTCACATCTTCCCAGAGCTACGCAATATCTTAAATATGGGGACTGACAAAATATCACATGTCCCTCTTTTCTTAATTCAGTTACCAGTGTTCTCTTTAGCCCACCTAGAAAACAACCAAACATCATAAAATCTGATAATGAGTTGTGGGGGAAGTATGAAGATTTAGTCTGCACAGCTGTGAAGGTCAAGGCTGCTGCTGCTAAGTCGCTTCAGTCGTGTCCAACTCTATGCGACCCCGTGGACTGCAGCCCACCAGGCTCCTCCGTCCATGGGATTTTACAGGGAAGAGTACTAGAGTGGGGTGCCACTGCCTTCTCTGGAAGGTCAAGGAGACACACTGTTATTCTCTATTTCAGTTGTGATAAAAACAGGACAGGTTTGCATGATCAAATCCCCCTGGACTGGAGGAAGAACTGGCTGGGGAACTGGGAAATCTAGAGGTATGCTTTGGGCTTGGCCATGACCTCACCTCTTCACATTAAAGCACCTCATTCCAAACGTACAGACAGACCAGATGATCTTAGGTGCCTTTAGGTGTGGGGATTCCAGGCCTGTCCGAGTATGTGGCTCCATCCCTTGTCATCAATGTAAGTCAAATAGAAAACAAACCAGCAAACTGTAAACGAAACCAAACCTACTCTGCCTCATTTCCAGACAAAGCAAGGTAGAGGGCAGCGAGGGCCAATGCATAGCAATTGACTCTTCCTAACAACTGGCTGCGGAGAAGGCAATGGCACCCCACTCCAGTACTCTTGCCTGGAAAATCCCATGGATGGAGGAGCCTGGTGGGCTGCAGTCCATGGGGTCGCTAAGAGTGGGACATGACTGAAGTGACTTAGCAGCAGCAGCAGCAGCAACAACTGGCTGAGCCTGGACTCCAGACTCTTTACTGGCTCAGGTTTCCACTTTTTTTTTTTTTCTTAAATAAGATATTCTCCTTGAGGGACGTCCCTGGCAGTCCAGTAGTTAAGACCTCACCTTCCAATGCAGCAGGGGTGGGTTAGATCCCCGACTGGGAAGCAAAGATTCCACATGCCTTGCAGCCAAAAAACCAAAACAGAAATGAGACTGTAACAAATTTACAAATGACTTTTAAAATGGTCCACATCGGAAAAAAAAATCTTCAAGAAAAGCATTTTAACAAAAAGATATTTCACTCGGAGTTTTGATATAACAAAGGAAAAACTGAAAAATTAAGGGAAAACATGGACTAAAAAGCAGCTCCAGCAATCAAATTCTCCGTGTGGTCCTGCCAGTGTCTCCTCTCCAAGGTCAATGTCCCCGCCCCAGGCCCAGCACTTCACTTGCCTCCCACAGCTCAGTGGGACTGACCTCTTGAAAACACCATGCTGGTCCTAGAATCATTTCTCCCTTGGCTTTAATAATCCTGCCACATCAAACTTCATCGGTTCCTTCACGACAACCCTGAAACAGCGGAGCAGCTAATTTTAACAGAGGTGCCAGCACACAACTCAGCTCTGAGCCATAATATCACCTCTCCCCTCGGGAGACAACTGATGCTGCCTCTCATTTACAGAGCAAAATAACTTACTCTGTAGAGTGGTGGAAGTTGCCAACTTTGCTAATTGTAAGGGAGGGACTCCTGGTAGGAATGCAGAGGGGGGCATATTAAGTGGTTCACACAGGGCTTGGGAGGGGGTCCTGTCCTGGCTCTGTATGGAGCAGGGAACGGTAATTGAACACATCTGCTCAGCCCAGTCTAGATAGGGGGCCGTGGGGGGCTTTCAGAAAGAGGAAGGCATTTGAGGGGAAGGGTTTGCTTTCCCAAGAGGAAAAGGAATAGCTGGGTTTCACTCTACCACGTATGCTCTAGAATTTGGGGCTAAACAGCCTGGAAGACACCAAACTGGCAAGACATCACTTTTGTTTTTATTTTTTTATTATTATGTTTCTGTTCGGCTGAGTTGGGTCTTAGTTGAGGCACTTGGGATCCTCATTGCAGAGTGCAGGCTTCTCTTCGGCCATGGCACGCAGGCTCCAGAGCTCATGGACTCTTTATTTTGCAGCATTTGGGCTCTCTAGCTAAGACACGAGGGCTTAGTTGCCCCGCAGCAAGTGGGACCTTGGTTCCCCAAGCAAGAATCGGCCCTGCGTCCCCTGCACTGGAAGGTGGATTCTCAACCACTGGACCACCAGGGAAGTCTTCCTTCACACAGTTGCTGTTCCTCCTTCTAGAGCATGTGCTTTGTTAAATGCCTGCTAAGTCCTCATCCAAATGGTCTCTGTGAAAGCTGCAGGCTCCATCACCTTGCCTCCAATGTTTTAACAGTGAGACAATGGAGACTTTATTAAGAGGCAGTGGGTGGTCATTACCCAAGTCAGGGAAACACACTCAGGACCACAAGTCTAGTAAGTCCATCCTCCTGGCCAGCGCACAGCAGCTCCTCATCAGGCTGGAATGAAGATAAATAAGATCTTTTTCAGCAGCTCACTTAGGATAACATATCACAGGGCCTATGGCAACAAGTTAACCCTTACTTTAGAGAAAATGTTGCTTTCTCTGATTACAGGGGAGGTGACAGTTAAACTGAAGGGCTCAAGTAGTGAACATCAGTCACTTCTTTGGTCACTCAACATTCATACCCCCTTTTCTACACCAGTCTGATTTCCTCTGGAGAATTACCTCTCTCTTTGATGCAGAGCCCTGATGGCTCAGAGGTAAAGAATCTGCATGCAATGTAGAAGACCCAGGTTTAATCCCTGGGTCAGGAAAACCCCTAGAGAAGGGAATGGCAACCCACTCCGGTATTCTTGCCTAGTAAATTCCATGGACAAAGGAACCTGTCGGGCTACAGTCCATGAGGTCACAAAGAGTTGGACATGACAGAGCGACTAAAACACACACACACCTTTTGCAGAGTCCAGGTGGGAGGGTAAACCCAGGTGCCTGTCCTTCTACTGGGGAGGCTGGGAGATCCCTGTGTTACTTCTACTCACCACTACAGCCCACAGGGGCACCGACCCAGACTCAGTCTATAACCCTCTCCATCCTTGGGAGTATCGGGGACAGAAAAAAGATGGGCAGTGATCAAAATCGAAGTTATCTTATTGCTTCAAATCTAGTTTTGAAGGCTTTCTGTCCATCCTACGAGAATTCCAATTCCATTTCCATAAATTATTTCTTTGATTAAGGGGGACTGCCCTGATATCTCAGAGAAGGCAATGGCAACCCACTCCAGTATTCTTGCCTGGAAAATCCCATGGACGGAGGAGCCTGGTGGGCTGCCCTCTATGGGGTCGCACAGAGTCGGACACGACTGAAGTGACTTAGCAGCAGCAGCAGCCCTGATATCTAAGAAGCTTAACTAATTATTCCCTCCATAGAAATCTGACACTGAATGCCCAGGAAGGCCACCGGAAAAGAAAAACCATGACAAGAGAAAAAGAAGAGAAATACAAGATGCACGTGGCAAGTATGTGCTTGCTCAGACGAGATGGGATGCATGAATCAGGCAATGGAAGAACCACAGAATTCTGGAGCTGGATAGGAGGCTAGACAGAGATCACTTTACTCAGCATCTTCATTTTACACACAGAAAAACAAGAGGCCTGGGGAGATGCGGGGACTTTTCTAAAGCCCAGAGCAGCTTGCTGAGAGCTCCACTCAGCAGCAGCTTCAGCCCCATTAGCCACCAGCCCCTTTCTAGGGCAGGCTTTACGGTTCTAAAACTGCCAACCAGTGAGAGAAAAGGATGTCAAGCCCAGACACATTTTTCTCCAGTCATTTTTCTCCAGTCAGCACATATGCTTGGTTGGCTTCAGTTCAATTTCCTCATCACTCTCCAGAACCTCCAAGAAAAATTATCCCAAAGAAGTCACGGTCTGCTAATGATGAAGTGGCTTTAGGTTCCTCGGCATCTGGCCCCGGTTCCCAACTCCAGACAGCAACTCCACGTGCAGTAAGAGGCCGGCCCTCCTCAGCCACCACCCCTCACACACTCCCACTCACTGACGGTTACAGATGCCCTCCCCCCACCCCTCATCCTCCAAGGTAGCCTTGACGCCACCACAGTTCAGAATGCCTCTCAAAGATCTCCAAGCCCCACCCGATGGCCTGCTTAGGATATCCGATAAGAATAAAACTTCCATAGAGATCTCAGGCCCAGGACTTCACTGGAGGTCCAGTGGTTAATTAAGACTCTGCCTTCAGATGCAGGGGTACAGCTTCAATCCTTGGTTGGGGAGCTAAGTTTCCATATCCTCAGGGGCAAGAAACCAAAACATAAACAACAGAAGCAATACTGGAACAGATTCAATAAATACTTATAAGAAAAAAATATTTCAGGCAGGCCTAGGGGATTCACTGGGCCTATGGAACAAGAGAAGCATCATTTGTGTATCCAGTCCACGTAGAATTTAGAGACAGTTGGAGCATACTTGTTCTCTTTGGCCCTGGTCTGCCTACAGCTGCTCTGAAGCCTCCCAGGTGGGAGGTGGACATAAATCCGGACGTGCAGCTCCAAGTCCACACACACATGATCAGATCGGATCCCTCTCCCCCGACAAACCCGAGGGTGGGCTACCTCAGGCCGACAGCCAGAGCAGTGCCATGCCCTCAAACCCATCTTCCCCCACTGAGTCTCCATATCTGAGCCTTCCACTTCCCAGTTCCCATTCCTTAATCTCTGCATTCTGGAAAACTAGAATCATTTGGCTAGTTTCATACCCACAATACCTGAATGCAGTTGCTGCTAATTCCTTTTCTCAGTAAGATTTGCAGAACACATTTCAATATATTTTTTTTATCCAGGATACAAATGCCTCTATTATATAGGGGACCATCTGGGCTGCTATTGCTAGCTGGCTATGTTGTTATCAACTCTTTTTTTAGGGTTCCTGAATCAGTTACCAATAAGGAAAAAAAAGAAAAGGAAGTCAGCTCCAAGACTCTGCTCTCCTCCCCTGCATTTTTCCCCAGCAGGAGAGCTATATCCCATCGTCAAAATGGACCATGTGAACACAAAAACAGAAAAGATACCTAAAGCTAATGTTCTGGAAATATCAGCCCACAGTTCTAGATGCCCTGGGGGAGGGAGGTGGTGTCAGCTAACATCCCAGCACTCAGGCCTTCCAGCTGAGCTAAGAAATACTGTGCGGGCTCTGGCAGAGTAAGATCTATGCAAAGGAAAAGGAATAGAAGGAAGCTGCAGAGAAAGGGAAGAAGGAAGGAGGGAGACAGAGCCATCAAGGCCTGGATCCCTAATGCCAGGGACTCGCCAACCACCACAGGCTCCAGCCAGCCCAGAGCAACCCGGGCAGTCGAGGGGCTGAGCTCCAAGTGCCAGGCCAGGGAGGGTGAAAGTGAAAGTGTCAGTCACTCAGTCACATCCAAGTCTTTGTGACCCCATGGACTATAGCCCACCAGGCTCCTTTGTCCATGGAATTCTCCAGGCAAGAATACTGGAGTGAGTTGCCATTCCCTTCACAGGGGATTCCAACCCAGGGATTGAATCCAGGTCTCCTGCACTGCAGGCAGATTCTTTACGGTCTGAACCACCAATATAAATGGGAAGCCAAAACCTGAAAAGGATGTGAATGGGGAAGCTGAGGAATGAGGGTGGGCGAGGGGTGAACCCTGGACTCATAGTTGCCTGGCCTGCAGTGTCTCCCTCTCCAGGAGGAAAGAAGGAAGGAAATGGAAGTCCAGAGGAAGGAAGTGGGTGTGTCATTCAGGTGGAAACATGTCCAGAGTACCTGTCTATGGTATTTACAGACACTGAAAAGGGCCAGAGGTCATGGCTCCAGCCAGCCAGATGGCATCACAGAAGTTGGACCTCACCCCACAGGCAGTCCCAGGTGCTGTACGTACTCAAGAGCAGACCATGCAAACAGGCATGGGGGCCTTTGATCCCGAGCCTCTGGGTGGTAAACAGCAGTCACCAGTTGTGTGTGGATGTGTGGTTAACAGCTCCCACTAAGGCATTCCACCCCAACTGTGGGGACTGCAAGTGGACACACAAGGATGCCCACCACCCGCAGCCACCCTTACCCCCAGAGAGACAGAGGAAAGCAAATTCCATCCTCCCCAAATTTATGGCCAAGAAAAGGTGGGATCTGCATTGCTGTGGAGAGTTTTTGTTGTGGTGGTAACTCTATGCACATGCGCACAAGTGGGTGTGTGTCTGTGTATTACATTTTTATAAGTCTGGTTTGCTTTTTAAAACCACTTCTGTGACCCAAGACAACTTAAAGAAACTAGGAAATTGAGTCATCCCCCAAACTGTCTTCCAGTGAGCTAAAACCTCTTCATTTCCATGACCCAGCAGTCCCCAGTTTAGGGGTAAAATTGAACTTGAGTCTTCGGCCCAGGTAAAGTTGCCTGGTTCCCCTCCCTGGCAGCCACCAAAAGAAGTGCTGGGCCTTTGGGCTTCCCATAGATTTATGAGCAGAAATGCAAAGGTTTAAATGAACAACAAAAAATTTTTGCACAAGATCCCTTTGTTCTCAACATCAGGTACATTTCTCAGTCCTCACACATCTAGGCTGAAAGTCTCAGAACACACTGCTAGCTCTTCCTGATGAAATCCTTTGGAAGAAATGGCTGTGGTCATGGGGCGACAGCAAAACCCAAGATCCGGTAAAATCTGTTTAAGGAGCATTTACGACTTCTCAATAAGGTTCAACTAGGACTCCATGCTAAGGCTTGAAGAAAGATTCTGCAACTATTTTATTCACCTAGAAGACTTGAGGATTCCAGAGTAATGTAGCAAAACAGACCAGATTTTTAAGCAAGCAAATAAACCCAGGATGTTTGGGGCACTGCTGTTGGTCCATCCTAGAGCAAGGAGGACAGCAGCAACAGACAGGGGCCAGAGAGTCAAGAAAAGGCAGAACTGGTGCCGAAAAGACTGAGGACCGGAAGTTCCTGGTTGAAAAAGTTCCTGCATTTCCTCTTGTGGGTTATTGTTCAGTCACCCAGTTGTGTCCAATTCTGCAACCCCATGGACTGCAGCATGCCAGGCCTCCCTGTCCCTCACCATCTCCCAGAGTTTGCCTAAGTTCGTGTCTATTGCATCAGTGATACCATCCAGCTGTTTCATCCTCTGACACCCTCTCCTCCTGCCTTCAATCTTTCCCAGCATCAGGGTCTTTTCCAATGAGTCAGCATTTCTCATCAGGTGACCAAAATACTGGAGCTTCAACTTCAGCATCAGTCCTTCCAAATGAATATTCAGGGTCGATTTCCTTTAAGATTGATTGGCTTGATCTCCTCGCTGTCGAAGGGACTCTCAGGAGTCTTCCCCAGCACCACAGTTTGAAGGCATCAATTCCTTGGCACTCTGCCTTCTTTACGGTCCAACTCTCACAACTGCATGTTGACCACTGGGAAGACCTTAACCTTGATTATATGGACCTCTGATCACAGAGTAATGTCTCTGCTTTTAAACACACTTGTGGGATCAGTTCAGTTCAGTCGCTCAGTCATGTCCAACTCTTTGCAACCCCATGAACCGCAGCACGCTAGGCCTCCCTGTCCATCACCAACTCCCTGAGTCCACCCAAACCCATGTCTATTGAGTCGGTGATGCCATCCAACCATTTTATCCTGTCATCCCCTTCTCCTCCTGCCCTCAATCTATCTTTCCCAGCATCAGGGTCTTTTCAAATGAGTCAGCTCTTTGCATTAGGTGGCCAAAGTACTGGAGTTTCAGCTTCAATATCAGTCCTTCCAATGAACACCCAGTGTCAGGAAGCATTTAACAGGAGGCTTCCTGTGTGCTGTTTTGGATCTGAATTGGATCTGAATATTTGGATCTGAATATTCAGGAATTAAGAGGAGAGGCAAGCCTCTCCCAGGACTGAGGAATCCAGGCATTTCCTTCGTTAGTTTTTCTATACAGTGATAAGTACCCTCTTCCTTTTTATGAACCATATGGTAAAAGTGGTTATTTACAACTCTCTCTTTCATATGGATGACCTCATGTTTTCTTGATAACTTGTAAGTTTTGATTTTATCTATTCTAAAAATAGCTATCTTGTAAGACAGTATAAATATCTACACAATGTTGAATAAAACACCTTTGCTCCATCAGAGCTCTGGTCCCTGTGTCTTTCTTTCTCTTTCTTTCTCTTTCTTTCTCTCTCTCTCTCTCTCAGGCTATTTCTTTGGAGCGCAGAGGCCCTCTGAGTTCACTTTCCTGCCCAGGCTTCTAAGACCCTCTTGAGAAGGCGCTCTGCACCTTTACCCCATTGAGAGGGCGCCGTGAACAGAGCAAGCCCCGTACCAGGGGCTTCATTGGCTTTCTGCATAAACCAAGGAATATCAGCCTCTTTCTCTCCTTTACTGTCTTATCGTTGACTCCAGACCAC
The DNA here is from genome assembly GCF_055505025.1 of Bos grunniens. Classification (NCBI taxonomy): domain Eukaryota; kingdom Metazoa; phylum Chordata; class Mammalia; order Artiodactyla; family Bovidae; genus Bos; species Bos grunniens. The sequence goes on from NC_141180.1 coordinate 53,358,924, forward strand.
CAGGTTCCAGTCCATTAAAGGACCTCAACAACCCAGGACTGATCTCCTTTAGGATGGACTGGTTGGTTCTCCTTGCAGTCCAAGGGACTCTCATGAGTCTTCTCCAACACCACAGTTCAAAAGCATCAATTCTTCTACGCTCAGCTTTCTTCACAGTCCAACTCTCACATTAATACATGACCACTGAAAAAACCATAGCCTTGACTAGACAGACCTTTTTTGACAAAGTAATGTCTCTGCTTTTTAATATGCTGTCTAGGTTGGTCATAACTTTCCTTCCAGGGAGTAACCATATTTTAATTTCATGGCTACAATCACCATCTGCAGTGATTTTGGAGCCCAAAAAAATAAAGTCAGCCACTGTTTATACTGTTTCCCCATCTATTTGCCAGGAAATGATGGGACCAGATGCCATGATCTTCGTTTTCTGAATGTTGAGCTTTAAGCCAACTTTTTCACTTTCCTCCTTCATTTTCATCAAGAGGCTTTTTAGTTCTTCTTCACTTTCTGCCATAAGGGTGGTGTCATCCATATCTGAGGTTATTGATATTCTTCCTGGCAATCTTGATTTCAGCTTGTGCTTCCTCTAGCCCAGCATATCTCATGATGTACTCTGCATATAAGTTAAATAAGCAGGGTGACAATATACAGCCTTGATGTACTCCTTTTCCTATTTGGAACCAGTCTGTTGTTCCATGTCCAGTTCTAACTGTTGCTTCCTGACCTGCATACAGATTTCTCAAGAGGCAGGTCAGGTGGTCTGGTATTCCCATCTCTTTCAGAATTTTCCAGTTTATTGTGATCCACACAGTCAAAGGCTTTGGCATAGTCAATAAAGCATACACCAAAAATGAAAAACAGGGTATCAAAGAGATATTTGCACACCCATGTTCACAGCAACACTATTCACAATAACAGCCAAAAGGTGGAACCAACAGATGAATGTATATACAAAATGTGGTATACACATACACTGGAATATCTTCCACCTTAAAAAGTAATTAATTAAAAAAAAAAAAAGAATTAAAAAAAAAAAAAGTAATGAATTGCAGTCACCTTCTTCAACATGGATGAACATTGAGGATGTTACATTAAGTGAAATAAGCCGACACAGAAGGACAAATACTATGTGACTCCACTTATATAAGGTACATGTGCTAAGCCGCTTCAGTCAGAGCTGACTCTTTGCAACCCTATGGACCATATTCCACCAGGCTCCTCTGTCCATGGGATTATGCAGGCAAGAATACTGGGGTGGGTTGCCATGCCCTCCTCCAAGGGATCTTCCTGACGCAGGGATCAAACCCGCATCTCCTACATTACAGGCAGATTCTTTACTGTCTGAGCCATCAGGAAAGCCCCATATAAGGTGCATAGAATAGTCAAATTCCTAAAGACAGAAAGTGAAATGGTGGTTGTCAGGGGCTGAGGGGACGGGGGAATGGGAAGTTACTGTTTAACGGGTATGGAGTTTCAGTGTGGAATGATGGGAAATTCTGGAGATGGATAGTGGTGACAGTTGTACAATCACATGAAGAGACTTAATGCAACTGAACTGTAAACTTAAAAATGATTTTTAAATGGCCAATTTATCTTACCACAATAAAAAAATTTAATCAGTTTGAAAAATGAGAGGAGCCAGAGAGAGTCCAAAGTAGAAACTGCAGGGTTAGGTGTAATCCCGTTTTCTCTCTCAGGTAACCAGGGAAACACAGAGAAGACTGAGCAAAAGGTAGCAACAGGACAGAACTAGAGAAAACAGCTTGACCAGGCAGCCTGAGTCTAAAGCTGGGTTGGTATAACTAAATGATGGAGACTGGACAGAAATCTCCAATCCAATTCAACACACACTTAATCAGTGTCTACACAAGCTCAGGTAAGAGAGAAGATAGTCCCTGCCCTCTATCTGCCTGTGTGTAACTGAGGCCCTTACAAGCCCTGCAGCTAGAGTGATGGAATTGTTTATTTGTGACGATGGCCTCAGGGTCAGGTGGTGATGGTTCTGTTCTCAGCGCCCCAACACAGACAGGAGTGCCGAGCCTGCAGTAAGAGGCCAGCCCCTCAAGGATGAAGCCAACCTCTGTGACAGCGGTACCTGGCTGGTGCATCCCTTCCAGGTCAAGTCTCGGAGCAAATAGAAGGAGCAGCTGCCAGCTCACCAGCACTCACAGCACCCAGCCAGAGCACCACCCGGTTGTGGCCCAGGCCCTGCTCTCAAGGCCGGCCACCACAGTCACCAGAGCCACAGGCTTTCTCTTTTCTTCAAAGGGTAAGATCTTTTTTTTTAATTGGGGTACAGTTGCTTTATAATGTTGTGTTAGTTTCTGCTGTACAATAAAGTGAATCAGCCACACGTATATAAATATATATATCCCCTCCCTCCTGGACCTCCCTCCCACCTGCCATCCACCTAGGTCATCACAGAGGACCGTGCTAAGCTCCTTGTGCTATCACTACCTACCTATTTTACACGTGGTAGTGTATATATGTCAATCCCAATCTCCCAATTCATCCCCACCCCCCACCCTGTCCACACATCCATTCTCTACATCTGCATCTCTATTCCTGCCCTGCAAATAGGTTCATCTGTACCATTTTCCCACATATGAGTTAATACACGATATTCGTTTTCCTCTTTTTGACTTACTTCACTCTGTATGACAGTCTCTAGGTCCATCCATGTTTCTGCAAATGACCTGACTTCGTTCCTTTTTATGGTTGAGTAATATTCCATAATATATATGTACCACATCTCAAAGGGTGAACTCTTGAGTCAATGAGCCAAACGAGGCTACCAAAGAGGTGATTTTCATTCCTCCTTTCATGGCCAATCTGAAGATCACCCACTGCCAGCCACATGATCCCCATGTGGTCACCGTATCCTCCTAAGTTCTGTGAATGCATGACATGAACAGATAAGGACCCTCCCGACTAACAGTGCCTACTGTACTTAGAGAGTTCGGGACACACACGTGAAAGTGTCCTACACACACATGAGAAAGTGAGCTACATGAGCTTTCTTAGAAGCCTATGGTAGGCTGGAGTGAGTAGAGTTGACAAGGTGAGATTTGAACGAGACAGTGAAAAAATATGCAGAATTTAGACCTAAGAGGGTAGAAGTCTTTCCTTGTGGAAAGAGGAATAAAATGCACGTTTCTGGGAGGCAACAGAGTCTACCTGTGGAGTTGGGGCCATGAGATGGGAAGAGTCGGAGGCCAACTGCAGGCAGGCAGACACTACCATGCGGCAGGCCCCCAGCACCAAACTGCTGTGGACACTGTCCCAAGAGCTCTCCTGAGATCCCAGCCTCAGTCTGCAATCCCGTGCCCTGTAGCAGGGCATGTCCCAACCAAGATTCTCTAAGGCTCTCAATGCCTCTGACGCTGTGCACAGAAACACTGGTGGCTCCATTAGAGTCTAAGAGCTTAGTCTCAGTTTAGAGATCTTTTTTAGAGTTTTATAGTTTATATTTTGGCTGTATTTTAGTATATAACATCTTCAGGACTTCCCTGGCAGTCCACTGGTTGAATCTTCACACTTTCGTCACTAGGGGCACAGGTTCGGTCCCTGGTCCAGAACTAGGATCCCACACAGCCAAAACGTTTAAAAAAAAAAAAAAAAAAAGTCTTCTATTTGCCTTTCTACACCAAATTAAAAATATTTGCCAGCCTCATCATTAAGCTATATGAGGATTTACTGAGCCCCTTCTACATGGCAGGCACTGTTCCAGGCTCCAGAGAAACCATGATAAGCAGTAAGGGTCCCCTGCTCTTACGGAGCGTCGTCCTGTTAGCTGTGAGGCAGTGGAGGAAGAACACCGTGGGGGATGAGAGAGGAGGGGAGTGGGGGAAGAAGGATGTGCGAACATCACATCTACGAGTGACATACCGCAGGAGATGGGGATGCCTCAAACACTCCAGACAGTGGAGACCAGTAAGGCAGAGCGAAGAGGGCAGCACCCCCATCTGGACAGATCAAAGCAGGATCCTCAAGGGACAAGCCCAGGCATCCAACCATATCACGTAAACCCATTATTTTCATTTCCAGATGGATAATCTGAGAAACTGAGAGGTCTGCTCAGTTCCCTGTGACACAGGCTGGAACTGGCTGAAGGCTCAATCATAAAGATATTTCACCTAGAAAAACTGCCCCTCAGTCAGCATTATTTGTTATCCTCTGTTGGGGCCTGTTAAAACTCTCCAATGGCAAATGCTGCTGTGAATCCAAAGAAATATCATTGGAAATTAATTTTAGTTGTATGCCGCAAAACTCGGTTTTTAAAAGTGACTCTAGATATTTAAAAAACATTTTTTTTAACTAAAAATCTGAAATAACTGGTATGAATCTTCGATCTTTTCAAAGAATGGTTTCATCTGTGTTTATATAAATGAGACAGTCTGCAAACAGGCTCAACCAAGCTGGAGCTGAGAGGGCTCTTGCGAGTAACATTGTTCATTTTATATTGGCTGGAAACAGACATCACTTCGCATCTGAAACCCTTTAGAACACTTTTTCCCCTTCTAAACACCCAACTGCATTTTTAAAAATACACACACACAATGTTTGGAAGAAGAGACATCCAAACCTCTTCTGGATGATGACATTAGCAGTGATTTTGGTCCATGACTATGTACCTGTCCTTTCAAAATTCGGGGCAATGAACTTGTATAAACAGAAAAAATATATTTTTTTTTCAAAAAATGAAATAGAATTTTCTCTTTTTAAAAAGGATATACAGTATGTTTGGTGTCGTCTTCCTGTTGTTGTGACTCTAATCAGAAATTCCAACTCCAAATACTTCATCTATACATAAAAAGATAATTCTTTGGATAGGAATATTATTCACTATTATCAAAGCTAAACAATCCAAAGACAGTGACGAGAGTTAGAAAAGGGACATGGGCATAAGAGCCTGAGACTCAGCTAAACACTCTAATGCTCTAATGCATACCAGCTGTGCAACCTTAGGCAAGTTTCATAACCTCTTCATATAGTCTTTTCATCTGTAAAATGTCAGTTGCAAGGACAAAAAGGCTGCCTGGGCAATAAGGGACCATGTATCTGATGGTATGCAAAGCCACACAGACAAAAAAATCCTCAGTTTTATTCTGCATCTTCTAAATGTAACAAATATACTCAAAGACGGTGGCTCGTATAGCATAAATTAATCAGTAATGTGAAATCTTTCCATTTGAAAACAAATGCAGATAAATTTTCAAAGTAAAAAGCAAAACTTGAAAGTTTTAAAAATTCTGGCTTTAAAATTTTCTTTTAAAAATACCTAGAGTCACTTTTAAAAACTGAGTTGTGCTATGACTGGCCACATCCATCCTTGCTTCCAGACTTCCTGTCTGCAAGAGGAGACAGGTAAGCAATTGAAGATACACCTGAGGAGTCCTCTGTAAGTCCCTAAGACTGGCCTACAACAAACACTCAGCAAACAGCAACTACTCTTACTGTCCCTAAGTATGTACAATTAGGTAAGAAGAACCATCTTCTTTTCTTCAGCCCAGACATGGCAGGGGGACAGGTCTTTTAACTGCTGTAAATTGTTAAGTGCCCAAGTCATTATTTAGGATGTCAATATGTAGTAAGCAATCAATATGGCTTGTCAGATCAAGAAATGTATAAGGAACATAAGACGCTGGAAAAAAAGAAAACACAGTATAACACAGGCTAACTAAATTTTGGTTGAAATAATCATCACCATATAACCAACACCCCCACACACACAATGGGTACACAGATTGTGTAGATGTGTCTCAGATTTCCCCTTTCAGTGTTCAGGAACTAAAGCAATGCAGTTGTGGCTTTGGATTGTTTTCTTTGCAGAGAGGGTGACAGAAAAGACTAGGAAAGGAAAAGGGGCTGAGACTTGGGAGTTGTTACTGTAATTTGAATTCAAAGAGCACAAACTCTTTTCATCATCAGAAACTGGAATCTTGCCAGGTCAGGAAGGAGGTCCGGACCTGACCCAGACTTTGAACCTGACCATGTCCAGCTACCCCTCGACAGGGGGCTGAGCACTGGAAACCAGAAGAGTAGAGGCCAACATGGGATTGCAATAATGCTCGGTTTTGAGTCAAATGTCTATCAGTCAACCAGCTGCTTAGACCATCCATTTAATTAACCTACTCCTGAATTATTTATTATCTTCCCGAGTGAGAGAAAATTATTCTTTCTGGTTACCTGCTTTGCTTCAGGGGCTAATTCAAAGCTCTCTAAGCCTGATGAAGTTTGATGAAGCTCTCTGGTACCTGCCACCCCCTGGCCAAGGCAAAAATGTAAAGAAACAGCGAATGAAGTATTTCTTAAAAAGAGGGGTAGTTAGTCTTCTAGAATGCAAACAACTCCCTTGATCTCAAGAAGTACAGCAAGCTCCTTTAAAGCACATTAGGAAAGGTCTGTTGCATGTTTGAGCATGATCTGTTCTGCACCCCTTTTTAACCTAAGTTTTGTTTGCCCTTAATGAGTGCCAGCAACTTCAAGGCTCCATTCTGCACTGTATGATAGAGCCAGCCTTCCCCACAGAGGAAGAGATGATGCAAAATCCCATCACTTCTCACTCGCAGGATTTTTGATCAGCCCCGAAATTCCCACGTATGAATTTCTTCTCTCTCATCCCTAGATTAATAGGTCAACTGATGCACACACTTAAACCCTCTTAGACCTAAGGGGAAGCTTGGAGATCATCCAGGTCAACTTTCTCACTTTTGAGATGCCTTTCCTAAGCATCTTCCCTAGGATGACACAGTCAGAAGTCTTCCCCCTCCTGGGGTTCCTGCTCCTCCCTGTCAGAGAGCCTTGTAACAGAGGCTGCTCTAGCTACTTAGTTCTATTTTCAAAGAAATCCTCTCACTCTGGAAACCATTTGTACAAAACATCTTCATCCCACCCACCACGAAATTCTCTCCTGGTCTTCAATCCACCAGATGCATGTTCTCTGAGGCTCACGGGAACCATGCCTCCAAGAACTCATCTCAGCATCCTTCCCTGGCACCTGACTTGCTGGGCAGCACCGGGGTGTTCCTAAAATGTGTGACGTTAGCTATTCTTCCCAACAAGTCTCTGATGGTGAGGGCGGGGAGCTTAAACAACCTCAGAGAAGGAAGCTCTGAGAGTAACTAGCCATGTCCCATGTTGTGCATCTCTGTAAGAGAACCAGCGTTCCTCACTTCTCTCTCCCTCCTATTCAGAAGCACTCTGTCCCCTATTCCCAAGCCACACCTGCAGAGTCGGGACTCATTATGACTGCCCTCAACCTGATGCAGCCCCAGGAAGGGCAGCAGGCAAGTGTGTGCCCACTGGGGATGCCGGAGATCTCGCCAAAAGGAGGTGTGCCATCGCAAAGCCTTTCAGGAGTTGACTGGCTCAGACCCCAGGAGGGCGATGGAGGAAACTCTCCCCTCCACCTGTCTCTGCGAGACTTTCCTCCACAGCCTCATTCATGCGTGTCTTTCTCCGGTCTCCCTCCCTGGTCCTCGCTTTTCTCTCTCATCCTCACTGGCCCACCCCCTTCTTTGTCCACCTGCATCACCTGGTTTCCCTCCACTTCCCTTCCTGGCCCGGCCTCTCCCTACTTCCTCTTACAAGGCGCTCCCGTCGTGTTTCCACTTTGTCTCCAGTTATGCGGAAACGCAACCCACCACAGATGCTGACATTTTAAATGTTTAGTTGTTATAGTTACTTGACTAACTGCCGGGCCCATGGTGGCGCTTCTCCTTCGCCTCCCCGCGGGCAGGAGAGGAGGGGGCACGGGAAGTGGGGGGAAGGTTGCTCATCCCGGGGCCTGGGACACAAGGCCAAGCCCTGGCGAGGATGCCCTGCCCCGCGGCCCGGAGGTCCCTCCGCCTGCCGCCAGTAGGAGGGCACCGAAGGCGCGCCGGCCTCGGGATGCTCTGAACCATCTCCCGCCCGGGACAACCAGGCGGCGGCAGAGGGTCTAACCGCGGGTGCGCAGCGGCCGGCCGCCTCTCAGCCCACACTCGCGATGTGGAGAAAGTGAGGCGGCATTCCAGAGGACCTGGGGAAAGAGGCGGCCAGGGGCGCAAGAAAAGAGTTAGAAGCCGCTGCCGGTTACTCACGTGCCAGATGGCGAAGAAGATGAGGGCAGCGCACAGCACCAGCGAGAGCATGTAGCAGAAAGCAGCGAAAGTGAAGGCCATGGCCGGCCGGCGGGGGGCCGCGCGCACCCCAACACCAACACACCAAGCAGCGCCTAGGAGGCCGAAGTCCCTCTGGAGGACCGCACTCCCTCAAAAGGCGGGGGACAGCAAGGAGCCAGGTCTGCACCCTCCGCTCGAGGCCAGTGGCTAGGAAGGAGGCACGCCAGCGGAGAGCCGTGCGGGGCTGGGATAGGGGCAGAATTTCCGCAGGCTCCGGCGACCTGAGACGCCAGCTCCTCCGCGAAGACAGGTGCGTCGCGCGTCGTTGGCGGGAACTGTCCCCAAATCGAAGAAGAAACCAAATCAATAGCGAACTTCTGCAGTTAGTGCCAACCAGCCAGCTTTTCGAGACAACACGACGCGGGGGTGCGAGGACTCCTCGGAGGACCACGCGAGCCACGGAATCCCAGGGAAGAGCCCCCTCTGCTTCCCGCGTCTGAGCGGCACAGGAGAGCCGAGAGCGCCGCTCAGGACCCTGCCGCGCCACCTGGGCGCCAACCGAGAGCGTCCAGCGAGGTGCCCGGGAAGGGGGCGGGGGAGGGGGGCGACCCCGAGCTCCTCCCAAATCCCAGATCCAGCAGAGGCTCTTTCCCGGGGAAACAGGTCTTTAGGTAGCCGAGAAGAGCGAGGTTTCCTTGGCCCTGCGCCCCGGATGCGGTTTCCAGAGCTGCCGTGCGCTCCTAGGCGCGCCAGGCTCCGGCGGCCCCCGGGCCCACCAACCTTGGTAATCCAAGTTCCCCGGAAACTAGGGGTGGGACTCTAGTGTCTCCTGTGTCTAAGTGGCACAGGAGCCCGGCCACACAGGCTCCAGCCCAGCAGGCCCGCTGGAGTGGATCTCAGGCCAAGAGCTGCTCACCGCGAAGCTCGCTCCACCTGCTGCTGCTGCCTGTGCCGCTAAGAGCACTGAAGCTGCGCGGCCGGGGTCCCCTCCCTCTTGGGGCCCCACCCTCGGCTCCGGCTCCGCCGAGCACGCCCTCCCCGGCGGGCGGAGACTGCGGCGGCGACGGGGCCGGGGAAAGGTGGGCGGCCAAGCGCTGCTGGGCGCTCGGTCGCCGAGGCTGCCTCACTTGTGCGCGCCGGCCTCTCCGAGGAAACTTGAGGCCAGCAGCGCGGGGGGGGCGGGGCGGGACGGGACGGCCGTGCCGAGGTGGGGCGGGGTGGGGAGGAGCAGGGACTCTTTAAACACGTGCGTCTGGAGGAGGTGGGAAGCTGCGGAAGGGTATGTGTGTACCTCGCACCTAAAGGCTGCGGCTTCTCCCGGATCTCGCAGTTACTCTGGAGTGGGCATTGTAGGGGCTGAGGATGCTGATGTTGTGTTGGTTGGGGAGACAGGAAAATCTTTTGGACCCCAGGGTTGTCCAGTGGATTTTCCCAGCTATGGATTTCATAATGCTTCAGGTTGCGCTTGCAGCGCATCCCTGCAAATTCTCTGTGAGCATCTTTCCTTCGCATCCTTCACCCTCCCCCGCCGTCTGACCTTGGGATTGAGGAAGCTAGACTTTGAGGACTATTGTGGGCTGGAGATGCGGCAGCAATGGTTCGGTGTATATTGGCGTTGGTCTAGTGGATCTGTCAAAAGCTTGTGCTTTTGCAGTCAAACCCCATTCTAACTGCACCCTTCCTAGCCTCTGTAAATCTCGGTCTTCTTATCTGCTTAAGGGTCAACATTTAATTGCCTCTGGGTCTACATACTTTGCACTGCCAAGTGCAAAATGCAAATATGGGGCTTCTTATTTAAATATATATGGGGGATGGGGATCTTCCCTGGTAGCTCAGCTGGTAAAGAATCCGCGTGCAATGCAGGAGACCTGGATTCGATTCCTGGGTTGGGAAAAAACCCTGGACGAGGGCATGGCAATCCACTCCGGTGTTCTTGCCTGGAGAATCCCCATGTATAGAGGTGCCTGACGGGCTGCGGTCCATGGGGTCCCAAACAGTCGGACACGACTGAGAGACTAAGCACAGCACAGAGAGAGACTTTCAACATAGGAACAGCAGATTATTAAACCAAGGTTGAGGCCCGTCTGAGTACAGGACACCCTCCCCCAAGCCCTGCAACTGTAGAAGTTGCACACCTGTGACTTCAGCCCTGCCCTGTGTTATATTTTTTGCCACTTTATCTTTCACCTAAATATGTCTCTGAGTATAAAGTTTCTTTAAGAAAATTTGGAAATACAGAGATGGAAAAAAATGAAGCAAACGCTATTTGCCACTCTCAGACGCCACTAACACAAAAGTGGTGTATTTCTTTCTAGCTCTGTTTTTTGCTGTTTATTTTATATCAGTTATTTCTTTTCATTGTTGTGATTATGCTTCATAAATTTTTGCAACACCAGAACAATACAACAATCTCAAAGGGAAATTTGATCATTCAAATACTTCGAGACCCTTAAGGCTGATCTGGAGAAGGAAATGGCAACCCACTCCAGTGTTCTTGCCTGGAGAATCCCAGAGACAGGGCAGCCTGATGGGCTGCCGTCTATGGGGTCGCACAGAGTCGGACACGACTGAAGCGACTTAGTAGTAGTAGTAGTAGTAGTAGTAGTAAGGCTAATCTATTATCTTTTGTTTCTACTGGTTCCTTCTTATGGAATCCTAGCATCTCATCTCTCTAGTAATTTTATATTGTATGTCAAACTTTGTTTTGAGATGTTCTTTGTGGAAATTTGAGGTTTCTAAGATGATGTTATCCTTCTCCAACGAAAATTTTATACTTCTTTTGCCAAGTGTCTGGGGGAAATGAGCACTCTAAAATTACCTGGATCCAGTTTCAGAGACTGAGATTTTGTGGACCAACCTACTAACTATGGTCTGCGTGAAGGATGTCTTTATTTCTGGTTCAGTCTTATTCAAGTGGAGCAATCGCTTTAGATCCCAAGCCAAAGCAAGTGGGTTATCAAGTTTTAAACCATGGTGGTCCTTGGAATCTGACTTTTGCCCCTACCCTGGAAAGCACTAAAAGCACAACCCAGCCTGTCAGCCACCTCCTCTAGGTTAGCAAATGTCTCTAGAGAAAACTGGCCCAAGTGCTAGTCTGGCCTCTCTGGGTTCCCGACCACTCAGAACTTGGCCTCAGTAATTCCTTACTCCTTTGTTGAGTTTGGTGCTTTTAAAAATATATAAATATATATATATATACACATATTTCATTCAGCTTTTAAAATTGTGTTCAGTAGGAAGATTGGTCCGGAGAAGGCAATGGCACCCCACTCCAGTACTCTTGCCTGGAAAATCCCATGGACGGAGGAACCTTGTAGGCTGCAGTCCACGAGGTCGCTAGGAGTCAGACATGACTGAGCGATTTCACTTTCACTTTTCACTTTCATGCATTGGAGAAGGAAATGGCAACCCACTCCAGCGTTCTTGCCTGGAGAATCCCAGGGACGGGGAAGCCTGGTGGGCTACCGTCTATGGGGTCACACAGAGTCGGACATGACTGAAGCGACTTAGCAGCAGCAGCAGCAGGAAGATTGGTCTGAATTATCTAACCCAGCATTACCAGAATCAGAAGCCTGTACATGAAAGGAAAATTTAATTATCCTACCACTCTGACTTTCAAGTATCCATCCATATCACAGGCTCTATTTTTCTTGCCCATTCCTCAGCCGTGCTGTATCTCATTTTATCAGTTATAAAGTGGTATCTTAGTAAAGGTGACTACAGTGGTAGAATTTCAGAAAATAAGATCCCAGGCAGTTACTGTTATTCAACAACTATCTAGTCCCCATGTCTTGTGGGCATTCCTAAGGACCCATAAAGTTCCCAGGCTGATTGCTGAAGTAGTACATAACTCCTCCACAAGCCAATGTCTTTAAAAAAATAAAATAAATGTGCATGTGACACAGTACAGGAAGGCAAGGAATAAAGTGATTAGGAATGGGTGTTGAGTGACCAACTAAAGTGTTCTGTACCCAATTCCAATGTGAGGGGTCTTCCCATATCACCAAGCAATCCTCAGAAACCACCTGGGCATCCTACAATTCAACTCAAATCTTAATAGCATCAGATTCCACAAGTTAAGGGCTCAGTTTCACAAGCCAGTCTCCAGTTCAGATGCCAATCACACGATCACCTCTGCTTCTGCCAACTGGCAACTGATTGGAGGTTCCAATGATCCCTTCCTTGGATTTGATTAATTTGCTAGAGCAGTTCACAGTACTCAGGAATCCAGTTTACTTACTAGATTACCAGTTTATTACAAAGGATATTCAAGGATATGAATGAACAGCCAGATCAAGAGATATATAGAACAAGATCTGGAAGGCTCTTGAACTTAAGAGCATCTGTCACCATGGAGTTTGGGATGCACCACCCACAGTGATGTGTTCTGGTTTAGCAACCTGGAAGCTCTTGGCCATTTTTGACAAACTCAACCTCCATCCCCTCTCCCCTTGCCAGAAATCAGGGAGTAGGACCAATCCCACTGTCAGAAACTAATCATAGTTGATTCCCCACTCGACTAGCCCCCTTTCTTAGGAGTGTTCCAAAAGTCACATCATTAACATAAACCAGTTATTGTAGAAAGGAGCTTGTTATGGATAGCAAGACACCATTTCACCTTTCTAGCTCTGAAGTGAGTTCAGGAACTGAGGACAAGAGACCAAATATTATAACAAAAGATGCTCACACTGCTCTTATCTCTCAGGATATTTTAAGGGTTTTTGGAGCAGTGAGTCAGGACAGTGGACATTTGAATGACCAAATATATATATTTCTTATAAATCATAATATCCTGCCAACCTATATTGTTTCAGCTGCTGTAGATATTTGAAAAGCCAATTACTTGATTTTTTTTTTTCCCCAGCCTCTGTACAGGTAAGAGTGACCGTTGTGACGCAGCTTGAACCTCTAAGATATAGACTTCTTTTTGCCTGGAATGCAAACCTGATGCCTAGAAATACACCAGCAGTCTCATGATCATAAGAAGGAAATCATCTCATTAAGAATGGAAAAGCTAAAGAGACAGAGGAAGCAAGTACCATTGACAACATAGCTGGGCCTCCTGAAACAGAAGAAAGTGGGCAGGACACATCCTATAAATGAATGACATAGCCCTTGAGGATATGATATAAACTGGTTAGAACCAACTAGGTCCAAGATGGCAGAAGCTTTGACTTCCAATGGACCTTGAACCTCTTTATACAGGTTAGGTTAGCCTCCTAACCTCTTCCCAAGCTTATGTATATAGGTTAGTTTTGGTTTTCTTCCTTCTCTTATGAACAGTAACATTTCAGTTTCTCAAGAGTGAAGGCATATAACATGTCCCCACATGACTGAAGACTTGGTTCATCATGAAGCTTCTTCCAACCCTCAGCCCTATCCTGCTTCTTCCTCCCCTGACCCTCCCTCTCCACCTGACCCATAAGCATCAGTCAGAGAAGCAGTCAAAGTTTAAAGAAGTATGTCTTTGAATCCATGGGAAGCTCAGTTAAGTGGGCTGTGAGCCCCTTCTATCCCATTACCAACCCCATTCCACTCATAGGAAAATCTGACCAGACTTCATTTAGCACAGAATTCAAGAGTATATCCTGGGACTTCCCTAGTGGTGCAGTGACTAAGACTCGGTGCTCCCAATGCAGGGAGTCCAGATTCAATCCCTCGTCAGGGAATTAGATCCGACATGCCACAACTAAATATCCCTCAATAAAGGTCAAAGTTCCCCTGGGTCGCAACCAAGACCCAGCCCAGACAAACAAATAAAATTTTTTGAAAGTATCTCTTTACTGGGGCTTCCCAGGTAGCACCAGTGGTAAAGAATATGCCTGCCAGTGCAGCAGATATGAGACACAGTTTCAATCCCTGGGTCAGAAAGATCCCCAACGGGAAGGCATGGCAACCCACTCCCATATTCTTGCCTGGAGAATCCCATGGACAGAGGAGCCTGGCGGACTACAGTCCGTGGGGTCGCACAGAGTAGGACACAACTGAGTGACTCAGCACAGCACAGGACATGTCCTCACTGCTTCACATAAATGAACTCTGCACCTTTCAGGGCTGGTGTGGTTACTCCAGTTACTCCTTTGCTTCCCAGCCAAACTGTCAGAATCCCAGAAAGCTTTGCCCATCCTCCTTTGTAAACCCCACTCACCAGCTTTTCCCCCAGCCACTATGCAAATACTCCTCAAATCCCTACCAGACAGAGGATATGCCCACTTAATCCACCTCACCAAGACTCTCTGTTTCTCTCTCTTTGGTGAATTTGGTTATTGGAATGCCCTGAGAATTTGGATTTTTTAATGGCTTTTATTATATAATTTGGGGTTTCCCTGTTGGCTCAGTGGTAAAGAATCTGCCTGCCAATGCAGGAGACTCGGGTTCAATCCCTGGGTCAGGGGAAGGAAATAGCTATCCACTCTAGTATTCTTGCCTGGGAAATCCCGTGAACAGAGGAGCCTGGTGGGCTACAGTCCATGGGGTCACAAGAGTCAGACACGACTAAGCAACTAAACAACAGCAACAACAAATTACAAAATTTTCAAACATATAGAACAGCAAAGAAAAGAGAAGCTTGAATATTCAACTATGTATCACCTGGATTCAACAACTGTTAATGTCTTGCTGTATGTGCTTCTAATTGTCCCCAAATTGTATTTTATAGCTGGTTTGTTCAAACAGCGATCTAAAGATTTTCCCTTCACCCCTCATCTCTCAAAGCATTATAACCTTTTGCTTGCATATAGTTTATTCACCAATCCTTTTTTTTTTTTTTTAAGTTGAATGCCTGCTATTAACAGCTCTGGGCTGAGCATGGTGACTTTGTTCACTGGTTTCCAATGTTTGCTGCTCTGCATGCCCTCAAAAATCTAAGTTAGCATTATCTAGCCTAGGAATTTGTCTACTTAATTTGCTTGGCACACATTCACACATGTGGAGAAGCTGGCTATCAATTGTAGACTCGTGACTGGTAGATGAATCACTTCTTCGTTTTCCTTAAAATAATTTAAATCCAATTGGACTTCCTGTCTAGCTTGTAGGACTAGTAGGAAATTCACCATCAGCCTTCAGTGGGGTTCCCCCACGAGTTTGGATAGAGCTTCTTCGGGGCTTACGTAGCATCAAAGCACCGGGCTTTGGTCATCAGTCCAACTGGTTCCTGCTGAGACATCCTAACTGAACTGGTCATGGGTTCTTTCACCTCTGGCCTTCTGTTCTTCCTAGGTGGTGTGTCTGGGAGCTCCTCTGCTTGGCTTTTCCAGCCTCCCTGGGCACCACACTGCCATGTCTCTAAGGTCCCGCCGCTTCCGTGAGTTGCTGGCATGAGCACTGTGTGGGTCTCCTCTCCTCCAGAACACGCACTTCTGCCTCTTCACTGTCTGCAGGACATTGCTTCCTGCTTCCTTCTTGCTACTGCCAAAGCCGTTCTCTCTCCTCTCTCATCTTTTCTCCTCAGGGACATCTCGCAGAATCTCTCCCAAATCAGGAAGAACCCTTGACTTGACTTCAAAGACCTTCTACTTTCCACTTTGCAACTTATTCGGCCAATATTCACTGGTATAACTGTAGTGATTGTGATACTCTTGAAAGATTTCTGTTCCAGTTGGTAAGTACAATGACAGTTACTGCAGCAAACAGTAAAATTAATAAATAATTAAAGATTCTAAATTAAACTCATTCATTTGGGTCAATTGTCATAGGATGTCACAAGGACCACTGATAAACAGGACTCTCAGATGCTTATTTATCACAAAGCACACCATGCAGGTGACATCCCTGTTTATCACTATACTGGAATCATGTGGTTGCCACAGATTCTAATTAGTTGCTACTTCAGTCATATTTGTGCATAGTAATGTTTGTGTAAGTGGTAAATGTAGTGTTTCAATATTTATAAACTCAAGAATTTATCAATAAATATCTTTTAAAACTCTCAGAACAAAAAAGAGGACCAAGAATGGATACATTCATTAATGTTCCATTTAAATATCATACAACTCAATCTTCTGAGTCTGCAAAGAATAAACAATATTAATAAAGAAATGTAGCCTAGAATACCTACTGTGTAGATTTCAAAATGACCTGAACATTTTTATACTGTGCAAGAATTGGTACAAGTTCACATAATACTTTTTATTTCTTTAATGCAAAATAGATTGTTTCAAAATATGAGTGTCTCATCAGTGCTAGGAAAATAAATATAGGATGCAAATGGTGCTCTGAGTTGACTGTTAAAAGATTTAGATATTCAAAAGAGTGGCAATCACGTTTTGCCAAAGCTTGAGGTTCAATAAAAAGAATTGTAATTATCAATGAAATAATCAAAAGATCAGTTTCACGCTATAACATATTTGAAAGAACAGTATCTTCAAAATTAAAATATTGATTAAATGATTTAAAATATTCAGGAAGTACCTTTTAAAAGATTAACTAGGGACTTCCCTGGTGGTCCAGTGGTTAAGAATCTGCCTTGCAGTACAGGGGATAGGGGTCTAATCCCTGGTCAGGAAACTAAGATCCCACATGCCACGGAGGAGCTAAACCTGCACGCCGCAACTTCTGAGCCTCCACACTCTGGAGCCTGTGTGCCACAACTAGAGTCTGTGAGGCAACGAAAGATCCCACAGGACGCAGCCAAGTAAACACATAAATATACATATTTTAAAAAAAGATTAACACTAGCTAGCATGTGCTTGAGCATAATCAAGCATTTCCCAGCATGAAATATTCAACAGTCATTTTAAAAAGAACAGTATCTATATAAGAATACATTACATTCTAGATTTATGTTCCCACTTATTGGAAAACATATACCGACTGAAATGAGAAAACAGCTTATTTTAAAAGTTATAAATCAAAAAAGTAAAACATGCACTTTCTATGAACCTTCAACTGTTTCATATAAAAGCATATCAAAATTTATTTTAAAACAAGAAATTTTAAATTTTGTTGATCTTGTGGAGTTAGAATAATATTTAAAATAATAACCAAACTTTATTGCCGATGTTTAAGAAAAACAGTGTCAATAAGACATAGTTTCATGGAAACATTTTGTTCAGACAGTACTAGTGCCTGTAGGTTAGGGGAAAGTCCCTATTTTAGTCAAACTTTTAGAAATATTTCTAAATGTTTTTAATCTGACACTAAGTCATTGTATTCAATTACCCCTGGATGATGTAATGAAGGATGTAAAGTACTTAGTACTGATTTATCCTTACTACTTATTTATCTTATAAATGGAAGTTTGTACTTCTTGACCACCTAATCTCTATTTCATTTTTTTCCGTTCTGATCTTTATTATTTCCTTCTTTCTACTAACTGTGGGCTTTGTTTGATTACCTTTTTCTAGTTCCTTTAGGTATAGGGATAATTTTCTTGAGATTTTTTGTTTGTTTCCTAAGTTCGACCTGTACCACTATAACCTTACATCTTAGAACTGCTTTTGCTGCATCTCAGACTTTGGAACATTGTGTTGGAAAACTCTTCTATATGTAGTTGTAGTTTTGCTGTGTCCATGGGAGGAAACAAGCTTAGGATCTTTCTACTCTGCCATCTTGATCCCACCCCCACAGAATTTAAAATTTTTATATTCATTTGATGTATCTTGTAAAAGGAAAGTAAACATGTAGAAAAAATTAGAGAATTAGCCTTAATAAACCATATTCTAATAGTGATAGTCACACTTTCCATGACTTTATAAGAAATGTGTTTCTGTTAAATCGATTTTATTCTATAATTAATAAAAGTAATAAAGCCTATAAGGATAAATAAAGGAAGCTTTAGAGAAACAAAGAAATATCATATACCACTTGAAACAAAACAAATTATAAATTCTAAGAAGGCTGTTCAAACATCTAGGTAAATTATGTAAAGTGAGGGATGACAAGAGTCAGCAGTGTAATGAATTTTTAAGTTGTTTCTATTTATTAAATGCTGTCATTCTGCCAAATGATGTTTGCAAAGCTCCATGGATTGAAAGTAATAAAAAATCAATCTGAATTATTAAGTATATTATTTCATGGTAACAGAGAGGCCTAGCCAGTCCCCACTTCTCCCCATACTTTTGGGGAGGCCAACTTGACTCTTCCAACCCCAGACCTATGGGTTAACTGCATCCAGCACCACATACAGCAGAGACAACACCCAGCTGAGCCTAGCCCAGGGCTGAGCCATGAGCAAAGAAAGAGTGGTTATTGTTTTAAGTAACTAAGTTTGGGGGTTGTTTGTTTTGTAGTGATAGACCATTGCAAATGTCCCTTTATCCACTAAGTGGCCTTTTTAATTTGGTGTCCACTGTGGATAGAACTCATGGCTTCTAGAAAGAAGTGTGTAATGAAGCAAACTCCCTTATAGCTTAGGTAACATACACCTCCAGATCTTATACCTGCATTTGCTCTGATTCCCACAGCCACCCAAGCCCCATTCCACAAGCAGAGACACAAAGACTCTGAGGTCTGGGCCAGGCTTGGGCTCCAGGGGTCAGTTGTCCTCAGACATCAGAATACTTACCACCCTGTTTGTGTAAAGGATGTTGTTGTTTTTAAAACATATATAAGATCCACCACTTTAACCATCTTTCAGCATTTGGTTCTGTGATACTGAGTACATTCACATTGTATACAACCATCACCACTATTCATCTCCAGAAATTGTTTTAACTTCCCACACTGAAACTCCACCCCCAGTGAACAGTAAGACCCCATTCTCCTTGCCCCAGCCCTGACAACCACCATTCTACTTTCTGTCTCTATAAATCTGATTAGTCTAGATACTTCATATAAGTACAATTTGGAAAACTCAGCAGTGGCCACAGGACTGGAAAAGGTCAGTTCTCATTCCAATCCCAAAGAAAGGCAATGCCAAAGAATGTTCAAACTACAGCACAATTGCACTCATCTCACACGCTAGCAAAGTGATGCTCAAAATTCTCTAAGTCAGGCTTCAACAGTACATGAACCTTGAACTTCCAGACATTCAAGCTGGTTTTAGAAAAGGCAGAGGAACCAGAGATGAAATTGTCAACATCCGTTGGATCATAGAAAAAGCAAGAGGGTTCCAGAAAAACATCTACTTCTGCTTTATTGACTATGCCAAAGCCTTTGACTGTGTGGATCACAACAAACTGGAAAATTCTTCAAGAGATGGGAATACCAGACCACCTAACCCGCCTCCTGAGAAATCTGTATGCAGTTCAAGAAGCAACAGTTAGAACTGGACATGGAACAACAGACTGGTTCCAAATTGGGAAAGGAGTACGTCAAGGCTGTATATTGTCACCCTGCTTTTTTAACTTCTATGCAGCATACATCATGCAAAATGCTTGGCTGGATGAAGCACAAGCTGGAATCAAGATTGCTGGGAGAAATATCAATAACCACAGATATGCAGATGAAACCACACTTATGGCAGAAAGCAAAGAAGAACTAAATAGCCTCTTGATGAAAGTGAAAGAGGAGAATGAAAACGTAGGCTTAAAACTCAACATTCAGAAAACTAAGATCATGGCATCTGGTTCCATCACTTCATGGCAAATAGATGGAAAAATAATGGAAACAGTGATAGACTTTATTGGGCTCCAAAATCACTGCAGATGGTGACTGCAGCCATGAAATTAAAAGATGCTTGCTCCTTGGAAGAAAAGTTATGACCAACCTTGACAGCATATTAAAAAGCAGAGACATTACTTTGCCAACAAAGGTCCATCTAGTCAAAGCTATGGTTTTTCCAGTAGTCGTGTATGAATGTGAGAGTTGGACTATAAAGAAGGCTGAATGCATAAGAATTGATGCTTTTGAACCATGGTGTTAGAGAAGATGCTTGAGAGTCCCTTGGACAGCAAGGAGATCCAACTAGTCCATCCTAAAGGAAATCAGTGCCAAATATTCATTGGAAGGACTGATGCTGAAACTCCAATACTTTGGCCACCTGATGTGAAGAACTGACTCATTTGAAAAGACCCTGATGCTGGGAAAGATTGAAGGCAGGAGGAGAAGGGGATGACAGAGGATGAGATGGATGGATGGCATCACTGACTCAATGGACATGAGTTTGAGTAAACTCTGGAAGTTGGTGATGAGCAGGGAAGCCTGGCATGCTGCAGTCCATGGAGTCACAAACAGTCAGACATGACTGAGCAACTGAGCTGAACTGAACTGAACCACACTGTCTTATAATTCAATTTTTAAAATTTTATTTTATTGAAGTATAATTTATTGACAATGTCACATTAGTTTCTGCTGTACAGCAAAGGGATTGAGTTACATATATATTGTTATATAATAATATATATGAGTTATATATATATATGAGTTTTAGGGGCTTCTCTGGTGGCTCAGTGGTAAAGAATCGCCTGCAATGCAAGAGACCTGGGTTTGATCCAGGGTCAGGAAGATCCCCTGCAGAAGGGAATGGCAAACTACTCCAGTATTCTTGCCCAGAAAAGTCCATGGAGCCTCGTGGGCTACAGTCCATGGTGTCACAAAGAGTTGGACACAACTGAGTGACTAACACATACATATGAGTTATATATATATATATATATGTATATATATTGTTTAATTCAACTCTTTACATGTTGAATATCTATCTCCCTCTATAAACTGGGACATCTTTGCCATAAAGATTTTCTCTATGTCAAAGATTCACAGACTTTCTTCTTTGAATCACCATTATCCCTCCCAGTGTCTGGTGTATAATAGATGTCTAGTAAGGATTCAAGAAAGGGATGTGTATGTGTGTGGATGGATAGATGGGTGGATGGACTGATGCAAGTACCACTGTCACGAGTCGAGTAGTTGACTTAAGTCTGCCCACTGATGACATGCAGATGGATCGAGTCTATTTCCTACTTATTTACCTAAGAGCACTTACCAGTCCAATTGTCCCCCAAAACATTGCACAATCCATGCCCGTAAGAATCTAACAGAGACGAACAGAGCCATCTATGACTTTGATAAGAACCCTAACAGAGAACTGCAAATACTTATAGAGACACCTAGCACGAGGCTTCGGACATAGAACATGTTCAACAGGAGTATTTTTCACTGAGTTGAATCAGACAACAAACTAGCCAGGAAGCTTTGAGCTTCAATTTCCACTTTGAAGCTATGTGACTTTAGGCAATTAATTTATCTCATCACGCCCTGCAGATGTGTTTCAATTCTAACAAGAACGCCAGGTATAAGCCAGCTTCGCCTGTGCAGACAGGAGCCAGCCTTTCACAGAAGCCACATTTTCGCCAAAATGGTGGGGAGAAGGACAGAGGGGGACCAGGGAGGACCAGGGGGACTGGGAAACCACAGAACTGGTTCCAGAGAGTCCTTGGGTTAGGGAGGGAGAGGAATGGGAAGCAGCTTCCAGCTCATGTTCTGAACTCACCGAAATGTCATCTTCCTGCCAACGCGGCCTTCTGTGGAAATTGTGATTTTGCTATTATTAGCTCTGTTAAACAGGCACTGTAAACAGATTGCAAACAATGAGCCTTTGTCAGAAACACCCCATTCTGTTCTTGGCCCTGGCTCCTTTCACACCTGGAGATACAACATCTATTTTAACAATACTGCTTAAGAGGCAGCTGTGGTGTCAGGGGAAATTGTCTTACTCAGAAACTGAAGGCATTTCAGGAGGCGGTTAATGGTACATGCTGGAGTCTGCCTTTATCCTCATAAAGCACAAAAGTGGATGCCTCCAGACAGGGCCAGCGTTACTACTAACATGGAAACTATGTGTTGCCATTCCTGTTTTTCCATTTG
This sequence comes from Bos grunniens, assembly GCF_055505025.1. Lineage (NCBI taxonomy): Eukaryota > Metazoa > Chordata > Mammalia > Artiodactyla > Bovidae > Bos > Bos grunniens. The sequence continues at coordinate 53,380,775 of NC_141180.1, forward strand.
CTAATTCAGATAGATTTGAGGGCCTGAGTGTTTCCGTCAGATGTGAAATATCTTCCCATGCTTCCCACCTGCTGTGAGCGGGTGTGCTGTCTTTAATAACAATTTCAGGCGTTCTGCAGAAAATCTGAGGCTACTAAGTTTAGCCCCACAGCTAATGAGTCTGTAACTCACAAGATTAATGTTAGACCTAATTTTATGAAGTCTGAATATCACTGTCATGATTTCCTTTCTTCAATGTGCTCTGAGAGTCCCGTCTCTTCTCCTTGAAACTTTCCACACCTCTGTGCTCTACTGGCACTTTCATTTTTATTGATTAAAGCTGTGAGTCACTTATTCCATTTTGTTGATTCCTATAAAGGATATCTGAAACCATTACAAAGATCAGAGTGTTTGTAAACATACATGCACACACCGTCATGCACATACTCAAAACAAGTCCTTGAAGTGTCATCTGAATGAGCACCACATGTGACAATGACCCCACCAGATAACAATAGCAACTGTTATGTGTTCTGTGAAAGTACTGATATTCTTTGAAAATATTCTGATATCTGATATTCTGTGAATGTATTGATAAATAGTGGTTATTAATAATCAATGCTGGAGGAGTGGGATGAATTGGGAGATGGGGATTGACATATATACACCAGTCCTGGGTGTTCTTTGGAAGGAATGATGCTAAAGCTGAAACTCCAGGACTTTGGCCACCTTATGCAAAGAGTTGACACATTGGAAAAGACTCTGATGCCGGGAGGGACTGGGGGCAGGAGGAGAAGGGGACGACAGAGGATGAGATGGCTGGATGGCATCACTGACTCAATGGACGTGAGTCTGAGTGAACTCCGGGAGATGGTGATGGACAGGGAGGCCTGGCGTGCTGCAATTCATGGGGTCACAACTGAGCGACTGAACTGAACTGAACTGATGCACAAAATAGATAACTAATGAGAACCTACTGTATAGTACAGGGAGCTCAGTGCTCTGTGGTGACTAAAAGGGAAGGAAATTCAAAAAAGAGGGGTGCCAGATCCTGAGCAAGTACTTGCCATGCACTCTCTCCTCTCATTCCCACACTCTGTGATGTGGGTATTTATCATCTCCATGTTATCAATGAGAAAACTGAGCCTCACAGAGGTCAGGCCCTTACCTAAGGTCACACAGCAGACAGCAGGGTCTGCTAGGATCCATGTCCAGCTCTGACTCTAAATCCCACTCACTAAGCCTCAGAGGTAGAGGCCGAGGGATGTGGACCTCCTGGATAGAGATTGAGGAAACCTGGCAGCTCAGCCTCTGAGAGTGAAAATGGGCTGTTGTACAGTTCAGGGCCAGGGAGCCTCACAAACAGAAGGGCTCCAGCTGGGACTGTGCCAACCTTCACGTCCTGGTGTGCAGGGCAGGGAGCAGATGCCAAGACAGTTAGACCTGATTAGCCTATGGTCTCTGCTGATCCTCTGGAACAGGCCTCGAAGAAACCCATCTGCCCCAGTGAGACCAATCTCCTCCCATATGCCATCTGGAAGGCCCAGAGGTACAGAGAAGTTAAGTAACTTTACTAACAACACGCAGCTAGTAAGTGGAGGAGCTGGGATTCAAACCCAGGCAACCTGAGCACAGAGCTGGTTTTCAAACCTTGCATTTCAAAAAAAGGCCTGGACTAACTGCCTCAGATTAGTGCAGGTCCTAAATGACTTCACAGCTCAGAGAGGGCGGTGGCTGGAGAGGGGAAGCTAGGTGGAGAGTTGATCCTTTAGCCACACCTGGAAGAGCAGGGAGGCGGGATTTATGGAGGTGATGGAGGGGAGGGTGCCAACCTGCGTGCTATTTCATCAGTCACTGAGCAGATCAGCTTGGCTGTGAGTTTATTAATAGAGGGTTTAGGGGGGAAGCCTAATTAGAAAAGTAGGTTTGGTGGCCTTGAGTGTCAAGCTGGATGAAATAAAAACAAGTTCAAGAGAAGTTAGAGTCTACCTTTTCCAAGTGCCTCCCACATCATGTTTCTGTACAAACAACTCTAGAAGAGGTGCTGTTTCTGCACAAGACCCCTGTAAATGTTACGGGGAAATGTAAGGCATAAATGAAGCCTCAGAAGTCCCCAGAGGCTCTGAAAACTGCCATCACAAATTCAGCCAGTACCTACCACCTGTGAGGAGAGATGGAAGGGAAGAGCCAAAGCCATGGAAAGGAAGACTCTGTGGCATAAGTACACCCTCACGTTGAAGATTAAAATGGACAGGACTCCCCTGATGGTCCAGTGGTTAAGACTTTGCACTTCCAATGCAGCGGGCAACAGGTTCAATCCCTAGTCAGACAACTAAGATCCTATATGCCATTTGGTGCAGCCAAAAGATAAAAAAAAATTTTTTTAATTGTTTAAAAGATGTAAGCAGTTACCTGGAGAGGGGAGGAAGTTATAGAGGTAAAACAACCCCAAAGAACAGGTAACCTCAAAATCTTTCAAATGGCCAATTGTAGTATTTAGGCTTTCATTATTTTCCCATTTGTTTAACAAACATTTATTCATGGTCTACCGTCTGCCAAGTACTGTGTTGGCATTTAAAAGCAAATATGCTGATATACTGGTAATTCTCAAACCTCCAAGCAAAAGAATAAGATTCCACTGGCAAGCCTCCATTTGGAGTTGCCTGAAACCACTCCTCAACTCCTGTCCACCCCCGTGCCACACTGAGGTGTGGAGGTGAGATGGGAAGAGACTCAAAGAAATACCCCATGGAGCTCCCTGCAGGGGTTAATAATCAGCCACCTGTTGCTTTGGCTAAGCCGTGAAAAAACACACCATGGGAAAAGAATAAAAGCAAAATACACCAATACAGTATAATCTAAACAAAAGTACATCGGGTTGATTAGTTGGGGTCATTGTGCCCTGCTAAGCTAAGGAAAAACAGTGTGGACCTTGGAATGCCGGATCAGCGCAAGTTCAGAAAGCTGCTTGTGCACACACCAAGATGTTTTCCCAAAGCATATGCGGGTCTATGACCTCTAACTGGGTGATACCCCTTGAGCAAGAAAATAACAATGATAGTTCAAAGTAACCAATAAAATGGGAGACATGACCAGGGACACAGGAGGCTGATTTTATCATAGCACAGCAGATGCACTTTCTGCATGCCAAGACACTAAGTAAAAGTCATGTGGCTCCGAGGAACAGGGCTCTTGATCCAAGAGGTCTTGAGTCGCCCGGTCCCATCTTTAAAACTTTAATTCTGTCTCTAGTTTCTTGTTCCCAAACTGTGTCTTGACCGCTTTCAATCCCTACCTGCTGCTCTGGCCTCAGCAGCTCTCTAACGCAGGCCAAGGAGTTCTTCCCTGGGGCTGGGCAGCTGTGTGTGTATTCTGGGTTAAAAATCTTCTCTCCTCCCTGAGATAACTTGAGTTAGGTGTAGAAATATCACTTTAAGCTATAGAGCAGCCATCAGAGATATGTGTCCAACTGTTGGCAAAAAAAAAAAAAAAATCCAAAAAGCAATCCTGGCCAAACCCTCCAAGAGTCAGCTTCGAAAAGGGGGCAGCTTGCAGTTTATGGGACAAAAATCACTTTTGCCTGCACATTGAAAGGTATATAACTCGTTTTCATTTAACCCCATCTCCTCTAAGGAGACTAAACCGTTATTTTGATTCAGAATGTAGACTTATAATAACGAGATCTGTTATACCTTCAAAGTGCTCCTGAACAAGATGTGAGCACAGAGATGCTAGGAATTCAGCGACCCTCTGTGGCAGAGCCTGTGGAGAGCAATGCACTGAGTTTCCGTCCCTGAGAATTATTCCATTGTTCTAATGTCCAGGCAAAGGTGAGGCAAAAGCAGATCCAAACTCAGAAAAGGAAGTTTGGGCATTTTCAAGGTTTCTGAACAGCAATGATTGTGCTCACTCAGCCACTTTGATCACCAGAGCTCAGCCTTTTTAATCAATTCTCACAGAGATCTGGAAAACTGATACACAGAATGATCCCATGTAAAATGCCCCCCCTCCCCACCGCGCAAAAAAAAAAAAAAAAGAATCAGGAAGAAGCTAGTGGCTTGGCCCAGGGCTTAATGCTAAACCAGCTTCAGAATCGAGAACAGAAGTTTCTAGAATCAGCCTTTACTCTCACAGTAAGTTCCACAACCTGAGAATCTGGCCAATAAAATTCAAAATCTTTCAACACTCAGAATCAGCAGCATCGAGTCAGAGCTAAGAAATAAGTAAGTGTTGCCTCGTGCTGCCAGCAAAATAAAGAATGTGTAAAAATCTAGTTAATTACTCAGGACATGTTGGCAGACACCTCTGCTTGTCAAATTCCTGGTTGTCTGTATGGTTGTTTACATCTGCATTAATTTGCACTTGTGGAAGTTTTAAATACTTCTTAAGTAGCAGCAAAGATATTACCAGAAACTGTGCTGTTTTAGAAAAATTCCTCTTCTCCATTCCTGATTTATTCACAGGTATAGGACACGTTGCCATAGAGCCATGACTCTTGAGCGTGGAGAGATCTTAAATGGATCTCACACTCAGACATCACAGCTAAAGCCACTGCCATCCTTCTGGCTCTGCCTGGACCATGAACTTGATCCCCAGACTTCTACGCTTGCAGTGCACAGTTCCAATGCAAAGGCTCTAAGAAAATCTAGACACTCATTAAACTTGAAAAAAAAAATGGGTGACGGTGATCAGGGGTTAAAGCTTACAGTCGTAAGACAAATCTGTTCTGGTGATGCAGTGTACAGCATGGTGACCATAATTAACAATACTGCATATACAAAATTTGCCAATATATACGTTAAAAGTTTTCATCATAATAAAAAACTGTATAACAATGTGAAGTGAAAGTGAAGTCACTCAGTCGTGTCCGACTCTTTGTGACCCCATGGACTGTAGCCCACCAAGCTCCTCCATCCGTGGGATTCTCCAGGCAAGAATACTGGAGTGGGTTGCCATTTCCTTCTCCAATAACAATGTGAGGTTGACTGATATTAACTAGATTTACTGTGGTGATCATTTCATAGCATATACAAATATCAAATCGTGATGGTATACATCTAGAACTAATACAATGTCAATTACATCTCCATAAAACTAGAAAAATAATTAAAAACTAAAACTGACAAAAACATATTGAGGAAAAAATTTTTTAAATATCATTTAATCATTTTGAATTTTTTCATTCATTCAACAAATGTTTCCTGAGGACATATTTTGTGTCATATTGTACCATTAGGTCTTGGGGACACGTATTCAAAGATTTATCACATCACCTCTGCCTACAAGGAGTTCACAGTTCAGGGAAGGAAACAAACACGGGGAGAAAAACACAGTGGAGTAGGTGTGTACGGTGGAGTGGGAGTGAAGTTGACATTTACACACTAAAACTCAAATATGCAGAAACTAGAAATATACTTTCTATAAGTAGTCTTAGCTTACGCTCAATTCCCGGTGACAATACACATACACAAATCTTAAATTTTTCAGGAAGAGATAACTCAGGCCCAGGGCTTCCCTGGTCGTCCAGGGTTAAGACTCCATGCTTCTGCTGCAGGGGCCTTGGGTTCAGTCCCTGGTTGGGGAATGAAGATCGCGCATGCTGCATAGTGCAATCAAAAAATAACAACAACAACAACAAAAAAAAACCTCAGGTTCTTCTAGGTTAAAAACATTACTTTCAGGTAAAGATTCACTCACTTTCCAAGTTCAAATTCCCTTTCAGTTCTCTTCCCCTTTAAAAAGGAGCTCTAGTTTAGCCACATACCCAATTCCTTCTCAATATGGCACCAGGTGCAGCAGGAAACTTCCTAACCTGTTGGTGTCCTCTACTGAGGTCTTTCTGGTCTCCTCTGGACACTTATTTCTTACCCCAGTGTCCACTGCTGTGACTGACCTCTCTTAGTGCTCTGGGTTGCAGTGCTCCCTGCTAGGGCTGAAGTCCTGAGTATCTGGCCCTCCTCTCCAGCCTCCTTTATCCCATCCCTGACTCTTCTCTATCTTTGGCTCCTTCAGCCTGTCTATATTCTCACTCAGGCCCATGTAAATGCCAAGTCTCACAAGCCACTCACCTTGGTTGCTCTCATAAGCCACACTGCTCCACAGCTCTACATGGTAGTCATTTTCTAGGACTGCCAGAAATCTGGAATCAAGGCCATGGCCCTTCGAAGTCCCTGCAGGAGGAGTCTTCCATGCCCCTTCCAGTTTCTAGTAGATCTCAGTGTCCCTTGGCTTTCAGCAGCAACACTCCAATCTCTGCCTTGACCTTCACATGGCCTTCTTCCCTGTGTTTTTCTCTGTTTTCTCTTCTTATAAAAACACCAGTTATCAGATACAGGGCTCCTAAGAGATTTGCAGTCTCCCAGGGAAGCAGACAGAGTGTTTGCTCTAATGTTCCCAGAGTCCCCAGATCACCTGGTAATTACTCAATTCCCTTTAGAGGTTTGAGGTCCAGATCTTGAGCCCACTTGGGAGAACCAGATCATTCCCATGTAAACTTCCCTCTCTGCCTACTGTTTTCATATACATTGTACACTATACTCTGAATGCTACTGCCGCTTCTGATCACCAAATGCAAGGTCAGGGATAGGGAGGGTGGGAGGATTTCCACATATTAAGCAGTTCTGCAGAATACTGCCAAATGCTTTTTCTGCAGCTGTTAAGATGATCGTTATGAGTTTTAAGCCTTCATTTCATTCTTCTGCAGACACTAGCTGGGTGTCCTATAATTCAAGTCAATTCTGACACTATTTACCTGAAGATAGTGTCAGATTCCACATGTTGAAGGCTCAGTCCCACAAGCCTTCCCCATTTCAGATGGGGAAGTCTAGATGCAAGTCTAAATTGTTACCTGTGCTTCTGATCAATAGGCTATAAATCGGAGGTTCCCATTACCCTCTCCTTGGGTTCAATTAATTGTCTAGAGAGAAGGCAATGGCACCCCACTCCAGTATTCTTGCCTGGAAAATCCCATGGCTGGAGGAGCCTGGTAGGCTGCAGTCCATGGGGTCGCTAGGAGTCAGACACGACTGAGTAGGACACGACTGAGTGACTTCACTTTCACTTTTCACTTTCCTGCATTGGAGAAGGAAATGGCAACCCACTCCAGTGTTCTTGCCTGGAGAATCCCAGGGACCGGGGAGCCTGGTGGGCTGCTGTCTATGGGGTCACACAGAGTCAGACACAACTGAAGCGACTTAGCAGAGTGGCTCACAGAACCCAGGAAGTCAGTTAACTTCCTAGATTACCGGTTTGCTACAAAGGATTCTAAAGGGTATGAATGAACAGATGAAGAGATACATAGAGTGAATCTGGAAGGATCCCAAACACAGGAGCTTCTGTCTCCACAGTGTGGGGTGCACGCAAATGTGTTCTGGTTCACCAACTTGGAAGTTTTCGATGTTTGTGGAGGCATAGTTCATAGGCATGGTTAATTAAATCAGTAGCCACTGATGATCAAAGTCAATCTCCAGCCTCTCTGCCCTCCCCAAGGTAGGTGGTGGGATTGGAAGTTCTAACCCTCTAATCACATGGTTAGCTCCCTGCCAACCAGCCCTTACCCCTAGATTACCAGAGGGCTTTCCAAAAGTCACCCTGTTAATCTAAACTCAGCTGTGGTTCAAAGGAGCTTGTAGAGACTCCCTGATGATCCGGTGGCTAAGACTCCACACTCTCAATGCGGGGGGCTGGGTTTCAATGCCTGGTCAGGGAACTAGATCCCACATGCTGCAATTAAAGATGTTCCATGCTGCAACCAAGACCCAGGGCAGCCAAATAAATAAATACTTTTTAAATAAATAAAGGAGCTTGTAATGAATAAAAAGACATTTATTTCATCCTTATATCTCTGAAGCCATTTCAGGAACTGAGGGCAAAATATGCATATATGTATGTGTGTATATATTGTAACATAAAATGTTCTCATTGCTTGTATTGCTTAGAAAATTTCAAGTGTTTGAGGAGCTATGAGCCAGAAAATGTGGACAAAGGCAAGATACATGTCTTTTATTATAAGTTATAATATCAGCTGCCCCATTTCTCCCCTCTCCCCCCTCCCCAGGCACTGGGGAGCAGGGTGGGGGAGAGGGGAGTTTCCTTTTTTCTATGAGGTGAGGATTTCCTTACCTCTTATCCTGAGCTCCATCTGTATTCATAGTAAAAAAGTCCACGATCTGCAGAGGTTCAGACTGGCTCCCTCCTATTAAGCAAGGGCCAAATGTGAGTCTTTAGCCCTTTCAGCAAAGTTTAGCCTTCAAGACTACTGCCTGGTTATAGATTCAAAAACTCTAATATGAAATTTAGAACTGAACCATGATCCTCTGTCATAGGCTATCCCCTTCCCACCCCCACCCCCACACCCCCCCACAGCCTCTCTTGAGATGTTGATTCAGTGTTTGTATAGCTACAGGACAGCTGTAGCTGCACAGAAACTGTACAGAAGCTCAGGATATTTAGTCATGAAAGAACTGCCTTTTAATTGAATATCATTCATATACTACCCAGCACATCTACTGTATGGGCTATGGCAGCACATATATGATCCCTTGAAGGAACTGTGTCTTATCCATCTTTGTTCACAACATCAGCATCATGCCTGCCACATGGTAGATGCTCATTATGTATGTGTTGAATGACTATGGGGATCTGGAAGGCTTCATGATAGAGGCAACACTGAGTCAGGCCTTGAAAAATAGCTGAGTAGGATTTTGACCAAGGGACATGGGCAGGAATGACATGACAAAGGGCAAAAGAACAGAGGCATAAAAGAGAGTGGATCTTCAGGAATGGTGAGGAGTCTGGCATGACTGGTGGGTGGTGGCAGGTGAGGCTGGAAAGCTCAGTTGAAGCAAATTCTAAAGGACTTGAGTGATATGCCACCCACTGAGTTGAGATTTTAGTGGGAAGGAAATGGTGTTGCAGACTGAGAGTAGAGGGTGCTGCAATATTGTTCGTGTGAATTGTCAACCGAAAAAATGTACAACGTGAGGGCCGTGAGTTAAGATTTATTTAAGGCCTAATGAAGACTATAGCCTGGGAGACAGACTGTCAGATGGCTCTAAGAAACTGCCCCAATGAGGTAGGAGGAGGTCAGTATATATGTGATTTTGGTGACGGGAGTTGCATGCAGTCAAGCACACATTTTGGCAGAAGGTTGATGCTAGCCACAAGGAGCAGATGTCTCCATTAATTGTTTTAGTGCTTTTCTAGATATGAGGAGATGCAAGAATTTGGGTCCATAAAATCTTCTCCTGAAAATATAACTATCTGGAGTCCTATTCTGCCAGTTTTTCGTAGAGCACAGACTGCCTCATTTCTGATCCACACTCTGAACTCCTTTCAGTGGGTGTTGAAGGTCAACAGCTGCAGTGCCTAGCGACTTCATTCTTGTGGAACCAGGTGGAGAGTTTGACAATTTTTTATCGGCAGAATTAATGCTTTGCTGGTCTGTGAAGAAGGCTGAGGGCCGAAGAATTGATGCTTTTGAACTGTGGTGTTGGAGAAGACTCTTGAGAGTCCCTTGGACTGCAAGGAGATCCAACCAGTCCATTCTGAAGGAGATGAGCCCTGGGATTTCTTTGGAAGGAATGATGCTAAAGCTGAAAGTCCAGTACTGTGGCCACCTCATGCGAAGAGTTGACTCATTGGAAAAGACCCCAATGCTGGGAGGGATTGGGGGCAGGAGGAGAAGGGGACGACAGAGGATGAGATGGCTGGATGGCATCACTGACTCGATGGACGTGAGTCTGAGTGAACTCTGGGAGTTGGTGATGGACAGGGAGGCCTGGCGTGCTGCAATTCATGGGGTCGCAAAGAGTCGGACATGACTGAGCGACTGAACTGACTGAACTGAACTGAACAGATTACAGGAGACGCCAGCAGGCCTGGGGGTTCTTCCCTGACCCACTGAGACTGATGTTAGCAGATGCAGCTGTGTTGTTCCCACTCCTAATTAAGTCCCATGGTCTTATCATCATAGACTTAGTGCTGGGTCAATCCACACTGACATTCTGAGGTTCCCATAAGGCTGAAGGAAACACCATGCCAGCAACTAGACCACAAACTAGAAATATTTCAAAGAAACACATTCAACCACAAAAGAATGCTTCGCTTTTTTCAAAAGAGTCAGTGCAAATCAAACTGCTGAATCATGTAGCCAGATATATACATATATATCTCAAATGATAGATACTATTCATCAAATTCAAGTGCTGCAGTCCTGTTGACTACAATGTGAATATTTTTACCAGTCTTTGTTCTATGACCAAAAGGATCAGCTTCCCAAAAAGGAAGGATCTACATCAGCACTTTTTCTCTGCCTTTTAATGAAACATTGTTTGCTCTGACATGAAGGATTTGTGATAAAAACCAGTGGTTTTTTCCTCTAGTCCCCAAACAAGACTTAAATTCAATTTGTTTAAGATCAAGAAGTACCTTACTATCTTAAATATCACCAGGCATAACATTATCTCTGAATTTCCCATTATTCTAAGGATGTCCAAGGACAAATAATCATACAGCATTTATGGGGATTGTGAGCCTCTATACAAAGTAAACTTGAGATTTTTTTTCCTTAATGTCTTTTCTCTGTATATTTTAACTCTTTTAAAGAAGACAATAGGACAAAAAAAGAAGCTGGAAATTATTATAATAAAATGTTTTTGAAACCTTGAGTGATGCAAGCAATAATAGTGTACAAAAAAAAAATCCTTTTTAAAAGTTGCCCACAAAGATCTCAAAGAACTAAGGATTCAGTGGATTTATTTCCCAAGAAAGGGTAATAAGTGAGGCTAAGGCACTTGCAAGTGATTTGGAAAAACTAACGTGTTCTAATTTGAAAAATATATAAATAAATAGTGATGTTGATGAAAAAAGTAACCTGTCAATCTAAGAAAGAAATGGAAAATTTGAAAACAAACTTATGGTTACCAGGGGGAAAGGGTAGCAGGGGATAAATTGGGAGGCTGAGATTGACATACACACACTGCTGCTGCTGCTGCTAAGTCGCTTCAGTCGTGTCTGACCCTGTGCAATCCCATAGACTGCAGCCCACCAGGCTCCCCCGTCCCTGGGATTCTCCAGGCAAGAACACTGGAGTGGGTTGCCATTTCCTTCTCCAATGCATAAAATAGATAACTACTAAGGATCTACTGCATAACACACAGAACTCTACTCAATACTCTGTAATGACCCGCAGGCAAAAAGAATCTTAAAAAGAGTGGATATATGTATATGTATAACTGAATCACTTTGCTGTACAGAAGAAAGTAACACAACATTGTAAATCAACTATACTCTAATTTTAAAAGATGTTTTTTAAAGTAGGGTATTGCAATTGTAGGGCTTCTCAGGTGGTGCAGTAGTAAAGAATCTGCCTGCCAATGCAGGAGACCTGAGTTCAGTCCCTGGGTTGGGAAGATCTCCTGGAGTAGGGAATGGGTGCCCACCCTAGTATTCTTGCCTGGAGAATGCCACGGACAGAGGAGCCTGACAGGCTAAGTCCATGGGGTTACAAAGAGTTAGACACAACTGAGCAACTTTCAGATTCAAACAATCTGATCTCTGAATTCACCCTCCACCTTTGCATAGCATCTCTCAGTTAACCTGTCTAGAGCATCTCTTTAATAATGTTCCAAATCTTTAGAAATTCCCAGTGGTGAACAGGAAAATTGATATTTACTTGGCTCCCATCCACTGATCTCATACTCAGTTCTGATCTTTTCTCTCACTCTTTCACAGTCTGGCCAAACTGGTCTACTCCCTGGCTGGCATTTCAACCATTGAGCTGGGAATACTGCCTCCCCTCACCTAGCATGTCCCCACCCACCCCAACACCCACTCACCAACTGTTCCCTAACAAACATTCCTAGTTATTTGAGACTCACCTCAAATTCTGCTTTGATAAAGACTTCTCTGGTCATGAAACTGAATGAGGCCCTGTGGAGCTCCCAGGCAAGGAGATCTTTTTATCTCCCCGTCTTCACCCCACCATTTCCTGTAGGCAAAACTCCAGCCTCCAGGACCTTCCTGAGTTCCAAAGCGCAAATTCAAGTTATTGTTAATCAAAGAAGGAGCAGCCAAGAAAGCACCTGAAGCAGGATCAAGGGGACCAGAGATTAAAGGAACCATTAAGATTACCTAAGGGACTTCTCTGGCCGGACCAGTGGTTAAGACTCTGTGCTCCCAGTGCCGGAGCATGGTTTGATCCCAGGTAGGGGAACTTAGCCAGAATAAAAAAAGCGTTACCTGCTACTACTAACACACACCCTAATCTTATCAGCAACCCCACCCTTGAACTGTTGCTATAAAGTGAAAGTCACTCAGTCCTGTCCTAGTCTTTGCAACCCCATGGACTGTTGCCTGCCAGGCTCTTCTGCCTATAGAATTCTCCAGGCAAGAATACTGGAGTGGGTAGCCATTTCCTTCTCCAGGGGATCTTCCCAACCCAGGGATCAAGCCTGGGTTGCCATAAAACCCCTCATCAAATCCTCTCAGGGTTGAGACACATAGTTTTTCAAGACAGAAGCCCACTGTGTCCCCCTTTGCCGGGCAATGCAGTAAAGCTATCCTTTCCTCAGTTCAGTTCAGTCACTCAGTCATGTCCGACTCTTTGTGACCCCAGGGACTGCAGCACGCCAGGCCCCCCCACCCCCGTCCATCACCAACTCCAGTTTACTCAGACTCATGTCCATTGAGTCAGTGATGCCATCCTATCATCTCATCCTCTGTCATTCCCTTCTCCTCCCACCTTCAATCTTTCCCAGCATCAGGGTCTTTTCAAATGAATCAGTTCTTCCCATCAGGTGGCCAAAGTATTGGAGCTTCAGCTTCATCATCAGTTCTTACAATGAATATTTAGGACTGATTCCTGATTGGATCTTCTTGCAGTCCAAGAGACTCTCAAGAGTCTTCTCCAACACCATGCTTCAAAAGCATCAATTCTTTGGTGCTCAGCTTTCTTTATAGTCCAACTCTCACATCCATACATGACTACTGAAAAACCATAGCTTTGACTAGATGGACCTTTGCTGGCAAAGTAATGTCTCTGCTTTTTAATATGCTGTCTAGATTGGTCATAACTTTTCTTCCAAGGAGCAAGCATCTTTTAATTTCATGGCTGCAGTCACCATCTGCAGTGATTTTGGAGCCCCCAAAAATAAAGTCAGCCACTGTTTCCACTGTTTCCCCATCTATTTACCATGGAGTGATGACATGGGACCAGATGCCATGATCTTACTTTATTGAATGTTGAGTTTTAAGCCAACTTTTTCACTCTCCTTTTTAACTTTCAATGGGCTCTTCAGTTCTTCTTCACTTTTCTGCCATAAGAGTGGTGTCATCTGCATATCTGAGGTTATTGATATTTCTCCCTGCAATCTTAATTCCAGCTTGTGCTTCATCCAGCCCAGAGTTCTCATGAGGTACTCTGCATATAAGTTAAACAAGCAGGGTGACAATCTATAGCCTTGATGTACTCCTTTTCCTGTTTGGAACCAGTCTGTTGTTCCATGTCCAGTTCTAACTGTTGCTTCCTGACCTGCATACAGGTTTCTCAGCAGGCAAGTCAGGTGGTCTGGTATTCCCATCTCAGAATTTTCCACAGTTTGTGGTGATCCACACAGTCAAAGGCTTTGGCATAGTCAATAAAGCAGAAATAGATGTTTTTCTGGAACTCTCTTGCTGTTTTGATGATCCAACAAATGTTGGCAATTTGATCTCTGGTTCCTCTGCCTTTTCTAAAACCAGCTTGAACATCTGGAAGTTCACAGTTCACGTACTGTTGAAGGCTGGCTAGGAGAATTTTGAGCATTATTTTACTAGCATGTGAGAGAGTGCAATTGTGCAGTAGTTTGAGCATTCTTTGGCATTGCCTTTCTTTGGGATTGGAATGAAAACTGACCTTTTCCAGTCCTGTGGCCACTGCTGAGTTTTCCACATTTGCTGGCATATTGAGTGCAACACTTTCATGGCATCATCTTTTAGGATTTGAAATAGCTCAACTGGAATTCCACCACCTCCACTAGCTTTGTTCTTAGTGATGCTTCCTAAGGCCCACTTGACTTTGCATTCCAGGATGTCTGGTTCTTGGTGAGTGATCACACCATCGTGATTATCTAGTTTGTGAAGATTTTTTTTGTATAGTTCTTCTGTGTATTCTTGCCACCTCTTCTCAATATCTTCTGCTTCTGTTAGGTCCATACCATTTCTGTCCTTTATTGAGCCCATCTTTGCATGAAATGTTCCCTTGGTATCTATCTCTAATTTTCTTGAAGAGAGCTCTAGTCTCTCCCATTCTATTGTTTTGCTCTATTTCTTCACACTAATTACTGAGGAAGGCTTTCTTATCTCTCCTTGCTATTCTTTGGAACTCTGCATTCAAACAGGTATACTTTCCTTTTCTCTTTTGCCTTTTGCTTCTCTTCTTTTCACAGCTATTTGGAAGGCCTCCACAGACAGCCATTTTGCTTTTTTGCATTTCTTTTTCTTGGGGATGGTCTTGATCCCTGTCTCCTGTACAATGTCACAAATCTCCATCCATAGTTCACCAGACACTCTGTGTATCAGATATAGTCCCTTAAATCTATTTCTCACTTCCACTGTATAATCGTAAGGGATTTGATTTAGGTCATACCTGAATGGTCTAGTGGATTTCCCTACTTTCTTCAATTTAAGTCTGATTTTGACAATAAGGAGTTCATGATCTGAGCTACAGTCAGCTCCCGGTCCTATTTTTGCTGATGGTATATATCTTCTCCATCTTTGGCTTCAAAGAATATAATCAGTCTGATTTCAGTGTTGACCATCTGGTGATGTCCATGTGTAGAATCTTCTCTTGTGTTGTTGGAAGAGGGTGTTTGCTATAACCAGTGCATTCTCTGGGCAGAACTCTATTAGCCTTTTCCCTGCTTCATTCTGTACTCCAAGGACAAATTTGCCTGTTACTCCAGGTGTTTCTTGACTTCCTTCTTTTGCATTCCAGTCCCCTATAATGAAAAGGACATCGTTTTGGGGTGTTAATTCTAGAAGGTTTTTTAGTTCTTCGTAGAACAGTTCAACTTCAGCTTCTTCAGCATTACTGGTCAGGGCACAGACTTGGATTACCTTGATAATGAATGGTTTGGCTTGGAAACAAACAGAGATCATTCTATCGTTTTTGAGATTGCATCCAAGTACTGCATTTTAGACTCTTATTGATTATGATGGCTACTCCATTTCTTCTAAGGGATTCTTGCCCACAGTAGTAGATATAATGGTCATCTGAGTTAAATTCACCCATTCCAGTACATTTTAGTTTGCTGATTCCTAGAATGTCAGTGTTCACTCTTGCCATCTCCTGTTTGACCACTTGCAATTTTCATGGACCTAACATTCCAAGTTTCTATGCAATATTGCTCTTTACAGCATTGGACCTTGCTTCTATCACCAGTCACATCCACAACTGGGTGATGTTTTTGCTTTGGCTCCATCTTTTCATTCTTTCTGGAGTTATTTCTCCACTGATCTCCAGTAGCATATTGGGCACCTACCGACCTGGGGAGTTCATCTTTCAGTGTCTTGTCTTTTTGCCTTTTCACACTGTTCATGGAGTTCTCAAGGCAAGAATACTGAAGTGGTTTGCCATTCCCTTCACCAGTGGACCACATATTGTCAGAACTCTCCACCATGACCCGTCCATCTTGGGTGGGCCTACATGGCATGGCTCATAGTTTCATTGAGTTAGACAAGGCTGTGGTCCATGTGATCAGATTGGTTAGTTTTCTGTGATGGTGGTTTTCAGTCTGTGTGTCCTCTGATGGAGAAGGACAAGAAGCTTATGGAAGCTTCCTGATGGGAAAGACTGACTGAGGGGGAAACTGGGTCTTGTTCTGATGGGCGGGGCCATGCTCAGTAAATCTTTAATCCCATTTCCTCTTTCCTACTTCACCTAAAACTCTGTCTCTGAGATTTGACTTGACCAGTGCAGAGAAGCTGAGCTTTTGGCATCAGTCACTCTGCAGTGTGTCCACTACCAGAAATGTTCTCTGTTCTCTGCATTCTCAGAGCACTTCGTGTGTGCTTAGGGAAGGTAAGTACCTAATGTGATGAAGGTGGAAGTGTCTAGGTGCCCAGACTCAAGGGACCCAGAGCAATTTCTTTAAAGTTTAATGTTTTTTAAAATGTATGTGAGTTTTGAATTCTCTGTAGTCTATTTATGGAGACCACCAATCTCTCAGGCAGATGTGCTACATTTTTTCTGAGGCCTCTGTTACACTGGGCACATGCTGTATACCCAGCAATACATGAGTTGAAGTCACACATCTGAGTTACAAAGAGAGGAAGGACTCAATAAAAAATGTCTGAATTAATAAACAGATAAATGAAAACTGTATTAAAGTCCAGTTTTTCTCCCTTCTATGGTTAAGAATAGCTCTTAATCTCTAACTTTCAGCTTGACCATCCCAATATTCAGAAAAAGAATGCCCTCTTATTAGCAGGACTCAGCCTCCTTAGAAAGCATTTGAAATATCTTTTGATTCCTGAAAGGCCATTTGGGGTCCACTACCCTGACCTCAACAGGCTTCTCAAAATATTTCTTCTAAAGACATATGCCTTCATACCAAAAGGAATTTGGGTGAATAAAGTTTCATTTCATTACATATATATGTAAGGAGAAAAGTTTGTGGTGATTCACTCAGGTCTGTTGCATAAAGGACATCACCCCAGATGTTTCAATACCCATCACCACTATTTCAGATTAAAACTAACCAGTTGCATGACTTCTCCATGGTCTAGTGGTTAAGACTCCATGCTTACACAGTAGGGGGCATGGGTTCAATTCCTGGTTGGGGAACTAAGATCCCACATGCTGCACATGGCAAAAAAAAAGTATATCAAGAGATTAGATTTTTTTTTTTTTTAAGTAGTTAGTAGCTACATCAGGGAGAAAAAAAATTATGTTTTTTTTTTCTATTTTTATGTAATATACTTAACACAGCCAAACCTATGAAAGAAAAGCCTGGCCACACCTATCTCTATCATAATAAGAAAATGCTTGCCTCTAAAACTTTATGTCAGTACATTAACACATTTTAAGACCTGTCCACCTGTGGCTATCTATCAACTATAAAAAGCAGTTAAATAAACTCAGGCACAGCTGGAGTAAGTGCAGAGAGAGGGTAAAGAAAACCCCAGAACCTCAGGATATCAGGATAACCAGATAGAAAGCTAACTTTATGAATGAAAATGCAAAGATCTTCTGAAGAAGAACCAGCTCCTCCCATCCTCCCACATCTCTTTGCCCAATTCACCTTAATCAATTTTCATTCCCTTTTTATATACGCCTACCCTATCTTCTGTATGGATAAATGTTTAATGTTACATCCTGGCAAGTTTCATCTGATTCCAGAGATGTGAAAAGGCATCTAGGACATGCAGCTCCAGTTCCCTCCTCTCGAGGCTTCCCAGAGTCCTTGTTATCCCATTGTGATTTGGATATGAACAGTCTGTCTCAAACTCCAGGCTTAGAATGACTCAAATGTTATCCCTAAAGATCCTTAGCAAAGTAGATTAGCTAAATATGACCTTAAATCATCCTTCAAGAAAAGAAAAATGATGCATGTCACCTTTAAAAAGCCATCTATTCAATAACAAACTAGTGGGTTCGTAAGAGTGATAATTATGTTTCCCCATGATGCAAACCCTATACAGTAGCACGGCCTCAAAAGAGAAGTATGATTTACTTCTCTTCCATCCCCACATTAGGAGGTAATCAAATGCTCTGGGTTCTTCATATCATGGTCTCAAGAGCAATGAGTAATTTATGTGTCTCATTATTATTTGTACCAGTCAATTAGTCAAAATCTATAGTCAGATTAACTAGCAGATGGTAGAGACCTATGAAAGTGGGACACAAAAGTAAAAGTTTATTTTTTATTTTTTATTTGGCTTTGCCACATCTTAGTTGCTGCATGTTGAGCCTAGTTTTCCAACCAGGAATCAATTCCCAGGCCCCCTGCTTTGGGAGCACAAAGTCCTAGCCACTGAGCCACTCAAGAAATCCCAGTTAAAGGCTTTTAAGTAAGAGATAGTATGGAGTACCTTAATGTCCCTTTCACTTTTCACTTTCATGCATTGGAGAAGGAAATGGCAACCCACTCCAGTGTTCTTGCCTGGAGAATCCCAGGGACGGGGAAGCCTGGTGGGCTTCCGTCTATGGGGTCGCACAGAGTCGGACACGACTAAAGTGACTTAGCAGCAGCAGCAGCAGTATGGAGTAAAAGAACTGGAGCAATGATTTACATTTTACCCTATGATCATGTCTTTTTTATTTCAAGAAATTTTAGGATCCTGGTTAAGACAGCAGACACAAAAGAAAGACAAAGGAAATTTCTGAGATGATGGTGAAAAAAGTCATCAAGATAGTGGCTGTTCAGTACACATAGGGCATAAGTAATCTAGTCTAGAGAAGGCCAGAGGCTCTAGAATCATCAAAAAGAGGAAACTGAAAAAGTTACCTCATGTAGTTACATGGTAAGAGTAGCTTCATACACTGGGAGCAAGTAGGGAGAATGAATTAATGTTAAGTACAAAGAATGTTAACCAGCCCAACAAGGCAAAAAGTTTTACAGCAAAGAAAAAGTAATCATAGCATACTACATGGCTCAGTTGTGAATTGTCGTTGTTTTTTAGTCCATAAGTTGTGTCCAACTCTTTTGTGACCCCATGGACTGTACACCATGAGCCTCCTCTATTCATGGGATTTCCCAGGCAAAAATACCAGAGTGGGTTGCCATTTCCTTCTCCATGGGATCTTCCCGACCCAGGGATCAAACCCATGTACCTGCATTGACAGGTGGATTCTTTACCACTGAGCCACCAGGTTAGGGTTATGGAATACTTAGACACACACACACAGGAATACTATTCAGTCACAAAAAAGAATGAAATTATCTGATATACTATTTTGAAAATGCTCATTTATTCACTGAAATAGTCACAGCAGGATTTCTATTTGCAATAACTTGCAAATACTTTCTAATTATTTCACTAAAAAAAGAAGAAGAAAATTTTTCCATTTGCAACATGGATGGGTTTGGACTTGGAGGGTATTATGCTTGATGCAAAAAGTCAGAAAAAGAAAGACAAATACTGTATGTTATCACTTATATGTGGAATCTAAAAAGAAACAGATTCACAAAGAGAACAAACTAGTGGTTGCCAGAAGGGAGAGGTAAGTGGGGAGGGGCAAAATAGGGGCAGGGGATTAGGAGATACAAGCTACTGTGTACGAAATAAATAAACTACAAAGACATACTGTACAACTCAGGGGAAATAGCTGATATTTTAAATAACTATAAACAGAATATAACCTTAAAAATTGTGAATCACTATGTTATATGCCCGAAACTTACATACTATTGTAAATCAACTATAGTTCAACTTTAAAAAAAAAATCAATTCCAGATAAACTGAAGACTTTAACATGAAAGGCCAAACTATGAAACATTTAGAAGATAATACAGCCCATATGTTCATAACCTCAACTGAACAGAAATGGCACCAAAAGCTAAACCATATAAGGGAAAGTTTGGTAAATGTACTAAGCTAAAATTATGATGCCTGTTCACCAAAAAACATGTAAAGAGAGTGAAAAGAGAAGCTACTTGTTGCAACATATAGTTGGGCTATTGTCTCACTCCATTCAGGCTGTGTGACAAAATACCACAGTTTGAATGGTTTACGAACAACAGAAATTAATTTCTCACCATTTTTGAGACTGTGAAGTCCAAGAGTGAAGTGGCTATAGACTCTGCCTGGTCAGAACTCACTTCCTAGTCCTAGTCAGTCATGCTCTCCCTGCGTCCTCACACGATGGAAGGGACCAGGGCTCTCTCCTGGATATCTTTTTCATCCCATTCAGGAGGGTTCCATCTTCATGACCTAATCACCTCCCAAAAGCCCTACCTCAATCATCATCACACTGTGGATTAGGCTTCAACATCTGAATTTTAAAGGGACACAAATATTCAATCTGGGTTTCTCAGGTGACTCAGCGGTAAAGAATCCACTGGCCAAAGCAGGAGAGATGGGTTCGATTCCTGGGTCAGGAAGATCCCCTGAAGTAGGAAATGGCAACCCACTCCAGTATTCTTGCCTGGGAAATCCCATGGACAGAGGAGCCTGGCGAGCTACAGTACAAAAGGTCCCAAAGAGTTGGACACGACTGAGTGACTGAGCATGAGCAAACACTCAGTCTATAGCCCGTAGTATCTAAAATACACAAAGAATTCCCACAAATCTATTACAAAAAGATACAGATCCCAATAGAAAAAGATTGGCAAAAGACCTGCTCTTTGCAGAAAAAGAAATACAAATAGCCATAGCCAAAGGAAAATGTGCTCACGTCATTCATAATGAGGGAAAAGAAAAATTAAAACCACAACAGGATACCATCTCACACCTCCCAGACTGGCAGAAGCTGAAAGAAAAATGACTACATCTGAAGAAGCAGGATGCTGCCAGGGGAGGCACACAGGGGATTTCAAAAGTAAAGCTGAACACAGGTGTCCACTATTATAGTTCTCTACACATCACATATATTTTATGAATACTCTTTGAAGCTCAGTTCAGTCGCTCAGTCATGTCCAACTCTTTGCGACCCCATGAATTGCAGCACGCCAGGCCTCCCTGTCCATCACCAACTCCTGGAGTTCACTCAGACTCACGTCCATCGAGTCAGTGATGCCATCCAGCCATCTCATCCTCTGTCGTCCCCTTCTCCTCTTGCCCCCAATCCCTCCCAGCATCAGAGTCTTTTCCAATGAGTCAACTCTTCTCATGAGGTGGCCACAGTACTGGACTTTCAGCTTTAGCATCATTCCTTCCAAAGAAATCCCAGGGCTGATCTCCTTCAGAATGGACTGGTTGGATCTCCTTGCAGTCCAAGAGACTCTCAAGAGTCTTCTCCAACACCACAGTTCAAAAGCATCAATTCTTCCCTGCTTATTTAACTTATATGCAGAGTACATCATGAGAAACGCTGGACTGGAAGAAACACAAGCTGGAATCAAGATTGCCGGGAGAAATATCAATAACCTCAGATATGCAAATGACACCACCCTTATGGCAGAAAGTGAAGAGGAACTCAAAAGCCTCTTGATGAAAGTGAAAGTGGAGAGTGAAAAAGTTGGCTTAAAGTTCAACATTCGGAAAACAAAGATCATGGCATCCAGTCCCATCACTTCATGGGAAATAGATGGGGAAACAGTGGAAACAATGTCAGACTTTATTTTTTTGGGCTCCAAAATCACTGCAGATGGTGACTGCAGCCATGAAATTAAAAGACACTTACTCCTTGGAAGGAAAGTTATGACCAACCTAGATAGCATATTCAAAAGCAGAGACACTTTGCCAACTCTTTGAAGCTACTCAATATTTAATCAAAACAATTAAATGAGATGATGACCCAGTAAAATACACAGCACAGTGGTTGGCAGATGCTAGGTGCCCATTCTTCTTCTACTTCTTGTTTCACTATAAATATTTTAGAAAAAAATTGAGCAAAACTAAATAGTGGCTCTCTCGTAACTCCAATACTACTTGGTAGATGGAAGACTATAGGATCAGATTCCAGATCTATTCAAAGACAGAGACAAACAAGTCTTTTCGCTCCCAGTCCCCAATCTTACAATCTAGTTATTTATGCCAATTTTACTAAAAATAAGTATCCAGAAGTGTTTCATTCTCTCTCGTATCTTGATTTCTACCTCTTTAGTTCTCTTTTCAACTGGAAAATGGTACTTTGGTGAAACCATTATGAGAGAAGCCACAGCTGAATGGTGAAAGGAATAAAAATCAAGGCTCAAGGGATGCCTGCAAGCCAGCACACTGTCTCAGCCTGGTCCTCCACAGCATTACACGGTACACAACAGGCAAGAAAGGAGGAAAGCCAATGGCTTGCTCCATGCCTGCTCTTGGATTGTACTGTGGCCCACATGCTGCTGCTGCTGCCGCCGCTGCTGTGTCCCTTCAGTCGTGTCCGACTCTGTGGGACCCCACAGACGGCAGCCCACCAGGCTCCCCCGTCCCTGGGATTCTCCAGGCAAGAACACTGGAGTGGGTTGCCATTGCCTTCTCCAATGCATGAAAGTGGAAAGTGAAAGTGAAGTCGCTCAGTCGTATCCAACTCTTAGCGACCCCATGGACTGGCAGCCCACCAGGCTCCTCCGTCCATGGGATTTCCCAGGCAAGAGTACTGGAATGGGGTGCCATTGCCCACATGCTAGAAGTCCCTAAATCAGTTTGAAAACATCTGTCATATGAAGAGCCCCAGACAAGATACAAGGGAGGGAGGAAGGAGAGGATGGGACAAATTGAGAGAATAGCATTGACATATCTGCACTGTCATGTGTAAAACGGGGCTTCCCTGGTGGCTCAGATGATAAAGACTCTGCCTGCCATGCGGGAGACCCGAGTTTGATCCCTGGGTCGGGAAGACCCCATGGAGAAGGGAATGGCAACCCACTCGGTCCTCTTGCCTGGAGAATCCCATGGACAGAGAAGCCTGGTGAGCTCAGTCCAGGGGATCACAGAGAGGTGGACACAACTGAGCACCTGGGCACACAAAGAGGAGAAGCAGGGCGGCCATGAGAGCACAGGCCCCAGGCCGGCTGACTCAGCCTTCCTAGAGGGTTCAATACTAACCTCCGGTTCTAATGAGGAGTAGGAGTTAACCCGATGTGGTGGCATCATTGCAGGAAGGGGGATCCCTTCCAGGGTCCCAAATTGGGCTTTGTCTAACACTCAGAAGTGAATTGTCTGAAGGGACACATATGTTGACAAAGCAAGAGGTTTTAATGGGAAAGGGGCACCCAGGCAGAGAGCAGGAGGGTAAGGGAAGCCAGGAGAACTGCTCTGCCACGTGGCTCAAAGTTTCGGGTTTTATGGCGATGGTGTTAGTTTCCAGGCTGTTTCTGGCCAATCATTCTGACTGAGTCCTTCCTAGTGGCGCACACATTGCTCAGCCAAGACAGATGTCAGCGAGAAGGATTCTGGGAGGTAGTCAAACAGTGGTGTCGCCTTTTGACCTTTCCCAAACTCTTCTGGTTGGTGGTGGCATATTAGTTCCATGTTCCTTACGAGGACCTCCTGTCATAAAATAACTCACGCAAATGGTCACCAAGGTGCCTGGCCAAGGTAGGTGGTTTCAGTCAGTGTGCTTCCCCTAACCGAGTGGGTATAAGAAGCAAGGAGAGAAAGCCCCAAGTTGGGGAATTGCAGGTGTGGAGGCTCTGGAGCGAGCCAAGTTTCCTTCTGGATACTAGATGGATCGGAGGGCCTGGAGCAAAGAATGCAAGAAGGGTGGAGCTGCGTTCATGCTCTCCTTAGGATCATGCCTACCAGACAAGCCCAGAAAATGTCCAGCCTTAGTCCTGGAGAGCAGAGGGCATAATCCATCCACCGCCCTCTCCTGCGCTTGGCTGCAAGGATGATGCCAGCTGGGAGGTCTGGTTGGGACCTGACAGTGATTCAAGGAATGCAGCTGGACAGTACAAACTGAAATTACAAGTAAAGACTGGTTTAAAATTTTTGCAAGAGAAAAACTATTGCAGCGTGGCCCCTCCCATACACTCAGGTCTTCAACTCCTAGAAACTCCCCTGCTGTACAGAGAGAGGTGCTTGCCTTGTGGCTCAGTGGGTAAAGAATCCTCCAGCAATGCTGGAGACACAGGAGTCACAGGTTCAATCCCTGGGTTGGGAAGATCCCATAGAGGAGGGCATGGCAATCCACTCCAGTATTCTTGCCTGGAGAATCCCATGGACAGAAGAGTCTGGCGGGCTATAGTCCACAGGGTCACAAAGAGTTGGACACGACTGAAGCGACTGAGCATGCACACACGTATATGAAGAGGAGTCTCCAGCATTGCAAAGAATATATCCGGGAATGGTCACCAGCTTGACAGCCTGACTATTGGTGATGAGAATACCTCTTTTGAGAGCTACCCTGGTAGCTCAGCTGGTAACAAATCCGCCTGCAATGCGGGAGACCTGGGTTTGATCCCTGGGTTGGGAAGATCCCCCGGAGGAGGGAGGGCATGGAAACCCACTCCAGTATTCTTGCCTGGGGAATCCATGGACAGAGGAGCCTGGCGAACTACAATCTGTGGGGTCAAAAAGAATCAAGACATGACTCAGCAACAAAGCACAGCACAGCATACCTCTACTGAATGGAAGAAATTACTTTTTTCATTTCCAGACCTGCCCACACACAGACTTAGGGGCATCTGTAAGAGGAGACAAAAGAGTCTACCCATCACGTGCTTAGTCCTACACTATCCTACCCACTCACCCCTCTGCTCCCCACTTGCTCTTCTAGAACTGCAACTGCTTCAGGCTCTCTTAGCCAGAGACCTGTCAGGAGTCAATTGAGCTGTATCCATCCAGGTATTGCCATGCATTTGTTTCAACTATAATTATTCCTCCCAGCAGATAAAGGCATCCTGGTGTGAGACACAGCAGGCCAGCACCATGCAGGCACATGGGCCAGGCAGCAGGCAGAGTGCAGTGAGGTGGCTCTGCCATCTGGTGCTTAGAAGGACGGGCTTGAGACTCACGTCTCCACCCCCAGCCCCCAAACTCCAGACTTCCCCCAGCAAACCACGTGGTAACAGCTCCGTTCAATTCTTTTCAGCATCTCTGGCCCCATGGGCCCATTTTGTAACTTCTCATGGACAGAGGAGCCTGGCGGGTTACAGTCCATGGGGTCGTAAAGAATCAGTCATGACTGAAGCAATTAAGCATCCATGCATCCTCTTCTAGTTAGCCCTTGAATTCATTTTGACCTGCTCTCACCAGGTCCAAAATGCTGGGTTGTCAAGGCCAGGGTATGGAAAGCAGAGAAAGTTAACTGCGTAATTAACATTAAGTTCTCTACAAAGGTTCGTCTAGTCAAGGCTATGGTTTTTCCTGTGGTCATGTATGGATGTGAGAGTTGGACTGTGAAGAAGGCTGAGCGCCGAAGAATTGATGCTTTTGAACTGTGGTGTTGGAGAAGACTCTTGAGAGTCCCTTGGACTGCAAGGAGATCCAACCAGTCCATTCTGAAGGAGATCAGCCCTGGGATTTCTTTGGAAGGAATGATGCTGAAGCTGAAACTCCAGTACTTTGGCCACCTCATGTGAAGAGTTGACTCATTGGAAAAGACTCTGATGCTGGGAGGGATTGGGGGCAAGAGGAGAAGGGGACGACAGAGGATGAGATGGCTGGATGGCATCACTGACTCGATGGACGTGAGTCTGAGTGAACTCCAGGAGTTGGTGATGGACAAGGAGGCCTGGCGTGCTGTGATTCATGGGGTCGCAAAGAGTCGGACATGACAGAGCGACTGATTTGATCTGATCTGATCTGATCTCTACAAGCCCCCTTGATGGCTCCCCAGGTGGCACAGTGGTAAAGAATCTGCCTGCCAATGCAGGAAATATTGGGAAGATTCCCTGGAGAAGGCAATGGCAACCCACTGCAGCATTCTTCCCTGGAAAATTCTATGGACAGAGGAGCCTGGTGGGCTACAGCCCATGGGATTGCAAAGAGTCAGACACGACGAAGCAACTTTCACTTTCATCTCTACAAGCCCTGGTGACAACTTTACCTCTTCTATCCAGATGTGGTACTGATGGAGATAATAATGAATTCTTTTCCTGAAAATAATTATTGTTACGGTCAAAGCTAAATTGTTCTCTAGTTTTGTCATCTTTTCTAACAAATGATATGGTACAATCTGGTGTGACATTGTACATATGGTACAATGGTGTACAATCTCTGATGGGACTCTTCTGCCTCTTTGTGCCACCACTGCCTTGCTCATAGCAGGCACTTATAAATGTTTATTGATGCTAGATGATGAATAATTAGCACCAAGCCTGCATAGGCATGAACTCCCCATACAGGGCACACTTCAACATGTGACTGCTCAAGGGAGCCCACTCTATCAAATCAATATCAATGTGATTCATGTCACATGGATCCTTTCAACATGGAGACCTATTCCTCCCCAGGATTCCACCTATGGATCCCCTAGTGGAAAAATATACATTCACCTTCCAGATTTTATTGGAGATTCTGTCCTCTCTCTGGGAAGATATTTGGAGACACCACTCAGCAGGAGAGATTTTGGAGGGACCAGATGGCTGGTAAATGAGAGGCTATTCTCAATCCAGGGCCAACAGGAAAGCAGAAAGCCAGAGCTCAAATTTAGACTGAAACCTGGTACCCAACTGTATAAACTTAGAAACTCCCTTGAACCATATGGCTCTTTTAAATAAATACCTGTCTGTCCAATCCTAGAATGGAAAGGAACTTCAAAGTCTAGCTTTCTTCCCAGACACAGCATCTGTAGAGCCTAGCAGCTACGGGAGATGCTTGAGATGGACCAGCTGACTGAGCCTACATTAATGGCTGTCAGTCTCAAGGATCTTAAAGTTCGTTGGAATCTTTCTAATTCCAAACATCTTTCACACTTCTCTTCTCTCCATCTAATTCTTTTTTTCATTACCGTACCCGAGGTTAGAATATATGTATACACACACACATGCATACTCCATGCAACCCTGTTTAAACATTTTAATACATTACTGTCCCTCTGCTGGCCCACTTATAATGGTCTTTCCCTCTCATTGACACTTTCCACTTTCCTTCATGTCTCTCTCCATTTCTTGACAATGACCCCTAAAAATCAGCATTTTAGCTCCCCGTGTGAAGTCACCATCCCTAAGTATTCTGAAATATGGTGTCTTCCAACCAAATCAACATAGATCCCAGACCCTCCTCCCCTCTCCAACCATCACATTGTCTTAAGACCTCTCCCACCATACACAGGCTTGCCATGAGCTAACACTACCTTGACCAAAAGGTAGCGACTACACTACCTTGACTAGAAATGGCCTTACCTGATCAATTCCTTCAATTGAATCTTCAGCCCTTGGAAAAAGAAGTGAGAGGGGTGGCAGTAAAGACCACACGAAAAGAAAGACAAATAGGACCTCCCTTACATGTTTCCCCCTCCTCCCCTATTGTTAAAAAGGGAGATAAAGTACAAAGGCACTCAGTAAACTGTTAGATCCAATACAAATGTAATTTAACATTGCTATTAATTTTTTATCACAAAATAATCCCTTAATTAGCATAGAACTAGTGTCATTGAGTGAAAGCAAAGGTCACTCAGTCGTGTCTGACTCTTTGAGATCCCATGGATTATACAATCTCCAGGCCAGAATACTGGAGTGGGTAGCCTTTTCCTTCTCCAGGGGATCTTCCCGACCCAGGGACCAAACCCAGGTCTCCCGCATTGCAGGAAGATTTTTTACCAGCTGAGCTATGAGGGAAGTGTCATTGATGGTTCTCTGGAATGAGCTCCACCTCCATGAGGCAATGAGCCCAAGAATACGGGAGTGGGTAGCCTATCCCTTCTCCAGTGTATCTTCCCGATCCAGGAATCGAACTGGGGTCTCCTGCATTGCAGACAGATTCCTTATCAACTGAGCTATGAGGGAAGTGTCGTTGCTGGTTCCCTGGAATGAGCTCCACCTCCATGACGCAATGATTTAGTATCAGTCTTAGTCACCTTCAACTCCACCCCCTCCCTTGCCCTTCACATTGTCAAGCACAGTTTCCATTCACTCTATTTTCAGAAAGTCCTTCAATTCATTCTCCTCATCCAGTCTCTTTTGCCCTGAACTCAGCCCAGTTTTTTGTCATCTTGACACTGAATTATGACTGTCTCTTACTCGAAGATCTTCCCACTCTGTATCAGTTCAGGTCCTCCAAGGAACCAAGCCAAGATGGGATTAGATTTGCAAGATGTTGACTGGGGTGGGGGGAGGGCAATGGTAGGGAGAGGGACAGCATATGAAGGATAAAGAGAGAAGGAGGGAGTGGCAGAAGGTGGAGAGAGCCTCTGGACCCCCTGTAGGTCTGACACCTGTGAGGGGTGGAAGGAAGCCTGGGTACGAAGAGCCTCTGACCACAGTGGAGTCCTGAGAAAGTCTCAGTAGGCCGATGAGTAGTCTCCAAGCAAATACCCCCATTAGAGGTATCCCACATGGACAGAAATGAGGCTTTAGTACCCTTTGTGCTCAGGCGCTGATAGGCAATAGCCTGGGAGAACTGTGACCTCAGCATAAATATCAGAGTTATGGGGGAAAGACAGTCTTCTCAATAAAGGGACTAGATCAATTGGACATAAAGGAAAAAAAAAAACTTTATTTCCTCTCATACCATTCACTAAGATTAGTTCTGGGTGAACTGTAGATCTAAATATGAAAAGAAAAAGGCAAAAAAGTTTAAACTTTTAAAAATAATACAAGAGGGGACTTCCCTGGTGGTCCAGAGGTTGGGAATCTGCCTGCCAATGTAGGGGACATGGGTTCAACCCCTGGTCCGAGAAGATTCCACACACCCTGGGCAACAAGCCCTTAAGCCACATCTACTGAGTCCATATGTTGCAACAACTAAAGCCCATGCACCTAGAGCCTGTGATCAGCAACAAGAGAAGCCCACTCACACAACTAGAGGAAGTAAGTAGAGGAAGCCCACGTGCAGCAACAAAGACCCAATGCCGCCAAAAATAAATTTATTTTTAAAAATAACAATAATAATATAAGAGAATCCATTTACAACCAAGAAAGGAAACCTACAAACTACACAAGAAAAGAAGGATTCATTGGAATACATTGCAATTAAGAACTTCTATTTATCAAAATTCAGAACTTCTGTTTTGGAAGGCAGAAGAGAGTGAAAAGACAAACCAGGGTGAGAGAAGGTAGCTTCAATACATTTGACTGATAAAGGGATCATAACCAGACTATAAATAAAACTACTAAAAGTCAATTAAAAATTTAAAAAAAAACAACAAAGAACTGAGTAGAAAAAAAGGGCAAAAGACTTGAAAAGATGTTCCACCAAAGAGGATTCCCTAGTGGCCAATAAACTTATGAAAAGGTGCCTAATATCATTAATCAAGACAGGAATATACACTAAAGTCACAACAAGATATCACTAAGCTCTCACTTGGATGGTTAAATCTAAAAAAATCTGGTAACACCAAGTGCTGGAGAAAACATGGAACAACAGAAGGTCCCTGATGTTACTGAAGAGTGTGCAAAATGGTTCAGTCACTTTGGAAAACCGTTTGCAATCTTGACTACTAATAGGCTCAGCCTGTAACCCAAAAATTTCGTCGTAGGTTTGGAATTACCTAGAAATAGAATCACATATGCATAAGATGCACACCAAAAGACACGTACAAGAAAGAATGTTCACAGCAGCATCATTGTCATGAGGCAAATGTCCACCAAGAGTAAAAATGGATAAATAAATTGTGGTTGAGTTCTTCCATGATGTACCATAGTAAAAATTAATACATCAATGCTACACCTGACAATATGGATGAATTTTGCAAGTACAGTGCTGAGTGAAACCTACTCCAGGATTATACAAAGTTCAAAAACAAGTGGAACTAAAATTTGGTGTTTAGGGATTCACACTTAAGTGGCAAAACTACTGGGGAAAAATAAGCAAAGACATGATAACCATCAAAGTCAAGATGATGGTTACATTCAGGGAGATAGAAAATTAGAAAGAGATAAGCATGAGGTTTCGATATGCTAGCAACAGTCTACTTTTGACCTGAGTATTTGCCATATAATAACTTTTTAAATCTTCTTTTAACTTTCATGCATTTTTCTTAATTGTGTTATATTTCACAGCTTTTAAAATGTTTCTTTAAAATAAAAAATGAGAAAATCTTATAAAAGAGGAGCAATCTAGATAGACCTAATTCCTGCTCCTGAGAGCCTACACTTGATTATCTAATAGGGACTGTGTGAAAACCCTGGCAAAATGTAAAGAATAGAAGACCAAGCACAGAGAAGTTAATTTCATGATATGACAAAGCATTGCCATCTCTTTTTCAACTTTTCTTTCTCTTATTTATTTATTTTTGGCTATGATGGGCCTTCATCAGGCTTCCCTGGTGTCTCAGTCAATAAAGAATCCTCCTGTAATGCAGGACACTTCCTGCAATGCAGGAGACCTGGGTTTGATCCCTGCATCGGGAAGATCCTAGGAGAAGGAAATGGCAACCCACTCCAGTATTCTTGCCTTGGAAATCTCCTGGACAGAGGAGGGTCTTTGTTTCCGCATGTGGGCTTTTTTCTAGCTGTGGTACACAGGCTTCTTGCAGTGGCTTCTCTTGTTGCAGAGCACAGGCTCTACAGCACGGGCTCAGCAGTTGTGGTACACAGGCTTAATTGCCCCACGGTATGTGGGATTTTCCGAAACCAGGGATCAAACCTGCGTCCCCTGCATTGGCAGGCAGATTCTTAAGCACTGGACCACCAGGGAAGACCCTATCACTTCCTTTTATGATAAAAAAGTAGAAATCAGAAGGTATTATTAACAGAAACATCCATGGAAGTAAAACTGCATAGAGCCCCAATTGTCTGCTACCACCCCAACTATATAGAGAATTGAGATGACTGTTCTCCTCTTATCAGGGTTAGCACCCCCTCTCATAACCTGGCTGGCAGTTTGAACTCCAAAGAAAGACATCACTGTGACTCATACAAGCAAAAAGTGATTGACAGCTCATTTTCCCAGGGTACTTTGGGAACCACCTTGCAAAGGGTACTTTCAGTACTCTGGTAATTAATGTATAAGCTGGCAGGCACTTTTTCATTTAAAGACATTTATTTCTTAATTAAAATGACATGCAAATGTTAACATTTATTAATTATTTTACTAGCTCACAGCAGTGTAATTAGCTGACTTGAAAAGCTGAAAATGATACCTCCATCTTTCAGAAATTGCAGCACAGGGTTGAAATGATAATATGAAGTAAGAAAAGTGGTTCCTGGGTGCTCCTCATCTCCTTTCACAGTCTCCACCCCACATTCTACCTCTGCGACCGTTCACCAAGTGGGCTGTGAGGATTAGGATGTCTGATTTCCAAAGCCACCTTGCAACCACTGTGCTGTTCCAGATGACCTGGCAGAGGACACAGTAAAGCAGAGAGGAGCCATTACAAAGACAAGGGTGAGCGATGCAAAAAGACTGGAAAACCCAGCGACAGGTGGGGCAGTTTCTCCTTGGCGTGATTCACGGAAAGAAAGCGAATGCCTCAAGACTGCAGGCAATGGATTGGAAGAACTGAATGAGGGAGCACATCGTGATAAAATCAACACGCTGGGTCTGCTGTAAGTTATAGCCACTCTTCCTCATCAGTCGTAGCTGAGTCCCTGTAAAACTTCACCAGCTGCCAGTGAGCAACACATCTGGAGTAGGAGGGGCCTTACAGAGAGTCACCTGGGGTGGAGGGGCAGTTATTCTGCCTACTTATGATCAGCTGCGAGGAGCAAGCAGACATGGAGTATGGCCAGGAACATGAATGATTCAAAATATTCATTAGGTCTCACAGCCACAGTGTTGGGTCTACAAGTCCATTCAAGGGCAAGAGAAAAGTTTAGGATTATTTTTTAAAAGTGTATGTATGTGTATATACACACATATATATATATATATATATATATAAACTATGAAAAGAATACTACAACACCACAATCAATAAATACTTAACTACATGCCTACAAAATGTAATATTATGTCAGCCTCATTTGTTAAATTAATATTCATAAAATTTTCATTATGCTTAGAAACAATCTGCAGTTTAGGCTTTCTTTCTTCACAAAAATTCCAAGTGTAAATGAGAAACTACAACCAATAGTGAATTAAGTAAATTGTTCATAGCTTGATTGCTTTGAAAGCAAAATTATTTCTTACAGGTCTTCCAAGTGTTTACAGCCAAAAAAATTACATTTCCTGTAACATTTTATTTTTTTAAATGATGTAGGATGGAGCCTCCAAAGGAAGTGTTCCTAGATCTTTAAAACAGCACTGGCCAGCTTTGTCCTGAATCTGCAAAAAAGGACCATTAAAGGCCTTACCGAATCCAAGTTCTTCCCACAGTGACTGAAATGTTGTCTTCATTAAACTGTAATTACATCTGGAGGCAACACTTTCCACACTATGAGCACAGGATCTGGAGTCAGACTGCTCATGTTCAGATCTTTTCTCCATAATTCACTGTGCATCCTGAGGGAAGTGGCTCAACCTCTCTGAGCCTCATTTTCCTCATCTGTAAAATAAGGAGCATGATAGAATCCACTGTAAAAGGTTGGGAGGATTAACTGAGTTAATACATGTAAAGCATTTATAACTATGCCTGGCACAGAGTAAATATTGAATAAATGTTATTCATTCACAGAAACGTGGATCTGCCCTAAGAACCCTATCCAACTGTTTGATCATTTTTACATCTTTCCAAGGTGAATGTGCACAAAGGCAGGCAGAGACGCTTCTTCAGTCAGGTTTCGCCCAGGCAAGGTCAGGCCGTGCTTCCAGGCAGAACAGTAGAGGGTGTTCAGGGCCAGGGAACAGATAGGAATTGAGCAGAGAACAAGAAATCCAGGGCATAAACAGCATGTTCACAACGGAGACTCTTGCCCTTTGGTCTCTGAAATGCTTTTCTACCCCTCCCCCCAAGGTGGATTATTTGTGCCTATGGAGAGAAAAGAGAGAAACTTTGGAAAACTACACGGTTAATTAATCCTCAACAAACTGCATAGTTGACCTGCAGCAAATGGATGCTTCCTACAGAGGTGACAATTATTTGAATGCAAATTAAGTAGTTTATATGCCCTTAGCAGAGGGAGATAATTCCTTATAAACATCCATTTTGTTAGGAGGGAAAGGAAGGGAGAGAGAGAGGAAGGAAGGAGGGGAGAGAGGGAAGGAAGGAGGGGAGAGAGGGAAGGAAATAAGTGGAGGAAGAAAGGAAATAAAAGAAGGAAGAAAGACCCTAGAACCAAAGAATCTGTAGTATGACCTCATTTGTAAAAAGAAGAAAAAACAGAATTTGAACTCCACTTTTGATGTTCCATGTGTAAATGCATAGAAAAAAGACTGAAAGAATATACACCCAATTTTAGGGAGCACTACCTCGGAGAGGAGCACAGATTTTTAGTAGGGGGCGCTATGGTAGGAGAACAGTGGGAGTGGAGAGATGCCCGCAGTCTAAAGAGAGCAAATCCTGGTGAATGAGCTGGGTCCCCCAAACCTCAAACTAACTCACAACATGGCCACCCCCCACTGGAGGCCTCCCAGCCAGATCTGGGTATGGGAGTGAAACAGCAAGGAATTCTTGCCAGGGGAGAAGAAAACCAATCTGCATCTTACAGGCTAAGCAGCACCACTAGGCAAAGATGGCAGGAAACAAGCCAACTGGTGAGAAGTCCACGTGTCCAGAAGAGCCAAATAAGCTCCTGAGAGCCCCCGTAAAGCAAGCACACTTTCACATCTCTCTCCAACCGAGTATCTACGATGGTAAAAATCCCAGGGTAGTCTGCATTCAACTTACCTGTGCCTAGAGTTCCAGATGTGTAATATTTGTAGGCTGGAGAAAGCCTTAGCATCTCTGTCATCAAGGATGTGCCTGTCCTATAACAGCCAGGTGAGCGAGCATCTCAAAGTCACCCCATCTTCCTGTAATCCTCATGGTCTTCCTACAGGTACATCTTGAACACTCATCACCACCACAGTGTGCTAAGCATTTGTACAGTCAGGCCAATCAAGATGGCAGTTCTCAGGGCTTCCCTGGTGACTCAGTGGTAAAGAAACCACCTGCCAATGCAGGAGACACAGGTTTGATCCCTGATCCCAGAAGCTTCTACATGCCTCGGAGCAACTAAGTCCATGCATCACAACCTTGCTGTAGAGCCCAAGAGCCACAACTACTGAGCCCACGTGCCACAACTACTGAAGCCTGTGTGCCCTAGAGCCAGTGCTCCGCAGCAAGAGAAGCCACAGCAATCAGAAGTCCAAACACTGCAACTGCAGAGTAGCCCCACTTGCTACAATGAGAGAAAGCTCACACAGCACACAGCAATAAAGACCCAACACAGCCATAAATAAATAAGTTGGTGGCTCTCTTGCTCTCTGTGCATCCCCTTCCCAACCAGTCTCTGCTTCACCTGCACCCTAGTCAAACGACTGACCTTCCCTCCTAATCAGTACCTGCCTGCATACTTGCCCTCTGGCCCCAGCCACGGGTTGTCCTCATCAATCACTGTTCAGATCAGAACAGCGCCACTACGATAGTTTATCAAAGGGAAAACATTGGCCCAGGTGATTAACCGGAGGGGCTATGAGGGATGTGCCGCTCTGCTGGTTTCCCTGATAACTGGTGAGCCAACCTGATGTCAGTTCCCACTATAGACTCCTTCTCCTCCACCAGAGCAGCAAAGACTGCTGCTGTGTCCTGTCTGCTGTCTGCCTTACACGGTCACCCCAGGACCTTGCTTCAGAAGTTTAAACATTCCCTATCCAATAGATCACTGAGGTCTCAGTTGCCATCTCTAGGCTCTTCCTTTGGTTGTGTGGCTGGGCAGTGACAAGGGTTTCAGGCCTGTGGGGTGCAGCCCAACAGCATTTTATTCAGAGATGAAGAAGACACAGTCCTACCCCTGAGAGAGACAATGAAGTAAATGGGCAGTTACGGTTCAGTGGTTTTAGGGCTACAGTCTCAGGAAGCACGGGGTAGTATGGAAACATAGCGTGGTGTGGGAATGTACAACAAGTACACCTACCCCAGCACACCTGGAGTGGAAGACGTGGGTCAGGAGGTGATTGACCCTGGGCAGAGCCTTGGAAAGGGGGGAACAAGGGGAAGGCCAGAGCTGATGTGAATGAATGGGGATGCATGTCCACGTTCCTACATCCCCTTCTGCCAGCTTTCCTGACCTCACTGATGGCCAGTGAAACTGCAGTCTCTTTGCCACACACAGTGGGCATTACCTTACTATTCATTGTCACTGAAACCCATTGAGTTTCATCTGAACACAGTTTCATACAGGAACGTGGGCAGAACTGATTAGCCCCTATTAGAAGCCTGTCACTTCACTCCACCTCTAAACTGTAGCTGAAATAATTGGGTTCTGTTGTCAGGGAGGCTGCTTTTAGGGTGGGCAAGACTAAGTAATGCTGCTCTGATAGACTCTGAACCATCGATATAATGACTTTATTTGAAAAACTTAAACTTTTATGCTCAATATAGTAATACCTGTCTTGGCATTTTCATTTGTATTTTCCTTCTTGAACTAGTAGTTCCCTTCCTTCCCATTCACCCACGTCTGCCTTCTCCTATGACTTGAGTCACTCATGCCTTATAACATTGCTTTTTGCTGTTTTAGTTGCTAAGCCATGTCCAACTCTTTGTAACCCCATGGACTGTAGCCCACCAGGCTCCTCTGTCCATGGATTTCCCAGGCAAGAATATTGGAGCGTGTTGCCATTTTCTCCTCCAGGGGATCTTCTAGACCCAGGGATCGAACCCGTGTCTCCTGCATTGGCAGGCAGATTCTTTGCCTCTGAGCCATCCAGGAAACCCACCTTGTAATATCAAGTGGACTCAAATAGGTTTCCAAATCTCCTTTTTAAAAAACACATAGGGCATCAGTCTACATCTGGGCATTAAGATGGCAAAGAACAGAAGGAGATCAAGAAATCTATCTTTTTATTCCAATTGACAAATACCTATTAAATACTTTCTCTGTATAAGATGCTGTACTAAATATTAAGCAGAATGCAAATACATATAGGACATGTCTCAAGATCCTGACAGTTGGGAACAATAAGACCATTATTTAAAAAGAAACAAGCAGAATAAGGTGGGAACAAGTCGCAAATAACAGGTAGGCATTCCAAGAAAGGAGATCATTGTCTGAGAGGCAACTGCAAAGTTCCCCCAAAACTGAAAGTGTAAAACTAACACTCAAGTCTTAATGAGATTCAGCATGTTTTAAAAAATACCTTAAAGATAAAATATTGCTAGGAACAAACACTGGATAAATAAGGAAATTCTTTCAGTATTGTTACAGATCCAAAGTTGAAGCAATTAAATTGGTATATACATGGAAGGCATTAAATTAGCAATGAAACAGACTAAACAAATGTCAGAGGCAACTGTGGGGACCTACCCAAGATACGCAGGAAAGCAGACACCTTGGCCCACAGATTCTGGGTGCACATAGTGGGGACATCTCTCCAGTAGAGACTGGTGCTCTGAACCTGATATCCTTAACTATTTTAAAAGTGCAGCTCACCCCCACAACTACTTTGCTGTGATTACAGAATAACCTAGAAGCTTTGGAAAAAATTTGACCTTCTGAGTATACTTTCCTATTGAGACACAACACACTGACCAGAGAATGTACCTTGGTCCCAAAAGGACTTAAATTTTTCATTATAAATGAACAAAATATCATACTAGATTCCTTTTGAATCGCTCATGAAATTGGTCAATATGAGTCTATCCAGAGAGACGGATCCATTCTAGGTGTGCTTAGCCTAAAAGCTAATAATAGAAACCAATGCAAATTCACTGATGTAAATGGCACAAGCTGCCTTCAACAGTGGATTTTGCAATCAAAATAATGAACTTATGCAGGAAGAAGCCAAAGTAGCTTTTTTTCCTAAATAAAAAACTAGGATGATCTGAATTCAGTTAAACATAGAAATGAATCTTAACTGGTAACTAGAGTTACAACACATTATGAGATCATTATAAATATCTTGGAAGAAGAGTTACACAGTTTTAAAATAATAAGCTTTTGATGATAATACATTAGAGGAAAAATTTCAGAATGTGCCAAAAACAGGAGATCCAAGGGGGAGGTACTATCAGAGTGCAAATGTTTTTGAATTTCTTAGGAAGAGTTAAGACACTGATTCATTTTTGGAGTTGATAGACTAGGAAATGTAAATCTAAATATACTACTTAAAGATAAAAAGATAACTGTAGACTATTTGACTTCCAGTTGCAGCTAAAATGGAGTAAAGGGGACCAGATTTATCTGCTGCATGAACCTACCAAGAAAGCTAGACAAAATCTATAAAACAAAGGCTTTCCTTGTAGCCCAGTGGTTAAGAATTCACCTGCCAATGCAGGAAACATGGGTCCGAACCCTAGTCCAGGAAGATCCCACATGCCGAGAGGCAAGTAAGCCCATAAACCACAGCTACTGAAGCCCTCAGGCCTAGCACCTGTGCTCCACAGCAAGAGAAACCACCTCAGTGAGACAGCCGTGCACCACAACTAAAGAGTAAGCCCTGGTGCCACAACTAGAGGAAGCTTGCACCCAGCACTGAAGACCCAGTGCAGTCAAAAGTAAAATAAATATTAAAATATATATGGTGCGTGGTGGTTTAGTCACTAC
The DNA here is from genome assembly GCF_055505025.1 of Bos grunniens. Classification (NCBI taxonomy): domain Eukaryota; kingdom Metazoa; phylum Chordata; class Mammalia; order Artiodactyla; family Bovidae; genus Bos; species Bos grunniens. The sequence continues at coordinate 53,418,052 of NC_141180.1, forward strand.
ATCGTATCCGATTCTTGCAACCTCATGGACTGTAGCCCACTAGGCTCCACTGTTGATGCTGGGAGGGATTGGGGGCAGGAGGAGAAGGGGACGACAGAGGATGAGATGGCTGGATGGCATCACCGACTCGATGGATGTGAGTTTGAGTGAACTCCGGGAGTTGGTGATGGACAGGGAGGCCTGGCGTGCTGCAATTCATGGGGTAGCAAAGAGTCTGAACTGAGGCTCCACTGTCCATGGGATTTCCCAGACAAGAATACTGGAGTGAGTTGGCATTCCCTTCTCCAAAGGATCTTCCCAACCTGGGGATCAAACCTGGGTCTCCTGAATTCCAGGCACATTCTTTACCATCTAAGTTATGAGGGAAGCTCCATTAAAAAAAAAAGTATGTGTGGTGTGTGTATATATATATATATATACACACACATATAAGTTCAGTTCAGTTCAGTCACACAGTCATGTCTGACTCTTTGTGTAAGGTCACTCCTCCTCATTTCCCTGACCCAGCTCTGGTTCAGCCATCATCCCCCAGAATGGTCTTTCATGCAGTCTCTCTCAAGTTCATGCTCACTGACAGCAGCTGAGAGGTGTGCCGGAGGGACGGGGTATAGCGTTTTACTGTGTCCTATTGCAAACCACTTCAGTTCTCCCTGAAGCCCTCTGGAAACTGGCAACATGGGAGATACAGGTTAGTATATTGTGATTCCAGTTTGAGAAAAACTTCCATAATAGAGATAAACAAATATGCAAGAAGGAAGCCAAGTTTGCAGTGTTATAGGCTGAATCATTGCAGAAGGCAATGGCACCCAACTCCAGTACTCTTGCCTGGAAAATCCCATGGACGGAGGAGCCTGGTAGGCTGCAGTCCATGGGGTCGCTAAGAGTCGAACACAACTGAGCGACTTCACTTTGACTTTTCACTTTTATGCATTGGAAGAGGAAACGGCAACCCACTCCATTGTTCTTGCCTGGAGAATCCCATGGACAGAGGAGCCTGGTGGGCTGCAGTCCATGGGGTCGCACAGAGTCGGACACGACTGAAGCGACTTAGCAGCAGCAGCAGCAGGCTGAATCATGCCCCTCAAATTCACATGTTGAAATCCTAACCTCCAGTACTTCAGAATGTGACCGAATCTGGAGGGAGTGTCTTTACAGAGGTAATTAAGTTAAAGTGAGGTCATACAAGTGAACTATAATCCAGTGTGACTGCTGTCCTTATCAGAAGAGGAAATCTGGACAGAGATATATGCACACACGGACCAAGGGGCATCCATGAGGGGACACAGTGAAAAGGGGCTGCAAGCCAAGAACAGAGGCCTCAGAAGAAACCAACCCTGCTGACACCTTGATCTTTGACTTCAGCCTCTAGAATAGTAAGAAAATAAATTTCTATTGTTTAAGCCACTCAGTCTATGGTACTTTATTATGGCAGACTTCACAGACTCATATATGTTGTGAAAGTGAAAGTTGCCCAGTCGTGTCCAGCTCTTTGGGACCCCATGTACTATAGGCCGTAATACTGGAGTGGGTAGCCTTTCCCTTCTCCAGGGGATCTTCCCAACCTAGGGATTGAACCCAGGTCTCCCGCACTGCAGGTGGATTCTTTACCAGCTGAGCCACAAGGGAAGCCAAATACATGTTGCAGAAGCCAAATATTAGCCTCGTGTGCTGCTAAGTCTCTTCAGTCATGCCCAGCTCTTTGCAACCCTATGGAAGATAGCCCGCCAGGCTCCTCTGTCCATGGATTCTCCAGGCAAGAATACTGGAGTGGATTGTGCTCTCCTCCAGAAGATCTTCCCAACTCTGGGATCGAATCCACGTCTCTTATGTCTCCTGCATTGTCAAGCAGGTTCTTTACCACTAGCACCACCTGGGAAGCCCAATATTAGCTTTACAGAGACCCTATGTTCAAGCTGACTCAGATGAAATTGCTTCCTGCCTCCCTCCTTCCTTCAATGCCAGAGGGCCCTTTGACTCCTCTGTGCTCCTCACTCCTCAGCCTGGCACTTTCTGATGTTTGTTCTTACATCTATTTTTGTTATGCCCTTCTTGAAAGCACCTTGTTGCCCAGTCAGGCCCCTAAACTTAAAACCACATGAGATCTTCGAGGCCCGATGCTGGAACTTCCAACACAAACTTGAAAGTTATCCTGAGTGGCAGGGAATCTGGAGGGGCTGAAATGCTCTGGGGTTTCACACTGTTGTTGAATGTGCACGTTTTTTAAAAGGTGATAAGAACCTTTCTAAACAACAAACTTTCTTACTAAAAGTCTCACAGTTCTTTGTGGGATTTGAAATATTATGATAGATGGAACTGAATTAAGACTAAAGGAGAGAAAATGATGAAGCATGAGCAGTAAGGTGTGGGTGTTTGGAGCTCTTCACTTATTCCACAAACGTTTATGAGTGTCTATTACATGTAGGCACTGCAGACCCTGGAAAGCAAAATCTGTATAGGCCCTGCCTTCCAGAAGCATCTAGCAGGGAAAACATAAACTGACACAAATGTATAAATATATGAAATATGCATATACATCTACGTACATGTGTAATATAATATACAATAACAATCCATACAAAGTTCTGTGAGGACTAAGTCCAGGGAGGTTTTTATGTTTTTTTTTTTATTACGGTAAAAGTTCCATAATGTACAACATACTATTTTAACCATGAAGTGAAGTGAAGTGAAAGTTGCTCAGTCGTGTCCGACTCTTTATGACCCCATGGACTACACAGTCCATGGAATTCTCCAGACCAGAATACTGGAGTATGTAGCCTTTTCCTTCTCCAAGGGATCTTCCCAACCCAGGGATCAAACCCAGGTCTCCCACGTTGCAGGAGGATTCTCTGACAGCTGAGTCACAAGGGAAGCCCAAGAATACTGCAGTGGGTAGCCTATTCCTTCTACAGTTGATCTTCCTGACCCAGAAATAGAACCAGCATTTCCTACATTGCAGGCAGATTCTTTTCCAGCTGAGCTACCAGGGAAGCCCATTTTAACCAGAGCTAACTGAACTGAGTTCAGTGGCACTAAGTACACTCACACTATTGTGCAAATCTCTCCATCATCTACCTTCCGAATTTTTCATCTTCCTAAACTGAAATTCTATTCATATTAAACACTAAGTCCTCATTCCCCCTCCTCAACCCCCATTCCAGGCCCCTGGGATCTACCAAAGTACTTTCTGACTCTATGAATTTGACTATTCCAGGTTATCTCGTATAAATGGAATTAAACAATACTTGTCTGCAGTTAATGCATATTGGAAAGAAAGTGAAAATGTTAGTCATTCAGTCATATCCGACTCTTTGAAAACCCAATGGACTGTAGCCCGCCAGGCTCCTTTGTCAATGGAATGCTCCAGGCAAGAATACTGGAGTGGGTAGCCATTCCTCTCCAGGGGATCTTCCCAACCAAGGGATCGAACCCGGGTCTCCTGCATTGCAGGCAGATTCTTTATCATCTGAGCTATCAGAGAAGCCCCAATGTATATTCAAATGTGTTTTTAAGGTTATCTTGATATATGTCCTACAAACAAGTTGCACCTTCTTCCCCCTCCCCACACGGTGCTATACTGTAGGTTCTCGTTAGTTATATATTTTACACATAGTAATGTATAGTTTTGAGAGTGAGCATAGCTTGTCTGCTCTAGTCTGGGTGGGCAAGGAAGGTTTGCCTGGGAGTGACCTTTGAGCTCATGCCATGTAGAAGCTGTGGCCTCTCAGCTAACACTCCCCCTACTTCACTTCCTCTCCAGCACCAGGACCGGAAGCCTGAGGCTGCATTTTGCACACTCCCTGCCAGTGGGAGGCACTGGGAGGAGACTGAAAAGTGGATGAAAGGGAGAAGTGATCCTTTTTCCTGATTCCGGTGGCAGCGTCGGCAAGAGCAACAGAGGCAGTGACGAAAGCAGCAGTGGCGGTAGCGGTGGTGGTGGCGGCAGCAGCAGGAGCAAGGGAGGGCTCGGGGTTCCTGCTCCGGAGGCCGGGTCAGCACAGCCGCACAGCGGTGCACTCTGGTAAGGCATGTTCACTTTGTGCAGCCTCCTTAGAGGTGGATGGCCAGCGGCCTCCTCAAACGATCAGTTTTTGCTGTTCCACTGTCCCGAGACCTTCGTTACCAATTTCCTGGGTTAAATTCCCTCTGTTTAAAAAACCAAGAGTAGTTTTTGTTTCTCCAACCAAACTCATGCTCAGCTTCTAAAACAGCCCCAGGAAACTGACTCAAAAATAGGTATCTGGATTGGTCATCTGAGCGATCTTGGATTGAATGCAGTGATTACCTCAATGCCAGTGAGAAATTGGGATGCTGGTTTCCATGGTACACAGCAGCAAATGGTGACTTAAATTTTCACCGTTGGCCGCTTGGGAGGAAGTGCTTATGGGAGGTGAGGCTTGAGGAGACCAAGTGGTGGCTGTAAGTCACCATTTCGGTAGGAACAATGATTAGAAAGGCTCTGGATGAGCTGACTGCTTTCTGAACACACTGGTGAGTTAGATTGAAAAAAAAAAAAAGACCAGTTCAGGGCTTTACTATCTTAGCTAATGTCAGGATTGAAAAGTGAAAGTGTTAACCACTCAGTCATGTCCAGCTCTTTGCGGACCCTATGGACTGTAACCTACCAGGCTCCTCTATCCAGTATTCTCCAGGCAAGAATACTGGAGTGGGTAACCATCCCCTTCCTTCTCCAGGGGATCTTTCTGACCCAGGGATCAAACCTGGGTCTCCTGCATTGCAGGAGGATTCTTTACCATCTGAGCTAACAAGGAAGCCCTAATGTCAGGGTTAGAGAACCATAAAGTTTCTATTACAGCAAAAGAGAACCTTTTGTCTTATAGCCATGGAGCCAATCGAGCTAAAACATCAGAGCTCAAATTCAATCCTGTCGGCTGCAGAATTACAATGAATAGATTCACCACGTCTCTAGTGTGACCTCTGAGTCTATAATCAACCAATAAAGCCATGGCTCTAGGTCTTGGATACAGAGGTGAACAAGACCAACAGCACTTTCACCCTCAGAGAAGTCTGGGCAAAGATCTGGAGGAAAGGCCTTCTAGGGAGATGGAACAGCAAGTGCAAGGACCTGAAATGAAGCCAGCTTGGTTTGTACGAGAGACAGAAAAAAAGGCCATCGTGGCTGGAGTGAAGTGAATGTGGAGGGAAAGTAGTGGGAGAGGCAACAGGGGTCAGGTCTGGCAAGGCCATGGTGAAGATTTGTGTTATTCTGGTTTAATAAAAGTTAATGGAAGTTCAAGGAGGTGGAATATGGCAATACAATTTTGATACCAAGCCCCTGGGTCAGCAGAGATCCCACAGCCCCCAAGAAGACAGTCATTACTTCATATGTCAGCTGCAAGTTCAAGGGTTCTGAGGCCACCCACACTTCTGAACAACTGGCTAAAAATTCAGGAGGTTCTATGACTCCCTCGGGTTCAATTTTACCAGAGCAACTGACAGAACTCAGGCAAGCGCTAGACCTACACTTGCAGTTTTATTATAAAAGATACAAATCAGGACCAGTCAAATGAAGAGACACATAGGGTGTGGACTAGGAGCATCCCAAGGAATCAGGATGAGTCACCCTCCCAGCACATGGATGTGCTTACCAACCACTGATGCTCATCTAAGCCTCGGGGTCCAGAGCTTCCAGGTCCAATGACTCCCATCCAGAGCATTAGCATAAATGATCAAGACCCACCATGAATAACAATAGCATTTTTATCACCTGGGAAATTCTAAGGTGTTTTAGAAGCACCAAGCCAGGAACCTGGGACAAAGACCAAAGAAATTCTTTCTTATCCAACCACAGGAGAGTGGCATAATCTGAGTTAAATTTTAGAAGGAGCATTGCAGCTGCTATATGGTCCTATACAAGTCAACACAAGACATGGAGCTTACAGTGACCTTCTAACCAGATAGTCTCTGGTCAGACACCTTGGCTGTCCCTGACTGCCTAGTCTCCCTTGGTCCCTGTCCATTTTCCAAACCTGGCTTTCCAGCTTCCCCATTGATTCTAAGAGCTACGTAAGACCTTGAAATACATAGTCTGCTTAAACAAACCAGAGTTGGTTTCTGTTATTTTCTACCGAGCACCCTAAGCACTGCATGCTCTCTTTCTATCATTAGGTTTCCATAGTCTCTTCCACAAAGGAAAATGTGGTTGATCCTCAGCTCCTAAGTTCACATGTTCCACATCTGAACACTCAGACTGCTTTCAGTTTCATTTCCAAGTTCCTGGGAAAAGAGTCTGATTGTTTCATTTGGGTCAGATATACTCTCTTAGTCCAATCATACGTAGCTTAAAAGGCTGGGTTATGTAGCACAAACATCACCAGGGGGTGGCTAAAATTATTACAAATAGACTAGATCTCCAAACATTGTTTCCTACATATAGGTGGAATTTAGATAGCTGGGGAGAAAAAGTATGAATTGCAAGGAGAACATGAGCTGACGATGCATAGAAGCTGGAATGGTTGTGGCATTTTCAAAGAACAGGAAAGATTCTGGCCAAATCACAGAAGAGGGATCTGATGAGACGTGGAGGAGGCATGGGCTTGGCTATGAAGGGGGAGGTCCTATTATGGAGAATCTAGACACTTGGCAGAAAAGTTTCTACTTGTGAAGAAAATGGGAAGCCACGCAGGTTTTCTTGGCTGAAGAAAGGTCTTATAAAAGTATTACCTCAATAGTAGCAGCAAGTTGGATGGGAGATGATGGTGATAGAGATACAAGTTTTTAAAAAACAGAATACACTCATTTACTCCATATGGAAAAATGAGAGAAATAAATCACAATTATAAAATCCAAAGTTGTTAATGAGAGAGAGCAGTAAATCTCAAACTTAGAAACAACTGATAGATGAATGCCCCATAAAAAAGAACAGCCAGTGGCACTGTGTGTGCTTTCTGCGCTTGATCCTGTGATGGTCCCTGCCTCTCAGGAGGTAATAGCATGACAGAGAACCACCAAATCTAATGACCAGCTCCTTTCTTTTTTAAAAGGCGGGGTGGGGTGGGGGCGGGGGTGGAATCTTGCATTTTTGCTGACTCAGCTCCATTCACCACTAGGGGAAATTTATTCTTCATATGCACACAGAGCCTTGTTAAGAGCCTCTTCTCCCTCTTTCCTCTCATGTAATTTTTGTTCAGTTACCTCAGGAAAAGGTCTCTTGTGTCCCCTTTTTTTCTATTTGTGAGTCAAAGAAAAATGACCGTAATCATGAATGATAAGTTTAAAGCAGTACTAGTGATATATCCATGTGAGGAAAAAGGAAGGCCCTGCATTTGGGAGTGAAATGTAATGTCATCAAGAACCAATAGTAGCAAATTAGAAGGCCTGGGAAAGAGCCCAAATTTCCCTTCAGACTCTCCACTATAGTACCAATCTATATTTTCATTCTCCTTTAATGAAATCTATTTTTCCACAGGCATTATCATTTAGTAAGAATGAAAGCCTTTCTTCATCAATTTTAAGGATGAGAGATTAAATTACTTACATAAATGTTAATATTGCAGTGCAAACATTTTTTTAAACTCATTTTCCTTGCAAATATATGATATGGCATCAATGTTATAAGCGTAAATGGCATTACTGGGCCAGCCCGGGTACCTAGTTGCATTTATAATGACATTTTAGGAGAAAAATACATTATATCTTAAAACAAACAGGCTCTCTTTGATTTCTGGAAATCTAAATTTTGAAAGTTTAACACTGTTTAACTCAACAAAAGATTCTAACGGGAAATACAAAGTTATACAATTATTTTATGTAGAGTAATGGAGAATTCCAACATGCATGTTTGATGCACGTGACTTTCCTTTCTCACCACTTTATGTTTTGGTATTTGTTGTTTATTTGTTTATTGTCTTTATTTGTTGTTCTGAAGTTGTCATGATGAGTTCAGCTAGCTCACAGAGTGAAAAAAAAAAGATGAGCTGGAGGTATGAGTTTTGTTGCATGAGTTTTCTAAATATATTTATTGGTACTCCTTAAATTAGGCTCGAAGCTGGTTGTCTCTCAATTTAGAGCATCTTCCCACTTGCTTTAGCACCATCACGATCTCACTTTTATTGTCTGTATAACCAGATGCAGCTGCATTTATTTACATTTTTTAAATGAATGAAACTCTTAACTTGTTGACATATTGGAGAGTCTAAAAATGTCCCATTTAAAGTCATCCTCAACTACATCCGCATGGATGGCAGTTGAATTAGCCCCACTTTGTAGCAGAGTTGATTTTCAAGAGAAATGTTTACATGGAAATAAAGGATTTCGAAAGCCTTATTATTGGATGACACAGAAGAAACTATTTTTGTTGCATTTCAAGTTTCCAACTGAAATTTCAAGTCAAGGCCATGAGACAAAATCTACAGGAACAAAATGAAATGGGAGTACAGCTGCGCTCCTGTTTCAGACTTCCCATAGGCTACTTCTCCACCAACTAAATCACCTCCTTTTGAACTTCTGGCTCTGGTGAAAAAAGATCAAGAATTCTTTTTTTCTTTTTAGCTGTGTTGGGTCTTAGTTGCAACATGTAGAGTCTAGTTCCCTGACCAGGAATCAAACCTGGACCCCCTGCATTGGGGGTGCAGAGTCTTAGCTGCTAGACCACCAGGAAAGTTCTAGATCAGGAATTCTGAAGCTATAATATATACTTCAACACCAGCCTCTCAGTGATCCACACTGTAGGATTTGCTTAGTATTCATTCATTTGCTAATATTTGCAGAGAACCCACTATGTATAGTCAACACTATGGTTTTTCCAGTAGTCAGGTATGGAGAGTTGGACCATAAACAAGGCTGAGCACCGAAGAATTGATGCTTTAGAACTGTGGTGTTGGAGAAGACTCTTGAGAGTCCTTTGGACTACAATGAGATCAAACCAGTGAATCCTAAAGGAAATCGATCCTGAATATTCATTGGAAGGACTGATGCTGAAGTTGAAGCTCCAATACTTTGGCCACCTGATGGGAAGAACTGACTCACTGGAAAAGACCCTGATGCTGGGAATGATTGAAGGCAGGAGAAGGGGATGACAGAGGATGAGATGGTTGCATGGCATCACCGACTTGATGGACATGAGTTTGGGAGTTGGGAGTTGGTGGGAGGGAGAGGGAAGCTCTGGGAGTTGGTGATGGATGGGGAAGCCTAGCATACTGCAGTCCATAGGGTTGCAAAGAGTCGGACATGACTGAACTAACTGACTAACACTATGTATGAAGGTGGCTCAGTGGTAAAGAATCCCCCTGCCAATTCAGGAGATGGAGGAGACTGTGGGTCCCATTCTGGGGTTCTATCCCTGGAGGAGGAAATGGCAACCCAGTCCAGTGTTCTTGCCTGGGAAATCCCATGGATAGAGGAGCCTGGCAGGTTACAGTCCACAGAGTTTCGAGAGTCAAACACGACTTAGTGACTGAGCATGTACACACACTACATGTGAAGCTCTAAGGGATGGACACAGAAAGGAATAAGATTCAATGGCTGCCCTTGAGAAGCATACAATCTGGACAGAAGGCAACTAGCTATAATATAAAGCAATGTAAAAATAAGAACTATAGGAGAGGAGTAAGAAAAATACTATGGAAAGATGAAGTCAGGAATAATTGATTCCAATTAGGTGGCCCAAGAAAGGCTATATGGAGATCTAGATTTGAATGGAAGCTAGGAAGATTCTACAGACAGTATAAAAACAGAGATTTTCATGACTCCTCTGGTGGTCTGGTAGTTAAGCTTCCATGCTCCTAAGGCAGGGGGCATGGGTTCAATCCCTGGGTGGGGAACTAAGATCCCACATGCCTTATGGTGTGGTCAAAAGAAAAAGCATAGAGGTTTGAATGGCAAATTCAGGGAAGGGTGAGGAGTGCAGTGTGACATGTGCAGGGCCAGAGATGGGCATAGTGGGTGAGGAAGCTCAAAAGACAGATAAGGGCTCAATCCTGGAGGGCCTTAAAGCTACAGATAGGAACTGAGCCAGATACTTTGGCCAAGAAAGAGCCACTGAAGATATTGAGGGGGTAGAACTGTCTGACCTGTTTATAGGAAAATAACTCATCTGACAATTAAGAAAATGGACTGGAAATTTAATATGTCAAAAACCTACTGAAATAATTCAGAGAAGAGTTAAGTACTTAAATTAGAGCAGAACCAAGGTAATGGAGAATTCCAAGGTAATGGAGAATTCCAACATTGAGTTGGCATCACCAACTCAATGTCCATGAGTTTGAGTAAACTCTGGGATTTGGTGATGGACAGGGAGGCCTGGCATGCTGAGGTCTGTGGGGTCACAAAGCATCAGACACGATTGAGCGACTGGACTGAAGGTAATGGGTGGATGAATCACAAGCTAAAATTAAGATTGTGGGAAGAAATATCAACAACCTCGAGATATACAGATGATACCACCCTGATGGCAGAAAGCAAAGAGGAACTAAAGAGTCTCTTAATGATGGTGCAAGAGGAGAGTGAAAAAGTTGGCTTATAACTCAACATTCAGAAAACTAAGATCATGGCATCCAGTCCCATCACTTCACAACAAATAGATTGGGAAACAATGGAAACAGTGACAGATTTTATTTTCTTGGGCTCCAAAATCACTGCAGTCGGTGACTGCAGCCATGAAATTAAAAGATGCTTTCTCCCTGGAAGAAAAGATATGACCAACTTAGATACTATATTAAAAAGCAAAGACATTACTTTGCTGACAAAGGTCCATCTAGTCAAAGCTATAGTTTTTCCAGTAGTCATGTATGGATGTGAGAGTTAGACCACAAAGAAAGCTGAGCCAAAGAATTGATACGTTTGAACTGTGGTGTTGGAGAAGACTGTTGAGAGTCCCTTGGACTTCAAGGAGATCAAACCAGTCAATCCTAAAAGAAATCGATCCTGAATATTCATTGGAAGGACTGATGCTGTAGCTGAAGCTCCAATACTTTGGCCACCTGATGGGAAAAGCTGACTCATTAGAAAAGACCCTAATGCTAGGAAGGATTGAAGGCAGGAGGAGAAGGCGATGACAGAGGATGAGATGGTTGGATGGCATCACCAACTCAATGGACATAAATTTGACCAAGCTCGGGGAGATAGTGAAGGACAGGGAAGCCTGGTATACTGTAGTCTATAGGGTCGCAAAGAGTCAAACACAACTGAGCAACTAAACAGCAACACAGATACAGATATGAGCGTTGGACCATAAAGAAGGCTGAGAGCCAACGATTTGATGCTCTCGAATTGTGGTGCTGGAGAAGACTCTTGAGAATCCCTTGGATTGCAAGGAGATCATACCAGTCAATCCTAAAGAAAATCAACCCAAATATTCATTGGAAGGACTGATGCTGAAACTGAAACTCCAATACTTCAGCCACCTGATGCAAAAAACTAACTATTGGATAAGACCCTGATGCTTGGAAAGACTGAAGGCAGGAGGGGAAGGGGATGACAAAGGATGAGATGGCTGGATGGCATCACTGACTCAATGGACATGAGTTTGAGCAAATTCCGGGAGATGGTAAGGAACATGGAGGCCTCGCGTGCTACAGTCCATGGGGTTACAAAGTGCTGAACATGACTTAGTGGTTGAACAACAACAACAATCAAAAGTTCTTAGAGATTCCTACTTACTGTTATTACGACCACATCAAAAAAACTGAACATCGTCTCCCCTTAGTAATGGAAGTATGGTCCTAGCTTTCCTCCATACACTTGCTCAGAAGAAATTCAGAAACATCTACTGGCCAGTCAGTTAGGTACTGAAACCTACCAAGTCCTTGAGACTTTCATGGGGTGAATTAAGAAGGGAACAAATGCAGGAGTTTGGCAAAGCAGAAGTTTCAGACTTTTCCCTCTCAATTATCTGACTTCTGTTCTTAGATCTACCCTACTTTAGTTGATGAAATGAAGTCCCTATTGCTTATCGTGGGTGAAAATGATGACTAGCCATACACAATCCATCAGGGTAGCTGAAATTGCTCAGGCATCTCCTTGTACCCCCAACTAGATGGCTGTTATATAGTGACTGCTGTTATACACTTTTAATGTATACAGTGCTTCATAGCTAAGGAGCACTCTTCCTTACACTGACTCATCTCCTTCTCACCACATTCTGGTAAGAAAGATACAATTTCATTCTCCCTGATTCTCACAGACAGAAATCTCTTGAAGATTTCTCTCAGGATTGCATTCGGGTCATCTTTTCATGTCCTTCTCTAGCTCATTTTCTCTATTAACTGGAATCTAGCTCACCTTCTTCCCCTTAGCACAGGATTTTTTTTTTTTTTTCCTTTCTAACCTCATCCCTGGTCAGTATTCTCCTTCTGGCAATCCTTTCCTCCGAGCTAACAATCCACCATTATCTGTCCCATTTTTGTTAGGTTTCTCTCCCTCTGCCTCTGCCCCCATCGCCCTTGAGCTTTAAAAGCAACTGCATTAGAACTTAGCATTCAGAGACAGCTATTTCTCACATAAAAATAGGTGCCACCAAAATGCAAATAGGATCAAAATGGGGACTTTTATACCAGGCATATCCTTGGACAAGCAAATCGAAGCTGAGGGAAGGGTAGGCTCCTGAGAACTGACTCCCTGCCCCCATCTGGCATGATCTCTGCACAGTCTCAGCCCCCATCTCTTCTTGAGAACCCACTCTCTAAACTGCTTCATGCTTCTTTGTAGCCCAGGAAAGCTGACCTTTATAGGCTCCATGCCAGCTGCCCTCCAGCTTCTGGTTGGGTGAAGCAAACAGGTATCAGAGGATGGAAGAGGAGAATGAGCAGATGTGTATCCCCTGGTTCCCTCCCTGCGATGCAGATCCTCTTAGACATTCACCTCCTATAGCCACAGCTACTGCCGTCCCTGGCTCCGGGGAGTGTCCCTCCCTGACTCATTTAGGTTAAGGGGTGGTAATGGCACCTTCCATTACGAACTGCAGTTGGTAGGAGTCATCCTTCATCATCCTTGTTAGTTTCCTTGCCCCTGTCCACCTTTGTGTTTCCCTTCATTAAAGTCTCCCTAGTCAGCACATCTGAGGGTGACCTGCCACACAGGGTCCCTTCACAGAGCACATGGTGCTCAGCAACTCCCCACGCACCCCCCACAATGATAGCAACAACTGCAAATACCTTAGCAATAAACAATTAGCTAAGTTAACCCAACAGGGTGCAATGACCTAGAGAAATGTATCTTAAGGCAGATAAACACTGGGGAAAGAAAAAATGTTTTCATTTCCTAGGGCTGCCATGACAAAGGACTACAAACTAGGTAGTTTAAACCAATAGCAATTCATTCTCTCACAGTTCTGGAAGCTAGAAGTCCGAAATCAAGGTGTCAGCAGGGCCATGCTTCCTTAAAAGGAAGGGGAGAACCCTTCCTTGCCTCTTCCAGGTTCAGGAATTGTTGAGGATCCTTGGTTTTCCTTGGCTTGAGCTGGAGCCCTTCAGTTTCTGCATCTGTTATCACATGACCTGCTCCCTGTATGTCTCCACCTTCATGTGGCCTTTTCCTCATTTAGTCCCGGTCCAAATTCCCCTCTTCCATAAGGACATCAGTCAAGTTGAACTATGGCCCACCATAATGGCTTCATTTTAACTTGATTACATCTACAAAGATCTGATATCCAAATAAGGTCCCATTCTGAGGTCCTAGGGGTTAAGATTTCAACATGTCTTTTTAGGGGACACAATTCAACCCATAGAAGATGGGTTCAGAAGTATAGGCTGCTAGATGTCTGTGACTGCTTCACGTTTCTAAAGAGACCAAAGCGGCAAGGCATGCTGTCTACAGCTGATTAGTACCTGCCAACACAGCACCTGTGCCTGCCTACAGGGCTCAGCGTGGGGGATTTAAGAAGACACCAGCCGCCTGGACTTGTTCGCTGCAAATTCAGTACGACTTGTGAGCCAAAATATCAGCTCCTCTAATGAAGCTGTGAAAAGGTGAGAAATGTAATAGGTCGTGTTTGTGAAAGACTTGAGGAAGCTCCGGGGGAATCCGCTGTCTATGGTGATGACCTATAATCATAGGGGCTATATTTAGACTCTTCCGTTACAGAAAATGATACCACGTTTGCACTGGTCTTAACATGTTTATTTTCCTCAACATGTTTTTGAGTCCATTACTGCTTCTTTCAAAGACACGAACTCGAGAAAAAGAATCTCTGTTCTGAGTCCACAGACTTGCTACTTGGGTGTTCCAAGCTGGCAACTGGTATTTTTAACAGGTTTTTTTTTTTTTTTAATAGAATCAAGGGACAAAAGTCTGGTGATATCTTTAGATAGACTGAAAATCTAGAATTCTTAAATCCCAAGCTATAAGCTACAATTCTCCCTTGCTTGACCCTATAAAATCAACTCAGTGTTTCTCAACAAGCTTTACCACCCTAGAGCATTGCCCGAACTCCTCTACCCAGCGTTTCAGATCCACAGTAGTCTCAAAAAACCACATGCACATCTTATATCCAATCATGTCATTCCTTTTACTTATTTCGTCAGCAAATACTTTAGTCACCTACTGTTTGCTTAGCAGGCATTGCAAACAGCAGGTTCAACTGTGTCTCCCAAAAAGATACACTGAAGTTCCAACTGAACCAGGACCTGTAAGGGAACCATGCTGTTTAGTCGCTCAGTCGTGTCTGACTCTTTTAGGGACTCCATGGACTGTAGCCCTCCAGGCTCCTTTGTCCATGGGATTTCCCAGGCAAGAATACTAGAGCAGGGGGCCATTTCTTTCTCCTGGGGATCTTTCTGACCCAAGGATCAAACACAGATCTCTTGCATTGGCAGACGGATTCTTTACCACTGAGCCACCTGAGAAGCCCAAAGGGAACTGTACCCAGTACCTGAAAATGTGATCTTATTAGGAAATAGGATCTTTGCAGGTACAATAGAGCTAAGATGACGTCATACTCTCACATACATCAAAAATAAACATATGGTTACCAAAGGGGAAGGTGGGAGGAGGGATAAATTGGAAATTTGGAATTAACAGATACACAGTACTATATATAAAATAAACAACAAGGACCTACTGTACAGCACAGGGAACTATATTCAATATCTTGTAATAACCTATAATGGAAAAAAATCTGAAAAAGAATATGTGATTCACTTTGCTATATACCTCAAACATTGTAAATCAACTTTGTTCAGTCGCTCAGTTGTGTCCGACTCTTTGCGACCCCATGGACTGCAGCCTACCAGGCACCTATGTCCATGGAACTTTCCAGGCAAGAGTACTGGATTGAGTTGCCATTTCCTTCTCCAGGGGATCTTCCCGACCCAGGGGTCAAACTCAGGTCTCCCACATTAGAGGCAGACGCTTTACCATCTGAGCCACCAGGGAAGCCCAGTTATATATGAGGGAGGGAGTAAATGGGTGAAAGTCACTCAGTCGTGTCCGATTCTTTGTGATCCCATGCACTGTAGCCCACCAGTCTCCTCTGTCCATAGAATTCTCCAGGCAAGAATACTGGAGTGGGTCTGGGGACATGCCCTGGAGGTGCCGGCCCGAGGCAGCTGGTTGTTGACAGATCCCGGCGCCAGATCCAGCCCCCTAGGGGAACCATGTCTCCTGTAGCTTTGGGTGCTACCAGTTGTGCCAGGCGCACGGCGCTGTGCAAGAGGAGACGCCGTTTGAGTTCTCTGTGAACGTTTGGAGGAGGAATGCCAGAGCTGCTGGCTGAAAGCTATCCAGACAAAAGAAATATCCCCAGGATGGACTCTCTGGTTCTCTTCTTGCTCTACCTGGCTTTGGTGCTGGTTGGTTTTGTGATGATCTGCATCGGCTCAAAAACCCATTACTTGCAAGGCCTAATCAGCAGAGGAGCACAGATATCTTCATATATAATTCCCAAATGTCTTCAGAGAGCCATGCTAAGAGTGCTTCATCACCTCTTCCATACAAGAAACTACACCTTCGTTATCCTGCATCTCACCTTGCAAGGGATGGTTTATACCAAATATACCTGGGAGATATTCGGCCTCTGTCAAGAGCTGGAGTTTTTGTATTACATTTTTCTGCCTTATCTACTGCTGATTGTAAACCTGTTTTGTTTTTTTTTTTGCCCTTAGTTGTGTAACCAACCCTGGTACCATAACAAAAGCAAACAAATTACTGTTCCTTTAAGTTTATGCATTCGATGAAATGATGTTCCCAAAGAACAGGAGGTGCCCTACTTGTGATTTAAGGAAACCAGCGCAGTCCAAGCACCAAGTGTGTAACTTGTGTGTGTACCAGTTTGACCATCACTGTGTGTGAGTGAAAAACTGCATCGGGGCCTGGAACGCCTGGTATTTCCTCTCCTACCTCTTGATGCTGACAGTCTCAGCCACCACCATGGCCGTGGTGAGCACCATGTTCCTCGTCCAGCCGGTGGTGATGTCAGACTTGTACCTAGAGACTTACACTGATGACCTCGGACACTTGTAGGTTGTTGACCCTGTCTTCCTTATTCAGTACCTGTTCCTGACCTTCCCAAGGATCCTCTTCCTGGTAGGCTTTGTCGTGGTGCTGAGCTTCCTCTTGGGGGGCTACCTATGCTTCTGTCTGTACCTGGCTGCCACCAACCAGACCACTAACAAGCGGTACAAAGACGACCGAGCCTGGTGCCAGCACTGCCGCCATATGGCCAGGCCCCCATCAGCAGAGTCCCAGGCTTACCAGCACATCCACTCCCATGGGCACTGCAGCAACCTGCGAGAGATCTTTCTACCTGCCGCTGCACATTATGAGAGAAAGAAGAAATAGGGATGGGAAGAGTGGTGCTGGCTTTTAAATACAGTATACATTTATTTATACATATGGATACTTTCTAAAAAAAAAGAATACTGGAGTGGGTAGCCATTCCCTTCTCCAGGGGATCTCTTTACTGTCTGAGCCACTATATATATATATATATATATGTATGTGTATATATATACACACATTCTTTTTCAGATTCTTTTCCCTTACAAGTTATTACAAAATATTGAGTATAGTTCCTGTGCTAAACACTAGGACCTTGTTGGATCTATGTGTGTGTGTGTGTGTATTTTAATTCATCCTAATTTATTCCTCCCCTGCTTTCCCCTTTGGTAACCATAAGTTTGTTTTCTATGTCTGTGGGTCTATTTCTATTTTGTAAATAAGCTTATTTAAAGATATGAAATTCTTTTTTTTCTTAAGTTTAAACCTTTCAATTTGTATCAGGACAGAGGAGCCTGGTAGGCTGCAGTCCATGGGTTGCTAAGAGTCAGATATGACTGAGCAACTTCACTTTTACTTTTCACTTTCATGCATTGGATAAGGAAATGGCAACCCACTCCAGTGTTCTTGCCTGGAGAATCCCAGGGACGGGGGAGCCTGGTGGGCTGCCCGTCTATGGGGTCACACAGAGTCGGACACGACTGAAGTGACTTAGCATAGCATAGCCTGAAGAAACAAAATTCTTAATAGAAAATGCAGGAGAGGTAACTGTCAAATGAATCTGCTGTGCCTCCCCTCGGACCTCTGACAGTAGCCCTGAGCAACACGAACGCCATCCCCTGGGACATGGCCAGCCTGCCCAGTGTCTCCTCGGAGAAGCCCTCCCTCCTGTCTTTTCAGTCTTGCTGGCTCCTGACTCTTGTTCTCTGCTTCCCGGCTCCTAATTCTGATACCTCTTCTACTTGGCCTTTGGCTCCTTCCACTCACTGCCCTGGGAGCCCTCATTCCTTAGTCTCACTGTTTATCCCTTGTGCATTAGCCCACAGATCCCTAACCTTGAGCGTTAGTCTTGCCATGTCTCATGTCATCCTAGGTTTCATGGTCATGGCTGGCAAACCTACACCCCCAACCCCCCCAACATGTGTGGAACACGCTGCTGTCACACATGCATGTGTGGGGCAGAACATGCCACCATCACTGTGACAAGCATGCCCCGATGGACTGTCTCAGCTGAAGTTCAGGATGGGGACCTGGACTGTGGGGGGCCGGATGTCATTCACCTGGGAGGAGGGGAGAAGGGCGGTTCATAGTACCAAGCAGTATGCCAGTGACACGCTGACATGAAAGTCCTCTCAGGCCTTGGATGCCAAACCAAAGAAACAGAGGAACATATTCAACTAGGTCTTCCCTTTACTGCATTAATTCCTGAAAGATAGTTGTTTCAGTTAAAGTCACTCTCCTCCCTTTCAGTTAACAAAGGGTGCAGAGCACCAAACAAACCCAAAGCACACCCCACTCCAGTACTCTTGCCTGGAAAATCCCATGGACAGAGGAGCCTGGTAGGCTGCAGTCCATGGGGTCGCTAAGAATCAGACACGACTGAGCGACTTCACTTTCTCTTTTCACTTTCATGCATTGGAGAAGGAAATGGCAACCTACTCCAGTGTTCTTGCCTGGACAATCCCAGGAACGGGGAAGCCTGGTGGGCTGCCGTCTATGGGGTCACACAGAGTCAGACACGACTGAAGTGACTTAGCATAGCATAGCATATGCATTTCCCATAGCTGATTGTAACTACAGGATTTTCAGTTGCAAGTTTCAGAAACTGAATCACACGGTCGCAGGCAAAGTATCTCATATTTGTGGCTCATACAGTGAAAAAGTACAGGAGAGTAACTGTCATCAGAGCTTGATTGAGGACATCAAACTTGGCCTCTCTCCATCTCCTGCCCTGGTTTCATCTCTACTGGCTACATTTAGGCAGACACTCCTCATGCAATGCAGAACAGTCCTCCGATGGCTCCAAGCTCACATCCTATCACTGTAACACCACCAGTGCAAAGGAAGCTTCTTTCTCCCAGGAGATTCTCAAAAGTTCAGAAATTGAATCTCATGGCTGGGCCCTGACCTCAGTCATGGGGCTATCTCTGAATCAACCACTGTGGTCAAGAGAAAAGGATAAACCACATAGTCTGAGAACTGAGAAGAGGGCAGTTCTTCAAAAGAAAATCAGCGCGCTATTACCTAGGAAGAGGAAATTGATTCCTAGGAAGGCAAAAATAACAAATGTATTCTACAATGCATCCCTACCCTCTTATTATTCCTATACAACCTTCTTTCCATTTGTACAATTTCTATAATCCATTTTCTATATAATATAATCTATATCCCTAACATAGTATAACCAAACCACACGCATCTAAAAATTAAATCACACCCTCTCCAGTCATAAACAATCCAAATTATGCCATTTTTATACCCAGGTCCAAGACCAGGCTCTCTTAAGTTATGTGGGTTCCTCTGAATGAGGTCTGGATATAGCACGTAGAGTTTGACATCCTTCAGACTAAATGACAGACATAAATACTCCCAACGTATACAGCAGTGTTCTTGTAAACAACAGTGAAAAGAAAATAGGATAATACAATAAATGTCTCATTTGGAAATGAGAAGGGGAAACAGGCCCTGATAAGCAGCCTTTACTGTGTTCTGCTGGACAAAAACAGTAAGGACTCGTGGGCTAGCAGTGAGTGGGGTCCTTGCCAGACCATCTGACAACCCCGGTTCTGCTCTGAGAGAATCCCCTCTGCCCGTTGTCCCCCATTCCCATCTGAGGAGAGACACTGGGGAGGACTCACTTCCAGATGGCGCAGGTTGCAGAATTTGGGCTTGCCTCAGGGCTGAGCAATCACAAGCCCCCTTGGCCATGCTGAGATTTCTCCAGCAAAATAAATCCCTCAGAAGCTCACTACTTACTACTCTTTCAATTTGCATTTGGTCATTTCATGGAATATTAACCAAAGCAAGAGATATTGTCCTTAATCTAAACTCTGGCTTGGGAGTTTGGTTTCTTAGCAGCAGCTTGAGGGCTCTTCCCTCCTTCTCAGCTTAATGGCCTCCACTTTCTCATCTGCATCAGTAAAATTCCAAACCGGAGCCTGGAAAGGGAAGATTCAGCGAAGCTGCCTCTCAACCGCAGCCAGGGGATAATTATTATTTTAATGAATCATTGATTTGTACTCTCACAACCATCTCTCTTCTTCCATAGCCTATGATTAGAAGATTTTTTTTTAATGTTATTGACAGAGAAATGCTGAAATCACACATGAATGATCACAAAGTGAGCACACCAGTGTAACCAGTGCCAGGTCAAGAAATAGGACATCAGGGCTCTCAGAAGCCCCTTGTGTGCCATCCCAATCAGACCTCCTCCCATTTTCCCAGGGTCTCCATTCGCCTCATTTCTAACGCCGTAGGTTGTTTTTGCTTATTTCAAAGCTTACATAAATGGAACCCTACAGGATGTGTTATGTCAAGCTTCTTCACTCAAAATTATATCTACCAGATTTAGTCCTCCTGGTGACGCTGGCAATAGTGTGATCGTGTTCATTGGACTATAGAGTTCATTGCAATTATTTACCCATTCGCTGTTGATAGGCGTTGAAAGTTTTCCACTTTGGGACTGTTACAAACAATGCTGCTAAGAATATTGTTGCACCTTTTGGTATATATGCACTCATATATCTAGGAGTGGAACTGTTTGGTAATAGGATACGCACACATTCAATTCTAATGGATAATACCATGTTTTTCCAAACCACCTATTTACATTCCTACCAGAAGTGTCTGTGGGCTCCAACAGTTCCTCAACAACATGGGTATGATCTGTCTTCTTTATTGTAGCTGTTCCGGCAGAACCTATAGTGGGATCTCCTATTTGTTTTCATTGCATTTCTCTCATGACAGATGAGGTTGAGCATTTTCTCATGTTTATTTGGATAGTCCCTTTTGTGAAGGCCTGTTGATCAGTCCTGCCCACTTTTCTATTGGTTTGTCTCTTATTTGCTTATTTGCTCCAGATATGGGCTCTTTGTCAGTTATATATGCTGTAGTATCTTCTCCCACCCCGTGGCTCGTATTTTCACTCCACCATGATGTCTTTTGATGACCATGAGGATGAGCTGCAATCAAGCTCAGGCTGCTTCCTGGTTTTAGTCTTCTGTTCTGTTCTGTTTCTAGTCTTCCTGCTTTTGCTGGGACAAACTTCATCATAAGGCAGAGAACTCACCTCTTCCACCCTTACAAGGTATAACTTCACCTGGCTCTCAGTTATGAAAGGCAGAAAAGACCTTTTTTATCGACATTTTTTTCCTCTTTTTCTACTTCTAGATGGACCAACTTTGAAAGAAGCTTGTCTCTTTCTCATAAAAAACTCACTGAGCACTTTAAGAAGCAGCCAACACATTCCACAGGCTAAGACGTTCTACAAGGACTTTAATGATTCCAGTCTCAAATGGCACACGCTCTGTGTTCCAAGAAAGAATGGGCAGCAATTTAACTAGATGCCTTGTTAGAGCATAACAAAGATAGCTAACTTCTCAGCTAGGGGTAGTCAGATCCCGCCTGACCTTCCATTCTACCTTAGATGGTACTAATTTTAAAGTCTATCACTTGGGCACTTCCCTGGCAGTCCAGCGGTTAAGACTTAGCTTTTCAAAGTGAGTGGTACACGTTCAATCCCTGGTGAGGAAACTAAGATCCCACATGCCTGACAGCTAAAAACTCAAAACATAAAAACAAATAAATAATAAAGTCTATCACTTGTAACACTTCATGGCTAGAGACTGACACCTAGCTGGAATCTTTCACAATTCAAATTAGCTCCTGTGAAAAAAATGACCGGGGGAGTGGCAGCGGGGGTGGGGGGGCGGGGGTAGGTGACAGATTTATTAGGTCACATAACTGAGTAGTCTCAGTATAAATCAGTCATAACTGCATGCTGCCACTGCTACTACTAAGTCGCTTCAGTCGTGTCCGACTCTGTGCGACTGCATACAGGGGCTCAATTCCATTTGGACCAAGCTTCTCACTGTCTTTCCATTTTTCTTTCCTCTGTGTTAGCACTGTGTGCCATTCATGGGAATCTTCTGGCAGTCCAATAGTTAGGACACTATACTTTCACTACTAAGGGTGTGGGTCCAGCCCCGGTCAGGGAACTAAGATCCCGCAAGTCATGCACTGCAATCAAAAAAAAAAAAAGTAGTCAAGTGGCATTCATTGTGTTAGCACGTGTATCATTCATGCATTCAGGCAGGCAGGCAAATTCACCACCAACAGTTTTAACTGGCATGCTATCTTCTCAGACTCCAGGGTAAGTAGAACATGTCTTTTCCTAACAGTTCAAACAGAAGTCCTGAAATTTATCCTCAGATCATGTTCCCACTTGCAGAATTTTGGGAAAGGGTCCCTTCCCCCTCCCTCCACAGCCGGAGGAAAACCAGTGAGTGCCACTGAAGGAGGCCCAGTGGATATCCAGCAGGTGAAAATAAAAGATGTTCTCAACAGTCATTTACCAACGGAAAGCATCTTGATAACTTGGAGGAAACAGTATGACTTATCCACCCATGGTCCATTTTCTCTATTCCTTCTTCCTGGCTGACGGAGTCTCAATTTAGCTTGCTTGGAAATACGCCCAGTTTCAGGCCATGAATCATAACTGGTTTAAACTAAGATTAATAAACACACTTCCCTTTTCCAGATTATTTAATGAGTGGATTCATAACAAACTCTGGTGGCTAAGACGAAGAGAAAATCTGCTGGGGAGGTGTATTTCTGGGAAAGATTTTGCTCCCTGAAGGGAAAAGAGGTCCAGGCAGAGAGTTCACTCGCTGTCCTGCCCACCCCTGAGCCCACTCTCGGTTCCTGCCTTTGGACATCATTTCACAGGGATGTGATGCCTGGAGCTGCTGCAGCCATCCAGTAAACCGGAAGGAGAAGGCCAGCAGAATAAGCAGAGACTCCAGCTCAGAGCCCTTGAGGTCATGGAACTGCTCATCCAGCTCTAGAGCTACCACATCCAGGCTGCTTGTTAGGAAAACAGTATCTATGAAGCTGGGTTTTCTGTTTCTTACCACTAATACATTCTAACTCTTCCATGACTATTCACTACGAACACACATAAGCCTCTCTTTATGCAGCAGCAGCAGGCAAGGAAGAAGCAGGCTTTCAGCCAACCACCCATTGCCAAGTTAAAACTACCTGTATTATCGCCAACCCATAACGAAAAAAGGAACACAAGCCACAGATGCCCATTCTGCCCTTGACTCTCCACCACTCTTTCCCTTGACTTAGGTTGAACCCCATGAAATTGATATTTAGCCCTTTCTGACCTACAAGAAAAAAAAGCTATTTCATATGGTTCAATCTAATATAATCTCTTTACCAGTAGGGATGTTCTTTTATACCCCTATACAAGGCTGTCTCTATGTTAACAAGTATTGTTGTTGCTGTTCAGTTGCTAACTCGTGTCCAACTCTTTGCGACCCCATGGCACTGCAGCATGCCAGGCTTCCCTGTCCTTCACTGTCTCCCGGAGTTTACTCAAACCCATGTCCATTGATTCAGTGATGCCATCCAACCATCTTATTCTCGGATGCCCCCTATTCCTCCTGCCTTCAATCTTTCCAACTATAGAACCTGAGAAATCATTTCCCAGCCATAGTGAATCTTTGAGCAACATTTGGAAAAAATAATAATAGTAAACAGTGCTAGAGGAGATGTGACAGGGGCAGCTGTTGTTGAGTCACCCTAGGGAATAGGCTTCCTGCTCATCGACTGGGTTCCCAACCGTGGTCTCTGGACACTCTAGACTAGCACTAGCCAACAGAACTTTCTACAGTAAAGGAAACATTCTGCTCTGTGCTGTCCAATACGGTAGTCACTAGCCACATATGGCTGCTCAGGTCACTTGAGCATGTGAGATGGGGCCTAGTATGACTGAGAAACTGAATTTTAGTGGCATTTAATTTGCATTAATTTCAACTTCAATAACCACATGCTGGCTGGTGCTGACCACACTGGACAGTGTAGCTCTAGATTCTTAATGACTGTTTCCAAGGCCTCGTTTCAATGGCAGAGACTGACCTTGGTCCTGCTCCATCATTTCCAGTAAAGTTAACTCTTATGGTAAATATGACCTAAACAGCAGATTGCAGAAAAAGCAATAACCAGCCTGAATCCTGAGCTAAGTCTGGTTGGAGAAGGTCAAGGCTGTGTGCTGTGCCCCAGTCACTCGATAGGACGGATGCTCGCTGCAGAGCAGGATATAATACACAAAGGCTGAAAAACCAGCAAGTGTTCTGGTTCACTTCTCCCCAGAAATTAAGCCTGAGGAAACCTCAGGCACTAATATCATCTCTTCAGTTTGGGTCTTTATTTAAGGGTGGTGAGGAATGTTGGTGACAGTTCAGTATTGTCCACAAGTTTCTCAGTCTCAATTGGGGTAAAACCAAACCTGTCGCAAGAAATGAAAGTGTCTGTGAATGTCTATGGTCCTCTTTCCCAACTCAGAATTCTGCTTGTTGCAGCAGGGGTCTAAAACCAAGCTAAAAGAACTTCATCTCCATTCATTTATCTATCAGTTTAGTATACAGAATGTCTCCTATGGGCCAAGAATCTCTGTATGGTCTGAAGATACAGAGATGAGCAGAACAAAGCCCCTGTATGCAAGTAGTTTACTTTCAAGTGGCTCATTCTAAAAAGGCTTTTTGAAAATTATACCTGGAATGATCCTGCAGACAACACATATTCTTAAACAAGGTACCCTAGCAGTTTTCCTATTGAAAATGAGGTTCCTTTGGAGAAGAGCTTAGTATCCTAAGCAATTTGCAAACATTCTACTCATTTGCACCCCTTTCAATGTCAGAATCTCTCCCAGGCTATGAGAGCAGGCTTCTAGTTTGGGGTTTCAAAGAAATTTTGAGACGTGTTGCATATATCATGGTAAGGAAGGTGATGACTGCCTTAACACATGTTCCATGCAGGACCTAGGAACAGCTTGATTCCTCAGAACAACCAAGGAAGTGAATAAATACCTCAAAGGCTCTGTGTGGTGAGCAGCTCAAGACATCAGCATTCTCTTCTGATCTCTCCAGAGTTTTAAACAACCTAATATTTTTAAACTCTGATTAGAAGATTCCAGGACTAGATATCTCTACAACATATTGAAGCCTGCGGGCTCATCCTGAGAATAGTCCAAAAAAAAAAAGACACCATCAGTATAGATCTAAGGGTACAACTGTAGGAAAACTTAGCTTGCAAATTGACTGCAGTGACTTCTTGGTCGATCTATGTGTAGTTTTGTTACCAAATTGGCCAACTGGACCTGTGTAGAGGTCCTAGCCTGGCCAGAGAGGGAGGCTGTTTTTCCAATAGGATTCAAGTAGCCAATAACAAAACAGATGCTGAGACTGGAACAGCACAAGCTTTATTCAATGGCCAAAAAAATGGAGAAGTGGGAACTTTGTTCACAAATCAACTTCTCAACCCAGTTCGTATGGAGACATCACATATGTAGGAGGATTGAAGTAAAAGGAAAGGATTTGTGGGAGGAATAGTCATGAGTTATCCAAGAACAGGGGTGTGGTTTGGACCCGGAATTGATGCAACTCTCCTTTTCAGTCCTTGTATGGGCTTTTCCAGTTGTTGTCATGGCAACTGTCAATGAGCATGGTGCTGGTGGGTGTGTCATAACATGCTAACGTATTACAATGAGCATATAATAAGGCTCAAGTGGAAGTCAAATCTTCCACCATCTTGGACCCAGTTGGCTCTAACCAGTTCTTGTTTTTTTTCTCTTTGCAGCTTCCTCCTAAAACTTAGATAAGAGTAACTGGTTTCTGTTCAAGGGAGGGGCAGGAGTGTGATTCTGGGGCAAGCCTCGATAACAGTTTCATTCATTCACTCACTGAACAAATATTGATTTCATGCAGACATGCCCAGAAATGTAATAAGTGCAGGAATCTCAAAGATTTAAAAATATATGGTATCTGATCTGAGGAAATTATAAATAAATTTAACTAATTTATTTATTAAATAAACTATAATAGAAGGGAGATAAGTACCAAGAACAAGACACACAGAGAGATTCGGTACCTCTGAGAGCAGAGAGGAAAAGCTCTGAGCTGAGGTTTGTGAGGAGCGGGTGTCAGAAAAAGCTTCTCAGGGGAAGCCAGACTGAGCTGAGTCTTGGAGAATTATCTGAAAATGATTATGATTAGAAGTGATTCTTAACTGTCACAGTGCATCAGAACCAGCTGGGAAAGAATCAAAGCCTGAGCCCATTCCAGGCCAATTAAATAAGCATTTTTGGAGGGAAGGCCCAGGCACAGGTGTTGTCCAAAGCTCTCAGGTGATTTTCATGTGCTGCTAGGGTTGAAAACCACTAATCTTGGAACTAGAGTGATAAGCAAGGGACGCTTCCTCTCTGTTGACCTTCTCGGGTCAGAAAAGTATTAAGTAGTCAGTGTAGGGTTAAGGCCTCGCTTTCTTCTTTTAAAAATACCATTCAAATTTCCACCTATTTTCTTACACAAGCGTCTCACTTCATTAAACTATAACCATACTCGTTGTTCCAGTTTTCCTGGCATTCAGAGGAATGCCTCCCTGGCCTGGAGGCCATACAACACTCAAACCCAAGACAAGACAATCAGTAACTGCTGTCCAACTCATCAAGAAAGAAAACACTAGGTGAGCCATCAACACTAAGATATGCATCTGGTCCTTAAACAATGGCCTGAGGTCACAGAAAAGGTCGGGGGATGGAGACTCAATGTCTTAGGAAAACTCAAGGACTGAGAGATCAAAAAAGGCCACAAAATTGACAAACTATGCATGATGACTTTTAAACCCACCGGTCAGGGATTGCATACATCCGGACCCCTAAACCAACCAAAAATGAACAGGTCAGTGTTGGCAAAGATATAAACTGTTGTGATTCTCACTGTTTTGGGACAATTTTCCCCCTCTCAGTCTCCATGCTGAGAGCTTTGTACCTTTACTCTCTGAAATAAAACTTTGCCTGTGCAAGTGTCTGCATGTCCATGGATTCTATTCTTTGGTTTAGTGAACAAGAGCTTGGATTCACGTTTCAGGGTTAGCGTGGAACCAACACAGGATTAAAACTAGACAAAACTCTACTTCATCATCATTGCAATGAACTAGCACAGCAGAAACAAATGACTGCTTCACACCCCACAACAGGCACTTGCATTAGCAAGACCAAGACATGAGAACAATTCAGCAATGGATGGTTTATGCGGAGAAAAATATGGCTGAAATTAAATGGTTCCAGAAAAATTTGAACCCTTAGTCTGGAGCAAATGTTTTATGGCTTAAATATACTTCCAACTTAACCTTGATTTAAGCCTTAAAATTAAAGCAGCACAAAACCGGGGAAAGAAACAGAAGTCCTGGCCTATTTATATACACCCCAAGCCCCACATCCTCTGTCCCCATGAGAAAAATTACACATAAATACGACTAAGCTAAACACCTAGAGTTGGAAAGAAGGAACATAGCGGGTAAAATGAAAAGAAGGATATAAAGTACAATAAGAGGTTCGATTTTTTCTAAAAGATTTTGCATGTAACTCAGCATATCCCTCTTTCTAGTTTGTATCACGTACCTTTATAAAAATAGAATTTACCAGCAGGGATCAATCAGCCCATGTATTATGTTGATTGAAATCATGGTTCCTGCAGCAAGGGCCCAAGGTGAGAGGCCAAAAAAATAAGAGACAATTCGATGGGGATGAGCTGTGCAGGCAGCAGGAAGAGCTAGTCCCTCCCTGACCCCCTGGCCAAGCAGGTAACCAATGCCCTGCTCTTTCCCAGGCAGGGCGTCAGTCATCCCCTTGGTCAATCCCCATATAAAGGTGCTAATGGGTTTCCTCACATTCCTTGGGTCTGTTTAAAGTACAGCTTTATGGCACTTCTCTGGCAGTCCAGTGGTTAAAATTTCACCTTCCAATGCAGGGGGTGTGGGTTCAGTCTCCAGTTGGGGAACTAAGATCCCACATGCCTCAAGGCCCCAAAAAAACAGAACCTAAAAAAACAACAGAAGCAATATGGTAACAAACTCAATAAAGATCTTAAAAATGGTCCACATCAGGTTCCTGTTGATGTATGGCAGAAACCAACACAATATTGTAAAGCACTTGAACATGAAAGTCGCTCAGTTCTGTCTGACTCTTTGCGGCGCCATGGACTATACAGTCCATGGAATTCTCCAGGCCAGAATACTGGAGTGGGTAGCCTTTCCCTTCTCCAGGGGATCTTCCCAACCCAGGGATCGAACCCAGGTCTCCCACATTGCAGGCAGATTCTTTACCAGCTGAGCCACAAGGGAAGCCCAAGAATACTGGAGTGGGTAGCCTATCCTTTCTCCAGGGGATCTTCCCGACCCAGGGATTGAACCAGGGCCTCCGGCATTGCAGGTGTATTCTTTACCAACTGAGCTACCAGGGAAACCCAGAATTTGAGTTCTTTGCCAAGAGGAGGTGATCAGTCTCCAATCCTCATCTCAGGCTGAGGCCCTTTGACCTGATTCCTGCGTCCAGAACTAGGGGATTAGGAAAAAAGGGGAAGGTTAGGAAGTGTTAAGGAGAGGAAAGAGAGAGGGAAGGGGAGAGAGGTCAAAAAAAGTCTCTTGTTCCTTACCCAGTTGGGGCACTCTGGCCAGTTGTCCATGTCAGGAGGAGACCATAGACAAAAGGGTCCCAGTTGCAGCCACTGGGTCTGGTCCATTGGCAGGCAAGCTGGCCCCTGAGTACCCCGAGTGGTCAGGATGTCAGTCGCAGCAAAGAAGAGTCCCCGCCAGAGTCGCCATTTGTTGCAGGAAGGGGGACCCCTTCCAGGGCCCAACACTGGGCTCTTGTCTAACACTCGGAAATGAATTGTTCGAGACAACACATGTGCTGAAAAAGCAAGAGATTTTATTGGAAAAGGGCACCCAGGTGGAGAGCAGTAGGGTAAGGGAACCCACTTGTCCTTCAATTAAAAATAAAATTTTTTAAATGTCTTAAATAAAGTATGCTGCTGCTGCTAAGTCACTTCAGTCGTGTCTGATTCTGTGCAACCCCACAGATGGCAGCCCACCAGGCTCCCCCGTCCCTGGGATTCTCCAGGCAAGAATACTGGAGTGGGTTGCCATTTCCTTCTCCAATGCATGAAAGTGAAAAGTCAAAGTGAAGTCGCTCAGTTGTGTCCGACTCTTAGCGACCTCATGGACTGCAGCCTACCAGGCTCCTCCATCCATGGGATTTTCCAGGAAAGAGTACTGGAGTGGAGTGCCATTGCCTTCTCCGTAAATAAAGTATAGCCTTAATATTTACACCATGATTTTCTTTCTGTATCTGCCTCAAAATCACTACAGTCAATTAAGAATACCTGTCTTCAGGATGTTAATTTGATAACTTGCCTTCTTTGTGAGAATCCTTGGTTATTAAGAACATGTTTCCCTATTGTAAATCCTGCACTAGGGCTCCTCAATGTTTTTGTTGTTAACTTTACCTTCCTAGGGTTTATCATCTGCCTCACAAGGTTCTTTCCCCAAGACAGGAGTAAAGAGAGGCCCACTTCCTACCAGAGTATAAAGATGACTGACAGAAAAAATGTCACATGAGTGACAGAAGTTCAGAATCAAAGACCCCTGAACAAAAACATTAGATAAAGCTAATCTGGTCCTTATGAACTTCAGTGTTCTTCTCCCTGAGAGGTACAGGTGATACTTGGTGATGGTTTAGTTGCTAAGTAGGGTCCAATTCTCTGTGACCCCATGGACTGTAGCCCACCAGGCTCCTCTGATCCTGGGATTTCCCAGGCAAGAATACTGGGGTGGGTTTCCATTTGCTTCTTCAGGGGATCTTTGCAACCCAGAGATGGAATCCAGGGGTCCTGCGTTGGCAAGTAGATTCTTTACCACTGTGACACCAGGGAAGCCCACGGGTGATACCTAGGGAAAGTGTAATAAGAATAATAACACCAATTAGTAGTAGTAGTAAAGCTGTTATCATCATTGTCATAATCAGGAATAACACTAATACTAATTAGAAGGCTGCTTTGCTTCCCTCACATAAATCGCAGTCAACAAAGAAAGTCATCAACTTTAGTAAACAGGCACATCCTGTGAGTTTTGAAGGGTTTCAGTGACGTGGGTGTTGAATGCTGGACAATTGTTTGATGGTACAGTATAGTCTCCTGGGCTCACCCCTAGTATCTCCAAACCCAGAGTCAGCCAAGTCTCACAATAATAATCATAGTAATATGCTGTGTGCTTAGTCGTTCAGTTGTGTCTGACTCTGCGACCCCATGGACTGTAGTCCGCCAGGCTCCTCTAACCATGGAATTCTCCAGGCCAGAATACTGGAGAGGGTCGCCATTCCATTCTCCAGGGGATCTTCCCAACCCAGGGATGGAACCCAGGTCTCCTGCACTGCAGGCAGATTCTTTACTATCTGAGCCACCAGGGAAGCCCAATCATAGTAATAACTGCTACTTATTAAGTGCTTACTATATTCAAATGTTGAGCTGAACGGTTACAAACCTTATCTCATTGGCAAAATAACCCAAGGGGGTAGGTATTACTATTAACTCCTTTTATAAATGATGGAACTGAGGCTGAAAGGGTTAAAATAACTGACCATCACACATGACCCAGCGATTCGACCCTGATCTGCCATGCATGGATCTCGAGAGACACGGATGTGAAAAGCGTAGGTTGGACTGAATTTTGACCCTGAAGGCTAGCTTCTAGCCCTGCCCAGGCTGCTTTGTATCTCCAAACCTCAGTTTCCTTGTGGTAAAATGAGGCCAGGCCTCCCGCCCGGCCTGTGTCACAGTTACTGTAGTGACCGAATGAAAAAGGTGATACCTGAGGGCAGGTATCACCTCTGTCTTGCATCTCTGGCGTTTTGCATTCAATAAATGTTTACGGAAGTAACAACGCATCCAAAGGTGCTTGGGAAGCTGTAGGATATCATCAAGTCCAAACTCATGAGACTCCTAAAGCGCTAGAGTCCGCAGCCCGCTTTGGTGAGGGCTCGCTCTGCTCCCCAGAGTGCTTGTGGATTCATGGCCCAACCTCAGGCCTCCAAACCTGGCGGTCCAGTGGTTAGGACTCCGTGCTTTCCCTGCCGAGGGTCAGTTCAATCCCTGGTTGGGGAACTAAGATCTTGAAAGCCTTGGGGTACATCCAGAAAAGAACACATTTCTCCTCAAAGAGAATCACTCTAGAAGCTGAGGTATCAATGCCTATTCAGGGAAGTACTTCAGCCCTCCTAAGGCTGAGATAAGCCCGGCCCCGAACCTGACAAAAACAGTGAGAGTTTACGCATCTTGGTTTATGGGATAAATCAGCTAAATATGTTCCTGGCCTGCCATTTCTGCACACTTCACAGGCTAATGCCCTGAGGACAAGGCTCCCTCTGAGGTCTGTTCAGCATCATGGGAACTCAAGTCGGCAGGGTTCATAGGGGTCACCTTCACCCCACCAGCCCCCATCATTACAGGAAAACTGAGAGGGTCAGGGGGACACACAAGAGATGAAGTAGCACACAAAATCCAAAGATATCCCATTGCCAGAACACTCATATTTGCCCACTACAACACATGGGGTGCCCCAGCTCCAGGATCCAGGTAAAATTCTGCCCCTACTTCCACTCTTAAAATAGCTTATCACTTCCCAGGCCCTGAAACAGAAGCTGGGTTGGGAGAGTGGGTGGAGCCATCTGGCTTTCTACCTCAGTCTCCTAAAATACCCCAGGAGGCCCAGAAAGGCCTCAAAGGGGAGAGGGTGTCACCATAGCGCTGCCTGGGGACAGATCATCTAGTAGGGATGATGCCAGGAAGGCAGAGGCTAAGAAAATATGCTGCAAGGTCTGCAGGCTGCCCCCTCTGTTCAGCGCTGTTCTGTCCACAGGCACCAAATGGCCCATCAGCTCCTGCCAGGCCAGCCAGAGCCAGGGCCCAGGCTCCTGGAGCAGTCTATGGAGACCTCTCCCAGGAGAACCAGGCCCCACAGTCTGGGGTGTGCAAAGGGTTCTTGCAGGCCCAGCCCAAAAGGCCAGAAGCCCACGACCCTTCATGATAGCATTTTTGCTTTGAAAACCAAGAATCTGCTGTCTGTGGCCTGTGGCATGAGCTGTGCTTTGAAAATACAAGGATGACTAGGACTCCCACCATCAAAGTTCACATTCTCGTGGAAAAGCCACAGATGGGGCCAAATAGTACAGTTGTCACTGCATATGAACTGAGGCCGCACCATGACGGGCTTCGTGTGCCATGCTGGAGCATATGGATTATATGTCTGCACTTGCGATCTCTAGATTTTGTGGGCTGCAAAAGATGACCCAGAGGGTGAAGGAAGAAAATATTAAATCATCCACCTATTTATTTTTATATAAATAAACACAAAAATAAGATCTATTAATATTCATATAAGCAACGACTTTCACACCTTCACCAGGTCCGCTCATTAGTGATGATTACACATCACTGAGGGTCTCCAGGGATCCTGGGAGCATGTAGACATTGGTGGGACAGTGGCAATTTCATTTGTGGCAGCACCACGTGACCTACTCCATACAAACCTAAGTCAGTGGAATTACACAACAGATCTAATTTTTAACTAACCACCCCAAAAAGGGGATAGTGAAAGTTGCTCAGTCGTGTCCGACTCTTTGTAACAGTGAAAGTTGCTCAGTCGTGTCCGACTCTTTGTAACCCCATACTATACAGTCCATGGAATTCTTCTGGCTAGAATACTGGAGTGGGTAGCCTGTCCCTTCTCCAGGGGATCTTCCCAACCCGGGGATCGAACCCAGGTCTCCTGCATTGCAGGCGGATTCTTTACCAGCTGAGCCATGAGGGAAGCCATTTTTTTTAATCTAAAAAGAAAATATGGGTTGATGTAATAATGCAAGACCAAGAATATGAATACCAAGAAAAAGGCAACCCTGACACATTGTTAGCAACAACAATATAATCAGATCTCACACATCAGCCAGAAAGTTTTTAAATTACCCAGAAGACAATTTGAAATGTAGCTTTACATTTACTGTTGGTAATGAACCTAATCATAAGCGTAAATGGTGCCTGAGATATTAGCGAATGATAGTAGAGAAACCATAGCAATTAACAAAGCATTTTAAAATATTGCTTGCATTATCTTTAATATGTCTTTTCTGAATTTTTATGCATGATGTGTTGGTACTGTAATGCACGTACAAAATTACAAATAAATGAGTGTGCATCTGCTGGGAGTGCACACGCAACACATTTCACTGCCAACAGTGGGCATTCAAAACGCCTTGGAAGTGACTGCCTTAAAAGATGCCATCCAGAGATAGCCTACACCCCCATCCCAACCCCGCTCCTTCCCGAGGCCTTCTTTGGCTTTTGCACTTGGCAACAGAAGGAAAAGTGTTAAGAAGCAAAGCTAGGCATTGCCATGTTCACAACTTTGTCAAAGACCGTCCCAAAGCATAAGACCTCCCGCTTTAACCAGACTGTTCCTTTCCGCCATGGCCACGTGCCAGAGAGGAAACAGATCCAGCTAAATTCAGCTCTGCCACTCGTAGAGATTTAGGGCAATTCACAACACTTCCACGCATGCAAAGTAAAGTTGCTGTACTAGGTGCTTTTATTTTTATGCTAATTTTTTTTTTTTTAATGTGGACCATTTTTTAAAGTCTTTATTGAATTTGTTACAATGTTTCTTCTGTTTCATGTTTCAGTTTTTTGGCTGTGAGGCATGTGGGATTTTAGCTCCCCACCAGGGATTGAAACTGTACCCCCTGCATGGGAAGGCAAAGTCTTAACCACTGGGCCACCAGGGAACTCCCTTGCTGTTCTTTATCTTAATATGTACTTGAGGAATATTAATTTTCCTTTTATGGCCACGGTTTTCTTATAAAAATCAATTCATGCTTATATGAGTGTTTATATGACTGCTAAAATATTAAGCAAGTCATTTAGCTGAAGTGCAGACTCATATGTCAAAAATTAGAGAGATGGAATGGATGGACGAGGAAACACCAGACTAGATAACCTCTATACGGTACCCAGGTCTGAAACTCAAATATGGTAAAGCTCTTACAGCAAATAATAGGACCTAGATAAGCATGTTTCAGTTTAGATTTCCCCATGTCTTAATTCATTCAGGCTACTATAACAAAAGTAGCACAGACTGAGTGGCTTAAACAACAAACATTTATTTCTCAGTTTTGGAGGCTGGGACCTCCAGGATCAAGGTGAAGGTTTTCAGGTTCTTCTGGCTGAGTCTTCACTTGGTGGAAGGGGCTGGAGCCTCTTTCATATGGGCACTAATTCCATTCATGAGGGCTCCACCCTCATGATCTAATCACCTCCCAAAAGCCCCATCTCCTAAAACCACACTGGGGATTGCAGTTCAACATACAGATTTCAGGGACACAAACATTCATTCCATCGCACTTGGACACAAAGGACTCTGGCTCTTGATTAAGATGAACAAATGCAAACCGAAGGATGATGACTGACACGGCCTCTGTGGTGAGAGCTTCTTTGAGGCAGGGACCCTGATCTCTGAGCCCAAGACCTTCACAGGACCCTCTGGGAAATCCTAGTATCTCTGGGCAGCTTTTTGTTTCTTTTTCCAGAAAAACGGAACAGGCAATTTGGTTGTTCTTTGAACAAAGAACAGTCTCTGCTATTCTGCTGTGAAATCTCTTATGGGAAGAAGTGACCAAATCCCAGGAAAGAAGACAGCAAACAGACTAATAAAAATGTGAGCTGGAGGCCCTGCCACTCATCCAGGCGCCATCTCCCAGCAGAACCGTGCGGGTTTGGTGCCCCCTACTGTCCCCTTCCTGCCTGTGTCTGTGTCTCGCGTTCTCTGGGTTCTGTGTCCCGTGTCCGGCGTCCTGTGTATCCCATGTTCTGCCAGAGACAGACATCCCCAACTGTGGTGGGCGGGAAGAGTCACTGCAAAATGAGCATGTAACAGTGGAATGAGGGCACAGTCTTGTAAAACTGCATCTGAAACATCAATGATAAAATCCATGACTGTTAAGAAAATCAAGGGCAGGGATGGTCCAGTAATTAAGACTCCTTGTCTCAATGCAGGGGGGCTTGGGTTTGATCCCTGGTCAGGGAACGAGATCTCACATATTACCACTGGCAGAGCCAAATAAAGAATTAATTAGTTAATAAATTTTAAAAGATCAAGTGCAGTGAAGTGGCTCTGCATCCCTGTCCCTCACCACTATAGTGAACTGCTGTGTGATCTGAGATGACAGCAGAACCTGCTAAGTGTCCTCAGCTAGACTGTCCCAGTGTCACCTGGATACACTGAGAACACAATTCCTGTATGCCAGCCCCTGTGTGCCTCTGAACTGAGGCTGGGAGCAGGCCTGAGGCAGTTCCAAGATTTCTTCAAGAAATTAATAAACTTCTATACTGAGTTAGGAGGCGCTGGAAATAATCCAAAAGGTATTTAGTATAGACTAGGAGCAGGGGCCCTGCTTTCAAAGGTTTTCCATCCAGGGGGAAAAAAAAGAGATAAAAACATAAATGGCTAAATAATACTAATCACCATTTATTGCCAGCCATTTATCATTATGCCCCATGTCAACAATACTGTGAACAGATCATCACCAGGTTACAGATGGGAAAAAGGGTTCAAAAAGGCCAAAGGACACCAGCCAGATGTGGTAGAGGCAGGTCTCAATCCCTGGTCTGCCTGGTCTGACTCCAAACTCCATGCTCTGCACCCCACATCCTCTATGCCTTGATCCTGTCACTCATGGGGGGAGCCGCAGCCACCCACGCTGGAGCAACTGGGCACACACTCGTGGACAGGATGGGTGCATATCCACCACAGGGTCCCCTCAAGGGTCAGAGGAAGGTCAATGGGTAGGATGGGAGATATACAAACATTTATTTCTTTTCTTTTAAAAAACAAACATGGTTTAAAACCATGACACAGTGTATCATTGGAGAAAAATAGCTTTAAATGCTAATAAAACTGTTAATTGTAAAAAATGTTTATTTGGTTAGTGGGTACAGGGCTACTCATGATATCTGTACAGTTCTATATTTTTAAAGAATTTTCCTAGATAATAGTTTTCAAGAAGAAGGAAAGACACTAGAAGCGAGTATGAATCCTCCAAGAATCAGAATATGAAATCATGAAAATCAGCAATCACATCTCAGAGAAGGCAACGGCACCCCACTCCAGTACTCTTGCCTGGAAAATCCCATGGACGGAGGAGCCTGGTAGGCTGCAGTCCATGGGGTCGCTAAGAGTCGGACACGACTGAG
Source organism: Bos grunniens (assembly GCF_055505025.1). NCBI lineage: Eukaryota > Metazoa > Chordata > Mammalia > Artiodactyla > Bovidae > Bos > Bos grunniens. The sequence continues at coordinate 53,454,078 of NC_141180.1, forward strand.
CATCTTCACTTTCACTTTTCACTTTCATGCACTGGAGAAGGAAATGGCAACCCACTCCAGTGTTCTTGCCTGGAGAATCCCAGGGACGGGGGAGCCTGGTGGGCTGCCGTCTATGGGGTTGCACAGAATCGGACACGACTGAAGTGACTTAGCAGCAGCAGCAGCAATCACATCTGAGCTTGACCGTGAAACCACAGGTTCCATCCTGGTGGAGAAAGTTCTCTCTATTTCACAGCAGCTTCCATCTGGGGGCCTCTGAGCACTTCCCAAACACAAATTAATTGCATCTCCTGTCACTTTTGAAAAGATGGAAGAATATTTTACAGATAGTTAAAGAGAGTCTATGGGAAATGAAGTGCCTTGTCTAACATCACACCATGAGATGTACACTGCACTGAGACTAGAGACTTGGAAATTTGACAGGCAGCCCTCTGGCCTCACCACAACTGTGATGGGTCTCCCCGATAAAGATGAACAGGCCACCGCGTCGGCGGCTCCCTCAGAACTGACATAGCGTAATGCACCATGCTTTGAAGGAACAGCCCTGACAGAGAGGTCAGCCTCCCTTTATTCACATGAAGCCTCATCTGAAAATATCCTTCCACACATAAATAGACATCTTTTTCAGGGACAACCCAAACCACATCCTCAGGCTTTTATTTTACATGTCCAGCCCAGCTTTTTTAAGTGCAGGGCCTCTGGTGGAATGAGGCAGCTCACCTCCTGTCCCGTGACCCCTTCTCTCGGCAGGCAGGACGTGGCAGGAACAGGGAAGGCCATTGGCCTCGGGCGTCCACCACCAGAAGAGGCCTCGTCCGAGCAGACCCAGTACGGAGACCACTGGCTCCGGAATCCCCTGTGGAGTCATAGGAAACATCTCTGATGGCTGATCCTGGAACTCATCTCCTCTTATGGCTCTTCTTCCCTGCCTACCTGATCCCCACAGCATCAAGGGCAAGCGATTGGCCGGGACACTGATAAGGTTCTGGTCCCTACCATCTCAATTGCCTCAATTCTTAGCCTCCTAACTGGCCTCTGTGGCTCCAGACCACTGAATGCAATAGTCCTGAAGCACAAATCTGACCATGTTGGGCCCCCACTGAAAACGTAAGGCCTCCCCACCTGTGGAGGATGGAATCTACACTCCTTCGCACGGGGCAGGGAGTGCCTGGCTCCCACCGAGGCCTCCAGCCTCACCTGCCTCTGCCCCCCCTTCCCAGAAGCAGAGCCACCCTGGAGAAATTCCCCATAGAGCATCCAGACATGCCATCCATGGGTCAGTGAGGAAGGATGAGTCCAGGGTTCAGGGATCAAGCTTAAGCTAAGCAGGATGAAGAGGGTGGGCCAGCAGCAAAAAGCCAAGAAAGTGCCAAGCTGCGACACCACCACTTTTCTCAGGTCTCCTGCCCCACGGCTCCAGGGAGACACTGACCCAGTCCACTGAAGCTCTGAGGGTGCAACGAGGCCTCAGGACACTCTTTAGCTCTAGTTGCCACCCCGACAGGCCAGACTTAGGCATTGCCGTGACTCCAGCACTCACACTCCTGGGTGAGGGAAACACAGAGGCACCCAGAGCCTGAGCACCTGTCTCATTACCTGGGCACCTCACACCACAGCTTTGGAATCACCTGATGGCCAAGGAGCCACAGAGGAGTCTCTCCTGGGGCGGTGACACGATCAGATTGGGGGTATGCAGAAAGACCACTCTGACAGTTGTATGGAGGTGGGGAGACAACTTGGGAGATGGTGACAAGAGTCTGGGGGGAGATGGCAAGAGCCTGAACTGTGCAGGGGCCCTGGACTCAGGGAGAAGGGTGCCGAGTCTCCAGGGCGGGGTGGTGATATCCGAGGTGGGGGAAGCATGGAGCCAGAACAGACAGAGGGAACCAAGAAGAATACTCATGGCCAATATACCAGCAGTGAAGGGGGTTTTACTTACCCTGATCTTCGCCCAGGAGCAGACACTAAGAGCTACTCTTCCTTTTAGTATCTGACACATTTTACCTCCAGTTTTTGCTCAAATGCCTAGTTCCACTACTAAACTGTAAGTTGGCTGGGTGCTCGGTCGCTCAGTCATGTCCAACTCTCTGCAACACCACGGACTGTAACCCGCCAGGCTCCTCTGTCCATGGGATTTTCCAGGCAAGAATACTGGATCAGGTTGCCATTTCCTCCTCTAGGGAATCTTCCCAGCCCAGGGATCAAAACCATGTGTCCTGCACTTCCTGCATTGGCAGGCTCACTCTTTACCACTGAGCCACCTGGGAAGCCCCAAACTATAAGTTACTTTATGATAAAAAAAAATCTAATTGTCGGGGATTCTCTGGTGGTCCAGTGGTTAGGTCTTGGTGCTTTCATTGCTAGGAGGCTAGGTTTCAATCCCTGGTCGGGGAACTAAGCTTCCAAAAGCCACATAGTGCAGCCAAAATAAAATAACTTCTATTTTTAAAAAAATCTTACTGTATTTATCTTTGAACCCCAGAGTCTAACACTGTACGTCACATAGAATAAATGTTTAATAAATAAAGTCAATAAGGTTTCACCAGCATGCAGATTCTTTACCATTTGAGCCACCAGGGAAGCACCAAAAGTGTTTGTCACTCAGTCATGTCTTCCCCCATAAGCCTTCCCCCATAAGGCTCTTCTGTCCATGGAATCTTCCAAGTAAGTGGGTAGCCATTCCCTTCTCCAGGGGATCTTCTTGACCCAGGGATCAAACCCAAGTCTCCCACATTGCAGGCAGATTCTTTACCATCTGAGCCACCAGGGAAGATCATGAGAACATATACATACAGAATTAGTGGGAGAAGTTGGAAGGTAGAGCTAAGCCATATTTCTAAGGATGCTGAATTAAGTGGATAGTTGTCTATTTGATACTGTAAGTAATGGGGAGTCATAGAAGTTTTATGAGAAGGACAGTAATTTGATCAGAGCTATGAAAATCCCATGAACAGAAGAGCCAGCTGGCTATAGTCCATAGGGTCACAAAGAGTCAGACATGACTGAGTGACTAACACAATGCTTAGGAAAACCAAACAGGCCAAGATATGTTTAAGAGATTAGAGCAGGGAAGAACTAGAAGTAAGATCAGTCAGAAAGCTGTAGCAATATTTTAGCATGAAGAACTCCCGCCGAGAGTTTCACTCATGGCCTATGGCCCCATTCTATAGAATGCGAGCTAACTCACTGCTCATTAAATTGGAAATTGCATCCCAGGAATTCCAATTAAGACAGAAGCAAATACAGTATGGAGTCCAACTGTGTTAGTTCGCATATTTGTCTTTGTTGGGAAAGCCCACTCCTTCAAATGCCAAAGGCATTTACAACTCTTCCAAGTTTCAGCCTGTACCATCTTGGGAGTCTGAAGAGGCCCACATCTGGCTTTAATGACCACTGTCAAAAAAGAAACATGGCTAGAGAGTTAGAAAGGAGGGAAAAGCTTGCATCTGGGGGTAAATGGGGAGGGATAGGTTTTATCTCAAACCATCTAGCTTCTCTTTTTTAAGAGAAGCTTCCCCATCACCAAAAGCACACAGGCCTGGATTCTCACAACGCTTACAAATAACAGAAAATAGGGGCTAAATTGGAAACCTGTCTCATTTGTTACTTGGCTATGGCAGATGGCCTGCTCCTGACATTCAAGGAAATGGACTTTGCTTTCAGAGAGAAGAGCCTATAAACAATGAAGAGCTGTCCAGGATGGGCAGAAATGCTTACCCCTTAGGCACAGATGTCAAACGTGTAAGTGAACTATAAACAACATTCATGGTCTAGTCGGGACCAAGCCTCCATGTACAGGCAGATAGCAGACACTTTCAAATGTGACTGTATATATAACCAGTTGAAGGAGCAGTCTTGACACAAGGTATAAACTTAAACTGGTCCCTCGCACTGATAAGCCTATGAGGTTTCTGCATTCAGTAAGACTCTGATTGGGAAGCAAGATGCCAGGTACCTGCTTTTTGCAGACACCTTTGATAAAAGAGCAAGGATGGGGTTAATTTGGGGTTCAGGCTGTGTTATAGTCAAAGCCAGGGGTCCCCAAACTCTGGGCCACAGACCAGTACCAATCTATGGCCTGTTAGGAACCAGGCCGCATAGTAGGAGGTGAGCAGCAGGCAAGCGAGTGAAGTTTCATCCATATTGACAGCCGCTTCCCACTGTCCTCCCATTGCCCGCAGATGGGACCGTCTAGTTGCACGAAAACAAGCTCAGGCCTCCCACTGATGCTACATTATGGTGAGTTATGTAATTATTTCATTACATATTACAATGTAATAATAATAGAAAAGGTTTCCCAGGTGGCTCAGTGGTAAAGAATACGACTGACAATGCAGGAAATGCAGGAGACAGGGGTTCAATCCCTGGGTTAGGAAGATCCTCTGGAGGAGGAAATGGCAACCCACTCCAGTATTCTTGCCTGGAGAATCCCACAGATGAGGAGTCTGGCAGGCTGCAGTTCATGGGGTCACAAAGAGTCTGACACAACTGAGAGACTGAGCACACACACACAATAATAATAAAGTATAAGTAAGTGTAATATGCTTGAATCATCCCCTAACCATCTCCCCACCACCAGTACATGGAAAAACTGTCTTCCAGGAAACTGGTCTCTGGTACCAAAATGGTTGGGGACCGATGCTCAAAACCTTTTGATTTAACCGTGGACCCTAGTTAACAAATCAGGCTGCAGTCTCTAACATCATGGAGGTCTGAGATATATCAAATATACATGTATTTCTCTAACATCATGGGGGTCTGAGATATACCAAATATACATGTATTTGACAAACACTTATACAGACTTTATTATATGCCCAGCATTATTTTTAATCACTTTAAAAATATTCCTTTAATTTAATGCTCATAATAAACCCAGAAGACAGGCACTGTTATTACCTTCATTTACTGATGAGAAAACTGAGACACAGAGCGGATACTAAGCCTGCCCGGGTGCCAGTGCTACTAGGTGACAGAGTCAAGATTTGAAACCAAATTCTGTGTCTTAACGCTAACTCCTGGTCTTGTACACACCTCTTTTCTGGGTTGATTAAAACATGATCATTTCCTCTCTAGTCCAATTTTGGGCATAGTCTGATGGCTAAATACATGTAAAATTCCACTACAGAAAAGGGTCTAATGTAAAAACAACTAATTCCATTTCTCAAGGATGGCTGAAGGCAGGAAAGATTGAAGGCAGGAGAAGTGGATGACAGAAGATGAGATGGTTGGATGGCATCACCGACTCGATGGACGTGAGTTTGAGCAAACTCCAGGAGATGGTGAAGGACAGGGAAGCCTGGCGTGCTTCAGTCTATGGTGTCGCAAAGAGTCAGACACGACTGAGCGATTGAACAACAAAGGATGGCTGCTGGACATGGTGACTTATTGCTCCCCTTCTGATCTCACACTGTTCCCCTAAAAGGGCTAGGTCAGGTTTACTGTCAGGGAAGGCCTCAGAGGTAGGGATGAGACAAACCCCATTCTGACTCATCCTCTGCCATGCAAATGCCCCCAGGAGTAACTAACACACACACTAAAACTCAGTCCACTGAGCAGTGGAGTCCGTGACTGCCAGCAGATCTGTTACTACTAGGGCTGGGAGGAGGCAGGAGGGTGTTACAGAGCAGAGCACCGATGCCTGGCAAAACACAGGCCAAGCCTGAAGGGAAGGAGCAGAGACAGTCGAGACGGAATGTGCTCGCTTCAGAACTTTGCCCGCAGTGTTTCACATTCCTCGGTTGTGTGTGCAGAGGATGAGAATGCAGCCCCTGTCCTGGTGACTCACACCGACACCACTTCGCTGTGGAGTTGTTTGTGTTTAACACCCAGCTGCCTTTGTCACAAAGGAATTCCTTCCCAAGAGATTCACTTGTCCCAAAAGATTCATTCCCAAAGAATCATTATAAGTCAAAATTCTATGATCCAAGATTCCTAAAAATAAAGAAGCTTCCCTCCTTGGGCACCAAAATCTTTCTGACTGGGGGCTGGAGAGACAGTGCATTTTCAAAGTGGCAAACAATATTAAGCTTAATTTAAGCCAATCACTTCAAGAGAAATAACCAAACTTTTAGTGCCATAAGTCACAGGGATTAAAGTACTACTTCCAGTTAAGGCTTCAACCTGTTCAAGGCACTTTGCATCTGCAGATTTTTTTGGTCATCGATTGAGAGTTCAATTTCGCCCAACACCAAGAGTTGGTATGGTGTCAGTATAAGCAGTAAATGAAATTAAAGTTCAGAATATGTTCTGCAAAGACAGTGTGACTAAAAGGCACAAACAGTAAGATAAAACGAAATAAGACCTTAAAGTCAAACGGACCTGCACTGGATTCTCAATCCTGGCAGCTGTGTAATCTTGGTCAACTGAATTTCCTTGAGCCTGTGTTCCACAAAAAAAGAAGCCACTGCAATGAGAAGCCCACACACTACAAGGAAGAGTAGCCCCCATTGGCTGCAATCAGAGAAAGCCCACACACAGGAATAGAGACCCAGGGCAACCCAAAATAAATAAATAAATAATCAGCCTTCTGGCTTATTTTTTAAATGGGAGGAAAATGTATCCAAGGTATTTATTGATTATCCAACACATGTACACCACAATTCATGATATGATGGGAAAACAGAAGATATGCCTGCTTTTAAAGAGCTTAAACTCAAGACAAGTTTACAAAAATGTTGACATTAGGCAATTAGCAACATAAAAGTCATAATGAACCTCAACTGAGCACTTACAATGTGGTGAACACATGCAGACTTCAGGAACAGGGTCTCCCCTGATCCACTTAACAACCCAATGAAGTCGTTACCCATTCACCATTTTCCAGATGAGGAAACTGGGGCTTGGCAAGATTTAGTTACTTACCCAAGGCCACAGAGCTCAAATACCAGCTTTGAATTCCAGCAATCTAAATCTACAGACATGACTTAGATACAACTGAGTCTTGTAAATTAAGGGGGAGTTAGACTAGTGACTCAGCAGTGGCCACAGGACTGGAAAAGGTCAGTTTTCTTTCCAATCCCAAAGAAGGGCAATGCCAAAGAATGTTCAAACTACAGCACAATTCACTCATCTTCCACGCTAGCAAATTCTCCAAGCCAGGCTTCAACAATACGTGAATTGTGAACTTCCAGATGTTCAAGCTGGTTTTAGAAAAGGCAGAGGAACCAGAGATCATATTGCCAAAATCCACCAGATCATCGAAAAAGCAAAAGAGTTCCAGAAAAACATCTCCTTCTGCTTTATTGATTATTCCAAAGCCTTTGACTGTGTGGATCACAACAAACTGTGAAAAATTCTTCAAGAGATGGGAATACCAGACCACCTGACCTGCCTCTGGAGAAACCTATATGCAGGTCAGGAAGCAACAGTTAGAACCGGACATGGAACAACAGACTGGTTCCAAATTGGGAAAGAAGTACGCAATGCTGTATACTGTCACCCTGCTTATTTAACTTATATGCAGAGTACATCATGGAGAAGGCAATGGCACCCCACTCCAGTGTTCTTGCCTGGAGAATCCCAGGGACAGGGGAGCCTGGTGGGCTGCCATCTATGGGGTCGCACAGAGTAGGACACGACTGAAGCGACTTAGCAGCAGCAGCAGAGCACATCATGAGAAATGCTGGGCTGCATGAAGCACAAGCTGGAATCAAGATTGCTGGGAGAAATATCAATAACCTCAGATATGCAGATGACACCACCCTTATGGCAGAAAGCGAAGAAGAACTAAAGAGCCTCTTGATGAAAGAGAAAGAGGAGAGTGAAAAACCTGGCTTAAAACTCAACATTCAAAACACTAAGATCATCCAGTCCCATCACTCCATGGCAAATAGATGGAGAAACAATGGAAACAGTGACAGATTTTCTTGGGCTCCAAAATCACTGCAGATGGTGACCGCAGCCATGAAATTAAAAGATGCTTGCTCCTTGGAAGAAAAGCTATGACCAACCTAGACAGCATACGAAAAAACAGACACATAACTTTGCCAACAAAGGTCCATCTAGTCAAAGCTATGGTTTTTCCAGTAGTCATGTATGGATGTGAGAGTTGGACTATAAAGAAAGCTCAGGGCCGAGGAATTGATGCTTTTGAACTGTGGTGTTGGAGAAGACTCTTGAGAGTCCCTTGGACTGCAAGGAGATCAAACCAGTCAATCCTAAAGGAAATCAGTCCTGAATATTCATTGGAAGGACTGATGTTGAAGCTGAAACTCCAATACTTTGGCCACCTGATATGAAGAACTGACTCATTTGAAAAGACTCTGATGCTGGGAAAGATAGAAGGCAGGAGGAGAAGGGGATGACAGAGGATGAGATGGTTGAAGAGCATCACCAACTGGATCGACATAAGTTTGAGCAAGCTCTGGGAGTTGGTGATGGACAAGGAAGTCTGGTGTGCTACAGTCCATGAGGTCACAAAGAGTTGGACACAACTGAGCGACTGAACTGAAGACTGAAGATTAGTGACTCAAGACTTCTTGGAGGAGGTGAGTTGGGCCCCAGAGGAGAGTGGGATTTGGACCAGCAGAAGACGCAGAGTGAGCAAATCACAGGAAAAGCCTCCCACTGAAGACTCCAAAGGACCACAGAAAGAAAGGGGAAACTTTCTTAAGGGGAAAAGAAACCAGAAAGAGAATTCCTTTACAAAATACTGCTTAGAACCCAGAATTTCAGCTGGCCTCACATGTAAGAATAATGTCCCACATTTTAAACAATGCACCAGAGTTTACAAAATGCTTACACAAAATCTTTGCATTTGATGATGACAAGAGGCAACATTTATTGAGCAACTTACAATAAACTATGGCTTCCCTGGTGGCTCAGATGGTAAAGAATACACCTGCAATGTGGGAGACCAGGGTGTAGTCCCTGAGTTGGGAAGATCCCCTGGAGAAGGGAATGGCTACCCATTCCAGTATTCTTGCCTGGAGAATTCCATGGATAGAGGAGCATGGTGGGCTATATAGTCCATGGGGTCACAAAGAGTCTGAGATGACTGAGTGAGTAACAGTACAGTTTTATAATAAACCAAGCACTGTACTAAGCTCATTCCAGCCTCACCAGCCCAAATGAGGCAGGTTCTATTACTGTCCTTCCCAGATGAGAAAATAGATGTTTAGGTCAGTTAACACATGGCAACAGTAGGGTATGAGCCCAGATCTTAACTCTGGAAGACATCATTCAACCACGTGATTCTCAGAACAGCCCATTTAGTAAGCAGGGCAAGTATTGTTGTCATCTTTCAGAGGAAGAAAGTGAGTCTCAAAGAGAGCAAGTAACTTGAGTGAGCTTACTCCATTAGAACGAAACCAGGTTGGCAGCACCTACCCCTTGCTTACCCCTCCACCACCCAGGACAGGCCTCCCCAGTCCCCTTCCTCCGACCAGGTGTAAGATGGGACTCCCTTAAAGAAGGGAGCGCCTGTTTGCCTTCCCGGGACTGAGGGGTCTCCAGCTCCCGCCCTCCTGGAAACCGGTTGCCTGGCTACCGCCAGGACCGCATGTTTGCGCCTCTGGGCTGGGCCTGTTATTTCACAGGAGCTGGCACTCCCGCCGAGGCCTCTGCCAGAGGGCTGGGTCGGCTTTCCTGTCTATCTCCTCTGCAACAGCTGTGTTTTCAATAGGGAGAGTCTCCTGCTCGCCTCTCCTCGTGGGAGGACCGCACTCCAACTCCCCTTATTAAATACCAGGCTCCCGTGCGCGGTCGCGGCAGGGTTGTGCGAGGATAAGATTAGGAGGGGGCCCCGCCCCTGTGCCGTGGGTGGGCACCGACGAGGCGCCGGACTTGGCTGGGCCTGGACAACCTCGGACACAGGCCTTCCCTGGGCCACCGCCTGTGAGGCCCTGGGGGTTGGGAGGCCCGGGACGTCAATTTCAGCACCCGGAGCCCCCGGAAGGCATCGCCTTCCCTCAGCAGGGAACCCCGGGGTTTTGCCCATGCCAGGAGGAAGGAAATGAAGAGGGGGAGCAAGACAGAGACAAAGCTAATGAAGAAAAGCCAGGGAGGAGAAGACAGGAATTACGGGCCAGAAGACTAACACTGGAGAAAGAGGCTACTACGTGTGCTGCCAGCCTAGCTTTCAATCAAGCCTGAGGCCGGTGTCTCAGACTCTGCTTAACAAATAGAAATTTTAACTGAACAAAGTTAAGTTTTACCCCAAATTTACTAAGTTGTGGACTAAACTGCAGACTGGCCCTTAATACAAAATAAAGACCATCCTCCTTCACAGCCTCCTCCCAAAAGGATGGTGACTTCATCCTTGCGGAAGTCTCCCAGGCTTCCCAGGCGGGGTTCTCTCCCCCAGAGGGCCATGTGCTTTAGAACAGACTCCTCCCGAGGCTGGCACCGCCTTCCTGCCCTCTTCCCCTCTCTCCCTCCCTAGGACCTATCCCCCCACCTTTGCCCTCCTCCACTCTACCCCGTCAGCTCACACATTTTCATCATCTGTCTCACCCTCCCCTCCACCTTTTCTGTCTCTCTGGCTCTGTTCCTTGCAATTCATATGGTTTTTAAATCCACCGCTTCCTTTCAGTGGTTACAGAAGGGATAAAAGCTTTCCTTTATGTTTGCCAGTGTTTAAATTGCTTTTGAAAACACCCAGTGGTAAAGCCTATGAAAAGGGGACAGTCTTTTTCAACTGATTGTTTATGAAGAACTTAGCAGGAAAAACAGGCAGGGGGGTGCTCAGTAATTGCTAGGCTCCATCCACCTGGCCCCCATCCTGTGGGGGGCCCTAACTCTTCTTGGAGGAATAGCAAATCACCTCCCCAGGACTGGCTAGTGCAAGGCCACCTCCAGAGGGGCAAAGGCTTTGCCCTGTGCTCTCCCAAGCCAGGGGGCCCTGGAGCAGGCAATGTGGGCTCAGTTATGAAGGAAGGAGTGAGCCTCCAGATGACAGGTTTTCAGCTCCTGCTGCACTGCTGCCACCTTTCAGGAGACCTGGGCTTTCTGCTCCCAGAGAGGTCCCTCGTCTCCTCCCTCAAAGTCATCAGCATGGAGTTTCTACAGGGAGAAGCCCTCTGCTGCCCGGGTGCTTTCTCACAGGTAATATCTGGACACAGTCTCACCACTTCTTTTTTTTTTTTTTTAATTAATTTACTTGATTGCACCTGGTCTTAATTGCAGCACGTGGGATCTAGTTCCCTGCACAGGGACGGAACCCAGGCCCCCTGCGTTGGGAGCGTGGAGTCTTAGCCACTGGCCCACCAGTGAAGTTTCACCACTTCTTTTATCTTAGCAGTCACTTGGGTTTCTCATTTCCAGTTCATCAAGCCAGTCAAATGATTTGATTCCCTCATTTGTGAGGACTCCAAGCAAACAGGAGTCTAGGTCAGGGTACCATACTCAGCAGCACTTCCGATTCTGCCTATTAGCGGTACCAGAAAGGAAGACTCTTCTCTGGCAAACCATCCTGAACAAAGCCCATAACTTCCTCTACTCGCCTGATCCCTACCCCACACTCCTCCATACCATCCCTTCAGTTTCTCAGGGAGCCTCAACCTCCTTGCCCTCCTCTACCTTCTCCACTCAGAGTCACCTCTACAGGGACTTATCTTCTAGGAAAGTATCTCTTTGCAAATTTCTGCATAAACATGATAAACGCTTAAGAACATGAACTCTGGAGTAGGAGAAATCTATGTTCAAGTCTCTACTGCTGCTGACTGTGTTGCCAACACTAAATGAGACTAAATAAAATTCTCTGGGAAGCGTTTTTTAAAAAGTGACTTTTGCACAGAAAGCTCTCAGTGATGATATTATTATTACTCATGACCATTCAACACTACAATGAGCTGAGTAGGACTCCCCCTACTTCAAGGGTCTTCCTGTTAACTGGAGGAGTCAGACAAATTAACAATCAGATATAATGCTATAAAGTAGTAAGATATAGATAGGTGTCCCTGTCTCTGGTTTCTCATATCTAGTCTTTGACCTTCATTCCTGACACAAGAGCTCCTAAAACCCTTGGAACTTTCTAGGAGCATCTTTTGTTCTAAGGACATGAATCTTGGTGGGCTCCTGGATGGGGAGTTGGTCATCAGAAAGACTAAGCCATGATTAGAAGCTTGGAACTTTCAGCCCTACCTGGGTAGGGAAAAGGAACAGCAAAAAGAGTTCCCAACCGATCATACCTATGTGATGAAGCCTCCACAAAAAGCCTTGAAGTACAGAATTCTGAGAGCTTCCAGGCTGGTAAACGCATCCATGTGCCAGGAGGATGGTGTACCCCATCTCCACAGGGACAGAAGCTCCTGAACACTCAGCATCCTTCCAGACCTCGCCCCATGTACCTATTCATATGACTGTTCATCTGTATCCTCTGTCGTATCCTTTATAATGAGCTAGTAAACACAAATGTTTTCTTGAATTCTGTGAGTCATTTTAGCATATTATCCAACCTAAATAGGAGGTCATGGGAACCACAACTGATAGCCAGTTGATCAGAAGTACAAGTGACAGCCTGGGACTAGCAATTAGCATCTGAAGTGGGACAGTCTGTGGGACTGAGCCCTTAAATTTATAGGCAGAAAATAGTGTCAGAACTGAATTGAACTCTAGGACACCCAGCTGGTGTCAGAGAATGGGTTGGTGTGGGCAAAAACCACACATCTGGCCTCAAAAGTCCTGAGTGTGAGGGTACAGGAAAACAGCATATTTTGCCCCAGACAAATGCCAAAGAGAATTACATATGAGCTAGAATAAATGCATTTACATATGAGCTACAAGTATGGTGTATCCTGGGGGAGGTGGGGGAGAGAAGGATTAATTTTACCAGGAGAACAGAAGAGACATAGCAGTGGCACTTGAGCAAGGTTTTAAAGCATGTATAGGACTGGCGTGCTGCGATTCATGGGGTCGCAAAGAGTCGGACACGACTGAGCGACTGAACTGAACTGATAGGACTGTGATCAGTGGAAGCCAATGGAAGCATCGGGGGAGGTACAGAAATGAGAAGGTGCAGAGTGTATGGAGTGAACAACGCTGGATGCTTCCTTAGGTTCTAGCCTGTCTTCCTTCTTCCCAACAGTTCCCAATGTCCATTTAAGGGTCCATTCAGTTCTGGGAAAAAGTTCTGATGTAAGGAGGAACTTTGTAGCTGCATCTCACATTGACCGCTGGGTTTGGAGCAGGAGTAAAAAGATGGCATAAACAAAGTCTAAGCAGACTGGGCTTCCCTGGTGGCCCGATGGTAAAGAATCTGCCTGCCAATGCAGGAGTCACATGAGACACAGATTCCATCCCTGGGTTGGGAAGATCCCTTGGAGGAAGAAACAGCAACCCACTCCAGTATTCTTGCCAGGATAATCCCATGGATAGAAAAGCCTGGCTGGCTACAGTTCAGGAGGTCACAAAAAGTCTGAAGAGACTAAGCAACAATCAGATTGAAGATGGATTAGGAATGCTGGGGCAAAGACATTCTGTTTTTCTTTAGAGACATGAACAAAGAAGCACAAAGCCCAAGAGTTGCTGGCAATCATCTTGAGACCATGAGAATCAGTTGAAAATGAATTGAGTCCTTGGGGAAATTGTTGAGCTGCTGGATCAAGCCCTGCCTGCAGCTCAGACAGATAATGTCCTTTTTTTTTAAAACCCAGAAGCAAATAAATCCCTGGATTGTATAAGCCAAGATTTTCATGTCTTGATGTTCAAGAGATGACCTCAAAAGTATGTATAGCAAGAATTTGGGGGGTGGTGGGGGAACATGGAGGACTGTAAAAGACATTGACACTTGAAAGGAATTAGAGGGTTAAATCATGAGGGGCTTTCCTTGACCCACACTAAGGTATTGGACTTCACCTGTAGGCAGTGGGGAGACCCACGCTGAAAACTGTTGAGGAAGGGAGGTGACACAATACACTGGCTTAAGGAAACTAACTCTGATGGCAGGACGAGTGATAGACTGCAGGGAAGAGCGATTAGAAGCCAGAAAATGTGATTAGTAATGAGTCTGGAAATTTTATCAAGTACCCCCCAGAGGTCAACACTGCCTGGAGTGGGGAGCGGTAAGCAAGCAAAAATACTCCTGTGGTTACCCCTCTTATCAGTACCAAAGGCCTTCCCTTTGCCCTCAGAGGCATCCAGTATACAGCTGAGAACCCAAATCCTAGTAGTGTGATACCTTAGCAGGCTATCTAGTTGTCTTAGAAGTTTCAAATAACAGGAATTTAAAAAATTTTTTAATCTAAAACAAAGTGCATTTCAATTGACTTAAACGTTTGAACTAACAATACTTTTAAAAGGTAGGAAAAAGAATACACCCCAGAACAACAAGCCAAAACAAAATGTCTCCATTCCCCAAGTGTGTGAATCACTGATAAATCATGGTGCTGCCAGCTCCCTTCCTGATGGGAGCATACACTACAGCTTGGGTTCCCAGCCCCCTTGGCAGCTCTCAGTTTGTTAGGGCCTTCTAGAACCTGTGCACAGAAGGGGCCTCCAGCACTCATGTGGCTCCATCCTTTATATCCACGAGAACATAGAACTCTCTCCTGGAGAGATGTAAGCATCTTCATTTTCTCACACTGCACGTAGACAGCCCTTGCTCCCTGCTGCCCTGGGCTGCCCCACCGTTCCAGCAGTGCCTTGGGCTGACAACGCCAGGGGAGTGATGGACCAAACCCCCACCTCTTGCCGCCCTGCCTCGTAGCTTCCTCGCCAGTGCCCTAACAGCACTTGATAACCTGGCTGCTCCCATCTGGCCTCATTCTCCAGTCTTCCCCACAGGCAGACTGCCACCTGCATTCCGCAGCAACTGTTTGATTTACATAATTCCAATAGCACTCATTGCCAGCTTCCTGTTTTTGTAAACTCCTGGACAATTTTTTCGTTTCATAAGAAACAAAAGCCTGGACTCACAATCAACCTTCTACCAACCCAGTCCCTCCGCATCAAAGGAGACAGGGAAGCTTCTCTCTGATGGCTTCCCTTCTTATTTTAGAAAAGAAGCTTAAAAAGCACCCCGTGGTTTCCAATCCAGAGTTTCATACAAGCTTTTGACTTCACTGGTTACTGGCTTCCTGTTAACAGAAAGAAGTTTCAAGCTGAGTCAGAGAAGAGAGCCAGGCCCAGCCGTGATTCATTAGTGTTGTAATGACACCCTGCCACCACCAACAACCGCCATCAACCCTGCTTCTGCCCAAGCTGCTGTGGCCCATAGCCTGACCCTAGGAGAGCAAGAAACTGAAGCAGTTTTCCTGATCCTCTCTTCCAGATGGCGGAGCAGTGGCAGTAGTCAGCACAGGCCAAGCAAGGCTGGCCTTGGGATAAGGAGACCAGGTGGGCCCTGAAGCAGGTGACTTCAGGGATGCCCAGGAAGGCACCACAGCTTCAAAATAACTTCTGCTTCTCCTACCCTGCCTTTTCTGCAGGGCCTGATGATTCCTCCCTCTGAGCTTTATTGGTCTTCTTTTAAGATACAAAGACAACTTAAACAGGCCACTCACACCCTAATATGATTAATATGATGAGCTCACTTTGGAAAACATGAATCACTTGAGAAAGCACATGGAAGAGACGCAGAAATGATAACCCAAAAGACAACCAGGCCGGGAAAGTGACACAGATGTCGATTACTTCACAGTGTTGCCCAGGACCAGGCTTGGCTGCAGGGTTGGCAGTTGGGAAAACACTCACTCCTTTGCCATGACTCTAGTTTGGGGATTTCTCTGGATTCCAAGGTCGTCTCAAAGAGGCTCAGCAGAGAGCAGTTCACTTAGAAGCTGCTTTATAAATGCAGGAATAAAATGAGGGGGGTTCTACTCCTACACTGTTGGTGAGAATGTACGTTGGTACAGCCACTAGGGAGAACAGTTTGGAGTGTCTTTTAAAAACTAAAAATAAGATTGCCGTATGATCCAGTAATCCCACTGCCGGGCATACCTCTGAAGAAAACTATAATTTGAAAAGATGCATGCATCCCTATGTTCATAGCAGCACTGTTTACAACAGCCAGGACATGGAAGCAAGGTAAAAAAAGCCCATCAACAGATGAATGGATAAAGAAGATGTGGTAGATATATATAATGCGATAAAGAAGATGTGGTAGATATATATAATGCAATACTGTTTAGCCACAAAAAAAGAATGAAATAATGCCACTTGCAGCAACATGAATGGACCTAGAGATTATCATACTAAGTCAGAAAGAGACAAATATCATATAATATCACTTATATGTGGAATTTAAACTATGACCCAAATGAACTTATCTATGAAACAGAAACAGACTCACAGACATAGAGAACAGACTTGTGGTTGCCAAGGGGGACAAGGGGTGGAGAAAGAAGGATTCAGAGTTTGGGATTAGCAGATGCAAACTATTAGATACAGGATGGATAAACAACAAGGTCCTGCTGTATAGCACAGGGAAATACATTCAATGTATAGTCAATATCCTGTGATAAACCATAATGGGGAAGGATACAAAAAGGATATTCTGCTACTGCTATTCAATTGCTTCAGTTGTGTCCCACTTTTTGCGATCCCATGGACTGGAGCCTGCCAGGCTCCTCTGTCCATGGAATTTTCCAGACAAGAATACTGGAATGGGTTGCCATTTCCTCCTCCAGGGGATCTGACCCAGGGATCAAACCTGTGGCTGCTGCATCTCCTGCATTGCAGGGGGATTCTCTACCGATGAGCCTGAAAAGGATATACAGATGAAAGGTTGTTGCTGAACCACACAAAGACGCCGGGATTCTTGGCCTCTGGAGGAGAAGAATTCAATCCGGGGCCAGAGACGAGGCTTGATCGTTCAGAGCTTTTGTGTAATAAAGTCTTATTAAAGTATAAAGGAGATAGAGAAAGCTTCTGACATAGACATCAGAAGGGGGTAGAAAGAGTATTCGCTTGCTTAGTGTTAGCAATGGAGTTATATACTCTCCAATGAATCCAAAGAATGTCTGGAGGTTGTAAAGACCTCACCAGACCTACTCCCATAATTTAGATTTTAAGATAACAGGACTAGCCAGAAGGTTTAATCCAGAGACTGTCCTCAGGCAGGATACATTACTGTTATATAATCCTAAAGATTGTAGAGGGAAAAAAAGTTTGTCCTTTCTTCCTCCTTGAGAATTCCAGACCACTCTCCCCTTGGGGACCCTTAGACTTCTTATCAACCTGCCTAGGAAATGACTCTCTCATATATATGTATGTAACTGAATTACTTTGCTATACAGAAGAAATCAACACAACATTGCAAATAAACTATATTTCAATTAAATAAATAAAGGGGTTCCAAATCATGCCATAACCATAATAATAAAGAACGCTCCCAGGTCTTTTACAGATAGCCAAGTCTATCGCAAGCATTATCCTGTCTAATATTCATAGCCATCTAGGAAATATAGCTTCTCCTGATTCTAGAAGTGGAGGGTAAGGATGACTCCACAAGAAAATCTGACCCAGGTTTTCTGACTCAAAGCATCACAATACATGACAGTATAATTGATCAATTCCTACATTTATTACAAATCAAGTTAAAATTCACACACCATTTGAAAGTATACCACTGGGTGGGGCTTTGTAGATTCACTGCTGCATGACCACCACCACTGACTCATTCCATGTGCTAGCAGATGGGAGATGTGAAAGTCCTTCCCCAGACCCACCTGTGGCCACATGGGCCAGTCAGCTCTTCTTCTTCAGGCGGATGGCAGTCGGCAGACTCCAGAAGACACAAGAGAGAAACAACAGCAGACATCCCGAGGAAGCACAAGTTAGGTACCCAGGAGAAGGGAAGGGCGTTGCTGGGTAACCACGGTGTCACTGCAGACCAGAGATGAACAAACTCCTGCAGCCAGAAGGACGAGGGCTGACTCTCTGGAATTACATGAGCTCTCCAGTAATTTTTCATCTCCCAGATGATGTCCACTCCACATGAAAAGAGCACATCCTACTGCTTAGCTGGTCTCTCTCTCCCCATGGATATCTCATAAACAACTTCAACTTAACTAAACACAAATTCTCCATGTTTCTCCTCAAAGTCGGCTCCCTTCCTCCACCCCCTCCCACTCCACTCTTGTCCTCCAGACTCGCTGGCCTCCTTTCATCTCCTTTGCCTCACCTGGTTCCTCTTGCACCACAGAATCTGCAAGGAGGCTCCCTCAGAGCAGTAGTGTCTCTTCTAGGCTCCCTAGAGCACAGCTGCTCTAGACACAGCTTCTTTGTGACAGTACACGCAGACTGTGATGACTTCACTCATGTCTACGGCCAGCTGAACTAAAAACTCCACTAGAGCAGAGACCCTCTCTATTAGCCTCAGCTCTGTACCCCAGCACATAGCACAAAGCCTGACACTCATCAGGGCAATAAATATTTGCTGAACAAATGAATTCAATTGGAGGAGGGAGGTACTATCTATCTATTTCAGTTGGGTTCAGTCACTCAGTCGTGTCCGACTCTTTGCAACCCCATGAATCGCAGCATTCCAGGCCTCCCTGTCCATCACCAACTCCTGGAGTTCACCCAAACATTGTCCACCAAGTCGGTGATGCCATCCAGCCATCTCATCCTCTGTCGTCCCCTTCTCCTCCTGCCCCCAATCCCTCCCAGCATCAGAGTCTTTTCCAATGAGTCAACTCTTCACATGAGGTGGCCAAAGTATCGGAGTTTCAGCTTTAGCATCAGTCCTTCCAAAGAACACCCAGGACTGATCTCCTTTAGAATGGACTAGTTGGATCTCCTTGCAGTCCAAGGGACTCTCAAGAGTCTTCTGCAACACCACAGTTCAAAAGCATCAATTCTTCGGTGCTCAGTTTTCTTCACAGTCCAAATTTCACATCCATACATGACTACTGGAAAAACCATAGCCTTGACTAGACGGACCTTTGTTGGCAAAGTAATGTCTCTGCTTTTCAATATGCTATCTAGGTTGGTCATAACTTTCCTTCCAAGGAGTAAGGGCCTTTTAATTTCATGGCTGCAGTCACCATCTGCGGTGATTTTGGAGCCCCAAACAATAAAGTCTGACAGTTTCCCCATCTATTTCCCATGAAGTGATGGGACCGGATGCCATGATCTTCGTTTTCTGAATGTTGAGCTTTAAGCCAACTTTTTGACTCTCCTCTTTCACTTTCCTCAACAGGCTTTTTAGTTCCTCTTCACTTTCTGCCATAAGGGTGGTGTCATCTGCATATCTGAGGTTATTAATATTTCTCCCGGCAATCTTGATTCCAGCTTGTGCTTCTTCCAGCCCAGCATATCTCATGATGTATTCTGCATGTAAGTTAAATAAACAGGGTGACAATATACAGCCTTGACATATTCCTTTTCCTATTTGGAATCAGTCTGTTGTTCCATGTCCAGTTCTAACTGTTGCTTCCTGACCTGCATATAGGTTTCTCAAGAGGCAGGTCAGGTGGTCTGGTATTCCCATCTCTTTCAGAATTTTCCAGTTTATTGTGATCCACACAGTCAAAGTCTTGGGCATAGTCAATAAAGCAGAAATAGATGTTTTTCTGGAACTCTCTTGCTTTTTCGATGATCCAGCGGATGTTAGCAATTTGATCTCTGGTTCCTCTGCCTTTTCTAAAACCAGCTTGAACTTCCTGGAAGTTCATGGTTCATGTATTGCTGAAGCCTGGCTTGGAGAATTTTGAGCATTACTTTACTAGAGTGTGAGATGAGTGCAATTGTGTGGTAGTTTGAGCATTCTTTGGCATTGCCTTTCTTTGGGATTGGAATGAAAACTGACCTTTTCCAGTCCTGTGGCCACTGCTGCGTTTTCCAGATTTGCTGGCATATTGAGTGCAGCACTTTCACAGCATCATCTTCCAGGATTTGAAATAGCTCGACTGGAATTCCATCACCTCCACTAGCTTTGTTCGTAGTGATGCTTTCTAAGGCCCACTTGACTTCACATTCCAGGATGTCTGGCTCTAGGTCAGTGATCACACCATCGTGATTATCTGGGTCATGAAGATCTTTTTTGTACAGTTCTTCTGTGTATTCTTGCCACCTCTTCTTAATATTTACTGAGGTATAATTGGCATTTAACATTATGTTAGTTTCACGTGTACAACATAATGATTCGATTACGATCACCACCGTAAGTCCAGTTAACCTGTGTCATCATTTGTTGTTCAGTCGCTCAGTTGTGTCTGACTCTTCGAAATCCCAAGGACTATAGCTGCCAGGCTCCTCTGTCCATGGGATTCTTCAGGCAAGAGTCCTGGAGTAGGTTGCCATTCCCTTCTCCAGGGGCTCTTCCCGACCCAGGGATTGAACCCAGGTCTCCTGAAATTGCAGCTGGATTCTTTACTGTCTGAGCCACCAGAGAAGCCTGGAAAGATGGCTGCTAGATGGCAGGTGTTCTTCTCCTTCCTGAGTTCCCTCAGGGCTCACTGGCTCACATCTGTTGCTGTTGTTCAGCCACTCAGTCGTGTCTGACTCTTTGCCTGTGGACTGCAGCACGCCAGGCTTCCCTGTCCTTCACTATTTCCCAGTGTTTGCTCAAACTTATGTCTGTTGAGTCAATGACGACATTCAACCATCTCATCCTCTGTCCCCCTCCTTCTCCTCCTGCCCTCATTGTTTCCCAGCATCATCTTTTCCCGTGAGTTGGCTCTTCACATCAGGTAGCTAAAGCATTGAAGCTTCAACTTTCAGCATCAATCCTTCCAAGGAATATTCAGGGTTAATTTCCTTTACAATTGACTGGTTTGATCTCCCTGTTAACAAAAAAAATAAGGTTTCTTCTCCTGTGATGATTAGGACTGAAACCCTAATAGCTCTCTAGAAGACAGTAGCTGCAAAAAGAACCTCAAAAGAGCCATAGGAGTTAAGCTATCAAGTCATCAAGCTAGTGAGTGCATTGCTTGAACCCATTCCTATGGGTTTAAGAAAAAGGATTGTCGGGCAGTGTGTTGATCAGCGACTGCTTTCTGCTTTCAAAATGTAGGTTGAAGGAGGATCTGAATATGTGACACTGGCTACTCTCAGACTTATATTCTCTCAGCCTAGTGGTCTGAGAGCACTGGAAGGACACAGGGATAAATTAGGAGGACTTAGAGTGCTAAGGAAATATGTGTTGAATTCATTCATTCTAATCACTCGAACTACATAGCATGTCAAGGGGCTTGGTGATTTTTGAAATTCGGTATGAAAATGACATGAGATCTAATTTTTCAAGTCCTTTTAGTCAATTTTATCAATAAAAGATGTGAAATACCAATTCTGCTGGTAAAATAGAAATTACATGACCACGGCTTTCGAATCAACATCTGTGGTAAGACATCCAAAAATCGACCCTGGTGACTTCTAAGACTAAAATCTGAAGGGCACAGTTACTGGTTTTACATTGTCCTTTCTCATTCAATGTGTTCAAATTTATTGTCTATTAAAATACTGCAGTAACAACAGATAATTTACATGGCATTTTGTTTCTGGGGTAGTGACAAGCACAAAGTAGAGTTACTGAAGGAATTCTGACCTGTCCTTTGCAGAATGGAGAGGAAGTATATGAGACTCCATAACTCGGGGGGCCAGAGGAGAAAGGAACTGCATTCTGTCCTTCCTCCCTCTCCTGGTCTCCAACCCCCACATACAGCTTTAGTCCTACTGAGCTCCCAAAACTACTGGGGAGGGCCAGGAGTGAGAGTGACCTGAATTAACTCCCATGCATGATGAAAGCAAATCATTCACAAATTATACTATAACATTAACAATCACTTGTGATACACCTTGTAACTCATCTGGACACCTGGTTGAGAAACTTAATATGGAGTTGACTGCCTTCCTGAGGGGAAAAAAGAAAAAAAGATACACTGGCTTACCAGTCCACATTTACACATTACCACTCCCTGCTAACAAAGGGAGTAATTTAGCTTCCTTTCAACCTCTTTGTAGTTCTATCTCACTTAACACAATAACTATGTTCCTGGAAACCTGTGTGCATTTCTTGTCTTGTAAATGGTACGGCACTTGAAAGGCACTAAGGGAGCTTCCTATTTAAAGGGATTCCAGGGACTTTCCTGGTGGCTCGGTGGCTAAGACTCTGAGTTCCCAAAGCAGGGGGCCCAGGTCCAATCCCTGGTCAGGGAACCAGATCCCACATGCTGCAACTAGGGATCCCGAGTGCCACAACTAAGACCTGGTGCAGCCAAATTAGTTAATTAATTAATTAACAAAAAAATTAAAGGAATTCCACATTAAGAAAATACCAGAACTAGGGCTACCAAGACTTTGTGGCAACATGAAGAATGCTTATGACCCAGTGTTGAGAGGAAAAAAGTAATCAAAATTGTGTGCATACTATGACTGCAATTTTTAAATAACATAGATGTACATATGATAAAATTTTGGAATGAAACTTACCAAAAATGATAATAGTTACATTAGGAGATGGAATATGAGTTATTTGTGTCTCATTCTGCTTTCCAAACTTTCTGGAGTGATGTTTTTAAAACTACAAGTGTAAAGTAAAAGAAATATATGCTGAATCTTATTGATAGAGTTGAATAATTATTCAGTCATGCTCTCTATCTGGATCTTTCTATGGCGAACTTCACTTAAGTTCAGGAAAATCTGTATTTCAAACGTTTTAAAACCATTAATATTTCCCATTAAAATAAATCTTAGGGCTTTCTAGGTAGCTCAGTGGTAAAGAATCCTCCTGCCAAGCAGGAGACATGGGTTCAATCCCTGGGTAGGGAAGATCCCCTGGAGAAGGAAAGGGCAACCCACTCCAGTATTCTTGCCTGAGAAATCCCATGGACCGAGGAGACTGGCAGGTTACAGTCCATGGGGTCACAAAGAGTTGGACACAATTTAGTGACTAAACAACAGCAACAACAACAACCACATTAACTGACAACAAAAGTAATTTAACAAAATCCAATATCCATTTAACCAGCAAGTTAGGAATTGAGAGGAGCTACCTCAACCTGATAGAACATCTGCAAAAAAAAGGAATTTTAAATTTAACAATTAGAACAACCCTAAAGTCAATCAAAACTAAGGTGTGAAGAAGAAAATTATTGGTAAACTAGAAGAGGACTGTTTCTCAATGTGCAACTCCTTAAGCAGTTTTAGTGCACAGACAGGCAAAAACAGGACTCTCTCATCTTTGTGCTTTGTTCTATATGGGGAACCATCTGCTCCCCTCTCCACCTCCTACCCCAGTGTTTACTTTTCATTATTTTTGCTAATAGCAGTCATATCCCTTCATTGAGCCCTTGGGGCACACTGAAACTACATTCAGAGAAGCGTCCCAGTTCTGTCCAGCCACCACCAAATATGTGCATAAACATACACACACACTCTCAATGTCAAACCTCAGGTAGGTTTGCTAAGGACAATTTTAAGAACCATAAAGTGGCTTGTAAACTGTGGGGTCACGCGGAGTCGGACACGACTGAAGTGACTTAGCATAGCACACTTCCTTTATGCTCTAGAAATATAAAATTTCCACATGTCTATTACATAAATCAGCCACCTACCCAACAACCTCTTTATTACCCACCATATTAAGTTGATATACATAAATTAACCAAATAACTTTCAACAAATTAATCCCTTTAAACAAAATAAATAAATAGAAGAAAGATTTTACTAGTAGGCTTAAGATGCTCTTGTCAACTAGTAACAAACAAAACACATTTTGTAGGTTGAATTAAAGGCCCTTGGATGAATGCCCTCACTATCCACAGAAATCATTGACTAAATCCTTGTAAACTGATTAGACGGCTCACTCTCCTCCATTCTGATATTATTCGATGTTATAATAAAACAGTCTAAGTCATTCAGGCTTGTCATAAACAAGATGGTCTCTGCCTTTCCCTCATATCTGCCTAAAGGCCTCTGCCATAAACTCAGAAGAAAAATTGAAGTTTTTGATAGTAACCTCAAAAACAGATTCAATAAAAACTGCAGCAGGTACTTTATTGATAGTACAATAAACAGACTCAAAAGTGCAGGCTTGCCCCCTGGAGCTGACATCCACAGAAACATGCCCTGTCTGTATCAAGGATTTCTTGCTTTCTAGCTTGGAAAAAGATGATCCCGTGAAAGTAGCCTACTTATCCTGAGATTGTGTAAAAAAAAAAAGAAGAAGAATTTTCTGGGATTAAGTGAACTGATTTAACTGTAGTTAATGTTCTATTTTTGAGTAGATATATGAGAAAAAAATCCTTTTCTTTCTCTTTTATCTCTATCAGTTTAAGGTAGAGATACTTACATACTGCTGCTGCTGCTGCTGCTAAGTTGCTTCAGTCGTGTCTGACTGTGCAACCCCATAGACGGCAGCCCACCAGGCTCCGCCATCCCTGGGATTCTCCAGGCAAGAACACTGGAGTGGGTTGCCCTTTCCTTCTCCAATGCGTGAAAGTGAAAAGTGAAAGTGAAGTCGCTCAGTCATTACATACTACATACTTTCATAAACTGGAAGGAAACATTCTTTAAGTGGTGTATTATTCCAACATCCCTCAGAATTCATGGGAAAAAATTTTTTATGAAAATTCTCAGTATATATTTTCAACGTAAAAAAACCTAGAGAAACTTAAAAAGAGCTTCTATAGACTATATTAATAGGCCTTATCAATAGTACCCAAAACAACAGTAACAATGGTTGGATATTATTCAAAATGCTTTTACCAAATTCCTCTATTTTTTTATAATCATGTAGTTATTTACTCAGGCTTAGTAAAAATTCATTCTCTTTCCTATAAGGTTTGACTGGATAAATCAAATTTGCAACAGTAAGACTCAAATGTCATTTAATTACATAGGACAAGCTACCAGGACCAAGGACTGCACTTTACAGGTTGAAGGCAAATGCATGCAAACAGTAACATGCTAGTAAATATTTAACATCCAGCTCACCAAAGGGAAAAAAAAGCATTTGCCGGTGTCTGTGGTGTAAACACTTCCATCATGGCCAATTTTAACACGACATCACTAAACACGGACCTGGGAAGAGACATGCAATAACATACCATTATATAGTATTTTAACCACAGATGAATGGAAAAAGAAGTTGTGGTACATGTTCAATATCTTATAATAAACTATAATGGAAAAGAATATGAAAAAGATTATACATATATCACTATGTTTGTATAACTGAATCACTTTTCTGTATACCAGAAACTAACAGAACATTACAAATCAACTATATTTCAATTTTTAAAAATAGCTTTTAAAAAGGTCATACAATAATTAGGAAGTGATAAGTTTTGAGTATTTATTATCACTGATTTAAATACAACCCATTTAATTATAAGTTACAAAGTTTAATGTCTGATAATGGCCATGTTTAATAAGCAGCTCCCAAAATTCCTATAAATTTAGCAATGAGCTCTCATGAGCCAGTATGAATCAATTCCAGTATACCACTCTCAGGAAACTGTCCTGGAACTGATTCTATGGTTTAAAGAATATGAGCTTTTTAGGTAATAAAGAATTTCCTAGCAGGTCAGGAATTTGACAAACCCGAGTGTTGCAGACAGACAGAGACGCTTACAGGCTACTAAATAGGTAAACCTCATAGAAACAAATTGGAAGGTCCTTATTCCTTAGCTCAATAGACGAGCTGATAAAGGCAATAAAATAATTCTGATACCTAAAAGTAAATTATATCTGTAGAGGAGTGACAAGTTAATTCTTAAACCAGAACTGCTCCAGTTTTATTAATATATAACAAGGATGTCTTTGTATATTAACATCTCTTATACACTACATAAATAAACCCAGTTAAATAAAACAAATCAAATGAGTTACACTGAATCAGATAATCTCGAAAAAATTTATGAGGTCAAATCTGTATGTGAGTGAGACTTGACCATAAAGAATCCCAGAAACAAAATACACACACACACACACACACACACACACACACACAAACACACATACACACACACACACACAAAACATGGTCACTGTATACACTTCTAGTCCTCAAAATATGAAATCTTGAATATTTCCTATGGGTTACTGCCTACCTAACAAAAATGTCTCTATACCTAACTTTTCTAATATCAATCTGAAGATATTTCTTATCCTTTGTAAATATTAAAGTCATGCAAGAAAACTACTATTTTTCTACCATAAACACACTGACAGTAAACTCTGTGATTTGGTAATTTTTTTCCCTTTAAACATCTGCTATATATTTTTTTTTTGCTTGATAGACCTATTTTTCTAAAGCCTAGTGTGCTCATTTGTTCAGCTGTGTCCAACTCTTTGTGACCCCATGAACTATAGCCCACCAGGCTCCTCTGCCCATGGATTTTCCAGGCAAAAATACTGGAGCGAGTTGCCATTTTCTTCTCCAAGGGATCTTCCAGACCCAGAGATCAAACCTGCATCTCTTGCGTCTCCTACATCAGCAGGTGAATTCTTTACCACTGTGCCACCTGGGAAGCCCCTCTAAAGCTTAGAGTCCCTTGCAAACCTCTTCTTAAGTAAAGTTCTTTTCTTTCCTAAATGCTTTTGTCTCTGAGTCTTTGTTTGACAATAACTTGCTTATTTGTCCCTATGTTTTTTGGTCCTACATGTCTATCTAGTCACGGCCATGTGGCTCCTATCAGACCAAACTTCTCATGGAAAACAAATATAAACTCTGAGCTAAATATACAAGCAACTATCTGAAGATATTGAAGAGCAACTAAGAACATGTAGATACTGAAAGGGAGTCAACATTTGGATGAAGAGAAAAGCACTGATGAGTTTCCATTTTTTGTGATTTTTTCCCTGAGAGAAGGCCTCAAATTGCACTATGCAATGCAGCTATTAGAAATAAAAGAAAAACTCAAAATCTTACTAGCTTGTAAAACCAGAGTCTGAGGGAAACACAGCTGCTGGAAAGCAAAGGGAGAAATCCTAAAAAGTAGCAAGCCAGGAAAGAGGAGACCTGAATCATGTGTATAAACTCTAGCCAGATCTCTGGCTGAGGTTGAAACTGTACATGTGTCAGGCCAATTTCAAGCAGAAGACTGAAAGAACCGAGCAGAAATTTGAGCCACCATTCACAGCAAGGAAGATAAAGTTTACAGTTTGAATTCAGCCAAGTTAACTGATTACTATTAAAAAAAGAAAAAATACTCTTCAGGGGGACATAGCAGAATTCAGAATCTCTATAACATATCATTCACAACATCCAGGACACAGTTCAGAATTACTTAACAGTCAGAGAAAATAGGAAGACATTACCTATTCTCAGGAAAAAAGCAGAATCAATGAAAGTCAATCCTGAAATGATTCACGTATTGAAATTAGCAGATAAGAGTTATAAAACAATTATCATATCTTAAGTTCAAGGACACAGAGGAAAATATGCTCGTAATGAAAGAAAAACTAAGAAGTATCAACAGGTTACTGGAAGCCATAAAAAAGGACTAATTAGAAATGCTAGAATTTAAAAATATACATTTGAAATGTTAAAAAATTACCCATTGGTGGAGAAGGAAATGGCAATTTCCCAGTATTCTTGCCTGGGAAATCTCATGGACAGAGAAGCCTGGTGGACTATAGTCCTTGGAGTTGCAAAAGAGTCGGACATGACTTAGCAACTAAATAACAATAATAATAACATATCATACTTACAAGTAAATGCCAGATGGATTGAAAATTTTAATGTAAAAAGTAAAGGTATAATATCAGACTAAACTAAAAAATTACTGAATGGGCTTAACAGCAGAATAAAAATAACAATAAAGAGCCAGTGAACTTGAAGAAAGATTAATAGATTAACTATCTATTAATAATCTGATGCATAGAAGAAAAAAATAATTGAAATAATTAAAAGAACTTCAGGAATCTGTGGGACATTATCAAAAGATTTGTCATATACAACTAGAGTCCCATAAGGAGAAGAATAAAATAAAGCAGACAAAATACTAGAGGAAATAATAACCAAACATTTCCCATAATTGTTATATCCCCAGCTAGACCATAAGCTCAATGAAAGCAAGGAATTCTGAGTTGTACCTCTTTATTAATCCACATAGCACTAACAAAGGCTGCATAGTGGGTTCTCAGTTAATACATATTTATACTTTCAGCATCAAGAATGATTATTTATTGAGTGCCTGCCGTGTGTAAAGCACCATGAAAGGTGCTACAGACACAAAGATGCTTTAGTTACAGCCCCTGTGCTTAATGAAGACAATTTTGAAAAAGATAAAAGAGAGAAGCCTCAATTGTTTTGAAGAAGGAAAGCATTTCCAATGGCTCTTGTTTTTCATTTTTCCCTAGGCAATTCATTATGATTTTATCTAACTTGCTTACTGTAATCCCTGCTAAAAGGAGAATCAGTTCAGTTCAGTCGCTCAGTCCTGTCCAACTCTTTGCAACCCCATGAATCACAGCATTCCAGGCCTCCCTGTCCATCACCAACTCCCGGAGTTCACTCAGACTCATGTCCATCAAGTCGGTGATGCCATCCAGCCATCTCATCCTCTGTCGTCCCCTTCTCCTTCTGCCCCCAATCCCTCCCAGCATCAGAGTCTTTTCCAATGAGTCAACTTTTCGCATGAGGTGGCCAAAGTACCGGAGTTTCAGCTTCAGCATCAGTCCTTCCAATGAACACCCAGGACTGATCTCCTGGAGATCAAAAGGAGAATATAACAGTGTAAATCCAGAGTGAGAGGGGTTCTTGCATCAGAGGCCATGGTTATAGGTATTACATTCCAGAGCCTGTTCAAACAGTCCTATTCTCCCCAACTTGGTTCAATTAGGACAAACAGGGGAGACACTTCTGAACAATTTTCACTATTTTTTTTTTTACATTTGCCTCTAGCTTTCAGACAGAACTTATGTCCTCTAGACACTTGATCAGTAAGGACGTATTTTTATACCTCAGCAAAATATGGGAGGAAACAGCTGAGAAAGAAAATTTCTACACTTTGGGAAGAATACACAGAAATGTGCATACCTCTCCAGAACCTGGAGTGTGTAAGATCAAAAGAATTATGTGTGTATATGTGTGTGAGAGAGAGAGAGAAACAGAGACAGAGAGATAGTGAAACAGAGAGAGAGAGAGACAGAACACTGAGAGAGACAAAGCAGGACTCAACATTCCTTTCTCTGTGTGAAAGCTTGAAGCACTTCACTCAGTTTGTTTAAAAACTATCCACTAACAGTCTGTGATTCTGAGAGCCAGTCTGTCCACAAATAAACTCCGCAAAACACCACAACAGAGATGGACTGGTCTGATATGCTCATTTCAAGTATGACCATGTATGTAAGGACATGGTTTGGGGCACAAAGCCCAAACCTAGATGCCTGGAACCGTGAATTTAGTAAATCCCCTTGAAATGAGCTGCTGGAAATGTCTTGTTTCTGTTAAAAAATAGAACTCACTCATAAAGATATAAGCAGAAATTAGATTTTGGTATGTTTGCAGGAGCCTCTGAGTCCAGGAAGTGGCATTTATGACTTTGGTTATGAATCTGTCTGTGACTTTAGTCAGTATTTTAGTCTCTCTGGTGCCTCTTTAGTCAGTCGATTGGGGATAATACTCTTTGCTATCCATTTCACAGCACTGCTACATCTGTCATGATCATAATAGCTGTCATTTGTCGAGTTACTACTATGCATCAGACACTGGGATAAGCACTCTGCTTGCGTTATTTGCAATCCTGACAGTAATCCTGAAGATGGGTGTTATTCAATTTACAGATGATGATGCTGACTCTCCAAGAGGTTTAGCAACTTTGGAAAAGTCATACCAACTGGTAAGTAGTGGCATCAGGATTCTCTCAGATACCTTTCACTACCTTACACTTGTTTGCTTTTATTCCTTAAGCATAGTTGAAATATAAAGAACACTCGAGGTATACATATATACATATGGGGGAAAAAGGGAAGAAACTTAGGAAATGTATTCCAGGAGTGTAAACCTAGACTGAATATAAGACATGGCCTAAATCAACCAGAGGTTAGAAACAAATCACAGAGCAAAGGCTACAGGCTGAGCTTAAGGACTGTGCATAGAACATAAAGGAAAAGGGTAACTGAGATGCTTGCGGTTATCGCCTGGAACTCACTGGAGGCTCTTAGTTTTCATGTTGCATGCATCCTAACTGGGATAAAAACCAAGAGTCCTACACACACACACACACACACACCCCCCACAAGACAAAACGGGTTATGCGTCTCCCTACTACATGATATCTAATGTAACTTGAAAATAAGTCTCTAATGTTTGTAAATCAGAAGCATTAGAAAAATTAAGTTTCTACATCAACTATACCCCAATTTTAGTAAGAAAAAAAAACTTTTTTTTTTTTAAAGAAAAATACAATTTCACAAGTTAATGATTGTCGATTGGTATGTGGAAATACCCATTGTATCAGTCTCGCTGTATTTTTGCAGGCTTAAAGTTTTCCATAATTAAAGTTTTAAAAGAAAGAAAGGTGGGAAATGAAGGGAAAGGAAGAAAAGAGGAAAAGAAAGAATAGCCATCTTCTTGAGATGGAAGAAGAGTGATGTGTGAAAACCAAGAAACTCTGATTTAAAAATGACTTAAGAAAGAACTTCTTTCCCCCAGTTCAACAATAGTTCTAGGATTTCAAGAGGACAAAACTCAGGAAAGAAAGGAAAAGATCCTCCTGTTAAAACCTGAGAGTGTTTTTACAAAAAATGTAGGACTCTAAATCACCAAGAAAAGCCAGTATCTTGGAAAATACACCAGAGTGACCCAATACAGAGGAGCTGAGGAGGAATACACAAGGAGTTCATGAGAAAAGGGCAAGTTTTGAACAGAGAACTGTTCCCAATGAACATAGGCATCTAAGAACAAAGTCCAAAATATTAAAATATATTAATATATTTGTATATATATCAAAAATATATCTATAGTGATGTCTCAGGGAACCAGTCTGTTTAAGCCCTTATCAGGGCTTCTACATAGTCATTCATTTTGCCTTGGTTGATCCTGTTGTTTGCTGCATTGGCATGAGACGGTCAACTGTGGCTGTTACCTCCTTTCATCCAATCCTAGCTTATAAACCAGTGATTCCCAAACTTCAAGTTAAGACAGATTGTTTATTCGATTTGGTGGAACTTCTTCTTTTTTTCTCCCTAAAGTAAAAAAGCTGTATGATGTTTAAAAAAAAAAAAAAAAACTAAGCCAAAATAACCGTTCTGATAATTATTTAAAATATCTTTCAATATTAATAAGAATACAAAAATACTCAGCACTCAAAATGGTGAAACTAACAATGTCTAGCATTCAGTCAAAGATTACCAGACACAGAAAGAAACAGAAAAAACTTACTCTTAAAGAGAATGATAAGTCAAAATAAGCTGAACCAGAACTGACCCAGAGGTTTTGTGTCCAAAGATGTAAAAATAATGATGATGGTTGTATTATACATGTTCAGAATTTTAGTTAACACATAAAAGATATTTTTAAAGACTCTTAGCTAACTTCTAGACACCCATAAATCAATGGAACAGAATAAACAGCCTAGAAATAAAACCATGCATATTTCATCAATTAATTTATGACAAAAGAGCAAAAATGCAAAATGGAGGGAGAATAGTCTCTTCAGTAAGTGGTAATGAGAAAACTGGGTAGCTACACAAAAAGAATGACTGGACCACTGTCTTACATCATACACAAAAATCAACTCAAAATGAATTGAAGACGTAAATGTAAGACCTGAAACCATAAAATTTCTGGAAGAAAACATGGGACGTAAGCTCTTTGACATCACTCTTGGCAATGACCTTTTGGATTTGGTGCCAAAAGCAAAAGCAAAAGTAAAAATGGAACTACATCAAACTAAAAAGTTCCTACACAGGAAAAGAAACAATCAACAAAAGTAAAAGGTAACCTACAGAATGGGAGAAAGTAACAGCATAAAATATACATGACTCCTCGTGCACTGTCAGTGGGAATGTAAATTGGTGCACCCATTATGGGACACAGTATGGAAACTCCATAAAACTTAAAAATAAATTTTAAATTTTTAAAAATAGAAAAAATTAAAAATAGAACTACTATGCTCTATCAATTCCACTCTGGGTATATGTTGTTGTTGTTGTTCAGTTGCTAAGTCCTATCCAATTCTTTGTGACCCCATCGACTACAGCAGGCCAGGCTCCCCTGTCCTTTACTATCTCCCGGAGTTTGCTCAGATTCATGACCAATGAGTCGGTGATGCTATCTAACATCTCATCCTCTGCTGCCCCCTTCTCTTTTTGCCTTCAATCTTTCCCAGCATCAGGGTCTTTTCCAATGAATCGGTTCTTCACATCAGGTGGCCAAAGTATTGGATCTTCAGCTTCAGCATCAGCTTATTCAAGGTTGACTTCCCTTAGGATTGACTAGTTTGATCTTCTTGCTGTCCAAGAGACTCTCTAGAGTCTTCTCCAGCACCACGGTTCAAAAGCATCAATTCTTCACTGCTCAACCTTCTTTATGATCCAACTTTTACATCTGTACATGACTACTGGAAAAACCATAGCTTTGACTATACGGACTTTTATGTGTCCAAGTGGCCCTAGTGAAAAAGAACCCACCTGCCAATGCAGAAGACTTAAGAGATGTGGGTTTGATCCCTAGGTTGGGAAGATCCCCTGGAGGAGGAAATGGCAACCAGCTCCAGTATTCTTGCCTGGAGAATCCCATGGACAGAGGAGCCTGGTGGGCTACAGTCCATTGGGTTGCAAAGAGTTGGACATGACTGAGGCGACTTAGCAGGCAAGCATACAGACATTTGTTGGCAAAGTGATATGCTTTTTGATATGCTGTCTAGGTTTGTCATAGTTTTTCTGATAAAATAGATAACTAATGAGGACCTATTGTATAGCACAGAGAACTCCACTCAATGCTCAATGGTGACCTAAAAAAAGAGGGGATATATCTATATATATAGCTGATTCGTTTCGCCGTACAGCAGAAATGAACACAACATTGTACATCAACTATACTCCCAAAAAATCAATAAAAAAATAGATGTAGTTTATTGTATGTCAATTATACCTTGATAAACTGACTTTTAAGATGACTCAGAGATCAAAAAATACATGGTTCATTTGATACTAACAAGCTCACCATGCTGGTGGGCAGGGGAACTGAACCAAGGGCCTCAACCCAGCTTTCTCTGAGCTCAGTACCAGGGCTTTTCACGAGCTCCAAATGTGTTTTGGTTTTGTTTGTTTTGTTGCCACGCTGGGTAGCTTGCAGGACGTTAGGTCTCTGACCACGGACTGAACCCAGGCCACAGCAGTGAAAGTGTCAGGTCCTAGACACTGAACCACCAGGGAATTCCCCATTCATCCATTTTACAAAGGCAATGCCTGGTTTTCCCCTCTGTGTCCTTAGGAGCCTCCCTCACCACTATCCACATATTTAAACTGAAGCTAAGGCAACCAAATACATGCTTCTGAAACTCCACTCCACTGTGAGGAACACTTAAAATCAGTAATTTAAGAATAACAGCCCAACCAGATCTCTATTACTATGTGCACAGAGTCCTACCAGAGGAACAACCCCTAACCCCAGAGATTCAATCTGTGTTATTTCTATTCTTTATTAAGAACTATTTGTCCCATGCCATAGTATAGATGAGAAACAAGGAAACACCTGGTTATCACAGAGGGTCGCTATTATCTGTTCCCATGAAGTTTGGCTTCACATATGAAAGTCCAGTCGTTCACACAGGTGGGTTTCTTTTCTCACTTTATTGAGAGTAAAGCAGTCAAACTGTTTTGGCAGCTCCATGAAGTCACCGGGTCTCAGCCTTCTTCTGTGTCCCCAAGCATGTGTTTTCCACCCTCAAGGTCACATGGTGTTGGCTGGAGAGCTTTGATCTGAGCAGGAGGAGGAAGGAAGGAGGAAATGAGAGGTACCTTGGTTTTCCAGGAAGGTAGAAGCGGGGACTACCTGGAGGAAGGAGAGGTGGATCACCAAGAGTGATCCAGGAATGCCTGACTTTGGAAGTCAAAAGATGGTGGACACTGGGGCCAATCCTGAGAAGGCACTTGTGCTGTCTTGCACCTTAAGGGACTCCCAAAAGAGTTCATCACTAGACCATCCACTGCTTAAGATTCAAGCTCCCAATGCAGGGGACATGGATTCGATCCCTGATGAG
Source organism: Bos grunniens (assembly GCF_055505025.1). Taxonomy (NCBI): domain Eukaryota; kingdom Metazoa; phylum Chordata; class Mammalia; order Artiodactyla; family Bovidae; genus Bos; species Bos grunniens. The sequence continues at coordinate 53,488,118 of NC_141180.1, forward strand.
GAAACTAAGATCCTGCATGCCACACGGTGGGGCAAAAAAAAAAAAGAGTTAATCACTGGAGCTGAAACATGTTCTCTGGGTATAAAGACCAATAATCGAGTGCAGTGCTGAGATTTTCTTTCCCTGAAGAGCTGCTTTGAAAGAACTCCACTCCTGTGTCCTGGTCCTGATTCCACCCTCAGGGACCACATGACAAGTGCAGGCAGGAACTCTCTCCTCCCTGGAGATCAGACCTGGCCCTGGGAGACTTCCCTGGGGCTGTGCCCTGAACACCTTGCATCTTCCTCTGTGGTCACTCAGTCACCCAGTGTTTCTGGGCTGCTGGCTGGTGAGCTGGGTGAATGGGCACAGTCATGCGAGAGGAGTGTTTGCTGTCCAGAGCACAGACTTGGAAAGTGGCTACGTGCAACACACACACACTCATAAAGGCACGTTATCATGAGGGGGAGTAGTGGGAAAGCGGTGGGAGGTGTGTTCAAGAGTAGAAGACAATGCTGGTGTTGCACAGTAAGAGGCACAGAGAAGCTAGTCAAAGGGTGACGGCTTTTGTCAGACCGGGCACGCCTGCCAGCCAGCCCCAGGCCACATCTGCCCCCAGCCCACTTCTCTGGGGTTAAAATCTGGGGAGCTTTTGCCCCGCACCTCAAGGGGCCTTACCTCACACACCTTGTGAAACTTGGCTCCGGGCGCCTCACACCTGTGAGGCGTCAGAAACTCAAATGAGTGGCTGACTCTCCAACCAGAGCCCCACTGCTGAGCACGACCTCGGGAAGTGGGCAGCCCACACCTGACAGGATGGCTGCTTCCTTCACTACTGTGACCACCAACGCGCGTGCCTCCTCAGTCACTTCAGTCATGTTGGACTCTTTGTGACCCTATGGACTGTACCCCACCAGGTTCCTCCGTCCATGCGATTTTCCAAGCAAGAATACTGGAGTGGGTTGCTGAGTCCTCCTCCAAGGAACCTTCCCGACCCAGGGATCAAACACGCATCTCTTATGTCACCTGCCTTGGCGGGCAGGTTCTTTACCACTTGCGCCACCTGGGAAGCCCATGACCGTCAAGGGAGAGGGGAATTTTTCCCAGCTTCAGCACTCCGGCCATTCGGCTCCCCAGGACCAGCCTCTACTCAGCTGCTGGGCTCCTCCACCACCATCAGTGAACAAGATCAGAGGGAGACCAGCCATCCTCCACGCCCTCCACACACATGAAAGCACTACAGGTCCCTGGACACAAAACCAGGAGAGGGTAGGCGCCTTGAGGGGAATAGCCTGGACTTCTGGGCCTCCTGCCCAAGTGTCCTCCAGCCACACTCAAAGTAACACTTCCTTCCTGTTTAAAATCTATTTCAGACATAACTAGTGGGTGTAAAGTAAATAAGTTCCCCCTCCCCTCCAAACCTAGCTTCACTCCAAGGACTGTAACATGCAGTTTGGGGTATGTCTTTACAGAAATGTTTTATACAAGTGTATGGCAACCCACTCCAGTGTTCTTGCCTGGAGAATCCCAGGGACGAGGGAGCCTGCTGGGCTGCCGTCTATGGGGTCGCACAGAGTCGGACACGACTGAAGCGACTTAGCAGCAGCAGCAGCAGCATTCTGTTAAATGCATTCTCAAGAATTTTACTTATAAATAATTCAATTAGTAAGAATAACTAAGGTATAAAGTATATCTTATTTACATTGAAATTGGAACCGGAAAAACAAAAACTTAAAAGTGATCAGAGGACTGTCCATCCTCCCAGAGTGCAGTTTTTGAAGTGACCACCAGGTGTCAGAGTTATCAATAATATTCCCCGAATTACAACTGGAAAGTTACAGGATGGGGAAAGTGCCTGGCTGGAAAATGAGATGGTGAGATTCCCCAAACAAGATTATTTGGCCCTTTAGCCCAATATTTTGTCTATTTAGGGTTCCGTAGGGAGAGAGTAAAGGGAGCTGCAGGAAAGAAATCTTACGTTCTCTCCCGACAGACTGCCACTCAGTTGGGCACGCTTGGATCTTCAGAGCTCTGACTGGTGGTGAATTTCACATGGGAAATGTGAAAATGGCTGGGCGGAGTTGGGCCTCCTACCTTTGCAAGGCTACTTTTGGAATCCAGAGCCATCTCCCCTCTCCTCAGTAGGAGACCAGAGGATGGTGATCACCAGAGGAGGACACACGCGAGGCCACATCAGCTGTGGCCATCTTCATTTTAAAAGGGAAAACCCACTTCTGTGTCAGGAGCTCTTCCTATCTAACCTTGAACATCATGGTCTCTTACTCACTTCCAGTTTGGCCTCCTCACATATATTTCCTTTACCAGAACTGATGGCAGAGCCTGTTGGCTGTTGTCTAGAGCTGCTAGACATGTGTACCCGCCCATGCTTGAGCGCACAGGGCGGGGCATCTACCACCAAAGTCTTCAGGCTATTGCCCAGGGTTAGTTACACGCTTCCTCTAGGGGCCCAGCCACCTCGCTGGCACCACCCAGCCGGCTCTAGTGGAGCCAACATCCTGTGGAGGACTCCAGGTGATGCTCATGGCAAGCTTTACCCTTCTCGGATTCACCAACATCCAACTCAGCCAAAAGGGGATGCTGAGGCAGTTACAACACAGACTTGTAGGAGGAGGGGATGATGGCCAAGGCTCCTCTTCCCTGGGAGACCACAGCTGAAGAGTGTCAGAAAGCAAGGAGAGCCCTTGCCACGTGGCCCTGTTGGCGCTCGTCTAGGTTGTTCCCTGGACCACATCCCATTTCTGGCCGTGGATCCAGGCAAGGGTTCAGACCCACTACACACTGGGGCTTGTCATGGGTGGAACTTTACTGTGAACAGCGATGCCAAGCTTGTGGGAGGGGTAGGAGGTGGTGTAAGGAGAGGGGAGAAGGTAAGAAGGTGTCAGCATTTCATGGACAATGTTATTGGTATGTAAATACTTCTCCAGACTTATGATTTCTATGAATTCAGACAGGCAGATTAAGGGGACTATTTTTGGGGTGGGCGGAGGGGTACCAGCACATGCAGGATCCTAGTTCCCGAACCAGGGACTGAATCCAGTCCCCTGCAGTGAGAGCGCAGAGTTAGCCACTGGACCACCAGCGAATTCTAAGGGGACTTTTCATGTGATTTGAATGACATCATCTGCTAAATTGGTACATCCTATGTAGGCCACATGAAGCAACAGTAATTATATAAGTCACTATACACCTTAAATGCTATATACATAATTTAAAATGATACACCTGTGGTGCCACAGACATAATAAAAATGCCAGTTATTATTAAAACATAGGTAGTATCCATATTCAAATATGACCATGCATTATGTTTGATGTTTCAAACAGAATATACAAGCCAAATGCTTCTTTTAAAAACAAAAAGGGATAAAGCAGTGTTTATATTGGGATTCATGTTAATTTGCCATGACAAGTATATTAACTGTTGCTTTGATGTGGCAACATTGGGATGGCAATTGAAGGTTTTTTTTTTCCCCCCATTATCCTATTACATATGCTATAAGAGGGATGGAACAAAAAGAATCTCTCATAATGCTAACCACAGCCTGACTGTTTCAAAGGCAAGACTCTCCAGACTAAGCCAAGGGAAGGGACCACGGAGCTCCACCCTAATCTGCTCAGGGTTTATCAACCTCAGGAGGCCCCACTCACTGTGGCTCCTGGACCCACTACATTCCCGTAAGTCAAAGAGCCTCCCCTAGCTGTGAAAAGTCTGGCTATCCATCACATGTTCTACTTGTGACGGATACTTGAGCGACAAGGCTGTCACAAGCCCAGAAGAGACTGCACAGTCAAGGCATATCTTGAGATCCCCAGACTTCAAGGTTCTCTGGAAAAGGCACAACCAATGGTGCCCCCTCAACTAGGAAAAAAAAGGACTCAGGCCCTTGCCTCTCCAATGCCTGCTCACCACCTGCCCGCTCCAGGGTAATCATGCTTTGTGTAGGTAGTCAGAGAGGAGGTGGGCGGTCGTGTGTGGATATTCTGATGACAGTGACTCCTCCCTTGACTTAATCCCTCTTCCAAGCCCTGCAACTCAGCCAGGCAAGAGGCCTGATTCAGAATCTCCTCACCAGTAGGCAAGGCTGTTTCCCTTCGATAAACCGAGCAAGGAAATCGTTGATGTGGACACACAAAAATAGACTTCCTGAATCAGATGTGAATTTGGGTGCAGAGTAAGGCCAAGCTAAAGGCTCAAACTCACTGACCATAATTATCCCTCCCATAGGGCAGCAGCCTTCCTTACCTGCAGCCAAGCAGCTTCTGAGGCAGTGACGAACAGCCAAACCTGTCGAAACCTCAGAGGAAACATTCCTCACCAGGCCTCCCAGCCCAAACTTCAGAGGACAGGGCACCAGAAAAGTAAACAGACTAAGCCAATAGCAACAAGAGAGAACTGGTTCTCCTGCTCTCAAGATGGTTCATGACACTTCAATTAAGTTCAACACAATATAGTTGAATTATTTTTAACCTTTTATGGAGCCTCTTGGCTTCACAAACAAAATGTTTGTTGGTAAAGTTGAAGGATAGCTAGAAGCAGAGACCAGAAAAAAAGAAAGAAATCACAAGAAGAAATGAGCCTTTTATTTAAGAAATCATAAGTGTGGTACACTTTGGGTGTTGCTTATTTGTCATTTATTTCTCAGAATAATATAGCACATTTCCTTTAAGCAATTTCACGGTTATTCCAGCAAATGGGAAAGGAACCCTCGGTTCTGACTTTCTCAGTATCTCTGTTGCCTTGATAATCAGCTCACAGCTGAACAGTTCAAGATATTCCTGCCTAAAGTTAATATGAAGAGTTCTTAATGCACAGCCTTTTGGACAACTTGACTCACTCACTGTCTAAGCAGACTAATCTCACATTTAATAGCTCTGCTATGGGGCAAAGGGAGAGAAGGGTCCCTTTTCCTTTCTCTGTTCTGCTTTTCTTCTTGGCTCCATGCTACAAAAATCTCTTTTCAAAACTTGTCAAGGGTATACTGTAACCTCACTGAAAAAATGTATCCAAAGTTTTTCTGATATGCTATCAGAGTTTAGCACAAGAATTGCAACTTCCAATGCCTTATAGGTGCCAAACAGATTTGTTTCATAACATCTTGAGCTGTATTCTTTGGCCTTGAAACACTTTGCTTTTTAAAATATCCATTCTGGAACTTCCCTGGCGGTCCAGTGGTTAAGACTTTGCTTGCCAATGCAGGGTGTGATTCCTGGTTTGGGAATGAGGGTCCCACATGCTATGGGGTGTGGCAAAAAAAAAATTTTTTTAATCCATTCTTCTTGAAATATGGCCCACTTTTAATAGATAGGTGGGCATGAGAAATAGCTCTCTTTCCTCTTAACTCTACTATCAGAAATACAGCAGTTCACAGTTGACCATAAATGGCAGCTGACAGTCAATTTCAGTGTTTGAGAGATAATAAGGACACGTGCAGACTGTAGTAAACTGCAGAGCACATGACCTGTGTAAAGGAAGAAGCCACTGTTGCTACCAACAGCCAGTCCTGCAGGAAGATGAACTCAAGTCTTTCTAGAGAAACCAGAAATCCAGATTCTGATGTGTAATCTCCCCGTTTTTAAATATGAACTGCCAGTTTAAAAACACTCTTCAGTTCACCAGTTTGCTATCTCCCTTCAGTGATTAAAGGCAGTATGACTGGGAACAGAAAAGCCACCATGGAAGCCAGGAACCCAAGATTGTCAGACCTAGTTCTGATACCAACCCACCGTCTATCCCTGGGCAAGACACCTAACACCTCAGTGACCTTGTCTGAAAGGTTTAGAGGTCCAAGAATCCTTTTTTTTTTTTTAATATTTATTTATTTCTTCATTTGACTGTACCAGGTCTTAGTTGCAGCATGTGGGATCTAGTTCCCAGACCAGGGATTGAACTTGGGGCCCCTGAATTGGGAGCCTGGAGTCTTAGCCACTGGACCACCAGGAAAGTCCCACAAGAATCCTTTTAATCCTAAATTATTACACTGTATATTTAAGTAAGTTTTCTAGATGGTCAATTCCACAAAGAACAACCAGAAACATAATTAAAGGGGGGGGGGGGACATACACACACACACACACACACAAAAACAGATCATTGTGCCATGGCAGGGTCTATTACGCTGTCTAGACATGGCCTTGATGTGGCCAAGCCACTTGGTTAATAAAACCACGAAGAATGTGAACACTTCTATCAGGCCTGATCTCCTCTATCATAGCCACCCACCCACTGGGAAGATGAAAATTGTGTATCACCATTTCTGTGGCAGGGAGCACCTGTCCATAAAACAGAACTCTCTTGGCCCTTTTGAACCCAAACCCAGGGTTTTCAAGGGACATTTTGAGCTGGAAAATAAAGCTGGCCAGCAGGCTGCCCTGAGCCACGACTCCTGATTTTCAAGTTCATGCTCAGCCTACCTGCGATGAAATCTGGAGTTGCCACATCAGGGCTTTCGGCATGAGCCAACTGTACTCAGAACAGCTCTTGTTATATAACCTTCGGCCACGGCCCACATGTGTACATGAGCACATGCTCACCCTGTACAAAAGCACACAGATCTTCAGATACAGCTTTTTTTGTTTCAGTTACAGGAAGGGAGTAACAAACATTAAGCTGGAAAATAATGAGGGATGGGTAAAGGAAAAGCCCTTTCCCACTGGAAAGATTAAAAAATAAGCACATTTCAGAGCAGATAGAAGTCCACATTCTTGTGGCTATATTAACTGTGTGGCTTAGGCAAACCGAAGGCTCAAAGAAAAGAAAGCCAAGTGGATTACAACTGGGCAGTTTCTTCACACAGGCCATCTTGACATAGATAGCTTGGCTTCCAATGAAGTGGACAGGCACCTACATTCCTAAGTGCTTCTGTGCATCAGGTGTGAACAGCAGGGCCTTTTTATTTTGCTATTTGTAGCTGCCAATAAGTATCTAGTATGATTTAAAGAACCTTTGACTCCTAAACCAGCTATGACCTATGGCTTCAGTTCTGCCTGCTGCAGACACTTTCCTCACTGTGCCCTGATGTTGCCCTGGCTTTAGGTAACCAGTGTTTGTTCTAAGTCAGCTTGTTCTTACCCTAAGGCCTTTGTATTATCGGTTCCCTCTTCTTGGAATGCTCTTTACCCTCATATCCACAAGGTAGTTCATTCAGGCCTCAGCCTCCAGGCTGTCACTCGGAGAGGACCTCTCTGGCCATCCACAGAATCCACCCATGCATTCTGTGTCATGTGACCCTACTTTACTTCTCTGCCTACACTTCCTACCATCTGATTCAGTTCCTGTTTCTTTCTTTATTGCCTGTCTTCTCTCACTGGTATATAAACTCCATGGAAATAAGGATTTTGTGTCTTTTTCACCATGTGTTTCCAGCAGCTAGAGTGCTTTGCATATGGCAATTGCTCAATAAATATTAGTCGAAAGAACAATGGACAGTTGGATGAATGGAAGAAAGCATCCAGCAAATATCAGTGAAGCATCTATGGTAACCTGGGAAGAGACGAAGAATGAAATCCTCTTTCAAGGACTCCACGATCTACCAGGGATGACAGACATTTAAGCGGAACAACATGGTGAGGGAACTGCTTATAGAAGAATACCATGGGGCTTCCCTGGTGGTCCAGGGGCTAAGACTCCCAAAGCAGGGGTCCTAGGTTCGGTTGTTGGTCGGGGAACTAGATCCCACATGCTGCAACTAAAGATCAAAGATCCTGCGTGCTGTAACTAAAACCTGGTACAACCAAATTAATAATAAATAAATAAACATTTTCTAAAAAGAAGACGCGTACCATGCCTTCCACCCAAGGTGAGTAGGAGGACAATCTCTAAGGAAAGTTAAGAGTTGGCCAAAAGGGCAAAGATGAGAAGAAGGGTGGCAGGGAAGGCAGCCTGTTGAGAAACACTCCAAGAAAGGCATGATATGTGAAAGCAAACTATGGGTTCCAGAAGCCCCAGGATGACTGGGATGGTTGGTCCCCCAAGTGACAAAATGAGAGACATGGGGCCTCAAAAAGAGAGACCAGGGCTAGTTTTTAAGGAGCCTCACAGACCAGCCTCTGGATGTAAAGATTTTCATTCTGTGATCTGTGGGAGGCACTGAGATGTTTTTAAGCAGGGAAGTGATATGATGGTTTTATGTTTTATAAAGATAATGCTGATGGCAGTGAAGGAACTAGTTAGAGGAAAAAAAGCATTCAGGAGGTTATTGTCCAATCCAGGTGAACAAATGTCAAGGATCCCAATTAGTGGCAGCAGAAAAGGAAAAGAGCAGACAGATATGAAAGCTATTTAAAGGGTATAATCAATAGAGCTTAGTGATACATGAAATGCGGGAGGTAAAAGAAAGGATGGGGTTAAAGAAAATCCCAGGCTGTGGTTAGTGTCATCAAAATGAATGGTGCTCCTGCTTCAGGAGGAGCCTAGACTCAGAGCCTAGATTCACTCTGTTTGTGATGTGGCTGAATCTGAGTCTGCTCACTAACGTGAGCTCATGGACCCTTGCCCAGGTGGCTCTCTGTGATCCTAGCACAAAGGTTCCTTTCTCTGCTTATCAAGTAAATTTCTATAGACGTCCCTCTGAAGTGTGTGCATCAAATCTACAACGTCGATGATTTATCAGTTCACAAAGACACACAGCATTATTTCGATGCTCGGCCATTTTTGGAGGCACACACTGATCCATCACCACAGGACCATGACTATTGGTCTAAATATAGATGTGCCTGTCACCTCAGAGAAAGAACAGACCAGAAGTCATGATTCCATTTACTCCAAGGAAATTTTAAGGTGATAAAATTGTAAAACAAATCGATATCACGTTTCTTAAGTCTATAAATCTGATCTAAAGAGAAAATTATGATTACCTCACTTGTGTTTCACATTCTCTTGATATTAATTGCTAATTTAGCCCTCAGATCCCTCTAAAGCAGCCCTCATCCCAACCCCAAGATACTGCTTCCAGTCCTCATGGGCTAGCTACCCAACGGGTGACAAAAAGCAAGCAGAGTGGGCTCTCTGGCCAGAGGCCCTTCAGGGATCCCCGGCTTATTCCTTTTCTCCTACTTTAGCCCCATCTGCTGCTGCCACCCGAGAGCCTATATATTGTTAAGAGATAGGGGGCACTGGTGCTTGAAACCTGGCTTTACCATTTATAAGCTGTGTGATCTCAGGCAAGTTATCTAGCCTCTCTGTGCCTCAGTTTCCACCCTTGTAAAATAAGGACACTTTTATCTAATTTACTTCATGGGGTAGCTGTGATTATTAAATAAGTTAATAAAGTACTTAAAACAGTACCTAGCACAGTAACAAGTAACAAGCACTCAATAAATGTAAGCTACTGGGGGCTTCCCTGGCGGTCCGGCGGTTAAGACACTGCCTTCCAGTGCAGGGGTACGGGTTTGATTCCGGGCGGAGGAGCTAAGATTCCACATGCTCCACAGTCAAAGAACCAGAACATAAACAACAGAAGCGATATTGTAACGAATTCAACAAAAGACTTTTTAAATAGTCCACATCTAAATAAATAAATAAATGGAAGCTCTTAATACTACTTCTACTACCACTGCTCTTAATGGCACTGGGGGAGCCTCTGGTAGGTTCTGAAAGACAGCACCAAAGCAAAAGGAGTTCTAAGGTGAGGGACAACGTCCTGCTTTTGCAGCATATCAAAGGGGCCACAAAGCGGTACGGTGCATGCTCAATGTTTTCTAAAATTACCAGTAAAAGAGTTCTTTGCATTTTTCAGGGGCAGCCCTCCCTCCCCACACCAAGGACTGAGACATGAGTCCACGGGGACCACGGCTGGAAGACACATGAGTGGCAGACAGCACACAGTCTCCCTCCATCGGGGCAGGGCTCCATCACAGGGCCAAGTGGGTCCAGCCTGGCTCCTACTCCCTTAGGACGAGTTCTTCCCCAGAGAATCGCTCATTCCTCACCTAAATAGCCTCCTGGAGCCACCCACTTCTCAATCCCTCCAAAGGAAGCATTTAAATCTGATACTTTACAAGGGTAAAAGACCCACTATATCGTTAAATTATTTGTAAGTAGAAAGTAAATATAAATTGCAAAAACAAACTGAATTCAAGACTAAAGGCTAGTTCTGATACGGACTTTTAATTTATCTGTAATGACAAACTACCTGTCAATAGTCTTAACATTAGCACAGGCAGAGGAAAATTAAATGTTAAACACGATACCACTTATATTAGCATAAAAAAATTCAATACACAGAACAGAATTGAAAGCCCAGAAATAAACCCACACATATAAGAACAATTAGTAATTTACAATAAAGTAGCAAAGAACGTACAACAGAGCTGGAAATAAATATAATTGGGAAATCTGGATGGCCACATGCAAAAGAATGAAACCAGACCATTATACCATACACAAGAATTAACTCAAAATGCTTTAACACTTCAATGTAAGACCTGATACCAGTGGCTCAGCAGTAAAGAATTCGCCTGCAATACAGGAGATGCAGGTTCGATCCTTAGATTGGGAAGATCCCCTAGAGGTGGAAATGACAACCCACTCCCATATTCTGGCCTTGGAAATCCCATGGACAGAGGAGCCTGGACCCCTACAGTCTGTGGGGTCACAGAGTCGAACACAACTTAGCGACTGAACAACAACAACATGCTCTTTGATGTCAGCCCTAGCCCCTAGCAGTGTTTATTTGGATCTGTCTCCTCAAACAAGGACAACAAAAACAAAAATTAACAAATTGGAGCTAATCAAACTAAAAAAAAAACACACAAAAAAAGAAAGAAAAGGCAACCTACTAAATAGAAGAAAATATTTACAAATGATATGTCCAACATGTGGTTAACATCCAAAATATATAAAGAATTCACAGAACTCAACAGCAAAAATAAACCATCCAATTAAAAATGAGCAGACAGGGACTTCCCTGGTGGTCCAGCGGTTAAGAATCCTCCTGCCATCGCTTCTCGGCCTTTTGGCTAAGATCAAGTGTAAGAATCCTCCTGCCAGCACAGGGGACACAGGTCCAATCCCTGGTCTGAGAGGATCCCACGTGCCTCAGAGCAACTAAGCCCGCGTGACACAACTGCTGGGGCCCAGGCACTCGAGCCTGTGCCCCCCAACAAGAGGAGCCACTGGAATGAGAAGCCTGGGTACCACAAGCAAGAGTCGCTCCCGCTTGCCGCACCTAGAGAAAGCCAGCGCACAGCAATGAACACCCAGTGCAACCAAAAACAGGTAAGTACATAAATTTTTAGAAAAACTTTAAATGGGCAAACTATTTACAGTAGCCAAGATATGGAACCAACCTAAATGTCTATTGACAGATGAATGGATAATGAAGATGCGGTGTATATATAATATATACAATAGACTACTACTCAGCTGTAAAAAAAGAATGAAATGATGTTATTTGCACCAACATGGATGGACCCAGAGATTATCATATTAAGTGAAGTAAGTCAGACAGAAAAAGACAAATATTATATGATATCACTTATATGTGGAACCAAAAAAAATTATATAAATGAACTTATTTCTAAAACAGAAATAGACTCATATAAAAAATGAACTTATGGTTACCAAAGGGGAAAGCGGGTGGGGAGGGCTGAATTAGGAGTTTGGGATTAGCAGATACAAGCTACTATATATAAAACAGACAAGGGAATTCCCTGCCAGCCCAGTGGTGGAGTTCAAGAACCAAAATCCCACAAGCTCCACTGCGTGGCCAAAAAGAAAAAATAGACAGGCAACAAGGTCCTATTGTATAGCACAGGAGCCATATTTGATATCCTGTAATAAACCATAATGGAAAAGAATATGAGAAGAATATATATATAATATGCATGTATAACTGAATCACTTTTCTGTGTACCAGAAACTAATATAATATTGTAAATCAATTATACTTCAACTAAAAAAATGAGCAGACACTGAATTGATCTTTTTCCAAAGAAGATATATACATGGCCAACAGACACATGAAAAGATGCTCACATCACTAATCATCGGAGAGATGCAAATCAAAACCACAGTGAGATATCAGCTCACATCTGTAAGAATGGCTGTTATCAAAAAGACAAGTAACAGGTGCTGGCAAGACTCTGGAGAAAAGGGAACCCTTGCGCACTCTTGGTGGGAATGTAAATTGGTGCAGCCACCATGGAGGATAGGATGGAGGTTCCTCAAAAAACTAAAAATAGAATACCGTGTGACCCAGCAATTTCACTTCTGGGTACATATCTGAAGAGAACAAAAACACTAATTTGAAAAGATACATGTACCCCAATGTTCATATCAGCATTGTTTATAATAGCCCAAGTATGAAAGCAACCTAAGTGTCCATCAACAGATGCCCCATTCCGACTACAGAAAAATCTGAGCAGCCAGCTAGTTCCCCTCTTGTTCGCCCTCCCTCAATTTTGTTTTCATGTAAAAGACAAATAAATGACTTGACTCCCCCCCCAAAAAAAAATGTATAAATAAAATATACGTGTATGTGTGTGTGTGTTAGTCAGTCGTTAGTCAGTTAGTCAGTCGTATCCGACTCTTTGCAACCCTGTGGACTGCACCTCACCAGGCTCTTCTGTCCATGGAATTCTCCAGGCAAGAATACTGGAGTGGGTTGCCATTCCGTTCTCCAGTGGATCTTCCTGACCCAGAGATCGAACCTGGATCTCCTGCATTGCAGGCAGATTCTTTACCATCAAATATTGGCTATATTCCCTTGTAGCTTATTTATTTTATACATAGTAGTTTGTACCTCTTAATCCCTTACCTCTCTTTTACCCCTCCCCTCTTTCCCTTTCCTCACTGGTAGCCACTAGTTTGTTCTGCATATATATGAGTCTGTTTCTTTTCTGTGATATTCCCTAATTTATTTTATTTTTTAGATTCCACATGTAAGTGGTAACATAAGTATTTGTCTTTCTCTATGTGACTTATGGGCTTCCCAGATGGCATTAGTGGTAAAGAACCCACTGCCAATGCAGGAGACATAAGAGATACCTACAGTCCATGGGATTGCAAAGAGTCAAACACGACTGAAGTGACTTAGAACACACGTGTGACTTATTTCAACAGGCATAATACCCTTGCAAATGGTAAAATTTCATTTTTTTATGGCTGAGTAGCTTCCCAGGTGGTGCTAGTGGTAAAGAACCTGCCTGCAGATGCAGAGACGTAAGAGACGCGGGTTCCATCCCTGGGTTGGGAAGATCCCTGGAGACAGGCGTGTCAACCCACTCCAGTATTCTTGCCTGGGGAATCCCACTGACAGAGGAGCCTTGCAGGCTACAGTCCATGGGGTCCAAAGAGTTGGACAAAACTGAGCACACAGGAAGGCAGGCAGTATTCCATTGTGTGTGTGTGTATATACGTGTGTGTGTATACATGTGTATATATGTATATACAGATGTATATCTATAAATATACACACACATGTATACATGTGTGTGTATATATGATCAGATCAGATCAGATCAGTCGCTCAGTCGTGTCTGACTCTTTGCGACCCCATGAATCACAGCACGCCAGGCCCCCCTGTCCATCACCAACTCCAGGAGTTCACTCAGACTCATGTCCATCGAGTCAGTGATGCCATCCAGCCATCTCATCCTCTGTCGTCCCCTTCTCCTCCTGCCCCCAATCCCTCCCAGCATCAGAGTCTTTTCCAATGAGTCAACCCTTCGCATGAGGTGGCCAAAGTACTGGAGTTTCAGCTTTAGCATCATTCCTTCCAAAGAAATCCCAGGGCTGATCTCCTTCAGAATGGACTGGTTGGATCTCCTTGCAGTCCAAGGGACTCTCAAGAGTCTTCTCCAACACCACAGTTCAAAAGCATCAATTCTTCGGCACTCAGCCTTCTTCACAGTCCAACTCTCACATCCATACATGACCACAGGAAAAACCATAGCCTTGACTAGACAGACCTTTGTAGGCAAAGTAATGTCTCTGCTTTTGAATATGCTATCTAGGTTGGTCATAACTTTCCTTCCAAGGAGTAAGCATCTTTTAATTTCATGGCTGCAGTCACCATCTGCAGTGACTTTGGAGCCCAGAAAAATAAAGTCTGACATACACACACAATTTTGTCTATAATGTGAATAGCCGACTCATTGGAAAAGACCCTGATGCTGGGAAAGATTGAAGGCAGAAGAAGAGAGTGACAAAGGATGAAATGGTTGGATGGCATCACCGATACAATGGACATGAACTTGGGCAAACTCCGGGAGATGGTGAGGGACGGGGAAGGCTGGCGTGCTGTAGTCCATGGGTTCACAGAGTCGGACATGACTTGGTGACTGAACAACAATGTGTGTGTGTGTGTGTGTGTATATAGGTATAGATATGTGCATACACACACACACACACACACATAATGGAATACTACTCAGCCATAAAAGATGAAATCTTGCCATATTATAAAGATATTTGTTCTCACAAATCAATGTACAGATTTTATTTAATTCCAGTCAAAATCTCGGCAGTTATTTTGTGTAAATTGACAAGATGATTCTATTTTCCTATGGCATGTAAAGGGCCAAGAACAGCCAAGAAAATCTTGAAGAAGAAAAACAGCTGATAGATTTACATAACCACATGGAAAAACTTATTATAAAATGATAGCAATTGAGTCAGCATGGTATTAGCACAAACTTTTGTCAACTGAAACACACCAAACAAACAGACCAATAGAACAGACAGGGCTGAGGAACAGACCCGCCCAGGTACAGTCCTCTAATGTAGGATACTGATACCACTACAGGACAGAGGGGGAAGGATGGTCTTTTCAAAACGGTGTTAGGTCAGGAATTTCCTGCTGTCTAGTGATTAGGACTCTGTGCTCTCACTGCCAAGGGCCTGGGTTCAATCCCCGGTCAGGGAACTAAGAACCCACATGCTACATGGTGAGGCCAAATAAACAAACAAGTAAACAACAAAAATGGTATCAGATATCTGGATGTTCACGTGGAAAAACAAGTTAATGTTGACCCCTGTCTCATACCTGTCACAAAACTAAATACTAGGAGTGTAGACAATTTTAAAAAACAAAACGCTGAAACTTCCAGAGGGTAACTTAGGCGAACATCATCATGCCCTTGAGGCCAAGGATTGAATTCTAAAGTAGGACAAGAAAAGCACAAACCATAAAGGGAAGAATTGATGAATTGAACTTCATTAAGAAATTCTGCTCATTAAGATACCATTAAGAGAGTGAGGGCAAGCCACACAGTGGGAGAAGACATTTGCAGCACATACATTCAACAAAGGCCTCGTATTCAGAATATATAAAGAATTCCACAAATCAATAAGGAGGAAACACACTTTTAAAAGGGAGAGACAAGAGCACAAGAACTTTTCTAGGCACTTCATAGAAGAGAATATAGAAATGGCTCCAAAAAATATATTTTAAAATGACTTAACAGCATCAGTCATCAGAGAAATGCAAATTAAAACTACAATAAGGTACTATGGGATCCTGGTAAAGCTCTATTTCATGACACATGGGTGGTGGTTTCATGGAAAAATATTCACTGAGTTGTACACCAGGAGGTGTGCACTCCTCTCTAGATATTACACTTAAATAAAAATGCTTCCTTAAACAGTGAGACTTTAGAAATATATCAACCAAAAGCAATGTGTGGATCTTATGTGGATCTTGCTTCACACAAGCCAACTATTTAAAAAGAATATGTATGTGAGACAGTTGGGGGAATTTGAACACTAACTGCATATTTGACGGTAATTAAGGGATTATTCAGCTTTTTCGGTATGATGATAGCTTTGTGGCAATGTTTTCAAAAAGGGTTGTTATTTTAGACCTACATACTGAAATACAAATACATATATTATAAAATATCTTGGATTTACTTCAAAATAAGCAGAAGAGGGAGAATGGATGAATTGATGGCTACTGTAACTGGACAGAGGGCACATGGGAGTCTCTGGACTATTCTACCTTTGTGTATGCTTAAAATCTTGCATAAGTCTTAAAAAAAAAAAAAAAAAAACCTATGGCATAGCCAAAGTTTTATGCTTTGGGGCTATTTAAGATTCCTTTCTTCTAACCCCACAACCCAATCAAGTAATACTATGTAGTGGCAACAGAAACCAGATACACTGAACCCTTAGGCTATAGGGACCTCAAGAAGTCACCTAGGGCATGATCTTATTTGCAAAAGAGAGAGAGAGACACAGACACAGAGAACAAATGTATGGACACTAAGGTGGGAAAGGGGAGGTGGGATGAATTGGGAGATTGAGATTGACATATATATACACATATACTGACATATTTGGGCTTTCCTGGTGACTCAGAGGGTAAAGAATCCGCCTGCAATGTGGGAGACCTGGGTTTGATCCCTGGGTTAGGAAAATCCCCTGGAGAAGGGAACAGCTAGCCACTCCAGTATTCTGGCCTGGAGAATTCCACGGACAGAGGAGCCTGGCAGGCTACAGTCCATGGGATCGCAAAGACTTGGACACGACTGAGCAGCGACTTTCACTATTGACATATTTATATATGTCTAAAATAGGTAACTAATGAGAACCTACTGTATAGCCCAGGGAATTCTACCCAGTGCTCTGTGGTGACCTAAATGGGAAGGAAAACCAAAAAAGAGGGGTTATACGTATACGTATAGCTGATTCACTTTGCTATACGATAGAAATACAACATTGTAAAGCAACTATATGCCAACAAAAATTAATTTAAAAAAAAACAAAATTAAAAAATAACAATAAAAAAAGAAGTCATCTAGGCCACTTTCTTGTTATCAAGTAGAGTATCTGAAAGAGAAGAGAACCTACACCCCAACTACTCAATGATGGGCACAGGAGACATAGTGTGCTTACCCTCAGAGAAGCCGCTAAAAGAGAAACTTGACTAGGGCACCTGCATAAGACAGAGCAATCATTTACCCACATTTTTCGGGGCACATGCCATTGTAAGGGCTCTAAGCAGCCTGGCTGCCCTCCCTCGCAGTAGACTCTCAACAGAAGCTCCTGTAGTCTCCCTGAGCTGGCCCTTCCTGTCCTGCCCCTGGATACTAAGCATCTGCTGTCTGGCCTCATCTTAGTTAGACATCTATCTTCCTTTGCCAGTTGACCTGGCTGGAGCCACTAATGGAGTAAAGCAATCAAGTACGAATTCTTGTATAAATCAAGGCTGGTTCTTTCTTTTCCCAGGATCCTAGACAAGTACAGGCTTACACGGTTGAGAAACTCGCACTAGAGAGAGACACAAGCAGTTGCAAAACAACCCGGCTGAGGCCTCCTGACTTAATGTGTCTCTCAAGAAGCCCTCTAGGTTTGGAGCTCTCCCAGTTCGAAAGGAAATTAAGTTCATTCATTCCTTCTGGCCCTCCTTCACTATTTTAAGATGAAGTTCACTAAATGGATAAACAAATCTCCAGGTTATACCTAGCCTAGTGTGCTATCTATCCCTTCTAGGCAAGACGCTGCATTTCAACCAGGACTTTTTTGAAGAAATGAACTGTATGTTTGACGAGGAGCTTTCGGGCACTCCCCCAGGTAGCTTCCGGAAGAAAGAAAACCTTTTACTAGCGCTCACAAAGTCATTTATCTACCACTAAATGGGCCGATGAAAGGGAAAGCCTCTTGATGAAAGTGAAAGAGGAGAGTGAGAAAGTTGGCTTAGAGCTCAACATTCAGAAAATGAAGATCATGGCATCTGGTCCCATCACTTCATGGGAAATAGATGGGGAAACAGTGGAAACGGTGTCAGACTTTATTTTTTGGGGCTCCAAAATCACTGCAGATGGTGACTGCAGCCATGAAATTAAAAGATGCTTACTCCTTGGAAGGAAAATTATGACCAACCTAGATAGCATATTCGAAAGCAGAGACATTACTTTGCCTACAAAGGTCTGTCTAGTCAAGGCTATGGTTTTTCCAGTGGTCACATATGGATGTGAGAGTTGGACTATAACGAAAGCTGAGAGCCGAAGAATTGATGCTTTTGAACTGTGGTGTTGGAGAAGACTCTTGAGAGTCCCTTGGACTGCAAGGAGATCCAACCAGTCCATTCTGAAGGAGATCAGCCCTGGGATTTCTTTGGAAGGAATGATGCTAAAGCTGAAACTCCAGTACTTTGGCCACCTCATGCGAAGGGTTGACTCATTGGAAAAGACTCTGATGCTGGGAGGGATTGGGGGCAGGAGGAGAAGGGGACACAGAGGATGAGATGGCTGGATGGCATTACCGACTCGACGGATGTGAGTCTGAGTGAACTCCGGGAGTTGGTGATGGACAGGGAGGCCTGGAGTGCTGCAATTCATGGGGTCGCAAAGAGTCAGAACCGACTGAGCGACTGAACTGAACTGAAATGGGCTGACGCAGAGAGTCGGACAAGACTGAGCGACTTGACTTTCACTTTCAAATGGGCCGATGAGACAACAGGGGTTTCAAAGGTGAGGGACCAAAATTTTATGTGCACCAAAAGGGCAAAGTCAAAAAATTAATTCAGGGACCTCCTTGGCAGTCAGTGTTTAGGACTTTGCTTTCCAATGCTGGGGACACAGGTTTGATCCCTGGGCAGGGAGCTAAGACCCCACACACCAAAAAACCAAAAATAAAAATGTAAGCAATACTGTAACAAATTAAATTCTTTAAAAGCGGTCCACGTTAAAAAAAAAATTCTTTAAAAGAATTAACTTATAGGACTTGCTCTATTTCTTCTTTTTGGCCCCTTTAAACAATGAGTACTTTTCCGAGTCATACCAGCCATCTCTGAAAAGCAGTGGAGTGCAGAGCACACAGTTGTGAAGCCTGTGCATCCGGCTCTCCCACACACCAGCTACGTGACCTCAAGTTTTCTGTGCGTCAGTTTATCACCCATAAAATGGGGGTAATATTGATAATACTGTATACCATCAATAATATTACATAGCTCATAAGGTTGATGGGAAGGTTAAAATAGTACAGTGAATGTAAAGACTTAAAACAAGGCGTGGTAGGTATTAGCTCTTCCTATTTTTTTATTATTACTGTAAACCTGGCATTGGACATGTCCCATCATAGGAAAGAAAGGATAAGAATGGGAAGGATGGACACTGGGAAACAAAAGGAAAAGACCAGTGTTGTTGAAACTCTTGACTGAACCTTACAAACACACCTATTTCTATTTTCATAATATTTGTCAATAATTTAGGGATAGAGAAAAAGCTACTCTGAGAAAGGCTCAGAGGTATAGTTACAAAGTGGACATTCTTGTATTTCACAGATGTACACAGAAAGGTCACTCTTATGAAAAGACACAAACCCCATCGGTATTAAAGGACCAGCAAGTCCTAAAACCCTCCCGGTCCTGACTTAGCCAAAGACTGCTCCACAAGCCATTAAAAAAAAAAGAAAGCTAGCTAAGAACTACTGTTTTGCACTTTTGTTGTTAATGACTGGCATTCATTAATTCCTTCAGCTTTTTAAATTTAGGCTACCATCCTGTGCCACATTAGCCTACACATTTAGTATTATTAAGTAAACAGCACATTTTTGAGATAAAATTAAAGGAAGAAATGCAGGGACTCTTTCAACAGTTTTTTTAAACTTCACGAATAATCACCTACTAAAACCTTTAAAATGTTTAGGCATTAGACCATTACTTCTATCTGGGCTGTGTATAATCTAATCAGAAAACATATTTTCTCATCCTAATTAGAATTTGTTGGTTACCAATAATTGTGTTTTTCCACTGATTATTATTTACAGTTATCACAGTGCCAGAGAGATGAACCACATACAGGAACCTGAGAAGAAGAAAGATTGCCCAAAGGGCCTGCTGTCCAGTGTCCATGGACTCCAGGGGCTATTAATTATTTATCTACTTTTCAAAGTTAATAAATAGGAATGTCTTTTTGCCCTTTATTCCCCAGATGAATTTAACCAAATGAGAGATGGGTGTGTGTGTGTGTGTGTGTGTGTGCAGAGTCAGCAGTCTGAGAACATGGGAAGTGGAGGTAATGGGAAAGAAAGAGACGTTTACAAAGCAAATATATTTAATGTCATCAATTATACACAACACTGCTTCATCTGGCATCTTTTATTATGATTAATGATCATGAATATTTTGATTGGTTTTGAGTGTGCTTTTAAAACTGTGAAAAAATTTTTAAAATTAAAATAAAAATAGAAACTTGAGTACTTTAAAAACATGGCACTTATTAATACACAAAAAAGCAAAATCCAAATAACCTCTATTGACACTTTAAAAAAATACTTATATTTAGTTAGAAAATGCAAACACTGCAGAAAAGTATCAAATGGAAAAATCGGACCCTCCCTCCTCAACCACCCCAGTCCTTCCACTCAAAGATAAATCACTGCTTTATGCTCTTCTATCCTACTAGAAAAAAATAATGCATACATATCTATTCATTTATTTATTAGGTGAGTCATATTAGGCACACTGTTTTGTTACAGGCATTTTTTACTCAATATATCTTGGTCCTATTTCCATATCAGCACAAGGTGATGACCCCACTCTTTTTGCTCCTACCAACGATGCTTCAGTGCATATCTCTGCACACACATCTTCGTGTTACATGCATTTTGTGACAGAGCAGCAAGAACCAGCTACTCCAAGCAGTCTAACCCAGCTGTGTGGTGGGAAAAGAACAATCTAGTTTTCTTGGCAAAAAGGACAGTATTCAGCTGAGAGGAAAAAGAATACTTCCACATGTTCCCTTCTAAGTATAAGGCTCCTGTCTTTGCACTTGGATCCACCCAGCGTGCCACCCCTTCCCCCCCTTAGAGGAGGATACTGGATGCTGGTGGCAAGAGTGGAATGTTGGTAGGAGGGGAGGACAAGCAAGTGCTGGAGAGACACGCACAGAGCAGTAACTGCCGGGTTACCGTGCCCTTCACTCTACAACACAGGTACTGGAAACTCCCCGTTCATGGAAGACCAATTGGAAGCACAGTATTGAGAGCTGTCAGGCTAGGGGTGCACAGGAACCCAGTGGAGCGGCAGTGTTGGGATTAACAAATGACTACAGAGTCCACAGCTCAAAAACACGAGCAGTTATTAAATTCTACCTTTGAACTTCATTGCCTCAAATCTTTTTTAAAATGATGGAAGACTTAAGTTATGTTTTAAAACCTTTCAAGATAGTCTTTTTCCAACTATCTGTTATACTTGATATCTTCTTTGACCCCCAGATCAAGTCTCTGAGGCAGGTAGGCCGGTGCCATTATCCACACTCCATTTGTGAAATGAGGGCAGGGCAGAGAAGTCAAACTACTTGCCGAAAGTCAACTGGCTGATCAAATGTGCTCTCACTCCAAGAACAGTGCTCTTTCCTGAATTCTCCCAAGTCCAACAAGTCCAGCTTGCCAATATTAGAACCCTGAACAAAGAAAAGCTAGGAATGATACAGGCAGATTCTTTACCATCTGAGTCATCAGAGAAGCCCCAGAAATGATGCTAGAAATGTAAATACAAATATATCCCTCTCCAAGGACACCTGAGAACTACCTTTTCCAGTAGAAATTTAATAAACTGAATAATAGTAATGTTGCTAACACTAAATTTAAAACTTCACAGAAGAGTAAACAGTCTCTTCTAGTTTTTTTTTTTAGAAAGTCTTTTATGAAAATTTGGTTTTATGTTTTATTATGAACACCCATACTATCTAAGTAGCTTTTAATTTTTTAATCTAGTAGCTTTTAATTTTTATGGCTAAGACACTGCTCTGGACAGAACTTGTCTAACACTGATTTCCTGAGTTGCCTTTTGTCAGTCTAGACCGTCCGAGATGAGTGTTTTGCAAACTTTTATGAGAATGGCCTACAGAAGAAATGCATTTTGCTTTGTAAAGCTGAGAGATATGTCTGTCATTAAAGCAGAACTTTAACAAAATAATAATGACCTTTCCTACTAGTGACTGACTTGGATGTTTTCTACTCTTTTCCATTTTTCCATTTCATTTTTAAAAATTGTAATCACAACCAATACACTGATTTTATGACTCACAGGTCAGGGTCCAAAATCTGAAAAACATTGGCTTAAACGAACAATACACAGATCCTACCTCAAAGAATTTATACACTAGTTAAGAGACACATTATGTACATAACTCATAGACATTTTGTAGTTGGAAAGTCCTCACACATAAATTAGCTCAACTATCTTTTACATCCCTGTAAGTCTTTGCTTCAGTATCTCTAGGATAAAAGTTGCCTCTTATTTGGAACCTGGCACAGGGTTGGTCATATAAAGATCTGTTAAAATAGCACAGGAAATGAAAATAAATGAATCAAATACCTGAATATACAATTTTTTTTTTCCTAAAAGACATCTTGGACCTTTACTCATAAATCTATCTCAGTCTTTTCCAGGAGGAGGGTGACAAGGGGAAGAATCAGGGGGACTGAATCAGTCCTCTCTGAAGACTTGAAGAAGGGATTTTAGTTAAATATTGCAAGCAGGAGGGTAAGCAGGCTGGAAGTCAGGAAAAACTCCCCCAAGGAGGTGAGAAAGGAGCCAAGTCTTGAATCAGAAGGGTAGAGAAAAAGGTGGGAGGGAGCATGTGATCAGACTCAGAAGATGAGGCCAGCACATTTGGGGGAGTGAAGGGTTCATAAAGGGAGCAGTAAATAACAAAGTCAAAGAGAAACTGGAGAACAATCTGTGGAGAGCAAGATAAACTCTGGATTGCATCCTGCAGGTAATATGTTGTTACTGAAGATTTCTAAGTGTGTACAGAGTGGTATTTCAGAATTATTCATCTGTACATGGGCTTGAAACCTGGCTCTAAAAACATTCAAAGTTCAGACAACAGGGTCTCCAGCTGTATTTTAGTTTAGAGAAAAATGTGTGCCCACATGGACTTCATAAATTCAAAATTCTAGTAATTCACCTTAGTCACATGAAACATACAAAAACTGGGGTATATATATGAGTTTAGACACCAACTGGGACCAGTTTCTTTTGCCTTTCATCCTTTACTTTTGTTCATGAAGTGTAAGCCTTGTCTGTGGCTACCACTAAGTAATTGTTTCCTTCAGGAAAGCTACAGACTTTATTCAGAAGCTTGTCCTCGGTACTGCTATGGGCCTCATAAATTATTATAAATGACTTTGCAAAATTTAATTTTGTATAAACAATAACAACACTTTTAATAATAAGGCTGTCTAAAGTTAGCATACAACCAGGACTCTCTGAAGTGTTAACTGTCTAGTAATTCAGGCTCTGCTGGATACAGTGGCAGTGCCCTGTGAACCTCAGGTAGAACTCAGGTCTGTCTCAGGTGAGTAAGAATACTGAATGTGAGTCATCTTGAAATTACACCGCCACCTGGAAGCATATTTAAGAGATGAGACTAAAAGCTAAATCTTTGTCAGATCTTGCATTGGTCTTCTTCCTGCCTTAAGTTTGAGGATCAACAGAGCTCAGGATTCTTTAATACTTTCTCTAAGAATTATTTTTTGTGGTGGTTTAGTCGCACAGAGTCGGACACGACTCTTATGACACCATGGACTGTAGCCCACCAGGCCTCTCTGTCCATGGGATTCTCCAGGCAAGAATACTGGAGTGGGTTGCCATTTCCTGCTCCAGGGGATCTTCCCAGCCCAGGAATCGAATCCGGGTCTCTTGCATTGCAGGTAGATTCTTTACCAACTGAGCAACGAATTCTTCTAACTTTAGAAACCTAACCAAAAGTCTCAAAGTTATTTTGCGCTATAAACTTTTGAGATTTCTGAGCTGTAATATACTCTATTGTTGAGTGTGTTTTTCCACATGGAAACTACTTCAGAATAAGATTGTTAAATGTCTGAGAAAATCTCTGTACATGTCAGGTGTATATGCTATCGACCACATATACGTAAATAATCGGGGTAATAGAGAGAGACTATTCACCAATGATCAAGACTCAGCCTAGCTCTTGGTTTCTACAGCCACATAAATGGGTTAAGTTACGGCATCGCTGAAGCCTCGCAGTTCACCTAAACATTTAAGCCTGGATCTCAAATTGAGTCTGAATTCTCCCTGAGATGCATGTTTTGGATGAAGCTGTTTGGTCTCCACTACTGCTGCCTAAAGTGGGCAGTGACTCAAGAGGCAACTGGAAGGGAGAAGGAGATACTGGGCAAAAGCTAAGTGAAAGCCCCTCAGCAAAGTCCCTCCCCGCCTCTCTATACCCACAGCCTTTTTCTGACTCCTTGTCCCCATCAGATATTGCTCTTCACCGTCTTATTCCATCTTCCCCGGGTGGCACACAGAGTCTCCCAGGCTCATCATCTCAAACCTCCAGGGATGGCCCAGGCACGACAACTGTGTGTGGCACCTGGCTGTGGAAATTCGAATTTTCCACACTCAAACCAAGAGCTGGCCAGTCCTGGTTACCATTGAGCGAGTCGACAGGGCCTACCACAGCCCTGTGCCTGTTCTTTCTCGTGACAAAAACCTCGCCACCTGCTCGACCCCGTCCTCGGCCAGGGATGGAGAAATCTGCAGTCCCTCCGCACCCCTGGCGTTTTTAGGTCACCCCGGGGTCCACACGCACACTTCTCGCGCACACGATCGAGATCGCCGCCCTCCTGTGCACGCCCAGCCTCAGAGGGCGGTTACAAACTTACTCCTCGCCGAGGCAGCCCTGCCAGGGGCGCTGGGGGCGAGGCCCAGCCGGCCAGGCCCAGGCTCCGGGGCGGATCTGGTCGGGTCGGGTCGGGTCGGGGTCGGGGTCGGGGTCGGCCCCCCGCCGGCCCGCCGGCCTTCCTCCCCGCCCGCCCGGCCGGCCCCCGGCGCACGTGCCGGGTGACAGGCCCCCCTATAGGTTCCATACCTGCCACCGGAAGTGAGTGAGGAGGGCAGTATAGGCATTTCCTGTGACGCGAGCGCCTGGACTCCATTAGGCAGCAGCTGGGGGAAGAATCAACACACCAGGGAGCAGAGCGGAGCGGACCCGAGGACAGAGGCGGCAGCTGCCTCCGCTGCCGCCCGCCGCCGCCGCCGCCACCACCGCCGGGGCTTAGCCCAGCGGCGGGCCCCGAGCCCCCCGCAGCCGCCCCGCGGCGCCCCCCCCGGCCCGACCCCCGGGCCGCGCACCCCGAGCTGCCTCCGGGAGGGGGGGGGGGAAAGGGCCCGGATCCTCCTTCTCCCCCTCCTCCTCTCCCTCCTCCTCCCCCTCCTCTCACCCCTTACCCTGACCCCCCTCCCCGCCTCCCCAGCCCCCCCTCACCCCGACCCTGTCCCCGGCCCCTGCCTCCCCTCCCCCGCCTCGCCCCACCGGCTTCCCACCACGGCCTCTCTCGGCGAGGAAACTCTGGCCTCCGCTTCCTCCTCCTCCGACTCGGACACCGGCGGAGCCTCCCCGCCCCCGCGGAAGAAACCCCGAGCCTCGGCGGCGGAGGGAGCAGGAGAGCCCGGGGCTTCGGCAGGCAGAGCAGGCCTCTCCCCTCCGTCCTCGTCGTCGTCGTCGTCGTCCTCCTCCTCCTCCTCCGTGGTGGTAGTGGTGGGACTCCCCCCGGCTGCTGCCCCTTCCGCCGCCGCCGCCGCTGCCGTCCCCCACCGAAGTAGCGGCCACAGCCTGGTCAGCGGCAGCATCATGCAGGCCAACGGGGCAGGAGGAGGAGGAGGCGGCGGCGGCGGCGGCGGCGGAGGAGGAGGAGGGGGCGGCGGGGGCCAGGGACAGACCCAGGAACTCGCCTGCCTGTCGGCCCAGAACGGGGAGTCGTCCCCCTCGTCCTCGTCGTCCGCGGGGGACCTGGCCCACGCCAATGGGCTCCTGCCTTCCGCCCCTTCCGCCGCCAGCAACAATAGCAACAGCCTGAATGTCAATAACGGGGTCCCCGGCGGGGCCGCCGCCGCTGCCTCCGCCACCGTCGCCGCTGCCTCTGCCACCACCGCCGCCTCTTCTTCCTTGGCCACCCCCGAACTGGGCAGCAGCCTCAAGAAGAAGAAGCGGCTCTCCCAGTCAGATGAGGATGTCATTAGGCTAATAGGACAGCACTTGAATGGCTTAGGGCTCAAGTAAGTATCCCTTACAGGCAAGCTGGTGTGGACGGACCGAGGGGACCGAAGCTGGCGGGGAGGCGAGGGGAGCGGGGCGCGCTGGAAAGAGCTCAGAGAATTACTGCTGGGCCCAGGACACGGGAGGACGCGGCCCAGACAGGCTGACCAGGGAGGAGGAGCTGACCTGAAGGGAAATAAGGGAAAATCAATCTGTCGGACAAATTGTGAGAGGAGACAGGCGGTTGGGAGGGTAGGCGGAGAGGGGGCGTAGGAGCCCAAAGATTCACCCCTCTCTACACACCTTCAGAGCTTAATTGTCTGTCAATAAAGACAGATGCGGGAGTGTGTCTCTGTATGTGTTGGGGGAGGGGTGGATTAGAGCTGGTGGAAATAATGAACCTTGGAGGATTTGTTTTTCAAGTGTATCTCAGAGGCATCTTTGTGGGACACCTCCCCACCCCCAACCATGACAGACGACCCAGGCAAACTACCAATCAGGAAAGACAATCAGTTACAAGTGTTTATGGGAACTGAGGGGCTGGGATCATTCGGAAGGAGGCTGCTAAATAAATCTGATGGGAATAATGAAGTAAGATACCATGTTGATGTCATGTAAAGGCCCTTGTGTGTGTGCAAGAGGCCTACCAGTAACTTATCTGAAATCCCAATGTAATACCAAGAAAGCGGTTGCCTCTGAAAAAGGGACATCGGATCTGGTGAATCATTTATTTTCAGATACAATTTAGATGGCCTTGTGTACCTAAAGTAGGGTGAAGGTAGACGACCTTGGCCCCAACCCCCCCCACCCCCGTTTTGTATACACACAAAGAAAAAAAGCGGGGTGGGGGTGGGGGTGGATGGTAGGATTGGTGGGAGTACCGAGGAGCCTGATGGAGGAACCAGACAGAATAAGACTAGGAAACAACATGCAACAGTCAGTTTCCAGCTTCAAAGCATAGATTAAATAAAATAAGTTCTTAGACCTAGCCTACACTTAGTATTTTCGGATTTATAGATTTGTTCTGGGTAGAAGGTGAAAGAGCATTTTTAAGAATGACATAAGTATTCTGATTCTCAGGCAGATTATTGCACTGTTTTTGCTGAAAAATGGAGCTGAATAAGAAAGCATTGAAACATAAGTATGTAAGATGGATAAAGATTCTTAGAGATATCAAAATATCTGATGGAAGAAACCACATGTGGTGAATCCTTTAAGCTCTGAAAGAAATGTATCGAAGGAAGATTTCACTTTGTTCCCTAAGGAAAAGGATTAGTGTGAAAACAGATTTTTGTAAATGCTAACAGAACCTATTACTGAGACAAGAAGCAAGCTGACAGCAGCAGGAGGAAATAACTCGTGACTGTTTGGAACCTACACCATAGTAAATTTGCTATTTTTAGTATAGAGAGAAAGGGAATGATTTTTTGATGCTGGATTTATTTTAATTTTAGAGATTGACTTGTTAGAATTTCTTTGCAGACATAATACCTGGATGTAAGGCTCTTACCTAATACAGGTCATTTCCATCACCTTGTATGGAACTAACTTTTTTTTTTTTAATCTTTCAAACTGTAGTAATGTGGCTAGTATGTAAATTATGGTTTTTCATGTTTCTTAACCGGTTGGTTACAACACATTTTTAGAAATTTTATACTTCATTAAAGGCATAAAATGGAAAAGAAGAAAGAATTTTATTTTGATTCTGGTTTCAAGAAGGTTTTTGACTTTAGATGAAAACATAGATGGCAGTTTAAAAATCAAGTTTGTTTAGCCAAGCACATCAAAGCTGTTTATTTCTTTTTCCTTCATCATGAGGTTAGCTTAAGAACTTTTGAAACTGTTTTCATAGAGAGTAGTTTATTTGGAAGAGTAAACCCTAAAGTTGGTCAGGTCTTTTTTACACTGTATCTCTCCTGCAGCCAGACTGTTGATCTCCTCATGCAAGAGTCAGGATGTCGTTTAGAACATCCTTCTGCTACCAAATTCCGAAATCATGTCATGGAAGGAGACTGGGATAAGGTAAAGTAGGGCATATAGAGCTGTGTAACTGCTGCTAAAATTATATATTTGATGTGCATTTTGTGACATTTCTGTTTTTCTCTTATACCAATTTTTGCAGGCAGAAAATGACCTGAATGAACTAAAGCCTTTAGTGCATTCTCCTCATGCTATTGTGGTAAGAGGCGCACTTGAAATCTCTCAAACGTTGTTGGGAATAATTGTGGTAAATACACTTTTGTTCTTAGTTTCACATTTATGCTTATGTTAGTAGGTTATTGATAAGTCTAGGCTTCTGCCTCTTATAAAAGATAAGGCCGTAATTTTCGTATCATTACATTTGTAAACTAAGATGAATGTTGATGGTGTTTTTAAAGTTTGAGCTTTATATTTTTAAAATCGTATTTAATAAATATGTCCTTTGAACCTAGTTTATAAATTTTCTACTAAGTTATATTGAAAGATCTTTACACTCTCAATACTATTAATAGGAGTTTTATATTTATAGGATCAAGGATAAATTATCCTTTTATTCTTTAAAATACTGAATGTGCTGGTAAAGAAAACATTTTGGGATGTATGTATATCTGTATAACCTTAAGTAGCTGACCACATTAAGTATCTTTAAAAAAAAAAATCTTTGGGAATTATAATTAATTCAAACCAGCTCCGTTGGTGTGCTCACCATTTTCCATTCCTGCATTCCAGTTGTGTGAATTGACAGTGTCAAAGTTTGTATGATATAAATCACTCTGGTGGAGGACTCAGACGCAAATTTGACCATTGGGCTCTGCTTATTGCCCTTATTTCCCGACAAGATCAGTGTCGAAATTTAACCTGTTAGCCTCTTTCATAAATCTTAATGAATCTTTTATACTAATAGGCTTTAATTCTTCAGTAGATGTTGGTGAGGGAAAGGAGGGGATCAGTTTTTTTTCCTAAGTCCTTGTGATTGGAAACCATGAAGAATCAGCTGCTGGCTTTTTAACTTCTAGCTGATTCATTTGTTGTCAAAAGCAGTTTCCTGTCTGGTGGGGGAGGGAAAGAAGGCGAATAGGAAGTGAAGTAGGGAAACCAGCTGTTTGTTGACTGTCACATTTTGATTTTTTTTAATTGGGTCAAACATTAATCTTTCTACCTTTGTCTATAAACCTAATAGACCCTCCTGTTCTGTTTTCTGGGTTTTTTTTTTTTTTTTTTTAAGAAAATCTTAATTACGAGGGTTTTCAAATTCTTGATCTTTTATAAAAATACAATCCTAGAGCATGGACTTCAGGTGAAATAAAAGAGGAGCCATATGAACAAATATGGATTCATTTAAATTGATCTAGTGTTTTGTGGGGTTTTTCCCCATAAACACTTAAAATACTAAAATATTTAAGTTACTATTGAATCAGATGCCTGATAATAAATTAACTCATGGAATAATCAACTCTGTGGTAAATTTTTAAAATGGAAACACAGAAGTTCAACATCTATATTCAGAAAGATTGTAGATTTTCTAGCAAGTAAATTTTCCCCAATCAGTATGTTTGGGGGTTGCTTTTTTTTAAGTGATACCTAAATAAATTTTGATTGGGGAGTTTTTTAATAAATTGTTAGCCGTAACAGAATGGAGGTGACCCTAATATAAAGACAATTAAAAGGCCAAAATAAGAGTTGGGGTTCCTTTCCCTTTGGACATTAGCACTACTTGTATGGTGACAGTAGAGAACTTGCCCATGGACTATTTTAAAATAAATGTGTGATTTCTTGGAGGATTGTTTTCCTTTTTTAAGCTTCATCCAAATTGTATCTGTAACTTCGTAGTAAAAATTATTAATAGGCTCACTTCTTTTTTTCTTATTTATTTGTAGTAGTTTGAGACTTCTGTATTGGATTTTGATTATAAATATCTCATTAGAAATCTGCATTAGAAGCAACATGTAAACTGATGAGAGGTAGTTGTAGATAATAAGGAGGAATCCTTTCTTTTTACAGCCTGTTCAGTCTATAGAACATTCTAGGATCTAATAAGAGATGAAGATAAAATCTCTGGCTGAGCCTCACACCATCAAACTGTTTAGGTATTTATAAAAGAAAGGGGTTCCAACTGTATCTCACTTTAAACATTAATGAATCAATTGCTTTTAAAGATTTAGGTCAGCATTTTTTCACCTAATTATGTTTAGATATACTCCTTTCCTCCACTCCATCGCTAAAAGATAATCTAATGTAAGCATAAATTTGTAATAATACCTTAGAAGACAACTATTTGGGTTTTTTTAAAAAACATAATTATTTTAATTGTATACCCAGACACATTTGATGACTTAGTCTAGACTAAAATTGTATTTTCTTTTTAAACCTGAATGTTTCTGTTGACCCAGTCCACTCTCCCTCTCAGCCCCCATATTTTTAAATTGTTCCTAGTCAAGTGATTCTATGAACAGCAGAATTTTTTTCTGGAGTTACTGGAAGCTGAGCCTGTGAATCAACATATTTTAGTTTGGGTTCAGATATGCTTAGCCGTATCTAGATAATTTCAGTAAATATTTGAGATCAGTAACAGAAAACTTTATATGTCTAGAAATGTTTGATTCTTAATATAATAGAAACATGCTTAACAAAAGTGTTCAAATATTAACTTGATGTACAAAAATTTACTAGTGTAGTCATATAGGAGACATTTTGAAAGCCATGGTTTAAATATAATTCATTTCCCCTGTCTCTGAGTCATGATTTAATTGATAAAACTTGGTTATAACCTTGATTCAGAGTTAGTCAGAATCACTACTAAGTTAGCTAGGAGTCTGCCCTTAATAACCAGACTTTCTGTATATCATAAGTTCTGAGTTTCAGAACTTCACATTGAGTTCAGTTTATTGGAGAAAATGATAAATCCAAACAATGGATGGGGGGGGTGGGGGCGGACAACCTAAATCCTTAAGATTTACCACATACACTGTATTTCAAACTATCCTACCTAGTCACTTACCGATTTCAAGTTTTTATTAGATAATAAAAGAGAAAGAATTACTGCTAGGACCGAAGATGCTGAAAAATTATTAAGAATAATCTCTTACAGAGGTCTAGTTAGGAGGTGGGGAAAGATACAAGCAGAGTTTATTTTCTCAACCTGTTTCCTTTTTTCCTTCATTTAAGAAGCATGTGATCTTTTAAAACAACATAGTAAAACCATATCCCTACCTCAGCAAGGTTTAATTTTGCCTAATTCTTTAAATTTTTTCAGTAAATAGTTAACATCTTTTGTGAAAGACATTCATTTTCTTGAAATTGTATTTATACTTTTGTGCTGTAAATTTTGGAAAGTAAAATAATGGCTTACTTTCTCTCTTTATCATATGTGTCAAATACTGAAATTGATTCTTAGCAGAATAAACAGTTTCTCAACCAAAACTCTAGCAGTTCTTGGCCAGTAACATTAGTTGCCATGCACACTACCAGAAATCGGTATCTGTTTGAGGATATTCTGTGTCTTAATCTGGATAAAATGACTCATAGAGAAATGTTCTTGCACTGCTTTTATAGCATTCCCTGTACATGCAGAAATGTGTGTTTATATTGGCTTCTCTCAAAGTTTTACTCTGCCTTTCTCTTCTCTCCTGCCCTGCCTCTGCCCTTTAGACAGAGAGGAACATGTAGTAGGATATTGATGGGAAAGTAAGGGGGAAATAGGAAATAGCTCTTGGGGCACTGTCCCTACACAGATTGGAATGGGCAAGGAGGCGTACATAGGACCTAAATGATTTATACCCCACAAATTAAGATGTGCCCTTTGAATTAAAACAAAATTTTCCCCCAAATTCTCAATTACTAAGAAAATTTAGTCAAATTAAATACACATGCCACCAATGTCATTTAAATGAAAAAATTCTGCAAGTAAAAAATATTCGAATTTGATTGAAAAACACTGTAAAATTAAACTCTTTAACAGTTTGTTGATAAATGGAAATATATGAATGCTTCATTTTCATAAAGAGTTGATGTTCTTTCCAGAAGATAAAATGGTGAGAATACCCATAATAACTTTAAAATCTTTTGATTTTTAGATTTTTTTATTTAGACTTTTGGTTTTTGTCACCGGGTGGACTTTACATATTTTATTTGCCATCTAGAGATTAACATTAGGTTATATATTTCAAGACATCTTGGTAACCTATTTCTGAAACATTCATTAGTCTATCTAGGTTTATGTGTAAAATTTGGTAAATGTAATTTTTCTAGAGTTACAGGAGCTTATCTCATAGTTTAAAATTTTTTCTGTTCTTTAACTCTCAGTTTAAGAGTAGATTATTATCAAATATAAGCAATGTATATTGTAAAAGATGTATTTAAATGTATGCCTAAGTTACATGGGAGGGTATGTTTTGTTTAGTTTCTCTAGAAACCATTTTTATAAACTTTTAGGTTAAGCTTTCCTTTCTAAATACTCCCTAAAAGAAAATCCTATAGAGCATTTCATTATACTGTTAATTTTTAAGTAAAAGATAATTTCTCCACACCCTTTGACAGCAGTACCTTATTTTTTAAAGTAAGCGTCTTATTGAAGAAGAAAAGTCATTTGGGGTTTTCTTTTAAATGGATTTGAGATCTTTACTGCTATATTCCTTGGCATCTCTGAGTATGACTAACATTTCCTGTCAACTTTTCTATCTGCATCATTTGGCTTGCTTAAGCACCACAAGCAGCAAATACGATAGATGAAACCCTAACCCTCCAAGCAGTGGTCTTTAATTAGGTTTAAGGTTTATAAGAAATTCTAAACTTAATGTTAGTAAAAACTTTTGTCTGGCAGAAAGCTGCTAAATGAGTGATTATCACTTTCAAGTTAAAAGTAAAGTAACAGAGTAAAGGAACATTAAAAGTATTAAACATGTATCAGAAAAAAACTAAATGTGAAAGGGCTTCACCATAAGCTGGAAATGGTTTGTCTTTTGTGGGGAAGAAAGTGTTGATAGTAGTGCTTCATAGTGAAATGCATCAGGATGAGATGTTACCAACACACAAAGACCTTCAAGATTAACCTTCAGTTGTAGGCATCCCTTTATTGCCACCTGGAAAGAGTGAGTCCATCAAGCTCGTGCTTGTCCACTTTACTCATAAGAAACCCAGTACTTTGCACGCCAACCTCTAGTCCAGTTGCTGATTGACTCCTCTTACCTTTGATAAGCCAAAATCTGACACTTTGTAGCTTCGACCCAGTGGCTCCAGTTCTGCTTTTGGTCTACTTAGTCCTTCTTTCACATTGTGGGTTTTGAATAATTCCTTCATTTAACTGGTTTTTCTGCCATCTTTTTTAAACTTGTTGCATGAAACCCCCCAATACCCATTAGAGAAGTCAGGCTTATTTAAAAGCAAATTTAGAATATTTGAAATAGTTCTAAATTTTCACAGAAGTAAAATTCTAGGTGAATGTTTTGAGGACAGAATAAGTTTTCTCCAACATTGATGCCTTGGTCACCAATGATCTTTTCTAATTTGAGATTATTTGTTCAAAGAGTTTTATTAAGATGTGAAATTGAGCAATAGAGTCACATTTCATCTGTTGTGACCCTATTAAATAAAGATATTTTGAGTCATTTTAAAGCTTTATAAAAATTATTTTCAAAGGGCATAGTAGAATGGTTTCTACTGTTCTGTTTAGGCACAAACATTTTCTGAAACCTCCATCAACTTTTTTCCCCTGACTGCTGCTTTCTGTCATGTCAGAGGATGAAGTTTTTGCTGCTGCAGCAGAAGTACCTGGAATACCTGGAGGATGGCAAGGTCCTGGAGGCACTTCAAGTTCTACGCTGTGAATTGACGCCACTGAAATACAATACAGAGCGCATTCATGTTCTTAGTGGGTAAGGAAGCTCAGTTCTAGACTTCAGGTTGAGGAAGAAGCTATTTTTTTTAGGTTACCATTCCAGAGTTGCATTTCTTTTAACATTTTCCCAAGATCTGAGTATTGCTAAATTCTTGGGTAATACTTGTTGGGTAGTTTCACTTATGTGTGTTCAAACTATTTTTGTCATCCTAGGAAGTTTTCCATATTAGAATAGAGGTATTTAAGTGAATGAAAAGGAGAAATATGTATCTACAGTGAAATACCATTTCACGATCTTCTGTAAAAGTCCTATGGCATAATGTTCTATAGATAAAATAAGCAGTGACGTTTTCTAGTGTTGTTGCATACATTTTTTTTAAAACATATACTTGTCATGTACCAGGTCCTTGCTAAGCATTTTATATACATAGTCTCATTTTATCCTCACATCAGTGCCCAAAACCTTGGTTCTGGACCTCCCTCTGTTCTGTCTACACACACTTCGTAGGTGATCTCCTACGCCATGGCTTCACATACCATCTATATGCCAGTAGCTCATAAAATTACCCTCATCTGAACTCCCAATGTATATATCGAATAGCCTGCTTGATAGTGTCCATGTGTAATAGGTATCGCAAAGTTACGTGTTCAGAATAAAAATTCTTGATTCCCGTGATCCCTCCACCTACCCCCACAAACCTGTTCTTCCTCTAGTTCTCCTCATCTCAGTAAATGGTAATATCTTCTACCCACTTCTTCCAACAAAAAACTTAAACTTCATCCTTGGATTTTAATCTTTTAACTGTATTGTTCGTATAAGGAAATAGCTCATAGAAGGCAGGTATCAAATTTGACATGTTTTTTTCTCTTATTTCAGTGTCCTTTGAGTTATATACTATGTGACCCCCATAAACAGACACGCATTTGAAACGTTAAAGTATAATGTATATTTTCAAAAGGAAGCAGAAGTAATCATGGATAACTTGGAAATTTTTTTAAAGAAAACAGTTTTTCATAAAATTGTTAATAAATTTTCCTCCAAAAAAGTTATTTTAGAAACCAAATTTTTGTAGTGTCCAACTTCTTTCATAGGGTTTTTTGAGTCTAATTACTTACACTATTAAAAAATAAATTCTCATCAGCTAAGGCATGTGTGCATGCTAAATCGCTTCAGTCATGTTTGACTCGTTGCGACCCTATGGACTATAGCTCGCCAGGCTCTTCTGTCCATGGGGATTCTCTAGGCAATAATACTGGAGTGGGTTGCCATACTCGGCTCCAGGGGATCTTCCCCACCCAGGAATCGAACCCACATCAAGTCCCCTGCATTGGCAGGCAGGTTCTTTACCACTAGCGCCACCTGGGAAGCTCCAGTCAAGGCATATTATATAGCAAATAGCAGGAGAACAAGTAGTCCTGCTATTGGGTAAGAGGCTATTAAATTCTTTAACTGCTAAATGCAATTTGCCAAATGCAGTATGCAGTTTAAGAAAAGAAGGTGATGATACGTGTCATGTAAACTGATATATTTCTGTATACCAGATAGTAGACCAAGTACTTCATGTATTCCATCTTATTTAATTCTCACTACTTCTCTTCTTAATATCCTTTTTACAAATAAGAACAGACTGGTCTGAGACCAGAGTATGAGGCACAATAGGAGGAGAGTTACTTGCCAGGTCTAATCTCCATGTTTGATTAATGCCTTCACTTCTTTTACTTGTAAAGCCAGTTCTTCTGAGAAGAGGCAGAACCAGGTTAGAGTCACACTTCCAGCAGGGGGCCCTCATGTATTCTCCAGAATCCATGAATTTAGCACTTATACCTCCTTTGGCATATATAGTGAGTAATAAAATAGTACCCAAATGTTCTTCTTTGGGATCCCATAACTTTGATAAGATCACACAAGGATGATTATCCAGTTATACCATTTCTTGAGTGGCATTTATGATAAACTCTTGAAGATATGTTGTTTTTGTTTATTTAACTTAGTATGAATATCTTTGAAAGTTTTTTGTTGGGGGTTTTTTGTTTTGTTTTGTCTTAACTATTGAGGAGCAATTAAGTTAGCATAGTGATTAAGAGCAAGTTCTACAGCTACAATGCGTGGATTTATTTTCCTACTTTGCCTCTCCTAAGCCAGTTCCTTAAGCTTTCTGTGCCTTAGTTTCCTCATTTATAAAAATAGAATAATAGTGTTTACTTCATAGAGGATCGTTATGAACATAAAATGAACCAATATATGTTGAGTGCTTAGTGAAGAATAGATCCTGGCACACCATAAGAGCTACATATGTATAATGATATGTAATAGTAAACCTAAGGATGGTGGTGGTTGTTTAGTCACTAAGTCGTGTCCGACTCTTGTGAGCCCATGGAGTATAGCCCACCAGGCCCCTCTGTCCATGGAATTCTCCAGGCAAGAATACTGGAGTGGGTTGCCATTTCCTGCTCCAGGGGATCTTCCCAACCCAGGAATTGAACCCAGGTCTCCTTCATTGCAGTCAAATTCTTTACCAGCTGAGCTATGAGGAAAGTACCAAATCTAAGGATACATTCTATTATTGATAGCAAATGATAATGTCTGTTATGCTGTAACTCTTAATTCAGGTGCCAGATTGTATTAATGAATTGGGTCCACTGTAGAAATTTCTTCTTGATATATATTTCTTATAAGAACTAGATCTCCGGAGTATAATCAGTATTTATCAATTATGTTTAATCCAAAGAAAAGGGTTTGATATTTGGTGCTCTCTTTGTCATATTTTTTAGGTATCTGATGTGTAGCCATGCAGAAGACCTACGTGCAAAAGCAGAATGGGAAGGCAAAGGAACAGCTTCCCGATCCAAACTGCTGGACAAACTTCAGAGTAAGCATCTTCATTTTTGATGTTTCTGTATGTTCTCTTAGAAAGGATACTATGAATCCGTTAGGAAGACTTATATCTAGACATACTCTTATCAAGTGGTTATATAGGAGGCATGAGCGGGGAGATCCATTAGGACGCCCTTTAAACCAGAGGCTTCAAAATCCACCCTGGAGTCAAAGAATCTAAACCTCAGGAGTCAGTGAGTAGGATGCTGGTCCCAGAGCATGTCTCCTTCCATTTCTTTTATGTAGTGATGCTCCCCTTAAGATTTTGTTTGGGGGAGAAGTACTGTGGTTAGAGAAAAAACATGGAAACCACAGCTTTAAGCCACAAGTGTTTTAGATAGAAGCAGACCTCATTGTGCTTCACAGATACTACATTTTTTTATAGATTGAAGGTTTGTGGCAACATTGAGTTGTCAAATTATGGTTAGCAGTTTTAGTAATAAAGTTTTTTAATTAAAGCTTGTACAGTTTTTTAGACATAATGCTGTTGCACACTTAATACACTACAGTGTAGTATAACCACAACTTTTATATGCCCTGGGAAACCAAAAAAGTTTCTGTAGCTCACTTTATCGTGATGTGTGCTTTATTTCAGTGATCTAGAACCGAACCCTCAGTACCTCTGAGGTGTACCTATTTTTATGTTGATTTCAAGCGTAAAGCACCAATTTCCTTTGGTAAATTGTTTTACCCTCCGTCTAGATATTTTTATATAACTTCCAAGTTACAGTAGACATTTCCTTTTTGCCACACCTTTATAATAAAAGACTGTCTTTCCCTCTTTAGTTAAACCATATCCTATGTTTTCATACTGAAGTGAGAGTGGAGATACTTCAGAATCAGAAAACCATGTTGTGGAGGGCTAAGGCATTAAAGGATTGAAATAAATTGGTATCGATAATAAAAACACCAGTTATTCCCTGCATTTTCACAGTGCCTTGGCATTAGACACAATTTGATGAAAACTGGAACTTGATTTCTTCCTACATTTTGGTTTGCTCCTTGTCAGTAGAGATTTTTCTTACACTTTTAGTGATGCTTCATCTACCTATGGGACACAAATATCTTTAGATTTTATTTTCATCATC
Source organism: Bos grunniens (assembly GCF_055505025.1). Taxonomy (NCBI): domain Eukaryota; kingdom Metazoa; phylum Chordata; class Mammalia; order Artiodactyla; family Bovidae; genus Bos; species Bos grunniens. The sequence goes on from NC_141180.1 coordinate 53,525,843, forward strand.
ACTACCTTTTCATTTTCTATCGAATTCTTGTTTTTGTTAGGTTTTTGTTGTTGTTTTAGGAAATTCACTTGCAAATTAAAACTCTCCTACCCAAATATATTCATTCTAGTGACAGCATAGCTGTAGTTGCTGACAAATACTCATAAAGCTTACATGTTACATCATTTCACCCAGAACTGCTCTATTTAAAGGTCAGGACATCACTCAGGTAGGGGCAAGTGCAAGAGAAGATGAGTTGAATGTCCTAAATAAAAGTGAACTGTTCTGTTTTGGTTTTTAATTTTAATTTTTGTTTCTCTTTTTAAAAATATCTTCTATTAAAGCCTATTTACCACCATCAGTGATGCTTCCCCCACGGCGTTTACAGACTCTTCTGCGGCAAGCGGTGGAACTCCAAAGGGATCGGTGCCTCTATCACAACACCAAACTTGATAGTAATCTAGACTCTGTGTCTCTGCTTATAGATCATGTTTGTAGTAGGTAAGAGGAAAATATTTTCTATTTTAAAGTGGGCTAACATTTTACAAGCTCACTTATGAAATGTATTAAAATGTTAGGATTTTGTTTTAGACTTTTATCCTGTCACCATAAAGCAATTCATGTTTGCTTTAGCATTTACAAATACAGCTAGAACCACTGAAGTTGATGCGAGAAATTTGTGTATGTTTGTATAGGAAATTACTCCTTGAGAACTGAAGCTGGTTAGCCTGTTTGTTCCTTTACTTGTCTGTGGGTTTGGTTGGTCATTTCTGTATCTGGCCGCTTTTTTTTTTTTTTTTTTAAGAAATTATAAGTGATCCTGTGTGAGAATGCCAGTGATCCAAGCCTGTGTTGTCTTTGGATGCCATAGACCACTTAGTTATTCCCCTCCCCAATCCCCACCCCCACCCCCCCACATGCCCCAGCCCCATCCACCCCCTCCCAGACATTATGACTACTTTAACTGTGGCCCAAATTATTTTCTGCTCATGAAGATCATGGAAGTACTTTTCATAATGGAAGCTCTGCTTTTTAGTTGAAGCTAACCTTTTGACTAGAAATACTTACAATAACAGGTATTAATTTTCTGGTTTGGGTTTTGTTGTCATAACCAATGCATCTGCATAGTTTAACTTACAAGAATTCAGGCTTCACTTTTGATGTTAGAAGTATTTTGAGTATAAAAATCCCTACCATTTTAATAATTATCTCCAAAATTTCAACAGAGCTTTCATTTTTAAGATACTGAAAAACAAAATGTGAAATCTTTCAAACTCCAGAAGAAAATTATTTGGGTCTGGTGAACCAAACATGACAGCTGCAATGCATATGCTCTATTTCTTTTGTCAAAGATCCTTGGAGAACTATTGAAAATAACATGAATAGGAAGAATAAGAGTGTATATGTGTGAGCGCTTCAAGAAAATGAGGAATTTCTGATAACCATAAAACATATATATGTGTGCCCATATACGCTATGATTTAAGATAATCTTTATTTGCGCATAAACCACTTTCACGTATAGTTGAATTCTCACTTCACCCTCCCCCATTGAAATTTAAAAAATAGTAATAATTGAACTATTGTAAAGTATTGGATAATTACTTGGTGCACTTAAAGAAAGTGATTAGAGATCCTTTTCATTTATCCCTTATTACTCCTTAACATTGCTTTTTTATTTGCTTATGAGAATTTTTAAGTCTTTTCATTTAAGTTGAACAGAGGTAGGAGGAGAAAATAGATTAAAAGATTATATGGTTTTGTATTTTATAGCTCCTTTGAAAATTTGAGATCAGTGTGAAAATTAAGGCAGTTGTGAACCCAGGTTTTTTTTTGGTTTGTGAATTTATTGCTGGTGGTATACATTGAAAGGTATAATATATGGTAGACTTCATGATTCAAGAGGTATCAGTAAGTTTAGAGCTTGCCTTCCTGTTTGGAAACAGATGTATGAGAACATGACCTCCATTTTTCTTAAGTTCTTTCATTTCTATGTCAGTATCTGTGAGAGTAAATGATGGACAATATTTATTTACTCTGACTTTTCCCAACCCTCAGATCAGGGATCAGGCTCCTCCAAACCTGCATAGAAAGCACCCTATTTACATAGGAATGAAAGAGTTCTTGCTCCTCAGAAATAACCTTTGATGATTGGAGGTCTTCCTAGTTACGACTCCCCCCCGCCCCGCTACCCCAGTCCCCGTCCCCCTCCACAGTACCTCCACTTTAAAGCCAGCTTCTTAAAGTAGTTACCTACTATACATTTCACAGTATCTTCCTTACCACTTCTTCACTCTTCACATTTCTGTAGTAATAGGATTTATGCAGTCAGCACAACACCAGAATTTCTTTCCTCCTCATCTGCACTGAAGAGATTTTATTAGATTATATATATTATTTATATTTTTTGCAATTAGTGCATATATATATTTTTCATTAAATTTGATCAGTAAAGGATGGGATTTTTTTTTTTTTAATCTGTAGAAGTTTTTTTCTTTTTTTGTGGTTTTTTCCCCCCACCAACAATCAGTGGAAGGATGTTTCCACAGATAGCTTTTTATTTTTATAAGTATTAGTTTTTAGTAAAGGTTCATAAAATATTTATAGAATGTTAAGATTTATAAAATGTTAAGGTGTTTAGCTTAATTAAAATGCTACTTTTTTCAGTTTGAAGGAAGGCCCTTATATTTTTAACAAATTTTACATTTATTTGAAATCAAAGATAGACTATCATTTTACTACCCTAAAGTTAGCCTTTTAATAAACTAAGGGCTTAATTACTAGTCTTTTTAGAAGATTACTTAAGTAATAATAAAATAGTGACTATTTGAGTGCCACTCTGGTGTTCCCATACAAGGGGGGCTTTCCTGGTGGCTTAGTGATGAAGAATCCACCTGCCAGTGCAGGAGATGGAAGTTCAATCCCTGGGTCAGGAAGATCTCCTGCAGAAAAAAATGGCAACCTATGCCAGTATTCTTGCTTGGGAAATCCCATGGACAGAAGAGCCTGGCAGGCTACAATCCATGGGGTCATAAGAGAGTCAGACAGGAGTTAGCAACATAAAACAACATTTTTAAAAATAGACTTAAGAGTTTACCCATTAATGTTTAAGTAACTTTTACAATACAGATCTGTATTGTCCCAACAGTAGCCACTGATTACATGTAACCATTTAAATTTAAATGAAAACTAATTCAAGTTAAATGAAAAAATCTAAGTTCTGCAAGTATGCTAGCCACTTTCAAGTGCTCAGTAAACACACAGAGCTAGGGTATCAGATTGCACAGTGCAGGTATATAAGGTTGGAATTATCACAGGACGCTCTATTGAATGGTCCTGATAAACTGGAAAAGGATAGAATGGTTTTTAAAAGTGAATACTTAATGAGAATAGTCAGTCTTAGCTTTTTCCTCTTTAACTTAAAGGTAATCATAGAATTCTTTGTCTTTAATATATAATAACTGCAACTTTATAAAGTACTAGCTAAACATCAGAGCCAGTCTAAATGCTTTACATTCATTGTCTCATCCTTTTTATTTCATCCTTATATAAGGAATTCTATAAAGTACTCTTGTCTTTAGGTTATGGTTGGATATATTGAGATTTAGAGAGATTAGGCTTCTCAGAATCACAGCTGGTAAGTAGCCAGGATATGAACCTGAGTCTCTCAGATTCTACTGCCCCCATTCTTAAGACTTTACTTTTGACCACTACGGCCTCTACCATATATTGCACTTCTCTTGTGCTGTCCCCAAAGTAATACTAGCAGTCCACTTTTGAATGGCTGTTGCATTCCAGGAATTTTAGATGTATTTCTCATCCTTACAGGAACCCTAAGAACCTTGGTAGATTCATCTCGTTTTATAGATGAGAGAGCTGAGACTCAGGAGTTAAATGGTTTGGCAAAGATACTAAAGCTTGTAACCCCAAATTCTCTACAGTGCCTATTCTGTTTGTCACACCAAGTTGCTTTTATATCAGTGAACATGTACATTATTTCTTCTAGAACAACCTGATCCCAGCCACTTGACACAGACAAACATGAAGACCTGGTTAATTGTTATTTATATGAATTGACTTAATCCGAGCAAAAAATGTTTCATCTTTTTTTTTTTAACATTTTTCATTATTATTACTCTTAATCGATTTTAAGAGTAATTATTTGTGGATTTATTTGTTTTAGGAGGCAGTTCCCATGTTATACTCAGCAGATACTTACGGAGCATTGTAATGAAGTATGGTTCTGTAAATTCTCTAACGATGGCACTAAATTAGCAACAGGATCAAAAGATACGACAGTTATCATATGGCAAGTTGATCCGGTATGTACTCTAAATATGAATGTTTAGATTACAAAAAAAGGTAATTTTTCATCTAATTAAGTACATAATTTTAAAGTATTCGTATATAAATAGCATTCTTTTCCAAGAGCATTTTTTGTCATCTTTGTCATGTCTTACCTCTTTCTGTGTTGTTTAAATAATACATAGAGATTAATATGATCAGAATTGTTGAGTGTTACATGCTAGGATTGTGCTTAGTCTGTGTATATTTTGTAATTTCATCCTTTGATTAACTCTCTTGAGATACTAATATCTCCTGTTTTCAGATGAGGAAACCAAGGTAAAAGTTGAACACCTAGGCTCTCACAGCTTGTAAATGGCAGAGTTAGACTTAAATCCAGGGATATTTTTACTCTGGACCTACTGCTCTTCAATATCTCTGCCAATCAGCTATCTTTGTTAGTATTTGATTTACAGATTAATGCAGTAACCATTCTGACACACGTTAGAAAAGACTCATTTACCATTTTGCCTTCCCAAACCCTTCATTATCTTCTGTAATTTGTGGAACTTCTGTTAAACATTCCCCCACACACACATTTCTTTCCCCCCAGTGATACATATGAAAAGTATTGTATTCTGGATTTAAAATTTTCAGTGCAGTTCAGTCGCTCAGTCGTATCCAAGTCTTTGTGACCCCATGAACTGCAGCACGCCAGGCCTCCCTGTCCATCATCAACTCCCGGAGTTTGGATTTCACCCAAACCCATGTCCATCGAGTCGGTGATGCTATCCAACCAGATCATCCTCTGTCATCCCTTTCTCCTCCTGCCCTCAATCTTTCCCAGCATCAAGGTCTTTTCAAATGAGTCAGCTCTTTGTATCAGGTGGCCAAAGTATTGGACTTTCAGCTTCAACATCAGTCCTTCCAGTGAACACCCAGGATTGATCTCATTTAGGATGGACTAGTTGGATCTCCTTGCAGTCCAAGGGACTCTCAAGGGTCTTCTCCAAAACCACAGTTCAGAAGCATCAATTCTTCAGTGCTCAGCTTTCTTTATAGTCCAACTCTCACATCCACACGTGACCACTGGAAAAACCATAGCCTTGACTAGACGGACTTTTGTTGGCAATGTGATGTCTCTGCTTTTTAATATGCTGTCTAGGTTGGTCATAACTTTCCTTAAAATCACCATCTGCAGTGATTTTGGAGCCCAGAAAAATAAAGTCAGCCACTGTTTCCCCAACTATTTGCCATGAAGTGATGGGACTGGATGCCATGATCTTAGTTTTCTGAATGTTGAGCTTTAAGCCAACTTTTACACACTCCTCTTTCACTTTCATCAAGAGGCTCTTTAGTTCTTCTTCACTTTCTGCCAAAAGGGTGGTGTCATCTGCATATCTGTCTGAGGTTATTGATATTTCTCCCGGCAATCTTGATTCCAGCTTGTGCTTCCTCCAGCCCAGCGTTTCTCATGATGTACTCTGCATAGAAGTTAAATAAACAGGGTGACAATATACAGCCTTGACATACTTCTTTTCCTATTTGGAACCAGTCTGTTGTTCGATGTCCAGTTCTAACTGTTGCTTCCTGACCTGCATACAGGTTTCTCAAGGGCAGGTCGGGTGGTCTGGTATTCCCATCTCTTTCAGAATTTTTCACAGTTTATTGTGATCCACACAGTCAAAGGCTTTGGCATAGTCAATAAAGCATAAGTAGATGTTTTTCTGGAACTCTCTTGCTTTTTCGATGATCCAACAGATGTTGGCAATTTGATGTCTGGTTCCCCTGCCTTTTCTAAAACCAGCTTGAACATCTTAAAGTTCACAGTTCATGTATTGCTGAATCCTGGCTTGGAGAATTTTAAGCATTACTTTACTAGCATGTGAGATGAGTGCAATTGTGTGGTAGTTTGAGCATTCTTTGGCATTAAGTTCCCTCAAAAATCAAAATTGTCTTTCTTTATAACCAGGTAACCTACAGATTTGTAGAGAGGAGTATTTCCATTTCTTTCAGCCAAGCAATTAAGGAAGTACATGACTCCAAATAGGTTAAGATGTATTTGGTTTAGGAGTCATTCACCTAAAATCAGAAAGTATAAATAATCTTATTGAGAAAGGGGGCCATGGAAGGAAATATTTTAAAAAGAGTAGAGTCCGTTTGAGAGCATACATCAGTTCTTGTGTACCTGCAATATGCTATGAATGAAGAAAGATGAACAAGATCTACTCTGCCTTAAAGCAGGCATTTTTTTCCTTTTATTGTACCATGTATTCCTCTGGCAGTCTGAACCCTATGGAACCCCTCCTCAGAATAATGTTTTTAAACGCATAATCCAAAGCACTTAGGAAGCCCAAGTATATATCATAAAGGTAAACCCAATTATACTGAAATATAATTATCAAAACAGTACAAAAACAGATACAGTATAGTAATATGCCACTTTTTTATAAGCTTAGTAACAGATTCTAGTAGCAGATCCGATAACTTCAAGAATTTTGAAGTAGTGACAAGCATAAAATTTTGAGATATCCAAAGCTATAATATGTGAAAATAGTTGAAATTTCCATTATTAATAGTCACCTAATACCACCCAATGCTGCCTTGTTAATTGCCTGTATTCAGGATTGAAGGAAATATGAATATCAGTGTGTGGTTAGTGAAAATAAAGAAGTGCATTTTCAAGTATAAGAACTGCTATTTAGTAAGCGAATAGGATGAGTAAGGCAAAGCATGGGAAATGTGACTAGAAAAAGAGGTTGGGATCCATCATAACCTTATCATTGGAAGGACTGATGTTGAAGCTGAAACTCCAATATTTTGGCCACCTGATGCGAAGAGCTGACTCATTTGAAAAGACCCTAATGTTGGGAAAGATTGAAGGCAGGAGGAGAAGGGGATGACAAAGGATGAGATGGTTAGATGGCATCACCGACTCGATGGACATGAGTTTTGGTAAACTCCGGGAGTTGGTGATGGACAGGGAGGCCTGGCGTGCTGCGGGTCATGGAGTCAGAAAGAGTCAGACATGACTGAGTGACTGAACTGAACTATTATAAGAAGTATTTTCATTCAGTAGTTATTTATAACATGTCCGAAAAGAAAGCAACCATATCAAAACTTCTTTATTATATATTTTCTTCTAGCAGCAGTGTATGAGTCCCTTTTGTTTAGTAAGTATTTATTGAGCACCTGCTGTGTGCTTGACCTTTTGATAGAAGTCAGACTGGGCTCCTGATATACATGTAATTATTCTTTAGTGAATGCTACAGGAACTCAAAAAAGAGATCCTACTGGAATTGGAAAGCAAGGAAAAGTATGAGAGTGAGATGAAGGAGAAGTAAATTAGGCAAAACGTTACAGCTGGCCCTCAGGTGAGAGAGAACGTGACTGGGCAGTTTGGGTGAAGACTGTAGAGTAGGAGATGAGGTTCATGAAGTCAGTAGCACCCAGATCAAGGAGGATCTTCTATACTTTGCTAAAGAGTTCAGGCTTTTATGCCAGTGTTTCCCAAAGTGTTTTTACGAGAATACTGGTTATGTAAAATGTTAACAGTGGTTCCATGTAAAGGGCTTTTGTGTCCAGATTAGCTTGGGAAATGCAGAATCAGTGCTTACATTTAAATCTGAGATACAGTGGGTTTTAGAGTTTGATATCATGATATTTTTCTATGTCAAATACTATTTGAAAAACTTGTTAAGAAAATCAGTTCTGTTTTTGAATGTGTATTTTTAGTGGATAGAAAGAATATAGAGAGAGAACCTTAATATTTGAAGATGTTATCCAGTGGTTAGTTTCCTTTAACAGGTTTTTTTTACCTTTTTTCCCAATAAAGAACTTTACCCATTCCCCTCCTCAGAATCCAAGCAGAATTAAGTGGATTGCATGAATGTGATAAGACCATTTGGAATAGGTTACTCTTTATAAAGGCATTGTACTTCTGAAGATACAATATTAGTATTCTCATTTGTTTTCAACTTTTCCTTTCACGGCTATTTTTTAATTGCATGAAACTATTAGTTTTTTAGTTAAATATTTCTGTAGTAGCTTGTCATTAGTTTAGAAGCACATCTTTGTGTAAATTTAAAACACCACTATGAATGAAAATTTGTTCCTAGAAGATACTGGGCTAGTCCAAAAGACTTGACATGCTTATTAAATTATGCAAGCTACTTTGACCTAATGATACTATGATCTAATAGCCCAGGCCTATTATCATCTTCCCAAAGAAGAATCAGAAGTAATGGCATTGTAAACTATTGAATTTTCAAAACAAATTCCCAATCTAGTTTTATCAGACTAGTTCCAGACCCATTTCTAACTGCTATAGGTCATCAGCATTGGAATTAGCCAAAACTGGTCCCCATTAGTCTAGTCTTCCCAAATTCTGCTTCCTTCACACCATTTACGTTCATCCTTATTCCCTAAAACAGAAATTTAGAGATAGTCTTTGAACATTTTTTGTCTCATTCTGTCATGTCAGTTTTATGTTCCACAACCTATTTCAGTCCTGACCATGTTAGTTTAAGGCCCATTTCTTGTCTTAACTACGTGACTGTTGTGCTGGCTCATTAGGAGTGTCCTTATTCTGCATCTCTCTCTGTTCTGATTCTTCTTCCACCCTGTTAATCAGTTCTCTTCCTAAAGCCAAGTATGTTATATATTCCCAAGCTTAAAAATCGTTCTTCACTTACAGGATAAAAATTTAACCCTTTAGTCTAAAATAAAGATGTCAATTTTCCAGTCTTTCATTTGCCACTCATGTTTGCAGTTTATATATTTCATCCTATATAGCTTTAGAGTCACGCACCTCAGGTTCAAATCCCTGGTAATACTATCAATAAAGGCAAGTTGTTTCTAACCTTTCTCAGTCTTCATGTCCTTTCCTATAATATGGGGGAGGAAAATAATTCTTAACCTTTTAGATTTATGAGGTTTAAATGAGATTGATTGTGAATAGTGCTAATACTGATTAGCACTAAATAAGTGGTAGCTCTCCTGGTGGGAGTGTAAAATGGTTTAAACACTTACGAAACAGTTTGGCAGCTCCTCACATTGTTAAGCGCAGAATTGGCATATGACCAGCAATTCTACTCCCACACATACACCCAAGAGAAATAAAGACATGGGTCTGCACAAAAACTCTTACATAGTTGTAGCAGCATTATTCATAATAGCCAAAAAGTGGAAACAATCCAGATGTTGCTTAATATGGTATAGGCATAAAATGGAATACTATTCAACAATTAAAAGGAATAAAATACTGATATATTCCACAACAGGGATGAACTGGGAAAACATTATGCTAAGTGAAAGAAGCCAGTTACAAAAAACTGGACATGTTGTATAATTTCATTTATAGGAAATGTCCATAACAGACAAATACATGGAGAAAGTAGCAGTTGCCAGTGCTGGAGAAAGGGAGAATAGGGGATAACTGCCACTTAGTATGGAGATTCTTTTTGGGGTGATGAAAATGTTCTCAGTAATGGTTGCACAATCTCTGAATATACTAAAAGCCACTGAATCAAATACTTTAAAAGGGATGAATTTTATGCTAAGATACATCTCATTAAAACTTTTTAAGAGGAGGGGGTAGCTTTTATTATACTTGTTTTAAGTTTCCTTGAAAGTCTCGTAAGTACAAAGTCTGTGTCATCTTTATTTCCATCTAGCATTCAGTGCCCTTGTGTGTAGTTGATGCTTAACGGATGTTGCAGCATGAATGAGTCTTCATGAAGCAAGTTAGAGGTTCTCTTAGGGGCAGGGAATTGGCAAAATCTGTGAAAATGTCCTCATATTAAACTATATTATCAAAGTGCATCTCTGTAGCTATTTAAGTTCTTACGCCCAAAAAACAGTGACTTTAGAAATGAGAGTTAACTAAGTTGTGTATTTTCCCTCCTAGGATACACACCTGCTAAAACTGCTTAAAACATTAGAAGGACATGCTTACGGCGTTTCTTATATTGCATGGAGTCCTGACGACAACTATCTTGTTGCTTGTGGCCCAGATGACTGCTCTGAGCTTTGGCTTTGGAATGTACAAGTGAGCAAATTTTATCCTTGGTTTAGTCTTTATAATCATACTGCACATCTTCATTATAACTTTATTCATGATCTGTAGAACCAAATCATTCAACCTAAATTCCCATGATATATTTCTTATAAAAGATAATTAATTCATCAAATGGAACCCAGGTGTCCAGATTTATAAATTTAAATATTTTGTTGAGCATAATAGCATTTTTGAAAGAATGATCAGTAGGTATTTTTAGGGATGTGGTACTTTATAGTGTGTAATATGTTCTATTTTACTGTGATACTTTGTACCTCAGTAAAGATTTCACAGTTGTTTTGAGGTTCCACAGTTCTATATAAAACTTACTTTTCAAGTGTGGAAACATGGACATGACACCACATTTTCCATTCCAGTGGCAATTGCACCATTTCCTTACCTATATTTAATGTTACAGTCTCGTTTAGTAGATTTAAATGATGTTTACAGTACTTACTATCAAGAGTTTTATTGTAGTTTCTAAATGAACTTAACACTTTATCTAGGGTTCCATTTTAGAAGAACTCAGCACTGAGTTCACCCTGTCATCTATTGGCTCTATTAAGTTCTTCCATAAGCTGACTGGTTAAATGATTTTTTTTTTTAACTTCTTGGCAGGGGTATAGTTCAGGCTACAGTTTGGGTGTAAAAGTATAAGCTGATGGGATATGGTTTTGAGTTTGGGGACCCATGTGTAAGTTGATTTTTATCAAGAGTAAAGATAAAAGCTCCATAGAAATGACTCAATAAGACAGTATAGAAGACAGATAAATACTAAAATGTACCTGTGCCATAAATCTAATTCTACAGTAAGATTTATATTTCACCCCAGTTTTTTATTAAGAAAATTTTGAAATACTGAGAAAGGTTGAAATATGAATATAGTGATGACCTGTATCCGTGCCACCGTAGATTCAGCAGATGTTATTAACATTTTGTTACATTTTGTGTGTATATACCCACATGCATACAAACATACATATTTATATATCCATACCTAAAACATCTGGAAGTAAATTAAGATAATATTTTACCACTATTTAAACATGTATTTCCTTAACAGTAATATTCTCCTACATACTCAAATGCCATTATCTTACCTATAATTCTCTAATATTTGTTTCATAATTTAAAAATCCCCAGTTGTTCTCAAAATCAGACTAGTGTTGAATCAGTGTTGTATTTGTGATTGGGCTCAAGGTGGCCAAGCACAGAGTAGATCACATGGCTTCTCAAACAAGCTTAAGATGAATCTGACCTAAAAGACAATTTCTGCCCCCTCAAAGAGAGGAGGCGGAAATTGTCTTTTATATGGTCATAGTCCCACAACAGACAGTCAGCCTGTGTAGTCTTCTTTAAATTCAATTTTGAATTTCTGGACAGTTAGACTGTTATAGCTTAACTGTTTTACTGTGTCTTATGTTACAGACTTGTTCTAAAAGGGTGGTCCTTTTAAGTCAGTTTTCAAAATTGCTCCTTTGAGATTTTATGTAGATTACTAATTACAGGTTTCCCCTGCTATCTGAAAGTAATTATTCCTGTGAAATTTTTCATAAGCTAAAATGGCATAAAGAAGCAGTTACCTTAGGACACATCTTACTAAAGGATGCACAAAATAAATCAAGATAAAGCACAGGTGCTCACATAGCTCAACGCCATGGCAGCTTGATGCCGAGATGCTGAGTGTAGTTCCTGGGAAGGAGCCCTCTCACTCTTCAGAGTGTATGCTGCCTCTGTAACAACTCCCTGCGAAACACTGTTTTCACTTTCCACAGACATTTTTCGTAAAAGCAAAAATCCTCTTCAGATGTCTTTTGCTTGGCAAAAACAAGTGCTAATGTAGATCTTTGTAAAAGCCAAGTGGTACAAAGCAAACTTTAAAAATTCTGGGGATACCTGTAATGTCCTCATACTCAAACAGTCCTGAGCATAACAGAGGAAAAGACCATTTCTGCCTTCAGAACTTACTGTAAATAGAAAATGCTGAAGATTCAGCTGTTGCATATGTATTTGTGTTTCTAAATTTTTTTTTTACCCATTTATATTGCACAATCTCAAAAGACCGTGACTTGAGAATAGTTAACAATATGGGGGAAGGGTTTAAGATTGCTGAATTTTTTTTTCTTTTTCAGTGTAAGGAAGACATTCTGGTTTTTGTGCCCTCTTTGCTTTTATTACTTGGCCCCATTTCATGATCATGCACCCTTTTTTTTTTTCTTTTTTTTTTTTTAATTTGATTACCCATTTCTCACAGGAAAATTATGCCCATGTACTTTTTATTATCCCAAGGGCAGCTCTTATCTCTCAGATCCTGTTTCTAATCCATGAACAAAATGGAATCAAGACTAGATTAAATGGTATGTGTCTACCTTCTAAGTTGAATAACTTAGAAAAAATAACAGGAGGATATCTGAGGGTTGTAACCAACTAAATAGTCTTACTTAGTTGGAAATGCTTTAAAATGACTATGCTAAACAGTACCAATGTCCTTCACTCTTTTCTGTTACTTTTAATTGAAATAAAGTTGTATATCAGAAAAATAATTTTTATTTTCCCATTCTCCCTTCTACATTTTGAGCATATTGGATATGAAATTAATGTAATTTAGACTGCCTACACTCTTGGCCTAGAGTAAGGGCATAGTTTTTCTGCCTATTAATCATGTTCTTAAGGAGTTGCTAATTGCATGAACTACAATTTTAGAATAAAATAAAGAACTGTGAACTAAGGAGAAGTGAGAACTCAGAAGCAATAGGTATGTTGTGCTGGGCTTTTCATCATTGTACTTGGGGAAAATTACTTGTTTTAATTTATGCATGTAATTGATTTAAGACAAGAGTTCTGTTTGAAGTTTATCTCATAGCTATTCTTTGAATCACCTATGCCAGGCTTTGTTTGACTCCTGAGTTTTTTTCAAGTATTTAATTTCTCTTCTGAATGCTATAGTCTTGTTCTATAAGGCCAATTTAAACAGTTTACTTTACTAATTAGGAATGTTAAACTAACCAGATATCCCAGTTACTATCCTTTTTCTGTTTTTTCTTTATACGTTCCCTTTAGAGGAATATCTTGAAGATCTCATCCACAGTTTTATTTCCTTGTAGACGGGAGAGCTAAGGACAAAAATGAGCCAATCTCATGAAGACAGTTTAACAAGTGTGGCTTGGAATCCAGATGGGAAACGCTTTGTGACTGGAGGTCAGCGTGGGCAGTTCTATCAGTGTGTGAGTATTTAGTGCCCTATTTCAGATGCCTACAAATTTACTTAAAAGCAAATTCAGTTTTGTAAAAATAAAGAATTCACTTGACTTGATAACTTTTATAAAATATATGAAAACCCACTTGACTGTCTAAGATAAACACTGTCCAATAGAACTTTGTGTGGAATCTTTTTCTTTTTTAAAAACACATTTCAAGTGCTTATACAAAGTATAGGCTTTGAATTTAGTGAAACATTAAAAAAAAGATTGTCCTACTAAACATTTTGTTCTTATAAATAAATAAGTTTCTTATGTATAGGGACAAAAAGTTTTAGTATTTAATTCTTTGGTGGGGAGGTCTTTGGCCCTTTGGATTTTTTGTATCTCTCTCGGCTTCCCTCCCCTCACCTGCCCCCCTCCCCGAAAAATGCTGTATTTCATGAGGAGACTGACTTTTAAATATTTGAGGAATAAAAGTGATGATGAATGTTGCCAGGAAACTTTCCAGTCTTTATTTGAGGTGTCTTCTGATCATTACCTGCCCTATTAATCTTGGAGTGTTGGGATAATAAAAGTAAGTAATAGGTAAAACATCTTATGACAAAGTAGATGATGATACAAATGCCATGTCATTACTCTCTATTATCTAGATTTCATGTCTCATATCACTGCCTACCATGGTTCCAGTAGATCCTTCTAGATTTATTTATTTAAGACTAAAGTTAAATATCATAACCCCATCAAATCATTCAGTGTGGGTCATTTATCATAAAAACTTTTATGTCGCCATTACAAATTAGCAGTTTCATTAAGCTGACTGCAAGACTCATGGAATCTAGTGTGCTATTATCTCAGCATGGTTGTAAGTCATTTAATTTTTCCTCAGTTGTCCCAATACAGTTTATTGATACACCCCTGATTTTCTTTTAAGTGGTCAGTACCATTATAATATACTAATTTAAGCATTTTATGTCTGGACTTTCTCTCCATGGGCTAATGCTGTACTTTCATTGATTGATTGATATAATTGACATATATTGTTACATTAGTTTCAGATGTATGACATAATACGATCCAGTATTTGTATGCATTACAGAATGAGTTCCACAATAAATCTTGTTAACAAACATCACCATACATAGTTACAAAATTTTTTTCTTATGATGAGGATTTTTAAGATTTACTTTATTAGCAACTTTCACATATGCAATACAATATTATTAACTATAGTCACCATTTTGGCATTTAAGCCATTAGTTCTTAATTCCCTGGATTCAAGGTGGCCTTGTGTGTTTCTGCTGACTTTGCCGTCCCTTACAGTGCTTAAGCCTTCAGGGTACATGACTTGGTAGTTCCCTAACCTGTAAAAATAGGATTGGCACTCAGAGCTTTGAATGTTCAGGAAGATAATGATCCTAAGAGCTTTGCTCAGTAGAGCATGTTACAAACTTCATGACTTTTTTTAAAACATCATAACAGATTCCTTAGTTCTGTACAGCTATAATTCATGTTAGTTATCTTTTTCCATATCACAACTTCTGAATATTATAGTACAAATCCCAGTATAGTGTATTTTAAAGGGATGTTTAAATTATTTTCCAAAAGTTGTGAGCCCTTGAAACTTAAGGAGTCTTTTCTTTCTTTGTATTTATTGTATTTATTTATGCTTGATAGAAGGGAAGATAGATTTGCTAAGATTCTCCCCCTCCTCTTAGGTATTGTAATGAAATTTGACTTATATAAATTTTGATAATTGAAAACACTTAAGGAACAACTAGGTTGCGATCAGTCTCAGGAAAAGATAGATATTACAAAAAGATATATTAAGAGATTCTTTTGGGGGGAAAAAAAAAGATTCTTTTGGTTCTTTGTTTGCTTTCTGAGTGCTGTTCTGTAATGAAGTTAATAGTAATTTTCTCCTCAGGATTTAGATGGTAATCTCCTTGACTCTTGGGAAGGAGTGAGAGTGCAATGTCTTTGGTGCTTGAGTGACGGGAAGACTGTTCTGGCATCAGATACACACCAGCGAATTCGGGGATATAACTTCGAGGACCTTACAGATAGAAACATGTAAATATACTTTATATCCATTAAACAACAGTTATCTGATTTGTATTAAAAGTGTAGTAGAACTTGCTTCTTCAAAAGAAGAGTTGTTATTTTTATTATGTTTTTGGTTTGATTGGTAATTTGGGTGGATAGTCTAGTGGTGCTTAGTAATTATTAACTCAGATTCTTTTTCTTGATTGAAATATAGTATGTAATAGTGATTACAGACTTATGTGTTGTATTTAAATAATTTGAATGTCTTGATTCTTCGTATGTTGGTTTTGACAAATTGTTTTTTGGTTACAGAGTACAAGAAGATCATCCCATTATGTCTTTTACTATTTCAAAGAATGGCCGATTAGCTTTGTTAAATGTAGCAACTCAGGTAAGTTTATTAACATAATTCTCAGGAAAATTTAGCTTAGTTAAAATTTGTGGGTTTTAGTATATATAAACAAATATTTTTATGAATTCTTAAATTTTAATTTGTGTGTTTGATCCATAAGTTTATAGAGTCAGTTGGAAATTTTTCAGGACATTGGCATTTTGCATAAACAGAAAATGGAAATGTTCATCAGGCAAATACATAGTCACAGATTACTCTTTAAAATTCTTTTATGTTAAGAATAAATACCTATATTCTCCTTTGCTTACAGGGAGTTCATTTATGGGACTTGCAAGACAGAGTTTTAGTAAGAAAGTATCAAGGTGTTACACAAGGGTTTTATACAATTCATTCATGTTTTGGAGGCCATAATGAAGACTTCATCGCAAGTGGCAGTGAAGGTAAATTGTGTCTCTGTTGATTCACAGATATATATAGATGGACTGAAAGTTCTATAATTCTCTGAATTTGTAAAGGTAGTTACGTCTCCAAACAAATTCAAGATGTTAAATCAGAAATCGTGTGAGTCATTTATCCAGTACACTGTTGATTCCCCTTTTCCTGAACTGATTTGAGTCCCTCCCTACTGCCACAGATCCACAGTGCCTGTTGTGGCTGTGTGGAAGTGTGTTTGGTGCATGTGTCAAATCAAGATTCAGTTAAATCATTACTCTTTTGTAGGTATTTTTCTTTTCGTGAGATTTAACGGTTTTCAGATGTTAATAGTATCTTAAAAATCAAGGTTAATTATGTTTTACTTGATCTTGGACAAAATTGACTGTAATTAGATCTTCAGTGGTTCTTTAATGACCGAAGAAAATAATTTAGATTTTCTTTGAGACCATGGGATTCTTATCATCTCAGAAAAGCTCAAATTATGGAATTAACTACTACCTTTTTTAATGACTTACTCTGGTCTAATAACATCAGTATATCAGGCAGGCACGTGCCTCAAGTAGTCTAATTTAAAACATTGTTTAAAATATGCGAGCACAAATAAGTGAGGCAATATTAAAAGTTGCTGTACATTTTAAGTAATAGAAACAAATAATGGCAGATTATTGAAAATTTTCTTTCAACACATTTTCTCGAGTACCCACTTCGCTGTTCTAGTACTGTAGCAGCAAATTACTTAAGTCATTTTTTAAAAACTGAATCTAGTTTTCCAAGATAGACCAAGGAACTGGATTATGTTGGTGAACACTTGGTGATGTTCGGTTACTGTGTGAGATGTTTCTATTTTCCCTTTCTTGAAAAAAAAAAACTGATCTCAGTAGAGAAGAGGATCACAAGGTGACACATGAGTTTTTCCTTTGTGTATAAGGTGTATTTAAGGATTGGGACAAAGAGACATTTAGAGATTTAGATTTTTCACATGAAGCATATGACTTCATTCTTTCTTTCCCCTAAAAATGTCATTCAGATAAGATTAAGAAAAGAGAAGAGTGGCTTGCTAGGTAACAATTGGGAGTTCATTTCTTTCCCATCAAAAAATCTTTTTTATCTGTTAATGTTATTTTCTTCTAGATTTTCCATTGGTTTCTATTTGATATGATTTAAATATCTTAAGCCTTCTATATGCTTTTTAGCTCCTCCTACTCGAAGATCCTTCCCCATGCTCTATTTAATCCTTCTCCTGATGGGGTTTTTTACCCCTCTTAATTATGCCTCACAATCGTGTGTGTGTGTGTGTCCAACTCTTTGTGACCCCATGGACCATAGCATAGGTTGCCATTTCCTCCTCCAGAGGATCTTCCTGGCTCAGGGATAGAACCCACATCTATTATGTCTCCTGAATTGGCAGGTGGATTCTTTACCAACTGTGACAATCCCCTATACTCTTTCTAAAAATAATACATAGCCTTGAAGTACTTTTAAAAAACATGTATTGCCACTATTATCCCTAGTGATGTCAATCTTTTTTTTTTCCGGCCCAAACTAACTTTAGAACTAAGCCTGATGAATAATGTAATTAAGCCACATTATATTCCATTTAGGGCTAAAAATGAAACATAACTGTGAAGGAAAGAGATTAGGATTCTCATGACTCAGGTGGTTTAGAATGGCTCTAAAAATGTTTTCAACACCAAGTGGTTATAGCAAATATGCTATCTCCCAAGATGTCCACAGTAATCCATTCGTTGTTTATTTGTAAGAAATACATTCCAAGAACCTTCCAAACCCCCCAAATCATGAATGTCAATATAAGATAGAGCAATAGGAAGCATTTCCCCCTAAAAGTTACGCCATTACTCCAGCCTTTTCATTGTGCTGATAATAAAGAGAAAAACTTATTTTTTCCTCTGCATTGGCACTGGATTCCTTAAACTGATAAAAGTAAGCAGAACTTGATCACAAGGCCTGTCATTGTGACCTTGACTGCTCAGATCTTTCTTAATTTTTGCTGCATATTCAATAAATATCCTCCTTGGATATGTGTTCACAAAAGCATTTTTCATCCAGATTTCAGTAGGCAGATTTCGGTTGGATTCTCACTTTTCAGGAAAGCCTGTAGTCTTTCTTTGTGGACTTGCTCTGTCCAAGGGGAAGCATAGCTAGTCTGGGCATTTTTTTTTTACTTTTGTTAGTTTTATTTTATTCAAGGAAAATTATTTTTAAAAATGACTGAACAACGAATACCTTCTAGGAAAGATAAATTCAGTACTTCAGTGAGTTCCTTTTAGCTTTCGCTTTCCATACACAAAAAAATGTTCAACAGTGGTTCCAACTTTTTATCTTTGTAAGTTTTGAAACCAGGGTATGTTCTTTTACCACAAGTTGATTACCTGTTCACCACTCTCTGGCAGCACATCTGCTGAAAGTTCCCACATTGATCATGTATGTAACTGAGTGACAGCTCTTCAGATGCGACACTTTTCTAACTCACCCTGGGGTTCTGCCCTCTGTTCAAGAACCATCACTTACATTTAGTTAACTCTTTATGGTAATACATGGTGTTCACTGTGTATTGGACTCTGTTCAAAACATTTCTTCATATACAGACTTACTTTATCCTCATAATATGATGAGGTAAGTATGACTCCCCATTTAAAGAAGAAAAGTTGCAGGGGGTGGGAAATGTGCCCAGAGTTACACAGCTGGTCAGGAACACAGGGAGGATGTGGACCAAGTAGTCTGACTCTACAGCCCTTACTCTGAACCACTACTCTGTACTAGACAGTTGTTTCATTTTGTTTTTGAAGATTAGTTTATCCAAAGAAACAAAGTTGTTGGGGTTTTTGGTTTTTATGGGCACTTAATGAGAGTGTAAATAGACTACACACAGTCATATCATGATACAGCTGTAGGACAGCCGGCTAGCCTCTCAAGTAAACACGTGAGCAGGACGTCCCGGATTTCAATCCCAGGTTCACCGTTTACCAGCTGTTAACCATGAGGAGATTGCTTACACTTGCAGTTCATCAGTCACCATCCATAAAAGGGATAAGCACCACCTCCTGATGGTGGTGAAAATTAAATAATATAGTTATTTAGCACCTAAAACATTGTAAGCACTCAATATTTAGCTGTCATCTTAATTGCCATATTTGAATTTGGATACATTGCTTCTCTGTCACTTCTCATTTCCATAGAATTTATCTTCATCCTAGATTTCTTTATATTCAAAGGTCTTGACTGTGATTATACATTATGTATTACAGAATATTGCAGATTCTATGATGACTTGCAAGCTGGTTTGTCATTTTTAACGGGGAAAATGTGTATTTTATTAAAATTTAAATGGATTTTTCAAAAAATAATATGTTAAATTATTCACATTGTTTTTGTTGTCCTTTCAAGTCTGATACGTTAAATGTTCTGTAATGAGCAGTAAACTTAAAATCAGTCAATTTTGTTAATCTATTATACTTTCCCAACTTTTTTCTGAATTACTGTTATTCAGATCACAAGGTTTACATCTGGCACAAACGTAGTGAACTGCCAATTGCGGAGCTGACAGGGCACACACGTACAGTCAACTGCGTGAGCTGGAACCCACAGATTCCATCCATGATGGCCAGCGCCTCAGATGACGGCACTGTTAGGATATGGGGACCAGCACCTTTTATAGACCACCAGAATATTGAAGGTAACCGTCATACAGTATTGTGTTTTTTTCCAAATGAAACCTTGCCTTAATTTATCATTAAGTTGTAGCACTTTTGGGCGGTACTTTAAAGTGTAGGATATAATAGATTTTCTCCCTCATTTAAAGATTGTACACTATATCTCACTGCACAGGAGTTTAATTAATCTAATATGCAACAGTATTTTTTTGTTTGTTTTAATGATGACAGTGGTGAGAATACGCAGGAATATGCCACCTCATTTACAGGCAAGTTAGTATTGCCACTTTCAAAATCTTCGTAAAAATCTTCCTTCATTGACAAGAAGTATTTTATACTTCTGTGCTCGTGAAAACTAGCTAGTATATGAAATTTGAACAACTGAGAATGATCTTGCTTATGGTTTTATCCTTACAGATGAGTATCTGTTAATACCATGTAGCACACTAGCATGAACTGTGCATGATGGACAGAGAAAGAGAATGGAACTAGAATTCATCATGTACCTATGTGCCTAGTAACCTGCTAGGCCCTTTATAGACACTGTCTTGCAGAACATCTTTATAGCCCTGTAAGAGAAATGGAGAAGTGTGTTTGTCCTCATTTCTGGAGTGTGAAAACTGAAGCGTGGCAAGACTAGTTAACTTGTAGAGTGCTACCAGGTCTTCAAATCTTAAGTCTGAAAGGTGTTTTCCATTACTTTCAGATACCAGAAAAAAGCCCAAAGCCAGAAAGCTAACAGTTAAGGACATAGCTTAATTGAGCAAGATATGCTAGAAAGAAGAGATAATGAGAAATTTTATGTAAATGACTTACCTGTTCTTTTTTTAGAGCAAAAATATTTAGTTTGCTTAAAAGGGAATAATTTACCTAGAAACAGATAAACAGATTTTTTTGTTCACAGTGTGTCCCACCTAAGTGTTTTTAGTAAGAAAGATGACCAGCTGCTCTCAGTTATGCTCAGAGGAGGAGGGTTGTCAGGGTAGCACGAATGGCTTAAAAGCATGTTTTCTGTGCTTTTATCTGTATGGTACGAACTGTACCAGATCTCACTGGTAGGTGAGGATGTACAGCCAAAGACAAGGGTAAAAAGCATGTAGAGTACACAGCTCAAGAAGTTGGAAAACTACTCTTGAGTTATTCAGAAGCTTCTAGGGCATTTTTGTATTTGTAGATCACTACATGACATGATTTCACTAACATACCTCTGAAATTAGCTAAAAACAAAAATCTTGTATTGATTTCCTATTGTGTGTGTGTGTTGTCCCTTTTTAGGTTTCAAGGCCTACTCATAGATACTTTAGAGATCTATAACTGAGATTATATGTGATTTTCAAATTTAATTAGTCATTTTGGAAATTATTTCTTCAAATAAACATTTGATACAAAGAACTAGGAAAAATACTAGGTATATAGTAACAGATTTACCTTGTAAGTAGATTTATTTTAGACGTAGCTTTAAGGATATGTTTGTGCCTCCACTACAGTGGAATAAGAGTTGCAGTGCTATTTGTAATTTAATTATTGTGGATACTCATGGTGGATGAGACAAACTTAGTCCAGTTGTAAGAACTGGGTCAAATTAAGCAATTTTCAGTTGTGCTTTGCAAATAGGTATAGCACTAAAAGATTTTCATTTATACCTACAATGGGAAGACAACTGCTTTGTAACCAGATACTTGGTTCCATGCTTTTTATTAAGGTATCCTCTGAGTTCTTTTTCCCCTGCTCGAAAACATGTTTTCTAATTAATATCTGTTTGGAATAGACATTTGGGAAAAATGTAGATGAAGCTAAGGAAATGGCATTCCAAAACCATATGTATCCTAAGATACTATAAGTCATTTAACTAAAAATACTTAAGTTCCAAAAAAAAGAATCACTGACCTTTTATTATAAGTAGCAATCCATACTACATTTTTTTTTTTTGAGGACTGTATAAAATGGAATAGAATCAAGTACTCATACATGCTACAACATGGATGAACTTTAAAAACAATATGCTATGAAAGAAGCCAGACAAAAAAGAGTACCTACTAGGTTCCATTTATATGAAAGTGTCCCAAATAGGCTAATCTATAGAGAAAGCAGACTAGTAATTGCTTAGGATTGTTGATCGACTTCTAATGGTGATGAAAATGTTTTAAAATTGATTGCCTTGATGGTTGTACAATCCTATGTGAATATGCTAATAAATACTGAATTGTCCAGTTTAAATGGGTGCATTGTAGAGTATGTGAATTATATCAGTAGAGCTGTTAACACATTGTCCTTCCCCCCTCCCCCCGCCACACACACACACACAGAGTAGGGTAATATTGCAAAGTTTCAAACTGAACCACTAAAAGAATTCAATATTGGATTGGACAAAAAAGTTTATTTGGATTTTTCTGTAAAATTGGGAAACTGAACAAACTTTTTGGCCAACCCAGTACATAGTTACAATGCAGTTCTACCTTGGACTGCCAGATGTTCTTTCTTCTCTTCTATTGAAAACTACCATAAAAATGTTTCCACTCTGAGTAACTATTTCAAGATTTCTTTTTAAAGTATAAGATTCCAATATGATTATTCACTTGGGTTCTCCAGTATTCAAAATAATCATGGGTTTAGACTGTAATATGTAGCCTAAGATGTGATAACACAGTTTTAATGATCATGATGAAAATACCAAGAATTTGCCTTGATGTGATTGTTTTTTAATGTTAAGATATTTTGTGATGTCTTGATGCTAATTTCAAAACTTTCTAACTGATAACTTTTTTCTCCCCCTCCCCTCTTCTTCTTTTCCCCCAATACACATTTCATCTTGTCTTCATTCAGAGGAATGCAGTAGCATGGATAGTTGATGGCGAATTTGGAGCAGACGACTTCTGTTTAACTTAAAATTAGTCGTATTTTAATGGCTTGGGATTTGGTGCAAACAAACATGATTGATAGCTGGACTGACATGCTCGTCATGAAAAAAGAACCATTTCTGAAGCCCGATTGGGGCCAAACATTTACACCTTGCTTCATAGTAACCAGTTGAGATGAAGCACGTCGTTAGAACGTTGTTGGACACCATGTTGAATTATCCCCCCATCGGTTGTGAAGAACTGTGCTACATTCAGGCTTACCCATTGAACTCAGTATATATATTTTTTTCCCTCCTGCCTTTTGTCTGGCAGGATACCATTCTTGTTGCTCTTCTGTGTAATGAAGTTTAAATGCTTGTTTGGAAAACTTTATTTAACAGTTTAGAAGGCTTGATAGAAAGAGTGCATTAGTCTGAAGAGTATACATTGGATAGGAAAGAATTTCCTTCTTTTGTTTCTCCAAATCTTTCCGCCTTATTTAGCTTGAGATCTTTGCAGCTTGGTTCATGGATTCTAGCCTTGCCCGTTGCGCAGTATATACTGATCCAGATGATAAACCAGTGAACTATGTCAAAAGCACTCTCAATATTACATTTGACAAAAAGTTTTGTACTTTTCACATAGCTTGTTGCCCCGTAAAAGGGTTAACAGCACAATTTTTTAAAAATAAATTAAGAAGTATTTATAGGATTAAAGTGACTTCATTTGTATACATTTGGAATCTAAACCAGCTAAAAAAGAGTTTCCTTTATGACTTAGATATGCAGTATAACTGATGCTCTTCTGGAATACCACATGAGACATGGTCAGAAACAGTACTTGGAAGGACATTATACAGAAAATTCAGAGTAGTGCTTTGAAGATTTTCCCCCTTTTGTTTTATTCCCGAAGGAACATCAGTACCTGATCTTGAAGAAATTTAAGATTCAAAAAGAGAATTTTTAATTTGTACCAATATGAGAGATCAGTAGTCCGTATAAGTTTTCAACAAAGCTTGTTCCAAGTTGTTCTCAATTTGGGGAATCATTTTGGTGTCATCTAGCAAGAGAGTAGAAATCAGCAGATATAACCACTTGGAAGTTTATAGTATAACTGAGCTTGTTAGAAGAATTCAGCAGGTTACAAACATACTTAAACTGGGTTTAAAACCTCATAATCATTTCTCTAATTGCCCTTAATATTTTGACATAGGGATACATAAATTTAAAGACTATTTCTCCTTAGTTTTTCAGATATTGCCATACTGAACCTCATTCTAAACTGGTGCTGTGGGTAGTGTCCCTCTCCCCTCCCTGTTTAGTTTAAGGAAAGGTTTCCTTCATGGAAAAGCACTTTTGAGAATTTCACATTTAAAATACGCCAAAAGCCTGATGTTCACATTGTGCTTTTAAAATCCCGTAACAGCTGAGTACAACATACTTAGTCTCCTTTGAAATTCCCTCCCCTTTTCAGTAGAGGATGAATGTGGTGACCATAGCTGTTACATTGAGAAGAGTGGGAATATCTCCAAAATAAGATTCTGGTGAAGAAAAAGTCTTAACGCTGTTTGCTTTTGACCCAGCCAAATCTATATTATTTACCATGAGCAGACTTCTTCAGGATCCACAGAGAAGAGAAGAAAGGCTTGGATGTCAGGAGTTCTTCCTTGGTGGGTGGGATGGGGGTGGGGGGCCTTTAACAGGAGGGTAGCAGGGAGAAATGGTCAAGTCAGGGAAGGGGAGAAGAAAGAATAACACAAATTGGCCTTAAAATAGCTCGGATTCTCCCAGAAGCTCATAGTAAGAGGAGATGACAGATCGTGGTCAGCAGATTATTTTATCAAATTGGTAATGTAAAAGATTTCTTTAAGCTCCATTTTGCAGAGACCACCACTTAGAGAATCAAGAATTCCTGTTTTGATATTTCTAAGTTAAAATAACTATGTTACAGTTTATCTGGTACTTCATTTTTCCTAACTAAAATTACTTTTTACTTTAAGCTTGAATAAAATCTTCATTGGTAACTGTATATAATTAAGTGGCAACTTCTGTTTACCTCAGTACAGTTAAATCCATTCATATTTTAAGTGATTCGTGTATACCCTGAAGCCATTAATTACCCCAATCTCTATGGTAACATCACTAACAAAATGTGGGCATAGAAACTCCACAGCTGTTTACAAATTGCATTACAGTGTGCCATGGTACCTTTGTAACATTCACTGGGATTTGTGCCCGTTCAGGGGCAATTTGGCACTCAGAGTCTACTGTCCTTCACCCAACCACCCCTAGATCTGAGTTTTCAGAGTGCTTCTGAAATACAGTTTAAGAACACTTTAAAAAAGTGGAGGCAAAGTGAGGCACATTTTACAAGAACATAACTCCAATAAAACGGAGTAACAACTATGCAAAGGTTTCTGTAGCAGCTAGGTGAGTTTGTGTTCCAAGTCTGTCTTAATTGGCAGCTTCCTACATATACTGGTACTTGGTGGTGCCAACTTGCTGTAAACGTCTATTTCATGCATGTGCCGTGCAGTGACTGCTAGAAAGGTGAAATAAATGAAGAAACCTAAGACTTTGTGGTACAAAGAACCTGATGACAGGATGGTCCAACTCATAGCTGTCAAGTGAAACCTCTGACTGTGCTGTAGTCTCTCTAGGCTTGAGGTGAGAGTATTTTCAAGCCAGCTGCAAGATACTAACAAATGTATAAACTGAAAAGTACCAATACTTTTTGCACATAGATCAAAATAGAGTGGAGAATTTTGGCTCCAAAAATCAGGTTAGTAGGCTCATTTCCATGTGCTTGAAAATGTTTTTGTTGTTAACCGTTAATCAAGGGCTAGAGCATGTATGAAATTAAATGTCTTTTTCCTCCAAATAACTGGTTATTAATAGTACAGTGTTGGATTTGGGGTTCCTAAAATGGGTGTGTGGGTGGTGAATTAAGAGTAGGGAATTAGCTGGGAGGGAAGACGCCCTCAGTTTTTATTTCTGTATTTTATTAGTGTTCATGCTAGCTACACTTCTGTTACTGGCCAGGTAAATGTTCTATTTAACCAGGTAAGTAGTTTAAACAGAGGAAATTGTGTTTGCAAATGCCCCTACTAATTGGCCCATTTTAGTGGGTGGGAGAACAAAAAGGGATTACCTAACTTTTAACTAAAATAACTTGTCAATATGTTATGAATCTGAAATCACCCTAGCAGTAATTTGGTGATTTTTATTATTAGGAGTGTTGTCCCTGTAGAGTGGCGTTCCATGACATTAATAGAAAACCCTTTTTCCCCACCCCTCCCCATCTTGAAATTCTCTTTTTTAGGTTCCTGCACACAAGAACTGACCCTAACACCTCTGCTCACACTGGTAAATATATCTTAACATCTCTTGAAAGGGAAATATCCATATCAGTTTCTTTCACAGCAGAAGAATGACTACTTTTGAATGGGGAGGAAAGAAGACATTTTTCTTAATATCCTTTTTGTCCCATATCTAAAATGTTTATCTTGATTTTGTTTTACTTTCTCATTTAAATTTTAGCAACGTTTTTGGGGTTGTTCCCGAAAACATTACTTCCATTTCAAAAACCATACCTGATTTAATATAAACTGCTAATTTTAAGAGAAGAGGTGAATTTGCATTTACACTTAGACACTTTCTAAAAACAGGGTGAACTTAATTGAAAATTTTCAGTGTTGTTAAGCTATTGTTATAGTAGCTGCCCTATAGTTGCAAAAACAAAACCCATCACATCCTTTATCTGCTTAATCCAGATAGCCTGGATTTAATGAAACTAATAATATAAAAATGTGTGTGTGTGTGTTGTATCTGTATGAAAGAGAGAGAGTACTTAATAAGTCCTAGAAGCAGCTGTTCTGGGTTCTTAGCAATTTTACTGAAAGTCTCGTGCACATGTGAAGTGCCCTCTCTGAATTAAGGTTTGGTTAATATTGGTATATTTTTATAAGACTGAAATTGTGTCCCCATCTTTAACTTAAAACCTTTTCATCATCAGGGTCAATGTGCTAAAACTGAATCGGAACATTTTTAGGCACAGGTGGAAAAAATTTTATTGGCTCCTTGAAAATGTGTGTGTGTGGCGAGGGGAATAGATCCACAAAAGCATGTGTGTATTTATAAACCAAGCTGTAGAGATCAAGAAGAGAACTTAAGTGTTGATCTCAAGATTTCCTAAATTGTCAAGATTTACATGGCATTGTGGTGGAACTAGTTAACACTTAGAGCTTTTGGTATGTAATAATTATTTGCTATGGACTGATTAAATGTTTCAAAGGATTGTGTTCTTAAATTTGGGGGGGTTGTTTTTTGTTTTTAACTGCCTCTCAGATTATATTTAGTAGTTTAAATTTTTTTGCTTTATTATTTCATTAAAGCGTAAAAAACTTCAGGTCTCTGGTATATTTATTTTCACTTGTTCTACTAATTATTTACAAAACACCCTTTGTTAACTTTTATTTTATAAATGTGTAGTATATTAAATGTCTTTAAATTTTTGTTCAACTGAAATATGTTAACTTTGATTTGCTTTCCTGGGTTTTTTTTTTAAAAATACACCTTTTCCATGTCAGTGCATAGCACTTAACCAATTGTTTGTACTCCCTTTTAATTCAATAAACAGAATGAATAATTAAGTAATTGTAGCTGTGTTAAATCAAATAGCCACTAATCTGAGTGTTTAAATAGTACTTTTTACCTAGAACAATCAGTTTGCTGAATTTGACATCCATAGATTCACCTGGAGTTTTTTAAGTGTCTAACAAAGCCCTCTTAGCCAGTTATCTTTTAAAAGAGCTATTGTATGTAACTATGGATTAATTTAGAAAATCTACAGGAACATTTGCATTTTAAAGGAATCATATGCCATATGTTCAAAAATGTTGTTCAGTCACCCAGTCGTGTCCGACTCTCTGCACCCCATGGACTCCAGTGCGCCAGGCCTCCCTGTCACTCATCATCTCCTGAAGTTTGTCCAAGCTCATGTCCATTGCATCAGTGATACCAACCAGCTAACTCATCCTCTGATGCCCTCTTCTCCTTCTGCTCTTAATCTTTCCCAGCATCAGGGACTTTTCCAATAATTCGGCTGTTCACAGCAGATAACCAAAATATTGGAGCTTCCGCTTGCATCAGTCCTTCCAGTGAGTATTCAGGGTTGATTTTCCTTAAGATTGAATGGTTTGATCTCCTTGCTGTCCAAGGGACATTGAGGATTCTTCTCTAGCACCACACTTAAAAGGTATCAATTCTTTGGCAGTCTGCCTTGACCTGGGTTCGATCCCTGGGTTGGGAAGATCCCCTGGAAAAGGGAAAGGCTGCCCACTCCAGTATTCTGGCCTGGAGAATTCCATGGACTGTATGAATTCCATGGACTGTATATAATCCATGGGGTCACAGAGTTGGACACGACTGAGCGACTTTGACTTCATTTCACTTCTTTACAGTCCAGCTCTTGCAGTGAGGGTAACAAATAGATTCAAGAGATTAGATCAAGTTTACCTGAAGAACTACGGGCGGAGGTCCATAATATTATACAGGAGGCAGCGAATAAAACCATCCCAAAGGAAAAGGCAAGAAGGCAAAGTGGTTATCTGAGGAGGCTTTACAAAGAGCTGAACAAAGAAGAGACGCAAAAACAAGGGAAAAAGGGAAAGGTATATCCAACTAAACACAGGTTTCCAAAGAACAGCACAGAGACAGGAAGGCCTTCTTCAATGAACAGTGTCTAAAACTAGAAGAAAACAACAGAAAGGGGTAGAGATCTCTTCAGGAAAATTGGGAGATACCAATGGAACATTTCACTCAAAGAGGGGCACAATAAAGGACAGAAATGGTGGAGACCTAGTGGATGCTGAAGAGCTGGAAAGAACACACAGAAGAACTGTACCAAAAAGATCTTAATGAACTGGATTGCTACGATGGTGTGGTCAGTCACACAGTCAGACATTTTGTGCAGCGAAGTCAAGTGGGCCTTAGGAAGCACTGCTGTTAATAAAGCTAGTGGATGCGATGGAGTCCCTAAAGGATGATGCCATCAAGGTGTTGCATTCAATATGTCCACAAATCTGGAAGACCCAGCAGTAGCCACAGGACTGGAAGAGTTTCAAAAATACTACTACATCTGAAATTATGCAGTTAGGCAGTGGAAATGCTGACAAGGGGTGAAAATACATTTCCAATTTGAAATTAAAATTTATTTCGTAACAGATATATAGTTCTTTAAAGATCTCCTTGGAGAACACGTTCAATATATACAAACCTATGCAGTACACTTGTATTTATGAAAATGAAAACAAAGTGCCCATCAGTGAATTACTACAGAAGTAGGCTTTATGATTTTTACTGCTAAGAATGACGTTCTGCACAGTAGAAGGAAGTTCAAATGTGGAAAATCTGTATTTGGCAGGCAGTGAGTGGAGAGTCAGCTTAGGATAGCAGACCCACTGGTGAGGCAGAGAGAGTAGTGCTTCCACACGCTGCTCCCCTCTTCAAAGGTATGGTTGCCACTTGCTCTGATCAACAGGCAAGAGGAACTTTTTCTACTTGAGTCTTTAAATATACAGCTACACTTGGTGGATTTAGCTTAGTCAGATTATTCCTCTTTATTTTTTTTTATTTATATATATTTTTATCTCTCTTTAAAGCTTCATGCCAGATCCCAGCAGGTATAGAAAACTTCCCAACCTTAATAAATCTGACAGTAGAGTTGTATTTTAAAAACACAATTCTCTTCCACTTAAGCAAGAGAAAAGTTGGTCTTTAGTTACATCATTTCATGACTTGACATTTTTTCCAGAAAGACTTAAACCTGTAAACATTCAACAAAATCACCCCGTCATCCTGTCAACTCAGGCTCATGCTGAGTCATATTTGGCTCTTTTGCAACTCCATGGACTGCAAGCCCACCAGGTTCCTCTGTCCATGGGATTTCCTGAGCAAGAATACTCGAGTAGTCAATCAGTACTTCCAACAATTCTAGGTGCCTACCACTGGTTTTACGGCAGTGGGCTCTTCTCCCTCAAACTTGATGAATGTGCTTACCATGAGCATTTCCTTTTCTGATGTGAAGATGAGTGGCTTCTTTGGTCACTGTATTAAATGGATGTAATGAGTCCAAGCCTTTTTTCTTTTATAGCCTCAGGGAAAACATCTTATTTAAGATATAATTAGCCATGGTGATAGACTATCTACAATTCAAATAAATATATTAATGTTCTTCATGTAAGTCCTGTGCGGCTTCCTTTTTAATATAATACTAAAATGCAGCTACATATTGAATTGAGAATTGTGTACCAAATAGTTTCCAAATACTAACCTTCCCTCATCCCCCAAATGGAAAAATACCAGTCTGCAGCCTGTGAATTCAGAAAAGGGGTCTTGATTTTATTATCAATGAAAAATTTGTTCTAAAAGTTCTTTCACGCTATGTTTAAACATGAAGACCTTTTCAGTAAGATTTTGTTTCCTTGTCCAGAAAGAACTGATTGATAAATCAACTGGTTTGGTTTTAATTTCCTTTTCCTTTGTATAGTTTCTCCTAATGTTTGTGTATATAATTGGGAGTTCTTATTGGATACCAGGTACTTTATATACATTATTTAAAGTTCTATCTCTGTAAGCAAGTATTGCTCACTTTTTTTTCAGTGATAAACTCAGGCTTAAGAAACTAATACAGTTAATAGGCGGTAGCATTGGGATTTGCAAACTCATTTTGATTCCAAAGCCTGTGGTTTTAACTCCTAAATCCAGGTGCACGTGGGACTCACCTGAAGGCGTTTTTAACTTTTAGATTTCTAAGCCATCTTCAGATCATGAGTCAGATTTGGTAACACATGAGGTAACTTGTCAGCTGGCACTTACTGGTGGTTTTTGAAAACTGGGACTGTGCTACATTACTTTAGCAGTGAGACCAAGAATTAAAAGTAGGAGCAAGAATGGTATTGACAGGGGCCAACCACAGCACTTAAGCTTCCCTGGTAGCTCATCCACCTGCAATGCAGGAGACCCCCTCAGCTCCTGGGTTGCAGAAGGGAACAGCTACCCACTCCAGTAGAATTGCCTGGAGAATTCCATAGACTATAGATAGAGTCCATGGGGTTGCAAAGAGTCAGACAATGGCTCAACCACAAAGCTATACACTAGTTGGTTAAGTAACACGATTACAGAACAGGTATTCCTTTGGGCTAATGTATTTGGTGCTTACTTTAGGCCAGTCACTGTGGATGAGCCACTCATTTCATTCTCATTTCATTCTTCTTCTCAAGGTAGCCTCATGGGGCAAATACTAATTTCCATTTTACAAATGAGGGAAGTAGGTTTAAATAACTGGTATGAAGGAACTGGGATTCAAAGCCAGGTGCCCCTGAGCTTATGCTTTTAGCCACTATGTCATACAAACCTTACTTGGTCTGTAGATGGCCACTTAACCCTGGATTAAAAATTGACTTAAAACTTGTCAAAGATAGGCAACATTTAAGGGCACACGACTGATTCTAATTAACTGTGTAGTTCATAGAAGAATATGACACCTTTGAAATTCTAGATATTTCTCCATATAATAAAACAGGCTCATGAAGTTTTATAGAAGAAAACCTCCACAGTAAATATGAATATCTCAATTACTTTATAAAGTAGTGGTTAGAAGTAGTGGTTTTGGAATCATCAGACTTGAATACAAATCCTGTAACTTGCATGTCGCTTTAGGCAAGTACTTAAGTTAGTTCCCTTACCTAACTTAGAAAGGATCTAACAGTATCTTATCAGACAGCATTGTGATGGGTGAGAATGTACACAGTAAAATCACAAACTTTTTTTTTAAGAGTTTATGGCAGAGGATGCAGTCAGCAAAAGCCAGAATACTACAAGTTCTACACAACAAATGACTTGATTGCTATGTCAAATGAAACCATTTCTTCAATAAATTGCAAAGGAAAAAAGAGGGAATTTAGTAGATTAAGAGTCTTAAAAGAGACTACTCAAGTGAATGTACAGATCTTTGGTGGATCCTGATGTGAACAAATTGTAAAACTTGAGCCAGTGGGGCAAATCAGAGCACCATTTGGCTATTTAGTACTAAGTAGTTACCAATTTATGTATGATATTGGGACTGTGTGTGTGTTTTAAGAACCTTATCTTATAGAAATATTACATATGTAATGTGTAGTACTGGCTTCAAAATAGGTGAGGGAGGGAAGGTAGTAGGTTGTGGATAAAACAAGAATGCCCTTATGTTTGATTACTGTAGCTGGTAAAATAGAAAATTACCAATTAACATGGACTAGTCCTATTACTGTCTTCCCAAAAGTTAGTATTTTATATAGACTTACACCAGAAGACTAGCCTTGCCCTGCAGGTCTCTTAGAGATTAGATGCAGTGGCAGCCAAACTTGCTTTTAATTGGGCTGTTGAGTTCAGCCCTCACCTGGTTTGCATCCAGTCTGTGAAACAGGCTGCTGATCAGATCAAATGATAAGATCAGACTCTAGAACTTGATTTCCTGTTATATCCTCTCCTTCAGAGTTATCCATTTGAATGAACTGAGCTGTGAAAACACATGAAGGATGCAAGCTCCTTCCTTGTTCAAGTGCCAGTCTCTTACCTAAGAGTATATGGTACTTAAAATATCATATTTAAGATTAACTATGTCCCCTGGGTCAGTAACAAAGTGGGGACTGATAAAACACAGCGTGTTTAAAAGTGAACCAAGAACACAAGAGATGGCTGGAGAGGATGATGTAGTAGGGTGTAGCTTGGCACCTTCCTAGTCCTCTCAACCTCTATACACAAGGTGCTCTGCTGGAGAACAGCAAATTCAGTTTTTGTTAAGCTGACTCACTTTTTGACTAGGCACTAATGTTGAATGGGAACTAATACAGATGAAACCAAGATTGCTCCGTAAATGGAAGCAGCAAACCAAATACACAGCAGGGAAGCCACAGTCAAACCTCTGAACTCTGAGCTAGCTGATCTGGACTGCCCACCCACTCACTCTTCCTCACCCAGCTTCAGAGGGAAGCAATTGAAAGCAAAAACAGCTTTTATCAAAGAATTTATTCTGAAGAGAATTTGAGCTCAGTACCAACTTAGTGATCAATCCCTTTAACATCTATGTCCTAAAGGTAATTACTGTGGTTACTGAAGTTCACAATGCTAACCCCTAAGGCTTTGAATGCCCCTCAGTCCTCAGACTATATTTAGAGCAAAACAGTTTGGCTACTATCTTAGAATTTTCATGGTAAATATGGCTTAAAACCAAAAGGCTTCACTGACAAGTTCTCACAAAGGCATAACAGCCCATTCTCTGAATGGCCTTATTCACTGTAGTGTCACTACACCAAGAATATCTCAAGCTTTGTTACACTACATTGCAAAATGGTAAATCTGGCCTAAAGTACATACATTCAGGTGGCACCAATCTAGATAATAAGCATAGAATTTCAGATTTCCTCTGTCTTGCTGCCTGTTCCATATATTAGAACAATTTTACTTACATTTGAGAATAATTATACCTAGTACATAATAACTCTTACCACAATTACTGACAAAATATTACTTGTGAGTAAAGTTCACAAGTCTCAAGTGCACCAAATACAGCTGTTTCCTTTCCTAACCTAGCATGTCTTAGAACATTCCATAATGTGACTGCCTCGAAAACAGACGGTAGACTGATTATGTTGCTCCATTACTTCTGACTTCTCTGACGTAAAGGACATCAGTTAAGACTTCAAGCTGAAAGAGCAATAGAACAACACAATCAGATTTACTTTTTTTTTTCCTATTAGTATCATCTTTAATTTGCACATGAGGAAACTTGAGGCTTGAGAAGGTTAATAACTTTAACTGGAAGATGCAGGGCTTGAAAATCTGAACCCAGAACTGTCTACTTCCTAAGTCCATCCCCCTTCTTCTATGTCAGATTTATTCATTCATTCAACAATCATTTATTGTTTCTGTGTGCAAGGCACTGTATTAGGTGCCAGGAGCAACAGGAAGAAGATACAAACATGAATAAGAATATACTCTGCCCTCCAGGAGTGTACAGTCTAGTAGGAGAGATGAATTGCATACAAATGACCATAATACCAGATAGAAAGTGGTGAGAGCACAGGAGAAAAAGTTCCATTGGGGAGCTTTCTTATCTCTCAAAGTTCAGGTATGGGGAAGCAGATTTGGACAGTATTACTCCTTTGTCATCTGTGTGGCATGAAAAGGTGGCTGTCAGGCTTTGAAAAACCAAGCTGTACCTTAGATCTTTCTTCTTCAGCTCTCTTAGCTGAGAGTCCCATGATCAGTAAGGGCACCTGCTACCACTGAAGGGAGGGAAGGAAAAGGATAGAACACACAGATAAAAGTATTTTGCACCCAGGAGCACGCCATTGCAGCCTTCACTGGCTGGGCGCTGGGTACTGTCTTCACAGACAGGGAAGAGGAATGACAGGAGAGAGAGAACACTAACCTAACCATCAGGATTCCAGATGCAGTCCCCGGGGCTCTGCTCTCTACCGCTAAGATGAACTTAGACCAAAGGATTTCTAAAGGCCTCTGCAACTCTCCAGTCACATAAAAGCATAGAAAAGTAATCTTTAGCATCTTAACCACAGCTCTTTAAAGTCACTGCTCTTTTCCTCTTTTCATCATTTGTAGAAGAGCCCCTAAAACAAAGAACTAGAGTCACCCCCTTTCCTGGCTTTGATACAGACAAGCAATAGAAGAAAGGTGGTTTTGCTTTTAACCACAGTTAATGTTTCAGAAGTAAAGAGCTCCTGTCTTACTGTAAACAAGGCAACTTTCTGATCTGCTCAGCCTCTGCTCTGTGCCCGACGACATGCAAACTGACAGCCAGATGCTCTCAACTACATGGAGTTTCTATTTTGGTTACTGGGAATACTTGATATATTCAATACCTTGTAATAAACTATAATGGAATAAAATAAAAATGGAATCACTGCTATAGATATGAAACTAACAACATTGTGAATATTGGCATTTTTTAAAAAAGAATATTTGAATGAGAAGGTAAAACATTTTGTTCAACAGTCCTCCACTACCTTTGAGCTTCCTGAAGTAGCTTATTTATCTCTCAGTTCTAAAATTTTCCAACACCTTCACTGCTTTAAAAGCTTGAGCAGAACATTTAGAGGCACTGGAAGTTAGGGATACAGCCAGTTAAGTGACAGTTTTTTTTAAACAGGAAGGTGCCTAAGAAAGAAAAGGTAAGAGGGATGCAAACAAACTAACTTCTGTGTTACAGCTCCTTGGCTCTTTGCCTGGAAGAAATACAAGATAACCCCAACGAGCAAATTCTGAGACTTGAAGACCAAAAGAACCAAGTTTACTTTGCTACCATTCACCCTTCCTTTCACGTGTGGACAGGGCATACCACCATCCTCAAAATGTGGGTCTGTCCATAAAGAGAGTTTTGCTTAGTGGCTCTCTGGCTTCTGCCAAGCCTAGTCCAAGGCTGGAAAGACATGCAACATTTGATATTTGGTGACCATACAACTTATCTGGCTAACCAATTCTGCCTCCACAGACTGAAGAATCTCTTTGGACTCTGTTGTAAAACACAGCTATGTTTCGCCTAAATACCAGCGCCTAAGAGACATTAAAACACAAAGAACTGAGAATAAAATGCAAGGTTCACTTCACCTGGCAAACAGAACCTAAGAGGTTAACTTCTCTCAACAACTGCAAGAATTGACAAATACTCCAAGGAACCGAGTTTGGTTAGATATTGCTATGTCATGACATGGACAAAGCGGTCAGTGCAGCAGGACAGAAGTATCAGTCAGGCACCAAGCAGACTGGCGACAGGATCAATTTCACTGACAGTGAATGACCAGCTACTCCTGCATCTAACCTGATGAGCATCTTCTACCAAATCACCTCTCCAAACCCATTAAAAGACATATCAGAGAGATCAAATATAATTAGATCAATTAGAATACAAAACCAAGATCCAGCAAGAGCCAGTGAGAGTGTATGTGTTCGAGGGTGATTGTGGAGGCAGTGGCTTTTAAATGAAAGCTCTTGATAAAATTTGTTTTGGCTTATTTTCCTTTCTATAGGCAGGAATTACATTGTACCTGTAATGGCTTATAAGGCTTCACAAATTCAGCAAAGAAATATATTTTTTTGAAATGTCATTTTTAACATTCTTATGAAAAGATATTTGGCTTACAGTCTCATAAATCTGTAAACCATGTGAAATACAGGAAGCTGCCACAATATAGGCAAAAGGGTAGTTTAGTTTCTTTCCTCCTTTGCCCAGACTAACAACAGTATGGTTTTGCACTCTTGACCTGAAGAGCCACCTTGCTCATCTATTACACTTTCCGTTTACAGCATGTCCTTTACTCCTTGGCATGCAAGGCTGGAATGAGTCCTCTTCCTGCATACAAATAACTGTCTTCTATATACAGATGATGAAACACACCTTCACATGTTGGGGGTTCAGGCTAAAGTTGAGAACCAGAAAGCTACAAAAACTCAATTCATGTTTTTTAAATACTTTATATGGTAAAAATACAGCAAAAATATTTTTTGTTCAAAGAGGAAAAAATATACTGCTATGGTCACGGTTCTAAGGATGATTTAAGTAGTCTCTGGCTCCTCAACTGTGCACTGTAGTGTAGGCTGACTTCAACCACGGCTGCTCCAGCTTCAGTCATTTATCAAAGCTAAAATCATACTGTGGAGAGAAGAAAGTCATGTTACTAACGTTTCCTTAGGAATGTTCCTACAGAGTCTGTTCTGTACAGACCTGCAGCCCTAAGGCTCACCAGGTGACACTCATTTGGGCAAAAAGCAATACCTAAAGGGAAGAAGATCTATTTTGGGGCACCAAGAGGCTCTTATGTTTCAAGAAAGAAGGAAGGAAAGAAAGAAACCTGGGGTAGAGGCGAGGGTGGGGAGTATAACCTAAAACCAACGTTGGACTATAGTTGAGGAAAAACAGGCTATATCCAGGGAACAAACTTCAATTCTCTATGGAGGTCTCTGCACATGTTGTTCCTACTCCTGGGACCCCTCCTCTCACACCCTACATTACTCTCAGGCTTCATGACCCCCAGCTTTGGCACCTCCTCTGAGAAGCCGGCCTCTCAGCCCCCAGCAGTGGCCAGGCCTCCTTCCAGAGCTCTATCGCCTCTGCATGCCTCAGCTCCTGTCCACTTTCATCTTCCAGGTGACACCCACATACTGCCATCAGCAGGGTCCCAACTCCAACACAGGGATTCTGTGCTGCTCCTTTGTATCAAATGCAGTGTCTGACATGTGGTGATCACTCAATAAATACTCCATTAAAACCATCACATTTAACAAGAGTAACAAGACTATCATTTTTAACAGGAATCAGCCTTGCTCTGAGATCAAATGACTAAAAAACACAGAAATACCCTTACATTACTACTGCTAAAAGTGATTAGTTGTCCAAATTTAACAAAACTAAGAGTAAGCACTGCATAGCACAAATTAATGGTAATAACTAATATTTTTTAATGTGTTTTTTAGAGTTTACTAGAGATCAGCAAAAACCAAAGTGCTTTATATGCAT
This sequence comes from Bos grunniens, assembly GCF_055505025.1. Taxonomy (NCBI): domain Eukaryota; kingdom Metazoa; phylum Chordata; class Mammalia; order Artiodactyla; family Bovidae; genus Bos; species Bos grunniens. The sequence continues at coordinate 53,563,272 of NC_141180.1, forward strand.
TATCTCATTTAATCTGTATCATAATCCCATGAGGCAGATACTATTATTATCTCATTTTCAGATGAAGAAACTGAGGCACAGAGAGGGTAAGAAACTTGCCCTGGGTCACACCATGAGGAAGTAGTAGCTTCCACCAGATTAGTACCCAACAAACTCCAAAGGCATAGATTCCGCCAATCTCTATAGAAGATGGGCATTTTTTCCCTTTAATTCTATCTAACAAACCCCAAGTGTCCACAAGGTGCCCTGGTGCAACGCACCATGCAAGTGGTGGCAGGTGATCCAGAAGGAGCAGCATAAATCCCTACATTAGAAATTGGTGATTCAGAATTATACACACTTTTTAAAGACAACAACCAAAAGCTAAGAGAAAATTACTCTTCCATCCTGAATCCCTGGGCTACAGGGAAATGCCAAGGAATAAGGCAATAGCACCATGGCTAAAAATGATAAGCTAAGAAGGGAAGGGGAAAGGAAGGGGAAAGAAAGAAAAAGGACGCATTCACTGAAGAATGCAGCTCCTCAGTCAAACCAGTTTTATAGGTTGCCTATCTTTTATTTCATTGTAAAGGACCCTTCCTTAAACCTGCCCTCAACTGCTTTCTGATTCTTCCAATCCCCAGTCTTCAGTACATCTTCCCATCTCTTTAAATTCAATAGCTAAGAACTAAGAAAGTCTTGTCAATTTTAAAATCCTAAGACTTTTCTACTAAGCAAGATACTGTTCCCTAATCCTGTTTACACCCGGAAGTGTAACTACACTGGCTGTGCCCCTAGATGTCTCCAGAAGCTCATGTTATCAAGACTCAGGAGGCATCCACTCTAGTTTACTCTCCAAAAACATAAAACCTGGAGGGGAGAGGAGGATGAAGAAAGGATAACCACCTTGCTTTTTGCCTCTGACAAACAGAAGGGAACATATATGATAGTAATGATACCTTCATATGGTTTGACTTTAATAAAAATGAGAATAGATGTATCATTGTATTCTTAGTATTAAACTTCTTTGCTCTTTATGCTTTATGCTAGGATCTTTGCATCTTTAATGCTAGGATTAAAAATTAAACACATGAGCAATAAGTTAGGGTATGAGAACCAGAAACTGATACTACTGTGCTTTTTTGGTCCTATTTTTTAAAATATAGGAAAGCAAATAAAATAGTAAAAAGGAAACCATCTGAACTCTAATTTCAACCTAATTTATGCTAGTGGGTGGAATCAGCACAGCAAAAGAATTTTAGGAAGCCTGCTTTTTCAGGCAGAGGCTAAAATGGCTCTGACTTCTAAGCTATTTCAGAAAATAGCAATTTTTAGAAATTCTTATCTATGTACAATTTCTAATTATTAGGACTCTCTTGAGTGACAGTTTAATTCAGTACAAGTTTTTTCCCACTAGTCTTATACCCATGTGAAAATTAAAATTTACCTCAGGAAAACAAATATGATATAATTATGCTTGGATACAAAAGTTAAGCCTTGACTTCTAGCCTCTTAAAGGCTTAACCAAATCATACACACACATGACAATTTTTTTTTCTATTCTTTGGTCTATCCTATGGATCTATAATGGGTAAGGAAAGAAGTGGCATATTATCTCTAAAACTTTAGGTAATAAATTTAATTTTAAAACAGGATAGCATAAGGCTTGCAGTGTCTGACAGCTAATCCTTCATATTAATTCTTACTTCCAATCTAACTGGAAGACTGATGCTATCTTACCAGAACAGATCACTTGCATCTTGGAGAGAAGGCCATCACATCTAAATTCCCGAACACCAAGAAAGATCAGCCCAGTATGGATAAAAGTTGTTGAGAACTGCTGTCAGTGGTCTGACTCCCAGAAGACCCATGAGTGGGAAAGTCTCTGGGAGTACATTTAGAAATGCTTAAAACAGGCAGTAAGACCTCATAACTGGACACTAGGGCAGGGAAAGAAGAGCAAAGACAGTTTTAAGCCTGTGGACAGCCTCCACAGCTAAGGAGTAACTAATAACATGGAGTAACTCTACTGCAGGTCAGACAGAATGCTGATTCAATGACATGACATATAAAAAAAATCTACCTAAGTCACAAGAAACTCACATAACTCCCAAAAGTTTTGCAATGTCCAAATAAAATCTCACAGAATAGTAATATCTCACCCATCAAAAGCAGGCATGGCATCCGGGGAAATGCCAAGAGGACTGTAAACTCACCTGTAGAGATACATGAAGAAACAGAGCAGGTGGAAGCCAAGTTTGATCATGGCTTCTTTCATGTGTGACTTCAGCTGCCCTCGGTTGTGTATTTCTGTTGGATCAAATACTCCCATGTTACCACTTGGCACCATAATGTACCTGATAAATTAAAGGACGTACATACATTAGAAAGAAAATCAAACCATCAGCATATACACTGAAAAATAAGTAACCAGTAATAATCAAACTTTAAAAATGAATCAGTCATATTCAGACCATATACTGACAGGGTATTACAATGATATCACAGGTCATGACTTAAGTTTTCCTTTGAAAGATACAATACTATTAATTTTTGGTATAATTTCTGCTCTCTGAAACAAATCCACTAATATTCTAGAGAAGGATATTTTATGTACTAAGACCCTTTTACTCACTTTTTGTAGAAAACTACTGAATCAGTAATATCTATAGCCATCTTCCTTGAGACAAGTGAAAGGAGCTGCAAAGACCAAACCAACTTGATCAAGTTCTTAGCAACTTCTTCATCTACAAAGTTCTAAATTAATTAATGCAATTCCCTTCACCTTCACAACGTGTTTATAAGAAGAGTAGTGTCAAACATTATTCCCATTTCACAGATGACACTAAAGAGAGATTCTACATCCAGAACGTATGCTAAGCCACTTCAGTCATGACCAACTCTTTGTGACCCTATGGACTAGCCCACCAGGCTCCTCTATCCATGGGATTCTCCAGGTAAGAATACTACAGTGGGTTGCCATTTCCTATTCCAGGGAATCTTTCTGACCCAGGGATAGAACCCACATCTCTTACATCTCCTGCACAGGCAGATTCTTTACCACTAATGCAACCTGGGAAACCCAGAATAGAACACTCATATTTGATGCTCCTGCTGATCAATAGATGTGTCCCAATCTGAAAGGTAAATAAACAATACTTACCATAAAAGACCAATTTCAAGAAGACATAATTATTTAGAATAAATGCTACTGTGGTAAAATAAAACTCTTCTTCAGTGAAGACTATAAATGGATAGTTCAGACACAAACGGAGTACCTAACATTACATGACTCAAAAAAAGATTAGATTTAATTAAAATATAAATTTTATTTAGATTTAATTTACATCTAAATATTAAATTAAATACTGTTTTGACAAATAAGAACTGTACTTTTTATAGTGATGGAGGTATGACCACAGTGGGGGGAGAATAGGGCTACAAAGTCGGTACAGAAGATAAAGGCCATGGAAAGCATACACCTAGTCCCCAAACCAGACCAATTCAATTCAGTGTTCCCACAGACCCAGACTCAAAACATCTTGAAGACACTGCATTTAACATACTGTGAAGTCTATGGGGCTCCTGATAACATATAACACTTCGTATTTATGGAATACCGCTATGTACACAGTATTACAAATGATAATCTTCCTCAATGATTCCTTTTACAAGTAAGAAAACTGGGTAATTTTGAGAGCATCAGTGAGTTTAAGCATCTGAGCTTCAGCATTCACACTGTACCATCTGCACAACATGCATGTCCTAACCTAGTACCGTTCATGACCTCTTCCTTCTCTCATGTCCAAGCCTCTTCTAGTCCAACCTTGGGTTTCTCACCATTAGGTTTCTCAATTATGGCTTCTGAGAAATGCAAATGGCTCTCTGAGGTCCACAAATCTTAAATTCTCCCTCAAATCCTAGTAGCCCAAGTGAATATCTGGATAACATTTTTACATTATTTAGCATGCAAGATTTAAAATGAAATTTTCTTCAGAGCATGTCATGTACACTATAATTAAAAACTGCAGATATAAATAATAAAGACCTTATATTCTCAGGTTTTTCATTATTCATAAAGAAAAAAGGTAGATAAGGAAAAAACAACTCACAAGTCTTTAGACATTGCAACATTAAATATTTTTTTAACTTACACATGTAAATTTGTGTTTTTACTACAAGACTGAGCCATGCAAATTGCTACTTGCCCAATATACCAAAGTGAATAAAAATGTATGCTGATTTAATGACGTGTTCTGCTCTCATTTATGAGTAGCATATGTTTTATTGGAGAAAAGAAAGCTGTCAAATCTTAAATTTTTTTCTCTAAACAAAACAATAAACAGAACGTACTCACCGATATATATTCCAGGCAGCAACAGGCAAGTTGAGAAGGAAGATGAACCAGTGCAATGAGATGAGCATTAGTACAGTGACAAGAGTATGGCCAACCAATTCTGGAATCACCCACTGCAAGGGAAGAACATAGTTATCACATCTCATGCTGTGTTCTTCCTAAATGTACATGTTGCTGCTGCTGCTGCTAAGGCGCTTCAGTCGTGTCCGACTCTGTGCGACCCCATAGACGGCAGCCCACCAGGCTCCCCCGTCCCTGAGATTCTCCAGGCAAGAGTACTGGAGTGGGTTGCCATTTCCTTCTCCAATGCATGAAAGTGAAAAGAGAAAGTGAAGTCGCTCAGTCGTGTCCGACTCTTAGTGACCCCGTGGACTGCAGCCTACCAGGCTCCTCCGTCCATGGGATTTTCCAGGCAAGAGTACTGGAGTGGGGTGCCATTGCCTTCTCCGAATGTACATGTTACTTGAAGCTAAATCAAAGGAGTACATCTTCCAAGCTAGTATTTCAAGATTATTTTTAGACTCAGATGTCCCAGATTTGCATACTGCTATCACTGCTTACCTCTTGCAAATATATCAGGACACAGCTTAAAAATAATGCACTTAAACTTTAATTACATTTTATCCTAAGCATAGGTTCAGATTCATTCACTAAGCAGGTATGAATGACAACTAGAGAAAAAACAGAATATTATTTACTCTCTTTTCCAATATCTGTGCTAAAATCTCTAATTTGGGATGGTTTATATCCACATTCATGCTGCCTTTCAAGTCAGAGTATCTATCTATACATTTCCAAGCTCCAGAACCCTGGGGAAAATAATCTCACATTTACCAAAAAAAAAAAGTACTTTAACAGCTTACAATATCAGTTCAAAGTTGAACAAATATGATAAAGGACCAGGATAAAAGAATCCCAGACTATTGCTTCTATAGCACCCAATGCCCTTATCCATGCTCTTTATTGTGTAATATTCTAGTTCTCATGTATCAAGAGCTACTGTGGCAGGCTCTCAATTCACCAATAGTCTTCCCCTCCTATGAGTAGAAAATGTTTCTTCTTTTCTTTTGTTTTTTTTTAAAGACTTTTCTTTTCATGGAAGTTAACACCTAGTATTTATGGAGCCAGAAACTGGCACTCCCAACTTGCAGAAAGGAGGAAAATAAAGCTCAAGAGAGATGAGGTAACTTGCCCAAGGTCACACAGCTACACAGTGGCAGGCACTGATGTAACAGAGGCTCAGGCTCACTGGCCCCAGGTCTCCGGCATTTAGATTTCAGATGCATTTGGGGGTGGGGGTTGGGGGCCACTGCTGGGAGGGTTGTGGAATCTTAGTTGTACAACCAGGGATTAAACTCTCACCTTCGCAGTGAAAAGTGCAGAGTCCTAACCACTGGACCACCAGGGAATTTATTCCCTCAGATAGTATTTTTTGGCTACTTTTTTTTTTTTTTAATAAACAAGAAGGGATTTTCTGGGCCTTAAACCTAATTTGCAATCAACAAGGAAATTTAATATGTAAATTATTTTTAAAGTGTAACCAATTTAACATAATGCTATAATGGCAACCAACTCCAGTGTTCTTACCTGCAGAATTCCATGGACAGAAGAGCCTGGAGAACTACAGTCCATGGGTCTCAAAGAGTGGAACAAGACTGAGCTACTAACACATACACACAGTATGTGTAACCTGCAAAGTCAAATAAACCTGGAGCAAAACCCATGCTCTATCCTATTAGCTGTGCAACCTTAAGAAGCTACCTACCCTCTCTAAATCATGATTTCCTCATCTGTAAAATGGAGATAATAATACTTACATCTCAAGAGGTTGTTATTGAGAATTAGACCAAATAACATACATAAGCCACATGCAAAGCAAGCACTCAATAAATGTTAGCTGATGGTACTATTCCTCCCCTCCATGTTATCAGACCCACGCAGCAGTAGCTTTCAAACTGAACTTCTTACTATGGGCTGCACTTTGTTTTACATAAACACAAACCTAAAACAAAAGTTTCAGGAAGTGACACTTGACCTTATTATACTGGTATATTGGTTTACTGACTTTCAGCCAAGTCCTGTGTTCTCTTCCCTCATTAACAATGTGTTCTTCCCCTAACTTGTTCTCAGAATGCTAGCTCAAGGTTTGTTATCACCCAGGCAAGAGTTTGGAGGATCCTTCTCTGGAGTGCCTTAATGGCACAATAGAAAACACCTAAAAAAATTGCCATTTCAGGTACCCCCAAAAAAGGCAGAAACCAATCACCCTCAGTGAAGTCCACCTATCAGTCAATAGCCTGGACCACCCAATGAGCTTCCAATGAGTATTTTAGCATTTTATGATAAAGTATGACCAGAAAGCCACATATCAGAAACTGAGGAAAGCCCTCAGTATGAAATAAGGGGGAAAAAGAAAGAGAAAGGAACTTGGAAAAAACAGATATAATGTAGGAAGTAGAAGGAAATTTCAAAAACTACTATAATCAATATCCCAGAGAGATAAAGAGTCAAGTATGAACCAAGAGAACAAAAAGCTCTTAGAAATTAAAAGTTCAACATAAACTGTATACACACTAGAAAATTCAGAAGATAAAACAGCAAATCTTACAAGAAGGTAGAAAAAAAACTACAGGGACAAGAATAAGAAAAAAGAATTGGCAGATCAACCCAGCAGAAAAACATCCAGCAAATCCAAGTTGCTGAAAGAGAAGAGAGAAAATAGAGAGGGACGACATTATCAGAGAAAGAAGAAAATTTACCAGACTAAAGGAACCTCTCAGAAGCCTGCAAAATTCCCAAACACTGAGGATTACCATAAATAAATAAATAAAAAACACCAAGGGTAAAGAAAAGATTCTAAAGCTTCTGGAAAGGATGGAGGTGGGGGTGGGGGGAAAGGGGAGAGAAAGATCCCATCCAAAGGACAAGAAATCAAAATGCACCAGATTTCCCAACTTCATCAACACTGGAAGTTAAAAGACATTGATCAAGCAAACTCTGAAAAAAAAGAAGTCTTTTCTAACCTAGAATTCTATACTCAGAGAAACTGTCAATCAAGGGAAACGATTAGACATTTTCAAACATGCAAGGTCTCAAAAAATTTAATTCCCATGTACCGAATCTCAAGAAGCTACTCCAGCAAAATGAGGTAGTAAGCCAAGAGAAAAGAAGACATGATTTCCAAGAATCGGGAGATCCAACCAGGAGTCCCAAGATGGAAGCTGTGAAAAGGTCTAAGAGCAACTGCTCCAGACTATAGCAAGAGGATGGAGGTCTTGAGGAGAAATGTCACCTGGAAAAAAACAACTGATAGGTTATTTTATGTTTGAGCCATGTAGAAAATAGTACTGAAAGACTTTAAAGATGTTATCTGAAAAGACAAGCTATCCAAAAAAAAAAAAAATTAGAAAGAAAAATATGATCACTGTCTGCCATAAGGCTCAGCAATAAAAAACATAATAGTACATCATGATATAAACATTAAATATGAACTTACCTGCAAACAAAAATAGAAAAACAGGAGTGATGTTTAGAAGTTGGTACCTAAGAACAAAATCTACCATATTGACTCAGAAATCGATAGATAATGTGTAAAATTGATAAATCAAGAAGTAGTGGGAGTTCCCTGGCAGCCTAGTGGTTAGGATTCTGGGCTTTCACTGCCTGAGTTCAGTTCCTGGTAGGGGAAGTGAGATTCTGCAACCCATGCAGTAGAGTAAAAAAAAGAAAGAAAGAAAGAAATAGCATTGTATGCACATAGAGAAATATGAATGTAAATATCAGAAAAAAATTAACAGTTCAAGTGTTGAAATCAGTTGCCCCTCAAAGGCAAAACAGATATGATTTTAAAGGGTCAGGTAGGGTCTGCTGTTTTCACTGTGAGCTTTCTAATACTCTAACTTTAGTTGTGTGCAAGTATAACTTTCACAAAAACAAACATTAAAAAAAAAAAACTACTTCAAATTGAAGGACTTACTGTCTCAATAGAAGAACACAGGTAATCTTTTCTTTGTATTTAAATTTTTATTTTTGTAAAAGAAAGCCCACAAAATATCCACTGAAAATACTGAGTAAGCAAGAAATATGAAACACACATACACATATACATATATGAGATGGATTTATCTCTCAGTAAAAAATTATTCTTCTAAAGATGAGAAGGCCTATTCAACCATACTTCAATTTTTTAAAAAGGGGGAAGACCCTGCCTGGCACACAGGAGGACTTTAATTTTTTTTAATTAATTAATTTAAATTTAAATTCTAAAAAAATTAAAAATAAAGATGAGGAGGACTGAAACTAATGAATGTTATATTTCAATTATATCTTGAGGAAAAACAAGAACTCTGAAAGCATACCAGATAAACAATCTTTTATTTAAATCTATCATTGTATTAAACCATATTCTGGAAAATTGGAAGGAAAGAAGGAAGGGAAGGACAGGAGAGGAGGAATATAGTTTGCCAGAAATTGTAACTTTTCAAGTATAACTCTATTTCCCTCATGGGTCAGAGAAACTAAGTAGGCTAAAGATGTGAAAAGACCCAAGAGAATTTTTAGGTCAAGCCAAAACGTGTTTCTCAATATTGTATTTTTTTTCAGCACTGTATTTTTATATACAATAAAAGTATTTTATTGAATATATAAATATTTTATGAAGTTTTTCTTTGGCCGCACTGCACAGCACAGTTTTAACCACTGGACCGCCAGGGAAATCCCCTTTACATGAACTTTTATACCCAAAAAACTTTTGCCTACTCATCTCATAAAATGAATCAGGACCAACTGGTTTCCTCATACTTAGAGAAGCTGGAAAATTCAAAGTTTTATTGCCAATATAAAATTTTGATTATATACTAAAGATAAAACAGTCTGAAAACAAATCAACTAATTCAATTTCTCATCCAGCCACAAAAAGGTCATCTTTCATTTAAAAAAAGATAGACTGAGCTCTTTCCCATGAGTAGGAAGGAGAGGGTTTCCACACAGAAGGCAAAAACAATTACCTGATAACGAACCTTTACTAGTCTGAGTAATGGACAAAGGGACAAGGAAAAAGAGTAAAGAAACAAAATTTCAAGTTAAGTATGCTTTCATGATCTAAAAATATTCCAAAGCACAGGAGCTCCACCAACATCTCGGTGTATACCAAAGACACACATGCTGACTATATATAATAATCTCTAGCACAGAAAATGGAGAACTGTCTTCAAGGTCAAAAAACGAGGAAAGACATGTCTTACCTTGTTTAATTTTGAGCAACATGATCTAGCATTAATGTAATCACATTCTAAATCAGACAATGTAATTATCTGACGATCAAGATAAGGAATTATTAGGTTTCTTTTATAATAACTATGTAAGTTTCAGAAAGCAACCCCAGTTGCAAGGCAGATTTGGATTTGACTTGAAAAGATTAAGTTCTTTCCTTAAAGCTCATTTATTAGACACCTAAATTTTCTCATTTATGTTCTTTCAACAAGTTATTTTTCACAAAATAATCCTCTTATTATGTGCAATTCTAATGTGATCCATATCAGAACATTCCACCAGGATTCCTCAAGTGTCGAACAGTGGCTACAAGAAATGGAAAATATGACCCATATAAACAGTTTAAATGTTATAAACCTTAATTCCCAACAGTAGAAAAAGTGTTTATTTATGATATATCCATAAAATATCTGAAAACTAAGATATGAAAAAAATAGGACACAAAACTATAAATTCAGCATGGTCGTAAGTCAGCAGTGTTTATGCTTTGAAAGCTGGATTACAGATAGTTTGTTTTCCCAGTACTTTTCCCTATCACCAAACTTTCCACAGTAAACATATATAAGTCCACTGGACTTACAGAAAAAATGGGTCTTAACACAAAATATAGACACACAAATAAAAATCTGAGGGACAGAAAGACAAAAAAGGAAAAGTCTTCCACTGAATGTGTATTTACTTTAAAATGCTCCCACAGCCTCCTCACAACAGTTGGGAGAAAAATGAGAAAGAAATCGCAAAATGTTGAAAAATCACTGAAATAACAGAAACATGGGATCTATTACACGACTTTTATGTTTGAAAGTGTCCAATAAAATAGGTAAAAAGAAATGCTCTCAAGTAAATTCTACACATTTCCATATGGATAGTCCCCCCTATTACCTCAACACAGCTAAAATCAAAATCATCACTTTCTCCCCAAACTGTTCCACCTCCAATTTGTTTTATTTCTCTCAATGACGTAAGCATTATTTGTCCAGGCTCAAAATATGGAAAGCTGTTTCTGGACTGTTTCATTATCTCAGAATCAACTGCTACCAGGTTCTGTCAATCATTTCTTTATAATGCCACTCACATTAATCCCTCCTTTCACCTGCCCACAATTAGCCCACAATTAGCACCCCACTCAGATCCAAATGAACCTGTTCTCCAGTGGTTTCTTACCTTCCAGTCTTTCCTGTTTCCAACCTACTCTGCAGACTTATCTTCATAACACACCACTTTGTTTACGTCAAAAAATTGTCAATGGCTCACTATTGCCTAGAGGATAAAAGTGAAAGCCTTTCTCCTTAACAGTCAAACCCTCCCAAACTGAATCTAATCCAGCCTTTCCAAACCGGACCTTCGGCTGCCACCAAAAATCAACCTTTTGCTCCAGATGGCCTATTCCTCCATCACCCAGAAATGCCATGAACACATCTGTCTCTGCACCTTTGCTCTCGACTGTCTAATTTTGAATATCCACCCCTTTCCTTCTCTGCATGTTTTCTTCTAGGTTCAAAGTCCAGGAAAACTCTCATTCCTACAAAATGTATACTCTGGTGATTTTCTACCTCTCGGCTCTACTATTAAGCTTGTACAACTATTCAAAAATACAATATGCTGAATTTCATCAAAACACATCCTGAATATACCTTAATGTTTAAGTCTAAAACTCCACCTAATATGTTTCTATATACATAAATTTGTGTAAGCCAAGGCTTTTTTTTTTTTTTTTGGTTATGCTGCCTGGCTTGCAGGATCAGGGCTAGAACCCAGGTCCCCAGCAGTGAGAGCACTAAGTTCTAACCACTGAACTGCCAGGGAATTCCCTAGACAAGGTTATTTTAAATTATTAAGACTAGTTTTCCAAACTGCAAAAAAAGAAATCCAAGTTTCATTTCTCTGAACTTAAGCTCCAGTTTCTTATGCCACGGGAGAGGTAGATCACCAAAAACTTCCTAAGGGATGCTGCACTTTCAAGTTCCCCAAGCCTAATAAAAAGTCAGGGTTCTCCTCATCAGAAACCATCAGTTAAAGCAAAAACTGCTGTTCAGTGAGAGGTGAGGCGGGAAGGCAGAGCAACATTTACTAAGCATTGGCTATCGGGCACGCATTGTGCTGCTAGACGCCTAGCACACCTCTACCGTGCACACATCTATCTCTCTAGAAAGTAAACATTTCCCATTAAAAAAAACAACTACTGAGGCTTAGAGAGGTGAAACAATGTGCATAGCAAATAACTAGCTAAGCAAGGAGTCTTGATTCCAAGTTTTGTCTCATCCCACTTTGACAGGTTGCCAGTCCATAATAAATTATAAAGCCACACTGAAAAATACTCTGTACAACCGTCCTAATGCCAGAATGCTCTGGCAAACAGTTTAATTCTGCCAGAAAGAGACGCATATAATTTCCAAGGGGAAAAAATAAAATGAAGAGTTTCTCATGCTTTTTCTTAGTTTACATTTAATTACTTAAAATTTGATTGTGCATTACATCACTGGGTGACAACTAAGACTAGAAGCTTCCTCAAGAGCAAAGTGGTAGCCCTACACGCTTTCTAGAGTTCAACGACCATTTATTAGCCTGGAAAATACAGTTTGAATACTATAGCGCGAACGGCTATACAAAATACGGAAGTTTTAAACACGCACCGACAGAGAAAACTTAAAGTTGAGAAACGAGGAGAATTAAATCACGTGTATAGATACTGAAATTTACAGATATGCAACCAACAAGGGCAACGAAATAATCAGCTGTAGCTGGTTTTTTAAAACAAACCGTTCCCAGCACTCCCTACAAAACCGCATCGTGAAAGAAACACTTCACTCGCTTTTGAAATGAGTCAACTTGGGGATGTGAAAGGTTCCCTACAAGTTCTAAAACCCGCGAGAACAAAGGGGCAGGCAGCGGGGGAGTTGCCCAAAGAATGACAAGAGGCGCCAAATCGTCTCCGCCTAGCTCAGCGCGGGACCGTCCACGAGAGACCGCCCCCGGGACGTGGGCCCTCGCTCTCCGGACCCCGGACATCAGGCGAAGGGCCCGGGCACAGGGCAGCTGCAAGACAAACCGTGATCCTTCTCTCTCGAGGGCCAAAAAAGAAGTAAACCGCGACCCTCTCCCCCGAGGGCCATAAGGAAAAGCCAAGTGCCAGTGTTGGCGCATGGCAGAGCGGGTCTGGGCGTCGCGGGGAGCAGAAGCGGCGGGCAGGCCGGGCCCGGGCGCTTCGAGAATAAGGCCCGCTCGGACCCCCAGGTGAGGGGCGGAGTTGGGCCACCGAGCTCGCCTCCAGCAGTGCCAGCACCCAGGGTACCCGCGCCCGACGCCGGCCACCTCCCTCGTTCCCTCGACCCTGCCCTGGCCCCTACACGGGCCCAACCCCAGCCCGGTCCCTCGGACGGAGGGCCCCAGGCCGGCCTCCGCCCGTCTCAGGCAAGGATACGAAGTACACCGAAAGGAAGATGAGCGCGCAACAGTCGAGGAGAGAGAAGACAAACACCACCGCCTCCATCCTCCTCCGCCGCCGCCGCCGCCGCCGCCGCCGCCGCAGCCACCGCTGCCGCGCCGCTTCTTCCGTCAAACCGGCTCAAGAGACCCGACCAGCCCCGCCCCGCCCCGCCTCCGGATAGTCTTTGCCCTGGCTTGTCGGGTCGTGTAGTCCGCTCCGCCAGGCCGCGGCATGCCGGGAGTTGTAGTCCATTTAAAAAAACTTTACCTCCCTAAGTCTGATGCATGCTGGGAAATGTGATTCAGAAGTACGAATACCTATCAAAACGGTGGACCAAGTCTCTGTCCTAAATCTGATTATTTCCAGAGATGTGACGAGCAATTAGTCAACAAGTGTTTACTGATCGCTTGTAATCTTCTGGATATCCAGTAGAACTTCTTTGCCATGTGCTAAATTCTTTAGATTCTGCACTGGACCCACAGGACCCCCTCACTTGGGAATGGACTTGGGAATGGTAAGAGAATTTAATCTTAAAGTACATATCTAACCTCAGTACTCCTGGCTTGATGGTTGAGACTTGCCCTTCCTGATCTCAGTTTCTCCGGAGATTTCACAGTCTCTTGCTTATTCTTCGTTACAGCCATGTTTCTCTCCACTCTAGATTTTAAGATCTTTGAAAATTGAATATACTGCTTATCCATTCATTTACAACAGACTTACCAACTCCACTTCTCTATATGCCAAGAACTTCTGTAGACTCCAGAGATACAGAAATGAGTTAAGGCAGACAAGATGCTGCCCTTACCAGGGTGTGTGGGAGGAACCCACAATAAATAAGCAGCTAACCAAGAAAAAGATAACTTCAAAGGGTTATAGGATCTAGGAACATACCTTATGAAAGTCATACATTCATTCAACCAGTATTTTATGAGTAGCTAGCATATGCCAATACTGGACCTTAAAGATACAGAATGAATAAAAGAGAAAAATATCCCCTGTATTTTTTACACTTGTAAAAAATGGTTTACAATTTTTTAAATTATTATTAGGCAATGGCACCCCACTCCAGTACTCTTGCCTGGAAAATCCCATGGATGCAGGAGCCTGGTAGGCTGCAGTCCATGGGGTCGCTAAGAGTCAGACACAACCCAGCGACTTCACTTTCACTTTTCACTTTCATGCACTGGAGAAGGAAATGGCAACCCACTCCAGTGTTCTTGCCTGGAGAATCCCAGGGACGGTGGAGCCTAGTGGGCTGCCGTCTATGGGATTGCACAGAGTCGGACAAGACTGAAGCGACTTAGCAGCAGCAGCAGCATAATATTATTTTTATATTTTTAAAATATAAGAACATCCTTTATATTTTAAGCTATATATTTTTTATATAGCTTACTTTACAGTCGGGGAGACAGACACATCCATACATGCACACATACATATATAAGTAAATATCCATGACAAGCAGTTTTCAGATTGGAGACTAACTAGTCAGAGACGGCCAAGCTGAGAAACTGACATATAAGTTGGAATCTGAACAATAGCTATGTAAAGATTTGCGGGCAAAGTTTCAGACACTGAGAAGAGAGATCCCAGAGGCCTAATTGCTCATACGAACTTCCTATGTTTAAAGATCAGGGGAAAAAAGCTAGTGTAGCTGAAGTACAATGAATAAGGGTGAGAAAGTTTTGAGAAAGGATGTCAGAGGCGGGTAGGGCAAGGTCACCTGGGCCTTGTAGACCCCTAGCAAAGAGTTTTTAACTTTTATTCTCTTAAGATGATAAGCTGTTGGAGAGTTTTAAGTATAAAAGTACCTTGATCTGGTTTACATTTTTTACTCTGATTTACATTTTAAAAATATCCTTCTTGTTGGTACACTGAATGTATGAAAAGGTGATAAGTTTGTCTGCAAGGTAACCACTTAGGAGAAAAGAGGATGAATAGGAAAATTAGTATGAAAGCAAAACCAGTTGGATTTGCCTGACACAGCCTAGGTTCATAGGATCATAAAGGGTTCATAGGCTAAAGCTAGATGAACTGCTAAAAGATTATTTATAAACCAGCTATCATTACACTCCTACTGCACCTTGAACGTACCTGTATCAGAGCATTTATTACATTAACTGTCTTCCTTACATGCCTCGCCCACCATGCCTTAAATTTACAATGAAAGTAACATATTGTATTAGTTTTTGTACCACCAGTATCTTCTATCCTGCAAATAACTGGTGTTTGATAAGTGTTTGCCAAATGAATGATCCATACTGATTATATAGAAGAGATATTATTAAAATTAGTCCAGATTTTATTTAAAACATAAACTTCATCTCCCATCTATTTTCCTCCAGTTCAAACAGAAAACACAGTCTATCTTATGTTCTCTATCAGCTGTTTTATCTTGAGTTAATTTTTAAAAAGGTGGCGCCATAATCCAGGATTAGAAATATCAGTTCTAATTAAGATACTTTGTCTAATCTATGTGAAAAGTTAAAACATGGTTGCAATATCAAAACTATGGGGAATGCAAAATTTTAAAGGGGAAATAATCAGGATTAAAAAGCAATAAGTAGGGTGTGTGTATGTGTGTGTTGTGAGAGAGTTATCAGGACTTATGGTTTAAAATACATGCTATAGTGGGAATTCCCTGGCAGTCCAGAGGTTAGGACTCTCAGCTTTCACTGCCAAGGGCCCAGGGTGTGTGTGTGTGTGCGTGTGTGTGTGTGTATTAAAATGCATGTTATATGTTTAAAGTACAAATTGAATTGTTTTAGTTTCCAGTCTGACACATGAGGAGCTTAGAAGTTATCAGTAGGTCCTAACATCAAATAAAAAGCCAAAGAAACTGAAAAATCAAGTCTTCTTAGGTCTGTCAGAGAAGTGAGGCGGATAGAATCACAATTTGCCAGAGCAGGAAAAAAATAAAACAAAACCTCTAGTAGAAACCTCCGTGGAACCAGTACTGGAATAGGAAAACATGAACTGTACCTGAGGAGAGTATGGAGGCTTAGCATGGACAGGCCTGAATATAAAAACTCGGTGCAGGGAAGGAAGAAGGAAGGTAGGGGCTTACTTTTGTGAGTCTTATGCCCTATAGTTCTGCCAGATTTTCTTAGTGAAGATCAAAAAAATCTTCTGTCATGTCTGACTCTGCAACCTCATGGATTATAACCCGCCAGGCTCCTCTGTCCATTAGATTCTTCAGGCAATAATACTGGAGTGAGTTGCCATGCCCTTCTCCAGGGGATCTTCCCCACCGAGGGACTGAAGCCCCGTCTCTTGTGTCTCCTGCATTGGCAGGCAGTTCTTTACCACTAGCGCCACCAGGGAGGCCTGGTGATTCCTATGGGAGAAGGCAAAAAGAGGCCACTCAAAAAATACCAGAGCATTCTGCTCTTAACAAGTCCTGCCCTCAGGAGAAACTATATTACATGAGCCTAATCTACTGGGGTTTTATCAGAGTCCAAATGACCTGAGAGAAGGGAAGTACTCAACTCCAGTCCCTTTAAGTCATCAGTAGCCACTTAAGGAGATAGTGGGGGGAGCATTGAGAGGCACTTGTGAAGTTTACAGCTCAGGGGTAAAGAGTCACTAAAAAACTAAGACTTAGTTATAGGACTATATTTTTTGTTTCTAAACATTTTCTTTTTATCTTCCAGCTGTGCTGTGTGGAATGTGGATCTTATTCCCTGATCAGGGATCAAATACGTACTCCTAAGTCTGGAAGCAAGTAGAGTCTTCACTACTGGACCATCAGAGAAGTCCCCTAGTCATGTGACTGTGCTATCTATCCGTCCATATCTTACTACTCTGTCACTAAAGGTGCCTTATGTATTGGAGTTTCTTTCATCCAATATATTTTGTCCAGCTTTCAACAACAACAACAAAATTACAAGCTATAATAAAAGGCAAAAAAAAAAAAAAAGAGAGAGACACAGTCACTTGAAGAGACAGCAAGCATGCGATTCAGACTCATGTGCCAGGGATCTTAGAATTATCGGACCATGCATTTAAAATGACTGTGATTAATATGCTAAGGGCACTACGGAAAAAGTAGGTAATGTGCAAGAACGGATGGATAATGTAACCAAAATATAGACATTCTAAGAAAGACTCACATAGAAATGCTAGAGATCAGAAACATTGCAACAGAAATGAAGAATGTCTCTCATAAGTTCATTAGTAGACTGGACATCACTAAGGAAAGACTGTCTGAGCTTGAGAATATGTCCATAGAAATGTCCAACAGTGAAAAGCAAAGGAAAAAAAAGACTGGAAAATGACAAAATATTCAAAATTATGGGGCAATTAGAAAAGATATAACATGCTATATGGGAATACCAGAAGGAAAAGAAAGAGAGAAACACACAGAAGAAATATTTGAAAAAGTCATGACTGAGAATTTCTTCCAAATAAATATTAGACAAAACACAAATCCAGGAAACTTGGAGAATATAAAGCAGGATAAATGCCAAAAAACTAGGTATGTCATATTCAAATTTCAGAAAATCAAAGGTAAGTTTTAGAAATTGTTGAAAGAAGCCAGAAGAAAACAACAACTTACCTACAGAGAAGCAAAAATAAAAATTACATCCAACTTCTTCTCAGAAGAAGAGAGTGAAATGAAATAGTATGGAGAGAAAAATACCACCAACTTGGAATTCTGTATCCCGTAAAATTATCCTTCAAAAGTGAAGGAGAAAGAAACATTTTCTTAGACAAAAAGAAACAGAGAATTTGTTGTCAGTTGACCTGCCTTGCAAGAAATTTTAAAATAAGTTCTTTAAAGAGAAGGAAACTGGTTTAAGTCAGAAATTCAGATCTAAATAAAGATCTTTACAGAAGGAATAAGTGAAAATAAATAAAAACTTTTATTTTTCTTATTCTTGATTGATCTAACATAAAAATTTGTTCAAAATAATAATAGCAGCAATATATTCAAATATATACATATATATATACATGCGTGCTTAGTATAAGTGAAATGAATAACAGGAATGATACAACTGAAGAGAGAAATTGTTTAATCACTAAGCCATGTCTGACTCTTTTGTGACCCTAAGGACTGTAGCCCTCCAGGCTCCTCTGTCCATGGAATTTCCAAGCAAAAGTACTAAATTGGGTTGCCATTTCCTTCTCCAGGGGATCTTCCTGATCCAGGGATCTAACCCATGTCTCCTGCACTGCAAGCAGATTGTTTTACCACTGAGCCACCTGGTAAGCCCCAAGGAATATTTTATTATAAGGTACTTGCATTATCCACAAAATGGTATAGTGTTATTTAAAAGTGGAGTTGGATTAATTGTAAATGTATATTGCAAACCCTAAGGCAACCACTAAAAAAAAAAGTTAAAACTAAAAAAAAAGTTAAAAACAAAATAAAACTGACACGCTAAGAAAGAAGAGAAAATGGAATTATTTAAAATACTCAATTAAAACCCCAAATGGAAGGAAAAGAGTGGAAGACAAAAATAGCAACAAAGGAGAAGGCAACAAATGAAAACAGTAACAAACATGAATCCAATATCGTATTGGTCCAGCGGTATATATCAATACATCACTTTTTATTTATTTATATTTTTGGCTGTGCTGCACAGTTGGCAGGATTCTAGTTCCCTGACCAGGGGTTGAACCCATGCCTGAAGCAATGGAAATGCAGGGTCCAAACCACTCTGCCAGGGGATGTCTAAGAAATACAACCTAACTCTATATTGTCTACAAGAAACCCACTTTAAATATAAAAACACATAAAGATTGAAAGTAAAGGGATGGTTGCTATGACATTAGAGCTTTAATGTTTTCACTGTAATAACAAAATGGTAATTATGTGAAGCAAAGGACATGTTCACTAACTTTATTGTGGTAAATATTTTGTAGCAGTATATGTGCATCAATCTGTAAACCTAAAATTTACAGAATGTTATAAAGAAAGCTGAGCACCGAAGAATTGATACTTTTGAACTGTGGTGCTGGAGAAGACTCTTGAGAGTCCCTTGGACTGCAAGGAAATCAAACCAGTCAATCCTAAAAGAAATCAATCCTGAATATTCATTGGAAGGACTGATGCAAAAGCTGAAGCTTCAGTACTTTGGCCACCTGATGCAAAGAACTGACTCACTGGAAAAGACCCTGATGCTGGCAAAGATTGAAGGCAGGAGGAGAAGGGAATGACAGAGGATGAGATGGTTGGATGGCATCACCGACTCGATGGACATGAGTTTGAGCAAGCTCCAGGAGTTGGTGATGGACAGAGAAGCCTGGCATGCTGCAGTCCATGGGGTCGCAGAGTCAGACACGAGTGAGCCACTGAACTGACTGAAAATGACTTATGTCTCATAAAATTGGAGGAAGAAGTAGCAAGGGGCTAGGGATGGAGAAAGATGTACTATGCTAACACTAATCAAAAGAAAGCAGGAGAAGCTATATTAATTTCAGACAGAGCCGTCTTCAGAACAAGAAAAGTTATCAGAGATAAGGGAGAGCACCACCTGGTGATAAAAGTTCAATTCTCCAGGAAGACACAACCATCTTTAATGTGTATGCACCTAGCAACAGAGCATCAAAATACGTGAGTCAAAGTTGACAGAAATGCAAGGAGAAATAAATGAATTTACTATTATAGTTGGTGTACTCAGTCGCATTCTCCTCTTTGCGATTCCGTGAACAATAGCCCACCAGACTCCTCTGCCTGTGGAATCTTCCTGGCAAGAATACTGGAGTGGGTTGACATGCCCTCCTCCGGGTGATCTTCCTGACCCAGGGATCGAACCCATGTTTCCTGCATCTCCTGCACTGCAGGCAGATTCTTTACACTGAGCTGCCAAAGACCTCAACAACTCTCTAACAGAAATAGCTTCAGCAGGCAGAAAATCAGTAAGGACATAGCTGCGTTCAACAATACCATCAACCAAGTATATGTAATTGATATCTAAGGTGATTTCATCTGAGAGCAGAAGACACATTTTCTTCTCAAATTGAACTGTTCCCTTACTTTCAGGGGGCTTCCCTGATAGCTCAGTTGGTAAAGAATCTGCCTGCAATGCAGGAGATACCAGTTGGATACCTGGGTCAGGAAGATCCACTGGAGAAGGGATAGGCTACCCACTCCAGTATTCTTGGGCTTCTCTTGTGGCTCAGCTGGTAAAGAATACGTCTGCAATGTGGGAGAACTGGGTTTGATCCTTGGGTTGGGAAGATCCCATGGAGAAGGGAAGCGCTACCTGTTGTAGAAACCAGTACTCCAGAAACCAAGCACCACACTCAGAGAGCTGGAGAACTCAGGTTTATTATGCCAGCGGGCCCAGAGGAGTTAACACTCCAAGCTCTGAGCCCCAAACAAAGGGGTTACAGAGTTTTTATACATGGACAGGCGTGATTAAGTGGGTTTGCGGGTTTGTAGGGGCTAGGGCGGTTGCACAGAGCAGGACAAGGGTGAGTGATATAAGCTCCAGTTCCTAGTGTTATGAGTCCCCACTTTCTGAGACCTACGTGATCCAGACTTTGCAAGGAACAGGCTGAGTTACAGAGGCAGAAGGAGCAGGAGGTTATGTAAAAAATTTAACTTTTCCTCTTCACTCCCCACTCTTGATGCTTCTATCACTCATTGTAGAAAGCATCATCTCATGTTTTGGTAAGACATTCAGAGATCCCCTCAATATAGGGGGCTATATTGAGCTATTACCATTTGTAACTTTACGGACTCAATTTGAGAGGTTATGAACTGGGTGATAGCTTTGAGAATACAAGGGCCAGACGAGTGCTGCAAAGAACATGAAGAGAGGATCAGTTAAAGGGAGAAGCCACAATGCCCAGCTCCAGATATTGTTCCAATTACCCCAGGAATTTGCTAGTTCTTCTCTCCTCTTCATGATTCATTCCCTTAGCTGTTGGGCCATGTCCCTGACTAATTCTGATTGGTTTACATAAAAGCAGTATTCTTCATTTAAGAAGAGGCAGAGTCCTCCCTTTTCAGCTGGCAGTAGGTCTGCTGCTGCTGCTAAGTCACTTCAGTCGTGTCCGACTCTGTGTGACCCCATAGACTGCAGCCCACCAGGCTCCCCCATCCCTGGGATTCTCCAGGCAAGAACACTGTAGTGGGTTGCCATTTCCTTCTCCAATGCATGAAAGTGAAAAGTGAAAGTGAAGTCGCTCAGTCATGTCTGACCCTTAGCAACCTCATGGACTGCAGCCTACCAGGCTCCTCCGTCCATGGGATTTTCCAGGCAAAAGTACAGGAGTGGGGTGCCATTGTCTTCTCCGAGAATCGATCATAAGAAACATCTAATAAGAATGAGGCTTCCCCACTACAGTGAGGTAACAGACAGCTAACCGGGGCTCAGTGTCTTTTGTGGGCGAAGACCATTGTTTTTGGAACCAGACCTTGAGGGGATTTTCAGGTTCCTGAACTGTTTTCCAGTTGTCCTCATTACAGGAGGCCACTGCCTTCTTGACTCTGGTGTGGTGGATCCAAGGGATGACGCCTGTAACTGTAACAGCAGTAGAGGTTGTCAGGACGACTGTGAGAAGGCCTGTCCAAACTGGCTGAAGTGGTTCTTTTTTCCAATGTTTTAACTCATACCTCATCTCCTGGCTTATAGGGATGAACCCAATTTCCCAAAGGAATGGGTGTCCTTTTTAAGGTTTCTCGGGACAAATGGTGGAAAACTTTTCCCAGGGCCTGGAGATGTTGAGATATCTCCAGGTCAGCTAGTTGTTGGTGGTCTCCCTTGAGCTTTTCTATCACTGGGAGTGGTCTCCCGTATAAGATCTCAAAGGGAGACTAGCCTGAGGACCTCGGGGTGCCTTTACGGAGGGCGGTAAGAGTCCACAGAATGATAAGGCAGCTTGTTCTAGCGCTGTCTGGGTGTTGGCCGGGGGGTATTCTTGTCGTACAACTACTTGGAGAAACAAATTTAACAAGAAAGTTAAAGATACATGGCCCAAAGATGAATAGAAGTAGGAAAGCTGCTGAGGGGCTAGCCAGGAGAACCAGATCCAGACATTGATTTGTGACATTGGTGTTTCTCTAGGTTTGGAAGATGCAAGAATTTGGACTCACAAAAATCTTCACCTGAAAACATCTGACAATCTGAAGGCCTGTTTGTTTGTTTTTTTTTCCAGAGCACTGAGTGCCTTATTTTTTGTCTCCATCCTGAACTCCTTTCAAGGGGGTGTTGAAGGTCAGCATCTTGTATTGGTCATGATTTAGTCTTTGTAGAGGCAGCTGGCAAGGGCAAACTTCCAGTCGGCAGGGCCCCTTCATAGCCACATATGTGACTGTGTCTTGTGGGTTTTCATGGTCATTGTGTCCCGTGGTGCTGGGAGGGCTCATTTCCGGTCTAACAAAGATTCTATTGATAGGCCACTCAAATGTGTTGTCACTAGGCCAGGCCTTGTAGGTAGCAAAAATCTCTGGACCATACCTGTCTTACTAGCCTCTTGGTCCAGGAAAATATTTCCTCTTGTTGCTTCTTCCCCTGTCTAGAGTTACATTATTACAATTATTGATCTCATATGGAACTGCATATCAGCATTTTATCACAGGCTCATCACACATTTGGTAACATAAGAAATAATCTTTTGAAACAATCTACATAGAAAATAATATAGCTAGCAGTTATTAGTAAAGTCATAAGCAAGAATTTAAGTCAAAAACTCTCATTGGATATAGCCTGGTATTCCCCAGGTCAATTGACTCAGTTAAATGATTATGCTGCTGCTACTGCTTGCTAAGTCACTTCAGTTGTGTCTGACTCTGTGCAACCCCATAGACAGCAGCCTACTAGGCTCCTCTGTCCCTGGGATTCTCCAGGCAAGAACACTGGAGTGGGTTGCCATTTCCTTCTCCAATGCATGAAAGTGAAAAATGAAAGTGAAGTCGCTCAGTCGTGCCCAACTCTTAGCGACCCCATGGACTGCAGCCTACCAGGCTCCTCTGTCCATGGGATTTTCCAGGCAAGAGTACTGGAGTGGGTTGCCATTGCTTTCTCCGTAAATGATTACAGCTAAGTGTTAATCTCCTGGTTGTATATCATGGAGCATCTGACCTTTATCCAAAGACTGGTTACTGACATAAGCTTTAGAAATAATCTTAGAGTGTCCTTTTTAATAACTTAATTAAACCTTTTAGCAATATAATATAACAAGGAACTATTTCAGAAGTGCCTTAGTAAGCACAGACCTTAATTAGCAAAACTAGAACTTAATATTCAATGAAACATAATTTTTTCTTTTCTTTTTTTTTGAAGAACTCATTGTAAAGGCATTAACACTGTAGCCAGGGAAGGCTTTAACCCATCAAATAAAAATGAGGTCTGTCAGGGAGCCAGAAAAAGCCAAGCTACTGTCTTGGATTTCCCATAGCCCTGGCTCTTTGATTTTTAGCTGTTGTTTATCCATTTTTAATTTCCTGATTTAGGAGCAGACTATTACCATGTTTTAAGAACATCAAGATAGCAAAAGTCCAACCGTGAGGGATTATTTTTTTATAGAAGCAGAATGAGCTTTGTCTACATGTACCATAATCTTAAATAATGTTTATTTACTTTACCAAAGTAACAAAAAGATTTTAAAAACAAATAAAATCACTTAAAGGCAAAGAAATTCATAATCTGTTATCAAAAGCTGCATTCTAAGAAAACTTCATTCTCTAAACAGAAAGAAGACCAAATTCCAGTCTGGTACCAGCTTACTGTTAATAACAAAATTTGTTTATCTGCTTAATCTTAGAAAGTCTTTTCATATATTTTGAAAAACTAGTAGTATTCTTCTAAAGGCATGAGAGTAAAACCATAGGAGGCATGTTTAAAATCTGGTTCTATTGCAACTGATAAAGAAACCTGGTCATAACACTTTAATATGATAACTAGAATTATATTTGTATTTTATCATGGCATATCAGATCTATATGAATTTCACATAATTTTAGGGTATCTATATTGTAACATCAACCATACAGTATAACCTGAAAAGATTTATCACCCCTTCAACAGTACTTCTCATGTAATTTAACATGTCCAATGAACCCAGGTAGCTTAATAGCTCTTTGGGATGTTTCAGGGGCCCTCTGGAAGCATCCCAAAGCTAGCTGGAAGTCAAGTTATTTGGAAGTTTTGTTGATAAATATCAAAAGAGTTTATAACACTTAGTCAGGTAGGATCATATAAGTTACTGTGAAATAATAGTTATTCACTTAGCCAAAGTTAACAAAAGATTTCAAAGGTAAATATAGAACAGATCAATTAAGAGGTAAAGAAACTTAAATCTATTATTAAAAGCAGTTCAGCATCTGAAGAAAGTATGTCCTCTTAACAGAGAGAAAGGCCAAATTCAAGTTTTTGTGCCAGCTTACTTTAAACTCATTTAGGTAAACTTAATTAAATTTATTTTAAACTCAGTCCTAACCATGCGTAAAACTTTTTTTCAGGGTCCACTTTCCACAAACCTTTTAATTACTTTCTGTAACAGCTACCTGTAAGTCAGACCTACTTTATTTTCCCTTTATAAAATGTAATTTTATTCTTATATCTTCTTTAGCAAAAGCATACATCCTACTTCCTTATTAGATTAACAAACAAACATTAATACTAGATATTTAATATTGAATATTTCCAAGTTTATGTGAATCTGAAATTTATTTAGGTTAATTTTTCTTGTATTTAGAATTGTTTGATTTGTAAGTACTTACTTTTCTTTAGGCCAATTAAATTAGAACCCATTTACAACGTAAACAATATTATCAGAAAAAAACAAAAGACATACACTGAGACATACATAAATCCAGACAGACAGACTGACAGAGATCTTATAGTTTTTTTGTTTGAGATTTAAAATATCTCTTTGACCCCTTTTTTTCTTTGCTTGAAGTTCTAATTTGCCCAAGGCTGAGGTTTCAGGCAAAGTTGGCTGTGTATTTCAAGGACATGGAAAGGGTTAACTTCAAGCTTTTTCCTAGGCAGGCCTTTTAACAAGCTGCTGCTGCTGCTGCTGCTAAGTCGATTCAGTAGTGTCCGACTCTGTGCGACCCCATAGACAGCAGCCCATCGTTGTTTTTAATTGCATATGCAAAAAGAATTGGTTTTGCAGTTTCCAAGAAGAAAAATTTCTCTCACTCTGTTCAATCAGCAATCACACACTCACAATCATTCAGAGGCTATCACAATGCCTCCTTTCTCCCGAGTCTTCAGGTTTCCTTAACTGTTGCTCCCTTCCTGGGAGCTCCAGGGAGGTTATTAGTCACAATACCTCTCTTCTCCCGGGTCCCCAGTTCTCGCTATCTGATGTTCCCTTCCTGGGAGCCCAAGGAGGTGATCAGTCTCCTCTTTTGCCCGTTGGGGTAGGTCCTCACTGGGGACTGGCCCCGGAGCTTTACCTTATCCTGTGGCCATTCCTGGTGAGTTGGTCCATCCCTCCAGTGAGTCCATTCGGGGCTTGGCCATCCGGAGAGTCGGAACACGGGTCCAAAAGAGAACCCGGAATACCGTCAGGTGGTGTGCCTCCTCCTTCTTCTCAGGGTTCCTTCACTCCAGCCCGGCTGAGCCACCAGTCCAGTGACTCAAGGGGCCGGCGTGGTTGGAATCTTGCTGGGGCCTCCAGAAATGTTGTAGAAACCAAGCATCACACTCAGAGAGTTGGAGAACTCAGATTTACTATGCTGGCGGGCCCAGAGGAGTTAACACTCCAAGCTCTGAGCCCCAGACAAAGGGGTTACAGAGTTTTTATACACGGACAGGCATGATTAAGCGGGTTTGCGGTTTTGTAGGGGCTAGGGCAATTGCAAAGAGCAGGACAAGGGTAAGTGAGATAAGCTCCAGTTCCTAGTATTGTGAGTCCCCACTTTCTGAGACCTACGTGATTCAGACTTTGCAAGGAGCAAGCTGAGTTACAGAGACATAAGGGGCAGGAGGTTATGTAAAAATTTTAACTTTTCCTCTTCATACCCCTCCAGTATTCTGGCCTGGAGAATTCCATGGACAGTCCATGGGGTCACAAAGAGTCAGACACAACTGAGCAACTTTCACTTCGCTTTCTCACTTGCTGGATGGCTCCCTTCAGTAGATTCCAGCGTAAGGATGTGCGTGCACTCTAAGTTGCTTCAGTCGTGTCCGACTCTTTGCAACCCTATGGACTGCAGCCCACCAGGCAACTCTGTCTGTGGGATTCTCCAGGAAAAATTACTGGAGTGGGTTGCCATTTCCTATTCCAGGGGATCTTCCCAACCCAGGGATCAAATCCACGTCTCTTGTGTCTCCTGCATTGGCAGGCAGGTTCTTTACTACTAGTGCTATCTGGGAAGCCCCCAGAGAAAGGATATATGAATGTAAGGCTACATGGAAACTTAGTATATCTAGCTTTTTACTAACTATAGCTATTAAGACTAGCGTTTTACTCCTACCTTGATTGATACTTTGAATTAGTACAGAATTATAGGTTGAAATTATTTTCCAGAATAATTTTGACAGCACTGTATTACTGCACACATTGAAAATTTTCTGCCATTCTAAAATTTTTGACACTCTGGATGCATCTTGTCTGTTCTCCCTGAAAGATGTAGGATCTTCTCTTAGCCTAGACGTTCTGAAATGTCATAATAACATGCCTTCTTCATTGTTCAAGGCATTCAGTAGGCTCATTGAATTTAAATACCCATGCCTTCCAGTTCTGATCATTTTAAGGGTTGCTTCTTTGATTATTACTTTTTACTTCTGCTTTCTCCCTTCTAGGTTCATAAAACTCCTTTTAGTTATACACTGGGACCTCCTAGATTGAGGAATATTTCCTCTCCTCTCTTCATCCCTGTGTATTTTTTGTTTTACTTTCTATAAGAATTTCTCCACTTTACGTTATAAACATTCTAATGAAGTCTATAATATTATATTTTTACTTATGAGATTCTTTTTGTCCTCCGATTGCTCTGTTTTATAGCACCCTCTTCTTATTTCAGTGATACAGTATCTTCCCCTTTCTGTGTGCATGCCAAGTCACTTCAGTCGTGCCCAACTCTTTGCGACCCCATGGACTGTAGCCCACCAGGCTCCTCTGACCATGGGATTCTCCAGGCAAGAACACTGGAGTGGGTTGCCATGCCCTCCTCCAGGGGATCTTCCCGACCCAGGGATTGAGCCCGTGTCACCTGCAGCTCCTGCATTGCAGGCAGATTCTTTACCTGCAGTGACCACTAGGGAAGCCCCTTCCCATTTTTACAAGAGTATAAGTTTTGATGTACTTCAAATACTTCGCTCTGTGCTTTGCCTTTGTTTCCTCTATTCTTTTCACCATTACTTTGTTTTGATCTGTAATTCACAGTGCAAGCAAGCTTTGATTCTTGACAGTCTTTTCATATGTTAAATTAAAAAAAAATAAACAATAAAAGGTAGTTGGAGAAATTCCCTGGCTCTTCAACGGTTGGAAGTCTACATTTTCACTGCCGATGGCCCAGATTCGATCCCTGGTCAGGGAACTAAGATCCCACAAGCCACACAGTATGGCCAAAAAAACAAAACAAAAGAAAAAAGAAGGTAGTGGGAAGCTCAGTGTGGATGAGCAGGACTGGTTGGTTAATGGTTTCATTGTGTGTTGCTCAGTGGTGACCCAGTTGATCAGTAGTTGACCCTCACCTCCTCAAATATGGATCTTTTCCAGAAGGCCCTTCAGTTACTCCAGAAAAAAGCCCAAGTTCTTACCTACGGGAGTACAAGCCAGGCTGCCAGTGTTCTGAAAAACAAATGGGGAAATGGAACTGTGGTTTCGTATTCAAAGACTTTCTCTTAATCTTGTTTTCAGTGTTGGCCCTTCTGTTCTCTGCTATGACTAGTCAGTACAAGAAGGGAAGAAAAAATACTTATGGGCTAAAAAGGAGGGTATTGATTTTGTCTATATCAATTGTCTTATTAACAAGATTGGAAGACACAAAGTCAATACACAAGAACCAATTGCATTTTTATATACTACTGGGGCTTCCCAGGTGGCACTAGTGGTAAAGAATCTGGCTGCCAATGCAGACGACAAAAAAGACGTTAAGATCCCTGGGTCAAGAAGATCCCCTGGAACATGGAAGCAACCTGGATGTCCATCAGCAGACGAATGGATAAGAAAGCTGTGATATATATACACAATGGACTATTACTCAGCCATTAAAAAGAATACATTTGAATCAGTTCTAATGAGGTGGATGAAACTGGGGCCTATTATACAGAGTGAAGTAAGCCAGAAAGAAAAACACCAATACAGTATACTAACGCATATATATGGAATTTAGAAAGATGGTAACGATAACCCTGTATGTGAGACAGCAAAAGAGACACTGATGTATAGAACAGTCTTTTGGATTCTGTGGGAGAGGGAGAGAGTGGGGTGATTTGGGAGAATGGCATTGAAGCATATATAATATCATATATGAAATGAATCGCCAGTCTAATTTCGATGCAGGATACAGGATGCTTGGGTCTGGTGCACTGGGATGACCCAGAGGGATGGTATGGGGAGGGAAGTGGACTGGGGGGTTCAGGATGGGGAACACGTGTACACCTGTGGCAGATTCATGTTGTATGGCAAAACCAATACAATATTGTAAAGTAAAGAAAATAAATCCTAAAAAAAGAAAAGAAGATCCCCTGGAATCAGAATTGGCAACCATTTCATTATTCTTGCCTGGAAAACTCCATGGACAGAGGAGTCTAGTGGGCTATAGTCCATGGGACTGGAAAGAATTCGACACAATTAAGCACATACTACCAATTAACAGTTAGAAATGAAAATTTTAAAACAGTACCACTTACACTATCACCAAAAATGTGTGAGATATTAGGGATAAAGCTACTAAGTTATCTTCAGGACCTTTTTTTCAAAAAGATCATGAAATACGTCAAACACTTAAATGAATAGAGAGAGAAACAATGTGGATGGATCAGAACATTCAAAATGCTTAAAATGTCAGTTCCTCCAAAAATGATCTATAGGTTCAATGCAATTCTAATCAAAACCATAGTAGGATTTCTTTTATAGAAATATCAAGCTTATTCTAAAATTTATGTAAAAAGGCAAAGGAAATATAATACTTTATATTATAATATAAATATCATTTCAAGATGATTTTGAAAAACAGAAACAAAGTTGAAGGATTCACATCAGCTGATTTCAAGATATACTAAATCTACAGCCATCAAGACATTGTGATATTAATGAGAGTTGAGACACAGTCAGCTTCCCAGGGGGCACAGTGGTAAAGAATCCACCTGTCAATGCAGGAGACTTGGGTTCGATCCTTGGGTTGGGATGATTCCCTGGAAGAGGAAATGGCAGCCCACTTCAGTGTTCTTGCCTGAAAAATTCCATGGACCAAGGGGCATGACAGGCTATACTCTACGGGGTTGCAAAGAGTCAATCATGACTGAGCTACTGAGTGTGCGCGCGCGCGCACACACACACACACACACAGGTAAGTGGAACAAAATAGAACATTCATAAGAAGACACATATTTATATGGTCAATATATGAGGCTATGGAGAAACTGGAACCATTTTGTACTGATAATGAGAATGTAAAATTGTGCAACCACTATAAAAAAGTAGGATGGAAGTGTCTTTAAAATTTCAGAATAGAATTACCATATGATCCAGCAATCTCATTTCTGGGTATATATATACAAAAGAATTGAAAGCAAAATCTTAAAGAGAGATTTGCACACCCATGTTTATTGCAGTATTATTGAAAATAGCAAAGAGGTCCAAACAACCCAAATGTTCCTTGACAGATCAATGGATAAAGAAAATGTGATATATAAATGCAACAGAATATTATTCAGCCTTTCATGAATAATATTCATGTGACATGCTATGATGTGGATAAACCTTTAGGATATTATGCTACATTGAAATAAGCCAGCCACAAAAAGACAAATATTGAATGATTCCATTTATATAAGATACCCTAGTAGTAAATCTCACAGAAACAAAGCGTAGAATGGTGGTTTCCAGGGGCTGAGTTGAGGAGGAAATGTGGACTTTTTAGTCAATGCATACAGGGTTTCAGTTCTTCAAAATGAAAAAGTTGTGGAGATCTGTTGCCCAACAACGTTAATGTGGTTGACACTACTGAAATATACACTTAGAAATGGTTAAGATGGTGAACTGTTACATATTTTTGAAAATTTGCTTACATATTTTAAAATGTTTTTTTAGCTTTTTTGTGTGTGTTGGGGTATAGCCGTTTAACAATGTTGTGATAGTTTCAGGTGAACAGTGAAGGGACTCGGTCATACATAAACAAATATCCATTCTCCCCCCAACTCCCCTCCCCATCCAACCTGCCACAGAACATTGATCAGAGTTCCATGTGCTATACAGTAGGTCCTTGTTGGTTACCCACTTTAAATATAGCACTGTATCCATGTCCATCCCAAACTCCCTAATTATCCCTTTCCCATACTTTCCCCTCTAAAATGTTTTTAAATGAAGGAGAAATGAAAACATTCTCAGGTAAACAAAGACAGAGACCCACTACTAAAAAGATAAAGAGTATCAGTCCTCATGCGAAGAGTTGACTCATTGGAAAAGACTGATGCTGGGAGGGATTGGGGGCAGGAGGAGAAAGGGACGACAGAGGATGAGATGGCTGGATGGCATCACTGACTCGATGGACATGAGTCTCAGTGAACTCCGGCAGTTGGTGATGGACAGGGAGGCCTGGCGTGCTGCGATTCATGGGGTCACAAAGAGTAGGACACGACTGAGCGACTGATCTGATCTGATCTGATCTGATCAGTCCTTTAGGCTGAAATAAAGGACACTAATTTGAAACCATGTGAGGAAATAAAGAATTCTGGTAAAAGTAACAACTTAAGTAAATATAAAAGTTAATGTTAATTTAATTTTGGTTTGTAATTCTTTCTTTCCTATATGATTTAAAATACAATTACATAAAACTATAATTACAAATCTACTGATGGGCACACAATGTATAAATATGTAATGAGAATGACAAAGCTATATATATATATATATATGTGTGTGTGTGTGTGTGTGTGTGTGTGTGTGTGTGTGTGTGTATGCCAATATGCCAGCTTTTTCACTCTCCTCTTTCACTTCCATCAAGAGGTTCTTTAACTCCTCTTCACTTTCTGCCATAAGGGTGGTGTCATCTGCATATCTGAGGTCACTGTATTTATCCCAGCAATCTTGATTTCAGCTAGTGCTTTATCCAGCCCGGCATTTCACATGATGTACTCTGCATAGAAGTTAAAAAAGCAGGGTGATAATATACAGCCTTGACCTACTCCTTTCCCAATTTGGAACCAGTCCATTGTTCCATGTCTGGTTCTGTTGCTTCTTGACCTGCATACCAGTTTCTCAGGAGGCAGGCAAATGAGTGAGTGAAAGTTGCTCAGTCATGTCTGACTCTTTGCAACCCCATGTATTATACAGTCCATGAATTCTCCAGGCCAGAATACTGGAGTGAGTAGCCTTTCCCTTCTCCAGGAGACCTTCCCGACCCAGGGATCAAACCCAGGTCTCCTGCACTGCAGGCAGATTCTTTACCAGCTAAGCCACAAGGAAAGCCCGGAGGCAGGTAAAGTGGTCTGGTATTCCCATCTCTGGAAGAATTTTCCAGTTTATTGTGATTCATAAGTCAAAGGCTATGGCGTAGTCAGTAAAGCAGAAGTAGGTGTTTTTCTGGAACTCTGTTGCTTTTTCTATGATCCAACAGATGTTGGCAATTTGATCTCTGGTTCCTCTGCCTTTTCTAAATCCAGCTTGAACATCTGGAAGTTCTTGGCTCACATACTGTTGAAGCCTGGCTTGGAGAATTTTGAGCGTTACTTTGCTATATATATGTGTGTATATATATATATATATATGTATGTATATATATAGTAGTAGCAAAGTTTTCATATGCTGTTGAAATATATTAATTCAAAATAGATTGTTATAAATTAAGGTATTTAATTGTACATCCCAGGGCAACCATTAAGAAATAAACTTTAGGGAAATGCAAATCAAAAACAATGGGATATCATTTCACACCTATTAGGATAACTGAAATTAAAAAACAAAATGACAGAAAATAAGTCTTGGAGAGGATATGGAGAAATTGGAACCTTCATACGCTGCTGGTGGGAAGGTAAAATACTGCAGCTGCTGTGGACAGTGGTTTGGTTGTTCTTCAAAAAGATAAATATTGAATTCCCACATGACCTAGCAATCCCAATCTTAGCTGTATACCCAAGAGAACTGAAACCATGTATTCATAGAACAATTTGTATACAAATGTTCAAAGCAGCATTATTCTTATAAGCTGAAAAGATGAAATAATCCTAATGTCAAACAACTATGAACTGATAAGTAAAATGTGACATATCTATACAATGGAACACAACCACAAAATGAATGAAATGCCAATACATGCTACAACCTGGATAAATCTTGGAAACAAACTATGCTCAGTGAAAGAAGCCAGACACAAAAAGTCACATATTGTATGGTTTCATGCATATGAAATGTCCATAATAGGCAAATCCAAAGAGATAGACAGTAGAGAATCCACCTGCAATGCAGGAAACATGGATTCGATCCTTGGGTTGGGAAGATCCCCCTGCAGAAGGGAATGGCTAGCACTCCAGTATTCTTGCCTGGAGAATCCCATGGACAGAGGAGCCTGGAGGGCTATAGTCCACGAGGTTGCAAAGAGTGTGAAATGACTAAGTGACTAACACTTTCAGTTTCACTTTCATAGATCCAAAAAGTGGCTTAGAATGCTTTCCAGGGGCTGAGGAAAGGGAGGAATTGGGAGTGATTGCTTAAAGGGCACGGGCTTTCTTTTGGAACTGATGAAAATATTCTTGAACTACGTATTCATGACACTGGCCCAACACTGTAAATATACTAAAAGTCACAAAATATCATCTGTATTATATTTAAAATGGTGAATTTTATGTTAATTTTACCTCAATTAAAATATTGAATTATACACTTAAGATGAATACATTTTATTATAGATACAAGATACATCAATAAAGTTTTTTAAAAAAGAGTATTGATATTTAAATTCTCATTCAACAATCTTTTGCTCTTCTTGGCCATTTGTTCTTTCACATTAATCTTAGGCTCAACTTTTGAAATTTGTCATTATTGCAATTATATGTTTGTTTATGTATTTATTTTGGCTGCATCAGGTCTTAGTTGCAGCATGCATGGCATGTGGGATCTTAGTTCTCCAATCAGGGATCAAACCCATGTCTCCTGCACTGCAAGGTGGATTCGTAACCACTGGACCACCAGGGAAGTTCCATGTGTTTATTATTTAGCCAGCCCACTGTTTGACCCTCTCACTAGAATATAAGTTCCAAGACCATATCTGTGATCATCACTGTGTCCTCTGACTTTAGCATAGCAACTGCCATATAGTAGACAATAAACATTTGTAGATATAATGAAAAAATGACAGCTCAGAATATTACTTGTATTCTCTTAGGATTAGGGACGTGAATACGGCATTCATTTCAAAGGAGGACAAACTTGATTAGAAATCAGAATTATTGGCCTTCACAAAATAAACCAAATCAAAGGTTTTTTTCCTCATCTCAGAAAACATGGATACAGCCTCAGCCTCAAGCTCACAGCAAGCAGGCAACCTCCCTTTTGAACCTTGGTAAGGAATCTCAGCTATGCACACTCTCACAGTTTTTCTCCATATTCCTATCATACATTGATGACTATATAATTCATTGTCTAAACTGGAACCCTTATGAGACATAAAGGTGAGAAACTGGGTATTCAAATGAACAATGGCCAGACGCTGTAAAACAAAACAGAAAAACTATGCTCTGATTTATAATCTGCAGCAACCAGCCCAGGAAACCAACCTGCTATCTACAAGTTAGACTTATAGGAAGTGAGAACAATATCTCTAGCAAACAGTCCCAGAAGCCAAACCATAAACCCTGTAGCATTGGTCCTGAATGTCTAGGACTCCACTGACAGGACTCAC
This sequence comes from Bos grunniens, assembly GCF_055505025.1. Lineage (NCBI taxonomy): Eukaryota > Metazoa > Chordata > Mammalia > Artiodactyla > Bovidae > Bos > Bos grunniens. The sequence goes on from NC_141180.1 coordinate 53,597,283, forward strand.
CAGAAAAATCAAATATGCTCCCCTAAGTAGTCACCTGGGCTTCCCAGGTGGCACAGTGGTAAAGAATCCGCCTGCCAATGCAGGAGACACAAGAGATGCAGATTAGATTTCTGGATCAGGAAGATCCCCGGGAGTAGGAAATGGCAACCCTTCTAGTATTATGGTGGGCTATAGTCTATGGGGTCACAAAGAGTCAAACACAACCGAGGGACTGAGCACACACAACTAGTCACAGAGATGCCCTGCTCTTTAGTTAGCCCTTCCACAGCTTCTCCATGCCAACAGCCTTTAGTCAGCACACATCTGAAACCTTCCCTTCTCTCAGCTATGGCGCTTTCCCAGTCCTTTACCTGCCTTTGAGTCTCTGCCAAAATGCACGTGATTTTTGCAATCTTTGAATAGTCCTTGCCTATTCTCATTTGGGTGACTTTCACTCATTTCCATGAAAGGAATACTCTTAATAACTGTGCCAAGGACTTCCCTGGCAGTCCAGTGGTTAAGATGTCATCTTCCAGTGCAGGGGGTGCAAGTTTGATCCATATTTGGGGAACTAAAATCCCACATGCCACAGAGTGTGGCCAAAAACTAAAATAAAATAACTTGTGCTGGGACTTCCCTGGTGGTCCAGTGTTTAAGACTCCATGCTCCCATTGCAGGGGACAGGGGTCCAATCCCTGGTCAGGGACGATCCCACATGCTGCAAGGCATGGACAAAATAATGATTGTGATGGGTCAAGAGGCAAAAATTGGGACTATTTTGAGTAAATCAGAACACATATCACCTTAATTAAGAAGCACAATTAGACAAGAGGCTATTTACTAGTGAGGTACAAGGTTTGGGAGGGCAAAGATGTGAAAAATAGATAGTAAAATGTGTGACTACCACTAGGTGGGATTGTGCCATCAAAGAATGGAGGACAATTAACTTATAGGAAGTTCTTGAGATGTACATGCACTCAGGTTACTGTTCAGCAATCTTTTTGGTTTATCTGTATGGTACTGTAAAATCTGAATACTGGAATTGATGTAAAATTATCTTCAGGGCAATAATTAATGGAAATAACTCCAAAGGAAAATGTTATAGCATACCATTATTGATGCTGAGCATTAACTTACTTTGAATTATTGCCTACTGCACCTGATGCAATAAATGGGTGAAAAATACTCCTTGCCCTTAACAGGTTTGCATTCTAGAGTACTTAAGGTCCAAATAAGTTATATAATTTTCAGGGCCCTGTACAAAATTAAAATAAGGGGCCTCTTGTTCAAACTGTATTAAGAATTTCAGGATAGCAATTGTGGAGCATTAACCCGGTGTTGAGCCCTTTCTGAGCACAAAGCTCTTTGCAACTGCACAGGTCACACACCCATGAAGCTCACCCCAAATATAGGGTAGTACTCTCAAACAAATTATGGTCTAATCAACTATGCTGCTTGGTATATGTTGTAATGCTGCTGGGCCTGTTTTATTCTATGTAGTACATTTGGTACTCAGTCCCTCAGTTGAGTCCGACTCTTTGTGACCCATAGACCGTAGCCCGACAAGCTCCTCTGTCCATGGGATTTCCCAGGCAAGAATAATGAAGTGGGTTGCCATTTCCCCAGTTCATGGGTCTCAAAGAGTCTGACTTGACTGAGTGACTAACACTTAGTGGGCTTCCCAAGTGGCGATAGTGGTAAGAATCTGCCTGCTGATGCAGGAGACATAAAAGACATGGGTTCAATTCCTGGATCAAGTGGAGGATCTCCTCAAGCAGGAAATTGCAGCCTGCTCTAGTAGTCCTCTCAGGGTGCACCATTAGGGGCAGGATATGGCTGATGGCATTATGGCCACAACATTCTTTGTTTACTAAAATGGCAGGCAACATTCTTTATCCACACTGTCAACATTTCACCACCTTCTCTTAATTCCATCTCCTCTCCACACCTCAATGCACTACTTCAGTTCAGTTCAGTTCACTTGCTCCGTCTTTTCTGACGCTTTGCGACCCCATGAACTGCAGCACTCCAGGCCTCCCTGTCCATCACCAACCCCCTGAGCCTACCCAAATTCATGTCCATTGAGTCGGTGATGCCATCCAACCGTCTCATCCTCTGTCGTCCCCTTCTCCACCTGCCTTCAATCTTTCCCAGAATCAGGGTCTTTTCAAATAAGTCAGTTCTTTGCATCTGGTGGCCAAAGTATTGGAGTTTCAGCTTCAACATCAGTCCTTCCAATGAATACCCAGGACTCATCTCCTTTAGGATGGATTGGTTGGATCTCCTTGCAGTCCAAGGGACTCTCAAGAGTCTTCTCCAACACCACAATTCAAAAGCATCAATTCTTCAGTGCTCAGCTTTCTTTATAGTCCAACTCTCACATCCATACATGACTATTGGAAAAACCATAGCCTTGACTAGATGGACCTTTGTTGGCAAAGTAATGTCTCTGCTTTTTAATGTGCTGTCTAGGCTGGTCATAACTTTCCTTCCAAGGAGTAAGTGTCTTTTAATTTCACGGCTGCAGTCACCATCTGCAGTGATTTTGGAGCCCCCCAAAATAAAGTCAGCCACTGTTGCCACTGTTTCCCCATCTATTTGCCATGAAGTGATGGGACCAGATGCCATGATCTTAGTTTTTCTGAATGTTGAGCTTTAAGCCAATTTTTTCACTCTCCTTTTCCATTTTCATCAAGAGGCTCTTTAGTTCTTCTTCACTTTCTGCCATAAGGGTGGTGTCATCTGCATATCTGAGGTTATTGATATTTCTCCCAGAAAACTTGATTACAGCCTGTGCTTCATCCAGCCCACCGTTTCTCATGATGTACTCATGATGTTTCTCATATAAATTAAATAAGCAGGATGACAATATACAGCCTTGAGGTACTCCTTTTCCTATTTGGAACCAGTCTGTTGTTCCATGTCCAGTTCTAACTGTTGCTTCCTGACCTGCATATAGGTTTCTCAAGAGGCAGCTCAGGTGGTCTGGTATTCCCATCTCTTTCAGAATTTTCCAGTTTATTGTGATCCACACAGTCAAAGGCTTTGGCATAGTCAGTAAAGCAGAAGTAGATGTTTTTCTGGAACTCTCTTGCTTTTTTGATGATCCAGTGGATGTTGGCAATTTGATCTCTGGTTCCTCTGCCTTTTCTAAAACCAGCTTGAACATCTGGAAGTTTACAGTTCATGTATTGCTGAAGCCTGGCTTGGAGAATTTTGAGCATTACTTTACTAGCATGTGAGATGAGTGCAATTGTGCGGTAGTTTGAGCATTTTTTGGCATTGCCTTTCTTTGGGATTGGAACGAAAACTGACCTTTTCCAGTCCTGTGGCCACTGCTGAGATTTCCAAATTTTCTGACATATAGGCTGCACTTAATAGTCTCATAAGCCAAGTAAGACCTCAAATAAGAATATTGAGAACACAATTGAAACAAACAAACAGGTAGAAACTAAAGACAGTAAATTTTTTGAAAATTGATTCTTTATTTGTATCTTCTGAGATGCAAGATAAACTTCTTTGCGGGCAAATACATAGTTAAGAAAATCCCGGGCAGTTTCTAGCCCAAGATGGAGTCTGCCAGTGGATGTGCTCAAGGAATTATCTGCCGAAAATACCGTAAGACCAAGCGATTCCCAAATGTAACAGATGGTTTAGTTTTCTGGTTAAGCTAATTTTTTTTTTTTTTGGACACCAAGCCCCTTTGTCGGGACTCACTAACGTGGGTCACTGTGTGCGAAAATAAGCAGGAGGGTGGCGGTGTGTTTTTACCCTGATCTAATCATCACAATTACCCAGCTTCGGTTTTAAGATTCCGGGTCAAGATTAACTAAATTCGCAAACTGTGCGCCTCGACAGGCTAGAAACCTGTTACAGAGGTGGGTGGCCACGCCCCCGCAGGAACCTCCCAGCTCCCGCCGCTGCGCGTGTCCGCAGAGTCGGGAACAATAAAGTTGAGCGTGTTCAAATGGGTCCTTGTATTCCAGGGCCTCTTGGACAAGCCTGTAAAATAAGACTCTGAAAAACTCCCTTCTCTCAAATCTTCATCTTGTTCTTGGTGATTTTTTCCCCGTTTACTCGCGGTACAAAAGTCTTGAAGGGAACGGCGTGGGCTAGGGCGGGTGGGGCGCATTTCCTTGGGCAGCTGGCTCGGCAATCGCCGTGGACAGCCTCGGGGAGGCCCCCGGTTCACGTGAAGTCCGTGCAGCAACAGTAGAGGCAGCTGCGATGAAGCCCAGGCCCGCGAGGTTCGTGGATAATAAACTGAAGCAGCGCGTTATCCAGGTGTGTATCCTGCACGGCCAGCTCTCAGAGTGGTCCGCGTTCGCTGCTCAGGAGCCCCAGAGGCCCTTTCTCGCCGCAGCTGGGAGAAGGGGGGAGGTTTCTAGATCGGACTGACTTGCCGCCAGCGCCAGTCTGGATTCCAGCGTGGGGCTGTTGACGACTCCACTTCTTCGCGGGTGGTTCAAGCCCCTTCCTCCTCATTTTGCGGCCGAGTTTCAAGGCGCAGCCCGAGACCCTGAGAGGCAGCAGCTTGATGAGGGCCTGCCCGGATCTGCCTGACCTCTGTGCAGATCCGTAAAGAGAGTGGAGATGGCGTTTGAGTTTAAAACTTCCTGTCTTGTGTAGTTGGGAAGGAAATGTTCCTCGAAACCTTGTAGGGAAGAATTGCTTTCGGGGTCATAAAGAATACGTTAACTTCCTTTCTTAGGAAACTTGGAGTCAGGTTCGGACACCAGTAAAGACAAGTACTCTGAATCTTACTTCATAACGGGCACTTTACCTGCCTTTTTTTTTTTTTTTGTATTCATAATCGTCAGTGGAATGCATTGTGTGGTAAATGCCTTGGACATTTAGATTACTAAGCACTCAGTTAGAAGGAGGGAGGGACACTTTAAGAGCTATATTCTCACCTTGTTTTTCTTTTACCCTTCCAGCTCCTGTATCGTCAGTTTTTTGAATCTGTTTCTTCCTTTCACCTTTAAATGTTGGAAGTGCCTTGAGCACCTGTGCTCTTACCTTCTCTTTATATTCTATCTATCTGTGCATACTTCTAGGTGATCTCATCCAGTCTAGTACCTTTAAATATTATACATCCATTCATGACTTCAAAATTTATATTATAATCCAGTGCTGATTTTATCTTGAGTTCCAGATTGATATATCCAGCTGCATACTCAACATCTTCTCATGAGTATCTTATAGGATTTCAGCTTAGAGTATTGATCTCCAAACTGTTCTTTTCTTTGTGTTGTTTTATTTCAGTAAATGACATCGCACCATCTATCCATTTGTTAAGGCCCAGAACCTTAAGAATCATTCTGACTCTTGACTTCCTGTAACCAATTAATCAGTGACCTATTTGGCTTTACCTTCGAAATATACTTCAAACCTAATCACTTGGGCTTCCCTGATAACTCAGTTGGTAAAGAATCCAACTGCAATGCAGGAGACCCCGGTTTGATTCCTGGGTCGGGGAGATCCCCTGGAGAAGGGAGAGGCTACCCACTTCAGTATTCTGGCCTGGAGAATTCCGTGGACTACAGTCCATGGGATCGCAAAGAGTTGGACAGGACTTAGAGACTGTCACTTTCTTTCTAACATCCTAGTTCAAACCACACTCCCTTTAGACCGTTGAAATACCTCCTAACTGATCTCACTGTTACTGGTTTTACTTAGTCTGTTCTACACTAAGAGCACCCAGGGAGATCATTTTAAAGGGAAGATTGGAGTGTGCCAGGGTCCTACTCAAAACCCTTCTGTGGACTTTCAGACATCAAGAGTAATCCATCCTAAATAGCCCTTTGTATTTTGGCCCCATCTACCTTTTTGTCCATTGCTTTTTTCCCCCTTTTGTAATCTCCCTTGATTGCACGGTCCTATCCACATGGACCTTCTTAAACTTCTTGGGCACAGGACTTCTGTTTTTGCAGTTTACTCACTTTATTGCTCTTTCTCTGAATGTTCGCACAATTTGCTGCTTCAGTTTATTCAGATCTCTGAGCAGTAACTCCTAATGGCTAAATCCAGTGGCCTCTTCTCAGTTTTTGCCACACTTGACTGCTCTGCAGCGTTTGACATTAGCAGTTTTCCTCTCTTTTTACTTTGGTTCATTATAAAAGTAATAGGGGGACTTCCCTGGTGGTCTGGTGGTTGAGACTCCATGCTCCCAATGCAGAAAACCTGGGTTTGAACACTGGTCAGGGAGCTGGAACCCACATGCCGCATCGAAAACCAGGAATACTGTATGTCACAACTAAGACCTGGCACAGTCAAATAAATAGTAATTTAAAAAATAAGAGTAATAGGTTCTTATGGTTTAAAATAAAGGGAAAGAAAGTGAAGTTGCTTAGTCATGTCCGACTCTTTGCGACCCCGTGGACTGTAGCCCTCCAGGCTCCTCTGTCCCTGGGATTCTCCAGGCAAGAATACTGGCATGGGTTGCCATTTTCTTCTCCAAAAAAAGGGAACTGGAGGGTATAAAATGAGAAGAAAGAATTCTTTTCATCTCCACTCCACTTCTGCATGAGTAATCATGGAGAGTTTCTGTTGTACTTGTCTTAAAATTTTGTATGCATATATGCACTTATAGATTTTTTTTTTTAAATCACACAGGCTCATCTGCATTTCTTCTGCTGCTTGTTTGTTTCATGTAGCAATACGTTTTAGACATCTTTCAAGCAGTACACTTGCCTCCTTTTAACTAGCACATTAATCTATTGCTATATAACAGATTACTCTAAAACTTAGCAGGTTAAAGTGGTTGTAGTCCTGTTGTTTTTTGATTTGAAGTGGGTTTGAGATATATATGTGCAATTCAAGATTGACTGTGGTAAATGACAGCAATCTATAGGAGTCCAGAAAAGGGGACAATTAACTGAAACTGCAGCTTTGGACACCTAGTCTCTTGCCATTGGGGGCATTTATGCAGAGGCAGTTCTCATGTATTAGGGATCCTTGAGAAGAAATTGCTGTATAAAGTGGGGAACCTAAACTAGATAATTAGCAAACATTGAAACTTGTGAGTTGATCACTAAACATTCTAGGTTTGAAATCTGGCCCTGTAACCTACGGGCTGGTAAGCAAGTAAGTGATGCTTTCTAAGGCCCACTTGACTTCACATTCCAGAATGTCTGGCTCTAGGTCAGTGATCACACCATCGTGATTATCTGGGTCGTGAAGATCTTTTTTGTACAGTTCTTCTGTGTATTCTTGCCATCTCTTCTTAATATCTTCTGCTTCTGTTAAGTCCATACCATTTCTGTCCTTTATCGAGCCCATCTTTGCATGAAATGTTCCTTTGGTATCTCTGATTTTTTTGAAGAGATCTCTAGTCTTTCCCATTCTGTTGTTTTCCTCTATCTCTTTGCACTGATGGCTAAAGAAGGCTTTCTTATCTCTTCTTGCTATTCTTTGGAACTCTGCATTCAGATGTTTATATCTTTCCTTTTCTCCTTTGCTTTTCGCTTCTCTTCTTTTCACAGCTGTTTGTAAGGCCTCCCCAGACAGCCATTTTGCTTTTTTGCATTTCTTTTTCATGGGGATGGTCTTGATCCCTGTCTCCTGTACAATGTCACGAACCTCATTCCATAGTTCATCAGGCACTCTATCAGATCTAGGCCCTTAAATCTATTTCTCACTTCCACTGTATAATCGTAAAGCATCACTGTGAACAAAGCTAGTGGAGGTGATAGAATTCCAGTTGAGCTATTCCAAATCCTGAAAGATAATGCTGTGAAAGTGCTGCACTCAATATGCCAGAAAATTTGGAAAACTCAGCAGTGGCCACCGGACTGGGAAAGGTCAGTTTTCATTCCAATCCCAAAGAAAGGCAGTGCCAAAGAATGTTCAAACTACCGCACAATTGCACTCATCTCACACGCTAGTAAAGTAATGCTCAAAATTCTCCAAGCCAGGCTTCAGCAATATGTGAACCGTGAACTGCCTGATGTTCAAGCTGGTTTTAGAAAAGGCAGAGGAACCAGAGATCAAATTGCCAACATCCGCTGGATCATGGAAAAAAGCAAGAGAGTTCCAGAAAAACATCTATTTCTGCTTTATTGACTATAAAAAAATATTTGCTCTATTGACCAAAGCCTTGGACTTTGGTCAGTGTCACAGTCACAATCACAATCACAATCAACTGTGGAAAAATCTGAAAGAGATGGGAATACCAGACCACCTGATCTGCCTCTGGAGAAACCTGTCTGCAGGTCAGGAAGCAACAGTTAGAACTGGACATGGAACAACAGACTGGTTCCAAATAGGAAAAGGAGTATGTCAAGGCTGTATATTGTCACCCTGTTTATTTAACTTATATGCAGAGTACATCATGAGAAACGCTGGGCTGGAAGAAGCACAAGCTGGAATCAAGATTGCCGGGAGAAATATCAATAACCTCAGATATGCAGATGACACCACCCTTATGGCAGAAAGTGAAGAGGAACTCAAAAGCCTCTTGATGAAAGTGAAAGTGGAGAGTGAAAAAGTTGGCTTAAAGCTCAGCATTCAGAAAACGAAGATCATGGCATCCGGTCCCATCACTTCATGGGAAATAGATGGGGAAACAGTGTCAGACTTTATTTTTCTGGGCTCCAAAATCACTGCAGATGGTGACTGCAGCCATGAAATTAAAAGACGCTTACTCCTTGGAAGGAAAGTTATGACCAACCTAGAAAAGGTTGAAAAATTGAAATATTGAAATATCAATATTGAAAAGCAGAGACATTACTTTGCCAACAAAGGTTTTTCTCGTCAAGGCTATGGTTTTTCCTGTGGTCATGTATGGATATGAGAGTTGGACTGTGGAGAAGGCTGAGCACCGAAGAATTGATGCTTTTGAACTGTGGTATTGGAGAAGACTCTTGAGAGTCCCTTGGACTGCAAGGGGATCTAACCAGTCCATTCTAAAGGAGATCAGCCCTGGGATTTCTTTGGAAGGATGATGCTAAAGCTGAAACTCCAGTACTTTGGCCACCTCATGCGAAGAGGTGGCTCATTGGAAAAGTCTCTGATGCTGGGAGGGATTGGGGGCAGGAGGAGAAGGGGACGACAGAGGATGAGATGGCTGGATGGCATCACTGACTCAATGGACGTGAGTCTGGGTGAACTCCGGGAGTTGGTGATGGACAGGGAGGCCTGGCGTGCTGTGATTCATGGGGTTGCAAAGAGTCGGACACGACTGAGCGAATGATCTGATCTGATCTGTTCTGAAGCAAGTAAGTAAGCTTTTAAAGCTTCAAATCAGAGCAGAGTGCTTCCCTTGTTACTCACTGGTAAAGAATCTGCCTGCCAATACAGGAGACATGGTTCCATCCCTGATCCTGGAAGAGCCTACATGCCCCAGAATAACTAAGCCCACGTACCACAACTACTGAGGCTGTGCTCTAGAGCCTGGAGCTGCGCATACTGAAGATTTTGCATCCTATAGCCCCTGTTCTGCAGCAAGAGAAGCCACTGCAGTGAGAAGCCTGTGCAGCAACGAAGACCTAGCACAGCCAATAAATAAATAATTTTTAAAAAATAAATAAAATAGGGGGAGAGTAACATCTACCTCATAGCATTGTGAGCACTAAAAGAGAATGTGTAAAAGGCCCCTAGAACAGCTTTACCAGGCAGCTTTACCAGGCTCTTGTTTCTAGGTCCCAAAGTCAGTCAGTGAAAGTCACTCAGTCGTGTCCGACTCTTTATGACCCTGTGGACTATACAGTCCATGAAATTCTCCAGGCCAGAATACTGGAGTGGGTAGCCTTTTCCTTCTCCAGGGGGTCTTCTCAACCCAGGGATCAAACCCAGGTCTCCCACATTGCAGGTGAATTCTTTTACCAGCTGAACCACCGGGGAAGCCCAGGCCCCAGTATGTTTGTATTGGGTTGGCCAAAAAGTCCATTCAGGTTTTTTACTTTGGCTGACCCAATATTTCATTCTTAAATAACCACAGTTATTTACTGGTGAAATTTGTATGCCTTTTGGGCACTGCACAACTTCTCATACTTTGAGATCAGATTGACACTGCTATTCATTTCCTGTTCCACCTTGATTTTTATTACAAGAAACGCTGGAAACCCAGTTTTGCAAAGATGTGACATCGTCAGAAGGTGCTTTAATATTGAAACCATGAATTGTCTCAGGCTAGTACAATTGACCCTTGAACAATATGAGGGTTGGGATGCCAACATCCCCTTCTCCCCCCAGCCCCATTCATTTGAAAATCTGTGTATAGCTACAGTTGGCTTTTTATATTTGTGGTTCTATATTGGCATATTCAACCAGCCCTGGATCATGTAGTACTGTAAAATGTACTTATCGAAAAAATCTGCTGTAAGTGGACTAGTGCAGTTCAAACCCATGTTGTTTGAGGGTCATATGTAGTTCCTGCAGATGGACAGATCAAATACTGTGTTCCTTCAAATTTAAAATATCCCTTAGTGCTCTTCCGAGTTCAGTGCTTTGTTGTGGTATGTCTGGGAATCTGGGATATAATAAGCTCTCACCTACTGCCTTATAGCCATTCTGGTTATTTTTATTGCATTTCATAGTGATTAATAATGTTAATTAAATTCTTTTATTCTGACTTGGCAATTGTCTGGTGATTTTTGTTTATGTTTCTAGCATGCTTTATTAATGAGTTTGCATTAAAGTATAACATGTTCGAATAGCTCAGTTGCTTAGTCGTTGATTACAGTCACTGAGTGTGAACTACTGTGCTGTATTTGTCATGTTTTCTGTTTCAGTACCTCACCAGTAACAGATGTGGCAAATATGTGGACACTGGAATCTTAGCATGTGATTTACAAAGAATGTACAGGTAAAGAAATGTAGTCTCCAAATTTTTGCTTTTCTTTCCTACCTTTCTTTAAAAACAGATTTATTTGTTTATTTATTTGTGTGACTGTGCTGGGTCTTCGTGCTGCGAGGGCTTTCCTCTAGTGGCCATCAGGAACTACTCTCCAGTTATGGTACTTGGGCTTCTCGTTGTGGAGGCTCCTCTTGTTGCAGAGCATATGCTGAAGAGCATTTGGGCTCAGTATTTGTGGCTCCTGGGCTCTAGAGCACAGGCTCAGCAGTTGAGGCGCATGGGCTTAGTTGTCCTGCAGCGTGTGGGATCTTCCTGGGCCAGGGTTCAAACCCATGTCACCTGCATTGGCAGGGGATTCTTTACCACTGCGCCACCATGGAAGTCCCTTTCCAACCATTTTTTAAATCTCCATCCTACCTAAATTTCCAGTTGGTATTTATAGCTGCATTTCCAGTTGATATTTATAGCTGCTAGCTTTAGTTCACCAATCCACAGGTTTAGAACTCAGTTCATTTATATAAGCATTTATCAAGCACCAGTTATATGGAAGGAGCTGCCCTTGTTATTAATGAAAATGGCTACTTCTTAGATTTCAGCATCTTACTCACTCGTCAGTGGTAGTATTCTCTTCACTAAAAAATGAAAACCATCAGGCATGATCTCCTTCAGCTTCCTGACTATCTAAAAATGTGTCATTCCTGCAGTCTTTGCACTACAAATTAAATCCTTCTTTTGTGCCTCGGTTCCAGGTCTTCTGATATCTTTCCTCATTAATTATCCCTGCTTTGTGTATTGGTGTCTCTGTTTTTTTCTCTCCCTTTGTCTGTATATTAATTTGCTAAGGCTGCCATCAAAAAGCATCATAGACTAGGTGGCTTAAACAACAGAAATTGTATTCCTTAATGTGGAGGCTACAGCTTCACGATCTAGGAGTTGTCAGGATTGCTTTCTTTTTGAGGTTTCTTCCTGACTTGCAGATGGCTACCTTCTCCCTGTGTCTCTACTTGCTCTTCCTTCTGTGTGCATCTGTATCCTGATCTCTTATTCTTAAGAAGACACTGGTCATATTAGATTAGGGCCCACCCATATGACTTCATTTTACCTTAGTTACCTCTTTTTATATTTTGGCCAATACTGCGTGCCATGTGGCATCTTATTCCCTGACCAGGGATCGAACCTATGCCCCCGGCATTGGCAGTGCAGGGTCTTAACCACTGGACCTCCAGGGAAGTCCCTTTAGTTACATCTTTTTTTTTTTAATGTGTCTATTTATTTAAATTAATTTTAATTGGAGGATAATTAGTTTACAATATTGTGATGGTTTTTTGCCATACATCAGCATGAATCCACCACAGGTATGCATGTATCCCTCCCATCCTGAACGCCTCTCCTCCCTCCCTCCCTTTAGTTGCCTCTTTAAAGCCATATCTCCAAAAACAGGTATATCCTGAGATACTGAGGATTAGGACTTAAACATTATGAATTTTAGAGGGACACAGTTAAGCTCCTAACACTGCCCTTTTGCCCCCCCAATTCATGCCTTCATTGTTTGCAAATATACTCTGTCCATCCCAGCCACCCCAGAAGTTCTTAACCAATTTCAGCATCAACTCTGAATCCAAAATCTCATCTGAATATCATTTAACTCAAGTACAAGTGTGACTTGGAGAAGGAGATGGCAACTCACTCCAGTATTCTTGCCTGGAGAATTCCATGGACAGAGGAACCTGGTGGGTTACAGTCCATGGGGTCACAAAGAGTTGGACATGACTGAGTGACTAACATGCATGCATGAGTGTGACCAGAGGTATAGTTCCTCCTGAGGTAGAATTCCTGTCCGGCTGTGAACTTGTGAAGTCAGACAACAACTTAACCTGTTTCCTAAATATGATGGGATAGGCATAGGATAAACATTCTCATTCCAAAAGGAGAAATTGGGAAGAGGAAAGGTGTCCTGGTCTTAAGCAAGTCCAAAACCTGGCAAGGCAGATTCACTAGACTTTAAGAGTAATTGTTTTTGGCTCAGTGCTCTGTCCTCTGGACTCAATAGAATGACTGCCCTGCTCTTTGGGACCAAGCGAGAGACAGTGCCTCTGTCTGGGCCTGTGCGCCCTGGGTGCATGGTGTGAGTGGCAGCCCTGCCAACTTGGAGCTTCCCTTGGAGCTGCCTTTCCTTTTTTTGAAAGGTAACATATGTTCACAGCTGCATTGTTCTTTTGGCTTGTCTTGTGGGATCCAAGAAATCCAGTAGCCTGCCTTCATTTCATCCCTCCTCTGTCTTCTTCAGTACAAGGTGGCAACTTTGCTGCGGCTATAACCCTATTTCTAGTCAAGGAAAATTAGAGTAGTAAAAATATAAACATAGAATTTGTTTGAAAATGGGCTTATGGTTAATGTAAGTATAGTGACATAATTATATATACATGTAAGGTTAAGTTCTCAATTTAGATTGAGCTTAATGGGAAAATATTGGTGGAGACCCTGGTACTAAAGTTCTTGTTATGTTTTTCAGTATAGACTATGGTCGAAGGAAAAGAAATGCCTTTAGGATTCAGGTGGAAAAAGGTAAGTCTTTTAGTGTTAGAGCCGAATTATTAATGAAGTCATAGAATTGTTTCAGCTCATGGCATTTTTCTTTTTGTTTCAGTTTTTAGCATAATTAGTAGTGAGAAAGAACATAAGGATCTAGCAGAATTAGAAGATGAACATCTGGCCAAAAGAGCAAGACACGGTGAAGAGGATAATGAGTAAGGATTATGGAGTGGAGGGTTTTTCTAAAACATTAACCTGATCATGTTACATTCCTACTTGTAAAACTTCCAAACAGGATAACTTGGCTCTTCATTGCCGATAAGTTCCTGCAGAATACTTACCTAACCTCTCCAGACTTACTTCAGACATGCGGAATACTCGCTGTTTCTCAGAGAGGTTAGATTCTTTCTTTGTGCCTTTGTGTGGGTGGTTTTCTGTAGCTGGAGTGTTCATTTCCCCTTCATGAACTTTCACTCAGCCTTCAAGAGTCAGCCTTCAAAAGGTTATTTTCTTGCCTTTCAAGCCTTTTTGGACTCCTTTCTCAGCTTTTCCTTAACTCAAAGGTAATTTAGTATAGTGTTTCTGTCATCTGGTATATGAGATTATTTGTGTTACTTACAGAACTTTCTCGTTAGCTTTGTTTTTCTCTGTCCTAATACAATGCCAGGTATGTAAAAAGGTGTCAATTAATTTTTTGTTTAAGAAGTAATATTGTTGACACTTTTATGACTGTATTGCAGTATAATTGACGTACAATTAGTAGTACATTTTTTTAAATGTACAGTGTATTGATTTTTGACATATCTATATACTCATTAAACCATTACCCTAAGCAAGATACGAAGCATATCCATCAACTTCACAAATTTTCCTGCACCCATTTGCAGTTTATTTTTCCTTCCATTCCTATTCTGAGGTAGCCTTTGATTTACTTTCTGTCACTATATATTTATATTTTCTAGAATTTTGTATATATGGAATTGCAGAGTATGCATTAATACTTTAAAAATTTAGATTCTTTCATTCAGGATAATAAGTTTGAGATTTATCAGTGTTGTGTGTATCAAAATTCCATTGCTTTTTATTGCCCTGTATGTATGTATGTATGTATGTATATACCACTATTTTTTTTAATCTGCTTACATATTAGTTTTGGATTGTTTTCGTTTTTTGGTTTTTACAAATAAAGCTACTATGATCACTTATGTACTGGCATTTTTGTGGAGAGTGTTTTCATTTCTTAATACTGGAACCGGAATAGCTGAGTCATATGGTAACTGCATATTTAACTTTATAAGAGACTGCCAGACTCTTTTTCAGAATGTTTGTATCATTTTACCTTTGCATCAGCAGTATGTGAGACTTCCTCTGTTACCATGTGAGAGTTCTACATATTACCAACATTTGGTATGATCAGGCTTTAACTTTAGATAGCCTGTAAAGGAAATGGCAACCCACTCCAGTATTGTTGCCTGGGGAATCCCAAGGACAGAGGAGCCTGGTGGGCTACTGTCCACCGAGTCGCAAAGAGTTGAACACGACTTTGTGACTAAGTAACAAAATGTATGTTAGCTGTAGGTTTTTTTAAAAGGTGTTCTTTATCAGATTGAGAAAGCTTCCTAATATTCCTAGTTTGCTGAAAGTTTTCATCGTGAATAGGTATAACATTCGTCAAATGCTTTTTATGTGGATATTTAAGGGTTTTATTATTGGCTTTTTCCCTTTATTCTATGAATCTGGTGAATTTTATTGATTTTTGAGTGGTAAACCAATCTTGCATTCCTGCCACAAACCCTACTTGGTCCTAAAACATTATCTTTGTAATATATTTTAAAACTCTATTTGCTAATCTTTTTCTGGAGATGTTTACATCTGTTTTCACACTGATCTGAATTTTTTCTTTCTTTTTTTCCTCTTTGTCAGGTTTTGGTATGAGTTCTAGCAGAATACTTATCTAACCTCTTCAGACTTTTGTTATAGTGGTCTTATAATATTAGTTGGAAAGCGTGTGGGTTTTTTGGTCTCTAGTTTATGTTTGTATAATGTTACTGTTATTTTGTTCTGGAAAATTTCATAGAATTCATCCAGGATTCATCTGGGCCTGGAGTCTTTTTTGTGGCTAGGAGTTTGATAACATTTAATTTTGGTAGACATAGGTCTCGTCCCCCTTTTTTTCCCTTACATCAACATTGGTAAATTGTACTTTTAAAAAAATTTGTTCATTTCACCTATTTTGGCATTTTGGCATTGAAAATTTGTGGCATTTATTGGCATAAAACTTTTCCAGATACTCTTTTGTTTTCCTTTTAATAACTGTAGGATCTATGGATGATAACTCCTTTTTGTTCTTTATAGCTGCTCTTTTTTTATTTGGCTTTACCATAGTTCTTATAATTAGTTTCACATTTGGGGGCTTATAATTGTTACCATTTTTGCACTATTGTATATGTAATAAATAATCCTTTAGTATATATATCTTTGTACAGATTTCTTTTTTATGTTGAAGTCCTGAAGCGGTATTTCTAGGATCAAAAAGATTTATATTTTTGAAATTTCTGGTACATATGCAGTTGCCATCCAAAAAAGTTGCCTTTGGTTTATATTCCCAACAGTTTTGTATAAAGAGTGCATTTCTCAACATGCTTGCAGTTCTAGTTATATTTGTTATTTAATCTTTGCCAGTTTTATAGGCAAAAAGTTGATTGTGTTATTTTCACTCGTAATATTTTGATAACTAATTTTGTGTTTCCTTTGTGAATTGCTTATTTATGGATTTTGTTTTTCATTTGAGATCTATTTGGACTTTCCTTATTGTCAGAGCTCTTTGTGTAAAATAATATCTCTTTTTATATGTGTTACAAATGCTTGTCACAGTTTGCCGTTTGCATTTTATTTTTGTTTATAGTGACTTTTAATTGAAAAATTATACGTCTTTACCTAGTCATATCTTTCAATCTGTTCTTTTATGATTTATGCTAATACACTTAGACCTCTGTCACAAGAGTATGTAGAATAATTACCTATACTTTTTTCTTATATCTGTGGTATTTCATTTAACTCTTGATAATTTTGTAGAGCATGAATTGTAGGGCAAAACAATTTTTTTAAAGCTTTTATTTAATCCTCTGATAAGCCAGTGTGTGCGTGCTCAGTCATGTCTGACTCTTTGCAACCCCATGGACTGTAGCCCGCCAGGCTCCTCTGTCCATGGGATTTCCCAGGCAAGAATACTGGAATGGGTTGCCATGCCCTCCTCCAGGGGATCTTCCCAAGCCAGGAGTCAAACCTGTGTCTCTTGTACGTCCTGCATTGGCAGGCAGATTCTTTACCACTGTGCCATCTGGAAATACGATAAGCCAGTGAGATAGATAAGGAAGCTGAGGCTCAGGTTACAAAGCTAGTATCTGGTGAAGATGAATTTTTTTTTTAAGCTGTATTTTGAATCCACACTTCTCTGATTCCAAAGCCTGGATTCTTTACCACCATAGTATTTTGCCTCAGTTTATTTTCTTGTTTTGAGTAGTATTTTTTTTTAGGATGTGGGAGAAAATCATTTACATTTCTTTTCTTCTTTTTACTGAGGTATACTGAAAGCTATTCTGATGATTCAAGTATGGAAGATTACCCAGACCCACAGGTAAGCCAGATATTTAATGAACCAACTTTGATTTTTAGAAAATCATTTTGAATCCTCCTCAGAAAAGACCAGTAAGGAATAGAGTTAGAGACTTTGAACATCTTCATTAGTAAATAATTGAATATTTCTGTGTGGAGCATTGAACTCATGGATTGGCCATCCTTCCAGTATTTGTGTGTATAGCCTGTTACACAGGGAAAAAGAAGGGAAGAGAATGGCCAGAAAAGTCATGATGATATTGTTATATTTGATCTAGTTGAATTGATAGGATAATAATTGCCTACCAGCTCATTTTCATACTTCGATGTTTTAGAAACAACCTTTCTTATTTGGTTTTATTTGCCAAGTATAAATTTGTACATTAACCTGGAATGGAGGGGGTACATCTTTTTGAATAGTAAATGTTTGTGAAGTATTGTATTGTGAGCACATGTATTTTCTGACTGTAATTGTTTTGGGAAAAGGTATTGAGAAGAAAATATAGAAAACTTAATACATGTAATCAAATTTTCATGAGTGCCTATTGAGTAATTTATGCTAAAATCATGTTTCCACCAGTCAGCAAATCATATGAACAGTTCGCTGCTCTCCTTGTATCGGAAAGGAAATCCGGATTCTGTTTCAAGTACTCCTGAGATGGAACAAAAAGAATCCATTACTTCACCACCACGGATAACTTCCAGAACAGGCTCCATTCCTTCAAAGGCCCCTGCTGAAGGTTCTGAAGGAGGATGGTTTATTGACAAAACCCCGGGTAGAAAGAAGGACAGTTTTTTCTCGGATCTATCAGATGAGAAGTGTAATGATAAGAAGCCGATCTCTGAGACAGAGGTATTTTTTATGCTGGCATTTTAGCCTCTTGTAGTTGGAATACATTACACCCTTTTCATTGAATGTAACACCATGTAGATTCTTGTGTTTTATAAAAGGCTTACAAACTTGAGATAGAATTTGCTCACTTCCCACTATGGTCATCATTTTCATCTTGGTCCAAGCTTCTACTCTTTCTTCCCTTAACTTTTGAAATAACCTTCAATTGCTTCTGTGTTTGATCCCCTAGTTTATTCTACGCACAGAGATCATTTTTTTACGAGTTAAGTCTGATGATTGTCCTTTTATTAAAAACCCTCCAGTGGCTTCATTCAGTCTTCAGTCAGAGATCTTGCAGTTGGCAGCCCTGCCTGACTTGGCTCCATGCTGTCTGTTTAATCTTATCTCCTGCTCCCCTCCTCTCCCACCTCCCAAGTTTGGCCTCAGCCACAACTGGGCTTCTTGCTGTTTCTGAATATGCTGACCCTTCTCTCATTTGGGACAGTCACACTTGTACTTTCTGTTTGGAACATCTTTCCCGAGATTCCTGTGGCTTACTCTCTCATTTCTTCTTTTAATTTTTATATTGATTCTTATTCTTGGCTGCACCGTGCAGCATGTGGGATCTTAGTTCCCCCACCAGGGATCAATCAAACTGTGCCCCTTTGTTGGGAGTTCGGACTCTTCACTACTGGACCACCAGGGAAGTCCCACCATCATTTCTTCACATCTTGTTTCACTTGTGATCTTCCCGGAGGCCTTCCCAGACATGTAAAATAGCGCATCGTTGGATATTCTGTTTCCTAACCCTACTTTTTTCAAGTAATTAAAAAAATCACTATATTTTAAGTATTTAAAATGACTGTTTGTATAATTGTTTTGGGGTTGTTGTATAAGAATGGCAACTCCAAGAGAGGAGGGGCTTTGTTTAATAATGTGTCCCTGGCTAAAATATGTCTAGCGTGAAGTTGTTAGTTTGTGAATTAGTGCCTGATAAACTTCCCGAGTTGTTTTTATTAGTGAAAGTTAAGGAGTAACTACCTCTGGTGTGCATCACAGAAAATTGATGATTGTAGACAGAAGGGAGGGTAGCTGCTAAAATATCTGTGTGGTTTATTTTCAGTTTAGGATGATACTTTGAGGGATCCAACATAAATAGATATACTATGAAAATGGATAAAATAAATAGATACTTAAAATAATTTTCTTTTAATTAATTAAAAAAATATTTATTTAGCTGCTCTGGGTCTTAGTTGCAGCATGCAAATTCTTAGTTGTGGCATGTGGGATCTAGTTTTCTGATCAGGGATCAAACCCAAGCCTCCTTTGTTGGGAGCAAGGAGTCTCAGCCACTGAATGACCACGGAAGTCCCTTTTTTTAATCTTTTTAAATTGGAATATACCATATATAAAAAAAGTAAAGCTTGATGGACTGTTACAGAGTGAGCACATCGGACATCATTCTTACTTGATTCTTTTAATGCCTGGCAGAGAGGGGGTTTCAGGTAATCTGTCTCCCAGTAGAGTGGCTGCTTGGGCTCTGGGTCTTGCTGTCTGGTATGGGAAATGTTAGCTGCCTGTGTCTGTTGAGCTGTTGAAATGGAGCTAGTGCTAATGAGGAATTGAATTTTTAATTTAAATGTAAAAACTATCAGTCAGTTTAGTTATTAGGAAACTTCTGCGTATATTTTAAATAACTTGGGTATGTGAATATACTTTTTCAGCTGTAGATTTTATAAAATATAAACACATCAAGTATTTCTCGTGAAAATTTTTTGTCTGAATTAAGATGTGCAGTAGATATAAAGTATCCACTGGACTTTGACAGCTTATTGTAAAAACAATGTAAAACATTTTATTAATAATTCTTAAACTGACTATATGTTGATACTGTTTTGAATATATTTGGTTAAATAAAATAGATTATTATTTTCTTAAAAAATACTTCCACTTATTTTTTCCCTTTTTAAATGTGGCTGCTAGAATATTTGGGCTTCCCTGGTGGTGCAGTGGTTAAGAATATGTCTTCCAGTTCAGGGGACATGTGTTCAGTCCCTTGGTCGGGAAGATCCCCTGGAGTAGGAAATGACAACACACTCCAGTATTCTTGCCTAGGAAATCCCACGGACAGAGGAGCCTGGTGGGCTATAGCCCACAGGGTCGTAAAAGAGTCAGACATGACTTAGCAACTAAACAATGACAACTAGAATATTTAAAATCTCATGTGTAGGTGGTATTATGTTCTCTCGGGTGATGCCATTCTAAGTGGTTTTCAAGCACCAAGCTCTTTGATTTGGCGAAGCCTCTCCCCTCTGCTTTTGAATTATTAATAGGCCTTTTCCACATCTATTTACTTTGTCTTTAAAGAACATTATTATTGTTGGCAAGGTCAAGGACAAAGCTCGACTTTTATGTTAAATTATATGGCTGTCAGAGCAGCTTTCTCGTCATATTTAATTTAGTGATTGATTAGACATCAGGTGAGTACCAACTACGTAAAAGGCTCAGTGAGGAATAAAAGATGAATGCTGTTATCTGAACTCCAGAAGCACACAACTCAGTGAGGAAGAAATAACATAGACAGGTGAGCCACTCATTTACAAGCAGATTGTATAGGCTCTGCCACAGTTGCAAATTCAGTGTTCTGAGAGTGTGAAGAAGAGATTAATTCTATCTAGAAGATTCTGGAAAGGTTTTTCAGGTTTTAGGAAGTAAACTGAGCATTAAGGTTGTGGAAAAGGACATCCCCAGCAGAGGTCACCCTTAAGCTAAAATGTTGGGAATAGCTAATGGGTGAAAGTACCAGGGTTGAAATGTATTTTTATTTATTTATTTTTTAGTAATTGCCCCCCCCCCCCTTTTAAATGGCCTAGTTCCAAGCATGACACGTTTAATTTTTTTTCCGCAGAATTCAAAAAATTCTTCTCTTCTGGAGAGTAACAAAAAAAGAAAAGGCAAGCTAAACAGCAAAGGAGGCAAAAAGAAGAAAGAAGATCTTCAGAAAGTAGATGGGGAAATAGAAGCTGTCCTGCAGAAGAGAGGTGAGATGGAAGTCTTGTGGGTGGCGGCGGCTGTGTTTGCTTTGAGCGAGACATTGTGATTCCAAGCTCTTTGGCCTGGGGAACCTCCTACGTGTGGAGACATTTACTAGAAAATATTTCAGTGTCTAATGGACCTTTGTTTATGTAAAGATTATTCAGTATAGTTCTGAGTCGCTACTGAATCACTAATCTTTTCACCTCCTCCTTTTTTGTTTACCAGCTAAAGCCAAGGGGCTAGAATTACAGATCTCCAGTGTGAAGTTCGAAGACGTCGGTGGCAATGATACAACATTAAAAGTTAGTTCAGATTCAGAATTTCTACCTCAAATGGGTATATTGCCAATCAAATAAGGCCTTCAAATAAGGTATTCAATAAGGTATTCAAATAACGCCTTCCTCTTTGTATCTAATAGGAACTGAGTCTAGAAAAGGAGGCCAGGAAAGTGAGAAGGGCAAGCCTGACTTGTCCCCTTCAGGGTCATGCGGGATACAAGAAACATATCTTCGGTTTTTTCACCATTTTAGCTACAGTGTGCATAAGATACTTGCTTTATCAGGAGTAGCACTTTAACAGTTGTAATGGTTAGTGTTTTTTTGTGTTTACTCTGTTTCAGTTACTATGCTAGTTACTATTCATTCTTTCTGCAAGGTAGGTATTATTACCCTTTGGAAATGGAAGCTCACAGAGGGGTTATTGCTAATGCCTCATGACAGTTACCAGAACAGGATTCAAACTCAGGTGTAAGTCTAAAACCTGTCTACTGCATGTTGCTGCTCCAAAGAACAGGTCCTTTCATTCCACATTGGTTCATTCCCTTTGGGGCTGTGAAGGACATGGTTCTGTTTATTCCTACAGGAGGTCTGCAAGATGCTCATACACATGCGTCACCCAGAGGTGTACCACCACCTGGGCGTCATACCCCCACGTGGAGTTCTTCTTCATGGACCACCAGGCTGTGGGAAGACATTACTTGCACACGCGATTGCTGGGGTGAGGTTTACTGACGTTTGTTTGCTTTTGTTCTTTTGTTGTTATTTGTTTCTATTTTTTCTCATTGGTCAACTTGAGCCAGACTTGGCGTATTTTCAGGAGGACTGATCCCTTCATTCTTTTCATGCTGCTCTTTGTGAGATGTTTGTTTTTTTTTTTGTTGTTGTTAATGTATCCAATTATATGGCAAGGGTCGGGTGGGAAGCCAAATAATATACTTATAAACAACCCATTTTTTTAACCCATAGTTCTTGTTTTAGTTTTAGTTCTTACCCGTTGTTTTAGTTCTTGTTTTTAGTCACTGTTCTTTCCATTTAAGCTAGTGGTTTTCAAGAGCAATAAAATTAAACTGGAGGATCATATTTTACATAGAACCAAATTTATTCAGAATTTGCATCCAGAGTCATGTTTTTATCCTTTTTAGTGTAAAAATGTCCTTTCTTAAATGGTGATAATAGATACTCAGTTGGCAAAATAAAAAGTTAGCAATTTTCATTTTAGCCCCATCAGGTTTCTTGGAAACTGTAAAATGCAAAATGTCCAAGTAAGTTTAGTTTGAAGAGGAGCACACTGTCAGTCGTTAATAGATAGTGTGCTTTGAAAGAAAATTGTTTTTCTAGGAGAAATTGATAGATTTGCCTCATTTATTCATTTGTTAAATAAATCTTTTGTGTGACTATTGCGTGCCAGACATTGAGATATAGTGATAAGTACAAGAAACTCAGTTTTTATCCAAAAGGGGTTTTTTGATCTAATACACGAGACGCGTTAAACTGTCTTTCACACAAATAAATGTTGCTTCATGGTTACAATTACACTGAGTGGGAGACAGAAGCAGTGCAGAATGCCATGTGGTGTGTTGTTGGTATGCTGCCTTTACCCACGTTAAGAATTAGGGTTAAAGAGAATATCATTGAGGAAGTGAAATTTAAAGATAGTCAGAAGAATAGTAGGGTTTAGGATGGGTTGTTGCCAGTTATATTGGTGGGACAGTGGTAGTTTCTCTTCCTTTAAGAATCTGCCTCCTCAGACTTGTTACTGGCTATTTCTCTGGGTTTCTTTGGTGGAGAAATGCCAGTAGGGTGTGTGGGAAATGACTGTGTCACAACTCCCTGCTGTTTCATATCCAGCAGATAAATAACAGATTTGTTTTGGCTCAGCTCTAAGTAAGGCAAATATATTTCTTAAGATTCAAGACCCTTTATTCAGAAGAGATAATAACAGTTTTATGATATCTGTAAAGTAAAAATAAGTCGAAAGTATCCAGTCAATGTGTTTGGATAAAATTTCAGATTTTTAAGTAATGTTTTTCATTGGAACAGTACAAAAAGATACGACGTTCCTCAGAAAATTGGTCATTTAAAAAATGTAATTTTGAGAGAGGGACTGAGTAAAGAAAAAGTAGGTAAGTGAAACTTTGAAAATTTAGTCATTTTTTAATATGTTTGTGCATAGGAACTTGATCTTCCAATTCTCAAAGTAGCTGCTACAGAGATTGTATCTGGAGTGTCTGGAGAATCCGAACAGAAGCTAAGAGAACTATTTGAACAAGCTGTGGTGAGTCAGCTAATGACTGTAATGTCAGGTTGTCAGATTGTATAAGGCTATATGGAAGTTCTTGTTTTCTTTAAGGTTGGTATTTGTTAACATGTTCACTGGCTATTCTTTTCTAAACGTAGTAATTTGTTCCTCATGATGGCTAAATGTTTAAAGTAGATTAATTGATAGATTGTTGGGTAAAATAATCTGTTGAATCTGAAAATAACATAATTGGTGAGAAGTTCTGACTGTCATACCTGATAGCGATATGCTAAAAATAGATTATCCTTGTGATATTTTTTTTTTATTCTGATTATAACTCATTAAAATTTGGCTGCTTAAGAACTTCTGAGGAAGATGACATTTGTATTCCATTGAAGTTTTATTTTCAGTATAGTGTTATGGTTAAATGTACTTTCAAGTTAGAAACAGAGGTTCAAGTCCTTAGGCCACTGCATACTAATTGTGTAATCTTGGGCAAGAGATTTAACCACTCTTAACCCTGAGTTTCCTTACTAGCAAATAATACTGATCAAATCTCATGGGTTGTTGATTGTATTAAAGGGTTTATGTAAATTTTTAATGTAGTGTCTAACACATAGCAAAAGCCATGTAAATACTGGCTATGACATCATGCTCCTTTGACCAGTCACTAGTCATCACTGTGGTTAAGAAGTTAAAAATACTGATAAGTTTAATTTTACATTGTCATCATATGCGTCCCAAATACATTGGGACTGGTGAATATGGCCAGTGCGTCTGAAATGCAAAGCTGAGAAGATAAAGTATATTTTACCAGTACTTGAAAATGTTTTTTTAAATAGTAAGAAAGTAGCAAAATTTGTTACCTAGTCCAAGCTCTGTATTGCTTGCTGTGGCAGGTCAATAAATTAACAAGTAGTTGGGGCTGCTGCTGCTGCTGCTGCTAAGTCGCTTCAGTCGGTCCGACTCTGTGCGACCCCATAGACAGCAGCCTACCAGGCTCCCCGTTCCTGGGATTCTCCAGACAAGAACACTGGAGTGGGTTGCCATTTCCTTCTCCAATGCATGAAAGTGAAAAGTGAGAGTGAAGTCACTCAGTCGTGTCTGACTCTTTATCGACCCCATGGACTTCAGCCCACCAGGCTCCTCTGTCCATGGGATTTTCCAGGCAAGAGTACTGGAGTGGGGTGCCATTGCCTTCTCCAGAAGATAGACTGCTGCTGCTGCTGCTAAGTCGCTTCAGTCATGTCCGACTCTGTGTGACCCCATAGACAGCAACCCACCAGGCTCCCCCGTCCCTGAGATTCTCCAGGCAAGAACACTGGAGTGGGTTACCATTTCCTTCTCCAGTGCATGAAAGTGAAAAGTTAAAGTGAAGTCGCTCAGTTGTGTCCGACTCCTAGCGACCCCATGGACTACAGCCCACCAGGCTCCTCCGTCCATGGGATTTTCCAGGCAAGAGTACTAGAGTGAGGTGCCATTGCCTTCTCCGGAAAATAGACTAGTGTCCCCCACACCATCCTCCCTGGGTTAGAATATAGGTTTTTTTAATTCCAAAAAGGAGAAGGGCTAAAGTCCTTGTTCCAGTCAGACTCCAGAGGGAATGTGTTCATTTCTTCCTTCCTGTAGTCATTCACAGGTGGGCCTGGTCAGGATGTTTCCTGTGAGCCAAACATAGACTGGCATTAGAAAAGCTGTGGGCATGTACAGAAGGTGCAGTGGAGGGTGGGAAGGATACTATGCAGAGCACAGCTACATTCTTTAAGGCGTTACCTGTTTTCCAAAATGAGCTTGATTTGTTTGTTAACTGGCGTACAACAGAAAGACAGGTAACCACATATGTGTTTATGGTGAAGACAATGATGAATGAGGATACAAGTGACAAAGGGAAAAATTAGTTATTAGTTCTGTGCTTATCTAGCTCTGAACCAGTGCTATGCTGGTACGATGCCTAACAGCCGGTACTTAATAAACATATGGTCTAGTACCCCTCTTTTCCAGTCTCCCCATTTCCTGGTGAAAGTCGGTACAGTAAGACATGTGTAAACTGCTTTCTTTAGGGTAGTTCTTTTGGTGAATGGTCTCTGAACTTTAAGATTGAAAAAAACATATATACTTAACCACACCAGTATAGGGGATACATTTACATTTATGATTTTTTTTCTTATTTCTCTAGTCAAGTGCACCATGTATCCTCTTTATTGATGAAATTGATGCTATTACCCCCAAAAGAGAAATTGCTTCAAAAGATATGGAGCGAAGAATTGTAGCCCAGCTCCTAACCTGCATGGACGGTGAGTTTGAAACAGTGAATTCACTTTAAGATAATGTTTTTTTTTTTTAAATATTGTAAGATGTGAAGATATGAAATATTTAAGTAGCATAAAACTTAGAGTACAAAGCAGAAATCTTTTTCTTTTCATAAAAAATTATATCATTAATTTTTGGAGTATGTCTTATTATTTATTTTTAACACATTTACACACATATATAAATACACTAAAATCTTGTGTTGCTTTTTCCAATACTGTGTACCACACACACTGTTCTATACTCTTTGTATCTTAATAATATCTTGGAAATGTTGCCATTTAAAAAAAAAATTCATTTTTAATTGATGATTGGTTTACAACATTGGTTTGATTTCTGTCATACATCATCATGAATTAACCATAGGTGTACATATGTCCCCTCCTTCCTACCTTCTGCCCAAATGTTGCCATTTTAATCCATTTATATCTAACCTCTTTTTAATTGCTGCTTGGTATCCTTTAGAATAAATTCATTATATTGTACTTAAATATTTCCATTTTGATGGATATTCAAGTTGTTTTGATTTTTGCTTTACAGTGAACTGTAAGGGATATCCTTAAATGGGCCTTTTTGGTACACATAAATTTTTCTAAGATGAAGTAATGGTTAAAGATTACACATTTAAAATTGTTATAAGAAATGGCAAATTGCTTTCCAAAAAGACTTTTCCATTTACGTCTTTACCAGTACTATTCGAGAGTCACCCTTCCTCCAGATTTTTCCCAACACTAAATTGTTTTAGTTTATGACACTCTGAGGGATGAAAAGTGGCATGTTTGTTGTTATTTGCATTTCCGTGATTACTGTTGATGTAGATCATCTTGCCATAGTTTTTGGCTTTTCATATTCTTTCCAAAATCCCTTTTTTTATCTTTTTCCCATTGATTGAATTTTTAAAAATTTGAGTGAATACTATATTTTAATATATTATAGAAACAAATCCTTTGTTAAATGTAGTACAATTCCTTCCTATCTGTAGCTTGTTTTTCAGTTTTGTTTAATGGTTTTTGGATACAAATTTGGAAGAAAGAAATCAGCACAAGTAGAACTTCTGGAACTAGATCTTACCTGCTGGAAAATAGCATATGTTTTGTGTACATAAGAAAATTTGAAATAATATGTAATTTGCATTTCTTGTGATAGTAGGTTGTAGGTTGTTTATTCTGCTGTTTTATTCTTATGTAAAATTTTCTTGGAATGTCTTAAGGCCTATGTTCTGAATTACCATCTATTTAAATTTATTTTTTAATTGAAGGATAATTGCTTTACGGAATTTTGTTGTTTTCTGTCAGACCTCAATGAATTACCATAGTTCATTGAAGCTAATATGTTATCATAAGATGCACCATCATTTTATGTACATCTGAGAAGGAAAAAGACATAACACCAATCAGAATATGACATAAAGCTTATTACATTGATAGCATAAGCATTCTGATTTCAGAGATATTAAAATGTGGAAAAATGACTAAGTATAGGGATTAAGCAGACTGCTTATTACTAGAACATTACTGAAAGCTCTGTTAGTTGAGGTTTTTGGTGTGTCTCTGTGTGTGTGTTAAGGTTTCCTTTTTTAAAACAGAATAGGGAAAACAGTAAACAATTCCATTTACATAGTCAGCCTGTTACTGAACTGAACTTGGATCCAGTTGCATGATGCCCAGCAAAGCCAATTTACTGATGCTGGGTTGTGGTGAAAGAAAGTACGGTGTTTATTGCACGGTACCAGGCAAGAGGAGTAGGTAGCGAATGCTTGAAAGACCCAAATGCCTGATGCTATCAGGCAAGGGTTTTTAAAGGCAGCGTTAGAGGTGAGGGTTTCAGGGTGCGTGAAATCAGCTCTTGGGACATTTTTCTGATTGGTTGGTGGCATGGTGATGTTTCGGGAATCTTAATCATCAGCCAGTCTGGGGTCTCTCTGCTTGTGGTCGGCATGTAGTCACTGTGCTCCACTGGGTAGAGGGTCTTACTTTCTATAGAACAACTCAAAGATCCCTACAGATTGTTATCTATATATCCCTTCCTGTGACTCCCTTGTTCTAATTATTAGCTGCTTGAGTTCACTTTTTAGAACTCTGGGAGGACCAGACAAGAAGCAGAGGACATGGAGGGGCTTGTACCCAGGAAAGCCCAGCAGGATCTTGCTTGGTTTCAGCCCTGCCTTTTCTTTGATACTTCTCAGTGCTGAGGGGGAACAAGAGTGAGACAAAACAGGAAATAAAGTGTTGGATAGAGGTGTCAATCATAAATTCTGCAGAGGAACTTGATTTTGGGGGGCTTGTTTCTTTCTCCCCAAATAACCTGTGACTTGTAGTCATTTTTCTTCCTACAGTTTGAGAATTTTGTAAAAACATTATTAATTCAGAGTTTATAAATCTGAAATTGTAGTAAGTTAAAACTCTTAAGTAAGTTAATATGTAACAAGATAATTAAGACCACTTTAAAAAAAATTCTAATTTTAATAACGAAACTCAGATGTAATTCTAATTACTAAGACATGTGAAGGATGTTAAAAATACCATTTGTTTATGAGAAAACTGATACACAGCTGAAGGCCAGATGCAAACTGAGTCATTGGCAAAGTATCAGCTAGAATCCGGATATTTATTTACACATACAATTAATGACCTACTCACGAATGCTTTATTTATGAGAGCTGTTACCCAAGAAACGTGTTAACTAGTTTTTTTTATTAACTCTGTAAAAAGAACTGAAGCTTCATTTTTTTAAATACTCAGAAATTCATTCTTTTGGCTAATGTAACTTCAGTTTAAAAGATCAAGTCCTCTAGAAGAGGGAGAAAAGGAATGAAGTTTGTCTTATAGTGGATGGCCAATCCTAGCTGAGGTCTGATTTTTATCTTTCTAGAAGCTTTTGAAGCAACCTTTATGTTGCTAAGTATTGATTTCCTGGGGAAGGATTTTTTTCATTACTGAAGATTTAACAGATTTCCATGATTGTTCTTTTTGAATTCTGTTACTAACCCTTGCTGTGTTCAGAACTCATCACCAAGACTATATTGTCTGAGCAACATGAACTAGGAAAAGGAAGCTGACTGCTACCCTTGGTCATTGTTTCTAGCTCTGAGAATGAAAGCACCCCTGAATTAGCAGGGGAATAGCTTTGGCTCTGTGCCAGCATTAGTGCAGGAAGGGTTCAGTTATGAGAACATCTTGCTGTGACTGCAAGTTTGTAACTCATGGTGCTACCTCAATTAAGGGGTGTCACCTTGTTACCTTTGAAATATAGGTCTCTTTGTTCACGGATCTCCTTTTGTAGCATATGAGTCTCTTTTTTTTAGCTGATTCCCTTTCTTCAGTTTTCAAAAAGTGTTAAAGAGCTTTCCTGTCTCACTTAAAGACACACCTTATGCATATTTTCTTTATTCAAAGAGTAATTACTTCTTTATTCAAAGAGTAATTACTGCCAACTAAATGCTTCTAATTTGGTTCTGTTTTGTAAC
The DNA here is from genome assembly GCF_055505025.1 of Bos grunniens. Classification (NCBI taxonomy): domain Eukaryota; kingdom Metazoa; phylum Chordata; class Mammalia; order Artiodactyla; family Bovidae; genus Bos; species Bos grunniens. The sequence goes on from NC_141180.1 coordinate 53,626,368, forward strand.
CCCACCCATGTAATTGTCTCTCTGCCTCTGCCATTCACTGAAACTAATCCCAGAAAGGTCATTGACAATTACCACTGGCCACATCTTTGGGCGTGCTTTTAGCCCTCACCCCTCTGAACCCACCTCTTAAAGTTAACTGGTGGAAGGGACTCTACCGAGTAGTGCTGGCCCAGGGCAAGCACCCAGTGAGTGTTAGCAGTGGGTCTGGGAGCATCTGATACTGTTGTTACCTTGTCCTTACAGGTGTCAGCACACTTGACTTGAGTAACACACTGTCCTTCTCCTGTTCTCTGATAGCTCTCTAACACTTTCTCTTACTTGCCTCCTTTTCCCCATCCTTTAAAGAAAGATATTCCATACGGTTTCACACTTGATCTTCTTTTCTTCTTGCCCTCTCCCTACTTCCAGCTATCTCCTGTTCAGCTCATCTTTGGAAAACTTTGAAATTACATCTCTAACCTTCATTTCTGATAAACTTCCAACCCATGTTCACCGCTGCCTGCTAGATACTTGCAGGTAAGTGTCCCACGTCCCCTCATACTCAGTGGGTCCACTGGCTTCGCCTGTGGCCCTTCCTGCTGTCTGACCCGCCTTCTGTATTCCATATTTAAGGTAACAGCTTCCAGACTGAGTTGTCTTTGTCTCTTCCTTCTCCTCCTCCTCCACATTGAATCATTTGTGTAGTGCTTTTGATGTCATCTACAACTTGGACCTTGAATTGGGGTTTTCTTTTTTATTTCCTTTGTGCCTGCCTTCACTCATCTGTTACCTGATTATTGTATTCAAATCACAGCAAACTCTTGTATTTATTCCTTTTTATTCCATTCAAAATTATTATCAGAGTTATCTTTCCAAAACACACATCTTAACAGAAAAACATTTCGTGGCTTCTGTTGGCAAAAGAATGTTCTATAAACTTCCCATGACTTGACTGTTAGAGGACTTCGTTAGCCATTACCTGTGTGTGGGGCAGGGGGCGGCGTGGTTGGTGTGTAAACCTCAGTCTCTCCGCTAGTCCACTCTGGTTCAGTTGTGAGAAATAATGCTTGTGGAAGGCACACTTTAGACCCTGTATTCTGTCCATGAATAAAAATCTGTGACTAGATTAGTTGCCAGAGCAACTGGAGGCTATGTTGTATTCCCCCGTCTCAGTGCCACGAGTGTGTTTGAGATACTTACTACTGTGTCTTGCCCAGACTTCCTGATGGTGGACCACTCTCCCTGTCTAAACATGGTACAGCTGTTTGTACCTCTGTGCTTTCACTCATTCTCTTTCTTCCATGTACGATTTCATTAGCCTATGTCTCCTTGTTAATAGCCTATCCACCCTTTAAGCCTTTTTGGAATGTTACCTGCTCCCTAAGTTCTTCCTGATTCCTCAGTCTGAATTCATAATATCTTCCATTGTATCACTGCAGTGCTTTGTTTATACTTCAGTTCAGTTCAGTCGCTCAGTTGTGTCCAACTCTTTGCAACCCCGTGAATCACAGCACGCCAGGCCTGCCTGTCCATCACCAACTCCCGGAGTTCACTCAAACTCAGGTCCATCGAGTCAGTGATGCCATGCAGCCATGTCATCCTCTGTCATCCCCTTCATCTCCTGCCCCCAGTCCCTCCCAGCATCAGGGTCTTTTCCAATGAGTCAACTCTGCACATGAGGTGGCCAAAGTATTAGAGTTTCAGCTTCAGCATCAGTCCTTCCAATGAACACCCAGGACTGATCTCCTTTAGGATGGACTGGTTTGATCTCCTTGCAGTCCAAGGGACTCTCAAGAGTCTTCTCCAACACCACAGTTCAAAAGCATCAATTCTTCAGCACTCAGCTTTCTTTATAGTCCAACTCTCACATCCATACATGACCACTGGAAAAACCATTAAGTGAAGTGAAGTCACTTAGTCGTGTCCGACTCTTTGCGACCTCATGGACTGTAGCCTATCAGGCTCTTCCGTCCGTGGGATTTTCCAGGCAAGAGTACTGGAGTGGATTGCCATTTCCTTCTTCAAGAAAAACCATAGCCTTGACTAAGTGGACCTTGGTTGGCAAAGTAATATCTCTGCTTTTCAATATACTATCTAGGTTGGTCATAACTTTCCTTCCAAGGTGTAAGCGTCTTTTAATTTCATTGCTGCAATCACCATCTGCAGTGATTTTGGAGCCTCAAAAAATAGTCTGACACTGTTTCCACCGTTTCCCCATCTATTTCCCAGGAAGTGATGGGACCGGATGCCATGATCTTCGTTTTCTGAACATTGAGCTTTAAGCCCACTTTTTCACTCTCCTCTTTCACTTTCATCAAGAGGCTTTTTAGTTCCTCTTCACTTTCTGCCATAAGGGTGGTGTCATCTGCATATCTGAGGTTATTGATGTTTCTCCCAGCAGTCTTGATTCCAGCTTGTGCTTCTTCCAGCCCAGCGTTTCTCATGATGTACTCTGCATAGAAGTTAAACAAGCAGGGTGACAATATACAGCCTTGACGTACTCCTTTTCCTATTTGGAACCAGTCTGTTGTTCCATGTCCAGTTCTAACTGTTGATTCCTGACCTGCATGTATACTTACTGTGCTTCAAATAGATTGAGTTGCTTGAGGACAAAGTTTGTATTTTCCTCACATCTTTCACGTATTGCTGCTGCTGCTGCTAAGTTGCTTCAGTCGTGTCCGACTCTGTGGAACCCCATAGACGGCAGCCCACCAGGCTCCCCCGTCCCTGGGATTCTCCAGGCAAGAACACTGGAGTGGGTTGCCATTTCCTTCTCCAATGCATGAAAGTGAAAAGTGAAAGTGAAGTTGCTCAGTCGTGTCCAACTCTTAGTGACCCCATGGACTGCAGCCCACCAGGCTCCTCCATGCATGGGATTTTCCAGGCAAGAGTACTGGAGTGGGGTGCCATTGCCTTCTCCGTTTCACATATTAGGCATTTAATAAATGTTAAATGTTAAATGTTATGTTTTATATTTGTATATATAATATATAATTGTCATTGTGTAATACTTTAACCACTTAATAACTTGGATAACATTAGTACCCTTAGTGTCAAGTGTCTTGTTCACCACTCATCCTCTGTCTGGTTCTTACTAGATCTGAATAATGTGGCTGCTACAGCTCGGGTCCTAGTCATTGGAGCTACCAACCGACCAGACTCCTTAGACCCTGCTTTGAGACGTGCAGGAAGGTTTGACCGAGAAATATGCCTAGGTATCCCAGATGAAGCGTCCAGAGAAAGGTATACTCTTAGAGAATGAAATTTGTATGCCACTATGTCATCTGAACTGCGTGTTTTGAAAATGAGGGGTGAGAAATGCCATGAAGCCTTCTTTCTCTCTTATCTCTTTCTTTATGTGCCAATGAAATTGATTTGGAAAGGAAGAAGCCCACGTTAAATTAATGCTTAAGAAAACAATTTACTCACTAATACGGCAGTGGTTTCAGGCTGCTTTTCCAGTAGTGATAATGGACTTCTGTCCACACTCATTTGTCTGATCTTATTAACAATGTCTTTTGTTTTTTAGGTGGCTGTCAGCCTAGGGAGAGTGTTTAGAGCTATGGAGTAGTGCTCATTGGTTCACATGTGGGTTAAATCTGAGTACCGTATTTTAACCTGTTGCACTAATCTGCCTAAAACTATAAGCTCCCTGACAGATAATTAAGGGGCAGCCAGAGAGTTGGGAACTGTCTGTCTGCTGTAAGACCACCCTTTCCTAGTGATTGGGTTTGAATGTCCACAGAGCAGAGAGGTGTCCACCAGCATCTCAATAACAAAAATATCTGGGGAGGCACTGTTCAGGCAGTGGAGTAAAGGAAATCTAGTAAAGAAGTGTTCTGAAATACTGTATTTATAATGACTTTCAGCTTAAGTTCATGACACTAAATTGCTGCACACGCTTACTAGCAGCTTTTAGGGAAAGTGGTATATAGTGAAAGGATAGGCATGGGGACAGGGAAGACGGGTAGAGATGAACAGGAGACTTCATGAGTGCTGAACACAAAACTGACCAGAAGACACTGGGCAGGAGAAAGTATTAGGAAGAAGAGGTCATCCTTCCCTTCTTGCTAATACTTAATGTGGCTTCAGCTTTTGACTGATTGGCAGTTGCTTCCTCAGCTGTTGTATTCAGCGTCATCTATAGGTATGCTCATTGTGTTCTCACGTGTATTAATATAACCTTTAAACGGTTACTCAACTATTCAAGTTAAGTTGTTTGTATTTACTTAGGAAACGTGTATTAAGCATATAGTATATGTATACTAGTGGGATAGGTAATGTAAGGAATATAAAGAATTCTAAACCCTTGCTTTTAGGATGTTTACGGTACTGAAAGAAAAATAAGTCCTGTATCCTTTATCAAATCTTTTTTTTGGTTAAGTGTCAAACTTCATCATAATAGAGACATAGACACAGTAAAGCCCACCATCCCTACTAGATAAAATTGTTCCTTGATCCACTCACTATTCCATCATCAGTCGAGTCCTTAAAGGGCTTTCCTAGGTAGTCATATTTTGAAAATATTTAAGCCTACAGAAAAGTTGAAAGAATAATACAATAAATATATGTATGTTTAGCTGAATTTACCACTTGTTAACATTTTGCTATGTTTGATTTCCCTCTTTATGTAAAAACATCATGTGTGTATGGGTGTGCGCATGTGTATATATCTTTATTTTTTGCCAGCCCACATGAAGGATAGTTGAAGAAATTATGATACTTTAGCTGTAAATACTTCTGTGTAACTATACCATTTTCCACAGTAAATAAACTTAACACTGATAATAATATTACTCAGTACAATCTATTCTGATTTTCCCAGTTGCCCCCAAATGTCCATTGTTCTTTTAATCTTTCATTTTTTTTAAAACCTAGAATAAAGGAACAAACCTGCCATGTAGTTGGCATGTCCCTTTAATCTCCTTTAAAAAGTCTTTAGTCATTAGATACGGACATATTTATAGTTGACATGACATAATGCCTGGGATTTGCATTAAAACACTCCAGAGGGAAAAAAAAGTAGGGGATAAATAAGACTGTGAAAATGTTGATAATTATTGAAACTGAGTGATTAAAAACATGAGGGTTCATTATTGTGACAGTTTTAAAGCATATATTTGTAAATTCTCGGTCCTCCTCTTAGTGGGAGGTGGGTCTGTGTCTCCTCTTCTTGAATCTGGGCTGAGTGACCCATCAGTCAATACAGAATAGGGGAACTGATGCTACGGGACTTTTCTTCCAGGGCTAGCTGATATGCTGTAGACAGTGTAGAGCTCAGTTTCTGAGTCCAGGCCACCTGCTCCAGCCTCTTTACTCAATTGTCTTAAAACTGGAAATCTCTTAATGGTAGTTTTCTCCTCCTTTGGAGTTTCCATGTCAGTGTTAGTCTCTCAGTTGTGTCTGACTCTTTGCGACGCCATGGACTATAGCCCACGAAGCTCCTCTGTCAGTGGGGATTCTCCAGGCAAGAATACTGGTGTGGATTGCCATTCCCATCTCCAGGGGATCTTCCCAACCCAGGGATTGAACCCTGGTCTCCTGCAAGCAGATTCTTTACCATCTGAGGAGTTTCCATAGTATGATGACCAAAGTTAACATTTTTTTAGGAGTAGACTGTTAATGAAAAAAGGATGATATTTATTTTATGTTAGCTATTTTTTCTTTAACATTCTAAATTTCTTAGTATTCTTATGCATAGTAGCAAATCAGATCTGTGTTTTGAGGAAGTAGTTCTTTTTTTTAAAATTTATTTATTTTTGGCTGTGCTGGGCTTCGTTGCTGCTCAGGCTTTTCTCTACTTGTGGTGTGCAGGCTTCTCGTTGCTGTGGACTTTTTTGTTGTGGAGCAGGGGCTCTAGGTTGTGGGCTTCAGTAGTTGCAGCCCATGTGCTGAGTAATTGCAGCTCCTGGGCTCTAGAGCACAGGCTCAGTGTTTTTGGCACATGAGCTTAGTTGCTCCACAGCATGTGGAATCTTCCCAGATCAGGGATCCAACCTGTGTCTCCTGCATTGGCAAGCAGATTCTTTACCACCAAGCCACCAGGGAACCCCAGGAAGTAGTAGTTTTTTTTTTTTTTTTTTTTTAGGAAGTAGTTCTATAATGAACTTTTTCTTCACTCCTACTATTTACAGTATCTAAGTGAAAATTTTCATTTATAAGTAATGTTCATCTGCTTCTCTTCTGTTCACTTACATGATCCCAAAGGGTGTTTCTATAACTTATTGTCCAGTAGCTTGACATATTAAACTATTTGTTTCTCTTACACATTTGGAAATTTCACAACATGTTATTTTGTCCAGGTTAATGTATAATATCACAATATCTAAATAATAATAATCAACATTTATTGGGAACTTACTATGCATCAGCCAGTGTTCTGGCACCTTTGCATATATTCACCTAACATCCCATGATTAAGTGCTATTATAATTATACTTAACAGATGAGAAAACTAAAGCACAGAAATGAAGTAACACAGAGTGGCAGAGCTGACTTCAAACTGAGGTGGTCTGGTATCAGACCTTTTGTCCAGAATATCTTTGCTATTTTTAAATTTTATTCAGTATTGCCAGAAATTATTTTAAGTATTCCTTTAGTGGTAATAGACTTCCCTGCTGGCTTAGACGGTAAAGCATCTGTGTGCAATGTGGGAGACCCAGGTTTGATCCCTGGGTCTGGAAGATCCCCTGGAGAAGGAAATGGCACCCCACTCCAGTACTCTTGCCTGGAAAATTCCATGGACTGAGGAGCCTGGTAGACTACAGTCCATGGGGTCACAAAGAGTCGGACACGACTGAGTGACTTCACTTTTTCACTTTTAGTGATAATAATTATCCAGAAGTCCACATTTCATTGACACATACCATGTTGCCAGTTGAGTTCAGCAAAGTTTCTCACACATGAAATACAGGGGATCAGCAGTAAATAAAGATGAAATTGGAGAAATAACTGTCCTAATATAGGATTGGGTATTAAAGTTTGTATCAGCATAACTTTTCGTGATGAATAAAGCTAATGGTTTGAGTTTAGAGGCTTTTTTTATTTTTGGCAGATGTCTGTTTAATTTACTCTAAAAGAATTTACCTTACATTCTTATAAATCATTTATCTTATTTCTTCTGTAATACTGTCAAACTCTTATAGGCAGAATATTTTTTAAAAACCTATTTTTTTATTCTATTGTCTAATACAGCAGAAATTTATAACTTAATCCCTAATAGAATAAGGTGGGATATATATTAGAGAGTTAGCATTTGTTAAATAAGTGAACTATTTGATCTTACATTATGTCTGTTAAGTGAACTGTTTGATCTTAAGTTGTGTCCGTTATAATACCATTGACAGAGAAGAAAGACTTCCATAAACATATATAGTTTTTAATATTTGGCTGTGTCGAGTCCTAGTTGCAGCACTCAGTATCTTCGTTGTGTCACATGAGATCTTTATTGTTTTGGTGCGTGGACTCTCTCTAGTTGTGGCCAGGGGCTCAGTAGTCACGGCGTGGGGACTTAGTTGCTCCGTGGCATGTGGGATGTTCGTTCCCCGACCAGGGATCAAATCCATGTCCCTTGCATTGCGAGGCAGATTTTACCGTCTGAACCACCAGGGGAGTCCCCATAAATATATTTGGTGACTTATTTTTACTAGTAGGTTAGGAATCTCAATTTCTTTTCCTTGTCTTTTCCACAGAATACTTCAAACTTTGTGCAGAAAACTAAGACTTCCTGAAACTTTTCATTTTCGTCACTTAGCACACCTCACGCCGGGCTTCGTTGGTGCTGACCTGATGGCACTCTGCCGAGAGGCAGCCATGTGTGCAGTCAACAGGGTCTTAATGGAGCTGCAGGGGCAGTACAAGAAAAATCCTGAGATTGAAGCTTCGCCCTCTGAAGGAGACCAGGAAGAAAGGACTGGGGCTGAACCCACTTCTAAAACACAGGTGCTTCCTATCCAGGTACCTTAAATGACCTTAAACTTTCCATTTGAATGTTTCTAATTTGTGTTAACCTTAAAAGCAGGCAGGTGTCAGTGTAGTTGAAGTTTGCGATTTTCTGTTTCCCTGGAACTGTGTCTTTAAAATAATTGTTATACCCAGTATATGTAAAATTTCCGAAGTACAAGTTTTACTTTTTTCAGTTGATTCCAAATAAATTCCCTTTGTAATAATGATTATGAGGTCTAGAGCAGGAGTTGATACACTGTGGCACGCTGTGGCCCACCTGCTTACCTCCTGTTTTTGTAAATTAAAATTCTGTTGAAGCATAGGCGTGCTCATTTATTGATGTAGACTCTTGTTCTGTTTTCGTACATGACAGCAGGATTCTCATAGGTGTCTGTACAGCAGAGAGTGCACGACTCACAAAGTCTCTGGTGTTTACTCTCTCTTTCCAGAAAATTTGTCAACTCCTGTGATAACATTGACATTTGGTTATAATTCCAGGTTATCTTTTGTTAGGCAGACTAAAATAGTCTGCTGACATAACCATATCCTTGGCCCTACTTCAACTAGGGGACAGTGCTGGGAATGTGAGGGGGATGTTTATCATCTAAGATCTGTTAAAATTTTGAGTCTTGTGAGTCATGAAAACTCAATATAACATTTATATAGCATTTTATAGCTTGAACAGGGGGATTTTATATAATTTGATCCATATAACTTTATCAAATAAATACCATTCCTGTCCCCATTTTATAGTCAAAGAAATGAAGCTTAAGAGATGGTGACTTGCCTGAGGCCACGTGGCCTCTAATTTCCAGAGCAGGGGCTTAGATCCAGGTCTTTGGTTTTCAAATCATTTGTTTCTTTCTTACTCGTTTGGAACCAAAAGGATATCTGTCAATAATAATAATAGACTTATTCCTTTTATAATAGTGCATGTAAGCTAGGATTTTTATCAAAATTCACCTGTTTCTTGAATATGTAAAAAGTGAAAATTGGAAATATGTGGTTGTTGAAATGAATATTTACCAATTGCTCATGCCTTAGTATAGTATATAAAGATTATTTTTCTTATCTTTGTTAATAGTTGATATATCTTTTCTTGACTAAATCAGAGCAAAAGAAATGACCTATATCAATGAGGAAAATTATTAAAATGTATAGAGGTTTATATACCTTACAGAAATGTTACACTAAGTGTAAACAGTAACTTTTTCAACAAGCTTTGTGGTTTTTCAGTTTTTCCCTCATTTGTTTCCTTTAAGGAAGAATTACAAAGGCTGCTGGGGTTGCTAAGGAACCAAGATCCCCTCTCAGAGGAGCAGCTTAAAGGACTGTGCATTGAGTTGAATGATTTCATTGTTGCTCTGTCGTCTGTCCAACCCTCTGCCAAAAGGGAGGGCTTTGCCACTGTCCCTAATGTGACATGGGCAGATATTGGTGCCCTGGAAGACATTAGAGAAGAGCTCACCATGGCGATATTGGTAGGTGTTTCTGCCACTAAATGTTGTCGGTGTGTGTGATGCCTAAACAGCCATGCATGTGTACTGGGTTATATATCTAAATTGGCATGATGATATACTTTCTGTGATAGGTTCTCTTGTAATATTATTATTACATAATAATATATCAATTATAATAATATAATTATTATTGTATGATAATACGATAATAATCATTATTGTATAACAACACAATGGTATTATTGTGACACCCCAATGATGGCTTTTCATTCTTCTGAGATTTGTTTTATATTTACTCTTTTGGTTGTGTTTGAATTCTATGGCACTGAGGTTTAAAGAGAAAAAGATTTAGGATTCAATGAAGAATAAATTGTTTGAGAAATACTTTCTGAGCTCAGTCACACTCATTGGGATCAACAGTTTTAGTGCCCATGAAACTTTCGGTTAATTTTCATTTACTCTTTTCCACTTTCATGCTCCTTCATGGTTCCTTAATGATTTCCAATCCATTTCAGTTCAGTTCAGTCGCTCAGTCGTGTCCGACACTTTGCAACCCCATGGACTGCAGCATGCCAGGGCTCCCTGTCTATCACCAACTCCCAGTTTGCTCAAACTCATGTGCATTGAGCCAGTGATGCTATCCAACCATCTCATCCTCTGTCATCCCCTTCTCCTTTTGCCTTCAGTCTTTCCCAGCTCAGGTGGCCAAAGTATTGGAGTTTCAGCTTCAGCAACAGTCCTTCCAATGAATATTCAGAACTGATTTCCTTTAGGATGAACTGGTTGGATCTCCTTGCAGTCCACGGGACGCTCAAGAGTTTTCTCCAACACCACAGGGCAAAAGCATAGATTTTTCAGTGCTCATCTTTCTTTATAGTCCAAGCTCACATCCATGCATGACTACTGGAAAAACCATAGCTTTGACTAGACGGACCTTTGTTGGCAAAGTAATGTCTCTGCTTTTTAATATGCTGTCTAACTTTTCTTCCAGAGAGCAAGCATCTTTTAATTTCATGGCTGCACTCACCATCTGCAGTGATTTTGGAGCCCCCAAAATAAAATCTGTCACTGTTTCCATTGTTTCCCCATCTATTTGCCATGAAGTGATGGGACTAGATGCCATGATCTTCGTTTTCTGAATTTTGAGTTTCATGCCAGCTTTTTCACTCTCCTCTTTCACTTTCATCAAGAGGCTCTTTAGTTCTTCTTCACTTTCTGCCGTAACGGTGGTGTCATCTGTATATCTGAGGTTATTGATATTTTTCCTGACAATCTTGGTTCCAGCTTGTGTTTCATCCAGTCCAGCGTTTCTCATGATGTACTCTGCATTTAAGTTAAATAAGCAGGGTGACAATATATAGCCTTGACATACTCCTTTCCCAATTTGGACCAGTCTGTTTTTCCATGTCCAGTTCTAACTGTTGCTTCTTTACCTGCATACAGATTTCTCAGGAGGCAGGTCAGGTGGTTTGGTATGCCCATCTCTTTCAGAATTCTCCACAGTTTGTTGTGATCCACACAGTCAAAGGCTTTGGCATAGTCAATAAAGCAGACGTTTTTCTGGAACCTCTTGCTTTTTTGATGATCCACCAGATGTTGGCAATATGATCTCTGGTTCCTCTGCCTTTTCTGAATACAGTTTGAACATTTGGAAGTTCATGGTTCACGTACTTTTGAAGCCTGGCTTGGAGAATTTTGAGTATTACTTTGCTAGTGTGTGAGATGAGTGCAATTGGGCGGTAGTTTGAGCATTCTTTGGCATTTCCTTTCTTTGGGATTGGAATGAAAACTGACCTTTCCCAGTCCTGTGGCCACTGCTGAGTTTTCCAAATTGGTGGCATATTGAGTGCAGCATTTCCACAGCATCATCTTTTAGGATTTGAAATAGCTCCACTGGAATTCTATCACCTCTGCTTTGGAGAAGACAATGGCACTCCACTCCAGTACTCTTGCGGGGAAAATCCCATGGACGGAGGAGCCTGGTAGGCTGCAGTCCATGGGGTCGCTAAGAGTCGGACACAACTGAGCAACTACCCTTTCACTTTTCACTTTCACTCATTGGAGAAGGAAATGGCACCCACTCCAGCGTTCTTGTCTGGAGAATCCCAGGGACGGGGGAGCCTGGTGGCCTTCCATCTGTGGGGTCGCACAGAGTCGGACACGACTGAAGTGACTTAGCAGCAGCAGCAGCTTTGTTTGTAGTGATGATTCTTAAGGCCCACTTGACTTTGCATTCAGGATGTCTTGCTCTAGGTGAGTAATCATACCACCGTGATTATCTGGGTTGTGAAGATCTTTTTTGTATATTTCTTCTGTGTATTCTTGCCGCCTCCTCTTAATCGCTTCTGCTTCTGTTAGGTCCGTACCATTTCTGTCCTTTATTGTGCCCGTCTTTGCATGAACTTTTCCCTTAGAGGTGTGTAAATATTAAAAGAAAATACATGGAGATGATAGTGAACAGGTATCTCCTGCTGTTGACTACATGGAGTACTTCTGCTTCTGATTTCTTAAAGGGGAGCAGTGCCTAAAATTTTTATAGCCTAGAAATCTAGAGACATTTTCTAAAAATTTCCGAGTTTAAAATGTTGAAATATTGTATCTAAAATGTTCCCAGAACTTACATTTAAGTATAAATTTTTTAAGAGCAAAGATTTTAAATTTATCACCCTTTACCTCATGCTGGGAACAGAGGGAAGCACTCTATGCTAAGCCCTGTTCTTATCTTCAGGCCTCACAATCAGTGTTGAAAATAGGCATCTAGAGATAATTTGAATATGCAGTATAGAGTGGACATTTGTAACAGGTCGATGTTGGGATTGTGTTTTCCAGGCACCAGTACGTAACCCAGATCAGTTCAGAGCTCTTGGCTTGGTGACTCCAGCTGGAGTCCTCCTGGCTGGTCCTCCTGGCTGTGGGAAAACTCTGCTCGCAAAGGTATGGCATAAATCAGTGGCATGTGTTTTGTTTCTTACTATCAGGGTAATATGAATTCAACTTTAAATGTTACAGTGGGATAATTTTGCATAGTTTCTATTAGAAGTTCATTTTGGAAAGACTAGCAAATTTTCTTCATGAAAGTTTCCCACTTTTATTTGAATTACAAAAGATAATATCATTGAAAATTTAGAAAAGAAAAATTTTAATACATCAAAACCCCATCGATTTTAACAGAAATTGTATATTCTATGTATTATATTGATTTTAATGAGCATTATCACATAGTTGTAGTTTGTAGCTAAGATTGTTTCCTGCCTTGGTATAGTTATTTATAAGTGAAGTATTTTTTTCTGCATTCCTTATTGCAGTTGTTATTTTGAAAACTTCGTTTTTTACCGTATTAACAGAAAAAATAGATAAGCAAAAGGGGAAAGCATTACTTATAATCCCCTCTTTCTTCCCTGCTAATAATTTCATTTTGTTGTTAGTCCTTCCAGATGTTATTCTCCACTTACATATCAAGATAACATACATAACTTTTACACATATATGTACAACTCTAAGATTTTTAAACATGGATTTCTCACTCAGCGATACTTCTTGAACATCTTCCCATGTCAGTATACATAGATAAACATTAGTGTTCTTAATACCTGCAGAGTATTCTGCTATAAAGATGCTCTATAGTTCATGAAATGATCCCCTGTTTAAACAACACTGCATGAAACAGTCCTGTGCTGACATTTTTGTACTTTGATGGGTAATTTTAGTAGAGTGCACTCCTGAATATTTCTTTAGTGAAAAGAATGCATGCATTCAAAGGTTTTGATCCATTACCACTCCATCAAAATACTTTGTTACCCAGGTGCATTGGATCCTTTACCAAAGTGTCTCCTAAGAAGTTTGTGCCAGTTTCTCCCCTTTCAGTAGAATATGAGTATCTGTTTCCCCAGCACCCTGAATTAGCAGTAGCCGTTGACACTGTTTTTAATATTTGACAGTCTTATAGGTAAACATGGTTATCTTCCAGGTTTTAAGTTATGTTTTAAAAATATGGCACCCCACTCCAGTACTCTTGCCTGGAAAATCCCATGGACGGAGGAACCTGGTGGGCTGCAGTCCATGGGGTCGCTGAGAGTCGGACACGACCGAGCGACTTCACTTTCACTTATCACTTTCATGCACTGGAAAAGGAAATGGCAACCCACTCCAGTGTTCTTGCCTGGAGAATCCCAGGGATGGCGGAGCCTGGTGGGCTGCTGTCTATGGGGTCGAATAGAGTCGGACAGGACTGAAGCGACTTAGCAGCAGCAGCAGCAGTGTGTTTTTAAAAATAATGTGTTTTATTGGCTTTTTTCTTGATGAATTGTTTGTTCATATCCTTTGTTTTCCTACTGACATGCATGTGATTTTCTTTTAATCACTCTTCATATAGTAAGATCTGTTATATTTGTAGTTTATCAGTATTTTGGGCCTTCTTATTTTGTTAATCATATTTTTGACACTTTTTAAGTTTTGTGGCTTTCCCTCCTGCCCCCAGTAATCATCTGGGCAGTTTTCTCAGTCTTTTGTGATTCCTACCTTCCCTTTGGAATCAAGCTTACTAGAGTCATTTTTGTTATTTGTAACTTACATTAGTCATGGTTTTTAGTGTCTGTATAATATTCCATCTATAATGTACTTAATCCTTATCACCTTTTAAAGACATTTGGATTACTTGTAAACAAATTAAAATTGATGCCAAAAATAAATTAATTGATTAAAAATAAAATTATAGAATCAAAAAGTAAAACCAATGGCATTTTTAGTAAGTTTCACAGCAGCCAAATAATTTGTGGCTCCTCAGTAAATACCAAATATCCACAGTGCCATTTGCTCATGTGTGTGTGTATACATGTAAAATTTTTTAAACTTATTTTTACTTATGTCATTAAATTTTCTTGCTTAATGCTTCTAGTACTCTTATACAGCATTGCTGTAAAGGAGTTTGGGAGCGGATGAGAATAAAGGAGGGGGTTGTTGGTCTGCATTTTTTCACAACAGTTTTAGAAAACTTTAGCCAGAAGGAAGGTCCTGCAAGCTAATATGTGGATTCACTGGGTTGATGCAGTTCCCTGGTCTGGGTGCCTTGTCATGTTTGTTTGTTTTTGAATTGGTTATATTTGCACCTCAGGTTCTTATTAGTTACCCATTTTATGTATGATACTGTGTGCATGTCAGTTGCAATCTCCCAGTTTATCCCTCCCCTCTTATTTACATTTTTAAGAATTCTTGACAGTTAAGTGGAAAATGGACTGGAGGAAGACAAGAGGGAAAGGAAGGTAGTCAGGGTTTTGGGGGTTTGATTTGATCTGGGTTTTTTGCCTGTTCAGACAATAGGACATGATATGGATGAAGGTGATGGTATAGTGGACAAATAGGAAGTGACAGACTCACCTACGTTTTAGCATTAGAGCCAGTAGAACTTCCATATGGGTTCACTGATCTAACAGGAGATCAAGCGGAGACACTGTGGCTTTGGCTTAGAAAATATATTTACTGGGATGAGGAGGAAAAGAGTTTGGGGTGTGGGGTTTGGAGTGTTAGGGGAGATTCAGGAGTCCTGCTTTGGAAATGACAGACTTGAAATTCCTATAAGATCCAAATGGAAAAGTTCCAAGTGGAGATGCTGAGGAGTGTGTTGAACACAGATCTTGAACTCAGATATCAAGTTTTAAACATAGAAAGGAGCTTTATTCCTTGATCGTTTTGAAGTTTTGAGTGATTTTATTTAGATTTCATCTCTGCATTCACAGTATAGTTTTTGGATTCTTCTAAATGTATCACCATATATTTCTCCTTATTTGCTGTCAGTGGCTTTAAACCATACAGCTTAATCTTTATTAAAAAAATAATCTGTAAGTACCATAAAGGACAGAAAAGGTATGGACCTAACAGAAGCAGAAGAGATTAAGAAGAGGTGGCAAGAATACACAGAAGAACTATACAAAAAAGATCATGATCTAGATAATCACGATGGTGTGATCACTCACCTAGAGCAAGACATCCTGGAATGTAAAGTCAAGTGGACCTTAGGAAGCATCACCATGAACAAAGCTAGTGGAGGTGATGGAATTCCAGTGGAGCTATTTCAAATCCTAAAAGATGATGTTGTGAAAGTGCTACACTCAATATGCCAGCAAATTTGGAAGACTCAGCAGTGGCCACAGGACTGGAAAAGGTCAGTTTGCATTCCAGTCCCAAAGAAAGGCAATGCCAAAGAATGCTCAAAGTACCACACAATTGCACTCATCTCACACACTAGCAAAGTAATGCTTTAAATTCTCCAAACCAGGCTTCAACAGTACGTGAACCATGAACTTCCAGATGTTCAAGCTGGATTTAGAAAAGGCAGAGGAACCAGAGATCATATTGCCAACATCCGTTGGATCATCGAAAAAGCAAGAGAGTTCCAGAAAAACATCTGCTTTATTGACTGTGTCAAAGCTTTTGCAGAGAAGGCAATGGCACCCCACTCCAGTACTCTTGGCTGGAAAATCCCGTGGACGGAGGAGCCTGGAAGGCTGTGGTCCATGGGGTCACTGAGGGTTGGACACGACTGAAGTGACTTGGCAGCAGCAGTAGCAAAGCCTTTGACTGTGTGGATCACAACAAACTATGGAAAATTCTTCAAGAGATGGGAATACAGGCCACCTGACCTGCCTCCTGAGAAATCTGTATGCAGGTCAAGAAGCAACAGATAGAACTGGACATGGAACAACAGACTGGTTCCAAATTGGGAAAGGAGTATATCAAGGCTGTATATTGTCACCCTGCTTATTTAACTTATATGCAGAGTACATCATGAGAAATGCTGGGCTGGATGAAGCACAAGCTGGAATCAAGATTGCCAGGAGAAATATCAGTAACCTCAGATATGCAGATGACACCACCCTTATGGCAGAAGGCAAAGAAGAACTAAAGATCCTCTTGATGAGAGTGAAAGAGGAGAGTGAAAAAGTTGGCTTAAAAGTCAGAATTCAGAAAACAAAGATCATGGCATCTGGTCCCATCACTTCATGGCAAATAGATGGGAAAACAGTGAGAGACTTTGTTTTCTTGGGCTCCAAAATCACTGCAGGTGGTGAGTGCAGCCATGAAATTAAAAGACGCTTGCTCCTTGGAAGAAAAGTTATGACTAACCTAGACAGCATATTAAAAAGCAGGGACATTAATTTGCCAACAAAGGTCCATCTGGTTAAAGCTATGGTTTTTCCAGTAGTCATGTATGGATGTGAGAGTTGGACTATAAAGAAAGCTGAGCGCCGAAGAATTGATGCTTTTGAATTGTGTTGGAGAAGGCTCTTGAGCATCCCATGGACTGCAAGGAAATGCAACCAGTCCATCCTAAACGAAATCAGTCCTGAGTATTCATTGGAGGGACTAATTTGAACTCCAATACTTGGGCCACCTGTTGCAAAGAACTGAGTCATTGGAAAAGAGCCTGATGCTGGGAAAGATTGATGGTAGGAGGAGAAGTGGGCGACAAAGGATGAGATGGTTGGATGGCATCACCGACTCAATGGACATGAGTTTGAGTAAACTCCGGGAGTTGGTGATGGACAGGGATGCCTGGCGTGCTGCAGTCCATGGGGTCGCAAAGAGTAGGACACAACTGAGCAACTGAACTGACTAAAGTACCATAAAGACTAATATTGATGCTTTTGAATTTTGGATTATAGATGAATGAATGACTGATTGCTTTCATTGGGCAGGGCATTTGTGCCCAGTGAGATTATGATTTTACTAGGATTCTAAACTCAGGCTTCAAATATGCTTACATATACCACATTTATGCAAACAAAAGATTTACATAAATGTTTCTGGTCATTTTCATCTAAGTTTTGTCTGAGTAATTTGTGAAAAGTATTGAGTTTCTTTTTATTCCCATTTGTCTATTGTCCTTCTAATGAGAAAGAGGCAGCTATGAAAAGGGGGAAATAGAGATAAACAGCAAAAATTCCTTGTATTAAAAAAA
Source organism: Bos grunniens (assembly GCF_055505025.1). Classification (NCBI taxonomy): domain Eukaryota; kingdom Metazoa; phylum Chordata; class Mammalia; order Artiodactyla; family Bovidae; genus Bos; species Bos grunniens. Next base: position 53,643,705 of record NC_141180.1, read on the forward strand.
AAATTCCTTGTATTATCACACATTTTTAGTATTTTATTGTATCCTTGTCTTATTTATGTCTTTTTTCTCTTACTAGGCTGTTGCAAATGAGTCGGGGTTAAATTTTATATCTGTCAAGGGCCCTGAATTACTAAACATGGTAAGTTGCTGTGGCATTAGCTATTATTTTTTATTAGGAAAAGTAATGGTCAGAGTACAGGGTCCTCAGATTGTTGAAATAGTCATGGTATTTTGGTAAAATCACTGCATTAGGAGTGAAGAGATTGAGCTTTGCTTTGCTATACTGTTCACTGTGTATAAATGCTTTCTTAATTAAGTCTGTTAACATCTGAGCCTAAATTTTTTCACCAGCAAAATGGAAATAATCAAAATAGTCAACATTTTAAAGTGTTAACTCTGAATTTGTCAAGCACTTTACATGTATTATTCTTCAACAACCCTGTGAGGTACATATTATTGTTGCCCTGATTCACAGATGAGGAAACTTAAGTTTTGAGGAGTTGTATAACTTGGCCAGTGCCCAATAGCTTGGAGTTAGTGGAGCTGACATTTGAATCTTTGTCGTCAGACTCCTAACCTGCTTTCCTTCAGATGAGCTAAGGATTAATAAATAAAAATACTTAGAGGGAAAGAAATCAAAGTATTTACTATATAATAACTTCTTTCTGCATTTAAGCAATTTGTATCTCAAGTTTGAGACTTTGAATTTCTTATTTCCTGTTTATGCCTATGAAAAGTAAAAATGCCATTCTATAATATTCAAAGAAAGAAGAAATGAAAATGGTATCATTTGTTTAAAAAGCCTTTTTCAATTCATTCAGTGCACTTTTTACATTTACTATATATTTTATATTTATCCCTATATTAAGAAAATAACTTTTAAGTGTGGTAGTCATGTAGTTAATGTTAAAACTACTATCTTTTAGGGGTAGTAAAATATTTATAAATAAAGTTATGATGTCTGGGCTTTCCATCAAAATAACAAGAAGAAAGAAAGTGGACAGGGTTTAGATGAAATAAAACTGATCATGAATTGTGTTGATAATTATGAAGCTGGGTGATGGAGGTATTTGGGATTCATTACATTATTATGTCTACTTTCATTATATGTTTGGAACTATAAAAACAAAGCCACTTTTTATAAATGTTATGTGTTCTTTTATAACTTGATTTTGTTATTTTTGTTAAACATTATAATATTTTCCTTGTTGATATATTGCCTCTAGTTATTAGTTTTATGTGTAGTAGTCTATTGAATGACTTATAACCACAGTTTTAAAAACTTTGTTACAACCTAGAGGGATGCATGGATTGGGAGATAGGAGGAAGGTTCAAGAGGGAGGGGAAATATGTATACCTATGGCTGATTCATGTTGATGTATGGCAGAAACCAACATAGTATTGTAAAGCAATTATTATCCTTCAATTAGAAATTTGAAAAAAATAAAAACTCAGTTTTTTTTCTGGATAGATGTTTAAGTTGAGCATTATATACAAGTCAAAGTGCAGCAACAAAGACCCAGTGCAGCCAAAATCAATTAGTTTAAAATGATAATAATTTTAAAATACCTACTGAATGTTTCAGTTCAGCATTCCAAATTTAATTTTTGTTAATTTAGATTTTTTCAGGAAACTAAATTGGTCTGCTGTATTTGTACACTGTGCAGGATGTTATGGTCACAGAAAAATTAGAAATGGTCATGGCTTCTGCTTTCCAAGGACTTATGTTGTAATATGGTGAAGGTATTGTAGAATAGCTCAGAAATTACAACAGTAGGAGGTGCTATAAGAGATGAGAGAGCGATGGGAAGAAAGATCAATGATCGTTTAGACTGCAAGAACTGTGTTGAGGTAGGTTGGAAAAGCAGGTCCTGTGAGAGAAGCAGAGTAAGGCAAAGTACAATGAAAGCTATAGGACAGATCTGAAGAAAAGGAGATCTCCTCAGATAGAAAACAGAAGTGCTTTAATCGCTGTCATCTCTGATGTCTTCTGTGCCTTACTTTCATATGGCCATGTAGTCATACAGTAATATAAAAGATACTTTAGATATAATTGGTGTTGTAAAGATGTTTTCAGATTCTGTCTTATTTAGCAATATTAGAAAAAAAGCTTTTCTTAGTTAACTAGGTTGAAATTTTACACAAATAATTTTTTGTGCCTAGCTAAAAGTGAAACTATTTTACATATAACTTTTTATTTTAGTTAGTTCTAATGTTATAGCTGCCTGTGAATTGCTTTGTATTTTGATTTTACCATACAGTATGCATTTATGAAACCTGGTAGATATCTAGCTGGCTTGATTTGCCTCCTCTGATGCTATATTATGATCATGAGTTCTTCCTTTAGCAAGATGACCTATATAGAAACAACAGTAGGACAGTAAGTTGTCCTCTTTGCATTTAAAATACTGTTGAATTAATGAAAATATATGCTGGGTGTTTTATATGCATAAAGCTTTGATCAGTTCTAAAATGCCATAGAATTGTGGAATTTTTCTTGACCTAGAAGAGACCTTATATTCTATTTAGTCTTCGTTTTATAAATGAGGAAATTTATAATAAGTTTAAATAAGACTTAATTTTACGAAGTCGAACCAAATAAAACTATTTTTGTAGGTCAAAATGGTTAAATGTCAGCTGTTGTCTGTGGTTTGACCTAATGCTTTTTGAACTCTGATATATACATGTCATTTAAAACTAGTATTACTATAATTTGGCCCAAACTCCAAAGTTGAATTGTTTCTACATTTTATTTCCATTCTGTGTATGGTCAGTATGTTGGTGAGAGTGAGCGTGCTGTGCGACAGGTTTTTCAACGAGCCAAGAACTCAGCACCCTGTGTGATATTCTTTGATGAAGTGGATGCCTTATGCCCTCGAAGATCAGCCCGGGAGGTAGGTATCATAGTTTAGTGATTACAGATTTTTTTGAAGCACCAAACCTTTTTTAACTTCTTGTAAAGTTATGTAGAGTTCAAATAGTTGTTTTATAAAGTCATTCCTTGAGAACGCTGAGACTGTTTAAGTGAAGAAAGCTAGTAATTTGAAAACGGCCTAAGGATAACAGTTTTATTTTTATTAGTCTCTGTATTCATTTTGTTTTCCTGTGTATTATTTTGGTTTGTCATACCTGTTTGACACAAGTGTGTTGTTGGGAATGGAATGTTAGTTCTGGATAGCTTACCTTGTAATCTGATTATTCTTTTCAAGGTTCCTGAAACAGTAGAAAATATAATTTCAGACATCATGTGCTCTAAGTAGGGTCAGATAATACGCTTTAAGATTCAGCACCATTTCTATCTGGGGAAGATATGAATTGATCTGCATTAAATACCACTTGCATTACTACTGTGAGTCACGGTTCTTAGAAATTTCAGTACAATGAGTGCTCAGAAATAGGTCTCAGGAATACTGTTATAAAGAGCTGGAAGAGTAGTGAAGCATAGTATAAAAAAACACATAACCTTTCTCTTGGATGTTGCCCTGAGCTTTGTATTACATGCTTCACGGAAAAGAGAAAAGGCCTCAGCGTCCCAGCTGATAGCTCTGGATATCCAGTGTCCTGGGGAGTCTGATCTGGCATCCAAACACTGAGTCTTGGGACTTCCCTGGCAGTCCAGTGGTTAAAACTTCACATACCAATACAAGGGGTGCACGCTTCATCCTTGGTCAGGGATCTAAGCTCCCACATGCCTTGTAGCCAAGAAACCAAACCTAAAACAAAAAATATTGTAATAAATTCAATAAAAACTTTAAAGATGGTCCACATCAAAAAAATCTTTAAATACCTTAAAAACGAGAGCTGAGTCTAGATTTGCCTAAAGGGAAATTCACTGTAGCTGTTAGATCTTTTTAAAAAATTTATTTTATTGATGTATAATTGATTTACAGTGTTGTATTAATTTGTATTAAAGCTAACTGATGGTATTAATTATACTAATATTGATATTTAGTGCATTAATATTTATGTTATTTGTTATATTAATATTTAATATTAATGCAATTAATATATATATAATATTAATTGTATTAAAGCAAATTGATTCAGTTATACACATGTACATTTCTTTTCATATTCTTTTCCATTATGGTTTATCACAGGATTTTGAATTCTCAGCTGTTCACAGGATTTTGAATTCTCAGCTGTTGCTTCTTCAACTGACTCAGAAGCGTAAAACTTTGGGACTAGCTGAGCCTGAGACTGAATTTCATTTCTATCTTTATCTAGCTTTGAGACCTTGGACGAAGAGCCTCTCTCAGCCTTGGTTTCCTCATCTGAATTGTGGATAGTAGCAGGATTGCGGGGGAAGCACTCTGACAAGAACATGTTTTGCACAGTGATCAGATACAGTGACTTCTGGAAATGATATTATATCTTTTGACAGAAACTTTCATTCAAGTTAGCAATTACAATGTTTTGTATGAAAAAAAAATAGCAGTGTGTTGTTCTTTTTATTAGGAACTGATGGAGCTATATTTATTAATGTTTTAGACAGGGGCAAGTGTCCGAGTGGTGAATCAGCTGCTTACAGAGATGGATGGTCTGGAAACACGTCAGCAAGTTTTTATTATGGCAGCCACTAACAGACCAGGTAAGAAAGAAGATTATAAAACAGCTTAGTTGTAAAACGGACAACTGAGCGTAGTCGTCTACTGAGCTTAGCCAGTGAATGGAGGCTGAATCATCACGTGGCCCCTGTGTTTTGTTCTTTCCAGCATCCTTGAGTATTGTCTTCCTCTCTACTGTACCTCACCCATCACTTCCTCCCGATTACATTGAGGAGCCACATAAACTTAAAAACAGATGTTCTGGGTCTCTCTGCTTGTATTGATGCTTGTTTAGCAGTTCTGTCCCATTGTATTCTATCCTGTGACATTCTGTGTGGTTGTTTATAACTTCTTTCCTGGTTAGCTTTAAGAAATCCGCTCTTGCCTAATGTACTGGTCAGCTATTGCTGCGTGACAAACTGCTACCATACTTAGTGTCTTAAAATCACCATTTTTGCATTGTTCCTCATTTTGTAGGTCAGGAATTCAGGGAGGGCTTGTCCAGGGGGTTCATCTGTGATCCACATGCCACCAGCAGGCATGGCTGGGCCAGAGAATCCCTTCCGAGGTGACTTCTCTACTCGTGTCTGGTGCCTTGGTGCTCCTTGGCATTATGCCTCCCCTTTCCCTCAGCAGTTGTCCTCTTCCAAGGCCTCGCCATGTGGCTTGACTTCTGTTAGCATGGCTCTCTGAGTACTCCCCTTCTTAGACAACAGCTGGATTCCAAAGAGATAAAGGCAGAAGTTGCCATTCCTCTTTAAGGTAAGGCCCAGGTTAGACAAATTCTCTTTGTCAGGACAGTGACAGGAAGAGCCAGATTCAAAGGGGGAGAATTCGGAATGTAAAAACATGTAGTTATCTTTAATCCTTGTTATGTAAATTTTTCTCTCATCATATTCTTTGTGTTATGGTGCAAGTTATACATTCAGCCTTACGGTTTGGTGTTGTATATGGATCAGTTATATCAGTATAGTTTTCTTTAATCTCAGAAGATTTACTTTTTCACTCATTTCTACAGAATTTTTATTATATGCCTGGTCCTACTGAGCTTTGGGAATTCAAAGGTTAACAATTCAGAAAAACTTATTTGCCTGCATATGTTCTGATTTGGGGCTGAACAGGGAATAAGTAATAGGCAGTCCAATAAAACAGGGTAAGAGGATGGAGAATGTCTATTTTGGGGAAAGGAATGCTAACTTAGATATGATGGTCCAGGAAGCCTTCTTCAGAAGAAGTGACATATGAGCAGGAAACCAAATAATGTGAAGAATTGAGCCATACAATAATGTGAGAGAAGGCGTTCCAGGTAGGAAACAGTAAGTGTAAAGGCCCTGAGGTGAGAACAAGTTTGGAGAACCAGCTCGGCTAGTGTGTCTCAAGTGAGAAGACCTGCGGGGGGCGGGGGAGTCAGTAATGGAGAGGAGCAAGGGGCCTTTCAGGCCACAGTATGGGGTCTGGGTTTTATTCTGCCGTGAAGATTTTTTGAATGGGAATGATGTGATCTAGTTTTCTTTTTATAAAATACATGACTTTTTTTATTAATAACTTTGTATTTTGAAACATTTATAAACTCACAGGAAATCATAAAAAATAATGCATAGACATTCCATTTACCCAGTTGTTACATTTTACATAACTATGGTACAAAATCAAAACCAGGAAATAGACATTTGTGTAATTTTGTCTATTTCTGTGCTGTTTTAGCACATGTGTAGATTCATGTAATCCAATTGCAGTCAACACAAGAACTGTTCCATCACCACACAGACCTCCTTCCTGCTGTCCCTTTATGGAAATAACCACCTCTCTCCCCCCATCTCTAACTCAGGGCAACTGCTAGTCTGGTCTCCATTTCTATAACTGTATCACTTTAAGAATTTTGTATGAAAGTAATCATACAAATTGTGACCTGTAGGTTGACTTTATTCACCTATTCTAATGCCCATGTTGTTCAGTTGCTAAGTCGTGTCTGACTCTTTGCAGCCCAGTGGACTGCAGCACACCAGGCTTCCCTGTCCTTCACCATCTCCCAGAATTTGCTCAAACTCATGTCCATTGAGTCGGTGATGCCATCCAACCATCTCATCTTCTGTGTTCCTCTTTTCTTCCTGCCTTCGATCTTTCCCAGCATTAGAATTCTTTTCCAATGAGTCAACTCTTCACATCAGGTGGCAAAATATGAGACTGATTGAAATTCTTGTATGTATCAATAGGCTGTTCCTTTTCAGTACTGAGTAATATTCTATGGTGTGGAGGTAGGTCCTGGTTTGCTTAACCATTCTCTTCTTGGGGGCATTATGTTCATTTCCAATTTTTGAGTGCTTCATGTAAAGCTGCCCTGAACACCTACATACAGGTTCTTGTGTGGACATAATTTGTTTCTTTGAAATAGATGCCTGGGAGCATGGTTGCTGGGTCATATGATAAATATATGTTCATTTTTAAAGAGGTTGTCAGACTTTGCTTGAGTAACTGTGATTTCTATCAATAAGGCTAAGAGAGATTCAGTTTTTCTTGCATCTTTGTCCCAGTCTATAGCTTGTCTTTTCATCATCTTATTTCCTTTTATACATTACTTTCTGAGGACCATGTCTAAAATCTGTTTTTCAAAACTATGTTGCAAAGATTGTCTCCAGTGTTTTCTTTCAAAGTGTTGTGGTTATGTTTCACACTTAAACTGTGATCTGTTGTTAGGTCACTTATGTGAGGCACAAAGTTTAGGTCAAAGGTTTTTTTTTCCCCCTGTGGTATCTAGTTGTTCTACCATCATTCATTGAAAAGACTCCTTCCTCCACTGAGTCACTTTTACACCTTTTTCAAAAATAAGTTGGTCAGTGCTGGCAATGAATAATTGGAGTTTGAAATTGAAAATACAATACCATTTACATCAGCACCAAAAAGAAAGAAAAACAGGGACTTAGGTATAAGTTAATAAAATATGTACAAGATCTGTATGAAGCAAACTATGAAACTCTGATGGAAAAAAGTCAAAGATCTGAATAAATAGATATCTCTTGTGTCTGATAGGAAGACTCAGTGCTGTCAAGATGTTGGTCTTCCCAGTTTGGTCTATAGATTCAAAACAATCCTAGCAAGTTTTTTTTAAAGAACATTTGTTTCTAAAGTTGATATTGAAGGGCAAAGTTTATATTCTAAAGTTTATATGGAAGTGCAAGTTTATTCTAAAGTTTATATGGAAAGGCTAAAGTTTATTTGGAAACGCAAAAGACTCAGAAGAGCAAGCACAGTATTAAAGGAGAGAACAGGGACTTCCCTGATGGTCCACTGGTTAAGAATTCACTTGCCAGGGCAGGGGATTCGGGTTCAATCCCTGGTCCAGGAAGATTCCACAGGCCTCTGGCATTGAGGCCCGTGAACCACAACTGCTGAAACCTGCATGCTATAGAGCCTGTGCTCTGAAACAGGAGAGGTCATGGCAGTTGAGAAGCCTGTGCACCACCATTGGAGGGTAGCCCCTGCTTACCACAACTAAAAGCCTGTGTTCAGCAACAAAGACCCAGCGCAGCCAAAATATAAAAAGTAAATAAAAATTTAAATAAACAAAAAAGAATAAAATTGGAGGACTGGCACTACCCAGCTTCAATATTTATTATAAAGCTGTGATAATCAAGACAGTGTAGTACTGACGAAAGGATAAGATAAATCAATGGAACCGAACAGAAGCCAGAAATAGACCCACACAGATATAGGCGACTGATCTTTGACAAAGGAACAAAGACAGTATCCTAACAGAAAGGATAGTCTTTTCAACAAATGGTGCTGTAACAGGTGTACACTCACATGCAAAAAAAAAAAAAAAAACTAGACGTAGATCTTACGCCTTTCACAAAAATTAACTTAAAATGATATTCTTAACCTTGGGGATCTGTAGCTAGAATTTAAGGGATCTAGACTTCACTTTCACTTCTCACTTTCATGCATTGGAGAAGGAAGTGGCAACCCACTCCATTGTTTTTGCCTGGAGAATCCCAGGGACTGGGGAGCCTGGTGGGCTGCCGTCTGTGGGGTCGCACAGAGTCGGACACGACTGAAGCTACTTAGCAGCAGCAGGACCCTACATGGGGCTTCCCAGGTGGTGCTAGTGGTAAAGAACCCATCTGCCAGGAGATGCAGGTTCAGTCCCTGGGTGGAAAGATCCCTGGAGGAGGGCATGGCAGCCCACTCCAGTATTCTTACTTGGAGAATCCCATGGACAGAGGAGCCTGGCTAGCCACAGTCCATAGAGTCACAAAGAGTCAGACACGACTGCGTGACTTAGCACGCATGCACACGCATGCAGACATGAGCCTAAATGTGACAAACTTTTAATTTCACCAACGTCTAACTGAATTTTAGCATTTCCCTAAATTATGAACGTTGGTGACAAGACAGAGTATACCTGGAACTGTGAACTTGTAGCTATTTCTCTGTCACCTTACAGTCTTTGCAGATATCACACAATACTGTTAATATCTATACTACTCCACAATTAGTTTAATCAGACTTGCTGTTTAAGATATTATTAAGGAAGTACATGTATTATTAGAAACTTCCCTGGTGGCTCAGACGGTAAAGCGTCTGCCTACAATGTGGGAGACCCAGGTTCGATCCCTGGATTGGGAAGATCCCTTGGAGAAGGAAATGGCAACCCACTCCAATACTCTTGCCTAGAAAATCCTATGGACGGAGGAGCTTGTTAGGCTACCGTCCACAGGGTCGCAAAGAGTCAGACACGACTGAGCGACTTCACTTCATATGTGTTATTCAAAATTTTGTTTTCCTAACAGTTTGATAACTTTTAATACCATTGATTTCTTTGTAATCCTGTGCATTTTGCATTATGCATTAAAGCAAGTTTTTGACAAGGAGTCCATACATTTCACTGTAGTCCCAAAGGAGTTCTTAACATAGAGGAGCATCTGAGTTAGAAGATCCATGGTCCAGGGCAGAATTGGTGTGAGTGTGGTGGGAGAATTAAGAAGTGATCAGTGGGAGCTGATCCCACTTTGGGATATATTTTGAAGGTTAAACCAATAGAAAGTACTGTAATTAGATGTGGATGTGAGACAGAGAATAAACAAAGGTTACTATTAGATTTTTTTACCTAAAAGCTAGGTAAAAAGTTTGCTACTTGTTGAAATGGAGAGCACTTGGAGAGAAGTAAGTAGGTTTCTATTTTATATCAGTTTCTTTTGCTATTATCATACCTAAGCAATCATTGCCTATCCTGAGGTCACAGAGATTAACTCCTACGTTTTCTCTTAAGAGTTTTATACTTTTAGTGCTCATATTTAGGTCTTTGATCCATTTTGAGTTAATTTTTCCTGTTGTGAGAAAGGTGTTCATCCTTTTTCAGGCTATTCATGTGTCTCAGGATCCTTTGTTGCAAAGACTAATCTTTTCCCCATAGAATTGTCTTGGCAGCATTGTTGAAAATTGAAGGTCCATCGGTAACAAGTTATTTTCTGTAAGTTGAAAGTTGCTACTGTTAGCTCTTAAATTTTAGCTTTTTTTGAGTACTTAATAGGATAGCTAAAAAGCCTCTTGATGAAAGTGAAAGTGGAGAGTAAAAAAGTTGGCTTAAAGCTCAACATTCAGAAAATGAAGATCATGGCATGTGGTCCCATCACTTCATGGGAAGTAGATGGGGAATCAGTGGAAACAATGTCAGACTTTGTTTTGGGGGACTCCAAAATCACTGCAGATGGTGACTGCAGCCATGAAATTAAAAGACGCTTACTCCTTGGAAGAAAAGTTATGACTAACCTAGATAGCACATTGAGAAGCAGAGACATTACTTTGCCAACAAAGGTCCGTCTAGTCAAGGCTATGTTTTTCCTGTGGTCATGTATGGATGTGAGAGTTGGACTGTGAAGAAAGCTGAGCGCCACAGAATTGATGCTTTTGAACTGTGGTGTTGGAGAAGACTCTTGAGAGGCCCTTGGACTGCAAGGAGATCCAACCAGTCCATTCTGAAGGAGATCAGCCCTGGGATTTCTTTGGAAGGAATGATGCTAAAGCTGAAACTCCAGTACTTTGGCAAGACTCTGATGCTGGGAGGGATCAGGGGCAGGAGGAGAAGGGGACGACAGAGGATGAGATGGCTGGATGGCATCACTGACTCGATGGACGTGAGTCTCAGTGAACTCCGGGAGTTGGTGATGGACAGGGAGGCCTGGCGTGCTGTGATTCATGGGGTCGCAAAGAGTCAGACACGCCTGAGTGACTGAACTGAACTGAACTGTATAGGATAGCAGTTGCTTTTTGATCAATAGCTGAGGAAGAGTTTCTCCTGTTCTGCATCTGTCTGATTTGTAAGCGAATGGATTTTGTCCTTAAATCTTTAGAATTGTTGATGACTTCTTCATTGCAAAGATAAGAATTGTTCTGTTAGAAACCGAAGAGGGTAAGAATTATTATCTTGAGTCTTCAACTTAAAGTTCTGACACAATTAGGTAAGGAACCATTTAGGAAACTGTAAAAATAATCCAAGTAGAAGATGATAGTTTGAATCAGGTAATATCTGGGGGTAGAAAGAATCTGAATATGTTGTATCATAGAGTTGACAGGATTTGCTAATGGCTTGAATATAGATGTGGAAGAATGGAATCCAGTATGACTCCCAAATTTCAGGCCTGAAAAACTGGAAGGATCTGTTGGCCTTAACCAGGGTGGGAACTGATGGAGAAAGATCGGAATCTCAGTCATCATTAAGATGCCTGTAGTGAAACAGAATTGTTGAGTATGAACCAGCTTTTCTTTGAGAAATGATGTAATACATGAAAATTTATAAGAGCTTTTGTTGGAGCATTGTTCAAGTCATCTAACCCCCCCCCCACCCACCCTAGCATGCACACTTTATGGCATGTAAGGTTCTCAGGATGCTTTTTACTGTAAATAAAGTAAGTAAATAATTTCTTAAAATAATAAACTCTAAAATACTAAATGTGATGTTTGTCAGTAAGAGAGTTTAAATTATTATTAAAGTCCTAAACTAAGAATCCTTTCTAAATACAATAGGGATTGTTTATATCAAGCTTTATTTTGAGACATGCCGATCTGGCTTTAAGACCTACATTTGTGGACTTCCCTGGTGGTCCAGAGCTGTGCTCCCAGTGCATGAGGCGCAGGTTCAGGCCCTGGTCAGGGAACTAGAACCCACCTGCCTCAACTGAGAGTTTACATGCCATAACAGACCTGGTGCAGCCAGATAAATAAAACTAAATAAATAAAAATTTAAAAAAAAAATCTGCATTTTTATGTTTAAAATAAAAGATGTTTTCACAGCATGGTATTGGCATAGACATAGACATATAGATCATTGGATTATAGAATCAAAACAATGTTTCTACAAATATGTGGACAGTTGACTTTTTTTTTTTAATAAAGCACAAAGGCACTGGTGGGAAAAGGATGACCTTTTCAGTAGTGATGGGACAATTGAATATCCATATGCAAGAAGAGTAAACTTTGATCCATACCTTTTATGATGTGTAAAAATGAACTCAAATGATCAAAGACCAATGAAAATCCAAAGCTACAAGACTGCTAGAAGAAAACATAGGGTAAAATTTTTTCTACCTTGGATCAAGCAAAAGATCTCATAGATGTGATATCAAAAGTGCAGTCTTTCAAGCAAGTGGTTTAATTGAAATGGTCTTCAGAGGATGCCACTAAGAGAATAAAAAGACCACAGACTGAGAGAAAATTTGCAAAGCATGTTATTTGATAAAGGATATTTCATCAACTCAACAACATAACTAAAAACTCAACAGCAACAAAAGGTATTAAAAATAGGCAAAAGATTTGTCTATAATCCAATAATCCAATGATTATTATATCCATCTATATAATCCATCTATAATCCAATGATCTATATGTCTATGTCTATGCCAATACCATGCTGTGAAAACATCTTTTATTTTAAACATAAAAATGTACAGACACCTCATCACAGAAAGTATACAGGTGACAGATGAAAAGGTGCTCAGTGTCATTAGTCATCAAGGAAACGCAGATTAAAGCTGCAGTGAGATATCACTGCCAACCTTAGGATGACTAAAATGAAAGAGACTAATTATAGGGCCTTTCATGGATGCCGAGTCTGTGAGAGTATACGTGAGTGCCAGGCGGGAGGGCACCAGGAAGACCCAGCTGAAGGTGTACGGATTTGAGCCTCGATATTTCTAAGCCAGGATTTAGAAATGCATTGTGATTCCTGTCCATTAGACTGTGAAGTTATGTAGGTAATCTTGGAAACTATGATGACGGCTGAATTGGAATGACCTTTAGGCTATTTTGGACCACTCCAAAGAATGTGGGTTGCCAGAAACCCTCCCAGCTTTGCTTTTGTTGAATTGGAAGATCCCTGAGATGCAGGGCTAGATGGGAGAACACTATGTGGGCATCTAGATGAGAGGTTTGAGAGTTCCACCGTTGGTGTTCGCACTGGACAAGAGGTTTTCCAGTTGGTGTGGAATCCTAGAAATTTCAAAAAAGTTAGTTTGCCTTTGCTTTGGGTCAGAAGTTCTGTATGTGATTTCCTGGTGGTGGGCTTCCCTATTGGCTCAGAGGGTTAAAGCATTTGCCTGCAATGCGGGAGACCTGGGCTTAATCCCTGAGTCAGGAAGATCCCCTGGAGAAGGAAGTGGCACCCCACTCCAGTATTCTTGCCTGGAAAATGCCATGGACGGAGGAGCCTGGTAAGTTACAGTCCATGGGGTTGCAAAGAGTTGGACGTGACTGAGCAACTTCACTTCATCAGTATCTCATGACTTCCTACTTTTGCATTCCAGTCCCCTATAATGCAAAGGACATCTTTTAGGGTGTTAGTTCTAGAAGATCTTGTAGGTCTTCATGGAACCGTTCAGTTTTAGCTTCTTAAGCATTACTGGTTGGGGCATAGACTTGGATTACTGTGATATTGAATGGTTTGCCTTGGAAATGAGCAGAGATGATTCTGTTGTTTTTGAAATTTCGCCCAAGTACTGCATTTTGGACTCTTGTTGACTCTGATGGCTACTCCATTTCTTCTAAGGGATTCTTGCCCACAGTAGTAGATATAATGGTCATCTGAGTTAAATTCCCCCGTTCCCATCCATTTTAGTTCCTGATTCCTAAAATGTTGATATTCACTCTTTGCATCTCCTGTTTGAATCAGTTTGTCCTGATTCATGGACCTAACCCAACAGTCCAGGTTCCTGTGCAATGTTAATGTTGTTCTTTACAGCACGGGACCTCACTCCCATCACCAGTCACATCCACAGTTGGGTGTTCTTTTCACTTTGGCTCCGTCTCTTCATTCTTTCTGGTGGTATTTCTCCACTCTTTCCAAGTAGCATATTGAGCACCTACCGATCTGGGGAGTTCATCTTTCAGTGTCATGTCTTTTGCCTTTTCATACTGTTCATGGGGTTCTAAAGGCGAGAATACTGGAGTGGTTTGCCATGCCTCCTCCAGTGGACCATGTTTTGTCAGAATTTTTCACCATGATGCATCTGTCTCGGGTGGCCTTACACGGCATGGTTCATAGTTTCACTGAGTTAAGGTAAGTTGGTTCGTAGTTTCACTGAGTTATGTATATGAATACATAGCTCTTTGTAACATTCTTTATTTGGAAATTTGAGACTATTCAAGATAACTGTGGCCTCCAGTTTAAGGGTACATTATAGAGCTGAACTTTGAGATACTGTGTAAGAATTTTTTTCCATACTGTCATTTGTCATATATTTTGTGAGAATTCTTGGGATTAAAGTTTTGGTTACAAATTGTTGTTTTAACCTGAAAGCCTGTTTTTTCCTTAAAGAACTAAAATATTGTGTAATAGTTTAATCCACTATTACCATAGTACTTGTCCCATAGAAGGCAGTTGATTACACAAATCTTATTTTGTAAAGAAACACAATTGAGGGTTTTGAATTGAAGGAAGACTTTGGTTGTCTTACCTTAGTGATGGTACACTTTTAGGAGTAGAAACCAGTTCAAAGTTCATGATACTCAGTGACCAACATTTTAAAATACAGTTACATGATACATTAAAATTCAGTTTCCCTAAAAAAAGAAAAACTTTTATCATTAGTACGAAAACTTCCCACAAAGCTTTAAAAATTGCTTCCATTTTATGTAATTTGAGATATTACGTGGTAATTCTACATTGATCCATCATGACGTAAAACGCACTTTATGACTCAGAGGTAACTGCAGAATTGAATATGGAGGCACACATATCCTTCCACTTAGAAATGGAGAGGAGTTGTAATTTCAAGGTTTTGTACAATTAGATTAAATCATAATGCAACAACAACAAAAGATTAACTGTACTAAGAACTGACAAGGATACAGAGTATATGAATGTATTACTGTTGGCAGTGTAAGATGGTACAGCTTGTATGGAAAGCAGCTTGTTGATTTTTAAAAGTTAAATGTACACCTGCAGTGTGTTATTGCCATACTGCTTTGCATCCCATACACAGGTATTTACTGAAGAGAAACAAAAGCATATACAAAGACTAGTACTTGAGTGGTCACAGCATCTCTGTTTATAGTAGTCCAAAACTGGAAATGAACCAAATGTTTGTCAACAGAAGAATTAAAAAACAAATGTGATATAGCCACACAATGGAATGCCGCTCAGCAATAAAAAACAGTTAAGTACTGATACATATGACAACTTAGGTGAATCTCGAAATAATTATGTTGAGTAAAAGAAAGCAGACAGTATATGCTGTATGATTCCACTTACATAAAATTCAAGAAAATGCAAACTAATCCATCGTGATAAAACGGATCAGTGGCTGCCTAGGATAAGGGAATTTAGGGAAGGACAAGAGAGAGAGGAAATCATCAGTAAAGTGGAATCATCAGTAGAAAGGAATCATCAGTAAAAAGGAATCATCAGTAAAGTGTACTCCATTTTTAAAGTGCAGTGGTTTCCTAAGACCACAATGTTTACGAACCTTTGCCCTGTAGAGTCAGGTAACCCCTAGGCTTGTCAGACACGTGGTGGTGAAAGTGTCAGGCTTCATTCTGCAGGGTGGAGCTGGATTTGAGAGAACTGAATATGTATTTTAGGAAGATAACTCTGGCAGCATTGTAAGGGGTCCCAGGGAGGGGAAATTTAGAAAAGAACCAGTTAAGGGGACATTACATTTGGCCTTGACTGAGGTTCGAGGTAATTGGAAGCAGACTTGATAAAATTGATAGAATGTGTCACCAATTAGAAGGAAGGGAGAAACCTGCCTGGTATTTGGGGGACAGGCAGGGGTCATCATATAAGTTTGAGAATCCTGAAGGAAAACAGGTTTGGGGCAGGAGGTGGATAGATAGACTTCACTTTTTTAAGGACAAGGAGAATCTTTTATTTCTAAAACTACTGTAATTTATCAGTTTTTTTCTCTTAAAAATGTACTCTTCCTGTCTCTCATGTTAATTATATTTTGTAAAAGATTTTATTTTATTTATTTAAGGCTTTTCCTCCCTTTGTCTCTAGATATCATTGACCCTGCAATCCTGCGCCCAGGCCGCCTGGACAAAACACTCTTTGTGGGTTTACCACCCCCAGCAGATCGTCTCGCCATCTTAAAAACTATCACAAAAGTGAGTAAAGGAAATGGTATATTTTTGTATATGTTTCTGACATTTTAAATATAGATAGGTTTAAATATTGCCCAACCTATATCTCCCAAGGGAGAAGGTGAACTATTATTTATAATTTTTTAATTAATTTTTATTGGATTGTAGTTGCTTTACAGTGTTGTGTTTCTACTGTACAGAAAAGTGAATCAGCTATATGTATACATATATCCCCTCTTTTGGGGATTTCCTTCCCATTTAGGTCGACACAGCACTGGAGTTCCCTGTGCTATATAATAGGTTCTCCTTAGTTACCTATTTTATACATATATGTTACCTAGTGTATACATACATGTCAGTCCCAGTCTCCCATTTCCTCCCACCACCCCTCTTTCCTCCTTGGCACCCATACATGTGTTCTCTACTACTTTTGCTTTGCAAATAAGATCATCTTTACCATTTTTCTAGATTCCACATATATGCATTAATATACAATATTTGTTTTTCTCTGACTTACTTCACTCTGTATGGCAGTTTTTAGGTTCATCCATTTCTCTACAAATGACCCAATTTCATTCCTTTTTATGGCTGAGGAATATCCCATTGTATGTATGTATGTCCACATCTTCTTTATCCGTTTCTCTATTGATGGACATTTAGGTCATTTCCGTGTCCTGGCTTGTGTAAATAGTGCTGCAGTGAATACGGGGGTGCTTGTGTGTTCTTGAATTATGGTTTTCTCCAGATATATGCGCAGTAATAAGGTTGCTGGGTCATTTGGTAGCTTTGAGAAACCTCATACTGTTCTGCATAGTGGCTATTATCAGTTTACATTCCCACCAGTGGTACACGAGGGTCACATGTCTTCATACCCTCTCCAGCATTGATTGTAGACTTTGATGATGGCCATTCTGACTGGTATGAGGTGATACCTCATAGTTTTGATTTGCATTTCTCTTGTAAAAGTGGCAAGAATACACAGAACTATATTTAAAAAGTCTTAATGACCCAGATAACCACAATGGTGTGGTCACTCACCTAGAGCCAGACATCCAGGAGTGTAAAGTCAGGTGGGCCTGAGGAAGCATTACTATGAACAAAGCTAGTGGAGGTAATGGAATTCCAGCTGAGCTATTTCAGATCGTGAAAGACGTGCTGTTAAAATGCTACACTCAATATGTCTGCAGTTTTTGAAAACTCAGCAGTGGCCACAGGACTGGAAAAGGTCAGTTTTCATTCCAATCCCAAAGAAGGGCGATGCCAAAGAATGTTCAAACTACATACAGTTGCACTTGTTTCACAAGCTAATAAGGTTATGCTCAAAATCCTTCAAGCTAAGCTTCAGCAGTATGTGAACTGAGAAATTCCAGATGTATGAGCTGGTTTTAAAAAAGGCAGAGGAACCAGAGATCAAATTGCCAACATCCGTTGGATCATAAAGAAGGCAAGAGAATTCCAGAAAAATATCTACTCTGCTTCATTGACTATGCTAAAGCCTTTTACTGTGTGGATCACAACAAACTGTGGAAAATTCTTAAAGAGATGGGAATACCAGACCACCTTACCTGTTGTCTCCTGAGAAACCTGTATGTACGTCAAGAAGCAGCACTTAGAACTGGACATGGAACAACAGACTGGTTCAGAATTGGAAAAGGAGTACGACAAAGCTATATATTGTCACCTGGCTTATTTAACTTATGTGCAGAATGCGAAATGCTGGACTGGATGAAGCATAAGCTGGAATCAAGATTACCAGATGAAATATCAGCAACCTTAGAAATGAAGATGATATCACTAAGGGCAGAAAATGAAGAGGAACTAAAGAGTTTCTTGATGAAGGTAAAAGAAGAGAGTAAAAAAGCTGACTTGAAACTCAACATTCAAAAAACTAAGATCATGGCTTCTGGTCCCATTACTTCATGGCAAATAGAAGGGGAAGAAGTAGAACCTGTGACAGATTTCATTTTCTTGGGCTCTAAAATCACTGCAGATGGTGGCTGCAGCTATGAAATTAAAAGACACTTGCTCCTTGGAAGAAAAGCTATGACCAGCCTAGACAGCATATTAAAAAGCAGAGACCTCACTTTGCTGACAAAGGTCTGTGTAGTCAAAGCTATGATTTTCCAGGAATCATGTATGATGTGAGAGTTTGACCACAAAGAAGACTGAGCACCGAAGAGTTGATGCTTTTGAACTGTGGTGCTGAAGAAGACTCTTGAGAGTCCCTTGGACTCCAAAGAGATAAAACTAGTCAATCCTAAAAGAAATCAACCCTGAATATTCATTGGAAGGACTGATGCTGAATCTGAAGCTCCAGTACTTCGGCCACTTGATACAGAGAACTGACTCACTAGAATAGACCATGATGCTGGGAAAGATTGAAGGCAAAAGGAAAAGATGGAAGCAGAGGATGAGATGGTTGGATAGCATCACTAGACTCAGTGGACGTGAATGAGCAAACTCCAGGGGATAGTGAAAGACGAGAGCCTGCTGAAGAGTTGGACACGACTTAGTGACTGAACAGCACCACAGTGAGGCCCCAGAAGGCTCCCTCCCTGCTTTCATCGTTTGATATTATAGCAAAAGGAAAGTCTGTGAACCAGAAAGTGGCCTTCACCAGACACCAAACCTACTGGCATGGCTTAGAGTCGGACAAAGAGTCGGACATGACTTAGTGACTGAAAAACAACAGACGTGATTATCCAGGAATCTTGTTTTTCTGTCGATCCATCCTGGTCAGGAATGGGCTTGTTTGATGTTGATGTTCTATAAAAAAAAAAGTGTTTATGTTCAACAGAAGAGCACCACTGCCTAGCTGTGAGCCCAGTCAACTCATAGCAATGCCATGGGCCACTTGCTGGATGTCAGGGCCTGCTTTTCTCTGTCTTGGTGGCTTTATATTTCCAGATTTTTCTATCATGAACATATAGCTGTATATTAGGGGGAGGGGTATGGAGAATTTTTTCCCAAACAAAAACATAAATGTTGAGGTTAAAAGGGAAGGGCCTAGAATTAGCTAGAAAGGCTTTTTGGGCAGCTTCCCTGCACAAAGTTGTGACTGTTGAAAGAAAAGAAAAAGCAAAAGACTGATAAAAATCTGTACAGCTTCGAAAGGAACTTTTGTGGGCTTGTGGTTTAGACCGTTAAATTGTCAGTTCTCAACATCTGTCTATGCTAAAGGCTAAGGAGGGCTCTGGGCCACTTTTTCTTTGACTTTGTTTTTGTAGCAGTTTCGAGTGTGTCGTGTTCTCAGACCCATTCCACAGGAAGGGACCCGCTCGGGCCTGGGCAGCCAGGCACATTTTGTTGCCCTCTGAGGAGAGCTCCTTGCACTGCATTTCACGTCCTTACCTCACTTTTCCCCTCCAGAGGCCTGAAATGTTTAAACATCTTTGTCGATGGCTAAAGCTGAAGCAGGGTAGAGGGAGGGGAAGCAGAATCTCTAACTTCAGGGCAGAGTCCACAAGGCAGACCTCCTGCCCACAGGTTGTCTTTGTAAAGACTCAGCCAAAAGTGAGGAAAATTGGCATTTTTAATGTTTAGTAAGCCCTTGTATTTCAAAGTTTGCTAGCTTTTTACTTAATGTCCCCAGATGGTTTTTATACTCTTTCCTCTTTTTCCAATTAATACTTGGAATATTATGGGGAGATTAGAATAAAATTCTTTAGTCTTGGTCTGAAAAGTATAGGTCAGAGCAACTTTTCAGTATCTCTTGGAGCCTAAGTTTCTTAAGAGAACAGTGAGCAATGACATACTGTTTATACTTTGTATTTGGTGATTCTGGTAATCATGTGATAATGAGAGGCTTATCACTAAAAACCCCCTTGGACAAGTGGAATTTTTTTCTTTCGTAATTTCCATTTCTTTCCTATAAGTGTTATTAAAACTTACCCTTTTCTCAGAAAGCCAGAAAGGTTGTTTGATGTCTGCCAATGCTTTGAGATAATAATATGCAATCTTTAAAATGGTGATAAAAATCCTACTGAAAGACCCAAGATTCTCAGTGTTTATAAAATGTGCTCCAGAAGACTAAAATGTATAAAACATCTCACCTAGAAGTATAACTGTTAAGTTTTCATGAGCTAAGATAAAAACATCTGATAGAATGATAAGTGATACTTATTAAACACTCTGTTCTAGGTACTTTGCATATATGAATATGCTTAATCCTTGCAACTGCTTTTTGAACTCTAATATTTAAATATTCACATGAATATTATTTCCATTTTACTGATGAACTAACTCTCTCAACAACAAGATACAGAGATGTGTGTTTCTTTTTATTTTTTATTTTATTGAAGCATAGTTGAAGAGTCCATCTCCAAAACTCTTCATTTTGCAGCCTAAAAATCTATCCCCATTAAACTCCCCATTCCACCCTCCTCCCACCCCTTGGCAACCACCTACTTTCTGTCTCTATGAATTTGAATACTCTTTCAGCTTCTCTGGTGGCTCAGGTCACCTGCAATGCAGGAGACCAAAGTTCATTCCCTGGGTTGGGAAGATCCCCTGGAGAAGGAGATGGCAACCCACTCCAGTATGCTTGGAGAACCCCATGGACAGAGGAGCCTAGGGGTACAGTCCATGGGGTCGCAAAAGTCAGATTCTTAAGAGACTATTTTTCTCTAACAGTTCCTTTGACTCAGCTTTCTCTAGTCATGAAATTATTGAGACTTCCATTAGAGTTTTATTAAGAGGGGCTTCCCTGGTAGCTCATATGGTAAAGGAATTTGCCTGCAATGCAGGAGACCTGGATTTGACCCTTGGGTTGGGAGGAGAAGGGAATGGCAACCCACTCAAGAGTACTTGGGAAATCCCATGGACAGAGGAGCCTGGTAGACTTTAGAGTCCATGAGGTTGCAGAGTCGGACACGACTGAGCATCTAGCACTTTGGCACTTTCAAGAGGTGATAAATCAGTAGTGAAGAAGACCAGTATAAAAAGTTTTAAATATTTTCAAACACATGTAAGTATCATTTTAATAAATGAGTCTCTATAGTATTTACATATTTGGTTTTATAAGCTTACTAATATTCCACTTAAACTTGTTCTAATTGCTCCCACTTGACAGTAAATAGAATTGACCTTTCATTTTACTTCTTACTGAAGGTCAGAAACATTTCCACATTTCAGTTAGGAATAATTAGATTTTAATGATCCCAAGATTCCTTAGCCCACATTTCTACACATTGGAAAGTAATGTTGTTACTGAAACTTTTGTAAGTATCTTATGTTGACCACACCACTGCTGCTACTGCTGCTAAGTCGCTTCAGTCGTGTCTGACTCTGTGCAACCCCATAGACAGCAGCCCACCATGCTCCCCCGTCCCTGGGATTCTCCAGGCAAGAACACTGAAGTGGGTTGCCATTTCCTTCTCCAGTGCATGAAAGTGAAAAGTCAAAGTGAAGTCGCTCAGTGGTGTCCGACTCTTAGCGACCCCATGGACTGCAGCCTACCGGGCTCCTCCATCCATGGGATTTTTCCAGTGCCTTCTCCATGACCACACCACACACACCCCCAAAAAAGGACAATTTGTTACTTTTTTCCAATTGATAATATATTGGGAGTTAATTTTTCTAAAATATTGCTCTTAGATAAGCATTTGTTTATTGTGTTCCTTTATATATTGAGCTTTCTCAAAATATTTAAAAGAGTGCCCTGAATATAGGAAGTTGGCGATTGCTCCCAGTATGTAGTTGTGAGAAAAGTTTCTCCTCTAGGGTGTCATAAAGAAAGCACTCAGATGTGATAGATGTTTTTGATAATATTCCTGTCAAATAATAGCACAATAATAACACAATAAACACAATATAAGCTTTTCAGTACTGAAGCTGGTGGTTGTCCTGGTGTAAGTTGAGGACATAACTAAAAACCGGCTCATTAAAAACAACTTGATGAAAGGTCAAAGACATGCATTCGGAGATGTGTGGGCCTCTGTGAAAGTCCAGCTTGACCCAAGAATAGAATTTAGATATTGAGAAATATAAAAGAAGTATCCTCAGGTATTCCTCCATGAATTGATTTCTTATGATTGAGTTTTTGATCAAAACAGACAATAGATAGTTTGAAGTAAAATTCTCTAGCAGCGCAGGGAACGTCCATATACTGGGTGACAGTCAGGGTAAGGTTGATAGTTTCTCAGGAACATTAAAGAGACTCATAAGGGCTCAGGCCTAATGAGGAAGCCTCTCGTCCCACCCCGTGCCTCCTCCTACAGTGGACTGGGACTCAACAAGGCAGTATTCTCAGCCTTTCCCACTGCAGACGTAGCTTGGAAAGTCCAAACATTTTTCTCCATCATAATAAGTCCTTATTACATGTTCATCATCACTATTTAAACAAGACTTCCCCTCCCTCTCTTAAATATAGCACCAAATTATCTCTATTTATCTGGTAATAAGATCTTGGGTTTTTGGAGGGGATTCCCTGGTGACCCAGTGGTAAGAACTTGGTAAGAACTTGGTGCTACCATGGACTTGGGGCCAGTCCCTCATCTGGGAACCTAGATCCTGCCTCCTTGAATCCCTGCCCACCTCTGCCCCCTGACAAAATTGAAAACATTGATATTAAAAGGAACCATAGGGGTCACTTAGTCTGTCTAGTTTTATATACAACCGGAGAGAGAAAGGAAAAAAGCACCAAAATTGTCTGCTGAGGTCACCCAGAGAGTTTACTTTCCCATGTTTATTTCACAGGTCAGAGTGGATTGAATGGGAAACATAACTTTCTTGAATTTGTGATAGATGAACATTTGCATTTTATCATATAATAGCAGCTAGCATATGTACAGTTTGTGAAATTGTTAAACATGCCCAGCTGCAGGGACACCTGCTGAGCATGTGCTAGAGGAAGGTGATGGCTCAAGTGCCAGGTCGTCTGACCCTCTGCTGAGAGCACCTGCTGAGCTAATATTTACACTTGAGGCTTAATGACATATGTTTATTTGCTGTTTTCCTATATATATATTTCTTCTTAAACTGTGTCCATGTAATATCTGCTACAAAGGAAAGACAGTATGCAGTGTAGATATAAGTTATGAATCAGAATAATAAAGCACATATAAGCCTACCATCTAACATCGTAAACTTTGTCACTAAAATCTGTTTTATTTGCCTCTGCAGTGTAAGTCGCTAAAAATGTTATTAAATATGTACTGTATGCATGCAAAGTACCATGTTAAGTGTTGTTGAAATTTTGAGACTGTTCTGATACTTGTCCTTTCTAGCATCTCTTGGTATGAGCTGGAGGGGAGTTGGCATCAGAGTGAGGGTTAAGTTTTAGATAAAGGGTTGGAAAAGAAGACATTGAGCACAGAGGGCTTTAGGCTTTTGTTGTAGAGCTGTTTGCTGATTGTTCTTTCCTGGCCACGGTCAGTGTTATTTCTCCCTTCCGAGCCAACCTCACACTAAAACTAAGCTAACATATACACATCAAAACTAATTACTGCTTGTGTATTTGCCATATTGAATCAGGCAAAGGAAATGTGAGTCTTCACCTTGGAAAGATGGAGGGTGTGGGTTTCGTTCTCGGTGTTTTGTTTTTGGCTGTGGTGCTTGCACGTTTGTCATACTTCACCAGCATGAACTGTTTGCCTTTGGCTTTCCCAAGTTTGGGATCTGCTTCTTAACCTTGTTTCTCAAAACTGAAATTTGTAAAAATCTGTAACACTAGTCTGGGAGTCAGTTACATTCATTCAGTCAAGCAGCCGTTACTGTCTGTTTAGAACCTATTATGTGGGGAAATACTGGTCTTTAAAGTCTCGACTAAAGTGGATGTTTCTCTCTCACTTAGAATGGTACAAAACCCCCACTGGACGCAGATGTAAACTTGGAAGCAATTGCTGGTGACCTTCGCTGTGATTGTTACACGTAAGTATGTCGGTCTCAGATCACTTAACTCTCTGAGGTCCCATTTCCTCATGTGTAAAATAAAGGAGAGTGATAGCAAAAGGATTAAGTTAGGAGTCCTGTAAAGCACTAGGGTCTGGCTCTTCCTCCTTCTTAGAGACAGGACCACCCATTTTGAGGCCCTGAGGAGTTCTCAGGAATAGGCGAGTCCTCTCGTGTGTCAGCTGCTGGTGTTCAGCCATCCTGACCGCCATCACTGCCCTTCACAGCTTGTCTCTCTGTCCTTCCAGAATATTGCAGGAGACATCTCATTACCAGCTGCCAAATTATCTAGGTGCTTCAGCATTTAAAAGAAAATAATCTACAAGCTTTTCAAGCCTCAGAATGCATTTTTCATAGCACACCTATTAATATCCACACAATCTATGAAAACAGGAGGTCAGATATTTCTACTTCATAGTTTATGGTTGTTACGAGTTTTTGTTGTTTTCTTCATTATCATAAAACTTCATTATAGTAACTTTCCCAATTTTGGGTCACAGGGAAGAAAATGAAATTCACATTTAACAGGGCACATCTCTCCCTCCGTTTGGGGTTTTTTTTTTTTTTTTAATGAGGTGGTGAATCTCAAAGCATGTGGGATCTTACTTCCCCAAGCAGGGATTGAACCCATGCTCCCTGCCATCGAAACATGGAGTTTTAACCACTAGACCACCAGGGAGTTCTCCTCTGGCTTATCCCTGTTGATTGTCCACAATATACTTGGTGTTCATGATATTCCTATAGCTGAAAGCCAAATAAATGTGCTTTCTGAAGCTAAGTCAGTCAAGGAAGGTAGTGTTTTAATCTTCGAGGTCTTCTAGAGTCTGTTGTTCACAGTGTAAATTTATATCCGAAGAACATAACTACCGGTACTGATACAGGCACCCAGTTCTTTCCAGTTCTGGTTGAAGATTTTCACAAAACTGTCTCATGAGATGATTACACTTGAAACCATGCTACTCACTTTTAGGGAGTGTGGCCAGGATCCAGGGTCTAATTTCCAGTTTTTTCATACATAAACATCTTAGGGATCTGAGTCTTGATCTTTGTTCTGCTACCGCTCCCCTAGTGCTCCTGAGAGATTTGCTGCACTCCAGTTGGGACTCTTGTCTCACTTAAAAAAGCGGTGACTGTCTCAGTGGAGGGGAAATGGTCAGTCCCAGGCCATGGTGTTGAAGGGCCTGTGTAAAAGCCCTGCATTACCTTTAAGGAGAATGTACCTTTTTCCCTCGTTGGGAATCAAATGCGTGCCAGTCTGTAGTTAACGAACTTACTGCTAAAGAAAATAGGACTTAAGTGAGTAGTTTATGTATTTGAGTGCTAAAATCTGAAAAGATTTTCAGTTGATAATAGAGGCAGTTTTGATGCAGAACTGACCCTGGGCCAATCTTTTGGATTATACCACATAGGAGGTCATTTATTAAATGGGTCAGGGTTAAACTTGAATGGTATATGTTTTGGGTTTTAATACCACTGTCATCACAGGGACTGTATAAGACTGCAGCCTTCAGCTACTTGTTACATTAGTTAATGGTGTCTCTGCACCAGTGTTGATTTAACATTTGGGGTTTCCCCCATGTCTCAGACAGTAAAGAATCTCTGTGAATGCAAGAGACCTGGGTTTGAGCCCTGGATCGGAAAGATGCCCTGGAGAAGGGAATGGCAACCCACTCTGGTATTCTTGTCTGAAGAATTTTATGGGCAGAGGAGCCTGGTGGGCTACAATCCATGGTGTCACATAGAGTTGGACATGACTGAGTGACTAACACTTTCACGCTTTTCACAAAGAAATGAATACCCTGGCATGTATGTACCCACTCCAGTGTTCTTGCCTGGAGGATCCCAGGGACGGGGAAGCCTGGTGGGCTGCCGTCTATGGGGTCGCACAGAGTCAGACACGACTGAAGCGGCTTAGCAGCAGCAGCAGCAAGAGCATATGTATGATTGTTAAATAATATTACAAACCTAACACCTAACCAGCAGAAACATTGAGTTCAGTTAATAATTTAAACTAAATTTAATAATCTTAGGTATGTGGATTATCAGCATTATATATTAAATTAGTTTGTCTAGAGATGAGGATTTTAATTTTAAAGATGAGGTTTTTATCTCCCAGTTGAAACTCTTTCTCAAAGAATCCTGTTAAAGATGTAATGTATTGAAACACCAGTCAACCCCAACATCTTTCATTGAACGCAAGAACCATGCTGATTCAGCATGTTATTACACAGACCAATTAAATGAAGGCTTGTTAGTTCTTGTCATATTTTAAGTAATTTATGATGTGTCAATTCAGCTTGAGCTTGAATCAAATGCATCAAACTCTTTAGCCTTTGTATTTTCCTTTTTTGAACTAGGGGTCCTAAATGACTTTTTATATAAGCTTAGTTTAGACTTTAGGTAATATATTAATGGTATATACTTGTAATGGGCCAGTTTGTACTTTAGCATGAGCCTTGTGAATAAAATTTTACAGTAAATAATGTGTAGGTTGCTTTCTTCTGACTGTTTGAGACTTTTTATATTAACATTACTATCTATAGTGATTAGCGTGAGAATATTTGACTCACTGCATGTTTCCTTCATAATTTCCTTTCTTCTAAAACTTAGAAGTATTTTGAGTAAAAACTAAAAGCTCTTTCCTAGTGACCATGATTGGTTTATCCCACCTTTATTGGTCAGTTTCTTTCCTAAACGTTTAATATGTGACTTAAAAGAAAATTACAGGACTTCCCTGGTGATCCAGTCCAGACTTTGCCTTCCAATGCAGGGCACACAGATTCGATCCCTGATCGAGCAGCCAAGATCCCACATGCTTCTTGGCCAAAAAACCAAAACATAAAACAAGCAATATTATCACAAATTCACTGCTTTCAAAAAATACATTTAAAGAAAAAAGGAAATTGCTTTCAGACTTTTTTCTGGGCTTTTGCACAGTGTCTAAGAATAAATGAGTTAAGAGCTCTTCTCTTATTTCAGGGGTGCAGATCTCTCTGCTTTGGTACGGGAGGCTTCTATCTGTGCCTTGAAGCAGGAAATGGCAAGACAGAAGAGTGGAAGTGAAAAAGGTACAGTTCTCGCCAGAATCTCTCAGTCCTAGTTAATTATCACTCTGGGTACATAATGCCACTGTTAACCTGGAAAATGACCATTTCCTAGCATTTATCATCTGTGATATTAAAACTGACACTTTTCTGATGAGACCTTTAGCAGCTGTTCTGGAATATTATATAACCTCTGTAGCTGACAACTATAATAATAGCAGTTACTTGGTGCCTTATACAATGTATTCTGTCTTTGCTTATCATCATACATATACTGTTTGCATCATGAGTTTGGTCTGTTTATCAGTCCTGGAAAACCTCCTCATTCTTTTTGTTAGGGCAGTGCTGCTGCTGCTAAGTCACTTCAGTGGTGTCCGACTCTGTGTGACCCCAAAGATGGCAGCCCACCAGGCTCCGCCACCCCTGGGATTCTCCAGGCAAGAACACTGGAGTGGGTTGCCATTTCCTCCTCCAATGCATGAAAGTGAAAAGTGAAAGTGAAGTCGCTCAGTCGTGTCTGACTCTCAGCGACCCCATGGACTGCAGCCTACCAGGCTCCTCCGTCCATGGGATTTTCCAGGCAAGAGTACTGGAGTGGGGTGCCATTGCCTTCTCCGTGTTAGGGCAATACCTATGGTTAAAATGTAACCTAACCTGTAGAACTTAGAAAACACATAAGAAATGAAAATTGAAATGACTTTCCATATACCTACACTTTCTTTTGGGACATCTCAACAGCTTTACCCTGTTCTTCATATTTGACAGTGTGTTTGAGAATACCATTTGGGTGTGTAGTACTCTTGCCTGGAAAATTCCATGGACGGAGGAGCCTAGTGGGCTGCAGTCTATGGGGTCGCAAAGAGTCAGACACTACTGAAGCGACCTAGCAGCAGTGTGTAGATGAAAATGCTTTATTTGTGACCTGCAGTCTGACTGTCAAGTAGAGAAATAGCCTCTGCTTTGCTTGGTTTCTGGGAGGATTGTTTGATCGGTTGCAGTATGTGGCCGTCTTTGAACATATACATTTAGTACTGTCGAATACTTTCTTCAGAAAGACCTACCTTTTCCTCAAAACCTGTACTTTGATCTCAAGTTCAAACCTGTATTGATCTCCTTTTATTCATTAGATTTCCCAGAAGATGTTTCTTTATTTGTGTTTATTTCATTTATTCTTTTCCCTTTTTTCTTTGGCTACCAGGAATCTTGGAGCTAACTTTTGTTTACAGTTACAGCAGCATATGCTTAGCTTAGATTTATCAACACACATATCTCCTTTTTTTTTTTTAATTATTTAGGCTTTACTTTTTAAAAATTGATTTATTTTTAATTGAAGGATAATTGCTTTATAATATTGTGTTGATTTCTAGCATACATCATCATGAATCAGCCATCAGTATACATATATCCCTTCTCTCTTGAACCTTCTTCTTACCTCCTAACTCATCCCACCCCTCCAGGTTGTCACAGAGCCTTGGTTTGAGTTCCCTCAGTCATACAGCAAATTCCCACTGGCTACCTATTTTACATATGGTAGTATATATGTTTCTATGTTACTCTTTCCATTTGTCCCATCCTCTCCTTCCCCCACCCCCTTTTTTTATGTTTAACAAACATTTATAAGGGGGGAAAATGCTCCAGACTAAGAAGTGAACCACTGTTATGTATACAAACATTTATTAAGGCAAAATGTACCCTATAGGACCAGGAAAATCTAACCTGCCATAGAAATCAGACAGATGAAATACAGTATAATAGAAACAAAGATGTTATCTTTTCTATAAAACCAAGTTGAGGGATGCTGCTGCTGCTGCTGCTAAGTCGCTTCAGTCGTGTACGACTCTGCGCGACCCCATAGACAGCAGCCCACCAGGCTCCACCGTCCTTGGGATTCTCCAGGCAAGAACACTGGAGTGGGTTGCCATTTCCTTCTCCAATGCATGAAAGTGAAAAGTGAAAGTGAAGTCTCTCAGTCATGTCCGACTCTTCGTGACCCCATGGACTGCAGCATACCAGGCTCCTCTGTCCATGGAATTTTCCAGGCAAAGAGTACTGGAGTGGGTTGCCAGTAAACTTACATGCATATATAGAGGCTCCCAAACCAATCTGCTGTCTAAATGCCTTCCAAAGTACCATTTCAGAGACAAGAAGGAGGGATTTAGAGGGGACAGTCTTTGAATCACCATTTTGCCTTCAATTCTTTGCTCCACTGACATCTGAGAGTTTGGCATATTGGGGGTCTTCAAATTTAAAAGAAATGCCAAAGCTTGACTAATGCAATCTAAGAAAAATGGTATAAACTCCAAATGCCTGTGCAGTTTTCTATAATTTCCAACATTATGCCTTGAAAATTTATCAGATTTAAAACTTAAGCCACTTCCCGTAGATGGTATAATTTTAGGAAAAAGCATTATCCAAAAATTAAGGTAACACTAAAATTGTATACCCCAAATTCAAGTCTAATGCCATTTTGTTGTTCTGGGTTACTTAGTGTATAGGAGGATGTATGCAGATATTAACTTTGTTTTTGAAAAAACTTGAAAATTTTGCAGTGATTCTGTCTTACAGTTTCCTCAGTATATGTTCAGGAATCTCCCTCTTTGAGGTTGAATTCTACTGACCACCAACATGGTCCTCTTAAAAATAGGTCTCCGTCCATCATCCCCGTCCACCATGGTCTAAAACATGTTCCATCTTCCATAGTTTGGGGCCTGATACAGCCAGAGCTGAAAATAAGTATACTTCACCTTTGCTGATTTCCATATTTCAGCTTAATACAAATAGGAGTCATGGCATTGACTGACCTCTTCTCTGTACAGCACTACTTTTGCAGTTATTCTGCTGTATTACTTTTGTAGTTATTCCACTACTATTCTTTTTTCCTCAGAAATAATAAGATTTATGTGCTTAAATATCTGAATGCTATGCATAAGAGCAAGACTTTCAGTAAGAAGTATTAAGTTGGAAAAAAAAATAAACCTGAAAAACAAGATGTTATCTTGTTTTTAAAGAAAGAGGGCTGAATTCCCTGGTTTCAGAATTAAAATTTGACTCTAGTTTAAAAGGTAAAAAGAAGGACCATTGATGTACTTCTTTGTGTCAAATTTCACTTAAACTTTAAAGTATCAGTGCAGAATAGAAAGAACTGGAAAGAAAGGATAGAAACATAAGCCGCCAGTTATTATTTAAGAGTAGATATGACTTCAACCAAAATCAAAAGTATATCAGGAATTGGCCTCTTTTAGGGAGTCTTTTAAAAAAAAAAATCTGTCATTTGGTATAGCCACTGCACATCAACTTTGAGATTTCTTTAAATAAGTTAGTATTCTTGTCTAGCTATGTGAAATTTTTCAGAGTAATTTTACTAGGAGGTAATTGGATGTCATTTGGTACCTTCACATATGACACTGACATGGAATAAAAAGTTGACAGGTGGGAAAGGGGAGGAAGGAAGATCCACAAAGTATAAAGTGAATTATAATGTGTAAAAACTTTTTAAAAAGTAGGGCTGAAGAATTTGAAACCATAAGAACAAGCTATGTGTATACATACATATCTAAAAAACAGTTTTATATCTTTAAAATTAGAATGTTATTTTACTTTAAATGTACGGCATGCAAAATGCTTTGTAGGAGTAGAATGTGTACAACAATATAAAGTTAAGTTTCTAGACACTGACCTAGGTCCTTAAGCACTCACTTACCCAGCAAAGAGATTATTCACCCAGCCATCACTCTTGCTTGGACAATGCTTACTTGTACCTGGACAATTTAAAGTGTATATGAATTGTTTTCATCAGTGAAGACACAGCTGTTCAGTTCAGTTCAGTCACTCAGTCGTGTCCAACTCTTTGCGACCCCATGAATCCCAGCACGCCAGGCCTCCCTGTCCATCACCAACTCCCGGAGTTCACTCAGACTCAAACGTCCATCGAGTCAGTGATGCCATCCAGCCATCTCATCCTCTGTCGTCCCCTTCTCCTCCTGCCCCCAATCCCTCCCAGCATCAGAGTCTTCTCCAGTGAGTCAACTTTTCTCATGAGGTGGCCAAAGTATTGGAATTTCAGCTTTAGCATCGCACTTTCAATTGCTGAATTACATGTTTTTTCACTTTGATACCTTATGATCATTAGAAAGCTGCTTATATAATGTTATAATCACACAGTATGCTAACTGCCTATTTGTAACTACAAGAAACTTGTTAAAGACACACTGTTGACTATGATACTTTACAGAATCATGGCCACAAGTTTCTGCAAATGAGGTTTACTTCTCTCAAATCAAAAAATATCCCACAGTTCAGATTTTCATAAGTAGTGCTTCTTTTAAAATAAAAGCAAACATGTTGTCCTGTCTGTAAAATTATATTTCTAGTCCACTTTACAGAATATTAAAATGCTTATAAATGCATTGTATGCTGTGTGCTCAGTCACTCAGTTGTGCCAGATTCTTTGTAACCCCGTGGATCTGTCCATGGAATTTTCCAGTCAAGAATACAGGAGTGGGTTGCCATTTCCTCTTCCAAGGGCTCTTTCCAACCCAGAGATTGAACCTGCATCCCTTGCATCCCCTGCATTGGCAGGCGGATTCTTTTTATCTCCTAGTGAAAAACAAAACCAGTCATCACACTGGCCCATGGAGCCATCTAGGGCTATTTTATATTTCCTACCATTAGAAAAATTGAACTAAATAAGGAAAAAAAGCAAAGGAGAGAAAAGAAATTTTACAAAATGGCAACTAGCATGACCTAAAAAAAGAGTGTACTGAAATATCTTCCTTCAGTTCAGTAACCAGGCCCTTTCTGTAATGAACATTTATGGGTAACTAGGTTAGCAGAGTGTTCCTCTTAGTGCTCAGGACAAAAATACAAGGTATGTTGAAATAACTTCTATCTTTGTGTAAGGAAAGACAGACTTTGAAACAGAGTGACTTTTAAAAACCACAAACCTATATTTAGCCAGAATGTTCAAGATTGACAGGTTTGATGGAAGGAAATCTTCATTGGCAACAAAATTAAAAATCATAATCTTATGGATGCCAATTGTTTTTACCAATGTGAAGATTGTTTGAACTTGTAACATGTGTCTTAGAAGTAAAAAGGTTGCTTTAGTTCTGTGGACTGTTGAATTGCCCTTTAAATAAATATTGCCTCCATCTTAAAAAAAAAAAAAAGAAACAGCTTCTGAATAGCATGGACTTCTTCACTGTGGGAAAATAGCCTTGGCAAACTTGTTTCAGAGACTCCCTCCAAGGAGATTGATTCATCCATCAAGTCTATAGTTATCTTAAGATCTGCACAAGACTGATTTCATCCCATCAAGTCTATAGTATCTCCAGATCTGCACCTCAGACTTCAGAAGTCTGTCTACTTCAGCTCCTAACATTTTCTCCATGCTTAAGCATAAAAGTCTAGTTCTGTCGGAGTCTTCATGTTTTGAATTTCTCATAGCATTTATTCAAAATCTGGTTTTTCCAAATATCTTGTTAACAGCTCATCCATTGAGCTCTACTCCTTCCTTAAAGCTTACTTTCCCTAATCCCGTCCTTTACTGATGAGTTGTTCTCCAGGAGGTCAGTAAGCTGCTGCACTTGCCCTGGCTGGCTGCATTGCCCTGAGAGTGCTTCTGTGTTAGTGTAGATGAGGAATGCTGCTGCTGCTTAGTCGCTGTTGTATCCAACTCTTTGCGAGCCTGTGGACTGTAGCCCGCCAGGATCCTTTCTCCATGGGGATTCTCCAGGCAAGAATACTGGAGTGGGTTGCCTTGCCCTCCTCCAGGGGATCTTCCCAGCTCAGGTATTGAACCTAGGTCTCCCACATTTCAGGAGGATTCTTCACTGTCTGAGCCACCTGGGAAGCCCAAGGAATGCTGAGACCATGTCTGATAAGATGCCGTCACACAAGAACGTAGGTTGTCATACAGTGGATAGCCTGCTGTAGAAGTAAGGCCATACAAGTGGCTGCTCTTGTCACTCCTGACGCTGCTGCAGTATCCTCCAGTAGTTTTTGTTACATAGATTGTATACTGTCCAATATTGAGGCCTGCGCCGCTGCAGACAGCCTCAGCAAACCCAGAAAATCAACACTCGTATCTTAATCATGAAGTCCCTGAGCTTTTGGTTGTTTAATTTGAAGATTCAGTTATCTGAACTTCTTTTATGTAAGCTGTTTTAAGTTTGTTTTGAAAGTGGGTGGGATATAATTCACAAAATCAGAATGTCATGTAAAAAATCCTTATGTGGTACTATGCTGCCTGAGAGCTGATTATGATAACTATATTTGGATTTGTTTGTCACTAAAAATTAGCAGGCCTCTGTATGTGTATTGACTGCTCCTAATAACTCTAATGGGATGTCTTCTTATAAATATGTGTAACAGATTCTGACATCCCTGCTTTGCTGCAGTTTTCATTTCCAGCTGCCTGTCCTTGAGGGACTTTGCATTGATATCTTACTGAACCTGAAATCAGTAATGCCATTCAACTTCCATTTGACATGTTCAGCTACACATTGTATTTTACTTTTAGGTAAATACACTTTCTTAATTTATATATTAGTACTATTTTAAGTATGAATTGTCATCTCGTAAGTTGTCATATGATTGTAAGCGAAGCCTTTCTTAAGTAACATTTAGGTACTGGATTTCTCTTACGTGTGTTGGCATAACCTTACAAGGAATCAAAGCGCCCTTCCAGTCCAGTGTTGCCATATGACCTGTATGTATTATGTGTTATGATGTAACTCCATTCATCTCATTATGTGTATGTACCCTTAAGTAATATGGAATTCTGTTTTCCATTCTTAGTTAAATTAATTTGAATTATCTTGAAAGAGAAGAATTCTGATGCTTTGTCCTGAACATTGCCATTAAGTTAAACAATACAAAGATAACGGGGTTATCTGTTAATGAGTGATAGTTCTCTTACTACATTAAACTATGATGAGCCAGAGAGTGGGAAAAATGGGGAGGTATTGATCAGAGGGTACAAATTTCCTGCTATATGATGAATAAATTCTGAGGATCCTGTGTACTAATTATCAGTAGTGTGTTATATACAGTTAACCTGGGTTTGAACTGTGCAGTTCCACTTATACATGTGGATTTTCTTCAGTAAATATGTAGTACAGGACTACACGATCCATGCTTGGTTGAATCTACAGAAAAAGAACTACAGATTCAGAGAGTCAGCTATAAAGTTATACATAGATTTTTGACTGAGGGCCACCACTCCTAACCTTCACATTGTTCAAGGGTCAGCTGAACTTGAAAGCTGTTCAGAGGGTAGATCATAATAAGTATCACCACAAAAATAAATAAAAAGGTGATCATGAGGGGCTGGAGGTGTTAACTAACCTTACTGTGGTAACCATTTTGCAGTAGATCATCGTGTCACACTGTACTTCTTAAAGTTAACTTATATTTATTATGTACCAACAGTATCTTAGTAGAGCTGAGGGGAACACAAAGTAACAGAATATATGAACCATTTATCTTTTTTAAGGATAAGAATCTCCTTTCTAATTAAATATGGACAAAATACTTTTTAATATAATTTGTCCCATAATAAACTGTTTTGATTGCTGGGGGGAAAAAAAGACTATGCTTTTAAAATCTATGACATAACTTATGGAAAATTAAATATGGTTCAGTTCAGTTCAGTTCAGTTGCTCAGTCGTGTCTGACTCTTTGCGACCCCATGAATCGCAGCGTGCCAGGCTTCCCTGTCCATCACCAACTCCCGGAGTTCACTCAGACTCACGTCCATCGAGTCAGTGATGCCATCCAGCCATCTCATCCTCTGTCGTCCCCTTCTCCTCCTGCCCTCAATCCCTCCCAGCATAGGGAGTTTCCAATGAGTCAACTCTTCACATGAGGTGGCCAAAGTACTGGAGTTTCAGCTTTAGCATCATTCCTTCCAAAGAAATCCCAGGGCTGATCTCCTTCAGAATGGACTGGTTGGATCTCCTTGCAGTCCAAGGGACTCTCAAGAGTCTTCTCCAACACCACAGTTCAAAAGCATCAATTCTTCTTTACTCAGCCTTCTTCACAGTCCACCTCTCACATCCATACATGACCACAGGAAAAACCATAGCCTTGACTAGACAAATCTTTGTTGGCAAAGTAATGTCTCTGCTTTTGAATATGCTATCTAGGTTGGTCATAACTTTCCTTCCAAGGAGTAAGCGTCTTTTAATTTCATGGTTGCAGTCATCATCTGCAGTGATTTTGGAGCCCAAAAAATAGTCTGACACTGTTTCCACTGTTTCCCCATCTATTTCCCATGAAGTGATGGGACCAGGTGCCATGATTAGTTTTCTGAATGTTGAGCTTTAAGCCAACTTTTTCACTCTCCTCTTTCACTTTCATCAAGAGGCTTTTGAGTTCCTCTTCACTTTCTGCCATAAGGGTGGTGTCATCTGCATATCTGAGGTTATTGATATTTCTCTTGGCAATCTTGATTCCAGCTTGTGTTTCTTCCAGTCCAGCATTTCTCATGATGTACTCCACATAAAAGTTAAATAAGCAGGGTGACAATATACAGCCTTGACGTACTCCTTTTCCTATTTGGAACCAGTCTGTTGTTCCATGTCCAGTTCTAACTGTTGCTTCCTGACCTGCATACACATTTCTCAAGAGGCAGGTCAGGTGGTCTGGTATATGTAAATTAAATGAAAATGAAAAACTGTCTATAACTTTGATGAGCAGAATATATCTGGCTTGAATATTGCTCTGAAAAAGAATAGAGCCAGTGTCGTTAATTGCCTCAGTGTTTGCCTTGAATGCTTGTAAGTCTCTCAAGAAAAATTTAGTTATAAATCACAGTTAGCTTACCATACCCAAAAATTATGTATGTTCATGCATTTGCTCCACAGGTGAACTGAAGATTAGTCAGAAGCACTTTGAAGAAGCTTTCAAGAAAGTAAAATCATCTATATCAAAAGAGGTAAGCAATGCTCTTAAAGGTAGAAGAGCAATTAGAATTGAGAGTAGTAAGTATGAATTTATGAGAAAAAGCAAAATGGTTGCCTCTGAGAGAGTGTTCTTGAGAGACTGTAATTTTTAATGTTTCTGGAGACTAAACACAGAGAGAAAATGACCTCGTGTATGTTTTCATAATCTCAGAATTTTTAATCATTCAAGTGTTACTTGACCTGTATCACCCTTTACACTTACCCATAGTTTCAGGAAAGTAAAAATACCTTCACTGTAAGGTCAGAGAAGAGTTAAAAATCACTCAGACTTGTCCTTACAAAAAATGCTGAATTTTACTGTATTTCTTACTGTGTTGAGGTATTCTGTCTGTAATAAGTTAAAATGTTTGCTGTTAAGTGAAGTGAGGTTACTGTGACACAAAAGAGTTGAACCCAACCCAAAGTAATGTCTGAATTGAACACTGGATATCTTAGGGCTTCCTCATAGCTCAGTTGGTAAATCATCTACCTGCAATGCAGGAGACCCAAGTTCTATTCCTGAGTCAGAAAGATCCCCTGGAGAAGGAGATGGCAACCCATTCCAGTATTTTTGCCTGGAGAATCCCATGGACAGAGGAGCGTGGCAGGCTATAGTCCATGGGATCATAAGAGTTGGACATGACTTAGCGACTAAACCACCTATATTGGATGGATATCTTTGTTTCTGGACTTCCAGAAGTCTAATTTGCCTTAGCCAAGTGATTCTGTTTATTGACTATACTTAAAATTCCTCTAAGTCATTATCCATTTATTACCCCTGGCTCAGTATTTCTTAAGATTATTGATGGAAAACACTCAAGTCCAAGTTCAAACAGTTACATGAGATGGGTTGCTGTGTTCCAGTACCTCCAGTCCTGGTGTAAATACTCTTATTTGACCATCTTACCACTTTTAACTAAAGTAATCAGTTAAGGAGTTTGGGCTGGTGATGGTGTCTTTTAAGTATATAGTTTACTTCTTTTTCAACTAAAGTCTGGTCTGCTGAACCTGGCCTGGGTCTTTTACTATATATGGAGAAATGAAAGTCTGTTTTGACCTCCCAGGCATTTTGTACACTAGAGGAAATGTTTTTATTTCATTGTCTGTCTTTGAATGAGATAGTCTTATTAATTAAAATCAAACAGTTTTACAGTTAATCTTACTAGCACTTTTCATTCTGATCAACAGGAAAGTAGTGATATAAGTGTCCCCCCTCCCCAAAGATTTAGTCATTAAAAAACAAATCTTCCTTATGTTTATTACCTGTAATCAGAGTTCTGATTTGAGGCTTTTCAAGAATCAGGACATACTGGCATAGCTCCACATTTGTCACTCTCATCCTGTAACCTTACTTTTTTAAAATTGAAATTTTATTTACGTTTGTAGTGCACAAATACAGTTCTGTGCGTGTGCGTGTTAACTTGCTTCAGTCGTATCCGACTCTGTACAACCCCATGGACTGTAGCCCACCAGGCTCCTCTGTCCATGGGGATTCTGCAGGCAAGAATAGTGGAGTGGGTTGCCATGCCCTCCTCCAGGGAATCTTCCCGACCCAGGGATTGAACCCATGTCTCTTATGTCTCCTGCATTGGCAGATAGGTTCTTTACCACTAGCGCCGTTTGGGAAGTCCTACAGTTCTGTAAGTTTTGGCACGCTTAACTGGTACTTCAGTCAATATAGAGAACATTTTCATCACTTCAGAAAGTTCCTGTGTTCCTTTGTAGTTGTCAGTCCCTTTACAAATGCTGTACCAGGTAACCCCTAATCTGACTTCTGTCATCATGCTCTAACTTCACCTGTTTGGGAACTTTATGTAAATAGAATCATATCGATATACTCATTTGTCTGGCTTCTTTTGCTCAATGTAATGTTGCAGAGACTCATCCACATTGCTAGTTTTCACTAGTTTGATCCATTCTCTTGCTAAGTAGTTTTCCATTAAATGAATATACTGCAGTTTGTGTATCCTTTCCCCTGCTGGTGGGCACTTGGGTTTTCTCCAGTTTTTGGCTTCCTCAGATAATAGTGTGTCAGAGAGAGAGAACGAGAACATGTGTTTTTATTTCTCTTGAGTAAATAACTAGGAGAGGAATTGCTGGAACTGCGGCAAGTGTATGTTTAACTTTATAGGAAACCGCCAACCTTCTTTCCAAGTGACTGTAATACCGTTTTGCATTTTGTGAGCTTTCCAGTTGGCCCACACTCTTAACAACACTTGAGTATTTTCAGTCTTTTAATTTTAGCCGTTCTACTGGGTGTGAAATAGTATCCTGTTGTGATCTAAATTTGTTTTCCTAATGACTAAAATGTTGAGCATTTTTTCATATGCTTATTGATCATTTGGATATCTTATTTTGTATCCTCACCTTTTGCTCTTAAAACATTGAGTTGTTTTCTTATTATTAAGTTATGCAGATTCTTAGTTTATCTTGGCTTGAAGCCTTTTATGAGATACACATTTTTTTCTGAAATATCTGTAGGATTTATTTTGGAGTATAGTTAAAATGTGTTTCAAGATTTATACAACAAAGTGAATCAGTTATGTATATATATCTCCACTCTTTTTTTTTTTTAATTTTTTTTTCCTCATATAAGTCATTACAGAACACTGAGTATAGAGTTCTCTGTGCTGTGCAGTAGGTCCTTATTAGTGATCTATTTTGTATATAGTAGCATGTGTTATGTCAGTCCCAATCTCCAAATTTATCCATCCCAGCCTCTTCCCCCCCTTGGTAGCCATAAGTTTGTTTTCTATATCTGTGACTGTGTTTCTGTTTTATAAATAGAAGTTCATTCGTACCTTTTTTTTTATTTTTAGGTTCCACATATAAGCAGTATCATATTTGTCCTTCTTTTTCTAACCTACTTTACCTACTATAATAATCTCTAGGTTCATCCATGTTGCTGCAAATGATGTTATTTTGTTCTTTTTTATGGCTGAGTAATACAGATGTGTATATTGAGGATATTTTGTCCTAATTTGGTTTTTGGTTTTTGGTTTTGTTTTTTCAATTTTCTAAAGGCATCTTTTGAAGAACAGGAGTTTTTAATTTGTATGAAATCCATTTTTTTTTAAATGATTTGTGTTTTTCTGTCATAAGAAATCTTGATTATCCTAAGTTTATGAAAATTTTCTCCTTTGCTTTTCTCTAGTAGTTTTATAATTTTATGTTTTACATTTAGAACTATGATCCATTACAAACTAATTTTTTTAAATTTAAAGTTAGATAGAAAAGTCATGATTATTTTTTTCCATGCATCTGTCTAGTTACTGTGGTCTTGTTGGTTGAAAATACTTTACTTTCATTGAATTATTGTGCACTCTTTTTGAAAACCAATTGATCATATATGCATGAATTTATTTATTCACTCTTTTTTCTGTTCCACTGATCTTTATATCCATTTTGTGTCATGTATATGTTTTGCCACTCTGTTGATTGTTTTACATCAATTTTTAATTTTTATTTATTTTCTGGCCACAGAATGTGGGATCTTAGCTCCCCAACCAGGGATCAAACCTGTGCTCCCTGCAGTGGAAATTTAGGTTCTTAATCACTTTTGGGGAAGTCCCCTTGATTATTACAGATTAGATATGTTAATCTTGAAGACAGCTAGTGTAAGTCATTCAGATTTGTTCTTTTTTCCCCCAAAAATTGTTTTATCTATCTTAGTCTCTTTGCTTTCCCATATAAAATTTGCAGTCAGTGTATCAATTTCTGCAAAACAAACTTTCTGGGATTTTGAATGGATTTGCATTGAATCTGTAGATCAGTTGGGAGAGTATTAAAAATACTGAGTTTTTCAATCAGTGAACTTAGTATATCTGTTCATTAATTTAGGTCATTTTATTTCTTTTATATAAATTTATTCATTTTTTAAAAATTCACTTATTAGAGCCATTTGATCTCTCCCAGTAACGTTGTGCATTTTCAGGATGCAGATTTTTCAGGATGTACATTTTTCATCAAATTGATTAATTTATGGTTTTTTATTTTTATAATGTTTTTTAAAATATTGTTCTCTAATTGCTACTAGTATATAGAGGTTCATTTGATCTTTATATATTGACCTGGGATTGCTCCTAATATATGGAGGTTCACTTGGTCTTTGTGTATTGACCTGGGGTTGCTCCTAGTATATGGAGGTTCACTTGGTCTTTGTGTATTGACCTGGGATAGCTCTTCATTTGTCACTCTTTTACCTTCTTTACCTCTAAAAAAATTACTTCGGTTTTCTAGACTAAAAAAATGAAACCATCTTGTTTGTATTTGCCTGCTCTAATTTTGAAAAGCTTCCATGTTTAATGTTTTTACATTTAAGAGTTACATTTATATTTTGCAGTTACAATTAAGTAATTGTATTAGAGTTGGCTATAAAAATGTCATGCAGGGTTTGAAAATTGCTTGCTTGACCTATCCTTAAATTGGGCCACATTTTCATCCTTGCATTTGTGATAATTAAGGAGTAAATCTTTATTTTGTTACCTGTTCTGAAACTCTGCTGGTAGATTTGAAACCAGTGGATGTTACGTTTGGTGGGGGGCGGGCACTCAGTCTCTGCTTTCTGATTCTCATCCTTCACAGTCCACAGCTGTGCCAGAGAACATCTTCCTTCCTTAAATTGTTCTTAGTTGAAGTATAGTTGATTTACAATGTTGTGTTAGTTTCTGGTGTACAGCAAAGTTGAATCAGATATATATTTATGTATATTGTATATGTGTGTGTACATATATACTTTTCATATTTTCATTATTATTTTAAGATATTAAATATACTTACCTGTTGCTATTTAGTAGGGTCTTCTTTATCTACTTTGCTTATTTATTCTGGCCGAGCTATGACGCTTGCAGGATCTTAGTTCCCCAGCCAGGAATTGAACCCCAGGCCCCTGGCAGTGAAAGCATGGAGCCCTATCTATTGGACCTCTGTGGAATTTGCTATCTCTTTTATATATAGTAGTTTGTATCTGCTAATCATGAACTCCTAATTTGTCTCTTCCCCAGCCCCTTTCCCCTTTGGTAGCCATAAGTTTGTTTTATTTGTCTGTGAGTCTGTTTTGTAAATAAATTCGTTTGTGTCCTGTTTAGATTCTACGTATAAGTAATTTCATGTGGTATTTTTCTCTTTGTCTGACTTAATTCACTTAGTATGATAATCTCAGTCTGTGCATGTTGCTGCAAATGGACGTTATCTCATTCTTCCAGAAGGGTGCCCAGGAGTGGGATTGCTGGATCGTATGACCACTCTATTTTTGAGAAGCCTTCTTCTGATTTAGGAGAATTCAGTTGAAATTAGAGGAGTTGGATAGTCAAACAGAATCCATTTGAAAAATCAAACCAAAAGACAGGTGTGGCATTTGTTGATACAATTCTGAACGTAGGATTGAGTGGCTCATTTGTAACCCACCTCTTTCTACTTTTAATATTAGGGTTCCTTTAGTTGTAAATGACAGAAACCCAACTCTCTAAGTGGGAATAAAGAGGAATCCATTCCACATATAAGGAAGTTGAGAGTACTGCTGGCTTCAGGCATGCTGGATCCAAAAACTTCATTGCTTTGTTTCTTGGGGGAAAAGGCTGCCTGCAGGCCCAGACATACAGGCTACTTGTTTATTAACCCCCATAGCAAGAGAATTTCCTGATAGCTCCAACAGGAGAGTTTCAGGGAACCTGTGATTGGTCCAGCTCAGGTTAGAGCCCATGGCAAAACTAATCACTATGATTAGCTCAAAAGTTAGATACTCTGGCAAGGTGGAATGTAAGCGGTAGCATAGTTTTCTAAAGATCATGACTTCAGGCCCTAGGATAAAAAGCTATAGATAAGGCGAACTTACGTCTTTCACACTAAAAGAAAATCTACTAGGCTTGTTAAACACAAAAGGAACATTTAATTACATTTTACATTTTAACCTTTCAGACATACTTACAGAGATAGCAGTTGCTTTGAAGTGAGTTAACATTAAATAAATGATTGGGAGATGTCGAAAAAGGAAAAATAAAAATGAAAGAACGGTGTGCACATTCTGTGCCAAGGTCCACAGAGCTGGTCCGTATAGTTCAGAAATGTCCAGCCTGTTCTCAGGCTAGGTAAATCTGCCCTGCTAGCTGGTGCCTTCTCTTTCCTTGAGGCAGTCGGCTCCCTGGTGCCACATGGTTTTTAGTTTGAGGTTGGAAAACAACAGTGTGTGAAGTGGATTTGGTGTCCAGCAATTGGCAACATGATAGTAGGGTCTGGTTTAGAGGCCAGATGCAGAAACTTGTCATCTGACCGAATGAATCCTCATAACCAGCTGAGGGTGAGAGGGGAACACAGTTTGCAAACATTCCTTCTGAGACTCCGCCTGTATTCCTCATTCATTCCTACTTCATTGCTACCAAACTTTCAGGCTCCATCTGAAGATCCCTGCCCAGTCCTAGTTTCTCATGAGAGGCCACGTCCTATTGTGATCCTAAGAAGACTGAATAGATGGGCAATTCATTACGCCAGATACCCCAACTTAGACGATTGTACTCTTTTTGCCAGTTTCTTCTTAGTCATCTGTTACTTTCTTCCCTGAATGAAACTATTGTCCAATATGTGTCACTTCACAGACTTATAAAGCATAACTTACTTTGTTGGTTTGGTTTTTTTC
Source organism: Bos grunniens (assembly GCF_055505025.1). Taxonomy (NCBI): domain Eukaryota; kingdom Metazoa; phylum Chordata; class Mammalia; order Artiodactyla; family Bovidae; genus Bos; species Bos grunniens. Next base: position 53,686,333 of record NC_141180.1, read on the forward strand.
AGAAATAACTGCTCACCAGAAACCTGAGCCTGGGTTAACATCAGTAAATGTTGAGACCTTGAAATTGTTTTCCCATCTATGTATTATCTCAAATGTAGGCTTTTCCCTCTGCCTACAATGACATTGTTCAACTGTCAGGAAGGAAACCTCACTCAAACATAAATTAGGTATTTTTTTCCTTCCTCCTCTATTAAAACCATACCATAGAAACCCTCCTGTTTTATTAATTCATTGGTGTAGTGTTTTTCACACCCACTGGCTGTCACACTTGATTCTCTTCTTCACACTCAGGATTATATCATTCATCCATTTGCTTGATCAAGTCTGTCACATTGAGAGAGAAAAACTTCCCAAGTAGAGTTGCTCTTGCCTCTAGCTGTGTATTGAGTTGCCTAGGAGCCCATCCTTTCATCCATCCAGAAACATACATGTATCATGTACCTGCCATACACATGCCAGGCTTTGTGCTAGACTCACAAGGTATAAAATTGCATAAGACCTGAGTTAGGAACCATTTTGAGCAATTAAAGAGTTGTAAACACTACCATAGATGTGTACATAGAATACGTATTAACCTGATCACTCAAATTCCTTCAGTGTTAGAAAATAGTTTGCAAGTAACTTTTGCTTAGAAGGTATCAGCACAGTGTGACAATGGCAATGTGACTGATTTTATTACTCACATATCTGAACCAGTGGTTCCACACACTGTATAATTTTCTTTATCCTCTGAAGAACATCCGCAGGAAGGCTAGGTGTGTGTCCCAGTGATACTACTTGATTCCAGTATATTCTCTTTAATACTTGTGATGGTCATAAACCTTAAAACTTTGAAATATTTAATTTCTGAAAACTACCCTAGTGAATCATAAGCTATCACTTCTCTTTTGGAGATAGGCATAGTATGAATTTTGAATAAATAATAAATAAATGACCAAGCTGATTATTACTTTGTGAGATCTTTTAAAAAATTAAGGCACAACAGTTAAGGTAGAGAGACAGCTTTCCTTGTTTGGCATCATAACTGGCCCTTATGAAACTAATGATGGTTGTGGGGAGAGAAACTGGGTGACTGGAGGACAGAAGTTTGAAAATGAACCTTTCATCTTATTTGAATTTTGAACCATGTAAATGTATTACCTAATTTAAAAACTTAAATACTAAAAAAATAATAATTTAAAAGACCTTGAGGACCAAAGTAGTAGTGATAGTTATTTCTGAAAATTAAGGATTACTTTTTAATTTTTTCTGCTGATCTGTACTTTCTAATATTTCTACAATGAATGTTTTATAATTTAAAACATTATTATTAAAAAGGGAATCACTTTAATCTGGCTATAAACACAGCATGCTTAAAATGTTTGTTGTTGTTGTTCAGCCCTGTTTGACTCTTTGTGACCCCATAGACTGTAGCACGCCAGGCCTCCCTGACCCTCACCACCTTCCAAAGTTTGCCCAAGTTCATGTTCATTGCATTGGTGATGCTGTCTAGCCATCTCATCCTCTGATGCCCTCTACTCCTTCTGCCCTCAATCTTACCCAACATCAGGGACTTTTCCAGCGAGTTGTTTGGAATTCCAGCATCAGTCCTTCCAGTGAATATTCAGGGTTGATCTCCCTTAAGATTGAATGTCTTTACTACACCTTTATTATTTAGCAGTGAATTGAAATACCAAGGCCCTCTTATCCTACTTCAGAGTTAATTCAGCATTTCACTAATATCTGTTTTACATTCACTGTTGACACTGTTTGAGAGCTACTTGCCAGGAGTTGGTCCAAGGGTTACAAAATGATGTTTTCACTGCCATGGGCCCAGGTTCAGTCCCCGGACAGGAAACTTAAGATCCGGCAAGTTGCATAATGCGACCAAAAAAAAAGAAGAGAGAGGTACTTGAAAAAAATCACTGAAATAAATATATAGAATTTTTAAAATTAATCTTTACGTGGTCTTCTGTGCCTTAGTCTTCACATAGTCTTCCCTCTGTGCATGTCTGTGTCTTACTCCTCCTCTTACGAGGACACCAGATCATAGTGGGTAACTAAAGCCCACCCTAATGACTTCATTTTAACTTAAATCGCTTTAAGACCCTCATTTCCAAATCCAGTCACACTCTGAGGTACTGGAGGTGAGGACTTCAACATCTGAATTTTGGGGAACACAGTTCAGCTCATTTCAGTGTCTAGCTCCATACTCTGTCCTCTCCTCTCCTCTCAGGATCGAGCAATGTACGAGGCTCTCCAGTGGTCCCTCAGCCGGTGACTTCTCCAGCAGCGAGCCTTCCGAGAGTCCAGTGTCTCGAGATGCCGGAGATGCCCACGTGCTCTGAGCTGCCCACTTTCAACCTGACACATGTGGTCTCACATAAGCGTTTTATCCTCAAATTAATGAGGCCAAGTCAAAGCTGAAGATTCTTCCCATCTGGACAACCTCATATGGAAACACCCTACCTCCTATTTAAGGGGAAAAAAAAATTAATTGTCAAAGTAAAGTAACAGATAACCTTTTTAAAATAAAAATGTTTATTTTGAAACAACCTCGACTGTACTACAGAAAAGTTGTAATTACAGTAAAAAGAACTTCCCCCCCAAAACCATCTGGGGGTGCTTCCCAACCTGATGCCTGATTACCCGTAAATACTTTATATTTCCTGCACAGCAGGATAGTCCCCTACATAACCAGCCATCCACATCAGATCAGCCATGTCAGCTGTGATACTTCCCTGCCAAATCCTCAGGCTGCATTCAGGTTTCTCCAGTTGTCCCAATAAAGTCCTTTATAACAAAGGAATCTAGTTTGGAATTAGCTGTTGCAACTCCTTGCTTTTCTTTTGGGGGCGGGGGGTGCGCTGGGTCTTCGTTGCTGCACGCAGGCTTTCTCCAGCTGTGGCAAGTAGGGGCTACTCTTCCCTGTTGTGTGGGCTTCTCGTGGCAGCCGCTTCTCTTGTTGCAGAGCACAGGCTCTAGTTGCCCTGCCGCGTGTGGGATCTTCCCCGAATCATGTGGGATCTTCCCCAAAGGGGATCAAACCTGTGTCTCCCACATTGGCAGGCAGATTCTTAACCACTGAACCACCAGAGAAATCCTGCTATTTTCCTTAAAGTCCAGAACAGCTTCTGTCTTAACTTTTGATACTTTTGAAGGTTATTAGCCAGTTACTTTGTAAAATGCCTTCAATGTGAGTTTGTCTGATATTTCCCCATAATTAAATGCAGCTTGTACATCTTTGGCAGGAATAAATATCATGAAGTGATGGTCTTCCCACTGCATCCTGTCAGGTAGGTGCAGTCTTGGTTTGTTCCATTACTAGTGATGTTCACTTTGATCACTTAAGAGGGTTCTGCCAAGCTTCTTACACTATAAAGTTACTCTCATCACACTGAGGTATTGCTATTGTTTTAGTGTGTTCTCTTTTATGTTGTTGGAATCGTCCCAGATTCAGTCAGTCGGGAGCCCCTTCACATTTGCCTCTGTGCACTCTTGGCAAGTCTCTAGCTGATAATTTCAGAAGGGTTTGTGTCCTCTTGTATCTCATTGCTGATTTACAGCGCTGCTCACAGTGTCTTCTGAGACTGTGTAGATGGCTTTGGTTACCCACTTTCTCCCCTTCCAAATTTTCTATTCCACCTGACTCTACAAAAGTGTTTATGCTACTTTTAAAAATGTGATTGATAAAATGAAGAAAATAGTAATAGATCAAAGCAAGTCAGGTAAGTAAGGCACAGTCCTTTTTTTTCGAGTTCATAACTGAATATAGGCTTCTAACCAGAGTATCACAATACCCAAGGGAGGGGCATGAAAAGGAGGGTGCTGTAGGACCCCAGAGGAAGAACACCAAAAGAAAAAGCAAATCAGGGTCATGTCTTCAGCATAGATGATTAAGAATGAAAGCTAAAAAGTGTAGGCCACAAGGTCTTAAAGAGTTATGTAATTTGAGTAACAGATTTGATTGGGCTTGGTATCAGCCAAATCAAGAGAGAAACGCAGTCTGGTATGTCGTATATATAATATAAGAGATAGTGAAGATTGTCTTGACAATTGAATTTTCTTGACAATTTCTAGACAAGTCTAAAGTACCAAACTTTCTGGTTGTTTAGCTTATCCTAAATGCCAAGTGTTGACTGCATCACAGGTTAGGCTGCGTTTGTCTGTCAGCTTTGCAAATCAGCTGTGATGTACGTTGGACAGCAGGGAGTTATTGGGCAGGAGGTTAACCAACTAATGTCACAGAGAATATTGCCAACACTCTCCATAAGGAAGGAAAGATAACATGTTCTAAGCACCATCTGTGTGCTGGACAGTGTTGTATTGTTTTAATTCTCCCAACTCTTACTCCCCATACCATAGGGATCGAATAGCATCTTCATTTTACTAAAAAGAAGAGCTTCTTCACAGTCACCTGCTGTATATACATGCGTGTATATGGAACAGCTGAATTCTGGTCCACAGCTGTCCATCTGGCTTTTCTTTCTCTTGAGAAAAAGTTCCAGCCCTGTGTTAGGAAACATCTGGAGTTGTATCCTCTGTTCTAGCATTGTGAAAGATTCAGCAACCTCATTAAATGCTTTGTGCTGCGCACTGATAACATACTGGTAAACTCGGAACTTACTGCCTAATTTGATATGTATAGCGGAAATAGCCAATTGTCCCATAATATACATTCTTCCCTTCTTCCTTTTAGTAGGAAGAGTTCTTGCTGCCAGGAGAGTGACTGTGTTCTGTCTAGTGTAATATTAACACTGGTGATAACCTCAGTTCTGGTCACACCCTTAAAAAGAAGACACTTGAACTGCAAACCTATCATTAAATGGGGGCAATCTGCCTTGAACTCAATGCATCTTAGCCCATAAGCAGACTCTGGAAAATGTCCTCAGAAACCACACCTGGTTTAAAAAAGAAAACACTGTTTGCCCATTTAATTCTAGTTCTCCCTTCCCTAGGCTGGAATGATGAAGTGAAGACTGGCTTTGACCATATAAATAGTGACATTCTAGGAGGTGACAGAACCATAAGACATAAGAAACTTAAGGTCCCTAAGCACTTGTTGGGCAGTTTTCTCACCACTCAAGGCTCATTTAGCCTGAACTTTTATGTATGACCTTTATCTTGCTTAAGCCAGTTAAATTTTTGTCTCTTAGAGCAGCCAGTCTAATATCCTAGTTAATGGCGTGTTGAGACAAGGAGGAAGTTGGAAAACCGCGCGCAAATGGCTGTGAAGGGATGAGAGTAGATGCTGTTAGGAGGAGCCCAGAGGAAAGGCAGCTGGTTCATCACGGGGTCAGGGAGAGTTCTCCAAAGAAAATGATGCCTCACCTCAGCTGAGTCCTGAAGGCTGGAGAGGGAAATGCAGGAAGAGAATAAATGATCTGACAGATGGTAGAAACCTCAAGATGTGAGAGGGACTGATGTCTGGGAAACTAATTCTCCTGTTCATCCATCAAAGTTGTGTTTACAAGAGGGTCTTACTTCCAAAAGCTGAAATAGTGAGAAAGCAAATTAGTTATGTGTTAGGCACAATCTTCAGTCATTGTTTATCTCTCACTGTTGAACTCAGAACTGAATGGATTTGGATATATTTTTGCACCACTCAGTTCCAAAGCCTAGGGGCCAGGTACATTTGGGATAAAACGGAATCCCACATCATTCAGATGCTATCCTTAACTCCATTGCTTTAGTTCCATGAGACCTATGCTTGTGCTGGCATCAGCATTTTTAATTTTCAACTTATTTTTTATAAAATAAGGACAACAAATTCAATTAAATATGCAGGTGTTATAGTTGACTGACTGACTTTGGGTCTCCTGCTAAGTTTCATGAGGGGAGGGATCCTGTCAGGCTTGTTTCCTTAGCATCCAGCCCAGTGCCTGGATCACAGGAAGCATTTAATAATAAATATTAAATGTTCTTAGGCAACAGGACTGCCAAAATTAGACACTGTGCCCAGCGTCTCCCTCTGTGGGAGAACTGTAAGTGTTGATTCATTGGGTAATAGAAACCTCACTGTGTCATATGAAAAAAGATAAAGGAACAAGTGAATAACCTATAACCAACAGTTTCACTCTAACACATATATCCAAAATAGAAAAGCATACACAAAGGCAGCAAAATTCATAATTGACCAGAAATGGAAACCAAAGTATCCATCAATAGTAGAGCAGGTAAACGTGGTATCTTCATGCACTAGAATACTACACAGTGATGATGAACTATACGCAACACACGGATGATTCTCACAGATACTGAGTGGAAGAAGCCTGTCCTGAAATCATCTTGGGCAATTCTACGTATTAATAAATAAAATTCAAAAAGGCAGCTGGTCAATGCCATTAGAAGTCAGATCAGATCAGATCAGTTGCTCAGTCGTGTCCGACTCTTTGCGACCCCATGAATCGCAGCACACCAGGCCTCCCTGTCCATCACCAACTCCCAGAGTTCACTGAGACTCACGTCCATCGAGTCAGTGATGCCGTCCAGCCATCTCATCCTCCGTTGTCCCCTTCTCCTCCTGCCCCCAATCCCTCCCAGCATCAGTGTTTTCCAGTGAGTCAACTCTTCACATGAGGTGGCCAAAGTACTGGAGTTTCAGCTTTAGCATCATTCCTTCCAAAGAAATCCCAGGGCTGATCTCCTTCAGAATGGACTGGTTGGATCTCCTTGCAGTCCAAGGGACTCTCAAGAGTCTTCTCCAACACCACAGTTCAAAAGCATCAATTCTTCGGCGCTCAGCCTTCTTCACAGTCCACCTCTCGCATCCATACATGGCCACAGGAAAAACCATAGCCTTGACTAGACAAATCTTTGTTGGCAAAGTAATGTCTCTGCTTTTGAATATGCTATCTAGGTTGGTCATAACTTTCCTTCCAAGGAGTAAGTGTCTTGTAATTTCATGGCTGCAGTCACCATCTGCAGTGATTTTGGAGCCCAGAAAAATAAAGCCTGACACTGTTTCCACTGTTTCCCCATCTATTTGCCATGAAGTGATGGGACCAGATGCCATGATCTTCGTTTTCTGAATGTTGAGCTTTAAGCCAACTTTTTCACTCTCCACTCTCACTTTCATCAAGAGGCTTTTGAGTTTCTCTTCACTTTCTGCCATAAGGGTGGTGTCATCTGCATATCTGAGGTTATTGATATTTCTCCCGGCAATCTTGATTCCAGCTTGTGTTTCTTCCAGTCCAGCGTTTCTCATGATGTACTCTGAATATAAGTTAGAAGTCAGGCTTACGGTTAATATTAGAGGGCAGTGCCTGGAAGAAGCACCAAGTGGCGTGGCCTCTAGGTTGCTGGCCATACCCTCCTGGATCTGATAACAGTTTCCTGTGTGTGTTAGTGATGACTCATTGCTCCATATGCTTATCATAGCTCTTTTCTGTAAGTATGTTCACATCAGTTAAAAAGGCTTTTTTTTTAAACTTATGAAGATTTATCTATAATTTATGATTTCATCTGATTTTATTTATAATAAACATTTCAAAAATTTAAAAGGATAGGAGTAGCAGTATTAAAAATGTAGGTCATTTAAAGGTAAAGAACCACACAGAACCCAGTATACTTGAAGAAAAGCCAGCCACATGTTTCTTTTCCCCCTAAAACACCAGGCATGTTGCTCATACTGTCCTTTCAGCTGGTTAGAGTTAAGAAAGGTTAAAAAGGTGAGTGGGGTGGAATTTGGTTGTTTAAATTACCCCAGTTCTAATGTCTCTCTCTCCACTTGGGAGAATGTGAGCTTCAAGGATGTCTGTAGCCATCAAGGTTGTCTGGAATGTTTCTTTAGAGGGCATGTTGGCCATGCAGTCTGGTCCCACTTCCAGGCAAGCTTTGCCCCTAAGAGGAGAGCAGGAGGAACTTGGCAAAGTTTGTTCCAAAGACCTCTTTCCTAGGTGTGCAGGTGAACAGTCCACATTACATCATAGACAAGGATGTTCTATTTTCCAAGACTGCAGTAAGCCTCAAGATGGAGAAACTCAACAGTTCCTTCCTTTGCTTTTGTGCCCTACCTCTGCACTGAAACACTTTCTCTGCCTCCCACAGTCCTCACCACCCAAGCCAGAAGGGTGAAAGTCATCTTAAGTACTACTTATCAGTGATCAGTCATTCATTATTTATTCTCACAGACACTGACCTAGTTCAAGCTGTAATCAGCCTTCATATGTTTACTTTGACCTAATTAATGTCCTATTCCAAACTCTTACTAAAACCAGGATTGCCGTCAGAAGATACTTATTCATTATGTCACTTTTCAGGCCTCCTGTGGCCTAAACTCATTGGTCTAGTTATGCATGGACCTTTGCAGGCAGTACACCTCTGACACCCATCCAACCTCCTCTCCCCTGATTGGATTCATTGCCATTCCAGTAGAACACCGTATTGTTTCACATCTCAGCCTTGGCTCACGAGGTTCCCATTACCTGGCAAATCCACCTAAACACAGGACCCTCTTCCAGGCTTGAAACACTCCTATTGAGAAGTCTTGCCCAATCCCTCACTCTGCTTTTTGCTCACTGTTCTGACCTAGACTATATGCTTTAAGTACTAGATTCTCAGTGGCAGAGTCCTTAGTTTATTTTTGCATTACAGCACTTGACACATAATAAGAACAAAGTAGCTTTTTAACAACACAATTCAATCACTTGCTCAGTGGCACAAAGCACTGTCAACAGTGGGGGGATTTGGTGCAGATTTTATGTTGTTTTCACCTGAGGAGTCTACCAGACTGGAACTTCATGGCTCATGGCTCTCTGAAGAGAAATCAGCAAAGTTCTGGAGGTGTGGCCTCTGCTGCTAAGTCGCTTCAGTCGTGTCCGACTCTGTGCGACCCCATAGACGGCAGCCCATCAGGCTCCCCTGTCCCTGGGATTCTCCAGGCAAGAACACTGGAGTGGGTTGCCATTTCCTTCTCCAACGCATGAAAGTGAAAAGTGAAAGTGAAGTCGCTCAGTTCTGTCCGACTCTTTGCGACCCCATGGACTGCAGCCTACCAGGCTCCTCCGTCCATGGGAGTTTCCAGGCAAGAACACTGGAGTGGGTTGCATTTCCTTCTCCAGTGGCCTCCTCTAGCACTTACTTATTGCTTGTCAGAAGTCCTTTTAGTAATACTCCTCCATGGCTAAGAAACCCCTCTAGGTGTGCTCAAGGCATTCAAAAGAAACTATTTCTAAGAGCTTGCTCTACATAAGTATTCTCTCTCTAAAGCAGAAAGCTTTAAAAAGAGATTATATATATTTATTACAACTGCTGTTTATTACAAATGCTAATTACCTTCTTTACACAGACAGGAAAATCTGCTCTCCTACTCTGTGACTGAGTGAGCCTGATAAATGAACAATGGGTCTTCTTTACAGACTCCAGGAAGTTTTTCTAGCTTGAACTTTCTCAAAACTAATATTACAGAAAGCTAAATGAGTTTCACAGAAACTGAGGCTGTTAAAAGTGGAAATACCAGGTGGCAGAAGTAGCTTAATTCAGGGACCTGGAGAATCGCTGTTTTGCAGTATATGTATAAGAAAGTCTGGGTTCTCTGGGTGGGTCAGTGGTAAAAAATCCACCTGCCAAGCAGGAGATGTGAGTTTGATCCCTAGCTTGGGAAGATCCCCTGGAGAAGGAGATGCAACCCACTCCGGTCATTTTGCCTGGGAAATGCTATGGATGGGTGAGCCTGGTGGGTTACAGTCCATGGGGTCACAAAAGAGTCAGACTTGGCAACTAAACAACAAGCAAATTAATTAATTCAACACTTTTGGAACATCTATTTCATATCTGCTTTTGCTTTTTTATTCATTTGCCTCCATTATTCTCAGCTCACTTAGAACTTGGATGTTGGAGCAACAGATTCTCTGACACTTTATTGTCAAACTCAGTTTGTAGTCCAACGTAGAGTCACTTATTAAAAATGAAATTATTTGTGCCACTTTAATTTTGTACCTTGCATGGCAGAGGTTTGGAGCATTTGTGCTTTGATAAACAAAATATCATGGGCTTTGTTGTTATTGCCAGCGGCATGGGATGAGGAAAGAAGAGGAAGGTGGACTTACAGACTGTTTCTTTACTGACACATTAAAACTGAGACAAATAGTATCTTCATTTTATATTTGAGAAAACTGAGGCTCAGAGAGGCTTCCCAGGCGACACTAGTGATAACCCTCCTGCCAATGCAGGAGACATAAGAGACATGGATTTGATCCCTGGGTTGGGAAGATCCCTGGAGAAGGGCACAGCAACTCACTCCAGTATTCTTGCCTGGAGAATCCCATGGACAGAGGAGCCTGGCGGGCTACGGTCCATAGGGTCACAAAAAATCAAACACAACTGCAGCAAATTAGCACGAGGCTCAGAGAGGTTGAACAACTTATCTTGGTTCTCAGCTAATAAATTATTATCTGGAAAAATCAAACTCGAGAGTGTCTTACCTTTAAAGTCTTTGCCCTTCTCCTACATCTTACTGGCTTTGGGGGGCAGAAAATGGACTTCTGTGTCATTAACTAGTGTGAGTTGTAATAATAATATTCTTTATTAAATAGTGAATAACTTTTTTTTTCCTTTGAACTCAAGCAACTAATATCAGAAACTGTACACTTTTGCCACCCAGAAAACTCATAAGATTGTAGCAGACAAGCTTTGAAGTGACCATTTGTTGTTCAGTTGCTATGTCATGTCTGACTCTTTGTGACTCCATGAACTGCAGCATGCCATTCTTCCTTGTCCTCTGCAATCTCCCTGAGTGTGCTCATATTCATGTCCACTGCATCAGTGATGCCATCCAACCATCTCATCCTCTGTCACCCCCTTCTCCTCTTGCCCTCAGTCTTTCCCAGCATCAGGGTCTTTTCTAGTGAGTCAGCTCTTCACATGAAGTGGCCAAAGCATTGGAGCTGCAGCTTCAGCCTCAGTCCTTCCAATGAATACTCAGGGTAGAATTTCTTTAGGATTGACTGGGTTGATCTCTGCAGTCCAAGTGACTTTCAAGCGTCTTCTCCACCATCACAGTTCAAAGGCATCAGTTCTTTGGTGCTCAACCATCCTTATGATCCAATTCTCACATCCATACATGACTACTGGAAAAACCATAGCTGTGACTATATGGACCTTTGTTGGCAAAGTAATGGCTCTGCTTTTTAATACGCTGTCTAGGTTGGTCATAGCTTTTCTTCCAAGGAGCAAACGTCTTTCAATTTCATGGCTCTAGTCACAATCTGCAGTGACTTTGAAACCCCAAAAAATGAAACCTGTCACTGTTCCACTTTTTCCCCATCTATTTGCCATGAAGTGATGGGACTGGATGCCATGATCTTAGTTTTCTGAATGTTGAGTTTTATGCCAGCTTTTTCACTTTTCTCTTTCACCTTCATCAAGAGGCTCTTTAGTTCCTTTTCACCTTCTGCCATTAAAGTGGCATCATCTGCATATTTGAGGTTGTTGATATTTCTCGCAGTAATCTTGATTCTAGCTTGTGATTCATGCAGCCCAGCATTGGCATTTTGCATGATGGACTCTGCATAGAAGTTGAATAAGCAGAGTGACAATATACAGCCTTGACGTACTGCTTTCCCAATTTGGAACCAGTCGGTTGTTCTATGTCTTGTTTTAACTGTTGCTTTTTGTCCTGCATACAGGTTTCTCAGGAGACAGGTAAGGTGATCTGGTATTCCCATCTTTTAAAGAATTTTCCATAGTTTGTTGTGATCCACAGAGTTAAAGGCTTTAGCATAGTCAGTGAAACAGAAGTAGATGTTTTTTGGAATTCCCTTGCTTTTTCTATGATCCAACAGATGTTGGCAATTTGATCTCTGGTTCCTCTGCCTTTTCTAAAACCAGCTTGGACATCTGGAACTTCTCAGTTCACATACTGCTGAAACCTAGCTTGAAGGGTTTTGAGCATAATCTCGCTAGCATGTGAAATGAGTGCAGTCATACGGTAATTTGGACATTCTTTGGCATTGCCTTTCTTTGGGACTGGAATGAAAACACCTTTTCCAGTCCTGTGGCCACTGTTGAGTTTTCCAAATTTGCTGGCATATTGAGTGCAGCACTTTCACAGCATCATCTTGTAGATTTGAATTAGCTCAGCTGGAATTCCATCACCTCCACTAGCTTTGTTCGTAGTGATGCTTCCTAAGGCTCACTTGACTTCTCACTCAAGAATATTTGGTTCTAGGTGAGTGACCACACCATCATGGTTATCTGGGTCATTAAAGGACTTTTTTGTACAGTTCTTCTGTGTGTTCTTGCCACCTTTCTTAATCTCTTCTGCTTCTGTTAGGTCCTTGCTGTTTCTGTCCTTTATTGTGCCGATCTTTGCGTGAAATATACCCTTGGTATCTCTGAGTTTCTTGAAGAGATCTCTAGTCTTTCCCAGTTTGTTGTTTTCCTCTGTTTCTTTGCATTGTTCAGTTAAGAGGATCTCTTCTTGCTATTCTCTGGAACTCTGCATTCAGATGGGTATATCTTTCCCTTCCTCCTTTGCCTCTCTTCTCTTCTTTTCTCAGCTATTTTTAGGGCCTCCTCAGGCAACCACTTTGCCTTCTTGCATTTCTTTTTCTTGGGGATGGTTTTAGTCACCACCTCCTGTACAATGGTACGAACCTCCATCCATAGTTCTTCAGATACTCTGTCTGTATAGTGACTGTATAGGGTCCTTTTTGGAGAAGGCAATGGCACCCCACTCCAGTACTCTGGCCTGGAAAACCCCATGGATGGAGGAGCCTGGTAGGCTGCAGTCCATGGGGTCGCTAGGAGTCAGACACGACTGAGTGACTTCACTTTCACTTTTCACTTTCATGCATTGGAGAGGGAAATGGCAACCCACTCCAGTGTTCTTGCCTGGAGAATCCTAGAGACAGGGGAGCCTGGTGGGCTGCTGTGTATGGGGTCGCACAGAGTCAAACACAACTGAAGTGACTTAGCAGCAGCAGCAGGGTCCTTTTCAGGAGTTAACTATTGGTCAAGCTCTAAACTGCAAAATGTAAGCACAAAGGTAAAAACGAGAGGAATGAGGATATAGCTGAGTGTGTGATTTCACTGTTCACCATGGAAATATTCAAATACATGTATAAAAAAATCATTAAGTTATACCAAATGAAATGGTCATTTTTATAAGTTAAAAGGATCAAATTTACCAATGCCACATGGTTCAACTAAATAGAATGATTCCCATGTGCCTCATCACCCAGCTTCACCAGTGATCACCTCATGCTTAATCTTTTCATCTGTTCTTTCCCTTGCTACTCCCCACCCTGAATAATTGTGACGGAAGTCTGAGACAACCTATCATTTAATTCATATATATACATAAATGCCACGTGTTAGTTTTATATAATGCATACATACATTTATTTTTGGCTGTGCCACGTGCCATGCAGGATCTTAATTCCCCAATCAGAGCTGGAACCTGTGGACCAGGAGTTGGTCCCACACTGCCTGCAGTAGAAGCTTTGTAGACTTAACCACTGGACCACCAGGGAGATACTGCCTGTGTGTATTTTAAATAGTGATTTTTAAATGGGTAGGCTGGAGGCAGAAAAGTCATTGGAAAAGTCCCTGATGCTGGGAAAGATTGAGGGCAGAAGGAGAAGAGGGCATCAGAGGATGAGATGGCTGGGTGGCATCATTGACGCAATGTACATGAACGTGGGCAAACTTTGGGAGATGGTGAGGGACAGGGAGGCCTGGCGTGCTGCAGTCCATGGGGTCGCAAAGAGTCGGACAGGACTGGGTGACAACAACAACAGGCTGTAGGCAGAGAAATAGCTATCTTACTCTCCAGCCTTGGGAGTGAAAGGTGTAAGAAAATGGACAAATGTTTAAGTCTGGGGACATTAGACAATGCTCAAGTCCCTCCTTAGGCATCATCGGAAACCATTGTTTGCATTGTGCTTTTCAAATCCCATTGAATTCTGGAGAACAATGGTCATTTCTCCACATCCAGGGATCTCAGGTCATCTAGCAGCATTACCATTTGAGTTTTATCTTGCAGATCATTACCTCCAGTTTACTTACAGCCTCCTTCTCAAGACTATTGAATTGTCATGCTACAAGAGGCCTTTGAATCCTCTGTCGGTGTTTCTCAATTCTGGATGACAGAAAAATCAACTGAGGCTTTTAAAAAATACCTTATCTGCCTGCCTCCCAAGTCAATACAAATAAAAGCAAAAATAAACAAATGGGACCTATCAAACTTATAAGCTGTTGCACAGCAAAGGAAACCACTAAAATAAAAGCCTACAGATTGGGAGAAAATATTTGCAAATGATGCCACGGATAAGGAACTTAATTTCCAAAATATACAAGCAACTCATACAATTCAAAACAACAACAAAAAAACCCCCAAACGATCTAACCAAAAAATGGGCGGAAGACCTAAACAGACACTTCTCCAAAGAAGACATACAGCTGGCCAATAGGCACATGAAAAGATGCTCGTCGGTAATTATTAGGTGCAAATCAAACTACAATGATGTAACACCTCACACCAGACACGGTGGCCATCATTAAAAAATCTACAGGGCCCTGGCCGTCCAGTGGTTAAGACTTCAGCTTGCATTGGAGGATTTGATCCCTGGTCAGGGAGTTAGGATCACAGGTGCATCTTGGCCAGAAAGAATACAAAGCGGGAACAATATGGTAACAAATAAAATACAATTCTCTTTAAAAATAGTCTACATCAGAAAAAAATCTACAAATAATAAATGCTGCAGAGAATGTGAAGAAAGGGGACCCCTCTTATGTTGCTGGAAATATAAAGGGTACAACCACTATGGCAAACAGAATGGAGGTTCCTCAAGAAACTAACAATGGAGTTGCCGTATGATCTTGCAGTCCCACTCCTAGGCGTATATCCAGACAAAACTGTGATTTGAAAAGATACGTGCACCCTAATGTTCATAGCAACCCTATTTACAATGGCCCAGCCGTGGAAGCAACCTAAATGTGCATTGACAGATGAATGGACAAAGAAGATGTGGTACATGTACACAGTGGAATAGTACTCAGCGATCAGAAAGGATGAAATGCCACTCGCAGCCACACAGATGGGCCTAGAAATTATCATACTAAGTGAAGTAAGTCAGAAAGAGAGAGACAAACATGCTGTCACTTACATGTGGTATCCAACATACAACATAGATGGACATATCTACGAAACAGAAATCAGCTCACACACGTAGAGCACAGAGTTGTGGTTGCCAAGGTGGAGGGGAGGGAAGGACTGAAAGTTTGGGACCAGCAGATACAAACTATTATATGTAGGATGGATACCCAACAAGGTCCGACTGTATTGCACAGGCAACCACATTCAGTATCCTGTGACAGACCACAATGGAGAAGAATACAAAAAAGAATATATATAACTGAATCACTTTGTAATACAACAGACATTAACACAACTTTGTGAGTCAACTTTACTTCAATAAATGTTTTTTAAAAAATGCAACCTGGGCCTCACTGCAGTCCTACTGAGTCAGAGTCCCTGGGTGGGGCTTGGGGAGCTGCAACTTGGATCTCCCTAGGTGATTTTTTTTTTCACTTGGAATATAGTTGACATACAATAATATATTAGTTTCAGGTATAGAATATAGTACATTAACATTTATATTCATTATGAATTAGTCACCACAATGTCTAGCCAGCATCTATCACCATACAAAATTTTTGTAATATTATTGACTGCTTCTATATTGTATGCTTCCCTGGTGGTTCAGAGGTAAAGAACTCGCCTACCAATGCAGGAGACACAGGTTCAATCCCTGGGTCAGGAAGATCCCCTCGAGAAGGAGATGGCAACCCACTCCAGTATTATTGCTTGGAAAGTCCTATGGACAGAGGAGCCTGGCGGGCCACAGTCCATAAGGTTACAAAAGTTAGACATGACTGAGCAACTAAACAACATCAACACATGACCAGGTAAAGCCTCAGTCATGTTGAAAACAAAAGAGAAAGCGAAAGTGGGTTCTGCCAACCTTGGCTTTCTGCTGACCTTGACCAAGCAAACAAGCCAGCCTTGGTGAGCAAATAAGTGCCATCCAGACGTGCTCGCCACCCTCCTTCTCAAGGTGAAGTCTGGAGAGTTACCAACCCAGGGATGGCTTTGGTGCCACAGTTTCCACCTCCTGTTTCTTTCTTTCACCTTTAGCCTAATCCTTGCAGCTAGCTGTGGGGTGAGCTGACACATGACAAAATTTGCCCCAGTGGAAGTTCACGTGTTCCTCTCTTACAGTGCAAGAGAGCAGGAGAGGCGTTTCAGATCAAGAGGGTGTGCTGGGCAGGGAGTAGCGTGATTGGCAGCAAAGGAGCTGAGGGACAGATTAGGAGCCCTCTTTCCTGCTGCTCAGCATGTGGCAAAGCTGGAAAAGGGGGAAGACTTTCAGATTTACATGAGGTCTCAAATCTTGAAGAATCCTAAATTTGTTCGCATTCGGGAACCCGTAACAGTTTCTGTTGCTAGATGAAACTCAAGTTCATTTAAGGTGAATCTAATGATTGAATTTTCATTGGCATCAGGGCACAGTAGCTATAGTAGTTTGCAGTCCATAGTCCACTCGTAACTTGAAATCAGAAACTGAAAGGCAGTCACGTAAGTGGGAGGAGAGATTTCATTAATTTGTTCAACAAATATTTCTTGACTGACGACCGAGAGCAGGTTTGCTGCTAGTTGTGAACAGTACAGCTCAACCTGGAGCAAAACCCAAGTCATTCCTCTGAGAGGTGTGGGGAGGTAAAAAGGCAGTTGATAAGTCCAGGTGTTGTTCAGTCACTCAGTCGTGTCTGACTCTGCGATCCCTTGGACTGCAGTACCCCAGGCTTCCCTGTCCATCACCATCTCCCGGAGCTTGCTCAGACTCATGTCCGTTGAGTCAGTGATGTCATCCAACCATCCCATCCTCCGTCGACCCCTTCTCCTCCTGCCTTCAATCTTTCCCAGCAGCAGGGTCTTTTGCAATGAGTCAGCTCTTTACATCAGGTGGCCAAAGTATTGGAGTTTCAGCTTCAACATTAGTCCTTCCAATGAATATTCAGGACTGATTTCCTTTAGGATGGACTGGTTTGATCTCCTCGCAGTCCAAGGGACTCTCAAGAGTCTTCTCCAACACCACAGTTCAAAAGCATCAATTCTTCAGTGCTCAGCCTTCTGTATAGTCTCACATCCATAGATGACTACTGGAAAAAACTCACATCCCTAGATGACTACTGGAAAAACAGTAGCTTTGACTATATGGACCTTTGTTGGTAAAGTAATGTCTCTGCTTTTTAATATGCTATCGGTCATAGCTTATCTTCCAAGAAGCAAGCGTCTTTTAATTTCATAGCCGCAGTCACTGTCCACAGTGATTTTGGGCCCCAAGAAAATGAAATCTGTCACTCTTGTTTCCCATCTGTTCACCATGAAGTGACGGGACGGCATGCCATGCTCTTAGTTTTTTGAATGTTGAGTTTAAGCCAACTTTTTCACTCTTCTCTTTCACCTTCATCAAGAGGCTCTTTAACTCCTCTTCACTTAGTGCCATAAGGGTGGTGCCATCTGCATATCTGAGGTTATTGGTATTTCTCCCAGCAATCTTGATTCTGGCTTGTGGTTCATCCACCCTGGCATTTCGCATGATGTACCCTGCATAGAAGTTAAACAAGCAGGGTGACAATATACAGCCTTGACATACTCCTTTCCCAATTTGGAACCAGTCCTTTGTTCTATGTCCAATTCTAACTGTTGCTTCTTGACCTGGATAGATGTTTCTCAGGAGGCAGGTTAAGTGATCTGGTATTTCCATCTCTTTAAGAATTTTCCACAGTTTGTTGTGATCCACCCACACAGTCAAAGGCTTTATAGCATAGTCAATGAAGAGAAGTAGATGTTTTATGGAATTCTCTTGCTTTTTCTATGATCCAACCAACAGATGTTGGCAATTTGATCTCTGGTTCCTCTGCCTTTTCTAAATCCAGCTTGAACATCTGGAAGTTCTTGGTCACATACTGTTGAAGACTAGCTTGAAGGATTTTGAGCATTACTTTGCTAGTGTGTGAAATGAGTGCAGTTGTGCAGTAGTTTGAGCATTCTTTGGCATTGCCTTTCTTTGGGATTGGAATGAAAACTGACCTTTTCCAGTCCTGTGGCCACTGCTGAGTTTTCCAAATTTGCTGGCATGTTGAGTGCAGCACTTTCACAGCATCATCTTTTAGGATTTGAAATAGCTCAACTGGAATTCCATCACCTCCACTAGCTTTGCTCATAGTGATGCTTCCTAAGCGCACTTGACTTCGCACTCCAGGATGTCCAGCTCTAGGTGAGTGACCACACCATCGTGGTTATCTGGGTCATAAAGATCATTTTTGTATAGTTCTTTTGTGTATTCTTGCCACCTCTTCTTAATATCTTCTGCTTCTGTTAGGTCCATACTGTTTCTGTCCTTTATTATGCCCATCTTTGCATGAAATGTTCCCTTGGTATCCTTAATTTTCTTGAAGAGATCTCTAGTCTCTCCCATTCTATTGTTTTCATCTTTCTTTGCATTGATCACAGAGGAAGGCTTTCTTATCTCTCCTTGCTATTCTTTGGAACTCTGCATTGAAATGGTTTATCTTTCCTTTGCTCCTTTGCCTTACCCTTCTTTTCTTTTCTCAGCTATGGCCTCCTCAAGCAACCATTTTGCCTTTTTGCATTTCTTTTCCTTGGGGATGGTTTTGATCACCACCTCCTGTATAGTATTATGAACTTCTGTTCATAATTCTTCAGGTACGCTATCTATCAGATCTAATCCCTTGACTCTATTTGTTACTTTCACTATATAATCATAAGGGATTTTATTTAGGTCATACCTGAATGGCCTAGTGATTTTCTGTACTTTTTCAATTTAAGTCTGAATTTTACAATAGGAGTTCGTGATCTGAGCCACAGTCAGCTCCTGGTCTTGATTTTGCTGACTGTATAGAGCTTCTCCATCTTTGGCTGCAAAGAATATACTCAGTCTGATTTTGGTGTTGATCATCTGGTGATGTCCATGTGTAGAGTACCAAGTACATGTATGCTTATGCACAGGCACATCAAATAGAACGAGAGGTAAGTGCTGCTAAGAAAAAGGAGGGAAGGGGCAGAGCCAAGTTTGTGGGTCTGTGGGTCAATGGTTGTTTTACGTAGATGAGTGGGAACAGGAAGCAAGAGAGAGGCAGGCAGCCTTTGGGGTTAAGGGTGCTGGACCACTCTGCCATTCGTCAGGAGCTCCTTATTCTTCCCCATGAGGCCTCGGAACCTAAACTTCCATCAGTCGAAGGCATTTACTCCCCACTGGGCCATTGTGCCTTCACTTTCTACCTACATCTTCATTAGACCTACACACAACATAGTACCCCTGGGCAGCCTCTTCCTGCTGGATGTGCGGCTCCTCAGATACTTTCTAGCCTCCTAACAGGCCAGGCTGGTGGTCTGGTCTTGTCTCTGTCCTCCTCACTCTCCAGGGTAGGGCACGACTGCATTGCGGCTGTCTCAAGCTCCATCTGTGGCATCAATGACCCCTAACCTCTGCAGGGAAGGAGAAGTGCAGAGCTGTCACACCTGGATTCCTGTGGCCTCAAGGGTCATTACCTTGAGGCTGAGGGGCAGTGAGCTGGCTGCCTTCCCAGATTTTAGCTCTTTCACTTCTCCCTGTAGCCCTGGGAGGATGGTGTGTCTATTATCCTCAGTTTGCAGATGAAGGAAATCACCCACGGCTAGAGGCAGAGTCGGCCAAGTCTTATCCATAAAGAAAATCCCTTTCTTTAGGGAAACAAAGCACAATTATAGAAAGTTCAAAGGTCTAGGGTTTAAATAACGCCAAGTTTAGTCACAAGGCAAAAAATGGTGACTTAGGAAAGGAGAGAGGACTTAAGTAGTCTTAAATAGTGCCTGCGGGTTGGCACAAAAAAAGGTTGTTTGTGAGGAGCCTAGATAGAATGACCAATTTAGGTATGGGAGAGCCATTTAATACACCTGTGGATAGCTTTGTTCATATATCTTTTTGTTGCTAAAGGAATTTGTAAAAAAAATTACAGAGAGTTATAAAAAGTCATCCAGAATCAGAAGAATATCCACAAACTGACCACACATCCCACAACTCCCCTCCCTCACCCTCTTTATAAACCTTTCTCTTAAAAAAAAAAAACCTTTCCCTGAAAGCCTTCGAGGAGTTCATTCCCTTTGAGCACTCGCCACCTGGACTTCTTGCTTGCCACCTGCAATAAATGCTGCACTTTTCCTTCCCCACAGCCTGGTGTCCGTAAATCGGCTTTTTTGGGTGAGTGGTCCTGAATTTGGTTCGGTAACAGTGCCATGCTCCATGTATCCCAAATGTCCTTGAAAGCCAGTTAAAAATAAGAGAGAATAGGTCCAACCAGTCAATTTACATACTTATTGTTCAAGGAAAGTTTAGTGAGCCCTGCCAGGCTCTGTTAGAGAGTTGGGGACGTGGTGGCAAATACGGCCCTTTCTCTCCCAGAGCCCACGTGATGGTTCATAACTGAAGCAAGTACATATCTGGATGGGACACCTGTGGTAGCAATGCATACCTGGAAGGAAATAAGTTGGGAATGGGCAGGGGCAGATCCCAATTGTGGATTGTTCTGGATTTTTTTTTAAAGATATATTTATTTACGGGCTGTGGTGGGTCTCCATTGCTGAACGAGGGCTTTGTCTAGTTATGGTGAGGGGGCTACTCTTTGCTGTGGTCCACGGGCTTCTCAATGCAGCGGCTTCTCTTGTTGCAGAGCATGGCTTCTAGGATGTCTGGAGTTGAGGAGTTGAGGCACATGGGTTCAGTCGTTGTGGCTCCCGGGCTTGGTTGGTCCTCGGCATGTGGGATCTTCCGGGACCAGGGATCGACCCGGTGTCCCTTGCATTGCAAGGCAGATTCTTAACTACTGGGCCACCAGGGAAGCCCCAGATCCCAGTTTTGTGGAGGCGGAAGCTTATCTGAGGGCCATCTTTTAGAAAAAGAATACATGAGCTGTTAATTTTCCAGGGCTGTCATGATGAAGTATCACAAACTGGAGGCTTCAACAATAATTATCTCAGTTCTGGAGGCTAGAAATCCAAGGTAGGGTTGGTTCCTTCTGAGGACTCTGAGGGCAGGTCTGTTCTAGCCCTCCGTGGCCCATCCTTGGCTTGTAGATGACACACCACTCCATCCTCCACCTTCCCATGGCGTTGTTCCTGCACTGACATCTTCCTCTAAGTCTTGTTGGATTAGGAGCATGACTTTGCCTTTTGTTTTTAATTTTATATTGGAGTATAGTTAATTAATGTTGTGTTAGTTTCAATTGTACAGCAAAGTGATTCTGTTATACATATGCATGTATCTATTCTTTTTCAAATTCTTTTCCCATTTAGGGTATTATAGAATATTGAGCACATTTCCCTGAACTATACAGTAGGTCCTTGTTGGCTATCTATTTTATACATAGTAGGGTGTACAGGAAAGCCCAAACTCCCTTTTTAATTGTGCATACCCACCCCACCTCCACCAGCATCAACTCATTTTAACTAATCACGTCCAGTGACCCTACATCCCATAAGATCCTGTTCTGAAATAGGCAGCCTTCAGCATGTCTTCTGTGGGGGACAAAATTCAACCCCAACACAAGGCTAGGGCTCTTCCCAGGGCTTATAGGGCCTTGTGCCAGCGAGGGGCTCTGAGGCATAGCTTCTTCAGCGTGGCAGCAGCTGTCCCCGTGGGATGCAGGTGAGCAATGGTGTGACGGGAGGGGACGCACCATCCCTGGGGTGGAGGGGACACGGCAGACCCATCACTGCCCCTCCTGTCTTCTCCACCCTCCTTGGAGGTCCCAGTCCCTCTTTTGCAGAAACCCTCCCTGGGTTTCTCAAGGGCTTCCTCTGTCTCCACCCTCAGCAGCCTAGAAGTGGCCCCAAGAGAAACCATCAAGCAAAGAGGGTCAGGAGTTGGTGAACATACCCCTCAGCCTCCTCCTCCCTCAGAGGGACTTTTTAAAGAATCTTTTATTGTGAGTGCAGATGCAGAAGTCGAGGGCTTCATGGCTTACTCTAAGGCAGACACCCCATGACCACTGGGGGACTGTTCTCAGGTGCAACCCGTCCAGTCTCAGGAGGCACCGCGGCGAGACTTTTCTGACTCACTTCTCCATTGCCTCATTGTGTTCCTGGCACCACGTTCCAAAGAAGTGGCTTGCACCAGATTCTTGTCTCTGGATCAGTTTTTGGTGAAACGCAAAGCAGGCTGTTGGTAAGGAAAGGCTTCTTTAGAGAAATGGCATCTGTGGTGGGACCTGAGTGTTGAAAGGACATTGGCCATGCAGGAATGTGGCCAGGTGTTTCAGATAGCGGGGGGGGGGTGTCCATGGAGGCCCCAGGAGAATGGGCCCAGGTGCCCAGGCAACAGAAAGAAGCCTGCTATGTGGCTGCGACACAGGCACAGGAGAGGCAGCAGAAGCCTGGAGATCCTGTGTGTGTGTCTGTGTGCGTATGTATGTATTTGAGTTGTGTGGGTGGTGGGGCAAGGGCCCTGTGGGGAGAGGCCCTGCCTCCTTCCCTACCCACCTCCCCCCCAATCCAACCTGACCGTCCACAAGTGCACACACTCACCAGAAGCAGAGCTTTGAAAACCCAATTCCATGTGCCCATTTGCAAGTATTTATGCAAATCAGGTCATTTGAAACCAAATCATCTCCCCATGAGCCACACTAAGTGTGGAGATACCTGAATCACCAGGATGCCACCTCAACTGTGATGTTCTGGCTAATGATGGAGATACGACTGTGCTTGCCCAACTGCAGCCCTGGAGCTGAGATGCCCCTTCCTGGGGGCAAGTCTCTCCAGCAAAGGGGAGTGAGTCAGTGTATGGAGAGCTGCCTCGACCTGAGGCTGGGGTGGGTGTGGCTCCCCCTCTAATGAATACCTGTCTTTGTTACTCTACTGTGAAACAGGCCTGCCATGGAGTGCTTGTCGTGTGGATTGACATGCACAGTGAAAGGTTTTGCTGGAAAAAAAAACAAACCACTCAAGTCAAACTCAGAGACAGAAAGTAGAATGACAGATGCTAGTGGCTGAGGGAGGGAGACTTGTTCTGTGGGTACAGACTTTCAGTTTTGTAAGGTGAAACAGTTGTGGAGACTGGTTATACAGCGTTGTGAATGTTGTTGTTTTTCTTCAGTCTTCAAGTCACGTCTGACTCTTTCTGACCTCATAGACCGCACCTTGCCAGGTCTCCCTATTCCTTACCATCTCTCAGAGTTTGCCCAAGTTCATGTCCACTGAATCCGTGATGCCATCCAACCATCTAATCTGTCACCCTCTTCTCCTTGTGCCTTCAATCTTTCCCAGCATCAGAGTCTTTCCCAATGAGTGGGCTGTTCGCATCAGGTGGCCAAAATATTGGAGCTTCAGCTTCAGCATCAGTCCTTCCAATGAATATTCAGGGTTGATTTCCTTTAGGATTAGCTGATTTGATCGCCTTGCTGTCCAAGGGACTCTCAAGAGTCTCCAACACCACAGTTCAAAAGCATCAGTTTTTCAGCACTCTGCCTTCTTTATGGTCCAGCTTTCACATCGATACATGACTACTGAAAAGACCGTAGCCTTGACTACACGGGCCTTCATCTGCAAAGTCCTGTTTAGGTTTGTCATACCTTTTGTTCCAAGAAGCGATCATCTTCTAATTTCATGGCTGCAGTCACCATCGTGGTGATTTTAGAGACCAAGAAGAGGAAGTCTGTACAGCTTCCACCTTTTCTCTTTCTATTTGCCATGAAGTAATGGGGCTGGATGTCATGATCTTAGGTTTTATAATA
Organism: Bos grunniens; assembly: GCF_055505025.1. Classification (NCBI taxonomy): domain Eukaryota; kingdom Metazoa; phylum Chordata; class Mammalia; order Artiodactyla; family Bovidae; genus Bos; species Bos grunniens. Next base: position 53,710,108 of record NC_141180.1, read on the forward strand.
CTGAATTTTAAGCCACTCTTTCCACTCTCTTCTTTCACCCTCATTAAGAGGCTCACAGTGATGTGAATGTACTTAATAATATTTAAGGATGGTTAATTTGGGGGCCTCTCGCCTTCTGAGATGGCTCACACTCTGTGGAGTGTATGTCTCTCTAAGTAAATCCACCTCTTACCTATCAAAAAAAAAGACTGATTAATATGGGTAAATTTTGTTATGTGTATTTTACCACAATTAAAAAAAAAAATCCTAGGACTTCCCTGGTGGTACAGTGGATAGGAATCCACCTGCCAATGCAGGGCACAAGTTCAATCCCTGGTCCGGGAAGATCCCACGGAGATGCCACGGAGCAACTTAGCCTGTGTGCCACGACTACTGAGGCTGTGCTCTGGAGCTTGGAAGCCATGCCTACTGAGCCCACGTGCCCCAAGTACTGAAGCCAGCACACCCTAGAGCCCGTGCTCCGCAACAAGAGAAGCCGCCGCAGTGAGAAACCCACACACTACAACTGTGAGTGGCCCCTGCTCGCCACAACTAGAGAAAGCCTGCCCATAGCAACAAGGACCCGGTGCAACCAAAAGATAAACAAATAAAAAATATTTTTCTAAAAATTCTCGGGACCTCCCTGGTGATTGAGTGGCTAAGACTCCACGCTCCCCATTCAGGGGGCCCAGGTTCCATCCCTGGTCAGAGAACTAGATCCTACGTACCCCAACTAAAAGATTCCATGTGCTGCAACTAAGACCCAGCACGGCCAAATAAATAAAAATAAATATATTTTTTTTAATTCCTGAAAAAGCCCAGATATCAGACCATAGTTTAGGCAGCGGTTCTTAATTGCTCTGGGTTGGAACTTTTTTGGTTTCTGGCACTGTTCCAGGTGGCCCATTCCAGCACCTTGATGTTCCAGTAGTCATCATTCCTAGTGACAGTGCCTTACATATTTAATCTCCACAATCCAGCCCAACAGCCCAAGAGGTAGATAGAAAGATAAAGAAACCAGCTCTGAGAGGTTAGTGAACTGACTCCAGGCACATGAAGGTCCTGTTTTCTTCCTCACTGCTGTGACTTTCCTCCAAAAGCCACAGAACATTGGTGACCCAGTCAAGATCCCTTTCCAGATTTCCCCCTCACAGGCCCGTGCTCTGTCCTGGGCCCTGGCAACTAGGGTTTACAGCTGAGGCTTATTAAGTAGCTGACAATTGTCCTCCTGTCAGGAAAAGGAGTCACCATTTTAAGGAGCTCACAGCGCCCAGCTGTCCACCTTCCTTTCTTGTTGGCAAATCAGGCCCAGGTTTTGCCTGCTTTTGCTGGAGCATCTAATCTGGGCTTTGTAGGACTGATTATTTAGAAAATCATAACTGCTGAGAAAGCTCTTAAAAATGTGTGGTTATGTGTGAGCTCCAGGCCACAGGCTCCTGTTCTGACTTTTGCTTAAGTACCCTGTGACCTAGGACATGTTGAAATAGCTTGAGCAGTTTACAGGCCAAGCCTTCCCCGCCTTCCTCATGGCACCCTGTCACTGAGCCTGCTGCCCAAATTCCTGGGAGGGTCGAAATTGATAATATCTTTAAAAAAAAAAAAAAAACTTCACATGTTACACTAATTAGGACAGGGCTCTGAATTCACCAGTAATGTTCACTGTAAAGTCCAAATGCAAAAGTCATGAACTTTGATTTTTAATTTTCATTTTTTGGCCATGCTGATTGGCATGTGGGAACTTCCTTGATCAGGGATCAAATTCCCACTTTCTGGGCCTTAACCACTGAACCATCAGGGAAGTCCCAGAAGTCATGGACTTTCAATTTAGACACTGGATTCAGGCTGACTGTGGCTTTAGACAAGTTACTTATTCTTTCCTATTCATTCATTTCTTGACTGAGAAATGAGACTGATGCCAGCGTAAAGCAGAAAATATTAAGAAGCGGTGGCAAGAATACACAGAAGAACTATACAAAAGAGATCTTAATGACCCAGATAACCACGATGGTGTGATCACTCACCTAGAGGCAGACATCCTGGACTGCGATGTCAAGTGGGCCTTAGGAAATATCACTAAAGCTAGTGGAGGTGATGTAATTTCAGCTGAGCTATTTCAAATCTTAAAAGATGATGCTGTTAAAGTACTGCACTCAATATGCCAGCAAATTTGGAAAATTCAGCAGTGGCCACAAGACTGGAAAAGGTCAATATTCATTCCAGTCCCAAAGAAAGGCAATGCCAAAGAATGCTCAAACTACCGCACAATTGCACTCATCTCACACACTAGCAAAGTAATGCTCAAAATCCTTCAAGCTAGTCTTCAACAATATGTGAACCAAGAACTTCCGGATGTACAAACTGGATTTAGAAAAGGCAGAGGAACCAGAGATCAAATTGCCAACATCTGTTGGAGCATAGAAAAAGCAAGAGAATTCCAGAAAAACATCTACTTCTGCTTTATTGACCATGCCAAAGCCTTTGACTGTGTGGATCACAACAAACTGTGGAAAATTCTTCAAGAGATGGGAATACCAGACCACCTTACCTGCCTCCTGAGAAACCAGTATGCAAGTCAAGAAGCAACAGTTAGAACCAGACAAGGAAAAACAGACTGGTTCCAAATTGGTAAAGGAGTATGTCAAGGCTGTATATTGTCACCCTGCTTATTTAACTTCTATGCAGAGTACATCATGTAAAATGCTGGGCTGAATGAAGCACAAGCTTGAATCAAGAATGCCAGGAGAAATATCAGTAACCTCAGATATGCAGATATGCAGCACCACCCTTATGGCACAAAATGAAGTAGAATTAAAGAGCCTCTTAATGAAGGTGAAAGGGGAGAGTGAAAAAGTTGGCTTAAAACTCAGCATTCAAAAACTAAGATGATGGCATCCAATCCCATAAGTTCATGGCAAATAAATGGGGAAACAATGTAAACAGTGAGAGACTTTATTTTCTTGGGCTCCAAAATCACTGCAGATAGTGACTGCAGCCATGAAATTAAAAGCCGCTTACTCCTTGGAAGAAAAGCTATGACCAATCTAGACAGGATATTAAAAAGCAGAGACATTACTTTGCCAACAAAGGTTCACCTAGTCAAAGCTATGGATTTTCTAGTAGTCATATGTGGATGTGAGAGCTGGACCATAAAGAAGGCTGAGCACCAAAGAACTGATGCTTTTGAACTGTGGTGTTGGACAAGACTCTTGAGAGTCCTTTGAACAGCAAATAAATCAAACCAGTCCATCCTAAAGGAAATCAGTCCCGAGTATTCATTGGAAGGACTGAGGCTGAGGCTGAAGCTCCAAGCTTTGACCACCTGATGTGAAGAGCTGACTCATTGGAAAAGACCCTGATGCTGGGAAAAATTGAGGGCAGGAGGAGAAGGGGACGACAGAAGATGAGATGGTTGGATGGCATCACCTACTCAATGGACATGAGTTTGAGCAAGCTCTGGAAGATGGTGAAGGACAGGGAAGCCTGACATGCTACAGTACATGGGGTCACAAAGAGTTGGATACAACTAAGCAACTGATCAACACAGCAACAACCAACATAAAGATTAATAGTGCATGAACAGACTGGTCCAGTGCCTGGCACGTGGCAGGAGCCCCATCAGTACTGTCAGCCCCCGAGTTAGGATTCTCTGGGAGCATGTATGCTTATGGCCCTTATATCCTTAGAAACAGTTTGGCTTCTTACCATGTAATTCTGTGAAGAGGATTAAGGTTCTTCCTACACGCTTGCTTACATAGTTAGTTTTCTCAGCAAACTTTTACGGGCCGGCCAGATCCAAATGCGTCTGGAGCAATGTCACTTTTCCCCTAGAAGGGCAACCATGGGCCTGAGTTGGTAGCAGAGACAGCTGGTGATATTGTTAGCTGTTTCTCCCTGGAATTTGGGGAGGGGATTGGGGCATGGGTGGGTTTCAGCCCTCTGTGGTGGAACATTCAGAAACTCTAGGATTCCAAACTGGATGGCACTATACCCCAACACCTTTGCTTCAAGTGGGAACAAACAGAGATTCTTCAGAGAGAAGTTAGTAACTGAAGGGAGGTGTCCACCTGTGCTGGCAAGGGCTTGGACTGGGAGTAAGCTCAATAACATCCGGATTGTGGGAGATCAAGCTGGCCAACCCAACCTGAAGCAAGTTACTTAACTTCTTTGATTCTCAGTTTCCTTCTCCTGTAAATGCAAATAAGATTAGGGACTGTAATCAAGTGATTTAAAAAGAGATAATGATGCTAAATGGAAATAAGACAGTGACTATCCTAATCCGACAAAGGTCTGTCTAGTCAACGCTATGATTTTTCCAGTATCTTGTATGGGTGTGAGAGTTGAACCATAAAGAAAGCTGAGCACTAAAGAATGGATGCTTTTGAACTGTGGTGTTGAAGAAGACTCTTGAGAGTCCCTTGGACTGCAAGGAGATCCAACCAGTCCATCCTAAAGGAAATCAGTCCTGAATATTCATTGAAAGGATTGATGCTGAAGCTGGAGCTCCAATACTTTGGCCACCTGATGTGAAGAACAGACTCACTGGAAAAGACCCTGATGCTGGGAAAGATTAAAGGCAGGAGGTGAAGGGGACCACAGAGGATGAGATGGTTGGAGGGCATCACCGACTCAATGGACATGAGTTTGAGCAGGCTCCAGGAGTTGGTGATGGACAGGGAAGCCTGGTGTGCTGCAGTCCATGGGGTCGCAAAGAGTTGGACACAACTGAGCGACTGAACTGAACTATCCTAATACATGATTACTCTTGTCTCTGATCCTTTAAGAAAGGAAATAACAAAGCTATCAAACAGATGAGTGAGACCATCAGAGCGCACTTGGGGTGGTGCCCCCACTACTTCCCAGGGAGCCTGGCCTGTGAGCTCAGGGGTGGCAGAATCCCACATGTACTTGGAGAAATCTCCTGACTCTACAGAGGAAGAGACTCTAGATCAGTCAGCTAAATGCCAACTCAGTTCCCAAAGGACTATGGAGATTTTCAAAATCTGTCTTTTCCTCTGGTCAAGCCCCTCCTTCTGATGGAAACAAACAGCTCTGGTCAAACTACTTTAAGATCCAGCTAGTTTGATGGCCCCAGGGACTCAGGCCCCAGAGGGAGTCAGGTACTCAGAAAGGAAAGAAAGAAATTTTCAGAAATTTGACGACGCTGTCATTCAGACTTGATTTTTGGTGAATTCTCATGCTTTCACTTACCTGTTTTTGAGAAGGTAGCAGGAGATGAAAAGATTGCTTTCATGAAATTTAGGGATGGCAGAATTTCAACTGGAAACTGCAATTGTTTTCAATTCTAAAAGTCCTCAGAGTGGGGGCATAGTGGGTGAGCTACCAGGCTTATTTATGCATCTGTGGAGAGAAAGCAGCCACACCAGCCAGGGAGCACTTAGAGGATGGGGTCTGTGCCAAACAATGGGACACACAGGGTTTAGAAGCCCGGCTTGCTAGGCTAGCACTTTTTTGGTCAACGCTAAACCAAAAAGCAAGGAAAAGTGACATGAAAGTACTTTCACTCAAGGCTACAACAGAAAAGAATTACTTTCTCACACGTTTAAGGCCCAGCCTGGAGGGGAAACCAACTGTCATGATGTGTGTTTACTAAGTCAACTATACTCCAATAAAAATTTTAAAAATAAAATTTGCTTGCAAAATTGTGATGAAAAAAAGCTGTGTGATTATTATGGCTTATGGCTTAGATCAGACTGCCATTCGGGGGGGTTGGAACCCCAACCTAACCCCCACAAACTTCCAAAAAAAAAAACTCAACTACTAATTGGAAGGGAAATTTGAGGCTTAAACCACAACCAAACCAATGAATGCACCCCCCAACCCCGGCCTTTTTTTTGAATAATAAAGGGTTACTCTTGTTCTGAGGGTCTGTTCCTGCAGTCCTGGATCATAACCTCACAGGGAAGGGATATTAGTGGCCCTCCTTGGATTAGCAACTTGCTGACCTATGAGGATTTAGAACCCAACATCGAGCGCAGCTCCATTCCTCAATGCAACTATTCTGTGCCTTTGCTGAGGATTGCAAATACAGGAATGTGTGCCTAGTAACACGGAATCCACTCTTAATTCTACAAATGCTGCTTGGGTTTCTTCGGGTTCTGCTTTTCAAAGAAAGTTCTAGGTGTGTGCCCTGGATCACAGAAGGGGTCCATTACAAAGAACCCCCTCAAACCCACTCTTTTTGATCTGTGTGTGCCAATTCACACACACTTGTTACAGCAGTCACCTTCTGAGCGGCAGGGATACATTCTTTGTCCACATCTGAAAGCTTCCCTCTTGCTGGGTCCAGTTATTGGCCTCAGGAGCCATATGCCAATCTGGATTAAATTTAACAAAAACAAAACTCCAGTTTCAGATGACGCTCCGCATTCTTCTTCTTCATCTAACATGTCATTCATTTTCCAACCAAAAAGTAGCTGCATGTCCCTCTGTTGTCAAATCTTACTCCTTTCCCCACTCTTTGGGTTGTCACCACACCCCTTTCTGCTAATCCCCACTGCAGACCTCACCCACAGCCCAGTGGGGATCTCTTACTTTGATGTCTTTAGGCCTCAGTTGCCCCTTCTCCTCCACTCTGAGACCCCCCTTGCAGGTGCTACCCCTGTCCTTATCCTGTTTCAGAATCAGATACACGAAGAGGGTCTCAGGGTTTTTGTGCTTTTGGGTTTTTGCGGGTACAATTTTTTTAGGACCTTCCCAGCCCAAGGATCAAACTATCCTTGCTTCATTCCAAATGACTAAGGCTTCTGGAAGGTTTCCCTAAGAAAACACTTTTTTTTTTTTTTCCTTATCCAAACAGATCTTCCAAGTCAGCTGGCGAGTGGAACAGCAGCAACAGCCCTGGCTTGGACAGCTCACAGTGCTGACCTCAGGCTAATCTCTTGGAACCTCCCTGTCTTCATGGGAATTTACAAGGGATGATATTTGCCTCCCCAGGCCAATATGGATGAAAACAATAGCCTGCAGGGATGGTCTGGCAGAGTTTAGACACCTGATACTGTTGTGCACACCAGCCACATCGTGACTGTCCTATTTTTTTTTTAATATTTATTTTTATTTATTTATGGATTTGGCTGTGCCCGGACTTCACTGTGGCACGGGGCCCTCTCATCTTCATTGCAGCATTTGGGATCTTTGATCTTCCATGTGGCGTTCGAGATCATTAGTTATGGTGTGCAGGATCAGGTTCCCCAACCAGGGACTGAACTCGTGCCCCCTGCATTGGGAGCACAGAGTCTTAGCCACAGCACCACCACAGAAGTCCCATGACTCTCCTAGTTAAGGCATTGAGTTCTTTATTACTGAATTCTTTTCTTTTTTCAACTTTGATTGGAGTATAGTTGATTCACAATTTTGTTAGTTTCAGGTGTGTATAGCAAGGTGAATCAGTCATGTATATATGGATATGGATATATATATACTCATTCTCTTTCAGATTCTTTTCCTGTATAGATTATTACAGAATACTGAATAAAGTTCCCTGTGCTATACAGTAGGTCCTTGTTAGCAACCTATTGTACATATGTTTATGTGTGTGCTCAGTCATGTCCGAGTCTTTGTGGCCCCATGGACTGTAGCCCACCAGGCTCCTCTCTGTCCATAGAATTTTCCAAGTGAGAATACTGGAGTGGGTTGCCATTTCCTACTCCAGGGAATCTTCCTGTCACAGGGATTGAACCCAAATCTCTTGTGTCTCCTGCTTTGGCAGGCAGATTCTTTACCACTGTTCCATCTGGGAAGCCCCTATTTTATAATGTGTAATAGTGTGTATGTATTAATCCCAATCTAATTTATTATTTCCTCCTACATTTCCCCTTTGGTAACCATAGGTTTGATTTTGACATCTGTGAGTTTGTTTCTGTTTTGTAATAAAGTTCATTTGTATTTTTTTATTAGCTTTCACATATAAGTGATATCATATGATGCTGGTCTTTCTCAGACTTACGTAAGTATGATAGTTTCTAGATCTATCCCTGTTGCTGCAGATGCCTCTATTACTGAATTCTGATTCATTTGCATATCCCAGCACTAGGGCATCAGCTCCTTAACTTCGGATATTTTGTCTTTGCGTCTTCTCTGCCTAATGTAGTGCCTAGCCAAGTACCCATAGAATGAATGTGCTTAGTCAATCAGTTGTGTCCGACTCTTGGCGACCCACCAGGCTCCTCTGTCTATGGGATTCTCGAATACTGGAGTGGGTTGCCATGCCCTCCTCCAGGGGATCTTTCCAACCCAGGGATCAAACCCAGGTCTCTGGCACTTCAGGTAGGTTCTTTACCATCTGAGCCACTAGGGAAGCCCCTAGAATGAATAAGTAAGTTCATTTTTACTTAGGATTTAAACCAGTGTTTCATATAAGAATTTAGTTGGGTTCTTTGCTCAGCTTCTGTGAAAATGCTCAGTCCTACCAAGGAAGCTAAGGCAGTGTTAGAGTGAGGCCCTCGTTTCTGGTGCTCAATGCACCTGGCAGTCGTCCACTTGGCACTCGCCCCTCCACGGTCTCCACCTCTGAGCTCACCTGCATCTACCCAACCCTCATCCTGTGCAAGGATGAGGTGCCACTCACGTAGAGTATGGTCAACACCCTCATTAGCAGCAGCCAATGTGAATGTCAAGCCTTTCTGGCCAGGTTTGTTTGCAAAGGCCCTGGCCAATGTCAACATCTAGACTCTTATCTACAACACAGGGCTGGTGGCCCTGCCCCAACAGGAGGTTCTGCCCCTACAGAGGACAAAGTGGGAGCAGAGAAAGAAGACTGAGGAGTCTGAAGATGACATAGGGTTTGGTCTTTTGATTAAATCTCTGGTGTAATATTTCTATTTTGTAATGTTCAATCCAAAGCTGACCTCTTAGAAAAAAATAAAAAAGAATTTTTGATTGTCAAAAGTCAAACCCCCTCCCAGAAATATAGCCCAAACTGCTGGCACACAGGAAGGGGTCCACCAGGCAGTGGAATGAACACACATTTGATAACACATGGGAACATGTGTTCCTTCATGCTCCCGCTGCAGGACTAGGCTCATTAGATAAGCCCCGTGAAGCTCGGTAGAGTCTGGGTTCTCCAGTCACTGTCTCAATCTCACATCCTGTCTCCAAGTGTGACCTTGTGCCAGTTACTTAATCTCTCTGAGGCTCAGTCTTCTCATCTATAAAATGAAGATACTAATAATGCTAACTGCTTCCCTGGTGGCTCAGATGGTAAAGAGTCTGCCTGCAATGCAGGAGACCAGGTTCGATCCCTTGGTCGGGAAGATCTCCTGGAGAAGGGAATGCCAACCTACTCCAGTATTCTTGCCTGGAGAATTTCATGGACAGAGGAGCCTGGTGGGCTACAGTCCATGAGGTTGCAAAGAGTCAGACCCAGCTAACATTTTCAACTTTTTTTCTTTCCTACATCACAGCCATGTTGAGAATAGAATAAGATAATTAATTAAAAACCTTAGTTCAGGGCTAGTGAATAATAGAATTCTCAATAAATGTCCACTGTGTTCAGTATACCACATTCAAAGGTTATCCATATGCCCTCTATCTTGAACTTTGCCTCTGTTTTCAATGAAAAGCTTCTGAAGTTTTAATAACCTCTATTGGTCTCCATTCATCAAGCACTTCAAGCCAAGCACTGACCCTGCTAGGCTTGGGCAACAGAGAAATAAAAGATCATCCCAGCCCTTAAGTTACAGCATCAGGGGGAAAACAAACTGTGTATTTAAATAGTACATGGTAAGCACAAATGTTGGAAGAGGGTGTTTGCTATGAGCAGTGCATTCTCTTGGCAGAACTCTATTAAGCCTTTGCCCTGCTTCATTCTATACTCCAAGGAGAAATTTGCCTGTTACTGTTATTCCAGGTGTTTCTTGGAGAAGGCAATGGCACCCCACTCTAGTACTCTTGCCTGGAAAATTCCCATGGGTGGAGGAGCCTAGTAGGCTGCAGTCCGTGGGGTTGCGAAGAGTCGGACACAACTGAGCAACTTCACTTTCACTTTTCACTTTCCTGCATTGGAGAAGGAAATGGCAACCCATTCCAGTGTTCTTGCCTGGAGAATCCCAGGGACGGGGGAGCCTGGTGGGCTGCTGCCTATGGGGTCGCACAGAGTCGGACACCACTGAAGTGACTTAGCAGCAGCCAGGTGTTTCTTGACTTCCTACTTTTGCATTCCAGTCCCCTATAATGAAAAGGACATCTTTTTTGGGTGTTAATTCTAGAAGGCCTTATAGGTCTTCATAGAACTGTTCAATGTCAGCTTCTTCAGCGTCACTGGTCGGGGCATAGACTTGGATTATTGTGATACTGAATGGTGTGCCTTCGAAACGAACAGAGATCATTCTGTCATTTTTGAGACTGCATCCAAGTACTGCATTTTGGACTCTTGTTGACTGTGATGGCTACTCCATTTCTTCTAAGGGATTCTTGCCCACAGTAGTAGATATAATGGTCATCTGAGTTAAATTCACCCATTCCAGTCCATTTTAGTTTGCTGATTCCTAGAATGTTGACGTTCACTCTTGCCATCTCCTGTTTGACCACTTCCAATTTGCCTTGATTCATGGACCTAACATTCCAGGTTCCTATGCAATATTGCTCTTTACAGCATTGAACCTTGCTTCCATCACCAGTTACATCCACAACTGGGTGTTGTTTTTGCTTTGGCTCCGTCTCTTCATTCTCTCCGGAGTTATTTCTCCACTGATCTCTAGTAGCATATTTGGCACCTACCGACCTGGGGACTTCTTTCAGTGTCCTATCTTTTTGCCTGTTCATGTGGTTCTCAAGGCAGGAATACTGAAGTGGTCTGCCATTCCCTTCTCCAGTGGACCACGTTTTGTCAGAACTCTCCACCATGACCCGTCCGTCTTGGGTGGCCCTACATGGCATAGCTCATAGTTTCATTGAGTTAGACAAGGCTGTGGTCCATGTGATCAGATTGGTTAGTTTTTGTGATTGTGGTTTTCAGTCTGTCTGCCCTCTGATGGAGAAGGACAAGAGGCTTAAGGAAGCTTCCTGATGGGAGATACTGACTGAGGGGGATCCTGGGTCTTGTTCTGATGGGCAGGGCCATGCTCAGTAAATCTTTAATCCAATTTTCTGTTGATGGGTGGAGCTATTCCCTCTCTGCTATTTACCTGGGGCCAAACTATGGTGGAGGTAATGAATGGTGACCTCCCTCAAAAGATCCCATGCATATACTGCTACAATCCATGCCCCCAACCCTGCAGCGGGCCACCTCTGACCCACGCCTTCACTGGAGGCTCCTGGACACCCACAGGCAAGTCCGGGACAGTCTCCTGTGGGGTCACTGTTCCTTTCTCCTGGGTCCTGGTGAACAAGGTTCTGTTGTGCCCTCCAAGAGTCTATTTCCCAGTCCTGTGTAAGTTCTGGCAGCTCTATGGTGGGGTTAATGGTGACTTCCTCCAAGAGGACTTATGCCATACCCACACCCAGAGCCCCTGTCCCTGCAGCAGACCACTGCCGACCCGTAGCTCCACAGGAGATGCTCAAACACAGTTCAGTCTCAGCCTTTGTGGCGTCTCTGGGTCCTGGTGTGTGCAAGGTTTGTTTGAGCCCTCTGAGCATCTATGGCGGGAAAGGGGTTTGATTCTAAACACGAATTCACCCCTCCTACCATCTTGCTGGGGCTTCTCCTTTGGCCTTGGATGTAGGGTATCTCCTCACAGCCACACCAGTGCCTACCATCTGTCATAGCAAACACCCTCTTAAGGGAAGACTCTACACATGGACATCACCAGATGGTAAACACTGAAATTGGATTGATTATATTCTTTGCAGCCAAAGATGGAGAAGCTCTATACAGTCAGCAAAAACAAGACCAGGAGCTGACTGTGGCTCAGATCATGAACTCTTTATTGCCAAATTCAGACTTGAATTGAAAAAAGTATGGAAAACCACTAGACCATTCAGGTATGACCTAAATCAAATCCCTAAATGTTATACAGTGGAAGTGAGAAATAGATTCAAGGGATTAGATCTGATAGACAAAGTGCCTGATGTACTATGGACAGAGATTCATGACATTGTACAGGAGACAGGAATCAAGACCATCCCCAAGAAAAAGAAATGCAAAAAAGCAAAATGGCTGTCTGAGGAGGCCTTACACATAGCTGTGAAAAGAAGAGAAGCAAAATGCAAAGGAGAAAAGGAAAGATATACCCATTTGAATGCAGAGTTCCAAAGAATAGCAAGGAGAGATAAGAAAGCCTTCCTAAGTGAACAAAGCAAAGAAATCAAGGAAACCAATAGAATGGGAAAGACTAGAGATCTCTTCAAGAGAATTAGAGATATCAAGGGAACATTTCATGCAAAGATGGGCTCAATAAAGGACAGAAATGGTATGGACCAAACAGAAGCAGAAGATATTAAGAAGAGGTGGCAAGAATACACAGAAAAACTGTACAAAAAAAAATCTTCACGACCCAGATAGTCATGATGGTGTGATCATTCACCTAGAGCCAGACATCCTGGAATGTGAAGTTAAGGGGGTCTTAGGAAGCATCACTACGAACAAAGCTAGTGGAGGTGATGGAATTCCAGTGGAGCTATGTCAAATCCTCTAAGATGATGCTGTGAAAGTGATGCACTCAATATGCCAGCAAATGTGGAAAACTCAGCAGTGGCCACAGGACTGGAAAAAGTCAGTTTTCATTCCAATCCCTAAGAAAGGCAATGCCAAAGAATGCTCAAACTACCACACAATTGCACTCATCTCACACGCTAGCAAAGTAATGCTCAAAATTCTCCAAGCCAGGCTTCAATAATACATGAATCGTGAACTTCCAGATATTCAAGCTGCTTTTAGAAAAGGCAGAGGAACCAGAGATCAAATTGCCAACATCCGCTGGATCATCGAAAAGCATGAGAGTTCCAGAAAAACATCTATTTCTGCTTTACTGTGCCAAAGCCTTTGACTGTGTGGATCACAATAAACTGTGGAAAATTCTTCAAGAGATGGGAATACCAGACCACCTGACCTGACTCTTGAGAAACCTGTATGCAGGTCAGGAAGCAAGAATTAGAACTGGTCATGGAACAACAGACTGGTTCCAAATAGGAAAAGGAGTACGTCAAGGCTGTATATTGTCACCGTGCTTATTTAACTTCTATGCAGAATACATCGTGAGAAATGCTGGGCTGGATGAAGCACAAGCTGGAATCAAGATTGCTGGGAGAAATATCAATAACCTCAGATATGCAGATGACACCACCCTTATGGCAGAAAATGAAGAAAAACTACAGAGCCTCTTGATGAAAGTGAAATTGGAGAGTGAAAAAGTTGGCTTAAAGCTCAACATTCAGAAAACTAAGATCATGGCATCTGGTCCTATCACTTCATGGCAAATGGAGAAACAGTGGAAACCGTGGCAGACTTTATTTTGGGGGGCTCCAAAATCACTGCAGATGGTGACTGCAGCCATGAAATAAAAAGACGCTTACTCCCTGGAAGAAAATTTATGAGCAACCTGCTAAGTCACTTTAGTCATGTTAGACTCTGCATGACCCCGTAGACGGCAGCCCACTAGGCTCCCCCATCCCTGGGATTCTCCAGGCAAGAACACTGGAGTGGGTTGCCACTTCCTTCTCCAATATGACCAACCTAGACAGCATATTAAAAAGCAAAGATATTACTTTGCCAACAAAGGTCCATCTAGTCAAGGCTATGGTTTTTCCAGTAGTCATATATGAATGTGAGAGCTGGACTATAAAGAAAGCTGAGTGCTGAAGAACTGATGCTTTTGAACTGTGGTGTTGGATAAGACTCTTGACAGTCCCCTGGACTGCAAGGAGATCCAAGCAGTCCATCCTAAAGGAAATCAGTCTTGAATGTTCATTGGAAGGACTAATGTTGAAGCTGAAACTCCAATACTTTGGGCACCTGATGTGAAGAGCTGACTCATTTGAAAAGTCCCTGATGCCGGGAAAGACTGAAGGTGAGAGAAGGGGACGACAGAGGATGAGATGGTTGGATGGCATCATCAATTCAATGGACATGAGTTTGGGTGAACTCCAGGAGTTGGTGATGGACAGGGAGGCCTGGCGTGCTGTGGTTCACGGGGTCGCAAAGAGTCAGACAAGCCTGAGTGACTGAAGCACAAATGATTAGGTAAGCATTGGTTGGAGAGTCCAAAAGTGACACCTGACCTGATGGGATCCTTGTCTCAGGACCTGTCCTTGTGCCTTCAAGGCTCTGCAGCCCAGCCTTCCTATGCCCTCTCCCTACCCCCGACTCCTCCTTCTCCCTTTGGAAAAGTCACTGCCAGTGACACAAAGAATGGCCATAGTTTGCAGATGGGAGCCAGACAGGCCCAGAGATGCTAGGAGGCCAAAACCTCCACCAAGCAAGAGGTACAAGCAGAACCAACAGGTTTGGGGAAGGACAACGAGGCACCCCCTCTCCAGACCCAGCAGAAAATGGAACCGAGAGAGGGCTGACCCGGCAGGAGATCTAGGGGCTTTCAGCATTGGTCTGGCAGCTGCAGCCAGAGTTGTACAGGCGAGGGGAGTGGAGGGTTCAGTGAGAACGTAGGGCCCACTTAGCATCAAACCTGTCGGTAGGTTTTACCAGATACTTTTACTTGACTCAGCGTGTACATCTGAATCGTAAAGTTGCTTCTGTTATGACTCTAAACGTGTACTTTGTCCCCCAAAATTAGATCTGTGAGAAACCAATACTTTTGAGCGTGAGTATTGTGCTATTCACCACCAGTAGGCAAAAGTGTAATACAGCTGAGAATTACACAAGTAGGAATTTTATAGTATCTCATCTTCAGTACACCGGAGGGTTGGTGTTGTGTACAAATCGTAGACTATTTGACTTCTTTGATACTGAAGATTACTTTTAAAATAGTTCACTGTATTACAATAAATATACCTGAGTGACATGTTTCAGGTCACCAGGAATACCAGCCTAACAACCCCCAATACTGGCTACTTGACACCAGCCATCTACCATCAGACCCAACCAGTTTCTGCTGAAATGAAATGACATAAAATTATCAGTAAAGCTACTTCTAATCTGAGAGTCCACGCAGAAAAGGAAGTTGAGTTGTTGGACATGACTGAATTCAATAATGTCCTTATTTATGAGTAAGCTTGTGCTGGACTCGGTAAGCTCACCCCAGTCTGTGATTATAAAGATAGTCAATTAAAAAAAAAAGTGATAAACACTATGTATTGTGATTAATAGCTCAGTTTATTAGCGATTTTAATAAAGTAAATCCTTATAGTGAAAACAACATACTAGAAATAGCTTTTTAAAAGCTTTTTTTATGATATGCTTACAAAGGGTCAGACCTAAGTGAAAACATCCACCACAGTGGTAATATAATGAGTAAAGCTGAACACTGCGCAGATGGACTCTTTAAAGCCAGATTAGCTTCTTGACACTATGAAGATCACACTCTGAATTTGTATGAGGGCAGCTTCTAAACATAGTTGGTCTTAATAATTCAAAAATTCCACTTTGTCAGTTATGATCAAGTTTCAGAGAGGAGTTCCTTTGGTCTTAATGACATTTACTCCTGAACCTCGTTGCCTTTCAGATGCCTCTTCATTCTCGAATAGGGACTTATTGTATCATCCGTCACAAAATCATATAGCACTTTTATCCAGGAATTGTAGTGGGGGAGGTTGTCATAGTACTCAGCAGCTATTTTCCTCACCTAGAAGGGAAAAAATACAGCAAGATGAATAATGAGTGTTAACAGAGTCCTATTAAAGATGACAGATGGATGTCTGACATGCACACTCAGAAAAGAAACCATGAAACTTTCTCCTACCTCCCTCTTAAATAAATAAGTAACAGCAGCAGCTTTGGGAATTCTAAACAGAAAGCAGTTTACATTTTTGGAATAAACCATCTTTGACCCTCTAGGATTACTGACTCTTTTCAACAAGCTCTGAGGGATTAGTTTACTTGTAAATTTACTTGTAGTTTATTAGCTTACTTGTAAATGTGGCACTTGCCATCTTTTAATAACAAATACTTGCAATCCAATCAACTTGATGTTTCTTAAATGTCATACTGAATGACTGGCATTGCAGGGTTTAAAGGCACCACTTGACGCTGCCATTAAGGAACCTGCCTGCAAATACCTATGAATTATTGTGGCATGCCAGTTAGAAATTAATCACTTATCAAACGTACAATTCAGCCACCTCACGTTAAGGATGTCTTTTTTAAAAAAATGACTATGGCCAGTGTGATTAGCAAGCAAGACTAGTTAGTGCGGAGTAAAACACTGATTTCAACAAAATGTGATTGCAGTGATGTTTGTAAGGCTCTGAACAATCTAAAAACCACTGAATTTGCACATTGTAAGTGTATGAATTGTATCTATGAGTTACCTTTCAATAGAGATGTTGAAAGAAACCTTGTTATGCATATCTATTAACTAACCATGTGATCGTTACATGCAACATAATTACTGCAACACAACTATTGCAGAACAAGGTACTTCTTGGCATACACAATAGAACAGGCAGGAAAGGAAGACCAGAGAACTTTGAGAATGTCTATTAGTTCAGCTATGTGTGGAATGGAGTGGGAAATAAATTCTCACTGATGAACCATGAGCAGGTAATGTTTAAGCTGACCTAAGTTTTCAGCTTACAGACTGCTCAAGAAAATTACAAGTCAAAATATGTGGCTTATGTTGGAAAAGGTGAATTATTTTGTTCAAAGGTGACCAGCTTTCTCCTTAAACCATGTCATGTCCAACTCTTTTTGCGAGCCCATGGACTGTAGCCCACCAGGCTTCTCCATCCATGGGGTTTTCCAGGCAAGAATACTAGAGTGGGTTGACATTTCCTTCTCCAGGGGATCTTCCTGACCCAGGGATCGAAACTGTGTCTCCTGCATTGCAGGCAGATTCTTTACCAGTGAGCCGCCTAAGAAGCCCTAATCTCTTAAAAATACAAAAATGTACTTTCCTAGGCAGGGAAGAGGTGAGCAAAGGTGGGCACACTCTCCAACCAAAATGACACTAAGTAGCCACACGGGCACATCACACCACGTTCAAAACTGTTTTCAGCCAGCTGTGTGGTGATTTCCCCCATTTTATTTTGAAAACACAAAACCGACAGAAAAGTTGAAAGAACAACAAAACCATCAGCCATATGCTCTTCATTTAGGTCCACCAATTAACACTATGCCACAGCTACTTTCTCTCTCTCTCTCCATATATGATATAAATCACATACTTTGCTCTTTGCTGGAAGAGAAGTTGCAGATGTTATGTGCAAACTTACTCTGAATATTTCACCCTAAATATTCAATACATATCTCCTAAGAAAAAGTTATGTCATCAGTCGTGTCTGAGTCTTTGCAACCCCATGGACTGGTGCCTGCCAGGCTCCTCTGTCCATAGGATTTTCCCAGCAAGAATACTGGGATGGGTTGCCATTTTCTCCTCCAGGGGATCTTCCCAACCCAGGGATCGAACCTGCATCTCCTGCACTTGCAAGCGGATTCTTTGCCACTTAGCCACCTGGGAAGCCCAAGAACAAGGACATTTCCCGACAAAACCATAATAGCATTCCACACCCAAGAAACTTAACACTGACACAGTATTACTATTATGTGGTTCATATTCAAAACTTCCCACTAACTCAATGTCCTTTCTAGATTTTTCTTTCCTCAACTAGTAATCCAATCAATAATCAAATGTTATATTTAGTTGTCATGCT
Source organism: Bos grunniens (assembly GCF_055505025.1). Taxonomy (NCBI): domain Eukaryota; kingdom Metazoa; phylum Chordata; class Mammalia; order Artiodactyla; family Bovidae; genus Bos; species Bos grunniens. The sequence goes on from NC_141180.1 coordinate 53,727,805, forward strand.
GTATGCAAGTTTGTAAACAGTCAACAGTTAAAAACTTAAGATGAAATCTATAAAATTTGGGTGAGTAGATATGCTAGCATAAAATATCTGGTTATGGTTTCCTTAATATCACAGCTAAAAAAATAAAAAATCATGAAAAATTGATACTACATCTCCTACAACTTCCCCTTTTTAGAATTACAGAAACATTTTTTGGTAATGGAACTGTAAAAGCTATCCATTCTGAGGATGGAAAGTCTAATAAGTGAATTCATCAGAAATATAACTGAAGTTTGGAGAGGATTATCCTTTGAGGAAGGATGAAAGTCAATATGCTGCCTTTCATTTACTCCACAAGCAGTAAGATAAAAGTCTACTGTGACGGGAAACGGATGGTCCCTGCCTGTGGGATGTCTGCACCACTGGAAACTGACATTCACTTATTCTGCAGAGCAATTATGCAGAGTATCTGTATTTCACAATAAACCAACACAAACTTTAGCTAAGTGTATTTAGTTTAACAGTGATAAAGGTTATGTAAATTTTTGCTGCCTCCACAGAGGGAATTTCATTTTCCATTTCTGAATTACTTTACATGTCAGTTGATTATACAGACCCCCCGAACACTCTAAACTTTATGTGTCACCACAAGGCTTAGGGATCCAGGACAGTGAGGTCTGTAAAATTAGGCTGCCCAACTCATGACTTTTAAGACTCTTGCTGTTTTCTTTGATGAACTGCCTAGATGGACAAAATATACTACATTTCATTTTAAATGAGCAAGTCAAGACTAATTGTGATCACAGAACCATCAGAAATTAGAACATGTATAAAATCCTTTACTTACCAGGGGAAGGCTTTTTCCGGGAATGTTGGGAAAGTCGTGGTGTTCATTATGGTAACCCACATTGAAGGTGAGTAAATTCAGAGGCCCATAATATGAATAAGTTTCATGTCCCTTTAAGAACATATAATGTTCAGCTATAAAATGTCCAGAAATCGGGTGCAAACCTAGGCCAAATAAGGAGGCTGCCAACATGTAGACTAAAGATTTAACTCCCAAAACATAGTAAACCACGATGTCAAAAGTGATCTGGATCACAGTATTGATTATTTCCAGATAGGAGATTGGTTTGGGGTTGATGAACAGAGGTCGAAAAGCATAAAAGAGAGGCTGAAGGATGACCCATATAAACTTTCTAAAAGTAGTACAGAAGAACCAGCCTTCAAAGTCGGTTGGAATATCCACATCGATGCCGTCACCTCCGAGGTATCGATGATGATCCATGTGATATCTCTTAAAGGAAACTGAATATGGGACACCGATAGGGAGATTGGCAAATATTCCAAACCAACGATTCCACATAGCTTTGTAATGGCCAAAGGCGCTGTTGTGGGAAACTTCATGAATAGCCAGAGTCATTGAATGATTAACGCAGCTGCCAAAGGCATATGCCCAAAACAGGACCCATTTCCAGTCTAAGTCCTTTACTAAGTAAAATGCAACAAACTGAGTGAGAACCATCATAATTACAATCCATATCAAGTTGGAATCAGGCTTCATTAAGGATTTTATCTCTGGATACTTTGCTGTAAGGAAAAAAAACAAACAAAAAAATCAAAGCCTGAGAAAAGTGCATAACAGTTCTGCAATTAAACTAATATCAATTTACACATCAATTAAATTTTTCCAAATCATATGCTCTCTTTGAGACTATCAAATGTTCATCTACTACAGGGAAGGGGTATATGCTTTTTTAAAAATAGGTATATTTTGATGTGGACTATTTTTAATGTCTATTGAATTTGTTATCATACCACTTCTGTTTCATCTTAGCTCTCTAACTAGGGATGGAACCAACACCCCCTGCATTGGAAGTCTTTTTTTTTCTTTAAATAGAGTATGCATGGGTTCTAAGTCCCTTCTGACTCTTTGCAACTCTGGACTGTAGCCTGCCAGGTTCCTCTGTCCAGGGCCCAGGCAAGGATACTGGAGTGGGTTGCCATGCCCTCCTTCAGGGTGGAAGGCGAAATCTTAACCACTAGACTGCCAGGGAAGTCCTGGGAAGAAGTATATTCTAACAGTAAAGTTACTAAATATCATGTCACAACAAATTTGAGAATTTTTGTAGGAAAAAATGAGCCTCAAAATCTAGACCCTCATACATTAACAGAAAGATAGTCACAACATGAATAAATGTTATCTAGTTCCCTTTTCTGGAGAAGGCGATGGCACCCCACTCCAGTACTCTTACCTAGAAAATCCCATGGATGGAGGAGCCTGGTAGGCTGCAGTCCATGGGGTTGCAAAGAGTCGGACACGACTGAGCAACTTCACTTTCACTTTTCACTTTCATGCATTGGAGAAGGAAATGGCAACCCACTCCAGTGTTCTTGCCTGGAGAATCCCAGGGACTGGGGAGCCTGGTGGGCTGCCGCCTATGGGGTCGCACAGAGTCGGACACGACTGAAATGACTTAGCAGCAGCAGCAGTTCCCTTTTCACTCTTAAAAATTTTTGTATGTTACCCCTTTCCCAGGGGGGGACGCGCGGGGCCGGGGGGGCCGGCGGCGCGCTCGTGTCCCTTCCCTCTGCCCCGGGCGGTGGGGGGAGGGAGGAGGGCACGCGGGCGTCGGTGTGGCCCTTGCACTCAAAAAAAAAAAAAAGAAAGAAAAAAAAAAAAATTTTTGTATGTTAAATTTGTAAGTTTTACAAAGTGGCAATCATAGTCTGATAAACTGATGTATCTGATTTAGGTTTTATAATTTCCTTATACTGACCAAGTCACTTCTACTTGCCAGTTTGTTGTAACTTCTAGCCATTTCTGTATTTTCAAATGTTTAGATGTATAAATTTCTGCCAATGTAGACTTCTAGTTATCTCAAATTAGTGTAGATTCTAAAGAACTTTTATCGATTCACAATGCCTCTTTCTTTCCTTTCCTTCTGCATTAGGACTGAACAATGCTAATTTGTGTTAGATTATTATTTGTTGACTTCACACACAAATATCTAACCAAGTATTATGGAATATGCTAGTAATTCAGGGAAGTATTGCCTAGAGGCAAATGCAGATTCTTCTCCGTATCCTGCCACTCCAGGTAATGGAAGCCCAGATACACACTTTGGTTTTGTGGGTTGGCAAGTATGTTTAACCCAGCACAACAAAAAGAAGAGGAGCAGCTTCACCTTCTTTTCTCTAAAAGTGAAATGAAGAATTCTAGCTTAAAATGCAGGACAGGAAGGTAAGTCCAGTTTCACATATATAAGGGTCGGGTTAATTCAAGGTAATTCTTCTTGTTCCTTTCCTTTCCCCTCTCCTATCCCTAACTTCTCATCTTTCTTGCTGTTAGTCCATTTCATCAGTGTTAACAATTTTGTAGGCAATGGGTCAAAAAAAGTAATCTTATGGGTTTTGAGTCTAAAACTAATTATCCTGGGATAAATTAAGAGCTCAAGTAAGTATTTCATTTAAATATGGGTACGTCCAACAGTTGTTCAAACATAAAATAACAAAGTATTCAGTTCATTGGTGAATAAGTAGTAATTCTTTTGTATTAAAATGTTATTTCTATTTAGAGCTCCAGCATTTTTAGTTTAAATAAAATTTGATTAAATGGACATATCTGACAAAAGATAGAAGATAACACACGTTTTGCAGGTGTGCTGCTGCTGCTGCTGCTAAGTCACGTCAGTTGTGTCCGACTCTAGTATATAAAAAATCAACACTAGGATGCCAATATAATTAAACAGGACAAAGAATAGTCTTTTCAACAAATGGTGCTGGAACAACTGGTCATCCACATGTAAAAGAATAAAACTGGACCTCTCTCTTACACCATACACAAAAATTGAGTGAGTGAGTGAAGTTGCTCAGTCGTGTCTGTGGACACATGGACTCGTGGACTGTAGCCCACCAGGCTCCTCCGTCCATGGGATTCTCCAGGCAGGAATACTGGAGTGGGGTGCCATTTCCTTCTCCAGGGGATCTTCCCAACCCAGGGATCGAACCCAGGTCTCCCACATTGCAGGCAGACACTTTAACCTCTGAGCCACCAGGGAAGTCACAAAAATTACTTGGCTACAAAGAGGAATGGAGTACTGATACATGCTGCAACATGCGTGAACCTTGAAAACATCGTGCTAAGTGAGAGAAGTCAGTCACGAAAGACCAAGTATTATGACCTCATTCATAAGAAATGTCCAGAACAGTAAAATCCACAGAAACAAAGATTAGTGTTTGCCCAGGACTGGGCAGTGTGAGTGAAGGATATATTCAATGCTAATGAATATAGGGTTTCTTCTTGGGGTGACAAGAACTTTCTAAAAATTAGATTGCAGTACCGACTTGATGGATGTGAGTTCGGGTGATCTCCAGGAGTTGGTGATGGACAAGGAGGCCTGGCGTACTGCAATTCATGGGGTTGCAAAGAGTTGGACACGACTGAGCGACTGAACTGAACTGAACTGAATGGTTTAATACTGTGAATATATACATTAAAAAAAAAAAAAAAAAAAAACACCCCACTGAATTGTACACTTTAAATAGGTGAGCTTTTGGGATTTCCCTGGTGATCTAGTGGTTAAGACTCTGTACTTCCAATGAAGGGGGCTCAGCTTCCATTTCTGGTCAGAAAACTAAGATCCCACATGCTGTGCAGCAAGGGCAAAAACAAAAAAGGGGAGGGGGAGGGGGAACTTTACAGTTTGTGAATTATATCTTAATAAGACAGTTAAAAAAAAAAAGTTTCCCAGCAGAAGTACAGCAGTAAAGGGAACATTTCTTGCAATTATATGACCTACTAATAATCATCCTTTCCCTGATAGCTCAGATGGTAAAGAATCTGCCTGCAATGCAGGAGATCCCAGTTCGATTCCTGGGTTTGGGAAGATCTGCTGGAGAAGGGATAAGCTACCCACTCCAGTATTCTTGGGCTTCCCTTGTGGCTCAGCTGGTTAAAAATCCGCCTGCAATGTGGGACATCTGGGTTCGATCCCTGGGTTGGGAAGATCCCCTGGAGAAGGGAAAAGCTACCCACTCCAGTATTCTGGCCTGGAGAATTCCATAGACTGTACAGCCCATGAGGTCGCAAAGAGTCAGACACTACTGAGACTTTTACTTTCACTTCACTTTCACTTTCTGATGGCTCAGTGGTAAAGAATCTGCCTGTCAATGCAGGAAATGCAGGTTCAATCCCTGGGTGGGGAAGATGCCCTGAAGAAGGAAATGGCAAACCACTCCAGTAAGCTTGCCTGGGAAATCCTATGCACAGAGGAGCCTGGTGGGCTACACAGTCCACAGGATTGCAGAGAGTGGGACATGACTGAGCGACTAAACAACAATAGTACTGGTCCAACTAAACAACAATAAATGGCCCAATCAATAGCTTTCATTAGTTTTGTACATAAATTTTGTAAATTTAGTGTATGGATGTTGGCTGTTATCATATCCATGTTCTCTTGTGCCTCTCACCCTGTCAAAACCTGACACATTTCAAAAATATCTCATCATTTAAGTATAATTTAAACAAATCTCCAGATTCTTATCTTTTCTGAGGTTATTCCATCTCCACCGCTGATATGGAACACTGAGCAGTATTTACACCTGCAGAGAAAATGATTAGCATCTTCATCGGGAAATACTGTAGTCCTTTTACTTTCCAAGTGAAATGGTCCAGTGATAATAAGTTTGTGGAAAAAAGGTTCATGTTGAGATAAGCATGGACAAACACCTTTTCACTTCCTTGATTGTCTGAATATTAAACAGATAGCTACATTTTGGTATTCAGGTGTTTGTTTTTACAGAGTTGAGACCAGATTATTCTTATGCATGTATTGATTAGGCATAGATTAAAATGTACTATATGCCATCTCTTACGTGTGATTTGCAAAATACACATTTTGATTAAAAATAGTAAAGAAAGCATCCAAGAACCAAAGTCTCTTAAAGGGGTAGCGTTAATAGCAACTATAAATGTTCACGCTCCCAGCTTATTGATTCGATTTTTAAAAATCCATTTCAATAGGATCTACTAATGCTTTTTTTTTTTTTTACAATTTATAAATTTATTTAACAGAGTCCCTAGTGTCAGAAGGATATGGGTTTAAATCTAGATTCACCCATGTATTAGTTATATGATCACGTATTACCCAACTCAGGTTCCATTGTTTGCTAATACTTGAGAGACAAGTATTGGTTGGAAAGGAACAGTTGCTTTATCCAGGACGCCGGCAATTTGGAGAAGGCGAACTGCTGTTCAATAGCCAACTTTGAAGAGTCTGCTAGACTGTGGAAGTTTTTAAAGGTCTAATTCCTTTCCTTTTGTGAAAATATGACATTTCTACCTTACTCCAGCAAAGAGCAGGGACTTGCCTTTTCTTTTCACTTGGCGAATGGATGCTGACAAGAACAACTAGGCGGATACTCTGTATGAGAAATAATTCCTCCTATTCAACTTGTCACCCATTAGTTTCCAGATTTTCAAAACAAGAGCAAACGTTGTGGTAGAATCTAACCCAAATCAGAATGCCCCTCTAACAGTTATTCACTCCTACCACATCTTTAAAATAGGGGTAACATCGACCTAGTCACTGGGAAGATTAAATTGGTTAATGTTTGTAAAGTACTCAACACAGTACCTAACACAACCCTGGGAGAGATGAGAGAATTCTCTATATAATATAGAAGCTGCAAACAGCTGAGCGCCTGACACCTCCAGAGAGTTGTTAGGGCCTAGTTTAACCTGATGTAAAAGCCCTAAATTAGCAGTCAGGGAACCAGAAGGCTAATCTTGGCAAGTCTTCCACACACAGCCTTTTCGTCCAAAAAAAACTGTGATGGATGAAAAATAAACATGAATCTGCCCCTCTCGCAGCCTTATTTGTGAGAATTCACGAGATCAGCGTGAGCACCCCAGGACCCAGGCCCTGGAAAGGTTACCCTTCCGGTCTGAAAGGCCCCTGGGGGCAAACGGGTCGGATACCACCAGCCCCCTCCCTGGGCCCAGGCTGCAGCCGCCGGCGCCGGGATCGCTAGCGGGCGTCGGCCAGCGTCCGCGCGCCCCGCGTGTGGGCCTCTAGATGCTCCGGGACCACGCCCTGCCTCGCACACGCTCGCAGCCTGGCTTCGCCCGGGGCCGCCGGGCAGAGGAAGAAGGGAGAGGAAGAGAAAGAGGCGGGGGAGGGGTGAGACGGGGAAGGGGGGAAGGCGGAAGGGAGAAGGGAGAGGAGATCACTGCGCCCACCGGCAGCACGAGTATCTCTGGGCGAGAGGATCTACTCGAGCGCGGTCTGGCCGAGGGAACCCGGCTGAAGAAAACCCTGTCCCCGAACGGACGCCCGCGCTCGAGGGCGCGCCTGTGCCTCCCCCGCCGAAGGTTCGGGTCTGCGCGGCCAGGCGGGGGCGCGCGGGGGAATCCCTCCCTCACGAGCCGGGCCGGGGCCCGGGCGGCGGCGGGACGCGGCCGGGAGCGGGCTCTTAACGGGCCTCGGGCGCGCAGGGGCCGCCGCGGGGAAGGCGCGTCCAGGTGGCGGGAGGCCGCGCACGCACATAACGGGGCGCGGGCCCGAGCCTCACCCAGGATCTCCTGGCGCCGAGTGGCGTGCGGCTGATCGGTGTAGACCCACTCGAAGTCTTCCCGTGAAACGCGATTCCCCATGGCGGCGGCTCACGGGCCAGCGGCGGGCTCTCGCTCCTATCCACTCTCCTCCTGGGCGGCGGCGAAAGCGAAGACTGCCGCTCCGCAACTCGTGTCAGCCGGCGGCGGAGGGGCGGGAGAGGAGACGCAGGCCGGGGCGGAGTCCCGAGGCCCCGCCCCCCGGCCTGGAGCTGGGGTGGGCGGGCGCCCCCTCCGCGGGGCGGGATTCAGTTGCTCCGCGGCGCTCGTTTCTGCTTTTTATGTGACTCGGCGACAAGCCGGGATGCCGAGTTCCTGCAAGTCCCAGCTCCCTGAGGCCTGTTCTGCGCGGTGCTGGTGCTGGTCCCCGGGAAAAGGTGAAAAAGGCAGGAAAGGTCTCAAGTGAAATGAGACTGCGCTTTAGCGCCTCGCGGGGAGGCTGGAGCTTGAGCCCAAGAATCCTTGGTCAGTAATCAGTGGCAACTTGCCCAAGTTTTGTTTAATTTTGAAAAGCAAATTATTTACTGAGCTGTTTTTGGCTGCCTCCTCGAAATAATACCTCAGGAAAAAATGCGGAGCGTGTGGTGATTAAGAGCTAATTAAGAAAAAGGAAATCACTCTCGTTGAGAGTGAAAAATCATGAGGAATTTGTTGTTCTGCCTGAATTATTCTAGTGTGACCATTTCTCTTGTAAGTTCATTGCTCAACCTTACATCTATCACAGGTCATTTGAACCACCGCCTCTTCTGAGAGGACATTTTGTCTCAAAATTAAGTTACCCCTTCTCCAATAAAAAAGAAACTGACTAAGATTACAAAAAGGAAGATAACCAACAGGATATTCTCAGTAAAACACCACATCCACACATGCACACTACAGCCAAGTGTGATCAAATACCTAGAACCAAATGCTAATGTATAGAAAATAGAACAGAGGAGCATGTTAAACTACACCACAGACATAGAATCAGCAAGATCTTGACTGTGGGAAATTCTGTAGGGCAACATCCTGAGTTCTTTAATAAATAAAATGCAAGAGAAACAAAAGAGGGAAAACCGACAGATTAAAAGGGCTGCAAAAAACGTCAATCAACTGCAATTTATTGATTTTGTATTTTAAGTCGTTTACAAACTGTATTTACAGCATTTTAGTTTGTGTGTGTGTGTGTGCGCGCGGCTGTTCTGGGTCTTCCTTACTTTGCAGGCTCTTCTCTAGTTGCTGTGAGCAGGCTTCTCATTATGGTGGCTTCTCTTGTTTCAGAGAACAGGCCCTAGGGCCCCCGAGACTTCAGTAATTGCCACTCCTCAGCTGTAGAACACAGGCTCAATACTTCTGACAAGGGCTTAGTTGCCCGAGGCATGTGGGATCTTCCTGGGTCAGAGATGGAACCTATGTCTCCTGCCTTGGCAGGTGGATTCTTTACCACTGAGCTGCCAGGGAAGCCCACAGCTTATTCATCTTATTTAGATTGTGATTCAAATTGTGAAAAGTTTTAAAAATTGACACGTGATCATTTCATTCAGATACTGATTAGATATGTGGTGATATTGAGGAGTTGTTAATTTAACTGTGATAATAGTGCTATATTATGGTTACAGTTTTATTTTGTTTTTTTTTTTTAAGACCATATCTGTTAGTGTTTCATACCAGAGGTAAAAACCTCAAACAAACTAAAACAAATAATGGTGCATGCAGTTAACCATACAATGTTATACTATGCCTCACTAAAAATAAATGAGGAAGGTCTTTGTGTGTTAATATGAATTAATCTTCAAAATACACCATTAAATGCAAAACATTGAGCAGGAGCGGGGAGTGTATGCATAATGCATATATAATATGTTTTTCCTTGGATATGCACAAAATAGGTTTAGAAAGACATTCAAGAAATGATTATATTTTAGGAGAGTAAGTAGAAATCTGAGGGAAAGGGTTGGGAGGGAATATTTTCACTTAGTTCTTTTCACCTTTTATATTTGAATTGAATGTGGATTTTGACATTCTAGAGAAAAGGAGAAGAACTCAGTTACAGGCTTTTTGTGGGGATTAACAATATTTTAATTACACATAGGCATGCACACGCACTCAGCAATGGCCACAGGACTGGAAAAGGTCAGTTTTCATTCCAGTCCCAAAGAAAGGCAATGCCAAAGAATGTCCAAACTACCGCACAATTGCACTCATCTCACACGCTAGCAAAGTAGTGCTCAAAATCCTTCAAGCTAGGCTGCAACAGTATGTGACCAAGAACTTCCAGTTGTACAAGCTGGATTTAGAAAAAGCAGAGGAACCAGAGATCAAATTGCCGACATCCATTGGATCATTGAAAAGGCAAGGGAGTTCCGGAAAAACATCTACTTCTGCTTTATTGACTACGCCATAGTCTGTGACTGTGGATCACAACAAACTGTGGAAAATTCTGAAAGAGATGGGAATACCAGACCACCTGACTTGACTCTTGAGAAATCTGTATTCAGGTCAGGAAGCAACAGTTAGAACTGGACATGGAACAACAGACTGGTTCCAAATAGGGAAAGGAGTACGTCAAGGCTGTATATTGTCACCCTGCTTATTTAACTTATATGCAGAGTACATTATGCAAAATGCTGGACTGGATGAGGGACAAGCTGGAATCAAGACTGCTGGGAGAAATATTAATAACCTCAGATGTGCAGATGATACCACCCTTATGGAAGAAAGCAAAGAAGAACTAAAGAGCCTCTTGATGAAAGTGAAAGAGGAGAGTGAAAAAGTTGGCTTAAAACTCAACATTCAGAAAACTAAGATTATGGCATCCAGTCCCATCAGTTCATGGCAAATAGATGGAGAAACAATGGAAACAGTGAGAGACTATATTTTCTTGGGCTCCAAAATCACTGCAGATGGTGACTTCAGCCATGAAATTAAAAGACGCTTGCTTCTTGGAAGAAAAGCTATGATCAACCTGCTGCTGCTGCTAAGTCGCTTCAGTTGTGCCCAACTCTGTGCGACCTCTGAGACAGCAGTCCACCAGGCTCCCCCGTCCCTGGGATTCTCCAGGCAAGAATACTGGAGTGGGTTGCCATTTCCTTCTCCAATGCAGGAAAGTGAAAGTGAAGTCACTCAGTCGTGTCCGACTCTGAGCAACCCCATAGAGTGTAGCCTATCAGGCTCTTCCATCCATGGGATTTTCCAGGCAAGAGTACTGGAGTGGGGTGCCATTGCCTTCTCCGATGACCAACCTAGACGCATATTAAAAAGCAGAGACATTACTTAGCTAACAAAGGTCCATCTAGTCAAAGCTATGGTTTTTCCAGTAGTCATGTATGGATGTGAGAGCTGGACTATAAAGAAAGCTGAGTGCTGGGGAATGGATGCTTTTGAACTGCAATGTTGGAGAAGACTCTTGAGAGTCTCTTGGACAGCAAGGAGATCCAACCAGTCCATCCTGAAGGAAATCAGTCCTGAGTATTCGTTGGAAGGACTGATGCTGAAGCTGAAACTCCAATACTTTGGCCACCTGATGTGGAGAACTGACTCATTGGAAAAGACCCTGATGCTGGGAAAGATTGAAGGCAGGAGGAGAAGAGGATGACAGAGGATGAGATGGTTGGATGGCATCATCGACTCGATGGACATGAGTTTGAGTAAGCTCTGGGAGTTGGTGATGGACAGGGAAGTCTGGTGTGCTGCAGTCTGTGGGGTCACAAAGAGTCGAAAAGGACTGAGGGACTGAACTGAACTGATGCACATACATACATGTTTCTTTAGTTTGGGCTTTTAAAAGATCTTATTGTGTTGTCTTACTTTCATATCTTTTTCTTAAAAAAAATTCTGAATGTCTTTTTCTGTGGGTCGTATATTGTACACTCTTTAAAAGATTTATTTATTTTTGACCGAGAGCAACACTGGATCTCAGTTGCTGCACACAGGCTTTCTCTAGTTGCAGCAAGTGGGAGCTGCTCTCTGGTTGCAGTGCTCAGGCTTCTCATTGCGGTGGTTTCTCTTGTGGTGCATGAGCTCTAGACCACAAGCGCTTCAGTAGTTGCCACTCCCAGCCTCACAACTGGCTCAACAATTGTGTCTCTCAGGCTTCGTTGCTTTGTGGCAAGTGGAATCTTCCTAGACCAGGGATTGAACTGTTGTCCCCTGCATTGCAAGGTGGATTCTTAACCACTGGACCACCAGGGAAGCCCTCATTTTCTTACTCTTGACAGGGAGTTTGTCTTAAAACAATCATACCAGACATTCTAGAAAGGCAGTACTATCCAGTCTGCTCTCAGAAGTTGTGGGTAAATCCCAATAGCTCCTGATGATAACTGGGAAATGTCAGACAATGTAGTTTCAGAAGACAATAATCATATTTTTGAAATCAACCTGTTCTTCCATTTGAATTTTTCATTTTCCATTTAAAAAAAAATTTTAATGAGAATTCATTTTTAAACATTGAAGCATAATTGATTTACAATATTGTTAGTATATTTCAGTTTACAATATTGTTTTGTTATACAACAAAATGATTCAGCTATATATATTTATCAGACTATTTTCCCTTATAAGTTATGACAAGATATTGAATGTAGTTCCCTATGTACATTCTTTTTCTAAAAATATTTATTTATTTATTTGGCTATCCTGGGTCTTAGTTGCGGCACGAAGAATCTTTGATCTTCATTGCAACGTGCAAATTCTTCATTTCGGCAAGTGGGATCTAATTCCCTGACAAGGAAACCTGCATTGGGAGAATGGAGTCTTAGCCACTGGACCACTAGGGAAATCCCCCTTGTGTAAATTGTTGTTGAGTATCTGTTTTATATATAGTAGTATGTGTTAGGAGAAGGCAATGGCACCCCTCTCCAGTGCTCTTGCCTGGAAAATCCCATGGACAGAGGAGCCTGGTAGGCTGCAGTCCATGGGGTCGCTAAGAGTCGGACACGACTGAGCGACTTCACTTTCACTTTTCACTTTCATGCATTGAAGAAGGAAATGGCAACCCACTCCAGTGTTCTTGCCTGGAGAATCCCAGGGACGGGGGAGCCTGCTGGGCTGCCATCCATGGGGTCGCACAGAGTCGGACACGACTGAAGTGATTTAGCAGCAGCAGCAGTATGTGTTAATCCCATACTCCTAATTTATCCTCCCTCCACTTTACCCTTTGGTAACCACAAATTTGTTTTCTATGCTACAAGTCTGTTTCTGTTTTGTTAATAGATTCATTTGTACTATTTTTTAGAATCCACATGTAAGTGATATAATATTACTCTTTCTCTTTCTGACTTACTTAGCATGATAATCTCTAGGTCCATCATGTTGCAAATGCAATATTTCATTCTTTTTTTTTTTTTGGCTGAGTTATATCCCATTGCATATCAATACCACACCTTGTTTATCCATTTATCTGTTGATGGATAATTTGCTTCCATGTCTTGGCTATTGTACATAGTGCTGCTGTGAACTTTGGAGTACATGTATCCTTTTGAATTAGAGCTTTCATCTTTTATGGATATATGTTCAGGAGTGGGCTTGTTGGATCAAATGGTAGCTTTATTTTTAATTTTTTTTAAGGAACCTCCACATTGTTATCCATTGTGACTGTAAAAATTTGCATTCTCACCAACAGTATAGAAAGATTCCCTTTTCTCTACACCCTCTCCAACATTTATTATTTGTAGACTTATTGATGATAGCCATTCTGACTGGTGTGAGGTTATACTTCATTGTAGTTTTGATTTGCAATTCTCTAATAATTAGCAACGTTGAGCATTTTTTCACGTGCCTGTAAAGTCATCTGTATGTCTTCTTTGGAGAAATACCTATTTAGGTCTTCTGCCCATTTTTTTTATTGTGCGTGGTTTGTTTTTTTTAATATTGAGTTGTATGAGCTATTTGTATATTTTGGAAATTAACCACTTGTTGGTCGTATTATTTGCAAATATTTTCTCTCATTCCGTAAGTTGTCTTTTTGTTTTTTTGATGGTTTCCTTTGCTTTTAAGTTTGATTAGGTTTCATTTCTTAATTTTTGTTTTTGTTTATTTGCCTTGGGAGACTGATCTAAGAAAATATTGCTATGATCTGTGTCAGAGGATATTTTGCCTGTGTTCTCTCTAGGAGTTTTATGGTCTTATATTTAGGTCTTTAAACTATTTTTTGGCCACCTCATGCGAAGAGTTGACTCATTGGAAAAGACTCTGATGCTGGGAGGGATTGGGGGCAGGAGGAGAAGGGGACGACAGAGGATGAGATGGCTGGATGGCATCACTGACTCAATGGACGTGAGTCTGAGTGAACTCCGGGAGTTGGTGATGGACAGGGAGGCCTGGTGTGCTGTGATTAATGGGGTCGCCAAGAGTTGGACACGACTGAGCGACTGAACTGAACTGAACTATAGTCACCATGCTGTACATTATATTCCCGTGACATTTCTTTTATAACTGGAAGCCTGTACCTTTTGACTCCCTTCAAATCTTTTGTGTTTTTATAAACAGTAACAACCAGTTAAATAATGCAGTCAAATAGAAAGATACATTTATAACATAAAAAAGGACCTAAAAAGCAAAAAAAGGACCTAAAAGCAAATCTAACAAGAGATGTATAAGATCTTTAAAAGAAAATATTAACATTTTATTGAAAGACATTAAAGACAAATGGTGAAATAGGCTCATAGATTGAAAGACTAAATACAACAAAGATGTCAGTTATTCCCACTCCTACAATTGATCTACAAATTCAATGTAGTTTTATTCAAAATTAGGTTTTGGTGGAACTTGATAAATTTGTATTAAATTTATGTAGAAGAGTAAAAGCGGAGAAGGCAATGGTACCCCACTCCAGTACTCTTGCCTGGAAAATCCTATGGATGGAGGAGCCTGGTAGGCTGCAGTCCATGGGATCGCTAAGAGTCGGATATGACTGATCGACTTCACTTTCACTTTTCACTTTCATGCATTGGAGAAGGAAATGGCAACCCACTCCAGTGTTCTTGCCTGGAGAATCCCAGGGACGGGGGAGCCTGGTGGGCTGCCATCTATGGGGTCGCACAGAGTCAGACACGACTGAAGTGACTTAGCAGCAGCAGCAGAAGAGTAAAAGGGTCAAGAATAGCCAAAACATATATCTATAAAAGAACAGGTAAGAGAACTTAGTTCACCAGCTGAAAAATTCTTATAAAGCTTTAATATATAGTTTGAAGATAGCATATTAATAATATAGTGTAGTATAATAGATAGCATAGTAATAATTCAGGGATAAATAATATAATAATGAGACAGAATAGAGGGTACAGAAATAAGTTCTATCAGTATATATAATTATAAGATCAGTGAGGAAAAGGAAAGATTTTCAGTAAAAATAGTGCTGGGATAATTGGTTATCAATATGAGAAAACATGAGATTGAACTTATATTTTATACTAAAATTAGTTCAGTGTATCTTATAGACTTAAAAGTGGAAGATTAAGAAGATTTTGAATAGAAGATATTTAGGGAGGTTTAGGAAGTGATTTCTTAAAAGAAGATGCAAAAAGTACAAATCATCAAGAAAACAAATTTTAAAAGTAGACTACTTCATTAACTCTAGAAACTTCATCAGAAGTCATCATGAAGGGCTTCCATGGTGGCTCAGTGGTGAAGAGTCTGCCTGCCAATGCAGGCGATGGGGCTTTGGTTCCTGATCTTTGAAGATCCCACATACCGAGGAGTAGCTAAGCCCACGCCCCACAATTCCTGAGCCTTGTATTCTAAAGCCTGGGAGCTGAAACTACAAAGCCCATGTGCTGCAACCACTGAAGTCCGCATGCCTTAGAGCCCACAACAAGAGAGGCTACTGCAGTGAGAAGCCCGTGCACCACAATTATATAGGAGCCCCTGCAAATCCCATGGACGGAGGAGCCTGGTGGGCTGCAGTCCATGGGGTCGCTAAGAGTCGGACACGACTGAGCGACTTCACTTTCACTTTTCACTTTCATGTATTGGAGAAGGAAATGGCATCCCACTCCAGTGTTCTTGCTTGGAGAATCCCAGGGACAGGGGAAGCCTGGTGGGCTGCCGTCTATGGGGTCGCACAGAGTCGGACACAATTGAAGCGACTTAGCAGCAGCAGCAGCAGCAGCAGCTCACCGCAACTACAGAAAAGCCTGAACAGCAACGAAGACCCAGTACAGCCGAAAATAAATAATAAACAAAACTATTTTAGAAAAGTCATCGTGAAGAGTGAAAAGACAAACCATAAACTGAGAGATTTCCAACACATACAAATAATAAAGGACTAGTATAAAATATATACTTTAATATATATAAAGAACTCTTAAGAATTAAAAAGAAAAAAAGGAGGGGAGACTATAAGATAAAAAAGTAAAAACTAAGACTTTAACAGAAAAGGAAGCCTTAGTGTTGTCTCAGAGTCTAATCTGGCATGCAGATACCATGTCAAGTATTTACAGCAGAGGGAATTTAACATAGGGCATGAGTTATACCAGTGATGGAGGAGTTGGGAGGCAGAGGGAATAGCGAGGACAATGTGGGAAACTATTCCCATTCCCTCAGCTGGAAGGAGACAGAGGTAGGAGAAAGTGTTCTAGGGCCCCAGAAGGTAATACTGCCCAGTGGAAGCTGAAATTGCAGTGAGCATGTCTGGGAGGAGCTCAAGCCACAGTCGCAGCAGGCAAAGCCCAGGGTAGAGAAGGGAGGGGAGAACTCCTTGGCTTCACCCTTCTGCCTTCAAGTGTCCTCCCCTCAGTGTTTCCTATTAACCAAACTCAGCCAGAATCCAGTTGACATGGGAGCCCATGGAGTGAGCCCCTCTACAGTGCACTGCAGGAGAACATGAGGAATGGATCTGAGGGTAGACGGGCATAAACTAACACAAATGACCCAGGATGAAGTGAAAAATGTTCAACCTTATTATATCAATGACATGCAATTAAACTCTACAGGAAGACACCATTTTAGAAGTTCTCACTCCCAGCCAAACAACTACAACTGGTGGATGTTTTAGAGAACAGCAGCTATTTAAAGTCTGTGGAAATTGTCCTAAGGACATACAGCAAATAAAATATTTATTCAAAGGATCTACTAAATTTCAGCAAAAACAGCAAATGTCTACAGCACTTGAATGATGACCTGCTTTTACTCCCGTCAACCCAATCTCAATATAACAGATGCACCTCTCCAGGCAGCTGTGGCCAAGAAGATAAGGTTCCCTATTCCCCAGCTCCCAGTAAAGGGCTATGGTGTCTTCCTAGGAGGGACAGGTTGCCAGCATTTCTCATGCTTCCACCTCAACTGCCTCACCACAGTTCCATGTTGCAAAGGGTAAATTCCAAGAGAAATGAAGCAGGAAGTCAAGAGTATTCATCCACTTGCCATCTCATGGAGTGGGAGCTCTACAAAAGCTGAGGCAGACTGAGAATACTGGGCTCTCAATCATCCTCACATCAACTTGTTTGTATCCCTGGAAAGGGCCTCACATTTAACTGAATCAGATTGTGGAGCAACTTATGCTCGAGGACATTGTCAATAATAACAGAGTTATCAGCCAGCAATTAGAGAAACCTACCAGCTGGGTGTTATACCAAAAGAAGCAGCCAACACATCAGGGAAAGGTATAATCAAAAAGTGCCCTGATGACATCCCTGGTGGAAGAGTGGATAAGAATTCACTCGCCAATGCAGGAAACATGGGTTCGGTCCCTGGTTCGGGAAGATCCCACATGCCGTGGAGCAACGAAGCCCATGCGCCACAATTACTGAGCCTATGCTCTAGAGCCCATGCTCTGAAACAAGAGAAACCACAGCAATGCGAAGCCTGTATACCACTACAAGGAGTAGCCCCTGCTCGCTGCAACTGGAGAAAGCCAACACACAGCAATGAAGGCCCAGTGCAGCCAAAAGTGAAAAAAAAATTTTTTTTTTTAAATACCTTGCTAATCACATTCTGAAGGAGATCAGCCCTAGGATTTCTTTGGAAGGAATGATGCTAAAGCTGAAACTCCAGTACTTTGGCCACCTCATGCGAAGAGTTGACTCATTGGAAAAGACTCTGATGCTGGGAGGGATTGGGGGCAGGAGGAGAAGGGGATGACAGAAGATGAGATGGCTGGATGGCATCACTGACTCGATGGACGTGAGTCTGAGTGAACTCTGGGAATTGGTGATGGACAGGGAGGCCTGGCGTGCTGCAATTCATGGGGTTGCAAAGAGTCGGACACGACTGAGCGATTGAACTGAACTGAATCATTGAGTGACTGCAGAACTTCAGGGCAATGCCCCATGGTGAGCAACATTAAGGCCTTCACAATGATAGAGAAATAGGATTTACTAAAATAGTCCAGCCAAGGGACTTCCCTGCATTCCCAATGTAGGGGACCTGAGTTCCATCCCATCAGGGAATTAGGTCCCACATGCTGTAACTAAGAGTTCGAATGCCACAACTGCAACTAAAATATCCCAAGTGCTGCAGCCAAGACCTGGTGCAGCCAAATAAAAAAAGAAAAAGTCCAACGAATTCACTTAACAAACAGCTACCACAACAAACTCTGAGGGATAGGGGGAGGAGAAATCAGTATTGAGAGCTCCTACAATTATATTACCCAAGCTGTCCGTTTTTCAGGGTTAAAAAAAAGAGAGAAGAAGACATGCAAAGAAACAGGAAAGTGAGTATCATCCACACAAGGGGAAAAAACAAATGACAGAAATTGTCTGTGAGAGGGCCCAGACTGAACAACACTTCACAGCTGTGACAATAAATATGCTTAAACAACTAAAGAAAACTGTGCTTAGAGAGGTAAAGGAAGGTGTGATGAAAATATCTCATCACACAGAGAATATAAATGAAGAGATAGAAATTATAAAAAAGAACTAAAGGGAAAGTCTGAAGTTGAAAAGTTTAAGACCTAAAATGAAAACTGCACTAAAGAGGCTCAACAGTAGATTTCAACTGACAGGAGAAAAATCTGTTGAATTTATAGATAGAGATGATATGACCTGAAGAATAGAGGGGGTTTTTTTGTTTTTAAATGAAGAAAAATGAGCAGAAACAGGGCAAATGCCATGTGAATGTGAAGATAGACATCTACAAGCTGAAGATAGAGTTCTAGAGCAAATCCTTCCATCAGAGCAAAAGGAATCAGCCTTGCCAACAGCTTGATCTCATGGTGTTAGCCTATAGAACTGTGAGATAGTAAATTTCTGTTAAGTTTCCCAGTCAATAAGTTTGCAGTAGAAACTAATACAGGCACCAATCTGTCATCTGCTGCTAATCTCTCCAAAGTGAGTCTGAAAAATGTTTTAGCATAAACTTTGATTCCGCAATACAAGTGAGCTTTCAGTTAAGAAAAGTGTAAAACCTGTACAGGTTGGTCTTTTTCTTTTAATTTGTCTGTGCTGAGTCTTTGTCTTTAGTTGAGCCGGTGGGACCAGGCTCTGACCAGGGATTGAACCTGGGTCCCCTGCATTGCAAGCATGGAGTCCAAACCACCAGATCACCAGGGAGGTCCCTCAGGTTGGTCTTTGAAGTCATGTCTCCATAAGCAAAAATGCTGACCTACGAGGGGTTCATGCACAGAACATACAGAACAGAGTTGCTTGCATCTTCTTTCACCTATGACACTATTTGGAAAATAGGTAAAGTCATACTTTTCTGTAGCAAAACACTTCAGAAGAAGCTACTCTTGTGGCAAAATTGCTGAAGGAGTAGACTGGGGAAAAAATTATTGTATTTCCCAAATGTATTTCTTTCTGTCAACCCTAGAGGTATTGAAGAGACACAGACTGTAAATTATAGTAAAACATCAGCGTGTCAGGAGGCAATCTATGGGAAAGCCCTGCAAGCATGACTCTTCCTCGCACGCAAGTAGACTTTCACTTGCTTCTGCTGAAGTTGCCAGATGCCTTCACTCCTTGATAGTCTGGTGCCAAGAAAAATACACATGTGTTTTCAGTGTAAGCAGAAATCTGTGTGAAGTCTCTGCTCATCTGCAGACATGGTATCAGAGAGAGGAATTCAAACTTGTGGAACGTGTGATCGATTTTGTGAGAGCCTTCTCAGGCAACAAGTTTAAAAGCATAATCCTAAGTATATTAATGTTGGATACAAATTTGACTTTTCCTTTTGTTTAGGTGTTTTATCAGAGGCTTCAAAGCTGTGAATGGGAGGGGGTCAGGTGCTCCATGTCAGTCATGCTCAAAGATGATGCAAACTGCAAAGACTAGAAAGAAATGTCCTGGACTTCAGACTTCTGATAAGAGATACGTCATATGCTCCCCACGTTGTTATATATGAGGAAACTAATGCCTGCTGAGGGTAAATTTTGTTATTATTAGCTTATCACCCCCCACCCAAGTGTCTGTAAGAAGAAGCAAAGAGAATAATCAAGAAAGGTAATAGAGAGGATTCCTTGGGTGGTTCTGTGGTCCAATGCAGGGGCCCAGGTTCAATCCCTGGTCGGGGTAGATTCCACATGCTGCAACTAAAAGACCCTGAGTGATACAACTATGACCCAGCTTAATCCAGTAAATAAATTTTTTAAAAAGTAATAGAAGTTCTTAAATTTCTTTTGAGTGAGTTAGTGGTGGTGGGCTGGGCTTCTCTTCTCTGGTACACGAACCAACCACATGCTCTGCTGAAAAAAAGCATTGTCACTTTGTAAATCCTGGCCAAGTGAGGCGGGTTTCATGAAACCATCCCTAGAGCTTGACGTTTGTGTCTGGGGACACACAAGGGCTAGTCCCTGCCTCGGGACTGACAGTACCTAAAGGTTAGAGGTGCTTAGGAGCTGTCTGTGGACAGAAGGTCTCTGCAGGTAGTGGCTTTGCCAGCAGGGAAATCAGGTGAAATGGGTCAGAGTATAACATTTGACAAGGGCGGGATCTGCACCTTCATGGTTGCTGGCATGGCAGAAGAAAACTACCAGTAGTGTGGGACTCTGTCCTTTTAAAAAAACCTGCCTATCACCCCCTCGCCTTCTCCCACCTTCCTCACCCTCCTCTCCTCCAGGTTGCTGCTACTGCTGCTAAGTCGCTTCAGTCATGTCCAACTCTGTGCGACCCCAGAGACGGCAGCCCACCAGGTTCCTCCATCCCTGGGATTCTCTAGGCAAGAATACTGGAGTGGGTTGCCATTTCTTTCTCCAGTGCATGAAAGTGAAAAGTCAAAGTGAAGTCACTCAGTCGTGTCCAACTCTTAGCGACCCCATGGACTGCAGCCTACCAGGCTCCTCTGTCCATGGGATTTTCCAGGCAAGAGTACTGGAGTGGGGTGCCATTGCCTTCCCCCAGGTTAGATGCCAAGAGTCCTGCAAGAGGAGATAGAGGAAAAGCCAGGAAGAAATATCCTCCTCCCTGCCTTTCTCCTCTGTAAACATCTAAGCCTAAATCAGGCCTGACCAGTAGAAAGAGGAAAGAAGCTTTTAGTCTAGTGAAACAATATCATGTTTACCTGGATCAGACTGGAGTTTTAAATACCCAAATAAAGGGAATTAATTTATTAGTGACCAAGAGAAACTGAAAGACTCTGGGCTCTGCCTGAGTCTTCATCTGAGTCAGAATTCAGCAGAACAGTATAAAGGGCAGCTAAGAAGGAAAACATACTATCTACTCCTGTCAGCACTCTTCCACGTCCAGCTCCTCTGAAAGCAGTTGCGCTCTGATGACTCTTGTATCCTCCAGTGTCTCTGGTTGATGAGAAATGAACATCATGACTCAGAATAGGGGCAAAGGGCAAAGACTAGAAAGAAACGTCCCAGACTTCAGATCCCCTGATGCGAGATATGTCACACGTTCCCCATGTTGTTTTATATGAGGAAGCCAATGCCCGGGAAGAGTAAGTGGTGTGTCTTAGCTCACACAGCTTACAAAATGTCAGTAGCTCAGCTGGTAAAGAATCTGCCTGCAACACAGGAGACCCTGGTTCGACTCCTGGAGGATCTACTCCCTTTGATTCCTGGAAGATCTGTTAGGAAGATCTGCTGGAGAAGGGATAGGCTACCCACTCCAGTATTCTTGGTCTTCCCTGGTGGCTCAGCTGGTAAAGAATCCACCTGCAGTGTGGGAGACCTGGGTTCGACCCCTGGGTTGGGAAGATCCCCTGGAGAAGGGAACGGCTACCCACTCCAGTATTCTGGCCTAGAGAATTCCATGGACTGTATAGTCCATGGGGTCGCAAAGAGTCGGACACGACTGAGTGACTTTCACTTTCACTTTCAAGAAGGAACCAAGGCTCTCTGGCTCCAAATCCCTAATGGAAAAGGGAATGATCTGGAAGGGACTTGCACTGTGAGGAAGGTGGGGCTCAGGACCCTGTCAACACCATGAACCTGTGACAGAACAGTTCACAGGGTGAAGTAGTTGCCAACCATACCCATGAGTGGAGGAAATGGTGTGTAGCTTTTATTCTTTCCGAGTCTGGATTTTGCAGACTGAGTGACTGTTTTGTATATTTGTAATAAATATACAGGGGACTTAGAGCTTTTCAATGCTTTGAATTTTCTAGAAAACAGAGGCTGTTTTCTAGGCTTTTATTGATATAAGGCATGTCCAAAATAAAACCATAAAAGGCTCATGCCTTCCTAAAAATACTATGTTTCTGGTCTGCTGATGCCTGGAGAAGCATTAGAATTGGTACAGACCATTTCAGGGGGGAAAAAAATAGGAAGAAAGAAAAAGAGGAAAGAGTTTTTACATTATTGCCCATAAAATGTAGAGAGCCTGAACATGAACATACAGAAATTATTTCTTCTGGCAGATGTGTAAAGGAGTGTCTTTACTGTTTTTAGCCACAGCACTTCTGACACCAAATGAGAGGCTTTTTTTTTTTTTTTTTTTTCTCCTGACATGAAAGAGGTGGTGTCTTTTCCATCATTTCTTCTTCAACTTGCTGACATGACCTACCGAGAATTAGCATCAGGTTCCACAGATTTAAAGGTTCAGTCCCCTCAGTGGTCCTCCACTTCAGATGTCAATCACAAGTCCTGGGCCTCATGAATGTTTGACCAAGCCCAGCTGTAAGTTGGGGGTTCCATAGCCCCTCCTCAGGTTTGATAATTTGCTAGAATAACTCACAGAACTCAGGAAAGTGCTTTACTTTTCTCTTTTTTTTGGCTGGGTCTTCGTTGTGGCTTGTGGGGGTTTCTTCTGTTGCCGAGCATACGCTCTAGAGTACTCAAGCTCTTTCACTGAGATGCTTTCAGCTTAGTTGCTCTGTGGCATGTGGGATCTTAGTTCTCTGACCAGGGATTAAGGCTGAAAATTCTAACTCTCTAATCATGCCCTGGCCTTTCTGGTGACAAGGCCCATCCTGAAGCCATCTAGAGCCCTGCCAAGAAACACTTCATTAGAAAAAAAAAATACACAGGATGACTCAAGGAATTCCAAGCCATTAGGAGCTCTAAGTCAGGAACCAAGAATAAAGATTGAGTTTCAGTTCAGTTCAGTTCAGTTCAGTCGCTCAGTCGTGTCCGACTCTTTGCGACCCCATGAACTGCAGCACACTAGGCCTCCCTGTCTATCACCAACTCCCGGAGTTCACCCAAACCCATGTCTATTGAGTCGGTGATGCCATCCAACCATTTTATCCTCTGTCGTCCCCTTCTCCTCCTGCCCTCAATCTTTCCCAGCGTCAGGATCTCTTCAAATGAATCAGCTCTTCACATCAGGTGGCCAAATATTGGAGTTTCAGCTTCAACATTAGTCCTTCCAGTGAACACCCAGGGCTGATCTCCTTTAGAATGGACTGATTGGATCTCCTTGCAGTCCAAGGGACTCTCAAGAGTCTTCTCCAACACCACAGTTCAAAAGCATCAGTTCTTCAGCACTCAGCTTTCTTCACAGTCCAACTCTCACATCCATACATGACCACTGGAAAAACCATAGCCTTGACTAGATGGACTTTTGTTGGCAAAGTAATGTCTCTGCTTTTTAATATACTGTCTAGGTTGGTCATAACTTTCCTTCCAAGGAGTAAGCGTCTTTTAATTTCATGGCTGCAATCACCATCTGCAGTGATTTTGAAGCCCAGAAAAATAAATAGGTTAGGGTTAGCTGCTCTTGCTAAAAAAAGATTCTCCACATCAAACACTTAGAGGGACATATACCCTCCCTCAGTCCTCAAAAGGATGCTATTTACCCATACCTATCAGGCTCAGGAGGTAAAAGTGCTCTGATAATTTTTAAAAAACTTTTTAATATAGCCCTCCTGCCCCAGATTATTTTACGTATGTATGTATGTATTTGGCTGCATTGGGTCTTAATTGTGGCATGCAGGATCTTTATTGCATCATGCAAGATCTTTTCTGCATTTACAATGGAGAAAAGACAATCTCTTTAACAAGTGGTGCTGGGAAAACTGGTAAACTACCTGGAAAAGAATGAAGCTAGAACACTTTCTAATACCATACACAAAAATAAACTCAAATGGATTAAAGATCTAAATGTAAGACCAGAAACTATAAAACTCCTAGAGAAAAACATAGGCAGAACACTCTCTGACATAAATCACAGCAAGATCCTTTATGACCCACCTTCCAGAGTAATGGAAATAAAAGCAAAAATAAACAAATGGGACCTAATTAAACTTAAAAGCTTTTGCACAATGAAAGAAACTATAAGCAAGGTGAAAAGACAGCCTTCAGAATGGAAGAAAATAATAGCAAATGAAGCAACTGACAAAGAATTAATTTCCAAAATATACAAGCAGCTCATACAGCTCAATACCAGAAAAATAAATGACCCAATCAAAAAATGGGCCAAAGAACTAAACAGACATTTCTCCAAAGAAGACATACAGATGGCTAACAAACACATGAAAAGATGCTCAACATCACTCATTGTCAGAGAAATGCAAATCAAAACCACAATGAGGTACCATCTCACACTAGTCAGAAAGGCTGCTATCAAAAAGTCTACAAACAATAAATGCTGGAGAGGATGTGGAGAAAAGGGAACCCTCTTACACTTTTGGTGGAAATGCAAACTAGTACAGCCACTATGGAGAACAGTGAGGAGATTCCTTAAAACACTGGAAATAGAACTGCCATGTGACCCAGCAATCGCACTGCTGGGCATACACACCAAGGAAACCAGAATTAAAAGAGACATGTGTACCCCAATGTTCATCGCAGCAGTGTTTACAATAGCCAGGACATGGAAGCAACCTAGATGTCTATCAGCAGACAAATGGATAGGAAAGTTGTGGTACATACACACAATGGACTATTACTTAGCTATTAAAAAGAACGCATTTGAGTTCTAATGAGGTGGATGAAACTGGAGCCTATTATACAGAGTGAAGTAAGTCAGAAAGAAAAACACCAACACAGTATATTAACGCATATATATGGAATTTAGAAAGATGGTAACGATGACCCTATGTGCAAGACAGCAAAAGAGACATGGGAACAAAGAACAGACTTTTGGACTCTGGGGGAGAAGGCAAGGGCAGGATGATTTGAGAGAATAGCATTGAAACATGTATATTATCATATGTGAAATAGATGACCAGTCTAAGTTTGATGCATGAAACAGGTGCACTGGGACAGCACAGAGGGATGGGGTGGGGGTTTGGGATGGGGGGACACATCTACACCTGTGGCTGATTCATGTCAACGTATGGCAAAAACCACCACAATATTGTAAACTAATTAGCCTCCAATTAAATTAATTTACAAAACCTTTTTAAATAGCCCTCCTGCCCCAGATTATTTATGTGTGTATGTATATAAGTGTGTATCCTGCCCCAGATTATTTTATGTGTGTATGTATATAAGTGCGTATCCTGCCCCAGATTATTTATGTGTGTATGTATATAAGTACGTATGTGTTTGGCTGCGTTGGGTCTTCGCTGTGGCATGCAGGATCTTTATTCCATCATGCAGGATCTTTCATTGTGGCATGGGTGCTCTGTAAGTTGTGGCTCTTTGACTTAGTTGCTCTTCGGCATCAAACCCAAAGGCCCCTGTATTAGAGAGTGGATTCTTAGCTACCAGACCACCAGCGAAGTCCCTGCTCTAATAATTTTTGAATGCATTTACTGGTGACATGTTTTGAAATGACTTTGATTATAATAGGAGCTACTCTTCATAGTCAACCAACCTGTTATTTGAAAAACATGTTAAGTCTTGTGCAAAAAACTCTTTCATCATATCATCTTACAGAAAACAATTGATATAAGCAGTAATTCCTTAAAACCACAAACTTTGAGGTTCATAATCTTTGGGAACAGGAGCAGACAATGTACTCAGGCACCATTCCTTTCCCTGGGCTTGCCCTTGAAACTGGTCATCTATGCTGTGTGATCAGATAAGGCGATCAACTAACTTTATATAACCTTTGCTAATTTAAGCTGAGATTTGTCCTACTGATAAACAAAGATATTCTGGAGTGCCTGGTGAGATGAGTCACCACCATTCCCAGCGGCCACTGGCTTATATTTGTCTGGTTTTTTTTTTTTTTCCTAGGCAGTTATTTTGTTAAATTATATATTTAAGCCAAAGAATTTCCCCTCCTTCCCTATGTGAACGTCTGACTAAAAAGGGAGCTGCTGTGATTAAAGTTTAAAAGTTGACCAGATGTAGAGACATAAAAAATAATAGAAGTTAACAGAGGCAAGGGAAGAGAAGAATGGGGAGTTATTTTTTAATGAGTACAGGGTTTCTGTCTGGACTGATAAGTGGATAGCAGTGATGGTTGTATAACATTGTGTATATACACAATGCCACTAAATTGTACAGTTAAAGATGGCTAGAATGGTAAATTTTATGTATATTTTATGACAACAAAAGAAATGAATAGGGCCTCAGAGAAATATGGGACACCATAAGCTCATCAACATACATGTACTGGAAATACCAGAAAGGGAGGAGAAGTAGGAAAAAAAATTTTTTTAAAGCGGAAAACTACCCAAATTTAATGAAAGACAAAGAAATCTAAGCTCAATGGACTCCAAGCAGAATGAACACAAAGCAAAGAGATCCTGATCCAGGCACATCACAGTAAAAATGCTAAAAGACAAAGAGAAAACTTTGAAAGAGCAAGAGAAAAATCACACAAAAGGAGACCCCAAAGGATTAACAATTGACTCCTCATCAGAAACAATGGGGACCGGAAGGCAGTGGGATAGCATATTCCAAGTGCTGGCTGGGCAAAACACTGTTAAGCGAGAACTAGATCCCAGGGACTTACTTCCCTGGTGGTCCAGTGGTTGAGAATTTGCCCTGCAATGTGAGGGACGTGGTTTTGGTCCCCGGTCAAGGAGTTAAGATCCCACATTGCTGTTGGTCAACTATGCCTGGTGCTGCAACCACTGAGCCCATGCATCACAACTAGAGAGTTCACGCACTGAAATGGAAGGTCCTGAGTGGCGCAACTAACATCCCACGCAGCCAAATACATACCTAAAGAAATGAATCAATATTAAATAAAAAAGAAGGTCCCATGCACCACACTAAGGGAACCTGTGGGTCACAGCAAAGATCAAAGACCTTTGCAACTAACACCTGGCCCAGCCAAATAAATAAATATTTAAAAAAAAAACAAAACACCAACAAACCGGATCCCACATGCAGCAGCTAAAAGTTTGCATGCCACAACTAAAAAGATTATGAATGCCACAACTAAGACCTGGCACAGCCAAATAACAAAAAGTAAATAATATTTTTAAAAAAACTATCTTTCAAAAGTGAAGACATAATGTAGAGGTTTTCAGGTAAACAAAAACTGAGAGAATTGCTGCTCAAAAAGCCACTTGCTAAGAAGTATGGAAAGAAGTGCTTTAGGCTAAGAGCAAACGATCTCAGAATGTAACTGAAGTCCACATGGAAAGATAAATAGCCCCAGTATACGTCAAATAATGATGAAAGACAGCATAAATGCTTATTTGTTTTCCTTGCTCCTCTTAACTAATTTTAAAAGCAATTGTGTGTGTTTGTGTGTGTGTGTGTATATATACATATTATATATATATGTAAATTGTATTATTGGGCCTATAACATATAAAAATGTAAAATATTTGACAACAGCACAGAAGATATAATGGGAGCAAAGCTGCCTTGGATTAAGGACATGACACCAGATGATAACTCAACTCCACAGAAGCAAAGGAAGAGAACTAGAAATGGTAAATAAGGAGGCTAGTATAGCAAACTTTATATGTACTTTCCTCAGTTTCTTTATAAGGCATAGAATTATATAAAGTAACAATTATAACAGTGTATTTTTGTAATGTATATAGATGTAACATGTTTAACAATAATATTAGGTTGGTGCAAACATAATTGCAGTTTTGGACCATGAATTTTAAATCACTATAACTAGGCTCATTATAACACATCTTTATTACTCAAAATAGGAATCATTACAATCAACACATTTTTGCCAATGAGAAATAAGTTTGTTTACTCCTGTGGCATAAAAATCCATGCATTTTCTTCATCCCAGGGGTTGTGGAAGCATTTTCCTTGCAAAAAGTTGTCAATATGCTTGAAGAAGTAGTAGTTGGTTGGCAAGAGGGCAGGTGAATATGGCAGATGAGGCAAAACTTTGTAGCGCTATTGGTTCAACTTCTGAAGCGTTGATTGTTGTGATGTGAGGTCAGATTTATTGTGGAGAAGAATTTGGCCCTTTCTGTTGACCAATGCCAGCTGCAGGTGTTGCAGTTTTCAGTATATCTCATTGATTTGTTGAGCATACTTCTCAGATGTAATGGTTTCATTGGGATTCAGAAAGCTGTAGTGGATCAGACCAGCAGCAGACCACCAAACAGTGACCATTCCCTTTTTTTAGTGCAAGTTTGGCTTTGGGAAATGCTTTGGAGTTTCTTCTCAGTCCAGCCACTTAGCTGGTCATTGCTGGTTGTCGTATAAATTCACTTTTTGTTGCATGTCACAATTTGATTGAGAAATGGTTTGTTGTGGTTGTGTAGAATAACAGAAGATGACACCTCAAAATGACAATGTTTTTAATTTGTGCTCAGCCACGAGGTACCTATTTATCAAGCTTTCTCACCTTTCTAATTTGCTTCAACTGCCAAACAACCCATTGAATGGTCAACTTTGAGTTCTTTGGCAACTTCTGGTGTAGTTTCAAGAGAATCAGCTTCAGTGATGGCTCTCAATTGGTCATTGTCAACTTCTGATGGCCAGCCACTCTGCTCCTCCTCTTCAAGGCTCTGCACTGTACGTTTGTTAGCAGTTCTTGGGCCAAATGCGTTATTGAAGTTGCAAGTTGTCTCTACTGCTTTATGACCCATTTTGAATTCAAATAAGAAAATGCCTTGAATTTTCTTTTTGTCTAATATAATTTCCATGGTTTAAAATAAATATAAAATAAACAGCAAGTAATAAATCATTGGCAAAAAAGAGAGACGCACATTAAAATGATGTATAACATAACCACATTTATTTAAGAATGTATTCCAATGTCAAAGGGCAAAGTTCAACAGTGCAGGAACTGCAATTACTTTTGCACCAACTTATCAGCATGAAATGGAGGAAAAAGAAATAGCTATATATTTCTACATCTTACTGGAATTAAATTAGAATAAATTTAAAATATTCTAATTAGTTAAGATGTATATGTTAAGTTCTAGTGCATCTACAAGGAACATAACAAAAACACAGGAAAAACTTAATGGTATTAAAATTTTACATAAGAAAATATTCATTTAATGCAAAAAGCAGCAATAAAAGAGGAATAGTGTGAAAAAAGAGATGGAACATACAGAAAACAAAAATTAAAAAGCAAACATAAATCCAAGCATACCAATAATAATATTAAATGTGAATGGATTAAACAATCCAATCAAAAGGTAGAGACTGACAGATTAGATTTAAAAAAAAAAAAAGATCCAATTACATGGTGACCACAGGAGACACACTTCAGATTTAGAGATACAAATAATGAAAATAAAAGAGTGAAAAAAGATATGTGTGCAAACGGCAATCATAAGAAAGCTGGACACAATAGACTTAAAAAAATTGTTACTAGAGTTAAAAAGGGACTTTTTTTTATGGGACATATTATAAGGATTGAAAGGTTAATCCATTAGGATATCCATCTAAGAACAGAGCCCCAAAATACATGACGCAAAACTGATAAAATTGAAGGGACAAATAGAAACTCAATAATAATAGCTGATTGAGATGACAATACCCCACTTCCAATAATGGATAGAACAACTACACATATGTTCCACAAGGTAATAGAAGAACTAAAACTTCAAACCCACTTTAAACCTCAAAATCCATAGAACACTCCATGAAAAAACAATAGAATACACATTCTTCTCAAGTGCACAAGAAACATCCTTTAAGATATACCACATTTTAGGCCATAAAGCAAGCCTCAAAATGTTTGTAAGGATTGCAACATGCTAAGTAAGTTTTCTGACCACAATCAAATGAATTAAAGTCAAAAGTAGAAATTTGGGGAATTCACATGTGTTCTGGATATTAATTCCTTATCAGATATATGCTTTGCAAGTATTTATTCCCATTCTGTGGGCTGACTTTTTAAAAAATATTTATTTCTTTGGCTGCGTCTGGTCTCAGTTGTGGCACGCGCAGTCTTCATTGTGTCTTGTGGGATCTTTTGTTGTGGTGCAAAGACTCTCTAGTTGTGGCACGTGGGCTCTGGAGTGTGAGGGCTCAGTAGCTGCGGAGCTCGGGCTTAATTACCCAAGGTATGTGGGATCTTAGTTCCCTGACCAGGGGTCGAACCGGAGTCCCTGGCATTGCAAGGCAGATTGTTAATTACTGGACCACCAGGGAAGTCCCCAATACTAGCATTTAGACTGATAATTTTTTTTTAATTTTTATTTTATATTGGGGTTTAGTTTTACAATGTTATGTTAGTTTCGGGTGTCCAGCAAAGTGATTCAGTTATCTATCTATTTATATGTATATCCATACATATATCCATTCTTTTTCATATTCTTTTCCCATATAGATTAATTCAGAATACTGAGTAGAGTTTCTGTGCTATAGAGTAGGTCCTTGTTGATTGTTATATATGGTAGTGTGTACACATTAATCCCAAATCTTTTTTTAAATTTTTATTTTTATTTTTTTAACACCAGAAACATTTTGTCTTGGGTATGAATGGATACATGTATATGGCTGAGTCCCTTTGCTATTCACCTGAGACTATTGTTAATTGGCCATACCCCAATCCCAAACTCTCAATTTATTCCTCCACCTTTCCCTTTTGGTAACCATAAGTTTGTTTGTGAAGTCTGTGATAGACTAGTTCTTTTTTTTTTTTTTAATTTTAAAAAGTTTATTTATATTAAAAATAATTATGGATTTTTGGCTGCACTGGGTCTTTGCTGCTTTGTGTGGACTTCTCATTGTGAAGGCTTCTCTTACTGTGCAGCACAAGCCCTGGGCACGAGGGCTTCGGAAGTCGCAGCTCATGAGCTCAGTAGCTGTGGAGTTTTGTTGCTCTGCAGCACGTAGAACCTTCCCGGACCAGGGATTGAACCCATGTCCCCCGCATTAGGCAGGCAGATTCTTATCCACTGCACCACCAGGGAAATCCCTTTGAGCCTCTCTAAAAAAGTTATTTTAAAATGTCTGTCTAGTATATCTGCCTTTACGCCTTTTTAAGTTCTGTTGATTTATATTTTCCTCTTTAATGGGCTGTAAGTATAAGCTTACACTTATAAGTATACTTATATCCTGTTTCTTTGTATGCCTTGTGGGCTTTTGTTGTTGCTGAAAACTAGACATTTGAATCTAATAATGCAGTGACCCTGGGAATCAATTTTTTTATATGTTTATTTTGATTGTGGTAGGCTCTCTCTGTGCTGAGGCTCTGGCTGAGGTGTAAACTTAACGTCCTTTCAGTTCTTTATTTGAGCCTTTCCCTCAGCATACCTCGTCACTTTCTAATTTTCTCTGTACATATCGAGGTTGTTAAATCTTAGTCTTTAAAGTGTGGCTTTTAGACAGTAACAGAGAGAAAGACGAAGGAGTGTTGGGGAAAGGAGTGCTGGCTTTTTAAATCTCAGGGCTTCCCTTGTGACTCAGATAGTAAGACTCTGCCTGCAATGCGGGAGACTGGGTTTGATTCCTGGGTTAGGAAGATGCCCTGGAGAAGGAAAATAGCTACCCACTCATACCACTATTCTTGCCTGGAGAATTCCATGGACAGAGGAGCCTGGCGGGCTACAGTCTGCTGCTGCTGCTGCTAAGTCACTTCAGTCGTGTCCGACTCTGTGCGACCCCAGAGATGGCAGCCCACCAGGCTCTCCGGTCCCTGGGATTCTCCAGGCAAGAACACTGGAGTGGAGTGGGTTGCCATTTCCTTCTCCAGTGCATGAAAGTGAAAAGTAAAAGTGAAGTCGCTCAGTCATGTCTGACCCTCAGTGACCCTATGGACTGCAGCCTTCCAGACTCCTCTGTCCATGGGATTTTCCAGGCAAGAGAACTGGAGCGGGGTGCCATTGCCTTCTCCGGGGCTACAGTCTATGGGGCCACAAAGAGTCGGACAAGACTGAGTGACTAACACTTTCGCTTATACTTCAGAAGGCACTTCAGCTGGTTGGGGAGAGGCTTGCAACAATGGAGGGAGGTACCACAGTGGCTTCCCACCATCTTTATCTGCACTCCTGTGATTAGAAGCAGCAATCAGTGATCAGAGCACAGATCTCGACTACGGCAGGGGGGACAGGGCTCCTTTTTGCTCAGCATAGGACCCAGTCTATTGCCCAAATCAATAGATCTCCAGGGTTCTAAAATAATTACATCAGACAGGTTCTGCCAGTGTAATTTTCCTCTAGGTGGGGAGGCAGATTCTTGGTTTCTCCTACTCCTACTCCACTCTTCCCAGAGTCCTTTGGATTTCTGTACTGACTCTCTCAGGTAGAAAGTATTTTACAGATGATGAAACTGAGCTTCAGAGGTACTAACTACCCAAGCTGGTATTACATAACTCATAACAGGTCTGGCTGGGAATAGGGGCCCACTAATTCTGGTTCCACAGCGTGTATGCTTGACTCTAAGTTGTGTCTTAAGGTGAAGGAAGTTCTGAAGAGGCTCCTCTCTTTATTCTACCAGGTACAGCTCAAGGTCCTCCTTCCTTTTCAGGTCCATCAGCCCAAGGTGGAGAAGGATGAGGGCTGCCAGACTGGTTTCTGTCCCATGGCTCTCAAGGAAGTACTGTTGTTGTTCAGTCACTCAGCTGTGTTTGACTCATTTTGACTTCATGGACTGCAGGACGCCAGGCTTCCCTGTCCTTCACTATCTCCTGGAGTTTGCTCAGATTCATGTCCATAGAGTCAATGATGCCATCCAACCATCTCATCCTCTGTCATCCCCTTCTCCTGCCCTCAGTCTTTCCCAACATCAGGGTTTTTTTCCCCAATGAGTCAGCTCTTCGCATCAGGTGGCCAAAGTATTGAAGCTTCAGCCTAAGTCCTTCCAATGAATATTCAGGATTGGTTTCTTTTGGATTGACTGGTTTGATCGCCTTTCTGTCTGTCCAAGAGACTCTTGAGAGTCTTCTCCAGCACCACAATTCAAAAGCATCAATTCTTTGGCACTCAGTCTTCTTTATGGTACAACTCTCACATCAGTACATGACTACTGGAAAATCCACAGCTTTGACTATGTGGATCTATGTTGGCAAAGTGATGGCACTGTGGGGCAGTGCAAAAAGTCCTGTGAAATATTAAAAATATCAAAAGCAAAAGTTTTAAAATATTAAAAATAAACTTCTCCAGGAGGCTAGAAAGGCTGTAATAGCAAATTGTCTTCTGTGGTTAAAAAATATATATATACATGCTTAAAGTAGGACTTAGAGGAAATACATGTAACCAATGCAATGTATATTCTATACTTCTATTTCCTTAGTCATATCTATTGCTCTATATAAACCACTATTTATTATTAATTACCTGCTTATTATGTGCTGAGCACTGTTAACTCCTTGACATTCATTGCTTTATTATCCTCTTATAAATAAGACACGGGCTTCACTGGTAGCTCAGCTGGTAAAAGAATCCACTTGCAATGCAGGACACCCTGGTTTAATTCCTGGGTGGGGAAGATGCCCTGGAGAAGGGATAAGCTACCTATTCCAGTGTTCTGACTCAGACAGTAAAGAATCCGCCTGCAATGTGGGAAACCTGGATTGGGAAGATCCCCTGGAGGAGGGCGTGGCAACCCACTCCAGTACTCTTGCCTGGAGAATCCCCATGGACAGAGAAGCCTGGCGGGCTACAGAGTCAGACACGACTGAGCAACTAAGCACAGCAGAAGGGAGGCACAAACTGCATTTGCTTTGGGAATGAAAGGCCACTGTTGTGGCAGCACCTAGGGTATAGAACCTGGATATCTAAAGAGTTAAGGCGCTTTCTTGAAAGCTTGCTGCAATCCTTCAAAGGAAGAACAAGCATTTGAGGTCCCCTTCCCTTCTTCCCTCACTCCGTCTTCTGTTTAGCCTTGAAGTTTTAGCAGAAGTTTTCCCTGTGTCTTAAGACCAAGAGACACACCTTAGGTCATCCCAGGAGCCAGTATTACTCTTTACACTGCTGCTTCAGATTCCAAGTAGAAACTGACTTTTGTTCAATGCAAAGAACCCAGGGAAAAAGAATCGAAGGAAATGTAAGAGTTGAGGAAATTGAAAGCTCTTTGGTTGAATATTTTTCTATGAACAAAACTGACTGAATTTGGGGGAAGTTCATCCTTGATTTGTACTCCTTTTCCAGTCGTAATTTGGACTTTGTGCTCAAACATCCACATTGTTTTTTCTCCTTACAATTTCCTATAATTTTGCTTTCAGGAAATGACTCACCAATACCAGAGCAACACAAGCAAGTTAAAATATTTTCTGGATGAAAGAATCACCTTTAATGGATCCTGTAAGTGTTGTTTCAGGAATTAACATGAGAAAGGTCATAAATAGAGACATCCTTTTATTTTTAAAGCAACAATACTGGTGAAGTTCTTGGTTTCCCAAAATGTGCTTTCTACACAACTGAACCACCTGAGTACAAAGAATTCCATCCTGATCCGCCCTCCAAAGATGGGGAGATACACAAGTTGTCTTTATTTTTCTAGGTTTCTATGATAGCTTGATGACTAGAATGCAGTGATGGTGCTGGAGTAACTGGTAACACTGCTGTCATCCTCATCTTTCAACTTAAATTCATCTGTGATCTCTTTTCTGAACATCTAAGTTATGAACAAAGTAGGTAAAGTGTGTCTCAAAGAGTGTTTCCAGTCATTTCGTTTTGTTTCTAGTAATTCCTTATCGGTTACATCTTTGTGAAACAGAGGTGAAATTGATTTGCATGGTTTTATTTCATTGAAATTTTGAATATTTAGTTTTGGAGCTGGAAGGAATTTTGAAAAGAGAACTAGTCTTCTTCCCCAGCAGGGCAAGAGAATTGGTATCACTTCTTTCGTATTGATCGGTAGCCAACTTTGTAATAAAGTGACTGTGTTAGTGGCCTCTGACTACATCTATTGCCAGGACTGCCTTATTTAAGATTACGGGTTCTCATAAGTTGGACACGACTGAGCGACTAAGCACACACACACACACACACACACACACACAGAAGCCTTAAAAATATTTTTTACCCATATGCCTAATGTAAATGCATTACCAAAAAACTTCAGGACAAAAGTTGCCTCCTTAGAGCCTAGTCTTTCCATGATTTTAAGCCTTGTATATTACTCTTAACATTAGTGATTCTGGCACAGACTGCTTCTGGTTGATGTATGAAATCTATATATTTATTGAATTTGAAGAATTAATGTAATCTAGAGTCCCACAGCTCCCAGACATTTTAGAATGTAGCAGAGTGTAGCAGCGGAGAAGGCAATGGCACCCCACTCCAGTACTCTTGCCTGGAAAATCCCATGGACGGAGGAGCCTAGTGGGCTGCAGTCCATGGGGTCGCTAAGAGTCGGACACGACTGAGCAACTTCACTTTCACTTTTCACTTTCATGCATTGGAGAAGGAAATGCCAACCCACTCCAGTGTTCTTGCCTGGAGAATCCCAGGGACGGGGGAGCCTGGTGGGCTGCAGTCTCTAGGGTTGCACAGAGTCGGACACGACTGAAGTGACTTAGCAGCAGCAGAGTGTAGCAGGAATACATAAGCTTAGGAGGCACGGTTCAAATCACACTTAGGTGACATTGTGGCTTTGTTGCTTAACCTGAGTTTAACTTCCTTATAGACAGTAAAACCTGCTTTATAAGGCAGCTGCTGTTTTGTGCTTACCCGCTCAGTCATGTTCAACTCTTTGTGACCCTGTGGACTATAGCCCGCCAGGCTCCTCTGTCCCTGGGAATTCTCCAGGCAAGAATACTAAAGTGGGTTGCCATGCTCTTCTCCAGGATATCTTCCCAACCCAGGGATTGAATCCAGATCTCCCACATCGCAGGCAGATTCTTTACCATCTGAGCCACCAGGGAAGACCAAGAATATTGGAGTGGGTAGCCTATTCCTTCTCCAGGGGATGGATCTTCCCTACCCGGGAATCGAACTGGGGTCTCCTGCACTGCAGGTAGATTCTTTTACCAGCTGAGCTACCAGGGAAGCAGTTACAAAGCAGCTGTGAGGATTAAATTAACAAAATTAACTGCTTTTAAGAGGTGGTAGCTATTAAGGTGGCATTTAGGATGGCTCCGTCATCTTCTGTGTATGAAATACAAAGAAAACAGGTAGCACTGGTAACAACACATTTATTTATGCACCCTGCTGTGTGACCGGGAGGTGTTTTTCACTTTCCAGTAATTAAATTAGGTTTTAACAATTAAAATTCCAGATAAACTACTGTAATTTATTGTTGCTCATGACCATAAGTAAACAGACATGGCACAACATAAAGGAATTTTAAACGCATCTAACTTTAGGTATAGCTTTGAATACGGAACAGTATCTACTTTGGCAATGGACCTAATGGATTACCAATATGCTTCTAAATCTCATGGTTTTCTTCAGACACAACAGGAAAAATTTCAGTTTTTGACGTTTGAATTTCAGAAATTTAACAAAGATTCTTAGGAAGCTGGAAAAGGCCATTACTTAAGCCTATTATATTTATCACAAATATAAATGTATTGCTATTAAAAATAAACTTATGGTAGGCAGCAGTCAACTAATTGCTAATCTCATTTTGTAGATTATATAGTATTTCTTGAAAATAATTCACCTCAAGATGGCAGGCTACAGAGCTTTTTGAAGTAGTTCTTGCTAACCTTTTAAGACTAGTGAAAGAAATTCAGATCCCAAGCCAAATCACTGCATGTATTGGATTTTACATTAGGAACAGCCATTTTTCAAGAGACTGCATCGTACAAGGCAGAATGCCTTTATTCCTGGTTTCAAATTTTACAACGTATGATTATTCTGAAGGAGGTTTGGTAAGTGTTAACAAATGGGTACTCATTGCTAGAGCAGTATATTAAGAATGTGCTGATCACCAAGTATGAGATTTTAAATTAAAATTATATACTGTTGAAAATAAGACAAGATAGGGAGTTCCTAGATCCTAGAAAATATTATGGCTAAGGAAATAGAGAACTCAAAAGAGGAATCTACCTCCAAGAAACTACTTCGGTATAGTAAAATAGAATTAAGTGCCCTGTCTCAGGAAACAGTTATTAATAAGGAACAACTGGGACATCACACATCATTTCTTTGGAGATTAAAGTGCAGGCTATGAAATGGCATATAAAATAATGCATAAAATAGTGCAATCTTAAGGTGCCATTATTTTTATTACACATAGCCTATGTTCATATGTCCATTTTCTCTCAAAAATCCAGCTGTAGTGACACCTTTTAGCTTATTTATTTAGGCATTACTTATACTCTGTCTTACCCACCTTAGGGGCTACATAGAATATTTTAACAAGTAGAATAATAGCGCATATATCTTGAAACTACTAAATAGAGATTAAGGCAAGCCCCTGTAAAGTTCAGTACTCCAAAAACATGTTACACCAAAAAAAAAAAAATTTGCTTCCAAAACCAGTGGCTTTAGACCTGATGGCACCCCAAGTTTTTAAAACAGTATAATTACTGATTACTCTGATTACATCTATGTTTGCCCTTATTTCCAGGCTCTGTACATCAAAAGAGGAGCTTAAAAAACAACAGGTTCTATATCCTCATGTTCTGAAATAATACACAGTTCAGAATACATGAAAACCAAGTCAAGTCCACGTGGGAAACAAGCAGAGACTCCTGTGGGGCGCGAGGGGGCAGCAGTCCTTTCCATTTTTCATCCGCCCTTCCACATTTCATCTGTCTGTAGTGTTGTGATCAGTTTGCAAATGGGACAACTTTAAGTATCCTCTGAAAGACTAATCAAGGAAGATGATGGGAATACTCTATGAAATGTCCTAACATTTAACATATTAACATACAGTATTTAAATTACTGACCTACAATCCAGAGCAGGATAGTTCTCTCTCGGGTTGCTAACTTACAATTTTCCTGTAACATATGTCAGTTTTAGGTGATGGAAATATTTTGTGATTTGTTGACACTTAAAAATCATTATACTACCCAAATGCAAGTATAACAGCTATCAAACTGGCCAAGGCAATATCCTAACATATTTTAGCTAGTTAAGATTTAAAACAACTGTAGTGCTTTATTTCCTACTGTTATGCCACATTCACCCATTAACAAGTGCAACTCATTAAATTTATGGGCAGATGATTACAAGTATATATGGTAGAAATTTGGATTTTGAAACAGAAAATCTATCTTTTAATAGTGTGAATGTTTATTATGGAAGCCAAATATTCATGTTAACTAAGACTGTAGATACATTTAGGGTTATCTAGCTGGAGTTTAAAAAGAAACCCAGGAAACTTTAAATAATTCATTAACATTATTAAAAAAGATCATCTGAGGTCATATCCCTTTGATGCATAAAGATCATACTTTATAAACCTGTAAACATGTACTTTGTTACTTAAAAACATCTTCGTATTACC
Organism: Bos grunniens; assembly: GCF_055505025.1. NCBI lineage: Eukaryota > Metazoa > Chordata > Mammalia > Artiodactyla > Bovidae > Bos > Bos grunniens. Next base: position 53,766,327 of record NC_141180.1, read on the forward strand.
AGGAAAGCAGACTATTAAAGGCCGTGAGTAAGTATTCCAGTAGGCCTCCTCCAAAGTTGTGATAATATGGCTAAATCCTATGACTAAACAAATGAGACCTGCTGAGAAAATGAGTTCCAGACAGGGACTTTTATGGATGATCTTGGCTGACAAATGTTTTTTGGAAATTGTTTATTTTAAAATTACCTTCCCAACAAACCATGAAAACACTTGGACGTTATTTTATGGTTTTTTCATTGAAAACATAACTACATTGTGAATGGAGTTTTAATGTTAGACAAAGAACTGATCAAAATCTAAGGACACTATTATGTAAGGACAATATTAAAAATGGATAAGAAGTTTCATTTGGTGAAGTTAATCTCAAGGATGCATAACCATATCATGTTGGACGGATTAAAAAAAGGTAGTGACCTTGTGCTTTTCTTCAACTAAGGTACTTACCAAAACCTTAGGTTTTATACAGATGTCAAACTCCCACCTGGAAAGGGATAGTATTCTATATTACACCTAAGTTTACCTTAAATAACTGAAGCCCAAGGCAACAGTTGTTTAACTTAACAGTCAAATAATGACTACATAATTTAGTACATTAAAATAAAACTAGACAGTAATAGTTGACTGTTCCAAAAAATACACAACTGGGGAGAATAATCACTGTACAGGTGTTAAAGTGACCACTCAGAAGGTTGACAGTGCAAGACATGCTTTTCCAGTTACAAGCTCAAAACAGGAGTGCAAACGAAATTAAAGCTTTTGTTCAAAGTTGAAGGATAAGGAAAGCCTGAAATTAATGTTAAAAAGCTTCCCTCAGGTCACCCCCCAGAAATGAAACAATCAAAATGCTTTTTCATAGTACAATTTTCTTCAATGAACTGTTTTTCAATGGCAAAACAACTGCATCCCATAAGTTGGGTTCCCTACTCACACCACTGGTCATGGCCACAATGGATCAATGAGCATACACAGTGGCGAGTCAGGAATAGTAATAGTTACCAGAGGTCTGATATCAACATAAAGAATTTGGGGTTCTGTCTTAGCCAGTGTACCTGAACCCTACAGAGAACAGCTAAAGCAGCGGGCTTTAATACTCTCTTATCCTGTAAAACCGGAGGACAAATGGACATACAAATACCACTCCCCCTCACCCACCAAAGCAAGCTGTTACGGTGGAAGATGTTAAGTGCTTAAATGAACTAAGACACTGCTCTAAAAAGTGGAGAAGTATAGAGGTTCAAGATCAATACCAGTGCAAGAGCTTTTGTAAGTGAATTGACTAGGCAATGCATGCATGCATCCATGCAAATGTAGGTCATGGCCCCAAAAGAGAACTGAAAACATGTATATAACAACTGGGTAAGTCCCTTGCCAGTAGTTTATAAAAATATATAGTCAATACTGTAGAGGCCCCTTCTACAGTCAATACTATGGAAGTCCGTTTTAGTTACCCATTACTTCAATACCAAAAAGCATTTACTACTTTTCAGACATTCCAGACAAAGGTCACTTATAACAAAAAGTCAACTTTTTTTTTTTTAAAAACAAGATACTGTCCATTTAAAAAGTAGGTCTTCTCTTTCAAGTGAACAGGACATTTTCTGTATTAAACTTAGTTTCTAGTCTGTCAAGACTGGTTTAAGATCCTTATGTAATGTGCATATATGCAGAAACTAATTTGCTTTAAACATTATCTGCACACAAAAAAAGGTTAACTTCTCAAAACATGATAGAATAGGTCTGGTTAGTACAAATCTATTGCAAAGTAAAAAGATTCTGTGCATCAGTTCAACGAGGAGAAGCAGGAAAAAAAAAAGTCCCAACCATGAGAGTTCAAGTTGTGTTCTGAAAGCCTAGAGCTGAGGGACACCGTGTCGCGCGGTGTCCAGATACGCAGAACTGGTCAAGCTACAAAGCCAGGTCTTCCTCTGGCGCTAGAAGCACGTTCCGATTTACTTTCTATTCCGGAGACGTTTAGATTTCCTAAGAGAGTCTATGGCTTCTGCGGCCTTTTTTCGTTTCCGAGGAGACTCTTCGCTCTGCCCAGACCCTGAGGAGTTTCCCACTGCACTCTCCATTACTTCTCGCAATTTGCGCTCCAGCTCTGCCAACCGTGCGTTCTGTTCACCTATGATCTGGGTCTGCTCTAGCAGTTTCTGGTCCTGGTCTTGAAGTTGTTTCTGCTGTTCTTGCACTTTGGTGCGAAGCTCAGAAATTTCACGCCTGAGAACAGTCACTCCAGCACCATTTGTCTTAACCTGCTGCTGGAGTTTGGTAACCTCTTGTCTTGAAGGGTTTTGCTTGGAGAAGAGTTGCATTGTAGTCAAGGCTGCAGACGGTCCTGGAACTATGGAGAAATGGTTTAAAATGGTCAATCATTTCAATGGCTCACCACCAGTAATAATTAATGAGACTTCTTAATGTCCTCAGTAATATCACCTCTGCAGATTTCTTCTTTGCAATCTACTTGGTCTAATGAATTAATCAAATACTTTGTCTTAACTATAAATGAGTCTGAATTCTGATTCTCATGTTCATGTGGCAATATGTGGATTGCCAGCAAAAGCAAAGAGTGTCCAGGGGTGTTAACTTGGATTTAAAAATATTATAACACTTTTTTAGAACCTAGTTAAGAAAATATAAATGTAAAACTAGAGTAGAATTACTTTCTATCTTATCACACACAAGGAAACATAAATATCTGAGTCAGACATACAGACCTATTAGGTTCATAAGTCAAATAACTGGGATACCACCAAAAAGGGTTACATCACACTCGATGACCAGGAAGAACTTCTGACATGATGTAGGAAGGCTTTGGAACTATTCTGTTTTAGGAATAACAATGTACCATGGGCATAAAAATCACTATTTTAAACTAATAACCTTCTTTTTTTTTAAACCCTATCTCTGAAGCTTTTCTAAAAGAACCATATGGATCCATCTGCACCCTAATGCTAATTTTCTCCTCATACATTTAAATAACCAGAATATTTTCCTTGACTGATACATTGTTCTTTCTCAGCTTACCTTTAGCCAACTAACAAGGCTCAGATCAGTTCTCACCTCTTGTGAAGTCTCAATCAGACCAGCCAACAATGATCTTATCTTCCTTAAGATTTTCTCTCTACTCATTTGGCATGTAAATGGACACTCCTTTAAACTATTCTCTTGCCTGCAATAATTTGAGTCATGATTATGTCTTACCCTATGAAATAATAAGATTCTTGAGAGCAGATATCATGTATTACAATTCTTTTTAGTCTTCATAGGACACAGTATAGTGCTGTCCACATAATAGTACTCAATAAGTAATAGATATATTAATGCTGAGATGTCATAAGCTTTATTATTAAATTACAGACACCCACTCACTCTACTGAGTACTCCAGGGAGCTAACTAATCTGAATGAAACAAATGTTTTACTAAAAATTGCTCTAACAAATTTATGCCCAGTTAAAAATTGTGGGTATGTATAAAGATTCAGCCTTAAGATTGTTCTTCAGTGTGGTTCAAATACTGAAAAACCTGGAGACAAATGTGCATAACAACAGGGGATGAACTACGTAAGATATGGTCTGTAATCTAATCTGTCATTAGGCTACAAAAATGATGCTGCAGATACACAGTTACAGACTCAGAAAAGTTCAAGATACACAGTTAAGTGGGAGAAAAAAAGGCAAGTTACAAACCTGTGTATGAACATGATTATAAACTGAAAGTATTATAAACAAAAGATACCTGGAGGAGAGCCCATGAGTCTTCCAGATACATCTGATCCTGGCAATTTCCTCTTTAGAATTGGAACAATCTTTTCATCAAAGTATTCCATTGCCATGGAGGAAATATCCCTTAACTCTTGAAGTACTTCATGAGCTCGCTGAGGGGCTCTGGTAGAATTGACATATCTCAACACACGATAAATCTCATCAATCACCTAAAATAATGAGCTCTCATTAGCACTTTATCTTTTTTAAAGAATATAGGTAAACAGGGAGTAAGGTAACTGCTTGTTTTGCAAATTCTACAGAGATCTACAGGCTGACTTAACTGATACACTGACCAATGGTAACATTACCACCTGTAACACCTGGCTTTGGGCTTGTTATAATACTATATGTTTCATATTTATATTTATTAAGCATCTTTACTGTTCTGGGGCTAAAAAAAATTACCTAATATTTATATATAACTACAAAATGGTCAATTACAAAATATACACTTATATACGTTAGCAGTAGTCCTTCATGTTACTAGTCTGTCACATTCTACTACAAAGAATCTGCTAGTGATAGGATATCAACCGATCCATAGTAGTGCTACATGTGTGTTGTAAGTAAGCAAAGTGCTGCAACACTCCAGTATTATTTGATGTCGTCCTAGGTGCTAGTACATTCCACCTACAGGTGCAAAGTAACCCTCAGCTCTCTGACCTAAAGCAGACCCTCTCTCTCTCTGTTGCTCAAGGTTTTGCACATTATGATCTCTTTTCTGTCATGTTCTCCCTGCATATCTCCCCTACCTTCTCCAGCCCCAAATTTCTAATTCACACTTGAGGTCTCAATAACACTTTCTCAGAGTAAGTAGTCTTTTCTGAACCCTTTTTAAGTATGTTAACACCTTCATCAAATCTTTTATTTTTTCTTCAGAATACACATTACAAGGTTTAAGTACTACCTTTTTCTGTTAATTCCTTCTTCCCATAACACAGTAAGCTCAATGAGAGAAGAGACCATACCTAGTTTCCACTGTCAGATCCCCACAGCCTAGCAGTATCTGGCATATAGCAGACACCCTAATCAACGTTCGTTAAATGAGTGATAAAGATGGTCAAATAACATAAACTGCCTAATACTGACACATCTAAATAAAACTGGTTAGGGACAAGCCACAAGGTTAAAGTCAATACAAGAATATGATTTTAAGAGGCTAGATTTTGTTTTGAATACAATGGTCATTGTTAACAGAATTTTTACTGAGAGGATAAATGGACCTAATAAGTTTATATACATAAATACTGGTAGACAGAAGAATATTTACAGTATGTTTGACCTAGACTAGAAATGACTGCTACAATGACTCAAGCATGAATAAGACCTACATCTTAACCTGTGCAAGATGACTTAGTGAAAGACCCATACACAGCAAAGACTAGTTCAAACTGAGTAAGTTCAATGTACAAGCAAAGCGTTGTGTGAAAAAGGAAGCAGACAGGGATAAGATTTGTTTGAGGATTGAGTAGGCCTAATGAAGGACTTGGCAATGAGAAATAAGCAGAATTTCAACGAGAAGAGAAGTCTGAGCAGAAGGAGGGTGTACATGACTGAAGGAGGAGTGCTGCAGTGAGGATGTGGCTAGGGAATCAAAATGTATGTAGTGTTATTAGTACCACGGGCTTCCCTGGTAGCTCAGTCGGTAAAGAATTTGCCCAAAATGCGAGAGACTGGGGTTCGATCCCTGGGCTGGGAAGATTCCCTGGAGAAGGAAATAACAAACCACTCTATTATTCTTGCCAGGAGAATCCCATGCACAGAGGAGCCTGGCAGGCTACAGTCCATGGGGTCGCAAAGAGTGAGACACGACTGAGCAACTAACACTTTATTACATACCATGCATTTATTCTAGGTTTTTAAAATAAATTTATTATGTAGTGAATCCTCTTCCATAACCCTGATTCTTCAGAATTAATTTCATATCAAAATATTGCATAGGGATTACTAATACTAAATGACATCTGTAAGGCAAAATGTGAAAAATTCTTATCTACCGTATTCAGCCTTCTAAATACAGTGTGAAAACAAGGTGTATCTCTTTCCCTTTGCCCAAGTGTTCTATTAGGAAATTTAATGTTTTTAAATCTTACTACATAGAGGTTATTTTAATTAAGGGGACTCATCCAATCCATGTTTTCAATAAAATTAAAAACATTTTCTTTCCTATGTCCAAAAGTTATAAGCAAAGAACAAGGTGAAGAAAAAGACAGCATGTTAGAACCAAACCACTTCTGGCATTCAGAGTCATCAGTGGCTGAAATGGTTGTAGAGATACATGTTAAGAAAAGCACAGTATTTACCTGATTTTTAAAATATTTCATTTTCTCAATAGGTTTAATCACTTTCTGAAAATTACTTTAGCAACCAGAATGTAATGGTTTGAGTCTTGTATCCAGTGTAAAGACCACAGGTCTTAGGCAGGTCACTGAAACTCTTTAATGGCTCTTTATACACTTTTCAAGTAATATGCCACTGCTAAATACTAGAGATAATTAATACTTATGAAAAATATTTTTAAGTTTTAAGAAAGAATGGTAAGAAACCAAATGTGAACAACTATCACATTCCCAGCACATATAGTTTACTCTATCATGCTTATGTTTAAATTGGCAGAGTAATAAATGACATACTATGAACATCATTTAAGGCTTTCAACTATTATAGATGAGAGAATTTCTATCTTATTTTAATCTCCTGTTTAGCAAACAAAGTACTGCAAGTGAGTGAAAGTCGCTCAGTTGTGTCCAACTCTTTGGGACTCCATGGACTATATAAAGTCCATGGAATTCTCTAGGTCAGAATACTGGAGTGAGTAGCTTCATGGGATCTTCCCATCCCAGGGACTGAACCCAGGTCTCCCGCGTTGCAGGAAGATTCTTTAGCAGCTGAGCCACCAGGGAAGCCCAAGAATACTGGAGTGGGTAGCCTATCCTTTCTCTAGCAGGTCTTCCCGACACAGGAATCAAACCGGGGTCTCCTGCATTGCAGGCAGATTCTTTACCAGCTGAGCTACCACAGATGCCCTTAGCAAACAAAGCTCCCATTAGAATATTGAACCTTGTATGTTCTCATTTTCTGTTTCTTTTTGTTCCACTTGCTGATGTGCTCAGCCATGGCTGATTCTTTGTGACCCCATGAACTATAGCCCATCAGGTTCCTCTGTCCATGGAATTTTCCAGGCAAGAATACTGGAGTGGTTGCCATTTCCTTCTCTTTGCTCCACTTGAGATTTCCTTAATTTTCCTCTCATTTATTTTTTCTTCCATATTTGTGAGTAATTCTTTATATGGCATGTGTTTGTCTTTATTTTTCTGATTAATATTTCTCTTAGACCTTTAGTCACAGTTTGTTCAAGTTTTATATCCTTGTATTGCTTTCTCAAAGGTCTTTCGTTCTCCATTTGTTTTACTTTGCGTTTCTTATTAGCCTGGTGATTCTCTACTCCTTGCTTATATTTAAAAATGCAGCACATAAAAAGCTGATCAGATCTAGTTAGCCAAACTGGTGGTAAAGGTGGAGTTTAGGGGTGTAAGAACAGGGACCTAAAAAATTCAATGAAAATAGATTAATTTTTTTTCATTTTAAAGGTTCAATGACTGCATGTATTTCCTTGAGGACCAGCAAAATGAAAGGAGGAAATGCTTCTAAGCCAGAATTATTTTTAAGAATGTCTTCACTCTAAAACCAATTTTAAAAGAAACAAAAATACAACATTCTGGAAACATTAGATAAACTGAAGGATATTTATTCCTCAAAATAACTTCAAAAACTTGAAGCCCAAGAAACACAAAGTGTAGGGAATTATTCCACATTAAAGAGAACTAACAAATTCATGTGTGATCCTAGATTGGATTCTGGACTCAGAAATAAGAAGAGCTAGGAAAACTATTATTGGGATAAGAAATGAAATTTGAATAGGACTGCTGATCAGTGTATTGGATCAATGTTAAATTCCCTGAGCTTGTTATCTGTACTGTGGTTAAGCAAGAAAATGTCCTAGTTCTTAGGGAATACACTGAAATATTTCAGAATAACGGTCACAGTATCTCCAACTTTTCTTCAAACGGTTCAGAAAAATAAAACACATATGCAGAGAGAGAACAAAAGCAAATGAGACAAAAGGTAAATAACTGCTGATCTGGATAAAAGAAATATGGGAATTCCTTGTCATATTTTTTGCAATTTTTGTGTAAATATGAAATTGCATCAAAAGAAAGCTACCCCTCAAAAAAAGAATAAAGAATGACCATCACCAGTTCCCTCCCCCCACCGAAAACAGTATTAAAAACAAACCAGCAATACAAAATCTACAGATTTTTAAGTTCCTTCAGGGAAATCTAGCTTCATGACAATCATTTATACCATGAAAGCACTGACTTTTGGAGACCACTGTATTTCAATAAGCACAAAAGATTTACTGGGGTTGTTAGTAACAATGAAGTAAAGAAATTATTCATGTCTTTTTTCATTATTGTATCTCCTAGAATGGTTAGTTGGCCTCTGCTCCATGTGGTTTTCAGTTTGTGTGAACTGCTAATAATGATCAAGAACTTAGTGTAAAAATTTGACTTCTGTATGTCAGTCAGAAGATTTGAGAAATATATATAGGAATAAGCCAAGAATCTATACTTGATTCTGAGAAAAGATGAATGGAACATCAATATAGTGGCCAGAGTCTGCAACTATGGCCCTAACTGACCTGTGCCTATTTCTGTAAATAAGGTTTTTATTAGAACATGAGCACACCCATTCATTTACCACATGTAGAATCATGGCTGTTTCTCAGTTGAGAAACAGACCATGACATGACACAGACCACACGGTCCACAAAGTCAAAAATATTTATTATCTGGCCCTTTACAGAAAAGTTTGCTGATTCTTCCCAGAGCTCATAGTGGCAAACTCCCAACCAGTCCGAATTCTTTAGACAGACCTTTAAATGCCTTTGTTGTTAGTACTGTATCCTTGTCAAGAGACTCCATTTTAAACGCCTCCCATGAATAAGCCTTAGATTTTCACTGGGTACAAGGGCAATGATTTAGCTTGTTTGGAGTTGGAGAGGGGACCTACAGATTTAAATCATTCCTAAATACAGATTCTCAACCAACCTTTTTGTTTTAGCCCCATTTTCAGAAGTGTTTTCAACTCTAGAATTTTTTAGAGGTTCAGCTGTGCATACTACATTGACTCCCAGCTTCCCCCACTGACAGGTTAGGAATTAACTTCCTCAGTTCTTCTAAGTCAGTTATCATTTGTTCATCTACTGTCCAACTTCTAAAATTCTGCTGCTACTGTCTACTCTCTTGACCTCCTTTTCATGGGGCTTTATCTTTTCTTCCTTTTAAAAATTACATCATTTACTTTACTGAGTCAAGTATGGGGAGGAGTTAAGAGGTAAACATACATTTAATCTTCTATCTTCATCCTACCATTTAATTTTACAAACGAATTTGATTGTTCTTTCAGAGAATAATTAAAAAAAAAATTTTTCCCCCATCTGTTAGTTTAAAAGTCCAAAATTCTGGTATATATCAGGCAATCTAATTTAAATGAATGTTGCTATTACCCAGATTCACGTAAGTAACTTGTAAAAACTAATTTGTGAAATGAACCCAGGAGCAAGATGCTGGGGAAACCAAGAATAAACTACTATAGAAATCATATACCAAATCAAGATTATACACTAAACTGAAAGAAAAGTATTTCATAGAATATCTTCATTTACAGATGTGAAATTTAATGCCATATCCTTATGTTCTGAAGACAGAATATGAAAGTTTAAGGATGAGAAAGTTCAAAAAAGAACAATGATAAAACAACTCAAATATTGCAAACTATGTTAAGTTAGCAGTTTAGACTTAGCCTAAGTAAGCTAAAAAGTACCAGCTACATAAAAATAAAAAGTATTAATCTAAGTATACAGTGTTTAGGCAAAATATAAGCTATGAAGATGGCAGAATAAACCAAAGTGATAATCAAAACAAAAATTATTTGTTTTTCCAGTTCAGACTTGTAGGAGAAAAATAAATTAGAATAAGATCTTGTGAAGAAGTGGGTAATATTAAGGAAAAATGGAAGACTTTTCCACTGCAGGTAAGGTAAAGGTCTCAGGAAAGGAGCAAACGCCCAAGGGATACACATACGCTTCAAAACTGCAAACGTCCTCCGCTGCTACCACCTCCGTTAGTACTGGAGTTAAAAGAGAAAACAAGTGGTTTCCAAAAAATAGCAAGACTCAGCTGAATTTAACCTCATTTGTTTAAACAGTAAATAGCATCATTTCAATCACATGATCTTGATCAACTAGAACAACAGACAGACAACTTCTGTAAAGGCTGGTACTAAAATATCTTTGGCTTTGCAGGCCATATGGACTTTGCTGCCAACTATTCAGCTCTCATTAACAATAACTGGTTGAACTGTCTCTTGAGGTTATGAAACATAGAGAGGTGTCTTAAATATTCATAATCTTAACATTTTGAGATACGCAATAAAAACTATGAGGCTAACTACAGGAGACAACCTATTTTAGTTCAGTGAACATCACTGAATTAAGACCTATGAATTAGACCTGGATAAAATCTGGCCTAAGAATTAGAATCTAAAGTTTCTAACTGGTCACCTTTTTATAGAAAAGCATCAGTAGCTAATATGAGGAAAGTGAGCCATACCAAAGAATACTTTAAATAAGAATACTTTAAATAAGAAACAGGACTCCTCTGCCTCCCAACAAACATTATAGAATATTGAAAATGAAGAAAATAATAAAACATTGCCAATGTTAATTATCAATGGAAATAACAAAAAGAGAGCATTCAAATTTTACTAAGTATTAATTAGTTCCAACCATGTTAAGGGAACCTTTTGCCAGTAGCAGCTAAGTAGCAAAATGATCTTTAATTCTATCTCCATCTCTTCCACATAAAAAGATACTGAAGTTATTTCATTCTGAATTTACACTCAATTCAAGAAGCAAGGTATCAGTGAAGGTATGAGCAGCATGTTGAATTCTGGGTCCTTTATTAACTTAGTCACAGTAAATACACCACAATAAACTTATTTCTGTGTAAAACAGCACTATTACTTAGCCCAGAGTATACTGCTATACAGTAATTATCTATTCTTGTCGAATCTGGAAGTTTGTAAGTTGTTTTCATGAAACATTTCTCAAACAAAACAAAACCAGCTTGTCTCTCCCAACTCCCCTCCCTAAAATGGTAACAATCTTGAAGGCAGAGACAATACCTATTCTTGCTCATTGCTGTATCTCTGGCATCTTCACAAAAAGTAAAAGCTTAAAAATTTTTCTTTGCGTATGAACCCTTAAAAAACTTTCCTGAAGAATTGTAGGGCTTTTATAGCAGATTTCATAATCATAAGTTTAAGTATATAGATCACATAAATGATATATATTTATATAAGTTATTGCACAGAAGCTAAACAAATCCATTCCAAGAAACCCACTCAAAGTAGCAGCAATGGGACTTCCCTAGCAATTAAGGAAGACTGCACTCCCATAGCAGGGGGCATGGGCTCGGTCCCTGCTCAGGGAACTAAGATCCCACGTGCCTCATGTGCTGGCCAAAATTAAAAAAAAAAAAAAAGTCAAAAGCCCACAATTATCTATACAACTTACCCTTTAATATTGTGACTACTGAATTCACAGATGACCAAAGAAGTAGGAGTGATTCTGTCATTTAAAAAAATCACTCTGTAACTTCATAGTAATTTAAAGTTTAAACAGTCCAATCCAGCTGTTACTAAGTAAGCAATTCTATTTTACCTTTCCTGGTATGAAGCAACAGAGATTGGAGTCCACATACTTCATGAAAGTCATATTTAATAATGACAGCCTTGTTTCAACAGCAGCGAGGATGTCTGCATGCCGAGCTAATGAATGGTTTCTCCTTTCTGACTCTCTCCTACCAAAAAAAAAAAAAAAAGCAACCATTAAAAGAAGTACTGTGGACTAAAATGCTAACCAAACAAAATACCTTAATGTAAGCCTAACATTTACAGGTTAATTTAGAAATCTACAACTGGGTCATAATTTAACACAATGATAAATGAATCACTATGTTTAGAAATCCTTGCTAAGGATCAATCAAATATTTATTGATAAAACATTTGAAAAAAATTTTTTGTGTTTTGCCCTTTGACTATATGGATTCCTTAGTGGCTCAGTTGGTAAAGAATCTGCCTGCAATGCAGGACACTTGGGTTCGATACCTGGGTTGGGAAAATTCCCTGGAGAAGGAAATGGCAACCCACTCCAGTACTCTTGCCTGGAGAACTCCATGGAGAAGCTGGGCAGGCTGCAGTCCACGGGACTGCAAAGAGTTGGACACTACTGTGCAACTAACTTTTACTTTCACTTGGGTATATCAAGCTCAAGCCTAATGGCTATTAGAATCAGAAATGAGATAAATGAAAGAAGTATACATGGACATAAGGACAAGAGACCATGTATTTTTGCTCCAAGATCAGCTCATTTTAACTTTTCAAAAGTTTTGAGACATAATTCACATATAATTCACTTTTCAAGGGTACCATTTAGTCATTTTTAGTATATTCACACTTGTGTACCCATCACTACCATCTCATTGCAGAACATTTTCATCATCATAAAAAGAAAGCCTGTAACCATTATTAACTACTCTCATTATCCAGCCCTTGGCAACAACTAATGTACCATTTCTATTGATTTGCCTATTCGGGACACTTCAGATAACTGGAATCATAACAGTACGTGTTTTGGGTCTATCTTCTTTCACTTGGCATGTTTTCAAGGTTTATCCATGTAGAAGGATGCCTCAGAGTTCTTTATTCCTTTTTATTGCTGAATATTATTCTATGGACATTCCATAATTGTGATTATCCATTCATCTGTTGCTGGACTCCTGGGTTGTTTCCCCTTTCTGGCTATGATGAATAATGCTGCTGTGAGTATCCGTGTACTTTGTGTAGACATAGCTTCATTTCTCCTGAGTATATACAGCAGTGAAGTGCAGTATACAGCAGTATATGCATATAAGCAGCATATGCCTGCTGCATCATTTGGTAACTCTGTATTTCATTTTTTGAGAAAGTGTTTTGTAAAGTGGCTGCAACATTTCATTATCCCACCAGTAATATGTCAAAGTTCCAATTTGTCCATCTCCCTCCCAACTTTTGTCCTTTTAAATTTTAGCCATCCATCCTGGTGGGTATTCACTGGTATCCCATAGTATTTTGATTTGCAATGCCCTGATGACTAATGATGTTTGGCCTTTAGTACATCTTCTTTGGAGAAATTTCTGTCAAATTCTTTGCCCATTTTCAAATTGGGGTTATTTACCTTTTTATTGTTTATGCCTTAAAAAAAATATTTTGGTTACACCAGGAAAATGTGGGATCTTAATTCCTGGACCAGGGGTGGAACCTGTGCCCCTTGTATTCGAAGTGTGGAATCTTAACCACTGGCCACCAGGGAAGTCCCCCTTTTTATTGTTGAGTAGTAAGAGTTCCTACTATAATCTGGATACAAGTCCCGTAACAGATACACGGGCTGCAGATGTCTTGTCCCATTCTGTGGCTGTCTTTTTATTTTCTGGATGGTGTCCTTGGAGGCACAGACATTTTAAATTTTGATGAATTCTAGTTTGTCTACCTTTTTCTTTTGTTACTTGTCCTTTTAGTGTTGTATCTAAAGAACCTAATCCAAGTTAATAAAGGTTTATGACTGTTTTCTTCTCAAGGTTTTATAATATAGCACTGACATTCACACTTAAGTCTGTGGTTAATTTTCAGCTAATTTTTGTATATGGTTTGAGGAACGTCTTCAACTTCATTCTTTTGTCCCAGCATCATTTGTTGAAAACACTATTCCTTCCTCATTGAATTTTCCTGGCATTTTTGTTGAAAATCAATTGACAAAAAATGTAAAGGTCGACTTTCCGGACTCTTTTCCATTGATCTGTATGTCTATTTTTATGTTAGCACCAGACTGATTATTGTGGCTAAAGCTTTGAAACTGGGAAATGGTAGTTTTCCAACTTTGTTCTTTTTCAAGATTGTTTTGATTATTCTGAGTTTTTTGCATTTCCATAGGAATTACAGGATCAGTCTGTCAATTTCTATAAAAAGACAGCTAGGATTCTGATAGGGGTTTCTCTGTGTGCTAAGCTGCTTCAGTCACATCTGGCTCTTTGCAACCCCACTGTAGCCTGCCAAGCTCCTCTGTCCATGGGACTCTCCAGGCAAGAATACTGGAGTGGGTTGCCATGCCCTTCTCCAGGTGACCTTCCCAAACCAGGGATCACACCTGTATCTCTTATGTCTCCTGTATTGGTATCCAGGTTCTTTACCACTAGTGCCACCTGGGAAGCCCAGGGGTTGCACTGAATATATATATATATATCAATTTGGGGAATAGTGCCATTTTAATGGGCTTCCCAGATGACTCGGTGGGTAAAAAATTTGCAATGAAGGAGACACAGGAGATGCAGATTCAATCCCTGGCCATCTTAAAATGAAATCTTCCAATCCATGATCACAGAATGCCTTTCCGTTTATTTAAGTCTTTAATGTCTTTTAACAGTGCTTTCTGGTTTTTAATAAACAAGTTTTGTACTTCTTTTGTTATATATATATATTACTATCAATGCTACTGTAAATGGAATTGTCTCCATTTTTGGATTGTTTATCGCTAGTGCATAGCATTATACAATTGATTTTTGTATACTAGTCTTTTATCTAGTATCCTTGCTGAACTTGTTTTTAGCTCTGATAACTAATCAGTGTATTTTATATATAATATCATGTGTATACAAGATGATGTTATCTGTGAATAGAATTTTATTTCTTCCTTTCAATCTGGATGCCTTTAATTTCATTTTCTTGCCTAAATGCCCTGGCTCAAACTAAAATGTTGAACAGATATGGCCAGTGTGAACAAACCATAGTAAAATCATTTATTGTGATCTGTGTATACTTTGCTACAAAAACTTGGAAAACATTTAACATGTAAACCCTTACTTAGATTAAAACATAATAATAATAATCAAGAAACAAATAAAATCCCCAGTTGTAGAATTACTGCCACTGCTAACCATAACATACCTTGGGAGTTGTGCTTTAACTTGTTTCTGACATAGATTATGGTACCTTTCCACCTTTAGAAATCCCTGATTCAACATTCTCTGGCAGACCAAGTCCATTCTTTTACAAACCTATGGGAAGACAGAATGAGAAAGAATTTTAAAAGTAAAAACTTCAGAAAATGTCTGTGGTAACCTAAATATAGAGGAAATCTAAAAAGGGGATATATACGTATATATACAACTAATTCACTTTGCTGTGCAGCAGAAACTAATACAACATTGTTAAGCAACTATACTCCAATAAAAATTAATAAAGGGACTTCCCTGGTAATCCAGTTGTTAAGACTCCATCCATGCTTCCAATGTAAGGTGTGTGGGTACAACCCTTGGTCAAGGAACTAAGATCTCAGATGCTGTATGGTGCAGCCAAAAAAGTACATAAAAATTAATTAAAAACAAATTGATAACAATTAACTTAGACTCATTAACTGATGGTTCAAAGTTCTCTGTGCTAGAATCGTTCTCCAGTTTGCTATCTGAATCTTTAAATCGGTATATGTGAATTCCTCACTGTAACCTGCAATACTACATTTAAAAACTAATATTGTATGTAAGCAAGGAATAACTTACTCTTTTTTAAAAAAGAGAATATATATGTTTCCTTGTTTATTTATATATTTGACTTTTTCTTGGTTGTGCGACATGGCTTGCAGGATCTTAGTTCCCTGACCAGGGATCAAACGCGTGGCTCATGCAGTGGAAGCTCAGAGCCCCACTTGATTCTGCACTTTAGGTATCTGTTGAAATGTTCTGAATGTATCCCCACTATTATGGTCAAAGTCTATAATTCTGAAGATCATTAAAACAAAATATTTGAAGGCTTTTAATGGTTTGAAACAAGAAAATTCTTCTCTGGCCAAAAATACATATTCAAACTTGAGTCTAACCCCTCACAAAGTTTTTATCATTACCAGAATGAAAGTTTTAAATCATTTCTTCTAGTGGCTTGGATGAAGTATGACAGTTTATAATGGCCAAAGCCTCTACTAGATGCTGTCATATCCTTCAAAATATTTTAACATGTATAGCAGACACTTAACTTTAAAAATGGTATCTTTATACAATAAAAGCATAGGATCTGAAGTCAGAACACCTAAATTTGAGTCCAGCCATTTTATGTCCTTGGGCAAGTCAGTTTCTTTTTGAAAGCCTGAATCAGACATCTGTAAAATATGGATAGTACCTCATACACAGGGATATCATTAGGATTAAAAGAAATAGACATTAAATTACGGTAAACTATAAATTGCTATATAAAAATTGTTTAAACAATTTTGTTAACAATTTTAACTTTACCACTAATTTGAAAACTTTGCTTTATATACTTAGCTCTTATATTTCTGAAATATCCCAGTATCTTTCTTATCTTAATGAAACCTACTACACAAAATACGTTTGTTGTTTGTTTCCTGAGTATTTTGCATTGACTCAGAGGTATCAACCTGGACCTCAATTCTCACTATATAGGTGTGGATGTTGAAAGCACAATGCTGAGATAAAATTGAGATAAATCTATATCAAGGCTAAGTCAATTAGGCAAGGGCTGTCTTAACGCTTCTATCTCTCACAGAACCCAAATACAAATGTTTGAAAAATACTTGCTAAAACCAAATACTGATGAAACTCAAAAGTAGCTTTCTCCCGAGATTATACAGACAAAAATTCCGGTAAACTGGGCTGAGCTGATAAAGGTTTTGATACCCTAATACTAAATACTAGCCATTCCCTACATAATAGTACGCCAGATGAAAGGTATGAAGGTAAACAGTTCTTTTCAATTTCAAAGTAGATGAAAACATAATAAAGTACTGATACTTTACTGATAAATCATATTTTAAAATACAGTGGAATCTATTTCTAGCTGAATAAGTTATAAACATTTGTTCAGTGTCTATATTGAAAAAATAATAAACCCAATATGTACTGATATAAATGTTTCTAAAACAAAATATTTAATGAGTACATCTACAAATCTCTTTAATTTAGTTTAGGTCTAGTAGTTTAATAGAAATAAGTGAATTTTCATATCTGCTTCTTTTGCATTAATCTACTGAGGTATTCTTACCTAAGAAAATTCTAGAAAACACAATATACAAGTGCACATTTCATTAGCTGTATGATGGTACCATCACATATCACAGAACTACTGGAAAACTCCACTGGACCTTTGTGAAAGAATGAGAGTAAAAAATGCAAACAATACCTTAGTACAGTAATGAAAGTATTTTAGATTATATAGACTCCCTGAGTCTTGGGAATCCTTCTGGTAAACCTGGTCTGCATTTGAGAACCACATTGCCATAAACAATGGTACTGAACTTTGTGTGAGGAAAAAAGAAACTTTTATCATGTTATTGGAGGAAGAAAAAGAAAGTATGTCTTTGTGTGTGTGATGGGGGGATATAAAGCTGGCTAAATTCTAATCTGTCATAGGAGAAAGTCAGTTCAGTCACTCAGTTGTGTCTGAAAGTCAACAGACATTATCAAGTAGGAAAAAAAAAAAAACCCCACCCAAAGACTTCAAAATGAACTCTGAGGAATAAAAATTGGGGATTTCATTGTTGTTAAAACTATTTAATGTGAGGCATCCCCTAACACGACTTTGTAGAAAAATACTCTTTTGTTCTGTGGACTCTATAACCTCTCTGATAATTTCTGAGTTCAATAATGGAGCTAAATCCACTGTGGTAATGATTTCCTAATTTTTTTTAAGTCAAATCATTATTCCGTACATCTTAAACTTATACAGTGCCATCTCTATAAAACTGAAAAAAAATGTTTATTTACAAAGTAAAAAATTAAGTCAGGAGGCTCAATCATAAAGAATCCGCTTGCAATGCATCAGGCACATGAGCAGCAGGTTCAATCCCTGGGTTGGGAAGATTTCCTGGAGGAGGGCATGACAACCCACTCTAGTATTCTTGTTTGGAGGATCCCATGGACAGCGGAGCCTGGAAGGCTACAGTCCATAGTGCTGCACAGAGTAGGACATGACTGAAGTGACTTAGCACACAACACACTGCTGTAATAACTTCCAAGGTACTTTCTAAATTATTTCATTATTCTAAAACTTTGCTGCACTAAATCTAGCTAAATACTCAATTTAGAAATCTTTTAATGATCTAGAAATGCAATGGAATGAGTACTGACTCGTATGAGCATACAATTGGCTGAGTAATTTGTGATAAATAACCAGGTAAGGTCAACCAAGGAAGACTTAACGTGATCCTAGGCTTTAAAAGAAGAAAGGACAGGACTGCTAAGTTAATGCTGATGGGACAAAGGCACAAAGCCTGGAATGAATAAACCATTAGCAAACTACTTCCGAAGACAGATCAGATACGCAAGCAAGGCTGAGAAAAATAAAAGCTCCCATGTTTTGATCAGGAAAATCAGACAGTAATGAGAAATAAATTGAAAAGGAAAAAGAGCATCTATTTTGGGAGAGACCTGGTATTGGGACAGTTGACTGGTCATTTTCCATAAGCAACTGTACTGTTACAACTAAAGATAAGGTTCTGGAGATCTCACACAAAGATAGCTGAAACCACCGCAGATGAATCCCAAATAAAGAGGTAAAAGACAAGAAAAAAGATTTATCTTTTTAGAGTCTTAACTGATCATTCTAATTAAAAGCTGGCAAAAAGATCAGAAAATATACATCTGAAACAAATACTGTAAATCAACCATACTTCAACTAAAAAAAATTAGAAAATAGGAGGTAACAAAAGCAAACTAGAATAGCACCACAAAAACCAAAAAGATCTGAAGCATTAGTTGATATTATAAGAACAGTATTTAATGTAATATTCTTCCTTTCATAAATGTTTTATAAGCACTGACTGACCAATAAAATAAAAACAAAGACACCATAGAGCATATGAATTCAGAAGAAAGCAAAGTGACCTCTGAAAAAACAGAAATATATTAATTGTCCCCAAGGTGAGCAGTATAATTATAACTGCTATCAATGCATATTAACTTGCAAAACAAAATTACCTTATTTAAGTGTAGCTCGAAATTTGGGGTTATTTTAATTATTTCCCAAGATTACAGAAAAGAAATATCATTTCCCCAATTAAAACAAAACAAAAATCCTAGCAGTTCGGCAATTTACTCAGGACAGAAAAATTCTAGAATCTAACATACAAAGATGATGACTATGTCAAAAACGACCAATGTATTTAGAGATTAGGAAAATACATACTATATAAACAAAAGGTAACTAATGGAATAAGTATACAATAGAGACATTTAACTTGCCCCTCTGTTATTTGCTGTTCTAGTATGAAGAACAGATTTGTTTTGTTAATTATTTCAAGATTTAAAATGCCATGTTTATTTTTTTCTCAAATGAACTGAACAGTCAATGCATGCGTGCTAAGTCGCTTCAGTCGTGTCCGACTCTTTGTGACCCCACGGACTGCAGCCCACCAGGCTCCTCTGTCCATGGGATTCTCCAGGCAAGAGTATTGGAGTGGGTTTGCCACGCCCTCCTCCAGCGGATCTTCCTGCCCAGGAATCAAAGCTGCGTCTCTTATGTCTCCTGCATTGGCGTGAGGGTTCTTCACCACCAGTGCCACCGGGAAAGCCAATAGTTTCCCCCAATTAATGAGGAAGCTATTATCAAAGATTAGGCTGCTTAGACCCTTGACCTGAAAGGGACAGACGACACCAGAATCTACCCTTTCTTTTTACAATGAGAAAACTGAGGCCTTAGGAACTTATATAACTTATTCAAGGTCATCCAATCATTAAGGGCAAAAAGTGAAATTAAGAATTTGGGTCTTCCAGCAAATAGTGATTCACACACACACACACACGTATCATTCTAATATGGACTTTAATATGGTTTACTCTCAGTTTCCTCATTTTTTCATACTGGCTACACATTTCAAGGGTTAGCAAAGTGCCTAGGATGGCACCTCAATAAAAACCGAGCTATGTTGGGGGCGGGGAGGGGAGGGAACAATCCAGGTCTTTTGATCTGTGTATTCCCTCCCCTAATTTTGTTTATTTATTTTTGGCTGTGCTAGGTTGCACCAGCTTTTCTCCAGTTGCAGCAAGCAGGGCTACTCTCTTGCTGGGGAGCATGGGCTTCAGGGTGCTTGGACTTCAGTAGGTGCAGTTCCTGGGCTCTAGAGCACAGGCTCAGTCGTTGTGGTGCAAGGGCTTAGCTGCTCCGAGGCATGTGGGATCTTTCTGGACTAGGGGTTGAACCTGTGTCTCCTGCACTAGCGGGCGGATTCTCTACCACTGAGCCACCAAGGAAGCCCTGATTTGCGTCTTGTTAAATTTAGTGATCAGTAGCTATGTAGACTGAAATGTTTATCCTAATTATTCTCAATGGATTAGGGTCTCTAACACTCTACTGCTATAGAAACTGTTGGCACGAGTCTAGAAAGCAGGACTTCAGTGGGTGGGGTGTTTTCGCCACACCACTAAAGTTTTGCGATGGAGCTAAACCAAGATCTTCCTATAATCCTCTTAATCAGACAAATCTTCTGTGCAGAATATTTGACAGCCATATGGGCTGGATTCTTTAGAAAGTCATGAAAGAATGAAAACAGTGAAAAGGTGGGAGAAATGTTCCAGATTAAAGAGACTAATGCTTTATTAGATTTAAGAACCTTAACTACCTCCCCAACCCCTCTCCAAGCTATCAAAACACATTTTGGTGACAACTGAGAAACCTGAATATAAAATGTAATATTAAATACCTCGGAAGTGATGATATTGTGATTATATAGAAGTATTTTAGGGGTAAAATGTCATTGTATTTGCACCTTACTTTCCTATGGTGAATGAGCGTACAAGATAAAGTAAATGTGGCAAAAAGTTAATGACGGGTACATGCATGCTCAGCCATGTCCAACTCTATGTGATCCCATGGACAGAGGTGATAAAATCATTTAAAAAATGAACAATGAATGAGCCAGTCCTATACAACTTCCCATCTCTTTCACAAGAACACTTTAATCTTTTATGAGAAAAAATTCTATCTTCTTGGTATTGACCATTTAAGATATAATACTATATACAGAGACAGAGAGTTAATTCTCAATTGTCTGTTGGTAAAATTACAACAAATTAAAAATTCCCTGTGTGTCCCTCCTAAATATGCACTTGGAAAGAAAATATAAGTTTAATGTTAGCCTGAATAAAACAATTAGGATAATTACATATCTTTTTTTTCTTCCTACTGGGAATGTTCTTCCATTTTTACTGACTGGATAAAAATTCATGACACTGAGGAAGCCTCTGCTGATTAACCTCAACACTCTTGTATTTCCTACTCTGCATTTGTTATCCTGATTCTTTGTAAATGTGCTCAAGGAAGGCGTGTACATTCTGTCTCAGTGATGATTTTGTAGACAGGGTTACTGATCAGACACCTTTGAGAATCTGCCGGAGTGAAGTATTCCCAAAATATAATTTCTTACCTATACTTAAGAACTTGTTAATAAAATAAATAACCTGATGATGACATGGTAGGGGAGAAAACCCCCAGCAGTATAGACAGTGTATTTTCTATAATACAGCGATACAAGCAATGGTTCTCCAACTGTGGTTGAAGGACCCTTGGGGTTCCCAAGATCCTTTCAAGAGTTTCTGAAGCTAAATCATTTTCATAAAACCAAGATATTATTTGCCATTTTCATGCTATTCTCTCACAAGACACAGCAGAACGTGTGTGGCAACATGACATGTGATGACAGCTAATGGAATTATGCACTGTGCATTCTTGTGTATTTTAGAATTTTCAAAGGTAAGCAAATTGGGTCCTCAACAACTTTTAAGAATGTAAAGGTGTCCTGAGACAAAATTGAGAACTACTGATATAGAGAAAGAGATATAAGGAAGACATCTTGCCTACTTAAAAAAAAAAAAAGGTAATACTTTCCCATTTTCCTTCATATTTTCTACCAGTCAACTCTCTCTACAACTGAACTTTTCAAACACATTTGAAGAAAAGATGTGAAAGGAACTCTAAATGAGTAATAGACTTAACCAGCTAGAGTGCACCAGAGAAATATCCTGGGACAAAAACATAGATTTACATATTTTGCTGTCAAATGGAAAATTTCATTCCAGATAATAAGCATGACACTTGAATTGAACTTTTAATCAAATCTGTCCTGAACCACTAATAGGATTCCATTAAATTTACAGGAGCTCCACTAGAACCACAGAGGAAAAATCTATAGGATCTCTTTATAAAAGTGGCAGTCCACTGGGCTGCCAGGGAATTCCCTAAGACAACTTTTAAAAAGCCTTGCACACTTTTTTTTTTCAGTGAGAATTCTGTACTCATAAGTCAACGTTATATGTTCCAACTTGGCTGTGATGTGCTCTGCAACTAGGTGCAGGACCTTCCTTAACCTTTGCCACTTGTTTCAAAAACTCTCCTACCTGTGAAGGGGGCCTTATGTGACAGACTAATGCTGCATCAGCACAAATTTATGTGATTTACTGCAAAACAACTCAAAGTACACATTTTGTCATTTCAAAAAGTATCTTCATCCAAATAATTTTAAATATATTAGAGAAGTTAAATATTTAAAGAACTATTTTTATGTAACCAGGATTTCCAAGTTCCAGGTACATTTTGGGAGCAGTAGTCAACGGCAGAAAAAAAATAAAACAAAATCCAGTTCAATAAGGGATCTGGACATTCCTTTGGAAATAACCAGACTGGAGAGTCAAATTTCAATTATTCATGGCGAGAGGAAGCAAAGATAATTGGAAAATGTTATTTTAGCAACTTGGGACGAACTGTATAAAGAAAATATAGAGCAGTAAGTACATGGACCCTGCACCTGTCCTCTAATTTAGGTGTGAACAATAGTTATGACTGAGGCCCTAATGTGTGTGCTAAGTCGTGTCCGACTCTTTGCTACCCTTTAGACTGTAGCCCGCCAGGCTCTTCTGTCCATGGGATTTTTTGGGCAAGAACACTGGAGTGGTTGCTATTTCCTCCTCCAGGAGATGGTCCATGACCCAGGGATTGAACCTGAGTCTCTTGTGTCTCCTGCATTGCAGGTGGATTCTGTACCACTGAGCCATCTGGGAAGCCCAAGGTTCCAACAGGGCAAGTAAGCTGAAGGAAGAAAAAAAGAAGCACCTGACAAATACATAAACCAGCTCATTAACTACTGAATGGTTGACATTTCGCTTTATGGAAACTAATTCTGTTCTTAATTAATATCACTCTTTTCTAAGTACACCCAACCTTAACTCTACTCAAAAATACACTTGACAATAAAAAAAAACTATGTAATTTATATGCCAGTTAGCAGCATACACTCGGGTATTGATTTTCTCGCAAACAGTCTGTTAGGTACAAACGGTCACTTACATTAGGAAAGGCTTTACATACTACGCACTACCGCTAGACTGCCAATCTCATTAATGACCATAATTAAATTAATGCTGACACCTAGTGGCAAGAATCTTTCATGTTACTTGAATTGCACCTTATGACATATGAACCAAAGAATTTAAAACCAAAGACACTTCCAAATCACCACAAAAGGTTACCCACTTAAATCTAAGAATTATCCATTAATCTCAAGTAAAGAAAGGACTAAGAAATAGTTCCTCATTACTAAAACAGAGAAAAAAACCATCTTTAAGAAGTAAAACTGGGAGCTGAATCTTTTTAGGGGGGTGGTAAGGGACTCCTTATGATAAAAATCTCTGAAACTACAAATTTGTATCTTTAAAATACTAGAATAGATAACTGCTTAAAAATAAGAATGCAGCTGAGTATTTCACTTGAAAGAGATGTCATTTACTAATAAACTGTGGGATGTGTTTTTAACTCTGTCCCCTAGGATAGGCTGGTTTTCTCCCCTTTAAGAATGTTTTTAATTTTTAAAGAAGTAAATTGACCAACAAATGAACACCACCCCACCCCACCCCCACACACAGTTTTTCTCAATACTTATAAAGAAGAAGGTGAACATTCCAAGCTTTACAAAGGCATTGTCTGGCTGAAAGGCTCAATTCAAATGTCATGTCCAATTTCCAGGCAACAGGAATGTATACCATGAATTCTGATCAAGTATCATTCTTTATCAAAAATCGAAGGAATAGTTAGGATTCTACAAGAAATTCTAGGATAACATGTTTTGGAAATTCAATCATTTAAGGGACAATCATTTTTAAATATTACTTTTCAAATGAATTTTTCTATCCTGCAGACTGGCATGGTTGATTGTGCTGTGTTGACAAGAAAATAAACGGTTCACCAGCTTGAATATTTAAGAGCCTCCTTTAAAAAATATGCTTGCATCTCAAAAATACAATTATAATCAATTTTAAATTGAAGGTGTAAATCTAAAATAGGGTTTATTGATTATTAAGAAAACGCTATACACAGCACATTCAGATATGTCTTTGTCCTCTTAAAAAACAACCCCGACCACATATTTAGCTTCTACACAGAAACGGTTTGTAATCATTTCAAAATGTCCACCTCCTTCAATTTCCTTCCCACTTAAAGATAAATTCACTGAGGAAGCAAAATAACTGACTGACTGAACTAAGACAGTCATTGAACCTTCAGTGAAGCCTCTGGGATGAAGAAAATCCCAAAGGCAAATTCATTTATTTTCATTAATCATGGACAGAATAACTGTGATTTTAAGGTATAAAACGTCTCCTAAAGCTGGCGGGTGGGCGTAAATCACTAGTTAGAAAATGAAATGCAGGAGAGGAAAAAACGTTCTCAAGGGGCAAGGTGCTTCACGATGGGGTGGCAAGTGTCAGGGGTGAGGGAAAGCCCGATATAGTCACTTCTCAGGATTGCCTTCATTGGTCAACCAAGGCGCTGGGGTTGAGGTTACCAAAACGACTTTGAATTCCTCCAAACCTCTACTGGCTTTTGGGAGGACTGACCGATCCTACTTTATCTTTTGCAACAAGGAAACTTGGGTGGTAGGGGGAACAATACGTTATTCTTACAGACAAACCAAACCTAGCCGGGATAATCTCGCCTACTTCGGAGTGCTCGCCTCCAACTCCAGCCTGGGGTTGGAAGGTGATACACAAAAGGCAGGTGGTGAGACCCCTCCGGCGTCCACGCTCAGGCCGGACAGAGGTTGGAAGCCCAGCTCTTGCTGCCCCCGCCCGTGGCCCCGCTTCCGGATCGGGGGCACAGAGCCCCCGAGCCCCACAGACTCTCCAAGCCAAGTTTCTGAAAGCAGTCGCCCCCACTCTCCAAGCAAGGGCGGAATCTGGACAAGCCCCGCGGGCCAGCCCCAAGAGAGACTTTGGGGCGGGAGGGGTGCGCTTGGTGCTTTAGCTGCAGCTGCAGCTCGCCAGGGGCTCCCTCCCCGGGGAACGCTCTTCCCTTTCGGGCCCTCCCCAGACCTCGGCTCTCGGAGAGGGCGGCAAGGGTCCCCAGGGGGCCTCACCAGACGGAGCTGGCTAATTTCGTCGTAGGACATAAAGCTGAGGATGTTCTCGATGGCTACGATGGGCAGCGCCACCAGCGTGTTGTTTTGAGGCAGCTGGTCCGGAGCCAGCGCCGGGGCTGGGGGCGCCTGGGACCCCGGCTGCGGGGGCTGGGGCGGGGGCGGTGGGGGCAGTCGCTGGGTAGAGGCGATGGCCGAAGGGGAGCCGCCGTCGCCGTGACCACCGCCTCCTTCCTCAGCCATCCGCTCCTCCGACGCTGCCGCCATCTTGGGGGTTTGATTCCTTCCCCCCTCTGCAAGTGGAACAGGGACACTTCCGGTGCGTCACTTCCTTCTCTTGAGCTGCCGGGAGGGGCACCTGGAGGAGGGGGAGGAGCCTTTGGGGTGACAGGCAGAGAGAGACACTTTGATGCTAGTTCAAGTGAGAAGGAGAGAGGATCACGTAAACTCCTGGAAAGGTGGTCACTGTAAGACCTTTCATCTAAGATTGGAAACGACTTGAGGGCAGAGGAACCGTGTCTGAAATTGACTTCACAGTGCAATTTTTCCTAAAGTGCTTCCCTGATAAAGGGAGATAAAAATAATGTTAACTAGTAAGTAAAGTAAGATCATGGCACCTGGTCCCATCACTTCATGGCAAATACATGGGGAGACAATGGAAACAGTGACAGACTTTATTTTCTTGGGCTCCAAAATCACTGAGGGCAGTGACTGCAACCATGAAATTAAAAGACACTTGCTCCTTGGAAGAATCAGTTCAGTTCAGTTGCTCAGTCGTGTCTGACTCTTTGTGACCCCATGAATCGCAGCACGCCAGGCCTCCATGTCCATCACCAACTCCCGGAGTTCACTCAGACTCACGTCCATCGAGTCAGTGATGCCATCCAGCCATCTCATCCTCTGTCGTCCCCTTCTCCTCCTGCCCCCAATCCCTCCCAGCATCAGTCTTTTCCAGTGAGTCAACTCTTCACATGAGGTGGCCAAAGTACTGGAGTTTCAGCTTTAGCATCATTCCTTCCAAAGAAATCCCAGGGACTCCTTCAGAATGGACTGGTTGGATCTCCTTGCAGTCCAAGGGACTCTCAAGAGTCTTCTCCAACACCACAGTTCAAAATCCTCAATTCTTCGGCGCTCAGCCTTCTTCACAGTCCAACTCTCACATCCATACATGACCACAGGAAAAACCATAGCCTTGACGGACCTTTGTTGGCAAAGTAATGTCTCTGCTTTTGAATATGCTATCTAGGTTGGTCATAACTTTCTTTCCAAGGAGTAAGCATCTTTTAATTTCATGGCTGCAGTCACCATCTGCAGTGATTTTGGAGCCCAGAAAAATAAAGTCTGACACTGTTTCCACTGTTTCCCCATCTATTTCCCATGAAGTGATGGGACCGGATGTCATGATCTTAGTTTTCTGAATGTTGAGTTTTAAGCCAACTTTTTCACTCTCCACTTTCACTTTCATCAAGAGGCTTTTTAGTTCCTCTAAAGTGAAGACTTTCTGCCATAAGGGTGGTGTCATCTGCATATCTGAGGTTATTGATATTTCTCCTGGCAATCTTGATTCCAGCTTGTATTTCTTCCAGCCCAGCGTTTCTCATGACGTACTCTGCATAGAAGTTAAATAAGCAGGGTGACAATATACAGCCTTGACGTACTCCTTTTCCTATTTGGAACCAGTCTGTTGTTCTATGTCCAGTTCTAACTGTTGCTTCCTGACCTGCATACAGATTTCTCAAGAGGCAGGTCAGGTGGTCTGGTATTCCCATCTCTTTCAGAATTTTCCACAGTTTATTGTGATCCACACAGTCAAAGGCTTTGGCATAGTCAATAAAGTAGAAATAGATGTTTTTCTGGAACTCTCTTGCTTTTTCCATGATCCAGCGGATGTTGGCAATTTGATCTCTGGTTCCTCTGCCTTTTCTAAAACCAGCCTGAACATCAGGAAGTTCACAGTTTATGTATTGCTGAAGCCTGGCTTGGAGATTTTTGAGCATTACTAGCATGTGAGATGAGTGCAATTGTGCGGTAGTTTGAACATTCTTTGGCATTGCCTTTCTTTGGGATTGGAATGCAAACTGACCTTTTCCAGTCCTGTGGCCACTGCTGAGTTTTCCAAATTTGCTGGCATATTGAGTGCAGCATTTTCACAGCATCATCTTCACCTTGGAAGAATAGGTGTGACAAAACTAGATAGTGTGTTAAAAAGCAGAGTCAGACTTTGCTGACAAAGGTCCGTATAGTCAAAGCTGTAGTTTTTGTGGTAGTCTTGTAGGGATGTGAGAGTTGGACCATAAAGAAGGCTGAGTGCTGAAGAATTGATGCTTTTGAACTGTGATGTTGGAGAAGACTCTTGAGAGTCCCTTGCACTGCAAGGAATCAAACCAGTCAATTATAAAGGAAATCAACCCCAGATATTCAGTGGAAGGACTGATGCTGAAGCTGAAGTTCCAATACTTTGGCCACCTGATGTGAAGACCTGACTCATTAGAAAAGACCCTGATGCTGGGAAAGATTGAAGGCAGGAGGAGAAGGAGGAGACAGAGGACAAGATGGTTGGATGGCATCATGGACTTAGTGAACATGAATTTGAGCAAACTCAGGGAGTTAGTGAAGGACAGGGAAGCCTAGTGTGCTTCAGTCCATTGGGTCGCAAAGAGTTGGACATGACTGATCGACTGAACAACAACAGTAGTAAGTGTAGATGAAACAATGTAAAATATCATCATTTTTCAAGAACCATACTAATGATTGATTTAGGCAAAAAGGAATGTAGGATTGATTAAAACTGCCATATGAATGAGCCTTAAAAATGTTTTCAATTAAAGAAGCAAGACCCAAAGGACCACATATTGTATGAATCCATTGATATGAGATGCCTGAAATAGCCAAAACAATAAAGACAGAAAGTAGATTACTGGTTCTGAGAGGCTGAAAACAGCAGAGGAAAGGGGAACGACTGCTAAGGGGTATAGGGTTTTTTTCTGGGGCAATGAAAATGTTATGGAATTAGACAATGGTGATGGGTACACCTCTGAATCCTACACTTTAAAATAGTGAATTTTGGGACTTCCTTGGTGGACAAGTGGTTAAGAATCCACCTTCCAATGCAGACGATTCGGGTTCCATCCCTGGTCAGAGAACTAAGATCCTACACGCTTGGGCAACTCAGCCTGTGTGTGGCAATTATGGAGCTTGTGCACTCTGAAGCTGCGTGCCACAACTGAAGCTGCGTGCCACAACTAAAGCCCAGGGCCACAGTGAAAGAGCTTGTGTTCTAACAACCCAGCCAAATAAAGGAAAAAATAAATATTTTTTAAAATAGTGAACTTTATAGTATGTGAATTATATCTCCATAAAAAATTGATTTAGGCAAGAATCATCAAAAGATGCTAAAATGAGAAAGTAAGAGTGTGATCTGGAAAATAATATTTACATAGATTCAAAATAACCCCCACAAATTAATTATCAATTACAAGATAAAAAAAAGTTTGCAATAGAGAGATTTGGTGGACACCACCATAACCAAATGATCAAAATTAACTTCACGAGTTATGAGTGGAATTGACATCATGTAGCTCCTGATATGATAGCTTGAAAAGGACATAGCATAATGTGGTATTCCTACCAAAAATGCATAACCTGTATTTGAGGTAGACAAATCTAGGTAACTACCCCATAATTTTTTAAAATTTTTATTTATTTATTTTTATTTTTGGCTGTGCTGGGTCTTTGTTGCTGCTCACGGGATTTCTCTAGTTGTGACGGACGGGGACTACTCTTTAGTTGAGGTGTGAGGGCTTCTCATTGAGTTGGCTTTTATTGCAGAACACAGACTCTAAAGCTCGAGGCTTCAGTAGTTGCCCCATCATGGAATGTGGAATCTTCCCGGACCAAAGATCACGACCATGTCCTCTGCATTGGCAGGCGGATTCTTAACCACCAGACTACCAGGTAAGTTCCCCCATAATCTAAAAAATTATTACTGTCATGAAAGACAAAGACTATGAATTTGTACCAGATTAGAAGAGACTAAAGCAACAAGACAACTAAATGCAAGGATAATCCTGGACTGGATCATGGATTAGGAAGAATAGTAGTGAGAACACTACTGTGAGAATTAGCAAAATTTGTAATTTTTAATTGTATTTAAATTTAAATTATCATATTGTGTTTAAATTGTAATTATATTAAGTTTCATATTACTTTGAAACTTAATGTAATCATATTAAGTTTCTTGATTTGGATCATTTTATTGTGGTCTTGTGGAGAAGGCGATGGCACCCCACTCCAGTACTCTTGCCTGGAGGATCCCATGGATGGAGGAGCCTGGAAGGCTGCAGTCCATGGGGTCACTGAGGGTTGGACACGACTGAGCGACTTCACTTTCACTTTTCACTTTCATGCATTGGAGAAGAAAATGGCAACCCACTCCAGTGTTCTTGCCTGGAGAATCCCAGGGACGGGGGAGCCTGGTAGGCTGCAGTCCATTGGGTCGCACAGAGTCGGACACGACTGAAGCGACTTGGCGGCAGCAGCAGCATTGTGGTCTTGTAAGAGAATGTCCTTCTTCTTAGGAAATACACATTGAAATATTTAGGGTCATAAATGGGTCATGATGTCTCTGTTTGCTCTTCAGTGGTTCAATATGTAGATAGAGAATGAGATAAGTAAAGCAAATATGATAAACGTTAACACTTGGTGAATCCGGATGAAGAGCATTCGAGAGTTTGTACTATCTTTTTTTTACCTTCCAATTTTCTGGAGATATAGTTGTCATACATCACTGTATAAGTTTAATATGTACAGCGTAATGACTTGACTTACATACATCATGAAATGATAATCACAATAAATTTAGTGAACATCCATCATCTCATGTAGGTACAAAATGAAAGAAACATAAAAATTTTTTCCTGTGATGAGAACTCTTAGGATTTACTCTCCTAACAACTTTCATATATAACCTACATGCCTGCTCAATTGCTTCAGTCGTGTCTGGCTCTTTGTGACCCAATGGACTGTAGCCCGGCAGGCTCCTCTGTCCAAGGGATTGTCTGTGAGTGAAAGTCACTCAGTCGTGTCCGACTCTTTGTGACCCCATGGACTATACAGTCCGTGGAATTCTCCAGGCCAGAATACTGGAGTGGGTAGTCTTTCCCTTCTCCAGGGGATCTTCCCAACCCAGGGATTGAACCCAGGTCTCCCACATTGCAGGTAGATTCTTTACCAGCTGAGCCGTGAGGGAAGCCCAAGAGTACTGGAGTGGGTAGCCTATCCCTCCTCCAGGGGATCTTCCTGACCCAGGGATCGAACCCCTGTCTCCTACATTAGCAGGCAGATTCTTTACTACTAAGCCACCTTGGAAGCCCATCCTTGTAATAGCCTATGACAAAGATAAAGGTGCAAATATCACTGAATTTTGAAGCTTTCTCTTTTTTTGGGGGGGGGAGGGTCTTAATTTTAAAATCTCCAATATATCTTTTGTTTTTCAGCTTTGGTTTGGAATCTAATTGTTGCGTGGTAGAAACTGCAGAGAAAGCCAGGCATGACTAAGGGCTGAGGAAAAGCAGGTAACAACTAAAGCAAGGAAGTGAACTGGAAGTGCTGTGGGTAGCTTATTAGAGTTGGCATCTTTTCCTCACTCATGGGTCTGTAAACTGTTGGTAATTTTACCTATCATTGTTTCACATCATAAAATTCTTTGAAGTTATTGAACCCAGGTTTCCCGCCTTGCAGGTAGATTCTTTACCAGCTGAACCACCAGGGAAGCTATATCTTCATAGAACCTGTTTCAATTTGATCTGAAATGAATTCACTTTTTACCTTGTTTTATTGGAGTTAGATACTTTCTTGGTAGATTGGATTGAAATTGAACTTCTGTAAATGGAATCATGCTTTTTCATTATAAAGGAAACCCATAGAAAATCTTTTAAAAAGTGAATCATCACTGCCTTCGTCTATTCGGTGAATCCACTAGTTATGTGCAGTTTTGTTTGGCTTGAAATGGACATGGGGAAAGCCTTCCTGCTCCCTTATCTCTCCACATGTGGTCAACTAGTTAACATCTAGGGCAGGCTGACCCCTGAGCTAAACAGCAAAATAAAACTTTGGAAACAATTTAAACCACTTCCTGCCAGTAAGCCCACTTAAATTATCCTCTGTTTATGTATATTGGATCTGTGCCCCTATATTTCTTACACATCTTTTTTTTTTAAGTGAAAATTTCAAAATAAATGATTGCTTTGTTTCAATTATTGAAACAAATGCTTGTCTTGGAGACATTTCCTGATCAAAACAAATACTTGTAACTAAAACAAATATTTGAACTTTTAGTAGTTCTGAGTTGTAAATGTGGTTTTACACCATCAGCAGGATTTTTACACCGTTGCAGGATGATGATCTCAAGTACAGGATGGACCTATGCATTTTTAGATCTCTGTGTTTCTAGTTTCGTTATTTATACCTTCCTTCTTTATCTCACAAAGTTAATCTGAGGCTGACTGGAGACAGCAAATGGGTGAGCTTTAGATTCCCTAGATTAACAACATTCAAGTCAATTTAACATGAGACAGTTACTGGATAGACAGCATATTAAAAAGCAGAGACATTACTTTGTCAACCAAGGTCCACCTAGTCGAGGCTATGGTTTCCCCAGTAGTCATGTATAGGTGTGAGAGTTGGACTATAAAGAAAGCTGAGCGCCGAAGAATTGATGCTTCTGAACTGTGGTGTTAGAGAAGACTTTTGAAAGTCCCTTGGACTGCAAGGAGATCCAACCACCTAAAGGAAATCAGTGCTGAATATTCATTGGAAGGACTGATGTTGAAGCTGAAACTCCAATACTTTGGCCACCTGATGCGAAGAGATGACTCATTTGAAAAGACCCTGATGCTGGGAAAGATAAGGGCAGGAGGAGAAGGGGACAAGAGAGGATGAGATGGTTGGACGGCATCACTGAGTTTGGGTGATTACTCTGAGTCATGAGTTTGGGTAGACTCTGGGAGTTGGTGATGGACAGGGAGGCCTGGCGTGCTGCGGTTCATGAGGTCGCAAAGAGTTGGACACGACTGAGCGACTGAACTGAACTGAACTGATCCTGGCCCCCGTTATCCATCTGCCCTCCTGGTTAGGGTGTGTGTTGGGGGGATAGGATTGGGTTGGGTGCAGTGAAGTAAGGTAGGGGCTAAGCTATTTAATGGTACCTTCACAAGATGGACTTTACAATGAAAAGAGTAAATTAAACCCAGACATTGTATTTACTATCTGTTAGCAGATTTGCAACTTATAAAATAGACTAAATAAAAAGAGGTTTGAGAGTTTCAATGGATTCTGATTAGCCATATATACTTTTTCCTTTTTATGCAGAAAAAAACATATAACACAAAACTTAGCACCTTCAGTTCAGTTCAGTTGCTCAGTAGTATCCGACTCTTTGTGACCCCATGAATCGCAGCACACCAGGCCTCCCTGTCCATCACCAAC
Organism: Bos grunniens; assembly: GCF_055505025.1. Taxonomy (NCBI): domain Eukaryota; kingdom Metazoa; phylum Chordata; class Mammalia; order Artiodactyla; family Bovidae; genus Bos; species Bos grunniens. Next base: position 53,799,145 of record NC_141180.1, read on the forward strand.
TCCCGGAGTTCACTCAGACTCACGTCCATCGAGTCAGTGATGCCATCCAGCCATCTCATCCTCTGTCGTCCCCTTCTCCTCCTGCCCCCAATCCCTCCCAGCATCAGAGTCTTTTCCAATGAGTCAATTCTTCGCATGAGGTGGCCAAAGTACTGGAGTTTCAGCTTTAGCATCATTCCTTCCAAAGAAATCCCAGGGCTGATCTCCTTCAGAATGGACTGGTTGGATCTCCTTGCAGTCCAAGGGACTCTCACGAGTCTTCTCCAACACCACAGTTCAAAAGCATCAATTCTTCGGCGCTCAGCCTTCTTCACAGTCCAACTCTCACATCCATACATGACCACAGGAAAAACCATAGCCTTGACTAGACGAACCTTTGTTGGCAAAGTAATGTCTCTGCTTTTGAATATGCTATCTAGGTTGATCATAACTTTCCTTCCAAGGAGTAAACATCTTTCAATTTCATGGCTGCAGTCAGCATCTGCAGTGACTTTGGAGCCCAGAAAAATAAAGTCTGAACACTGTTTCTACTGTTTCCCCATCTATTTCCCATGAAGTGATGGGACCAGATGCCATGATCTTCGTTTTCTGAACGTTGAGCTTTAAGCCAACTCTTTCACTCTCCTCTTTCACTTTCATCAAGAGGCTTTTTAGTTCCTCTTCACTTTCTGCCATAAGGGTGGTGTCATCTGCATATCTGAGGTTATTGATATTTCTCCTGGCAATCTTGATTCCAGCTTGTGCTTCTTCCAGTCCAGCGTTTCTCATGATGTACTCTGCATAGAAGTTAAATAAGCAGGGTGACAATATACAGCCTTGACGTACTCCTTTTCCTATTTGGAACCAGTCTGTTGTTCTATGTCCAGTTCTAACTGTTGCTTCCTGACCTGCATACAGATTTCTCAAGAGGCAGGTCAGGTGGTCTGGTATTCCCATCTCTTTCAGAATTTTCCACAGTTTATTGTGATCCACTCAGTCAAAGGCTTTGGCATAGTCAATAAAGCAGAAATAGATGTTTTTCTGGAACTCTCTTGCTTTTTCCATGATCCAGCGGATGTTGGCAATTTGATCTCTGGTTCCTCTGCCTTTTATAAAACCAGCTTGAACATCAGGAAGTTCACGGTTCATGTATTGCTGAAGCCTGGCTTGGAGAATTTTGAGCATTACTTTACTAGCGTGTGAGATGAGTGCAATTGTGCAGTAGTTTGAGCATTCTTTGGCATTGCCTTTCTTTGGGATTGGAATGCAAACTGACCTTTTCCAGTCCTGTGGCCACTGCTGAGTTTTCCAAATTTGCTGGCATATTGAGTGCAGCACTTTCACAGCATCATCTTTCAGGATTTGGAATAGCTCAACTGGAATTCCATCACCTCCACTAGCTTTGTTCCTAGTGATGCTTCCTAAGGCCCACTTGACTTCACATTCTCTAAAAGTATAGTTCAGTAATGTTAAGTATAGTAACATTGCTGTGCAATCGAATTCTGGAAAGTTTTCATCCTGCAAAACTGAAACCCTGTGCTCATTAAACACCAACTACTCATTCCTCCCTGCCCTCAGCCCTTCACAGCCTCCATGCTGCTTTCTATTTCAATGAATTTGACTACTTATATAAATGGAGTTATTCCATTTATCTTTTTGTGACTAGTTTATCTCACTTAAGATAATGTCCTCAAGTTTCATCCATGTTGTAGCATGTGTCAGAATTTCTTTCCTTTTAAGACTGTATAATATTCTATCATATGCATGTACTCAATTTTGTTTATCCATCAGTGGACACTTCACTTGCTTCTACTTCTTGGCTATTGTGAATAATGTGGCTATAAACAGGGGTGTGCAAATATTTCTTCATGATCCTGCTCCCAGTTCTTCTTGATATATGCTCAGAGATGGGATTGCTGGATTATATGGTATTTTCATTTTTAATTTTTTGAGAAACTACCATACTGTTTTCCATAGCAGCAACACTATTTTGCATCACCAACAACAGTGCACAGGGGTTTCAATTTCTCCACACTTTTGCCAACACTTGTAATTTTCTGTTCTTTTGATAGTAGCCACCCTAATGAGTGTGAGGTGATACCTCCTCAGGATTTTATTTTTCATTTCCCTAATTATTACTCATATCAAGCATATGCTTGTTGACTATTTGTAGATCATTCCTGGAGAAATGTCTATTCAAGTCGTTGCTCAGTTTTTTTAATTGTTTTTGTTGCTGAGTTGTTGGAGTTCTTTTTATTCTGGATATTAGCAACATGCAAATAGTTTCTCCCATTCTATTGGTTGTCTTTTCACTATGTAGATTGTGTCCTTAGATGCCCAAAGGTTTTTAAGTTTGATGCAGTCCCCTTTATTTTTTTCTTTTGTTGCCTGTGTTTTTAGTGTCATATACAAGAAATGATTGCCAGCCAAATCCAGTGTCATGAAGCTATTGTCTATGTTGTTTTTTTTAAAGGAGAGATACAATTTTAGAACTTACATTTAGGTCTATGATCTATTCAGAGTTAATTTGAACTTCTCTCGTGGCTCAATCCATAAAGAGTTGGCCTGCAATTCAAGAGACCCCGGTTCGATGCCTGGGTCAGGAAGATTTCCTGGAGAAGGAAATTGCTACCCTCTCCGTGGGAAATTCCATGGACAGAGGAAATTGACTGGCTGTAGTCCATGGGGTCATAAGAGTCGGACATAACTTTAGCAACTAACCCACCAGAAAGTAAGGGTCAACCTTCTCTGCATAGATCCTTTGCCTAGATACCTAGTTTCCCTAGTATCATTTTTGAAGAGCCTGTCCTTTCTCCATTAAACGATCTTGGCATTCTTGTCATAGATTGTTTGATCACATATAATAAGTGGGCTTATTTCTGGACTGTCTAGTCTATTCCTTTGGTCTATATACCTGCCTTTATGCTAGTAACACCCAGTTTTGATTACTATAATTTTATAATAAATTTTGAAATCAAAAAGTGTAATACCTCCAACATTACTCTTCTTTAACTATGTCTTTTAAGACACATTTTAAGACTAGATGAGCAGTTTCCTGTCACCACTCGTGTCTGAAATTCTATCATTAGAGGTATGCTTTAAATATAAAACTTTGAGTGTAGGGAAAGATAGCTCACTAAACTTTCAGTTCAGCAAGTGTTTATTGGTTGCTAGATGGACAAGGCACTAGGGAGACACTAAGATAAATGTTTCACATCCTTGAGAGAATGTGAATCTGACTGCAATATTGGTTACCACATAGATCTGCTGAACTGATTCCATTGGCCTGGCTGACTGGACCAGTGTCTCTTTATTTCATCATATATAGTCTTTCTAAAGTTATCTAGGTCTTCCCAGGTGGCACTAGTGGTAAAGAACCAACCTTCCAATGCAGAAGATGTAAGAGATGCAGATTCAGTCCCTGGGTGGGGAAGATCCCTGGAAGGAGGGCATGGCAACCCACTCCAGTATTCTTGCCTGGAGAATCTGGTTGACAGAGGAGCCTGGCAGGCTACGGTTCATAGGAAAGCAAAGAGTCAGACACAGCTGAAGTGATTTAGCACAAAGTTGTATATTTGGAAAGAAAAGGTAGATTTCATGGAATATTTTTCATACAAAGTGATTCAGCTAACTGTGTTCTCTCCTGCCATTAGAAAAGTATATAAACAAAAATTATGGGAACATGTAGGTAGTAGTTGCTGCTGCTACTGCTGCTAAGTCACTTCAGTTGTGTCCGACTCTGTGCGACCCCATAGACCGCAGCCCACCAGGCTCCCCCGTCCCTGGGATTCTCCAGGGAAGAACACTGGAGTGGGTTGCCACTTCCTTCTCCAGTGCATGAAAGTGAAAAGTGAAAGTGAAGTCCCTCAGTTGTGTCCGACTCTTAGCGACCCCATGGATTGCATGCAGCCCACCAGGCTCCTCCATCCATGGGATTTTCCAGGCAAGAGTACTGGAGTAGGGTGCCATTGCCTTCTCCAAAGTAGTAGTTAATCCAACTTAAAGAATCAAGGGAAGCTTCACAAAGGTTACATTTCACCTTTGCCTAGAAAGATGGGGGTATTGGGATACTTGTGGAAGCTTTCTAAATTAAAAAGTGAAGAAAGTTATGTTGTTGTTGTTGTTTAGTTGCTAAGTCGTGTCGAACTCTTTGCAACCCCATGGACTACAGTACGCCAGGCTCCCTTCTCCATCACTATCTCCCAGAGGTTGCTCAAATTCATGTCCATGGAGTTGGTGATGTTATCTATCTCATCCTCTGCTGCCCCCTTCTCCTTTTGCCTTCAGTCTTTCCCATCAGGGTCTTTTCCAGGTTCTTCACATCAGGTGGCCAAAGTAGTGGAGCTTCAGCTTCAGCATCATTCCCTCCAATGAATATTCAGGGTTGATCTCCTTTAGGATTGACTGGTTTGATCTCCTTGCAGTCAGTCCAAGGGACTCTCAAGAGTCTTCTCCAGCACCACAGTTTTAAAGCATCAGTTCTTCAGCACTCAGTCTATTTTATGGTCCAACTCTCATATCCGTACATGACTACTGGAAAAACCAAAGCTTTGACTATACAGACCTTTGTCAGCAAAGTGATATGTGCTTTTTAATATACTGTCTAGGTTTGTTATTGGTTTCCTTCCAAGGAAAGGAGCAAATGTCTTTTAATTTCATGGCTGCAGTCACCATCCACACTGATTTTGGAGCCCGAGAAAATAAAATCTGAACATGCATGTTCAGTGAGTTTGACTCTTTGTGAACCCACGGACTGTAGCCCATCAGGCTCCTCTGCTCACGGGATTTCCCAGACAAGAATACTGGAGTGGATTGCCATTTCCTTCTCTGGGGGATCTTCCTGACCCAGGGATTGAACCCACATCTCCTGAGTCTCCTGCATTGGCAGGTGAATTCTTTACCACTTGAGTCACCTGGGAAGGTGAAGAACAGCACGAGGACATTTCAAACAAGAGGAACAGTAAGAGCAAATAAATGAACTATGTAAACACCCAGAAGATCGGGAAAATGCAGGTGGGTACAGGATTTTGAACTTTAATTCTGTAGACAGTGGGGATTCTTTTTGTTCTTCTTTTAAAATTCTTGTGTCAGTTATCAATTTATTGCCTCTGAGCTCTAAATTCACTCTTTTTGCCTGCCCTGTGAATATGTTTTCCTTCCTGGAGAGATGTTGCAGCAGAAAAGGGTTTTTTTGCTTGTTCCTGTGAGCTTGCTTGACAGGCTCCTACAGTGAGCATGTGGGTGGCTTCTCCTTCACCAGCTCCTAAACGGTGTTAGGAGCAGCACCCTGTGATCAGCAGCTCTCCCTGGCACCTCCTCCTCCCTTGGTGGTTTTGTATTAAAGTGCCTCTGGTCTCCCTCCTGGAGAACAGTTTTCTCTTTCAGTAAGTTCTAGAGGGTGGGTTATTTCCAGCAACTTTTGTCAGCACAGCACGACACAACAGCAACTTTCCTGCTATCCTATGAACCACAGCTCTGCCCTCCCACAAAGTCAGGGTCTCAGCCTTGAGGAGCCTCTTCCTTCAATGTTGTATCTTAGTTCAAAGAATATGGCTGCTCCTTATATTTGCCATCTCTGTATTCTTTAGAGTTCTCTTCATTGCTTACTAGCCAACCTCTCAATGTTCCAATCTGCTACTATATTCAATCCTGATATTAAAGTCTTCTTGTTCAAATTACTATTTGGTTTCTCTCTCTTAATTGGACCCAGACTGATAAAGTAGTGAAATTGATTTTTTACGATGGATGTCTTTCAAGACTCCTAATACAGAGAACAGATAAAAGCAGATCTTTTTTAATTGAAGCCAAGTGGGAAGATCCAAGACTCATCTCATTCAATCTTTCTTTTGTTCCCTGAGGAAATTTATCAAAATCTACTACTCTACAAATACTTGAAAACTATTGCTGTGGGCAATTGGGAGCCATCTTGAGTTGGAGAAATAACTTGATCAGTGGTGTGTTTCAGGAAAATGATTCTAGTAATAATAGAGAGACTACATTGGAAGGCAGAGAGTTGGTAGGTATGATGCCTATTAGGAGGATAGAGTGGTAGTTACAGAAAAATAAGATTTGGGGACTGAAATAGAGCAGAGACTTTTAGGATGGAAAAGAGAAATGCACAGAAACTGTAAAATTGCCAAAAATGAAAAAAAAAAAAAAACTGACACTACTTAATGACTGGATGTTGGAAATCAGGTACTGGAAAAAGAGTTAAAAGGTGACACTGTTACACAAACTCACCAATGGGGTGACTGGATGGGCCGTCAATGAACATTAGGACCATCAGAAAGGCTCAGGTTGGGGGTGGGAGGAGAGAAAATGAGTTTGATTTGGGGCCTAGTGAGATTAAATGCCTATGAGGCACCCAGAAAATGATAACAGCTCTAATTCTTTGAATACTTCCCTTGTGCCAATGACTCTTGCAGGTGTTCTCATTTTCTTTATGCTCTATTTTTAAATGTATCCAGGATTTTGTTTTCATCAGGTATAATGTAAGATGACAAGACTCAAAGACAACTACTTTGAAAGGAGAGTTTATCACTTACAATTCCCAAGAGGAAGAGGCACGCCACACACACACAGTCCTCTCTCCCCCACTCCACGTGAAGTCACGTGGGGAAGAACCACGGTCAGCTACGAGATGCAAGGAACAGAGAGGAAGGTATGGCCGCAGCCTTTATTGTGTCTTTTATAGGACAGAATGGGTGAAGCAAGGGAGGCAAGTTGACCAAGTTTAGGATTGGATAGCTTGAATAATTTCAGCAGACTCTGGGCTCCTGGGTTATCTCTGGTTCCACTGTACTTTTCTCTGGCATGGTTTACGGCAAGGGTTTAGTGTTCCAAACTACCAGAGGCTGATAAAAGGAGTTGGTTGGACTCTGAATTGGTCAGTGTGCATATCAAAGGCATGTTGTTTTCTGGGGGAGAATGGATACGTGTATACGTCTGGCTGAGTCCCTTCGCGGTTCACCTGAAACTATCACAACATTGTTAATTGACTATACCCCAATACAAAATAAAAAGCTTAAAGTTTGGAGAAAAAAAAAAAAAAGACAAGTTGTTTGCTATCTCAGGGAATATGCTAACCCTGGGAGGCCCAGTCCTTCCCCAGGTTGAAATGCCCCAAGATGTCAAAGCATTGTAAGATACAGAAAATAAAAAACATGATCAATTCGTTCTCCCTCATCTCTCTTCTTCTCCCAGTGATCTTATCTTCCATTCTATCACAGCTACTTACTCTCATAGTCATGTAGTAGACCATGTCATTATCAGTGACTGCAATTTTTTCTGCCCGTTTCAAACATCCCAATCTCTGGCCATCTCTTCCTGTCTTTGCAGCTCACTGCCTCTAATACCTTATTGTTAAGAATCCTCTGAACCCACTGAGACCTCCCTCCATTGATCACACTAGTTTTTTCCTGTTCCTCATCCTTCTCATAACATCTCTTCCTGCCTAACTCTGCTAAAATTCCACTGATAGTCATGATCTTTACTCCCTTGTAGAAATCCTCTACTCGCTCGCCCTTTCTTGCTTTATTATGGGTGCTTGTGCATGCTCAGTCACTTCAGTCATGTCTGACTCTTTGAGACCTTATGGACTGTAGACCCGCCAGACTTCTCTGTCCATGGTATTCTCTAGGCAAGAATACTGAAGTAGATTGCCATGCCCTCTTCCAGTGCTTTATCATACTTCTGGATAAACTATGGTTTCAGTTCAGTTCAATCGCTCAGTCATGTCTGACTCTTTATGACCCCATGGACTGCAGCATGTGAGTCCTCCCTGTCTATTTCCAACCCCCAGAGTTTACCCAAACTCATGTCCATTGAGTTTCTCGTCCTCTGTCATCCCCTTCTCCTCTCGCCTTCAATCTTTCCCAGCATCAGGCTCTTTTCAAATGAGTCAGTTCTTCGCATCAAGTGGCCAAAGTATTGGAGCTTTAGCTTCAGCATCAGTCCTTCCAATGAATATTCAGGACTGATCTCCTTTAGGATGGACTGGTTGGATCTCCTTGCAGTCCAAGGGACTCTCAAGAGTCTTCTCCAACACCACAGTTCAAAAGCATCAATTCTTTGGTGCTCAGCTTTCTTTATAGTCCAACTCTCACATCCATACAGGACTACTGGAAAAACCAAAGCCTTGACTAGACGGACCTTTGTTGGCAAAGTAATGTCTCTGCTTTTTAATATGTTGTCTAGGTTGGTCATAACTTTCCTTCCAAGGAGTAAGCATCTTTTAATTTCTTGGCTGCAGTCACCATCTGCAGTGATTTTGGAGCCCCCCAAAATAAAGTCTGCCACTGTTTCTACTGTTTCCCCATCTATTAGCCATGAAGTGAAGGGACCAGATGCCATGATCTTAGTTTTCTGAATGTTGAGCTTTAAGACATCTTTTTCACTCTCCTCTTTCACTTTCATTAAGAAGCTCTTTAGTTCTTCATCACTTTCTGCCATAAGGGTGCTGTCATCTGCATATCTGAGGTTATTGATATTTCTCCCGGCAATCTTGAATCCAGCTTGTGCTTCATCCAGCCCAGCATTTCTCATGATATATGGTATCTGCATATAAGGTAAATAAGTAGGGTGACAGTTCATAATATGGTTAAAGTATGATTAGGTGCAGTTCTCTACTTACTCCTGCCTGTATTAGAGAACTGAATGTGACTGCCAAAAACAAAAACAAAACCCCCAAAAAACGAAACCATGCTGATTGTTCTTACTTTAAATTCATGATCACGACTCTCAAATGTACCTTACTGCTGCTCTGCAATCACTGTACACTTTCCAAGTTCATTTCCTCTACTGTTTTTCTAATGATTATTTCACACCATCTCCTCTCTTCTCTAACTTTAAATATTTTTCCACCTCCCCATCTACATTCAGTTACTGATCTGACTTCTAATTGCTTCAGTGACAAAGAGGACGCAATCAGAAGAGGACTTCTACAAGCTCCTCATTTCACATGTACTCACTGACCTGTACCTACCCATGAACTCTGACTTTCTTTTGTTACTTTGGATGAATTTTCTGTCTTTTTATTTTTTTATTATTTAGCCACGCTGCATGGCATGTGAAATCTTAGTTCCCTGGCCAGGAACCAAACCCGTGCCCCCTACATTGGAAGCAGGGAGTCTTAACCACTGGACAACCAGGGCAGTTCCTGGATGAATTTTCTAGTTCCCAGCGAGGGCTAACCTTTCTGCATGTGCAGTAGATCCCTCCATCCCTCCTCTATTCAAGGAATCACTCCAGCAATTTCTCTTTCCATTAAAAGTTCTCTCTTTTCTTGGTATTTCTCCTCACCATACATAAATGCCATTAGTTTTCCCATCTTAAGGAAAAAACAAACAAAAACTCTTGACCTCACATTAACTTGAGGTAACTTGACCTTCCAGTTACTACTCCATCTCTCCCCTTCCTTTCACAGTAAAACTTCCCTAAAGATTTGGCTCCATTTGCTACCTCTAATTTCTCTTCTCTTATTCTGTCTTGATTCCCCTGTAATCAGGCTTTTACCCTGGCCACATCTTCAATATTGCTCTTAATAAGGTCTCTGGGAGCTGCTCATTGCTAAATCTAATGGCCAGTTGTTAGTTCCCATCTTATTTGACTTGTCAGGGACATTTGTGACAGTTAGTCATTCTACCCTTTTAAAAATACTTTCTGCATCTGGCTCTCAGCTTGTATGTCATCCTGATTTTTCTTCTACCCAACCAGTCTCTTCTTTTGTTCTTTCTTCATTTCCCTGATCTCCTAACATTGTGATGCCCTAGGGCTCAGCCCTTGACCATCTCTTTATTCTTATATTCACTCCCTAGGTAGTCTCAGCTAATGCCTTTTTTAAAAAAAGTATGTATTTGGCTGCGCTGGTCTTATTTTTATTTGTTTGGCTTGCAGCATGTGAACTCTTAATTGTGGCTTGTGGGGTCTAATTCCCTGATCAGGGATCAAACTTGGGCCCCCTGCCTTGGGAACATGGAGTCTTAGCCACTGGACCACCGGGGAAGCCCCTGGATGTCACCTTGTTGTATCCTCAGATGGTGGAGAGCAGAGAGAGTTAGCTGTCTTGTTCCCCTCATAAGAAAACAAGTCTCATCATGGGACTCCACATTCTTGACTTCATAGTTCACCTCTTCACATAAGTGGATTTGCCATAAAGCAAAGGAAGTTTAAATGTCAGGCTCTTTCACTTCCTATAGTCCCTTTATCTCACATTCAGATGATGTTTTAATGAAGGATGGTGAGAGATGGTGAGTTGATAGCAGGGCAGCTGTATATTTGAATCTCAGTGTTCCAATTAAGTGTTGGGACAGCTAGGCATGATCTGCCCCCATCTCTTGTTGCTATGGATCAGCATGTCTCAGAAGTGGGACCAGAAACTTGCATCTGAAGAATCTGGAGCATTTGTTAAAAATGACATTTCTTAGGCCTTATCCAAAATCTACCAAATCAGAACCTCTGAAAATCTTCACTGTAAATAAACTCCACAGCTATTCCTTAGACATGGTATGCTGCTGCTGCTGCTGCTGCTAAGTCGCTTCAGTCGTGTCCAACTCTTAGCGACCCCATGGACTGCAGCCTACCAGGCTCCTCCATCCATGGGATTTTCCAGGCAAGAGTGCCATTGGCTTTTCTCTGTGTGTTTCCCCATTCCTTCTCCCATGGCACAGTCTATGAGGAAGCTGGTACTTTTAGATTGCTTAATTGTGTACTCAAGTTCATAGTACTGTTAGAACTCAGATTTTCTCATCAGTTAACTATTCTAGAATTTTTCTTTTCTCTTGCCTTCAGGCATTGGCCCAAAAATGTGATTTTCATTTGTGCAGAATAGGTCATCCTACTTTTTTGATAAATAAATACTTTTGATTTTTTCCCCCCATAAATTTGGATTTGTGATTCTTTCCAAACATATTGACTCATGTATGCCTTGAATAGCTAGAATTGTGCATTAGCAGAGTAGATGTGAGCAAATATCCAGTGAACAAGATTAGATGACCATGAGGCACAGTAGAGGGATGTTTACATTTATTAGTCATTGAAATGAAATGGGGGGGTCAGCTCTTGAAGGTCTGTGGGGGTTGGGCAGTGGTAAAGGCATTGTCACCCACACTGTGAGCCACAGGAGTCTGACATTTGAAGGAAATTATTCCCCAGGCAGATCCTCATCTACAAAACTTCAGGATCGAAAGTGGTTCTGATTCAAGACTAAACAGAGACTCCTGCCTACAGAGGCTTCAAAAGAAATGATGGTCCATGACTCACTAATAACTGCTTCATATTTTCCTAGGCTTCATTGAAATGTCACCATGGTTTGGAGTCCCAAACCCTAAGCAACAAGCTAAAATGATTCTGAAGCTTAAAAAAAAATAAGCTGGCAACCTTTGGATAGAAACACCACATACAGCAGTTCAAATGTCTTGATTATCCTCTGGTCATTGTCCCATACCCACGTGTGAGGGGGCACGTGTGAGGGCGTAGGTATGGTGGACATCTGTGCAGCAGAGCCAGATTAGCAAGTGAGGGCAGAGTTAAGGAGCAAAGCCAATGTACTGCCTGTCAGAAAAGAAGATGCCAAAAGCTATGGCAGAATTGGAGGCACAGAATGGTAGTCAACAGTCAAGAACTTACCAAAAAAATGAGATGGCAAGAGCTGCAGACTAGGGGTGCCTGACATGTTTCTGAGTCTGGTGGGGTCTCAAGTAACAGTTGCGGTTCAGATCCCATCTGCTTGATTCAAGTACATCTCAGACAGCAGAAGGCCGGTGAGGAGGGCTTTTTTTTTTAAGAAGTGGATTTATTTAGAGAGAAACACACTCCACAGACAGAGTATGGGCCATATTAGAAGGTGAGAGTGGCCAGAGGGACTTTTTAAACAAAAATGATTAAAGTAGAGTTGATTTATGATGTTGTGTTAGTTTCTGTTCTACAGCAAAATGATTCAGTTATACATATGCACATATACATATGTTCCTTTTCATAGTCTTTTCCATTATGGTTTATCATGGGATATTGAATATCCTGGGCTATATAGTAGGACCTTGTTGTTTATCCATCCTATATATAATCATTTGCATCTGCTAAGTCCAAACTCGCAATCCATGCCTCCCCTCACCTCCTCCTCGGCCCTCTAGTCTATTCTGTGTGTCTGTGAGTCTGTTTCTGTCTTGTAGATAGGTTCATTTGTGTTGTATTTTAGATTCCACAAGTAAGTGATATCATAAGATATTTGCCTTTCTCTCTCTGACTTACTTAGTATGATAATCTCTAGGTCCAACCATGTAGCTGCAAAAGGCATTATTTCATTCTTTTAAAATTTCTGTAGAGTATTTCACTGTATATATGTGTCCTATCTTCTTTTTAAAATTTATTTATTTTTTAATTGAAGGATAATTGCTTTACAGAATTTTGTTGATTTCTGTCAAACCTCAACATGAATCAGCCATAGGTATACATATATCACCTACCTGTCCTGGGTCCTATCTTCTTTATCCGTTCATCTGTCAATGGACACTTAGGTTGTTCCCACGTCTTGGCTATTGTAAATAGTGCTGCTATGAACACTGGAGTGCGTGTGTCTCTTCTAAGTATGGTTTTCTCCCGATATATGTCTGGGAGCGAGACTGCACGATCATATGGCAACTCATTTTTTAATTTTTTGAGGAACCGTCATATTGTTTTCCAGTTGGCTGCACCAACCTACATTCCCACTAACAATATAGGAGGGTTCCCCTTTCTCTACACCCTGAGAAGGGGTTTTAAAGAACTGGATTCTTGCCCTCCTGCTCAAATTCTGAGCTTTGTTGTCTTTTAAGGAATTAAGAAATTGTTACCTCTTTGAAAGTTTCTTTATCGTTGCCCTGTTACAAAGTATCAAATGCATGCTAGTAACTAAAGTCCTTGAGCATCATTCGGATGTCCTTTGTGTATTGGTCATCTCTTAGGTTGACCCAAGTATAGTGTCAGGGGCTGGGATGAAGGATAAAGGGCTTAGGAGAAACTGCCCCCAAGGATGAGTGATCAGGAATCCACTATCTCAAGAGGCTTGGCAAACTGGGCCACAACACTCTTATCAGAGGATATTTTGTCTGGTGAGTTGGGGCAATATTTGGCAGAACTAAGAAGTAGTTTTAAGTTCTGGGATGTCATCTCAGAGAGCAGGAGGTGAGGGCGGAGGCTGGTGAGAGGAAAGCTCATGTTGGAATCTTTAACTGAGCTAATAATGTTCTAAGCTGGACTCTGACACTAAGTTCGAACTTGCAGAGTTAAATGTGAAACCATGGCAGACAGGGACCTAATCTTACAGGTGGGACCAGCCCTGTGAACAGTAGGAGGAGGCTCTTGTTCAGTCCAGCAAAGAGCATTTAGGAACTCTGCTGCTGTCACCATCAGAATTGGGCTATTACCTAAGAAAGAGAGTCTGCTCCATTCAAGGGCCCCGCCCCTGAGCCATTTGACCTGTTTTGGCCTTTGTTTTCTTCTTTTTGTCTTTGGCTGTGCTGTGTTTTGGTTGCTACACTTCGGTTTTTTGTAGTTACAGCAAGTGGGACTATTCTCTAGTTGCAATTGGTGGACTTTTCGTTGTGGTGGCTTCTCTTGTCGCAGAGCATAGGCTCTAGGGCCTGAGGGCTTCAGTAGTTGCCCCGAGGCATGTGGGATCTTCCAGGACTAGGGATCAAACCCATGTCCCCTGCATTGGCAGGTGGTTTCTTATCCACTGTGCCACCAGGAAAGTCCCTGTCCTTGGTTCTTTCTCCTGACTCCCCTGTTATACATCCATAGTTCACTTGGCAAGCTCTTGAGACACCCTTCCACACTGTCACATGTTGAGAATGAGTATATGAACACACCTTCCCCCTTGGGAACATCTTCCCAGCATTTAGCCTAGTAAAACTTGAGCTGGGCCCTTGGATAGGATCTGCACCACCTGGGCCTCTTACCCTTACCCTGGGCCAGGGGTGGGGAGGAAATGAGAAACAGGGGCACAAAGGAAGGTCTATTTTGTGTTCCTCTCTCTTTCCTCCTTGTGTTATTACCCTCTCCTTAATCTACCATCACAATCACTTAATACCTTAAAAAAAAATAGCTTCCTTTTCTCTGTTGTCAGATCTCACAAACAATATGGTGGTCTGCTTTCTACCTGTAATTCACTAAGGACTCCAAGTCAGCCTCCACGTTTCTTTTCTGTTACCATGTATTGCTTGAGAACATTGCTGCTTTGCGAGCTCTCAGAAAGTAGGTTGGGAGGCTAATTAAGATGGTTCACTGAGGTTCTTTAATAAGAGGGAATTCAGAGGAACGAGAAACATATACTTAAGGATAGGAGCAAAACCAATTGGAGGGCTGAAATGACATTTAATCTTTCAGGTCACAATGATGTCATTTGCTGCCCTAAATTAGTGGTTATCAGATCATCGGTGCTTGTTAAAAATAAGGGTTCCTGGGCACCTCCTCTGGCAATTTGGAGTCAGTGGACCTGGGATGGGTCCTGGGTGTCTTCCTTAACAAGAATGCTGAGAAATTCTTGGATGCCAGCAAGTTTGGAAGCCCTGTCTTCAAGTATCTATTACTGAACAGTCCCAGAGGATCTGAGGGTACACATGATTTTATTTTGTATAAAAATTTTCTCATAAAACTTATTGATTCAACCTTAAAGAACAGTTGGAAACATAAACTCTCTCTATTTCTGTTATTCAAATACAGTAGTTTCACCGCCTCAATTCCTTGTGTACTGCACTCACATTTCACATACTTGTGAACAAAAAACAAAGTACAGAAAGTTTTATTCGGCTGTTTTTTAGCAAAACATATCAGAAACATTTTTTTTCTTGATGTTATAGAAGGTTGGTAGTTATAATGTGAAATGTCTATAATTTATCTACTCATTTACCAAGTATTGCCCATTTCAGTTGCTTCTAACTTTTTATTTACATTATAGGTGATATAGAAACATTTAGTGGATATAGCTTTTATTAAAAAAAAAAACTTTAGGATAGTTTCTTAAAGATATTATTGAATTTAAGTGTGGATATTTTAAGGTCTACTGCTGCTAAGTCATTTCAGTCGTGTCCGACTCTGTATGACCCCAGAGATGGCAGTCCACCAGGCTCCCCCGTCCCTGGGATTCTCCAGGTGAGAACACTGGCGTGGGTTGCCATTTCCTTCTCCAATGCATGAAAGTGAAAAGTGAAAGGGAAGTCGCTTAGTCGTGTCCGACTCTTCGTGACCCCATGGACTGCAGCCCACCAGGCTCCTCTGTCCATGGGATTTTCCAGGCAAGAGTACTGGAGTGGGTTGCCATTTCCTTCTCCAATGCATGAAAGTGAAAAGTGAAAGTGAAGTCGTTCAGTCGTGTCCGACTCTTAGCGACCCCATGGACTGCAGCCTACCAGGCTCCTCCTTCCCTGGGATTTTCCAGGCAAGAGTACTGGAGTGGGGTGCCATTGCCTTCTCCTATTTTAAGGTCAAAGGGTTGCATATTGGAATATAAAATAGTTCCTCATTGGTAGAAACTGGTTGACTAGTTTCATGTTTAAAATGCTTGTAAACTTATGTCTCCACCTCTTTCTAATTAAAAGTACATTTTCCACTATTTGTATAATAACTGTTTAGTGTGCACTTCCTATATAGCAGTTACTGTTCTAATCATAAGGCCATGGGGAGCAAGGCAAAAAGGTGGGGTAAGATAGACAGTAAATGTACAAATAAGGAGACAAGGTAACCTTAGACGGCAATGACATAGAGTGTGACAAGATGCATGTGAAGTGTAATTGGGATTGATGAGTTCAGCTGGGTCTGGGTGGCAATGGGGAAGTGAGGTTGAGTCATGACCTGAGAGGCAAGACTGTGCTAACGAAGCGAAGGATGCAAGCAAGAGAATGTCAGGCGAGAGAACTGCAAATGCAAATGGCCTGGGGCGAAAGGAACTCTGTGGTTCTGACAGAAATCCAGGTGGGCGGGTGATAGTGAGAAGGACAGTGACAAGTTGAGGAAAGATCACGTAGACTCTTCTGGATCACGGGAACGAGACTGGATTTTATTCTAAGGGCTCCAGGAAGCTACTGTAGTCTTTTCAGCGGGAAGTAACATGTTCTGATTTGAAAAGGTCACTGCCTGCTGTGTTGAGATTGAATGAGAGGGGATTTAGTGATGTGGGTGGAAAAGTCAGGAACTATTTTAATGTCATCCTTGTTAAACAGATTTTTTTTTTTTCTAAGGAAACTACTGGGGAGTTTTGAGCTAGGAGGTCATATGAACGGCTATATTGTAAATGGATCATTCTGGCTTCAGGGAAGCTCCAGGAAGCTACTGTAGTCTTTTCAGGGAAGAGAATAGTCATAGTTATAAGATCTGGCAGAAGTGGAGTGGGGGCAGGGGATGGAAGCATGGAGACCAGTTAGGAGGTTCTCACATCAGGCACGAGATGGTGGGGCTTGGACCAGAGTGGAAGAAGGGAAGGTAGCGAGAAGGGATCAGATTTTGGATATCCTTACAGTGTAGATGAGACCAAAGAAAATACAGATAAAATACAGAGTAAAGTTAAAGATGTCAGCAAAATCCAAACAAATGAAAGAAGGAAGACATTTCCTGAGATGGGGAACACTGGGAGGAAGCTTAGGGTGAAAAGAATTAAGAGTTCTGTTTTGAACCTACTAAGTTTTCTTTTAAAATCAGCTTTATAGAGGTATGATTTGCATATGGTAAAGTGCACACATTTTTAAAAATTTAAATATGATAGCGTAGTTTTATTTCCAAATGTTAAACAAATCTTGAAACAAGCCAAAATTTTTGTGATATAACATCCTTTTACCTAGATTCAAGCAATTTATATTTTATTTAGGTTTTAAATTTTTTTTTATTTATTTATTTTAATCGGAGGCTAATTACTTTACAATATTGTGGTGGTTTTTGCCATACATCAACATGAATCAGTCATGGGTGTACATGTGTCCCCCCATCATGAACCCCCCTGCCACCTCCCTCCTCCCTTCATCCGTCCGGGTTGTCCCAGAGCACCAAATTTGAGTGCCCTCTTTCATGCATTGAACTTGCACTGGTCATCTATTTTACATATGGTAATATACATGTTTCAATGCTGTTTTCTCATATTGTGCCACCCTTGCCTTCTCCCACATAGTCCAAAAGTCTGTTCCTTACATCTGTGTCTCTTTGGCTGTCTTGCATATAGGATCGTTGTTACTGTCTTTCTAAATTCCATATATATGCATTAATATACTGTTTTGGTGTTTATCTTTCTGATTTACTTCACTCTGTATAGTAGGCTCCAATTTCATCCACCTCATTAGAACTGCTGCTGCTGCTGCTAAGTCGCTTCAGTCGTGTCCGACTCTGTGTGACCCCACAGATGGCAGCCCACCAGGCTCCGCTGTCCCTGGGATTCTCCAGGCAAGAACACTGGAGTGGGTTGCCATTTCCTTCTCTAATGCATGAAAGTGAAAAGTGAAAGTTGCTCAGTAAGTGTCCGACTCTTTGTGACCCCATGGACTACAGCCTACCAGGCTCCTCCATCCATGGGATTTTCCATGCAAGAGTACTGGAGTGGGTTGCCATTGCCTTCTCCATCATTAGAACCGACTCAAATGCATTTTTTTTTAATAGCTGAGAAATATTCCATTGTGTATATGTACCACAACTTTGTTAGCCATTTGTCTGCTGATGGACATCTAGATTGCTTCCATATCCTAGGTATTATAAACAGTGCTGCAATGTCTCTTTCAGTTCTGGTTTCCTCAGTATGTATGCCCAGCAGTGGGACTGCTGGGTCATATGGCAGTTCTATTTCCAGTTTTTTAAGGAATCTCCACACTGTTCTCCATGGGGCTGTACTAGTTTGCATTCCCACCAACAGTGTAAGAGGGTTCCCTTTTCTCCTCTCCTTCACCAGAATTTATTGTTTGTAGACTTTTTGATGGCAGCCATTCTGAAATGGTACCTCATTGTGGTTTTGATTTGCATTTCTCTGATAATGAGTGATGTTGAACATCTTTTCACGTGTTTGCTAGCCATCTGTATGTCTTCTTTGGAGAAATGTCTGTTTAGTTCTTTGGCCCATTTTTTGATTGGGTTGTTTATTTTTCTGGTATTGAGCTGCATGATCTGCTTGTATGTTTTGGAGATTAATTGTCAGTTGTTTCATTTGCTATTATTTTCTTCCTTTCTGAAGGCTGCCTTTTCACCTTGCTTATAGTTTCCTTCGTGGTACAAAAGCTTTTAAGTTTAATTAGGTCCCATTTGTTTTTTTTTTGCTTTTATTTCCATTACTCTGGGAGGTGGGTCATAAAGGATCTTGCTGTGATTTATGTCAGAGAGTGTTCTGCCTTTGTTTTCCTCTAAGAGTTTTATAGTTTCTGGTCTTACGATTAGATCTTTAATCCATTTTGAGTTTACTTTTTTGTGTGGTGTTAGAAAGTGTTCTAGTTTCATTCTTTTCCAGGTAGTTGACCAGTTTTCCCAGCACCACTTGCTGAAGAGATTGTCTTTTCTCCATTGTATATTTTTGCCTCTTTTGTCAAAGATAAGGTGTCCATACGTGCATGGATTTATCTCTGGGCTTTCTATTTTGTTCCATTGATCTATATTTCTGTCTGTGCCAGTACCATACTGTCTTGATGACTGTAGCTTTGTAGTATAGTATGAAGTCAGGCAGGTTGATAAGTGCATACATTTTTAAAAACATTTATTTTTATTTATTTGGCTCCTCCAGGTCCTTCATTGCAGCATGCACGAAGGGATCGAATCTGGGCCCCTGCATTGGGAGTGAGGAGTCTTAGCCACTGGACCATCAGAGGAGTCCCAGAGTGCACACATTTTGATGAGTTATGTCAAACGTACAGGCTCATGCAAGCACTACCACAATCAAGGTATAGAATATTTTCTGAAATTTCATATAAAAATACTGTACTTTAAACTGATTTTCTCTCCAAAATGGTATAACTTCTTAGAAATGATTTTAAAACTTAAAAATTAAAAGTTATTTCAGAACACCAAAAAGTCAGGACAAAGATATAACAGAATTGGCAAATTTATAATTACATAAGATATATTTGGTTTATAATGTTTTTGTAGTGTTTAGCTTTCAAGCATTTATTTCACACTCATTTGTATTAAGTGCATACGCCTGGGACTGCTGATCAAGATCCACAGGTTTCCTGCCTTCGTTAGTCTTATGGTCAAGCAGGAAAGAGAGAACTACCAAAAAAGTTTTCTAAATATAACTTTAGGGGAAGTAGGTGATGTAAGTAAAAGGGGGAAAAACACCTTGAAACAAAAAAGCAAGCGTGTGTTTATACTAATTAAGAAATAAATTTGACCTGACACCATAAAGTATCTAGAAGAAAACAGAGAATTAAGCTCTTGTGACATCAGTCTTGGCAATGATTTTTTGGATTTGACACCAAAAGCAAGCACAACAAAAGCAGGGGGAAAAAAGTGGGACTACATCAAACTGCAAAGTTTCTGCACAGCTAAGGAAAGTGAAAGTGAAAGTTGCTCAGTCGTCCAGAATTCTCCAGGCCAGAATACTGTGGTGGGTAGCCTTTCCCTTCTCCCGGGGATCTTCCCAACCCAGGTCTCCTGCATTGCAGGCAGATTCTTCACCAGCTGAGCCACAAGGGAAGCTCAAGAATACTGGAGCCTATCCCTTCTTCAGTGAATCTTCCCGACTCAGGAATCGAACTGGGGTCTTGTGCATTGCAGGCGGATTCTTTGCCAACTGAGCTATCAGGGAGGCCCCACAGCAAAGGAAAGCATCTACAAAATGAAAAGGCAACCCATCGAGTGGGAGAAAATCTTTGCAAATCATACATCTGTTCTTGCTGTTCAGCAACTAAGTCGTGTCTGACTCTTTGCAACCCCATGGACTGCAGCACCAGAAGCAGAAGATATTAAGAAGAGGTGGCAAGGATACACAGAACTATATCAAAAAGATCTTCATGACCCAGATAATCATAATACTGTGATCACTCACCTAAAGCCAGATATCCTGGAATGTGAAGTCAAGTGGACCTTAGGAAGCATCACTATGAACAAAGCTAGTGGAGGTGATGGAATTCCAGTTGAGCTATTTCAAACCTAAAAGATGATGCTGTGAAAGTGCTACACTCAATATGCCAGCAAATTTGGAAAACTCAGCAGTGGCCACATGACTGGAAAAGGTCAGTTTTCATTCCTAATCCCAAAGAAAGGCATTGCCCAAGAATGCTCAAACTACCGCACAATTACACTCATCTCACATGCTGGTAAAGTAATGCTCAAAATTCTCCAAGCCAGGCTTCAACAATATGTGAATTGTGAACTTGCAGATGTTCAAGCTGGATTTAGAAAAGGCAGAGGAACCAGAGATCAAATTGCCAATACCCGCTGGATCATTGAAAAAGGAAGAGTTACAGAAAAACATCTATTTTTGCTTTATTAACTATGCCAAAGTCTTTGACTGTGTGGATCACAATAAACTGTGGAAAATTCTGAAAGAGATGGGAACACCATACCACCTGACCTGCCTCCTGAGAGATCTGTATGCAGGTCAAGAAGCAACAGTTAGAACTGGACATGGAACAACAGACTGGTTCCAAATAGGAAAAGGAGTACGTCAAGGCTGTATATTGTCACTGTGCTTATTTAACGTGTATGCAGAGTACATCATGAGAAATGCTGGGCTGGATGAAGCACAAGATGGGATCAAGATTGCCAGGAGAAACATCAATAACCTAAGATATGCAGATGACACCACCGCTATGGCAGAAAGCAAAGAAGAACTAAAGAGCCTCTTGATGAAAGTGAAAATGGAGAGTGAAAAAGTTGTCTTAAAACTCAACATTCAGAAAACAAAGATCATGGCATCTGGTCCCATCATTTCATGGCAAGTACATGAGGAAACAGTGGAAACAGAGGCAGACTTTTTTGGGGGGGCTCTAAAACCACTGCAGATGGTGACTGCAGCTATGACATTAAAAGATGCTTGCTCCTTGGAAGAAAAGTTGTGACCAACCTTGACAGCATCTTAAAAAGCAGAGACATTACTTTGCCAACAAGGTCCATCTAGTCAAGGCTTTGGTTTTTCCAGCAGTCATGTATGGATGTGAGAGTTGAACTATAAAGAAAGCTGAGTGCAAAAGAATTGATGCTTTTGCACTGTGGTGTTGGAGAAGACTCGTGAAAGTCCTTTGGACTGCAAGGAGACCCAACCACTTCATCCTAAAGGAAATCAGTACTGAATGTTCATTGGAAGGACTGATGCTGAAGCTGAAGCTCCAGTACTTTGGCTACCTGATGTGAAGAACTGACTCACTGGAAAAGACCCTGATGCTGGGCAAGATTGAAGATGGGAGGAGAAGGGGACAACAGAGGATGAGATGATTTGATGGCATCATCAACTCAATGGACATGAGTTTGAGCAAGCTCCGGGAGATGGTGAAGAACAGGGAAGCCTGGTGTGATGCAGTCCATGGGGTCACAGAGAGTTGGACATGACTGAGCGACTGAACAACAACAAGAACAACAGCCTTCTTTATGGTCAAACTCTCACATCCATGCATGACTACTGGAAAAACCATAGCTTTGATTAGATGGACCTTTGTAAAGTAATGTCATTGCTTTTTAATACACTGTCTAGGTTTGTTATAGCTTTTCTTCCAAGAAGCAAGCATCTTTTAATTTCATGGCGGCAGTCACTGTCTTCAGTGATTTTGGAGCCCAAGAAAATAATGTCTGTCACTGTCTCCATTGTCTCCCCGTTTAAATGCATGAATTGATGGGACTGGATGCCATGAGCTTTGTTTTTGAATGTTGAGTTTTAAGCCAGCTTTTTCATTCTCCTCTTTCACTTTCATCAAGAGGCTCTTTAGTTCCTCTTTGCTTTCTGCTATAAGGGTGGTGTCATCTGCATATCAGAGAAGGCAATGGCAACGCACTCCAGTACTCTCACCTGGCAAATCCCATGGACAGAGGAGCCTGGTAGGCTGCAGTCCATGGGGCAGCTAGGAGTTGGACACTACTGAGCGACTTCCCTTTCACTTTTCACTTTCATGCATTGGAGAAGGAAATGGCAACCCACTCCAGTGTTCTTGCCTGGAGAATCCCAGGGACATGGGAGCCTGGTGGGCTGCCGTCTATGGGGTAGCACAGAGTCGGACACGACTGAAGCGACTTAGCAACAGCAGCAGCAGCATCTGCACATCTGAGGTTATTGATATTTCTGGCAATCTTAATTTCAGGTTTTGTTTCATCCAGCCTGGTATGTCACATGATGTACTCTGCATATAAGTTACATAAACAGGGTGACAATATAGAACCTTGATGTCCCCCTTTCCCTATTTTGAACAGGAAGTTTGTTCATAATCTGATAAGCGGTTAATATTCCAAGTATATAAAGAGTTCATACAACTCAGTAGCAAAAATAGTATATAAAGAATTCATACAAATCAATAGCAAAAAAAAAAAATCCAATTAAAAAATGGGCAGAGTAAATGATTAGGCTTTTATTTTTTGCCCAAAGAAGACATCAGTTCAGTTTAGCTCGGTCCAAGCTCATGACTTCATCAGTTCAGTTTAGCTCATGTCCGACTCTTTGCGACCCCGTGGACTGCAGCATGCTAGGCTTCCCTGTCCATAGATGACCTATAGGTACAGGAAAAGATGCTCAACATCACTAACTGTCAGAGAAATATGAATCAAAACCACCATGCGATGTCACCTCACACCTATCAGAATAGCCATCATCAAAAAGACAAGAAGTAACAAGTGTTGGTGAGGATATGGAGAAAAGTGAACTCTACTGCACCGTTGGTGGGAATGTAATTTGATGCAGCCACTATAAAAAACAGTATAGAGGTTCCTCAAAGCATTAAATATAGAACTATCCTATATATTGTCACCCTGTTTATTTAACTTATATGCAGAGTACATCATGAGAAACGCTGGGCTGGAAGAAGCACAAGCTGGAATCAAGATTGCCGGGAGAAATACCAATAACCTCAGATATGCAGATGACACCACCCTTATGGCAGAAAGTGAAGAGGAACTCAAAAGCCTCTTGATGAAAGTGAAAGTGGAGAGTGAAAAAGTTGGCTTAAAACTCAACATTCAGAAAACTAAGATCATGGCATCCAGTCCCATCACTTCATGGCCAATAGATGGGGAAACAGTGGAAACAGTGTCAGGCTTTATTTTTCTGGGCTCCAAAATCACTGCAGATGGTGACTGCAGCCATGAAATTAAAAGATGCTTACTCCTTGGAAGGAAAGTTATGACCAACCTAGATAGCATATTCAAAAGCAGAGACATTACTTTGCCAACAAAGGTTCGTCTAGTCAAGGCTATGGTTTTTTCTGTGGTCATGTATGGATGTGAGAGTTGGACTGTGAAGAAGGCTGAGCATCGAAGAATTGATGCTTTTGAACTGTGGTGTTGGAGAAGACTCTTGAGAGTCCCTTGGACTGCAAGGAGATCCAACCAGTCCATCCTAAAGGAGATCAGTCCTGGGTGTTCTTTGGAAGGACTGATGTTGAAGCTGAAACTCCAGTACTTTGGCCACCTCATGAGAAGAGTTGACTCATTGGAAAAGACTCTGATGCTGGCAGGGACTGGGGGCAGGAGGAGAAGGGGACGACAGAGGATGAGATGGCTGGATGGCATCACTGACTCAATGGACGTGAGTCTGAGTGAACTCCGGGAGTTGGTGATGGACAGGGAGGCCTGGCGTGCTGCGATTCATGGGGTCGCAAAGAGTCGGACATGACTGAGCGACTGATCTGATCTGATCCTATAATTCAGCAATTTCACTTCTGACTGTTCAGCCAAAGAAAATGAAAATACTAGTTCAAAATGATATATCCTCTCCCATGTTTTTTGGAGCTATTTTTATTTTAAACAATAGCCAAGATAAGAATACTACTGTCTACTGATGAAGTGTTGTTAGTTGCTCAGTATGTCCAACTCTTTGTGACCCCCATGGATTGTAGCTCACCACACCCCTCATTCCATGGGATTCTCCAGAACCTAATACTGGATTGGGTTGCCGTGCCCTTCTTCAGGCAATCTTCCTGACCCAGGGATCAAACCCGAGTCTCCTGCTTTGCTGCCAGATTCTTTACCATGTACGTCATCAGGGAAGCCTTACTGATAAATGAATGGATTAAAAAAAATGTGGTACAGGAATACCTTGTTTTATTGGACTTTGCTTTATTGCGCTTCACAGATATTGCATTTTTTCTGTAAATTGAAAGTTTGTGGCAACTCTGCATTGTCAGATGATGGTTAACATTTTTGATCAGTGAGCTATTTTTGTTTGTTTGTTCGTTTATTTATTTGGCCAGATGTTAGTTGGGATATGCAGGATATTTTTTTTTCCCTATTTGCAGCATGTGGCATCTTTAGTTGAAGGCCAGGGATTGAACCTGGGCCCCCTGCATTGGCAGCATGAAGTCATAGCCACTGGACCACCAGGGAAGTCCCAGTGAAGTATTTTTAAAGTAAGAAAGGTACTGAACATTTTCATCACCCCCAAAGATTCCCTTGTGCCCCTTCCAAGTCAATCCCCACTCCTCATGCCCCTTGCTCTAGGCAATCACTGAGATTGCATTCTATCATGACACACTGGATTTTTCTTTTTGTCCTGTCAGTTCAGTTCAGTTGCTCAGTCGTGTCTGACTGTCTGCGATCCCATGATTCGCAGCACTCCAGGCCTACCTGTCCATCACCATCTCCCAGAGTTCACCCAGACTCACGTCCATTGAGTCAGTGATGCCATCCAGCCATCTCATCCTCTGTCGTCCCATTCTCCTCCTGCCCCCAGTCCCTGCCAGCATCAGAGTCTTTTCCAATGAGTCAACTCTTCTCATGAGGTGGCCAAAGTACTGGAGTTTCAGCTTCAACATCAGTCCTTCCAAAGAACACCCAGGACTGATCTCCTTTAGGATGGACTGGTTGGATCTCCTTGCAGTCCAAGGGACTCTCAAGAGTCTTCTCCAACACCACAGTTCAAAAGCATCAATTCTTCGGTGCTCAGCCTTCTTCACAGTCCAACTCTCACATCCATACATGACCACAGAAAAAACCATAGCCTTGACTAGACGGACCTTTGTTGGCAAAGTAATGTCTCTGCTTTTGAATATGCTATCTAGGTTGGTCATAACTTTCCTTCCAAGGAGTAAGCATCTTTTAATTTCATGGCTGCAGTCACCATCTGCAGTGATTTTGGAGCCCAGAAAAATAAAGCCTGACACTGTTTCCACTGTTTCCCCATCTATTGGCCATGAAGTGATGGGACCGGATGCCATGATCTTGGTTTTCTGAATGTTGAGCTTTAAGCCAACTTTTTCACTCTCCACTTTCACTTTCATCAAGAGGCTTTTGAGTTCCTCTTCACTTTCTGCCATAAGGGTGGTGTCATCTGCATATCTGAGGTTATTGGTATTTCTCCTGGCAATCTTGATTCCAGCTTGTGCTTCTTCCAGCCCAGCGTTTCTCATGATGTACTCTGCATATAAGTTAAATAAACAGGGTGACAATATACAGCCTTGATGTACTCCTTTTCCTATTTGTCCTGTAGGTTTGTGTAAATGGAATCATAAGTGCCGGGCACAGGAAGATGAATCAGACATGGTCCACTGTCTGGCACAGGGTTTCTCAACTTTTAAGCCTGTGTCCTCTTTGATAACGATGGAAATCTCAGGTCCTGTCCTGATTTACAGGGTAAGTCTATAGGGAGGCATGACCCCCTGTCTCCTGCTTTCTTAAGACTTTGACAAACGCTGCTTCTTTGTATTCTCTGCAGCCAAGAAGACCTTGTTGAACATTATTTTCAGATGTACCGAAAATGTATCAAAAAGGAAAAACTTTCCTTTTTTCCAATATAAAATTATATTACAACATTATAATGTGATTTCAAATTACATAGTTCACATCTCCAAATTTTGAGAAATTCCCGTCTTGGGGGTGGGGGTAGGAGAAGGGAATGGTCCTTACCTTTGAGAATTACTTGTCTATTTTTTTTTTTTTCCTGGCTATGGGGTCAGCTTGTAGGATCTTAGTTCCTCAACCAGAGATTGAACCCAGTCCACGACAGTAGGTTTCTCAGATGGTGCTACTTACCAAGAACCCACCTGCCAACGTAGGAGATGTAAGAGATACAGGTTCAATCCCTGGGTGAGGAATGGCAACCACTCTTGAATACTCTCCGGTATTCTTGCTTGGAGAATCCCATGGACAAAGGAGCCTGGCAGGCTACAGTCCATAGTGTTGCAAAGAGTCGGACACAACTGAGGTGACCTTGCATGCATGCATGCACAGCAGTGAAAGCGCAGAGTCCTACCTGCTTGACTGACAGAGAAGTCCCATCACTTGTCTGTTCTAACAATCACGTGGAAATCAGATGACTGACCATTGGCATTGATCTGCCAGAGGACATTCTGGGAAGAGTTGTACAGCCTTCTGCCTCATCCTGCCTCATTTAAAGAGCTTGGCCTTTTACGGGTGCCAAACATTTAATGATCACAGACCAAAGCAATTACTCATGTCTTTGTTTTATATCCTTTGGCTTCCTGATATTATTTTTAATAGTTCTCCCATAATCACGTAATAGCTCATTTATAAGGTCATCGGGATCCAGGAAATAATGAGCATTCAAATAGGTTTACCAGAGACTTCAGGTAGTTATACAGGCAGGGCATTCCCAGCTGGGCTGTTGTGGGATTTAGTTTTTACAGCAAAGAAATTACAAAGTATCATATTGCAGTTGCAGAAGAATGTATACCTCTTGGAATCTAATGTGTTCTAATAGAACATTGCAATTCTGACTAGTGGGAGGGCAGCGTACAGGGCAGTAGCTGTGGAGGAGGGTTAGTTTGTCAGAAGGAAAGAAGCGTTGATTTATTTAGGGAATAAGTAAATGTTGTTTAGGAACATCCTCCTTTTCTTCCTCCTCCTCCTCTTTATGACAGTAATTGTCAGAATGACTTTGTACTAGGTTTTCATTTTCAGCCCAAGATTTTATAGCTTTTTCACTAATGTTCAAATTCCAAAGAGCAGGTATTAGAGTAGGAGGAATAAAAAATATATATTGAGAAAGGAAAAAAAAGAAAAAAGAGAGAAAAGCTAGACATTGATTCGTTTTTCTAGTTACTATAAAATCTGTGCCTGTGTTGAGCCATCAGCAGGGAGCTGGATAACATTATTTTAGTTCCTATAGATGTTTCTGTGGCTGTTGATGACTATATCACACACTATTTCCTTTGTGAGAGCTTGCAGGAAAAAGTTTTTCTCTGGTTTTAACCGGGAACGGTTGTTCTTTTCCTGTGCAACAGATTGCCTTAAATTTCTGAGAGTCCTGTGCATCATGTAATTGATCATATTTTTTTTCCATTCTAGAATCTTGAGTTCAGAATTTGTGACTCTCAGTGGCTCTACCCAGTGAATAAGCCCTCCTAACCTCCTTCTACTTTTTCTACCCTGATTGTCTCTTCATTCTGATTTCCTCACTTGATTTCATTTTATTACAGGGTATTGTAGGAGTATTGAGACATGCTGTATCCTTTTTGAAAACAAGGGCATATAAGTAAACAGTAATTAAAAACCCGAGGAGGAGAAATGCTTTGCTAGTAAGGGACCTTGGGCAGTTGTCTTGTGGTTCTGCAGTTTGAGTTTTTATTGGAAGTGTTAGTGCTTTAAGGCACCGATTCTGGACCCTGGCCACTGGGGTACTTCCTGTTTGATCTAAGGGAAGTCATTTAACTTCTTCATGCCAGTAGTTTTCTGCTTAAGCTGATTCATCTAATTTTTTTTCATTTACCATTATTATTCAGGAATCCATTTGTTTGCTTTAATCTTCTAGGTTCTCTGTGTCTAGGGCATTACTGTCTTTTAGTCACAACATAGTCAGTGTATCAGTTATTTCCATTCTGTGTAACAAATTACCCCCAAATTTAGCAAATTAAAGCAATACATATTTATTATGTCATAGTTACTAAGAATCTGGAATCTCTGATGGACTTAACTGGTCCTCTGCTTCAGAGTTTCTTACAACGCAGAAATCAGGGTGTTATCTGAAGGCTCAACTGGGGAGGCATCAGGTTCCAACCTCACACACATGGTTGTTGTTCTTTTGGGCTTTTCTAAAAAACTGAAGTATAACTTATCTACAATTTTGCATTAGTTTCAGGTGTGCAGCAAAGTGACTATGATCATATATCTATTTCTATGTCTATCTGTCAATTATTTCTTTTTATTCTTTTCCATTATAGGTTGTTACTGAATATAGTACCCTGTGCTATATGGTAAATCCTTGTGGTTTATTTTATATATGGTAGTATGTATCTGCCAATCCCATACTCCTAATTTATCCCTTCCCTCTTTCCCCTTTGGTAACCATAAGTTTGTTTTCTATGTCTGTGAGTCTGTCTGTTTCTGTTTGTAAATAAGTTCAGTTATATTATTTTTTAGAGTTCACATGTAAGTGATATCCTATAGTATTTGTCCAACTCTGTCTGATTTGCTTTAGTTAGTATGATACTCTCTAGACCCATCCATGTTGCTGCAAATGGCATTATTTCATTCTCTAGTATGGCCAAGTAATATTCCATTATATATATGTGTACACATTTTCTTAAACCAGTCGTATGTTGATGGGCACTTGAATTGTTTCTACGTCTTGAATATTGTGAATGATGCTGCTGTGAACATTGAGGTGCACATATCCCTCCGAATTAGAGTTGTAGTCTTTTCTAGACTTTTCTATATATACCTTAAGGAGTGGGATTGCTTAATCATATGGTAGCTCTATTTTTAGTTTCTTAAGGAACCTCCATACTATTTTCCATAGTGGCTGCACCAATTTACATTCCTCCCAACACTGTAGGGAGGGTTCCCTTTTCTCCACACACTCTCCAAGTCTACATTTATTATCTGTAGACTTTTTGATGATGGCCGTGGGTCACTGTAGTTTTGATTTGCACTTCTCTAATAATTTGGATTCTGTGATTATGGTTTGTGTGTCTGCCCTCTGATGTCTCTTGCAACACCTACCATCTTATTTGGGTTTCTCTTACCTTGGACGTAGGGTATCTCTTCAGGGCTGCTCCAGCAAAGCGCAGCTGCTGCTCCTTACCTTGGATGAGGGGTATCTCCTCACAGCCGCCCCTCCTGACCTTGAACGTGGAGTAGATCCTCTCAGCCCTCCTGCGACCACGCAGCCACTGCTTCTTGGACATGGGGTTGCTCCTCTCGGCCGCTGCCCTGACCCCTGAACTAAGATCATGGCATCTGGTCCCATCATTTCATGGGAAATAGATGGGGAAACAGTGGAAACAGTGTCAGACTTTATTTTTCTGGGCTCCAAAATCACTGCAGATGGTGATTGCAGCCATGAAATTAAAAGATGCTTACTCCTTGGAAGGAAAGTTATGACCAACCTAGATAGCATATTCAAAAGCAGAGACATTACTTTGCCAACAAAGGTCTGTCTAGTCAAGGCTAAACAAAGGTCTGTCTAGTCAAGGCTATGGTTTTTCCAGTGGTCATGTATGGATGTGAGAGTTGGACTGTGAAGAAAGCTGAGTGCCAAAGAATTGATGCTTTTGAACTGTGGTGTTGGAGAAGACTCTTGAGAGTCCCTTGGATTGCAAGCAGATCTAACTAGTCCATTATAAAGGAGATCAGTCCTGGGTGTTCTTTGGAAGGACTGATACTAAAGCTGGAACTCCAATACTTTGCCACCTCATGCGAAGAGTTGACTCATGGGAAAAGACTCTGATGCTGGGAGGGATTGGGGGCAGGAGGAGAAGGGGATGACAGAGGATGATGCCATCCTCTGGATGGATCATCACCGACTCGATGGATATGAGTTTGGGTGAACTCCGGGAGTTGCTGATGGACCGGGAGGCCTGGAGTGCTGCAATTCACGGGGTCGCAGAGTCGGACGCAACTGAGTGACTGAACTGAACTGAACTGAACAATTTGGATTCAGTTCTTTAAGGGTTGTTGGACCGACGCCTCCCTCAGTACTTTGCCATTTGCTTTGTTGAAATCAATAATAGGGAATTCCGTGGTGGTCCAGTGGCTAAGATTTTGCACTCCCAATGCAGGGAGCCTAGGTTCAATCCCTGGTCAGGGAACTAGATCCCACATGGTGCAACAAAGAGTTCGCATGCCCCAACTAAAGATCCTGCCTGCCATAACTAAAAATAAAAAAGGATCCTTCATGCCACAGTGAAGGTCGTAGATCCCATGTGCTGCAACTAAGACCCAGTACAGCTAAATAAATACTTTTTTAAAAACCCAGTAATAGAGTTGTTCTGCTAGCAAGATGAAAGCCACAATCTTTTGTAACCTAATGTATAATACTCTGTCTGATCTTTGTTCCTGTTTCCTGGAAGATAACCTCTAAAGCCTTGGAATTTCCTGAGTTATAGGAATGTCTTTGTTATTCGTGGTGGGACCCTCAACCATACCTGAGTTCATGAAGTGACTCAGGATGGAAAGTCAGATTAGAGGGTTCGAATTTTCAGCTCAACCTCTAGGGAGAGAAAGGGGTTGGAAACTGAGTTCAGCCAATGATTAGATCAACCCAGCACACCGATAAAAACTTTGGCAACTGAAGCTCAGTGAGCTTCCTTGTTAGTGAACACCTTGATGAACCAAGAGGTTGCTGTGTCCTGATTCTATAGAGAGAGAACATGAGAACTCTGCATCTGGGACCCTTCCCTAACTTTGCTTTGCATGTCTCTCCATTTGCCTGGTCCTCATTTGTATGCTTTGCAGTAAAACTGTAAAAGTAGAGCACGTCCCTGAGTGTTGTGAGTTGTTCTAATGAACTGTTGAATCTGAGAGGGTCTTGTGAATCCTAGGATCTGGAGCCAGTTGCTCAGAAGGACCAGTGGCTTGGGGATGCCCAAACTTGTGACTGGCATCTAAAGTATAGGCAATCTCGTTGGGGTCTGTGCCCTTAAATCTGTGGACTCTGTAGTCACTCCAGGTGGTTCGTGTCAGATTGCATTGCAGTATTGCACCTAATCATGAAATGACATCCCATCACTTTTGCTGTATTCTGTTGTTTAGAAGCAGTCGGAAGGTTCAGCCCACACTGGAAGGGAGAGGGCTGGATAAGCATGTGATCTCCAGGAGGCAGAGAACATTGGCAGCCTTACCAGAAGTTTTTGATCACAGTCAGTGTAGCCTACAAAGTAAGGTTACTTGTCTTAGAACATCTTGATTGATTAGATGCACATGAGGTCATGGATTGTGAAATGTTAACGCTGGAAAGGATCTTAGGTATTGTCTAGTCTAGTTCAACCCTTTTGTTTTACAGATGAGAAAAATCAGGCTTAGTGTGCATAGGTGTCTTGCTTGAGAGCATGCAATGAGCCAGTGTCAAGGTCAGGACAAGAACTCAATGCTCTTTTCCCAATACCATGCTAAGTTATTTAATCTAGCCGATACGTAAATCAAAACTGCTATAGATAAATGTGTGTGCTTAGTCACCCTGACATGTCCAACTCTTTGTGACTGCATAAACTGTAGCTCTCCAGGCTCATCTGTCCATGGAATTTTCTAGGCAAGAATACAGGAGTGGGTTGCCATTTCCTCCTTCAGGGCTATTGATAAATAGTTATATTGATTAAAACACATTCACAGAGTTTATGGACTCCTTAGCCGAGAGAGAAAACTCCAAGGATGAGAAGATTCAGGTAGGGTCAAAGATTTTGCAAAAGACAAAGATTTT
Source organism: Bos grunniens (assembly GCF_055505025.1). NCBI lineage: Eukaryota > Metazoa > Chordata > Mammalia > Artiodactyla > Bovidae > Bos > Bos grunniens. The sequence goes on from NC_141180.1 coordinate 53,830,850, forward strand.
AACTGACATAAAATTGAAAAAACTCTTTGTTTCCAGGACATGATGCTGTGATTTTTTTTTTTTTAATTTAGACAATTGAATTAAGAAGGAGGCAAACAAAATGTAGAAGCAAAAGAAAATTAAGCTTCAGACTCACAGTTCACAGTATTAGTCATGCTCTCTAGACTGGTCCATACATGAATTCAGCTTCTTGATTAGCGTCATGATCAGTGGCAGGGGAGTTCTAGAATCTGTACTGAAACAAATGTTGCGCACCTCACAACATGCCAGCAGAAATTGTATGATATGCTGAAGTGGTTTGACTTTAAATAAGATGGGCAGAAAAAATGCTATTAGGACATAATAAAGAAGCTAATTGTGGCTTCTCTAATTGGGTTTACAAAATAGCTTCAATTCTGACCTCTGATCAGGTTGCCAGGAAACAGCAGATTTTCGTATTGCAGGATTTGGAGAGAGTGGGCAGGAAGCAATGGTCTGCTTCGTTTTCAGCAAAGGCACAGGGCAGCTCCCACAGTCAAGGTAAAATTCAAACAATAATTCAGGACTAACAGGGGCTTTGGCTTCCAAAGGCATTTTTGGAAGAAAGGACTTCTTATAGCAGAGTGTAGTCCTGTCACTGATCATAAACAATGTTACTAACCATAAACAATGTCACTAACCCTATCATCTTTACCAATAAGACTGTGCCCTTTGGTGTGTAATTCACAACTGATACTCCCAGCAGTGTTATCTCTCTTACCACAAAGTGAATCCTTTGTTCCATTCCAACAAAGTTACTCAGAGTTCCTCAGTCAGGGAACCCAGCCTCCTATGGGGTTCACTTATGGCGGTCGTTCCCAACCTCAGGGCCTTAGACCAGTACCTCCTGTCAGATTGGTGGCAGCATTAGATTAGAAATAAAGTGCAAAATAAATGTAATGAGCTTGGATCATCCTGAAACCAGCCCTCACATCCCCAGTCTGTGGAAAAATTGTCTCCCATGAAATTGGTTCCTGATGCCAAAAAGGTTGAGGACCACTGACCTATGACTGCTATGTCACCTATGACATTTTTGCCCTTATGTCGAATCCTCTTACAATACAGGAGACCCCTGGTTCAATTCCTGGGTCGGGAAGATTCACTGGAGAAACGATAGGCTACCCAGTCCAGTACTCGGGCTTTCCTTGTGGCTCAGCTGGTGAAGAATCCGCCTGCAATACAGGAGACCTGGGTTGGGAAGATCCCCTGGAGAAGGGAAAGGCTATCCACTCCAGTGTTCTGGCCTGGAGAATTCCATGGACTGTATAGTCCATGGGGTCACAAAGAGTCAGACACGACTGAGCGACTTTTACTTTCACATTCTCTATTCCATCTAAATCTTCCTCATTTTTCTGGACCAGGTAGTCTCTTCCTCTCTGGGAAACTTCACATATGACTCCACTTTATCACTGAACAAAAGGCTAGCATTGTGCTGCTGCTGCTGCTGCTAAGTCACTTCAGTCGTGTCCAACTCTGTGTGACCCCATAGACGGCAGCCCACCAGGCTCCCCTGTCCCTGGGATTCTCCAGGCAAGAACACTGGAGTGGGTTGCCATTTCCTTCTCCAATGCATGAAAGGGAAAAGGGAAAGTGACATGACTCTTAGTGACCCCATGGACTGCAGCCTACTAGACTCCTCCGTCCATGGGATTTTCAGGCAAGAGTACTGGAGTGGGGCACCAGGGTGCTAAGTGCTTTATAAATATTAATTCAATCCTTACAGTAGCTTTCAGAGGTAAATCCTATTGTTACTGTCAAATGAAGGCTCAGGGAGAGGAGCATTTTGAAAAGGAAAGAAAAAATTCACTTACAAAGAACACAGGAGAGGCAAACTTAAGCAGGTCTGGCTCAGCAAACCCAAACACAGGATTTAAAGGGATAAACCTAAAAGTTACCAAGGTTACCAAGATTACATATCTGTTGACTATATAAAAACAACTTTCTCACATGATTATCGTATTCTCAAAAGTGATGATCTCTCTTCAGACAACAGCATTGCATGAAATGAGAGATAATATCACTTTTTTAAAGGGAGTTTACGGAAAATATTCAAGATTTTGTTATTTGGGGGGAAGAATCAGACTTATTTTTGGTTTATCTCGGATTCAAAGTGGTCTTTGTTCATCTGAGTATGGAATGTAAAGTACAGAATCATGTTGAAAACAAGGCGAATTATAAATTTTTTGCTTGTGCATTATCCCCCATCCCAACCTTGGCTCATTGCAGATCAGGAAACTGAGGCAAACAGAGGTAAAGTCACATGTTTCCAGTTGTAGGGGTGGCAGCTGAGGGGGTGGATTTGAATACAGGTGGCTGGTTCCACTGGGTAACAATACCTGCCCATTTTCAAGGGTACCTCCTTCCTTGGAAATTTACTAGCTACTTCCTGCCTGTCATTTAATGATGCATGTGTGTGTTAGTCCCTCAGTCGTGTCTGACTTTGCAACTGCATGGGGTGTAGCACGCCAGGTTCCTCCATCCATGGGATTTTTCCAGGTAAGGATATTGGAGTGGGTAGCCATTTTTTTCTCTGGGGGATCATCCTGACCCAGGGATTGAACCTTGGTCTCCTGAATTGCAGGCAGATTCTTTACCGTCTGAACCACCAGGCAAGCCCTTAATGATGCATGACCCTAGACTCTTATTTCATTTTGCATATGTGATTGTCCTCTTTCTCCACCGGCCTGAGGGACCCTTACTAGCTGGGATTTTGTGATGCTGGCATTTGATAGCTCTAAGCCCACACAGCTGTTGCTCTATAAATATTCAAGAATGGGTGAATGACCTCTGGGCCCATTTCCACTTATAAAAACTGGTGGGTGACTGCTCATTATTTATCAAACCTGTTCATGTTCAGGGTTTTTGAAAATACATGTAGCATTATTTTTAACAAATAATTTGAGCAAAATTTTGAAAATTTGAGCAAAATTTTGAAAATTGAGATTTCTGTGAGGATCCAGAAAGATCTGCCCTAGGCTTGGGAATGCTAAAATTCAAGTTATTTTTCTTCCCATTTACATTGAAATACTCACCAGGACTTCTGAAATGTCACTGAAGGTCAAAATTTGAGGTGCCACAGACAGCTGCTGCCATCCAGGGACATGGTTTCAGCCAGTACCCATAGCAGTGACCGAGGAAAAATGGCTTAATCTTCCTAGTCTCTCATTTCCTATAACACAAGCTTAAGAACCCATCAGTATAATGATCTCCCCAAAGAGCTGAGGCGAGAAATGTCAGAAATAAACTTTCCAAGAGAAAGAGATTCACAATAATAAACTTTTGCTAAAAAGCCTTCAATATACTTAGCAGGCTAGAAAAAGAACCATCTTTTCTTTTCCGGTGAAAAATAACATTTTCTTAGCATTATCAAGAGCTGATTGCTGGTTAGTTGTTCCCTATTCATGGGTTATTTTATGACGGGATTTTAAACTCTTGTAATAAATGGTTTCTATCAAAAAGCTTGGCACATCCTCATATCACAGTTATCGCCAATGGTGCAACCTTCATCTCTGTAGCTGAAAAAAAAACCTAACTTCCTCTAAGTATTTACATAGTGCATAGTATTCTTTACTTTGCAAAATGTTGGCTTCCAAATGCATACTTTGGATGTCATTCTTTTGACGCAGAGAATTTCATAAAGTTATTTTAACATACTAGGGTATGGTACTCCTTTTCCCCTTGGATAATTTTTTTCCCTAGTCAGTAGAAAGCGCTTTCAGTGAGAAGTAAAGAAAACCACACACACTGTTTAGTTTCTCTCTGAACATATTATAGGAGCATGCTACCTAATTTTTTTAATAAGCCAGATTCTAAGTAATATACAACCAAACGAAAAGGAAACTAGTTATGGTACAAGAATGACCTCTCTAAGAAAGCCACAAAAACACGCCATTATTCTTCTTTGGGGTAAGTCAAGAGCTGTGTCATTGTCAGCCAGTGAAAGAGTCGTTCTAGCCTTGGGCAGTTATTGAATTTGTTCTGCTTTGCTACTGACTGTTGGTTTTGGCTTTTATTTTTCTTTATTTTTCCTCTTTCTCTTCGACTAGTTCAACTTCAAAGGAACTATTTCATGTTCCTCTATCCCATGATCAAAAATTCCTCCAAATGTTCTTGGAACTAGGGTCTTTCGAGGCTGGGTTTTTGGCTGCCTTCAGTCCTAGCTTGTTGAGTGTCTAGGCTCTGTTCAGTTTTACCACCGGCCATTCGATTATGGCTCGAGCCACTCCATGGACAAGGTCTGATGAGCCAGGACACCGCACACAGTGGGACGCACCTGCAGTGAAGTTCAGTGGCAGGTGTGGCTCTGAGAGCATTGCTGTCCTTTCTGTCTCCTAGTAGCACATCCAGGCCTGGCCTAATCTCTGGCCACAATAACTCGGCCTTGGCCAGAGTACTTTCATCCTTTGTTCAGGGATCGGTATACATCTCAAGCAAGGATAACTGGAGTCTTTCCCAGGATTCTTCTCTTGAGCCAGGAACGAAGACTTATCCCTTATTTTGGATCCCAATGTGGAGAAACCTCCTCCTATAGTAGGAGAGAATAAGACCAACTCACAGAGAGAATCTGCAGATAGAGGAAGAGGATGAGAGTTGAGAACTCTGTCTATAGTTGAGACCTATTCCACTCTTGGGCACCTGTCAGCCAATAAATCCCCATTTCTGCTAGCTGATTGGAACTGGAAACCTATCATTTGCAACAAATTGAGTCATGATCAAATCAGATCAGATCAGATCAGTCGCTCAGTCGTGTCCGACTCTTTGTGACCCCATGAATCGCAGCACGCCAGGCCTCCATGTCCATCACCAACTCCCAGAGTTCACCCAGACTCACGTCCATCGAGTCAGTGATGCCATCCAGCCATCTCATCCTCTGTCGTCCCCTTCTCCTCCTGCCCCCAATCCCTCCCAGCATCAGAGTCTTTTCCAATGAGTCAACTCTTCGCATGAGGTGGCCAAAGAACTGGAGTTTCAGCTTTAGCATCATTCCTTCCAAAGAACACCCAGGGCTGATCTCCTTCAGAATGGACTGGTTGGATCTCCTTGCAGTCCAAGGGACTCTCAAGAGTCTTCTCCAACACCACAGTTCAAAAGCCTCAATTCTTTGGCGCTCAGCCTTCTTCACAGTCCAACTCTCACATCCATACATGACCACAGAAAAAACCATAGTCTTGACTAGACAGACCTTTGTTGGCAAAGTAATGTCTCTGCTTTTCAATATGCTATCTAGGTTGGTCATAACTTTCCTTCCAAGGAGTAAACGTCTTTTAATTTCATGGCTGCAGTCACCATCTGAAGTGATCTTGGAGCCCAGAAAAATAAAGCCTGACACTGTTTCCACTGTTTCCCCATCTATTTGCCATGAAGTGATGGGACCAGATGCCATGATCTTTGTTTTCTGAATGTTGAGCTTTAAGCCAACTTTTTCACTCTCCACTTTCACTTTCATCAAGAGGCTTTTGAGTTCCTCTTCACTTTCTGCCATAAGGGTGGTGTCATCTGCATATCTGAGGTTATTGATATTTCTCCCGGCAATCTTGATTCCAGCTTGTGTTTCTTCCAGTCCAGCGTTTCTCATGATGTACTCTGCATATAAGTTAAATAAACAGGGTGACAATATACAGCCTTGATGTACTCCTTTTCCTATTTGGAACCAGTCTGTTGTTCCATGTCCAGTTCTAACTGTTGCTTCCTGACCTGCATACAAATTTCTCAAGAGGCAGATCAGGTGGTCTGGTATTCCCATCTCTTGAAGAATTTTCCACAGTTTATTGTGATCCACACAGTCAAAGGCCTTGGCATAGTCAATAAAGCAGAAATAGATGTTTTTCTGGAGCTCTCTTGCTTTTTCTATGATCCAGCGGATGTTGGCAATTTGATCTCTGGTTCCTCTGGCTTTTCTAAAACCAGCTTGAACATCAGGAAGTCAATAAAGCAGAAATAGATGTTTTTCTGGAACTCTCTTGCTTTTTCGATGATCCAGCGGATGTTGGCAATTTGATCTCTGGTTCCTCTGCCTTTTCTAAAACCAGCTTGAACATCAGGAAGTTCACGGTTCATGTATTGCTGAAGCCTGGCTTGGAGAATTTTGAGCATTACTTTACTAGCGTGTGAGATGAGTGCAATTGTGCAGTAGTTTGAGCATTCTTTGGCATTGGCTTTCTTTGGGATTGGAATGCAAACTGACCTTTTCCGGTCCTGTGGCCACTGCTGAGTTTTCCAAATTTGCTGGCATATTGAGTGCAGCACTTTCACAGCATCATCTTTCAGGATTTGGAATAGCTCAACTGGAATTCCATCACCTCCACTAGCTTTGTTCGTAGTGATGCTTTCTAAGGCCCACTTAACTTCACAGTCCAGGATGTCTGGCTCTAGGTCAGTGATCACACCATCATGATTATCTGGGTCATGAAGATCTTTTTGGTACAGTTCTTCTGTGTATTCTTGCCATCTCTTCTTAATATCTTCTGCTTCTGTTAGGTCCATACCATTTCTGTCCTTTATCGAGCTCGTCTTTGCATGAAATGTCCCTTTGGTATCTCTGATTTTATTGAAGAGATCCCTAGTCTTTCCCATTCTGTTGTTTTCCTCTGTTTCTTTGCATTGATCCCTGAGGAAGGCTTTCTTATCTCTTCTTGCTATTCTTTGGAACTCTGCATTCAGATGTTTATATCTTTCCTTTTCTCCTTTGCTTTTCGCTTCTCTTCTTTTCACAGCTATTTGTAAGGCCTCCCCAAACAGCCATTTTGCTTTTTTGCATTTCTTTTCTATGGGAATGGTCTTGATCCCTGTATCCTGTACAATGTCACAAACCTCATTCCATAGTTCATCAGCCACTCTATCTATCAGATCTAGGTCCTTAAATCTATTTCTCACTTCCACTGTATAATCATAAGGGATTTGATGAATGGGGGAATTAAGACAGATATTGTCTCAGCTTTGGTAGAGCTTACTGTCTAGTGGGAGAGTTCTAGAAATTGGAGTACATGTGTTGAATGCTTCAATGGTGTGTGAGAGGAACTCCCAGTAGGGGAAATCACACTGGTGTAGGAGGTCAGGGGGTGTTTTACACAACCACATGTGCAGGAATTAGGCAGGGGAAAAGGGGCAAGAGTGTGAAAGCTCAGTGGAGAGACAACAGGGTGAAATGGAGACAATGTACCATTTTCATGTGGAGGGAAATGAAGCTGAAGAGGCTGTTGAAAAATATATAGTTCCTATCAGATTACTTGGTATTTTGCTGAAACAATGAAAGGCCATTAAAACATGTCATCAGGGCAATGATCTGATCAGACTTCTAGCTTAGAAAGGGCCATGCAGGCGCTCTATAGAGGGTAAATTAGAAGAGACTAAAGCTGGAGGCAGGAAGGCTGTTGCAGGAGCCTGGGAGCGTGAAGCAGGTCGCCTTGTTTGGACAGCAGGAATGGGGTTGGATAAAAGTGAATAAAATCAAGAAGGTGAAATTGACCATCGTGGTGACTGACCTCTGTCCTCTTTCTTCCAAATCCAATTATATGTTCAAGTGGTGGTCCTTAGTCCTTTGCTTCACTTCTGGTTCCTTTCCACTTGGCTTTGAAGTATTGGATGAGTTCTGTTCCCTTTTCACTCATCATCGAAGGATTTTCCTAGCAAGGCTAAATGGCTTTTTCAATTCCTTTTTTCCCCCTTCATTAATTCATTCTGATTTCAAGTAGTTTTTATTTTTATTACAATTTTTGTGCACATAAAGAATCAATTCTTCAGGGCTTGTGACAAAAAATACTGCTTTCTTCTGCATCCTGTTTCTTTCCTTAGAGGCAATAACTTTCAAATCTTTAAGCTGATTCTTTTAATATATATCTTCCTATCTCTACATGTTGTCATTTGAGATACTGTTCATATTGTTATTTCTTGGTATTTCCATTTTAGACATTATCTGTTGACTCCTTCCATGAAAGGTAAAGATTTAATTCACTTTCACCACTGCCCTCCGCTACCATATATATATAGGTGTGTACATATATATATATATACACATACACACACGCATACTTACATATATACATGTATATCCCATCACCCCATCCCATCTTGGATAGAGGATAATTCCATGTGTTCACTATTATAACTACATAAATACTATTCAGAAATGGACCAGGTAGCATACTGTGATTATTTACCCTTTCTTGCAGAACTTTTTTATTTCCCCTGAGGTTAATAATTGTCTTTTAAAAAATTGTTGTTGTTCCTTGATTTTCTTTATACTTATAATAAATCAACCACAAACTTTCCACAATTGTCTAAATCTTCTCTTAACGCTCGCCACCTCATCACTTTTATCTTCTTGTCACTTTTATCTTCTTGAAGAATTCTTTCCCTGAGCTTTCCAACTTGCTCCTGTCTGACTTGACTGCTCTCTGTGCTGGCTGCATGGTAGTCTTCCTGGATTATCTCTGCACCATCATTCTAGGGAGATCCTTTGCTTTCCTCTTGAGTTGGAACTTCTGTTTCTTGAGACTTTCTCTCCCATGCTTGGCTCCTTGTTTTGGTGGTGTGCATTCCTTCAGGAGCTTCCTGAGAAACTGTAAATAGGAAGGAAAATGTGGGGGCCATTCATGTCTAAAAATATTTTTGTTTTATCTTTACATGTAATTGATACATGAGATAGAATTTGGGGTTGAAAATCATTTTCCTTCTGAATTTTGAAAGCAATGCTCCATTTTCTTCTGTTTTCTAGACATTCTGATTCCTGATTATATATGGCCTGTTTTATGAGATCTTTTATGAGTTCTCTTTGTCACTAGTGAATGGAAATGTCCTGTTGATTTGTTTTTCTGTGGTTCTATTTTCAGATATTGTGCTGGATATTGGATGAATGCTTTCCATCTAAAAACTTAAGCCTTTCAGTTCAGGAAATTTTCTTGAATTATTTCTTTGACGATTCCCTCTCTTCCATTTCCCCTGCCCCCATTCTTTCTTTATAAAAACTCTTACTATTCAAATATTAGACATTCTTGAATAGTCTTTTTTATTTTCTTATCTCTACACTCATGTTTCCCATCTTTTGATCATTTTTTTCTACTTTCTGAGAAATTTCTTCAACTCGATCTTCTAAACCTTTTATTGAGATTTTCATTTCTGCTAATGGTCTCTAAATATTCTTATTTCATGAATGCAATATCTTCTTAACTTTCTGAGGTTACTAATTATTGTTTTGCAATGTTTTATCTCAGCAACTTTTGTTTCCTTTAAGTTTTATGTATGTGTGTTTGTTGTGATCTGTTTTTCATGCTGGGGATTTTCCTCAGATGCGTGGTGAGCCTTAAAAGTCTTCTTATATTTTAGAGAGGCACCCTTGCAGTCAGTTGGGAAGTTCTGAGTATGTGGGTGGGGCTTGCTTGTGGACTTCACCTATGATGACCTAGCTGAGGCATGTCTTTGAGGAACACAAGTCTGAATTCTTGGGTCTTTCCTCTTGGACTGGTTGGATTCTTTTGAGAAGAAGCTGCTAACATTTTGTCTATAAGAATGATAAAATGAAAATGATGCTGAGCTGAAAATATTCCCTTTAATCCTCTGAAAACACTATACCAACCTTAGATGGTGCCTTATGTCCAGATAATACATCTCCTACTAATAGGGTGGGAAAGGGGCAATCTATGAAAGCTAGACAGCAACTTTCATTCAATCAGCTGTTTGGGCCCACCTTCCTCCCCACTTCCAGTAGAACCTCAAGCCATCAATTCTGGAACCTTTTAGGACTCTGGGAGTACACATCAAACTGCATCTTTCCCACCGCTGGCTCAGGATCTAGCTTTCTCTGATGCCCTGAACTACCGCTTGTCCATCAGCTTTCAGATGCCAAAATTTTATTACTGTCATGGCCTCTCCATTCTCTTTATCTTTATGAGTTTGTGGCTTAAACCCCAAATCCCTATTTTGTTGATTTATTGGGGTTTTAAGAGGCAGTAAAAGTAAACACAGGGTTCAGTCTGCTCTCTTAGTTTTGAAGTCACTGAACTAGGCTTCCTAGTTAACTCTGCTTCACGGGGCCTATTTCCTGTTTCATTTCCTTGAAGGTCCATTACTGATCCCTTTAGCCTTGAGATTTGCTGTAGAATCTTTCAACACTAACTAGATGAAAGACAACAGAGGTAAACTTTAAGATTCTTCCTTGGAATAAAAATCCTAATTAAACATGGACTCCAAGAGGTGTTGCTTAATGCCCATACACATGAAAAAGACTGTAAGATCAATGTAATTCAATAATGTGATATGACTGTTCTTCAAATGCTAATTGATATGTGGGCTGCATTAACAGAAGTAGAATGCTCATAATAAGAGAGAGGAGATGCTCCTTCTCTCTTTGGTATTCATCTGTGGATGCTCTCATGTCCCCTACCGTATCCTTTGAGAAAGATGATGACAGCACAGAACAGAATAAGACAAGAGTGAAATGCGTGGAGACGGGACTTGAAATCTCAGTGAACGAGGAATGCGTGAAACAAACAATGCTTTGCTTGAAACAGAGAATGTAAGAAGGGAAATGCAAAGAGCTGTCATGTGGATGCGGATTAAATTTGGATTATGGGAACTTCCCTGGTGGTCCAGTGGCTAAGACTCCGAGTTTCCAATGCAGGGGGTCTGGGTTGGATCCCTGGTCAGTTCTGTTAGTCAGTTCATTCACATAGTCACGTCCGACTCTTTGCTACCCCATGGACTTCAGCACACCAGGCTTCCCTGTCCATCACCAACTCCCAGAGCCTACTCAAACTCATGTCCATTGAGACAGTGATGCCATCCAACCATCTCATCCTCTATTGTCCCCTTCTCCTCCCACCTTCAATCTTTCCCAGCATCAGGGTCATTTCCAGTGAGTCAATTCTTTGCATCAGGTGGCTAAAGTATTGAAGCTTCAGCTTCAGCATCAGTCCTTTCAATGAATATTCAGGACTGATTTCCTATTGGAGCTTCAGCTTCAGCATCAGTCCTTTCAATGAATATTCAGGACTGATTTCCTTTAGGATTGACTGGTTTGATCTTCTTGCAGTCCAAGGGACTCTCAAGAGTCTTCTCCAACACCACAGTTCAAAAGCATCAATCCTTTGGTGCTCAGCTTTTTTTGTAATCCAACTCTCACATCCATATATGACTACTGGAGAAACTATAGTTTTGACTAGATGGACCTTTGTTGGCAAAGTAATGTCTCTGCTTTTTAATACACTGTCTAGGTTGGTCATGGCTTTTCTTCCAAGAAGCAAGCGTCTTTTAATTTCATGGCTGCAGTCACCATCTGCAGTGATTTTGGAGCCCAAGAAAATGAAGTCTCTCACTGTTTCCATTGTGTCTCCATCTATTTCCCATGAAGTGATGGGACCAGATGCCATGATGTTAATTTTCTGAATGTTGAGTTTTAAGCCTACTTTTTCACTCTCCTCTTTCACTTTTATCAAGAGGCTCTTTAGTTCTTCTTTGCTATCTGTCATAAGGATGGTGTCATCTGCATATCTGAGGTTATCGATATTTCTCCCAGCAATCTTGACTCTACCTTTTGCTTCATCCAGCCTGGCATTCCAAATGATGTACTCTGCATATAAGTTAAATAATCAGGGTGACAATAGACAGCCTTGTCGTACTCCTTTCTCAATTTGGAACCAGCTTGTTGTTCTATGTCCAGTTCTAATTGTTGCTTCCTGACCTGCATCCAGATTTCTCAGGAGGCAGGTCAGGTGGTCTGGTATTCCCATCTCTTGAAGAATTTTCCACAGTTTGTTGTGATCCACACAGTCAAAGGCTTTGGCAAAGTCAATAAAGCAGAAGTAGATGTTTTTCTGGAGCTTGCTTGCTTTTTCTATGATCCGATGGATGTTGGCAATTTGATCTCTTGTTCCTTGGCCTTTTCTAAATCCAGCTTGGACATCTGGAAGTTCATGGTTCATGTACTGTTGAAGCCTGGCTTGGAGAATTTTGAGCATTACTTTCCTAACATGTGAGATGAATGCAATTGTGCAGTAGTTTGAGCATTCTTTGGCATTGCCTTTCTTTGAGATTGGAATGAAAACTGACCTTTTCCAGTCCTGTGGCCACTGCTGAGTTTTCTATACTCCAAACTCTGATCCCTCGTCAGGGAACTAGATCCCACATGCTGCAATTAGTTTAGCCAAATAAATTAATAAATAAATTTTTAAACTTTCGGATTATGTTGTCGAGGAGGAAGGATTTGGACTAAGGGTAGAAAATACAAAGAGAAAGGTGGCTGTTCAACATAAAGATCTTTCTCTGGTTATTGCTTCATTGCCTGGTTTGCCCCTGATTCTGGTAGGCCTCTTCTATGGCATGAACATCTTCTTGTACTTATTGAGCACCTAAAGATAGGCCACCTGATGCGAAGAGCTGACTCATTGGAAAAGACCCTGATTCTGGGAAGGACTGAGGGCAGGAGGAGAAGGGGATGACAGAGGATGAGATGGTTGGATGACATCACCGACTCGATGAACATGGGTTTGGGTGGACTCCGGGAGTTTGTGATGGACAGGGAGGCCTGGCGTGCTGCGGTTCACGGAGTCACAGAGTCAGACACCACTGAGAGACTGAACTGAACTGAACTGAAAGACAGGAGAACCCATGTATGGGTAGGGAGGGAAAAAGGGATAGGTGATATGGGAACTCTCTGGACTAATCTGTTCAAATTTTCTACAACTCTGAAACCATTCTAAAAACTGAAATATGCTGGGACTTCCCTAGTGATCCGGTGGCTAAGACTGCCTCACAATGCAAGGGGACCGGGTTTAATCCCTCGTCAGGGGTCTAGATTCCAAATGCCGCAACTAAAGATCCTGTATAGTGCAATGAGAAGGAAATGGCAACCCACTCCAGTGTTCTTGCCTGGAGAATCCCAGGGACGGGGGGAGCCTGGTGGGCTGCTGTCTATGGGGTCGCACAGCGTCGGACACGACTGAAGTGACTAGGCAGCAGCAGCATAGTACAATGGAGATCAAATATCCTGTGTGCCACCACTAAGACTTGGTGCAGACAAATAAATATTTTTTTAAAACCCTAAGATTTGTTAATGAAAAAAAAAAAAGACTTCTCCTGATAAGAGTTGTTGGGAAAGGGCATGGACTGGCTAGGGAGAGGCTGTCCTTTATGTCTTGAAAGGTATGGTTGAATTAAGAAGCTTCCAGGATCCTTTCCAGACTTGTGATTCTATCTTAAGGTCAAAGAATCATTCAGAATTGGAAGTGCTATAAACGTGGTTCAGAATCACCTTCCTTAACTTTTTAGACAAAGGCATTGAGAGCCAGCAGATCAGTGCCTGAGCAAGTTCTCCAGCCAAGCCTTCTAATTCCCTACCTGGCATTTCTCTTGGTCTTCCAGACTACTTTTATTTTAAGAACCTTAACATATTTGAACAGTTACAATAATAGCTTCCCCAAGGAATGAAACTAATTTTACATACAGTGTTTTTGTATTTGTAGATGATAAAGTGCTTCCCAGAATTTACATACTTCATTGAGTCTCTCTCCCACTGTCAGCCCAGTAGCAATTCCCTGACTGTGTATTTTTTGCTGTGTAATCCAGGGTGCATTTGGGGGGCTATGCTCCTTGTTCTGTGATCTAGGTTTGAAAAGTCTCTCGCTCATTAGTGTCCTGAATGAACCACATAGATATAATAAATGAAACCTAAGGCCTTACAGCAAGTCATGTGAAGTCGCTCAGTCGTGTCTGACTCTTTGCAACCCCATGGACTGTAGCCTACCAGGCTCCTCTGTCCATGGGATTTTCCAGGCAAGAATCCTGAAGTAGGTTGCCATTTCCTTCTCCAGGAGACCTTCCTGACCCAGGGATTACCCAGGTCTCCCACATTGTAGGCAGATGCTTTACCGTCTGAGCTACCAGGGAAGTCCAGCAAGTCATATGTCCCCTCATTTGGACATTTGTATGATCACTGATGGAGAAGGAAATGGCAACCCACTCCAGTATTCTTGCCTGGAGAATCCCATGGACAGAGGAGCCTAGTGGGCTACAGTCCATGGGGTCTCAAAGAGTCGGGCATGACTGAGCGACCTTACTTACTTACTTACTTATGATCACTGAATCCTTGGGTGGTCTGAGTTTATTTATCATGAACTCTGGTCTTGACCATTTCAGTCTATGAACATCTCCATCCTCCCCAGACTGTAAGGACTGGCCTTCCAGGAACCCAACAATCAGAATTAAAAATCAGGTGGAAGGCCAGGATCTACATAGGTAGAATTGATAGATGTTTAGTCAGACATGAGTGGGTCTCTGCATCGTTCTGGATGGAGTCATCTTCCCCTCTCCAACCCGTACACTGGTGATCAAAACATGCCCAGAGTTCCTCCCCTTTTTGTGGTCCAGGACTGCTAAATTTCCAGCTTTATCAGGACCAAACAAGATAAAACCCACCAGCACAGGTTGGTGGAGGTGCAGCAAGACCTAAAAGGTGACTCAAAGTAATCCGGGGCTCATCATGCCATATTTGTAATAAAGTAGCATTGTGGTTTTTGACCACCTCCATGGCTTTCACTTGGGTGCTTATGGATAAATGCCCACATACAAGGAGAAAACATATATCGTAAACATATAACGTAAAACTGTCAGTCACCTTGTCAATCAAATGACCCGGTACAGAGGGAGGGACTTTCTAACACTCAGAGAAACCTACTCTACCCCCATTGCCGGGTGCGGTCTGGTATCCAGACAGCCTGTTCTCATCCTGTTTGGGGAGTACACTATCACTTTGCTTAATACTTAATACTTAATACTCTTGCTACTTGAAACTGCTCTATGTGTCCCGTCTGAATTCTTTCCCTCCAGAGGACAAGAACCAAGGAAATCACCATTCTGCCAGTAACAGCACAAGTGTCAAGGAATATGCTGTTGCTGGAGGTCAAGAATAGATCAGGAAGCTGGGGGTGGGGCAAATCACAAGTTAAAGGATAGGCAGAGTCTCAAATCCAAGCACATTGGAAAATCAGGCCCAAAGGCCAGCACTCAGAACACTGTGATGGAAACCTCTCCCTGGGGCAAATCAGAAATCTAGGTGTATACGGGCCTAAGCTTGAAAGTCATTTGTCACTGTCACTACCTGGTCAGAGAGGGGATCAGATTCTTGGTAGGGTCTGCTGATAGAATTAGAGAATAGCTTTGAAAAATGTCATACTTCCTTCTAACTGACTAAGGAAAAAAGTCTATGGTGATACTTACAATACGTGCTCAGTTGTGTCCGACTTGTTGTGACCTTTTGGACTATAGCCCACCAGGCTCCTCTGTCCATGGGATTTTTCAGGCAATAATACCGGAGTGGGTTGCTATTTTCTACTCCAGGAGATCTTCCTGATCCAGGGATCGAGCCTGTGTCTCCTGTACTTCCCACATTGCTGGCAGATTCTTTATCTATTGAACCATTAGGGAAGCCCTGATACTCATAATACTTTGTGATTACAGAGTACTTCTTCTAGAAACACCATTTAATTCATTCCCTTAAATTTCAATTGGAGAAGGCAAGTTCATTCTTGGAAAGTAAAGGGCAGTTGTGATTTTAAATTCCTATGCTGCAGTTTTAGGAACAGATGGGGCAAATTTCAAAACAGCTTTTCCTGACCATCAGAAGTAAACCAACACTCCTAATAGCAAGGTCCTGTTTTTTATCTTCTCCTTTCTCTTTGTCTGTAGGTAAAAGCAGAATAGCACCAATCTTTTTGATTGGACAAAGGTCAGGAGGTTACAGTAGAGAATAATAGTCAGTGAGTAATAAGGAGAGACTAAATATTAATTCCTTCATGCGCAGGATGGGTGACCACAGATGAAATGCCCTGTAACCCATGACCAGGCCACGGAGTCATCCTAGCTTGAAATGACAGGCTTCTATTAAAGTAAATCACACAGTCATGAAAGGAGACCAGAAAAGCAGCACTGACCTTCTTATTTATAAACCTTTCCATTTTCTTAGCTTAGCCTCATTTTAGGAAGTATCATTGTTCCTCTCGATCCAATCAAATAAGAGTTTCTTTTCTTACATTTTTGGCAAGACTTGAATATGCTAACCTTATCCTAGGAGACTTCCTGATTATCTTTGAAATGAGAGAGGGAGGCAAACGTAAGAGAATTAAAAAGAAAAAACCCAGTGGTTTGGAAGAAATCTTAGAGATTATTTAATTGAACTCTGCTACGTAGCAGCTTCACTTGAAACCTGAACTATTTCAGGAAATGGAATTTATTTTCTTAAAAACTCTCAAGGAAAGACTTATAACCATTTTAGGCACTTAGGCAAGTACTTAGGGGTTAGATTTCATTTAAGTTCATCCCAGTGTTTCTTGCTCCTATAAAGGATTAAACTCAGTCATAATCTGTAGAGCCCTTTTGGTTTTAAATGATTCCATAGGGAAATTAATTCTTAAAGCTACAAGTTGTACTACTGTCCTGAAATTTTCACTTGGAACTCGTTTTAGTATTTAAAGTGAAGTGAAGTGAAGTTGCTCAGTCGTGTCCGACTCTTTGTGACCCAATGGACTGTAGCCTACCAGGCTCCATCCATGGGATTTCCCAGGCAAGAATACTGGAGTGGGTTGCCATTTCCTTCTCCAGGGGATCTTCGAGACCCAGGGATCGAACCCTGGTCTCCCGCATTGCAGGCAGATGCTTTACCATCTGAGCCACCAGGGAAGCCTTAGTATTTGTAGTACACTTTAAACACCAGCCCTAGGGCATTCATACAATGGGCATGGCAGGTTACAGATGAGGAAACTGAGGTACAGAGAGCTCTGGTAACACTATTAGACAATCTTGCTTTTACAGCAAAGATAATTCTTTCTGGGTAAAGATTTGTCTAGACAGTGGTTTTTGTTAATGGAAAATGAGTTCAAGAAGAGCCTTCAGCCTTTCATTTGCTCCTTATGATCAGAATCTAAGCTGTCAACCTGGCAGTGATGAGTGAGGCTTGCTGTTCACTGTTGCTTGGAATAAATTAATATTTCAGGGAATTTTTCATGATAAAGGTCAATAACTGACTTTGAAAACATTAAGTTAAAAAAAGGAAGGAAAATTGCCCTTAAATGTGATCAAATAGCAATGGAATTTTCTGACCAACTGCCTATATTTGGGATGGTTTAGTGGTTTGCTTAGGTTGTAACTTCCTTCTCATGTTCTCTTATCTTTTACTTCCTTTCAATGTGTGTGCTTAGTTGCTTAGTCGTGTCCCACTCCTTGTGACCCTTTGGACTGTAGCCCACTAGCCTCCTCTATCCATGGGGTTCTCCAGGCAAGAATACTGGAGTGGGTTGCCATTTCCTTCTCCTTTCAATATCCTCCCCAAAAGATGGCATGAGGAGACTTTCTGGGACGTGAGAACATGTTCATTGTTTACTATGGGCAATCTGTCTCTTACAGAGGGCTTCCCCGATAGCTCAGTTGGTAAAGAATCCGCCTGCAATGCCGGAGACCTGGGTTCGATCCCTGGGTTGGGAAGATCCCCTGGAGAAGGGAATGGCTACCCACTCCAGTATTCTTGCCTGGAGAACTCCATGGACTGTATAGTCCATGGGGTCACAAAGAGTCAGACACAATTGAGCGACTTTCATTTTTCTTTTACAGAAGGCACTTAGATTTTCTTTTAGGCTTCTGAAGTTATTGCCACCCATTATCTTTTTACTTTATTTTATTTTTAAATTTTATTGAAGTTTCGTTGATTTACAATTTGTGTTAATTTTTTATGTACATCAAAGTGACTCAGTTATGCTTGTGTGTATATATACATATCAGTTCAGTTCAGTCACTCAGTCGTGTCTGACTCTTTGCGACCCCATGAACTTTAGCACACCAGGCTTCCCTGTCCATCACCAACTCCTGGAGCCTACTCAAACTCATGTCTATCTAGTTGGTGATCCCATCCAACCATCTCATCCTCTGTTGTCCCCCTCTCCTCCCACCTTCAATCTTTCCCAGCATCAGGGTCTTTTCCAGTGAGTCGGTTCTTTGCATCAGGTGGCCAAAGTATTAGAGTTTCAGCTTCAGCATCAGTCCTTTCAATGACTCTTCAAGACTGATTTCCTTTAGGATTGACTGGTTTGATCTTCTTGCAGTGCAGGGGACTCTCAAGAGTCTTCTCCAACACCACAGTTCAAAAGCATCAATTCTTCAGCGCTCGGCTTTCTTTATAGTTGAACTCTCATATCCATACATGGCTACTGGAAAAACCATAGCTTTGACTAGACAGACCTTTGTTGGCAAAATAATGTCTCTGCTTTTTAATAGTTTTTCTTCCAAGGAGCAAGCATCTTTTAATTTCATGGCTGCAGTCACCATCTGCAGTGATTTTGGAGCCCCCAAAAATAAAGTCTCTCACTGTTTCCACTGTTTCCCCATCTATTTGCCATGAAGGGATGGGACTGGATGCCATGATTTTAGTTTTCTGTATCTTCTTTTCCATTATTGTTTGTTACAAAATATTGAATATAGCTCCCTGTGCTAAACAGTAGAACCTTGTTGTTTAATAATACTTGCCACTGCTAAGTTGCTTCAGTCGTGTCCGACTCTGTGCTACCCCAGAGATGGCAGCCCACCAGGCTCCCCCATCCCTGGGATTCTCCAGGCAAGAACACTGGAGTGGGTTGCCATTTTCTTCTCCAATGCGTGAAAGTGAAAAGTGAAAGTGAAGTTGCTCAGTCGTGTCCAACTCTTCGCAACCCCATGGACTGCAGCCCACCAGGCTCCCCCATCCATGGGATTTTCCAGGCAAGAGTACTGGAGTAGGGTGCCATTGCCTTCTCCGGTTTAATAATACTTAGCCTCTGCTAATCCCAAACTCCCATTCCTTCTCTCTCCTCCCTCTTAGCAATCACAAGTCTGTTCTCTATATCTGTGAGTCTGCTTTTGTTTTGTAGATATGTTGATTTGTATTGTATTTTAGATTCCACATATAAGTGATATTGTACATGTCTCTTTATCTTTCTGATTTATTTTGCTTAGTATGATAATCTCTAGGTTCGTCTATGTTGCTGCAATTGGCATTATTTCATTACTTGTGATGGCTGAGTAGTAGTCCATTGTACATATTTACCCCATCTTTTTTATTTATTCCTCTGTTGAAGGACATTTGGGTTGGTTCCATGTCTTGGATATTGTAAATGGTGCTGTTATGAATATAGGGGTGCATGTATCTTTTCAAATTATAGTTTTGTTGGGAGTATATGCCCAGGAGTGGGATTGCTGGATCATACTCCATTATCCTTTTTTCTTGGCTGTCCTGGGTCTTTCTTGAGGCCCACAGGCTTTTTTCCTCTAGTTGTGGCACCCATGTGGCACTAGGGCGCAATCTCTTGTGTGATGCCTGAGGTCTAGAGCATGCAGGCTCAGTAGATATGGTGGGCCTGCTCAGTGGTCCCCGCAGCATGTGAGATCTTACTTCCCAGATCTGGGATCGAACCCACGTCCTCTGCACTGGAAGGCAGATTTTTAACCGTTAGACCATCAGGGAAGTCCCTGTAGTAGAATGTCTTCTGATGTATGGCTAGGTTCACGTTTGCCTCTTTTTGGCTGGAATAATACGGAAGTGCCGGTGCATCCTGCCAATTGCATGATGTGGGGAAAACTCAGACTGTCAGTTTGTCCCACTAACTACTGGTGATGTCAACTACTTTCTGGTGTTTTGATCATTGACCGACACAGGAAACACTAAGGGAACAATGACTAATCAATATGTTGGAATCCACTTAAGCGGAAGACTTCTTAGACTAATGTCATACGTTTTCTGGAGTTTTTTGTGTGTCTGTTTACAAGTTTCTCTTTGTAAACATCTTCCAGTTTTCAATTAGTTCAGAAAAAGCAAATAATTGTGGTGCTGTAACAGGGTGGATTTCAGGAAAGAGGATTTGAAACACTATGAGGCTGGGAGGAGATCAACTAGAGGGTTGATGGGTTCCCCACCTTTGAGTGGAGAAGGTGTGCTCAGGTCCTGGGACTCATCAAAGCTGTAGATGGACCTGAAGAGTGGACCTGACCCCCCCACCCCACCACACACACACACTCACCTCCCCCAACTTCACCTCCTGTGTGATTGGTGCTTGCCATCCTGCTCATACTCCCGGATTTTACACAAGTGTGCCAGTTCAGGTGGATGAGAAGGGAAGGGACTGATGTTTACTGAGCTCCTGCTATGATCCATGTACTTTGATGATGCAGAATGAAAAGCTGAGTCATCGGGAAGTTGAGGTCAGTAGAAAGAGTAATCAAACAAAAGCTAAGATAGTCATGTGTCAACATCCAGAAGTTCCTTTCCAGAGAGACTTTCCTGTCTTTTTAAGGTCTGTCTTTGTTTCTTTCTTTTTTTTAATTGACTGTATTGGGTCTTCGTTGCTGCTCCTGGGCTTTCACGAGTTGCTGCAAGCCGGGGTGGGCAGCTCTTCGTTGCGGTGTGCAGGCTTCTAATTGCAGTGGCTTCTCTTCTTGTACAGCGTGGGCTCTAGGTGTGTGGGCCCAGTAGTTGTGTATAAAAGCTTCCATCTGCTAACCCCAACCTCCCACTCCATCCATTTTCCCAACCCCCTCATAAAGTGTATTTATCTTTGGGAATCAAGTGCTACTTTATTATGTCTAATAATAAAATATATTGCTGTGTTTCTGAAGATGAATTAGAGAATGTGCTAGGGCAAAGGGGTGGTTTTCTTGTCATTAAGTACTAAATCTCTATCACTCATATGCAGTAGTAATGTATCCTACACGTGGCATTTCCAGGGGAAAGATAATAGAGAGAGGTGTATTGATTGAGAGTGACAGAGTGATTGAGAACCCTGGTGAAGATGAGCTAAAGCAATAAGATTTATAGGAAATAGTGATGCTAAATCAGGAGCCAGTAAGGTGCTTTTGTGCACATGGAAAGGTGACCAGAAAGTGGCGGTGAATCCAAGTCCTACTTAGCTTGTCTTGCTACCTCTAACCTCCAGGAATCAACTGAAGTGTAATTCTCCAATGCAGCCACCAGGTGGCCATAAACTCCCTTGGGTGTGCACAGGCAGCCGCACTGCCCTTGGTGCCAAAGGTGGGACATCAGTAACCCAACTGAAAAATTCTCTCCTCTGCTGGTACTGACCTATTGCTGTGCCCATCTGCTCCTCCCTGTTCGCGCGTAATGTCGACCAGATGGATGGACTCTGTCTTGAGCCCTGAAGCAACCGTTCAACCATAACCTAATGAAGATTTCATTATAAATTGTTTCCACTCCTCCACACTCATTTTAAAAAATCTTTGACAATTCCTCTACATAGGCTTATGTAATGATAACAAATGTTTATCTACTATTTGGTTTTCTGTTTTTAATTCATTGTTATTTCACATATTCAAATTAGTATTGTCTACATGCATACATTTTAGAAAGTTAAATATTGTTTCAGTGCATTTCACAAGTTTTCACTATTATAAATAGCAGGAGTAAAAACACAAGCATTTTGATCCAAAGTCGTTATATATTGCCAGGTGACTTCACAGGAAAAATTTTTTTTCAACTGTTGCTTTCCCTGAAGCCTCTAATTCCTGATAAAAAATAGGTTGCTGGTATCTTGAGAAGCTAAAAAATACTCCCTCACCTTTCCTGCATTATGTATGATCTGCCACCTTCTCTACTCAATTGACTGTGAACTTGCTTCTTCTGAAAGATTAGGTAGGATAAGAAATGTATTTCAGCCGATACATATCAGCTTTGGGGAAAAGTGCTCAGACACCATTTGAATGATAGAACCATTTTGAAAGTTCCAGGTTTTCGTCTTTGATAGTATGTTTTCTGCTTTGCCTGAATCTTTCTTTCTTTCTTTAGTAACACGAGTTGGCCCTCCCTGGCAATAATTACCTCTTTTCTACTTAACTGTCTGAAAATGACTCACTGGCTCTGACCACTCATTACAGGAAATCTAACCACCAACATTATTTGTTTTTTTTAAAAAATATTTTGTTGATGTTATGTTTTATACCTTATATTCCTGACTTTCAATTTTCATCAAAATTTTTAAGTTGCATTTTTCTTGGGAAGGAGCTGTTTGAAATTAAATAATTCATTACTCTCAAATAGGTTAATAAAATCCAAAAGTATTCATAGAGTATAAGTAAAAAGAAAGTATCCACCCTTCACCAAGTCTCCCAATTTATTTTCCCAGAACCAACCACTGTTCATGTTTTTTTTTAATATTCCCCAGATATAGTCTATGTATAAAAACATGTATATATTTGTATTTGTACATTTAAATGGGCTTCCCTGGTAGCTCAGGGGTAAAGAATCTGCCTGCATTGAAGGAGACTTGGGCTCAATCTCTGGGTCAGGACAATTCCCTGGAGGAGGAAATGGCAACCCATTCTAGTATTCTTGCTGAGAAAAATCCCATGGACAGAGGAGCCTGGCAGGCTACAGTTCATGGGATCACAGAGAGTCAGACATGACTGAGCACAGCACAGGAAGTCTATGAGTAGCAAATCTATACATTTAAATATGTGCTTTTGTTTTTAAATACTGAGAATAACTACATACACATGATTTAGTTTCCTGCCTATTTTTAATTTTATGCTATGTCTTGGAAATCTTTCCATATCAAGATGTTTGACCTGTCTCATTGTTTTAACAGCTACATGGTATTTCATTGCATGGCTATATCATAATTTATTCAACAGTGTCCTTTGGGTATACATTCATTTTATTTCCAAACTTCTATTACTAAAGAATCCATCTGCAATGCAGGAGACCCAGGTTCGATTCCTGGGTCAGGAAGATCCACTGGCGAAGGAATAGGCTACCCACTCCAGTATTCTTGGGCTTCTCTTGTGGCTCAGCTGGTAAAGAATCCGCCTGCAATGTGGGAGACCTGGGTTTGATCCCTGGTTTGGGAAGATCCCCTGGAGAAGGGAAAGGCTACCCACTCCAGTATTCTGGCCTGGAGAATTCCATGGACTGTGTGAATATCCATGGGGTCGAAGAGTCGGACATGGCTGAGCGACTTTCACTTTCATTACTATAAATAGTAGTGCAGTGAGTATCCTGGTATTTATGTTTTACATTCACTTGCAAGTTTAAATGTTTAGAAGAGGAATTGCTGGGTTAGAGATACGAATTTGAAAATTGATAGCTATTGTCAGTTCCCCCCGCCACAGAGAATTTTTAATTTGCATATATAACATTATAAGTAAGGTCAAGTAGCTTTTGATAAATTAAGAAGCCACCTGTTTTTTCTCTTCTTGAGAAAGATGTTTCTTTGAAACATCTTTCTCAAGAAGAGAAAAAACAGGTGGCTTAACATCTTTTGTTTTCTTTTTAAAACATATTTTTTTGGTGTGAAATTCACATAGCACAGAATTAACCATTTTAAGGTGAACAGTCCAGTGGCATTTGGTGTATTTCCAATATTATGCAACCACTACCTCTGTCAAGTTCCAAAATGCTTTCATCATCCCGGACAGAAGTCTCAAACCCAGTAAGTAGCCACTCCTCACTCCCCTTTCCCCCAAGCAGTCCCTGGCAACCACTAGTCTATCTCCTGTCTATGGATTTATCTATTCTACATATGGCTCCTTGTTCTTTTTCAAATTTAATATATTGGAATTCTTTAAATATTAAAGAAATTAGTTCTTTGTCTTATGTGTTATAAATATTTTCTTTTGTTTCTTGCTTGTCTTTTGTCTTTGTCCATCATATTTTCCTACAGAATTTTAATCTATATGAAATTAAGTATGTGAAATTATTACCAAAAAGTGGGATCCGGCTGCTCACCGCTCAAAAGCCAATAAACAGGCCAGGTTGGTGGGAAGGAAAGTTTGCTTTATTTCAGATGCTGGCAGCTGGTGGGGAGGGCAGACGTCTGTCCAAAGGCCAGCTGTCTGCCACTGACAACCGTGGGCCAAGAGCTTGTATAGGCCGAGGGAGGGGGCTACATGCAGAAACAGCACAGTCAGCTCTGACAGTTGTCTTGAAATCTGTCCTTGGCGGTCTGACCAACGTCATCTTGATTGTTTTAGGAACAGTTAATCATCACTCCCAGGGTCAGTTTGTTTCCATTTCTTTGAGGCCAGTTCTTGGAGTTGTGGCAGCTTATGTCGTGGGTGCAGTCTGGTCATCATGTAGTTAACGTCTTCCACCTGGTGGGGGTTTCAGTATCAATAAGACCAGCTCATGGGATGTGGCGCAGAATATTATCTATGGCCCTTGAGAAGGAACTAAAGGTCCTCAACTATGCTCAGTGACTACATTATTTTTGTTTGGTCTCCTTTGTTTTCCTTTGTTTCCGCATGTTTTCATGTCTCTGATTAAGCTTATTCTTTGACTAAAGTTTTCCACAGCAAAATGCAGGCAGAGGACATGGGGGGCAAGGACCGTAGGGTCCTGCTTCCTTTCAAAATTAAAATACATATGTACATATATATGTATATGTATTATGTATATCGTGACCATTGAAATCTGACACCACAAGTTTTTCCCTTGCCTTACCATTTTCTCTATTGTATCTCCCTTTTCCTACAGAAAATCCTGTTCCTGAAATAGTAAATTTGCTCACCAGTAAATTGACTCATTGCCCTACAATGCAAACAAAATACCTTTGGATGTATCACCAATGCAACTACTAAAAATAAATCTATTAATTAAAATTCAATGTTTGTAGTTCTTTTTGTTCTTAGTATATGTCCCACTAATGATGTATTGTGTTAGTAATTACTTTCAATACATTCCTTTCTCTGTGTCCAATGGGATCACTTTTAAAAGATGTAATTTAATTACTCAATCTTTAAAAAAAAAAAATGGCATCTGAGTTTTGTGTTGCTCCCACTAAGGTTATGGAGAACTTTCCCCATGTTTCTTTAAGTACTTTTAACTTTTTTATTTTACATCCTACTGCTGCAAGGAACAAAATTTAATAGACTAGTAACAGAGGAAAAAGAGAATTTAAAAAAACAATTACTAATAGAGACAGAAAAGTATAGCCAAGGCAGACTTCCAGTCTTGCAGAATCCAATGTGGTGACGAAATGAGCAGAGCGTGGATCTAGGGTTGGGAACCAGAGTCTGCCTGCCAGGAGAAGGGGCACAGCAAACAAGCCCTGTCCCAGGAATGGATCAGGCCTGGGAAATGTGGTATCATTATCACACAGGTATGACTTCTAAGCATTCTGATGTGTAAAAGGTTTTTTTTTTGAGGAGTTGATGGGGAGAGAGGTGGGTGTGGTCGTCACTGGTGGGAATCCAGCAGGTCACACTAGGGGCACCTCTGAGAGATCCCTAAGGTCAGGACTCAACTCAGTCCTTGGTTTTTGGGTCCAGTACCCAGATTTTCTTTGGCCAGCCGGTGATAGATTTATGCTTGTTAAACATTATGTTGTTGCTGTTGTTGTTATATTTCAATAGGACAGTGCTGTCTACTCTCTCTCTCTCTTTTTTTTTTGGCTTTTTTAAAATTACTTATAAAGCTTTATAGAAAGAACACATCTGAGTATCATTCTATTTGATGATGACAATTGAACAATACTCATAAAACATAACTATTCTTGAGTAACTAATAATTATCAAAGATTGTAATTGACTGGAGTTGTATCAATACATTTTTAGAGAGTGATGCAATTAACATCACTGCGTGAAGTTGATGGAGCTTAAAATAGCTCAAGGGTTCATCACACAGCTTACGATTGTGGTTATCATTCACATTTTGCTCTGTTAGGGTTTTGTTCCAACCTTGTGTATATTATAAACACAAACTTACTGTACAACTTTAAAAAAAAAATGACACGTTGCCAAATTTTGAGTGAAGAAGAATTTTTTGGTGAATTTTAAGCAGATACTTTACCCAATATATATACTAATGTCTCAGAAGATGATAGTTCTTCGGAATATAGTTCTGATTCAGACGATGTGAATATTAGACCCACAAAAAGACAGAAAGCCTTAGAGATTCATCTTGATAAGGAAAGTGAAAATGAAACTCATGGCTCTGGAGAAGACTTTACAGCTGTGTCAGGTGTAACTGTTGAATGGAATAACCCACAAAGTGTTATGATATAACGGAATTAATTAATATCTGGCCGACCAAAATAAAAATCGCCAGCCACAGGTATTAGTTTCTGCAAAAATGCCCCGGTCAATAATGAGTTAAACTGACGGTGGACTGACTTGTTCATCAGAATTCAGCAAAATGATCGCAACAGGGTTTCCCTTTGCAGTGACCAAGATGCCTGAGTCTCCAAGCCTTGCCTATGGGAGCAGAACCATCATTTGTAATAGAAAGGCCATTGCTTCTCGGCCTTTTGGCTAAGATCAAGTGTAGTAATAAAAGGGCCCTGGGTGACCAGATTATTAATCAGAAGGCTGTTTTCTGTGAACAGAGTATAGATAAGAAAGCATTCCACCTGTGGGGAACTCTTCATCTATGTTCCTATAAAGCCTGATGAAAAATCCTTTCTCTTCATCAGAAGATACTTCTCCGGTGACAAGGCTGTTTGTCCAGTGACCCCAGAAGCAGGGTCTTGGATAGAAATAGACGCTACTGGTTTCTTTTGTCTCCCTGAATCCATATCAAAGCATATCAAGCTTTCCAGAATTTGAGGGGTGGATTTCTGTCTCAGTTAATAGTGTTTGTTAGATCAGGAGTTTGGGAAGAATTTCAGCTACCCTGAATTTTTTTCCGAATTGACTAATCTGTTGTTTGTGTTGAGAAATCTACATGACTCTTTTTTCCCAGCAGCCTTGACTATTCTCTCTGCAGCTCCAGTAAGAGGGGATAAGCCAGAGGGATGGGACATTCTGGCTTCTACACCAGCTCGTAGAACACAGCTTGGATTCACCTCCACTAATTTCCCATTTCTTCATCCGCAGGAGGAATAGGTGGCTTTGCTACTAAGAGGGGTCCCACACATTTCTCTGGACCACAGTTTCCATCTTTAGCTCATGTTACTCTGGCCCTGTTCAGGGGCTCCCAATGAAATCCTAACCTTTGACGCCTCTTCCAGCACCCCACTCTGTTGTAGGGTGTATACGTGAATGTTATGGTGGAAAGACCCTTCTTCCCACTGCAACCCTCTCATGAGCACCAAGCAGGGAGCCTGCAGTGAACACTGAGGCAGAATGTCTTTCAAGTGGAAATTGCAGGGCGGGGAAGGAGGTGCAGGTCATTGGATGAATGCCTTCAGGGTTGCTGGCAGGTTGCTACATGGATGAGGACCAGAGAGGATGAGTCATCTCAGGAAACATAATCCATGGGTGGAGACGGGCGGTAATGTCACACTGAGCACACTTGTTTTAGAGTTAACTTATTAGTATTGATCCCCAGGGATTTAAGCAAATCATTTACCTCTGTTTTTCTGGAAAAACATGGAAAACCTCATATAATCACAAGAATGAGATTAAGGGTCATTGACCCAAAGAAAATAGTGCTGATCTGTCTTCTCTTTTGTGGCCTATCACTCTCGAGCTACCAAGACCCCCAGGTAGGTCAGGATTATGTAGCAGAAAGAGTGGGATTTGACATCAAGCAGATCTGGGTTTTAATTATATTTCCACTTATCTGGCTCACATTACCGTACCTTTTTGAGTGTTTGTTTTCTCTGTGAAATGGAGACCTAATAACTACTTCATGAAGTCATGAGAATTAAAAATAATAATACCATAAAAGTTCTTGATAAATTGTAAGCACTCAAAAAATGAGAGCCCTCATTATTTGAAAGGCGTAACAATGTAATTTTGTTCTTTTGGTTAGCTGGGAGAAAAGACATTTGGCAAAACGTGAGGTTTTAAAGTGAGAGACTTTATTTTTTGGGCTCCAAAATCACTGCAGATGGTGACTACAGCCGTGAAATTAAGACACTTGCTTCTTGGAAGAAAAGTTATGACCAACCTAGGCAGCATATTAAAAAGCAGAGACATTACTTTGCCAGCAAAGGTCCATCTAGTCAAGGCTATGGTTTTTCCAGTGGTTATGTATGGATGTGAGAGTTGGACTATAAAGAAAGCTGAGCACAGAAGAATTGATGCTTTTGAACTGTGGTGTTGGAGAAGACTCTTGAGAGTCCCTTGGACTGCAAGGAGATCCAACCAGTCCATCCTAAAGGACATCAGTCCTGGGTGTTCATTGGAAGGACTGATGCTGAAACTGAAACTCCAATACTTGGGCCACCTGATGCAAAGAACTGACTCATTTGATAAGACCCAAATGCTGGGAAAGATTGAAGGCAGGAGGAGAAGGGGATGACAGAGGATGAGATGGCTGGATGGCATCACCAACTCAATGGACATAGTTTGAGTAAACTCTGGGAGTTCGGTTATGGACAGGGAGGCCTGGCATGCTGCAGTCCATGGGGTTGTAAAGAGTTGGACACGACTGAGAGACTGAACTGACTGACTGAAGGTTTCATCTTTGATTCTATTAGAATCTTGAGGACTTAGTTTTGTTTTTGTTTCCACACAATTGAGGTTAAGTTATAATACAATAGTTTTGCTGGAGGCTTGGAAAACACACACTTTTTGTTCTTCTTGTTATTTGTTTGCAAGTAAGAATAAAATAAAAATCTTGCATCTTCCTACCTAGGGAAATAAGCTCTTCATTGGTTCTAGAAGATTGTGAAAAGTCTGGTGCTGGGTACATTGGTCACATATTAGAATTCCTCTGGGCACAAGACAGTGGGAAAGACCAGGGAGGATGTGACCACCACAGGCAAAGCCACCGATGTGGCCCATGGAGGTGTGTGATATTTTAAGAGCTACTGGTACCATCTGGAGCTTTTTTCTGTACCCCAACTCCTTTACACAAATAACAGTTGGTATCTATGACTTAGTATTTTACGACAAAGAACAACAGGATATAGGACATAAAATATGACATTAATTATGGTGTATGGCTCTATAGTTTGTATATATATATATATATATATATTGATGTTAAAATAAATGTTGGTCTGAGAACTGCACAAATTATATGTTTTTACTCCATAGTTGACTTTTCTGTCAATGACCGTCAGGTTTGAAGCCTTGGTATCCTCCTGGGCTCGTCTCTTTTTGTTGTCTTCACATCCCAAGGGTTTGGTCTACTGCTCAATTAGCCATGTAGTGTTTCTATCTCTTTCTCATCCACACTGCCAGTCTGGATTCAGCCCTCTTCACCTGGGTGTTTTAGTGTGGGTTTTCCCCACAGAAGAGCCTGACATAAGGACCTGGGTACAAGAAGCAGGAGTGAGGGGGATGGGAGAGAGGGAGAGAGGAAGGGAAGAAAAGCCAATATTGGGGTGTGTTACTGAGGGTCCAGATCGCTTTGAACAATGGAGATGTGATCCCACTGGGACCTTTTAGAAAGGTAGAGAGTAGCTACCAGAAGAGTCCACCTAAAGGACAGAAGACAGACATTTATTCAAGGCTTCTGGGCCTGGTGGACTCTCAGAGACTTATAGAAAGCCTGAAACAGTCACCTGAAATTGTTACCGATAGGTGCGGGCTCTGGCGGCTCACCACTCAAAAGCCAATAAGCAGGCCAGGTTGGTGGAAGGGAAAGTTTGCTGTATCTCAGACGTCAGTAATTGGGGAGGAGGATGGACATCTATCCAAAGGCCCACACCACCCCTGACAAGCAGCGGGTGAGAGTTTTATAGACTGAAGGAGGGGGCTACATGCAGAACAATGCAGTCAGCTCTGACAGTAATCTTGACATTGGTCATTAGTGGTCTGACCAGTGTCGTCTTGGTTGTTTTAGGTATGGTTAATCATCAGTTCAGGGGCTTCCCTGATAGCTCAGCTGGTAAAGAATCCACCTGCAGTACAGGAGACCCTGGTTCGATTCCTGAGTTGGGAAGATCTGCTGGAAAAGGAATAGGCTACCCACTCCAGTATTCTTGGACTTCCCCATTGGCTCAGATGGTAAAGAAACCACCTGCAATGCGGAAGACCTGGGTTCGATCCCTTGGTTGGGAAGATGTCCTGGAGAAGGGCATGGGAACCCACTTCAGTATTCTTACCTGGAGAATCCCTATGGACAGAGGAGTCCGGTGGACTACAGTTCATGGGGGTCGCAGAGTCAAACATGACACAGCACAATCTTCAGCTCCAGGGTCCATTTGTTCCCATCTCTTTGAGGCCAGTTCTTGGAATTGTGGCAGCTTATGTTGTGGGTGCAGTCTGGTCATCATGTAGTTAACTTCTTCCACCTGGGGTTTCAGTATCTATAAGACAGCTCATGGGATATGGCTCAGAATTTTATCTATTGCCCTTGAGAAGGAACTAAAGGTCCTTGGCTGTGCTTAATGACTACATTATTATTACTTCATCTCTTTTGACTGCTTTCCTTTGTTTCTGCATGCTCTCATTTCTCTGATTAAACTTATCCTTCGACTAATGTTTTCATAGATAAAAGGCAGGCATAAGACATAGGGTGGGGAGCTGGGCAAAGGCCATAGGGTCCTGATCTTGTTTCAAAATCACAGGTGTGCTGAGGGGATGGGATGTGGGCCCCATGGTGTCTGGTTCTCTGGGCAACTGTGATAACTTCCTACCTCGGCATCTCTACCTCCAGTCTACCCCTTCCTGTGATGTCAGCTTCATCTTCCTCAAGAACAGTGCTTATCATGTACTCCTCTTCATCTTCAATGTCTCCTTACGACATCCTGGAAAAAAGATAACCTTCTTGGGATGGCATTCTGGATCCCGGGAAAGTGGCTGAAGAGACTTCAGCCTCACAGGAGGCCTGGCAGCAGCGTTATCGGTGCCTTCTTGAAGACTTCCCAACACTTCCAGCTCTCACCTTTGGCTGTGCTCTGCCCTCTGCCTGGAGGACTTTTTCCCCCTCTTCTTGAGATTTTGAAATCCTATCCCTCCTCAAGGGAAAGTTCAAATGTCACTGTATTAGTTTTCTACTGCTATGTAACAAACGCAATGGTTTAAACCTACAGCCATGTACTACCTCCTGGCTTTGTCAGTCAGAATTCTGAGCAGGCTCAACTGGATTCTCTGCTCAGGGTCTCACAAGATGGAAACCAAGGTGTCAGCTGGAGTAGGCATTTACCTGGAGGCTCCCAGGTAGAATCTGTCTCCAGCTCATCCAGGTTGTTGACTGAATTCTGTTCCTTATGTTGTAGAAAGAAGATCATTTTTCTCGCTGGCTATTGGCTGAGGTTGCTCTGACCTCCTAGAGGTTGCTCTCGGCTTTTTCCACGTGTCCTCCTCCATCTCAGCTACAGAAAACCTCCCTTGAGTCCCAAGTTGCCCTCATGTTTAAGTTTTCTTCTTCTAGAAGATTCATGTGATGAGACTGGGCCCACTTGGATAAACTCCGTTTTGCCAAAGAAAGTAACATGATCACGGGAATAATATCTCAACAGTTCTGCCCATACTCAAAGAGGATGAAATTATAAAAGGGTGAGGATCACTGGGGTCATTCTTTAAATTTTTCCCATCATACCACCTCTTTGAGAAATCTCTTCTGATCCCTTCAAATGAATGCCAGACCCTTCCTCTGCACCTCACAGCATGTTGTGACAATGAATTCACTGTCTGCAATGGAGCTACTATGACCTGTTCTTTCTCCACAGAAAATAAGAGCCCATTGGTCTTCCTTACCTCCTATTTGTCTTTCTTAGCCTTGGTTTTTCAAAGCCCCTGAGTTATTTTTGTGCCAGAATATATTTTGGTATTGTACTATATTTAAATACTGAAAGACACATGAAGGACTAAACCTTAAAATGTTAAAAAAAAAATGTACAGAGCCATGAAATAAATAAAGTTCTAGAGAAAAGGAAGTTCTAATATAATTTTTACAAGGGTTTTCCATGACATTTTCAGTTATGTCTTCTTGGTGGGTTAAGTATGAAATACCCCTCTTTATTTCTTTTATTGCTATTCCCTTAAATTCTATAATGTTTTAATTAAGGTATTAATTTTCTTTTTATAAATAGTAAGCTGTAAGTCCTAAAAAGAGTTGGAATTTTTAAATCCAGTCCAAGAGTCTGTCTTTTATTTGGTGTGTTTTACCATTTACATTTATCATGATTACTAAGTAGACATGTTATGCTGCTGCTAAGTCACTTCAGTCGTGTCCGACTCTGTGCAACCCCATAGACGGCAGCCCACCAGGCTCCCCTGTCCCTGGGATTCTCCAGGCAAGAACACTGGAGTGGGTTGCCATTTCCTTCTCCAATGCATGAAAGTGAAAAGTGAAAGTGAAGTCGCT
This sequence comes from Bos grunniens, assembly GCF_055505025.1. Classification (NCBI taxonomy): domain Eukaryota; kingdom Metazoa; phylum Chordata; class Mammalia; order Artiodactyla; family Bovidae; genus Bos; species Bos grunniens. Next base: position 53,863,029 of record NC_141180.1, read on the forward strand.
TGTCGTGTCCTACTCTTAGCAACCCCACGGACTGCAGCCTTCCAGGCTCCTCCATCCATGGGATTTTCCAGGCAAAAGTACTGGAGTGGGTTGCCATTGCCTTCTCCGGATATGCAATGACTCAGGCTTAAATCTGAATTAGCACTTACATGCAAAATAATCCCCAAAGTTAAAGACCACTTGACTTCAGAAGTCACTTCGAAAGTCACAATAAAGTTATAATGGCCCTTCTTGGAAGACTAGAGTAAAATACCCAGCCATAGTTGTAAGAAATCTTTCAAAAAATGCAGCCCTTTGTGAATGACATCTCAATTAAAAAAAAAAAAAAAATGGGCAGCCCCTCAGAAGCAGCTCTGGAAAGAGAAAAAATATATAACTTAATGTATCTTAAAAACCAATGTGAATATAGGTTCAGAAGATAGTTAAAAGAGATATTTTATAAGGCTACCTAGGATTAGGCTTATAACATAGCCTAGTCTTTCAACTTTTGCTCTAAAGTAGACATGTTACTACCATCTAATTTTGTTTTCTTTTTTCTGTGCTTTTATTTACTACTTTTTTCCTTCTTTCCTGCTATCTATTGTGTTGACAAAGAATTCTTTTTCTTAGAACTACACCAGTTTGTTTTTAAGAAGATTTATCTGTTTTATTATTTTCTTGACGGCGCGGGTCTTCGTCGCGCACGTGGGCTTTCTCTGGTTGCCGTGTGCAGATTCTCACTGTGGTGGCATCTCTCGTTGTGGAGCACAGGCTCTAAGCACCTGGGCTCAGTAGTTGTGGCCCATAGCTGCTCTGAGGTATGTGGCATCTTCCTAGACTAAGGATCAAACGGGTGTCCTCTCCATTGCAAGGCAGCCTCTTAACCACTGGACCATCAGGGAAGCCCTCTTTATTCTTATAGCTCTGGGTGAGGTATTTTTGTGATGACCTTAATTTTTAACATGCATATCTAGTTTTTTTCCAATAAAGTTTGAAGTTCATCGGTGTTTTTATCCTCTTCTTGCGTGAGGCAAGAAGGCCCTTGAGTTTAGTGCCTAGATCCCCTGGAGAAGGGAATGGCAACCCACTCCAGTATTCTTGCCTAGAGAATTCCATGGATCGAGGAGCCTGGCAGGCTACAGTCCGTGGGGTCACAAAGAGCTGGACACGACTGAGTGACTAACACTAAAACACTGTATCACCTTCTTGAATGAGGCAAGAATTTAGTGCCTGTCAACTTCTTGCAAACTCTATACCTAGCCAGATATTGGTGTTTGTTTTAGTTTGTATTTAAACATTCAAAAACTATTTTTATTATTACTATTAATGATTTAAACTTAGTTTTAGATTTAGATGTATTACCATATACTACCAATTTCTCCCTTCAGTCTTATTTTTTATTTTATTTTTTTACATTTTGGCCACCCTGTGTGGCATGTGGGATCTTAGTCCCCTGATCCTAGGGATTGAACCCATGCCCCTGTGGTGGAAGTGCAAAGTCATAACCACTGGACTGCCAGGGAAGTCCCCGTTCTTATTTTTATTTTCTACATCTTCCTTTATTCTTTTGCATCTTTTGACATTTTTTCAGTGAGAATTTTAGGCAGGAAACTTTCTATGTTATGTATTTTAAAGTATTTATTTTTTGTTTTGTGTCTTAATTTTTATAACACAAAATTTCAAACATGTACAAAGGCAGAGAGTTTTTTGTGTCATGTTTCATGTGTTCATCACAACTTAAACAACTACCAATGCATGGCTAACATAATTTCATCTGTATGTCTTCCCCCACTTCCACTGGCTACTTCCTCTTCTGAAGCAAAGTCCATGTTATTATCAAACTGAAGATAAACAGTAATTCCTTAGTATCATAAAATATCCAGTCAGTGTTTAAATTTCCCAATTTTCCCTTTTTTACTCTCTCTCTGTAGTTTGATATTCAAATCAGTATTGCTAAGTCACTTCAGTCGTGTCCGACTCTGTGCAACCCCATAGACGCAGCCCACCAGGCTCCCCCGTCCCTGGGATTCTGCAGGCAAGAACACTGGAGTGGGTTGCCATTTCCTTCTCCAATGCATGGAAGTGAAAAGTGAAAGGGAAGTTGCTCAGTCATGTCTGACTCTTTGCAACCCTATGGACTGCAGCCTACCAGGCTCCTCCGTCCATGGGATTTTCCAGGCAAGAGTACTGGAGTGGGGTGCCATGGCCTTCTCCAAAATCAGTATTCATACATTACAATAGACTGATACGTCTCTTGTCTTGTTAATCTATAGATTCTCCCCCTGCCTTACCCTTTTTTCTCTGCAGTGTATTTTTTTTTAAGAAATAGCATTGTTTGACCTATAGTTTCCCGTAGTCTGAATTTTGCTGATTGTGTTTCCTGGATGTCATCTAACCTGTTTTTTGTCTCCTATATTTCCTATAAACCAGTAGTTAGCTCAGAGGCTTGCTCTTCTAGGTACAATTGATTTTAGCAAGGATTTATATGCAGAATATATAAGTAATTCTCAAAACAATAATACAAAAAAAAAAAAAAACCCACCCAATTTTAAAATTGGGTAAAAAATTTAAATAGGCACTTCACTAAAGAAGATATTTAGTTGGCAAATAGTACATGAAAAGATCCTCAGTATTATGAGTCATTAGTATTTTAATTTTAACTACAAGCAAATACCACAAATTACGCCTATTAATTAGTGGTCTAAATTAGAATGGCTAAAATGAAAAAGAGGGTCCTTGCCAAGTGTTGGTGAGGTTGTGGAGGAATTAGAACTCTCATACACTGCCGGTGGAATGTAAGATGTTACAACACTTTGGAAAGCAGTTTGGCACCTTTTTTAAAAGGTTAAGCATACATCTATTATATGACCAAGCCTTCTACTCCTGGTTATTTACCAGAAATGAAAACATGTGTCTATACAAAGACTTGTATACTAATGTTTGTAACAGCTTTATTTGTGATAGGCCCAAACTGGGAACAACCCAGATTTCCATTAACAGATTAATAGGTAGACCAATTGTGGTATAACCAGACAATGGAATATTACTAAACCAAAACCACAGCAAAAAATTAGATGAAACATTGATACACATAAAAGCATAGGTGAGGACTGCCCCGGTGGCATAGTGGAAGAGAATCTGCCTGCCAATGCCGATCGCACGGGTTTCTTCCCTGGCCCGGCAAGATTACATGCACCTTGGAGCAACTAAAGCCTGTGTGCTACAACTATTGAGCCCATGTGCTCCAACTATTGAAGCCTGTGCACCCTAGAGCCCGTGCTTGAGACAAGAGAAGCCACCGAAATGAGAAGCCCGCACACTTCAATGAAGAATAGCCCTGGCTCACTGTAACTAGAGAAAGCCTGTTCACAGCAATGGAGACCCAGTGCAACCAAAAATAAATAGATAAATAAATTTTTTTAAAATGCTGCACCTTAAAAAAATAGGTGAATCTCAAAATAATTATTCTGAGTGAAATCACACCACTCCCCAAAAAGCACATACTGTATGATTCCATCTATATATAAAATTCTAGAAAATGCAGACTGATCTATCCCAACAGAAATCAGTCTGGTAGCCACATAGGGATGAAGGGGGAAAGGAAGAGGAAGGAAGTAGAGATTATAAAGGGGCACAAAGAAACTTTTGAGCGTGATGGATATGTTTATTATCTCTTAAAAAGATGTTTTATTTTTACTTTTTTGGCTGCACCATGCAGCATGTAAGATCTTAGTTCCCTGACCAGGGATCAAACCTGTGTCCATTGCATTGGAAGTTTGGAGTCTCAGCCACTGGGTCTTCAGGGAAGTCCTATGTTTATTATCTTGACTGTGGTGACATTTTCAGAGATTTGCACATATGTTACAATTCATGGATGGTACGCTGTAAATATTGCAGTTTTTAGTGTGTCAATCATATCTCAATATAACTGGCAGAATAGTGACCCTCTCAGAACCGGTGAACACATTACATAGCAAAAAGTAATTATGGCTGCATATAAAATTAAAGTTATTAATCAGCTGACCTTAGAATAGGGAAAATTATCCTGGATTATATGGATGGGCCCAGTGAAATCACAAGGATCCTTAAAAATGGCAACCCTTTAAATATTTGAAGACCTTTTCTTACCTTTTTACAATATTGTGGAAAAATTTAAACGTATACAAAAATGTAGAGAATAGTATAGTGAATTCCCAGGTACCTATCACTTTTCTTTTCTACTTCAGGCAAATCTCATTTCAGTTATACTCTCATCTACTCCCCCTTTATTATTTGAAGCAAAAGTCAGATATCTTATCATTCTATCCTTATCTATTTCAACATGTATAATTAGAAGATAAGGACTTAAAAAGATAGCCACAGTAGTATCATTATCATTCTTTTTCTTTTTTAAAAGACCTTTGGATATGAACCATTTTTTAAAGTCTATATTGAATTTGTTACAACATTGCTTCTGTTTTCTGTTTTGGTGTTTTGGTGGTCCTGAGGTATGTGGGATCTTAGCTCTTCGATTGAATCCCATGCCTTAGAAGGTGAAGTCTTAACCACCAGATCACCAGGCAAGTCCCTGTCACTCTTAAATCTGTAATGACCTCATGATATCATCAATTATCCAATAACATATTCTTAAATGATAGTTTGGTTGGGCATGTCACCTTTTTTGGGGAGGAAACAATTCGCATGAAGATTTTTTTAAAACATCAGACACTCAGAAGAGGGGTACCAGCTCCACCTCTAAGTTGCACGTGTGACAAATTTTGTGCAAGTAATAGTGGAAAACGCCTCACCTGGAAAGCTGAAGAACCGTGTTCACTTTGGCATATGGTAAAATGTTTATTCAGACATGTGAAACAATCATGTTAAAATTTATTTTTTATTTTTAAAAACTCTTTTGAAGTAGTGATATTCAAATTTAAATCTAACTCCTTTACAGAGTTCATAGTTACATAAAATGTCATTTTTCATTCAATGAATGTTGAGTTTTGCAAATGTTTTATTATTGTTGTTGTTCAATGGCTAAGTCATGTCTCACTCTTTGGGACTGCAAGAACTGCAGCACGCCAGGCTTCCCTGTCCTTCACTGTCTCCCAGAGTTTGCTGAAACTCATGTCCATTGAGTCAGTGATGCCATCCAACCATCTCATCCTCTGTGGTTTTATTAAGTTATAACATTTGTTAATTCCATTTCTTATAATCTGATGGGAACTCTTTGTAGGATCTGAAAACATTTACAAAGTGTTTCTACATCTGGTGCAGGTATTTTCCTGGGCTCCTCAGCCTCCAGAGGCACTCAAATTGTGATATGATAAGAAATCTCTTATTCCTGGGGGCGGTCTTGCAAACCACCAAGTCCTACACATCCTGACATGCCTCTTAGCTGCTGAGTCTCTGTGGGGTGCTCTCATTGCCCCTAGATTACCTCTGTCTGCAGTGCCGCTACTGATGCTGGGAGCATCTGTCTTTGCACAAACACCACACCCAGAGGTTCTGCCTGCCCTCTCTGCAGCCCCTGTGTGGGGCAAGCGCCTGTGCTTTGAGGTACAGCCAGCAAGCAGCTGGATGAGCTTATTCCCAACCTGCCTGTCACTTGCTTGGGTCTCAGGACTGAGCTGACTGCCTCTCACACATCTTATCTTACTCTTGGGCCATGTTGATCATTGGGAATCAGGTTATTTTCTTTCCCTTTTCCAGGTGGCCAGTCTCCTCACTGGATTTTGCTCACTCACTTGTCCTTTCCTAAAAGCACCCTTTCCTTTTTGCCCACCTCTTCCAGCTGCTGGTTCTAGAGCTGAATCAGTCATTTTGACCTAAACCTCATGTTTCTTGGTGAGGTTTCACTTCATCTACAGAGTCATATGGGCTTCCCTGATAGCTCAACTGGTAAAGAATCCACCTGCAATGCAGGAGACTGTGGTTTGATTCCTTAGTTGAGAAGATCCACTGGAGAAAGGCTAGGTTACCCACTCCAGTATTCTTGGACTTTCCTGGAGGCTTGGACAGTGAGGAATTTGCCTGCAATGTGGGAGACCTGGGTTCAATCCCTTGGTTGGGAAGATCCCCTGGAGAAGGGAATGGCTACCTACTCCAGTATTCTGGCCCAGAGAATTCCACGGACAGAGAGCCTGGGCTACAGTCCATGGGATCACAAAGAGTTGGACACGACTGAATGACTTTCATTTTTTATAGAGTAGTATCTGATCCCCATGGCAATCTCATGAAGTAAGAAAGGCAGGCATGATTAGCTTCACTTAAAGACAAAACTGAGGTTTAGAAACAGTCAAGCAGGGCTTTGAAGGAGCATAAACCTGTGAAGGAACAATTGGAGTCAAACACTGAGGTAAGACTAGATAGCCACTTTGCTTGGGACATGAAGGGCCTGAGGAAGACAATCACAGAACTGGTCCTCTGAGCTGGAAGAGACACCCCTCCTCCACCTCCCCCCCACCCCCGCCTCCCCTCCACCCCCCACCCCCACCTCTACCCTGACAGAGACATGCAGATCAGATTTCCCTGGAGGGTTTGCAGGCTTGCTCTGTATAATGAGAAATGACAGCTGTGGTTGGGGAGCACAAGGTCTGATTTCGATACTAGGTAAAAATATGTGTAACCCCCTTATTGAATGCTTACTAAGAACCGGGTTCTGGGCTAAACCTTTTTTTTTCCCCTTGGACTTCCCTGGTGGCTCAGATGGTAAAGCATCTGCCTACAATGCGGGAGACCTGGGTTCAATCCCTGGGTCTGGAAGATCCCCTGGAGAAGGAAATGGCAACCCACTCCAGTACTCTCGCCAGGAAAATCCCATGGACAGGGAATCCTGGTAGGCTACAAATGGCACCCCACTCCAGTACTCTTGCCTGGAAAATCCCACGGATGGAGGAGCCTGGTGGGCTGCAGTCCAAGGGGTCGCAAAGAGCTGGACATGACTGAGAGACTTCACTTTCTTTCTTTAGTTTTTTTTTTTTGGTTGTGCTGGATCTCAGCTGCAGCTTATGGGATCCAGTTCTCTGACCAAGGATTGAATTCCAGCCCCCTGTGTTGGGAGCTCAGAGTCTTGGCTGCTGGAACACCAGGGAAGTCCCTGAGCTAAATCTTTTGCATGTACTACCTCCCTTGATTTTCACAGTATTGTGAGAGCAAAATAATATTGTTCTCATCTTAAAGCTGAGAAAACTAAAGCTTCCAGAGGTTTCAATAACTTCTCTGATGCGACACTGATAGCCAGTGTCAGAGATGGCTTCCAGTATGGTCCTGTGTGTGACACCGAGTCCATAATTCTAGTCACTCCGCTATGTTTTCTTACAGGAACTGAAGCCCCTGAACACAAAGTTGGCTTTATTCCAGTGGTAGTTAGATAGACTCAGGCTGTCTCTAGTTAAAGAGACTAATTTTCCCTTGCTTGTGGCTGAGAAACAGTTATGATCAGAGACTCAGTGGCTCTTAGATTTCTTAATGAATCAATCTTTTGCTGCATGGCAGTTCTTGGTGCCCTGGAACCAACATGCTCAGTGGAGGTTTTCTTTTTAGCTTGTTGAAATTTCTTCTATTTATGTTTACCCTGTGCACGTGTGCTAAGTCTCTGCAGTCGTGTCTGATGCTTTGCGACCCTTTGGACTGTAGCCCACCAGGCTCCTCTGTTTGTGGGATTCTCCAGGCAAGAATACTGGAGTGGGTTGCCATGCCTTCCTCCCGGGGATCTTCCCAACCCAGGAATCGAAATCTTGTCTCTTATGTCTCCTGAACTGGCAGGCAGGTTCTTTACCACTAGACTTCGATTGCCCTGTACCCCTTTGAAAAAAAAGACAACGAAACTTATTCTCAGACTGACTTAAGATTCATGACTTAGGCTATTGGCATTAACCAGAAGGATCCATTTACTTGATCGCTGTCCATGCAAACATCTCTCGCTGTCCTCAGGTTTAACCAGTTTTTGGTAACATAGGCCCAGCTTACTACTCAGCTTGGTGTTTAGACTTGAGACATCTCCCCAGCATTTCCCTTTCAGGTTGTCTTCTCTGAACCTTATCCCAGCCCCAGACATCCCCGTAGATGATGGTGTCAACTCGCCTTCTGCTTCTCAATGTAACTGTGAGGTCCCAGTTTTATCCCAACTTTGCCATCTGGGGGCATCCAGGCTGTTTTCTGGTTCAACAAGTTCTATCAGTGAACCCCAGGTCCAGGATGGTACTCCTTGCTGGATGCAGGTGTGTTCTCCAGGACTCTTCTCAAGAGTGGTTTATAAACCTTTTTGTGGTCACCTAGAAATTTTGATGACCTTCAATTTGGAGAGAGCATCTGCTAGTTAGTGGATACCTATGCATTTGTGTCTATATAAAGAATCAGATAAGCTGATCAAAAGAAGGCCTCATATAATTCCAAGAGATGATGGAGCCCTTCTTGAGGGTTTGATGCATCATCTTTGTCCTAATGGCACATTTCAGTTTTTGCAGCCATGAGCTACTAACGAAAGTGACAGACTTGAGGGTCTTCCCTGGTGGTTCAGTGGTTAAGAATCCCCTGCCAATGCAGGGGATATGGGTTTAATCCCTGGTCCAGGAAGATGCCACATGTCACAGGACAACTAAGCCCATGTTCTGCAACTACTGAGCCCGAGCTCTAGAGCCCATGCTCTGCAACAAGAGAAGCCACCACAGTGAGAAGCCCACATATCAAAGCTGGAGAGTAGCCCTCACACTCCTCAACCAGAGAAAGTCTGTGCACAGCAATGAAGACCCAGTACAGCCAAAAAAAAGTGACAAAATTCAGGCCCTCCCACGGCATTGTAGCTGCTGCTGTTACTGCTGCCATGGCTGTCGCTCAGGTCTTCCTCCAAGGTTTCTTTACTTATGGTTAGCAGTGTAGGCTTTAATTCTGCTTCTGGCCAAGATGTACTAATTGGTACTAGCCTAGCCAACCTGCCATAAATAAGCATAAAACTAGGCAAAATATACGCAGCAACTGTTTCAGGCATTTAGCAACAGACACTATAAGGCTTGCACTCATCTCACATGCTAGTAAAGTAATGCTCAAAATTCTCCAAGCCAGGCTTCAACAGTACGTGAACTGTGAACTTCCAGATGTTCAAGTTGGTTTTAGAAAAGGCAGAGGAACCAGAGATCAAATTGCCAACATCCGCTGGATCATCAAAAAAGCAAGAGAGTTCCAGAAAAACATCTATTTCTACTTTATTAACTATGCCAAAGCCTTTGACTGTGTGGATCACAACAAACTGTGGAAAATTCTGAAGGAGATGGGAATACCAGACCACCTGACCTGCCTCTTGAGAAATCTGTATGCAGGTCAGGAAGCAACAGTTTGAACTGGACATGGAACAACAGACTGGTTCCAAATAGGGAATGGAGTATGTCAAGGCTGTATATTGTCACCCTGCTTATTTAACTTATATGCAGAGTACATCATGAGAAATACTGGACTGCATGAAGCACAAGCTGGAATCAAGATTTCCAGGAGAAATATCAATAACCTCAGATATGCAGATGACACCACCCTTATGGCAGAAAGTGAAGAAGAACTAAAGAGCCTCTTGATGAAAATGAAAAAGGAGAGTGAGCTTAAAGCTCAACATTCAGGAAACGTAGATCATGGCCTCCGGTCCCATCACTTCATGGGAAATAGATGGGGAAACAGCAGTAACAGTGGCTGACTTTATTTTTCTGGGCTCCAAAATCACTGCAGATAGTGATTGCAGCCATGAAATTAAAAGACACTTGCTCCTTGGAAGAAAAGTTATGACCAACCTAGACAGCATATTAAAAAGTAGAGACATTACTTTGCCAACAAAGGTCCATCTAGTCAAGGCTATGGTTTTTCCAGTGGTTATGTATGGATGTGAGAGTTGGACTATAAAGAAAGCTGAGCACAGAAGAATTGATGCTTTTGAACTGTGGTGTTGGAGAAGACTCTTGAGAGTCCCTTGGACTGCAAGGAGATCCAACCAGTCCATCCTAAAGGACATCAGTCCTGGGTGTTCATTGGAAGGACTGATGTTGAAGCTGAAACTCCAATACTTTGGCCACCTGATGTGAAGAGCTGACTCACTTGGAAAGACCCTGATGCTGGGAAAGATTGAGGGCAGGAGGAGAAGGGGACGACAGAGGATGAGATGGTTGGATGGCATCACCAACTCAATGGACATGGGTTTGGGTGGACTTCGGGAGTTGGTGATAGACAGGGAGGCCTGGCGTGCTGCAGTTCATGGGATTCCAAAGAGTCGGACATGACTGAGCGACTGAACTTAATTTAACCATAAGGCTGTGATTCTTGAGAACAAGGAAGCTCATGGGGTGAGCCCCACGTGCCCTGCATGTGTATGTGCTAAATTGTTTCAGTCGTGTCTGAATCTTTCGACACTATGGACTGTAGCCCACCAGACTCCTCTGTCCATGAGATACTCCAGGCAAGAATATTGGAGTGGGTTGCACGCCCTCATCCAGGCAATCTTTCTGACCCAGGGATTGAACCCGCACCTCCTGCAGCTTCTGCACTGAAGCAGATTCTTTACTACTGAGCCCCTGGGGAAGCCCTCCTTTGCCCTGATTTGGGCAAACTGCATCTGGGGATAATTTGTATGGCATCATGATATAGAGCCCAAACAGAGTCTGGGGGTCCCTCTGAGCTGAGGAAGCAGAGATCAGAGTTTGGGGCTGTGAATGTGGCTGGGAGGCAGGAACTATGGGACATCGACAGGATGGAGTGGAGAGCCCAGAAATATACCCATACATATATAATAAGTTGATTTTTGACAGAAAAGCCAAAATAATCAAATGGGGAAAGGATAGTCTATTTCACTGAAGTCGACTGAATAGCCACATGAAAAAAAAGAACTTTGACCTTATTTTATCTCATACACACTATAGGTCATGGGCCTAACTGTAAAAAGTAAAATTATAAAATTTCTAGAAGCAAATATAGGAGAGAAATCTTTGAAAGCTTGGGTTAAGCAAGATTTCTTAGGACAGAAAAAGCACAAAACAAAAGCATGATAAATTGAACTTCATCAAAATTATAATTTCTCCTTTTTGAAAGACACCATCAAGAAAATGAAATGATAAGCCACATAATGGGAGAAATAGTCTCAATGCACATGTCTATCAAAGGGCATTTTCCCAGAATATACAAAAATCCTTACAACTCAATAATCATAAGCCAAACAGCCTGAGTAACGGGCTAAAGACTTGGACAGATACTTCACAAAAGAAAATGTACACATGGCCAAAAGCACAAGAAGATATTTACCATAAGTAATGAGGCAATATCAAGAATCCTTTTTAAAAAAAAAAAAATTTTATTTATTTATCTATTGGCGGTGCTGGGTCTTAACGGCAACATGGGCTTTTCTCTACTTGTGGCCAGCGGGGGCTACTCTCTAACTGTGGCGTGTGGGCTTCTCACTGTGGTGGCTTCTCTCATAGTGGAGCACTGGCTCTAGGGCACTTGGCTGCAGTAGTTCCAGCACGTGGATCCAGTGGTTTCAGCTCCCAGGCTCTAGAGCACAGGCTCAATAGTTGTGGTGCCTGGGCTTAGCTGCTCCAAGGCATGTGGGATCTTCCTGGATCAGGGATTGAACCCGTGTCTCCTGCCCTGGCAGGTGGATTCTTTACCACAGAGCCAACAGAGAAGTCCAATACCAAGTATGCTCAAATATGTGGAGCAACTGGAACTCTCGTCCCTTGCTGGCAGGAGTGTGAAGTGGTCTAACTACTTTGGAAAAGACTTCGGCAATTTTTTATAAAGGTAAACACACAGTAACCAAATGACCCAGCAATTCTATTGCTAGATTTCGAGATATTTACCGAAGATAAATGAAAATACTTGCTCAGAAAAAGATTTATAAATGTTCACAGCAAGCTTATTCATAATAGTCAGATCATGATATAGCCCAAATATCAATCAAAGGATGAAGAGTTTGACAAATAATGGAATGCTACTCAGTAGTAACAAGAATGCACTATTCATACATGCACTAACATGAAGGAATCTCAGAAATATGCAGAACAAAGGGAAACAGACATGAAAGAGTTCAATGCTATCTCATTTTATTTCTCTAACCTTCTAAAACAAAGCCAAACTACCTTTTGGTATAAGAAAATAGATTGGTGGTTGCCAGGTGTGGGAAGATTGATGCAAAGATATAAGAGGCAGGTGAAGAATTATTAACCTTGATTTGATGGCATGGTGGGCTGCCATCTGTGGGGTTGCACAGAGTCGGACACGACTGAAGCGACTTAGCAGTAGTAGTAACAGTGCATGGTAAAGAATCTGCCTGCCAATGCAAAAGACATGAGAGTCAGGTTTGATCCCTGGGCTGAGAAGATCCCCTAGATTAGGAAAAGGCAACCCACTCTAGTACTCTTGCTTGGAGAATTCCATGGACAGAAGAGTGTGGAGGGCTACAGTCTATGGGGTCACAAAGAGTCTGACACAGCTGAGCAACTGAGCACGTATGCATGCATACACAAGAGTTTACACATTTGTCAAGACTAAAATGACTGCTCACTTCAGGTATGTGCAATACACTGAATGCAAATTATACCTCAATAAAGTGGACTAAAAAAATAAAGAGCACAGACCTAGCCTAGGTAAGGAGACCTTTGGCTGTTTCTCACTAATGAGTGATCTTGCATGAGTTAGTTATCTAAGTCCAAACTTCTTTATCTGTAAACTGGACTATTAATAGCATCAATTTCATAGGGTCATGGTGAGGATTTCATAAGATATAATGTGTTGTTTTAGGATCTGGCATGAAATTTAAAATCAGAAGTATTGGGCTGGCTGAAAAGTTTGTTTGGATCTTTCTGTAACAGCTTACAAAGAAAGCCCAAAGAAACTTTTAGCCAACCGAATAGTTCCTACTACTACTATTCATGGATTGTTTTTCCATGAAGTTTTTTTTCCCCTCTAATCAACTCATGAAAGAATGTGGTTCATGATTCATCTCGTTTTTAGAAGGGCTGACTCTGTAGATCTCAGAGGAGATCTGTATCTTTGCCCACCACCCACAGATCACACCAGCAGAACATACAAATCACACCCTGGAAAAGCACCTTTTTAAAAATGCCAACTATCAGCAGGAAAATTAGGCTAATCTTCTTCCCCTGGCTGAGCTGGAATAGAACGTTCTGTGTGCCTGGATACAGAGGAGAGATCCAGCCCTTCAGGACTAAGTGAGATTTCTTTGGGTTGTGCCATTAAACCCAGGCTGACCTGCCTTACAGTGGGCTTATTTGACCCAGCAAGGTGTTAGAAAACTTGTCGCTCTTGGATTCACAGGTGGTGTTTCATTTTGATGAAGTTTTCTGCCCTCTGTCTATGACAGCTTGCTTGGCAACTTGAGCCTCCCCTGCCCACAGTTTGGCTCTCTGCCACTTACCCGATGATGACTATCTCAGCAACAGCTCCCGTCTACCACCCTCTCCCGTGCGTGCACTGGTTTCGTCACACCTGACCAGCCAACCCTGCACGATCTCCTGCAGAAACTCTCACCCAGATGGCTCCTGCCTGCCAAGGGCTCGTCTCCTGGAGCCTCCAGAAGTAAGGGGCCCTCCACACTGAGTACTTCTCTGCTGGTATCCGTGAGAAACTGGAAGAATTTTGGACATTAAGTTTATCTGAGCTCCTAATCTGAAGTATTAGAGCTGCCTCCCATTACCCCCAAGGGATTTCAGTCTGCAGTAAGAACTGTGAATGCATAATGGGCTGAGGTTAAGATCAGAGTTAGATGAAGCTGGGTTTGATACAGCTTGTGCAATACAACGCCTTGTTTGTCTTGGGACCTCCTCTCTGAGAGAAGCCTTTCTGCTTACGAGACTTCTATTCTGACTTTTGTATTCCGTGTGTTCCTTTTTCTTTGGATTTTCTTTGGGTTGTTCAAGTTAAAAACACACTTCTACATGTTGATGACAACAGGTAGAACATTTGATTTGTTCCTTCAGGCAATTAGTTTAGTGGTAGTATGTGGGCTGTGGCTGTAGGCAGAGCTAGATTTGACTGTCCTCTGTGCATCTGTGCTGGTTGTTGTCTGTATGACTTGGGGTAAGATCCCCTGCTTCAACCTCCCTGGCTTTCCTCTTGCTCATCAAACATGCCAGGCTCACTTCTTCCTCAGGGTCTTTGCAGGGGTTCTTTCCTCTGCCCGGGACCCTCTTCATTCAGATCTTCTGGAGATAGTTTCATTTAGATCTCAGTTCAAACATCATCCCCTTCAGACAGAACTTTCCTGACCACCATTTCTAAAGTGCTCACTCCACTCCAGTCACTTACATTGTCTTAATTTCTTCATAACATCTGTCCTATGTACTTCTTTATCATCTGCCTCCTCCATTAGAACAAAAACTTCTAGAGAGCGGAGCAGGTACTTTCCTTCCTATCACTGTATTTCTAGAGCTTAGAGTTGTACTGACAGGACTTCCCTGGCGCTGCAGCAGATAAGAATCCACCTGCTGATACAGGGGACACAGGTTCGATCTCTGGTCTGGGAAGATTTCACATGCTGCAGGGAAGCTGGGCCTGTGTGCCGCAACTACTGAAGCCCACGCGCCTGGAGCCTGTGTTCTGCAGCAAGAGACACCACCACAATGAGAAGCAGGTGCCCTGCATTGAAGAGTAGCCCCCACTCACAGCAAAGCCCCTGCAAAGCAATGAAGACCCAGTGCAGCCGAAATAATGACTTGTACCTGCATATACATAGTACACAAGAGAAGACTCTACACATGGACATAGCCAGATGGTCAATACTGAAATCAGATTGATCATATTATTTGCAGCCAAAGATGGAAAAGCTCTATACAGTCAGCAAAAACAAGACCGGGAGATGACTGTGGTTCAGATCATGAACTCCTTATTGCCAATTTCAGACTTAAATTGAAGAAAGTAGGGAAAACCACTAGACCATTCAGGTATGACCTAAATCAAATCCCTTATGATTATACAGTGGAAGTGAGAAATAGATTTAAGGGATTAGATCTGATAGAGTGCCTGATGAACTATGGATGGAGGTTCGTGACATTGTACAGGAGACAGAGATCAAGACCATCCCCATGGAAAAGAAATGCAAAAAGGCAAAATGGTTGTCTGAGGAGTGACAAGTAGCTGTGTCACTTACAAATAGCTTATAAATAGCTTACAAATAGCTATGTAAAGAAGAGAACCGAAAGGCAAAGGAGTAAAGGAAAGATATACCTACCTGAATGCAGAGTTCCAAAGAAGAGCAAGGAGAGATAAGAAAGCCTTCCTCTGTGATCAATGCAAAGAAATAGAGGAAAACAATAGAATGGGAAAGAATAGAGAGCTCTTCGAGAAAATTAGAGATACCAAGGGAACATTTCATACAAAGATGGGCACAATAAAGGACAAAAATGGTATGGACCTAACAGAAGTAGAAGATATTAAGAAGAGGTGGCAAGAATACACAGAAGGACTATACAAAAAAGATCTTCATGACCCAGATAATCACGATGGTGTGATCACTCACCTAGAGCCAGACATCCTGGAATCTGAAGTCAAGTGGGTCTTAAGAAGCATCACTACAAACAAAGCTAATGGAGGTGATGGAATTCCAGTTGAGCTATTTCAAATCCTAAAAGATGATGCTGTGAAAGTGCTGCACTCAATATGCTAGCAAATTTGGAAAACTCAGCAGTGGCCACATGACTGGAAAAGGTCAGTTTTCATTCCAATCCCAAAGAAAAGGCAATGCCAAAGAATGCTCAAACTACCGCACAATTGCACTCTCTCACACGCTAGCAAAGTAATGCTCAAAATTCTCCAAGACAGGCTTCAACAGTACGTGAACCGTGAACTTCCAGATGTTCAAGCTGGATTATAAAAGGCAGACGAACCAGAGATCAAGTTCCCAACATCTGTTGGATGATAGAAAAAGCAAGAGAGTTCCAGAAAAACATCTACTTCTGCTTTATTGACTATGCCAAAGCCTTTGACTGTGTGGATCACAACAAACTGGAAAATTCTTCAAAAGATGGGAATACCAGGCCACCTGACCTGCCTCCTGAGAAATCTGTATTCAAGTCAAGAAGCAAGAATTAGAACTGGACATGGAACAGCAGAGTGGTTCCAAATTGAGAAAGGAGTACATCAAGGCTGTATATTGTCACCCTGCTTATTTAACTTATATGCAAGGTACATCATGAGAAATACTGGACTGGATGAAGCACAAGCTGGAACCAAGATTTCTGGGAGAAATATCAATAACCTCAGATATGCAGATAACACTATACTTATGGCAGAAAGGGAAGAACTAAAGACCCTCCTAAGAAAGTGAAAGAGGAGAGTGAAAAAATAGGCTTAAAACTCAACATTCAGGAAAACTAGGATCATGGCATCTGGTCCCATCATTTCATGGGAAATAGATGGGGAAACAGTGGAAACAGTGACAGACTTTATTTTTGGGGGCTTCAAAATCACTGCAGATGGTGACTGCAGTCATGAAATTAAAAGACACTTGCTTCTTGGAAGAAAAGTTATGACCAACCTAGACAACATATTCAAAAGCAGAGACATTACTTTGCCAACAAAGTAGTCTAGTCAAAGCTATGGTTTTTCCAGTAGTCATGTATGGATGTGAGAGTTGGACTATAAAGAAAGCTGAGTGCTGAATAATTGATGCTTTTGAACTGTGGTGTTGGAGAAGACTCTTGAGAGTCCCTTGGACTGCAAGGAGATCCAACCAGTTCATCCTAAAGGAAATGAGTCCTGAATATTCATTGGAAGGACTGATGCTAAAGCTGAAGCTCCAATACTTTGGCCACCTGATGTGAAGAACTGACTCATTTGAAAAGACCCTGATGCTGGGAAAGATTGAAGGCGGGTGGAGAAGGGGATAACAGAGGATGAGATGGTTGGATGGCATCCCCAACTCAATGGACATGAGTTTGAGTAAACTCCGGGAATTGGTGATGGACAGGGAAGCCTGGTGTGCTGCAGTCCATGCGGTTGCAAAGAGTCGGACATGACTGAGTGACTGAAGTGAACTGAGCATTTAGTAAGTGCACAATAAATGGTGGACTTAGTTATTATAATTTCTACCCACATTTCCCCCTTCACCAGTTTCACCAGTTTCTGATCAAGGGCCCAGATCAAGTCTATTGGTATATTTTATACTGCTATGCATATAGTACACACTCAATTTCACTTAGTTTAAATGAAGTAAAATTTACTATTTAACCAGCGATTCAAATAAATGAAATAGAAAATACAAACCCTTCAGGTAAGTTCATCTTTTAGACTCAGCTCCTGAGCCCTTCTCTCTGAGTGTTTTCCAGACTGTCCTAACCTGGGAGGGTCAGGGGCTTAGGTACAAACAGTTCCCCATGCCAACTTCAACCATTGCACCTGTGTGTTAGATTTCATGCATGGCTCATAAGGATGCACATACTAGGCTGTATATGCTCTGAGTCCCACTTACCTTTATATCCTCACTGGCTGGTCTGGTGCCCCAGGCACTCAGGGTAGAAGTGCTGAAGGAAAGGAGACCATAAAGGAAAGTAGGTTAAGAATGCAGACTCTGGACTCAAGTACCTTGGCTCAAATCCTAGCTTCTGCAGTGCACCCTGCTGTGAGGCTTCTGACAGTTTACTTAAACTCTCTGGGCCTCAGACTCCTTGCCCTTAAGACAGGATAACAGAAGTACCAACTTCACAATTATTGCGGAGATTAACTAGTTTAAGATTCCCCTATGTGTAGCTTTCTGGAGAAGGCAATGGCACCCCACTCCAGTATTCTTGCCTGGAAAATCCCATGGGCAGAGGAGCCTGATAGGCTGCAGTCCATGGGGTCGCTAAGAGTCGGATATGACTGAGCGACTTCACTTTCACTTTTCACTTTCATGCATTGGAGAAGGAAATAGGAACCCACTCCAGTGTTCTTGCCTGGAGAATCCCAGGGACCGGGGAGCCTGGTGGGCTGCCATCTATGGGGTCTCACAGAGTCGGACACGACTGAAGTGACTTAGCAGCAGCAGCAGCATGTGTAGGCTTCAGTCCTATATCTGTATCTCATTTCATTGTATCCTGTATCCCAGACAGTTCATGGCTCATAGTAGACATTCAGTAGTGTTTATTGAATTAAACAGAAAAGCTGTGTGTAAATTGAAAGGTATAAATACCTACCTGTTCAGGAGACAAAAGAGACTAGGTATGAATCCTGGGTCAAGAAGATCCCCTGGAGGAGGGCATGGCTACCCACTCCAGCATTCTTGCTTGGAGAATCCCATGGACAGAGGAGCCTGGCGGGCTACAGTCCATGGGGTCACAAAGAGCTGGACACGACTGAAATGACTTAGCACACACACAAAGGCATATTTAAATGGACTACGAGACCTTGCTGTAGTTGGTCCCGCAAGCATGCCTTAATTGATTTTTTTCAATTGCATGTTTATTCTATTAGATGTGGTAAATGTGAAGTGTATTTGAAATGAGATTTCCACTTTTCCCCCAAACCAACTTATAAACACTTTCAGAGAACAAATTACTTAAAGAAAAAAAAATAATCTTTAGTGCTTACAGCTTGGGGATTCATTAATTTGAAGTGAAAATTCTCTCTAACCAGATAATACTCTCTTTTTTCAGTTTTATTGTCTTCTAAGTATACCTTCTCTGTGGGTCTTTTTTAAAGCTTCCTGTGGGGCTTAACAAGAGCACTAAGAACTGAGTTCAGCCAAGACTTTTAGAAATGAGTGTTCTCAACTGTCAATTAATAACTAACTTGAGTGTTGCAAATAATTGGTACTGAAACTGAGTTATGGACTTCACATAAATGGGGTTTAAATGACAGTACAGAAAATCCAATTCATTTCTCATTCAATTGGTTATCTTTAGCTATTGGCAAAAAATTTATAGTAGCAACATGATTGCATTCATTCAATACTTGACAATGAAACATTGTGTGCTAGGCTAAAAGGAATATCAAAAACTTTAAGAATTGGTCCTTTCCCCAAAGGAACTTTGGTCATGAATCTGTAAAACCACAGTGGTTTTCATGGGCACTCTTGAAAAATATTTGAATAAATCCCAAATTTAAAAATCATTTTAAACAGCCCATTTAAAATGGTTTTAAATAGAACTGACTAGACCTCAGTTCATTCTGGGCTAACATAGAGTATTTTAATAAAGACCAGGAGGAAATACATGTACTTTTCTCACAGTGAAATAAAAACCCATCTGCACTGGGGAGAAAGCCACAGCAGGCTCTGTTGATGGCCAATGTCCTTGGTGACATCTCAGCACTTAAAAGTGTCCATTTTCAGCATTTCAGGCTAGACTTCTCTTGCTTGCTCACTAACTTTCTGAAATCTCATCAGGTGGACTGACTTTCTTTTCAAATGCTGTGCAGTAATTATCAATAGAGTCATGCTACGGATGATGACGTCATAGACAATCAGCAGAAGGGCAAGCACCTCAGTTTGTTTTTCAGCAATGGGTTTTATTTAGTTCCATAGATCCTTTGACTCAACTGGAACATTTTATAGGCATTTATGAGATGGCTTTTTGGGGTGATGAGTATACTGTATGGCCATAGGATTGGAAAACTGTACAATTATGGCTGTTACAGATAGTTACGTACTGAATTGTGTCATCCCCTCATTCATATTTTGAAGCACTGCCACCCTCCCTTCCACACTCCCATCCCCCCCAAAGCTCCCCTCCATGTGATGATATTTGAGGGTGGGGCTTTGGGGAGATAATTAGGTTTAGCTCAAGTCTTAAAGGTGGAGCCCTCATGATGGGATTCTCCCTCTTATAGGAAGAGACACCAGAGAGTTTGCTTCCTCTTTCTGTCTCTGCTGTGTGTGGATAAATGCTAAGACATAGTTTGCCAGCTAGGAAGAGGGCCCTTACCTGGAAACCAAACTGGCTGACACCTTGGTCTTGGACTTCCCAGCCTTCAGAACCATTAAAAAAAAAAAAAAGTAAACTCCTATAGTGTAAGCCACTTATTCTATGCTATTTTGTTATGGCAGCCTGAGCTGACTAATGCACTGGCTTTAATCACATGCACTGCAGACAAATGAACAATTCATTTATTCACTCTTTTGTTCATTCAAACACACTGGGCCCTATTTTAAGTCTGAAGAATCAGTGGTAAACAAGGATGAGTTGAAATTCCTACCCTATGGTTCAAAGTCTTGTGAGAGAGAAAGCATTAATTGAATGACACTTGAAACACAAATCATCTGAATATCCTGTGGTGACACATGGCATAAAGGTGAGGTCCTCGGAGTATGCTGCCATATGTCCTGGAGGAAGCACAGAGGGGGAAAGGGATTGAAAAAGGATGGTTCGGCTGAGTCTCAGGAAGGGAGGGGACTGTGGTACCTGTTAAGGAGAGGGGATGGGCGGGGACAGACAATCAGGGCTTGGAGGCAATGTTAAGGAAAGACTTTAAGTAGGGCTGTCTATGATAAGACAAGTGAGAAATGGTGGTGGCTTTAACAGGGTGGTGGTGGTGATGGAAAATGGGGAGTTTGAAGAAATGTTTAAGAAATAGAATGAACAGGGGACTTCCCTGGTGGTGGTCGAGTGGTTAACACTCCATGCTTCCATGGCAGGGGATATGGGTTTGATCCCTGGTTGGAGAATAAGATCCTACATGCCACATGGCATGCCCCCCCCCAAAAAAAATATATATATCCAAAAACGGAAAGAGAATGAACAGAGTTTGATGACTGAATACATGTTGGAGATAAGGAAGAAATAAAGTTAAGCATGATTCCTGAGTTATTGGCTTGAGAAAATGGATGAACACATGTGCCATTCACAGAGACAGAACATACTGGGGAGAAAGACTATACCTTTGGTTTTAGAGCAGTTGAACTTGCAATACTTTGAGACAGCCAAGAGGAAACATCTAATGGACAGCTGGATATAACTGAATATAGATATTCAGCACTCTTCAGTAGAACTTTCTGTAATGATGGAACTATTCTGTATCTATATTGTTCACTATTTTAATCACTACTGGCCACTTACATTTGAATGAATTAAGGTTAAAATTTTAGTTTCTCAGTTGCACCAGCCACATTTCAAAGGCTCAGTAGCTATATATAGTTAGTGACTTTGCCCCTGGATAGCTAAGTTCTAGAGCCCAGAGAAGCAGTCTGGTTTGGAAATACAAAAATTCACACCATGTGTATATGAGGTTTAAGACTGAGGATAAGATTGTCTAGGAAGAAGGCAGTCAGTGAAAAAAGAAAATAGCTAGGATTGAGCCTTAAGGACCTTCAACATGTAAAGGCTGGTAAGGAGGAAGGAATCTTCAAAAGACACAGAGAACAGACTTCCCTGGCAGACCAGTGTTTGGAGTTTGCCTTCCAATGCAGGGGATACTGGTTCGACTCCTGGTTGTGAAGCTAAGATCCCACATGCCTGGTGGCCAAAAAACCAAAATGTAAAACAGAAGCAATATTGTAACAAATTCAATAAAGAATTTAAAAATGGTCCACATGAAGAAAAATCTTGGAAAAAAAAAAAAAAGACAGAGAAGAAGCAGGGAGAGAATTAGGAGGAAAACCACGAGAACACTGTCCTAAAAGGCAAGGGAGAGGGGTGTTTTGGGGTTTCCCAGGTAGCTCAGCGGTAAAGAATCTGCCTGCAATGCAGAAATCACAGGAGACATAGGTTTGATCCCTGGGTCGGGAAGATCCCCTGGAGAAGAGAATGGCTACCACTCCAGTATTCTTGCCTGGAGAATTCCATGGACTGAGGAACCTGGCAGGCTACATTCCATAGGGTCTCAAAGAGTCAGCACAACTGAAGTGACTTAGCATGCAAAGAGGTGTTTTGAAAGGGAGAGAATGAGCCATGGCTCCATGCTGGTGGAAGATCAAGAAAGAGGAAGACTGAAAATGTTCATTGCATCAGTGGAATAGAGGTCACCAGTGACTGCAGCAAAAGCTCTTTCAGAAGAGGGATGGAGTTGGAAGGCAGACTGGGTGCGGGAGTGGGAGGTGGAGTATGGAAAGAGAAATGACAACAGAAGCTAAGAAACCCGGAGCTCCTAGTTCCATGACTTTCAGTAAGCAAGGAATTATTTAAACCAAATCAAGGTACACAGATATATGTTTTCAAAGCTCTGAGTTTATCTTGCCAAGTTAACAATGGAGAATATTTTTTCCATGTATTTGGGGAGGTATTGTTTCTCCTTTCTACCCTGACTGTCTTGGAAAGTAGGTATGAGTTGCTGCTGCTGCTGTGTCGCTTCAGTCATGTCCGACTCTGTGCAACCCCAGAGACCGCAGCCCACCAGGCTCCCCCGTCCCTGCAATTCTCTAGGCAAGAACACTGGAGTGGGTTGCCATTTCCTTATCCAGTGCATGAAACTGAAAAGTCAAAGTGAAGTCGCTCAGTCGTGTCCGACTCTTAGCAACCCCATGGACTGCAGCCTACCAGGCTCCTCCGTCCATGGGATTTTCCAGGCAAGAGTACTGGAGTGGGGTGCCATTGCCTTCTCCTAGGTGTGAGCTAGACCAAGCAAAAGCTGGGAGGCCATGTATGGAGTATTCTTTACCCTAATAGCAAGAGTAAGCAATGGAAGGGTTTTCTTAAAAACTTTTTTATTATCCAGAATTTAGAGTAAACACAAGAAGACAGAAAAGCATAATTAACTTTGACGTGCATTTATCACCTGGCTCCAATGTTCTTCAGCCCTCAACTCTACCCTATCCATGTGCCCATCCCCTTGGATTAAAGACTTTTAAGCATGGGAGTGACACAATTACACTTCTGTTACAAAGATCATCCTTATTGCTCTTAGAGCAGGAGTGGCAAATTTCCTCTTTAAAGGGCCAGATAATATTTTAGGCTTCGCAGGCCATACAGTCTCTACCACAACTACCCAACTCCCCTGTTGTGGTGTGAAAGCAGCCACAGACAATATGTAAACAAGTAAGTGTGACTGTGTTCCAATAAAACTGTCCTTAAGGACACTGAAATTGGAATTTTGTATAATTTTTATGTGTCACAAAGTGTTCTTCTTTTGCTTCCTCCCCTCTGCCCTGAGCATTAAAAAAAAAAAAAAATGTAAAAACCATTTTGCTCATCGGCAATACAAAAACTGGAGGAGGATAGATTTGGCCAGTTATCTGCCAACTCCTAGGGTGGAGGGTGGACTGGAGGGGCCAGGGCAGAAAGCCCCGCTGAGGCTATTGCAGGGGTCAAGAACACAACCTCACTATGCCCAGCAAAGAGAAAAGAGAGCATGGTAAATACTGACTTGTTTTGTGGTTTTGTTTAGTTCGTTTAGTTGCTCTGTTGTTTCCGACTCTTTTGTGATCCCGTGGACTATAGCCTGCCAGTCTCCTCTGTCCAAGGAATTTTCTAGGAAAACTAGAGTGGGTTGCCATTTCCTTCTTCAGGGGATCTTCCTGACCCAGGTGTCAAATCCCTGTCTCCTGCATTGGCAGGTGGGTTCTTTACCACTGAATCACCAGGGAAGCCCAAACACCGATTAAGTACCATCAGTTTTACATTTATTGAGTACCTGTTATGGCCTAGGCACAACATTAAGGCTGAAGATACACAGATTTGCCACTGAGTAAATAGATGAATAGATTTTGCCACTGAGTCTAGCTGGAGAGACAGATATATTTTTCTATATCATATAGTAAGTACAACAATACATACATTTTATATATACATATATAGGGCTATGGAATATAGATGAGATATTGATTAATTCTGGTGGAGAAACAGCAAACATGAGCCGCAAGAATGACATTTAGGTAGGCACTTAAAAGGCTAGCAGAAGTAGGATGAGGGGAAGATAGTCAAAGCAATGAGAAAAGCATGGATGGCATTAAGGAGGCTTGAAATGGAAGCTTCTGTCCCATCTCTGTCTTTTGGTTACTGTTAATTTAAAGAGAATGCAGGAGAGAACCAGATAAATTTGATGGGAGTATCTGAGGTTTCAAGAAGGAGCATAATGGGTAGAACATCAAATGGTCCCACATGATACATCCAGACCGTGGCTACATCTTCTACCTCCCTGACCACTCTCCTCCTCACTCACTCAAGGCCAGGCACATTGGCCTTTGTTGCTGTTTCTTTAATTGCACACTCTATGGGGTCACACAGAGTCGGATACGACTGAAGCGACTTAGCAGCAGCAGCAGCAGCCTCAGGCTCTTCCACTGCCTAGAGTCTGATTTTGTCCTTCACTTCATCCATAAGAGGCCTTTTCTAAGCACTCTATCCAAAACAGACTTTACCCTCTTTTGTGTACCTAGCTGTTCCCCATCCCTGACCCAAAGCATTTATTATAACCTCATTCATTTATTGTCTAACTCCCTGACGTGAACACAAGCTTCATGAAGGCAGAGTCTTTGTTTTGTAGGCTGTTGTAGCTCTAGAGTCTAGAACAGTGCCTGGCAAAATACAGGCACACAGTTGTAAAGTGAATCCACAGGAACTCCCTTGGTGGTCCAGTGGCTAAGATTCTGCACTTCAAATGCAGGGGGCCTGGGTTTGATCCCTTTCACTTTTCACTTTCATGCACTGGAGAAGGAAATGGCAACCCACTCCAGTGTTCTTGCCTGGAGAATCCCAGGGACGGGGGAGCCTGGTGGGCTGCCGTCTCTGGGGTCGCAAAGAGTCGGACACGATTGAAGTGACTTAGCAGCAGCAGCAGGGAACTAGATTCCACATGCCACAGCTAAGAGTTTCTTTGCCTTCTGCCACTTAAGATCCTGCAAAGAAGATAGAGGGTCCTGAGTGCTGCAACTAAGATCCAGTGCAGCCAAACAAAATAAATATTTATTTTCTTTTTTTTTAAAGAAAAGAATCCACAGTAGGAGAGGGAAGGAGAGGAAGAACGCAGAGAAGGCCACATAGGTTGGAGGTGGAGAAAATGATATTGCAGGAGTGTAGTGCAAGCCCCAGTAGCCTCAATATCATTGGGTAAGGAAGATGGGAGTTCATCTCCTGAGGGGGAGAGAGAGGGATGCAAGGTTTGCGACACTGTGGGAAACGGGAAAGAAAGTAACATGGGGAGGAAGTTGGGAACACAAACATCTGAACTCAAGCCAAACAGGTAATTGTACTGTGGCTGGGGGTGAGGTGAGATCCAAAGAGAAGACAGCAGCTCCCCACCCAGCGAGTGGTGATTTATCTTTCTCAGAGTTGACTGCAGAATTATCGAGTTAGGAGAATGATAGGTTCTCCACGAATAAGCAGGTGAGAGTGGGCATGAAGAAAGAGATGGAAGGAAGAAAACAGCTTATCTGAGAGCTCAGTATGATGGCACAGAATTTGAACAAATGAAACCAAAGCACAGACAAGGTTTCTTTGGTTTCATGCTTCTATGCTAAAAAAAAAAAAAAAAGGAGAGAAAGAAAACAAAACAAAACCCTCAAACAGAAACATACCTGCTCTTTGGCAGCAGGGAATTCTCAATTGGCTGGAAGTAGGTTTCGGGACACACTGCCAGGTGCTATCCCCTTTTCTTTCCTGTTCTTAGGAGAAACAAGCAGCAAAACAGCCCGTTCGTGAAAAAAAGGCAGTAAAAAAATAGACCCGGGCCATCATATCCCAATTCTTCTCTCCTTTCTTCTACTTTGGTTATTATTTTATTAATAAGTCAGGGCTGCCAATTCTCCCTCTAAATATAATTTACTATTGTGTGTGACCAGTAACACACAGTGTTTTTTGGATATGAAGGAGAGATGTTTTCTCATTGTTGAGAATGGGAGGTTTAGTGATTGATACCCAGAATTCTTTCTCTGGATGACCTAGATCGTGGTCGTTTCTGAGACTTTATTTGTAGTTGTTTCTGATATTTCTTTGCATGCAAGAAAATAATGAAAGTCAGTGGAATATGAGATAGGTTTTTTCGGTTATATAGTCCCTGCAGGTTGCCAATAGGCAGTCTTGGTTCCCATAAATGTGCTAAAATCCAAGATTAGGGCTTTTTAAAATTAAGATTCTCAAATTTAACGATTGCCTCTTCCTGCAACATGCTCCACTCAGGGTTTTTCTCAGTCTTGGTGGGTAGCAATTTCCATTCTTTAGGACAAAAGCCTTGGACTTCTCTTTGACTTTTTACTCTCCTATTCCATATCTACCTTGTCACAAAATTCTATGAGTTTGACCTTCAAAATACATCTCACATCTGACTACTTTTCACAATGTTCACCATTACTGCCCAAGCCACTTTCATCTTTTTCTTGGATTATTGCAAGCTCTTCCTACAGGTTCTCTGCTAAACTTTCAGTCTGTTTACCACAGCAGCTAGTGTGATTCCATTAAAACAGAAGTCATATCATGGTAGCCATTGGTTAAATTTTTTCTATGACTTAACCACTTCACTCAGAGTAAGAGCCAAAGTTCTTATAATGGCTCGTAAGGCTGTACATTATCTGGCTCTTTATTTCACTCTACCTCATCTTCTGCTTCTCTCTACCTTATCCAGTCCGCTCTAGCCATCCAGGCTTCCTTGAGGGTCCTGGAAACACCAAGTAGGCTCCTACCTCAAGGCCTTAGCACTGGCTGTTCCCTCTGCTTGGAAGCCTTCATGAAGGCTGCAGTTTACTCCTTCAAGTCTGTGCTCACATATCATCTTTTCAGTGAGGTCTACCTCGACCACTTGATTTAAAATTTCACCTGCATGCCTCATCCCCTTAATTTTTGTCTATTTGGTCATTTTTTTTTGGACTGGCTGAGATAATTGGTAATTTATGTAAATATTAATTATTAATATACTCAGCTACTGATTTTACTGTCCACCTAATTTTGTTGTCTTCATTAATGTATCCCTATACTTAGAAGAATACTCAGCATGTAGTAAATATTAGACAAATATTTACTGAATAAAAGGATGAATTTCCTTTACAATTTAGGACAATCCTCTTAAAATAACTAGGCTTTACACTGGATTTTTGGAGAATTTTTGATTCTAATTGAATTAGCCATAGCTTAATATATTAGTATTTCCAGATATGTAGCTGGGATAAGAAGGCTAAGAGTTTGATGATGGAGATTCTGGTTAGCGATATATTGGACTATAAGACTCTTGAGAGTCCCTTGGACATCACACCAGTCAATCCTGAAGGAAATCAACCCTGAGTATTCACTGGAAGGACTGATGCTGAAGCTGAAGCTCCAATATTTTGACCTGATGTGAAGAGTCAACTCATTGGAAAAGGCCATGATACTGGGAAAGATTGACGGCAGGAGGAGAACAGGGCGACAGAAGATGAGATGGTTGGATGGCATCATCGACTCAATGGGTATGAGTTTGAGCAAGCTCTGGGAGCTGGTGATGGACAGGGAATCCTGGCGTGCTGCAACCCATGGCGTCCCACAGAGTTGGACACGACTGAGCGACTGACCAACAATATTGGACTAAGAAAGATCTGTCCATGCTTGAGGCTAGATGAATGCAGGGGCTTTATTCCACTTCATCTCGCTCACAAGGACAATTTAAACAGAACTACAGTTTCCTGTAGTTAGGGTTCCAGGAATCTGTGTCCTTGGAAGGTGGAAGAAGGTGCCTAAACCAGCTCTGCTGCTCTTTCAAAATGAGCCACTGCAATTCTCCTAGGCAAAGGGAGCAGAGTGTGTGGCCATTTCCGAGACTGTCCTGAGGGTGTAACGAGTACCCTTCAGAGAGGAAATCCAGGACTTTTTAGAATAGCAGAAAAAGAAGCTCCTCGGAAAGCTGCTTCAAACTTTTTTTGGTTTTATTTACTTATTTTTATTGTGGTAAAACAAACAAAATTGATCATTTTAGTTATTTTTGAATGTTCGGGGTTTTGTTGTTTGTTTTTAGTTACAGAAAGTCACACAGAGTTCTAAACTAGAGTTTGGGCGATGCAGAAGAGAGGGAAGGCGACAGCCCGAGGACTCCTCCACCAGGAACTCTCGGAATGCAGTGCCGGCTGAGACGGCCCCGCCGATCTCCATTTTGCTGGGACCGGGCCGTCGCCGGAGCCTCCAGGGACCTCGGCCACTCCAGCCCCGCGGCTGGGTCCTCCCAGGAGGTACGGTCGTCTGGCTCCGGCCGAGGCCGGCGGCGGTGCTCCGGGGAGGAACCGTCCAGGTGCCGAGTTTCCGCCCAGGATTCAGCCCCCACTCCCCCCGCTTTCCCCCCACCCCGACCCAGTTCGAAACTGCGGGGAGGTGACGGCCGCAGCAACACGGGGGTTCGTCCGGCGCTTTCCTTATTTTGTCTTCCAGAGGCGGCCTCAGAGTCCTCGGCTCCGCCTGCGGGCGCGCGCGCGCTCTGGTGGCTCCGCCGCGCGCGCCCCCGGTAACTTGTCATCCCGAAGGCAAATAAAGGCGGCGCGGCCCCGCCGCCCCGGGCGCGCTCCCGCCCCCGGCCTCCCTCCCGCCGCGGGCCCGCGCGGCTCCGTCCCCGCGGCCTCCCCTCCCCCACCCCGCCTCGCGCGCCGCGGGCGGGGCCCCGCGCGGGGGGCGGAGCCGGCGCGGGCGGCGGGGGCCAGGCCCGGGGATTAGTTGGTTTCGGAGCCGAGGAGGGAGTCCGGGCCGTGGCGAGCGCGGAGCAGACAAAGCCACGTACGGGGGGGCCTGGCCGGAGGTGGGCTCGGGGCTCGGTGGCGCCCCAGCCCGCACTGAGAGCTTTGGGGACCCGCACGCCGCCCCGCCACCCGCCGCCTCTTTGCAACAGGTCCGCCGCCTTCGGGCGGCCTCCCTCTGCGCTCCCCTCCCCCGCACCGTGCGACCCCCACACTCCGGGGTGCCTCCGCTTGGCTCCGGGCCGTCATCTCGCCACCAGCTTCGATGCGGTTCGGGTCCAAAATGATGCCGGTAAGCGGACGGGCGGTAGGGGCCGGGACCGGAAGTGTGCGGGGTCGCGGGCAGGGGTCTGGTGCCCGCCTTCGTGCGGGTCCTGAGCAGAGCCCGGGGATGGCGGCGGCGGGGGGCTGAGTCCGCGTCGCGGGTGGTCCGTGCATAGCTCACCTCCCGCGAGCGGCTCCATCCTCCCCACCCCAAGCTCCCGCGTGCGGGAACGGGGAGACCCTCACCGAGGGTAGGGGTCCCAGCAACTGCTCCCGAGCCGGTGCGGCAGCCACTCTAAAGTTTTCTTTTTCTGTCTGGCTGGGTCCTGACTTTTTTTTTGCAGTTCCTGAAGGTCAAGAACAAGGGAACCGGGAATCTTATTTGCTTTGTCTTAAAAAAAACAAGAAACAACTTCAAGTTGGCATGAAATACACGTACCGAAAAGCGTACCTTTTGTTTTCAGTTGAATTTCGATCTTGATATCGGTGATGGCCAACTCTTTTTATCTGGAAACTGATTTTAATAAATGAAGCCTCAAAGTTTTTGATAGCAGTAAAAACGCATTTGCCTGGCTCCCACCGTTTCCACAGCTTGTTTAGCGAGCCCTCGGAGAAGGTTGGTGAGTTCTTTATAGACTCCGTAGGCTTTCGACGTGTCCACCAGGCCACACAGGTGAACAACAGGTTTGAGACGTTTGAAATGCCCTTTTTCTTCAACGGTCGCAGAAGCTGGAGGGTTGCAGTGGCTTATGCAGATTTCAGTAGCGTGTTTCCTCGAGGAAATTGTATGTGCTTTACACTTCTGCCACTGAAGCAGGATTATCTTGCAGTCGAGCGATGTTTTCTTATGGCTTCATTTGTGGAAACAAAGAAATCACTTTTCTTTTACTTTTATAGAGTCTGTGGAATGAGTGAGGACAAATTTTGTGTATATGCAGTCACAGATGCAGAATACACTATCTTCTGGCCCCTTAGCTTGTGTTGTGGGAGGGTTTCTTAAACTTTCACATACTGGACACATTTGATTGATTGGTTTTGATAATTCAGTTTAGATGGTTTGGGATATTTTGTCCTGCCAGGATTCAGAGAATTTGAAAGTGTTAATAGCATTATGTGTCCTTTTTTAGTTTGATACCTGGTTATGGAGTTAGGTTTGTGATGTGAATGACCAATATTTAAAATATGGAGAAGGGTGAGGGATTTTGTCATTAAAATGTTTTATTCCTTGTATTTACATTTCTTTGCCTAAAAATAACTTTCACAGTTTGTGATTTTTTTCCTTAAAAATAGGAGCAAGACAAGTGTTTGTTGTTGCGGTATGATTTCTTTCTTAAAGATCAGCTGTATGTTAAGGTATTCTTTGGCCATTATTAATGATGATGAAAGTTTTCCTTCTTACATACCAGATCATCACAATGTATAGAAAGTTATATAGCTCTTTAGGCTTTTGCCTTTCCTAACGTCAGTAGAATCTTTTTAAAAAAGATTTATTTTTCTTAGACTGTGCCGGGTCTTCCTTGCCGCCCGTGGACTTCGTCTAGTTGCCGGGAGCGAGGGCCACTCTTCGTTGTGGTGCGTGGGCTTCTCATTGCAGTGACTTCTCTTGTTGTGGGCACAGGCCCCAGAGTGCTGCCTCAGTAGCTGTGGCACACGGACTTTGCTGCTCCTTGGCATGTGGGATCTTCCTGGACCGGGGATCAAACCCGTGGCCCCTGAATGGCAGGCAGATTCTTAACCATTGGACCACCAAGGAAACCCTGTCAGTAGAATCTAACAGGACTCATGATGTGGTGGCATGTGCAGTATTTGCTCAGCTCCTACCTTTGTGACCATAGCCTTTTTTCTTTCTTAGTGTTTTGTTTCACCATCTGTAAAATGGGGGTTTTAGTAGTAACCTAGCTTTAGGATGTTTGTGAGGATTAGAGTTATTGTTTATGAAACAGTTAGTGCCTCCTTGCCTCTCTCGGGATAGTTGCTAGATAAGAACTTCTCTTGAATTTGTAACATTGGTTAGGTTAAACTGGAGATTCTTATACTTGCGACACATAAAAAATATGAAAAAAAATTTCATTTATTAACCTCTTGTTATATCTTTATCCTGTAATAGTTGGGATATTTGAAAATAAGACTGTTTTCTTAAATATATCTCTTCTCTTTAGCTTTTAATAGGGATTTTTATTCCATCATCAAGTGAGGTTTTAAATTTATTACTTTGAAAAACTAACCAATTTATCAAAAAAAAGCACTTTGCTTAATAGGGAAAAATGGATAGTCTCAGAATGTAGACAATTACCTTGATATGCTTTCTTGTTGAGGTGAGATGTTCATAACATAAAAATGACAGTTTTAACCATTTTAAAATGTACAGTTCTGTGACATTAAGAATACATTTTTAAAATTGCTTTTACAGGAATGCTGGAGATAACAACTTGCTATTTAGACTGCATTATATTAAAGTTGTGCAAATAAATTGTGTTCATGTGTTTTCTCAACAAATGGTAGAGAATCAAGTGAATTTCTTTCATGTGGGACATGAAGTGATAATTGGATCCCAAATCAGAAGGGGATGATGCATTTTAGTAGGCTAACTAAAAATAAGTAGGCAAGTGCTGAGAATCACAGTAGAGATAATGATAGGGTACTGCAGAAAAGGGTGTAATAATTACACTCATTTTGAGATACCTGCCATAGTTGGTATGTCTGGTTCTGTGATATTTCCACAACTTGGTGAGGAGAAACTGATTACTCCTTCCTACTTGACACTGTATCTTTTTCTTCATTAAAGAAACATTATTTGTAGTTTGGCAGTATGGCTGTTTAATGAGGCATTCTCATGTTGTATTTATCAACTAAAGGGAAATCGTCATTAAAAGCAACATTTCTCAGCTGTTTAAAATTATATCAGATATCTTTTTTCATTACTTTTCGTTTTGTGAAGTGTTTTATTCAAACAAGAATATTTTTATGAAAGAGCTTGCTGCTGCTGCTGCCAAGTTGCTTCAGTCGTGTCCGACTCTGTGCAACCCCAGAGACGGCAGCCCACCAGGCTCCCCCGTCCCTGGGATTCTCCAGGCAAGAACACTGGAGTGGGTATGAAAGAGCTTAGCTAACTCTAAAAGCATTCCCTGTTCTTTTTAGATACAGTTTGATAACAATTTCTGTTTGTACCTGCTGCTCAAAGGTAAATGAAAAAAACCTGCTCACAAAACCACACACAGTGTTCCACAGTGCCGTGTGGAAGGCCAGAGGACTTGAATTTGCCTGTCTCAGTGGTTGATGTCATATATGTGGCATTTATATTCAGCTGTGATAGAAAATGAACTGTATCTGTGCTGTCCAGTGTGGTAGCCACCAGCCACCCGCAGCTACTGCACTTAAAATGGGACTAATGAGACCAAGGAATTGAATTTAAAAAAAAATTTAATTATATCTAAATAGCCACATATGCCTGATGGTCACTGACTGTATCGACAGGGCAGTCGGTTTGATGAAGGGGCACAAAGGAGCATTTTACATTTGAATCCCATATTTGCAGCTTCACATTTACGTTAATACTTTAAATGAAATTGTAATGGGTCGTTTATCCCTAATGACTTGGAAAATGGGTTTTCCGATTATTTAATTTAGTGTTCTGTTTAAATGAATTTCACCACAAAACCCTAATATGGATAATATTTTGGAGAAAATAATAGCTTATTTTAAAGAGCTCAGTTGAACTAATCATGATTTATTTTTAGGTTTATGGCATTTTATCTTTCAATGCTACAGAGGTATCATAATTACGCCTAGCAATTTCATTATGCTGTGAAATATCATCTGATTATTGGAATTTATAATTTTGGAAGTCTGGGACCAAAAAAATGGGATATTGCAGTAGCTCCTTTAGAAGTCTGATTCTTGGTCAATCAGATTTATGTATTTCTAAAGGCAGCTTAGTCAGCTCCCCAGCCTGAGAGCTTAACTTCTGCTGAAATACTTGTATTATTTTCATGTTTTAAAGTATTATTTGTATTATATACTGGTTTTCTTTGCACATACTTTCCCAAACTGAAATTGTGTTTTGAAATGACAAACCTTTCAAGTTGTAGCTTCGGAACATTGTATTATTATGATTATACCATGTTCTGAAAGAATTCCTTTTTGTTGTTGAGAAGTAATGCAGTCCATTAGCTTAGGTTTTATTTCAGAATAAAGTTTAAGGTAGGTTCTCTATAGAACTATAATTCTCAAAGGCTGTTAAACAAATCATCTATTTAAAAGAAAATGTGCAAAGTATCTCACATTTCCTGTGCTGTAGTGAAATTTGTTTCTTGTGACTTATGCTACACTAATTAAAAGCCGAAAAGTATTTTAACAATTTCTGTATTTTTACCTGTTTGAGAGAAACTGGATTTAGACTTTGTAAAGAACTGTAGCACAATCATACACCTGCTTATATTGTAAAAATTAACTTAGAATTTATCTGAGAGGGACACAGAGGGTCATTTATTCATACACTGCTTCTAGGAAGAACTGTTTTCTCTCTCTCTTTACATTCCCTGTCCCCCAGCAGCAGATGGTAAAAACAAGAAAACAAAACCTCTCTTTTCTGGAGCTTTTAAGGAACACTGTAGACCTTTATCTCTTGGTAATCTACCATAGTATGTGAGACTTCTTAAAAAGTCTTTCTAAAGTGAACCTAACACTGAGCCATTCTTGCAGCTCAGGTAAGGTCCAGCCTCTTTCTAGTTCAAATAGGGTAACAGCGTACCAATACATGTTGATATGATTTCCATCATGTACCATAAACCTCTGAATCAACCTGAATATTCATTGGAAGGACTGATGGTGAAGCTCCAATACTTGGACCACCTGATGTGAAGCGCCGACTCATTGGAAAAGACCCTGATGCTGGGAAAGATTGAGGGCAGGAGAAGGGGACAACAGAGGATGAGTTGGTTGGATGGCATCATCGACTCAATGGACATGAGTTTGAGCAAGCTCCGAGAGATAGTGAAGGTCAGGGAAGCCTGGCATGCTGCAGTCCGTGGGGTCGCAGAGTTAGACGTGACTGAGCGATTAAACAACAACCCTGTAAACCTCTCACCAGCCTTTTCTACTTACAAGTACTGCAAAGAACATGAAGAGTGGGATAGAAGAATTCAGGAATCCAGAGTGTTCTTTTCAGCTCATGCCACTTTTTCAAGTCAAACATTATTTAAATATTTCTCTTTTTTCATGATACTGAAGCAGGTACTGAACAGAACATTTTCTTTTAATCAGATGTCATTGAGAAAAGCAAAAACAGATGACAGACCTTGTGAGAGGTATACTTAGGCTGGAGTGGTAGGTGTGACAGTAAAATTTTTCATCTTGTTGGGGAGAGCTGAGAAGTCTTAGTCATTAGGAGAGCCTTCAGGAGCACTGAACATTAAGGACGCAGTGATTCTTAAAACATTCTGCATACTCTCTTATCAGAGGAAAACTCTCTTATCAAAGAAATGCAAATTCCCAACATAGTTAGAGCCTGTGTAGGAAAAGTAGCTTCACAGACTCTGCGACTGTGGCCGTTTTTAGCTTTTTTCTGCTTAATATTTATCCAAACACAAATGATTCATTTGGTTAACGGAACCAGATTTTTCATTGAAAATTTTCACGGGACCAATAAATACTGAATTTTCCCTTTTGAAATGCGTACTTCAGTGGTTGTTCTAGAAACAGATTTGTGACTTAGTACTATTTATTTAAATTTCCAACATTTCAACCAGAAATCCTTAAGACACAAGTTTAGAAAAGTAATAGAGAATCATAAGGAGTAAACTATTGTAAAATATTGCTTTAAACTACTAGTGGTAATAATAAGAAATGATCCAGACAGTGTATTAATCTTCCGTAGTGGAAAGAATAATTTCTCTGTCAACTGGTATGGTTGAAAGCCCCATGCTTTTATTTTCCACCCAGGGTGGAGAGGGAGCTTCTGCTGGAACCCCTTGTGTGCCCAACACCTGCCCCTCTGTTGGGCTGCTCATCTCAGATAATCCGGTTTTGACCCTGTGAAGCAAGGCTTCCCCCTTCTCATGTAACAAAGAATTTGAAGCCCATAGGGTTTTAGTAATTTACCCTGGGTCACTTGGCAGAAATGAGATGAGAACCAGGTCCACCTGTGAAGAAATGCTCTAGAATGTTTCTGTATACTTATCAAGACAGTAGTCATGGTATTCTTTTGGCTAATGACAACTTCAAATACTGGTTTATAGAGCATAACTCTAATTATTTTTGACTTTAAGGAAAACAGAGATATCTTCCCATATGTAAATCCACACTGGGTGATAAATTTGGTAAATGGTTCTCTTATCAAGTTTCGACTGATGTGGAGCTGACCTCACCCTGTGCAAAGGAAATGGCTCAGTGACTATTATTTTTTTCTACCTTTAATGCTTCTATAGAGATCTCGGCTCTTTCGCATCATCTGGGAAAGAGAAGGGGTGTAATGATTGCTTTTTTCTTCTTCTTCTTTCTTTGATACAGTTGCCTTTTGTCTGAGGGGTATTGGATAATCTTGCTTTTGATGGTATGTTTAAACAGGGTGTGAACGTTGTGAGGTAGGAGAGTAAGGGTCAGAGTGGAATGGGTGGTTAAGAGCCACGGAGGGCAGGGAACTAGAGAGTCTGCTGTGAGGTTGCCGTCTTTATTGTGCAGTCTTTTCCAGGGGCTTGAGAGGTGAATCTGTGACTTGGAGGAATGCCCACTGCTGGCAGAATCTCCAGATGAGGACAAAGTGATAGCATCTCCCCTTGCTGCCCCAGGGTGGTGTGTATAGTGAGGAAGAGTGATTCCATTTAATCAGATGAATTTATTGGAAATAAACTGGAGACTGGTATGGAATGAAATCATATTAAATCAGTGATCTTCCTTCTTCCTTATTAACCTGCTGATTGTTTTTGGATGGCCTTTTGGGGACAACATCTGTTCAATAAGTGTGCAGTGAACACCCACTATATTCCAGGCACTGTTCTCAGTGCCATGGATACAGGAAAGAAGATGACAGTTTTCAAGGAGCGTACCTCTCCTGAAGCTTAGTGGGAGGCTTGGAGCGGAGAGGATATGGAAAGTAGAAACAAAACAAGAGAGTTATGTAGGATTTAAACAGCATGTGACTAGGACGGCTGCTGTAGATTGGTTGTCAGGGAAGTGACATCTTGGCTGAGACCTGTGCAGATCTGTGGGAGGAGCAAAAAGCTATGACAAACCTAGACAGCATATTAAAAAGCAGAGACATTACTTTGCTGACAGAGGTCCATATAGTCAAAGCTATGATTTTTCCAGTAGTCATGTATGGATGTGAGAGTTGGACCATAATGAAGGCTGAGTGCCAAAGAATTGATGCTTTTGAACTGTGGTGTTGGAGAGGACTCTCGAGAGTCCCTTGAACTGCAGGGAGATCAAATGAGTCAATCCTAAAGGAAATCAACCCTGAGTATTCATTGGAAGGACTGATGCTGGAGCTGAAGTTCCAGTATTTTGGCCACCTGATGCGAACTGACTCATTGGAAAAGACCCTGAGGCTGGGAAAGATTGAGGGCAGGAGGAGAAGGGGATGACAGCGGCTGAGATGGGTGGATGATATCATTGACTCAATGGACATGATTTTGAGCAAATCCCAAGAGATAGTGATAGGGAAGCCTGGCGTGCTGCAGTCCATGGGGTTGCAGAGTCGGACATGACTTAGTGACTGAACAACAACAACATATCAAGTAGGCAGAATTCCCAGGGGATGGTGCAAAGGCCTGGAGGAAGCAAGGGGGACTATGAGGCCGGAGCTTAGTGGTTGGGAGTGAGTGACTGGAGTGGAGGTAGAGAAGTGCAGCCTGTAGGCTTTCCTGGGCGGGGCGAAGAGTTTAGTTGCCAGGGGAAGGGATGTGACAGCCCCTGGAAAAGTTCTAAGGAGTAAAAGTGACATAGATGGAGAGATTAGAAAAGATGCCTCCATTGCTGTGTGAGAACAGATTGTGGAGGTGCCACAGCCAAAGAACTGGGAAATATGGGGGGAGCCTGACAGCCCTTGTGGTAGGAAGACAATGGAAAACCACCAAAGATGGATAAAAGCTTTATCATATACTGTGAGGGCCCAGCAGTTAGTGTGAACTCGCTGTGAACTCAGTCCATGCAGTGTGTGACTTGCTCTAGGCGTTCAGAAGCCCCAGGGATGAGAGAAGGGTTGATCTTACCCCAGGGTTGGGCATAAGATCAGGACAGGGATGGGCAGGGTTACTCCATGTCCACAAGCTCCTCCTGTGAGACTCAAGAGAAACCAGACTTGTTACATCCTTAAAGAGCTCTGCAGAGCTTTAGAGAAAGCCTGTCGCCGTGCGTGGAGATCAGTCCCTTGCGGATGCCTTAACCCTACAAGTATTTTACAACAACTGTGCCTTCCACCCCATGATCATCTACTTTGAAAGCTTCAAGTGCTTTCACCTACAAGTTCCTTCACCTTTTTTTTTTTTAATCAATGGTAATCTTCATTTTATTGACAAAGATACAAAACAGCCAATGACCTAGGAAATTGAAATCAGAGCTGACTTAAATTCTAGAAAGAGTCTCTTCCTGCCAGTGTTTTTCTGTATCACAGCAATATCTAGTTGCTAACTGCTAGCTATTGATAATTTGTGACGTGCAGGTTATTACTGGACTTCCCTGGTGGCTCTGATAGTTAAGAATCTGCCTGAAATAGGGAGACCTGGGTTCGATTGCTGTGTTGGGAGGATCCCCTGGAAGAGGGCATGACAACCCACTCCAGTATTCTTGCCTGGAGAATCCCCATGGACAGAGGAGCCTGGTGGGCTACAGTCCATGGAGTCACAAAGAGTCAGAGATGACTGAGCGACTAAGCACAGCACAGGTTATTATTATTATTATTATTATTATTTTCTTGTAATTTGTTGATCTGGAAAAGGGGACTATTTTGGATACTAATTTTATTTTAAAGTTAAATAGGATCTTTCTCTGGTAGGTGTTGATCGCTGCTTTTGGTCACTAAGAGACCTGGATGTTATCCTGCATTCCATCCGTTCTTCCATTTTCTCCCATGATGGTTTCATCACTATGTCCCGGACTCCTCCTCTCTAGCCCCTGGTGCTCTTCTTCTGTGTTACCCCTCTCCTGCCTGGAAGGGGTGATCCTCTCCTTATTTATACCTTTACTGTCCTTCACCCCGTCAGTCCATCTCCACACTACTTCCATGGTGATCTGAGATAGTGTCTGTTGCTCCCCCTGTCCAGAATTCTTCAAGACTGACTTGTATTACCTATAGCATACCACCATAATCTCCTTAGCTAGATCCAAAGTTTCCTTATCATCTGGCCCAGTGGATTTCAGCCTTTTTTGTGTCCAAATACACTTGTAGAATATTTGGCCTCTCAGTGGGGAAGGGAAGTGATCGAAAGACTCAAAACATGAAGCAACTCAGCCCTTCACACCCAGCGCCCGCTGCGGAGGGAAAGTAAGTGGTGTGTGTGCCTCGTGCCTGGCAGAAGGGCAGCCCCCTTCGCCCTGCTCAGCCGGCCTGCCTTCAGGATTGCAGGGCAGTTGGGGAAGAAGATCTGCTCACCGCCTCCTTCATGCTCCCAAGGGACGCTGTGTTAGGACTCTGTGGGGCTTGATGATCTGTTTTCCTCTAGCTGGCAGTGAGTTGCACCTTCTTGTATATTGACGTCCATCACCTGCTCTGCGCCGTCTGACTGGGCCTTAATTGTCAGTGTGAAATAAGTCGTGTATGTCCCGAGTTTCTGCGTCACAGCTGTGACTCAGGGGTTGAGAGGTGACCTGTTCCTTCTGTCTGACCTCCCACCTTCCTGGTTTCAGCAGTTCCGGGGCTGCGTGACGATAGCACGCCGGGTTTCCTCTCACTGCTGTGCCTTTACATGTGCCATTTTTCTGCCTGGACAGCCCTCTTCTTGTCTGACTCATCCTACCCTTTTCGGTTCAGTAGTATTCCTTGAGAGGGGTGGTTTTTTTTTTCCTGTTCTCACTGGACGTCATCTGAACCTCCACCAGGAAGTTCTCCGGTTGTGTCACGTGTTTGCGGGGCCCTGTGGGGCTTTGTGCTCTGTGTGCGGCTTGAGGGTGTGACCCATCCTCTAGTCTGTGTTTCTAACACTGAGCACAGTGTTTGACACACAGTGGCATTTAATAAATGTAGTTTGGGTGAATGAATGTTCTTATTTTTAATTTTCCTTGGGGAGGGTAGTGCTTGCCCATTTAAATATATGTCCATTGTTGGGAGAAGTTTCACAGAGGTGAAATCTTTGAACATAGAGGACCACTTCCATAGCAGACTGCCAGGTAGAAAGGAAAGAACTAGAAATCATGGATTGGTTGTGCTCAGGCGATCATGCATGGATCTTAAAAATACGGTGCTTACAGGGAGCTCTACTCTAGGGAACTTTTCCCATGGGTCTGTAATGACCTATATGCAAAAAGAATCTCAAAAAGAGTGGATATGTGTATATGTATCAGATTCACTTTGCTGTACACCTGAAACTAATACAATTGGGAAATCAACTATACTCCAGTAAAAATTGTTTAAAAATACAATGCTTAGTGAATAAAAGCAACAGATAGAGTGAAGTCTATGATGGTGCCTTTGTGTAAAATTAGACATGCTCCTAAGACAGCAGTGCTCAGCCTAGAAGAAAGTATACCAGCCAACATGAAGCTTATACAGAAGGGTTGAGGTAGGGATGGAGAATTAACTAGTCAAGTATATTTATTTAGTTCTTTTATTTTGTTGTTTGTTTATGGCAGATAGTGAAATCAGAGTAGCTTCAAGTGAGCAACTTTGATAGATATTTTGGAATTTGAAATCTTGCCTAAATCAGGCTTCTGGCATAGTTGAAAAGGAGAGAAAAGATTTCTTAGGTTATCCTAAAGTAAGCAGAATGCTTTGTTTTCTTCGCTTGAGACGTGGTCTGGCTCTGAGAAAACTCACTTTGCAGTTACACTGCGAGGTCACGTATAAGTGCTTCTTATGCCTGATGACGTGAACACACTGTTCACATCTGTTTCCTGTTCACATTCCCATCTTCCGGGGAACTTTGAGTCTCTGAGCCACAGTATCGGTTCAGTTGAACAATCACATATTCAGATTTGCTGTGTGTCAGACAGATACTGAGATTGTGTTTTTCGGGAGAGGAGAAAAACTGGGAGGAAGCATTTGAGGGCCAGAACTTCTGTACCAAAGGAATTTATAGACCAGTAAGACAGATAAGACCGGGATCCGGACAACTGTGATGTGAACAGTCGTCTGAGAAGCAGAGAGAAGGCGTCCTCCTGGCTCGAGGTGTGTGTCTGTGGGAGGGACAGGGCTGGAGGCAATTTTATGGTTTTGAATTATTCCAGAAAGCTTTTCGAGATTTCTCATTTGGTGATTTGAGGCTGTGACTGTGGAGCAGATAACTTCTATGTTTTAAGTCTTTATATTTCTTATAATTGATTGGAAGTTCCTTGAAATTAAAAATAGGCAAAGATAAAATACCACTGTATATGAATCTGATTTTTTTTTTTTAATTGAAGTATAGTTGATGTACAGGTAAGTTACAGGTTTAAAAGTCTGTGAAGTTTTGATTGTCACAGAGTTAACCATTGACATTTTAAGTTAATATACACTATACAGGTTAATATGCACTGCTGTTATCTATTGGTAAAAGAACTAATGCTGTAGTTCATTTACCCAGAAATTTAGTTTCATGTTACATCTCTGCTTATAAGCCCCAATGCAGTGGTTCTCAAACTTCAGTGGGATTGCTGGGCCATACCTCAAGGTTTTCTGATTCAGGAGGTCTAGGTGGGGGCCTGAGACTTTCTGTTTCTGGCAAGTTCCCAGCGATGCTGATACTGTTGGTCTGGGGACCATGCTTTGAGAACTACTCTAGTGATGTCCCTTATTCTTCAGCCTGTGTCCCTTATACTTGACCTCAAGGCCCTTTATCAGCTGTTTACCTGTCCATCCTTGTTCATATGTGCCTATATTCCTGATACACTGGCCTTCTTAGTGGTCACGGCACAGACCAAGCCTGTTCCCATCTCAGGGTTGTTGCCTGGAATGTCTTCCCTGGATGTTTCAAGAGGCTGGCTCCTTCCGCCTCAGTTCAGCTGCTCCTCTCTCAACCGTGATTAGCCATGTCCTGCCATCACCTGCATCTTTCTCTATCACATCACCTTTTATTGTGCTCGTTGATCAGTCTCTTCTCTCTGCCCTGAAGAATGCAGACTTTCCCATTCTCTGTGGGTGAATGAAAGATGTTGAAAACAACAAGAAGATGGGACTGAGAGGAAACCAAACCAGGAGCTCCTTTTGAATGACTGACGTTCATGAGAGAAGACTCTATGTCTCAGGGGAGGTGACTGCTCTCTGTTTTTGTAGATGAAGTGGTTATGTAATCAGACATCTAAAACCAGCTACTTTTCAGTATGTGATGAATTTTTTTCCCGCTATTAAAGTAACCATATTTACTATGTCATTTTTCTCAGAATGGTAGTTGTCTCAGAAAATGATTGTGTACTCTAGAAGATCCTGAATGAATGGCTAGGAAATGTGGTGAACTTTTTTAACTATTCAAATTTGTGTCATTGATTTCTAGATTCTACTCATTTGCTCTAGTGACCGAAGAAATAGTTTATAATATAAAGAAATCCTTTGAATATGATTTTATGGTTTTTCTTTATTTTTAATGAATCCTTTCTATTTAAAAAATTTATTTAATTTTATTTAAAAAACTTTCAGGCCACACCATGCAGCATGCAGGATCTTATGAGTTCCCTGATGAGAGCTGGAACCCGTGCCCCCTGCTGTGGAAGCATGGAGTCTTTTTTTTTTTTCTTTTAATTTATTTTTTAATTGGGGGAAAATTGCTTTACAATGTTGCGTTGGTTTCTGCCATACAACAGCAGACATCAGCCATAATTATACATATATCCTCTCGCTCTTGAGCCATCCTCCTCTCCATGCATCCCATCCCTCTAGGTCATCACAGAGCACCAGCCTGGGCTCCCTGTGTAATAGCTTTTCACCAGCTATCTGTTTTACACGTGATAGTGTATGTACGTCGATGCCGCTTTCTCTGTTCATCCCACTCTCTCTTTCCCTTACTGTGTCCATGAGTCCATTCTCTACATCTGTGTCTCCTCCATTCCTTCCCTGTGCATAGGTTCATCAATACCATTTTTCTAGACTCCTTATATATGTGTTGATATATGATATTTTTCTTTTTCTGACTGACTTCACTCTGTATAACAGACTGTAGGTTCATCTACCTCACTAGAACTGACTCCAAGTGGTTCCTTCTGTGGCTGAGTGTAATATTCCGTTGTATATATGAACCACATCTTCTTTATCCATTCATCTCTAGAAGGACATCCAGGTTGAGAATTGTGGAATCTTAACCACTGAACCGACAGGGAAGTCCCTGATTTTTCTTTAAATAACTCACATGTCTGATAGAAACTGACGGGCTGATGTTTAAAGTATTCCATGAGCAAAATGCAGTACATTTAGTGAATACATGCCATACTTAGTGTAGAAGTGGGTTTAAATATCATTGATCTTTAATGGAACATTAGTAGATGTGACCCATGGTAATTGATGAAGATTTTATAAAGCAGTGTAATGGCCTCAGGAGTAAACTCTGGGCAGGAGAGATGGCGCATAATAAGCCTCTGTCAGCAGTGATCGCCGATAGCGGTAGCAAGGTTGGACGGATCATCAGGGAGGCTGGGGAGTGTCTGAGGGAAAGGACTCAAAGACTCAGTGTCCCCGCTGCTCCTGAGGGAGACGTCACGGAGACCTCTGTCGGGATGCCCACTGAACTACTGGGGAGGGGTGGCAGGGTTGTCCAGACTGGGGTGGCTGGGCAGCACACCCCCTGCAGAAGGAGGGCAGCCCAGCCCGCCCTTGGGACGGAGCAAGTCCAAGTCAGGGAGCCAAGCAAGCCGCCCTGTGTTCTTGGTTCGTGGCCCCTGGAGCAGAGTTACCACAGGAGCAGACAGCGAGGTCTCTGAGGAGCAGGAGGCTGAAAATGCTGGAAGATTGGAATGATCTGCGTCTCATTTCTGACCCCTTTCTCGGGTTGGAAGCCAGAGTTGGGCTGAATGGCTCTGTATGTTTGAGAGACTGAAAGAAGCTTTGGTTGTTGCTGTTTCTTAATCCCTTTCTATGTATCTTACTGTTAAGAGAGGTGTTTTTCTTGACCAGGTTATAGGAAGTCTAGTAGCAGCATCCTCTTCTAGAAGGTAGTCTGGGGTCTTCCTTCCTTCATTTCATTTCTGTCTCCATAGGGGAATTATTAAATACAAAAATCATCTTGACTTTTCTCTACTCTCTACTACCATTATTATCTGATTGCCTCTATGGTGAGTTTCCTGTGAGTTGTAAGATTGGGGAGGATTTATGTCACTCTTTTTATAGATTGTTCATTTTCCTCTAAAGGACAAATTTTCTCATATATGAATATATATATATATATTTTCTTAGGTAAACCTAAGTGATTTGGGATTTTATAAATCAAAACTCTGGTGCTTTTATTGCAAAGCTTAAATTCCTTTCTATGACAGGGAACATCCTAAACTCTTAGTTCTATTTTTCTTTCTGTTAAACTTCACATGGTTTTTCAGTCAAAGGAATAAATTTAGCCTCTGACACAAAGTAAATTTCTTGTAAATGCCCTGGTCAGTTTTTTTTTTTTTTTTCAATTTCCTTTTGGAAAAGTCTTCCAAATTTTAATCTGAAATAATTCCTCTTTGAAATGAGTCATCCTTGTATTAATAGCATAACTTTATAGTTACAGTGCATACATGTCCTGTTAAAATGGAACTCTTAAAAATAAATCTTTGATCTCTTCTTTTTTAATGAAAATTGTCTCTGACTTTGGATTTTTGGAAGGGCAAGCCTTCTTCACGCATGACTTGGGCATGAATTACTGTGCAGCGCGTGTGGGGAGGCCTGGTGCAACTTAATGTAATGGTGTTTGGTCTTTCCCTGAATCTTTCTCTTCAGATTGATCACTTTAAGAATCAAATCTTATTTGCTGTTTTTAGGGAAATATTTTCACATTATCACAGTTTGTATTGTGTTATGTATACTTTTAAATTGTACATTATTATAAAACTATATTAACATTGATATTTAAACAAATTTAAAGTGACATCTATACCTGATCTCTGGAGAAGGAAATAGCAACCCACTCCAGTGTTCTCGCCTGGAGAATCCCAGGGATGGCGGAGCCTGGTGGGCTGCCATCTATGGGGTCGCACGGAGTCGGACACGACTGAAGCGACTTAGCAGCAGCAGCAGCAGCATACCCGATCTCATAATACCAGAGTTCTCTTACGTATTCTGTACAAGACAGTTCCTGTGTCTGTATGTTTAATTTTTTATATTTTGGCTGCGCCATGCAGCAGGTGGGATTTTAGTTCCCTAACCGGACATCAAATCTGCACCCCCTGCAGTGGAAGTGGAGTCTTAACCCCTGAACCACCAGGGAAGTCCTGTCCATATGTTTTAAATGGTTAAAATCTACAAC
Organism: Bos grunniens; assembly: GCF_055505025.1. Lineage (NCBI taxonomy): Eukaryota > Metazoa > Chordata > Mammalia > Artiodactyla > Bovidae > Bos > Bos grunniens. The sequence goes on from NC_141180.1 coordinate 53,907,324, forward strand.
TTAATATTTCTATTTTGTAACCTTATCTTGCCATTTTCTAACACTGTACTTACAGTAGTTGGTACCTGGGTCATAGTCCCTCCAGCAGCTACCCTTCCATGGTTAACTTATTGGATGTTAGTTTCCTATCTTACTGTTCATAGCTCCAACACCACAGTGAAAAATCTTCAGCCATTTACAGGTTTTCTTCATTTCAGTTATTTCTGTAAGGGTAATTCATGGGGTATACGTAAATTTACGGGTTTTGATAACATGATACACTTTACTTTCCAAGTGGGATTTTAAACAATTTTTAGTACCATCATTATATCTTTGAATGAATCAGTCTCATCTCTGTTGGATCTTACGTTTTAATCACTAATTTAATAGTTGTAAGTGATGACTCATTGTTTTAATTTACATTCATCCTTCCCACTCTGTGTTTTACCTTTCGTATTGCCCTCTGGTCTGTCCCTGAGAGCCTCTGCTCCTAAGTATATATTAGATTTGATGCTTACTATTTTTTAAAAACATGAAGTTCTTGATGTGCAAGTTGGGAAGAAGTGAGCAGTTCATGTCTCTGTTAATGGGAAGGGCTGACCTGGTATCAGGGGAAGAAAAGCCATCTCTTCTGTTCTGTCCAAGCTAGACTCTGAGCATTTTCAGATACCCCAGCAATTTATCGTCCTCACAGCTGCAGGTTCAGCTGTGAAAGCTGATGTGTTGTTTTGATCTGATTATTGCTGTGCTTGTGATGAAAATAACTTACGTCACAAGTTCCCAGGAACACATTTGTGAGTCAATGAAAATAACCAAGTTTCTCACAGTAGCCTCCCATGCGATTTGACGCCAGGAAACTCCATTCTCCTTTCTTCCTTACGGGAAAGGAGCTAAGGGAGTCATCTTTGTTTTCTTGAGAATATGGTGTTTTCAGAAATCTAAAGAGTCAGGAAAAGATGGCATTTTTAGAAGTAAGGTTACTATAGATTATTATTTTTCTTTTTTATTATTTCCTTATGTATGCATAAGCCATTTCAGTTGTGTTCAACTCTTTGTGACCCTGTGGACTGTAGCCGGCCAGGCTCCTCTGTCCATGGGATTCTCCAGGCAAGAATACTGGAGTGGTTGCCATTTCCGGCTCCAGGGGATGTTCCCTACCCAGGGATCCAACCCACCTCTCTTCTGTCTCCTCCATTGATAGGCAGGTTCTTTAGCCCTGGCGTCACCTGGGAAACCCAGAATTTCTTTCTTTATGCTTGCCATTAGTTTATGCCTGTTTGCTGAAACCTCAGTCTGCCTCAGATCACATTCATCTTTCTCCTTTCTGAATTTTCATTTTACTTACAGCCCCACTCACGTAATTTGGTACTAAGTTGTTCTTAATTTGGTATTAAGTTTTTTTATGAGTAAATTTTATTTCCCTTAAGAGATTCTTGTATCTGTCACATAGTAAGCATGTAGTGGGCATTTAAGATTGTGATATAATTCATATACCATAAAATTCACCCTATGAAGTATGTAATTCAGTATTTTTTTTGTTTTGTTTTTAGTATGTTCACAGTGTTAACCACTGGTAATTCCAGAACATTTTCATCACCTTAGAGAAAAACATCCTCTAGGGTTACACGCTATTCCCCCTCCCCTCAACCCCTGGTAAACACTAATCTACTTTTAGTCTCTATGGATTTGAATATTGTGGTGTTTCTTTTTGTGCCTGACTTCTGTCACTTAGTATAGTGTTCTCAGAGTTCATCTATGTGTAGTATGCATCAGTACCTCATTGCTTTTATGGCTGAATAATATTTCATTCTAATGCAGTGGATGTTTAAGATGTGTTTCTTGTGTGTGTGTGTGTGTGTGTGTGTGTGTGTGTGTGTATTTGCAGGCTCATAAGTGCGGCACACGGGCTTAGTTGCCTCACAGCACGGGGTACCTTAGTTCCCTGACGAGGGATCAAACCTGTGTCCCCTGCACTGGAAGGTGGATTCTTAACCACTGGACCACCAGAGAAGTTCCAGGATATATTTCTTGATTGTTAGGTTTTAGTCCCTGGCTAAAGTTGAGGCAGTATGGTGACCCTAGAAAACAACATTGTCAGACAGATATTTGCCATATATATCACATAGCAAGGACCAGGTAATAAGAATGTTTGCCTTATTAATTTAATTATTGATTCTTTATCAGTTTTATTATCCAAGTGATGTTTAATCATTCTAGAAAGTTTAAGCATAGATAAGTCCCCCCAAATTCATTTCATAATTTTACTGCCAAACATTCCTACTGTTAATTTGGTGAGGTCTTTTTTTGTTTGTACTACATGTCTGTGTACACGTATTATATTTTCCATTTGTATAGTGGGATATGGTGAATACTGTTTTGTAACAAAACAGTACATACCTGACCATTCTTGAAAGTTTCGCTTTTTGTGCTTTTTCCTTCTGAAATGTTTTGGTATTAGATGCTGAAAAGTTCTCTAAGATTTAGCCATTTTATTTTTTATCATTAAAGATCATGAATTTTTGGCCAAAATTATTGTTTTCAGAAGGACTTAGTTGATAGAGTAGGTTAAAATTTTTTTCTTTAGTAAGGTTTCAACATGCTGATAAAACTGCCTCATCAAAATGAAATAAAAACAGCTTCATCTTTTTATTTTTTAGGGAATTAAGTTACACTTCAAAGAGCGATGTTTTGTAGCACAGTCCACTTATGAAACAAAGATAAAAAGAAAGTACAGTATAAAAAGCCCATGTGCCTACTTTTCTCAGGTTAGCATGATAGGTTAGTTTAACTAGCCTTTTCTTTTGATTTGGCTCGCTTTTCTATATATTTAAGAAATATATATATACTTTCCCAGTATGGTTTATCCCAGGAAATTGGATATAGTTATCTGTGCTGTAAGGAGGACCTTGCTGTCCATCCCTTCTAAGCATGATAGTTTGCATCTGCTGCTGCTTCTGCTGCTAAGTCGCTTCAGTCGTGTCCGACTCTGTGCGACCCCATAGACGGCAGCCCACCAGACTCCCCCGTCCCTGGGATTCTCCGGGCAAGACCACTGGAGTGGGTTGCCATTTCATTCTCCAATGCATGAAGGTGAAAAGTGAAAGTGAAGTCGTTCAGTCGTGTCCGACTCCTAGCAACCCCATGGACTGCAGCCTACCAGGCTCCTCCGTCCATGGGATTTTCCAGGCAAGAGTACTGGAGCGGGGTGCCATTGCCTTCAAGTTTGCATCTACTTGACCCTGAACTCCCAGTCCATCTCTCTCCTCCCACCCGACTTAGCAACAACATCTTTTTATGTTATTGTTTTTCCTCTTCCAAATAAAGAAGAGAAAAGATATTCATTGAGAAAATGCCTGATTTACTTCCTCTGTAAAATTTGGAACAACTATGAATTATCACAGTAAAGCCTATAATTGTGGGCAGATTATAATGATTTTAAATTATAAGTGATATATAAATGCAAGGGGACATACTTAATGTCTATAAATTTAAGATGGGTGAAATGAGTTTAAACTATTTATTTCAAGTGACGTGATGCCTTTTTGTTCTAATGGAAATTTTCTAGGGGGAAATGTGGCATTTATAGGTCTCAGGGCCACCAGGCGCAACTGGTGCTGGTGGGTGGCCCTCTCTCCCACCCCTTCTCTGGGATTGTCAGGAAGACACCTGCCCTCGGCTGCACATCAGCTGTCACACAGTCACGGCTCAAAGCCACCTCTTCCCAGCTGTATTGTTGTCACTGTGCTGTGGTGTCCCATTAAGAAATTGTCAAACTTGATAAACTATCTTTGTAACCTAAAAAGTAAGATAATCACTACAGCAAAGAAAGTCAGTGCACATGGGACTGTGCTGGTTTGGCCAAGCTGAGCATGAAGCATTTGCGGGTTCTCCAGACATAGATTGCCACTGGGCAGTGAGTACTGGCCTAGGAATAGAGACTAGAGATACAGAGTCAGCATCATCAGCAGCATTCCCCTCTTGACTGAATCAGTCCATCCATTAAAATGCTCTGTAAAAACTCCATGTTGAAATAAAGAAGAAACAAAGCACCGCTTTTACTCTGTCTTCTTCCATCTGTGGCTCCATATTCTCCACCTTCCTTTTTTTTTGACCGCACCATGCAGTTATATGGGATCTTAGTTCCCCAACCAGGGATCGACGTGCCCCCTACATTGAAAGTGCTGAGTTTCAACCACTGGCCTGCCAGGGAGTCGCTGTTTTCTCCATCTTTCTGTTCTGAGTCTCTGCATCCTTCCCTTGGGCTCTTAGCCTGTCTCAAACAGGCCTTCGACCTCGTTCCTCAGACAGCACTGGTCAAGGCATCCAGCAGCCTCCGTCTTGTCCAGCCTGGAGAACTGTCCTCATTCTCGTTTCTAAGATCGCTAAGCTTTATTTGACTTAGTTGAGACACTGCTTTGCATGGTCTCTGGTATTCCACACTCCTTTGTGTTTCTTTCCATTTTTTATGGTTGGATCTTTTCTAATCCTTTACTGGGTCCCTGTCCTCTATGGGACTTCTGGCCGAGGCCCCAGTCCTGTGGCCCCTTCCCTAATCTGTTCCTCCTTCCTCATAGTAAATGACAGCACTATTTACTCTGTTGCTTAGACACCAAATCTACGTTCATTCAATTTCTATGGTTGCATCCCACATTCTGTCCATTAGGCAAGTCTTGTTGACTCTGCCTTCAAAATATAATCCGGTCCAGCCATTTTTCACCACTTGCTGTTACCTGCAGTCTGTGCTACCATTATATCTCATTTTATGTGCTGCGTGTGTGCGTGCTAAGTCCCTCCAGTCGTGTCTGACTCTGTGACCCTATGGACTGTATCCCACCAGACTCCTCTGTCTGTGAGATTCTCCAGGCAAGAATACTGGAGTCAGTTGCCATACCCTCCTCCAGGGGATCTTCCTGACCCAGGGATCAAACCCATACCCTTATGTTTCCCACATTGGTAGATGGGTTCTTTACCGCTGAGCCATCAGTGAAGCCCCTTTATGTGCTACATTTCCTCTTAATTGGTCTTCCATGCCTGCCTCTCTGTGGTCTATTCATATAGTAGCCAGAGTAATGTTTAAAAAAATGACTTCAATACTCTTTTCAGAATCCTCCAGTGACTTATTTTTTAAAAAATTGAGATATGATTTACATACCACCATTTTGAAGTATCCAGTTCAGTGGATTTTAGTATGTTTACAAGGTGGTACAACCATCACCACTATTTCCAGAACATTCTCATCACCTCAAAAAGAAGCCCTGTACTTGTTAGCAGTCAGTCCCCCAGCCCCTGGCAACCACCAATCTAATCTTTTTTGTCTCTAATGATTTGCCTCCAATGGCCTCTTAGATTAAAATCCAGATTCCTTGCTCCAGCCTTTGGGTCTTTGAACAATGGTTTTTGGTTTGCAGTTTCCAGAGCCACAGTATCAGCATCTCAAGGGAGCTTCTTAGAAGTGCAGAATCTCTGTCCCCACCCCTGGTCTACTGAATCAGAATCTCTGAGGGTGGGGCCTTGCCATCTGTGATGAATAACCCTCTGTTTGCACCACAGCTTGAGGACTCAGTGGCTTCTATGCGTGATCTAGTCTCTTTGAGTTAATCTCCTATAATCCTTTCCTCTTGCTCACTCTGTCAGAGTGACCTTCCTCGTCCACAAATGTGACAAGCTTGATTCCTCCTCGGGGCCTTGACATTTGTTCTTCCCTCTGCTTGGGCTGTTCGTTTCCTGTACTTTGTGTTCTCTCATTCTGTTTAGATTGTGGCTCAGGAGCCCTCGCTCACCATAGAGGGGTTGAAGTCATTGAGTTTGAGGATGGAGTGGGGAAGCATCTTTTGCTTGCCTGTCTCCACCCTGCTTTGTGCCCCAGGAAGTTGACTTCTATAAAGGCATCAGTAGTCTCCCTTTCCATCCGACTTCTAGTTGGGTTTTTCCAGTGAGGAGGGGTAGCACGGATGACCTAAGAAGGAGGAAGCCAGGTTGGGGTATTTATTCCCCTGGGGTGGTTGTGTCCCTCTCCACACAGCGCTCTCTGTCTCTCGTTCTGTACCGTGTGCTGTAATGGCTACTTAATAAAGATTATGTCTGTATTAGAACTTAAACCATAAAATAGATAGCCTATAAATCTTGCATAAATGAACAAGATGTTGAAACAAAAGTAGGATGGCATAGCATGATACAAACTGAAGAGGAGAGGACACTAACTTCTGTCGGCGTGTGTAGCTGTGCTGAATACTGTCTGCTCTGCTTTCTGTCAATACCTGTGGGAAACTTACTGTGAAAATAAATCAGAGGTGAATCTGTCAAGTGCAGTAACAGCTGCGGTATTTATTCATTCCTAAACACACACTTACTGTGTGTTTGTTACAAACCAGGCACAGTTCAAGGTGCTAAGGATGCTGTATTGAACAGACAAAACCCTGGGCCTCATGGACCGTCTGTTCTAGCAGGGAAGACAGTAAAAGCAAGTGAAATAAATACAATACATGGTATGTTGGTCACTGTGCCAGGGAGAGAGAGAAAGTAGGGAAGTGCATGTGTGTGCATGTGCATATGTGGGTGCACGCATGCTGTGCAAGTTGAGGGTGGTGGTGGGGTTTTAGGCAGGATGACCAGGGAAAGCCTCCCGGGAAGGAAGTGGTTGTATCAAGACCCAGGGAAAGGAGCGGCAGGCCGTGCTGGCACACAGGGAAGAACATTTGTCGGGGAAGGTCATCAAGAAGACGTGACCTCAGGCTCGACCTGCAAGCTGACCCAGGCACTTGGAGGCTGTTCACCCACCTTCCTATCCTTGGAACATGCTGCCTGCTGTCCCAGGCTGACGCTGCCCAAGGACGCAGGCTGGAGACGGAGCCCAGGGGGACCCTCTCCATAAGCTTTTACCATGCTGCTGGGCAGGGGTCGGGGGAGCCACTCCAGTCTCCTGAGCAAGCTGCCTTGCTTCCGGAAAGGCCAGTTGCCAGTCTGGAGTGGGCTGCCTGCCTTCTGTCTCTCCTTGCCCTCCGCGCTTGGCGCCAGTTTCAGAGTCCACCCCAGAAGCTCTGAGGACGTTTCGAGCCAACAACATGGCAGTCAGAAACAGGATGCGCAGGCTCCAGGCGGTGGGAGGCAAGGAGGAGGATGCTGGTGGAACCGAGCTTGAAGGTCCGAAGGCCGTGAGGGCTGGAGAGGGGGTGCGGACAGGTGGTCCCAGATCAGCTCATCCAAACGAAACTCCTGCTTTTCTCTCATCCCCTGCCTGCTGCTACCATAATCTCAGAGTGAAGCAAGCCTGGTTTTCCTCCTGAATTTGCTATGAATTGTTTAGTTCACCGTCCCCCCCCCCCCCATCCTCCCACATTTAGTCACCAGATCCAGTCTTTCTGTTGAATCTGTTCTTTCCCCCTCTGTCCATTGCCTTCATTCAGGTCCTCACTTCGCGACTGAATTGCTACCTTCCAGGTTGTGGACTGTTGTGAAGAAGTTGGCTCTTACAAACACCCAAACTACATGGCAGCTCTCAGGAACTTAGGACTCTTATTTTGAAGACCAGGAGGCTGGGATTCAGAGAGGTGACATTACTTCCCTAATAATGATTAACAAGTCTGGGGTAAGAACCCAGATCTCCCACCTGGGCGTCAGGAGCAGCTCACATTGCCGGCCTGGCCTTGGAGCACTCAGCCCAGAACAGTCACTCCAGAGCTGTCTTCAGGCATGCCTGAATGAAGTCCACTCACCACTCGCACCAGTGTTAATCCTGTGGGATTTTGGGGGAAAAGTGCAGTGATCTTAGAACACATTTCTCATCCTTTGTATCTATAATTTGTACTTTTAAATAAATGAAGCTGTTGTCTTCTAAAAAGTAAAACACCAGATCTCTATACAAGTTTGGTTGTGTGCTTAGTCGCTCAGTCGTGACCAACTCTTTGCGACCCCATGGACTGTAGCCCACCAGGCTCTTCTCTGTCCATGGGGATTCCCCAGGCAAGAATACTGGAGTGGACTGCCTTGCCCTCCTCCTGGGGATTTTTACCAGGGTTCAATAGAGCATTTCCTAATACTCTTCTGCTATAAGGAACAGCTGAAAGAGTAGAGGATGGGTGGAGAACAGAATTGTACGCTCATCCTCTCATTTTAGTAGCCAGTATAAAGACTCTTTATAAAAGACTCTTGCTTCATTTATAGAGAAAGTAATATCTGCTCTGCTTATCTGAGAGTTGATGTAAGTTTCTGAGATAATGTGTGTGAAAGGACTCTTTAAGATGAGGTTTACGAGGTAAGGCACTTTTATCTTGGGAAATAACCTCTTATTTGTTGATACAGTGTGTGTTTTGTATATAGGGGTACTCAGTCGCTCAGTTGTGTCCGACTCTGTGACCCTTTGGACAGTAGCCCACTAGGTTCATGGGGTTTTCCAGGCAAGAATATTGGAGTGGATTGCCATTTTCTCCTCCAGGGGATCTTCCTGACCCAGGGATCAAACTCTCATCTCCTGTGTCTTCTGCATTGAAGGCAGATTCTTTACCTGCTGAGTCATTGGGAAAACCTGTTTTGTGTATATACAGTATATTAAATATTTCTATAATTTGATAAATGCCTCTTAGTCTCATATTTACAATGAAAACGGTTCCTATGTTTGAAGTGTTAAACTTCAGAGAAAGTTCTGATGTGGGTAGGGAGTATGGAGGAGGAGTACTCTTTAATACTAAAGTGTAAATTATTTACACTGGTTACATGTGCTGTATATGTATCCAGAGTCGCACCGGGGTGGAAACCTATGTTCATTTTGTGTAACAGTTTTAAAGTGCTGCCTTGTTGGCTGAGCTGAGGCCTGGAACTATGTATCTTTATGTAGCACAGTTTATCAGAATGTGAAGAACCTGATACAGTTAGCTTGAAGGCTTCTGAGCTCATGCTGACAAATTTTGCAGCTTTGTTTTCATATGTTTTATTTTTTTGATAGCATCCGCTTTAAAATTTGTTTCTGAGTTGCCTTCTAGCTGTAATGGGTTCCTGTCTATGTTTTCCAGTTTGGGGGGTTCCTTTCTGTGTTAGATGTGTTTCTGTGAATGAAGAGCTTCAGTTGCAGGAAGTGGAGACTTGGCTTACTTTGGAAAAGCATAGTTTTACTGCAGGGAGGAGCAGGGAAGCCCCGTGGGCAGAGCCCACGGACCCAGGGGGCCTCCTTCTCTCGTGCATTTTCTTCTCCCCTTACTCAAACCAGATCCTTGAGGCGGCCAGTCTGCTGTTTCAGCCAGTTTCCATCATCATCCCTGGTCAGATGCTGCCGCTCTCCTGCTGTCCCCTCCCCTCCCCCACGCCCCCCAAAAAGAAGAGCCTAATGCAACTCTCACTTCTGGGGTAGTGGGAGAGAGGTTTATGCTGGGTGAGACGCCATGTGACTGAGGGCACTGTGGCTCGTATGTGTCATTGTGACCACAGTGCAGATCCTACTCATTCTGCCTTTAAAAGAAAAAAAAAATTATTTGTTTGGCTGCTCCAGTTCTTAGGTGCAGCGAAGGGGATCTCCATCTTGTTTTTGGCATGTGAGATCTCTGGTTGTGGCGTGTGGACTCTTATTTGCAGTGTGTAGGATCTAGTTCCCTGACCAGTGATTGAACCCAGGACTCCTCCTTCGAGAGCTTGGAATGTTAGCCACTAGACCACCAGGGAAATCCCCTTCTGTTTTGTTATAGCCTTAAAACCCAAACTCCTGCAGTGTTTGGCTTGGTCTCATTAATTCTTTTTACAGAATGTATACTGGTCCATCAAGTTCATGTTTCAAAGCCATTGCATTTTCTTTCTCTAATAAGAATTATTTTCACAGAATATAAAGCTCACAGTGGAATTACACTTTCAAATTGTCTGGGTTTTGTTTACTTGTTTTAATCCCGATACACATTAATCTGCCCAGAGTAAGTCCTCACTGAATGAATGAGCTAATGGGTTTGCAGACTTGAGTTGTCATCAACAATTTATTTGCTCAGTTTTCTTCAGTGCTAGGAATTAACAATGGTTGTTTTTTGTTTGGTTGATTTTTTTTTGTTTTGTTACTTGATAGGTGTGAACACTTGAATTCTTTAGCGAAGTGAAGTGAAGTTGCTCAGTCGTATCCGACTCTTTGTGACCCCATGGACTGTAGCCTACTACGCTCTTCCGTCCATGGGATTTTCCAGGCAAGAGTACTGGAGTGGGTTGCCATTTCCTTCTCCAGAGGATCCTCCTGACCCAGGGATCGAACCCAGGTCTCCCGTACTGTAGGCAGATGCAGTGTTTTTAAGATACAGTATCTGTTTTTACCGGGAGGAAGACTGAGTTTTAGATCTAAATCTTCTGGTCTGAGTGTTTATATACAAGGTCATCTCAGCTTTAGCACGACAGCCATTCATTTCTACTTACACCTTATTGATGAATACTTAAGCTTTTTAAAAATAATCGTATTTATTTATTTTTATTTTTGGCTGTGCTGGGTCTTTGTTGCTGCCTGGGCTTTTCTCTAGTTGCTGCCTGGGCTTTTCTCTAGTTGCTGTTTGGGGTGGCTTCTCTTGTGGAGCATGGGCTCTAAGGTGTATGGGCTTCAGTAGTTGTGGCCGGTGGGCTCTAGAGCACAGGCTTTATAGTTACACGTGGGGTTAGTTGCTCTGAGGCATGTAAGATCTTCCTGGATCTGGAATTGACCCGTGTCTCCTGTATTGACAGGCGGATTCTTTACCACTGAGCCATCACTGACTTATGCTTTAAAGTATGTATCTAATCTGATTAAAACATCTTAGATTTGAAAATATAATTGTTTGAACAGGTGATACATTGTACGTGGTATAAATATTAGATATCCCTCTGAATTCTGTCCCCTTTTCCCATCCCCACCCTCAGCAGCAACACGTTTTGTTTATGTATCCTTCCTGAAAGAGACTTTGCTCAGTTAAGCATGTGTTTGTGTGATCATCATCTCCTGATCATACTCACGGGGCTGATGGGAGAATCTCTTTGTAGTATGGGCCTGGCACATCATATACTAAGAACTACAGAAGTCTTGGTAAACAAATGACATAAATAAACTGTCAGAGGAAGATTTAACTTGACCTTTTGTGTGCACTGATCCATTTACTGTGCTCCAGGGATCCCCTAGGGTTCTTCAGGCGCAGCTGATGGAGGGAGGGCAGGGGCCATCAGCAAAGCTCCGGGTCCCTCTCCACCTTGGGCCTGGAGACAGCCAGATGGTCCTGTTGTGTATTTGCATTTCAGTTAAGACAGTCGGGGAAAGGAATCTAAAGTAAGCGAGAAGTGACCAGCGCCAGTGTAGGTGGTACTGATAACCCTTGTGTTTCTCCTTCTGTTTCCAGATGTTTCTTACTGTGTACCTCAGCAACAATGAGCAGCACTTCACAGAAGTCCCTGTCACTCCAGAAACCATCTGCAGAGACGTGGTGGACTTGTGCAAAGAACCTGGCGAGAGCGATTGCCACCTGGCTGAAGTGTGGTGTGGCTCTGGTACGTCTTCTTCAGCTGTGCCATCTTTATTATCAAAGTTTTAGAGAAGGCAGTGTGTGCCTCTCATGTTTATCCATGGAGAAACTGGAGAATAGGGTGTCTATCAGAGAGACAGTTTTATCTATTCAGTCCAGTTTTGTTGCCTCCTCCAAAGTCTTTTTTTTTTTTAATATTTATTTTGACTACGCTGGGTCCCAGTGCAACACGTGGGATCTTTAGTTGTGGCATTCCAGCGCTTGGTTGTGGCATGTGGGATCTAGCTCCCTGACCAAGGAAGCAATCTGGGCCCCCCGCCCTGTACTGGGAGCATGGAGTCACGGCCGTTGAACCGCCTGGGAAGTTCCTCCAAAGTCCTCTGCTGTTTTCTTTTTCCGCAGCACATCATAGACACTACAGTATTAAAGGTCAAAGGATAAGCAGCTGATACATGGGGTGGAAACTTCTGGAGGTGTTAGGGTAAAATGTACTGTGCTCAGAAGTGTTTTGGGTATGCTTAGGTGGTTTCACTTCATTAGAAATTTGAGGCATTCTGAGCTGTTCTGATTGTTTTGCCGTCTCTAAGTCTTTGGAGGTTTTTAGGGAGAGCTCTTCGGTATTGAGTTAATTATGGTGGCAGGAGGCAGTGGTGAAATCATAGTCATTATTTTAAGCCTTGAAATCGGTCCCTTACTTAGTTCTTTGGAGCCCTAAAATGGGACAGCCTGGTTTCTTTTTGGCCCTTCAGGAGTTTGTAGATGGAGGAGTAATGTTTCACGAGTTGTGCGCTATCCCTGTACAGCTTGGGTGAGCCTTTACTGTTTCCTTCTTCTCCCCTTTGGTGCAGTTTATCTCAGTGCAGGTTTCCCACTGTTCACTGCATTCACACCGTTCATGGGGGTGTGACTTCAGCTAACACCCTCTGCTTCCCAGGCAAGTCTTCTCAATCATCTTCGGATGATTTTCCTACAGCTGGGTGTTCAGGAAGACTTCCTTCACTCTCTCTGAGCTGCTTACTTCGCATAGGAACTAGATTAGACCATTTTCGTAAAGAAACCCTAGTGATCCTTTTTGTAAAAAAAAATTAAATTTATTTGACTGCGCCAGGTTTTGGGTGCACCATGTGGGCTCTTCCTTCGGTCTTCCTTTTGGCATGCAAGATCTTTTCGTTTTTTTCAGCATGTGGGATTTAGTTCCTGACTAGGGATCGGACCTGAGCCTCTAACATTGGTAGCATGGAGTCTTGGCCACTGGACCACCAGGAAAGTCCCTCTAAGTGATCCCTATTAAATGAAAATTTGATAGTTTGACTTTCTTGTTTTAACTTTTTTATTCTACTTAGGACAAAATCCAGAGTCTTGGTTTTAAATTGTGAGGTCTTTAGATTTGTGAGGTCTGGTACCATTTTCCTCCTTGCTCACCTTTTGCCGCGTTTTTATGTTCCTGGATAAATGAAGCTGTGTCCCACCTCAGAGCCTCTGGTGCCAGCTGCTCCTTCTGCACTCCCAGATTTTGTTGTTGCTGGTTGATTGCAACATTTGTTGCAATCCAAATGTTGCTGGTCATTTGGATTGCAGCTAACACGTTGGCTCTTCAGAGATGTTTCTCCTGAGCTTCCCACTAAAGCAGGCACGAGGTTCTCTATTATGTCATCCTGGTTTGATCCTGTGCATGAGACGTGTCTGTCTGGTTTTTGTGTGTGTGTTTATTAATCTGCTGCTTCTTTAATCCCTGTAGCCTCACACACACGCACGAGAATGTAAACTCCTTAAGAGTGGAGACCTGCTTGTCTCATTCTTTGCTGTGTCCTAGCTTAGAGGGAGTGCTCAGGAAATATTTACTGAAAGAATAAACGAGCTTCTAGCTGCTCTGGTGGCCTCCCTGCATTCTGCAAATAACTTGCCCAAAGTGAAGTGATTGAGACCATGCACTGTGCGCTTCCTCAGTCTCCTCCCCGCTGCTTACCTCAGGTTCCTCTGGATGTGTGCCTGCCCTTCTTTCTGACTTCCTTCCTTTGCCAAGGCTCACCCTCTCCCTTGAAACTCTTGATTCCACTGTTTCCCTTTCCTCTCTAGTATCTTGCTCACTTGAGTTCAGTAGCCCTTGCTATGTAATGAGGGTGTTTAAAGGATATTCTTTCTTCTAATTTTTTTAATTAAAAAAAAAAAAGACCACATGAATGGATTCTTTTTTGTAAGGCAAATAATATAGATGGAATGGAAACCTCTCCCACAAGCCCATCTTGTGTCGCTTGATGTATAATTGCTTATAATTTTAGCAGATAACTTTTCAGACTTTTCTCTGTACTGTAACTATAGAAATAGTTTTGTGTCATCTCTATTTTTTCTTTATGTAACAGTATCATACATCTTGCTATCTACAATTTATCATTTTACCTTACAGTATAGCTTGGAGGTCTTTTCTGATTAGCTTGTGTAAATCTACACCATCGTACCATTGTTTTTAATTATCATAATTTTCCGTAGTATGACCCACAAACTGCATTTCTTTATTCACTAACATTTCAATTAATTCTCTTATTTCTATAAATGTTGCAGTAGAAGGCCTTGTAGAAGCCTCTAGATCACGTGCAAGCATTTCTCTAGGGTAGATAACCAGGAATTGATTGCTTAAAGGTTCACACATTTTAAATTTGAATATATTTCACCAGATTTCCCTCAGCAAAGGCTGTAGAAATTCACACTTCTACCAGTTATTTCTAAAAGTATCCCTCATCAAAAAAAGATACTAATACAATGAATTCTTACTTTTGCTTAGCTGATGCTGAAGTTGATCATTTTTCATTTATCTACTGGCCACTTGGATTTCCATTAAAAAAAAAAGATTGTTTCGTTATAGTCTTTGCTCAAGTCTCTTTTGACTTTTGCCCTTTTCCTTCTTGATTTGTAGATGTTATAGAAAAACACAACTCTTCTAGAACTCAGGCCTAGTTGTGTGTTGTTTTAAAAAGTCTTTTCTGTATGTTAAGGCTGTAAACAAAGTCTCCTGTTGTTTGGTACCATTAAATTTAAAATTTTTTTCCCTACCCTCCCCACCCTTCCCTTCTTCTTTGTCATTAATTTTTCTGACTAGTGTGAATTAGAGATCTAATATGTTCCCCCCCCCAGGTGGATAGTGAATTTTTTTAAGTGTCTTATTGAAGACACTTGGTTTCTTCCTTACTGATGTGAAACTTCACTTCATAGTCTTGTTATATCTCATAGGAAGTATGTTTCTATAAGCTTCAGCCAGTTACTTTTATTTTTTTCTTCTATTTATGATAGGATCAAATAGTTTTCTTAAATTTTATTTTTCTTAGTTTTTAAATTATGAAAATATGATAACTCATTTACAGAGACTTGGAAAATACAGAACAAAGTTACATATAGTTCCACTATATATTGCAATCATTTTTTTAAATAAGTAAATTAAAGTTTTTAGTTGGAGTTTCAATATCAAACTCTCAAAAATTAGTAAAATGAATATACAGAGAAGTAGAAGGATATAGTAGGCCTGAAAAATACTATGAACCAATTCGAGATAATTAAGATTTATACAGTTTTTACACAGCAGTAACATACTCTTAAGTTCCCATAAACTAGGAGACACTAGAATATATCCAGTGACATGAGACCAGATGCAAAAATTTGATGAGGACCAAATAGTTTTAATTTACTCTAGTTTTATAATAGATTACTACTACTACTACTACTACTACTACTACTACTACTACTACTACTAAGTCGCTTCAGTCGTGTCCGACTCTGTGCGACCCCATAGACGGCAGCCCACCAGGCTCCCCCATCCCTGGGATTCTCCAGGCAAGAACACTGGGGTGGGTTGCCATTTCCTTCTCCAATGCAGAAAAGTGAAAGTGAAGTCGCTCAATCATGTCCGACTCTTCGTGACCCCATGGAATGCAGCCCACCAGGCTCCTCCGTCCATGGGATTTTCCAGGCAAGAGTACTGGAGTGGGTTGCCATTTCCTGTAAAGGCAACTGCTTATTTCATTGTGCTCCTGTACTATTCTTGTGTATTTTCTTTTTCAGATATGTTTTAGAATTACCTTGAAATGTTCCATGAAAAGTTCTTTGGGGATTTTGATTGGTTGCAGGGAATTCATAAGTAATTTGAGGGTTGTTTGTATGATGTGATTAAGAGCAAGGTCGTGGGTGTCAACATCTTGTCTCTTTCATTTACTAGCTTTATAATGTCAGACAAGATACTTAATCTCTATAATCCTCAGTGTTTTTCCTACAGAATTGGGATAATAAATGAATCTATTGCACAGGATTGTGTGAAAATCCTAGGCGCTGACATTTGAAGGGGGCTTAGCATAGCCCCTGGCACATTTAGTGTTCACACTCAGCAAGTAATAGCTGTTACGTTTTCAGCTCCTTTTTTTTTTTTTTTTTTTGCTATAACTTGTCCAAGGTGTCCCATTTTAAAAATAGTAACTATGTTACTTCCACTTTGTTTGCTTTTCAAGTTTCCCATTTCCTTTAACTGTCTTTTAAAATAAGTAGCTTTTGGGACTTCTCTGGTGGTCCAGTGGTTAGGACTGCTTCCAACGCAGGGGACACAGGTTCGATCTCTGTGCAGGGAGCTGAGACCCCACATGCTGTGTGGTCAAAAAGTAAAATTTTAAAAAACGATAGCTTTTACTTGCCATCTCCATTTCCTTACTCCCCTCTGGTTTATTTGCTGAGAGAACATATCTTGGATTCTTGTTGTTTGCTAGGAGCTGTGCTTGATTGTAAAGAAGAGAGAGATGAACGTGTGCTGTCAAAGTAAAAACAGGAATCAGCAGACATTTCTCTCATACAGAGTGATGACTTCAGGAATAGATGGAGGTGCTCCATCTGCAGAAGGAGAAGAGGGTACTGGGGACAGTTCTCAGTGCTGGGAATGGCTTGTTCAGAGTCACATAGGCATGGACGCCAGGACGAGGGATGGATGTCGTTGGAGCATGGGTTAAATGGGCAGCTTTGAGAACCTTTGAAGTGTATTTCCGCTTGTGCTGGCCTAAGCTTGATATATATATGCATGATGTCACTGTAGGCCATTAGGACCTTAGCTTCTAGACCTAGAAGGTCCACGCTCAACATGGACTGGAAGTCATTTCTTTTGAAATAAAGTGTATGTGTATGTGTGTGTGTGAGATTTTTGTTTTTGTGAGGAGGTAGAGGGTCTGCATGGACTGGAAGTCACTTCATTTCTTTTGGAATAAAGTGTGTGTGTGTGTGTGTGTGTGTGTGTGTGTGTGTGTGAGATTTTTGTTTTTGTGAGAAGGTGGAGGGTCTACATGGACTGGAAGTCACTTCTTTTGGAATAAAGTGTGTGTGTGTGTGTGTGTGTGTGTGTGTGTGTGTGCAAGATTTTGTTTTTGTGAGAAGGTGGAGGGTCTACAGGGACTGGAAGTCACTTCATTTCTTTTGAAATAAAGTGAGTGTGTGTGAGATTTTTGTTTTTGTGAGAAGGTGGAGGGTCTACATGGATTGGAAGTTACTTCATTTCTTTTGGAATAAAGTGTGTGTGTGTGTGTGTGATTTTTGTTTTTGTGAGGAGGTAGAAGGTCTGCCCAGAATTTCTTTCAGGAAGGTGTCCGCTCAGCTCCGAGTGTTTCCTCTTGGGGGGGCGTCTTGGTTAGACTTTCTCTGGTTTAGAGAAGAGGGTATCTGTGTCTGCTCATTATGTCATGTTGCTGTAAATAGAACCCAAGCTGTACTTTGTTGCCACCAAGCCGATTAAGTTCAGGGGTTAGTTCACAGAATTGGCTGCTGAATCTTTGGCTGCTCTCTTCTGTGTCCGTGTTGTTTATTTAAGGTACTCAGATAGTGTCCTTGGTTACTGACAAGTGCATTGAATTTTTTGGGGGGCCACTGCAGCATTCTTAGATTAAAAATGATTAAGTTCTTTGATTTTAAACTGTTGGCATCCTCAAACAGTATATTTGGTTTTTATGTTCAGATTCCTTAAGATTGGAAGATTACAGTTCCCATGTAGTATTTAGCTATGCCTCTTTTTTTTTTTTGTCTCAAGGAATATTTTCAGGGCAGTAAACAGACTTTTGTTTGGAAATACATGTGTATGATTTTTTTTTTTTAAACATGGTTTGTAAAATTGTCACAAAAAAAATCCCTAATAGAAAGACAAGGCTATTTAGAAAGTTGTTTTTAAGTTTTCGTTTGTATACTTGGAAAATCATAGAACCATTAGAGTTAACAGAGACCTCAGAGACCATCCTATGGAATAGATAACAGGAACTTTGGAACCTGCAGAGCTTCACGGCCTGCCTGGAACTAGTGAGGGGCTGCTGAATCTGACTCCTGAACTCTTGCCAGTGGCCCTGACCCAGTCCTTTCCTATCCCCGTATTCCACCCAGCTTTGACCCTGATTATGTGGGTGGTAAGCTGGTGATACTTCATTTTCTAAGGGTTCTTTTTTTTTTTTAAAAAAAAAAGATCTTAGATAGTATTTTCTGCATTCATAATGCATAATTTGTATGAAGGGTAGACAGTAAGTGATGTGTTACCAGGTAACATGACTTGTACATGATTTATTCATTTCTTTTAGAACGTCCAGTTGCCGATAATGAGCGAATGTTCGATGTCCTGCAGCGGTTTGGAAGTCAGAGGAGTGAAGTTCGGTTCTTCCTTCGCCACGAACGCCCCCCTGGTAGGGATGTTGGTAGGTAGCATCCTGTTGATCATGACAAAGATTCGGACTTCAGTTTCATGCTCGGGAGAGGTGACCCATGATCAGGAGCAGGCAGTGTGATGGATGAGTGAGCAAGAAGCAAGGGGGAAAAGTGAGGATAGCCCTCTCTCCCAAGCCCTGACTCTGTAGGGTGGGCAGAAAAGGGTGCGGTTCTGTTTGTTGTGTTTTGTTGAAAGATGGGAAAAGTTTGATGACAGTTTTTTTTTTTTTTAATGTTTTATTTTTGGCTGCACCATATGGCACGTGGAATCTTAGTTCCCCGACCAGGGATCAACCCCGTGTCCCCTGCCTTGGAAGCACAGAGTCTTAACCACCAGACCACCAAGGAAGTCCCTTGACTACAGCTGTTAATATGGGCGGGAAAGAAAGGAGTCAGTAGAGAAGGAGTTTGAAATACAAGGAAGAAGGGAATGCTTGATGGGCAAGTTAGCCAAGGGGAAATTCAGGGTCGAGGGGGTCGAGGGGTGAGATAGGAGGGTAAGAGAAGGGTCTGTTCCATTTTAACAGGGTGGAAGGGACGCTTCCCAGAGGCAGTAAATGTGTGCTCTCTATGGGAGTAGTGGGAGGGGCTTCTCATTTGAAAACATTTGTTTTCTCTGAGGGAGGAGGCCCTGGTGGAGAATAAGAGAGAGTGTGGCCAGGGAAGCTGGCACGCCAGGGCCCCTAGAGGACAGTGGAGATTAGACACCAGGAGACCATGGGTGATTTTGCTGCAGTGGTGCTCTGCAGCCCAGAGGGTTGTAAGAGGAGAAGATGGTTGGATTGACCCAAGGTTGGAATTTGGCCAGACAAGTTCAGTGGAAAATTGGTGAGACAAGGAAAAAAGAGGATGTTGGTGAGATGGCATTCAAGCCGAGATGGGGATGAAGTGAAGGCGGAGGGGCTGCAGAGAAAGAAACACAAGTTTCAGGTTATTGAACAGGTGTAGCGAGAGGTAATTGTGGTCAAAAAGTAAGAAGATTGAATTTAACATGTCAGGAGTAGAGCATTTCTAGATAACGTGGTCTTGTATTGGACCATGAAATAAAGCTGAATTAGAGAGGAGACAGGAAGTTGTGGATCTGAGAGGCGAGCTTTTAGATGGTGAGGTCATCCAAAATGAAGGGCGGGGACTTGGGCAAAGAGAACAGAAGGGTCAGGTGGTCACGTCTGTGTGACCAGAGTTTCTAGATGACAGTAAGCAGAGGGTAGAAGGTGATAAGTGGAGATCGGAAATAGTGGGCTGAAAGCGACTAGACATTGAGAACACAGTCAAACCTGTGACCCTGAGGTCTCTCTCATAGGATGTAGGAGAGAAAGCAGTTTCAAGTCTTGAGATCTGTAGGGAAGCCTTTGTTCTCAGTGGAAAGTGGTTGCAGCAGGGTTACTAGGTGTTTCTAAAAATGTTGGGATTCTTAAAATGGAAAGTTGACGGTTTGTGACTTTAGTATATATTGAAAAATTCTTGGGAGTAAGAATGTCGATAACAGAGGTTAATTATTACATGTTATAGAATCTCAGTTTTATTCCTTTAGTCAGAGGTCCACATGGCAGCCATTAGACATTATCAGAGGTGTGGGAGACCCCAGAATTGACGTAGTCTAGCCTCTTCTGCTCTACAGATGAGAAACGCTGATACTTAGGGGTTAGATGACTTATCAGAGGCCACATACCAGGAGGCAGAGCCAGGAGGGGAACCTGAGTCTCCTTATCCTGGCTGATTCCTCGGCCTTTGAGCTTCACTGTGTCTGTAATACTGTTTTAAATAAACATGCATTTTTTCCCCCCAAAGCTGCCTTCTTTTTTGTGGTTTTGACATCTGCATCTTATTTTTATTTTGTTCTTTATTTACATTATTGCATATATCTCCTTTTACTCAATTAGTTGAATTTTCTCCCTTCATCTGTCAGTTCAAATATCTTCCTCTATGGTACCTGGTAAATTATTAAATAGCTTCTCAATAGTGCAATATGCAGTTTCAGTGTGTCTGTAATGTGAGAAATACAATCTGAAGATAAAGGCGCTGTTTTTACATTGTTGCAAAACACCAGTGCCACACAGTGTCAAAACTGGGATAAAACAGGATTGCTGTTTAGTGTCAGCCTTTGTGGTTGTAGGCTTCTAGATTACAGATTAAGAGACTGTTACTATATTCTTTTTCTGGTTTAACTAGGACCTGTGACCCAGAATGTATATGACTTTTTTTTTTTGGCCACGCCATGTAGCATGCGGGTTCTTAAGTTCCTCAACCAGGGGTCAAACCCATGCCCCTTTCAGTGAAAGTGCTGAGTCTTAACCTCTGGACCACCACCATGGAAATCCGCTACGTTTTTCTCTCTTTTTTTTAATATGACACTATTTTCAAAGCTCTTGCTTTTTATTCTAATTATGTAACTGAACATGCCAGTTCAGTTGCTCTCTCTTGGAGGCAGCAAAGAAAGCAATTATTCCAGAATGGTAGATTTTTTTTTTTTCCTTGGAGAAATATTGTGACAGATACCTGAGCTATTTTGCCAGAAAATTGAGCAGTTTTAAAAGTAAAGCTGAGAAAACGTTGGAGTTAGGTATAAGTGTGACATGTGGCTCTGAGGATAGACATATTTATTATTTGTGGGAATTTGTGCCAAGCTTCCAGGCAGGTTCAACAAACATTTGATTCAGAAGAAATTTTTATCTAAAGCTTCTTGGGAAATAGTTTAGTATTTTTTCTCTAACATCTGGGAAGTACAGTTATAAGCTTAATTTCATATTTAAGAAACTCTCTTTGATATTTTTCAATTTATCAGTTTAAGTTAAAACTATTTTCTTATCATGATACATTAAGTGATGCTGAGAAACATATATTTGGACCTGAAAAGTTCTTTTTACCCCCAAAAAGCAGAATGTACAATGTTTTCCAACTAGTACTTTCCCATGCTAAGAAAATGAAATTTTTTTTACTTAAATGGGGAAGTACTTGCTAGTACTTAGGAATTACCACAAAATTCGAATTACTACTTGTTCTGTTTCGATTGCTTCCTTCCTGTGGAAGTTACAAACACTTTAATGAGTACAAGGGTGGGTTGATTAATTTTCACCTATTTCTTTCAGTGAGACTATTCCCAGTTTTATTTCTGGGTAGCTAAAGAGAACTGGGAACAGACACTGTAGGCATATGGTATGAATGACCCAAAAGAAGAAGTATATTTATGTTGTTAATTTTTCTCCTCTAGCACCTAACTCATGCAGCTTTTCTAGGGATTGGTTAGCATGTGACATTTTCTAGTGCTGACCATTCACTGTTCCAAGTGAAGTTTTCTAGAACAGGTTGAATCTGTGAGACCTTAACTTCATTGATATTAGAAAGTATTGGTATTTTAAGTATATTTTCAACTTAAAGTATTAGCATTAAAAACATAACTGAGAAATGAACTGGTACTTAAAATATCTGTCACCTCTAGTGTTAATGCATACTTTTTGAATTTTGTGCTTAGTGAGTGGACCAAGGTCTCAGGATCCAAGTTTAAAAAGAAATGGTGTAAAAGTTCCAGGTGAACATCGAAGAAAGGAAAATGGCGTAAGTGATCGTCGTTACCCATTCTGTGTTTGGACCACAGTGATGCTGCTTTTTTTTTAACTTTTAAATCTCATTCACTGTTCATTTTTTATTCAGTAGGTGATTAAGGGAAACCCTTTTTTAAAGGCTTATTTTAAATTTATTTCATGAAAGTGATTAATGGTCTCTATGGTTGTTGAAATATCCAACAACCTTAGATATGCAGATGATACTATTCTAATGGCAGAAAGTGAAGAGGAACTAAAGAGCCTCTTGATGAAGGTGAAAGAGGAGAGTGAAAAAGCTGACTTGAAACTCAACATTCCGGGGCGGGAGGAGGGAGGAGGGTTCAGGATGGGGAGCACGGGTATACCTGTGGCGGATTCATTTCGATGTTTGGCAAAACTAATACAATATTGTAAAGTTTAAAAATAAAATAAAATTAAAAAAAAAAAAAAAAAAAGAAACTCAACATTCAAAAAAACGAAGATATTGGCATCCGGGCCCATCACTTCATGGCAAATAGAAAGGGAAAAAGTGGAAGCAGTGACAGATTTTATTTTCTTGGGCTCCCAAAATCACTGCGGATGGTGAGTTCAGCCATGAAATTAAAAGATGCTTACTCCTTGGAAGGAAAGCTGTGACAAGCCTAGACAGTAATTGAAAAAGCAGAGACATCACTTTGGTGACAAGCATCTATGTAGTCAAAGCTGTAGTTTTTCCAGTAGTCATGTTTCGATGGGAGAGTTGAACCATGAAGAAGACCAAGTGCCAAAGAATTGATGCTTTTGAACTGTGGTGCTGGAGAAGACTCTTGAGAGTCCCTTGGACTGCAACGAGATCAAAACAGTCAATCCTAAGGGCAGTCAACCCTAAATATTCATTGGAAGGACTGATGCTGAAGCTGAAGCTCTAGTACTTTGGCTACCTGATGTGAAGAGCTGACTCACTGGAAAAGACCCTGATGCTGAGAATGATTGAAGGCAAAAGGAGAAAGGGTGGCAGAGGATGAAATGGTTACATAGCATCACTGACTCCGTGCAACTCTGGAAGATAGTGTAGGACAGAGAAGCCCGGGCTTCTGAAGTCCATAGGGTCGCAAAGAGACACGACCTCATGACTGAACAGCAACAACATGGCTGTTGAAAGAAGTCAGATGCTGGATATGTCACAAATACAGAACAAGTGTTGAATAAGTTTGAGGAAGTATTTGTTTTTTTGGTGATTTTATTTGTTACTGTTATTGCTTTTAGCATTAATGTGAATAAGTTCGAGGAAGTATTTGTTTTTTTGGTGATTTTATTTGTTGCTGTTATTGCTTTTAGCAATGTGAATAAGTTCGAGGAAGTATTTGTTTTTTTGGTGATTTTATTTGTTGCTATTATTGCTTTTAGCAATGTGAATAAGTTCGAGGAAGTATTTGTTTTTTTGGTGATTTTATTTGTTGCTGTTATTGCTTTTAGCATTAATGATATATTAATGCTCTTGCTATTGCATATGAATTTTAGCAGGTATCTTTGGGACTCCTTGTAGACATTTTCTTTTCAGAGCTTAGAATTTTTAACCTTGTTAGGGATTAGCTAAATTACCTCTCCAACACACACTGCTTTTATTCCACCTTGCCCAAATTCTTCCTGTTTCTCTTCTTTGATCTCATAGTTATCTTAGTGATGAAAGGCTGATACAAGGATAATGGAAATGGTCTGACCATCAATGAGATTTCAGTGCATATCGACACAATGTATCTTTCCCCATCACTGGATTTTTATTTTTTTTAAATGATTTATTTATTTTTTGGCCTCGCCATGAGACATGCAAAATTGTAGTTTTCCAACTAGGGATCAAACCCTTGCCCCCTGCAGTGGTAGCTTGGAGTCTTAACCACTGGACTGCCAGGGAAGTCCCATCACTGTTTTTTTTTTTCTTATTTTTTTTAAATTATGAAAGTATTATAACACTTAAAAAAATAAAATTTACTGGTTGTTCTGGGTCTTTGTTGCTGCTTGGGCTTTTCTCTCATTGCAGCAAGTAGGGGTTCCTCTCTAGTTGCATTGTGTGGGCTTTTCATTGTAGTGACTTGTTGCGGAGCATGGGCTCTAGGGCCCACAGGCTTCAGTGGTTGCAGTTCCCAGGTTCTAGGACACAGGCTCAATAATATTTGTGGCACACAGGCTTAGTTGCTCTGCAGCATGTGGGATCTTCTGGACCAGGGATCAGACCCGTATCTCCTGCATTGACAGGTGGATTCTTCACTACTAAGCCACCAGGGAAACCCCTTCACTGGGTTTTTAAATAACATCTTTATTAATGTATAATTGACATATAATAAACTACACATAGGGCTTCTCTGGTGGCTCAGATGGTAAAGAATCTGCCTGCAATGTGCGAGACCTGGGTTCATTCAGTCCCTGGGTTGGGAACATCCCTGGGAGAATAGGGAATGGCAGCCCCCTCCAGAGTTCTTGCCTGGAGAATTCCATGGACAGAGGAGCCTGGCGGGTTCTTTGGGTTCACAAAGAGTTGGACATGACTAAGTGACGAACACAACACAACAAACAAGCTGCTCACATGTTGGGTATACATTTTGATAAGTTTTGACATGTGTACATCTCTGATGCTGTCACCATAATCAAGATAATGAACATATTTGATCACCCCCCCAAAAAAAGTTTCCTTATGTTCTTTTGTAATTGTTCCTTCTTGCCTCCCTTCCCATCCTCAGGGAACTGCTAGCCGGTCTGCTGTCTGTCGCCATAAATTAGTTTTGTTTTCCAGAATCTAGGATAAATGGAGTCATCCAGTATATACTCTTTTCTGTCTGAATTTGCTCAGGATAAATAGTTTGAGGTTTATTCATTTTGTTGTGTATCAGTAGTTGATTCCTTTTTATTGCTGGGAGATATTCTATTGCCTGGTTATACCACTCCTTATCCATTCATCTGTTGGGCATTTTGATTGTTTAGTTATTCTGTATCACGCTGTGATGAGTACTTGGGTATACATCTTTGTATGGACATATGCTTTTATTACTATTTCCCTAAAGTAAATACTTAGGAGTAAAATGGTTGGTTCATATGTTAACTTTTTAAGAAGCTGTCAGACTGATTTCCAAAGTGATTGTTTTATTTTATAGTCCTCATCAGAGAGTTCTAGTTTTTCCACATCCTTGCCAACATTTGGTATGGTCAGTGCTTTTAATTTTGGCTTCTGCTAGGTGTGTGACGGTAGTACATTCTGGTTGTATTTTGTATTTCTCTGATGGCTGATGGTATTGGGCATCTATCATGTGCTTATTTGTCATTCATATATTGTCTTTAGTGAAGTGTTAATATTTGTTCACTTCTTTTTTTATCATGTTGCAGGGCTTTTGGGATCTCAGTTTCCCAGCCAGGTTTTGAATCCAGGCCAGGGCAGTGAAATAAATGAATCCTAACCTTTAGACCACTAGGGAACTTCCTGTTCCCCTCTTTTGCTTATCTTTTTCATGATTGGGTTGTTTGCTTCATTATTATTGAGTTTAAGAGTTCTGTTATATATGCTGAATCCAAAGTTTTTTATTAGATAGATAATTGGCAATTATTTTTCCCAGTCTATGACTTCAATACAGTATAATTAATCAACTTAGAAGTTTTAGATCTTGCATCTGAGTTTAGGATCCATTTTGAATTAACACTTGCATGTATTGTGAGAGAAGTGCATTTTGTTTATTGTGTGTGGATATCCAGTTGTACAAGCAGCATTTGTTGAAAAGACTCTTCTTTGTCTACTCAACTGCCCTTTCTCTTAAATCAATTACCAGTGTAGGTGTGGGTCTGTTTTTGTACTCTGTCTTCTGTTTCATTGATCTGTTCATCTGACATGATATCAGTAACACAATGTATTGATCACTAAAGCGTGTTTAGTCTTGAAGTCAGGCAGTGTATGTTTTCTAACTCTTCTTTTCGAAGTTGTTTTGGCTATTCTGTCTCATTTGCACTTCCATATGAGATTGTATAATTCGCCAGTTGATTTATTTTTTTTTTAAAAGCCTGCTGGAATTTGGGTTCGTATTGTCTTGCCTCTGTAGGTCAGTATGGGAAACATTGCCATCTTGACAATATTGAGCTTTTTAGTTCACAAGCACCACAGTATTCCTCCCCAAATAGGTCTTCTCTTTCTTAGCCATGTTTTGAAGTTTTCAGTGTCAGGCCTGAGCATCTGTCAAATTTATTCCTGAGTGCTTCATGGTTTTTATGCTAATCTTAATGATATTACAAAATGTCTTTTTTCAGTTTTCTGGGTTTTGCTAATGTATAGAAATATCGTTGATTTTGGCTATTGATGTTTTATCCTGCATTCTTGCTAAATAACTTATTTATTTAGTAGCTTTTTATAGATTCCATAGAATTTTCTTCATAGATGATTATGTTGTCCTTGAGTAAAGACAGAAAATTTTTCCCTTTGCAATCTGGATATAGTTTCTTTCTTCCTGCCTTCCTTTCTTTCTAGCGAGAACCTCTTAGGACCATGTGGAATGGATGTTTAGGGAGTATAGTAGACATCTTGCTTTGTCTCTGATGACCTACTGTGTCTTGGATTTTTTAAATTCCAGTGTTACATTTTTAAAGGGTGTTTTAATGACTGTATTCTAAGTTTGCTGCCAATACCCAACATCATATTTGATGTGGTCAAATACTGCCTTCCTAATTTAACTGCAGAACAAGGTGATTCCAGATGGTTCCATTTGTGTCAGTACTGAAACTATTTAATTTAAATTTACAACTTAAAAGAGTCTGTGTATCATTATGTTTTAAATATTAAGTCAATATGGGAATAGTAATATAAAAATTAATGAGTTCTTTAATATGATGTGAGAAAAATAGCTAAATAATTTTGTCATGATTACATGATTTGAGGGAGGAGTCTCCGTGATCATTTTATAGTGAGTTGGATTATTTGCACTTTTTTTGGTAGGTTAATAGTCCTAGAATGGATCTGACACTTGCTGAACTTCAGGAAATGGCGTCCCGCCAGCAGCAACAGATTGAGGCCCAGCAACAAATGCTGGCCACTAAGGTAATGGCCATGTTTTCAGAGACCTAACAGGCCACTCCCGTTCCTGTGTAAGTAAAGCTGTTTACAGTACACCCTTGCTAGTAAGCTGGTTCCCTCACATATGAGTTAATAACATCAGCCCAACAGGTATCTGCTGTGTGGTGCTTTCTTCTCTTCACTGTAGCGTTTTGTAGAAATGCTAAAATCATTCAGTTGTTTTAGATCCTCCTTGGCCCGATCCTGATCAAAGTTAACCATGCTGTGTTGAGTGTCAGTAAAACAGGGAAGGCGTAAAGAGCCTTTCAGCTTTGCTTGCAGGCACTAGTCTGGGCTGACTTCATCTTGAATCAGGAGGAACTTCAAAGTCTCATGCTCACCTGTCCCCAGCTACTGCTTGGCACCGAAAACAGGCTGCTTGCCTCTACTTGGGGACATTCTCCACCCACAAAATAAACCTTGTCCTCTCCTTGAACAGAGAAAATATGGGAAGTTTCTCCATCACTCTCAAAACCAGTCTTCCTGCGGCTGCTCCTGTGAGCCTTGGGCTAATAGTCTAAACCAGATGTTGTCAGACTTTCTGAAGGGCCGAAATATTTTAGGCTTTGCAGGCTGTGCAGTCTCAGCTCTGCATCTGTGGCTGGAAAGCAGCCATAAACAATAGGTAAACGAATGGATGTGGCCGTGTGCCAAGAGAACTTTGTTTATGAACACAGACAGTAGGCTGTGTAGTCTGTTAGCCCTGGTCTAAACACTCAGTATTTTCGCTTACCAGTCTTTGAGGGTCTGTAAGCTGGGGTGGACACCTGAGAGTTTGAGTAGCAAGGTCCCCAGCATCGCTTTGAAGTGATGGCCAAGGATTCTTCAACCTCATTCTCAGCATGCACTGTGGCTTCCCTGTAATACTTCTTAGGGTTCCTATGCATCCTTTTCTTTTCTTTTTTAACACTTAAAATATTTATTGAAATTACAAATTAAACTTTTCCATATGGTTCCCAAGTAGAAAACACAATATTTAAAGGCATTTAACAGCTGTTTTTTTTACATCAGAGGGTTAGTGGCACCAAATGTACCTATGCATCCTTTTCTACTTTTGATGCTAGACACCAGCTTTTTCAAAATCCTGTGTATTGTTGCTTCTCATACTTTAATGTGCGTATGAATCACCTAGGGGTTTTGTTAAAAATGCATGTTCTGATTCAGTAGGTGTGGGTTGCGGGTCTGACATTTTACATTTCTAATGCGATCCCATGCGGTGCTGATGCAGCATTCCTTGAGTAGCAAGGACATGAATTCAAATAAAAAATTCAATTGTTAACAGCATAAATCTTTAAAATCAAGGTCTTATTTTGAAACTGTCTGTGTCCTTGTATGTGTTAGCCATACAAATCTGAGAAGTTTACCCTTGAGTATAAATTGTGTGGCTCTGTTTTCCTCAGTTGAAATTTTAGATATAATAGAAATAAAATTGTAAGTTGCGTAATTGCAGTTTCCTAAAGGCATTCTTTAGAAAGTAGTTCTTTGGCTCTTTTCTAAGCGTGCCGAGTGTGCCCTAACTGTGTAAGATGCTGGTCACAGAGATTTCCACTACACGTTGCATTGATTCCTCACTGCAGCCCTGGAGGGACTAGTGATCATCTCATTTTATAGGTGAAGACACAGACTTGTGGACTCAGTGAGGTTATATAATTTGCCCCAAAGTCTCATAGCTAATAAGTGGCAGGGCTTGAGTCTGAATCCAAATTTAACTTCAAAGTGTGTCATTTAATAGCTTTCTTTTACCGCCTCCCATCTCTGCATGAGCTCCTTCTTAATATTAATGGCTGCAGCTCATGAAAACTAGTTCACAGATCACTGCTTGCTCGCTGCAAAAGGACCACTTGGATAACAGTACTGATTCCTGGATCTTACCGCCTTAAGTAGATCCTAGGGTAGAGCTCAGGAGTGTCTGTTTTTCACAAACGCCCCAGGTGGTTCTGATGGCAGCGTGAGGACAGATGGTAAGACTGGAGCAATGCCACAGATGCACGTCAGTCTGGGCATCTCAGGGTGATTGTAGGTTAGTGGTCTGCTGTTTAAAATGACATGTCTGATGATGGCTTATATCTTTAGGAACAGCGCTTGAAGTTTCTGAAACAGCAAGATCAGCGTCAACAGCAACAAGCGGCTGAACAAGAAAAGCTTAAGAGGCTCAAAGAAATAGCTGAGAATCAGGAAGCGAAGCTAAAAAAAGTGAGAGCGCTTAAAGGCCACGTGGAACAGAAGAGGCTAAGCAATGGGAAACTTGGTAAGTTGCTCCCAGTCAGTTTATGTCAGTGCTAAATGCCACAGACTGTTTGAGTATAGAAAAACACTGGTGTAGGAAGTTTGTATAAATTTGTAGTAAGAGGACTAAGATGAGACTTTGTATGTAGGTCACTTTAAAAGGATTTTTGGGGAAAAGTATAATTCACTGCAGTTTCGAAGCTGCTGGTTCCCCTGAGTTGAATTCAGCTATTGAATGTTTTAGACAAGGTTCTTTTTTGGAATATAGAGTATTTTTTTTTTTTTTCTCTCTCTAAATAGTTTTTTGACTGAAGGTTCAATGAAGGCAAGGATTTTTATTCATATTAATAGCTCCATCGATTATAATGCCATTTTAATTAAAACTTTAGTGATTTGGTTTATAGATGTCTTTGTTGACTTCAGTTGATTATATAGGAATTGGTTGGTTCTAGGACATTTCTGAAAATTTTCTTTGCTTTTTATGAGGAAGTTTATGGTACATCTTAGGTTACCTGGGAAGCGATCCCTTCTCATTTTTCTTTTCAACAATTGTTGCTTTTCTCGTTCTTACTTTAGTGGAGGAAATTGAACAGATGAATAGTTTGTTCCAGCAAAAGCAGAGGGAGCTTGTTCTGGCTGTGTCAAAAGTAGAGGAACTTACAAGACAACTGGAGATGCTGAAGAACGGCAGGATTGACGGTCACCATGACAACCAGTCCGCGGTGGCTGAGCTTGATCGGCTCTACAAGGAGCTTCAGGTAAATGGTGGCCTCTTGTGACATTTCGGTGGCACCTCATCTCCAGCACCACAGCGTTGTCCACATACAGGGCAGGAAGTCCTGGATTTCCACCTCTTTTCCTTAAAGGGGTGGGGACAGGGAGGAAGACCTAAACTCCACAGAATCCAGAATAAACTTTATGGTACCTCAAACAGGAAACTTGAGGTGTTCATTGTGACCACAGCCGGTGGTCTAACACTTCATTTTAAACCATGAGATGAGAAGTGTGTAGGGACCTTACATTTTTAGAAATTATATAATAGTGAACCGTGTGATTATCTGTTTGAGAAATTTTTCTGCCTACTCCTTGGCTACCTTTTTCTCCCCTAATTTTATTCAGTTAAGAAACAAACTGAACCAGGAGCAGAATGCCAAGCTGCAACAACAAAGGGAGTGTTTGAATAAGCGCAATTCAGAAGTGGCGGTGATGGACAAGCGTGTTAATGAGCTCAGGGACCGGCTGTGGAAGAAGAAGGCGGCCCTGCAGCAGAAAGAGAACCTTCCAGTAAGTGCGCGGTTGGCCAGGGCCAGGAGGAGGGGACAGTGACCATCCCAGTGAGGTCAGTGCTTGCATATTTCAGAAACACTGCTGGGCACATCCTTGGAAAAGAGACAGGACCTTGTGGCTCCTTGAAAGAGAGTCCACTCTTCTTGTACTTTTAATATAATCCCCTCTGTAGCTCTGCTCTTCTTTCTAATTCTTGTAATGAAGTGTGGGTGAGACTTCACCCAGGGGTGTTTTTGTCGGGGGATGTTTCTGGTACACTCAATGGCTAGATCCTGAAAGTGCTGGATTTTAGCAGTTGAAATTATCATGGTGTCACAGGCTTTTCTGAGTTGGATCCGGTCTGACTTGGAATACTAAAGGCCCTGTGCTTTCTCCGAATAAGGTCTCATCTGATGGACACGTGCCCCAGCCGGGGGCATCGGGGCAGAGTCGCGTGGCGGCAGTTGGTCCCTATATCCAGTCGTCGACTATGCCCCGGATCCCGTCACGGCCTGAACTTCTGGTGAAGCCAGCCCTGCCCGATGGGCCCGGGGCCACGCAGGCTTCCGAGGGGCCCATGAAAGTCCAGACGCTGCCCAACATGAGATCTGGGGCCGCCTCGCAAGCAAAAGGTAAAATCAGGCACTTCCTAGTCCTTCCATGGCCTGGCTGTTCCCCTCCTCACTGTGATTTTCCCTCAAGTTTGAGTTTTATTGATTTATTTATTTTGGTATACCTTTCTTTTATTTGTGCTTCACAGCAAGTTTTTTTTTTTAATTTAGATTTTTTTTCCCCCCGCCAAATTTTGAGTTTTAAAGGTGTCTTCCTATTTATTCCTTGTTCCTGTTGAAATTCTAAAAACCTCCTTGTGTTCTTTGGGGTTAAGAAATGATAATTTTCTTAACGCTCAATGATATAGTTCTGCTCAGGAAATGAAATAAAACATCAGGTTTTTTGAAAACCTAAACATTGGTTTGAATTTCTTCTCATTAATAAAGAAATTTTGATCTGATGTTAACAGCTTGAGAACCTTCCCTGTTGTGTAAAAAGGCCAGATATGTGTTAGTGGCGTCATCTGTGCAGACTGAGGTGGCGGGTCCACTCCGTTGATGGTTGGTGTTTTCTATCCGTATGTGCTTCTGCATGAGAATTTGCCTACGGATAATGTTTAGAATAAAAGGAAACACTGGGAGATAAAAGTGAAGATAAAAGGAGGGAGGTTCAAAAGGGAGAGGATATTGTATACCTGTGGCTGATTCATGTTGAGGTTTGACAGAAGACAACAAAATTCTGTAAAGCAATTATCCTTCAATTATAAAAAAAATAACAAATTTTTAAAAAAAGTGAAGGTAATAGAGGCTGCTTGTGTTAGTGACCTTTGCTTTCTGTGTGTAGTCCTCAGATATTTTGGAGGGTGGGGTGCACGCCAGAGTGTTATATTAGTAAGAGGAGGAAATGAAAGGAGAGTTGTAGCAAAAGCTGGGTGAAAGTATCCTTTAATGAGCTTATTATTCAGGAGAAAAAAATAGAATTGTGTCTTTTCCCTAGCCACTATCATGTGTAAATAATAGCTAACTTTAAAATTATTTATTATTGCTGCAATTACCACTGTGACGCAGTAGTGCTATGTAGTCTGGGTTTTATTGCAGAAAGAGTTACTTCTGTGAAAGAAAAGCTGCGGCTTTGAAACTTAAATGCCAGTGTAGAAAACACTTGAATATTTTGATTTATCCAAGGCTGTGGTCAGAGTCACGGGCTGAAAGCCCGCGTTTCTGCTTTTGTTGTGCATACATCACTCGTGGCCGTTACGTAAGACACACCAGCGAGGCCTTGGTTTGATGAATTGGAAGTCGTTTTCTGGGTGTGATGGTGATGTTTCCTTACCCTGTGAGAAGTCGTGTCCTTGCTGCTTCAGGCAGACTTTGTGTTGATCGTGATTATTTTAAGTAAATGAGAACACTCTTACATTGTTAATACAAGTATAAAATCTGATGTTTCTAAGTAAGTTTACTGGGCTTGTTGTGAGTCTGATATTTAAACCGATTTTTAGAGATAAAGTGCTTTCCTTGTGGCTCAGCTGGTGAAGAATCTGCCTAAAATGCGGGAGCCCTGGGTTTGATCCCTGGGTTTGGGAAGATCCCCTGGAGAAGGGAAAGGCACTCTAGTATTCTGGCCTGGAGAATTCCATGGACTATGTATGTATAGTCCACGGGGTCGCAAAGGGTCAGGTACAACTGAGCAACTTTCACTTTCACGGGATTAAATGTCTTAGCAGCAAAGGGAACCTTTAAAAATCTCCTTAGCATCCCGGGTTATTGCAGCTACTTTTCTGTGTTCTAGGCTCTAAAATCCATCTCCTTGGCCCTGATTGGACTCCTCCGAATGCAGATCTTTTCTCTAGCCAAGCCTCTGCCTCTGTGTCTAAAAGCTCTGGGAATGTTCCAGACCAAGGTGAGGTTTACTTGTGCTGTTCCTGAGTATCCTCTTTTGGCTGTCTGAGGGCTCTAAGTATTCTTTTTTAGATTGCTACTTTCTAGTGTGTTAAAACCAGGGACCGTGTTAATTTCTAGAACATCTTCCTTTAGCAGGGGAATTAAGGTACTAGCATTGTAGTGTGGGGTTATTCCTTAATCGACTTAATTTAAAAATAGAGCATTTAATGACTATAGGATTTCAAAGAGATTGTGGAGAGAGTAACGTGAATAAGAAATTTTTATCACAAGCAGTTTGATTATTAGAATGATTTTTTTTTTTTCTGTCGTCTTCAGTGGATGATGGAGAGGTTCCGTTGAGGGAGAAGGAGAAGAAAGTGCGTCCCTTTTCGATGTTCGACACCGTGGACCAGTCTGCCGCCCCACCTGCCTTTGGTACCCTGAGGAAGAACCAGAGCAGTGAAGACATCTTGCGGGATGCTCAGGTATGTGAGGATGTCCCAGTTTTAACATTTAATAGTAATTCTTTGTGCATTTTTCAAAAGAGAAAGTATTAATGTGAGGGAGAATAAAGAAAATCTGGAAGATTAGAAAATATAACTGCATTCTGTTATTTTCAGTTCTGTTACTTAAGTGTGTTTGTGGTCTCCCATCATACAGGAGGAGCATGACTGACTGGCTTGTGGGTATTATTTTGTGCGACTCTCTAGAAAATACAAGTGCATTAAAGAACATCATGTTCACACTGCTTAGTTACATTGTCTCTTCAAAATTTGGGGTTAAGGCAGTATCAAGCAATTTGACGGTAAATCTTCCATAACTGTTAGAATCCCAACCTTTGACAACCAGACTGTGGCTGTGTGATCCAGTTAGGAGTTTTGTTTTTTTTTTCTTTTCTTTTTACAACACGGCCCAGATTGCATGAAGTTCCATTGAACAGGAATGGTTTTCAGTTATTGGTGCCATCTGTGAATATGTAAAATGGCAATTAAAAGGTTTTCAAGTGGACACTTAAACAGTTGTCCCAGTAGGAAGGGGTAACTTGGAGGAAGTCGTACCGGGTATAGGAATTGTATTGCATTACTGAAGGTCCTTTTACATGTGATTAAACTCAGAGATTTAAAACTTTTTAATGACCTTTCAATGTAGAGCTAATCTTTTCAGTCTATATTGACACTTGTAAAACTTAGGTTATCTAGAACATTCCATGTACCCAGTTACACAGTATTTTAACTGGATATGTGTGTGTATATTTACAGGCTGCAAATAAAAATGTGGCTAAGGTACCACCTCCTGTCCCATCAAAACCAAAACAGATAAATTTGCCTTATTTCGGACAAACTAACCAGTCACCATCCGACATGAAGCCAGATGGAACTGCTCCGCAGTTGTCAGCAGCTGTTGCATCCATGGGAGGTAAACCCAAACCCACCGTGCAGCAGCAGAGGGGCCTGCTGGCCCCCGGCGGGCCTTCAGTGGGCCCAGCAGACCAGACCCTTCCTCCAGGTTCTAAGCAAGAGAGTCCCCCTGCTGCCGCTGTCCGACCCTTCACGCCTCAGCCTTCCAAGGACGCCCTCCTTCCACCCTTCAGAAAACCCCAGACGGTGGCCGCCAGCTCCATATACTCCATGTACACACAGCACCAGGCTCCCGGGAAAAACTTCCAACAGGCCGTGCAGAGCGCGCTGACCAAGCCCCATCCCCGAGCGCCCCACTTTCCAAGCGGTAAGATTCTGGGTCTCATCTTCACCTGCGTGAATGTGTTTCTGTCCTTCACTGGAGCTGCCCTCTCTCTGTAAACAGGACGGTGACTTGTACCTGCTTTGACTGATGCTTTTGTCCTAAGAGTTTTATTTCAGTATGGCTTCTGTTCTGCATAGGGCTTCCCTGGTGGCTCAGATGGTACAGAATCTGCCTGCAAAGCAGGAGACCCTGGGTTTGATCCCTGGGTTGGGAAGATCCCCTGGAGAAGGGAATGGCTACCCACTCCAGTATTCTGGCCTGGAGAATCCCCATGGACAGGGGAGCCTGGTGGGTTACAGTCCATGGGATGGCAAAGAATCAGACACAACTGAGCGACTGACTTCACTTTCACTTTTTTCCTGTTCTACATGGAGAGTTTAAAGGAGTTTGTGCTAAATGCCAGCTGTTGTGGTAGCTGAAAATGATAGGTAGATAAAATATGAGTAAAATGAAATGAATGAAATAGATAAGTAAAACCTGTAGGGATGACATCACCTCCTGTGTTGAATTTCCCACGTGTTTATTTCCTGTTCACGGACAAGCCCCTTGGTGAGGGGGGAAGAGTGCCTGTGGGTAATTACCGTGCAGAAGGCTGTGTCTTCCCTCGAGGTCTGACCAGACATTCTTGGGGCATAGAGGATTGGACAGCTGCCTCTGTGAATGGCTTTTTTTTTTTTTTTTTAATGCTCTCTACTATATTTTAAGTTGTTCTAATGAGGACACAGCTACTACTTATATATAAAACATCAAAAGATTACTTTGTGTTAAATGTACATGGTCTGGTCATTTGTTGGGTCCTTTTTAAGAGTCATTACTTTACGGGACTAGAATACAATTCAATAAGTTTTAAATGAATGAAAAGGCTTTCTAGTTATGAAATAAGCATGTAGCTGTGGCCCCAGATGTCATGGAACTAATTACACAGCAGAGAATTTGTATGCATACTTCATCTTTCTCTTTTCATGAGTATTTGGTGTGAACTGCTCATATAATAATTTGGGAATTAGACAATGGTGATAGAATGTCTAAGGGGACTAGTTTTGGTAAATATAGGTGGTTATTAATAATTTTGTGAGCCAGATGATTTCTCACATTGACTTACTTTTGAAAACTAAAAGATGGGATCACGCATGTTTAGTTTTAATTTGGACACATGAAAGGATTACCAGTTTTCATTGATTCTAAATCTTTTTCACAGTTTGACATTTTATTTATTTATGTATTTCACATTTAAACAATTTAAATGTGGATGCTATGTAAGTGATTTCTTACAACTGTACTCGGCAGCGTTTTCTTATTGATACGTAAAATAATGGGCCTGTTTACAATCAGTGAGGGTTTTGATTTAACCTATATGTATTATGCAGTGGTGGAAACCTTGCTCTGTTTATTATTTTAAAAAATTAGTTGTATTGAAGGGTATTTATGTAATAACTATGAAATTAAAAGAGGCTTTAATTATTGTTACTTCTGTCTGTTATTTGCTAGTTTTGTTTAATATTAATCAAGGCCTTTTTTTCCCCCCAATTCCAATTAGTGTATGGGAAGCCTGTGATTGCTGCTGCTCAGAACCAACAGCAGCTCCCAGAGAACGTTTATTCCAATAACCAGGGCAAATCTGGCAGCCCAGAACCTGAAACAGAGCCTGTTTCTTCAGTTCAGGAGACCCACGAAAATGAAAGGATTCCTCGGCCGCTCAGCCCGACCAAATTACTGCCTTTCCTTTCTAATCCTTACCGAAACCAGAGTGATGCTGACCTGGAAGCCCTACGAAAGAAACTGTCGAACGCCCCACGGCCGTTAAAGAAACGCAGCTCTATTACAGAACCCGAGGGTCCTAATGGGCCGAATATTCAGAAACTTCTGTATCAGAGGACCACCATCGCCGCCATGGAGACCATTTCTGTCCCAGCCTACCCATCCAAGTCTGCTTCTGGGACTGCCAGCCCGGAAAGCCCGCTGGAGATTCAGAATCCATATTTGCCTG
This sequence comes from Bos grunniens, assembly GCF_055505025.1. Classification (NCBI taxonomy): domain Eukaryota; kingdom Metazoa; phylum Chordata; class Mammalia; order Artiodactyla; family Bovidae; genus Bos; species Bos grunniens. The sequence continues at coordinate 53,943,704 of NC_141180.1, forward strand.
TGGAGCCAGAGAAGGAGGTGGTCCCTCTGGTTCCTGAGCCGGTGTCCCCGGAGGAGGCCGGGAGCGCCAGTACAGAGAGCAATGACGCGCCAGCTCCTTCTACAGGCCTCGAGTATGTGCCTGAAGGAGTCCCAGACAGCAGCCCGAATTTCCAGAACAGCGTGGAAGAACCAAACCCAGAGGCTCCCCCTCTGCTGGAAGTGTACCTGGAGGAGTACCCCCCCTACCCACCCCCGCCATACCCATCTGGGGAACCAGAAGGCCCGGGAGAAGACTCTGTGAGCTTGCGTCCACCTGAGATCACCGGGCAAGTTTCTCTGCCTCCTGTAAGTAAAACCTTTCATCGCAGAAAGCTTTTATCTTGTCACAGCCTTCTCGGTGGCTGATGGTCACAACTCAGCAAAACACCAGTGAGTACTTACGGCCATTCACAAATGAAGATCTGTGTTTAAACTGCTGATTATAACAAATGTCTTCCACAGCTTCCCTTTTATTTTGCAATTCTCTTGGCACAGAGTGGGTCTTACAAATGTTATCAAAATGCAGTATATTCAGTATCATGAACATTTTCACTTTTTAGGAAGACCCCCTTTCTTTATGGAGGAAACAAAAGTTTTGTTCTTAGACCTATAAATACCACGTCTGCTGTTTCTTCTGTAGCTGGTGTTGTATGCATATTAGGGAAGCAACACTGGGAATGAAAAGACTGCATTTGGAACTTTTGATCATTAGTTTAGCTCTGTGAAATAAGGCAGATGGTTTAACTTCTTGTTGACATCACTCTTTCAAATTTTACTTTTGAAAGCATTGAAATTTATTTTCAGATTTTTCAGTGTCATATTTAGATGGAACCTCAAACTTCTGACATCGATAAAATTGTAATGGTTCTGGAAGAATTGGGTTCTGCTTGAATTGGGGTGTAGGAGAGAGTGGGGTATACAATCTTTAGCCTCATCCTCACCTTCGGCCTGGTTTGAAGTCTCCGGGTATCATAGTGATCCCTTAGGTTTCCTTGTGCTCTGACATTAAGTTATTCTGTTTCAGCAATTGTAATTGGTCTGTTCATATTTTCTATTTCTTCCTGGTTCAGCCTTGGAAGATCGTACCTTTCTAAGAATTTGTCCATTTCTTCCAGGTTGTCCATATTATTGGCATGAATTGTTTGTAGTAGTCTCTTAAGGTCCTTGGTATTTCTGTGGTGTCAGTGGTAACTTCCGTCTTTCGTTTCTAATTCTATTGATTTGCGCCCTCTCCCTTTTTTCTGGATGAGTCTGGCTAAAGGTTTATCGATTTTACCTTTTCGAAGAACCAGCTTTTGGTTTCATTCATTGTTTCTGTTGTTTCTTTTGTCTCTATTTCATTTGTTTCTCCTCTAATCTTTGTGATTCCTTCTGCTGACATAGGGTTTTCTTTGTTCTTCTTTCTCTAGTTGCATTAAATATAAGATTAGGTTGTTTATTTGAGGTTTTTCTTGTTTCCTGGGGTAAGTGTGTAAAGCTCCCTCTTAGATCTGCTTTTGCGCATCCCATACATTTTAGATGACATGAAGCTATTCTAAAGCTTTGTATGTTTTGACTTGGGCATGTCTCCCAGACTCCTTCCAAATATTAAGCTTTTCTTTGGGAGTTTATTATGCCTCTTTGAAGTAGTGAGAAGATCAAAACCTGAGAATGTCTTTAAAGTCGGTTTTTTCAGAGTTTAATTTGAAGTCAATTTTATTTCAGTAGGAATGCAAGCTATCAATTTTTAAAACCTGGGCAAAGCAACATAGTATATTATAAGGATTTCTAAAAAACCGCTCTAGGTACTTTCCTGGCAATCAAGTGGTTAAGACGCCTCGCGTCCATACAAGAGGCATGGGTTTTTGATCCCTTGTTGGGGAACTAGGGTCCCACATGCCACGTGGCTAAAAAATTTTAAATAAATAAATATTGCTAAAGCTTCTTTTTTTTAAGTGCTTTATACATTTGATCCCTTATTACATCTTTAGATGTGGTAGTATTCAAAAATAATGATTATCCAAAGTAGCTTTAGCTACTAGTTTACAGTCAACATTTGTTTAAAAGTTTTAGACAGTGAACATTGAATTGTAAGGGGAAATGTTTTAAAATAGAACTTAAAACTTTTTTTTTTTTTTAACAAATTCGTGCTTCTAAGTTCTGAGGCATGATTCTCTTAGTGTTAAACAAGCAAGATTCTGTCATTCTCTTCCTAGGAAAGTGATTTATAAAGTTTTTCCTTCTTAGCTCGTGTTAAGTAGGAGCCTCTATTTTGTACTTTTGTTTGAAAGTGGATATGACTGTATTATTTATGAGTTGAATTATCGCTGCCATGTAATATTTACATTTCTTTTTTTTCAAGAGACAGCATTTTAGCCATTGCACATTTGTGAAATATATTGATTGCCACTTAATGTTTTTCAAAACTCAGTAGTTTCCATATCTGAAATAAAAGAAAGAAGTGTGGTATATCATACCCTAGGAAATGTTTCTACTCTGTTGGTTGTGTTTAAGAAACCTACCTTAGGGAGAATGTTAGGTCTGGTTGCCTAATTTTTTTAAGCCTGATGTATTAAAATGTAGAGAGGACTTGATTAATTTATTCACGTATCTTGGAATACAGTTAAATTTTCAAATATAAAATAGTGATAGCATTTTAAGACTGGTAGGATTCTTCCCTGGTTTATCTAAGTCAGACTGATCTTTATATTTTTCCTTACAATATACTTTCCCCTCCAACCCCACAAGAGGCTTTATGTTGTGAAATGATTAAAAGAAAGTGTTTTGAAGAAGCCTGATTACTCGGATTTGATTCCGTCTCTGACTGATGTTTACAGGCTGTGTGCCTCAATTTCCTTATCTGTAAAACAGGATAATAGAGTTTTCGTGAAGAATAAAAGAATAATCATTCAATACATGTCAGCTATCACAATTTAGAGTTTGTGCTCTTGCTCAGGTTAATCATGTGGGGTTTGTTCTACTATATTAGGTAATTTAAAGACCAGTCTTGGCTAATTTTGATCCTTGACAAATAATCCAATCTGCTTTACAGATTTTACTCTTAGCCCAGTGTTACCCAAATGTGATTTCACTAAGTTTTAAAGAGTTAAGTTCTTTCCACTCTGTTACATGCATATATAAATATTAAGCTATGTATTATGATTTATATACTTTATAATATAATGTTACACTTTAATAAAATGTGCTAAATATATATTTTTTAAAGTTCTTTTTACTAACTCAGCTGAGATGTTATTCCTCTCCTTTTTGTTGTTTTTTGGTCTCCTAAATCTTCCCTGTGTTTCTTCTGCAGGGCAAAAGGACAAACTTGCGTAAAACTGGTTCCGAGCGGATTGCACATGGAATGAGGGTGAAATTCAACCCTCTTGCTTTGCTTCTAGATTCCTCTTTGGAGGGAGAATTTGACCTTGTACAGAGAATTATTTATGAGGTATGATTGAATTAGTTAATTTCATAAATATGACCTTGTGTTTTGTTTTAAAGCTCTGATCAGAAAGCTACTGTAATTTACATTGTTTTCTCTTTTGGGAGTTGGGTTTGTTGAGAGGAACTTTTGAGCATGCTCCACAACCAGCTTCTCTGTTTTAAGAGTGTGGCTGTAACAGTTTCAATAATGTGGACGTTCAGTTTTCTCTGGGGTTACTTTGCTTTCCCAGGGAGATCATGACCCTCCTTTAAAAATTGTTCATGTATGGATTTGTACTCTGCAGTGGTTTCAATTGTGGTCCCTACTTTTCAGAAGCCTGCTATTTAAAATATTTTTAGTTTGACCTTTCTTCCTCTTTATGGCAAATGTGACTTCTGCTTAGACACTAATTTGTGGTGGGAAGTTGGAGGATAAATAAACAAAAATGACTGTAAGGTTATAGTTTCTGGGACTTTTTCAGTTTTTAAAAAACCTTTTTATAGTGAGTGCCTACTTAATGTCTATCTTGCTTCTAGAACTGTTCTTGGTACAGTTTTTTTGGCTTCTGTAGGTTTTAATTATGATTTTCTTAAAAAAAAAAAAATTACTACAAGAGTTTCTTTCAGTTCTCTTAATCCTAAAGAGCCAGCTAATGTTTGATCATTTGGGCAACAAGAAATTTGAGTAACAGTCGGCCTTCTTATTGACGTTATAGGTTGATGACCCAAGCCTGCCTAATGATGAAGGTATTACAGCTCTTCACAACGCTGTGTGTGCAGGTCACACTGAAATTGTGAAATTCCTGGTGCAGTTTGGTGTAAACGTCAATGCTGCTGACAGTGATGGATGGTAAGACTTTCTTTTAAACTCCATTCTGGCTTCAGTTGTATCTGCTGTGTAGGCAGCAGAGGAACGGTGTTGTAGGTGCTTCTGGAAGGCAAAGAAGTATGTCAGTGCGTGTCCTCACGCTATTTATAATCTAAAAGGGGAGACGTGGGAGACACTTTCAGGGAATTAATATGTCCTCGTGTTAACAGTCCTCTCACTCCCATTCTGGAAGCAGATGGAGTTTTAGAAGTTTAGTAGTTAACTAATAAAAATAAGAAATGTCCCAAGGTGGTATACAGTTCACTGGCATGTTTCTGCAGATCTGAGAAATGCTGATTTAAGCAGGTTCCTTCCACCTCCCTGAAACTACCATATGTCTCTTAAGAGGGAGCGTATTGAATAATTTATAACCTTTCCCAAATATTTTTGACTGTGGAATCCATTTTTCATGGAACATTTTGTGGAACTGGTTTGTGGATAATCCCAGGAGATACTATTGCAAATGATAAATATTATTGTTTATAAGATAATACATTATTATTATCTAATAATGTCAAAGGCCCAAATAAGTTACTGTTACTCCTGATAACTGTAGTTACCAGGATAACTGAATGGATACTAAATTTTGTATTTAATTTTTTGAAAAAATAAAATTTTAAATTATGATATGCTTTTTTGGGGGGAAAAATACCAAAAATCTACTTCTTTCTATATGGGAAATTTTTTTAAGTTGTAAATCACACCATGGTTACTCAAGTATTTTAATTTTATAGACTGTTTTTTCTCTTGATGTGGAAATAATTGTGATATAAAATTTACATGTATACACATAAATTCAGACCCCCAGATGCATGGGTTCTCCTCACTTGGCTGTGACTTGTTTACTGTGGCTGTCTCCTTCTTGTTAAACATTTAGACTGTTTTTCCAATTTTTTGTTTTGTTATAAATGATACTCTGAGAAGCATTTTGGTTGCAGTTTTAAAAAATTAATATGTGTAAAATATGAGCCGAATACGGAAACATGCAAAAATAGAGAAATGAGGAAAACAAGCCATGTGCACCCCACCATCAGTATTTTAATATACTTCCTTCAAGCTCATTTGTGAATGTGTGTATATATATAGCTTTTTATGTCTTTTTGTTTTTTTAGTTTAGCTCTCAGTGGAGTTTTTTTTTTTTTAATTGAGATATAGTTGAGTTACAATACTATATTAGTTTCAGGTGTATAGCATAGGGATTCAAAGGTTTTATAGATTATACTCTGCTTAGTTATTTTTAAAATATTGGCTCTGTTTCCTGTGCTGTAGTATATTTATTTTATACATAGTAGTTTGTCTGAGTCCCTTATCCCTGTCTTGCTGTCTTCCTTGCTGCACTCTCCTCACTGGTAACTGCTAGTTTGTTCTCTATATCTGTGAGTCTCCATGTTTTCTTGTATTCATTTGTTTGTTTTATTTTTTAGATTCTGCATATAAGTGATAACATGTAGTATTTGTCTTTTTTATGCCTACTTTTTTAGTTTAACTTTATACCATAAGCAAAACAAATTCTTAAGGTGTCATAATGCCTTTGTTTTCCTAATATTGGGAGTTTAGATTATGTATAATTGTTCACTATTAAAAAAGCCATGCAGTTCAAAAATCTACAGTAATAGTCACCAAACTATTGAACTCAGTGTTTGGGATGGGTGATAGGAAATAAATTTCTATTCTGAAAGACCCAAAGGGAATAAAATGACGAGGGGAGGAGAGAAGAGGGTAAAGAAGTGAAATCTCATGTACTTCAGGGCCTGATTACTGTCCTCAAGCCTGTCTTCTGAGTTTGAGCAGGGGTCCTGACTCTTCCACCACCTTTACTATGAATCTGGAGTCATTTATAAAACATTACAAAACATTTGAGATGCTAGGGAAGATTCTCTGTCATGGTATTCAGAAGTGTCTGCTCACCATAGATTGAGATGTGTATTTTACAGTCATTTTTTCTGATCCAGATTGAATTGGCATTTTTTTTTTTCCCAATTAAGTTTCAGTAAGGATTTTAAGTGTTGGATGAAGGGAGTTATTTAGGTGCAATTTAGTTCCTTCAAAAGGGATCTTTAAAGGTGCATGTTTTGAGAAAAGGCCTGTTATTTAAAGAATTATAACCTCCACTGTGGCAGGAATAATTAGACTGGATGCTCCAGAGCGTGAACTAAATACATTTTATCCTGCTTTAGATGATCAGACCCTTCCATGTCCTTTCACTCCTGTGCTTGATTCCTCTCGCCTGCTGGGCTGCCCTGGCCCTGGTGTAGTCCAGCACCCTGACATTTACCTGCGTGGCTCTGTAATTCTCAGATGGGCTCAGATATCTGTGTTTAACTGATTTTCAAAAATCGGTGTGAAAGGTTTTCAGGAGGGGCTTGGTAGATGACAGACTTGAGAACTCTCTTTTCAGATACTCTGTCATAGCAATTGTCATTCAGTTTGGGAAGCCGTCTCTAGCCCTTGCTGTGTCCTTCTCCACAGGACCCCGCTGCACTGTGCTGCCTCCTGTAACAACGTCCAGGTGTGTAAGTTCTTGGTGGAGTCAGGAGCCGCTGTGTTTGCCATGACCTACAGTGATATGCAGACGGCTGCCGATAAGTGCGAGGAGATGGAAGAAGGCTACACCCAATGCTCGCAATTTCTGTATGGTATGGAGCAACTAGATACACCTGTATTGATTACTGCATTCGTGTATCCTGTATCTCTAGGGTGTCATTTGATAAGTGTTCTTATTATTTGGGGGTTCCCTGATAGCTCAGTTGGTAAGGAATCCGCCTGCAATGCAGGAGACCCTGGTTTGGTTCCTGGGTTAGGAAGATCTGCTGGAGAAGGGATAGGCTACCCACTTCAGTATTCTTGGCCTTCCCTTGTGGCTCAGCTGGTAAAGAATCCGTCTGCAATGCGGGAAACCTGGGTTTGATCCCTGGGTTGGGAAGATCCCCTGGAGAAGGGAAAGGCTACCCGCTCCAGTATTCTGGCCTGGAGAATTCCATGGACTATGTAGTCCATGGGGTCGCAGAGTCAGACACGACTGAACGACTTTCACTTATTATTTGAGAAAGCATTTTGTGTTGATACATTGTCCTAGGCATTGAAAATAGGGCAGCCTTGATCTCAAATGTGAATGCAGCTTTTGTGTGTGTGTGTGTGTGTCTAGAAGCAGCTATTGTCCGGGACATCTTTACCAACAAAAGACAGTGATGCAGCATTGCATCTAGCAGGATTAATAGCTTTTGACCATCAAAAGATCCTCTAGTAAGACCTCAGTACTTGGCAAATGATGCTGTATCTTGCTGTATCTTTGCGCATAAGTACACAGAACTCTCCTCCCCGCTTCTAAGATGAGCAAGAGAAATGCATTGTTGGAATAAGAATCCAACTGATTCAAGTTTTCCTGCTAAATCAGACTTGTCACAAAGTAGATCACATGTACTTCAGAGCTAATTTTTTTACTCTTTTGTTCTCTTATTTTTGCGTTTATTATTCTAATGGATAATACCATCAGTGCTGTACCCAGAGAAAAATGGACTTGAGGTTTTAGATGGATAGATGTTGGTTGGCATTGTTATTTACAGGGAAAAATTTTTTTTATTTACAAATCTTAGAAGTTGAGGTTAGTATTTGTTTTTAGACTGGCTTGAGAGGAAGGGAGAAGCGATAAAGATAGCGATAAAGATAAAGAAGCGATAAAGATAAAGAAGCGATAAAGCGAGAGACAAATGAGGCAGCGGTCCCCCAGGACCCCAAACCACTCAGGCATCAGACATGGGAAGATGCCCAAGGTGAAACGTCTTCTCTGGCTGTGCTCGGGGTGTGACTAGGCCTGTTTTCAGGCTCTAGGAGAGAAGGGAGAGAGTCAGAGGAAGAACCACAGATTGTAGATTCTCTTCTTTATCTCTCAGCTCTTAGTTTTTATTGTTGATATTATGATCATTTACTGTTTGTGTTCTGAACTCTAGATCGAAGAATAATTTTGATGTATTACTGTATTTAAAAATCAGTGTTATGTAATATGTGTTTTGTTTTGTTAAAAACATATATTGAAAAAATATAGCTCATATTGGTGATTGAGCTGTATTTAAGTAAGGAATGTGATTTTTAAAAACATTTAAGGACATTTGACCAGAAATTTTAAAAATTTGTGAAATGTTTCGTGGATGTTCAAGCTGGTTTTAGAAAAGGCAAAGGAACCAGAGATCAAAGTGCCAACATCCACTGGATCATGGAAAAAGCAAGAGAGTTCCAGAAAAGCATCTATTTCTGCTTTATTGACTATGCCAAAGCCTTTGACTGTGTGGATCACAATAAACTGTGGAAAATTCTGAAAGAGATGGGAATACCAGACCACCTGATCTGCCTCTTGAGAAATTTGTATGCAGGTCAGGAAGCAACAGTTAGAACTGGACATGGAACAATAAACTGGTTCCAAATAGAAAAAGGAGTTCGTCAAGGCTGTATATTGTCACCCTGTTTATTTAACTTATATGCAGAGTACGTCATGAGAAACGCAGGACTGGAAGAAACAAGCTGGAATCAAGATTGCCGGGAGAAATATCAATAACCTCAGATATGCAGATGACACCACCCTTATGGCAGAAAGTGAAGAGGAACTAAAAAGCCTCTTGATGAAAGTGAAAGTGGAGAGTAAAAAAGTTGACTTAAAGCTCAACATTCAGAAAATGAAGATCATGGCATCCAGTCCCATCACTTCATGGGAAATAGATGGGGAAACAGTGGAAACAGTGTTAGACTTTATTTTTCTGGGCTCCAAAATCACTGCAGATGGTGACTGCAGCCATGAAATTTAAAGATGCTTACTCCTTGGAAGGAAAGTTATGACCAACCTAGATAGCATATTGAAAAGCAGAGACATTACTTTGCCAACAAAGGTCCGTCTAGTCAAGGCTATGGTTTTTTCTGTGGTCATGTATGGATGTGAGAGTTGGACTGTGAAGAAGGCTGAGCGCCGAAGAATTGATGCTTTTGAACTGTGGTGTTGGAGAAGACTCTTGAGAGTCCTTGGACTGCAAGGAGATCCAACCAGTCCATTCTGAAGGAGATCAGCCCTGGGATTTCTTTGGAAGGAATGATGCTAAAGCTGAAACTCCAGTACTTTGGCCACCTCATGTGAAGAGTTGACTCATTGGAAAAGACTCTGATGCTGGGAGGGATTGGGGGCAGGAGGAGAAGGGGACGACAGAGGATGAGATGGCTGGATGGCATCACTGACTTGATGGACGTGAGTCTGAGTGAACTCCGGGAGTTGGTGATGGACAGGGAGGCCTGGTGTGCTGCGATTCATGGGGTCGCAAAGAGTCGGACACCACTGAGTGACTGATCTGATCTGATCGTGGATACTGAGAGCATTTCTGATATGTAGTTTAAATACTGATGCTACTAGACTGAACACAGTGAAGCATCCAGGTATCCAGCCTGGGAAACAGAAGCTGAGCGCTCTCAGCCATCAGTTGGGCCCCTCCTGACATAGCCCCTCTCACATCTTTGGTGACTGCCCCCTGGAATTGATAACAATAGTTGTATCACCTCTGTATGAATCCTACAACTAATATTGTTTATCTTCCCGTTTTTGACCTTTACATAGAATAAACCATACTAGTGATGCCCTGGCTTCTTTTTTCATCCACTGTGGCTTTTGAGAGTCATTGGTGGTGTTGCCTTTAGCTGACGTTTCTTTTCACTGTGCTGCTGTTCCATTTTGGGACTCTCCCACAAGCTATATTTCCATTTTACTTTGGGCGGACATTGGGTTGTTTTCCTGCTTCATGCCTCCCTCCGTCCCTCTCTCTTGCTTGCTTCCTTCCTTCCACCCTGGTGACGATTTTTGTCCTCGTCTCCCAGTGTCCCTAGAACTAGCTGCCAGGTCACAGGGAGGCCTGTCAAGCAGAGTGTTCCTTCTGCTCCGTGTTCTCTTTAACCTTCAGTGGGTTTGGAATCCTATCCCACTGTGGCTTTAGTTTGCATTTCCCAAATTACAGTGAGGGTGGAGCAAGTTTTTAGGCCCTCAGAAACTGTTTAAAACAGTAATTTGTAACTCTTAGTTTAATAAACAATGAGAAATTGTCTTTCACGTCTAATGATTTCCTGGAATTGAGACTCGAGTTGTTATTTCGAGTGCATCATTCCATCCCAAACAGATAACAAATCTGGCCAGCTTTAAAATTGAGTGGAATCATGGTGGTATCAAGTCTTATTGTCCTTGTGAATCTCCCATATTTTGCATGTCTTATATAAGCAGGAAAGTTGGAAATTCACTTGTCCCCATGAGTAGAAACCTGACCCTCTAGATAGGCAGAGCCTTCTTTTGGAAAAGAATGATTTAATTTCTAGTTTTGCCCAGAGTGAGAGACAGGCAGCGTGTGCTGCATCATTAACTGACACAAGAAAAATAGGTTTATAATCAATAACTTAGGTTCACGTAAGTTGAAAGACCTGACTATTTTCATAAGCAAGCAGATACTTTCCTGGCTTTTCTAAAAAAGTGAAAATAATAATGAAGTCTGCCTTGCTCAGGAGATTGCTGTCTAATTCCTCTTCCCCTTCCCCTGTGTTGCCTGCCTGTTGATGATTGCGACTCCTTATTAGCATCACCTTAGAGGATGCTGCTGCTGCTGCTAAGTTGCTTCAGTCGTGTCCGACTCTGTGCGACCCCATAGACGGCAGCCAACCAGGCTCCCCCGTCCCTGGGATTCTCCAGGCAAGAACACTGGAGTGGGTTGCCATTTCCTTCTCCAATGCATGAAAGTTAAAAGTGAAAGTGAAGTCGCTCAATCGTGTCTGACTCTTCGAGACCCCATGGATTGCAGCCTTCCAGGCTCCTCCGTCCATGGGATTTTCCAGGCAAGAGTACTGGAGTGGGGTGCCATTGCCTTCTCCGACCTTAGAGGATAGGGAGGTATAAATGGAGAAAGATGAAACCTACAGTCCTAGTTCATCTGCAGATCTGGTGTTAACTCTGGTAAAAAGTGAGCATTTGGGGATTTTTTTTTTTCCTTCCCCCAGTTTGTGGACTTCAGTGACTTTTAGAATTCTGATTCAAGTTGACTATACATAGACTTTTATATCCTAATACCTGTCCCTATATCTGCATTCTAACATTTTATATATATTTTTCTTCCATCTTTCCTTATTTGGAAATTAATAGAAACCACTTTAACAGGCACAACATTCTGATCTTTTTTCTCTGCCTGCTTTAAGTTTTAGGTAGAGAACAAAAATGATCCCAGAGTTCCTTGGTCATTACACTTAGTCTGCTAAAATTTGACAGATGTCTCATCCACTTTTTTAATATTCTAGACTTGAACAGTTGTTTTTTTCATTCCTGGGTTTGTAATTTTTTTTGTATTCTGAGTGAGAGTAGTTTTGAGAGCTGCTTATAAAGTGTTGGTTAATTTTAGAGCTCGTTTAAAGCTAATAGCATACATTAACTTGTCTTTTATATGTTCCTTCTACCCTGCTGGCGTTCCTCTCCTTCCCCAGCCCCGGGAAGTTTATTTATTGAATGTTTAATGTAGTAGCTTCTCCCATTCCAGCAGGTCCCCATTGCTTCTCATTTAGTTTCATGGAGCTGCAGGTTCTGAGCGTGGTATCCTCTGAGTTACTTACTCTGTGCTGTATCTTACATGATTTTAGGAGTTCAGGAGAAAATGGGCATAATGAATAAAGGGATCATTTATGCACTTTGGGACTATGAACCTCAGAATGATGACGAGCTGCCCATGAAAGAAGGAGACTGCATGACAATCGTGCGCAGGGAAGACGAAGATGAGATTGAATGGTGGTGGGCCCGCCTGAACGACAAGGAAGGATATGTTCCACGCAATTTGCTGGGAGTAAGTGAATGATGTCTTTATGTGCGTCAGAGAGGGGCTTGGGGAAAACGGCTGTGTATTGTAGGTTCAGTGCAGCCTGCTGCCCTTTGTTAATGAGAAGTGGAATTTAACATTTTGTCTTAAATTTAGATCCAGAACCTCATTTCCAGTGATTCCTATTATGATCAATAGCATGTTTACAGGTTTACCAGCCCCCAGAAGTCTGGGGTTCTGTCTTCATTTATAAATACAGTGAAGATAATTGGACAATATGATGGAAATTGAGCTTATGAAATTTGAAATACATTTTGGATTTAAGTTGGGATTTGTGAATCTGCTAGAGAGTTTGAACAGGGCACCAGAGGCAAGATTCTTTGTTCTTGCTCTACTGTTGAATTTTGTTTCATATAAACCAAGAAAGTAATCAAGTCACACCAGCACATATAAACCCATAACATATCTATATTAGTCTGAAGGGGCTGCTCTCTTTGGGCAGACATTCTGGGGGTATTTTCAGGGAAAGGCTAGTATAGTTGGACGAAGTCTAATGTACAGCAAATGGGAGATATTTTTATTGTATTTTCATCATTTGTCAGGCCAGCACGGTCTGTGCCTGCAGAGTGCTTCTGCTCCGCTTGAGGTCCTAAACCAGGGAGCACTGGGAGTGTCCCTCTGCCCGGGCATTACTCTCTGGGGAGATGGCTAAAATGACTCCAGTGTTGGGATCTGGAGCTTGGATTCTGGCCCATGTCTCCTCATTCTGACTCAGTCTTCTCCTTTGTTGTTTGATGTACAGTATAAATGACTTCATACATCTTGACTCCCTCATAGCTCAGTTGGTAAAGAATCCGCCTACAATGCAGGAGACCCTGGTTTGATTCCTGGGTTGGGAAGATCTGCTGGAGAAGGGATAGGCTACCCACTCCAGTATTCTTGGGCTTCCCTTGTGGCTCAGCTGGTAAAGAATCTGCCTATAATGTGGGAGACCTGGAAGATCCCCTGGAGGAGGGAAAGGCTACACACTCCAGTATTCTGGCCTGGAGAATTCTGTGGACTGTATAGTCCATGGGGTTGCAAAGAGTAGGACACGACTGAGTGACCTTCACTTTCACTTTCATCTTGATGCCTGTCTTCCTGGGAGCAAAATTTATTATTATTAAACATTTGGGGTTTGGATAATATTTATTCATCTGATCGTAATGAAAATGGAAAAAAACCAAAACAAGCCATGGAGCCCTTCAAAAAAGCTTTTCAAATTACCAGACAAAAGTAGAAATATAGAGATGCTTCTCTTTCGAGCCCTCCTGTTTGCTTCTACAAAGACTTTAGCGCCAGAGAAGCATAATCTCTTACATGCAGCCACTTTCCTTCTTTAATGAACACCAAGAGGAAATATGTACTTTTACTTCTTATAGTTTCTTGGGGAAAGCTCTGCCCCTTAGAATTAGTTGATTATTTGGGTCTTACTTTAATTTTCTAACAGAGAGGTCCAGTGGTTACTGAAACGTGGGGAGAATGATTCGTTCCCAAGTGTGGAAGCACTTGGTCAGAGATCAAGCTCTCCTCCTGAGGATGGCTTTCAAAGGTTCTGAAATCAGTGGACTGGATTGAAGATTTTCATTTTAATCCAACATTTAAATATTCTTAGTCCTTTGGAAATCTTTCCTGGGTACATGTGGCCTCTACACAACTTCTTTGGGTTTCTCTTGAAGTTTTTTTGAAAAGGAAATTGCCTAAATGTTGAATTTTTAGTCAGAGGCTCACATACAAGTTTTGAAGACTGTATAGGCCAAGTATCTTTCCTCACAGAGAGAAGCAGTCCTTGATATAACATTGATCCCTCAGTTAACTTTTCAGTTTTGGCTTGAAGTCCGACTCGATTGTCTTTTTTTTCCCCCTTTGTCTGGAGGAGGAGAAGGAGGGAGGAAGGGTTGGTTTTGTTTGCCAGTTGAATGACTAGTCTGACTTGCTCTTGGCTTCATGAACACTCTCCTTCCCAGCTCTTGTTATGGAAAAGCACGAGATCCTAAAACAAAAAAACCCCACTATCCTCCCTGAAATCTGTAGACTTTTAGTCTGTGGCATTTCGTTCATGACGGTCTCCAGTCCCATGACACCATGTGACGTCCATTACACATAAAGTTCAAAGAGACTTTTCCACTCCTTATCTTTTCCCTCAGAACAGAAGTTCTCCGTGTTGGAGTTACAGCGTATTGCAAGTCATTTCTTCCAGTCCTTTGTGGTCCTCGTTGGACTTGATTTGCAGTTCAGTAGGCTGCGTAGAGGAAGTTAATGCTCTGAGCCATCCCAGATTTTCTATCACTGCACCAGGAGTGTTCCTGTTGAGGGAACCCCTATGACAACAAGAGTTACTCAGCTACTCTGGTTGCTTCACATGGCAGAGAGTCCTTTCTTTGGTTTAGCTTCTCTCCTGTGACATCAACATCCCACTCCCCCCCCGCCCCCATAATTTCCTGAAGGTGTGTTATACTCCCATGTCGTGCATATGTAAATATTTTAAAACTTCTTTTAACAGCTATACCCAAGAATTAAACCAAGACAAAGGAGCTTGGCCTGAAACTTTGCAGATGTTTAGTTCATGAAGAATTCATCTCTGTTACCACTAAGAAGAAACAGTATGATCGTTTGCGGCAGAAATTTCTCAAGACTGATTTTAATGACAGAGTAACTTGAAAGCCATGAAGAAGGAGCTCTGGAAGCAGATGAAGGCTTGGAGCAGCCACTGTTGGTGAAGGATGCTCAGCTCGCTGGAGCAGAGCTGGGCAGGAAGCTGATGCGCTGTGCTGGGCAAGGTGCCCTGTGTTGTACTCCGAAAGATCCATGGTGACAATCCTGTTCTCTGCAAGAAATGGGACCACTTACTGGACTACTGGGAGGTCGGCTCCTTGGCCTGCTTCCGGTGGTGTGTTTCAGCGCCTGCCACACCCCTGTCCTCCCACCAGGACCAGTGCCACCACGGCGCCATCTGATTGTCCCCCAGAACAGCAGGCCCGTGGGGGACGTGCATGGAGGCTCAAAGGCGCCGCAGACTGTGTCTTGTCTGTGAAGAACTGTTTGATGGTTGTCAGTGAGCAATAACCTGATGGTATGATTCCTCGTAGCACCGTATCTTTTTGAAATATTGAAACCACACTACACTACAGGTAGATTTAGATTCTTGTTTTTAGGCTGAGATTTGAATCTATATTTATTGTCTTTTGTATCCCAGAAATTAGAGACTTGCTATAGACTTAACTCATGATATTTGTCAAGATCATAGTTGACTTTAAAAATAATTGTAATAAAATTAAACTTTTTGACTCTAAGCTTTTTACTGGCTTTAGTTTTTTATGTCATTAACAGCTGTGTTTCAAGTTTCTAAGTCATTGGAATATCATACTCTGCTGAAAAATAATATTTCTTTACCAGCCATGTGATTAAATATTTCTTTGCTCAGTTTTGCAATTTGTGATTTTTGTGGTGGTCTTTGATATAGAGTTAAGACTTTTTATAAAAGATCTTAGAGGCCATGGTGATAGAAGCTTGTACCTTTACCTAGAGCTTCTGACAGGCTGTTTGTGTCCTCATTTTATTTCAGAGGCTTCATATGGTTATATACACTGAGTTACAGGATGTAAAGTTAATGTAGCCCCAGCCTGCACATTAATATGTTACCAAGTTTGTGAATTGTTGGGGACCTCATTTTGCTTAGTAAAACTGTTTCATTTATTAGAAGATACAGGTGAGAAAACGAGTGGTCACGTTTCCTTAGACATTTTTACGAGTAGTAGATTCTAGCAAGAAAGGAAGGTAGACAGCAGAACATACTGCGCCTTTCAGACTAATAGTGAGTAGAGAAAACATGGACGAAATGTCAGAGGACCTGTGTGGTAGACAAAATTCTGAAGATGCCCCGCCAGTCCCCCATATTCTTGTCCTGTTGTGTTGTGGACTGAATATTTGTGTCCCCCTAAAATTCATGTCGACACCCTAATCCCCAGTGTGATAGTATTTGGAGGTGGGGCCTTTGGAAGGTGATTAGGTTTACATGAGGGTGGGGCTGCATGAACTTAGTGTCCTGATAAGAGGAAAAGTCTAGTATACTCTGTGAGGATAACCCAAGAAGGCTGCCATTCTCACCTGACACTGAATCTGCTGGCACCTTGGTTTTGGATGTCCCAGCCTCCAGAACCATGAGAAATAGATGTCGTTTAAGCTACACAGCCTGTGGTATTTTTTTACAGCAGCCTGAGACACCTGGTTATTTAATCAAGCAAATCTAGGTACTGCCAAGAGGGTTTTTCAGATTTAAATTTCCTAATCAACTGACCTGACAATAGGGAGATTATCCTGGATTATCTCAGGTGGGCCCAAATGTGGTCATAGGATTTGACTTTGGGAAGTAAGTGGTGATCATCAAAAGAGGTCAGGCCAGTAGCCAGCGAATGCCGTTTACCACTTTCCTAGTCATCTTTCCTAGTCATATTTCCCGTCCACCATTCCTTAAGGATCCCCAGCAGTTGACCAGGGCTTTAGTTGCATGCCTTTCCGGATCTCTCTTACTCCCTCCACCAAAGGACACTCAGTGGCAGGCACACCCCGAAACTGCCGGTACCTCTTCAGGAGACCAAGAAGCAGCAGACATTGGAGCTAACTTTAGGGTCAATTATCAGAGCTTCTGAATTGGATTTTTACAAAGTTTTACAGTTCCACGAAATGGTAGATGAGCAGGCCCCTCCTCCCAATACAGGCAGTTTCAGAGGGAGGGAGCACGCCTTGCTGGAGTGGGGTGGGCTGTGACTGGGGGTGCTCACTGCTGCGCCTCTCCAGGAAGAACAGCACCCACGTGGGATTGCCTGAGCGACTCTTTATTGAACAGTACACTTGGAAGAAGATAAGGCAACAAGGCAGTATTTGTATAATGTCATTAGCATTTTCCCCAAGTTAAAGCCAGGAAACAAGCTTGGGTGGTTTCCCTGGGGGTTTCTATGAGACGTTCCCCCCAGTCCATGCATGGATGCTAGTGGGGAAGTTGGGGAAGATTTGAGGCGGGCGGCAAACAGCTGTGCTGTCTTCCATCACAGTGGGCTTGTAGACAGATGCCCAGTTTGGGTCAGTGCTTCAGCTGAGCCAGAGTAGCATCCTTTTGGTATCATAACACTCAGTGTGTTAAGACCAGATGTGCTCCAGCACTTGAGTTAAGACATGCTGGTTAACCAATCAATGTTATATAAAATCTGTCTCTTAACCCAGTGACTGAGATGTGCTTCTCACCTGGCCTCTTGAGATGCCTTCATGATGCATCATGTTTTCCCATTATACCCAAGGGCAATAAGGAATCCCTGGACAGCTGTTTGGTAGATGTCATAGCTGCATTTTTAAACTTGAAGTTGCTTTAACTATTGCTGGCAAGGACGTTGTGTCCTTTGAGGTTGACTGAATGTTCAATTAAGCTCAGCTGTTAAACACCTCCCTGCAGTTTTTCCTGATTTAATATTGCTCTAAACAGGAAAGTGTGTAAAAGTAAAAAGTATATACTATATACAGATGGAAGATTTTTCTCTAAGTTTGTCAAGGGTTTAAGTGACTCGCATTTAGTATGATTATATGCAAATCTTTTACTTGGATATCTGAAAGTTCTGCTTTCTCAAGTCGACAATATCATTTTCAGCTCTAATCATCAGTTTAAGTAAATGTTCCCATAATTTCAAGATCTAGATAAAAAGTTTCTCCGTGGAAGCTTAGTCCTCAGCTGATTTTCTTTCATGAGACATCTTCAGGCAGATTGGTTATCACTTCAAAGTACTGAAAAAGACAGCCACTGTGAGGAAAGGAAGAAAAAAAAAAATCAGGGATCACTTTTTAAACTCAAAGGGTGTAGATTATTTTGAAAGATTGCCTGTTTTACCAGAAAAGCTGATTAAGGCTTAAGATGTGACTGCACTAACTCACATTTCTTTCTACCTGATTTCTAGAGTCTAGCTTTTTACAGGGCAGTGAAAAGTGGTTATTTGAATCCGGTGGTCACGAATCGAATTACAGGGTTGACTGAAACGATGACACTTGGACACTTGAATTAGCATTTCCACCTCTGTGCCTCAGAGTGTCACAGCAGAGGTTAGCTTGGGGTGTGGATAAACCCTTAAACTAGTGGTTTCCAACCTTAGTTCTATATTGGAGGAATCTGGGAACTTTACACCAGATTCTAATGAAATTAAGTCTGGAATGGGCCTGGACATTGGGACTTTTTGAAGTTTCCCAGGTCTAGCCTGCAGGCAAGGTTGACCATCATGGCAAACCAAAGGGGAGATCTTCCTGCTGTTACCACCTTAGCCAAAAACAAAAAAGACTGGGGAACTCCAGGGACCTGTAAGAGGAAAGGCTAAGAAAGGATGGAAAGCCAGTGGGTAAGATGCTTCCTAGAGGAAATGGGGATGGTGATGTGAGTAGGCTGGTCATAGGGAACAGTGGCAGCCGGGGAGGAATAGATTTCCATTGAGAATGATAAAGGGGGCTACAGTTGCAAACTTTACACGTGGCATGTTTGGCCCCAACTGGAATGCCTCTACCTTAACTGCAGTCTCAGGGGAGGGTTATTTCCTGAGCTACATGAGTTTCAAGCAAATTAGTTCTTTGGAACCAGCTAAAATGTATCTGCAGTTGGCTCATGTTACTTTAAAATGCATAATAGCAGACTGAAAGAGTCATTTAGTTTCTGGGTTCCTTCAGAGTTCTAAATTCAAGGAAAGAAGTGCCAGTCCCTCATCCCCCGACCCCACCCCCTGTCCTTGACACTCTGCTCCTCTCTGGCCCATGGGATCCGGTCATCCCCACTCAGCACTGGTCATGCCACCCCACCCTCTGTAGGTAGCCCTGTTCCAAGCTCAGCTCCCCCTCAGACAGAGGAAAAGCAGGCTGGGGCCCTGTGAGGATGAAAGAAACCCCAGTGACCTCCTTTGAAGTGAGTACGTCACTCACTTTGTCGTCTTTGGATGACAAGAGAACATTTTGTGCTTTGCTTTCTGTGGAACTGGAGTACCAACTGAATTTGGATTGGTGATCATTTTATAGGTGGCTGTCACTGGGGTTCCAGACCATATGAACACAATTATTACATATGGCACGCTTAGTCACTATTGTTAGTTTTACTTCAAGGGCAGAGGAAATGGAGAAAAGTAATTTGCTCACAAAGTCCTTTTAAGCAAAACTAAGAATGATGGCTCTTCCTAACACCCACTTAACTTTCAGCCAAAGGACTTCTTTGCATAAGCACCTTCTCCCATGCATGCTAATTAGCAGGTCATTTTTCTAAGAGGCCTTCTGCAGCCACCCTCTCCTTATTCTAACTTTGTGCTATTCTCAGGGCAAAGTTCTTGGGAGGAGGAGCCACATGTATTTCTTGGATTGGAGAATCAATAGGTAGTTGGGAACAACCAAACAGAAGTGCAGTTTGGGATCTCATAACCATTTATAGCCTGTCACTAACAGACCAAAAGCTTCAGGCTTCTGTCGCCCCGGTAACAGCCCTTCTCCCCTAGGAGTCTGGGCTGGGAGGCTGCTGACTTACAGAGATAAGGTCAAGCTGGATCATTCCAGTATTCTCGGGGTCCAGCTGCTTAAATATCCCTGTGGAGGAAGAAAGAGGATGTCACATAAATGAGTGAACTGAAACAAAGATCACATTATCCTCTTCCCCAGACTGGCAGCCGATTTCATCGAATGTCACAGCTATGATTTCTTCCCACTATCCCCAGATTAAAGAAGGAGTTTCATTCCCAGCTGAACAGACTCGTCTCTGGCTCAGGTTGTTTCACCCATGAAGAAAAGTAGGCTGCTTTCCTGCCGAGAGAACTGAAATGGGTCTTTTCCCCCAATGGGCACTTACTGAACAGTGTCTCCAGTCGAATCAAACACCGGACAAAATTGTCAAAATCGATGATGAGGTCGTCATCTGCAAACCGGGCAACAATCACTTGGTGGAGCTGACAGGGCATCTTGAAACCTGAAGTTAAATGAATAAGCAAACTGATGGCAAGGTGTTCGATTGCACCCGTGGGCTCTGCGCATGGGCTGTGGACCTGGCGGGGCGGTTTAGATGACAGTTGTCTTTGCTGTGGTCCCCCTGGTTGCTCTGCTGTGAGATTTTTTTTTTGCAAACCTAGTGCCTCTGGCGTTGCTGGATGGATGTGGCAGAAACTGTTCATGCTAAACCAATATTAATTCTCCCTTTTTCCATAGTAGTAGAATTTTTTTTTTTTTAATTTGGCTGTGCTGCGTCTTAGCTGCAGCACACGGGATCTTTGTTGCCACATGCAGGATCTTTCAGTTGGGGCACACAGGCTCTTTAGTTGTGGCATGTGGGCTCTAGTTCCCTGACCAGGGATTGAACCTGGGCCCCCTGCATTGGGAGTGTGGAGTCTTAATCACTGGACCACCAAGGAGGTCTCCCACAGTAGTAGAATTTTTAACAGGTCATGGCTGCCTAGAATTCAGGCTACATTTCTCAGTTTCCCTTACAGTCCTCTGAGGCCTTGTGACTAAGCCCTGGCACTGGGATTTGTGTACAGAGTGATGTATGCCCTTAAAGGCAAGGAGATTAGGACTTCCCCGGTGGTCCACTGGTTAAGAATCCACCTTGCAATGCAGGGGACACACGTTCATGCCTGGTTGGGGAACTAAGATCCCACATGCCTTGGGGCAACTGAGCCCGCACACCATGAACTACTGAGTTCACATAACATGATGAAAGATCTCACACGACCCAAGGAGGATTGCAAGCAGCCAGATAATAAATACTTTATATGTGTGTGCGTATACACTTACTTGCTCAGTCATGTCCAACTCTTTGTAACCCTATGGACTGTAGCCTGCTAGGCTCCTCTGTTCATGGGGATTTTCCAGGCAAGAGTATTGGAGTGGGTTGCCATGTTCTCCTCCAGGGGATCTTCCCAACCCAGGGATAG
Source organism: Bos grunniens (assembly GCF_055505025.1). Lineage (NCBI taxonomy): Eukaryota > Metazoa > Chordata > Mammalia > Artiodactyla > Bovidae > Bos > Bos grunniens. The sequence goes on from NC_141180.1 coordinate 53,964,777, forward strand.
AACCCAGGTCTCCAGCATTGCAGGTAGATCCTTTACTGTCTGAATCACTAGGGAAGTCCATGAATACTGGAGTGGGTAGCCTATCCCTTCTCCAGGGGATCTTCCCCACCCAGGAATCGAACTGGGGTCTCCTGCATTGCAGATGGATTCTTTACCAGCTGAGCTACCAGGGAAGCCCATATATATATGAAGACAAGGAGACTGTCTTTCCCTCCTTCTGTCAGCCTGTTGCTAGCATGTGGCTTTGGCAAGCTGTCCTGGTCCTGCAGATACAGGCAATGCTCTGCAGGCTGGTGACACAATATGACAGAGGGAACCCGGGTCCCTGACAGCAGGAGACACCATCCCGGCCTTGGACGGCTTGAGCTTGAATTGCTATGTGAGAGAACGGTGTATGTTGTTTAAACCACTCACTTGGGGGGTCTCTGCTGCAGCATTATCCCATCAAATGAACAACTCCATGTTGTCATATCTGTCCCCACACCAGTCTCCCACTCTGCAGGTCTCCCACAGCTCGTGTCCTTTTTTACGGACATCACATTCTGTTAGGGACTCACTCAAGGATGGAGCTGGACATCCCACTTCTGCTGAACCAGCTCTGCACCTGAACAGGGTGGGGAGTGGGGAGTGGGGGTGGTGGGTCTGTTGAGAACTGACTTTGCCTGCAACCCAACAGGGCCCTCAGAGGGAAATGGGATTCAAGAAGCCTTAGAGAGCAGACACATCCTGGACTCCATTTCATTTTACCAATTCGTTTTTAAAAGGCAAATGAAAAGGAGGTGTTTGTATTGAACCAGCGCCTACTTTTGGAGAAGGCAATGGCACCCCACTCCAATACTCTTGCCTGGAAAATCCCATGGACAGAGGAGCCTGGTAGGCTGCAATCCATGGGGTCACTAAGAGTCGGGCACGACTGAGGGACTTCACTTTCACTTTTCACTTTCATGCATTGGAGAGGGAAATGGCAACCCACTCCAGTATTCTTGCCTGGAGAATCCCAGGGGGAAGAGCCTGGTGGGCTGCCATCTATGGGGTCGCACAGAGTCAGACACGACTGAAGCGACTTAGCAGCAGCAGCAGCAGCACCTACTTTATTTCAGTTTACCAAGCTTTGTATCATATAGTCTAAGTTTTCGCATGTTCTACAGATAAAGAAAATACAGTGAGGAAGTATTACCTGCTTCTTCTAATGCTTTCCGCATCTCATAGGAGTTCATGGTTCCAGACCGGTCCACATCAATTTCCCGGTAAATTTTCTGGAACATAAAAAACAGAAAATCATGACCTGAAAGGCAGCAAGTTACCTCTGTGCTATGTGCTAAGTGGGGCTGGGGTGTTTCCAGCTCTGTGCCTCTACTTTGGCCTTGGAAAAATCATCCACGTTTCAGCCTTAAATAGTATTTTGCCTCTTTGTGTGAGCTGGATTATAAATAAGCCCATCAAATCACCTAGCCAACTCCATGAGTCCTGTTACTATCTTCTGTAATCTTTGCACTTGAGCTGTCAGAAACCCAAACTACAAGGGATTACAGTTACACAAACCTTTTCAGGACGTTTGATGGTGGCTTTTAGATGACCCCGTTTCCAGTCCATAAGGAAGTATGCCACTTAATTTGCCCCGACCTGTTTGCACCCATTCTGAGCTCCATCACAGGTACAATCCCCTCCCCTTGGAGCTGTTCCTCCACATCCCAACACAGACCCACTGCCCCTGCCGCCCGGCCCTCATGGGCTCTCACTTGGTATTTCTGAATCTTCGTCCAGAGAATGTAGAACTCCTTCAGACCCAGTTTGCCACTCCCATCCGACTGCCTTCAGTTAAGGAAAGCTCCTGGAGTCTGGGTCCACCCGGCCTGAGTCACCTCGTCTGTCCTCTCCCCTGGGGAGTCTGGTAACCCCAGTCATCCACGAGGAGCTCTCGTAGAAGGCCCTTTTCCACTCTTCACACTGGCTAGAGCTCCCTCTAAGGGCTGGTGGACAGGCCCAGTAGAGACCTGCAGACCCCCTGACCCTGCGTGCTGACTGGTCTGGGGTGATCTGCTGAAGGCCCCAGGTGCTGCTAGCAATGAGCCCTCGGATGATATGCAGAGGCTTTGGGCGGCTTTTAATGGCCTGGCCCTTGCCTATTTGGGGAGAATTATTATTTCTAAGAGGACTTTTGTGAGGGGAGCTCACAGCAGGTGCCAAGGGCCCACCAAATGAAGCTTCACAGCAGCTTGGACCATCCAGGCCACTCCTGCCCAGCACCTCCCAGGAAGCAGGAAGGACACTGGATGGGTGAGGAGTCGGCCTTGGGGCCAGGTGGTGGCCTAGGAAGGGGCCAGAGCAAAGACGAAGGACTGTGCTCTTGTTGGGGGGCAGGGGCGCTCTTAGGACGGAAAACCATGCCTGGGGAAACATTCACATCAGAAACACCATGGTTTAGGGACTGTTCCCCTAGAGGTAGCAAGTCCAAACTGCCCTGGCAGGTGACGGTGGGTGTGCTGTTGGGCACTTTCTGCAAGAGCCCAGGAACCACTCAGCCTGTGGTGCGGGTGGTGGGAGGGGAGAGGGCTGGAGTGAATGTGGCATCTCGCATTCCCTCATTTGAAGCTTCCCGAATTTCCCCAGCGAGAGAGGTCACTGCTGACAACAGTCCTACACCTCGGCCGGCGGGGACCGCTGGCCGCTGTGAGGGGAAGGAAGCATGTGTTTGAATCTTCCCAGAGTGCAGTTTCACACTCCCCCAGCCTCTGTCCTCGGGGCCTGTTAAAGGATACGTCGAGCATGTCCACCATGATTTTGCAGGTCTCAATGCTAAAGCCGTCGGACTTGATATCTTGGCCTAGGATCAAAAGAAGTGTGAGAGGAGCATCTTGTGGAGCAGTGCTATTCAACATGACCTTCTGGGAGGACAGGGAAGTCCTGTGTCTGCACCCCTGATGTGGGATCCACTTGTGTGTGCTAAGTCGTTGTCACATCTGACTCTTTGTGACCCCATGGACTGTAGCCCACCAGGTTCCTCTGTCCATGGGGTTTTCCCAGCAAGAATACTGGAGTGGGTTGCCATTTCCTCCTCCAGGGGATCTTCCCCACCCAGGGACTGAACCCAGTGTCTCCTGCATTGCAGGTGGATTCTTTACCGCTGAGCCACCAGAGGAGCCACTTAAGTTATTTTAAATAGCCACATAAGGCTGATGGCCATGATACTGGGCCAGTGCAGAGATGTGTAACCTTTTTTTGACTTCTTTGTATATTAGCCATGGGCACCCAGGATTTTAATAAGAGCTTTCTAAAATTTTTTGACTGTGCCGCATGGCATGTGGTATCTTAGTTCCCCAACCAGGGGTTGAAACCTTGCCCCCTGCATTGGAAGGTGGAGTCTTAACCATAGGACCGCCAAGGAAGGCCAAGTGTTTTTTAAATAAATAACAGGATGATAAGGATCTGGGCTTTTAAGTGCAAAGCCACCTGTGGACAGATCGGAAGCCCCATGTGCTCATTCTAGGCTGGGCCCTGAAGAAGAAGATGTTTACTTATCTATCTCTTTGTAGGTGTTCAGGGGTCCTGTGTGTCCCCAGCTGGGTGGGAATTGAGGGCTGGAGCCTGTATTCTCCTGGGTGAGTCACTTGCAAGGTGAGTCCCGTGTAGTTGGTGGTCAGTAGGTGGAGTGAGCACCTCGCCACAGACATGAGTCTTCCCACAGCCTTCAGGGGAGCCCACCCCTTTTGCCATGAAATGTTAGGACCTAACCTGTCTCAAAGCTGCCCTTCTGGGCACTGACCCCTTCTCCGTGTGGGCATGAGACTGTGCGTGGGCCCCTTGGGGAGAAGGAGGAGTCACCAGGCATTGCTTGGGGGGAGGTACCGCGCTCTGAGGTGTGGGGGAGGCCACTGCTGTGCCCCCAACAAAGAGCAGCTGAATCTGAGCTGGCCATACCCCTCCCCTCCCCACATCTGTGCAGAAACAACGAGCCTCTGTGTCCCTGGGCTTATGACGGCCACACAGCTGAAGAGCCCGTGACCTCACTTGTGCCTGGCGGCCTTGAGGGTAAACACCATCTTCTCGTCACCCCCAGATCAGAGGAGGGGAGCCTAGGACTGGGACGCATCTTGGGGAAGCCCTGCCCTGGCCCAGCCTTTCTGGCCGATCGACCCCCTAACTGCAGCTCCTCGAATCACAGACGCTCAAAAGCAGCCATTTGTTCCAAGGCCACAGATGGTTTCCATGAAGGGTGTGTTGTTTGCATCCACTGTGATGGAAGACCCTGCAGGCCTAGAACCTTCTTTGGCTTCCAGAGGAGGATTTTCATCTCTTGGGATTGAGCCAGAGTGAAGTCCCCGGGACTTCTGGAGACAATCCCCAGACTGACACTCAGACCTGACAACATACTCACTTGTTTCTGATTTGGTCTGAGAACTGATACTCGACAGTCCCTGCTCAGTGGACTGCTGCTGTCTTATCAAAGCAGCATAGTTCTCAGGATAACTTGAGGGGGAAATGCCTCTATGTGTACATGTGTGTGTGAGTGTGCGCACATGCGTGCACACCTTCTCCCTAACCTCTGCAGTGGTGATCAACACTGGGGAGGTGGACTATCCAGCCCTTGTTAATTTTTGCTTGCATGTGTGCTAACTCGTGTCCGACTCTGTGTGACCCTATGGACTGTGGCCTGCCAGGCTCCTCTGTCTATGGGATTCTCCAGGCAAGAATACTGGAGTGGGTTGCCCTGCATCAAACCAGTGTCTCTTATGTCTCCTGCATAAGCATGTGGGTTCTTTACCACTAGAGTCTTCTGGGAAGCCCTAGTTTTTGCCTAAGAAACAGTTAAACCTGAAAGGGTATGTGAGGACCATGGCTCTCTAGTTCCTTCTCAAGCTGCCACCTACTTCTGCCCACTCTTTGTGGAAGCCCGTCAGCCCAGGCTGAAAGCAGCCATTTGGGCAGCCTTGAAGCCACTTGCCTGGCCCACTGGGTCAACTGAAGTGACATTTCTCCCAATAAGAACTGGCCTGACCAGGTGCAGTTAAACACACATTTGGGAGATGAGCCTTTTTAATGCCATCCCCTTAGTTTGAGTGAAAGAGAGATCATGCATTTTTCCATCTTTTGGCTAATCAGTGAGCTAGTGCCGCTCCGTCAGTCATTCCCCACTGAACACAGCTGGGAGTCCAGCAATGGGGAGTGCTTTCCGGCTCCCTCCTTCGTCTGGACTGACTCACTCCTTCTTAGCAATTAATCATGGTAACAGCCACCATTTACAGAGCCCAGACTTGGTGCTACGCAATTCCTACATGTCATCTCAGTCACTCTGAAGAGATAAATAATAATGTGCCTATTTTGCAGATAAAGAAACGAGAGTCAGGGAGGTTACCTAATTTCATTTAGACCGCAGAGCTAGTAAGTCATGGAAACCTGGATATGACTTTTGACCTCCAGACTCCAGAAACATTTGCCTTTTTAGGCCAAGCCACGTGGCATGTGGGATTTTAGTTCCCTGACCAGGGATGGGAACCCATGCCCACTGCATTGGGAGTGAGGTGTCTTAACCACTGGATCACCAGGGAAGTCCTACCTTTGCCCCCCACCTTTTTTTTTTTTTTTAATCACATTGAGTAGAACCTCCTTCATCCAGTTCTTTGTTGGTGGTGGCAGTATTTGAGCAGGACTGGGAATGATGGTTCAGCCATCACAGTATCTGAGATGGGAAAGGGAAGGATCCCCGTGTTCCCTCATACTGCACGAGGACGAGCAGGATGAGGGATTTGCAAGGAGGGGATACTCACGCTTTGCTAGCACTCTTCTCAGGATTGTCTGCAACTCAAAGGCAGAAATCTCTGCGTCCTGTGGAAACACACAACCAAAGTGTCATTACTGGCTCCCTTGGAATGCATGTAGCACAGAGGAGCAGGTGTGTGACCAGTGTCCAGAGGAGCTGGGCTCCAGCGGAGCCCTGCGAGGTGCGTTAGATCTGGGGTCTATGCGTGCGCATTTCTGTTTTTTAAAGATGCTAATGTTTTACTTTATTTTTAAAGCACTTAATTTCTTCTTTACTCGTTTATTTATTTTTTTGGCATTGTGTGGCATGAGGAATCTTAGTTCCCCAACCAGGGATCAAACCAGTGCTCCGCTGCAGTCTTAACCACTGGACCACCAGGGAGGTCCCGCATGTGCATTTCTAACAAGCCCCCAGGAGATGATGCTGCCGCCCCCATATGGCACTATGAGTAGCACAGCCACAGCCCGAATTCTAGTTAGTGTTTCAGTGTACAATATTAAAACAGGCAGAGTTCATTCACCACTGCCTTGCTGTAGAGAACGTAAAGAATAAATCCTCCACTCTATCCATGTTTGTGGTCTTTAGACTCAGTTCTTTACACTATTCCTCTCACACAGCATGCCTTCCCCTCCCTTTAAAACCAAGACCTGTGGCGTTAGTTGGAACCAGCTGTCTCCAAGAACTGGCCCAGCACTTTCTCTGTGGCCTCTGATGCCAGAGCCCCTCAGGAGTGGTGTGGGTGCCTCTGTTCACGTACACATATTGTGTAACTGGGGGACAAGCCCTATTATTTGAGACCAAGGTTGACACTGTGCCTTCGTGGGGGGTGTGTGTATGTCGGTGTGTATGATTCAATTAGAGGGGAAATGGATCTCTGTGATGCTCCTTCCATTAGAAACCAGGAGGCATGCAGGAGCAGGTGGTGCCTGCTTCAGCTCTTTGATGAGGAGGCCTAGGTGAGTCGACAGTGGACACTGGCAAGAGCTAGCATCCTCCATATATGGAGGAAAATGCATTTTTTGAAGTTGTTGGAACAGGAGGCCCACTAACTTTGTAGTGGACCGAAGCCCAAGTGGCTGAGAGATTTCTTTTTAAAGAACAGGGATGTCTGGTACTCTGTTGCTTACATCCTTGAGATTAAAGACCCGCCATCTCCCCAAATGTTTTTGTGGGAATCAAGGAGAAGGGGCCAAGTTCCACGCCTCAGTCACAGTGGCAGAGAGCAAATGACACAGACACAGGAGAGGCCCGGAGTCCTCAGGTAGGAGGATCTCATCGAGAGCTGACCGGACAGCGGAAGCCCCTGTCGACTGATGCACAAAAATTCTAGGGAGGCCGTTAGCAAGGAATCTCAACGGAAACCTCAGTTACATTTGCAACTCCTCTTTGCTTTTGTTCTGTTTGTTTTTTGTTTCTGCTCCCCGCTTAAATGGAAGTCTTTGAGGACAAAGACTGTCCCATTTTTGGTATCAAAGCAGGACACATAACAGGGACCTGGGGACCACTCACCTCTCCGGCCAGCTGGGCGAACAGTCTCCTGAATCCATCATCGATGTCATCCTCGCTGATGTCAATCTGGAAGGCGAGGGAGACCCAGGAGTGAGAGAGGGTGACCAGCAGATGTCTACTCTCCCTTCCAGGGTGGCCTCCCCTCCCTGCTCAGGAACCCTCTCTCCCTCTCTTGGGCCTGAATTCTAAGGTTACTGAGATTAAGGACAGGTGAGGAATTAATAAAAGAATTTTTTCCAGTTAAAACCCACGAGAGGAAATATGTATACTATGTGAGAGGGAATTACACTCTCATTTCTCACATAGACATCTTCTCTGACATTCCACTAAAATGGACTTTCATGATCTAATTAACGAGCGCTCAGAAACATAAAGACTAGCTGGCAAGTTCTGGAAGGACACTGACCACGTCGAGAGCACAGATATGAGGCTGTTGGAAATCGTTCTGTCTCTCACTGTGACGAGTGTGGAGCCTCGGCAGCCGAGAGTAACAGAATCACGGAGCCCCGGCGGGCATCGGGACGGCCGAAGAGTGCTCCTTCCTCTGTGTGGTCCCCTTCCTCCACCTGGGCCAAGTCTGCAAGGCCTGAGCTGTAGCCCTCAAAGCCCTCAGGCCTTACCCCGAATCACAACTCTGGGGACTCTGGGGACCCTGAGAAATCTTGTGCAGCACTTTGGTTTAATCAGTGAGAAAACTGAGGTCCAGAAAGGGGAGTGACAAGACCGCCCGCTGCTCAGAGCAGCCGGGGGGTCCCATCCTCCGTGGCACCCACGCCTGTGGGCTACGCCTGGGGCACCGCCCAGGCCCCACGTGGCAGCCAGAACTGGTGCAGGAGGGGCCCTCAGACTCCCAGGCCAGGGCTGCACCCCAGCTTCAAGCTGTGCTCCTGAAGTCCCAGGGGCCTCGGAAACCCCTGGGGTTATTTTCTGCTCCTCTCCTCTTGGGCTGTGTGGGACACAGGCATGGAATTCGAACAGTTACAGTACCTCGTCAATGTTGGCCTCGATTTCATCGTCGACAACTCTAGAAGCAGAAGGAAGGCGTGTGTTACTGCAGAGGGAGTGGGCAGAAATCCCTGCTAAAATGGAACTGGCATATTACACCCAGCATGGGGTGGGCACAGGGGGTTTCTCTGCATCCCAAGTTTCTGTGACAACACATCCCGTAATTTCAGCAGAAATTAAAGCAGAAACGATCTAAAAAAGTGTCATCACCAAAAACACTTGGAGCATCAGAATGTTTTTGGTCCCTAGTTTTTGGTCTTTATCAAAGAACACAGGCTTCCCATGTACTATGGCGGTGGTGCTCTGGCCTGGAGAACAGTTTTTAGGTTCCCTTGGAAACACTCTTTGCCCTCGTGAACACACCGAGAATCAGCATACCCTGCTGCCTAGGGCGGGAGGAGGCAGGCAGCCGGGGAGGCCTAGGGGAGATTTCAAATGAGGCTCCGGCACTGGCTGGTTTATCCCACGCCTGTGTGAAGGGCTGGGTCCTTCTGCTCTACAGTGAGGCAAGTTAAGCCCAGGAGGGTCTCCCTCCGGCCCCTGGGATCTCAAACTAGACCACCAAGAGTCCCGTCTACCGTGCTGATGCCTCACAGAAGGATGCACGCGGAGACTTCTTGGTGCTGACAGTTAGAATCAGGATTAATATCCTGGGACAAGAAGGTGGACACCTTTGAGGGATGGCGTGTCCCCTTTGGGGAGGGAGCTCCCCAAGAGATGGCAGAGTTGGTGGCGGGGAAGGAGGTGGTTGAGGTTTCCCCGGGAGGGGACTGAGGTTGACATAGGACCGTGTCATTCCAATGCACTGTGTCATGTCCCCATTTCCTTGTCAGTGGGGACCACAGGCTAAATACCAGGCCAGCCCCGAGGATCCTAGGAGCTGAGAGCAAGGCCCTGCCCCACGGCGAGCTTAAGCAGAGGAAGGGAGCCTGTCAGAGGCAGGAAAGCTACAGCCATGGCAGTGCTGTTACCCGTTCGAAGCTCTGACACTTTCCCTCACTTTAACAACACCCCAGTTTTCTCAAGAGGAACTCCTTCTCTGCCGTGCACTGTCTTGGAGCCTGGGCCATCATCCTTGGCCCTCCTGCCTGCTGCCCTCCCCTTCTAGGCAGCTTCTAGAGCCCATCCAACGGAGACACTCTACTGAGTCTCTTGACCTTGAGCATGTGACTCAGGTCAGAGGGGACACGGCAGCCACCACAACCCCTGCTTCCCACACCCTGGTCCTCGGGAGCATCTGAGGTCCCTGCACTTTTCTATCCCGTTGTCCAGCCTCCCGTAGGTTCTAGAGAGTTCCATGGCCTTCCAGTAATCTCCATCTGCTTAAGTTACCCCAGGCTGATTACATCACATGCAGTCAAGGGCCGAGATGAACAGACACAGTTGGGCAGCAGCCGGAGAAGCAGAAGCCACTAGAATTGAGGCTGTACTGACAGTGGCTTCAGCTAAAAAGGATCCTGGACAGCTGGGCTCCAGTGAGGAAGGGGGAACGCCTTGAGACCTAGTGATTGCCGCGGGGAGACTTACTCACACCCTTGGCTCTGCCAGGCCGGCGGACTGGGGACACAAGGATCCCACCAGCACTGCCCTAGTTGGTGGACATTCGGAGACACGGCTGTAAAGTCAGGCTCTGCGACTGGCTCTGCCACCACCCCTTTCTAACCCCAAAGATCCTGAGTGGCTATTTTCTTTGCTGACGTGATGACAGCGCTAGAGTTCTTCAATAGCTCGCCCCTGAAGCCGGCAGGTGTTATAGAAAAAGAAACTGACGTTCAGAGGAGTGAGGTTGCTCCAGGCAAGCCAGGAACAAGGGGCGCGGAGGAGGAGGGCTGAACGACCTACTGGTAGTCGGCTTTCTTCTCGGAAAAGACCCGGATGCAGAAGTCGCCGTCCTTGTTGGGCTCGAAGGTGGAGGGCACCACGATGTACTCCCCGGGGGGCAGCTTGAAGCGGTTGAGCACCTCCCGCAGGTTGATGAAGGTGTCCGACCGCTCCCGCGCTCTGGTTGTCAGGAAGAATTTTTTGCTGAGGTGGATGTTGGTCTGTCCAGTCAACTGGTGAAGAAAGAGGAGCATGTGGGAGTGGATGGAGGGAAGGGCTCCAAGCACCGCCCTCTCCACTCCTTGGGGTGAGAGGATCACAGCCATAAGGCTGGAGCGTCACAGATAAAAAGCAAGCCTTTCAGCCCAAACAGCAGCTCAGAGACACACGTAAGAGGGGACCCACATTCACCCACTGTCTGCAGACACCCCATCTCTTCACTCAGACAGAGGTCCTCAGCCTTGCTGCAATGACTCGGGGATATCAGAGTCCCCGTGGCTGGGATCCGCTCGGTTCTGTGTGGTGTAGACACACTGACACAAGCAGACAGGTGAGGAGGGGTCCCAGCTCCCAAACCCGGGGTGTCAGTCTGTCCACAGCATCCGCAAAGACCCAGGATGCTACCAGGTGCTCTGCCTCGTTTGTGTTGACTTGAATAACCAACCGTGGCCTTTAAAGACACACACCGCAACTGTGCATCTCACCAGCTCAGTGAAGCCTGACTGTGGGCCTGTTAAGTGCTCTCAAGTATCTCAATGCATCCCAACAATCTGGTAAGGTGGATGGTTGGTCAGTTTTACTGACGAAGAAACTGACGTTCAGATAGGGCAAGTAAATTGTCCAAGGTCACACAGCCTGCAGGTGGCAGAGCTGGGAACGGGGTCCAGGTCTCTTGCTATGTCCCCCCATCTCCTTATAATACCACTTGTAGGGCTCATCATTTCTCTTTAGGCCAGTTTTTTTGTTTTGGTCATGCCATGAGGCAGGTGGGATCTTAGTTCCCTGACCAGGGATTGAACTTGCGCCCCCTACACTGGCAGTGCAGAGTTCTAACCACTGGACAGCCAGGGAAGTCCCTCTAGCCTATTTTAGGAGCACTACAGGACTCTTGAGAAGAGTCTCCTGCAGTTCCAGGACCAACGAACCTCCACCCAGGACTAAATGTGTCTGACTCTGCGGGCCTCAGGGAGAAAGTACGTTCCATTGGGACTGTCCCGGACCCCTCCCCATGTGCTTAGACCGTGAGACCTAGGACCTGAGCAACCTCACCAGGGCTTAGGGGGCGGGGGTGGGCATTCACTCTTCATAGACATGAGCCCCTGCCCAGACTTCACGAGACCCCAGAGCCAGCAGTCTAAGCCTTTTCCTTGTTGGTGAACCTGAGCCCCAAGGATGGGGGCTGTCGCGTGCCAGACGTACCTCCTCTGGAACCTGCAAATAAAGGAAAGCATGTGTAATTCAGACTCTGGAAGAGCTCCATAAAGAAATGTCACCACTGAGATGGTCTCCTTTGTTACTCTACTCCTTCTGTAGCCTTAGCAAGAATAACTAAGTCATCAAAATAAGTATTTTCCAAGGAACTCAAAGCATTCTCACATTTTAAAAAAAATTCTTAGGACTTAGCAATAATGAGGATGAGCGCTTAGCACCATTCCTAACTTACAGAGCATGAAACCAAGGCTTGGAGCTGTGAAGTGGCTGTCTACAGTTACCAGCTGCCTGCAGCAAAGCCTACACCCCTCCTTCCCCCAGGGAAAACAGAGCTGAGCTGCTTGAAGAAGCAGCAGGATGTGCTCTGGCCTGGAGCCAGCAGGTGTCAGTTCTAGGTTCCTATTGGCCACCTCCATCTGTATTTCCTCAAGTAAGTCTCTTCCCTTCTCTGGCCTCAGTTTCCTTATCTCTAAAATGGGATCAAATGAGCCCCCAGGTCCTTCTCAGCTCTCGCAGCCCATGGCTAGATTTCCTGGCCTGTGAGTGGTGGGGGTAGGGTGGGCTGGGTGTCACAATTCAGTCTGCATTTTTCTGGCAGTTATTCTGTCCCAGCTCTGAAGTCCTCAGCTCCTACTTCAGAGACTGAGGAGCTTGGAATTGTGTGCATTTTTAGCAAAGATGATGTTTGCCAAACTCCACCTGTTCGTGCGTGAGAAGGTAGATCACTGCCCTGATGAGTGAAGTGAGCAGACAGCCTTCTCTCTGACACTGTGCCTGACTCCCACGTGCTGTGCTGGGAGCCTGGCTCTTGAGGGATTGTGGGAACCCTAATTTGCAATATTTCCTAATTTCTACAGTGTAAATACTGCCCACTCCTTGCCAAGGTCATTTTTGGGCTGCCAAAGTGACTTCACTGAAGGGTGGGGCCAGGGAGAGTGGGCCAGCTCCAGCACATCATCAGGGCCCCCCACCACACCGATGTGCACCCCACTTCAGCAGCTCTGAAGTCCTCCTTTCACCCCTCTTCTCCCACTGCTCACCCCAGGCTGGGAGAAACTCTTCTCTGTGCTGTAGAAAGGAGTGGGGAGGGGACCCAGTAGTGGCAATGACATGGCTGCTCTCTGACTGTGGCTGAGCTGGGCTTTGGTTTACTTTGCAAAGTTCCAGAAGAAAGGACATGGGGGAAGTCACCGTGCCTGTGTGGGGGCCGGGCTCCACCTGCGGAGCCCTGGTTGGAGCCTAAGGCCAACTAACTGCTCCCCTGCCCAGCGCTCTGCCATAAAAGCAGACACTCTGTGGACTCAGACCAGAGAGCACCTGCTGGCTCAGTTCTTGCCTTCACGCTGGTGCCCCGTGTGGTTCCATATGCTCTGTCCTCAGTTCACATCTGTTCGATTTACTGGAGGTTGACGACCAACCAGAGTGCCAGGCCTGGGGATGTGAGAAGGGCCACAGAGGCTATTTGATACCATGGGACCTCCGGAAGCTGGCTGCAGGGAAAGGGGGGCCTCCAGCGACACAGACCAACTGCAGGGACCTCCCTGCATGACTTCTCCTAAGACTGGCCTGGACCCTGGCTTTGGTTTTCTTTGGCCAAGCTTCTGGTTTGGAGCCCCCTCCCCAGGTCTGCTTCTGGGGTTGGCAGAGGTTAAGAGCCGAGAAGGAAGGGAAGGCGGAGCCCCGCCCCCGTGGATGCCCCGCCCCCGTGGATGCCCCGCCCCGCGGACACCCCGCCCCCATACCTCATAGATGCCGAAGCCAATGGTGTGCATGTCCTCGCCCATCTTCCTCTGCCGCCGCCGGTGCTTCTGGATGAGGCCCACCAGGAAGGTGCAGCCGCTCTCCCCGTCCTCCTGGTCCTCGTCCTCTTCCTCCAGCTTGATCAGGTACTGAGGGTTCATCCAGAACGTGTCTGCAGACAGAGAGGGGCGGGGTCAGTCACCCAACACACAACACACGGGTGGGGGAGATGGAAGAGGAACCAGAGACCAGGACTGGAGGGGGGGTGCATTTCTCACCCTGGAACAGGGTGGTCAGAGCTGAGGCCCAGATCTCCTTTGGATCAGCTATGACATCCCCTACTTTTTCCTCCCCTCACCAGGCTCTAACTCGGGGGTCAGAGATGGCTTGGACGGCATGGCTAGGGAGACTTGGGGACTAGCTCTGCAGCCCCCTCAATGAACTAAGGGCCAGGAACATCAGTGCACAATCTCAGCCTCTTGTTCTGTGTCCCTGTCCTCCTGGGCCTGTGCCCTTGCCCACTCCCATGGTGCTGGAAGGAGCTGAGATTCATTCATTTTAAGGATAATTAATATGATTGCCTCCCCTTCCTTGATGGGATAATACTTGGATTCTGGAAATAAAGACATCATCTAGTATGTGTTAGTCACTCAGTCGTGTCTGACTCTTTGCGACCCCATGGACTATAGGTTGCCAGACTCCTCTGTCCATGGGATTCTCTAGACAAGAATACTGGAGAGGGTTGCCATTACCCTCTCCAAACATCTAGTATAGGGCTTGGCAAACTATGGCTCTGTTTTTACAAATAAAGTTTTATTAGCACACAGCCACATCCATTCATTAAGTATGGCTGCCTTTGGGCTACAGCAACAGTTGATAGTTACCATAGAGACTGGGTGGTCCACAGAGCCAGGTATCAACTATCTGTCCCTCAAGAGAGAGTTTACCAACCCCTGAAATAAGGGGTGGAAGATAGTCTTGTCTGAGGCAGAGGACAGTCTCCTAGAACCTCTGGAACTTGCTTGGTGGCTGCACACATGAGGTGAAGGATTAAAAGCACCAGAGCTACAGGCACCAGCTAGTCCCAGTCTGACTACTTGTTCTGTGGCCCGAGCATACCACTCAGAGCCTCGGTTTCTTCATCTGTAACAGAGAATCCATATATGACCATGACTTGCCACTGCAGTGCTTAAAGGCTGACTTCACAGCCAGACTGCTTGGGTTCTTAACCCTAGGCACAGTCAAGGCTCTGTGGCCCTTGGGCAAGACATTTAACTTCACCAAGTCCCCTCATCTTAAGGATGGAGATGATAATAAAGTGCCTGCCCCAGAAGTCTTCTGTGAAGACTAGCACCCAATGTGTCTTCCACAATCGGCAGATGTCATCGTGATGAGACAGTTTCTGAGGTAGAGAGGGCAGGGGAGGACTGGGTCATCGAGGCAGAAGAGTCAAGGGAATCAACAAAGGATGAACCACTAGAGGAATCCTCACTGCCACCTCCTCTGAGCAGGGCCCCATCAGCATTGGCTGAGTGAATTGGGCACAAAAGTGTTGCCAGGCAACAACCAGGGCCTGGATGTGCAGAGACCCAGTGGGTGAGAACCTCTGCTGGGCTAAGCTGCTTGGGCTTTGGGTGGATAAAGTAGCCCATGGGCATGAAGTGGGGTTAGTGCTACCTCAGTGTGAGGTCATGGCATCAGGGAATCTAGGGCCTGGAGAGGAATCACAGACTCAGCACGTCTTGGGTTCTGCCCAGGCAGGTAGAAAGGTGAGCACAGAAGGGAAGGGGCTGAGGAGACCGAGAGGGTGTTGAGATGGAGACTCAGGAAGGAGAGACAGAGGGCCCCAGTGGTAGGAGCAGCCAGGCTGGGGTGCAGCACCCCAGGGTAAGGTTGAGAGGGGCTCACTCGGGTAGTTCCTGCAGCCGCCCGCGGTGGAGCCCCGCCTCCAGTTCCCATCCATCTTGGTGAGTTTCCACTTCTTGTAGGTGTCACTGGTGAGTGTGTCAGGGGTCAGGTTGCAGATTTCCAGGCGGGAATAGTGTCTCAGGAAGTCGTTGAAAGACATCCTGCAAAAGCAAGGACGCGTGACCCAGGCTGCCAGAGGATGCACTGGCAAGCCTGGACCTTCCACCCAAGGCCAGACTAGGACGCAGTTAGGGCAGCCAGTGGACAGCATGTCAGGGCCGCATGGCCACTAGGTCAGCCATCGGACGGCGCCGGTTCCGGTCCTGGTGCTGCCACCTTCCAGCTGGTAATCTTGAACAAGTTACCTAAGCCTCTCTGAAACTCAGAACTCTCATCTGTAGAAACGGGGGTGTCAAAGGAGACACGAGTATCAAATGAGACAAAATATGGACACTCAGTTGGTAAGATGTCAGGACTGTACAGATGTGGGTGGTCTCAGAGCAGCACAGACACAGATGCCCAGGCCCATCCCTGTTCTCCCAGGGACCTGTTTCTTGAAGCCTTGGGAAGATTCTCTAGGAACTTGTTAGGAGTGAAGTCCATCTTTCCCCTCTTTTTCTCGTGTTCTCAGGACCTGAACACTCCTGCAGGAATTCATAGCCTTCTCTGCTGAGCTGCTCAGCTTTGAAACCCAATTGTTGAGATGGATAAATTGAAGAGGTTCAGGAACTTTTTTGTTCAAGGTCTTACAGTGAATTTAAAACAACAAAACCCTGATCCCACACTCCTGTGCCCTCCACACAATAATCTCACTCAATTTTGAGTAAAGATCAGTCACCTTTTTTCTTAAAGCCCAAGAATCTTACCAGAATTCCCCATCCTCATGCTGTCTAGTCAGCGTTTCCCTCACCTCGGGGTCGACTGTGTTCCAGTTTGGGCAGCTGGAAAACCAAGCGATGGGACAGACATTAGAAACTAGTGTGGAGCAATGACTTCTCCCCAAGTTGCTCCAAATTTGAGGACCAGGGACACGCTCTCTCATCTGAGGGCCCAGACCCCAGTAAGGAAGGGAAGTGACACCCAGGTGGCTGAGAGGTGCAGGGCAGTAGGGTGAGAGGATACCTTATCCTGGAAGATGGGGGCAAGGAAGATTCCAAAGAATGAACACAGCCCATTGGATAGACAGGAAGTAGCATCAGTGACCCAAACTGGGAAGGGCTTGGCAGCTCTTTTAAGGAGTGACTAGAAATCCAATCGGAGAAGGCAATAGCACCCCACTCCAGTACTTTTGCCTAGAAAATCCCATGGACGGAGGAGCCTGCTAGGCTGCAGTCCATGGGGTCGCTAGAGTCGGACATGACTGAGCAACTTCGCTTTTACTTTTCACTTTCATTCATTGGAGAAGGAAATGGCAACCCACTCCAGTGTTCTTGCCTGGAGAATCCCAGGGACAGCGGAGCTTGGTGGGCTGCCATCTATGGGGTCGTACAGAGTCAGACACAACTGAAGCGACTTAGCAGCAGCAGCAGCAGAAATCCAATGGAGGGGGGAGGGGGTGCTCATCTTGGCCTCTGCAGCTGACCTGCGGGCCCTGGTGGGTGTCTCTCTGCCAAAGCAGAGGCTGCCTGGGAATTGGCCAGGGAAAAGGTGGAATTGTAGCTGCTGGGCTGTGGAGGAGAACGGGGAGATAGGAGCAGAGGAAGACCAGGAGAGGGGCTCATGGGAGATTTCACCCTAGAGCTGAAGGTTGAACAGGCCAACCAAGAACCCTGGACATCAACAGAGGACTTCTATTGGCACAACGTTTACATCCTTGGGATAGAACGAGTGCTTGAAGGAGGAAAGGTGTGTATTTTCTCTGAAGATCCAATAGCAGAGTGACTTTGAGCCAGCGAAGGGGTGGACCATGAGCTGATGAAAGGATGAGCATCCCGGGAGCTTGGGCCTTGAAAGGCAGCCAGGTGGCTGGAGTGTTGTGGTTAAGAGTCCTGAGGGGCCACCAGCCCCATGGGTCCCACTCGGGGTGGGGGAACCCTGTGCTCTGGGACTTTATTCTCAGCACAGCCGCCATGCGTGCTCTCCTTAGCTCCCCCCTCCCAGAGCTTCCTGGCCGGACGCCCCCCACCCAGACCCCCACCACCCTCCTCACTTGTCATTCCACTGCCCGGTCCACTCCACCTCTCCCCAGGGATTCCGGATGCGGATCAGCTTCTGCAGGCTTCCTCTGCTTTCCACCTGAAGGACGGGTGGGTGAAGGAGAGGAGGGAGATGCTGAGTTCAAGCCAGGCCTGGAGGTTCTCCGGCCCAAAGCCCCTTTCTCCATGAGGCAGGGATGGGAGCCATGTTACAAGGGGGATCACAAAAGGGAGAAGGATTTGACCCCTAGACTCTCGCTGCTGCTCAGCTTGTGGCAGCTCCTGGGTCTAACCCTCAGAAGACCGGGGCTCTTCAACCTCCGTTGTGAGCCAGAGGCACAAACGCCCTTGTTCTGGGCTCTGCACTGGCACGTCACCTGTGAACCTCCGTTCAGCTGACTATAATAGGATGTATTTTTGTCACAGGAGCTCCGTCAAATGAACACTGGTGATGACAAGCAAAACGGTACATGGATCTTGACTAAACCTTGGACTGGGGGCATTGAGGAGGCTATAAAAGACATTTTGGAGCAACTGGGGAAATGTTTATATGCACTATTTATTGCATCACATTATTGAATTAATGTTTATTTCTTCAGCATGAAAACAGTACTGGGATTATGTAAGACAGTGTCCCTGTGGGCAGGAGATAAATACTGAAATGTCAGGAGCGAGTGAAGTGTTGTGACATTTGCGATTTCCTTCCAAATGGCTCAGAAAGAAAGTGCACACTAAGCGATGAAACAGCTGTGGAAAATCTTAACCATTGTTGAATCCAGGGAAATAGCATTTGAATGTTTACTATATGATTCTTTCAGCTTTTCTGTAGACTTGAGATTTTTCAAAATACAAAGATGTGGGGAGTTGGATAAAACAAAGATTCAAGGTTAAAAACAAAAAACCGCACTGAGTATGTCAGACGACCTAGGATCTAGTCTTCATTCAGTGATTAGAAGATGGCTATCTAACAACATTTAAAGTAATGATACGGAGAAGGCAATGGCACCCCACTCCAGTACTTTGCCTGGAAAATCCCATGGATGGAGGAGCCTGATAGGCTGCAGTCCATGGGGTCGCTACGAGTCGGACTCGACTGAAGCGACTCAGCAGCAGCAGCAGCAGCAGCATGGTAACGATAATAACAGCCAAGTCAAGGAGAGCGATTTGTTTATACACAACTTGTCAGGAAGTCTGAGCGCTTTACACGTATTAACTCGTTTGATTCACCTCAACAACCTTACAACGGGTATCACTGTATTATGGTTTCTAATTCAACTTTGAGGAAACTGGGGAGTAGAAGAGAGTTTAAACACTTGCCCAGGCCAACAGCGTGCAAGGGGCAGAGTCAGATTTGAACACTAACCGGGGCACTAATGCTTTTGTGAGATCAAATGTGAAAGCACTTTAAAGAGGCTGGAACACGACACTGTGTCGTGTTCTCTTTAGCTGGTCTGGAGGAAGGAGGCGATTCTGGAACTTGATGGCACTGCGCCTGGCCCCACTCGCGGCCAGCAGAGGGCAGCGCGCGGCCGGCAGGCGCTGGGGAGGGCCACCCGTCGCGAGCCCTGAACTTCAGCAACTCGGGGCTGCTGGGAAAGGACCGGGAACGCGGGGCCCCACCCTCGGCAAGCAGGCAAAAATGTGCTTCTGCCATCGGGTGAGGGAGAGAAAGATCCCCAGGAATGCCTGCCGGGCGTTACCTCCTCGGCGCCGGTCACCGAGTACGCGTGCCCCTTCACCAGCTTCTGGAACGTGATGGCCTCCGAGTCCGCAGCGCTGGTGATCTGCAAACGCGGGAGAATCAGTCCGGCCTCCACATCCCGCCTTCTTCCCTCCTTCCCTCCCTCGCTCGGGTCCTACCGCAGGGCGGGGGGCCTGGGTGGTGGGTGAGAGAGCCGCCCCACTCCCGCCCAGAGCCCTCCCGCCGTTATTTACAACCAGAGGAGAGGCTGCAAGCAGCCCTCGGGGGGCGCCGCACCTGCACTCGTGTGTGTGCCCCGCGCAGTCACAAATTCCCGCAGGAAAAGGGCACGCCGTGCAGAGGGGGCTCAGGGCACACACCTGGGCGGCCCAAATGCGCTGGGTCTCCGGAAACCGCGCGGATCGCCCTGCCCCGCCCCGCTGCAGGGTTTACACGAGGGTAGTCCTCCGTTTCTGCCTGACTTCAGAATTGGAGTCTGGCTAGTCCAGGTTCAATGCACGATACTGGATGCTTGGGGCTAGTGCACTGGGACGACCCGGAGGGATGGTATGGGGAGGGAGGAGGGAGGAGGGTTCAGGATGGGGAACATATGTATACCTGTGGTGGATTCATTTTGATATTTGGCAAAACTAATACAATTTTGTAAAGTTTAAAAATAAAATTTAAAAAAAAAAAAAAAAAAGGCTTCCCCAGGGATCCCATTCCCCATCTGTTGTGATGGAGGTGGTTATTTTTGTCTGAGTCAATGAGAAGGGCTGCTAGTAGAAAGGGTCTATGCCTGGACATGGTCTGCAGAGAAGGTTTGCAAATCTCCGCCTAGAGTCGCACACAGACTTGGACCCCCCAGAGCCAGGCTTCTTATGCCTGATCCCAGAGCAACCAGCTCCTCCTGGTTAGGACAGGGCTGGGCCACTGGGCACAGGCAAAGCCTGGCGGCTCCTTGCTGACAGGATGTCACACCCACCTCCCTTCCCCTGGCAAGGTGTGCCAGCAAGGCTTGCATGAGGAGATGGTTCCTCCCTGTGCCTCCTAAAGTCTTCCTACAGATCTGCTAACCCTGCACCAGTCTGGGGGAGGCTGCTGGGCTCTGGGCATAGGCCCTGCAGGTGGGCTGAAGGTGAATGGGATGGTGCTGCCCTTGGGCCCAGCAGAGGGCAGGGGACTCTCACAGAAGTTGTGATCTGGGTGGTGAGTCACAGGAGGCTGAGGGTTGTACGTGGGCTGGAGAGAGAACAGCTGGAGGCTGGAGTCACCATTTGGGCAACAGTTGTACCCCCAGCCAGCCTGACTGTTGCCTAGCCACCCCTGGGCGGACAAAAGATGGGCTAGTCGTTCGGGGAGTAAGGGCAGTGGGACTTTTTAGTCACCGTGGAAGCTCACTTCCACTAGAGCAGATTGGGATGTGGCTAGGGAGGGAGGCCTGGACTTACATCGATGGAGCAGCCCAGGAGAGAGCCTTTCTGCAGAGCCTTCTGGATGATCCTGAACAGGTTGGGAGGGGCCTTCCTCAACTCATACCACTCAGCGATGCCTCCAGTGAAGTCCTCGAAGCCCTCGGTGGTGGCGCCCCCCGAAAGTGCTTCATAACACCCATTGATCCTGCGGGAAGGGGAGAGACACTGTGGCCTCCGGAGTTGAAACTTCCGCTTCTCAAAGTGTCCTGCCCAACTCAGGCCTCTTGTTGGATGCTCCAGGGACCCTCTGCTCAGTCTCTCCTTGGTTTGTCTCCAGCTCAAGTTGCCCATGAGGGCAGGTGACTGTCCCTGTGGTTACTTTTTTGGAAAAGTCTCACAGAACCTTACAGCTGGAAGGACCTGGATGTTTATCTGGCCAACCTCCTGTATTGATTCTCTCTGCATCCTGGCAGGAAAGGGGTCTGCTAAATGGGCTGTTTGGTGGTTATAGCTTAAAAGGGGACAGCAGTTCAGTAATGAAAGTAGGTTCCCTGAGCATCCTCGGCACTGTCTTAGGAGGTGCTGGTTGCTCCTGATGGTGCCCTGGTCACAACGTTGCTGCCCTGTGGCTTCCCTAACTCTACTGCTTGTGTGTAGACTTAGCAGCAATTCAGGCCCCAGCTTCTCACAGCTGGTGTCTGACTCCTGGCCCTCCTCCCTGGCAGGGGCTGGAGGGAACAGAAATCCTCCTGATGCCTGAGAGCTGCTCACTTTCCTAGAGGGAGCCCAGGCAGCAGGGCCAGGACCGGGCACACTCTGGAGGGGGCTGGACAGATGGGGGTAGGGGGTGGGATCCTGCTGGGAACAGGCAGTGCTGAGCACTGGACAAGGCAGCTTGTGGGGGATGCAGCTGGGAGGGCTGGGGAAAACCATTTCTAATCAGTGTATTATGTATTCTGGGCAAATTTCCATAATTTTCATACCTCTGCAATGGATCGTTTTGCCCATTTGGCAAAGAAATCCTTGATGCATTTAGCTGACAAAAATGTAACACGACCTGCCAAGGAAGTAGAAGTCCTCAAGGCCAGCACGATCAGTGCCGTGTGTGTTCCTGTGCATTTGGTGAAAAATGGCAATAGCCACGTGCATTATCTCCTTGAATTTCAAGCCCAGTTTTGTCCAGAGTAGTCCTTCTGTAGTATAGGACTTTTTTTTTTCAAAATCGTCCTTGAATAGTTTCTGTCTTTTCCAGAATGCAGGGCAGCTGGGGGCAGGCTGGTGGGGGCAGGGCGCAGGCACTTACTTGGCGTAGGCCTTCTCCAGCAGCGCACTCCAGAACTCGCTGCCCTCTGCCGAGTGCACGAAGAGCAGCTCCCCGTCCTTGGTGGGCAGCCTGTCGTCCACCACCACCTCCACCCACTCGCCGTACTGCCAGAACTGCAGGGCAGGGAGAGAGAGGGCTGGCCTGGAGAGGGAGCTGGTGGCAGGTGGCAGCCTGGGGTCCTTCCCACCCCACGAGCCTCAGCTGCACCTGGTTCCTCCCGTAGGAGGCCCTGGGCGTAGGCTCCATGAGCCCACCCTGAGAAGAGGTGCTCCCTCCAGCCCTCGTCCTGCAGGTTCATCCTCACTGAGAAACCAAGGACACATGCTTGCCCCTCCCTCCGAGGCCACACCCTCCCCTTCTACCCTCTACCCTGCACCTTATACTTTAAAAAATACTATTTCTCATTTACCAGCATACAAGGAGGACAGTGAGCCTTACCTTAACATTTTGTCTCAGATCCCAAATAGCACACTTTTTTAAAAACTTGGGAACCACTTCCTGAGAACCCTGCCCTACCACCCTCCTCGCCTTTGCTGTCCTTACAGGGTCCCAGGTTGGTCGCAGGTCAGGGAGCTTCCTGATGTTCCTCAGGGTGCTTAGTAGAAGAGTATTGTTCTCGGCCCCTAGCATCTGCTCCTGGCCCCCAGGATCCATTCCTAACCTCCACACTTGCTCCTAGTACCCAGGACATGATCCTGGCCCTCAGGACCTGTTCGAATTGTGGTATTGGAGAAGACTCTTGAGAGTCCCTTGGACTGCAAGGAGATCAATCCAATCAATCCTAAAGGAAATCAACCCTGAATATTCATTGGAAGGACTGATGCTAAAGCTCCAATACTTTGGCCACCTGATGCAAAGAGCCGACTCACTGGAAAAGACCCTGATGCCAGAAAAGATTGAAGGGAATGAGATGGTTGGATGGCATCACTGATTCAATGGACATGAGTTTGAGCAAACTCGGGAGATAGTGAAGGACAAGGAAGCCTGGTGTGCTGCAGTCCATGGAGTTGCAAAGAGTCAGACATGACTGAGCAACTGAATAACAACAACCAGGACGTGATGAGAAGCTTGAGCCAACTATTAAGTTACCTGGAAGTGGAAGATCCCCGCATAGTTCTCCTGGAAGCTCTGGTCCAGGGGGACGACTCGAGCCAGGATTTCTTCATTCAAAGTGAGGGAGGCAATTGCAGCCAGCAGCCAGCAGTCACCTGTGAATATAGCACAAGGAACTCTCATCAGAGGGGTCTCAGTGCCGAACAGCTTGTCACCGCCTCTGGTGTTGGAAGCCTAAGGCCAACCTGGCCCAGATGCTCCAGCTGGTCCTCATGTGAGGGGTGTGGAGGAAGGCTGGGGTTTGAGGGGACTGCTGAGGGAGAGACGTTTTCGTTGTGATAGCAGTTCGGTGGAGATGGGAGAATTCATTCCCTGAAAGATGTAGACCCTGTGATGGCTAGACTGTGTCCTCACAGCTGGCTCCAGGCTTGGTCCGCTGGAGGTGCTCAGCAGTGAGCATGTGTGCAGTGAGGACGCCAACCTGGCAGAAGAGGCTGCTGAGAACACAGGCTTTAAAGGTGAGGTTGAGTGACAGGAAGAAAACATCGTGATGGATGGGAAGGGATCGAATATCATGCATCCTCTCCTGGGAAAAGGATGTAGCGGCAAGGGAGGAGAGGCCAGCAGGTGGCCCGACGGATGCAAATACAAGGGCCTGAGTCTGAGAAGGCACCTTGGGCTGGGCTGTCTTCGAGGATGGACAAGGACGTATGAAGCCCTCTGCGGGGGGTGTGGGCACCACGCATGGGGAGTAAGGATGGGGACAGCCAGATGGGCGGCTGGTCTGGCAGCCTGGCCTTGGTCTCAATGCCCTCCTCTCTGATACGTGGGTCATACACGAGGTGTGATGAGAGCACGTGTGTAAAGCATGCACTCATTTCACGTGGTCAGAAGCAAGCTGATGGTGGGGAGAGGTCATGTTTTCCACAAGACAAAAGGTCTGACTGATGGAGGCTCTGGGGAAAAGATAAGGAAGTTTACTCCCTTAAGGAATGTGCACTTTCCTACAATTTCCCATGACAATAATAGGAAATAGCCTCAGATGAGTTTGATCTCCATGGCTGGGTTTCTTTTTATTAATTGGCAGATCTATTAAAAGTGTCGTGGGCTTCCACGTGGCACTAGTGGTAAACAATCTGTCTGCCAATGCAGGGTTCAAACATGGGTTCGATCCCTGGGTCAGGAAGGTCCCCTGGAGGAGGAAATGGCAACTCACTCCAGTATTCTTGCCTGGAAAATCCCACGGACAGGGGAGCCTTGCAGGCTATAGTCCATGGGGTCGCAAAGAGTTGGACACAGCCTAGTACACGTGCACACACACACACACACACACTAAAACTGCCACTGAAGTTCACCGTGATCTCTGATTTCTGCAGACTATTCGGTGTCCTGGTAGTTCTTGAACTGGACTGTCCTGCTAACACTTAGCAATGATGCTGTATGAGTAGCTCTGAGGCCTCTGTGTGCTCCTGACAACCCTGTGGAAAGAGGGGGTCCACCCCTCCCTAATCAGTCAATCAGTAACCAAAGGAAGTTAAGTCACTTTGCTCCTCCAGTTGGGCAGGTGCAGTGGGTTCTCTGTAGTTTCCCACTCAGAGGCCATTGCTCCCCTTCTGGCACCACCAATGACCCTCTGAGAAGCAAGCCTCCCTGCCTCCTCCTTGCCTGTGAGATTTGGGTGGCATGGACCCTGCCCCCAGGTGGGAGGTAGGTGGGTCTCTAGCAAATAAGCAGCACGTTCCCTGGCTTCAGTGGTTGGCTCGGGGAAGGTGCTGTAACCCAGCCAGAGCCAGGGGGAGGTATGAGGAGACCTCTCCTGGGGCTTCGGGGAGAGTGGACAGGTTCCTTCTTCTACTTCACTGGCTCTACAATGGTGTGTGGTCTACTGCTGCTGAAGCCATCTTGCAGCCAGCTCAAAGGAAGAGGGGCTGAAAGGTGGAGGAAGAAACCAGGCCCTGGTGTTATCGCTGGCTAGTTCCCTGGATCAAACTGTACCTGAAGCTGTATCTATTTGGACGTCTATTACATGAACTGATCATGTCCCTATTTCCTTACCCATTAGCCCAGTTCCTGCCACTTGACTGCAAGGGGTGCATGGACACTAGCCATTACTTATGAGGCCTTCCTATGTGCCAGTCACTGTTCCAAGAGATTCGGGTTCATCATCTCATTCATTTCCCACAGAAGCTCCATGATGGTGCTGCCACCATCTCCATGTTAAAGCTAAGGATAACAGGGCTTAGGTTAAATGCACTGCCAACTGTGAAACACTACAAGGAAGAGTTTAGAAGGTATGTTTGTCAGATCTCAGAAGACAACTTGTGGGTCAACTAGATCTTTATATAAACCAAACTAGAGACTCTTTGACACACTTAGAATAGGATCATGCAGAAAACTTGGCATTGAGAGGTTTTACTGCTGGCCATGGGGAGGAGCCCCTGCTTGGTGGGGATGGAACTCTACACAGAGGAGCTTTCCTGGCCTGATTCCATATGCTGCCAGACAGGAACAAGATCGTCATTATAACAAACAACATTCAGCCTTTTCTGAGAACCCACCCTTCTCTCAGACTTTATCATATTATCTATCATTCCTAGAGGATGACGTCACCAAGTGCCAGCTGCTGTCAGAGTCAAGAGATCCTCCTTTTCAATCTATTCCCCCTCCTCCAAGCCAGACCTTCTTCTGACTCTAGTCCTTTGAGAACCTGGAGATGCCTGTGATTCTTATCTTTCTTGAGGTTATTTGAGATTTTCTCGGAATCTTGGAAAAGGATTTGGGTCTCTCAATACATGGAGGCAGACAGCCTTGCGGATAACATGGGCCCACGTGTAGGAATTTCAGTGGCATTTGTCCTGAAACCAGTTATTCCCATGGCTCCTGTGGATCCACCATAAAATCCCTGAGCATCCTCCGAAGAGCTTCCCTATCTGTCTGACTCTGGAGGGGCCATCTGAACGCCCTCCCAGTTCTGTTTCCCTCGGTACCAACAGGAGGATGGCCTTTACCTTGTGCATGCGTGTGGGCATCACACTGGTGTGTGTCTGCAGGACCATTTGGTTGCTTTTTAGCCCTGGAGATCACAGCTGTCTATGCTGCTACTCAGGGGACAGTGACTGAATGCATGAAGGACTGGATTTGGGTAGTGGTACCATTTCTTTTTTTTTCCCTTTTTTCCTTTTTGTGGGTCATCCATCTAGGTCAGTGCTGGCCACACACCTCTCTCAGATTACTGCTCACCACCAGACCTGGATGCTCTTGCCACAGCCCAGAAATCAGTGGCCATGCCTCATGGCTCCCTGTTTTCTTTCTTCATGTCCCAGAACCTTTTTCCTGGTCACTCCAGGAAAGACCTCATCTCCCCTGGCCCTTCAGAGAGGATTGCTTTTTTGATCCTTTTCTATTCCAATCTAATTTGTTTCCTCTGATTATAAATTCTAGGATTTGTAATCCTAGAATGTTTCCTAGATGACAAAACTGTCCAAGAGGCAATTAAGAGATTTAAAATACTTTAAGAATTAAGTTACTTGCTTGAGGTTGCAGGTACTGGAAAGGGCAGAGCAGGGACCAGAGTCTGGACTCTTTTGCTTCCGCCAAAAGAAATGAGAGAAATAACAAGTAGCTAATATTTTGTGTGACATTTTGGAATTTACAAAATCATGGTTTACATTTTATTTGATCCTTACAGATATCTTTTGAGATGATTGTCCTTACAGTATTACTAATCACCTTTTTTGGATGAAGCTCAGGAAGTTTTGTGTTCTACCCAGTTGACAGGTCTTACATGCAAATTGTCTGAATCCACACCCTGGGTTTTGTTTAAAAAACATACCTTGCAAAATACTTCCTTTGGTTAACAGCATGACTCATAACTAGGGAAAGAACCCACTAGGAATATCCAACTGCAATTCAAATTTAAAACTAAGTGGTAGGGGCTTCCCTGGCAGTCCAATGGTTAAAACTTTGCCTTCCAATGCAGCAGGTGGGTCCAATCTCTGATCGGGGAGATAAGATCCCACATGCCTTGAGGCCAAAAAGCCAAAACATAAAACAGAAACAATATTGTAATGAATTCAATAAAGACTTTAAAAATGGTCCATATCAAAAACATCTTTAAAAAAACCCCAAAACTAAGGGGTAACAAGCAGCGGCCTCCTGAAATCCTATATTGCATGTTAATATCCCAAAATCCTTGGCTCAGAAATATTAAAACATGTCACCTATTCAATGCAATGCAGTTCCCTAAGGCAACAGGAGGATGGCCTGTCATTGCACAGCCAAGCCCCTAGCACTAAGATCACAGCACAAGCAAGGGTAAACAAGAGTTAGATGCACTTTATGGTCAAAGGTTCAAAGTTTTTCATATATACACACATATAAGTGGCTCTAAGTCTTATTTCTAATAAGGTAGAAACATTTGAAATCCTATTTTATAATAGTATCAGTTCAGTTCAGTTGCTCAGTTGTGTCCAACTCTTTGTGACCCCATGAATCGCCACATGCCAGGCCTCCCTGTCCATCACCAACTCCCGGAGTTCACCCAAACCCACGTCCATCGAGTCAGTGATGCCATCCAGCCATCTCATCCTCTGTCGTCCCCTTTTCCTCCTGCCCCCAATCCCTCCCAGCATCAGAGTCTTTTCCAATGAGTCAGATCTTCGCATGAGGTGGTCCAAAGTATTGGAGTTTCAGCTTTAGCATCATTCCTTCCAAAGAAATCCCAGGGCTGATCTCCTTCAGAATGGACTGGTTGGATCTCCTTGCAGTCCAAGGGACTCTCAAAAGTCTTCTCCAATACCACAGTTCAAAAGCATCAATTCTTCGGCGCTCAGCTTTCTTCACAGTCCAACTCTCACATTCATACATGACCACTGGAAAAACCATAGCCTTGACTAGACGGACCTTTGTTGGCAAAGTAATGTCTCTGCTTTTCAATATGCTGTCTAGGTTGGTCATAACTTTTCTTCCAAGGAGTAAGTGTCTTTTAATTTCATGGCTGCAGTCACCATCTGCAGTGATTTTGGAGCCCCCAAAAATAAAGTCTGACACTATTTCCACTGTTTCCCCATCTATTTGCCATGAAGTGATGGGACCAGATGCCATGATCTCAGTTTTCTAAATGTTGAGCTTTAAGCCAGCTTTTTCACTCTCCACTTTCACTTTCATCAAGAGGCTTTTTAGTTCCTTTTCACTTTCTGCCATAAGGGTGGTGTCATCTGCATATCTGAGGTTATTGATATTTATAATATACTTTTACATTATTTTATACTTCTGATTTCTTAAGTCCATCCCTCACCACACGCAGCAAAATATTTTTAACAAAGTTGGGAAGCTCCCTTACAAAACCTATTTTTTTTTTTTTTTTGGCATACAGCAAATTCCCTTTGGCTTTCTGTTTTACATATGGTAATGTATGTTTCCATGTTACTCTTTCCACACATCTCACCCTCTCCCCATGTCCATAAGTCTATTCTCTATGTCTGTTTCTTCACTGTTGCCCTGAAATTCTTCAGTACCATTTTTCTAGATTCTGTATATATGTGTTGCTGCTGCTGCTAAGTCGCTTCAGTCGTGTCCGACTCTGTGCGACCCCATAGACGGCAGCCCACCAGGCTCTGCTGTCCCTGGGATTCTCCAGGCAAGAACACTGGAGTGGGTTGCCATTTCCTTCTCCAGTGCATGAAAGTGAAAAGTGAAAGTGAAGTCGCTCAGTTGTGCACGACTCTTAGCGACCTCATGGACTGCAGCCTACCAGCTCCTCCGTCCATGGGATTTGCCAGGCAAGAGTACTGGAGTGGGTTGCCATTGCTGGTATTTATCTTTCTCTTTCTGACTCACTTCACTCTGTATAATAGGTTGTAGGTTCATCCACCTCATTAGAATGGCCCTCATCAAAACCTATTTTTAAAGTTTATTTATTATCTGTCCATATAAGCTTTCTCAGTAACAAAATCTGAAAACAATGGTTATAGCAGTTTGCATTCATGCAGACTTACTATGTGCCAGGCCCTGTGCTAAAATGCTTTACATGTACTGTGAGCAAAAAAAGTATCACCTGTCACTTAGTAAACAAAGAATGTTGTTGCCGTCAAACCATCAGCCACTGCAGCGGCCCTGCCAGTGAGCCCTGAGGGAAAATCAGCATGGAGAAGACTGGGACACTGGTCCTAGACAGTTAGGATGCACACCTAAGGAGTAACTTCAACGAGCCCAGACTCTTGCATCTTCTCATGCATAGAAAAGCACTGAAATCATTAACTTGAGAGTCTGCTTTTTATGATTAGCAGTAATATTTTAATGTTCAAATCCATGTTTTGTTTTGTTTTTCAGCAACCCCCCTATATATCCTGCATATCCTCCCTTATGTCTTTGGAATGATTCCTCAGAGCTAGCTGAGAGGTTGTCTCCCAGACTACAGTCCTCAGTAACGTCCCCGAATAAAACATAACTCACAACTTTGAGGTTGTGTGGCTTTGTTTTTTAACTTGAAAGTATCATGAAGTTGCCAGAAAACAATGTGAGAGGGACTTTCCTGTTGGTCCAGTGGTGAAGAATCTGCCTGCCAGTGTGGGGGACATGGATTCGATCCCTGGTCCAGGAAGATCCTACGTGCCGTGAGGCAATTAAGCCCAGCCACAGCTGCTGAAGTTTTCACTCTAGAGTCCATTCTCTGCAACAAGAGAACCCACCACAAGGAGAAGCCTGCGCAGCGCAACTAGAGAAGACCCTCACACAGCAATGAAGACCCAATGCAGCTAAAAAAAAAAGAAAAAGCTAAAAACCAAAACAAACCCATTTGATATCGGTGGGCACTATTACCACCTTCTGTAAGGAGACTGGGTGGCTCACCCCAAGGTCCCAGCTAATGAATGGCTGTCAGGCCTGTCTGAGCAAAGCACACTCTGTTAATGCATAATCGGAACAGTCTCCTTGGCAAATAGGTGTCAATTTCTAATTCACTTAGGTCCCAAGACATGGTCCTGGGGGCTTTTGTCCTTGAGAGGTGACTCCATTATGTGTCAGCATTTGGGCTGCTCAGTGTTTTTTCTTTCTAGTTTCCTGCTTGCTCCACCTGGATGGCCACACCTGCCTGAGGGTTTTCTCCCCACAAGGAAACCTGCTGGGTTCCCCCTACCAAGGTCAGAATCTACCCATCCTACAATGGTTTAAAAAAACCCATCTGCTCTGGGTAACCCCATGGTGACCTGCTCCTGCAGAGGTGAGCAGGGTGGAGAGGAGGCACTGGAGTCTCCTTCTGGCACAGCCTGTTTGGGTCGGCCACGTTGGGGTCTGGGTAAAACCAGGCTGGCCGGTACAGGCCAGGCCAGATGACCCACTGACCTCTGAGGCTCCAGCTCACCTGTGGTTCTAACTGGTTTGAGAGGATGCCTGCCAGTGACCAAGGCCTCTCCTGGAATGCTGCCACATGGATGGGGCTTGAAAAAGAAAGATCCGGTGTGTACTTCTATAGATGTTTAAATTATATGTCTATAAGAGACTCTGAAAGTGAAAATGGCTCAGTCGTGTGTGACTGTTTGTGACCCCATGGAGTGTAGCCCACCAGGCTCCTCTGCCCATGGAATTTTCTAGGCAAGAGTACTGGAGTGGGTTGCCATTTCCTCCTCCAGGGGATCTTCCTGACCCAGGGATCCAACCCATGTCTCTTGCATCTACTGTATTGGCAGGCAGGTTCTTTTTTTTCTAATTATTTTTAAATTTTAATTGGAGGCTAATTACTTTACAATATTGTGGTGGTTTTTGCTACATAGTCACATGAATCAGCCATGGGTGTACAGGTGTTCCTCATCCTGAACCTCCCTCCCACCTCCCTCCCCATCCCATCCCTCAGGGTCATCCCAGTGCACCAGCCCTGAGCACCTTGTCTCATACATCGAACCTGGACTGGCGATCTATTTCACATATGCTGTTCTCTTAAATCATCCCACCCTCGCCTTCTCCCACAGAGTCCAAAAAGTCTGTTCTTTACATCTGTGTCTCTTTCGCTATCTCGCATATAGGGTCATCATTACCATCTTTCTAAATCCATATATATGCGTTAATATACTGTATTGGTGTTTCTCTTTCTGGTAGGCAGGTTCTTTACCACTAGCACCATCTAGGAATCCTGGGAGGGATGGTTATGCCTCCTCATTCGCTTGCAGAGGCTTCCAGCCAGGCTTTTTATGTCCAACAGTGTTCAAAGCTTCTCTGACTAGTGTGATCTGTCCTCCACCAGCTGTTCACCCTTAGAATTAACTCCAAGGGCATCATCCAGCCTGCATAGACAATCATTTACTCCATTTACACTGTGGCCCACATTCTTGGCTAGAAAAATTCACCATCATAAAATTGCTACTTCCTGTTAAGCCAGTCTATAAATCTAATGCAATCCCAATAAAAACAGCAAGAGGATTTTTAAACAATTGGAACACAGCTGATTCCAAAATTTACTGGGAAAAAATAAACATGAAGCCAAGCCAGCAAAAAATCTAAATATCTATTAGATATTAAAACACACACATAATAAATAAAATAGTACAGAACTTGTGCATGAACATAGAGATACATAAATGCACTGAATAGAAAGTCCAGAAATAGTTCCAAACATAGAAATTTAGTAAAGATAAGTTATTCACAAATGAAATCGGAATAACTGAATTGAACAACATCTAGAAAAAAAGTCAAATTATAGCTCATCTTGTCATGGGAATAAATTCTAAATGGAATAACATTTATATATAAATATAATATTATACATCTTAACTATATACTTTATATTTTTATGTATTATATGTAAATATTATAAATCTATCCATTTGTATTATCTACATATTTTTGCTTATGTATTTATATGATATACTGTTATATTTTAATACAGCCACAATATGATCAATCTAGCCATTTGTATTATTGACATGTTTATTCATGTATTTATATGATATACTGTTATGTCTTAATATAAATTCATGCTATGATAGCATTATAATATTTTTATAAATCCATATATTCTATAAGAGATAATGGGAGAATTCTTTTATAACCTTAGAGTGGAGATATCATCAAATTACAACCTAGAGGTCATAAAATATTCTAAGAAGTATTCTTTAGGTCTTTTTATTTCTTGTGGACAGTACAGTGTTAAACAGTCTTTATTTTTTTTGGCTGTGCGAGGTCTTCGAGGCTGCAGGCTTTTCTGTAGTTCTGACAGTGGGGGGCTACTCTTTCGTCGTGGTGTGCAGGCTTCTCCCTGTGGGGGCCTCTCCTGTTGCAGAGCACAGGCTGGAAGGCAAGCTCACTTCAGTAGGTGCTGCGCGTGGGCTCAGCAGTTGTGGCGCATGGACTTAGCTGTTCTGAGGTGTGTGAGATCTTCCCAGATCAGGGAAGGAATCCACGTCTCCTGCACTGGCAGGTGGATTCTTTACCACTGAGCCACCAGGGAAGCCCACAACAGCTTTTAAATTAGTCCACTGAGTAAGGTTGCTGCTAATGGATTTTAAAAGCCATAAAATGTTTAAATGATAAACTTAACTACATTAAAGTAAAAAAAAAAAAAACAAAAAACGACATGCTAAACAAATCACAATAAGCAAAGTCAAACTAAAAAATAACAGGGAAAAATATCTGTTACTCAGATCCCAGACCAAAAGTTATGTATAAATCTTCTCAGTATTTAATGAGAAAAAAATGAAAGCTCAATAGAAAAATGGGCAACGGCATCAACAGAGTCAATGGGAAAAGGAAAAATTAATGGCTCTTAAACATATTAAAAGGCACTTACCCTCACTCATCATAGAAGAAGCATAAAGTAAAACTACACTGAGATACCATTTTCACCCTTGGGATTGCCAAGGTCAAAGCATGATGACCTGGAGAGGTTGTGGGGGAATGTACATCCTCAGTCCTGACAAAGGCAGTTTGAGGCTATTGTTGATGTGCTCCAGTAATATCATAGTCATCTCCCTACAGACATTCTCACAAGAGAAATGATGTATGTACAAGTTTATTTACTGCAGCGCTCGCTGCAACAGAAAAGTCTGAAACAAGGTAAATCTCCATCCACAGAGGAGAGGTGAAACAAACTATTGTCCTTCTCCAGGGATAGTCTATGCGGCCATAAGAAGGAATGAAGACGCTCCCTGTTGATACAGAATGATCCCCAAGATGTGCTATGTGAAACAAAGCAAGTGCAAAACAACAACAACAACAAGAGGAAACAGAAAAAGAGAAGATGGGGGTACCCTGTATTTGCCTCCCTTTTCTAATTCATATCTTCACAATCTGAAGTTATTTGGGAGGGATTGGGGGCAGGAGGAGAAGGGGACGACAGAGGATGAGATGGCTGGATGGCATCACTGACTCGATGGATGTGAGTCTCAGTGAACTCCGGGAGTTGGTGATGGACAGGGAGGCCTGGCGTGCTGCGATTCATGGGGTCGCAAAGAGTCGGACACGACTGAGCGACTGATCTGATATAGAAGAGAAACATGTTCTTCTATAAGCTTAGATTGTGGTTTTATTACCATAAACTCTAGTTTATTGCCCTCAATAGATAATTAGTTAGGTTAATACTTGCAGTGAAAAAAAATGAAGTTTAATATCAATTACTCTAAATGAAAATTATTTTTTGGCAAAAGTCTTCTATAATAATTGCTCCATAGTCAACAAGAACCCTGGAGGAGGGCATGGCAACCCACTCCAGTATTCTTGCCTAGAGAATCCCTATAGACAGAGGAGCCTGGCAGGCTGCAGTCCATGGGGTTGCAAAGAGTCAGACAGGACTCAGCGACCAAGCACAGCACAGTCAAGAAGAACAGTTGATCAAGTCACTTACTCCCGTGTCCGCCAAAGTGTGTTCTGTAGAAACCAGTTCCTCAGGTTAACAGATGTTCCTTCAGAAATGTGTTCAGTGGTCAGATAAGTTTGGGAAATGCAAAGCTAACTAGGTCAGGTGTGGAGACATTCAGAGTCT
The DNA here is from genome assembly GCF_055505025.1 of Bos grunniens. Taxonomy (NCBI): domain Eukaryota; kingdom Metazoa; phylum Chordata; class Mammalia; order Artiodactyla; family Bovidae; genus Bos; species Bos grunniens. The sequence goes on from NC_141180.1 coordinate 53,998,526, forward strand.
TTCAATAATTGTACACGGTCACCTCCCCAAAGCAGGGCCGTGGATGGCTCTGCGGTAAAGTACCTGCCTGCAACGCAGGAGGCACAGGAGATGCGGGTTTGATCGCTGGGTCGGGAAAGATCTCCTGGAGGAGGAAATGGCAACCCATTCTAGTATTCTTGCCTGGAAAACCCCATGGACAGAGGAGCCTGGCAGGCTGTAGTCCATGGGGTCAAGAGTTGGACACAACTGAACTCATGCACACATACTTTAGAACTTGTTTTGCTATAAGACACACACACATACAAACATGTATATATATATGCTTTTTGGGGTGAGGGGGTAAAGCCAAAAAAATTTCTGAGGAATGAGGCGTGGTATATCTAAATACCAATACATTCTGACTCACCACCTCTCCTCTGCCTTTCTCATCCTGGGAGCCTGATACCTGCCTTGGTCTGTCCTGAGGCCTGAACACAAGCAGGGACAAGTGTCAGAGCTGGGTCACTATGGGTCCCTGACTGCCCTGGCTGCTGGTGACATTTCCTTTCAGCAGGCGGCTCCTGGCCAAGTCCCTCCCTGAGGCAGCAGACAGGGTCCTGCCCAGAGGTTCCCAAACCACACCAAAGCCTGACCGCAGGCTGGACAGACGGGCTATTCCAACATCCGGGCTCCCCCCACACTCGGCTCAGCCTCTGCTCCTCCTTTCAGTCCTGGGAGACACTCGGCCAGTCCAGGCCTGCCAGGCTGGGGAGGGGGGCTGGGGGATTTTCTGTTCCGCTTTGCACCCTTAAAGCTCACCTGGTGCCCAACAGCCTCCTGCCTGGTCAAGCAGGGGCTTGCTGGCCCTTCCTCCCAACACCGGCACCACATCCAGACTTAACTCCCAGGAAGAGACAGTCCTCACTCCACATGGAGAGGGGACCTAGAATGCAAGTGCCCCGGGAAAGGGAACTGTGGATTCAAATGCCCTCACGTGAAAATGACTGAGCCCAGGTCAGTGGGGGGATGAGAGAGGCGGTGTTCTGGGAATCTGGAGCAGGCTGGGGGTGGGGGACAAGTGGAAAGCAGGATAGAAAGGAAATCACCCAGGGGAGGGGATCCAGGGCCTCAAGCCAGACTTGCCCCTTGATTTTGGACGTAGGCGGGCACTGCCCTGCCCAGTGGGGACCTCTGGATCCCTGTAACGGGCGTGTCTCACTGGAGGTTGTGTTCATGCCTGTTTCCTCAAAGAACTGCCTCACTGCCCCCTCATCTTGCCTTGCACCGCATTCTCTCGCCTTCCCACACCCCTTTTTGCCTCCAGCACCAGGAAACCTCCGTGCCAACTCCACCCTCTGGGGATTCCTCAGAGGCTGGCTCTTGGCTGCCCTGTCAGTCCCCTTTGGCTGGGTTTTCTCCTCCAACCCAGGCCCTTGGGATTGTCCTTTCAGCAAGACTTCCTCTACAAGTCGGCTTCATGATGTCCTAGGGGCCTGCTCTGCAGCTAAAAGGAGGTGCACAAACCCACAGGCAGGATGCCTGCCGCCTGGGAGCGCTGACCTGCTGGAGGAGAACCTCGGGGCCGGCAGCACCTGGGTTGATGGTTCGCCTACCGAGGGGTTCGCCTACCGAGGGGTTCGCCTACCGAGGAGGTTAGAAGAGCCCCAGCCACCAGACACAAGGAAGGGGCTCCGTGGGCGCCCACACTCCCCCCAGGCAATCCCCAAACCAGAAGGGAAAGACCCCCTGGATAGAGCTGGGAGGGCAGATCTGGATATGAATCCTGACCTCGCCACTTAAGACTGTGTGATCTCGGACACCTTTCTTAATTCCTCTGAGACCATGTTTTCTCAGCTGTGAAGTGGGTAAAAGACACACATACCCTCAAAGGGTTGTTAGGATCCGACGGAAAAGGGAAACTAGGGTTCCTGGCTGGGTTTCAGAGATCTGTAACCCAGAGACACGGTGTGCACATTTTGCCTGTAAGCAAACACAGGCATTTTCCAGGGAGGAGTCAGGTTTCACCCCCCTTTCATACCCCGAAAGTTAAATAACACCAGAGCTGACACTGAGTTCCAATCCTGGCTTTGACTGGGGGCATACTACTCTCTGTGTGCCTGTTTTCTCATGTATACATGGGCTTCATAATAGGGAGCTGTCTCGAGTTGAGAATTAAATGCAAGAACATAAGCATTTAGAACACTGTCTATAGGTGGTGGCTGTTTTTAATCTTCTAACATTATAGAAGAGAAACCTGAGGCCTGGAAGAGGCGAAGTCTTGACCGAGGATGCGTTATGCACCAAACATTGGCCACAGCAGGCTGCGCTGTTTCGGAAAGGGTGACAGCTCAGGATGGGGGGGTGCAGGAAGGTGGGAGTGAGGAGGGAGGGGAGCCCCCAGGGTGGGGAGGAGGAGGGGGTGAGAGGGGAAGGACTGAGACCACTAGCGCCTGTGGGCCTGATCATTGTGAGCCCCGGCCAACTCGTCCAAAGTAAGGGGGCGGGAAGGAGGTGTAAATAAAGGTGAAGCGTGAGCACTGATGAGGGTGTAGATCCAAATGCATTCACTCAAAACCCCAGAAAGACAGAGAGATTCCCTGGTGGCTCAGTCGGTAAAGAATATGCCTATCAATGCAGGAGATTCAGGTTTGAGCCCTTGGTGGGGAAGATCCCCTAGAAAAGGAAATGGCAACCTATTCCAGCATTCTTGCCCGGGTAATCCCATGGACAGAGGAGTGTGGTGGGCTACATACAGTCCATGGGGTCACAAGAGTCGGACGCAACTTATCGACTCAACCGCCACCACTCACCTTCACCCCCACCCCTGCCTCGCCTGGGACTGTGGCAGCTGTCCCTCTCTACTCCCAGTGCAGGACTGGGAACTGAGTACCACCCCTCTGGGCTGAGGCTGGTTTGGTGGTCTCTTCTCTGCTCTGTCCCCTCGCAGAACCCAGGAGCCTCCTCCTGTGTCTGCAGTTTGATAATCGCTTTCTCTCCCTGCACGCCTTTCCCAGGCGTTTTCCGCACAAAACTTCTACTACCTTTGTGCCCACAGCAGAAGAGGATTCGTCAGTTTAGTTCAGTCGTTCTGAACTGAACGTCAGTCGTTCAGTCGTGTCTGACTCTTTGCGACCCCATGGAATGCAGCACACCAGGCCTCCATGTCCGTCACCAACTCCCAGAGTTGACTCAAACTTATGTTCACTGAGTCGGTGATGCCATCCAACCATCTCATCCTCTCTTGTCCCCTTCTCCTCCCACCTTCAATCTTTCCCAGCATCAGAGTCTTTTTCAGTGAGTTGGTTCTTCACATCAGGTGGCCAAAGTATTGGAGTTTCAGCTTCAGCATCAGTCCTTCCAATGAATATTCATGTTAGCTTTAATTTTTTTACTTTAATTTTTTCAGTAGTTCAATGACTACCTCGTGTCTTCTCTCTGGCCCACCCTCGGGCACCTGCCAAGATTACTTAGGCCACTTTTGCTCAAGGGACCCCAGGGAATACCCTGAAAGTTCAAACTTCCCCCTCCCTCCCCCCCCTTCTAATTTGTTGCGAAAGGAGGTCTGAGCAGGATTTTGGCTGTTAAGCACAGCTGCCGCACCCTTCTGGACTCAGGCACCTGGATAAAGGTCTAACTGTCCCTAGCCGGGCTGCCCTCCCCCGGCTCCTGCACAGCCTCACCGTGACCCTGACCATGTACACACAGGCTTCCCTCTGCGGTGCACACTCGGCCGCACCCAGACCCCCACCCGCTGAGCACACAGCACCCCCAGGCAGACCTCGTGAATGGCTCCTTTAAGCTCCAGAGCCCTCTTCTGTAAAGGTAAATACATGTAGAGCCATGTGGGTAAATTTCCAGAGCCGTGCTCCCCGGGCCTCTGTGTCTGGTCCTGAGGGTCAGCGCTGAGCACCGGCCAGGCCACCTGGGGCCCGCTGCGGGGAGTGGAACGGTGACGAGGATTGTATTTGCGGCTGCTGGAAATTTTTCCAAGAGTGGAGCAGGCTATTTGTTTATGCCTTCTCCTCCTTTCTCTCCCACCATCACTGTCTTCCCTCCAACCACAGGGAAGTGGAGCAGAGAAGCTGGGAGATGCTGGCTCCCTGCTCACCTGTCCCACGGCAGCTCTATTACTTTAGGGAGAGGTGCCTGCTGACGGTCCCAGGAGAATGGCAGCTCTACGAGGGGCCGGGACCCTGTCTCCGTGGAGCACGTGCTCCGTGAAGCAACAGACGTCTCAGAGAAAGAGACAGAGTCCGAAGCCCAGGGCTGGCCTCCCAGGGCCCTCTCTGCCTTCTTGGCCAGACCGGCGCCTCTGAGCACCTGTCCTTGCACTGACCCTGCATACGTGCTGCTTTTTTTCCTCCCATCTGGGCTCAAACTCCCTGTTCCCGTGGTCCCTCCTGAGCCAGGTCTAGAGAAGGATAGAGCTTCCTCTCCAGGGTTCATCAGACAGCAAGGGGGATGATGATCAAAGAAGATGGATTAGAAGAGATGGGGGCGGGGGGAGGTGAACATCGAGCCTCAAGTCCAAACAGGGCACATGGGCTGTAGCGGGGTGGGGCTCGAGGAGGGGAGCTTAGACTGGTCCTGAGAGGGAGTGGAGGTGGGGCGGGAAGAACTTGCAGGGAGAGGCAAGGTCCAGTGCAGATGCCAAAAGGTATGGGGGGCGTGGCACCATCCAGGAGCGTGGAAAGCAGGCCAGAGCCCCAGTGAGGATGCTGGGAGGATGGAGGCTGGACACGGGTTATCCAGAGTCTGAATTGACCCCCGAGGGAAATTAACCTGAGGTTCCTTTTCACCCTTTCTTCTTCTGCACAGACCCTCCAGGCACAAGAAAATAACACTTGCACCTTCCAGAAAGGGCTTCTCCCTGCTGGGGAAGAAGGACCCAAGGATCGAACCCGGGTCTTCTGCGTTGCAGGCAGATTCTTTACCAGCTGAGCCAGTAGGGAAGCCCTGGAGAGAAAGTAAGGACGCAGAACAGAGAGGACTGGATGGATGGGGGGAAAGTGGTGGTGGGGGGGAGTGGGGAGAGGCAGAGACAAGAAGAGGCCGGTGTAGAGAAAGGACTGTGACGTTTTTTGTTGTTGCTGTTTGTTTTCTTTTGCCTAAAGTCCAGTCCACTGATCTTCCTGTCATGGGCACCCAGTAAAGCTGGCTGAACGGAAGCAGAGAGGGTCTCAGGGCTGGGCGGGGTGTCCCAGGAAAGCTCGGTGGGTGAAGGGAGTCCAGAAACTGGGAGCACCAGCCCAGCCAGCTCAGTGCCCCTCCGCCCTGCACACCGGGAAGCCCCGGAGAACACACCTGCCCCAACCACGATGGGCTTGTGTCCGAGCAGCCTTGGGTCACCACTGTGGTGAAGGAAGGACAAGGCCATTATGCAAAGGGGAGGAACCGTGGCATCTTCCAAAAATGGCAACCTCAATATTTCTGGTTGCACGTGTTCTTCTGGAGCCTTGCCCATCCCCACCACGGGGTGGAATCTGCGTTCTCCCCTTGAACCTGGTGGGCCTCTGTCTATCTCGATGAACAGGCATGGCAGGAGGGATGCTTCCTGACTTCTAGGGCTCTCTACAACTTCTGTGTAAGAGGGTGAGCTCCCTTAAAGCCCCCGTGGAAGACACCACACAGGAGGCAGACAGACCCCGGAGCTTCAGCTGACCAGCCTCCAGCCTAGACACCAACCTGTGGCTGAGGGATCTTCAGGTGCCCCCCAGCCCCATCCACCCCAACCCCATGGGAGACCCCAAGAGAATGCCCTGGCTGAGCCCAGTCATCCTTCAGAACCACAAGAGAGAACAAGAAAATGATTGCTATTGTTTCAAGCCTTTGATGGTGGGAGGCAGGTTGCTAAACAACAGATACAGGTGTAAGGAGACCAGGACCTTCCTGAAATCTGTGCCTGGCCAGGGGCAGTGAGATGCACCTGCCAACTAACAGAGAGGAGTCCACATGGAGAGATGTCAGTGCGAGGATGCTGACATCCAGTCACTCCAAGGTCCTGGGGGCACCCCAGTACCCGAGATGCATTGCACATGCCTGGTCCAGGAAGCTGGCACGATAGATGGCCCTGCCAGGGGGAGTATCCCCGAGATGCAGGAGGGCTAATCTCCTTTGCTGCAGCAGCTCCCCAGAGGAAGGCTGGAGCTTTTCTCCCACGGGGTCAAACATCCCAGCAATGCCGCCCTGACTGCGGCTCCATATTGTTTCCTCTTTCCCTAGGATGACGCCTGCTCCTAACTGTGGCTGGCACTGTGTGGAGTCTTCACCAGTTCCCAGCACAGGCATCACACCCTGGGTGCCCAGTGACCACCCTCCATCTGCCCCATGGTACTTAATGCCTCCCTAGTCTCCTTCTCCTCCTGGGTCTATCACGGTATCCCCCAGGAACATTTTTGCTCCCTCTACCCCCAAGGGACGTTTGGCACTGTCTGGGGACATTTTTGGTTGCCATGCTTGGGGAGTGGGGTGCCAGTTCAGCTTGCAGGCAGAGGCTGGGAGCGTGCCATGCAGCCTGCAGCACTCAGGACAGCCCCCGGGACGGAGAATGACCCAGTCCCAACTGTCAGCTGTGCTGGGGCCAGGAAACCCTGCTCTCTCTCGAGTCCTGCTTGCCTCACATTTCATCCCTATAGTACTTTGTTCCTTTGCTTTCCATGGTGACGGCTAGATACATGACCCTTCCTGAGACTGAGATACTGGTATGTGCTTCCCAGGTGGTTTGGTGGTAATGAATCCACCTGCCAATGCAAGAAATGCAGGTTTGATCCCTGGGTCAGAAGATCACCTGCAGAAGAAAATGGCAACCCACTCCAGTATTCCTGTCTGGGAAATCCCAAGGACAGAGGAGCTTGGTGGGCTACAGTCTATGGGGTCACAAAAGAATTAGACACAATTTAGTGAAGAAACGAGACACTGGTATCTAACAATCTCCAGCAGGCCTGATGCCCTGCTGACGGGACGAATCTCTTTTGGCCGAGGCAGCCTGGTGAGTCTCAGCTTTGGAATGGAGGGGAAGGAAGTCCCGAGGAGCCAATGGTGCCCCCACTCCGGGCGCTGGTGGTGGTGGTGGGGTTCCTAAACGAAGCGTACACTCTGCCAGGACCCGGCCGGAGAGATGAGTCCCAAGGGGCCGCCCCTTCCGTGACTGCTTCCTTGCCTGGAGCAGCCCAGAAAAGGGTGCCCCCAACCAGAACGATGCTTCCATACAATCACATCACATTGTATTAGCGCTGTCAGGGGCAGGAGGGGGAGTGGGGCGGGGAGGGGGGTGCTCCACTCTGCTCACATCCCAACCCTGGCTGTAACACGGGGCTTCAGTCTCCTTCCGTGAGCCGCACACAGAGCTGGAGCAAGAACAGATGATCCAGGCCGGATGTGTTCCCTCCCTCCCTCCACCTGATGCTCCTGCGGAGAGCTCTGAGAGGGAGAAGGAGAAGGGAGGATGGAGGGGGACGGGGTGCCAAGGCCTCAGGGGCACAATGTCGCGCACCGAGCTTGCGTGTATGACCAGAAGGAGGCCGGGCTCCGTGCGCCGGGAGGACACAGCCTGTTGTCCATCTCTGCTCCCTAGCTCCCTGTGAGAGTGGCCCCCATGGGGACCCCCTGATAGCAGCGTTACCTGCCAGTTCTCTCTTGCCTTCCTGCCAGCCACAGCCACATCCTCGCTGTCCTCCTCAACCCCTCTGTGCCCCAGGCCCCCACAGGAGAGGAGGTGGAGCCAACCCTCCTTCTAGACTCCTACTTCTCAGAGCTCCTTCCTCACTCCAGGAGGATCCAGCCAGCAGGGGTCTACTTTCCTGACTTCCTAGGGGCCTTCACAGTGTCGAACTAAAGGAAAAGTCTCACCGTGGCTGGGGCAGCAAACGCAGGGGAAAGATCACATAGGGGACTGTGGTAAGAATGAGCACAGGAGGGGCTTCCCTGGTGGCTCAGGGGTGAAGAGTCTGTCTGCCGATGCAGGAGGCACAGGTTCCATCCCTGGTCTGGGAAGATCCCACATGCCGCGGAGCAGCTGAGCCCACGCGCCACAACTACTGAGCCTGCACTCTAGAGCCTGGAGGCTGCAACTACAGAAGCCCTGGCACCCTATAGCCTGTGCTCTGCAACAAGAGAGGCCACTGCAATGAGAAGTCCATGCACTGCAACCAGAGAGCAGCCCCAACTCGCCACAACTAGAGAAAAGCCTGTGCAGCAATGAGACCCAGCACAGCCACAAGTAACTCATTAAAAATTATTCAAAAGAATGAATGTGAGAGGTTTCCTCACTCTGATCCCCAGGGAGAGAAGAGACCACCAGTGACACACCCGTAAAGTTCTGCACCACATGGGAAAAGGAGAGATGCAAATGCCACCTTGTTCCCATTTCCCAGGTGGGTAAGTTTTTGAGGCTGAAAACAGCAGAGGCACTGCAGACAAAGTGGGTGCTGGGAGAGGAAAAGGTCCAGGCAAGGGGGAGTGAAGAGCCTCCCAGCTTCTCCTGGAAACATCAGGGAGAAATGGCCGTTGCATGAGCCCTGAAAGCTGGGGCAGGAGACTTCACTGAGTTTCCTGAACTTTCCTCCAAACACTAGCTCCTCTGTCACCTCCTCTCCAAAGCTTCAGTGTCTGTCAAAGCCAAGTGCTAGAGCCGACCCCGTGGGGTATTCAAAACCAGCCGCGTGTACCTCCTCCCCTCAAGCCTTGCTCTCCCCAAAGGTAATGTGCAGTTTGCAGCTATTAAACCCTTACTAAGTGTCAGCCTCTGGCAAGTAGAGCTTTCCACGCATTATTTAATTCCATCTTCATAGCCCTATGATGTAGATACTATTATCATCCCATTTTATGGATGAGAAAACTGAGGCTTGATGAGGATGGTGATTTGCCTCATGTGACACAGCCAAGAAGTGGTGGAACCAAGAAGCCAACTTCTAACTGATGGACACTCAAGTCCTCACTCTGGACCCTGCTATTTACAGATATTTGCTGATGTCTGGGGCTTCCCTGGAGGCTCAGGCGGTAAAGGATCTGCGTGAAATGCAGGAGACCCAGATTCGATCCCTGGGTTGGGGAGAAAGGAATGGCTACCCACTCCAGTATTCTTGCCTGGAGAATCTCATGGACAGAGTAGCCTGCAGGGTACAGTCCATGGGGATGCAAAGAGTCAGATGTGACTGAGCAACTAACACTTTCACTTCTTCACTGATACGTGTGCATTGCTTGGCTCTGTGTGGAGACATACAGGCCTGTGAGGATCATCCCACCCTGAGAAGTCGAGGATGGGGGGCTGGATCCCAACAGCAGTAGCTATAATGCTATGGTAGCTATAGTGCACACATGGCTTTTTCCATTCAAACCGAATAAGATAAAAAATTCAGCTCTGTGGTTGGATTAGTCACACTTCCAGTGTTCCCCATGTAGCTTGTGGCTACCATACGGACAGAGCAGAACATTCCCATCACTTCTGAAAGTTCTGGTGGACAGTGCTGGCTTGGAGTCTGCCCCACTGCACACCGGCCATGCAATGTTGGGCCAGCCAGCAGACCACCCTCCTCCTGGGGCTCCTGTGCCTGTACTGTAGCTGCCGAGGGTCCCACTAGACCTCACAGAACATGTGGCCCTTCATTTTTGAAATCCCCTGGATGAGGGCCTCGCTGGGCCTGATGCCGTGTGGGGGGATGATCTGAGCAGGGGTCTCAGACCTTGGAATGGAGATGTTATTGCTCAACATACATGAACTGAAGCCCGGTGCGGGGGCGATGTGCGGCTGCCAGGGGAAGCCACAGAATGTAGGAAGTAGTGAGACCTCAGGGAACTCAGATCCAATCCCCTCATCTCAGGAAAAGGCCAGAGACCACACAGGGATGTGGCCTGGCTCCTGGCTCAGGGAGCAGCAGAATAAGCGAAAAGTCACACTCTGACCCACAGGCCCACGGGGAGCAGAAGAACCCTGTCAACTCCTCGGGCGTTTCCTGAGATTGCAGAGGACCCTGTACGCGACAGTGGGGTGGGGGAGAATTCTTTGGGGAGAATTCCTACTGCCTCTGGAGAGATGAGGTCAGGGGCAGCAAGGAGAGATGTGCTCAACCTTGGGCATCTGATGGGCAGGAACCCCGCTGTGTGACGGCCAGGGCAGGACGGGGCCTCTGGGCGATCCATCCCTGCCCTGTTTACAGACCTGTCTCAGGTGCAGCCGGAAAGGGAGCTGGGAGCACAGGCTGCTGCCACAAGGCAGACGCTGTGAAAGAGCATTTATAACCAGAAGAGCTGGGAGAGGAAACGATGACTCATGGACTGCACACATCTGCCCCAGGAGGCTGGGGAGGGGGGTGGGGCAGTGCGGGCAGTGCTGGGCTGGTGGTGAAGCCATTGTTTTAAGAAAGAGGAGAAACCAGCCAACACTCATTTTTAAATTTTTAAAAAAAAAACTATAAGCACTATCTTTAAAAAACATATCCTACAAAATCCTGGCCCAGGACTCCTGAAAAGTGGCAAGCTCATCAAAGCTGTCTGAGAAACTGTCACAGCCAAGAGGAGCCTTAGGAGCCGTGACAACTAAATGCAACGTGGTATCCTGGATGGGATCCCGAGACAGAAAAATGACTGGGGAGAAACTCAGGAAGGTAAAGGATGGACTTTGGTTAATGATAATGTATCAGTATTGGTTCATTAATCGTAGCAGATGTCCCACACTTATAATGTAAGAAGTTAACAATCAGGGAAACTGGGGGTGGTGTGTATGGAATTCTCTGTACTTTTCATCTCAACTTTTCTATAAATCTACAACTGTTCCAACAAATAAAGGCTATTAAATTTTTTTAAGGTGCTTATTAAAGTGGCTTTTAAAAATTATAAGAATCACTTTTAAATGATTATTATTATATAACCTTTAAAAATGGGAAAATAGGGAGAGGCTGAATTTGCTCAGGATTCTACAATTTGCCAAGTGCGTTTGCCTATATTAATTGCATTTTTCACCATGGCCCCGGGAAGGAAGTATTATCATGATTCCCATTTTCTAGAAGAGGAAACTGAGGCTCAGAGTGCCTGGATAACCTGCTCATTGTCACGCGGGCTAGGAAACAGGAGAGGAAGCCGAAACTGGAGACCTCCTTCCTGGTGCTTTTCCAACTGGCTCTGGGCTCCCCACTCTCTGCTGAGCTCGGCTGTGAGGGGAGACACCCTGTGACACCTCTCAGCAGGTGCTGTGGGGCTTGTGTGACCCTCAGCGGTAGGGTGAGGGTAGAGGCTGGGTGATCCACCTTTAGGGGCCAGGTTACAAAGACACGGGGCTGTGCGGTTTCAGCACTGGCAGCCTGGAGCCCTCCCTCAAGAAGCTGAGGGCCTTTGGGGGCACCTGGCCAGGGCAGCCACCTTCCCCTGAGAGCCGTGAGGGCAGTGGGGACCGTGGGGAGCTATGTAAAAGGGGCAGTGTGAAAGCTCAGAAGTGGCCCAGTGAAAATCAGAGGCAGAAGGAGCTCGGCTCTTGGGTCTCCCAGCCCTGGGGGCCACCATGGCCATCACCTGTCACAAGAGGCTACCAGCAGCAACTCCAGGCTGTATTTAGCTGCAGGGCAGCCTGGCTGAAGGTCAGCCTGGATCTCCAGCCCTTCCTCCAGAGAGGCAGACTTTTCTTCCCTGACTCAGTGCTCAGCACAGCCAAGGTCTGCAGTACAAGTGGCTCACATCAGAGCCGCCTACAACAGTTAGGGTTACTCTGGTGCGGCTTTGAGCTGACCCTCTGGGAAGGTGGTAGAAATCTGTGGATTAACTACTGCCAGGCAGCCCTGTGAAGGAAGCCCTGTTGGGAGATGTACAAGTCCAAGGACAGCCCCGGCCCAGGTTCCCTGGCAAACTGAGTGAGTCTCTGGGTAAAAAGTACAGGTAAGGAAATACAGTTTGCTTTGAGAATGTTACCTCCATATTTCCTCAACAAAGCCTCATGGCAACTCGTGATGGGAGTGAGAAGAGTGTAGAAAGATTTAAAATCATATTCAAGTTCTTTCCTTGGGCCATTTTTAGCTTTGTGGCCTTGCATGGAGTCCCCACCTGCTGCCGCAGCTTTCTTATCTGCATAGTGGGGTGAAAATATTTATTTGGATGAGATAATAATAATATCACTACATGTAATAATATTTATGACATGAGATAATGAGATGAAAATGCTCCATGAGTTGCACACTGTTTCTTAGTCACAGGGGCTTCCCAGGTGGTGCTAGTGGTAAAGAACGTGCCTGCCAATGCCGGAGACGTAAGAGACACGGGTTCGATCCCTGGGTCAGGAAGACCCTCTGGAGGAGGGCATGACAACCCAGTCCAGTATTCTTGCCTATGAAATCCCAAGGACAGAGGAGTCGGGAGGGCTACAGTCCATAGGATTGAAAACTGGACATGACAGAAGCAATTTAGCACGAATACACAGGGTCACAGGGGCTGTTATCACTCCTCGGCTAAGATAAAAGATCTGGTGGCCTAGCCCAAGATCTCCACTCAGTGTCCGGCATGAGGAGTGATTCTAGAACAGTTGAATGCCCCATAGTAGGGAATCTTTGAGATCACCCTGCTGACCCTCCCCACCTTCCCTTTTTAGAAGAGGCTGAGGTTCCTAGTGATGACTTGCCCACGGTCCTCAACTGTGAGGTGAGCCTCGACTCCTATCTCTAGTCGCGTGGCAGGCATTGCTGCCGTTTGTTCCTGATGCTTCTGAACCTTCGGGGACCGGGTGACAGCCACCACCCCACACCCACCCTCTGCCCAGATGCCAGAGTCAGGGTGAGAGTTCAGTTCACCACATTTCACAGTTCATAGTCAAATCAGGATCCTCCAGTACAAAAGGCCAAGAGAACAAAATGGCCAATGTGGTATAAAAACAACAACAAACAAACAAAACTTAGAAATGGCAAACCTGATTACTGAGAAGTTTTTAAAGGACTTTAGCTTAAACTTGTTTTTATTTAATTCGGTGCATATCATGTGGATTTTTACCCCAGGAATGTAAACTTTTTGTGTCTCCTCTCCAAATGGCCTGACAGTATTCCAACAGGACTTACATCTTACAATTCGGTCCTTGAGAGATCATTAAGCTCTGAAGTGGATGTTTAGCCCAGGTGTGGAATTTAGCCCAGATATGACCGTTGCCATTTCTGTTTCCAGATTTTTCTAAAACCCCCGTGGTTAGCTGTAATCTCCATCAACTTCTAGCTCAATTAACTTTCATTTTCTCTAACCAATGGACTTTTCTGGAGTACCCACCTTAGGTGCCTAAGGGCCCCTGGGTCTATCTTTTGTGAGGGAGAGAAGGCAGGAAATGGGAGGTAGGTATTCTTTAGGTAAAAGTATGCTCTGGCATCTCAGGAATTTGCACACGGATGCTGAGCTCAGATAGTGGGGTTTGCACGCCTAGCTCTGAGTCATGCTCTCCATTTCCCAAGGGGCCCCCAGCATACCCTGTCTTAACATCTTAATGATTCACAGAGCGGCCCCGACATCCCTCAGAGGTTGAAAACTTTCCATGCCCCTTCTAGGGAGTCTAGCTCAGGGATTAAACACAGACCGTCTGCATTTGCATTCCAGGCCCTCGCTTCAGCTGTGGGATGACCTTAAGCAAGTCACTCCCAGGACAGAACCTCTCTGCTGGGTGGGCCAGGAAAGAAGGCACAATTCAAAGATGCTTAACTCTGTTACTGATGGACTAGTCTGGAAAACAAGTTGAAGCTGATGGCTCAAAATTAGGTTTTGGTTTATCGCAGCAAATAAGCTGCTCCAGCGATCGTAGGCTCATATCTACTAGGAGTAAAACATAATAAGCGTGGATTCTATGAGAATCTTAAACAGTGGTCGCAGGCCCCTTTGTTAAGACTTCTTCAAAGAAACCCTGGGGGCAATAAGCCACGAGGTCCTACTTAGAGCACAGGTAACTGTACTCAAGGTCCTGTGATAAACCATAATGGTAAGGAGTGTGAAAAAGAACATGTATATGTGTAATTGAGTCACTCTTACAGCAGAAATTAGCACAACATTGTGAATCAACTATCCTTCAGTAAAATCAATTAAAAAAACAAAAATAAAACGCAGGTGCTTTCATGTCAAAGCAGCCTGTAGGTTCCAGTCTCAGCAGGCACTGTATTCAGAAATCAGAGCCCGGCTTCAGAGAGCCTCACAACTCAGCTACTCCAGTTAAAATTACTTAAGTGAACATTACAATTGCCTCTGTGACAAGAGCACCATGTCCACTGTTGTGATACCATGGTGAGCTCGTCCTGCAAACACTGAGGACACCCTGGTACGTTAACTTCCTCCCCCCAGTGACTACTAGGGTTTCCTCTTCCTTTACAATGAGTCACCATCCCATCCCTGAACCACAGAGAACTGATGTCTCAGTGCTGCAGCTGACCCGGGGGAGTCCTCCTAACTGGTCCTCAGCCTGGAGCCTGACTGCTCCGTGGGCCACTAGTAACACTGGCTCCGGGAGATGCAGACGCTCCGGGTGGCTGAGATCCAGGAGCTCCTCTGTCTCCCAGTGGGAGCATGTTTGTAACTTCAGCAACTAGCCCAGCACTTCCCTGGTGTTCCAGAGGCTAAGACTTCTCATTCGCACTGCAGGGCAGGGGCCCGGGTTTGATCCCTGGTCAAGGAACTAGAACCCATGTGCCACAACTAAAGATCCCGCATGCTGCAACAAAGATTGAAAAGTCCATATGCTCCAACTGAGACCCAGCACAAAAATAAATACATAGTAAAAATAATAATAATCTCAACTCTTTAAAATGACAACAGCAACAAACAGCCCAGTCTGGTGCAGGGGACACAGGGGGCCTCACTGCACCTCTGTCTATTTGTCTACCACAGCACAGGATCCTAAGGAGACAAGACATTCCAGGAAGCTTCTGGAAATGGAAATTGCCAAAGGGTTTAGCAAGAGAGCGGAATCATAACTATCCCTCACTCTTTGCACCCACAGCTGTGTCGACAGGCCCCTGTAGCCTGCTTAGATGCCATCACTTACCTAGGGCTCCTTGGCAGATGTCTGTGCGAGTGGCTCCTCCAGTAATAAATTGGGGATTATCGCAGATCTCCTGAAAACGAGACCCACAAAGTATTGTCAACATATATGCCATATGCTTTTGTAGTTAGGACACCTCAGTTTCCAACAGATGCACCAAACCCCTCTGTCTCTCCCGTCTCCTCTAGGGAACGCCTGGCCGTTAGACTGCCATGGGGTCCTTCTCTGACCCCTGCTCTGTGGGTCCTGATAGGTGGTAGGGGATCCTACTGCTCCACCAGATCCCAACACCCCATACTGCTTGGAGCCTACTTCATCATGCCACTTCCTAGGGCCAGGGCGGTGGCAAGTCCAGCCTCCTCTGGGGGCCTGGAGATGCTCCACACTCTAAAGTTGCCCTGCCCACCACGCCCGCCCCTCTCCTCTTTTCCTGCATGGGATTTCTCCTCTCCTACCCAGTTCCCTCCTTCTCCACATCTTAACATATCTCAAGACTCACTGCCACCAACTCCATGAAGCCCTCCTTCACAGTCTGGCCCTCACTCATCCTTTCCATCCTGAATCCCAGAGTATCTGTACTCTGCAATTCAGCAGCTAGATGTGTGCTGTGCATGGTGCTGGATACCACTATGTCTTCCTAACACTTATGCTTCTTGAGGGCAGGGGGAGGTATCTAGCTTTCTGGATTTGCCCACAGGCCATGATACTCGGGGCGGAGGGTCCGCATACTATGAGCCTGCTGTATGTCAGTATTGTGTGTGGTGCTTTATCTCAGGAACATGGATGGGCAACAACCCCGTTTTATAGGTGAGGAAACAGGCTAAGAGATGAGCCACGTATCCCAAGATGCATCGCTCATGGCTGTAGACAGCAATGGGATTTGACTGCTGTAAACCATACACTCCTTCCCCTCCTGAACTGCCTCTAAATGATTACTAACAAGCCAAAAAGGGCTGTCCCACAGGTCGCCTACTGGAAGCCAACTTTGAGTAGGGCTGGCCCCTCTGCTGCCCTCTCTGAGCACGCTTCCTGATTCTGAAGAGCCCCACCCAAAACCACAGAGGAAGCACAGAGCATAAATCTGGGCTTCCCTTGGCCGGGACCCTTTGATTTGGAGGAGCTCCACCCCAGAGTGCCCCGAGGGCCCCCTCTGTGTCAAGCAGAAACGTTTCCTGGGTGAGGCCAGGATCTAGCCCCTGTCCATCGTGGCTTAGACTGTAGACCCTTCTGGAATCCACAGCAGAGCACACTCCTCTCATGCCTGAATTGTCCCTTCCCTGTTCGGGTGGGTCTGTCTGGGGGAAGACAGGCACAGTGAGAATGCTTTTTTGCTGAGGCAGAGGAAGCCAGCTTTGCCCGAGGCCTGCCAGCCAAGCACTTATCCTGCTGATGGAATACACGGAGCTTGGTGCTGGGAGCCTAGAAATCATATTGATAATCCTCGGTGCGCCAGGCACTTATCCCAGAAGGGTTTTTCCATTATTTTTGAGAAATTTTTCACGTCTTTGGCAGCCTCTCCAAAGAAGGCAAAGTTTAGAGTGGCTCTTAGAGATGCTTCAGGAAATTTGTACACAGCATGAAGGGCACGAATTAAATACAGAACATCACAGTCTCAGGAAAGGGGTTGAGATCCTGGGCTTTGGAGTTAGCTGGAGTGTGACTCCTGGCTCTGCCACTTCTTATATAGTGGGTTCTATGACCCTGGCAAGTTACTTCACCTCTTTTAGACTCAGTTTCAAAAAAAAAAAAAAAAAGACTCAGTTTCCTCATCTGTATAATGGGGATAGTGATGACAAGTGTACCTACAACATCTGAAGGTTAAATGAGATGACTATGGATGTGTGTCTCGTAAGCACTATATCAGTTACCGACTATTATAGCTACTGAAGGAGTATCATAATCACTGAACTTGGAGGCAGGAGATGCAGGCTTGAGGCTGAATTCAGCTAGCTGAGTGTAAACAAGTCATTAAGGTCTCAGAGGCCTTAGATCAGAGGTCTCCAACCTTTTTGGCACTAGGGACTGGTTTTGTGGAAGACAAATTTTCCCATGGACAGGGTGGGGGTGGGGAGATGGTTTGGGGATGATTCGAGCATGTTACATTTATTATGCCGCCGCTGATACACCAGGAGACTGAGCTCAGGTGGTAATGTGAACAATGGGGAGCAGCTGTAAACACTGATAAGCTTTGCTTGCTCACCAGCTGCTCTCCTTCTGCTGTGTGGCCTGGTTCCTAACAGGCCATAGGCACCGGTCAGGGCAAGGTGGGGACTGGCATGTCTGCCCTCGCTCCAACCTGACTGGTGCCATCCCTGATGGTGACCAGCCCACAGTGACTTTAGCCGTGTCCTCTTCCCGTCTGTGGAGCCCTCTGTGGCCAGTGTTGAGAAACCCCCTCTGAGGAAGGGCAGCCCTTTGGCTCCAGGGCTGGCCCGCTCCCCTCCCTCCTCTTACTCCCTCCTCTCACTTCCTCGGGGCCTCCTTTTTTCTTTAGTTCCTTTCTCTCTGGGGCTTGACATATGCTTGTGTGCGTGCTCAGTTGCTCAGTCATGTCTGACTCTTTGTGACCCTTTGGACTGTAGCGCACCAGGCTTCTCTGTCCATGGGATTCTCCAGGCAAGAATACTGGAGGAGGTTGCCATGCCCCGCACCAGGGGATCTTCCCCATCCAGGGATCGAACCTGCATCTCCAGTGGATCCTGCATTGCGGGTGGATTCTTTACCACTGAGCGCCAGGGAAGCCTGGGACTTGGCATATAAAACATTCCAATTGCTCTCGTCTGAAAACACAACCTCTCAAGTCCCAGGTCCCACTCTCCCTGCCACCTTTCCTCCTTTCCTTTCGCAAGAACGCTTCTGGAACTACATGAGCACGCTCCTCATTTCTGGTTCCTTACTTTGGGGTCTACAGCCATCTGGCTCCTACCCACTGCAATTCGGTTGTTGTTGTTCAGTCACTAAGTTGTGTCCAACTCTTTTTGACCCCATGGACTGCAGCATACCAGGCTCCTCTGTCCCCCATTATCTCCCAGAGTTTACTCAAATTCATGTCCATTGAGTTGGTGAGGCTACCTAACCATCTCATTCTACCCCATGGCAATTGCTCTGTTAAAGTCACCAGTGACTTGCTTTTGTCTAGATCCAGTGGATACATTTTTGATTGTCTCACTTGACCTGAACTACAGCCGTGTTTGAGAAGGCAGAGAAGGTGGCTATGAGCTGTGGACTCTAAACACCCCCAGGCGGACAGTCCTGGCTCCAGCCCAAGACACCTGAATAAGCAGATATTTAACCTTCTCAAGCCTCAATTTCTTCAGCTGCTGAATGGGTCTATACCTGTTGCCCTCCCCATTGGTTGTTCAGCTCATACCCCTTTCATGCCCTAACCTGGGGCTCTAAAATGGGCTTAGATTTCCATTTTCCCATCTGGAAATCCTACAGGTATTCCCAACTGTTGGGTGACCTGTCTGTCTAGCCCCTAATGCCTTCAGAGGCAAAAACCAATATGCACTATGCCTAGCATACAGTAGGTGTTCAACATAAGCTTACAGAATGAATGAAAGAATAAGCAAAGAAGTATATAAATTCACTCCACAGACTGTCATGTACTATACAAACGTAAGGCAATTACATTCTCGTTTATCACTTTCACGGTCGTAATTTTTTTGAGGCTTGTTACAATCTTGCATTCATTCATTCATTCCACAAAGAGTCTTTTTGTTCACAAATGTATCCCAAGCATTTAAGACAGTGCCTGACATTTAACAGGCACTCAACAAATACTGTTAAATGAATGAATGAACAAATGAATGCTTACTCTGAATGCACCAGGGATTGACTGGTGAACAATACCCACACGGTCCCTGCAGTTCAATAGGAAGGACAAGCAAATGTATGTAATTATGTGAACAAACTGTGAAATGCTGTAAAGGAAATCAGCAGAGTTCATGATGAAGAATGACAAGATGAGAAGCGGGGCTGCAAAGAATGGTCAGGACAAAATCTCTTTGGGGAGGGAACACCTAAGTCCCAAAGAATGAGTGAGCCAGATTCCAGAAAACTGAGAAAGAGCATCTCTGGCCAGTGAGGCAGGAAAGAGCAAGGTGCCCTTGAGAAACTAAAAAGTGCTGGGCTTGGTGAGTCAGTGGAGAGAGGAAACTCTCTCTTTTAGATAAAGAAATGGAGGCACAGAGGTTAAACAGCTCACTCAAGTTAGCAAGAATTGAACTCAAGTGCTCTGGGCCAAGGGTACCTCCTATTGCACTTGCTGCTTGCAGGCTGGGTTTGGGGTAACAGAAGGTGACCAGCCGATGGGGGTGGGGGTGGGGGTTCAGGGGAGGGGAAGCAGGACAGGAAGGCTTATTTTCCTAACAAGAATCTAGAGGCTGGATTTCCCAGGAGGCCTCCTTGAGGTGTGGTGGGGGAAGGTCAGCGAGGTGTCTGTCCCATAGGAGGTGGGGCCAGGAGGGTTCCCAGGGACACAGGATGTACAAACTGATCAAGGAAGCAAACTGCACCCAAGGCCTGCCAGGGCACGGAGAACAGAGATCCAGGGCCGGTAGGAAAAGGGAGCTCAGAGGAGGCCGGGAGATTCCCGGATGAGGAGCAGGAACCGGCTCCTGGCTGTATCTCCCCTATCCTTTTGATAATCACCAGGGTAAATATTACAGGGAGCTGTCTTGCCAGTTCCCATCTGGAAAAATAAACAGGAAACTGAGTGGATAAATCTAACCATCACTTCAAGAGACAATCCCTAGTCACAACGTCCAGGCCATGCGTGGACTTTCTCCCTGAAGCAGAGATAACCGAGTTAGAGACCGACTTTCCCCGTGAAATACCGTAACACTCACGCCCCGGTCTCCCACCCACCCCCCACCCCCGGCCTCCCTTCTCCGCTATCCGGAATCCAAGAAGTTTCCTCCAGGTCCCCTTATGTCACCCGCGTTTTTGTGAGTTTTTGCCAGTGGGCCTGCTAGTGGGATCTGTGGGCAGTGTGCACCTCGGCGCGTCCTAAGGGCCCTGTGGGTGGCAGATGGGACGCGGGCGACCCCGCGCCAGCGGAGCCCCGGATCGGGTTCCGGGCCGCGGGGCTCGCTCCCCGCGCTTCCGCGGCTCCCCGCGCGCGGGGCCGGGTTCTCGCCCGCTCGCAGGCCCGGCCGCCGCACCCCCGGGCCCCGCATCCCGCCCCGGGCGCGCTCCCTACCGTGGGCCGCTTCCACTCGATGCCCCGGGTCTTGCTGGAGTAAGGTCCCAACTCCTTGAAGCCCAGGGAGGACGGCAGGGCCGGGAAGGAGGGGTCCTGGAACAGCGCCCCGGCCTCCAGGCACTCGTCCCGCAGCGCCGCGTAGTCCTGGTTGAGGTACTTGACCGCCCTCTCGTGTGAGCCCAGCCCCTCGGCCGCCTCCCGGTCCTTCGCCAGCTTGGCCGCGATGCCCGCCATGGTTGGCCCGGTGCCGCCGGACGAGCGAGCGAGGGTCTCGGCTGCGGCGATTAGCAGCGCTCGGCAGGGGCGCGGCCAGGTCCCTGCGCGCGGCAGCGGGACTGTGAGCTGCCGCCGCCGGCGATGATTCACCGGGTCCGGCAGCGCCCTCCGCCCGGCGGGCGTGGCCTGGCCGCTCCCGGCCTGCTCGGCGCCCCTCCCGGGACCCTAGCGGCCTGCACAGCGCCAGCCGGACGGCGGTGGCCCGCGGGGCCGGTGCTGCCACCTGCGGACGACTCCCGGGATGGCCGAGCCGGCCGGCTGCGAGCACCCCGGGCATCCCGGTGGAAAAGCGGGGACTCAAATCCAGCCTCACTTTAGCCGGTTTCCCACTTGCTGGAGAAGGCTGGCGAAAACCCAAGGCTGGGCCTATCCTGACTCTCCAGGAAACACCCTGTGAGTCAGAAGGGGATAGAGCTGGAGGAGACGAAATCAGCTCTGTAAGAAGGTGGTTTCTCTGCTATAGACCCCATTTGACAGATGGGAAAACTGAGCAACAGTGAGGTTAGATGACATCACCCGGTGTTGCTCAACTAGTTTGGGGTGGAACAAAGACTCCAAGTTACCAGAGGCATGTTACAATCAGAAGGCTACACACTGCTACTGGTTAGCTGTATGATCACAGATAGCGGGGCCAGATTTGGCAAATAAAAATATATCCACCTGTAATCAGATCAGATCAGATCAGATCAGTCGCTCAGTCGTGTCCGACTCTTTGCGACCCCATGAATCGCAGCACGCCAGGCCTCCCTGTCCATCACCAACTCCTGGAGTTCACTCAGACTAACGTCCATCAAGTCAGTGATGCCATCCAGCCATCTCATCCTCTGTCGTCCCCTTCTCCTCCTGCCCCCAGTCCCTCCCAGCATCAGAGTCTTTTCCAATGAGACAACTCTTTGCATGAGGTGGCCAAAGTACTGGAGTTTCAGCTTTAGCATCATTCCTTCCAAAGAAATCCCATGGCTGATCTCCTTCAGAATGGACTGGTTGGATCTCCTTGCAGTCCAAGAGACTCTCAAGAGTCTTCTCCAACACCACAGTTCAAAAGCATCAATTCTTTGGCACTCAGCCTTCTTCACAGTCCAACTCTCACATCCATACATGACCACAGGAAAAGCCATAGCCTTGACTAGACGAACCTTTGTTGGCAAAGTAATGTCTCTGCTTTTGAATATGCTATCTAGGTTGGTCGTAACTTTCCTTCCAAGGAGTAAGCGTCTTTTAATTTCATGGCTGCAATAGGGAAGAACAAATGTGATTCCATATTAGATCTGTTGTGTTGCCTGTGCTTACTCATATTGGTTCTGCATCTTTTGTTAAAAAAAAAAAAATGTTGCCTATAGCCTGAAATATATAGGGGAGCCTAGTTTCAGGGCTCTCACCTAAAAGAGTCCATTCATATAGAGATAAAAATTTGGGGAACAGAGAATAACATTTGTTTCATTGAAGATTTATGGGAATGTCTTGACCTGACCTACATGGACGGCTAAGAAAGGAGTCCAACACCAAGAAGTTTGCAACAGCTAACCATGTCCCTCCCTCAGCTTGCCTTTAAAGGTGCTTTGCTCAATCCCTTCAGGGAGTTAAGGGCTTTTTAACAATGAGACACCCCAGTCTCCTTGCATGACCCTGCAATAAACCTTCCTCTGCTCCAAACTGTTTTGATTTGTTTGGCTTCACTGGGTGTCAGGCACACGAAATTTCATTCAGTAAAACACCCAGCTAAATTCGAATTTCAGGTAAATACTAATGATTTTTCACTATACGTATGTTCCAAATAGTGAATGGTGGCATACTTACACTAAAAAATTATTTCTTATTTAAGGGAGCAAAATTTGCCACCTCAAAATGTCTTATTTGGCATGCGGATTATTTTGAGCTGAAAACAATGGAGGCTCAGAAGACTCAGGAAGAAACTGACCTTCCCTATAATGGCCTGAAGAATTTAGATAAAGGACCTGTTTCCAAAACAGAGCAATCAACAGAGATATCTGCAAAGATTATAGGCTCAGTGTGGTGGGGACCTTCGAGGCCTAGAGATCAGATACCTCTCTGTGTCCCATTGTCTCTTTGTCGTTCAGTCGCTAAGTCCTGTCCAACTCTTTGTGACCCCATGGACTGCAGCACACCAAGCTTCACCATCTCCCGGAGTTTGCTCAAACTCATGTCCATTAAGTCGGTGATGCTATCTAACCATCTTATCCTCTGTCACCCTCTTCTCCTGCCCTTAATCTTTCCCAGCATCAGGGTCTTTTCCAGTGAGTCAGCTCTTTGCATCCAATATTTTGTGGCCAAAATATTGGAGCTTCAGCTTCAGCATCAGCCCTTCCAATGAATATTCAGAATTGATTTCTTTTAGGATTGACTGGCTTGATCTCCTTGTAGTCCAAGGGACTCTCAGGAGTCTTCTCCAACATCACAGTTTGAAAGCCTCAGTTCTTTAGTGCTCAGCCTTCATTATGGTTCAACTCTCACATCCATGCATGATTACTGGAAGAAACCATAGCTTTGACTATATAGACCTTTGTTGGCAACATTATGGCCCTGCTTTTTAATATGCTGTCTGGGTTTGTCATAGCTTTCCTTCCAAGGAACAAGCATCTTTTAGTTTCATGGCTGCAGTCACCATCTGTAGTGATTTTGGAGCCCAAGGAAATAAGTATCTCACTGTTTCCATTGTTTCCCCATCTATTTGCTGTGAAGTGATGGGACCAGATGCCATGATCTTGTTTTTCTGAATGTTGAGTTTTAAGCCAGCTTTTTCACTCTCATCTTCCAACCTCATCAAGAGGCCTTTTAGTTCCTCTTAGCTTTCTGCCATTAGAATGGTATCATCTGCATATCTGAGGTTGTTTATATTTCTCCCAGCAATCTTGATTCCAGCTTGTTATTCATCCAGCCCAGTTAGTATATATATGTGATTTTGGTGACAGGAGATGAGTGTAGTCAAGCCCACATTTTGGCAGAAGGTTTCTGTCAGTCACCAGGAGCAGGTGTCTCTGTTAATGACTTTTGTGCTTTCCTAGATATAGGGAACGGCAAACAACTTCAGTATTCTTGCCTTGAAAACCCCGTGAACAATATGAAAAGGCAAAATGATAGGATACTGAAAGAGGAACTCCCCAGGTCGGTAAGTGTCCAATATGCTACTGGAGATCAGTGGAGAAATAAATCCAGAAGGAATGAAGGGATGGAGCCAAAGCAAACACAATACCCAGTTGTGGATGTGACTGGTGATAGAAGCAAGGTCTGATGCTGTAAAGAGCAATATTGCATAGGAACCTGGAATGTTAGGTCCATGAATCAAGGCAAATTGGAAGTGGTCAAACAGGAGATGGCAAGAGTGAACATCGACATTCTAGGATCAGCGAACTAAAATGGACTGGAATGGGTGAATTTAACTCAGATGACCATTATATCTACTACTGTGGGCAGGAATCCCTTAGGAGAAATGGAGTAGCCACCATGGTCAACAAAAGAGTCTGAAATGCAGTACTTGGATGCAATCTCAAAAATGACAGAATGATCTCTGTTCGTTTCCAAGGCAAATCATTCAATATCACAGTAATCCAAGTCTACGTCCCAACCAGTAATGCTGAAGAAGCTGAAGTTGAACGGTTCTATGAAGACCTACAAGACCTTTTAGAACTAACACCCAAAAAAGATGTCCTTTTCATTATAGGGGACTGGAATGCAGAAGTAGGAAGTCAAGAAACACCTGGAGTAACAGGCAAATTTGGCCTTGGAATACAGAATGAAGCAGAGCAAAGACTAATAGAGTTCTGCCAAGAGAACGCACTGGTCACAGCAAACACCCTCTTCCAACAACACAAGAGAAGACTCTACACATGGACATCAGATGGTCAACACCGAAATCAGATTGATTATATTCTTTGCAGCCGAAGATGGAGAAACTCTATACAGTCAGCAAAAACAAGACCTGGAGCTGACTGTGTCTCAGATCATGAACTCCTTATTGCCAAATTCAGACTTTAATTGAAGAAAGTAGGGAAAACTACTAGACCATTCAGGTATGACCTAAATCAAATCCCTTAGGATTATACAGTGGAAGTGAGAAATAGATTTAAGGGACTAGATCTGATAGACAGAGTGCCTGATGAACTATGGACATTGTACAGGTTTGTGCACATTGTACAGGGTTCAAAACCATCCCCATGGAAAAGAAATGCAAAAAAGCAAAATGGCTGTCTGGGGAGACCTTACAAATAGCTGTGAAAAGAAGAGAAGCGAAAAGCAAAGGAGAAAAGGAAAGATATAAGCATCTGAATGCAGAGTTCCAAAGAATAGCAAGAAGAGATAAGAAAGCCTTCCTCAGCGATCAATGCAAAGAAATAGAGGAAAACAACAGAATGGGAAAGACTAGAGATCTCTTCAAGAAAATTAGAGATACCAAGGGAACATTTCATGCAAAGGTGGGCTCGATAAAGGACAGAAATGGTATGAACCTAACAGAAGCAGAAGATATGCACAAGATCAAATGGCCAACATCCGCTGGATCATCGAAAAAGCAAGAGAGTCCCAGAAAAAGGTCTGTTTCTGCTTTATTGACTATGCCAAAACCTTTGACTGTGTGGGTCACAATAAACTGTGGAAAATTCTGAAAGAGATGGGAATACCAGACCACCTGACCTGCCTCTTGTGAAACTTATATGCAAGTCAGGAAGCAACAGTTAGAACTGAACATGGAACAACAGACTGGTTCCAAATAGGAAAAGGAGTACATCAAGGCTGTATATTGTCACCCTGCTTATTTAACTTCTATGCAGAGTACATCATGAGAAACGCTGGGCTGGAAGAAGCACAAGCTGGAATCAAGATTGCTGGGAGAAATATCAATAACCTCAGATATGCAGATGATACCACCCTATGGCAGAAAGTGAAGAGGAACTAAAGAGCCTCTTGACGAAAGTGAAAGTGGAGAGTGAAAAAGTTGACTTAAAGCTCAACATTCAGAAAACTAAGATTATGGCATCTGGTCCCATCACTTCATGGGAAATAGTTGGGGAAACAGTGGAAACAGTGTCAGACTTTATTTTTCTGGGCTCCAAAATCACTGCAGATGGTGACTGCAGCCATGAAATTAAAAGATGCTTACTCCTTGGAAAGAAACTTATGACCAACCTAGACAGCATATTGAAAAGCAGAGACATTACTTTGCCAACAAAGGTCCGTCTAGTCAAGGCTATGGTTTTTCCAGTGGTCATGTATGGATGTGAGAGTTGGACTGTGAAGAAAGCTGAGCACCGAAGAATTGATGCTTTTGAACTGTGGTGTTGGAGAAGACTCTTGAGAGTCCCTTGGACTGCAAGGAGATCCAACCAGTCCATCCTAAAGGAGATCAGTCCTGGGTGTTCATTGGAAGGACTGATGCTAAAGCTGAAACTCTAATACTTTGGCCACCTGATGCAAAGAACTGACTCATTGGAAAATCCCCTGATACTGGGAGGGATTGAGGGCAGGAGGAGAAGGGGACGACAGAGGATGAGATGGCTGGATGGCATCTCCGACTCGATGGACATGAGTTTGGGTAAACTCCAGGAGTTGGTGATGGACAGGGAGGCCTGGCGTGCTGTAATTCATGGGGTCGCAAAGAGTCGGACATGACTGAGCGACTGAACTGACTGAGATGTGAGAAGATGCATGAAATTTGGCTCATAAAACCTTCTGAAAATATCTATCTCAAGGCCTGTTCTGCCAGTTTTCCCCAGAGCAGTGAGTGCCTCATTTCTGATCCCTACCCTGAACTTCTTTCAGAGTGTGTTGAAGGTCAGCGACTGCAGTGGCTAGTGGAAACCAGATGGCAGGTGACAATTTTTAGTCAGCATCCAAAATGTCAGTAATCCCTGAGGCTGAGAAAGTCTGGTTTTGAGCACCTTTACCCAGGTTATCTGATTCCAGCTTTTCATTGTTTTTAAGTCATTTTACAACCTCAAATTGTAGACAGCTGTAGCAGTGCAAAATAATTTTTCTCTACATGCAGATTAATTCTGTCCAGTGGGGGGATCTCTCTATCCATCTTAGAGAAGCCTGTTGAGTCCATTTGCACATTCATTTTTAATATTCTTTATTCTTTACTTCATATAAACATGTGGTTCTTTGACTTTTTTATTTGAATCAGTTATTGTATCACTTAGTCGCTTCTTATTTTAGGTCTTCCCTGTAGCTCAGATGGTAAAGAATCATCTGCCTGCAATGCAGAAAACCCAGGTTGGAGTCCCGGGTCCAGTAGATCCCCTGAAGAAGGGAAAGACAACCCACTCCAGTATTCTTGCCTGGAGAATCCCATGGACAGAGGAGCCTGGTGGGTTACAGTCCAAGGGGTTACAAAAAGCTGGATACAACTGAGCAACTAATACTACACTGCCACTAGTTGCTTCATTTAATTAAGTTAAATAAAAAATTTAAAATGTGTCCATTAAAATGGGTACATCTATGAGTTATGATTTTACCATTTTAAAAAATTATCTTTTAGTTCAAGGAAAGGAGACCAGATAAAGTGGCATTTTAGTCAATCTTGAAGGATAGTTTGAGATTTAAACATTCAGAATTTTTTAGTGAAGCAATGCTCTTTAGGGATAGACTTAAAAGTCTTTGGAATTAAAAAAATGTTCCTGGTGCCCTGTGGAATTGAAACTGGTTTCGGGGGCTTCAAGAAGCTCTGATCCTTTAAATCTCAGTGCAGAAAGAATTCAGCAAGAGGTAAAGTGATAGATAAGAAGTGATTTATTAGAATAGGAACCTTGTGAGGCTTACAAGCGGGGGAGGAGGACAAGAGGGTGCTGTGCATTGAGCACTTAGTGGGCTACAGTTTTATAATCAAAGGAAAAGCAGGGAGGAGGGAAAAACCACCTTCTTCCTCATTTTTGAGTAGATGTCATGTTTCCACCATCAGTTCCTCCTCCAGGTTGGGTAGGGGAGTTTTCTTGCCCCTATATGGCCAAACCAAGACTGTCATGGCACTATGAAAAGATTATTTCAGGTCTCAGTACACTCAGGCCTTTCACTTTGAAGAGTCGCCTTTCTGTAAGTTATTATTATATTTTTTATGTGTGCAGAGAGCGTGTCCTAGGGGTTATTAACTTATTGAGCTCACTGGTCATGTGTGGGTCTCCTGCCACCGCTGTTTTATTGTTTTGGGGGTATGTCTGATGCTTCTGTTGCATGGTTTTGTTACTAAGCAAGCCTGCTTGATTTTGTGGTTAAGCAAACCTGGCTTTCTTGAGTGATCATAAACTTACTGTGGTCTCCCAAAGCCTCCTAAAGTTGCTTCTCTATCTAGTGATATAATCTCATAATGGGATTTCAGAGCTATTTGATTATCCTACTCTGTCCCTATCAGAATTAGATGAAGCCTAATCACCTTGCCAGGGTCTGTGCCTAAGCATCCTTTCATAGTCTTCAGTATATTTTACTGCTCTGTGCAGTGTAGACGTTGATAGTAATGCAAATAATTCTTGTCTGTGTATATGCAAATGAATTTCTTGGGATAGAAGTGCAATCAACCATCTTTCCTCCCTCAGTTTTGCGTATATTAACAAATTCCACTTAGTATTCCTAATTGTTCTTTCAGATTCTCCTTTGAACTAATTTTTCAAGAACATATACTGGTTCCCTCATTTGTTCATGAGTTAAATCAAAACTAAATAAATAAAATGGGTAAGAAATAATCAAAGAAAACAGAGGCATTTTTCCTTGGATGGGCATGTGCGCATGTGCCGTCCTGTCTGACTCTTTGCGACTGCATGGACTGTAGCCAGCCAGGTTCCTCTCTTCTTGGGCTTTCCCAGGCAGGAATACTGGAGTGGGTTGCCATTTCCTTCTCCAGAGAATCTTCCCAACCCAGGGTTTCAACCCGTGTCTGTTGAGCTGCACTGGCACGTGGGTTCTTTACCAGCTGAGCCACTGGGGAAGCAAGAGAAGGATATTGGGCAGGTAACACTAACTTCAAGTGTTTGCAGGATTGTCCTGGAGAAGAGGCAGCGTATTCATTCTGTGTTGCTTCAGAGGGAGAAAAGGAACTAGTGGCAGATTTAAAGGGGCATGGATTTTAATTCACCATGAAAACTAATTAAATAGTGGCTGGAGCTGTGCCATGTGCAATGGGCCACCTTGTGATGCTGGGAGTCCAGCACCACTGGTTGTGTTCAAGGGGTCAGGAGTTCCCCAGCTTGGTGAGTATCAGAATCACTTGGGTAGTGTGTTAAAAATACAGATTCTGGGCTGGGCAGCCAAGGCTCTGTAGGTCAGAAAGTGTTTGGTCTTTAATGATTGAGGGCCAGCCAGTTTGGGGTCCCTCTGCCAAAGGGGGCTCAGCGATGGGGGGTGGTGACCTCTGGGGTCCTTTCATAGCCAAAGATTCCATGACCAGAAGGTTTGCTGACAGGCGGTATGAGCCAATGCTGTCGCTACTTTCCCATCATCAGGGTGCCAGCTTCTTCTTTAAAGTCAGCACTGATGTTGATCTTGAGGGCCACACATCTGTTTTATAAGGGGTGGGGGGTTGCATTAGAAGGAACTACTTCTCTGCCCCTCAGAATCTTTTGGGGACTGCCTGTTGCTCCCCACTTTCTAAATTTCCTGGAGAGGAGGAAGAGCCATAGGATATGTGAATTGCATTGGCTGCACGAGTATATTTTCATATTTGAGGACTGAGCCCTTTGCACCAAGTGCTTCAGGAGTGGACTTCCCAGGCACGCCTGATTTTGTGGAATCAGCCTGCACTTGGTTTGGTTTTGTATTCACCGACTTTACTCCTCCTCCTTTATCTATTCTTGTCCTTGACCAGCTGTTCAGGAGTCCATTTCTTACCCTCTGCTTGACCAAACTTTATCAGGTTTCTCTCTTGCTTCCAAGCCCAAGCCAGCACAGAAAAAAATGGACCGGGCCCCCCTTATCAGCTTCTCCCGAGAATATGCTGACTTCAGCATGACCCTTTCCTATCCGACCCCGTTCGTTTCCCCTTGTTTGTCTGGCTTCCCCTCCAAACATTCTGCTTATCTCTGTTGCCCCTCCTTTACTCTATTAAACACACACACACACAAAGTCCTTTTTTGTTTGATTTTGAGACTGTTGCAGCTTTCTGCGACCAGGGAGTTCCCCTGATTGCAACAGCCTTTCTTTCTGATTAGTCTTCCCCGTCTAAGTCTGAATGTGTTTCATACACTACCAGCACTGGGCTTTGCTTTCTGTATGCTTGGGTGAAATGGGGGACACAGGCATTCATTTCTAGCTCACGGGTTTCTGATGCAAGAGTTTCATGAAACCATGCCAGTGGAGAAGAGAGGGAAGAGACAGCTCTTCATGGAAATTGTTAATTTCCTGCACTATTGAATTTCCATTGGGGCACTGAGCTCTGGGCTCTTGAGAGAAAGCTCGTGCACCCCTCCAGCAGCCAAGTGGGCAGACTGCTTCTCCAGCCGACTGCTGGAGGACAGCTGGTTCCAGGAAAGCACCTTCTCCCGGTCAAGTGGCTGAGGTCCCCCAGGCCTTTTAGTGACAAAGGCAAACCAGCCCTAACAGAAGTTCCCTGCAGCCCTTGGCAGAGGAGCCTCCTTGTCACCCTGGACTGCCTCCCTCTGGGCTGGTGCAATGCCCAATTTTCTCTGCAGCCCTGGCAACTGATTGGCCAGCCTTTAGGGCCTCTGCACACAGGACTCTCACAAAGGAACTCACATTTACTTGTAATTACACACGGTGATGATCACGCCCACCATTGGAAGAGATCCAGTTTTTAAAACCTGAATAACCACTGCCCTGTACTTCTCAGAGCCTCTCACATAATGCTATCTCGCTGGATCTGGAAAAACCTCATCTCTCTCTGACCGCACAATCCCTTCCTCAGGGCTCATCAGCACAGACATACATGCACCCCACCAGCCTCACCGATCCAGTGAGTCACCAGTCCTGAGAGCAGGGGTGAGTCAGTGCTGCTGGGATTACCCAAAGCTGCCTAGGGGTGAAGCACAAGTCTGTGCATCAGCAGGAGTGGGTGTGACAGAGAGAGAGAGGGAATGTGTGTGTGTGTCAGAGGGCCACAGCAAAGGAATTTCTTTTAGTAGGTTTTCTTTTCTTGATCAATATATTTTTAATTGAAGTATAATTGATTTACAATGTTGTGTTAATTTCTACTGTACAGCAAAGTGATTCAGTTAAATCTATATATACATTCTTTTTAAAATATTCTTTCCCATTATGGTTTATCATAGGATACTGAGTACAGTTCTCTGTGCTATGTAGCATGTGCTCAGTCACTCAGTGCAACTCCATGGACTGTAGCCCACCAGGCTCCTCTGTCCATGGGATTCCCCAGGCAAGAATACAGGAGTGGGTTGCCATTTCCTCTTCCAGGGGATCTCCCTGATCCAGGGGTTGAACCTGCGTCTCTTGCACTGGCAGACGGATTCTTTACCACTGAGTCACCTGGGAAGCCCTGTCCTATATAGTAGGACATCCTTTCCTAGATTTTTTTCCTGGAGATTATTTTCTGCAAGTGAAAAGAAGAGAAAATAAAGCACCTAGGTCATACCAGCTCCACAGCATGGCTGCTTGAGAGGTGACAGGGGCACAGTATGAAGGTCCTGGGGACACTCTTCCAAGCCAACTTCTTAACTGACCCCTCTATGTGCCAGGCTGATCTCTGCTCATTATACACGTTTGCACATTTAAATCTTTAATTGGTCAGGGAGATCTTATTTCCTCATTTGACAGACGAGGAAACTGAGGCCCAGGAGAGTGACAGCTATTATGTAATAGAGCCTTAGTCCTGTCCAGTCTCTTTTCCTGGCTTAGGAGGGCAAGGGGCCGCCTCTCCCTTAGGACTCAGGCTGAGGCAAAGTGAGTTCTGTCTTCTCCTCAACTTTCAGGTCCGTGATCAGAATCTAGCGGAGAACAGGGCGAATACGAATTCTGCAGTGTTAACAACATATGGTTTTGTTTTAGAGATTTCTCCTCGCTGGAGCTGCCGCAGACCTTATTCTTTCCTCATGCTTGTCCCATGAGGGTTGGAAGGGCCTGCTGGATTCCATCGAGCGGAGGGGGTGTCCTGTGTGTTTCCAAGGACTGGGCTGGGCCGCGCCCTGGCAAAGCAAGCTTCCAAAAGCCCAGTTTCCTGGGCCCTTTGATGATTTTATCAGTTGGCTGGAACTCCGAGGTTCCAAGGTATTTTAACCGACTCTTGCCAAGAGGCCAGGGAGGCAGGGCTGCTGGTACCTACCACACACCATCTCTGGGAGCAGCTTCCATAGAAGGGGTCCCCTGGTGATAGCTTTGCTGATGATGTTATATCTTGTATTTGTGGGGTCCTTTGGAGTTGTCAAAACACTAACCATCAATTCTCTCATAGCTTCAAATGGGGAAAACTACCTACGTCACAAAGTTCACAGAGTTGTTTGTAAGCGTCGAATTGCAGTGTGTGTGAAATTGCTGGCACTGGACTACCTTGGCCGATTCACCAGCAGCCGCACACCCTTGTCTTCAAGGCCGGGGTGTCCTTGACACTCTGGGAGCGATTCCTCTATTTTCACGCCGCCCGTAGCAGGTAAGGACCGCAGGGTGGGTGTTCTCTCCTCTGCTGGAAGCAATAAGCTCCAGTGTCTGCACCACAGGTGCTGGGAGGGGGGCTGGCCCCAACCATAACTTCCATCAGCAGAACCTCTAAGCCCCCCACATTAATACGTTTCTGAGCTGGAACAGGGGACTTATTAGGCAAAAAAGCCTCAAGACAAGGCCCCAGCGCACCCCACTATACCTACCACCCCCATCTCCAGCCCTAAGTTCTTTTATGTAGAAATTCTAGAACTGCCCCACGTATGCTCCAGCTCAGACGATGAGAAGTGTGTACTCGGCCCCCTCTGCCCTCCTTGTCTGCAGGCTTGGTGGCTGCCGTGTGGTTGTCCCCACCACGCCCACATGAGCTGTGACAGAAACCAGCTTCCCCAGTAATGTGTGGGGCTGTTCAGAGCAATGAGTAAACATCACCCGTGCTCATTTGTTTACACTGGGATGTGGGTAACTGCATCTTGAGAAGCCTGGCTCTGTCTGGTCTCTTGGATTCATTACTTCTCCCAATTCCATTCCTGTTTTTTTCTGCCAATTAGTTAACAGGCTTGTTATTGGAGAATGAACTTGAAAATGTTTCATAACCAGTGTCTCCAGATACCCACCCTTTGGAAGGGAAGCTGGTGGCCGCACTGATCTAGCCTCTGCTGGGTTAGGTGGTAATCCTACAGTGCGTGGACTGGGTCGACATGGGGCTGGGGTGGGTCTGGGGACTGCAGACTGGGCTAGAACAGTGAGCGGACATGGATGGGGCTGGGGCAGCCAGTTGCCAATCCTGCTCATTGGACAGGATACAAGGACAAGGACATAGCCCTCTCTCCTAATCCCTCTGTGTTAGTCGCTTGGTCATGATCAAATCTTTGCGACCCCATGGACTGTAGCCCATCAGGCTCCTCTGTCCATGGGATTCTCCAGGCAAGAATACTGGAGTGGGTTGCCATGCCCTCCTCCAGGGGATCTTCCCAACCCAGAAATCAAACCTGGGTCTCTGGCACTGCAGGCAGACTCTTTACCATCTGAGCCACCAGGGAAGCCCCATGCGCCTCCACATTCCCCACACTCTGTTACAGATGCTACTTGGCAGTTTTCGGTATTTTTTTCTCCTCTGTGCGATATCGCATTCCACCTGGGCTCAGGCACCACTCTCTTGCTGTTACTTTTTACCTTCTTTCTCCTTTAGGCACAGGGCTCGACCTAGTGACATCTTGTTTTTGCTGTCATCCAATTTATTCCTGGGACCTAGATTTAGGAACTTTTCCATTTCCCCACTCCCTTTGGCCGCCCATCAAGGCAACGTCTCAAAATGATCATGACTCAGTGTCAACACCAGGAACTTGAGTATGGATCTGAGGCAAGTGTCTTAATCTTCCTAAGCCTCAGTTTTTCCGTCTGTAAAATAAGGATGATTACATCGGTATTAATAAAGTACGGTGTGCAAACAAAAGAGACGTAAATATCTCTTGGGTTGTTGAGAAAAATCAAGTGAGAACTTGGGACTTCCCTTCTGTACAACGAAGCCCTGGAAGCACTCTAATTACAGAAGTGTTTCACCTTTTGAGAGCCCTGAGACAGAATCCCAGGGTCGGATGGAACTGTAGAGGCCTTCTCCTTCAGTGTTCGCCAAACTTTACTTAGCAGAGCGTAAGTTCCATGAGATGTCAATGGATGTTCTGTGGTGTTGTGGGTGTGAGTATGTGTATGTTAGCTTTTAGAGATCAAATAAATTTGGGACACATTTCAGATTATGTTCCCCTCTTGAAAATCATAATGTATATTCTTACGTTAAAGACTTCGGCAAGTCCCATAGCGAAGAATTCTGTTTTGCCTAGTTTGTCAATTTGGGTCCTCCAGGAAGCAAATGCCAGCATGAAATCAGACGTGCAAGTCATTGATTGGGGGTGATACCATGAAAGAGAAGTGTGCAGGGGGCAGAGGACGTCGGGGAGCCTTCCGACCACAGTACAAGCCTGACACCTGTGGAAAGAGAGAAAGAGAAGGAAAGATGACAGGGTTGGGGGGCCAGCAGTGCCACCCAAGAAAGTCCCAGCCAACCCACGAGGGACACCTGAGCAAAGTCGGCCTGTTAGAGGTGGACAGAAATGGCCAGCTCGGCGCCTCTGCTTTATTGTCGGGGGCTGGAGCAGCCTAGCGAGAGCTGGTCTTCATCTTGAATACCCTGCACATTTTTTTTTCTCTTATTCCTCACAGTAACCCTTGGAGATGGGTCTTGTCGTTTTCCCCACATTTACAGATGAGGAAACCGAGGCACCAGGAGTTGCAGTGACTTCCCTGGGGTCATCCAGCCAGTGAGTAGGGGAGTCCAGGGCCATGTGATTTGCAGAACCAATGGGGTGAAAAATGAACTTTCTAAACCTTATTCACCAGTATGCCCCAGACTGCAATGGCCACAGTCACTGATGGCTTCCATATTCTCAATCAAAGATCTTAGTTCTGGGGCTTCCCTGGTGGTCCAGTGGTTAAAACTCCTATTTCCACTAAATGGGACATGGGTTCAATACCTGGTCGGGGAACTAGATCCCACATGTGGCATTGCTGCTGCTGCTGCTAAGTCGCTTCAGTCGTGTTCGACTCTGTGCGACCCTATAGATGGCAGCCCACCAGGCTCCCCCGTCCCTGGGATTCTCCAGGCAAGATCACTGGAGTGGGTTGCCATTTCCTTCTCCAATGCATGAAAGTGAAAAGTGAAAGTGAAGTCACTCAGTCGTGTCTGACTCCTAGCGACCCCATGGACTGCAGCCCACCAGGCCCCTCCGTCCATGGGATTTTTCAGGCAAGAGTACTGGAGTGGGTTGCCATTGCCTTCACTGCACATGCGGCATAGCACGGTCAAAATAAATAAAATTTAAAAAGACATCTACATTTCCTAATGGCTCAAATTTTTTTTTTTTTTTAAAGAAGATCTTGGTTTCTCCAAGGCTATAGATGATATTCTGAGCCACACCCTTTGAGCTGTTTGGCAGGTTGGAAGGCTTCTCTGTTCTTGCCTCGTCCCGTGCAGCCCTTTCCCTCCTCAAAACCTTTCTCCTGCTCTGTTTCCATGGACACTCCCTCCCCTGGCTTGCCTCCCAGGTCTCAGCCTGTTCTTCCTCAGCCACCTTCACCAGCTCCCCTTCCTCTGCCTGTGCCCTTTATGTACAAGTGATTCAGCTTTTCCTGTTTCAGAATCTGCCTGGTCCATCTCCCACTCTTGTTTTCAACTTCCAGCCGTGGGGGCCACGTGGACATGCAGCCAGCGCTGGGAGTAGAACTAAGGTATTTGCACTGCCTGACGCTTCCTCCTTGGAGAGGTTGTTTGTCTTCTTTAATACACACACACACACCATGCACACACACAAGCGCATACTTGCACGGCTTTTCTACAGAGATATTTAACTTTCAGAGTGTTAATTTGGGCTTCCAGGCACAGTGAATCTTAACGGTGCCCAAGTCATTCTCCAGACAATTTATAACCTACATTTCCGTATGATTTAAAGCTTGGGAAAAGCTTCCTGAGCACTAGTCCCTCCTGAGGATGAGCCAGTCAGTTATGGAGCCTGTGACTGGCTGTCCCTGCCTGAGTGTTGGGCACCCAGGTTGTTCCTTGGCCCAGAAAGAGGCCTTGCCCAGCAGCTCCCAAGAGAGCCCCTGCCTGGGGCCAAATAAGGGAATATTACCAGAGGAGCCTCCCAGCTGAGTCCGGGTCTGAGTCATGTCTTAGCGATGTAGCTGCACAGGGTCTGACTCAGAGAGTGGAGGTTCTTCAGCATCTAATGGCAAGGATGAGACTCACCAAGGCCACCGGCTTGGAGGTGGAGAAGAGGGCAGGACCGTCTCCTCCCATCTCATCACCAGATGAGAGGCCGAGGCTAGAGAAGGGCTGTGGCAGCCGTAGGGGAGGGCTGGAGCTGGCACGGAGGCCCTGCTTCTCAGAGTGGGGTCTGGTCCTGCTACCCGCCTCCACCCCCACTCAGGCTGTGCCCAGACTCCCCTTGGAACCTGCAGTGGGGCCCAGTCATCCCCGCTCTGACCCAGTTTATGCCGGAGAGGCCTCAGCTTCCTGACTCATACTCAGAAGGGAGTGGCCTGGAGGAATTCTTTTCTAGAGACTGATCAGAAATGCAAGCCATGTCAAGACATGAGTGCTCTCTCGTGTATATTCTATGTTGTGGACTTGAATATAAACCAGAACACACGATAATGAATAATTAGAGCTGTTACCTTAGCACTTTTTGTGTGACTTGTTACAGCGTTTATAACTGGGTGTGACAAATATTTATGGGTCTGACCCCCGCCTGGCCTGTAAGTCCCTGAAATGGAGGACTGGGTCTTTCTCATTCACTTTGTGACCTTGGCACGGTGCCTGGCGCCTGATGGGTCCCTGGTAGAGGTCTGCTGACTGAAGGACCATGGACACAAAGCTTCCCCAAGGCAAAGCTTGCTGTTTTCTTCAATGTCTGTGTTGCCTATATGCGCTTCCCTGTTGGCTCAGCGGTAAGGAATCCTCCTGCAACGCAGAAGTTGCAGGAGATACAGGTTTGATCTGTAGGTTGGGAAGATCCCCTGGAGGAGGGCATGGCAACCCACTCCAATATTCTTGCCTGGAGAATCCCATGGACAGAGGAGCCTGGTGGACAACAGTCCATGGGGTTGCGAAGAATCGGACACTACTGAAGCAACTTAGCATGCACGCATGTCACTTACATAGGGTAGAAGGAGATGCTACTTAGGGCCTTGTGTCCTGCTAAAGGGATCCCTGAATTCAGAGTTTTTTCTCTGAACTGAGTTTCAGTCAGTTCAGTTGCTCAGTCGTGTCCTACTCTTTGCGACCCCATGGACTGCAGCAGGCCAGGCATCCCTGTGCATCACCAACTCCTGGAGCTTGCTTAAACTCATTTCCATCAAGTTGGTGATGCCATCTAACCATCTTATCTTCTGTCGTCCCCTACTCCTCCTGCCTTCAATCTTTCCCAGCATCAGGTCTTTTCTAATGAGTCAGTGCTTTGCATCAGGTGGTCAAAGTATTGGAGCTTCAGCTTTAGCATCAGTCCTTCCAATGAATATTCAGGACTGATTTCCTTTAAGATGGACTGGTTTGATTCTCAGAGTTTTTAGGAGCCCAGATTTAACATCCATGATGATTATTTCTCATGTCCCTGTTTTTCGTGGGGGTGGGGTGCACCATCCCTCTTTAGAGGAGAACCAGAAGGTTTCTTCCCCAGGGCGGGGCCTGTGACGTCTCCTCTAGGAGAAAGGTGAGAATGTTCTTGATCAATTACCTTCAAGTGTCTCCTACTGCCTCCCTCCTCCTCCCATGCTCTGTGGCTGGACTGGTCCAGAGTTACATCCTTCCTTCAGGTATGGATGCTAATGCTGGTATGTGTGTGTGGCGGGAGAGCCTTTAGAGAGTCTGCTTGGGACCAGACTGGCCATCACACAGCCCAGTCTCTCTACCCCATTTCCACCCACTGGGGGCATGTAGGGCCAGTTACAAACCAGAGACCCAGGGCACTCTCTCTTGACCTCTTGCAGGGGCGGGGGGTGGGGGGTGGGGTGGTGGTGGGTAGGGTGGAGGGGAGTGGGAGTGTGGAGGTGGGCAGAGGGCCCAGAGGTGAGCCTGGGAGGTGGGGAGGGGCTGGCTCCTCTGCAGGCCCTCAAAGGAAAGGAAAGTGAAGTCTCTCAGTCGTGTCTGATTCTTTGCGACCACATGGACTGTAGCCTACCAGGCGCCTCCATCCATGGGATTTCCCAGGCAAGAATACTGGAGTGGGTTGCCATTTTCTTCTCCAGGGGATCTTTCTGATCCAGGGATTCAAACTCTGGTCTCCCGCATTGCGGGTAGACGTTTTCCCGGCTGAGCCACCAGGGACGCTGGTCCTCGAGGGAGTCATAAAAAGATTAAGGAGATGAGTGTGAAGGTCAGGCTGGGTCGGGGAGGGATCAGGGTGAGGGTGGAGGGGGCCCCTGAGCCCCATGGCAGGAAATGCCAGAGACACTGAAGGCTCCTTCCAGAAGCAGAATCTGGTCAGATTGCAGACTCCACCCCCCTCCTACCCCTCCTCTCAGTCCCTAGAGCCTCCTTGACCTCAGAGGCAGGCCCAGAGGGAAAAGTACTTGGCTTTTTCAAAGACAATGGTTTCTCCTCATTCCCAGTGGAACAGCTTGCTCACTTATTTCTTCCCAGGTGGCTGACAGGTTCTTGGAGAGAAAATACCCCTCTCCACCCTTTTGTGAAGCTGGGATGATTTCTTTGAGTCTGAGAATTTTAACTATTGCCGTGATGACCCGAATAACAAAATACAAGCCCCTCCAGTACTCTTGCCTGGAAAATCCCATGGACGGAGGGGCCTGGTAGGCTGCAGTCCATGAGGTCACTAAGAGTCGGACACGACTGAGCGCTTCACTTTCACTTTTCACTTTCATGCATTGGAGAAGGAAATGGCAACCCACTCCAGTGTTCTTGCCTGGAGAATCCCAGGGACGGGGGAGCCTGGTGGGCTGCCGTCTATGGGGTCGCACAGAGTTGGACACGACTGAAGCGACTTAGCAGCAGCAGCAGCAGTAAAGTCTTTACCGTAATAACCCTGTCCACCGTCCACCGGGGTGGGTGACTTCACGCTCAGCCAGAAGACGAGGCGAAACGGCGCCGCTGAAGGCCTCTTTGGTGTTGTGCTGGCGCCACCACGTGGCAGAACGCAGTATTGTCATTTCAAAGCCACAAAACCCCCAATATAGCTGCGGAAAAGGAAATCTCTACCTCAAAATCCTTTGATACTTTTCGGTATCAATGAGTAAAACTGGTAAAGCGTTTTGCCACGGATCTCAGGAATTTAAGTCCAGAGTCCAAAACACTCTGGAGTTTGATACTGAGTTATTTTGTTCATTTATCTATCCATCCATCTCTATCTAATGGGTCATCTATCTACTATCATCAATCAACCAAGCATCTATCGATCCATCCATCTATCCATCCATATATGTATCACTATTCTGTCAAGGTGTAATGTGCCAGGTAAAACAATGAGCACTGAGGCCTCAACCATGAACAAGACACAGAGGATGTAGACAAGTAACTAGGAAATTACAGTTCACCACCACAAATTACCCCATCCAGGACCATGAAGCGCTTTTAGTCGTTATATCCTTTTAGAGTTCTTTAAACTAGAACAGTTCTTCAGTCTTTTTTGTCTTTCATGACTTCAACATTTTTGACGAATACAGGCTAGTTTCAATGTCCTTGAGTTTGGGTTTGTCTGATGTTTCTTCATGATCTGAGCTGTGCCTTTTGGCAATAATGTCATAGAAATGATGCTGTATCCTTTTTAGGACTTTACATCCTGGAGGCATATGATACTGATTTGTCCCATTACTGGAGATGTTGATTTTGGTTACTGAGGGAAGGTGGTGTCTGCCAGCTTCTCCACTGTAAAGTTAGTTTGTCCTCTGTAATCAATCAATCATTTGATAGGAAATATTTTGAAACTGTATTAATGTCCTGTGCCTAATCAAACTTTTGTCCACTAGCTATAGCATTCATTGATATGTCTTGCCTGAAACAACCATTACTATGAGTATTACAAAACAGTGGTTTCTTGTCTTATTATTTCTTCTGTCTTCCTTGGCTGGCATTCTGCTGTTACGAAGAACTTCCCCTTCTCCTCCAATAAAGACACACAAATTCTTATTTTACTCAGTGGATTCTAATCCATTACTATCATTATTTATTTCTATCCTCAAGTCATCCAGTTGGAGTTCAAGTTGGTTGCTATGTCCTTTTAACATATCCCCACCATGCTTTATTGATTATGCCAAAGCCTTTGACTGTGTGGATCACAAGAAACTGGAAAATTCTAAAAGAGATGGGAATACCAGACCACCTGACCTGCTGAGAAACCTGTATACAGGTCAGGAAGCTACAGTTAGAACTGGACATGGAACAACAGACCAGTTCCAAATAGGAAAAGGAGTACATCAAGGCTGTATATTGTCACCCTGCTTATTTAACATATGCAGAGTACATCATGAGAAACGCTGGGCTGGAGGAAGCACAAGCTGGAATCAAGATTGCTGGGAGAAATATCAATAACCTCAGATATGCAGATGATACCACCCTTATGGCAGAAAGTGAAGAAGAACTAAAGAGCCTCTTGATGAAAGTGAAAGAAGAGAGTGAAAAAGTTGGCTTAAAGTTCAACATTCAGAAAACGAAGATCATGGCATCTGGTCCCATCACTTCATGGGAAATAGATGGAGAAACAATGGAAACAGTGTCAGACTTTATTTTTCTGGGCTCCAAAATCACTGTAGATGGTGATTGTAGTCATGAAAGTAAAAGACGCTTGCTCCTTGGAAGGAAAGTTGTGACCAACCTAGACAGCATATTAAAAAGCAGAGACATTACTTTGCCAACAAAAGTCTGTCTAATCAAGGCTATAGTTTTTCCAGTGGTCGTGTATGGATGTGAGAGTTGGACTATAAAGAAAGCTGAGCGCCGAAGAATTGATGCTTTTGAACTGTGGTGTTGGAGAAGACTCTTGAGAGTCCCTTGGACTGCAAGGAGATCCAACCAGTCCATCCTAAAGGAGATTAGTCCTGGGTGTTCCTTGGAAGGACTGATGTTGAAGCCCAAACTCCAATACTTTGGCCATCTGATGCGGAGAGCTGATTCATTTGGAAAGACCCTGATCCTGGGAAAGGTTGAGGGCAGGAGGAGAAGGGGACGACAGAGGATGAGATGGCTGGATGGCATCACTGACTCGATGGACATGAGTTTGAGTGAACTCCGGGAGTTGGTGATGGACAGGGAGGCCTGGTGTGCTGCGGTTCATGGGGTCGCAAAGAGTCAGACACGACTGAGCGGCTGAACTGAGCTGAATTGAACCATTCTTTGAGCACTTTCTTACTTTTTGGCACATAACTAGAGTCCAGATTCCTCTTAAATGTTTTCTGCCCTAGCTCCATTACTTCATGGAGTCTTTGTACCTTTTAGTGGAGAATGGTGTTTGGAAAGATCTAGGTGCTTATTGCTATTGAAGCAGCGATGCTCTGTGACCCTCATGGCAGACATATCTTGTCCTCGCTATAGAGGACACTGTCCTGTCGCCAGCTAACAGGTCCACGCAAGGATTTTTTTAAAAATTCTTTAGGGAAATGAACTTTTGTTTGAGTCGTTATTCACCACTGAATAGAGCCCAGACTCTATAAGTTTACATGCTAATACATAGATTTTTGTCTGGTACTGAGGCAAATTATTTCTTTCAGGTAAAAAACAAAACAAAAAACCAAAAAAATCAGAAACTAAATCCTCAAATCCCTAAGGTTATAGTTTCCTTGCCCTGTATGACATTAACCAGCTTTGTATCTAACCCACATATCCTATTTTATCATTCTTTATTCAGTATCTGCAATATTTAATCTCTCAAATTCTCTTTGAACCACCTTTTACCACCTTGCTGGTTTTCTTTTCAACAGGAAAATAAATTAGTTTAAAAATTGGGTAAATAAATGCATCTTCACTTTTATGTTTATGAAAGTGAATAAATGAAATAACATTTTAACTTATAAAAAATTATACCTTGCCTCATGAGTTCATACTGATCTTCAATTTCCAAACAAATGCCATGTGGTTTGTTTTAAAGTTCCCTCTCTCCTTATTTGTAATTTCCTTCACCAACAGTGAAGAACGCCAGCAATGAGAACATCATTCTTAATGTATTTCTTCATTTACTTAATCCAAGAATACTCTGAAAGTAGTTTTAAATTGCTAACTCATTCTACTGTGAAAAAAGTCAAAACTACCAATCAGTATTCAATATTTGTTTACAATTCTTTTTGTCTTTACTGAGGATATATGGTCAAAATGCTGTAGATAAATCTGTTGGATTAGTTTTCCTTCTGCCTGACAGATTCTTTCTGAGTCTGAAATCTGTTTATAAAAGGCCTGGAACGGCACCCATAGCTAAGAGTGTTGTTAACTGTGAAAGTTCCTTTCATATGAAAATGGATCCTCACTTTTTACACAAAGCAGGCATGTAAGTAGAAATATCAAATGCACACTGAACAGGATGTAAAAAAAAAAAAGTTGTGTTGTGATCATATCCTTGGAGCTGTGCACTTAATTTACCAGTGAATAGCATGTTTACTAGCCTTTTGCTGATATCCTAACTACACATTAGAGTTCTTTGTGCCCCATGGAAAATGACAGCATTGACACATTTTAATTAACTCTCGATATTTTTCTCTATTTAAAACTCTGATCAGAGTTGATATCCCTCCAGAGAATCCCAGACAATAAAAAGCAGCTCCAATTCTCCAGAGTTCGGCAATTCAAAGCCAGTTTTAAACAAGAGGTTGAATGATGTTCCTGACTGTTCACTCTTATATGTGGTATTAGCTTACGTCTGGTGGTAAGGGGATTTTTTTATGACTCATATAAATAATATCTTAATTTTTAGTTTTTAAAAGCTGGGCTGTATGTTTTGTTCACATTAGTGTTGGGAACAACAGTCTAACAAAGCCTGCTGCTGCTGTTGCTAAGTCGCTTCAGTCTAACCGGCTACAAAATTTGGAGTTTATTGTTAACCCTGACCTGACCCATTTCATCACCCTTTCTCACTTTGATGGTGGCGGTGGTTTAGTCGCTAAGTCGTGCCCGACTCTTGAGACCCCATGGACTGTGGCTGCCAGGATCGTCTGTCCATGGGATTCTCCAGGCAAGAGTACTGGAGTGGGTTGCCATTTCCTTCTCCCTTTCTCACTTTAATGATATTCCATTTTCCAGGTACACAGTGCCCCTAAGCTCTCTTCTTACACATTTTTAGATGTTTAATAAAAATGAAAGAGTAGGGAAGGGGGCAGGCACAACCTTCAAAAGAATGACAGCTAGCTACCACCGTCTTGAGGGGTGAAACAGGAAGAGTGGTACTACACACTGTTACACCAAGCACATGGTTTCAAATGAATCAACAAGGCAGGTTGAAATGAAACAGGGATCTAGGGGGCAGCAAAGACCACCAGCCGCTGGAGTCACAACACCTTGGCTCTGACACCTTTAAAAATTCCTTGCCACTGACGGTTGTTGCTTGCAGCTCTAATTTCTGCTAGCTATCATCTCAGCTGATCTGAGAATAACATCCCACCCCAATCAAGCCTCAGCTGATTGTAGCTTCCCATCAACATCTTACCTGCAGCCTCAAAAAAGACTCAGAACAGAACCACCCAGCTAAGTTATGCCCAACTTCCTTACTCACAGAAATGGTAAGGTAATAAGTAGTTGTTCTAGGCCAACAACTGGGGTAAATTGCTAGCAGAAATAGATAACTAATACACAGGCTGATTTGTCTCACACTCTATTGATAATCCAGAAAAGGCGATGGCGCCCCACTCCAGTACTCTTGCCTGGAAAATCCCATGGACGGAGGAGCCTGGTAGGCTGCAGTCCATGGGGTCGCTGAGGGTTGGACACAACTGAGGGACTTCACTTTCACTTTTCACTTTCATGCATTGGAGAAGGAAATGGCAACCCACTCCAGTGTTCTTGCCTGGAGAATCCCAGGGACGGGGGAGCCTGGTGGGCTGCCATCTATGGGGTCGCACAGAGTTGGACACGACTGAAGCGACTTAGCAGCAGCAGCAGCTATTGATAATCACTGACTCCACTGGGCTCTTAATACTGCCTGGC
Source organism: Bos grunniens (assembly GCF_055505025.1). NCBI lineage: Eukaryota > Metazoa > Chordata > Mammalia > Artiodactyla > Bovidae > Bos > Bos grunniens. The sequence goes on from NC_141180.1 coordinate 54,042,200, forward strand.
AACCATACTATTATGTTTCCATCCTTCCCTCCTCCCATTCCCGTTCATAACTGCTCTCTTTCAGATCTCCAACACCTCCACCTCATTCTCAGTTTCACCTAAATGTCCTAATTCCTACTTCCATGAGTAAAAATTAAAGCAATCAGAAGAGAACTTTCTGGGTCCCATGGTCATACCTGCGCTCATACCTGTTCTGCCTTCGCTCCTGTGACTAAGGACGGGCTGTCTATGCTCCTAGCTGTGCCCAACCTTTCCGCTTGGGTTTTAGATCGGATCCTGCCTTGCCCATTCAAAGACATCCCTCGTGAAATTCTCCCCCCCCACCATCTGTTTCTGGAAGGAACGAGCATTGATCTGTGTCTAATTGCTACTTATAGTTCAAGTAAAATGAGAACTGAGAAGTAAGCATTGGTTTTAGCAACATCATGGTCATGAGGTTCTTCACCCAGTGGCTTATCCTGAAAATCTGACTGGAAGAGAGACTGGAGGTGAGCATTGGACACAGTGAGTGTATACACCTCTTTGATGACATTTTGTTGTAAAAAGAAAGGGGAAAATGAATCAGAAATATGGAGTCAAGAAAAGTTAGAAACAAGAGAAATTAAAGGAAGGCTGTATGCTGAAGGAAATGACCTCGTAAGGAAAGAGAAAACTGACGATGCTACATCCATGGTTACCTGGCAGCGGGGACGGAGGGCAAGGGAGTGTGTGGCCTAGTGATACTCCGAAAGAACCACCTCAAATCACTAAGCTCTGGCAATTACCCGCGGCACTCTGTGGCGGCTTCCATGATAAACTAGATAATGCATGCACAGTTCCAGCCTTCCATGGCCTTGTTTTCTGCGATAGACTGGGCCAGGACAGTTCTCACCTTTCCCCCCAGCCTTTTCTTTTCTAGGAAGTCGTTTCCTTTTGGAGGAAATCACATTGCCCCTGTTACTCAAAACGTGAATCCTGAACTGTCAGAGCTCTAGGGCGGGGGTGGGAGAGGGTCTCCACAAGGCCACTGTTCATTGGTACCCTGGCAGTTTCCCCCCGGCCACTCCAGGACACGCAGAGGGGGGAACCTTGGTGATTCATCTCTCCAGCTGCCCAACCCCACGGGCACTACCTGGCTTAGACTGTCATCCGCTCTTGCCTGGTTTAGAGCAACTGCATCTCTTTAAAAAAATAATTTTATTTATCAATATTTATTTATTTTTGGATGCACTGGGTCTCTGTTGCTGTGCGTGGACTTTCTCTAGTTGTGGCCAGTGGGGGCTACCCTTCCTTGTGGCGTGTGGGCTTCTCATTGTGGTGGATTCTCTTGTTGCAGAGCGTGGGCTCTAGGTGCTTGGGCTTTGGTAATTGTGGCTCACCAGCTTAGTTGCTCTGTGGCATGTGGAATCTTCCCAGATCAGGGATCAAACCAGTGTCACCTGTATTAGCAGGAAGGTTCTTAACCTCTGTACTACCAGGGAAGTTGCTGCTGCTGCTGCTGCTGCGTCGCTTCAGTCGTGTCTGACTCTGTGCAACCCCATAGATGGCAGCCCACCAGACTCCCCTGTCCCTGGGATTCTCCAGGCAAGAACACTGGAGTGGGTTGCCATTTCCTTCTCCAATGCATGAAAGTGAAAAGTGAAAGTGAAGTCACTCAGTCAAGTCCGACTCTTAGCGACCCCATGGACTGCAGCCCACCAGGCTCCTCCATCCATGGGATTTTCCAAGCCAGAGTACTGGAGTGGGGTGCCATTGCCTTCTCCAGGGAAGTTGCTAATTGCTTTTAACTAGAGAAAAATTCCATGTCTGAAGTACCTACTTGCCCTGTCATCTTGTCCATCACCTCATCCCTCACTCCAGCCGCTCTGGAGCATTAATCATGCATGCTAAGTTGCTTCAGTTGTGTCTGACTCTTTGCGACCCCATGGACTGTAGCCCATCAGGTTCCTCTGTCCATGGGATTCTCCCGGCAAGAAGACTGGAGTGGGTTGCCATTTCCTCCTGCAGGGGATCTTCCCGACCCTGGGATCGAACCCGCATCTCTTACGTCTCCTGCGTTGGCAGGTGGGTTCTTTACCACTAGTGCCGTGTGGGAGCATTAATAGTCCTTGCCTTTATTCTCAATGCTCCTCTGGGCTCAAATGCGGTTTTCTTGTTTCCCTTTTTCAAATCCTAATCATCCTTTAAGTCCCTTAAAGCTTCAGGATCCAGCTGGAATGCCATCTTCTCCATGAAGCCTTCCTTATCATCTGTCCCCTCGGAATCGGCCACTCCTTCCTTTGAGTGGCCTGCCCCGTCTCTCCTGTAGCATCCAAGTTCTTCATGGGCAGGGGTGCTGTTTGCTTGTCCTTTGATCCTGCTACTTGGTGTCTGCTCACGCACAGCAAAGTGTTGGTGTGGAGAAGGCTTGTGGGTTGAAGGACTGAACGGTCAATAGCCTTTTTTGTCTCAGGTTTCCTGCCTTGTGGCCTATTGCCCAGACTAGGGCTTCCTACTAGTAGGCAGGGTAGGTCCTGTGCTGTGGAGAGAGCGTAGACTTTAAAATCAGAAGGCTTCGGGTCATGTTTATCACGTGAATGACTTTGGGTTAACCTGACAATACAACCTACCCATAGACTTGCTGCTGCTGCTGCGTCGCTTCAGTCGTGTCCGACTCTGTGCGACCCCATGGACTGCAGCCTACCAGGCTCCTCTGCCCATGGGATGTGCCAGGCAAGAGTACTGGGGTGCCATTGCCTTCTCCCCATAGACTTGCTATGAGTCTCAAATTGGTCATGGGCTTGAAAGTGCTACCTCTATTCAGATATAACTTTTTAGAGCATTAGTCATACTGGGTCTGCAAGATATAGGTTGGCCACTGGGGGGCAGTCTCAGCTGGTCTCTCAGCTTGGCTTGACTGGGTCCACCCCTTCCTGCCAGCGATGAGGGCCTGGGATGGTATGTGAACCCACATACCTGGCCTGCCCAGACTTCTGTATTCTCGGGGCTGTTTTAGGGTTCAGTCTTTCAGCTCTGGCACTTTTTGGTATGATGGGATTCTTGCTGTCCTGGGGCAGACCAGAAACCCATCTTTTTCCTTAGAGAGCACAAATGAATGCATAGATCACATCAAACCATCTTCTTTGTAATATTATTTTCTTCTATTTTAAAAACTTAACTGTGAAATAATTCACATATTAGACAACTCGTTATTTTAAAGTATACAATTCTGTGGCTTCCGTTACAGTCACTATGCTGTGTAACCATCACTGCTCCCTAATTCGAGAAAATTTCCATCACCCTAAAAAGAAACCGCATACCTGTTTGTAGTCAGTCCCAGTTTCCCTCTCTGCTCAGTTCCTGGGAACCAATAATCTACTCTGTTTCTGTGGACTTGGCTAGTCTGGTTATTGCATATAGCTAGAATCATAGCTTTTTTGTGACGGCTGTATTCATACTGGGCCTGCGGGATCTCGGTTGGCCGCTGGGGGGCAGTCTCCACTGGTTTCCCAGCTCGGCTTGCCGGTCCGCCCCTTCTTTCACTTAGCATAGTATTTTCAAGGCTCAGCCACGTTGTAGTGTGTGTCCGTTTTTTCGTTCCTTTTTATGGCTGAATGATATTCAGTTGCATGGCGATACTACATTTTGTCTATTCATCCATTGATAGACACTGGACTGTTTCCACTTTTTGGCTATTGCAAATAACGTGTTCTGAGCATCGGAGTACACGTTTTCCTGTGGACTTGAGTTTTCAATTGTCTTTCAATTCCCTCGAGTGGAATGTTCCCAGGAATTACCCTGTCACTCTGTGTTTAGCATTTTGAGGAACTGCCAGACTGGTTTCCAAAGTGCCTGTACATTTTCCATTCCCACCAGGGGCGTATGGGAACTCTGTAATCCTCTTGACGTTAGATTCACCCCATGCTTGCCTTAGAAATCTGAAATGGGAAGGCCCAGGAGAGAGACAGAAGATCGGGTTCTGCATGACAACAAGCTTTGCAAACTTCGTCTGAAAAGCACACTTGGGCTTTGGGGTGATTTGTCTTCCTTGCTGAGGGTACAAGGCAGCCTGTCCTTCTGGCTGAGAGGAGCCCCTGGGTAAAACAGTGCTCTGTCTGAACCGCATTGACCAGTGCTGTTTGCCAAGAAGGGTTCTTACTAGTCGGTGCCGCCTGGTGTGTTTCTGCAGGCCCTCGTCAGCCTCTGTCATGGAACTTGGGCTTCCTGGGTGGAACTGGCAGCAGCTCTTGCTGGGGTGTCTGGGGTGTGAGGCTGGGGAGATGTCTGTCCAGGTTGACAGGGCCAGCGGGCGCCTGGCTGGCTAACGGGGAGACGCTGGCTGTCAGCTCAGGTGGGGCTGGTGAGCAGAGACTCTGCCTGACTTGGGAAATGAGGGCTCTGTTCACAGCGGTGCAGACCTGTCTGCCTAAAATGAAGATGGGTTTGTTCGTGCAGAGTCTGGAGGTGATTTAGGCAGGTGGGGTGGGAAGGAGATTGCTAACCCCAAAGGAGCCACTTAGGGATAAAAGAAGTTACCAGCTGCACTCACTCTGCCATTAGATGGTGGGGCGGGGGTGGGGGGGTGGAGGGGGTGGGGGGGTGGAGGGGGTGGGGGGGTGGGGGTGGGGGGGGTGGGGGTCGGGGGGACACTTGTTTATTTCAGTCCAGATGGAGGGAGGGCTTGTCTATTTCAGTCCATCTAAGGGGAGTGTTTCAGGGAGGCTTGGAGAGAAACAGAGGCAGGGAAAATGATCCCACGAGCTATCTGCCTGAAGGTACTGGGTCCACTATACCTGGTGTGTATCTCTCCAACCACTGGGCATCTTATAGCCATGGGTGTTTATTCATTCAGCAAATATTTATTCAGTCCCTACTATGCTCCAGGAGCTTTCCAGGATCCAGTGACACAGTGATGAGCAAAGCAAACACAGAGAGTTGTCCTTGTGGAGATCAGAGTCTGCTGGGGTGGAGAGGCATTCATCAAATTCACCCTGCCTGGTTGCCAGACAGGGTACTGCTGGCTGCTGCGAGAGCCTACAGAAGGTGGATGTCTCTGGGTAGGGTGTCCAGGAAGACTTCCCTGGGGCACTGGGCATCTGAAGGCTGAGTAGGGGTGGGGGTGAGGGGAGGGTATTTCCGGGGGAGGGCATAGCAGGTGCAAAGCCTTCAGTGGGACAGAGCATGGCATTCCAGGACCAGAAAGAGGTCAGGAAGTGGAAAGCAGAGAGGGAGGGGGGTTTGGGACAGGGGGCAGAGAGGGAGCAAGGGACCAGTCTGCTGAGTGGTGGGCAGACTTATTCTCTTGAATGATGGGCAGCTGTTGAGGGGGCTTTAGGTTTGGAAGAGACATGGTTGGATTTGTATTTGAAATGACTGCTCTGAGTAGAGTAAGATTGGCCATGGACGTCAGTCACAAGCTTCAGATAATTAGGCAGTAAATTAAAAAATGGGGCTTCCCTGATAGATCAGTTAGTAAAGAATCTGACTGCAATGCAGGAGACCCTGGTTTGATTCCTGGGTCAGGAAGATCCCCTGGAGAAGGTATAGGCTACCCACTCCAGTATTCTGGCCTGGAGAATTCCATGGACTGTGTAGCCCATGGGATCGTGAAGAGTTGGACATGACTGAGCGACTTCCACTTTCACTTTCAGATTCAAAAGTAAAATAAGTATTTCCTTGCCTTTCGCACAGAGTTGCTAGATTGCCCCTGGAATCCCATGTGCTTGAGAGGATTCTGTGTTGACTGAGTGAAGGAATTATGGTTCTGGTTTTAAAGGAGGATGGGGCCACCCAAGTGAGACCAGGAGCAATGTTAGTGAAATGAAAGTCGCTCAGTCGAGTCTGATTCTTTGCGACCCTAGAGGCTATACAGTCCATGGAATTCTCCAGGCCAGAATACTGGAATGGGTAGCTTTTCCCTTCTCCAGGGGATCTTCCCAACCCAGGGATCTAACCCAGGTCTCCTGCATTGCAGGCAGATTCTTTACCAGCTGAGCCACAAGGGAAAAGCTAATCTTGAAATTCGGATGAGCTTACTATTGGGGCAGATGGTGAATCAAGGTGCTGTTGAGGAAATGCAGGTGGGACCCCCCAGAGAGATGAGGGCCTAGCCAAGACTGTGATGCTAGCTTGAGCCTCTGAGGGTCATTTTTTGGCCTTGAATTTCTGGTGAAACCTGAAACCATGTCTTATGCTGGATGCCTGGGGAGCAGACACTTCTTTCTCTTTGCCCAGACCCTGGTGAACTGCTCTATACGCAGTGGCTGTCTTAGAAGGTGGGAACCCGGGGGACTCAGAGTTCAGCTGGTTCAGAGCTTCTCAGAGTGTGGACCGTGGACCCCTGCATTTGGCATCATCTTTAATCCCAAAGAAAGGCAATGCCAAAGAATGCTCAAACCAGCACAATTGCACTCATCTCACATGCTAGTAAAGTAATGCTCAAAATTCTCCAAGCCAGGCTTCAGCAATACGTGAACTGTGAACTTCCAGATGTTCAAGCTGGTTTTAGAAAAGGCAGAGGAACCAGAGACCAAATTGCCAACATTTGATGGATCATGGAAAAAGGAAGAGAGCTCCAGAAAAACATCTATTTCTGCTTTATTGACTATGCCAAAGCCTTTGACTGTGTGGATCACAAGAAACTGTGGAAAATTCTGAAAGAGATGGGAATACCAGATCACCTGACCTGCCTCTTGAGAAACCTGTATGCAGGTGGAAGCAACAGTTAGAACTGGACATGGAACAACAGACTGGTTCCAAATAGGAAAAGGAGTACGGAGAAACGCTGGACTGGAAGAAACACAAGCTGGAATCAAGATTGCCAGGAGAAATATCAATAACTCCAGATATGCAGGTGACACCACCATTATGGCAGAAAGTGAAGAGGAACTAAAAAGCCTCTTGACGAAAGTGAAAAAAAGAGAGTGAAAAAGTTGGCTTAAAGCTCAACATTCAGAAAACTAAGCTCATGGCATCTGGTCCCATCACTTCATGGGAAATATCAGTGTCAGACTTTATTTTTGGGGGCTCCAAAATCACTGCAGATGGTGATTGCAGCCATGAAATTAAAAGACGCTTACTCCTTGGAAGGAAAGTTATGACCAACCTAGATAGCATATTGAAAAACAAAGACATTACTTTGCCAACAAAGGTCCGTCTAGTCAAGGCTATGGTTTTTCCAGTGGTCATGTATGCATGTGAGAGTTGGACTGTGAAGAAGGCTGAGCGCTGAAGAATTGATGCTTTTGAACTGTGGTGTTGGAGAAGACTCTTAAGAGTCCCTTGGACTGCAAGGAGATCCAACCAGTCCATTCTGAAGGAGATCAGCCCTGGGATTTCTTTGGAAGGCCCAGTGCTAAAGCTGAAACTCCAGTCCTTTGGCCACCTCATGTGAAGAGTTGACTCATTGGAAAAGACTCTGATGCTGGGAGGGATTGGGGGCAGGAGGAGAAGGGGACGACAGAGGATGAGATGGCTGGGTGGCATCACGGACTCGATGGACATGAATTTGGGTAAACTCTGGGAGTTGGTGATGGACGGGGAGGCCTGGTGTGCTGCGATTCATGGGGTAACAAAGAGTTGGACACGACTGAGCGACTGAACTGAACTGAACTGTAATAACAGTATAAAAACTATAGACCCTTGGGTCCTACCCCACACCCACTGAATTAGAACTTTGGAGGGAGTGGGGAGCAAAAGCAGGAGTCAGCATTTTATTTTTTAAAAAACTTAAAAAAAATTGTATCTATTAGGTTGTGCCATTGGGTGGGATCTTAGTTCCCTGACCAGGAATCAAACTTACACCCCCTGCAGTCGAAGGTGGATTTTTAACTCCTGGACTGCCAGGGAAGTCCCAGGAATCAGCATTTTAAGCAAGTGTTTCACAGGAGTCTCGCACACCCTGGATTTGTTTCCTGGGGCTGCTGTAACCAGTTAACAAACTTTGTGGCTTAAACAGCAGGAATATGTTCCCTCTCAGTTTAGGAGGCCAGAAGTCTAAAATCAGTTCCATGGGGCTGAAACCAAGATGGTGGCAAGGCCACAGCACTTCCAGAGACTCTCGGGGAGGATTCATTTATGGCCTCTGTCTGCTTCTGGTGGCTGCTGGCATTCTTTGGCCTGTGACAGCATCACCCCAGTCTCTCTGCCTCTGTGGGTACCTTCTTCTGTTCTGTCTGTTGTTAAATCTCCCTCGACCTCTGTCTCATGAGGATACTTGTAATTACACGTAAGGCTATGATAGTCTCCTCATTTTAAAATCCTTAACTTAATCACGTCTGCAAAAATCCCTTTTCCACATAAGGTATATACTATTCACAGGTTCCAGAGATTAGGACTAGATGTCTTTGGGAGACCATTTTTCAGCTTCCCCCACCCCCAAATTTCAAAAATCACTGATGTTCCCATCTTAGGGTACACAAGGCCTAGAAAATTGGAGCCCTGAGAAAAACGATCAATGCAAGGTCCCAGGGCCTATTTCTCTACCGAGATTAGAACCCACAACTCTTTTTTTTTTAAGATGATACTTCCAATCCAAATTGAGGACTGGCAGAATTTTTATTTAATCTTTTTGATCTTAAGTATGAATCTCCCTTACCCCATGCCCAGAATTTGAGTTCTAACGGCACCGAATTATAGAATTAGAATATCAAATACTTCTCATTTGCTTTCTCCCATAATATGCACGCAATAATTTCAAAACAATGACAAAAATTTTACTACTAACCGTATGATTAGTGAAAATACTGTAAGATTTTTACTTGTGGTTTCAGAAGTTTTTCTTCCAAGATATGTTGTATTAAAGGTTGTAACCAAATAACTTGTGTTTTTTAGCCACTTTGAACTTCTGAATGGTGTGCTACCAATATGTTCATCCCATTTTATTTTATGGATTTTTTTAATGACAATTTTTAGGATTAAATATTTACACGTTCCAAGTCAAACCTATAAAATAAGTCTAGTTTCTATTTGGGACCGCCCCTCCCTATTTCCTTCCTCCCCTGTACGTAACCACTCTTCATATTACATTTTGTTTCCTGTATTAATTTTCTATTTCTGCCATAACCAATTATGACAAACTTGCTGCTGCTAAGTCACTTCAGTCGTGTCCGACTCTGTGTGACCCCATAGACGGCAGCCCATCAGGCTCGCCTGTCCCTGGGATTCTCCAGGCAAGAACACTGGAGTGGGTTGCCATTTCCTTCTCCAATGCATGAAAGTGAAAAGTGAAAGTGAGGTCGCTCAGTCGTGTCAGACTTTTCGCAACCCCATGGATTGCAGCCTACCAGGCTCCTCCATCCATGGGATTTTCCAGGCAAGAGTACTGGAGCGGGGTGCCACTGCCTTCTCCGATGACAAACTTAGTGGCTTTAAAACAACACAAGTTTGGTTTCTATAGTTACATTGGAGAAGGAAATGGCAACCCACTCCAGTATTCTTTCTTGCCTGGAGAACTCCATGGACAGAGGAGCCTGGCAGGCCACAGTCTATGGGGTCGCAAGAGTCGGACACGCCTGAGCGACTAAGCACAGCACAGTTACATAGGTTAGAAGACTGACGGCCTTCACTGCGCAGAAAGCAGTGTCAGCAGGCTCTGCACCTTTCTTAAGGCTCTGTATGGGAAACCCAGCTCCTTGCTTTTTGCGGCAAGGATGGCTTTTAAAGGCTATCCACAGAACCCACAGCTCTTGATCCTCAGGCCTTCTCTTTCTGGTCCTGGTTCCCAGGAATAATGATGACGGATTATTTACTGAGTGCTTCTTATGTACTCTTCTAAGCAAGTTCTATGTCCTATCTCATCACCCTTCCAAACAACCCTATATAAGGTAGGTCCTACTATTACCTTCTATTTTACAGGGGAGAAAATTGAGGGGATGAGAGGTTAAATGACTTGCCCCAGGTGACAGAGCTAATGACTGGTGGAGATGGGATAGATGCCCAGGAAAAGGCCAAACCCTTCACTCATAGGTGGGGCCCCTTTGCTTGGGGTTACTGATGCTTTCCATGACTCACCCTTCTCTGATATTTCTATCTTTCTAGAAAATATGTAGCCAAACTTTTCTGGAAAGAAGGGTGACCCCTCCAACCGCTTTCCCTTCTGCTGAGAACCAGTTCTTTGGTAAATACTGGCCTTAAGCTACCCAATAGGCCTTCTCATCTCAGCTGATGGTGCCAATGACGGGTAAGCAGGTCTTGCAAAGAGATGGGGCTGGGTGACTGTGATCCTCAAGAATGTCTTAGGCTTATGGTGTGGGAGGGGCCCTGGAAGGTTCCCAGCCTCCAAACTGTCTGCTGAAAGGCAGAAGTGGAGGGCAGGGCAGGTTCACCTGCACCCTGGGTACATATTTGCTCCTGGCCCTGACTCACTGCCCTCTGGAGCAGGGGGGCCAATGGGGCGGGGGCCCTCAGGTGAAATGTTTACCTGCTCCACCCGCCCCTCCCCTGCTTCACGATGCCTTATAGCTTCCCTCCCAGGGGGGCAGGTCTCTGAGAGCACGGAGCAGCCCTGCCCTCTGTCTACCCCACTGAGCCCTCAGCCATGGCAGCCCTGGCGGCCCGAGTAGCCCGGCAGCGTGCAGCCGCCGAAGGCCTTGGCTCCAGCCAGAAGGCTGTGAGGTACTTGGGCCAGGACTTCGAGACCTTGAGGCAGCAGTGCTTGGACTCGGGGCTCCTATTTAAGGACCCAGAGTTCCCAGCGTGCCCGTCAGCTTTGGGCTACAAGGATCTTGGACCTTGCTCCCCTCGAACTCAAGGCGTTGTCTGGAAGCGGCCCATGGTAAGGAGGTGGGCTTGCTGCTGAGAGTCAGGATGGAGGTCCCTCGCTTCTGGGCAGTAGTTGAGGAAGAAATTATGATTCTTGACCCTGTGTTCCTGGATCCCGTATTTCAGACAACCGCCCCCCTCCGCACCCCCACTTAAAATTTTTTTTTCAGAGACAATAAAGTATAGAGGGAAGAGTATGCATGGGTTTTGGAACCAGACAAGTTAGATTGGAATCCTGGGATCAGAATCATCCCTTACCTCCAGCAATCTCTTCCCTTTCTGTTTTCATCCTATCAGTTTTACAAAACAGTTACCTCTCCTGGAGAAGGAAGTGGCATCCCACTCCAGTATTCTTGCTTGGAAAATCCCATGGGCAGAGGAGCCTGGTGGGCTACAGTCCATGGGGTTGCAAAGAGTTGGACATGACTGAGCACCGCCTCTGAGCGTAACTCCTTGGCCTGGCCTCCCTCCAGCCCTTCCATGGCCATTTCCCACCCCTCTCTGGAGCCTATCTGGGTACTTTGAGATGTTCACAAAATCCAGGTTGGGTTTATAGTCTAACGTCAGGAGTTGACAGCCATGTTTCATTTCAACAGATGGGTTTTTTTTTTTTCTTCTTTTTTTAGGCCTGTTTTGGGCCAGGCGTTGGCTCTGCCCTGTTTGGGAAGGTGGTTGGGGAGAAACTGAGGGATCAACTGTGGTCTCAGCTCTGATGGAGGTTGTGGGAAGGCAGACAACTGAATAAAGGACTGACATCCTGGGCAGAATGAAGGAAATGATAACAGAGACATAAACCATGGGTGCGGGACCCTGGGTGTTAAGACTGAATGATGGAAAGGGAAGAGGATGCATTCAAGTGGGATGAAGGGCCCCAGGGAGCCTGGGGCAGGCGAGATGGGTAAGGTGGGAGGGGAGAAAGCTTCATTTGGTGACCAAAGTCAGATATCGCTAGCCTTTGCCTAGTGTTTCTCCTTTGTTTGAAACTCCATATATATATATATATACTGTGCTTAGTTGCTCATTCGTGTCCTGCTCTTTGTGACCCCATGGACTATAGCCTGCCAAGCTCCTCTGTCCCTGGGGATTCTTCAGGCAAGACTAGTGGAGTGGGTTGCCATGCTCTCCTCCAGGGGATCTTCCCAACCCAGGGATTGAACCCAGCTCTCCTGCACTGCAGGTGGATTCTTTACCATCTGAGCCACCAGGGAATCCTATGTGTGTGTGTGTGTGTGTATATATATATATGTATATTTCAGAGAAGGCGATGGCACCCCACTCCAGTACTCTTGCCTGGAGAATCCCATGGATGGAGGAGCCTGGAAGGCTGCAGTCCATGGAGTCGCTGAGGGTTGGACACAACTGAGCGACTTGACTTTCACTTTTCACTTTCATGCATTGGAGAAGGAAATGGCAACCCACTCCAGTGTTCTTGCCTGGAGAATCCCAGGGACGGGGGAGCCTGGTGGGCTGCCGTCTATGGGGTCGCACAGAGTTGGACACAACTGAAGCGACTTAGCAATATATATATTTGTGTGTATATATATATATATATTTGTGTGTATATATATGTGTGTGTGTGTGTATATATATATATGTATATATATATATTTGTGTGTGCCAGGACTTAGTTGAGGCATGCAGGCTCTTTAGTTGTGGCATGTAAACGCTTAATTGAGGCACGTGGGATCTACTTCCCTGAGCAGGGATGGAACCTGGGCCCCTGCTTTGGGAGCACAGAGTCTTGGCCGCTGGACCACCAGGAAAGTCCCTCCTTCACGTGAAATTCTTAGAGCCCTCACCTCCTCAACCACGTTCTGCCCTAGACTGTGTCTTCACCTGGCCTCACTATCCACATAAATTTGGTAATTTCAGAATGGAGTGCTGATTTGTGCCTGTCAGCAAAATGCTATAAAATCCAGACGATGAGGTAGTAAGTAGAACCTGATTAATGTGAAACCTAAGTACTCCCATTATTGAGAATTTTCAGATGAGTGAATAAAAGCCTGTCAAAATTTACCCTCTCCATTCCCAGTCATCAGTAAGGATTCTCACACGGCTGGTTTCGGCTAGGTTGTGCTCACACATCACTTGGCATGCTACAGGACCCAGCTTTATCCTCTACGATCTTACAGGTTTTTGAATAGGCTCCTGAGTTGGTAATGACCCTGATTCTGTTATTAGAGATGTGCCTCAGGATCTGGGAAAATCAGCCTGTTCCCAAATGCTTCATTTCCTTCTTCCTTGAGGTCTCTCAGGGGCCCGCAAGAAGGTCGGGGTGTCCAAAAATGAGGTGCATCAATGAGTTCATTTGCCTTTTTCCCTCCCTCCCCTCTCTTCTTCCCCTTCCCACTCCCTCTTTCTTCCATCTTTCCTTCCTTCCTTCTTTTCTTTTTCTTGCTGCTGCCGCCGCCGCCGCTAAGTCGCATCAGTCGTGTCCGACTCTGTGCGACCCCGTAGACAGCAGCCCACCAGGCTCCGCCGTCCCTGGGATTCTAGAAGCGGCTTCTCATCTCCCAACTTCCCCATGGCCCTGGGTTGATGCCCAGCCCGGCCTCTGTGGTTTGAGGGATGCTCAGTGTGTGCAGGCCCCAGTTTGGCCCAATCGATGATTTTCTTCTCTGTCCTTTTTTTTTTTTTTCCCCTTTCTGTAATTAAGAAGTTTATTGATCCTAAGGAGAAATATATATATAGAGAGAGAAGTGAGACAGTGTCAGCTGCATGGTAAGGACTCATGGAACAGCCAACTCCAGTTAAGAGAAACCTGCTGGGTTGACCTTTGGGAGGTTTGGATAAGGATGAGGGGGCGAGGCCTCAGTGTGGGGCTTCCACTCTGCCTGCCGCTTAGGTGAATGAATTTGGGAATTTTCAACTCAGCCTTGATTTATTGAGTGCTGGTCACGTACAGATGCTAGCATGGAGCCTTTGTGAAGTTTTGCTAGCCGGGGAGACAGTCAAATAGTGGACCAATAGCAGAATGGCCAAAAGCTTGGGTTTGGACAACAGGTGGGTCAGGATTCTGGTTCCCTCTCTGCCATTTATTAGCTGTGTGGCTAAGTTACTGACCTCCCAGGACTCAGTTTCCTTGTCTATAAAATGGGAATAACATGGGACTTCTCTGGCAGTCCAGTGGTTAAGACTCTGTGCTTCCACTGCGAGGGATGTGGGTTCAATCCTTAGTCAGGGAGCTAAGATTCCACATCCCACATGCCATGCAATTTGGCCAAAAAAAAAAAGGAGAAGAAGAATATGACTTATCTCATTGGGTTATTGGGAAGTTTGAATGAGAGGATGAATTTAGCCCAGTGCCTGGCATGTAATAGATGCTTGATTCTATGAGCTGTCTCTAGCTATTACCGTAAGACAAACTGTCCAGAGAGTGAAATATGAATATGGACACAGTGTACAGGAGTTCAGGGCAGAAACAGTGAAAGTGACTGTGGGGTTGGGGCAGGTTAATTACTGCAGACATCTGAAGGTGGGAGGGCATGTTGGTGAAAGAAGAGGGTCATGATCAAGACCGAGAAGGCACGGTGTGGGCGGAGGCACAGGGCCGTGGATGTGCATTCAGAGCTCGTTCAGAGGACCACAGTGGCCTGTAGTCAGAGGAGAGAGAGCACCGTGGGAAGCAGACAGCAAGCCTGGAAACGTCAAATGGGGCCAGACCCTAGAGGGACAGGAGTGCTGGGCTGAGTCCCATGGGCATAATCAATGCTGCTGCTGATGAATGTCACAGCATCATTGGGTTTCCCGGAAGCGCACAGCCAGGGCTCCTGAATTGCCAAACACAGATTATCAGACATGGACTAATATCCTGGGGAGAGCATTTCCAAGTCATCAAGTCACTGAGAGTGTGATTTAAATCACTTCCTACCTTGAATTTATTACTAATACCGGTGGTTCTCTTGTGACTGTTCATCAGAGGCTGATAGGATGCTTGAGTAATTGAGTTTGTGGTGTGTTTTGATTATCAGAGAAATTGTAAACATTATTGCTAAAAAGACATGTTTGTTCTTAAAGAAGAAAATATAGTGTCCCAAGTGTAGGGAGTTGGGAGCCTGCCTCTTTGCAGGGGCTTGCCTCTTTTAAACGTCTTTGACTGCCAAGTTACTTTGTATCTCTGATCTGATCTGAGTTCTGATAGAAAGTTAGTAATGGAGAGAAGACTTTGGGAATATTCTTCAGGCATAATGCTGAGATGTGATCTCCTTGCAAGGCTAAGGACATTCTGTGGCCCCTGAGAGATTCATACAACATATAAGTCAGGGAATTTCCTGGTAGTTTTCTCTTGGGGGGTGGTGGTGTATATTTTGAGTTATGCTAGTGAATAACATGTAATCAAATGAGCAGTCCATCACCTCGGAACCCTCTTGGGCTTCCCAGCTGGCTCTAGTGGTAAAGAACCCACCTGCCAATGCAGGAACCATAAGAAAACATGTATTTGATCCCTGGGTTGGGAAAATTCCCTGCAGGAGGGCATGGCAACCCACTCCAGTATTCTTGCCTGGAAAATCCCATGGTCAGAGGAACCTGGCAGGCTATGATTCATAGAGGTGCAAAGAGTTAGACACGGGTCGCAAAGAGTCGGACATGACTGAGCGACTGAACTGAACTGAACTGAAAGTGACTTAGCGGGCACACACAGGAACCCCTTAGCACCACTCTGGTTATAACGCTTTCTGTTGTCTCTAGCCTTTGCAAACCACTCTGTTTTCCAAGCCAAACTTACATTTTAGCTGAGCTTGGTAGACCTATTAGGTATGAGTCTAGTGCGCTTCTACCATATAGACAGTGTGACATGGGTAATTGAACGTACAGCTTGGGGGAGTGCTTTGGGAGCATCAGCATATTCTATAGTTAGTAACTGAAGCCACAGGTCTGGATGGCATCACCCAGGGAGAAGGCTTCAGGCATGTTATTGCTCTATGAGACGGGGTCATGCCCAGGACTGAGGACCCAGCTCAGGGGCTCCCTGGTCCTGAGGATGAACAGAGCAGAGGAACTCTTGAAGGAGACTTGACAAGGAGTAGAGAGGTGAGAAAGTCAAGACTGAGTGAGGATACAGACGCCAAGAGAGGAGGGTTTCAGAAGGTGGGAACAGGCAAGAGTATCAAGTGTAAAGAGCAGTGAGACGGAGGAGAGCGAAGCTCAACCTGTGAGTGCTGGTGACTCAGGTGAGAGGAGTTTCATGGAACCCTGGGAGACTGGAGCCCGGCTTCAGGAGACTGACGGATGGACGGGAGATGAGGCGCTGGAGACTCTTTAAAGAAGGTTTTTTTTTTTTTTTTTTTCTTTTTTTTTTTTTTTAAAGCAGGATACAAAACTATATATGATAGGGATAATTTGTTTTTCAAAGTTAATACATGAATGGATATTCATATATATGAAAAAAAGATTGAGAAAGAATACACCAGAATATTAATAGTGATAATCCTTAGGAGTAGTAAGATTATGGATAACTCATTATTTTTCCATTACTAGCGTGTGTTATTTTTTTTTAATGAGGAAAAATATTATGATCCCTGGAAGGGCTACTAGTAAAGAATTGCTTCCTGGGATTTCCTTTAAAGTGGCTAAGACTGTAAGCTCCCAATGCAGGCCCATCTTTTATCCCTGGTCAGGGAACTAGATCCCACATGCCACAACTAAGACCTAGCACAGCCAAATAAATAACTATTTTTAAAAAAAGAATTGCTTCCTGAAGGAAATCTTTGACTCAGCTTGAAGCTTAATATAACACTATCAAGTAGCCAATTAAATGAAATCAATTTATAAGTGAAAATATGTACCATGAGGTACTTTAGTTATTTTCAGTATTCATCCCACTTGCATAATATCTAAGACAGAACTATGTCATACCATATAAAGAAGGTTTTTAAGCAGAGATTCTGCCCAACCTCTGTTCAGCGTGCTCTCAGCCCTCCCTTTTTTTTTTTTAAACAAACAGATTACATTCAACATTTCTTTTTGTCTCTCCATTTCTATTAATTAAAATTTCAAATCTCTCTACCTTCTGCCCACAAAGAGAGGATGTCTGGACTCTGGGATATTCTTGATCACTTGGGATTAGAATTTGCTGCTGCCCACTTTTAGAACCCCTAGTTTGGCTCATGCCACTTCTGTCTGTAAATTGCCGCTAGAGGGACAGTTGGTGATCCAGTGGTTAAGACTCCGTGCTCCCAATGCACTGGCCCCAGGTTTAACACCTGGTCAGGGAACTAGCAATGGCACCCCACTCCAGTACTCTTGTCTGGAGGATCCCATGGACGGAGGAGCCTGGTGGGCTGCAGTCCATGGGGTCGTGAAGAGTCGGACCCGACTGAGCGACTTGGCTTTCACTTTTCACTTTCATGCATTGGAGAAGGAAATGGCAATCCACTCCAGTGTTCTTGCCTGGAGAATCCCAGGGACGGGGGAGCCTGGTGGGCTGCAGTCTCTGGGGTCGCACAGAGTCAGACACGACTGAAGTGACTTAGCTGCAGCAGGGAACTAGATCCTACATGCTGCAACTAAGACCTGGTGCAGACAAATTAAAAAAACAAAAAGTTGCCACTAGAGGATGAAACAAACAAGCAGAACTATGCTCCATCTTTGGAAGGCTGGCTAAATAACTCACGGTACTTATAATGAAATGATAAAGCTCTATATGTGCTGAGCAAAGATATACAAGATAGAAAATGTATATGTATAAAGTGTTAGTCACTCAGTCGTGTCCAACTCTTTGTGATGCCATGGACTGTAGCCCACCAGGCTCCCCTGTCCATGGAATTCTCCAGGCAAGAATACTGGAGTGGGTAGCCATTCTCTTCTCCAGAGGATCTTCCCAATCCAGGGATTGAATCTGGGTCTCCTGCATTGCAGGTAGAGTCTTTACCATCTGAGCCACCAGGGAAGCCATATATATGTTAATATGCTTTTACATCAAAAGAGTTTCTAGAAGGGTATACAGGAAATGTTAACAGCAAGGAATCTAAAGTGAAAGGAGTTTTTTTGTTTTTATAGCATTATTTGCTCTTACATTTTTTTTTTTACCCATGGGCATACACTTCTTAAATAAAAAACAAGTTAATGATTTTTTTTTTTTTTAATATTTGGAAGAAAAAAAAAGTCAGCCCAAAGGCTCTATCTCTGCCCATTTAGGCAGGAGCTTTATTCAAGGGTGTTAGGGCTGCCACTCAGAAGCCTCCGCCCCTCATGGTCCCAGAACCCCAGAATCCCAACTCATGGCTGCACACCCACTCTCTCTGTCTGCCTTCAACCCATCATTCTCTTGCTTCTCCTTTCCTTTTCGATCCACCATTTCTTTATCTCTATGGAGTAAGATGGGCTTCCCAGGTGGCGCTAGTGGTAAAGAACCTGCTTGCCAATGCAGGAGACATAAGAGACTCGGGTTCAATCCCTGGGTTGGAAGATCCCCTGGAGGAGGGTATGGCAACCCATTCCAGTATGCTTGCCTGGAGAATCCCATGGACAGAGGAGGCTGGCAGGCTACAGTCCGTGGGGTCACAAATAGTCGGACATGACTGAAGTGACTTAGCACACAGTCACTCATGGAGTAAGATGGAAATATTTCCCATTCTTTGTGGTCAGACAGTCCCTGATGTAGCAAAACCAGGCTGGCTTCCTTTTTGTCCCTTGGGTTTCCACCCTTTCCCCCTAAGAGTGCTCCTGGTGGTGAGGCAGACCCACCTCTCCTTTGGGAACCAGTCTTCACATCTGCTAAGTCATTTCAGTCATGTCCAACTCTTTGCAACACGATGGACTGTAGCCTACTTGGCTCCTCTGTCCATGGGATTCTCCAGGCAAGAAAACTGCAGTGGGTTGCCATGCCCTCCTCCAGGGGATCTTCCCCCCCAGGGATCAAACCTTTGTCTCTTATGTCTCCTGCACTGCAGGCAGATTCTTACCACTAGCGCCACCCGGGACTAGTACCACTAGCTTGTCCTAGATTCTGCTTTTCTCACGCACAGGCATCATCTCCCATCTAATAAGTCTTTCAGGCATAATCCCTCATGGGCATTTCTCCCTTTTCTCCTTTTGTTTTCTGTGGTCTACACGGCAGTATTAGGCACTAGGCTTTTCCTCTGATTTTTTTAAAGAAAATTTTTATTTATTGTTTTTATTTTTTGACCATGTTGCATGGCTTGCAGGATCTTAGTTCCCCAACCAGGGATCCAACCCAAGCCCCCTACAGTGGAAGCACAGTCTTAACCACTGGCCTGCCAGGGAAGTCCCTTTCCTCTGATTTTTACCATGGGTGTCTATCTCGGTTTCCCACGTAGGCTGAAAGCACTCTGAGGCCAAGAACCACGTGTGTTCTTTCCCTCTGTGTCACCATGCTCCCATCTTTCCCCTGCCCGATATGGAGCAACTAGTACCATGTATCGGAGAAGGCAATGGCGCCCCACCCCAGTACTCTTGCCTGGAAAACCCCATGGACGGAGGAGCCTGGTGGGCTGCAGTCCATGGGGTCGCTGGGAGTCGGATACGACTGAGCGACTTCACTTTCACTTTTCACTTTCATGCATTGGAGAAGGAAATGGCAACCCACTCCAGTGTTCTTGCCTGGAGAATCCCAGGGACGGGGGAGCCTGGTGGGCTGCCGTCTATGGGGTCAGACAGAGTCGGACACGACTGAAGCGACTTAGCAGCAGCAGCAGCAGCAGTACCATGTATAGAACAGGCATTGAGTACATCCTTGCTGGGTAAACCAGAAAGAAAGAAGGCCTACAGGATGCCTTCTTGTGCCCTAATAGAGCTCTAGGGCTATGAGCTTGCCTGTGACAAATGCCACTCTGAGATAGATGAGCAGGGAGGTGGCAGGTGTGGGAATGAGGTTGAGTTCTCCTCTCTGGACAGACACTTCCTGAAGCCCCAGTATTTCCATCAGCACACAGGGTCCTCATCACTGAGTCAATGAGTGTCCGCAGGGCACAGAGCATTTTCTTAGAGTGTAAACATTAGCCTCATCCTCTCCCTAAAAGTAGGGGTGTTGTCTGAACGGTGAGATCATATTTTATCCCGTCATTATCTCAGCCTTTGCCTTTCTCCTGCCTCCCCCGCCTTCACACCCACACACCCACACCGTATGTATAGTGATAAAAAGCCTGCTCACGAGGGGACCTGTGGGCTCCAGCTCCTGCTTTGCCACCCCTGGCTGTGTGACTGTGGGCAGCTCTCCTGCCTTCTCTGGGCTTCAGAATCCTCAGTGATAAAATGCGGTACATGCAATAGATGATCCCTTGGGTTTCTTCCATGAATTTTGTGACGATCAAGCCCCTTCACCCTTGGTGCCACCATCACTGGGCATCTTTGTGACTTGTGTTTTGTCCCCGATTGTTTCCAGGAATTGTGCCCCAGCCCTCAGTTTATCGTTGGTGGAGCCACGCGCACAGACATCTGTCAGGGTGCCCTGGGTGAGTCACTGGGGAGAGTCCTATTTGTTTTGGGAGAGGGCAGGTGTGTGTGTGATGAGTAACATCAGATTACGCTGTTAGACTTGACCGTCGACATTAGGTCTGTCACTCACCTGTATGGGTCTTTGAGACTGCACTCTCCACTCTGGGTCTGGAATACTGGAACTCCCTTTGGTTCCTTTTAACCAAGAGATTTTCCATATGCTCATTTAACCCTTTTTAATGCTAGAGTCACAAGCTAGGATTATAGGCATATGGTAGATAACTGTGCTCGGAGAAGGGCAATGGCAACCCACTCCAGTATTCTTGCCTGGAGAATCCCAGGGACGGGCGAGCCTGGTGGGCTGCCGTCTCTGGGGTCGCACAGAGTCGGATACGACTGAAGTGACTTAGCAGCAGCAGCAGCAGCAGCAGCAGATAACTGTGCTAGCTGTGTCCTTTTTTTTTTTTTAAATATTTATTTATTTGACTGCTTCGGGTTTTAGTTGCAGCAGGCTGCACTTTAGCTGTGGCATACAAACTCTTAGTTGCAGCACAGGGATCTAGTTTCCTGACCAGGTATCAGACGTGGGCCTCCTGCACTGGGAATACGAAGTCTTAGCCACTGAACCAGCTGGGGAGTCCCTGTGCTGTGTTTTGATAATAGTTTCCTGTAAATGGACATGATTCGACCTGTGGAGTGGCCACATGTATACAATTAAGCGTGCTAAGTTTCTTCAGTCATGTCAGCCTCTTTGTGACCCCTTGGGCCACAGCCTGCCCAGGCTCCTCTGTCTGTGAGAGTCTCCAGGTAAGAATACTGGAGTGGGTTGCCATTTCCTCCTCCAGGGGATCTTCTCGACCCAGGGATGGAATCCACGTCCCTTAGGTCTTCTGCATTGCAGGCGGATTCTTCACCACTAGCGCCACCTGCCGTCACAATAGATGCTCTTATCATGAGTAAGAAAACAAAAATCCTAGCTTCGTAGCCAAGCTTTCTTTCCTAGGCCAGGAATCATGGGATTCAGAACCTTCACTTCCCAATCTTCCATATTCCCTCCAAATCAGGCACAGTTAAGTTAGAGGAATAATGTATTTTGTTTTGTTAAATTCTAGCCTTAAGTGTTGGAAACCAAGGTTCTGTTTGATAGCAGATTAGCATTGTTGATCTCATAAGCCCTCCTGATCCCAGGATCTCACGGTTTCTGCATTGAGTTGGACAACACTGACATTTTAGGGACAACATGGCTCTGAATTGAATTCGCCAGCTTTTCAAACAGCCAACCGGTGACAGCCGCAGGATATAGAACTGAAAACGAAGACAGGAGGAAACAAATCCTGCTTGCTTGAAAGTCAGCCAAACAAACAAAGTCTCCGCGTCCACGTGTCCCCATCGCCCTTTATCCTTCCGGAGATTTCCCCTCTGTCTTTTTTCTCCTTGCACCACAAACCTGTTCTCTTCAGCCTGCTGGAAACCTTTATGATTTTGAAGATCACTGGCATTCATTTTAAATGCTTCCGATGTTCTCTCCTTTAATGAGTATAGCAAATATCCCCTTAGCCAGAGCTCATGGAGCCTGAGTACAAAGCAGTGAGAACCATTCGGGTACCACGTCCTTGTGTGCCCCAGGCCCTGAAAGCCACAGCCTCCGTGTCCTCAGCCTTTGAGCGAGGTGAGGGCTCCCAGAGGGGTTGTGTTCTGACCTCTTCTTGTTCTGGTAAGTGTGCTGTGCCTTTTTACTTCAAGTGAAATGTTTAACCTAATATAGCACACATCTCAGGGAAACACAACTTCACATTTACGCTTTTAACAACTTCTTGTTGTAGATGGGTTGACTTTGGAAAAAGGTATTTAGTAAGTATCTTTTAATTGATTGACTTGGAGAGATCCTCCTTTGAATAGTTTTAAGCTTGGAGGAAAGAGAGTTTCCCAAAAGAGGCCAGAGCGTTACCATGGTGAGCGTGTGCTGCTGATGAAGCCTGCGGCTGGAGGAGCAGGAAATGAACCCGACTCCCCGAATCCAACTCACATCAAAGTGCTGGGGCGACGCCGTGGAGGCCGCCCTGGGTTAGCCCGGCGCTGCCTTGGTGGATTTTAATGAACCGAGCGGAAAGGCTTGTTGAGTCCAATTTCCTGAAGGGTGCTTGGTATGGGGCCAGAGGGCCTGTGGACCAGATGGAGCTGCAACAAGCATCGAAGTGGGTACCTTGGCGCTGGGCCTGCAACTTGGCCCCAAGGTGGATGCCCGGGGCTGAATGGCAGCAATCCGTGTGGCCTATGAGACTTGGGCCTGGCGGCTTTAACAGTGGGTGGATCGTGGAGAGATTAAGAGGTGGTGTTATGTGGCACCTGTCAGGGAGTGACAGGAATTAATACTTGCCCAGTGCCTTGCAGGCTTGACAGAGTCCAACACAGAGCAGTGGGGCCTAATGCAGATTTTAAATATTACTGTTACTTTTTTACAGCTTATCTATATAATGAAAATGATGTCCTTTACACAGCTTTGTGTCACTGTAGTTTTACTTTTATTTTCATTACACACTGTTCAAAAATGACAACTGAAAGGTCCAGAGTGAAAATTCGGCTTCCCATATATTTCCATCTATTCTACTGTTTCCTTGCAACCTTTTTAAATTCCATCCAGTATTTCTTTATGCAAATTCAAGCAAATCTTAAAACATAGTCTAATACGTATCTCTTTTTTGCCTTGAAGATAGCATTCAGGAAATACTGTTTGGCACCTTGCCATTATTTGTCATTATTTCACTTAATAAAATGTCTTGGAGATCTTTCCAAGACAGTGTATGAAGGGCTTTGTTCTTGTTTTTTTTTTCATTTTTATTTATTTTTTGGCTGCACCTCAGGCTATGTGGGGAAAGAAATGGCACCCCACTCCAGTACTCTTGCCTGGAAAATCCCATGGACAGAGGAGCCCTGTAGGCTGCAGACCATGGGGTCGCTAGGAGTCAGACACGACTGAGCAACTTCACTTTCACTTTTCACTTTCATGCATTGGAGAAGGAAATGGCAACCCACTCCAGTGTTCTTGCCTGGAGAATCCCAGGGACAGAGGAGCCTGGTGGGCTGCTGTCTATGGGGTGGCACAGAGTCAGACACGACTGAAGCAACGCAGCAGCAGCAGCAGCAGCTAAAAAATATAGTTCTTAGGAGAGCTTCATGTGAGTTCTCACCCTGTGAGAGTCCTTGGCTCCCACCAGAGTCTGTGCTCGTGTGCAGTCCAGGAGCTAACTTTCTTTGGAGACATCATTATAGGATGAAAGATTGGGAAGTCTGTAATGCTAAAGGTTCAGTTGCTCCAGGTAATTACTCACAGTGTCGTATGCATTTTGTTGGGTGACTCAGTCTCTGCCAGAGAACAC
Source organism: Bos grunniens (assembly GCF_055505025.1). Lineage (NCBI taxonomy): Eukaryota > Metazoa > Chordata > Mammalia > Artiodactyla > Bovidae > Bos > Bos grunniens. The sequence continues at coordinate 54,065,692 of NC_141180.1, forward strand.
GGTGGTTTGCCTTCACACATTATCAACTGCGGGTCTGGTGATGAAACAGCCCCTAGACAAAAGGCCTCCTCAGGCCTAGTGCACTTTGGTGCACTAAGAAGGGGTCCCCTTCAGCCTCAGCCTTTCCATGCTCCATCTTCCTGGCAGAGCCCACACTCACCAGATCTAGCAAGGGCCACACACGCAGTGTCCCTCCAGTATGAGGGGATCTAGGGGCCTCACCGTGTCATGAGCGAGTAAGTTGTTAAGTGTGGGATTCCCTGTAGGGCATGTCTGTGGTGCCCATTTCCGGCGAAGGCTCATGGTTGGTGCATCACCCAGGGAACTGCAGGCACCTCTCTGGTCCCTCTGCTGTTTGTCCCTGCACTGTCTGTCTCTCTCTTGTTGACCCATGCGTGTCCCTCTGAGGCCACAGAAACAGATCCTGTCCCACCATGAAGTTCATGTTTCTGGCTTCATTCACCTCATGCAATATGTCATGACCATGCACCACGCAGAACTCCTATGGTCACTAGCTTCAGAAGTCCAACTCAGTCAACTTAAGGAAAAAGAAGTTGTTGGCTCATCCCATTGGACCATGGGAAGGGAAGGGCTGCGCTGGCGTGGGGAAGGCTGGGTCCAGGGATCTAGGTGTTCCTGGAGCTCTCTCTGCCTGTCACGTCTCCGCTGGTCTCTGTGTGCCAGCTCCACCCTCTCCCGTGCCAGGCAGGCTCCAAGCAGCGGAAGAGATGACCACTAAGGTTCCAGATGTCAACTTGGTATGATAATGAACCAGCTTTGGTTTAATCTCAGAAAAAGCCTCTGGTCTGGTGGTTGGGTTCTTGGCCCACTCCTTGGGGTCTTTTAGTCGGAGGGGTGAGGGACTCTATGGTTGGTTGGGTCATGGGCTTGCTTTTGTGACTGCAGGCCTTCCCCCCAAATACTTCTTGGAAAGGAGGCGGCAGTGGGCCGGCAGGCATCAGGTCTGGCCACACTTCACTCTCCCCACCCCAGGTCACCCCTGCTTTTCTGATTCATTGGCCCTGCCCTCTTCTCTCCCCTCCCCCAACCCCCCGCCCCTGAATCCACCACCCTGCAGCGCTCTGGGAAATGCTCCTCCCCACCGTTCTGGATCTGCCACCAGCAGTACATAGTTCACAGCTGGAGTGCAAAGAGCCCTGCAGGGAGACCTGGGTCTTCACGGTCTGCCTGTGGCCGCACCACTTCAGTTAACACAGCTGTACAGTGGGGATATAATCAAACCCAGCCTGCCTGGTGGTTGTGATGGGTAGGGAATTGACACGGCTCCTTGTCCTCCCAGCAGTGGGCAGTAAGTGGGGGCGGAAGTGGATGTAATAACCCTGGGTGCCCTGCCTATACGCACCATGGGACTGACTCTCTTCTGCGTCTCTATAATCCACAGTGCCTGGGGGTGTAGCAGGGCTCCATGAATGTTTACTTACATCTGATCTGTTTTCTAAAGCCTTTGCCTTGTATCAGTATTAAATCGTGGAAACAGGGTAGCCTAAATCAGAAGCTACCTGTGTTTTTACTTCCTTTATTGCCAGTATCACTCTTAGCAATCAGGCTGGATCGGGCATTTGGAATATATTTGGAATAAAAAAATCCCATCCTGAAGTTGACAACATGTCTTTATTTTTCAGTTCAGTTCAAGTCACTCAGTCGTGTCCGACTCTTTGTGACCCCGTGGACTGCAGCACACAGGGCTTCCCCGTCTATCATCAACTCCCAGAGCTTGCTCAAACTCATGTCCATCAAGTTGGTGATCCCATCCAACCATCTCATCCGCTATCGTCCCCTTCTCCTGCCTTCAATCTTTCCCAGCGTCAGGGTCTTTCCCAATGAGTCAGTTCTTCCCATCAGGTGGCCAAAGTATTGGAACTTCAGCTTCAGCATCAGTCCTTCCAATGAATATTCAGGACTGATTTCCTTTAGGATGGACTGGTTGGATCTCCTTGCAGTCCAAGGGACTCTCAAGAGTCTTCTCCAACACGACAGTTCAAAAGCATCAATTCTTAAGTGCTCAGCCTTCCTTATGGTCCAACTCTCATATCCATACATGACTACTGGAAAAACCATAGCTTTGACTAGATGGAACTTTGTTGGCAAAGAAATGTCTCTGCTTTTTAATATGCTGTCTAGGTTGGTTATAGCTTTTCTTCCAAGGAGCAAGCATCTTTTAATTTCATGGCTGCAGTCACCATCTGCAGTGATTTTGAAGCCCAAGAAAATAAAGTTTGTAACTGTTTCCATTGTTTCCCCATCTATTTGCCATGAAGTGAACTGATGGGACCAGATGCCATGATCTTAGTTTTTTGAATGTTGAGCTTTAAGCCAATTTTTTTCACTCTCCTCTTTCACTTTCATCAAGAGGCTTTTCTCTTCCTCTTCACTTTCTGCCCCAAGGGTGGTATCATCTGCGTGTCTGAGGTTATTGATATTTCTCCCAGCAATCTTGATTCCAGCTTGTGCTTCATCCAGCCTGGCATTTCACATGATGTACTCTGAATATAGGTTAAATAAGCAGGGTGACCATATACAGCCTTGATGTATTCCTTCCCCAATTTGGAACCAATCTGTTGTTTCATGTCCGGTTCTAACTGTTGCTTCTTGACCTGCATACAGATTTCTCAGGAGGCAGTTCAGGTGGTATGGTATTCCCATCTCTTGAAGAATTTTCCACAGTTGGTTGTGATATACACAGTCAAAGGCTTTGGCATAATCAATAAAGCAGAAGTAGGTGTTTCTTTGGAATTCTCTTGCTTTTTCAGTGATCCAATGGATGTTGGCAATTTGATCTCTGGTTCCTCTGCCTTTCCTAAATCCAGCTTGAACATTTGGAAGTTCATGGTTCACGTACTGTTGAAGCCTGACTTGGAGAATTTTGAATACTACTTTCTAGCGTGTGAGATGGCTGCAATTGTGCAGTAGTTTGAATATTCTTTGGCATTGCCCTTCTATGGGATTGGAATGAAAATGGACTTTTTCCAGTCCTGTGGCCACTGCTGAGTTTTCCAAATTTGCTGGCGTATTGAGTGCAGCACTTTCACAGCATCATCTTTCAGGATTTGAAATAGCTCAACTGGAATTCCATCACCTCTACTAGCTTTGTTCGTAGTGATGCTTCCTAAGGCCCACTTGACTTCACATTCCAGGATGCCTGATTCTAGGTGAGTTATCACACTATTGTGGTTATCTAGGTCATGGATATCTTTTTTGTATAGTTCTTCTGTGTATTCTTGCCACTTCTTCTTAATATCTTCTGCTTCTGTTAGGTCCACACAATTTCTGTCCTTCATTGTGTCCATCTTTGGATGAAATGTTCCCTTGGTGTCTCTAATTTTCTCGAAGAGATCTCTAGTCTTTCCCATTCTGTTGTTTTCCTCTATTTCTTTGCATTGATCACTAAGGAAGGCTTTCTTATCTCTCCTTGCTATTCTTTGGAACTCTGTATTCAAATGGGTATATCTTTCCTTTTCTCCTTTGCCTTTAGCTTCTCTTCTATTCACAGCTATTTGTAAGGCCTCTTCAGACAACCATTTTGCCTTTTTGCATTTCTTTTTCTTGGGGAAGGTCTCGATCCCTGCCTCCTGTACAATGTCACAAACCTCTGTCCATAGTTCTTCAGGCACTCTGTCTATCAAATCTAATCCCTTGAATCTGTTTGTCACTTCCACTATATAAAGTGTAAGGGATTTGATTTAGGTCATACCTGAATGGTCTAGTGGTTTTCCCTACTTTCTTCAATTTAAGTCTGAATTTGACAATAAGAAGCTCATGATCTGAACCACAGTCAGCTCCTGGTGGTGGTTTTGCTGACTGTATAGAGCTTCTCCATCTTCAGCTGAAAAGATATAATCAATCTGATTTCTGTTTTGACCATCTGGTGATGTCCATGTGTAGAGTCTTCTCTTGTGTTGTTGGAAGAGGGTGTTTGCTATGACCAGTGCATTCTCTTGGCAAAACTCTGTTAGCCTTTGCCCTGCTTCATTTTGTATTCCAGGGCCAAATTTGCCTGTTACTCCAGATATCTCTTGACTTTCTACATTTGCATTTCAGTCTTCTATGATGAAAAGGACATCTTTGTTGGTGTTAGTTCTAGAAGGTCTTGTATGTCTTCACAGAACTGTTTAACTTCAGCTTTACTGGTTGGGGCATAGGCTTGGATTACTGTGGTATTGAATGGTTTTCCTTGGAATTGAAGAGAGATCATTCTATCATTTTTGAGACTGCAACCAAGTATTGCATTTCAGACTCTTTTGTTGACTATGAGGGCTACTTCATTTCTTCTAAGGGATCGTTGCCCACAGTAGTAGATATAATGGTCATCTGAATTAAATTCACCCATTCCAGTTCACTGATTCCTAAAATGTTGATGTTCACACTTGCCATATCCTGTTTGACCACTTCTAATTTACCTTGATTCATGGACCTAACATTCTAGGTTCCTAGGGAGTATTGTTCTTTATAGCATCAGACTTTACTTCCATCACCAGTCACATCCACAAATGGGCATTGTTTATGCTTTGGCTCCATCTCTTCATTCTTTCTGGAGTTATTTCTCCACTCTTCTCCAGTAGCATACTGGGCACCTACCAACCTGGGGAGTTCATCTTTCCAGTGTCATATCTTTTTGCCTTTTCATACTGTTTGTGGGGTTCTTAAGGCAAGAATACCAAAGTGGTTTGCCATTCCTTTCTCCAGTGGACCACATTTTGTCAGAACTTTCCCCCATGACCCGTCCGTCTTGGGCGGCCCTACAGGGCCTGGCTCATAGTTTCATTGAGTTAGACAAGACTGTTGTCCATGTGATCAGTTTGATTAGTTTTCTGTGATTGTGGTTTTCATTCTGTCCACCCTCTGATAAGGATAAGAGGCTTATGGAAGCTTCCTGATGGGAGAGACTGACTGTGGGGGAAACTGGGTCTTGTTCTCATGGGTGGGGCCATGCTCAGTAAATCTTTAATCCAATTTTCTGTTGACGGGCAGGGCTGTGTTCCTTCCCTGTTCTTTGACCTGAGACCAAACTGTCCTGGAGGTAATGAAGATAATGGTGACCCCCTTCAAAAGGTCCCAGGCACACACTGCCTCACTCAATGCCCCTGACCCTGCAGCAGGCCACTGCTGACCCATGCCTCTGCTGGAGATTCCTGGACACTCACAGGCAAGTCTGGGTAAATTTTCTGGGGGTTCTCAGTCCCTTTGCTAGATCCCCAGGTTAGGAAATCTGTTGTGGGTTCTAGAACTTTATTAACAGTGCAAGAATTTCTTTGGTATAATTGTTCTGCAGTTTGTGGGTTGTCTTTATTTTTCAAGGATTTCAAAGTTCACGCAAACCAGCTTGTTGGCATTCTCAGATCACCAAAAGTACTTAGGTCCCAGGGACATCAGGAATGACGTTGTCCTAAGGCCCTGTGGTGGCTGTGAGTAAAGGAACATGGGGAGAAAGCCAGCTCCTTCTGCTTTCTAGATCTTGTGGCCCCCAGGAGAGGACTCTGCTCTGAGTCAGCCTGTCTCTCCCAGGCTCAGCAGAACCACGCAGGCCCACCACCCTCCCCATCCTGCATCCTCAAGTGGGGAAACATTGAGTCAGGGTATCACTTATGCCTACAGTTGTCAAAGTGCAACAGGACTTTACGTGTCTTTGGGCATCTTTTGTGCCCTGCTGCTCTCAGGAATGAGGAGCAGGAGATTTTCTTCCTTAACAAAGGAGAGACAGAGACTTGAAGAATTTAGATAGGAATTAGCATGCTTTCTGAATAACAAATGTGAAACTATGTTTATCTAGGCTTTTGATCTAGTGGTGGTTTATTTTCCATTTGGAGCAGGATTAGTGAGGGAGCTAAACTTTCCGTTGAAGGGTTTGGTGAGTATTGGGGTCTCTCTTTTTATCCTGCTATTTTCCACTCTCCGACTTCTCTGTGTGTGTGTGTTCATGTGTTCTTATCTCTTCCTTTCTCTAGTGACTTGCTTTTCCTCTTCACCTTTATGAAATTGATGTCTTTTTCATCTTTGTTGTATTTCTCAAGTAGGGTTTTTATATTTGATATTTTTGTTTCAAAAAAGGAATGACTGGCTGGTTTCACTTGTCTCTATAGGCAAAAAAGAGTGAACAGGGACACCTAAATCCAGGCACCTTCTCTGATGCAACCCTTGCATCGATTTTTCTCTGTGAGTCACACTTCCCCCACCAAGAGAGGCCTGCTCTCCTGCAACAGAGGCCAGGCCCCCACAGCCCTCAGCAGTTGGGGCTGATGTCAGTATCTTCACAGGCATTTTTCTTGATACCTTTTGATCTGTAGCATCCTTTGAGGGCTGGGGCAAAGTAAGTCAATTCACTAGTTACTTTTAATGAGAAATCCAGGGAAGCCTCAGAGAACTCAAAGGGACCAGAGCCCCTCATTGGTTCTGGAGAGTACAGGGTTAGACTTCTGCAGATGACAGTAACTTGTAGCCCAGTCATTAAGTGACATGGGGAAGTTTGCTTTTGTTAGTGGTCTTCTCCTGCTTTCAGTGATTCCCCTTCTTTGTGAAATATCTTTCCCTCTATTTGATCCCTAGTGCTTACTGTCCTCATGTTTGGTCCCGCTAACACCATTGTCTCATCCACTCTGAGAAAAGGGCCCAGGACAGCCATTTACACTTTAGTATGAATTTGAACCAATGTATTAAGGAGGATTTGTATGTAGAACAGAATCTTAAGAGCATGAAAGAATTGGACTCTTACATCTTTAGTTACACTAACCCTCACTAAGTTATTTCCTTTTGGTATGAATGCAAGCAGTGAAGCACAGTAATAGAAATTACGGATTATATTCATATTACATTACGATTGTTGCAAATATCTCAAAATACCACTTATATTCATCTTACTTCATAATTATGCTATTTATTAGACCCCACTCCAAATCTTTTATATAGAATATTAATAAAGAAGTAGAAACCTTAGTATAATTTTAAAACATATTTCAATAATAGTTTCAATATAGTTTCTGTAGTCCTATATTTTATTTTATCCATTTAGAAATATTATCCTGGGATCAGATCTTGATTTCACTAAACTGCCAAAGGGTCCAGACATAGGAAAGATTAAGAACTCTGCATTACTAGGATATTAGGCTGCTTCTACCAGGAGTAGATTTCTTTTTGCAGCAAAGGGAATTTTGTCAGTGCCCTTCAGTTTTACTAAGAGAGGTCCTGACTATCTCTCACTTCTTAAGAGAGATGCAAAAAGTGCAGGCCAGCCTCTGAGTCCCTAGGGAGACCCACTCTTGCCCTGGAGGTTACTAAACTGATAAGGAAGTGGCAAGTGGTACCAGCCAGTGGAGGAAGTGCTTGTCGAGCTCCGCCTTGGCTGAGCAGCCTGAGGTTTGGGTCTGAAAACCCAGTTCAGAGTCTGGCTGACTCCTGCTCAGAGAGGTGGTGGCAGACACATTGGGTCGGCCAGAAAGTTTGTTCAGATATTTCTGTAGCAGCTTACGGAAAACCCCAAACGAACTTTTTGGCCAACCCAATACTTCTGTCCTATATTTTTAGAGGACCATAATTGTAGCGTCATCCACAGACCCAATAGGACCCCCACTGTTAAGGCCCGACTTTGTGCCTCAGGGAACTCCCATCTCTGGGTTAGGTCCCCACATTTCAGACACCACCCCAGGGCCCAAGGACAATTTCCCCATCAGGCACCGGCTGTGAGTCTTGGGTTCCTTCCACCCTCTCTGGCTTCTTAGGGGGCACACCGCTGCCCCCCCAAATGAGGCTGGTCAAAGGGCATCATTCCAGAAGCCCGGGGGCCGGCGGCAGACAGGGTCATTGACGGAGCACTGAGGATGCTACATCGGGTCCCCAAGCCTGCAGGGAGCCTGTGTGTGCTGTGTGCAGGGGCTCCTCACCGAGAGCAAGCAGCTGAGCTGGAGGCCACCTGGTGCACGAGCAGGAAGCACGAGGCTACCGGCTGTGCTTGGGCCTCCATGAGGTTTGGTTCAGTCTGGGGGCGTTTACTAGAAGCTTCTGCAGGTGCATCTGAGCTGCAGTCCACAGGTTATACCTTTGGTTCCCACCACCCGCAGGACAGAAACATGGGTCCTCCTTTCCCCTCCTCTGCTCTCTCCTCCCACATGAGCTGGTCCTCCCGGAAGCAACACCATGCCACCTGCTCACTGGAAGGACAGATGCTTCCTTTGTTCTAAGAGGCTGCACTGATTTGAAGACAGAGAACAAGCAGTGTCTCCATTGCCCTGGTTTAAGCCTTTTACAAGCCCTTCCCAGATGCCTGTCTCTTTCAGGGACTTTCTCCTGGCCCTGCCAGTTTCTGTCGCCTCCCTCTTGCCATCTTGCCCTTTTGCCTGCTCCTCTAGGCCAGGAGTAGGTAACAAGAGAGAGCAGTGGTGACTGTGGCAAGCTGGAGACCACACCCTGCACGACAGGGAGCCATCCCCCAGCTTGAACGGGATGGTACCCAAGGAACCAGGAGGCTAACCCTGACTGCCCTACCTTCAAATGCAGCCCCCTTGTGACTCTCACTCATCCCACCTGGCTTCCTTTTCCTTCATGGCATATATATATGCCACCAGGCACATGGATTTATTTAGCTTGTCTACCCCACTAAAATGGAAACTCCATCACATGGAGGATTTCCACCCCGCCCACTGTTATATCCTTAGGGCCTAGAATATTGCTTGGCACAGAGTAGATGCTTAATGAATATTTGCAGAATGACTACAGGAATTTTGGCTGGATTTGGTAGTTTTTAAGAGAAGCCAGAAATCCGGTTGTTTATGTGAAAGCTCCCAGTTCAGACACACTCATCACTATGCCGGCCAGCACTGCCCAAGCCCAGCAGATCTGTGAGCCAGTTGTGACTGGTTTATCCTCTTTTCTGTACACTATGGCCCTACTGGGCTCGAGTTATGCCATTGGCCCTTTGGATTTTCTGCATTCTAATCAACTTTTACCCTGCTGAGCCTCTTGAACTGCTGCTCAGCATCCTTACTCTCGTCTTCGAAGAAACCCTATTCTTTTGTAGACCAGCCCCAGGCATGCCTGCCCTGGCTGCTGCTGGAAATTGCTTTCTCTGTGGTCCCCTGCCCAGAGACCTGGCCAGGGTCACCTCTGCCCCTCCTCCTAAGAGCTTTGATTCCTTTCTGTCTCTTTTTCCATCTTTTTGCTCTTTGTCATTGTCCTCAGGATGTTTCCCCAGCATAAAAATACCTTGTTTTCTGTTGACAACACCCTACTGGGCTCCAGGCACTTTATATCTGAGCTCACTTACCTGCTCTCTTTTTTTTGTTTGTTTCTTGGCTGTGCTGCATGGCGTGTGGGATCTTAGTTCCCCAACTGGGGACTGAATCTGTGCCCCCTGCAGTGAAAGCACCGTGTCTTAACGACTGGACTATCGGAATATCAGGAAGTCCTTCCACCCTATGTTTTAATATGTGGAAGGCCATCCTCATCTTGTGGAGACTCTCCTTTAGGCTGTGTTTCATGTTTGTCGCACTTTGAGGACCCACAGGTACATTTGAAGCCCAAGGATCCCAGGACCGATCTGGGGGTGCCACACCGTTTACCATCGTTTTTGGAATTAGGCGTTTGATAAGCCATGGACTCTGCTTCAGGCTTCCTAGGTGGCACTAGTGGTAAAGAACCCAATTGCCAATCCAGGAGATGTAAAAAAGCAGGTTCGATCCCTGAGTCAGGAAAATCCCCTGGAGGAGGACATGGCAACCCACTCCAATATTCTTGCCTGGAGAATCCCATGGACAGAGGAGCCTGGCGGGCTACAGTCCATGGGGTTGCAAAGAGTCAGACAGGACTCAAGCGACTTAGCATGCATGGGTGCTTATTCTTCCTCAGCACAAACAGTGAAAGATCACTTTTTACCTCATTGTGTTTCAGCCTGGGCCAGAGCTTGTGATGAATCTTTAGCACTTATCTTTTTATTTCTCTCTCCATTGGAACCTGGCTTCTGGCGTTTGAATCCAAAGGGTATTATAATTAAACTCAGTAAGCAAGCCAGTTCCTGGAAACTAGCTCTGAGATGTATTTACATAAGCCCCAAATGTATTTACTTACTGATTTTTTTCCCCTCCTTTGAATCAATTTCATTTTTATAATCTATATAAGAAATTTCCCCTTCTAAATAGCATTTAAGTTATGATTTGAAACAGGGGGTTTGGGGATAGGATGACCTCAAGCAGTGTCATGTTATCAACCTTATTCCTTCAACAATAGAAGAAATTAGATGAGAATTGGCCTGGGGCGGGGTGGGGTGGGACTCCCTGAACAACTAGAAAGAAATTCTGAAATAATTTAAATAAGTTCCCTCAACTATGAAGAGTTTTCTTTTTTCTTCCCCACTGATCACTTTGAAGGTAAAGCAAGATGGCCTCTGACTCAAAAGATGACCTGCCAACCTTTCCCATTTTCTTCTTCTTTTTTGATGCTGCATTAACTCTCTGGGATGCTCTGAGCTCCTGGAAGCTGAAGACCAATCCCCCCACCCCCATCCCCTTGCCCAGAATTACCCTGTGCCGAATGTAGTGATGGGTTCTGGCTGCGTTGGGTGCCCAGCTCTGCTGTCAGATGTGAAGGCTGCCTTCTGGGTAGTCATGGGAACCAGGAGTGGCGATGCGAGCTGACCTATGGGGGGAGCCGCAGAAGTGGATTATTTAGTGTGCTTTATTATATATACTGCAGCTTGAAAGGAGTGATTTTGAGGATGTAAAAATTATACTTGCCATAAGGAATCACGCCACCATTGTTCAGAAAAATACCGATAGGATTTGGGGGCTAATCCTGGAAAATGTATTGGTGATATTCCTCCCAGGGTTACCCCAGTATCCCACCCCCTGCTTCTGGACATTCAAAATACTAAGGATTGACGTGCTCTGGGATCCTGCTTCTAGAACAATGGTACCTTGCTCTAACGCAACCATAAAGTGAAGATGTTGCAGTAAGGTGTGCTGCTGCTAAGTCGCATCAGTCTTGTCTGACTCTGTGTGACCCCATAGACAGCAGCCCACCAGGCTCCCCCGTCCCTGGGATTCTCCAGGCAAGAACACTGGAGTGGGTTGCCATTTCTTCTCCAATGCATGAAAGTGAAAAGTGAAAGTGAAGTCACTCAGTCGTGCCCGACTCCTTGAGACCCCATGGACTGCAAGCCTCTCAGGCTCCTCTGTCCATGGGATTTCCCAGGCACGAGCACTGCCGTGGGGTGCCACGGCCTTCTTCAGTAAGGTGTGCTAGGTTCTTCATTTACAGGCACAGCAGGAGGTGCGGATTAGGTGGCAGATCCAGGGGTGGTTGACAGTGGGATGCTCCCAAGAGTGAAGTGATGTATGTCTTAACAGACATTTAAATCTGTCACAATCAGGAAGAACTTTCACAGCTCACTCCTTCATTTTACCCAGGTTAAGTGTCTTCTTTGAACAAACTGGCACTGTGTCTCCTCTCCCAGTGAGGAGGGCTTCAGGCAACAGAAGGAATATAAGCAAGGGTCCTTTATCTAGGAAAAGTAGGACATCGGGGAGGACTTGAAGGAAAGTGGAGGGGCTGCAGCCCAGACGGAGCAGGGGCACAGAGGCTGGGGGTGGAAAGCAGGGAGCTGCCGGACGGTGCAGGGCCGTGACGTTGGGGGAAGAATTCGGGGCTCTGGTCCTGGGCAGTGGGCCCATGGGGAAGCTTGTCACCCAGGGCAAGTTCCACCAGGTGTGCTGCAGTAGTGGGGAGAGTGGAAACACCCTTCGACAGACGAGCTGCAGGAGGAGAAACCCTCATTATATGAGGATGAGCTGTATCAGAAGAGGCCCACCTTCATCGGTAAATAGTGTCTAAAAAGGTTTGGTGTATGCCACTTTGAACAATGATACAAAAAAATTCTGAAAAAATGTTTTCTTAGATTTTTGCAGCTCTCATGCAATAACTGCAGCTTTGTGCTAGATCTTAGAATGAATCAACTGTTGGCTTCTTTTCCCGGCTTGTGTTTTTATTTGATCTACAAGGACGGTCCTTTCATCCTTTTTCTTTCATGGGCCTCACAAATCCAGGTACTTCCAAAAGGCCATGTTAGATCTCCGTGACTATAGTTTTCTTTTTTTCTTTTTTAATGTATACAGTTTAATGAGTTTCGAGACAGCATACACCTGTGAAACCATCACCACAATCAAAGTAATATCTCTCACCTCCAAATGTTTCCTCATGTTCCTTTGTTTCATTTTATTGACTTTTCTGGTAAGAACATTTCACATGAGATCTACCTTCTTAAACTCTTAAGTGCACAATAGACTATTGTTAACTGTAGGCACCATATCAGATATAGTATGTCCTGTAGCAGATCTCTAGAATTAATCTTAGACAACTGAAATTTTATACCAATTTAATATCTCTCCACTTCTCCCTTTCAATAGACCTTGGCAGCCACCAAATGGCAAAAATTCAGTCTTTTTAATAGCCGCAGAGTATTCCATTGTATGTATCGGCCCCATCATCTTATATCCACTCATCTATTGATAGATATTTAGATTGCTTCAATTGTTGATTTTTTTAAAGAAAAATATTATTTATTTATTTGGCTGTACTGGGTCTTAATTGTGGTACACAGAATCTTTAGTTAAGGCATGCAGCAGCTAGTTCCTTGGCCAGGGATCAAACCTAGGCCTCCTGCATTCAGAGCTTGGAGTCTTACCTGCAGACCACCCTGGAAGTCCCAGTTGTTGACTTTTGAGGGGTGTGTTTTTTCTGAATAAAAAAAAAAAAAAAAAAAGACAAGGCCATGGGATGTGACACCTTCCACTTCTCCCTTGACTTTTGATGCAGAATCATGGAAACGTTCAAGGCTTCCCCACTTTCCCCAAGGTCCACCTCAATCCTTTGATGCTTTCACTGTTCCCTTGCAGCGCCCACTGTGCCTGGAACCCCGTCTTCTCTTCCTTAGCTGTCACCGCTGTCACTCTGCCAGGTTCTTTTTGGGTTTGGTTGAGGAACAGGCCTCCAAAGTCACTTTCATCAATTTTATGAAATCCTGCAAATGAGCCTCTTGCCCAGACATCTAGGGCATAACATTTCATATGGTGGGATAATTCCATTTGCTTTGGCTTCTGAGGGCTCTGCGGGGTGTGGGAATGCAGTAGGCTAATCATCTTGCTGGGCTAGACCTGACTCTGACACTGACTGACCTTGAGCTGCTCAGGGCCTCAGTGTTACGAATCTGGAAAGTGGGGACTAGATGCCTGCCTCACCCAGTGCAGAGCTGGAAAGGTTCAAAGGCAGGAAGATACCCTCCTGCTGTGGGGAACACTAACAAGGACGGGGGCACTTATGCGATTTCAGGGAAACTCTTGGTAGATGAAAGGCTGAGTCTGGAATGCCTTTTCCTCTCATTTCCATTTCGTAAGAACTCACAGAAACCATCGGATTAATCTACCTCAGGACTTGGCAGGATTTATTGGGGACGGGATGTGCACAGTCCTTTAGCCCACAGTACACCCACAGGTTCCAAGAAGGTGCAGGCACTTGACACGAGATTCACATTGGGAAGTGCTAACGTTGCATGGACCCGGGCAGAGAAGCCAGATGTAGGGCTCATGTCTGCCGTGTGAATGTGACCTGTTCCCGGATGTGTTTCCTTTGACCCAGGAAAGAGACAGCCGCAGACAGAGCCTGAGAGCCCCCGGCTGCTATTCCAGGAGGCACAGAGGCTTCTGTTTGGCCTTAGAAAGGCCAGTGGAGTCGTCGCATCTGAGCAGAAATGTTGCTTATTGTGGGAGACTTCCTGAAAGTTCATCTCAGGCAGCCTCTCTGGAGTCTCTGGGTTTGGCACTTAGCGCATGTCTGAGATCTAAAGCTGCTTTCATCTTCCTCAGGAGCCCTGCCTAGCGAAGTGGGGGACTACACTTAGTCCAGTTCAGCCTGAAACTTTGTCCAACCCAGTAGTTGAAAGAGCCTTCTTTGGTATAGCTTGTTCCCTTGGGGTAACTGTTTAGCCTTCCAGATCGCTCTCCTCTGCCCTCTCCTTCCCAAGATGGTGATGGAGGCCCAAGATGGTGCCAGAGGCCCGGTCGGCTGGGGCCCCGTGTGCAGACTAGCTGTGTCTGCCAGGGTTGCTCAGCCTATTTCCTGCCTGCACTGGCCTCTGCCTTTTTTTTTGTTGAGGTCACAGGGGAGCTTGGGGGATTTTCTGAGAGTCAGCTCATGGCTCACCACATTCTTAATTCTGTGGAGGCTGCCCACTCCCTCTGTGGTGTAGAAGATTCCCCACAGTGGTTTTCTCTGAATCCCAACTGGGGAGGGTCCGAGAGACACTGTCCTCTGGGCTCATCTCACTCCATTCGGGCCCCTGCTCATTGCTCTGGAGTTTTAAAGCCCACCTCTTATTGCTCATCCCTCTCTGCCCTCCCTGAAACTGTATTGGTAAATGGGGTTGGGGTAGAGAAAAGCTGGCTTACCCTCAGGAGACCATTAATCAAGATACTCCAGAGACCCTCAAAAATATGTCTGCTGTTACATGTACATCCGTATGCATCTCTTATATTTTTTATGTCCTGATGTCCTCTCTACCTAACTAGAAGTTGCTATTTATGTTTAAACATCCCTTTTGCTACAAATAAGTTCTTTTTGCTCAAATGATCCTGTACGATAAATTGTGAGACATAAACCCATTTTACAGATTAGAGAACCGCAGATCACAAGAATTAAAGAATTGCTACACGTTACTTGGCAGGCAAAGTGGGGCCTGAGAATTTAAACCCAGGCTTTCTGAGGGCAAAAGCCATGCTATTTTGACTCCTTTAAGCTTGCTGGCTCCCTGAAGGCAGGGGTCATGTCTTTTACATCTCTCTTGTCCCAGTGTCCTACACCAGCAATGCTTGCTAAGTCCTGGTGAGTGATGACTGACATACAGGACATACTCCCTAAACTTGAGGGAAGGGAACCTCACAGAGATGTTTTCCAAGGAGGGCTGGAGGCAGGTATGAGGTGGGGGAGATATACTAAATGATTCAAAGAGGACTGGAATGTCAATGGAGGGTTCTGGTAGGATGCAGGGAGTGTGAATGTGGCTGATTCATTCATTCCCCTGGTCCTGTGCACCACCAGACCAGCCTGGGCAGGCACTGCTCCAGGGAGGGAGTGATGTGGCTTGGGGGAGCAGGGAGCAGTTTACAATAACGTCAGAGTAAACAGGACCCCTGAGGATGCCAAAAGACCCTTGCAGAGCTGGAGCCAGACTCTCCTGGGCTGGCAGGCATCTGTGATCCTGGGCCAACCCTAGAGAGGGGGTTGGAGGCTAGGATGGAGGCTGGCCACCGAGGCTGCAGAGAGGGGGTGAGGGGACCCAGTGGCACTGATGTCGTGCAAGTTCAGGAATGTCTAGCTTTGCCTTGGCCTGCAACAGTGAAGGTTGGCGTCTGTATGATTTGCAGAAAAGAAGAATGGTAGAATGATATAGCTCAGGAGGTCTGCAAGAGGTCAAACAGTCACTCTTCCAAATCCAGGTAGAGGGGCCTAAGTCTAATCATGCTATGCCTGGGATCCTGAGATGAGCAAAGGCTGGAAGCAGGCTAAGATGACACCCTACTCTGGCTTGGGTGCCAACCTTGAGGAGCAAGTCAGAGCTTTCCTTTGGGTGTTAACAATTTTCTTTAGTGAAGACAGGTGTGAAAGAAGGAAGGGGGAAGAAGAAAGTGGCTTCCAGAAGACTCTAGGAGTAATGGACTAAGGAAACATCGTTATCATTCTCGTCAGTGACATTTTCATACTGAGCCATTGTTGAGAACTGGAGACATATGCAAAGCCATTTTGTCCAACCTTCTCCAACGCAGACTTCCCTCACCCCCCGATTTTGCTGTGGATGTTCTGGCTCATGAGGTCTCAATGGGGGTGGGAGATGATCCTCCATCCCCTATCCCAGGGCATGTTGGCAGTGTCTGGAGACATTTTTGGTTGTCCTGCTGGGAGGCAGGTGGTCCTGGCACCTGGTGGGCAGAGCCCAGGGGTACTGTTGAACATCTACAGAGCACAGGATGGCTGGCAACACAGAGCCATCCAGCCAAGTGTCAGCAGTGCTCAGCTAGAGAAACCTGCTCTGGCTGGATATACTATGTTATGGGAGATTTTTTGTTTTTAATATTTTTCCTTTAAAAATGTTAAAGTAAGTTGATTTGTAATGTTGTGTTAGTTTCAGTTGTACAACAAAGTGATTCTGTTTGAAGAATCATAAATAATATATATGTATCCTTTTTCAGATTCTTTTCCATTAGGTTGTTAGGTTCCATTATGATGTTGAATATAGTTCTCTGTGCTTCCATTATGTCCTTGTTGTTTATTTTATACATGATAGTGTATATCTGTTAATCCCAAACTTACAGGAGCTTTATTAACTAGGATGCTGTGCTGTGCTTAGTCGCTCAGTCATGTCCGACTCTTTGCAACCCGATGGACTGTAAGCCCATCAGGCTCCTCTGTTCAAGGGGATTCTCCAGGCAAGAATACTAGAGTGAGTTGCCATGCTCTCTTCCAGGGGATCTTCCCAACTCAGGGATTGAACCCAAGTCTCCTGGACTGCAGGTGGATTCTGTGCCATCTGAGCCATCAGGGAAGCCCAAGTATACTGGATTGGGTAACCTATCCCTTCTCCAGGGGATCTTCCTGACCCAGGAATTGAACTGGGGTCTCCTGCATTGCAGGCAGATTCTTTCCCAGCTGAGCTACCGGGGAAGCCCCTATTAACTAGGCTAGTAACTCTAAATTCTCAATCTGATTCTAGTCTTATGCAGCATGAATGTATGCTGTATTATTTCTCCTGGTTCAAGATCTCAACTGCTAAATGGGCTAAGTTATGAGACTTTCTTGCTCGTAATTAAGGTATGAGTTTTCAGATCAGGCCGGCCAGAATGATTTCATTCACTGAAGCATTGTATGCTGAGGTCTACGAAGACAGGAGCTCACTGCCTGCCTCCAGTCAGCTTTTGGTCTAGCCAGAGAGCTGGGAATTGTCAGCAAAGCGAGAATGGCCACAAGCATGTGCGTATGTACTTCAGTTCATCCAAGAAGGCAGGAGTTGAATGCAGAGGGCGGGAAAAGGCCTGTCCACCCATGGGAGGGAGGGGAGGAGAGAGGCGTCTGCGATTGCTTGGTGCTGATGTGCAGAGTGAGAACAGCAGCCCGAGTGTGAACCCCTGCAGCCATCTTACAGCGAGGAGCGGACGCAGGAGGCCTCAGCTGTGAGTAAGGATGGGTTTTTAGGAAACAAGCACACAGAGGCGCGTCAGAGTCTCTGCATTACATTCAGATATGCGATCGTCACGCATTCTGTATCTTTCTCGCTTCTCTCAGCTTGCTGGGGAGCCCCAATTTCCACTGACCGTGAGTGGGAGGGACCCGGCAACCGGCCAATAAAAGGTATTTCTGCCTCAGCCTGTTTCGGGTTCTTGTCCCTTTTGGGTAAATGCTCCTCCTTCAGTCTCTCTATTCGGGTGATTTTTTTTTTTTTTTTTTGCTTCTTCAGGGCTGGCCCCTCTCCAGCCTCCCCAGGACGGCGCCTGCACGGAAGGAAAGGCCAAATGTCCTCCAGGCTATTTGAGGAGGGTGGCTGGCCCCTGTGTCTCCCTGGTTTCATGGAGCTGGAAATGGTGTGCGGTGTGCGGTCTGTGCCGCTGGTGCTGTTGGGGTCTGGTGGACCTTCTTCCCTGGCTGACCCAGGCTTGCCTCAGTATGCTGGCACACCTCCATGGCCCTGAGCCAGGCAGTCACCCATGGCCTCTGTGGTGGGATTGACCTGCCTTCTCTTCCCTGCCCTTAGCCCTGATGGCAGAGGAAGACTTGAGGGTGCTCTTTTTTTTTTTTTTTTAAAGCATATTAGTATTTTTATTTATTTGGCTGCAGCAGCTATTAGTTGTGACATGCAAACTCTTAGTTGTGACATGTGGGATCTGGTTCCCTGACCAGCTGTCAAACCCTGGCCCCCTGCACTGGGCGCGTGGAGTCTCAGCTGCTGGAGCGCCAGGCAGTCCCTAGAGGGCGCTCTTTACCACCTTCTCGCATCTCCCCGCGCACGGCCCCCCCACCCCCACCCCCCAACCCCGCCAACCCCGTGCTCTCGGTGGTGCCATTTTTATTCTGCTCCCCGTGTCCTCGGTGGGAAACTGGGCATAAATCCTCTCTGCTCTGGCTTCCTCTTTAAAACTCTCTGTGGTTTTGCTATTGTTGCTGCTCCAGCCATTGGTCAACCTCCCGGTGGAAGAGGAATGATGACAGGGGTTCCAATGTCTGACCTTTTCTCTCTTTTTTTCTCTTCCTCTCTCCTCCCGGTAGCCCAGAAGCATCTCCACTTCTTCCCTTGATGCTTGAAAAATTCGTTTAGATTATAGCCCCAGTTCATGATACCTAGGGCTTATCCTAACACTGGGTGTTTAGATCATCCAGCTTTGATGGTAACATGTAAATGGAATTTTTGAATTTGGAGTTTTTCGTTTGTTTGTTTTTAACAAAGCCTGACTCAGGATTATTATTTCCTCAGTGGCTTAAAACATGTTTTTCACAAAGCAGGGCAGCAGCTCCATTATAATGACTGGGGTCTACCTGCTGTTTGCTAGAGCCCTGAGGCCTGCTGATGCAATGAGTAGGAAGTTTGAGTGGAGTAGAAAATAAGTCAGCTTATTATTTTAATAAATATTAAACCTATTAGAGTGGGAAGAACAAAGCTTGGGTGGTTCCAGGCTTCCCATGAGGACAGGGATGCAGGAGCCGTTCTCTAGCTCCCTGGTCGGTGACTCTCTAACCGGAACCTGCCCTCGTTGGAGAGTGGCTGGGGAGTAGGGCCTTGACCATCAAGATTCTTTCCCAGTTTTTTCTGTCATCTTTTTCACCACTAAACTGAGATTCAAAAGCTGCTCGGTTGCTTTTGGATATTAACATTGTGCTCAAAGATCAAGCTGTGAGTCCACGGAGGAGAAGTCGATGTATATGTGCAGGTGTCCAGGCAGATCCCCAAACACATCTCTGAAATGTTTTGAGCGACAGCATAAACGTCTATCCTCCCAAGAGGGTTCTCGGAAGAGGAACACGCTCATTTGGATCTGTGCCTTAGAGAAAGCATCTTGGTGATGATTGTGCATCGATATCTTACGGAGCCCCTGGCAGGCATCCCAGAGCCCCGGTACCCGCTGCATCTCCTCTCAGCCCTGTGCTGGCAGACCCGGGGAAAAGTCAGGAATGAGGCAAATTAAGAACAAATTAAACTCTCCTCCAGCTGGGCAGCCCCTTTGATGTCAGCAGCTGAGGGACACTTTGTGTCCTTGTGGTGAATTGTAACGTCTAAGGAGTACGTCTAAGGTGGGCCGTTGGAAGCAGCCTGTCTGGCAGCAAGAGCATTGGTATCAGCAGAGAACCAAGGCAGCAACTCGTTGTGAAGGGAGGTGTGCTCAGATCTCTGCGAGAGGCCACCAGCCTCAGGGAGGGTTGCCTGCGCCTCTGCGGTGGTCTTCCCTTGTCTCCCTCTGCCCTCTGGCTCTAGAGGCTGAGGCCCCCGATACTGGCAGAGCTGACTCTTGTCACGTTCAGGGCATGTCCTCGTTGGGCTCCACCTCTCCACACACCAGGGATGTTCAGATGCAAACATGTGAGGTGCTGCTGGGAACTTGCACAAGAACAAAAATGTGAATCATTGACTCATTTGGTCATGTATGTGCCGGCTAAGTCACTTCAGTCGTGTCTGACTCTGCGACCCTCTGGACTCCTCTGTCCCTGGGATTCTCCAGGCAAGAATACTGGAGTGGGTTGCCATCTCCTTCTCCAGGGGTTCCTCCTCCACCCAAGGATTGAATCTGCGTCTCTTATGTCTCCTGCATTGGCATCTGGGTTCTTTACCACTAGCATTACCTTCACATATTTACAAATTTTTAAAAACTCTTAAACATTTTTTAAGTTATAGTTGATTTACAACTTTTGTGTATAGCAAAGTTATTTGGTTATACATATATAAATTCTTTCTCATATTCTTTTCTACTATGGTTTATTACAAGGTACTGAATATGGCTCCCTGTGCTATGGTAGGACCTTGTTGTTCATCTGTTTTATTTAGTAGTTTGTATCTGCTAATCCCAAAAGTCTAATTTATCCTTCCCCATCCCCCTTTGGTAGCCATTAGTTTGTTTACCATGTCTATGAGTCTGTTTCTGCTTTGTATATAAGCTCATGTGTATCATATTTTAGATTCCACGTATAAGTGAAATCATATGATACTTGTCTTTCTCTGCAAACATTTATTTTTATTCATTAAACATTGAGTCCCTGCTATGTGTTGGCTACCTGCTGGGGATGCCAAGATGAAGGGATCCATGTGCCTGTTCTGAGGAAGAGATACAGAGGACTGGGCGGGAGATGGGGTGGGGACGACGGTGAGGAAGCCAGTCTTGTTCAAGTGGCCCAGAAAGGTGCTGGGGGCTCTGGGGATGGAGCACATGGAGCACCGAGGTGCGTCAGGAATTGGACAGGGAAGAGCTTGTGCACTGAGAAGTCCTGGATTGGCCAAAAAGTTAGTTCAGGTTTTTCCTTAACAGCGTACAGAAATCCAAGTGAACCCGATATAAACAAGCGGAGAAGGCAATGGCACCCCACTCCAGTACTCTTGTCTGGAAAATCCCATGGATGGAGGAGCCTGGTAGGCTGCAGTCCATGGGGTCACGAAGAGTCGAACACGACTGAGCGACTTCACTATCACTTTTCACTTTCATGCATTGGAGAAGGAAATGGCAACCCACTCCAGTGTTCTTGCCTGGAGAATCCCAGGGACGGGGGAGTCTGGTGGGCTGCCGTCTATGCGGTCGCACAGAGTCGGACACGACTGAAGCGACTTAGTAGCAGCAGCAGCAGCAGATATAAACAAGGTCTTTGGGAAACACAAAGAAAAAGAGGTGACCTGCGCCTGGAGGATGAGAAGCATCAGGGAAAGCTTCATGGAGGAGGAGAAAGGGGATGGTGTTACAGCAAGGACTCTACAAGCCGGGGGGATGGATGAGTGAACACGTGCGCTGGGAAAGACCAGGGCATGATGTTTATGCAGCTCCGAGTTCATCTGGAGACCAGACTCACGGTGGGAGGACAGTGGGAGGCAGGCAGCGGAAGTAGAAAGGAGGCATGTCGTGAAGGGTCTTGATGCTCCATTAGTTTTTATCTTGCTCTTGAGCAGTGGAGGAAGTCGAAGATTTCTGAGCAGAGGAATGAGATGGTCACCTGTGTTAACAGGAAGAAGGCTGGAGTGAGAGAAGGGAATATGTTATTTTATCTACTCTTTGGAAGTTGTCTTTGAACGAGGTACTGGCCCCCTCGAGTCTTCTTTAATGAGAAGCTGCAGTCTCAGGCCTGCTGTACCAATTTTTATCTCCTCTGGCTACTGGATCTGGTCCCACCTGGAGGCCCTGCTGCTTTAGGGAAGAGGGCATTTGTCAGTGAGAGTGGGAGGCAGGGAGTAGGCTGCCTTCTGGGTCAGAAACGCTCTTCAAAAAGTAACTGTGTGAGAGAGGGAAAGAGAGAAAATACACGAGCCTGGTTGGGTAAAGGTAGAGGGAAAGGAATTACTATGGGACCAAATCAGAAACCTCTCTGTTGAGAGAGATGAGGGCAGGTAGACCAAAAGGCTTTCTGGGATGAGCTGGTGATGGAGCTGTTCTGAGCAGGTGACAGATGCTCGGAGGTGGGTTCCTGGCCCACTATTCACTTACTGCCTGCTCAGATAGCCTGCATCTGAGAGAACATCTTGGATTATGTATGCAACCTGGGCCACAGCATTGAAAGAAAACAGGGAGTTGGACAAAGTCCTCAGAGGAGCTCTGAAAGGTTGAAAGGACTTCCTCTGAAGATAACCTGAGGATGTTGAGATTTTGTTTCTGTGGACAAGGTGAAGGCTGTGACACGCAGGCTGGGTTTTGGAGCCATTTGAGTGGGATAGGAATGGGACAAACTTGTCACCAAAGCCTAGACTCCTAGAAGTAGGGCTCTGGAACAAAACGGGGAGGAGGCAGCTGTTGGACTGGGAGGATGGACTTACTCGTTCATGCAACAAGCAGCACACATGGGACATTGAGATCTCAGAGACTGGTGTAGAATAAGCAGGTAGATGGATGTGGCACAAGTGTACATCAATTCCAGGATGCTAGATCCACCCCAGGATGCTAAAGTCAGTAAGGGGTCTCTGGGGCCTGTGGTTCACCTTTGGAGTCAACACCATGGGGGATTAAGATGCCCTCCAGGGAGGCAGTGCTCAGGGGCTTGGGCATGGGGGTGTCCTGACTTGTACAGAAAGCATTTTTCTGTTTTCTTTTGCATTCACTTGGATCTCCAAAGTGACCAGCGCTGAGCCCTATCATTTTTAACCTCTCTTAATTTTTATTTGCTGTGCGTAAAAGTATGATAATTTCATGCTAATTAATATCTCAGGAGTGTTATAAGCAATGAGAGATCAAGCCTGTCATGGTGAGATGTGAAACGTAAAAGGGCAATCCTCCAACAGACACGAAGAGGCAACTCTGTTACCCAAGGCCAAGGAGCAAGGAACACACACACACACACACACACACACAGACCCCTGCACTCACCACATCGCTTCAGTGTTTCCCCCAACCAAACGTTTCCTCTTTTTAATATTTATTTATTTGGCTATGTCGGGTCTTGGTTGCAGCATGTGGGATCACGCAGGATTTTCATCGCATCACATGGGTTTTTCGTTGCAGCGCATGGACTCTCTACTTGTGGCACGTGAGCTCAGTAGCAGTGGCGTGTGGGCCTAGTTGCTCTGAGGCATTTGGGATCTTAGTTCCCTGACCAGGGATCAAACTCGCATCCCCTGCATTGCAAAGCAGATTCTTAACCACTGGACCACCAGGGAAGTCCCCCAGATGTTTTCTTAACGTTGCTGTTAAGGAATGAAAGAGGCTGGTTTTTGCTTCTTGTTTTCTGTTTTCTACTCCACTCTTGAGTGCTTAGGACAATGTGGAATGGTCAGCGTGTGTGTGTGTGTGTGTGTGTGTGTGTGTGTGTGTGTGTTTGGGAGGTGGTGAGGGAGGAGCTAAGAACTTCCAAGAAGGCTGTGGGACCTTCACACACTAAGGAAGAGAGTCCGGCTATCTGACCTAGAAGGGAGTCACATGACTCTGGACTGAACGGGCCAGTGAATCAAAGAAAGCAGCGAGCCTGCAGGCCTGGCCTGACCAGTGTGTGTCCCCCTCGACCCGGCGCAGGTGACTGCTGGCTGCTGGCGGCCATTGCCTCCCTCACCTTGAACCGGGAGCTGCTGTACCGCGTGGTTCCCAGGGACCAGAGCTTCCAGGAGAACTATGCAGGAATCTTTCGTTTTCAGGTATCCTGCCTAGCTCTTGGCCCCTGACCCTACTTTCCATAGTCTGGGGACCCACGCCAAGAATCGGAAATCCGGGTTTGGGACCCAGTAGCCTAGGTTCTAACAATCCCTCCAGGGCATTCTGACTCGTGCTTGAGTTCCTCCAATCATCCACACGCCTATCCCCTCCCGTCTCCTCCAGGGCACGTGGCCCTGAGGAGAGCACTTGGAGGGAGGGTCATGAGATGTGGGCTCGAGTCACACACTGCTGCCGCAGCGAGGTGCAAGTTCTCTTATTCACAAATTTGGCCTCTGGACTTCTTTTCCGCTTTCACTGGCATCTCCCATGGGCATGGTCAAATAAGACAGATCCTGCTCTTAAATGACAGATCCAGTTCATTAAAGGCTGGAGCATTAACCAGCTCCGAGGCTCCTCCTTCCGAGGTCCCCTGAGGACGCGGACTCTGCCTGTCGGCTCATCCCTGTAAGCGGATGCTGTATTTCCCTCCCCCAGTTCTGGCAGTATGGAGAGTGGGTGGAGGTGGTCGTGGACGACAGGCTCCCCACCAAGAATGGAAAGCTGCTCTTCCTGCATTCCGAAGAAGGCAGTGAATTCTGGAGCGCACTGCTGGAGAAGGCCTATGCCAAGTAAGTGGTGCAGGTAGGAGCTGGGAGACCACGCAGAGCTGGGGGAGCTTGCCCCCTCCCCCCTGGCTCTGGGTACCCTGACCATGTCTTTCCCAGCACCCAGACCCCACAAGTACAGTATCCTCAATAACTAAGAGAAACAGAAATTTGGGCTAGGAGTTCAAAGCTCAGCTCTGTCCCAAACGAATGTGTGAATTGGGACGTTGGCTTTGTCTTCTTAAAGCCTCCAGGTCAGTTCTTAGGTCAATGTGAGTTTTTTAAAGAGTGATGAAGAAGAAGAAGAAAGCAAATATGCTTAGATATCAGACTCACCAAAGTCTCTACCCTTTGTTTGGGAGTCATTCTTCTTCACTGGCATTCAATGTTCAAAGTCTTCTTTGGGGTTCTTTTAATTCATTTTATTGATTGGTCCCCTTTTCCTGTAACCTCTGTTCCTTCCCAGCCCTATTCCCAAAGCAAGCCCCAAAGGAGGCCTCTCAGCCTTAAGGGAGGGTCCCCTTCATCCTTATCCATGCCCTCAACTCCCCCAAAACCCAAGATGTCAAGGTCAGCTCTGGATTACACTTTGCTTTTTACTTTTATGTATTATTTTTTGGCTGTGCTGGGTCTTCGTTGCTGCGCTCAAGCTTTCTCTAGTTGCAGCGAGTAAAGGCTGTCTATTTGCAATGCTTGGGCTTCTCATTGGGGTGGCTTCTCTTGCTGTGGAGCATGGGCTGTAGGCAGGCAGGCTTCAGTAGTGTCCTGTAAACCCGTGTCCCCTGCATTGGCAGGCGGATTCTTAACCACTGGACCCCACCAGGGAAGTCCTGCACTTTGCTTTTTGAAAGAGCACTTGGCTTTGTGAGAGGTGTTCTGAGATCCATGCCTGGCAGAGTGCTGAGCTGGCCTTGTGAAACTGTGCCTAAACCCCTCCTTGGCCCACAGACGAAACTGACTAAGGCCCTCCTGTGCCCTCCAGGGCGCACCATGTCCTAGCAGCACCCCTGCCCCATCCCACGGGACCCCCTTGCTAACGGCTGTGGATGATACCCATGTTCTTTCTCGTCCAACAGGCTCAACGGTTCTTACGAGGCTCTCACTGGAGGGTCCACGGTGGAGGGATTTGAGGATTTCACAGGTGGCATCTCTGAGTTTTATGACCTGAAGAAGCCACCGGCCAGTCTGTTCCAAATCATCCAGAAGGCCCTCCGCTCGGGGTCTCTGCTGGCCTGCTCCATTGACGTGAGCTGGGATGGTTTCTCTTTGCTTCTCCTCCCTGCGTGTGGTAGGGAAGGGACCAGATCGGGGGCTCGAGGCTGGGAAGGCTTTGGGCCAGAGTCTGGGGCTTACGGGGTAAGTCCCATGATATATGGATCCCTAGCAGGTGGGAGCTGGTGGCAAGACCTAATTAATGGATGGGGACCAGAGTTTGGTCTCATAAACTCAGAAATTTTAGGAGCCCTAAGTGTCAAGCCCCTTTAGTTCTGCAGGAATTGCCCTAAGAATGTAGTCTTGACCCCTCGATCCTGGGCCCTACTTTTGCTACCCCCTTTTGGCTAAGTAATCTTGGGATTTTTGGAAATACAGTGATCAACAGTATATGATGGGGGCTTGGAGCTCACTGAAGAAAAGGGAAGAGGTTTTGAACGAGGGGTGATGCTCTGGACGCCACCAGCCCCTCCACCTGCTCTTTCTCTCCTTACCTGGTGGTTTCACACATATAAATGACCAGGCAGGAACAATCTCCCTTTCTTCTCTCTATAAAAACCCCAGCAGGATATGTGTGATTTTTGGTAGAGAAGTGATGTGGACCCTGGGGAGGGTATGGGACTATTGAGGAGGGACTCTGGGGACCCCCGCTGGTGAACTGGGACCGGTCCAGAGGGGTTGTCATGGTTAATCTTCTGCAGGCAGTCGTGGGATCCCTCTTGGGGAATAAATGACTTCCCAGCTTCCTATGTCATTTTAAAGGCTTGTCAGTCATTTCCCAGGACTGGCAGGCAGGCCTGATCAAAGAGGAGTAGATGGAGAGAGCTCTGTTGACCTGGGGTTAATTGCTCCGCCTGCATATATCCTCAGTCCTGCACTGGGACCCTCTGGCTGTGCAGCATATGCTTAGAAAGCCTTGTAGGACTGGTCCCAAGAAGGTGAAGGTCAGCCACTCTGAGTAGACTTCTTTATTCTCAATTCAGATCTCCAGTGCAGCCGAAACGGAAGCCATCACCAGCCAGAAGCTGGTTAAGGGTCACGCATACTCTGTCACTGGAGTCGAAGAGGTAAAATTGGGCTGGGATGGATGGGTAGGGTAATGCGTGACGGTGTTACCATAAATCCCTGGCATCCTAGAGAGAAAGAGAGGGGATCACCATCCAGTGCTTCCCTGCCCTGCTGGGGTGCAGCCTCTCTGGTTGCACAGAGCCCCTGACACTCTCCTCCTCATTACAAGGGCCCTTCTTCCTCTTACCCACTCAGAGATGGATTTCGTAACCTCTCTGAGCCACAGCTTTATGGGTTCTAACTAAATGCAGGCTCTCCTCTGAGATGTGGCCAGGAAGGGACAGAAGGTTTTGGAGGAAAGTTGTAGAAATTGTCAGTTAGATCCACACTCTTTCTAAGAGGTATGTTTGACAGGTAAAGCACTGGAAACCCATAGGATCCTCAAGGTGAAAAAGGCAGTAATACGTGCCCCAGCTTTCAAGGTGGGGTGTGATAGTGAGAGGAACGCAGATATTCCTTACTCTCCAGCCCAAGGAAAAAGCATGGGTTAAGCTTTTCATTATTTTTATTTACTATAGTCTATTTCCAAAAAGGATGTGCAGTGGTTTGCAATGAAAAGCACAGACTCAATAAAACCATACAACAAAGGCAAAATACAGAAGACAGTCCGGGCTAAAGACAGTAGAGAAATTAATTTTGCTTTGGGTTTCCTGAGGGCTAAGGCAAAAAGGGAAATGCAATGGTGTCTTAGTTTTTGTTATTTATTAAAAAGGCCTTAATGTTCACTCTGTGTATTTGTGTTTCACAAATACGCTCCTTAATGAAGTCAATTCCAAACATGAATTCAGCATGAATGTGTAAACACTGGGCTGAGGGCATGATGGAGGATACAAAGGGAGGTCAGATCCTGAAGACTGAACAGTTCATTGTGTTTGTGTGTGTGAGCAAATACACAGATGGGGTTCCATAGAGAGTAGGGGGAGGTGGCTGAACGTATGGGCTTTCAGACAGGCTGCCTGGGTGCCTGTCCTCCACCTACTACTTACTAACTAGGTAATCTTGGATAATTCAACCCCTCTGTCTAGGTCTCAGAAGTGTTGTTTTTAAAATTTTTATTGGAATATATTTTATTTACAATGTTGTGTTAGTTTCAGGTGTACAGCAAAGTGAATCAGTTATCCATGTACATATATCCACCCTGTCTGAGTCTCAAAGTTTTGAGGGAGATTAAAATGAAGATAACAGCACCCAACTTATAGGATGGTTGTGAAGTTTAAATGAGGTGATAATGCATTTGAAAGGCCGAGCTTGGTGCCCAGGTCATAGCACCGGCTCATGAAATGCTAATTGCTCTGCTCTTAGTATTTGTTGGAGGGCATTTATTATCAATGGGTCTCATATATTAAGAACTGAGTCAGTCAACTATAAAATTTTAAGTCAAGTTAAAGCTGACAGATGCTTGTTTTTTTATGCTAGACTCACTATTTATTCAACCAGATTGTGAAAAACAGAGCTAAGCCCTGAAAAACTGTGTGAAAAGAAGAATGTTTAGGGGCCTTTGAGGAATTGAATGCAAGTCCCTCAGGTGCAGACAGGAACGCAGGGCGGCAGGGGTGGGTGTGGAGATTCAGATGCCTTTGTGTGTGGCCCTTGCAGGTGGATTTCCGGGGCTGTCCTGAGAGGCTGATCAGACTCCGGAACCCGTGGGGCGAAGTGGAGTGGAAGGGGGCCTGGAGCGACGAGTAGGTTCTCCCCTCCCTCCCTGCCCATGCCCACCTCCCTCTGCAGGGAAGGCATCAGTCGAAACACGCGCAATGATTCTGAGACCCCCAGGGCAGTGCGCTCGCAGCGCTTCCTGTCCGCAAATCACAGCCTGTTTAGAAAAGAATGTTAGATGGTTCCAGGTGGGGAAAAGCCAAACAAAACCCACTCAGCAGTAGTCTTTAATTCCTCTCTCTGCTCTGGCATTTGCAAGTTTGGCAGCTCAGTGGAATTTTGCTTAGCGCCCGAGGGTTTGCTTGTTTGCTGTGTACCACGGCGGTCATCCAAAGGTGAGACCCATCACTCTCCATCCAATTCTTTCCACTTCGCAAAGTCTGGTTACTCTGACAAAGGCCAAACCCCTTGGCACGAGGAAGAAACGCGCTTAGAAAGAGGAACTGAATCTTAGAGGAGCCACTGGCCGCCGCAGGCAGGAGGATGAACGGGAGGGGTGCCCGCCCCCTGAGAGCTCATTTCTGGCGGGTACTGATCTCTCCTGACAAAGCCATTACTGACTGGAGGGACCCAGGCCTCTCAGAGATGGTGCTTGAACCCAGACAGAGGCCTCCCGTGGTGTCCCGGGACAGCTGTGTTCTGGAACCAGTGCCACCGTGGTGCGGGAGGATGGAGAGAGCCTGGTCTGGTTTCCGCCCTAGTTAGCGCTGCTGGCACGGGGGAGGCAGAGGGCAGGTTGGCGCCGCTGGGGGAGGATGGAGCACTCACCAGTGTCATGGATGAAGAGCTGCCAGAAATGGGAATGGTCATAAAAACAACCCCCCAAAAAACACATCCTTAAGCCTCACGTGCACCCAATGTGCTATCTGTACTACATGACGCCACCAGGGCTTTGGAAGGGAACTTTATTACTTTTATGAACTAATCACACACCATTACTGCTCATAACTGCAGTCCTTCCCTTCAGGTTTGTGTCACGAAGAAACACACGTCCCCAGGGCCACAGATGGCCTCCTGTATTAAAGACTTGTCATTCTACTGCCTGTGATGGAGCAAAACCAAAAACCTTACCCAAACACAACACCAACTGCCCCAAAAGCGTGTCATGGCTAAATGAAATCGAAATCCCAAGTTTTGGCCTTTTTAAGCAGCAGCTGTTTCCCAAGCTGTTTACAGGGCGTATGGAACTTTATCTCCTTTCCCTGATGCTGCTCAGTCTGTAACAGGCTGGGACAGGTCCAGGGGTTCAAGGTGATGACTGGCAGGCCCCACCATCTGGAGATGCAGCCTGGGGTGTTTCTATATGGATGTTGTGGGGGAGGGTGCTGCAGCTCTGTGAGACTCCTCCTAGCCTCAGCCCAATATCTTTAAATTAAAATAAATTTTTTTTCCAATTAGTTTTAAGAGACCAACTGGGATATTTAGGTCAGATCTCAAATTCTCCAACTTGTCTCCTAATCTTTGTTTATGACAAGCACATTCTGAGCTTTGGTTCTGATTCAGTGACTGTTTCCATGAATTACAGAGGCCCTAAGAGCTTCCCTGCCTGATCCTTAGGGGACCTGAGAGCCCCCCTGGAGGAAGAGGCTGGGCTTAGTCCTAGTGTTCATGCAGCCAAGAGGAGGTCTTCACGTTTTGCTGAAAACATTCAGAGAAGGGATTTTTTTTTTTAAAGATGGATCTCGATGCTGCTTAGTTATTTAGACACTGCATACATATTTCAGGGAAACCTCACTTCTTAAAGGTCAGGTAGCTGGAGCTGGCATTTGAACAAAGTACGTGGGTATTGCCATGGAAAGGCTGCCAGCAGGGGGCCTTGCAGGGTGCCATTACTCCAGGGAAACTGTCACAAAACTGGGTGTGATTGGCATTCCGCAGGCTCAGGAAGGGGGCTACGTTGATGTGTCCGAGATGCTTAGCCCCTCTCACGGTATCTTCACCTCAGACAGATAAGCCAGAAGGATGTCTCCCCAACTGAGAAGAGGAGGAGGTGGTCTTTCTCTGCTGGCCATTCTCACAGCTCTTCCCCTGGACTTGCCCAGGCCTGTGATCCAGGGCCTGGGGGGCTGAATCAGACATGAATGTAGAACTTGGCTGGAGAGTGAAATTAGAGCAAAGCCATGGCCCAGGGTTCCTCCTGCTGCATGTCTGGGGTCACCCTGCTAGTGCCTGTGGAGTCCCGTCCCTTCCCCAACCGCATCCCCTATCATCTCATACCCCTCTCCCACCCTCAGTCATTTCAGTATTCCCCATGTCTGGGGTTGGTGGCGGGGCAGGAGGTGGGGAGGGTGGGAAGCTGAGAGCTGCAGTAAACAGCTTGCTCTGCAGCAAGCTCTTCAAGAACCATCACCTCTGCTTGCTTAAAACAACAACTTTATTCTTTCTTTCCCAGTGCACCGGAGTGGAATTACATAGACCCCAGGCAGAAAGAACAGCTGGGCAAGAAAGCCGAGGATGGAGAGTTTTGGTGAGAGGGTCTGCAGGAGTGCTGTCCTCCTGGCTGTGGGGTCCTTCCTGGATTGCGCATGGGCAGTTCTCTCTAGGTGTTCCAGGAATTCAATGTGGTTTCCTGCCAGGGGTCTTCTTTCTTCTTCCCCTTTTACTCCAGTAAAAGGTAGAAACCAAGATATCTGGGCCTCAAGATTAGCTATCAGCCTGACTTTCTCAGTTTCTGTATCTTTTCAAAGTCCAAAGTTTAGATTAGCATCAAAATACAATAACTTCCTTCACTCCCTAAGGAAGATAATAAGGACACGGTTAGACTGTGTGGCTTAGGGACCATCTCTAGGCTGGACACCAGAGTTAACCAGTCACCTCAAGGTGGTAACTTGGTTCATTTTACCTCCGAGGGTCTCTGCAGTTTAGGGTTCAGTCTCTTTGCTGGTTGGTTGGATATAAGAGGGGAGCTTTTTAAGAGCAGAGATGCAAGCAATAGTGAGGAAGTTGCCAATACTGTACACTTTTTTCACTGCTGTTAAAATACCATTGTTTGGTAAATTATAAGTCATTTAAAAAGAAATACTGAGACATTTGGCCAATGATCACTGCGTATTTGTACTGTGGGGTGTAGGAAAGATTTAGCTGGCCCACAGCCTCTGCTCTGTCCTGTGCCCACTGGGCCACACTTTCCACCACCTTTCCAGCCCAGCTCTCTTGACCAAGAGCTCACTGATCCCTTTGCCCCCAGGATGTCTTTTTCGGATTTCTTGAGGCAGTTCTCTCGGCTGGAGATCTGCAACCTGTCCCTGGACTCATTGAGCAGCGAGGAGGCGCACAAGTGGAGCCTGGTGCTGTTCAATGGGCGCTGGACTCGGGGCTCCACGGCTGGAGGCTGCCAGAACTACCCAGGTGAGATGGGGGGCGGGGAGGGTGATGCTGGGTCCACCTCGTCTTCTGTCTTGTCCTCCCTGGGCTGGGCATCCTTATCTGTTAATCTTGGGACAATGCCTTTGCGCTCTGTCCTCCGGCTCCTGACACCACTTGGTGGCCCAGACTCTTTCTGGGGCTTGGAGGCCAAGGCAGCAGGGGTGGGTGGTGACTCTGCAGCCCCTTACCTGCAGCTCGATCTCAGGTAATGTCATTCTTCAGCATATCTGCATGTTCAGACTTTCTGTTCCACCCACCTGCCCCTTGCCCCAAAAGGCTATTCTTCTTTGTACTAACCATGCACTTGGCATCCTGCACCAAGGTCTGTTGTTCTTCTCTGGGGCTTCCTCCGTCTCCACCCGGCCCAGCTGGCTGGCACCTGGCCCACTGCGCCCTGGGACAGGTGCAGCGTCGCTGTGTCAGTAGACCGCATCCGAGTGGCTGTTCTGCTTTGTTTGCACCTAAGTTGGAGGTGGCGGGGGCCTGACAGCCTGATCAGGGGTGGTCACACGCAGGGCGTGGGAATGGCCACTGTCTGCTCCCCCTGGGAGTCATCGGAGCACCCTCCCTGGTGGGGATAGTCTGGTGCAAACCACTGCTGCTGTGCTAACCTGGGCCCTTGTCCTATTAAAGGTGGGAAGCCTTCCCTTTGGCGGGAGATCACTAATGTCTACACATACAGGCTCCTCCTAGGTCGAATCACCTGAGGCAGCAGCAGAGGAAGAAACTCCGAAAAACAGCCCCACATCTCTCAGGAGAAATGAAAGAAAGCAAAACCCACCCTCTCCACTTCCCACCTCCCCAGGCTCCATGCTCCCTCTCCTAGTTTGATGTCGACATTGTTGATGGACTTAGATGTGTAAGCGCTGGGCCTCGTCCTCAGGACAGAGCTCAGTGCAGGCCTGTGCTCAGGGTGTGAGAGCAGCATTAGAACAAAGTCCCACGTGGGTGGAATCCTGGGGCTTGACTGGGTCTCTGGTTCTTTGTCCCCCTCCAACCTCAGCTCCCATTTCTGATGGCTGAGATGAACACTGAGCAGAGAGGGAGGAGGGAGTTCCTTTCCTGCCACAGTTGCTCAGATGTTCAGTCTAACGGCTCTGGGACCCTGGGAGGGTCATTTCCCCGTTCTAAGCTTCAATTTCCCAATCGTCAAAGTGGAGGGATAATACCAGCTTTTGGAAGTGCTTTGTAAACGGTGTAGTGTTATACAAATGGGATGTATTATTTTTATGACCCATTCTCTTCTTCGAGCTCCGTTAAGGAGTAAACAAAAATATGTAGGGATTGCAGTAATGTTGCATTTGGGAGAAATTAAAATATGCTCACCATTAGCAAGCTCTTAGAAAATGTGTTGGAAATTTGCATGGATCATTTTGGGAGCTTGGCACTGTAGGGGGTGCCTAAGGTATCTGTATGCATGAAATCGCGACCCCATCTGTGCCGCCAGCTAGCTGTCGAGAAGAGATGAATGGTTCCTGCCCTTTGGTAATGATGTAAGTACAGAAGATTACAGAACTGTCTCTGGCTCCTCTGGAGTCGGCAGATATTTGGCTTTAAAATCTACACACTGTGTCCTTAAAAAAAAATTGAAAGTGGAGGTTCTGGGAAGGTGGGATTGTAATTTTATTGTTAAGAAAATATAATAACCAGTGGCTGTTGGTCATTTGTGAAAGCCTTGTTATCTCATCAAGTTGGACCCTTATTTAGAGGATCCCTTCTTTTCCTACCACTCCCCCCCACCCCCTGCCCCGCCTGCCCCCAGGCACATCATTATT
Source organism: Bos grunniens (assembly GCF_055505025.1). Taxonomy (NCBI): domain Eukaryota; kingdom Metazoa; phylum Chordata; class Mammalia; order Artiodactyla; family Bovidae; genus Bos; species Bos grunniens. The sequence goes on from NC_141180.1 coordinate 54,098,719, forward strand.
GACTTTATCGAGGCCCTGGCATGGAGATGGCCCATCAAGCCCGTCTTCCTCAATTATGTTTTGCTACTTGAGTCTGTCATAGAATTGCTGTCTGCCCCTGGGTGACTCATTTGCCGTCTCTGTGCCTTAGCTTGTACAGTTGCTATTTGGAGAGATTTATTTTTAAGATTTTTTTTTTTATATTTGAAATGAAGCAGTCTTTTTAAAATATCCACAGGTGGCGTGGCAGACATGCTTCTTAATTGCCAATTAGGCTTCCCAGGTGGTGCTAGTGGTAAAGAGCCCGCCTGCCAATGCAGGAGACATAAGACACTTAGGTTCGATCTCTGGGTCAGGAAGATCCCCCGGAGGAGAGCATGGCAACCCTCTTCAGTATTCTTGCCTGGAGAATCCCATGGACAGAGGAGCTTGGTGGGCTATGGTCCATAGGGCCACAAAGAGTTGGAGACTACTGAAGTGACTTGAAGTGCTAGTCACTCAGTCGTGTCCAACTCTTCTCAACCCCATGAACTATAGCCCATCGGGCTCCTCCATCCATGGGATTTCCCCGGCAAGAACATTGGAGTGGGTTGCCATTTCCTTCTCCACTGTACTCTTGAGGGAGTGTGTCTCATCACTGGCTGCAGTGCCGAGTCATCTAGAGGAGCCCCGGGGCCTCTGGACAGAGGATCTGTAATCAGGGCTGTTTCAGGCTGTGATCTGAAGCAGGGGCCCATCAGAGGGAGCTTCCTGGGGGCAAGAGTGGTCATCTTTACAGCCTGTCAGGAGGGGCCCCCTTGGTTCCTAGTCTTCACTGGACTTTTGTTCTCATCTGAGCCAGAGACCTGCTTGTTCCCCAGACACCTCCTTCCTCCAGGAGTTGGGTTCATCTTCACAGGCCAGGAGCTGGGAACAAGGAGATGTTAACCATTTCCCCAGGAAGACTTGGCCTTCCCCAGAGGGACCTTGTGTAGCCCTGGGACATCGGGACCTTGAATATCCCAGTCAAGCACCCAGGGCCCCTGGTTGATGAAATGGACAAGTGCAAAGTTTGCACATGCTGGGGGTGTGTGTGTGCTGGTATGCGGGGAGGGTAGGGAGATAGGAGGAAATGCCGACGACCTTGGAAAGCAGTCTTGCTGAGGCCAGCTTACCTGGCACAGTTTGGCCAGAGTTATGCTTTCTGGGGATGATCACGTTCCTCCCTTTCATTCTGTTCTTCCTGATCTCCTCACCTGCCTTGTGGGGAACCACCGTCTCCTGGGTGACTTCCAGCCACTTACTGGACCAATCCCCAGTTCAAAATCCATTTGGACGAGGTGGATGATCACCAGGAGGAGGGCGTCAGTGAACCCTGCTGCACGGTACTGCTGGGGCTGATGCAGAAGAATCGCCGGCGACAGAAGAGGATGGGACAGGGCATGCTCAGCATCGGCTATGCTGTCTACAAGGTACTCCGCAGCTGGGGTCAGCCATCATGGCACACCTAATGTCTTTGGTCGGAATATTTTGGCCAGCAGTTGAAGTGCATCTTTCTTTTTGTTTGGCTGTTCCTAATCAAGCGTTCTCCTTGCTCCCCTAAAATGCTTCTCTCAATGGCCTTACTGAGGCCTCAATTTCACAATTAGATATTCATTCCTTTGGCTTAAATCTCTATTATTAACATCGAGATGTGTAATTCATTAAACTTTTCCCTGTCATTGCCTATTCAGTGTAAACACACTTATTAGACTTTTTCCAGGTATAGGCTTCTCAGGGTACAGGAGCCAAGAAGGTGACACAGGAGTTTGAGGACATCACAGAGTAGGGAAAGGGAAGATTGTTATGGGAGCCAAAGACAAACACCCTCCTCTCGGGGTAACCCCAAGACACTTGCTGGGACACACCAGGCTGGGGTAAAAGGAGCCACAGGTCATTTTCAGTTCTGGTATCTCTGGACTGAAGGTCATAGCTGGCTCTTGGCCCAGGCTGCAGTGCCTGGCTTAATACCCCAGTTTGCCCTGGTAACCACCTCAGTATAGATTTCACAGCCTCACAGATACGTTCGAGCAAGACCTCTGGGTCTTGATAAGCCTAGCCAGGATCAAATTGGAATCCACTTTTTAATACAGGCAAAGACTTTCTATAACGAATTCTGGAGGGATTCATGGTGGTTGTTTTTATAGAATTTTGTTAAAAATGAATTTCTTGGGGAAAATACAATTCTTTTTTTTTTTTTTTGAAAATACAATTCTAATCAGAAGGACCAAGAGCTGGCTGGAGGCCCAACACCTCAGTATAAATTACTGCATGAAAAAGAAGTATTATAATAAGAAACCAGTAAGGAAAACTGTGACTATTAAGCGCATACAACTTCCAGCCCCTTTCTTTCTCTTATTTAGGAATTTAGGGCTTTAGAGTTTAGGGTGTGTGTATTTTGTGTTGGAGAAATGGGGAATTGAAAAATAATTGCTGTTTGATGGCTGGAGAAAAGAATTTCAAATAAATAAGCTCCAATTCTATTCCAGCTTAGCCCTTCCACCTCCACCTAGAATGTAAGTAGCACCCAACCAGATTCTTTTTTTATAGAAAGTGAAAGTGTTAGTCACTCGGTCACGTCCGACTCTTTGTGATCCCATGGACTGTAGCCTGCCAGGCTCCTCTGTCCATGGAATTCTTCAGGCAAGAATACTGGAGAGGGTTGCCATTCCCTTCTCCAGGGGATCTTCCTGACCCAGGGGTTGAACCCAGGTTCCCCACATTGCAGGCAGATTCTTTATCAAAACTGAGGAAGCACTTACCCCGTGCATATCAATTCAACCCATCTTTAGTGTGTATCCACCAGGTGCCTTGCTGAAGGCTGAGATGCAGAGGAATAGCACAAGGTTATTGCCCTCAAGGTGCTCATAATCTCAAGGGGAAAACCACACACACACCACTAACTGCAGGGTGGTCAGATCTGCTATGATGAGGACCTACACTGTGGGCTGAGGTCTCCTCACAGAGGGATAGCTTCGTGGAGAAGACTTTGATCAGGGCATCAAAAAATGAGCTGGATTTCAAAGATGAATGAGGGAGAACTTTCCAGCCACAGGGGACAGCATGTGCTTCTTGACAGCAGGAGAGAAAGCGACAGTTTTAGAGAGCGAGCAGTAGGCAGGTATGGCCGAAGGGTGGGCTGCAATGGGGACTGTGGCCACCAGCTGTCATCCACAGGCTCTACCAACTATAACAGGATCAGAAAAGCTTTCTTTCTTTGGAATGTGAGCTAACACACGGAAATAGCTTTGTGGGCATGGCATTTGCTCTCATAAATAATATATACAGCATGTCAGTTTTTCAGACATCAGTTTATAGCTGCTTTTAAAATAACACCATGTATGTGATCCGTGGACCTGCTTATAGCCAGAGCCTTCTAATCTAGAGCATGACACCTGTGAACACAAAGTTTAGGGTTAGGATGAGGGCATGTGCAGCGCTGTAGGGATGTCTGAGGGTGGAGGCAGTGTCTGAGGGTGGAGGCAGTGTCTGGGCTTGTTCAAAGGACCTGGTGTTGGACAAAGGGAATGCAGGGGTTGTAGGGGGTACTGTTCTCTGACCCTTGGAACTGCCTCCTCTGGCTTTGAAAGTATTAGCTACTGAGTCGTGTCCGACTCTTTGCAACCCCCATGGACTGTAGCCCACTAGGCACCTCTGTCCGTGAGATTCTCAAGGCAAGAAGACTGGAGTGGGTTGCCATTTCCTTCTCCAGGCGATCTTCCTGATGCAGGAATTGAACCCTCATCTCTTATGTCTCCTGCATTGGCAGGTGGGTTCTTTACTGCTAGCGCCACTTGGGAAGCAACCCCTCCTGTCCTCCCCTTTCTGGCTTTAACTGTCTGTAAACTGGAGTCTGGCTTGAGGTTGGAAACTTGACACTGATTGAGAAGCAGCCAGAAAGCCCCGAAGGCTAAAGAGCCCTGCTTGTCTGGCCTCCATTCTCTCCCCTATTATCTTCCTGTGGTGACAACAGGCTCCTGCCAGGCAGGCCTGTCATTTGCATTCAGGATCCTACGTTTCAAAGGTGACTGTCCCTTTTCATCCATCACTGGGCGAGGCTGGCCTTGTCTCCTGCCTGGATGCTGCCTGGCTAGCTGGATGGCTCAGATCCTGTCCAGGGACTCTTGGCTGTGGATTCAGAGCATATTGCCCCAGGCGGTGGGCGGGTTAAATGGAAAGACCTCTGAAGTGGTTAAGGGAGTCCCTGCTGAGGGGGTGGTGAAAGCAGTTAGACAGGTACTACGAGGCAGTCCCCTGAGGACCTCTGCTCTCCCGGACAGCCAGGGCCTCTGCATGCGACTCAGCTTTAGACGCAAAGTCAGAGGAGTGACAGTGGCCCCAGACTTTTCCACCTCTGCTGCTGATTATAAACGGGGGCTCCAGAGTGAGGATGCCAGCTGATCCAAATTTCCTTTTTTTCCTTCAGTGTTGGCAGTTGCCCACAGACCTAAGCCACAAACAATGCCCTTCCTGCTCTTCTGGTCTAAACAGCCTGTGTGGCAGGGGCAAAGTTGGGGGTTGAACCTTCTTCTCTATCTGGGCACATGGGGCCTCCCACTCTGCATCCGAGATTTCCTGTGGGCATTATAGTTTCCAGTTGCAAATAATAGACCCAACTAGACTAGGGGCTTCCCTGGTAGCTCAGCTGGTAAAGAAACCTCCTGCAAAGCAGGAGACCTGGGTTTGAGCCCTGGGTTGGTAAGATCCCTTGGAGGAGGGATAGGCTACCCACTCCAGTATTCTAGGGCTACCCTGGTGGCTCAGATGGTAAAGAATCCACCCGCAATTCAGGAGCCCTGGGTTCGATCTCTGGGTTGGGAAGATCCCCTGGAGGAGGGCATGGCAACGCACTCCAGTATTCTTGCCTGGAGAATCCCTATGGACAGAGGAGTCTGGTGGGCTACAGTCTATGGGGTTGCAAAGAGTTGGTCACAGCTGAGTGATTAAGCACGCACACAGACTAGCGAAAAGGAATCTACCAGTTCATGTAAGCAAACCCAGAGAACGACAGGAATGCTTGGGACAAGGGACTTGCGTGCTCTCAGGACCCTTTCTCTCCACATCTGCCCTCTGGTGTCAATGCCATCCTCCCGGTCTAGCTTTCTGCACAATCTCCCTAATGTTGTCCACATAAAAGAAGAGCCTTCTTCCCTTAGTTCCAATTTGAAAATCATAGAGAAGTCTCTGATGGACTTGACTTGGGTCACGAGCCTCTTTCTGGACCAATCCCTGTTGTTAATGTGATTAAATTATGTCTTGACTTGAGTGACACCCTCTTCTGGACAAGCCCTTGATCTGGAGGCCAGGTCTGTAGGCCTGTAAGATGTTAGTTCTCATGTAAACCCCAAGGCTATTACTCTTAAAACATTTGGGATCCTGGTAGATTATACAACAAGAAAATTAAGTAGAACTCCTTTTTTTTTTCTTTCTTTCAGATTTCTAGGGCTCAGTAGTCTACAGATGGTCTTGCTATTCACCAATGACTTTCCAGGTTCAGAAATGCTGATGAGTCTCTCACTTTAGCACAGGCTTCCTCCCAGTGGCCCAGGACTGCACAGTCTGCGCTAGATGTGGGGAGGGACAAAAAGGCACAAGGGGAGGGGTGAGGAACCCTTGGGTGACCTGCTCTTTTCTCCTTCCCTGTAGATACCCAAAGAGGTATGTTCACGCTGATGGAGATGTCCCCTCTTTGGTAAGGAACAGCTGGGCAGCCTCTACGGATAGGCACCTGGCGACATCAGCTTCCTCTGATGGAAGCTGGCTCTCCCACAAACCAACTCTACAGGATCTGGTGAGCTGGTAACCTTGAGACCTGGTAAAGATACTTGGGACCCACCCTCCAAGAAGGGCACAGTGGTAACCTTTGCCCCCGTGTGCCTGGTGCTCTGATCCAAACAGGATGACTGTAGCTCACTCAGGCTCCTGTTTATCTAGCTAACAGGAATAAACGCCCTCATGTCTGATAAGAAAAGGAAGCACCAGTTTTATCTTTTTGGCTCCTGGCTGTTCCCGTGCTCCTCAGTGATTTACAGCTGGGTTTGAGAGAAACATCATCAAGGTCTTACTTACCGCTGGGGTTTCCTGTTGCCGTCCCAGACCTCAGCCAGCAGTGCCAGTGGCCTCATGGGCAGGGGCTAGCAGGGCACACTTATAAGAGTGCCTTGTCCACACAGATGGTACCCAGTCAGGCCCCAGCTCATCCCAACCCGGCAGGCCTCTCCTCGGCTGCACGCTGGGGACACCAGGGAACTCTTGGACATCTCATGCCCGAGCAATTATAGCAGAACCTCTGCGGTGATTCCCGTGTGCAGCTGAGGTTAGGAAATGCTTCTGTTTGGAGTTCCCCCAGCCAGTCTGTTATTCTAGTTATGTAGAAATACGTTTGCCTGCTGTGCTTACCCCTACCCCCCGGGTTCTCAACCTTGGCCACCTGGTAGCATGTGCCAGTGAAGCCCAAGTTCACAGGCTCCAGCCCATGCGTTGTTCCAAAGGTGCTGACCACTGATATACCCTGCCCACTGACTCCCAAATGCATATTATTGGTTATGGTGGTGACAGAAAGCGGGTATGGATGATTCAAGGCAAGCCCTTGTCACCACTCAAAAGTAAATAAACTCAGACTTGTGTTAAGTCTGATGGGTGGCGATTCCCATCAGAAATGGCCGGTTCCTGGGAAAGGCCCCTCTGCATGCCCGGAGGAGCCTCTACCTGCAGAGTTTCCCTGTGCCCTCTGTGTGACTCTGTGGATCCCGTGATCCCCAAGTGCTGTGGAATCTTTGGTCAGTGGTTCCAAACCACTGCTCAGAAGCCCCTGGGGGTTTGTGAAAGCATTAGCCCGCTGCCCCCCACCCCAGAATCTCTGAGTCTGTAGGTCTGGCGTGGGGCTCAAGAACTTGCGTCTCCAATGAATCCCCCAGAGCTGCCCATGCTGGTCCTGGGCCCACACACTGGTGGCTGGGCCAGGCCACGGGGAGGTGCGAGAGCCGGGGGCCTGGAGCACGTGTGTGTGGAGTCTCCAGTAAGACGGAGGGGTGCCAGCTCCTGCCTCTGTGTTCTCCACCTCTCACTCTGGCCTCTCGAATGAGGCTTCTGTACTCTGTCCCAGCCCTCGGTTCTTACTAGAACTCAATTTGCCTTTTTCCCAACACAACCCCCACCCCCACTTCTACATTACTGGTACCTCCCCCTGCTGATTGCTGTCATCAGGGATGGCAAGAATGACTTTTAGCCCAGTAATGCTTAGTCTTGGCCAACACCTTGCTGGCATGCCCCCAGAGTATAAAAATTTTCAGGGAGGGATCCCAAGGCTGTGGCTGCCCTTGCAGCCAGGTCATCAGGCACTCGCTGGTGGGTCCTGTGGAGTCCTGACCAGGGCAGTGGGGGCTGGTGGCCCTGCCTTCCTTCTTTGTTTAGCAGACCTGGGATCTAAAGAGGCTCTGGTGACCATGAGTGGACACTGTGACTCTGGGGTGGGCAATCCAACTCCGGGTCACACAGAAGTCACTGCCCTTGTAGCTTACCAGCACCTGCCCTCTGCCACAAGTATCTTGATGAAGATTGATCATAAAATACAGTGCTAAGGGGAGGCTTAATTACAGCAGTAATAACATGAGCACCTATGTTTTCGAAGCACTCTGCAGCCACTAATTAGCTAGTGTCATCACTCCTAGCCTCCGCCTCCCTCCAACAAACAAGTGGGTCATGGGAGCATCTTTTCCCTCAGATGAGAGCCAAGGCACCAAGGGCGGTCTGGCTGTGGCCGCCCCCTCTGTCTGCCTCCCTGACCGTCCAGCCTAACGCCCTGGTTACCTGGCAGGGCAATTTTCCCAGCCAGATAAAGATGAACAGGCCCTACTGGCTGCTGATGCTTGAGAACTGGGATTAAAGCCACAGGCCTGTACTGGGTAGCTCAGAGCCACTCCCCAGGTATAGATGCAGAGAAAGAGTCTGTTGGATTCAATGAGGGGTGATTCACAAGGACAAATATCCAGAGAGAAGCCAAGCACACAATGGAGACCCTGTTGACGAACCTTTATTTAGCTGGGAAGAGGGCAAGGGGTCAGGCCAAGGTCGTGTAGTCAAGGTCAGTGCCTCGACCGGGCCGGGCACCCAGAAGGTGTTCAGAATACACCTGCTGATGGACACAGGGTGAGTTTGCAGAGTCCAAGGCCTATGGATTCTCAGTCAGTCAGTTCAGTTGCTCAGTCCTGTCCCACTCTTTGCCACCCCATGAACCGCAGCACGCCAGGCCTTCCTGTCCATCACCAACTCCTGGAGTTTACTCAAACTCATCTCCATTGAGTCGGTGATGCCATCCAACCATCTCATCCTCTGTCGTCCGCTTCTCCTCCTGCCCTCAATCTTTCCCAGCATCAGGGTCTTTTCAAATGAGTCAGCTCTTCGCATCAGGTGGCCAAAGTATTGGAGTTTCAGCTTCAACATCAGTCCTTCCAGTGAACACCCAGGATTCTCAGCCCAGGGTTAAAGATCAGCGAGCCCAAAACCAACGCAATAGAGCCCAGCTCCGCGGCCCTCATCTTCCAGGATGTGGGCAGACACTGACCCTGACGTTGCTCTGCGCAGCTGGAGAGTCACACGGACGCGCACCTGGGCCGGGACTTCTTCCTGGGCCGCCCGCCTGCCGCCCGCTCCAGCACCTACGTCAACCTGCGCGAAGTCTCCGCGCGCGTGCAGCTGCCCCCCGGGGAGTACGTGGTGGTGCCGGCCACCTTCGAGCCCTTCCAGGACGGCGACTTCTGCCTGAGGGTGTTCTCGGAGAAGAAGGCCAAGGCCCTGTGCGTGTCCTTTCCCTGCGGGCTGGTAGCGGGGGCCGCAGAGGGACCTGGCCCCGCGAGGGTGCAGGGCGCCGTCGGTGTGTGGGACCCACCCCCAGCCTCCGGAGGAAATCTGTTGCCCCTGCAAGGGTTCTTCATTAGGGGGGCCCGCTCCTGCCCCTCCGCGTTGGTCTGTAGGACGGGGAGAGTTTTCCTTCTAAAAAGATCAAGAGAGGGCATCAGTACAGCTGGGTGAAAGCATTTTCCTCCCAGCAGGGATGGGCGCCACATAGAGGAGGAGCTGGGTGAGACACTGCCTCTTCTCTTACACTTCTCTTACACACCACACACTCATACTCTACATACACACACCACACACTCATGCACATGCTGCATGTACCATGCACACACACATCACATACACATACCACACACACATATCACACACCACACATATCCAATGCACGCACATCTCACATACACACACCACACACACATGCCACACACATCCCATATACTGTGCACCTGCATACCAACACATTACAGACACACCACACATGCTACACACACACCATGCGCATATACACACATACCATACATACGTGCAGACCGCATGTCCCTTACATATATATACCAGACATACATGCCATACACACACCTGATATACTTTCTGTACATACACACATCACATATACCACACACCTATGTACACATAGAACCACACACACACAAATACCACGTACACACACTTAACACATAGTATCGCCCCCCCATACCCCCCTCCCCTCACACACATTGCACCACATACCATGTACATGTATGCATGGACTCGTGGGTTGTGGGCTTGGTGACTCATTCCCCAGATACCATTTCAGCAGGGATTCACATAGCTGGGAAGATGATATTAGTAACTAGGAAAGATGGGGAGAGAATTCCCCAGAAGAGTGGTCCTCCAGGGTGAACATTCTAGATTCCACGAAGGGCCCACTGAACTTGGCAGCTCTTGTCTCTGGTGAAAAACTCAGGGTGGGGTGGGAGTTGGAGACTTGAAGGGAGGGATCCTGGTTCAGTTTATGCAGTTTGGTGAAAGTAGGAACCAGGTCGTGTGTTGGGAAGCTGGTCCCTCAGCTGGGTCACAGACTTCCTGAAAGAACCTAGCCATTAGCTATATGTTTTGTTAATACTTATCCATGTTTGCTATTTCCTTTTTCTGTGTTTCAGGGAAATTGGGGATGTGGTAGTTGGAAACCCACATGAGGTATGCCACCTTTAAAATGCCAAGCTCTGACACTGACATGTAGCAGTCATTTGGGGCTTCTTATTGATTGCCTAGGAATCCCCTTGACCCCTGAGCCTGCCTGGCTGGATGGGAAACTCCTGGGGCCAGGATCTTGGACCCCTCCTGTTTGTCACCATGCACCCCCGTCCCCACCTAGTGCCCAGCACACAACAGACTCACAACAGATGTAGTGAATGATGCATGAATGAATTTTAAATCTTCATCTTTCATTTTTCTCAGTGAGTCCCATCTTAACTTTGTAACTGCCCTGCCTTTTAGCCTCGACCCAGCGAGGTGGAGCAAGAAGATGGCCAGCTGAGGAGCCTGTTTGAGAAGTTTGCCGGGAAGGTGAGTAGAGGGCGAACACGAGCTCCCACACAGGCAGGAGAGTGTTCGAGAAATCTCAGGTCACCTGAGTCTTTTGTCCTTTGCATCTCCTTGCGTAGCAAGGGCCACAGGTCTCAGGCCTCCCAGGCCTGTCTGTTGCCTCTTCCTGTCTGAAGCCTGAGGTCTTTCCTACACTGCTGGTGAGAGGACTGTGGGACTGACCTCGGCCACTTTTCTTGCTGTGTCGTCTTGCATTTTGAGAAAGTAGAAAATTTGAATCTCCAGGTCCTTCCAAAAGCCTTTCTGTGTGTAAACTGACCCTGGTGGATCAGAACCCTGACTAGAAAACCAGAAGGCAAAACTTCCCTACATCCTTCAGAGATGAGAGGAATCGCCCAGCCCAGGTGGCCGGCAGCTCAGTCAACCAGACCTGGGCTAAGTGCTTCCTGTCCTGCTGCCTCGCCTGCCCCCAGGGACACGGGCGGAACTGGGCTTGTGGAAGTCAAGCTTGGCCCAGGTGCCAGCGCCGCTCCAGGGCTTGTGGAGCTGGTGTGCCCACTGCTCCTTCCCGCCCCGTCCTGCTGACTTGGCTTATTGTGATTCCGGTCCTGAGGGGCTGTAAGTCAGAGCAGACTCAAGACTCCAAGTGTCACAACTGGCCCCATAAATACAGTGAATGCACTGCTCTTTGAAGGATAATAGGTTTGCCAGAGGGCCTGGAAAGGCGTCCATCATCTTGGACTGCTATAACAAGGTACTGCAGACTGGGAAGCGTTTGAACAACAGAAATTTATTTCTCACAGTGCTGGAGGCTAGCAGTCTGAGATCAGGGTGTTGGCCTGGTCAGATTCTGGGGAGGGCTGTCTTCTAACTTGTGGACTCACGTCTCACTGTCTCTTGTGGCAGAAAGAGGATTAGGAATCCATCTGGGGTCCCTTTTGTAAAGGCACTAATTCCACTCATGAGGGCTCCACCCTCATGACCTAATCACCTCCCAAAGGTCCCTCCTCCTATACTTTAACATTGGGGGTTGGATTTCAACATACAAATTTTGGAGATGCAAACATTCATTCTGTAACAGAAGGAGAAAAACAATGCTCTCCATCCCTGGAAAGCTCTGAGCCACTTTATAGACTTAAGGACGGAGTAGAAGAAAATACATTAAAATCCTTTGCAGAAAATAAAACCTGGGAACACAATTCCTTTATATAGCCATTAAAGAAGTCTTTGCAAAATTGAGGCAATTTATGTTCAAGACAGACACTTAGACCAATGTTTTTGCTAACAAAACCTTGTTGCCTTAGCTTCCAAGGGACCATATTTTATTTGGAACATCAAGACTGATAACAAAATGAAAGCTCCTATTTGTGTAGTTCTTCATGTACCTTATCTTTTCTCTCTTGCCTGGTGGGGCAATATCAGTCACTGTCGCTGTTCTCCTGGTGCAGGGTCGGGCCCAGAGAGGTTAAGGAGCTGGCTGGGGCATGAGGCCTTGTGAAGGACAATCAAGGTCTCAACAGCCCATTCCTGGCCTGGAGGCTTTTCAGGATGTCCCCAGGTCTTATTATTGAGACTGACCGTTCTGTGCCTGAATGAGGCCAGCTGCACTCACAGGCAAGCTCACAGCTCCCACCTTGCTTATTTCCAGTTGAGCAGCCTGGGCCTGGCTGGTGGAAGAGGGGAGAAATGGGGCCCCGTGCAGACAAGTGTTAAGACCACACCTCACCAGGGGAAGTGACTTGGCTAAGGTCCCATGGCGAATAAGTTGTGGGGGTGGGGGTTACAACTGGAACCCAGAGTTTAGCCTGGGGCCCCTTCTCTAAGCCTCACTGTCTCTGAGCTTCATTCGGCATCCTGCCTGAGGTCTGTCCTTCAGCTGGTTGTTAAGGGACCAGTAATCCTGAGGCTCAGTGTTTATCCCCCACCCCGTGCGGGTGAAAAACCCTAGTCCCCCAGATCTCTACTTCCGGGATGAGGTGGGCTTTATGTGAAATAGCAGCTCCCACAGATGCAATGGGGAAAGCAAGTGCTTTGGAGTGAGACAGACTTAGGTTTCGAATCCCAGTTCTGCCACTGGCGACTGTGAACTCCAGCAATTATATTGCAGGCAAATGGCAATTACATGGTAAAGGTATATGGCATTTGGTGGTGGTTTGGTCGCTAAGTCATGTTCAACCCTTGCGACCCCATTGACTATAGCTCTCCAGGCTCCTCTGTCCATGGGATTTCCAGGGCAAGAATACTGGAGTGAGTTGCCTTCTCCAGGGGATCTTCCTGAGCCAGGGATTGAACCTGGGTCTCCTGCATTGCAGGTAAATTCTTTACTGAGTTACCAGGGAAGCCCATATGGTGTTCAGCAGTTTACAAAGTCACAGCTCCCTTCACCCTAACACGAGGACAGTCCTGTTGTGAGGTTTTGCGGATGCTCCACCCCAGGCATGTGGCCCTCAACACTAGCTCCTTTACTGCTTCTTGCCCCGTCTTGGTCTCGGGTTGGACAAGTCTGAGAAAGGCAGTAGACCCTGGGTGCAGCCTTCTGCTATGAGTGTACCCTGCTCACGCCATTAATATACACTTCTCACTGGGCTATGGGGGCCCCAGAGAAGCTGTGAATTCGATTTTTTTTTAAAGCTGTCATAACCTTTTAAAAATCATAGGGTCAGTGGACCTGGTGTCTGAATCTACGTTAATTTTGTGTCTTGAAACACTCATTAAGGTGTGACATGCTTTGCATTTGGATTCCTCTTTCTAGGATTCTGAGATCAGGGCCAATGAACTCAGGACAGCTCTGAATGAAGTGTTTTCCAAACGTAAGTTCTTGATGGGGCCTTTTCAGGAAGTCTGGGAGCCTAAGAGAAATGTTGGGAGCCAGTGAGCGTGGGGGCGGGCACTGGGTCAGGGGCACCGCAGATGGGGACCAGGGCCCTGATTCCATCTGTACCGAGAATGTCTGGCAGGTGGGAGAGGCTGGAGCAGAGGGGTGGTGGGCAGGGTGAGAGCGGGGCTGATGCTGGGGCCAGTCGGCCCTACAGCAAAGAGTCCTGAGTCTTGGCGGGAAAGAAATTGGGCTTAGAGTGACTTAAATGAAATTCTCCCACAAAATTAATAAGTTGGTACTGTGGAAGCTATGCAGCTTGAAAATCCTGTTCTGTAGTGCACCTCTGGGGAAGGCGTGTGGAGGGGAGGATTCTGCCTGTCCTCGATCATGACAGTTCTCGGTCTTCAGACTTTAGCTAAAGTCCTGAGGGCTGGCAGAGGATCAAATTGCACCCAGGCTGAGAAAAAGCATGTTCCTCCCCTATGAACTGCAGATCCATGGAGCTGGTTTCTTGCCCAGCCCGAGGATGGGCCAGGTTAAGGCTTCTGGCTGGTTGAGTGATGGGTATGTTCACCCATGGCAGCCAGAAAGGGTCCGAGCATGAAGGACACAAGGGCAAGGCCGGATATGAGCCCACCCTGGGCTGAGCACTTCCCTGGGGTTGAGAGCCCATGCCTGGAGGCCCTCCCCACCCTCTGCTCCAGCTATTCCTCCCGCCTGGCAGAGAAGGAGTCCAGGGAAGTGGAGAGGGCTGCAGGGTCTTTGGCGTCTTCCTGCCTTGGTTTTCAGGTGTGAACAAGTTGAGCACGGAGCCAGGGATGGCTGTAGATCCCAGAGATGCCTGCAATTTAGCAGTAACATTAACAGTTACTGTTTGAGAGGCTGTGTGTTGTGGTTAAAAGCTTGGGCTGTGGAGCCAGATGGCCTGTGTTTAGATCCCAGCTCTGCCTGGGTTCTGTGATCTTGAGCAAATTATTTAACCTCTCTGGGCCTCTGTTTCCTTATCTATAAAATGGGTATGAAGGTATTTACCACATGGGGTACAGTTCTTAGAGGGCTTCCCTGGTGGCTCAGTTGTAAAGAATCCACCTGCCAACGCAGGAGACGCAGCTTTGACCCCTGGGTCGGGAAGATCCCCTGGAGAAGGGAATGGCAAGCCACTCCAGTATTCTTGGCTGGGAAATTCCATGGACGGTGAAGCCTGGAGCGCTGCAGTCCATGCATGCGTGCTAAGTCACTTCAGTCGTGTCTGACTCTTTGTGATCCTATAGACACAGGCTCCTCCATCCATGGTATTCTCCAGGCAGGACTACTGGAGTGTGTTATCATGCCCTCTTTCCATCTTTCCAATCCGGGTATCAAACCCACATCTCCTGAGACTCCTGCATTGCAGGCAGATTCTTTTCTGCTGAGCCACTTGGGCTGCAGCCCAAGGGGTCTCAAAAGAGCTGGACTTGACGTAGAGACTAAACAAAATAGAGTGCTTCGAACGATTCCTGACCAATAAAAAGTTAGCTGATTTATTAAGACCTTGTCATAGACCAAGCACCATGCTAAGAACTTCACTTACATTATCTAATTTTATCACCAGTTAGCTTTGGGGGCAAGTATTATTGTTGTTCTTATTGATGGAGCAGAAAAGCACAGCTCAGAGATATTAGCTTGCTGAAGTCCGTGGCTTGTGAGTTGCAAAGCTGAGATTCTGACACCGAGCCCCGAGGCCAGCATCCACCTCTGGGACCCCAGGGGGCCTCTTCCCAGGAGCCCGCCAACCAAGCTCACTCGTTTATGCGGCGCTCACGTTCGGCTCTGTACTCTGGCTGGTGTCTTTGGTGGCCTCCTACCAGGGCAATTATTTCCCGTGCTTTCAAATGATCCTGACTCCCCTCACCCCTTTCTATTTAAATATTTAGGAACAGACATCAAATTTGATGGATTTGACATCAACACTTGCAGAGAGATGATCAGCCTGATGGATGTATCCTTTAAATGTCACATTATTTTTACTTTGATCCTGGTTTTCTCGACTCCTCCACCTGAGATGGAGGCAGGGGAAAGAGAAAGAAGGGAACCAGCATTTTCTGAGCATATGGCAGGTACCCTGCCTGAGCTGGAAAGAAAAATGTCATCTCATTTTTGCTCCTCAGTAAGCCTGAGATGCTCTCTGTTTTACAGGTGAAGAAACTGAGGTGTGCCATGTTTAAATGACTTGTTTAAGATCCTCTTTTTTTTTTGGTGATTCACATTTTTTTTTTTCATTTTCACCAAGAACTTAATTTTTTTATTGGAGCATAATTGCTTTCCAATGTTGTGTTGGTTTCTGCTGTATAATAACATGAATCAGTCATAATTTCATATATATCCGCTCCCTTTTGAACCTCTTCCCTACCGTGATCCCACTCCTCTAGGTCATCACCGAGCACCATGCTGAGCTCCCTGTGCTATCCAGCAGCTTCCCACCAGCTATCTGTTTTGCACATGATAGTGTATCAGATCAGATCAGATCAGTTGCTCAGTTGTGTCTGACTCTTTGTGACCCCATGAATCGCAGCACGCCAGGCCTCCGTGTCCATCACCAACTCCTGGAGTTCACTCAGACTCATGTCCACCGAGTCAGTGATGCCATCCAGCCATCTCATCTTCTGTTGTCCCCTTCTCCTCCTGCCCCCAATCCCTCCCAGCATCAGAGTCTTTTCCAATGAGTCAACTCTTCGAATGAGGTGGCCAAAGTACTGGAGTTTCAGCTTTAGCATCATTCCTTCCAAAGAAATCCCAGGGCTGATCTCCTTCAGAATGGACTGGTTGGATCTCCTTGCAGTCCAAGGGACTCTCAAGAGTCTTCTCCAACACCACAGTTCAAAAGCATCAATTCTTCGGCGCTCAGCCTTCCTCACAGTCCAACTCTCACATCCATACATGACCACAGGAAAAACCATAGTCTTGACTAGACGAACCTTTGTTGGCAAAGTAATGTCTCTGCTTTTGAATATGCTGTCTTAGATTGGTCATAACTTTCCTTCCAAGGAGTAAGCGTCTTTTAATTTCATGGCTGCAGTCACCATCTGTAGTGATTTTGGAGCCCAGAAAAATAAAGTCTGACACTGTTTCCACTGTTTCCCCATCTATTTCCCATGAAGTGGTGGGACCGGATGCCATGATCTTCGTTTTCTGAATGTTGAGCTTTAAGCCAACTTTTTCACTCTCCACTTTCACTTTCATCAAGAGGCTTTTTAGTTCCTCTTCACTTTCTGCCATAAGGGTGATAGTGTATACATATCAATAATTCAGAGATAGCAAAAATGGCATTTGTGGCCTTCCCTCCACTTATCACGGCATTCCTCCCACGGGGCTCGGTTCATCTCCTTCCTCTCCCTGGCTCTCTCCATCTCCATCTGTCTCTGTCTCCCAGCCTTGACACCAATTGTTGAGAATTTGATCACACAGGATAAAACCTGTTTGTTTGCTCTGACCTAATTTAACCCTTGTTCTATGTTGAAGAATGAGAAAGGGATTTGGGGAGGAACGGAGAAGGTTAGGGCATTCCAGGTGGAAGGAACACCTTCAGCACAGTGGGGAAGGGCAGGGCGCCCCTTCCTTGAAACTTGATCTTGGGTGGGTCCAGGTTACCGGGTCCCACGGTGCTGCTGGTGAAGGCGATTTCTTTGAAAACTGGAGCTTTGGAGAATGTACTTCAGCTCTGGGGGCTTCATCTGTGATGAGATATGACGACCTCTGGGGTGGGAGGAATGAGTTGTACTTGCCCTGTGGCCATGCACAGAGGGCCTGGGTGGCCGGCTTGAGTGTGCCGACCTCTGCTAGGGAGTGTCAACTGTGGAGAGCTGGTTCTATCCTTGTGGTCCCGGAGTTTCAGATGCTGGGCCTGTCCAGCCCTGCAGCCTTCTATGAGGCCAGTGTGGTCCTTCAGTGAGGTCCACCTTTAAGAAGCCATGGGCCATGAAGAACTGTTAACTGTTGATCCACTTTTCTGCAAACAGTTCCTTGATTTCTGAGTCATTCTTCTCAAACTTGCCTATGAGCTTTCATTTAGATTTGAGGGTGACCTTGTGGTCCCTCAAACATTGTTCCCAGGGGTGTTTGCATTCTCATGGCTCTAGGAGGACTGTAACTCAGCCATTCTTCAAGAGTGTCTGTTTCACCATTTGGATGCTTTGAGGGGCAGTGGTTTTGAACCAGATTATACAGCAGAACTGCCTGTGGTGAAAGTTGCTCAGTTGTGTCTGACTTTGCGACCCCATGGACTATACAGTTCCTGGAGTTCTCCAGTACAGAATACTGGAGTGGGTAGCTGTTTTCTTCTCCAGGGGATCTTCCCAACCCAGGGGTCGAACCCAGTTCTTCCACATTGCAGGCTGATTCTTTACCATCTGAGCCACAAGGGAAGCCCCATGGAACCTTGTGTAGCTTTTTGCGTGTTTTTGCTCGTTCAGTGGCGTCTGACTCTGCAGCCCTTTGGACTGTAGCCCACCAAGCTTCTCTGTCCATGAGATTTTTTCAGGCAAGAATATTGGAGTGGGTAGTGATTTCCTCTTCCAGGGGATCTTTCCGATTCAGGGATGGAACCCATGTCTCCTGTGTCTCCTGCATTGCAGGTGGATTCTTTACCTGTTGAGCTATCGATATTGAGACATAATTCACATACCATCCCATGTACCCATTTAAAAGGTACAATTTCATGTTTTTTTTTTTTTTTTTTAGTATATTCACAGAGTTGTGCAAACACCACCATCCATTTTAGAGCTTTTTATCACCCCTAAAAGGAACTCTGCACCCATATTTGCCATAACTCACCTTTCCGCTCAACAACCCCAAACCCTCTGCCCTACTACCGCTTGCTGTCTCTATAGATTTGCCTATTCTGGATATTTTCATGTTAATAGAATCGTTTAACATGTGGTCCAGTGTAGCATGTATCATCGCTGAAAAATCATGGGGTTTTAAAAATCCAGTTGCCTGGGTCTCACTCCTGGAGATGCTGATTCAGGGTATTTGGGACAAGGCCTGGGAGTGGGAAGCTCTGTCTGGAATTGAGGATATGTTGGTGCTCTGAGACAGGGCTTTGGAACAGACAGGAGATCCAAGTTCTGGCCCCACCACAGTTATTGAATACTGTGAACCTCATGTCTTCTCCTGGAAAATGGGATAACGGAGTGTAGCTCCTGTGGTCTTGTGAGGCTGAAATGAGATACAAGTATACACAGGACTGGCTAGACCATAGCATTAGCCCTCTTTGTGGATTACTATCCTCAGGCATGTTGGTAGACATATTAGTGAGGATTTGAAGGCTGTGGTTACATCCAACACTCAGCATAGATTGTGGAGACAAAAGACACAGACTTCCTTAAAGGGTGAGGTTTACAGTCTTGAGTGCAAACATGACTTTTTGTTTGGCTAGTTGAAGGAGGTGAGAATGATGGTCTGTTTCAGAATTTTAATACCTGAGTTATAACACGCTGGTGTCTATTGATTAATTGGAATGGCTGAGAAAAGGGTAGTTTCAAAGAGACCGAGCTTCACAAACAGTTCAAAAGCACCCCCCAGGTCTAGCCCAGTGCTTAATCAGCAGTCACAGGACACAGAGGATCGCACAGAACCCCTGGCCCATTTTGGCTGAGCCAGCTGTCCTGCTGGGACCATGTCTCAAGATCCCTGGGAATCAATGTTGAGAAGCTCAGAGCCCCTTTAAAGCACCAAATACGTGTAGACTGTGTGTGGCCAGGAATCCCAGTCCTATGCTCCTGACTCTTCTGGTACCATTTTGCCGTCAACTCTAGTATCAATGGCAGACATTTAAATCTGGAAGGGAATTTACTACAGATTGCTTAGCTCCACGCTTTCAATGTCCCACGATGATGAGGATGCTGGACACTAAATGAATGATATTGTAGGAGGGCTTTAGGCTCCTGACTTGCCCTTTGCCCCTAGCTCTATGCCTGACCTCAAACGAGGGCCTTTGTGAGCGTTTGACTCTTTAATCTTTATTTGAACTTGTCTCCCACCAATCCTTCCCACCATGACCCCCAGGGCCCTGCTAACCGCAGACATGGATGTTCACTGAGGTCTTAAGACACTCACTGTGCAAGGTCACAGAGAATGTGATCCATAAAGCATGTGGAATCTGGGCTTGATCGTGTTGGCCTTAACCCGCCTAGAGCAATGGGACAGGCTCCCTGGAACTGGTGGAATTCAAGACGCTCTGGCTGAAGATCGGAAAGTACCTGGTAACCCTTTTCCCCCTGTTGGGTATCCTCTGGGCTCTGGTCACTCTCCTCGGTTGTGTTCCTAGCGCCTTGCTGACACCCATTCCTGATCAGTTTCCTGCCCTGGTCTGACCAGATCCTTCATCATGGTCAAAGTGAACACCAGACCCAGACACGTTGTCCGGGAAGGACTAAGCAGGCCCCTGCGCCAGTGCCGCTAGAGGAAGTCCCACTGTTCACAGAGCACAAGGACTAGACTGGCTCTGAGCACAAGCTCCTATTTTTGTTCTGGAGACTTCTTGGGAGGAATCAGTGAAGCCTCTGAGGGTGTCCCTGGCCTGTTGAGGAAGCAGTGGGGGTGGAGGGAGATGGTTCTGCAGGGGCTGCAAACAGCTGTTTTCACCTGGAATTTTTCTCCTGCTTTAGGACATCTTTCGGGAGACCGATCATAACCACTCGGGGACTATTGATGCCCACGAGATGAGGACAGCCCTCAAGAAGGCAGGTGAGGACACATCCTGAATGCAAGATCCCGAGACTGGGATGTGCTCATTGTAAATGTGCTTAATATGATGGTGGTTGCTAATGACCATCAGTGGTAATTGCCTTATGTTGGATGTCAGTGTGATAACAAAGACGTGTTGAGTACCTTCCTTAACTGGGGAGCAGGGAATGTTGCTGGATTCTTTAGACTTTTTCCAAGGACTTTGCCTGTTCCTGGGAAGGTGACAGGAATCACAGGACTGGGCTGTGCAGGGGATGGGCAGGAGAGGCAGTCCCTTCACCTTCCCTGTTTTTTTTGCTGTGGTCCATGTGATGCAAAGCTAAGTTAGTGCTGGAGCTCCAGGCCTATTTTTGGACCAAGGAGGAGGTTCATCCTGTTGAGGATTTTCTAAAAGGAAACTGATTTGATTACAGAATCCTCTGGAATCCTTTGAAGGGGGCAGTATCAGGCCAGAGTTAGCCCTGAGTTCTGTTGGAGATAGAACTGAGCCCCTCATTCCATCTGTGACCCTGGCCCCCCTCTGCCCACAGGTTTCACCCTCAGTGACCAGGTCCAGCAGACCATCGCCATGCGGTACGCATGCAGCAAACTCACCATGGACTTTGACAGCTTCATTGCCTGTATGATCCGCCTGGAGACCCTCTTCAGTGAGTCACTCTCTCAAGTGAAAGTGTTAGTCCCTCAATCGTGTCCGACTCTTTGCAACCCCATGGACTGTAGCCCACCATACTCCTCTGTCCATGGGATTTTCTACGCAAAAATACTGGAGTGGGTTGCCCATTTCTTCTCCAGGGGTTCTTCCCAACTCAGGGATCAGACCGGGGTCTCCTACATTGCAGGCAGTTTCTTTACCATCTGATCCACGAAGGGAGCCCCCCCAGCCCCACCCTGACCCATCCCACTTCTCCCGAGGTATAGGAAGGGGCAGGGGGCAGGGCCAGAAGGCAGAACCAGAAAGGCTTAGGTAACTGTGGCATCCTTGGGGGAGGGGCAGCAGAAACAAGGGGCTGAGGAAGTCCAAGCTGGCCACGCCCAAGGTGTTGCCTTCTCTGGGAGATTTTTGTGCACCTATTGTGTGCAGTCACTGCAGCAAATGAACGAGTCCTGCAATGGTCCTTAAATGGCTTTTGGTATCTGTTCGCATCTATGGGAATCATATTGAGAGCAGGTATCACCTCCCAGAGAGGGAATAGGGGTCTCCTTTCTGGGAGGCTGTGGATAGTCTTCAGCCCGCTTGGGCTTATGCTGTAATGCTGTGCTTAGCCCCTCAGTTGCGTCTGACTCTGCGACTCCACAGACTGTAGCCCACCAGGCTCCTCTGTCCTTGGGACTTTTCAGGCGAGAATACTGGAGTGGGTTGCCATTTCCTCCTCCAGGGGATCTTCTTGATGCAAGAATCAAACCTTCATCTTCTGCATTACAGGCAGATTCTTTACCCACCCAGCCATCTAGGAAGCCCCATGCTTATGCTAATATATCCTATTAAGGGAGGGAGTTTGGGGAAAGGTCAGGCAGCCAGAGGCGAAGCTTAGTGTCTGGATTACCCACACATGGAGCAACCACCCCTGTTCCATGACCCCAGCCCCCCCCCCACTGTTAAAAGAATTGCAAGTTTCTAGAGCTCTGAATGTGCAGATGGCAAAAGGAACTTCTCTGCTCACAACTGGAAGTTTGTCTAATTGGGCAAGCGGACATCTGCTGCCAAAAGCTCACTGCTCTGGGCATTGGATCCAGATCTACCCTTCTGGGGTCCCTGAAGCAAGGTGGGAGCTGGAGAGGGTGCCAGAGATGGAGGGAGGATGTCAGGTGGGTGTGGGGTGGACAGAGGCAGCTCTCCGGCTGTTCCAAAGTCCAGGAGCATCCTTACCTGACTTCATTCCTTCTCTGGCATTCTAGAACTGTTCAGACTTCTGGACAAGGACCAGAATGGCATTGTCCAGCTCTCTCTGGCTGAGGTAAGTCGTTTTGGTAAACTGCTTGTTCGTGGTACTTGAAAATTCTTGGATGGTATTGCTGCCAAGCGCTGTTTATTCACACTGGCCTGTCTTATTTCTTTGTGGAAACAATGCATGTTCTGTGGCAGGCATTTCTGGGAGGAATGTGATTGTCATCAATTATATCTCAGATCATTTCAAGGATGCAAGCTCTTATTAATTTGGATGAAATTGGGGGTGGTGGGTACAGTTTAAAATGCCTAACTTCTCAGGCAGAATGTCTTTGATTGACATATAGAAGGAAATCAGAAACAAAGAATTAAATTGCAACAAGGTAGAGTAGATGCTGAAGTTCCAATACTTTGGCCACCTGATGGGAAGAGCCAGCTCATTGGAAAAGACCCTGATGTGGGGAAAGATTGAGGACAGGAGGAGAAGGGGGCATCAGAGGATGAGATAGTTGGATAGTATCACCAACTCAATGGACGTGAATCTGAGCAAACTCTGGGAGTTGGTGATGGACAGGGAAGCCTGGCGTGCTGCAGTCCATGGGGTCAAAAAGAGTGGGACACGACTGAGTGATTGGACAGCAACAAGAGTAGATGCAAAATAAATGGGTGTAAATTATTGTGTACAAGGCCCACAATATCTTATGCAGAGAACACCAAGCCCTTCCCCTGGGGAAGGCTGCAGCCTATGCAGCAAGGCCTTTACTGGGTTGTGGAGATGCAGGTATGGGCATGTCCCGAGGATTCAGGAGTAGGGCATTGCCCTCGACCTGCTTCTCAGGCAGAAGAGCTAGAGCACCAGCTTATTCCTGGTCCTGCCTAGCTGTCTGGGTACAACCACTTCTATTCTGCTCTAGAATAGTAGTGTTGCTGACCCCTTTCCAGTGATCTAGGAAAGGCCTTCCTAGAAGCACATTAGGCTCAATTGGGTTGAACCTGAAATTTGTGGAAGTCAAGCTTTTCCTAAGTCATATTTCCTTGGGGCTCTGGCTGGGGAGCAGTGACTTAGCAAAGGGCTTCCTTGCTTCCTCTTATGGAGTGAGGCACTTCCTGGGGAAGGAGCTAGAGCAAGTCACACCCATGTGAGGCTGGAGAACATCTCTGGTGCAATCACACCAGCTCCCAGAGGACCCCTGAGCTTACTTCTATCTCCTTCTTTTGCAGTGGCTGTGCTGTGTGTTGGTCTGACCCAGGGTTTTGGTCATCGGTGATGCTCCATGACAACCTGCCTGCATCTTTTCTCCCCTTCTTTGCAGTTTTGTGAACTTTCATCCTTAAGGGGGCATTCATTAACTTTTCATCTCTTCCTTGTTGTTTATTGTTTCCTGAAATCCTGGCCTGTCTCACCGGAGCAATCAGGGAGTCTGAGATCTCTTTCAACAGCATTTACGCTGATCCCAGGGCACCACAGAGGGACAGAAATTGATTAAAGTTGTGGGCCAAAAGGGTTTCTGCCTTTCTCTATTGATACACAATCTGGGGTTTGCTCTGGGGTGTTCCTGCTTTAGGAAACAAGATGTCCTTGAGAAATGACCCGGCCCAAAGCTGCTGCAAGATGAGAAATGCGGGTGGATTTCTTGAAGAAAAGGCCTGCTACAGATTAAGCTACCTCTGGGGACCACCTGCAGGAGAGGAGCTGCTCCCCACCCTTCTGAGATAGGTGCTGGGATGAGCTACAAGGGGGGGAGTTCTTTCTTCCTCACTCGCAGATGGATAAATTGCTACATTGCAAGTCAGCATTGCCCGAGGGAAAGGAAAGGAAGGGAAAATTCTTGCTGCGGGGAATTCTTACCTGAGGAGAGGTGAGGTTCAGGTTAATTTTGCTCTCAGTGAAACAGGAGGATCTTTGTTATTGGTAAGAAAATAGATGCTATAGCCCAGCGTCCTGATAGGCACTTGGGGATGGAGCTGACTCTCGTGCACTGACTGTGGAAATGAAGTATAAAGGAAGATGAATGTCTTAGTCTATTTGGGCTGTGCTAGCAAATACCAGAGACCAGGTGGCTTATAAAACACAGACATTTATTTTCTCACAGTTCTGGAGGCTAGAAGCCTGAGATTGGTGCAGCACACTTGGGTTCTGGTGAGATCTCCTTCTGGGCTACAGACGGCGGACTTCTCATTGTGTCCTTATGTGGCAAGAGCAGAGGGGAGGCAGGCTCTCTCGTGACTCTTGTAAGGACACTAATCCTAATCCCGTGGACAGAGGAGCCTGATGGGCTAGTAGTCCATGGGGTCACAAAGAGTCGGACATGACTGAGCTACTAACACTTCAATCCCATTCATGAGGGCCCCACCCTCATGATCTTACCTGTGTGTGTGTGTGTTTGTTAGTTGCTCAGCTGGGACAGGGGAACCTGGTGGGCTTCCGTCTATGGAGTTGCACAGAGTCGGACACGACTGAAGCGACTTAGCAGCAGCAGCAGCAGTTGTGTCTGACTCTTTTGTGACCCCATGTACCATAGCCTACAATGCACCTCTGTCCATGGAATTCTCCAGGCAAGAATACTGCAGTGGATTGCCATTCCCTTTTCCAGGGGATCTTCCTGACCCAGGGATTGAATCTGGGTCTCCTGCATTGCAGCAGATTCTTTACAGTCTGAGCCACCAGGGAAACCCCGATCTTATTTAACTAACCCTAATTATAACCTACAGTCCGACATCCTAAAACTACCACAGTGTGGTGTGGGGTTTAAACATCTAAATTTGAAGGGGGCACAGCCATTCAGTCCACTGCAGTGAGCTACTGGAGAGAAGACACATACTCACACCTTGGTCTCTGTAGTAGTCTCATTAAGGGTTAGTATTTGACCTCTATAAATGCAACTGGATGAGTCTTCTTTATAGGACCATGACTTATAAATATGGAGTAACACAAGTCAGATTTTTTTTTTTTTAATTGAAGTATAGTTGATTTACAAGATTGTATTAGTTCAGGTGTAAGGCAAAGTGATTCAATTATATATATATATTTTCAGATTTTTTTCTATTATAGGTTATTACAAGATACTAAATACAGTTTCCTGTACTATACAGTAAATCCTTATTGCTTATCTATTTTATGTAAAATAATTTGTATCTGTTAACCCCAAACTCTTAATTTATCTCTCCCCACCACCCTTTCCCCTTTGGTAAGCATAAGTTTGTTATCTATGTCTGTGAGTCCATTTCTGTTTTGTATATTAATTCATTTATATTATTTTTTAAGATTCCACATATAAGTGATATATGATATTTGCCCTTCTTTGTCTGACTTACTTCGCTTAGTATGATATTAGGTCCATCATGTTACTGCAAATAGCATTATTTCATTATTTTTTATGGCTGAGTAATATTCCATTGTGTGTATATATATATATATGTGTGTGTGTGTGTGTGTGTGTATACACACATATATAAAATACATATGTATTTTATATATGTGTGTATATACCACATTTCCTTTATCCATTCATCTGTATATGGAGACTTGGTTTGTATCTATGTCTTGACTATTGTAATCTTTTCAAGTTCAGTTCAGTCACTCAGTCGTGTCCGACTCTTTGCGACCCCATGAACCGCAGCATGCCAGGCCTCCCTGTCCATCACCAACTCTCGGAGTTCATTCAGACTCACATCCATCGAGTCAGTGATGCCATCCAGCCATCTCATCCTCTGTCGTCCCCTTCTCCTCCTGCCCCCAATCCCTCCCAGCATCAGAGTCTTTTCCAATGAGTCAACTCTTCGCATGAGGTGGCCAAAGTACTGGAGTTTCAGCTTTAGCATCATTCCTTCCAAAGAAATCCCAGGGCTGATCTCCTTCAGAATGGACTGGTTGGATCTCCTTGCAGTCCAAGGGACTCTCAAGAGTCTTCTTCAACACCACACTTCAAAAGCATCAATTCTTCAGCACTCAGCTTTCTTCACAGTCCAACTCTGACATCCATACATGACCACAGGAAAAACCATAGCCTTGACTAGATGGACCTTTGTTGGCAAAGTAATGTCTCTGCTTTTGAATATGCTATCTAGGTTGGTCATAACTTTTCTTCCAAGGAGTAAGCATCTTTTAATTTCATGGCTGCAGTCACCATCTGTAGTGATTTTGGAGCCCCCCAAAAATAAAGTCTGACACTGTTTCCACTGTTTCCCCATCTATTTCCCATGAAGTGATGGGACCAGATGCCATGATCTTAGTTTTCTGAATGTTGAGTTTTAAGCCAACTTTTTCACTCTCCTCTTTCACCTTCATCAAGAGGCTTTTTAGTTCCTCTTCACTTTCTGCCATAAGGATGGTGTCATCTGCATATCTGAGGTTATTGCTATTTCTCCCTGCAATCTTGATTCCAGCTTGTGCTTCTTCCAGCCCAGCATTTCTCATAATGTACTCTGCATATAAGTTAAATAAGCAGGGTGACAATATACAGCCTTGACCTACTCCTTTTCCTATTTGGAACAAGTCTGTTGTTCCATGTCCAGTTCTAACTGTTGCTTCCTGACCTGCATACAAATTTCTCAAGAGGCAGGTCAGGTGGTCTGGTATTCCCATCTCTGTCAGGATTTTCCACAGTTTATTGTGATCCACACAATAGCTTTGGCATAGATCCACAAAGGCTTTGGCATAGTCAATAAAGCAGAAATAGATGTTTTTCTGGAATTCTCTTGCTTTTTCAATGATCCAGCGGATGATGGCAATTTGGTCTCTGGTTCCTCTGCCTTTTCAAGTTAGTGTTTCTATTTTTTTCTGGACATATACCCAGGAGTTGAATTTCTAGATCACATGGTAGCTCTATTTTTGGTTCTTTAAGAAGACTTCATACTGTTTTCCATAGTGGCTGCACCAGTTTACATTCCTGCCAACAGTGTGGGAAGGTTCCCTTTTCTCCACACCCTCTCTAGCATTTATTGTTTGTAGCCTTTTGATGATGGCCATTCTGACTGACCACCGGTCAGCTTTACTACTGCCTTCAACTCTCCCAAGGCCCGGGGGGAAGCAGGGGGAAGCCCTTAAGTGATGGGGATGCTGGGAGCTCTGGGACCTCACTTCTAGGGAGAGGCTTTGGGATGGTGCCCCTGCAGAGAAACCTCAGTACATTGGAGGGTGGAGAAGGAGCTCTAGTTGGTTGGCAGCCTGTGGGTCCCGGAAGGAAAGAGGCCCTTCCTCGTCCAGTCAGAGGTATGAGGGAGCTTTCATCACCAGAGCTGCCATCAGCGGGACCCAGGAGGTGTTATGTCCAACTGCCCTAGGCTACCTGGAGATACCGCCCAGCCTGCCCCTTCAGTCCCCGTGGTGTTAGTCTGACGCTCACTGACCAAGGACAGGTCCCTGCCCCCCCCCCCCCCCCCCCGCTATTTAGAAATAAAGTGCTACCCTGTGTAGCACAGGGAACTATATTCAGTATCCTGTGATAAACCATAATGGAAAAGAATATGAAAAAGAATATATGCATGTATGACTAAGTCACTTTGCTGTAAAGTAGAAATTAACCCAACATCATAAATCTACTATACTTCAATAAAATAAATTAAAAAAATATAAAGCGCTACAAAGCAATTCTAATATTTTACATATAGCATGGCTGCCTAAATGAAAAGTAGTGTTATAATCGACTTGCAACAGTTCGCTTTATTTTGAAGGCTTACAGGTTACTTTAGGGGATAGTTTGCTAACCAAAAAACTTACATACTTTCAATACAAAATGGATTTGCTTTAGGGGTTCTTGGGTCCCAGGTAAGGTTCATCCTGAAGACTTCTTACCAATACAGCCCATGAGGCCGGTTAAGGATCTTAACACCGCATGGCTTCCCTGTCAAACATTTGAGAGTTTGCTTCATGCTCCTTTCTTTCCCCTGGATTAAGGCAGTGGAGCTGCAATATTTTGGTGTGGCCTCTTCACTGCCCCAGATGTGGCTGTGTCTCAGGAAAGCTCAGCCCCTCCTGAATGGTGGCTCCTGGATGGATTCCCCATGGAGGCTCCCCTGGCTTCCCGCACTCTCCACACGCTGTTGCATTAACGTGTTTCATGGCTTCCCTGTTGCCATGGATGGTCCCTGAATGCAGAGTGTTCCTAGTTCGCCCAGAGCCTAGTACAGTGCCCGCGCAGAATAGGTGCTCAGTGAATGAAAACCATGTCCTTTCCTTTGCAAATGAGGAGGCTCTGTAGCTTGGGTCTCACTTGGTTTTCCCAGTAGACACTGGGTTTGCACTGGTCCCTCACAACAATTTCCAGCAGCAGAAGCCCTAGGGGGACTGCTGATATTTGGATTAGAGCCAGCCTCTGTGGGTGGGTGAAGGGCTAGGGGGATGGGAAGAAGATGTGTCCCCTGGGGGGGTCCCCTGATGAGCTGCTCTCCACCCCCGCCCGACCACATACAGACTCAGGGTAAGGAGTAGAGGGAGCCGTTGCCACCAGTGACGTGGCCACTTCCTGTGATTTGTGCAAAGAATCCGTGGGGGCTCTTGGGTCCCCCACTTTCTGGAAGGAGAGTAAAGTGGCTCAGTGGAGGCTCAAGATAGTCTTGGAGGCAGCTGTGGGGCTTGGGTGACCCTCCTCCCTTCCTGTCCATTCTCCCCCACCTACAGAGCCCTGTCACCTCTCAAAGGCAGAGTTTGTTTCCTCATTAGTAAATGCGGAGACATACATGCCCCATGCAGCCCCCAGACTCAACTGAGACCTCAGGGAACAGGGAACCTGATGATGGGGCGGGAAGTGATCACGGTGTAGCAAATTTTCTGGATAATTCCACACTAGCAAGGCATCTCTAGCAAGTCCCCTTTCCTGTGAGAGCTCAGGGCCTCGCGTTATTAGCTTTCTCCTCACATTACGCGACCAGGTAAGGCTTTTTGTGGTTATGCACAATTGCAGAAGCCACGTTGAGCAGGGTTGGGAGAATCCGGCCAGTGGCCCTGCCACATGCGGCAGGGGCTCTTCCCACCAAGGTCCTGATAGTGTCGGGTCTCATAGCATCCTGTGCATCCTGCCGTTGTAGCTGGTGGAGGCCCCTGCCCTGCCTAGTGCTCCTGTTGCTCCTCTCTGCCTCCCTAACGCCAGCCGCTCCTCTGGGCTGGGGCAGCGGGGCCACAGGACAGAGTCCTCCCTTCCTTGGTCAGCTGTGCTCAACCTGCCTAACTAGGGCTGGCTTCTTTCCTCTCACTCCAAGCTTCAGGTTGTCTAGCCTCTCAGATGCCCAGCGTCTTTTCAGCTTTAGATGTCCCAGTTTCTCATCCTGTGATTGCTTCTGCTCTGGCTTCAGGACACAGCCACCCCCTGTACCAGCCATGCTTCTCTAAGCTTCTCCTATGGGGGGCCCCATTTCCCAACTGTCATCTCCCTTCATACATGAACTGTTCCCTTTGACTGATGGGCTGGGTCAACCTGAAGAATTCATATACTTGACAGCGGACAGTCAAGACCCTCTGCCCCAACGCCATTCTCTGCACTTCAGAACAGACAGTGTCTGGAAGGACCTCATGAGGGGACACTTGCCCACTTTGTTCTGTTCCTCAGCTCTGTGTTATAGGTGGGGTGATGGGAAGCCCATCTGTGTGATACAGACAAGGATGGAGATACGCATCCTGGATCCCACCTCCATCAGTTCTGTCTGATGCACACCTGTCAGGTCTGTGAAATGGAAGCAGCGGTCACTTAACTGGGCTTCCCCGGTGGCTCAGAGGTAAAGAATCCACCTGCAATGCAGGAGACTTGAGTTCATTCCCCAGGTCGGGGAGATCAGAGCATGACAACCCACTCCAGTGTTCTTGCTTGGAGAATCCCAAGGACAGAGGAGCCTGGCGGGCTACAGTCCACAGGGTCTTATGAGTCAGACACATCTGAGCACATGCACAGTCACTTACTAGTGGCAGCTGTGTGGAGACAGAGGGCCCCTCAGAGGGGGAAAGGGTGATGATTTGGAGTTTGCAAGTCATCAAGACAGATGTCAGCTCCTTACGATTTTGAGAGGCCCGTGCTTGCTTCACCAGTTGATTAAACATAGGGC
Organism: Bos grunniens; assembly: GCF_055505025.1. Classification (NCBI taxonomy): domain Eukaryota; kingdom Metazoa; phylum Chordata; class Mammalia; order Artiodactyla; family Bovidae; genus Bos; species Bos grunniens. Next base: position 54,128,556 of record NC_141180.1, read on the forward strand.
TCTACGGGGGATGGAAATAAGGCAGGAACACTGTCCCACACTGACCTTCACGGAGTTATGAAGGTCTCATGAAGGCCAGTGATGCTTCTCCCACTCCCTTCTGTGCCTGGTGCAGAGCCGGGGGGCAGGCATGTGGCGACGCCTGGCGGTTTACTGCCTTCTGCTGAAACTTGCTTTTTCTTTTTGAAAAGTTTTATATTCATTATATTCACATTCTTTATTTATTTCTATTAAAATGATTTTATGTTATGTATTATTATCCATTTATGTGTTTATAAATTATTGATATATAAATATTAAGATACATAATATCAACAACATATAAGGGAACTGTATACTGAAGTCTCATGTATTATTCATTAGAGTGAATAATTTTTAATATTTTATCATACCTGTTTTATCATTTTTTTACTGAAGAAGTTTTTGTTAATCACAGATATCATGATATTTCATCTTCTGCTATGCATCTCTAGCAAAGGACATTATTACACAGCCACAATACTGTTATCCAACCTAACAAAATTAGCAATGATTCTGCCACATCTAATAACCAACCTATACCCACATTTTCTTGATTGACTTTAAAATGTACTTTTACAGTTGGTTTATTTAAGTGGGAATTCAACCAAGGTCCTCATTTTACCAGTTTTGACCTACAGCAATGTTCCCTTTCTTTGAGGTCTTGAATGACTGATACATAATTGCAGTTTTAGGGAAGAACTTTGGTGATATGAATCGGTGGTCTCTTGCTTCTCAGTCTAATTAAATCTCTTGCAGCGTGCCCATCCTCTCCAGCTTCCTCCCTCTCCCCAGGAGGGTGCTGGATGGTTTGTAGGGACTGGGATCTCAGAAGAGGGTGTCTAGTGTTCCCTGCACTGTGCCTGCCATCCAAGCATGCCCAGCCTTGCAGGCGGCATCTCTTGCTGGTGGCCCTTTGGCTCCACGATCATCTAGGCTGGAACCCCCCGTTCTGGGCCTTACCTGTGTTTTTGTTCAAGTTGTCTTGTTCTCTGACCCCAAGGCTCAGCCAGTTCCCCAGAGCCCATGCACCAAGGCGTTCCTTTCAGCCAGTGGATCTGGGCAGTACTTGTTCTGGCCCTGAGGACACCAGGCTCTGGGAGGCAATGGGTGGGTACTGTAGACCAGCAATGTGCCTCTGAGTATTCACAGAGGGGAATGGCTCTGTTAGTAAAATCACAGGAAAGCGCATGGGAATTCTCTGGGGTTTAGAAGGCACGGTGGTTCCGTGTGGAGTGTAAGCCTTCAATTTCGGCTTGTTGAATTGAATTCAACAAGGAAGAGAAGATTAGGAGATGAGAGACATTATCTGGTGATGAAATTCAAGCCAAAATGTCCCTGTAGTCAGCTACTCTGTTTATGCTCTGGCAGGGGGGATTGGCAGGCAGCTCGTTCCACAGCCTCACAGACGCTTAAGCGTGGGTTTGCAAGGTGGGCTTTCCTGGTGGGCATGAGGGGCTTCTGTTTGGTCCCTAGGCCCCTCCTGGAGACCTGGAGTGGAATCCCCTCAGCCTTCTGAGGGCAGTGGTGTGGGTGCTCAGGAGGTGGAGCCACGCTCTTCAGTCTACTCATTAATTCAGTCAGTGACTGTCTAAAGCACCAACTACCAGCCAGGATCAGTGCTCACCTTGGGAGGTGTAGGGGAGTTGCGTGGGGGTGAAGTGAGGTGGGCAGTGCAAATACGAGTAACAGAGGTTTCTGCCTCCCAGAAGCTTACAGGCGAGCGGGGGAGGCAGATTCACACACAACTAACAACAATTTAAAACAGTGTAACATCACTGCTGGAAGAGGTACAGAAAAGTCAGGCCACAAGAGAAGAGAGGTCAGTGCTGTCTCAGGAGAGGGAGCAGGCTTCCTGCGAGATGGATAGGAACTGAGCAGCTAGGACTTCATTCATTCATTCATTCGGTAAATGTTAAGCATCAGCTATTTACTATTCTAGTATATATATATGTATATATGTACAGATATGTACACATATATGGCAGTAGGTTGCTCAATTGTGTCCGACTCTTTATAACCCCATGGACTATAGCCCACCAGGATCCTCTGGCCATGGGATTTTCTAGGCAAGAATACTGGAATGGGTTGCCAATTCCTTCTCCAGTACATATATATATATATACACACATACACACACACTATTCCAGGTATATATAGTCAAAGCTATGGTTTTTCCAGTAATCATGTATGGATGTGAGAGTTGGACCATAAAGAAGGCTGTGCACTGAAGAACTGATGCTTTTGAACTGTGGTGTTGGAGAAGACTCTGAGAGTCCCTTGGCCAGCAAGGAGATTAAACCAGTCAATCCTAAAGGAAATCAATCCTGAATATTCATTGAAAGGCTGATGCTGAAGCTGAAGTTCTAATCCTTTGGCCACCTGATGCGAAAAGCTGATTCATTGGAAAAGACCCTGATGCTGGGAAAGATTGAGGGCAGGAGAAGGGGGCAACAGAGGATGAGATGGTTGGATGGCATCACTGACATGGACATGAGTTTAAGCAAGCTCCGGGGGAGAGTGAAGGACTGGGAAGCCAGGAGTGCTGCAGTTCATGGGGTCACGAAGAGGTGGACATGACTTAGCGACTGAACGACAACAAATATTCTAGGTATTATGCAGGCACCTGTCAGCGAGGGGGAAAGGTGTTCCAGATGGAGGGAAAGGCATGAGAGAAGGGAACAGCATAGGAAAAGACAGCCTGTTTGGAGAGGCCTGGGCTCCTCTGGAAGATTTGGGGCTTTGCTATGACATTGAGGCCATCACTGCATCCCCATAGGACCTCCTGGGCCGGAAAGCAGCCACCTTCCTTGCTCATTCCTGTCTTCTGTGCCATGATCCTGCGGGGGGTGGGGGGCACTTTGCCTTTCTACATCCCAGGGAAAGAATTTCAGGCTATTCCCCAGAAAGGGCAGGATTCTTGGCCTCCTGAGGTTCAGTTGTGGGGTAACAGCCGCTCCCTCTGCTCCCAGGACCAGAGGCACCCCTGGGGCTCTTTGGGCAGCAAAGAACCACCTTCTGTGGCTGCTGTCCAGCACTGGGCCAGAGCACCTTGATGTACAGCCTGCCGTGGCCTCTGCAGCTGTGTTCTCACCACCCAGGGTGAAGAAGAGAGGGCCAAGCCCCAGAAAGCCCCTGAAGGAGGCAAGAAACATTCCTCTGGAGCTGAAAGCAAAGACGAAGGACGTGCAGCCAGCCTCCCACTTCCACCTGCACTCCTGAAACATTTACTACTAATTAATTTCTGAATTACACAACAATGCACTTCCTAAACAGGGGAAGCACTAGAAGCTATAAAGGGGTCGTTATTTATTGCACAAGCGATTCTAATAGATGTTCTCCCAGAAATGAGAGAGAGATGGAGGGGCAGGGTGGAGGAAGGAGAGAGAAGCGGGAGAGAGAGACAGAGGTTGACTATGGGTCAATTGAGACAGAAGGAACGCCTGGCTGGCAGGGTCCTCCTAGTCTCAGAGGCTGGCTGTCATCTGGAAGAGAAGAGTTGTCTGGGGAACCTCAACAACCCTTCGAGGAGACACGCAGACGTCTCTGGGCTCAGAAGGAAAGCTTCCTCGGGAGCCCTGCCAACTGTGCAAACAGCAACACAGAAATGTAAATAATAACACGCAGACAGGATGCAAACATAATTATAGCTGAACATTACGAGGAGAGAGACTCACTGGGGACTGGCCACGTTTTCACGTCTGAAAGTCCCATTTTGCATTGTGGTGATTAAAGCAGACCAGTTTTTTTTCCATTTTGTTTTTACTGCCACATGGAATTTTTTTTTATACTAGGTTGGATAGTACATTAAAACAAGTAAGTAGCTTTCTTTCATATTGTTTTGGAATAGGTGGATTATCACATGTCTATTAGGCTCACCACACTTACTGAGCTCCTACTGTATGCAGGCAGCATGCTAGCCAGTGGGTTACACAAATAAGATAGGGCCCCTGCCTCCAGGTGTGTCCCTGTAGTCTAAGGAGAGAGACAGGTGTGAACACAAGTGGCTTCAGCATGAGCTGGAGGCAGGCAAAGGGAGCCATGAGGGCAGCAGATGCCTCTCAGGGTTCGGGCAAGTCTGCGTGGAACAGAGAAGACTGTGAACTAGGAGTTCCCTCCAGTCTTACCTGGATCGTGAGGGCCGGGGCTCTCCCCCACCATCAGCATCTGGCTTACAGGTAGAATGGCAGGTACAAAGGCTGTCAGCTATGAGTGGTCCTCCTGAATGGTGGGTTGTATCTGCTACAGTCCATCAGGGGACAGAAACCACAGCAGTTATTTGAGCAGAAAGAATTAAACATAGCAAATTGTTACCTAGGTAGAAAGTTATAATTAGTAATTGAGTGGATAAGAGGAGTACTTAAGGTACTGGGGAGTAACAGCTGCGAATTATTAAAACATTGAAATTTAGAGGCTCCCCATCACCCGGCTTCCCTCTGCCCACGTCAAGCTGTAAGGCACACCGTCTGAGACGCTGGTGTCTTTGGAGGGGGAGGTTGCACCACAACCGGTTTTACAATTGTAGGAATACTCGCAGAGCGGGTTTACTGCCGCTGGCGCCCTCTGTTGGCAGCGCCTAGTATGGTAGCCGCTAATTTGGAGAAAATGGCACCCGACTCCAGTACTCTTGCCTGGAAAATTCCATGGACAGAGGAGCCTGGTAGGCTGCAGTCCATGGGGTCGCTAAAAGTCGGACACGACCGAGCGACTTCACTTTCACTTTTCTCTTTCATGCATTGGAGAAGGAAATGGCAACCCACTCCAGTATTCTTGCCTGGAGAATCCCAGGGATGGCGGAGCCTGGTGGGCTGCCGTCCATGGGGTCGCACAGAGTTGGACACGACTGAAGCGACTTAGCATAGCATAATATGGGCTTCCCTGGTAGCTCAGCTTGGTAAATAATCCGCCTCCAATGCGGGAGACCCTGGTTCGATTCCTGGGTAGGGAAGATCCGCTGGAGAAAGGATAGTCTACCCACTTCCGTATTCTTGGGCTTCCCTTGTGGCTCAGATGGTAAAGAATCCGCCTGCAGTGCAGGAGACCTGGAGTCTGCCCACAAGGCAGGAGACCCAAATTCGATGCCTGGGTCAGGAAGATCCTCGGGAGGAGGCCATGGCAACCCGCTCCAGTATTCCTGCCTGGAGAATCCCCATTGACAGAGAAGCCTGGCGGGCTACAGTCCATGGGGTCTCAGAGTCAGACACACTCGGCGACTAAGTATAGCAATATGGAGCCAGTGGGCGGAGGTTGAGAAAGTGGGGGTGGTCCCAGGAGCTGGAGATTCATTCATTCAACTTAGATTTTTGAGTATTCACAAAAAGTCAAACTTTTATGGCCTGGGGACACAATAGTGAGCAAAATAGACAAAAATCCCTTCTTTTTTTAAAAAAAAATTAATTTCTTTATTATAATTGGAGGCTAATTACTTTACAATATTGTAGTGGTTTTTGCCATGCATTGACATGAATCAGCCAGAGGTGTACATGTGTCCCCCATCCCAAAACCCCCACCCACCTCCCTCCCCATCCCATCCCTCTGGTTTGTCCCAGTGCATGGGCTTTGAGTGACCTGTTTCATGCATTGAACTTGGACTGGACATCTATTTCACATATGGTAATATACATGTTTCAATGCCATTCTCTCAAATCATCCCACCTTCACCTTCTCCCACAGAGTCTAAAAGTCTGTTCTTTATATCTGTGTTTCTTTTGCTGTCTTGCATATAGGGTCATTGTTACCATCTTTCTAAACTCCATATATATGTGTTTATATACTGTACTGGTGTTTTTCTTTCTGACTTACTTCTCTCTGTATAATAGCCTCCAGTTTCATCCACCTCATTAGAACTGACTCAAATGCCTTCTTTTTAATAGCTGAGTAATACTCCATTGTGTATATGTACCACAGCTTTCTTATCCATTCATCTGCCAATGGACATCTAGGTTGTTTCCATGTCCTGGCTATTGTAAACAGTGCTGTGATGAACATTGGGGTACATGTGTCTCTTTCAATTCTGATTTCCTCGGTGTGTATGCCCAGCAGTGGGATTGCTGGGTCATATGGTAGTTCTATTTCCAGTGTTTTAAGGAATCTCCACACTGTTCTCCCTAGTGGCTGTACTAGTTTGCATTCCAACCAACAGTGTAAGAGGGTTCCCTTTTCTCCACACCCTCTCCAGCATTTATGGTTTGTAGACTTTTTGACAGCAGCCATTCTGACCGGCTTGAGATGGTACCTCACTGTGGTTTTGATTTGCATTTCTCTGATAATGAGTGATGTTCAGCATCTTTTCATGTGTTTGTTAGCCACCTGTATGTCTTCTTTGGAGAAATGTCTGTTTAGTTCTTTGGCCCATTTTTAGATAGGGTCATTATTTGTCTGGTATTGAGCTGCATGAGCTGCTTGTATATTTTTGAGATTAATTCTTTGTTAGTTGCTTCATTTGCTATTACTTTCTCCCATTCTGAAGGCTGTCTTTTCACCTTGCTTACAGTTTCCTTCATTGTGCAAAAGCTTTTAAGTTTAATTAGGTCCCATTTATTTTTGCTTTTATTTCCATTACTCTGGGAGGTGGGTTATAGAGGATCTTGCCAGAGAGTGTTCTGCCTATGTTTTCCTCTAGGAGTTTTGTAGTTTCTGGTCTTACATTTAAATTTTTAATCCAGTTTGAGTTTATTTTTGTGTATGGTGTTAGAAAGTGTTCTAGTTTCATTCTTTTACAGGTGGTTGACCAGATTTCCCAGCACCACTTGTTAAAGAGATTGTCTTTTCTCCATTGCATATTTCTGCCTCCTTTGTCAAAGATAAGGTGTCCATAGGTGCATGGAAAAATCCCTTCTTTATAGTCTTTTACATCCTAGCTGACAGACAATAAACAAAAATAAATGAGAAATTATATAGTATGTTAGCATATTATATGAAGAGAAATAGAACATAAATGTGTGTGAGTATATGTGAGAGACAGAGTCTGGGGCAAGCATTGATTAATTAATTCAAAGTATAGTTGATTTACAATATGTGTTAGTTTTAGGTATACAGCAAAGTGATTCAGTTATACATCTATTCAGTTATATATATATTTTTTCTGATTCCTTTTCATTATTGGTTATTACAAGATATTGAATCTAGTTCCCTGTCCTATACAGTAACTCCTTGTTGTTTATGTATTTTAAATGTAGTGGTATGTATCTGTTAATCCCATACTCCTAATTGATACCCACCTGTCCCCCTTATGGCTGAGTAATATTCCACTGTATAAATATACCACATCTTCTTTATCCATTCCTTTGTCAGTGGACACTTGGGTTGCTTCCATGTCTTGGCTACTGTGAATGGTGCTGCAATGAAGATTGGGGTGCAGGTATCTTTTTAAATTAGAGTTTTCTTCTTTTCTGGATATGTCAAGCATTCAATTTTAAATAGGCAAGGCATCTCTGAGAATAGCAAGGCATCTCAGAAAATGTGGTCTATGAAAAAAACACGTTGGTTTGGGAGGAAGCTGTCTGGATACTCATGCAAATAGCAAAGTGGAGAAAACAAAAGAACACTGAAAGGAGATGTTTGAGGAAGACCAAGGAGGCCTGCAGGGCTGACGCAGGAGATGGAGGGAGAGAGGGAGCAGCTGCTGAGTCATGGTGGGCCTGACCCTTACGCATCATGCTGGGGACTTCGGGTTTAACTCTTGAGATGGGGAGTCATTGGAAGTTTTGAACCAAAGCCTGACAAGGTCCTACTGCATTTTTTCTTTGTTTTTATAATTTTATGTATTTATTTTGGCTGCAGTGGGTCTTCATTGCTGCAGAGGCTTTTCTCTGGTTGTGATGAGTTGGGGCTACTCTTTAGAGGTAGTGTGCGGGCTTCTCATTGCCGTGGCTTCTCTTGTTGCGGAGCGTGGGCTCTAGGGCAGGTGGGCTTCAGTAATTGCAGCTCCCAAGCCCTAGAGCACAGGCTCAATAGTTGTGGACATGGGCTTAATTGCTCCTCAGCATGTGGGATTTTCCTGGCTCAGGGGTCAAATCCATGTCTCTTGCATTGGCAGGTGGATTCTTTCCCACTGACCCACCAGGGAAGTCCCTGTCCTATTGCATTTTATGAGGACCATTCTGGCAAGTGAGTCCAGGGGCAGTGGGGACTGTGGGAGCCTGAGGCCACAACCTGCATGAGTGGTGATGGTGGCTTGGACCAGTCTGGCAGCTGTGGGGCTGGTGAGGCGAGTTTATAGGATCTTGATTTCTCCTCTTTCCCTTCTCATTATCCTCTGGTTCCTTTAGTGAAGTCAACCTCCAGATCCCTATCTTTTCTCCAGCCCAACTACCTCTTACTTGATCTTGAGTTTCCAACCCCTTTCTGGGTATCTCCACAAGACTGTCCTAAAGACACATGAAGTTATCAAATGAATATCAAATGTAGCCAAATGCATTCAGTCTTCTCCCTTTATACCTGATTTGCACCTACCCCTCCCAAATCCTGGATGTCACATCACATCATCGCCCAGTCATTCTGGCCCAAGCTCAGGCATCTCTGATGCCTTCCTCTTACTTACCTTCAGAGCTGATCCATCACTGATTCCTATCAGCTCTCTTTTCACTCCCTTCTAGTTTCCGCCTTTCCTTTCCACTGCTCAAATTCAGGCTATTTCCCCGTCTCTCATGGCTTGTCCTGGTGCAGAGGCCTCCTAATTAATCTTTCTCCTCTGAAGCTCTTTCCTCTCTGTCCCCTGCATGAGGAACTGCTTTCTAAAGCATCAGTGCATCACACAGTCTGCCTTCAAAGCTTTCAGTGGAGTCCTTGCCAGTAGAATGACAGTCAAACTCACAGTGTCCAAGAGCCTCCTGGGAGGCCATCTTTCCAGACTTCAACCTAGTCTCACTGCTGTGTTTTAATAATGCAGGATGACTCAGTATTAACTAATATCACCAAGCACGCTGACTTTGCTGGGACTATTCCTTCCACCTGTGCTTTCCTTGTGTCCCTCTTCCCCTTCCACAAAGGCCCCACCCACCCTACTCTACTTTTTCCCAGCCTCCATGAAGGTGAAGAAGACAGTTTCTTTACTTTTTTCCAACATGCCCGAACTCAAATTATGTCCCATTCAGTTCAAGCCTGCCAGCCTGGCAGGGGAGAAGGCACAGGGCCATGAATCAGAGAGCGTCTGCAGAACCCTAACTTGAGCCCCTGACGGCCCATCTGCCCACCCCAGGCACAATTTCAGTCCAGTCCAAAAGGTGGTTTTCTACCATGTCTCTGGAGAAGGAGGTGTTGCCCTGCAGTCTGTCATCAGCAGGCCTTTGTATGAATTAACCAGCAAGTTCCCTGTATTTGGACTTCCCAGGTGGCTAAGTGAGTAAAGAATCTGCCTGCCACACAGGAGATACAGGTTTGACCCCTGGATTAGGAAGATCTCCTGGAGGAGGGCATGGCAACCCACTCCAATATACTTGCTTGGGAAATCCCATGGACACAGGTAGGCTATAGTTCTTAGGGTCGCAGAGTCAGACATGACTGAAGCAACTTAGCATCCACACACGTCCCCTTGTATTTTGCTAAGTGTCTTCAAGGAAAACCACTGCAAACTGGAGGGGTGTCTTCTGGACTGTTTCTGGCCCTTTGCTCTCACTGAGTTCCCGGTATCCCATGGTCCCCCGTGAAGCCTCTCTTTAACTGGAGCTCTCAGGACCCCCTTCTTGGGTCTCTTCCAGCAGCTGGGGCTGCCCTCTGTTCAGCATCATGCTAATCCCTCACCCCTGGGCTCTAGAAAGGAGAGATGGGCATTCCTGGGTCAGTCCTGCTTGTTCTTCCCCAGCAGGCCAGTGACGGCTTTGTTGGCTTCTCTTTTTTTCCCATGTGGGCTCTGGTGAGTGTTTTTATTTCTCTCTCTCCCTTGGCCCCACCTCCCAACCATGCCCCCAGGTGAAGCCTACCAGCATGGGGGCCTGCCTGGCTCAGGGATGTACCACCAGGGACCACCCAGGGTAAGTCCATACAGCACAGCGCTTACCAATCCTTGGGCTCATCTGCTTGTAGTCTCTGGGTTTTCCAAGTGGACAATTCCTTAGAGGTACAGCTCTGATCCAAGGGGATTAGAGGCTCCTCCTCCCCAGCCAGAGAAGGAAGAGATTGCACTTCAGAGAGGTCTCATGATGGCTTCACCTGGAAGGTGGATGTCACAGTGGGGCTGGGAGTCCCCGTCTTGGCTCTGTCATGAGCTGTCTGGCGATCATAGAGAAGTTGCTTCACCCTCCCTTGCCCTCGTGAAGGCTATATGGGGAGATTGTGTCCTAGTTCTGGTGGGCTGTCAAGGAGGTGTCCCTTGGCTCCTTGGAGCAGCTCCTGGGTCGTCCTGGGAATGGGACAATGCTCCTGATGGTGTGCAGAGTGAGGCTATGTCCTGCATGCCCGTCCTGCCTCACCAGGCCCTCAGCCCCTTCCTGGCAGCCTGGGGCTCTGTTCTGCATTTCAAGTATGTTGAGTTGATTATTACGTTGGAATTCAGCGTCCATAAATTCTTTTATTTTGTTTCATATGCTGAGTCTCTAGAGCCCAGTATGCAAATTTATGGAAAGCAATATGCAAAGAAGACTGTAGGACATTAAGCCTGCAGTAGAGGAATTGTCAGGGGACCCAGAATCCCTACTGGCTCCGCTCTGTGACGCTGGCTCACCTGTAATGTGAGGAGCCTGGGCTAGAGGGTCACTCAGTTCTTTCCCAGCTCCCCAAACCCAACCTTCTGTTTTGGGAAAATTATGTAAGTGTCTATGGAGGGAGAAGCTTCTGAAATAGAACCCTGTCTGCAGAGAGGTGGGCTAGAGTGGGAAGCAAGGGACCCAGGGTTGTAGTGTCCCTCCAGTGGAATTTCTACATCACCCTCCTATTTGGCTTTTCCTTTCCATCCCACTAATGTGCAAAATTAACCGCAAAAACAGCTAACGGTATTTGAGTTTTTATATATGCCAGAATTTCTATGAAATATTTTATGCTTTATCTCCTCTAATTGACAGAGTGTATTGGCTAAGAGTAAGGGGCACGGAGGTGACCCTCTAGCTGCCATCTAGCTGCCACTCAGGTGGCTTTGGGCCACCTGGTGATTGTTCACTTTTCTGATCCTCAATTTTCTCATCTGACAGTGGAAAAAATTATGGTACCTACCTCATAAGGTTGCGATCATGGTTAAATGAATTGGTCCATGTGTTCAGAACAGAGTCCAGCATGTGGTCAGTACTCCATTAAAATCTAGCTATTAACACTACAAATGACAGCCTTCCCCAAACACCTATCAGAGGGTACTGTTTTTCCAGCTGGCTGCTGAGGAAATTGAGGCTTAGAGAGGCTAAGGGTAGGTGGCAGTCTTGGTCCATTCCAGCTGCTGTAACGAAGTACCATAGACTGGGTGAAACAGACATTTACATCTCACAGTTTTGGAAGCTGGGGCCCAAGACCAGAGTGTCAGCCCAGGCGGTTCTGAGGAGGGTCCTCTTCCAAGTTGCAGATTGCCATCATCTTGTGTCTTCACATGATGGAAAGAGGGTTAGGAGGCTCCCTGGGGTCCCTTTTACAAGGGCACTAATCCCATTCATGAGGGCTGCACCCTTATGACCTAATTGTCACCAGAGGCCCCAGGCCCCACCTCCAAACACCATCACGCTGAGGGGTGGGTTTCACATGAATGTTGGAGGGAAATGAACACTCATCCATTGCAGTGGCCTAGGAGGAACTCCAGCCTGTGACCATTCATACACGTCTACTGCAGAGCACCTGGTGTTTCCAGGCTGGTCCTCCTTAGCTTGCTCCTCAGCACAGGGTCCAGGCTTCCCTCCCCTCAGGGCACAGTCTCTAGCTGCTCTTGTGTGTTAGTCGCTCAGTGATGTCTGACCCTTTGTGACCCCATGGACTGCATGGTTTTCCTTGAAGACACTTAACTAAATAGAGGGACATGCGTGGATGCTAAGTCGCTTCAGTCATAAGGTCGCTTCTGCAACCCTATGGACTATAACCTGCCAGACTCCTCTGTCTATGGGATTTTCCAGGCAAGAATACTGGAGTGTGTTGCCATTCCCTTCTCCAGCAGGTCTTCCCGACCCAGAGATCAAACCCAGGTCTTCAGCATTGCTGGCAGATTCTTTACCATCTGAGTCACCAGGGAAGCCCAGCTGCTCTTGGAGGCTCTCAAATTGAGAGGAAAGCAATCAACAAGTCAATTCACAGATTTTTCTCCCGGAATCAAAGGGAAGGCCAAAAGGCAAAGCAACCAGTGAGGAGGTCTTTTCTGAATGGATGCTGCTCTCAGGGCTAATGGCTGTGGCCCTGGAGGGCCCATGGTTGGACCAAGGCCACGTTGCTGGCCACAGACTAGAGCTTTCCTGATACACTGGGGCTCCTGGCACTGGTCCACGTGAGCTTGTCTCTACTCACCACGCCCACAAACACTGGCTTATCTACAGGACTAATGAATTCTGCCAATGCCATAATCAGCAGGAATGGAAAAGTCAACCAGAGCTAATTCTTTCCAGAGTGCAATGTAATTAATTGAAAATGACTTATTTAGTAAAATGGTAATGACGAGGCTAATGTTATCTCCCCAGATGACAAGCCTATTAGTTGTATGCTGCCTTCAGGGTGAAATAGGGGAGCTGGCCTGTCTCACAGAAGTGCTGGCTGTCCTGCCGGTTGCCTCCCCTGGCTCCCTGGCCTCTGCCCAGGGCTGTAGCTTGATCGCTTCTACGTCTCCCCCAGGACAGAGCAACTGTTGGAGGCCCCTTGCCTCAGTGCCACGGTGCCTAGGGACAAGCCCCATGCAGCCAGGTGGCCTCTTCTCTAATTGTCCAGGTGACACTCCTGTGGCGGGAGGGAGGCTGATGGATGCTTTTTGTTCAGAAGGGAGTTCGGGGGAGGGTCTTACAGACTTAAGGAAGGGTCTTCTGTTCGGGTAGGCCTATATTTAAATCACATGGCCACCTTCCAGTCACCTGGTTGTGTGACCTTGGCTGAGTCACTCAACCTTCTGGTCAGTTTCCTCACCCTCAACTGAACAGGGCGCCTGCCTCAGCTGTTGCTCAGATCCTCCTGGCTGCAGTGGGTATTCGAGGCAAAGCTATGGCCCATGCAGAGCACCGACTTTATGGACATATTTGGCACTTTAATCTTGGTTTATGTGCCCTGTTACTTTTTTCTTCTGCTTCTGCTTTTAATTCAGGCTAGTTGGCCTTTTATGTAGTCTCACAAGGCTTCTTAACCCATTTCTGGAGTAAAGTGGGGGATAAATCAATTACAAGTAGTTGTGAGGATGAAATGACAGTTATGACATGTCTAGCACTTTAGGTCTTTCTTTCCCTCCTCCCTCCCTAATGGGATTTCTTGTCTGTTTCCCACTGAGGGTGGGGGAGGGCTGCACAGCTTCAGGGGTGAGGGGGTTGGGGTGGGATAGGGGGCACCGATCCTTCAGGGAAGTGGGCAGGGGGAACAAATGAGCCGACACTGGAAGCAGAGTCTGATGCGGCCAAGGTCTGAGCTGAACGGATGGTCCAAGAACTAGGTCACCACAAAGGCAGATGGGAAACGCAGAGTAAGCAAATGGTGTGAATTTAGGGGTTGCTGCTGATGAGGAGGGTCAAAGTGGATGGTGTGGGTTCTTAAGTTGAGATGGTCACACCGACAGCAGGGTTTATGGGGTGGGTAGGGTACGTTAAAAGAGTCAGAGTAGGGGAGACAGTTGGGATCCCATTTGGTAACTATGGAGCACAGATCGTTTGGAAGGGTGCTGTGTGTCCAGGAAGGATGAGGGAGGGATGTTCTGATGGGCAGGGATGGGAGCTGATTGACCCCAGACAGACGATGCAAGTGCTGTAAGCCAGTGGACAAAGTCCAGGGGACCAGACTATCTGAGGTTCAGTAAGCTCCTTTCAACCCCCCCACTGGCCAAACAAAGCTGTAGAGAGTGCATCTCAGGGAAGCGTGGCTGGAAGGCTGGGTTGCCAATAATCCTTCAATCCTAAAACCATCCAGCAGCATCAGCACATCATGCTCTGACTCACTTTGGCAGAGAGAATGTTTCTGGAATTTGCACTCTGGATCAAGAAATAAGTGAGCATCTAAATGGGTAGAACATTCTTTCTCTGGGCAGAAGTTTCATTTTCTTAAGCCTGATAAAAATTAAGTATTAGAAGCAGTATAAATAGAGAAAGTTTAGACAGGATTCCAGAATAAAGTCAGGATATATGTTGACTAAAAACTCAGGCTCTGAGTCAGACAAACTCAGAATCCCCATTTCATAGCCATGTGACCCTGGATGAGTTACTATCAACTGAACAAAAATGCACAGTGTAAAATTTGAGAGCAATGTTTTATTTGGTGAACATTCTTAGGACTCCAAGCCTGGGAGACAGCATTTCAGATAACTCTGAGAGATTGCTCTGAGGAGGCTGGGGTGGGGATTGGGGAACAGGGGGCAGAGGGGGCAGGTTATATCAGAGTTTTTGCTCAAAAGGCAGGTAGTCTGAATGTCAAAAGTTTCAGTTCAGTTCAGTTCAGTTGCTCAGTTGTGTCCGACTCTTTGTGACCCCATGGACTGCAGTACACCAGGCTTCCCTGTCCATCACCAGCTCCCAAAGCTTACTCAGACTCATGTCCACTGAGTTGGTGATGCCATCCAACCATCTCATCCTCTGTTGTCCCCTTCTCCTCCCACCTTCAATCATTCCCAGCATCAGGGTCTTTTCAAATGAGTCAGTTCTTCGCATAGGGTGGCCAAAGTATTGGGAGTTTCAGCTTCAGCATCAATCCTTCCAATGAATATTCAGGACTGATTTCCTCTAGGATGGATTGGTTGGATCTCCTTGCAGTCCAAGGGACTCTCAAGAGTCTTCTCCAACACCACAGTTCAAATGCATTAATTCTTTGGTGCTCAGCTTTCTTTATAATCCAACTCTCACATCCATACATGACTACTGGAAAAACCATAGCTTTGACTAGATGGACCTTTGTTGGCAAAGTTATGTCTCTGCTTTTTAATATGCTGTCTAGGTTGGTCATAGCTTTTCTTCCAAGGAACAAGTGTCTTTTAATTTCATGGCTGTAGTCACCATCTGCAGTGATATTGGAGCCCCCCCAAAATAGAGTCTCTCACAGTTTCCATTGTTTCCCCATCTATTTGCATTGAAGTTATGGGACCAGATGCCATGATCTTAGTTTTTTGAATGTTGAGTTTTAAGCCAAGTTTTTCACTCTCCTGTTTCACTTTCATCAAGAGACTCTTTAGTTCTTCACTTTCTGCCATAAGTGTGGTGTCATCTGCATATCTGAGGTTTTTGATATTTCTCCCGGCAATCTTGATTCCAGCTTGTGCTTCATCCAGTCCATCATTTGTCATGATGTACTCTGCATATAAGTTAAATAAGCAGGGTGACAATATATAGCCTTGACGTACTCCTTTCCCTATTTGGAACCAGTCTGTTTCATGTCCACTTCTAAACGTCGCTTCTTGACCTGCATACAGATTTCTTGGGAGGCAGGTCAGGTGGTCTAGTATTCCCATCTCTTCCAGAATTTTCCACAGTGTGTTGTGATCCACACAGTCAAAGGCTTTGGCATAGTCAATAAAGCAGAAATAGATGTTTTTCTGGAGCTCTCTCACTTTTTCAATGATCCAGCGGATGTTGGCAATTTGATCTCTGGTTCCTCTGCCCTTTCTAAATCCAGCTTGAACATCTGAAAGTTCTCAGTTCATGCACTGTTGAAGCCTGGCTTGGAGAACTTGGAGCATTACTTTGCTAGCACGTGAGATGAGTGCAATTGTGTGGTAGTTTGAGCATTCTTTGGCATTGCCTTTCTTTGGGATTGGAATGAAAAAGAATCAAAAGGTTATTGTTAGCTAAAAGAAAAAAACCCACAGATATCTCAAGGAATGTAGCTCTTTACTATGTATGAAAAGACGCAAGAGTCTGGGCTCGCTGAAATCATTCTTTTGTTGTGGACCTCAGCTCCATGGGGCCAGGGTCGTGTGTTTTCTTAACTGAGTCCCCTCAGGCGCACCGTCGGCGGGGGTTGCAGTGCTGACTCCTAGGCGGACTCGGCAGCCGCAGTCTGTTTGTCTCCATCCTGTGTTCCCTCAAGGCTCAACATCCAGGCGGATGTACAATGCGATAGCTTGATGGTGGCAACGTCCTTTGCTTACTGATATGTCAGGAAATACTTAGTCCTCATTACTTAACCTCACCAAGCCTCAGTTTCTTCATCTGTAAAATGGAACCACAGTGGTTCTGACTGGCCTGAGTTGCTATGAGGGTTAATATATGTTCTTGAGTTAATGTATGTTCAGCTCTGGATTTAGGCTTGGGCCCAGAGCAGACATTTCATCAATGTCAGCTCTTTTCATTCTTAAAAGCAAAAATCCCATTCAGAAAATTTTACCCTTTAAAAATACATTTTCTTCCTCTACCTTCTTGACATTGGAAGGCACTTAGAGGAGAAAATACACATAACTTCTTTTGTTATAGTAATTCTCACAACTGCTTCCACTCTCTGACTTTCATTCATTTTTCCCAACCTGATGAAAGTAACAAGATGCCAAACTGCTGAAGAATTCAGTTTCCAATGGCTCCATTTGAAATGAAAATTTAAAACATTTTGAAGTAAATTCTATTACATTAAAAAATATTGTGTGACTGGGGACTCATTTACATCTAATTCACAAAATATAATTATTTTAAATGCAAACAAGTTAGACACAATCTATTTTTATATTTCCTCACACCTATGGGAGATTTAAAAAAATATAACCTGTGGGGATAGCAACATGTGGAGGGATTGAGTGGGTCTGGGCATGCGCTCTGGGGTGGTGGGGGAGGGGATACTGCATCGCCGTCCTTTCCAAGTGTTAGGGCGCAGTCGAGGGAGGGCACACGTGGAGGAGAGGGGCACGTGGAGGAGAGGGGCGTCGGGTGTGATGTGGGAAAGGAAGGATGGTGCAGGCCTCACACTCTGGTCCTCTCCCCCACCCTGTGTCGGGAGCGGAAGAGCTGCCTTTTCCGTCTTGGGCAGACATGGTCCGGGGAGTGGGATGCCCAGAAGTGGAGGCCTTGCCGTATCAGTCCACGGCTCGAAAAGAATGGAAGTGAAACACGGCTTTACTTCTGCCCTGAGTGTTCCTGGTTTTGGGAGCATGGGGGAAAGCGCCAGGTGGACACCCCAGCTCTGTCCGGAGCCACCAGGCACAGGGAGAAGCTGCCACCAGGTGTCTTATGGACAGTGGTCATCGAAAAGGAGGAGACCTGGGCCAGCGGAGCAGTGTGACACACCACCTCAAGACAATTGAGTTACCTACCACGTCTTCCGCTGACTCACAGCTTCTAGATTATAAGTCTTTTTCCTAAAAAAAAAAAAAAAAAAAAATCCTTTTGGGGGCAGGGATTATATGGAAAACATTTTTTTTAACCTTTCCCTCAATTTTACTGTGAACTGAAAACTGCTCTAAAAAATTGTCTTAATAAAAACACAAAACCCCAGAATTCACTGGAAATGAACGCCAGATCATACAACAAGGCTGAAAAGGGACTAAACCCTAAAAATAGCAAATTAAAAAACAAAATCCTTTCCTGTAGCTTTAATGTAGTTTAAGGGAGGGGGAAATGGTAGAGGCGTGTGTTCAATCCACTATCTTTACACAGAAGTGTACTTAAAAAAAATTATTCATTTACTTATTTGGCTGAGCTGATCTTAGTTGCAGAACATGATCTTTCATTGTGGCACGTGAGTGTAGTTGCTCAGCTACATATGGGATCTTAGTTACCCTAAGCTAAGCTAAGCTAAGTCACTTCAGTCGTGTCCGACTCTGTGCGACCCCATAGATGGCAGCCCACCAGGCTCCCCCGTCCCTGGAATTCTCCAGGCAAGAACACTGGAGTGGGTTGCCATTTCCTTCTCCAATGCATGAAAGCGAAAAGTGAAAGTGAAGTCGCTCAGTTGTATCTGACTCTTAGCGACTCCATGGACTGCAGCCTACCAGGCTCCTCTGTCCATGGGATTTTCCAGGCAAGAGTACTGGAGTGGGGTGCCATTGCCTTCTCTGCTTAGTTACCCTACCAGAGATCAAACCCATGTCCCCTGCATTGGAAGATGGATTCTTAACCACTGGACCATCAGGGCAGTCTATTTCAAGTCAGTAAGTTGTTTAGGAAATCATTCATTTCATCCAAGTTTTAACTTTATTGGCACAAAAATGTGCATGCTTTTTTTTTTTTTTTTAATGTTTAAGGTATTTGAAGCCATAGCCTGTTTCATTCCTGTTGTATTTTTTTGTATTCTCTGTCTCTTTGATGAAATCTTGTTTGAATCTTGTCTATTTTCTTGGTGTTTCAAAGTGTTGGTCTTTCCACACTCCCTGTTTGTACCATTTGAGATCAGGCTTGGCTTGTCACCAGGATGGGTCTCTTTTTGTTTGTTTCAAGCTCAGAACTAGTACCCAAAGTTGCCTCCCTAAAGGATTGTGTGCAGACTTTTATACAATTGTATTTTATTTCTGAGAGCTTTTTCACACTGAGAATGAAGCTGACTTAACACCACGCAATTGGAGAGAATATGTGTGGGGGTAGTTTGACCTTCAGCTGTCCTTGTAAATGACATCTAACTAATGCTAAATGCCGCACCATTGGAGGAAAGCAAACTGCCCTTAACAGGCTCCAGGAGAATAAAGAATTAGCAACCCCAGATAAAATGGAAAAATAATGGTTATGTTTGATCATCTCACTCTCTGCCAAGAATTAAAAACAATCATAGGTAGAATCAGTGCCACTGTAAGTCCCCCACATCAGGGCTGATTTAATATTTTAAGTGGATTTTACTGCCAGTGATTTTTTAAAACACATGCACATGTCTCTTGCTGTCTGCATGTGGCAACTGGGAAATGAAGACCAGGGACAGAGTCCCTGCTGACATTTAATTCTCAGGATGCCATCGATGACTTCCTCCAGAGAGACCTGCTTTCCTGACTTGGTGTGTGTCTTTGCCTCTGGCGATAATTTTCCCCTGCCATCTCTAGCATTTTATATATATGGCAGTCACTTACAGGAAGAGTTATTTATGTGGCACCTTGCAAAGTGCTTTAAAAATACAATTGCTATTCGGTTATTCCTTACAACTCCCTTGTGCCGAAGATCATGTCTACACATCAAGCTTTAGAGGATCTGGAGGCATAATGCTTCTTGCTTGGGTCCTATAAGAAATCACAAACAGGAATCCTGGCTGCCACCCCAGGGCTGCCCATGGGCTTGGGGGTATCTCTCTTTATGCTGGAAGCTTCCTCTGCAGAAGATAGTTCCAATTCAAATGGGAGATTCATGGGGATCAGAAAGATCAGGAAAGCAGGGTAGCTGGTGTTTGGTTAGGGCATGGAGCTCAGGGCAGAGTTGCAGGAACTTTGGAGCAGTACTCTTGCCTGGAAAATCCCACGGATGGAGGAGCCTGATAGGCTCCAGTCCATGGGGTCGCTAAGAGTCGGGCATGACTGAGCGACTTCACTTTCACTTTTCACTTTCATGCATTGGAGAAGGAAATGGCAACCCACTCCAGTATTCTTGCCTGGAGAATCCCAGGAACAGAGGAGCCTGGTGGGCTGCCGTCTCTGGGGTTGCACAGAGTCGGACACGACTGAAGCGACTTAGCAGCAGCAGTAGCAGCTCATCTCTACAGACAGTGACTTCCCGGAGGACATGCTTCCAGAATGGTCCACGTGGGCTGTTGTTCTCACTTAGATAATCACTGACTGCAGTATGACTGGGACACGGGTGGGTCCCGTCTTGGCACTCCCAGGGTGAGGTGGGAGGGAGGTGGGGCTGGTGTCCTCGGTCTCTGAAGGTCAAAACTGCTCCTGCCAGGTGGTTGAAGCTGGGGGTAGGGAGAGCAGCCCCTATGAGGGCAGACCCAGGCTGGGTGGTTGGGAAGAAAGAGGCAGGAGGAAGGAGCCCGGACCTAACACCAGCAGCTGTGCCCCTTTGTGGGGGTAAATAAAAGACAGCTCCCAGAGAGTGGGGTGGGCAGAGGTGCACCTGTGATTCCTCCAAGGAACCATCCAGACCTTGGCTGATGCTCCGAGTGCGGGGACTCATGGGAGGGCTTCCCTGCCTGCCTCATGGCCCCTGACTGGGAGGCTCAGGGCTGTGTTGGGGAGAGAGAACACCTGCGCTGCAACAAAGTACAGCCTCTTGCTGCTGCCAGGAGCCCCAAGGCAGAGTGGGGAGAGGAGTAGGAAGGGAGATGGTCACGGTGACGTCGCAGTCCAGGAAGAGCCACCCCCACCTGGTGTATCTCTTTTAATGCTGGAGGCAGTTCTGCGCAGTCCACATAATTAACTCCATTTTACAGATGAAGAAACCAATATTCAAAGTGGTTATGCAACTTGTCCAAGATTATACAACTAATTAGGAGTGGAGAGTGGGCTCATTAGCCTCTCCAATGAGCCAAAGTACCTGTATACCTCTCTGGGGCTCCTGTTTCCTTAGGTATAAAATGAATGCTTTCCTTCTGCCTTGATGGTCTGCACCCTCTGGGCTGCTCCAGCTCTCACCACGGGGTCAGCTGGGGCTAAGTCTGTGTCCAAACTCCTCCCTTCCCATGATCTTTGCTGAAATCTCACTTTTCTGTGCTTTCTTGAAGGAAGCTGAGTGGACACAGACAGAGGTCAAGTAACTGCTGAGATCAATGAGATTCGGTCACCAAGGCAAGTGGAAGAGGCTGCGATATTTTAGTGAGTCCCATCTCCATCTTGAAGAAAGAGGAGGCATCTGGCCCATGTGTCCCCGTTGAGGATGGGGACCTTTGCAAATCCAACACCATTCACCTCTGAACGACTGTTGTCTTCTCTTGAAAGCCATTGAGTTTCAGCTCCTCTAAAGGGCCCTGCATGATGCAATTGTTTTATCTCGAGAGTGCTGCCCTCAGTTTCCCTGGGAATGTGAATGAGGTCCCTCTACTTCCTGATCTGAAGGCAGGCTTTCCTGAGGTCAAGCCCGGGACGGGCTCTCTCATCTCTGTGGGGATCACCGTGCGTCTGTCAGTAACTCTTCTCCTCTGGGGTCTCCAGGCTCCTACTGCCTGGGTACGTCGGCGCTTGCAGGAGATGGGAGAACAAGACAGTGACAAAACATAGAAATAGTTTCATTCCTTGTTTCCTGGACCAGGCTTACCAGACGCTTCTAGGAAAGGAAGAAGGAAAATAGGGCTAGTTCTTGGTGCCTGTGACGGAGGCTACTAAGCCTGGACATTGAGACTGACTGAGTGAGCACTGCTCCCAGCTGGCTCTTGGATATTTTACTTCTTACCTTGTGTCTACTGAACACCTACTATGTGCAGCACATTGAGCTGTGGCTTCAGGAAGGGGCAGAGTTGGTTATCAGTTGCTGAACCAATAACATTTCCCAATCTCTTCCTTCCTTTCTGGTCCAGTAGGCCACCCCCAAGGCCCAACCTTGATTAAGGACCTTGCAAGGAAAGTCACACACACAAAAGGAGTCTTCCAGGGAAAGATTTTCTCTGTGGAAAAAAGAGAAATGGGGAAAGAGGTTGTCCTCCTATTTTGTGATGTGACTGCCTGAGGCTGTGTGGTTGGCCGCCATCCTGCTACTTTGAGGGGGAAAGGCAGACAGTAAGGATGGAAGAGGGGGAACGTGGAAGGCAGTAAGTCCTTGATGACTTCATCACACTGAATTAACCGATTACCTGGGGATATTCGTAGGCTTCTTGATGTGTAAGATAATCAATATCCTTATTGTTTCAGTTGTTTTGATTGGGATATGATATTTGTTTCTTACAGCCAAAAGCATCCTAACTGATAAACACAGACAATAGATTCTTTCCCTTTAGGAGATTAGCATCTAAGGGAGATGGGAAATGCACCCCTGAGACCTCTGGGAAGCCCTTACTGACTCATGCCATACTCATAATGCATAGTTGGGTCTTATTTTATTAAAAAAGATCCTTTCATAGAAACCATGTGTTACACAAGTTATAATTCTCCAGTGACTTCATAACTGTTTCTAAGACACTTTGCCTGAACTAATGATTGGTTTTCAACTCACAACACCTCTTAATACTGTAGAGTTTCTTTCCTCTGTTTTGACAAGTGGTAAACATCTGAAAATCCTTATCATTCGAATGAAGTGTTTTGTAAATAAGGTATCCTTTACCAAATCAGTATTACTTTATCTCGTTTAATTTCAGATTTTGGAAATAAGTGTCCTAAAGAGAAGGATTTCTCCTGAATATCAGGCTGTATGATCACATCTATTATTTCCAAAGACCAGACTCAGGATGTTCATACCTTCATTATTCCAAGTGTTAGTGTATCCTAATTGTTCCATGTGTGATGTTAAAATGGTGCTTGTGGCTGAAGCTTGTGAACCATACATACATCATTCAAAGGAGTGGGGAGACTGCAGGATTTACTGTGGAGTTTTCCAAAATTTAGTAACATGAGTCTCAAACCCCTCCTTCTTAGTAAAGTCTTTGAAGAGTGGTGATGGGAAATTAGGAAGTGGATTTAAAGAAAGAGAGCTCTTGCTGAGCCCAAAGCAGAAGTCATCCATTGCCACTCCCCTGCCCCCGTTGCCCCCCACCCGTACTCTAGCTCTCTCCTCTTTAGCTCTCCTCTTTACAAGTCTAGAAGCCAGTTCTCAGACTTACTTGTTTGGTGAGTGGTTTAATTCTGCCAATGAGATGCCCTGGAGCTAGATTTGAAAGCCAAGTAGCAGTCAGAGCTATTCTGTCTCTTCCAGCATGGCAGAAGTAGTGAGTGCTCTGCCCAATTTGAATTTTCCCAGTGGATTCTCTGTTTTCCAGTCAGTGTCCTGCCTCAGGGCTGATGGGAAGCTGTGAACATCAGCAATGGTTTCTGCAGTTTTCAGACTCCAGGTAGCACAACAACTTCATGACCTTTAGGATCACTGCTATGGTGATAAACCTGAAATTCTGTGATGGGCTGGAGAGGCACTCCTAAATCTCTCTCCTCTAGCCTTTCCGAGAATTTGACTGACACCTGATTTCTGCAAAGTTAGCCAACTGGAAATTTAAAGGAGACTTTCCCCTAGACTTCTCCCACTTCTAACACCAATTGCAAGTTCAAGAGCTTCCAAAAGAACTTCAGTTTTGATAATTCACTAGAAATACTCATAGAACTCATTAAGATTGTAAAGGTCAAGGCTATGGTTTTTCCTGTGGTCATGTATGGATGTGAGAGTTGGACTGTGAAGAAGGCTGAGTGCCGAAGAATTGATGCTTTTGAAGTGTGGTGTTGGAGAAGACTCTTGAGAGTCCCTTGGACTGCAAGGAGATCCAACCAGTCCATTCTGAAGGAGATCAGCCCTGGGATTTCTTTGGAGGGAATGATGCTGAAGCTGAAACTCCAGTACTTTGGCCATCTCATGCGAAGAGTTGACTCATTGGAAAAGACTCTGATCCTGGGAGGGATTGGGGGCAGGAGGAGAAGGGGACGACAGAGGATGAGATGGCTGGATGACATCACTGACTCGATGGACTTGAGTCTGAGTGAACTCCAGGAGTTGGTGATGGACAGGGAGGCCTGGTGTGCTACAATTCATGGGGTCGCGAAGAGTCGGACACGACTGAGTGACTGAACTGAACTGAATAGGAAAAGGGTATAGATCAAAATCAGTCAAGGGAAGAGGGGCACACAGCAGAGCCCAGGAAAGTTCCAAGTGTGGGCTCTTCATTTTCTTCTCCCTGTGGAGTCAGGATGCTTTAGTCTCTTGGCATGTGTGACAACACACACAGAGTACTGCCAACCAGGGAAACTTATACTCTTTCACCTTTCTGATGAAAAGAATAGGTGGTTTCTATTTTCTTGTCTGAACCATGACCAATACAAGGACATGGAAGATATATCCTCCTTCACCTCAAGTCCAGATGAAAGAGTTTTAAATATAATCACCCAGCTCAATATGGATCCCCTTCAGATCAGAGGGTATGTAGTCCATGGTCTGAGTCCCCCTTGAAAATATAAAAGGCAAGAGACAGCAGCTTTGTGAGGAGAGGAGCAAGGCTGGGAAGTTTCTGCCACCCCAGGACTGACCTGCACTCCTGGCATCTGCCAGGGCAAAGGGTGCAGGGTGATACCCTGGACCACTTTTGACCATGTGTGAGAGAGGGCTAGTGTGGGCCATCTTAGGACCTGTCCTAGAGGGTCACCTAGAAGGACAGACAGAACCAGCTGAAAGAAGTTGAAGGGAGTGCTGACAGCTTAGGGCTGAGGAAAGAGTAAGGAACCAACAAGAATGGAGGTACTTTGACACAGGTCAGGGGAACTGTGGACAAGAGAGCCCCAGCTTTGAGGGTGTCTCCAGATGTGCCCTCACAAATGCACTTGAGACAAGAATCTTCCTTCACTTAAGAGGGAGTCATGCCACATCACCCAGCAGTGCCAGTCAAGGGAGAATTTTCTGCTCTCCACTTCCTGTTTCTCTTCCCTCCATCAGCCCAGTTCCAATCCAGTTCTGAAGCTGGACAGAAGGAGTAGAATCCCATGGTTGGAGGGGCTGGAGAAGACAGTGACCACATCCACCTGTCCAGCCTCACTGCCCCCAGGGCGTGGGATCCAGGAGTGGAGGGAGAGGTCTCCAGCTTGGATCAAGAGTGGAGTCTTGACTAATCCTCAGGGCTGGCATTTTAATTATTAATATTAAACCAAGACTTGTGATGGTGGGGACTGGAGAACTGTTTATTACATAGGGGTGGTCAGGAGAGCCATGGAGCTGCCATCTTTTCATCCACGGGCAGGGAAAATGGGCTTCCAGGAATATGGTTTAAAGGAAATTGGGAGGTAAAACTAGAGTTGTTGACTCAAGGTAATAGTTACACAGATTTGCTCTCTCCTCTTGGTGGTTTCTTGACTGTGGCTGGGGGATGTGTGTGTGTGTGTTTTATTTGCAAACCCCTATAAGTTGTGCCTGATACCTTACTTTCAGTGAGTGACGGGGGGATGAGTGTCAGTTTCTTTGGGTTGCAAGGTACTATATCAACTATCAGCTATTGCCAAGGTGACTCTGCTCAACAAGCTACCCCAAGCTTAGTGACCCCAAACAAAGAATATTTGTTCCTTGCTTATGGGAGGGTTAATTTAATCTCAGTTGAGTTTATCTGGGCTTGACTGCAGATTGTGAGGTGGGTCCAGGTCTGTTTCATGTGTCTCTCTTCTTTTGGGGGGCAGGGGCCACCCTGGGTGTGTACTTCCCATGGTGAGAGGCAGGTGTACAAGAGGGCAAGCCCAGCTGCTCCTGTTGTTCAAAGTGAGTAATGTGGATGAAATTCAAGCAGCAGTGAGATGCACTTGGGCTGACCTTGAAGTCAGTACGCTGAGAGGGGAGTGAGAGATTAGGGTCGGTAATTCAGTTGGTTGCAGCTACCAAGTACATTTTTGGTCCACACCTAATCAAAGATAAGGGATTGCCTTGAGTCACCCACTTGTGGACTGAGGTCTCAGATGCAGGAGGAGGTGCTAAGGCCACTGCTGGGAAGTCAAGTCACTGGGGACGCTTGGCCTGGCCTTGGGAGCTCTGCGTGCTCAGCCTCACTCTGCTGAAGTCCCAGAATTCTCTGGGTTGAGACTCTTGACTTCAAAAGAGGGCCTTGGCCCCTTTGGCTGAAACTAGGGCTGGTCAGTCCCAGGGGCGGGAATGACCCCTGTGCCCTGGGTAGGGTCCATGCTTGGTGTAATGCCGTGCTGTCGCCATCTTGAAATACTGAATCATATTTTTGGACAAGGAGCCCTATGCTTTCATTTTGCACCGGGCCCCACAATTCCTTTAGCAGGACCTGCCCATGGGGATGCAGGTTTCCTGAAGATTTACTGATGTAATTCCAGCTTTGGAAAGACTGCAGCTCACTTGCCGCTCATTCTTTCAGCAATAATAGCAAAGATTACGGCCACCATTTATCCAGTGTCCTGTAGCACCAGACGCTATGCTAATAAAGGTTTTACAAACATCATTCCAAGCCTTACATCAGCCTTGCAAGTTTTTCACGAGACTAAATGTCATTGTATTGAATAACATATAATTCATCCAAGATCACACAGCCAGCTCTTGAATCTAACTTCGTTTCTCTCCTGTGCCTTTCTGTTAAATGATTTTGCTGTTTTGTCGCATAAGCTGAATAGAGATTTGGGGATGCAGGGTACAGCCTCTGCTCTCAAGGGGGTAAACATTTTACTAACAATACTTGCAAACACATACCACTGTGTGTCAGACAATGTTCTAAGCAATTTATACACATGTTAATTCATACAAAAGCAATCCATTGTTTTTGGCCTCATTTTATAGAGGGGGGGCTTCTCTGGTGGTTCAGATGGTAAAGAATCAGCCTGCCAATGCAGGAGACTGGGTTCAATCTCTGGGTTGGGAATGGCTACCCACTCACTCCAGTATTCTTGCCTGGAAAAGTACAGAGGAGTCTGGTGGGCTGCAGACCATGAGGTCACAAAGAGTCGGGCATGACTGAGCAACTAACACTTCCACTTTCACTTTATAGGGGTGAACACTGAAGTATAGTGGAAGTGAGTTCCTCGTCCATGGTCACCTGGCTGGAAGATGGTAGGGCCAGGCTTCAGGCTTGATCACTTGCTATACCACCTCTCACCTTGGCACAGCCAGGCTCGTCTCTGCTTTGGTGGTGAGCAGAGAAACATAAGTGAACTATCTCTACCCCTGTGGATACAGCTGTGGGAGTGGAAGGGAGACAGGCTGGGACCTGAGACCTGGGACCCTTTACCAGAGTCCTTGCACTTAGAAAAACCTCTCCTCCAGCAACAGAATACGAAGAAACTACAAGAGACTGAAAATAACTTCACGCATGCTCAGTTGGGACAACTAAGCAGTAAGATACAAAAAGGCCACAAACCAACTGCCACTTCTGAGCTGCCAAGAGCAAAAGCGGGGGACTGTGCGTGATCCTCGCATTCTGCACCACTACAGGGGTGGGCAGACCATCCCCTGCCCAACCCTGTGCCTGCTGTTACCCCATTTAAGGAACCAGCTGGCATGTCCCCCCATCCCCCAGGGAGTGGGCAAGGCACCTGTTACTAGTTTTCATTCCTTCCTGCTGTAGCACGAGTCCCAATAAAAGCCTTGCCTGAATTTCTCTTTTGGACTCTTATCGATTTCTATTGATTGAAGAGTCCCAGGATCCAGGTCAGTAACAGAAGGGAAATGGGAGGCAGGTGAGCTGGGAGGTTGGGACTCTGATGTGACATGATAAGGTGCTGAGGTAAGGGGGTGGCGTGGGACACGGACATGAGGAAGCAGACTCTGCACACACAGCTAGAGGGAAGCTACCCCGTGACGGGGATTCAGAGCTGTCTGCTCCAAAGCATGCTGACTGCTTGATCTGTGCTTGGATCCCGAGGGTTTATTTTTTCATGCCTCCTCTCGGCATACGCTCTGACCAGGCTGCTCCCTTTTGAAGAAAAGTCTTTCCATCCACCCGTCCTGAGTCCTTGGGTGCCATTTGTGCCTCCCAAGTAAAGCCAGACATGAGGAAAGGCTTAGCCAGGCAGAGCCGCCTCCAGGCCTGCCGGAGACTGTGGCACTTTGTCGCGGGACTGTGTGTGCTTGTCACTGCAGTCTTGTTCGGCCCCACGCGGAACTCACCTCACACCAGGGACCCTGCCTGCAGAGGTTCATTTGAACAGTAACTAGCAGAGGCATGCTGGGGAGCTGTAGCTTATGAAACCATCTCCCACATTCCGAATGGCAGTGTCTGTGGTTCTGGGCTGGTTTTGCCGCCTTTGATCACCATGCAGATAACTGAGGACTGATGGGTTATCTTTACTAGTATTTAGGCAAGGATGGTCTACTGCGTGTGTGAAACCTAACTTGGATGGAGGAGAGCCTGCCAGGTGAGTGAGAGCAGGTGAGGGAGGGAGGGACAGAAAGGAAGGAGCAGGGTGGAGAAGATGGGGAGAGGGTGGGGGAGATGGGGAGGACTGGGAACAGGCTGCGGCTCCCTGCAGTTTGGGGGCTGGGCTGTGATGTCCACAGGACTGGTGGGGTCCTCTTCAAAAGGGCTTTTTAAAGAGAAAGATTACACCTTGGTGGCTCAGCGGTAAAGAACCCGCTTGTCAATGCAGGAGATGCATATTTGATCCCTGCGTCGGGAAGATCCCCTGGAGAAGGAAATGGTAACCCACTCCAGTATGCTTGTCTGGAGAATCCCATGGACAGAGGAACCTGGCAGGCTGCAGTCTATGGGGTCACAAAAGAGTCAGACGCAACTTAGCAACTAAGCAACAACATCCCGTTGTGAATGCCTAGAGCAGTTCTGTGTTGCATGTGCTCCTGGGGCTTCTAGATGGCGCTAGCGGTAAAGAACCCGGCTGCCAATGCAGGAGATGTAGGTTCAATCACTGGGTTAGGAAGATCCCCTGGAGAAGGCTATGGCAACCCACTCTAGTCTTCTTGCCTGGAGAATTCCACGGACAGGGGATCCTGGCAGGCTGCAGTCCATAGGGTTGCCAAGACTTGAATACGACTGAAGTGACTTAGCACGCCCATGTGACCCCAAGACGGAGCCCCAAGACCCAGAGAGACTGCTGGATGGGGTTTCGAGCAGGGCTGAGAGCTGACCCTCCTAGATGGGCAAGAGCCCTCCCTTCCCCCAAATCTCTAAATGCCTATGGTCCTGGTGCCATCTCCAGACACTTTCACCCTGAGAAAGGGTGTTTGATGTCACACGAGACAGAGATGCTGCTCTTCCCTGCCTTCAGTGCAGGTCCCCAGCCTCCTGACGCCCAAGGGCTGTGCCTCTTCTGGCAGGTGCCCTTCAGCCTGGGCCGTGGGGTGCAGGCAGCAGAGAGGGGAAGGGCAGAGGGATGTAATAGAAGTCATTTTCCCTCCTCTTCTGTATCTTTTTTCCCCCCTTTGAATAAAGATTGAGGCAAAGTCAATTAAATGGAAAAGTCAGTATGCTTGGGTTGAGAAATTAAACAGAAAATCAGACTGTGCAAGCATTACACAGTTCTTACAGGAATGTTAATTCAACTTAATGGTGAAGTTTGGGCTGGGTCGTGGTTCTGATCATTTGGAAGCTTGCAGGAGAACTGTATTCATAATGCAATTTTCATCATTTCATATTGAAGGCATTCCTAATACAGTGTATGAGCCTCCTTGCTCAGGTCACTATCATAAATGAGAAGTTATTCCCAAAGGATATTATCTGGGACAATAAGTGGATAAAGGTATTGAATTTATTAACATCTAAATTAAACAGCCTGAAAAATGGAGTTGTATTAGTCAGCTCACAAACATTTACCCCTAATGATAAGGCAACAGACTCTTTAGCAACAGCCAGCAATGGGAGACATATTATTTTTTAAAACAATAATAATATTTCCATAGCAGCTCCTATCTGAGAAGTTCAAAGCCATCCCCACAATGTTAATCACTTTAAAGACTTTCTGAAATGGAAGCAGGTAATTACTGTTTTCTTGGGCTTTCTAATGTGGAAATGAGGCTGAGAGGGTAGGGTGAATGCCTTTGCCCAAGGTTGTGGTGTTGTCAGTACACACTGCTGTATTTAAAGTGGATAACCAACAAGGACCTACTGTATAGCACAGGGAACTCTGCTCAGTGTTATGTGGCAGCCTGGATGGGAGGGGAGCTTGGGGGAGAATGAATACATGTACATGTATGGCTGAGTCCTTTCGCTGTTACCCCGAAACTATCACAACATTGTTAATGGACTATACCCCAATACAAAATAAAAGTTAAAAAAAAAAAAAAGATCAGGAAGATCATGAGATAGGTGTGGCTTTTTTAGTTTGCTCCTTCACTGACCTCATGCCCTATGACTTTCCGGTTCCTGCTGTGTGCTTTGAGGGCTTCCCTGACCTTGGGGAATCTGCCTGCAATGCAATGCAATGCAGGAGACCCCAGTTCGATTCCTGGATTGGGAAGATCCCCTGGAGAAGGGATAGCCTACCCATTCCATCCAGGCTCCTTCCCACTCACCCACCCTGTCCACCATCCTGTTCAACAGCCCCCAGCACAGCCCTGTCTTCACACCTGGGCCCTCTTAGGTGTTCACCAGCATCCCAGGACCTGTTCTCTGGACCTCAGCTTCCCCAGGTGCCATAGCACCAGGTGAGAGGCATGATACCCCTAGAGCCTCCCTGGAGCCCTTGGGCTGGCCCTGCATCCTCCCATAGCAGGCTGCTGGGAGGCTCAGTCTCCAGCCGTCTCTGGTAGGAGGTCTTCAGAGAGCCATTCCCTTCTGTTCCTGTCTGGTTTATCGACTCTGCACTCTGACCTCTCGTCTCCTGAGCTGTCCTCCTGAGGCCTAGTCCTTCCCCAAAGGGCATGGGGGTGTTCCCTCTCCTCTCCTGAGTTCTACTTGGAGCTAGAGGAGGCTTGCTTGGGCTTCCCAGATACTGTTAGTGGTAAAGAACCCACCTGGCAATGCAGGAGTCATAAGAGACACAGGTTTGATTCCTGAATCAGGAAGATTCCCTGGAGAAGGGCAGGACAACCCAATCCAATATTCTTGGCTGGAGAATTCCATGGAGAGAGGAGCCTGGTAGGCTATAGTCCATAGGGTCACAAAGAGTTGGACACAACTGAAGCAACTTAACACCGAGGCGGCTTGCTTACCATCAGGCAGACTGCAGCGTAAGCTGTGAGTATTCTCACTTCCTGTCTGCTATGGAGCTGACTGGCAAAATCATCACGCCAGGCCCTAAATCATTGACACATGGCTCCTGAGCCCAGCCAGCGCTGGGAAGTCAATGTCGCACTTTTTCTGGAAGAATGATGGAGGAAGCTGTACTCCGTAGAGATATAGGTCACAGAACATCTTCATATTTGACACCTCACCTCACTGGCACCAATCCCTGTAAGGTAGAGACAGGCAGGTGAGACTAGTTCCATTTTACAGATAGGGAAGGAAAGTAGTATTTTTTGAGTAAGATTGTTTTGGGCAAGTTATATATGCTATGCTAGTTATATAATAGCTATATATGCTATTTAATATGTTAGGTAAGTTTTTTTTTCCATGTTATTTATTTATTTTTAAAGAAAACTGATGCTGATATTTAAAAGAAAATATTTTAAAACTGATATTTTAAAGAAAACATCAGAGATGTTATGAAATTCAACCAAGGTCACACAGCTAGTGAATGAAAAAGTCAAGATTTGAACCTAGGCTCTTTTCCTTCACACCTGAGCTCTTCCTTTTGCATGGCTGGTCGTGTAACCTTAGAAAGTCCAAGTGAGTCTCTCAGAGTATACAGGCAATAGAACAGAAACAGAAAGCCGGGTGCCTTGCTGGACAGCCCAGCCTTCTGTATACCCTATGCTCCACTGCAGTGAGGTCAGGACCCACAAGATCGCTGACAGTCCCCTTGTAATCCAGTCAGGGCAGGGTGGGGTGGGGTGGCCCAGGTGCAACTTGGAGAGAGGCTTCTTTAATCCCACTCTGTTCTGGATGGTGACTCTGGCCCCTGGAGGAAGAAGAGGAGGTCCCCTGTCCTTCCATCTGTGCAGTTGCAGAGGGACTGAATTTCCTGGGGGCTGGCTTAGCCTTTATCACATGCCATCAACTCCCTGCGGTGGGAGTAATCACGCTCCTGCTCTGTTTGCTGTGAACTAATTAACTCTCCTCCTCCAAGCCATTCCCAGAGCCCTTATCATCTGAAGAGCTACAGCTCCAGGTTGGTTGCTGTGCCAACCTGGGAGGAGGTGACTTGGGGAGCAATCTCAATGATTCTGAGTCTGGGGGGCGCTAGGGCCCAAACCTGTTCACGGCCACTCACCTTGTTTGGGAGATGGACCCCATTTGAGAAGGGGATGGAAATGATTTTCTGTTTTTGTTGATTGTACCCGCTTTCTTAGTGCCCATTTATTTTCATTCATTCACTTGTTGTGAGAACTTGCTGCATCACTTAGCTCTCTGTCAGTTTCCTTATCTTCAAAACAGCTACTTCATAGGATTGTTGTGGGGTTAAGTGGAATAACGTGTTTACATCATTTGGACGGTGCCTGACACATAGATCGTGCTCAATGAGAGTCAGCTATCACTGACATTATTATTATCATCGGTATTATTTACAGCCTCCCTGAACATTTTCTCAGCTGTCAGATGTGCATGAATACACTCAGGGATGTGAGAGAGAATATGAACAAACTACTTAGAACTGCGTTTGTCCAGAGTTGAGTGAATTCAGCCTTCAGTATCTGCAGATTCAGCTAACAGCAGATGGAAAATACTTGGAGAGAAAGAAAATTCCACAAATTTCCCCAAAGCAAAACTTGAATTTGCTGCTTGGAGCTTCTATTTACCTATCATCTACATTATATTAGGTATTGTAAAGGGCTTCTCTGGTGACTCAATGGTAAAGAATTCACCTGCAATGTGGAAGACGTGTGTTTGATCCGTGGGCCTGGGAAGAGCCCTTGGGAAAGGAAATGGCAACCCACTCCAGTATTCTTGACTGGGAAATCCCATGGACAGAGGAGCCTGGCAGGCTACAGTCTGTGGGGCCATAAAGAGTTGGACATGACTTAGCAACTGGATGACCAACAACCAAGTTATTGTAAGTAATCTAGAGATGATGTAAAGTATACAGGAGAATGAGTGTAGGTTATATGCAAATACTACACCATTTTATATAAGGGGCTTGAACATCCATGGATTTAGACATCCGTCCTAGAAACAATCCCCTGAGGATACCAAGAAATGACAGATAGACAGCACCCTGGTGAGCTACCTGTGATGAGTGATGGAGGGGAAAGGAAAGGGAATTCAGGTTCTCATTCATTCATTCACTTAGTCATTCATTCAAAAACTAATTGTTGAAGAGCAGTATGTTTCAATTTCTCTAGAGTCCCCTGGGCTAGCCAGTGTCTCAAGAGGTTCCAGGCATGAGAAACAGCTGGAGCCTGGATTTGCCAATGAACGGGAGCAGGCAGGCAGGAAATCTAGTTCAGGGACTTACAACATTTCCATCCTCCTCTTCAGGGACCTGGATCCCTCCCACACCACTTGATTTACTTTCTTTCCACCCAGAATGGAGCCACGGCAGACTTTTCACCTAAGAGAGTGATACGATGATCCATTATATTCTACCTGAGTATCAGTCTGTGGGTCGAGGCAGGATCATGGGGGCAGGGTGATGGGAAAGGGGGGTGGCCTGGGGACAAATGCAACGCTAAGAGGACAGGGGCCTAAGGGGCTCCCACGCCAGGCCTTCCCTCAGTTTCCCCACAGGTTCCTCCCCATTTTGCCCACCTAAATGCTTTCCTTTCCATCAAAGTCTCCTCCCCCTCTCTTGTGATGACTTCTTGGACTTGCCTTGCCCACACTTGATCTCTCCTTTCTTTGGAATGCTATTTCAGTAGGACTCAGAATTATATTCTCTAAAGCAATAGCTTTGAGTGGTTTAGTGTCTACCTGATCTTATTTTCTCAACTAGGTTATAAGCTCCTCATGGGCAGGATCATGTTCTAAATCCCTTGGTTTAGAACATTTAGAACTCACAGCATTGCCCCCTGGAAAAATCACTGAGTCTTCTGGAATCTCATCTTTATTCCACTGCCCACTGCAGGCACCTGGTTATGCAGCTCCGTGAGCCCAAACGAGCTGGGATACCGGCCCTTCTCTGTCCCAGATCTTTCTTGTTTTTCCTGTAGTTGAAACAGAAATGTGCTGCTCATCCTTCAAGGCTGAACACCAGTGTCACATGGTCATTTCAGAGGATGCCCCAGGCAGAGTTAATTCACGTTGCTTCCACATCACATCTTTTGTTCTTAAAACACTTCTAGGCTGGTTGGAAGAGTGCAGGCTGCTACAAAGCCTCACATGCCAGGCTCAGTGGGTCTTCTGGAAGCATTGGTCTCAGACACCCCCAACACCCACCCTGCTCTCGCACAGAACCTCACGAAAGTCCTTTTATAGCTCTCGCCTCTTGTTTTACTATTTCTGTCAAGCCTTCACCTTACAGAAATGCTGCAAAGACAAATGAGATAATATATAAGGGTGCCCTAAACTCCAGAAGATGGACTACATTATTACGGCTGTAAAACTCTCTACTGGGGAAATCAAACTTGTTGACGGTGACTAAGGAAGGGAGGGAGGGAGAGATAGAAATAGAGAGTAAGAGAGACAGAGGCAGAGACACAGGGAGAAGGAGACAGAGAAAACATGCAGACTAGCATGTAGCTGGGCTGAGAGGCTGGAAGGGCGGTCTGCCTGGCCTCCACAAAGCAGCAAAATGTGATGTTTACTGAAAAACAAAACACCCACATTTGAATTTGGTTTCTGCTACCTGCTCACAGAAGATTCATCCCCATCTCAGGGGAACAGCATATTTTAGTGAGTTAAAAGCTTTGAATTCAGCCAGACCTGCCCCCGACTTCCTAACTGCGGTCAAGGGTCTCCCCACATGTGGGTTTCCTCCAGCCTCCGTGGTGGTTTGAGGATGACGGGAGCGTGTGCAGCCCTCACAGGCGCATGACAACCGCCTCGCACCTCATCCTTCCCACAGGGCTCCCCTCTCCCCCCGGCACTGTCTCAAGGAGTCAGGCTAAAGTCTGCAGTTTCAGAAGGAGAGACCACATTCTTCCCCCTGGTCCTGAAAGTCACACACCAGGAGCCCTGGGAAAGGAAGATACACAACAGGAGCTGGGAGGAGGGTTCCCGGAGGTCAGGGTGTGACCATTCTCTCTTCTCGGCCCAAGGGCCCAAGAGAACCACCTGAGAGACTGTCGCGAGCGAAGACAGAGAGAAAAAGCAGGGCCCAGGACGTGAGCCAGGGCAGGAGGCTTCTTGTCTCCAGAGGGGTCCATTGCTATCCTTTGGGCATCCTGGCCAGAGCATCACTTGAAATTCCCCTTGGGACGCAGTTAAGGACGGGTATAAGCAGCCGAGGCCTCTGTGCAGGACGGCTTGGAGGATACATCCTGTGCTCCAACTGTGTGGGCGGGTATTTATCTGAAGGACGTGGCCCTGGTCTCTCTGGAAAGGGCATGCTGCAGAAACAAAGCATAATCACTGGCTGCCACCCTCTGTCCCTCTCTCATGGGCTGGGGGCAATGAAGGGCCTATGTAATTCCCTTCATTATATAGGGAATTTGTCTACCCCCTCCCGAAGAGATATTTCATTTTCTTGCTGAGTCAGTCTTAGTAATTACTTATTTGCTGAATCCTTAAGGGGGCAACTAAGTGGACCATCAAGGCCTTGGGGAGGAGAGTCTGTCTTTCCTGTAGTTTGTAATCAATCAGCAGGACCCCAGACAAATTGAGGCGGGGGGGCGGGGTGTGTGAAGAGAATATAAGAGGCTCCCGCTAACCTGGGAGCCTACTCCTTGGTCCCCCCCAAGTCCCTTCTAATACTCTCCCCAACTCCTTCCACACTCAGGGAAGGCTGCCTCTTCCAGGAAGCCTTCCTGGATAATCCTGCCACTTCCAGCCTGAATGGGCCCCTCACCTGATTCCCCACCACACAGGACTGTACCTGCGCATTTCCTGGTGCACACCTGGAGATACGTGTTGGTCAACTGACTGTCAGAGCCCACCTGGCATGGACCTACCCATGGATGCCATACTCAGTGGTCCTTGTAGAAAACCAGGAAGCTGAGCACCACAGGTCCTTTCCTTTTTATCCCCTAATCCCCTGCATCTGCCTTGTTTCATCTGAAATGTGGAAGGTGACAAAGGTTTTCCACACATTCTCCAGGAGCGCTGGGCTGAGGGCTCCCTTCCCTGCTTGTTCCTCTTTCCGGGCCCATCTTTCCTTCCTACTCCCCCTCCCCGCACTGCACGCCCCGGGGAGGCTGGCCTGGCCAGCATCTGCTTCAGGTGTTTCCTCTCGAGGCCTTTGGGATCTTGGGACCAGGCCCCTTAAGCCTTTTCAACACAGTGAGCATCAGAGCTACCTTTGTCTTTGGCTTATTGTAGTGGGTTTTTTTTTTTTTCAATTGTACTAAAATGTACACAACCTAAAATATACTATCTTCGCCATTTTTAAGGGTACAGTTCAGTGGCATTAAGTATATTCACATTGTGTAACATCAACACCATCCAACCATAGAACTCTTTCCATTTCCTAAACTAAAACCCTGAACCCCGCAAAATAACACCTCACTCCCCCTCCTCCAACCTCTCGAACACTGTTCTACTTTCTATCCCTAGGAACTTAGCAGTTGACTGTTTTAATGGCACAAACCCTCTTACGTGTGGTATGCACCTGGAGCAGGCACCAACCAACTCGTACCTGGAGACTTCTGTGCCCAGTTGTGCTCTCCTTGAGATGTGAACTTAATTTGGACACGTCTCCCGGTGGCTCAGATGGTAAAGAATCCGCCTGCAATATGGGAGACCTGGGTTTGATCCCTGGGTTGGGAAGATCCCCTGGAGGAGGGCATTCTCCAGTATTCTTGCCTGGAGAATCCCCAAGGACAGAGGAGCCTGGTGGACTACAGTCCATGGGGTCGCAAGGAGTAGGACGTGACTGAACGACTAAGCACACACACTCCTCTTGTGGATGACTGAGCCCAAAGCTGAACTCAGGTCGTTTAATTCTAAACTCGTACTCAAAACTCGTATGTGAAACAGATTGCCAGTCCAGGTTTGATGTATGAGACAGGGTGCTCAGGGCTGGTGCACTGGGAT
Source organism: Bos grunniens (assembly GCF_055505025.1). Taxonomy (NCBI): domain Eukaryota; kingdom Metazoa; phylum Chordata; class Mammalia; order Artiodactyla; family Bovidae; genus Bos; species Bos grunniens. The sequence goes on from NC_141180.1 coordinate 54,165,228, forward strand.
GATCCTGAGGGATTGGATGGGGAGGGAGGTGGGAGGGGGGTTCAGGATAGGGGACAAATGTACACCCATGGCTGATTCATGTCGATGTATGGCAAAAACCACTACAATATTGTAAAGTAATTAGTCTCCAATTAAAATAAATAAATTAATTAAAAAAAATAAAACCTCCAAGGGAGGACTTCCCTTGTGGTCCAGTGGTTGACTGGGCACTCCCAATGCAGGGGAAAGGCGTGGGTTCTATTCCTCCTTGCTGTGAGACACCACGCACACATACACACAAAGAATCCGCTCCCCCCACCAAAAAAAAAAAAAAACTCCAAGGAACGGATTTTTAATGAGGAAATTTCAGGGACCTTGGCTGGGGACAGCAGGGGCTTTGGGGCAAGCTGTGAGTTTAGAAAGCAGAGATTTTTGGCATCTCTTAAATCACACTTGATTGCCTATCCTCAGACACCCAGGTTTCCAGCCTCTTGGTTTCTTTTTGCTGAGGGCTTAGTTATTACCCAGGAACATTCCTGGTTACTTGGAACAATCAGAGCGCTGTATTCACAAGAGAGCTGCCGTGGGTGGTGTTTCACGAGCCTCCGTATGGGTGGCTGTGAACTGGGCACACGCTCAACTTCTCTGCTTGAATTACCTCCTCCTGGGCCGGGCAGGATGAGGTCAGCGCTGGGAGGTGCATTTTAGTGCTGGCTTAGCCTGAGACCATGCTTACGCAGCCTGGGCTGGCCCTACCAGGCACTGGCTCTGGCAGGAATAGTAATCAAGGTAGCTCCCTTCTAGTAAGCTCCTGCCGTATGCCAGGCACTGTTTGACTCACATAATCTCATTTAATCCTCACAATTGTTTTAGAGCATGTTGGTCAGAAGTGGATTTGAGATGAGGATATATGTGTGTGTGTGTGTATGTGTGTGTGTGTGTGTGTGCGCGCGCGCACATGTGCTCAGTCATATATGACTATTTGCCACTCCATGACTGTAGCCCTCCAGGCTCCTCTGTCCATGGGATTCCCCAGGCAAGAATACTGGAGTGGATTGCCATTTCCTTCTCCAGGGGATCTTCCCGACCCAGGGATTGAACCTGAGTCTCCCAAATCTCCTGCATTGGCAGGTGGGTTCTTCACCACTGAGCCACCTGGGAAGCCCTATGATGATTCTTAGGCAAGTGATTTAATGAGTGGGCACCATCGTAGGCATGAGGGAAGGGCCCTGGAGGTGCCAGGGGCTAGGCTTGACCCTAAAGGACATGGGGGATCACTAAAGGGTGCCTTGGAGGAGAAACATTAGCAGATGTGTGTTCTGCATGCCAGGGGGAGAATGGGGAGGAGGGTGTTACATTCATTTCTTCCAGGGAAATGTGAAGATCAAATAAAAAATGTGTGTGAAAGTGTTCTGAAAATCACAAGGAGTTTTGCAAATAAAATGTGTCAATTCTAGGAGAAGGGGCTGCAGGAGAGACCATGTAGTTGACCTGCCAAGAAGTTGCTGGAGATGCCTGGCTGGGGGTGCTATCTGGCTATTCCAGAGCCAGTCCTGGTCTCAGAGCTCGCCAGGGAACCATCTGCCCTGCTGGGGCCTCAGTGCAGTGGCCCCACTGGGGTGTGGGTCATTTGGACTGCCCCACTGTTATGGGCACTTTCCAGCAAATGCTTCTGGGTAGGAAGTGAGATGACCTTTTTTCTAACAGCCTCCATGGCCTTCAAGGCCCCAGAGACTGGTCAGTGACTGGACTCTGAAGGCAGCTGTGTCATGGCCTTGGAAATGAGCTGCAGCCCTTGGGCTGCTGGGAAAACCTCTCAGGGCTCAGCCAGGGTCCCCAGGAACCCAAACCCTCTCACCTTAGCATTTTCCTCCTTTGCCTTTGGGAAGCAGCTGTTCGCAAAGGCCCATGGAGCTTTCTCCTTTGCTCTGCAAAAAATGTTAAGCAAACATTTAAGGAATAAGAGCTGTATAATGATGCGAGTAAACACTGAGGAATACCAGCTATTATGGGACATAAGTGTTTTAAAAAAACAGAAGAAAGGAAAAATAAATGGTGAAGTGCTGTTTGTCTCAAGCAGGCCTCCCACTGACTTGCAGGTGGGAGGAAGCGTGAGGAAGGGGTGGACAGCCTTTCCCATGCTTCACATTTTGGGCTGCAGCTCCCAGACCTAGGCCTGCACCCAGGCTCCTAAGAGCCTTGATGCCCAAGCGTTTTCAGATAAAATGGAATTTCCTCCTCTTGCAGAAAAGAGGAAAGCAGAGCAGGTGGGATGCCAAGGCCGAAGGACTAACTCCACTGTGCTCTGAACTGCGCAGTAGGCCTGGCTGCCCCCCTAGAAAAAGATGGACAGGGAGCCAAGGAAAGGGAGGTGGGGCCTCAGTGGGGATGGCCACAGAGACTTCACCACCACATGGAAAGTCCAAGCCCGGGCCAGGGCCTGCCCCAAGTCTGACTCTCATTCCTCCCCACACTCCCAAATCACGTGTATCACTTGCCCCATGGCTGCTAAGCCCATTTCTGAATTCCCATCTGGGGGATCATTCAATTTTCTCTGAAGACCAGTGCCTCAGCCCCTCTCTGGGGGCATAGCATAGGGGTTGGACACAGAGGATCAAATCCTACTCCTGACACTTGTTGGCTACTGGCCTCAGTTACCTTCTCTGAGCCTTGCCTTCCTAATCTGTGAAATGGGCTAATAAAGAGCCTATCTCACCGGGTCGTTGTGAGCACTGGATGAGGTGGAGCTTGAACCAGGCTGGGCCTGGGGTGCAGGATGTGCTGAGTGAGAGTCACCACTCTTATCCTGTGCCCTCTTCCATCTCAGGCTGGGAGCCAAAGTGTTCTTGGTGACAGCTGAGGCACACACTCTTAGAGACTGACTTACCAGACTCACTCCCAAAGTGATTCTCCTTGGGTCCCCAGTTGGGTCTGATCTCCTTCCAAACTGCTTGTCTAGCACCCCCTAAGATGCGGGAAGGTTAATGGCTTCTGGAGGGAGAGGTTCTCTTTACCTCCCACTGGAAGCTTCTAATCTCTTTCTAGAATGACTTTAGAAATGATGCATTTCATGAACTTCAGACCTTTGGAAGCCATTCGCTGCACCCCAGGCCTTTCCAGATGGGCCAGGCAGAGTGAATAAGCTGGGGCTGGAGGAGCCACATCAGGAAAAGACGGGGAGGAGTCTGTGTGTGACATCGCTTACTGTGCAGAAGCGTCTGGTGAGCTTGTTGCTCGGAATGAGCTAAAGGTTTGGGAATTTCAGGGCCTTTCCTTCTCAGTGGGTTCCTGGGAGGAGTTGAGCTTGGGGGACTTAACTTGGGAGGTGGGGCTTCATGGTGGAAATTTCTGAGAAGATTTTTCAAAACCTTCCTCCTCTCCCAGCTCCCACCAGGGCATCTGGGAATATTTACTGGGGTAGGGCTGCTTGATAAAGCTCATACACATCCTGCCTCTGGCTGAGGGCCACAAGTGTGGCTTCAGGATCAAAGAGTAAGCAGTGTGTGGCAGTGACCGCCCAGCGTGGCTGCTGCTATTAGACCACAAGACTGGAAAGTGGACCCCACCTCCGTGTAATTTATTTATCTATTTCATTCAACAAATGTATTTGAGTTTCTACTATGTACAGGGTAGTTACCAACCTCAACGAATACAAAGATAAGTAAAGCATAAAATGTCCTTACCTTCATTGAACTTATTCTTTTTTTCTTAACTGATGTATGGTTGATGTTGGAGAATATGCTTAGAGGCCTTTAGACAGCAAGGAGCTGAAGCTGAAGCTCTAATACTTTCCCCACCTGATGCAAAGAGCCTACTCATCAGAAAAGACCCTGATGCTGGCGAAGATTGAGGGCAGGAAAAGGGGGCGACAGAGAATGAGATGGTTAGATAGCATCACTGATTCAATGGACATGAGTTCGAGCAAGCTCTGGGAGATAGTGAAGGACAGGGAAGCCTGGCGCGCTGCAGTCCACGGGGTCACAAAGAGTCAGACATGACTTAGCAACTGAACAACAATGGTTGATGTACAGTATTATATAAGTTTCAGGTGTTCAACATAGTGGTTCACAATTTTTAAAGGTTATATTCCATTTAAGTTGTTACAAAGTAACATCAGCCCCATTGTGCTGTATAATATATTCTCGTAGCTTATTTATTTTACACATAGTAGTTTTTACCTTTTAATTCTCTATCCCTACCTTGCCCCTCCCTTCCCCGACCTCACTGACAACCACTAGTTTCCTTTCTGTAGCCATGCGTCTGCTTGTTTTTTTTTTTGTTATATTCTCTAGATTTTTATTTGTGTATTATATTATTTATTCCATTTTCACATTTTTATTGGGGGCCACAGGGGAGGGGCCTCTCTCTGGGGCATGGAGGTGTTCATACTTTCTCCATCCACTCCAGGCTTGGGTCTTGGAGTCCTGGGGGTGGCTGGGTGGGTTCCCATGGTCTCAGAGGGGCACCGGATGGTTGTAGGCTGTGTTGATCTAGCCTTGTACGTAGTGTAGGGGCTGAGTGTGGGCAGAATTATAGTGAGGTCTGGGTGGTGAAGGATGGGACCAGCTCCTGCTCCTTGGTCCAGACGTTGTTGAGGAATGCAGTGAGTCTCACTGCCATCCTGGTCTCCAAGTTTGTGTAATTCACCCTGACAAACTCCTTCACAGACAGCACTTCACTTAATGTCCAAGGTTGCACTCTGAGAGTCAAGGCTGGTGGTTCTCCAGTTTACAAATGAGAAAGCTGAGGCTCAGGTAGAACAGGTGCACACAGCAAAGAAGGGATAAGGCGGAGCAAGAATCCAGCTCTTCCGGCCCACACAGCCGTAGTCCCAGTCCAGGCCATGCAGAGGGCGACCGGTGGAGCTGGGCTGTCATCCAAGTGTAGGTGGGACACTTTAAAATGTGCATTTCAAGAGCATTTCTTCTATCCCTTTGTCAGACAGACCTTGAAAGGGTCCAGCCAAGTTGACACAAAACTTGCATCACATCCCTCCACGTTATACAATCCCCATTCATTTCATCTAGGAAACTTCAGCCTCATCACCCTAAGAAACCACATCCCATAATAAGCAGGCAGGGCCGGGTCAGAGGGGAGCCGTGTGCCTGCTCCGCTGGTGTTATTTTCAACCGAAGATGAATGCTTACAGGGATTCATTTGCATCCTTACCTTTGCTCGTAAACTTTAGACATTTTGTCATCCCTAGCATCTCCATTTACCAGGGGCTGGCAAGCTGATTCAGTAAAAGGTAAATATTTTAGGCTATGCAGGCCACATATGTCTCTGTTGCATATTCTTTTTTTGTTTGTTTTACAACTTTTCAAAAATATAAAAATGACACTTAGCTTGCTGGCTGTATAAAAACAGGCCAAGGGCTGCCTTAGCCTGTGGGCTGTAATTTACCAGCCCTTGATTTAAACGTCTAACATTCCAGGTGTGTCTAATCGCCTGACAGTCCTGGACCACTTCCAAGCCATGAGTGCTCTCCTCCAACTGCTTCCAAATCCAGGTGTTCACCAGAAACCGAAGCGACATCAAAGCTGTAAGGGCTGCAGGAAGGGAAGGGCTTCCTGCCCTCAGGTTCTGATTTCCAGACCTCCCCCCATGATGGCTTCTCCATCATGAAAGCTTTGTTCTGGGAGAACAAAGGGCCAGAGAAGACCAAGAAAGGATACTGACGACATTCTTTCTCCAGCCAACTGGTCGCCCAGTGCAGTCACCTCTAGTTCTGTTTGATGCTTAGGGTCCCCAAGAGGGAGCACTACCCCAGGTGGCCTGGAGGCTCCCCACACCTGGGCCAGGAGGAGGGCAGCTACGTGGGCTGCTGGGCGAGGAGCTCAGACAGCTGCCCGTGGCTGGAGCACACTGAGCCTGTGTGCAGCCTGGAGCCGCCCCGGGATGAACCACGTTCAGGCAGGAGGCCAGTCGGCCAGCCTCCAGGGGGTTTTCAGTGATCAGGGTCATAGGGCTATGAAACCCAGCTTTTGAGTGTGTGTAGGGGGGTGGGGATGGCAGGTGGTGGAGACAGTGGCTTTTTATGAACCACTTGTGGATCAAGTCAACCACCCGATTCTGTTGGGTAAAGACTTTGTGAAAAATGTGAGCTCTTAACACTGGCAAATGCTGTTTTAGCACGTGTGTTCCCGTCTCCTGTGACAGATGAATGAGAATAGAGATTGTTCCATGCGCTGCTCCTCTAGTTTTGTGTTTGATCTGACTGTAAAGAACTCTTTTCTCAGAAGTGGGACTTTTCTTTCCTCTCCCTCCCTTCCTTCCTCTCTCTCTCTCTCTCTGCACATCTAGCCTTGCCTGCCACTACACTGCTGTGAGAGATCCCGTGTTACAGTGCTCTGCAGGTAGCCCAGGGGAGCTCATGTCTAGAGCAAATATGGAAGTTCTCTGCATATCTGTAGCCCTCTCTTCTTCGTTTGAAGTATTATTTCTGTGACACTAACATCACAGTGAAAGCAGATCCAGGGTTCCAGGTCTCTGAAAGGCAGGAGAATTAAAATGGACTGAGGACTGGATTACCAGGCAAAACCCCTTCTGGCCACAGTTCTCTTTACGGGTGGCATCTGCCCTCTAGCCCACCCTGCTTTGTCCTCAGAGGAGCCATCTCTGGACCATCAGCTAGTGCAGGTCAGGCCCTTCAACTCACGGGGCTAGGCAGAGTGAATCACACATCATGGGCTCAACAGTCTAAGAGTTCTCAGCCCAGTGCTGAAGATGGTGACCACATGGCACTTCCACACCTGAAGGAACCCACCAGAATGAGCTGCCCCAGAATGGAGGGTCAGAAACACTCACAGAGTGCCAACTGTGAGTGTCATGTGTCTTGGAAGTTAGTGCAGAGATATGCCTTCAGGATCTTTGACTTGATAGCAAATTCCCATTGATATTCCCTTTATTTTACACCCTTGGGCTAATTTCCAGTAAGCATGATAATATATTTCAGAAAAATGCATTGTATTTATTTGAATAGCCTTTATTTCTTCATAAGTTTGCCTTTCAATTTAATTAAAAATGTATTGTCACAGCTGCTGCTGTTGGAATCACTGGAGCCCAGCCTGTGAATGCCATTCTCCATGGAGACTGTTCTGAGTCTGCTTGGTGGTTCCAGAATTGTCCACTGAGACACCACCTGAGGTGTGCTCATGAGGCCCTTTCTCCTGCTCCTAAATGCGGGCATTACACCGATGATTTCAGAGTTTGTACTTTAGTCCTACTTAATGTAAGGGCTTCCCTGATGGCTCAGATGGTAAAGAATCTGCCTGCAATACAAGAAACCCAAGTTCGATACCTGGGTTGGGAAGATCCCCTGGAGAGAAAATGGCAACCCACTCCAGTATTCTTGCCTGGAGAGGTTCATCAGAGTCACCCTGTTTTATTGCTTTTTCTTTGTAAAGTAGAACATTTAAATTCGATCCTCTTATGGTAAAACATTCAGATCCAACTAAAGTTCAGGAGACTATTGATAGGCGCTTGGAAAACCACAGACTGTGTCTTCAGAATTTGCTGCACATGGGGCTATTATTTTAATTTTGGAGTTAATGCAGGTTCTAACTCATGATAACAATGACTTTATGAAGACGGGAGCTGGATAACAAAGCTATTATCATCCTTTACTGAATGGTTCAGAAATCATACTGCTTTAATCTCTTTTTAATATTTCTTTTTTGTTCTCTGACTTTTTGAAAAATGTTTTATAATTCAAGAATGTAAGCCATCTTTGCATGATAGAAAGGGAGAGAAAAATAGCATTGTCATTCATACATGTACTCATCTGATTTATTTCTTCATTTTTTTAAAATCAGTAAATTCAGAATAATAATAATACTTTCCTTATAAGGCCCATGGGGAGGTGTAAGTGAAATAGTGTGTGTGCACAGCGCCCAGCAGAGAACCTGCCAGCAGAAGGTAATTGGTGAATGTCAGTTCCATTTTCCAACTTCCCCGTTCATTCTCCTCCCTCCTCCATAGAGATCTCATAAGCAAATGCCACATGCTCGGACTGTAATACACACAGGATACACAACATTAAGGAAAACCCCAAGTAAACACCAACAACAATAATAATATAGTATGAAAAGTGTTATGGGGCTTCCCTGGTGGCTCAGTGGTAAAAAATCTACATGCCAGCGCAGGAGAAACGGGTTTGATCCCTAGGTCAGGAAGATCTCCTGGAGAAGGGCATGGCAGCCCACCCTAACATTCTTGCTTGGGAAATCCCATGAACAGAGGAGCCTGGTGGGCTACAGTCCATGGGGTTGCAAAGGGTTGGACACCCCTGAGTGACTAAACAGCACCACCACTACAACAGCAGCAACAATGGAAAGTGCTACAGTATAAAAGAAGTGGGAGATCTCATCCTCTCTCTGGTCTTCTTTTCTTCTTTCTTTGATTCTGGAGTTACGTGGAATTTCTCAGTTGACACTGATGGTGCCTCCCCCACACTTGAAAGTGGTGAGGCTGTTGACTTCCCAGGGTGCGGGTGGGGATGGGGTGCGGACATCTGTGCCAAGGAAGCTGAGCGACTTCGTCTTTGGGGAAGAAGCGGTTTTCGACCTTCTGTGTTCGGAGGCTGCTAGGCTCCTTGGTAATATTTAGGGAGGCCACATAGCTGGGAAAGGGGATGTCCTCTGTGTCCCAAGGCCTGGGAAAGGGAGAGTTGCCCTACCTCCTGTGGGTGAGTGTCCAGGGAGGGCAGAGGGGGAGCTGTGCAGGGTGGAGCTCTGAGCTCACGGTGCTCCCAGGACCCCTGGTGGGGACGGCTGGTGTGAGCCTGGAGGAGCTGATACCAGGGCCCAGGGAACCGCAGGCAGCCCAAGGGGCGCCAGGCAGAGGATCGTCATCCCTCGGAGACTGAGGGAGCCTGTACCCAAGGCAGCTGAGAGCAAACCCAGGGACGGGGCACAGGGGAGCACCCAGAGGGAGACTCTGAACTTCTCTTCTTAACCTTGTTTGTAAGTTTTCTTTGAGCTGGTTTTGTTTATTTGTAAGAAATAGAATGGGCTTCCCAGGTGTCTCAGTGGCAAAGAATCTGCCTGCCAATGCAAGAGACCCAGGGTTGCAAAGCTCCCCTGGAGGAGGAAATGACAACCCACTCCAGTATTCTTGCCTGGAGAATCCCACGGACAGAGGAGCCTGGCGGGCTATGGTCCATAGAGTCACAAAGAGTCGGACATGATTTAGCGACTGAGTGCACATGAGATAGAATAGATATGAGCCTACTTGCAGGCTGGCTTTGCGGAACACTTGTACCAGTGACCCAAGCATACAGAAGGCCACTGGGACATGTTACAGCCGAGTTGCTCCTCCTGCCAACGTCTGTCACACAGACATCCTACCTACGACTGTCACACCTTCCTCAGACACTCATTCATTCATTTGCTCAGCAAACTACAAAGTCCCAGTTGTCTCATCTGTTTGTTGTGGAACCTTCCGTGGCTCCCTATCACCTACTGAAGTAAGGGCAAGCCCTCCACAGACCTACCCTTATCTTTCTAGTCTTAAATCTCCATCTTTCCTTTGTTGGCTACACTCCCCAGCCAGAACTTACAGACTCTTCTTGAAGTTCCAAACATGCCCTGGGTTGTCTTTTCTGAGCCTCTGCTAGTGTCCTTTCTTTTGCTTGAAGTGCCCTCCGCCCCATTCTGCCACTCACTGCCTGTGTGCCCTCCTCCAAACTCTCTCCAAGTCCAGGTCAACAGACACTAAAGTGACATCAAAGCTGCAAGGGCTGCAGGAAGAAGAGGGCTTCCTGCCCCTCAGGCTCTAATGCCCAGACCTCCCCCTAATGATGGGGACGGCTTCTCCATCATGAAAGCTTTGTGCTGGGAGAACAAAGGGCCAAAGAAGATCATGAAAGAACACCAAACACGCCCTGTCTCCAGCCAGCTGGTCGCCCAGCGCAGTCACCTCCAGTTCTGTTTGATGCTTAGTGTCCCCAAGAGGGAGCACTACCCCAGCTGCCCTGGAGGCTACCTACACCTGGGCCAGGAGGAGGGCATCTGCGTGGGCTCAGACAGCTGCCTGTGGCTGGAGCACACTGAGCTTTGTGCAGCCTGGAGCCGCCCTGGCATGAATCACGTTCACGGGATGAAGCTTGTCAGTCGGCCTCCAGGGGTCTTTTCAGTAATCAGGGTCATGGGGTTATGAAACCTGGAGAACCACCCTGACCCTCTAAGGCTTGGATGTCTCATTGGAAAAGGAGAAGGATGTTACCAGACAGGGTGGTGGGGAGGTCAGCTTTCTAACTCAGTGTCCAGTCAGGGCCGGCCCAGACACCACTGATCTTCAGATTTTCCTGCTCTTCATTCCTGCTGTCATCACTCCTGCCTTTGAACTCCACATTTGATTTGTCTCTCTCAAGGCACATGTAGTTGTAGAGTCATACAGCTCTAAACTCCTGGAGGCAGGAACCAACCTGACACATCTTTGTATTCCCCTGCCACAGCCCACGGGATACAGTAGGAATTATTCACTCTTGGTTGATTTGACGGCAGATAATATCAACCCACATTTATTGGCACTATTTCTACACCGCAGGCATTTTGCATGACTGTCTCATGTCCGCTTCCAGCACAGCCTCATGGGAAGGCACTCCGGTTGGCCCCGCTGAGGTCTTAGAGAAGTGAAGTAATGGCCTGCAGTCATTTGAGCAAGGGAAGCGCTCAAGACTCAGTCCTGGAAGTCTGGTCTGTAGGTCAGCTAGTTGATGCTCATTAGGTCCTTCTAGGAAACACAGTGGGATCGTCTTCAGGAGCTTAAGAGCAATGTTCTCCTCAAAAAGGGATTAAGATGCTATTTAGTGGCTTAATCAGGTCCGACTCTTTGCGACCCCATGGACTGTAGCATGCCAGGCTCCTCTGTCCATGGGATTTCCCAGGCAAGAATACTAGAATGGGTTGCCATTTCCTTTTCCAGGGATTCCTCCTGACCCAGGGACCGAACCTGCATCTTCTGCTTAGCAGGTGGATTCTTTACCATTGAGCCACCAGGGAAACACCAAGGGATTAAGAAAATTACCCCCGAAGACCAGTGATTCCCAGGCTTAGCTGCACATGGGAATCACCTGGAGAACTGTTTTTTTTCCCCCAAATCAGTATTCCTTAAACTGAAGTGTAACTGATTTAAACTGTTGTATTCATTTCTTCTGCACAGCAAAGTGGTTCAGTTATACATGCATATATACACATTATTTAAAAAATATTTTTCCCATTGTGGTTTATCATGGGATATTGAATATAGTTCTCTGTGCTATACAGTAGGATCTTGTTGCTTATCCATTCTGTATACAAAAGCTTCCATCTGCTAACCCCAACCTCACACTCCATCCCAGCCCCCCTTGGCAATCACCAGTCTGGAGAACTGGGATTTTTCGTTTGTTTGTTTTTGGTCTGGGGTCACGCTTCATGCATTTGAGATCTTAGGTCCCCAACCAGGATTGAATCTGCACCCCCTGCGGTGGAAGCACAGAGTCCTAACCATTGGACTTCCAGGGAATTCCCTGAAAAGTCAGGTTTTTGATGATACCTTGTGAAACCTGTGGAGAAAAACCTGCAAGTGGAAACCCTCTTTATTTATCATGGTAAACTATAGCGTAACATCTACCATTTTAACCATTTTTAAGTGCACATTTCAGGGACATTAAGTACATTCACATTGTTGTACAGCCATCACCACCATCCGTCTCCAGAACTTTCTCATCATCCCAAACAGAAACTCTGAACCTACTAAACAATAAGTCCCCTTTCCCCTCTCCTCCAGCTCCTGGTGACCACCATTCTACTTTCTGTCTCTCTGAATTTGATGACTCTAGGTACCTCATCCAAGTGGGTGGTATACTTACTAAGTTGTGTCAGAGTCTTGTGACCCCATGGACTATACAGTCCATGGAATTCTCCAGGCCAGAATATTGGAGTGGGTAGCCTTTCCCTTCTCCAGGGGATCTCCCGACCCAGGAATCGAACTGGAGTCGCAACTGAGCTATCAGGGAAGCCCCATCTGAACTCAAATCTTGTATGAAACCTAATGTAGAAAATACGTAGCAGCAGGGATGCTCTGATTGGTAGGGGGCGTGGTCTCTGCCCACCCAGAATGGCCACTGAGGATCCCTTCTCCCCCGCCCCCTACCGGCCCCCAGGGGTCCCCAGGGCACAGCCGGAAGACCTCTGGCTCTCCCGGGCACCTGACATCGCTATGTTCTGTAATTCTGCCTCATCTTACACTGACTGGGGTTCCTACTCCCGGGAATGCCTGATGCAGCTGCGGGAGGCGTTTATAACACCCTCGCGGGCATCCTCCCCAGGCAGAGGCATGAATCGAGAATGCACCTCCTGGAAGGCAGCTCTAGTCGTCCAGTGGGCACAGCCAGGAGACAAAGGGTCCCTCCTGGACCTCCAGCCCCTGGAGCTGCCGGAACCCTCGGGTTCTTGCCCTGCAGTGGCGTCCTCAGCCTCTGCCATCTGCTAGGGCCCCTCTTTCGGGCCTGCCTCTTCAGAGCACCCCACTCAGAGCCCTCTTCCCCACTCTCTGACGGAGCATCCCTGCCTTATAGGGAATCACTACCAAATATCCCCAACACCTTTTTCTGTTCTTACTTTCTACTCACTCAAGTCCTCCACTCCCCACTTTTCTCCAAGCCTTGGTCTTCCCACCCCCAGCCTTCTCAAAGGCTTCTTCTGCCCCCAGAGGTAGGGGAACCCAGGCTCTGGAGCTGCACACACCTGGGTGTGGTTCTTGGCATCCATCTAACCATGGGTGTGATCACAAGGAAGTTGCTTTACTCTCAGGGACTCAGTTTCCTCATCTGTAAAATGGACACCATGCCTGTCTCACGAGGTTGTCGTGAGGGTGATATGAGATGACAGAGGTGAGACTTCTGATGTGGAGTGTGGCATTTAGTCAACTCTCAGGAACTGTTCCTCTCCCTTCTAACCCTGCTTCTTTCTCTCCTTAACATCAGAAACCCCATCTTCTTGTGGAAGACCGTCACATATAAGCAGGAAAGAATAAAGCAGGAGAGAAACTGCTGGGAACATGGATCTGAATCAGATTCAAGAAGACTTTGTATGCCATGTAGGGAATTTGGACTTTATTACGTGGACAGCTGGGAATGGGTTGAACTGTGTCCCAATCCCCCCAAGTATATGCTGAAGTTCTAACTCCCCGTACCTCTGGGCGTGACCTTAGTCGGAAATAGGGTTTTTACAGGTGGAATTAGTTAGGTTAGAATGAGGTCATCCTGGAGTGGGGTGGGTCCTAAACCCACATGACTAGTATCCTTATAAAAGGGGGACATTTGGAGGCAGATATACAGAGAGAACACCATGTGAAGAAGAAAGCGTGTAATCGTAAGGGTTAATTTTGAATTTATACTGGATCTGCCTCTGTGACTTTAACTCTTATTTTGCTGCTTTTACTATTATGTGTGCATGCCAGTTGCTTCAGTCATGTCCGACTCTTTGCGATGCAACATACTGTAGCTAGTCAGGCTCCTCTGTCCATGGGATTCTCCAGGCAAAAACAGCCCTCCTCCAGGGGATCTTGTCGACCCAGGTTTCAAACCCGTGTCTCTCATGTCTCCTGCATTGGCAGGCAGGTTCTTGACCACTACTACTGCTAAGTCGCTTCAGTCGTGTCCAACTCTGTGCGACCCCAGAGACGGCAGCCCACCAGGCCAGGCAAGAAGACTACTGCCACCTTATAGGCATACATAATAGCCTACCTAGGGGAGATAACCTGACCCCTCCCACCCGCGAAGGACTGTGACCTTCTTGAATTCTTTGTGTGGCAAATGGTGCCCCTCTGCTGCTTACCCGATAGGCTCAGAAAATTCACATTTGGAGAGGCCAAAATTGTCGATAGCTGTGGCATCTCTGTTTGTTGATATGACAGGAGATATTCCATTTCATACCACTCATGAAATGACTGTAAGGAAGTGAAACTAACACATCCCCCTGCCTGAGGCTTGCCATGCTAGGAGATATTTGCAAGGATTGAATGATCTTTTTACTTTGCTTCTTCACATCCCCCCATCACTGCCCCATAAATGAACCTGGCATCCAGGCCCCAGGGAAGATGGTTATTTTCGATACCCTAGTCTGCCATCTTCTCAGTCAGCCAGCTTTCCTTCCAAATAAAGTCAGATTCCTTGCCTCAACACCTCGTCTCTCAAACTTATTGTCTTATCATGTGGCAAGTGGAGCAAGCTTGGAGTTGGTAACATGTGGAGATCAGGGGGATGCTTCTGCAAGCTAAGAAATGCCAAAAGTTACCAGCAAACCACCAGAAACTGGGGAGAGATCTGGAATATTCTTCCTCACGGTCCTGAGTGGGAACCAGCCCTGTGGACGCTTTGATCCTGGACCTGTAGCTGCCAGAACTGGGAGACAATAGACTTCTGTTGCTCAAGCCATGTGTTTATGGTACCTTGTCACAGCGGCCCTGGGAAACATACAGCTGGGACCTTCTGCAAGCTGGGAGCTAGAGTCAAGAAATGACAGGCAGTGCTGTACTAGGGGCAGGAGATGGGGCTGCGAGTGCAGGTGATGACAGGAGGGGGGATGAGGGAAGCCAGAGGCACTACATCTATGGGGGCTGGCAGATGTGGAGACGGGCTAAGAGGGAAGGGCAGAGCGACAGACCCTGAGGTCCAGGCCTGGGTGGCCAGCAGCTCTGTCTGTGCGTGTTGCTATGTGCACGTTGCCCGGACAGCCGTGGGTTCTGCCTCCTCCGACGGTATGGGCCCTTCTGAAGCCTCTCGTGAACTTTGCCCTTGATGTGGATCAGGCCGAGCCTCTGTGCCAGCATGGGACAGAATGCTGCTTCTGTGCAGGTCCCACCAGGGCAGACCAAGAGCTGATCCGTGTGAAGCAGTGACACCCAGGAGGTGGTGATGGTGGAGAACTTGCATTCCTCGAACACCTGGGGGCTGGAAAGCGGGGCAAGGTAACAGCACCTGTGTAATGAATAATCCTCCTCCTCTTTGAAATGCAAACAAAGAGCCTCAGCCTTCCAGGCAGGGTAGGGTTGTGGTGGGCAGGTGTGTAGACACCTGGCGCGGAGGAGGGAGAGGGGCCTCACATTCCAAGCCCTTTGTAGGCCTAAGTTCTTCCCTTCAGGACAGAGGACTCCTGCCTGCAGAATAGACCCTTTATTATTGTTATTGTTCATTTTAATTTTATTGGAGTATAGTTAATGTTTACTTCCCTGGTGGCTCAGATGGTAAAGAATCTGCCTGCAGTGCAAGAGATGCAGGTTCGATCCCTGGGTCAGGAAGATGCCCCGGAGAAGGAAATGGCAACCCACTCCAGTGCCTGGCGGGCTACAGCCCACAAAGAGTCAGACATGACTGAAGCAACTGAGCACAGAAGCATAGTTGATTTAAAATGTTGTGTTAGTTTCAGGTGTACAGCAAAGTGATTCAATTATACAGATACATATATCTATTCTTTTTTAGGTTTTCTCATATAGGTTATACCAGAATGTTGAGCAGAGTTCCCTGTGCTATACAGTAGGTCCTTGTTGGTTATCTATCTTACATATAGTAGCGTGTGTCCATTTATTGTTGAAGACGCACGTTTTTTAAAGCACTCACTGGTTCATTTATTCATAGCACATACATTTTGAGCCTTTATTATATGTCCAGCAGAAAGATCAAGTTTAAAGTTTAAAAATAAAAAAGAGAGCGCCTGTCTTCATGCAGCTTACCCCCCAGGGACAGGTAGACAGCTAAATACGCAATGTGCTTTCTGCAGGTGGCAGATGGCATGAAAGATTGCAAGTCAGATAATGGGGGAGACATCACAAGTTGATGGGGGGAGGCCTGTTTTAGATACAGTGGTCAGGGGAGGCTCCCCAAAGATAAACAAGGGTGAAGTGAGACAGTGAGTCCCACGGGGACCTGGGGGAGACCATTGCGGGATCAGGCGGTGACTTGTGGGCCCACAGGGAGTTTGCGTTTTGTTCTAGGTGTGGTGGGTGGCAGGGGAGCATGGCTCCAGGACAGGTTTTGCAAGAACAGATGCAGAGAGGGCTGGTCTGTTGAAGGACACTTTTAAACGCTGGCCCCTTGCAGAGCCTACGGGGGCTGAGGTGCCTCAAAGAGAGGACTCTACTCTGGGCTCAGTGAACCCTCTTCCCTCTTCCTTGAGTTGCACCCCCACTCCACCGCTCTGTTCAAATCAAAGACTAAATAAACAACGGCTATGAACTGCCGTCCGAATAGCTGGGTAGCTGAGGCTCTTCAGCTGAGTACTATGCAGTGCTGTGCTAAGTTGCTCAGCCGTGTCCAACTCTTTGCGACCCCATGGACTATAGCCTGCCAGGCTCCTCTGTCCATGGGATTCTTCAGGCAAGAATGCTGGAGTGGTTTGCCATGCCCTCCTCCAGGGGATCTTCCCAACCCAGGGATTGAACCCAGGTCTCCTGCATTACAGGCAGATTCTTTACTGTTTGAGCCACCACGGAAGCTGAAGAATACTGGGAGTGGGTAGCTTATCCCTTCTCTAGGGAATCTTCCCAACCCAGGCATTGAACCGGGGTCTCCTGCATTGCAGGTGGATTCTTTACCAACTGAGCTTCCAGGGAAGCCCTATTCACAAGTGACCGTGTTACAAAGAGAGTTTTAAGCATGAAGCGCCAAGGGCGCTCAGAGTAGAGGGAGGTAGAAGGGAGCTGTCTTGTTGTTATTATTGCCATTCATCATCATTCAAAGTATTTATTAAGCACCTAATTGAGCCTGATCCTGTGCTGGGGTTTTATTTTACTTTTCAGAGCTCTTAAGGACTAAGCAACATGCTAACAAAGAAAACAAATATCCATATAAGGCAAATAATTCGTATCATTAATTTTCCTTTTCTTTCTCCTCTTTTTTCTCTTCAAAGTAGTTTCTGACTCAAGCATCATCACAGACAACTGGTACATGCCAAAGTTTGTCGCTGGGCTGGTGCTGACCTCACTGAAATGACCACCTCATCCCTGTCCCTGCCCTCCCAACACACAAACACGCCGTGCACATACACACACACTCACCACACACACACACACACACACACACACACACTCACCACACGTGCATTTTCCAAGATGCCCAGAGGAGGCGGCTGCTGTCCTGGGAGTCATGGGGAAAAGACTGAGCCCTTGGCGACCCTGTCGTTTGCTGTCCAGTTGCCAAGTTGCGTCCAACTCTTTGCATCCCCGTGGACTGCCCCACTCCAAGCCTCCCTGTCCCTCACCATCTCCCGGAATGTCCACTGAATTGGTGATGCCATCCTATCCTCTCACCCTCTGTTGCCCTCTTCTCCTTCTCCTTAGGGACCCTCCCTGTGGGCTCAGAAATGGAGGGAAAGGAGCTGAAGGAGGAGGAGAGCTGAGTGCAGCTAACAGGGCGGGTAGAATCCCAGCAAGGCTGCCACACGCTGGCTGTGGGACCCTCCCCAGGCCCAGCTGAGCCCCCCATCTCCTCCCCTCATCCTGACAAAGGACAGGGCTGCCCCACTCAGCTGTCACTTCCTCAGTAAAGTTTCCCTGGAGTCTTTGTGTGTTCTTTCCTTTCCTTCTCTGGAAAACTGGCAGAGTTCTTGGGCCTTGTTCTGGGACTGCCATGTTCAGTTTGGGGTTAGAGATATTTTGTCTCTGGTTTCAATCTGTATTGATAAAATGGAACATGAATGACTCATTTATTTAATAACCACCTAAGGATCACAGATTGTGTCCTGTTCATGATGGCTACATGTTGGGGGTATGA
Source organism: Bos grunniens (assembly GCF_055505025.1). NCBI lineage: Eukaryota > Metazoa > Chordata > Mammalia > Artiodactyla > Bovidae > Bos > Bos grunniens. Next base: position 54,182,959 of record NC_141180.1, read on the forward strand.
AGTTGAGAAGAAATGGTGTCTGCCCTCAAGGGTTTCCAGTCTATGGAGGAGGCCAGACAGTGTCACCACCTTCAGGAGCCATATCGTGGGATGCTGGGCTAAGTCAAACCTTCACGGAGCCCCCCTTGGGGGGGCTGCTACTGTTTAGAATCTGTGTGGTCCAAACCCAAAGATGTCAGGCAAGTGTGATCTGTTTAAATCAACCAAAAGCCTATGGCTGGGGCCCTTGGGTGCCGAGCTTATCCGGAGGGGCTGTCCTGCCTCCCCAGTTTGTCCCACACGCAGATTGATTTCCCCCTCTTTCCTTATATATTTACAATTTTATCTCCATAAATTCTCCAAGCCAGAATATCACACTGCATTAGGGCTCTGTCTTCAATGCATTACTACTCTAATTCATCATGCTGTTTTCAATGATGGAGGCTTGCAGCCCAATAAATCACCCTGTACTTCCTAGCTCTTGGTCTAATGAATATAGAGCTTGGGAAGAGACTGAGCTGGTTCTGGGACTGTCCTTCCTTTAGCACTGTCTTCATTAGAAAAGCTCCCTTTAACCAAACTTGGAGAAGGATGAGGCCAGAGTGGGGTGAAGTCTGTGGGGACAGACTAGGGAGAGTGGAATTAAACACCGGTTTCCTTCCCTTCCTCCCTGCCTCTTTCTTTTACCTTCCTCTCTCTTTCCCTTCCTTCCTTCCCTTTTATTTGAACAATTCTTTATTGAGTACGTACTCCATAGCACTCAAAGTATTGCTAAGTCACTTCAGTCGTGTCCGACTCTGTGCGACCCCATAGATGGCAGCCCACCAGGCTCCCCCGTCCCTGGGATTCTCCAGGCAAGAACACTGGAGTGGGCTGCCATTTCCTTCTCCAGTGCATGAAAATGAAAAGTGAAAGTGAAGTCGCTCAGTCGTGTCCGACTCCTAGTGACCCCATGGACTGCAGCCTACCGGGCTCCTCTGTCCATGGGATTTTCCAGGCAAGAGTACTGGAGTGGGGTGCCATTGCCTTCTCCAACTCTAAGTATTAATACATCTTAAATTCCAGGTAGCAAATACCTGGGCTTGCTTATTCTACCCTTATATATACACACACACCATCCAAAAGTCATCTATCAGTGCCATCTCTGCTGGAGAGTTAGTTAGTCCCGACTGACTAACTTAGCTCAGCAAGAATTGGTTGATCTGATGAACCCTGGTGAACCCTGGCCCACTTGGAGATACTAAAGGACTGAGCCACTCGGTGGAACCTGGTGACTGGGAGCATCCTGGGTGACTGTGGGGAGGGTGGGCTCATGAGGGTCAGCCCAGTGAGCATCTCTGATCAGTAAGAAATCAAGGGTTTTGGCTTCTGCTAGACTAAAATGGGGGCTTCCCAGGTGGCACTAGTGAAGAACCCGCCTGTAAATGCAGGAGATGTAAAACCCTGGATTCGATCCCTGGGTCAGGAAGATCCCGTGGAGGAAGGCATGGTAACCCACTCCAGTACTGTCGCCTGGAGAATTTCACGGAAAGAGGAGCCTGGCAGGCTATGGTCCATGGGGTCACAAAGAGTCAGACATGACTGAAAGAACTTAGCATGCACGGATGCAGACCGAGAAGGGGCTCTGAAAACACAGATAGCACTCCTTTCTAGTGCTGCTCAGAATGACCAACTTATGCCCCAGAAGTTTGGGCAAGCGCTTTGCTTGTTGGGATCCCAGTTTTCATAGTCATAAAAAGAGGAAGTTTGTAATTATTCTGCTCAAGAAATTTATTCTGAGAGAATAACTAAAGATTATACGCCAAGACTTGGCTATAGGACACATCGTAGCATTGCTTATAATATTATTAATAGCAAAATTTTGAAAATAATCTAAATGTCCAACAACAATGGAAAATGGACCAATTACATGATGGTGTTTCACATAATGGTACACTCATAGAATAGACTACAATGTAGTCTTTATTTAAAACAATTTTTAAATAAAAATTCCAGTGATTCTGGTGTACAGCAAATAGTTCAGATTTGTATCTCTAGATACATATACATTCTTTTTCAGATTTTTTCCATCATAGATTATTACAAGATATTGAATACAGTTCCCTGTACTATACAGCAGATTCTTTTTGTTTATCTATTTTATATATAGTAGTATTTTGTATCTTTTAACCCCACACTCCTAATTTATCCTCCTCCCCTCTCTTTCCCCTTTGGAAACCTCTTGGGAGTCCCTTGGACTGCAAGGAGATCCAACCAGTCCATTCTGAAGGAGATCAGCCCTAGGATTTCTTTGAAAGGAATGATGCTAAAGCTGAAACTCCAGTACTTTGGCCACCTCATGCGAAGAGTTGACTCATTGGAAAAGACTCTGATGCTGGGAGGGATTGGGGGCAGGAGGAGAAGGGGATGACAGAGGATGAGATGGCTGGATGGCATCACTGACTCGATGGACGTGAGTCTGGGTGAACTCCGGGAGTTGGTGATGGACAGGGAGGCCTGGCGTGCTGCAATTCATGGGGTCACAAAGAGTCGGACACGACTGAGTGACTGAACTGAACTGAACTGAACCATAGGTTTGTTTCCTATGTCTGTGAGTCTGTTTTGTAAGTAAGTTCACTTGTATCAGTTTTTTTAGATTCCACATATAAGTGGTATCATTTGTCATTATCTGACATACTTCACTTAGTATGATAATCTCTAGGTCCAGCCATACAGTATAATCTTTAGAATCAGGTAGCAGATCTGTATCCATATATATCTGTCTGTCATCTATCCATCACCTATCAAGAGAGGGAGAACGAGACATGAAGACGTTACATGTGATAAAATAAGCTAAAAAGTTTATAAACAAATATGTGTAGTATATTTCCATTTTGTCTACAAATATGTCTATATGAATATCTAGGGCTTCCTTGATAGCTCAGTTGGTAAAGAATCCGCCTGCAATGCAGGAGACCTAGGTTCGATCCCTGAGTTGGGAAGATCCCCTGGACAAGGGAATGGCAGCCTACTCCAGGATTCTTACCTGGAGAATCCCATGGATAGGGAAGCCTGGTTGGCTATAGTCCATGAAATCACACAGTTGTACATGACAGAGCAACTAACAGACACACACGTATGAACATCTGGAAGGAGAAAGAACTTGAAGGAGTGAGAGGAGAACGTTTGGAAGTATAAATAGTGAACGTTCATAGCGTTAGTTCTCAATATTGAGATTAAAGAGTATTTTAATTTGCTTTTTCATTTATCTGTACTATGTAATAGGAGTTCAAAATTAAAAATGGATAAATTTGTAAACCAATGTCAATAGCATTATTATTCAATACTACTACTATAATTCAGTTAGAACAGCAAAAAGTGGAAACAACTCAAATGTCTATCCACAGATGAATGGAAAGCAAAATGTGATCTATCCATACAATGGAATATTATTCAGCCTGAAAAGGGGGTGAAATTCCGACCACTACCGCATGGATGATCCTTGAAGACATTATGCTGAATGAAATAAGCCAGGCACAAAATGACAACTATTATATGGTTCCACTGATATGAGGTACCTAGAGCTCTCAAAAACATAGACACAGAAAGCAAAATGGTGGTTGCCAGAGGCTGAGGGAGAAGGGAATAGGGAGTTACTACTTAATGAGTATGAAGTTTCTATTGGGATGATGAAAAAGTTTTAGAGACGCATGGAGGTGATGGTTGTACAACAGTGTGAATGTACTTAATTCCACTAAATTGTATACTTAAAAATGGTTAACCTGGGAGATTTCATATTTATGTATACTTCACCAGTAAATAAATAAATAGTAAAATGATAACATAAAACGCGGAGGCTCTACCAGGTGTTTCCCGTGGCCCTTTCAGGTGTAAATCCACGGCTCCCTCCACCTCTGACAGTGTTGGCCCAGGCAGCTTTGCAGAGGATGGAGCAGACAGCCAGCTTGCATTCTCTGGCACCTGTGGTAGGTGGCAGCAGGGTTCCCAGCGCCCACTCTCATTATCAGAGAGATAAGGCCTTGGCTTCCTCCAGGAAGCCGTGGCTCTGGCTGCTCAGTGAAGAAACCTGGAAGCTGGAGCAGAAGTGAGGGACGCTGTTTGCACAAGGCTAATTAACCAAATGTGTTTTCCTTGCATGTGTCTGTGTTTTCACATTAGGTTTTGTGGCAGAGAGGATATTAAAGCTAATTAAACTCACAGCTTTGGACAGAGCTCTGAGTAACTGACAAGTTACTTCTCATGGAAGCACACTGGTTAACACTACTATCCTTTACCTGAAATCGCACAGCTGTGCAGCCCACCAGATGCCAAGGCTCCCAGGTTAGAAGATTTACAGAGTCCACTGGAGATGTAATTCTAGAAACGCCCCTTCATGCTTTCGAAAGACTTTATAAGCCTCAGGTTAAGCTGACACCACACTGTGCTCCATCACAAACCCTTTGCCTCAGTCAGACCAGAGTCCTTACTACCCTCATCTGTGCCTGCCCCCCCCTTCTCAGCCTGATCTCATTGTAGGAGACCTTTCATGGGCATCTCATGAAGACCACCTGCAAAGGTGTGTTCAACACAGAACAATACATTCAAGGGTGGGTCACTATAGCCATGTTTCCAAGCAGTGCTGCCCTCCCTGCTGCTGCTGCTGCTACTGCTAAGTCACTTCAGTTGTGTCTGACTCTGTGAGACCCCATAGATGGCAGCCCACCAGGCTCCCCAGTCCCTGGGATTCTCCAGGCAAGAACACTGGAGTGGGTTGCCATTTCCTTCTCCAATGCATGAAAGTGAAAAGTGAAAGTGAAGGTTCTCAGTCATGTCCGACTCTTCGCAACCCCATGGACTGCAGCCGACCAGGCTCCTCTGCCTATGGGATTTTCCAGGCAAGAGTACTGGAGTGGGTTGTCATTGCCTTCTCTTGCTGCCCTCCCTAGCCGCAGTCAATTGATGCTGACCAGAAGAATTCATTCCAGAGGCAAAGTTGAGTCATATTCTCTCTGCAGGGAATCTGAGATAGAAACATGGAAAAAAAAATGGTTCAGTTAGCTTCAGAGCTCTTGTGGTATAGCCACCAGAATCTAGCCCTGCCTCACTTAGGAGAAATTTAGCAATAATACTAATTCTGCTTGACACAGCAATGAGAGGAATTGGATCGAGTCAGACTCAGCGCAGTAGGACACTTGGGCAGTCACCAGTGTGATTCTGCTCCAACAACTTCGGTCATTGTGTCTCTCTTTTCTTAAGTTCAAACTTTTAGGAGAACCTTGCCAGCTCAGCTTGGGTCAGGGGTCTACTATAGGGACAGTCAGGGGGCAGAGATGAGATCATGGGGCAGAAATAGATATGGGATGCTTACCTCTGAGTTTTAGGGGATCTTCCTAGAGAAGGGGACACTCTATGGGCCAGATCATCCTTTGAGAGTTAAGTATAGAGATGGAGCACAGGAAAAATGTCTGTAGACGGAGAGGAATGACCCCAGTGTATGGAGAGAAGCAAATGTGGGAGAGGAGGTGGAGCTGAGGTGGCGGGGGAGGATGAGGAAGAAGGTCACTCTCACATCTGAAGTTCAGGGATGTTGTTCCAACCCACCTCTTTGAATCCCAGTCTCTGTGGCCACTGCCTCAGTGACGAAGCTCTTTTTAATTTTATATTGGAGTGATAGTTGATTTACAGTGTCATGTTCGTTTCAGATGTACGGCAGTGATTTAGTTGTACAAACTCATATATCTGTTCTTTTTCAGATTCTTTTCCCATCTAGGTTATTACAGAACAGCTCTTGATAAAACCATTTTGCACCTGTTATTTGATCACTTCCCTCTTGAGAAGGCTTAGCTGCCTGTGAGTCTGGAGGCATTTGTGAGTCCTGGGCAGAAGGCAGGATTTGTTCTTATCTGATCACAACCATTTGCCTGGCTGTGCAGGCAAGGGCTGTTAGGCTGAAACTTAATTCTAAAGGCGACTGTGTCCATGCCTACCTCCCACCTCCCCTCAGCTTCACCAGGCTTCTGGAAACTGAACAGAAAGGACTCTCTGTGCCCCTACATGAACAAGGCTGGGTACTTCTGCAGGGAGCTGCTGACTGTCCATTCTAAGTCTTAAGGGGACTAAGTTCTAAGTTCCTCGGGGAACAAGGTCCTGAGTGCTCCAAATACTAAGTGCTCAGCTGCTGCCTCTGGGATGAAAGGACAAAACTGTTTCATGTACTTCTTGGCGTGTGCGTGCATGCTCAGTTGCTAAGTCATGCCCGACTCTTTGTGACCCCATGTACTACAGCCTGCCAGGCTCCTCTGTCCTGGGATTCTCCAGGCAAGAATACTGGAGTGGGTTGCCATTTCCTCCTCCAAGGGATCTTCCTGATGACCCAGGGATTGAACCTGGGTCTCCTACATAGTCTTCTCAGCATTTCTTCCTATCTTGCTAGTTTCTGGCTTACAGCACATATCACTCAAATTCCCTGAAAACTGCCTGCCACTGTGCCACTTTTGACAGAATGGTGCCTGGGAAGAATCAGAACAAATGGGGAGAAACAAACGGGTCCCCCTGTGTAGGGCACAGAATGAAGACTGAGCGCAGGCCACACCTTGGGAGGGGCAGTCACACGGAGGAGGGAAGAGGGCGTGATGAATCACAAACACACCAGGGAAGGGGTTACTGGCTTGGAGGGTGGATTCAGTGAGTCTGGGGAAACTCCTAGGTGTGTTTGCTTAAAAGCTGAAGATTGCATCTGGAGGGCAGGGATAGCTGTGGCTTGGTGGGTGGGGTGACATTCACACGCAGGTAATAGACATGAGGAACATCCAGGTGTGGCAGTGAGTGGGCCCTAGGAGTCCTGCACAGAGACACTGGGACAGGTGAGGGCTGGTCTCCAGGAAGCTGCCGAGAATGTGGTTTTGAGGAAACAGCTTAGAGCAAGGATTCAGAACTGGGGATGGAGAGACAAGGTGAAAAGTCACACGATGCAACCAATCATTTGTAAAAAGAAAGATAGGCAGCTGGCCAAGGTCAGTCACCAGGGCCCCTGCTGTGTCAGGGCCAGTGGGCTCTCCAGGCTCCTCATTGAGTGTGAATTCGCTTCGGGACATCAATGAGAGGCCCAGACCTGAGTGCAGGGAGGAAATGAAGCCAGGGTCTAGGTGAGGTTTAGGAGTAATCCATGGGCTTCTCTTGTGGCTCAGCTGGTAAAGAATCCACCTGCAATGTGGGAGACCTGGGTTCGATCCCTGGGTTGGGAAGATCCCCAGGAGAAGGGAACGGCTACCCACTCCAGTATTCTGGCCTGGAGAATTCCATGGACTTTGTAGTCCATGGGGTCGAAAAGAGTTGGACACGACTGAACGACTTTCACTTTCACTCACAGAAGATGAAGGTCGGGGCAGGGAGGTGTGGAAGAGAGGAAGGAATGGGAGAGCTGGGATTCTAAGATGGTGTTGAGAAGCTGATGCTCAGGCTCCCCTCCTCTGAGCACTGTCTTCTCTGTCCACCTGGTAGCAGTGATAGACTCCCACCAGCCATTTTTATACCTGTTGCCCCTGCCCACTGGCCCCATGATTGTCTCAGGAGTGGGCACCTCCAACCTGGGCTGGAAGAAGTCCTTCCATGAGTGTTTAGGTTAGAGACTAAGGGACTCTAGGCATCATCTGGGTTGTCTCCTTGCAGAGTTTATGTCAATGCTAAGTAGCATGAGCAGTGTTTCCTGCAGGTGACAGAACAGCAAAGAAAGTTACTTTGCAGAGAGAGGGAGAGACGAAGAAGCAAATACACAGACAAGGACAGAGCAGGGGGAGAGAAGCAGAGTCACTTTCCTTTCTTTTTCTGAAGTATTTCTGAGGCTCCAGACACCTGTGGCCTTGGGTTCCTTTAGAATACCCTGAATTCTTTTTTTATGCACCAAATAACATTTTTTTCTTTTCATTATGTTAATTTTATTTTTTTAAAAAGCTTTTAATATTGTAATTGGGTGCAGCCGATTAACAAACAATGTTGTAATAGTTTCAGGTGCAAAGCAAAGAGACTCAGCCGTCCATGTATGTGTATCCAGTTCTTCCCCAAACGCCCCTCCCATCCAGCCTGCCACACTAACACTGAGCAGAGTTCCCTGTGCTGTACAGTAGGTCCTTGTTGGCTATCCACTTTAAATATAGCAGGGATGCACCAAATAACATTTATAAAGCAAAAATTATAGAAGATACAAAGATTAGTAGAAATATTTAAAACAGTGGGGCTTGGGACTCCCCTGGTGGTCCAGTGGCTAAGACTCTGTGCTCCCCATGCTGGGGACCCAGGTTTGATCCCTAGTTAGGAAACTGGATCCCACAGGCCGCGACTAAGACCTGACACAACCAGAAAAATAAATATAAAAAAATAGAATAATGGGGCTCAGCTCATGGTAGCTCAACTAGACAGAATAAAATTTTTAATTTTAAGAATCTTTTTTGGACTTAAACTTTCTTTTTTTAAAAGTTGAAGTATATCTGCTGTGTTAGTTTCAGTTGAACAGCAAAATGAACCAATTATATATATATATATATATATATATATATATATATATTCTTCTTTAGATTCTTTTCCCTCATAGGCTATTACAAAATATTGAGTATAGTTTCCTGTGCTTTACAGCGGATCCTTGTTGTTTATCTCTTTTATATATAGTAGATTGTACATGTTAATCCCAAACTCCTAATTTATCCCTCCCCCACCCCCTTCCTCTTCTGTAACAGTAAGTTTGCTTTCTATGTCTGTGGGTCTATTTCCGTTTTGTACGTAAATCCATCTGTATAATTTTTTAGATTCTATATGTAAATGATCTCATATTATATTCATCTTTCTCTCTCTGGTTTATGTCACCTAGTATGATAATCTCTAGGTCCATTCATGTTGCTGCAAATGGTATTATTCCATTCTTTTTATGGCTGAGTACTATTCCATTGTATATATGCACCATATCTTTTTTTTAACCACATCTTCTTTATCCATTTATCTGTCAATGGGTGTTTAGGTTGTTTCCATATCTTGGTTATAGTCAATAATGCTGAAAGAACTCTGAGGTGCATTTACCTTTTGAAATTATGTATCTAGAGAAAACGAGAATATCCTGCATTTCTAACAGGGGTTATATTGCCCCTGAGGAGGCAAAAAAGCCTTTGAAGTGGCTTGTGGCCCTCCAAGCCCTCCAAGAGCCATAGTACATAAACAGATACAGAATATATCTGCAGTATTAAGACTGAATGAGGTCAGGGGAACTGATCGCCACACAAAGGTCTCTTAAACAGTTCCTGAGAGAGGGTGATAAAAAAGGTTGACAAACCGGGCTCTAAATCATGGGAATGAAGCACCCCCCCACCCACCCCCCGACCACCCTGCCACCTCTTTGTTATTCAAGACGGCTGTTAAGACTTTGAGTCCCAATAGCCAGGCTGGATAGCATCACTGACTCAACAGACATGAGTCTGAGTGAACTTCGGGAGTTGGTGATGGACAGGGAGGCCTGGCACGCTGCGATTCATGGGGTCGCAAAGAGTTGGACACGACTGAGCGACTGAACTGAAATGAACTGAGCCTTAATTGAAACGGCCATCCTTGGCGTGGTCCCTCTGGAGGGCTGGGAGGAAGAGGGGCTGTGGGGAACCAAGTGGCTGAGCAATCCTGAGAACATGGAGACCCCTCAGGGTGATCAGCATCAGACTAGGGTCAAGACCAGGGCAGGGCATTCAAGAGGCAGCTGGCACAGAGGAGTGGAGCCATGGACTTGGCCAAGTTGTTCACGGGCGGCAGTGGTCAGAGAAGTTCCAGGAGAAGAGGGACGAGGTACCCTCTGCACAAGGTTCTCACAGTCACACCTGCCTCAGACTTGCTGGCCTGGGTCACGTGATCAGGCTTCAAGGTCACTTTGAGCCCTGGCTGGAGCTGGGCGGTGCTGGCTCGGAAGCCCCCAGGGCACAAAGTGGAGATACAGCCCAGCCCAGGCCAGATGGACCCACAGGGACCCCAGACCTGACTCAGGCGGGTGTTGGCACCAGGACCTGTTTCGTATTGTTTTAAACAGCTTTATTGAGATATCACTCGCATACCACGTGTGTGCGTGTGTGTGTGTGTGTTCAGTCAATCAGTTGTGTCTGACTCTGTGACCCCATGGACTGTAGCCCACCAGGCTCCTCTGTCCATGGAATTTTTCAGGCAAGGATACTGGAGTGGATTGCCATTTCCTTTTGCAGGGGATCTTCCTGACCCAGGGATCAAACCCTCATCTCTTGTGTCTCCTGCATTGACAGGTGGATTCTTTACCACTGCACTACCTGGGGAACCCCTCACATACCATACACGTCCCCTATTTAAAGGGTAAAGTTCAATGGTTTTCAGTATATTCACAGAATTGTGCAAATATCACCAAGATTTTAGAACATTCTTAGAAAATTTTAGAACATTTCATCACCTCAGAAAGAAGCCTCGTACCATTTAACTATTTAACCAGCACCAGGCAAATGCTACTCTTCTTTCTATCTCTATAGATTTCTCTGTCATGGATTTTCAGGCAAATAGAATCATAATATATGTGGTCCTTGGGGTCTGGCTTCTTTCACTCAGAACCATGTTTTGAAGGCTCATCCAAGTTGTGATAAGTATCAGTACTTCACTCCTGTTTATGGATGAATAATATTCCATTATATGAATATACCACATTTTGTTTATCCATTCATCAGTTCGCATTTGGGTTGATTCTACTTTTTGCCCATTGTGAATAGTACTGCTATAAACATTGGTGTACAGGTTTTAATGTGGACATATGTTTAATTTCACCTGAGAATATACGTAGGAGTATTGCTCAATCAAATGGTAACCTATGTTTGTTGGAGAAACTTAACAGAGTGCTTTTCAAGGTGGTTGCACCATCCTGCATTCCCAGCAGCAGTGTAAGAGGGTTCAGATTTCTCCCTATCCTCACCCACACTTGCTAGTATCTGACTTTTTGATTCCAGCCCTCCTCGTGGGTATGAAGGGTTATCTCATGGTTTTGAACCAGTGCCCAGTTTTGCAGGTGGGAGATGGTGGCAGGAAGAACTGAGCAAACCAAGATACTTGAAGGTGGGTGGACAATGACTGTGGAATATTCCCAAGTGATCAGTCTACTGAGGGCAGGCCCAAGCTGAGGGAAAAGGAAATAGGAAAATGAATCATTTCCCCAATAAAGATGGGAGGGATCTGGGGCTCCAGTGAGGTGGGCTTAGAGATCAAGTCAGATTTTAGAATCAGCAGAGAATCAGAGCAGCTTAGGGAAACTGAGGCAGAAACTCTGTCAAACGGGTAGCAAATAGTATAGAGACCACCTCTCCCTACTCCTGCTCTTATGGTAGACATCATTAATCCATTACATCATTCTTTCCTGCTAAGCCCAGAAATAATCTCAACACATCATTCAAGGCTGTCACTCCCAGTGGAAGTCTTCCTTGTAGCTCACACAGTAAAGAATCTGCCTGCAGTGCAGGAGACGTGGGTTCTATCCCTGTGTCGGGAAGATTGGAGAAGGGAGTGGCAACCTACTGCAATATTCTTGCCTGGAGAATCCCATGGACAGAGGAGCTTGGTGGGCTACAGTCTGCAGGATCGCAAAGAGTCAGATAAAACCGAGTGACTAACACTGCTATACTACTCCCAGTGGATAAGTGTTGGCATAAGCTACTTGTTGCTTACCTAGAGTACTCTTTATCCCTAGATGAGGCTCACCCAGGGAGCAGGGAGTGGGAGGCCCTGACTCAGGAAGCACTCAAGGCATAGGGCTGGAGTCTAGGGGAACAGGGCTATTGCTGGAGCCACTGCAAATGAGGGTGAGTGGCCAGTGGGCTCCATGCCCTGATCAGACAGGCTCCTGTTTGGGTAGTAGAGCTGAGCAGAGGTTAGGGAACAAGCAGAGGCTGAAACTGACTGCCCTCTCCAATGCTTAATGATGACCAGGAGGCAGCTGGTCTGATAATCAGAGGGTGTGATGGTCCTACCAGGAAGACTGCTGCTCTCATGGGGCCATCTGACTTAGGGAGAGAACTCAGTAAATAGGAGGCTAGTGGTGGGCATGAGTGTGTCACTGGGCAGTAAGGGACACCATTCAGGATAGCAGATCAGTACGCTCAAGGGCCAAGCATCTCCAGCAATGTAGGGCCAGAGAAGACAGATAGTCTAGGGCAAGCTGAGGTGGTCCCTGGGGTCATTTCACCCATTTCTTAATTCACAAAGCAAATTTCTGGCTGAAAAGGTCAGATGTGAGGCATATTATATGCTCCGAGCTGGCATCCTAGGAACAGCGGATGAAGAGTTGGAGTCTCCAAATCTTTGAGTTGAAATGGGGAAGGGAATTTGGGAGCAGCTACTGCATTTTCAGTATCATTTTCCCCCTTTGGGTGATCCTATGTTACACATAAGAGTGCATTTGATTGATGCTCTATGATTCCTTTAATAGGACTCACTGGACCTGAACACAATAAGGACTCATTGGACCCTTTAATAGGACTCACTGGACTGCTACATTGCAGTCTTTCTTATCTGAAAAATAACGTTTCGAGAAGCAAACTAGAATCTGGAATTTATACCTTCATTTATTCATCTGTCCAACAAACATTAACTGAATTAGCAACCAGGAATCTTAGAGGGGGCCCTGCCCTCCAGTAAATAACAATTTTTTCTGCACTCAAGTTCTGAACTAGCTGAAAAAGAAGACAAACAGTAAGGCAGATGGAGGCCAAAACATCACAGTTAGTATTGATTGGTTGAAAACTGCAGCTTGGAGTAAGAGCAAATGGGCCTGTTAACTGAATCTTCAAATTAGATAAATTGGCCCAGTTATAGAAGTGGTGGGTAACCCAGGTCTCCTTCCTAAAAGGCCAGGACTGGTGCCAGTATCAGTGAGCAGCCCAGGTCCCAGCAGGAAAAAGGAAGAAGCTGAATCAAGGCCAGTATGCCCAGGTTATTCTTTTCAAAACCTCTAAAGGCACATTTCCTGCCCATGGTGAAGTCAGTTAGTGAGAGAGGTTGCTGACAGGAGTTCACACCTCCACATGGGAGAAGTCTTCAGGAACAGGTAAAAATTGTTCTTTAGGTGCTAAGCCATGTTTGAATCTGTGACCCTATGGACTGTAGCATGCCAGGTTCCTCTATCCATGGGTTTTTCCAGGCAAGAATACTGGAGTGGGTTGCCATTTCCTCCTCCAGAGGATCCTCCAAACCCAGGGATTGAACCTGTGTCTCCTGCATTGGCAGGTGGATCTTTTCACCACTGACCCACATAGGAAGCTCCCATATTGCTTATCCCCAGATATTCCAGGGGCTTCCATAGTGACTTAGTGATAAACAATCCGCTTGCAAGAGAAGTGAGTTCGATCCTTGGGTCTGGATAGAAATAAAAGATGATCCCCTTTGGGGTTTCTTGTGATGGGGTTTTAGCTTCATACTGGAAATTATTCTTTTAGTAAGGGACTTTGGTACTTGACTTGTAGACAGAGGAGCTATTTTTTAAACTAAGACTTAAATTGAATTCAGCCCCTGTACATCCCAATGTGCTTTTGGAAACTATTACAATAAAGCATGAATACTTGACCTCTCTGGTTATGTGGAAGATGAACGCAGCTCAGGAGACTTGCTTCTAGTTCTAATTGAAACCATCTATAGTCCAGATTCTACTTCTTTACGGATCTTTCGGGAACAGCACCCAAGTAGAAGCTCTGTGTTTGGTTGAGTGGGTGCGTGCCTGCATGTGCCCATGGATGCCCATGACCTCGTGCCCACAGACACATTAAAGGATCAAGTGCAGAGTATTGGATAGAGTTCTCGGTGCTATTCAGTAGGTCCTCATTAGTTATCTATTTTATATATAGCAGTGTGTATCTCAATTCCAAATTCCCAATTTATCATCCCTCCTCCCCCCCAACCCCGGTATTTGTAAGTTTGTCTTCTGTATCTGTGGCACTGTTTCTGTTTTGTAAATAAGTTCATTCGTACCATTTATCTGAAAAAGAGTGGATGTATGCATATGTATTACTCAGCTACTTTACTGTACGGCAGAAACAAACACAACATTGTAAATCAACTACACTCCAATGAAAATTAATCTAAAAAAATAATCACATGCAGCCAACATTCCTCGGGACATACAGTAAGGTCTTGCTTGGGAAAAATAAGAGCTCCTAGAACTCTCTGAGACAGACAAACATGGCCAATGAACTGCACTGGAGGGCTTACCAAGGGAGTCAGAGGTGATGTTTTAGATTTCTTACCCTCTAATTGTGATGATTAAAGATCTGCAGACTCTCTCTTTTGGTAACAAACCCAAAGGTACACCAGGAATAAAATAGGATTTGAAATATGCAACAGGCAATGAGAATACCCTCCATGGTGACTTTTCAGATAGGGAAGAGGGAATAAAAAACAATGAATGCTAATTAGTTTACATTAATCAAAATTGTATCCGGCTTTTTTTTTTTTCCCTTTTCAGAGCTCTTAAGTATGCGGAAGCAGGTTATTCAAATTTCACCCCTGTTTTTCAAAAATTAATAACGGCCATACATTAGTGTAACATTCTGCCTGTTTCATAGAATATATTAGTAAAGGTTTTAATTACTGAAATTATACAGTCATAAAAAGATGATTTAATGAAAGCAATCATATCATTTGCATTCTCTGCCTGCCTGCTTGCAAGATACTGCAAGGAGTGGTAAATTAGACTGAAGAGGAGTTGAATAATTACCACCATTGTAACTCTGCCTGAGGCCACTAGGCTCATATGACTTCAAGCTCCAAGTAAATACCTGTTTGAAGCACAAGAAAACCAGCGTTGTCTGAGAAGCAAGATTAGAGCTGACAATGAAGTCTTCAAGTCTCTTTTCTTTTCCAATATCCAGAGCTTGTCCTTCCTGGAGGAATGCATTATGACCTCATCTCAGATAAGGGAAAATTAATTGGTATGCTCTTTTGTTGAAGAGGGTTTTGTGGTGGTTCAAATAATTAGAGTTGACTCTGGAAATGATAAAAAAAGACAGATGATTTTATTACTCCCATTTTCCCCTCACTTGCTACAGGACAACAAGGGTGTGTGTGTGTGTGTGAAATTGTGCATAGGACTGAGCTGTGTGCTTTGGGTTTGTAAAGCCAAATCCTAAGTGTGGGCAAATGGAGCCTGACCTGCCCCTGGGGTCCTCCTGGACTCTCCCCACAAAGTGCAGGGGAAGCACGGTGACACGTAAACAGCGCTGGTGGGTGCCGTTGAGAGCCCACTAAAGGGCCACCTGGGGTTATTGCAACGGCAGTGGTGGTGGCCAGGGGCCTGAACTGGGTTATTCTCCTTAGATTTATACCAACCCTCAGGTGTAAATTCTGGCTTCCCAAGTTACATTCTACAAATCTCCTATGATACCCTCGATTCTGTGCAACCTAGGGGCACCCCTCCTTTGATGTGTCATTGATGTCAGAACTTCAGAGACGAGGGGTACACTTGAGCCTTTGTTTCCTTTCTGTGATCAAATCAATGGATATCCTTTGTAGACCTACTGTGTATAAGACCCTGTGTTAAGCTAGCAGAGTGTGCATGGGGGCATTGTCTTCACTGCATAACAATGCTTTGAATGCAAGGTATATATCATTTGTATACTCAGAAAGAGAGAAATTCAGTGTTACAGGGA
The DNA here is from genome assembly GCF_055505025.1 of Bos grunniens. Classification (NCBI taxonomy): domain Eukaryota; kingdom Metazoa; phylum Chordata; class Mammalia; order Artiodactyla; family Bovidae; genus Bos; species Bos grunniens. The sequence goes on from NC_141180.1 coordinate 54,198,585, forward strand.
CTTAATTACAGGGGAAAAACCACAGTCAGATGAGCTGAGTAAAGGATTCTTGGAAAACGCTGCATTGAAGGACAGGGAGGAGATGAAGTCAGGACATTATTATCATTATTAGGCTAGAACCCTCATCTGCTCTTGGAAGATGCAAAAGCGGTGGCTTAAAGAGGCTGCTAAAGGCTGTGTGGCGGGAGTTCATGAAGTCAGGACTACGCTGGCGTCGGACACCCACGCCTCTGGGCTTTGTTCTCCCCAGCGATGTCCTATTAGGGCTGGAGGAAGCTGATGAATCATTGCGCTTAGCTCTGAGCTTTCGGGGATAAGTAAGCCGCTGGGTCCAGAGAAGGGAAGTGGCTGGGCCAAAGTCAGGCAGGGATAGAGTCAGGGCTGAACTCTGGCAAGAGGACAGGCAGCTAAGGACAGTCACAGAGGTCATGCCGTGTTGGGAACAGGGATCGCAGGGCTGGGCAGGTTCTTGTTGATGTCAGTCATGGCCTCTAGATGGAGGCCGCCCATGGGCAGTGAAAGAGCTAGGGGAACACATAGGCATACTGATGAGAAAGTGAGGAAGGGGGATTGAGAAAAGAGACAAGCTGTTTCTGTACTGCAGAAAGTACAGAAGATATATAGATATCTATATAGATATCAGACATCTATATATCTCTTTATATAGATACAGATGGTACAGATGAACCTATCTATGTATATAGATATATAGAAAGTACAGAAGATATATTTAGATATATAGGCCCCCCACTCACTGGTGGCCTGAGCTGCTCCCCTGTCAGTCTGGGAGGTCCACTGAGCTGGGATGGGGGGGTGCACCCTTGGTACTAGGTTGGAGGTGCCAAGGGTGGTTATGGATCCAGCTACTTGCAATTGAGGGCCACTCTGTGCCCATCACTGTGCAAAGAGGCCGGACAATCAGAAATCTGCCTAAGAGAAACAAACAAAACCAGAAAAGAAATCTGCCTAAGGAACTGAAGAGGAAACCCTGGAGAAGGGAATGGCAACCCATGGCCAGTATTCTTGCCTGAAACATCCCATGGACAGAGGAACCTAGCAGGCTACAGTCCATGGGGGTCACAAAGAGTCCAATAGAACTGAGCGACTAAACAAGGAACTGAGGAGTTGTTGCTGGAGAGAAATCCTCAGGGAAGACAGTCAGTTACCCAGGTTTGGGTTAGTGCTTCAAGGGGAGGGCAGTTGTGGCATGCACTGTTCTAAGCATGCTACATATATTAATTTTTAAATTCTTCCACTTCTGAAGTACTAAGTCTCCTATTACCAGATGAGGAAAGGGAGACACAAAGAGTTTCAGTAACTTGAGTGGGAACACATCATGAGCGGCAGAGGCAGGCTTCAAACCCAGAGCTTTCATTGTCAACAGCGAGGCTACACCGCTTGGCATAGTACAGTGGTTGTCACTTGGACGTGTCTCCCTGCCAAGTCCCCAAGGACTGAGTTCAGTGGTGGAGCCAGAAGAGTAGGGAGCTGAAGATAAAGATTTGTTGTTCAGTTGTTCAGTCGTGTCTTCTGAGTTTTTGCAACCCCATGGACTGCAGCACGTCAGGCTTCCCTGTCCTTCGCTATCTCTGGGAGTTTGTTCAAACTCATGTCTATTGAGTCAATGATGCCATCCAACCATCTCATCTACTTTCGCCCCTTCTCTTCCTGCCCTCAATCTTTCCCAGCGTCAGGGTCTTTTTCAATGAGTCAGCTCTTTGCATGAGTAATGGAATATAACTCAGTCATAAGAAGGGATGAAATTGGGTCATTTGTAGAGGTATGAGTAGACCTAGAGTCTATCATACAGAATGAAACAAGTTAGAAAGAGAAAAGCAAATTTAGTATATTAACGCATATATTTCTTCCCTGGTGGCTCAGATGGTAAAAAAATCTGCCTGCAATGTGGGAAACCCAGGTTTGATCCTTGGGCTGGGAAGATCCCCTGGAGAAGGAAATGGCAACCCACTCCAGTATTCTTGCCTTGAGAATCCCTTGGACAGAGGAGCTTAGTGGGCTACAGTCCATAAGGCTGCAAAAGAGTCAGACACGACTGACTAAGCAACAGAGCAATGCATATATGTGGAGTCTGGAAAAATGGTTCAGATGAACCTATTTTCAGGGCGAGAAGAGAGACACAGACATGTGGACACTGGCGGAAGGGGAGGGGGGGACCAACTGGGACAGCAACATTGCTATGTATACACGACCATGCGTAAAAGAGATGGTGGGAAGCTGCTGTATAGCAGAGGGAACTCAGCTTGGTGCTCTGCAACGACCTAGAGGGGTGAGATGGGGTGGGTGGGAGGAAGGTTCAAGAGGGGGGGGATATATGTATGATTATGGCTGATTCACGTTGTTGTATGGCAGAAACCAACACAACACTGAAAAGCAATCATACTCCAAAAAAATATAGCATGGCTCTAAGCAGTGAGGGCATTACTCTCAGGAGACACTATGACTGTGCCTGGTGATTATGGCACTTCTCAGAAAAAAAGGGCTGGGGCTGACTCCCAAGCACAGGTGAGACAAACCTAAAAATACCGTATGGCAGGGAACAAGGGGAGTGACTCAGTAGTTGGTGCCCATTACCGTGGGTTGTACGTGCAAAGCATCCTGTATTTCCAGGTCTCTGGAAGTTTGCACTGAGCTGTATCAGCTGGTTCCAGGTGGTGGCACTGGCCTTCACTTGGGGAGTTGGCAGGTCTGGAGAATGTTGCTCCAGCTACAGCATGGGGCCCATAGTTTTGATGGTGACTACTTACTTGACCAAGAGATGCATTGTTGGCCTCAGGTCAAGAGCAACTCCAGGGTGGCAGATGCTGAGCTGTACTTCTGGACTCCTCCTCTCAAGTGAAGGATTTATTCTCCCCACTGCTGCCAGTTGACAGCTGAGGACTGGGAACTGCCCTCAACAGAAGACAGCTGCCTCACCCTAGTTCATGCTCTGTCCCGAGGCTAGTGGGTGTCCAGTGACTGGATGAATCAGGGGTACAACGACCTGGGGCCCTTGCCCATCTGGGGACAACCCTGAAGGGTTGCCCTAGCTCCAGAGCTCCAGGTGGGAGTGGTTGAGGCTTTCATTGTGTCTTTGTCACAGCCTGACCCTCCCTCAGCTCAGTCCTGCTTCACCCCTCATGGGGAGCAGCCCCAATAAATGCCCATCTCCAGGGTAGCTTTAACACTCAACATGTGAACAAGGGCCAATATATAGACGATATGGCTCTCTTTTAACTCTTCTAGGAAGTCTAAGGAAAAGAGTTAAAAGTGAGGATTAGAGATTTGAAGCTGAGAGTCTCTGGCCCCTGTTCCCCATCCCACACCTTGAGTTTGTGGAACTCAGGGTGCAAGAACTCTGCAATGGCTGTCCATGTTTCCAACTGCTGGAATGCTAATGTTTGTCCTCGTTTTCTATTATCATGTAATTCCTAGGACTGATTTGTATTGTATACATACTTGTTTTTTCAAACATTCGGCTAATTTGGCTAATCAGAAACCGTATTTTTCAAAGATTTTCCTGTTTAGATTACCTCACATTCTCCAAGCTGTGTCCCGCAAAACACTAGTGATCCAGAAGACATTAACCAGTTACACGCAAGAAATGCTCCAAGATTGAGTCAGTTTGGAGAAAGCTGCAGACCGTAGTATCCTTTGGAATATAAACGGTGCATATAATGTATTAAAGCACTGCTCCTCAGCAGTGCTTTAATACATTATTTTTTATTTAATTTTTTACATGATTGCACACGTAAAAAATGATGATATTCTGTTTCTGTAGCTTACTGGAGTAAACAGGAGGAGATTCACATTTACACATATTACATTTTCCTTTATATTGTATACTTGTGACTAGAAAATGAAATACAAAGTCTTACTTTTGAAAATAATCTCTAATGAGAAACTTGAGCTTGCTTTCACAAACTTACTTTTTAATTTAGGTTTTATATTTGAAATGGCTGCACATAAATCTTAATCAAGATTTTAATAGTTAGCATTGGAACACATATGTTGTAGCAAATGGCAGAATAATGTCTTTTATTCCTCAGCTGGCAGAAACTTCCCCCTCACTGCTAGCCAGAATTCATATAATTTGATCTCTTTAAGTTGCATTTTAAGGGTAAGATGTTTCTTTATTTAAATCCAGCAGCTTTTCTTTTCTTTCACTGACAAATTTAATATCTTATGATAATGTGAATGGATTTAGAATGCAATCATATTTGATATTAGTATTTCTAAATAATAATGAAGATTTTCCTTAAGCCTACACAAATGTTCTGCTATTGGTTTTTAATCATTTTTAAGGTTCATGTATTAGTCTTGATTACTGTCACCAGTAAATCACATTAACCTCATTTATCCAAAGGTAAATTTTGCTTTGAATTCATAAATTTTGTCCATGTACATTTATGTTTTCATGCAAATTGCAGTTTTGGTAATTTTTCTAATTAATTTCTATCAGATGCTCAAAAATTATTAGTTTAGTTCAGTACAGTTCAGTTGCTCAGTCGTGTCTAACTCTTTGTGACCCCATGGACTGCAGCACGCCAGGCCTCCCTGTCCATCACCAGCTCCTGGAGTTTACCCAAACTCATGTCCATTGAGTCAGTAATGCCATCCAACCACCTCATCCTCTGTCGTCCCCTTCTCCTCCTGCCCCAATCTTTCCCAGCATCAGGGTCTTTTCAAATGAGTCAGCTCTTCACATCAGGTGGCCAAAGTATTGGAGTTTCAGCTTCAACATCAGTCCTTCCAGTGAAAACCCAGGACTGATCTCCTTTAGGATGGACTGGTTGGATCTCCATGCAGTCCAAGGGACTCTCAAGAGTCTTCTCCAACACCACAATTCAAAAGCATCAGTTCTTCGGCACTCAGTTTTCTTTACAGTCCAGCTCTCACATCCATACATGACTACTGGAAAAACCACAGCCTTGACTAGATGAACCTTTGTTGGTAAAATAATGTCTCTGCTTTTTAATATGCTATCTAGATTGGTCATAACTTTCCTTCAAAGGAACAAGTGTCTTTTCATTTCATGGCTGCAGTCACCATCTGCAGTGATTTTGGAGCCCCCCAGAGATAAATCAGCCACTGTTTCCACTGTTTCCCCATCTATTTGCCATGAAGTGATGGGACCAGATGCCATGATCTTAGTTTTCTGAATGTTGAGCTTTAAGCCAACTTTTTCACTCTCCTCTTTCACTTTCATCAGGAGGCTCTTTAGTTCTTCTTCATTTTCTGCCACAAGGGTGGTGTCATCTGCATATCTGAGATTATTGGTATTTCTCCCAGCAATCTGATTCCAACCATTTAGATAGTCAGAACTATTTTTTAATATATCTGCATAGTGAGAATGATTCATAAATTAATTTTTAATTCTTCCTTTTTTCCATAAATTCCTGACACAATTCTTTCCCCGGCCAACCAAAGGACTTCAATATAAAACATCAGAAATGGATATTATGATACCATTTATGTAGAAAAAGTTAAAAACAGATGGGATGGCATAGCTTGAATTTCACTAGATTTACCACTTTTACAGTATCATTCAATATAAATTCAGATCTATAGGTAAATTTGCTTATCTGAGGGGCTTTTCTGTGAGTAAAATAAGGTGTTACTGTGTCTCTCGGTTTTCAGAATAAATGCTTGATGTATATCACTTACTCTTTCCTGTCATTGCAGCTGTACCATCAATGCCCACATCTCTGCAGGGTTTTGAGAGTTATTTGTTTCAGTGCTTCCATCTATCACTTTGACTGTTTCATCACCTGTGGTTTGCTTTGGTACTTCTCAGCAAAACCTGTATGGTTCTTCCAAGCCTTTTTCTTCAGGGATTCCTACCAATGCAATTGTGCTAAATCGCTTCAGTTGTGTCTGACTCTTTGTGACACCATGGACTGTAGACCCCAGGCTCCTCTGTCCATGGAATTCTTCAGGCAAGAATACTGGAGTGGGTTGCCATTTCCTTCTCTAGGGGATCTTCCTAACCCAGTGTCTTCGGCACTGTAGGCAGATTCTTTATGTTCTGAGCTACCTTACTAACACAATCACTAACATCCGTAGATTCATCAACCTGCAGTGGAAACGTTTTAATTCTGTAATTTGCCTGTGTGCCATCCGAAATGCTGATGCACCTACTAACAGCATCATTCCAAAGTGCTCCCTTCCTATTCCCTTTGCTTCATTGGTTCTAAACACAGGGCTGACAATTTCTAGGCAGTGGGGAAAGTGAGCCATTATGCAATCACAGGGCACATTTTGGCTTCTAGTTATCAATTGCCTGACTTTTGTCTAGCTTCTTTGTTTGATTTGATATTGTTGTAACTGATCTTTTGAAGTTATTTGTTTATTATTTTGCACTTGGAGTTACTTAGAATAGTTTTTTTTTCCTGTCTAGAGATGAGTATTTTGCGATAACAAGTTGACGTAATTTTCTTGGCATCATTTCTTCATCGTCTTTCTTTTTAAAATTTTAGTTGTGACAACATACACATAACATAAAATTTACCATCTCAACCATTTTCAAGTGCACAGTTCAGTAGCTCTCTGCTCATGTTGTTGTGCAACCAACATCTAGAACCTTTTCATCTTGCAAAACTGAAATTTCACACCCATTACACAACAACTCCCCATTTCTCCTTCCCTTCAGTCCCTGGTTACCACCAAGGTTACTTTCTGTCCCCATGATTTCAACCACTCTAAGTACCTCATATAAGTGGAATTATACAGTAATATTTGTCTTCTTTTGTGACTATTTTGCTTAATTTAGCATAATGCCCTCAAGGTTCATCCATCCACACATGCTGGAACATGTGTCAGGATTTTTTCCTATTTAAGGCTGAATGATATTCCATTCTATGTGTAGACCACACTTTGTTATCCATTCATCCACCAGGACACTTGGGTGCTTCCTCCTTTGGCAACTGTGATTTATGCTGCTATGAAAATGAGTGTACAAATATCTCTTTGAGAGCCTGCTTTCAATTCTTTCGGGTGTATAACCAGAAGTGGAACTGCTGGATCATATAGTAATCCTATTTTTTTTTCTTTTTTTAAAAATTTTATTTTATTTTTAAACGTTACAATATTGTATTGGTTTTGCCAAATATCGAAATGAATCCACCACAGGTATACATGTGTTCCCCATCCTGAACCCTCCTCCCTCCTCCCTCCCCATACCATCCCTCTGGGTCGTCCCAGTGCACCACCCCCAAGCATCCAGTATCGTGCATCGAACCTGGACTGGCGACTCGTTCCATATATGATATTATACATGTTTCAATGCCATTCTCCCAAATCATCCCACCCTCTCCCTCTCCCACAGAGTCCAAAAGACTGTTCTATACATCAGTGTCTCTTTTGCTATCTCATATACAGGGTTATTGTTACCATCTTTCTAAATTCCATATATATGCGTTAGTATACTGTATTGGTGTTTTTCTTTCTGGCTTACTTCACTCTGTATAATAGGCTCTAGTTTCATCCACCTCATTAGAACTGATTCAAATGTATTCTTTTTAATGGCTGAGTAATACTCCATTGTGTATATGTACCACAGCTTTCTTATCCATTCATCTGCTGATGGACATCTAGGTTGCTTCCATGTCCTGGCTATTATAAACAGTGCTGCGATGAACATTGGGGTACACGTGTCTCTTTCAATTCTGGTTTCCTCAGTGTGTATGCCCAGCAGTGGGATTTTTTAAAAAAATTTCAGGAAATTCCATACTGCTTACCATCACAGCTGCACCGTTTTATAATCTCAACAGTGCACAAGTGTTCCAGTTTCTCCACATTCTTGTCAACATGTTATTTTCTGTTTTTTTTTTTTTTAATACTAGCATCCTAATGGATGAGGGGGTATCTCACTGTGGTTTTGGTTTGCAGTTTCCTAATGATTAATGATGTAAATCTTTTCATGTGTTGTTGGCCATTTATATGTTTTTATTGGAGAAATAGCTATTCATTTTTTGCTCATTAAAAAACTGCTGAAAAATATTTATGACCAAATTAATATTTACAGACACAGTAAAATATAGGTACATTTCATATTATGTAAATAGAAAGCAGAATTCAAGTCCTGAAGAAAAAAATTGGTAATGATACTAAGCCTAATATCATTCTATAACATCTGTGATACCATCTTATAGTTTTATAGTTCCTTCAAGTAAAAGCACAAATTCTCCAAATTCCTAAGTGAAGATCTTTCGGTTTGTAGTATATAGATTTAACAATACCTAATCACTAACTTTATTTTTATTGAGGTATAATTGACAAATACAATTGTACATATTTAAAGTGTACAATGTGATGATTTGATATAAGCACACGCTGTGAATGGATTACCACAGCCAGGTTAATTAGCATCCATCACTTCACATAGTTACTTTTAAAATTAATTCTTTTTTGATGAGGATATTTAAGATTTACTCTAATCAAAGTTCAGGTACATGGTGCAGCATTATTAACTATTCTTACTTTGTCATACATTTGATCCTCTGCAGTTACTCATTAATAAAGTTTGTATACTTCAACCAACATCTCCCTGTACTCCCCCTCTCAGCCCCTGGCAACCATTATTTTACTCTCTGTTTCTATAAGTTTGCCTTCCCCCTCTGATCCCACATATAAGTGAATCAGAAATGCTTATAGTGGCCCTTTTCTTCTTCTTTGCTCCTATCTCCATCACTTACATTTAGACATCACTGCTAAGCCAATCTCCCCAGTAGTCCTTTCTGTGTGGTTATTTTCCATTTTTCACTCTACAGTTTTACTGTAGTTTCTTAAGTGGACTCTTTGGCCCTTCCAGGACTACTTTCATCTGTGGATAGCCATTTAATTGTATTTTTTTTGTGGAGGAGCAAAGTCTAGTATATCCTATGCCACCATCTTGCTGACATCACTCTCTCATTTGCCCATCTTTTAATTGGATTATTTTGTTGTTGTTGAATTGTAGGAATTCTTTATATGTTTTGGATGTTGATCTCTTATTAGATACATATTTTACACATATTTTCTCCCATTCTGTTGGTTGCCTTTTCACTCTGTTGATTGTGCCCTTTGATGCACAGAAGTTTTCACTTTTGATGCAGTTCAGTTTATCTATTTTCACTTTTCTTGCCTATGCTTTAGTTATCAGTGCTTCATTTTGATAATTGTCCCATGCCCGTAGGATAAGATTGAAGAAAAAAATAATTATTGTGTGCTTCAATGTATATTTGAGGTACTTCATATTTTAGCACTTAATTTATGACTTTCACATTTTTAAAGCTACAATTTTGCTCATAAATCTTAAGGTATTTGTTGTGCCTACACTGCACAGGCATGTTGATTAGCTAGCTCTGTATTAAGGTCTGAGAAACCCTGAAGGAAAGAAACAGATTTAACTTTGTTTAACCAGGTTTAATCCTGAATTTTCTAAACATGTTCATTATTTTACAGAACACTTACATTTTATAGACTATTGTACAAGTAACTTGAGAGATACTTTGATAAAATCTGAATTCATTGATTTTTCAACATTCTTGGGTATGGGAATATCCCTTTGCTCCAACAACATTAAAATCAAATTCTGATTTCCACCTAGGCTCTAGATCAGGCCCAAGTGATGTTGGGCCACACACACCAGCATAACCAATAAGGAGCTCAGTGGTTGTATCAGTCAGCTATTGCAGCAGTTTAATGCTCCATAACAAAGAAGATATTTATCTTTATTAATTTTGTCCCAAACGGATACTGGAGGTTTTCAGATCAGAAACAAATTTCTTATTCTATTCACAGCAAGAGATGCTTACTAGCCAGAGTAAATTAAAGTTTTAAGAATGCTTTATGGGAGTGATAATCTCAGTCTGTAGGCCGAGCACACAGAGAAATGAATTTCCAGTGTATGTGCAGAAGGAAGAGGCAGCTTTCCCCCCTTTCCCTTCTGAGAGAGCCTCTTCCTAGTCTTAATGAAAGCATCCTTACCTTAATCCTTTGGCATGTAAATAAATCTCTCCAGGGAAAAGATAAGCCCAGTGTCTCCAGTTTTATATCTCAGAGGTATCTTCAAAGTCCCAGACCTCATCCTCCCTTGAAATGTGCACATACCTCCAGAATTAGGTAAATCTCTCTGGAGTTCTAAACTGTTGTAAATTGCCTTTCAGGGTTTGCTTTTAGCCCAGGAAGCAAATCTCAGTGAAAATTGTTTAGAAAGCACTAACTGTGCAAAAACATTAAACACAGTTTCTCTACAATCTCACACTGCCCCAAAACTCAGTGGCTTAAGAGAACTATTATTTCTTGCAAAATTAAACGTTAAGTAGGGGCTTCTGCTGCTCTGGGCCATGCTTAGCTCATCAGTGTTGTTGATTCATGCATCTGTGGTCAGTTGGCAGATGGGCTTGCGGTGGCCTCAGCTGAGTTGGCCTGGGCTCTGCTCTGTGTATCCCGTCATCCTCCAGCAGTGCAGCCCAGCCTTATCCTCACGGCACCAGCAGGGGTCTGAGAGAGAATAAAAATGCACTAAGCCTCCGGACGCCCGGGCTCGGACTTGGTACACTGTCACTTGTGTGCCACATTCTTGTTAGTCACCATAATTCCTAGGGGCAGCCCAGAAGCAAGCGGGGGCGAGGGCAGGGGCAGGGGGCGTATGGGGAGGGGTGGGGAGAGGAGGAAACAGGCTCCGCCTTATGATGGGCGGGGCCTCAAGGGGGTGGATACAGGGAGGAGTGCTGAGCCTGGACCATTTTGGCCATCCATCTTTCACAGAGGTGCTGGGGATAAATTCCTAGTGAGAAACCACGCTGCCCTGCTTCAAAGCAGTGAGTCTACCCCGATTTCCACAATCTAGACAAGAAACATCAGCTCATAGTCTACAAGCCTGTGAGCTGGGGGCAGGTCACACGTGTGTGTGTGTGTGTGTGTGTATGTGCTCTCTCCTTCCCCTATCCTAATCACACTTTTTCCTCTCATTATTTATGCTGTTGAAATAAGATTAAAATGAACATCAAGGATAGCTCCGAAAGGCAAAAGAAAGGATCAAAAGCTAGCAAGTAACATGAGAGATTCGTGATGCAGGCGGAGGGGAGGGCTGGTCCCCAACCCATCCCTAATAGTTGCAGAGCTCAAGGCAAGAGTACAGATGGAGAGCCAAGAGCCCAATGTCAAAATATCTTGGAGTTCTGCATCTGGCCAATACATCAGGTGAAATTTGTTTGAGCTTCCTACATTGACACATATTCCTTTATTATCGCCTGGAGGCCAGGTTTGGGTTTGAAACTCTTGAACTCCTTGAAGGTCTGTGCTGGGAGCATAGGAAGAACTGGTCCCACTGGCCCCCAGACCCTGACCCATTGCCTTCCCTCTTCTCTTTTCATTTCTGACTGCATCCCATTCTGCAAGGGCCTTGTGAGCTAGCATATTCATGCAGGTGTGCATACACACGAGGGTACACTTGTGATCACATGCAAATTCTGGCCACACCCTTTGCACATAGCTGTCTACCTTTTGGCAGCTCAGATCTGGGGAACAACTCACAGATGTCCTACAAGTGGGCTGAGGTCATCTGGACAAGCGATTCTAGGGACCCAGGCACTGAGCTTGTGGTCAGTGTGTGGGTGATGGTAACACAGGCTTTGAGTGGGCTCCTTGTTCTAAGGAATGGGGTGTGGCTGAAGGAGAGCCAAAGGGGGAGATTTCTATTCCCAGGCAGCAGGGCAAAGGCCCCTCTTGCTTGGATCTTAGGGTGGTTCTACGTGGGCCAGCTAGTTTGCTTGATGATAATGGAGGATATAGAGTTGATTTTAAAAAACAAAACTCAGATCTTTAAAAAAAAATTAATTACTATTTTTATTGAAGGATAATTGCTTTACAGAATTTTGTTTTCTGTCAAACCTCAACATGAACCAGCCATAGATATACATATAACTCCTCCCTTTTGAACCTCCCTCCCATCTCCCTCTCCATCCCACCCCTCTAGGTTGATGCTGCTACTGCTAAGTCGCTTCAGTCGTGTCCGACTCTGTGTGACCCCATCGACGGCAGCCCACCAGGCTCCCCCGAACCTGTGATTCTCCAGGCAAGAACACTGGAGTGGGTTGCCATTGCCTTCTCCAATGCATGAAAGTGAAAAGCGAAAGTGAACTAGCTCAGTCGTGTCAGACTCCTAGCGACCCCATGGACTTCAGCCCACCAGGCTACTCCGTCCATGGGATTTGATACAGAGCCCCTGTTTGAATTTCATGTTTGAATGAGCCATACAGCAAATTCCCATTGGCTATCTATTTTATATATGGTAAGTTTCCGTGTTACTCTTTCCATACATCTCACCCTCTCCTCCCCCTCCCCATGTCCGTAAGTCTATTCTCTATGTCTGTTTCTCCATTGCTGCCCTGTAAATAATTTCTTCAGTACCAGTTTTCTAGATTCCTTATATATGCGTTAGAATATGATATTTATCTTTTTCTTTCTGACTTACTTCACTCTGTATGATAGGTTCTAGATTCATTCACCTCATTAGAATTGACTCAAAGGTGTTCCTTTTTATGGCTGAGTAATATTCCACTGTGTATATGTACTACAACTTCTTTATCCACTCACCTGTTGATGGACATCTAGGTTGCTTCTATGTTCTAGCTATTATAAATAGTGCTGCAGTGAGCAATGGGATACACGTGTCTTTTTCAATTTTGGTTTCCTCAGGGTATATGCCTAGGAGTGGGATTGCTGGGTCATATGGTGGTTTTTTTCCTCATTTTTTAAAGGAATCTCCATACCATTTTCCATAGTGGCTGTATCAATTTACATTCCCACCAACAGTGCAAGAGCATTCCCTTTACTCCACGCCCTCTCCAGCATTTATTGTTTGTAGACTTTTTGATGGTGGCCATTCTGACCAGTGTGAGGTGATATCTCATTGTAGTTTTGATTTGCATTTCTCTAATAATGAGTGATGTTGAGCATATTTTCATGTATTTGTTATCCATCTGTATGTCTTCTTTGGAGAAATGCCTGTTTAGGTCTTTCTCCCACTTTTTGATTAGGTTGTTTGTTTTTCTGGTATTGAGTTCTATGAGCTGCTTATATATTTTGGAAATTAATCCTTTGTCAATTGTTTTATTTGCTATTATTTTCTCCCATTCTGAGGGTTGTCTTTTCACCTTGCTTATAGTTTCCTTTGCTCTGCAAAAGCTTTTAAGTTCAATCAGGTCCCACTTGTTTACTTTTGTTTTCATTTGTATTACTCTAGGAGGTGGGTCATAGAGGATCTTGCTTTGATTTATGTCATTGAGTGTTCTGCCTATGTTTTCCTCTGAGAGTTTTATGGTTTCCGGTCTTATATTTAGGTCTTTAATCCATTTTGGGTTTATCTTTGAGTATGGTGTTAGGAAGTGTTCTAATTTCGTTCTTTCACATGTGGCTGTCCAGTTTTCCCAGCACCACTTAGTGAAGAGACTGTCTTTGCCCCCTTGTATATTCTTGCCTCCTTTGTCAAAAATAAGGTACCCATGGGAGCATGGGTTTATTTCTGGCTTTCTATCTTGTTCCATTGGTCTATATTTCTGTTTTTGTGCCAGTACCATACTGTCTTGATGACTGTAGCTTTGTAGTATAACATGAAGTCAGGAAGGTTGATTCCTCCAGCTCCATTCTTCTTTCTCAAGACTGCTTTGGCTATTTGGGGTCTTTTGTGTTTCCATATGAATTATGAAATTTTTGGTTCTAGTTCTGTGAAAAATGCCATTAGTAATTTGCTAGGGATCTGTAGATTGATAGGAATCTGTAGATTGCTTTTGGTGGTATAGTCATTTTCACAATATTGATTCTTCCTACCCAGGACCGTGGAATACCCCTCCATCTGTTTATGTCATCTTTGATTTCTTTCATTAGTGTCTTATAATTTTCTGTGTACAGTTCTTTTGTCTCCTTAGGTAAGTTTATTCCTATATATTTAATTCTTTTTGTTGTAATGGTGAATGGGATTGATTCCTTAATTTCTCTTTCTGATTTTTCATTGTTAGTATATAGAAATGCAAGTGATTTCTGTGTATTTGTTTTGTATCCTGCAACTTTGCTAAATTGTTTAATTAGCTCTAGAAACTTTCTGATACTATCATTAGGGTTTTCTATGTACAGTATCATGTCATCTGCAAATAGAATTTCACTGCTTCTTTTCTTATCTGGATTCCTTTTATTCCTTTTTCTTCTCTGATTGCTGTAGCTAGGACTTCCAGAACTATGTTGAATAATAGTGGTGAAAGTGGACACCCTTGTCTTGTTCTTGATCTTAGGGGGAATGCTTTCAGTTTTTCACCACTGAGAATAATGTTTGCTGTAGGCTTATCATTTGTAGCCTTTACTATGTTGAGGTAGGTTCCTTCTATGCCCATTTTTTGAAGAGTTTTAATCATAAATGGGTGCTGAATTTTGTCAAAGGCTTTTTCTGCAACTATTGAGATGATCATATGGTTTTTATCTTTCAATTTGTTAGTATGGTATATCACATTGATTGATTTGTGTATACTGAAGAATCCTTTCATCCCTGGAATAAACCCAACTTGATCATGGTGTATGAGTTTTTTGAAGTGTTGCTGAATTCTAAAACTCAGATCTTCTTATTTATTCTTTTTTTTTTTTTACTTTTTATTTTGTACTTGGATACAGCCAATTAACAATGCTGCAATAATTTCAGGTGAATAGCTAAGGGATTCTAACATACATATACATGTATTCATTCTCCCCCAGATTCCCCTCCCATTCAGGCTGCCACATAACATGGAGCAGAGTTCCCTGTGGTATACAGTAGGTCCTTGTTGGTTATCCATTTTAGACATAGCAGGATGAGCATGTCCATCCCAAACTCTGCAACTATCCCTCCTTCCCAATCCCTCCCCCATAGCAACCATAAGTTAGTTCTCTAAGTCTGTGGATCTCTTTATAAAACTCAAATTCTTTTAAAGTAACTTCTTCCCCAATGACTGTTTTCCCCCAGTTCCAGCCTAGTCACTAGTTATGGCAGCAGTATCGTTTAGGAAAGGAAGGAGAGCAAAGAAGATGCCAGGATGGGTCCCTAGAGTCAGAGGACCCCAGACATGGCCTGAGATAGCAGCAGCAGCAGGCCAGCCTCTGCCAAGTACAGCTCTGACATCTCAGAACACTCAGCCCCTGAAACATCCCGGTATAGCCCACACACAGAGGATAAAGCCGCTCCCCACCCCCCCCCAACCCCCTTCGCAAAACCAACATGCCACAATCAAACCATGGACCTCACATCCATACAAGGACTTTCAGGTGAATGTTCATAGCAGCTTTATTTATAAGAGCCAGAAACCAAAAGCAACCCAAATGCCCTTCAACAGGTGTATGGATAAAGAGATCACAGTCAAAGGACATACAAGGCTGCTAACAATAAAAATGAAGAAATGATCAATGCACACAGCATCAGGGATAAATCCCAATTATACTGAGTGAAAAAAAGTCCAGCCTGAAAAATAATGCATACTGTATAATTCCATTTCTATAACAGTCTAGAAAAAGCAAATCTATAGTGACAGAAAGCAGATTCATATTTGCCTGAGGATGGAAGTGGGAGTGGGAAGGAGGAGGAGGAAACTTTCTGGGGTGATGGATATGTTCGTTATCTTGATTATAGTGATGGTTTCCCAGTTGTATACATATGTCAAAAATTATCAGACTGTACACTTCAAGTAAGTTCAATTTATTGTATGATTATGGACAATCTGCTGTCTGCAAACTGATGAACCAGGGGAGCAGTAGTGTAACTTGGTCCGAGTTCAAAGGCCTGAGAATCAAGGGGGCTGATGTTGTAAGTCCTGATTTCAATCTAAAAGCTTAAAAATCTCACAGTATTCGAGGGCTGGAGGAAGTGGATGTCTCAGTTCAGGCAGAGAGCAAATTTGCCCTTCCTCTCCCTTTCTGTTCTATTCAGGCTCTCAAAGAGTGGTTGAGCCCACTCGCACTGGGGAGAATGATCTTGACTTGGTCTACTGATTCTAATGCCACTCTCTTCCTGAGACACCCTCATAGACTCACTCAGAAATAATTTTTACCAGCTCTGTGGGCATCCTTTAGCCCAGCCAAGATGACCCATGAGCTTAACTGTCACAGCTAGTACGTGCTGTGTATCTTTAATGTGTTTGGCAGCATGTCAGATAGTCAATAGGAGGAGATGAAACAGTCATTACCTCCTTGGTACCCATTTCCCCTTTCCCCTTCTCAGTAGCTCTTGGTTTTTGTTTGGAGGTCCAGATCAACCAGCTTGATCCTAGCCCTGGACGCAGTACACTAGGCCCAGGCAAAACTCATCGGCACAGTTGATCCCCACCCGCTACATTCAGCGGCCATCAGGTGTGGCTGTGAGACCTTCCTCTTGGAGTCCATGACAAAGTTGTCTCTCTTCCTCTGAGCCATGTGATCTGACCCTGGAGGCCTGGAATGACTGTAACTGTTTTCGCATCAGTGAAACTGAGGGTAAAGCCTACAGACAGGGGAGGGCAGGGAGAGAAAGAAAGATGGAGAAAGAGAATGTAGGGCTTTAACACTCTGTGGTCCTTTGAATTAACCCATGTCTGAAGGCCACAAAGCTTTTCGACTTTTTAGTTAGGGATTAATATGTTCTTTTTATTATTTAAGCCAATTTGATTTGGATTATCTGTTACTTGCAACTGGAAATATGCTGATGGATGCAGAATTCAAGAGTATAATCCCTTATCCTAAATCCTGGAAGCCTGGCATGTTTCTAATTCAGAATTTTTCAGATTTAGAAAAGTAATCCAGTTCATAAACTAAACATTACATAACACCACAAGTGGAGTCTGGGCAGCACTCTGCAAGCAACGCAAGTATTTCTGCAGTGAAGCATATGAATATTCATAGTAGGAAGAAAAATTAAAAGTATAAATAGCCTTACATTGGTTCAGGTCAAGTTTTGCTGCCTTGGGAGTTTGTTTCCAACTTTGGGAAGAAAATGCTATGGCTATTTGAGCATTTTGGATTCCAGAGTTACAGATAAAGAATTGTGGTTCATATTTGCAGGAACATGAATGGACCTAGAGATGATCACACTTACTAAGTGAAGGAAGTCAGACAGAGAAAGACAAATATCATGTGCTGCTGCTGCTAAGTCACCTCAGTCATGTCCAACTGTGCGACCCCATAGACGGCAGACCACCAGGCTCCCCCGTCCCTGGGATTCTCCAGGCAAGAACACAAGAACAAGAAAAGGTCACCATTTCCTTCTCCAATGCATGAAAGTGAAAAGTGAAAGCAAAGTCGCTCAGTCGTGTCCGACTCCTAGCGACCCCATGGACTGCAGCCTACCAGGGTCCTCCGTCCGTGGGATTTTCCAGTTAAGAGTACTGGAGTGGGGTGCCATTGCCTTCTCCAAAATATCACATGATACTACTTAAATGCAGAATTTTAAAAAATGGTACAAATGAACATATTTACAAAACAGACACAGACTATGCTTCAATCAAAAAAAAAGAAAGAAAGAATTGTGGCTCATTCAATAATTCTTCCTTCTTTTAAGTTCCTTTTGTCCAGTTGGAAGACAGTATTTTAATAATCAAAACATTCTAGGCTAAGGCCATCCGAAACCAGTGCTACATTTTGTGGTGCAGTCAGTGTATTGCAGATGCACTAAACATGGTGAATATTTACTAACAGAATGAACAAACTGACCAATAAATGTGTATTGAGAATCTACTGTGTTGAGAGCACAGAGAAAGAACAAAGGGAAGGAAAGGATTAACCAGTTAGTAAAACGATCCTGGCAGTCACAAAAGGCTAAATAGCAATTCCTTGGTTGAATGAATACACAGTAGGTCTGTAATCGTTAACTGTCCTCTGCCTACTAGTGGTTTTTTTCTTTAGAAAAAAAAAGCCAGGTTTGGACAGGTTCGGACAGTAGGGGAGGGGTGGGGCGCGAGTGAAGGGAGGGTGCCTGGCTGGAGTCCTAGAGAAAGGAACTCCCAGAGTGTGGGGGACAGGAGGATGGGCACGGGTCACGGAGGCCCTCAAATCCTAAGTTAGAGAATTTGGTCCTAATGCTACAGGGGAGGGAGTGTGGGGTCACTCAAAAGCTGCTTCCAATCTTTTCAGAGGATGTGGAAAAAAGATGGGGTTTGGAGTCAGGCAGACCTGGGACCAGATTTTGGCTCTGCCACTTGTAGCATGAGTTTGGATGAGTTCATTTTCTCAATTAAAAATGATTTTTCGAGCATGTGTTGAGGAATCCAGATAATGAATACATGTGAAAACATCTAGTTCTGGGGGCTGCCAGGTAAGAGATGCTCATTCAGTGATGCTCACGATTTTTATCTGCTGTTCCACACACTGTGTCGGTGGTTGGGAAATGGAACATGGGACTATCCCGCCAGCCTCGCTTGCCTTCTGCTAGCTGCCCCATCCTTCTCTAACTGAATAGTGTCTTGAGTATAACAGTTACCGTAATTTGGAAGTTATATATGAGAGGGAGAAAAAGTCTACTTCTGCCAAAATGTCAGCCCTGGCTTTTCAGGGATAGCATTCAGTTCAGTTCAGTCTCTCAGTCGTGTCTGACTCTTTGTAACCCCACGAGTTGCAGCATGCCAGGCCTCCCTGTCCATCACCAACTCCCGGAGTTCACTCAGACTCATGTCCTTTGACTCAGTGATGCCATCCAGCCATCTCATCCTCTGTTGTCCCCTTCTCCTCCTGCCCCCAATCCCTCCCAGCATCAGAGTCTTTTCCAATGAGTCAACTCTTCGCATGAGGTGGCCAAAGTATTGGAGTTTCAGCTTTAGCATCAGTCCTTCCAAAGAACACCCAGGACTGATCTCCTTTAGAATGGACTGGTTGGATCTCCTTGCAGTCCAAGGGACTCTCAAGAGTCTTCAACACCACAGTTCAAAAGCATCAATTCTTTGGTGCTCAGCTTTCTTCACAGTCCAACTCTCACATCCATACATGACCACTGGAAAAACCATAGCCTTGACTAGATGGACCTTCGTTGGCAAAGTAATGTCTCTGCTTTTCAATATGCTATCTAGGTTGGTCATAACTTTCCTTCCAAGGAGTAAGCGTCTTTTAATTTCATGGCTGCAGTCACCATTTGCAGTGATTTTGGAGCCCCCCAAAATAAAGTCTGACACTTTCCACTGTTTCCCCATCTATTTCCCGTGAAGTGATGGGACCAGATGCCATAATCTTAGTTTTCTGAATGTTGAGCTTTAAGCCAACTTTTTCACTCTCCTCTTTCACTCTCATCAAGAGGCTTTTTAGTTCCTCTTCACTTTTTGCCATAAAGGTGGTGTCATCTGCATATCTGAGGTTATTGCTATTTCTCCCGGCAATCTTTTTTTTTCCCGGCAATCTTGATTCCAGCTTGTGCTTCTTCCAGCCCAGCGTTTCTCATGAGGTACTCTGCATGTAAGTTAAATAAGCAGGGTGACAATATACAGCCTTGATGTACTCCTTTTCCTTTTTGGAACCAGTCTGTTGTTCCAAGTCCAGTTCTAATTATTGCTTCCTGACCTGCCTACAGGTTTCTCAAGGGGCAGGTAAGGTGCTCTGGTATTCCCATCTCTCAGAATTTTCCACAGTTTATTGTGATCCACACAGTCACTAGCTAACCTAAGAATCCATTTCTGTTCTTTGTAGAGGTTGCAGCAATTATTATTGTTGTTGTTATTGCTGTTGCTGTTATTACCATAATAAATTCTATGGACCACTGACCGTATGTGGGACACAGCTCAAGACATAGAACCAGATTCCCTGCTTAGTTCCTACAAGTAGAATCCACTTTTATCCCTTGACTTTCAAAATCATCCAGACAACAGTGGTCTCTTGGAGTAAGATTCATTACTATTGGTATCTGAGTCACAGACATTTTCACAAGGATCATTATCAGGCTGTTGAGACATGACTTTTTGCAAATTGTCTGCCTGGAAGCCATAAAAATGTGTCGCTAAGATCATCCACCGGAAGGAGCAAGGTTGACCAATGACTCCAATGGGATCCAAGATGGCACCTGCATGGAGGCCATGCTTGCCCAGGGCTGATCCCAGTTAACAACTCTGCGAGGCAGGGGACTGTGGCAGCCCCATTTCTGCAGGATGGGGACTCCTTAGATGAGCTATTTTGCTTCAGAGACTCTTTATCAGTTTGGCGGGAGCTTTCTTAGAATAACGCTGAGTTCTGAGAGTTTTCCACATCATCCTTCTTTCCCTCTGTCCCTCCATGGTCCAGACTGGCACCACCATCTGTAGGTTCACTTTCCCTTTCCTGCTCCCTCTCTTCTGTCCTTCAGACATTTCCCTCAATAAAAATCTCTTACCATCTGGGTATCGGCTTCCAGAAGGCTTCAACTAACATGACTTCATACAGCATCTTGACTGGTGCAGCTGGTCATGAGGGCAGAGGCAAGGCTGGGACCTCTAGGCCACTTCTGCCTTCCCCTTGTCCCTCAAGCCTGCTCTCAGACTTGGGCTGGCCCACCAGCGCATCTTTGTCCCACATAGATTAGATAAGATTTTTCCTTCTCTGCAAAAGTTCTCGGTGTGTATTTATTTGCTGACGGCTCCTGGCTGTTTTTGCTCTGAAACAGACACCAGCCTAGATCAAAGATGAAAGCATCTAGAGTTGGCAGCCTAAAGCAGCTACCATACAAATCGGCATCTCAGCCCCATTCATTGTTTTAAACAGGAAAATGAATCTTCTGGTTTCGCAAATTACACCTGGTCATGTA
The DNA here is from genome assembly GCF_055505025.1 of Bos grunniens. Classification (NCBI taxonomy): domain Eukaryota; kingdom Metazoa; phylum Chordata; class Mammalia; order Artiodactyla; family Bovidae; genus Bos; species Bos grunniens. The sequence goes on from NC_141180.1 coordinate 54,219,313, forward strand.
GAGATAACAGTGAATTATAGCTTTCAGAGAAGCCATCCTTTAAAGAGGACATGCATGTTTCATGGTATTTAAGTCGACATTTGAATGTCAAAGGGAGTGTTTGTGTGGCACTTTATCAAAAGTAATGTGACAGATGCTTATTCATCACCCCTAAGATACCAAAGAGAGGGAAAGAAAGAATATGGTCTCTGTCCAGGTTGCTTTGCCATATTTCTGAATCACTACGTGATTGAGTAGATTGTGATGGGAATCAGTTGGGTACTGACTTTGGCAGAGAGCTCCCATCAGTTTCAAACTCACTTCCCCATGGCATTGGACCTGGGAGCACCTGCCTCTCTAAGACCAGCTGGCCAACCCTCAGATTTGCCTGGGTGTATAATCAAGAATGGCTCAGTGATAAAGAATTCACCTACAATGCAGAAGACAGGGATTCAATCCCTGGGTCGGGAATATTCTCTGGAGGAGGAAGTGGCAACCCCCTCCGGTGTTCTTTCCTGAAAAACCCCATGGACAGAGGAGCCTGGTGGGCTATAGTCCAAAGGGTTGCAAAGAGTCAGACATGACTGAGCAACTGAGCACAGCACAGAATTGAGAGGGTGAGAGATGCAGAGGGGGAAGGAGTGTGAGCCAGAACCTGCTGCGTGACTGGACTTCTGTCCTACCCTGTGGAGTCCTGGTCCACACGTCCCTTGGGCTCCGGTGCCTTGAGAAATTGGTGGACATGCTGGAACCCCCAGTGTCACCTGGATTCTGTGGAACACCCCCATGGACCTGGCAGATTTCCAGCTTTGTTTGTGACTCACAGCAACCTGGCTCCCCAGTCTTAGTGGCCCTTTAGGATCTAGCCTGCACTCGCCCTTCATTTATACCCTGCACTTCATTTATCTTCTGTGATCTTGACTACTATGGCCAATATCTCAATGAAATTGATGATGCTTGTTGAACCCAGGTCTCCCCCTGAGTCCCTCTCATGCAGGTCTGACTGCAGCGTTTGACCTAAGCATCACTCACTCCTGACCCTCCCTCCTCTCAAGGGCCTCCCAGCTTCTTCTCCTGCCTCTCGGATATTCTTGCTTCCTCCCTCCCCTTTGGTTGACCTCCAAGGACAGATTTTCATCTCTCTTCTTTCTCAAACATCGCTCTAGGAGGGCATACTCTGCTGCCTGCAGTGGAGCGGCTTTTTAAGAACAAGGTGTCCTTATGTTTTCCAGGGACAGAAGTGTGGTGTCACCCTCCCAACACCCCATGCCACCATCATGACCCTACAAGTCTTCAGTAAAGCTGACCAGCCCCTGCTTTCCTGTGTGAGTAGTTTGGAAGAAAAATCAAGGAAACGGGGTGCGTTCCACCTCCCAAGTCAGAGAGAAGGCCCTAGTTTCAAGGAGGGAGACAGAACGAGATCAGTGTCCAAAGGCCAAACTGTTGAGACCATGTAAAACACACCTGGCCTCCATCACTTCTCATCTTCTCGTCCGCCTCACCGGTCCTCACCATCATGCTCCCTTGCCTTGGTGGTTGCATCTTTCCTTACTGGCCTTGCTGCTTTCCCCCTAGTGCCAACCCAGGTCAGAAAGAGCTGTTAAGTTTCTTCTCATGTCACTCAGAGGACAATAAAAAGGCAAAGAAAGTCTTTCTAGGGGTCTACAAGGCCCTACACAATCCACCTCCCCATGACTTATTAATAAACTTCACCTCCTCTTCTCTCTTTGCCCATTTCACGCCAGCCTAGTTGGCCCTTTTGCTATACTGCTGGTGTGTGGGTTTAGCTCCTTGCCAGTCCATCTGCCTGGATTACCCTTCCTTCAGTTCCTCACATGGCTCACTCAAACAGCTCCTTCATAGTTTTGCTCAAATGCCACTTATCTCAGTGTGGCCTTCTCTAACCATTATATTCACGCCTGATATTCTTCAGCCTCTCCTGCTCACCCTTCCTCTCTCCCTGCTTGATTCTCCTCCATAGCACTTGGGTTCTAAATACTATATAATTTACTTATTATTTTAGTTGTAGTATGCTTCTGCTCACTAGGATAGAAGTTCCATCACTTTCCCAATGTGATGGCAGTAAGTTTTGTCTGTTTGTCCCCTGCTCCATCCCTAGACCCTAGCACAGGGCCTGCCCACAGTAGAGGCTCCCCCTTGGCTGCTGAGTAGACAGCAGCCTACTTATTTGCCTCCTCCCCCGGCCCTCTGCCCTGGGTGCACCAGGCTCCTTCCTCTGTGCCTTTCTGCCCTCTGATGACACGCTCAGCTGGCCCCACCCAACCTGCTCAGATCTGCCCTAGTTCTTCACCGTGTCTTTTTTTCTTTTTTTAATATTTATTTGTTTATTTGGCTGCATCAGATCTTAGTTGCACTGTTGGGATCTTCTATCTTCATGGCAACAGTGGGATCTTTATTTTATTATTTTATTTTTTTCAGATAGTAAATATTTTGCTTTTTTATTTTTAATTTTTTTATCTTATTTTATTTTTTAAAAATATTTCAGTTCCGTTCAGTCGCTCAGTCATGTCTGACTCTTTGCAACCCCATGGACCGCAGCACACCAGCCCTCCCTATCCATCACCAACTCCTGGAGTTTACTCAAACTCATGTCCACTGAGTTGGTGATACCATCCAATTTATTGGAGTGTAATTGCTTTACAACTGTAGAGTATGTGGGATCTTTAGTTGAGGCCTGCAAACTCTTAGTTGAGGTATGTGGTATCTACTTCCCTGACCAGGGGTCGAACCTAGGTCCCCTACATTGGGAACGAAGAGTCTTAGCCACTGGACCATCAGGGAAGCCCTTCCCCTGTCTTTCTAACCATACCACTATGTCAAGGAGATGGTCAAGGGCCTCCTCCTCCAGGCAACCCTCTCAGTTCATTTCCTCCCACGCTGAGTTCTCCCTTCACCGAGTTCTTTTGCTTTTATGACTCTGGACAGATGTGGTGGCTGTAATGGACCTCAATCACCTGGGGAACAAATAGTCAAATCGAATAAATTCCTTGGGGAGGAATTGCTTCCGTTTTTCCCCTAAACCTTGTGAGTCCTCCAAGAAGACAGAAAGAGGAGAAGGGCAGGGGCCACTGCAGAGAGACGGCTGTCAGATGGACAAACCCCGAAGGATGTTCCTAGCAGCCCAGAGGACAAATGTGTGAGGTGCACGTGGTCAGCCCCAAGGAAACAAGTGGCAGCAGTCAGGCCTGGGGATGCCACAGCCACAGCGGTCTGGGGGAGACATGAGCTGCCCTGGGACTCCCTGCAGGAAAGGGGACTGTGGCAACCTTGGCTTTCGTGTGTTGATGAGCTCTGTCACTGAGATGACCCTCAGTCTTTGGGGTCCACAGGCACCATCCATACTAGGTATTTGCTCCAAGGACAGTAGACTGTCATTTGTTGATCAGATTTATTCAGATGACAAATATACTAGAGAGTTTGGCAGGAATGCTGCATTGAAAAGAACAGTGCCTCCTTAACCCTTCAAACATAGTCTGTGGGAGATTCATCCATAGAATAGAGTCTTTCCAGAATGGATGGCAGCTCGTCTTATGCACAAATGGTCAGGGCCACACATAACAGCATTCAATTTCTTTCTCATTTTCTCATGTGCACTCGTCATTCTTAGCAGGCTGATGATTCTGTGAATGGCCGGGACCATGTCATGCTGCGCTGTCTCTTCCAAAATGCCTAATTCTGAGCACACAGTAGATTCTAAGTAATTTTTTGATTGACTAATCAATAAATAAAAGAGAAACATCTTCCTGTTTCCACGTGAGGGATGTAAATGTACAGATGTAACGCCTCATCGTTTTTTGAGAATTCAGCCTTGGCATTACTCTGTATCTTCTGTCCCCACAAAATTGTGCTGCATGTAAAGGGAGAAAATAGCTTTTGAAATAGATTGAGGGGCTTGGGAATTATTCCAAGAGAGAGTGTTCATCAGCTTGTGACAGAGAGTCAGAGAAGGATGGCTTGGGCTGTAGAGGGCAAGTTCATGCAAAGTGCAGTGGCAGCTCTGACAAGTTCAAGCTCATGTGAATGAGCAAAGCACAGGACCTGCCTCTGAACAGCCAGTTTTAGAATGGCTTGCCCCCCCACCAACCCCCAGAGTACACCTGGGGTCTCCCGTCCCACCAGAGACCCTCTCCCAGCACACTTCTGCTGATAAGGTGGCATCCTGTGGGAAAGACCGTATCTCTTTCTTTCTCTGGGAAAGACCGTGTCTCTTTCTTTCTCTGGGACCCAGGATCTTTGGGGCAGTGGGAGTAACAACCATTCCTTCTCTTAGCAGAGATTCAGAGCAAGTCACCCAGAGCTGTTTGCAGCCCTTGCAGGTATGAGTTGGGAGTTTCTGCAAGGACTGCTTTGCCCCAGTAGCCTACCAACTGTGGAGTAACATGAAGTCCTCCAGCTGATGGGGCACCAGGAGGATACAGAGAGGGTACTGAAACCTCGCTTTCACCACCTCCCAGGACTGCTGAGAGCCTGCTCTGCTCCCAGCCCCACTGCGTCCATCCTGGAAGCTTGTTCAGATCATCTCACCCCAGAACAAAGCAAACACCTTGTGTTCTGGGATCTGCAGTATCCCTGCCAGCTCCAGGAAGCTGTGGCTCTAAATTCAAGGCTTAACCAGGAGATGATGCAGGCCCTCTGCTTCTTTCCTCCGCCGCCTGCACTTGCTGTTTCATCGTGTTCCTTATCTCCTCTGCCTTATTGGACTGAAAGTAAAGAGAAACACAGATCTATCGCTTTCACAATTTGTTGGCAGCTCAGATTCACCAGTCTTGCAGCTGTTTGCAGTTCTTGGAAACAGTGTTGGTTGGGGAAAGATGACGGGACCACAGCCTGGTAGGGGAGACAGAAGTGCGATAGGATAAATCCAGGTAAAGGTTCTTGGAAGCACAGACAGGAAGTGGCCAGCTGCTCGGGGATATGAGAGGAAACTGAAGGGGGGCTGGCAGCTGAATTGAAGAGATGAGTCTTCAGGAGAGCTCAGAAGTTTCCCAGCCTTCATCTTTGTTGCACCATCTGCCAAGAAAACACTCCCTTGGCAATTACTGTGGCTGGTTCTTTTTCTTTCTTTCTTTTTTATGTTAAGATTTTAGTTTTTAGAACAGTTTTAGGTTCATAGCAAAATTGAGGGGATGGTAAAAAGATTACCCATACACCCGCTGTGAACACATGCAGTCTTTCCCATTATCAACATCCTCTACCAGAGTGGTCCATTTCTTACAGTGATGAACCTATGCAAACACATCACTGAAAGTCCATAATTTACATTACACTTCACTCTCAGTGTTGTACATTCTTTGGGCTGGATGGCTAGTTCTTTTCATTCTTTAGCTCTCATTTCAAACATCCTCTCCCTAAACTGAAGTGTTCATCAGTGGATGAGTAGAAAAACAAAATGTGGGATAAACAAAATATCCCATACAATGGAATATTATTCAGCCTTGAAAAGGAGGGAAAGTCTTTTTTTTTTTTTTTTTTGAGAGCAGCAACCTGAGCTCACTTCCATTTATTTACTTATCTTTTTAAACTTTTCATTTTGTACTGGGATATAGCCGATTAACAATGTTGTGATAGTTTCAGGTGAACAGTGAAGGGACTCAGCCAGACACATACATGTATCCATTCTCCCCCAAACTCCCTTTCCATTCAAGCTGCCATATAACATTGAGCAGAGTTCCACCTGTTATACAATAGGTGAAAAGGAGGGAAATTCTGATACATGTTTCAATATGGATGAAGCTTGAGGATGTCATGCAAGTGAAATGAGCTGGTCACTGAGGATGAATGTTGTGTGATTTTGATTCTTTGAGGTACCAAGAGAAGTCAAATTCACAGGCAGGAAGCACAATGGTGGCTGCTGGGAGGTGAGGGGGAGACAGGGAAAGGGGAGTTAGTATTTAATGGATATGAAATTTAGGTTTGGGATGATTAAAATTTTCTAGAGGTGGAAGGCAATGATAGTTGTATAGTAATATGAATGTACTTAATGCTACTGAACTGTACACTAAAAAATGGTTAAAAGGGTAAATTTTATATTATCTACGTTTTTCAATAATGGAAAAAATAAGATGCAAGATACAACTGAACAAAAGTCACCTCCTCAGAGAGGCCTTCCCTGGCTTAAGTTTCCTGATATAGGTGAGGAAGGATTAAAAAGAGGAGAGCTACAAGTCTGGGAGAGGAAGGAAAATGAGGAAAAAAAGTATTTCAGGCAGCATATGATGGAACACTGATGGAAAACTCAAGATTTCCAACCTCTGTCTTTAGAAAATGGTGCCACTGCCCAGAAATAGACATATCCAATGATGAGCTTGTCTCAGATGAACACAGAAGTGATGGTGAGCTTGGTTTTGGCCAGGCTGAGTGTGAGCTCCAGAGAGGGCATCCTGGAGGAGGCAGCAGGCAGACAGCAAACATTTAGGGCATTTCTGTAGCACAGGAGAGAAGCTGGACCAGGAGTTAGAGATTTAGGCCTGCATGGAGATGGCTGAAGCCTTGAGAAGGGAGAGTCATGGACAAAGTCTAGGGTCAAAGCCTTCTCCAAAGAGCTCTTTTTTTAAATTTAAAAAAAAGATTTAGACTTAGTGTTTATCGCATGATTATTTATATATTATATACTATTTTTGGAATAATTATATTTATTTCTCTATTTTGGCTCTGTTGGATCTTCGTTGCTGCACGGGGACCTTCTCTAGCTGCAGGGAGTGGGGGCTGCTCTCTAGTGGTGGTGCAGGCTCTCACTGTGGTGGCTTCTCTTGTTGCAGAGCACAGGCTCTAGGGTGTGTGGACATCAGTAGTTGTAGGTCCTGAGCTCTAGAGCACAGGCTCAGTAGTTGTGGTGCTCAGGCTTAGTTGCTCCTCATGTGGGATTTTCTGGGATCAGGCATCGAATCTGTGTCTCCTGCACTGGCAGGTGGATTCTTTACCACTGAGCCACCAGGGAAGCCCTCCAGAGAGCTCTTAACTGCTGCTTAATGTTTCGTGTGGTTGTTTGGCTTCCCTATTTGATTGTAAACTTAACTGCTCTTCTACTTTCTCAAAGGTGACTTGGTAAATGACCTCTTTTAGCTTCAGTTTCCTCAACTCTAAACTCTAAAATGGGACTAATAATACCTACCACATAGATAGCTGGGAGGATGAAAAGAGTTCATCTCCTAGAGTGACTAGCATCATGCCTGGAACAGGACAGGTACACAATGAACACAGAATATTGTCTTGATGTGATTTATTTGTTTTAAAACCAAACAGTGTTCTTGCATACCTGCCAGATGTGCAAACATTTCCTGGTCACTCAGGGTACGTGACAGTGGGCGGGAGGAGCGGGATGAGGCTGGAGGGATTGAGGTGCGGGTTCTATTCTTGTCACTTCCTCCTGTCCAGCCCTGAGGTGGCTTCCTAATTAATCTTGGGAGAACCGTCCTTTCCTTGGTTTATAACAGTCACTCCTATAATATATAGGAGGGGAATGGTATATGGTTGCAGATTCAACTGAAAACAGTCTTTCCCAGTAGCCACAACCCACATACTGCTCTGAAGCCCTCTCTAGCACAGGCATCCTGTTCTCCTTGCTCTCTATGGGACTGCTTCTGCTGGACAGATGGGCGGTTGCCAGAGGACGGGCAGGGCCCTGAACAAAAGAGAAAACAGCAGGGACTCATCTTTCTTGGAACCCAGCCTTAGGCAGCCCAGAATCCCACGGTCTCCCCACCTTTCTTGTTTTTCTGCTGGGGTTTGAGGCCATCCGCTCCCCTCAGGAGACACCCAGGTTGATCTGACCAATGTTATTTGCTCTCTGCTAGTCTGTGCTCCCAGAGAGGGAAGGGGAAGAAGAGTTTAATTAGGTCTCTAAGTTTCCAGAGGCCAGCAAGAGTGCCCTCAGGGTGTCGATGTGTGAGTAGCTTTGGGCTAGTTCTGAGTTATTTTTAGGACTATAAGAAATCAGCCCTGAGTCACTGCACAGGCTCCCAGGAATCCGTGGACAAGGAGCTCTCTATCTCTGGCGTGGAGGGGAAGGAGGGCCTTACCTTGACCTTGCTGCTTTTCCCTCTCAGAAGCCAAGTAGAGGATCCTAGGGGGGCTCAGACAAGGGTGTGCAGCGTATATGTAGAAATACAACTCCTCCCCACCCCCATGCTCATCCCATCTCCCCACCAATTTTTCCTAAGCTATTTTGAAACAGTCATGACAAGGTTTAGAATGGGTTTAAGTTCAGGTGACAGTGAGGATTCTCTGCAAAGATCTGGAAAGCCAGATGTGCTCTTATAGACAGGAAGAGGGCTGGACTTAGCCATTGCGGGGAAAATGGCAGCTATTTCTCCCACTACTCTGGTTTGGCAACACACACACATGCCTTCTGATATCTTAAAGAAAAACTCAGATTGTAAAAAAAATAAATTTTGACCTAACTTCCAAGTTACAGAGAAGTGGCAAGATTAGTACAAAGAATGTGACTCAAATACAGGCATACTTCACAAATATTGCAGGTTTGGTTTCAGAAAAGTGAGTCACTCTAATTTTTTGTTACCTAGTGCACATCAAAGTTATGTTTGTAGTCTATTAAGTGCGCAATAGCATGACTAAAAAAGCATATATAACTTAATTAAAAATATTTTATTAAGAAATGCTAACCATCATCTGCACCTTCATAGTCTTTCTGCAATAGTAACGTTAAAGATCACTGGTCACAATCACCGTAACAAATAATAATAATGAAAAAGTTTGAAATACTGCAAGAATTATCAAAATGTGACACAGAGACATGAAGTGAGCCAATGCTGTTGGAAAAATGGTGCTGATAAAACTTGCTTGACTCAGGGTTGCCACAAACCTTCCATTTGTTAAAAAAAAAAAAACAAAACCATAATATTTGTGCAGTGCAATAAAGCCCAATATACAGAGTCTCCCTGTACCCCAAATGTTAACATTCTACTATATCTGCTTTATCATTTTGTGTCTTACCACCTATATTGATCTAGGGTAAGACTGAGACAATACTATTCCCTAATCTGCAGATTTTATTCAGTTGTCACCAGTTTTCCTGTAAAGTCCTTTAGAACAAAAGAAAACCCAAGACTATGTTATTCAGTTGCTGTGTCACTTTATTCTGCTTTAATTTTGAACAGTTATTGAGTATCTCTTTGCGCTCATGACATGGTATTTTTCATAGTACTGGCCACTCATGTTGTAGGACAGCCCTTCCGTTGGGTCTGTGTGGTGTCCCCTTGCTATCGCGTTCAGGTCGTGTGCTCTGGGCAGTAAGCCCGTAGCAGTGGTGCTGTGTCCTTCTCAGGGCACCGTGTCAGGAGACATGGGCTGCTGTCTCTCTGTTTCATCACCAGTGATGTTAGCTTTGATCATTTGGTTAAGGTGGGATAGGCCAAATTTCTCCACTGTGAAGTGACTTTTTTACCCCCTCTGTAAAATTACTTTGTGATTGACAAGAATCTTGTCAGGAGATACTTGGAGATGATCTATATAGTCCTCCAAATCTCACCCACTAGTTTTAGCATCCATGGATGATTCTGGCCTGAATCTATCATTATGATGATGGTTGCCAGACGCTTGTTTTCTAAATCCATTGTTCCTTTTACATTAATTTGTTGGCTTTCTACTATAAGGAAGAATTTTCTTGCTTATCTGTCTATTATCTTTCTCAGTTTTTTTTTTTTTTGTAGGAAAAAAACAGCATAAAATCAGTCACGTTAACTAAAAAAATTCGATATATTCCCACAGTGGTGTCCTTCCTTGAGCCTTCGCTTGCAAGTAAACGTGTCTGGGCTGGGCTGGTGAGCTGGAGCCTGGCAGGAAGAGTCAGTTTACAAGAACTGAACTGTATCGGGGCTCTGAGTGTGGTGGCGGATTTGTGCTGGCCTCTGACAGGGGCAGGTTGTGGAGGGCAGCAGGCAGGGGTTGAAGGAACCATCTTGCATGAGACACTGTGAATCTAAGAATGTGAGCAGCTGACAGGTATGTCCCCATGACAAATCAGGGCTCACAAGGGGGACAGGGGAGTTTAGTATTCTGGACGCACAACACCCTGTGCTGTAGACCACATGGCCTGGCAGCAGTGGTAATGTAGGGAGACGGGGACCCTGGGGTATCACTTGGGCATGTGGACGTGCTGGACTCTCACGTCCAGCTTTTTGGGCTTTTTGGAGGATGGGAGCAGGCAGAGGAAGAGCATGGCCCGTAGGCATGGTGATGGGGGAGGGACACCGACTCTGAGTACGTCCAGAGACAATTTTGTGGGAGTCCAAGATCTTATATGAGTGGGTCGAGATAGAAGCCATTTAAAATTGAGGGGTACATTTGCAGGGCAGGAATAAAGACACAGCTGTAGGGAAAGGACATGTGGACAGGGTAGGGTGGTGAGATGAATTAGGAGATTGGGACTGACGTATGGGCGCTGCCATGTGTAAAAGAGACAGCTAGTGGGAACCTACTTTATAGGGCGGGGAGCTCAGCTCAGTGATCTGTGATAACCGAGGTAGGTGGGAGTGGGGGTTGGGAGGGAGTTCCAAGAGGGAGGGGATATATGTATACATATAGCTGTTCACTTCATTGTACAGCAGAAAGTAGCACAACATTGCAAAGCCAGTATATCCCTTTTTTTTTAAAAGCAAAATAAATCAATAAATAATTGATGTGTACCTCATGTTAGAGGCTGGAGAGGCCATGGGACATGAATACCAATCCACACAGCACTTTCAGGCTGGCAAACAGACCCTTAAAAGTGATACTCATTGCAGTAAGGGTGAGGCTTGCTTGGATCCAGGGCGTGGTGCCCAACTAATGAGCTGCTTCGTCTGCCAGCCTCCCATGCTCGTCAGCACAATCTGGTTGTCTCCTGCTCATTCATCGGTGCTTCCTTAGGTTCTGAATGGCAGAGTACCAGTCCTCCTCCTCTAGAATCATGAACTAGGCCCTAACTCTGAACTAGACATTTGCAGAGATGGACGAATGTATGCCAGAAGAACACCCAGAAATGATGGAAAATGGGGAGACATGGTAACACAGGGAAGAAGCATCACCCCCATCTACCAATTAGCTCCCTAGAAAATACTCAATCCTACCTTTCATTGATTGAAGACCAGAACATTATTATCTCTGGCATGAGGAGAAGTTATCCCAAAGAAAATGTACGGTGGTATTAATTTATCATTGACTCAAAAATAACAAGTGTCCTATACTACATTTCTATTGTATTTGGGTATCATGTCAAATCAAGCGGTGTGAACCTATCTGTGGGAGCGAAGAGATGCTCCACTAGAAAGCCTTAATTTGAAATGCTGAGTGCATTTTCCACTGTGTACACTTTTGTAGTTTTCATTTGAAAGTTGCTGGTGGTGCAGGGTTTTCTACAATACAGTCTTTACATGAGGCTTTAGAAAATGTGCCAAGATTTACAATGCAGGACAGCTGTGCTCTCCCAAATATTACTTCTTAAGTGATCTGAGGGGAAGTTTGGAAATAAGCCAAAGTGCACTCTTGCAGCAGGTCTGGGTATGCCTCCAGAGGCCTGCCGGGCCACCAGAGGCCACCTGATCCAGGTCCCTCCTTACAGGATGGTGACGAGCACAGTTGGCTAATCTCCTGCCCCTGGAAGCTGTATGTCTGATAGCCTCCGGGCTCCTGTGTGCAGGGGTCGTCCCTCCTGGATCAGGGAGTCACGTGGAGCTCACAAAACAGCTGCCAGAGCCTGACCTGGCCAGCAGGGATCTTCCCACAGAGCTGCCGCAATTCAATTTCAGTAAATATTTATTGGCAGTCGACACCAGAACAGATGCTCTGGGAGGAGGGTTCAGAAAGTACAAGCTGGGCCTGCCTTCAAAAGACGGACATCCTAGTTGGCATTCAAGTAACATGTAGTGAGGAAAAGTGGGAGAGAGGGAACAGAGCTTGGGACCTTGTGTTTGGGCTTTGATCTTGTCATGGGTTTGGTGGGTGCTGGATACCTGGCAGGACATTTCAGGGTCTCCATCCACATGAAGCTTCCGTGTCCTCGTCATACATGGAGGATAACTATTCTTACCTCATGGATTTCTTGTAAAGGTTAATGGGTGGCTAGACAAAAAGCACTCAGGGAGGTGTCTGGCCCAGATAAGAGGAAGCAAACAAAAGCTGTTTTTTGAGGACTTTCATAGGATGGGCACATTTATTTACCTATGTGCCTCCCTCACCTCTGTGAGCAGGGTGCTGTTTTTATGCCCCGTTTACAGATGTAGAAACTCAGGGCCAGAGAGGTGAAGGGCTTGCTTTTAGTTAGGAGTTCATCAGCAGTGGGACTGCATTTGACTGCCCACCTTCTGACACCTGACCTGAAGGCATCTTCACCCTGACACGACTGGCCTTGTGGTGTCATGATCACTGATGGAGAAGAAATGTTCTGGCATCTTCTCAACAAACACACCACTAATAACAACGATCTCGTGTGTGCCTGCAAAATCATTTCAGTCATGTCTGACTCTGTGTGACCCTATGGACTGTAGCCTGCCAGGCTCCTCTGTCTATGGAATTCTCCAGGCAAGAGTACTGAAGGGGGTTGCCATGCCCTCCTCCAGGGTATTTTCCTGACTCAGGAATCAAACCCATGTCTCCTGCATTGCAGGCAGATTCTTTACCACTGAACCAGTGGGGAAGCCCAATGATCTCTTATCGTTATGTAATCCCTTTTACTTTCCAAAGTGCCTTCACATCTAGCACCATTGATCCCCTCTGCTCTCAAGAGGAATCTCTGTTTCACCTGCAAAAGTCAACTTCTACCAGGACTTTTCCTGCCTGAAAGACTGAAGTGTGGCAGAACGAATTTTCTGGACAGTGTCTTTTCCACTCTGGGCAGGGAGAAGGGTGGCTTTCCTTCTGGACTGAAAAGCACTGTTTTTGGGTTTTTTTTTTTAAGGCATTGTTTTTATCTGGGGCTTTTGTGCAGCATCCCTAGCCCACTTCAAGGTCCTTCTACTTTATGTCATGAACTAGGGGAGCGTTTCTTCTTTTCTTCACTACTTTGAAAGCCCCAGACTCATCTTGGGATGACACAGAAGTCACACTGATAGGATGCTTAGACCAATTGTTCACCCTTATGTATGTCCCTTGGCATACACACACGAGCATGTGTATCATGGGTGTATACTTCTGCTTCCCAACTGCCCTAGTGAGTGAAGCTCAGTGAACACCAATTAGTAAAACTCTATGGAAGTCTGCTGGTTCAAGTTTCTGCCTTCACTCCAGAAGCTCAAATGTTGATCATCCACATGTCTCATCTTCATCTCCTTCAACTTAGGGGGGTTGCTGCTCCCATTAATAAAAGTTACATTCAATAGATGCATTATATTCCTTCTCTTCAAGCGAGGTTCTTTTTCAAACAATAAGTGCAAATAATTATTTAAGAAACATTATGAAAAAGCAGCATTATGTGAAAACTACACAATTCAAAATCTATTTTTAGAAGCTTTTCCATAAAGCAGGAAATTTAGAGGGAGAAGCAGGTGCCATATTCTTTTCGTGATAAATGCCCCTGCCCCCAGGGGCGAGGAGGGGTTGGGAGGCTGCCTGACTGGTGCGGAATAGTATGAGAAGGTTTTCCAAACACCGTCACTTTCCCCTCCACCCAAAATGCCTTCTGGTCAAGCAGTTCTGACCATAAAGGTAAGGATGAGAGGAGTATTTTCCTGGTTCTGAAATCTGCAAGAAATGCAGTCAAGTAAGCAGTTTAGTATCTCACCCCTTCTCCTTGCAGAATTTACCTTTAGACATTTGACACATGTGACCTTGGCAGGAGTTCCACTGACCGAACAACACCTGTGTGAACTGAATGGGCCAGGTCTGGGGTCTGGAGGGTCCCCAAAGCAGATTCAATGGAAACATCTTGTAATCTGAAGCCATCTGCTGGGGAAAAGCTCTTATTTGTTTCTTGTGTTTTATCCCTACGTTATCACTAGGTTCCTAGGGGAGAGGGCCAGGAAGAACAAGACTGATCACAACCATAGCTACCACTTTCCAGAACATCCATAGCCCTCACATACACTGTCTTGTTCATCTCACAGGACTCCAGTGAGGTGGGGACTATCATTATGCCCATTTTCCAGTGGAGGAAACTGAGTCTCACAGTGGCTCTGTCCCCTGTGGACAGTCTCACCAGCTGGTGAGTGGCAGAGCCAGTATTTAAACCCAACACCATTTGCTTCAGCATCTAAACTTTACCAGCTTATTGTACAACTGCGTTCCTATACCCCTTCCAGCCATTAACCCCCCACCCCCACCCAAGGGGAGCCACTCTCCTGACTTCCATAGCAGAGATCAGTCCTTCTGTATTTGTACTTTACAAATTATTCATTAATTTATTTATTTAAGCTGCGCTAGGTCTTCATTGCAGGGCGGGCTTTCTCTAGTTACAGCGAGCAGGGGCTACTGTTCATTGCGGTGCTCGGTCTTCTCATTGCGGTGGCTTCCCTTGTTGCGGAGCGTGGGCTCTAGGCAAGTGAGCTTCAGTAATTGCAGCACGCGGGCCCAGCAGTTGTGGCGCATGGGCTTAGTTGCTCCGTAGCACGTGGAATCTTCCCCGACCAGGGATTGAACCTGTGTCCCCTCCATTGGCAGGTGGATTCTTAACCACTGAACCACCAGGGAAGTCTCTGTATTTGTACTTTAGATAAACGGAACCATGGAGTGTGTGCTGTTTGGTGTCAGGCTTCTTTCACTCAACATTAAACTTGTGAGTGTCACTCACGTGTTGAGAATGGTTGTTGATCCTTGGGATGCTCTCGGCCATGTGGAATTCCACAGTGTGACTATGCCTCCATTTATGCATCCATTCTGTCACTGCTGGACACTGAATTGTTTCCTGTTCTTGGCTATTGTACAAAACACCATTATGTGTGTACAAACTTTTAAGGTTGTAAATAAAATGTCCATATGGACAGTCACATCATCTGTGAATAATGAGACTTTTTATTTTTTTCCCCCTTTTCCAAACATTATACCTTTTATTTCTTTTCTTTTTCCTTCCTGATTTTAAAAGCCTTCACTGTTTCACCATTAGATATAATGCTGTGGGGAATTCCCTGGCGGTTCAGTGGTTAGGATTCTGCACTTTCACAGTTGAGGGCATGGGTTCAATCCCTGGTCGGGGAACTAAGGTCCTGCAAGCCAAATGGCCAAAAACACAAAACAAACAATCAAAAAATAATGTTTGTGTAGGTTTGAGGGTATTCTCCTCTTATCAGATTATGGAAATCCCTTTCTATTCTGAGCTAGTTAGTTTTTTAAACCATAAGTAGGTTTTCTGAATTTCATCAAATGTGTTTTCTCCATCTATTGAAACAACCATATTATTTTGTTGTTTTAATGCTAATGGGGTGAATGATAATTACAGATTTTCTGAAGTTAAACTTTATATTCCTAAAATAAATTCAGCTGAGTCATGATGTGTTATTTTTTTCCTAATATGCAAGATTTATATTGCTAATACTTGTGTAGTATTATTGCTTTTATGTTCCTAAATGAGGTTTTCCTACCATTTTTCTTTATTATATTTTCTAGTTTTAGCATCAAAGGTAAAGTGGACTCATAGAATAGATTGGGAAATAGTCTTTTTCTTTTTTTACTCAAAGAATTTATGTAATATTAGAATGGTCTGTTCCATGAACACTTGGTAGAATTTGCCTGTAAAATCATCTGTGCCTAGTGATTATTTGTAGGAAAATTAAACAATTGATTCACTTGTTTTGATGGTTATGGGCAATTTCTATTTGAGTTGGCTATTTTTAAAAGAATATGTTCATTTCTTCTAAGTTAATGCATCTTTATGCGTTCTTTGGCATGTAGTTTTTTTTAATAGTTCTCGCTTATCTTTTTAGGCTCTGCTGGATCTCTCATTTTATTCCTTTTTATTTTTAATATTACTCATGCATTTCTTTCTTGAACAATTCTGCTAGAGGCTTCCCTATTTCATTCATGTTTTCTAAGAAGCAACTTTTGGTTTTTGGAAATCATGTCCATTAAATCTTTGCTTTCTGTTGCATTAATTTTGACACCTATAGTTATCTTTGTTTAAATTTATTCTGTTGTTCTTTTAAAAATTTCTTAGGTTGGGTACTTAGCTTATTAATTTTCAGCTTTTCCTCTCTTATACTAATAAGCATTTAAGTCTCTACATTTCTCTCATGTCTCTTATATTATCTTTCTAACTGCATGCCAGAAGACTTGGTATATTGTATTTTCATTATTGTTTAGATCTAAACGTATTTAAAGTTCAAGTTTTTAAATCCAGAAGACATTTAAAAGTGAGATTTAAAAGTTCTAAAAGTGAGATTTAAAAGTTCTAAGTATATTTTTGAGGTCTAATTTAATTGCACTGTGGTTTAAAAACTTAGTTCATATGATAATGGATATTTGAAAATTTTAATTCTCAAATATGATCTATTTTAATTTAATAACTATCTTAATTCTCAAACCATGGTTTGGTCTATTTTAATTTAATAACTATCTTAATTCTCAAACCATGGTCTATTCCATGGTTGGTCTTTGTAAATATTGTCGTATGGAATCTATGGATGTCCTATAAGCAAAACTTTATCATTGCATTTTTATATGTTTACTAATTTTTTGTTCTATCAGTAAAAAAAAGAGCTACCTTGAACATCACCCACTCTAATGATGAGGTTAATTTCCCTATGTACTTTATCAATTTTACTTCAGATATAACATAAGACTTTTTAGAATTGTTCTATCTTCCAAATGCATCAAACATTTTGTTACTTCATACAGCTCTACCTATACAAGGCGTTTCTGTATTAAAGTCTACCTGACAGTAGAAATTTTTCATTTGGTTAATATTTGCTTCATAAATCTTTCATTTCCAGCATTTTCCTGTCCTTATGTTTGTATGTGTCCCCTGTGAATAGCACAGCACTGAATGCTTTAAAACATCTAGTGTGGCGACCTCTGTCCATTGCGTAGTGAGTTTAATCTTTTTTCATTATAGTGATGCCAGATTTGTCTGTCTTTCCACTATGCTGTTACCTTCTGCTTCCTATTTATTTTTCCTTCTGCCTACTTTTCTCTTCTTTACTATTAAAACTTTCCATTTTTATTTGCTTTCTCTTTCCATTTTTTTTCTTACTTGTTTGGAAACAATGTTATACTGATTTTTCTCTGAGGGTTACCTTTGAAATTATACCATGCAAAACTACTACACATTAACAGGAGCACCTCAACCTTCCTAGCAGATCACACAATTTCCTCTCAAATTTCATACTATTAGTCTGACTATTGTGTTGGCCAAAAAGTTTGTTCAGGTATTTCCATCACAGCTTATGGAAATACCTGAATGAAAATTTTGCCAACTCAGTATTTTCAATTTTTGTCCTTTTAACTGTTTTTGTATTTCTGTATGTTAGACATGGAAATTAAATGATAATATTTTATGGACAGTATTAATATGTGCCTACTTCTTTACTTCTTTGCATCTCAGAGCTGTCTCCCAAGATTTTCTCCCATCTTCCTGGAGTGCATCTTTTAAAGTTCTTATGGTTTAGGTCAATTGGTAGTAAACTTGGTTTCTGTTTCTCTAGAAATGCTTGTATTTCAGTCTCGTAAGTGGAGATATTTTTGTTGGCTGGACAATTCTAGGATGACTGTGATTTTCCTTCAGCATTTAGAAGATACTATTCCATTGTCTCCTGGCTTTGGTTTTCGCGGTTGGGAAAATTGCTGTCAGTCTGTCATTCCTTTGAAAGTGGTGCATTTTCTCTTTTTTAATGCTTTGAAAATTTTCAGTTTGCATTTGCTACTTGGCATGTTGTTTTCAGCGTGTCCAGGTTTGGGTTTACTTTGTCTTGTTGGATAACTGCCATGATTACTGTGTCCTTGCATTCATGTACCCCAGTTCTAGAAAATTGTCTTTAAATTCACCCTGTCCCCTATCTTTTCTTCTCCTTCCTCCTGGACTCTGATTTGATATTGTAACTTCTTTATCTTCCTTGTCTCTTTTTCTCTCTTTTGTACTTTACATCTTATTTCTTTATACTGCTTTCTAGAACATTTCTACAGATCTACCTTCAAGTTCACCAATTCGCTCCTCAGTTGTGTTTAATAGTGTACTTACTTCACCCTCTGAATTTTTAATAGTTTTAACTATATATTCCATTCAAAAAGTTCTGTGTCTTTTTCAAATCTGCCTGTTCATATTTCCTATTCTCTCCTGCTAGGTCATCTTTAGGAGTCCATGTTTTTCTTAAAACATTTTATATATGGTTATTCTCTATTCTGATTCTGAGAATTGTAATGTTTCAAATCTGTATGGGTCCTAATCTATTTTATTCCTGTTGATCATCATTCATGATGATTTGTATCCTTGGATGATTATCTTTGTGAGCTCACATATGGCTGCTCTTGATCTGTGGAAAACAGACAAGTATGCTTGTCTCCAGAGTGGTTTCTTTATTAGGACCAGGAACACTGCTGATCTGGACCAATGTCATCCCCTTCCATAGTCCCTGGACTAAACTGAGAATCTCAGAGTCAGCTTCTCTCTCTTGACATACTGTTATCTGGAACTGTCCTCAGAGCAACTCTGTCTGTATGTGTAGTAACTGCTCAGGTCTCTGACTGTGTGTGTGTGTGTGAGTGTGTGTGTGTGTGTGTGTGTGGTGTTCCCATGAAGGTTTCTCGAATTTCCATTAACCCAGCAATGCAAAGAAAGTGTATTTTATGAAAGATATGCGTGCAAGCATGCTAAGTGACTTCAGTTGTGTCTGACTCTTTGTGACCATATGGACCATAGCCCTACAAGATCCTCTGTCCATGGGATTCTCCAGGCAAGAATCCTGGAGTGGGTTACCATGCCCTCCTCCAGGGGATCTTCCTGACCCAGGGATTGAACTCGTGTCTCTTTCGTCTTCTGCATTGGCAGATGGGTTCTTTACCACTCGTGCCAGCTGGGAAGCCCATGAAAGATATACCTATTCTGAAACAGAAGAATCCTCAAGGTCATTAGTCCCTGATACGATAAGCAGAAATTTGGGCCTGTTTTTTCATCAATAAAAGAGAGGAGTATGAGAATTCAGGGAAAGATGGAAACATTTCATTACCATTAAAGCAACCCTAAATAAATCCTAGTTATTGTTTGTGGCATATAATTTCCTAAATCTCATCATCCTGTCATTGCTTTCTGATCACCTCATGTGTATGAAGCTTGCTTCCTAAGTTCCAAGGGCTACACAGTATCCTTTCTTTTATTTAGCATCTCAAGAGCACTTTTGCCCACTTCATCTCATTTTGTAATGGCCACATGAGGCCTGACTTGCAGACTGAATGGATTATAATGCTCTATGCAATAAACTTATAATGGACAGAGACAAGTCCAAAGGAAGGGCTTGGGCCCCAAATTGGTCCACCCAAGTCTTTCCTGGAATCTTCCATACTGGAGGCAAAGAAGTCTCTCTTCTTGGATTGCAAGTAGAAAACATAAGACTGAGGCTGCTGGTGGCCATCTTCCATGTCACGCAGGGAGAATGAATCTGTAGCCTTGATTATCACACAGGTATGTTTTTGAGCTGAGCCTAGGAGGATATTTACAAAATGATTATAAAGAAGGATGGGGAAGTGGGTAGTCCCTGGCAGTTCCTCATTTCAGACAGTTGCAGGAGGGCTCCCTTGCTGTGCCATGACAGGGCCTAAGGCTTCTTTCCCCTTACCACCACCATACCACTGAAAGTGGTATGGCTCTGAGCAATTGCTGTCATCTACCCAGTATCAGTGACAATTAGGCTAATGGAGAAAATAAGATTCAGAACCTTTTGAGGTGGTCTCTCCTTCCCCTTTTGAGAATTAGTTCACCTCCCCTTAACCTCAAACATGTGAGCTTGCCAGGAAATCTGACCTCCTAGTTCCTGTGAGTTAGAACATCTGCAACATCGAAATGGAACAATCGCTCCTTTAGAAGCACAGAAAAATTAACTGGAAAGAGGACGATTCTGGTTTCAAGTGCTATGAGAAAGGGAAACGGGTCTGATTGTAACTAGATATAGAAGTGGAAAATACCCAGAACACTCTGATTTTTAAAAAAGGCAAAATCAATTGGTAAGTGTTTGGTGTCTCAAAAAAGAATTTTTTAAAAGTCCATTGTTAACGCCCCATTATACAAGATACACAAAAAGGAGATGAATACAGCTTCAGATCATTTCAGTGACATTCCAAACCCAGGGAGGATTAATGCCTGTGAATACTCAACTAAATCAGTATTTTGTCCCCTCAGTGCATAATCACTACATGATCAGGATGGAGTGTGAACATTAATAAAAGCTGGTCCAATATGGAATTAACTCAATTTCAGTCAGTGGATGAACACTTCAATCCTCTAGAACCAGATAACTTTTTAAAAACTCCTGATATCTGTTGTAATGCAACTAATATCACTATCAGTTGTTCAAATTCTACAATAAAAGACATACACATGTTAATGTTTGACAAAAGTTAGGTTAATTTACCATTCATTCCTCCCAAATTCTGAGTGTCCTTGAAAATAGGAGTTTACAAAAGTTTCTTTCTTTCTTAGGATTAAAAAAAATAATAAAACTTTGTCAAGCATTGGAGTCAAGAAAATATTATATAATAAAAGCTAATGTGGACTCCTTGTATGTTCAGCACTATTCTGAATACATTATATACATTACACGTGTTGGTCCATTATAATCATCACAACATTTTCCCTGCTGGCTCAGATGGTAAAGAACCTGCCTGCAATGCGGGAGACCTGGGCTCGATTCCTGGGTTGGGAAGATCCCCTGGAGGGAGGCAGGTAACCCACTCCAGTATTCTTGCCTGGAGAATCCCCATGGACAGTGGAGCCTGGAGGGCTACAGTCCATGGGGCCACAAAGGGTTGGACATGACTGAACGACTTTAACTTCCACTTACGAGTCATACACTCTATTTCCTTAATATGGATAAAGAAACTGATGCATGGGTGGGTGAAGAAACTTGCCCACGGCCACTGTTAGTTAAATGATGGAGACAGGATTTGAACATGGGTAGTCAGGTTTCAGCGGAGAAGGCAATGGCACCCCACTCCAGTACTCTTGCCTGGAAAATCCCATGAACGGAGGAGCCTGGTAGGCTGCAGTCCATGGGGTCGCTAGGAGTCAGACATGACTGAGCGACTTCACTTTCACTTTTCACTTTCCTGCATTGGAGAAGGAAATGGCAACCCACTCCAGTGTTCTTGCCTGGAGAATCCCAGGGACGGGGGAGCCTGGTGGGCTGCCGTCTCTGGGGTTGCACAGAGTGGGACACGACTGAAGTGACTTAGCAGCAGCAGTAGCAGCAGCAGTCAGGTTTCAGAGTCTGGGTTTTAATCACTATGGCATATTTCTTCTTCATCACTGAAAGACTGGCAATGTGTGGAAACAGCATAAAGAGTCAGAGAGAACTGGGTTCAGATCCCCACTCTGTCACTTACTAGCACCATCTCAGAAATCCTGCTCAAGCTCTCTAAACCTCAGTTCTTCATCTGTGAAACACCATAACTCACTTATGTTATCAGATCAGATCAGATCAGTCGCTCAGTTGTGTCCGACTCTTTGCGACCCCATGAATCGCAGCACGCCAGGCCTCCCTGTTCATCACCAACTCCCGGAGTTCACTCAGACTCACGTCCATTGAGTCAGTGAAGCCATCCAGCCATCTCATCCTCTGTTGTCCCCTTCTCCTCTTGCCCCCAGTCCCTCCCAGCATCAGAGTCTTTTCCAATGAGTCAACTCTTCGCATGAGGTGGCCAAAGTATTGGAGTTTCAGCTTTAGCATCATTCCTTCCAAAGAAATCCCAGGATAAAAAATTAAAAAAAAAACGAAAAAAAAAATCAAAAACAAACAAAAAAAGAAATCCCAGGGCTGATCTCCTTCAGAATGGACTGGTTGGATCTCCTTATAAAGGTTATCAAATAAAAGGATATAAATGAATGTAAAAGTGTCTAGTGTATGTCAAGTGCCTGGCACATAGCAAGGATTTGACAAGGTTTGGCTAAAGGGTAGAATGTTTGATTCTATAGTTTTGATCTGACAAGTACTGAATACAAATATTTAAGTCAGAATACCAAGCCTTTAAATTTTCATTGAGAGAGTATTTTCTAACATGAACTCCTTTAAACCGATTCAGTTCTATGACCAGTTTTCTAAATGATACAGTCATTGCTTCCAAGTTTTTCTATTTTTATTTTCAATCTGCAAAACGTCTTTGCATTTAGACCAATTGCATGTATTTATCAATATTCTTGACAGTATCAAATGCTACCAATTACAGCTTCTGCTCTTGTGGGAATTATTTCTACCAAGTTCAGTTTTTTTCAAGGCAAATTATACAGATACACATGTATAGAGAAAATTTGCCTCTATCATTCAATTTTTAGTCAATAACAACTGTTATTATTTTCAGTGTGAGCCTTTGTTGAGTTTATTTGGTGTTAATACATTTCTACTAAATATAGTTATCCTGGATTCGGGTTTTGATGTTCTTATTGTCACCAACAAAAATGGTATTTTTTTCCCAGCAGTAAATAATGTCAGGTTTTTTTTTTTTTTTTTTAGAAATCGTTTTGAGATAATTATAGATCCACATAAAGTTTTAAGAAATAAGGCAGAGGGATCCTATGTGTTCTCTCTGCAATGTTCCCTGATGATAACATCTTATAAGCCATAGTACAGCATCACACTGAGGGACAGCCAAGACACAGAACAGTTCTTCATCAGAAGGATCCCTCAGGTTGCCCATTTATTTCCATATGCACTTTCTTCCATCTCCATCCCATCTATAATCCTTGACAGCCAGTAATCTGTTCTCCATTTTTGCAAGCCTGTCATTTAAATAATGCTATATAAATGTGGAATTGGGCTTCCCAGGTGGCGCAGTGGTAAAGAATCTGCCTGCCAATGCAGGAGACCCACGAGACTTGGATTCGATCCCTGGATGGGGAAGATCCCCTGGAGGAGGAAATGGCAACCCATTCCAGCATTTCTTGCCTGGGCAACCCCATAGACAGGGGAGCTTGGCGGGCTATACAGTCCATGGGGTTGCAAAGAGTCGGACACGACTGAGCACACACACACACACACACACACACACACAGTGGAGTCACATTTGTAGGATTGACTTTTTTCACTTAACATAATTCTCTGGAGATTCATCCAAGCTGTTGTGTGCATCAGTACTTGTTTCCTTTCCGTTGCTGAGTAGTATTTCAGCAATAATATGGATGTGCCTGTGTTTGTTTAAACTTTTAGCTATTGAAGGGCATCTGGGTTAACTCAGTTAGAGATTATTATGACTAAAGCTGTTATAAACATCAGTGTTAGGTTTTTGTACAGACATAAGTCTTACGTTCTCTGGGATTAATGCTGGGAATGCAGTTGCACTCCTATGGTAGTTATATCTTTTAGTTTTTGAAGAAACTGACAAGTTGCTTTCCAGAGTGGCTGTACCATTTTGTATTTCCACCAACAATGTCTGGATGATCCAATTTCTCTGCATCCTTACCAATATTCCATGTTGTCATTATTTCTTATTTTAGGCATTCTGATAGGTGAATAGTGATATCTTGTAGTTTAAACTTGTATTTCTCACGCCGCAGTTTGCCATTTCATCCTCTTAACAAACTCTTTCAGACATCAAAAGATTCTAATTTTTATAAAGTCCAGTTTATCAATTTTTTATTTTATAGATTATGCTTTTTGTGCCAAGTTTAAGAACTCTTTGGCTAACCTTAGATCTTGAAGATTTTTTCCTAAGATTTTTTATATTGTATTATGATTTGCATTTAAGTCCATGATCCATTTTGAATTAATTCTTGTATAATATTTGAGACTTGGGTTGAAGCTCTTTCCTCCTTTCCTCCCCTCCTCTCTCCCTCTTTTCCTCCTCCCTCTCTTTGTTACTTTCTTGCTTTTTGCCTCTACATATTCACTTGTTCCAGCACATTATGTTGGATTGCCTGTCTCCATTAGATTGCTTTTGTATCTTTATAAAAAGTCATAGTTGGACATATTTATGTGGGTCTATTTCTGGCTTCTTTATTCTGTTTCATTAATGTATGTGTCTATCCCTTCATCAATATCACATAGTGTTAATTACTGCAGCCATATAATCAGTCATGAAGTTAGGCAGACTGATCCATCCCACTCTCTCTTTTTCAAGTGTTTTAGCTATTCTAGTTCCTTTGCCTTTCTGTATATATCTTAGAATATCCTGTCTATGTCTACTAAAATTCTATCTGGGATTTTGATAAGATTTACAATAAATCTGTTTATCAGTTTGGGGAGAATTGCTGTCTTTATTATGTTAAGTCTTCTAATCAACAGATACTATGTCTATTTATCTAGGTCCTCTTGCTTTCATCAGCATTTTGTAATGTTTAGCAAATGTCATATACATATCTTATTAGATTTATATCTAAGTTTTCCTAAGTTGTTGCAAATGGTTCAGTTCAGTTCAGTTGATCATGTCCAACTTTGCAATCCCATGGACTGCAGCATGCCAGGCCTCCCTGTCCATCAACCAGCTCCCGGAGTTTACTCAGACTCATGTCCATTGAGTCAGTGATGCCATCCAACCATCTTATCCTCTGTCTTCCCCTTTTCCTTCCACCTTCAACCTTTCTCAGCATCAGGGTCTTTTCCAACAAGTCAGTTCTTTGCATCAGATGGCCAAAGTATTGGAGTTTCAGCTTTAGCATCAGTCCTTCCAATGAATATTCAGGAGTGAGTTCCTCTAGGACGGACTAGTTGGATCTCCTTGCAGTCCAAGGGACTCTCAAGAGTCTTCTCCAACACCACAGTTCAAAAGCATCAATTCTTTGGCACTCAGCTTTCTTTACAGTCCAACTCTCACATCCATACATGACTACTGGAGAAACCATAGCTTTGACTAGACATACCTTTTCTGGCAAAGTAATGTCTCTGCTTTTTAATATGCTCTCCAGGTTGGTCATAACTTTTCTTCCAAGGAGCAAGCATCTTTTAATTTCATAGCTGCAGTCACCATCTGCAGTGATTTTGGAGCTCAAAAAGATAAAGTCTGTCACTGTCTCCATTGTTTCCCCATCTATTTGCCATGAAGTGATGGGACCAGATGCCCTGATCTTAGTTTTCTGAATGTTGAGTATTAAGCCAACGTTTTCACTCTCCTCTTTTACTTTCATCAAGAGGCTCTTTAGTTCTTCACTTTCTGCCATAATGATGGTGTCATCTGCATATCTGAAGTTATTGGTATTTCTCCTGGGAATCTTGATTCCAGCTTGTGCTTCATCCAGCCTGACATTTCTCATGATATACTCTGCATATAAGTTAATTAAGCAGGGTGACAATATACAGCCTTAACTTACTCCTTTCCCAATTTGGAACCAGTCCATTGTTCCATATCTGGTTCTAACTGTTGTTTCTTGACCTGAATACAGATTTCTCAGGAGACAGGCCAGGTGGTCAGGTATTGTGCTTTAGGTATTGCAAATGGTATTATACTTTAAAATGTCAATGACCTTGAGTTCATTGAGAATATATATAAATATGATTGATTTTTGTATGTTGCTCTTATATCCTGTGATCTTGCTGAACTCGCTTATTAGAAGATTTATGGACATTGCTTTGGATTTTCTAAAAAGACCATAATGTCATCTGTAAATAAGGATAGCTTTTGTTTCTTCTTTTCCAGTCTTCTGTCTTATATTAATATTTCCTTTTCTTGCCTTCCACCATGATGTTTAATAAGAGTAGTGAGACTGGACATACTTTCCTTGTTTCTTATCATGGAAGAAACCAGCTGGGCTTTCAGTGTTAGGTGTGATGTTTGCTGTAGATTTTGTGTGTGTGTGTGTATATTGAATCAATGCTCTTTATCAAGCTGAGGAAGTTCCCCTTTATTTCTATTTTTCTGAAAGTATTATTCATAAATGGATGTCGAATTTTGTCAAATGTCTTTTTCTGTGTTGATTTATGAATTCATGTGCTTTTCTTCTTCAATTTGTTAATGTGCTGGATTATTAACATGGTGATTCATTTTCAAGTATTGAATCAACCTTGTAATCTTGGAATAAACCCAACTTAGTTGTGGTGCATAATTCTTTTTATATATTGAATGCAATTTGCTAGTGCTTTAAGGATTTTAAAGTCTATGCTCAAGAGGGACATTATTCTGTAGGTTTTCTTTGTTTGTTTGGCATTATGGTAATACTAACTTCACGAAATAAATTGGGAAGTGTTCTCTTCTATTTTATGGAAGAGATTGTGTAGAATTGGTGTTATTTCTTTTTTAAAAAAATTATTTATTTTTAATTAAGGATAAGTGCTTTACAGTATTGTGATGATTTCTGTCAAACAAAAACGTGAATCAGCCATAGGTATACATATGTCCCCTCCCTCTTGAACCTCCCTCCTGCCTCCCTCCTGGTGTTATTTCTTCTCTAAGCGTTTGTGAAATTCTTGAGTGCAACCATCTGGGCCTGGATTTTGGTGGGGGGAAGAGTTTTAAAATAATGAATTTAATTTCACTAGTGATTATGGGCGGAGAAGGCAATGGCACCCCACTCCAGTACTCTTGCCTGGAAAATCCCATGGACAGAGGAGCCTTACAGTCCATGGGGTTGCTAAGAGTCGAACATGACTGAGTGACTTCACTTTCACTTTCATGCACTGGAGAAGGAAATGGCAACCCACTCCAGTGTTCTTTGCCTGGAGAATCCCAGGGACAAGGGAGCCTGGTGGACTGCCGTCTATGGGGTCACACAGAGTCAGACACGACTGAAGTGACTTAGCAGCAGCAGCAGTGATTATGGGCCATTCACTTGCTCTGCTTCATATTGTGGCAGTTTGTGTTTCTGGAGGAAGTGATCCACTTATTTGTCAAACTTATGTGTATAAAGTTGTTCATGTGTGGAAGTGTTTGAATGTGTTAGTCACTCAGTTGTGTTGACTCTTTGTGACCCCATGGACTGTAGCCTGCCTGGCTCCTCTGTCTATGGGGATTCTCCAGCCAGAAATATTGGAATATGCAGCCATTCCTGTCTCCAGGGGAATTTCCTGATCCAGGGATTGAACCGGGTCTCCTGCATTGCAGGCAGATTCTTTACCTACTGTCTGAGTGACCAGAGAAGCCTAAATTTTTTCATAGCATTTCCTTATGATCCTTTTGATGTCTTCAGGATACATAGTGATAATGCTATTTCATTCACGATATTGGTAATCTGTGTCTTCTTTTTTCTTTATCATTCTTGTTAGTGGTTTGTCTATTTTATTGAATTTTTTGAAGAACCAGTCTTTGTTTCATTGATTTCCTCTATTGTTTTTGTTTTGACTTTAATTGATGTCTGTTCTTTTATTTTCTTTGGCTTGCTTTGGGTTTACTGTTCTATTTCTAGGTTATTCTAAGGTGGGGGTTTAGATGATTGATTTGAGATTTTTCTCTTTTTAAATATACTCAATTCTATCAATTTCCCTCTTAGCACTGTTTTAGCTATGCCCCACAAATTTGACATTTTATTTTAAATTTTAAAGTTAAATTTTTAAAATTTTCCTTTAAGACACTGACTTAGGAATTGTTTAGTATTGTTTTGATTAATTTCTAAGTGCTGGAGATTTTTCTGTTATCATTGTCATTGATTTCTAGTTTGATTCCACTGTGGTCAGAGAACACATTTTGTATGATGTCAATAATTTAAATTTCTTGAGTTTATTTTATGGACCAGGATATGTTCTCTCTTGAGATTTGTTCCATGGGCACTGCAAAAGAATCTGTGTTCTGCTGCTGCTGTGTGGGCTTTTCTATAGCTGTTGATTAGATCTTGTTAGTTGACAGTGTTAAGTTTTTCTGTATCCTTGTTGATTTTCCTTTTAGAAGTTCTATCAGTTGTTGGGATAAAGATATTCAAGTCTCTGGCTGCAATTGTGATTTTTTTTTTTCCTTTTCCAGTTCTGTTGGCTTCTGCTTCATGTATTTCGTATTTCTGTTGTTTATGTATATATGTTATATCAGTCGCTCAGTCATATCTGACTCTCTGCAACCCCATGGACTGTAGCCCACCAGGCTCTTCCATCCATGGGATTTTCCAGGCAAGAGTACTGGAGTGGGTTGCCATTTTCTTCTCCATTCTATATATAGTAGTATGTATATGTCAATCACAATCTCCCAATTTATCCTCCTCTCCTTTCATACCCTGGTA
This sequence comes from Bos grunniens, assembly GCF_055505025.1. Classification (NCBI taxonomy): domain Eukaryota; kingdom Metazoa; phylum Chordata; class Mammalia; order Artiodactyla; family Bovidae; genus Bos; species Bos grunniens. Next base: position 54,247,505 of record NC_141180.1, read on the forward strand.
ACCGTAAGTTTGTTTCTACATCTTTGGCTCTCATTCTGTTTTATAAATACATTCATTTATACCCTTTAAATTGAATTGTTTGCCTTTAGTAAAATTTTATGTGTACATGTTTAGAACTATGTCTTCTCAGTGGGTTGACTCTTGTAAGTTTACATTTTTTCCTGTTTATGGTAGTTTTTTGCTCTGAAGTGTGCTTAATCTTGTATTAATAGAGCCACTGTTTTGCAAATATTTTCTCCCAGTCTGTGGCTTACTTTATCATTCTCTTGATCAAGGTTTTTTCCTTCTTTTCTTCAGTTTCAGAAATTTGACTATGGTATGTCTTATGGGTTTACTCTTTTGCAAGGGTTCACTCAACTTTTTGAATATGTAGGGTTAGCTCTTTACCACATCTGTGATGTTTTCAGCCATTATTACCCTGAGCACTTTTTCAGTCCTACCTTTTCTCTGCTCCTTCTGGGAACATACCATGAATGTTAGAACTTCTGTTACAGTTCCATAGGTCCATGAGGCTTTAACTGTTTTGTAATTTTCTGTTTCTCAGATTTGGTAATTTTTATGTCTTACAGTTCACTGATTCTTTCTTATGTTCCCTCCATTCTATTGTTTAGCTCATCCCCCAGCTTTTTATTTTTGTAAATGTATTTTTCAGCTCTAAAGTTTCCATTTGGTTCTTCTTTCTACCTTGTGTGTTTTTTTTGTTGTTGAGATTTTCTGTTTGCCAAACAGTTTTTTGTTTGTTTCAAGTGTGTTCAGAATTGCTTGTTGAAGCATTTTATTGTGAGTGATTTAAGATCTTTTTCAGGTATTTCTAACAGTGTTATCCTCATTTCCTGTTGTTGTTCAGCCACTCAGTTGTGTCTGACTCTACAGGTCATGAACTGCAGCACTCCAGGCTTCCCTGTCTTTCACTAACTCCAAGAATTTGCTTAAACTCATGTCCATTGAATCGGTGATGTTATCCAACAATCTTACACTCTCTTGTCCACTTCTCCTCCTGCCCTCAATCTTTCCCAGCATCAGGATCTTTTCCAATGAGTCGTTTCTTCACATCGGATGGCCAGGGTATTAGAGCTTCAGCTTCAGGATCAGTCCTCCCAGTGAATATTCAGGATTGATTTCCTTTAGGATTGACTGGTTTGATCTCCCTGAACTTTCAAGAATCTTCTCCAGCACTACAGTTTGAAAGCATTAATTCTTAAGCACTCAGCCTTCTTTATGGTCCAGTTCTCACATCCACACATGACTACTGGAAAAACCATGGCTTTGACTATACAGACCTTTGTTGGCAAAGTGATGTCTCTGCTTTTTGATGTGCTGTCTAGGTTGGTCTTAGCTTTTTTCCAAGGAGCAAGCGACTTTTAATTTTGTGGCTACAGTCACTGTCCACAGTGATTTTGGAGCCCGAGAAAATAGAGTCTGTCACCGTTTCCATTTTCCCACCATCTATTGGCATCTATTGTCTTTTTCATTCAGTTCAAGATATTCTTGGTTCTTAGAATGAAGTGTGATTTTGAATTGAAACCTGGACATGTTGTGTATTGTTTAAGGCTGGATCTTCTGTTTTATCTGGCTTCGTCTCCTACTGCTGTAGAAAGGGAAGGAGGTTGAGGCCTCATTATTGCCAGGCAGGGGTATAAGTCCAGTTCCCCAATCCACCTCCATTGCCACCTGAGGAAGGGAGGGGGCGCTCTTCATCACTGCTGAGTGGAGGTGGGGGTGTTGGCTCCCTTCTAGGCATCCATTGATACTTTCTTGGCTGGAAGGCCTAAGAATGCCTCATTGCTACTCTCCACATGACATCTACTGATACCAAGGAGTTGTTCTTGCTGGAGGGTGATAAAAGTTCTGTCCACTAGGCTTTATTGGATACTACTCAGTCGGGAGAGTGGAGGAGGCAATGGTGACCCACTCCAGTAGTCTTGCCTGGAAAATCCAATGGACAGAGGAGCCTGGTAGGCTGCAGTCCATGGGGTCGCTAAGAGTCGGACACGACTGAGCGACTTCGTTTTCACTTTTCACTTTCATGTATTGGAGAAGGAAATGGCAACCCACTCCAGTGTTCTTGCCTGGAGAATCCCAGGGACGGGGGAGCCTGGTGGGCTACCGTCTACAGGGTCGCACAGAGTCGGACATGATTGAAGCAACTTAGCAGCAGCAGCAGCAGCAGCAGTAGGTAGAGAGAGGGATCCCCTGTTACTGTGTCATGGTGGTGGTGGTGGCAGTAGTGGTTGAAAGTCTAGGCTCCTCAGGTGGTCTCAGATGACACTGCCAGAGTGAGGAGCTCCTTGTCACAGCATGGTGAAGATGAAAGTCTAGGCTCCTCAGTGGGTGTTGGGGCTTGGGTAAGCGTGGGGTCAATATGTGTGTGTGTGTGTGTGTGTGTGTGTGTATTTTTAAAAGGAAGAATAGAGAAAAGTAAAAACTTCATCTTCTGTCAGTTTTATTCTGTATTGACTATTTCTACAAGTAATATTCATAAAGAATTGGATAAAAGAATGAAAGTCTGTATTTCAATGAGCAAAGAACATTGTAGGGTAACAGCATGGGATATGGATGTGGGGTCAAAATATCCTGCTTAATGGCTTTTATTTTAACTTGTAAGCATGAGTATAAAGAATTCTAAGAAAATGACCCTGGCCTTAAGTAGCATTCAGTCCAGCTTGGAAGCCAAGATGCAGATTGCAAAATGGATATGCCAACAAAGCAGCAACTTCTAAGTGCTCAATAAGCCATAAGCTGAACATCTTTTCAAAGAAGGCTGATGCTGAGAAGGAGCAGCCAGGGAGGTCCCATATTTCATACAAGAGGCAGGTTGTGAGCTGAGCTCAGAAAAATCAGACTTGGATATGATAGGAGGAGGCAGCTGGTGAGAAAGCATTGAAATAGGGAAAATGGAATTGACAAAAATGGAAAGTCAGTAGTATAAAAAACTGTAATAATTATTGTGTGTGTATTAGGTTCTGGACACTATGCCAGATGCCTTATATTATTGTACTTGATCATCCTTCACAACATCCCCTTTGAAGTACAAATTATAATTTTTTACAGATAAGGAAACTGAGGCCCAGGAAGGTAACTTCCCCAAAGTCACATACCTATGTCAAGACGAAGAGTTAGATTCTGAGACATTTTAAGCTCTTCCCTAGAATGCTGGGAATGTGCACAGCACTTGGCTGGAACAGCACTAGCTTGGGTGAAGAGAAAAGAATGATAAGATTGAAAATTGAAGCAACATGTGCCAACAAAGGAATGAGAGCCTGAGTAGGCCTCTTTGGGGACAGCAGGCAGAGGGGAGCTATGACGGGGAAGGGGGCCCATTTCCATCATGTAAGATGGGAATATGGCTCTCACACTGCCCTTTGTTGTTTTTTTCTAAATTGCATTTAAAAAACAAAGCAAAACTGTTTTCTCTGGTCATGCCTGGGGTATGTGAGATGTTAGTTCCCTAACCAGGGATCGAACCTGCACCCCCTGCATTGGAGGTGTGGAACCCTAACTACTGGACCACCAGGCAAGTCCCTCACGATGACCTTTGAATAAAACCCCTGGCCAGGTCACCTTTCGTGTCATTTCAAAATACTAAGATGACAAAAGTCTTCCAGTGGGATTTATTCTCTCTCTCTCTCTCTCAAGACAAATGTTATTTACAGAACACTTTTAGAATTTTTTGATAAAGACTTTGAGATATGATGGGTTAAATTCTACTTAGCTTCTGGCTCTTAGTTTTTAAAATGTCAAGCTCCTGAATCATGTGTAGTCACTCATTCAGAGCCTGGTTAGGTTAATTAGACACAATGTGGGTAGACAGAATGATATCACATACCTCCTTCAGAAGAGACAAAGGAGAAATAGAGGGGAAGAGAAGGATTCTAATAGATACAGGGGAAGAGGAGGATTCTAATAGAATTTTGCTCCAAAAGACTGGAGGAGACTGACCAAGAAGGGGGGAAAAATTGGACCCAAAGATTCCACTGAACTCTTGAACATGTCTGTGGTGGTGTAACACTAGTGTTTTCTATTAACAAGGGAAAGGAAGGCCAACGTAGTACCATCTGAGAGGAGCCATAGAAAGCTGTTGCCAAAAATATTTCACAGAACGTCAATTCCATGGAAGGACCCAAGAGAAAAAAGTTCTGTGGTTTGTGAAAAACACTAGGTTAATCAAATGTGTCTTTACTGCAAGACTTTTCAGAGCCTTTAAAATTTTCAGCTGTGTTACGAACTCCCAAGAGGGGAGGTGGTATGCTGTGTTCCCCAATATACTTATTGACAGGAATTCTCCCCATGCTTCCCCACCTCACTTTTTGTTCCTGGAGATTTCCTATGACAAGTACTTCACACTTCACCCTTTCATAAGTCTGGGACAGGGAAAGACTGAAGCCATGGCACAGAATTCTATTTCCCACTGTAGACTTTTTCTTTGGTTCCTCAAAATGTGTCTGATATACATACACTTCTGAGATCACTTGAGAGCGAAATGGGTATTTTCTATTTAAAGCCAAATGTACAAAAGCAAGTAATTTTCTTAAAACTTGGAAATTTTTATCCCACCCTCTCAACCATCCCGATGAATCAACAAACTAGTTCGCAAAAGTTGCCACTATTTTATATACTTTTTTAAAATCAATGCTCAGTCATAATCAAATTAGAAAATGAATCACATTGCCGGATCTCTGTCTAGCCGCCTAGGCTGGAAGCTATTTGTCATTAGGTTCTCAGTAGCCCCCTCTCTGCTGCCCGGCTGGGACCTGGGCCTCCCGGGCCATCCGATCAAAGAAGTTGTTGGCAAGTGTTCTCACGTCATCTGTCCCGGAGGCCCTGGAGATCTTCTGGAATTCCTCGAAGGTTGCGTCTTTCTCTCGCAAGATCTGTTCCATCCTCTGCTCCTGTCTCCGAATGGCTTCCTTGATGCCCTCGATGTGGCACCTTTCCTCCTTCTCGGCTTTCAGCTTCAGGATGTGATGATTCTTCTCCCGTAGGATGTTGAGCTCCCGAATGTGGTGCGCCTTGTCCCTGACGTTCTTGTGGGCCTGACTCTGGGTCTGCAGGGTCTTCTGGTCCGCCAGCTCCTCCAGCAGCGACTTGTGCTCTTTTCTCTGCTTCTGGGACTCTTCCGCCCACCTCTTCACCTGCTGGAATCGCTCCTCCTCCTTCTGGACTTTGTCCTTCAGCTCTCTGTGGGGCTCCTTCGTGTGGCCCTCGGGCATCTCTTGGGACCATTGGGAGCTCTGTTCCAGGGACAGCTTCCTGAGGAGCTCTTCAGCCTTGGCCTGGCAGTCCATGAGGACCTTCCTGGCCTGGTAATTGACTAGAGAGCTGAGACTGGTCTCCTGGATCTTTTTCTGACCCTTGGTGGGGTGAACGTGCTTCTTTAGACAGGCCTGCGCCAGCCTCTTCTGCAGCTGCAGGCTGTTCCGCGCCTGCAGGTCCCGCAGCATCCTCTCTGGCAGGCGTTGCACCTGGCACTGCTTCTCCGGCTCCGGCTCAGGTTCGGAGGGGGCCCCCTCCAGCTTCTCCTGGCGCTGCTTCTCCTGGTCCTCCAGCGGCGCCTTCCACCCGCTGCTCTCCTGCTGTATCATGTTAGTGGCTCGTCTGTCCCGCCGCCGGACTCGCAGCTCCCGGTTCAGACGAGCCTTGCGCTGCTCCTTGTCCTGCTGCCACTGCTCTTGGCTTTGCTGCAGCAGCAGCTTGCGCTCCCTCTCCAGGGTCAACTGGACCTTCTGGTCTGAGCGCTTCAGCTCCTCCCAGGCTAGTGCCGCCTGCTGCTGCAGCTCCCGCATCCTCTGGGCCTTTTTGAGCCGGCTCAGCACCAGGGCCACGATCTTCTGGTCCCTGGAGGACACTACTGCCTCTTCCAACTTGTTCTTGAGGACCTGGGTGTGCTGCTTCTGCATCTCCTTGCTGGAAACTAGGGACTGGGAAAGCTGGCTGGTTAACGACTCCACCGGATCATTGCTGTGTCTTTTCTGGATGTGCATGCAACCTGACTGCGTCCCGAACTCTCTGGAGGACACAGACGACTTCTCCGTGTGAACTGAGGAAAGGGACCAGGGACGTAGACCCCTGCAGACCGGCACTGCCCACTGGTATCCGCTCTGCGCCTTTTCTTCCTCAAAGGCTCGGTTCGCGGGGGTGTAAGCTCCCTGCGAGTAAGGAGGGGGCGAATCTCCCCGGGCGGGAGGGTAGTGCTGGCCGTGCTGAGGCTGGGGCTCCAGCTGCCAGGCCGGGCTGTGCCGGCTGCCTCCCTGCTCCTGGGGCTTGGTCCTTGCCTCCCCCCAGGCATCCTCCAGGCGCCGGCTGCGGGGTCGGGGCTTCCTGGCGCGGTCTAGGAATCTCCGGGCCACGTCGGTCAGGCTGCGACTTTCCTGCGGCGAGTCGGAGTACGGGCGCCGGCTGGGCCGAGGGGTGGCTGAGCAGAGCAAGTGAGGCCAGGGCGCGGTGGCCTCGCTCTCCTCGCCTGGCGTCTGGGCCCAGGAGCACAGGCCCGGTTCGGCCCGCGGCCCCGACCCGTCCAGCTGAGCCAAGGATGCGCTCTCCTCGCTGGGCGGCGGAGGCTCCCAGACGGCCGAGTGGGGCCGCGGGGAGAAGCGGCCGAAGTCCTCCATTCTCCTCCCTGCGCGCCCAGCGTCTGAGTCCGGGTCCCGGGTGCCGGGTCCCGGCGGGGGCGCCGCTGAGACCCGCCCCGCCCTCCGATGCCGGGGTCCCGGCCGCCTGTGACGCTCCGGTCACTTCACAATGCTCCCGGCGCCACCCGGCCGCTGCAGCCCTCAGCCCTCGCCCACCCTGGCCTTCCTAGCACCCCGCGCGGCGAGAGGCGGGAAGGCGGCTGGAGGCTGGGAGAGGGCGTATGGTAGAGGGGGCTGTAGAAAGTTCGGGTCACCCTAAAGATGAGTGTGCGTAGTGAATCCCCACTTGTGTTGCAGGCAGGAATTTGAACTCGCATTTGTACATCTTAAAGCAGCAGAATTTTAAAAGAACACAGGTAAAGGCATTCCCCCCAGAATAGAGTGTGGCCTGGAAGTGTGGGGTGGGGAGTCCTTTAGTCAAAGGTCCCTGCCACAGTGCACCTCTGCGGTGTAGGCAGTCGAGGCACATTAATTTACATGCACCATCCTTTTGCCCTTATAACTTGGCAAGCCCAAGGATATTTTTTTAAACTTTTAGAGGACAGAAAACAAAACAAACACACACTAGTTTGTTTCCTCCTAATACAGCAATTACTGCTTTTGTCAAAATAGGAATGTTAGGTGCATATTTCTGAAATAGCATTGGTGGACACCGTGGCAAATCACTTTATTGTTTTCCTTTTTTTTCCAGTTTTATGAGATGACTTTTTCGGGTTGAGGCATTCAGGGCTCATGGGAAGAGCACTGGATTTGGTCATGTAAACTTGAGTTTGACTCTCCTCTGCCACTTTCCACTTGTGTGCTCTTGGTCAAGTTGACAATAACTTTCCTGACCCTCAAATTCTGGAACAGACGACTGTAAGAGGGGCCACGACAATACCACTGTAGGGCTGCCCTAAGGTAGATGAAACTATGCCTCAAGAGCGTAGCACCTTAATACAGTCAATTAATATCATTTTGATGTCCTTCTAGCCTTCGGTTACAAATTGTAAGATTTAATACAGTAAATACATTTAATACCATTGTAAGATTTTTACATATGAACATGTTCCATTCCGATAGTGTATTCCTAAGTCCAGTTTGTTCATAAGTCCGAAAAGGTTAGCCTAGGTACCCAACCAACACAGTCAACTATATAGTACTGTACAGTGATAGGTTTATAATACTTTTCACACAAATAATGCATACAAAACAAACACAAAAAATAAAACATGTTTAATCTTACAGTACAGTACCATGAACAGTACAGTAGTATAGTACAACGGAGAAGGCGATGGCACCCCACTCCAGCACTCTTGCCTGGAAAATCCCATGGATGGAGGAGCCTGGTGGGCTGCAGTCCATGGGGTCGCTAAGAGTCAGACACGAGTGGGCGACTTCACTTTCACTTTTCACTTTCCTGCATTGGAGAAGGAAATGGCCACCCACTCCAGTGTTCTTGCCTGGAGAATCCCAGGGACGGGGGAGTCTGGTGGCCTGCCGTCTATGGGGTTGCACAGAGTCGGACACAACTGAAGTGACTTAGCAGCAGCATAGTACAACAGCTGGCATACAGAGGCTGGTATCAAGTGAACAGGCAAGAAGAGTTACTGACTAGAGGAGGGAGAGGAGGTGGGAGATGAGATGGTAGAGCTGAAGGATCATCAGCAACAGGAGATGGAGGGCAAGCTGCAATTTCACTCATGCCTGACATTGGTGTTCTAAGTTCTGGTTCCTTGCTGGAACCAGATGCACATTCCCATCTTTGAAAGTTCAAAACTTGAAGGTTTGTATGTAGGGGACTTACTATATATGGGTTTACGAAAGTTTCTACAGATTCCTAGCTTACCAAAAGAAGAACAGAATTAATGTCATCCTAAAACAGTTTAGGTAAAGGATAGAGTGCTAGGGAGGGGTGATGTCCAGGCTCCGTTGTATTCATCCTGGACTGTGGATCCTGGCTCAGTCACTTCCTTTCTCTGCGAAGTAATGAGGAAATAGTTCTAGATAATATTCTCCAAATATGGTCAATCCTTAAAGAAGAAAATCAAGCATTTACTCATCCCAGTCCTCTTCACCCACATCTTCTTGAAGCTTCACAGTGACTCCAGCTAGGCAGGGCCAGTAGAACTGATAACATTTCCTTAGGACAAATCTGAGACTTGGCTATTTTAATTGATTACCCCAAAGGTTAGTGGGTCAGTGGTGGAAGTTTTGATTTTAGGTTCACTTGTCTTTCCATGATATCATGCTGCTTCTCAGGAAATGCATTCTGAATTGAGACATGTATTATGGACTGAAAGTTTGTGTTCTTCCTAATTCATACATTGAGGCTCTAAACTCTAGTGGGATGGTATTTGGAGATGGGGCCTTTGGGAGGTGATTAGGTTTAGATGAGGTCATGAAGGTGCGGCCTCCATAATGGGATGAGAGGAAGGGACCAGAACTTCTGATCTCTGCCACGTGAGATCACAGAGAAGGTGGCTGTCTGTAAGTCTGGAAGTGGACCCTCCCCAAGAACTGAATGTGCTCACATCTTGACTGAGCACTTCCCAGACTCCAGAACTGTGAGAAATAAATGTCTGTGGTTTAAGCCATCCAGTCTACGGTGTTTTGTTAGAGCAGCCTGAGCTGACAAAGATGACATGCTCTAAAAATATTATGATCAGATGTATATTCAAGGGTCATGACAGCTATGTCCTTGAAGCCATGTGGTAGCAACCTTGACCAGAGTGTCTGAGGCCTCCCCAGGAGCCCACTCTGCCTGGATAGGAGCTCACGTGCAGTCATTAGCATGTCTATAGCCAAGGACAGGAGGTTGCTTCTACCCTAGATTTCTATTGATGCCACTCATACCATTGTTAGAGAAATTATTTGGTGATTATAATTTTTGCTTGGAGGCAAATATTACATAAAATAAATTTGAAAGGTTTATTCCATAAACTTGAAATGGAATCATTTAAGTGAGGAGACATTTGGGCATGAACTGAGTCGTGCTGATACCTGAGTGTCATCTCTCTCTGAAGAAGCTTCGTAAAACATTTTGCACATCTACCTGTGGTTCTGGCTGGCATCAGGCCACTTCCTGTTACAGAGAAGCGGTGTGTGGGTGAAAATACAGCCACCCAAGACCCAAGAGACCTGCCACCAGCCAGCTTTGCCACCTGCTGATCACCTGTAGTGATCATTTCACTCTCTGTCTGCAGATTCTGGTGGCTTCTTCATTGCTGTAGGAGATGATTTGTAAGATCTCATTCAGTCCCAAAGGCAACTGGAAAGAGGAGTTCAATCTAGTAAATCCTGCAGGCTTCCTTTGGTAAAACAGAAATGAGTTAATCCCTGAAAAATGCTTGGCATGTAGTTGGCAGTGCTTGGCATGTAGTTGCTGCCTTATAAAAATTAGTCACTAGAATGATCATTATCATTATTCCAAGAGCACTAAAACCATAGCAGTGTAGGGCTGCATTTAAAGACATAGTTTGGCAGATGTAAGCTATTATATATGGAATGGATAAACAACAATGTCCTACTGTATAGCACAGGGAACTATATGCAATGCCCTATGATAAACCATAATGGAAAAGACTATTTTAAAAAAGAATGTATATACCTATACAGGTATAACTGAGTCACTTTGCTGTGTAGGAGAAATTAACACAACACTGCAAATCAACTATGCTTTAGTTGAAGGAAGGAGGGAGGGAGGAAGGAAGAGAGAAAAAGAAGAGAAAAACATAGTTTGGAGCAGAGCCAGATCTCCAGTTCAGGACTCATTGGCCTTTTTCTTGCCCTGAAGGTTCTCAGAATTCCTCGTGGAACTGAGACTAGCCCATCCACTTCTGCTGATGATGGAATAGGGACACAGTTTTAACTTCATGATGCCACTAACATTTATTAAAATCTGGTCCAGGATTAGAAAGATAATCAAGGACCCTCACCCACAGTATTTCTAGGAGAAGCTCATCCAGGTTATAATGTGGTAAATTCAACAGGATTCCTAGAGGAGGGAGAGGTTAGTTCTCAAGGGAAGTCCATCCAGGTTGTTCATAAGGAAAGAGTTCATGTAGAACGATGGTGCTAAATTTGGGAAGGCAGCTGGGATCACACCAGACAGAGATGAGCAGGAGGACACGGCCGGCAGAGAATGCTTCGTGGATACAGCATGAGCCTCAGAAATGCCTGGCACATGAGGGTCCTGTGTAGGTTGTGTAGTAGGAACTTGGGGTGTGTGTGCAGTTCAGTGATGGGTGATGACACCAGGAAGGTGGGCTGGACTCAGATTCCATTGAGCCCTGAATGCCAAGCCAGAAAGCATAGGCTCCCCACTGGGCAGCAGGTGTCCAGAAGTGCTCAGGATTCCTTGGAGCTACCATGGGCCCAGAGGAGGGTGGGGCTAGAGGACTTTAGGGCAGGCTCTGCGGCTTCTGTCCCTGCTTCACCCAGAGGAACTCAGATTTTCTCTCTTTTCTATCCTGGGCTCTTGGTAACAACTCATTGAAAAAGGTTGGGACTTCCTCTGCTTGTTATTATTATTTTTTAAAGGATTGAAATCCACTGTGTAGACAACAGTGAGGAGTCAGAGTAAAAATCTTGAAACCAAAAAAGTGACCCGATTTAGTTTCTATTTTAGAAAGCTCACTCTGGTAGTAGAGTAGAAGATGAATTGAGATGAGGAGTAGGGGCAGGGGAAATCAGAGAAAGGGGGCCAGTTAGGAAGCTGGTCAGTGAGCGGGGCAAGCAGGAGGAAGTGAGTGCAAACCTGGACAATGGCACGGGGACTGGAAGACACAGAGGCAAGGTGCAGTTCAGTGGTCAGGGGACCACGACCTGAAGGTGGATTCCATCTGGAGAAAGAGGGTTTCTAATCCAGGCGCCTGGGCAGATGTGAGTGTTAATGACAAGAGGTCTCAATCTAGGTGACCTTGAGAACAGTAATCTGGGAAATCAGGTGAAAGAAGCTGTAATAAAAGTGAATACCGCACAGAACAGCAAACAAATGTCTGGAAGAGGCTGACAAAACTGGGAAGAGAAATCTTTTCCCCTGAGGGGCCTGGTGATAAGGCACCTGCTTGGCGCACAGCTGCTGGAGGAGGATAGGCACTTTTCACCTGCATCTTTAGCATCTGATTAACACTCCTGGGAAGATGACAAGCTGGGATGCCTTGGTCAGCTCTTCCACTGGGCAATGAAAGAGATGTTTTGTAAATGTTAAACTGCCAAGCATTCCCTTGATACTAAGAACAATTAGCCTTCTTTCCATTTGGCAGAAAAATCCTCACTGTGTTTTACTGGAGGCTTCAGTATTTAGACCTTCTGCCAAATGAAGACCTGGGTCTCTCTTCTGCATTTGTTGAAGACTTGGAAAATACAGCAAAATATGCTCTGGCCCCATAATTTGAATTGACCTATGGAATAGAAATGTGTTTTGGGCCCTTCTTCAGAAGGACTATTAGTGGTAGTGACTTCAGATTTAATCTCTTGGCACAAAGCACCTGGTTCTTGGATGGGCCAAAGGGGAGAAATAAGCTAGAGTTTCTCCATCCAATATCACAGCTGGCAGCCACACTTGGGTATGAGCATTTGAACGTGGGTAGTTCCAATTGTCATGTGCTGTAACTATAAAATACACACTGGTTTTAAAAACTTACTATAGAAAATTAAAATATCTCAATGCTTTTTTTAATATTGATGACTTGTTAAGAGGGTTGGTTTTAAACACAATAGACTAAATAAAATATATTATCAAAATTAATTTCACGTTAATGTTACTTGTTTTAATGTGGCTACTAGTCAATTTAAAATTATATGTATGTAAATATATGGCACCCCACTCCAGTACGCTTGCCTGGAAAATCCCATGGACAGAGGAGCCTGCTGGGCTGCAATCCATGGGGTCGCTAAGAGTCAGACACGACTTCACTTTCACTTTTCATTTTCATGCATTGGAGAAGGAAATGGCGACCCACTCCAGTGTTCTTGCTTGGAGAATCCCAGGGATGGGGGAACCTGGTGGGCTGCCATCTATGGGGTCGCACAGAGTCAGACATGACTGAAGCGACTTAGCAGCAAATATATATCATGTTATATTTCTATTGGATGACAGTGCTCTGGATAATTGAGGCTCCCCAATATTCATGTTGTAAGTGAAAGCTTTCAATATCTAGGTAATTTTTATTTTATGTAAATGTATTGCTTTGAGAAGAAGGGTTTAAGATGGTGGCATAGGAAGACCCTGAACTCACCTCCTCCCGTGGACACAACAAACTGAGAGCTACATGTGGATGATCTTTCCTTGAAAAAGACCTGAGCACCAGATAAACAGTGCCTTGACAACAAAAGATAGAGATGCACTGAGACACAGAAGCAGAGACACAGTCTCGTCCAGGACTCTACCCCAGAAACAGTGACCCACAGTTGGGTGCTGTGCTTAGTTGCTCAGTCATGTCCGACTCTTTGCAACCCCATGGACTATGGCCCACGTGGCTCCTGTGTCCATGGGGATTCTCCAAGCGAGAACACTGGAGTAGGTTGCCATATCCTCCTCCAAGGGATCTTCCCAACCCAGGGATCAAGCCCAGGTCTCCTGCACTGAGGGAAGATTCTTTACCATTTGAGCCACTAGGGAAGCCCAAGAATACTGGAACTGGTAGCCTAATCCTTTCCCAGGGGATCTTCCGGACCCAGGAATCAAACCAGGGTCTCCTGCATTGCAGACAGATCATTTACCACCTGAACTACCAGGAAAGCACAGTTGGGATGGATGCCAAAAACACAGAACTTTCCCTCAAGGAGTGGAAGGATTGAGTCCCATGTGGGACACCCTAACCTTTGGGTCCAGCACCGGAAAGATGAGCCCCCCAAATCAGTGAGAATTAAGTCAAGGAGAACCACAGAACTATCTGTTCCCAGAGCAGAGAGCAGAAAACCTTCTCTTAAAGGGCTTCAATGCAGCTGTATTTGCACTGAGATCCAGGGCAAAAGCAGCAGGAAGGCAAAAAATGGCAAAAAGCACCTATATCATAAGGGAGGGAGACTCACTTACTGATTTTACAGTGGCTTCCAGAGAGATGAGGACCTCCAGGACTTTGTCAGGGATGGGCATGCTGGTGGGCACCATTTTTACGATTTCATTCTAACTTGCTGGTGACAGAGCCACCAATTTTGGTGCTCTCCCTCTAGCCTGTTAGCACCAGAAAACACACTCTACCCACTCCACAAGGCAACCCAGCTGGGTGTGCCTTACCCACTCTGCATAGCAGCTGTGCCACAACTGGGATAGACAAATGCACGGTGCCCTGCCTTCCCCATGCAGTGGTCATGCTGCAACCAAGCCAGGTGAGCACCCCGGGCCCCTGACTTTTCCACGCAGCAGCTGAGATCCCCCCGCAGCTGGTGGATGCACACAGCCTACACGAGAGCCACCCCTTGAGCACCTGGCTCTGGTATTCAGGGAAGACTGTGCTTCGGGGCCCCCAAAATCATCTCCTACACAAGAACACTCCTTGAAAACTGGAAGAAGAAGATGTCTTGCTTGATACATACAGACAAACACAGATAGTCAGGCAAGATGAGGAGACAGAGGAATCTGTTCCAAACGAAGGAACAAGACAAATCCCCAGAAAAAGACATTAATGAAATGAAGATAAGCACCTTATCTGATAAATAGTTCGAAGTGATGATCATAAAAATGCTCACCAAATTTGGAAGAAGAATGGATGAACAAAGCAGAACTTCAATAGAGATAGAAAATATAAGAAAGTACCAATCAGAAATTAAAACTGAACTGAAAACTATACTCAAAGGGTTCAACAGCAGACCAGATGAAGTAGAATAATGAATCAGTGAGTCAGAAGACAAAGCAATGAAAATTACCCAGACAGAGCAGCAAAATTAAAAAGAATTTTAGAAAGTGAAGATAAATAATCTCTGGTTCAACATCATGTGGAATAATATTTGCATTATAGTGGTCTCAGAAAGAGAAGACAGGGAGAAAAGCCTGGAGAGATTATTTGAAGAAATAATGGTTGAAAACTTCCTTAATAGAAATAGATATTCTATTTCTTAATAGAAATAGAAATAAATAGATATTCAGGTCCAGGAAACCCAGAGAGTTCCAAGTAAGATAAGCCCAAAGGAAACCATACTGAGACAAATTATAGTTAAAATTGTAAAAATTAAGGGTAAGAGAGAATCTTAAAGGCAGCAAGAAAAAAAATGCTATTATGTAGAAGAGAAACCCCATAAAGCTATTAGTAGATTTTTCAACAGAAACTTTATGGGCCAGAAGAGAGTGGCATGAAATATTCAAGGTGCTGAAAGGAAAAAATTTCCAGCCAATCATTCTCAACCTGACAAGATTATCATTCAGAACTGGAGGAAAGATTGAGTTTTCCAGATAAGCAAAAGCTAAAGGTCTTCATCATCACTAAACTGGCCCCACAAGGAACATTAAGGAGAATTCTGTAAGCTGGAAAACAAAGGCACTAATTAATAGTAAGAAAACATACAAAAGTAAAAATCTCACTGCTGCTGCTAAGTCGCTTCAGTCATGTCCGCCTCTGTGTGACCCCATAGACGGCAGCCCACCAGGCTCCGCCATTCCTGGGATTCTCCAGGCAAGAACACTGGAGTGGGTGGCCATTTCCTTCTCCAATGCATGAACGTGAAAAGTGAAAGTGAAGTCACTCAGTCGTGTCCGACTCCCAGCGACCACATGGACTGCAGCCCACCAGGCTCCTCCGTTCATGGGATTTTCCAGGCAAGAGTACTGGAGTGGGGGTGCCATCGCCTTCTCCGAAATTATCTCACTAAGAAGGTAAATACCCAGGAAAGGTAGCAGATCAACCACTCAAAAGGCAAGTATGAAGGTTGAAAGACAAAAGTAGTAAAATTAACTAAAATTACAATAATTGGTTAAGGGAAGCATAAAATAAAAAGATGTAAAAGGTATGAAAACACGGGGATGTAAAAATGTAAAGCTCTGGAATGTGTTCAAAGTTAAGTTTCTATCAACTTAAAAGAGATTGCTATATACATAGAATGTTATATGTGAACCTCACAGTAACCACAAGGGAAAACTTAAAGCAAATATACAAAAGAAATTCGAAAGGACTCTTGAACAAGAAGGACTGCTTCTAAACTCACTTTACTGTAAAAGGCTAGCACTACCTGATACCAAAACCAGCTAATGTCATCACAAAAAAAGAAAATTACAGGCCAGTATCCGTGATAAATACAGATGGAAAAATCCTCAACAAAATATTAAGAAACCAAATTCAATAATATACTAAAAGGATCATACACCCCATGATCAAGTGGGATTTCTTCCAGAGATACAAGGATGATTCAACATCTGCAACTCAATCAGCAGGATATACCACATTAACAAAATGAAAGATAAAAATCATATGATCATCTCGATACAGAAAAAATATTTAATAAAATTCAATATCTATTTATGACAAAAAAAAAAAAAACCTCTTGACAAAATGGATATAGAGGGAATGTACCTTAATAAAGGACATCTATGATAGACCTGGAGATAACATCATATTCAGTGATTAAAGGCTGAAAGCTATTCCTCTAATTCCTCCTCTATTCCTTGTCAGGAACAAGACAAGGATGTCCACTCTACCAATTTTATTCAATATAGGAACTCCTAGCCATGGCAACTAGGCAAGACAAATAACTAAAAGGCATCCAGATCAGAAAGGAAGAAGTAAAACTGTTATTATTTGCAGATGATATAATGCTATATACAGAAAACACTAAAGACCCTACCAAAAAACCTATTAGAACTAATAAATGAATTCAGCTAAGTTTCAAGATACCAAATCAATATACAGGAGTCTGTGGCATTTCTATCAGAAAGATAAATCAAGAAAAAAAACCCTGTTTACAATTGTATCAGTAAGGATAAAATACCTAGGAAGAAATTTAGCCAAGGAGGTAAAATACCTGTGCACTGCAAATTATGAGACACTTATGAAAGAAATTTAAGAAGACACAAATAAATGGAAAGATATACTGTGTTCATCGACTGGAATAATTAATATTGTTAAAATGTCCATATTACCCAAAGCAGTCTACAGGCTCAATGCAATATCCATCAAAATTCCAGTGGCATAATTCACAGAACTAGAACAAATAATTCTAAAATATGCACAGAGTCAGAAAAGATCCTAAATAGCCAAAACAATCTTGATGAAGAACGAAGCTGGAGGTATCATGATCCCTGATTTCAAACTATGCTACAAAGCTTGATAATCAAAACAGTAGGTGCTGGCACAAAAACAGACATGCTGATGAATGGAACAGAATTGACAGCCCAGAAATAAACCTACACATATAAGAATAATTGACTTAGGACAAAGGTGCAAAGAACATGCAATGGAGAAAGAACAGTCTCTTTGGTAAATAGTGTTGAGAAAACTGGATGGCTGCATGTTAAAGAATGAAGCTAGACCACTATCTTACACCAAACACAAAAATCAACTCAATTTAAAGACTTGAATGTAAGGCCTGGAACAGTAAAATTCTTAGAAGAAACAATAGGCAGTAACCTCACTGTCATCGGTCTTAGCAGTGTTCTGTGGACCTGACTCCAAAGGCAAGAGAAACAAAAGTAAAAATTAGCAAATGGGATGACATCAAATTAAAAAGCTTCTTCACAGTGAAGAAAACCATCATTAAAACAAAAACCAACTTACAGGATGGGAGAAAATATTTGCAAATCATGTATCTGATAAGGAGGTAACATACAAAATCTATAAAGAACTCATAAAATTTAATAATAACAACAAAACAACCCATCTAAAAAATGGGAAGAGGAACTGAATAGCTGCATTTCTAAAGAAGATATACAGATGGCCAACAGGCATAAGAAAAGATGTTCAGCAGTACCAATTATTATGGAGAGGCAAATCAAAACCACAATGAGATATTACCTCATACATGTTAGAATGGTTAGTATCAAAAAGACAAGAAGTAAATGTGTTGGTGGAAATGTAAATTGGTGCAGCCACTATGGAAAACTTTATTGAGATTCTTCAAAAAATGAAGAAGAGAAGTACTATACAATCCAGCAATTCCACTTGAGTGTTTATTCAAAGAAAATGAAAACACTAATTCAAAAACATACATGCACTTCTATGTTCATTGCAGCATTCAGTTCAGTTCAGTTGCTCAGTTGTGTCCGACTCTTTGTGACCCCATGAATCGCAGCACACCAGGCCTCCCTGTCCATCACCATCTCCCGGAGTTCACTCAGACTCACGTCCATCACCTGAGTGATGCCATCCAGCCATCTCATCCTCTGTCGTCCCCTTCTCCTCCTGCCCCCAATCCCTCCCAGCATCAGAGTCTTTTCCAATGAGTCCAGTCTTCTCATGAGGTGGCCAAAGTACTGGAGTTTCAGCTTTAGCATCATTCCTTCCAAAGAAATCCCAGGGCTGATCTCCTTCAGAATGGACTGGTTCGATCTCCTTGCAGTCCAAGGGACTCTCAAGAGTCTTCTCCAGCACCACAGTTCAAAAGCATCAATTCTTCAGTGCTCAGCTTTCTTCACAGTCCAACTCTCACATCCATACATGACCACAGGAAAAACCATAGTCTTGACTAGACGGACCTTTGTTGGCAAACTAATGTCTCTACTTTTCAATATGGTATCTAGGTTGGTCATAACTTTTCTTCCAAGGAGTAAGCGTCTTTTAATTTCATGGCTGCAGTCACCGTCTGCAGTGATTTTGGAGCCCCCCAAAATAAAGTCTGATACTGTTTCCACTGTTTCCCCATCTATTTCCCATGAAGTGGTGGGACCAGATGCCATGATCTTCATTTTCTGAATGTTGAGCTTTAAGCAAACTTTTTCACATTCAGTTCAGTTATTAAGATGTAAAAGCAACCTAAGTGTCCATCCATGAATGAATGGATAAAGAAGATGTGGCATGCATACCCAATGGACTCAGGCATGAAAAGGAATGAAATCTTGCCATTTGTGACAGTATGGATAAACCATGACAGTGTTATACTAAGTGAAATAAGTCAGAGGAAAAAGACAAATACCATATGGTCTTGCATGCTAGGAAGTCGCATCAGTCATGCTTGACTCTTTGTGACCCTATGAACTATTCATGGGATTAATAGTTCATGGGATTATTATTCATGGGATAATGAATAATATCCCATGTCTCCTCTATTCATGGGATTCCCCAGGCAAGAATCCTGGAGTGTGTTGCCATTTCCTTCTCCAGCCATATGATTTTACTCATATATGTTCAGATCAGATCAGATCAGTCGCTCAGTCGTGTCCGACTCTTTGTGACCCCATGAATCGCAGCACACCAGGCCTCCCTGTCCATCACCAACTTCCAGAGTTCACTCAGACTCACGTCCATTGACTGAGTGATGCCATCCAGCCATCTCATCCTCTGTCGTCCCCTTCTCCTCCTGCCCCCAATCCCTCCCAGCATCAGAGTCTTTTCCAATGAGTCAACTCTTCGAATGAGGTGGCCAAAGTACTGGAGTTTCAGCTTTAGCATCATTCCTTCCAAAGAAATCCCAGGGCTGATCTCCTTCAGAATGGACTGGTTGGATCTCCTTGCAGTCCAACGGACTCTCAAGAGTCTTCTCCAGCACCACAGTTCAAAAGCATCAATTCTTCGGTGCTCAGCTTTCTTCACAGTCCAACTCTCACATCCATACATGACCACAGGAAAAACCATAGCCTTGACTAGATGAACCTTTGTTGGCAAAGTAATGTCTGTGCTTTTGAATATGCTGTCTAGGTTGGTCATAACTTTCCTTCCAAGGAGTAAGCGTCTTTTAATTTCATGGCTGCAGTCACCATCTGCAGTGATTTTGGAGCCCAGAAAAATAAAGTCTGACACTGTTTCCATTGTTTCCCCATCTATTTCCCATGAAGTGATGGGACCGGATGCCATGATCTTTGTTTTCTGAGTGTTGGGCTTTAAGCCAACTTTTTCACTCTCCACTTTCACTTTCATTAAGAGGCTTTTTAGTTCCTCTTCACTTTCTACCATAAGAGTGGTGTCATCTGCATATCTGAGGTTATTGATATTTCTCCCAGCAATCTTGATTGCAGCTTGTGTTTCTTCCAGTCCTGTGTTTCTCATGATGTAGTCTGCATATAAGTTCAATAAACAGGGTGACAATATACAGCCTTGACGTACTCCTTTTCCTATTTGGAACCATTCTGTTGTTCCATGTCCAGTTCTAACTGTTGCTTCCTGACCTGCATACAAATTTTTCAAGAAGCAGATCAGGTGGTCTTGTATTCCCATCTCTTGAAGAATTTTCCAGTTTATTGTGATCCACACAGTCAAAGCCTTTGGCATAGTCAATAAAGCAGAAATAGATGTTTTTCTGGAACTCTCTTGCTTTTTCCATGATCCAGCGGATGTTGGCAATTTGATCTCTGGTTCCTCTGCCTTTTCTAAAACCAGCTTGAACATCAGGAAGTTCACGGTTCACGTATTGCTGAAGCCTGTTAGTAGAACCTAAAACAAAACCAAATGAAACAAATGAACAAATTCATAGATACAGAGAGAACAGATCAGTGGTTACCAGAGGGGAAGGGGGTTGGCAAGTGGGCGAAGGGGTGAAGAGGGTCAATTTTATGGTGTCAAAGGTAGTGTATACAGATGTTGAACTATGATGTTGTACACTTGACACTAGATAATTAAAAAATATTGCGTAGAAATTAACATTTCTAAGAAGATAATATTTTGGGTCAAAAAGTTTTTTTCTCAATGGCTGGATGATAGGGTAAATTATTACATTTCAGAATTTAGCTTTGCAGTACAATTTCACAGGAATTCAGCTCTTTTATGCCCCACCCCTCCTTTTTCCTTACTACACAGGATGCCCCAAAGCAACAATATCTGAGAACACAGAATAGGCCATATTCTACATGTGCCTATGAGATATGGATGCATTAAAAATACCAGACCTACAAAACAGTGAAAAAAAATTTACACGAACACCCAGGGCAGTGAATGGAAAACTTATGTCAATGCAGTTCTAGGAATGAAAATTGTAGTTTATAAACTTCCTTTTAAAAAACAAAGGAAGAAAATGGAACTATGAATGTTAAGTTCCCGTGGAAACAATCATTTACCCTCAATGCAAATATTCCATGTGTATGCGAGTAGATATGTGTAGAAACTAGGGCTGACCCACATTAAGTTGGAGACTTGGAGTGTTGTTCTAAGTGCTTTATGTGTAACCTCTGCCACAAAAATGTGAAGTTTTGGGAGGCTGAGGGTGCCTTCCCTGCTGATAACATCAGCAAAGAAGTGAATGCACAAATATTACAATACATGCAGAGTCAACACTCACAGCAACCGTCCGTCACCAGACTTGTATTGTAGACCTATCTCCCCTCACTTAGACTTTTCAGAAAAACAAATTTCCTCTGAAGCAAAAAATGCAGGCTCAGTTTTAGTAAAACAGAGGAAGATAAAACAGAACTTACAAAGAAACCACACATTTTTTAAAGTTTCAACAAAGCATGCTTTAAAATATTTTTAATACAATATGTCGAGGATGAAGAAGAGACTCCAAATTGGGTAAGTTACTAAAGCACAACTATTTTTCCCAAATTTCCACTGGGAAAGCCTCTTGCTATGTTTAACTTTACAAACTATTTGTAATAA
The DNA here is from genome assembly GCF_055505025.1 of Bos grunniens. Lineage (NCBI taxonomy): Eukaryota > Metazoa > Chordata > Mammalia > Artiodactyla > Bovidae > Bos > Bos grunniens. Next base: position 54,268,788 of record NC_141180.1, read on the forward strand.
AATTTCAAAGATACATACATTATGGTGAGGTTATGTGTTCCTGTATCACTGATGAGTGGTAAAGTAACTGCATTCCATTATCACACTGAAAATGAACTCCGTTTCAGTTCTCAGAGTACTTATTTTGAGTCCTTCCTCCTTCATAAAAACTGATTAATTGCCATCTCCTGCTTTTAACTGTATTAAGGTTACAAATGTGAAAAACATCAAAATTCTAAGATGAAGCAAATCTAGAATAATAATACTATTTGTGCATTCACTTCCTTGCTGATGTTATCAGCAGGGAAGGCACCCTCAGTCCCCTAAAATTCCAGCCGCCACATCCAGCAGGCTGTTCCTCCTGTGGATATCATATGGTATTCTTTTCATTTAATGCCATCCCCACCAGGGCTGGAGTAAAAACTCGGCAACCACAGGTGGCTTTGTCTGTGTGCTCAGCAAACTTCTGTCTGCAGGAACCTTACAAAGGTGCCTTTGTCTGCCTGCCTGGTTCTCTGCGTGGCCCCAGTCCAGGGCAAAGTTATGAACCGTTCTCCCTTCTGCATGGAATGATTCTCCTTCTTCAAGTCTCAGTTCAAAGGAAGCCTTCCCTAACCACCCTGACCAGATGAAACCTCTACTATGCCCTCTCACAGCCCCTAGAGCACCAGACCCTCTTCTTGGTGGTATGTGTCCATTGCAGGGCTATGCTTGTCAGCTCTGTGATTAACAAATACCTCCACCAGAAAGTTCCATGAGAGAACAGGCTTGCCTGCTTTTGTCACTCTTCATTAATGTTTCTCCAGTGCCTGGCACGGTGCCTGGCAGGTGTGAGCACTTAACAGATATTTGTTGAATGAATGAAATAAATGGTTGACTGCATCGAAAGTTCAGTGTCTAACCACAGCTGAGCCCCCAAGGGTGAGTATCCATCTTTTTCTTTGTGTATATGCAACTCTTGCAGTGGAGATTTTCAATCTTCCTTACTTGGCTCAATGCCGAAACTCGGCCCACTCACCCTTTGTTCCTGTTCTCAGCCCTTTCAGTTTAGACAATATCAAGGGTTATCCAAGTGTACTTCTTCAACGTCTCCTTCCTCTGGACCTTCACCCATTTTCTTCTTCCATTTTGTTGTTGTTGTTGTTGTTGTTGTTAACAATATTGTGATGTGGACCACCTTTAAAGTCTTCACTGAATTCATTACAATGTTGCTTCTGTTCTACATCCTGGCTATTTTGGCCACAAGGCACCTGTGATCCCAGCTCCCTGACCAGGGAGCTGATTGAAATCAAATTCCCCACAGTGGAAGGCGAAGTCGCAACCACGGGACCACTCGGGAAGTTCCTCTTCTTCCTTTCTGACTCAGAGCAGAAACTGTCCCCGTGGCTTACCAGAGCCAACTCCCCATACTCTGATCCTGCCCGCCCATTCTCCCCGAGGTCACTGCTCCGTCTTGCGTCCCCTATTTCGACTCTTCTCCCTTTCTCCAACTCCTTCCTCTCACCTTACAGCTGTGCTCAGGTAACTCCCATCTCCTAAAACATTGGCCCTTGGTCGTTTAGCTCTACAACATCACTATCCAGTTGACCTTTCTGCAGTGGGGGAAATGCTGTATATCTCTGCTCTCCCACATGGAGGATACTACCACATGTGGCTAGTGAGACTTGAAATATGGCTAGTGTGACTGAGATGTGAAATTGTAATTTTATTTAGTTTTAATTAAATTTAACATTAAAATAGGTACATGTGGCTAGTAGACTCCATATTGGACCCTGTAGCTCTAAACTATAAGTTCCAAAATCATATTGTTTAGGTTAAAGTAAATTATAGATGTACAGCCTCTTACCAATATGGCCTTTGGAAAAGCTGCTTATTAATAAGGTCTTTAAGTACAAAACTTTTTCACCTAAAATTATGATAATGGTTGTTATGAATGATATTACACTTTAGCACTAAGGGTATATACTCAAAATGTATTTGTTGTGTCATCACCATCATCTTCGTTGTTATTCAGTCCTATTGAGATTGCTTTTTCAAGCTCCAGTTCAGATGCTTTAATGACCAACAAAATCAGTTTAGTGGATCTTGACTAGCAGATTTTTTAAAAAGAAATAGACTAGACAAAAATAAGACACGTAAGTGCCTTTCCCTGGTGGCTCAGATGGTAAAGAATCTGCTTGCAATGCAGGAGACCTGAGTTTGATCCCTGGGTCGGGAAGATCCCCTGGAGAAGGCAATGGCTACCCACTCCAGTATTCTTGCCTGGAGAATTCCATGGACAGTCCATGGGGTCGCAAAGAGTCAGACACAATCGAGTGACTAACACTTTTCACTTTCATGCAGTAGCAGTAGATATTAATTCATGAAACATTTGATTGTTATAAAGTGCATTGTGTACCAGATGGTGAAGTAAAATGTATTTCTTAACATAAGTTGCATAAAAAGAGTTGTGATTGTCTGGAAGTGCAGCTTCCAAGTTGAGATGGTCAAGACTGATCGCCCAGAAGCCTGATCCAGTGGTCTCTTCTCAACCTCATCTTGATTTCTTGGTCCTATTTGGCACCAAAGTCCACCTTCTGTTTGACTTTCTTTCCTCTGTTTACCTTTTCTCTTTCCCATCCAGTATTTCTTTGAAGGCAACTCACATCAAAATAACTCCAGGAGGGTAGGGACCTATGGTTGTTGGTCTCCAAGTTGCCTACCTCGTCCCTTTCCATGATTTTGTCTCTTGTCACCCTGTGAACTCTCCTCTCACAGTAAATAGGATTCACCTGTGTAAACAATAGGATTTTGCAGAAATGACAAATGTGACTTCTGAGACTGGCTCGTAAAAGATGTTGTGGTCTCTACCTTGGTCTCTTGGATCACCTGCTCTGGGGGAAGCCAGCTGCCACCTGATGAGGACACTCATCTTGGAAACAGATCCTCCAGTCCCAGGTATGTCTTCAAACACCTGAAATCTGGCTTACAACTTGACTACAACCTTGCGAAAGCCCTGGAGCCACCCATCTGAGTTGCTCACAGATTCTTGATTCCCAGAAACCAAGAGATCAAAAACGTTGCTGTGTTAAGATGTGGAATTTTTGAGTAATCTGTTATGCATCAATAGATAATGAAGGGGGGGTGTTGTGTTCTCTTTAGACTGCATGGCTCTACCCCAGACATACAGAGTTTGGTTTTCTGGGGAGGGACCTAGGAATCTGCATGAATGTCTCTGGGTGATTCTTTGACCCTCTATAGTTTGGGAACCATTGCTTTTTTTTTTCACTGACTGCCCTCCTTCTTTCTTCCCTCCCTCCATTCCTTCTTCCTCCTACAGTACCTTTCCCAAAAGCTCTGTCCAGGGTGTCTTTTCTTTTTATTGTGCGCTCCCTGGGTTAGGTACATCTATTCTGTGACTTGAACATACAGCCTTGGACCCACTTCTTCCAGTCCAAGCCCTCTTCGAAACCCCTAAGCTGGGCTACTCTGGTGTCTCAGTGGTAAAGAATCCTCCTGCCAATGCAGGAGATGTGGATTTGGTCCCTGATCCGACAAGATCCCACATGCCACAGAACAGCTAAGCCTGTGCACCACAGCTATTGAGCCCGTGCTCTAGAGCCCGGGAGCCGCAACTACTGAAGCTCAGATGCCCTAGAGCCCGTGCCCCACCACAAGAGAAGCCACAGCAATAAGCCCTCACACCACAGCTAGAGAGTAGCCCCCACTTGCCTCAACAAGGGAACAGCCTGTGCAGCAACAAAGACCCAGGACAGCCAAAAATAAACAACAAAAATAATCTTTACAAAAGCTCCTTAGCCCTATTTTCCAACTGCCTGCCTGATATCTCCATGTGGATCACTATTTCTCTTCATCAAATCAAACTCAGTATGTCCAACATGGAACTCATTGCCATCTTCACAAAACCTTTGCATTTATGTTCCCTATTTTTGATAGCAATTTATAGCTTAGTCTCCTAGGCTCTGAATTCTGATAGTATCCTGTGTCCTCTTTTTTCTTGCCCTCAACACATCCTGGTCCCTAAAATCTGACAGTCCTCCTCTTCAGAGCCTCCCATGCTGACTGCCACCACTCTGGTTCACACCTCATTACAGCGGCCCCGTTGTTTTCTCACTCTATTCTTTCTCCACAACTTCTTCCATTCCAAGCTTTGATCCTTTGATGACTCTCATTTTCTTCTGAATAAAGTTTAAACTCCTTGGAATGGCATGTAAAGTCCTTAACAGTGTGGCCCTAATGCGATGTTCTAGATCTCCTAATTTACCTCTAAACACACATACTCTCTAGGAACAAGGGATTATCCATAATTTCCCAAACACACCTCAAAGTGGTCTATATCTTTTCTTATATGATTATGACCCCTATAGAATTAAAAGTTTCCCTTGAGAATAAAAAAAACACATACTATAAATCACCTTGCAAAATGTACTTGTGATGTAGTCTGCAACGGTAGATGTGATATAGTCTGCAATGGTAGATATAGTCCACTCTTTTAAGGCAGTCCCCAAACCAGATTAGGAGAAGGTAGGGGGAGAGTGTAGGTGCAAACCTCAGTGAGTTCTTTTGTTCCCTTTAGATAACAGACATGAAAAAGGAATTTTCAGCTTCCTGTGGGGCTTCACCAGCTTTAGCTACATTGGTTGTACTTCTGTGAAAATATGTGCTCACTGTTCATTTATTGAGCTGTACACATTATTAACCCTGTCCTAGGCATCGTGGTGGTGGATATCAAGATTAAGACTTGGTTCCTGCTCTTTGTCAACTCTGGTAGAGAGAGTAGCAGTTGCCAGAAAAAAAGATACTAAAAGACACTAAAGATACTAAAATCAGGGGGACTTCACTGGTAAAGAAAATCACCTCTAGGTTGGAAGAGTGGGGAGCAGGGATAAATAACTGCCTACCTCCCTCACCTTCAATGTAAACTCCAGGAGGGCAGGCATCTTTGTTTTGTTCAAGTCTGTATTTCCAGTAGCTAGAGCAGAAACCTACACAGAGTAGGACCCAAGATATATTTGTTGAATGAAGGGGTAACTGAATAAAAAAAATTTATGTAGAAAAAGTATAGGTTTAGATTTATAACTGTGAGCCCCTTAAAGGCTGAAATGATAATTTGCATTTTTTATGGATTTGCATTGTGTTGAGCATGTCTTAAGTGCTCAATAAGGGCTGGATGAATGTTGAATAAGTGATTCCATAGTGAGGCTTGTTTTCTCCCACCCCTTTCCTGGTGTCATGAAGTGTTAGCCTTCCTGAAGAAAATGTTCATGCTGACAGTGGTTTTGAAGGTAAGTGTCTTTAAGAAACCAAGATAAAAGACAAGGTTATAGAAGAGGAGGCAAGATAAAAAGGTCAGGAAAATAACATTCTTAATGTAATTAACTGCTGAAAGTGTTCCTGAAAGCATTGGTTTGCCTTTGCCTAATAGTCCACTACAATGGAAAATTTGACTATATGTGGTGACACTGTTAAACCATCTCATTAGCAACACTTGTTTGATTTAATCCAAGAACCAAATATTGCTATGTAGAGGTCAAAGCTTAAAGTTATTGAAGATTTATCCTACTCAGAATTAAATAAAAAAGCCAAAGGCCCAGATAATATTTCTGCTACTGTTCTTCCCCACCCCACCCCCTGCAAATGATCTACATTTTACTAACTAAAATTATATTCAAAGAATCAGATATTTATGCCTGACTCTTAAGTGGCAGTTATGTCTTTTCATATTGAAATTGCTTAAGGCTTGTTTTAATGAGAAGCCCACTGGGTCCAGAATTAATTGCTGAGGAAGAATCAAAAGCAAGAGAACATGATGGTCTTTGCCCTGAAGCAGCTTACCAGGAAAGCAGGTGAAACACTTATTAAGAAAACAAGGTGAGGGAAGAAATATGTGAGTTCAGATTAGTTTACAGACTTTTGACAGAGCTTGCTAGTGGACTGTTGAAATCTTAACTTACCTTCTCAAGAAACATCTGTCCCTGGGACTACATTTCCCAGCTCCCTTTGCACTTTCGTGAAATCATGTGACTAGTTGGCCATGTGACCTCATTCTGGCCAATGGAATATTGGCAGGAAAGATGTGGACCACTTTCAGGCCTGAACCCTATGCCTTCCCCTCCTTCCCCTATGGGCTGATATAAATAAAACAAACAAAAAAAAAAAATTTTTTTTTTTTAAATTGTACTATCTTGGCCTGATTTTGAAGCCCTGAATAGAGCTGATCTAGAATCGCCTTCTTAGGCAGCCAATTAACTCCATATTCCAAATCACTTCACTTGTTGGGCCCTGACACTCTGGGACCACCAAACATACACCCTTATTGCCCCAGAATCAGGTACCAGACAACCAGGGATGACCCTGATGCCCAGAGCCTTCCCACCCCACCAAATTATTCAAATCAGCCAATCTACAGGGAGTCCATAAAAACTAGCTAACTCACTTCCCACAGCATCCCCCACTCCTGCCCCCACAACTTACCATACATCAGTTGCCCCATAGAACCCAGTTTGTTGTTAACTCTGTCCCTGGATACAACCCCCTGTGTGGCCCTGCTTAACAACCTTCTCTCATCAAGAGATCTAAGTAACAGAGAACTCTACCTTTTATATGGCCAAGTGACACTGTGCTGGGTCTCACCATTTTTAAATCATGAAACAGCTAAACTGGCAGTGATCAGAGTCTCTTGGAAACTATATTGAAGATGACAAAGTTACCTTCTGCCTGGTCCTGAGTGGTTTTCTGTAACTCTCCCATTTTTACCTCACTGTCAGCACCCTAAACTAGTCTATGAAGAGAAAGGAACTTCTATTATGTTGGAGCCATTCCTTTTTTTGGCTAATTGGTTGTGGCAGTTTATCCTACTATGATTATTATAGGAAACCAATCAATCCATTGCTAGGGATATAGTGTGGAATAAGGAATTGTCCAGAGAGATAGGGGAAGCCACTATCTTAATAATCTTTATGAGGAGAGGAGCTCAGAGTTGCTCTATTTAAAAATGTCAGACTAGTGTAGCAGTTAACCTTTACTGGACATCCTTTCACTCCTGCCTAAGAAAAAGCTTCAGTCAAAGGATGCCCTATGTAGACAAATCTCCATTATCTCTAGTTTCAAAACATACCATCAATGCATAGTATTCTCAAAGTTGACTTCATGTCCTTAAGCCCCAGGTTCATTCTACCTTCTCCCCTTCTGTGTTTTATCTTTTACCCTCCTATCTTTTCTTTTGCATTGCAAATTAATTTTTAATTACCTAAGCATTACACAATAGTCTTCTAACCAAAATTATATGCAAATAAATAATGAAAATATGAATTATAGAAACAAAATTATTCTTTGATCACTCCCCCAACAATTCCATTTGCTCTCACCACTGTCTTCTGTGCATCATTTCAGACATTTTCTCTTTTTATTTACATTCAGATCAGATCAGTCGCTCAGTCGTGTCCGACTCTTTGTGACCCCATGAATCGCAGCACACCAGGCCTCCCTGTCCATCACCAACTCCCGGAGTTCACTCAGACTCACGTCCATCGACTCAGTGATACCATCCAGCCATCTTATCCTCTGTCATCCCCTTCTCCTCCTGCCCCCAATCCCTCCCGGCATCAGGGTCTTTTCCAATGAATCAACTCTTCGCATGAGGTGGCCAAAGTACTGGAGTTTCAGCTTTAGCATCATTCCTTCCAAAGAAATCCCAGGGCTGATCTCCTTCAGAATGGACTGGTTGGATCTCCTTGCAGTCCAAGGGACTCTCAAGAGTCTTCTCCAACACCACAGTTCAAAAGCATCAATTCTTCGGTGCTCAGCCTTCTTCACAGTCCAACTCTCACATCCATACATGACCACTGGAAAAACCATAGCCTTGACTAGACGAACCTTTGTTGGCAAAGTAATGTCTGTGCTTTTGAATATGCTGTCTAGGTTGGTCATAACTTTTCTTCCAAGGAGTAAGCGTCTTTTAATTTCATGGCTGCAGTTGATAGAAAATCTATGGTACTGTTTTTCTATAAATTATCTTCTACTGTCCATTTTGTCCCACAATTTGCTTCTTTCACCCAAAATGCTTCATAGAGCTCTCCATGGTCCTATATGGAGATCTAGTTTAAATCTAATGGCTACATACTGTTCCTCAGTGTGACTGTACCACAATTTATTTATCCATTCCTTTATTCGAGGCGTTTCCAATTTTCCATCATTAATATCTGCATTAAACATCCTTGGAGATGCTTGCCTTAGTACTGACTATGTCCTGGGTGCTCTTCAGGTACTTTCTAGTTGTGATTCCGTGTAAGTCTCTCAGCAGTTGTATGAGGTAAGTACTGACATCATCTTTGCTTAGTGGGTGAAGTGTTTGAGGTGAACTTGCTGAAGCTTCTTTAGGGAATAATAGTGAGTGGTGCATTTGCACAGCCATTTACCTCCTCTAAGCGTAGCATGTTTTAAGGGCATCCAGGCTTCATTTTAATCAGGTATGGTAAGACATGCAGACATGGAAATGACTGTCAGGAAAGAAGTTTTGTTTTTATTGCTCACAATTCCCTAGAAAGAGGGCCACTTGGGGAAGCACCAGGGCCAATCAGGAGGCAGAGGAAGTGAGGGGAACAGTGGGGAATGTGTGGTTTTCAAGAGAAGGAACAGGTGAGTGGGTAAACAAGTTTATAACAGGCTAGTTTTAATAATTTCAGTATGCTTTGAGCCATAGGGGCTGGTACCTGGCCCTGGAGTGATTATGGCTGGTGGATAGGGACTCTAAGTGTGAGAGCCCATAAAGGAGGGATGTGCGGGTTGGGCTCTAGTTTACTTTCTCCAGGAATTGGTAATACTTTGCAAAGTAGCTAAGTTTAATCCTAGAGAAGGGAAGATTCAAGGGGACATAAAGCCATCTCCAAATGGATAAAGCACTGTCTTAAGGAAGAGGAGCTCCATTTTGCCGTGTGGAACCAGGTGGGAGAGCTAGAACCAGTGTGTAAAAGTGTCAGGCAGGTTGGTTTCAGTTCAATACAAACAGGGATTTTCTAAGAGAGCTGTTGGCAAATATAACAGGTTTCCTCAAGCATTCCATGAGGCTAGGGGACCACTTAGTAGAAATGTCAGGGAGAGGACTCAAGCATAGGTCCTGTGATTGTACCAGATACACTTGGATGTTTCTTTCAATCCTGATTTTCTGTGTACAAAACGATTGTACTTACCAGCTGGAGAACAGATCTCAATAGTGCTTGGACATATCTCTTATGATTGTAAAGACATGCCCTTGGTCAATGAATGTGTTTGAGCTTTGTTGATTTGATGGCTTATTAGAAAGCTTTAAAAAATTTACTGAGAAAAACAAATATTCAGACTCTAGAGGTCAGCCATAGGACCTTGGAAGCATTGGGTACACAACTAAGATTCTGGAGCCCCAAAGCACAAGCTTTAGCAGAAACCAACTTGTGCTCGTGAAAATCTTATTCTGTGCAAAGTGGCTATCTCAGTTTTACAAAGCAAAAAAAAAAAAAAAAAAAAAAAAACAACCACACACAACAACACACACCAAACTTTGATTTATCTACTACTAAAAGTTAATCTATCCTGAAAGAATTTGTTAAAATGACTCCCAGTAAGAGTCGACAGAGTGAAAGCTGTAATTTCCCAACTATCAACAGTATGTGGGATTTGGGGAAAGCCGATAGAAGCAAAGGATGAAATTTGGTGGAGGTATAGAAGGGGACGACAGAGGATGAGATGGCTGGATGGCATCACTGACTCGATGGACGTGAGTCTGAGTGAACTCCGGGAGTTGGTGATGGACAGGGAGGCCTGGCGTGCTGCGATTCATGGGGTCGCAAAGAGTCGGACACGACTGAGCGACTGATCTGATCTGATTGATCCGAAACATGGTTTTCCTATCCACAAATTGCTACAGAATAATGGGGTGCCGCTGGTACTAAAGTGCTGCCTTCCGGCACCATCTCATTAGCTCACATCCCTTAACTACCGTGGCTGGAACGTTGGCCTTGGAGCCAGGCAGGCTGAGAAAGACCAGTCTCACGCAGGGACAGCGAGCGGTCAGAACCAGTGGGGAGTGAGTCGCCCCCAGCTGAGGGGTGGGCTCGGACACCGAAACCCGCATCGAGACAGCACAGACGAGGCGAACTCTCCCCACCGCGGGCTGGGAGGGCAAACATCCTCGACCCCCTTGGGTTCCGACCCACGGCCCCCGAAGTATCCCATCTCCCCCCACTCCTCCGTACTCAATCTTCAGCGCGCCCGGCGGAGGTTCCGAGGGGCCAGCGAATCTCCAAGACAGGCTAAGAGTCCTCGTGCGCAAAGCCTGCGGCTCGCAAAAGGGCAAATAACAAGGGAACCAAAGAGAGAGAAGAGTGTCAACCGGGCTCCAAGCGGACACGCAGAGCCTTGGTGGGACGGGGTTGGGGGTGGTGGCGGGAGAGGTAGGGAGAGCTAAACGCTGGAAAAGAAGAGACTTTGGCAACCGGCCACCTCCCCTCCCTGCCCACGTGAACCGGGTCAGTGGTCAGGGTCCTGGGGTGGGGACCGGCCGGGCTGCTCACTCTTGTCCCACGGATCGGAGCCACCACCCCGGCAGTAGCCTAAAGCGGGGAGCTCTCCCGCGCCGTGCGGCGCTCTGGGGGCACGGGAGGACGCGCGGAGGCCGCGGCGGCCACCCGGGCTCGCGCGCAACCCAGGCGGGGACCGCTGTGGTCCTGCGCCAGCGAAGGGGCGACCCGGCCTTAGGCGTGTGGGAACCGTTCGCCAGGCGCCTGGCGTCCCGACAGGTGCAGGCGCGCGGGCTTCCCATTGGTCGCGGCAGCGGCGACGGCGGGCCCCTTCCCCCTCCCCGCGCTCTCGAGGCCCCTTCCCCAGCCGCGGCGCCGGCTGGGTCTGCGAGGCGCGTGCCCGCGTGCGTGTCCCGGCTGCGCGCCTCCGCCCCGCCCCCGCCACCTCCCTCTTTCCGCGCCGCCGCCGCCGCGCGCTCGCGAGCTCAGGTAGCGGGCGCGCGGGCGCCTCCTCGGGGGCGCGCGGCCGGGCTGCCATCCTCCCGCCCCCCCCTCCCCCCCGCCCCCAACCCCCGCACCCGTCCGCTCCGGGAGCCAAGGGAGGGAGAGCGCGGGCGGGGGGAGCTGGAGCCCGGCGCCGCCGCCGCCGCCGCCGCCGAGGCTTCCGTCTCGCTCGCTCGCGCAGCGGCGGCAGCAGAGGTCGCGCACAGATGCGGGTTAGACTGGCGGGGGGAGGAGGCGGAGGAGGGAAGGAAGCTGCATGCATGAGACCCACAGGTAAGATCGAGAGCCCTGGAAGGGGCTTCCCATCCCGGGGAGGCGCGCGCAGGCCGTGGAGGGGGAGTTGGTGCCTGGTTCCGCTCCCCGAGGAAGGATTTTTTTTTTTTTTTTTCTGACAGCGCAGAGAAATCTCACTGGGGACTGGGCAATAGGACCCATCCGGATCCTGGGGAAAACCAGAGAAGTAGCTGGGGGGATCCGGTGGCCACATCGTGAGATCCCTAAGAGTGATATGTATAGGCCCAGGGAAAAGTGTTTTTTCAGCCTCGAGAGGCTGAAAGGCTTTAGACTTTCCCGTCGCGGCTACAGCTGCTGAATCCCGGGGACCGGAGCTGAGCCGATGTGCGCTAACCCCTGCCCTCCCTCCCCTCCTCCATCCCTGCTGCACGCGCAGCATCCCGTGGCGGCTGTTACTCAGTGTACCCCGCGCTGGGTGTGTGTGTGGAGGAAATCTCGCCGTGGGAAAGGGGGCGGGGGCCCGCGCGGGGGAGGAACGGGGATGGAGCCGGGGAAACCCAGGCTCCGGGTCCCAGGGCGGAGAGGGGGCGGGGGGAGCGTGGCCCCCGAGCCCCGGCAGCCTGGGGTATTGTCGTGTTCGCTCCTGGTTGCAGACTCTTGCAAGCCGGATGCCCTCTGTGGATGAAAGATGTATCATGGAATGAACCCGAGCAATGGAGATGGATTTTTAGAGCAGCAGCAGCAGCAGCAGCAGCCTCAGTCCCCCCAGAGACTCTTGGCCGTGATCCTGTGGTTTCAGCTGGCGCTGTGCTTCGGCCCTGCACAGCTCACGGGCGGTGAGTGACCCCGCGGTGGCCGGGAGGGCCTGGGATGGCAGGGTAGGGGAGCCTGGCTGGCAGGACAGCCCTGGCCCCTCCAGTCCCTGCCTCCCCCCAACCCCCCAGACTTCTGGGGTACCTGAAAACCTGAGGAGCCCCCGTGTCCCAGCCCGAGACTACCCTTCTTCATTCAAAACCCCTGGAGTTCCCAGAAAATTCCTCTGTGGAGCCTGCACAGATTCACACACCCACATTCTGTCTGGAGCTTCCCACTAGCCACCCAGCCTGGCTTCTCCGAAGGAAAGACAATAAGCCTGGCCCATTATTTTCACTTTGGCCAAAGAGAAACTGAGAGAGAGAGAGAGAGAGAGAGAGAGAGAGAGAGAGAGAGAGAGAGAGAAAGAGAAAGTGGTGCGTTTGTGGTAAAGGAGTAAACTTTGTGGACTTTTGTGCCCTCAGGAGACAGAGGTCAGGTTTCGGCTTCTGGATTTAGGCGAGAGTTGCAAGAACCACCTTTGTGAATGTGACGGGTCTGGAAACGTGGCCAGACTGGCTGCAGGACAGGTTTATTTGAAAGTTAACTTTCTCTCGCCTTGGGAGGTGGAGTGTTCGGGCATGCCCGTGCGCGCTGGGGGTGGGGAGGGGACGCGGAGGTCTTCCTTCAGATGTGTTTCTGGAGGATTGCTTGGCTCATTCAGCCCGGTTTACAGGGGAAGTAAAGCCGAGTGCTTTTCTGTGAAGTGGAAGTTAGCTGAAATCAGATTCAGAGCCTCAGTCCGCATAGGTGGTTAATCTCTAACATACTCGGCTCTGGGGGACAAGGCTCTCTTTTGGCTGTGGTAGAGGAAGACCGATGCCTTTCCTGTCTGAATTTCAGAGCCTTAGAATCTTTCTGCCTCCACTGCTCATTGCTGTTCGTTCCAGATTCTCTGAGAGCTTGCTGATGTGGGCATGTTAAAAGGGCAGAATCGTGTGTCTGGAGCTGACAAATGTTAATAAATAAATCATAATTGCTGGAAAAGCAGGTATTGCATGATGTAAGTAAACTATTTTAGTGTTTTAAAATACTGCTGTTTGAGAGAATTCAAAGGTGAAGATGGAAATAAGGAGTGAAAAATTAGCAGAAGTTGGGGAGGGGAGTACCAAGTTGGGCTTTAATATGGAGTAATCGATAACTCAGGTGCTGCACTTAGAGGTCTGAAAGATGCCCGGAGTCTAAAGGAGCTTCTTGTGATGTGCCTGTCTATGGGAATTAGTGAGAAGATGCTGTATGAGGAGCTGGTCATGTTTGGGTTTTCCAACAAGAGGTAACTTTTTTGGTGGTCTTTTTTTTTTTTTTTAAATAGAAATGTCTCTGAGGCAGGTGTCCTCTTCATAGAGGACAAAGTCAACAGGGATGCTAGGCCAGCACCAGTATGGCCTGCCTGGGCTCTGGTGACAGCCTCTCCTGCCGTGGGCTTTCGCTCCACTTGGAGGGTGAGTAGGACCAGGTGGGCAGCACAGCCTTGTCGTTTCCTTAAACCAGGGGCATCTGATTCTCCATTTTCTCCATCCCTTTCTCCGATCTAGACGACAGGTTAACGAGGGTTCATCTACCTGTCTGTTGACTGTTGTTATTGGAAGTGTAAGTCCAAGCACAGCCTAGATTTGAAGGCTGGCCCTTGGTTCTGCCGTTTGTGTTTACAGAGCATCCGCCCTCAAGGATCTCAGATTCCGGACACAGCACAGCCTCCCCAGTCTCCCACATTAGTCACCCATGTGACTGTACAACACGTCTTTCACTCCTCTCTTCTGAGAGGTGAAGATGTCCGCAAAAAGATCCAGGGCCTCAAAGAAGGTGGGAGGAGGGTCGCCTGTCACCTCTCCCTTCTTGGTTCTCACACGCTGCAGAAAGGCTGACCATCAGCTTTGTGTCATTTGGAACTCCCCTCAGGCTGAGAGTGTGATTTCTGGAAGATGATTTATCATTTCAAAATTCTTCCATGAATAAACAATTTGGGTGGAGAAAGGTGGTGGATGATGTTTTGAGGAGTTCACTATACAGAGATTTGTTTCTTAGGAAAGAAATCCATGTGGAGGGTCCAGGAGGGTTTTATTAAATCAGGTTCATCTTAATTCCAGACCAGTGCTTCTAAAATTCTCATGTGCATACAAATCACTGGGGTGGGCCTGAGAATCTCCATTTCCAATAAGCTCGCATGTGATGCAGTTACTACTGGTCCCAGGACTACACTTTGATCCATGGAATTCTCTAGGCCGGAATACTGGAGTGGGTAGTCTTTCCCTTCTCCAGGGGATCTTCCCAACCCAGGGATTGAACCCAGCTCTCCCACATTGCAGGTGGATTCTTTACCAGCTGAGCCACAAGGGAAGCCCACACTCTGGCAATGCTTTAAGCTAAAGTATTCATTAAGATAAGTTGGATTAAGATAACTGGATTTTCTGCCACCTCTGTCCAATACCCAAATACAAATGACCTGTAAAAGTGGGAAAGTCTCACCCAGGTGTCTGATCTTTCAGTGGTACACAGAGCTGAAACTCTGTGCTAAAACTCAGTGCTGTTTTTTTTTTTTTTCCCCCAACCATAAAAAAGGTGCCTGTTTAATAGACACTGTTCTGAAATGTGGATTTTCATTTTTGATTGCTTTCAATGGAAAAGGAACATGACAATAGCAAGATATAATAGTCTCAGCTAGGCAAAAAAAAAAAAAAAAAGCTTGTGCCCTATACAAGAGTGACAAGAAAAAGCCTGAACTGGAACGGGAGAAATTGAGAAAATGATCATATGAAGAAAGAAGGGAGGGAAAGAACTCCATGGAAAATGAAATGCTTTGTCCTAGAAAGCTGGAGGGTCAATTCAATTCTTGGAGCCCTAGAAGAGCTTTAATGAGCCTGAATTGGCCTGAGGGGACCTTTGGATGGCTCTTTCCAGGCTTTCATTTGTATATTAAGGAAAAAGTGCCTGCATTTGGGATCACTAACATCATGTACTGAGAACACTAATACCAGGTTCATGGTGAGACACAGGACCTCGCTGTGCCCGGAGTCTGCATGGAGCATGGCTTCTTTGGCAGCTTCTTTCTCAGTGTGTGTTCCCAGAGATGCCATTTGGGTATTTGATCACTGGCTGGAGTGGCCCACCCTGGCTTAGAGGAAGAGAGCTAAGAGTTTGCTTTGTATTTAGGTTCTTGAAGGCAAACTCATTAGCACATCCTTGTATTATCAAGAGGGCTTCCCTGGTGGCTCAGTGGTAAAGAATCCATCTGCCAGTGCAGGACACACAGGTTCAATCCCTAGATCAGAAAGATCCCCTGGAGAAGAAAATGGCAACCCACTCCAGTATTCCTGCCTGGGCAATCCCAAGGTCTGAGGAGCCTGGTGGGCTACAGTCCATAGGGTTGCAAAAGAGTCAGACATGACTGAACAACTAAACAACAGCAACATATTATTAGGAACAGTGGCCAAGTTCTGCTGCTTGATAGCTTTGCAGCTTTGGGGCTTAGAAGCCTCAGTTTCCTCATCCATAAAATGAGGATGATGCTACCTAATTTCTGGAGTTGCTGTGATGGATGAGGGTCATGAATGCACTCAGTAAACACAGACAGTAGTGAGGAGGGGGACTGACCAATCTATAATCTTCCCCACTTGTTTTATTCATTCAGGAAACACTGAGCACTTGTCCCCACCCTGTGCCAAGCACCGCTGTATATAATGTTCTTTTTACCTTGAAGAACCATTCCTTCCTCTCTATTTTTTGCCCAATGAGCACATTTCTCTTTAAGACCCAACTTCAAATGCCATTATCTCTTTCACATTTCATTTCTCCCCTGAGCTGAGTGTAACCCTTTGCTATGGTGTTGTTTCATTCACAAGACTGTAAGCCCACTGAAGGCAAGCACTTTGACTCTATCTTAATTTTCATGTCCCGGGCACCCAGCATGGCATCTCATACACAGAAGGTGCTCAGTAAGGCTGATGGACAGCAAGAAAAACGATTCCAAATTACTGCTGCACAATTTAGAAAATAATTACCATGGACAGTTACAAAAGTGCAGGAGTGTCATGGCAGTTCAGGCCACTTCCATTTGGAGGTGGTCTAGGAGGTTGGTAGAGAACTCAGGAAAGTTTCCAGGTGAAAGATGGCACTGAGGATAGGATCTGAGGGAGGGAATGGTTAGAGCATCTCAAAAGAGGCATTTTGTGCAGGGCTAAGGAGTTGGTGCGGAGAAGGCAATGGCACCCCACTCCAGTACTCTTGCCTGGAAAATCCCATGGACGGAGGAGCCTGGAAGGCTGCAGTCCATGGAGTTGCGAAGAGTCAGACACGACTGAGCGACTTTACTTTCACTTTTCACTTTCATGCATTGGAGAAGCTAATGGCAACCCACTCCAGTGTTCTTGCCTGGAGAATCCCAGGGACGGGGGAGCCTGGTGGGCTGCCGTCGATGGGGTCTCACAGAGTCGGACACAACTGAAGCAACTTAGCAGCAGCAGCAAGGAGTTGGTGACGTGTTTGGACCGTTCAGGGAGAGAGAACAGTCTAGATCTTTTGGAACATGGTATGAAAAGGGCACGTGTCAGTTGTTCAGTCATGTCTGAGTCTTTGTGACCCCTTGGACTGTAGCCTGCCAGGCTCCTCTGTCCATGGAATTCTCCAGGCAAGAATACTGGAGTGGGTAGCTGTTCCATTCTCCAGGGGTTCGTCCCGACCCAGGAATCGAAACCAGCAGGTAAAGAGGAAACCAGCAGGTAAAGAGGGCGAATAGATTGGAAGCCTATCATAAGTGTCCTTGGAAGCCCAAGTGAGGATTCTGAGTGTCGCACAGCAGGCAGTGGGGGCTACTAAGGGTTTAGAGTGGGAACATAATATCATCTGAGCTGTGCTGTTCTTTTCTCTGCCTCTGAGTCTCTGACCCAGGGCACTCCCTGAGGGGCTGCCCTGCCTGCTCATCAGAGTTGTGTCACTAGTATCATTGGCTTAAGCTCCTTGAGGTCTTGTTTGGGCCACGTGGCTGTAGCATTGAGCTGTGTGCCAGGAGACAGGAACAAACGCTGTCTGCCTGGCTCACTGATTTGGAGGTGCTAGTCCTTTGGAGTTTGAGAAAGATTTCTTACACTGTGGAGCATAAACTTTTCCTGCGATGTTATGTCTAAAAGCCACAATTTCACCCTGTACTTAATTCGGTCTGTAAACAAAAGTCCCAACGCCTCAAACTATAAAGCATGTTTCTTTAACAAAAGGCCACTCTAATATAAGCAGCATGGGAATGCTTTTGATTTATCCCTGAAGTGAAATCTGAAAGCTCTGGGAGACACGAGAGAAGGATTTCATTCCGCCAGTAGCAAATCTCTCATCTCAGAGGCCTGAAGTGGCGAGCTGGAGAGTGAATCAGTGGTTCTTTAATTCCTGAGAGTAACAAAGAATGTAGGTGAAGATCGCTCTCCAGGAAATATTGATTAGATATGTGAAGGAAAGCACCCACATGATTCTTTTCCTGGTGTCAGAAGCATATTTCAAAAGCTTCCAAAAGGCCACAGAGATTTGCCCTTAGCTGGGAAGCTCTATATACCTCAAGACCTCTGCGTTCTTTATAGAGGTGACAGATTGAGTCCGGTCTCGGCTGTTAAATAGCTCCGTGGCTTTGGGCAACTGGTGTAACTTCTCCTTCGCTCAGTTCCTTCCATATCACTCACATTCTTTAATTCTGTGATTATAAGAATTTGATGGGTTCTGTACTCTGGGTGAAACCAACTCTGTTTTTCCCCTCTATCCATTCATCTTTTGTGAGTGTCTTGCATGCCTGGGGGATGAGCAGATAAGGGAACGTAGTCCTTGCTCCCTAGGAAACGGACAAGTAAGGGCTGGTTTCTTCTCGAAAATTTGAAGGCAGAAGCTTGCATTAAACTATTTTTTCACATACTTTCTTTTTTAAATGGGCTTATTTCTGAGACTTTCTTTTATATATGTATGATTTCTGAGACTTTCTTTTGCATATATATGTTTATATACATATATATATATATATATATATATATATATATAATTTTATTTATTTAGTTTTTGGCTGTGCTGGGTCTTTGCTGCTGTGAGGTCTTTTCTCTCGTTGCAGCGAACCCGGGTTTCCTCTAGTTGCGGTGCACAGGCTTCTCACTGCGGGAGCTTCTCTTCTTGTGCAGCAGGGGCTCTAGGGCACTTGGGCTTCAGGAGTTGTGGCGCATGGGGTTAGCTGCACCCCAGCATGTGGGATCCTCCCGGACCAGGGACAGCGATCAGACCTGTGTCTTCTGCATTGACAGATGGGTTCTTTACCACTGAGCCACCAGGGAGGCCCTTCACATAGATTTTTAATTCAGTTTAAAATTTAGTGTTACTTATTGATACTGATGAAGAAGGTGATTTTTCCAGACTTCTTCTTTGATCCTTGTCTTATTTTGTAAGCTCATTTGGTGTTTGATAATTGAAGAACCACACATAGCAGCCGTATGTCTAAAGAGGTCAGTTGGGATCATTGCCTCTGAATTGAGGGAGAGAAAGGGGCAGAAAATAGGTTTTTCTAACTTGTTTATAAACACAGTCACGTTTCACCAAAACCAAATATAACACTGAGGACAGAAGCATCAGATGTATATTCTCATGTATCAGATACCTCAATTTGTCAACTTATGGGTCTATTTTCATAAGAACAAACTGTTTAACTGTTGCTAACCAGGAAAGATTGGAAAAAGATGGGACAGTTTTTAAAGTGGCCAGCATCTGAGTGACTGATTAAATTTGTTAATTGTTATAGTAGTAGTAATGGCAAACCTTTGGACAGTGCTTACTCTGTACGAATGCTGTTTTCCACATTACGTGTGTTAACTCATTTAATCCTCATGACAGCTCTATGCAGTAGGAACTGTTATTTCTCAGGGTCACCCTGTTAGAAAGTGAGGCATGGTGACCCAGATTATCCTTTAGGTGGTAAGCTTTCTCCATGGGCATGGAAATGCTAATCGCTAAATGCGTGTTTTGCTTTTTATGTTTCAACCCAAATATTTCCCTTTAAGCCACAGTTATTGAATATTTTGGAACTTTGGCCCATCCACTTTGATAGAACTCTTTTTTTTTATTGAAGTATAGTTGATTTACAGTGTTACATTAGTTTCAGTTATGTAACAGTGATTTCATAGTTCTTTAGCTTATACTTCATTTAAGGTTATTATAAAATATTGGCTGTATTCCCTGTGCTGTGCTTCACATCCTTGTATCTTATTTATTTGATACTTAGCAGTTTGTTCCTCTTAATCCCCTTCCCCTGTTGTGTCTTTCCCCACACTGGTAACCTCTAGTTTTTTTCTCTGTATATGTGTCTGTTTCTGTTTTATTATGCTCATTTATTTTTTAAATTCCACATATAAATGAAAATGTAGAGATTTGTTTCTCTCTGACTTACATCACCAAGCACAGTGTCCCAAGGTTTACCTGTGTTGTTGCAAATGGCAACATTTCATTCTTTTTCATGACTAATAGTCCATTATATGTACTGTACGGTGTATAAACCATAGCTTCTTTAAAAATTTTTTTTTTAATTAAAGGATAATTGCTTTACAGTATTTTGTGGTTTTCTGTCACATATCAACAAAAATCAGCCATAGGTACACCCATGTCCCCTGCCATCTCCCTGCCCACCTCCCCCTTCTAGATTGTCACAGAACCCCTGTTTGAGTTCCCTGAGTCACACAGCAAATTCCCATTGGCTATCTACTTTACATATGATAATGTTAGTTTCCATGTTACTCTCTCCATACCTCTCACCCTCTCTCTTCTCCCCTCCCCTGTGTCCATAGGTCTGTTCTCTATGTCTTTTTCTCCACTGCTGCCCTGAAAATAAATTCATCAGTACCATCTTTCTAGATTCACATATATGTGTCAGTATTCAATATTTATATTTCTCTTTCTGACCTACTTCACTCTGTATAATAGGCTCTAGGTTCATCTACCTCATTAGAACTGACTCAACTGCACTCCTTTTTATGGCTATGTAGTATTCCATTCGGAGAAGGCAGTGGCACCCCACTCCAGTACTCTTGCCTGGAAAATCCCATGGACGGAGGAGCCTGGTGGGCTGCGGTCCATGGGGTCGCGACTTCACTTTCACTTTCCACTTTCATGCATCAGAGAAGGAAATGGCAACCCACTCCAGTGTTCTTGCCTGGAGAAGCCCAGGGACGGGGGAGCCTGGTGGGCTGCCGTCTACGGGGTCGCACAGAGTCGGACACGACTGAAGCGACATAGCAGCAGCAGCAGCAGCAGTATTCCATTGTATATATGTACCACAACTTCTTTATCCATTCATCTGTTGATGGACATTTAGGTTGCTTTCATGTTCCAGCTAGCCATATTCCAGTAAATAGTGCTCCAATGAACATTGGGGTACATGTGTCTTTTTCAGTTTGAGTTTCCTCAGGGTACATTCTTAGCAGTGGGATTGCTGGGTCATATGGTGGTTTTATTCCTAGCTTTTTAAGGAATCTCCACACCGTCTTCTGTAGTAGCTATATCAATTTACATTCCCACCAGCAATGCAAGAGGGTTCCCTTTTTTCCACACCCTCTCTAGCATTTATTGTTTGTAGACTTTTTGATGATCGCCGTTTGACTGTACACCATATCTTCTTTATCCATTCATCTGCTGATGGACATTATGGTTGCTTTCATATCTTGGCTATTGTAAATAATGCTGCTATGGACATGAGGGTGCATATATCTTTTCAAATTAGTGTTTTCATTTTCTCTGGATATATGCCCAGGAGTGGAATACCTGGATCATGTGATAGTTCTGTTTTTAATTTTTTGAGGAACCTCAATGCTGTTTCTCACAGTGACTGCACCCATCAGGTTACCTTCCCACCACCAGTGTGCAAGGGTTCCCTTTTCTCTCCATCTTTAACCACTCTTATTATTTGTTATCTTTTTTAACAATAGCCATTCCAATAGGTATGATTTTGATTTGCATTTCTAGGGGCACTCTTTTTGTGTTGTGACTCAAAAGCAGGAAATATACAAGCAAATCAACAACAACAGAATCTCCCAACTCAGGACAAAGTGAGGGCCACGGTGCCAAAACCTTGACTCCAGATGGAGAAAAGGAAGAGGTTAGACACCCATGAACCCATCAGGATGTGTTTTATCTCCATTCCTGTCGCTGTGGCTGTCTGAGGAAGGCGGTGAGAATGAATGAGACATGCTCCGAGTCTTACCTGCCTGGAGGAGCAAAGGGTGTAAAAACAAATGGCTGGTTTCGGGGGCCTTCTACTGGTGGCTTTCAGACTTTCATCTTCCCCTCCTGTTTATCATTCCCAGTGAGACATTCTTTAGAGGGGTCCTTTTCCATGTCATGTGGTTAAGCACTGATAATAACTTTAGCTGATACATGTTTAGAATGTTACGGTTTGCATGGTGTCTTTACACGTGTCACCACCTTTAATTTTCTTAACACAGTGAGAGGACGAGATTTTTATTTTTTCTGTCCTCTTTTTTTCTTTTTTAATTTGAAGAAACATTCTCTAGGAGTTTGATCTCGTCAGATCAGATCAGATCAGTCGCTCAGTCGTGTCCGACTCTTTGTGACCCCATGAATCGCAGCACGCCAGGCCTCCCTGTCCATCACCAACTCCTGGAGTCCACCCAAACTCATGTGCATCGAATCATCCTACAAATAGACAAAAACCAATAAGCAGTCAGGCCTGTTGGTCAAGACTTTCCTCTTTGCCATTCCACATGCTAAGTCGCTTCAGTCATGTTCAATTTTTTACCACCCTATATGGACTGTAGCCTTCCAGGCTCCTCTGTCCGTGGGATTCTCCAGGCAAGGATACTGGAGTGGGTTGCCATGTCACCTCCAGGGGATCTTCCTGACCCAGGATTGAACTCGCATCTTATGTCTCCTGTATTGGCAGGCGGGTTCTTTACCACTGGTGCCACCTGGGAAATCTAGCCTTTAAACCTGTCTTTTCATTTATATGATGTAGGTGGTAACCTAGTTCAGTTCAGTGCAGTTGCTCAGTTGTATTTGACTCTTTGTGACCTCATGGACTGTGGCATGCCAGGCTTCCCTGTCCATCCCCAACTGCTGGAAATTGCTCAAACTATGTCCATTGAGTCGGTGATGCCATCTAGCCATCTTATCTTCTCCTCCTGCCTTCAATCTTTCCCAGCATCAGGGTCTTTTTCAATGAGTCAGTTCTTCGAATCAGGTGGCCAAAGTATTGGAGTTTCAGCTTTAGCATCTGTCCTTCCAGTGAATATTCAAGACTGATTTCCTTTAGGATTGACTGGTTGGATCTCCTTACAGCCCAAGGGACTCTCAAGAGTCTTCTCCAATACCACAGTTCAAAAGCATCCATTCTTTGGCTCTCAGCTTTCTTTATGGTCCAACTCTCACATCCATACATGACTACTGGAAAAACCATAGCTTTGACTAGACGGACCTTTGTTGGCAAAGGAATGTCTCTGCTTTTTTATATCCTGTCTAGGTTGGTCATAGCTTTTCTTCCAAGGAGCAAGTGTCTTTTAATTTCACGGCTGCAGTAACCATCTGCAGTGATTTTGGAGCCCAAGAAAATAAAGTCTGTCTCTGTTTCCATTGTTTTCCTATCTATCTGCCACGAAGTGATGGGACCAGATGCCAGGATCTTAGTTTTTTTGAATGTTGAGTTTTAAGCCAGCTTTTCACTGTCCTCTTTCACTTTCATTAAGAGGCTGTTTAGTTCTTCTTCGCTTTCTGCCTTAAGCATGGTGTCATCTGCATATCTGAGGTTATTGATGTTTCTCCCAGCAATCTTGATTCCAGCTTGTGCTGCATCCAGCCCAGCATTTCTCATGAGGTACTCTGCATATAAATTAAATAAGCAGGGTGACACTATACAGCCTTGACATACTCCTTTACCATTTTAGAACCAGTCCGTTGTTCCATGTCCGGTTCTAACTGTTGCTTCTTGACCTGCATATAGATTTCACAGGAGGCAGGTAAGGTGGTCTGGCATTCCCATCTCTTGAAGAATTTTCCACAGTTTGTTGTGATCCACACAGTCAAAAGCTTTGATGTAGTCAGTAAAGCAGAAGTAGATATTTTTCTGGAACTATCTTGCTTTTTTTGTGATCCAAGATGTTGGCAATTTGATCTCTTGTTCCTCTGCCTTTTCTAAATCCAGATGGTGACAATCTAGTTAGTATATGTCAAAACATAAAAAGAAAAATTATACCTGAGGATCATGAGCATGTCAAAAAGTTCCTTCAAAAAAGTTAACTTTGAAGTAAGAATAAGGTTTGATAGTTGATGCTATCTGAGAGCTGCTTACTCTACTGTCCAGGAAGCCATGTTTGACGGTATGAGCTGAAGATACTAAGTTTTAGGGAAGAACTTGGCCCAATATTTTGTCTTCTTTCAGAAAAAGATTGCTCTACTATTCGAAGACAGAGGAAGTTATCCACTCAAGAAGAAAAACAAATAGAAATAATTAAGTGACTTGCTCACCAACTGGAATTGAAAGTGCATTATAAGATAGCTTCTTAATTGAGAGTATTGTAATTGCTTTACTAATCTGAAACAAGGTAAACTGGAGCATCAGAGAAATAAAGCAGAATAGTTCTTGACATTATTTGGCAGTGACAGCAAACTTGAGAGCCCCTTTTACTTCACTGTGAAGATAAAAAACAGGCAGCCCCAGGAGGGCAGGGGGACTGTGGGTGGGCACAATTGTGAGTGCATCCAGCAGATGTCTCCAGAAATGGAATATTATCCTTCGAGATGAGAAGAATTGCAGAGCCCGGTAAGTTTGGTGAGTGCTCATTTCGTTATTATCTCAATCAATTGACCTTCTCAAGAGAAAGGATGAGTAAGGTGTTTTTGGAAATGATGGTTCAACCTGGTTATCTCATGTTTCTGTGTGAAATTGGTGACTTCTCTGTCTTGGAATTACCAGTGAGGGGGCAGAGCCAAACAAGGAGGGTCACTCTGGTTCAATATACCTTTTTCTCCAAGTAACCAAGATACAAAAAGTCCTTATTTCTTTGATTTGATTGCCTTTCTAAAAGACATATGTGGTTAAATTGGGTGAGCCAGCAAGAGAGAGAGTCTTTGAAGAAAGAAAGAAAACCCATTCTTACAGTGGATTCTTTACAGTTTGGATGCTGTGCGACATTGTGACTGATGTAGCTGGTTTCCAGTTTCAGAGTCTCAGTACATAGAAGAATCCTTTGGACTTAACCTAAACACTTAAAATCAGAAGATTCTGATTCTCTTCAGGCAGAAATAACAGAATCCGCTTGTTTTGTAGAAACTTGATAGGTTTAGAGGGTTAATCCTAGGAGAGGCTCTCCCTGTTCTATTAGACTGCTTCTGGTAACTCTCAGTCTCAGGGTCAGGATCTAACCCAAGGATACATTTTCACAGTTTCTTTTGGGAGTGGAATCTGCAACTTTAAGTGGTTGTATGGCAGCATGTGGGTTTCCTGCCAACATGAATCTTCAAGAATTCATGAATCTTGAATCAAGAATCTTCCTGCAGTGCAGGAGCCACAGGAGACACCGGTTTGATCCCTAGGTTGGGACAATTCCCTGGAGGAGGGTATGGCAACCCACTCCATTAGTCTTACCTGGAGAATTGCATGGGAAAGGAGGCTTGTGGACTACAGTCCATGGGGTTGCAGAGAGTCAGACATTACTGAAGCATCTTAGCACACATGCATGACAGCATATACTCAATGGCTCATTGGGGCCACCTCGATGTTTAAATTATACTTAAAACAGGGGAATAATCTTTTAGAAACTTGAGTTCCTCTGGTGTGGAACAATTCAATAGTTTTGAATTGCTATTTCTGTTTATCCTTTAAAGGGCTTGCTCAGATTTTTACCACTGGATTGTAAATGGTAGACCAGTTTTTTTTGTTTTTTTTTTTTAATAACACCTATCTGTTTACACCATTGTTTTATAGAATGGGAGGTGCTCTTTTACTGGCAACGATGACTTGGTGGGTATGTCTTCATTTCTTGAGGCAAAGAGCTGGAGCCATGTAGGGTCCAGTGGAAAGTACACAGTCAGTTTTCCTTGCTATTGTCACCAGCTAGCCTAGTGATGGTAACCTAATTTCTGCCTCAGTTTCATTATTTGTGAAATATTTGGACCATCTCCCTCCCATAATTGTTGTGAGAATCAAATTCATGAGTAGGGGAAAGTATCATAACTATGTGAGGTGTCAACATCATCACCAACAAAGTGCTCGTGAATAATGAATGTTTGCTACATTGACTCTGCTGGGGTTAGCCTACCAAGAGCTTCCTTTGTTTTGAAGGAATATAGTATAACAAATGCATGACAACAGCCAGTAGCACATGCTGAGACAGGTGTGTGGTATTGAAATCCCCTGGTGGTCACTGGTCCTTGGCTCCAGTATAGAACTCACTGTCATGATTCCTGTGGCAGGCCCTATGGTGGAGATTTATATTGGAGGCTCTGGGGATGGAGGAGGAGCAGGGCCAGCTTATCAAAGAAGAGAACACTTGAGCAAAGTCTCGAACAGTAAAATAATTTTCCAGGCATAGAAGGTATTCGTTGAGAGATGCTTTTCTTTTTCAGGAGAGAGGATCGAGTAATGCTGAGGATTGAGTAATGCTCAGATGCTGAGATTGAGAAAGAATATGTACCAAAGACAAGGACAGCATTAGTAAAGGACAGATAGATTGAGAAGAGACAAGAGAGGAGGCTGGAAAGGCAGGTTGGACCTACATGCCCAGCTAATTACATTTGGACACCATCTGTCCATCAGGCAGTTGAAAACTCAGGTGCCCAGGAAAGGGAGTAGGGCCAGAGATTAGACTTGTGCATCAGCTACATGGAGAGCGGGGCAGGAGCTGGGGGCTACGGGGGACAGGGAGGAGGCTTAACTTTCCCAGGAAGAGTGTGTAGAAGAGGGAATGAGGAGGAATCCCAGGAAACAGCCACATTCTAAAGAGGAGAAGCCAGTAAGGAGGGTGAGGAGTTGTGCCACATTGGTAATAGTAATAATAATAACACAATGATAACAACAGAACTTGATTCTGTTGATGGCCGATTCTTTTTGAAGGCAGGAGGTTTAATCTTTGTTATTATTAGGATGACATTTAAGCTTTGAATTCTGGATGCCCGCACCCATTGGACAGAAAGGAGAGCAGGGCGGGAGGAAGAAAGGCTGTTTGGGAGGATGGAGAATCTGCGAAGAGATGTTTGAGGCTTGACTGCAGAAGACTCACCGTCTTTTCCAGCCTTCATGGGGACGATGGAGCTAACCCGAGAACTAGAGCTGGACAGGGCCACTAGGGGGCCCAGGGTGGCTTTGGGTGTTTCCCCTCTTGGGGATGTTGGGCAGAGGGGATGGAGTTCGTGAGCACAGAAAGAGTGCCCATGGGCCCTCCGCCTTGTAGTGCTCCTTCCTCTGAGCTCCTGGGAGGTGGGCTGCAACGTTTTATGAGCTCCCGGCTTCGGATGCACGTCCTTCCTCCACACATCTTTTGGCAGCCCTAGCCTCCGGTCCTGCAAAGATTCAGTCTTCTCAGGCTGTCGGTTAATCTGCAAAGGTGTGGTTGCCAGAGAGTGACCCCTCTGTCACCCCCACCCACTGTGACCAGCTCTGTCATCTCTGAAGCAAGTCACTTAACCTCTCCATGCTTTGGTTTCATCTGTACATCAGGGGCAACAAGGCTCTTTCCTCTACACTTCGTGGGTACCGAGAAGGCAGGGTCAGAAGACAGGAGTTTTATAAATATGAGACGGAGTTAGGACTGCCTGTCTGGAAGGAGACTTCTCTGCTGTGCCTAAGGCCAGTTTTTACCTTTCGCTTTCCTAAATCCCAAAGAAAGATGCTCTGCTTAGCATGGAAACGCCTCCCCACGTGAGGGTCCTGACCCCTGTGAAAGCTCATTTTGTGCAGACATGATGTCAGGGTGGCTGGAGCAGCTCTTTTGCTGCAAAATGGAACGTGCCAATCTGCTCAGGCCCCGCTGCCGGTGCATTCAGTGAATAGTCGCCTCTGGAGATGGAGAAGGTCCTTGTGCCGCGGAGAGCAACTTCTCAAGAGCTGTTGGCCCAAGCCCAGTCAGCCCCTTTAGTGTGCTCACAGACACCCCTGGAAAAAGCAGTTCAACACGTGAGGCAGGCAGGGGATTCATTAAAGGTGCTTCGGAGGTCTCGGAAGGCAGCGTGTCTGTGTGCATCCCTCTCTGCCTCCCCCTTCTCCCTGTGGTATTTCTGCTGCTGGAGGTATTTGAGCCAGCATCTTCTGGCTCAGGTAGGACAATAAGATGAATTGAGAACTGCATCTGGATCCAGGGACTCAGTGCTTTATCCACCTTCTCTTACCTCCAGCTGCATACTGTCTCTCTTTCTTAAGAATCTCTTTATAGTTTTGTGGATGGGATGCTGCTTTTGGGAGTCTGTGGCTGGAGGTCATGGGATCCTAGTCTTTGGCCAGAATGCCTGGAAATCCCTTTTGCGATCCACTCAGAGCCCTTTGGGGGAAAAAGCCTGTTAGCCGCTGAGGGCGCCTCTCTGTAGCTTCCTCAACCCTGAAATGCCGGGTCCTGATTTGGGGAAGGAGTCGTTTAAAGGACAGCCCCATCGGGCTTTGAATTAATAGAAGAGGGTCCTGCATGGTTTTATGAGGTGGCAGGGCATTTATCCCCTGAGAGCAGCTTTGCTGAAAATCTGCCTTGTAGTTCTCATTTACATGGTAATGAGCTCAGAGCTTTTGCCCTTTGTTACCTCCAGATGAAGGAAGACCCAGACCCCTGGGGGCTCCCCCAAGCACAGAGGATCTAAGACTGGGAGCAAACCTGCCCTGTCCCCGTGAGGGTCACCTTTGCGCCCTGGGCAGCCACACTCGAGGGCGGGTTCCTGAGAGTCTGTTGTTGCTGCTGCTGTTAAAATTGTTCTCTCTTGCTTTCCTTCATGCAGTGTGGCTACCAGAGGCTTTAATCAAAAGCAGAGCCGTGGACTGGTCTCTACCTCCAGTTTGCGGCATGGTTTGTGTGCATCTCACCTCCCACGCGCCTTGGTCTTCTAATACTTGGCATTTTCTCTAGTCCCTGCTGTGTTGATGTTGTTGCTAAACTGGGTCATGTTCTCGGTGATGTAGCATCAGCTAACTTGCAAGGAAACGCAAGAGGCTGCAGCAAGTCCGTTTCTCCTTGGGCCTTCCATGTACGTAAACTCTATTTTTCCAGTATCGTTCCTGGATGGAGATACAAGTTGAAGAGCCAGATGGCCACGTTGTCTTTTGAGAGTTCCAGAAGAAAGATGATGTACTACAGATGGCCTATTGACTTCGAAAAACAAGGGTAGGGCAGAATTTAACCCTAAATTAAGGTTAGGATTATGGTTAGGATTAGGGTTAGTAGCCCTCCAGCTGGCCTTTACCCAGGTCTGAAACATTACCTGCCATCCTCTCTCTACCTTCCCAGAGCCTTCCTGTCTTTGAAGAGACAGCTTACATCTCCCTTCCATACCTTCTGCGACCTCTTGAACAGTCCTTGGCTTCCTTAGCTCTGAGAACCCTCTCTGTCATCAGAACTCTCACAGCACTGGAATTGTAGGCTGCTGAGCTGGAGAAGACCATGGAGATGGTTGG
Organism: Bos grunniens; assembly: GCF_055505025.1. Taxonomy (NCBI): domain Eukaryota; kingdom Metazoa; phylum Chordata; class Mammalia; order Artiodactyla; family Bovidae; genus Bos; species Bos grunniens. The sequence goes on from NC_141180.1 coordinate 54,297,456, forward strand.
TTAAGGGGTTTGCATGGAGCCCCTTGGTACCCCCCACAGAGTTTGCCTGGACAGAATGGGCACTGAGGGGACCTTGCTGAGCAAGCCACCCCACACCCGCACCTGCTTCCCCACCTGCTTTATGTGGCTGCACCTCCTCATATCCTGTTACCAACCTGTGAAAACACTGTACCCCATCCAGCCCCATAATTCTAAGCAGGAGGGAGAAGAAAGTCTCTCATCTCCTTATGTAGCACTTTCAGTCCCTGAGGACAAGGGGTCTGGAGACAGATCTCTGGGACTGAATCCCACCTCTGTTGCTTGGTTGCTTCATACATTGTGGAGCAAACTACTTAACCTGTCTTTGCCTCAGTCTCCTCATCTGTGTAATGGGGATAATAAAAGCCCTGTCACAGAACTGTTGTGTGGAGTAGATAGGTTAATACATGGAAAGCACAGAGGCCAGTGCCTGGCTTGTGGTGAGATTTCATTCATGTTGACTGCTAGTCTCCTCATTGTCCTTATCATTATCATTATTTTTTAACTTACAAAAGCTCCTGAAAGCTAGGATCCACAGCTGATTAATCTTTTTTTTTTTCCAACCTGACCATGCACTGTGAGTTCTAGATATTCAGTAAACATGAATCTAATGACTAATGAAGGTACTGAGGACCCGGAGAATATTTCCTAATGCAAATCTCACAGCTAGGCTACAGGTTCCTTCAGGGCAGGCACCAGGCTTTTCACCAGTGATCTCTCAAAGCACAGTTGACAGAGAGAGTCCTACCTAGTCCTTTACCCATAGCTCGATCAGCAGGTTAAAGGACTCTGCAGCCAGGATCTGCTCTTATATGAATAAAAGATGTTGTTGAGTGGAGCATTTTATTATTTCTGAACTCTCTCTTCCCTCTTATGTCTGGCATCTGGGCAGGTGGCAGCAACTGCTGCAAGTAATTGGTTAGAAGGACACTAAGTGGGTTGACGTCTGGCTTTGCCTTGAACATCACCCTTCCCTCAGTGAGTGACAGCACCTGGAGGGCTTGAGTTTTTCACCTACTCTGACCTCCGGGGATTTAAACATGGCTCTGAGAGTCTAAAGGTGAGAAAGGTAGGAGGTCTTCATAGCCTGTTACCTCTATCCACTGTCACATTTACTCAATAGGGATTTATTAAGCACTTACTATGTGCAAGGACCACATTATGTACTAAGACTATAAACAGGAAGAAGATAGTGTCAACCTTCAAAGAGTTATGTGTCTGTGCATTTGTACTGTTGACCATTAGCTTGAGCTGCCATGACAAAATATCATATTCTGGGTGGCTTAAACAACAGAAATTTATCTTCTCTTGGTCTGGAGGCTGGAAGTCCAAGATCAAGGTGCCAGCAGGGTTGGTTTCTGGTGTGGGCTCTCTTCCTGGCTTGCAGATGGCCGCCTTCTAGCCATGTCCTCACCACATGGCTTTTCCTTGGTTTGTGTGCATGGGAAGAGACAGGCCAAGGAGAGGGAGCGTTCTGGTGTCTCTTATAAGGACGCCAGTCCTAATGGATTAGGGCCCCATCCTTCTGACCCCATTTAACCTTAATAGGTTTAATTTAACTTCTGTATAGGCCCTGTGTCCAAATATAGTCATGTTGGGGTTTTCAGCTTTAAGATACAAATTTGTGGGGGTGGGCACAGTTCAACCCTTAGCAAATGTCAAAGGAAGACAAGTTCTAGTGAGAAAATATTATGAAGATCCAGAGTTCTTATCCCAGCCAGGGAAGATCATGGAAAGCTTCAAGGAGGAGATGATAGCAAAGCTATTATCAAAGGAAGAGTGGCAGTTAGGTGCACAAGGGGAGGAAGAAGCAATATGAGCCAAAGTGCAGCCATGTGAACCTGCCTCTGTGTGTGTGTGTGTGTGTGAGTGTACGCGCATATATGTGTGTGTTTAGGGGGCTGGTTTACAAGTCATTCATTTACCTATGTATGCATGTCATGAAGTCATTCATCAAATATTTCTTGCGGTTACTCTACACAGATAAATCACATGCAGAGTTTGACAGTGGGCTCCAAAGATGATCTGGAAATTCAAATTTGCCAAGTTTCTCAAATTACAGGGCCATCGGATTTGCTCTAACTGAATCAGCCTACTGTTAGACACTCCCATTATTCCATTACAGTTGTCGATCACTGAAAAATCAATTGCAGGTGGCTCCCCAGGCCACCTAGTGGACCCACTCCTACTTTATGTCAGGTAAATATTGGATTATCATGTGGAATTAGCCTGCGGAGAAGTGATGGGTTAATATGTACAGTAACAGGAAGCTATCTTTGATTGTGTTTTTAAGTCTTTTTGGAAGTATCATTCATGGAGCAATTTCTTTTCTCCTAGTCAAAACATTTCTTTTGTTCTTTTTTCCCCTTCATCTGATATTTTAAGTTGAAACAAATGAAACAGCTGAAGGATTTGTGAATCTGGATTTGGTTGTGGTGTTGTTTTGAAGGGCCTGTGAAAGGCCTGTGTTAGAAGACCCTAAACCCTTTTTGTTTAAGAAGAGATGTCATCTAGACAGAGAAGACAGTGCCAAGTACCCTACGCCCTAGCTCCTCCTTCACCCTCTGCTCCCCACAGCCTAGGAGTTGCAGCCTAGTGCCTGAAAGTGAAAGTGTTAGTCGCTTGGTCGTGTCTGACTCTTTGTGACCCCATGGACTATATAGTCCACCAGACTCTTCTGTCCATGGAGTTCTCCAGGCAAGAATACTGGAGTGGGTAGCCATTCCCTTCTCTAGGGGATCTTCCCAACCCAGGGCTGAACCCAAGTCTCCTACACTGCGGGCAGATTACCATCTGAGCCACCAGAGAAGCCCATGGTGCCTGGGATCCAGCTTATGGAGGTCTGAGAACCACCCCCACCCCATATCCCGCACCCCTGGTCCTGCATGTGTGTGAAGACTGGTGTGTGCATTTCTCTGAAGAGAATATGGCTCTTTCCACAGATCCTCAGATGGGTTCATGACCTGAAAGGGTTAAAAAACAATTACAGGCTTAGAGCAGAGGGCTGTGGAGTGAGTCTGTGGCCAAGCTCCTGACAGAAATGGTGCAGAGAAGGAGGCTGTTTTCAAGGGTTTGGCAAGTTATCTTTCCTCCTTACGAGTACATTTCTCTGGCCCTTTTGGACTTGAACACCTATAGGCTGAGGTTCAGGGGGTAGTGGGGAGAGAGGGTCTAAAGAGGATCCGCAGACAGGAAGGCTGACAAATTCACCAGACTGGCAGCCTGCGGAGAGTGGCCCCTTTAACTTAACCCCTCCCCCGCCCTGGCTGTGGCAAATCAACACTGTGCAATATAGAACTCTCTGCTATTAAGTGATTTTTTTCTATAAATTTCTATAAATATCCAAACAATACATAGAGAAGAGGTGGAGTGATCATTTACTCAACCAGCATTTTTTGAGCCTTTATTATATGTGATGGAGAAGGAAGTGGCAACCCACTCTAGCATTCTTGCCTGGAGAATTCTATGGACAGAGGAGTCTGGCTGGCTACAGTCCTTGGGATCACAAAGTCGGACACGACTGAGCCACTAACACACACATTGTATGTGAGGCGCTGGCCTTGGCAGGGTGGGGGGGGGCAGAGGTGAGTGACAGGTGGGACCGGGGAACTTGTGCGCTTATCGGATGTGGTGTGTGGAAAATATTCATCTTTACCTTTCCCCCGAGAATGTTGACAGAGTGAGAAATACTCCAATAAACTGGCAAAAGTGATCCTTGTCTCTAATTCTGCAGGTCATTGTGACATACTGTGTCATACAGATTCTATAAGTGTGATGATGCTACTGTTTCCAGTGTTGTAATAAGATGGTTTGGTTGCTCATGAAAAAAAGTGTTGCTTTTTTTTTTTTTTTTGGTTATAATTTTGCTATAATGAATGTTCGAAACATAATTAACGTCTCTGTTGTTCAGGTTGGCTGTGCTTTGGATTAGTAGCAATAGAACTGGAGAGTCCTAGGGACTGCCTTAATGGCTAAAGGTCCAGAGAGGGGTTGAGCTGTGGGCTTCACAGCTGGTTAGTGGCACAGATGGGCCTGGGGCCCAATCGATCTCTTCTCTGCTGGGGCTTTTCTGTGACATCATTCCCCACCCTTCAGACACCTGGAGATTATAACAACAGGACCCACCTTTGGGGGGTTATTTGGATTAAATGAAATAATACATGGAAACACTTATAATTAGTGCTGGCCAGGGACAGAGAAGCTCAGGGAATGCTGGCCACCACCGCTCCTGCTAATCCTTCCCTTCCATGAACCTTGTTCTCCATAAATTCACTGAAATCTCTTCCTCATTTCAGTAGGTTCTTTCTGCCCACACCCCCAGTCTTGGGTCATGTACTTCATATGCCTGTGAGCTGCTAAATACTTCTTTTTAATTTCCCTCCAGTACATTTAGAGTTGAGCTTCCCTGGTGGCTTAGACTGTAAAGAATCTGCCTGCAATGTAGGAAATCTGGTTCCATCCCTGGGTCAGGAAGATCCCCTAGGGAAGGGAATGGCTATCTGCTCCAGTATTCTTGCCTGGAGAATTCCTGGCAGGCTGCAGTCTGAGGTCGCAAAGAGTCTGAAATGACTGAGCGACTGAACACATTTAGAGTTATAGGGAACACTCAGATCAGCCTTGCATTTTTTGAGGGGGCAGACTTTAAATATATTAAGACTTCACCTTCCTGGGGCATTGAGCCTGTCTGCCCTCTCTGTCTCCTCATCTATCCATGTGCCTGAGTCTCCCTGGGCTGGGACTGGGGGTCCAGCACCCCTGAGACTTGGCCCCAGGGGCAGCAGGGCACAGCTGCCCAGGCCTCTGGGCTGTTCCAAGGCTGGTACATCAGGTTCCTTTGTAACAAGGGCTCAGCTTTTGTTTTGGCAGCACACAGGGTGCTCTTTTCTCCAGCGAACTGAGGTCCAAACTCTCAGGCCCTTTTGTGCCATACACCGATGGCCACTGGCTCACCAACACATGTAGTGTTTTCTCTGAGCGCAGCTCACTCACACCAAGACTCAAGAGTGGTGTAACAGGAACCCTCCCTGCATGCCGAGACCTTCAGACCCCTGAGAACTGTGAAGGTTCACCATATCTCAGTACAGGGAAACCATCAAAGCTGGCACAGAAGCAAAACTACGGCGAAGCAGTTGATGATTTATGTGAGAATATTAATTCAACACAACATACTGAAAAAGGTAGAGAAACTGTGTTCATCATGCTTAAGACTTCATAACTGAGAACTGAAAGTTTTAAAACTTTTTGTTACAAGTATATGTTCATAAGGATACCCAGTTCAATACAGTTGGGTTTGAGTACAATGGGTCTCCCATATCTGAGAGTTCTGCATCTACAGATTTAACTAACTGCAGATTGAAAATATCTGAAAAAAAATTCCAGAAAATTCCTCAAAGCAAAACTTGAATTAGCTACACACTGGCAATTACTTATATAGCATTTACACTGTATTTATAACTATTTACATTGGATTTACATTGTATTAGGAACTATAAGTAATCTAGAGATGATTTAAAGTCTAAAGGAGGATGTGCATAAATTACATATAAAGAATCCGCCTGCAATGCAAGAGACATGGGTTCAATCCCTGGGTCAGTAAGATCCTCCGGATAATGGAATAGCAAACCACTCCTGTGTTCTTGCCTGGAGAATTCCATGGACAGAGGAGCCTGATGGGCTACAGTCCATGGGATTGTAGAGTCAGACACGACTGAACAACTAACACTATCACTGTTATATATACACATATATTATAGGTAGATACTTTGCCAGTTTATACAAAGGGCTTGAGCATCTATGGATTTTGGTATCTGCAGAGGTTCTGAACCAGTCCCCCAAGGATGCTGAGGGATGACTGTATTTACATGCCTTAAAATGTTCTTCTCAGATAAGAAATCATAGTATTATAAAATAGCATTTTAGATTAGTATTTCGTTTATGCAGTCAAGTTAGAATCACTAACTTTGTGAAAGGCTATATTCTAGGTTCTATAGAATGACTCCTAAAATAGGGGTTGAGATGTATTTAGTTGGGAAATAATTTTATTCCCTATACTTGTGACAGAAAAAGGTATGTGTTGAGTGCATAATCATAGCACTTTGGAGTCCAAGAGTAGGAAAGATGGCTTTTGTCTAGTTTGAAGAGGGAAGGATTGTAACAGAGATAACACTTGAGTGGGCCTTAAAAGGCACATACAATTTCTGCAGGAGGACATGGAGAGCAGAGGATTTTAGAAGAAAAAGCATGAACATAGGCATTACCATGGATAAGCATAAAGTATGTTCACTGCCGGGCTTCCCTGGTGACTCAGTGGTAAAGAATATGCCTGCCAATGCAGGAGACACAGGTTCTATCCCTGGGTTGGGCAGATTCCTCTGGAGGAGGAAATGGCAACCCACTCCAGTATTCTTGCCTGGAGAATTCCATGGACAGAGGAGCCTGGTGAGCTACAGTCCATGGGTCACAAAGAGTTCAACACAACTTAGTGACTATACAATAACAATGTTCACTGCCTTGTAAGGATTCACTGTGGCCTGAACTGAGAGCATGTTTTGGAAACATGCAGTCAGTAAGACTGAAAATGTAGTAGCCATATTATTAATCATGGTAATAATGATGGCTAACATTTATCAATTACTTGCTTCATGCCAGGCACATTTCAAATGCTTTATATGTATTAACAGCCTTACGAATTAGGAACTGTTTTCTTTCTTTTTTTTTTAATTTTATTTTATTTTTAAACTTTACATAATTGTATTAGTTTTGCCAAATATCAAAATGAATCCGCCACAGGTATACTGTTTTCTAATGCCCATTTTCAGAGAAGCAAACCACAGCAGAGAGAAATGAAAGGACAGACCCAAGGGCCTAGAATTAGGAAGGGGAAGCAGTGATCAAGACCTTCCCCAAGAAAAAGAAATGCAAAAAGGCAAAATGGTTGTCTGAGGAGGCCCTACAAATAGCTGAGGAAAGAAGAGAAGCTAAAGGGAAAGGAGAAAAGGAAAGATAAACCTGTCTGAATGCAGAGTTCTAAAGAATAGCAAAGAGAGATAAGAAAGCCTTCCTCAGTGATCAATGCAAAGATATAGAGGAAAACAATAGAATGGGAAAGACTAGAGATCTCTTCAAGAAAATTAGAGATACCAAGGGAACATTTCATGCAGAGATGGGCACAATAAAGGACAGAAATGGTATGGACCTAACAGAAGCAGAAGATATTGAGAAGTAGCAAGAATATACAGAAGAACTATACAAAAAAGATCTTTACGACCAAGATAATCACAGTGGTGTGATCACTCACCTAGAACCAGACATTCTGGTCCGAAGGTAAGTGGGCCTTAGGAAGCATCACTACAAACAAAGCTAGTGGAGGTGATGGAATTCCAGCTAAGCTATTTAAAGTCCTAAAAGATGATACTGTGAAAGTGCTGCAGTCAGTATGCCAGCGAATTTGGAAAACTCAGCAGTGGCCACAGGACTGGCAAAGGTCAGTTTTCATTCCAATCACAATAAAAGGCAATGCCGAAGAATGTTCAAACTACTGCACAATTGCACTCATCTCACACACTAGCAAATTAATACTCAAAATTCTCTAAGCAAGGCTTCAACAGTATGTGAACTGAGAATTTCCAGATGTTCAAGCTGGATTTAGAAAAGGCAGAGGAACCAGAGATCAAATTGCCAACATCTGTTGAATCATCTAGAAAGCAAGAGAGTTCCAGAAAAACATCTACTTCTGCTTTATCGACTTGGCCAAAGCCTTTGACTGTGTGGATCACAACAAACTCTGGAAAATTCTTCAAGAGATGGGCATGCCAGACCACCTGAACTGCCTCCTTAGAAATCTGTATGCAGGTCAAGAAGCAACAGTTAGAACCAGACATGGAACAACAGACTGGTTCCAAATTGGGGAAGGAGTATGTCAAGGTTGTATATTGTTACCCTGATTATTTAACTTATATGCAGAGTGCATCATGCGAAATGCTGGGCTGGATGCAGCACAAGCTGGAATCAAGATTGCCAGGAGAAATATCAATAACCTCAGATATGCAGATGACACCACCCTTATGGCAGAAAGAGAAGAGGAACTGAAAAGCCTCATGATAAAAGTGAAAGAGAAGAGTGAAATAGCTGGCTTACAAGTCAACATTCAGAGAAGTAAGATTTTGGCATCTGGTCCCATCACTTCATGGCAAATAGATGAAGAAACAATGGAAAGAATGACAGACTTTATTTTCTTGGGGTCCAAAATCACTGTGGATGATGATTGCAGCCATGAAATTAAAAGACGCTTGCTCCTTGGAAGAAAAGCTATGACCAACCTAGACAGGATATAAAAAAGCATAGGCATTACTTTGCCAACAAAGGTCCGTCTAATCAAAGCTATGGTTTTTCCAGTAGTCACGTATGGATGTGAGAGTTGGACCATAAAGAAAGCTGAGGGCTGAAAAATTGATGCTTTTGAGCTGTAGTGTTGGAGAAGATTCTGGAGAGTCGCCTGGACTGCAAGGAGATCAAACCAGTCGATCCTAAAGGAAATCAGTCCTGAGTGTTCATTGGAGGGACTGATACTGAAGCTGAAGCTCCAATACTTTGGCCACCTCGTGTGAAGAGCTGACTCATTGGAAAAGACCCTGCTGCTGGGAAAGATTGAAGGCAGGAGGAGAAGGGGACAACAGAGGATGAGATGGTTGGATGGCATCACCTACTCAATGGACATGAGTTTGAGCAAGCTCTGGGAGTTGGTGATGGACAGGGAGGCCTGGTATGCTGCAGTCCATGGGGTCACAAAGAGTCAGAGATGACTGAGCGACTGAACTGAACTGGGGCTGGGGTCCTATCCAACCATCCAACTCAGGCCCTGGAGCCCTGAGTATCTACCCCTCCTTGCTTCACTGTCTTCAGGCAGGGGAGCCTCAGCCATGAAGCACCAGATGTCACACCAAGAATGAATCTGTCAGCTGCCCTCTCTGCTTTTCTTCTTAAGCCTCTCTTCCCCTGTACATCTTGAACCTCAGCTCAAGTGTAGTGTAGCCCAAAACTTCCAGAGAAAGGAAATCATACATAGGAAACATGTCTCATTAAGACTGTTTCCTTCCTAAGAATTCATTGAGAGGACATTGGGAAAACACTAAGAGTTTCTGAAAGGAGCAGCGAGTTTGAGCCAGGCTTTAGATCCTTGGTTTTCCCCTGGGGTGACTCTCTCACTCCCAGGGGATGACCACAAATGTCTGGAGACATTTTGGAGTCATGACTGGAAGGGGTGGAGGGTAGAGGCCAGATATGCTGCTGAACATCTGACAGTGCACAGAAGGTACAGCAAAGAAGTACACAGCCCAAGGTATCCATGAGGCCAAAATTGAGAAGCCACGCTCTGGGGTGATGAGCTTGTCTGTGGTTGGGGTAGGGTAGGCTGGAGGGACAGTTGACCAGGAGAAGGTTTTCCAGGGGACGGTGATAAAGGCCCATGGGAGGCACTGACAGCAGGAATGGGAGGGGAGAGAAAGACAGGGAAGGTCTTACAAAGGATGGATGCAAAATAATAGAAGGGAAGGCCAGGGAAGAAATTGCAGCCAGAGGTTTCTAATGTGGGTGTCAGAAGAGTGGAATCATTAGCTGTAATGGAGATGTCAAGGAGAAAAGCTTATTTTAGAAAGATGATGAGTTTGGTCTTAAGATATTTAAATTTGACATGCAGGTGGAATTGCCCAGCAGGCACTGGAGAATAAGGATGGAAAGAGAGAAGTTGGGGTAATAAATGCGGATTTACGAGTCATCTCACTGGAAGCAGTCATTCTCAAGACCATTCAGTGGTCTAGAGAGGAGACAGAGGGACCAGGGGCCTGGGGGTGATGCCCCTGAGGGGCTGGCAGAGAGGGAGAGTCTGGAGGCCTGCCTTTGAGATCCAGCCCCATTTCTTAATAAGCCCTTGATTTGGGATGTGTTCCTGAACCTGTCTGTGCCTCAATTTCCCCTCAGGAGACCAAGGGAAGGTTCAGATGGATAGGGGAATGAGATAGGGCAGTGTTATCAAAATATGAGACAAGGGGGTATAAGGAAGGGGTGGTGCCAAACTCTGCAGAAGGGGAGGGGATTGAGAGAGTCAACAGCAGCCCCCGAGTTGGGAGCTATGGCTTTGGGACAGCATTTCTATGAATGGTGTGTGAGTGCCCTTCAATATAGGTTGGCCTCACTGGTATTACTATTATTTCACAGTGGGTGACAGAAGTTGTACATATGTGGACCTAATAGTGAATTACTGGTGTTATCTTTTTTCACCCCTTAAATTAAGAGAGAGAAGCTGGAGCAGAAGAGATAGAGAAGAGGAATAGATGAGTCAGGAGTGGGGAGGAGAGAGACATCAGAGGGGGTGTCGGGAGTGTTTCTACAGAATCTGTTTTTCTTCTTGCCCCCAAACTCCAAGCCTTGAACGTAAGAAATATTGCTAAATGTTCTAAGTTAGAATAGTGGTTTAGATGGACTTGAGGGAGCAAGCTGCCTGCCTTTCCCGAGTGCATGGACTCCTCCTGGATGGACCACAAGACCAGCCTGCTTGGTTTTAGAGCTCAGCAAAAGAGGAGTGTGCCTGGCCGCAAATGGGAAATGTCCATCCCCATTAAGTGAGGCGACTGGGTCTGGGGACCATGGAGTGTGGTCCAGAGTTTATCTGGCCTCGAAGTCTGTGTCTCCCTGGGACTGAAACACACCCAGCCCACACCAATAAGGAGAGAGGACATTGTCTTTAGCGATCCTTCAGGGGAGATGGACAATTCTTGGGCAATTCCATTGATATATTAAGTGCAGCCTGACTCCATCCTTACCTGCAAATAAGCAGGCCATTTTTATTCTAAAGAAAGGAAACTCCAGGGAAGTGCAATGTCAGGACAGCCTTACTGTGTTAAGGATGCCAGGCCAGTGGGGGTACTCGAACTCTCACAAAATTTATTTTTTTTGCGGTATGAGACCCTTACCTGAGAAACTGGGTCCCCTCTCCACCCCTCCCCTGACCATTGGCAGCCATATTTTTCCATCCTTGCTTGTGTCATACACCACATATGCCCATAACACATAAAATATGCCCATCTCTTTGACAGAGTATAAGAATGACCTTTGCTGTTCAGTATTAAAACTTGCAATTGCCCCTTTGTCCATTTATTAGATGGTCAGTCTATCCACATATTCATTAAGTAGACATGGTTCTCAATGCTAAGTACAGACAGATTTCCCATTTGAGCTGTTCTCGGAAGTCGGGCTGTTTAGTGGAAACCTGAAGTTTTTTAAAGTGTGGTGTGCTCCTTCATTTAGTTGTGTGTGTTTTTTTTTTAATATTTGTTTATTTGGTTGTGCCAGGTCTTAGTTGCAGCCCACGGGATCTTTAATTGCGGCATGCAAACTCTTAGTTGCTGCATCCCTGACCAGGGATGGAACCCGGGCCCCTTGTATTGGGAGCGTGGAGTCAGCCTTTGGACCACCAAGGAAGTCCTTTACTTAGTTTTTACTTTCTGAAGACAAATAATCTGGGGCTTGGAGGTGGCTAAACAGAGTTCCACACAGTGCCTTGGAGCTAGGCTGTGCTCTCTTTCTTTCTGTTGGTGGAAATAAAGGTGGAGAGGTGGCAATGGAGGGTTAGGGAGGGTATGTGGCAAGGGGCACCCTCTGTGACCCCTGCAGGATTCCTGCTGGGCTCCATGGGTTGGAGAGGAAAACCATAGCTCATTTTAATCTCTCTCTCTTATTAAAAAAGCTGTATGTCTGTGTGTGTATTCATTGCTGAAATTTGAAGAGAGAATTTGGGTAAGCACAATTAAGAAACCAATGTCATACTAACCTCCTGTTAAAAATATGATGTATATCTTTATTCTGTATGTATATGTTTCCCTCCCCTAACCCCAATGGTACTATGCCTGTGATTTTGTAACCTGCTTTTACTACTTAACAATATATCATGATATCTTTTATACCCTTAAAACTAATCTTTTATTACACTTTAACTCACTGTATAGTTTTCCATTATATGTGTATCATATAATTTATATAACTGTTGTGCTGCCCATACAGTGATCAGCACAAAACAAGCAGTTTGTCCAGAGAGGGAGACAACAGTCTGAGAAAATAATTTTATCAGATAAATAAAATGTTTACAAGATAAGTCTGTCAGATAAAAGATTTACAAAAATAAATATATAATTATCAGCTGTAAAAAGTGCCAAGAGGAAAACTACTGGGTGTTAAAATACTTATAAGGGATGAGAGAGGGGAATCTCACTTAGTCTGGGATGAAGGAGTGTGCAAAGAAGGCTTTCCTGGGGCAATTAGCTTTGACCAGAGAGTTGAGGGATTTACCTAGGCAAAGACGAGGGGAGAGGGTTCCTGATGGAGGGAACAGTCTGTACCAAGATCCTGTGTCGGGGGTCGGGGGCCATAGAATGTTCTAGAACCTGGAAGAAGGCCAGTGTGGCTGGAGTGAAGAGAGTCTCATATCTTTTTAAACAATTTTTAATTTTTAAATTATGAAAGTATGATAACACATTTATAAGAGACGTAAAATACAGAACAAAGTTACATATAGTTCTACTACATATTAGAATGATTTTTTAAGTAGATAAATTAAGATTTTTAGTTGGAGTTTCAATATCAAACTCTCCGAAATTAATAGAATGAATAGGCAGAAAAGTAGAAGGATAGAGTAGACCTGAAAAGCACTATGCACCAATTCAACATAATTAAGATTTATACAGTTTTCACACAACAGCAGGATACAAATTCTATTCAAGTTTCCTTAGACTATAAACCAGGAGACACTGGAGTATATCCAGGAACATAAAACAAGGTGCACAAATTTCATGGTCTAAAGGTATTGAAATCATACAGAGTCTGTTAAGAGTCTCATATTTTATTGAACATTTGTATTTATTGACTTGAATTGTTGGTTCATGTTCTTTATCAATTTTTCTATTGATGTTTTTATTTTTTTCTTATCCATTTAGAAAAGCTTCAAATATTCACCCTTTCAGTATATTACAGTTATTGTTCTTGCAGTTTCCACTTGCCTTTAATTGCATTTATAATATATTTATCCACCTTTTTTCTCTGTGGTTTCTTCCATTTGGTGTCATGCTTAGTCCTTTGCCAAAATGAGGTTATATAAATATCCACTTATATTTTCTATATTTTATTTCTTATATTTAAACTTTTAGTCAATCTGGAAATTCATTTGTATGTATTGAGACAAGTGGGTATACAGTTTATTTTCATCCAACTGGTTAGCCAGTTGTACCAATGCTATTGACTGAACAGTCCATCTTTCTCCCACTGTTGTGAAATACTAATTCATAATACACTAGCATTGTTTAGATTTTGGGGTCTGTTTGTGGACCTTTTATTATAGCCCATTGATTTGATGTCTCTTCCTGTGCCATTACTTCAATATTTTACTACTTGTACCTTTTAAAATCTGATAGAGCAAATCCCCACTCATTACTCTTCTTTTTTAAAATGTTCTCGGCTGGTCCCATTAAATTATTCTTCCAGATACATTTTAGAATCATTCTGCTAATTTTGTGAATTAACTTGGGGACAAGTGACATCTATTCAATACTAGTGGTCTCAGGAAAATGGCAGGCCTCTGCATTATTGTTGATCTCCTTTGGGACTACTGGGTAGAACGGGTCTAAAGTCAACATCAGCCTGGAGGATATTGCCTTTTCATCTAAAAAATATGATCGGCATGAAAACTTGACCAATAGCGGGACACTGAGGACCCCCGGTGGTTTTCCCCGTCCTGGGTGTCCTCCTCACCATGGTTCCACTGTGACTGTGGTCTCCCAGGGCTGACCTCAGCCATGGTTATGAAGAAGGTGTGCATTTATCAGGGCTCATGAATGCTGTCTGTCTTTCTAACTGCTTTGTATGTTACTTCATTTACTCTTAACATGACCAACAAATTAGTGATCATGAGCTCTGTTTTACACCAGAATCTGAGACCCTGAGAAGGGACAGAATTTGTCCCAAACAGGGATGGGTGTTGATGGGCAAGCGGGAGGCAGGTGGTGTCTGCCGGCAAATGTTCGGACAGGATTTGGAACCCAGGCCTCTGAAGACAAAATCCCGCCTCTTGCCACTAGATCTAGATGTTTGCTTCCCTCCTTCAGGCTGAGAGTGGGCCCTCACAGGTCATTAATTGGGGAGGGGGATTTAGGGGTGCTCCCTATGTGTGTGGCTGCACGTACAACTTGTGTGATGCTCAGGAACTGGGGCAGCAGTGTTGGTCGTCCCTTGGTGGTTTGTGGATTCACATCGAGACCTGGACCTGAGAACCGGACCTGTGAATTCTCACGTGCCGTCGCATGAGAGAATCAGGGACCACGGACCCTTCTGCGTTGTGCACGCTGTGCACTGGGAGTTTGATGGGATCCGCCCCTTCTGCTTCCCGCTTCCCACGTGATAGTCACAGCTGGAAGGCGGCCCCGCGAGGGTGGGCGGGCGGCGGGACCCTCTCCAGGCTCTGCTGGCGGCAGCTGCCCTGCCTCGCGTGGAGCCTGGGCTGGAGAGGCAGCCGCAGCTCTGCTATTTATAAGCTGTCCGCTACGCTCCGGTGGAGGCTGCGCGCCTCTGATGCTGATTCATGATCCAGCTTGCTAATTGCAGCAGCGCCTGTGGCCTGCCAAGTACCCAGACAGGCATCTGGCTCTGCATTTCGGATCCGGGTGATCTCGTGGGGGGACAGGCAGGAAAACAGACGACCCCTGCGACAGGGGTATCTGGCAGGCCAGGACTGCCATGGCTCTTGAGGATACCTCTGGATTTTATAAATTCACAGGAACCACCTTTCTCCAAAGAACACCGGATCATTACCATATCTGCTTGGGGATGAGGATTTTGCATATGAAACATGTATATTTTAGCTATCAAAGCTGCTTTTATTCCCACCCTAGAACAGATAGCACCTTCGTGCAAACCAGGTTAAAAGACCATGTTGTAACACACAGGAGGTTAGCTGTATGAGGTCACGCATGTCTTTTTCGGGAAGACAGCTTAGGCTAGGTGATGACTTTATGTCCCAAACAACGGAGGTTGAAAAAATGCTCCTACAGAGAGCCGGGAAGCCTTGGAGGTCCTCTCTCCCACTGCAGGCCTTTTGCATGGGTTTTCTCCCCCGCTAACGGCCTTACTAGTTCGCAGGACTGAAAGAGCCCTCATGTCACCTTCTGTGGGAAGAGGTCACACTGTTTACCTCTGATCTTTGGCTGGAACCTCTGAGACCCAGCCAGAGCCCTAGAGGTCAAAGCAAGTTGAATACCATGGCCTTTGGATGGGAGCCCCTTTGGATTATTGAAGACATGAAAGATTGAGTGTCGACAGCGCCTTCCTTACCTTTACTCTCAAGGCCTTCTCTGCAGCTGGATGGGCTTCCTGCCCCTTCTTTGACCTGAAGCAGACTGCAGTTTCCTTCACAGTGCGACATACTCACCCAGCTCCCTACCCCAAGTGAGGCCTCACGGGGTCAGGCCATTCCTCTGGGTCTATGGAGGTGCCCAGCGCCTCCCCTTGCCCCCTCAGAAGGACTGACAAGCTTGTGGCTCTTTTCCAGCCTCCAGAGCCTGAATCTTTTGTCAGTTCTGGGAGGCAGGACCAGTTTGCCTAGAGCTGCGGTGTCCTGGGAAAAGGGGTGCTGGGCCAGGCGCGTGGCTGTCCTGGTTCCCAGATGGACACGGTGTCTTAACTCTCGGCACGGTTCGTTCTTTCTCCGGGTGCTGGGCCTGGCGCTGAAGCTCATATCACAGCCAGAACTTCCCAGGATTGGCCTGTATGTAGTCCTCTTCAGGGGATGTGATTCAAGCCAGGTGATTGTGGACCTCTATTACTTGCAGTTCTTCCAGGCCCTGATGGGTAAAGGAAGACAGCTTTAAGGAGATAAAGGATTTCTGTCATTACTCTGTCAGAGGAAGGGCTGGTTCATGAGAGCCCCAGTCCCTTCAGCTTTGCATATTAGCATCAGCTTCTCTCAAAGACTGTTGCAAACTGCCTGGAACCATGTGAGGGCAGGAGTAGTGGGCAGGCCTCAGGACCGGTTAATCCTGGGGGAGGGGTGGGCCAGGCCCTGCTTCCCGGGCTTCCTGTGTGCCCTTAGGTATACGATTCACAAGTCATGTTAGTGAAGTTAGTGGTGTCTCAATGCACCAGAAACCACTGGGGAATTTCCACAAAGATAGACTTCCTGGACTTCCCAGGTGGTCCAGTGGTTAAGAGTCCATCTTCCAGTGCGGGGGATGTGGGTTTGATCCCAGGTCAGAGAAGTAAGATCTCACATGCCATGGAGCAACTAAGCCTACACGCTGCAACAAAGATCTCAAGAACCACAACTAGGACCCAATGCAGCCAAATAGATGTATTTAAAAAATATATGTATCTATTTCTTGATCTCGCCTTCAGAGACTCTGGGAAGGCAGAACTGGTGGAGCTTGGGAATCTGTATATTTCACCAATGCCCTGAGATTTTGATGGGTAGCTATCTAGGTTTGGTCACCCTTCTCTAGTAAGCCTCTCAGTCCCACACCAGATCTGAGAGGACTTCACATCCCCAAGAGAAGGTGACCATAGCTACACCAAATCCCAAGACAAACTGGCCAGTGGGAGATGCCACCTTCACTCTAGCAGGCAGGGTGGGAGCCGGCCAGGTTGGGTTATGGGGCCCTCTGTCCATCCCACCACTGTCCATCCTGGCACCTCCGTCCACAGAAAAACCTAACATCTCCCCTTTCAAATAGAAACCCTTCCTGGGTCCTGGCCCTGCCCTACTGTTCTCCCTCTGCAGCCGAGCTCCTTGAGTCATAATCCATATTTAGGCTCCTTGTTCACTTCCATCTCACTCTTCAATCCATAGAGATACAGTTTCCATCCCCACTGCCCTACTGAAATTTCCCTGATAAATGTCACCACCTGAAGACCCAGAGCACCAAGTCCATGCCCAGTGTGGGGTCTTGTCTGCTGTCCTCTTTCTTGAAATCCTCTCTTCCTGTGACTGTGGGGACATCACTTTGTTGCCAGTTTTTTGGCCCTCTTCTCCTCTGGCAACACACAGTCTGTCCCGTGCAAGTTCATCTAGCCTTGGGGCTCGAGTTACCACCTAGAGCTGGGTGTTTTTTTCCCACTCACTCAGATTTTTTTCCTGGACCTGATGGGGATATGCTGCTACCCACTGGACACTTCCACTGAGATGTCCTCCACATACCTCAGCTTGTCTAAAACTCAGTTTTACTCTTTTCTCAAAGTGCTCCTCTCTCCAAGGTCCCCATCTCGGTGACTGGCGTTCTCTCTGCCCTGGCCCCACAGCCCCCATTCCCACCTTCTCCCTGTTGCTCCTGGCCCACTCTCGAAGCTGCCTGGTGCATTCTCTGCCTCCAGCATTGCACCTTCCTGTCTGTCCCCCCTACAGCTAACAAAGTTGTTCCAAAACACATCTGCGCCGTCATCATTTTCCTGGACGGGTCCTTGCAGGCGGACTGTAACGGAAGCCCCAGCGCACTCTGTAGGCTGCACCTGCCTCCTCCCGCCTCAGTGTTGACACCCTCTCTCCTTTTTTCATGTTAAATGCCTCAGGGGTTCCTGGATACTCTGTGCAGCTCTGATGGGTCTGATTACAAGACCAAAGACCCAACTCTACCTCTGAGAACAGTGGCTCCCAGCCTTTACCCTACTGGATCCTTTTTATTATCTTCAACCCACTGACTTCATGCCCTAAAAGAGAGGGACTGTCTTTACTCAGCAGTAGTTCATTTATTTCTCTCATTTTTTTTTTTATTAAACGTGTGTGGATGTGAATATCAACCTTTTCACCAGCTTGTATTTCCAATCAAAGAAGCCTGGATTTTTATATTGGTCTATGCGGATTTGTCCTGGATAAATGTACTATTTCCATTTACCTTTTTAAAGCAATGAAAAATAGTTCAAGCATTGCCCTGGAGTCCGGGGACCTTGGGTGGAACAGATCTGGTCCTGCCTGAGAAAGAGGCTCTGCCTAGAAAGGAGGCTGGGCAGGTGCTCTGAGGGACTCCTGTGATCTTTCTTAAGGGATTTGATGTGCTTTGGCCTCATTTTCTCACTCTGAGCCTCCTTTGTTTTTCCTTCTGTTGATGCCAAAAACAATAGCCCTGCCCCTTGCGCACAAAAGCGACCCTGAGTGGTGACTCTGTAAACAGATCATGTAGCAGGTAAGCACACAGTTGACGCAGGCGTGGGAGGGGGCGTATGACCAGCCAGTTCTGTACGCAGCTCACAGCCACCGGCAAGTGATGCTGGGCTGCCGGGCTGCCGTGTCCTAATTGCCGTCTTCTGAGCAGATGGCTGACTCCGGGGGTGTGAAGGTTTCTGGAGAGCTTCTGTGATTCACACCCAGTTGTAGCGAGAGCTCCCATTTCCTCCCACCCTGTTGTCAGGAGCTCACTATTTGTCCCTTATACCTCATGCTAAAATTAGCCATTTCAGGTCTCATCTCCTTGACAGAGTTTGTGAGGAGGCTCTAAAGTAGCATGCATGCACTCATGCATTCTACTGATGCATTCATCTGAGCACTGAGGGAGCTATGGTGATGGAGATAGATACAGCCTTCCCTCATGGAGTCTGCAGTCTAGATGAAGAGGGACAGGAATACAGTAACAAAGAAGCATGCAGAATACCAACGTATGGACACCAAGGGGAGAAGCGGAGGTGGGATGGATTGGGAGATTGAGATTGGCATTGACTGTCGGTACTATATATAAAATAGATGACTAATGAGATCCTACTGAATGGAGCAGGGAACTCTGCTCAAGGCTCTCGGGTAACCTAAATGGGAAGGAAATCCAAAAAAGAGGGGGTATACATATATGTATAGCTGATTCACTTTGCTTTACAGCAGAAACTAGCACAGCATTGTAAAGCAACTAGACGCCAATAAAAATTTCTTAAACAAACAAAAAAAAAGAGTTAAAGAAGTTATCCTGGCTGCTGTGTAGAGAATATGGCAGGAGCAGGGCTGGAGGAGCAAGACCACTTTGGATGCTGGTGGCAAAAAATAGCCTGTCTTACCTTCTCTTTGACAGAGGATGAGATGGTTGGATGGCAATCACCACCTCAATGGACATGAGTTCGAGCAAACTCCAGGAGATAGTGAAGGACAGGGAAGTCTGGCATGCTGCAGCCCATGGGGTCGCAAAGAGTCGGATACAACTTAGTGACTGAGCAGCAACAACCTAACCTTCTCTGTGACTCTCTCACCGGGTTCCAGGTTCTTCAGTGGGGAGGGGGATGTTTCAGGAGTCACAAGCTGTAGGGCATTATAAAATCACACCTTCACCAGATACTGTTTGAGCACCTCCTATGAGCCAGATACTGTGCTCAGCGTTGGTGAGATGGAATTGGCACCAGATTAGGAGTCAGAAAAGCTGGGTCCAAGCCCACCTGGAATATGAGCTATGTGGATTTGTCAGGTCCATACAGAAAAGTATGTCTGTATCTGCAAAAAGAGGGTAATGAGATAATACCAGTGAAAGTATTAAGTAAAAGGTTATGCCAAGTATAGACATGGTAGTAGTGGCTGTTTTCATTAAGTTAGTTTCTATCTTCATCCATCAGTTTTCTTCTGGGTGAAATAGTCATCGCTGAACCTCAGTAAGAATTAAGGGCAGCTCATTCTTTTATAGAACCACTTTGGCAGTATCATTTCTATTCAGGCACCATTGTGCTTTTCTTGATGATTCTAATCAAATGCTAATTCTTTGAGCAGATTTCAACTTTTCCCTGATTGGAAGCAGGTTTGCCTTTAGTAGTTGAATGTATCTTTCTTATAAAACAGTTTTGAATAGCACATTTTACTCTGTCAGACTAAAGCTCTCCATTACAGTCACCAAGACGCTATTGCATAAATGATTATACAAATGAATATGCAGATTCATACAAGTCCATGGGTCCACTCACCAAAATTCTCACCTGTTAGGTAATAGACAGGCAAGGGTTTTAGAAAGCATGGAAACCGTGACCTCTGGGCAGAGGTTTAACCTGGGAGAGAGCGGGCCCTTGCACCTCCCCGCCCTGGCCTGAGCTCTACCCCTCTGAGGTAGGCATTGTCGACACTTCTCATTGTTTATGAGGTTACCCTCACATTTCTAAATCATTTGCTTACAGGGATATCTCTTGATTTTTAAAACTTGCATATTAAAATTCTTAGACATTAACTATCGACTTCATATGGGCTTCTCAGGTGGCTCAGTGGTAAAGAATCCACCTGCCAATGTAGGACATGTGGGTTTGAACCCTGGGTCTGGAAGATCCCCTGGAGTAGGAAATGAAAACCTGCTCCAATATTCTTGCCTGGAAAATTCTATGGACACAGGAGCCCAGTGGGCTACAGTCCATGGAATCACAAAGAGTTGGACACAACTGAGTGACTGAGCACACACCCATATTGACTTCATATAGGAGGTTTCCTTCCCCAGTACCCATTCTTTCTTCTCTCAAGACAGTTGTCTCCTAATTTTTGTTTAAATCTAGTCATGGTTTGGGCTTCCCTTGTGGCTCAGCTGGTAAAGAATCCACCTGCAATGTGGGAGACCTGGGTTCGATCCCTGGGTTGGGAAAATCCCCTGGAGAAGGGAAAAGCTACCCACTCCAGTATTCTGGCCTGGAGAATTCCATGGACTGTGTAGGCCATGGGATCGCAGAGTCAGACACGACTGAGTGACTTTCACATCACATCACATCACAGTCATGGTTTACACTCTATTGTCTTGGTAAGTATTTTTCACTACTAAGTCCAAAATTATACTAAGATAACATTTCCTTTTTTTTTTTCCAGTAACTTTTTGTTTTCCCATGAGTTAACCATCACTTTGTTGGTGTTTTGTTTTAAAGTATTTCTGTGTCTCTATAATGAATTCTTCCCTAAATCTCCAAAAGAACTCGAAATCCTTCATAATACTACTTTCTGTATGGTTAAATGCAATCAGTAATCTATCAATCCCATTTTCCCCCCACTGGAGACATCCTTCATGGAACCCTCCCGCTACCATCCCAGTCTGGACAGCCTGTTCCCCAGGTCTGCTGCCCAGCTGTCTTGTGGTTTGTCTGCCCTCCAGTGTTGGATTTCCTGTTTTCTAAATCTGTGTCTTCTCATTTCTTGGGATTACGCCCTGATTGTTTTTCTGCATTACTTTCTATTTCTTTGTGCATTGCCTTTTAAATTGGAGACTTCCTTGACCACTCGTGATTAAGGTCTAGACACGTAGGGGGGTCTGTGTGCACAGGTTGTTGTTGTTGTTATTTAGTTGCTCACTCTTTTGCAACCCCACGCATTGTAACCTGCCAGGCTCCTCTGTCCTTGGGATTTCTCGGGTAAGAATACTGGAGTGGGTTGCTATTTCCTTCTCTAGGGGATCTTTCCAACCCAGGGATCACACCCATGTCTCCTGCACTGGCAGGCAGGTTCTTTACCACTGAGCCACTTGGGAAGCCCTGTGTGTATAGATGGGGCTTGTCAATTCCTAGGCATCATTGAAAACTGGGCTGGAATTTTAGCCATTTCATTGAGAATGAGGGGAGGTGGTTCCTGACTGTCCACATCTGTAGCATCCATAAGTCTTTTCTCTGTGGGTGTTCATTTTCCCAGAGGAGAATCCTCTGATTTCTCACCTGGGGTAGGGATGGGGAGATTCACCTGAGTGCCACCTTTCCATGCCACCTTTCTTAGAGAGGGTGAAAGGGCAGTGAGGAGGGGTGTTTGGTCTAGATTTACACTTTCTCGTGGCTGCTCTGGGTCTTCGATTTGGTGATGGGCTTTCTCTAGTTGCAGCGCACAGGTTTAGTTCCTGCTTGGCGTGTGGCATGTAGTTCTCTGACCAGTGATTGAACCTGCATCTCTTGCATTGGAAGGTGGAGTCTTACCACTGGACCATCAGGGAAGTCCGTAGATTTATACTTTCATTGAAGCCCCTGTTTTGTGTCTTGTGCTGTGCCTGGTGTCCCTGAGTCTCCAAGTCTGGGTCTGCCACAGAATGAACCTCTCCTCTCCTGCTGTGATGGGTGATGGGTGGTCTCCTGGAGGCCCCAGCCAGGAGAAGGGACCTGGGTCTCACTGCTCCTCAATACATTTCAGCCCCACTTTCTGCAGAACCTGATGCTTCCAATTGCCCGGCCTTTCTGGAGTTTCATGGCTCAGAAAGAGCTCCCCTTATTGTACTCATCACAGCTCTGCTAACTTATCTATCCACTTTCCATTTTCTTAAGAAATTAGAGACATTTTTTGCATTGTTGCTTCTCTTGTTCTCTATGTTGTTGGGGGTTTATGACGTTTTCCAATCCTTTATTTTCATTTCTGTGGCATGTTCGGAAGGAGAAAAATTATCCACGTGTTAAATGTGCCAAGATCAGCAAGAAGCCCTAATTTCATTTTAATTTGTTCCAGAATAATTTTTTTAATTGAGTGTGTAATAGTACCAGACACCGTTCTAACTGGTTGATGTGTCTCATCTCTCTGAATCCGCCCGCTGGCTCTAGGAGGTCCTGATGTCCCTGGTGTACAGCTGGGGACACTTAAGCAGAGAGAGGTTTAGTCATTGCCCTGGGAGAGTCTGGGTTGAAGCACCAGTGGAGTCTAAGGTTTAACTGCTGCCTCTTAGGAAGGAGAAGGTGTCTGATCGTCCTGGGATAGTGATCTGGGCAAAGTGGACTGTGGGGACAGTGTCCACCCAGAGTGCTGGGGGCAGTCATTGGATTGGGTCCATTGCAGAAGACGGCCAAGAGAGCCACTGTGAAAAATTTTCCCAGTCTTCCCAGTACCCTGTTAGCCAGAAGGAGCTATGAAGGACAGGGGCAGGACAGGGACAGATCCAGCTTCAAACCACCAAGCTGTGGGAAGAAGTTTTAACCCCTGGTTCTATTTCCCTGTGGTTGAAGAAGGAGAGGCTTGTCTGTGGAGGTTCTCATCTTCCTGAAGTTACTTCCAATCACTGAGAATTGCAGAATAACTCACTCGGCATGGTCGGGCCATGTTTCATTGCTCAGGATGTGTATTTGAAAGTTTTGACTCCAAATTACAGCCTTAAAAATAACGAACGACCTCTAGTCGAAATGGGCAGATCCTAAGAAACTTTATGTATCTTGGTGCAATGAACTAGGAAGGCTGATGTGAGGTAATGCACAGTGCCTGAAAATTGTTATAGATACCAGCAGCAGTAAATATCCAATTTTTGCAAGAGAGCTCACCGAAGTAATTTAATCCCTCTGATGCTTGTTGGAATTCAAGTACCTTGTCGGAATACAGATATGCCACTTGTACACATACTATAATATTTTCTGTAGGTGTGTGCGTATATAGTCATGTCTAAAACAAGTTGCTTTGAGGGAGCCTAGCCATGCTTCCTAATGATACCCTCCAAATATTTTATGAACTACATGTTAGGTATTTTCGGACCACACAGAGCATCTCCTGATTGGCGTTTGAGGACTGGAACTTGGCAGCTGGAGAAGAGGGGAGCTTGTACCGGTGCCACCCAGGTCCTCTGTCCCTGTGACTCAGCCCTCTCTGAGGGGCTTCCAGGTAGCAATCTAGAACCGCCATGCTGGGATTTTATGAAGCTGAGTGTAGGTGGGAGGTCAGGATGGTAGAAGGATGTGAAACTGGAATTGCCAAGTGTCCCTTTAGGGTTTGTGACGGACTCACTGGCTGCCTCATCCACTGGTAGTTGTCTTCTTGTTACTTTTACTCTTTTTAAAAAATATGCATTTATTTATTTTGGGTTGCACTGGGTCTTTGTGGCCGCACACCAGCTCTTCTTCAGTTGTGCTGAGCGGGGACTACTCTTTGTTGCAGTCCTCGGGCTTCTCATTGCAGTGGCTTCTCTTGTTGCAGAGCACAGGCTCTAGGTGCATGGGCTTCAGTAGTTGTGGCTCCCGGGCTCTAGAGCACAGGCTCAGTAGTTGTGGCGTGTGGGCTTAGTTGCCCCGCAGCACGTGGGATCTTCCCGGACCAGGGATCGAACTCATGTCTTCTGCATTGGCAGGCGGATTCTTAACCACTGGACCACCAGGGAAGCGCCTGCTTTTACTCTGGTTTTCAATACAATGTGGATGTTTCATCATTGCCCTTCAGCAGGTTTGAGCTGGTTTCTTGGCAAGGACGAGGAAAGCCGGCATCCTCCTCGGCATCTCTGCATCATCAGCACCAGGCTGGGGCACTGGCTCCTGCCTGCGGGAGCAGATGGCTTGGACGGAGTCTTTCCGGCCTGGCTGAAAAAGGCACAAAAAGGTCTGTAAATTGAGACCTTTCACAGTACGCGAGTGAGTCAGCAAGG
This sequence comes from Bos grunniens, assembly GCF_055505025.1. Taxonomy (NCBI): domain Eukaryota; kingdom Metazoa; phylum Chordata; class Mammalia; order Artiodactyla; family Bovidae; genus Bos; species Bos grunniens. Next base: position 54,321,794 of record NC_141180.1, read on the forward strand.
TCAGGCCCCAAGTCTTAGGCCCCAAGAACATCAGTTGTGCCTCACACAGTTCGTTTCAGAAGTCTTGGAAATAACTCAAGGACTTTCCAGGAGGCAGTGTGGGCCGACTGTGGCTTCCAAGCCAGGCTCACATTGGTTTTTCTGAGGCCCTTTCGGTGATGCTCAACTTGGACCACGTGGGGACATGGGTTCAACTGTGTTTTTGCTGGAAATGGCAGTGCTTTGTTGGCATACAAGATTTCCCAGCTGGCTTGGAACTAGAAGAATAAATGCTCAGGTAAAGCTTGCGTATAGGGCTCAGTGGCTCAGGGTGGAGGTTCCGGGCTAAGGAGCAGGTCTCCGTTGGATGCTGGAATTGGAAGTCTAAAGGGCCAAGTCGAAGCCATTGTCATGATTACTCTTGATTATTGGCAGTGGCCACCACTCTGCAGTTATAATTGCTGATGCCATCAGAGAAAATAGTATGACTCTGATGTTGAAATGCAGGCAGAAGAACTGAAGGGGTGACCATTGAGTGGATCCATTAATGGGCTTTGGTGGCCCTGTTCCTGCCCCGCAGCAGAACAGCCACATGGGTGGCATTCCTCCAGCAGGGACCTGACGATGTGGGGTGGGGGAGGCTCCGCAGAACTAGCTTGTGGATTCAGGCATTTTTATCGGAACAAAGATCGCAAATCACCATTTGGCAGCACTTCTTGCTCTATTCCCCTCCCTCCCTGCCATCCTTACATCTTTTATGTCCAGTGGTTGAGTACTTCTGTGATGAGGTGCCCCTAGCTGGCTACATGGGACTGTTTTCCCATAGGACTTGCCTGTTTTTGTTTTTGTTTTTTTTTTTGCTTTAAGCCCACCAGCTACAGTGGCTAGCACCCTGAGACTAAATGCTGCAATCAATTGTGTCTACAATCTGTTTACTTGAATTTGTCTCCACTGTACTTGAACTTTGTGGCTCCTGTTGCCTGGAGTGCTAACTGTACATTAGCTGCATGAGGCTGGAGACACGCAGTTTTATTTCTATTAATGCCGGGAGAGAGAGAAAGTTAAAAGCAGTAACTAAGACAAATGATGTTGCTATTGGCAGATATTCCTTTGGCTGTCAGCTAACCTATTTTATTTTCTTAGTGTGGACTTTATTTTCTCCTTTGTTGTTTTCTGATTCTGCTTCCTTATGACTTAAAATTTGATGGAAATAGGCAATGAGAGTCTTAGGAAAGAATAAAGATATTTCAGGAGAACTGGGAAGGCATATTAAGCAGGTGAGAGAAGGGAGGCCTGGGGAATTTTCCAAACAGAAAACTGTTATTTCTTAAATATGAAGTGAGAACAGTGATATGTGGGTTGTGGTTTAGTCAGAAATCTAGCCCTTCAAGTTCTGGACCTTTTATGGCTTTCCCTTGCTACTGCATGCCAGTGTGCTTTTAATTTAGTGGTGGCAGCAGAGAAATTGCAAGACCTCCCCAACTGAGAACGTGCCTAGGAATCAAATGAGTGTGATAATGAGGATGAATGTGAGTTGCTTTTCCAAAGAAATACAAAAGGAGAGTGAGTTGTAGTAGTATACCCGAAATAAGAGTCTCTCCTCTCTCTTCTCTCCTTCCATCTGTCCATCCACCCGTTTGTCTGTCTGTCCATCCAACATGCACCCATCCACCATCTACCCATCTATCCACCCACCCATCTATCCATCTGTCCACCCATCCATCCATCCCCCCTTGGTCCGTTCACTAAATCAACTTTTACTGAGCTCCGCTCATGTGAGAGATGAACAGTAAGAACTTGAGAGATGTAAAACTGAATCAGGAGTGTGCCTCCCAGGAGCTTAGAGCAAGAGATGATCACAGAACACACGTGACTGTAAAATGGAGAAAGCGATAAAGGAATGTGTAGATGAAGTGCTGGGGAAGGGGAAAGGAGGGCAAGTTACCATCTTGGCAAAAAGGATTTGGAGTGTGAACACACAGGAAAAGCAGGGCAATTTCAGGCAAAGGTGTTTTCAAGTTTTGGGGAAGATGATAAATTATTGTCAGAATAGACAACCCACAGTCATTCTTGCTCACGTACTGATTGAGAATGGGATACTTTGGGGGAAGTGAAGGCCTTTGTGGATAAAGAGATTGGAGGATTGGAGGCCACTGTTGAGAACTCTCTTTTCTCTCCTGCACACCTCCCTGTGGACCAGAGCCAAACCAGAAGCTACCCTTCAAGAAAATAGATTTTCAGCAAACTGGTGCTTTCTAAATGGTTACAGGGTTTGACCATGGAGACTTTGTATGTAAAGGCAATATCTTATTGAGCGGCAGAGGCTGGTACCAACTCCTGGTGACAGGGTTGTACAGGTGGCCGCAGCTTTACTCATCCTGGCTGGGCTCTGGCCTGGGATTTTCACGTCTCCCTTTTTCTAAGTACTGAAGGCTCCCTGTGGGTGAGCAGCGCCCTGTGCCCCTTATCGAGTTAGAGAAACCAGGGAGAAAGCAGAGTCTGGGAGCCATTCCCCAGGAGCTCAGCAACCTCGTGGCCCCAAGCATGGTGGGGTCACAGTTTTAACCATGTAATAGAAAAGCCCCTTTCTCTTATTCTCTATGTTGAATGGGTGAACTCATAGGATGAGTTAGACGTGGTTTACAGGAAATTGTGCACATTGTTAAAGCTTGGTATAAATTATGAATAAGCTCTCCTTCAAATTCTGTAGAACTTCCATGCCTTCCAAAATTAATCTCCCCTGCCACTCTCAACTGGGCTCAGTGGTAAGGAATATGCCTGCCAATGCAGAAACCGTGAGTTCAATCCCTGGATCAGGAAGATCCCCTGGAGAAGAAAGTGGCAACCCACTCCAGTGTTTGCCCACGAAATCCCATGAACAGAGGAGCTACAGTCCATGGGGTCAAAAAAGAGCCGGACGTGACTAAACATATTTCTGTTAAAGTCATGTGTTTTCTGAATTTTTTCTTACGGCTAAATTCTATCAAATGACAGTATTAGTTGGAAATTCTTTTCGTTTTTCATATGCGTGTTTTTTTTTTTTTTTTTTAATAAAGATCTCAGCATAGGGGAGGGGTTCTCTCGCCTCTCTGAGGCAGACAGGGGAGCAGGGCACTGATGCTAACCCAACGAGAGTGGGCTTTAATGCCAGTGCCGGTTGGGGATGACCTCCGCGCAGCATTCAGAGTTCCTGATGCCTTGGTTGCTTTTTCTCCCTTGGCAAAATTAAAGTCAGGGAAGCAAGGCTTCCCAGGTGGTGCTGGTGGTATAGAACCTGCCTGCCAATACAGAAGGCGTAATGTGGGTTTGATCCCTGGGTTAGGAAGATCCCCTTGAGGAGGGCATGACAACCCACACTGGTATTCTTGCTGGAGAATCCCATGGACAGAGGAGCCAGGCAGGCTACAGTCCACAGGTCTCAAAGAGTTGGACATGACTGAAGGACTTAGCATGCACACACCAAACGAAGGCCAAGTATCCTAGGCCCATATCATCTATGCTGTGGCAGTGGGTGTCACAGAGACACACAAGAAAGAACCCCAGACTGCAGCACAGTGCACTGATCTTGGGGTGGGACAGGCGAAGTATGTGTGTTTCCAAGTAAAAGTCCTGCCGCTGAGAGGAACAGACGCAGTTACAGTAAACCACATAGATGGTTCTCCCGCAAGTGCCCCTCACCGCCTCATCACTCTTTGGTATAGAGTCTGGGCTCAGTCCTGGCCCCCTCAAGGGCTGACGTGACCTCTGGGTGCAGGGGATCTGGAATGTGTTCATGGTTCTGAGAAGGGGCAGGCTGGCTTTGAGCTCTCATCCTCTGAGTCCTCACCCTGGGCTCCAGGCATCCTGCTGGCATCCAGGGCTAGAGTTCACAACTGATATGACTCTGGTGCTGAGGTCCCTCAGCCTTCCACCTGCTTTGACGGGTCTACCTACTGAATCTCGCCTCGCTGTCCATCCTTTGCCCGACTTGGTGGTCCACCTTGCAGCTTAGGTATGGAGCCTCCTCTCTTCTCCCTGTGGCAGCTTCAGGGTACACCGCTGCCTCTCAATTTTCAGTTACTTTCCAGGTCCACCTTGGGTCCCTTCATGTTACCTGGAAGCCCAGGGACCCTTGTGGCCGCTCTCCTGGCCCCTGCCTATCAGATCCCTGCACACACCGCTGCGTTTCCTTTCTGCTCTGGTTGTCATCTGTTGATGCCAAGGCATCTGCAAGGTGGTCCTTACCCAGCATCTTGAAAGGATGCTGGAGAAAAGTGCCCTCAGCTTTTATTCTCTTCCCTTAACCTCTCTCAGTCCTCCATTTCCCCCTCCTACTTTTCTCCCCTCCCCCTTGATGTTGAGACGTCAGCCCCAAGGAGAGGAGGAGCAAGACTGGTGCTGCCCTTACCCCTCCTTGTCTCCTCCTCTGACCCCACCCACCCCTGAAGGTGGCAGGGGGCTGCCTTTCTCTCCATGCCTGCCTCCTTCCCTCCCTGGCCTTCCTTGCTGCTCTGCTCCCCTCCTTTGAGGAAGACTTAGCCGTAATTGTGTGAAGGCTGCAGGGAACATGATTATAAGGGAATGAAAAATATGCCCATTTAATATTTTCGATGTTATTCCTATTGCACAGATATAAATAAAGCATGCTCTGTGTCCGTGAAAAGCTCACTTTAGCTAAGGAGATAGATTGATAATTTATAATTTCAAAATAATTTGATAAATGCAAGGACTGCCATCCAGTCCTCCACGCCTCCCCTTACACACACACACAGACACACATATGTACACACACAGACACACATATGTGCACGCACATACTTGAGGCCCCCTACCCTTCTAATTACTTACTTTAGGGCTTTTTCCAGCTTCTTTCTTGTGTCACAGTTATTTGCATACAGATCTTAGCTTCTAGAGGGCAAGAGCCTCAGCATCTGTTTGTAGCACTTGGCACAGTGTGCTAAGTTTATTCATTTAAAAAACAATGTGTTAAGTCCTTCCTGTGTATCAAGCTCTGTACTTGAGGCTGAGATGACCAAGATAAATAGAACAATGAACTCTTAGAAACTCATAGTCTGGATAAAGGTTCTCAATAGATTTCAAGGGGTCTGTGAGTTTAGATTAGAAAAAAAAAAATCACCTTCTGATTTTCACTAATCTCTAACTGAAGTGTACTTATAAAGGCAGGAGATTGACCAGAATGATACCAGTCGTCCCTGTGATTTATCACCAGTAGAAATGACAGATATTTCATACAACTTATAGTTGTGGCAAATATCTCAAAATACCATTTATGTTCATCACTCCTTCAAAATAAGGGTAATTATGAGACCCAGAAGTAAATCTTGTTATTTGATGTGTTAAAGGAAGCACATAGATTACCTTATCACATATCTGTTCTTGAGAAATGTTTTGATAACTGTATTTTAGTACGATCAGTTTCCTTTAAAATCCTGTGCATTTTATTTTATATGTTCTCAAAACATTGCATTGAGAAGGGGTTCCTGGCCTTCACCAGGTTGCCAGAGGAATAAATATGTGATCTAGTTGGGTCAAAACACACGTGACTAAATAATTATAGCAACACAATTAGTGCTGGGCTGGTGATATGAACATGACGTTGGGGAGATACAAAGGAAGAAACAAACGTCTTCCCAGAAGAGGTGAAGGCTACTCAGTAATGATGGTAACAAACAGCAGCATGTATCTATTGCTTTCCAGGCCCCAGGCAGAGCTCTGAGTACTTTAGATATCAGATTTCCTTTAAACCTCCTCCTAGGGGGCTTCCCAGGTGGCGCTAGTGGTAAAGAACCCGCCTGCCAATGCAGGAGACGTAAGAGACGCGGGTTTGATCTCTGGTCAGGAAGATCCCCTGGAGGAGGGCACAGCAACCCACTCCAGTATTCTTGCCTGAAGAATTCCATGGACAGAGGAGCCTGGCAGGCTACAGCCCATAGGATCACAAAGAGTTGGACACGACTGAGCTGTCTTAGCATGCACGCAGTAGCCCTGGGAGGTGAGGACTTCACTGTCCCCATTTCACAGATGAGGAAACTGAGGCCTGGAGAGGTTGATTGGTTTGTCCCAGGTTATACAGCTGGAGATGGGCTGATTCTGGGTTGAGGGCAGGTTCTCAGATGCTGGTATCTGTGTTCTTCTCTGCATGTGTGCTGCCTCCCGAAGTGTTGCAGAAGAGCAGGAAGGAACACTCAGGGCTGGAACCATAGCCTGGAGCAGGCCCTGTGCTCCTTCCTGGGTCGGCTCACGTCAGCCAGCGTCTCAACAACGTTGCTCTGGTGTCACCACAGCACGAGGGCCCTGCCTCCAGTCTCACGGCCCTGTACTGTGAGCACTTCTGTCTGAGGCGGGGCGGGTCCAGTGGACCTGAGCAGTGGCCTGATCACAGCGGGCGGGGCTGCCGATGCAGCCGCATCTGTGAGGACCAAGACTTGGGTCTGGGAGGAGGAATTGGGAGAGCCGCCCAGGTGGAAACCCATAGCATCATAAACCATGTGGCCTGAGAAACTCTTACAGTGAGGCGGGAGCCTTGCAGACTTGGAGGAAGCCAACTCCGGAAAAACCTGAAGGAAATGCCACCCCCAACAAAAGCCGGAGCACCGACTAAATGGTTTCAAGGAGATTCAGGGCAGGTTTGTGAGCGGGAGGGGCTGGATCCAGTGACAGGGGGGCACGGTCCTATGGAAGCGAGACCTGTCCCAGGACAGCAGTTCCTGAGCCCAGGACTGTTGAGGGAGGAAAGAGACGTCTGCAGCGACAAACCTTGTCCTCACTCTCGGAGGCTGTGGGGAAGAGGGCTTTTGATAGTGTGGCCTGGGATGAGGGCGCCTGTGCCCCGAGACCCTCAGACTGAACCAGCTATTTGCCTCTCCCTGGGGGAGTGTCTCGGAGAAGGTGATGGCATGCCACTTCAGTACTCTTGCCTGGAAAATCCCATGGATGGAGGAGCCTGGAAGGCTGCAGTCCATGGGGTCGCGAAGAGTTGGACACGACTGAGCGACTTCACTTTCACTTTTCACTTTCATGCATTGGAGAAGGAAATGGCAACCCACTCCAATGTTCTTGCCTGGAGAATCCCAGGGACAGGGGAGCCTGATAGTCTGCCGTCTATGGGATCTCACAGAATCGGACAGGACTTAGCAGCAGCAGCAGGGGGAGTGGCTGGGTGCTGAAGGTTAGATTCAGCCACTTCCATTTTTAAGGACTCTGCCCCGTTGCTCCATTTCCCCCAAAAGAAATGTAGATGTCAGCAGGCAAACCCACTGTCCATGGGGATCTCTGTATGGCACCCAGGAAGCAGAGAGACGGGCCACCCTGGGCCCTGCTTGTGTGGATGGAACCGCAGCCCCGGCCCATGGAGGCTCCAGCCTCCTCCTGGTCTTGTTCCTGGTGCTGAGACCATTCAGCTCTGTGGCACCACACGTGGGTGTTGGGGCCCTGTCTCCTTTCTTCCTTCCTTAATCTCGAGACCAGAGTTCCCATTCGCACCCACGCTCTGCATCATCCCCGTGATGATGACATTAAAATCAGAGCATGGCAGAGACTATGCCGGGCACTGCATTGCTAGAGACACGCAATTTCTTGAAGTGGCGTGGGCACAAAGGAGATGAAAGCAACTTTTCCTACTTGTGCCTGCATTTTTAAGGACAAATTATCAAATTCCTCAAAGAAACCATTAAAGAAAAAAAAAAAACCTCTTCCAGATGAAAGAGGGCAGACGGAAGCTTATTGAGGGCATCGTGCTTTCACTCACATGGTGGTTCATTGAATCCTCACCACAACTTGGCCCGTGTTAATTTGGTTTTGCTGATGAGAAAATGGGAGTCACAGAGCGAAATGCAACCTGTCCAGCCAGGACCACTTGGCTGACCACAGGCAGGGCTGGATTCAAACCCATTTCTAATTGACTTCAAGCTCTGGCCTTCCCCACTGTCCAGCCCACCCCCAACACTTCTCCCTATGAAAGGAAAGAGGTGCTTCTGAGCATATTTATACCTTTGTTTTCTTTGCTGGTTGGTAATGTCAGTAGGGAGCTTTCGACTTTATTGAAAAACATAAAGAATTGCAGATTAAAATTCAGCAAGAAGAAACCTTCCCTTAGAAAAGATGTCAGCGCTGTAGAAAGCACCGCTTTGTTCCTCCCGCCAGTGAAACCAGAGCGTCTGGTGCTCCCCATGGTGGCTTGCGATTTTCGGCGTGTGTTTTGGGTGCATGCGCCTGACCCGGCGGTGGAGTCAGAAGGTGTCTCACGGGGAAATTGTTAAGTCAGCCCTTTGAGGGGGCAGAGCCTGCTGGGCACACTAATCCCGTATTCAGAAGGCAAGTTAGAGAGAGCTTCCGCTCCAGCGCAGTCAAGGCCACAGCCAAGCAGACCTGGAACAGATGGGCTTCCTGGCCTCATGAGAAACAGGGATTTGAGGTTTCTGAAAAATAAATAAATAATGTCCTTCTGGGAGGAAGAGGAATATGCATGTGTGCTAAGTTGCTTCAGTCGTGTCTGACTCTGCAACTCTATGGACTGTAGCCCGCCAGGCTCCTCTGTCCGTAGGATTCTCCAGGCAAGAATAGTGGAGTGCTGTGGAGTTGGCATGCCCTTCTTCAGGGGATCTTCCTTACCCAGGGATCAAACCCATGTCTCTTATGTCTCCTGCACTGGCAGGCAGATTCTTTACCACTAGCATCACCATATGAGCTATTGCCAAAGACCACTTCTCTAAGTTTCTTGAGGGCTTTCCAGAATTTCAAAGCAAAATCTTTCCAGAATCAGTCTGAGATCTGAGCAGTTCACAACTCTGAAGTTTTATTTGCAAACCTTCCCCCACCATCCCACTCACTTATTTGTGGCTCTCCCCTCCATGAGATCTGGCTCCCAGGCCTTCCTGCCTTCCTGGGGGCATCCCCCTGCCTCAGAAGCCCTCTGAGACTCATTCACTCACCCTTCTTTAGACTCACTGGACTCTACTGTCAGGAGAGAGAGTGGACTAGACAGTCCTGGAATCAAATCCTGGCTCTGGACCCAATAACTTGATGACCTTGGACAAGTTGGTTAACCTCTTGGAGCCTCAAGTTTCTTCAGTTGAAGGTGTAGCCGGGTGGTCCAGCCCAGCCTAGGTTTTGCCCTCCACCAAGCACAGCGCTAACCTAGCAGAAGTCTGTTTGAAAGAGGGATGAAAGAGGAACAGACTCATCTTCAGGAGAGAAAAAGGCAGATCACCAGTGGGAGTTACAGGGTGAGGACAGAGCTCAGTACTGCCTGGTGGGCTCTTCCTCATGCATCTTCCTCCAGGGTTCCCTCCAGCCGGGGCATGGGGGAAGATGTAGAAAGAGCTCTGAGACTAAAGGAGCTGTTTTCACGGAGAATTCTGTACACCACAGGGTGCAAGACAGAATTATTTTGGCCTCTGCATCAGACTGATGAAAAAGGAGAGACACTCTCCCTCACTTCTCAGAAGCACTTGTCCTTGTGCCCGGTTGGGTGTGCGTGCTCAGTCATTTCAGTCGTGTCCAACTCTTTGCGATCCCATGGACTATAGACTGCCAAGCTCCTCTGTCCCTGGGATTCTCCAGGCAAGAATACTGGAGTGAGTTGCCATGCCCTCCTGCAGGGGATCTTCCTGACCCAGGGCTTGAACCCAAGTCTCCTGCGTCTCCTGTACTGGCAGGCAGATTCATTAACGCTGAGCCACCGGGGAAGCCCCTTATGCCTGCTAACTGCTGGATAAATACACGGATAAAGCCACTCTCCATTCCTATCCCCTACCGTTTTTCGGTCCTTAAGATTTTTGCTAGTCATTTCCTGTCATTCTTCTTGCAAGCCCGTGTCACACCTTTATATGCATCCGTGGTGCCGTTCCTTCCAGCCTTTGTACACAGATCTTAACATCTTTTTTTCTTTCGGCCATGCCACATGGCTTGTAGGATCTCACTTCCCAGACTAGGGATTGAACCTGGACCTCGCCAGTTGAAAGCCCAGAATTCCAACCCCTAGGCCTCCAGGGAACTCCCCAGGTCTTAATAGCTGAAGCCACTTTCCTCGAGGCGGAGGAAAGAAGAAGAGCATCTCAACACTTTTGAGTCACCTTTTCTTCTAGAGCCTCGGTATGGAATCAGCCCTGTTTTTTCAATCGCTTTTTGAATACTTGCTATTGTAAGTATAGGCTTTTTAGACAGATACATCTAGAATCTTCTTCCTTGCAATCTGAACTTCTAATCAGCAGTCTCTCCCTCGCAAGGGTAGGTCAGTTTAATTTTGTTGTCTGATTTTTGAAACTCAGGATAAGTTGCAGGAGAGCAGCCATCCTGATTCAGATCTATTCTCTGAAACAAACTCTTTCTTAAAATAATGGCAGAAACTTGTTTTAGATGACTTTTTACCTGTAACCCCCATATAGGAAACATGAAATAAATGGTGGCCCCGGAGTCCCACTCCCTCAGCCCCTCAGCCTCTTTTCTTTCCTTCTAGGCTGAACCTGGAAAATCCCTGTTCTAGGAGGAGAGCATTCTCAGTGGGGATCACGTGTCAGATGCTCTGCTCAGAGAAAGAGGTTTTCAGATCATTTCTGGATCATCTTCCTACTCTTGAAACCCATTTGTGTCAGTCATTTCCGCCCTCCCCTCACCCCACCTGTAGGCCATGGTCATGTAGGCCATCATGACCCCAGCTCCCGACCGCGAGGCTCAGGACTTGAGTGGTGTCAGTCTACCAAACTCTGGGCTCTCCCCCACCACTCTGCTCAGATTAGACCTTCACTCCCAAAATATTCAGAACTTGGAGTGACATTTCATTCAGTTCTCATAACTCCATGTGGCAGGTATTATTTCCCTCATTTTACCGGTCAGGAGGTTACGTTTGGAGGAAATTAATAGGTTTAGTGATATGCATAAGTGGAAACGGTGACAGATTTTTATTTTCTTGGGCTCCAAAATCACTGAAGACCATGACTGTAGCCATTAAATTAAAAGACACTTGCTCCTTGGAAGGAAAGCTGTGGCAAACCTAGACAGCCTATTAAAAAAGCAGAGACATCACTTTGCTGACAAAAGTCCATTGTTTGCTTAGTCACTCAGTTGTGTCCGAATCTTTGCAACCCCATGGATTATAGCCCATCAGGCACCTCTATCCATGGGGATTCTCCAGGCAAGAATTCTGGAGTGGGTTGCCGTTTCCTTCTCCAGGCGATCTTCCCACCCAAGAATTGAACCCAGGTCTCCTGTGTTGCAGGCAGAGTCTTTACCAACTGAGCTCAGAGGGAAGCCCATGGAAGTGAGAGTGGACTGTAAAGAAGGCTGAGTGCCAAAGAATTGATGCTTTCAAATTGTGGTGTTGGAGAAGACTCTTAAGAGTCCCTTGGCTCCAAGGAGATCAAACCAGTCAATCCTAAAGGAAATCAACCCTGAATATTCATTGGAAGGACTGATGCTGAGGCTGACGTGCCAATATTTTGACCACCTGGTGCCAAGAACTGACTCATTGGAAAAGACTCTGATGCTGGGAAAGATCGAGGGCAGGAGGAGAAGACGACAGAGGATGAGATGGTTGGATGGCATCATTGACTCAGCGGGCATGAGTTTGAGCAAACTATGGGAGATGGCGATGGACAGGGAAGCCTGACATGCTGCAGTCCATGGGGTCACAAAGAGTTGGACATGATTTAGCAACTGAACAACAACAGTAATATGCATAAAGTCACAAAGCTAAGTGAAGATAAATTGAGAATTCAGCCCCAGATTTCCTGATAGAAATCCAGATCGAGATCACTCATCCCATTTCCCACTGCCTTCCTGCCCCCTTGGGCCCTGAGGACCAGTAGTGCAATTCTAACACTAACTACCAGACTAAGCATAGACCCTGTAAGTTAAGGATGTGGTTCCCAACAAGACTGACCCCACGTCAGACACGAGCCACAAATTCCGGGGTTTCCAGGTCACCCGCACTTCTGACCCACTGGCTGAAAATTTGGGGGTTTCCAGTATCCCTATCACGTTTGGCAGTTCTTTAGACTCAACAGAACTCAACAAAGTGCTGTACTTACAATCATAGTTGTATTATAAAGGAATTAAAGAAGACCAGTTAAAAAACGGACACATAACGTGAGGTCTGAGACGGTCCCTGTGACAAAGCTCCCTTGCCCTCAGGACACATCACTCTCCCGCTGTGTCAATGTAGGTCTCTAGCCAGGGATGCTCCCCTGAGCTCTGGTGTCCAGTGTCTGTTCTGGGCTTTCATTACCGTAGGCATGAGAGATTGAATCATTGGCCACATGGCTGAGCTCCCATCTTCAACACTCTACTCCTCCCCAGAGGTCAGAGGTTGAGCTGATATCACCTGACCCAAAGCTGCAACCCTCCAATCATATAGTTGGTCTTCTTGGCATGGTCTGCCTCCATTCTGAGTCATCTCATTAGCATAATTTATCCGAGGCTCACTATGAATAGTAAAAAAAACATCACTCGGGAAATTCCAAGGCTTTAGAGGGTACCTCCTAGGAACAGGGACAAAGGCCTGCCAGACTCTTTATTGTACAGCAGGCCTCTGTTTACTCTTGGCTTCCTGCCCAGCTCCACAACGCCACTTGGTCTGCATGGTCTGCAGACTCCTATACCGGGCTACCACGACTTGTACCCAGGTAGCATGACTCTGTTTCTAAGGTGGAAGTGACCTAGGAATCCTACTGAATTTCATCCCCCCTTCCTCCAGCTGGCTCGCTGGCCAAGGGGTAATAACCATGAGTGGAGACAGGGAAGCATATAGGTACTTTCCTTGAGCCTCTTGAAGAAGGGAACCCAGCCTCTGTGCTGCACCTCTGATTCCAGTCAAATCTGCCATCCTTGGCCCTCTGTTTACCAGTCAGGTCATTTCCCATCTGTATTTGAATAGCCTTCCAGAATTTGCAAAGCACTAAAAACACCTTATGTCTCCAGGTGCCCCACAGCTCTGAGAGATGGACAAAAAAGAAAGTGTTAGTCGTTTAGTTGTGTCCACCTCTTTGGGACCCCATGGACTGTAATCCACAGGCTCCTCTGTCCATGGAATTTTCCAGGCAAAAATACTGGAGTGGGTTGCCATTTCCTACTCCAGGGGATCTTCCTGACCCAGGGTTTAAACTTGAGTCTCCTGCACTGCAGGCAGATTCTTTACCATCTGAGCCACTAGGGAAGGGTCATTCCAAAACCCTCTTTTTTAGATAAGGGAACAAAGCTCTGGAATCTAATGTAATTTGCTAAAGGTCATGGGTTACTGTGGTGATGGAGCCAGCCTAGCCGCTGTGATTTACCGCCCCTCCCTCCCACCAGAGGGAGCGAGTGACTGTGGATCACTTTTTCCTCTGGTGCAGAGTTGATGGTGGAGCTGCTTTAGTTCCCAGCCTATCCTATTTGCCAGCTAATGAGACAAATCGTAGGCACCATAAAAAATTACATAGCAGCTGGTTCATTTTCTTCCTATCCAACTTTGAAATTATGACAATCTCCTCTGCATGGCTGCTCAAGGTAGGAGTGTCTGGGCCTGCAGGAATCCAAGAATCCTTAAATGCAACCAGAATCAGATTTTTTTTTTTCTCCAGATCGGCTAGTGTCAAAGATTTTGAGCACCACATCTCATGAACCATTTGAAACGCATGATTCCTGGTCACCCCTGTTAGCTGCTAGTTAATAATACGTTATAGGTAGAGGCACTACCTGCGGCTGCTTGCTGAAATCATAGCAAAGAGATGAAATTAAAAACTCAATTGCACTTAGAGAAAATTAGTGAACAGCTGAATCCTGGAACACAGAGTTCTCTTCAGTTCTTCCAGCCATAAGAAGCATCAGAGATACTGAACAAGCTTCAGCTTTACTTAAGTGCAGATTCTAATTGGTTGGGTTTTGGGGGCATATAATGATAATATAGGCTGCATGTTGATACTTGAGAAAGGAAGACTTATTTGCCTGTATGTTATAGAAGACTGGGATTTTATAAACTTTGCAAGAAAAATAAATAATAACAAAACCCCAAATCTTTTGCTACATAAACAAGTATCTATCTGCATTTCTTCTTTACATTCATGTTAAATGAATTTATCCTTCTATTCAGAAAGTTCCAGGTAGCTCAGACGGTAAAGAGACCGCCTGCAATGCTGGTGATGCAGGTTCTATCCCTGGGTTGGGAAGATCCCCTTTAGAAGAAAATGGCAACCCAGTCTAGTATTCTTGCCTGGAAAATCCCATGGACAAGAGGAGCCTGGCAGGCTACAGTCCATGGGGTTGAAAAGAGTCAGACATGACTAATACTTTCATGCCTCTATTCGACTGCTCACAAATACCCTCTACCTACATCATACTATAAGGCTGTAACATACATTTTAAACCATGAATTAGGGTAGAAATCTGCAGATTAAAAGGGCCAATTTTTCAATGCCCTTTGGTAATATTTTTAGTAATTTTTTTTCCTTAAATGAGGCAAAGCTACTGTTCAGTAGCCCAAGGCTGCCTGGAGAATGTCTTATATCACTGGTGGCTTTTTCCTTTATTCTCCAGATAGGCTACGGGCTTCCCCCGCAGCTCAGTGGTATAGAATCCACCTGCCAATGCAGGAGATGAGGGCTCCATCCCTGGTTCAGGAAGATTCCCTGGAGAAGGAAATGGCAACACACTCCAGTATTCTTGCCTGAGAAATCCCACGGACAGAGGAGCCTGGTGGGCTATAGTCCATAGGGTCGCAAAGAGTCAGACACAGCTTAGCGACTGAGCATGCACAAGTGTATAGGCTAAGATCAGAGGGAAGGATATTTGTTTGGGAAACCAGTGGTATTTCATCAAACTGTTTCTGATTCACCTCCTTTCTTCACAACCCCCACGAACTCCATTGACAACATATTTATAATATAGTGTTTTGGAAATTAAGTACTTTCAGATAGGATGTAGCAGTTCATTATCAATCCCAACCAGTCGGTTGTTTTATCTGAGGCATCCATCTGTTTCACTTCTCTCCTAGTCTCTTGGTGCTGGCCCAGGGTGAGCACCATTTATTTTCAGAATGCAGGCACCCCTTTCAGGGAGCAGAGCTATAAACCATGCCAGTACCATTCTAGATGTCAACGGGCCTTAGACGTTCACCACAGACCTTCGGAGTCTTGGGTGATCAGAGCTAATGCCTCTGCTTGGGCAGGGAGATGATTTAGGTAAACCGCTAAAGGGACGCTGTATTATTTGCAGGCGCCTCTGAAATGTAATACTCACCAAAGCAGAGCTTGTCCTCGATACCACATTCCTCTAGAAGAACCTCACTTGTTTGTCCTCTTTTGAATCTTGGAGACTGTGTGTGTCTGACAAGAGCCACATGGGTCAGCTCTCATCCACCTTGAATTTAACACACCCTTGCCATTAGGGTTCATTTTTTTTTTTAAGTTTTTTTTTTTTTAATGTCTGTTTCTTGATTACAAATATTCAATACAGAGATTTTGGAAAATACAGAAATGTATAGAGAAGAATAGAAAAGTCACCCATCAGTCCCAAGTAAACACAGTTAATATTTTGGAATATTTCTTTTCATTTTTTTTCTATGCATATACATCCGTTTTGTATATTCAAAAATTATTCATGCAGTATACACTTTTTTGTGTGTTTTGTATTTTGAGGTAGCTATACAATGGCAACCCACTCCAGTATTCTTGCCTGGAGAATCCCATGGACGGAGGAGCCTGGGGGGCTACAGTCCACGGGGTCTCAAAGAGTCGGACACTACTGAGTGACTTCACTCACTCACTCATACATATGGAGAGGGCTTCCCAGTTGTTGCTAGTGGTAAAGAACCTGCCTGCCAATGCAGGAGAGATAAGAGATGCAGGTTCAATCCCTGACTCGAGACGACCTCCTGGGGGAGGGCATGGCAAGCCACTCCAGTATTCTTGTGTGGAGAATTCCATGGACAGAGGAGCCTGGTGAGCTACAGTCCATAGAGTCACACTGAGTCAGACATGACTGAGTGACTGAGCATGTATGTACACATACATGTGGGGACTTGTCCCATAATCACTAACATTTAATGATCAGGAAGTCTTCAGAATGTAATTTTAATGGATTCAGAGAGTTTTATCATATGAACACATACTAACAATTATTTTGGTCCAGGTGCCAAACATATAGGTGATCCTGAGAAAATGCTGTGTGACCAATGTGTTTGCAAACTGGAGTGCTATGAAATTTTATGCAAGGGACCCCAGTAGAAGAATAATAGAGGGAGTGCATTCTTTTTGTTTTTAATTTTATTTATGTATTTATTTTTTATCTTTTGGCCATGCCACACAGCATGTGGGATCTTAGTTCCCTGATCAGTGATTGAACCCTCATCCCCTGCATTGGAAGTGCAGTGTCTTAACCACCTGACCAACAGGGAGGTCCAGGAGAATATGATCTTGCTGCAGCCCAAGGCCATAGCACCACAGCTGTGCTCATAAAAACATTGTGCATTAAGCATCTCAGCAGAAGTAGGCTCTGACACCAGGGCACCATTCAGATTCACTGCCTCTCTGCTTGGTCAAAGGCACTGTGCCAGTGCCTGTTTAGCCTAAGGAGAGGGATACCCTTCAGGACCACAGGCCACAGTAAAAGATAAAATGTGCAGCCTGTTCAAGTTGAAGGTCCACCTCTAACTTGCCATCAATGGGCCACAGGGGAGGCCACCTCGTCATCCCAGGCACGCCCTGGTGCTGGAGTTCGTGTGCACACCGGATGTGACAACTCAGCCATGAGATGCTGGGGACACTGATGTGATGCTTTATAAAACATAGGTCATGCGAGGAGTCCAGATTACCTGTGCTTTGTGAATGATAGAATAAGGTCAGGAAACTCTGCCAGTCAAAGACATGTCAGGGGGTTATCCCAAAAGACCAGTCCTTTGGCGGAATACGTCTTATCCCTGGGGATGACCTTCACCCAAGCTTTGCGCATTCTAGGATAACTGCCACTAGGGTGACTCATCTGTGTTCTCAGCAAACTCATGTACCAGGAGCAAGGCTTCGTGTGGAGACAAGAGGGAAGAAGTGGCACATTCCTGTTTGTCTAAAGCAAATGTCATTTGCTTTGAGCTCCTAATTTCCCGGCTGATGAGAAATTCAGTCTTATGTGTGTGTGTGTGTGTATCTTGTGGTGGGTGTGGGAGTCTCCTCCATGACCACATTCATTGGATCCCACAAGAATCCTGGGCTTCTGCGGTGCTAGGCCGGGAAAACACGTAGGTGCTGCTGTGTTACCACCCCTTCTTCAGCTGCCTGGGTACCTCCAGCTCAGGTTTCCAGTTCTGCTTCTCCAGGAGGGCTCAGGCTGCCCCCACAGCACCCCTCAAAGCTGAGCAAGACCCCAAGTGCCCGTGCTGTTGGCCCTGGAGTCCCACCTGTGCAGCTGGCATCCCTTCCTATCCCCAGAGAAGCCCTTCAGAACCTCTGTCTCTCTGACCGTGGCCCCGTCCTGCTTTATCCAGCCTAAGTTTGCTTCTGCCACAAAAAAAAATCATGAGTAGGTAGACATCACAGTACAAGGTATAAATGGGATACTTCGCTGCTCTTAGGACGAAGGAGGCTGATCTACTCATGAGATACTTGGGGATACATGTGTACTGGGTTACCTCTTTCTAGTTTCACCTTCGAAGCCCTTTTGGCCTGTTGCAGGGAGGTTTTGGTAATGTCTTAGCCTGCTGTGCTCTGAGGTGATTCTAAAAGAGGGAGAGAAAAAAAAGCTCTCTTTATGCATCAAAAGAGCAATGTTCCCCCAATTTTTATAGTCAGAGAAGAACCACATACTCTACAAGTCTAGTCAAATGAATTTGCACAGTTATCCTAGATAAGAGGAAATCCTTTAGATTTCACAATCTGATTCTTATACGTTTTCCTGGAGGTAAATTTTGGTGGTGGTCTGAGGTAAAGGTGCCAGCACGTTTAGATTCCCATTCCAGCAGGGGGCAGACTAGTGTAACTCCTCTCGGAGGTTAGCTTTCTGCCCTCCAAATAGGAAGAAGCCTGGATCAGGAATCTGGCCTCTGTCTTCTAATCCCGTGCATAAGAGATTCACCGTGTATGTCTGAACAGTCATTTAAACTTTTTGGTCACACGTTTCTCAGCTAGAAAATGAGGGGGGAAACTATGTAGGTGACTTCAAAGATTCCTCCCAGCAATAACATTCTCTAATTTCTGTATTGCTGACAAGCTCCAGCTTATATATGCCTGCATAAAGATGAGGCTTCCCTGGTAGCTCAGCTGGTAAAGAATCCAGTCTATAGGGTCGCACAGAGTCGGACACGACTGAAGTGACTTAGCAGCAGCAGCAGCCATGCAGGAGACTGGGGGGTTTGATCTGGGGGTGGGGGAGATCCCCTGGAGAAGGAAATGGCAACCCGCTCCAGTATTCTTGCCTGGAACGTCCCATTCTATTGCAGTTCATAGAATCAAAAAGACTTGGACACAGCTGAGCAACTCTTTCTTTCAATGTTTCGTTCGTCTTCAAGATAATCTTATAAAGATCCCATTGACTTAAATAACCTTATAAGGGAGATCAGTGATAAAACTTTTAATTTTAAATACCTTGCTATTGCAGATGAACGTATTTCTAGGGCAGAAACAGAGACGCAGACATAAAGAATGGACCCATGGACACAGGGGAAGGGGAGGGTGGGACAAATTGGGAGACTGGGATTGACATATATACACTACCATGTATAAGACAGATAGCTAGCGAGAAGCTACTGTATAGCACAAGGAGCTCAGCTTGGTGCTCTGTGATGACCTAGGGGGTGGGATGGGGGTGGGTAGAAGGTCTAAGAGGAAGGGGATGTGTACATAAAGCTGATTTACTTCATTGTACAGCAAAAATTAACACAATATTGTAAAGAAATTATACTCCAATAAAAAATTAAAATGCCCCCCCCAAACCCATTGCTATTTAAATACATGATCCCAACACATTCAGATTTAAAATTTGCAGGCACAAATTCCAGCAAGGAGGAGTGTGGCTTTGACCAAAGATAGCTGAATCCAAGGGGGACAGAACAGAAATGGTGGTTCCTGGAGCATCTGGGCACGTTTCTATGGTAATTTTATATGGGCGATGGAAGCAAGATTTCCCTTGAACTAATCATTTCTCAGGTGGCGCTAGTGGTAAAGAATCCAGCTGCCAGTGCAGGAGACATAAGAGACATGGATTCGATCCCTGGATCGGGAAGATCCCCTGGATGAGGGTATGGCACCCCACTTCAGTATTCTTGCCTAAAGAACCCAATCGACAGAGGAGCCTGGAGGGCTACAGTCCATAAGGTCACAATGAGTTAGACACAACTGAAGGACTTAGCAGGCACACAATCATCTTTAAAATGAAGAAAGAAAGAAAAACCCATAAACAGAGCTCTTTGTTACTTGCATGTCCTGAAGTTTACCTGTTAATAGGACTGAAGATCATCTTGGTGGTAAACGAAGACAGTGTTCTTGCACGATCCTGTCCTCACTCAGCCAGCAGCTTCTTTTCCATCTTCTATTTCACTTTGTATCTTGCTCTCTCCTTCCCTATCCCCACATGCTGAAAAAGCCCCAGTGGCATTTGAGAATATAAATGAAGATTAGAAACCTCGAAGATGATCTGGATTCTAGTTGGTGCTTGAACCACTGAGGGGAGGGAATATGCAGTGTTTTCGGAAAGACGGTTTGGTGTTAGTCGTTCAGTCGTGTCCGACTCTTTGAGATCCCATGGACTATAGCCCACCAGGCTCCTCTGTCCATGGGATGCTCCAGGCAAGAATACTGGAGTGGGTTGCCATTCCCTTCTCCAGGGGATCTTTCAGACCAAAGAGTTGAACCCTGGTCTCCCGCATTGCAGGCGGATTCTTTACCAGCTGAGTTATCAGGGCTTCCCTTGTGGCTCTGCTGGTAAGGAGTCCTCCTGCAACTCGGTAGACCTGGGTTTGATCCCTGGTTTGGGAAGATCCCCTGGGTTGGAGAATTCCATGGGTTGTGTAGTCCATGG
Organism: Bos grunniens; assembly: GCF_055505025.1. Taxonomy (NCBI): domain Eukaryota; kingdom Metazoa; phylum Chordata; class Mammalia; order Artiodactyla; family Bovidae; genus Bos; species Bos grunniens. Next base: position 54,341,750 of record NC_141180.1, read on the forward strand.
GGTCTCAAAGAGTTGGACACAACTAAGTAACTTTCACTCCCTCCCTCACTCATTGTCAGTGAAAAAGATGGTTAGTACTCTTAAAAAAGTTAGTACTAACAGTTGGATTTTTATATGGTGGCTGTGAAAGCAAATGCAATCAAACTGTTATCTTGATCTCAGGGGGTTGGTGTGTGGGTGAAATGAGATTTGTGTATGTAAAACACTGTGTAAATTGTAAAGTTCTCTCCATGTGGAAAACAGTTTTCGTATTGCTCTAAAGCTGTTGATTACAGAAAAGAAAGATAATTTGATTTTTAATTACCTCTTTATTTCAACAAAGTTTTTAAATTGCAGTATAGTTGATTTACAATGCTGTGTTCGTTTCTGGTCTACAGTAAAGTGATTCAGTCATACATATATATATATTTTTTTTTTTCGATTCTTTTCCATTGTAGGTTATGACAAGATACTGAACATAGTTCCCTGTACTTACAGTATGACCTTGTTGTTTATCTGTTTTATATAGTAGTTTGTATCTGCTAATCTCAAACTCCTGATTCATCCCTCCCCTTCCCTTTCTCCTTTGGTAATCTTTAGTCTGTTTTCTAAATCTGTGAGTTTGTTTCTGTTTGTAAATAAGTCCCTTTGTATCATATTTTAGATTCCACGTATAAGTGATATCATATGATATTTGTCTTTGATTTCCTTCACTTACTGTGATAATGTCTAGAACCATTCATGTTGCTGCAAATGGCATTGTTTCATTCTTTTTTTATGACTGACTAGTATTCGAGTGTGTTCGTGTGTGTGTGTGTGTGTGTGTGTATACAAACCACATCTTTATCTATTCACCTGTCAGTGGACATTTAGGTTACTTCTGTGTGCTGGCTGTTGTAAATAGTGCTGCTGTGAAGATTGGGGTGCATGTATCTTTTTGAATTACAGTTTTCTCCGGATATGTACCCAGGAATGGGATTGCTAGATCATACGGTAGCTCTATTTTTAGATTTTTTTTTTAAAGGAAGCTCCATGCTATTTTTCACCGTAGCTGTACCAATTTATATTCCCACCAACAGTGTAGGAAGATTTTGTTTTTTCTGTACTCTGTCTAACATTTATTTGTAGACTTGTTAATGATGGTCCTTCTGACTTATGTGAGATGATACCTCAGTACAGTTCTGATTTGCATTTCTCTGGTAATTAGTGATGTTGAGCATCTTTTAATGTGAAGGAAATTTGGTTTTTAAAAATTAACAAATAACCACAGGCGTTTTGAAAGTGTGTTCTAGGATTTTTTTTTTTCCAATACAACAATGAATCGTCTTATGGACCTCTTCAGTCTGAGTGCTTGTGCTTTGGGAGACTGCACCAATTTTTATCAAAATTTTTATCAAAAAGTCACTAGAAATGGAATTTGGGAGTGGAAGAGGTAAATCATTCAATTGCCTCATTTATGATAAAATGTTAAAACTCAGGAAGATTGCATTACCTATCCGGAATCACAGAGCTGGTTAGAAAAGTCAGCTCATTATACTCAATAATAAGGATTTGCTTTCCAAAAGAGCCACATTTTTAACTTATTAGTTTTCACATGTATCTATACCTTATTCAAATGTTTAGTCAACGGATCATCCTAAAGTTTAAGTTTGTATCCACTGTGACATTTCCATACTACGGTGTTGCATTCTTCTTCCCAACTGATGGAAGAAATCCTCAGATTTTTCTGATGAATGGTTTTCTGTGCCTGCTTTATTTTCAAATAGGTAAAGGTTTACTCTGTTTTTTCCTGTTATAATATCACAATCTGGAATAATTTTATTACATTGCTGGGCATGCTTTTATGGAGCAGTATCATGAGATGAGAATGAAATCACATTATGAGTTAGCATTGTTATCAGTTTTATTGGAGCTGAAACTGAGTGAAAGGATTTAGGAATAATTGGGTAATCAAAGCGAATTAAATCAAGAGAGGGAAAATATCAGTTCTGGCATCAAATGGGGAGCACTGTGACTGCCACATCTGTAGTCTTTATCCATTTTAATCAAGTCGAAATTATGCTATTAAGACTTATTTTTGCTACATTTACTTGCTCAGACATAGCCGACTTATATTATTCTGGATATTTCTTGAAACATTAAAACATTCTCACCATTTCTTGGGAAATGTTACCTAACTTGATTACCATCCAAATATCCAAGTTGCTATTATGTTTATAACTGTGTATGCAGTATTCAGTATAGCTTCTGAGTAATGCAATGCAAAATACTGAGTTTTCAATCCACCTAGCTAAGTCTTGTATCTCCCAACTCATTGTTGGGTCTTCAGAAAACTAGGTTTAAGTGGTTTCTTGTTAGTATAAATTTGCTATAATAAATACTGTGTCTTGCTATTGATATGGCAGAAATATTACTATAGTAACTAGCCTGGTCTTGCTGTCTGGTGTTTCTTTGCTGTATTTCCCAGGGGATACTATTTTTGTAATAAGAAATCTGTTTAGCCTAATAAATGGTAACAGTAATCAGCTTCCCTTTTTCCCCCCCCCAGATACCTCTTAAACATGCGAAGTTATAATGCACTGAATTATGAAATGACATAACACTAAATTCACAAACCAAATTAATTTAGAAACCTTTGAGTTCCTTTGTTGAATTCTTTGTATTGTTTCTTATTGAAAAACGTCTCTTAAACCTGTTCTTTGGCCCTGAGCTCTTTCTCCATAAATCTTAGAATCCTTGGTATTTTCTGTTGGGTTTTGGTTTGACTCATTGGTACCAGGGAATGTTCATATCATTGTGCCCGAATCAGGGGGTGATTTGGAGCTTGATTGCTTACCCAAAGAGAGCCTGGGGGAGGTTTCCATTAGGGATGGGCTGGACTGCTGTCTTTAGAACGAAAGCCAGAGCTGTCAGTGTGTGAAAGGCTGCTGGCCCTTAGATTTCACCTCCAAGCTTGGCTCTTAATTTAAAGAAACCAGAGTTCAATTCTCTGGAGGTTTGTGTGTTACCATTGACAGTTTTATGACTTATCCAGTTGGCAAAGAGAAGGACTCTAGATATATTTGTTCCTGCTCCTATGTCTTGCAGTGATTTTCAAAGACACTTAATTCTACAGCAAGTTAGGAAAAAAGGTAAGCTTGTGGTGGATTCATTTCGATATTTGGCAAAACTAATACAATATTGTAAAGTTTAAAAATAAAATAAAATAAAAAAAAAAGGTAAGCTTGGAAATGAAGGTTGCTCTAAGAAATTAGGGGGCTTCCATGGCTCAGAGGGTAAAGTGTCTGCCTGCAATGCAGGAGACCTGGGTTTGATCCCTGGGTTGGGAAGATCCCCTGGAGAAGGAAATGGCAACCCACTCCAGTACTCTTGCCTGGAAAATTCCATGGAGGAGCCTGATAGGCTGCAGTCCAGGGGATCCCAAGGAGTCACACACAACTGAGCAACTTCACTTCTCAGTTCTAAGAAATTAGAAGATTGCTCCTTATGAAGCTATAGGGTTTTGTTCTTTAAGGAGCTGGTTGAATGTAATGACTTAACAGTTTACCTATATTTATTGTGTATTTACCATGTGCTAACCATTGCTTTACATGTACTTACATCTCATTTGAATTTCACAACAGCCCTAGAAGTAGGCAGTATTGTTATAATACCCATTTTATATGTAACACAACCTAAGGCAGGAAGCCCAGGTGGCTCAGTGGTAAAGAATCTGCCTGCCAACGCAGGAGACTCAGGAGACTCGGGTTGGATCCCTGGGTTGGGAAGATCCCCTGGAGGAGGAAATGGCAATCCACTCCAGTATTCTTGCCTGGAAAATCCCACGAACAGAGGATTGGCGGGCTCCAATTCACAGGGTTGCAAAGAGTCAGATACGGCTAAGCAACTGAACATGCATGCAGCCTAAGACACAGAGGTTACACACCTGGAAAATGTTAGAGTTAGGATTCAAAGCACCCAAGCTCACTGCAGAACCTGAGCCCTTAAGCATCTACTACAATATTTGCAGTAAATTTCTGTTTTCAGATAGAATAGTAAGGTGGAGTATATTTCAAGCAGTGTTTTTCAAATCTTTTTGACTGTGAACCACTGAAAGAAATATATTTTACATTGCAGACCAGCATGTGTGCACAAACAGATCTAATAAAGCCACACAAAACAGTACTCACCCTTACCATGGAGGATGTACTCTGACCTTTCCTCTCGCTTTCATTTCTAAAAAGTGTTGGTTATGACCCTTAAAATTGATTTCCTGACCTAATATAAGGCCATGGCTTGTAGATCAAAAACTCAAGGTCCTTGATGTCAGCTGGCTCTGCAGGAAGTCCCAGTTCACGTCATCTGCTGAGTGAGCGCCGTCTGCTCTTTTCTCTCGGCACCCAGCACAATTTGTTGACTAAATGAATGTAAACACAGATTATAATTTGCTCTTCCCTTTTTTAAGTACCCTCTCCCTTCTTCTTTTTTAAAAACAAAAAGCTGAAAATTTGCTAAACATGGAGATTATTTAGACTGGAACAGAGAAGGTAAAGAAACACTAGTGATCTTATTATGGAGATATAGGTTATAAATGAATCTTTATAAAGCAAATTACATTTTCCCATTGATTTTAATTATAATTCTAACAATGTGAAATTGTTAAATTGCTGTTTCTACTACTTTCTGACTCTGGGAGTTCCTCTTGTTTTTCTGTGACTCACACTAATTTCTCTTCTCAAGGTGGGTTCATTTGAGATAAGCTTACCTTTTCCTCCAGCTCCATGAGAGTTGAGGCATTCTGGCAGCCTTGGGGGCTGGGTTACTCAGTCCCCCTAGCATTTCCCGGAGCATGTTTGGCAATCCCTAAACTGTTTGTCACTGGGGAGGATCCTATGAATATTTGAGCCGGACCTTGGCACAGGACAGACCTCTAGAATACATAGAAACTCTCTAGAGTTTCAGGTCAGAAGGAACATCCATTGATGTTCATCTGCAGGGCAGCTACACCTTGAAGGGATGTCAGGAGCCTCTGATGGGCTGATGGGCAGAGAATGGACCAGTCCACATGTGCAGTTGGCTGCCAGTGCCTGGAAACTTCTGGTACATCAGGTAGTTTTATGTTATCAGGTCACCTATAAGCAGAAGCATTGTGTTTTAAAATATTGATGTTAGAGAATTGATTTATTTGCTAGTTGCTGCTGCTGCTGCTAAGTTGCTTCAGTCGTGTCCGACTCTGTGTGACCCCATAGACGGCAGTCCACCAGGCTCCCTCGTCCCTGGGATTCTCCAGGCAAGAACACTGGAGTGGGTTGCCATTTCCTTCTCCAATGCAGGAAAGTGAAAAGTGAAAGTGAAGTCGCTCAGTCGTGTCCGACTCTTCGCGAACCCATGGACTGCAGCCCACCAGGCCCTTAGGTTTTTCTTAATATGATTTCTTTAGTACTGCTTCTCTCTTCCTCTTCTTTTCATTGCTGATAACTTGTTACAAATACAACACCAGCTCACACAGTTTCTGGAATAAGACTGGCTATTAATACATGTGTTTATTTTATGGATTTTTTTAAATATAAATTTATTTATTTTAATTGGAGGTTAATTACTTTACAATATTGTATTGGTTTTGCCATACATCAACATGAATCCGCCAAGGGTAAACACGTGTTCCCCATCCTGCACCCCCCTCCCACCTCCCTCCCTGTACCATCCCTCTGGGTCATCCCAGTGCACCAGCCCCAAGCGTCCTGTATCCTGCATTGAACCTGGACTGGCAATTCATTTCATATATGATATTATACATGTTTCAATGCTATTCTCCCAAATCATCCCACCCTCTCCCTCTCCCACAGAGTCCATAAGACTCTTCTATACATCTGTGTCTCTTTTGCTGTCTCGCTTACAAGGTTATCATTACCATCTTTCTAAATTCCATATATATGCATTAGTATACTGTATTGGTGTTTTTCTTTCTGACTTACTTCACTCTGTATACTAGGCTCCAGTTTCATTCACCTCATTAGAACTGATTCAAATGTATTCTTTTTAATGGCTGAGTAATACTCCATTGTGTATATGTACCACAGCTTTCTTATCCATTCATCTGCTGATGGACATCTAGGTTGTTTCCATGTCCTGACTATTGTAAACAGTGCTGTGATGAACATTGGGGTACACGTGTCTTTTTCAATTCTGGTTTCCTCGGTGTGTATGCCCAGCAGTGGGATTGCTGGGTCATAAGGCAGTTCTATTTCCAGTTTTTTAAGGAATCTCCACACTGTTCTCCATAGTGGCTGTACTAGTTTGCATTCCTACCAACAGTGTAAGAGGGTTCCCTTTTTTTAAAATAAGATCGTTCTAAGTGCTAAGTCGCTTCAGTTGTGTCCAACTCTTTGAGACCCTATGGACTGTAGCCCACCAGACTCCTCTATCCATGGGGTTCTCCAGGCAAGAGTCCTGGAGTGGATTGCAATGCCCTCCTCCAGGGGATCTTCCCAACCCAGAGACGGAACCCACGTCTCTTATGTCTCCATTGGCAGGCAGGTTCTTTACCACTAGCGCCACCTGGGAAGCCCAAGATAGTTCTAAGAGCAAGGAATTTTTGAGACGGTGAGGAAGGTCAAGGTGAGGGGTGTGTTGGCAGTAAGGAGATAGTCAAAGGGGCCCCTCATCAGCATAGCCTCAAGACCTTCCCTTCGCCTTTTAGCTTGTGCTTACAATTTAACAAGCCCAGGTAATAAAACTTTCAGAATCTTTAAAAATAAGAAAGGTATTTTTTGAAGATTTTTCTCTAAAGGGCAGAAAGATTTCCTTCTTGGTATAAATATGCGTTTTGAAGCACAGTGATATTTTACTAGTTAGGTGGCTTAAAAGAAACTTTGTCCACATTGTTGATGATGAGAAAAAGACAGATTTCAGCCCAAGGCAACTGGAATTGGAATGTTCACATCTAATGGGGAAAAAGCCCTTACGTGGTCAAGAGGGACTTCCTCAAGCTTACCCACATCCTTCTCCTTTTATTCTTTTACTGTTGAGGGCAATACACACTCCACTCTCCAGGACCAATTCTATTTTATGAAACTGCTATCTGGAGTTAGGCTATGATCTCCTCAAGGGCATCTTTCATCACCAGAAACATTCACAGATCCCTGTCATGGTCAGTGGATGTCTGGTGGCTGACTGTCTGGATTTGTGAATGTTTGGGGGCAACAAGAATGGCTTCCCAGCCCGTCGATGCTAAGACTGCTCACTGGGAGGTGTCAGCTTTGGGGGAACCATGAGGAGAGTGTCTTACCGAATCGTTAAACATTTCACCTTTGCTATTGGCTTAGTCCCATTTTAATAGATGTGGGGGACTTGGAAACACTTATGCATATTCTTTCCGTCAAAGAGTTCATAATGTCATGAAGGCTTGAATTATTCACAAATATGAAATATGACAGGAAAAGGCATCATCAGTGGCAGAAGCCCTGGATTGTGAGTCAGAGACCCAGGTTTTAGTTCCAGCTCTGCGATTAGCCATCAGAGTGACCGGACTCACAGTTGAGGCCTTGGTGTCCTCCCCTGGGAGACAAAGGGGTCAGATCAAAGAGAAATCCCATGGGCGGAGGAGCCTGGTGGGCTGCAGTCCATGGGGTCACGAAGATTCGGACACGACTGAACGACTTCACTTTCACTTTTCACTTTCATGCATTGGAGAAGGAGATGGCAACCCACTCCAGTGTTCTTGCCTGGAGAATCCCAGGGACGGGGGAGCCTGGTGGGCTGCTGTCTATGGGGTCACACAGAGTCGGACACGACTGAAGTGACTTAGCAGCAGCAGCAGCAGCAGGGTGATTTTAATGCCCACTGTGTGAGACTGATAGCAGGTGCTTTAAGGAGTGGTGGTGGTGGCAAGGGGGAGAGGCCTGGGAGTTGCTCTCTGTTCTAATTAAAATTTGCAAACGTGTCAGTTTAAACTTCAGCAGGGATGCCCATTTCTCCCTAGCCCCAGGACCTTCTCACTAAATAAATGCATAAAAAATCAATTTTTGCATCTATATCCTGTTTCTTTCCCCACAAAGACTCATAGAGCAGTTTACAGAGAAATGGAAACCCAGCCCCAGTTCAAAATTGATTTGACTACATTTGATACACTCTTCCTTTCTAGGATATGACTTTTCAGTTATAATAAGCCAAAAGATTGCTTTTCACACCTCTTTCATTTTTATGATTCTTTTCAAAGACTCTTCTGTCGCTCACAGGAAAACTGTATGGTAGGTTTCAACAGACTCAAAAGTAACCAAACCAGAAGTGTCAAGACCTCATAATGAGACTGAGGCTGGATGCATTTCTTTGTGTATGAAGACAGCGATTCTCTCAATGCCACTGAGAATGAGTCCAAATTACAATCCTACCCTTGACTTGTTACTGGGCTCACAAACACTGGGCAGGAAAGTCAGTGCCAGTAATAGAGAAGCCAGGACTGAAGTGTGTGACACAGGCTGAGAAAGCACCAGACGGGACCTCAGGCCCAGATGCTACACCAGGCTGTTTGGACCCCCAGGCCAGGCCCCAGGTGTTGCCTCCCCTCACTATACCCCCACCACCTCGATGGGCCACTGTACCCTGAACTCAGGGGTTCTGAGAGAAATAGCTCCCTCTGAAGTGTGGGGACAGTCAGCATTCATGTCACTCACATTTGTGAAGTGCATGAGTACCTTTAGGAAGACTCATTACTCTGGGTTCTCCAGAGAAAACAGAACGCACAGGAGAGAGACGACATGCATGCACTTTAAGGAATTGGCTCACATAAGTATGGAGTCTGGGAAGTCCAAGATCTGCAGTTGGCTGCCTGGAGACGCAGGAGAGCTGAGGGTGTTCAGTTCCAGTCTGAGTCTGAAAGCTCGAGAACCAGGAGGGCCCATGGTGTAAGCTCCAGTCTTAGTCTGAGTCTGAAGGCTGGAGAAGATGGGTGTGCCAGCTGGAGCAGTCAGGAGAGAGAGCAAGGATTCTGTCTCCTCTCCCTTTTATAGCCAAGCTGTCAACTGATTGGGTGAGGCCCACCCACATTAGGGAGGGCAATCTGCTTTACTCAGGCTACCCAGCCAAAGTTAATCTCATTCCAGAAACACCCTCACAGAAATGACTAGAATAAGTGTTTGACCAACTGTCTGGGCATCCCATGACTTAGTCTAGTGGACACAGAAAACTAACCATCACAAAGACTGTCTGTTATAGATAGGTGTTGCACTCTGAGTAGAATTTAGAAGGGACTGCTAGGGAAATGCAGCTTCTGGGGATTTATTAAAATTGAACATTCCCTTTTCCTCCCACTTCCCCCACAAAGAAACATATTGGAAATTATTCTGTGAACTCTTTTCTCCACATTTTGGCTACTTAGCGCCAAAGCATACATAGAATTTGAAGAATAGGAGACAAAGCAATTGGGACCTTAGGAGTATGGTTCCTAGGATAAGATTATTTGAGCAGGCTCACACTAAAGTTATTTTCCACTCATCTTCCCTAATACCTAAAGCAGCCCACCCCCCTTAATGGATGTGTTAGCTGATGAGGCTGATCATCAACATTGCAGAAAGACATTAAGAGAACAGCGCCACAGAAAAATGACCCGGGCTGAGAACCAATCTGCTAGGGGGTAATTTGAAAAGTGAAATCTGAAGCTGTGGCAAGCCGTAGAAAATTACTATCTTGCTCAATGGGATTAGTTGTCCAAAATGAAGAATATTTTCTTCTTATACCATCTCATTTTCTGATCCCTCTCTTTTTACCAGTTGTGCTGATTTCCCTCTTCTGTGCCAAGGGCTGGATCCCAGGGCCAACAGCCTCCTGGTCATTAGCGCTGTCCCAGGCACAGAGCACAGCCCGAGGCTAGCTGTGGTGATGTGAAAGCAGAGAAAGGGGGTGGGAATGTCCTTTTTGAAAGGAAAGAACAAGTATAGAGAGAGCACAAAGTAGGAGTCATTGGGAAATTCTGCCGTTCTCCATTGTCATTTCCATGACACCCTCATCACTTTCTTATGAGAGCAGGGGTCATTTTCCCAGTGGGTCAGGACTGCATCTTCAGCTCTCGCTTGAATGATCTGCCCTTCTCTGAGAGAGAATAGCTTTGTGGCCCAGGGCAGGGCGGTGTGAGAAGCTGAGGCATCTGTGCCTAGGACTCAGCAGGCGGCATGGCTTATTTATGAGCGAGGGGTGATTGGCCAAGAAGTGTGTGTGTGCTGGGTAGGGGAGGCTCAGATGTCTCCATCAAATCCTTAGTGTAAACCTACCTTAGACTTTACAGTGGAGACAGAGGAGGAGGGCTCAGGTGTTTGAGGATGTGGACTGGAAGAAGATTATGAAAATATAAGGGATGCAGTCTTCTCAGGCTGGGAGGAGAAAGGAAGGTGAGAGAGTGTTGGGAGTGTGTCTGTGCTGGGGGACAACTTTCACACCTGCCTGTCTGTTGAATACAAAAACCTCTGGGACTATCAGAGCGACTGGTATGACTGGTGGGATGGGGTAGGGACCTTTGCCTGAGTCCAGCAGAGCATGTGACTCCCTCCACCCACCTACCCACCCACCTTCCATCCATTCATCTTCTGTCCATGTATCCATCCCTCCACCCATCCATCTACCTACTCATTCTCCATCCATTCATCTTCTATCTATCCATCCACCCACCCACCTATCTTCTATCTGTCTACTCATCTATGTTTTTTCTTTGGCCATGCTAATTCCTCAACCAGGGGTCAAGCCCATGCCCCCTGCAGTGGAAGCATGGAGTCCTAACCCCTGGACTGCCAGGGAGGTCCCACCACCCACCTCTCTTCTGTCCACCCACCCACCTATCCTCTCCATCTGTTCGTCCATCCATCCATCCAGCCAGCCACCCATCTTTCACTAGCAGCTCTTGTGAAATGCCCACACTCACTATAGGAGGAGGTGAAGATTAAGATCCCATCTACCCCTTCTAGGAGTTCACAGCCCAGTGGGAGAGACAGCTCAGTAGACCAGTGATAACAAGGCAAGGGCCACTCCAAGCGAGGACAGCCCAGGTGCCTAGATGGGAACAGAGGCTTCCTATTCAGACTCTGAAGGAAGAAGGAAGGCTCCCAGGGGGAGATGCTGTTAAGTCCTGGAGGATGAGCACATTATGGGGTACGTGCCTACCTCATTGGAGGTTCTGGCACCATTCTCCTTCCTGCCTCAGTGATTCAGGTTCCCTTCCCACCCACATTCAGGTGGGGAGAACTCACCCCACCTGCCTCCCCTTTACTCCCCTTCCCAACCCACAGCCTTTTTTCTTTCTCCCTACTATGTAGAGACATACTGGAATCTCTTTCATCTTCAAATTTTATTACAATAAAACCCCTCCCTTGACCCTGATCCCAGGATAACTCCCACCTTATGCTCTTTTGTTCACACCAAGCATCTGGAAAGAGAAGCCCATGCTTACTGTCACCCACCCCACCCCATTCAAACATCAGCAGGCAGGCACCCTCCCCCAGGACAGTTCCTCCCTGTCCCTGAAGCCGCCTGGGCTTGGTCCCAATGTCCCAGTCTCCAGCCAGTGGATGCTTCTCAGACTCAGAAAGCAGGTCTGTGGGTGGTGGTTGACGCTGCTGCCCATTCCTTCCTTCCCTTCCCTCGCTTGCATAATGCAGTCAGGTCTTCCTTCTCCATGGCCCTGGATTCCCAGGGTCCTCTGTGGGTGCCTGGGCTGCACCTCCTTTTACGCTGTGTTTGTTCCCAGAACAGCGTGCCTGCCCATGCCCGAATGTCCAACCCAGGGCACCGTGGAGCTTCAGACTCGGCAGACATGCCTGCCTGGGTGTCCCCACTACCCCGCAAGAGCTCAAACTCCCTGCCTCCCTAGTCCACATGCAGGGCCCCACCATCTACTCCATCATCAGCATCAGAACCTGGGAGTTTTCCTAGACGCCTCTCTTTTACCTCGTTCCCCTGACCCCGTCCTCCATCCAGTGGGTCACAGCTTTTGTGAGTCTGTGTCCTTATTGTTGCCCATTGGCCTCGCTCTTCCATTGCCTCCACCTTGGTTCCAACTCCTGGTTTCCCACCCGGTTGCAGCTCAAGCCCTGAGATCCCACAGTCCTTAGTTGCTGGTCCTCAGGCAGGTGTGGGGCTGGCTGTCTCACAATCGCTGGGACAGCTTTCTAAAACTCAAGACTTCCTGGCCCACCCCAGCCAGACAGCCTGGGTCAGTGGATGTCCTTTTACAAAGCTGCCTTCTTGCTCCTGAAGTGCAGCTGGAGGCCTGGGAGGCGCTTCTGATGAGCTTCCTGCCTCCAGCTTGGTCGCATCAGTCAGTCATCAATGTGGGTACAAGAAAGATCATTCAAAACTGCAGATCTGATTCCGATCATGTCACTGTTCGAAGCTCTCAGTACTAGCCACAACCCCATCCCTCACCCCTTCATTAAGTCCAAACCCTTAGCTAAGACACACAGTCTTTCATGATCTGCAGCCAGCGTCTCTTGCCCTCCCTCCACCCCGCACAGGGCTCCGCCTGTGCAGTCAGTCACCCTGCCCCCAGCCCAACAGAACCACCTCTTCCCTGAAATGCACTCAGCTGCTTCTGACCTCCCCACGAGTGCCCTTCCTCGCTCTCACTGGCTGGTGTCTGCTCAGCTGTGAGGTTTCAGCTCCAGGTCTTCTGGAGGCCTGTCCCCTCCTCTTACCCTCAGCTTACCCTTCCGTGGCCGCCCACCATCGGATGCAGCTTCTCTTTGACTTACAGCATGTGAGTCAGAATGACTTTCACCCACAGCCTGCCAGAAAGTGTCCAGACCACTCAGGTTTCTGAATGTTCCTGCTTCTGGGCTTTCTAGGCTGGGATGGAATTCCAGCGCTGCTAGTTGCCATGTCAATACCGTGATGGACGTATGTTTAAAGAACCCACCCTGTGATGGCCAGACTTGGAAGGAAACCTTCATCACTTGGGAAACACTTGACAATCTACTTTTCCTTTGAAATAAAAACATGAAGCCATCACTTAACGACCTGCTGGTACTTTATTGCCCTCGCCCAGATGGGTATTAATCGTCACCCTCCGCTGGCCTGGAGCACACCATGTGCTGTCAGAGTGCTCACAGCGGGGCAGAGCTGCGGCTGCATGTGAGTGGCGCTGAGGCTGGGTGGTGTCTCCTTTGTCAAAGCACCTTCTTTCTGTTCAATAAAATATCAGAGCTGCTCCCACTGAAAAGATGTAGTGGAGTCAGATGTGGCTGCTGTTGCCTTCCCTGCCTTCCTCCTTGGCTTCCCACTTGGTCCACAGCCTTGCGCTCTCTGCAGAGGGAACGTGTCATGGCTTCTGGACACCCTGTCACCGTGGCCCCTCCCTTGCCATGTGGCTTTCAACCCAGTGGTGCTGGCAGGGTGTCCAGGGTCACGAGGTCAGTTGGGGAGGACCACAGGTGAGTCCTTCATGAGCCCGTGAAAGTTGGGATGGGGAAAATCACCTACCAGCTGAGGGCATTTTGCAAGTCCAGCTGTCGCAGAGGATCAGATGTCTCCTGAGGCCGGCATCTGGGCATCACCTGGAAATCAGGTAAATCCTCCAAGGGCTCCAGCGATGCTGCCTCTGGGTCTGAGCTGGGTTTTCTAAGGTGGCCCAGGCTGTTGCTGACCCTCTCCCACCTCGGGGACCATCAGCCGCCCTGGGGGCGGGGATGGATGGGCACCCCAACCCCTGTCCCGATGGAGTTTCACGTATTTGTTCTGGGAACTTGTTCAGTAAGGATTTTGTAAGAGAGTCAAGTAGAAGGCCTCCATGATGCACAGGAGTTTAGGGTTCTCTGTGTCCCCATCATCCCTTCCCTTTGAGTGGTGGGCACACAGGGCACCCTTCCTTAACCTCGGTCTCTGCCAGCGAGCTCACGTCATCCACGTTTGTTTCAAGGATCGGCCTTCGTCCCTCACCCCACATCGGGCCCCTGAACCAGGATGTCTTGAACTCTGGGGCCCCCCTTGCTGCCTCTAGCACTCTCTGTGCACTCGGGCCCACCACGTCTTCCCCACACCATTGCCCGGCTCTCCCAGCCGTGCCCCGAGCTCGCTCTCCTCCACTTACTCCCTCCAGCATCCATCCTTTGGGCCTCCTGTGTGCATGTACCCCCTGCCCAGCTCCATGGCTCCACACCAGCCTCCTCGCTGAGTCTGGCTTTCTAGGGTCACCCCAGTGTGTCTCCCACTCTCTTTCCCAACTCTGTTTATTCACTCATCCAACACTTATGGGGCAGGTACTATGCAGGACTGTGAACGATTCCATGGGATACAACAGTTAGAAATCTCGGAACTTGTCCTTCAGGGCTCATAACCCAGAGTATGAGGCGACTGTTCTCCCAATAATTCAGCACAAGCCTGTGATCACATTACAGGAGTGGAACAAAGAGAGGGTAGGTGGAGGGGAGTGGGGATAAGGAAGGCCTCCCAGAGGATGAGGAACATGGTCCAGAACTGGCCGATGGGGGCGAGGGCAGCAGGCAAGGGAGGGTGGGCATCCCCAGCCTGCCTCTTCTGCAAGCCCTGTATGGCTGTCAGCCACCTGCTGCTCTGCAGGCGTCACCTGGGTCTCCCAGCTGGGCCATCACGTGTGCTGTTCCCCTGTGCCTCCCTCCACGAAGGTGGTTCGGTCCTTGGGGTCTCACCGGTCCTTCAATACTGGGCTCTGATTCCATCTCCCCCTTCCCTGACCACCTCTCCTTCCTCGGCTCCCTTCTGCATTTTATACTTCAGTTGTGACATTTACCGCTTTGAGTGCTTTTTGTGATTTACTTTTCCTCAGCTCCCTACTTCTAGAATTTTCTGGAAGGGCTGACTTGACGGTGGAACTGAAATCACTGATGAGTGCTCTTCTAAGCAAAGAGCAAAAAGCAGCCTGTAACGTGTGCTAGAATATTTATATTCCTGGTTTTTCTGTTGGTGGAGTTTGGTGACCCACAGCATCGGAAGACGACAATATCTGCTCTTTAGCCTAGAAGGCCCTCGGGATCCAGAGAGTATATTCAGAGGAATCTTTTCTTCTCTCTGTCCATGTAGGGTTCGATGACCTCCAGGTGTGTGCTGACCCCGGCGTCCCGGAGAATGGCTTTAGGACGCCCAGCGGAGGGGTTTTCTTTGAAAGCTCTGTCACCCGTTTTCACTGCCAAGACGGATTCAAACTGAAGGGCTCTACAAAGAGACTGTGTATGAAGCATCTAAACGGAACCCTGGGCTGGATCCCGAGTGACAGACCCATCTGTGTGCAGGAAGGTAAAGCGGTCCCTTCCACCCCCACCCCTAGCTCGTGGAAGCTGCTCCCGTGGTCAGCTCGTGGCCGCAGGGGTACCGAGGCTGTGTGCCAGAGGGACCAGTTCCCTGGGCTGCTCTCTGTTTCAGGGGTGGTCCAGCAGGCTGATGGAGGAGCATGCGTGCTCAGGAAGGGCTGGGGCACGGGATAAATGCATCTCAGCATCAGGAGTAATCTTCCTTCTGTGTCTCAATTACAAGCCAATTTATCGCCATTTTTGTCAATGCAAAAGAGCAACTCAGATAACATGAGGGCCATTTATTATCGAACTGCCAACTCAGCACCCATTTCCATGTTACTCAATAAAAAATGCAGTAAATATCTTGAGCCCAAACTGTATATAATGATACAGAAGATGCATGTTACTCAGAGGATTAAATCAATTACTCCTTATCAGTCCTGCGTTAGACATGATTCATTTAAGGAAAGAAAGGACTGTGGCAAGCAATGATACATTGATAAGGTAGATATTTATCTCCAGTAGTTATCCCTAAATTTATCTATCATGACAATATATTCATTTACTTCTAGCAGTTATCCCCAGGTCTTTTGGTTAAAACACTTCATATATATATATATGTGTGTGTGTGTGTGTGTGTGTGTGTGTATTTTTGCTTCTTTGTTTTTACTCTGTGAAGATACTTTTAGAATTTAAAAGAATGCATTGAGTTTAACTAATTGGAATGCCAAATTGTGGCTTATATATCTCTGATGATCAGCGAGGTTGAAGTGGGAATAGGCATGAATCAAGAGTTAATTCTAGCTCGAAGTTTCCATGAGGCATAGAACTTGTATTCCATCAAGTTCATTAGAAGTGGGTTTCACTTTCTCTTAACACCATTATTGATTTTATTTTCAAATGGAGCTTTTATAATAATGCTTTGTAAACTCTTATTCTCATTTAGTGTATATCTTCTTTATGAAACTTTTAAAATAATTTAATTTGACAAGCATTGATCAAACATCTATTATGCTCCTCCTTATGGAAATTATGAAGGATGGGTATGGTAGTGTCTTAGTCTTAAAGTGTTTACTTTCTATCTTTGCTTTTATTTTCAAGATTTTTTTAAAAAACCAAAATTACTATGAAGGATTAAAAATGTTAAAAGTAAATTTATTTTTCCCCTTCAATACAGTCCAGGCAAGTTGTGATTTCTTTAACATTCTATTAATTAAAAGCTTATTTGAAAAAGTTGATTTAATATATAAAATAAACAATAAAGATCTACCATATAGCACAGGAAGTTATATTCAATATCTGATAATAACTTATAATGGAAGAGAATCTGAAAAGAATATACATATATAGCAATCACTTTGCTGTACACCTGAAATTAACACTATATTATAAATCAACTGGGAGAAAGCAATGGCACCCCACTCCAGTACTCTTGCCTGGAAAATCCCATGGACGGAGGAGCCTGGTAGGTTGCAGTCCATGGGGTCGCTAAGAGTCAGACATGACTGAGCGACTTCACTTTCACTTTCCACTTTCATGCATTGGAGAAGGAAATGGCAACCCACTCCAGTGTTCTTGCCTGGAGAATCCCATGGACGGATAAGCCTGGTAGGCTGCAGTCCATGGGGTCACACAGAGTCGGACACGACTTAAGCAACTTAGCAGCAGCAGCTATAAATCAACTATACTTCAATTTTTAAAAATTATTTAGTTTGTATGTAAAAACTTTCCTGCTAAAACCTATGGCCTAAGATACCCAGTACTTAGAACCCGGAAAAACTCAGAGAACAAAGAAAACCAATAGATTTTCTGAATATTGCCCAAAGTTAAAGGCCGTCTATTACTTGGTCATCCTGGGGGAAAAAAAAAAATTGTATCCCATTTTAGATGAGCTTCTTTCCAACCTTGTATGTAGCAATATAATACATAGTAATTCCAAGAAAGGGAGTGAAAAATCACATTGGAGTAGAGACTTCTATCATATAGGTCAGCATGCATAACCCTTAACACGTAGCCCCACACATAGGAGAGGGGCTGTGTACATGGGGATGGCAGAGAAGAGTCAGCTCTTTTATTCAGTTCTGTTCATTCAGTTGCTTAGTCATTCAACTGTTTGTGACCCCGTGGACTGCAGCACACCAGGCTTCCCTGTCCATCACTAACTCCCGTAGCTTGCTGAAACTCATGTCCATCAAGTCAGTGATGCTATCCAACCATCTCATCCTCTGTCATCCCCTTCTCCTGCCTTCAGTCTTTCCCACCATCAGAGTCTTTTCTAAGGAGTCAGTTCTTCACATCAGGTGGCTGAAGTATTGGATCTTCAGCTTCAGCATCCTAGAATATGATCAGATGTTTCCAAAGGACAGTCCAGGACTCCTCATTGCTAGCTGATGTTGCGCTCTAAACATATTATAAAGTTTGGAAGAAAGGGTGTTTCCTTTTTAAGTATGATGGTGTGATTATTTTTAATATAAATGTTGATTTTTGTTGGTCTTTGAAAGATCTGTATAAGGAGATTACTTTCTTTGCCCTTGCCATGGAGAGAATCCTCATTGTTAATGTCCTAAGCCTTCTGTATGAGGCTTACAGGGGCAAGGGGTGCATAGAAGTATATTCCATGGATGTCAGAGAGGAGGGAAGGAGCCAGACTT
Source organism: Bos grunniens (assembly GCF_055505025.1). NCBI lineage: Eukaryota > Metazoa > Chordata > Mammalia > Artiodactyla > Bovidae > Bos > Bos grunniens. The sequence goes on from NC_141180.1 coordinate 54,359,604, forward strand.
TTTTCCCCCTGGTTTGTAAATGGCCTTTACTCTCTGATTAGGATTTATGCTGGGTGAATAGTAACAGCTGCTTAATTCATTTGTTTTCCCTTGTCAGGTAATTCTTAGAGAGCTAATGAATTTTTTTGTGTGTGCTGGTAATAGTGATAACAGTAATACATGATCACGTTTTTATAGGTCATTAGAGTTTGGAAGTGTGTTCAGATTCACTATCTCATCTAACATGTGCAGTCGCCCTGCAAGGCAAGTCTCATTGTCCTTATTTCCTGTTTAGGAAACTGAGGCCCAGAGAAGTTTACTCACTTTGTCAAAGTCACATAGCTGGTGAGTAAGCTGCAGATTTGTAACTAGTTCTAAGCCAGTACTTTTTCTTCTACAAGGTAATGTCTAACTTCTTGCATCACAAAATTCCTATTTTAATCAGCTATGCAAAAACACATTGTTATACCAAATGGCATCATCAACATTCAGAGTTGAAGGGACTCATAGAAATCAGATCACTCAAGCCCTCATTCTAAGTTAGTTTGTGTTCAATCAATAGGGAAACCGAGTCTCAGAGAAGCCAAGAGTCTTCCCAGACTTAAATGGCTTTTTAGGGACACATCTGTTCTAGCCCAGGTCTTATCACTGTTACCTGGACTCCTTCCAATCTTCTCAGCTGTCAGCCAGTTCTGCCTGAGACACAGATTTTGAAAAATATGTTCAAATGCATTGAAATGCTTTATAGCAGTAAAGTGCTCTACAGAAGCAAGGTGGTATTAAGGCAAATATTTTCTTGTGCATTCACTCAGATTCCCTCTTTTATGCTCCACTTCACCCTGCCACATGTACCAGTCATCTCCTTCTCTCACTTTACTCCAGTCTAAGTGGTTTATTCCAAGCAAACTCACTTATAGACATTTGGACTCGCAGAACTGATAATATAGGCAATGAATTAATTTTCTGGAATCCAAAGTGAAGTGAAGTGAAGTTGCTCAGTCGTGTCTGACTTTGCGACCGCATAGACTGTAGCCCACCAGGCTCCTCCATCCATGGAATTTTATAGGCAAGAGTACTGGAGTGGGTTGCCATTTCCTTTTCCAGGGGATCTTCCCAACCCAGGGATCAAACCCGGGTCTCCCGCATTGCGGGCAGATGCTTTACTGTCTGAGCCACCAGGGAATCCCTGGAATCCAAAGCCTCTAGCCTAAGAGATATCTCTGCTTCTCCAAGCTGCTTCTGTAAGACCAAAACCTTCATGTCCCTGAGTAGGGGTGAAGATACTTATGGTCCAGGGAGCAGGGGAGGTGACCAATATGGTGGAGAGGGGACCGTGGGGTTGGCAGAGCACTGAAAATACTCCCTGTGGGCACAGGGCTGCTGACACAGTAAGTACAGGGACTAAAGGCCAGGAGGACAGCCACCGTCTGGGCCTCTTCCTTTCCAAAATCACTCAGCTCATCTACTGGGGCACACTTTCCCTGCTAATACATCCCTTTCCCACATTTCATAAGAAAAAGTGTAGATAAAATCAGATTGACTTTGCGTAAATTCACTTGACACTTAATGAAACACGTGTCAAATCAGGACATAGAAACACACTGTCCTGTCCTGAAAGCTTTAAAAGAGGTGGGGTCAGTACTGTGGCACTTCAGACTGTGGTTTTTTGCACATCGTGAAGAAGTAGTTTATTAAAAAATAAACATCCTAGGACCTTCCTGGTGGTCCAGTGGCTAAGACTCAGCACTCCCAACGCAGGGGGCCCAGGTTTGATCCCTGGTCAGAGAACTATATCTCACATGTTGCAACTAAAGATCATGCGTGCCACAACGAAGACCCAGCACCACCAAATAAATCAATATTTAAAAATAAATAAATAAAAATAAACATCCCAAAGAAACCAAAATAAAATGAATTCAAATCCATTTGTATTATGTATAAATATCATATGGGAGGAGCAGAGAAGAATCCGTCTATGTGTTGCCCAAACCCTATTTAATATCAATATTAATGGAAATGTATCACTACTTGACCACCCCTTGGCCCAGCTGGATACACGACACATCTCATTTCTTGTGGCACTGGTTATGCTAGCTGGGCAGAAGTTTTTTTGTTCTGTTTTCGGCCGTGCCGGGTCTTCGTTCCAGCATGCAGGATCGTCAGTCTTTGTTGTGGCATGTGGAATCTTTCGTTGCAGCATGCAGCATCTAGTTTCCTGGAGAACTAACTAAAGAACTAACTAACTTAATCACTTAAAGAACTTAACCACGATGGTGTGATGGCTCACCTAGAGCCAGACATCCTGGAGTGCGAAGTCAAGTGGGCCTTAGGAAGCATCACCATGAACAAAGCTGGTAGAGGTGATGGAATTCCAGCTAAGCTATTTCAAATCCTAAAAGATGATGCTGTGAAAGTACTGCACTCAACATGCCAGCAAATTTGGAAAACTCAGCAGTGGCCACAGGACTGGAAAAAGTTTTCATTCCAATCCCAGAGAAAGGTAATGCCAAAGAATTTTCAAACTACCACACAATTGCACTCACATGCTAGCAAATAATGCTCAAATTTCTTCAAGTGAGGCTTCAACAGTACATGAACTGAGAACTTCCAGATGTTCAAGCTGGGATTTAGAAAAAGCAGAGGAACCAGAAATCAAATTGCCAACATCCATTGGATCATAGAAAAAGCAAGAGAATTCCAGAAAAACATCTACTTCTGTTTCATTGACTACGCTAAATCCTTTGACTGTGTGGATCACAACAAACTCTGGAAAATTCTTAAAGAGATGGGAATACCAGACCACCTGACCTGCCTCTTGAGAAATCTGTATGCAGGTCAGGAAGCAACAGTTAGAACTGGACATGGAACAACAAACTGATTCCAAATAGGGAAAGAAGTACATAAAGGCTGTATGTTGTCACCCTGCTTATTTAACTTATGTGCAGAGTACATCATGAGAAACGCTGGGCTGGAAGAAGCACAAGCTGGAATCAAGATTGCCAGGAGAAATATCAATAACCTCAGATATGAAGATGACACCACGCTTATGGCAGAAAGTGAAGAGGAACTAAAGAGCCTCTTGATAGAAGTGAAAGAGGAGAGTGAAAAGCTGGCTTAAAACTCAACATTCAAAAAACTAAGATCATGGCATCTGGTCCCATCACTTCATGACAAATAGATGGGGAAACAATAGCAGAGTTTATTTTCTTGGGCTCTAAATTCACTGCAGACGGTGACTGCAGCCATGAAATTAAAAGACACTTGCTCCTTGGAAGAAAAGCTATGACCAAAGTTCATGGGGTCTCAGAGAGTCGGACATGAGTGAGCGACTGAACTGAACTGAACTAACTGCCCAAGACAGCTAACTAAATAATTGTGCGCAGTTCCTGGGTAGGGTGAGAGACCATTACCTAGATGTCCCGTAGCACCTAAATCCCTCTTCCCTCTGAGTCTCTTTCCTGGGAGAGTGTCTGGGACATCGTTTAAAGCCAGACCCAGAAGTTGAGCTTCTGAGTGGATTCAGGGTGTCTGTGGAGCATCCTTGGAGGTAGATTGCATACTTTGTGTGCAGAAACACACCTGTTTCTTGTCTCCTTTGAGTTTCCTCCTCCAGAGCATGTGCCCAGGGAGGTAGCAGCTACACCAGCGGACAGACATTTCTTTGCAGAGGGCTCTCATAATTGAGGACTTCTTCTCAGACCTCTCCTCTTCAAGGTAGAAAGGATCTTTCTCTTTTCTCCTCACCTTCTCCCTTGAGCAGCTCTGCGAATAATTAATGATTGCATTGGTAAATTTCAGATAGACCCATACCAAGCAAATAAAAAGGATTTGGGTTCTCGCAGGCAGTTGGCCTGTTCAAGTGAGAGTCTTCCAGAGCACATTCCAGACCAGCTTGAAGCCACTGTGGCTCTTCTAAACGACCTTGGGACCATGATGCTGAGAGCTGAGGTCCATCAACTGCCGCTTGTTTGAGAACCAGCTCGCTGAGCAGGCAGCTTTCCCAGGATGCCCCTACTCTATGATTGGCTGGAGCAAAGCAGGAGACAAAAGCACCGCTTAAAGCACATGTTAGTGTAACCCGTGAACCGCTGCCCCTCTAAGGACAGCCCGCCTTGGGATGGCTTTCCTCACTTTGAGAAGGACCAGTAAAGCCCCTGGCAGGATGGTCTAGTTGGACCTGCAGCCCTGGGGCCCCGGTGGTACCTGAGAGCTTTGCCCCACAGCCCTTAGAGCAACCTCATCTGGCCTCTCAGTACTTCTGGAGGGCAAGGTCCCTCCATCTAGAGGGAGATGAGAGTACAGATGACACATGAGCATGTGATGACCAGCTCCCACAGTAGATAGCACCATGTATTACCAGCCAGTCCAAGCAGGTGGTTCTCCTGCAGGAGGCGGGCAAGGCAGGCCCCAGTGCAATGGCCGTTGTTTCCTTTGGCTGCTTCCTTCCTGTCTTCTCTCATCCCTTGGCCATGGGGCTGTGCTTTTATAAACAAGGAAACTAAAGCTGAGACTCCCCCGGCAGTCCAGTGGTTAGGACTTGGTGCTTTCACTGCTGCGGGCCCAGGTTCGATTCCTAGTTAGGGAACTAAGATCCCTCAAGTTGTGTAGCTCCCCACCCCCCAGAAAAAAGTTATTAAAAAAGAAAAGAAACTAAAGCCCATAGAGTTTAAGTGACTTACACAAGTCACCTGGCAAATAAACCAGGATTAGAACCTGCATCCTGACTCCTGGTTCAGTGCTCTTTCCACCATCCCGGTGGTGTGCAACCCAGGCTGCAAGTCAGCATCACCTGGGGAACTTTTAGAAATAACAGTGTCTGGAATGTTCTCCAAGAGATTCTATTTTGGTGGTTCTGGGCAATGGGAGCTCAAACATGGTTAAAAGCTCCCAGGGTGATTTCAGCTACCACTGGCATCTGCCCTTCTTTGTCTCAATCACCTACATTGTCTGCTTGCGGCTGAAGGTCACAGACAGCACGAGGGTGCTGTCCCCGCACCCACCTGCTGTGTCCCCATGCTGAACCTTTCTCTGCCCCAGCTCCTTGCAGAGGAGGGGAATAGATGAATTCACTAAGCAAACATTATTTTTAAGTACTTACTAAAGTATTTGACTCGCATAGATCTGACCAGGATTGCTATGAGATTAATAATTTGATGTTAAGAAGGTTCTTTGAGTTTCCTGGGTAAAAGGTGCAATGTGAGTTTAAGTAGTATTATTACATTATACATTTTTGATTAAAAAATTCAACTTGACTTATGAGCTAAAGCTGGCAGTAAAGATGGCAGATAACTCCTTTATTCAGTGAAACTGTAGGGTGCAGGCATTTTTCAAAAGCAAGATAGTCATACTTCTTTTTTACAGTTACTCCTATATTAAGGTAAGTTGTCTCCCAGCTCCAGAAGCTTCCCCCAAACAGATGGATGCTTTCAAAATGTTTTATTTAGGATCCTTTTCCTCTCACATACATTTTCTATCATCCAAAATTTCTTTCTTGTTGCCTCGGACATGGGTTATCAGAAACAGCAGGCAGTACCCACAAGGGCAAGTATTTGCATGTCTTCCCCTAAGATAATCTCTTCTCATTTTCTGTCTTCTAAGATGGGAAGGAGCAGAGGGCTGCCTCTCTCTGTCTCCAGGACCACTGCCATTTCTTATTTATGCTTCTGGTAACAGAAGTCACTGCTTCCCTACCCTCCCTCCTTTGTGGCTTCAGTGTGAGTTTCAGTTTTTGTTCTTTAAGAGATTTTTTTTAACTTAAATGTGATCATGACTTGAAAGGAAAAACAAAATCCAGAGGAAGTAAGGTCAGGTCAGATGGGGGCACATGCAGCAAAGATAAATGACAGAAATGATCAGTTATCATTGTTGCTAGATGACGGCTGGGCCGCCACAGACAAGCCTGCACAGCTGAGCCCCCTAGAAGTGCAGAGGGAAAATCCGAATCCTAGCAGACTTTACCAGCTGCCTGCCGTCATCTCGAGTGTCGTGTGAGTGCTGCACTTCGCCCTCTCTTACAGGTGCCATGGGAGTAGGAACTTGATTTAAGCCACAGAATTATTCGGCAAATGCGGAACATCCATATGTGTACACAGCCTTGTCAGATCGTGTGTAAAGGTCACAAAATGATTGTTTTCAAATCATGTTTCACAACCTCAAACACCAAGTCGATCACCAAGATTCTCTAGAAAGCCAGTTTTTCACAAACTTGCAGCAGATACTACCCAGAATTAGGTTGGCTGCCTGTGAAAAATGCAGGGCAGCCCCCACGGGTGTCCTTCCAAACCCATCCCAGACCAAGTTAATTTCCCCTCATGTGGTTCTTGAGTGGTTTGGAGATGACCATGGCTCCCCAATCTGCATCTTGAGAGTCCTGTTATGATGCAGATCTCTTTGGAATCCCACACCTGACTGCAGAGGGAGAGGCCTTGGGTGCAGAGCTGCCTTCTAGCTGCTCAGATAGGATTCTGTTCTTTACTACATTTGTCTGACATAGCTGCTAAGGATGGTGGGGACTTGTTAAATGTGAGCCAGCCTCTGCTAGTCAATCACTTTGTGTATCCATGAAGCAGTGGTTCTCAACTTTGACTTCATGGGAATTGCCCAAAGTGTGTGTTAGAAATGCACCTCACCAGACCTCCTCTTAGAGATTTATATGCATTAGGAATCTGAATTTAGCAGGCACCTCCAGGAGATCCTCATGCTGGCAGGCCTCAGAGCACACCTTGAGATATTTGCCATAGGCACTCCACAAGTAGAACATCAAGATGTAGGTTAGAATTTCCAAAAGTCCCCAGCCCATGAGACTGGTATTTGAATGACATTCTTTTATTTTTCTTGTGAGCTCAGCTCTGACAACCAAGTGCTTCTATCATTTCATTGTTGAAAATATAGTCTACCTCTGGAAGGTGGAAAGAGACCTCAAAGGTTTTTTAAAAAGAAAATAGTTTCTAGAAAATAATTAAAGTTTTATGCTTTTGGAAATTTAAATGTCACCCCAAGATATTTAGTCGTTCATTTCCCGAAATTCTGGTAAGCATTATCTGTCAGGCCCAGAAGCTCCCAGTGTAGCTGGGAAAGATCAGTGCCTTCACAGTGAATTCCCTTACTCCTCTTTCTGGATTAATTTTGTTGTTGTTTCTTTAACCTTTTAAAATTCATAAAATATAACATATATAGAGAGATTCATATAGAACCAAACAGTTCAGTGAGTTATCACAAATCAAACGCTCTTGTCATGATTATCCAGGTGAAGTTGTAGAGCATCACTGGTATCCCAGAAGCCCCCTCCCAGTTGCTGCCTCCCCTCTGCCTCTCTGAGATAACCCCTTCCCTGAATCATGGTGATCATTTCCCATGGTAATCACTTTGTCTGGAAGTATATCAATAACCTCAGATATGCAGATGACACCACCCTTATGGCAGAAAGTGAAGAAGAACTAAAGAGCCTCTTGATGAAAGTGAAAGAGGAGAGTGAAAAAGTTGGCTTAAAACTTAACATTCAGAAAACAAAGATCATGGCATCTGGTCCCATCACTTCATGGCAAATAGATGGGGAAACAGTGGAAACAGTGTCAGACTTTATTTTTCTGGACTCTAAAATCACTGCGGATGGTGATTGCAGCCATGAAATTAAAAGACGCTTATTCCTTGGAAGGAAAGTTATAAACAACCTAGATAGCATATTAAAAAGCAGAGACATTACTTTGCCAGCAAACGTCCATCTAGTCAAGGCTATGGTTTTTCCAGTGGTCATGTATGGATGTGAGAGTTGGACTATAAAGAAAGCTGAGTGCAGAAGAATTGATGCTTTTGAACTGTGGTGTTGGAGAAGACTCTTGAGAGTCCCCTAGACTTCAAGGAGATCCAACTGGTCCATCCTAAAGGAGATCAGTTCTGGGTATTCATTGGAGTGACTGATGTTGAAGCTGAAACTCCAATACTTTGGCCACTTGATGTGGAGAGCTGACTCATTGGAAAAGCCCCTGATGCTGGGAAAGATTGAGGGCAGGAGGAGAAGGGGATGACAGAGGATGAGATGATTGGATGACATCACCGACTTGATAGACATGGGTCTGGGAGGACTCTGGGAGTTGGTGATGGACAGGGAGGCCTGGCGTGCTGCGGTTCATGGGGTTGCAAAGAGTCGGACACGACTGAGTGACTGAACTGACCTGAACTGAACTGATGCATTCCTAAAAATGGTACTATTTTAAGCTTAACTTACTTTTGTCTTAGTTTTGAGTTTATATACATGGAATTATAAAGTAAGTATAATTTTATGTTGGACTTCTACTTTATGTTTGTAAAAGTCATGCATGTATTGTTTTTTAAAAATATTTATTTACTTATTTGGCTGTGCCGGGTCTTAGCTGCCACACATGGGATCGTTGACCTTTGCTGCAGCATGCAGAGTCTTAGTTGCACCTTGTGGGATTTAGTCCCCTGAGTAGGGATCGAACCTGGGCCCCCTGCATTAGGAGCTTGGAGGTTTCCCCACTGGACCAGCAGGGAAGCCCCCATGCGTGTTACGGCATGTGGCTGTAGTTTGTTCATTGGCATTGCTACATCGTGTTCTGTTATAAGAATAGACAATATTTTAACACTCTGCTGTTAATGAAAATTTAATGTTTTTCCAATTGGGTCTGTTACAAATAGGGCTGCTGTGAACATTCTTGAACACACCTCTTGGTGAATATATATATATATCCACGTTCTGTTGGATATACTCCTATGATTGAACATGCTGGATTGTAGGATATATCTGTATTTTAGTGTTAATAGGTACTGCCATTATCCAAAGTGGTTGTGCCAATTTACACTCCCGCAACAGAGGGTGAGAGTCCCAGTTACTCCTTGCCAACACTTGCATTATCAGTATTTTAGATGCCGGTGGGTATTTAGTGGTAGCTTGTGGTTTCCCTGGTGAGTAGGAAGTTAAACACCTATTTGTATATTTATTGAACACCTTGTTATCCTCTCTTATGAAGTGCCTGTTCAATTCACTTGCCCATTTATCTACTGAGTTGTCTTTTTCTCATTGATTTTTATTTATACTGAGTTTTTAATATGTACTGAATACAAGCCCTACATTGTTTGTATGTGCTAAAAATATCTTCTTGCATTATGTGACTTAGTTTTTTATATTATCATATTATTATTTGCAACTATTTACATGTAATTTACATTGTATTAGTCTAGAGATGATTTGAAGTATACAGGAGGATGTGTGTAGGTTGTATACAAATGCTTCACCATATTGTATAAGAGATGTGGGCATCTGTGGATTTTGGTGTCCATGGGGTGGGGGAGGAGGTCTTACTTGGAATCAGTGCCCCATGGATACTGAGGGATGGCTGTATTCAAGTCTGTTTCACTGTTACCAGAAAACATACTCTATAGTCTCAGTCTTTTGAAATGTGTTCTTGTTTTATGGCCCAAGTATGGTCAAGTTTTGTAAATTTTCTATGTATGCTTAAAAGACATGTATAATGGTCTGAGTCCTTCAGAGTGGACCCCTAAGAATTCTTTCTGTAGAAAGAATTACTATCCAAGTGTTAAATATAAATACTTTAAATAACAGATACTAATTGCCTTTTTCCACCACAAATAAATAAAATATACCAATCTATAGATCAAAAGAAAACACAAAGTACAAGAAACATGCTTATTTATAATAACATGACTCCATGCAGTTCTTTTCCGCATGCCTTTTTCTCAGTGGTTTTTAAGGATGGCCTCATGATAATTCCACTTTAACATTCAGCTGAGAGCCATGTGGTCTTGAGTACCCTGTCCTGGTGTGTCTTCTGTTTTTGTAAGAGTCAGTATCCTACAAAGGAGAAAGAAACAGCCTGAGCTAGCCCTGCTCCCAAAGCAAAACTACCCACATGGTGGTGCCCCTTTTCAATGAAGAAGCCACTGTCTCCAGTCATCGCCTTTCTGAATAGCACAACCCTCGCCTCTACTTTTCTCATGTTGCTGGTTTATGATGACATCATTAGCTGCAGTTGATTCTATTCCAAGTAAATGATGGTGGTCAGAACAGTTCTCTAAGCACTATTGCATGGAGCAGGAGTTCTGTAGAATAGTAGCGATGTGGAGCACCACGGATACACAGCTGTGATTCTGAGGGGTGTTAGTAGATAGTAAGTTAAAAAAAGGGTGTTGTGATACAAGGTTTGGGGACTCCCCCCAAACCACCATCACCTCTGTAACCAACTGCAAGTTCAAGGGTCCCCAAGACTATCACTCTGAACCCAGTCACAAGTTTAGAAGTCCCCAAGTCCATCTTCAAGTTCAGTAATTCACCAGAAGGACTGATGATACTCATGATTATGATGTATGGCAGTGAAAGGACACAGATTAACATTATCTAGGAAGAGAGGCACACAGGTCCAGGAGGAACCAGGCATGAGCTTTTAGTATTTCTCTCCCAGTGAGCTGTACACACAGGGCCTGTTCCCCAGCAACAGTGTGTGTCAATACACGTTGAGTATTGACAACCGGAGAAGCTCACCGAGGCTTGGTGTCCAGCATCTTAATTGGAGCTCGGTCATGTAGACATGGTTGGCCATTTGTGCATCTCCAGTTCTTTCCAAAGTAGAGCTGGTAACTGCATGGGCCGATGTTGCCTGGCTGGCCAAAGCACACTGTTGTTGTTCAGTCGCTCAGTGGTATCTGACTCTTTGCAACCCCATGGACTGCAGCGCACCAGGCTCCTCTGTCCACTATCTCCTGGAGTTTGCTCAAATTCATGTCCATTGAGTCGCTGATGCCATCCAACCATCTCATCCTCTGTCATCCCCCTTTTCTCCTGCCCTCAATCTTTAAGCTCCAATTAAAAAAGATACTCATCTCAGATTGCACATTCCAGGGACTTAGTGGTTACTTCCCAGGAGCTGAGGGCAAAGGCCAGAACACCCTTTGGGCAAGGACAGCCCCTTACTGCACGTACCCACAAGATACAGAGTGTGTCATGGCCTGTGCTTTAGAAGTCCAGGAGTTCGCACCACACTGAAGTAAAAACAAATGCCCTGTCCTTATCTACAAGGCCCTGCATGATCTGACCTTTCCATCTTACTCTCGCTTACTATATTCCAGGCACTCTAATCTTCCTTTGGGTTTTTAAGGACACTGAACTCTCTCCTGGCCTGTGTAGTGGCGGTTCCCTCCACCTGAAATACTCTTCTCCCCAATCCACACATGATTGGATTCTTCTTGTCATTAGATCTCAGCTTAATAAATGTCATTTCCTCAGAGGCACCTTTCCTGTCTTCCCAAATTAAAGGAGTCCCTGAGTCAGTCCCTCTTCTATTACCTTGTTACATGTTCATCATAGCAGTGATCATTGCCTATTATTTTCTAGCTCACTTACCTGATAATTTGCCTGTTAGCAGTCTCCTGCCATGCAAATGCCACAAGAGTAAAATTCTTGACGTTTTCTCTATCCTCAACACCTAGAATGTACCAGGACTAGAGGTAATGCTCAGTAACTCAATGATTGAATGAACTGATGGATGAATAATAAGCTTTACAGATGCTGGCTTAAACTAGATCCAGTAGAATTCTTTAGAGCAAGGCTTTCAGAACCTTTAATATGCTAACAGGAATTATGAATCTCTAAGTGTGTATCATGTATTCATGCTTCTGTGAACACTTTGGCAGGCAGATTGATGCAGAAATTTGTCATTTTAAAGGAATCAGATTTGTTTTCACATATGACTAACATTTTGCTAAGTTGCTTCAGTTGTGTCTGACTCTCTGTGACACTATGGACTGTAGCCCACCAGGCGCCTCTGTCCATGGGATTCTCCAGGCAAGAATGCTAGAATGGTGTCATGCCATCCCCTAGGGCATCTTCTCAACTCAGGGATTGAACCTGTGTCTCTTATATTTCCTGCATTGGCAGCCAATAGCACCACTTGGGAAGCCCCAACCAACATTTTAAAGAAAAATAAATCTTAAAATATGGCACATATTCTTTGAAATTCCTCTTTCTCTTTACTGCTCCATCCTTTAGGACTTTGCTGTCTGCAACTAATTGGATCAATTGATTTGTACATGGGTATATGTGTGTAGGACTGCCTTGGGGTCTCTGTCCACTCCTTTATTTATTTATTATATTAAATTCTCATTGTTACTAGAAGCAGGATACAAAAATAATGATAGTTGTAGGTTTGTGAAAGAGGATGTCAGGCATGGAAGCCTCAAGTTATATTTCCAAAGTGCCCATTGATACTCTGTAGACAAAAGTCTTGACTGTTGACATGATTCTACTCAATAGAATCAGTTATTGATAGACCTTCTTTTCATAGTCTTTGATAACAATATTTTTGCGGTTGCTTTTACAAATTCTTTGTGTTGGCTGAATGCATTGGTGCTACAGAAAATTGTGTTATTTCTATTGAAAACTTTAGAATTGATGAAGATGTATGTGTTTCTTTTCAGAGACTAAAGATCCTGGTATGTTTCTTTCCATAAAAATAAGGACTAGAGTTGTTGGCTGCTACCACTGATGGGTTGGGACTTTTCCCAGATGCTTTTTTCTTTCTACATTACCCTCCTTCAGTGGGAGGACTGGGTGCCAGCTATTCTGGATTTTAAAAAAAAATTAGAAAGGCTCTGGACAGAATTTTCTCCTATCACAGTTTAGTTTAGGCTTTGCTAGAGCTGGTCTATTTGAGTTTTGTCTTTACATGTAGAGCACAGATGCTCCTGGTCTTTCTACCATGGTGGAATTTAAACTCCAAACTTCCACTGACTCCCCAGTGAATATGCGGATCATCTCATGTAGTAAATTGGTCCTGCATCACTCCCTGTGCTGACTCTTCTTTGAGTCGAGTACATAAAGTACTGGCATATGGGAGGCAGTGAATCCCCTTTGAACCTCTAGTCCCTGGCTCCTGCCTATGGAAACAAGATGTTCTAATTAGAAGTTCAAAGCATGCTATACTGTAGACTACTATGGAGTGTAACCACCTTCAGAAACAAGGTTCGGTGCTTGTACTGTGGTCAGCCAATGTCCTTGTGTTACTACAGCCACATGGCCGTTCCCACCCACTGAGTTTACTGCTGCTAGCTGACCACCTCCTGAGTATACTGGTTAATTCTTGAATAAGTTTTAAATCAATCATGAAAATAGTTGTTTAGTCATATAAATTACTACCACAGGATCTATTTACATCCCAGATTTACAGACGGATGCCTTGATAAATGTGTTTTTATTTGCTGTGAATCATTTCTGCAGAGCGATATTGAAAAAAATGTAATTCACATTTTCCGTTAAGAAGAAGGCTGCAGTGGTGTGCAGAACTGTCAATTATTTGTGTCTCCAGTCATGATTGGGCTTCCCCGGGTGTCTCAGCAGTAAAGAATCTGCCTGTAATGCAGGAGGTGCAGGAGACATGGGTTTGATACCTGCGTTGGGAAGATCCCCTCGAGGAGGGCCTGGCAACCCACTCCAGTATTCTTGCCTGGAGAATTCCATGGACACAGGAGCCTAGTGGGCTACAGTCCATAGGGTCGCAAAGAGTCGGACACCGCTGAAGCAACTGAGCACACACGGACGCACCAGTCATGATTATTCTGGGATTCATTTGGGAGGAAGTCAGCTATTCTTGTAGAAAAACATGAACAGTTAGAAGACCTCTTTTCATAGCCTGAAAAACTCTTTCCATGCAAAAATGAGAGGTAAAATTGAAACCAGAACCCAGTCTCCAGCCAAGACTCCCTCTGTTGGATCCAGAGGCAAAGGGAAGAGCTGATAATGGGTTTCCTCATCATCAGGGGGAGGCTTAGCTGCCAGAGCCTGGAATGAATCCGCTTCTCAGGTCTCCATGGCCCCTCTCAGCCTTTCCTCCCCAGGTGTGTACAGAGGTCTGGAAGCATGGAAGGAACGTCACAGGAAGTAGCGGCATAGTCCCTGCTCTCAAGCTCATGGTGGGAAGGAGGGCTAAGGTCACAGCTGAGCTGGGCTCACGAGCACTGGACTCTGATGACCCATGCGGGTTGCTAAACGGCCACCACGCCTGTCTCCCAGCTGCCAGGTCCCTCCTCTGCCTGGGAGACCCTTTTCTGCCTGAGGTTTTCCTGTCACTGATTCTGTTTTCTGGAGTCCGTTGCTGTCAGAGTGTTCCCAGTAAACCCAGCCCCAAACCCACATGATAACCCCCGTGACATGCTCTCTTTAAAGCCCCCCAAGTCCCAGCCCCCAGAGCCCTCATCCAGCCAGTCCCTGCATCAGAGTTCCCAGGACTTTTTGCCTGAGAGCTGACAGTTCAAAGCTTAGAGGAACCTGAAACTCAGGTTTCTTATGAATACTATTCCAGACTATTCTGGATTCAGTAGGCTTTGGGGAATGGCTGAGAAATCCATTGAAAACTTTCTGGAGGAAGTCTGTATGATCCTCAAAATGCTGTTTTTAAATTTTGCCTTGTTTCAGAAAATTAAGACACACAAAAATGGGAATATAGCTCATCTACCTGATTCTAAAACTAGAGATAGATAGCTCATGCTTTTAAACATATATGCATGTAAAATGAGAGACTTTAAACAGGAGCTGGAGAGAGACACATGGTGACCTAAGTGACTTACACCAGATGGTATTGACATATACACACTGCTATATTTAAAATAGAAGACCACCAAGGAGACACTGAATAGCACTGCTTAATATTCTGTAATAACCTAAATGGGAAAAGAATCTGAAAAAGGACGCATATATATGTATAACTGATTCCCTTTGCTGTACACCTGAGACTAACACAACTTTATTAATCAACTACACTCCACTAAAAAACAAGCAAACGACAAATTACAACAACAACAACAACAAAATCCAGATGGAGTTAGTTGGCTGGTGTTTAGAGTGAGGAGCCAGAAGGAGCAGGATTGCAACTTGCCAGCAGAGTGAGTGTCCCACAGGTAAATGGGAGGTAGACAGAGTTAGAAGCAGATGATTACCCATTGATTAGTTTTATTTGTTCATTTATTTTTTACTTATTTTGCTGCATCAGATCTTAGTTGCATTATGCAGTGTCTTTCATTGAGGCATACTGGCTTCTCTCTGGTTGCGGCACACAGGCTCAGTTGCCCCACGGTATGTGGGATCTTAGTTCCCTGACCAGGTATCGAACTCACATCCCCTGCACTGGAAGGCAGATTCTTAACCACTGGACCACCAGGGAAGTCCCTAGTTCTATTGTATCTTTTGTTGCCCATTCTGTTGCGTGGGCTGCTGATCCCCACCCCGCCCCACTGCTCTTCCCCTGACTCTTGCCATGAGTCTTCCCCTCCCAGAGCAGAAGTCAAAGCCGAGCTGAGAACCACAGCCTCCATCTGCCCCTGCCTTGACAGCTGGGCAGATTGTCCCATGTTCCGTCTTCCCAAAATAACGAAACAGTGTATAGGTCGGGGTGTGCTGTGTCTGTGCTGACACAGTCAGTCGTGTCCGACTCTTTGCAACCCTATTAACTATAGCCCGCCAGGCTCCTCTGTCCATGGGATTCTCCAGGCAAGAATACTGGAGGGGGTTGCCATTGCCTTTTCCAATAGGTCGAGGTACCAGATCTTGACTCGTTCATGACAAGTGATGATTAGGGTTAGGGTTAGGGTTAGGAGACAGTAGCTGCTTCCTCTGAGCCTTTGTGATAGTGGCAGTACTAGGTGCTGCTCTAGTTATTCGAAATTATCTTTTTAAAAACAGATAAAGCGGATGGGAAATGCTAACAGCCAATACAGTCACAGCTCAGCCCCCTGCTGTTCTGCAAAGCCTATTTCCTTATCAGGCCCTGGCCCTGGCCCCCCAGGCAGAGGCAGCAGAGCTGGGTGAGACCAGCCAGCCAGGCTGTTTGGTGCTGTGTACCATCCACAGACGCCACCAAGTGGGCAACCCGCCGGACAGTTCAGGTGAACCCCCAGCTTTGGTCTTTCTTCATTCATTTCCAGAATTATCTGTAAGCTCAGCTGTAGGGTGGGAAGTGTTGAAGGCAGAAAACCAGCTTCCTTTTGGGCTTGGACCTCTGCACCCACAACTCCTCTTCCTGTTTCTTTGTGAAGAAGATTCTGCAGCTTCTACTGCTTCTCTTTGGGACCTGAGCCTTAGTGATAAATAAGGAACTGTTTATCAGATTGCTGTGTAGGTCGAGACCAAGTCTGAAAATAAGAGCTTTCTTGTGAAGCTGTGAACCACAATGGCTTTGAATTCCAAAAATAATGTATCCTTTTTGCACAATTGCAGATTGCCGCATCCCGCAAATTGAAGATGCTGAGATTCATAACAAGACATACAGACACGGAGATAAGCTAATCATCACTTGTCATGAAGGATTCAAGATCCGGTACCCTGACCTATACAATGTGGTTTCATTATGTCGTGATGACGGAACGTGGGACAATCTGCCCATCTGTCAAGGTAGGGGCAGATGGAGGCTGTGGTTCTCAGCTCTGCTTTGAGACTCGACTGCAGATCGAGTGCACGTTTCTCTAATAAGGTGGCAGTTGTTTAGTCGCTCAGTCATGTCCAACCCTTTGCGACCCCATGGACTGTAGCCTGCCAGGTTCTTCTGTCCATGGGATTCTCCAGGCAAGAATACTGGAGTGGGTTGCCGTGCCCTCCTCCAGGGGATCTTCCCAACCCAAGGATTGAACCCACATCTCCTGCATTGGCAGGTGGATTCTTGACCACTGAGCCACCTGGGAAGCTGGCAAATGACGAAGGGAAACACAGTGTCATGCACACACCGTGGTTCAGCCGTTCTGTACTCTGATCACCAAAGCTCTGTTTTTGGAATCTTCACATCGATCCCTGTGATTCTCTCTAGCTCCCTATACCCAGCTGTAAAGTTTAAAAGTTTAAATGGAAAGTACTTTATTCTTTAGAATGCTGGCTGTCTCCTTTATTCTAAGAAACCAAAAGTAGTTGCAGAATTAGGAGCTTTGTAACTGGGTTGTGAACACAATGATGAACTATTATATATTTAATGGAAATAACAGAGCATTTATACTGATTTCGGTTGTGGTACGAATATATTTAAAGCCAATCGTACAGAGGCCATTTTCTCTTAATAATGTTATCCTTTTTTATAATGCATGAGGAGCAGAAAAATAATCAAATTCAAATTTCATCCAAACCAGACGGTGAATATTTATCCTCTTGCATTTTTTAAATTTGCCTAGGCAGACACAGAGGGCCCTGTTTGTGAAAATAAGCCCTCCAGTTCACATTAATTCTGATTTTTATTTTTTGACATGTGACTTGGACCAAAGGACCAAGAAGCCCATGCATAATTCATCATCCAAGGGAGAGGGCGAGCAGCCTTATTTGCACCAAAAGCACTGGCATGTTAAAGTTGAGGCGGATGTCAACTTTCTGCTTGGAAATCAACACTGGCAGACTCTGATATTGCTTTGCACGCCCCATAGTTGGAAATAAATCATTTCCTCATGCGAGGGCTTGAGAGCCACGGCCCCTTGAAGAAACAAAGGCTCCAGGATTAGGAGGACCAAGACAGTCCAGGTCCTCACCTTCCTATATGTTCCCCGGAAACTTCCTGTGTTGTTGAGCTGTTATGCGTTACCTTGTTAAAGGAGATGCGTGATTTATTTGCACTGTCAGAGACTCACTCTCCTTAGAATCAGCAGGCGTCTTTTAGGTGGGGCTGTTTATCCGAATGAACTTTATTAACCACTGCTTCGCTCTGATCCTGCAGCGATATCCAAACCAAGATAATTATTTCGGGCTCCAAGCCCTTCTTGCTTTCACATCTTCCACTTTTCTTGTGGTTCTCCTACGCTTTCCATTTCCTTTTACGTCACGTAACTACAGGATGCTTCTTTATGAGTTCTTTTTGCCCCACTGATTTTCTTTTTTAAATGCCCTATGGTGATAGACGTCTTGGAGTGTCATCATTAGGAGTTCAAGTGCAGGCTTTTTCTTGCTCTGTCTGGGACCCCTTATGCCTCCACCACCACTTACTAGATCTCAGTCCTTAACACAGCTTTGATGGGGTTTTTTTCAACAACAAATGAGCTGGCTGCTAATCTCGAGAGGTGTGCTTCTTCTGAGAGCAATACAGCCTATGGCCACCGTCATCCCTCCTCAGAGCCCTTGGTCCCCACAGAGGAGGTGCCCCTGTTCTGGGCCCTGATCCCCCTTCCAGCCCCTGCACCTCCCTCCCATCCTCACAGACACAGCAGGGTTGCTGTAGAGAGTCTGACACCTCTGGAGTCCCTGGGGGGAATATAATTGGCCCTTCGAGTGACATTTCATCCTGTAATTTTTATTTGCACCTATAGATCCAGGGGTTAAAGCCTGAGGAGCCTTCTCTCTATTATCTCAAAGTGCAAATAGAAATCACATTCACCTATTGAGTCGAAGCCAGTTTTCTACTGTATTTTTAGGACAGGCTGTCAGAGACCAAGAGTGGCGTAGCTTTCCTTCTCTGATTAGCTGCACATGTTACAACCCCTACTTCCATCTCCTTTTGGGGTTGGATGGGGGACTGTCCCAAGGCCATTCCCCTGTTTTAGGAGATGCTTCCTTCTCCCTGTGGGTCAGAGTCAGTTTTTTACTTAGGGGATACACTTACCCACGTGGGGAGCTTAGAACTGCACTCCTTCCCAGGAGGGGGAATGGGCACCCAAATGTGCTCACTCATTTGAACCCTGCTCAGGAGTTATAACACCTTCCCTGTTTGTGTTGATTTGCTTATCTTCCCCCCCCCCTCAGTTACTGATCCTGTTTATTCCTGATTGCAAGCTTCCCTCCCCCCATTTCTCTTTTGCCATGAACACTGTCAGTTTTCAGCTCAAAAAAAAAAAAAAGAAAAAAAATTATTCGGAACTTCAGTGGTTAAGACTCTGCAGTTCCAATACAGGGGCTACAGTTTCGATCCCTGGTTGGGGAACAAAGATCTCACATGCTGTGTGGTCAGCCAAAAACTAATTTTTAAAAAATTAAAAAAAAATCATTTAAGGCTGTTGGGACTGCCAGAAAGAATGGCCTAACACCATGTGTTTATGATCTGGTCCATCCTGAGTGTGGCTGGTTCCGGGCAGGGATCTTTGGGGTCTATGGGGTCTTCAGGGCTCTGGGACACCAGGCTGCAGTGGGGCAGGTTGACACTGGCACAGCCCCAGAGTGAATACCTCCTGCGTTCTATACCCCCTCATTCACTCTGGTCCTGCCCTGATATGGATGTCACATCCTGGGGCACTGACCCAAGCAGTTCACTCAACACAGAGCCTCTCTATCACTTGTAATATGCCACAAAGTCAGCTTAGGAGAGGAATTCCATCACTCGCTGCTGTGCGTGCGCGATATAATTTGTACTTGGTGATTGAAAGGGAAAGTAGATATTCCCATTATCCGTTATTTACTTCACACACAATTAGTTCTCTCTGGGAAGAGCACCAGCTCTGCAGCTCTCATTATTCCCTCCAGTGAAACTGCTGAAGCCAATAAGAAACTCCATGATCACAGCGGATGCCACACCAAGAGGGATGCTGTACTACGGGGAATGTTCCACTGGGCTGCACAGCCTTCAGGACAAAAAGGCAGCTACTGATTTACAGAAGGAGGCATCCAGGTCTCATGCGCAATCAGATGGCACACAGAACTCTGTGCACAGACTCGCTGTAGCAGGTCTGCACAAAGCCCGGTGCCCCCAGCAGCAGCCACAGCGGCAGCACCTGCAAACCTTTAGCAGTGCTGATGCTTGAGCTCCACGTGGACCCAGCGAACCAGCAGCTCAGGGGGTGGGGCCCAGTGTCTGTCCCATACCAGCCGTCTCTATGGGTAGCTCTCAAGTTTGAGAACCACTGCCCTACATGCTGCTTTCCTAGTTCACCTAAAACACAGCTGGATTTTTCAAAATTTTCCTTGCAATGTGTCAGGCAGGTGTCAATTCAATCAGTTGTTGCCCTGGAATCCAGTTTGCATCCCAACATTGGTGGCTCAGATGGTAAAGAATCTGCCTGCAATGCAGGAGACCCAGGCTTGATGCCTGGGTCAGAAAGATCCTCTGGAAAAAGGAATGGCAACCCACTCCAGTGTTCTGGCCTGGAGAATTCCATGGACAGAGGAGGTTGGCGGGCTCAGTCCATGGGGCTGCAAAGAGTCAGACATGACTGAGAGACCAACACACACACATTCTCAAGCCACCACCCGCTGAAACGGTTGGAATGTCTCTTGTTTCTGTGGCACGTTAGTTGTTCTCAGCCCTGATGGCCACTTGAAGGTTACTTGGGGAGCTTTAAAAAAAAGATAGGCGTGCCCAGGCTGTGCATCAGCCTTGGGCACAGAGCCAGCTATTGGTGTTTTTAAAAATTTCCTCAGATGATTGTAATGAGCAGCCAGGGCTGGGACCACCAGCCAAGCGGTCCTGAGCCTTAGCCACACCTCCCTTTACTTCTTCCCTACTTGTCTGACCCTCTTGGAGCCACTTGCAACTATAAAAGGAAATGCCTGCTTTAGAAAGATAGTAAATACAGAGATAAGGAGGTCTGAGCATACAAGGTGCACAGTCCTCAGAGGCTGTGCCACGTGTACAGTGGGGGAATCCAAAAGATGTATAGTGCTTTGTCTTTCAGGTATATGAAGGTAGCCTCATAAAGTTACTTACCCTTGTCTTTCCCACATCACAGGCTGTCTGAGACCACTTGCCTCTTCTAATGGCTACGTGAACATCTCCGAGTTCCAGACCTCCTTCCCAGTGGGAACTGTCATCTCCTATCACTGCTTCCCTGGATTCAAACTCGAGGGGTCAGAGTATCTTGAATGCTTGCACAACCTTATCTGGTCGTCCAGCCCACCCCGGTGCCTTGCTCTGGAAGGTAACACATCTTATCCTTGTGGAAGTTGAATTTTGGCTTATTAAAGTGGAGGTTTCCATAGGAGGTGAAGAGCTGAGAAATTACGATCAGCAAAAACTTTTGTTCCCTGAGTACACATTGCTTGCCTCCGTCCCGAGCAGAGGCAGCAAGCCTGGTCATCTGCCATGAAGCAGTACTTAAACAGCCAGACATAAAACTGGCTTCCCCCATCCTTAGGCTTAAAGGGGACGAAAGAGAAAAGTTTCAAGCGTCAAAGGTTAAACTGCAAAATATTGCAAAGTTAAATGAGATGTCTTCAAAAATTAATTTCTCTGCACCAAACGAAAACAGATTGTATTATGGCATCGTTAATCTCACCCCTCGTTTTATTGTTGTGTCAATGTTTCTTCCTATTTCCATGCGTTTTATGGCTTGGCTGTAAATGTTTTGCTGCAAGCACACACTCGGAAGCCTGAAACCAAGAGATCTTTCCTGCTCGTTTTGGTTAAATATATGTGTTTATTTTTGAGTGTGGTTCACTTAAAGACCACTAATCAGTAGTATGACATAGTGGCCATGGAGGTGGGGGGCAGGGGGCGGGAGTCAAAGCATCCACTGCCAGAATCAAGCCAGTGTCTGTGATTGCAGAGTTTTAAAAACTTCCTAGGCAAGTTGGGCCTGCTGGCTCAGCTTTCACTTTAATTCAGGTCTTGAAATTATGACTGAAGGAAACACATACTGATTTACTTCTTGGCATCTGAATACAGTGGGCAGGAGGGGGAAGAAAAAATGGAGAAATATGGGAAGAGGAAAAAAATGAAAGGAAATCTCTAATCAGGAACGCCTCCAAAACCCATCTGTAGCTTTTCTTGGGAAACAAATCAAAACAGAATAGAACGTAGAAACCAGCAAGTTCTTACAAGCACCATCTCCACGCACGTACCTCAGTGTAGGATGAGGTTAAGATGGGAGGTGTGTTGGGGGTGGAGGGCAGTGATCAGCGCTATCTCCTAAGGAAGACCATGAATTAGAGTGGGTTGGCTGGAGCCATGGAGCCTCCTTGAAGGGGAAGGGAGAAGAGATGAAAGGGAGGGGCGCCTGGTGCTTGGAGAAATGAGGTTGCCAGCCTGGGCCATCAGTGGTCCTGTTCTCCTAGGCTGGTAAGTGGAGCCCCCACTCACCCCTACTTCCCACCCATCCTAAATCTCCTAGGGGATCAGAGCCTACTTATAGAGATGTCAGATAAAGTACCAAAAACCAGTTAAATCTGAATTTCAGATAAACAACAAATAATTGTTTAATATGAACATGTCCTAAATATTGGGTGGCCCTTACTTATGGACAACAATTACTCTTTGTAATTTTTGTTTATCGGAACTTCAGCGATAACTCAGTGTCCTATATTTTCATTTGTGAAATCTGGCAACCCTAGCCTAGAAGGAGAAGGTCATCCCCTCTGTTTCCACAGGGAACCACCGCTGGCAGGTGAGGTGAGCACAGGCTGCCGAAGAATGCAGGCTTTTCTGGTTCCTGGAGGTTTCTCCCTGCTCTGATAACCAGAACTAGAGGACTGGTTATTAAAGATATCATGATACGATTTTATCCATTTGAAATGCCTGTCTTCAAATCTTTTCAAGTTTGGTTTAAATGTATTTCAAACCATCATATTCTGAGCTTCATTTGGGGACTTTGAAAGCAGTTTTTCTGGAGCTTAGGGAGTATGATGTGAATAGGCATAAAACAAACTCTCACTTTAAGGGGCAAAGAGTTAAGGTTATAAACGGGAGGCTGTGACTGACTTCTGATTGGAAATGAGTCTCATGGCTTAAAACCTGTTTCCTTTTCCTCTGCCAGCCTGTGCTGTGATGGAGGGGGACACTAAAAGTCCAGGTGACAGCTGCCTGTGATGAGAAAGCCACCTAATACCGTTTTTTCCTCCATAATAAAGAAGTCTTTATATCTTTATTTTCAATAAATACATGTTTCTTTCAATTACCTGATGCAATTAGTTTGTGAGACCTTTAAATGGTACCCTGGCTAAAGGCACCAAAGGCATGATTCTGAGAGATGCAGAGTGGACTAAAGGACTTTTTGTCCCATGACTTGATAGGAACTGGGTAAGTTAAGCAGTGTGTTAAAATAAAACGTAAGGATGCATGAAAAGCGTATCCAGATACACCTGGGTATTAGAGTTTCTATAACTCTTACTTGAATTGTGTGTCATCTTATTCAAGGGCTGTGCCTTGTTTATGCAAATTGTCAAAGGGTATTCAACATAGACGCACTATCCCAAGGGAATCTACCCACCTCATTAATACATCACCCCCTTCTTTTTTCTTCATGGCAGAATGAAAATGATTGCACTGTGCTGTGAGATCATGATGCTCTTGGGGACTTTGAAATATTAGGCTGTCTGACCCCTGAAGTGACCAGGTCTGCACAGCTGGGCTGGGGAAGCCTTTCTCTGTGAACTTTTTTTATCCCCTTCCCTATCTTGTCTCCCTACTAATCCATCAATCCATCACGTGTCAGTGTACCTGTCACTGCCGCTTCCTCCACCCCCGGAGCTTTTTTCCTAAGCTGCTACCAGCCTGAAGATGGGATCACCAGGATGGTCATGCAGGTGCTGTGGGCCATTGATTACAGTGTTAATTATCATCCAACTGGCTGAGTTCACATCCTGAGTCTCCTACTTAAACAGTTTGACTCAGGGCAAGTCACTTAGCTTCTATCAGTCTCTATGTCCTTGCTTATAAAGTGGGGGAGATGATTATACTTGTGGGACTATGAGGGTCCAGTGTGATAACAAATGTAACACTTATAATGAAGGGCTGGATACATGGTAGGTGGTCAATTAAGTGTCCATCATTATTACTGCTCTTAGAGTCACAATAAAGAAGACTCTGGGCCTGGCTGTGAATGAAGTACCCAGGGCTTTATGCATTTACACTGTGACATTGTTTTGGTCGTTCAGATTCAGTTTTGGTTACTTGCATACTCTTTTTTTCCCTCCACCTTCAAAGCCAGCAGCATAGCGTCTTCCAACCTCCCTCCTCTCTGACCTCTGCTTCCCTTATTCTTTTCTCAAAATTACTGGCATACTTGTAACTGTGTTCGTATTAACATGAATCCCAGATAATAGGAGGAAATATTAAGCAGTAATAAGAATTGCTGTGAATCTTGAGAGCTTACTATGTGTCAGAATGTTTGACACAGTGTCTCATTTAGTCCTCCTATTGCCTTTGTGAGACAAGTACTTTTTTTTTAAAGTATTTATTTATTCAGCTGCTCCAGGGTCTTAGTTGTGGCACACAGGATCTTTGATTTTTGTTGCCATGTGAGGGATATAGTTTCCTGACTGGGGATCGGAAACCCAGGCCCCCTCCCTGCATTGGGAACTTAGAGTCCTAGGCACTGGGCAACCAATAAAGTCCTGACAAATACTATTTTTAATCCCATTTTACTGATGAGCAAAGCCAGGTTTCTAAAGATTCAGTAACTCACCCAAGGTCACACGGCTCCTAAGTGGGGGAATGGGGACTCAAATGTGGATCTTTGCCATCCAAAGCTCATGCTCTTCATCACCAAGGTACATTATCTGATTATGCATTATTCAGTTTGTTCTGATTTCTTTGCAATTCTTACAGCTATTTTTGTTAAAGCATCAAAAAATTCAGAAGAGTGATCACATAGCAAGGGGTTTGTCCTTCTAGTCCAGTTGGCCTCCCTGCAGAACTCCTAGCTTCAGGGGGTCATGAGTCCAAAGGAGACCCTGCTGCCCAGTAGGGGGCATAGAGCCCTCCCCACTGCTCCCCCAAGTGCCCACTGGTCACCCCATTACAGCAGAGCCTCACTTCAGCCTCAGGGCTGATCAGGGATTGTGTCCCCTTTCGCAGACCTAGAGACTGACACCTCGAAGGGTGTCAGGGGCCTGACTTCCACACCTCCAGTTCTGGGCTGGGCTCTTTCTACCTCGTGGTGCCTCCCCGCTCTAGTGGCCTGGAGCAGGCTTTGCTGGTTCCAGCGTCACGTGGCAGCTGTCACACTCAGTGTCAGCAATCCCATCATTGAGGTCTGGCTTCATGAAGGACTTGATAATTTGAAAGGAAAGGCTCTGACAGCTTCACCAAGGGTGGCAAGGATTCCAAGGCCCAGTAGAAAGTTGTGGGTGATGTGTTTCAAGGTCTGGACTGTAGTTCCCAGCTTATGTCTGTTTTCCCACAGCCAGGTTCTGGGTGGGGAGGGGAAAACACCTGAAATCATAATATTTTGGACCAGAATGTGGCTACATCATTTTAAAATACATGAATATATAAATTTGAGCCTGGAAGGAGCCCCTTGGGCTTCTGTGTTCTGGTCTGTCTCACTGTAGGTCTGAGAGCTTTTCCTTATCTCTGTGTATCTTAATTTTTTCCATTCTTAGGCCATCTTCATCTCTGAGGCTCTCATCTCTCTCTTTCGCACATACGTACATGTACACACACACACACTGAATCCAGGCAATCTTTAAAAAAAAACTATGACAGTGAGTGTGGGCCATTTCTCATTTGTAAGTGCTAAGAACTTGGTTTACATTGTCAGCAGTGTTTATTGAACACCTGGTGGGCACAGAGAAACACCAAATTGGGCTCTGGGGAATTATAAAGAAAGAAAAGAACATCATTCCTTACTGTGAAGAGCTTACAGTTTAATGGGGAGACTAAGATGACAAATCCCATTCCCTGGAGATGAGCGTCATCACAGATGGCACCAAGTATGCCTACAGCTAACTTTCCCAGGGGGCCGGTGCATGCTTCTGCTTTGGACAGGGTGGAAGGGAAGTTCTGATAGGTGGCATTACAATTGTAAAATGAAAATTTATATCTGAGGTTTATGAGTTTTGGGGTTCTTTTCCCTGGAGATCAAACAGAATCATGTTTGTGTGTGTGTGTGTGTGTTGGCTTTGGGAAAAGAGAAAGGGTCTAAATATTTCACTCATCCGCAAGGACCATGCATTTTGAAGCTCTATAGAGCTCATTAGCCAAGGCAACATGCATTAATGTGTGTGCGGAGTATGCTGGCCCAGTGGTTTGAAGGTGGAGAATAGGAGGAGATTGATTTCATCCACTATGACTTAGGTGGGGGCTTCCCCAGTGCTGACCTTTCAAAGCAAACCTCACCTTATTAGAAGCTTAATATCCAAAACATTTTGCTTTTAAATCCAACCAGTTCCCAAACTCAGAATGCCCAAACCAGTTCCCCAGGCCTGCCCCTTACCATCCATTTCACTGCTCAATAGTCAGAGATGGAAGCTTAATCAGTTTCAGATTTAGTTACAAGGAAGGCAACAACATTATTTCCGAAGAACCTTCTAGTGCTCAGGGTTTCTTTTAGGTCGGCATCCTTACATAAGAAAAGAAGGAGAAATAAGAAACAGAAAAGCCTTGTTTGGCCAAGTATGAAATAACTTGAAAAGTTCCAGTTTGGGATCAAAACTCAAAGCCAGGTTGGATGGAGAGAGATCCCAGCTCCAGAGCGGCCCTTGGCCTTTGCAAGGTCCTTTCCTCCAGAGTCAAACCCTCTTTCTGGGACAAGAGGCAGCAGTAAGCGTCTCCCCTTCTAGGAGCCCTGCCTTCGCCCAGAAGCGCCTCGGGACTTTAAACGAATCCTGTGTAGAAACAAGAAAGACGGCAGAGGAGCCCAGGCCTCCTCAGATAAGACCTGCCCTGTGTCTTATCCTTGGTGGATAACATTCCAAGGAATAATCACAGTCTGCCCTGTGCCAAGGTGGTTCCCATTCTACAAAAGGAAAATTCAAAGCACAGAAAGGAGACCTGGCCTGGTCTGAAGAAGGCTGCAGTAAATTACTATCCGTGGTGAGATCACCTATTACTGTGTCACCCCGTAAACCATAGTCAGACACGCTACCACAGAGCTGTGCTTCCCAGGCCTGGAAAACAGGAAAATCGCAGGTCCTCCCCTGTCTCCAATACTTTGGCCACCTGAGGAGAAGAGCCGACACATTGGAAAAGACCCTGATGCTGGAAAAGATTGAAGGCAGGAGGAGAAGGGGAGGACAGAGGATAAGATGGTTGGATGGCATTATCGATTCAATGGACGTGAGTTTGAGCAAACTCTGGGAGACAGTGAAGGACAAGGAAGCCTGACCTGCTATAGTCCATGGGGGTCGCAAAAGAGTTGGACACAACTTAGGGGCTGAACGACCTCCGTCATGTGACATTAGCTGGGGAGAAACCCTGCCCGAAGCCACGTGGAGGTCGCCTTGTGACCCCAGAACCATCTTCTGCCATCTGGGCACATATGTGAGTGCACCACCTCTCCTGGTTCCCGACTGTGAAAACTCCTGTATCTGGCAATGTTTGTATTACAGCCACCTTGCCTGTGACCCTCACGGGGTTTTTTATTAGAGGGAGATGCAAAATAGCAAGCAGCCTTGGTAATTTATTGTTCACAAGCAATAGTAAATTACCCTAATACCTTTTCCATGTACTGTTCATACATTACAGCGGAGTGATTACCAGAAAATAGCCGCCTGCGTGTCCTACCAGAGCTTCTCGGGCCTCACTGTGCTTAATTCTCCTCTGTCTCTTTTCTTTACACAAGCAGTAATTGCCACTCTAGCATCTTCCTCTTCTCGGGCACATGTCTCCTTGTACTCAAGAGTAGATTGTGCTGTGGCATCAAGAAGCTTCATTATTCTTTCCTTTTTTTTTCCCCTTCTATATTGAATCCAGAAATACTGATCGTTCTGTCCTAAGGAAACCAAGAGACCTTGTTCCTGTTTTTCAAGTGGAACCAAGTTCTCAGGCTTCCCAGCTATTACATTATAGGCTCTTTTTCCCTTGAATTGTAAGACTCCTGATCTGATACATAGCCCTGGACTGCCCCCATCATCCTCTCTCTCCAGGCCCGTAGCCCCTTGGCAGACTCCGTCAGGCACTTTCCCTTCCTTTTAATCTCCTTGGAAACATGTAACCATCAACCCTCCAGCTCTCTGGGGCTCCTGAGATTTTTTTTTTTCACCTCATTCAATTGCAGAGATTTTACACTGATGTCAAAGAAGAGAAGTGATTCTCTTCCTACCAAAGAGGAGCAAAGGGGGCAAGAGTTCTGGATTGGTGTCTCCCACCAAATCAAGGAAAGACGATATCATCAATGGGGGACTCGGCTACCCCTCCCCCACCACACTGTCACATTCAGAGCTGGGGTCCCAGCAGAGGGGCTCTGGTGTATCTTCTCCAAGGCCCCCACCCCTCAGCTCTCACCCAGGCAGAAAGCCTGTCCTGGGGCAGGGTGAAGGCCCCAGGGGAAGCAGTGGACCTGATGCCAGGCACCATCACTCCCATCTTTATGGAAATGTGTCCTGGGTGCAAGGCACAGGGGTGGGGTTGAATCATCAGAAGCCCTTATGCTGTGGCTCTATTGAAGCCCTTTGTCAGACTGTGTCAGTAAGAATGCTGCAAGTTTTCTGTAGGGGAAGCCACTCATATAAAACAAGAATCCTACACACAGGCTTCTCCCTGGCTCACGGTTCTGAACTGGTCTGAATTCCCCACCTTCGCATGGCTGGGATATCTGAGATCTTTCACCCCTGTTTTGCAGGCTAGGATGCATTCTAGGGGGCAAGGGTGTGGGGACAAGTCTCTTTCACTCACTGAGTTCATGGTTCTCGCTAAAATGTATTTCTGCTTTGCCTTATAGTCTCCTCATATTTTTGGAAAGCTCACAGGCATGCAAGCAGAGTTCTTTATTTTGTGATGTTTAAATGTCAGGTCAGTGAAAGGACCGCACAGCTAAGCAACGACAAAGCTACAGCGAGTGGTTTGAGCTGCTCGCTAGTGGCAGGAGGGTGACTTCATCACACTCAGAAAATAGATGGGCCGATACAAATGGGAAAATCTTGGTGTTTGTCCTTAAACTCGAGAATATCTTCTCTGTCCCTGCTCCAGACAGGATTTATTTCCTTCTTTCCTCTCTGGAAACTTAGATGACTTGTATTTCATAGTAATAAAACCTCTTGCAATCAGGTGCAACACAGAAGGTAATAAATCCCTTCAGTCACTCCCTGCCTTTTGCAGACCGAAGAGTCACTGGGAAGTATTTGGCAGGGTGATTTGGGGGTCATTCCTCCCCAGTGTCTGCCCCAGCCCCCCTTTTCTTCACAAGTGACTACCAAATTTCCTTCTTCTCCCTAAAGTGAGTAGACACTTGGGATGACTGGCAGGTAGAGTAGTCATACCTTTACATCTCTTAGTGTCTTAGGTCATTCTTCTTTTTTTTGGGGGGGGTGGTGCGTAGAACCTATAACATAATACCTGTGTTGGCAATCATTTTCTCCTTCTGTACTGGTGGTTTTGTACAGGAGGGTTTTTGGTTGTTTGGGAGTTTGTTTTTACAAAAAGATGGTTGTTATTGCTTTGTTGCTAAGTCGTGTCTGACTCTTTGCAGCCCTCTGGACTGAAGACCACCAGGCTCCTCTGTCCATGGGATTTCCCAAGCAAGAAGACTGGAGGGGGGTGCCATTTCCTTCTCCAAGGGATCTTCCAGACCCAGGGATCAAACCCACATCTCATGCATTGGCAGGTGGATTCTTCGCCACCGAGCTACCAGGGGAAAAGATGGTGCCCAACTCTAAACTGTGTCCAGTTTTCCCTAAAGTTAAAGCCCTTAGTGGAGATCTGATCATCGGATCTCTCCTCTTCCTCCCTGGGGGTCCTGCAGAAAAGTCTAGGATTTTCTCATATTCTGGCCAGCTTCTTCGATAGATGAGAACCTAATGCATTTTCTACCACTGTCTGCTCCACTCATGGGAAGGGATATAATAGGTCCAGCATTAAGGAGGTGGAAACAGCTGAAGGCGGAAACAGCTGGAATTTTAGAACGAAGCCAATTATACTGGATTTCAGATTTTAAAACTAGTCCTTAGCTCAGGAGATCACAGGCAAACAACTGTGCCGACACCAATCTGTATTTTCCTGCCATAAATATCTTATTGCGAGGGAAATGTTTTTGAATTGAAAAGAAAAGTAAATTTATCAGACGCTGGGAAGTCAAGAACTCTATAGACAACCATGACTAAACTCACATATAATAGGACCCTTTGTGTGTGTGCGGAGTCACTTCAGTCATGTCCGACTCTGTGCAACCCTACGGACTGCAGCCTGCCAGGCTCCTCTGTCCGTGGGATTCTCCAGGCAAGAATATTGCAGTGGTTGCCATGCCCTCCTCCAGGGGATCTTCCTGGCCCAGGGGTCGAACCCATGTTTCCTGTGTCTCTAGCACTGGCAGGCATGTTCTTTACCACTAGCACCACTTGGGAAGCCCAAGAAGACCTTTGCCCTCCCATATTACTTGACCTGTTCAAAGATCCTGTGGTCCTTACAGTTAACTGTAAGTGACTCTCTACTGTTCCCAAAGCAAAGGCTCCCTATCCTGGTTCCTGCCAGCACTGCCCAAAGAGAGGAATGACTGGTATCTCCCCAAGGAGCCTTTAAGGTACCAGGCCCGGGATGCGGTCTCCCTGCATGACTCTTACTCCACTCTGTCACTAACACACAGCTCAGGAAATAACCACTTTCAGGTACACAACTTTTTTTGTTTTCACTTCCCTTTGAGAAAATCTTGGTGTCTAATTATTTCTGTGAGACATCCTGACATTAGCCAGCAAACCCTCCTGTTGTCCCTGGTTCTTTCCCTGTGGACCTGGCCCAAGGGCTTGGCCACTTCCTCCCAGGCCAAGGATAGATGCATGCTGCACTAGCTCCCACAACATAGCAAAGGCTGGGGACTTAAGTGTCTTCCTCATGGTTCTGGGGGCTAGAAGTCCAAAATCCCAAGTGCTGACAGGACCATGGTCCTTTGGGGACTCGAGGTAGAATTCTTCCTTCTAGAGGTAGCCTTGCCATCCCTTGGCTTATAGCAACACCATTCCAATCTCTACCTCTCTCATCACGTGGTGCTCCCCCTGTGAGGTTGTCTTCACATATCTTCCTTCGGTGTGTTTCTTCTCCTATTATAAGGATGCCTATCATATTGTATTAAGGTCCCACCTACTGTAACATGACCTCATCTTAACTTGATTACATCTGCTATACACCCAATTTCCAAATGAAGTTATATTTACAGGTACCTGGGATTAGGACTTCAACAAAACTTTTGGAGCAACACAACTCAACCCACACCTTGCCTTGACTTGAGAAGAAACAGATGCCCCTTGTGTCTTCTTTCTGCCTCTTATTGCTGTTGTTCATTCGCTAAGTCATGTCTGACTCTTTGCAGCCCCATGGCTTCCCTGTCCTTCACTATCTCCCCGAGCTGGCTCAAACTCCTGTCCATCGAGTCGGTGATGCCATCCATCCCCTGCTGTCCCCTTCTCCTCCTGCCTTCAATCTTTCCCAGCATCAGGGTCTTTTCCAATGAATTGGCTTTTGGCATCAGGTGGCCAAAGTATTGGAGCTTCAGCTTCAGCATCAGTCCTTCCAATGAATATTCAGGGTTGATTTCCTTTAGGATTGAGTGGTTTGATCTCCTTGCAGTCCAAGGGACTCTCAAGAGTCTTCTCCAACACCACAGTTCAGAAGTATCAGTTCTTCGGTGCTCAGCCTTCTTTCTGGTCCAACTCTTACATCTGTACATGACTACTGGGAAAATAATAGCTATATCAAGTTTAAAGGGCCATCTGTAAAGCTTCCCAAACCCCAGTTGGCCTGCATTCTTGGACTCTCCTAAGCCCTGTCCTGAGCCCATTCTCGTCAGGGCCTGTCTATAGCATCTGTCACACACTCATGTGTGAAACAGGAGTGCTCTGTGTCCATCAGGATTCCCCCCATCACCTTTCTTCTATCTCTAGAGGCTCCAAGGCTTTTCCAGACTCTAATCCCACTTCTCACAGCCCACATCTTAGCAGATCAAGAAACCATTGCTCTTACACCTGGTCTTTGGGTGACCGACATGCCCTTGCCCCATGGCAAGACTCCAGGAGAGAGCACAGCTTCAGGGTAAGCCTTCTTGCAGGTCAGATCCTAGATGCTCTGTTTATTTGTCTGACCTTTGACAAGTAACTTCCCTTTCTTGAATCCCAGGTCCTTTCTCTGTGTGAATGAGCCCATAGCAGCATCTGCTCTGCAGAATGGTTGTTAGGATGAAGTGGAACAGTACGTGTATGCTGCTCTCACTGGAGGAGCTTGTTGAAAGTTGTCGTTGTCTTTTCTGCTTGTAGTTTCTCTCGTTGGCTCATAATGTAACTACTATGTATACATAAGATTGTTACCAATAATAGTAGCTGTCTGTTTATCAGGCATCTGTTTTTGTGTCAGGCACTGTGCTTGCTGATTTACAGCTACTAGTTCTAATTTTTATAAAAGCTCTACAGTGTAGGTGTTACTATTCCCGTTTTACAGATGATGGAAACGAAAACTACTTCAGAAAGAGGTTAAATGAAATGCCCAAGGTCACGTAGCTCCTAAGTGTTTGAGCCAAGATTCGAACCCAAGAAAATGTGCTTTGCACTATGTAAGGCTGCCTTAGGGTCTTTCGTTCATCCACTGATGTGTTATGCCTTCCTGGCCTTTTTCACACTCTCCTTTCCTGTTCTTCTAGCTGAATTTCCCCCCTTTTTTCAGTTTTCATTGTCCACAACTTCTAAGCCAGCAGTTTTCAAATACATTCAGATGTCAGAAGAGCGTGGTACTTTTCACAGACTAGCTTTTTTTTTTTTAACAGAACACTAAGAAATACCGTGTAAGCCTTAGAAGTACTTGTGCTAGGAGGAAACATAGCTGTTTATTTTCTATGTACGGTATAGGACCATACACAAAAGTATACACGGGTACACACATACATTCACTCACACTCAGCTAGGAGCCAGGCATAAGGAAGGGCTTCCCATTATCAGGAACTTGCTACTCAATTCTGTTTTCCTTCATCTGCTGGGATTTGATTACAGAAAAGAGCAAGAAGGCATGAGAAATTTAATAAAACATTTATGGGATAAAAGCTTGAAATGCAGAAAATCAATACATTGAAGTATCAGCATGGTTCCTTTGTCCAATTTATGGGAAAGGAACTTAAAAATACACTGGCAACATTGTATATTCAGCATGATCTCTCAGCGGGAGGGGTTTGCTAATTGCAAGGAGAGGTGGGAGGGATCCACCCTAAATGCTGGCTTCCCTATGGGCTTTCTGGGTTAACTTGTGTGTCCCTGTGCGTGCTCAGTCATGTCCAACTCTTTTCGACCCCATGGACTGTAGTGTGCCAGGCTCCTCTGTCCATGGGATTCTCCAGGCATGAATGAACCCACTGGAGTGGGTTACCATTTCTTACTCCAGGGGATCTTCCCAACCCAGGGATCAAACCCGAGTCTCTTGTGTCTCCTGCATTGGCAGGCAGATTCTTTACTACTGGGCCATCTGTGTGAAAGCCCCACACACCTTTTTCATCCTGGGCCCCGGATTTCTCTCCCTTTCAAGTTAAGGACTTCCTTGGTCCAGTGATTAAGACTCTGAACTTCCAATGCAGGGGGCATGGGCTCCATCCCTGATTAGGGAAATAAGATCCCACATGCCATATAGAGCTGCCAAAAAAAAAAAATAAATAGAATTAAATTTTTCTTAAAAAAGTCAAACCTGCCTCTGGTGGGAGAAATCTGGATGATTTTTTTAAAAAATTAAGATGCCCTGATAGCCATCAGATGTTCCAAGAGTAGGAATCCTATTTGCAAAGACATTCCCAGACAACCAAACACTTTGACACCACAGATGTCTTGTGATTTATTTTCGTGTCATGGTGAGTGAGGCTAAACTCAGCGTAGCCTCTGGTCTTCAAGTCACTACAAAGAACGAAGAGTAGTACCTCATCGGTACCCAAAAACACGTGTTGGCTTTAGATGCTGACGCCAGCCTCCCTCCGCTGCCCGAAACTGTCAGAGCAAATCATGGTTTTATACCTGCTCCCTCACCTGTGCGCTCCTGCATGTTTTCAGTATGTCTCCAAAACCAGGCACACTTCGGGGTTCTTATGTGAAACCATATTTTTTGTTTTTGGCATTGAAGTTTCCTGGTCCTCATCAGACGCATTGTGTCTTTCTTCAGGGACACCGTAATGTGGTGACTCTGAGATGAAAAGCAGGCCAGAACCCCTCCTTTGGGGCTGCTGAATAATACTGATCTTAAATTTCATCTGTCTGCATGTCTCTGAGCAAGTCAACACAATGTTCTATCCGATCTGGAAATAAGCAAAGGTCCAGCCTCCTCATTTGCTTCCTTGAGTGCACACATTTATTGGCCTTTTGTGTTGTTACAACAAAACCAAAGTGGAAAATGTTACATGCGGTATAATGTTTATTGATTTTCCCTGAGCTGAAAGCAAGGTTTTGGACGTAGCCTTGGAAACAGCTATGATTTTGGCATGGAGGGTGCCAGCCAGCTTCCTGGAATCATTACTGCCAGACTTGGAACCAGCCAGTACAGTGGCAGTTCTGATTATTGGAAGCCAGCAGCAGTCCTGAAGGCAGAGGTTTGCCTGGTTCCGTCCGTGGATAGAGCAATGCCTGCTCTCTTCCTCTAGAGCTGCTGCAACATCATGGTGCTGGTCTTAAGATGGTGATGCCTTTGGACTTGAGACACAGAATCGCCAGCCGGCGCACCACCTCCCCATGCTCTGCCAGGCCAGCTGAGGGCCAGAGTCTATATTAAGAGTGACTTCTCTCTCCTCATCACCGCTGAGCTCAGCTACAAAGCTTCCTCGAGGTCTGGGCAGCGCTTCTCAGACTGGACTGTGTGTGTGAATCACGTGGGAATCTTTCTAAAATGAAGTTTCTGATTCAGGAAGCCTGGGGTTTGGCTTTAAATTATGCATTTTCTAATAAGCTCCTGGCTGATCCCAAAGCTGATGGTCCATGGACGGCAGTTGGAAAACAAGGGTCTCATGGAAGTAAAGACTCCAACCCGATGCCATAGCAATTTAATTCTCTGGCTCTACTGCATGTTGTAAGCCTTCCATCCCAGAAGGCGAGAACAGAGGAAAATTCATCTCCCCAGCTTTCAACTCTGACCACCCAGGGGAAGCATCTGGGCAACTTTGAAGACCTGGCCACACTGAGGACCCACCCCAGACCAGTTAGAGCTGATGTGCAGGGTTGAAGGACCACTGACTGAAATCACCAAGATGCTCTTCAGATGTAGTGCTAACATGGCAGGGAGGGTGGGTACCCGTCTTTTTAGCAGTGAACTGCAGGAAAGTGAGTTCCATACTGTATGTATGGTAGACTCATTCCTAGAACAAGGTTTCCAAAAGAGAATATTGGCTTGAACAAAATAGAAGCATATTTTCACATGTGAAATCAGTGTGTGAGGGTGAGCCAGTGCCTCCTTTGCATGCAGTCATTCAGGAGCCAGTGGAGCCTCTGCTGTTTTTGAGGTGCAGTTTCTAAGGACCCTTTGGGGGGTTGTCTCATTCTAGAGCCAGAAGCTTGGGAGAGTTCCGTGGATCAGACCTGGAGGAGGATTTATCACTTCTGTTCATATTCCATTGACGAGAACACAGAGAAAGAAAGGATGCTGGGCAGACAGCTCTGTGCCCAGGAAGAAGAGGGGAATGGGATTGTGGGAGCAGCTGGCAGCCACCAGCACCAGCCCTGTGGGGTTGATCTGGGGACACACAGTGACGGGCTGGCTCCTCCCTATGTGAGGACCAGCGGGGGCTGGGTGGCGCACGGACCTTTGGAAGACTAAGAATGGAAACAGGCAATCCAAATACCTGGGCTCATGGCTCAGAAGGATTAAAACAAATAATTAGCACTTGTCATGTTCTACATTCTTCTGTCTCCCACCCCCCCACCAAAATAATTTCTGTGAATGTTCATGAGACACACAGACTATTTTTAAACTTCATTTTCCTCTTCTGCACATAATGAAATATATAAATGGGTGAAGGACTGTGATAAGGGATGTATAATTCTCAGCTTTAAGTCTCCCCTCCCCAGGCAATGCCTCACTTCACACTGCCTTCAGAGAGTGAGAGCCTTCAGACCGAAAGTTCCCCACATCTCCACCACCCTGGCTTTGATCCACTCGTCCCTGCGTGCAGCTCTGGTTTCCTCCCGCTCCTGTCAAAGGCCAGTCTGTCCATTGATGGACACAGGACCAGAGGTCCTTTCACCTTCATGATGCCCTTGCGTTCCCCCTCCAACCCTGCATCGCCAGCCTGGTCCTCCGCGTTGGTCTGCTCCCATAGAAGACATATAACCAAGGTCCACAGCGCCTATGGGGGTGGGCGGGGTCCCCGCCCCGCCCTCAAGCCATCCTATTGGCTGCTCCTGTGCAGCCAGTCTCCCATTGGACTCTCTATAGCTCTGTCATTCCCACCGCAACCCTCCTCAGCTCACACTGCCCCTCTTCCTCTGGCCACTCATCACTCTACTGAAATCACTTACCTCAAGGCCAGCAGGGACTAACATGTGGCCAAATCCAGGGTCCCTATCCTGTCTCCATCTTTCTCAGCTTGCTGGAAACTACTCCTCCTGCTCAGAAGTTTTCCTATCTTAGTTTCAGGTGATTCAGTGGTAAAGGATCTGCCTGCATTGCAGGAGACACAGGTTCTGTCTCTGGGTCAGGAAGATCCCCTGGATGAGGAAATAGCAACCGGCTCCAGTATTCTGGCCTGGAGAATCCCATGGACAGAGGAGCCTGGTGGGGCTACAGTCCATGGGACCTCAAAGAGTTGGACATGACTGAAGCAAATGAGCATGCATGCATGCATCTTAGTTTTGGTGGTCCATCCCAGTCTGCTTAGCCAGTCAGTCTCTTTTTCCCTCAACTGATTTCTCAGTCTTTCGATGGGGACCCCTCCTCTTTTCTCTCCATCTTCTCTTCCTGGGTGAGTTCACCCAGT
This sequence comes from Bos grunniens, assembly GCF_055505025.1. Taxonomy (NCBI): domain Eukaryota; kingdom Metazoa; phylum Chordata; class Mammalia; order Artiodactyla; family Bovidae; genus Bos; species Bos grunniens. Next base: position 54,396,285 of record NC_141180.1, read on the forward strand.
CTTGTGGATTTGAGTCTTATCTCTAAGCTCATCACTCCTGAATGTGGGTTTTTGTGTTTTTTTGGCCTTGCCGGGTATCTTGTGAGATCCCAGTTTCCTGACCAGAGATTGAACCCAGGCCGTGACGGTGAAAGCCCTGAGGCCTAACCACCCAGCTACCAGGGAACTCCCCGATGCTTGAGTTCTTTAGTGACCATGGGCACTTTCTCCTGCTGCCTGATCGACACCCAGATGACTGTCTCACTGGCAGCTCAGATGTAACCAGTGCAAAGCCAGACTCTCACTACCTCTCACTTCACACAAAAGAAAGAAACAAAAACCTGACGTGGTGGACAGTATCACCGTCTTACCAGGTGCTGATGGCAGAAATCTGGGGTCATCCTGGGTTTTTCCCTTGGCCCCAAACTCCATCTCTCAGTAGGTCCTGTTGTAGAAACAGAGGGTTCTAAAATAGATTCCATCACTCTCCTTCTCACTGTGTTCCTGCCACGTCTGGGTCCAGGAGGCCACCGTCCTCTGTCACCCGGTCGTGGCAGCAGCTACCTGACAGCCTCCTCACCTCCATCCCTGCTCCCTGGCTTCCACAGAGGAGCTGGCGCTTCCTGGTGAAGACAGGTCTATGCCGGCTCTTGCCAGTGTCCCTGACACTCAGGATAAAATCTCTGCTTCCTGCCACGGGGCCCAGGGGGCCGCCCCCACACGCCCTGGCTGCCTCTTCACCCTCGCTGTGCAGCCCCTCCCCTGTCCTGTCATGGCCACCATCCCTTCCTCCCTTCAAGCCTCCAGCTTGCCCCCTCGTGTGTCACACCCTCTGCCCGGGACGTTCCTCCCCGCACATCTTTGACCACCTGTCCCAGATCAGGGTCCTTGCCTTCAGCTGCTCTGATTTCTGGGGGATCCTCAGTTTCTTCATTGTGGGGTGCACACAGCCACTGTCCTCTGTCCCTTCTCCATCCCTAAAGGGAGCAAGGTGGCCTGGCCTTTTTTTAAGTTTTTGTACTCTTGGTTCTCTAATCCCCTGTCAGGACCAGCTTACATTTGGGCGTCTTGTGTGTAAAAGAACATCCGGCTTCCTTTGGTCCTAGGCGCCTTCTAGACCCTTGGGGGCAGGTTGCCCATGCCGCCTCCTGTGTGTGAGACTTAATGTGGGGTTGATGTCTTTTCCAACAGACAGAGGCCAGGCCTCCTCCAGCCACATCAATATTCATTTGTTTACTTACTTATCCTCTGTCTCTCCTAGGCCCCAGGAGGACAGAATCAATATCATTATCTAGTTTCAGTGGTGGTCCAAGAAATATGTAAGTAAGTGAATTAAGAAATGAGCAAGGGACTTCCCTGGTGGTCCAGTGGTTAAGAATCCACCTTGCAGTGCAGGGGACATGGGTTCAATCCCTGGTTCGGGAACTTGGATCTTGCAGGCTGCAGTGCAACTAAACCCACACGTCACAGCTGCTGAGCCAAAGCACCCCAACTAGAGAATCTGTGCATTGCAACAAAAGACCCCATGTGCTGCAACTAAGACCCAACGCAGCCAAATAAGTAAATATTTTTTAAAAATTAAAGAAAGGAGTGAAAGACTATAAGCAGGATACTTGAACAAGAACGTGAAGAGGCTTTTCCTTCAGAGGGTCTGAAATACAGCCTGTCCGGGTAAAATCACTTCCTATATCTATGCCCAGGCAGGTGCTCCAGTGCTGATAACGCAAAACAGACAGAGGTGCTTGAGGAATCTTTTTTTTTTTTTTTTTGCACTTAGACATATATCAGCCTTTCCTTCCAGCTTCATTTCCCTCAGGCAATAGGCTTAGTTAACCTTTCCCAAGTTCAGACAGTGGGTGTAGGGACCCGAATGGATGGAAGGACAGGAGGGAAGCTGTTTGGGATTGATTTGCGTGTAAGCAAATGGAAATGCTCCAGCCACACACGGGTGGGTGCGTGATGTGGGCCCACCGTACACAAGATGGCATTTGTTGCCTGACTGTGGAGCCCTCTGACCCCTCCACCCTCATGTCCTGTGGTCAGCCACACTCATCAGAGAGGCCAAGAGTCCCCTATAGGAACCATCAGAGGCTGGAGAGATGGAATTGGTGACTTGGGTAGGAGAAGGCAGCCCTTCCCTTCCTTCTTCCCACCCCCTACCACCAGGCATCCTGCCGCTAGGTGGAAAGGGCTCTTTCTGGGGCCAGAGCTGAAGGTGAGGGGCAGGAGGAGCCTCTAAGAGTGATGCTAGGGGCCTCGGCAATGTGTGGGAGCATTTGGGGTTGTTCCAGTGCCCTGGAGGTGCTGCTTGTATCTCCTGGGCAGCCAGAGACTTAAACCCCTGTGGTTCATGAGACCGCCCGTCCCTCAAGGAAGCACTGCCTGCCCCAGGTGCCACCGCAGCCCCACGGAGAGGCTCTGTGGGGCTCAACCCTGGCTTCTTCTGGGTTTGCTGAGATGCTGTGTAATATTAAGGAAGGAATCTGATTTCTCCTGACCCTGTAAAGGCTGCTCCTATAAAGGGGAGATGGTGGGTGGGCTGTCTTCTCTCGGGAAGACTGAAGAGTGGGTTTCCAGAGGGGCAGTCCTTCCGAGTCTGGGTGTGTGAGCTTTGGTCCAGCACAGAGCAGCCAGGCCACCCTGGACCCACTGATGCCCATCCATGGAGGCCACTGCCCATGGCCGTCACTGGGCCAGGTCTGCAAAACTTCCGTAACTCTTTGAAGAGCCTGCAGAGATTTTTTCCAGCTGAGGAATAGAATCTTCCCGAGTTTCATTCGTACCCATGTTTCAGGAGGAAGTCCTGAGCATCTTCTCGCTCATCCCCCTACCCCTGCCTCATGCTTCATTGGCCATGCCTCAGATTGGCAGCTGCTGAATTTTACTCTAACATTGGGTTTAATTCTCTCCCCACCCCCACATTTACCTTTCCTCAACTAGCACCCCACAACTCTGCTCTAAATGCTGTCCAAATGCATTAAAGGATGTTCAAGTTAAACATGCATTTCACCAGATACCCTATTGCCCCAGATCTGCACACCTGTTAGGTGCATCGTGGGAGGAGACAAACAGCCTTGTCCCAAACGTGTTAGGAACTTTGACCTCTTTATTTCAGTGTATGTCTTTTCTTTTCTTTTTTTTAACACCAAAAATATTTTGTATTAACAATGTTGTGATAGTTCCAGGTGAATAGCGAAGGGACTCGGCCATACATCTATCAGTGTATTTCTTAGAGTCAGGACTGGCAAAGCCCTGTCGCCTTTTACTAAGACATCTGGATGTGAAAGTGTTAGTCACTCAGTCTTGTTTGACTCTTTGCCACCCGCATGGACTATAGCCCACCAGGCTCCTCTGCCATGGCATTCTCCAGGCAAGAATACTGGAGTGGGCTGCCATTTCCTTCTCCAGGGGATCTTCCTGACCCAGGGATCACACCCACGTCTCTCATGTCTCCTGCATTGGCTGATGGGTTCTTGCCATCTGAGCCACTGGGAAGCCATCATGCACACCGATCTTTGTGCTGTGCTTTGTTGTCATGAAGCTTTGATTAACTTACTATCGCGTCTCAACATTTTCCCCTGCTAAAGAACAGGGATCAGAAATGGCATGAACATGGCCTCTCTTTGCCCGTGGGAGAGTGATGGGGGAGGAGGCGGCCTCTGGCTTGTCATGAAGACTCTGCAGTTTTCATTCACTTGATTCGCAGGTGTTTATTAAAAAATAGTGCAGGATGCTGTCGGAGTGACAGTTTACAAGACACAGTCCCTGCTCTGAGAGAGTTGACAGATCTGTGTAAGTAGGAGGAGTAGAAAATGTTCAAAGTGCCTGGGAATTCTGAGATCATGCCTGGTGGTCCGGAGGGCTTGGTGAGGAAGCTGGTGTTTGTGCTGGAATTAAACCTAAATAGGTGGAAATAGCCAGAAGTGGGTGAGGAAGGACACTCAGCAGGTGGTGAGGGGGGCTCCTAAAGAAGGGGAGAGGAGGCTGCCGGAGGGGTGCTGAGGAGGCTGGGTGGGAAGGAGGGCTTACTTAGGAGAAATCATAGGCCTGTGCCTGGCATTTCCAGCCCCAACTCTGGCCATCCCAGGGCAGACTGAGGTTCCCAGAGCCCTGCACCCCAGCTTCCACCCCTCAGTCCAGCCCATAAGAGACTAGCTATGGTGGTAACTGTACTCTGCAGCCATGTGGGTAGGTAGGAATTTTCCTGCTGATCAGGAAGGAGCCATCGCCCTCATCATAATGCCAGGGGCAGAGTGGTGACTCCAGGTAGACAGTAATTATGGTCCATTTCCAGCCGAGCCTCAGCCAATTCACTTGCATTCCGCCTGCAGCCACCCAAGGTTCAGACTTCAAGTTTCACAAAACCCATAACTGTTGCTAATAATTTCTGAAGTTGTGAGAAACATTTAGAAAAAAATAGAATTGATGGAGAATTTTTGTTCACACCACCCACGGGTTTTCGCGGGTTATTATTTTGCCTAGAACTAGCAACTGCTAAGCCTGAGCCTCCAACTGAGCCTAAGCGAGTGCTTAGGAAGGGCAGTTGCCCTTTGATCAACCAGAAATTCTAGGCACTACTGTGCTGTTTCTGTGCTAACTTCCTGTCTGCCTCTCAGGGACAGTAAGAGAGGACAGGGGTAGCAGAACTCACTTTAACCCCATGGCGTTGTTTACTTGCTGTCGTGTCTGACTCTTTGTGACCCCATTGACTGTATCCTGCCAGGCTCTTCTGTCCATGGGATTCTCCAGGCAAGAATACTGGAGTGGGTTGCCATTTCCTTCTCCAGGGGATCTTCCTGAACCAGGGATTGAATCCGCATCTCCTTCATCTCCTTTATTGACAGGTGGATTCTTTACCATTGAGCCACCAGGGAAGCCCTTAACCCCATGGTGAGAGCCTGTGATGAGAGGAGGAGTTCCCTGAGCTTAAGATAACCCCAAACTGTTATTTTAAAATAAGCTTCCCAAGTTTATAATTAACTTCCAAGTTAAAAGAACACTCCCCACCTTCTGTGCATACCAGGATGCATAGGGGGTTCCTTTTCAGCAAAGTTGATGGCCAGCCAGGTGCAATTGCTAGAAACACTGCAAAATGTGAAGATAAATGTTTCTACTTAGGGGGCAAATACATCTCTATTAGCAACCGATTATGACATTCTCAGAGTCAAAGCCTCTACCCTGGATGGTTTTTATCTGGCCTCTGAGAAAACCTGCTGGTGAGATGCTTCCTGATTCCCTCCAGGCATGTTTGGAGCCCACCTGCTGCAATCCAGATATCCTGATTGTACAGGGTCTGGTAGTGCCTGGCGCAGGAGGGTGGCCTGGGCACCCAGCGAGTTTGGACACCAGTGACCCGGAGCGCTGTTATTTGTTAAGTGCCTGTTGTGGTCTGGACTCTTGTGTTACGTACGTTCCATGCACTTTCTAATCCTCACAACAACCCTAGGAGTTAGGAATTGTTTCCTTCACTACATGGGTGGGGAAGCTAAAGCCCAAAGAAGTTAAGCAAACTGCCTAACCCCCCTGACTTGGCAGTGCAGAGCTGGGATTTGAACATGAATTTGGGACCCTCCATGCCCGAATGCACATGCTGTACCACCCACCTCCTTTTTTGAATACAGGACCCAGTCAGCCCAGGCCTTCCTCAGCACATCAGGGACCACCTGCCTCAGTGTCCAGGTGATGATTTGAACAGCTCTTTATCCTCCAAGTGAGGGAAAATGCTGCTGAAAACTGTTGACCAGAAAAAAGAAAAAAAACGCACAACCTGAGAGCTGTGAGTTCAGTTTGATTTGGGGCCAAATGAGGACTGTAGCCTGGGAAATGGACTCTCAGATAGCTCCGAGGAACTGTTCTGAAGAGGAGAGGGGCGGTCAGTACATATGTGACTTTGGTGACAAGGGATGCGTGCAGGCAAGCACAGGTCTTGGCAGAAGCTTGCTGCCAGTCACCAGAAGCAGATGTCCCCATTAATGATTTTGATGCTTTTCTTGATGTGAGAAGATGCAAGACATTGGGCTCATAAAATCTGAAAATATCTAACTATCTGAAGGCTGTTCTGCTGGTTTGTCCTGGAGCACAGAGTGCCTCATTCCTGATCTCCACCCTGAATTCCCTTCAGGTGTGGAAGATCAGTGACTGCAGTGGCTAGTGCCGTCATTCTTGAAGAATCAAGTGGAGAGCGACAATTTTTAGTCAACAGAACACACTTGCATATATTTATAGGGCCTCTTCTGACCTTTTGTGACGTTTTCAGGACCTTGAAAATATTCTGGTGATTTTCTCATCCTAGGGGGACCCTTGAGGATTGTCTGGAAGGCTCCTAGCAGGAGAGCCCTACTGCGCTGTATACCCTTAACCGTGGAAAGGGCCTCCTCTCCCAGCAGAGGTCCAGCCTCCCCGTGAGCCTCTGCAGCGCTGGAGGGCACCGGTGGAGGTGCAGAGGAGGGGGACGCCTGGGGGCCACGGGAACCTGGCTGCCCTGGAGGCCGCTGAAGTGGCAGACATCTGTCAGGCTGACATCTCTGTCAGGCAGATATCTCTGTCAGCCTGACCTCAGAGGGAACATCAGACCTCCCCTTAACTCTGGTGGCCAAGGCATCCCCTAGCCCAGGAAGGCGGCTCTGAGAGCCTGGTGGCCCCTCCCTGGGCTGGATACATGTGGACACTCTCCCTTCACTGTGTTCTTCATGGAAGAGTCATTGCAGAAGGAGAGGTCTTTGCTACGAATCCCAGCTGGCATCCCAGGCCAGCTCACAATGCTGGTCTTTCTCTCGCTGTCCTCGTCCTTCCCTTCCCTTTCCTCTCCTGCTGCCTTGATCACCTCCTGGAGAGGCGCATGGAACACCCTGGAGGTAGTGGATTTGGCAGAAGCTCTAACTTGTGGAACTGGAAATGCATCAGGTGATGGGACTCCACGGCCCTGGGCAGCTCTATGGAGGGCATGCATCTGCCAGGAATGGGAATGCCCTGGAAAGCCAGAGAATGCCCTGGAAAGCCAGAGCCCCGGTCCCTACTCTGCCAGTGTCCGCCTATGGGACCTGAGGTGTAGTCACCTGCCAGCTACCATGCATGGAGCATGCCCTGGGCCTGTGGGCCTCAGACACTGTCTTGGACCTTCCCCTACCACCTGCTGGTCAGCTGCCTCCCCACTGGCTTTGTCCAGAAGGAGTGTGGGCAGGGGAGAGGCTGGGGCGTTTCCTGCTGACCCTCTCTGCCCCGGCAGGGTTGGGGGGGCAGGGGTGCGTATCTCTGACAGTGTCTGAGCTTCCTCAGCCTCCAGGTCCCACCAGATACACCTTCACAGCTCCAACTTCCACAGGAGCTCAGCCACTAGGCACTGTCATCCCACCTGCCCACTGGCGGCAGTGACTTCCCGCTTCTGCTCATCTCAGGAGCCTCATTGCCCACGTTGGTTTTCCCATCATCCGCAGAGGCAGTTGCCTCATTATGGCCCTTCTCTGTAGATCCCTGGATCCTGGTTGTCCCTGGCTGCCCACTTTACGTCATGTCAGCTCTGAAAGGAGGCCTGGCCAGCCTTTCCCAACCCTCAGACACTCCCATTTCACAGATGAGACCACTGAAGCTCAGAGGGAAGAAGTGACTTGTTTGGGGTCACTAGGCTGGTGAGGAGTTGAGCCAGAACTCAGCCCAAGCTCTTTCCTGTTCCTCTAGCCGCTCCTGGAGGACTTGACCTCTCTGAGTTTCTGTCTCCCCAACTCTGGAAAAAGCCAGCAGGAACTGCCTTGCAGCATCCTTTGCAGAATGAGAGATAGTGTCTGTTAAGACCCTCCAGGCCCCAAACCATGGAACATCCCCATCAGGTGGGCCCATTTAGCTGACCGTCTCCAGGGGGCCTGGGTTGCTGCTAGAAGAGAGCTCCAGACATGCCTTCTAGCAGCCCGAGTGGGGCGGGCAGCTCCCTGCAGACACGACTGCATGGGGTGAGCTGAGGCCGGCCTGTGCGTCTCCTCTGGCCGGGGCTTGCGTGCGCCTGGGAAGAGGCTCAGAAGTTAACTCTCCCCTGTTTTGGTCAAAAGCTCATAGCGGTTTCCACAGGTGTAGGTTTGTAGCTGGCCTCGATGGTCTGGGCTGTGATTGTTTCTTGAGGTGTGTTTAAGGGCCACGGCAGCTCCTCTTGTTGAGGAAAGGGAGCTCTTTGTGGGAAGAGGTGAAAAAGCACCAACTCCACAGAAACCATCTTTCTGGATCCAGAGATAGAACTGTTCTTATCTTGCATCCCAGAGTTTGGATTTGTCAACTAAAAAAGTACACAATATGAGGATTTTGAGTAAAGTTTTATTTGGAGCAAAATAAGGACTGCAGCCCGGAGATAGCTCTGAGAGACTGCTCCAAAGAGGCAGTGGGGGAAGGTCAGTATATAAGATTTTGGTGAAGGGAAGAGTTCAGTGCAGTCAAGCGCTTACTTTACAAAAGGTTTTCTGCTGGTCACAAGGAGCTGATGTCGCCACGAAGGAATCTAGACCTTTTCTAGATATGAGAGGGTCCCTGGTAGTGTCACTTGCTGAGTCACGTATGACTCTTTGTGACCCCATGGACTGTAGCCCGCCAGGCTCCTCTGTCCATGGAATTTCCCAGACAAGAATCCTGGGATGGGTTGCCATTTTCTTCTCCAAGGGATCTTCCTGACCCAGAGATCGAACCCAGGTCTCCTGCGTTGCAGGCAGATCCTTTACCATCTGAGCCACCAGGGAAGCCCTTTCTAGATACGAAGAGATGCAAAAATCGAGATCATGAAATCAGTTCCTGAAAATATCCAACTCTCTAAAGACCTGTCCTGTGAGATTCCCTGGAGCACAGAGCGCCTCACTCCACCCTGAACTCCCTCAGGGGGCGTTGGAGGTCAGCAGCTGCAGCAGCACGGGGTTCAGTCTCCACAGCGGCAGATGGCAAATGCCCATCTTGTTGTTCAGTCACTGGCAAATGCCCTTGGCAAGTGCCAATTGGTAGTTGACAGGTTCAAGAGAGGAAACAAACCAACTTTTTCTCCCCCTAAAAATCATAGAATGTGAGGGTCAAAAAAAATTATCAAGGGCAGAATAAGCTTCCATTTTACAGAGGAGGAAAACAAGGCTTCAGTTGGGTTAAGTGACCTTTGTGAGGTCACGTGGCATGTTGGTGGCAGAACCAAGCCCAGGGCCCAGGCCTCACCCCCACTAGTCGGGGGGTCTGTGATGGGGAGGCTGTGGCCTGGGCCTGCACGGAGCCGCCTGTGTGGCATTGTCCAAATTCCAGGGGGACATTTGAGAATCAGGTCAGGGACACCCAGGGATTTGGATAGTCCCAGATTACTCCTGTAGCTGCAGAAACAAGCTCAGTCTCGGTGATGATTTTGCCCATAAATATCTTAATTTTATTTACTAGGTTGTCTGGCACGTAATAGCATGCGTTATTAATAGAGGAGCTTAATGCTATCTATTAGGTAGGCATACTCTTTGCCATGGAAGATGAACATCTATTTTACGATGTAACTTACAATGCCGTATGACAGCCGCACGTGCTCAGAATCTTGTCACAGGCTTCCGTCTGACCTCACGTGAAGGGACAGGAGTCGGGACGATCTTGCAGACAGCTCAGCATCACTAGAATGATGATTCGTGTATAAGCGCATCTCCGAGTGAGGTGTTCTCCGAGCTAGATCTCTGTTTTGAGGGTCCAGACAGGATAAGCATGTGGTTCTGAAACTCTTATTCTCCCCAACTGCCCAAGTCTGTCCGCTACCTCCAATGGTGAGTCACGGCGATTTCATCTGCCACCCGCGACCTTGCGAGCGCTACAACCACGGAACCGTGGTGGAGTTTTACTGCGACCCCGGCTACAGCCTCACCAGTGACTACAAGTACATCACCTGTCAGTACGGGGAGTGGTTTCCATCCTACCAGGTCTACTGCGTCAAGTCAGGTGAGCACGTGGAGCGCGTCCCTGGACCAGGTCCAGACGACACACAGCAGCCAGTGGCATGTCCTGGGCCCTGGCCCTCCTCGCCCACACACAGGCTTAGGAACAGGATGTAGACGTTCATCTTTGTGGCTCCATGTGGCCGATGCTTCCCGACCCCGGTCGGGAGCATTAACCCACCCGTGCCCAGGTTAATATGCTGACCCTCTGAATGGGGTCCCTAGACCCCAGCACCCATGGAAGAACCCAGCCACTGTGGACTCTGTCTTCTCCCAGCCTTGTCCCCTTCCCCGGACAAGGACACAAGCTCAGGGTGTGACCCAAGCAATGTAAGACTCTGCCTTTCTCTTACGCTCAGAACACAGATGATATAATTATGGGCAAGACCTGCTCTCACTTTCAAAAACATAAGCCTTTTGCAAGCTTCAGTGCTTCCTGTTGTTGTTCAGTCACCCAATTGTATCCAACTCTTTTCAACCCCATGGACTGCAGCATGCCAGGCCTCCCTGTCCCTCACCATCTCCCGGAGTTTGCCCAAGTTCATGTTCATTGCATTGGTGATGCCATCCAACCATCTCATACTCTGACGCCCTCTTCTCCTTCTGCCCTCCATCTTTCCCAGCATCAGGGACTTTTCCAGTGAGTCGTCTGTTCGCATCAGATGACCAAAATACTGGAGCTTCAGCTTCAGCATCAGTCCTTCTATGTTCAGCATCAGTGAACATTCAGTGCTTCCTACTTGATAACAAATGACTAGCAAACCATCCTCACCACTGGCCTCAGAGCATCAGTGTAGGGACCCCGTGGTGAAGACCTGGGCACCAGTACACCACTGTCTCCTGCCTGCCCCGATCCTGCCTGCTCACCCTGGTGTTTTCCAGGCATAGCCATGGCTGCCTGCCCCAAGCTGATGGCTGCACACCTTCCCCCTGGATGTGGCACGTGGGGGAAGCATTCGCTCACACAGCACACGTGGAGGCCCATCAATGCTCACATGAACCCATGCAGGAGAGGGGGCCCACCCAGCCATCAGTGTGTGGGCACCCCAGCGCCCAGCACAGCCCGGCAGCCTCACAGCCGCTGTGTTCTCTCTTCCGGCAGAGCAAACGTGGCCCAGCACCCATGAGACCCTCCTGACCACGTGGAAGATCGTGGCATTCACGGCAACCAGCGTGCTGCTGGCGCTGCTGCTCGTCATCCTGGCCAGGATGTTCCAGACCAAGTTCAAGGCCCACTTTCCCCCAAGGTCAGTGCCGCGGCCCTGGGCAGCCCACAGCCACCCAGGCCAGGCGCAGTGCAGCTGCCTAGAGCAGCAGAGAGAAAGGATGGTCAGCCTCGAGGGGTGCAGAGCCCAGCATCTGAGGGGAGTAGGGGGAGGAAGCCAACATGCCTTCCTGCGAGGTTTTGGGGTCTGTGCAAGGTGGAGACAGACTCATTTCCTTCTTTCCGCCTCGCTCTCCCCCTCCAACCATGAACCCCTGTCGCCCTCTTTCCCTGGCTAGACATTCTCAGGGCAGGCCTTGTACAGGGTGCAGAGAAGGGGAGCAGAGTCAGAGATGCACGCCCCACGCCTCCCCACCCCCAGGGGCACCCCCATTGCCCACTGTGTGCCCGTGGCTCTTGAGTTATGTACCTTAGAGCTTCCAGGCCATGAAGGAGGACAAGAAATACACAGAACTAATTAGGGACGAGGTCCAAGGTGCGTGACCCAACAGAGCTTCCAAACCGGTGTGCAAAACCTCGGCAAGTCTCAGGAAGGAAAAAGGCTCTGTTTGGGGGCCAGGGCAGGGCTGATGCGCTTCTGCCTCCAGGTAGGATCTGACCTTTCAGAGTGGGACCTGTGGGCAGGGGCAGAGTGGAGGTGGGGTGGGTCTCCATCCTCCTCGGCTGCACCAGTGAGCTGGGCTAAGTGTCTTCATCCTCACTCTCGTCATCACCTAGAGGACTCTATCAAAGTCCCTCAGAGGCGGGTCTGGTCCTCTCAGTGCCCGGAGCAGCTGTGGCCCTTCCCCTCTGGTGCCAGCCACTTGTCCCGAACCAAGCATGCCAGTGCTCTGCAAAACCAAGAGCCACCCAGCACTGCTGTTGGCGGATCACCGTTCCTGAAAGGAGAAGTCATTTAGGAAGCACCCAGATGAGCTTGTGAACATAAGGAGGAGGAAGGTGGGCCACCGAACATCGTAGGATGTTAGCCAGGGCTCCCTGATTCACAAAGGCATCACATATCCCCGTGGATTCCTGTGCCCACGTCAGAGTCTTCTCACACAGGGACCTCAGGCTTCAGCCAAGGGCATGTGTCTGCCCACAGGGACAGGCTGGCCGCTGGGGGCATGTGTACCACTCTTCCAGCAAAGACGGCTTCCAGGACTAACCACTTCCCACTCAGCCCTCCAAGAAAACCCACGCTCACACTCCCAGCCAGATGTTGGGGAGAGAAGCAGGCAGGGCTGCTAGAGACAGCATCCCACCTTTCCCCTCAACTTCGTGCCCCAGAACGGCCTCATCCCACAAAGCAGTGCCCCCCGACCTGGCTGCAGGGGCCCCATGACCTGAAGGCACCCCACTCTTCCAGCCTTGGAGCTGTGCTAGGTGGGGGGTAGGGGTAGGGGCCCCTGCATCCTCGCTGGACACACAGTGTGTGAGCACCATCCTGGGGCCACAGCCTAGCCCCTGCTGAAATGCCAGAGCCGTCCTTCCTCTCGAACCCGTCACCTGCACTCTCCGTCCTCACATTATTTATGAGTTAAGAGACAGTGTTCTATCATTGAGCAATTAGACTATCTAAAGAAGGCCTGGGGGTTACAAGGAGAAAGCTAAACTATACACTGTGATTTATAGTACATGGAGTATTTGAATGTGGCCTATAGAGCTATTTTTCTACATAGGCTTGGGAACCGAGTTTCCAGGATACAGACTAAAATTAAGATGTTTTTTTAAATGATCCCTAACACTCACTATACTTTTTTTTTTTTCCAATTCCTTGAATATTTCCTCCATAGGTTACTCTCTAGCTGTGTGGAAACTGATCTCAGCTATGCAAATTTATCATAAGATTCTCAGGCAGGTCCAGGAAGGGGTTTTGGCTTGTTTTTCTCCTGGTCCCAGAGCTGTAGGCTATGAAGAGATGCTGATGATAGTCTGTGGGGCTGGAATCAGCGAGGGAGAAGCTGACAGCTCATGGGTGCCCTGGTGAGAGCTGTTGTTGTGGAGAGAATGGAGAACAGAGGCATCCTTGGGGTCACCCTGACCTGGGCAGCTTGCAGCTTTCTGAAAGGGACTGAAAAGATAGGCAGGCCCAAGTGAGACAGGAGGCCCAAGTGAGACAGGAGGCCAGCGTGAGACTGTGCAGGCTGAGGAGTAGGGGAGCTTGGCGGATCCAGGATCCACTCATAAGGGCCACGGAAGGGGAGAGAACCCTGATTTGAAGCAGACTCTTCCTTGCCTCCCAGCCCCCCTCTTTGGGAGTAGGGTATGGGCTTTGTAATTTCCCCCTGTCTCTGTGTGGCCTTAAGGGTGGTGGAACAAGGGGACCCTACCAGCATCTCTAAGCAAGATGCTCCAAAACGCCAGTGGCCTCAAATGTCAGAGAGAGAGACGGCCTGACGCTTTCCTCTGTCCCATACACCAGCATCCAGCCCTCTTCGTCCTCAGACTCGGAGCTCCTGCAGAGGCCGGCATGCAGGAGTTCGTGGCCTGCCCACCCAGCTGACTTGTCCTTCCTTCTGATCGTTTACCTTCTGGCCACATCCCTCAGCGCCAGTTGCCAGCAGAGAAGATAAGGAACCAAGTCCCACTGGCCACTTACTAGCCTCCCCAGTTCCTCTAGGGCCCAGGAGCAGAGAGAGGTCAGCTGAGCTGAGACTTTGGCCTCAGACCTGAGGTCTGGAAGGTGCAGGGGACCGGAGACCAAGGGCAAGGCCAGAGCCGAGTGCATGGCAGGGTAAGGGAAACCCCCACTCTGGGCAGCATGGTGAAGCTTAGGTTCAGGTGACCATGAGCCCACAGACCTGGAAAGAGTTCCTTTTTTTTTTTTCCTGTTGTTGCTTCTCTGTCTTGACTGAAAATGAGCGAGTTTTAGACCACAGCAGAAAACAAACAGGAAGCTTCCTAAGTGCAGCGGTAACTGACAGGGGCACCTAAGGTCCACCTTCCCCAAACTCTTAATGATACTATTCCATTTCCAGCAGGGGACACTGCAGGGCACCTTGGGATGCTTGGTTGGAATGGGCCACACAGTCCCCTGTCCACGAGTTTATAGCACGAGGAGACGATGGAGCCCAGAGGGGCAGGGAAGGGCAAGAGGGAGGCGCAGAGCAGGGGCCAGTGAGGAGAAGAAAAGCTTGTCCCATCTGGAGCGTGGCCCTGGTGGACGCACCATCTGCCGGAGGGGACCCGGCAGGGCGGCTGCATGTCCTGCACCACCAGCTCCGCTGCCCTGAGGACCCCAGCTGCAGTGGGTGGGCACTGTGGCCTCATTCCCGGGGCGACCTGTCACCTTGGCACTGCTTTGCTCTCCACAGGGGACCTCCCAGGAGTTCCAGCAGCGACCCCGACTTCGTAGTGGTGGATGGCGTGCCTGTCATGCTCCCGTCCTATGATGAGGCTGTGAGCGGCGGCTTCAGTGCCTTAGGCCCCGGGTACCTGGCCTCTGTGGGCCAGGGCTGCCCCTTACCTGTGGACGACCAGAGCCCCCCAGCATACCCTGGCTCAGGGGACACAGACACGGGCCCGGGGGAGTCAGAGACCTGTGACAGTGTCTCAGGCTCTTCGGAGTTGCTCCAGGGTCTATATTCACCTCCCACATGCCAAGGGGGCACCCACCCCGCTTCCGACAACCCTGACACAGCTCCCAGCACGGTGGGGGAGGTGGCATCCACCAGCCCAGGCATCGACATTGCAGATGGTAAGCATCGGCCCCAAAGTCCAAGCCATCCTTGTGCAGCCCACCCCCCGACCCTGCTCCCAGCTCAGAGTCAAATCAGAGCTTCCCTCTCTCTCAGCTGAAATTGCATGCTGTACATAGAGGCCGTGGGCAAGGCCAGTTATTGGAAGGAAGGATCATCACCTCATAAGTGATCAGCCCATTAACTGAAATTTCAGGAGGCACAAAAGAGCACCAAGCCATCCAGAGTAGAAAGGCTAGGTGGGCAGAACTTGATTTTCATAGCATCCGTGTAATCCAGGATGCTTTTCTTCTCTCTCCCTTAATTAGGCAGGACTTCTGAAAGTGGTGCTCAGGATCAAGGTAACACATGCATGCTAAAAGGGAAGGCCTAAATCCGGGCATGAGGGCCCACCCCGGAGAAGTTCTGGGTACATACAGGCTAAGTTTACCAGGTGTGAAGTAGAAGGAAGGTACTACTACTTCCTTGCTACTGCAAGGAAAAGCAGGCTGCAGATCATGGTAAAATAATAAAAATGCCTCAGATTAAATAGGGCTCGTTTCCCAGGGGAGGGAGTGCCAGTACCACTTTACAAATGAAAGCACTCATTCCAGCTTATATTGGCAGTAAGTCGCATTAACTATGTAGACGCAGGGGTCTCCTGGTTCCCCATAGAGAACTCTGTACTTGAACTTGTAACCTTTACCATTAGGACACACGGTTGAAGCCTAACAGTTTAATTTTTATGATCTGGATATGAGATTTTCCAGCTAATGATGTACAGAGGTGTTGGTTTATTTGCCTGTTTACTGATACATGGAACTTAGCATTATCTTCTTCTTACTGATTTGTGTGTCTGTTAGTTGCTCAGTCGTGACGGGCTCTCTGTGACCCCATGGATCGGACCTGGGTCTCTTGCACTGCAGTCAGATTCTTTACCATCTGAGCTACCAGGGAAGTAGGAACTCTATTTTACTGAGGCTCACCATTGCAGATCGTCACAGTATTTTTCAGTGTATTAGTATGATAATCATCTCTTTCTTTGCAGTTTAATAACCATCTCTTTTTACAGAGATCCCTCTAATGGAAGAAGATCCATAATTGGAAAAAGTCCTGATGATTCTGCTACCCCTTTGGGAATGGGAACCGTGTACTTTGGAGTGAGGCCTCTGGAGGACAGAGCTTGGGGGGATGGAGCAAGTTTTCTAATCTATCAACAACATGGGGACAGTGACTCATATTGTGCATCTCGGATTCAAGAGTGAGGCTGATAAACGGCAGCGGCAGTGCTTTAAAAGGAGACTTGAGAATTTGCCAAGACCAGTGAGGAACAGAAGGATAAGGGGGAACCCTGAGCAGTCCTGGATGAAGGTATTAAGGGCATCTCGTGCTGCCGAACATGGGACAGACGGTTCCACGCATATATCCACCAAATATCACCTCCCACCGACTTACGAGTACTACCCGCCTCCTCTGAAAGCATGTCACATTACCTAAATCGCTTCTAAAATCCGCTTCGAACCGTCTCTGGACTCCAGATTCGGATGGCTCAGCCTCTGCGGGAAGTCTGTGTTGAGCTGCTGGAAGAGCAGCAGAGCGCCCCCTGCAGGCTCCCAAAGGAAGGTTCTCGAGTGTCCCTCGGACAGTCTTTCTTGGCTGGACAACCCTACGCAAGGCAAGATTAAAGCGGGACGTGGCAGTTCCACCGAGAATGGAAAGGAAAGACTCAGGCAGACTCTGCTTTCTGGAAATTTCTCCAAAAGGCAGAGTTCCTGTCTTCCGTGCTGTCCTTTGGTGAAATATCGTCAGTATTTGTATTCATGGTCTAGCACATGGATCCACGGCATTGGCTAAAGCTTGTGACTTTACACATGGTCAGAGTGTGTTCAAATACATGTCATGGTGGAGAAGTAGCCAAGGTAATGTTTCGTTTCAGCATTTTTAAAAGCTTCCACTTGATAGTTTATCTCAGTTGTGAGCCCCTCACCTTTTAACTATTAAGAGTTGTTGCCCCCGCTCCCAAACTCAGCCAGATTTAATTTTCCAAAACAGAAATTCTATCTGGAAACACATTCGTCCTCCTCCAGATAAAGTATGAGGTTGAATTATTTTACCCCTTTTATTTTGTCCTGCAAAGCCCGCAGGCTCCAAAGATGGACGGCTCTGCCCTCCTGCTTCGGGGGTCCCCTGGCTGCCTCACCCATCAGTCCATCCAGCACGCCCACCGCACCCTCCCTAGGCCCACTGGGTGTCGTTCCTAAAAAGTGATTGATAAACTCATTTCCTGAGTCCCGAAATGTCTCTTCAAATACATGTTAATCTGTGGAGCTGATTCTTTTTCTCCTCTGGGTTTCAGACAAATACAAACAAAACTTTTTTTTTTCATCCATAAAATTGCTATGCTGATAGAGTGGTGAGAGCTGGAAGCTTGATCAAATCCTGTTTTTTCTTGACACAGACTGATTAAAAATTAAAAAGAAAATGACAGTTTGAAGCGTGACTTTAATAGTGGAGTGGATTTGGTGGGCAGGGAGGGGCAGAGTCAGTGATCCCGGGGGAATGGGGTTGGAGACAGCACAGGACCCCAAGCAGAGGCTGAAAGAGGGAGGGAGCGGCAATGGGCGTGCCTGACCAGCATCAGCCGCGAGCTGGGCACCTGGGTAAAGGGCTTTGGTAATCATAACGTTGTTTGGTGCTAAGGCTGGTCTTCATGAGCTTCATGCTTAAACTCCACCTGGCCAGCTCAAACACTGATGGCATGGGTGGCTGAGTGGGAGGGGAGTCGAGAGTTCACTGTGGAAAGCCCCCCAACCACCACCAGCCCCACCATCTGCAGCCTTCCCGGGATCCCTGTGGGCTAGGTCTCAGCTCTTCACACGACACTGTCCCCTCCCCGCCGCCATTCACTCCCATTTGAGGGTGTGTCTTGAGACTACCAGGTAAGTGCTTATTTCCCACCAAAGAAGCCAGGGCGGGGGCCGGTGAGGGGGGCGGGGGTTGCTGTCTCTGAGGCTTGGCCCCGCCTCCTTCCAGAAAATGTTCTTCCTCCTAAAGCAGAGAGCCGCAGCACACAGTATGTGAGCCGAGTACAGGGCTGCCTCTCCAGTCCCCCACCTCCGGCATCTGGGAGACGGGTAGCTCAGGTGCCACATACGTCCAGGTGTTAGTGTCCACATGGTTCTAAGCGCAGAGGCTGGTAGGAGCAAAATGCCTGCTCAGCAACAGTGTCAGCCTCCAACCAAATTACCTGGATCCGCCTGCCCCCCACCTCATCCCTTTGTGTCTGCCGCATCAGGGTCTCACTCACATCTACCCTTTGCTGTGATTGCTTTTTCATTATAATGAACTTAACGTGGCAAGGAAGAATCCTCATGATACCCTAAGCATGCCATGATTCTGGCTCTTCATGTCAAAGTCCCAGAGGCCCTCTGGGTATGAATGGACTCCATCTTTCTTCTGCTTCCCCCCCCCCCCCCCGGGGAATTAGGAGATACAAAAACAAACTGGGCCGTGTTGAGAGCTGGTGCCCAGAGGGGTGGTGTGGGAGAAAAACATCCCCCCAAAAGTGCTTTCTGCTTTGGGAGAGGGAGTTACCCCAGCTCAGAAGCACACGACCTAGAACCCAGGGTGTTCCTGGGATCAGCCCGTGGTATTTACACAAGTGCATGCTGGAAGGAGCTGCAGGCCAGTGGTTTTCCAGCTGACCGGCTCCCGTCATAGCCACGCCCAGCAGAAGTCACAGGACGCCTTCACACTTCACTTCCACGTAGCTCTTTTTAATTGCAAGGTTGTGATTGGCTGGCATGGGCTCTTTAGAGCCTTTTCCACCTAATTACACCCATCCCAGCAGCTGGCACAGGGTCAGGCATTTGGCCCCAGAGCACGCAGCAGAACTGGGTGATTGGTGGGGAGTGACATGCAGAGATTCACCCAGCCTGCAGGGGGGTGAGGAGCGGGATGGTGGGGGGCCTCTCCCACTCCTCTGCTCCCTCCTTCCAACCTGGCCATGCTGGGCAGCCCTCCCCCTGGGATGCCCAGGTCCCAGGGCATGCCCTGAAGAGCAGGTACAGTGTCCTGGGAGAGCAAGGGCTTTGGTACACACCCACCACCTGCCTCAAAACCTGCCTCTGCCACTGACAGGCCGTGGACTTGCAGGAGATCTTGCCCTCCACCCCTATCTCAGTTTCTTCCTGCAGAGATAGTGTCCCTCTACCCTCCCCGCTGGGCTGCGGTGAGGGTGCCAGCTCGTGTGAGGTCACAGCACACAGTAGACATCTGACAAATGGCCACTGCCCCCTACTTGTCACCCAGAGTGAGAGAGGGTGCCACATGGGTGATGTACTCTGTGCACCCCTGGGCACCGCTGACCCACCGTGGTCCGGCCACCCTCCAAATTGTTTGCAGACATTGCTGGTTTGGGCTGCCCCCAGTGGGTGGACTGAGCATGTGCCACCCTCTTCCCCTAGACCCTCCTACTAGGAACCCCTCTCTGGTTTCTATACCTAGGCTTGCCCTGCCAGGGGAAGCTGTCAGTTCTTCATGCTTTGGGCATTTGCCTTCCCTCCCAGTATAGCCCTCTCTGAATGTTCAAGTTCTGCTCAGGGAGGGCAGGACAACCTCAGACATTCCCCCCAAGGACTCTGAAGGACTCAGATCACCTCCACAGACAGCCGGGTAGATTAACACTAACCTGCTTCCCTAATTTTATTGTCTATTTTGGATTTGAAGCATAAAAGTTAATGCCCATGCGTCTCCAAAGTGCTAGAGAAGAAAGTCCTTGGGAAAGATGCCTGCTCTATCTTGCAGGCAGAACAGGGCCCCGGGGAGCAGCATTTACCGGTCGGAGAAGGCAGATGCTGAACACTGTCGCATTGAAACCATAAAACTTAACACAGAGTGTGCAGCCTCACTGGGTCCTGTTTAACTACTGGAAATCAGTCGCTGGGAACCTGCAGTGCACAGTGTTAAGTGGCCAGAGGAGGTCCCGGCTACCTGCGTGGAAGCCAAACCTGCCCTGTTTAGCACCTCGTCCCATGTGTTCAGGGTCTCTGAGAATCCTGGATCCCGGTCCTCCAAGACCCTGGGATAAAGAAACCTGAACTCCAGCAGATGCTTTAAGAGCTTAGGACAAGGGGGAATGAGCTAGAGCCTGTGGGAGGGAGATTGATATTGTCTTCTTGGAGCTCAAAAGAGTATTTATAGACCCTGTTCAGTCAATAAATATTTATTAAGAGCCTGCTACGGGCCAGGCAGTTTCTGTGCACTCTAGTCCAGTGGAAATAAGGGCTGGGAAACTGGCAGCTACAAACCCGGAGCTCTGAACGCCTGACCCAGAACTGGGCTCTCAGAGGCTGCCCTCGGGCTGGGAGCAGGCTGAGAGGAGTGCTCAGGGAAGCTGGGAGAGGAGCACAGGCCTGTGCTGAGATACAGGAGGGCTGGGGGTGGAAAAATAGGAGAGGAGGTCTGTGCTCGGGGGCCTGGAGGCACGGGGGTGGTGAGGGGCTGGAGAGGTAACTCAGGACCAGACGCCAGAGCCTGGTGCCACGTGAAGGAGGCAGATGATGGCTCTCTTCATGGAATGGGAAGCCAGGGCAGGTGTGAAGCAGGAAGTGCTGGAGTGAGATGGGGCAGGGCGGGTCTGAGAGTCTTCTGCAGGTCTGTCAGTTTTGTGGGGCATGCCCAGGAGTCCAGGACATCGGAACCCAGATGAAGGCGCCACCCACCGGGTCTCGAGGAGAGGCTGGCAGGGGGAGGGGCGAAGGGTAACACCTTGCTGCAGGTGTGAACAGGTAGCACCCTTCAGCTCCTCAGCAGCACCCTAAGAGGGTGCTGATGGTCTCAAAGAGCCCTTCCAGCTGTGACAGGATGAAATTCTCTTTCCTGACTTTTAAAAAAATTCAGAGTCAAATGTCACCCAGCCCCATCCCAGGATCACCCTTAGCAGCGCCCGCTCCCGCCCTTCCCCCATCTACAGTGTTTCACCCCCTCCCAGCTCCTCCTCCCATGGAGCACCTGGAGCCCAGGAGCTTTTCCCCTACCCAGCATCCCCTTAGGAGGGGGTCCACCCTCCAGAAACTCTGCAGCCTCCTCAGTCAAGGTGTGAAACAAGAGACATGACCGTGACAGTTCTGACCTCCTATGGTTGCCTGGACCCCTTGGCCAGAAGCAGATGCCAGTGTACCTTCACGGACTCCATTTTGCTGTGATGGCTTGAGGCAACTAAAAGCCCAGACAAATCTATTAGATTGGTTTTGCTCATGAATTCTTTATACCTGGGTAGCATGGTCCATTCAAGAGGCATGCTCACTGTTGTGTACTTTGAGGGGGGGATCGGAAGGAAGCAGACATGAGCCAGGTTCGCATTGGCTGTGCCTGTTTTTACATCTATCGCAGGCAGTGACGAGGCTGCCCTTCCCTGTAGTTCTCAGACGCCCATGACTTCACAAGGATGTACCACCAATATTTCCTGGTTATGCTGCTGGTATGGACAGAGATCTGTGTTTTCTTTAATAGACTTTATTTGTTTTGAGCTGTCAAAGGTTTACAGAAAAGTTGAATGGAAAGTATAGAGTTCCTATATCCCACCTCTTTCAGGGCAGTTTCTGCTGCTATTAACATCTGCATTACTGTGATATGCCAGCCATAATGTTTTTGGCCACGTCACTCAGCATATGGGATATTAATTCCCCAACCAGAGATGGAACCATGCCCTCTACAGTGGAAGCAGGGAGTGTTAACCTCTGCACCACCAGGGAAGTAGCCGCCTGCTACAACTGATACCTTCAGTTCAGTTCAGTCACTCAGTCGTGTCCGACTCTTTGCGACCCCATGAACCACAGCATGCCAGGCCTCCCTGTCCATCATCAACTCCAGGAGTCCACCCAAACCCATGTCCATCGAGTCGATGGTGCCATCCAACCATCTCATCCTCTGTTGTCCCCTTCTCCTCCTGCCCTCCATTTTCCCCAGCATCAGGATCTTTTCCAATGAGTCAGCTCTTCGCATGAGGTGGCCAAAGTATTGGAGTTTCAGCTTCAACATCAGTCCTTCCAGTGAACACCCAGGACTGACCTCTTTTAGGATGGACTGGTTGGATCTCCTTGCAGTCCAAGGGACTCTCAAGAGTCTTCTCCAACACCACAGTTCAAAAGCCTCAATTCTTCGGCGCTCAGCTTTCTTCACAGTCCAACTCTCACATCCATACATGACCACTGGAAAAACCGTAGGCTTGACTAGATGGACCTTTGTTGGCAAAGTAGTGTTTCTGCTTTTTAATATGCTATCTAGGTTGTTCATAACTTTCCTTCCAAGGAGTAAGCGTCTTTTAATTTCATGGCTGCAGTCACCATCTGCAGTGATTTTTGGAGCCAAAAAAATAAAGTCTGACACTGTTTCCACTGTTTCCCCATCTATTTCCCATGAAGTGATGGGACCGGATGCCATGATCTTCGTTTTCTGAATGTTGAGCTTTAAGCCAACTTTTTCACTCTCCTCTCACTTTCATCAAGAGGCTCTTTAGTTCTTCTTCACTTTCTGCCATAAGGGTGGTCTCATCTGCATATCTGAAGTTATTGATATTTCACCCGGCGATATTGATTCCAGCTTGTCCTCCAGCCCAATGTTTCTCATGACGTACTCTGCATATAAGTTAAATAAGCAGTGTGACAATATACAGCCTTGACATACTCCTTTTCCTATTTGGAACCTGTCTGTTTTTTCATGTCCAATTCTAACTGTTGCTTCCTGACCTGCATACAGGTTTCTCAAGGGGCAGGTGAGGTGGTCTGGTATTCCCATCTCTTTCAGAATTTTCCACAGTTTATAGCCTGGTAGGTTGCAGTCCATTGGGTGGCTAAGAGTCGGACACGACTGAGCGACTTCACTTTCACTTTTCTCTTTCATGCATTGGAGAAGGAAATGGCAACCCACTCCAGTGTTCTTGCCTGGAGAATCCCAGGGATAGGGGAGCCTGATGGGCTGCTGTCTATAGGGTTGCACAGAGTCAGACAAGACTGAAGCGACTTAGCAGCAGTGGCAGTATTGTGATCCACACAGTCAAAGGCTTTGGCATAGTCAATAAAGCAGAAATAGATGCTTTTCTGGAACTCTCTTGCTTTTTTGATGATCCAACGGATGTTGGCAATTTGATCTCTGGTTCCTCTGCCTTTTCTAAGACCAGCTTGAACATCTGGAAGTTCACGGTTCACATATTGCTGAAGCCTGGCTTGGAGAATTTTGAGCATTACTTTACTAGCGTGTGAGATGAGTGCAATTGTGTGGTAGTTTGAGCATTCTTTGGCATTGCCTTTCTTTGGGATTGGAATGAAAACTGACCTTTTCCAGTCCTGTGGCCACTGCTGAGTTTTCCAAGTTTGCTGGCATATTGAGTGCAGCACTTTCACAGCATCATCTTTCAGGATTTGAAATAGCTCAACTGGAATTCCATCACCTCCACCAGCTTTGTTCGTAGTGATGCTTCCTAAGGCCCACTTGGCTTCACAGTCCAGGTTAATTAAAATCTACAGTTTACATCAGGGTTCACTTTGGGGGTCATCCATTCTCTGGATTTGGACAAATACGCAATGTCTTGTGTCCTCCAGGACAGTGTCACACGGAGTATTGTCACCGCCCTGAACATCCCCCGTGCATCACCTATGCATCTTTCCTTCCCTTGAACTCTTGGCAGACATTGATCTTTCTATTAACATTGCCTATATAGTTTTACCTTTCCCAGAATGTCACATAGTTGGGATCATACTGTATGTAGCCTTAGCAGACTAGCTTCTCTTCTTAGCAGACTCAGAAATATGCAAGTAAGTCTCCTTTATGTATTTTAGATCTCTGTGCTTTTAAAAGGACAAGGAAGGCAGCCGCTTTTCACAACTAGAAACTTCAAAGGCGATTCTTGGCTTGTGGGCTGGAGAAGAATGTGAGAGGCCAGGGAGTCTGTCACCAAGTCCCCTCCCCAGGCCACCCAAAGACTTCAGAGAGAATGTTCCACAGCTTCCCTCAAGACCACATTCTGGGGGATGACAAGCATCTTGCTTACATCACCTCATCCTTTCAGCCTTTCATTGAATTTGGGGCCCACGTGCCCTGCAGACCTTTGCCAACGCTCAGGCGCCAGGGCCCCAGGACTTCCTTCTTTCCTCCCTGCTTTATAGCTCTTTCCACCTCTCTGTTCTCAAGTCCTTTCCACCTCCTCATCAATATTAACGGGGAGCCCTGAAACCTGACCGAGCTACATACCAAGGGTCCCTAAATGGATGAGATGCCACGTACACACAGGAAATGATAAAGCAGGTGGACGTGCAGCCTGGCAAGTCTGTGACGAGGCCCCCAGCCCCACCTGGGGGGTCAGGGAAGGTTTCCCAGGGTGGGGATAGGAGCTCAGAGGCTCATCTTTATGTGCACACACTAGCTGCTCTTCCCCAATGTAGAGGACGGTCTCAGTCTAACTCAGTCTCATCAGTCTGCTGATCGTGACCTTTCTCTGCTTGTTTCCCCAAGTGTAAAACATGAAAAATAATAAGACTTATTTCATAAGCTGTTATAATGAGTGAATCCGTGTACAGTGATTCAAGTCATGCCCGACCTGGAGCACACACTCAAAGAGATGCTTTTACCATTAATGTTTCCCCCAGACAGTACCACTGGCTCCCTGCCCTGATGTCCCAGACATGGAATTAAAGCTGCCCGCTCGATGGTGTCTGCTTTCTCCTCAGTCAGGTCATGGTGACAGTTTCCTCTTTGTTTCTTGAACCGTCTCCACCTCCCTCCTGAGACTCCCACTGAGCTTGTCATGGCTAAAGGCGGCCCTTGGGGCTCAGGTCTTCAATGCATCAGAAAGCAGCCCACCCTGGTATCATCCAGTTCATTTTCCAGGAGTGTCCTCATGAATGTCGGTAGAAACGGGAGCAGATGCTCAAAGAACAGCCATAATCGGCAGGTTCCCCTCTACCACCCCCAGACCATCAGAAGGGCAAAGCCATAAAGAAGGATGGAATCAGGCTGGCAGGGCAAAGTCAGAATGAGGAATGAAGTCGGTCTGGCATAACCTGTTCTCTGTTAACTTCGGCTCTCACAGTGATTTTTATCTACCGCCACTTCCGTATCTAAGGGCTGACAAGTCATCTATTTAGTAACTGAACCCCGTGCTTATCTACCATCGACACTGAATTCACAAGTCCGTGGGGCCCAGCCCCATCTTCTCTATTTTGGCCAAACCCTGTCTCAGGTGGGCATCTTCAGCCTCAGGGATGTTCCAGCCTCCGCAGTTCCACACGGGCTCCTAATGCCGGTTTCACAAGGTCAGCTCTGTGCTTTCCGGGTGCTTGGAGTGGACGCTGGGCAATGCTGTCTGCTGCTTAAACTCCTGGGTGTTGAAAGACAACAGTCTTGGGTTTACTTTTCAGCTCTGTAAGTTACATAAGCAAAGTCAGGCAAGATTTTGACATTCAAGCCTCAGATCTGTCACCTGGAAAGTGAGGCACCTAACAGCACCCACCTTGTAGTTTGCCGTCAGGATTAAATACCATGATGATTGCTTAGAACAACACCCAGCACCGAGTAAACTCTTGAACCTGTAGCTGCTCTCAAGACTCTATTCTTTCTCCTTCTGTCCTATAAAGCAATCAAAATGGTCAGCCCCAGGGACTTCCCTGGTGACCCAGTGGCTAAGACTCCATTCTCCTGATGCAGGGGGCCCAGGTTCGATCCCTGGTCAGGGAACTAGATCCTACATGTCGTAACTAAGAGTTCACACGCCACAACAAACATTAAAGATACTTCATGCCGCAACTAAGACCTGACACAGCCAAATGAAAAAATAAATATTAAAACAGCAACCAAAAGCTGTCAGCCCCGCACCCTCCAGCAGGCAGCAGTGTGTTCCTGCCACTCCTGTTTTTAGCCCCACTGCCACCCCACTCCAAGCCTCCATCCTTCAGGTCAGGCCACTCTTCTCTGGTACCCATGGGTCCCTGCTCTTCCCCTCCCAGCACTCTGGAGGGTCTTCCTTGTGGCATCTCAGGCCATGAGACCAGTCTCTCTTGACCCTGAATTTACTGAAATCTAGAGGCATAAGGAAAACAGGATAAAGAAAAGCCTCATTGATTGAGTGCTCAGGCATTGAGGCGTCACTGCACTTAACCCTCAAATACCCCTCAGATGTCATACTGTGTATCTAGCATGGTGGGGATCTTGCTTCCCCACCCCCACCCCAAAGATAATTGTCTGGAGGTGTAGGCCTGGTTCCAACCCTTTACTGAAAGTGTAACTTGGCTGAGTAGGACATACTCAGACCCATCTCTTTCCTGGTGCGGAAACCAGTTGCAGGGGCTGCTGTGGGGCCCTTTGGAGGGTCTTGAACATGAACTACCCTCACTTTTCTCTGAAAAAGTCTCTATACAGCAACATTTCCCCAAATCGAGGATGCTAATAGATATTAGGTAAAAGGGTTCAGAGGTCGAATTCCGGCAAAGTTCTGTTAAGCAAAGGGCTTCCCTGATGGCTCAGATGTTAAAGAATCTGCCTACAGTGCAGAAGACTTGGGTTTGACCCCTGGGTCCGGAAGATCCCCTGGAGAAGGGAATAGCTACCCACTCCAGTATCCTTGCCTGGAAAATTCCAAGGACAGAGGAACCTGGCAGGCTATAGTCCAAGGGGTTGCATAGAATCAGACACAATTGATTGACACACCATTCTGTTAAGCAAATAGTTAGGCATCCTTACTGAAGGACGGCTCAGAGTTTTTATTCTGGATATGGCAATGTTGGGCTTCCCAAGGCCAACAGTCCACACGTCCCAACACATTTTCCTCTGGGCAGCTAGGAGACCATGGCGGATGCAGATGAGATGGGCATGCTGCCCCAGCTGGGCTCACACGCCATCCCAGCAGGGTCCCAAGACTGCCATCCAGCTCTACCCCTAAAGGGTGGCACCCACCTTTTTTGGGGCACCTCACCAAGGTCACATACATGTTGATCCCAGGAAGAATAAGATGCCACTCAGCCTCCCATTCAGAGACCACTGTGACCCAGGCATCCTGGCCACCCTGCCCCCACCCAGGACTAGATCAGCAGAAGCCAAGATTGCTGGGTGTTGAGCTGGACAAAGAGGTGGCCCAGCTGAAGCAGCTGCTGCAGGACACCTGTGGGCCACGCAGACTGTGGACACAGGCTGGGACTCTCAGAGGACACACCCCCACCAGGAGCTGGCTCACAGGGCAGCCCAGGTGGAGCTTAATTCAGAGGCAGCATCACCAGTACCCAGCAGGGAAACCAGAAGATGCGCGTTTTCAAGCTATCAACAATAAAAACAAATTGACAT
The DNA here is from genome assembly GCF_055505025.1 of Bos grunniens. NCBI lineage: Eukaryota > Metazoa > Chordata > Mammalia > Artiodactyla > Bovidae > Bos > Bos grunniens. The sequence goes on from NC_141180.1 coordinate 54,423,395, forward strand.
CAACCATGCATACAGGAAAGACAGAATTATCTTTTTGTTCTCTCTATAGAAAATGACAATGCCAATTATCATCCCAGGAAGAGGAGATCAAAGAACATACAGACAAAATGTGTAGGATAAAAGTATTCTAGATGAGTGACAGTGATGATCAATAAAAATGATTTATAAAATATCTTATTCGTGTCTCATTTTTGGTGATGTCTGTGTTGTCAGCTTTTTGAAATGTGTAATTTGTTGTGATTTCTCATTCTAAATATATATTCATTTTTGTATTAGCATCACATTTGTAGTTGTTTTTTTTTTTTTCTTCAAGAGGGTCAAAAGACTCTGGGTTCCCCCTGCCCAAGACTCTCTGAGAGGTAGCCAGGTGTCTGGGGGACTTCTTCGACCCCTTCCCCTCTGTCATTTTATCAGTCTCCTTAAGTCCCAGATGCTAGGACTGCCAGCCTCTGATAATAAAGTGATAGTATGGGCTAATATTTGTACAGCGATCAGATTTTCACAGTACTTCTATGTCCACTATCTCAGTGAGTTCTCCCAACAACTCTGGGGTATGTAGGTAAATCATTCTATGGGCCTATACTGGAGGGCTTCCCCGGTGATTCAGCAGGTAAAGAATCCACCTGCAATGCAAGTGACACAAGAGATGTGTGTTCGATCCCAGGATGAGGAGGATCCCTTGGAGGAAGGCATGGCAAGCCACTCCAGTATTCTTGCTGGGGAAATCCCATGGGCAGAGGAGCCTGGCGGGCGATGGTCCATGGGGTCACAAAGAGTTGGACACGACTGAAGTGACTGAACGCATTGTAATAATAAGCCTAAATAATAACATTTTTTAAAAAGCTTAATAAAATCAATATGTATGTAAACTTAAGAACTTTCCCATGGCCTGAACTGCCCCTCTGGCCTTTGCTGTGCCTGTCCCATCCCCACTCAGCCTGGGGCTCCTCTGTGCTGTTACCTGTTACCTGCTACCCATTGCTACCATATCTTTAGTTGACTATTCACGGTCCAAAAGGCATCATGTGGTGCAACCAGGAGACCTGCCTCTGTCACTTCCATGTACCATCCTGAGAAGAGCTCCTTCCCTATCTGGGCAATGCTGTCTGCTTCTTAAACTCCTGGGCATCGAAAGCCAACAGACCTGAGTTTACATTTCAGCTCTGTCAGTCCCAGAAGCAAAGTCAGGCAATATTTTGACATTGAAGCCTCAGATCTGTCACCTGAAAAGCGGCAGGTTTTTAGAACTGTTAGAAAGGCTGCTAACAGCACGTACCTTGTAGTTTGGCATCAGGATTAAATACCATGATGACCTAGATTGCTTAGAACAATGCCTGGCACAGAGTAAACTCTGGAAGCTGCAGCTGTTGGGTAAGACAGGGTAACCTCTGGTTGGCATAACCCTGGTTTGAGAAGTTATAACTTGTCCATGCCAGTGTTTTTAGGACATGGGTTCACTTCTTTGCCCTCAGACAACTCTGATGCCAGCTCTGTGGGGACAGCCTCCCTCCTCCCCCCAGGCCCACCATGCACCCAGGACCTCTCGTGGTGAAAGATACAGCCCAAACCAGACCAGGTGATGCTGCTCTCGGTTCCCACAGGAGCAGGGATGGGCACCATGACCACTGAAGAGTGCAGTGGACCGCCTCCAGGTCTCTGCCCAGGACGCTGGGGCCTTCCTGGGCTGCCGACTTTCTGCAGAAGCGTCGGCATGATCAAGCTCTCTCCTTGCTCTCTGGCACAGAGGCTATGGGATGTGGTGCCCAAAGGAGGAACCAGGAGGATCTGCAAACCCTGAAGTCTGCTCGGGTAGCCCAGAGAAGGGCTGTGTGCAGGTTGTGCCCAGGAGGAGGAAGCAAACACTTTCTGGAGAGCAGCATCAGAGGACTCCACAGAGGACAGGGCTGGTGGAGGGCACAGTCCAGGTGTGCGGAGGGGCTGGGGTCAGGGGTGCGGGGATGAGAGGGAAAGCAGAGGGTGGGGGAGTCAGGAGACAGGGAAGCCAGGAGGAGGAGGAGAAAAGGGAGGGCAGATGGGTATATGTGGGCAAGAGAGGATGGATCCTGGCAGAGAAAAGAGCCCCCATCCACCACACCCCGGGGCATCTCATGGCAGACAGACAGGGCACCTTGGCCACCAGCTCTGCATTCCAGTCCACCTCTCTCTTCCAGGTCTGATCATCAAGGCAGCTCCATTCTTTGTGACTCACTTGCCAGCCGGGCTGGGAGGTGGTTTCCCTGCCAAGTCCTTCACCCTTGTGGACAAGCCAGCGCTGCCTCTCTGAAAGCTGATGGAGCGCTGGGGGGAGAAACACAGCCTCCCGTGTTGCCCTCCTCAGAGGTCAGAGTCCAGCCTCACCCGTGTCCCTCTTGATTGCCTCCCCCGAAACCCCACAGGTCAGGGCAGGTCTGGTGCCCCAGCAAGGAGCTGGGGAGGCAGCCTGAGCCACTGGAGAGAGTACAGGATGGGTGGCTGGGAAAAATGACTCCTCCTGGTTCACCAACCTGAGCCTTGGTTTCCTCATCTCTACAAGAAAGGGGTGAACACATGACTCCAGGGGTCCCTTCCGGCTCTGCTACCCTCTTCACTCTGCATCTGCAGAGGCCCAAATCCAGTTCCCGTAGTACAAGGGATATAATATGGCATAAGAGATGCAAAGCACAGATTCTAATATCCAGGATTACCCGGTTAGGTCTGGGAGCCGAGGGCAATGACGATGGAGAAATGGGAGTGATGGTATTAGAGAAAGAATTAAGCATCAGCTGAGCAATTTTCTCCTGCTGCACTTGGCTTAGCTGGGTCCCCAGGTCGCAAGGTGCAGTGTGAGGCCGGCTCAAGTGCCCCTCACCCTGGGTCCTTCTATGACTTGAGAGAAACTCCAGGGGTGAGATGAAGGTGGAGGTCTACTCCTGGATGTTGGCAGGAAGGGCTAGAGGTGGTGTAGACCAGCCTCCTAGATTGTAAAATGGTTAAAGCAAACTTTGCAGTGTTTTGAAAGTCAAGCAGGACACCCAGTCTGCAGAGGGCAAGGGAGGAGAGAGTGAGAAGAGGAGCCGTTTTGTCTCGTGCCATCCACTCGTGAAATCCGAGGGTCCCAGAACGTGAGGGGAGGTCCTGACCAAGGAAGGCCTCGCATTGTGCTCGAATTCAAGTCTGTCAGAATTAAGTGGGCTGAAAATGGCAAAAAATCCCAGTGAACTGGCAACCCCTGGGTGGTGCTTCATTCCCCCAAAGGCTGGGGCTCAGTCTAGTTCCCGGGGACACTCATGGAGATGCAAGCCTGACATCAGAGCTGCAGGAGAGGGCATAAAGGGCTACGTTCACTCTGACGAGCTCCCCATGGCCTGGGGTTTATTTGACAACATGGATTGAGTGCCTGCCTTGTTCCAGACATAGAGAGGGACCCCTGGGGACAGGGGTCAACATGAGTGGCACAGCCAGCCCTTAGAACGCTCCAGTCTGGAGAGAAGCACTGAGTAAATGCAATCAGACACTGCCTGCCATGAGCGGGGGATGAAAAGTGGGTTCAAGAGGCCTGGAACTGGGACCCTGAACCTGCTGCATACCCTGGAGGCCTCGTGGCCATGTTGAGGAAGCCAGCGTCACCCCTCTGGGAACAGGAAGCATGTGAGAGCTCTGGGGTTTTTTTTGACTGAGCCGAGACTTAGTTGCAGCATACAGGTCTTCCATCTTCATTGTAGCAAGTAGGATCTTGAAGCTTATTAATCAACTATACTCCAAAATAAAATAAAATAAAAAATGTTAAAGATTTGTAAAGCTTCAAAAAAAAAAAAAAAAAAAAACTCTCAGATCCAAAGAAAATCCCCAACTGGGATACACCTACCTTAACATCTGAAGTGAAGTGAAGCATTAGTTGCTCAGTCATGTCCGACTCTTTTCAACCCCAAGGACTGTAGCTCGCCAGGCTTCTCTGTCCATAGGATTCTTCAGGCAAGAATACTGGAGTGGGTTGCCATTCCCTTCTCCAGAGGATCTTCCTGACCCAGGCATCGAATCTGTGTCTCCTGCCTTGTGGGCAGATTCTTTACCAACACCTACCTACTGGGGAACACCAAATGATTTGACACGGTATATGGACAAACTTCTTCAGATATTTAGGCTTTTATTTTTTAAACTTCTGTTTATGGAAAGTGAAAATAGTTTTTCATTAGCCAATAAGAATGCATTCTCTTTTTTTAAATCAGTGCATTTGATTTTAAATGAATCAATTTAAAGAAAAATATCAGCAAATAAAGCATGTTCAAAGAAGGTGAACATGATGAACGAGCAAAGTTTGGGAACTACTGGAATAGAGAGATGGAGAAGGCAATGGCACCCCACTCCCGTACTCTTGCCTGGAAAATCCCATGGACAGAGGAGCCTGGTGGGCTGCAGTCCATGGGGTCGCTGGGAGTCGGGCACGACTTCACTTTCACTTTTCACTTTCATGCATTGGAGAAGGAAATGGCAACCCACTCCAGTGTTCTTGCCTGGAGAATCCCAGGGACAGTGGAGCCTGGTGGGCTCCCGTCTCTGGGGCCGCACAGAGTCGGACACGACTGAAGCGACTTAGCAGCAGCAGCAGCAGCAGGAATAGAGAGATGAACTCTGGGGTCCCTCGTGGCCCCAGGACTCCAGTCTCTGCTATTCCTATCAAAGGACCATTTGCTGCCCACAGAAGGGATCCCCTTAGCCCTTGGTGCACAGCAGCCAGGCCCGCCTTCCAAGACTCTGTGTGTGATATGTGTGTGTGTGTGTGAACATGTGCTCATGCACACACAGGGGGAGATGAAGGTGGGCTGCAGGGTGGTCCTGGCACAGTTGAACAGACCTAGTCCCCACATCAGCCTTCAGTCTTAACCCAAAGAGCAAAAGGATGTTGGCTCATAGGGACGCTGTTCCCAGGAACACTGCCCTGGACAGACTTACTCAGAATATCAGATGTGGGCTTATTTGGAACCCTCAGAATTCCACCTGCTTCTATTAAAGAATCTACCTGCAATGCAGGAGACCTGGATTCGATCCCTGGGTCAGGAAGATCCCCTGGAGAAGAGAATGGCAACTCACTTTAGTATTCTTGCCTGGAGAATCCCATGGACAGAGGAGCCTGGTGGGCCACACAGTCTGTGGGGGTCACAAAGAGTCGGACACGACTTAGGGACTAACATTCTCCATTGCAGAGACTGAGGTCTGGTCTGGCTCTGGGCTTACAGGCTCCTGGATGAAGAAGCGATTCAACAGCTTCTGACTCCCAGGCTGGCTGGGCACGGAGCAACCAGCATGGAGAGCCAGCAGGCTGGACAGGTGCCTGGGGGTGACGCTGAGAGCCTGGAAGCTGTGGCTGCTTCTGCTAATGAGGGGAATCTCCCCACCAGCTGCAGAGCCACCTCACAGTCCCTGCCCAGATCTTCCAGGCTTTCCTGCCACCCTCGGAATGTGGCCCAATCTGCTTCACACAACCAACAGGGCCTCTGCCGCCAGGAGCCTCTCACCCCTCTTCCATCATACCACGTGTTTCTCCTAAACTCCACTTTGCTTGGGTCCTGCCTCCGGACCCCAAGGTATCATGCATGCCCTTCCCCTGCCTGCAACACGCTTGCCCCTCTCTCTCTTTGCCTGGCTAAGTTTGTTCGATCTTCAAATCTCAACTTAGGCATCACTAAGCAACCTTCCTGTCTGCTGTGCCCAAAGTCCTCCTCCCCCATCAGAGGCTTCACCCAGCTTTCTGTCACCTCCTGTCTCCTGTCCTCCCCACCCTCTGCTCTGGAAGCTGCTGGAAGGCAGGGCAGGTCTGTCTCCATCATATGTATTATCCTGGGGCTCAGCTCTGTGTCTGCCACCTGGGAGACAGTGCCTGCTCTTTGAGTGAATGAATGATTTCTGAGGGTTCATTACAAAGAGCAGATGTTTGTGTAAATTGCCATAGAGAGCTTTGGTGATTGACTCAGACTTCATATAACCAAGCCAAGAGGAATCTGTCCTCTCCAGAAGGAGGTGTCTCCCCACTCCCCTGATGGGGAGCCTGTATGCAGTGATCCAAGGACCCTCGAGCCCTCGTGACTTAGACCCAAGTGTCTGAGCCCGTCAGTCCTTCCCTGACAGACACGGTGTGTCGGGTCTGGGAGCACAGCTGCAGCGGGTGCAACAGAGGGCTTGGAGTCCACACCTGAACCCCTGCCATCCTGGAAAGGCGCGTGTGGTGGAGGGGCCGCCCCTACCTGGTCCTCCCTTCCCTGCTTTCCCACAGACTAGGAACAAAGGCTGGGGAAACTCATTCTTCCCCTTGCTGGGCCATCCAGACCCACAGGCAGAGAAATTGACTAGAAGACGTGTTCTCATGCCCCAGAACGTCTCCCTGAGGCTGTGTCATCTGCAACATTAGAGAACCGTTTAGGTTCACAACCAGGGTCAGTAGCAGAAGCGAGAAACTAGCACAGAATTTTTAAAAATTTAGAACAGTTTTTAGAAGTATTTTTTTCTATTCAATCATGACAAAATATACATAACATGGGGACTTCCCTGGTGGCCGAGGTGGTAAAGAATCTGCCTACAAAGTGAAAGACTGGAGTTCGATCCCTGGGTCAGGAAGATCCCCTGGAGAAGGGAATGGCAATGGCAACCCACTCCAGTACTCTTGCCTGGAAAGTCCCATGGATGGAGGAGCCTGGTGGGCTGCAGTCCATGGGGTCGGTGGGAGTCGGACACGACTGAGCGACTTCACTTTCACTTTTCACTTTCATGCATTGGAGAAGGAAATGGCAACCCACTCCAGTGTTCTTGCCTGGAGAATCCCAGGGATGGTGGAGCCTGGTGAGCTGCTGTCTATGGGGTTGCACAGAGTCAAACATGACTGAAGCGACTTAGCAGCAGCAGCAGCAGCATGCACACCAGTATTCTTGTCTGGAGAATTCCATGGACAGAGGAGCCTGGCAGGCTGCAGTCCATGGGGTCACAAAGAGTCGGACACAGCTGAGTGACTGAGCATGAATACATGACATGAAATTTTACCATCTTACTGATTTGGGGATGTACAATTCAACGCATTAAGTGCATTCACATTGTAGTGTAACCATCACCATCATCCATCTCCCAAACTCTTTCATCTTGCAAAGCTGAAACCTCTTCCTTAGACAGTAACTCCTTCATTCTCCCCTCACCCCAGCTTCTGGCAACCTGTCTCTATGAATTTAGCTATTCCAGGTAACTCAAATAAGCGGAATCATGCATCATTTGTCCTTTTGTATCTGGCTTATTTCACTTAGCGTAATGCCCTCCGGGATCATCCAGGTAGCATGCCTGAATTCCCTTCTCTTTTAAAGCCACATAACATCCCACTGTGTGTTTAGACCACGATTTGCTTACCCACTCATCTGCTCATGGACATCTGGGTTGCTTGCACCCTTTGGGCTGACCCAGCACTGGTCTCAGCTGCCTTCCCTGCCAGCTTGTGAGCCACACAAGCTTTCTCAGCCCAGCTTCTCTCTGAAAAGCAGAGCCCCAAACAAGGGCTTGTTTGCAGGTGGTTCATTTGGGGGAAATGATGCCTTGGCATCACCTCCTTGAATCACCCGCCTGCAAACAAGCAGGAGTTCGGGCCTGACAATAGTGAAGCACAGAAGGAGGGAAAGCGGAGGCAGGGTTTGTTCTTGAGCTGTCACTGCTGGGGGGCACCTGGAGCTCGGTCCCACTGGGACCCTCTGAGATGCCCAGGAAAACGTGCCTGGGAATCCCAGTGATGGAACTGGCTCCTGTGCTCCACTGGTCCAGAGTTGTCCCCTGGGCTGTTCACAGTGTCACTTATTCAGGTTGCCCACTGTGAGTGCCAGGAAGGGTCCTGAGAAAGATGCTCACAGGTAGACCTGTGTAAGATGGCCTCACCAATGGCTGGAGGAAAATGTGTGTCCAAAGGATGTGAGCAGCAGACAAGAGGAGTCTGATACAGCATGTTACTCACCCTTTAGCACAGGGATGTGGCCTAGAGACAAAGCCAAATAGATGCTTGCCACGTTAGCAACAAAGAACATTGATACAGCACTTACCATATGCCCGGCACAGTCCCAGGTCTTTACATATATTACCTCATTGAACTCTCATGGCAACCTTGTAAAGGAATCCTGTCATCACCCATTTTACAGATGGGCAAGTAGAGGCAGAGGTAAGTCCAGTCAAGGGCACCCAGATGGTAAAGGGCAGAGCAAGACTCACAGCCACTCTTCAGACCACCCAACTCTGATGCAGAAATACACATACCAGAGAATCCTTTATTTCCTAAGCTACTCAGGCCAGGGAAAGCCAAAGAGGATATCACAGCATACTAATAATAATTGCCTTTTGGGGCTCTGGCATCAGACACGTCTGGCTGGGTTCAGATCTTGGTGCTGCCCCTCACAGCTGTGTCTCCCTCAGCAAGTCACATAAACAGCCTAAGCACCACTCTCCTTGTCTGTAAAATGCAGATGTGACTCCATGATTATCCCAAGTCGTCAAATGCTGGAAATAAGCCAAGTACCAATGGAGTGGAGTGTGGTATAGCCGCACAGTGACTACTCCCCTGTAATAAAAAGGAATAGACTACTGACACATGCAACATCATTCACTCAACATGGATAAGCCTCGAAAACTTGCTCAGAGGAAGGAGCCTTAAGTGAAAGAGTGTGTTCTTTCCATGTATATGAACTTCTGAAATAGGCAAAACCAACCTATGGTAGAAAAACCAGAACAGTGGTTACCCCTGGGGAGTAAGGGGCAAGGGCTGACTGAAAGAGGGCAAGAGAGAACTTACTAGATAACAATGATGTTCTATGTCCTGATGAAAGTGAAAATGAAAGTGAAATTCCTTCAGTTGTGCCCGACTCTTTTCGACCCATGAAATACACAGTCCATGGAATTCTCCAGGCCAGAATATTAGAGGGGGTAGCCTTTCCCTTCTCCAGGGGATCTTCCCAACCCAGGGATCAAACTGGGATCTCCCGCATCGCACATGGATTCTTTACCAACTGAACCACCAGGGAAGCCCAAGAATACTGGAGTGGGCAGCCTATCCCTTCTCCATGGGATCTTCCCAACCCAGGATCAAATCGGAATCTCCTGCATTGCAGGCAGTTTAGCTAAAGAATCTGCCTGCAATGCAGGAGACTTGGGTTCCATCCCTGGGTTGGAAGATCTCTGGGAGAAGGGAAAGGCTACCCACTCCAGTATTATGGCCTGGAGAATTCCATGGGGTTGCAAAGAGTTGGACTCAACTGAGTGAATTTCACTTTCACTCTAGGTCCTGATAGGGGTTTGCATTACATAGCTGGGTTTCCACTCAAGAAATTGGACTTGAGTATTTCATTGTAGGTACATTTTACCTCAAAAGAAATATCTGTTTAAAAAATACTGAACTCTAGTTAGTGATTGCACGTTGAATTTAGAGGGAAGTGTACTGATGTTCACAATTTAGTCTTAAATGCATCTGCAAATAAAGTGGATTAATGGATGTATAGAAGGGTGAATAGTTGGATGAGATTATGTGACAATGCACATACAGCAAAATGTTAATATTAGCATCTAGGTGGTGGGTATATGCAAGCTAGGGATCTTCACTGCAAAATTTTTTCCACTTTGCAGTTTGTCAGAAATTCTTCATAATGAAGAGGTAGAAAACAGCACTTTTCTCACAAAGTTGCAGCAGATGACCTGAGGTAAAGAAGTAAAGTGTAGAACCAGATGCCTGATTTACATCATCAGCTACTCTGATGGGTTGAATTGTGTTCTGTCAAAGTTCCTATGTTGGTGTCCTAACTTCTAACCACCCCAGAATGGGAGGGAGGGAGGGGAACTGGAGACCAGGGAGGAGCTGATGTGGGCTGGAATTCCCTCCTCCCCACCACTCCTCCCATACATCTTCACTAGCCTTTGGGAGGGGAGGCTGGCAGATAGCTTGTATGTTTTCTGCCTGCCTGTGAGTGCAAATCTTCTATGCCACCTTGTCTCTGAGAAGCAGGCTTCAGTGTCCTCCAGTCCCTGTAACATCAGCTCACGGTCAGCCTTAGAGCCCGTTGTCTCAGTCCCCCAGAGACGGCGGAGCCGGGAGAGGCAAGCTTGAGCCTTACCAGGTAGAGTCGAAAGCAGTGGCTTTCCAACTTGTATGCACACAGCAATCCCCTGGAGGGCTGTTCAACTGCAGATTGCTGGGCTCAGCTCCAGGGTGTCTGATTCTGAGGTCTGGGTGAGGCCAAGAATTTGCTCTTCTCCCAAGTGCCCAGGCATATGAATAATAGATGCTTCCTTTGGACTTGGAGTTGATTTCCCTGACCTCCTCTCCCTTCTGTCTCTCGGACTGCTCGGGCTGCCCTAACAAAAGGCTGCAGACTATGTGGCTTAAACAACAGACATTTCCCCCCCACATAGTTCCAGAGGCTAAATGTCTGAGATGAGGGTGCCAGCATGGTTGGATTGTGGTGAGGGCCCTCGTTCTGGCTTGCAGACGGCCACCTTCTTGCCATGTCCTCACATGGCAGGGAGAGAAAAAAGCTTAGGTGTCTCTTCTTAAAATAGGACCCCAACAGGAAGGCCACACTTACATGGCTTCTTTTAATCTAATTACCTTCCAAAGTCCCCGCCTTCAAATACCAATCACACTGGGGATTAGAGCTTCAAAAAATGAACTTTCAGTTCAGTTCAGTTCAGTCGCTCAGTCGTGTCCGACTCTTTGCGACCCCATGAACCACAGCATGCCAGGCCTCCCTGTCCATCACCAACTCCCGGAATTCACTCAAACTCATGTCCATCGAGTTAGAGATGCCATCCAGCCATCTCATCCTCTGTCATCCCCTTCTCCTCCTGCCCCTAATCCCTCCCAGCATCAGAGTCTTTTCCAATGAGTCAACTCTTCGCATGAGGTGGCCAAAGTACTGGAGTTTCAGCTTTAGTGTCATTCCTTCCAAAGAAATCCTAGGGCTGATCTCCTTTAGAATGGACTGGTTGGATCTCCTTGCAGTCCAAGGGACTCTCAAGAGTCTTCTCCAACACCACAGTTCAAAAACATCAATTCTTTGGTGCTCAACCTTCTTCACAGTCCAACTCTCACATCTATACATGACCACTGGAAAAACCATAGCCTTGATTAGACGGACCTTTGTTGGCAAAGTAATGTCTCTGCTTTTGAATATGCTATCTAGGTTAGTCATAACTTTCCTTCCCAGGAGTAAGCATCTTTTAATTTCATGGCTGCAATCACCCTCTGCAGTGATTTTGGAGCCCCCAAAAATAAAGTCTGACACTGTTTCCACTGTTTCCCCATCTATTTCCCATGAACAGTTCATTATACTCTCCAATGTCTTGCTCTTGGCCTCTCCAGCCCCCATAACTCAAAGTGGATTCATGTCCACCAGGGGAATGGACACAGCCAGGATGTTACAAACCACCAAGTACTGGAGGGGACTGGGAGGTAGGCAATGAATGAGCACAGAAAAAAAAGGTTTTTCTCTTCCTGTTTCAGTTAACTTGATCTCACTGAGTAAATGTTTGATCCAAAATCCAAACTGTCTCTCCAGGTTTCTTCCTTTTCTCAGAGCGACCATCCCAATTTGCCCAAAACTGAGGGGTTTCAAAACTGGGAAAGTCCCAGGCAATCTGGGACAAGTTGGTTACCTTACAACCTTAGGTGGCCCCATTTCCTCACTTGTTGAGTTTGTTGTCTGACAGTTGATGAGGTTGGCCTCTTTTTACATATTTACTGGACTCTGGGAAGGGGGAGGGGCTTCCTAGGTCTGGTGCTAGTGGTAAGGAATTCACCTGCCAATATCGGAGACATAAGAGATGCGGGTTCCATCCCTGGGTTGGAAATATCCCCTGGTGGAGTAAATGGCAACCCATTCCCATATTCCAACCTGGAAAATCCCACGGACAGAGGAGCCTGGCAGGCTACAGTCCATGGGGTTTCAAAAGAGTTAGACATAACTGAGCAACTAAGTCTAATACAATGGACTCAGATTCGCTCTTCTGCAAACTGGCAGCTCATATTCCCTCACCATCTTCTTACTGGTTTTAATCTATGTTTAAAAATGCAATTAATTTATAGGCACACAACACAAGAGATGTTAACCCTTCATCCATCTAGTTATCCAGCTATCTGTCATTTGTCAATCCAGTGGAAATATCTTTCATAATCAATTGCTCACTCTTTGATTTTGCTTCTGGATTTTTCCTATAAAATATTTTTCATATATTTTTCGTGTAAATTTTTCAATTTTTAAATAATAAATGTCTGTACCCTTTCTTTGATGGATTCTGAGATTTCTGCTTAATATAAAATGGATTGCCTCACCCAAGCTTATTTGGCCTTGGAATACGGAATGAAGCAGGGCAAAGACTAATAGAGTTTTGCCAAGAAAATGCACTGGTCATAGCAAACACCCCCTTCCAACAACACAAGAGAAGACTCTACACATGGACATTACCAGATGTTCAACACCGAAATCAGATTGATTATATGCTTTGCAGCCAAAGATGGAGAAGCTCTATACAGTCAACAAAAACAAGACCAGGAGCTGACTGTGGCTCAGATTATGAACTCCTTATTGCCAAATTCAGACTGAAATTGAAGAAAGTAGGGAAAACCACTAGACCATTCAGGTATGACCTAAATCAAATCCCTTAGGATTATACAGTGGAAGTGAGAAATAGATTGAAGGGCCTAGATCTGAGAGATAGAGTGCCTGATGAACTATGGACTGAGGTTCGTGACATTGTACAGGAGACAGGGATCAAGACCATCCCCATGGAAAAGAAATGCAAAAAAGCAAAATGGCTATCTGGGGAGGCCTTACAAATAGCTGTGAAAAGAAGAGAAGCAAAAAGCAAAGGAGAAAAGGAAAGATATAAGCATCTGAATGCAGAGTTCCAAAGAATAGCAAAAAGAGATAAGAAAGCCTTCCTCAGCTATTAATGCAAAGAAATAGAGGAAGACAACAGAATGGGAAAGACTAGAGATCTCTTCGAGAAAATTAGAGATACCAAGGGAACATTGCATGCAAAGATGGGCTCGATAAAGGACAGAAATGGTACGGACCTAACAGAAGCAGAAGATATTAAGAAGAGGTGGCAAGAATACACAGAAGAACTGTACAAAAAGATCTTCACGACCCAGGTAATCACGATGTTGTGATCACTGACCTAGAGCCAGACATCCTGAAACGTGAAGTCAAGTGGGCCTTAGAAAGCATCACTATGAACAAAGCTAGTGGAGGTGATGGAATTCCAGTTGAGCTATTTCAAATCCTGAAAGATGATGCTGTGAAAGTGCTGCACTCAATATGCCAGCAAACTTGGAAAACTCAGCAGTGGCCACAGGACTGGAAAAGGTCAGTTTTCATTCCAATCCCAAAGAAAGGCAATGCCAAAGAATGCTCAAACTACTGCACAATTGCACTCATCTCACACACTAGTAAAGTAATGCTCAAAATTCTCCAAGCCAGGCTTCAGCAATATGTGAACCGTGAACTTCCAGATGTTCAAGCTGGTTTTAGAAAAGGCAGAGGAACCAGAGATCAAATTGCCAACATCCGCTGGATCATGGGAAAAGCAAGAGAGTTCCAGAAAAACATCTATTTCTGCTTTATTGACTATGCCAAAGCCTCTGACTGTGTGGATCACAATAAACTGTGGAAAATTCTGAAAGAGATGGGCATACCAGACCACCTGACCTGCCTTTTGAGAAACCTGTATGCAGGTCAGGAAGCAACAGTTAGAACCAGACATGGAACAACAGGCTGGTTCCAAATAGGAAAAGGAGTACGTCAAGGCTGTATATTGTCACCCTGCTTATTTAACTTCTATGCAGAGTACATCATGAGAAACCTGGACTGGAAGAAACACAGCTGGAATCAAGATTTCTGAGAGAAATATCAATAACCTCAGATATGCAGATGATACCACCCTTATGGCAGAAAGTGAAGAGGAACTAAAAAGTCTCTGATGAAAGTGAAAGAGGAGAGTGAAAAACTTGGCTTAAAACTCAACATTCAGAAAACGAAGATCATGGCATCCAGTCCCATCACTTCATGGGAAATACATGGGGAAACAGTGTCAGACTTTATTTTTTGGGGCTCCAAAATCACTGCAGATGGTGACTGCAGCCATGAAATTAAAAGACACTTACTCCTTGGAAGGAAAGTTATGACCAACCTAGATAGCATATTGAAAAGCAGAGACATTACTTTGCCAACAAAGGTCCGTCTAGTCAAGGCTGTGGTTTTTCGAGTGGTCATGTATAGATATGAGAGTTGGACTGTGAAGAAGGTTGAACACCGAAGAATTGATGCTTTTGAACTGTGGTGTTGGAGAAGACTCTTGAGAGTCCCTTGGACTGCAAGGAGATCCAACCAGTCCATTCTGAAGGAGATCAGCCCTGGGATTTCTTTGGAAGGAATGATGCTAAAGCTGAAACTCCAGTACTTTGGCCACCTCATGAGAAGAGTTGACTCATTGGAAAAGACTCTGATGCTGGGAGGGACTGGGGGCAGGAGGAGAAGGGGACGACAGAGGATGAGATGGCTGGATGGCATCACTGACTCAATGGACGTGAGTCTGAGTGAACTCCGAGAGTTGGTGACGGACAGGGAGGCCTGGCGTGCTGTGGTTCATGGGGTCACAGAGTCGGACACGACTGAGCAACTGAACTGAACTGAACTGAAATCTATTCTAATACACTAATGTTTTATCTTGACACAAATATCTAATTTACCTACTTTGTTTTCATATATGGTTATTAGGGTCTCCCTTACATATACAATATAATAATACTATATATCAGTGTAATCCATTAAATATACCAGTCTTTCTCTCTGAATGGAAATATTACCATCATATTTTAGTTTCCTCAGTTTATCTGCATCTATTTCTGGGCTTTCTAATCTGTTTCCTTGTTATTCTGGCTAGTTTATATGCCAATATCATGCCATGTAGATTGTGATAGCTTGCATCTAAGTTTTATTATTAACTAAAGCTGCTCACTGCCCCCTCATTTGTAATTTTCTTCACTATTTTCCAGTGAGCATTTACAATGAAAAATTATTTTGTCTATATAAAATTTAAAATTACTCTCTCAAGTTCTTAGAATTAAGATTCTAATTAAAATTGCATTAAATTTCTATATTAATCTCTTGAATTTATGTTGTCATTCAGTCACTAAGTCATGTCCAACTCTTTGCAACTCCGTGGACCACAGCACGCCAGTCTCCCCTGTCCTTCACTATCTCCCAGAGTTTGAATTTATGTATTACTTTTCTAAGCTCTGGCATGCTTGTGATATTAAGTCTCTCCACACAGAAACATGTCTTGTATATCTCCATTTGTTGAGGCACTGTTTTATATCCTTCAATACAATTTTATCACTCTGTTTGCATACATGGCATATCTTTTCTTGTTAATGCACCCTTAGAAATGCTATAGTGTTTGTTGCTATTATGAATAGGCTATTTGTTCCATTTCCCTTCCTAAATGTTTATTGCTATCATAGATCAGAACTTGATGTATTTATCCATTTACCTCATTAAGTTCTCTTATTCACTATTATCTTATTAAAATCTATTAAGCTTCCTAGGTATACCCCCTATTATCTATAAAGATATTTCCTTTCCATTTTCAATATCTCTCCCCATTTTCCTGTTTTACTCTGTTAGTCAAAAATGTCCAAACCTGTGTTGATCAATAGTAGCAACAGCAGACACTATATCTTGCTCTTGAATTAACACAAATGACTTCAGCATTTTTCCATTTCGTAAAATATTTGATCTTAGTCTTTAGGAAATAGGCTTTATCATGTTTAAGCAGTTTCTGTCTGCACTCGACAACTTCTTAGGGGAAAAAATAATATGTACCTGTCAGACATATGCTAGAACTACCAAATAGCTATGAAATTGGGTCCATAAACTGTGAGGCATAAATCATACTTCTATTTTCTCTGAGGCAGTATGAAACTCATAAATTTTTTGTGGTTAGAAAGTTTAAAACAATGGGAAACCAGGGTCATTTTGGAAACACAAAATCCTGCCATCCAAAGGAGAGAACTCCACGATAGCCTTGCAGCCCACACTCCGCAAACATCTTAGATACACTGAGCAATTGCTGGCTGTGGGGCTCAGTAGCTCAATTTACTCAGCGGCCTTGCTAATCCAGGGGAGCTACAGAGAAAGGTTGTTGTTCAGTCGCTCGGTCGTGTGCAACTCTGCAATTCCAAGGACTTCAGCATGCCAGGCTTCCCTGTACTTCACCATCTCCCAGAGTTCACTCAAACTCATGTCCATTGAGTCAGTGATGCCATCCAACCATCTCATCCTCTGTCGCCCCCTTCTCCTCCTGCCCTCAATCTTTCCCAGCTTCAGGATCTTTTCCAGTGAGTCGGCTCTTCGCATCAGGTGGCCAAAGAGAGAGGTACAATGTAGCAAAGGGAGGCTGGGGCGCTGTGTGACAGAGACGGGGCAAAAGCTGCTCTCTGTGCAGCTGGCATGCTTGCCATCCTGTGCTGTCATGTTGGTAAATAAATTACTTATTGTACTTATTTTTCTTATTCCCCAGGAGAGCTGTGGAAATCAGTCAGAATCCTACAACAGGCGGGAACCTTGGGAGTCCTTTAGTCCAGGCGCAGCAGTCAGGAGGCTTGCCTTTGAGCCAGGTCAGGTGGAGAGAGATGATGTGAACTTATCCTATCCCCATCTCCCTACTGAAGCCGCATTGAGGTGTCTTTGGGTCCACTGCCTAATTTGCCACATGGAGAGAGGGTCATGGTCCTGTCTGCCAGGGACACAGGTCCAACACTCAGAGGCAACACATGGGGATTTCCCTGGTGATCCAGGGGCTAAGACTTAGAGCTCCGAATGCAGGGGCCCAGGTTCAATTCCTGTTCAGAGGACTAGATCCCACATGTCACAACCAAAGAGCCTGCATGTGGCGATGAAGATCGAAGATACCGTGTGAGGCAACTAAGCCCTGACACAGACAAATAAATATTTTTTCAAAAAGGCAACTTGTGGATGCATGCAGTCAATATTTAGCCTGGAGCTTTCTGATGTGACAGCACCTCTAGTTCCCCAGTCAGGACAGATTGGCTATTACTGACCCTTTGTAATCACCAAGCATATTTCTTGTTTTTCCCTCCTCCACTACCTGTATCACCAGTTACCTATGCCCCTCAGGGAAGGAGGCGGGCAACAGGGGAGGCATGTGGAGAGTGTCCCAGAGATTCTCAGAAAGCAACTGTCTACCTCCTACCTTCTCATTGGCAGTTTTTTTCCGGAATAGGCAAGGGCTTCCCAGGTGGCTCAGTGGGAAAGAACCCATCTGCCAATGCAGGAGACCTAAGGGACAGGGGTTCGATCCCCTTAAGGAGGGCATGGCAACCCACTCCAGTATTCTTGCCTGGGAAATTGGATGGACAGAGGAGCCTTCTGGGCTACAGTCCATAGGCTTGCAAAGAGTCAGGCACGTCTGAAGCGACTTAGCACACACGCATGCCCTGGTTGAAAACAGCAGGCCAGTTCCTCCAATACCAAGTGTCTCGTGCTGGGGCTGCATGGGGACACAGATGAGCAAGGAGCTGGAAGAGAGACAACAGTCCTGGCTCTCCACCTGACCTTTTCTGACACCGTCTTGGCAGGGGTGTTGGGGCACCTGATGATAGTCTCCCAGGGGTGGAAGTCTGCGCTCCCCACTAGTACTTTGGTGACAGGCTGTTTTCTGCAGCATTTGGAATAGAATGGTTATCGTCTCAAAGTTTTGTGTCTTGCTAGTCTGCCTTTTTCCTCATCCCTTGGCTTGAGAGACAGGTTTTTCTTGTTTTTGTCTCTTTTCCTTGTCTGCATCTGTTACTGGCTTCCTCAGCTCCTGGTCTGGTATCAGTGGGCCAAAAAGACCCCCAGGAAGCTTATCACTATGTCATTCCTCAGACCCTACAGCCACTAACTTGTCTACTTTCTTCTCTCCACTTCTCATATTCTTCACGTGTTCATTTTACATAAATTGTCTGGAGTTTCTAGTTGTCCTTAGCAGGAGGAAGAGCAAAACGGACGTCTATTACATCTTCCCAGAAACGGAAGTACACACACAAACACACACACACACACATACACACACAAACGCAAACTGCAGTCATTTTAATATTGGCTCTGAGATCATAATTTTCACTTATCCCCTACTTTATCTTCATTTGTCTCATTTTTCCCTCCTTCCCCTGCCTCACTCTCTTCTTTCTTCTACACTCTCCTTTTTTTTTTTTTTTTTTAATTTTAAGACTGCAGGAGAATTGATCAAATTTAGCAGAACCACTAGGCAATGATTTTAAACCCATCAGTCTTTCTATCCTACTTCATTCACTGTTTCCTCTCAGATATGTGGGGCTAGGCTGGGCTTGCTGAGCACTGCAGGAATCCACCTATGCCTCAGGGTCCACAGAGATCCTGTGCTCCCTCTAGGCATCCACCTCCTACAATTTCATCTTCCCAGTGCTTAATTTCTATGACTAATTTTCCTTCTTGTCTGCTGGTGTGCCATACTTTATGCCTTCCACATTTCATTCTTTGATGTTCTGATTGATTTCTTACACTTCCTCCTCATCTGTGTGGATTCTCTGCTTGTTATCAGATCTTGATTGCAAAGTCTTGATGATGAAAGTCTCCAGCACAAGCTTAGCACCTTCCAAACTACTTGATTGCCTGCCCCCTTTCTCTGAACTGGGCTTCCCTGATATCTCGGTTGGTAAAGAATCTGCCTGCAATGCAGGAGACCCCGGTTCCATTCCTGGGTCAGGAAGATCCGCTGGAGAAGGGATAGGCTACCCACTTCAGTATTCTTGGGCTTCCCTGGTGGCTCAGTTGGTAAAGAATCCGCCTGCAATGTGGGAGACCTGGGTTCTATCCCTGGGTTGGGAAGATTCCCCTGGAGAAAGGAAAGGCTACCCACTCCAGTATTCTGGCCTGCAGAATTCCATGGACTGTGTATAATCCATGGGGTCGCAAAGAGGCAGACACGACTGAGCAACTCACTTTTCTCTGACCTGGCTTTAACCTACTCAGTCCTGCTCAAAGTGATGTCTTAAGTGACCTCATGCTTAAATACGCCACATCTAACCCTACTGTGCCTGCTGGGTTTATGAAGGGGAAACCAAGTGGCTAATGGTCTTTATTTTTCTAACAGTTTCAGGAAACAAATTTATGCAGGGTATAGATCTGCATAAAAGAAGTAGTAGCTACTTTGCCCTAGCTAAAGGGTAAAGTCACATTGGTATGCACTGTGCAAAAATAGAGGCAGGCTTTAAGCCATAATTTGCACTTTCTCCTTGCAGAGCTATGTATCTGGGAATGTTAAAGTTCTCTGTGTGTGGAGAACTCTCAGTTAGTATTGAGTAAATGGACTCTGGTTAATCTCGGTAGCTCAGGGAGATTTCTGGTAGTGGGTAGCATGTGTTCTGGAATGGCTTTGCATCAGTCTGTAACACTATCCCCTAATATGAAGGAAAAACCTAGCAACAGGAAGCCTCTGTCTGTAAGAGAACCCTAGAAGAGATGGTGAAAACCTCAATCTCAGGTCTTTGGAGGAAATTCCCATTTCTAGAAGGAACTGTGGAGGGCAATGTCATTCAAGGATTATCCTTAAGTTAGCAAAACTTTGACCCTAGTCAGAGTAGGCAAAAATATAAGGCAAATAGTTGAACAAGTGAAAAAAAAAAAAAAAAAAAGCTGTGAACAAGAAGACAAAATCATCCAGAGAAAGAGACTGGGCTCAATCTAAATCAGATTTATAGAAAGGTCCTGGTCTGGACATGTCTTCCCCCACACAGCTATGGTGGCCGCTGGAACAGCAGCTGCTGGTTTTGTTTGTGAGCTTAACTCACAGGACGCCATTTGTCAAGGTCACACTGTGAGCTCTTGGAGAAACATACTCAGGCTGCAGACTTCTCTTGACTTTATTCCATGTGGTCACACAGCTTAGCTACCAAGGATCTGAGGAAGCAAAGAGTGTTTGTATGGGTGAGAGTGTGTATATTTGATAATGGATGTCCTTGGGCCAAATGTGCTCAGAATACGCTGATCCACTCCTGCTCAGAGACCTTGTTACATATAAATGTCTGTCTGCCTCATGGTGAGTTTTGTATCACAAATCAGACCACAGGTCCTTGCAGACTGGACAGCCTCTCAGACTTCAATTCTGTCTAGTACCCAGCTCCGTGCCAGGCTCAACGGGAGTGCGAAGTCCCTTCAGTCATGTCCAACTCTTTGCAACCCCATGGACTGTAGCCCGCCAGGCTCCTCTGTCCATTGATTCTCCAGGCAAGAATGTTGGAGTGGGTTGCCATGCCCTTCTCCAAGGGCTCTTCCCAACCCAGGGATGGAACCTGCATCTCTTGCGTCTTCTGCTTTGGCAGGCAAGTTCTTTACCACTAGCCCTAATGGGGAAGCCCTAGATAAATGCTGTACAAACATGAAAGGGTCTGACAACGATCTGTAGTATGCATTAGTCTGTTCCTTCTGCTATAACAAAATACCAGAGATGGAGTGGCTTAAACATAAGATACTTATTTCTCATAGTTCTGGAGGTGGGAAGTCCAAGACCAGGATGCCAGCCAATTCAGCTCCTGGTGAGAGCCCTCTTCTTGGCTTTCCGATGGCTGCCTTCTCACTATGTCCTCGTGTGGCAGAGAATCAGCAAGCACTCTCTCCTCTTCTCCTTCAAAAACCACTAAACTTACCATGAGGCCCTCACCCTCATGACCTCATCTAATCCATTATCTCCCCTTACCACCAGACACCATCACAGTAGGGGTTCAGGCTTCAGCATGTGAATTTGAGGACACAATGCAGTCTACAACATAATAATTCCTAGGGTCAACCTCAGACCAGAGAGGCCACCGGGGGAGAGGGATCATGAAGCTCTGAAATGCTTCAGCAGAGAAGTGAACTTTTAAGGAAGCAAAAACCTAAGAAACAGCTGCAGAGTAAAGCTGGGGAAGGAAATGCTTCATCTCATTGAGAGAATGTCCACCCATCCCTCAAATAGGTTCTGTACTTCAGGACTTGGGGGAGTGCACTCCTTACCTCAGGGGCACAACTCAGGGTGAAGTTTTGAGGCATTTCTTTGCGATTTCCTGATGCAGATCAGTGAGAGGCGACTGGCATCTGTGGAAGGGGGGTGTCCCCCTTTCTAGAAGACCTAGTTCAGTCATTTCTGGTACCCCTTCTTTGGGACCAGGTTGCCTAATCATCCATTCACTCCTGCCCAGGGTGGTACAGGCTGTTAAATTTTAAAGATACCTTCACTACAAAGTAGTTTACAGTGGCCTTCCTTCAGGGATAAGAGTAAGGGACAGGCTGGCAGGAACAATGTGGGGGCCCACGCAGACCTCCATGTAGGGGAGGAAAACCAGCTTCATTAGGTTAAAAGGGAGGCAGGGCTGAAATACACATGGATTTCATGGGCTTCTCTATCTCTCTCCCTCCCTCCCTCCTTCCCCCAGTGTGTATAGCCCTTTCTCACATACAAGTATACACACACACACACATGCACTCAGACGAGTTCACACCCCAGGGCTTCTTGACTCCTCCCGGGGCCACCTGTTTACTGCGTTATCATTAACCCACCTCTCCAGCTTATCACCCTCCTGCACCCTCTCTCCTCAGTGGCGCTTTAGCTTCTCCAGGGCCCTGCCTGCCCTTCATTTAATTTCACAGCCTGTCACAGCACAGTGATTCCAAGGCAGAGGGAGGACGGAGTAATTTATAAAGCCTCTCCCTTCTCGCCAGTCCCTCGCCCTCTTCTGCGATCCCCTCCCCTGGCTTGCAGGCTCCCAGGGACCCAGCCATGCACGTGAGACTCTTTCCTGGTCCACTAAACTGTCAGAGCCCCTGAGAATAATTTTATTTCTCTTCTAGACAAGAAGCAAAGTCTTAATGAAAAATCCACCTGCCTGGGTGAGAGTCTGGTAGCCACGCTGGGGGCGGGGAAGGGGAGGAGTCACCATTCCTGAGGGAGCAGGGAGGGTTGGCCTTTCTGCCTTCTTGTCTGCAGGGGCGGGTTTTTGTTTTTTTTTTACATGTGGCCATTTTGAGAAGAACACTTTCTGAGGGTGATCTCAGAGGGAGAACAGTGAGCAGTCCTGAAGAGAGATGGTAGCTCCCTGCCCAGGAATTGAACCTGGGTAGCCTGGATGGAAACCAGGACTCCTAACCACCAGACCACCAGGGGCAGAGGCTAAAAGCAAAGTGGCCCTGGCTCTTTGCCCCATTTGAAAGCAGGAATAGGGAGGCCAACTTGTAAAAAAACTAGGAACCAAGTTTATTATTAGAGACACAGCATGACACGTGGGAGAGCGCACAGAGAAGCAGTTTTTTTTTTTTTTTTTAAGGCAGAAGTTGCATAGAAATACACACGCAGAGAGTAAGGGCATGGGTGTCCTCTCTGATGAGGAGGTGTAAAGAGGGTGATTCAAATCTCTTGTACAGGAAGTTCTTTGGGGTCTTTGTTTACCTTTGGCCAATTACCTTGTATCTTTTTTTCACACCTGACTGGCCTTAGAACCCTCCCCAACATGCATGAACAATTTTTTGCTAAGATGGATCCCACCTGAGGCCTGTGGGTACGTGTCCATACTTATAATAGGGTGGAGCTCCCTCTCTTTTTTTTGACTCCCAAGGGACCTTCCTACACTTGTGCAAACAGAGAAGTTTTCCTTGACCCCAGGAGTGGGCACCTTATCTCCTTCCTCCAGCAAAGCTCAACTTCTGCCTCCAGCTTTGATCTTGGAGTATCTGAGTGGAGCGGGGGAAACAAAGCTTCAGTTTTATTCCACTTGACAAACACCAGCTGTCCAGCCCAGGGGCCCATCTATCTCCTACCTCAGGAAAGGAACTGGAACTGGAATCGTGGTTGGGTTGTACATTTTGACTTGGTCGGCATCCAGCTCTGTTAGTCTATGTTTTTCTTCTTTTTTCCTTGGCTTTCCTTGAGAACAATCAGGATATCTTCAGAATTGAGCATCAGCCTTTTCTTTTCCTTTCCATTTTCTTCTTCCTTAAACTTCCAAAACACAGTGGTTGACATCATTGGAGGTTTGGGGGTCAAGTTGAGTTCAAGTCCCAGTTCTGCTACTTGTTAGCTATGTGACCTTGGGCAATTGATGTCACCACTCCCATCCTTTGTAAAGCAGGCGTCATGACAGTGCCTGCCGTAAGGGATCGAGGCGCTGATCACGTAGAGCTGAGCCTGGTGCCCTGAGTGTTAGCAGATTCCATTATAATTTTGGAAAATAAGATCTAAATGCCAAAGAATGCTCAAACTACCGCACAATTGCACTCATCTCACATGCTAATAAAGTAATGCTCAAAATTCTCCAAGCCAGGCTTCAGCAGTACGTGAACCGTGAACTTCCAGTTGTCCAAGCTGGTTTTAGAAAAGACAGGAACCAGAGACCAAATTTCCAACATCCGCTGGATCATCGAAAAAGCAAGAGAGTTCCAGAAAAACATCTGTTTCTGCTTTATTGACTATGCCAAAGCCTTTGACTGTGTGGATCACAATAAACTGTGGAAAATTCTGAAAGAGATGGACATACCAGACCACCTGACCTGCCTCTTGAGAAACCTATATGCAGGTCAGGAAGCAACAGTTAGAACTGGACACGGAACAACAGACTGGTTCCAAATAGGAAAAGGAGTACGTCAAGGCTGTATATTGTCACCCTGCTTATTTAACTTCTATGCAGAGTACATCATGAGAAATGCTGGGCTGCAGGAAGCACAAGCTGGAATCAAGATTTCCGGAAGAAATATCAATAACCTCAGATATGCAGATGACACTACCCTTATGGCAGAAAGTGAAGAGGAACTCAAAAGCCTCTTGATGAAAGTGAAAGAGGAGAGTGAAAAAGTTGGCTTAAAACTCAACATTCAGAAAACGAAGATCATGGCATCCAGTCCCATCACTTCATGGGAAATAGATGGAGAAACAGTGGAAACAGTGTCAGACTTTATTTTTTTGGGCTCCAAAATCACCACAGATGGTGACTGCAGCCATGAAATTAAAAGACGCTTACTCCTTGGAAGGAACAAAGGTCCGTCTAGTCAAGGCTATGGTTTTTCCAGTGGTCATGTATGGATGTGAGAGTTGGACTGTGAAGAAAGCTGAGTGCAGAAGAATTGATGCTTTTGAACTGTGGTGTTGGAGAAGACTCTTGAGAGTTCCTTGGACTGCAAGGAGATCCAACCAGTCCATTCTGAAGGAGATCAGCCCTCGAATTTCTTTGGAAGGAATGACGCTAAAGCTGAAACTCCAGTACTTTGGCCACCTCATGCAAAAAGTTGACTCATTGGAAAAGACTCTGATGCTGGGAGGGATTGGGAGCAGGAGGAGAAGGGGACACCAGAGGATGAGATCGCTGGATGGCATCACTGACTCGATGGACGTGAGTCTGAGTGAACTCCGAGAGTTGGTGATGGACAGGGAGGCCTGGCATGCTGCAATTCATGGGGTCGCAAAGAGTCGGACACAACTGAGTGACTGAACTCAACGAAGATCTAAACAGTAGAGAGTCGTCTGTATACATGAGAGCTCTCTGGCGCACTTCAGGACAACTCAGACCCACGATGTACATCGCAGGAATGTCTGCAGCCAACGCTGGTCCATAAATGCCCTGGATCTGGCCTTCAGACTCCAGGGGCTGCACACTGGGTGAGCAGGAGGAACGTTCAAGCCAATGAGCAGACCGTCTGAGCTTTGAAATCTGTCTCACCCTTGTGATCACAAGCAGCTTCCTCATTTCTCTGAGCCTCTGTTTCCTCATCCTCGAGATGAGGATTCTAATTTCCAGCTAAGAATATTTTGGTGAGGTTTAATGGACATGGAACAACAGACTGGTTCCAAATAGGAAAAGGAGTATGTCAAGGCTGTATATTGTCACCCTGCTTATTTAACTTATATGCAGAGTACATCATGAGAAATGCTGGGCTGGAGGAAGCACAAGCTGGAAGCAAGATTGCCGGGAGAAATATCAATAACCTCAGATATGCAGATGACACTACCCTTATGGCAGAAAGTGAAGAGGAACTAAACAGCCTATTGATGAAAGTGAAAGAGGAGAGTGAAAAAGTTGGCTTAAAGCTCAACATTCAGAAAACGAAGATCATGGCATCCAGTCCCATCACTACATGGGAAATAGATGGGGAAACAGTGGCTGACTTTATTTTTGGGGGGCTCCAAAATCACTGCAGATGGTGACTGCAGCCATGAAATTAAAAAACGCTTACTCTTTGGAAGGAAAGTTCTGACCAACCTAGACCACATATTCAAAAGCAGAGACATTACTTTGTCAGCACAGGTCCATCTAGTCAAGGCTATGGTTTTTCCAGTGGTCACGTATGGATGTGAGAGTTGGACTGTGAAGAAAGCTGAGCACTGAAGAATTGATGCTTTTGAACTATGATGTTGGAGGACTCTTGAGAGTCCCTTGGACTGCAAGGAGATCCAACCAGTCCATCCTAAAGGAGATCAGTCCTGGATATTCATTGGAAGGACTGATGTTGAAGCTGAAACTCCAATACTTTGGCCACCGGATGCGAAGAGCTAACTCATTTGAAAAGACCCTGAAGACCCTGCTGCTGGGAAAGATTGAGGGCAGGAGGAGAAGGGGACGACAGAGGATGAGATCGCTGGATGGCATCATCAACTCAATGGACATGGGTTTGGGTGGACTCCGGGAGTTGGTGATGGACAGGGAGGCCTGGCCTGCTGCAGTTCATGGGGTCGCAAAGAGTCGGACATGACTGAGTGACTGAACTGAACTGAACAGACCACGTATCTAAAATGTGTAGCTTCCACCTGGCTTGGGGTGGATGCTGAGACTTAAAATTACCTACACTGTGACACCCACATGCTTACTTTGTGATAAACATCACTTGCAGTGGTGGCCAAACATCTGGGGAAGGGTGGGGAAAGAGTTGCAAAATCAAGTAGCTCATGGCAGCTCCGAGATGCTTTCAAGTGTGTGATCTCATTCCTGAAAGTATGTAATCTCCTCTGACGCAGGGCAGGAGTGGTCAGTCCCTCTAAGGAGTGGGCAGTGGGGGCCAGGAGATGGGACTCAGGCCACATAACCCAAGAGGCAGAGACAGTCCTCACACCCACCCACCTCCCTCCACCACCGAGTGAACCACTCAGGTTCACTGCCAACCCACACTGCAGCGCATCCCCAGGGCTCCCAAGAAATGCCAATGTCCTCTGCCCACCCGGAAGAGTCGCTGCCTCTCAGGAGGTGGAGGGAGTCAAAGGGAATGGTATTCAGCCAGGGAACAAATTTAGTGCTTTTTAAAAAAGAAATCCTAGAATAAAATGGAATATGAAATTTCAGAGTGCATTGTACATTATAAGGGGATATATTGTTTGGTGAAACTTTGTTTTGTTTGGGCCTGTGTACTGAGTATCCATGTAAAATGTATTCTTCAGTTGGGTCTCTGTCCAGAAAAATTTAAAAAGCACTTTTTGGATATTGAAACGTATACTAGTTGCTGACTGCTATATTTAGAGCAAATATACTCTCCAACCATTGCAGTTATCCTCCAGTGGGGACTCATCGAGTCAATCCCTACCTTCCCTCCCCTCCCCTCCTCTGCCACTTCTTCAATCTGCTACAATAGCAAACAAATTCTTTCCACCTTACTTTGATCACATGGCAAGCTCCTTCCAGCTCTGAAAGTATAGGGGTCATCCCACACTTTACCAGGTGAATCCAAATTCCTGTTGGCCCCTAACCTGCAGCCTCTCCTGACACTTCGAGTCCTCAGTGTCTGTGCTCCCGCCAGTCTTGTTCTCGGAGGCAACTTTCATCTGTGCAGGGCAGAAGTGCCCTCTTGGCTTCCACAAATCTCTATCCTCCAGGCCCTGCCCCCGTTTCACTTCCGCCTGAAGCTCTCCTTGCCCATGAGCCATGGCAATTCACCTTCTTGCGAAAGCACAGCATTTCTTGTGCAATAAGCCCAGGGGGCCCCGGTCATGTGTTGTCTGGGTCAGTTACTGAATTACTGCATTGAAATCCATACTCCCTCAGCACAGTGCTTTTGTGATTCACCTCTCTGTTCCATGCATCAGTAACAGGTTCCTTTCTTTAACCACTGAGTACTCTTCCATGATACTCACTACAGTTTATCCATGTGCAATGAATTTGCCAAAATGCAAAATCTGAAGGAAGCATCCCCATAAAATGCCCTCAGTTCAGGCACCAAACACAAGTCTGGGTTTCCTTGGTGCTACCCTCACTTCAATGGCACCCCACTCCAGTACTCTTGCCTGGAAAATCCCATGGACGGAGCAGCCTGGTAGGCTGCAGTGCATGGGGTCGCTAAGAGTTGGACACGACTGAGCGACTTCACTTTCACTTTTCACTTTCATGCATTGGAGGAGGAAATGGCAACCCACTCCAGTGTTCTTGCCTGGAGAATCCCAGGGACCGCGGGGCCTGGTGGGCTGCCGTCTATGGGGTCGCACAGAGTCAGACACGACTGAAGCGACTTAGCAGCAGCAGCAGCACCCTCACTTCAGATAAGCTGACTACATATTTGGGAGTCTCCACAACCACACTCAGGTTCAATAATTTGCTAGAACAATTCACAGAACTCAGGGAAAGTGCCATATTTAGAATTACATCTTCATTATAACAAAATGATATAAATTAGAACCAACCAATGTTCTACCACATAGGGCCGAGTATGGGAAGGCTGCAAAGGTGACGTTTCCATGTCCTCAGGGATGTGTTACGCCTGCTGGCATCAGTGTGTAGCAAAATGCAGAGTATTATTACTAATCCAGGAAAGTAACCCATGCTTTGGTACCCAGAGCTTTTTATTGGAGCTTGATAACATACTGCCACGTAGCTGATCTTTAGTCTCCAGTCCATTAAAGGTCAGAACTGATACAGAGTGTCCCAAAGACTCATCCATCATAAAGCACTTTGTTAAGTTGATGGGTGGTCAAGCCCTCAAGCAAACAAAGTCAGTCCTATGAAGCAGGATATCCAGGGGTCTAAAGATCACCCCCAGTTGCTAAAGGCAAAAGCCAGAACTTTCTTTAGATAACTCTTCACTGAACATCATTCACCTTGATGTTTAGTCACTAAGTTCTGTCTGACACTTTGCTACCCCATGGACTGTAGCCCATCAGGCTTTTCTGTACATGGGATTTCCCAGGCAAGAATACTGGAGTGAGTTGCCCTTTCCTCCTCCAGGGGATCTTCCCAACCCAGGGATCAAACCTGTATCACCTGCCCTGGAGGCAGATTCTTTACTGCTATAGATAGACATTTGGAGTGTCATCAGTTTGGGGCCATTAGCAATAATGATACATGAAACAACACAACTGAATCATAAAAATGTTAGGCCAAATGAAAGAAGCATATACTTATGATTTCATCTGCACAAAACTATACAAAGGGCAAATCTAATTTACGGTGATGGCAGGATAGGCTACGGCTATATAGTCTGTGGGGCTTAGTGCATTTTATTGTGTGTAAATTATACCTCAATCAAGTTGATACTTGATACCACTCCCATTTACTTTGCCTTTGCTATCATTTTGCTAAGCACTTTATGACATTACCACTTTCATGGTCAGATAACACTGTAAGGTGGGATTATGAGCCTTACTTTTAAGATGAAGAAACTGAGACTTGTAGCAGTAAAGTGACTCAGCCAAGTTCTCATCTGATGAGTAACAGAATCTGAATTTTAACCCAGGCGTGTCAGGCACCAAAATCAATGCCCTGAACCACCGTCTGCCAGCACGGCTGCTCTCTGCTCAGCGCGTCCCTAGGCTGTGTTTGGTCTTCTGTTTGTGTTTTTCTGGTCTTTCCGTTCTCTATAAGTCCTCAAGAATAGAGCCGGCACCAGCACTGAAGGGAAGGGCACGCTGTGGGGTACACTTGTGCATCTCTTTTCAGACTTCTTCACATGCAAATATCTTCAGATCTAGGTGTGTCGAATTTTGTGTTTTTTGAAATAAGATTGTGATCTTCTATACAACCGTATCATGATTTTTTTTCACTTAATAATGTTTAATGAGTTATTATTTCCTCAATGTTTAGAGAGTGTTCTTCAGTTGGTTCTTTCAGAGCAAAGAGAGAGAAAGTTTCAGTTTTCTCCAGTGTCAAAGGCACACTGTTTACTGTAGATGATAATGCTGCAGGAGCAGCCACACAAGGTCTCACTGCAATTTAGATGGTTGGATCCTATACATGCCTAGGGGCTCAGATGGTAAACAGTTTGCCTGTAATGCGGGAGATCCAGGTTCGATCCCTGGGTTGGGAAGATCCCCTGGAGAAGGGAATGGCAACCTACTCCAGTATTCCATGGAGAAAGGAGCCTAGCAGCCCATAGTCCATGGGATCCCAAAAAGTTGGACACGACTAACACTTTCTTTCACTTCATCCTATACATGCAGACACTAAGAAAGATCAACAACCTAGAGAAAAAAATCTTTTTATCAAATTCAAGTGTTTCATTTTCTTAAGGACAATTTTAAAGGGTAAAATATGAAATGTTTCACACTAGTTTTATGCACAGTACACGCTAATTTCTATCTGTATATCTATCATCTATCTATCTATACATCTACCTACCTTTCTATCATCATCATCAACTTAATATCCCCAAGAACGTCTTTAAGGCTGCATACATCCTAGGATGTAGATGTGCCAAAACTAACCAAATTAGTGTGAAGTTTTTCAGAAGAAGACTAAGAATATTCAAGTTCCTGGGAGGGAGCTTGGGGGAGGTTTTCTCAAGGTAGGTAGGTAGCATCTGAGTTCATTGAGACCCGAAACGTCTTGAGCGCATGCGCAGATATGGTCAAAAGCTCACAGCGAAAGGGTTTGCACTCTAAGCGCAGGTGCAAGTTGGTATTTTGCACCATACAGTCCCACGGGTAGATGGGGGTCTCACTGTGACGCTGCTGGCCTAAGAAAGACAGAAAATCTGCCACTGCAAACAGATCACAGAGTTGCATGAAATTTCACAGTTGTTTTCATTTTCCTTCAGGCAACAGTTTGTAATATTGTCTGTGTGACGAAAAATGGAATAAATGAGTGACTTCCCAATTCTCTTTGGACTCAGACATCAGTGAGTGGATTTGAGTTTAACCTAGACCACAAAGATAAACTGTTCAACGGGATCCTGGCCACTCTCAGAGTTCGTGGGTGACAGGGGTGACCCACGGGTAGGAGCACAGGGCTGCCCACCTTTTCCTCCACCCCTTCTCTTCCCCTGCCCCGCTCCCGGGTGTAGCAGGTGCCGCGAATGCTCAGCCCGAATTCCCTCTGGTTCCTACCGTGGGTGAGACTGTGCTTCCAGCAGCTGGATCCCCTGACTCTTCCCTCAGGCAGTTTCTGAGGCCTCACTTACCCTCCAGAGCTCTTCTGCACCACTTGCCTGAGACTTTGTCTCAACGTGTTTGTCTTAGTCAGCACGGGCTGATGTAACAAAAACAGCAGAGACTGGGTGGTTCAAGCAACAGTTATTTCTCCCTGTTCTTGAGGCTGGAAGCTCAAGGTCAAGGTACTAGCATGGTAGGTTCTGGTGAGAACTTGCTTCTGGGCTTGTAGGTGGCCACTTCCTTGCTGTGCCCTCTTATAATGGAGAGAGAGAGAGAAAAAAAAAACAAGTTCTTTGGTCTCTTCCTATGCTCAGTTGCTCAGTTGTGTCCTGCTCTTTGTAGCCCACCAGGCTCCTCTGTCCATGGGATCCTTCAGGCAAGAATACTGGAGTGGGTTGCCATGCTCTCCTCCAGGGGATTTTCCTGGCCCAGGGATCGAACCCACATCTCCTTTGTCTCCTGCACTGCAGGCAGATTCTTTACCCACTGAGCCACCTGGGAAGCCCCTGGTCTTCCTACAAGGGCACTAATACCATTACCAGGGCCCTGCCCTTATGATCTTATCTAATCCTAGTTAACTGCTAAAGACCTCCCCAGACCCCACCACCAACAACCATCACATTGGGGGTTAGAACCTTGACATAGGAATTTTGAGGGGGGTTGGAGGACACAGTTAGGACACAGCAGTGCTTTTGTAGGACACAGTCATTCTTCCCCCACCCCTTGCTCATTTCTCCAGGGAACATTTTTCTTAATAAACCACTTTCACACAAGTGGTCAGAGCTGGCTTCTGGAGAACCTGACCTAAGGCATTCTGCTTATGGAAAGTGAACTAGAAAAGGTACCTAAAGAGCTTCACAACGCTTAAGCCAAGGGCCACAGGATGACAGACATAAAGGCCCTGTTGCTCAACTGTCTTAAGAACACTCAGTATTGTTATTCTGCTTTTGTTCTTGTTTTGCTTTTGTTTCTCCAGCAGACAGAGAATCAAACAGCAATGAAGTTTGACTTCCCTTGGTGGTCCATTGGCTAAGATTCCATGTTCCCAATGCAGGGGCTCCAGGTTCCATTCCTGGTCAGGAAACTAGATCTCTCATGGCTCAACTAAAGAGTCCATGTGCTGCAACTAAGACCCGGCACAGCCAAATAAATAAACACCTTTTTAAAAGTTGGGCTAGCCCAAGACCCAAAAAGAACTTGCTAGGCCTTGGAACAGCCCACTCTTGGGAGGATTGAATCTGCAGTGTAATCACGCTTACCAAGGCTGCTGGATCTTTCTGGACCAGGTGAAGAGGGAGAGAGAAAGAAGCCAAACTCCTTGCCTTCAGTATCTTTTTTAGATAAGTTGCATCCAGGAGGAAAATGTGGGTCAAAGCCCCGCCCCCTGACCCCAAGCAGGTAACTCATTCCCTTTCCATGGAGAGGGGAAATGTTAGGACTAGAGGCTATGACATTTAAGGAGTGGGTCTTCCTTCTCAAAGAAAACATCAGGATTGGAGAAGAAACATTTTTCTTCCAGCCAGTATGAAATGGCATCTCATTGTTTTTAGTTCCATTTCTTGATTATGACTGGGGTTGAACAAATTTTTATGAATTTATTGGCCATTGAAGCTTTCTTTCCTTGGAATTGCATCTTCCTATTCTTGTGCATTTTCCCATGGTGCTATCTGTCTTTATCTTATTGGTTTGTAGGCATTTATTTATATATTTTGAATTCTAAACTTTGTAGGCAATACACATTGCTGCTATATTCTCCCAGTCTTCGAGTGGCATTTTCACTTATTTATGATGAAGTAGAAGTACCTAAAAGCTGAAGTTTTTGTTTCAATATGCTTTAACCCTTTATCAATTCCTCCTTTTAAAGTTTATGGGGTTTTTTGTATCTTGTTTAAGAAATCCCTTGCTTCCTTTTACTGTCTAGGAGTAACAAGAGTTTCAGGCTGTGTATGTGTGAGGCTACTTTGGCCACATCCCAAGGATGGGAGGTGAAAGCCTGCAGTTCTCAGGACCAACCTGGTGAAGAGAAAAGGCAAGGAGAGGAAGAAGAAAGTGAGTTGGAGGATTGTCAGCCTCCCCTCACTGAGCTAGCCCTGAACAGCACAGTTTTCTAGAGTTCCACCGGGCTCAGGTCCCCAGGGTAATGAAGCTCCTCTGGCCATAGCAACTAATATGCCTAAAAAGAGTTCTGTCCTTGGACAGTGGGAGGCCCCCAAGTCCAAAAACCCAAGGGTCGCGTGGAGGATGGTGCAGACCACTCACAGGTCTGGGCATGATGAAAGCATCTCTGAATCTTTGTTCAGAGTGGATCTTAACTTTTGAGGACAGAGCTGGTCCCACCCACTTTGGGAATTGTCTGCCCGTGGTCCACCTCAGAGAGGACTGGCGAAGGGGGCCTCTGAGTCTTGACAGGCTCTATGTCCATCCAGGTAAGAAGGGGTCCCAGGGTCCCTGAGTGGGCTAGTGAATCCAGAGCTGATGAGCCAGGACGGCTGCAAGGCTGAGCCAGCTCCTGGAACGAGATGCGGCAGGGAGCACGGTGCTCAGTTTGCCTCCGGAGGGCCATTTCCTCCAGATCGTCACCTCTGCTCGCACACCTCCTCAGGTGCCTCGAGTGAAATCTTTCCTCTCTCCTCTGCAGTTTCTGTGTCCTGAAGTCACCGTCTCCCCCTTGCCACCAGCAGGTGAGCTTAACCAGCGGCTGAGCTGACTCGAAACTTCAGGCTCCAAGAGGTGTCTCACGTGATCCTCTCATCCAGCACGGACCAGCCGCCCCTCTAAGGACATTTCTCCAGTGTTTTATCGCCTTTCCTAACAGCCTCGTCCTCTGTACTTCCACTGTCGCAGCTTAAAAGGTTTTCTCTTCCCAGCCTCTCTTCTTCACCAAACTCTAACGTACATCACAGTCCAAATGGCTTTTTGTTGCAGTTAGCAGATTGTTGGTGTCATTGCTTCCCAGGGAGTCAACACGTTTACTTCTCACTTGCTCCCAGCCCCCACCTGGCTGAGACCCCACTTCCCCAGAGTCCTTGTTTCTGCTCAGTGAGCCCAACTAAACTGAGACCCACCGGGGATATTAATGTTCTGTGAATTCTGATGCGTTTCCCCAATGTGATAAAAAGGAATTTTGAAAACATTTTACTATAATGAAAGCATATTTGTGTAACGTGTACTTGTGTCAGTTACTTGCCTGGCTGTGCTCTGCCTTCCTCATCTTCTTTCTCCCATCTTCATCCTGTAGTGTGTCATGGCAACAAGTAGGTGGTTGCAGTTTTACACACATGCACACACACACTCTCTCCAAGCTATTGCATTTGCCAAAAATAAACGAATGTTTGGATGAGCGAATGACCAGATAAATGAATAAGTGAGTAAATGAATGAATTAGGGCAGAGGAGAGGGGTATTGACAGAAGACACGCATATACCCCAACTGTTCAAAAAGTCAAGGAAACAGGCCATGGGAGCCAGAAAAATGTATCATTTCAGTGCAGAAGTAGAGTGTCTGAGAAAACAAACAAAAAAGAAGAAAGCAAAAGAATGGGAGCAGCAAAAGGTGAAAAAGAAAGGACAAGATAAAGAAAGAGGGAAAGAAAAGAGTAGATTATATAGTGAATTCCAGGGCAGGCTGTACGTGAATAGGTATTAATGTTGACTTAGATTCAAGTATTTCCTATTCCCCCCACATTCCAGGCGCTGAGCAAAACACACATCCACACACGTGGATTCACTGAATACTCACACCAGCCCTGGGAGGAGACGCTATTCTATTCACTCTACAGATAATTAAATCAGATCTGTGAGAAATGGAGACTCGCCTGATCTCATAGTCTTGTGCCTGAGGAGGGTGTTTCAGAGCTTCAGGGGATGCTAAGGGGGCACAAAGACAAGCTCTTCATCTCTTCCCTTGGGGAGTTTCAGGCTAGTTCAGGCAACAAAGATGACAGTCATGAATTGAAAAGACAGACTAGACAGAAAATAGAATCAGAGTTGAAAGGGGGTGACTCAGACACTACATGCCACATGAATTCAGAGAAAGATGTACCCAGGAGGGACTGACCACTCAAGACAACATTCATGGCAAAGGTGAGGGATACCTTAAGGAGTAGATGGTGGAAGAAAAAGGTCCCAGGTGAGAAGAAGCAACTAGATGAAGGCAAGGATGAGCCTGGTGTTCACAATACAACAGAGATGTTATCCCAACTGGGATGGAAAGGGCCTGGGTGAGTGGAAATAAATTGGGTAAAAAAATAGGGCTGGACTCCAAAGGATCATGACAGCCAGACAGAGGGTTTCCAGGGAAACCTGGATGTCACTAATCCACATAACTTTCCCAACTTCCCATTAAAATATAGAAGATGCGACATTAGTACTCACTAAAAATTAGGTCCAACGGCCCATCTGTCTCCAGTTACTAACTACAACATTTATAAAACTGGATTGAGAAGCCCAATCAAAGGCAGATGTGAGGATGTCGGTCTCAACACAGAGAGAGGGCCCCTCATCCTTTCCCCTGCTGCCAGACCTTGAGTCCAAGATACAAAATCTATATGAACCAGAAAACTGGGCAGTCAGGCCACAGAGCAGCTACTTTCAGAAGCAGGCAAAGAACTCTGTTCCTTCTGCCCCTGTCCACCATTAGCCCTTTTCTCTTTATTATTTTTAATTTTTTAATAAAATATTTATATTTTGGCTATATGTCTTAGTTGCAGCATGCAAAATCTTTAGCTGTGCATGAAAACGCCTAGTTGAGGCATGTGGAATCTAGTTCCCTGACCAGGGATCAAACCTGAGCTCCCTGCATTGGAAGCCCAAAGTCTTAGCCACTGGACCACCAGGGAAGTCCCAGCCCTTCACTCTTTATGTATCTGTTTATAGATTTCCACTTCCTAACCTAATGGAGCAGGCAGTGAAAAAGGTAAGGAAAAGGGGGAATGTCTGTCAAGAAGAGCCCCTATAGCAGACACCTCTGAAGACTACTCCATTTTGCACAGTCTGAGGTCAGGTAAGAGGAGCTGAGAAAAAGCATTTTGGTCCAGTGGAATGGAGAACACAGCACCACTGGCATAGGAATTGGGCTGAGAGCTCTGCCCCTTGACTTATTGCCCAGAGATGAATCTGGAAAGGAAATTTGACAAAAAGATAAGTAACAAATAGATGCTACAGTGAGTCACACTCCTCTGTGGACATACACAATGTCTGGGTAGGTCCTTGCTACTTTGAGGAGGTAATAAACCAAAAGCCAAAACAGGACCTATGGAAATGGACCAAGGACCATGGGAAAGCATCCGTCATCCTTAAGACTCAGAGAATGCCAAGATCTCTGGACATAGTTTCCCGCACACTCCACAGGGAAAATTGAGAAATAGTGCTTGGCATTCTCTAAGGGATAAGAAAAGATATGGCCTTCATAAAGCAGTGCAAAGAGAAAAAGATTTGAGACGAAAAGATGGCCGATATTATTATATGAAGAGGAAGATAAGGAAATATTACAGAGAAATTAAATAACTTGTGGTGGAGGAATTAAAATTCATGTCTCTTCCAAATATCACCCCACATACCACTTGCTAATCTCAAAACGGAAATATATCAGATTGTTCTTACCTTAACAACACGATCAAACTTAGCATCATGAATGATGGGTTCTTGAGCCATATAAATTGTATAATGTTGCTATGAATTTCCTTGACAAAAATGTTTAGGCAGACTCAATCACACCTTCAAAGCAAGTTTCCACTTTGCAGCAAATACCAAAATTGAGGAACAATCTAAATTCACCAAGAGAAAATAATCAGACAATCCAGAATGTAGGAGACGGTACAAGTTAATATCGAGGAAAAGTATGCTCAGAGAAGGGGAAACTCTTCTACATTAAGAGGTTAAAGAAGCAAAACAACAAAAAGCAATGTATTAACTTTGGTTACATACTGATTTGGGAAAAAAGGGACTTTTGGGGGACGTTTGAAGAAGTTTGAACATGCACCGGATATTAGATATTAGAGAATTATCGCAAGTTGTTAAAATATGATAAAGTATTGAGATTATAGAGGAGAATGTCCTTACTTTTTAAAAAATTTATTTTATTGATGAAATGGTTAGATAGCATCACCAACTCAATGGACATGAATTTGAGCAAACTCCGGGATATAGTGAAGGATAGGGAAGCCTGCATTGGAGGAGGAAATGGCAACCCACTCCAGTGTTCTTGCCTGGAGAATCCCAGGGACGGCGGGGCCTGGTGGGCTGCCGTCTATGGGGTCGCACAGAGTCGGACACGACTGAAGCGACTTAGCATCAGCATCAGCAGGGAAGCCTAGCGTGCTGCAGTCCCAGGGGGCCCAAAGAGTCGGACACCACTTAACAACTGAACAACAACAAATAGTTGATTTACAATGTTGTTTTAATTTCTGCTGTACAGCAAAGTGATTTGGTTACACATGCAGATATTCTTTTCCACTATGGTTTATCACAGGATATTGATTATAGTCCCTGTGTCACAAAGTAGGACGGTGTTGTTTATCCATCCTATGTACAATGGTTTGCATCTTCTAAACTCCCTGTCATCCCTCCCCCACCTTCCCTCCCCCTTGCCAACCACGTCTGCTGTCTATGTCTGTGAGTCTGCTTCTGTTTCATAGATAAGTTCACATTTAGATTCCACATACAGGTGATATCATATGTTACTTGTCTTTCTCACTTACTTCACTTAGTATGATAATCTCTGTGTCCATTCATGTTGCTAGAATGTCCTCACTTTTAAAAGATGCATGCCAAAGTACCTAGGGGATATGTTATATTATTTGCTATTTATATTCAGATGGATCAGCATTTTAAATATACATACATTACAAATAAACAAAATATTAATGATGATTGAAGCTATGTGATGATCATTAAATTATTCTTTCAATTTTTTCATCTGGCAATTTTTCATTAAAAGTTAAAAGTTGTAAAAAGTTGCAGGGAAGTCACAGCATGTCAATAAAGAGCAGAACTCACTCTGATCTGCTCAGTCATGTGACCACAATCTTGAGAAGCACTCCCAGAAAGCAGAAGAAAAGACAAAGACTATAAGAAAGATGATAACAAGTATGTAGATGAGGCTGGTGGCGGTGGGTGGAGGGGTGCTCCCCAGGTGGCTCAGTGGTAAAAAGAATCTGCCTGCCAAGCAGAAGACACAGGTTCAATCCCTGGGTCCGGAAGATCCCCTGGAGAAGGAAATGGCAACCCACGCCAGTATTCTTGCCTGGAAAATTCCATGGACAGAAGCGTCTGGTGGGCTACAGTCCGTGGGGTGGCAGAGTCAGACATGGCTGAGTGACTAATCAGCAATGGCAGACAGAGAGCGTGAGAGCGCCGGAGGGGGTGTGAGTGAGAAAATAAAAAAAATATCTTATTTTCCAAGCAGCAGAAATGAAAGAGAATGGGGATTCAACATAGGAATAATAAATGTTCCCAAAGAAGACATTAGAACAAGCAGAAGAAATAATCAAAGACATAATTTATAAACAAGTTACAGAATTGATAAGTTGCCTGAAAGTACAAAAGCATAGTCTGGATTCCAGGTGCAATTAATTATCTGATCCATTTCTAGAAATCTTTTGGAAATAGTTTTTACTTATAAGGCATGCAAGAAAGTAATATAACCATCCAGGAAATGGAAAGTTTTTATTTGCCTTATAAGCAAAGGAATGGATTTTATGTTGTAGACTTCTTAGCAAAGCTAAATATTTTTTAAGTTATATCCAGAGCATTATGAGTGAAGAAAGTAAGATATTACAGAAAACCCCAAAAGAACCTTCTGGCCAACTCAGTAAAGATTTGAGAATTTTACTCCAATCCAAACTGTTTGTGATATATGGAAGTAGCATATGCTCATGGAAAACACAACTTCTGTGAAAAAAATTACACAAACTTATATTCCACTTGACTGAAAGCTAAATTTCAGAACACAACTGGTAAAATCACATATCAAAGTATTTATGGGTCCCTTCTCACTGAATTTGAATCCCAATCTTAGTAATCTGGTCTGATTATGCATCTCCCTAGGGCAAGGCTTGACCATGCAGAATCCCCTCATCTCCTTCCCCGCTTCTGCTTCCACAGCTTTTCTAGCACCAGGAGGTGTGGTTTGACCTATATGTATCACTCCATCCTTGGGATTGTATCTCCTGCCAGGCTTGATGGGAACAAAACAATAACTGCTGCTGTTCTGTTCCAGCAGTTATGAACTGCTATAAATGATTAACATGGTAGAAGACTGAGCCAGGAGAAACGCTAAACAAAGAATCTCTTTTTGCCTTCCACTAAAAATTTTTAAATATGGCCACATAATAATAAGGAACTTCAATAGTGATTTTTCTGCATTGTGAGTGGTACAAGATTTTTGGTTGTATTTTTTATGTTTAAAAAGTAATACAATACCAAGAAGCAAAGATGAGGTCATCAGTCTCTATTCACATCATCTTGCATTTAAGACATGTGAATGTTCTTGTGTTAATTACTCTTTAAAGAAATATATGTAGTAGAATCTTGGCTGTGTCACTTATACATACACACAAAAAGGCATATATAGAGAGAGGTTGGAAGAACATGAATGAGAAAGTGAGACAAAAACGAATCCTATTTCCCAAGCTGCAGAAACACTCCCTGTGGAAATATTTGCTGATGTTAGAAGTTTCCCTCAGTGAGCCTTGGGGAGGATGGAGCTATGTACATGCATATGCACACATGTACACAGGTGGGCACATTACATCTGCTTACATTTTCCAGCCATGAGACTTCTGCTTTGCTGAGTAGGGGAGACAAAATGATATGGTAATTGAATTGTTCCAAAACACAGAAAGAACTGGAGGAGACTAGGAGAATAATAACGGCTCATTATGTGCAAGGCTCCATTCTAAGCATTTTTTTTTTTTTCAAGTACTTACAACTCTATGAGGTAGGTGCTATTCCCCACTATACAGATGAGGAAACTGAAGTTCAGGAAAATTAAGTGACTCAGCCAAGGTCTGAGAGCTAGTAAGCAGCAGAACTTGGGGCTCAAACCAATTTTGAAGACTTCCCTGGTGGTCCAGTGGCTAAGATTCCATGCTTGAAAGCAGGGGGCCTGGGTTTGATCCCTGGTGGGGGAATTAGATTCCACATGCTGCAACTAAGAGGAAGATCAGTCTAATAAATAAATAAACAAAACCAAGCAAGTCTGGCAGCAGGACCCGTGTTCATTCTTTCCACTCTTCTTCACCGCCTGGGAAAGAGACCAGTAGGAGAGAAAGGAATTTAAATAAGCTCCTGCTGGATAGAATGTGATGTGAATTCTCTTCCTTGTGTTTCAACAAAGTGTTTTACAAAATAGTCCTCCATAATGTGTGATAAAGTTGAACTTGTGTTTTGAGACACAATGAAATACCAAGTATGGTGTGGGTGTGGGTGTGGGTGTGTGTGGGTGTGTATGAAAAGACTAAGAATGTAGAAGAGGGACTTCCCTGACAGCCCAGTGGTTAAGTCATCAAGCTTCGAATGCAGGGGGGCAAGAGTGTGATCCCTAGTCAGGGAATGAAGATCCCACATGCCGAGCAGCCTGGCCAAAAAATAAAAAGAATGTAGAAGAATCCAGGTAATTCTTTTCTTCTTTATATTTTCATTTCTGTAACATTTCACTGTAAATGAGTACACTTTTGTAGTCAGGAAAAAGAGATTATTTCTTAAAAATCAATTTATGTAATTTTATATTTGCCATATGATGTTGCATTTAAAATATTCATAGCAAATATGCTTGGAAAGAAACTCATTTAAATGTTGCTGCTGCTACTGCTGCTAAGTCGCTTCAGTCGTGTCTGACTCTGTGCGACCCCATAGACGGCAGCCCACCAGGCCCCGCAGTCCCTGGGATTCTCCAGGCAAGAACACTGGAGTGGGTTGCCATTTCCTTCTCCAATGCGTGAAAGTGAAAAGTCAAAGTGAAGATTTAAATGTTAGTGATGGTTATAACTCAGAGGAAGAACTATGAGTAATCTCTTTCCCTTCCTTCCTTTCTACAATAACCATTCTTGCATTCTTTCTACAATAACCAGGTGTCAATTTTGAAATGGAAAAAATTGTTCTAAGTAAAATCAAGAATGATACTTCTAGACACGACAAGCAGTGGAGGAGGACATGAAGACAGAGGGTTTAAGGAAAGTTTGCCTGACTGTATCTGGAGGTGACTGGATCAAGGCCATGGAGATACAGAGGGTCCTGCTAGTCTGGTCTTGCCAGCTGTTCAGCAATGATGAAATCGATCCTCTCAGCTGACTGATGTACCTATAGATGCTTACTGAACGCCAGTCATAGGCCAATCACAGGCCTAGGAATGATCAGGAAAAACCTCAGATGGAAGACATGATGGACGAGGGGTTCAGATGGTAAATTAAGTGTATGGGGAGCTCCTACAGTAAACAAACAAACCAATGAATACACAGCTAGTTGCAGATAGCCAAGGAGGGGTGTGGAGGAAATAAACAAGATACTGATCAAAAACTAAGGCGGAGACAGTGAGGAAGGATCTCTACTTTAGACAAGGGGAGCAGGGAAGGACGCAAAGGTGTCATGGTTGGGCTTTGACCTGAAGGGTGAGAAGGAGCTGCCCTGGGAAGGTGTTCCAGGCAGGGGTACTGCAGGGACAAAGGCTGGAAGGAGAGCAGGAAGGACAGCCATGGGCAAGGCAGAGGGGCAGCAGCTGAGCTAGGAGGAAGCAGGCCAGTCACTCTGGGCCTCCCCGGCCATACAGATGAGTTTCACTGGACTCCAAGTACAAGCAGAAGCCACTGGAAGGTCTTAATGACCCATGAATTATGTCTCAAAAGGGCACTCTCACTACTCATGGAAAGTGAACAGGAGCAGATGGACTGCCAAGAGGGGTCACCGGGTCAGGGCCACCCTGGTGGAAGATGCTGGGCTTGACACGGTACTCTGGCAAACATGACTCGGCTGGCGGTCTTTCAAAAATCCGCTCACCTGTGCCTCCCATCTGAGGCTTTTCCTGATCCTTCCCGGGTAGGCTCATGACCCCCTCGCCTCCCCTACAGATGTCTTTGGCTGCAACTGTAGCACGAGATGACTTGCCGTGTGCATGTCCATCTCATTCTTATAAAAGGTCAGCCTCATTCACCCCTAACTGGTGCCACACACATCAACTGGCGGGTAGCAACTGAACACCTACAAACCACCAGCCTTCTGCTCGGCAACGTACAGGACATGTATAATTTTAATCTTGACAATAGCCTGATAAGGGAGGTATTATTGTTCCTACTTTACAAATTAGAAACTGAGGTTCAGAGAGACTGGGAAATGCATCCAAGGTCACATAACTGGGAAATAGGACAGCGGGGCTTTGAATGCTGGGCTAGGAGGCTCCCCAGCCCACACCGCTACTGAGTAGAGGTTCACTAAATATGTGTTGAATGAATGGACGAAGAGATGAGATCCTGGACGAGGGCAAGTGTTGATGAGACTAGACATAAAGAACTGGTTGCAAGAGAAATCTCAAAAGGAAAATCTGAGTGAACATCGGTGCCTATTAACTGAGGGAGGAGGCAATCACTCGAGACAGCCTCAGCATGGTTCAGCCGGGTGACTGGAAGCGCAGAGGGACAGTCAGGTCATGGAAGTGGCCAGGAGTAGAGAGCTGTCCTAAGAGAGAAGATGATATTTCTGGTCTAACTTGAGGACCTGTTCAAACAGATCAGAGGTGACTTGGATGCGTCACAGAAACAAAAGGGGAAGACAGTTTGGAGGAGATGGCTCTCAACGAGATCAAACTGTTTCTTTGAGTCCAAATGGATTAAAAACAAAACTTCTTGTCACCTTTTGAGGAAACAAAATTGCAATACCACCTAAGAAAATTTTGCAACTTGAGGTGGAGAAGAGTATCAAACTAGGTCAGATAAGGTCATGAAGTTCATGCCCACCCACACACATCCTCCACCCCAGGTGCTCAGCAGCCACTAGGGAGGAGCACAGAACACAGCCATGAAGCCTCTGGTCACGGTGGGCAGATTTCTCCCCAGACCCAGATAACGGAAGACTCCTGAGTCTCCTGGCAGCTCACCCAGAAGGAGAGGCTCCCTCCAACCCACAGCAGTAACACAGCACTCCAGCTGTGCCTGCCGTTGTCCTGTAGGGAGCCACATTTTAACCTCATGACTGTTCTTTAGGGATTAGTAGAAATGTGTGATACAGGGTCTCCCCAGGCTCTCCTCGAGATTTTCAGAGATGTGTTCTTCTTTTAAAAAATAATTTTTATTGGAGTATAGTTGCTTTACAATGTTGTCTTAGTTTCTGATGTACAGCAAAGTGAATCAGCTACACGTATACATATATCCCCTCCCTTTTGGATTTCCTTCCCTTTTAGGTCACCACAGAGCACTGAGTAGAGTTTCCTGGGCTATACAGTAGGTTTCTCATTAGTTATCTACTTTATACATAGTATCAAGTACATCAGAGACCTGTTCTTTGATAGAAATGCAGCAAGAAGTTTACAGACAATAAAGTTGGAGAAAAAGAAAATAATTCATGCTCTTGGCATAAACAGAAGAGGATGGAAACTCACTTTCTTGTATCTCACTTTCTTATAATTGGTGTTGCCAGGCAGCAGAAAGGAACATTGCTAGAAGTGCCTGCACCCTTGCCAATACATGCCTCCCTCTGGCCCACACCCCTCTCTCTCACTCCCCTTTGCCAACCAACCAGGAAATCTGCAACAAGGCACAACCCAGTGAAGAGGTCTTAGCAGCCCTGCAGCTATGCCTGAATCTGAGATCTCAGATACGCACGCGTGCATCCCAGGAGATGAACTGCTCATGGTAACTGCTTGGCATTCGCTAACTAACAAGGTAAAAGGATTCCACTTTGGCTGGGACTTGGGAGGAGGAAGAGGTAGGGAGAGTAGAATCAAGGGGATCCAGGAAGAGACAGTCAGACTCTACCAAGGATCAAGGGAGGAGGAATTTGACCGCTTAAGGGCAGTGCTCAGCTGCTCAGTCGTGTCTGACTCTCTGTGGTCCCATGACTGTAGCCCACCAGGCTCCTCTGTCCATGGAATTCTCCAGGCAAGAGTACTGGAGTGGGTTGCCATGCCCTCCTCCAGAGGATCTTCCCAACTCAGGGATCGAACCCACATCTCTTTCATCTGCTGCTTTTGCAGGTGGGTTCTATTTCTAGCACCACCTGGGAAGCCCTGCTTAAGGACAAAGGTCCCCAACCTCCAGGATCTAATGCCTGATGATCTGAGGTGGAGCTGATGTAATAATAATAGAAATAAAGTGCACAATAAACTTAATGTGCTTGAATCATCCCGAATCATCCCCCTTTCCCCCAGTCCATACAAGAATTGTCTTCCACAAAACTGGTCCCTAGTGTCAAAAAGGTTGGAGACCGCTGATCTAAAGGAGAGAGATGAATCCTCACAAGTGTCTTGGAGACGAAAAAGCTTTGCATTGGTGAAAGGAGAAAAGAAGTGAAGCAGGGAAAAGGAGGAGGAGAAGGAAGCAATTAAGATCCAGTGAGGGACATTTCCAAAAGAACAGAAAGCTCAAATCCAGCCCTAGACCAGAAGGATAATGTCAACTCACCTTAGCGGAGTGTGACAAACTGCTATTTCTTTTCCTAACCTAGAGTACTGGCCAAAGGACTCTTCTGAAGTTCACTTGTAGAGCTGCGGTTACACAGCCTCCGATGTATTCCTGAGCCCTCCAACTGTTTCAGGCCCTCAAATAATTGGCCTTCCTGAAGAGCTATAAAATAACCCCACCAAGGGGCTTTCAGAAGCTTTTTACAGCTCAGGTCTCTGAAACCATTAGTAGACAGGGCCATCCCAACAGCCCCTCTGTGGGTTCCTTTTC
Source organism: Bos grunniens (assembly GCF_055505025.1). Lineage (NCBI taxonomy): Eukaryota > Metazoa > Chordata > Mammalia > Artiodactyla > Bovidae > Bos > Bos grunniens. Next base: position 54,467,655 of record NC_141180.1, read on the forward strand.
AGTGGTATGTGGACAACTGGCTCTAGAGAGGGTACAACCACAATTACCTGTAAGGGTCTCTCCAGGGCTTGCAAATTACCTGCCATGGCAATGGCCCCATAGAACTCCACAGCCCCAAACTGCCATAGAGAGAGCCAGCTTCCTGCGTTCCCAAAGCCTGCTTCCCTTCAGGCATAATGAGGTGACATGGGTTTTCGCCATTCATCACTTCACCCCTTTGGCCAACATTTATTGAGCACTCACCATGTGTCATGGCTGGAAAAAGGGGCCAGGGACATAAAGGTGAAGATAAGGAAACTCTACAAAGAGAGCTGCCTCCTTGATGCTCACAGCCTAGCTGAGTGATGAAGGAAGAAATTGGATTCAAGGGGAAAACTGTAACACTGATGACAAGATGGCAAATGATGGCAGCACAGGGTAGAATAAAGGATCTATTTGAGCCAAATTTGTCAGGGAGCAGAGTGAGGGAGAGTTTGTTGAATCTAAGCGAGGGACCACAGGGGCATGGGACTCTTATTTTAAAGGTTTCTCTCAATGACCAACTTGATGCTGAAGTCCTCAATGATCTGCTGTGTTTGGTTTCTATCATTGCATAACTAATTAACACCAACTCAGTGGCTTAAAATAACACCCATGTAGTACCTTACAGTTTCTGTGGGTCAGAAGTTCAAGCATGGTAGAGTCCACTCTTATGGATTCATAATCCAGTGACATAGCTGGGTTCTCCACGTAGAGTCTAACAAGACTGAAATCAAGGCATCAGCTGGGCTATGTTCCTTTCTGGAGCTTGGGGTTGTGACTATAGGATGGAAACGCTTGTTTTCTTTCTTGCTAAATGTCCAGGGAGCACTCTCAGCCCCTAGAGGCTGCCCTTAGGCCCTAGCCATGTGGTCCCCTCCATAAGGCTATTCACAACAGGCTGTCTGCTACTTCAAGGGCATCATGTGAATCGCTCAACAGGCTGCTGAGATGGAGACTTCTATAACAAAACCTAATCAGGAAGGGGTGGTCTCACCACCTACTTCGAGAGGAGAGGAGTACATAGGTGGGTGCACCAGGGTCTGAGCATCTTGGAGACCACCTGAGAGCTCTGTTTTGACCCCATGGACTGTAGCCCACCAGGCTCCTCGGTTCATGGGACTTCCCAGGCAACAATACTAGAGTGGCTTGCCATTTCCTTCTCCAGGGGATCTTCCCAACCCAGGGATGGAACCTGTGTGTCCTGCATTGTCAGGCAGATTCTTTACCACTGCACCACAAGGGAAGTCCAGAATTCTGCCTAAACATTCACAAGTTGTCAGTCCAATGGGAAGATGTTACTCTTTTTGGTATGTGATTTCTAGAACAGTTGACCATTTCCATGCTTGACATTCATACAACTTTCTTGGTTCCTCACTTTCTTGATTTTCCTCCTATTTTTTCTTTTCACTTTGTTTCTTCCTTTCTCTCTTTTACAGTTATTTAATGTGAAAGACAACATACATACATAAAAGTATATGAAACATAGCAGCCCATTGCAGAGAAGTATCTGCTTGTATCTTTCGTCCATTTTTCTTTTGTCTTCTTACTGATTTTTATGATGTCTTTATATGATCTGAATATTTGCCCTTTGGTAGTTATATGTGTTGCAAACATCTCCAGTTTTGTTTCCTATTTTTTCAGTCTTTTCATAATGTCTTTTGATGAACAGAGGTCTTATTTTAATGCAGTTAAATTTGTCAGTCTTTTATGAACTTATCCTCTTTCTTGGACCTTGACTCTGCCTGTCCTCTAGACAGTTTTTCACCTGTGATTTCAACCATCACCTCTATCCTGATGCCTCTCACCTCTGTCTCCAGAGAGAAGTTTCTTCTATTCTTTGGATATAAGACTTGAACTGCCTGCTGGATGGCTCCACCTACACATCCCATAGACAGCTCAACACTAATTTACCCCAAACTGAACTTGCCCCTCCAAGTCCACCTATGAACACACTACCACCCCACCCCTCTGTATTTCCTAGCTCTGTGACTGGCACAGCCCTGGTGGTGGTGGTTTAGTCGCTAAGTCATGTCTAACTCTTGCAACCTCATGAATTGTAGCCTGCAAGGCTCCTCTGTCCATGGGATTCTCCAGGCAAGAATACCTAACCAATCACAAAGCTAGGATCTTGTGAAATTACCCTGACATCTCTTTCTTTCACAGGAACCACGTTTTGCTGACTCCATAATCTAAATCTTGCTCTAATCTGTCTTCTTTACATCTCCAGGGCCAGAACGTTGGTTCTGCAAGACCAGGAACCTTGTCTAGCTTTTGCATTACCATCTTATCAGTATAGGATAATGGTTAAGAGAGTGCATTCTAAACCCCAGTTACCTGAGTTCAGAACCTAGCTTTGTCATTTACTAGCTGTGTAAGCAAGTGTAAGTTATATGACCTCTTCTCCCTCAGTTTCCCCATTTGCAAAATGGGAATGATAATTGTCCTGACTCATAGGATTGTGGTGAGGATAAAATCAGTTAGTACAGTGCTCTGAATAGAGCAGGGCATTAGCACCCAATAAACATTGGTTATTATTAGTAATATCATATCCTACCACTAACATAGTGCTTAGTTCATAAATGGAAAAAATTTATTGGCTGAAGTGCATGAATGCCACTGCTCTAATTTACACTCTTATTATCTTTGCTTGGACAATAGCAATAGCCACCTGGCTGGGGTTATTTCTGAGAGACACTCCCCCATCCCTTACCCCATCCATTCTACATGCTGATGTTAGGATTATAAGTCTAACAGACAAATATGAAGGTACGGTGTCACTCCATTGATTAACACCATCCAGTGGATCCCCAGTCTCCACAGGTAGCCAGGCAAAATCCAAACTCTTTAGCAGAGCCTACGTGATGGCCTCCTATGATCTGGCCCCCACCCCCTCGCTCCAGTTACACAATCCAGTGTCAGTTCCCCAAAGAAGCCACCTTCCTTCTCCCCTCTGTTCTTCTGCAGGCTGTTCCCCTAGCCTGGAATGACCTCCCTCTGCTCTATCTGGCTGACGAAATTGTCATTATCTTTAGTTGCAGCAATGCCATCAGGTCTTGGATGCAGGCATTTTAGACAGAGTTAGGTACATATGTTACTGTAGCATTTATCAAATTATACTATAACCATTTGTTTACACATCCACCCTACCCACTGGGCTGTGAGTTCCTTGATGCTGAAAGCCAGATCTTATTCAGATTTGTATTCCTGGCCAGAAGCACAGGGTCTATAGCAGAAGCTTAATATATGGTTGCTGAATGGATGGTTAGTTTAAGAAGTACCTAATAAACCCTGGAATTTGTATTTCCCTGAATCTTGTTTTGGTTGTTACCTTTTTAATAGAAATAGTCACTAATGCTTAGGTTTACAAGTTTATTGAGTTCTAATTTTGTCCTTTAAAATGAACAATGCCAATATCATTCATTCATCCGTTAACCACCAATAAATGTTTATCTGGAGACATTTGTCAAATACTGGATTTGAAGAGTACATATCAGACAAGCCTCTTCTCCTTATAAGGTTCACAAATTATTAAGTCTATTAAGTATTAAAGGGATAGCATGGAAAACTATATTCACTATCTTGTGACAAATCATAATAGAAAAGAATATATATAAAAAGGATGTATGTGTGTGTGTGTGTGTATGTGTCTTTGTGTGTGCTGTGCTGTGCTTAGTAAGCACAGTTGTCCCCAGCTTTTTGCAACTCCATGGACTGTAGCCCACCAGGCTCCTCTGTCCACGAGGATTCTTTAGGCAAGAATACTGGAGTAGGTTGTCATGCCCTCCTCCAGAGGATCTTCCCGACCCAGGGATTCAACCCAGGTCTCCCACATTGCAGGCAGATTCTTTACCCTCTGAACCACCGGGGAAGCCCAAGGATACTGGGTGGGTAGCCTACCCCTTCTCCAGGGGATCTTCCCAGACCCAGGAATTGAACTGGGGTCTCTTGCATTGTAGGTGGATTCTTTACCACCTGAGCTACCAGGGAAGCCCATATATTTGTGTATATGTATATGTACACACACACACACACACACATATATATATATATGAAACTGGATCACTTTGCTGTACAGCAGTAATTAACACAACATTGTAAATCAGTAAAACGTCAATAAATTTTTTTAAAGTATTAAGGGGAGAATGTACCAGTAAACACATAAACACAATGGGTATATAAAATTACAAATTGAGGGGAGAGTTGTGAAGAAAAAGAACAGGATACGAGGAGAAAGAATTACAGGAGGAGCATCCTTTAGATAGGGGGATGGGAACTTCTCCTTGAAGAGGTGCCATTTGAGGGGAGACTGAAGGATGGACAGGAGTGAGTTGTGCAAAGTCGTGGGGAAGGGGCCTCACAGGCAGAAAGAGCAGTGTGTGTAAGGAGCCTAAGTAAGTGAAAGGCAGTTGGTGAGGCTGGAGTCTGGGAGGTGAGGGCTAGGGAAGTGAGCCTGCAAAAGCTGCCAGGGCCTTGGTCTGCAAACTGGATACTAATCTCAGTGAATAGGGAACTAACTGAAAGTTAATCGGGGGAGTGACAAGTACCTCTAAGAGGGCTGTGCCTGTGAGCACCCTGTGTACCACTCTGGATTTTAATAGACAAAAAAGCAAGTAAGAGCCCTCAGATCAGATCAGATCAGTCACTCAGTCGTGTCTGACTCTTTGCGACCCCATGAATCGCAGTACGCCAGGCCTCCCTGTCCATCACCAACTCTCGGAGTTCACTCAGACTCACGTCCATCGAGTCAGTGATGCCATCCAGCCATCTCATCCTCAGTCGTCCCCTTCTCCTCCTGCCCCCAATCCCTCCCAGCATCAGAGTCTTTTCCAATGAGTCAATTCTTCACATGAGGTGGCCAAAGTACTGAAGTTTCAGCTTTAGCATCATTCTTTCCAAAGAAATCCCAGGGCTGATCTCCTTCAGAATGGCCTGGTTGGATCTCCTTGCAGTCTAAGGGACTCTCAAGAGTCTTCTCCAACACCACAGTTCAAAAGCATCAATTCTTCGGCACTCAGCCCTCTTCACAGTCCTGATTAAATCAGCAAAGACTTTGATCACCTCCCCTTCCCCTGCCAGACTGGGGAGAGATGGCCTTCAAAGGACACATGTGAGAAGATCCTAAGCTGTCCTGTCCATTCAGGTGAAAGTTGTCATCTCCCTCAAATGACCCCATCTGTCGAAAGACACTGTCAGGTAGACAGGACCTAAGGGTCCTTTCAGGCTTGACATGAGTCCCCTGAAGCCAGATGGATGGAAACAGTATCCAAGCCGGGTGCCAGCCTGGGGAGAGGGCTTCATTGTCCCTGGGGAGACCTCACAGCCTGGAACTTTCTCCCTCCTCCCCTACCTATCCCCAGCACCCTTGCTCCTGAGATTTGCAAGGCCCCCATCTGGCCTTGCAGTTCCACCAGGACAAAGCAGGGTAAATGTGCTGTGAACCAAGCTCTTGAATGTGCTCTCGGTTCCACCAACCAAAAAAAAAAAAAAGACTGACCCCCACCACCAGCAAGGCTCTGTTTCCGATCAGGTTTGGCCGCTGGGGCTCCCAGCTCTCAGCCCTCACTGGAAGCTCTTGCAGACCGCACCTCCCACCCATTCCTGGCAGCCCGAGTGTGAGCGCGCCTCTCTCTCCGCAGCCCCGCCACTGGGGGTTAGGGTTGAGCAGGAAGGCGGCTCCATCGCTCTGCACAGCGGCCCTTCAGACCTACTTGAGACAACCTGTCACTCACACTTCAGGCTGCCAGTCAAGGACGGGAGCCGAGAAGACTCTACAAAGAGATCCTTGCGCTGTAATTAAGTGCCAGGGTTTTACACGGATCTTTCACACCTTGCCCATCCAATCACCCAGTTCCCCGGTGAGTGGGAGTCAGCTGTTCTGATTACACCCGAGCTCCCCTCATTAGTGCGGGTTTGAGACTCAACAACCCGCGCAGTTTGTGCATCCACCCTCACGCTCCCCCAACCCCAGTCCTGCTCAAGACAGGGCCACGTCTGCCCCCCAACTGGGTTTCCTCCCAGAGAGCCACTCCACCACTTTCTGATCAGCACCTTTCCTTAACCGTTTGGTTGCACAGGCCTCTAGGGAGCCGGTTCTTATTTCTGACAGGTCCCTTTTCCTTCAAACTCTAGCTCCAGAGGAGGTGGGGGTAAAGAAGAGAGAAGGATCACTGCTCTCATAGGACAGAAAGGGTCTGTTTTCTCCTGGGTTCTTCAGACAACCCCGGGTTTCCTTCCTCAAATCACGCCAGCTCCCAGCTGGCACTCGCTGGCTGAAATGTATCAAAATGTTCCGCTTTTAGCCCGAGGTTTGGCTCCATAGAAGGAGCACTGCAGCCGGAGTCAGAGGGCACGGTCTTGCCAGCTTCTGACTGTGTCTTCGAACCACTTCTCCAGTTCCTCGGGCCTGAGCTCCTCCCCTGTGCGATGGGAAGAGAAAGGGAAGCGAAAGCTGCCCTGGAGGATCTCGAGGGACATTCTGGGAGTCTACAGAGGTGGCAGCTCTGCGGGTCTCCCAGCCCTGGAAGCCCGCCCCCCCTTATAGGCGGCCCCTCTCCCTGGATCCAGAGCGCCCCATGCACCCAGCATCCGCGTCCCTCTCTCCCGACCCCCCAAGTCCTTGGGTCCGTTATATTCTTCCTCGTCAAACGGACACTTTCGCCTGTCCCCGCAGCAGCAGAGGAGCCTCAAGATTCGAGCAGGACGGCCGCTAGCCAGAAAGAACAAAGAGGTTACCTGGGCTGAGGGGGCGGGGCCGGCCTGGTGGGCGGGGCCTGCCCGGGGGCGGGGCCGGCGAGGTCTTCCGGCCCCCGCGTGGGGCTCAGCTTCTGCGACTGCGAGGAGCGAGCCGAGGTGTGCGAGGCGCGGGCAGACTTCCCCGGAGGTGAGAGCTCTGCAGCAGACGAGGGCAGGTCAGGGCTGCTGGCCCCCGGCAGGGACGGGGCGGGGACCCGGAGCCCCCAGGGGGGCGGGGAGCCAGCCACCTGTGACCACCGGGCGCCTCTTCTACTGGCCGAGGTGTCCTGGGTTGTTGACAGCTCCCCTCCTGCGTCCCGGGCGCCCATTCCCTGGACCCATTCCCTGGACCTCGCTCTTGGCTTCTCGAGGGGCATCCCTGGGGGAAGGGAGAAAGGGGGAGCACGTGGATACCTTGCCAGCGGGACTCTGGAAACTGTGGCTGTGAGGAAGTCACTTGCACCTCCACCTTTGAACAGTGCTATCAGACTTCATCCTTTTCACTTTCGTCCCCACCCTGAGAAGGGCAGGTGGCTTCACTATCTTCCTTAGAAAAGGGAAATAGCCACCTTCAGCAGGACCACTGGAAATCCCAGAAAGTTACTGAGCTGCTCAACAAAAGGCCTTGAACCCCCACATCTCCACCCCCATAACACCAGGTAGAGCAGCCTGGCAAAGACTCTGAGGTAAATAGTTTAAAATGAAAAATCTGCTTGTGAAGATAAGAGCATAGTGGCAACACTCCTGTGAAACCGCAGATGGAATGATATTTTTTTAAGGGGTGAGGACGGGGATAGTGGATTGTCATGGGGTGAGGGGTGTTGTCCCAGCAAGTCCGTTGAGGCTGTGTTTTGAACACCTGTCCAGCACCTGGACCCAGAAGCAAGCAGGTAATCCCAGTGTCCTTCAGATAGGTGCTCTTGCTGGGCAATGACCCAGGGCATATGGTGTTGTCAGGTGCGTCTGGGATGCTGCCCTCTTGCTCAGTGCCTGGAAGAGGCTGATAGTGATCACACACTGATGTTGGAGAGCTGCCAGGCCCTGCCCAAGTGTGTGTCGTTTGATCACTTCTGCCTGCATTTACTCAGCCGGGCTGAGTATTAACCAATCTGTCCAAGGACTCCTCGACTCTCAGACTCACTTCATCCTTGTGCTTGTGGACAGAAGGCAGTGGCCAGCAGCGTCCCGTTGTGCCCAGCATCCGCGTCCCTCCCTCCCGACCTGGGGATGGCACAGCCCATCAGAAAGGAAACCTTGGAAGAGGAACCTGGGAGAAGGTCTGTGGGGCTCGATGCTGATCCCCAACTTGTGGGATTGTGGGGACATTCCAGAGGGTTCCCTGAGGAGGGAACCAGGCCAACGCTAGTTACTGAGTGTATTTTAACAATCCCTCTGACCACACCCCTGCATATCACCCTTCTGGTGCTCCTGTTTTAAATGACTGCGCAGAATCATCCATTCCCTCGGGTATTAGAGCTCTGAGTAGATCAAAAATCTTTTAGAGTCTGTGGTTTGAATGCAGAGCCATCCCTGCCAGCTTTGGGGGTTTGTTTCTAAGGAGGCAAGGCTTCCGTGAAGTTGTATCCCAGAGCTTTCTTTGTTTATTTCCCTGTCTCCGGAAGTTTGGGTTGCTGAGTGCTGAAATCAAAATAGTCCTGTTTGTCTGTTCCTGCTGACAGACTCGGAGAGCAAGAAAACACTGAAATGTGAAATGACTGAATCCACTATGTTTGTTTCCCTTTCTGTTTTGTGGGAAAGAATGCAGAAAGCAGATGGAAATCTTCAGCCAGGTCACAAGCTTTGGGAATTCCCAGTTCTGTTTTGGCAGTGCCTTCCCCGACATGGGGGCTATGACTTATAGTGTGCTCAGCTCTATGGGACCAACTCAGGTTGGTTGAGGGAATGTTCCTGCCCTTTAGAGGCTTCGAGGTTCAAGGGAGGAGAGAATCCAGCACCTGTGTAACAGAGAGCAATCAAATGAAATTGTGTGGCATGGTCTGCTGGTTCAAAGAAGATAGCCCGTGTGGTCTGGAAAAGGCAGAGAGGTTCCAGGAGCTGCTTAGTCTTCAGCTGCATTTAGAAACAATGGTCAGGCACCAGGCAAGGCAAAGAGGGAAAAGCCCCTGAAGCTCAGAATAAGCAAAGGCACTCTCTCTCCCCTTCCCCATGCAGCCCACATTCTCTGCCTTCCTTCCCAGCTCCGCCTCCTGCCACTGTCAAGCGCCCTCTGCCACACTGACCTCATGCCATTCTGACCAGGCCTCTTCTGTATGTCTCTCTTTCCTTGCACTTGCTGTCCTGTGCCCAGGATTCTGTCTTTTGGGGAATCCTCTTTGTTTTGTTTGGAGGTGGGGAGCATATTTTTGGCTCTTTTCTTTGGCCACAGCATGGCACGTGGGATCTTATTTCCCCAACCAGGGATCAAACTCTCATCCTTTGCATTGGATGCTCAGAGTCTTAACCACTGAACCACCAGGCTAGTCCCTCTTCTCCATTTGTATATTCTTTTCATGCATACAAACACACACACATACACACACACAAACATTTCCCATCAGGGAAGTCCCCAGAATCCTCTGGTTTTTAGGAAGCATAAATAGCATCTCAAATAGCACCTTACCCAAGGAAGACTTTCCTGGCTGGCCGCTCCCCTGGTCTTCAGGCAGAGTTGGAGGGCTCCTCCTTCCCCTCCACTGTCCCATGACCGAACACCTACTGAAGCCTATACACTTTGTGTTGCCCAGTTGGCTTGAGGGGTTTTGCCCCACCAGCTGAGACTGGGCTGTGTCTTACTCATCTAGCAGTCCGCTTAGATAGCAGACAGCAGACATAGCAGACAGCACTCAGTAAATGATTCCTGATTGAAATTCAGCCATAGGTGGGCACCAGGAAGCACCTCACTTACTTGTGGGTTAAGTGCTATTATTGGGAATTTAAAGACTGGATAAGCTTGGTGGAGGAATTTGGGTTTAATTCAGTGGCAGTACTTAAAGCCCTTAGCAGCCCTGGGAAGATCCTCTGGAGAAGGGAATGACAACTCACTCCAGTATTCTTGCCTGGAGAATCCCCATGGACAGAGGAGCCTGGTGGGCTACGGTACATGCAATCACAAGAGTCGGACACAACTTAGTGACTAAACCACCACCACCACTGCCTCTGAATGGACTGCAACGTCCTTCTTGATCTGGCCCCAGGGTGTCCTCTCCAGCCTCCCCTCCCACCAGTTCACACCCTGAACTTACACTTCAATCTTATGAACCAGTTGGATCACAGCAGACTCAGGCCCGGGCTCCCTGTCTCCCTTGACTCTGCTGTTTGACAGCCTCTGCCAGGAAGGCCTACTGCTGTTGAGAGCTTACCCTTCCCCATCCATAGCACTCAGTGTCTGGATCCCGAGTGTAGAGGTCCCTCAAGCTGGGTTTGCATGTCCTCCTCTGGGCCTCACTGCCTGCCAGCACATCCTCTCACAGCATCATGCCCTCTTGTGGGTGCCTCCTGCTCCTGACCCTTAGCTCCCAGGTCACTTGGGCTGGGTTTATCCTTGATGAAGCCCTCTCAGCTAACAACTTTCTTGGGAGAGAGTGCCCAATAAACAGGCATTGGATAGAAAGCTGAACCATCCATCCAATGCCTGTTTATGCCATTTCCATTGGTTGGAATTGTAAAAGCAAGGACAACACGAGAGATGTTTGAAAGGAAAAAAGTAAGACTTGGTGATGAGCAATATGAAGAAGGAAAACAGAAGGTTGGCATATAATCCTGCGAGGCAGGGGGAATTGGACTCAGGGAAGGTCCACTCCATGACTCTGAGTGCCATGCAAAAATGTTTCTATTTTCTGGAGGATTTTCAAAATCCAAAATATTGTTAAGTCACCTTGGGGTATTCTTGCATCTAAAGTTATTGCAGGATGCGTAAGTGGGGATGTCCTTTAATCAGCAGAAAAGTGCACTTTGAGTGCGGATGTGGTCAGGGTTGGAGGGAGGTGACGGGATCTCAGAGAGGACGGTTCAGCTTGTGAAAGCCAATGCAACCACTGCGGGAATAAGCTAAGCTGAGGTCTTGGGGAGAACCTATATTCTGGAGGTGGTGGTGGGAGAGAGGAACTGGTGGAAAACAGAAAGAGAGAAGAAAATCAAAGAAGCCAAGGGAGGAGATAGTTCAAGAAGAGATGCGTGGCCAAAGCTGTCTGTGCCAAAAAGAACAGCGATTCAAACAAAAACAGATGAGAAGGAGGCGAGCTTTGAGTGGCACTCCCATAGGAAAGCCAGATCTCATGGGGTCAAAAGAGGCTGATTAATAGGCAGTGGAAACATTGGGCGGAGTCTTCAGACCTCACATCTGTGGAATTTGGCCACGGCAAAAGGATAGATTTTTTCTCAGCAGGAAGTGGGGAGTGGTCATGTCAAGAGAGGATAGTTTTGTTTGTTTTGTAAGAGATCTAACCACAGTTCCATGCAGGAGGGAAGAGCCCATGTATGCTAAGGAATATGGATGAATTGCCCTGCTCACATTGGTTGTGTTTCATTTAACCTTGCTCCCCAACAGTTGCCCCAGGGAACTCTCATTTGGGGTAAGCTCCCAAGCCATGGTACTGCCGAATCCAAGGAGATGATGTTGCAACCTGGAAGCAGTTGGTCCTCACCTCCCTGACGCATGGTAAACTCATCTCCAGTGCCCCAAACTTGACTTTGCTTCATAATGGTGCAGGCCAGATGTTTTCTCCTTGACTGTGCACAAATTCATGATACCAGTTATAATAGCAGACACACAAACAGCATTTACTCTGAGCCAGACACAGTCCATGGGGTTGCACAGAGTCGGACACGACTGAAGCGACTTAGCAGCAGCAGCAGCAGACACTGTTCTGTGTCCCTGTAAAATGGGTCTTGTTATTATTCTTATTTTTCTGATGACAAAAATGAGGCCCAGGGAGCTCACCCAATGACACAGTGGTGAGTGGGAGCAGGGTTCCAACTGGGTGTGTCTGGCTTCAGGGTCTGTGTACTTAAAGTGAAAAGAAAGTGAAGTCGCTCAGTCGTGTCCAACTCTTTGCGACCACATGGACTGTAGCCCACCAGGCTCCTCCATCCATGGGATTCTCCAGGCAAGAGCACTCAAACCACTATATTAATTCAGGGTGAGCAGCTCATGCTTTACTGTAGATGGATGTTTGTGATTCCAGCTTTATTGCAGAATTCTTAATCGTGGTGCTGCTGACAGCATGACTTATCCAAGGTCACCAAACCCGTTTATCTATCTATTCATTGTGGGTTAGACTAGCTTTACTAGTCATAAATAATTTAATCATCAATAAATATCTACCATGTGCAGTACACTGCCAGGATCCCAGAAATATGACCTATATGTGTCATCTCATTGAATCCTCATAACCACTCTATTCTGTAGACAGGGCAACTGAGCCAGCATTTGAAGGTGGCCATAATGAAGGCCGTAATGAATCCGCCTGCAATATGGGAGACCTGGGTTCGATCCCTGGGTTGGGAAGATCCCCTAGAGAAGGGAAAGGCTAGCGACTCCAGTATTTTGGCCTGGAGAATTCCATGGACTATATAGTCCATGGGGTTGCAAAGAGTCGGACATGACTGAGTGACTTTCACTTTCAAGTGCTTTACAATATCATGTTGGTTTCTGCCATACATCAACAGGAACCTGGATGTGGACCATTTTGGGCTTCCCTAGTGGCTCAGATGGTAAAGCATCTGCCTGCAGTGGAGGAGACCTAGGTTTGATCCTTGGGTCAGGATTTCCTTCTCCAGCATCCCTGCCTGGAAAACCTGATGGTCGGAGGAGCCTGATAGGTTACAGTCCATGGGGTCACAAAGAGTCGAACATGACTAAGCGACTTCACTTTCACTTTTCATAATGAAGGCAAGATGGAAAACCACTTTCAGCCCTAAGTTTCTGTGTTCTGAGGTTCATGATCAGAGACTTAACTGGTTCTAGAGTATTCCAAGGCTAACTTTATTTTCTTTCTCAACACACACAAGGTTTGCGAGTATGAATCAGTAACATGCTCAGTTGTGCAAGAAATACTGCCCTGCCTTTTATTTTGTAGAGATCAACTTAATATTAGTTTGCAGGCTTTGTCTCACCAGGCTGGCAAGAATAGAAAACACCACAGGGTGGTGTCACGATTTCTGGATCTTATGCAGTGCTGAGAGCTCGGGGTGGGGTTGCGGGGGATCCTGCTCACCAGTCTGATCCACTCAGGTTACCACTGAGAAGGCTGCTGACCCCGCCTCTCTGGTGGTCTCTGCTACTTTTGGACTGACCAGCCAGACTCTAGGGGCTTGCCAAAGTCCTGTCCTCCCAGGACCCCCCAGACCTCTCTTCCAGACCTCCCTGCTTTGCCCCTCCAACTTCACTCCTCTCAAGACCTCCTGGAAAAGCCTCTGTGTCCTGGACCTAAGTCCTTGTTTTGGAAATGAAAGCCAGAAGATTCTGCAAGTTACTCCTGAGTTATATAACTAGCCTGGGGCAGTGATGTCAGGAGATTGTAGAGGATGGAAGTGGGCAGAGGAAGGTGGAAATACATGGAGGGGGGAAAGTTTTCTACTCTTAAAAGATGATCTAGCCACAGGAGCTGTCCCCTCTGAGAGTAAATTTCTAGGTAGGAAAAAGTTGCTATTTGAGGCCAGGATATACGTGTTTGCCTGCTAAGTCACTTCAGTCGTGTCCAATTCTTTGAGACCCCATAGAGTGTAGCCCGCCAGGCTCCTCTGTCCATGGGGTTCTCCAGGCAAGAATACTGGAGTGGGTTGCCATGCCTTCTCCAGGAGATCTTCCCCACCCAGGAATCAAACCCACAGCTCATACGTCTTATCTTCTGCTTTGGTAGGTGGAGTCTTTACCACTAGCACCACCTGGGATGCCCCCAGATATATGTAAATCCGTTTTATTTATCCATTTTTTTGGTACACCCCTTGTGGCTCAGCTGGTAAAGATTCCATCTGCAATGTGGGAGACCTGGGTTAGATCCCTGGGGTTGGGAAGATCCCCTGGAGGTGGGAAAGGCCACCCACTCCTGTATTCTGGCCTGGAGAATTCCATGGACTGTATAGTCTATGGGGTTGCAAAGAGTTGGACATGACTGAGTGACTTTCACAAGACCATTATTTTCCATAGATATTTTTAAGATTGTCTATAATAGATTCAAAAATTTGCCAAAAAGTAGGGGAGGTGATTGTGTCCTGGTCTGTGATGGCTGTCATGACACTCAGCAAATCTCATTAGATAATTTGAAGGTTTCCAGGCTATGAAAATGATTCTAGTTCAAACTGCCCATCAAACACATACAAAAACAGAACAAGGAAAGTTAAATTTGTCAAGGATACCCAGGTGATGGCCAAAACAGAGCTAGAAACCAGCTTTCCTCTCTCCCAGTCCAGAGCTCTTGCCCAGTGATCCCAGCCCAGTGATCTCATGCATCTTTTAAAGAATCACCCACAGGGCAGAAGAGCCCAGTTTCTTGCTGACTCCACCCTCATTCAGCGGGGAATATAGCCCACCTTGGGTAGCTGGTCCAGGCTGCTTCCACACTCCACAGACCTCCCTGAGGTCCCTGGATGCCGGGCACATGGGAAGAATGTGTCCTTATAACAGGGGTGTGTTTCCCAGCCCTGCCTGTCCTGCTCCCGTCTTGGGGCACCACCAATGAAATCCTCCTTCCTCCTCTGCACCCAACAGGCCCAGAGATGGGGGACCCCTCTGCCTGGCCCAACTCCCTCCCTCTCCCTTCCCTTATCTCTGCCCAGGCTTGATTCAGCTGCAGAGCAGGCTTGATTCCACCAGCCCGGGAAGGTTTCTCATGATGCTTTTGTTTAACCCAGCACAGCCTGCAGATCCCTCCCCGGACAGTTCTGAAGTGTTTTGTCCTCTCTCCTCACATTTGCATCCTCTGTGTCTAAGGGATCATAGTTTAATAAGGTTTCTCTTCACCATGCCTCTCCCCAACTTCCAATTTACATCACAATCCAAGTGATTTTTGCTGCACTTAGCGGATTGTCTGTGTCATTACTTTCAGGGGATGCAGTATCAGATTTCCCAGCTTGCCCTCTTCTCAGGCTCCTGACCTTGCAGCTGCCTATCTTTCTTGGCAGTTTATTTTGCCCATGAACACTCAGCGTTTAGCTGAGTTGCGTTCAGGGAGACTGTCAGTCTTATATGTTAATTTTCTAATTGAGAATGTTGTGCTGCCTGAGGAAGACAGGCAACTAAGTCAGTAACTGTTAAGTGTCAGACTCTTTGCAACCCCATGGACTATAGCCTGCCAGGCTCCTCTGTGGAATTCTCCAGGCAACAATGAGTAGGTTGCCATTCCCTTCTACAGGGGATCTTCCTGACCCAAGGATTGAACCCGAGTCTCCTGTATTGAAGGCAGACTCTTTACCGTCTGAGCCACCAGGGAAGTCAATGCCTTGGTGAGCTGTCTTTTCCCAGGGATTTTTAGATGTGTCATGCTAGTTGTTAGGTTTTAATAACTGCTCAGATGGAATTATTTCTTGCAGTCAGGTGCTTTAAAACTGGGTGACAAAGAGTTTATAATGAGCAGACAGAAGAGAAGCCGTTTTGTACCTGAACCATTTTGGTTTTCATCCTGTCTCAGTGCCTCTGGATGGTTTGTGGGGACCACCACCTGGAGATAGTAAAGACTATAAGGAAAGCTTTTACATTAATTTCCCATGAGTGCAGAAAAGAGAAACACCAAATCACGCCAGTGTACTGAGAAATTCTGTTTCCTTCTCTCCCTGTTTCCCTTGAGTGGTTTCCAAAAGGAATACATTTTTGGTGAGGTGCAGTTGGATAAATGATGTCTGTCTACTAAAGAAGCAAGAAATATTAGAGGATTATTCATCAATAACTGGTTCTCCGTGCGGGCACTAGAGTCTCCTCAGAAGCCGCTGAATATGCTTCCCTGGGGAAGGAGAAACTGTTATTGTTGCCATTGTATAGATGATTAAGTTGGTGCTCAGAGAGGTTAAGCACTTCCTCGAGGTCACACATCCATTAAATTGTGGAGCTAGGATTTGAATCCAGCTACACACTTAGTTGTCATTTTGACCTTTCCCCGCAAATCAAAATTGTGTACACTGCCCAACAGATTCAGAACCTCAAAGGATGTGGGGGTGGGGGTGAGGGTGGATAATTCCAAGGTGCATGCTAGGAAAGAAAATACATCACACTCCTGTTTTGAAATTCAGTCGCAGCCTCCTCTCCCTATGCTCCAGGAATGGCCAGCCTGCCAGGAGCGTTTGCATGCTCCCTACTCTTAAGCAAGCAATAGGAACTTCTCCGCAGGGCTCGGTTCAGAGCCATTGTGGCCTCCACATTCCTCAGCTCAGACTTTCCTGGCCCTCGGAGTGCTCCTACCTTGCTCTCCGCCCTTTGTGCGCCCCCTGCTGGTCTCCAGGAGAGGCGCCTGTGCTGGAGCCAGAGAAATGGTACCCAAGCTCTCCTGTTTCCTCGTTGTTACTTAGTTGCTAAGTCGTTTCCTCAGCTCCAAGTAAAATGATGTGATCTGCCCAGCTCCCTTCCCTCTGAAACGTCAAATAACCCTCCTCGAGCAAACATCCGATGTTTCAGTCTTCAGGACTAAGAAGAATTGGGAGTGAATGTATGGTCCCCGCTTCTCCAAAGTGATCACGCAGAATCTTGTTCATACATCGTTCCCCGGGGGGTTTGAGGCGGCCTGAGTAGTGAGCCGTGAGGGCCATAATGGAGCTCTCAAGTCCTTAGTGCTCATGGTCACTGAACTAGCATTATCAGAATTACCTGGAGGCTTGTCGGAAATGCAGAATCTCAGGTCCTCCCCCAGACCAGCGTGAGTCAGAATCTGCTCTTCAGCAAGATCTCTGGGTGATTCATATGCAAATCATCTTTGGAGGCTCTGTATGTCTTTTGCAGTGTCCACAATTTTTATTTTTTGAAGATCAAAACGACAAGTTTACAGCTGGATTCAAATCCTAGCTCTGCAATGCGATGGTTATGTGACCTTAAGCACATACTTAACCTCTGAGCCACAGTTTACTCATCTATAAAACAGTGAAAAGAACTATATGGCATCCTTAACTTTCAGGACCCATCCCATCCTAAACCTGAGACTCAATAATTGTCCAACGTCTCCTAGATCAGCCATAATTTACCTAGTTGTATTGCTTAGAAACGTCAAACTCTGATGGCAAACTGTGCTCTTTTCCTAGAAACCTGCAAGCTCTCTGCTCACTGTGGAGTAGATGATGGACTATTCCCATCCTTTGTGTGAGCCCCTGGCAAATGACCACATAACTGTCTTGAAGGGGGCATCTGGGTCATTTCCTCTCCACCGCCATGACAATAAAGATGGAGTGGATTGTGAAAGCATGGAGTTCCCTCCACAGAGTGACAAGGGAGAGAGCCTCCCCGCCCGACCCCTTGACCCAGAGACTGGACCTGAGATTTCTCCAGGTCCCTTCAGCTCTGATGTTCCACATGCCTCAGTTTACAAAAGGGTTTTGATCTTTTCCAATTCCAATTAATCAGGGACACACTCAATGTTTTAAATTCCCCCACAGATAAAAATCACTGTGTGGCATAGAAAACCATCTCCATAATGTTCGCTGCTTCTCCCTCCTAATTAGCTTTCCTGTTCTCCCTTAGGAAAGCAAAAACTCTTTCTCCTAATTCACCAGAAAAACACTGACCACCATCTTCACTGCGAGGAGGTTGGCAGAGTCTTAGGAACTAAAGCCTTTAAACAATCAGGGACCTCATGTCTCTAGAATAAGAACACACCAGAAGCCCCTTGTGCTGGGACTGGAGGTAAGTACTCCTGATGAAAATCACCCTCCTTCAGAATATGAATGGGAAACAGCTCACCGGGTGCTTCAGTTGTGCTGTGTGCCTCGGGGGTACTGCTTGAGCAAAACTGGGTCCTTGCCCTCAGGAGATGGGCAGGCTGGAGGAGGAATGAGGTGATGAAAATGCCATCGTGGACATGTCCACAGAACCAGGGCAGGAGATAAAGTACTTGTGGAAATATGAGAACTGTTTCATGGAAGGCCTCTAGGGTAGCCTGTGAGGGTTGAGTTGGGGTTGGGTAAACAGATGAGACGGGGACAAGCACCCCATGTCCAGGATCAGTAGAAGCAGAGAAGCTGGATGGAGGCCACACTGGGAGAAGGTGAGTTATCCCCGGAGCCCAGGCAAGACTAGAAAAGCCAGAAAGTAGATTGTCTGGAGTTTCCCCCTCTGGCCAATGAAAGGGTTTAGGCACTAAGGGACCCCTCTAATCAGCCATTCCAGGAATAGATTAGAGTCCATGTGGAGTCTTGCCCCCTGAAGAGTTGGATCATTGTGGTCAGGAGAAACCAGAAGGTTTCTGGTCAGAGCCGTGCCTGAAATGCAGGTTTGGGGGTAAGACTTGCTGCGGGGGTGGGTAGGGGGTCAGTCACTGCAGCAGCCTGGACAGGAGGCAGCAGCAACCCAAACATCTGGAAGTGAGGGGAATCGATGCTGGTGGTGGTGTCCGAGATGAATGTCACAGGACTGGCCACCATCTGCACTGATGTACTTGAGGCTTCTTTCAGTGGGGGATTAAGGAAGCTGATCTGACTTTACCCACCTCTTTAGAGTTTCATATGTACTGAAGATGGAAGTAAGGGTCCACAACCAAAGACGAATAGAGTACAGTGTTTGATGAGTCAGAAAGACTACAGCCCCAAGTGCTCTGAATGTGGAGGAGATGCTACAGATGCCCAAGAGGATATTTCAAGCTATGTCCAGATGTGGAAGAAGAAGGAGGGGCATGCTCCCTCTCAGAGGCTATTGTAAGCACAGATAACCACTCCCAGGTAGGATGGGAAAGAGCAGATGAGATGGGGCTGCTCCAAAGGGCCCCAGATTGCCCCCACCTGGACCAGCCCATCCAAGGAACCCAGAGCGCAGACCTGCCCTCATCACCCTGGTAGCTGGCCCTGCAGGTCATGAAGACAGAGCAGGACCCAGAGGCAGGATGTGACAAATTGATTCATTCAGCAGATATTTACAAAATAAGCTACAAACCAGTGAGCTTAAGGGCTTCCCAGGTGGCTCAGTAGTAAAGAATCTGCCTGCCAATGCAGGAGACACAGGTTCAATTCCTGAGTGGGGAACATCTCCTGGAGGAGGAAATGGCAACCCCCTCCAGTAGTCTTGCCAGGATAATCCCATGGACAAAGGAGCCTGGCGGGCTACAGCCCATGGGGTCACAGAGTCAGACATGACTGAGCACGCGCACAAGGTGTATAGTGAGCCTGGCAGCTGATGTGCACAATCTCCTAGAAGAGATCTGGTCTCAGGTCTGCAGCTCTGAGGAAAGGTGGTGGGAACCCCTGCAGGTATGCGTAGGTTCTAGACCAGCAAGTTGTATCAGACTCAGCTCATTTCCATCCTGACAGCATTACCAGCTTCCAGCAGCCCTGGGAATGCAGCAAGGCATTTGACTGAGTCTCTCGTGATCTCCCCTGCCACCCCATGACACATGAAAGGGAAGTTTCTTGCTGGGCTAGAGGTACGAGACCAGCTTTGTATCAAGGTATCATGCAACAGAGAGATGCAAACAGACCCTAAGGAGACTACCAGGTGCCAGCAAGTCAATAAACCATTCTCTGAGGGCACACCAGCGCATAGGGACCCACTGCACTGATTTTCTGTTCCCTCTTTGGAGAACAGTCATCAGTTACCAGGCTTTGCCCTGATGTGTTAATCCATGATGCCCACGGAAGCTGCTGCTGACTGTGTCTCCTCAGGCATGTAATGGGTCTGAGGAGAAGGGTGGGTGGGGAGCACACTTTCCTTTTTGTTCGCATGAATGAACTGCCAGGCCTGCCAGTGGAGCACCTTTTGCACCCAGGTATGCACAAGCGAGCCTCCCTTTATGGCTGCACCAACCTGAGCGGGCTCTGCTTTTTCTGCACGCCAAAGCCCACCTCCCAGTGGCCTCTCGTGGTACTCCCACCAGGACGGGCCTTGAGCCCCCTGGTAGGCCTTGCTGGGGGACATAGGGAGTCCCTGGGTGGCTGCAGCACATGCAAGGTCAAGAGCCAGGCCTTCCTGGACTTCCCTGGTGGCTCAGTAGTTAAGAATCCTCCTGCCAATGCAGGAGGAACAGGTTTGATCCCTGATCTGGGCAGATCCCACATGCTGTGGAGCAGCTAAGCCCATGCACCACAGCTACTGAAGCCTGTGTGCCCTAGAGCCCGTGCTCCGCAGCCAGAGAAGCCACTGCAGAGAGAAGCCTGTGCCCCACGACGAACAGTAGCCCCACTCGCCGCAACTAGAGAACGCCTGTGTGCCGCAGTGAAGACCCAGTGCAGCCATAAATAAATAAATAATTTTTTAGAAAGAAAATAGTTTACAAAAACAAAGAGAGCCAGGCCTTTTTCTCCTGGAAATAGGAAGCAAGGTTTCAGCGGCTTCTGAGAGGGCCGAGGCCAGGCAGGATGGGCGGGGAAACCAGCAGAGGTTTGCAATTACCCCTAGGGGTAGGAGAGAGGGTGACCGCACTGTTGGATTCTGCGTATTTGTGTGAGCACCAGTGTGGTTCCTCCCAACAGAACTATAGCCACCGGGTGTTAGCATGCAGTGGGCAGGCAGCCAGTGTAGACAGATGGGAGAGAAGAGCGAGGAGGGATCTGGGTTGAAGGTGTTGGCAGAGAATTGGAAGAGAAGGTCCCTGGGGTGTAGAATGATGGGGAGGTGGAAAGGCAGATGCATTTGAAGAGCAGAGAAGGTTTGAGAGGGATCAGGAGGCCATCAGAGAGTCAGCCTAGTGGAAGGAAGGGCCCAGGAGACCTGGAAGGGAGAGGGTCATGCTGAGTGCATGGGTGAGAACTCAGCATTTTCAAAGGGGTCATCTTGGGAAGGACTGACTGTGGAGTGAGGTGGACCTTCACTTGGAGCTGAAGGGGGTGAAGGGCTGAGAGGTTCACCTTCCCCCAGGAGCCCATCCCTTTGTGACCAAGGGGAAGTGACCACAGAGCAGCAGATGAAGACCCAGAGGTGGGCTGCAGCAGTCCTCCCACACTGACAGCCACACCGGAGTCACTAGGATTAGAGGGGAATCAGAGCTGTGTGACCTTAAGTAAGCTACTTAACTTCTCTGGGCCTTAGTTTTCTCATGTGTATAATGGTACCTTCTCAGGTAGCTCAGTGGGTAAAGAATCCATCTGCAATGCAGGACATGCTGGTTCGATTGGGAAGATCCCCTAGAGGAGGGCATGGCAACCCACTCCAGTATTCTCGCCTGGAGAATCCCATGGACAGAGGAGCCTGAACTGCTACAGTCCATAGGGTTGCAAAGAGTAAGACACGACTAAAGCAACTGAGCACGCAGAGACTGGGGAGGATGCAGAAAGGGAGGAAGCTCAGAGCTCTGTGGGCATGAGGTATCCACTCTGTGGTATTGTAGTTATTAGGATATACTTCTTTCCTCCCTTCAGACTCGAGTCCAGTGGTTCTCAGATGTGAAAGTGCATCAGAACCACCCAGAGGGCTTGATAGAGCAGCCTGCCAGGCCATGCCCCAGAGCTTCTGATTCAGGAGGTAGAGGAGGGGGGCCAGGTAGCACTGATGCTGCTGGTGCGAGGACACCTCTTGGGCATCACTGCTCTAGAGTCTCTACAGACCATGAGACCTTGGCAGGCAGAGGACCCCCAACATCCCACAGTGACCAGCATAGAGCCCGGGCCTGGGCCTGGGAGGAGTGACTCCAGGACGAGCACAGATTCTCAATACAGCAGCTGGTCACCACAAGAAGAGGTGGTGTTGAGTGAAAAAAAGGTCACTCGGGAAGAGCCTCGAAATTATGGTGGTTTGTGCGAAAGCTGGATTTGTATCTGGGGAGCAAACGCTGAGGTTCACAGCAAAGCAGTCACCATGCGTTTTATCAGAACTGCTGTCAGAGGCAGAATGCTGGTCTGGAAGGACCATGGCCCTGGCGACACTGCTGGCTTCAGAGCGCTCATTTGCTTTCTTGTTCCAATGACGTGATGCTGTGTCCTGCATCTGGAGAGCACGTTTGCCCTGGGAAGATCACCGTGTCCACTGGCCTTGAGCCTTTTCCCGAGGCTGAACTTGAATGTCTCCCCATGTGGACTTGGTCCAGGATTTTTATTGTTCTGTGAACCCAGGAGAAACCCTCCCCAGCACCCATTTGGAAATGAATTAACTGTTTTGCTCAGACAGCGATTGGTTCTCCATGCCCGGTGCTCCGGCCTCCTGCCAGATGTGGGCCACCACCTGCCAGGAGAAACGTCCTCTCTCCAGCCTTGCGGCCAAGCTCGGAATCCCAGGTGTAGCCAAACAGCCCATTATGAATATTATTTGTTAAGAACCAAGTATTAAATTAGCACAGGAGCAGTCCTGGCCTGGGCCAGCAGGATTTGCCAGCCAAGTGTGGTGCCAGGGGAGCAGAGAGGCCCCTGGGTAGGCTTCCCTGCTTCCCGCAGAGACACCAAGGCTGGTAACTCACCCACGCCGAGGCCAGCGGCTCTGCTAGGCAGGCAATTAAGTCAAGAAAGGGAACCCGCTCTGCTGACGGCTGGGATTAAAGCTAAATGAATTCAACTCAGAGAAAAGGGCTGCAACCCTTCTCCCTCTGGTCTCATTATCTTAATTAACAGTGTTTGGCAGGAGTATTGAGGCCTGCATTGATCGAGCTGCTCCTGTTACCCCTCAGAGCCCTGGACACAAGTGAGCCTCAGTAATAAAAACCCAATTCTCAACAGCCCTCTGAATTTCTTTCCAGCTCTCTTCCTCTAAGAAAAGCATGGGGTTTCTGACTTGGAGGGGGTCCTTTAGACCAGGGTTTCTCATAGTGTGGCCTGAGGACCACTCTCCTCAAAGTATCTGGGATATGGTGATAAAATGCTCTTCCCCAGCTCCATGAGACCTATCCAGCTGAATCTCCAGGAGTCAGACTCTAGGAGTGGTGGTATTACTTTTTTCTCTTTAATTTTATTTTCTGATTGTGGTCAAATATACTTGACATTGTGCATGCGTGCTAAGTCACTTCAGTCATGTCTGACTCTTGTAGCAAATTAGGCTCCTCTGTCCATGGATTCTCCAGGCAAGAATACTGGAGCGGGTTGCCATGCCGCTTCCTGAAGCAGGGATCGAAACCGCCTCTCCTGCAGCTCTTACATTGTAGGCAGCTTCTTTACCGCTTAGCCACCAGGGAAGCCCATACTTGACATTAAGGACATTCATACTGTAGATGGTGGCTCAAACAGTAAAGAATCTGCCTGCAATTCAGGAGACCCGGGTTCAATCCCTGTTTCGGGAAGATCCCCTGGAGAAGGGAATGGCAACCCACTCCAGTATTCTTGCCTGGAGAATCCCATGGAGAGAGGAGCCTGGTGGCCTACAGTCCATGGGATCACAGAGTCGTACATGACTGAGCATTCATTTCCAGAAATTTCTCATCATCGCAAACAGAAACTCTGAACCTACAAAACCATAATTCTCCACCCCTCCCTCCAACACCTGGAAACGTCTATTCACTTTTTGTCTCTCTGAATTTGACTAATCTAAGTCCCTCATATAAGTGGAATCAAACAGTATGTGTCTTTTGTGATTCACTTATTTCATGCAGAGTATCTTTAAGGTTCACACATGTTGTTGAAGCGTGTGCCAGCTTTTTCCTCTGTTTTTAGTAATATTCCGTTTTATGGATGTACCACATTATCTTCGCATCTATCAGTGGACATTTGGGTCATTCCTACCTGTTGGCTGTTGTGCATAATGCAGTGATGAGTGTGGTGTGCAAATACCTGTACCGGTTCTAAGGTACCGTCAAACTTGCAGCCATGTGAGCCAACCTTCTGAAACTGGAATCACCTGGAGAGGTTTGACAACTCAGGATGCCCTAGCCATACCCTAGACCAACCACATCACCCATAGATGGGATCTAGTTCCTGTATTTTATTTTAACTCCCCCAGTGGTTCTGATGTATGGCTAAGTTAGAGAACCATGGGTTTAAACCAGTGATTCTAAAATTTGGGGTGTTTACAAAATTCAGTTACTTTTAAGAGTACACACCCCTGAGAGTCTCTTTTAACTGGTCTATGGGGAGCCTGAGCTTCAGTGCTCAAAGCTCTTCAGGTGGTTCTCATATGTCACCAGAGTTGAGGCCGTGTCTCATTCAGTCTCTCATTGAGACAGGAACCTGCTAAGGCTGCTGGAGGTGACACTCTCTGCCCAAGGTTCTGAGCCCTTTGGCACCTGAGTCTGCACTGGTCCCCAGAGCTGATTCCTGAGCCAGTCCCATGAGTTCTCCAGACTCTGCCACACAGGTGCAGAGGATAGCTCGTATATGGAATCTCCTTTTGTCCTACTCTTAATTTGAACTGTTAGCCTTGAATGAGAACCGGGTGTTCTGTTATAATGCTTGCTGTGAAATAACAACTTTGTTCCAACACGACTGACACATTAAGGAACAGTATTGCTGTATTAGGGAAGATGACTCATATATTAGGGAACAACATGAACTTATTAGTGAATGTGAAATTTGCATTTGCTGATGTGCCGTTTCTTAAGCTTTCATGGAGAAAACGACCCAGCCGAACCAAACAACATGTGACGAGGGAAAAGATCTCAGAAATCTGCCAGCGACCTTCACACTCCGTGTGTGCTTTGAGCGGACACCCATCCCCAACTGATGTTCCACTTCCCGATACCAAATAGCCCCCTCCTCCCAGCACCTCACAGTAGCTCCCGCGCAGCAGCCCTCAGGCCTTTTTCAAGGAAAGGGATATTTCTTGCAGTGTGTGTGCGCATATTTCTTATCCACATACATGTAGAAAATGGTGCTACCATTTTCATTAGGTTTTTTCAGGTGCTGCCGATGAAGGCTTTGCGTGCTGTGTGCGGCCCTCTTTTCCCCCAGAAGTCCTGTGGTTTTATTGTGTGATTTTGCATAGCCGAGCGATTTTTAGGAAGGACTGAGTATATTGCCTGATGGCGGAACTAACAGTGTCCGTACATGTCGATTCTCACCATCTTTTTACTAAT
This sequence comes from Bos grunniens, assembly GCF_055505025.1. NCBI lineage: Eukaryota > Metazoa > Chordata > Mammalia > Artiodactyla > Bovidae > Bos > Bos grunniens. Next base: position 54,492,458 of record NC_141180.1, read on the forward strand.
AGTTTAGGAGCGCACTGCCAGGCCGCTCTATCTGCTGCCGCTGAGAACTCACTCCAGACACCCCTGGATGGCGCCCTCCTCTGTGGGATCGGCAGCTGCTGCCAGCAATCAGCTGCTCTGGGATCAAGAAGCAATGAGCCCTGTCTGGCACAGGCTTCTTCCAGGCCTTACCCCAACACACTCTCATCCCTCTTGCTCCCTTTGGCTTCAACCCACTTAGGGTCTGGACTTTTAGGTCACTTGATCTTTTTTTCTTGGGTTCCCTAAATCCACACCTGCTGCCCACCCTGTCTCACAGCCTGCCTTCACTCTGGAAGCTCATCTTTCTGACATTTGGTCTGAAACAATTCTATGGCCTGGTTCCCACCTTGAAACTAGATTTGCCCTCATAGAGGGCATTCATTGGTATTTATTTCGATCCATTTTGGATCCTGGTTCTCATTCCAGAACACCCCTTCCTGGGATGGTCCCTCTTCCTAGCTTCTGTCTTCATGAATAACCCCTCCAGACTCCTGTTGGCTCACCAGGTCACCTGGCTCCTCTACTCATGTATCCTGCCACCTGACCTGTAGAAGTCTGCTTCAGAGATGAAGATGTAGCTATTTCACACTTTGCTGTATTTCATGAGAAAATAGGTCTGTAGCATGTCTTCATAGCATGACATGAACCCAAATGATTTTCTTTAATATCTGTTTGTTCAACTGGCCTATCTTGCTGTTTAATTTTAGCTTCCCTGTTATAGACTTGAAAATTGAGTGTATTGAACTTGTGTTGTTTGGGACTTTTCTTTCACTTGTTGTTACCATGAATTCAAGGTCAAGCTGCCTTGTACAGTGTCAACATTTGGAGGCCAGCCTGAGTGGTCCGTGAAGAAACAGGATTGAAACTAGACATCTTAACACTGTTATTCTGAACTGGCATTCTCACTCCCATGTCTCTGCAAGGATTTTCCTGTCAGGTTACATAAGACAAGAATTCATTCTGATGTTTGAATAAAGCAACAGCCACAAAACTGTCAGTATCTTGGGGGCCAAGCTAGTTCTTTCCTGCAAATATCAGTTCAGTATCAGAACACGTTTATCTTGCAGTCACTTAAAATCCTCATTGGTGAAATCAAAGTTTCCATTCTCTTTTCTTCTAAAACAGAGGTTAATAAACTACAGTATTTGGACTGCAAAGCCTAAAATATTCACCATTTGGCCCTTTACAGAAAAAGTTTCCCAAGCCCTGTTCTAGAACGTAAAACCTGGTGGTGGGCATATGTAAACCAAGGGTTTTCCTCATGAGATTGAAAGGGGTAGCCTTCAGGAGAACAGTGAACCCTCTGAACTCAGGTACAAAATTTGGTTTATGTTGCAAACATGCATTTTTGGAGATACAGGCTTGGTCTATTGTGTTCACCACTAAAACAGTGCCAGACACAGATGCTCAGCAAAAATTAATTGAGTAAGTTATTGAGGAGGAGGGTGTGGCAGAGACAGGCAAGAACCAGATGAAGGAAGTCTTTGCAGGATTTTATTCCCAGAGCAGTGGGAGGAGGAGGAAGGGGGTCTGTGCGGAGGCGTGGTATCTTCTGGGTTATGTTTCTGAAAGAACACCCTGGCTGCTGTTTGGGAAACGGAGGATAAGACTGGAAATAAGAGAGATCAGTGAGAACTCTCAAGAGATGGGAGCTTGAACAGAGTAGACTTGGAAGGTAAAACTGACTTGCTAACATGGGGGTGACATTTCAGAGAACAAAGGCGACTCTGCTGTTGTTACCCTGAGCCCATGGGTGGAAATGGCAGAGAAATTAAGAGCCTTAATAAACATCCTCACCAAGTTTTTTCCTATGATTCTCAAGTGCCTGGTTTGGGGTTTATTTTTAATAGTAGGTTATATTTAATTACTACCAACTGGAAATTGTTTAATTTCAAATGTGAAATGGCAATGGTTGTTTTTCATCTGATGGTATACACGAGTTACCATGCCCCCCCCCCCAACTCTTTTCTTTTAATTTAATGTATTGATTTTTGGCTGCCTTGGATCTTTGTTGCTGCATGTGGGTTCAGTAGTTGTGGCACATGGGCTTAGTTGCCCCACGGCATGTGGGATCTTCCCAGACCAGGGATGAAACCCATGTCTCCTGCCCTGGCAGGCAGATTCTTAACCACTGGACCACAGGGAAGTCTTGCTGGCCTACTGCTAACGTGGCCTGCTTTTGATACTTTGGGTCAACTCAGGAGTTGATGTCTCCTTCTGATCAGCTGTAAATTGTGTGTCACAGCCTCAAAGGTGCTGTGGAAACCCTACCACAAATCACCCCCAATACAACAAAGACTCTTCAGAGCCTGCAGGTGATCCAGGGCTGGTGTCTCCTCTGGGGCCATGGTCTCTTCATGCTGTCTACCCAGATATGGAAACTGAACCAGGGATGTTTTCATAAACCAGAGCCCTCTTCTTGTTTCTTTCTTTCTTTCTTTTTTAATTTTATTTTTAAACTTTACATAATTGTATTAGTTTTGCCAAATATCAAAATGAATCCGCCACAGGTATACACGTGCTCCCCATCCTGAACCCTCCTCCCTCCTCCCTCCCCACACCATCCCTCTGGGTCGTCCCAGTGCACCAGCCCCAAGCACCCAGTATCGTGCATCGAACCTGGACTGGCATCTCATTTCATACGTGATATTTTACATGTTTCTGAGCCATGTAGCTCCTCCCTTACCTTCCAGCAGAGGCCTTCTGATACTACACGTAGCTCAAGTTGAGTACTTGGCAGGCACCAGCTGGAGGTGCCATGCCGGTGGGTAGAGGTGAAGCTCTCTGAGGGGCCCGTGTGCACCCTCTGTACCCTCACAGCTCCCAGCACAGCACTGAGAACATAGCGGACACCTTCATTCGGCGCCTTTTGCCGCTCTGTACAAGCAAATGCTCAACCCAGACAGACAGTGAATTTACCTGTTGGACTAGGTAAGGGGTCTGGTTTTTGTTTAGTTGTACGCTCACATGGTCACACAAGTGCCAGGCATGCAGTTGGTGCTTAGTGCATCCTTATTAAACTGAAAAATGGTGTACCCAATTTTTACATGATGAGCTATACTGTGTAGGAAGTGAGGATGGATAAATAGAGATGACTTAGTATCTTTGGCAGATTAGAGGGGAAAGAAAAATCAGTGGATTTATTTTCTAGTCCTCAGCAGAGGCTGCCTTGGGAAAGGAATGGGGTCCCTGGCTGGGCTGAAGTTCAAATATATCTCTTCCTAATGTTTTCCCCAACTTCCAAAAGCAAATCTTGAATGAATGAATTCACAACCTTATGAATGAATGCCGAGTTATCACAAAGATTAAATATTTTCTGAAGTACTTACAACCATGCTTGCTATTTTAAAAAAAATGCAACATAATAGATAAAAAGAGAGAAAAGCTCTGTCTGCATCACACAGTATCTGCCAATAGGCATGGCCACGGACCCAGAGGAACACAGGGTCTAAGAAGCAACCACATCACAAAGGGGTCCCCCAGGCCCTAACACCCTCAAGGCTGTTGCTCAGTGCCTTGAGCTTAGATGTCTGTGTCTTCACTCTCCCTTCTTCTCCATAGGATCATGGGAGACTGCCTTGACCTTCTCTTAGGAGTCGTACTCCTGACCAGTCCTGCACTTGGAATGTCTTCCTGCTTCTTTGATGGTTGGAGAGCCATCTATCTTTCCTGCAACCTCACCCAAGTGCCCCAGGTCCCCAACACCACCAAGAGCCTCCTGCTCAGCTTCAACTATATCAGGACAGTCACAACCGCATCCTTCCCCTTCCTGGAGCAGTTGCAGCTGCTGGAGCTGGGAACTCAGTTTACCCCCTTGACAATTTACAGAGAAGCCTTCCGAAACCTGCCCAATCTCAGGATCCTAGACCTGGGTGGAAGTCAGATAGACTTCTTGCATCCAGATGCTTTTCAGGGACTGCCCCACCTCACTAAACTTCGACTGTTTTCCTGTGGTCTCTCCGATGCTGTATTAATAGATGGTTATTTCAGAAATTTGGCATCTTTGACTCACTTGGACCTATCCAAAAATAAAATTCAGAGTCTTTACCTTCATCCCTCATTCCGGGAACTGAATTCCTTGAAGTCCATTGACTTTTCCTTCAACAAAATACCTATTGTATGTGAGCAGGAGTTCAAACCCCTCCAAGGGAAAACACTCTCCTTCTTAAGCCTTGCTGATAACCACCTGTACAGCAGGGTCTCAGTGGACTGGAACAAGTGTCTGAACCCATTCAGAAACATGGTCCTGGAAACCCTAGATGTTTCTGGCAATGGCTGGGGGGTGGACATCATGAGAAACTTCAGCAATGCCATCAATGGGAGCCAGATTTTCTCTTTGGTTCTTACTCATCACATTATGGGTTCTTCATTTGGCTTCTCCAACCTGAAGGATCCTGACTACCACACCTTTGCTGGGCTGGCCAGGAGCTCGATGATACAGCTGGACATTTCACATGGGTATATCTTCTCCCTGAACTTCCGAATCTTTGAGACACTCCAGGAGCTGAAGGTCCTAAACCTCGCCTACAACAAGATAAACAGTATTTCGAGGAATGCGTTTTATGGACTCGACAACCTCCAAGTTCTCAATATATCATATAACCTTCTTGGGGAATTATATAATTATGATTTCGATGGACTACCTAAGGTGGCCTATATTGACCTGCAGAAGAATCACATTGGGATCATTCAGGACAAAACATTCAAATTCCTGGGGAAATTAAATACCTTGGACCTCCGGGATAATGCTCTTAAAACAATTTATTTTCTTCCAAGCATTCCTAATATCTTCTTAAGTGGCAATAAGCTGATGACTTTGCCAAACATCCCACTTACAGCCAATTTCATCCAATTATCAGAGAATAGGCTAGAAAATCTGAATGATCTCTACTTCCTTCTCCAGGTACCTCATCTCCAGATTCTCATTTTAAATCAAAATCGCTTTTCCTTTTGTCACCAAAACCATGCCCCTTCAGAGAATTCCAGCCTAGAAAAGCTTTTCCTTGGAGAAAATATGTTGCAGCTTGCCTGGGAAACTGGGTCATGTTGGGATATTTTTAAGGGGCTTTCTCATCTCCAACTCCTCTATCTAAATAAAAACTACCTGAATTTCCTTCCACCAGGAGTATTTCATCATCTGACTGCACTGAGGGGACTCAGCCTCAAAGACAACAGGCTGACTGTTCTTTTTCCTGGCGACTTACCTGCTAACTTAGAGATCCTGGATATATCTGGAAACCAGCTCCTCTCTCCTGATCCTGATTTATTTGCATCACTGAGTGCCATAGACATAACTCATAACAATTTTATCTGTGAGTGTGAACTTAGTGCTTTTATCCATTGGCTCAATCAAACCAATATCACAATAGCTGGGTCTCCAGCAGACATGTACTGCATGTACCCAAACTCTCTGGCTGGGGTTTCCATTTACAGTCTTTCCACAGAAAGTTGTGAAGAAGAAGAAGTTTTAGAGTCCCTAAAGTTTTCCCTTTTCATCTTGGTCACTGTCACCTTGACTCTGTTCCTCGTGATCACCCTTGCGGTTACTAAGTTCAGGGGGTTTTGTTTCATCTGTTATAAGAAAGCCCAGAGTCTGCTGTTGAAGGACCCCATCAAGGGAAGAGAATCAGATATGTACAAATACGATGCCTATTTGTGCTTCAGTAGCAAAGACTTTGAATGGGTGCAGAACGCTTTGCTCAAACACCTGGATGTCCAGTACAACAGCCAAAACAGATTTAACCTGTGCTTTGAAGAAAGAGACTTTATGCCCGGGGAAAACCACATTGCCAACATCCAGGATGCTGTGTGGAGCAGCAGAAAGATTGTCTGTCTCGTGAGCAGACACTTCCTTAGAGACGGGTGGTGCCTCGAAGCCTTCAGTTATGCCCAGAGCAGGTGCTTAGCTGACCTCAATGGCGCCCTCATCATGGTGGTGGTGGGATCCCTGTCCCAGTTCCATCTGATGAGGCATCAGTCCATCAGAGGGTTCGTCCAGAAACGGCAGTACTTGAGGTGGCCTGAGGATCTCCAGGATGTTGACTGGTTTCTCAATAAACTCTCTCAATGCATTCTAAAGAAAGAAAAGGAAAGGAAGAAAGACAGTACTATTCAGCTGCAAAATGTAACCACCATCTCCTAGGCAAAGGAGCAGTTTCCACTTATCGCAAGCCACAGATAACTCTGTACCTTTTATTTCCGCCAGTTACCATTTGCATGCCTTTGTGTTCAGTTGCTCGGTCATGTCCTACTCTTTGCGACCCCATGGACTGTAGCCCACCAGGTGCCTTTGTTCATGGGATTTCCTAGGCAAGAATACTGGAGTGGTTTGCCATTTCCTCCTCCAGGGGATCTTCGTGACCCAGGGATCGAACCCGAGTCTCCTGTGTCTCTTGTATTAGCAGGCAGAGTCTTTACCACTGAGCCACCTAGGAAGCCCTTAAGTTGCCATTTGGGGGTCCTTTATGGAGTTGTTGTTTTCCTACAATGAAGAGAACATAAATCTCCTTGATTTTCATAGCAACACAATGTTTTGTCTTGCCAACGTCCAAATGGAAAGTAATAGATCTAGAAAATTGCAACTGCCCCCAGCAGTTCTTACTCTGCATTGATTTCCTTTCAGAACCAGTAACACTGATCTCTCCCATTGCATCGACTACAGGATATATCCTCTGCGTGGCAAGGGCACCTTGGGAGAAGTTACAGATGGCTGACACCCTTTCTCTAGCATTCGTTTCCAGAGGGGCTGGTCAGTGATTCTGAGGCTCTGTGCCTAGCACAACACTAAATAGAAAACAAACAGAAGAAGAGGCATGGTTCCTACTATTACCATGAGAACAACGCCATTGCTCAGTACCGGTCATGCCCAGTCTCAGGGATCAGAGTGGCCCCAAAGAAGCCAGCATGAGAATGACTAGATCTCCTGGGGCCGTATTGCCTTACTTCTTCTTACCTCTTGGATCTAACCCTAGTGGGCCATGGACATTCTTTTTGGCTTGCAACCTTTATTTCAACCTGGCTTTCAAGGCTTTTATTTCACCAGCCTATTTCAGCTTTATTTTCCCCCATACTTCATTTATCGACTGCTCATGCTGTTGCAGAAAGAAATTGGACCTGGACCCAGAACTTGGTTTGACTTCTGATTCTGCTGCTCACGAGCTGTGTGGCCTTGAGCACATTACACACCTTCGCTGGGCTTGTTTTCTCGTCTGTAGGCGTGATCCTCTCTACCTCACAGAGTTGACGCGAGAGTTAAATCCACCAAGAATGTCAGGGTGTCTCAGATCTTATCTTTAGCCACCCTAATGGCCATGAGAGGGTCTCCACACCAAGGAGGGCCTTCTGGAGGCAGCTGTGATTTCTTAGAATTTGTATTTTTTTTTTATCTTAAGAAAAATCTATGTGTATTTTGTATTTTTTAGATTGATTTTAATAATAAATGTTTTTCTGCAAAAGCATTGAGTTCCGTTCAGTTCAATCGCTCAGTCGTGTCCGACTCTTTGTGACCCCATGAATTGCAGCACACCAGGCCTCCCTGTCCATCACCAAATCCTGGAATTTACCCAAACTCATGTCCTTTGAGTCAGTGATGCAATCCAGCCATGTCATCCTCTGTCATCCCCTTCTCCTCCTGCCCCCAATCCCTCCCAGCATCAGGGTCTTTTCCAATGAGTCAACTCTTCGCATGAGGTGACCAAATTATTGGAGTTTCAGCTTTAGCATCAGTCTTTTCAATGAACACCCAGGACTGATCTCATTTAGAATGGACTGGTTGGATCTCCTTGCAGTCCAAGGGACTCTCAAGAGTCTTCTCCAACACCACAGTTCAAAAGCATCAATTCTTCGGTGCTCAGCTTTCTTCACAGTCCAACTCTCACATCCATACATGACCACTGGAAAAACCATAGCCTTGACTTAGACGGACTTTTGTTGGCAAAGTAATGAAAGCTTTTGAATGTGCTATCAGGTTGGTCATAACTTTCCTTCCAAGGAGCAAGCCTCTTTTAATTTCATTGCTGCAGTCACCATCTGCAGTGATTTTGGAGCCCAGAAAAATAGTCAGCCACTGTTTCCACTGTTGCCCCATCTATTTGCCATGAAGTGATGGGACCAGATGCCATGATCTTCGTTTTCTGAATGTTGGGCTTTAAGCCAACTTTTTCACTCTCCTCTTTCACTTTCATCAAGAGGTTTTTTAGTTCCTCTTCACTTTCTGCCATAAGAGTGGTGTCATCTGCATATCTGAGGTTATTGATATTTCACCCGGCAATATTGATTCCAGCTTGTGCTTCTTCCAGCCCAGCATTTCTCATGATGTACTCTGCATATAAGTTAAATAAGCAGGGTGACAATATACAGCCTTGACATACTCCTTTTCCTATTTGGACCCAGTCTATTGTTCCATGTCCAGTTCTAACTGTTGCTTCCTGACCTGCATATAGGTTTTTCAAGAGGCAGGTCAGGTGGTCTGGTATGCCCATCTCTTTCAGAATTTTCCACAGTTTATTGTGATCCACACAGTCAAAGGCTTTGGCATAGTCAATAAAGCAGAAACATGTTTTTCTGGAACTCTCTTGCTTTTTTGATGATCCATCGGATGTTGGCAATTTGATCTCTGGTTCCTCTGCCTAATACAACTTAAATCAAGGAAGGTGTGCCAAAGTTACCCCTGGCTTCCCAAATGGTGTCCTCCAAATCCAACCCAGCTTGGGACTTGTACATCACATGTCACTCACTTCCCCTCACTGCCTGCCCCCCATCCTAACACCAACACACACTCACACACTAGCTGTTGTCATCCCAGCTTCTTGGAGCCTCTCTGATCTATGAAAATGAGCTTGTCTTACTCAAGAATAGCATTATTCTTATGCACACACACACACCCACTCTGCCCCTTTCTTCTGGAATGTTCTCCCATCACTGCAATCCATCCAGCCCACCAAGCCTCCTTGGATGCCTCCAACCCCAAATTCTCTCTCCCTTTTGTGCAAACTCTTAGTGCCCTATCCATCTTTATATTTTTTTAATTTCTTACTAGTTCCTGCTTCCTCTGAGAGTTGTGAGCCTGTCTGGCCACCCACCCCTCTGGGTAAGCTCCATGACAAAACGTCCTGTCTTACATGTCCAGCCCTCATTGGCCATAACAAGCCCAATATGGTTTCCAGACCACACAAGCCTTGCCCACCTACACGTGTCCATACTTCTTCCTCTCCTTGGAATTCCTTCTCCCCACCCCACCCCCCCACATCTGCCTGGTGAATTTCCTAGCACCACCGTTCATTCCTTGTGACCCCACAGATTTCTGACACAAATACATAACATTGCGTAATGCCTGTGGATATGCAGAGGCAACTAAACTGTGACCCCTGAGAGCAGGGACCTTGTCTTGTCATCTCTGTATCCTGAGCTCAGTATGCTGCCTGATCCAGTTGTATAGCTGCTAAGTTGTGTCCAACTCTTTTGTGACCCCATGGATGGTAGCCTGCCAGGCTCCTTTGTCCATGGGATTTTCCAGGCAAGAATACTGGCGTGGGTTGCCATTTCCTTCTCCAGGGGAATCTTCCCCACCCAGAGATTGAGCCTGTGTTTCCTGCATTGGCGGCCGATTCTTGAGCACTGAGCCACCAGGGAAGCCCAAGAGTATGTGGTTAATAAATGCCTGGTGAATGAATGAAGCTCATTGTAAGGTCTCCCTGGTGTCAAAGCTGCTGCTATTAAATGTGTTGCTGGTGAATTTGAGATTCTTTCTTCGTTGCAAAAGAATTTGGAGATGAAGCAGAGAGGTTAAGAAAGTAAAGTGAAAGCTTATTTAAGCAAGAATACACTCTGAGGGAGAACAGGCAGACAGGGGAGGAGCTGTCACACCAGGCCTCTTTGGCAGGATGGTTATGAGGGGCATACAAATGAAGGGGCGGGATAGTCACTGGCGAAGGAAGTCGTATTTCCTGATTTTCAGCCCAGCTCTCTTTTCCGGAAGGGAGGGGGGATTTTTATCCCCTTTTAGCTTAGATTGGAAGTGTCATGGCCATTGGTGCGTGTGGGTGTGTGTGTGCGCGCGCGCGCGCACGCGTGCTCAATTGCTTAGTCATGTCTGATTCTTTGGGACCCCATGGACTGTAGCCCACCATGCTCCTCTGTCCATGGGATTTTCCAGGCAAGAATACTGGAGTGGGTTGCCATTTCCTCCTCCAAGGGATCTTCCCAACCCAGGGGTTGAACCCGAGTCTCCCACATTGCAGGCAGATCCTTTGCCATCTGAGCCGCTAGGGAAGCCCTGGTGCCTGATGAGTACTTCTTACCTGTAAGCTAGTATTATCATAAGGAGAGCACAGTGAGCAAAAGGTTACAATTGGATGCAGGAGATTCTCACCTGTCCCCACCTTTCTTTGTCTGTTGTTGTTGCTCAGTCACTAACTCATGTCCCACCCTTTCTGACCCCATGGACTGCAGCATGCCAGGCTTTCTTGCCCTTCACTATCTTCTGGAGTTTGCTAAAATTCATGTCCATTGAGTTGGTGATGCTCTTTAACCATCTCATCCTCTGTCATCCCCTTCTCCTTTTGCCTTCAATCTTTCCCAGCATCAGAGTCTTTTCCAATGAGTTGGCTCTTCACATCAGGTGGCCAAAGTATTGGAGCTTCAGCTTTAGCATCAGTCCTTCCAGTGAAAATTCAGGACTAGTTTCCTTTAGGATTGACTGGTTTGATCTCCTTGCAGTCCGAGGGACTCTCAAGAGTCTTCTCCAGCACCACAGTTCAAAAGCATCGATTCTTTGGCACTCAGTCTTCTTTGTGATCCAATTCTCACATCCATCCATGACTACTGGAAAAACCATAGCTTTGACTATATGGACCTTTGTTGGCTAAGTAATGTCTCTGTTTTTTAATACACTCTCTGTGGCTCTTCATCTGTTATTCGGACCTTTATCACCCAGAAAGAGTAGTTTCCTGATAGTCTGGAGGTGTCCTGCTTTCCTTTATCTGCCTGAGGACCCCCACCGTTTAAAAGATGCGTGCTTTCCTGCCACCTGGCCCCTGCCCCCATTTCTCTGCTCATACTGAGCTACCTGCCTGCTGTAACAGATCCTCCTCGGAGGGGCAGGGCAAGGGCCAGGAGAGCGGGACATCCATGTGGACTCTGAAGGGATAGGAGACCACAGGCTCTATGAAACCTACTGAACTTCATTTCAGATGACAGGGCATGGGTGGCGTTCCTCCACTATTAGCCAGGAACTGGGCTCAGTTGGAGGGATGAAGGGATGGGGAAGGAAAACAGTGAGAAGTTTCTCAGGAACCTCATACTAAGAAATACAGCAACACAAATACTAAAAATAAAGTGTCGCTGCAAGTAACATTTATAACCACAACTCCAGAAGAGGGCAGCAAGGCCACTTTGTCTCGGTGAGAACTTTCCTTCCGCACCAGCAGGAAGTAGCTTTATACCTGGTACCCTCTTGCTTTGGGTGACCTGCACGTTGACTCTCTTTTCCAAGTGAAACCCAGGACATGTGAAATGACAAGTATGCATGTATTTATAGGGACAGTAATTTGAAACACAACATTTGACTTCTGAAAAGAGTCTATCCCACAGCCTTTTCTAATTCTCTTATTTAAAAAACACAAATGAAACATATTGAAAAAATGCCTTTTGAGATTTCCGTACAGAGTTGTCGCAGGGTCTATTCACATCGTATATCCCAGCCGCCGTCATCTTCTCTTCCACCACCAGGCTTAGCAGTTGGAATTCTTTTTGAGGCCGTTTTTCCAAGTCTCACTCCACAAGAGTTGCAGCATATATGGCAACAGAAGAGACTGGCAGCACGGTGTTGAGATGCGGCGCAGTGGGGAAGAATCCACCTGACAATGCAGGAGACGTGAGTTCGATCCCTGGGTCAGGAAGATTCCCCTGCAGGAGGAAATGGCAACCCACTCCAGTACTCTTGCCTGGGAGATCCCATGGACAGAGGAGCCTGGCGGGCCACAGTCCATGAGGTCACAAAAGAGCTGGACACGACTGAGCATGCACACACGTTGAGATGTGGGTACTGGGTGGTCCTAGAAATTCAGAGTGAGGCCTCAGTCAGTTGGTATATTCCACACCACATGGGCCTTTGGAGTCACTCCTATATAGGGGGAACTATTCAGTGTAAGAATGGCGAGAGCTTGCTGTCTTAATTGAGATGAATCTGGAAACTTTACAACATCAACTGGGGATCCTGACGACTTCGAAGAGAATCGCACCCATCATCTCAAATGCATACAACTGACTCTGAAAATTTCTTGTTGGCCCCATGAATCTGCAGTGAACAGTTCTTAGATAGTCTTGATATAGTGTAAAGTACATGTAGTTGGGAGTTTGAAATGACAAAATAACTGTCCTGGGAGGGTAGAAGGATGTGGAGCACAAGGGTAAGATAGATAAATGCTCACCTTCCACGATATAAAATCAATATAAAGTGTCTAGAAAGTTATACCAAGAAACAGCACTCAGAGTGTGAATTTGGAAATATAAAAATGCCAGAGGGAAAAACTAGACAAGTTCATGGTGATTGCCTGAGGGAGTTTGGCCTCATTCTTTCATTGGGACTGTCTAGAAAAGCTGGCAAAACTGTTTTTTAAACCTATTGAAAAGGCATTGGAGAAATGTAAGGCAGAAGGTAGGGTGATGATGCAGGAGAAAGATGTGAATCAATTGATATCAAAAGACTAATTAATTAATTAATGTGATTGAGACCTATTCTTCAAACAGAGCATCAGAGAGCAAATAGGCAAATGAGAGTATGGAAGAATACATGAATCTGTTAAGCAGTCACAGCCAAAATATGAAAGCTTTTCTGAAAATCAGTAAGAAAAAGACAACACAAAAGAAAAATGGATAAGAGACTTCAGACTTTCACTAAAAGATATCCAGTGTCCAAAAGCAAATGAAAAGATATTCAAGCTCCTTTAGCCGTCATGGAAATGCAAATTAAAACCACACTGCAATAGCACTACACACACCCCAGAATGGCTAAAATTAACATGACTGACAGTATCTAATATAGGCAAAGAGGTGGAGCAGTTGAAACTCTCCTCTGTTTTAGTGAGAGAAGTTAAATTGATGTATTTTTTAAAATTTGGAATATAGTTGCTTTACAATGTTTTAGTTTCTGCTGTACAGCAAAGTGAATCAGCTGTATTTACACATATATCCCCTATTTTTTGGATTTCCTTTCCCTGGTGGCTCAGACAATAAAGAATCTGCCTGCAATGCAGGATACCGGGATTCAATGCCTGGGTCAGAAAGATCCCCTGGAGAAGAGAAGGGCTACTCACTCCAGTGTTCTTGCCTGGAGAATCCCATAGACAGGCTCCTCTGGAGTTCATGGGCTCACAAAGAGTCTGACATGACTTTCGCTTTCCCGTTTGGACCGGCACAGAGCATTGAATAGAGTTCCCTGTGCTATACAGTCAGTTCTCATTAGTTAATTGGATTTTTTTAAAATTTACACCCACTGTATAGCACAGAGAACTCTACTTAATGCTCTGTGATGACCTAAATGGGAAGGAAATCCAAAAAAATAGGGGATATATGTATACATATAGCTGATTCACTTTGCTGTACAGCAGAAACTAACACAACATTGTTAAGAAGCTACTGCTTGGGGCTAGTGCACTGGGACGACCCAGAGGGATGGTATGGGGAGGGAGGAGGGAGGAGGGTTCAGGATGGGGAACACATGTATACCTGTGGCGGATTCATTTTGATATTTGGCAAAACTAATACAATTATGTAAAGTTTAAAAATAAAATAAAATTTAAAAAAAATAATAAATAAAATTAATTTAAACATTAAAAAAAAGAAGCTATACTCCAATAAAAGGATAAAAATAAATTTAAAAAGACAAACAAAGATACAAATGCATGCCATTATATATGTATAACTGAATCACTTTGCTGTACAGCAGAAACCAGCACAACGTTGGAAATCAACCATACTTCAATAAAACAAATTAAAAAAAAAAGCAGTCCCCTGATAATTACCAAAGTTCAGTCCATGTGAATGTGCCCTATGACACTATGATTCTACCCATAGCTAGAAATCCATGTACACAGGCACCAGAAGACAAAAATGTTATGGTAGCATTCTTTGCAGTAGCTGACATTAGAAGCAACCCACATATCCATCAGCCATAAAATAGATAAATAAATCATGGTTATTGAAAACTCCACAGAAAAGCTATTAACTGATTATAGCTACATGCAACAACATGAATGAATGATTCTCACAAAAATGTAAAGTCAAAGATGTGGGGCATAACTGTATTACATACTGAGTGACTCCATTTTTTAGAAATTTCAAAAAAGCAAAACTCATGTATGAGGATAGTGAGAATAATGATTACCTCTGAGGAGAAGGAAGGGGAGCGTTGGAGGGGGGCGACCCAATGCTGGTTATGTTCCATTGCTCAACCTGGGTGATGATATGGGTGTGGCCGCTTTGTGACAATCCTTTTTATCTGCAGCAAGTAATTTGTTCACTTTTCTGGATGGTATTACTCCTCAATAAAAAACCCCAAATACCATATTTTTGTTAGAGTTTCACCTCTAAGTTTGTAAACCCAACCAGAGGATAAACACAGTTGACCTGGCTCCGGGAGCTTAGGGAGATGGAAGGAGGATGGAGTAGGAGAGGGGACTGCAAACCTTTTATTATGAGTCTTTGGTATTACTTCATGTTCAACTCTATGCAAACATTTCAATAATAATACTTTGGTATAGACAGAATAAACGGTCAACAAATGCATATATAAAATGCAGATAATAATTTCTGCCTTTGGAAGCAAATAGAGAAAATAGAATTAGCCAGAATTTCAAAATTAAACCACCATCAACGAAAAGCAACATTCTTTCAACTGTTGAATATACATAATATTCACATGTATATCACATATACATCACGTAAACATCACAATATATATGGTGTTTTGCTCAATTTTATTTTTCTTATTATTAAAGACATTTTCATCTATTTTCCTGAGCAATGAACTATTTTCTTTCTCCAGGGCCACAGTAACTTCCATTTAGATAGACTCATTAAGAAATGAAACATTTGTATTTTCCAGACAATTCCATGGAAGGAACTCGCTAGGGCTCTGTGGTCCCCTCAGGGCCCCACGGGTCCAGGCAAGTATGACAAAGTAGCTTTATTCCTGAAAGTTGGAGACCAACAGGCTGCAGATTGTGTTTCTTTTCCCAGTACAGACCCTGCACCTCTGCAGGCCCGTGTTTTCCCGTCTCCTCCCCGGGAAGGTCACCTCACTGAGACGTGATAAAAAGCAATGACATCATGTCTCATCGGGGGCCCAGACCCTTCAGGAAACAGGTGCTTTGGTGGAGTGGGGGCTGGGGCAGCTTTCTGCTGCCCCGACCTGGGTTTGCCGCTCAAGCAGCCCCCAGGGCCTAACGCTGGAGGTCACTTTCATGGTTTTTCCAGTGACCTGGGCCATTTATGGGCTCCCAGCTCTTTCTCCAGCTGTAGCTGTGTTGTCGGGCCAGCTTCCTTCAGGTCTGCTGGTTGTGCCAAGTCTGCAGGGATTTGCAAAAATAAGTCACCAGTGTTTCACTGGTCCACATGAAAACAAGAGAGCTTTTTTGGAGAGGGGACCACTGCTGCTTCTGGGGAAGACTTTCAGTGTTAGTGCCCAACAAAGGAGGGAAAGCTGGTGTGGAGGTTCCCTGACTGCAGCCCCCAGAGGAGCTTGGGGCAGGAGTTCCCCAGCTAGCACCCCTCCTAGAGATAGTCGTGGGAGTCACTCGGCTTGGAATCGCAAGACTGACTTACAGTCCTGGCTGTGCATCCTTTCACACTTGGAGCTTCAGAATTTGGTTTGTTGTGTTTTCTTCCCCCAGGATTAAAAGGTATATAGAAACAAGTTGCACAGTTCTAGCACAAAATAAATGCACACTCAGTGGTTGATACAGACAAGGTTACATTGTGTAAACTGACCATCTAGGTATCTCTGATTCCTTGAATCTACGTACCTTTCCTCTGCTCTGACACCCCATTCCTTGTCCTTGGGCGAAACTGACATCTTCGGAGGTCTAGGCAATGGTTCTGGAAATCTGAGAAGGAAATTCACTGGGCTGTCTTTTTTTTTTAAACGTACGATAAAATGGACAAATCCAAAGTGTATACTTCAATGTATTTTTAAATTTTTTGATGATATTTGGTTATCCACTCAGTTTTTTATTGAAGTATGGTTGATGTATCAATACTATGTTGTGCTAGTTCCAGGTGTAGAGCAAAGATGATACAGTTATACACATACGTGTATTCTTTTTCAGATTCTTTTCCATTATAGATTATTACAAGATATGTAATATAGTTGCGTGTGCTGCTGCTGCTGCTAAGTCACTTCAGTCGTGTCCGACTCTGTGCAACCCCAGAGATGGCAGCCCACCAGGCTCCCCCGTCCCTGGGATTCTCCAGGCAAGAACACTGGAGTGGGTTGCCATTTCCTTCTCCAATGCATGAAAGAGAAAAGTGAAAGTGAAGTCGCTCAGTCGTGTCCGACTCTTAGCGACCCCATGGACTGCAGCCTACCAGGATCCTCCGTCTATGGGATTTTCCAGGCAAGAGTGCTGGAGTGGGGTGCCATTGCCTTCTCCGATAGTTGCGTGTGTTATACAGTAAATCCCTATGGTTTATTCAGTGCATTTTGACAGTGGTCTGCACCTATGTAATCACTACCTCAGTCAAGATGTAGAGTATTTACATCACTCTGGAGAGTGCCCTCTTACTTTTCCTTTTTTTTTTTTCTGCCAGTACCCAGCCCTTCCCCAACTCAGATAACCACTGTCGTGATTCCACCAACACTGATTAATTTGCCTGTTCCTGAACTTCAGGTAAGGAGAATGTTCAGTCGATCTTTTGCATCTGACTTCTTTGACTTATAATTGTTTGAGATTCTCCACAGTGTCACATCTCTCAGTGTTCGTTTTTTTCACTGCCTTGTATGGATTGCCCACAATTTATTTATCCTGTCTCCCTTGGAGGTTTGTTGTTTCCAACAAACTGGCTTGTTTCCAGTTACTTGCTACTGTGAATAAAGCAACCATGGGCCATTCTTTTACAGATGTTTTTTTGTGGACGAGTTATTATTTCTCTTGGTAAATATTAAGAGTGAAGTTGCTGGGTCATAGTGTAGGTGTATGTTACTTTGAAAAAAACTGCCAAGCTGGTTCCAAAATGGTTGTAGCATTTTACACTTCTGCCAACTATGTGTGAGGCTCCCGTTGTTCCAAATCCTCACCAGCACTTAGTATGGTCAGTCTTTTGTGTGATAGCCTTTCTAGAGGGTGTGAAGTGGTATCTCATAGTGGGTTTGTTTGCATTTTCCCAATGACTCACATATTGCATACGCTTTTATGTGCTTGTTACCCACATACATATGTTCTTTTATAAACTGTTCAAGTCTTGTATCCATCTTATGGGTTGTTTATCTTTTCATCATTGACCTGCAGATGTATTTTATCCATTCAGGTACAAATTTTCATTGGACATGTATATTACTAATATTTTCTCATGATTTGCAGCTTGCCCCTCTATTTTGTTAACAGTACCTTTAATATTCAAAACTTTTAGTTTTGATAGTCCAACTTATCCATTTATTTTATGGTTGGTGCTCCTGTGTCCTATCTGATAAATATTAAGAAAGAAGTTGCCTATGTCAAGGCCATAGGGATATTTCTCTATGTTTTCTTCTGGAAGCTTTCTAGTTTTAGTATTTATATTTTAATCTGTGATTCCTATACTAGTCTGTGGCAGAGGGGAGTGCTAAATGCACTGCCTTATGGAGCTATTCTAGCTGAGATTGCATGAAGGCAGAAGAGAGCACTCGCTGGGCACCCCCTACAGCCTGCAGGTGGGGTAAGGGGGGTGGAAGGCAGGAGCCAGCTTTTTTTTTTTTTTTTAATATTTACTTATTTGGCTACTTCAGATCTTTGCAGCATGCAGACTTCTTGTTATGGTTAGGAGGCTCAGTTGCCCTGGGGCATGTGAGACCCTGGTTCCCCGACCAAAGATTGAACCCACGTCCCCCTACACTGGAAGGCAGACTCCCAACAACTGGACCACCAGGGAAGCCCCAGAACCTGGTTCTTGAGTGTGAGGGGGTCTCCTATCACCATGGCCAGTCACTGAAAGGAAGCCATCACAAAAAATAAAAGAAATTCGAGTTATGGAGTGTTATTGGCTGAACTTCTTCCCTGAAAAACTCTTAACCCCCAGTACCTCAGAATGTGACTTATGGGAAATAGGGCCCCCAATCCAGTGTGACTAGAGTCTTTACAACAGGGAGAAATTTCAACACAGATACACCCACAAAGGCACCCTGTGGAGATGAAGGCAGAGGTCGGAGTGATGCTCCCAGAAGTCAAGAATGGCCAAAGACTGCCAGCAAAGCACCAGAAGCTGGGGGACGCCTGGAACAGACTGTCCCTCCCGGCTCTGAGAAGGAGTCAACCCCACTGACACTTTGATCTGGGTCCTCTGTTCTCCACTGAGTCAATAAAAGTGTATTTCTTAAGTCACTCAGATGGTGGTAATTTGTCACAGCAGCCCTTTGGAAACTATCAAGTGGAGGATCGATTCTTACAGGGAGCAGTGGAGGGTAAGATGTTCTTGTCTGGGCTGATGGGTAACAAGAGCCTGGTTGTGCATTGGAAAAGAATTAGAATCTTCCCTTGATGTCTTAGCATCCCATTCCATGCCCTTTCACTTGAGCATCACTCTTGCTCACTTGTCTGCTCTGTAATTTTTAAATGAGTTTATCTTTGCATTAAAGGAGCTGAGGCTATTTTTTTTTTTTAATCTCAAAACTGTCTGCATATGTAATGATTGACCCCTGCATATACTGTCTTTAGGTAACAGTGGCATTTCAACAGTGTTATCAGCCCAGCTTCTTGGACTCCAGGGAAGCCTCATGCTGGGTCAGCGTCCACAGTTAGATGCACTGCTCCTTTACACAGTTACACCCTGTGTGAGCGCTAAGATTTGGGGGCTGATGAAGGAAAAAGGCAATGACCACGAGGTGGCAGTGCACACAACGAGCTTCTTTAGATGGCGTTTGAACAGATTACCTGGGAGGGAGAGCCCTCCAGGGGACAGAGGCTGAGGGCCACCACCCAGAAGAGGGGAGGTCAAGGGCGCTCCCAGAGAAGGCAATTGAGAGCGGATCCCGTGTCTGGGTGAGGTCACTCAACAGCGCAGTGCAGAGCCTTTAGATAAAAGAGCTCTGAAAGGCAACCAGAGTGTGGGGTCTTTTAGCCTCAGCGTTTGTCTTTACCTATGGCCTGCAGGAGCTGAGTGCTCTTTCAAGACTTACAGGTTGTGCAAAGCAGGTAGGCACTAAGGGGGCAAAACAATACTTATTTGGACTATATCTAGAGCCACTGCAGAAGGGGTGTGTGTGTGTGTGTATTCATATATATACCTGAATCACTTTGCAGTACAGCAGAAATTAACACAGTGTAAATCAACCATGAAAGTGAAAGTGAAGTCGCTCAGTCGTGTCCGACTCTTTGCAACCCCATGGACTATAGCCTACCAGGTTCTTCTGTCCATGGGATTTTCCAGGCAAGAATACTGGAGTGGGTTGCCATTTCCTTCTCCAGGAGATCTTCCCAACCCAGGGATTGAACCTGGGTCTCCCACATTGTAGGCAGACATCTGAACCATCAACTATATTTGAATAAAATAAATTTTTTTTAAAAGCCAGTGGATGTGTAAAAATTTGATTTTGGTATGGGTGAATGTGGAGTTATGGGGTCTTTACCTCTATACAGAAGTCAACAACTTAGGGCCAATACACAGGGCCCATTTTTTAATCCATTTATACAACAAAATAGATGGAATGCAAGACTTGTTTGCCTGGCCTCCTTAGCTTGTTACATAGTCTTTACCACCATGAATGTTAATGTGGACAAGCCCTAGTGGTTGCCCAGTAAAGTGGACAATCTACTGCCCAAACTAACACAAATCCTTCACTGTCATGAAGACATGTAGAAGAAAAAGCAGTAATAACATCTAAGCACCCCCACAACCATGAGAATAAGATTACCATCACCAGGGTCACCATCTCCATGAGAAGTTCTTAGGCTCCTGCCAAGGGTCAGGACAGACCCAAAGTTTCAGGGCGTCAGCAATGCATGAGTCAAAACCTCAGCTGACAAAGGACTTGCTTCATTGGCAGACTTCAATATTTCCATGAAGCAGATGACAATGTATTTGGCCAACAGACATCTGGTTCAATGGATTTCCAAGTTGGTTATAAAAATAAAAGGGAAATAATGCATCATATCTAAGTTGTCATTGATTATAAGATACTCCTTTATCTGATGCACCACTAATACAATTCTTAAAACTACCATTTAAATAGTGGCAATTGATAGTATTATGCATCCTGATTGCTCAATGTTAAATATGAAAAAAACATATTTTGGAATTGCTGAGATGCAGTGATACAAATTACTCCCTTGTGGATGAGACCACACACATCCTCCTTTTTATTTTTTCAATTTTTATTAAAATATAGTTGATATTGTCATGTGAGTTTCAAGTGTACATCAATGCATTCAGTTTTGTATGTATGTGTGTATATACATATATATGGCTTCACTGGTGGCTCAAATGCTAAAGAATCTGCCTGCAATGCAGGAGACCTGGATTCAAGACCCTGACCCAAGACCTGGGTCAGGAAGATCCCCTGGAGATGGGCATGGCAACCTCCTCCAATATTCTTGCCTGGAGAATCCCCATAGACAGAGGAGCCTGGTGGGCTACAGGCCATGGAGTCCCAAAGAGTTGGACACGACTGAGCAACTAACACTTTTCCCCTTTCATATATATATATATATATATATATATATATATATGAACTTCCATGACACACTCTCAACCCAGAGTTCAGACTCTGCCCTGAAAACAAAGGCATGTCACTGAAGGGTTTTAGAGAAGAAAAGACATGACTAGATTAGTATTTTGAAGAAATAATCCTGCTGCGGTGAGGAGGAGGGGTTGGAAAGATACAACCCGAGGACATAGGACGTTAGTTCATAGACTTTTAAAAATTAAAAAATAAAAATTGCAGGAACTCAGGCAAAAAAGAATGAGGGCAGAGGAAATAAGGCCCCAGCAAGTGGGACCTCAGAACCCTGATCTGAGCTGGAGGTGGGTGGCTGGGATTGTGGAGCGAAGCAGGAGGGGCTGCCCCATGTGGCCAAATGAAAAGCATGTGAAAAGCCCAACAGAAACCACTTTAGGCCTCAGTTTTCTCATCTGTGAAACTGAGATAATGTTAGTTCTGAATTCCCAGGCGCTTGCCCCAGAACCTGGTGATTACATATCAGGCATTCATGACGTGTCTGCTGTTGTTATTTCAACACCCAGGGGCCAGTGAGAAGCAGGCGGGTGAAGCACATGGCTTGGACTTTCAGCTGACGTTGTCTCCGGCAGTGCGGGGGCCCCCTTCTCTGAAGGCCCAGAGGAACCATTAAGGATATGGATGGAATTTACCCAGAAGGGAGGGATTCGAACTTGACTAGAGGAGCAGAGGAGTCAAGGATGATGCCCAATATTCTGGAGCCATTCTCTTATCACAGAATGAAGATTGGGCTGTGGACAAGATACCTGAGAATCAGAGGGCCCGACACTGAAGGGCTCCAAGGGGCTTCTGGAGCTTTGGGAAGAGGCCTAAGGTACTGATGCTGCTTTGGACATCATCAGTAACAAGGGAGAAGTTGAGGCGAAGAGTGCAAGTATATGGACGGTGAGCAACCCCAAGAACAAGGACAGAGCTCTGGGTGACACTGATATCTGAGGGGTAAGTGGAAGAAGAGATGCTGGCGAGGGGCCT
The DNA here is from genome assembly GCF_055505025.1 of Bos grunniens. Classification (NCBI taxonomy): domain Eukaryota; kingdom Metazoa; phylum Chordata; class Mammalia; order Artiodactyla; family Bovidae; genus Bos; species Bos grunniens. Next base: position 54,514,374 of record NC_141180.1, read on the forward strand.
AAGGAGGGGTGGGTGGAGAAAAGGGAGTAGACGCGGGGAAAGCAGCAGCTCAGAAGTCAGGGGGCTGGTCCTGAAAATGGAGACACGTCAGGCCACTGTGTGGTACATGGATGGATGTGGAGGAAGGTGGATAGATGGATGGATGAGTGGACAGATGGATGTGTAGGTAGGTGGGAGGATGAATGGAAGGATGAATTAGATGGATATATAGCTGGGTGGATGGATGAATGAATAGATGGTTGGCTGGCTGGATGGCTGGGTAGGTCAGTGGATGGATGGATGAATGGGTTGGTGGGTGGTCATTATCAAATGCTGTATGAAAATCCCATAATAAAATAAACGATAAGGACCTACTGTATAGCATAGGGAATGATATTAAGTGTCTTGTATTAATAACCTGTAATGGAAAAGAATCTGAATCACTTTGCTGTATATATAAAACTTTATGAATCAACTATAGTTCAATTCATGCGAAGAGTTGACTCATTGGAAAAGACTCTGATGCTGGGAGGGATTGGGGGCAGGAGGAGAAGGGGACGACAGAGGATGAGATGGCTGGATGGCATCACTGACTCAATGGACGTGAGTCTGAGTGAACTCCGGGAGTTGGTGATGGACAGGGAGGCCTGGTGTGCTGCGATTCATGGGGTTGCAAAGAGTCGGACACGACTGAGCGACTGAACTGAACTGAACTAATAGTTCAATTTAAAAAGAAAGAAAATCCCATAAGAGGAACCCTGGCTTTGGTTATGTGGAGGTCACTGGTCAGAAAACCACAAGACAGTTGTTTGTGGGATGACTAGTGAGTGAGAGAGTGTAGATTGCTCTAGTAAGCAGCCTGGCTGTGAGGGGCAGAAAATACAGAGTATTTAGGAGGGAGATGTGCTGAAGGGAAGGTTTTTATTCAGTTTGAAGATGAAGCACCTTCAGGTGTAGACATGCTCATGGAAAGAAGACCTAGTAGGGAGGGTAGAGCTGTGGAGAAATTAGAGGTCTGTGGTTGGGGGTAGGGAAGAAAATGGGCAATGACAGGGTTGGGGGAGGGTGGGAGGAGGTAGAAAATGAGAGTGGGGGAAGGGAGGGGGGTGAGACCAGGCCAACTCATAAACCTCTATGCAAGTATCTATGGCTGTACTTACAGACAAGGCCATAAAGATACATTTGAACTTGGAAGAAACAGAAGTCAGATACAAAAAGGATTAAAGCTCGCAATCTTCCCCGAGCTGACTCCTTCCCTGAGTCAGTAAAAAGCATTTAAGCTGTTTTGCATTTAGGCTTCTAACCGTCCCTTTTAGCACACAGCACAATGTATTCATGGCTGAACTGGCTCCTTGATTTATGTATCCTTGAGAAACTTTCTTCAGCCGTATTTTCAAAGACTATAATGTGCGCCAGTGTGCGTCATTTCATCTTGTTGAAAGTTGCAGCTGGGAAAATGAAGCCATGCAGATTTGTAATGGAAAGAAATGCTCACTTCTCATAGAAATCTGCATGTGGAGGGGAACTCATCGTGGATCTGGTCTGTGTTTTGTATGTGTTTGTCAGACAGCAGCAACATTGACATCACAGCAAACCCTGACAAATTCTTTCTCCCCACAGCTCCCTCCTCGTTAATTGCAGTTAACTTTCATGGAAAAATTTTTCCTTGAAGTCTTCCACATTCTGACTCAGTCTCAGAGTAAATCGTTTTGGGGGAAAAAGTGAGCTAAAATTGCTTCAGCTGTTTTTGACTGATGGGATGTTGGAAAACATACACTTTCTTCTTTAAGAGGGGGAAGAAAAAGCACTGACCTATTTTTACCCTCACGTAACTCCCTAACAGTGGAGCAGTAAACTCCATGCTTGGCAAGCCTGGGGATGACATCTTTGAAGAGGCAAACCCAGCTGGCTCAAAGGAAAAAGGCCACAGACATCACAAAAGTTTCAAAACCTGCCTCTGAGCCTACAGAGAAAACATTTCCTATCCAGAATTTCAGCAAACCTCATTATAGGAGCCCCACTAAAAAACTTCAGGGATGTTGCCAACTGCCATTTCTTTTCATGAAAAACAAACTTGAAAAAAAAAAGGAAGAAGAAGAAAGAGCAGAAAGCAAAGCAACATTTATCACCCAGCAGCACCCTGGGAAAGGGACAGACTTCAAAGACCTGAGCTCCTGCGGACACCTCAGCTGACTCAGGAGACAATGGCAAGAGTTTTTCTGGACCAATTTGAAGGCGCCAACAGGAAACCCCAGGGGATGGGAGGCTGACTATTGAGCTCACGAAACAAGCAAGGAGGCCAGCAGATGGGACTCCCCAAAGTGTGCCTAAAACTTCAAATGCAGCAGATCTCCTATCTAAAAAATGGTTTGGCTGCATCCGAGGACAAACTCTGATGACAGCACACTAACAAGGAAAGGTCAGACTTGACCTGGTCAGTCTGTAAAGGATGCCCTAGTCCTCCCCAGTCAGGGACTGGAGAAGCTCTCTGTCCCCTCTGTGTAAGGTTGGGATGACCTAAACCCCAAGGAGACAGAGGGCCAGGAAGCACGTGGAACGTGGGGTCTGGGATCTGAGGACCAAAGTTCAAAGCCCAACTCTATAGTGACTTGAACTCTCCAAGATTCAGTTTTTCTTTGCTGTTGTGAGGTCCTGCACACAGTACATGTTCGATAAACAGCTGAATGCAGACGTAACGGGAACAGAGGCCCCAGCACCACACGTTCTGCCAGCACTATTTACTTCTTGCTCTTCAGTGAGCCCCTACTCCTGTGAGCCTCAGTGTTCTCCTCTGTGAAATGGACATTACAATGATGATAATGGTACCTGCTTCATCTAAAGTACACTCCCTAGGGGACTTCCCTGGAGGTCCCGTGGCTAAGACTCTGCACTCCCAATGCAGGGGACGGACTCAGGTTCTATCCCTGGCCAAGGAACTAGATCCCACATGCTGCAGCTAAGAGTTCGCGTGCCACAACTAAGACCCAGTGCAGACAAATCAAAAAATAAATAAAGCAAGCAAACTCATTTTACCAACAAAGGTCCATATAGTCAAAGCTATGGTTTTTCCAGTAATCATATACCGATGTGAGAGTTGGACCATAAAGAAGGCTGAGAGCCAAAGAATTGATGCTTTTGAACTATGGTGCTGGAGAAGACTCTTGAGAGGCCCTTGGACTGCAAGGAGATCAAACCAGTCAATCCTAAAGGAAATAAACCTGAATACTCGTTGGAAGGACTGATGCTGAAGCTGAAGCTCCAATACTTTGGCCACCGGATGTAAAGAGCTGACTCATTGGAACAGCCCCTGACGCTGGGAAAAATTGAAGGCAGCAGAGGATATGTTGGTTGAATGGCATCCCGGACTCAGTGGACATTAACTTGATCAAACTCAGGAGAGAGTAGAAACAGGGAAGCCTGGTGTGCTGCATCCATGAGGTAGAAAAGAGTCGGACATGACTCAGAGAGTTAACAATAACAAATGATGGGAATGTGCTGAGAGCTGACTCCATCTCCTGGAAGGCCCATAGCCGGGTTCCCCCCATCCCACCCTGCCACCCCCGCCTCCTGGTTAGAATAGGGGTTCCTGGAGCCCTGGAGGCCTCCAAGGCCAGAGCCCTCAGCATCAGCACGGGCAGCAGTCCCTGTCACTCACCCTTGGCCCCCTGGGAGAGGCCCTACACCAGCAACCAGGGGCTCTCTGGGCCTGATCTGCTGGAACAGCCTCAAAGAGCCCCCTCCCCCTCTTCCTCCCTTTGCTGTCCTCTGGCTCCAAAGCCCTTGCGCATCCCTCCCCGCACGACGTGGCTGTGGCCCTGCTCCAGCTCCGGATGTGCACCTTCCCGGGGTCTAGACAGCCCGTATGTCCGCCCGCGGCCGAACTCAAAGCCTGTGTCAGTGGGCCTGGCAGCCGTGAACCCCCTGTTCCAATCCATCTCGAACACTTTGTCCCTGAAACCATTACCATTCCTTTCAGACAGAATTTATTAAGTGGAAAGAGATTCCCGGAGACTATCAGGCAAATTCCATTGCTTCGGCGCCTGCAGCAAACGGCCCCTCAAAGCCTGGTTTAGATCTGCCTGGGGTGCCAAATGCTTCCCCGGCTCCTTTGCCTGAGGCCGGGCCTGAGATCAAAGGGAGCAGCAGCCACAGACCCTCTTAAACACAGGGCCCTTCTAGTAACTTCTAAACCCTGGGGGCGAGGGGGTGGCCCACATTTGGGAGAGGGGAAAATCTGAAGAGGACCTTGTGAGGGGCCTCTCTCAAACTGAGGGGGTACAAAGTGAGCGTCACTCTTCCCATCAACATTCTGCTGCTGCTGCTAAATCGCTTCAGTCGTGTCCGACTCTGTGCGACCCCATAGACGGCAGCCCACCAGGCTCCCCCGTCCCTGGGATTCTCCAGGCAAGAACACTGGAGTGGGTTGCCATTTCCTTCTCCAATGCATGAAAGTGAGAAGTGAAAGTGAAGTCGCTCGGTCATGTCTGACTCTTTGCGACCCCATGGACTGCAGCCCACCAGGCTCCTCCATCCATGGGATTTTCCAGGCAAGAGTACTGGAGTGGGTTGCCACTGCCTTCTCTGCATCAACATTCTAGGCACCAACAAACACCAGCATCTAGGGAGCTATAGGTGTGCGTGCATTCAGCAATGCGTTAATGCTAGTATAAAGGGGCATGACGTGGGTCAGCCTTCCAGTGGTCTACAGTTCACAGAAGCATGCTTTGAGACCTACTATGTGCAGGGCATGTATTAAGCACCCTCGGGTAGGGCTGAGGGAGAAACAGAGCTGACTCATGGTTGCAGCCAGGTTGCTGACCATTCTGGACATGTGTACAAGAAGAATGGGGGGAGCGGGGAGTGAGGCTAACCGCTGGTGGCTGGTGGTGGTGGAAATGGTGTAGATGATCTGCTTACTGTAATGTGGGTATTTTCACTGGAACAAAAGCAGCTCAGCTATGCAGGGAAGAGGGTTGTAAGCCGGTCCTCGGAGGATGAGAAAGACTTAGATTTATTGGGGCTCTCCCTGGGCCCCTCAGCAGTGCTTGCCCTTGCTCTTGAGCCAACCTGGGTATCCTCACACTGCATTCCCAACACAGATCTAGCTCCAATCTAGGGATAAATAAGGAAACCCTTGCTGAAGTTTTCCAAAGGAGATGGAAGAGAAATTGATCTAATACCCCCAAACAACAAAACCTTCCCCCAAACCACTTCTTTCCACCCATCTCTGATCTTTGGTGGAATATCTGTTCCTACATGAGTTGCCTCATCCACTCCTTACACCCCCACAACTCTCCTCCTTGCTGCTCTCTGAACCATATTCCATTTCAGAATTTCCATTCAGAAATCCATCCCTTCAGCTTTCAGATGGCCTTTAGCAGGTGGAAGAGCCCAGCAAATGCCAGATCTGCACAATAGATTTTTATGGGCTGAACTGTGTCCTCTGCCAAATTCCTAACACCTCCGTTTCTCAGACTATGACCTCATTGGGAGAGAAGCTCTTTAGAAAGGCAGTCAAGTTAAAACAAAGTCATTAGGGTAGGCCCTCATCCAATGTCTTTATAAAAAGGGGAAATTTAGAGACGGGCAGGAATACGGGAAGAACGCCAGGTGAAGAGACACAGGGAGAGCACAAGCCAAGGAGAGAGCCTGCAGCACATCCTCCCTGCCCAGTCCTCAAAAGAAGTCAACCCTGCTGACACCTCGGTCTTGGCCTTCCAGCCTCTAGCACCAACTATGAGATGACACGTTCCTGTTGTTTGAGCCCTGCCTCCCCCCCACTTCAGTGCTTTGTTACAGCAGTCCTGGCAAACTAACATCATCACACCCCCATCATCTACCCCCACCTCACACCCCCAACCCTGGCCCAGCCCCAGGAGCTCTGGCTGTGTTCTGCTACAGCAGAGAGGAGCATGGCAGGCATCCACCCCAGCAAGGGGACCCAGCAAAAGCCAATGCGTGGGGACAGAGCATCCAGCGAGGCCAGCAGCCCGGCTCTGAGGAAGGATCACGGATGAGGAGCATCAGATAACAGGGTGGCCAGGCCAGGCTGAAGAAAAGGAGGCTGGGCTGTGGAATTTAGTCATGAAATTTATCACAATATTCATTCCCTCTTGTACCACAAAGTTGGCAGGCAGCAGAGTCTGGGTTCCCCAGAGCCTCAGCTCTCTTGGACCTGGGTTTCAGTCTGGACATTTTCACAGCAGGTATGCTGTCTCCGTCATCATCACTTTGTCACCAAAGGTCTGTTCAGTCAAGGCTTTCATATTTCCAGTAGTCATGAGAGCTAGACCATAAGGAGCACTGAGGAACTGATGCTTTCAAACTTCGGTGATGGAGAAGACTCTTGAGAGTCCCTTGGACAACAAGGAGATCAAACCAGTCGATCTTAAAGGAAATCAACCCTGAATACACTCATTGGAAGGACTGATACTGAAGCTCCAATACTTTGGTCACCTGATGCGAAGAGCCAACTCATTGGAAAGGACCCTGATGCTGGGAAAGACTGAAGGCAGAAAGAGAAGAGGGTGACAGAGGATGAGACGGTTGGATGGCATCGCTGATGCAATGGACATGAACTTGGGCAAACTCCGGGAGATGGTGAGGAACAGGGAGGCCTGGCGTGCTGCAGTGCACTGGGGTTTCTTAGAGTCGGACACGACCTGGTGACTGAAGGGCAATGCTGCCTCCGTGCCCCCTGGGGTCACTCTGTCCGCCTCAGGCCTGCAGCTCTGGCTCCCCTTCTGAGACTTTCAGCTCCATGCTTATCTTGGCTTTATTTGGTGGGCCTTCCTCCCTTCAGATCATCTTGGGTCCTCAGAGGGGTCCCCTGAGCCCCTCTGTGGGGGCCCGATGTCCTCTCCACACGGCGGGTGGACCACATGCTGCAGGTTGGGAGGAGCGCGGGGCTGGGGGTCAGGAGAGAGCCTTTCTGAAGTTCAGCCTCCTTATCTGTAAAATGATCCTCTAAGGCTCTGTAAATAATTGTCACCTCTCAATAGAACAGGTACTCTGACAAAATGTGGGACAGGGAGGCTGGGAAATGGGGTCTTCTGGTTACTCCAGGATCCCCCAGCAAGGCCATCTGAGGATTTCAGCGCGAAGTTTTTTTTTCTGTTTACTGATGTAACCAGGAAGCAGATCTCCAAGGTCTCCCAAGGGCCTGGGAAGTCTCCCTTGGGGTCAGGGCCAGAGAGAGGACTCCCTGATCGCCCTCTGCAAACGGTCCCTCTGGCTCTTCCTCTGGTGGCCATTCTCCTCATCGCCCCCAGGTGGCGCTGCAGGACCACAGCCCTGAGCCGTCCTCAGCCCAAGGCTCCCCCAGAGTCCTTCCTTGGGGAGAAGACACCAAGAGGCTGAATCTTAAACTCAAGGCCTGGCTTTCGCTCCAAAGCCTTCTAGAGCCTTCCAAACCAGTTGACTCAAAGGCATCTAGCAAGTCCCTGCCACCTGACGTCACAAGAGGCAAAGTGCCGAGAGCCTGGCTGGGGGAACTCACACAGGCCAGCCCCAGGGTGGGCCCCCCTGTCCTGCATCTGTCCCCCTGCCCAGGGGACCACCTTCCCCTTCACCTCGCTCTCCTCCAGAAACCAGAGCCACACCACATCCCAGACATTCGCTTCAGGGAGGAAAACCTCTGTGAGCCTCAGGCTCACAAAAACAAAGACAAACTCCAAACAGTCTTCACAGACAGAGCCTTCTGACTGGGAAAACAGCTCACCTCCTCCACCTACGTACGTTCCTTCTGGAATTCCTCCACACTCAAGGGGGATTCACACACATCCCCACACACACACACACATCATACATCACATACACACACCACACCACACACACACCACACCACACACACACCACACCACACACACACCACACATCACATACACACACCACACCACACACCCCACACATCACATACACACACCACTCACACACACACACACACTCCACACATCACATACACACACCATACCACATACACACACCATACCACACACACACCACACCACACATCACATACACATACCACATCACACACACACCACACCACACACACACACACACTCCACACATCACATACACACACCATACCACACACACACACACCACACCACACATCACATACACATACCACATCACACACACACCACACCACACACACACACACACTCCACACATCACATACACACACCATACCACACACACACACACCACACCACACATCACATACACATACCACATCACACACACACCACACACAGATACCACACATCACATATGCACACCACACCACACACATTACACATCATGTACACACACACACACCACACATCACATACACACACCACATCACACACACCACACACACATTCCACACATCACATATACACACCGCACCACACACATTCTGCTGCTGCTGCTGCTAAGTTGCGTCAGTCATTCCGACCTTGTGCGACCCCATAGACGGCAGCCCACCAGGCTCCTCCGTCCCTGGGATTCTCCAGGCAAGAACACTGGAGTGGGTTGCCATTTCCTTCTCCAATGCATGAAAGTGAAAAGTGAAAGTGAAGTCGCTCAGTAAGTGTCCAGCCCTCAGCGACCCCATGGACTGCAGCCCACCAGGCTCCTCCGTCCATGGGATTTTCCAGGCAAGAGTACTGGAGTGGGGTGCCATTGCCTTCTCCGACCACACACATTACACATCACGTACACACACCACACCACACATCACGTACACACAGTACACCACACATACCACACACACACACATCACACCACACATATACACATATCACACACTACATACATATACATACCACACCACACGCACACCACACATCACATACACACACCACATCACACACAGACCACACCACACATACCACACCTCACATCACATTACACACCACACACACACACATATCACACCACACACACACACCACACCACACACACACACATACCACACCACACACACCATGCACACTACACATCACATATACACACCACATCACACCACACACACCACACACCACATACACACACTACACCACACACACACCACACATCACATACACACACCACACACACATCACGTACACACACCACACATATACACATATCACACACTACATGCATATACACACCACACACCACACACACACCACACAAACACACACACACACACACATACAGGCAGGGGGCGCCTCGTGGGGAATGGAGCTGCAAGTCCCCTTCAGCCGCATCTCAGCCCAAAGGCCAAGCAGAGAGAGGTGTGTAGGCTCTGCACAAGGTCACTCCTTGAGGCTCAGGTTCAGTTCAGGCATCTTGAAATAGAAACACTCAGAGTACTTGGGCTCACCTGACGAGCTGGTCATTAACTTGGTGTCTGGGTAGGGAGAGTTCAGCCTGCCAGCCTGTTTTTTTAACAGTGACCGGGGACTGTCCCCCCAAAAGAGGATTGCCAGGACTTGCAAAATGATAACTGCCACCCAGTAGGGTCTGGACAGTTAGCATGAAGGGTGGTTAAATGTACAAGGAATCTTGGGAGTTGCACCTCCTTTAGTCTAGGATTTATTCTAGTCTTTCTGGCAGGGTTGACCCAGCCTCTGCATGAATACTTCTGGGGACAGGAGGCTCCCTCCTTTATAAATCAGCCTGCTCTGTCATTGAGAGCTCACTCTTCATTCTTTGATTGATGCAAAATCTGCTCTCTGGAATTTTGACCAGCTGGTCCAAATTCCACCTCTGAAGCTCCACAGAAGGGTCTTCTCTTCCCATGAGGCAGGATGACCCAGAACTTGGTCACCGATCACTATCTGCTGAGGGGAGGGGGGAACTGTGTGAGGAAGCAAGAGGCGACCACGGCCACTGGATCGAGGCCACTGGCCACACTCACTCCTGGGAATCATCCAGGGCCAGCGGCTGGGGTGGAGGGTAGAGCTTTAAGGAATCTCAGATTCTGGGGGTTGAAAGGATCCAAAAACTGGCAGAAAAGAGGTTCATGGCCCTTGGGGCTGCACCCTCCCACATGGAAGGGCAGAGGCATTGAACTTCCTGAGTCCTGGAGACCCTCATGCCGAGCGTAGACAGTCTCCAAAGAGGGCTTCCGGCCTCCGCTCCCCCGCCTGTCCACACGTGCTGTCCACTGTCAAGAGGTGGAGGCTTGCTCCCTTGTCCCCACTCTGGACTCGTTCTGTGACCTGCCTTGACCAGTAGAAGGCAGTGGAAGTGACCAGGCCAGTTCTAGAGCCAGCCTTCAGAAGACCTTCTGGCTTCCACCGTCTCCCCAGGGAGTCCAGTCACCCCGCTATAGAGAAGCTCTGACGGGTCCACTCCGTGATGAGACCCCCATGGGGCAGAAGCTTCCACCCCCTTCTTCTGGGCCCCTCTGCAGTCATGTCCCGTCCTAGTTCAGCCCAGCCTGCAGCCCTCCTCCTGCTAGGGCCTCTGCCATCCTCTGTGGCTGCTCCACAGCCCTTCTGCCTGCCGGCGCCCGTCTCAGGCCTCCCACCTTCCCCCATCGCCTCCCCACCCCGGCCTCACAGGGCCCAGGCCCTGGTGGAAACATAGTGCTGGCGCCCGAGCAGGGAGATGTCCAGGCAAGGTCACGGCTCTGACGGAGGGAACTCCAGGTTTCTTTCCTGAAAGCCTCACAGGTATCGATCCTGTTCGCTCTCTGTCCCTCACAGCTTTACCGTGGAGTTAGCATGTGGGGGGCGGCCAGAGGGCGAAGCGAGCCTGGGAGGCTTGGAGGGAGAGTCTGAAGGGTGTGTGGCTGTGCGCGTCCCATCTCCTCGGCAGAGCAGTTACAGACGTTACCTCATCTCTCTAAGACCAGCTTCCATATCTCCAGGATTCCAGGAGAAGTGACTCTCCTTCCCTCCCTCCCTGCCCTGCTCACCCAACCCATCCTCATGCAGACCCAGGGAGGCTGGGAGTGCCTGGAAGGGAGACTGGGGTGGCCCAAGGGTGCTCCTGGGAAAGAGAAAGTTCCATCCCACAGGTCCCTGTGAGCCAGAGCCAGACCCCGACTCCTTGGGGGTACAGGCGGCCCTCTGGGCTGGGCCTGCTGCCTGGCACCTCCTCGGGCCCCGAGATTTGTCGGTTCCACTTCTCTTTGTCCCTGTGCCCTGGCCTTTGCATCCAGCTAACCTGGGTGTCTGTGGCCACCTGGGACAAGGACTCTCCTATTCATCTTAGTCTCAGAGATTCTTCTGCAGGCAATGTCTTTTATATAATAATTGCTCTGATGGATGGAGGACATGGGCTTCCTGGTGGCTCAGACAGTAAAGAAACTTCCTGTAATGCAGGAGACCTGGATTTGATCCCTGGGTCAGGAAGATCCCCTGGAGAAGGAAATGGCTACCCACTCCAGTATTCTTGCCTGGAGAATTCCATGGACAGAGGAGCCTGGCAGGCTACTGTCCATGGGGTCTTGGACACGACTGAACGACTAACACTGATGGATGGAGCCCTGGGTTTTGTGGTGTGGAGATCATGGGGGAAGGACCTCAACCTTCCCTGGAACCAAGAAAGTGGACCCCAAGCCAGAGGCGTCATCCACACCCCGCCCCGCTGTCCATAACTGTGACCAGCAGACACTGCATGAGGCACAAGTGCCCATGAAAGGCCTCAGGGTGCCAGGACACTTGTCCCCACCCACCCTCTGGTTGCACTGTGTGCCCAGGGTCAGGCCAGCCACCCCTGCACCCTGTGGATGCAGAATGGAAGGAAGAGATTTCTGGAGCAGAGCCCATCTCTAGGGCCACAACAGTGTCCACTAATTTGGCCTACTATGGTTTTCCTTCCTTTCACAGGGGCTATTATTGGCGTTTCCCACTCATCTTCAAGACTGAAAAGGAATATTTGGAAACCACATGAAGGGGAGGAGGGATGAGAGGAACTCCTATAGGCCAAATGCTTCTGGAAGTCACTGATCTCCAAACAGGAAGGCTGGTCTTTCCTGTTTAGACATCATGTCTGGCAAGAGGAAGTCAAGACCAAAGTAACAATAATAATTACATAAACTCCTGATATGTTAACATCACTCCTATCAAAAATGGCTATTTGTGGAGGGCCTGCCAAGCCCAGTTGGGCACAGGTCCACTGGGGGTTGCTGTGGTTGGTTGATGAACTGTGGGGTTTGGAAGACTTGGCCAGGGAGGGGATCCCTTAGGGACATTCCTTCATGCCCAAGGGACCCTTCAGGACCAGGGAGGAGTACTGAAGGAGTGTGGACTCTGCTCTCAGCCCAGATTCAATCCCAGCCCAGCCCAGCCCAGCCCACATCAGCTAGTGAACCTGGGCCACTCAGCTTCTCTGAACTCCTAGATGGAGAAAATACCCAACTCCTCTGTGTGCATGGACCATCTTGTCCATACCCTTGAATGCTTATGAGCCGTCTTGAGCCAACTGGAAGAAATGCATAGGCTAACAGTGCATTTATTTAATCTTGAGAATGGTTGGATTTAATAGGGGCAAAGGGACTTGGTTTCCATTGGGGGAAGTCATCTCCCATGGAACCAGCTGTCCTAAGCCTGATCCAGCTGTCCCTGGGAGCTGACTGGCTTCACCCAGTTAGAACCCCATCCCCTTAGTGGGTCTTAATAATCTGCACTCTGCCCGGTGCAGTGACTGGGCACACGTGTGTGCTCAATGCAGTTCAACCCCAGACACGTTTGTCGAAACCTGAGCCCACATGTCTGTGCATAAAAAGGGAACCAAGAAAAAGAACAGCAGTGGTTCCCTGGAATCCAGCACTATCCTGGGGCGGGGGCGGGGTGGGGGACAGTCCCTCAGCTCTCCCTTAGCTACAGAGAGTGCGCTTTTCAATGGTGTTTCTTTTAATTGATATAAACTATTTCCTTTTATTTAGAAAACAACACTTTAAAAATTTTATTGGAGTATAGTGGATTTACAAAAAAAGCCTAGGTGGCGCGAGTGGTAAAGAACTCACCTGTCAGTGCAGGAAACATAAGAGGTGCAGGTTCGATCCCTGGGTTGGGAAGATGCCCTGGAGGAGGGCATGGCAACCCACTCCAGTATTCTCGCCTGAGAATCCCATGGACAGAGGAGCCTGGTGGGCTACAGTCCATAGCGTTGCAAAGAGTCAGACGCGACGGAAGCAACTTAGCACCAGCACCATAGTTGCTTTCCGATGCTGTGTTAGTTTCTGCTGTACAGCAAAGTGAATCATTACACATATTCACACATTCACTCCTTGCAAATGAAAACTACAATGAAGTGTCACCTTCAATCAAAATGATTATCATAAAAAAAATCTACAAACTATAAATGCTGGAGAAGGTATGGAGAAAAGGGAACTCTCCTAGACTCACCACTTGTCTCTTGTCCCACTGTTGGTGGGAATGTAAACTGGTAAACAACACTATGGAGATTCCTTAAAAAACTAAAAATAGAGCTACCATATGATCCAGCAACCCCACTCTTGGGCATATATCTGGAGAAAACCATAATTTGAAATGATATTTATTCCCCAGTGTTCATAGCAGCACTATCTACAATAGCCAGGACATGAAACACCCTAAATGTCCATCAACATAGGAATGGATAAAGAAGATGTAGTACATATATACAAAGGAGTATTGCTCAGCCATAAAAAAGAATGAAATAATGCCATTTGCAGCACCAAGGATGGACCTAGGGATGGTTATACTGAGTGAAATCAGAGAAAGACAAATATCATGCGATATTGCTTATATGTGGAATCTAAAAGGAACTTATCTACAAAACCAGAAATAGGGGTACAGATGTAGAAAATAAACTGATGGTTATCAAGGGTTAAAGGGGGAGAGGAATAAATTGGGAGATTGGGATTGACATATACACATTATAATATATAAAAGAGATAACTAATAATAACCTGCTGTATAGCACAGGAAACTGTTATCAATACCCCATAATGACCCGTATGGGGAGAGAAGCTAAAAAGACCAAAGAGTCAACAGTGTTTAAATGAATAGAGTCCTAGAGGGAATTCTAGTTGAATACCAGAAGGCGCTTACTGAGTGTTAAGATCGCACACGGACATTTTGTTTCTTCCAGTGCTTTGTTTCAGTTCTTTTAGGATGTTTCAGCTCCAATCAGTTTAGGGGAAGAGCTAACAAAGAAGGAAACCAAGGCATGGTAGGAAGAAGCATACGCCTCCTGCTCACTCACTCTCATGCTCGTGCCCAGTCATGTCCGACTCTTTGCAACTGGTGGACTGTATAGCCCACCAGTCTCCTCTGTCCATGGAATTTTCCATGCAAGAATACTGGAGCGGGGTTCTAGTTCCTACTCCAGGGGATTGTCCAGACCCAGGGATTGAACCATGCCTCTCGAGTTTCCTGCATTGGCAGGATTCTTTACCACTGCACCACCTGCTCACACAAGCAATTTGCAAAATCCAAGAGCACATCTGGAGATTTGGGCAATGCTCAGTTGATTCAAGTTAATTCATCTCCCATCCGATCACATTAAGCAAATTGGTTCTGCAGGGCTGTCCTGATTTTTTAATCTGAGGCTTGTTTTTATTTAACTGTGTCTGATGTCTTCACAAGATACCATGAAGACATCAAAAATAGCATTCCCTAAACCTAACAAATTGTGAGGGGGAAAAATATACATTAAAGGCTAATTGTTGAGCTGTAAATTTTTAACACAATGCCGATGAACTTGGAGCCTTCTGACGACAGTTGAATAAATAAGCCATGGCCTTTAGAACTGAGGCAGTAACCCAGGCACGCATCTCATTTGCGGGCTGCTGGTGGACACAGCGCATCCACACCGTGCCCACGTCCTTAGATATGCTGCCCCGGGCCAAAGACATGTCACCCAGACCTCGCAGAGCCTGTGATCGCGTTGTCATCTGTTGGCTTCCCAAGGCCACAAAAGAGCAAACTATGTCTTTATAAAGAAAGAAATGACTGCCAAGACAGGATGCAGGGCACTTGAGCTCCTGCAACTGAGGTCACACTCCAGGTGCTGTCCGTCCCCCCGGGTCATGGTCACCTCTGGTCACCCAGGCTCCTTTCTACCTGCCCCCACCCACCTACCCTCCCAGACCCTGCAGACCAACATCTTGGCTCCACACACCAGGGGCCCCTCTGAAGCCAGGAAGTTAGCTTTCTGTCAGCTTCTATTTTGGGAGCTTGGACTTGGCCCTGGAATTTTACAAGACTGGAAGGAATTGGCGGGGCCTCAGAACTTTCCTTTGCCCCTGCCTCCCCTCCCCACAGCACCCCCGTCGTCTACATCCCCAGGATTATGGACAGACAGACAAATAGGCACCCGATATCCATGTGGTGCAGTCCCAGGAAGATTTGGGAAAACCAGCTCCCCACACTGGCCTGCAGTTGGGGAACAGGGGAGCTGGCAGGGGTAGAGGCCGAAGCCTGATGGGGAGGAACTGGACTGTCATTAACCTTGCAGAAGGCCCCCCATGCAGGGAAAATCTAAAATCTTGTGATTTTCAGCAGCAAATTTGTATGGTTTAGAGGTGAGCTCCACGTCCATTTCTGGGCTTGTGATGCTGAACAACAAGGCTTGTGAATGAGCCCCTTAATGGTTGCCCTTGTTTGGGGGAATTATAACCCCAACCCTGACAATCTTATCCTCAACTTAAAGAGTTCCTTCTCTAATTTCCCCTCCACTATTCCAGAGACCCCCAAAAGCTTGCCATCTGGCCAGTTTCTTCCTTGCAAAAATATCTCTCCTATATAGCCTTTATGTTTTTAAATGGAAACATAACAACCCAGGCTGCAGGTCTTGTCTCTTTTCATTTCTCCAGTGTTTGTCCCAAGAACAATGAACAGGGGCCCACCTACACCGGTTTGACAAGAGGACTCACCAAAGTCATCCTCCCAGAGCGAGAGATAAATCAGTCCAGAGGTGTAGCCTACTTCTTATTTTAGAGACAAATAAAGACTATTTTGATTACTTTTATCTAAAAAAAATTTTTAGCATACTGTTTTTTTTTTTTTTTTTGGCTGCACCAGGCCTTAGTTGCATTCCCTGCATTGGGAGTCCAGAGTGTTAACCTCTGGACCACTGGGGAAGTCCTTTGATTAATTTTAGAATAACCCTTTGCCTGTGGCTTGATCTCAGAGAATCCAGCTACTTGATAGAGAAAATCTGTTAACGATCAGGAAAGGTGCATCCATCCTTGAAACTGTCATTTGCCAGACAGGAAGCTCCAATGACAGTTGTGAAAAGCTAGACTTCTGGTGAATGAAGTCTGGGCAGCTCTGATTGGCAAGGCAAGAAGTCCTGGTTTCTGGTCTTCTGAACATCACACAGTTTGGTCTTTGAAGATTATGACTCAGTGCAGGCAGACCAGTAACTTGTGAATGGCGGGGCCCCTGAGAGTGGACACTTTGTCCCCTGTACCCCGCACACTGCCTGCCTCTCCTTGAGTGTCTGCTTGTTCTTGTCACTTGGTGCTGAGTGACAACATCCCCCTTCAGCCACACCACCTCATTGCAGACCAGTGATGCTGGTGGTGTATATGGGATTGAGATAACAAGTCTTCTGTAACTTAACCATTCCTCACAATTTCACTACCTTTCTTGGGGCTACAAGTAGGGCCCCTTAAGGGACTTGCCAACCCACACATCTGGTCCCAATCTGTCCAGACTGATTTCTCATGACATCCTGAGATCTTGTTCCGTCAGTCACCTTACAAGTTCCCATGCTAAGAATACCCTTCTTCCTCTTTGCCCACCCAGCCTCTGCCCATCCTTTACCTACCTTCTCAGGACTATCTTTCTTAATCACCCTCAGATCACCACAGTCCCACCCTTCTTAGCTGTTCAGATCTGAATCACCCTTTGGGGACTTATTCACTGATTTAACAAATATTTATTGAGCACCTACTATGTGCTAAGTGCCAGAGATGAAGGATAAATCAAATAGCCCTATCTTCTTGGGGACCTGCCAGGCTTAAAGACTACTTTGTAACTGTCAGTTAGCTTTCCAAGCAGCTTTGCTATAGAGATCAGTTCAGTCACTCAGTCATGTCTGACTCTTGACGACCCCATGGACTGCAGCATGCCAGGCTTCCCTGTCCTTCACCAACTCCCGGAGCCTACTCAAATTCATGTCAGTGATGCCATCCAACCATCTCATCCTCTGTTGTCCCCTTCTCCTCCCACCTTCAGTCTTTCCCAGTACCAGGGTCTTTTCCAGTGACTCAGTTCTTCACACCAGGTGGCCAAAGTATTGGAGTTGCAGCTTCAGCATCAGTGCTTCCAGTGAACATTCAGGACTGATTTCCTTTAGGATTGACTATCTGTATCTCCTTGCAGTCCAAGCGACTCTCAAAAGTCTTCTCCAACACCACAGTTCAAAAGCACTCAGCAGATCCTTGAATGGTTAAGGATGTCATTCCGGTCTATACATCTGAGTTTGGCTAACGTGACTATGACTCAAGAAACAGAGCCATTCTTGATGTGCTGAAGGCAAAGCTTCAGGGCGTATGAGGCTGAGAGCCAGACAGTGAGACTGTCACATTTATGAAGAGGAGGTCCCCGTAGGCCTTTCCTGAGTTCAGCCCTTCTTGTCAGTTTGTACCTCCACAAATTGATCCCAGTCATCTCACAGCTGTGTGCAAATACAGAGCACACACAACCACTATGGGGCATCCTCAATAACATGCACAGACAGACCCCAGAGCGTTCACACTTGGATGGATGGGACCTGCCCAGGTATCGTCTGGCCTCTGCCCTACAGGATCTCCTTAGGTGTTTGTTCATGAGCAAAGAGCTGATAAATGCCTGATTTAGAGCTTAAAAAAAACAAACAAACCCAGAAGGTTAATTAAAAGGAGAGAGCGTGCTTCCAGTGACTTGAAAACAGCACAAGGCAATTAAGTTAATCAGTCTCACTGTTTTTGTACTCAAAAGTGTTTTTAATTCAATTACTTCTAATTCACTGTCTATTATCTCAATAGAAGGAGAGTTTTACAATAATTGCTGCTACTGCTGCTAAGTCACTTCAGTTGTGCCCGACTCTGTGTGACCCCATAGATGGCAGCCCACCAGGCTCCCCCGTCCCTGGGATTCTCCAGGCAAGAACACTGGAGTGGGTTGCCATTTCCTTCTCCAATGCATGAAAGTGAAAAGTGAAAGTGAAGTCGCCCAGTCGTGTCCGACCCCTAGCGACCCCATGGACTGCAGCCCACCAGGCTCCTCCGTCCATGGGATTTTCCAGGCAACAGTACTGGAGTGAGGTGCCACTGCCTTCTCTGTTTACAATAATTAACTGATTCTAAAAAATAAAATTTCAGCCACAGCCGGAACAAAGTTAAATCTGAGGGGGGTACACAGAGAGTTTCTCTGTTAGCAGTGCTTAAAGCTGGTGCCCTGCACTCGGTGTGCTGAAATTAGCAATGCTAATATGGTGATGATGGTGTCACAGTTCTCCATTTGTTCCTGCAAGTCTGTTCATTAATTGACTGATGTTACTTTTAGCCAATGCTTGGATCTTAGCCAGACTTTCTAGGAGTAAATGATTTTTAAAAATCATCACTTATGGAAATGCTATTTTTTATACAAAATCTTCAATGCTGCTTCTTCTTCTTTTTTCACTTTTTGGCCGCTCAGTGTGGCATGTGGGGTCTTAGTTCCCTGACCAGGGATCAAACTCATGCCCCTGCATTGTAAGCATGGAGTCTTAACCACTGGACCACCAAGGAGGTCCGTCAGTGCTTCTTAACATTAGGTGTTGGCCCCTTCTGTGCCGCCTTAGAACTTCATCTCCCTCATTTAGTCCAGGTCACACTCATTCTCACATCACAGATTCCCCTTCAGCAAGAAGTAAATGATGCCAGAAGAGGGAGCAGGGCTGGGTCTTGGCACCCTTCTGCCATGTATAGGCACTACTTATTTTTATTTTTTAATTGAAGTACGGTTGATTTCTGAGAAATCTGTATGCAGGTCAAGAAGCAACAGTTAGAACTGGACGTGGAAGGACAGACCAGCTCAAAATTGGGAAAGGGGTATGTCAAGGCTGTATATTGTCACCCTGCTTATTTAATTTATATGCAGAGTACATCATGCGAAATGCCGAGGTGGATGAAGCACAAGCTGGACTCAAGATTGCTGGGAGAAATATCAATAACCTCAGATATGCAGATGACACCACCCTTATGGCAGAAGGCAAAGAGGCACTGAAGAGCCTCTTGATGAAAGTGAAGGAGGAGAGTGAAAAAGCTGGCTTAAAACTCAGCATTCAGAAAACTAAGATCATGGCATCCAGTCCCATCACTTCATGGAAAATACATGGGGAAACAATGGAAACAGTGACAGACTTTATGTTTTTGGGCTCCAAAATCACTGCAAATGGTGACTGCAGCCATGAAATTAAAAGATGCTTGCTCCTTGGAAGAAAAGCTATGACCAACTTAGACAGCATATTAAAAAGCAGAGACATTACTTTGCCAACAAAGGTCCGCCTAGTCAAAGCTAATGGTTTTTCCAGTAGTTGTGTATGGATGTGAGAGTTGAACCGTAAAGAAGGCTCAACACAGAAGCATTGATGCTTTTGAACTGTGGTGTTGGAGAGGACTCTTGAGAGTCCCTTGGACTGGAAGGAGATCAAGCCAGTCCTTCCTAAAGGAAATCAGTACTGAATATTCATTGGAAGGACTGATGCTGAAGCTGAAACTCCAATGCTTTGGCTACCTGATGTGAAAAACCAACTCATTTGAAAAGACCCTGATGCTGGGAGAGATTGGGGGCAGAGGAGAAGGGGACAACAGAGGATGAGATGGTTGGATGACATCACTGACTCGATGGACATGAGTTTGAGCAAGCTTCGGAAGTTGGTGAAAGAAAGGGAAGCCTGGCATGCTGCAGTCCATGGAGTTGCAGAGAGTCAGACACGACTGAGCAACTGAACTGAACTCAACAGTTGATTTACAATGTTATGTTATATTAAAGTTACTCAGTTATACACATATATATATTCTTTTAAATATTCTTTTCTGTTACGGTTTATCCCAGGATATTAGAGTTCACCATGCTATACAGTAGGACCTTGTTTATCCATTATGTATATAATGGCTGGCATCTGCTAATTCCAAACTCCCAGTCCATGCCTCTCCCACCCTTCCTTTCCCTTGGCAACCACAAGTCTCTTCTCTGTGTCGATGAATCTATTTCTGTTTTGTGAAAAGTGAAAGTCACTCAGTCGTGTACAACTTTTTGTGACCCCCATGGACTATACAGTTCATGGAATTCTCCAGGCCAGAATACTGGAGTGGGTAGCCTTTCCCTTCTCCAGAGGGTCTTCCCAACTCAGGGATTGAACCCAGATCTCCCACATTGCAGGCAGATTCTTTACCAGTAGATAAGTTTATTTGTGTCATATTTTAGATTTCACAGATTAGTAATCATATGATATTGGTCTTTCTCTGCCTAACTTACTTCACTTAGTTTAACAGTCTCTAGGTCCGTCCATGTTCCTGCAAATGACATTATTTCATTCTTTTTTGTGGCTGAGTAGTATTCCATTGTGTATATGTACCACATCTTAGGAGATCAGTCTTGGGTGTTCTTTGGAAGGACTGCTGCTAAAGCTGAAACTCCAATACTTTGGCCACCTGATGCGAAGAGCTGACTCATTGGAAAAGACTCTGATGCTGGGAGGGATTGGGGGCAGGAGGAGAAGGGGATGACAGAGGATGAGATGGCTGGATGGTATCACCGACTCAATGGACGTGAGTCTGAGTGATCTCCGGGAGTTGGTGATGGACAGGGAGGCCTGGCGTGCTGCGATTCATGGGGTCGCAAAGAGTTGGACACGACTGAGCGACTGAACTGAACTGAACCACATCTTTATCCATTCATCTTTAGATGGACATCTTGGGCATGCATGCTAAGTTGCTTCAGTTGTGTCTGACTCTGTGAGATCCAGTGGACTATAGCCCACTAGGCTCCTCTGTCCATGAGATTCTCCAGGCAAGAATACTGTAGTGAGTTGCCATTTCCTCCTCCAGAGGATCTTCCCGACCAACGGATTGAACCCACATCTCTTCAATCCAGTCTTTGGCACTGGCAGGCAGATTCTTTACCACTAGCACCACTTAGGAAGCCCATCCTGGGCATATATCCAGACAAAGCTCTAATTCAAAAAGACACATGCACCCCTATGTTCATAGCAGTACTGTTTATAATAGGCAAAGCATGGAAGCAACCTAAATGTCCATCAGTTGCTTATTTTCTTAATGACATGTTTTAGAGTGGCAGGACTGAACAACCTGTTTCTGTATGACTAGGGTGAGGCTGAGAGACTCTTCCATCCAAAACCTGCCCCCATCTCATATGCCTCCAAGGAGGTGGCATGGCAACTCAAAAGATGCATTCCACTCCATGTGAGTATAGCAGTGGACCCCAGGAGTGGGCAATTCCTATCTGGATGCCCAACCCAGACAAGCAGAGCCTGCTGCCCCTGCATAAACCAAGGATTGGGTGAGGCAGAGCTGACTGTTGATGGTGACTTGTGTAGCTAAAGGGTTGTGATTAGGATAGGGGGTCAAGAACCAGCTCTGCTTTCAGTTTCAGTTTCAAGAGGTGAAGACCTGATCAGAGTGAAGTTCTAAATTCTACAAGGCAGCTCTGGAGATAAGCTGGAGGCAGTGTCAGGGGAGGCAGTGAGAGTAGGAGCGTCCCCAGAAGCTCTGGGGTATGTCACAAGGAGAGGAGCAGGAAGGGCAGGCAGCCTGGTCCTACAGCTTTAGGGCCCAGGTGGGAAGTAGCCCTGGGCCTGGGCCTAATATGACATAAACCAGAGCCAGATTCTACATCTACGACCGTCCAGATGTGCGCCTCTGTACACAGCTGCCCCTCTCCATGGAAAGCCAGCATCATTCTCCATTTCCCTCTGTTCATAGTTGAATAGTAGATGCCTGTGTTTCTTCTCCAGCTAGATTTTGCCTCCAAACAGCAGAGAGCATGTTTTATTCATCTCCATATCAGCCACTCAACATTAACATTTGTCATGCATTAATAATTACATTAATAATAAGACAAAGATGAACAAGTTCTGAGTGACAGGCACTTGGCTCGGTGCTTTACATTAAGGATTGCATTGACTGCTCAGGACCATCCTGGGCCATAGGAATCCACACGCCCATTTCAAAGATGAGAAGACTGAGGAGGGAAGAGGTTAAACAAGGTGACCGAGTCCTCCATCTGGTAAGTGGCAGACCCTGGCTTCAAAACAAACCCAGTCCATGCTGAAAGTAAGGCTGACTCCACAAAGGAATCTTATTTCCAACTCTGGGCAAAAGGATGAGAAGCCGGCTGCCTGGGGAGGTGTGAGGGGAAAGCTAAAGGGACTACGAGGTTTGATTGGAGAGTCAGAGGAAGTAAGAACATAGATAGTCTCCTGCTCTGAGAAACATCCAGACACAGCATTTGTTAGTGAGAGGGCAGGCCTCCTCCGGCCTCCAGAACCCCCAGAACTGCCTGCCATGGGTCCCCCATGATTCAGAGGCCACAAAATTGCCCTTGACCTTCCTGGGAGAAGCCTAGTGCCTGAGAAGCAGGAGTGGAGATGCCCAGGCCACATACTTCAGTCGGCCCCAGCCTTGTGAAAAGGGGTCAACCATCTCTGCCAAGCCGCAGGCGAGCTCAAACAGGGGGGTGGCCCTTTAGTTCTCAGGAACCCCTTGTGAAGATAGAAACAGACAGGCTAACAGGCAAGGTGAGCCTCCAGCTTGCTTTTTTAAAATTGGGATGGCTCTTTATTATTATTATTTATCTTTGGCCATGCCGAAGGGCATGTGGGACCTTAGTTTTCTGACCAGGGATCAAACTCATGCCCCCTGCATTGGCAGAACAGAGTCTTAACCACCGGACCACCAGCTTGTGTGACTCCTACACAGAAACGCAGCCAGACTCCTGGCACGTGAACCAGGTTGAGGGACAGATGCCCGTATAGCTCATGACAAGGCTCACAAGCTGCCATTCCAGTATTTCACACACACTGCACAACAGCCCTACGTGCTCAGATCACATGTACCTTTGCATCCCTGGGTCACAGATGAGTAAAATCAGATTCAGAGACCTTCCCAAGGTCATACAGCACATATCTGACACAAGTCCAAGTCCACCAGTCACCCCAGCACTTTGCTGGGACAAAGCAAGGAAGGGTGTGGACTCGGTGTTAGGATTAGAAAGGTCCTCTGAGGCCATGTTATCCACCCCCTCCCACACTGAGTCTCCCGGGCTCTGGGCCGAGAGGCATCGCCCAGCACCCCTTGCTCCAGGGTGCTCAGCAGGCAGCGTCAGCATCCAACGGGAAAACCCACAGCAAATGGATGGCACACGTTGTCACAGGACTCGTCCTCATTTATTCATCTGGAGCAGGGCCCTACCTGAGGCTCAGTTGACTGAATCACTCAGAGCTCAGGTTGGACTGCAAAGCTCTGGGAGAACAAGAGGACAGGCCATCCAGGATTCTGACAAATAGGCCACAAAGACACCCATGTTAGTCTCTTGTTGAGAGCAGGCTCACTGGTTTGCTCCCTAATCCAAGGTCCCTACTCTTTGGCCTCTTTGTGATGATGGGCAGTGAGGGGCAGACCTAGTTTTACTGTAGATGGAAAATATCTACCATGTGTATAACAGGAGCATATGAATACCCAGAAGACAGGACGTGCTCTACAAAATCAATATGAGAAAGCCAATCCAGTAGCATAAAAACAAAGGATATGAATAGATGAGCACAGAAGAGGCAGTGCAGATGGCTGATTAATACACAAAAATATGTACAACACAAAAGGAATTTAATCTCCCAGTTACATGTTACTATTCATCAGTTGACAAAGGTTAAAAAGTGTTGATGACAGCAACCTAAATGTCCATTGACACAGGAATGGATAAACAAAATGCGACACATATATGCAATGGAATATTCAGTTCAGTCGCTCAGTCATGTCCGACTCTTTGCGACCCCATGAATCGCAGCACACCAGGCCTCCCTGTCCATCACCAACTCCCGGAGTTCACTCAAACTCATGTCCATCGAGTAGGTGATGCCATCCAGCCATCTCATCCTCTGTCACCCCCTTCTCCTCCTGTCCCAATCCCTCCCAGCATCAGAGTCTTTTCCAGTGAGTCAACTCTTCGCATAAGGTGGCCAAAGTACTGGAGTTTCAGCTTTAGCATCATTCCTTCCAAAGAACACCCAGGGCTGATCTCCTTTAGAATGGACTGGTTGGATCTCCTTGCAGTCCAAGGGACTCTCAAGAGTCTTCTCCAACACCACAGTTCAAAAGCATCAATTCTTCGGCACTCAGCTTTCTTCACAGTCCAACTCTCACATCCATACATGACCACTGGAAAACCATAGCCTTGACTAGATGGACCTTTGTTGGAAAAGTAATGTCTCTGCTTTTTAATATGCTATCTAGGTTGGTCATAACTTTCCTTCCAAGGAGTAAGTGTCTTTTAATTTCATGGCTGCAATCACCATCTGCAGTGATTTTCAGTTCAGTTCAGTTCAGTTCAGTCGCTCAGTCATGTCCAACTCTTTGCGACCCCATGAATCGCAGCACGCCAGGCCTCCCTGTCCATTACCTACTCCTAGAGTTCACTCAGACTCACATCCATCGAATCAGTGATGCCATCCAGCCATCTCATCCTCTGCCGTCCCCTTCTCCTCCTGCCCCCAATCCCTCCCAGCATCAGAGTCTTTTCCAATGAGTCAACTCTTCGCATGAGGTGGCCAAACTACTGGAGTTTCAGCTTTAGCATCATTCCTTCCAAAGAAATCCTAGGTCTGATCTCCTTTAGAATGGACTGGTTGGATCTCCTTGCAGTCCAAGGGACTCTCAAGAGTCTTCTCCAACACCACAGTTCAAAAGCATCAATTCTTTGGTGCTCAGCTTTCTTCACAGTCCAACTCTCACATCCATACATGACCACTGGAAAAATCATAGCCTTGACTAGACGGACCTTTGTTGGCAAAGTAATGTCTCTGCTTTTCAATAAGCTATCTAGGTTGGTCATAACTTTCCTTCCAAGGAGTAAGCGTCTTTTAATTTCATGGCTGCAGTCACTATCTGCAGTGATTTTGGAGCCCAAAATAATAAACACTGTTTATTTTTTTGGAGCCCCCCAAAATAACACTGTTTCCACTGTTTCCCCACCTATTTCCCATGAAGTGATGGGACCGGATGCCATGATCTTCGTTTTCTGAATGTTGAGCTTTAAGCCAACGTTTTCACTCTCTTCTTTCACCTTCATCAAGAGGCTTTTTAGTTCCTCTTCACTTTCTGCCATAAGGGTGGTGTCATCTGCATATCTGAGGTTATTGATATTTCTCCCAGCAATCTTGATTCCAGCTTGTGCTTCTTCCAGTCCAGCATTTCTCATGATGTACTCTGCATAAAAGTTAAATAAGCAGGGTGACAATATACAGCCTGACGTACTCCTTTTCCTATTTGGAACCAGTCTGTTGTTCCATGTCCAGTTCTAACTGTTGCTTCCTGACCTGCATACAAATTTCTCAAGAGGCAGATCAGGTGGTCTGGTATTCCCATCTCTTTCAGAATTTCCCACAGTTTATTGTGATCCACACAGTCAAAGGCTTTGGCATAGTCAATAAAGCAGAAATAGATGTTTTTCTGGAACTCTCTTGCTTTTTCCATGATCCAGCAGATGTTGGCTATTTGGTCTCTGGTTCCTCTGCCTTTCCTAAAACCAGCTTGAACATCTGGAAGTCCACGGTTCACGTATTGCTGAAGCCTGGCTTGGTGAATTTTGAGCATTACTTTACTAGCGTGTGAGATGAGTGCAGCTGTACGGTAGTTTGAGCATTCTTTGGCATTGCCTTTCTTTGGGATTGGAATGAAAACTGACCTTTTCCAGTCCTGTGGCCACTGCTGAGTTTTCCACATTTGCTGGCGGATTGAGTGCAGCACTTTCACAGTATCATCTTTCAGGATTTGAAAGCCATAAGGGTGGTGTCATCTGCATATCTGAGGTTATTACTCAGACATAAAAGGAACAAAATTGTGCCATTTTTGGGACGTGGACCACAAATTTGTGCCATTTGTGGGACCCAGAGACTGTCATAAGGAGGGAAGTAAGTCAGAAAGAGAAAAACAAATATTGGAAATTAATGTATACATGTGGAATCTAGAAAAATGGTACAGATGAACCTATTGCAAAGCAGAAATAGAGGCATAGATATAGAGAGCAAACGTGTGGATACCAAGTGGGGAAAGAAAGGGTGGGATGAATTGGGAGAGTGGGATTGACATATATACACTACTATGTCTAGAAGAGATAACTAGTGAGAACCTACTGTAGAGTACAGGGGACTCTACTCAATGCTCTGTGCTGACCTCAGTGAGAAGAAAATCCAAAAAAGTGGGGGTATAAGAATGGCTGATTCACTTTGCTGTATAGCAGAAAATAATGCAACATTGTAAAGCACCTATACTTCAACAAGCTTTTTTTTTATAAAAAGTGTTGGTGAGGCTGTCAGAAAACAGGCACTGTTTGTAAGAATGTATGCTCACACAGACCTCTTGGAGAACAGTTTGATTGAATTTATTGACATTTAAGGCATATGCTGGCTTAGACCTATGTTATCCAATATACAAAAGCCACCAGCTATGTGTCCTTGTCTAAATTTAAGTGTTAATTAATTAACATCCAATCCCAAAGAAAGGCAGTGCCAAAGAATGTTCAAACTACCCAGCAATTACACTCATTTCACACGCTAGCAAAGTAATGCTTAAAATTCTCCAAGCTAGCCTTCAACAGTATATAAACCGAGAACTTCCAGATGTTCAAGCTGGATTCAGAAAAGGCAGAGGAACTAGAGATCAAATTGCCAACATCTATTGGATCATAGAAAAAGCAAAGGAATTCCAGGAAAACATGTACTTTTGCTTCATTGACTACACTAAAGCTTTTGACTGTGTGGATCACAACAAACTGTGGAAAATTCTTAAAGAGATGAAAATGCCAGACCATCTTACCTGCCTCCTGAGAAATCTGTATGCAGCTCAAGAAGCAACAGTTAGAACTGGACTTGGAACAACAGACTGGTTCCAAATTGGTAAAAGAGTATGTCAAGGCTGTATATTGTCACCTTGCTTATTTAACTTATATGCAGAGTACATCATGCAAAATCCCAGGCTGGATGAAGCACAAGCTGGAATCAAGATTGCCAGGAGAAATATCAATAACCTCAGATATGCAGATGACACCAACCTTATGGCAGAAAGTGAAGAGGAATTAAAGAGCCTCTTGATGAAGGTGAAAGAGGAGAGTGAAAAAGTTGGCTTAAAACTCAACATTCAAAAAACTAAGACCATGGCCTCCAGTCCCATCATGCTAAGTCGCTTCAGTCATGTCCAGTTCTTTGTGACACTATGGATTGTAGCCTGCCAGGTTATTCTGTCCATGGGGATTCTTTGGACAAGAAGACTGGAGTGGGTTCCCGTGCCCTCCTCTAGGGGATCTTCCCCAACCAGGGATCAAACCCACATCTCTTACGTCTCCTGCATTGGCAGGCAGGTTCTTTACCATTAGCATCACCTGGGAAGCCCAACACTTCATTGCAAATAGAGGGATAAATAATGGAAACAGTGACAGACTTTATTTTCTTAGACTCCAAAAGCACTGCAGATGCTGACTGAAGCCATGAAATTAAAAGACGCTTGGAAGAAAAGCTGTGACAAACCTAGACAGCATATTGAAAAGCAGAGACATTACTTTGCCAACAAAGTTCTGTCTAGTCAAAGCTATGGTTTTTCCAGTAGTCATGAATGGATGACCATAAAGAAGGCTCAGCACCAAAAAATTGATGCTTTTAAACTGTGGTGTTGGAGAAGACTCTTGAGAGTCCCTTGGACTGCAAAGAGATCAAACCAGTCAATGTTAAAGGAAATCAATCCTGAATATTCATTGGAAGGACTGATGCTGAAGCTGAAGCTCCAGTACTTTGGCCACCTGAAGTGAAGAGTTGACTCACTGGAAAAGACCCTGATGCTGAGAAAGATTGAAGGCAATAGGATAAGGGAATGAAGAGGATGAGATGGTTGGATGGCATCACCGACTCAATGGACATGAGTTTGAGCAAGCTCCAGGAGATGGCGAAGGACAGGGAGGCCTGGCATGTTGCAGTCCATGCAGTCACAAAGAGTTGGACACGACTGAGTGACTGAACAACAACAAACACAATTACAATTTCACTTCCTCAGTTGCACTAACTACATGTCAAGTGCTCAAGAGTTAAATGTTAGCAAGTGTCTACCATCTTGGATAACATGGAATAGAACAGTTATATCATTGTAGAATATTCTATTAGCCAGCACTACCTTAGATGCAGAAATTTCACTTGAAGGTGTGAAATCTTAAAGAAATAATAATGCATGAACCCACATGCAAAGTTGTTTCCTGAAACATTATTTGCAATAAGAGAAACTAGAAAAACTGGAAATGAGGACCACTAAAAGAAAAGGAATGGTTAAATCATGGTACATCCATACTATCCTTAGTAGTTTTTCATTTTACTAACGTGAAAATATCTCTTAAGTATAGTGTTAGGTAACAGAAACCAATTAGAAAATAATAGTAGTACCCCATTTGCATTAAAACTCTTATAAGCCAAAATTGCAGGGCTTCCCTGGTGGCTCATGGTAAAGAATCTGCCTGCCGATCCTGAGAAGGTCACACATGCCATAGAGCAACTAAGCCCATGCACCACAACTCCTGAGCCTGTGCTCTAGAGCCTAGGAGCCACTACTACTGAGCCCATGTGCTGCAACTACAGAAGCCCAAATACCCTGGAATCTATGCTCCCCAACAAGAGACGCCACAATGAGAAGCCCACACACCACAACTACAGAAAAGCCCGCATAGCAACAAAGACCCTATACAGCCAAAAATAAATAAATACATTTTTAAAAATTGTATATTTCTGTTAGGTGTGTGAGTGAATGCAGAGAAGAAGATCTAACTACAGTGAGTCTCCATAGGAAGAAGGTAGGGTTGGTAAAGTTCAAAGGAAGCGGAGGACTTTAGCTTTATCTGTCATATTTGAATGTTTTAAAACAAGAACAAAATTTTAAAAACTGACAAAGAATATCAATGACTCAGGATTGGAGGAGAAGTTTGGATCTGTCTTCAGCACCAAATCTGATGCTCCCTGGGCTCTGTCCTGGCCCCATGGAATCACCCTGGGGTCTAGGCCAGGTCCCCCATATATGAGGCACCTAAGTGTAAAAGCAGCAGGGTGCATGATGGCAACATCAATGGCCTGGCAGTCACCAGCCACCATCAACATGACAGCGGCGAAGGCCAGCTGTACTGGGCCCTCCCCACTGGCACCAGCAGCCCACAGCCAGGCCTGCTGAGCAATGGGGTAGCAGCAGCAGCCGGGCCAGTCCCCTCAATTCACGTGGCTTCAAGGTCGGCTGAAATGTGAAACATCACAACAGGTAGGAGGGTGGATGGCCATCGGCTCAGGAGGCAAGAGCAGGGGGAGACATCTGTTTAGACTCCTGAGGGATTCTGGGCAATTGGAGGACAATTTGGGGTGGGCATGAATGTGGAGAAATCATGCTTTGTGACTGTGAACTATTTTATTCCTAGACTGGTGTGTTAGTCTTCTTGGGCTGCCATAACCAAACACAGCAGACTGGGTATGGTAAACAACAGAAATACATTTCTCTCACAGTTTTGGAGCCAGAGTCCAAGATCAAGGTGTCAGTAGGGCTGGATTCTTCTGAGACCTCCTTGGCTTGTAGACAACTGTCTTCTCCTTGTGTCTTTTTATTTTTTTTAAGGATGTGAACTATTTTTTTTTTTTTTAGTATTTATTTATTTGGCTGTGTTGGGTCTGAGTTGCAGTGTGTGGGCTTAGTTGCACGTGGGATCTTAGCTCTCTGACCAGGGATAAAACCCGCATCCCCTGCATTTGAAGGTGAATTCTTAACCACTGGACCAACAGGGTTATCCCTCCTTGCGTCTTCACACAGTCTTCCCTCTGTACATATCTATGTCCTAATTTCATTATAAGGACATCGGTCATCTTGGATTAAGGTCCACCCTAATTATTGCATTTTACTTTAATTACCTCTGTAAATGCCCTGTCTCCAAACACAGTCACATTCTGAAGAACTAAGGGTTAGGAATTCAACCATGGGTTTGGGGGAAGGGGACACAATTCATTCCACAAAATTGGTATCGCTCAGGAAACACCAGTTGCTCATTCAGTCAATCTTTTGTTCACTCAAGAAATATTTATGGAGCATCCTCTCTGTGGCAGGCACTGTATTTGGTGCTGAGGATACAAAGATGAATGAAACACAGGCTTGGTCCTCAAGAAACTTGTAATAAGGAGACAAGTGCACAACTAACTCAGTACGATACAGATCTGCCTTCCTGAGTCCAGCCACCAGCTGTCTGCTGACCTTATTTTCCAAGCCACCAACCACCGTGGAGCCTCCTAGGCTTAGCTCTGCTTCCTGGGTGGGACATCTGCCATGTGATCTCCTTTAACACAAACTCCTTGCCTGAACCAGAAATTGCCAGCATGGATCATCATCTGTGACTCATCATCCATTTATTCAAGACTCATCTATTAAGCACTTATGATAAGCCCTGTTCTGTATACTCAGAGTTACAATCAAGCAGACACATCCCCAACCTCAAGGAGTGAGTGAGTGAAAGTCGCTCAGTCATGTCCGACTCTCTGTGACCCCATGGACTCTATAGTCCACGGAATTCTCCAGGCCAGAATATTGGAGTGGGTAGCCTTTCCCTTCTCAAGGGGATCTTTCCAACCCAAGGACTGAACCCAGGTCTCCTGCACTGCAGGTGGATTCTTTACCAACTGATCTATCAGGGAAGCCCCACCTCAAGGAGTATATAATCTAAAATAGGGCAACATACAGTGATCAATTAAACAAGAAAGCATACTCACTGTGATGAAAATAAACTCTTAAAGCATATATATAGATATAGAGTGATTAGAAGGGTTATTTTGAATAAGGTGGTGATGAGGTGACTGTTGAGCAGACAGACCTGGGAAGGTGAGCTCTTTGGGTGACTGTCTGGGAAGAGCATTGAATAGGGCAGATAAAACAGCAAGTGCTCAGGATGGGAGCATGGACTATTTGGGGGAGAGCAGAGAGGTCAGAGGGCCATCACTGAGTGGGCAAATATGATCTGGCACAGAACAGAGGAGGCACTTTCCTGCAGGACCTGGTGAGTTCTGGGAGGAAGTTGTGCTCACTCTGTCTGCAGTGGGGCTGTCTGCGTGAGAGACGATTCCAGGATTTTGAGATTGATCGCTCACACTGGCTGTGTGGAGGGGACAGCAAATATTTGGCAGCTCTACAAGCACTCTGGGGAGAGAAGACGGGGGTCCTAGCCCTGGGGTGGTAAGAAGCAATGAGATCAAATGTAGAGCCGAAAGGTGATGAGGTGAATGACTCAGACATGCTCTCGATTTAGTCTAGAAATGGACAGAAGATGTAAAACCAGGGTCAGTCTCTCTCAGCTCAACTTGCTAGTCCAAAATCAACAGCCAGCATCATGAGTGGGGCCAGTGGTGATGCTCTAGAAAGGCACAATGACGTGATGTCTGACTGTTATCAAATATCGTGAGCAAAGTGATGAAATCACACGGAAACAAAGCTATGGGCACCATCACAGTACAAACGAATTTGCTCTGAATTCAGCCAAGGACCAGTCTGAAGCCCTTTTTCGGATCTGATGGCCAAAATCACTGTGAAAGACTCAAGCCAAGGACTGATGTGCCCGTCCTACAAATGGGGCCAGAGGGGCAGAGCTGTGTTTGAGTTCTTCCCGGTGCTGCTGGACAGAGTGCTGGGTTTTGAGAGTCTCCGAAATGGTGACCGTCACAGAAAGCAAAACCATTTCAACTCAAAATTTCTGATCACAAAACTGAACATTTAGGCCTGAGGTCAAGCACCAGCCCAGCCCGGTTCTACCCACTCATGTCTCCGGATAGCCTGGCCCAGGGGACTGGGCAGTGGTAGGCAGCGTAGATTCTGGCCCTAGTTCTGCTTTGATTTAATGCTGTGACCCAGTTTCTCCATTTATACAGTGGTAACAGTATCTTCCCTTTCCTTCCTTGCTGAGAGATGAAGGCCCTAGCTATATCCAAGACACTAATGCAGTCTTTGGCAAGACCTAACAATGCTGATTGGATTGCTCTCTCAGTGCAGGGAAGATGGGATTGCATGGGGTCGAATGCAATTACTTTACCTTACACAATAGTGCTTTTATCATCAAAGCACTTTCTACCATTATTCTGGGGAAAAAGACAAGGAAACCCACTGTCACCATCTCCATTTAACTTTATACCATAAGGCAAAAGAAAGAAAAATGAAGAAACTGTTCAGAAAAGAAGTAAAACTACCTCTGTTAGCAGCTGTGATTGTATACGTCAAAAGTTCAGAACAATCCACAATTAGAATTAGAATTAATTAGAACTAGATTAATTAGAATTAATAGAATTAATAAGTGGATTTAACTATATCACTGCATAGAAAGTCAATATAAAAAATTAATCATATTTCTAAATATATGCTAGCAACAAAGAATTGGAAAAGAAAATTTCTTATATAGAGATAATTGATTTACAATATTATAGTAGTTTCAGATGTACAACATGATTCAAAATTTTTATAGATTATACACCATTTAAAGTTATTATGAAATGTTGGTTATATCCCCTTTGTTGTGCAATATATCCTTGTAGCTTAATTATTTTATACGTAGCAGTTTGTAATCCTTAATCCCTTACCCCTATCTTGCTATTCCTCCCTGATAATTACTAGTGTTTTCTCTATATCTGTGAGTCTGTTTCTGTTATGTTCATTCTTTTTTTTTCATATTCCACATATGTGATATCATGCTGTATTTCTTTTTCTTTGATTCATTTTACTTAACATAATTCCCTCCAACTATCCATGTTGCTGCAAATGGCAAGATTTCATTCTTTTTTTATGACTAAGTCGTATTCCTTATATATATATATATACCACTTCTTTGTTACCCATTCATCTGGTGATGAACTCTGAAGTTGCTCCCATATCTTGACTACTATAAATAATGCTGCTATGGACCTGAGTTTTTCTGGTCACTCAGATGGTAAAGCATCTTCCTGCAATGCGGGAGACCTGGGTTCAATCCCTGGGTCAGGAAGATCCCCTGGAGAAGGGAATGGCTACCCACCCCAGTATTCTTGCCTAGAGAATCCCATGGAGTCTCCCTGGTAGGCTGCAGTGCATAGGGTGGCACAGAGTTGGATATGAGTGAAGCAACTTAGCACACACGCACGCGTGAACATGGGGTGCTGTGTACCTTTTCAAATTAGTCTTTCTGTTTTCTTCGGATATAGACCCAGGAGTGGAGTTGTCAGACCACATGGTAGTTCCGTTTCAGTTCTTTGAGGAACCTCTATACTGTTTTCCACAGTGGCTGCACCATTAGCTCGAGCATAACGTTGTTCTGAAAAACAGTCTCAGAGTTGCTGACTTGGAATGATATGCTTAAAAGTATAATTAGTGGGACTTCCCTGGTAGTCCAGTGGTTAGGAATCTGCCTTGCAATGACACAGGTTTGATCCCTGGTTGGGGAACTAAGATCCCACATGCTGTGCAGCAGCTAAGCCCACACACTGCAACTGCGGAGCCCATATCGCCACGTTTAGAGAGTCCGTGCGCCTCAACAGAAGATCCTGCATGATGCAGAGAAGAGCCTTCGTGCCGCAACTAAGGCCCAACACAGCCAAATAAATAAATAAATGTCAATATTTTTTTAAGTATAACTCAGTTCAGTTCAGTTCAGTCGCTCAGTCATGTCCAACTCTTTACAACCCCATGGACTGCAGCATGCCAGGCTTCCCTGTCCATCACCAACTCCCAGAGCCAACCATCTCATCTTCTGTCTTCCCCTTCACCTCCCGCCTTCAATCTTTCCCAGCATCAGGGTCTTTTCAAATGAGTCAGTTCTTCGCATCAGGTGCCCAAAGTATTGGAGTTTAACTAGATTCCAAGAAATTGCAGAAGTCATGATTTTGTCAATGTGTCAGTTGGATCATTCTGGGAAGCAGACTCTAAGATGGAGTTAGAAGTGCAAGAGGTTTATTGGGAGTGATGCTTGTGAAAGACAAAGGGAGGAAGGAGCAGAAGTAAGCCTCCCCATTGTGAGGGCTGTGATAGGGAGAGGACTGGGGGAGGAAGAAGAAAGGGGTAGGAAATGCCTTCAGCTGCTGTGCAACTCCAAGGAAATGCCAGTCCAAAGGGGAGCTCTGGCAAAAAAGTGTCATTAATAGAGTCCCAGGTTGGACACAAAGAGTCATTCCCTGGGGCCCTCACCTTTCCCTGTCATTGGCCAGGGGCTGCTTGGGAAGAGTGTGGCATTAGCTTAAACATTGCCACCAGAGGCTGACAGCTGGCTGCACACCTCAGAGCTGACTGGCAAGTCCTTTCTTAGAGGGAGATCCAAGTGGCATATTTCCACGGTTGTCACAGGAAGCCTACAAGGCCTTTAGGAAAGATGAATCTTCCTACCGCTAAATTCTAAGAAGAAAGTATGCTGCTGCTGCTAAGTCACTTCAGTCGTGTCCGACTCTGTGCAACCCCATAGACGGCAGCCCACCAGGCTCCGCTGTCCCTGGGATTCTCCAGGCAAGAACACTGGACTGGGTTGCCATTGCCTTCTCCAGAAGAAAGTATGACACGAGGCTTTTATAAGGGACGGTGAAAATATAACAGATACAGGAGACCCTGGAGCAGGGCATTATGTGGTGGTTTACGATAGAATTTGTTTTCAGCTGTCAAATCCATCTTGTCAAGAACTGTATTACATTGAGTGAAGGATTCCCTTACTATCGGCCAGGGCAGCGGTCCCCAACCTTTTTGGCAGGAGGGACCGATTTCATGGAAGACAACTTTCCCCTGGATGGCAGGGGTGGGAGGAATTCAGATAGTAATGCAGGCCTGAACTCGAGAGCTGCAGAAGCTTCTTTCTCTGCTCACCCACTGCTCACCGCCTGCTGTGCAGCCAGGTTCCTAACAGGCTGTGGACAGGTATGGGCACACAACCCAGGGGTTATATCCTGGGTATATCCTGTAAATGTAGCCCTGGACATCAGCTTGGAAAATGTGATCCTTCCACTGATCCGTTAGCGCCTCCAAACTTTCCTGCAAGTACAAAGAGGACTTAAATGACAAGATCCTTGGCCACTTCGAGTCTGAGGCCAGCACTGGCTTCCTGACATCACAGCTGGGCATTAAGACGTCCATGGGAGCCTCGTGGGTTCTCTAACTCCCATCCAGTCTCCAGAGTCTCCACTATGCATTCACCCATGACTGCTCACTGTTTTTAGCTTCTGAAAGAAAACCTCTGGAGTCCAACTCTCCCACTCACAGGTTCCGTCCTCCATCTAATGAAACCTTTCTTTTTCTCCAGGAACACTGTCTCTTCTCCACCTTCTCTTATGGCCCCAAACCATTTTATTGCTCAGAATAACATCCATGTTATATGCAGAATGAGTCCTGGGTATGTGAGATTATAATGTCTGCTGCTGCTAAGTCACTTCAGTCGTGTCCGACTCTTCGCGACCCCATGGACTGCAGCCTAACAGGCTCCTCTGTCCATGGGATTTTCCAAGCAAGAGTACTGGAGTGGGGTGCCATTGCCTTCTCCGATGATCCTGTTTATATGAAGTTTTAAAGCAAACAAAATAATCTATGGTAACAGAACTCAGAATAGTGCTTCTGGTGAAGAGGGAAGGAAAGGCTAAGCAGTGGCATAAAGGAACTCTCTGAGGTGACAGAAATGTTTTACATCTGACCGAGGTATGCATTATACTACTGTATACATTAGTCAAAGCTGATCAAACCATGCACTCAAGATATATGCATTTCCCTGTATAAAAATCATACCCTAATTTTAAAAGAGAATGTCCTCTTCTAGCTCTTTTAAGACTTTTTACTACCAAAAAATACAATTCTTGGTCTCTGTTAAGTACTTAGGATTTTATAAATTATGTTATGATTGCTTACCTGCAGTGTGTGTGACTTTAAACTTACTCATGGGGAAAAAAAAAAGCTGGAAAGCATATATCAGAGAAATCATGGCCTGAGATAGGAAGGAGAACTGGCAATGGCAGAGATTTTCTAGTATTTTTCAACCTACCAGGTCTGAACATGCTTTATTTTACAAAGTACATTTTTTTTAAAGTCCTATGCTACAGATTTATAGGTCCTGCTGCTGCCGCTAAGTCACTTCAGTCATGTCTGACTCTGTGCGACCCCATAGATGGCAGCCCACCAGGCTCCCCCGTCCCTGGGATTCTCCAGGCAAGAACACTGGAGTGGGTTGCCATTTCCTTCTCCAATGCAGGAAAGTGAAAAGTGAAAGTGAAGTCGCTCAGTCGTGTCCGACTCTTAGCGACCCCATGGACTGCAGCCTACCAGGCTCCTCCACCCATGGGATTTTCCAGGCAAGAGTACTGGAGTGGGGTGCCATTGCCTTCTCCATTATAATGTCTTAGGTAACTGATAAAAAAGGAGCCTATTAAAAAGAAGCATAAAATAAAAAGAATGCTACAAAAACAGGGAAACAAATGAATACTTGACAAATAAGTAGAGCATTTGGAATGGTAAAACATTATGCCCTGAATGGAACTTAATTACAGAGGGAAGGGTGTGAAAGTTTTAGGAAAATTTATTCTGTTACATGTGGAAGTAATGAACCATGAATCAAAGAACATGTGATTTCCATTTCAACACCAAATTTCCTAAGTATATCCCCCAAATAATATGGTTTGCTTATTAGATTTCAAGAATTAATCCAAGTTGGGCTTCCAAACGCACATTTTGGAAAAAATGAATAATAAGAAAAATGCAATAAAACGCAAGCGTTCCCTTGCCGGCCCAGACAACAGGAAAACATATCCACTGCTGAAAGGCACCATGTAAACTCAAGTCCCCAAGGGTTCTGCCTCCCACGAATGTTCTTCAGTGT
Source organism: Bos grunniens (assembly GCF_055505025.1). Taxonomy (NCBI): domain Eukaryota; kingdom Metazoa; phylum Chordata; class Mammalia; order Artiodactyla; family Bovidae; genus Bos; species Bos grunniens. The sequence goes on from NC_141180.1 coordinate 54,551,390, forward strand.
TTTCATGTGGATGTCTTTCCCTTGAGGTCCATCCATATACACATCCACGCACGCTGGGATTTCCCCTCACTCCTGGAAATCTCCTGGAGACTTCCTCTTCTATGTGGAAATATTCCCAGACTACATGATTTCTTGTCTCTGGACAGGTGGTCATCTTCTGCCTAAGCAAGACACCAGCTGACCTCCCAAGACGATGCCACCACCCCTGAAGTTTTCGTCTGGAGTCCAGAGGAGTCATTTCCCCTCGGGGGTGGGGTTGGAGGCTGAGCAGCAGGTATTGACTGGGAAAGGGCCTGAGGGAGCCTTCTTGGGAGCTGGAAATTGAATGTCTTGATCTGGGTTGTGATTATATCTGTACAATGTCACTGGTCTGTACACTTTAAGATTCATATGCTTAAGATATGTGATTATCTCAAAAAAATCAGAAAAGAAAAAAGAAAGAGAATGGGAGGAGGTGAAGGGGGGATGGCAAAAAAAGACTTGTGAAAAGTTTTGCTGCGACAGGAAGCAAAGAACTGGGTCAGTGGCTGGAGGCAGATACAGATGGGGTTAAAGAGAGTTGTTTAAAGTGAAAGACATTATGGCCTGTTGCGATGCAATTGTAAGGATCCAAGAGGGAGAGGAGGTTGATAATGAAAAACAGAGTGGGCTCAGTTGCTGAGCAGGGAATCTAGTATAGAAATGCTCCACTCCTAGGGTCTGGCCTAGGAAGCCCACCTAACCTTTACCCCTGCCAGGGCTTGGGTGGATCCTCAGTCCCACCAGGTCATCACTGTAGACTCTGCACCCCCCACCCCCACATTCCTGCAGCTCTTGGAAAATGTCATGCTGTCTTCCCTTTCCAGGTCTCGAACAACAGCCTGCTTTTCCTGGGGTGGAAGACCAGGAGCCTGACATAGTCGGTATCTACTTTTATCATCAGCCCCCACCACTACCACCATCCCAGGATAGAGGCCAAGGGTGAATGATGCCTAAAAGGCCCACTAAGGAAGCAGACTGCATCGCCCAAGGCCTCTGAGGTTGGTTGGCACGAAAACAACAGGAAACTGGCATTAAGTCCTTGTTTGAGGTATGATCTTGGGCAACTCACTTCTCTCTCAGTTTCCTTCTTTGTAAAATCAGCTGGTTCCCAAGGTTCTTTCAGTTCTGGCTCTCTGAATCTGTGAGTCTAGGCGTAGAAGAGTCTGGGTGCCATGGAGGAGACATCCTGAGGCAGCTGGTACCCCGTTCCTTGCCTCTCAGGGTCTCTTTTCCGTGTGGAGTTTGCCACACGAAGGATGGTAAGCCAGTGCTTCTCAGAGGCTGGCTCAGGGCCTCTCAGGAGCAGAATCAGAACCCGCAATCTACCAAGCATAATAACTAGTTGATAAATTAAGAGCAGGGAACTCACAAGGCAGGATGCTTGGCTGAATGTTGACTAACGGGTCAGAGGCCAAAGCTGTGGAGAGAGCCAGACTCACAACAGCAGAGGCCCAGGAAGGACCTGCCCTCAGGTAAACACGCCGACAGCCTCAGTGCCCGAGCCTGCCAGGTGGGGAAGAAATGTGAGGAGGAACTAAATGGGGACTTTATTGGGTGTTGGGCTTAGGGACTGTTTTTGTTTGGGGTCTAGTCATAAATTAATCCTACACGTAAGTGTTCCCAGAAAGAGAACCCAGAAAAAATATTTCAGTTTCAGTCGATGGAATAAATCTTTGGGTCTCCAAGGCCCAACCAAACTCTCCTCCCTCTCAGGCTCCCCCTCACCCACTCATCCTCTGGTGAGATGCCTGGAGTGTGAAGACAGGACCCTTTCTTCTTGGAGAGAGAGGAGGCTGAGGCAGGAAGATAAGCAGTGATTAAGGCTGCAGGAGGCAGATAAAGCTCTGTTTAATTTGGCTCTCCTTGCTCAGCCCTGGTCCCTGCCCAGATTCTCAAAAATAGAACAGCCAGCCTGATGGAAGTAAAAGGACGAACAGCAGAAATGCATGTAAACAAATCTAAGGAAAATCCGAGAGAGAAGAGATGGGCTGGGCCGGGCTGTGTGGAGAGTCCTCCTCCCGCTGCCGTCCTCCCACAAGGCCCAGAGCGCAGAGCCCAGGAGCCTCGCTGGGGTGTCAGAGATCCCACCCCAGGTACCACAGTACCTGAGCTAAGCCGTTGGAGGTAGAAGCCAAAGTTCTACAAGTGACGGAGGTCCCCAGCCAGGGCTTCCGTCCTGTCTCCAAGTGCAAACCCTCTGCGGGGATCATGAGCCACTGCCCACGTCACAGCCACTTTATCCTTGGGCCAAATGAAGCCCGGTGTCCCTGCCACCTCAGACAAGAAGTCTTCCTGCCCTGAAACCTGTGCCGTAGAGAACGCTCCCCAGGGCTTCCTTGAACCACAGCCGCCTGCCTTGAGGCAGAGTCAATGTGACCAGTGGGATGGCCCTGCCCAGAGCCATGCTCTGCCTTTAGAATTTAGACCCTGCTCGTGGACCCAGATGTCCTATCCAAATGGTCCTGAGCTGCTTCTGGGACCATCACAGGACTCTGCCTCTGGCCCATCTCTCACAAGGGATGGCCAAAAAGCAGTCATCTGTGGGAGATGGAAACAAGGTAAGACCCTGGGCTGGAGGTGGGGGCACATGTATGCCTGAAAGGCCCCGCAACAATGCAGGACAGAACGAGGTTGAGAAGGGAAGGGGTGGCTTGGTGGGCTCTCTGAGCATCTCTTCCTTCTGGCACAAACACCAAAGAATTCAAAACTTATAAAACCTGGCCAACCAGTTGTTACAAAGGTATATTTATCACAGTTGGAAAATAGAACACATTATGGTTTGTTGGCTTCTTAGAACTCTGAAATATTTAGACCTATGATGTATGGGACTCTTGCCCCGAGTTCCACAAATGTGAGAGTAAATCTGCCTAAAAAGGAGTAAAAGCTTGTCCCTAGAGTCAGGTGCAGCCCTTTGTGTGGTTCCTCCTCCTGCTGGTTCAAAGTGTCACATTAAGACAAAGGAGATTCTTCAAGAATAAGTTTGTGTGCCCAGAGAGACATGAATCTGATCGTGTTGCAGCATGCTTGCAAGCCTCCAGTGCCCCTGGATTCCAGAAAAATTTCTTTGGAGTGGCATTCAGGCCTCTTTGTGGCTTCTGCCTCCTCAAACTCACCCCTTAGCTTCCTCTACACACCCCCTAACTCCCCCACCGTCTGCATCCAACACCCTCTTTCCTCCTCCTTCCACGATCCCAGAATCTCCTCCTGCTTCTTGGCCAGGCCACTTTCCCTTTGCCCTTCCTGACTCAGCTGAAATGTCACCTCCTCCAGAATGCCTTCCTGGATTTGGTGCCCTCTGGATCCTATAGCATTTCTCTCCTGGTCCCCCAGCAGCCTCTCAGTTTCTCTCTCTCCCAAGATGGGAGCACCTGGAGAAGATGTGGGGTTATTCCTGTGCACCAGGGCTGAGCACTTGTAATCCAATGCCCGCTGGAAAGTGAATGCACACATATCTGAATGAAGGTCCAGGGAGCACACGCACAGAGGGACAGGGAGTGGAGGGAGTTCAGTCCCAGACTCCACAAAGCTAGAGGAGAGTTTTATCTTACAGGGCTTGATTTTCATCTTTAAAACAACCATAATAACATGAAGCACCCAACATCGCAGAGTACAGGACTATTCTTCCCACCTTGATAAGCACTTAGCCGTCTTCCTTTCACCCCAAACTAGAGCCCCTGGGACAGTGTGGTAAAAACCAGAAGACATCAAACCAACAAGTCGAAAGTTCCACAGAATGGTCCCAAATGACTAGGATCTGTGTGTAGAAAGAATACAGTCTGACCCCCCACCCCACCTCCCACCACCCACCGTGGGTGACATCCTTTATCCCACAGCATTTAAGAACCAGGAGTCCCCAGGAAACAAAAGTCGCCTTTCCAATGAACAGGAAGCTGCCTCACCAAGAGGTGGGGGCTCTGATATGTTCTTGGGAGTTCATTTGTGAGAACTTAGAGTCAGAAGCAGTTCCAAAATCCCCTCTTCCAGAGAGAAAGAAAGAAAGTGTTAGTTGCTCAGTCATGTCCAACTCTTTGTGACCCTGGGAACTGCAGCCCGCCAGGCTTCTCTGTCCATGGAATTCTCCAGGCAAGAATAATACTGGAGTGGGTTGCCATTCCCTTCTCCAGGGGATCTCCCCAATTGATGAACTTGGGTCTCCTGCATTGCAGACAGATTTTTTACCATCTGAACCACCAGGCAAGAGGCGAGAAATCCCAAATATTCAAGCCCAGCTGTGGGAAATGTATGAAACGGGTAGGAATGCGGAAAAATGGAAGAAAGCAATGCCAAAGATTCCTGGGAAAAGCCAGGAGTCACAGGATTCCTCCGAAGTCCCAGTGGCTCAAGGGCTCCCGAGAGCCTTGACAAGCCTACCTTAGACTGCACAAGGTCGAGGACACGTCCACCCAACTTGCCTTCCACTCTTCTTCACTCATGGTCACACTTGCATTGTGGTCTGATGACTCAATCCAGCCTTTGAAGTCCCCTCCTCGTTTTCTCTCATAGGCATTTCCCTTAATAAAATATATGCACTGTTAATCCCATCTTGTTACACACTTTTCAGAGAACCCAGACAAACACTCTGACCCTCGGTGAGTCACTATCTCAGGACCATAGCTCTCATTTGCTGTGTTAAGAGAGGATCTACTTGAGACTCTTGTTATCGACATAAAATAAAAACAAAGAAAATAAGTCAGACGTTTTATTTAGTGCACTAACTGGTGAAGGAACCCATCTGATGTTACTGGTTCAGTATATATGGGCAGATAAAAGGTGCTGAAACGAATGCGCAAATAGATCCAAAGCAAGTCAATAATCAGTTGCATCCTACTGTATACAACTAATTTCCTTTTTTTTTTTTTTTGGAGGGGGGAGAGAAAAATCATTTGCATTATTAAGCTTTCTACAATTTACAGAGCTGTAACAGGTGCACTTAATAGGACACTCAGTAATCATTTGTTTACCCATTTAAGGCTTTCATATTTTTTCTTGACTGGAAAAAACAGGATTGAATGAGATGATCTCTGGAATTTTCCATAGCCCATATAACCGTGCTCGCTTGTCATAACTGAAATCTGGTCCTTTTGCACACTGCTGGAGCCTCCTATCCTGGAAAAATCTTGCTCTGATCATGGCCCCCTGATTAGGAATTGGCATTTTGTGGGTTCTGGATTGAATATTAACTGGTAATTAAGAATAAAAATTGTGGTGCTGGAGAAGACTCTTGAGAGTCCTTTGGATAGCAAGGAGATCAAACCACACAATCTTAAAGGAAATCAGTCCTAAATATTCATTGGAAGGATTGATGCTGAAGTTGAATCTCCAATCTTTGGCAACCTGATGTGAAGAACTGACTCGTTGGAAAAGATCCTAATGCTGGGAAAGATTGAGGGCAGTCCATGGGGTTGCAAACAGTCAGACACAACTCTGGACAACAGCAAAGACAAAAAATTATGGAGAGTTTTCATCCTTTAAAATTGAAAGGAACCTTACAGGATGTAAAACACTCAGCATAGTTCCATGTTTCAAACAATAGAAATAGCCTCTAATTAAGTAGAGAAAGACCAGTAGCTCACAGAATTATGGAAGCCTGGAGCATATGTCTGACCAGGAAATGAGGGGAGGGGGGCATCCAGCCCAGGGCCATTATAATCACCCCTGCCTGCATGCTTGACTTTAACACTGCCGGCCCCAGTTGCTGAGCCATTAGACTCTCCACAGCCACTGTTAAAAAGAACTCTCTAGGACTTCCCTGGTGGTCCAGTGGAAAAGATCCTGATGCTAGGAAAGATTGAGGGCAGGAGGAGAAGAAGATGACAGAGGATGAGATGGTTGGTTGGCATCATCGATTCAATGGACATGAGTTTGAGCAAACTCTGGGAGACAGTGAAGGACAGGGAAGCCTAGCGTGCTGCAGTCCATGGGGTTGCAAAGAGTCAGACACAACTTTGAACAACAGGTGGTTAAGGTGGTTAAGAAATAGGTGGTTAAGAAATCCACCTAGCAATGCAGGGACATGGGTTCAATCCTTTGTCCAGGAAGATTACACTGGCTGTCGGGCAACTAAGCCCACGCACCCCAACTACTGAGCTCGCACTCAGTAGTCCAAACCACTGAGTCCCTGCAACTATCAAGCCCGCACACCTAGAACCTGTGCTCTGCAACAAGAGAAGCCACTGCAATGAGAAGCCCTTGTACCACAACTAGACAGTGATCCCCGCTCACCGCAACTAGAGAAAGCCTGTGTGCACCAGTGACAAGCCAGTGCAGCCAAAAATAAACAATAAAAAACAAAAAAAAGAAATTTCTCATTTATCTGGAGTCTTTATTTACTTCTTCAAAATGCAGAAACAGCAGCAGGAGTCTACGATTGACTGTCCTTAGGGAGTATCTCCATGGTCAGCCCTTTCCTAATTTCTGGTGGTTGGTGAGTAGTATTTGATGTTCCTTGGGTTGTAGATGCATCAGTCCAATCCTCTGTCCTCCCATGGTGCTCGTTCTGTCTCACTCACTCCTCACATGGCCATCTTATTAGGACACTAGTCACACTGGACTGGGGGCTCAGCCTACTCCAGTATGACTTCACCTCAACATAACTGAGTGAAGTGGAGTCTTTATTTCACTTTTTAACTATATGTGTTTTTGTATGTGTTCATTGATATGGTTCTCACAACATCAAAGAGCTGGAAATGATCTAATGATCCATTGCAGGAGACTAGTTAAAACTATAAATTGTGGTTTATCCATTGGGTAGCGTACTATTCAGTTACAGAAAAGTGAGCTAGATCTATATATGCTGATACAGAACTTGCTAAAAAGCTATGTGAGGGAAAAAAGCAAGATGCAGAAGAGCCTTATAGTTTGCTGACATTTATATTTCAGAATTATATTACAATGTTATGTATTATATAAATGTTCCATATATGCGTATGTATATATATATATATATTGCTCATGCATGAAAATTTCTAGAAGAATGCTTTTGCTACTTGTAATTAACTGGGTAATAAGGCTGAATAGCTGTGGGACATTTGAACTGACTGTTTTTTAGAAATGAGAATATATATTTTTTGATGTAGGGATTTTTGTTCATTTTGCTTATTTGTGTCTTTAAAGACGAAAGGATGAGAGGAGAAATGTCAAAAGAGAAATAGACCTGTTTCACAGCCATATCATGTGGTTGCTTCAGTCCCACATTCAAGGCCAGCGATGAAGTATAGGAACTGGCACCAAAGGAACGATCATAACACATCTCAACAGAACATCTGTTACCTGTACCCCCACCTCAGCCCTGTGTCACCTCAGCATCTTATGCAATGGTTTTATTCTCTAATCTTTCTCCCCACAAGATACTGAGAAGAGAAGAGCTAGTACTCTCCCTCTTGGGGGGAGGGGAAGCTGAGTCCAGGACAAGCCTGAATCCTTAGGGAGCCAACCAGGCACAGATACCACACTTCTCTGCAGCTCCACCTGGACAAATAGCTCACCTGGGGCCTTAGGAACCTCCTAGAGCAGGAGTTCTCCTGTTGGTCATCTCATGTCCCACGACTTGGAGAGCAGAGCAAGTCTGATTTCCAGCGTAGCCCTGAGCACACTTCCACTCAAAGCTGGACATCAGAGAGTTCTCAACATACTCTACATTCTTGGCAGATGCCAGGCATAATGCCTGCCTTCAGGATGAAATTAACCCCTGACCTCCTCAAGCTTGATCAGATGCCAGTCAAGACTCATGTCAAAACCAGCAGCAATAAACCACAGCCTCTGGGCACGTGGCAGGAGGTGGACAGATGAACTGCCTTCTTCTCAAGATTCACCGCAGGCCGTACATTCACTCCTCCAGGTGAAGAAAAAGAGTGCGAAAGGGATGCAGACCTCAGCCTGCACCTGGCTTCATTAAGAATGACCTCTTGGGAAAACTGCTGAGGAAATGTAAAGATCTCATGTTGTTTCCACTTGGAGATATTGCTGTCCGAGTTTCAGTTGCATTTGGACCTTCTTAAGGTAGAAGCTCAGGAGTCACCCTCGATGCCTTTGTGTCTTACCTCCCACATTCAGTTCATCTGCAATCTCATCGGTTCTGTGTTCAAAGGACTTCCCAAGTGTGTGTGCTTCTCCCCAGCTCGCTGCCACCACCCGAGTCAAGGTTACCACTCCCTCTCTCTCTTCCCCCTACAATCAAGTTTTCTACCAACAGCCCAAGAAGGTAAGTAAAGGTGAATTAGAGCAGGTCACACTCAGCGTGTAAGCGCTTCTAAGAGCTTCCCAACAACACTTAGAGCTGCCCTTGCTGCCTCCCTCCAGCCTTGGCCTCCTGGCCCTCGTTTGCAGCAACACAGCAAACCTTTCCTGTACCTTGAGCATGACAAATGTGTTCCAGAGCCTAGGGTCCTCCTTCTGGTGTCTTTCTATGGCTGGATCTTTGTCCTGGTTCCTCAGTTCAGGTCACTTCCTCAAGAAAAACCCCTATTGATCTGGCCGTGCTGGGTCTTAGCTGCGGCACTCGGGTCTTCTTTTTGTCATGCAGCATTCAAACTTGTTAGTTGTGGCATGTAGGATCTACTTTCCCGACCAGGGGTCAAACCTGGGTCCCCTGCAATGGGAGTATGGAGTTTCAGCCACTGACCACCTGCGAAGTCCCTGCATTATTTTATTTAACCTCTGTGTCCTGGTCCCCACAAAGGTAAGCTCTAGGACAGTGGGAACCTGCCCTTGTCGGCTTACTCAACCTTCGTGTCCTGGAAAGCCAGATAGCGCCTGGTCTCACCTTCGGGATTGGTTCAATGAACGGTTCATTGGTTCATTGAACGGGATTGGTTCAATTTCCAGAAGGGGAAATGGCATGAATGGAACCATCCACATTCTCCTGCTGCTGGGTCAGGACTGGTATCTCCCCTGAGATGGGATGACTCTTGTACAAAGCTAACATGTCAAGGCAGGAGGCTAATCAGGAGATGTGGCCCAATTACCCTCCATCCAGGCCACTTTCACCAGCGAGAGGTCTTATCTATGTCAGACACATACATACTCTCCAAGTGGCAGAAAGAGAACATGGAAAATCAAGCACTGGCTCTGGGAGTTTCTGCCTGATGTAACACAAGTCACTGACAGCTCAATGGCCAAAGTAAGTCATGTGACCAGAGCTGAGCTTCATGGGGTCCAAAAGACCTAATCCTCCTCTTTGCATTTTTCTGTACTTCACTGTGTTCCCCATTTATTACCTTTATAGTCTGAAAACAACACTCTATTGGATAAAGAATTGTTGGAAACCCTCCCTGACAAAGAGGGCTTTGTTCTTTCCTTTAGATTTCAAGCTTCCCTCATAGCTCAGTTGGTAAAGAATCTGCCTGTAATGCAGGAGACCCCGTTTGATTCCTGGGTCGGGAAGATCCGCTGGAGAAGGGATAGGCTACCCACTCCAGTATTCCTGGGCTTCCTTTGTGGCTCAGCTGGTAAAGTATCCGCCCGCAATTCAGGAGACGTGGGTTCGACCCCTGGGTTGGGAAGATCCCCTGGAGAAGGGAAAGGCTACCCACTCCAATATTCTGGCCTGAAGAATTCCATGGATACAGTCCATGGTGTCACAAAGAGTCGGACACGACTGAGCGACTTTCACTTCACTTTAGATTTCAAGCAGAAGCGGTGGGGAGATGCCAGATTTGGGAGTTAGAAAGTTCTCCCTGATGATTGGAGAGAGTGAAGGGCAGTGGGTGGGGCTGGAGAGCAGGAGACCAATCAGGAACTGAGACAGCTATTCAGGTGAGAAGGAAGGAAAAAGTCGCCCAGCATCTGTTTTGATCTATTGAGTGAATGGATATTGCCCTTCCCTGAGATGGGGACACACAGAAGTCACCACAGCGGGCCCATGGAGCTGTCCCATCAGGACGGGTGCATAAAACCAGGGCGAAGACTCCACCGGCCCCAGAGGCCATGACACACCCCACCTGCGCTGTCACATGGAGCCAAAGGAGTGGCCGATGGGTCACCCAAGACACAGCCAGGGGGCCAAGGTTGGGAGGAGGTGAGTGAGGCACAAATTTAAGGAGGTACTCACTCCTAGGTCTTGAGATCCTGCGAGAGCAGGGTCCATCCTGAGCGTGATGCTTTCTTAAATTTTGCACCCTTAAACCTCACCCCCCTTGCCCTAATCTCAACCCTGACCAGAGAACGATGGACTCAGACACTCTTCCCAGGGCCCTGTGAGCAACATCGTCTGGTGGGACGACTGAACACTGACCCAGCCTTTCTGGTCCCCACCACCACCCTCTCCAGGGCCCTGTTTCATCTAACTCTGATGTCTTGCGGAGTCCCATGTCCATATGCCTGGTCCTTACTGAGCTACCCGGACATTATCAGTCTCTACTGGACACCACACGCCCCTCTGGGCCCCATGGACCCAGCCTTGCTGCCACTGGCCAAGGATCACAGTCCTGTGGAGGCCACTCATCACACAAAGGCCGTCTGTGAGCCGCACAGGAAATGCTCAGGGGCAGCCGACCAGCACTGGGCCCTGGGGGGCCCGTCCCCCACACGCAGTGGAGGCGTTTACACAGGCGGGCTGCCACCCTTTCTTGAATCTGGAAATAGGTCTGCCTGGTTACAGGAATCCCACAAACATAGCAACGCAGAGAGAGGCGAGACCGGAGAGGTAGAAGTCACCCAATTTTGTCTGAAAGCAGAAACACCCAGTTGAAAAAGCCACAAGGTGAAACGTGCAATCACCCCTTAAAAAGCTGCAGAGACTATGTTTCCAGGAGAAGGAGGAGCCAGGGGAACTTTAGGAAGATTCGAGGGTAGAAGCTGAGTGCCCTGAGCCAGCCTTGCACAATCCTGCTCCAGGGCCCACCAGAGGCTGTTCTTGGTCAGAAAAGGGGTGAAAACCCCAGGGCCGTCACCTCCAGTCCAGAGGAGGTGGGGACGCACGCTCCACCCTCCTTCACTGTCCCTGCGCTGTCCCTGGAACTGCTTCTCTGGTAGGAGGCCTGAGCAGACACAACTGTTGGCTCTCCCGTTGGGCGGCACTCATCCCTGGCTCATCCAGGGTGCAAACCCCAGAGGTCGCCCACTGGACGCCCCCTTCTCCATCCTCTCTCCGAGAAAGGAACCACCTCAGGGCTTCAGGGGGCAGAGGCAGTGGCACTGTGTTTCACCCCCGGCCTGCCAGCCGTGGGATCTCAGCCCCCAGCTCTCCTCACCTGTGCCTTCGGATAGACAGGGACCAGGCTGGGCTAGTTGAGGGGCCTCCCTCCCCATCCTCTCTCACTCCTCTCTTTCCTCCTGCACCCCCCACCTCCATCTCTCCTTTCCCTGCCTGAACCTCCAGTTCACCTCCCTACTAGGACTCTGGGCAGGGCCAGGCAGCCAGGCAAATAGCAGGACTCCCAGTCAAATTTGAATGTCAGATAAATAATGGATTTGGGGGGCTACAAGTAGGGGCCGAATTGTATTTGTTAGGAGGCTGCCAGCGGGGAGCCCCAGGGCCCCGGCCCCTCTGCCCCTGCCAGTGAGAGGGGCTGGATGATGTCTGGCTTGCTATGGTCCTTCCCTGGCAGCTCATTGTGCTCTTCCCAGAGAAGAGTGAGCAAGGAAAATGGGAGTAAGATGGGGAGGGGGAGGGGGGGCAGGGAGAGGAGCCCCTAATGGCTTCAATATGGGAGCGAGCGAGTGGAAACCAGATGGGCTGTGCACACAAATCCAGGTGCAAAGCTCAGCTCCAGCTCTCATTGTTTCTGTCCTTAAGGAAGTCGTTTAACCTCTGAGAGCCCCAATTTCCTCATCTGGAGATGGAAATTCTATTGCCCTAGTTGAATAACTAGGAACCATGGATATAAAGTGCCAGGTAGGCAGGGACTTTGAACAAATAGCAGCTGCGTTCATGTTGGTTGTTGGCTTGTTAGTGGTTGCCTTGTGATGAACGGGGTGTCCAAGACCCAGCTTTGCCCCTTCTCTCAAGGAGTTGACGGGCATCAAGCAAGTCCTGCTCCACGAAGGCCCTTGCTGGGCAAGCAGGCCTAGAGCCTGGCTCCGGGGGCAGAGGGTGAGCAGCAGGCCTGGCTCTGGATCTGGCCAAGGATGGGGAAGTGACCCAGAGCCACCGTGATTGCCTAGGAGACCCTGGGAGGTGTGGGTGTGGTGCTTTCCTGCCATCCACATGGCAAGTGCTGCCCTGACACCCTCATACCTCATCTACCTGCCCCACATGTTGGTCTGGTCACTGGAGAATTCCAGAACCGCAGGAGCTCCTAGCAGGCCTGAGAAGCCAGCCTCGGGCTCAGAGATGGAGCCTGCTGGGGGCACAGCTGACCTGAGTGTGTCTCCCAGCCCAGAGGCCTCTGGGAAGGCAATTCCACAACCTGGGACCTTAGGGAGAAGGAGAGGAAACATTCGTGCTGGCGAACGCCTCTCAGTGGGGTATTCTTCGGGGTCCTGGTCCCACGTGGTATGGGGAGGGCTGGGTCTGGAGGTGCGATGTCAGGCCAGCCTGCCCCACACCCCCCAAGCCTGGGACTTCTGAGGGGTGGAGGCGAGGTTCCAGTTGCCTTTGGATCTGTTTGACCCAGGACTAGACATGGAATTCGCAACAGTGCTGAGAAGGGGCTGCGCACCCCCTTGAGGGTCCACAGTGCTTTCCTTCCTGCTTCTGTGGTACATGACCTCTCTCCTCACTAGCCCTGCCTATGACTCTCATTTCCTTCTCCGGGGGATCTTCCCCACCCAGGAATTGAACCCCGGTCTCCTGCACTGCAGGCAGATTCTTTACCAACTGAGCTACAAGGGAAGCCCCCTCTTGGCAGCAGCCGCTGTCATTTCCCAATAGAGCATCCAGTCTCAACTTAGACAAGCATCCGCCCTTCACAACGCTTAGTTATTACGTTCTTTTCAAATGGGGAAGAAAATCTTCCCAACCATCTGAAGTTCCTCGGAGGAAGAGAGGACAAACCAGCGATTAGGGCCATGAGCTTGAATCCTGGAAATTCTCTGAGGGTCCTGGGTGTGTTCAGGCCAGGACTCCACCTGGGAGAGTAGGGCACCTGCTAGGAAACCACGGGCTGGCTGGGGCGGAGGATGACGTGGTGCAGATCTGCAGAGCACCGGAACGTGCTTGTCCCTGGGCAACGTGCTCCTGGGCCACCAGCACAGGCAGCCCCCTCTCCCTGCACTCACCCCCACCCGCCCTGCCAGATCCAGGACTGAGCTTGACTTTCACTTTCCACAATATGGTGAGAGTGTTTCTTTCCAGGAAGGAAGGGTCACTAGGATGTGAGGTTTAAAAACACAACTTTCCTTCCATCCCCAGGAAGGAAGAAAATTCCAAGGAAGTTGCAGGAATTAAGGTGACCAGACTCTGGCGGCCACTTGGATTTTTCCAGCATCTGTCTGTGACAGGCCTGGTCCAGGCCCTGGAGTCCTGAGCACGGGGGGTTCTGCAGGGAAGGACGGAGAGAGGCAGTGCTCTGCAGTGGCCGCAATAGTAACTCGAGGCCCTACCGCCCACATCACCGACTGAGGACATGCCAGACGCTTAGTCCGTAGGAGGAGGCTGACCAGTCTGAGGGGATGCTGAGCCCTTCTCTGATGCTTGTTGCCAAGGAGACAGACCATCTTGGGTGTGGAAAGGGGAACTCCCTGACCCGCTCTGCCAGAGAAGTGAGCCCTGCTCCATTTAGTCCAGGGCGGCTCTCAAGTTCTCTCCTACTGGGCAGTTTCACTCTGGTGCCCATTTTCCATCCACCACAGCCCAGAAGAAGCAGATCCTGTTCCCTGCCCCCACCCCCAGCCTCCCAGATCCCAAACCCACAACTGTGCCCATGACCCTGGCCTGGAGACCCAGTGCACCCCAACTTTCCTCCTGACCACTGCTACCCTTGGGGGTCACTGCATTGCCTTGGGGGCTTTAAAAAGCTTTCTGCAAATTGTGCCCTTGCTCCTTGTTCTCTAGTTTTTCTGCTGTTGCTTGTATTCCGCTCATGAGCTGTGAAGGGTTGGAGTGTTCTGATTTCTCTTCACGCTCTTGAAGCTGAATCAATGGTATTGTTCAAATGAAGGACTGAGAGAGGGTATGAGTGAGTCAGTGACTTGCATGTCATTTCCTCCAGAAGCATTTTCCTCTAGACCAGTGGTTCTCGTCTTAGCTGCATATTAGAATCACCATGGGATCTTTTAAACACCCTGGTGCCAGCCGCATCCTGACCAATTCAATCAGAATCTATGGGGAAGGAGCCAGTTATGTGTATGTTTCCAACCTCCAGGGCAGGATGAAGAACCCGTGTATCAGGCTGGTACTTCACAAACATTACAGCGTGTGTGAGAATCCCGTGGGGATCTTGTTGAACAGAAGAGTCTGAATCAGTAAGGAGAAAATAGGGCTTGAGGTTCTACACTTCAAACAGGCACCAAAGTGGCCTGCTCTGGCTGGGTCCACAGGCTCACTTTAAATAACAAAGACAGTAGGCCAGTGGTCCCCAGCCTTTTTGGCACCAGGGACCGGTTTTGAGGAAGACAATTTTTCCACGGATTGAGATGGAGGGGGGTTGATTTCTGGATGATTCAAGTGCATTACATGCATTGTGCACTTCATTTTCTATTATTACATCAGCTCCACTTCAGTTCATCAGGCATTAGATCCCATCCCTGCACTAGATTACACTTGGAACTTTGGGGAACTGCCCTGTGTACAGCCGCAGCTGGACACTCTTTACACTCTGATTGCTCATTACGTTCTCACTAGACTGCAGGCAAGGCCACAGCCTCTCTCGCCACTGTGTCCCCACTCGCCCACCACGCTGATAGCACGAGGTAGTGTTCAATCACTGTGCGCATGCGTGCATCAAGTAATTAACTGAACCGAATGAGTTTCAAAGTGCGCAGATCCACAGTCCTGCTCCTACTCCAGGCAGATCCAGGTGCTTCTTGCTTGTTGGAAGCGCCCAACATCCTCTCCATGGACAGCCTGAAGCCCACCTGGTTGCCTGAACCGCTGGCCACATGGGGCCAGAGCTTCAAGGCTACTAGACTCACAAAGCACATCCTGTGGCCTGAAACCTACACCAGCTGCTGCCGTCCTGCGCTCCCTAAGGAAGGGTGGGCCCAGCAGAGAGGAGAGAAGCCGGAAGGAGGAAAGGGCAGGGCTGAGGGCTGGTCCCCGGGGGAGATAAGCCTCTAATGGCGGCAGCATCTGATCCGCCTCTCCTTCCTGCTAATCCTAAATCACAACACTGTGAAATCTGAGCAAGTGTGAACGCCTTGGGCTCCAGCTGTTTTTCGTGTCAGGCCTCCATCCCAGCCTGTCACAGCAAGAAGCCTGAGGATGCAGTGGTGAGATGGTGTGGGGGGGGGGGCCCAATACCTGCAGAGGGGAGGGGGGACACTCCAGGCTGGGGTGCACTGTGGGGATCCCCGCCTGATCTCTGCTGCCCGGCTGTCCCCGAGGCTCTGGGTCAGCCCCCTGTTGCTGTCCCCCGCTCTTTCCCCACTGACTTCTCCTGCTCCCAGGGACAGTTCTGCCTTCCTTCCCCTTGTGAGTTTCATGGCCTCTGGGATGCAAACCAGGGACTGAGGGATGGACAGGGGCAGCTGTCTCCCTGGCCAGTGGGGACCCGGAGAGACAGCCAGCCCCAGCAACTGGGAGCTTGGAGACAGATCCCGACCAGGCCAGGTGACAGACCAGGGAATCTGGTGCAGAAGGAGGTTCAGCCTCAGGGGCCTTGATTAGGGAGTGGCGACAACCATGGCAACTTCAGGGGTCTTCACCACCCAGATGGGCTGGTCCCTGAATACAACCTGAGCAACCCTCCTGGGAAGAAGGGGTCAGAACCCGGGGATGGGCGAGCTGGGGGCCGATGACCTGTGGGTGGAACTCACTCCTCGAACAGGGGCTGGTGGGAATAAGGGAGCCACAGGCCAGAGCAGTGTGCTTCCTGCTGCCAGAAAAGCAAGGCCTGGCAGGACCATCCACCCCACTGCTCTGCTGGTCTTCCAGCCCTCTCTGGGCCTAGCCAGCCTCCTGACGGGTAAATGTAGGTAAGAGCTCTGCAGCTTCAGAGCTGAAAGGGTGTTGGAAGCTGCTGGCAACCGGCTTCACAGAGTTGCCTTCACAGCCCTCCTGCCCCTGCCAAGCTTGCCCATGCTGCCCAGGGAGACCAAAACCATGTCCTGGTGGCCTTACTCCCCACAAACTGACTGAACTGGGTTTGCAGGCTGTCAGGCTTGCAGTTTGCCACCAAGACTCCAGGAATCCAGGGCAGGGAGCAGCTGGAGCTGTGGGCTTAGGGAAGAAGGCCCACTTTGGAGCAGCCCCGATGGGCCTGGGCAAAGGGCAGAGGGAGCGGATTCACACTGAGGAAGAGGAGACATGGAGAGAGGCAAATGCACAGGTGATCGTGTCACCCCAGAGAAGTAGCCATGGAGCCTGGGGGCGAGCCTGGGTGCCAGATCCTCTTGGAAGCCTGCCCTAGGTTGCCATGTGGTCCCCCAAGTCCTCTCACAAAAATCTTTCCACTGAATTTGAAAGAGATCAAACTTCTGGTCTGTGCAAGCCGGTCATTCATGTAAGGTCAGGGTGCAGAAGCAGGCCAGTCCAGGTGGTTCTACAGCCCTGATCCTAGAGGCCAGGCCAGCTCCGGGGGTGCCCAGCCTTCCTCACCTCTCAGCTCTCTCCACGAGGGTCCTGGGAGCTGAGAGGAGCTCAAGGATCACAGGCTGACCTGATTTTGGTCCTAGCTCCAGGGCGGCATCTGGATCCCCTAAGGTCTGCTGGGTGCCTCCTTCCTCAGGAATCTCAGGCTTCCTCTGGCCCCCTGACCTCAGCACACCCACCACCCTGGGCCATCAGAGAGCTCAGAGCAGCTAGTCAGAGGTGAGGCTGCCGGCCGCCTCCCCGGCTCCTTCACCACATCAGGGAACAATTGTGCTTGGGCCCTGGAATAGCCCAATATCCAGTTTCCAGGAAGGTGGACTGCATTATTTGAACCTGAAACACACCAGGGGTAATAAGATCACTCTGAGAAAGCTGAGAAGCCTATAATTTATTGAGAAGATCTTGGCGGACAGAAACCACCAGCCTCCACTGTGACCCTGGGGAGGGGGCGGTGCTGGGATGAAAGAGTCATCTCTTCACTGCAAAGTGATTCCCTCTCACTCGGGAAGCAGGAACCTGGGGGCCCTGGAGCACAGACGGATGGTTGCCAGACTTCACGATGGGGCCCAGACTGACACCTCCCCCTGGGCCGTTGCCAAGACACAGTGGCTGTTGCTGAGGGCCTGGGGCTTCAGAGAGCTGCTGCCAGGTTCTGAGGACAGCCTGTCATTCCCCACTTCACCCTCGTCAAATGCCCGGGTCATTGGGATGTTTCTGACTCCCTTGATCTAGTCCAAGGCAGGACTCTTCCCACCCCAAGCCTCAGTTGACCTGCTAAACCCTTTCTTATGAAAACCCCAAAAGTTTAGAATTCAAAGGTGTTGAAGGGCACGTAGAGGCAGTGTTCACAGTGGGGAAAAGAGGATGCTGGCTGGTGGGTCTGTGATCAGACTCAGTGAGAGGTATGAGGTGAGATGCTGAATTTACAGGGGTGCTAGTTCACCAGAAGGGGCCAGAGGAGAGCGAGGGGTAGCTGGATGCTGATAGGACCCGCTGTTGAATTCCACCAGGCGCCACTGAACGCTTGCAGATGTTTTGAACTGTACTGCTGTTGTTCAGTCACCCAGTCATGTCCTGCTCTTTGTGACCCCATGGACTGCAGCACGCCAGGCCTCCCTGTCCCTCACTGTCTCCCAGAGTTTGCCCAAGTTCATATCCATTGCACTGGTGATGCCATCCAGCCATCTCATCCTCTGACACCCTCTTCTCCTTCTGCCCTCAATCTTTCCCAGCATCAGGGACTTTTCCAATGAGTCGGTTCTTTGCATCAGGTGGTCAAAGTACTGGGGCTTCAGCTTCAGCATCAGTTCTTCCATTGAGTATTCAGGGTTGATTTTCTTTAAGACTGACTGGTTTGATCTCCTCGCTGTCAAAGTGACTCTCAGGAGTCTTCTCTAGCACCACAGTTCGAAGGCATCAATTCTTTGGCATTATGCCTTTTTTATGTTCCAGCTTTCACAACTGTACATGGCCACTGGGAAGACCATAGCCTTGAATATACAGCCCTTTGTCAGTGGAGTGATTCTGCTTTTCAACACACTGTCTGGGTTTGTCATTGCTTTCCTGCCAAGAAGCAATCATCTGATTTCATGGCTGCGGTCATCTTCCACGGTGATTTTAGAGCCCAAGAAGAGGAAATCTATCACTGCTTCCACCTTTTCCCCTTCTATTTGCCATAAAGTGATGGGACCAGATGCCACGATCTTAGATTTTTTAATACTGAGTTTTAAGCCAGCTTTTTCACTCTCCTCCTTCACTCTCATCGAGATTCTTTAGTTCCTCTTCACTTTCTGCTTTAGAGCGGTATCATCTGCATATTTGAGGTTGTTGACATTTCGGATGAAGACACTGAGACTCAGAGAATTAGTGTCCATGCTCACAAGTCCATCTAGCCTCCCCCGCTCAGGCTGAGTGACCACAATCCGGCCTCCCCACCCCAGCCCTCCACCATCAAGCCTGCATCACAGTCCTTCAGCACTCATTCATCTGTTCGGTTAGATTTGCAGAGAAGAATGCAAACCAAGTGATGGAGGGAAAGGAGAAAGAAGAGGGTGACAGAGAAGGCTGAGACCTGGGGAGAAAGGCAGGAGGGGGAGGGGCAGAGGGGATAGCAGTTGAGTCAGCTGGACAACTCACGCCCCTCAGGGCCTCTCTCTCGACCTGCGACCTGCGATCTGCGGAAACCCAGCCTCTGAGAGGCCACTTCTCACTGAGCTGCTCTGGTGATGCTTGTTTTTATGCAAGTTTAAGAACCAGTGATGCCTGGGCTGGATTGTCCACTGTGGCAGCTGCTAGCCATTTGGGAGGAATTAAATTAAAATTCAACATTCAGCTCCTCAATCACCCGAGCCGTGTTTTAAGTGATCACTTGGCACCTGGGACTGGTGGTTATTGGGCCTCACTGTCCCTTTGAGAGGTTGGTTTCCAGCTCTGCCCTGTTGCCCAGATACAGAAGAGGTTCATGTCCCCTCCTCAGGGATTCTGTGCCAGGTGGTCCTTCCTGCATTCTCAGAGGGTCCCCCCTTGCAGACTTGGTGGAGGTCTGTGCGTATCTCACGGGGACCAGTGACACCGGCCGACTCCCAGCTGGTATCTCCAGCTCCACTCGGGCTCCAGCCCAGACCTGCATTCCTGGTCACCAAGTGGCCACCATGTCCCCTTAGGCTCTGTCCTCCAGGGTCTTAGCAGAAGAGGGACCAAGTGCCTTGGGACACGTGGTCCCCCATTCATGTCTCTGCCCTCATAGTCAAGCCATCGCTTCTGAATGATGAGAGAACAAGGCCGTGGGTGCCCTAGAGGGTGTCCCTTTGGGGCCAAGGTGACACACAGCCCGGGGAGGCCAGAGGCGCTATTCCCACTCAGCACCCAGACCCAGGCAGGTGAAGCGATGGGCTTCAGGTGTCACTAGTGAGGGGTGGGGGCCGGACTTGCATCCCCGCAGCCAAGGCTCTCGGGCCCTTGGACTTGCCCTGCTCTGTCCCTTCACGCCTGGCCTGGGAGTGTCCTGGCCTTCAGTTCACAGGACATAGCCTGTGTCCCGGCCCTTCCTCTTGTGGTCTGGAAAAGATGCCGAGCAAGGCCCATCTCACCGATCAATGTCAGGATATCCCTTCTTTTCAGTTAAAAAGAAATACTGTGCTCAGGAATTTCCAGGGCTGGACGGCCTCCTGTTTATTCCTCTCAACCTGCTTTAGCCACAGATAAGGAAGAGCAGCCCATTCTCTGCCCGCGCCCTGCATGCTTCCTGCCTGACTGCAGGCAGCCACTTCCCAGTGGGCTTTTTCCCAAGGGGTGGGGTGGGTGCCACAAGACCTTCAGCATGAGAAGGCAGGGGACAGGGAGCCCAAGGGAAGTGACAGCAAGCAGGATGGTGGCAAGAAAGGGCCCAGCTGATCTGGCCCCAGGCACCCTGTAAGAATGAACACACGGGAAACCGCTTCACTTTCTGCAGAAGACAGGCCCTTTCTCCCCACCCAGGGCCCCCTCAGCCATGCACTTCATGGCAGCTCATATGAGAAACCAACCAACCCACTGGCCACCCAGTCAGTTGACACTGTAACAGAGAAGAACAAAGCTGGCTCCATACTGGATTTATTTTTTAGCTCTAATCTGGTGCTCTGTAGCCTGTGCTTAGTCATGGTGGCTCTGCATCTTTTGTATTAATAAAAGAATTTTGCCTATAGCCTGAAATATACAGGAAAGCCCATTCTCAAGGCTCTGACCTTTAAAGATATAACATGTTTCCATTCGTAAAGATAAAAAGTTGCAGAACAGAGAATAACAATCTTGATGGAGGTTTATAGGAATATTATGACAAGATCCACCTGAACAGCTGCAAGAAAAAAAGGATTCCTGTGCCAAGAAGTTTGCAACAACCAACCACACTCCCATCCTTTTAGTAAAAAAGAAGCCTAAGTTCTAACTTTGTCAACAAAGGTCCCTCTGGTCAAGGCTATGGTTTTTCCAGTGGTCATGTATGGATGTGAGAGTTGGACTATAAAGAAAGCTGAGTGCCAAAGAATTGATGCTTTTGAACTGTGGTGTTGGAGAAGACTCTTGAGAGTCCCTTGGACTGCAAGGAGATCCAACCAGTCCATCCTGAAGGAGATCAGCCCTGGGTGTTCATTGGAAGGACTGATGCTGAAGCTGAAACTCCAATTCTTTGGCCACCTGACGCAAAGAGCTGACTCATTTGAAAAGACCCTGATGCTGGGAAAGATTGAGGGCAGGAGGAGAAGGGGACGACAGAGTATAAGATGGTTGGATGGCATCACTGACTCAATGGACATGGGTTTGGGTGGACTCCAGGAGTTGATGATGGACAGGGAGGCCCGGCATGCTGTGGTTCATGGGGATCACAAAGAGTCGGACACAACTGAGCGACTGAACTGAACTGAACTGAAATTCTAACTTGAATAAGATGGTTCTTTAGGACTCTAGTCCACTATCTTCTTGGTCTGCTGGCTTTCCAAATAAAGTGACTGTTCCTTACCCCAACAACTTGAGTCTCAACTTATTGGCTTATGGTGCAGCTCACAGTACAGGCTTGGACTCGGTAATGATACCAGGCAGACCTGGCCAGGCAATGGTCTACCTGGCTGGTGCCTCCTGGGTGCAGCAGAGACAGATCCCTGGTGCTCCAATAGGGCACTGCAGTTCTCTGCCTTTTCCTGCCAGCCCAGTGTCTGCACCTTAGGGAAGCTGGTGACCCCAGTCTTTGCTTTCTGAATGTGGTGAAGAGAGAGCTCACACACTGTTGGCTCAAAAGATCTACCCCGTTTCTTGTCCTCCAGAGCTTCCGCTGTTCACATTCTTTTTCAGATGGGTAAACTTCATGGGGAAGTTGCTGGGGGAATTAGGCATAGCCCTGCAGCTACCTGTTTGGATGGAGTTGTTTCCACTATTAGCATTTGCTAGAGAAGTGGATGTTTCAGAGGTTATGAGGGCCAAACATTATTATTAGAATATTGAGCATACTTGTAAATAAATAAAATAATCAATGGCTTCTGGGTACAGCTTAAAACACCAGGGTAAACCCTAAACATGATTGGAGCTCACTGACCTCTGGGATGTGAAGACCAGTGTTGGCAGAGAGGCCAGTGCTCCTCATGTTTATTTCATTTCTTGCTCATTCCCTGTATGAAGCTGAGACTGATAAGATTGTAAGAAACCTCTTTCTCTCTCCTTAGAATTCACATGTTATTGATCAGGGTTCGAAGTTGCAGACAACAGAATCTACTCTAGTAGTCTACAAGTGATATTTTTACCAGGTCACTCATTTTATACTTGCAATCCTATGACGTAGGTATCATCAGCTTTATAGATGGGGAAGCTGAGGTATTAGACAGTGGCTGGCTTCACTCTTCAACCTAAGTCTTTGGATTTTAAACTCCAAATCCCTTGGGATGTTTTAAGGCCTTGTTGCTTCACACCAGGATGACTCTAAAATGATTGAGGCTACTTAAATCCTAGTTTCAACATTTTTCATATCTCCCACTTAAAAAAAAAGTCTTATTTGTGCAGTTGTTTGTAAATTCCTTTCTCTTGGAGGGCATCCATTTTGCTTTTTAAGGATGGTAGCTATCTTGAAAGCAGAGGTTCTTCATCATTAGAGGCCCGCCACTGTGTCCCAAACAGAGTGGACTTTGGGTGAAGTTTTGTTACTTCAGCACAGCAAGGTGCTGAAGAGTGCCTGCTCTTAAGAGCTTAGACTAGTGAGAGAGGCAGATAACCAGACAATGAAAACAGTAGGTGATGGATGCTGGTGGTGAACCTTGGTGTCAGACAGACTCCCTACTCTAACAGAAATGTGGAATTTGAGCAAGTAAGGTTACCTGTAGTCCTCTTCAGAATGGCCCAAACTGCTTAAAAAGATTCATTAGGCTTTTTAAGACCCACATAATGAAATCAAAACACAGAGAAAATGAAACTTTCCCTCCATCTCTGAAGGGACTCAAGATGAGTTCCTCCAGCCCAGAGTGTTTTTAAAGAATCAACCCATAGATGAGAAAAATCACAGCTTTTGTTTCCAAGGCAGGATTTGTGCCTAAATTAGTTTTCTGAATCATAGTGATTTAGAGGAAGGATTGAATTTTGTCTCAAAATGGGCTTTTCTAACCTCTGCTTACTCTCTGGTAATGTGTAGATATTCACCAAAGTGCTGTATAATTTGTCATGATTGGCAGGGAAGTCATTCACTGAAGGAAATTTACTGCACCTGCCAGTCACAGCCCAGGGTCCTTTTCAGGGTAGAGCAAAGAAATTCAAGAAGGGACCTGTGAAAAAATTATTAAAACGATTCAAGATTATTCAGTGTCTATCTCTCCCACTTGATATATGTGACTCATAACACATACACTCTTCAGAACACTGAAGGTAAAGAGATCAAACTGCAGAAAAGAACAAACATCAGTGGACTTAAGTCTGAGTGAGGGTGTTGCCAGAGATTTGCGTGTTTCTCACAGCCTTTCCTCAGATCTCTGCAGGAAAGGAAATTTTGCCAGAGGGAGGATAAAGCTTGTGGCTTTACAGATCCCATCCTTTAAGGCTACATTGATTTAAGCACTTCCTTACTGCCAAAATGCAGAGAACTAGGTCACCCAGCAGATCAGAGAGTTTCCCAAGGTAGAACAATGGTTCTCACGGGAGTGCAGAGCATCCATCAAAGATCACATTTAAGACATTTAAAAATAGATATTATTTAATACTCTCAACTAGTATTGAAAACATCTGGTAAAGTTTTGCCTAGAGATGTTCCCACTAGACCTTTTTTTTTTTTTAAATCAATGAGATTTGTAAATGATCATGTTATATTGCAAAGGCAGTAACACTAGAGTAGTTTTTTAAACTCTTAGGGGTTTGTTTTCTTAAGCAGGATGAACAGGCTCTTTGTAATCTTGTTTAGATTATTGATGTACATAGAAAATCCTTTCCCCTTTAAATAGTGGAAATCTCAAGTCCAGTTCATTAATCAAAAACGTCCAACTAGACGCTTACTCCTTGGAAGAAAAGTTATGACCAACCTAGACAGCATATTAAAAAGCAGAGACATTACTTTGCCAACAAAGGTCCGTCTAGTCAAGGCTATGGTTTTTCCAGTGGTCATGTATGGATGTGAGAGTTGGACTGTGAAGAAGGCTGAGCGCTGAAGAATTGATGCTTTTGAATTGTGGTGTTGGAGAAGACTCTTGAGTGTCCCTTGGACTGCAAGGAGATCCAACCAGTCCATTCTGAAGGAGATCAGCCCTGGGATTTCTTTGGAGGGAATGATGCTAAAGCTGAAACTCCAGTACTTTGGCCACCTCATGCAAAGAGCTGACTCATTGGAAAAGACTCTGATGCTGGGAGGGATTGGGGGCAGGAGGAAAAGGGGACGACAGAGGATGAGATGGCTGGATGGCATCACTGACTCGATGGACGTGAGTCTGGGTGAACTCCGGGAGTTGGTGATGGACAGGGAGGCCTGGCGTGCCGCGATTCATGGGGTCACAAAGAGTCAGACACAACCGAGCAACTGAACTGAGCTGAACTGAACTGAGTGGATAGAGGTTGAACAAATTTCACTCTTTTTGTTACTTTGTTGCAGGTTAAAACCAGCTCTTATAAGAGCTGGTTCCAAAGGAAAATATATCTTACTATAAAGAGTCTACCCTTCACTTTTAGGAAGGTGTAGATTACACTGCAGAGTTACATGGAAAAAATATGATTAGAAGGGTAAATGTCATAGTATAGCTATTCCAGTTGATCTGATGACATCAAATGTAACTCTAATTTCACTGCACTAGTCTCAGGGTCAGGGATACCACAGAGCTATTTATAATAAGCACAAGATCATGAAATTATCCAATTTTAGGTGTCAGGTGAGAAGAGTGGAGGGGTTGACCACCATTTCAAAGCTTTGCTTAAGACTCCTTAGAAGAGGGTATGTGCTTTACAGAGTTCCTATCAACAATTTAGGCTCAAAATTAAAAGTATATGGTTCCTCTCCTACACTGTTGGTGGGAATATAAATTGGTGCAGCCACTCTAGAGAACAGTAAGAGGTTCCTTAAAAAACTAAAAATAGAGCTATAGTATGATCGTGCAATCCCACTCCTGGGCATATATCTGTAGAAAAACTTGATCCAAAGGGATACATGCACCCCAGTGTTCATTGCAGCATTGTTTACAATGGCCAATACACGGAAGCAACTTGAATGTCCATTGACAGAGGAATGGATAAAGAAGATGTGGTACCTGTATACTTTGGAATATTACTCAGCCATTAAAAAGAAAGAAATGCCATTTGCACCAACATGGATGGACCTAGAGATTGTCATACCGAGTGAAGTAAGACAGACGGAGAAGGAGACATATTGATATGACTTCCCTTATATGTGGAATCTAAAAAGAAATTATACAAATGAACTTAGAAAATAGAGACTCACAGACTTAGAGAACAAACTTAAGGTTGCTGGGGGGAAGGGTGAGGAGAAGGGATAGTTAGGGAGTTTGGGATGGACATGTACACACTGCTATATTTAAATGGATAACCAACAAGGACCCACAGGGAACGCAGCTCAAAGCTATGTGGCAGCCTGAATGGAAGGGGGGTTTGAGGGAGAATGGGTCCGTGTACATGTATGGCTGAGTTCCTTCACTGTTCACCTGAAACAATCACAACATTGTTTGTTAATTGGCTATACCCCAATACAAAATAACAAGTTTAAAAAAAGGTATATGGTTCCCAAATTTTCCTGAAAGAAAACACTAGAGGAATATCCAGGCTTGGAGGGGCCATTCCTTATACTATGGTTTCTGAACTCGGAACATCACTGCTTTATTTCTTGCCCCGAACTTAACACAGCACTCTCATGCCTCAAATATTAGGATGTCAGACTTATGGGCAACAGATATCCATCAGGCTTTGCTGAGTTAGGAAATCGTGTCCTCGCTGCACTTGTGTTGTCAAGATCATGTTCTGACTGATGGATTAGGGGAGTTGACAGACACTCTGTTGATTTCGGTTACTTAATGAGTTGTTTTTAAGTGTGCATGCTGTGGTTTCCATAGCTGATGAAAAGAGAAATGACACTTTTTTCCCCATGAAAAATCCAAAATGAGGGCCCTTATAACATTGTTAAGAACAAAAGGCACAAGATTCTACTACTCAGCCATGAATATTCATTGCCTATCTTTTTTTGTATATATTTAATGCAAAGATAGGAAACCTCTTAGGGCACAAAATCAAACATTAATTAAAGTGGCTGTCTCACAAAAAACACTGTAGATTAATATAACAACTGGAGATAAACAAACTAAATGCTAGCAAACATTTTGGAAAGATCCACTAGGGTATTAAGGGTATTTGAACATGATAGTTCTTTCTGCATTAAAAAAAAATCCCCTCATGAGTCAACAAATTTCTCCTTTCATGGCCACGTCTGAATGTTATGAAGAAAACCCAATGGAATCTTCAGATTTTTTTTTTAACATAGGCTTAACTTTTTTTTCTAAAATGACTCTCCTCATTAAAAAGACGCAGCTGTTTTCAAAGTCATTGTTTCCTCATATTTCCTTCAGAATCTGTCCTAAACTGCTGGCAGAAAGATGGTTTCCATGTGAGACAATGTGAGTGAGGAACATTTCCTAATCTCCTGTAAGACCACATTTGTAAAACTACTCTTCAAATCACCCGTTGCAAAAGTTTTAACACTGGGAATGATTAAGGCTGGGGCATAGATTATCGTCATGAAATTTAATATAATAACAGCTTAGCAAAACTTCAAAGAACATTGTTTTAGGAGGATGTGCATTTTATAACAATGATACACAAATGACTATCCGCAGACAAGGCTGTGCAGTTTATTTCAAACAATATAACACTTCTCTGTGAAAAATTGTGTTCTTGGACTATTCCACTTTTCCATCAAGTAGGGATTTAAAACCCTGGAGAAGGAAATAACAACCCACTCTACTACTTTTGCCTGGGAAATCCCATGGACAGAGGAGCCTGGCGGGCTACAGTCCTTGGGGTTCAAGAGTTGGACATGACTTAGTGACTACACCACTATAAATGGGATTTAAAAAGTGACCTTGCAAGGAAGAAGTTAGGGACAAATTTGGTAACATGGAATCAAATCTCAGGTGTGTTCTGTTGTACAGGAGTGTAAGAACATCCTTTTCATAAGCAAATACCCTCCAAGTTATAAATATTTTTCACAGTAAAAGGACTCTTTCCCCCCTATGTATGAATTAGCCTCCTCTGTTCTGCAGTCCCTCTAGAAGAGGATGGTGGACAAAATGTCTTTGTGAAACGGAGCTACAAATAGTGTTCCTTTGCTGCCCAGAATGAGGAATAATTAAAAAGAAAACAACTTTCTAGTCCCAGCTAACAAATTCTCTAGAAAATTCTTGCATAAAAAATACAGTCAATTCACAGTTCACAGTCTGTAGATGAAATCAATGTGAAAAGGTTCTGACAGCATTCAAGGTTGAGGGTGATGAAACAGGGTGGGTGGTGTGGGAGGGAAGAGAGGCCCCTCCAGACCCCCGAAACCAGAGCAGGTGCTGGGGCAGATCAAGAGCAGTGCTGGACAGAGGCCCATGGGAAAAGACAAAGGACTTCGCTCCTCCTCCTAAGTCCCTTTCATTCCAGTTTTTAATTTCTACATGAAATAGCCCTTAGCTCACAGGAGTCTTGCAGGTTGGACTCTGGGTAAAGAAATTTGCTTCTCTTGTTGCCCTTTAATTCAATCTGTGTCCCTGCTCAGCATAAAAAATAGAAGCGCCTTCAGATCACTACATTTTCAGTGGCCAACTTTATATTTACACGTTTCAGAAGGAAAACAAAGGAGATGGTGCTGGGGATTGTGAGTCCTGTTTTTCAGTGTTCCCTTCTCTTCCTTGGATTTTTCTAAGGGAGGTTGAGTGCACTGGGTATGCACATATGATCCCAAATATCAGGGTCAGAAAGGAACGAGTGTGAAGGGGCAGCTTGGCAGCAGTACAGGAGAGAGACTTAGTGGGCTGAGGTTCCTCAAAGCTGCAGTGTGAGGCAGCTGTCAGGCCTGAGCCAGAAGTTATTTCCATCTCTAAGTGAGCTACCAGAAGCACCATCCTGTCTCCCTGGGGTTGGCCCTCCTTCCTGTGCTCTACTGGAGTCTGTTTGGATCTGGTATTTGGGCAAGGAGTTCAACAACTTTACTTATCCAGAGAGAGTAATTGCTCAATCACTTAAAACCTGGTCATGAGAAGAACAGTAGAGTGAACTGGGGATGTGAGTGGGAGGACAGGACTACTGTTTTCAAATCTCTTTAGGGATGCCATCTGGCAGAAAGATGAGAGCCATGTGTTTCCACTTCAGAGAACAGAATGAGAACCAAAGAGCGTAGAAAAACCATAGGACAACAGATTTGGGTTCAACCAAGGTAGTCAGGTGGGGCTTCCCAGGTGGTGCTAGTAATAAAGAACCCACCTGGCCAATGCAGGAGACCCAAGAGATGCAGGTCAATCCCTGGGTTGGGAAGATCCCCTGGAAAAAGGCACAGCAACCCACTCCAGGGTTCTTGCCTGGAGAATCCCAAGGACAGAGGAGCCCTCTGGACTACAGTTCATAGGGTCGCAAAGAGTCAGGCACGACTGAAGTGAGTGAGCACACATGCAAGGTAGTAAGGAAGTAAGTTTCTTGTCACTGAAGTATTCAAGCAAAAGCTGGAAAGCTGCTTCACAGAAAGGTGGTGTGGTGCAGGTGGAGTGGAGTCAATGAACCGCAAGACCCTTTCCAACTCTTGACAGCCTTTTCAGGTCCTGAATAACATGCAGATCTAAGATGGAAAACCATTCTGAGAAAATAACAGAATTTTTGGAAAGAACATTGTACTTAGAAATATTCCCTCCAGTTTTCTTCAGAGGATCAAACTGGAGGCAGAATCCAGAAGGAAGAACGCAGTGGAAGGCTCCCTGCCTGGGACAGGAATGCGTACTGTGTCAGATGACAGCCTGAAAGGAGGCTCTGTCATCTGAAGAATTACCCAGAAAGCGTGCTCTGACAGCTCAAGGACTGATCTAACACAAGATACAGGAGTGTCAGTTAAGACGCTGCCTGCAGGTTCAGCATTTCTAGGTGTTAGTTGCACAATAAAATCATCCATGCATATCCCAAGACACCTTAGCCCAGGAGAACGCAGCCCTCTGAATACATCCCCTGGGGGCTGGGCAGAGATTGAAACAAACCTGCATAGAACAAGTTCTTCTCTGACTGCTTCATCTGATCTGGGGCTCTCTTGGTCAAGATGAAACTTATCACTTCAGGGGATCACCTCTCTACATCTGTGCTCTTCCTTCTGTGGCCCTAACATCACTGTCGCCAGACCCAAGTTGATGCCCATGACTCCTGAGTGAACAGGTGTAACCATGGAATGACTGTACATTTTGGCTAATGTGGAAAGACACCAGTTTGGATATAAATGGTTCATCGGCTTTATGGACAGTCTACCCATGTGGACAGGTGGAAGGCACTATTTAAATGCTTGGCAGTTCATTTCTGAATGAGGTCTCATCAAAATTAGAAATTTTAAAGTTGTTTAGTTCCTGGATCCTAACTGAAGTAGCTTTCTTAAAAATCAGTATTTATCTTAAGTCATCAAAAGCCCTAACTACTGACAACCAAAGGCACCAGAATAAGGGTTATCAGGTAAATACAACTGCCAGGGAGAAAGGAAAGTTCTAGATAATTCAGACCCTAAATCTTTGACTCACTGCCATAAGAGGGTAGAGAAAGAGGCAATAACTGTTCAAGTTGAGTATAAATGTCAAAAAACAACTGTGCTTTTTGAAAATATAAAACCCCAAACAGCTAACCCTCTTAACACTCATTAGATACGTGAGTTTGTTGATTGTTCATATGGAATCTTCATGATTTTTAACAAAGTGAAACTTGCTTGTTCCTGTATTTTGGGACTGTTTCTAAACTTCCAGATTTTTACTTCTATTTCAAAGGAAGGACTGAGGCACTGGTTTAATACTATATTTATTAAAGTGTTTTTATTAACAAACTTTCGCCAGAAAGTTCCGAGGGTGTTAATACAGCAGGCACGTTGGCTTCAATGTTTGGTATTTGACAGTCCACAGAACTGCACTTAACTCTCACAATTCTGCCACAGCTCTGCGGATTGTTTGGGCAGGACCTATAACCTGCCTCCCCTATTAAATGGTTAAATAGAAATTTGGGTTCATTCTGATTTAAATGTTCTGAGCTCACAATGACATCAGTCTGTGATGGGCTCGGCTCCACCTGCCTTTCTGCCTTGTTGGTCTGACTCACTGAAATGGAGTCCTTGGCGGTGGCCCCGCCACTGCCCTCTGTGGTCCCAAGGTCTCTGTTTTTACAGAGTCCCCTTGGGTGAGTCTCAGGACCACAGCAGGCTTTGTGTAAGGCTCCAGCGCTTCTGCAGACCAACGATGATGGCTCTACCGTCTTTGGAAGATGCTCTTCGAGGCTCTGAAGACTGTGTACACTGGTCTTAGTGATTTTTTCTTGGGCCTGAATGTGCTGCACTGGGTGGAGGAAGAAACTCCTGGGCAGAGCATTCTGGGCTCCAGGCGGTTTTGCCCTGCACTGTAGGCCAGGACAGGGGTGGATGTGTGGGGCTGGATGCACGAAGCCCTCGGGGGCTTGGTGTGCTGCCTTCAGAGGCGCCAGGCTGTTCTGGACGTGCACAAAGCTGCCGGCAGTGGGAGCACACTGGCGGCACAAACAGTCGCCCATCTGCTGGCAAGAGGGCGGGCCATATTTCAAATGTTTGTAGGCATTTGGGCAGCTGCATCTCTGATTCAGAGAGAAGAAGTGACACATGGTGTGCTGTTCAAGAGAGGCCTGCAACAAGGCAGGGCTCGTTTCATTTTTGGTGCTTTTGTTAAGTTCACTGTTGTAAGCTGCGTGGACAGGCAGCCCTAAGTGCCTTGCCTGGCTGCTAAAAAATTCAGAGCAGATGTGGGTCTCGTCATAAGTGGTCTTCTCAGAGGCTGTGCAGCTGTGGGCTGCCAGAGGTTCCAATTCATAAAACTCGTGTTCCATTTCTGATGTCTGGCCCCTGGGATCTAAATGATAAGCATTCAGGGTGTGTGTCTTGCTTGGTCCCTTGTCACCAGGACTTGCAGACAAGGCGTGGGAGAAGGCACTGCACTGGAGTTTTTTAGGTAAAGGGATCTGACCGCAGGTCCCCTGCGGCCCAAGGCACCGGCACATGCATTGGAAAAAGAAGGTGGCAAAAGCCCAGCTAATACACATGATGAGCATCATGAAGGTGCCCAGCTGAGTGTAAGCCAGAACCGTAGAGGGCATCATCATGGCCCCCGCCACGAAGGTGGTCAGCGCAGCCATGGCGATGGCAGAGCCCATGCGACTCAGAGAGAAGATCACCTTCCCTTCTCGGTCAGCATCTGGGGCCAAGCGATAAGCCACCCCATAATGGACAGCAAAGTCTACAGATAGGCCCACAGCCACCGAAATGGTGACTGACTCCAAAACATTCAGCTCCCAGCCCAGCAGGACGAGAGAACCCACGGTGACAAATATAGTTCCGGCAATCGAAATGATGGCGTAAAGGCTTATGATGATGTTCCAAGTGGTCAGCAGCATCACGCTGAAGGCCACGGCCACGGACAGCCCCATGGCAATGAGGGTGCCATCGGAGAGGCTGTCCTGGAGGTCGTAGAACTCCAGATTGCTGACAAACCAGCCGTGGCTGAGGCCCTCAGGGGCAGAACTCAGCTCATTGGAAATCCATGAGTCCACCTCTTTATAAAACTGATGCATCTTTTCATAAGCCAGGGTGAAGAGGTAGGTACTCTGGAACTCTAACACAACTGCCCTGATGGTGTCATTGATGTCAAACCTCGGCCCTGGGGTCTTGCTATCTAAGTGGTAGCCTGTGCTCCTCTCCAGCTCCATGATGGCTCTCTTGATGCACAGTTCGAAAATCTCCTGCTTGTAGGGGAAGCTCCAGTGGCTGCAGCATGGGTACAGGGCAGGCTCATCGCAGTCCTGGTTTTCCATCCACTGCTTAAAGGTCTCGATGAAGCAGCTGGTGAAGTCCTGTTCGTCGGTCTGGTAAAAGAAGGTCTGATTTCTCAGTTTTTGACAGAAGTGCAAAATCCAGACCTGCGAAGCCGGACTGGCGATGTTGAAGGCGCTGTCCAAGGTCAGCTTCCCTTTGCTCTTAGGGTTTAGGGGGTTGCCGTTGTCCTCTGGGGATACACCCCAGATGACCGTGATGGGCATGTGGAGCTCCTCTCCGTGGTGGACGCGCTCGAACATGAACAGCTTTTTGTACTCGGCGTCGTAACGTTCGAAAGGATGGGACGACCTAAACACCTGAAACTCGGACAGCTCCAAGGAGGGCAGCTTCATCTTTGGGTTTATGCAGACGATGTAGGCCCCGCCCACCGTTAAGGCCAGGAACCAGAATAGCCAGAGGTAGCGAAACTTAATAACAATGCACGGCAGGACTTTTTCAAAAAAAATTCGAGATGCTTCTGAAATGGCAAAAAGGACTTTGTGGCACTTCTGACAGGCCACCGTCCAGCAGCTTTTGTTGTCGTAAATCTGCTGCTGGGGCTTCTTGAAACAGCTGAAGATATTAAGCAGGTACCGCTCGTGCAGGACAACCACCGCCGGAAGCCACGTGACCATCAGCACGTAATTGACGAGGATGGCTGTCCCCGCATAAACCCCGAAGCATCTGATGGCTGTGATGTTGCTCACGTAGTTGGCGTAAAAGGCAGCTGCCGTGGTAAAACTGGTGACGAACATGGACAGGGCAGCGTGCTGCAGAGTGATGCTCACTGTCTCTGATGTTTCCGCATGAGGCTTGTCAAATTTGGTGTAGTTCCAGACGTCACATAGGACAAAAGCATCGTCTGCTCCAATGCCCACCAGAATAATGAGCGCGGTGAGGTTCATAAAAGGGAAAAATTCAAAGTTAAACACCACGCGGTAGAGAAAATAGGACACGATCAAAGAACTGATGATGGCAAACATCGTCATCAGGGTGATGAACATGGACCTGGTGTAGATGCACATGACTAAAAGGACGATCACCATGGCGATGGCGGGATACACCGTATCCATCAGAAGATAATCCTGAAACAAGCTGTGCTTGATACCAAACTCAATGCCGGTGACAGTGGTGACGCCGTCGGATGCGTTCCAGTTTTCGAAGTTGTCCAGGTAGATGTTCATCATGCTCTCGCCTTTCTCGGTGGGCGAAAAGAGCATGCTGTACTTCAGAGCGGGTGTGTAATCGGCTGTCTTCGGGGCCATGAAGTCCTTGTCCACCAAGTAGTGGAGGATCTGGTACACGGCGTTGTACTTGGTGCATTTCCGCGGCACATTGGTGCACTTGAGCTGGTCCTTCCTCCGGGCCGCCATGTCCCAGCAGTCTGGCTCCAGGGTGCCGTTCTGGTAGTGTTTGGCGCAGGTCCGGAGAAGCTTCAAGGTATGAGAGACGTCGCGCTCCACGATTTTCTGGCAGGATGATCTGTTGTTCAGAATAGCGATGTAGTTCCCCAGCGTCCAGCTGGGGCAGCAGGAAGCAGCCGTGGTCCTCTGGCAGAGATCGCCAAACTGCGGGTGCGATCGGATCTGCAGAGACAGAGACAGGCGGAAGGACTGCCGTTTAAAATCGGTTCATGCAAAGGTCTGAAGGACGGCGGCCTTGAGGGGCAGGAAAGTTACCGGAGTTACAGAATCATCCTCTGGACGTGTCAGTTTGACTACAAGGTGAGACTCCCTCCCCAACCCCACCCCACCCCACCCCACCCCTGTCCCCAGTCTGCTTTCTCCGGATACAGAAGGCTTTGTTGTTCCGTTGCTCAGTCTGACTCTTGGTGACCCCATGGACTGCAGCACATCAGACTTTCCTGCTAGGTCACTTCATTTTGAACAGTAAACTACTATTTGGGGATGACATCCAAGTGTGAAACAATTTCAATCAATGCCAGTTTGGTTTCAAAAAGGAGATAAAATTAACACCTCTTTGGTAAACAAGCCCTTTCAAAGTCACTTTAAAAAGCAATTAAATGGATAGGCTGTGAAGCATATGTATGAACACCTACTGGATTAATTAAGAGAACAATTGCCCAATTGATACATGAAATGAATTTGTGGCTTTACCTAAAATTTCTGGTGATCAGTATGAAATATTTGGTGACAGAGGTACTATATTTCCATCATCTTAGGTGGAGGCAAAGATGATATTCTCTAGAAAACTGTCAGTGAACCTCAAAAAGTGATCCTGATAATAATATCAGAAGCAGATGCTAAAGATACATGAAAAACCTGGAATAAAATGGTTTCCTGATACATAAGTAGAAAGGGGAAATGTTCCTAAATTAAAATGATATATGTATGATTTTAAATAAACATATACAGGTAATAAAATACTTAAGTGGGAATTTATTTCTTCCACAGCCTTCAAAGTTTATTCAAGTTGGCTAACCACCCCTCCCTCTTTGGGGAACTTTCTGTTTGGTAAACAGAGGTCTGCTGCATATTAGTAAGTAACAATTCTGGATTTAATGTGGACAGTATTTCATTTGCAACACTATTCTTGGAGAAGGCTTTTCTTCTTATGGCTGTTCTTATAGAAAATTGAAATCTGTTCCAATGCCAAAGGTGGCATTGGTAAGGTTAGAGTGAAGCCTGCACAATCCTATTGCTTTAAAAACTACAAAGTACATGAATGGCCCCTCTACCCTGAGGCTGAGAGTAAGAAATACCCTCCTGCTCTAGAGCCTGTCCAGAGACTTCTCTGGAAGCGCCAGGGCTAAAGACGACCCACCCCTATCACTTTCCTCATCTCTACCTACCAAAGGTTGTTCCAGGGAAGAAACTCCAAAGTTCAAGAAGGGCTTCAGTATTTTTTTTCTAATGAGAGTAAAACCACCCTTTCCCTTTTTTTTAAAGTGTGTGTGTGCGTGCTCAGTCATATCCGACTCTCTGCGACCCCATGGACTGTAACCCACCAGGCTCCTCTGTCCTTGGGATTTTCCTGGTAAGAATACTGGAGTGGGTTGCCATTTTATCAATCATGCGCTAAAATATTTTCTCAAAGTAGAGACGTTGGGACAAGTCATCTTTAGAACTCAGACTTATCCAAGAACTAAGTTACTTGTAACTCACTAAGCCCTGGCGATCAGCATACTTTACTGGGACTTATCCTGTAAGGGGCAAAGTGTAGATGAAAGGAGATTGGCCACATACTGGGAACTGCTGAAGTTCTCCGACCTGCACGTAGGGATTCATTCTACTATTCTACTTTTGCATCTGTTTGATAATTTCCATAATAAAAAGTGTGTGTGTGTGTTTTTTAAAGATACTCTATAATGTATAGTGAAGTCGCTCAGTCGTGTCCGACTCTTTGCCACCCCATGGACTGTAGCCTACTAGGCTCCTCTGTCCATGGGATTTTCCAGGCAATAGTCCTGGAGTGGATTGCCATTTCCTTCTCCAGGGGATCTTCCCAACCCAGGGATGGAACCCTGGTCTCCCACATTGTAGACAGATGCTTTACTGTCTGAGCCACCAGGAAAGTCCAAAAAGATACTCTATTGGGAGTTTAAAAAAATGAATCAAAGGGCTGTTATACAGTGTACTAAAATAACGCTGATTTTAACAAAGGCTTAATTTTCAAGCTCATTTTTAGAGAGTGATAATTACTGGACATTTCATAAAACAGGATAATTAACATTTAATTGTTCCTAGGTAAAAACATTCACATAAGCTCACTCAGGGGGAACTGAACCACCTAATAAATAACAGGAAATCCTGGAATAGCATCTCTCAGATAACCAGCTTTATCCCGTAAAGAAATAACAGGCAAGTCCCTGGGCTCAGCCCACTGAATTGAAAGAAAGGTAATGCATAGTGTTTGACAGTTTTCAGATGGAAGAAAATGAACTGTATCCATTACAAAACCCACTATCAGCTAGAAGGAACATATCTGTACTTGTCCCAATAACCAAATGCCAAACATAAAGGAAACAGGGTTGCCAGCTAAAACTGGGAAAAAGGCACAGAATTCTGTCCTTGACTAACCTTTTCAAAGAATTGCAGAGGGTTTTTTATGTGTGTATCTGACCAGAGATTAAAAAGTTGGACATGATAAACACAGACCAAATACAACTTTGATGGCTGCTATAAAAAATAAATGCTAATGAGCCTCTGGAGGGCCAATCCTCAAATTCAAAGGTGATGCTGGCTGATGTACAACCTTTGGAAAACAGTTTTTGAGGACTGCTTTAGAGGGTAAAAAATAAGGGCAGAGAATAGACATTTATCCTGAGTTGGATGCCAGTGCCCTAAATCTAAAGGCATGGAGCTCAAGGGTCATCTAGGCTTTCAGGGAGTGATGCTGTATGTCCCCATCCATCCATCCATCCAAAAGAAAAAATATTTATTGAGCACCTAGGCAAGACAACACTCCAGTCCTCTCGCCTGGAAAATCCCATGGACGGAGGAGCCTGGTGGGCTGCAGTCCATGGGGTCGCTAGGAGTCGGACACGACTGAGCAACTTCACTTTCACTTTCATGCATTGGAGAAGGAAATGGCAACCCACTCCAGTGTTCTTGCCTGGAGAATCCCAGGGACGGGGGAGCCTGGTGGGCTGCCGTCTCTGGGGTCGCACAGAGTCGGACACGACTGAAGTGACTTAGCAGCAGCAGCAGCAGGCAAGACAAACAAGGCAAACCACTCCTGCCCTCAAATTGCTCGTGGTGAGGTGGGGAAATCAGACAAGAAAAGCAATGATGACAATTCACATGAGAAGCAACATATTATGTTTAAGAGTCTATGTGAACCTGGGGACAGAGTGCCAAAGTCTGCAAGTGCAATGAGACAGAAGCACGGCTTAGTCATCTGGGATGGAGACACCCCAATAGAGAGTCATATGTTACACTGTGGGGCTGAAAGCGCTTGGCAAGCAGGTGTATCTTCATGCAGAACGCAGCTGTATCTTTGCATATTTTTGCCATCATAGGAATGATTTTGAAATCTTTGAAGTTTATAAAAATAAGGATGGAGTTTCTGAGAGCCATATCTTGCAGCTCTCATGAGGGATGCCCTTTTCATTCTAGATATTCACAGATGGGAGTTTTAGGAAATCATTTTGCTTGTGTGGTGATAACACGCCTTTTCACACTTCCCTGGTCAGATGGGAGCAGGGGTGGAGTTGCCTTCAAATAGAGAAAAAGAAGAAACCAGCATAGTTTAAATGATACCTTAACTTTCAAATCTAATGGCCAAGTTGGAGATATGGTAAGACGCTGAGAAAACAATAAAGGCAAGAAAATTAAGCCTTTAATACCAGATTCAATCAACTGCTGGACTCTCACTCCCCACGTGACTAAGTTCCTCATGTATAAAAGTTGAAGGGAGCCTAGAGATGAAAGAAAAAGCAAGGGCTCCACAGCTCTCTTTAAAACAAGCATCAGGGAACTTCCCTGGCAATCCAGTGGTTAAGACTCTGAGCTTCCACTGCAGAGGGCTTGTGTTCAATCTCTGGTTGAGGAACTCAGATTCCCCCATCACATGCAGCATGGTGCAGCCAAAATGTAAAAACAAACAAACAAACAAAATCTCCAAGCATCAAGAAACACATTTCTAGAATCTTCTAAGCTTCAGAGGAGGGGGGTGTATTCCAGCTGTCCACAAAAGCTACCTAAGTAAAAACGGTTTTAGGTACCAAATTTCAAATCCCTACTACAAGCTGATTCCTCTGAGCACCAACGTCTACAGTGTACAAAGACTAAAACCAGGGTAAAGAGTTTCCAGCAGAGTCAAGATTAGAGGCACAAACATCTTTGTTACTAATGACTCTCTGCCAGCATGCCCCACAGGAATGCAGAAGTACAGGAAAAAGTAATGAGGAAGATCAGGGGAAGCAACTGAGTCCCCTTTTGAGAGAGTCTCAGACATCAAGCATTTCTGTGAGGAGACAGGTGTAGCATCAGAAACAGAAGCTCTACACTCTGGAAACTAGTACCATCTGAACTGTGAGTACAAGTGCCATGTAATTTAAATGGGAACTGGTGTTTGAACTCAATGTGCTATCAACACAGGCAGAAAACAGTTGAAACACCTGGTCTCATGGTGACATTACACTGATTACTGGATGCTTTCTGGAGTTAACTGACCAACGATTAAGCTCTTCTGCTCTGGATCATTTCATATGTGTCTCATTCAACTTGATCGTTGTTAATAATCAAGTGCTTAGGTACGATAGCAAGGATTTGAGGGGGGGAAAAAAGGAAAGGCTGTTAAGTGGCCTCAGGACCATAACAAATAAAAATT
This sequence comes from Bos grunniens, assembly GCF_055505025.1. Taxonomy (NCBI): domain Eukaryota; kingdom Metazoa; phylum Chordata; class Mammalia; order Artiodactyla; family Bovidae; genus Bos; species Bos grunniens. Next base: position 54,589,372 of record NC_141180.1, read on the forward strand.
TGTTTGCTCAAAGCACCATAACAAATAAAAATACCCAAAGGGTCTTGACCTGGGAGACTCAAAAAGGTACAGTAATAATCTGAAATCTAAACCATTAACCACTAGATATTATTCCCCGATGGCTCAAGCGGTAAAGAAGCTGCCTTTAATGCAGGAGACACAGGAGACGTGGATTTGATCCCTGGGTCGGGAAGATCCCCTGGAGGAGGAAATGGCAGCCCACTCCAGTATTCTTCCCTGGGAAATCCCATGGACAGAGGAACCTGAAGGGCTACAGTTCATGGGTCGAAGAGTCAGACACGACTGAGTGTGCACACAAGACATCACTAAATATATTATCTCTGTGAGAAACATGTTGTTCTAGGTTCACAGCAAGAGTTTGAGGCTAGAATACAAGGTCATTTGCAATTGGCAAAAATAGCATTTAATTTAAAATGCTCAAATTACAACCATATTCCTTGAGGTAGAATTTCAGGACCTTGGTTATGTTTATTCATTTATTGGTATGTATCTGTCAGTGGCTTGACCATTCATTCAGATGCGTCTTTAGGTCTGTTCCTCACATTTTCACAAGAGCACTACAAATCGTTATGTTCTTCCCAGGGAGTACAGGCTTGAAGTCACAACTAAACATTCTTATGATGAGCTCAGTAGAGGGAAAAAAAGATAAGCAAAGTACATCTACTTTTTTCAGTAGTTTAAATTTTGCAGATGCTTCAAGCCAAACCATTAGAAACCACGTATTGAGATTTCATTGCTTTATCTCTTGTAGAAAAGCTTCCTGTATATCTCAAGTACCAACCTACTTGAGATATGGTTTACAAACCAAGTAAGAATCAATACCGCACCTCTCGTAAACCTGCTAAACCTTCTGTTAAGAACTTTCTTCAGAATATCATACTTCTTTTGGAAGTATGGGAACAATCCTTTTCTGTCTTAGTATGAAGGCAAGATGGGTTTCTTCTAAAAAACAAACTTGTCACTCTATTTAAGTGACTTTTGTCTCTGACCATGAATTCTTCTTTGCTGTGGTTGCCAGGAAGGTTAAAGACAAATTTGAAGCTCACCACCACGCAAATACACAGAATTGTGGGGTATGCATTATTGTATGTCCAATCTCATCCTTAGCTTTATTTTCCACCCACTATTGTTCCTTCAAGTAATTCATTCAATTATTTATCCTTTCTGTATGCCTTTTTGTAAGATTCCTATTGGTGCTGATATTTTATCATCTGAAATATACTCATATATGTATATATAATATACTCTTCACTTATGAAAGCTGTAATGGCACAGTACTGCTTACTGGCTTTTGAGTTTATTAAAAATCTAAGATGTGCTCATAGAATAAATTGCTAGCTTTTTAAAAAAGGTACTTATTCTATTCTAGGCCATGATGATTCTTTGAGGTTCATTTGAGTGGGAAATGGTACATATAGCAGAACAATGCAAAAGATAAATGGGAGAGGGAGCAGTAACCTGCATTATGGGAGCATAAAGAATGGAGGGTAAAGGCAGAGACTCTAGAATTAGACTTTTGTTGTTTAGTTGCTCAGTCATGTCCGACTCTTTGAGACCCCATGGACTGTGGCTTGCCAGGCTCCTCAGTCCATGGGATTTCCCAGGCAAGAATACTGGAGTGGGTTGCCATTTTCTCCTCCAGAGATCTTCCTGACCCAGGGATCGAACCCGCATCACCTGTATTGGCAGTGGCATTAAGACTTATCTGGGTTCAAATCCTGCACCTGTCAGTTACCACTTGTGTGAACTTCCTCATCTGCAAAACAGGCAAAATGAGTGTTTCATTCCTAACACTGTTGTGGGGATTAAATGAAATAATTCATTAAAGTGTTTAGAATACTTCCTGACAAATATCAATAACACTCAAAAAACATCAACTGTTAATCAACTGAGTGAATTCAATCACTTTCGTGTCTTCAAGGGAGGGAAGGTCTAAAGATGAACTTCAAGGATAGGAATAACAGGGTCTAAGAGGTTAATGAATTGTTTTCATCCAAGGTGTGATTATAAAGTAACCAGACTGGCTTAACTTCTCTAAGCTTAACTGCTCATCTGTTAAAAGGTATTATTCCAAGGTCACAGGTTTACAGTGGGAGATGTAAAATTCTCAGCATAAAGCCTCACACACAGCAAGTGTTCTCCAAAGTTAGAGTCAACTTTCTGTATGAGAACGATTGTAACCCATAACAGGGAGAAATATGCTCAGAGTAGCTTTCAAAAATCCACTGATCGTTGTAGAACAGAACAAAATACGACAAAAATGGTTCACTGATGAAGAAACTGTAGGCTGTTTATAGATGGTTTGTGACTTTGGTCTATTTGGGGTTGCACAGAGACAAGATGGCACTCACAGAAAATCCTGATATCCTCATCAATGCAAAAGTTATTTTCAAAATATATAAATGGCCTCTTGGAATGAAGAATGAGGTCAGGAGATCTGGGACCAACTAACTAGGTGACCTGGGTAAGCCACTCAGTTCTCAGAAGGTCCTTTTATCCGCACAGGGATAGTGCTGGTCTGTGGGTGACCTCAAAGGGTCCTTTCGCCTCCTATGCATTAAAGAACTCTATTAATAGAACAGGTGATTTCCCTGGATTGTCAGGCTAGCTCTTAGAGCATGTGATTAGATTTTCAACTGACAAGTGATTTTACATTTTATTGGGTTTCATGCTGGAGTTTCTCACTTGACAATGCTCCATGGTCAGGTAGACCAGCCGAAGTTGATAGTGATCAAATTGAGACATTAATTGAGAATAGAAATATGCTCAGAATATAAGTTCCTTTTCCGCCTTGTTACTGTGCTTGGACGAGGCCATTAGTGACCTTAGATAGCAGTTTCTACTTGGAGAACCTACATCTGAACACATGAAATTGACTGCTCTTCCAAGCCTGGTAGGTGACTTTATTTTTTTTTGGTGCTCTACAGAAGATTAGGAGTGGAAGTGCCTGTCTTCTTATATCTTTATGTCCTGTTAAAGCATTAAGGTGTTCAGAATTCAGAACAATCTGGATTGGATTACTCAGGCCATTTCCATAGATATTGTATTTATGTTCTTTGATGTCCTCTCCTAGCCTGTGCCCTAAATTTTCCTTTGAGGTCACCGGCCAAAAGGATCCATTGATTGCCAGAAAGGTGAGCATTTCATTGCATAATTAAGATGCTGACAATTGCCTCAGGGGGAAAGTGGAGTGAACAATGAAACTAGGAAAGAGAAAATACAACAAAAGAAGAAAAAGGCTTAACTATTATCCTGAAAGGAAATAAGCTGTGAAATAACACAAAAGACTATCAAGGACAAAGAACATGAGTGGGAAAGAAAGAGATCTTTATTAAGGAAGATGGTATGTTTTAAAGGTGGGGAAACAGAAACACTTTGATCCTGGGGTCGGAAAGAATGCAAAGCCATTCTCCTGGTGTTTATTCTTCAGTAGGTAAGCCACTTAAGTGCTTTCATCTGATCAGGCACCAGGCTCAGCAGTAAAAGGAGTTTCAGAAATATAACCTTATTTGTGCTGAACAGATTTCAGTTTTACTTTACATACCCTTGAATTATCTACATTGCACATTGATTTAATTGCAGGTAAATTCCACAATGTCTCCCCTCCAGCTGAAGTAAACACTACTCTGGAATATCGGTCACCTGGTGACAGGGGAAAAAAAAAAGAAAAAAGTTTATAAATTATTCATTTATTTCAGAAGACTCAGCATTCAGAAATAATTCAAACTGGGAAACCACATGGGCAATTCATTAGCAGTGGGGAATCCTGTCTTTCATTAAATTCCAGGAGAAAAATGTAAAAAAAAAATTTTTTTTTAAATATTGCTTTAGCTCAAAGCCTTTGTAGACTCACTGCATCTTAAAAATCATAGCAGTTATGTAACATATCTAGTTCTGATCAGACTGTAATTAGGAAGAACAATACATAAGAACTTTTGGCAGAAAATCAATTGAATGCCTCCCTCTTAATTTCACAACATATCACCACAGTGGTATATAAAATCAAAGAATGAGGCACCAGTGCATATCAAGAATGGATTATAGGGGTGTTCTCTGTGGCAGCTAACTAGAGAGCAAAGATGGCAAGCGATCAATTTTAAAGCACTAACAAAAGTCAGCTAAACACAGAATGCTAGCCAGGATCACAGACATACTCGTCATTCTTGCTAAGTGCTCCGAGTTCTAGAAAAAATATTTTGAGAATCATACTGTTACAAAATACATCTCCGAACAAGGGAGGCTGTGTGATATCCTGGGAAGAACACTGTCTTTAGAGTGAAAACTGGGTTGTAACCAGCTTCTGTCATTTATTAGCTAGGTGACCTTAGGCAACTAACAGCTTCCCTGAGCCTCAGTTCCTCATCTGTAAAATAAAGACAGCAACACTTTCTCAAGAAGGTGTTGAGAATTAAATGAGATACTGAAAAACAGGTGCTCAATAAGTACTGTTTCTGCTCCCTCAGCCATTAAAAAATTAACATAAGTGAATTGAAACAAAGTAGGTTAATTTCATATGATCGAAAATGCCAAATGGTGCGAACAAAGAAAATCAATTTGCAAATTTATGAATAAAGCTTTATTACATGAGCATTTATTAATGGTCACAAAGTTTTCTTTAGTAAACTCCTGTCTTCAAGACAAAGACCCTGAAGTTTGAATAGATATAGAAACATCTAAGACCCAATCAGGTCCCCTAGTGATCTAAGAAGATAAGACAAAAAACACATCTTAGAAGGATTTTCAGCAACAACAAAAAAAGCTGAAACCAAAGGAGTTTCGATGTTAATATTCACTTAATCAGAAATTGAAGTTATCACAATTCCTCACTTGTAACCATGAGGGCTAATCAATGACATACAAAATTAAACATGTTTCTCTGAGGCCCTGAACTCTTCTTTCCTGGCAGCTCGAGAGAGCCTGGTGGGCTGCCATCTATGGGGTGGCACAGAGTCAGACACGACTGAAGCGACTTAGCAGCAGCAGCAGCAACAGAGGAACCAGGCTGACTCTAGGCGACAGCAGATTTTGTTTAGTGAATTTGCTGCCAACATTTAGAGATCTGTGATGCCATACTGAAATCAGGATTCCTGGCCTCTAGGGATTTCTTACAATATATGGGCCCTCATTTTTTCAAGGCCGTATTCTGCCATATACTCTTCAATCACCATCACTTCCTACTGTCTTAACTCAGTTCACTTATCTCATCCATAAATAAGCTGAGTCGCTGAGGCACGCAAGCTTTGAACCTCTGGACTTTATTTGTTCGTCTTTCTTCCACTAATGCCTAATGACAAGGCAGGCACAAGAAGGCTATTAATACAGGTGTTTTGACAGTAGATTATTTCAGGGTTCAATCTAAAAATATGTACAAGGAGTTTTTTAAAATGACTTGAAATATTGAGCAAGGTCAATAATTTTATTAGATTTATATCTGTCTTAAAACTGGCTATAACACAATCCTCTCTTTCTTATTATTTTTTTCTTTTTCGCTCATTATTTTTTTTAATTATAGGTAAATAAATTCAGATTGCTGCTGCTGCTAAGTCGCTTCAGTCGTGTCCGACTCTGTGCGACCCCAGAGACGGCAGCCCACCTGTCCCTGGGATTCTCTAGGCAAGAACACTGGAGTGGGTTCAGATTAGTGGTTGACTAACATAGAGAAGTAAAATTACAAGTTAATTAAACAAAATCTCTTGAAGCATGATAGAAACAGTAAAGCTGTGTGACCAGTCACATACACCCAGACAGTCTAGGTTATCAGTCACGTTCAATCCCAGGAAACTTAGAGAGGTTTGTCATTTATGATACTACTCACTTGGAACGTCACAGAAAAAGCTGTCCTTGTGGAAGTTCCAGTCAACTTCTCTCTTCTCTCTTTCATAATGATCGTCTGACCACCTATCATCCCGATGGCTGAAATAGAACACAATTTGATCTTCAGTCAAGTCCTCACCATTCCAAGGATGAGAAGCCTACTGGTAACAATACTGCCTCAAAGTCATGACCTATTTAGTGCTTGGTATGAAGTTGGACGGATGGGCATAAGCAACCACCATTAATTTTCTCACTTCTGAAAAAGGAAAACAAACAAACAAAACAAAACAAACCCAAACCCAAACATTCACTAACAGACAACACAATCTTAAAAGACACTGACAATTTCGACACATTCAGTGGTAAAGATTTTGAGCCACACATTTTAGATGTAATCGTTTTGCGCAGGCAGTGTTTATAAGTGGAATTCATTAGCAGTGTTTTGTCTAAAAGTTAATAAATGGTTACCTTTTGGCTTGTTCATCTGCATATTTAAAGGGGTAATTTGCTAATGTTGCTTTGTATCCTGTATTTTTCACCATGTTATTCCATGTGACCAGTCTCTGGCCTATTGCAGTCCCTCTTGGTTCAAAACCCTAAGGCAAAATATTACAAATTCCCATTAGTGTACTTCATTTCAGGCTAAGTATAGTTATAACAGCTTGGGAAGGCAATGTCAAGGTGATGGATAGCTTTCAACAGAAAATAAATACGTTCCTCAGAGCTACTCCAGAGGTGAACTGCATTAAAACAAGATGATTTGACATAATAATGATCACCTACTTACTGTGACAAAACGGCCTGATTCTTTGGTATGTTACATATCTCAGCAAAGAGGAGGATAAAAAACTTATCTGAAGCTTCTCTTCCATATGCATCCCTAGCATTTAGTAAATACTTATTTTTTTTTTTTTTGTAAATACTTATTTTTATATTATAAAACATCATGGTCAAATTAAATTATGTTATGCATGCTTTACAAAGAGTTTATTGTTATCATTATCCTCATTCATATTTTCCTCCCTATTCCACACCCAAGGGACATCTTTCAAAACTTAAAAACAGACCCTGCTCTCTCTTGCTGCTGCTGCTGCTAAGTCGCTTCAGTCGTGTCCAACTCTGTGCGACCCCATAGACGGCAGCCCACCAGGCTCCCCTGTCCCTGGGATTCTCCAGGCAAGAACACTGGAGTGGGTTGCCATTTCCTTCTCCAACGCATGAAAGTGAAAAGTGAAAGTGAAGTCGCTCAGTCGTGTCTGACTCTTAGCGACCCCATGGACTGCAGCCTACCAGGATCCTCCATCCATGGGATTTTCCAGGCAAAAGTACTGGAGTGGGGTGCCATTGCCTTCTCCTTGCTCTCTCTTAGTAACACTGAAATTCCTTTAACTTCCTCGGGAAAAAAAAGGTGATATTCTGGTTTTAAAGATTTTGTGAAAATGTTTTTATAGTCTGCAGATTCTCCAATTTACAGCTTTTTAGCTTAACATGGAGACCAAGAAACAGATTTCCAGATTTTTGAAGGTGGGCAAGTTCCTTGACCGCCTTTGAGAACCTGAGAATACAAACAAGTCTTTCCTCTTTCAGAAAGTGACTATACTTACTGATGGCTTGAGAAGGTTTCAAAAGAGAGGGTACTAGATAGCATAAGACAAAGTGTCCTAAAATGCTTAATCTTTTGAGATGATCGAAGGCTAAATAAAATAGATGAGCAGATTCTATTGGCTCAGTTTTCCTTACCAGCAATGGATCAGAGAAATCAGGAAGCTCTGGCACTAATACTCCAACCAAGGCGCAGACCACGATGAACACCGTGCACATGCCCAAGACAACCACAGGCCAGTCTGCTATCAGGGCTGCGTAACTACAAAAGCAGAGAGAGATCACAGAGAAAGCCACTTAGAAGCAGAGTAAAGTTTTTTCACTACCTAACAGCAATTTGTTAATTCTTCCTACTTCAGACATAGTACAGGTATTTATCAATGAAAGAGCTAATGAGATTATAAACTGTTGTTCCTCAGTTGCTAAGTCGTGTGTGACTCTTTGTGCCTCCACGGACTGTAGTATGCTAGGCTTCCCTGTCTTTCACTATCTCCTGGAGTTTGCTCAAATTCATGTCTGTTGAGTCAGTCATGCTATCTAACCAACTGAAAGTGAGCATAATGTCCATTTCTGACAAGTAATATTTCATTGCTGTATCTATGCCTAGGAAAAAGATCTTGAATCTACACTTTCTAAGTGGAAAAAAACATATTTTAACAGAGGCTCCATCCTCTTTGCAGTCTCTTCCAGAACTTTTGTTTCTCCAGTTATTCCTTTCTTCCTACTTTCACTCCATCACTTCTTGAAAAAGAACCCAGCCCATAAATAGGTTCAGGTAAAGCTTTAAGAATTGTTATTTTAGATGCTATTTTAGATGTCCAACTCTTTGTGACCCCATGGACTGTAGCCTGCCAGCCGCCTCTGTCCATGGAATTCTTTAGGCAAGAACACTGGAGTGGGTTGCCATTTCCTCCTCCAGGGGATCTTCCCGGCCCAAGGAACAAACCTGCGTCTCCTGCACTGGCAGACAGAGTCTTTACTGCTGAGCCACCCGGGAAAGCCTGTAAGCCTTAAGAATAACCAAACCAAACTGAAACCTCCCATAAACCTATTAACCTTCCTTTTAGTTAAAACAAAAAGTTGGACACAGAACAATAATGAACTTATCCACTAGACTGTGAGCTACATGAGGGCAGAGACTTTTGATTTGATTGAGTGGTTGATTTAGTACAGTATTAGTGCCCTCTTCTTTTTGCTAAACATTTATATACTTTCTTCTTTGAAAATTATTTTTTATTGGAGTATAGTTGTTTTACAATATGTGTTAGTTTCTACTGTACAGCAAAACCAATCAGCCATACACATATATACATCCCCTCCCTTCGGAATTCCTTTCCATTTCAGGTCACCACAGTGCACTAAGTAGAGTTCCCTGTATGTTCTCATTGGTTATCTATTTTACACACAGTATCGGTAGTATGTATATGCCAATCCCAATCTCCCAATTCCTCCCATCCCCTCTTCTCCCTTGATATCCACACAGTTGTTCTCTATGTCTGTGTCTCTATTTCTGCTGTGCAAATAGAAAACTAATATAGATGATCCTGTCTGCAGAACAGTGTCTTTTAAAAGGTGCTTGGTCACTATCTATTGATTAGATGAACAAACACCCATGTATCTATCTTCCCTCAATTCTCTAATCACCATGGCCTGGCTGTGGTTTCTTACTACATCTCAGAAACTCCTCTCTGTTACCAAATCCCACAGTCAAGTCATTTCCCCCAATACCCTTCCCATACCCTCCTTCACTATCTTCCACTGAAAGACCTGTTTCTGGGCCCTTCCGTAAGATCTTGGACCAGGCCTTCCTAACCTGATGCTTGCAGATCTTGCTAACAACTTACTGCTTAATAGAAGTTGACTAAATTGAACTCTTCTAAAATTCAAAATGTATTCTGCCAACTTCAGGTTTCTTGAATTTTTATCAGAGAAGAAAAGAAACATCTAACTTCTGGACAATAACTCTTTAAGTCTCAACAGTGTTAGCTCATTGGGCTGCTGTGATGGCTATTTCTGGCTTATTTGAAATAGACTTCTTGCTCAGATATTTTGAGTTTCTTCTTCAAAATCACGCTGGCAGTTTAAAGAAAGCTTGTGGCTCTACAATTCTGAAAAAAGCTACAAGATGTCTCTAAGAATAGATGGCTGATTTTTATATTCTGATCGCTCAACTTCATAGATCTGGCTTCATGGAGATATTCACATTAAATAAAATATAACATAATTATGCTTTAAGGCAGCACTTGCACAGGCATTTTTCATTATTTTTCTTTTAAAAGCAACCTTAGGAGAATAAAGAATAATAGCTTGCACCCACTAAGAGTTCCAGTTGCTCTGATGCTTTACATAGATTATCATCTCACAGAATTCTCACAACAAATTTATGAGATGAAACTGAGGCATGGTCAGGTTGAATAACTTGTTCAAAGTCACAAGCTGGCCCTGGTCATGAAACAAGTATGTCCTTGGGATGTAATGTACAACACAGTAACTATAGTTAATAATACTATACTGTATATTTGAAAGCTGCTAGGGGAGTAGATTTTAAAAGTTCTCACTACAAGAAAGAAAAAAATTTTGTAACTGTGTGTAGTGATGAATGTTAACTAGACTTATTGTGGTGATTATTTCACAATACATATGAATATCCAATTATTATGTTATACACCTGAAACTTATATAATGTTACATATCAATTATATCTTTAAAAAAAAGTCACGAAGCTAGGAAGCCAGGTAGTCTGGTTTAAGAGTCTGGCTTCTTAGCTACTATGATATCTCTTGCTTCGAACACAAGAGAAACAAAAGCCATCAAGAATAAGTCAACTTGCCACAAACAGATGCTTTCCAAAACTGTCATTTAGGATTAAATTCCTAAGCCACACTCTTAATTTCTCTGTGCAAAATCATATAGACCCAAAGGACTTCAAGTTTGAACATGATTCACTAACGTAAATTCTGCATTTAAAAACTCATTAAGGAAAAATTATGCCAGATAAGGTGGAATAACTTAAGAATAATCCTGAATGTATTGAAAACACATAAATCAGAATATGTTGATTGTAGTTATTCAAATGTAAACACCAAGTGGTCAGAATCGTCCGTATTTCCAGAACACACCCAATGCTTATATTTTCTATACTTTATTTCCTCCTCCACCAAATGCAAACCAAGATGAAAGTAACTGGTTTGAAGCAATAAAATCCTTTGTCAATAGCACGTTTGAGACTTTCTGTTCATTGCTTCAGGTTTAAAAAAAAGTCCTTTACATTTTAGACCTTTAAAATATCAGCCCTATGAAGTGAAAAGGGCTCCAGGCTTACACAATTACTCATTATACTTTATATTAAATGGATCAATTTTCTTTCAAATAAACCAGAAGTTATGCATTTTTACCTACAAACATGTTATCAATAGAAGGCCATGGGCCCCAAATTGCTTAGTTTTCATACTGTGGTTTAATTTACCTATATAATGACTTTTTGTTTGTGTCTTGAAAAATCTGCACACATGCACAGCAATCTTAAAAACTCATTCAATAATTGCTTTTTCTTGCTTTTGAAAACATTTGGTTTTGATTTTACAGCACTGGTCTCTACCATATCTGTGCATGGACTACATATGGAAACTTTACGGTATTAGTGATTTCAGCACATTTCTTCCAAACACATTTAACCTTACCCTATTACAAATCCACTTCCTCACACAGCACATGTTTCACATGCTAACCTTTCTTTGAGACAACTGCTCGCACTTAAGAAATGGAATCACTATCCTGAGGACATCAAGCACCACGGGGGGAAAGCCCTAACTCTTTTGAGTAAATATTACTCAGACAGTGGTTTCTGCTAAATATCACACAGTAACTGAGGCCATTTCTGCTTCCTGCTGTCTATGCTAAGATGTTGTGTAACTACGGGCACCATGTGGGAAACAAAAGTTTCATATATAATATGAAACCCAGACAATGGTTGTAATATTATGACAAAATCTAATAAAGCAGGAAAATTGGAGAAGTAAAGGAAATTAAAAATGACCTATAAATCTTACAGCTACAGTTTTCTAGCTAATTCCCTTCATGATGCATCTGAGTTCAAGGTACATATTCTAAGTTTAAATTTGAATAAAGGACCTGTGCATTCTTTTCTCTGAAAAGTCAACTACACATGCATTGGAAGAATTTCCCAAAGGACCACTCTTTTACTATAATATGTTCCTCTGTATACCATGTAGTAATTGTCTTTCATCTGCCTGATCTAATTTTGTACATCTTTAGACCACACTACAACATAACTGTATGTGCCATCCACTTCTCTGGCTCCTGGATGACAGCAGGCAGTCTTTTCTTAATGACTGACTGACCAGGTGATGGTTTTCCTCAAGGCCCTACTGCTGTATCAGCTGCTTAGGTTAGGCCCGCAGCACTACCCATGGCACTGTTGGACTGGATTGGCCAGAAAGTTGGTTTGGGTTTTTTATTTGGTACAGATAAACCTGAATGAACTTTTTGACCAACCCAATATAAAAGAGCACATCATCATCTCAAGAGGTCACGTATCAAACAGCACAGATATGAAGGATTCATTCTCCTTCTATAAAACGACAGATAACAGAAGGAGCAGGGAGAATGGATTGCATTTGTGGGTGAACTGCAGATCTGAGTGAGTGGGCAGGCTGCCTAGCACCCTGGTCCAGGCTGTTCCTGCCCTGCTAAAGTTTTCATGAGGTATATCGACCTTGATGGCTCAAGAGATAAAGAATCCTCCCTGCGGTGCAGGAGACTTGGATTTGATCCCCGAGTCGGAAAGATCCCTAGAGGAGAACATGGCAACCCACTCCAGTATTCTTGCCTAGAAAATCGCATGGACAGAGGAGCCTGATGGGCTATAGTCAATGGGGTCGCAAGGAGTCGGACACGACTAAGCACACACATATACATGGGAAGTCCCTCAAACATACTCACAGATTCTCAGTCATGTTATTATTGGGTTTACTCTGGGAAAAGATCAGCAATAACTGTTAAAACAAATAAATGAAGTATCTTAGAGGGCGAACTTATGCTCATGTGACATTATAAGGGGGACCTGTTTTAAATGGACCATTTGTATTACAATAAGACCCTCCATAGTAAACTTTCCTCTAATCTTAGTTTACAAAGATCTTTTTCTTTTGACTTTTGCTGCCTTTCTGGAAACCCTCTCCTCTTTCTCCCCTTCCTTTCCGAGCGGAGAGCCAGGCTTTAGAGAGTATGAGTACCTAGGACCTGAGGCCTCTTTTCCTGACCAACTACCCCAGTCCTTAACCCTTAATAGCCTGGCTTTTGCTCTGGTGAGTCTTCTGAAACTGCCAATGTCAACTGTCTTGGTTTTCATCTTCTTTTACCTAAGAAATATTTAACACTTTAGCTATTGCTTGCTTCCTAAAAAAATCTCTTCCTCCTGTGTTTCTTCCCTTCTGTTTCCTTTAACATATGTTCCTTATCCCTCTTCTAAGGGTAAGCGTTTCTAAATGTTATTAATCCTAACTTTTCTAGTGGCATCAGCTATCAATTTAGTGGAATATTTGAAGTTTATGGAATTTCACAGAAGAAAACAGTACAGAACTCTTTCTTGTGAAGTAATAAACTCATTCAACAGTTAATATTACATAGTAAGGATGCAGGTTTTCTGGGAATAAAATCATAGTAGATATGGATATTATCCTCAAGGAACTTAGAGCCTAATTCAGAAAATCAGACAGGTACACAAATACCTACAGAACTAGGTCAATAGAGGTGTATGTTTACAGGGATACAGATAAAAAATTTTGTGAATTCTATGAAGGAAAAGATTACTGTCAGCTAGGGTGGGAAAAGGGAATCAGAAAAAGCTAATTTTAGGAAGAAGTTGTATTTACATGTGCGTATATTGAAAAGAAGAAATGAAAACTTTTAAAAATACAAATCTTTTAACAGAGAAAAATACATATGACTCTTCCAAAATGTAAGAGTTTTGGTCATTTAAGAAGATCCTATTATTTCCAGAAAAATGGAAATTCATTTTCTTCATGTGTCATATTTACTTTATGACACATTTTCGTATAACCTCTTTCCTTCATCTTTTTTCCATGTTTTTTGTTGCAAAATTGGGTAAAAAACAATGTAGTATATGCATACCATGGAATACCATTCAGTCTTAAAAAGGAAGGAACTTCTGATGCGTGCTCATGGATGACACTTGAGAACAATATGCTAAGTGAAATCAGATAGTCACAAAGGACACACGCTGCACTCTTCCACTCATATGAGATGTTAGAGTGATGGGATTAACAGAGACAGGGAAGAGCGGTGGTTGCCGGGAGCTGGGGGAGGAAGAAGCGAGCAGGTACTATTTAATGGGTACAGAGGTTCAGTTTTGCAAGTTGAAAAAAGTTCTGGAGACTGATGGTAGTGATGTTTGTACAGTAATGTGAATGTACTTAATGCCAGAGAAGTGTACACTTTAAAATGGTTAAGATGGTAAATTTTATGCTATGTCTATTTGATTACAATTTACAAATATTTTTAAATATAAAAGGAATTTACTAATTAAAATTTATGTAGCAATCTTATTCCAAAGAAAGAATAACTCTCCTGAGGAAGGCTTCAGAGATATCAGCATCTGAGCTTCCTTAGCAAAGGAATTTCAAATATCATGAAGAATTTCTTAACAATCTCATATTTGGAATCACCATGCAAAAAGACATCTGATGAGACAATGCTTTTTTTTGGGAAACATTTGTCCATTTAAAACTTTGATTTTCTACTAAAAAATGCAAACTTAAAAATTTTCACATAAAAAAGTACCTCCATCTTAACATGACAACAAAATTTTTATAAAGAGACACAGATGAGCCATCTGAAATAAACTGCTGTGAGTTCAAGTCATGGCAGTTGGCTGGATGGTTTCTCTCTCATCAATAAGTAAGACATGGAGAAGCCAAGCCATACAGGAAAGAATTCAAAATAATCATGCAAATATAAATGATCAAAGTGAAAGTGAATGTTGCTCAGTCGTGTCAGACTCTTTGCGACCCCACGGTGTACAGTCCATGGAATTTCCCACGCCAGAATACTGGAGAGGGTGGCCTTTCCCTTCTCCAGGGGATCTTCCCAACCCAGGGATCGAACCCAGGTCTCCCGCATTGCAGACAGATTCTTTACCAGCTGAGCCACCAGGGAAGCCCATAAATGATCAAACCCAACTAGAATTTAAAGGCTAAAAGACTCCCTTGGGATTAAAACCACTTTTTGGAGTTCAGGATTCCTCAAGCAGCCAAATCAGTGGAAATATAATTTTCCTTCATAAAAATACAAATGAGGAAGGCAAAAACAGCAGGAAAACGTAAAGAAAATACTAAAATGGGAAAAGAACATACTTATTTCATAAGATGATCCAGACTACTTTACCTTTTTGGTAACTTGAAAGGTCTGGATGGTCTGGAAAAAAGCAAAGGAAAAACAATCAGAAACAAGTCATCATAATACAAACAAATGCTTTATATATACATATAACATTTCACTTATTATCTCTCCTTATGAAAGAATCCTTGAAGAGTTAAAAAAGACATTTCTATTTGAGAGATTTTGGATTTAATAATGAATGTTGACCACCTTGTATGCCAGTAGGTGGCATATTCTCAGATGTTCATCACACACTCCTAGGGGAATCATAGTCATACCAGACATTCTCCAAACCTATAGCTACAGATTCCCTCATCTCTCTCACAACAGGAAGCCACATACCTCTCTCCAATCCGAGCTGCTTCTTACTTACATCTTTTTTCTTTTAATTTGGACATCAATACCTTCTTCAGCTAGAAATATCATATCACCTCTTCAGTTACAAAATTTACTGCTCATGTTCCACCATGCTGGAAGACAATGATTCTCCCCGTATGGGATGAAGACCCCTGGGAGTTCCTCATATCCTTCACAGGGTTTTTCACGGCCTCCCTCTTCCAACCCCATACCTCTTTAAGGCTGGGTTTCGTCCATAATATTATATACTTCAACCAAACAGCAGACTGCAATAGACTGACTGCAGAAGCAAGTATGAGAAGCCTGCTGTCTCCTATTAAACCACACATCAAAGAGACTAACAAAAATGTGAAACAGTGCTAATCACCTCACTACAGTTTTTTTTTTTCATTTTGGAAATTATTTTTCATAACTTATGTTAACATGTAAAGGGCTTACAGTCATTATTTTAAAAGAGTTAAATTAAAAAATTTAAATTTCTCAGTTTTAATTCCAATGTGGTACATATCAGATATAACACATAAAATATTAATACCTCTGGATCCTTAATAATTTTGAAAGTGTAAAAAGGTTGTGAGATCAAAAGGTTTGATAACCATTACAATAATACTGAGAGGATACTTAAATATTTGCTTAGTAAATGAGTAATTTCCTACCTGTGTACTCTCTCCTAATCTGAAATCTACCACCAGGCTGTACCATACTTTGAGGAGACAAAACAAAATGAAACATCTATTTTTGGTTTTTCTACTTCAATCTATTATTCTTCCAGTAGTTAGACCTCTGTTTTAGATTTTCTTTGTGATCTAAAATTTCCTTTCTTATTCTTTCCTCTCTTATTTATATGTCTCAGTAATATATATGTATTCATTCTTTAAAAAATATTTATTTAACTCCTGGTATTGCCATGAATGAGACCAACAGGGTCCCAAACTTCATGGAACTCACATTCCAGAATGCACTTTGTATCAATCTGCTTACAGAAAAGATGCATATGTTCTAAATTTCATGTGGTTTGTACATGTCCTCGTTGATGACTCTAAGCCCCTTAAAAATATTATACTCAAGGAGATGAAACAACCCCAGAGATTGTAAGCACTGGAAACAGTCTTAGAGAAGACATATCCCAATTCCATCCCAGTCCTATTTTCAGAGATGAGCCTCTGTTTGCCTTTGGTCATTCAGGGTCTTAGGAACAGAGCTGTAGAGAGAATTCATGTTTCCTGATCCCCACTTTGCTGTTCTTAGTCTTGTGTGTGTCAGTCTGTAATACCAAGGGGGGAAAATGACATAGGGATAATCATAAAGTATTCATCTGTCATATATGAAAATCAGTAGTATTTCTGTGGGGAGATACGGAATTTAGAGTTTCTAGTAAGAAGAGCATAAGAGACCTTATTGCTTCACAAATAAATATGAGACCAAATATTTGTGAATATTCTTTAGCATTACTAAAGAAATCAACTCTAAAATGTATTCTTTTAAAATATATATACAATAAAGAGAATTCCCTTTACAAGCTAAAAACTGACACACAGGGACCTATCTTAATTGTGCTCACATCTCCAGAGTCTAGTATAATGCAGGGTCCCTTGTAGATGTCAGATCAGAGTTTTTTGTTTTTTTTTTTCCAGAGTTTTCTGAATTAATGAGTTAGTTAATTAATGAATCTTTTATTAATGAAAATTAATGAATCTTTTATTACTTTTCTCAGGTTCGACAGATGTGAAATCAGTAGTCAATGGACAGCAAGAAAATGAAGACATAAATATCAACACAAGTAAATTTAGTTCTATTTTCTATTTGTTTATCTACCTGTTAAACACATACATAGACACAAACGCACCCTCTGTAACTTAAACACATTCATATCTGCGAATCCTAAACTTTACTACTAAGCTTTACTACCCACTTTACTACATTTTGCAAGTTTTCGTTTGTGTCTCTGAATCCTATAATAGAGGCCCTTTTATTCAATGCTGCAAGAATCATTAATTTGGTGGCTAATCAGAAAGGTTAAAGTAAAATCTTCTTTAAAAGTGCCACAGACATTTCTTACATATCTAATTATGCTCAGTAATGTCTGACTCTTTGTGACCCCATGAACTGTAGCCCATCTGGCTTCTCTGACCATGGAATTCCCCAGGTAAGAATACTGGAGTGGGTAGCCATTTCCTTCTCCAGGGTATCTTCCCAACCCAGGGATGGAACCCAGGTCTCTTGCATTGCAGCCAGATTCTTTACTGTCTGAGCCACCAGGGAAACCCCAATGCATACACAGATGCCAAGGGAAATCTACCAAGGGAAAACCCCCACAGTCTTCTCAAATATAATTATATACTGATGTTTTTAAAAATAGGTTTTACTGAGATATAGTTCACATTTGTTGTTGGTTGCTAAGTCATGCCGATGCCTTGCAACCCCATGGGTTGCAGCACAACAGGCTCCTCTGTCCTCTACTATCTCCTGGACTTTGCTCAAATTCATGTCTGTTGGGTCAGTGATGCTATCTAACCATCTCATCCTCTGCTGTCCTCTTCTCCTTTTGCCTTCAATCTTTCCCAGCATCAAAGTCTTTGCCAAAGAGTTAGCTTTTCCCACCAGGTGGCCAAATTATTGGAGCTTCAGCTTCAGCTTCAGCATCAGTCTTTCCAATGAATATTCAGGGTTGATTTCCTGTAGGATTGACTGCCTTGATCTCCTAGATGTCCAAGGGATTCTCAAGAGTATTCTCCAGCACCACAATTTGAAAGCATCAATTCTTTGGCGCTCAGCCTTCTTTATGGTCCAACTCTTACATACATGACTACTGAAAAAACCACAGCTTTGACTATATAGACCTTTGTAGGCAAATGATGTCTCTGCTTTTTAATATATTCTCTAGGTTTGATACAGTTTTCCTTCTAAGGATAATTATTCCATTTAAAGCCTACAAGTTAATGGGTCTTAGTGCTTCCACAGAGTTGTGTGACCATCACCACAACCACACACTGCTTTTTAAAGAACATGCTATCTTAACTCCAATGATGAAGCTATTAATGAGCTTTGCAAGAAGATTTATTTTTACAGAGAGGGAGACAATGACCAAAGAAGCCAGTCACTTAACTTGTACACAAAACCTTAATTTGTCACTCTCACTTTTCAAGTTACACATCCTCAAAACTACCTCTTGAATTTCCACAAGAAATTAACAGATTTTTCTGTCTTTAGACTTAAGGTGATCCCCAGAGCCATAGCTCTGGGCTGGATCATACCCAGAAGTTGCAAAAAAAAAAAAAAAAGATGTTTTATTATATACATTTTGGGTTGTTACAAATATAAATATTCTTTTCCCTCCTATTCACCCCCATTAACTTTTTTTAAACTGAGAAATTCATGGATCTACAACTAGTTTATTCCCAAGGGACTTTCTGTCAACTATGTATTCATCACATTCTTTCTGCTTGAGGAAAAACTTCATTTTATGTTAAAGTTGAGACAATAAGTAGAGATTGTTGACATCAGTTGAGAAAGAAAAATTGAGGTTACCGCAAAGATACCTTCTGGGAAAACATTAGATCCCTTTGAAGTTTTTATACTAATGGACATGACAAACAGATGTTTGAAACACCAAAACCACAACTGCAGGTAAAACATGAAACCTGTTTGATTTACGGTTTAAGGTGTTGCCATCTTGAATTCTGCCCTACAGTCTCTTACCAGAACATAGCTGTTTAAGAAGGCAGGCAAGGGAATCCAACATACACTTTCATGATTAAAACTGGTCTTTCTTCATTTGTACCATCTTTCTGATTTGCTACTTTTAATAGCTATCTAATAAAATCTGCAGAATGATTTTTTTCCCTCCTAACCTCAGTCTTGTGTTGCTAAATAACAACTGGTAAAAACAAAAAGAGAGAAACCATGTTTTTCCAGGGTTCATTCACCTTTTAATAGCATCTGGTCAAAACCCATGCCAAAAAAACAAATAAAAAATAATAATCTTAGGTGGAAACATCTGCTTGTTCTTTGGTTAGGGTTGTAGACATTTTCTGTTCTGCTGAGAAAAAGCCCCAAGGTGGATGACATTTGCAGGCTCCACGACACAACTTCTGCAGGCTGTATTGTAAATAAGCTTGGGTTGTGCACAATCCCCAGATGACCAGCTGGAGTGTCATTCTCTCTCCCACTCAAGAAAATATTTCTGTATGTGACTGGGTAACAGTGACATGATTGTAGAGCTAAATTCAACTCTTCTTTCAAAAAAAGAAATAAAGCATTTGCAAACTCAGTACTCATGCTAAGTAATTAATTGCCTCTGGCACTTCACATTTGAGATCTGTAATAGCAGTTGAGAACCTTGGCTCCAGCTCAGATGACCAGTGAATTGTGGTATGTGCACATATATTGGTCAAGGGACCAACTAACAAGAGTGTAGAGTTCTCAGAAGAAGGGAGGGTGGGGGGTACAAAGAAGGGTAATCATGACAATGGGGGTTGGGGGAAATACAGAAGGAAGATCTTTTAAAAAGGTCATTAAAAAAAGTATGGGAGGGAAGAAGTTAATAGGAAACAGGAAGGAATGTAGAAAAGCTACAAATGGTCTGTTTCTTGGTTTCCCTCACTGTTCCTCTTTCTTTTGATAAATTTTGGGAAAAGAATGGCAGATTGTAGGGTGAGGGAAATGGGACTGCTAAAACATGAAAACATTCCACCCATCTAGAGAGCTCAATTGTTGAGGTAACTGCAGAATTAATGCAACAACTTAGAAAGGGACAGTATCAAGTTTCACAAATTCCAAATAGCTCTTCCTAGCATTCAGGAAAACCAAAGCTGTGGAAAAAAAGAGTTCTGTATATTTCTGAACAACTAAAATGCTGTGAAGGAAATACATTTTCCACTTTATGGTAGTAACCAAATTTAAATTAAAAAATGCTCAAAGTAGCATATTTTAGTCTCAGTAGTTCCATATTTTAGTCCCACAGGATTGTGCCACATTGCCTTTTTGTAAAAGGGGTATTCTGCAATTAATAACTTCAGTTCAATGCTGGCATGTTACGGAGAAAGTATCTGAAAATAAAGAATCCACACTTTGATAAGCATTCTTTAAAAGATTTCCAACACAAACAAAACCAGTTTTCATCACTAAGTATTTCCATGAATCATCACTGGCACGCTTGGGGTCTAACGTGAAGATGAAACAGATACCCTGTAGACAAGCTAAGCTTGGCCTTTAATTCATCTTCATGCACCAGAGCTAAATGTTTATGGTCTGTGTCGAGTGATTTGAAAGATAACAATAACCGCAACTACTTGCATAACCCATGTCCTGACTGCTCAAGAGATGTTGACTCAAAAGTACTGGTCACTTTGACATCTCAAACTGCTGTAACTGACCAGAGTCCCACTACCATAAAAAATATAAACTAGGAGAGGGGCTTCCCTGGCAGTCCAGTGGTTAAGACTCTGCTCCCAAAGCAGGCAGTTCGAGTTTGATCCCTCCTCAGTTCAGTTCATTTGCTCAGTCGTGTCTGACTCTTTGCGACCCCATGAATCGCAGCACGCCAGGCCTCCCTGTCCATCACCATCTCCTGGATTAAAATCCCACATGCCTTGGGGCCAAAAAAAACAAAACATAAAACAAAAGCAATATTGTAACCAATTCAATAAAAACCTTAAAAATGGTCTACATAAAAAAATCTTAAAAAAAATAAACGAGGAGAGCAAGGAAAAGTTTGGATGTGGACTAATATTTAGAGAGCATGTAATAAATAGACATCTCTTTATAAATGTTAAAAAAGAAATTGAGCAGAAATTAAATATTTGAGTATGAGGCAACTGTCTTTAAGAAAACAGGTGAACTTAGTAATCAAAAAATGTGAGTTAAAACAGATAAATAACTCGGTCCTAGTGGATAGTACAGGGGACTACATTCAATGTCTTGTAATAACCTATAATGGAAAAGAATCTGAAAAAGAATATATATGCCTGTATTAAAAAATGTGAGTTAAAGTCTAAACCAATGAAACTCATTAGTTGAACTTGAACAAGTCCTTTAATTTCTCAGTATTTGTGAGAAATGAATAATACAAAGAATGGACTCTGTGAGTAATAGTTTTCTGTTACTACTACTACCATTACTGTTAATACCACTACCAGCACCACCACATTACTAGTAGCTCGTCCGGAAATGGCATTTACGCATCAGTAAGGAAGTAATGCAGAAGACTAAAGTGTACTGTGCTTTTGTTCATAAGCATAGTGAACCTTTATGATTTACTTTACAAGATTCAAACGGCACTTGCTACTGGCTGAATATAATAAAAATAAATGGTATCATACCTGCAAGCCTAATTAGAACAAGAAATTGTTAGAACTGTAGGAAACTCTAAAAGTCTTCCCTCTAATCTTTGTTTTCATATAACAAAGGAGAAAAAGGTACAAGGTTACAGAGAAAGTCAACGAAGAGCCAGGTCTAGAATGTGAATTTTCTGCCTTGATCCTGTACTTTTGGCCACAACCTGGAAAAGAGTACACTGATGGAGGTTATGAGATACTGCTTGTGAACCAAAATGGAAAGCAGGGCGGAACAAGATCTTATTTAAGAGCAAATGGTACGTGTTCATAAGCGTGCATTTGCAAGGATGTTCACTGAGGTATGGTTTACAGTAAGGAAAAAAGTGAGAGCAACCTAAAGGCCCATTTATTAATAGAAGGATGCTTAATTAATGGTAGTGCATCTATACTGTGGAACACTGCACAGAACAAATTCTCAGAGGTACACTTACACAGGTGTATACTGATACAGAAAGGGCGCCAAGACAAAGTGAGAGAGTTCAATATAATTTCATATGGCGTTTTTGAGAAAAACTATATAAAATATGTAAATGTAAAAATTCAGAAGGGAACATGGCAAATCAATATCCTTGTTTACCATGAGAGAAGGAATCAAGAGTGAGTTTTACTTTATATTTTTGAATCCTTCATGAGAACGTATTCATATATTCGTTGTACAGTTACAAAGAAATGGGAGAGGACTTTACAGAGAGAAATTGCATACTTACTCATTTAGGTACACATGACTGAAATATTTTATTTGAAAATTTCTCTCATTGACATAGACTTTAGGAAGGATGAAAACATCCCAGCTAACTATATACTAGATGAAAATAGCTAACACTATACACAGATCATAAATTATCAAAGAACTTAAAACAAAATACATTTAATACAAAATCTACAGTTAATTTTGTTCAATTCAAATATTAACTGCACAGTTTAAATGACACCACGTAATCTGATCTTCACTGGAATCACCTGGGTAGCTTATTTAAAAAAGCGATTTCCAGGGTCCTCAGGGATCTGGTTCAGTAGGTCTTGGAATAGAGCCTACACAGTCAGAACTTGAACCACTGCTTAGGACAATCTGCCAGGAAAATGTGACTTTCAGACAAGAAGCAATTAGAGAATAGTACAAGAAAATAATAAAAACTTAAAGGTATAGTACAAAATATTGAGTAGGGGAGATAATACTGGAACAGAGTATTCCACAAAGAACAGCAACTGAACTCGACATGAGTAGAATTTGAACTAGGTCTTCAAGGATAGTTAGATTTCAGACAGATAAATAGGAGGCACAGTTTCCTTGGAAACAAACAGTACTAAGTCCTGTGCCAGACACCTTCCCGTAGCAGCGTGAGCAACGGCAACAGGACTTAATGAGGGAATAGTGCAGAGCGCTACTGGACCAGATTGGGAGCTAGTGTAGTGTTCTAGGTGTACAGTGTGGGGCGAAAAAGAAATAACGAAGAGTTTTATCTTCCTTTAATGATTCAGAAAGCCTCTAAGAATCTTATACATACATAATCAAAATATGAGGATCTATTGTCATAAATACATTATTATGTAATATATAATAAAGATTGGGATTGACATATACACACTACTATATATAAAATGGATAGCTAATAAGAATCTACTCTATAACACAGGGAATTCTACTCAATGCTCTAATGACCTAAATGGGAACAGAATCTAAAAAAGAGTGGATATTATGGGCTTCCCTGGTGGCTCAGACGGTAAAGAATCCGCCTGCAATGCGGGAGACCTGTGTTAGATCTCAGCTAGGAAGATCCCCTGGAGAAGGGCATGGCAACCCACTCCAGAATTCTTGCCTGGGGAATCCCCACGGACAGGGGAGCCTGGTGGGCTACAGTCCGTGGGGTTGCAAAGAGTCGGACACAACTGAGTGACTAAGCACACACACATACACACACATATTTATGTATAACTGATTCACTTTTCTGTACAGCAGAAACCAATACAACATTGTAAATCAACTATATGTCAATAAAATTAATTAAAAGTAAATAAAAATTGGAAAAACAAAACATAAATTATTATATAATTGTTATTAATTACATATTTATTATCTATGTTATTAATATAAAATATATAGATGTAGTTAATATGTAATTATATATTCAATAATATTAAAAAATATATATTACACGAAGAAAACTCTGGTGAACTTTTGGATAAATTTATATCTTCTATGTATAACACACTTTCATACTCTCAGTTATTTAGAACCCAGTTCTCCTGCATTGCAGGTAGTTTCTTTCCCATCTGAGCCACCAGGGAAGCCCATTAATATTTATTCAATATACATAACGATGAACTTTAAGTACAATGAGAAGTGCCTAAAACTTCACTTATCTCTACATGAGGAATTAAAAGTTGCTGCAGTACCTACTGAAATGAAGCTAGAGATAATCTGAATTACAACACAAAGGGGTTGTCCAAAAGGTTAGTCTGGAAGTTGAGGGCATAGTTCTTTACGTATATTTGAGAAGTTTCCATTAAGCCTGATTCAACAAATACATTTTTTTACTTTCATCAAGGTAAGTTACACAAACATTTCACCACTTTCAAAATTTTATGGATCTTGGCTTCCCTGGTAGCTCAGATGGTAAAGAATTCACCTGCAATGCAGGAGACCTTTGTTTGATCCCTGAGTGGGAAGATCCCCTGGAGAAGGGAATGGCTACCCACTCCAGTATTCTGGCATGGAGAATTCCATTGGCAGAGGAGCCTGGCATGCTACAGTCCATGGGGTAGCAAAGAGTCAAACACAGCTGAGTGACTTTCACTTTCACTATCTGTAAAAAAGTAAAAATGTTTGGCATTTTTATTACAAAGTATACAAATAAGAGTTTGTATGTTAATTAAAACCTCAGTGAGGTCTATTTGCATTCCTGAAAATAAGTTATCTATTAATATTTTATTAATAGGACAAGACCTTCATCAATTAGACTGGAGATCAAAAGTATAAACATAATCATAATCCAAAAACTTGCCAATTATTTTCTCCAATATTGCTGGTTTTCAATTTTTAGTATAACACATCTGCATTTTGTTCAGTGTAAGAACTAAAGATCTTACACTGAGCAAAAGGTATTCAAACTCCACGTTAGAAGATTATTAATCTTTCTTAAATTCATTTCCCATATATTCTGAATTATTTTGGCCCCCACAAAATTATTCAGTACCAAACAAGTTTGAGTTTGGAAGGTTAAAAGTCACACCTGCTATCAAAAACTTTGCGGGGAGGGTGGGGAAGTTAAAAAAATAATAAAAATCCACTGTATCAAAATGAATTCCAACGGTGTAACCAATACCTTGCAGCTGTTGTGATATCTTCATTTTACTGGCCAGGAGGATAGACTATTCCCTCAACTACTATAGAAATTCTTTAGTTATGCTTTTCAGAACAACATATAGTGAAATTGATTTTTCTTCCTTAACTAAATTTTCTCATATTTATCCTTTAACTTAAAAAGTTACATTTATATAACTCAACGGTCTAGAAGCTTTACTAAAAGAGATCAAAGCAAAACTCCAACACAGTTTTTATAAAAATAATACTGGCAGGAAAAGAGTCTTGTTAGACAAAGTCAAGGTTAAAAAAAAAAAAAATCAACTATGCTTAAAAGAATTAGACTGAGAAGAAACGATAATTTTTGAAGAAAAATGAGGAAACCCCCAGGATGATGGGACCATGTGTCCTCAGGCTGTGCTGAGGGCCTCTTTCCACTCTGGTGTGAGGGTGATCAGGTGCTGTATTCAGTTCATAATGGTGCAGATTCTGTCTGCAACCCCAAAACCTATCATACCAAAAACCATTAAACCAGGTTGAGGAACTTATTCTAAGAATAATGTATTAACAAGACCACAGCGAGAAGTAAGAAGACCTGTTACTAACTTGGGGGATTAATCTTGAGCTTTAACTTCTCTGGCTTCAATTTCCTCATCTTTGAAAGAGAGTTGGATTAAGTTATTTCTAAGGTCCTTTCCTGCTGTGAAATTCTATTGTATGCTCATGTGGAATTTCAGAGAATCCAAGTTATCACCTAAGTATTTCAATACTCTACCATGCCAAAAGTTGGGAAGCCAGGTTACCCTCATCAAAATTCCCATGTTGAAATACTTCATGTGAATAATCAATTAAAAAACAACACCCCTCCCCATAACATAGGTAAGAATGAACTTAGGTTTTAAAATGATTGCTGGCTCCTTATGTGAATAGCTCGAGAGACTGGCTTTCTAAATAGCTAGATAAATAGTTTAAGGAAAAAAGGGAGTAGGTAGGAGGATGGGGCAGGGTGCTCCGGGTTAATGAACATGAAGACTGATGAACTGTGATGCCAGTAACACATTTTTGCTAGTATGTGTCAAAGGAAGAAGAAAACACTGTAGGGAATCATGCCAGGTTATCGAAGATGCTGGTGGTTAAGAAGTGGTGAGGAACCACCTAGTTCACCAGCCTAATACATTTTACCAGAAGAACACGCATGACAAAGTGCTCAAGTTAAAAGAGCTATTCTGAGGAGACATATCTTCTGCTTTAATGTTAGCTTTGTTTTCCGATTATGAAACAAACACACACTTTTTCAAAAAATTCTGAAAAATGCAGAAAATTATGAAGGGACAAAAATCAGCCATATTCTTACTATACCAATCTAACCTCTGTAATTCTTTTTGATCTATTTCCTTTCAGTATTTTTTCCTTTGTGCCTAAATATACACCTTAACTATGCACACATTTAGGATCATACTAGATACATGAAGTGTTACCACTTTTGATTATGAGTCTTCCCCATGTATCAATAATTAAAACCTTCTAAAAACAGGAAAAACATGAGTTTAGTAGCTGTATAATGTTTCATTCCCCAAATTCATTTAACATATGCATATAGCTGTAATCACATTAACATATTATTTTATGTCTCTTTTGCTTATATTAATATATATCTTTCCTACTTATTTATGAAAGAGTATAAAAGCTCTGAAACATCAAAATTTTCCTAGTTTGTGATACATTTTTTAACACGATTTTTGACATGCGTTCTAAAAATTTCAATGGCTGTGTTTTCCTTTGTAATTTGGGTGACTACTTTTATAATTAAAGAATTATGCTTAATCCAGATGTCAGTTTTTTCCAATTCTACTTACTGATAATCTAGGCCAGGCCTATTATTTTGTGATGCTTCAATTATCATTTTCTACAGGGTCTCACTTCAAGGGGAAAAGTAGAGTCCAAAAATTCATTTTTATAAAGTATATGGCATTTGAAACTGAGAATAATAAGCTGAGCATGGTACACCTGTTCAGCTGGGAGACAGATGTCCACGGTCTGGCTGGAGCGCCCAAATCCACCCCAGCACACGGTCTGGCGCCATCTAGTAACGGTTGTTCTCTTGGGTTACTTATCAGTGGGGACACATGTGGAGCTTGGCTCAGCCTTCCAGGACTATCATAGTGGTAATGGAAATCTCCTGGTTAGTTGGCACCCATTTTGTTAGCTAGATGCGGAGAAACTGGGCTGAGAGAGAAACACAAATACAGAGCTCTTTCACTTCCTGAAAGAGGGTTCCCTATGATCAGATGATAAGAATTTGGGTCTGGCCCTGTTTGAGAATAGGGGTTAGGTGGAAGCCAGGAGCCCACTGAGTTTCTAAGGAGTTTTAAAGTTTTACACATACTAGGGTCTATTTGGTCCAATTATTTCCATAGAATCACAATGTTTTAGTTACTCTGGCTTCAAGACAGCCGAAGTCCCAGGATGGAATATATTTAGGAAATCCTAATTTCCTTTGAAGAATTAATAGATTCATAGTATTATTCTTGCGTTGGTAATTTGAAAACAATTTCAGTTAGTGAAAGATTGAAAGAGATTTTTAAATGGGTCCCCAACCAAATATAGGAAACTTAACCCTTCGATGACATACACATGCTAAATGATAGTCTAGAACAAAGATTCTAAAGGAAATTACAGCTCATTTGGAAAAACTTCATAACAAGACAACTGCATGAACCTCAAGGGCAGTATTACAGCAAGTTTCCCCTATGCTTTCCTTGTGCACAGGTATTTCTTGCAAAGTAAACTCACATTCAATTTTAAGTCAACTGAGCACAGTAAGTTTTCCCAGAACCTGACTTATGTCATAGGTTGAAGTATTTTGGAGGAAAAGGCTTACGTATGTAGAATCCAAGGGCTCTCTCTTGTCATAAATGTTAAAAACACCCTTTCTTTTCCTTCTTCCTGGCCCTAAATCTGTCTCTTCCACATGGAAAACAAATCTTTTTATAATCTTGGCTTACCTCTATCATGAAATGTTTGGCAGAAGGCTGGGAAAGATGCTTTATTACCTTCCCTAAGGAAGACTGTCCAAGGACAGCCCTTGATTTTCTCAGCATTATTAAATCATTCATTTTGTTATCTTTTCTCCACCCGAGAAATTCCAGTCTGCTAAGCACTTTTGAGCAGTAAAAAGTAAAAATGCAATTTCTACTTTCAAATACCAAAATAGGAAGATGGAAGGCTGACAGAAGATGCAAGTGGGGAAGCAAATAAGGCAAGGTGTGTGCAAGAATGTGAGCATGTCACAAAAGACTCCATTTTTCAGATTCTGAAATAAAAATGTAGCTCATAGATTCAAAATAGATAACCAAAAAGGACCTAGTGTATAGTACAGGGAACTCTGCTCAATACTCTGTAATAACCTACACAGGAAAAGAATTTTAGAAAGAATAGATATGTGTATAAGTATAATTGAATCACTTTGCTGTATACCTGAAACTAACATAACATGGTTAATACTCCAATATAAAATAAAATTTAAAAATAAAATAAAAGTATGTAAAAGTTCAAAAATGCAGCTTAACTTTACTATCTTCAAATCAAGAGGAAAAAACATACATATTTAAACAGCAAGGTGGCAGCTCAGAGTGGAGCTTGGTTTATTAAGAAACTCTGCTGGGAGGAGGTGAGTATGGTAGCTGTTATTAAGCCTTCCTCCTAACCTCCAACCTCTCTCCCAATGCATAATCGGGAATATAAAATTTAAGAGAATGTTATCTCTGCTTCCAAGGGTATATATGGACTGGCCAAGAATGTGAAAGGATATTTTAGAATTAAAGAGGAGAGATTCCTAAATCCCTTATGTCATTCTTTTAAACCCTTCCTATTTTACCAACTCTTTGATACGAGACACAAAGTTTAAGTGTTCAATATGATGGATTTTACATCCATGGAACCACCACTCAGATCAAGACATAGAACATTTCCCAGAAACCCAAAAGGCTTGCATGTGCCCCTTCCAATCAATAATCACAACCAGAAGTAGCCAACATGCAGGCTTGTATGACCACAGATAAGTTTTGCCTAAAGTATCCCTTTTCAAGATAGCCAAAGACAAAAGTTTAAGTTGAACCTTAGATAGCTAAGATTCAGGTTAGCTCAAGTTTGGGGAAACATATAAAAAGGAAGTTCCAATAACATTTTAAATGGGTAACTCCTGGATGAGTCATAAGTCAACTTCTTTTTGAAAGTTTTAGAAATATCTGTCCCAATGACTTATAAGGTACAGACCTTAGATTACCTATAAACGGCCTTTGATGAGCAACAGAATTTCACTGATCTACAGCAAACTAGTCCTAAAATCCCTATTGCTCTGCTTCTTCCAAAGTTCAAGATCTTTCCTGAGTCAACAATATCTGCTGCTGCTGCTAAGTCACTTCAGTCGTGTCCGACTCTTAGCGACCCCATGGACTGCAGCCTACCAGGCTCCTCTGTCCATGGGATTTTCCAGGCAAGAGTACTGGAGTGGGGTGCCATTGCCTTCTCCCCAACAATATCTACAGTAAATGGCTACGCTTACTTAGGGTGCAAGTGCTTCAACTGAAGGAGTATACAGTACTCATCCTCTGACACTTTGGCAGGATATTTAAATAAAGATGTCCTACATGCTACTGTGAACTATGGGAATATCCATTACAGTGAGAACTCAGACAGGAAATGGGGATCTGAAATTTTTAACAGCTGAGAGTGGATGAAAAAAAAAAAAACAGTGAGCAAGATATTATGGAAATGACAGTCATGTGAAAGAGTGGAAAAGGAGTCTCCATCAACAGTGAGAGAGGTCAGGATGGTCACAGCACATTAGATAAGAAGGAAAAGCATACAGTGATAGAGTGCAAAAAAGAGGACAGCTGAAGAAGCGATGGTAAATGGGAATTACATGCCACTGAAGGAAGGAGGAGAAGAAATGAATTTGTCAAAAGAGGTCACTGACCCCAGGACCGCCAGGAAAGGAGTGATGGCATAAATTAGACTGCAAAGCATTAAAAAGGAAAGAGGTAATACAAACTAAAAGCATTAAATATACTAATATTTAAAACAAACCAATAGTCAACATTTATAGAACCTTGCTACGTGCCAAACACTGTCCTGAACACTTGACATATATTGAAGTGGAAGTGGCTCAGCTGTGTCCGACTCTCTGTGGCCCCATGGACTGTAGTGTGCCAGATTCCTCTGTCCATGGAGTTCTCCAGGCCAGAATACTGGAGTGGGTAGCAGTTCCCTTCTCCAGGGGATCTTTCCAACCCAGGGATTGAATCCAGGTCTCCTGCGTTGCATGCAGATTCTTTACTGTCTGAGCCGCCAGGGAAGCCCTGACATATATTGAAAGATTTTTTAATTCTTAAAACAATCCTAGGCAGTAGAGTTTATAGATGAGGAAGTGAAGCACAGAAAGGTTAAATAAGTTGCCCAAGCTCACACAGTAAGTGTTAGAGGCAGGATTCAGACCCAGGCAATTGACTACAAGGTTCCCCCTTTTAATCTTAAAGGTGCACTCCACAGAAGTTTCCACTCTTTTCATAATATAGTGGTCGGTAATGCTGCCTACGGATCAGGGGTGGAGAGAGTCAACTATGGTTTGAGTAAATGACAGATAGAAGAGCACATGGAAAATGCTGCTGGAGAAAGTATATTTAGGAGTTAGCAGTAAGGACCGAGTTATACCAGACTACATGAAATCATAATAAGGAAGGTCTACAGTTTCCATCTTGTTATAGCGAGCATTGTTTGGCAGTCTGGGAGCCAGAGCAAAGGCATCCAAAATCCTGAGGATGATAGCATGGAGTGTGACATTTAGACTAGAAAATATGATTTAGGCACAAAGAAAATGTTATACCTAAAATGTGGAAAATCTATTTCTTACTACTAGCCTGTCCAAGTACCTGCTGTGTCCCCCTGTGAGCGTATGCTCAATCGCTCAGTCGTGTCTGACTCTTTGCGATCCCATGGACTGTAGCCCACCAGGCTTCTCTGTCCAGGGAATTTTCCAGTCAAGAATACTGGAGTGGGTTGCCATTTCTTCCTCCAGGGAATATTCCTGACCCAGGGATCAAACACACATCTCCTGTATCTCCCTCATTGGCAGGCAGATTCCTTTACCACTGCACCATCTGGGTGTCCCCCTATGAGTGGACCTGTAACAAACAGATGGGAGAAATCACGCGGGATTCTTCCTTGGGGTCTGCACAAGGTACTGCTGTGAATACGTCCTTTCTGTGATCTAAAAAGGACTTGGAAAGCCCGGGGCAAGTCATCTGTGCTTCTCATGACTGTGATCTATGATCTGTGCCGTCTTAGCTCTGTGGTTTCA
The DNA here is from genome assembly GCF_055505025.1 of Bos grunniens. Taxonomy (NCBI): domain Eukaryota; kingdom Metazoa; phylum Chordata; class Mammalia; order Artiodactyla; family Bovidae; genus Bos; species Bos grunniens. Next base: position 54,620,579 of record NC_141180.1, read on the forward strand.
AGGATGAATCTGCACAGTGCTTACTATATAGCTCAGCTCAGTTCAGTTCAGTCACTCAGTCGTGTCTGACTGTTTGCAACCCCATGGACTGCAGCACGCCAAGCTTCCCTGCCCATCACCAATTCCCAGAGCTTGCCCACACTCATGTCCATTGAGTCGGTGATGCCATCCAACTATGTAGCTAGCACTCAGTAACTGTTTCTTGAAATACTGCTAAAAAAAATCAGTAAAAACAAAAACAAAATTCTCTCTTACATTTGAGCAGCACATAGATGTGACTAAGAAGACAGGCTTCCCAATCAGACAGACCAGGACTCAATTCCAGGCTCTACTGCTTATCACTAACTATTGAACTGATCTTTTAAACACTATTTAATTTTTTCTAACCATAGTTTCTTCATCTATAAAATGGAAATGACAATAATAGCTCTGAATTCCTTGGGTCGTTTTCAGGATTAAATCAGAGAGTATGTGTAAAATATAGCACCGCGTCTGGTGTATAGTTAAGGGTTCAGTAAAATCATTAATACTGTTACTGTAAATTTAATTGAGACTTTATACTATTAATGTCCATGTTTCTTCGCCAAATACAGGTACAACACATGACCAGATCAGTTCCAATTCACAATTTAAAAAAAATTCTTTACATTCAGAGACTATTATTATTTTGGAATCTTTTAGAATGTGTAATAATAATAAAACTTACTATTAAAAATTCTTTGAAAGATTGTTTTATAAAATTACACAAAAGAGACACTCATGTGATAGCAGAATAAGAATTAAATGTAGTCTAAATTGCAATGTTGATAGAGAACTAAATATTCTTAATTGCTTACAGGACCAGTCAGATATAGTCAAGTACTCCAGTAATATAGAAACAATTTACAGGTAATTATATTTCCATGCAAAGCCTACATCTGTAGGTGAGAAAAGGAGATACACCTCTTCAAAATGTTCTTCGTCTCTTTCCATTTTGAAACTGTGATGAAACACGTATAATGTTCGGCTTAGGTGTACTCTATAAATTTTACAGACTTTATTCAGTGATGAATCGTTTTTCTTTTAAATCACGGTTTTTAAACAGAACACCTGAGATTAGTTATTTTATTTTATTTATTTATTTATTTTTATTTGCTATTATTTTCTCCCATTCTGAAGGCTGTCTTTTCACCTTGCTAATAGTTTCCTTTGATGTGCAGAAGCTTTTAAGTTTAATTAGGTCCCATTTGTTTATTTTTGCTTTTATTTCCAATATTCTGGGAGGTGGGTCATAGAGGATCCTGCTGAGATGTATGTCAGAGAGTGTTTTGCCTATGTTCTCCTCTAGGAGTTTTATAGTTTCTGGTCTTACGTTGAGATCTTTAATCCATTTTGAGTTTATTTTTGTATATGGTGTTAGAAAGTGTTCTAGTTTCATTCTTTTACAAGTGGTTGACCAGATTTCCCAGCACCACTTGTTAAAGAGATTGTCTTTTCTCCATTGTATATTCTTGCCTCCTTTGTCAAAGATAAGGTGTCCATATGTGCGTGGATTTATCTCTGGGCTTTCTATTTTGTTCCATTGATCTATATTTCTGTCTTTGTGCCAGTGCCATACTGTCTTGATAACTGTGGCTTTGTAGTAGAGCCTGAAGTCAGGTAGGTAGTTATTTTAAATAATGAAAAAAAAATTAATTTCTGCACTATGAGATACTAAAATCAGACTTACACCCATGTAGAATTTCTCTCTCAAGATATATCTAGACCCCTGACTATGACCATTCTTACCTTCAATAATAAATGTCTACACTTTGAATATAAAAATGTATGTTCTTTTGATAACTGACAGGAACATGCCAGCCAAAGGCAGAAGAAATGTCCATGGATTATAGGCAATCCTACAGCTGAATTTCCTTTGCCATCTTTCACCTCCTTCTATTGCTTAAGCCATCAGCGGCTATTGATTAGCTAAGAAAAACTCACCTCCAATTTAGCTGTTAAATAATTTTCAATTTTCTCCCTAGAGACATTAGGAATACCTCAGAGATGTGATAAAAGATTGCTGTGAACAATGATAAAAATGTGCATTTCCACATATTTATAAATCCACATGCTAACTTTACTAAACTTGCTGGCAAAGACAACTATCTGATATTTAAGGAAGTTAGTCCAATGGGAAAACTGACAGGCGAAACTGCCCACTCACTGGATCTACTAGACGTCACTTCAATTAGTGATTGAGACTGGCAGCCCACAAAGGCATTTCTGTGTGATGTTCCATAAGAAAAATATGCTTTGTACATAATGTACAATATTCCCTGTCTGTCCCACTCAGACTCAAAACCCTATAAAGCTGGAACGAATCAGACTTTCATGTAACAGCTTGAGTTCCAATTTAAGTTAAAAAGAAATTTTTCTCTTATTAGTAGAGCCTGGCCCTAATAAGCAAGAAAGAAATGATGTTGTTTTTTCCCCAGTTATTGCAATAAATAAGAAAAGAACTGTGTTATACGGATCTGGGTGAGAACAGGGAGGGGGGTAATTTCCTCTTATATAATTAAATAATTATTTCTTCTTAAAAAGGTGGAGTTCTAGGCCTGGCAGATCAGTCGTCAAAGGGCAGCTATTCTGCCGTTCATTCAAAGAAGAGGGAAGCAGAGCATGGGAAATTCATTTTCAGACACATTTCGCCCTTGCCACTTTCAAATACATTTGTCCCTGTAGTACTGGAGGCCAGAATTTCACATGGTTCTGGTCCTATGCAATGCACACCCCAAGAGGAATCTAAGAATGATTTTAAAAGAAATAGTTTAAAACAATGAGCATTCTGAAAAAGACAACTGGTTAATTAAAAATTTTTTTTAACAGTTGAAAAGTATCTTTGCTTAAAAGAAACATTCTTCCTCAGCCCATGAACTTAAATTTGCATAGTTTAGCTGGAGTTATAAACTGAACAGCTCCATGTGTTACATTTTAAAGTTATACTAAATTATAAAGCACTTGCCCTTAAACTCAAGCCTTTCCATGCCAGACTTGCTATAAGCCCCGAAACAAAACATGCTAAATGAGACTATAGTATATACTTTTCTTAATAAGATGTGAATAATAATCACTAATAGCAGATCCAAGAAAAGCTCATAAGAAAGCCAGAAAAATCTTATTAAATTTAACTAACTTAAGAGGTTGGAATGCTGGAATGAAGTTTAAAATCCTCAAGCCAAAATACTCACCAGATACTAATGCTGCTTACTCAGAATTCTGAGCTTTGGGAAATGGAGGTCACGGGTAAGAAGGTTAAAAAAAAATTAATACAATTTGGAGCTCAAGGTAGGGTTTAATTCTGCATTAGAGGGAGACCTTTTAACAATCAAATAATACATTTAAATAAATCTCTCCTGGGGACTGCTTTACAATGAAGTAGTTTCAGTTTCTGGTAGCCAATAAGAGTGGCCAATGACAGAGAGCTAAAAACAAAGACCCAGAATATTTAGTGTTGACCAGGACCAAAAAAATTATCTGAGTCTAGTTCTCAACTACATATTAATATAAATAGAAATGGAGATGCAATCATTGATCAGATTTCTGTTTAAGCTTCTAAAGTGCAGGGGGAAAAATCTGATACAGTAATCTCATTCACTGAGATTTGTCACCTTCTTCCTGACCAGGGCTAGAAGATTCCTCCTCCCTGAGCTACCCTTCCTTCCCCCACAAAACACACTCCATCCCTTTAAAGGGACTTTCAATGTCAGGCCAAGGAGTTTGGGGAAACCATGGAAGATTTCTGAGCAGAGTGGTGACATAATGAAAGCAGTGTTTCAGGCAGAGGGAGGTGGGCAGATTCAAGTGACCACAGGCACAGAACGAGGGTCTGAAGGAATGAATGTGTTAACTGTCCATCCTTGCTTCTCAGTAGACACACAAAATAGTGTTTAGAAACAGTAAATTGCTCACATTCCTGTAGAAAGCATCATGCTTGAATCTCAAGCTATTTGATAACCATCAGAGCCCTGTACCATTCAAATGGAGAAAATAAACTGATTTAACTAAACCAACAACTTAGCAAATTCACAGAGATTAAGGCATCAAATCTGGCCCTGTATCCTCTCATTTTATTCTAAGTCATAAAATACATATGGACCAAAAAAAGTCCAAACTATTATTTAGGAATTTATGTTTCATCCATCAGTTCTATGATCTGCTGATTGCTTATAAACTCACTTTTACTAGATTTGCAAATATCCGGAAGGTGGCTAGAGCTGAGCAAACAGAAAGGTTATTCTGGGCTGATGCTGACTCTCCCTGGGCACAGAGTCTCCCGGCCCCGCCCTGTCTTTCTCAAAAGGGCTCTAGAATCATTTATGAAAGAGGCTTAGGAGCCACTGTGGGAGTGAACTGGGTCTCTACCTTTCCTTTCTTTTTTAAAAAATTAATTTATTTTTTTATTGAAGGGATAATTGCTTTACAGAATTTTGTTGTTTTCTGTTGAACCTCAACATGAACCAGCCACAAGTGTACATATATCCCTTCCTTTTTGAACTTCCCTCCCATCTCTCTCCCCCTCCCACCCCTCTAGATTGATACAGAGCCCCTGTTTGAGTTTCCTTAGCCATATAGCAAATTCCTGCTGGCTATCTATTTAGGGTCTTTCCTCATAGCTCAGTCAGTAAAGAATATGCCTGCAATGCAGGAGACTCAGGTTCGATTCCTGGGTTGGGAAGATCCTCTGGAGAAGGAAATGGCTACCCACTCTAGTATTCTTGCCTGGAGAATCCCATGGACAGAGAAGCCTGGTAGGCTACAGTCCACGGGATAGCAAGAGTTGGAGACAACTTAGTGACTAAACCATTTATTTCACATATGGTAATGTAAGTTTCCATGTTACTCTTTCCATACATCTGACCTTCTCCTCCCCTCTCCCCATGTCTATAAGTCTATTCTCTATGTCTGTTTCTCCATTGTTGCCCTGTAAATAAATTCTTCAGTAGCATTTTTCTAGATTCCATATATCTGTTAGAATACGATATTTATCTTTCTCTTTCTGACTTACTTCACTCAGTGTAATAGGTTTTAGGTTCATCCACCTCATTAGAACTGACTCAAAGGGACTCCTTTCTCAGGCTGAGTAATATTCCATCGTGTATATGTACCACAACTTCTTTATCCATTCATCAGTCAATGGACATCTTGGTTGCTTCCATGTTCTAGCTATTGTAAATAGTGATGCAAGGAACAGTAGGATACATGTGTCTCTTTCAATTTTGGTTTCCTCAGGGTATATCCCTAGGAGTGGGATTGCTGGGTCATATGGTGGTTTTATTCCTAGTTTTTAAGGAATCTCCATACCATCTTCCATAGTGGCTGTATCAATTTACATTCCCACCAACAGTGCAAGAGCACTCCCTTTCTCCACACCCTCTCCAGCATTTATTGTTTGTAGACTTTTTGATAATGGCCATTCTGACTGGTGTGAGGTGATAGCTCACTGTAGTTTTGATTTGCATTTCTCTAATGATGAGAACTTCCTTGGTGGCTCAGAGGATAAAGCGTCTGCCTGCAATGCAGGAGACCTGGGTTCGATCCCTGGATTGGGAAGATCCCTTGGAGAAGGAAATGGCAACCCACTCCAGTATTCTTGTGTGGAGAATCCCATGGACAGAGGAGCCTGGCAGGCTATAGTCCACGGGGTCGCAAAGAGTCAGACACGACTGAGCGACTTCACACTCACACTCACACTCACACAATGATGAGAAAGGTTGAGCATCTTTTCATGTGTTTGCTAGCCATCTGTATGTCTTCTTTGGAGAAATGCCTGTTTAGGGCTTTCCCCCACTTTTTGATTGGGTTGTTTGTTTTTCTAGTATTGAGTTGTATGAGCTGCTTATATATTTTGGAAATTAATCCTTTGTTAGTTGTTTCATTTGCTACTATTTTCTCCCATTCTGAGGGTTGTCTTTTCACCTTGTTTATAGTTTCCTTTGCTGTGCAAAAGCTTTTAAGTTTAATCAGGTCCCACTTGTTTACTTTTCTTTTCATTTCTATTACTCTAGGAGGTGGGTCATAGAGGATCTTGCTTTGATTTATGTCATTGAGCGTTCTGCCTGTTTTCCTCTAAGAGTTTTATGGTTTCTGGTCTTACATTTAGGTCTTTAATCCTTTTGAGTTTATCTTTGAGTATGGTGTTAGGAAGGGTTCTAATTTCATTCTTTCACATGTGACTGTCCAGTTTTCCCAGCACCACTTAGTGAAGAGGCTGCCTTTGCCCCCTTGTATATTCTTGCCTCCTTTGTCAAAAATAAGGTACCCTTGGGAGCATGGGTTTATTTCTGGCTTTCTATCTTGTTCCATTGGTCTATACTTCTGTTTTTGTGCCAGTACCATACTGTCTTGATGACTGTAGCTTTGTAGTATAATCTGAAGTCAGGAAGGTTGATTCCTCCAGCTCTCTTCTTCTTTCTCAAGACTGCTTTGGCTATTTGGGGTCTTTTGTGTTACCATATGAATTGTGAAATTTTTTGTTCTAGTTCTGTGAAAAATGCCATTGGTAATTTGATAGGGATTGCATTAAATCTGCAGATTGCATTTGGTAGTATAGTCATTTTTACAATATTGATTCTTCCTACCCAGGAACATGGAATATCTCTCCAACTGTTTATGTCATCTTTGATTTCTTTCATTAGTGTCTTAAATAGAAGTAGATGAAGAAGATCTATATACATTAAAGATTAACTGCAGGGGAAAAGAACAGTAGGAAAAGCAAACAAAGGAATAAATGCAGAAAAAATAATAATAGGTTTAAAAAATTAAAATTAAAAAAAGAGAAAAGAAGAAAAAAAAAGGAAAACTCAACAGAACTGACAAGCCCAATGTAGAGGCAGAGGTTTATAACAGCACTAAAAAATGTGGCTGAGAAAAAAAAGAAAGAAAAAAACAAGACTCAAAAGCTTAATTAGATTTTATAGTGCCAATAACATCGACAACTACAACAGAGTGGTTAAAAAAAGGAAAAACAGAAAAAAAAAATCCAAAAGAATCTACAGAACAAGTCAAAACATAAGAATAATAAATGTTTTTCTTGAGTCACTGCTGTCAAGAGCCCCTTCCCTTGCTGGGAGTTACAGGCCACCTCTCCTCCCTAGGATGCCCTCCAACACCGTGCTGATCTCTGGACCTGCTGTGGGGGCCGCTCAGATTCTAATCTGGTCCCACTCCTGTGTGTTCTTGCCTCCAATGTCCACAGCTATCAGAACTAGTGCGTTTTCTTTTGTGGGAGCACTCAATGGCCTTTTATATATTCCATAGAGTCTGCCTAGTTGATTGTGTGGATTTAACCTGCAGCTCGTACAGCTGGTGGGAGGGTTTTGGGTCTTCTTCCTTAGCCACGCTCCCCCTGGGTTTCAACTGTGGTTTTATTTCCACCTCTGCATGTGGGTCGTCCACTGGGGTTTACTCCTGAGGCTGCCCTGGAGGACTTGGGTTTGCCCCTGTGAGGGCCAGGTGTGGAGGCGGTGCAGCTGCTTGGGTCCCAGGGGTTCTGGCAGCACCAGGTACTCAGGGGGTTGGTGGCTGGGGCAGCAGGAAATACAGTGCTCTAGAAGGGTATGGTGACCAGTACTGGCCAATACACTCCAGTATGCTTGCCTGGAGAACCCCCTTCTCTGACAGAGAAGCCAGGCAGGCCACAGTCTCTAGGGTTGCAGAGTTGGACATGACTGAAGTGATCCTGCACGCAGAGAGGCAAGATTTTTTTTGCCTGCGGCAGCTCTGCCCCAGTGAGAGTTGAGTGTGAAGGTGGTGCAGCTGCTTGGCTTGTGGGGATCCTTGCAGTGCCAAGTGTGCAGGGACATGGACTGCCTCCGCCCCAGGAGTTATGACCCTATCAGAGTCTTTTTTCTAGCCTCTTGTAGCGGCAAACAGAAGGCCTCTTTGGCTAGTCTTTCTCAGTAGCTCTGACTATTCAGGCACTTAGGGGTTCTTAGGGTCCTTCTCCATTGTTTGGCAACTCAGGCACATAGAGGGATCCCCCTGGCTGGGGTCCTTCTCTGTAGATCTGTGGTGCATCAGGCACTTAAAGGGGTCCCCTGGGTAGGGTCCTGCTCTGTAGTTCAGTGAGTCAGGCCTTCGATGGGCCAGCCTACCTTGTTGAGCTTCAGATGTGGGGAAAGAGAGGCTATGGTGATGACTCTACCCCCTACATGTGACTCAGCAGTATTGCCTTGTTTCCATGGCTGCCTGGCTTTCCTCCACAGGCATTTCCCACCACAATCTCCTCCCTCACATCCTCTCGATCTGTCTCTCTGCAGTCAGCAGCAGCCCTCGCCCTGGGATTGCTCCACAATCCCTAAACTCCAGCTCCCAGTTGCTGCACCTTCCAGGGGACCTGCATCCCTGTCCTGGGTATGTTTGGCTGCGGCAAGGACTGTCTGAATCTCATTCCATTTAGGCTGCCACAGATCAGCTGTTTCACTGTCAGCCTTAAATGTTTCATCTCTGACTCAGACAATTGCCCTGATGTGGGGATAGGACCCCTGCCTCAGTTCCCCACCAGCCGAGGACAGGTCAAGTCCTACTAACACTCCTGTTTCCCCCCCTAGTTCCTTTGTCTACCAAGCTTTGTGTGGTGCTATATACTCTTTCCACTGGTCAGGTTCTCCTGTCTGCTCTCAGCTGGTGCTCTGCATGCATTTCTGTGTCTGAAGGTGCTTTCCTGATGTGTCCGTGGAGAGAGATGTACTCCACGTCCACCTACTCCTCCACCATCTTGTTCTACCTTTCCTTTCTTACTTCTTCATGAATGAGGCTGTAATCTTTTTTTTTTAAGTTAGAAACCAATGCACTGAGCGGGGATTTAAAGGACCAGAGGTGATATCCCCCCAAAGAGACTTGACAATTGATAAAATAGGGTCTTTAAGGGAACAAAACGTTTTAAACCTTTGCCACTGTGTGGGAAATACCTTATTCCAGGAGACCAATGTGTCTGATTTTCATTATCAAAGTTAAACATCATAAAATCAAGCTCCGCATAAGAAGGACTTGCTTGGTGTTCAATTATTTATTCGTTTCACTCAACAATTTCCAAGTCTTTGCTAAATGCTAGGCATCTTGGTAGCTGGTACCCAAAATCAGTACTAAAGAAATAGTTCAACAAGCGAGCCTAAGGAAATACCAGTGCATCAAAGGTATCGAATTATAGACATCACTGCACATAAAGTACTCAGATACTTCCCAAGTCCTTTATGTTGACTCCACAACATTCAGAATCCACTGTTTCAGGGGAGCAGTCTTTGACAAACTATAGCCTATTGTTATCCAAAGGTCAAATGAAATAAGCCCAATGGTCACAATGTGCCACCCCCTCTGGGCTCTTCCCCAGACAGAGGACGCTGCTTGCCAGGCTGCCCTCACACTTGCTCCCACTCTCATCTCCTCCCAGCCTCCTTCCCCACATTTGGGGCAACTGGTCTCCTGTCTTATTTTTGAAAGACTCCATCTCCCAAGGCTGCTTATCTCAGCTGTCTTATGACTCCGCCTTCCTCTTTGGGACTCACATAACCCTCTGAACTCTGATTCTGGTTTTCAGAGACTGTGGTTTTTGTTGCTGCTGTTGCTGTTTAGTCAGTCAGTTGTGTCTGACTCTTTGAGACCCTATGGACTGTAGCCTGCCAGGCATGAGATTTTCCAGGCAAAAATACTGGAGTGGGTTGCCACTTCCTCCTCCAGGGGATCTTCCTGACCCAGGGATCGAACCCCACTCTCTGCGTCTCCTGCATAGCAGGCGGATTCTTTACTGCTAAACCACTGGGGAAGCCAGTGGTTTATTTTTGCCCCAATCTCTCTATTAAATAATAAACGGCTTGATGGCAGTGACCAATCTGGCTTTGTGAGGTTTTTAAAAAATTTAAGCTTTATCAACTTTTCACAATTAAAAAAAAAGATGCCCTGAGAATTGGGGGCAGGGGGGAGACAGTAATAAGTCATTCAATAAAAATTTGAGTTCCAAATATGTCCCAGACTAGGCTGCATTTCAAACTCTAAAATGCTAAGCAGCTAGCTCTCTGGTTTTTGTTTTTTAAGATACAATTTTGTAGAATAAATTTTGCTGAAAAGACCACAACATAGTATAGCAATGAAAATTTTCCTACAAATGTTAAGTTCTTTCCTTTTTCAGATGTTTTCTACGTCTTTCTTTTTAAGATTTCCTTACTTATTTTTGGTTGTGGTCGGTCTTCCTTGTCACACGCAGGCTTTCTCTAGTTTCAGTGAATGGGGACGACTCTTCACTGTGTGTGTGAGCCTTCCATTGCAGTGGCTTCTCTTGTGGTGGAGCTTGGGCTCTAGGCATGAGAGCTTCAGCAGCTGCAGTGCCTGGGCTCAGTAGTTGAGGATCGTGGGTTCTACAGCACTGGCTCAGAGTTGTGACACATAGACTTAATTGCTCTGTGGCATGCAGTATCTTCCCGGGCCAGGGATCAAACCAGTGTCCCCTGCATTGCAAGGTGGACTCCCACCCACTGGACCACCAGGGAAGCCCTAGAAAGTCTCTTAAATTACACCTAACAATCCACTTAAGTTTGGAAAGAAGATTCAGTAGTACAGTTGGTTCTTTCCTGCAATTAGAGATATAACTGGTTCATAACAATATCTTTTATGTTTTGCTATTTGCTAAATATTTTACCTTTTTAAACTTTTTTTAATGAAAAAGAAAAAACTGAACCATTCCTCTTTTTCTTCAGTCTCTAGAATCTGCTAAACAAGTAGGAACACTATAGACAGGGGGCAATTGGAGAATTCATTTGCTTCATTCCAAAATGTTATATTAATTAATTTTAAGAAATAAAGAGGGTATTGTTGCCTGACATTTATTATTAAAGTAAAAGATGACCAAGGCTCATATTTTGAAATGTATTACAGACTGTGCAATGCATTCCATGAGGCATAGCACACTCTAAAATCGGTTCATTTATAGTATATAGACGTCTCTAAAAGACGTCCTACTAATAAAATAGGCCTTTACTCAATTTGACTGCCAAACTGACTTACTTTGGCAAGCAAGCTTGGAACATTTTAAATTTTACAAACATTATCCTGTTTTAAAAAGTTAATTTTGACTACTTTGAGGAATGTAAAAATAAACCTTGGTTTCAGTGAAATCAAGATTAAATTCTACCAGACTTCTAAAATTAACTGTCATAATCAGATTATACAATTAGTATAAGGTATAAAGGCTCTGAGTCTTGGGGTTGGAGAGGCCCATTTATTCTCAACAACTCCCCTTTCCTCTTCCAAAAGGCAACTTAGTGACCATCGTTCCCATTTGCCCTTTCCTGTAGGCTGATGGGGTAAAAAAGATACACAATTCATAAATGAGAGTGAAAAGCAACACATCAGGTATTTATTTAAATTGAGATTCAATAATAACCTGATTTCTGAAACAATATTAACAAAAATAAGTACACAAAGCAAAGAACAATGACAAAAACTTAAGGGAAGAAAATGAAAGGAACAAAAGCAGAAAGAGAAGAGAAAGGAGACTGATAATCTGGTTCTAGGCACTATGCTTGGTTTAGGGCTTCCCTGATGGCTCAACTTTAAAGAATCCACCTGCAATGCAGGATACACAGGAGACGCAGGTTCCATCCCTGGGTTGGGAAGACCCCTTGGAGGAAATGGCAACCCACCCCAGTATTCTTGCCTGGAGCATTCCATGGACAGAGGAGCTGGGTGGGCTACAGTCCATGGGGTCACAAAGAATCAGACACGACTGAGTGATTTAAGTACACAGGCACTGTTACTCCCATTTTTATAGAGACAGAAATGAAGGCTGAGAGAGATGCAATATTTACCCAAGAGCACAAAGCTATTCAATGGTAGAGCCAGGATTCAAACACAGGGCCTCTCTTCTAAAGTCCATGCTCTTCCCACCTCATGTTGTACAGGAAGGAAAGGAAGAAGGATTGAGCAAAGAAAAATGAGAGCTGTAATGTAGTAGCAATGATTACTCCTCTAGGAGTAATCTAGGCTAGCTGTACTTACTTATACCTTTCAGGAAAACTTTGTTTTAACATTTGTATTTTAGATCCACAAATAGAAAGTGCAGGCAACTATAAATTCAATACCCTGGCACTTTTGTCTCCAGATTGATCTGCAGTAGTTTTTATTAGACATTAACTATGGCTTCTAGAAGATGTTGAAGGATATTGCTGACCTGCTACATTAAAAAAAAAAATAATAATAACATGGGGCTTTAGACTTTCAGATTTTTGGAGAAAGGGAATTTTATCTTTTGTCATTTCCTTATTATAAACAAAATACAAGCAACCATACTCCAATGAATTAGAATTATGTTGACCAAAAAGGGTATTCATTGTCAAATACTGCTGTTACTCTACATCATACATGCTCCATTTGCTGCCACAGAGGTTAAAAAGGGATTCCAGTTGCTTTAACAGAGTCAAGATAGTTTTCCAATAACAGTTTTCTGCAATAATGGATGTGTTCCGTATCTGTACTGTCCAATATGGTAGCCACTAGTCACATGTGGCTACTGAGCACTTGCAAGGTGCCCAGTGTGACTGAAGAGCTGAATTTTTCATTTTATTGGATGATCCTGAACCAAGACACCTGCCTTGCAGTCCTGGCCAGGTTATAATTTATAGCAATTGTATATAAAGACAAATGATTGTTTAGCTATTAGTGGTGCTACTGGTAAAGAACCCACCTGCCAATGCAGGAGACATGAGAGATGCGGATTTGATCCGCAGAAGAAGGGCACGGCAATCCACTCCAGTATTCTTGCCTGGAGAATCCCATGGACAGAGGAACCTGGTGTGCTACAGTCCACAGGGTCACAAAGACTCAGGCACAACAGAAGCAACTTAGCACACATGCACACAACCTTCTAATGGTAAGAGAGGAAAAGAGGGGAAAATGAATTTATAAAATAGTAGACAGTCCCATTCTCCTTTTTTGTTAATATATAAACCCTGCTTGTGTCTCTGTAAAAGCACTGATATTTAACTTCTGTGCTCCAGAGAAGAGAGCAGCTCTGCAGTCAATATTTGTTGATCAAAAAGGGCTGTCTACCTGAGGTCAACTCATGCTGAAATCTGAGCATCTTACCCTGCCCACATTACCTCTCCATCTTGGAAACTGGGACCCATGCTTGCAGTTTTTACCCCTGTCTCCAGCAATTAACACTTAGTATTTATTAAATACTTATTAAATAAGTGAGTAACTAACCTTGAAATTTCTCCACTCATTGCTCCAACATCTCAGAAAAGCCATTTGAGCTGAGTCTGGTGATCTGGGCAAATCAGAGATTCCAGGATCTGTGTCAATGCCAAGTTCATGCTACACTGCTGATGAAGTGTTCAGAGGGACTTTTGGTTCAAATTTCCTAGCTAACTAAAATAACATCATTGGCAGGCTTAGGGAAGGGGGAGGGTGGAGCGTTGCAGGCCAGGTGCGGCAAAGTAAGACCCTTCGGAAAATGGTGCTCAGGTCTATAATTTAACCCCTGGACGTTATGATACAACATACACAAAGGAACCAGATTCCAAGTGGTAGATTCTATCTCTTTTAACCAAATACAAGAATTCTCAGGTCTTACTTTTTAGGAAAAATTGTTCCCTTCAGAGAAAGTAACTAGTGCCCTAAGGGGAAACAAAAAGAAAACCTCGGAGAAAAGCAAGTCTGAAATTGGAAAACTAATAAAGAACTCAAGGAGAAAGGAAATATAGGTTACAAAAATTATATAGTCACAATGTATGTGGAGGTAGGGACAATGTTTGTTTAACCTTTCAGGGGCTGAACTAATGGTAGGGTTCCATGGTCCCCCTCTGTGCCAAGTCTTCTTAACTCGGTATAGCCCTAATTCCTCCAGAGTGCCATGGGGAACATTCAAAGTGACCATCTGTCTATGAAATCACCCTCAGAGAAATAAAAATGCATTTGGCAGGCACCCAAAACTATCACAGGTTCCCTACCATGATAACGAGTTTATTGGTCATTGCCAAGTATCCTTTATGCAGCCCTCTGTGAACATCAGGAACATTTTTTGCAACACCAAATTAAAAGGTAAGTATAGTTTAGATTAGAAATCTTGTATGCTATTTTTGGATGCAGAACTCCTTATTAATTGTCATAATACCATTACCCTTTCACTTTAATACGGCAATAAGAAGATTCCCAAATGAATCATTCAAAACTTCGCTTCAGTGAGCACACATGGAATGTGACTGGCTCCTGAGAGGTTTTTCCAGAGCTCTGAGGATAAAGAGCAGATCATTACCATGCAGCCTTTTAGAGGACTTGACTGTACTTGGGATGTAAAATTAGGAAAAGCTGTCCCTCCTGACAGTACAAATGATCCCTTCACCCCAGCCATCCTGTTCTCCTTACTCTTCCTTATGTAGGCTTTTATTTTTGTGTGCTTCCCCCGTCCAGTCTTCCCCACCACCTTCTGTGTTCTGCACTATGCAGGCAGTCCCTTTATCCTTCCCGGTCACCCTTTAAGGGTCACTCAAGTTCTCTCTTGTCAGACTGTCCCTAACTTTATCAACCTACAGGAATCCTTCCCACTTCTGAACTCCTGAATGCTTTATCGTTTCTACTGCAAGCTAAACTTCTCATTATTATCATACTTATCTTATTCTTTAATTCCCCTGGTGGATACTGATAATCAACTAGGTTTAGGACTTGTGGATATAGGCTCCGTCTCATGGTAGGGAGAGACTACTATCTGCCTTTTTAAAATTCTTAGTGTTCTCTGATAGAGGAATGGATACAGAAGATGTGGTACATACATACAATGGAATATTACTAAGCCATTAAAAATGAAATAATACCATTTGCAGCAACATGAATGGACCTAGAGATAGTCATCCTGAGTGAAGTAACTCAGAGAAGGAGAAGTATCACATGACATCCCTTATATGTAGACTTTAAAAAGAAATGATACAAATGAACTTCTTTACAAAACAGAAACAGACTCCCAGACTTTGAGAATGAAATTATGGTTGCCAGGAGGCAAGGATGGGGGCAGAGTTAGGGAAACTGGCATAAACGTGTACATACTGCTATATTTAAAGTAGATAACCAACAAGGACCTACTACATAGCACGTGGAACTCTGCTCAATATTATGGATGGGAGGGGAGTTTGGGGGAGAATCGATACATGTATATGTCTGGCTGAGTCCCTTCGCTGTTCACCTGAAACTATCACAGCACTGTTAATCGGCTATACAAATAAATATATTTATTGTACATTTATGTGTATTGGCTATACCAATACAAAATAAAAAGTTTAAAAAAATAATCCTGAGTGTTCTCAATTAGTCACATTATCAGCTGATTGATGGGCATGAGGACAGGAATCTATACATGAAAAAGCCAGAAGCTTTAAAACGAGATTAAGTTGAACTACTTAATATGTGGTGATAAATAGAATCAAAAGAGAATATACTAAATGTGACCCCTGCAATGATCTTAATCAGTCAGATGATTAACAGATAATTTTAAAAACAGCAAAAAAAACACACACGAGTGATTGACTATAACGAATCTCTTAGAAAGATTTATTACAGCTTAGAGAGTCAAGAAACAATGAAAGAAATCTACTGTAGTACAGAAGGTGGGGAAAAGAGAAAGGAGAATATGAACAACTGAAAGGAGGTGGCAAATGAGCTGGCATAAAATTATACTTTCTATTTGATTGGCTTTTTAAGACATTCTATGTGGCTTAAGTACTTTATAAACAAGTAACAACTTTAAAATACCAACCAGGTGGGTGTATTTGTAGGTCCTAAAAGGAATAGCAATTGAAAGTATCTGGGATCTTCCATCTATACATAATTTTACTACAAGGCTGTCAACCTTTAGGATAGTCTTAAAGTGATGTGAACATTCTATACTATTATCAAGTCAGAAGTACATCTCAAACATTAATTGAATAACTTTAATTGAATATTCAAGTATTTGAGAGTATCAATTTTTAAAATAGCAACATGCAAGAAATCACAAAAAGAAAATAAAAAGATTTAGAGAATCAGCATTCCTGGTAGAGGAACAGCCTCTAGAATCTTTGTTCTAATAACTGTCCTAAAAGTGTTGGGTAGAGTAACTAATAAAAGGCAGCAAAGTATCACACAACATTGTCATTTTCAGAATTTCCTAGTTAGACCATCCTGTGTATTCTATCCCAAACTGCCCTGCTCTTACACAGCAGCTATATCCACATCCGCATTTGTTTCCGTGGATGTCTTCCTGATTTGGGAACGACAGACACAGCAGCTGGCTTAGTGCCTTGTCCACAGTACAGTGCTGCAAATACATGCACGCTGGGCTGAGTCTAAACCTCCAGTTTTCACCCTCCGATCGCCTCCAACAGTATCGTTACCCTCAGTGTAACTGCCACGTATAACGCAGCATCCTTATTCTTTCAAGAAAGCTCAAAGGACGGCACTCTTCCATTGTCACTACCCCCGCCCCAACCCCAGAAGCTCTGCTTGCTAAGCCTTCTTCTGTCCTCCCCATTTTAGTGACTGGCATCCCCATCTACCTGCTTAGTTGCTCAAACCAGAAAACTGCAAGTTAGCTGTGATTCTCTTTCTCTTCCTCCCCCATAACCAGTGGCTCACCAAACCTAGTAGATTCTACCTCATAAATCTTTCTAGTGTGAAATTATTTCTAAATCTTGGATCAAGTCATCACTTTCTCTCACCTGCAAAAAGGCTTCTAAAGATCTTTCTCTCTACGACAGTCCTGACCCAGTTCAATCTACTCTCCACAATGCAGGTTACAGACCTCTCTAAAATATGAATCTGAATTATTTTCTGCTTAAAAATCTATAATGTCACACCCATTAGGATGGCTATTATAAAACAATTAAAAAAAACAAACAGAAAAGAACAAGTGTTGGCAAGGATGTGCCCAGCAGCTGTGGAAACAGTGTGGTGGATTCTCAAGAAGTTAAACAGAATTACCACATGATCCAGTAATTAACTTCTGGGTATGTAACCAAAAGAAGTGAAAGCAGGAACTCAAACAGGTATCTGTACACACACGTTCAGAGCAGCACTGTTCACAATATCCAAGGGTCCACTGACAGATAAGTGGATGAAAATAATGCGGTATATACATACAATGGGGTATTAATCAGCCTTTCCAAAGGAGAAAATTTTGATACATGCTACGATTTGGATGAACCTTGAAGACATTATGCTAAGTGAAATCAGTCACAAAGGAACAGATACTGTATGATTCCATTCATATGAGGTACCTAGAGTGGCCAAATTCATGGAGATAGAAAGTTGAATGGTGGTGGCCAAGGGCTGGGGAGGGAAGAATGGGAAATTATTGTTTAATGGGTATGGAGTTTCAGTTTGGGGAGATGATGGATGTTCTGGAGAAGGGATGGTGGTGACGGTTGCACAACAATGCAAATGTACTTAACGCAACTGAACTGTACTCACAGGAATGATTCGAATGATACATTTTATGTTCTGCATATTTTTTTCACAATAAAAAAGTCATGCACACACAAACATCCACACTGCCTCTCACTGGCTCAGGATACCGTCCAGAAATCTCAGGTGATTCACACGCCCCTCAGGATTTAGTCCCAGTATACCTCTCCCCTTGCTAGTACACTTTCTCCTCCAGCGCCTAGTCATACTCAACCATGCTGGAGCTGGGTTCACACTACTTTGTAAGTCTTTACACAGACCATTCCCACTGTCGACCAGACCACCTCTTCTCCATTTGCAACATTTTTATTTTTCATCCCTTCTTGGTATCTCATATCACAATAAGAGATAAGAGCTGCCTGTAGCTGCCTGTTTGCTTTTCTGTCTCCCTCCCTACTAGCTTATAGTTTTATGATGGGAAAAAAGTCTCATCTCATTTGGAATTATATCTTTGGTACCTGGCACATGTAAATATTCAGTAAATACTACTGACTATATACATGTTAAATACATAAATGTAGCAGATAGGGAAGACTTTCTGGAAGCACAAATTTTGCAATAAAGTATGTACTATACACAACTGGACACATACCATTCCTTCACAGGCATCTTTGAAAAATTCTATGTCTGTTATAAACAGTTCATCAAAAGGTTCAAATTCTTGAGATAAAATTCTTATATGAAAATTTTTTCACATAATATTCCAGTTTATGCTACAGTTTTTCCTGATGGGCAAATATGGTACTTTAAAAAAATCAGTTTGTTTGTTTAATACCATTGTATTTAAAGTCACATGCATATAGGACTTTCATTCCTTTAAAATTAGATCACTGAGAAATGTTAAATCAGAATCCTGAAAGTACTGATATGCTGAAAGTACTGATATGTCTGTCATGTTGAAACAATTGTTTTCTTGCCCATTGTTCTACTGTTTTGTGACAGTTTTTAAAGGAGGGATCAGCTTCAAAATATCATCTCACACCCTGAAACCATATAATTTATGATTCTAAAATATCAATATTTATGACCATATAATTTTAAAATTAATCACTTATACTATTTCATTCAAAGTGGAAAGAGTCTGAAACTAGCGATGCTACACAATGCTGTCAGGACCAATCTTCTAAGAAACGGCTTCGGTGAGTGCTTTCATCGTAGTTCTATAAACTAAAAGATTCTCGCATCTGATACGAAAAAACTATTCAGCAACTGCAGAAACACGCTGCAGAGGATCCCCACGCCCTCTCTCCCATCCCTTGTCCTTTTCCCCACCTTTCTCTTCCTCTCTTTTCAAAGGACTGAAACCAGATAATCTCAGCAGCATCTAAAACCTGATAAAAGTGCAAAGTATTTATTACTTAATCCCTGTCTGGATGTGATTTAAAAAAAAATTGAGATACAACTGACATATAACATTAGTTTCAGGTGTACAACATAATGATTCGATATTTGCATATACGGCAAAATGATCACCACATTACGTTTGCTTACCATCCATTACCACATATTTACAAATTAATTTTCTTGCGATGAGAACTTTTAAGATCTATTGTCTTAGCAACTTTCAACTTTACAATATGGTATTATTAACTATGGTCACCACACCATACGTTACATCCTCATGACTTATTTATTTTAGAACTGGAAGTTTGTACTCCTTTACCTATAAGTTAATTTGCTACCTGCACACAATGAATTACTACTTAGGAATAAAAAGGGAAAGTAACACACATAGCAGTTAGATAGTCTCAAAAAGGTTATGAGTCAAAATTATCAGATACAAAAGGATACCTATTGTATGATCCTGTTTATGCTATGCTATGCTAAGTCACTTCAGTCGTGTCCGACTCTGTGCGACCCCATAGATGGCAGCCCACCAGGCTCCCCCATCCCTGGGATTCTCTAGGCAAGAACACTGGAATGGGTTGCCATTTCCTTCTCCAATGCATGAAAGTGAAAAGTGAAAGTGAAGTCACTCAGTCGTGTCCGACTCTTCGAGACCCCATGGACTGCAGCCTAACAGGCTCCTCCGTCCATGGGATTTTCCAAGCAAGAGTACTGGAGTGGGGTGCCATTGCCTTCTCCGATGATCCTGTTTATATGAAGTTTTAAAGCAAACAAAATAATCTATGGTAACAGAACTCAGAATAGTGCTTCTGGTGAAGAGAGAAGGAAAGGCTAAGCAGTGGCATAAAGGAACTCTCTGAGGTGACAGAAATGTTTTACATCTGACCGAGGTATGCATTATACTACTGTATACATTAGTCAAAGCTGATCAAACCATGCACTTAAGATATATGCATTTCCCTGTATAAAAATCATACCCTAATTTTAAAAGAGAATGTCCTCTTCTAGCTCTTTTAAGACTTTTTACTACCAAAAAATATAATTCTTGGTCTCTGTTAAGTACTTAGGATTTTATAAATTATGTTATGATTGCTTACCTGCAGTGTGTGTGACTTTAAACTTACTCGTGGGAAAAAAAAAAAGCTGGAAAGCATATATCAGAGAAATCATGGCCTGAGATAGGAAGGAGAACTGGCAATGGCAGAGATTTTCTAGTATTTTTCAACCTACCAGGTCTGAACATGCTTTATTTTACAAAGTACATTTTTTTAAAAGTCCTATGCTACAGATTTATAGGTCCTGCTGCTGCCGCTAAGTCACTTCAGTCGTGTCTGACTCTGTGCGACCCCATAGATGGCAGCCCACCAGGCTCCCCCGTCCCTGGGATTCTCCAGGCAAGAATACTGGAGTGGGTTGCCATCTCCTTCTCCAATGCATGAAAATGAAAAGTGAAAGTGAAGTTGCTCAGTCTTGTCCGACTCTTCTCGACCCCATGGACTGCAGCCTGTCAGGCTCCTCTGTCCATGGGATTTTCCAGGCAAGAGTACTGGAGTGGGGTGCCATTGCCTTCTCCTACCTGCTATGAAAGAAATTGTTGCTTTTGTATCATCTCAATATATTACATAGTCAGCCAAACCATTTGAATAGAAACTGTGAGTACAGCTATAATGAAGCACTTGGTTTTATACTTCTTTTTCATAAATGTTGATCACTATCAATAGTAGCAAAAAGGATTCCTGTTTAGGCAGCCTCATCACAAATATATCCATCTCCCATGTTTAATAATAAAATTACTGACAATAAAACCTTTTACTGGACTTTATATTTCAAGTCCTAGCAGGGACACCTAACCAGCTCACCAATAAGAAAAAAAGAAAGAGAGGGTTTAACTGATTAGGAAGTCACAGGATAAAACAAATAGAATAATACTTCATTTGCATTTTAACAGCCTTCACACAATCCACAAAGTAAGCAGTTTCATTAATTCCCTTTTTCTGATACATTATTTTCTCCTCCTTTTGGAGAAATCAACACAAGCAGTCACATTCACATGAAATTAGTCAAATGCTAAAGTCCAGCAAACCTTGTGGACCACTCACCTGATGTTGGCTATGTGCTGCGGCACGTGCTGATGCTGAAAATGGTCAGGCCACGGATGATGCAGGCAGAAGGATGGAGAGGGCTGAAGACAGCACGTTGTCTGATAAACAGGTGAATGGTTTGGACAGAGAGATGCAGAGTACTCTGAGTGTGGCTGCATGCAACAGGAGGCCAAAGCAGGAGGTGCTGCAGGGCCAGCCTCGGGATGGCACTCTTGGTGACTGTCATGGGGAGTCAAAGGGTGATGGTATGGGCAAGGATGGCAGCACTGGGGTAACACCGGAGGCGTTCTTTGGTTGTCTAAAGGCAGAAAGGATGATTTAACAGTGCCATTAACTTGCAGGCATCCATTTGGACTCACTTTTGTTCTGGGTGCTTCTTTGGATGCGAGCTGCTGGGCTGCAGGGTCTCCATCACAGGGGCTGAGGGGAGTAGGGGTGGTAGCTCTGGTTGCGATGCTGCCATTGCTCAGAACCATAAAATCGCTGTTTCCGTTGCTCATAGCCATGCTCCAGTTTCCTGACCCTAAGAAAGAAAACGATATAAAATCAACCACTTACAGTCAGGCAGACAATTATGTAGGAAAGACAGGAAAAATATTTTAAAACAGCTCTTTGAAAACAAGGGTTCTTGCAGGAGTTGTGAAAGCATTAGCAGAAGCCCTGCCACGCGTGCAACAGAACCAGCTGGTAAGTTAGCCCTCCTCTTGTCTCCTCCCAGCCACACCAGGCAGAACCCCTCTCCTGTCCCATTGACCACTTCCTCCCCGTGTGCTTAGTCGCTCAGTCATGTCCGACTCTTTGCAACCCCATGGACTGTAGCCCCAACTACTGAGCATGCTCTGGAGCCCGTGAGCCACAACTAAGACGAGATGTAATCAAATAAATTAAAAAAAAAAAAGAATTAGAATATTTTAGGATGGGGGTGGGGAGGTGGTAGAATAGAGAGGGGACTTCCCCGGTGGCTCAGATGGTAAAGCGTCTGCCTACAATGTGGGAGACCTGGGTTCTATCCCTGGGTTGGAAAGATCTCCTAGAGAAGGAAATGGCAACCCACTCCAGTATTCTTGCCTGGAAAATCCCATGGACAGAGGAACCTGGTAGGCTACAGTCTATGGGGTCGCAAAGAGTCGGACACGACATTTACTATTTACTTCACCAATATCATTCTTTAGCTTTTCAATAATATCATGCTTGAGGTGTTCTGATACAGAAACAACAGGCAAAATGAAGGGCGAAGGTGATTATTCGTGAGGGCAATTAGTTGTGTGGATTAAGATAATGTGAATAATCTTAAGAATGTCTTACATCTTTTAAAAATGTCAAGGAAATATGATTTCCCGTCTAAGTCACTTAGGTCTTAGAATAAGAATAAATAAAAGAAAATAGAAACCAATCAGCTAAGCTACGAATTGTGGCTACCAAGACATCAGATGCAAAAGTTTTATCCCCTAAACAAACAAATATAATGCTAAAAAAAAAATAATAAATGTAAGTTGTCATGATCTTATTAACTTGTTTTCTATGTTATGTCCTATAGGGTAGTATTGCTTGCATGTAAGAAAAATAGTCCTATGGCTGGGATTTGCTTCAAATGAGATTTTTTTATTAATTTTTTCCCATCAAAGGGTCCAGGCCTTAAATATAAAGGAAAAATTAGTGTTCAAATTACCAGTAACATCTTTTTCTGCCTGGTCAACAAACAAAAGCAAAAACAACCTTCTTTCTTACTTTACCACCTTCTGACCAACACACATACAAAATCTGGAAATGCAGTAAGAAAAATGGGTCATCAAATGCTATTGGTTTATTTGACCTACACATGATGCCAAGAATAAAAAAGAAAACCATTGTTTGGCTCACTAACCCTTCTGGCACAGCATTCTTCTCAGTAGACAAAACAACTTCAGGAGAAATCTCTCTCCAGTCCCTCCCCACCTCTGGCAGACACACAGGTACCAGAAGAAATCATCACTCATGAGGACGATTCCTATGCATGTTTTCACCCAGATTATAAACTACTCAAGAGGGATCTTTCTGAGCAGAGAATGCCAGAACAATGCATAATGTTTCAATCTGAATACTAATACCCAGAAGACACTCTTTGTTGTGGTGGTTGTTCAGCTGCTAAGTCAAGTCCAACTCTTTGTGACCCCATGAACTGCAGCACACCAGGCTTCTCTGTCTTTCACTATTTCCCTGAGTTTCCTCAAACTCATGTCCATTGAGTCAGTGATGTCATCCAACCATCTCATCCTCTGTTGCCCTCTTTTCCTCTTGCCCTCAATTTTTCCCAGCATCAGGGCCTTTTCCAATGAGTCAGCTCTTTGCATTAGATAGCCAAAGTACTGGAGCTTCAGCTTTAGCATCAGTTCTTCCAATGAATATTCAGGGTTGATATCCTTTAGGATTGATTGGTTTGATCTCCTTGCTGTCCAAGGGACTTTCAAGAGTCTTCTCCAGCACCACAGTTCGAAAGCATCAATTGTTTGGTGCTCAGCCTTCTTTATGGTCCAACTCTCAATCAGTACATGACTACTGGAAAAACCATAGCTTTGACTAAACAGACGTTTGTTGGCAAAGTGATGTCTCTGCTTTTTAAAACACTGTCTAAGTTTGGCACAGCTATTCTTCCAAGGAACATCATTGTTCAGTTCAGTTCAGTCGCTCAGTCGTGTCCGACTCTGCAACCCCATGATTTTAGTGGAAAAGATAAACCATTTATAAATATCAAACATATATATAAATCAAGTAGATGTTACTTCTCTCATCAGCCTTACCATCACTTTTGAAAGTGGTTTGCCAGTTCCAAGTTCCTATTGTAATGACCACTGAGAAAGATTTTGAATTGTAGTAAAATGCCCTGTCCTTCAGTTAAATCACTCCAGGTATAAATACCCACTAAAAAACATCTAAATGATATCCCCAACACAGAGCATTTGTAGTTAAATGTATTATCCAACTAGTGGGAAGACACTGTAGATACTGGTTAAGAGCCCTAAACTGATCCTGGAGGCACAGACTCTAATTTTCTATCTCTTTCTTAATCTGCCATCTCAGCAATATCTGCGCCCTTAAGTTTCCATTTACTGAAGGATATATCCTTTCTTCTGTTGTTAACAAAACAAAAAGCTGTGTGCAAATGTTCTGAAAATGATAAAACATACTAATCAAGGGCCATCTAAAAAGGCACTGGACTTCATAGAAAGTTAACTGAAATTTAAGATGTTTATTTTCACGGCTAAGTGAAAGACCACCTAGAAAATGTAAGAAGTAATCACTTGATGAGATAAAAATGTAGTCATTTCTCAGCATCAGAAACTCTCGTACAAATGCTCTAGAGAAATCACGGAAGGCACATGCTTTCTCTTGCCTTTACCCATGACTCATGTTCCCAAGACTCCTCTACGGACCTCAGCCAAGCTACTGGAGCTGATGAGATCTGCTGAGAAAATCAGGACCTCCTCTTGGCCCTTTTATCAAGACAGACAGACAGAATAGGAATACTCTTTTTCTGGTCTACTGATTTCTTCTGACCATACTGCTGCTGCTAAGTTGCTTCAGTCGTGTCCGACTCTGTGCGACCCCATAGACGGCAGCCCATCAGGCTCCCCTGTCCCTGGGATTCTCCAGGCAAGAACACTGCAGTGGGTTGCCACTGCCTTCTCCAATGCATGAAAGTGAAAAGTGAAAGTGAAGTCGCTCAGTCGTGTCCGACTCTTTGCAACCCCATGGACTGCAGCCTACCAGGCTACTCTGTCCATGGGATTTTCCAGGCAAGAGTACTGGAGTGGGTTGCCATTGCCTTCTCCGTCTGACCATACTAGGTGGGTTAATATCATTTCAGAGAGTTTATTTTGGCTTAATTCAATCAGTCCTACTGCCGCTAATCATAGGTATCAGGTGAGTTAGGCTAGTGAGAAGTATCTAACAAAAATCCTCAAGGTTTTCAAGTGAAACTGACCTTCAGACAGAGTGACCTCAACCTTGAATGCTCGTGAAAGTACCCTGAGACCCCCTCTAGACGCTCCAAAATGTCTCTGTTTCCCTGTCTTCTCATTGACTCTGTTTCTCATCAGGAAAAATAATTTCTCTTTTTTCTGTGTAACAAGAATGACAGCTATCATTCTCTCTTATTTTTATTGCCAAAGCATCATTTTGTAGTTACATAAGAGTTAAATAGATTTTTGCAGGTCAGCCAAAGGACCTAATCACGATTTACAACATTTTTTCTAGCGGTGTGGTAAACTGCAGTTCAAGTGCCAAATAACTTACTTACAAATGAACTTTTGGAACATAACTTGTTTGGTAACTTGGAGACTTCTTGTAATGAAGTAGGTATGAGTGGATAGTAAAGAATAATTGAACTATGACTTTGGTTTTATTTGAAGTAACTCACATGAGCTTTCTGAGATTCAGTTTCTTTAAGCATAAACTGGGAACAATCAAATTGCCTTTATAAATAAGTTGCAGATTATGTTAAAAATGATGAAAAAGCAAAAGCTGGCACAAAATTGTTCTCAGAAATGTTTACAGATTAAGTTCAATTAGTGTATCTGTGTAAGAATTCAGGTGACCAGGACAATGGCAAAATTTCCACCTAAAGTCAAGAGTTGACTTTAAGGCCACAAAGAGAAAGACCTTGTTTCTTTAGAACTTTCACCAAAGTTTCTTCACTGAAACAAGTGAAAAAAAATTCGATCAGAGTCAGAAAGAACAGCGCAAGAGATGAGCTAGAGGAAGATTCAACGTCATAAAAAGGAACTATTGTGATAAATGTAATGCTATGTGATTACAAATGCAGTGACAGTTATTATTTACCGTGGAAGTTTAAAATAAGTCTTGGATCAAATATAATGAATGACTTTAGAAGAGCTATGTTGAAATCACCTGTTTTCCCCAGGGCCATAACACACAGGGATTGCCAAAAGAAAGCTATTCTTGAGGCGCTGGCTTGAGGTGTGGTGAGGCCCGATAGCAAGTATTTTAGTGCCTTTCCTGTTGTTCATGAGTATAACAAGCCAATATCAATATACCCAAAGCCACTAATCTCACACCTCCTCTTTCAACCTTTCTACTAGCATTTTTATGTCCTGAGTGCTTTACCGGTTCTGAGGCTTATATGGCCTTGGGCCAAGGACCATCTTTTGATTACATTTTAAAATTTAAGATTTTTTTTCTTTGGGCCTCAGTTCTTCACAAGTGTAAATCAGGATACAAATCAATGTCCACCTCATATGACTACTCTGAGAATGTAAAAATATATTTAAAACCATAAAAGGCTATGTATTTACAATGAAAGAATTATTATTATTGCTTAAGTGAGGAGAATATTTAAAAAACATGAAATGATGCTTCCTAGTTTCAAAGCCAAAACTATGTTTTAAAATGGCATCAGTGATATCTGTAGCTTAGAAGAAATGGCCTGGATGAGTCTAAATTTTAAAGCTGACTCTACTAGTTACCGAGTACCTGGGTCAAATTATTTACATTCTTAGAGTCTCAAAGTCTTTACTCTTTTTAGAGTTAAATTGTTTGAAAAGCAAACTAATGTAACCTTCTGAAAGAGCAACATGGCATTACTATTCAAAATGTAAAATACCCTCATCCTTTGACTCGCAATTCTCCTAGGGTTTACAGTTTGGATATCCTTGAGCAATGTGTAAACGCAAATGTCCAGAGAAAGATGTTGACTGCACCACTGCCCGTGACAGGGCAAACTGGAAATGATCTAAATGATCAATAAGGGACTTAAATTCTGTCATATCCATAAATTCGGTATTCTGTACAATAAAAAAGAGTGAGTTAAATCAGGATTACTTCCAGGGAAAGAAGTCCAAAGTAATACCTCTTCATGTGTGAATAAAATCCAGCTGAAGAGCCAATGTGGTATGAATCCATTTCAATGAAAAAGGGGAGAAGACTCACATATATGGTTAGTGTATATACGTAGCTGGTTTCTAGAAGAATATGGGGAAATGCTAACATTGTTTCCTGCTGGAGTGTTGCACTGGGCCACTAGACTGCCCACTACACTGCCCAGTTGCACTGGGAAGTGTAGAGAAGACTTTCATATTTTCCTTTTTGTACTGCTTGCAACTTTTACTATAAATGTGCTATCTTCATAGTAATAAAATATTAATGAAACAACATAGAAAGTTTCTAGCATGGTGACTAATAATGAACAGAAGATAATTATCATTAAAATGCAAGAACAGAAACAAACTTACTTTACCTTAAAGGATTAATAGTCATCTATTCACTGGACACATTTTAAATTGTTTCTCTTCCAGTATATATCAGCTGTCTTATAATAACACCCCACTGCTGCTGCTGCTGCTGCTAAGTCGCTTCAGTCGTGTCCGACTCTGTGTGACCCCATAGATGGCAGCCCACCAGGCTCCCCCATCCCTGGGATTCTCCAGGCAAGAACACTGGAATGGGTTGCCATTGCCTTCTCCAATGCAGGAAAGTGAAAAGTGAAAGTGAAGTTGCTGAGTCTTGCCCGACTCTTAGCGATCCCATGGACTGTGGCCCACCAGGCTCCTCCATCCAAGGGATTTTCCAGGCAAGAGTACTGGAGTGGGGTGCCATTGCCTTCTCCGATAACACCCTACACAACATATCAAATAACTGGATAAAGCAGGAAATCAAAACCTAGCTAAGGAGAAAGAACAGATGAATACAAACTTTTAGAAAATGGTTTTCAATTTCACTGCTTCCAAATTTGGGGAAACATAAATTATTATTTGTTGGACCAAAGCTATCTGTGAACCAAAATTACTATGACTAGTTTCATAAGCATTAAACAGAGAAACAGAGGAGAAATATAGAGGTGTTCCAATCATATTGAAATGTAAAGAGAAAAGTCATCAGAATTCACATATTAGAAGGTTCAAACAATTACATCCTACTCTGGCTTGGGGCTCAGGACACTAACACCTGTAAGATAAAAGGAAATTACCCTGCTTCTAAGACTAAGAGTAGTATCTCATTGAAAATGCTATCATATAATCATAGTAGGAACTGAGGAAATTATGGAAATGTTATTCATCAACATATCATGTATTAAAGTCTGTTAGTGACACAAAACCTACCCAAAAGATGCAATCTTACTATTAATATTAATAAAAGGGTTACAAAAACCTCATGGTAACTCCTTGCAATTGGAAGCCAGAACTGCTGGTATAGCCAGAAAACTGTCAAGTTAAAATCTACACGTAAGAGACTACACAGACATGTTCCAATTACCACAGTAACCACTCAGCGGAGTCATCCCTATCCTTGACAAACACGAGGCTCAGATAGCCTGAAGGAACAACGTCTTCATCCACGTCAACAGTTACGATGGCACACCTCTTTGGTATTGCCAAACACTTTCACACACATGATCTCACTCGAGCTGATCCTCCTAATAGCCCTCAGAAAAACAGGTGTGGCACGCATTATGGCTCTACTTTGCAAAAGAAAAACTTGAAGTACAGAGTCTCAAATGGTTAGGGTCCGGAAGTCTGATGCTGAGGTTTGAGGGCTTTCTGCTAAACTACATTCCATAAGCTCAATGTATCCAGAACAACCCTTTGCTTCATTAGATTCATAACACCAAACTTAACAATAAATGGCAAGACTGTATCAAAAACAAGATTCCATATTGTAGACAATCAGCTTTTTCAAGAAGAGTGATGTTCCCTATAACACAGTTGTATTAGACAAAATATACAACACTGATATGGTGTTTTTCAAATGTAGATTCTGATATAGTCCATTTGGAGTGGGGCGACAAAATCTTCCAACCTTCCATACTGCTAGTTCGAAAAAACACTTTGTGTAGCAAGGCAAAGACACAACTAGGCGGGAAGGCTTCAAGAGAATTAGGCTTAAGCAATGGCAAAATGATGCCCAATGAAAGCAGACAAGATAACAACAGAGAAACAAAAGGCCCATTTTTCTAATTAAGACAGAGAAGAGTAACAAATTTTAATAGTAGAAGTTCTAACTGATAACCAAGTTTAATTATGGCTTATTTCAGGCCCCTAAACTGTTGTGTGCATAGAAATAACAACCAATCAGATTTTAATCTTTTTAGTGTAATATATGTGAATTGAAGCACCTTGCCCAGGTAACTGCATGTGACAATCTTTTTCTTTCAAGTGTACTAGATACTGGAAAATAGGAATCCTTCCTTCCTAGAGAGGAAGACTGGATCTTCAGATATAAAGTACCTGAAGTCTTTTTTTTTTTTTTCCCACATCAGGTATAAAGCCAGTTTGGGAGTACCTTTATTCATTATGCAGAAAAGGCGATGGCACCCCACTCCAGTACTCTTGCCTGGAAAATCCCATGGACAGAGGAACCTGGTAGGCTGTACTCCATGGGGTCACGAAGAGTCAGACAAGACTGAGCGACTTCACTTTCACTTTTCACTTTCCTGCATTGGAGAAGGAAATGGCAACCCACTCCAGTGTTCTTGCCTGGAGAATCCCAGGGACGGGGGAGCTTGGTGGGCTGCCGTCTATGGGGTCGCACAGAGTCGGACATGACTGAAGCGACTTAGCAGCAGCAGCAGCAGCTATTCATTATGAACCAAACTTGTTTTAATATGAAATCAGTCCCCTAAAATTGTTTAATGGTCTCATTTCTTATCACTGGTACCAAAATGACCTATTAATATTTAGTGCTATAGCCAGATAATAAATAGCTTCTCTAAATGCACTAGAGAAATTGACAAAGAATATCTGAGGTAACTTCTAGAGTGGAGCTATTAAAACTGGATGGTGGAAAGACACCAGCCAGGTTTTGTCTCTAACTACATATTACCCTTCAAAGGGTATCCAAATGTGTGTGTGTGTATGTTTTAGCATCTCACTCTGTCAGACACTTCCCTCACAATACCTCTACAAAGATCTTATTAAACCCATTTTAGAGAAAATTGAAGGTCAAAAATATAGTGTAACTAATCCAAATCACATGCTGGGATTTAATCTCAGACCAGCATGTCTCTGAAAGTAACGCTTCTCTAACAATCTCAAGATGCTTCTAGGGCAATGCCAAGTTCAACTAGCTTTTATAGGACCACTGAAGGATACTGATATAAAATTCAGTCTGAAGGTCCACATGAAAAATATCCTCTGAACTCAATATTTCCCAAGACAGTTTTAAATGGTACAATTCAGCATTCAAGAGTGTGAAAGACATATTTCACTGAATTAAAAGAAGTGCTATCCACCCATGTATCATAAAATGCAAACAGTAAAAAGCAAGGTGATGGATTGATTTTGGTTGTCATGTAGCATTTGGACTATTTTAAAATAACATAATTGTTACCTGGCAGCAAAATCTGTATCTTTAATCAATGAATCAGGTCCTTTTAGGGAACTAAAAAGTGTAGTCTTAAATAAAGAAACAATCTTCTTCCCTTCTGAGACAAATTAAATTTTTCTTTGAGTTCATGAACTTTCTATGGTAAAACTCTCCTTCAATAAGAGCACTTTAAATATCTTCATTTAATCACCTATAAGCATTTTATGTGTTGCAAAGAACTCTACAGAAATAAGGCATTATTGATATCATTTCCCGTAAATCATAAACTGCAATAAATCAGAAGCCATTTTCTCAAGGAAACAATGTTACACCTTTGAGAATCTATACTACTAAACAAACATTTCATAAGAACCCATTAGGTACTACTATGCTTTCCATCACACCATGAGAAAGCAAACTGAGTTCTAGGCAGTCTGAAAGCAAGGACTCACTATTCTTTTACAATGAAAACTCACTGTTTCCTTTAACTTTATATTATCAAGAAGGTAGTTTCAACTTATAATAACAAACCACATCTTTGAAAATGAAATACACCTAACATTTTTATATAACTTCTTAAATAGGATTACACACAAGATACATATTGATAGAGGCACCAATAAATTGCCATATGCTTCACTTTTACAAAAACCATTCATAATACTTGCTGTTTTTGTTCAGTCTCTAAGTCGTGTCCGACTCTTTGTGACCCCATGAACTGTAGCATGCCAAGCTCTTCTGTCCTCTATTATCACCTGAAGTATGCTCAAATTCATGTCCATTGACCAGGTGACTCAGTGGTAAAGAATCTGTTTGCCAATGCAGGAGACACAGATTCGATCCCTGGATCAGGAAGATCCCCTTGAAGAAGGAAATGGCAACTCACTCCAGTATTCTTGCCCAGGAAATCCCATGGACAGAGGAGCCTGGTGGGCTACAGTCCATGGGGTTGCACAAGAGTTGGACCCAACTTGGCAACTAAACAACAATCATAATATTTACAAACAGCTCAATGAATCAGAAGAAAAATTTAAATGAACAGATACAGTTTTGCCCTTGCCCAGATTTACAAAACTGTATTGACAGATAAGAGTTAAACAATGTTAGGAAGATATTATAGTGCCATAGCAAATCTGAAGACCCTGAATTTGGAAAACAGTCTTATTGCTAGATATGAGTTAGCTGAGCTTCATATTATAGGACTGAGTGATAGGAGTTTTATTGCTGTAGAAACATTACTCTCATTTTTCTCATGTTTTATATTTGATGTACCTTTGGTAGCAGGTCTATGTGAGAAGAGAAATGTGGGTATAAGAAAGTTTATCTTTTATAGTCTGGGATAAATGATTGTCGAGAACATTCTCTTTCCAATATAAACACTTCTCTATCTAAAAATACATTTCAAGAGCCCTATCACTATACTGTAGCTATTAAAGCAGTTTTTAGAGCTCTCCTTTCCAGGTTCATCCACCAAAATCATCATTCCACAAAATACTCACCACTTCTCCCCACACTTAAAAAATATTATATCCATAAGCATCAATGCTCTTAAAAAAGAGAAAGTATTCTTTTGTTTTCAGATTCCTATTTCAGATGAGTTTCAATTCTGTTATGCTGCAACAATTTAACCCTAAATCTGAAGACTGTATGTTCATTTGCATAACTAAAAATATGCAAAATAAAGCTAGAGAAGTTTCTATAATCAGATATGTTGAAGGAGTCTGGGGTTGGTAGATGCAAACTACCACATTTAGAATGGATAAACAAGGTCCAACTGTACAGTATAGGGAACCATACTGGATATCCTGTGATAAACCATAATGGAAAAGAACATTTAAAACAAGAAAGTATATATATGTATACCTGAGGCACTTTGCTGTACAGCAGAGATTGGCACGACACTGTAAATCAACTATACTTCAATTTAAAAAAAAAATATCAATCTCTGGTCTTTCAAAAAAATTCTAGAAAGCCCCCTAAAAAGTTGTTATCTAACTCAAGAACCAGCTGAGACATTCATTTGGACTCTGCTGCAAGTCTTGAAGGGAACATAATCAATATAACAAATATTCACAAAGTTACAAGTCTATTACAGTGGTTTCAACTCCTTCTACATACTAGAGTCACTTCGGTAATACGAAACAATTACAGACACAGGGCTCTGGTCCCAGAGGTTATGATTTAATTCATATTATAATGGGGTATGGGCATTAGCATTATTTAAATACTCCCCAGATAATTCTAATGTGCAGCTAGGATTGAGAACTACTGATTTATACTTTATTTAATTAATGCTGATTAATTTATAAGTGCAAGCAACTAACTCTCAAAATATTCAACACTGTTTCAGAAAATATTGCTTGAAATGCAGACTGTTATTGTATATTCTAAAACATTTGGACCTGGTACTTCATGTTAGAATGTATTATAGTATTTGGATTAGTTTTACTTCTTTTTGGGTTACCCTTGAGGTTATAAGGGTGGGGACAAGGATGCCAGGAAGAGAAATCCTCAATAACACATTAGTTTGAGAGGCAACAGTGTGAAATTCATGTGGAACAATGTTGTGGAAATACAAAACAACTTGTCACATGGTCTCAATTACTGGGTTGGTCATAAGATGTTATGCAAAAACCTGAATGAACTCTGGCCAAGCCCATACTTATGATCATCTGAATAGAGTTTAGAATATAGCCAATTTGACTAACAAGTTTATTTAACCCTCAAGAAAAAAATATCTCCCCAACACCTGGTCAATCTCCAATGTGAAGTCCCAACCCTCTCTATTAAAAGAGCATGCTCCCTAAAGCTTTGTACCAAAAAGAGAAGGAAAGAAAGGGAGAGAAAGAATGAAGGAAGAAAGCAAGAAGGAAAAAAAAGAGAGGGGAGGAAGGAAGGAAAAGGAAAGGAAAAAGAAAGAAAAAGCCTTCTGACTGCATTTTAAACGTTCCAATTCTAGAGTCAGACAGCCTCCAGACACCAGACCTACTAATCTAGCCTGGTATCCCACTAACAACAAAAAAAACCCAATTAATCACAAGATGCTTTGGTAATAAACAGAACCCCCAAGATGTGATAGATCTATCTTTAAGTCATAAGATTTCACCTGAAATTATTTTGCTCTAACTAAAATCACAAAGCATTGAGCAATCTGTCTGTATCACTACAGCTCTTCCCCAGTAGAAACAGAATCATATGACTGAGCTTGACTCACGTTGTTGAACAGAGATCACACAATCAAGTCTAAAGACACCATGAATGTTTAATATTTTGCACATCTCAAAACCTCAAAATTTAGCAGCTCAAAGGAAAACACCATCACAGGGATAAATCAAAATACAAAAATTCTACATCCACATACTGTGAAGCAAAAGAATGTGAAGGAATTTTTAAAACGTCTTTCATAAAGCCAAAACCTAAGATCAATCACCATTAAGCGCTTGAAAGTTGTTTGATTTAAATGGTAACCTGTTGTTTCTTCATCCTACACTTAAGAATTATCTAAGCTTTTCCCACCAATGCTAAGCATCTGACACCAGGCTCCGCTCCCTGCTGTTCCGTGAGTTTGAGAAGTAGCAAATCAAATTTCCTCAAGCAGCTCCCCAAATGGGTTCTTCCCTGCAGAGTTCAGCAAATCAAGTCTCAGGGGTATCCTTTAGTCTACTGAGCAACTTGGAAGACATATCTCAAGGTATTTGTATGAGACACAATTGAAGACATCTTTTTACTTAAATAAAGGACACTGAGATTTACTTTCAGCTTAGAAATACATCAAATTTTGATTGCTTTTCTTACTTGAATTGGATCAGTAAAGTAACCCTTAGCAAGAGTCTGGGTACACCTTTTATAAATCTTTTTCTATTCCTTACTTAAATTACCATTATAAATGCTTGTGAATTCTGCTGTTTTCTTTCCTGTATGTATTAGGTGAACTGAAATTCCATTTACATTGTTCAAGTGGGAATTTCATTTGCTCACAAAGATAATTAAATTGTATTTTTCAGTTCAATAGGTGAGTGTCCTTATTTAGCAAGCATATAATAAGTACCTACCATGTTCCCTGTGAATAGTGTTTTTGGAATCTAATATGTAAGCCTGAAATAAGTGAGCCTGTTGAATAGTGATTAAAATGATAAAAGAACAGAAATTAAGGGAGAGAGAACAAAAGGCCACCCTGTTCTCCAGTCTTGCTTTATTCATATATTTAGTTCTTTTGCTTTATATTTTTCCAAAAGACTGAGAGATTAAGCAGTTCATTTGTCTTGATCCTCAACATTCAGTTTTCTTTCCCGTGTTAGTGTGATAAGGACCTGCAATTTTTGAAAAATCGGAAATCTTCATATAGTCAGTGTGTCAAGGCTTCCATTACCCATACTGAGCTGTAAGGGTTGTACTGCTGAGGGTGGCTCTGATCCAGTCCCAGAAATCAAAGTAGTCAGAATGAAAGGCAAAGAACTGACTCACGGCAAACACTGAAAGGCAGATCCCCCGTTACCAAAAAGGGGTTGAGTGGTTTAAGACACAGTGAAAAGACAACTGGAACGAGACTAAAACTTTGGACGAATCCATTTTATAATACATATCATTTCCTGGACTGAGGAAAGGTTAACATGTATTTTACTACATTGCTTTGTAGGTCAATCATTTCAGACTCTTAAGCATTACACACTTTTCATAATCAATGCAAACAGCTCATGCTCATACTTCTATAATCCATGTCTAAGATGCAAGCTATATGAAACATGGAAGACACATAAAAAATACTCTGCCTTATCTTTGTATACTAAAACAAAATGAAGTATAATCAACCAATAAAATATTCAAGATTTGGCAATGAAAGCATAAGATAGTTTATCAAGAGATGTAATTTTTAAAGTACAATAATTTTTTTTAATATTTTAAAAATAATGCCAAGACTGTTTAACACTTTAAAAAGTAGAAATGTGTCAGCAGACATTAAAACCATGGGAAGTGGTAAAGCCACTGTCTACCAGTGGAACATTCTAGAGTTTATTTACATAGTTTAGTGACTTCCCAGCCATCAAAGGGAACTGGAGTTTTCTTAAGTATAAATACTATTATCTAAGATAAAGATAATAGTATTTATAAACAGGACATATTCATTCTTTCCCTTTCAACAGGAATACCTATTACAGAAAATTTTAGCAAACTGTAAAGTATGCTGCCCATTTTTTACATTATCCCTGAAAAAATCATTTATGTTCTGTCAATGATTTGCATGATATACTCCAGTTTCTGCAAATATTTTACCCACTTGGTTTAGAAAATTTTCACATTTCGCTACAAAACATAAAAATATTTCACAAGTTACTCTAGTTTGAAATTTTCTACCAGTCACATATAAATCATCCACTTTAATTTTAAGCAAAAGTAAACATGGCAAATACATTCTGCTTTCTATGATGGGTAATAAATCCAATTATAACGTAGCTATTATTGCCACCATTAAAATGAACATAATACATGAAACATTTTATCATCTCAAAAACAACTTGAGAGTGTAGAGCAAGCTCTGTGTTTAAAACGAACATTGATAAAAATTAAACTTGGTATGGAAGCTTGGCTCCCAAGCTTAGCTCCCAACTTCTCTTTTTAAAAGCTGGAAGATGCTAATATTTTACTATTTTCCTACAACATTTAATTCACAAAAAGTGATTAAGGCACTTCCTACAATTCTACATCTATTTTTTGACCAACTGGCAATGAGAGAAGCATTTATTTTCTGACTTTTCTGATTAGAAAGTGATTAAAAAAGAACCTCAAAGCATGAAACAGCTGAACAACTTGACATCTGAGGTTTCTTCCCAACTTCGTAAAGAAAGCACATTAGAATAAACCTTAA
Source organism: Bos grunniens (assembly GCF_055505025.1). Taxonomy (NCBI): domain Eukaryota; kingdom Metazoa; phylum Chordata; class Mammalia; order Artiodactyla; family Bovidae; genus Bos; species Bos grunniens. The sequence continues at coordinate 54,656,630 of NC_141180.1, forward strand.
GAAACAGCTTACCTTACCATACTGTGCTAGACTAACATTCAAAACACTTCATGAGGGATTTTAATGCATTCAGATGCCGTTCAAAGCTTACACTGAAAGAAAACTGTGAGCTAGAATTCTAAATTCAACCTGAGAAGCACACAGCAAAGTTCAGCTTTAAAAGAAATTCTCCCCAAATACATTCACAGAAGCATGAATAAATGTATTACCTTTCTGTTAAGAGAAGCAGCGTTCCTGGTTCGGTTTGGTCTGCAAGTGACTGCAGTAGCAACAGCCGACAGTGGCCGCAGGAACACGGCACAGCAGAGGGCGACCACAGAGTCGCAGGAGCAGCTCCTCGGAGCGGCAGGACAGACCCAATGACAAGCACACGCAGATTGCTTTGAATTAGGCGTGTTAGGGGCTGGAACTTTCCGAGTTTGCTCTCCTATAGGACAGGAGAGGTTTTCTCCTACTTAACCCCTGGGGGCAAGGTCTCCGTAATGGTAACAGCTGGCATACAGAGGGGCTTGATCTGAGCACAAGGTCAGCAAGCCAGGATATGAAGCTGACATGTAATTTCTAGCCTTTTCCTGCTTCTACAGGGAAATTGCACGAAGGACTGTTTTTAGTTATAACTTCCTTTGATCTTTTGGACTTAAAGTTACTTAGTAGATTAAAGCCATGTTAGCTGACATTATTTGCTTGCTTAGCCTAACTTAAGTGTTGCAGATTCAGTTTTCTGACACATAGGGCTACTGCATTTAAACTAACACAAATAAACACCAATCGTGTTTATTTCCAAGTTCCGGGGATTCTTGTGTTCTTTCACAAATGGCTCTTGAGACTCTGCTTTTAAGGCAGAAAGTTCATAGTTTTTCAAAGAGGCAGCCTTCTTTATTAAAAAAGAAAGTATTATTTAAAGCAGTTTTAAGTGTTTCCTCTTCAATTGTCCTTAACAAAAACAGTTAAATGAATTTGACACTGCTTTTTATAAATTTGTGGTCCTATTGATGCCAGTATTTAAAATTCCACAGTCACAACATAAAAAGCTTACAAATACCTTCAAATAAATGCTTTAAAATTACCTATGACAGCTACTGGCAAATAAGTGATAATTTACTGAATCCATGAAATCTAACTTTTTATGACTTTAATAAAAATGTGTAAACAACTCTTACAACGGGCTGTATTGATAGCAATTTCAAAGTTAGGGAAGGTGATACAAGCAGTCAAAGGAAAAAATAGATGAAATTGGGCTTCATGAAAATAATAAACTTTTATATATTGAAGAACATTATCAAGAAAGTGAAAAAAAGCTTTTGAATGGGAGAAAATATTTGCAAACCGCATATCTACGGGGCTAGTAATTATAATATATAAAACTTACAACTCAACAATAAAAAGACAAATAATCTAATTTAAAAACAGGCAAAGTTTTAGAATAGAGACTTTTCTATGCACATAAAAGGATGCTCAGCATCACTAGTTATTAAGGAAATGCAAATTAAAACCACAATGAGAGACCACTTGACAGCCACAAGGATACCAGGGCTTCCCTGGTGGCTCAGAGGTAAAGAATCTGCATGCAACGGAGGAACCACAGGAGACTCAGGTTTGATCCCTGGATCAGGAAGATCCCCTGGCGGAGGGCACGGCAACCTACTTCAGTATCCTTGCCTGGAGAATCTCAAGGATAGAGGAAGCTGAGTCGCAAAGAGTTGGACACAAAGTGACTTACCACAAGATAGCTATGGTCAAAAAAAGCGAGGAAGGAATAAGGGAGGGAGGGAAGAAAGGAAGGGAGGGAAGGAAGAAGAGTGGGAAGGAAGGAAGGGGAGAGGAAAGGAAGGAAGGGAGAAGGGAAGGAGGGAGAGAAGAAGAGTTGGCAAGGAAAAACTGGAGTGTCATACAACATTGGTGGGAATGTAAAACAGTATTTACAGCCACTATGGAAAACAGTCCAGCAGTTTCTCAAAAAATAAACATAGAGTTACCATATGACACAGCAATTTCACTCCCAGGTAGAGTTGATCCTTATTATTTGTGGATTCCATATTTGCAAATATGCCTACATGCTAAAATTTGTTTGTAATCCCCAAATAATCTTCATGGTGTTTCTTAGTCCTTCAATGTGATCACACACAGAATAGGGGGAAATTTGAGTCCTCTAACAGACACGACTGAGCGACCTCCCTTTCACTTTTCACTTTCATGCATTGGAGAAGGAAATGGCAACCCACTCCAGTGCTCTTGTCTGGAGAATCCCAGGGACGGGGGAGCCTGGTGGGCTGCCATCCATGGGGTCACACAGAATCAGACACAACTGAAGCGACTTAGCAGCAGCAGCAGCAGCAGCACTCAAGTCCCAGGCGAGGTTCAGCAAGGTGACACACTGCCTTCTCGTTTCAGCTCTCACACTGAAAACAAGTGTTCCTTTTGCAGTCTATTCTGGTGCCACGTTTTTCAAATTTTCATGCCTTTTGTTGGCAATTTCACTGTTTAAAATGGTCCTGAAGTGTCATGTACAGTGCTGTCTGGAGTTTCAAAGCTCAAGAAGGCTGTGATGTGCCTTATAGAGAAAATACATGTGCTCAAAAAGCTTTATTTAGGAGTGAGTTATAGTGCTGCTGGATATGAGCTCAGTGTTAATGAGTCAACAATAGATATTAGACACATGCTCAGTTATGTTCAACTCTTTGCAACCCCACAGACTGTTGCCCACCAGGCTCCTCTGCCATGGAATTTTCCAGGCAAGAAACACTGGAGTGGGTTGCCATTTTCTGCCCTAGGGGATCCTCCTGACCCAAGGATCGAACCCATGTCTCTTGTGTCTCCTGCATTGTCAGGCAGATTCTTTATCAACTGCACCACTGAGGAAGCCCCATATATTTGGTAAGATATCTTTAAACAGAAACACAAAACAAGGGCATGTACTGATTGGATGTCACAAATGTGACCAGAGGCTTGAAGGAACCTAAGCCTGTTTTTACCTGCAGAGAAGTGACTTAGTATGCATTAATGCAGTGTTTGCAGAGACTTTAAAGAATATAACTACCACAAATAAGGTGAATCAACTGTATATACCCAGGAGAACTGAAAAGTTATGTTCATGAAAGAACTCATAACTAATGTTCACAGTAGCATTATTCACAACAACTAAGGCATCAGCTCAATTCAAATGTCCATCAGGTGCTCCATGGATGAACAAAATGTAGTGCATGTATACAATGGAATACTATTAGCCATAAGGAGGAATAAAAGCACTGATACATATTACAACCTGGGTGAACCTTGCAAACACTATGCAAAGTGAAAGCCACACACAAAAGGTCACATATCATATGACTCCATTTACATGAAATCTCCAGAACAGTCAAATCCATAGAGATAAAATGTACCTATAGATTAGTGGTTGCCAGGGGCTGGGGGGCAGAGACAGAGGACAGAGGGAGTGACTGCTAACAGGTATTGAGTTTCTTTCGGGGTGATAGAAATGTTCTAGAATTAGGCAGTGCTGATGGTTTCGTAACTTTGTAAATACACTAAAACTCACTGAATTGTACACTTTAAAATAGTGAATTTTATGATATGTGGATTTTACCTTGATACAAAAATGCTTGTGTACATGCTAAGTTGTTTCAGTCATGACCCCATGACCCCCATGGGGTCTTTGTGACCCCATGGACTGCAGCCCACCAGGCTCCTCTGTTGATGAGATTCTCCAGGCAAGAATTCTGGAATGGGTTGCCATTTCCTCCTCCAGGGGATCTTCCTGACCCAGGGATCGAACCCACATTTCTTATGTCTCCTGCATTGATTGGCGAGTTCTTTACCACTAGTGCCACCTGGGAAGTTCCTGATAGAAAAATAAGAAAGGTATAAAATTCTAGTCATTAGACTAGTGGTTCTCAAACCTGAGTGTGCACCAGAATCTTCTAGAAAGTTTGGGAGAAGGCAGAGGGCTACAGCTCATTCCCAAAGATTCTGATTCTGAGGATCTGGGATGGGGCCTGAGAATTTGCTTTTCTGAAAGACCACAGGTGATGCTGACTCTGCTGGTATGAAACCCACATTTTGAAAACCAGTGTGTTAAAGACAACGTATAAGCTTCTGGAGGGCAGGAAAGGTAACTTTCACCTCTGTATCTTCTAAATTTCCCTTAAAAAGAGCCAATCTTGGGGAAGAAAGAGAGGGAGGGAGGGATAAGAAATATTTAATGAAGTAAATATATTGAAAGAGTCAGTCCTTGCAAACTTATGGTATGCTGACTTCATGCCTTATGTATTGCAAAGGCTGTTAACACCTAAAAATCTACCCCAGAGAATTAAAGAATTAAAATCCAAATCAAAACTACAATGAGGTATCACCTCACACTGGTCAGAACAGCCATCATAAAAACATCTACAAACAATAAATGCCAGAGAGGATATGGAAAAAAGGGAACCCTCTTGCACTGTTGGTAGGAATGTAAATTGATACAGCCACCATGGAGATTTCTTTAAAGACTAGGAATAAAACTACCATATGACTCAGCAATCCCACTACTGGGCATATACCCTGAGAAAACCATAACATGTACCCCAATATTGATTGCAGCACTATTGATAATAGCTAGGGCATGGAAGCAACCTAGATGTCCACTGACAGATAAATGGGTAAAGAAACTGTGGTACATATATACAAAAGAATATTACTCAGCCACAAAAAGGAATGAATTTGAGTAAGTTCTAGTGAGGTTGATGAACTCACAGCCTGTTATAGAGTGAAGTAAATCAGAACAAGAAAAAACAAATATTGTATATAATGCATAAATATGGAATCTAGAAAAGTGATACTGATGAGCCTACTTGTAGGGCAGAAACAGAGATGCAGACATAAAGACCAGACTTGTGGACACAGCTGGGCAAGGAGAGGGTGGGACAAACCGAGAGAGTATCACTGAGATATACACATTACCTTGTGTACAACAGATAGCTAGTGCGCAGCTGCTGTGCAACACAAGGAGCTCAGCCGCGTGCTCTGTGACAGCCTAGAGGGGCAGCACGGGGTTGGGCGATGGGAGGGAGGTCCAAGAGGGAAGGAGTATATGTATACTTATGGCTGATTCGCAGTGTTGTATGGCAGAAACCAACACAACATTGTAAAGCAATTATCCTCTAATTAAAAATTGAAAATGAAGGTATTTAATCATTCTTTGGTCATCTGAATAGTACTTTGGTTTAGTTTAGTAAAAAAGCTAACCCCATTTCACTATGCTCATCGTTCCAAGAGATGTAAACAAAGGTTCTAGAGTGTGGATCCCATAAATTACTCCAGGAAACCTCTGAACTTAGTTAAGGTGTCACAGAAACCAAAGACTTGAACTCCCAACGCATAAATATGTAAACTCTTATTTCTGCTTTTACCAAAGGCACTGATTTGTACATTTAATCACTTTATTTTACAATGGTCTATGTTCTATTGTATGACATCCCTTATATGTGAATTTTAAAAGAAATGATGCAAATACGCTTACGAAACAGAAACAGATTCACAGTCTTAGAGAGTGAACTTATGGTTGTCAGGGGTAGTTAGGGAGTTTGGGATAGACATATACACACTGCTGTATTTAAAATGGATAACCAACAAGGACCTACTGTGTAGCACAAGAACTCTGCTCAATGCTATGTGCCAGCTTGGATGGAGAGGACTTTGGGGCATTATGGATTTGGTATATGTATGGCTGGGTCTCTTTGCTGTTCACCTGAAACTATTACAGCATTGTTACCTGGCTATACCCCAATTCAAAGTAAAAAGTTTTTTAAAAAATGGGTCTGTGTTGAAGGAAACCCAAAAAAAGAGGGGATCTATGTAAATGTATAGCTGATTCACCTTGCTGTACAGTAGAAACTAGCTGAACACTGTAAAGCAACTATACTTCAGTGAAAGTTAATTTTTTAAAATGGGTCTACATTAAAATACAGTTACAATTTAAAGTACACTTCTTATATTGTCATGTGAAATCCATTATTTTATAAATAATAATCAGGATTATTTCCAATCGGTTTGTATGTTTCTCAACATATTAGAATGAAAAAGAAAACACTAGTAACCTTACAAAGCTCTGATGTTTTCTGAAAACAAAATCCTAGTTTTTCTCAGATCACATTACTTAGGTATCTTTCTTCATTACTAGGAAGATAGAACAGCACAGGAGAGGGACAGAGAGACAAGAACTGGCCAGAGAGGCACAACAGGTGGTACTTTTTAAAAAGTGAAAAAAAAAAACACCCACTGGGTAACAAACTCTTTCACATCTGAACTCAGTCCAAAATGTGATTCCAGATGTTGTTATATTTATTGACATTTAAAAGTCCCACCTATTAATCTTTGTGTGTGTGTTAAACTTCAAAATAGCTGGCTGTGAATAAACTGTGATCTAAGGTAGATGGTAGCGTTCTGCTTCAGCCAGGTTTCTATTTCAGTATGGTCAGGTCAATAGCTTTGTAACTGGAAAGTACAAGTTCAGAAAAGTAATGACAAGAAAGTTCTTCAGATAGCATCCCACCTTGTGTTTTAGTGTTTTTAGAGTACAGACTGTTGGGTACACGAAAGACTTCAGCCCGGAACATTATGCTGCTCAAGTCAGAGTCAGAACTGGGAACTCAGTGGGGTCCTGAGGTACACCGACAGCTCTGCCACTCACCAGCTCTGTACCCATGAACTAGTCACCTGATCCAGAGCTTAGGACCTCCTATTTATAAAGTCAATGGGGGCTTCCCCAGTGGCTTAGAAGGTAAAGAACCTGCCTGCAATGCAGGAGACTTAGGTTCGATCCTTGGGTCGGGAAGACCCCCTGGAGAAGGGAAAGCAACCCACTCCAGTATTTTTGCCTGGAGAAAATCTATGGACAGAGGAGCCTGGTGGGCAACAGTCCATGGGGTCGCAAAGAGTCGGGCATGACTGAGCAACCAACATGTTCACTTTCATACCTTAGATGAAATAATCTCACAGGTCCCTCCCGACTATGAATTCAGTTTTTATGAATTTGCATATCACTCAAATGGATAAAATGAACCACAGTTTTACTATTCAAATTTGGATTAAGAAAAAAACCTATACCGTCAAAGTTGAATCAGTGAGTTTGGAGTAAAGACCATAAAGTAAGCAAATTGGAGCAGAAACAAAATAACCGTGATGCTAAAATTCCTTTCCATCAAGATGGAAATATGTACATCAGTCTTACATATTCCTCTCACCTGATAATTCACATTTAAATATCTTACACCTTCTTTTCACATCTTATTTCCTGTTGAAAACACTATCTTCAAAAACTACAATGCTTACAAATGAAAATGTGATGACCCCTCTAAGGAACCTGAGGGTGAACCTCTTCACCCTTCTTTCGCTCTTCACTCCAGCCCTCGAGTCCTTACCAAGGCCTGTTTTAGTTTCCCTTGCTTTGCACTTCCTTGATTCAGATTTTATGGTCAGCATTTATTTACTTTACAAGCCTTCTACTGTGCTGGCCCTTCGAAGGTCTCCCCTCAACTTGCTTTCCCACTATCTTTTCTTCCTTCCAGGTTTGGGAATGCTACTGAAAAAAGTCATTAGACAGGAAGGTGGAGACCTAAACCAAATGCAGACTCACCTCTGGAGGTTTCCCTGAGCTGCTGAGATTCATCTCATCTATCACAGATTCTTCACTGAAATCCCCACAGGGACTGCTGGAAATCTTTCCCATGCTCCCTATCTTAACGTCCTCCGTGAAAAATGCTATCTATTTTATGAAAAAGAAAGTACCATGAGTGCCTGAAAGTATAATCATCTCTACCTCACACTTCTTCTGGAACTCATCCCTTATCTCTCACAATGTCCATGCCTCTTTCCTAAATTAACTACTTACATACTAGGTCTGTGCTACCCAATGTGGTAGCCAGTAGCCACATGTGCTACTTATATTTAAAGTAATTAAAATCAAATGCAATTAAAATGTTCATGCTTCGAGTGCACTTGCCACATTTTCACGTGCTCAGGGCTGCACGCAGCTCATGGCTTTTGCACTGGACAGAGCAGAGAGAGAAGATGCCCATCACTGTGAAGGCTCACTGAACAGCTCTCCTCTAGATCCACATGCTCCAGATTGCTATGTTTCTTTAACCTGTCTCACCCTTCCTCCCCAAGTCCATCTACAACTTTTTTTTTTTCCCTCAGAAACTTCTTTATTTCCTTAGAAAAAAAATATTTAGTTTTTCCCACAGCCTAACCAAGTCATTCCTTGTCTTGGCCTGCTGGTGTTCAGGTCTCTCTCTTCTTTTCCTTTCACTGCCAGGCAATACTCAAAGCCTCACTTCCTCTCATTCCTTAACTTCTAACAATCTTGCGTGAGTGCATGCTCAGTCACTTCAGCTGTGTCTGACTCTTTGTGACCCCATGGACTGCAGCCCACCAGGCTCCTCTGTCCTGGGATTCTCCAGAATACTGGAGTGGGTTGCCACGCCCTCCTCCAGGGATCAAACCCAGGTCGCCTGCATTGCAGCTGATTCTTTTCTCCACTAAACCACCTGGGAAGCCCAAGTGAAAATCGCTTAGCAGGGTCTGACTCTTTGCGACCCCATGGACTGTAGCCCACCAGGCTCCTCTGTCCATGTAATTCTCTAGGCAAGAATACTCGAGTGGGTTGCCATTCCCTTCTCCAGGGGATCTTCCCGACCCAGGGATGGAACCATGTCTCTTGCATCTGCTGCACTGCAGACAGATTCTTTACCGTCTGAGCCACTAGGGAAGCCCCTAACAATCTTACTCACCATCTAGTAGAACTGTTTCTTCAGAAACAAAATTCCTTTCTCAATACTCATTTTCTTTACGTGTCTTCATTTCCCAACCCCGCTGGCAATCTCCTTTTCTCCTTGCTCAGTTTCCACCATTCTAACACTCATGACTTCTTTAACATCTATTCCATTTTCTTAGCAGATCCTCTGAACTCTCTTATTTTAATTCTTAGGCACTGTCCAAGCCTTCTGTCACTTGTCCTTTCTGTTCTATGCTTCCTGCCTATGTCATCCCATTCAACTTCTTTTCTAAGTTCCATTTTTGCAATGTTTGCTATCTAAGGACATTTCAATATATATGTCCTGTCGACAGTTCAAACTCAGTAATGTCCACTACAAATTATCTTATCATCTTCAAACAGCTTCTTGATTTTCCTATTTCTATTTACTCAGTCACTTAAGCCCCAAATTTTAACTTAAATATTTATTCATTGAACACCTGACCTGTACCTTTGACCTTTATACCACTATCTACCCTTATTTATTTGTTCTCAAGATAGCCATTGTCACATAAACCCTCCTTTCCTCTCCGTTTCCTCTCCTACCTTCTATGTACTGTGCCCTGGAATTATTGCAACAGCCTACTTGTTTAGGCACTCAGTCATGTCCAACTCTTTGTGACCCCGTGGACTGTAGCCCGCCAAGCTCCTCTGTCCATGGGATTTCCCAGGCAAGAATACTGGAGTGGGCTGCCATCTTCTTTTCCAGGGAATCTTCCTGGATCAGGGACCGAAACCTCATCTCCTACACCGCAGGTGGATTCTTTACCACTGAGCCACTAGAGAAACCTGCAACAGCTTACCAGACGTGATCTAATCTATGGTACCCTAAAATTCCAATCTAAGCAACACAAAACTTTTAGATTTCTCACCGTAACAGATAGATCTGATCAAGATGCTCCTCAGTACAGAAAACACTAATGGCTCCTGCATGCACTAAGGAAAGTTCAAACATGTTACTTAGCTGGCATGCAAGACCCTCCAATATCTGGGTCCTTGCCCTTCCTATTCAGTGCCCTTGTCAGACAGAATGTGCTTTAGTCCAAAGAAAGTGGCACACAACCGCTCAGTGCTTATGCTCTTCCTTCTGTTTGCAGTGCTTTTTGTTCACACTTCCAACTTCCACCATCCCATCCATTCTTTACAACACATGACAAATAACATATCTTCCATGAAGCCTTCTGTGCTTGCCTAAGACAGGAATTCTTTCATCCTCTTCTAAGTTACATGACCCTGAGAGCGCTCTTATGGCACTCAACACGTGTTAACTTTTTCTCATGGTCATTTGTATCCCTCTCTTACCCTCTTTACCTACACATAGCAGCACAAGCTCTATTATTATAATTTTTACATACTTCAGGAAGATCTAGTAGCTAGCAAGTACTTGACAGATACTTACTGAAGAAGTGATTTTTTTAATTTGTTTTTACAATGTGTTACTATTACCACTATCATTTATTAAACAGAATAAATGTACCTTTGGAATGTAGTCTGCAAAGTAAAACTCAGTACACAAAATCCTATTTTTCCTGCTGATTTATATGAGCCCCAAGGACCACGTCCACTGAGGTTGTAGGAAAGAAACAATAGCCAAGATTCAATATATTTTAATATGATTGCGACATGCTGCACTGTTCTCTACTTTTAAACTCTGAGTACTAAACTTCTGCTAAATACTCAGAGATGTCAGTAACTGGCTTCTCACCCTGTTCTCCAAACCAGTAGAGGTCACTCCAGAAGCTAAGATGCAAGCTTATTCCTGGACAAGTTTTAAATTTCTTTTTGTCTTGTTTCTAAGGTAAGATTCTCCTTGGCATTAGCAAAAAATATTTTTAAGGAATGAAAATAAATGAGTTTTCCCCCGCAGCGAGCCATTCAATTTAATGAACAGTAGACTTTCTGTTTAACTGCCGACTGATCTTACTGTAGCAAATACAACTTCTGTGATAAAATGCCTTGGAAACAAGCATTAATTAATCTGAGAAATCTTTGTATTCATTACGTCCTTTGCTTAATTGGATTAGAAACTAGGTAATCATATGCATTTTCTCAACAATCCAGAGAGCATTTTGGTCATCCAGAATGAAATTTACTTATCAATCCATACACTACCAAAATTTTTAATGAAGATCAGAAGCTGGAAAATATATCTTAAGCAAAAAGCACAGAGATTAATAACTTTCAGAGAAAATGTAGGTCTTTGTTCTGTGAAGAAAAAATACCTTACTACACAATACAAAAAAAATTTGGCAAACATTTCAGCTCTCCTAAGATAAAAAAAAATTACTATTAAAAAGAACTTTTTAAATGTGAAAAATAACTCAAGCAGGTTAGTTTATTGTAGGTTTCACGTTGGTATTCTGGTCAATATCTTGTCTTGACATGAGCAGCATAAACAGCATGCTGCCTGAGAGCCTTTCTCCCACACAAGGCATAAAGAATGTTTCATATTTTAGAGGAGGAGAGAAGGCTCAGATTTGATAGTTTTATATAAAAAACAAGCTGGATCATTTCAGCCATAACAAAATAACGAGACTGCAGATCATCTGAGAATATAATCTTGTGATGTGTGATGATTTAGAAGCAAAGCACAGAGCAGTCACGGGCTCTGGAGAGGTTCCAAAATATTTCTGGTTTGCAATATAGGATTTCAAAATAAGATATTTTACTTTTACCACAGATGCCCCTAACATGAAATATACTCCTAGAATGAAGATTAGTGTGTCTTAACTATAATCTAATTAGAACATTATTATAATGGTTACAGCTGTATTGTTACTAAACCTGAAGTGAATCTAAAAATGAATGCAGTATGCATATGTTAGGAAGAATTATGACCAATAAACTGAAATTTTTCTGTAAGTTAGACTTCTAATATTGATGGAGAACATGACACTAACTTTCCTTATGTCATGAAATAAAAATACAGGAAAGTTAATTTTCCAAAAGTCAGAGTTTATTGGAAAATATGCGTCACTTGCGTACAAATACCTATCGTCGTTATGAAAGGCTTTGATCAAGTACCACTATGACACACTGCATTCTCTGATATAAAATGAAATTGTACGGGAGAAAGTAAATGAAAATTCTAATCCTATTTTATTTACTTATACTATTTGTAACATGTGGCAATATTATTTTTGGCAAGGAAAGAACCCTAAACTACCCAAACTCTAAAACAGAAGATATTTATTACGGTTAGATATTTCACAAAAGCAGCAGGAGTTGTTTCATACGATGAAAGCACACACATTAGTTATTCACTTCAAGCAGTTCAAAATTATGAAACTCAGGCTATGTGTGGCTTCAAAAAGTCATCTACATGAAATAAAATTCTGTGAGATGACTAAAAATATTAGATATAATGTAATAACAAGTGGGAAAGGAGTAAGAATACTTATTTCTATAAGACTGTAAGAATATGAGACATATACTAGAATACTAAAATACTCCATATAGCAGTGCAGTCAGATTCAAAATATAGATGTGGCTGAAAGAACACATTTGTAAATGGGTTATATTAGAATCTAGAATTAGTTATTATGGACAATAAAAGGTTATCTCTTTTTCCCATGTTATTTTTTATTTCTAGTATTATTAACGTGCATAACATCTACAGTGTTTTGTAACATATACACCAACACTGATGTAAGTACTGAAAGGTAATTCATCTTGTAAACAGACAAGGTAAATTTACAGTATCAATAAATATAGTAATGTAGGAAAATGTATTTTCCTCATGATTTTTCTTAATAATATTTTATTTTCTCTAGCTGACTTTATTATAAGAATACGAATATAATACAAATAACATACCAAATGAGTGTTAACTGACTCTTCATGTTATTCGTAAGGCTTCTGGTCAACTGCAGGCTGTCACTGGTTAAGTCTGGGGGAAGTCAAAAGTTATACATGATTTTCCACTCACAGGGTGTTGGGGCTCCTAAACCCCATGTTGTTCAAGGGTCAACTCTAATTCTCTACATTATTGGATTTAATTTGCTAATAATTCATTGAATTTTTTTTTCATCTATGTCAAGAGATACTGATCTGTAGTTTTCTTTTTGTAATATCTTTATCAGGTTTCAGTATTAAGATAATGCTTGCCTCATAGAATGAGTTAGGAAATATTCCCTCTGTTTCTATCCTAGTAAAAGGTTATCTTAATGTATTTAACATAGTAACTTATTAATAGCATGACAAATGCTACTTTAAAAACATTAAAACAAAAATCATCACCATGACTGGTGCTCCTCAAGAACAAGGCATCTTTGGCACATTCATATAACCTCAAATGAAGAAAGTATAAGCACGCTCTAGATGGTCATTACCATCCCTGAATGGTAGACCTTTCTGGGCTGTCAGCCAGAACAGACCTCCTGGGTATGTACTGGTAAATTCTCCAGCTCCAGTGTTGGGAAGTGTGGACACAACAAGACAACTGTCCAATGCCCATACCAAACCAGCATGTGTGGGCTGTGACATGTATCATTAGATTCTGGCATCCCCCAAAACTTAAGATACTATAACTGGGGATGGACAAAACAAGCCAGTTGAGGCATCCTTAACCTTAAACATCTTGAGAGAAGACAAGCCCACAACTTTCTTTGCTAACTTGTTCCAGGTACTCATATAATTCAAGATCACAAAACTTCTGACAAAAACATAGGGAAAAAATATTTAAAGCAAATTTAAATATTTTTATTTCTTTATAATAAAACTCAAAACCTAATTGTATATTAAAAATTACCATGACAGATACGTAACAAGCATAGGTTCAAGCATTGCCTTTGCAAAGAAACACCAAAGGAGATAGGAATTCCATTACTCTGAATACAAAGCAACAGCAGCAACGAAATAAACTTACACAATTACTGACATCAAGAAAGTACATTATTTACTAAGCAGATCACTGTATCTGAGTTCCAAGTTATGTTAACAACAGAATACCACCAAGACAACCTCTGCCTTAAAAAGAAACAGAGAAGTGATATTTATCAATATTTACCAATTTATCAATGTTATTTTTCAGTATTTAGACTTCACAAAGAACTGTCAACGGAAGTGTCATACTTCAGGAGAATGAAGGATGAAAAAAACTGAAGAGTCAGAGAAACTGAACTAAATAGTTCTTTGTTTTATTTCTAAATTATGGCATCCACCTTGTTAGTCACCCAACAGACTGCTTTCCTGGATATCTCAGTCAATGACCAAGAATTGCTAAGTATGTGTTTTACCTAATAGCCTCAAGTCACAGTTCTTTACATAGTACACTGTCAGCACGGCCGTCAGTCACAGTGAAGGAACATCACACACTCCCCCTCACCATCCCTTTGGGACATTAGGCCATGCCGTGCTCATCCCTTTCTTTGCCAAGCGGAATGCCTTAGTAATATGCATCCACACCCTGTTGGCTTTGCAACAAGTCAAACCCAGCATCAAGGATCCAACTCAGATCCTCTATAGAGCAACAAGTGTAACAGAAATTTCTAAAATGATCCCTAATCTTGCATAAAGCTAAGATACATCTTTTGCTTAGATCAAAAAAGCCCAACTTTTGGAAATAACTGCTTTTTTTAATCTCTGATTATTTGCAATGATGGTTACTTTTGATACATACTTGACAATTAGTATTTAAACAGTATCCAGGACAGCTAGAGCTAAACTCAGATTTTATATATCCAGGAGTATATGAAAGATACTCAGTCTTTGCTACTATGATCTAAACTTCCTTATATATATTTTTTGACACTGTCAGAGATTAAATTTTACAAGCTCTGTCATTATACCTCCTAAGAGGGCAACAATATTGGCAGTGCTTATTCTCACAGTGATAAATAACTCTGTATCCTTGCCAAGAGGGTGAGTGAAAAAAAGTGGGGAGGTGAGAAGATTGAAAAAGGAGGTAAGGTCCTGGTGTTCATGTTATCTTATCTTTGAGGGCAAAGCCCCTTGAACTAGTCCAAAGGAAACTCGAATCCAAATTAATAATAATGCACAGATTTCACCAGGTCACAAGAAAAATACTTTTTTTCTGATCCCAACTTCAGAGCATAAAACTAATATCTCATTGGTATAATACATTTTGAAATCAACTAAGTTTGTATATAGAAATACACATTTATTTCTGTTTTCTGGTACTAGTATACATGAAAGGTTTCACTGTGGATATGCCGAAGTCTCCCTAGAAGAGTTTTTATTTTTTAAAAGTTCCTTTAAAAAAATTAAATACTGGTCCCTTTGATCAAAACTAACTTCAAATAGAAGACCAAAGAATTTTATAACAGCCCAAAGATTTTAATGATTTTCTCTGGATCAGCTGGCATCAGAGTAAGCCTATACTGACATGAGTAAGAGAAACATGTAATAGTATTAGTTATACGAGCAGACCATATCCATTTTTTTGTTTAGAATTTTTAAAAAATAAACTACTTTCATTTCAAGTATGAATTTGGGAATAAAACAAGTTATCTCTCCTTGGCTCTGGAATGTTTGAATTTCAAATTTCATAAAAGTTATCTCTAAGATGAATACTAAGAAAAGATTCCTATTTTATTTTTCATCTACTTTTATACTAAATGTTTAATGCTAACATCTTGGTGTCACTTTTTTTTTTAAGACAAGTGATTTTTTTTTTTTTTTAAATAAAAGTAGAGGAAAAGAGGCAAAGGAAAACCAGCTAGGGTAAAATCTTGTGCTAAGCAAATAAAGAGAATATAGTTCAGGTAGTTTTAATATGCTATGAACCAACTTCTTTTTCAAATAAACTCTCTAACATGGAAGTTCATATTTTAGATAATATGGATATAAGAGTAACATGTCCGCTCTCTCTGCTCTTTACAGATATATACATATAAGCTAACGTGCGAAAGCAAATTATCTCATCCATGAAAAGCAAATTTAATCTATTAATGTATTTGCTTGACTCTTAATGTTTTTTATAAAATGATTCAGTCTTAATTTTATATTTCACTTCAAACTATTTCATAGCTAAGTTTTTAAGGAGAATACAAGTGATCAAGAATCAAGGAGGAAAAAAAAAAAAAGAATCAAGGAGAAAGGTTGGAGGGCAGTGTTTTTTACATCAAAATAAATCTTAACATTCTAAATTCCAGTCAATATTTTTTACTTTATTCTAAAACTCTGAAGTATAGTTTGAAGTTTTTTAAAGTACAATTGTGTTTCTGTTTTTAGCATGCCTGCTATGAAAATCTAGTTCTGTGGGCTGAGTCCTGCACACTGTCTCGTATCCCAAGATCACGTCACTGCATATGGCGGCGATACTTCATTCTTGCTCCCACTACCTCATATGTCAATACTCAGACATGAAAGCACTTTCCTATCACTCTGCTATTTTTCTAGCTCACATTCTTTAGTGAAACCTCAAATAACCAAATAAGTTCAACAAAAGTTTACTGAAGCTTAGGAATATAGTATGATTGCCTCTTATTTTCTACTGCCTCATAAGTTCTGAGAATAAAATTAAAAGGAACAATTTGATTAATACATGAGTCAACCTCCTATAATTAACTTTGAGAAATCTCTTGTACAGAAAGAGAGTTTAACATATGAGGAAACTAAAGCCAACGGATATAAAAGAGAGGAGTAACAGAAGGCAAATGGTAAAAGGAACATGGGAAATGGAAAATGGCCATAGTATTGGGGTGATAAATTCAAGACACACACAAGTAATGGGGATGAAAACAAGCAAGGCAGAAATGGAGGCAGTGAGAGGAAAATTGAAAACTGGAGGAAAAAGAGAAAATACAACACTGAAAATAGATAGGGCAGAACAAAAGTTAGGTGTTTCATGCTGTAACCTAACACAGCGTGGTAATCTTTGCTTTTATAAATAAAAACAATTTATTTGCTTTGTTTAATAAATAAAAACAATTTATTAGGAGAAAAAAATACAAATGAAGAAACTACAACATTCCACATATCTACGGTTACTGCAGAGGTATAATTAAGCACTCCTGTACACTAGCTGAGCGCCGAAGAATTGATGCTTTTAAACTGTGGTGTTGGAGAAGACTCTTGAGAGTCCCTTGGACTGCAAGGAGATCCAACCAGTCCATTCTGAAGGAGATCAGCCCTGGGATTTCTTTGGAAGGAATGATGCTAAAGCTGAAACTCCAGTACTTTGGCCACCTCATGCAAAGAGTTGACTCATTGGAAAAGACTCTGATGCTGGGAGGGATTGGGGGCAAGAGGAGAAGGGGACGACAGAGGATGAGATGGCTGGATGGCATCACTGACTCAATGGACGTGAGTCTGGGTGAACTCCGGGAGTTGGTGATAGACAGGGAGGCCTGGCGTGCTGCGATTCATGGCGTCACAGAGAGTCGGACACGACTGAGCGACTGAACTGAACTGAACTGTACACTATGGTTCCTCTTGAAATTCCAGCCTACTTTCTGTGTAACCCCATAACATTCATTGTAATTGTGAACACACAGGAACTTGATTAAAGCACATTAGTAAGAGCTTATGAAAAACAGAGGACTACTGGACTACCAGAGATGGGAGTCAGCCTCCTCTGACCTATGGACAAGGGTCATATTGAGTGCTAACTCTTGTCTGCCACCATGCACCCACTCCTCACTACTTCTCGAGGTGGCAATCACCACCTCACTTCTTCATTAAAATAATCTCTTTCATCTGCCAAAGAAATAAAAAGGCACCAGATAATGGCATCCTTCCTTTTAAGAGTTCCTTAGCTTTGCTCTATACAGTCTCATAATACTTGAAACAGATGTAAATCCACAAATGTAAACAAATGTAAATCCACATTTTCCCAGTCCTTTTGTCTCCTAGACAATTCAAACTGGAAACAGCAAGAGATTTTGGTTTAGAGAAGACAATCTCTGATACTATGATACCTTTACTGTTACCTAGAGAGCATTTATTCAGTCTAAAGATCAACTTTGGGACAAAATGAAAAATAGGTTTAACTGTACATTAAAATAACATAAGAGAGATGGAGGCTTTCAAATAACCTAATCATCAGGAAAAAAGAAAACACAGCTTGAGAAAAAAGAATTGACCGGAAAAAAAAAAAAAGGAAAGCCACTAAATCAATTACTATTAAATCTTAAAGAAATGTATATAGATCATTTATAGAGTACAAATACTAGATTTTTGACTAGACAAAGTCAACTTTTTAAAAACGATGCCATCCCATTACTCTCAATACAGAGATTCCCCCTTGCCTACCAGAAGGGTTCCAAAGGGTTAAAAAGAACCTTCCCAATCATGCTCTTACATAAATTCTCAAGCCCAGCCAAACTATTCTCAACTTTATCACTTACACACAATTTGCTCATATTGCTCCTTCTCTCTCCCTGCTCACCTCCACGACATTGACAAAGCTGAATTCTACCTATTTCTTCAAGGTACAGGTAAATTTCCTTTTCTCTTTTTAGACTGCTCTGCCTCACAGAGATCATTCTCTCGTCTGTCTACCAAACAACTGGTTTCTATAACATGTATTGAATATTCACAGTGTTATAATAGCACATTTTTTTTGTAGTGAGGATAATTAATGTTCTTGTTTAATATATTATGTACATACATTCTCAAAGACAGGATTCCTACACCTTGCTGACATATTTAATCAACTTCAGGACTGTTTTGTGTTTGTGCCCACACCCTTCCTCTGGGGATAACTTTTCTGATTGTTGAGTGCACCTTTAATTTAGCATTTCTTCTCAGGAGGTTAGGTGAACAGTGAACACTCTTATACACTTGAAATTTTCTTAATTTTGCTATCATTCTGGAATAATACTTTAGCAGAATACAAAAGTCTATCTATTCTAACAGAACTTTGAAGCTGTTAGTTCTGTCTTCTGGCATCTATGTTACCAACGAGAAACCTAGTATAGGTCTAACTAAGTCCCTTTAGGTAAAGCCTTTTTCTCCCAACTGTTTTAGTATTTTCTCCTTTGTTTGCTGTAGTTCTACTATTATTGTTTCTTGATGTGGATTTAGCTTTATTTACCCTGTTTAGTGTGGGGGTAAGGGGTGCTTCTGTGGTGGCTTAGGGGTAAAGAATCCAGCTGCAATGCAGGAGACTCGGGTTTGATTCCTGGGTCGGGAAGATCCCCTGGAGAAGGAGATGGCACCCACCCCAGTATTCTTGCCTGGGAAATCCCATGAACTTTCCAGAAATCCCATGGACAGGAGAAGCCTGGAGGGCTACAATCCATGGGGTCACAAAGAGTCGGACACGACTTAGTGACTCAACAACAACCCTGTTTAGTACCCGGGTACACTTTTGATGTGATGACTCATAGCTTTCAGCAATTCTGGAAAATCTGAGATATTACCTCCTCTGCTCTTTGAACATACTTATTTTACAACCTTCGTTAAAATTGCATAGTAGTGAATTCAACTCTAATTAAAAAAATTTTTTTGGCAGAGGGGGAGTTTTAAACTTGTATTTTTGGTACTGCAGGCTCATTTTTTAATGGGAGTATTTTTTATTTTGTTTTAACCCAGTTTTCCTTTCTTCCCCTCTCCTGACAATTGTTTTTGCAGTTGCTTGCACTTGCTCCCTCTCCTAGCCTGATTTTGTACAATTCTTAGCTCTAAAACAGTCCAGACGATAACATTTAAAAACTACACCTCTACGGTGATATTAGGGATATATAGAGCCAGCAGACAAAATAACTCAGTTTCTGATCATTAAACTGTGCTTTTATCCTACTTTCTCCATTTAACTCAAAGCTTCTAACAACACTATGGTTTCCCAAAGTTGGCAGTGCTGGCAACTTTTCAGGCTTCAGATACAATAATGGAAATCAGGCTGGGGAGAAAGGGTTCTCCTCACTCCATTCCTTCCTTTAAGCAATAAGCTTGGCTCCTTTCCCATCTTCTGAGGAGCAGCTGAACAACCTTCTGCCTTCTGGCCAGGAGCTTGGCAGGCTAACAGTTCCGGTCGTACCAACAACTTTCTATTTCTGATCACTTTCAGGTCATCTGAGATGTTTGTTTTGATTTTGAGTCAGCTATGACATTTTTGTTCTTTTTATATTCGGCCACTGCCATGTGGAGGATGGTGTTGAAACAGGTCATTTGGACCAAGCCTGACCAGAACTCTCCTGTGTCTTTTGTCTGAACCTCGGTGCCCAGTATGGTGCCAAACATAGAAGAGATTCTCAATAAGTAACTTTCACACAAAAAGTACAAATAAATGTGTATATATGAAAATATGTCAATGGAATCTTGAATCACAATAGAGGAGCACTAACACATTCATAAACAATCATAGTAGAATATGTTTTATTTGCTCTGATTAAAAATAACCATACTGTGCATGTCAATCACATGAATGTGATAACTTCTGTGTAATTCATAATAAGCTTGAAATAGTTATAATTTTAAGAAAATGAGTGAGCTAATTGGCATAAAACACTAACCATAGTGTCTGATTTATCTCTTCCTGAATCCCTTTGTTCTCTACATACAATATACTAATGGTGATATCATTCCAAGAAAAGTTTATCTTGAATCAGAAACAGAAATTAACATGCATCAATCCATACTCATTTAGCAAATTCATTCACATATCATTCCCAGAAGAAACTCACCCCAAGAAGCTTTTTTGTAAGAGGAGTACACTCTAAGGAAGAAGAAAAGGTATTCCAAAGCACACCAAGAAACAACAGGATACAATACATTTACAAAGTGTAGTACAATAACATCACAGAAAGTAGAGCTATTATCCCCAAGTATCCTTAAAGAAAGGAAAAAAAAAAAGGAGGGGAAGAAAGAAAGAAAAAGAAAAGGTCAAAGAATAAAAAAATCCATCCAGGGTCTTGAGCACTGGCCAAGAGAAAATGGTCTTTGATTTTGGAAATGGTCTTCTGATTTTATTTTTCACTGACATATGCTTGGTACAGAGAAAGCAAGTTCATTAGATTATTGATTTCAAAAGAAATAATGTTTAAAAATACCCAATTGCCTTTAATTCTCTGTCCATCATAGGACCTCTCTGACTTAGAAGTTTACCTTTTAGGAGAATAAACACAGCAAATGGAAGTGTATTGTTCTGCTCTGAGCTAGTTTTGGTCCCACCATAACATAAAAAAATTGACATTATACTTCACAAATAAGTCTTCAGTTACTACTGGCTAAACAGACAAGTGTCCTTCCACCAGCAGTGATGAAAGTCCGAGGTTACTGCACCAAAGTACAAACATCTCTACTTCATTTAAAACTCTGTACATTCAGCGATTAGTAATTTCAGCACAGCTACACTAGGTCATCAAATTGTTATATCATTCAGTTTACAGTTGGAAATGACCTCAGTGGTCATCTCTTTTATAGAATTCCTAATCTCATGACTGTTAGCTGTTACCTGATGAGCCTACTGATATCAGAATTCTCTAGAAGATCCATTAAAACACAGATCACTGGGTCTTCCCCTTCCCCACTCCCCACCAGATCCTGATTTGTCAGTTTCAGGCTAGGGCCCTGAGATTTACGTTTCTAACAAGCTCCTAGAGGATGCTGAAACGGCTAGATGAGGCGCCAACTTTGAGAAGCACTGCTCTAGCTTCTTTCCCTTTTTACTATATCCTACAAAGCTGATGGGTGTTCTTTGGAAGGAATGATGCTAAAGCTGAAACTCCAGTACTTTGGCCACGTCATGCGAAGAGCTGACTCATTGAAAAAGGCTCTGATGCTGGGAGGGATTGGGGGCAGGAGGAGAAGGGGACGACAGAGAATGAGATGGCTGGATGGCATCACTGACTCAATGGACATGAGTCTGGGTGAACTCCGGGAGTTGGTGATGGACAGGGGGGCCTGGCGTGCTGCGATACATGGGGTCGCAAAGAGTCGGACACGACTGAGCGACTGAACTAACAAAGCTAATCAAATGAATTCTCCTCAGACCAGACATTTATGTAGTATCTACCACTCTCTTACTAAAGCTACTCCATTTAATGTTAGCCCCTCTATAAATCAGATTCCTCATTCATTCTGACCTCATCTCTTGTCCAACCGAGCAAACCCTTTCACAATTCTGCCACTTTTGTTCACCCTCTGCAAGGAGGTTCTCTTTTTCTGCCAATAAATTTTTACTATTTTCTTAATGAATGGTTATTTATTCATTCAGTAGTTCAATAAATATTTGTGAAGTACCACCATAGTGGGTTCTATGGGTTAGTTACTATGCTTGGTGCTGTGAAAAAAGCTGAGGTTAAATCTTCCATAATTAACCTTGAATCAACACCAAATACCCCATGACTCTAAATCTCTCTTAGAAATTAGATTCCTTAAACAATCAAAAACTTCTGACCCCCCAAAAGCATTGTGAAGTGGTTTTTCCAGAAGTGGAAATGGATATACAATGAACTTACTATACTCTCTTTCCTTATCCTCTTATAAGGGCTTCCCTGGTAGCTCAGCTGGTAAAGAATCCACCTATAATCAGGAGACCCCTGTTTGATTCCTGGGTCAGGAAGATCCTCTGGAGAAGGGATAGGGGATCCTCTTATAAGTGAGAATCTACTGTAAAAAGAGTTAAGGGTTTAATTAAAGATGCCATTACGTATAAGCTGAATAGATTTGCAATATCTTCTTCTCACGTAATAGGCTTTAAAAAAGTAAGTGCTAACCCAGAGGGATGGTATGGGGAGGGAGGAGGGAGGAGGGTTCAGGATGGGGAACACATGTATACCTGTGGTGGATTCATTTTGATATTTGGCAAAACTAATACAATTATGTAAAGTTTAAAAATAAAATAAAATAAAAAAAACAGTAAGTGCTAGTAATTACAAGTTGATGCTTGGTATTCTCTACAGATAAAAGAAAACTGAAATATTTGAGGGCAGAAAATAAACCTTACATCTTGTTGTCTCTGGAGTTTCACAGATCACACAACAATTGCTCAGAAGTTAGACAAAAGGATGAAACTACTCAATGCCCTTTAAATTTTTCATATAAAATATTTCTATAGATAACACTATAGCAATACATATTTAATGGTAACATTTTACTCACTCTTTTGAATCAAATATTTCTTAAATCCTCAAAGTCCTATGAGTACATTTTAAAATTTGCTTTTACTCATGCTTACTTAAATTTTAAATAATATTTATTCATATTCTAGCACAAATCTGAATGAAGTCATACAAGTTATCCAAAACTAATAACCCCATGGAATAAATGGAATTATTAATGCTAAAAGAAGCTTTCACACAGACCCAATTAAATCAATGTTATAATTTTATTAAAGCATGACAGAAGAGTCCATGTAAGTGCAATAAAGTTTAATGGAAACTCAGTCTGGTACTAAGAGTAGGCATTATATTCAATGAAAACATAAATTATAAATAAAACATAGTCTTATAGAAGTCTGTAATGTCTCAGAAATTAGCTAACATATACTTATAATCAAACTTATGCATTCAGAGTTCGCAGATAGCTACAGTGATGCTAGATACTGCTTATATAGTCTGCATCTGAAAAATGAAGTTATTCTTTAATTAGCTATTTCTATGCCGAAGTTAATGGTTGTTTGAAAATGAGTCTCATTACATGATTCTGTAAATGTACTCTGTAATAACTAACATTACCACACAGCTGTATAAACATATTTACTATGACATATTCTTCTACCACAGGTGTATATTTTCCATTCTGAGCATTACTAACATGTATTTCATACTAGCCTGATTTGGAATTAACATTGAAGGGAAGAAATTTTTCTTAAATCATTCAACTAATACTAAAATAAAATGTTAACCCAACAGAACACTTACTATGTCATAATCCATTTTTGCATTTTTATGTTCCAACTTGTTCCTAAAAGGGTTTATGGCAGCTATTTAATTTCTTTATTTTAGAAATATTAACAATTAAATCCTCATCTAAAATGTCAATAAGATCATCCTCAACATAAATTAGGATTTGCATTTACCAGCATACATCACTCACAGCATGAGTATACTTTATATTTTTCTAGTAACATAGTAAAATATAGTTTAATAAGGTTAATAAACTATTCCAATAATATAATAAGTAGAAATCACTTTATTAGGACACGAGCTCCTGAATAAATTAAAGATAAATTATTCCTTCTAAATTTAATATAAGTACCATAATAAGAGAAAAGACTTCAGAAATGAACTTTTAGCCTCTTTTGAACATCAAGAATGCTAGTATTGGGCTTCCCTGGTGGTCCGGTGGTGAAGAACTGCCTTGCAGTGCAGGGGACATTGGTTCAATCCCTGGTCTGGGAAGATCCCGGATGCCACAGGGCAACTCAGCCCATGGGCCACAAGTACTGAGCCCTCACGCTCAACTACTGAAGCTGGTGCACCTGGAGGCCGTGCTCCACAGCAAGAGAAGCCACAGTTAGAAGCCTGCACCCTGCAACTAGAAAGTACGCCCCTGCTCACCACAACTGGAGAGACCCCACACACAGCATCAAAGACCCAGCACAGCCAAAAGTAAAAATCAATCAATTTAAAAAGAATGCTAATGTTAATTGAGAATGAAAAAGTCTAAAAACATGTTAGTATATACATAACAATAAATGGCTCAGTAATGACTTACAATGTAACAGACCAAACACTGAATGATCACTTAAGAGCAGAGGCTTAGGAAGGCTCCCATAAATATATTTTGGAGATAACTTTCTAGCTTTGGAAAAATAAGAGACGAAAAACTTCACAATGGCAGGTAATCCAACACCTTCCATGTTTCAAGTGATTTCTAAGGATGTGTAGGCCTTTATCTAAAGGACATGAGAATATTTTTCAGCCAATGTCCAACAACTATTAGCTTCATCTTCCCTGATTAGGGAAAGGAATAAACAGACTCTTTTTCCTTTCCAGTCTAAATAACACAAGATCTTTAAAACCAGCTTATGGAGCTTTTGTTTTCTCTCTCATCCTAAAGGGAAAACACAGTAACTCAGGTACTTGATAAAATAAAAAGCTATGTTCCAAATTCTTCACGTTATTGTATTAGTAGTTATATTTAAATATACAATTTTACATTTTAAAACTTACTTAAAAAAAAAACCTACTGTTTACAATTAATGCTTACTTAGACACAGCAACATATTTACCCATTTTTCTTCGCTCATATTGATTCTTGCATTTCACACTTTCCATCTGGGTTCACTTTCTTTCCAGTTGAAACATATGCTTTTGTAGCTCTTTTGGCAAAAATCTTTGAATAGTATATATCTTCAATCTTTCCACATTTCAAAATGCCTTCTTTTCACTCATACTCTTAAATATTTTCCTCAGTACTTTGAAGACATTATTCCACAGCCTTTTGGCATCTGTTAAGAAGTCTGATGGAGAGGGCAATGGCACCCCACTCCAGTACTCTTGCCTGGAGAATCCCATGGATGGAGGAGCCTGGTGGGCTATAGTCCACGGGGTCGCTAAGAGTCGGACACGACTGAGCAACTTCACTTTTGCTTTTCACTTTCATGCATTGGAGAGGGAAATGGCAACCCACTCCAGTGTTCTTGCCTTGAGAATCCCAGGGATGGGGGAGCCTGGTGGGCTGCTATCTATGGGTCGCACAGAGTCAGATACGACTAAAGCAACTTAGCAGCAGCAAGAAGTCTGAAGTGAAGTGAAGTTGCTCAGTCGTGTCTGACTCTTTGTGACCCCATGGACTGTAGCCTACCAGGCTCCTCCATCTATGGGATTTTTCCAGGCAAGAGTACTGGAGTGGGTTGCCATTTCCTTCTCCAGGGGAATCTTCCTGACCCAGGGATCGAACCCAGGTCTCCCACATTGTAGGCAAACACTTTTACCATCTGAGCCACCAGAAGTCTGGGGTCAATATTAATTTTCATTCTTGGTACGAAACCTATCTTTCGTCTCTGGTCACTGTTAGTATTTTCTCTTAGAGACGACTATTTCAAACCTTTTCTTGGCCCTTCATCCCTCTGACAAATCCTTCTCTATCCTCATGTTGGGTTCATGACCTGGGTATCTATTTCACTACACAAACAATCAGAAGATAACTTCCAAGGCTGCCTGTCATCACAGCTACTCACCTACACAAATTCATTTTCTGCCATCTCCTCTGTTTCTGGAGGTAAACTGTTCTCATATCTAGGGCTAACCATGACATATGTGTACGAGATACCATTCCTTTCACCTACTAAAGAACACTGTCAAACAATTTTCATTTTCCTCATAAAATTTTCTCTTTCTAGTGGACTATTCCCATCAGTTTACAAACATGCTTTTACTTTTCCCATTTTAAAATAACAAAACAAACCAAAACCTCTCTTGGTCCACATCTCCCTTGAGCTATTGCCCAAATCTCCAGACAAAGCACCTAACTTCAGCTCCCCCTCAGTTCTCTGTTCATATAATTAGTTGAGATAATAGCTTATTTACAATAAGATCATAGTTAACCTAATTGGAATCATATTGTGATCAATTGAGATCATAGTTCACTAATTTTATCTTGATCTCCTTTCTCTAATTTTTCAGGTGAATTATTTTAATGCACTAAAAGTACATTCTGGAAGGAACCAAAATGTCTTTCAGTAGATGAGTAGATAAACGAACTGCTGTACATCCAGACATTGGAGTATTATTAAGCCCTAAAGATGAATGAGCTGCCTGGCCATGAAAATACAGAACTAAGAGATCTTAAATTCATATTAGCAAGTAAAAGGAGCCAATCTGACTGGTTCCAACTATATGACATTCTAGAAAAAGGCAAATCTTTGGAGACAGTAAAATGTGGTTGCCAGGGGTTGAGGTGAGGAGGGAAAGATGAAAAGGCAAAGCACAGGTTTTTAGGGCAGAGAAAATACTCTATATAATACTATTATGATGAGTACTTATACAAACCCATGGAATGTAAACACCAAGAGTGAACTGTAATGTAAGCTCTGGGCTTCAGGTGATTACGATGTGTCAACAAAGGTTCATCATTTGTAACAGCATACTACTCTGGTGGGGGTACTGAAAGCCGAGGAAGCTGTGCATGTGTGGGGAAAGGGGTTGTATGATAAATCCCTGTATCTTCCTCTCAATTTTGCTGTGAATTTTAAAAATTGCTCTAAAAATAAAGTCTGTTGTTTTTTTTTAAAGTAGGTTCTTGGTTATTTTGGGTGTTGCTCTCCAGTTATGTGTCATCCAGTTTGCTAATTTGTTGAGAGTCACTACTTTTCCATATTCTGACTAATCCATTACTAGGATTTCCAACAGAAGAAAGAAAACAGAAGTACTGAAAATCAACAAACTTAAGAGTGCAGTAAAGTCAAAACCACTCATCAACTGGATTTCCTTTTTAGGTATCTCATATATCATAGATAATAATCCACATTAACTGTATCATGTTGAGTTTGAATGTACGATATAAATTCTTCACATATATTATCTCATTTAATCCTCATTGTTACCTGTAGAGGCAATTACTATGACTAACCTCATTTCTCAATGAGAAAAATAAAACTTATCTCAGGTTATACAATGAGAAAGTGGCAGGACTGACCCCCAAACCTAGGCAGTTTGAATCCTGAGCCTAAACTCGTAACCATTGTATTATCAATCTCAATCTCAGGATTTATGTTAATAAGGAAATGTATACTATCCAACACATGAATCCTATTAGTACTTTTAGGAATTAAACCACTTGAATTTTACTTATTTTAATTAATCTTACTAAATTCTTAATTATACAGTATATATTATACTTTTATTAAACTTCATAATTATTTGAATTCAAAGTCAGAAATCTTTGAGGGTGTTAAACAATTGCTTTTTGAAATTTTTTCTTACAGCAAAAGCCAGCTTTATACAGTACGTAACACTGAATTTCCTCTTGCTTTAATTAAATACCCTCATTCCTTCAAGGCAGGCAATATAATACAAGGCCCTCACCCTTTGCAGCGAACACATAATTAAAATGGAGATTTTATTTTGCATACTCGGTCCACATAAAACTCAGAATTAATGCTCATAATTACTCTCAACCATTTTTTAATTACTATTGACCATTTCACAACTTGAAAATCACAGATAATTCCTCAACTTAGAAGACATGTTCTAATTTTCTCAGGCAGATACTGAAAGCAAATCACCTTAAAAAGTATTTTAAACTTTTTCTTAGCATTAGAATCTGAGACACTTTTTTCTTGATTTCCCCTCTAAAATCAATAGGTTGAAATTTAGGGGAGAGAGCACAATGACATAGAAAGACTGTGTTAAACTTAATTTCTGTGAACTTTGGTTTTCTTATGGCCTTATTGTCGGAATCAACTAAAAAAGGCTATATTCATATAAAGTGTTATTTTACATAGAAGCTGCTTTGAAAGGTGTTTACAATTTATTTACTAAGAAAACATTTAAGTCTTTTTTCCAGAAACATTAAAGACTAAACAGTACAAGAGTTAAACTAACTCAGCATTAAGTGCGTGCTTAGAAAAACCAGAATAAAAACCCAAGTACACTAACTGGATAATTTAATTTAAGCTAGTCAAAAGCTGAGCTCAGATATATAGGAGACAGATGTAAGGGAATGAAAGTAATGTAATACAGCCAAACCTGATGCAACCTCACACATTATCTGTTAAAAATGAAAACCATATCTTTCACAGTGAGCTGCTCTGATGTGTAGGTCATGAGATGACACGTCTAAACATGTTTTAAGCCATTAGGCATTTTTAATTGAAAAAGATTATTATTGCTATTATTAAACTAAAAATTCAGCAGGAGGAGAGTTACAAATTATGAAGTTATAAATTATCTAAGAATTTTCCGTTTGTTTTTCAACAGAATCACTTTTACTCTTTAAAGAACACTCTATGCCACATTCTTAAAAATAAAGGTGAAACTTCAATAATTGTGTTTCCTTCTCTGCTGTATGACCTCAATTAAAAAAAAAATTCTCTTTACCACCTCTGAAAAAGAAACTTTGATACTGGTTTAAACTTTTATAATATATCAGCTAGTATGGACTTTTTCCATTCAAAACAAAGTTTATGTCCCTGCAGTTAAATTTCTTCCATCTACTAAGAGCTATAATCCCTGAGAAAGTGACCAGAACTTTACAAATAAGATTTAATAAGAAAGCTTATGTTTTTCCTCAAAGAACATGGCTAGTGAAAATCGGATGTCAACAATTCATCTGTAGGACATCAAGACACAAAGCCAAAGAAAAAATGACAGTAAAAATGCACTACTGACTGAAGATTTAAGACTTGGGTTGAAAAAGACATATTCTTGTGATTCAGATTAGATTTAGAATGTTTTTGAAAGTAAATCGAAAATGGTATACTCTTATTTTTAAGGCATGTGTAGTTTGACTAAAACTCCCCAAAACTTTAGCCTCTGAAAATACAACAGAGTAAATATAATAAAACTGGTACATATTTTTAAGATATAAAAACATTCAAATCAAAGTGAAAGCTATGGATGTTAAGAAATGTTTCCTCAAGGGAATGGGGTCTACCTCATTATTTCTGGATTTAACTATAACTATTAGGTGCAAAATTAAATTATTCATGACAGGATCATTGAATTGCCTCTCAGAAAGTTTAATAAAGCATCCTAGAAATACAGACCAACTCCCCATAAATTTAAGTGACAGATGCTTTTTCAAAAATACACAAAACTAGATGCTAGCAATATTTTAACTATTTTAAAAACAATTTCATCATTTTCTTATTTTTAACCAACTTTACTGAAATATAATTTAACACACAATAGAAAGTACAGATTTTAAGTATATAGTAGAATGAATTTTCACAAATGGATAGATACATCCATGTTCCTACAAACCCAGTCAAACTACAGAATATTTCCAGCACCACAGAAAGTTTTTTTGTACCTTCTTATAGTCAATCTCCCCAGTGTATCCCACTCAAGGCTATCAATGATCTCATTTCTGCATTCATACAATACTTTTGCCGGTTCTAGAACTCTGTAAATGGAACCATATACTATACTTGTGAGCATGCGTGGTCAGTCACTCAGTCGTGTCTGACTCTTTGCAACCCCATGGGGGTTGCTAGGCTCCTCTGTCCGTGGGATTCCCAGGCAAGCATATTGTAATGGGTAGCTATTTCCTACTCCAGGGGATCTTCCCGACCCAAACCTGTGTCTCTTGCATCTGCTGCATTGGCAGGCAGATTCTCTACCGCTAGCGCCACCTGGTAAGTCATACTATACTATGGTGCTTTGCTAATTCACATGACACATCAGATTCTGATTTCATGGTGAAGTATTACATGGCCACATTCACATTTCTTTGCATTTGTTCTGTTAATGTATTTACAAATAATTATAGCCTGTGGAAAATACCAAACACTGGAAACCTAAACGTTATTAGACAGTATGGGAAGTACATAATGTTCGGATCTCCTAGCAGGTTAATAACATAACATAGAAACACATGTCTGAATCGCCAATTTAAGAACTTATTTTGCTATTGAAACTTGTTATTTCTTGGGACATCACTCATTGGAATTATACAAAGTGGACTATGTGGATAAACTTATTAATATTTATGTTGTTTCCAAGAATGATTCACAATAAGCAGTAGACAGGACTAGGAATACACACTAAAACACGGCAAGAGCCACAAGCAAGACTGATTGGGAACCCTTTTCTCCTCTGTGCTCCTATCCAGGTTCTCAGAAACGTGCATCTTAACCTGTAACCCCCTGGGTCAATGGTTCCTGCTTTTGCTCTGGACTCAGTATCAATGAACTCCTTTAAATCCACAATCTCTGCCTTGATTCTTAAACCTTAATTCTAATAGGAGCATTGTAACTTTCTCCATTTTGCTGATTTCTCCACTATTTGGTGTCTGATAAAAACAAAGCAAACCCCACATGAAAACACTTCTCCTTAGGTTCCCTATCGATAACTGCCCACCCCGACCCCTACCCCCACTCCCACTGATTTTCTGCTCTTGGCTCCCGATCATGTGGTTGATTGAAACCCACATGATTTTGTGCCCCCCTACTTATCCCCTTCATTTCACTGCCAGTTCTTAATAAATGTATGATTACAGTGTAAGTATATAAATACATTTTTTATTTTTACTCCTCTGCTTTCTCATTTGCCTTTCACTACTCAACATACGAAACCCTAGTTTCCACTTTTACCATTCTACAGGGTCTGGTCTTACTAAAGGTTGCTAATGAATTGGCAAATGAGACCTCTTTTCAGTTCTTACTCTACTTGATCTTTGTATAGAATTTGATGCCAAACTAGTCTTTCTCAAAACTCTCTTCTAACTTGGTTTTCTAAGTAGTATTTCATCCAGGCTTTTTTTTTTTTTTTTTTTTACTGCATATTGCTTTTTGCCTTTTTGTTGGCTTTTTGTTCTGGCCTCCCCTTTAAATATGGGTTTTTTTTCAAGGTTCTAAGTAAGTCCCAGCCCTTTCATCTAGAACACTCTTCCCGAGTCATTTTAGCTAACTCTGACCTCAATGCAATGCGGGAGACCCGGGTTTGATCCCTGGGTGGGGAAGATCCCCTGGAGAAAGGCATGGCAACCCACTCCAGTATTCTTCCCCGGGAAATCCCATGGACAGAGGAGCCTTGTGGGCTACAGTCCATAGTGTCGCACAGAGTCAGACACCCACTGAAGCGACTTAGCAAGCAACAAGTGAATCACTCAGGCTTCCCTGGTGGCTCAGTGACAAAAAACCCACCTACCAATGCAGGAGATGCGGGTTCGACTCGTGATCCAGGAAGATCCCCTGGAGAAGGAAATGGCACCCCACTCCAGTATTCTTGCCAGGAGAATTCCATAGACAGAGGAGCCTGGTGGGCTACAGTCCATGGGGTCACAAAGAGTTCGACACGACTGAGCGACTAACACTAACACTAAGCTCAGTTGACTTCTAAATCCTTATCTGTAGCCTCAGCTCTCTCTTGACCTACTGATACAAATTTCTGTCTCCTGAGTATCTTTACCTGGAAATGACAATAGCACTTTAACTCAACAAGACTAGAGATGCAGGAAGTTATCTTTGATTATCCATTCCTTCACACCACATTCAGTGGGCTATGATATCCTACCTATCTACTCTACCTTCAAAATATTTCTGGAATCATCTCACTACACCTTTGCTCTGAAGTTTCTCTGCTTCAGCTACAGATTGTTCCCTGAATGAGCCATGCTTCTTTCTAATGCAAGACCTTCAAAGAGGTGTTCTCACTTCCTAAAAAGATGTTTTCCCCTCTCCTCTTCCTCACTTTGCTAACTCCCGCTGCTATGGATTGAGTTGTATTCCCGTCAAATGTATATGTTGAGATCCTAATCCCTAGTTCCTCAGAGTGGGACTTCATTTGGAAATAGGGCTGATGCAGAATAATTCGTTACAATGAGGTCATATGAAGGAGCGTGGGCCTCTAATCCAATATGGCTGGTGTCCTTACGAAAAAAGTGTGTGGACACAGACATGCACACAGGGAGACTGTCATGTGAAGATGAAGGCAGAGGTCAAGGTGATGTGTTTACAAGGCAAGGAACACTAAGGACTGCCGGCAAATCGGTAGAAGCTGGGAGAGAGGGATGGGACCCATTCTCCCTCAAAGCCCTCAGAAGCAACCAACCATGCGGACACCTTGATCTCAGACTTCTAGTCTCCAGAACTGTGAAACAGTTTCTATTGTTTAAGCCATGCAGTCTGTGGCACTTGTTATGGCAGCCCTTGGAAACTAACACATGTAGACATCACTCAGATCTTAGCTCAAATGTCACTTCCTCCGGAGAGTTTTCCCTGACTCCCTCAAAATGGACATGGTCTCACAACACTCTTTACTCTTCTTTTATGGCATTCATCAGACTTGTCTGCATGACTCACTGTACTGGTTTTTATCTCCTCAACTAGTCCATCAAATAGATCAGCACATGTACATGATTAGTTTTCCCTGCATTACTGTCTTTGAAGCACTGATCCCCACCTGAAATGATCATAATCATTTATTTACATCCTTATTTATCACGTGTTTCTCCCTTCACAGAGCATAACTCCAGCTTGTAGAACAGCGCCTGGTACATGGTTGGTGTTCAGTAGTTATCTATTAAATGAACTAAGGCATAAATACACTCTAAGATGAAAACCTGTGACAGTTTTGCTCACTAGTGACTGTGTCTCCAGTGCTCAACATATATATAGGAAGCTATATGGTCATATGAAAGCACTCTGTAATTATATATGTTCAGACAACAATGGTAATCTTTGCTCCAAACAGAAGGAATATGTCCATGAAAAGACATGACTAATTCAAAACTTAACGTATTCCCAGGATGCCCTCCCTATTCTTGAGTTATGAGCTATGTCATTTCCCACTCTGACAGGTTGTAGTTTGCATAATTCACAATAGATAAGTTTTATCTACCATTCAATTTTAAAATATCCCATTTTCAATCATTCTAGATAATGCATCTTCCTTTTTACATTGGTATAGAGATATTAACCCTGGAAAATAGCTTTACCAAGCTATACTAGAATGTCTAAAGTAACAAATATATATAATATTAAACTTATAAGTTACAAATAAAAATAATAATTATATATGTTGAATAAATGAATGAATGAACCTATT
Organism: Bos grunniens; assembly: GCF_055505025.1. Taxonomy (NCBI): domain Eukaryota; kingdom Metazoa; phylum Chordata; class Mammalia; order Artiodactyla; family Bovidae; genus Bos; species Bos grunniens. Next base: position 54,689,987 of record NC_141180.1, read on the forward strand.
TAATAATGACAAGCATATCATTATCAGGAAGTTTAAATATACTAAAAGTTTGGAGATTGTAACCTTTCATATAATATAGTAAATCTTTTACAGTAAGAATATTTTATTTATCAATTTGCCTCTGCTTTCCACTTGATATTTAATATTTAAGAATATTTGCCAACAAAAGAACTCAAAAGGCCCAGCTATGGCTGATCTCAAAATTATTTAAATTCTTGGAATGAGGATATAAAACTTACCATTTTCTTCATAAAGATTTCTTTTCTAAAACAGCAAAATGGAAAAGGCTCTAAAAATTTTTTTTCAAGATTGTCAAAAACATAAATTGTCTTCCTTTGAATGCTATGTATTGCTGAGGTAATACCAGCAACATTAAGACATTTTTAAAAATTACTTTCAGCCATTATCCTGTGTCTCTAATGCAATAGGTATTTTCCTTTTTCTACGTTTCTTGTACACTTTGCCCCCAAGCGTATATATTTCATGTAGCTGAAGAGCATGTGACTACAACTATAAGAAAAATCGTCACATGCAGAAAATGATAAACCAACTAAAAACTACATTTGGAAGAAAAACAGTACCACAAAAGCCAAGAGATAGTGTCCAAATGCTACTGTTTGTATTCTGTCACCTCGAATCTGAAGATCTCTTGAAAGAGTTCCTTTTAAACACAAATCTTTAGGAACTGCAGAAAAGCACTTATTCGGGGGAAAACAGATTCCTCTATCATTATTCCGTTCAACAGACAAAGCATAAAAGTTATCTGGATACCAAACAAAACCCTGGCTTTCAGTAGATTAAACATCAATTTATTTAATACTAGCTTCCTTAGATTTTGAAAGTTTTTCCTTCTCTCACTCCTAACCTTAAACATTTTTGACCTCACAAAGATCCCAACACCTTTTCCCCAAATCACATTATCAGAAATATAAAGCAGGTGCTACTCAAAGTATAACATGTATTTTTATCAGAATCTCAGGAAAAAACATTTCTATTACATGTTTTAAGATTAAAAAGAAGCAAACAACCAAAGAAATTAAGAAATTTCTTAAAAGTCTTTCAAACAGGAAAAAAAAAAAAAAAAAAACTGAACAAAACCAGTCACTCAAGATAAGGTAGTTAACAAAATGATATAAAAAGAAATCTTAAAATTTTCATAGTTCTGATAAAAGTTAACACTGTTGATGTTTAGGAAGATCTAGTTGCTCTCTCCCAGTTGTGGGAGAAAACAAGTATTATCTAAACACTTCCTGGTTTATCTGCTATCTTCAATGTGCAGCATCATTTATTCTGTTATCAGAATACACTCTGATAAAAACATTGAAAAACTCGAAATTTAAAAATGCTCTCCCATTACTGAAATTCTAATTTCTACACCCTCAGCATTCCCTTATTCCAGAAAAAAAATTACTGAAAGTAGAACTTTTAACTCTTTTCAATCAACAAAAACATCACAAAAAATTCTGCTTTAAAGATTCTTTCCTTCTTAAGATTTGTTTGTCCAACACATAATAGCTTGACATGTTTACTTTTTAAAAGGTGGTTTAATAAAACATATTATATATGTTTGCATGTAGCGATATGCTTCAACTCATTCATGTCCTACAGGTAGTACTCAGCCTGTATATCACAAGTGATGCTTATTATGATTGGCTAGTACAACCGGCTAGTATAAAACTAAAGATTACTAGTGGGCCTTTCTCTCCACTGCACACCCATCGCTTAGCAGTGAATGGGGGAAACTCAAGTAGGGCCATGTTGTGACTGTTTTGGATAACTCTATAAAACCATGGTTTTTCCTGTGGTCATGTATGGATGTGAGAGTTGGACTGTGAAGAAGGTTGAGCACCGAAGAATTGATGCTTTTGAACTGTGGTGTTGGAGAAGACACTTGAGAGTCCCTTGGACTGCAAGGAGATCCAACCAGTCCATTCTGAAGGAGATCAGCCCTGGGATTTCTTTGGAAGGAATGATGCTAAAGCTGAAACTCCAGTACTTTGGCCACCTCATGCGAAGAGTTGACTCATTGGAAAAGACTCTGATGCTGGGAGGGATTGGGGGCAGGAGGAGAAGGGGATGACAGAGGATGAGATGGCTGGATGGCATCACTGACTCCATGGACGTGAGTCTGAGTGAACCCCGGGAGTTGATGGACAGGGAGGCCTGGCGTGCTGCGATTCATGGGGTCGCAAAGAGTCAGACACGACTGAGTGACTGAACTGAACTGAACTGATAGAACCATCTCCTAGAAATGCTCTTTGTTGTTGTTCAGTTGCTTAGTCATGTCCAACTCTTTGTGACCCCATGGACTATAGCACACCAGGCTTCCCTATCCTTCATCATCTCCCAGAGCTTGCTCAAACTTATGTCCATTGAATCAGTGATCCCAGAGAAAGGCTCTTAAATGACACAAATGGTATTAAATGCCAACCTCTTCCTAACATTCAGGTAGAGCCACTTTGCAAACCCACCCAAAATTGTGAACTCCTTGAAGTCCCACAGTCAATAATATTCCAAGGATTTGTAGCCAAGGACTCAGAAGTGCACCAGTCTGAACGCAGGGTCAATAACTCAGATTAGTGACTGACACAATCAAATGATAACGGGTCAGCAGTGTCACTTCTCTGCTACTATGACCTCTACACCCTGTTCTGACCTGCTAAATTAGGACAAAAGCACTGTTTCCATTCTCAAAGACATCATTATTTTAAAAATGAAAATATTAAAAATAAAATGAATATTTATAAATAATTATCTAGTTCAGGAAATTTTTATGCCTGAAACTAACAAGTATTTTAAACCACAAATTTCAGCATAATGAAGAAGAAAATACCTTGACAAGTTTCTTTTAATCTCGACTATCCCAAAAATATCCAGATGCTCTGGCTATGATCAGAAGAAAAGCCAATAAGAAGGATGACAAACAGGCAGGAAAATAAGGGCTTGTACTTCAGATATTCAAACAAGTATTTTAAAAATGTGCCTGTCTTAACAAGCAACATTTTAAGGTGGAAGAGGGTAACACACACCAGCTTTCAGTTTCCAGTTTCCCATTAACCTGACATTACGAAGAAATCTGATCACTTGGTATCTCTGCAACTGGACCTTCAGCTTCTGTGATTTCTTTTTCTCATTTAAAGTCCTTTTTGGCTGACTTTTAAAAATATCTCAACTACACACTCTGTGTTTACGTAGAGCTGTGCATTTATCAATAAACTGGCCCGTCCCAAAAATGTCTGATGTTAAATGCATCGGTGCCTGAGAATTCTGAGAGACGGATTACATCGAACTATAAATTCCCATAAGGAATCATTTTGAACAACTAATCCTCTGCCTTTAAGTAAATCAGATTAACTCCAAATGATCTCTCTGGAAACTCTTTAAGTAAACATGATGTTTCAAATCACTTGTAGCTATTTTCAACTCCCTTTTGGCAAAGGATTTTTTTCTTTCTAGGCTTTCTAGGTCAGATGATTGGCCCCATGTAAGCAAAGATTGCCTTGAGTCACTCTGCTTCAAAGGAAACGCAACAGAAGATGGTCTCTCAAAACAGTTCTGACATCAAAGTACACTCCAGCTTCCTATACCTTTGGAACTGACAGGGTTAGTCTGTGCAAGTTAAGGAACTTCAAAGAGCTGGCCCCCAGCCAGTCACACATTTGTGCTCAGTAGCCTCCAATACTGAATTAATCCTCCCTAGGGAAGAAATGCAGGTATTATTTACCAGAAAGGTCTAAACTCTGTCTTTTTAGAGTCAGTGGAGCTTTGTCTGAAAATAAATTTGGGGGCTTTGTTGACTTTTTCAATGTAATCTTAAAGCACATAGTAAGTACTCAATAAACATTAAAGCAAGTGCAAACTAATGGGTGTGGCAGCTGCCCACATCATATGGATCCCATGGAATTCTCAAAGCCAGAATACTGGAGTAGGTAGCCTTTCCCTTCTCCAGGGGATCTTCCCAAGCCAGGGATCAAACCAGGATCTCCTGCACTGCAGGCGGATTCTTTACCAGCTGAGCTACCAGGAGAAGCCCCCGTCATGTGGAGTGTTACCTAATAAACCTCAGGATATTGCTCTGCTTCCTGTCTCAGGTGATCTCTCAGCACTCACTAAGTCACATCTGCCACTGGGACTTCACTTTTCACTTCCATGCATTGGAGAAGGAAATGGCAACCCACTCCAGTGTTCTTGCCTGGAGAATCCCAGGGACGGGGGAGCCTGGTGGGCTGCCGTCTAAGGGGTCACACAGGGTCGGACATGACTGAAGTGACTTAGCAGCAGTAGCAGTAGCAAGCTCTCTTCGTCATCTGCAGCAGAAAAAAGTGCATCAGCACCATTATCCAATGAGAGGTATCACTGACTAATCTTTTCCTTCATCCCTCTATCTCCCTATACTGGAGATGGCGATGGCAGGACTCTATATACTATATTAAATACACTGGTTTAAGCTTATACATCTCCTTCCAAGTTGCCTTCTACAAGGGTTTTCTTACTTATAGGGAATAGCACCAGAATATCATGATGCTATTTATGAGATATCATGCTGACTCTTGGAGAGAGATTATAAAACAGGGTATGTTTAATTCTGCCATACAAATCAGGGATGATTTCACAGCAGACAATATTACTGCATATATTTTTTTAATAAAACTCAACCAAGGGTTCATACATCACAATACAAAATAAGCTTATGAATTTTATATGATCATCAAGGATAATATGATTTAACTGTTTATTTGTCTTACCATTTAATGTTTACTAACAGAAAGTAGTAACATGAAAACTTACGAGAAAATTAAAAACTGAGCAAATTCTATCCATTTGTCATTTTCAGCCAACTTGGAAAAGACCACCATTACTGTACTTGTTGTTCAGTCACTAAAGTTGTGTCAGATTCTTTGTGACTCTGCAGCATGCAAGGCTTCCTTTCCTTCACTATCTCCCTGAGTCTGCTCAAACTCAATGTCCGCTGAGTCAGTGATACTCATGTCATGTTTATGTACTTAGCAGAGATATAAACCAGGAGCTTGTGAGACATCAGAGTGCTTGAGAATGAAGTTATGACATAATCAGGGAGAGTAAAATGGAGGGGATGGCTGCATCTCCAAAGCATCCCCTAATTATGCTCCTGGCAAACCTCTTCAGAAAAGCAGATCGAGCTTTTTGGAGGTCCTGGGCAGCCATGGCAACACCCTCCTTAGCTTAGGGAGGAAGGCAGCACCTGTAGGTCTGAGAGACCCTTTTAGGGGATCTAAAAGATCAAAACTGTAACAATATCAAGTCATTACGTTCCTTCTTCACTCTTTCTCTCTTGAGTGGCCAATGAAGTTTTCTAGAGGCCACATGATGTGCAATATTGCAACAAATGGAATGTAAAGGCAGCTAGGAAAACCCAGATGTCTTCTATTAAGCCATATCATAAAGATATTTGTAAACAGTGTACAGTAATGCCACTACTCTAATTTTTTATTTTGAGAAATAGTTATTTTACATGAAATATGTTATTTATGTAAACATGTAACAGGTTTATTTTTTAATGACTTACTGAATACTTTTAAATTGTTTTTATTTCTATCATGGCAAAGATTGATTGATAGATATAACTCACATAAACAAAAGCTCCTTGAGGTCCTCAACCAATTTTAATAGTATAAAGGGTTCTACAGATCAAAACTTTTGACAGCCTCTGATTTAGAGAGGAGGAAACGACTAGGTAAAGATTGAAAGGACAGTGCTAAGGAAAAGAAATATATCAGAGACTTAGATGTGGGCTTAGAATAAATAAAACCTAAGCAACTTGCATTTTCACAGTGTCTGGGTGAGTTAATTCATTTATATTTATAGCCCTATAATATCCCTATAATAATTATTTTGTGTTTTGAGGATCCCAGGAGTCTCATTAATTGGGACTAGGACAAATTAATTTAACTAATGTAACACACTAATTAATCACTTAAAGATCCATTTTCCTCTGTTGTGGCGGGGGCGGGGGGGATGTGTTATGGTGGAAGTGATCCTGTATTGCCATAAATATTTACTTCTGAATGACAAGCACCAAATTCAAGCTAAACCACATGGGGTGGTCATAAAGAACGTCTCAGTGTCTACCTTGAAAGTACCCTAATGAGATTTTTATTTAGTAGAGGTGGCAAGCTATTAACATCTGCCCTCTGTTTGTTTGTTTGTTTGTTTCCAAAAGAAAGTCATCTTTTCTGTGCTACACAGCGGAAGACTCTAAACTTTTTTCTTCCACCCCACCATGAGCAAAGTATTCTTGTGCACATACCCCCAGTTTAGAATGTAAATTATAGAGGTGAACGTTTATACCAAGAAATTAGATAAACTTAAACACATACAAATTAGAAAATTTTAAAGGAAAGATGAAGGAAATAACACATTAAAGTAAGCATTGTATTTATTAATGGCTCCAAAACTGTTTCACAAAACACTGTTTTATTATTTATATATTAATACAGTGGTCGAGTGTTACATATGCTTTTTTAAAGAAAATCTTGATTTAACCCTTTGTGATAAAGGGATTTGTAAGTCAGCTTCCAATTTCAGTTTATTAATTACTTCTAGTGGCTGTCACAGTGGGGAATAAAATCTCACAAATGATATACAGATCCAAATTGAAGGAGCACACATCTTTAGCTGCATTACCAAATGTTGGCACTTATTTTTCAATTCTACCCATTTGTTGTTAGAGGTTTGCCTTCACGTACCAAGTGTTAATTTAAAATCTTAAAACACCGTAAGTGGTAACTTCAATAGCTAATAATTCAAAGTACAATATGCACATAGAGTGAAATTAATCCTTAATAAATGCATGTATCTAAGAAGCTGAAGAACTGAGTTTCAAGGCCAGAAAGTATATGATTTCAAAGCCAGTGCAATAAACTCTTGTTATTCAAAGTGTAACCCACGTCACTGAATCCGCAGCTTGTTGTAAATGCATATTCTCAGTCCCTCCGCCAGATCTACTAACTTGAAATCTTTTAAATTGGACCTTCACATGATCTGTATGCATATTAAAATTGGGAAGCACTGGGTGTGCAGCCAAAATGGTAAGAGCAGGAAGATCCTGAGCAAACCTTCTCCCAGGGGCACATCAAAGTTACAACTGTTTACAGAGAAACTAGCAATGAAAAAGGGAAGACTAACAGAAAAAGATCTCCTACAACGGAAGACACAAAGAGAGATAAGAGAGGTGGAGACGGATAGTCAAGATCCACACCCCCAGGGAGGTGACCACAAATGGGATAACTATAGAGGTTCTCCCCTAGAAGCAAGAAGTTCAAGCCTCACATCAGGTTCAAGCTAACTGGCCTGGGGGTCCTAAGACTGGAATATGAGCCCTGAGAATGTCTGGCTTTGAAGGCCAGAAGGCCTTGCTTTTGGGAAAGGCAGAGGGCTGTGAGAAACAGACATTCCAATTTAATGAGTGCACACAAAATCTCACATGCTCTGACATCAGGGCAGAAGCAATAATTTGAAAGGAGCCTGGATCAGATCTACTTTCAGATCTAGGAGAGCCCCTCAGAGAAGCAGCAGGCAACTGCTTAGGCAAAGATGCACTCTAAAGACACAGACACTGGCAACTGCCATTTGGGGAGCTCAGTCTACCAGGAAGATCTTGGTCTTGGCAAGCGTCATTTTGGAGTATTCCCTCTAGCTTATTAGTGCCAAGATTCAAACTCACCCAGCAGCTGGTCAGCACCAGTCCTAAAGCCCCTTAGGTCAAGCAGCTGGCTGCACAGGAACATAGCCTTAATCACTAGAAAACCAGCAGGAGTAGGAGACACTCAGGAGTCCCTCAGCAGCTGGAATCTAGTCTTGCCCATTTGCAGGCTGACACTAGCTTTTGGAACCCCAGGCCTGCAGCCAGAGACCCTGAGACTCAGCTCTGTCCACCGGTGGGCTGGCACTCGGACCAGAACTCCCCAGGCTGTGCAGGCAGACACACTGGAACATGGCCCCACCTCTCAAGAGCCTGCACCAGGATCAGTACTCCCCAGAACCCAGCCCTGCCCACCAGTGGGTGGCACCAGCCCTCGGACAACCCCAACCAGAGACCCATCCACCAGCTGGCCAACGCCAGCTCTGGGACCCAGACTCACAGCCAGTCACCTCAGACTGGTTCCACTCATGAGCAGACCAGTCCCGAGACCCAGCTCTGCCCTCCAGTAGTCAGCAGCCTTCACACTAGGCAGAGCCTGAACAACAAATGGGTTGGGAGCCAGTCACAACTACCAGCATTCCCACAGTAGTCAACCCCGCCATGACAGAAGAACCCACACAGCCACACAGTGGGCACCCCTAGAGAACACAGCTCTGGTGAACAGAAGGGAGTGTGCTGCAGGATGCCACAGGACATCACCTACATAAGTCCACCTCTCCAGGATGGGGACCATAACCAACCTACCTAATATATTCAAATAAAAACAGAGAATCGGGAAAAAAATAAGGCAATACAGGAATATTTTTTAAAAGAAGGAACAAGAATAAAACCTCAAAAGAAAAACTAGCAAAGGTGAGATAAGCAATCTACCTGATAAAGATTTCCAGGTAATGATCATAAAGAAGTTCAATGAACCTGGGAGAAGAATACAGTGAAAACTTCAACAGAGTTCAAAAATACAAAGAATAACTAAAGAACACACTAACTGAAATAAAAAATTCAGTGGGAGGAATCAACAGTAGATTAGATGATACAGAGGAACAGACGATTAAACCAAAGACACAGCAGGGAAAATCACTCAAGCTGAGACAGAAAAGAAAAAAGAATGGAAAACCTTGAGGACAGTTTAGGAGACCTCTGAGACAACAGAGAGCATATTAACGTTTGCATTATAGGGGTCCCAGAAGGAGGAGAGAGACAGAGAAAACGGCAGAGCACATATCTGAAGACATAATGGCTAATAGCTTTCCTAACCGGAGAAGGCGATGGCACCCCACTCCAGTACTCTTGCCTGGAAAATCCCATGGATGGAGGAGCCTGGTAGGCTGCAGTCCATGGGATCGCTAAGAGTCAGACACGACTGAGCGACTTCACTTTCACTTTGCACTTTCATGCATTGGAGAAGGAAATGGCAACCCACTCCAGTGTTCTTGCCTGGAGAATCCCAGGGACGGGGGAGCCTGGTGGGCTGCCGTCTAGGGGTCACACAGAGTCGGACACGACTGAAGTGACTTAGTAGTAGTAGCTTTCCTAACCTGGTAAAGAAAATGGATATCCAGGTCAGGAAGCAAAGAGAATCATATACAAGATCAAATTATAAGATAAATATCAGGGATGTAATGTACAACATGATAAATATCGTTAACACTGTTCTGTGATATATATGAAACTTGTTAAGAAAGTAAATCCTGAACTTTCATCACAAGGAAAAAATTTTTTTAGTTTTCTTTTATTTTGTATCTATGTGAGGTAATGGAAGTTCACTAAACTTACTGCAGTAACCACTCTGTGATGTATGTATATCACATCATTACGCTGTACACCTTAAGTGTATACAATGTGTTATGTGTACATGTGTGTGCTCAGTTGTGTCCAGCTCTTTGTGACCCCATGGACTATAGCCTGCCAGGCTCCTTTGTCCATGTACTTTTCCAGAATACTGAAGCAGGTTGCATTTCCTACTCCAGGGATCTTCTCAACTCACGGATCAAACCTGTGTCTCTTGCATCTCCTGCATTGGCAAGTGGATGCTTTAGCACTGCCTGGGAAGCCTATGTATGTCAACTTTATCTCAATATAAAATTCAAAGTTAAAAAAAAAAAAAGTTTGGAAAAAAAAGTCATAGGAGAAATGCTGTTAAAAAATAATAAAAACACTGCTCTAAAAGAAGTGACGTATTTATCACTTAAAAGTCTAGTACCTAAGAACCTAAGTACCTAAGAACGTTTATCACCTGTCTACAGGCACTCACTGGAAAATTCAACTTCAAACGGTCTGATATCTATACATTTTTAAAACCCTAAAAGGATGTGTATTTGAGAGTCAGAGATGCATAACTATGTGTTTCTCTAGACGTTTTTGAACCATGATACTTAGTCTTTCTAGAGAAAAGCTTCCATAAAATCATGACTTAATTATTACCTTAGCCTCTTACACTGCACATTCGTGTAAGAAACAGTCATTGTATTTTCTGAAAAACTGCCACGAGCCCCCTAAAATGTGAACTACTCAAGGGCCATGAACATGTCTTAGGTATTTTGTATCACTGGGAAACAGTATAGTGCCTCAGTACTTAGCAGCATTGCAATCAATATTTGCTAACTGATGTATGAGAGAATAAATACAACTATTATGTGGGTTCCCACTCTCTGCTGGCATTGTCATGAACATTTCATGTATATTTTTATATCCTCACAACAACCCATAGAAGTAGGAATCAGAAGCTCAGAGAGGGAAAGTAACTTACCTCCATTACCTACCTGAGAGAAAATGCATTTAAATTCAGGTCTGACTTCAAAGCCTATGTGCTAAACCACTGAGTGGTTCTGAAAACAGCTGAATATCAGAATCATCTGGGGGACTTTTTAAAAATAAGACTCACACTTCTCAGAGTGTACTGTTTTGTACTGCTCTGACTCATAGGATGTCTAAGATGTTTCACCATAATCACAAAACAAAAAACAAAAACCCCAAACTGAATACAAATAGTAACAAAGGATCCTGAGTGAAAGGTCAGTGGAAACCCTGTAAAGTCTCTGAAGGTTTTAAATTATTTCAAAAATGAAAGGTTAAAAAAAAAAAGCCTCTGGGCTTATGTGAATGAGTAAGAATTCCAGAGGCGGGAGACCTAAGAAACTGTATCTTTAAATAACCCACATGACTGTGATGCAGTCACCCAGTAGGGCCTTGGGAACCTAATTAGGGACCAGGATTTTGAGGGGAAAAAACCCCAAAAACCGACAGATCCAAATAGTAATCATTTACTGCTAGTCAACTAACTACTCTCCAGGTGAGTAGTCTTACTCCAGATTAGTAAGACAAAATGAGTTCTTGTCATCAAAGTGCTGTCAGTCTGGTAGCTTTTCCTACAGTCAGAGGAGGACCTCTCAGCTTTTACTGTGATAGCCCTCCATTTGAGTACAGAAGATGTATTTTGCATTTTGTCTACTTGTAAAATCAGCCCTGGGTATTCTTTGGAAGGAATGATGCTAAAGCTGAAACTCCAGTACTTTGGCCACCTCATGTGAAGAGTTGACTCAGTGGAAAAGACTCTGATGCTGGGAGGGACTGGGGGCAGGAGGAGAAGGGGATGACAGAGGATGAGATGGCATCACTGACTCGATGGACGTGAGTTTGAGTGAACTCCGGGAGTTGGTGATGGACAGGGAGGCCTGGCGTGCTGCGATTCATGGGGTCACAAAGAGTCAGACATGACTGAGTGACTGAACTGAACTGGACTGAAGCAAATATAGCATACTGTCCAGTTCCCTTGTTTAAGGACAGAAATGTATCACGACACATTGTGTATTTCCAGTCTCATATGTATTTATGAGACACAATAAACCTTTTGCAAACACATTTATTAATTACATGTGTATAATTAACTAACTGGTGTATGCTTATACCTATGCAACTGTTTCTTGTAACTCTTGTATAGTCTGTCTCTAAATACAATGTATGACCTTTATCATGAAAAATGTGGACACTAAAAAAAGTAATGTTTCTGTAAAAAGCTTTGTACATATGTACACCCTTGGTTGTTGCTGCTTTCCTCTTTGTCATCTTTTAAATTATTTTCTTAGCATAAATTTTCATGCTTGGAATCACTGGGTCAGAGGATATGAACATATTTATAGAGCTTAAATTGCACTGTCAAATTGCACTCGGCATCCAACAATCTGACAGATACCAGGCCTTATCACCTAAAGAACAAAAAAAAATTTAGTTTAAAAGATATTAAATTATTTTCAGTTCAGTTCAGTCTCTCAGTCATGTCTGACTCTTTGCGACCCCATGAATCACAGCACGCCAGGCCTCCCTGTCCATCACCATCTCCTGGAGTTCACTCAAACTCATGTCCATCGAGTCAGTGACGCCATCCAGCCATCTCATCCTCTGTCGTCCCCTTTTCTTCCTGCCCCCAATCTCTCCCAGCACCAGAGTCTTTTCCAATGAGTCAACTCTTCATATGAGGTGGCCAAAGTATTGGAGTTTCAGCTTTAGCATCATTCCTTCCAAAGAAATCCCAGGGCTGATCTCCTTCAGAATGGACTGGTTGGATCTCCTTGCAGTCCAAGGGATTCTCAAGAGTCTTCTCCAACACCACAGTTCAAAAGCATCAATTCTTCAGCGCTCAGCCTTCTTCACAGTCCAACTCTCACATCCATACATGACCATTGGAAAAACCATAGCCTTGACTAGATGGACCTTTGTTGGCAAAGTAATGTCTCTGCTTTTCAATATGCTATCTAGGTTGGTCATAACTTTTCTTCCAAGGAGTAAGCGTCTTTTAATTTCATGGCTGCAATCACCATCTGCAGTGATTTTGGATTATTCTCCTACCTTATTTTAACTGGCATTTCTTTAAGTAATGATGCTATTCCACAAGCTTCTTTGCTATGCGGAAATATACATATTTTCTATATTTACATACATTCTGCATTTTTTCTATGTTAATATATATATACACATATGTGTTCTAAAGCCTGGGCGAATCATAGTCTTACCTATTTCACTGAAGTTTTACATGTGACAGACTTCAGCATCCTTCCTGAAAAATTTCTTGACAAAAATTTACCTTGTTTCTACAATATTCAATTTTTTCACTATATATTAGTTTCTAAATATTCACATAAATGCACTATTCTGATGTTTAAAGATATTCTTAATTATCATCATCCATTTATTTCCAGTAGGTTTAGCCTGTCATAAGAAGAGAAGGAATTCATATAATTCCATCATAAAATGCTTTCTCTGCTCTGTCAAATTCTATAGAAAACCAAGTCAGAGACATGAGAAATAGCCTAAAAGTCAAACACATAACAGGGATTTTTGAAATTGGAACAAAAGAAACATACAGAGAATAATTTTCTCCATTCATTCATGAATTACAAAGAGAAAAAATTAATTCTTTTATATTAACCTGCAAATTTGCAATATTTCTTCTTCTCTCCCTAGACAAAGATGCTTTTAAATGTAGCGCAGACAAGACAAGATCCCACCACACTTCAATTTCCCTCTCTGCCATTGTATTGGAGTTCTTCTAAATATTTGCCATTCCCAGATTACTAAAATAGAATGAGAATCTGCTCCTTTGTAGTGCAGATGATGGAATAGCCCTCTAGAAGTAAAGCAAAATTCACATGGCTTCAAGAAGGAATTAAATTTACAGGGTAAATTTTAAAAGAGGAGACAAAATTATTTTAAAAATTAAATTATTATTTTTATTTGCAATGTACATTTTAAAATTATTTGCAGTGTACAGTAGTTTATTCTTGATTACCTCATAACATGGAATACATATGGTAAATAAAGCACAATAAAAATTTAAGAAAATCTGAAACTTCATGTCAATTTCAGATACAAATTAGATAATTTCTTGGATGTTCATACAACATTTCCTTTAAATATCTGTCAAAATGCCAATTTTATAGAAATGAAAATACCTGTTTTCTCTAAATGTTAAGATTAAAATCCATAACCCTCTCCACCCACCTTAAAATTTTCCTTTTGTTGGTTCAGTCTTGTTAACTGTCTTCATAAATGTTTTAATTTAGTGCAACAGTCTTACTTTATGTGTACATGTCAGATACACAAACACACATGAATACATATGAAGTACTCAAAAAAGTGTTCCAGCCCACTCTCATTAAAGTATCTTCTGTGTCCCTTCCAAAAATCTAGAATTAAAAACTGTCAAAGCAGTATTTTTCCTTTAAACCAAACTAAAGATATAAACGGCCTGTAAAAACCTTTGAGCATAACAACTGAAAATAAATGTTGCTAATTTTACAAGTTTGAATGATCCCTAATGTCAGCAGGCTTTTGTCAATAAATCCATTATGAAGCTGCAAACACAGCTCTTACTTCAACATTGTAAAGAGAACTGCAAGAAGGAAGGAAAAATAAAAGCACTTGTGTGACCATCTTGTTCCTTTATTAAAATCCATTAATGTGAACTGAAATGTTTCTTTACCAACAACTCAAGGAAACTGACAAGTTCTGCTTTAGAAGTTTATCCAATTTATACAAGTTAAAATCAATTTTCCTATATATAACACTTTTCTAGAACTCTTCTAGACATTACATTTTAGGATGACTATCCACCAAGTTACATGTGGCTTTCTCTCTCCAAACTCAGCATAGTCATAATTTCCACAGAAATATATTTATTCTTGAGTGGTTCAATCAAAGAGGAAAATGTTGCCCTCTCTTAAAAAAAAAACAACTAAGTTCTCCCTTGTGATAAACAGCCTACCCCATGGAAAAAGAATCTGCTACAAAAGCCTGGACTGACTGAATTCCCTAGCATGGAATGTCATCACACAAATAAATGATTCTGAGAAAATAATGTCCATTCTCTCTATAATTACAAACGTAGCACATGCAAACTGAAGAAAAACTGGATCACACAGAAAAGCACGAACAGTGACATAACCATCCGTGATCCTAACGCCTGAATACCTTCTGAACACCTTGGCATCTTTAGTCTTTTTTAATATACCCATGTCTTTCTAAAATATAACTGAGATTGTGCTTTATGCTTTCTCCCCACTTAATATCACAACAATCACTTTTTCAAGTTAATTTAAATTTTATAAATCTAAACTGCAACAGTTGCATATTTCATCTTATAGACACTTCGTAATTTATTCAAACATTCCCTGCTGTGAATGAACATTAAGATCACTTCTGATTTTCATTACAATAAAAAAAACTCAATGGATACTTTAAACATGACCTTTTTGCATATTTATTGTTGTTTCCTTAAAACTCCTAGAAGTGGAGTCTTGATACATATTCATTTCAATAAATCTTCAACAATATGGAGTGTTAAAATATATTTTGTTAATCTTACTAGGTAAAAACAGTATCTTATTAAAAATGTACATTTCTGTGATCACTAGGAAAACCAAATCTTTTCCATTATATACAAGTAATATATATGTCCTCTTCTGTGAATTGCCTTTTTGTCTTTTGAAATTTTAGTCTTCTTATCAATCTGTATTTTTAACAATTTATAGTTCATAGATATCAATCATTTTTGATGCAACTATAGCATTACTAGCTAGCTTTCTGTCTTCTCTGTTTATAATTTTATGTCCTAAAAAATGATTTTAAAATACATTCTTCATAATCTATAGAGGAAAATGTAGACAACTGCATTTTACAGAAACTGAAAATTCTATTATATAGATATTCCTTATATAATTTCAAAAATTTCCTCAGTTCAAGTCATCACGATATCATATGAGGTTTAAAAAAATAAGTAAACAGAACATAGTTCACTCTTTTCATCATTACCACCTCCTTCACCAACATAGTTCTTCCCCATTTCTTAACAACCACGCTAAACATACTCAAGTGTAATGAACAGGCACCAAATTTGCTTGCTTGGGTTTAAAGCACATCAATATATTTTATATGGCAAAGTAAAAATACTGCACATAGGTCTCAAACAACTAGGCCTGATGTCTTATCACCAGTGAGGAGATGGTCCCTCAAGATATTAAACAACTCTGTTTTTAAAACAAATGTTACACTGCTGCTGCTGCGGCTGCTAAGTCACTTCAGTCGTGTCCAATTCTGTGCAACCCCATAAACAGCAGCCCACCAGTCATGTCCAACTCTGTGCGACCCCATAAATGGCAGCCCACCAGGCTCCTCTGTCCCTGGGATTCTCCAGGCAAGAACACTGGAGTGGGTTGCCATTTCCTTCTCCAATGCATGAAAGGGAAAAGTGAAAGTGAAGTCGCTCAGTCGTGTCCAACCCTCAGCGACCCCATGGACTGCAGCCTACCAGGCTCCTCCGTCCATGGGATTTTCCAGGCAAGAGTACTGGAGTGGGGTGCCATTGCCTTCTCCGAAATGTTACACTAACAAGTACAAATTAAAAACTAAAGTCAAGAGTCCATCCTTGAAAACACAGAGCAGGAAAAGACATACATAAAATAAACCCAGAACAATAAAGAAAATCCTAGTAGGATCATACAAATGGATAATTCCCTTAAATGTAAATGGATTAAATGCACCAACCAAAAGACATAGACTGGCTGGGGGGATGAAAACACGTGCATGTATGCACCTCCACTAACCGTATCACTCTACTTAACCCTTCAAATCGTATATAATTATTTTATATTGTTAGGTTACTCATGTTTCCATTATGGCTTGCAACTATCATTATCTTTCATTTTTTTGTCTGGCTATTGATTATGAAAACTGATAAATATATTTTACTTTTGTGACTATGTTACTATTATTCACTTAATACTATTGTATCATAACTGGTCAAGAGAAATTAACAGAATTCTTTATCACTAAAACTACCATTTAATAGAAAAACCTATAATAACTTATTTAAATCCAGATGCATATCAGAATTATCTTGGTATTTTTTGAAAAATACAAATACCTAGGTATTGCTTTTTTTCCTCCAGAGCTCCAGATGTGTTTCTAATGAGCAGTCATGTTTAACAACAACTGAGCTATATAATGATCTTTTACTTTTATCTAGTTTGTTTCACATTCTCTATTTCATATTTAGTGCTCCCATTTCATTTAGCTTGTATTTTCCAATTTCTCCATCTCTTCTTTTTCACTTGATGTTCTTTCTCAAGCCTTTATCACGCATAGTAGAAAAGCTTTTGTGTATATATACATATAAATAGTATGTAAAAATATATTTTTAAAAACTTACAAATTTCTTACCTAGCTAAAAAATTGATGACATTTTGATTCCACTTGTTTGAATTAGTATGAAAAGAATGTTAGATTTCTAATTAAAGGTACACAAGCAACAAAGGTTTACTGTATAGCACAGGGAACAATAGTATCACATAATAACCTAAAAATGGAAAATAATATGAAAAATAATGTATGTGGTGTATATGTATATATGTATATATGGTGTATATGTATAACTGAATCATCTTACTGTGTACCTGAAACACTGTAAATCAACTATACTTCAATAAAATATATATATATTTTTTAAAAAGTCCTTTTTTGAGAGAGTCAATTTCAGTATAAAGTAGAACTATTAGAGCCCCTCGTCTATTACAGGGCAGAGTCTTTAACTGCACAAAAGAAGAGAAGAAAAAATCAAAAGACCAAGCTGCCACACAAGGAGACATCAATTATTAATAAAATGCTGCTTTTAGTTATACCCCCAAAGCAGGTATTTACTTTTAGTCTCCTTACACATAAAATCTTAATGTATAAAAGTCACTTCAGTCGTGTCTGACGCTTGGTGACCCCATGGACTGTAACCCGTCAGGCTGCTCTGTCCACGGGATTCTCCAAGCAAGAATAATGGAGAGGGTTGCCGTTTCCTCCTCCAGGGGATCTTCCCAACGCAGGGATCAAACCTGGATCTCTAATGTCTCTCGCATTGGCAGGTGGGTTCTTTACCGCTTGCACCACCTAGGAAGCCCTGTATTAAAGGACAGACCTCCGCTTTCCTGAAATTAACTTTTTAAGATTACAGAAGCTCCCTTAAAGATCTTTTAAGAATAAAACAGAACATCTGGAGATTTTTATTTTCAAAGTAAACAAACTTAGAAAAAATGTAACACGTCATACTTCCATGTTACATTGGGGTTTACAAAAATGCATTTGCCATAAGATGCTGTAGTTGATCATTATAATCCCTAACTTTAACAGAGGGCACCTACGCTGACAACAGTACACGATTCCCCATAGAGCTCATCACAGACCAAACCTCCTACCCTCAAGATCTTTCTGAAACACCCACTGTGCCTGCTTAAAAAGTCCAATGTCTGGAAGCATAATGAAAGCTGCTGACCACTTGGAGCCAAACTAAGCATTAAACCTAAGGACTCCTGGTTAGACATGAAAAATTAGAAGCACTACCTAAATAATTTGAACAATTGGCCAAAAATTAATAATAAAGTAAAATTAACCTACTCGTAACTACATTACACTCAAATCAAACATTCAGATGCTATTCTTCCTTGTCACATAGGCTAAATTTAAGTTTGCTGACACCTCACACTGGCGAAGGTGTGGGAACATGTACACACTGTTGTGCCTGTGGGAGGTAATGTAAACGAGTGCAACCTGTCTAGAGGACGCGCAGCGATCGTTACGAACAGTTTAAAAATATATCTTTAAAAATACCTGTAACCCAGAAATCCCATTACCACAGGAGTTTACCCTATGACTAACCTAAAAGTTCATCAAAATAACAGATACAAGATGTTTGTGGTACTATTCTTTATTTAGTAAAGGAGAAAAAGAAGAAAAAAGGAAGAGGAGAGAGAAAAGAAAGAAATTATCCATCAACAGGGAAGTAGTTAAATAAATTAAGGTCCATTCCTGTAAAAGAATTGTTATGTAGCCATGAAAAAAATATTTATCTTCATATTTCTCTATGTTTAAATTTATACTTTAAAACCTTTATTCTTTCTTTTCCTTTAGCCACCAGTTTTCAGAATTAAGTTGGTTTCTTAGCATCCTCTAAATTTGACAAATGAGGCAAGAGATTTTTTCTTTGAAGATAATTTTAAAAACCAACCCACCCACTCCCTCCTTCCTTCTCTCTTCCAATTTCTGGTTACCTCTTTATTGCTGGAGGCAACATGCAAATGCTTCAGAAACTAGGGGAGCAGCTCCAAAGCAGGGGAAGGGAAGGGAATAGCCTTTCAGAGTGAGAAACAAACACCAACAAGCTCATTTACCGATCACCTGTACATGTGACACAGATATAATAAACCCTCAACAAGTATCTATCTAATTCATTAATGTATGGAAAACATTTTAAACATTAATGTACTAAGCACTTCAGCTGATGGAGGGGTAAGCATATCTTTGGTCATTTTGGTAACAGTGGTTCCACACAATGGAATTCATCTTGAATACTGTCAAATTCCTTGGTATTGGTTCATTATTTATTTAAGACTCTAACTTTGTGTTTGTACAATACAGCATAAATTCAGAATCTACACAACTAAGGACTCTATATTTAAAGAAGATGGCCAATAAGGTGAGCAATTATTGGTTTAAAAAAAAGGGATTATTCGGTGACCAATACCCTTCCGATTGCATAAAAGTTAAACTACCCACTGGTTTGTATATGCAACTTCAGCTTCTTAATTCTTGTCTTCTAATAGGCCATCAGCACTAGCTCTGATTGTTCTGGACCAGTTCAGCTGACCACTTTCTAGAACCCCTAACAATGTTGCATTGTTTAAAGTGGTTTCCAAACTGTCCTCCAAGCATTTCTTCCCTTCGCCCTGATTCACTAAACTCCAGCTTAGCAGTGTCTTCTAATTGCTCTTCTCATATTCTTAATTACCCAACGGGGCCTACAGAGTTCTGCAGACCCCGCCTTCCTACTTCTTCAGTACTACAGGGCACATCTGTTCTCTGGCTAGAACTCTCTGCTCCATCCCCCTTGTCTCCTTTCAGCTCCTTCTAATGGCTCTGCTCCCTCCTACAACATTTCAGGCTGCTCCCTCAGGTTGGACCACGCTACTCTCTCCATATTCAAAAGCAGAGACATCACTTTGTCAACAAAGGTCTGTCTAGTCAAGGCTATGGTTTTTCCTGTGGTCATGTATGGATGTGAGAGTTGGACTGTGAAGAAGGCTGAGCACCGAAGAATTGATGCTTTTGAACTGTGGTGTTGGAGAAGACTCTTGAGAGTCCCTTTTACTGCAAGGAGATCCAACCAGTCCATTCTGAAGGAGATCAGCCCTGGGATTTCTTTGGACGGAATGATGCTGAAGCTGAAACTCCAGTACTTTGGCCACCTCATGCGAAGAGCTGACTCACTGGAAAAGACTCTGATGCTGGGAGGGATTGGGGGCAAGAGGAGAAGGGGACGACAGAGGATGAGATGGCTGGATGGCATCACTGACTCGATGGACATGAGTTTGAGTGAACTCTGGGAGTTGGTGATGGACAGGGAGGCTTGGCGTGCTGCAATTCATGGGGTCGCAAAGAGTCGGACACAACTGAGCAACTGAACTGAACTGAACTGAACTCTCTCCTCTGCACTGAGGTTCCTGTTCTTCTTCAAGACCCGGCTCTAAGGCACTTCTCAGGGAGCCCTTTCAAGATTTCCCCTTGTCCCAGTCAGTTGGACCTGTTATAATAAGAATACCATCAAAAGGGTGTCATAAACCACAAGCACCGATTCCTCACAGCTCTGGAGGCTGAAGTCCTGGATAAGGGTGCCAGCACGACTGGGTTCAGCTGAGAGCCCCCTTGCTGGTTTCTGCGCATGGCAGCTGGGAGAGAGGAAGCAAGCTCTCTAGATTTTCTTCTAAGAGCATTAATTCCATCAATGAGTACTCCACATTCAGACTTAAGTACTTATTTCCCAAAGGCCCCACCTCCAAATATCATCACACTGGGAATTAGGGTTTCAACATATGAATTTGGGCCAGGGGACACAAATACACAATCCATAATACAGCCTATTAGAAGAACTCATAGTACATTGCACTTGTTCTTTAAGAGACAGATCACAGATACCATTTACCTTTATTTGGGGGATCAACTGATCATTTACTTCCCCATCTAGACTCTAAAGTTATATAAGGGTGGCATGACAATGCCTATTGTCATTCATACTGCATTCCTGACACTTCCGCATCTCAAGAGCTAAAACAGGCACTTTAGATGTGTAATCTATTTCACACAATAAACTGGGATGGAAGTATTGTTATATTCATTTTATAGATGAGGTAACAATCTTAGAGAGACACAGCAACTTGCCCAAGGCTACAGAGGCAAGCAGGGAGAGATGATGAACCTATGCCTCTCTGACTCCAGAGGCTAGCTTCTTTCTGTACTGCTTGTAGAACATCTTCACATATCCATCTTAATTTGCATGCATGTGAAATATTTCAACAAAGAAAAATAAAAAGCCTAATAAATATCCATGTACTTGTTTCCCAGATTCATAAAAATCTTAAAATTTTGACTTCTTTGCTTTTCTTTAAGTAAAACATTACAAGCAAAACAAAGACCTTGTGGATGGTTCTAGAATCCCATTTCCTTTCTTCCTTCCAAAGAGGTAACCACTATCCTAAATTCAGAGTTTTCATTCCATGCCTATCTTATACTAGGCTTCCCAGGTGGTGCTAATGGTAAACAACCCACCTGCCAATGCAAGAGACATGAGAGACGTGGGTTCTGTCTCTGGGTTGGGAAGATCCCTTAGAGAAGGTCACAGAAACCCACCCCAGTATTCTTGCCTGGAGAATCCCACGGACAAAGCAGCATGGTGGGCTATAGTCCATAGGGTCGCAAAGAGATAGACACAACTGAAGCGACTTAGCGTGCACAGAAGCCTATCTTATACTACTATGACTACTACATATGTATCTATAAGTAATACATGTATTTTGCATGTGTTCAAACTTCATAGAAATACTATCATATGGTATCTATCACTCTGCAACCTTATTACTCAATGCTGGCTTTGAGATTTATGTTCATACAGCTCTATTTCATCCTTTTTAACTGCTTAACAATATAAAGACATCAAAATTTATTTATTCTTTTTTTATGAACATGTAGGTAGTTTTGATATTTTACAAGTACAGACAGCGCTGTAAAAAATCTGTTTATGTATGTCTCCCATATAGATGCAGGAATTTCTCCAGTGTATTTCATTAAGAAGTGAAACTGCTGGTAAGAAAAAATAAAAAATGTGCACAGAAAAGGCAAAACTGCTCACCAAAGTGTTGGTACTCTACTTCCATTTTTAATCTACTTATTAAAGACAAATCACATTATATACTCCAGAGGCTGAATCTTACTCTTTTCTCCCCTCATCATGATTGATCAGTCATACCTCTTCCCCATACACACACTGCAAGTAATGAATTTTTATGAAATAAAATGAATATCCAAATCAGGTAAGAATAGAAGTTAAAATTTTATTAAACATTTGTACTATGTCAGACACTATTCTGAAAATTTTAAATAAGTAATACCCCATTTAATTTTCATGAAAACCCTAAGAAGTAAATACTGCTGTTATTATATTTTGTTATCTGATAGATCAAGTCTCCCTTCATAACTCTCCTTTTCAAAATTTTCCTGGCTGCTTTCATATTTTTTCTTCCAGGTAAACTTTACAACCACGTGCATATCTTAAAATGCAATGGCAAGATCAAAAACATTTAAATTTAATTCATAATAAAAACATTTAAAAAATGTTTTCTGATGTTATTCCCTATCCAAAAATACCTTTGCCCCTCTACAAGATCAAAAGAGGCTCAGACCTTTCCACTCATTTTGGGATCCTCGTATATGGAAAAGGGAAAAAAAAAAAAAAAAGCCAAAATAGAGTTCAAATAATTTATAGTATATTCCACAGTGTAATGTTTTTAAAACAGAGACAAAACACATATAATTATACATTGTGGACCTTATTTGGTGATAATATTAAAAACTTAAATTTAAGGCCCTCCAAAGAATATTAACTAAGGCCCAAGCTCAATGACCCACCAGCCCCACCCCATTTCCAGCCCAGAATTCTCTCTCATTTTCTATTTTCACCTTACCCCTTTCAAAAAATTAGTATATTAAAGTAATGGCTTCCTTTGACCTGACAATTATATAATTTTCACTTAGAGTTATAAAAATAGTTAAGTATAAGAGATGGTCAGAAGTCATGAAGGGTTAATTTTAATGTTTCACTAGAATGGAAACTATACAAATTTATAATTTATAAAACCAATCTATGCAAATTTAGATGCCTATAAGTTACACCTCAAAACGTGGAAAAGACCAAGAAGAAGACCAGATCACCCTATTTTTCTTTATAACTGTTTCATCATGTGTAATTTATTTTGTTTCTTTGTAGCCTGAATCAACTAATCCTTAGAGCTATCATGAGCTTTTAGATCAGATGGCCATGGTTTCTGCAAGCTTTACTAGCTCCTCAGAGAGAAAGAATTCCCTTGTTAAAAATGTAGTGCTTGAATCAGGTCTGGGTTACAATCTTATGGTCTTTTAAAGATATTCATTTGGAGCTACTTTAGTGAAAAAAAATAAAAGCTTGCTACAAGAGCAACTCATAACACACACCTTAACCAAAAAAAAAGGTTAGTATTTTGTTTTCTCTATCCCAAATACACTCAAATTGTTACTGGTATTTTTCTTATGGTTTTTAGATTTTATGTGAAGAACTCCTTTGTTAGTGTTACATGAAACCTATGACTAACAGACTCCTGGTAAATATTTACATTCAAAAATATTTTTCTTTTATTAGCACCTGTCATTTAAAACAAACAAACAACCACTTAGGACCTGAGACATCTCTGATGGTGGAAAAGTACAAGGCATTTACACTTATTTAGAGTTACTGGAAGGCTCAGAGACTTAGAATTTATGGAAATTCTCAAGATGCAAAGAGTTTATTTTGCCCCCTCTTTAAATAAAAACTTTAATTACACTACATATATATACCTTTCTTGACAAAGGGAAGGTCTGAGTCTTAATTGACTCAAGAGCATTATGAGAATATTTTAGCCTGCTTTCACATGAAAACAACATTCACCTTTCATTAGTGAATATACGTATCAGTTTACTGCTAAACACAAAAGATTTCTAAAATAAAATAAGTTGAAAAATACTTAACATTATGTAAATCAAGAATATTACCATTAGAAAAGTTTGATCATAGAAAAAGCATATCTAAAAATCATTTTCAAGATGCTTCTTTCTGTATATACATTATTACTGAAGAACTTAAGTGTATCAGAAACTACCAGAGTTCAGCAATCCTGTGGCCAGATAATCCGTATGTTTTCTCCTGTGGGAAATTCTATTAACTAGCTTCACTATTACATGCTCATTAAAAAAATAACATACACAAAAAGCTATAGATTGTTTTTAACTTTTGTCTGTTAGATCTCTTTAATAGCAAAAGATACACTTAACAGAGAACCATAAAACCCGGGCCCTACTTACAGCTTTGCTCTGCATGACTGATGTGACGTTGACAAGTAATTTAACTACTTAGAGGTCCATGTCCATCTCCTCCTCTAAAGAATGAATTGCTTGAACTAGAAAGTTTCCAAAGTCGCTTCACACTAAAGTCAATAATAATGGTACTGTTCCAATGAATACAGACTTTATGATAGCCCAGAGAAAGAAGTTTACTAAAGGAAACTCTATATAACTTCCACAAAGGGTTTACTAACAAATTAACAGTACAAACAATACTCAAAAGAAAAAAAACATTGTAACTAAACAAGAAAGCAAAGTTTAAGAATCTCCACAAGAACATAATTAAATATTTACAGACAAATAATATGCTAATCACAATGGCCAATTCATTGAAACAGCAGGCTGAGAATTCTTATGTTAATATATATGCTTGGCTTGCGTCCCATTATTACAGACCTTAAAAATAAAATTAATTTCTTTTAAAAATGAAGGAAATGGCAACCCACTCCAGTATTCTTGCCTGGAGAATCCCACGGATGGAGGAGCCTGGTAGGCTACAGTCCATGGGGTCGCAAAGAGTCGGAAACGACTGAGTGACTTCACTTTCACTTTCATATGTATACCTATGGCTGATTCATGTGGAGGTTTGACAGAAAAAAAAATTCTGTAAAGCAATTATCCTTCAATTAAAAATAAATAAATTTTAAAAAATAAAAAAATAAATAAAAATGTAGCCAGTACTGAATGGTCATCAGGAGACTTGGGCTCCACTTCTGCCTCAGCTATTCAGTTTCTAGATTAAGTTTTTTCATCTGTAAAATTAAAAAGTATCTCCAAAGCTTTTAGGATTCACTTATTCATTCAAAAGATCTTTACCAAGCATCTACCATGTTCCAGGCAGATATTCTGCTGCTGGACTAAGAATACAGTAGTGGAAAAAAAAACATGGCCACCCTAACTATTCCCGGTGCTAAGATGGTATCATTCTATGATTCTGCACTTCAGACTGTTTTCTGATTCAAACTGGCCCTTGCTTTCAACTTCATTTAAATTTTAATATATATCTTTAAAAATACTCATGTATCATTTTCTTGCAAACATTCCACTGCACTGTTAAAGAACAACAACAAAAAAATTAGTCGTCACTTCAACTAGCAGAAACATTTAGCAAACTTATAGGAAAGAGGTGGGAATTAGTAATTTAATATCCATAACTATATTTAGCTCATAAGCAATATTAAAATATACCTGGATTTTCACTTTGTTTGATCTTTGACTTAAAAACACATATAGAAGAAGAAAATATAAAAATATCCTAAGAATACCATGCACTGATCATATTTCTGAGGCACCATTCTTCTGTAAAAGAAAGAAGTAAAAATAAAAAAGGAGGTAAGAGTAAAAAGAGTGAAGGAGAGAAAATGCTATTTGCTCCAGACAAAATGACTAACAAATGGAAAAAGATAAGAGAGCTCTTACATAAAAATTCAAGGAGAAAACAAAAACATAACTTTGGCTAAAGGTGCAGAGATACTTTTGGAAATAAGCCAAGAATACCAGACTCTAATAGTTGGTACTGTGTACATGTGTGATATGAAAATCATTAATATTAGGTTGTATAAAGTTTATTAACACTAGGCTCATGCTGGAGCTATTTCTATTTATAGAGATAACCAAAACAGGCAACAAGGAATCAATGACATGACAATACCATCTACCCCCAAATACTTCTTAAGCAACAATTTTAGGATATTAGCTTTATATCCCTATATTTAAAAGACATAAAACCCGAGGAGAAGCCAAGATGGCAGAATAGAAAGCACTGAGCTCACCATCTCCCATGAGCACACCAAAGTTATAACTGTTTAAAGAGCAACTATTGGTGAGAAAAACCTGGAGACTAGCAGAAAAGTTCTTCTGCAACTAAAGATATAAAATAGGAACAACAACGAGATTGGTAGGAGGGATACAAACATGGTGCAATATCTGCAAAAATGTGATGAATGGCATTAACAAATTAAAAGATAAAAATCCTATGAACATCTCAGGAGATATGCAGAAAGAGCTTCTGACAACTTTGCAAAGTGCATGTAGAGAGAATGTTATCTCAACACTATAAAGATCATATGTAATAAGACCATAGTTAACATCATACACAGTGGTGAAAAGTTGAAAGCATGTCCTCTAAGATCAGGAGTAAAACAAAGATAGCCACAGTAATCAGACAAGAAAAAGAAATAAAATGAGTCAAAACTGGAAAAGAAGTAAAATTGTCACTGTTTACAGATAACATGACACTAAACATAGAAAATCTTAAAGACACCATCAAAAAGCTAGAACTCATCAATGTATTCAGTAAGGCAGCAGGATACAAAATTGCCCTATCAAATGCCAATAGCATATTTCACACTATTAAAACAAATAACTCCAAAATTTATATGTAACCACAGAAGATACCGACTGACTAAAACAATTGTGAGAAAGAGGAATAAAGCTGGAGGTATTTGGCTCCCTAATTTCAAACTATACTACAAAGCTACAGTACTCGAAACAGTATGGAACTGATATAAAAACAGATACACAGATCAATAAACATGGAACAGAGAGCCCAGAAATGAACCCACGCCTAAATGGGCAATTAATCTATGACACAGGAGGCCAAAATATACAATGCAAAAACGAGAAGTCTCTTAAATAAATGGTATTACTAAAACTGGACAGCTACATGCAAATGAATTAAATCAGACTACTTTCTCACACCTTATACAAAAATAAACTCAAAATGGATTAAAAACTTAAATATAAGACCTGAAGTCATAGAACTTCTACAAGAAAACCTAGGTAGTACATTTCTTCATATAGGTCTTAGAAATTTTTTTTTTTTTTTTTTTGGTCTATGCCCCCACCCTCCAGGCAAGGGAAAAAAAGCAAAAAATAAACAAATGGGATAACACCAAACTAAAAAGCTTCTACAAAGTGAAGGATGTCAACAAAACAAAAAAGGCCACCTATTAAATGGGAGAAGATATTTACAAATGATACCTATGACAAGGGATTAATATCCAAAATATACCAAGAACTCATGCATCCAAAAAGCAAACAATCCAATTTTAAAATGTGCAGAAGACCTGAATAGACATTTCTTTAAATGTGACATAAAGATGGCCATGGAAAGATGTTCAACACCATGAATCCTTAGGGAAATGCAAATAAAAAGCACAATGAGAAATCACCTTATACCTGGTACAATTATCAAACCAACAATAACCAGGGTTGACAAGGATGTGAAGAAAAGGAAACCCTCATGCATCATTGGTGGGAATGTAAATTTGTGTGGTCACTATATAAAACAGTACTGAGAATCCTCAAAAATTAAAAATAAAACTATCATACAATCCAGCAATTCCACTCTTGGGTACTTATCTAAAGAAAACGAAAGCACTCATTTGAAATGATATATGCACCTCTATGTTCATAACAACAGTATTTAAAATAGCCAAGATATGGAAGCAAACTAAGTGTCCATCAACAGATGAATGGAGAAAGAAGTTGTGCTTACATGTACAATGGAGTATTGCTGAACTGTAAAAAGAATGAAAGCTTGCCTTTTGCAACAACATAGATTAAACTAGAGAATATTACGCTATGTGAAATAAGCCAGAGAAAGACAAATGCCATATAATTTCACTTAGATGTGGAATATAAAAACAACAACAACAACAAATGAATAACTAAACAGAAACAGTCACAGATACAGAAAACAAACAGGTATATGCCAGAGAAGAGGGGAGTAGGGGTAAGAAAGATAGGTGAAGGAGATTAAAAACAGGTAAAAATTTTCAGTTACAAAATAAATGAGGCACAATTATGAAATGCACAGTGTAGGGAACTTTGTGTTGTTCAGTCGCTCAGCTGTATCCAGCTCTTTGTGACCCCATGGACTGTAGCACACCAGGCTCTTCTGTCCTTCAGCCTCTTCCAGAGTTTGATTAAACTCACGTCAATTGAGTCGATGATGCCATCCAACTATCTCATCCTCTGTTGCCCCCTCTCCTTCCTCTCTCAATCTTTCCCAGCATCAAGGTCTTTTCCAACGAGTTATCTCTTTCAATCAGTGGCCAAAATATTGGAGCTTCAGGGTTCAATTTAAGTCCTTCCAATGAATATTCAGGACTGATTTCCTTCCAGACTGACTAGCTTGATCTCCTTGCTGTCCAAGGGACTCTCAAGAATCTTCTCCAGCACCACAGTTCGAAAGCATCAATTCTTTGGCACTCAGCCTTCTCTGTGGTCCAACTCTCACATCCATACATGATTATTGGAAAAACCATAGCTTTGACTAGACAGACCTTTGTAGGCAACGTAATGTCACTGCTTTTTAATATGCTATCTAGATTTGTCATAGCTTTTCTTCCATGGAGCAAGCATCTTTGAATTTCATGGCTGCAGTCACCGTCTGCAGTGATTTTGGAGCCTGAGAAAAGAAAGTCTGTCACTGTTTCCATTTTTTCCCCGTCTATTTTCCATGAAGTGATGGAACCAAATGCCATGATCTTCATTTTCTGAATGTCAAGTTTAAAGCCAACTTTTTCACTCTCCTCTTTCACCTTCTTCAAGAGGCTGTTCAGTTCCTCTTCACTTTCTGCCATAACGGTAGTGTCATCTGCATATCTGAGGTTGTTGATATTTCTCCTGGCACTCTTGATTCCAGCTTGAGCTTCATCCAGCCCAACATTTCACATGATGTACTCTGCATATAAGTTAAATAAGGAGGGTGATAATACACAGCCTTGATGCACTCCTTTTCCAATTTGGAATCAGTTCATTGTTCTATGTCTACTTCTAACTGTTGCTTCTTGATCTGCATACAGGTTTCTCAGGAAGCAGGTAAGGTGGTCTGGTATTCCCATCGCTTTAAGAATTTTCCACAGTTTGTTGTGATCCACACAAATGTTTTAGCATAGTCAATGAAGCAGAAGTAGATGTTTTTCTGAAATTCTCTTGCTTCTTCTATGATCCAACGGATGTAGATCATAGGCAATTTGATCTCTGGTTCCTCTGCCTTGTCTAAACCCAGTTTGAACATCTGGATGTTCTCGGTTCATGTACTATTGAGGCCTAGGTTGGAGAATTTTGAGCATTACTTTGCTGGCATGTGAAAGGAGTGCAACTGTGCGGTAGTCTGAACATTCTTTGGTAATGCCCTTCTTTGAGATTGGAATGAAACCTGACCTTTTCCAGTCCTGTGGCCACTGCTGAGTTTTTCAAATTTCCTGGTATATTGACTGCAGCACTTTAACAGCATCATATTTTAGGATTTCAAATAGCTCAGCTGGAATTCCATCACCTCTACTAGCATTATTTGTAATAACGCTTCCTAAGGCCCTCTAGACTTCACACTCCAGGATGTCTGGCTCTAGGTGGTTGTCCAGGTCATTAAACCGTTTTTTGTACAGTTCTTCTGTGCATTCCTGCAACCTCTTAATATCTTCTGCTTCTGTAAGGTCCACACCGTTTCTGTCCTTTATTGTGCCCATCTTTGCATGAAATGTTCCCTTGGTATCTCTAACTTTCTTGAAGAGATCTTTAGTCTTTCCCATCCTATTGTTTTCCTCTATTTCTTTGCATTGATCACTAAAGAAAGTTTTTTCATCTCTCCTTGCTATTCTGTGGAACTCTGCATTCAGATGGGTGTACCTTTCCTTTTCTCCTTTGCCTTTTCAGATGGGTGTACCTTTCCTTTTCTCCTTCTCTTCTTTTCTCTTTTTCTTGAGGATGGTTTTGATCACCACCTCCTGTAGAGTGTTACAAACCTCCATCCATAGTTCTTCAGGCATTCTGTCTATCAGGTCTAATCCCTTGAATCTGTTGGTCACTTCCACTGTATAATCATAGTGTAGGGAATACAAGTCAATAATAACGTAGTATCTTTGCATGGTGAGAAATAATAACGAAACTTCTTGAGATGATCAGTCTGTAATGTATAGAAATATTAAATCACTATGTTGTACACCAGGAACTAACATAATGATGTATATCAATTATACTTCCAAAACAAACTCATAGAAAAAAGAGATCAGATTTGTGGTTACCAGTGGTGGGAGGTAGAGACAGGGAGGGAGAACAATCAAAAGGTACAAACTTCCAGTTATAAGATAAATAAGTACTAGGGATGTAAAATATAACATAATAAATATAATTAACCCTGCTTCATGTAATATATGCAGAGAAGGCAATGGCACCCCACTCCAGTACTCTTGCCTGGAAAATCCCATGGACAGAGGAGCCTGGTGGGCTGCAGTCCATGGAGTCTCGAAGAGTCGGACACGACTGAGTGACTTCACTTTCACTTTTCACTTTCATGCATCGGAGAAGGAAATGGCAACCCACTCCAGTGTTCTTGCCTGGAGAATCCCAGGGACGGGGGAGCCTGGTGGGCTGCGTCTATGGGGTCGAACAGAGTCGGACACAACTGAAGCGACTTAGCAGCAACAGCAGCATATTATATATGAAAGTTAAGAGAGTAAATCTTAAGAGATCTTATCAGGAGGGAAAAATGTCTTTTCCTTTTCTTTTTTTGTTTCTATATGATAATAGGTGTTTACTAAACTTATTGTGGTAATCGTTTTGTGATTTATATAAGTCAAAACAATATGCTCTACCTTAAACTTATACAACGCTGTATGTCAGTTATATCTCAATAAAACTGGATGAAAAAAAAAAAAGCCTGAAACAACAACAAAGAAGATAACCTTTAGACTGCAACAAAACACTATCACAAATTTTAAAAAAGAAAAGATGAATCCATAGAAACTTTAAAACCTTGCCTTCAACAATTCAATCTTGGGAAAGAAGACTTTATATAAACTGCTATAGTTTTTCTTTATAGGCTTTCAAGACTGAAGTGCTTTAAATGTCATGATTTTTCTATTTAATTTAAAGGAAACTTGATATTTCCCCTTATATGCATGGGGGAAATTTTTTAAAATAAATGTTTCCATAAAGGGTTAAAGAAGCTATGTTGGAGAAAAACTTATTTAAAACAAAAATAATCAATTCCCAGTCAATCTGATAGAAAAGTCATTCTTAACATAAAACTAACTCTCTTTTTTCTTTCCTACTTTTCTGGTTGTACGACATGAGAAATTATACATTATGAATGCTACAGTATAGATTACCTTGCACATGCTGTATCTAACATACTTTAGTTAAACAGAAAAATTAAACATAGAGTAATTTTTAAGCAACTTTTTAGGGATAAACTGAGAGTTTATGTGCAAGGAGCTGTTAGTTTTAATTACATCAAAGAGAGAAATAGACCACATTTCCTGAGGTTTAAGGGAGAAAAAAATCCACTTCAAGAGGTACCATCACTAATGGCTGTCCTAAATTGTAAATCTATAAGCTTTGAGGGCAGAGGTGAATGAAACCCTACTGTTTTCCCCAGATTATTCACAGAGTTAGTAATATAATTTGGCAATGAGTCTTAAGGTTATCAGAAATTTCAAGTCCCTTGCTCGTAAGTTATCGTCAAGCATTCTTGTTTATAGCAGCTTAATGACAAGCAGCAGTGAAATGTAAATTCTTTTTGCCTGACGGCAGGGGGTATAGGAAGAGAATTCAGATGAAGAACATATTTTACATCACCAGAGCTGACAAATGTGAAAAATGTGCCAGACGGACTCCGCAAGCTACAATTTTTGTAACTAGAAATGCTGAAACTTTTCAATGGTGAAGGCCACATTTGAGCTTTTTTAAACAAAACAAAGGAACTATTTTTCTTATAGTGCAATTTTGTTTTTATTTATGACTTTTTCTTATTGGAAAAAGGACTGACTTTATATTCATTGAGTAATCTAACTAGATTCACTCTGTATACGGGAGAAAACAAGAATATTCTTATGGAGTCATATCTCACCTTGTTTGAAAGTTAAAAACGAAGATACTGGAGAGTAAAGAACCATTTCTTCAACAAAGTTTTAACCAACATCTACCTCATGCCAAGCACCAGTCACAGCCATGAGGATATACAGAGTTAACAACAGGGCTATTTACTGATTCATTTATTCAAATACTTAAAAGGTATCAGTTCAGTTCAGTCGCTCAGTGTCCGACTCTTTGCGATCCCATGAATCGCAGCACACCAGGCCTCCCTGTCCATCACCAACTCCCGGAGTTTACCCAAACTCATGTCCATCGAGTTGGTGATACCATCCAGTCATCTCATCCTCTGTCGTCCCCTTCTCCTCCTGCCCCCAATCCCTCCCAGCATCAGGGTCTTTTCCAATGAGTCAACTCTTCGCATGAGGTGGCCAAAGTATTGGAGTTTCAGCTTCAGCATCAGTCCTTCCAATGAACACCCAGGACTGGTCTCCTTCAGGATGGACTGGTTGGATCTCCTTGCAGTCCAAGGGACTCTCAAGAGTCTTCTCCAACACCACAGTTCAAAAGCATCAATTCTTCAGTGCTCAGCTTTCTTCACAGTCCAACTCTCACATCCATACATGACCACTGGAAAAACCATAGCCTTGACTAGACGGACCTTTGTTGGCAAAGTAATGTCTCTGCTTTTTAATATGACATCTAGGTTGAGCTATTTCAAATCCTAAAAGGTGATGCTGTAAAAGTGCTGCACTCAATATGTCAGCAAATTTGGAAAACTCAGCAGTGGCCACAGGACTGGAAAACATCAGTTTTCATTCCAATCCCAAAGAAAGCTCAAACTACCACACAATTGCATTCATCTCACACGCTAGTAAAGTAATGCTCAAAATTCTCCAAGCCAGGCTTCAGCAATACGTGAATCATGAACTTTCAGATATTCAAGCTGGTTTTAGAAAAAGCAGAGGAACAAGAGATCAAATTGCCTACATCCGCTGTATCATCAAAAAAGCAAGATAGTTCCAGAAAAATATCTATTTCTGTTTTATTGACTATGCCAAAGCATTTGACTGTGTGGATCACAATAAACTGTGGAAAATTCTACCAGATCACCTGACCTGCTTCGAGAAATCTGTATGCAGGTCAGGAAGCAACAGTTAGAACTGGACATGGAACAACAGACTGGTTCCAAATAGGGAAAGGAGTACGTCAAGGCTGTATATTGTCACCCTGCTTATTTAACTTATATGCAGAGTACATCATAAGAAATGCTGGGCTGGAGGAAGCACAAGCTGGAATCAAGATTGCTGGGAGAAATATCAATAACCTCAGATATGCAGATGACACCACTGTTACGGCAGAAAGTGAAGAAGAACTAAAGAGCCTCTTGATGAAAATGAAAGTGGAAAGTGAAAAAGTTGGCTTAAAGCTCAACATTCAGAAAACTAAGATCATGGCATCCGGTCGGTCCCACCACTTCATGGCAAACAGATGGGGAAACAGTAGAAAACAGTGGCTGACTTTATTTTGGGGGGCTCCAAAATCACTGCAGATGGTGACTGCAGCCATGAAATTAAAAGACACTTACTCCTTGGAAGGAAAGTTATTACCATCCTAGACAGCATATTAAAAAGCAGAGACATTACTTTGCCAACAAAGGTCCGTCTAGTCAAGGCTATGGTTTTTCCAGTGGTCATGTATGGATGTGAGAGTTAGACTGTGAAGAAAGCTGAGCGCAGAAGAATTGATGCTTTTGAACTGTGGTGTTGGAGAAGACTCTTGAGAGTCCACTGGACTGCAAGGAGATCCAAGCAGCCCATCCTAAAGGAGACCAGTCCTGGGTGTTCATTGGAAGGACTGATGCTGAAGCTGAAACTCCAATACTTTGGCCACCTGATGTGAAGAGCTGACTCATTTGGAAAGGCCCTGATGCTGGGAGGGATTGGGGGCAGGAGGAGAAGGGGACGACAGAGGATGAGATGGTCAGATGGCATCACCGACTCAATGGACATGAGTTTGGGTAGACTCCAAACTTTGGGAGTTCATGATGGACAGGGAGGCCTGTCGTGCTGCGGTTCATGGGGTCGCAGAGAGTCGGACATGACTGAGTGACTGAACTGAACTGAACTAGGTTGGTCATAACTTTCTTTTCAAGGAGTAAGCGTCTTCTAATTTCATGGCTGCAATCACCATCTGCAGTGATTTTGGAGCCCAAAAAAATAAAGCCAGCCACTGTTTCCCATCTATTTGCCATGAAGTGATGGGACCGGATGCCATGATCTTAGTTTTCTGAATGTTGAGCTTTAAGCCAACTTTTTCCATTCTCCTCTTTCACTTTCATCAAGAGGCTCTTTAGTTTTTCTTCACTTTCTTTCAATAACCTCAGATATGCAGATGACAAAACTAGACAGCATATTAAAAAGCAAAGACTTCACTCTGCCTACAAAGGTCCGTATAGTCAAAGCTATGGTCTTTGCAGTAGTCATGTACGGATTTGAGAGTTGGACCATAAAGAAGGCTGAGCACCAAAGAACTGATGTTTTCAAACTGTGGTGCTGCAGAAGACTCTTGAGCCCCTTGGACAAAAAGGAGATCAAACCAGTCAATTCTAAAGGAAATCAACCCTGAATATTCATTGGAAGCACTGCTGCTGAAGCTCTAATATTTTGGCCACCTGATGCGAAGAACCAACTCATTGGAAAAGACCCTTACACTGGGCAAGATTGAAGGCAGGAGGAGAAGGGGAAGCCAGAGGATGAGATGGTTGGATGGCATCATTGACTCAGTGGACATGAGTTTGAGCAAACTCTGGGAAATGGTGAAGGACAGAGAAGTCTGGTGTGCTGCATCCATGGGGTCGCAAAGAGTTGGACACAACTTAGTGACTGAACAACAACAAAAAAGAACTAGAAGATAAATATAAGTAAATAGGCACATGGGTGGACATGTGAACAGACTGGACAGGTAATTTATAATAAATATATAATATACCATGTGCTGAGTACCAAATATGCCCTAGGCCTTACATAGGGCATATTTTTATATCTACCATATTATTAATCCTCACACTAACTCTATAATCTATTATCCCATTTTATAAATGAAAAATCAGACTCAGAGATCTTCTATTACTGACCTAAGGTTACAGAGCCAGCTGAAATAAAGCCAGAACTGTCCAATCCCAAATTCTGTGATCTTTATTTTGTACAAACTGTTTTTTCAGTATCAATTTGCTGTTGTTGTTAGTTAACCACTCAGTTGTGCCTGATTCTTTTGCGACCTCGTGAACTGTAGCCCACCAGGCTCCTCCGTCCATGGGACTTTTCTGGGCAAGATTATTGGAGTAGGTTGCCATTTCCTCCTTCAGGGAATCTTTCCGACTCAAAGATGGGACCAGAATCTCTAATCTATTATCCCATTTTACAAATGAAAAAACTGAGACTCAAAGACTTTATATAATTGACCTAAGGACAGAGCCAGCTGAGATAAAGTCAGAACTGTCCAATTTCAAATTCTATGATCTTTATTTTGTACACACTATTTTTCAGTATCAATTAAAACAGGTTAAAATGCAGTATGACTCTGATTTTAACAATATGGTAATGGTGATAATGTTTTGAATGTTTCTGAAAGTTCTACTAATTTTATAACAAGAACTCTAAAAAACATGAAAATATATTGTCTATCCCAATTCAACATTCTGTCCCCAAATGGCGAGTGGCATCAAAGGGTATCTCATGGTAGCAAACAGCTGCTTTCCAAGACACCAACTTCAAAAACTTGGGACAAATCCCTAATACATCCTTATTTTTCCTTAAAACCCTACTGTAAGCCTGTCTTCCATTGTATTACGTCTATCATCAAGTTCCTATCTATACTAGCCCTAAAACAAAGCCTAGTTATGTCGGTGTGAAAAAGATCCACTATCTCCAGTTGCTGGAATTTCAGGCACATTATCACCGGCTTCTCATGGGAAAAAGGCAAACACTGCCTTTAAGTTCAGAAAAAGAAAATTAAAAACAGTAAAGCAGCCATACCTGGATTAGTAATGAATGACAGCAACACAGCTTGGAACTATTAGTTTCATCTGGGCCGGAAGGAATCTCAGTGGAGGAATTTTTGGCTGCAGCTCTGCTATTTGCTGAGAATTTTGAAAATTAAACACTGATCCACTAAAAATGGAATGTGCCTATGCAGATCTCAGTAACATGTAGGCAGCTGCAGCCAAAGCTTTATATGAGATCTAATAAAGGGCTCCATGTCAGAACAGTTTTCAATTTTTCCAATTGAATGCAATAAAAAAATAAATGACAGTGATGGGGCTCAAAATATTCACACCCTGGAGCTGCCAAGCTAAATAATTTAATATCTTTTTGAACAGAAAAGCCTTTTCCCCCAGGACATATTTTTCAAAATATTAAATGTTCTGTTAGTTTAGCTTTCCCCTTGCAAGCAGCTGCATTCTTTTGTTTGAAACTGGAGAATGATGGTCTCGCCTCTCTTCTAATTGGAGGAAAATTCCAAGCATATTAGATAGAAAGCATTAAAATCACAAACTATTACAGCTTATAAATTATGGTACTCTAATACTAGGCAAAATTTGAATAAGTCAAAATATCTTCAAAAGGTAGGGAGAAAAACACGTTTTGAAAATAAAAAGGAGGAAGCATTTTACATTGCAAAATTAAGTTAATTATCTCTCTAAGTTTTGTTTCATTAAGCACGGAAAGCACTTAGCAACCAACTAAGATTCACTGCAAAAAGCAGAAAGCCCTGACATAATGAGGACTTCATCCTTGACAAGTATGGTGACATGGAGCTATCTACCGGTACATAAAAATTTTCCATGTGCTAATCCTGTGAAGGTTAACACTCGTTAAATATGTTGCTAAAATATGTTGCTTTCTAAATAGTTCAGCATGTTAGTTACTTCTACATATATTCTTAATGAAGATAATATATTTTCCCATTTAATTAGGTAATTTAAGAACACAACTTTCCAGGCTTTCAAATATCAATTGTTTACATCTATCATCTCTAACCGATATTATACAGCTCCCACAGTGTGGAAAGTTCAATTGTTGTATTTCTTTTTCTTATTTCCCTTTGCACAAAAGGGCTGCCTGATGAGAGGGGCAGAGGAGGAATGGCAGAAAGAGAAAAGAAGATGGGAGTCCAGCTTAAAGGTCTTAATAAGGCTCCTTTTCATTTGGAATCCTCAAGAATTGGTAAACAAATCCTCTATCTCAGGAAGGTTCTATGACAAAGAATTCATTTACTATTTTCAAGTTCTTTGTTTTGCTTTGCATCTGCCCCCTAGCTAAGGGTGGAGGGACACAGGCAGAGACTTCTCCCTTCTCAACAAACCTACTTCCACTGAGAGCGCCAAGGGTTCTCCAAGGGGTCCCTAAGCGACAAATGGCACCCCACTCCAGTGTTCTTGCCTGGAAAATCCCATAGACAGAGGAGCCTGGTGGGCTGCAGTCCATGGGGTTGCGAAGAGTTGGACACGAATGAACCACTTCACTTTCACTTTTCACTTTCATGCATTGGAGAAGGAAATGGCAACCCACTCCAGTGTTCTTGCCTGGAGAATCCCAGGGACGGGGGAGCCTGATGGGCTGCCATCTATGGGGTCGCACAGAGTCAGACACGACTGAAGCGACTTAGCAGCAGCAGCAAGCTACAAAGCAAAGTTTGAAAATGATTTAGACTGAACTGCCTCAGTTCCCCAGGAAACAGAATTGTTGGCATCCTAGAGAAGCTACTCTCCTATTGCCTCAAATTTTGATTATCTCAAGAAATTGGGATTATCTCACCTCCTTAACACTCAGGTTTCAAAGCACAGTCTTCTGGGTAGCCATTTACAATGAAAAAAAGAAACAAAACACTGGATCAGAATATTTAGGATCTGCAATAAGACCCCCCTCTAATCAACTAATACAAAAGGAGGGCAATAAAGCACTTCACTTTACACATGAAAAGTGAAAGGGTCAGACTAATTTTGGTGATGTTAAAATTATTCCTTAGAGCCCAGGGTTCATAGCTACTTCCAAAACAGGAACTCTAGGACCTCAGCTTCTATGATTCAGCCTTGTTTAAAGGATCTACTAGTTAGGGAAAGACAGTGATGAAAAATAATAAAGCTCTTCCAGCCTTACTCCCCACTATAGGCTGTGGCCAACATCTCTTGAATGTGTATCTACATGTTTTCACTTCAGAGCAAATTTTATGTTTCAAGGTACAAAAAGTTTTTGGATGACCAGAGTGCCTTCTTTGTGGTACAGCCAAAAATCATGGGCTGCCATCAACTTTATTACGACACAGAAAACAGATTAATCAGGACTAAGGGAGGAGCTCTACTTTTCTATCAAATAACTATTAGTAGGTGGCTTTATAAAGCCAAATTGACTCCT
This sequence comes from Bos grunniens, assembly GCF_055505025.1. Lineage (NCBI taxonomy): Eukaryota > Metazoa > Chordata > Mammalia > Artiodactyla > Bovidae > Bos > Bos grunniens. The sequence continues at coordinate 54,728,399 of NC_141180.1, forward strand.
TCTCAGGCCCTATTCATTTCTTCACTGCACTTTTAACTATTTGTATATGAAGACATACATACATATATTTACATATATGTAAATATATGTACATATACGTGTGTATATGTATCATATACATATACATGTATTTGTTCTTCTCAAGGGCAAGAACCTTAGGTGTCGTGTTTAGTACTGTACAACAATATCCTAGCACCTACTAGGCACTTGGTTTATTTTTGTTATGTATGTATATGGCACTGTGTTAGCTAAATTCCACACAGTTATGACACTTTAGGTACTTTGCCAACAAAGGTCCGTCTAGTCAAGGCTATGGTCTTTCCTGTGGTCATGTATGGATGTGAGAGTTGGACTGTGAAGAAGGCTGAGCGCCGAAGAATTGATGCCTTTGAACTCTGGTGTTGGAGAAGACTCTTGAGAGTCCTTTGGACTGCAAGGAGATCCAACCAGTCCATTCTGAAGGAGATCAGCCCTGGGATTTCTTTGGAAGGAATGATGCTAAAGCTGAAACTCCAGTACTTTGGCCACCTCATGTGAAGAGTTGACTCATTGGAAAAGACTCTGATGCTGGGAGGGATTGGGGGCAGGAGGAGAAGGGGACGACAGAGGATGAGATGGCTGGATGGCATCACTGACTCGATGGACGTGAGTCTGGGTGAACTCCGGGAGTTGGTGATGGACAGGGGGGCCTGGCGTGCTGCGATTCATGGGGTCACAAAGAGTCGGACACGACTGAGTACTGAACTGAACTGAAGCCAGGATTGCTGCTTAAGTCACTTCAGTTGTGTCCGACTCTGTGTGACCCCATAGACGGCAGCCCACCGTCCCTGGGATTCTCCAGGCAAGAACACTGGAGTGGGTTGCCATTTCCTTCTCCAATGCTGGTCACCAGTAATTTTTTAAAGAGATAGGGTGGGTGGGATAGGACATGGGGTTTGTGCTTGTTAATTTGGTTTGATTACTCCCCAGTAGAATCAAAGCCCTTGAAAATGGGTGTTTTATTTTTGAGGTTAGAATAATCACGAGAGAGATGAAAGAAGCACTGTTTTCAAAGGAATATTTTTCTTCTCTAGACTTTTATACACACGATAAGATATATGAAGAATGTGATACTTGGGTATCTCCTTTTCCTAGAGGAGTTCTAAAACTTTCAAGCTGTCGTGATGATTCATGTGAATGCCGATTTTAGTTAAGGAAACAATTTTGGCTCTTTGACCAACTAGAAAAAAACACTAAAAGTCTACATTACTGTTTTGTCATAGTTGACATGCCTTCCTTCAAAGGCTTAAAAGAAACCCCAAATGCTTGTCAATATGGGATATTTTTCCTAATGAATTTATAACTGATTCCAAATATACTTTTTCACTGTACAACTGGCTTCAAAATATTGAGTTTCCAGAATATTGAGCTTTGATTCCAGAAATAGAAAATAAGAATAAATTGAGAAATATCTACTTTGTTTTACATTAAGCTGGCCATTTGTTATGAATATTTGAAACAGGGAAAATAATTTTATGGAATACGTAATGTTGTATTTCTAAAACCACTAGCATTTTTTAAAATGAAGCTGATACATATAAATATGAAATCACAACACAGTAATGCAACAATTGATGAATCACCTGGAAATTAAGTTCCTTGATAACAATTACTATGGTACAAATCTCAGGTGGCCTCTGAGCACAGAAAACAGAGTAGTGAGCACTTAGAGACGTGCCCCAATACCGGTGAGGCAAACGGTCAAAGGCCCAAGAAACCATCTGGAAGGGAGGGTAGCTGCTATATTCCATGAAGCAATGGTTCTCAACCTTGGAGAATTTGTGAAACTCTCTAAAACCCTGGTAATGAACTATGGAAAAGTGAAAGTGAAATCGCTCAGTCGTGTCCAACTCTTTGCGACCCCATGGACTGTAGCCTACCGGGCTTCTCCATCCATGGGATTTTTCAGGCAAGAGTACCAGAGTGGGTTGCCTTTCCTTTCTCCAGGGGATCTTCCTGATTCAGGGATCGAACCCAGGTCTCCCACATTGCAGGCAGACGCTTTACCTTCTGAGCAACCAGTGGAAATGGAAATTGCCCCTTAAAAATCGCTTCTTCATAAGATTTTATATACAATTTCAGAGGTTCTTTAGGCCCTCTGAAGGACATTCAAAGATCTCAGGTTTAAGAGCCCCCAAGGCAGAGATACAGGAAGACCTATGAAGGATAAAAAGTATAGCCACCAGGTCTGTCACACAAAGGAATAGGAGCTGGGAAATTTCCAAAGATAAAATCTTGGGGTAAAGTGGGAGAAAGCAGAGTTAAAAGAAAGAGAGAAAGCATGAACAACAAAGGAGGGAGTGGAGTAAAAAGAGAAGTGGGAAAATTAGAAAACTAAGAGAAAGGGGAAAATAAGAGTAAGCAGAGAGAAGAAAGTTGGAGTGAAAATGCATGAGGGGAGAAATGTGTTTACACTGAACTTTATTGACAGCACTGACCAAGTGCTGCTAGAGTGCTAATAACAGACTGAGCATTTTTCATGTATTCACGCACATAAATCTCACAACCACTTTAAGGGATCTATTTTATAAATTTCACAGCTCAAGAAACTGAAGCACAGAAAGGTTAACTATACTGTTCAACAGACTAAAGGCAGAGCTAGGATTTAAACAACCTGTTGTCTGCTCCCAAAGCCAGCCTCTACATTTTTTAGCAATACTCACAATACAACCTGTTTTTCTGCCACTTGAAAGGCATTCCTAGACCTCTCATATTTGTATTCCTCTTGAAGAAATTCTCTAATAATGAAAGTGACACTTTGTTACATTATCTTTCTTAATAGACGCTGTGTGTGTGCTCTGTGCTTAGTCGCTCAGTTGTATCCCACTCTCTGCAACCCCATGGACCATAGCCCGCCAGGCTCCTCTGTCCATGGGGATTCTCCAGGCAAGAATACTGGAGTGGATTGCCATGCCCTCCCCCAGGGGATCTTCCCAACCCAGGGATCGATCAAACCCAGGTATGAGGCACTACAGGCAGACTCTCTACTGTCTGAGCCACCAGGGAAGCCCAAGAACACTGGAGTGGGTAGCCTATCCCTTCTCCAGGGGAATCTTCCCAACCCAGAAATCAAACCAGGGTCTCCCATATACCAAAACCTAAATTACACTCTCATCAAAGTTTGAAATTGTTATGATTTTCTTTTTTATCCCAGCTTTATTAAGAAACAATTGCCATGTAACATTGTGTGTCATGATTTTCATTTCAACTGAAAATTTAGGTTTTTAATCTTAGAAAATTACATAATTCCACTTGTCAAAACACTTCAAATGCATTAAAAGGTTATCAAAAATGTACAGAAATATGGCCTGTTAATGGTCCACTAATATTTACCTGAATACTCACTTCAGTGGTTTGAGCCCCCAACTTCCTGACGTGGTCCGTGTTTGTCAGATTGGCTGCCAGCTGTTTCACTTTAGTTATTTTTCACAATACTGTTTTGTTAAAGCTGCCTTCCCAAATCATGGATTTTTTTTTAGCTACATTGATCCTGAAAGTTTTATGTTATACAGATTTGGTCTATTGCATCTTGGTATGGTTTTGATTTAGAGGGCCTTTTTTGTATGAATACTAGGTTTACAAGTAACTTCATTCTTCTCAGAGTTTCAGTAATTGGTATTTTTCACATGGTTACCAAGCAAAAAACAGAACATAGGCATCAAAGCTGGGGGACCCTTTCCTAAAAATGTGTTTCTCTTTTATAAGTGAATGGTGAAAATCATCTTGTCACAGGTGTGGAACATATATAGAACAGATGCTTGGATTTTAAAATTCATTAACTTGATCTTATAAAAACAGAAATCAATTACATGATTTTAGTCACAGAACTAGAGGAAGCATTCATAGAAAATAATATTAGAATGAGTACTGAAATCACCATCATTTTGTTAATACGTAGTACAGTATATGCATTCACTATTTAGGATTAAACATGCAGTAATAGAGTTAAGATCTTTAAAAGCAGAAAATATACAAAAGAAACATTCCAAAAATGTGACTTTTTGTCTTCTTTGTGACATATAATAAAAGGTTGAGCGGGTAGGGGATTGAGGGTCAAATAAGCACTTTGACAAACAGTTCACAGGAAGACAGCATAAGAACACTGTTTAAATATTCTCATTATCCCATCCTTATGTTTAGGAAAATGTGTGACTGAATGTGTGCAGTTCTGACATAAATATTTCCACATTAGTGGAAGGCAACTAAAAACATCCGTGTGTGTGTGTGTGTGTGTTTGTATTTATTTATTTGTATTTATCTGTTTCCCCAACTAGATTGTGAGCTGCTTAAGACTGATGGATGTTATATCTTGTTTTATGCTCGGGGCCTGGCACACTGAGGTGCTCAATAAACATCTGTTAAATGAATTAAGACATAGTCTCCGCCCTCAAAGAGCTTGTAATCTACAACACCTATCATTTAATCTCGGTTGTACTTTTTTAAAATATAAGTTATCTGTATAAAAAGAATATGAGTTCTTGACATTCCTATAAGCATAGTATAAAAAATTAGGAGCTCTAAGCTTTTATGGAAAAAAAAGAGATGTCCATATCTCTTACTATACTTTTTCCTTTTGCAATTTACTCCCCTATTTTTAAAAAAATTAATTCATTTTGCAATCTAGAATGATGGTCCTGATGAAATTATTTGCAGGACACCAGTGAAGACACAGACATAGAGAAGAGACTTGTGGACATGGGGGAGAGGGGTAAAAAGGAGGAGGGGGGTGCATGGAGAGAGCAACATGGAAACAGACATTACCATCTGCAAAACAGACAGCCAATGGGAATTTGCTGTATGACTCAGGGAACTCAAACCAGGGCCTGGTGACAACCTAGAGGAGTGGGAGGGGGCGGGAGGAGGGAGGGAGGTTCAAGAGGGAGCGGACACATGTATACCTATGGCTGACTCATGTTGATGTTTGGCAGAAACCAACACAATACTGTAAAGCAATTACTCTTCAATTAAAAATAAATAAATTAAAAATAACCCCCCCAAAATTGATTCATTTTCTATTGAGATGATAATAATAACTGCTAATATGTGTTGACTATTGTCTACTATATCACTGGTATCTATTCATTTTATGTGCAATTCTCATCTAATGCTCACAGTCACCCTACAAGGTACTATTACACTATCCCACTAGCAGGCATGCGATGGATGAAACAAACATGTAAACAGAACACAAAAGTATAGAAACAGAACAACATAAAACAATGTTGTTCTCTCCGATCCAATGGAGAGAGCATTTCACCTCACTGAGGAAAAGACAGATTAGTTAATATTAATGCTAGAATAACTAAACATTTGGAAAAACAAAATACAATTAGATCCTAAAATAGCTCTCTAAAATCTTAGGTCTATTAAAGATTAAAATGTTAAAAAGAAAAGAAAAAAGTGATATGGAAGAAAAAATATTTTTTAAAAGATAGATTTACTATTTTTAAGTTTAAAATTCTGTATGGTCCCTTTCTTTAGTTCTCTTAATCCAATGGGGTAATTGAGCCAAATTTCACGAGGAAGACCTTTCCCCACCCCCCTTCTCTTTCACCTTTTTCCCCATTCCCTTGGGCTGGACACAGCCGCTGGAGAAAGAAGAGTTGGCATGTCCTGCAGGAAAAATTTGGCCATCTGTACCCACAAGATTTGTGATGTACAAGGGAACTGAGCAAATAAACAAATATACTGCAGTCAATGGAAGACAGGCTTCCTTACAAGGAAAGAGGAAAACCAAGGGGAAAAGCCCATGATATTGGACTACAATTAAAGGTATAGGTATGAACTCATGATTATTTATATAAATAGGCAGATATAAAAGTAAGTATACATATGTACATTCTATATATGTGTGTGTGTATATATACCTATATGTATATACACACATTTATATATAATTTCCATCTTCTGTATGATGATAGGACCTAAAAACAATGAGGCCTTAGTAGCAATGATCACAGTTAATATCTAGATCTTTGTTTCTAAGTACCATTCTCCACTAAAAAGAACCAGAGATGCTTGGAGAAATGACTGAGTACAGGGCTTAGGCAGGCAAAGTGCAAAATGAGCTGAGAATATGTCGTTATGAAAGAATATAAGAAAGTGTTCAAACAATCACAAAGTGAAAGTGAAGTCGCTCAGTTGTGTCCGACTCTTTGCAACCCCATGGACTGCAGCCCACCAAGCTCCTCAGTCCATGGAATTTTCCAGGCAAGAGTACTGGAGTGGGTTGCCATCTCCTTCCCCAGGTGATCTTCCCAACCCAGGGACTGAACCCGGGTCTCCCACACTGCAGTCAGACGCTTTACCGTCTAAGCCACCAGGGACATGTTAAAAGGACACAAGTCAGCTTGAAGTAACCCATTTTCATAGGCCATTTCTAGGATAATTTGGAGAATCAAAACAAAAATAACACAATCTTACTTATGTGAAAAGTGTATGCCTGCATATCTAGACAAAAACTGAAAGAATAATTTTATTAGCAGTTATGCTGTGATGGATGGAGAGAAACACAGTGGAAACAACTTTTAACATCATTCTTTTATACTACAAATATAGTAGCTTCACTGCTGCTGCTGCTGCTGCTAAGTCACTTCAGTCATGTCCGACTCTGTGCGACCCCATAGACGGCAGCCCACCAGGCTCCCCTGTCCCTGGGATTCTCCAGGCAAGAACACTGGAGTGGGTTGCCATTTCCTTCTCCAATGCATGAAAGGGAAAAGTGAAAGTGAAGTCGCTCAGTCGTGTCTGACTCTTCGTGACCCCATGGACTGCAGCCTACCAGGCTCCTCCGTCCATGGGATTTTCCAGGCAAGAGTACTGGGGTGGGTTGCCATTGCCTTCTCTGAGTAGCTTCACTATAAAACTTAAAAATTGTAAAGCCATAAAAATTAACATAATGGAGACTATGTAACAACATAGAAAACTGGTTATAGTGAGTTAAAGAAAGAAATGTTCTAAGAATCTGGCTATGCCCCAACATGTGTGCATGTGTTGAACATGGACTAAAGATCCAGCTATCACATAATTCAGTAGTGTGAAAACAGGACCCTTGTCCATTCATCATAAATCTTTTCCTTATCCTATATTCCAGTCCTGGTTACAGACTATACTATTTCCTGGAACCTTAAGCTTAGCCTCATCTTTCCTCCCGATCCAATGCTATCTCTAAAATGCCATGTGCATGACTGGTGTTCTCGTTCAGGTCATTATTAACTCACACCATTCACCTTTTCACCTTCTCATTACAACCTTTACACTGTCACTAAAGCTGTCTCCGTATACAACCATTTTCAGCAGGTTTCTACTGACTACACACACACACAAATTCATATTCAATCTATACAAAAATCAGCTCAAAGTGGACTACAGACCTAAAAATAAAAGCTAAAAACGTTAATAACACTTCCAAAAGAAAATCTGACAGGCAATCTTCAAAACCCTACGCTCAACAAAGATCTCTTAAGGTAAGAGAAGGTACAGAAAGTACAAACCATGTAAGAATAATAGGTAAACTAAATTTCATCAAAATAAAAATGTATACCTCAAAAACCACCATCAAGAAAATGAAAAGGCAGGGCACGGACTGAAGAAAATAATCACAATACAAATATTCAACAAACTACTTGTATCCAGAATATATAAAGAACTCTTAAAAGTTCAATAACAAGAAGAAAACCCAAGTCAAAAACAGGCAAAAGACTTGAAAAGACATTTCACAGAAGCTATATGGATGGAAGATAAACACATGAAAAATACAGGTTCAGACCAAATGAGACACCGCTACACAACCACCAAAATGGCTAAAATTAAAGACTAACACTATCATCAGTTGATAAGGATGTGAAGCCTCTAGAACTTTCATATATAATTACTGGGAATGTAAAACAGTACAACTCTGAAAACGATTTGGTAGTTTCTCTTCAAGTTAAACATAAGCTCACCATGTGACCCAGCAATTCTGAGTATTAACCCAAGAGACATGAAAACATGTTTCTACACAAAGAGTTATACACCAATGTTCACAGAAGCTTCATCCATAATGGGCAAAAAAACTAGAAATAACCCCAATGTCCATTAACAAACAAATGAATAAATGCATTGTGATATACCCATAAAACAGAAACTACTCAGCAATAAACAGGAACAAACTACTCACATATACAACATGGATGACTCTCAAGAATATTACGCTGAGCAAAACAAGCCAGACACAAAAGCGGACGTGTTGTATAGTGCCATTTGTTCTAAATTTGTGACAAAAGCAGATCAGTGGTTGCCTGGGGCTAGCAGCAGGAGGGGGAACTGAAGGGTACAAGTGTGCAATAGAACTTTTTAGGGGATGAAATATTTTGTATCTTGATTGCAGTGGTAGTTACATGGTTGTCAAATACCTAAAGCTATACACTTAACATTTTATACACAAATTACATCTCAATAAAGTTAATTTTAAAAGAAAATAAAATTGAGAGACTCAAAAATGTTTATTCCACACTGGTTACTGAGGTCCTGTAATGCTTCTGATACTGCCCTGGCCCCCACACTGTGTGTTCAGGGTAAAGGTATTTGGCCGCCTGCAAAATTTTATTTGGTAGTACAAAGTTTAGGTGCATATTATTAGTTCTCTTTTATAAGAATCATCCTGTTTCAACACTGTTTCAAATTATTTTTAAATTTTTCAAATAAGATTTGTACATTAAAAATGTACAACTGTATTGTTCATATAAAAAAAAATTCAAGAATGAAAACAACTTAAAGGTCCATTAAAGGGGACTAAGTAAATACATTCCATCCATCTGTACAATGGAAACCAAGCAGCTCTGCACACACCCATATCTACAACCTGTAATTCTCACTGCAGTCAGAATTACCTTCTAAAAACTTAAAGCAGGTATCATAGTCTTGACAAAAACAAATGAGCAAATAAACAAACCTGTTAATGCCTTCTCATCACACTTAAAAATGAAATCCTTTGCCTTGGCCCTGTTCCACCTAGCTCTTGCCCATCTAATCCCTTTCACCTCCCATGCTCCATCTACACTGGCCTTCCTAAAGCCCCTGGAGCCTCTTTCCTCTGATCTTCATCAGCCAGTCCCTTTGCGTCATTCCGGTCTCCATCTTGGAGGTGGAAGGAAGGTTCAAGAGGGAGGGGATATATGTATACCTATGACTGATTCATGGTGATGTTTGGTGGAAACCAAAACCATATTATACAGCAATTATCTTTCAATTTAAAATAAATAATTTTTTTGCTTGTTTTTTTTACATTTACTATTTACACAATTTTTTATTGAGATAAAATTGACGGAACATAAATTTTGCCAATTTGACCATTTTAAATTGTACAATTTAGTTATTTTTAGTACATTTTGCAACAATCACCACTAACAGCAGAACACTGTCAACATCTAGAAAACAAACCCCAGATCCATTAAGGAATTTTTAATGGGCATGCCTCATGGCGGGGTGCATATCTCTTCCAGCTAAAATTGGAAGATCTCAGGCTCTGAAATCCATCAGGCTCTTCCAGGTGCCCCTCTCTTATAACTCATGATACAAATACTACTTCACTCACAACTTGTTTTTCATAAATACAAGAAAGATTAACAATAATATGAACTTCAGAAGTATTCTGAATATTAGAACAGTTAATATACATTAAATTAAAGAGAATTTTTTTTTAAGTCACCTCTTCAGAGACCTTTCCTAAGCACCTAATCTAGTCATTTTTTTTTTACCATATAACCCTACTTTAGTATTCTCTCTCTCTCCCCTTCTATCTTCCTTACTTGAACCTGAGCACCATAGGAGCAGAGACCTTGTCTGTTTTGTTCACTGCTGTATTCCCAGGAGACAGACTAGGCACTCAATTAACACCTCTCAAATAAATGATCTCCAAGATATGTTGTTAAATGGGGGAAAAGGAAAAAAAGGATATTATACTGTTATTAGTTTACTATAATTTGAATAATAAACTGTAAAATAAAATATATACACACATTATATATATGCTTGTACTCACATAAAATCTCTGGAAAGATATTTAAGAAACTGGTATTACTGTTGCCTTTAAGGAGAGGAACAAGTGGGTTGAAGGGCAAGGTTAGAGAGATTGATACTCAACCTTTTATTCTTTTTGAATTTTGTACCATGTGCATATGGCATCTACTTTTAAAAGTAATCTAAAATATATATAAGCCATTACTCATAAAACAGCGATATTTACCATAATTAGAAAATGGGAGATGATCTCCTCTTACAGCTTTACAGATTTCCAGCTTTACTGCACCTTTGAATAGAGTGTCAGAAGTTGATACCAGTTCTTAAACTCTCTCATTTTTGCTACCTACACTTATTTATCATCATAAAAATGACACTTTTATTAGTCAGTATGTCAGTGTTTACATCATTGAAAATGCTTTCCAACAAACTGACCCATCTTCTATTTTTTTTCTCCCTGATCAACACACATAGCTCTTACTCTGCATACAAATCATACTGGCTAACACAGGAAAAGTCAGAAGGTAACATTCACTCAAAAGAATAGGCTCAAGAAACAACAGAAAATTACTGAAATATCATAAGGGTGATTTTAAAAATTACTCAAGCCTATTTGGATACAATGACATTTTATGGTAACAGCAAGGTTCCATCATGTGAATTGAGAACAAAATAAACAATAACCAACACAAAAACCCATTAATAAGCTAAAAACTAAAACCTAATTTTTAACTGAGTTGAATTTTTTCAAAATTAAAGATAGAAAATCAATATTTTTTCAAAGTACCCTTAAATTCAACCTGACAAATTTGCAGTTTACTTGAGTAAAAGTATCAAATAAAGGATACTGATTAGCCACTGAAAATTCAGCTTCACTATAAATTAGTCTAAATATTGAAGCTCACCAAGTGATTCACACACTCCAAATACTACATCCTCAAATGTATTTCCAACCAAAAAGCTGTATATCAGAGAGGGGAAAAAAAGTGAAGAGTAAGGCTTCAAAATTATCTTCTGACAGAACTGGCATTAAACTATTGAGATCTGGAAAAGCCAAAATACACAAATACACATATGAAAACAAATCAGTTCAGTCATAATAAAAATAATTCAAAACAGCCTAAACATGTTCAAACAACCAGAAACTCATAAAGGACTGTGTTAGGAAATGTTTATTGTGGTAATGTGAATAACACTGCAAATCTACATATGCTTCAAAAACATTTGTTGAAAACAGATCTGATAGTTATGTGAATTTTAAACCTTTTATCTTACATTGAAAAATTACACTAATGAAGACAACTCTGAATAAAAAAATACGCTGTTTTTTGTTTTTTTTTTTTTTAAAAAAGAGCTCTTGCAAGTAATAATGTCTATGGTTAAATGCCAAAACACACATGTAACTATTAGGCTGTATTTACTATCAATCCAATTACTCTCTCTTCAGTTTCTTGTTTGCATTAGGATGGCAAATGAAGTACAAAATTTCAATTTCAAATATGCATATAACATTAACTGTGCCCTTTTTTTTTTTTTGGCATGTACCACAAGTAAATTATTTGAGTATTCTTTAAAAGAAGAACTATTTTTGTTAAGAATAAGCAGTGAGCTACCTTCAGTGAAAATTTTACCTTTTAAATCACTAGATTACATAGTCATTATTTTACCTTGCTAGATAAATGATAATCAGCAGTTTTTTATAGCCAGGTCAATTAGATACAAATCCTAAATGCTGAGCCTGAAGTCTTAACCATTTATCAAACAATTCTCATTCTTCTTTATATTCAAAACACCTCTTTCAAACAAATAAAGTGACTGTTGAATAGGATGGGGAGTTATTCTAAACTTTGCTTCATAGTATCTTAAACTACTTACTCAGAAACACAATTATCGATACAAATCCCACTGTAATTGTTTCATTCTGTCTCCTTGCCACATGGCACAGTGCCACATAATGTACTTTTTGCAGTCTGACATACTCAATGTCTTAGAAACAGCTTTGAAAACTGGCTCATGGCCTATTTGCAACTGATACTAGAGCTTAAATACCTTTCCAGCAAAGTTATACTAACTTCAAAATACTCTGGGATCAACCATTAAAATGTTTTTGTTTCGGTCACAACACTAATGAACACCAAATGTTAGAATTTGTTTTAACGATCTAATACATCAAGGATTTTCTTAAAAGGAAAGGCTGGATCAGCTATCCATTATATAATGAAAGGCAGATTAGTTAGTACTGATACAGATAATACTTGAAAGATTTAATACTTAAGTGTAGAATCAAGCATTAAAAAGTTAAGTTCATAAAGTCTGCTCAATTAGCCATAATACTCTTTCCCTATAAAAATACCAAATTCCTGGCTTCTGAGTGACATTTGAAAGCCTCCTTCCCTCCATTCCTAAAATAGCCAATTAACCTTTGCCTTGATTTCCCCATTTCTACAAAACAGGTGATCCTACACCATGCTTCGCTTACCACAAGGAATATACAATATCAAAGAAAGTGAAAGGAGCTGGAGGAAACCTGAACACATCAGGTCTATTAAAGCCTGGGAAGAACACTGGTTTGACAAGATTTTAGGAAACAAATGCATAAATGCTATTTTTAAAACACAAAAATAAAGAGTAGAAGAATGCTGCTTTCAAATTGTGGTGCTAGAGAAGACTCTTGGGAGTCCCTTGGACAGCAAGGAGATCAAACCAATCAATCCTAAAGGAAATCAACCCTGAATATTCACTGGAAGGACTGAAGCAGAAGCTTCAGTACTTCAGTCAAAGTACTCCAATACTTTGACCACCTGATGCAAAGAAACAACTCATCAGGAAAGACCCTGATGCTGGGAAAAATTGAAGGCAAAAGCAGAGGGGACAACAGAGGACGAGATGGTTGGATGGCATCACTGACTCAATGTACATGAGCCTGAGCAAGCTCTGGAAGATGATGAAGAACAGGGAAGCATGAGTGTGCTACAGTCCATGGGGTCACAAAGAGCAGGACACAATTGAGTGACTGAACAACAACAACAAAGCAATTTCTGTCAGACACTGTATGTGTGAGAGTACTAGTTACTTGGGTGAAAAGGGAAGGTATGAGGTTTAAAAAACAGAAACGTAGGTATTACTCTTCTCTAAAGCAGCTATACCTGATAAGACAAATAGTGCTCGGTTCATATTTAAGCCTTCTGCTATAGTTATATTTGAATGTAATAGATGATTCCTTATTTTTCAAAAAGATGACAGGTTTTGTTTAATAAATATCACAGTGAATTCAGACTTTTTAAAAATGTAACTATTTAGGGACTTCAAACAACCAAGGTACTAAGAAGTATCCCAAAAGGCTTTAAAGAATGGTTGCATATAACCATTAATATGAATTGGTGTCTTGATCTGTGAAATAATCGAACTCAAACTCGACTAAAGTTTGAATCTTCAGAACTCCTTAGATCACAGCATTGGACAAACTGGGCAAGGAGTTTTCATGACCTACAGAGACCAGTACAAGGCACATGTAAGCACTATACAAATTTTTGTTAAATATACCTTTAAATACACATTTGCAAATAAAGGTTGTTGTTATAGAATCCTATTACAAAAGAAAATTATTTTAAAGAAAGTGTGGTAAAAAGCTTTCATTTTTCTTTATTTACTTACTTATTGAAAGGTAGAGTGGCTTTATTAAAATGAGACAAAGTAGACTTGAGAATAAGGAATATTGCCAGGGGTAGAGAGGAACACTACATAATGACAAAGGGGCTGATTCATCAAAAAGACACAGCAATTCTAAATATGCATGCCCATTCAAAAAAGAGATTCAAACTATATGAAGCAAAACTGGAGAGAATGAAAAAAGAAACAGACAAATTCACATTTCCAACTGTGACTTCAATACTTTTTTACAGTAATTGATAGCATAAGCAGACACAGAATCCATAAGGGTGAGATCAATCATGGGAAGGCAAATGAAACATTATATTCATAAAAGAAAGATTTATAGATGAAACTTGCATTTATTCCAATTCACAAATGAGTACATGTTCATTGATTTAGCCACTCATTCATTCAAACATTTACTAATAGCTTATTTTCCTAGCACTGGGCTAGGTATTAAGAGATAAACACGATAAAATAAGAGATAATTAAGATAAAATCTGTGACCCAAGACTAATCAGGTACTCTGCTCACTTTTGAATTTATTAAGAATTTAAAGAAAATGTGACACTTACATAGTATTTAAATGGTGTAACTATGCACAGTAATGTGGTTTTGTTGCTGTCATCATATTTTAAAGAACCCTTCTAAATGTATTGCAAATAAAAGCTGAAGGCTGGTGAAACAGACAGACAAGTGTATCCAAACACATTTTCTCATTACTCTTCTCTCAGAACCGAGCAGCTAATTAAAGAATGTTGGATATGAAAGCCTGGCTGTGGTGGTTAAACTTGAAAGAAACTAATATGGTTTTCGGTTATCAAATAATTTGATCACTATGAGAAAAATGAACAGGAGTAATTTGAAGCATGCAATTTGCCTCTTTTCTCTGAAGCAGATTTATGGTTGCTCTTATATCCTCACATTTTTGTTGTGGGTAGGCTATACTTTTCAACTCGCATCTTAGCATTATGACACAGAAATCTTCTAACTTGACCTTATATCTACGTAGCTTCATAACCTCTAGATTATATTATTTGACTTGGAGACACCATGCACACAAAACAATGGATACAAATAAAATAGTCAAATAAATGGTCTTTAAAAGAAAACTCTCATATAGAAATTTTTAAAGCTTTAAGTCTATATATCCTTTTCTTTTTTGGTGTATAGAAATAAAATTTATTTTCATACTATAGCACAGGAGACATACAATCAATATGTTTTCCTAGAGTGTATAATATATAAATTATTCACATTAAAAAAAAAAGAACAGAAAGCCTCATATGCAGGAGGTATTTAAAAATGTATACCTAATTTTGAATTGGTGTTTTTGACAGTATACACAACTAGCTTACAAAGCTGAATGAGTATGATGATACATATTTGAAAAAAGTACACATATGGGCCCACTCCAGGTACTTAATTCAGTACACAGATAACTCGTTCTTCACTTTGGTCACTGCAATTCCAGGTGCTGAGGCATATGTGGATCTGAAAGGTACTTCCAGGAGTATTATTTATTACATTGGCATTTTAAAGATTCCTGTTTCTTCTATTCTCCTTTATAGCGAGGGGTCCTTTTCTCTTTAAAAGCAAGAAGACCTTCAAGTCTGTCTTTTGTTGGAATGGTCTGAGCATAACATGCTTCTTCTATGGCTAATCCTGTTACTAAATCAACCTCCATTCCTAGATTAATTGCTAATTTTGCCACTCTCATTGCAACAGGTCCCTGAGGTAAAAACTCTCTTGCTAGGTCCAAGGCCTTTCTGTAGGCAGCGTCCCCCTCCTGGTTCTGTTCTAGAACATGGCTGATCAAGCCCACTGACTTGGCTTCTTGGCCATCAAGCACACGTGCAGAGAAGATGAGCTCTTTCCCTAGGGACATCCCAATGGCACGTGGCAGTCGCTGTGTTCCCCCAATTTCATTAATCATTGCTCTTATTTTGGAGACAAAAGGACCAACTTCACTGGAACTCATTTTGGCTCTTTCCTTAAGATCAGCACCAGCACAGAATATCCCCGGGACTTCATTTCTGACTATTATGGTCCGTACTTTCTTATCAGATTTTAAAGCATCCACAGCTCTTGAAAGCATTTTTATAAGATTTTTACTCAGTGAATTTTTGGCATAGGCTCTGTTTATTCCAAGCACCACAATTCCTCGGTTTTCCTCCTCCAGGTACCACACCCGCAGCTCGTCCTGTCTTCACCTCTGCGCTGTAGCCCCTCTGCCAGGCCGCTCCCCCGGCCGCGGGCGTCCAGCCCCGGGCCCATGTCGAGTCGACCCGCGGGCACGTCCAGGAGCCGGGCAGCCTGCACCTGGCGCCTAGCCGCATACAGCAAGCGGCCACCAAGCGGGCACGGCTGGCTTGCAAAGTGCCCAAGGCCCCAGGTGCCGCGGAAGCTGCCACCGCCATGTTGTCTCAGTCTATATATCCTTTTAAGAACAGACAGTACTTACCAAACGAATCCTCTCCCTCTGCACTGTCATAGCAATTTGAACCAGCAACATATTTCCAAATATTTAGGTAATGAGATAGTACAATCTTGGGAAAAGTCTCTCAAACGGCTAGACTTCTCTACTCCTTGCTAGACTACTCCACGGGAAAAAATTAGTTTGTGTCTATCCTGAAATTGATTTTTTTAATTTTTTAATTGTAGTAGAATATACATATAAAATTTAACATCTGAACCACTTCTAAGTGTACGGCTCAGTGGTGTTAAATACAAGCACACTGTGTACAGTGTGGACACACTGTGTCCAGAACTTTTCATCCTGTAAAACTGAAAGTCTACACTCATTAAACAATAAATGAAACCACCATTTTACTTTCTATCTCCATGACTCTGACTACTCTAGCTACCTAATGAGTAGAATTATACAGTATTTGCCTTTTTGTGATCAGCTTATTTCATTTAGCATGTCTTCAAGGTTGTATAGCATGTGTCAGAATTTCCTTCCTTCTTAAGGCTGTATAATATTCTATTGTATGTATATACTGCATTTTGTTTAACCCATTCATCCACTGATGGACACTTGGGTTGCTTCCTTTGTCTATCACGAATAATGCTGCTATGAATGTAAATTAAATGACTCATTTAAAGTACATATTACTAAATTATTCAATGATGAATATGAAAGGTAAGAAAAACACCAAAACAAATTATCACTTGGTTTTCTAATAAAGGGTGCTCATTTCCATTCAATAGACTGGTAATGCCTGCCAATGCAAGAGACACAGGTTCAATCCCTGATCTGGGAAGATCCCACATACCACACAGCAACTGAGCCCGTGTGCCACAACTACTGAGGCGTGTGGGCTCTAGAGCTCATGTTCCACAAGAGAAGCCACCGCAACGAGAAGCCCCTGCAGCACCGCAACTAGAGAAAAGCCTGTGCAGCAACCAAGACCCAGCACAGCCAAACAACAAATAAATAAATAAAATTATTTTAAAAAACTGGTACATATACACAATGGAGTATTACTCAGCCATTAAAAAGAATACATTTGAATCAGTTCTAATGAGGTGGATGAAACTGGAGCCTATTATACAGAGTGAAGTAAGCCAGAAGGAAAAACATAAATACAGTATACTAACGCACATATATGGAATTTAGAAAGATGGTAACAATAACCCGGTGTACGAGACAGCAAAAGAGACACTGATGTATAGAACAGTCTTATGGACTCTGTGGGAGAGGGAGAGGGTGGGAAGATTTGGGAGCATGGCAATGAAACATGTAAAATATCATGTAGGAAACGAGTTGCCAGTCCAGGTTCGATGCACGATGCTGGATGCTTGGGGCTGGTGCACTGGGACGGCCCAGAGGGATGGTATGGGGAGGGAGGAGGGAGGAGGGTTCGGGATGGGGAACACATGTATACCTGTGGCGGATTCATTTTGATATTTGGCAAAACTAATACAATTATGTAAAGTTTAAAAATAAAATAAAATTGGAAGAATAAAAAAAAAAAAAAAGAAACCTACACACAGTAAAAAAAAATAAAATAAAAATAAAAATAAAAAACTGGTAAACAGAACACAGCAAAAGGCCCGCATATATTTGAATTGTCACTAAGTTCTCTATCTTTCATAATTAGTTTTAAAAGTCTACCAGGTCAATTGAACAATGCCTAATTTTTATATCTAAAATTAACACATATCAAGAATTTATCATGCAGGAGTATTCAGAAATCTTTTTTCCACAGCAGATATTCTTATAACTTTATGGGGAAGCTTAAAACGATGACTGATTTTTTTTTTTCCTGAAACATCCTTATAACCTCACTGAATGACATTTTTCTCAAATTCCATATTTCAAAGAGAAAACACAATACACTCTTTGACAAGCATTTAATTATATAATCAATGAAAGCTATTTAAAGGTTTAAAATATCCAGAAGGAGGAACTATTATTAAGTCTTGAATAATATTAAGTAAAAGCTTTTCTATTTAGACAAAGGTACTCATGAAGTGAACGTAATACATGTATGCCTATATGTCAGAGCACTTCTTCATCTTCCAGTTAATAATACGTTATTATGTGTTCAATAATCCTAAAACCATGACTATGTTGTAACATTCAATTTTCATACCAAAGTGTCATTATTGTGTAGCATTTAGCTATGCACCTTACGGTCTCCTCCTAAGAGCACTGCTCCAAGCAAATGCACTGTGGGCTTGGTCCCCACAGTCACTCAAAATTCTTTCAAGAGGGTTCCAGAGTGTTTACTCGGCTGCCACTGGAAAATAGGCAGTATCTCCACAGAGCATATGGAAAGAGGTCCAAAATTCATTGCTTCATTAAAAAGTCAAATTGCAAGACAATTCTGAAAATACATGCCAGAAAATATTAACCGTAGTTTCTTGGAGTCAGACTGGAAAGGTGGGTCGAAAAAAGGACTTCTTATTTTCATTTAACATTCATTTAACATTTTTAAGGCAGTAAAACTATTCTGTATGAAACTACAATGATGTATATATGATATTATGCAGTCATCAAAACTCACAGACTTGTACAACACAAAAAGTTAGCAATAGGAGAAACTGCCGGGGTGGGGATGGAAGTGGGAAAAGAATATGGGAATTTTCTGTATTTCCACTCAATTTTCCTATAAATCTAAAAATGCTCTAAAAAATAAGTATGCTAAATAAAAAAGAAATCTGTACTTTTAGTTTCAAATGACAAGTTCATGCAGGATAATAAAAAACAAATTTTAAAACTTCTAAGAATGCTAAATCACATGATAAATGCAGATTTGGGAGATGAAATCAACACATGCCATGTTATTACAGGGCTTTCTATTCAATATTAGATATTTTGCTGTTTAAAGCAGGCTAGCTCCAGTACTCTTGCCTGGAAAATCCCATGGACACAGGAGTCTGGTAGGCTGCAGTCTATGGGGTCTCGAAGAGTCGGACACGACTGAGCGACTTCACTTTCTCTTTTCACTTTCATGCACTGGAGAAGGAAATGGTCACCCACTCCAGTGTTCTTGCCTGGAGAATCCCAGGGACAGAGGAGCCTGGTGGGGCTGCCGTCTATGGGGTCGCACAAAGTCGGACACGACTGAAGCGACTTAGCAGCAGCAGCAGCAGCATCCAGAATATAAAAATGTACATTTTTACATATAAATATGTATTAACATATAAAATATGCTATGTTAAGTATAACATAGTACATATTTTATATGTATATAAATTATATATATAATACATGTGTATATTTTATACACATATGTATATGTGTATTTTATATACATATAAAATACATAGTATACAAAATAGTACATATTTTACATATAAATATGTACTGCTGCTATTGCTAAGTCGCTTCAGTTGTGTCCGACTCTGTGCGACCCCATAGACGGCAGCCCACCAGGCTCCCCTGTCCCTGGGATTCTCCAGGCAAGAACACTGGAGTGGGTGGCCATTTCCTTCTCCAATGCATGAAAGTGAAAAGTGAAAGTGAAGTCGCTCAGTCATGTCCGACTCTTAGTGACCCCAGGGACTGCAGCCCACTAGGCTCCTCTGTCCATGAGATTTTCCAGACAAGAGTACTGACATAATATAAAAATGCACTGACATAAAAATGTAATTATATATGAACTAAGAGATAATAACTACCCTATATAGGTGTGGGCTTCCCTGGCAACTCAGTGGTAAAGAATCCATCTGCCAATGCAGGATATACGGGTTTGATCCCTGAGTGGGGAAGATCCCCTGGAGAAGCAAATGGCAACCCACTTCATTATTCTTGCCTGGGAAATCCCATGGACAGAGGAACCTAGAGGGCTAAGTCCATGGTGTTGCAAAAGAGCCGGACATGACTTAGTGACTGAACAACAATATATAACATTGTTGTTTCTATCATCTCCCTAAGGTGCCTTTTTAGACATTTTCCCCCAATCATGCTCACCCATGAAATTTTAATGCCACCAATATACTCTCTAATCTTTTATATTATTACAAAGTCACTCCCCCCACACACATGTATACATTGTATCATTAATTTCCTGTTTCTCTATCTTACAGGCAAAAAGGATGCACTCAACTCTAATCAGCCCCTTTAAAATTTTAACTGTGGTACTCCAAATTGCACATAATAAGGTCCAGAGAACAGGTACTAAAAGTATGGATAAATACTGTCAAATCACTTACCGATGATTCTATTTTAAAACCTAGTCTATTTAAAATATGCTTGAATTACACTAGGAGGAGAAAAAGGGAGAACATATAAATTATTACAACTTTTTTGATGTTTTTAGCACATTTAGGTGTTTAGCCTAGAAAGCTGAGTGAAAAGAACGAGCATAAGGAAAAGCTCTATGTTTTCTAGTGAAATATTTCCTTATCAAAAAATTTGTATAGGAGGTAAAAAATGGAGAGGCACAGAAATGCATTCCAACATTCCAGAAAAGGGATTTCCTTAAGAAAACATTACTAAATATTACAGCATGTACAAGTGTGCCAGGAAATCTACTGATTATAACCAGGAGTATGCAGGAAAAGTTGAGATTTAGGAAAGTGTAACTTGTACTCAGTAGGAAAGGGAGGAAGGGGAGAAGGCCTTCTTGTCATTAATATGCTAAGGGGCCATGAGGTATACAGATCCCAATAGGAGCCAGTAAGCAGAGGAAACGTTCTCCTGCACCCAGCACCTCTGAAAAGTATGCTTCTAATATTAATACATACAGATCTCTACCTCTGGGCTTATCTTCCTCCAAGATGCCAAAGGCTATCTGAATTAAGGGGAAGAAACTATTAATAGATTAGAGCATGCCCTTCCCTGTCTTCAACCTTAAAGGTGAATCAAGTTTTACCTTTGGGATATAACATATAAACAGTGCAATTTTTAATGCACAGCCACTTTAAAATAACTTCCTTCCACTTATCTGCTGATGATTAAAATGTCTTTGAGATGATAATTACTTTCTTATGATGATAACAGATAAAGAACATTTAAAATGAAACTAAAATTTGAAGAAAAAGGAGTAAATATTCCAAGAAAAAGGAATAAATATACATATAGCTTTAAGTGTTTTCCCCTTTATTATAGTGAATGTTATTTCTCCAATGAAAAAAATTTATAAATACTTTAATTGGTTTTATCACGTATTATCTTTCAAATTTTTTGACTAAAAATACAATTAATCTACAAGTATAAACAACACATCAGTTCACCATTCCATCAAAATTAAAAAGACAAGACCAGCTGGGCCATAAAGAAGGCTGAGCGCCAAAGAATTGATGCTTTCAAGCTGTGGAACTGGAGAAGACTCTTGAGAGTCCCTTAGACAGAAAGAAGATCAAACCAGTCAATCCTAAAGGAAATCAACCCTAAATATTCACTGGAAGGACTGCTGCTGAAGCTGAAGCTCCAATACTCTGGCCACCTGATGTGAAGAGCTGACTCGTTGGAAAAGACCTGACGCTGGGAAAGACTGAGAGTAGGAGGAGAAGGGGGCAACAGAGGATGAGATGGTTGGACGACATCACTGACTTAACGGACATGAATCTGAGCAAACTCCGGGAGATAGTGAAAGACAGCCTGGCATGCTGCAGCTCACGGGGCTGCAAAGAGTTGGACACAACTTAGCAAATGAACAAGTGGTCTTGAAAGAAGACAAAGATTATCAATAAGTAGAAACGGCATAGGAATGTTAAGACTAAGCTCACCAAAGACAAGTAAAAATGACCGCTACCAACATCCAACGAGAGAGCCAGCATAGCACAGTGTGTTAAGAGTGTGCTAACACACATTCTTCAAATCCCAGTGCTGTCTCTTTATACAGATATAAACTTAGGGTACCGAAGGGAGCTATCTTAACTTCTCAAAGCTTAGCTGCTTTATTTGGAAAATGAGGACATCAGAAGTCACAGTCACATTAGTTGTTTTAAAGTTCAAATGAGACAATGCCTTCGGCATAGAGGCTGGCACATATAAACACCCAATAAATGTTAGCCTAAAACAGGTTACTGTTAATATGCGGCGATAAATCTGAACAAACAGCTCTCTAGGCACACTATTAAGAAGAAACACCATTACTGAGCTGTAGGGCACACAACTATGGAGTTCCATGGGCCTTCATGAAGGTATCATTTGAATCATGACCAACGCATTACACAGATGCTTTGTAGGGGTTAACATTAATATTACAGACTTTAAAAGAATAATCAGAAAACAGCCATCTAGAAATGCGTGAACACTCAAGCTGGCACAGATGTGAATCTGAACATTATTCAATCTCTGAGTTTCATTTTTCCTATTTCTAATATGAAGATAATACCACTTAACTGACAAGGCTGTTAAAATAATAGAGAATAATTCATGTGACTCGCTTAGTACAGTGTCCAACAGGCTAACAGCTTATAAGCAGCCAACAAATGATATTAGAATTACAACTATGATGATGACAGGCACTTTTCTTCTCTTATAATCAGATAACAATAGAAGGGAAATTAAACTGTTCTAGTTCTCTAAAAGAAAAAAAATACTTGAGATGTTCCTTTCTAGAAAAAAAAAAGTCAAAACCACCACCCATTATTACTTGGAATGCAGTTCTTCATTAGAGCAGACTGAAATATATATGATACCTCATTCCTTTCCTTCCACAAAGCCAGTTTGAATGAATAAGTGAATGAATGAATCAATGAACAAATTAAGTAAATAAATAAATCTCTGAAATTACTTCATTCATTACTGCTTAATTCATGAGACTGCTGAAATACAGCCACTTCAATGATATACTATGGTTGCTACTCATAACTAGAAACTTCTCGCCAAGCCATAGCTGATGGAACAGCAGTGGCATAAAGTAGAGGTGGTATTAGAAGGGTTTCAGCTTTGGTGTGCAATGTTCTTTCTCTCACTATAAGACAGAGAATGATTATTAGGCTTAATCTACAGAGGAATAAAGAGGTATTGGCTGTAAGTAAAAGAAGTCAGTCACATATTATATGATTCCATTTATATGAAATGTCCAGAAGAGGCAAATCCATACCAACAGAAAGGAGACTAGTGGTTTTCTGGTGCTGAGGTGGGGGAGGAAGGGCAAGGAGCAGGATGAGGAGTGACTGCTCACAAGTATGGGGTTTCTTTAGGAGTGTTAAAATTTTTCAAAACTTAGATGTAATGGTCACATAACCAAATGTGAATAAATGGGAAACCACTAGACTGGATGAGCATGTTTTCTAACTTTTCTTTTCCATGAATGTCCATAATTAAAGCTATAGGAATAGATTCTGTAAATAAGTATTTTTTCAATAAGCTGGCAACATGACACCCCATTACAAAACTTTCTAAGAAAAATTATATCACCAAAAAGTAGTTATCTACCCCTTAAAGTAATAAATCAATAATGCCTAGGTTTATCGCAAAAGCATGATCTCTCATTCCAGTAATATGATTAATGATTTATACACTTTGAAAATGGAATTTCTGCTGAGGATTGAATGACTCAAAGAAATCACACCCAAACTTGTTACCTACTAACAAAAAGAGTCCACATAAGAATTTATGTTCTACATGTTTGGGCTAGCTCTTATTTCTGGCTGTACTACACACTGAGATACCAGAAACCCTTCTGGAGTGGACACTATGATTCATCTCCCAGGTCTTGCGCTTAAAGACTCAATTTCCCCAGCAGCCAAGAATGTTAGCTACTGTTGGTTCACAGCCAAGAGTCTCTCCAGGAATTGCCCTCACCCAAAGACTCCCATCACTAGGAGGAGATGGAGTACCATTACCCCTGGCAGGTGGCAGGACAGTTGTTAAAACTTTCACCACTAGTAATCTGGAATGAGACACCAGTATAAGATGAATGAGCTGGTGGATATCACGTTTCAGGATTTGAGAAGTTAAGAGTAAAGCAGTAATTATAAGGACTGTGAAATCAGATGGCTCTTGCTAGATGCTATTGGTGCTGTGGGCAACTGACTGATTAATCACCAACTGAACGTAAAGTGCAAAAGTCAAAAGACCTCTTGGCAGCATATAAAAAGCCTCTCATCTCCAACAACAACGACAAAAACAACAGAAAACCGAAGCTTCAGCCCAAGACTCAACATAAGGGTAGCTGAGCTCCAGGCTGGATTTTCAATCCCCTCAAATCAACTACATCAAGGTCAGGGTTCTGTTTAGAAAGGCATGGAACCCTAAGGCTTAACATGAGGATATCTGAGTCATGTGCTTGAAAATCTTGAATCTCCAGGTTCCCAGGATCTGTCTGATCCTGAGGAATTATTAATAACACTTTTCCTTGCCTGAAGATGATGCAAAGGTTTCTACTACACAAGACAACCTATGTCCTCCACAATCAACCTCCACTTCCCCTTCCAGCCTCCAGACCAATCACAAACAACTATGCTTGGGAAGTGCGGAATGTGTTAAGGTAGGACAGGACTATATGCTGAAGGAGCTGCCGGACTGACTTAGCCAACATTTACCCACAGCACCTGGAAAAGTACATGTAGGACTGGATCCTGAAAATGCTGATCAAGGGAGATAGAATATAAAGTTGGATAAAGGAGAGCTTAGTTGAAAGGGCTTCCCAGGTGACTCAGTGGTAAAGAATCTACCTGACAATGCAGGAGACACAGGAGACGTGGATTCAATTTGTTGTTCAGGAAGATCCCCTGGAGAAGTAAATGGCAACCCACTCCAGTATTCTTGCCTGGAGGATCCCATGGACAGAGGAGCCTGGCAGGTTACAACCCATAGGATCACAAAGAGCTGGACACAACTGAGTGACTGAGCATGCATCTAGCTGAAAGCAGGTATCCTCCCATGATACAGAATTTAACACCTAGACAAGGACCTTGGAAATGATACTAGTCTACTACTAAGATAGCTCTTAAAAGCTTGGATGATGTAAAGGTCTACTGTAAGTGAAAGGAAAATGCCAGAACTGCTGTTGCAGATGGTAAAGTGAAGGAATAGTGGGACCCTGGAGAGCACACACCAGGTTTAGGCTGAGAAAAAGGTGCCTGCCAACCATACTTCACAGGAGGGCCCAAAAGACACTATATCCCCAAAGCAGTAAGGAACGTGCTGGTGAGCATCATCCAGCTCAGCGGTAGCTGTCCTCATAGGCCAGTTTGACCAGAAGAAATATTATTAGAGAGCGGGGTTCCCTGAGGTACAAAGACCTGGCCCCATGCCTGAATCTGAAATATCTCTGAACACTGAGCCCAGCCCAGAGCTCTCCACAGAATTGAAATTCTGGTTGCAACTGCACTGTAGGTTAGCTTCTCCCTCTGCTCAATCCTGCTTCACAATCTTTCACTTTCCTACAGATGCTGTTCCCAAGAGAACTGCCTCAAAAACCTCCTCCATGCAAATCTCTGCCTCAACTCTCTTATTTCCTGGAGAACCAGACCTAAGACTATCTTAAACATTTCACAATGCTGGATGAAATAAAACAATAATCCTTTAACCGCACAGAAGGAAATTAAGCAGTGAGAGGCCAAAAATAAGAGACAGGAATTGAGAAAACCAGAGCCATAAGCATGAATTGATTGTGGTTGCTGTGGGGAGACATGCCAGTTTCAATAACCAAAAGGCTTGAATTTTAACACCTACTAAGTAGCTGGAAATGGGGCCTTAACCTTGAGAAACAGAGAGTTAGAATAAAATGCTCTCATAAAACCAAGTTACCCAGCTAAGAGGCTTAACTATCTTGGCCAGGGTTCTAATGGACAATAACAGCCTACACTGAGAACTTGAGAGTTGTGGCCCAGCCTTTAGAGAGGTTTGAAGTTCAAACGTATATTAGCTGCATGGGTCAAGAAATCCGAGGCTCAGAAACTTATCAAAAAAACTCATCTCAGGCCAATAATACTCCTGGGATACCTAGCAAAAACAAATGCAAAACTACTCTGGACCTAGAGAATTTCTAAAAATAAAGCCTCACTAAAGATGAGCTTATAATCCAAAGTTACAAAGCACCTGAAGAAATAACCCACCATATGATAAACAGAAGACATAAAAGACAATAGAATTAGACAATTAAAAACTTCAGTTAATAGTACAAATAGAACTTACAAAATAAGCATGCTTAAAATTATTTAAAAGGCATTATAAAACATATCAAAAATGTCAGACAGATTTGGGAGGGGGAATAGGAGTTTTATAAGCACTGAAATTAAAAAATATATATATATGTATATATTTTACTAAGCTGCAGGTTGGGCTTCTCTGGTAGCTCATCTAGTAAAGAATCCATCTGCCTGCAATGGAGGAGACCCTCGTTCGAATACTGGGTCAGGAAGATCCCCTGGAGAAGGGATAGGCTAGCTACTCCAGTATTCTTGGGCTTCCCTTGTGGCTCAGATGGTAAAGAATCCACCTGCAATGCAGAAGACCCCAGTCCAGTCCCTGGGTGGAGATGGCAAACCACTCCAGCATTCTTGCCTGGAGAATCCCCATGGACAGAGGAACCTGATGGGCTACAGTCCATGGGGTCATAAAGAGTCGGACACAACTGAGCGACTAAAGCACAGCATAGCAAGGTGCAGGTTAAGACACAGCTTAAGAAACCATTAAAAAAAAGACAAAGAGTTAGAACTCCCCTGGTGGTTCAGGGGTTAGGAGTCAGCCTTGCAGTGCAGGGGACACAGGTTCGATCCCTGGTGGGGGAACTAAGATCCCACACGCTGTGGGGCAACTAGCCCCGAGTGCCACAGCTACTGAGTCCACGAGCTCCAGAGCCCATGTGCCACAACTAGAGAGCCCACGTACTGCAGTGAAAGATCCCGCATGACACAACACAGGTCCTGCATGCTGCAACTGAGAGCCAGCGCAGCCAAATACATAAATGAATGTTAGCGGAAAAAGAAAGAGCTTAGGAAATTACTCAGATACAAAACAGAGACGTGGAAAATGAAACATGGCATTAAGAAATACCGAGCATAGGAAAAAAGACCTAGTAACAACCTGCAGCAAATCAAGAAGAGAACAGAATGAGAAGCAATATTTGAAGAAATAGGTGAGAATTTTCCAAAAATGATGAAAAGCATTAATCATCAGACTGAGAAACCTCCTACATACACATCTCACTAAGATGCATTGTCAACAAACTATACAAACACCAAAGACAAAGAGATTATCTCAAAAGCAATCAGAGAACATGGTCTCAAGAGGAAGAAACAAAATGGTACACTGCAAACCAAAATTAAACACAGTAAGACAAAGGAAGGCTCTATGCTGATATTCCTGTCATTCAATAAGCACATCTAGAAAGCAGAGGGGAGACAGGATCAAACAGCATGTGAAAGAAGGAACCACAGAACACTTCTTCCTCCCAGGAGGGAGCGCTTGTCAAGCAGTAAAAATACAATTCTTTTTCTTTTTGGGCTTCACTTAGATGAGAGAAGGAAGGTAAAGTAAAATGAAAGAAGGTAAGGAGGGAGAAGAAAAATTCTCTTTCCTTAAAAGAGATGATCATAAGATAGAATAAAAAAGTATCTAAAGACAAAAGAATTTGGGGGAGAATTTTTATAAAACAAATTTTCACGGAAAGCCTCTAGGATGAAGACAAAAATGCTTTGCTTATGGGTAAGACTAATGAAATTTGAATAATTAGGGGAATCCTAACTCAGCAGTGGCCACAGGACTGGAAAAGGTCAGTTTTCATTCCAGTACCAAAGAAAGGCAATGCCAAAAAATGCTCAAACTATCACATAATTGCACTCATCTCACACACTAGTAAAGTAATGCTCAAAATTCTCCAAGCCAGGCTTCAGCCATACATGAACCATAAACTTCCAATATTCAAGCTGGTTTTAGAAAAGGCAGAGGAACCAGAGATCAAATTGCCAACATCCTCTGGATTACCGAAAAAGCAAGAGAGTTCCAGAGAAACATCTATTTCTGCTTTATTGACTATGCCAAAGCCTTTGACTGTGTGGATCACAAGAAACTGTGGAAAATTCTGAAAGAGATGGGAATACCAGACCACCTGACCTGCCCCTCGAGAAACCTATATGCAGGTCAGGAAGCAACAGTTAGAATTGGACATGGAACAACAGACTGGTTCCAAATAGGAAAAGGAGTATGTCAAGGCTGTATATTGTCACCCTGCTTATTTAACTTATATGCAGAGTACATCATGAGAAATGCTGGGCTGGAAGAAGCACAAGCTGGAATCAAGATTGCTGGGAGAAATATCAATAACCTCAGATATGCAGATGACACCATCCTTACGGCAGAAAGTGAAGAGGAACTAAAAAGCCTTTTGATGAAAGTTAAAGAGGAGAGTGAAAAAGTTGGCTTAAAGCTCAACATTCAGAAAACGAAGATCATGGCATCTGGTCCTATCACTTCATGGCAAATAGATGGGGAAACAATGG
Organism: Bos grunniens; assembly: GCF_055505025.1. Taxonomy (NCBI): domain Eukaryota; kingdom Metazoa; phylum Chordata; class Mammalia; order Artiodactyla; family Bovidae; genus Bos; species Bos grunniens. Next base: position 54,756,944 of record NC_141180.1, read on the forward strand.
AAACAGTGTCAGACTTTGTTTTCTTGGGCTCCAAAATCACTGCAGATGGTGATTGCAGCCATGAAATTAAAAGACGTTTACTCCTTGGAAGGAAAGTTATGACCAACCTAGACAGCATATTAAAACGCAGAGACATTACTTTGCCAACAAAGGTCCGTCTAGCCAAGGCTATGGTTTTTCCAGTGGTCATGTATGGATGCAAGAGTTGGACTGTGAAGAAAGCTGAGCGCCGAAGAATTGAATCTTTTGAAGTGTGGTGTTGGAGAAGACTCTTGAGAGTCCCTTGGACTGCAAGGAGATCCAACCAGTCCATTCTAAAGGAGATCAGTCCTGGATGTTCTTTGGAAGAACTGACACTATAGGTGAAACTCCAGTACCTTGGCCACCTCATGTGAAGAGCTGACTCATTGGAAAAGACTGATGCTGGGAGATATTGGGGGCAGGAGGAGAAGGGGACGACAGAGGATGAGATGGCTGGATGGCATCACCGACTCGATGGACGTGAGGGTTGGTGATGGACAGGGAGGCCTGGAGTGCTGCAATTCATGGGGTCATAAAGAGTCGGATACAACTGAGCGACTGAACTGAACTGAACTTATAAAAAACATAATGATATAAAATATAAAAATGGTGATACAGTGAGAAAGCAGAAATATTAAAACTTAACACTGTAATGGACACTGTGGTTGCACCCCCAGCAACCATGTCCCCTACTTTGCCTTTGGAGCACTACTCCTGCCTCACACAGCCTTTATGTTTAGGGGGGAGGCAACCACATTCACTCTAGCAATAAGGCAGAGGACTCAAGTTCAAGGTATTCAGTGTAATATCCCCTACTTCACCCTGATGTCTGGAGAAGTTTCCTGGGAACTTTTGGAAAAGAACATCTCTCCTCTTGTGTATGATGGTGGTATAAAATATGATGCCTATAACTGCTGCAGCCATTTTGCAATCATGAGGAAAGCCAGCCTAAAAACAAAATCAGCATGAAGATTTGAGCAAAGCCAAGAGAATTACAAAGAAACAGAGCCAGAGTCCTGCTCAAATAGCATCTGAAGATTGACCTGTCTCTAAACTTTCCAGTTAAGTAAATGAAACAAATTCCCTTTGTTTTACCAAGTCAAGTTTTCAGTTATTTGTAACTAGAAACATTATCTGATATATATGATACATGGTTAAAGCTCTATGTGATTTATCACTAAAATTTCCACTGATTTAGACTCAAAACAAATTTTAGACTAGAAATTTATTAAGATACAATACAGAAATGGCTTAGGGGAAAAAAATGAGAAAATGGTTGGTATGGGAGATTTTCACTAGTCATGAGAAAGTAATTTGCAGGAGCCAGGAAAACTGAGCATTCCAAACACCAGAGGCCCTGCATGTCCTAAGACAATTGTGAAGATGAGAGTTAAGATGCTGGAGCCAGAGAGAAAACAAGACATTCTTAAATGAGGTTTGCCTCTAAAGAAATCCAGAGAGTATGAAACTACTTCCTCTTGCCAGTCTTTTTGTTTTCATGCTATTTGCTTAAACTTTGTTTACTATTTTTAAAAATTGAAAGATCTCTTACTATATATGCATAATATATGCATTTATCATCACTCACTCCCAAAACTCCACTAAAAAGACAGTAAAGGAAACATTTTTTAAGTATTAAATACTTGGGATAAAGACTGGAGGAAATTAAAGACAAAAGAAGCTAATAAAATTTTGGAAGATGGAAAGCAAAGAGTTGAACAGTTTCTGACTTAGCAGAACAGATAGACTGGAAACTTAACAACCTGTAGTTAAGAGAACAATGCCAACAAGAAAGTAATCCACAAATAAAGAATCCCAGAAAGGCACAGAATGAGGCAGAGTAATGAGTGGGGCTAAAATCAGGAGGATGATGAAACTTCTCATAAGGAACAACTACACGCTGGACACTTCTTTCTAATTCTCCCACGAACACTCATTCCGGCAAGAGAAAAGCAGTTACTCTCCGGTAAAAACTGAATGTGACAGATTTGACTTAGGAACTAAAGACACTGGGTGTGAGGATAAGATACTGTACTGAAAACAAGAAGCGTAAATACAAGTTTACTTACTAAGCAGTGATACAAATTTACTTACTAAGCAGTGAGATCACCCCTGACTCCCAAGCTCTCTTCTCTTACTCAAGTGTCAGACCAGCCTTTTACTGCCTAGGCAGGAGATAATGATTCCTCCTTGTGAAGAAAAATCAGTTCAGAAGAAAAGACTGTAAGTTTTAAGAGTCAAGAGATATCTCAATAATATAAATCTTGCTTTCAATTAACGGTCCTAGAGTGCAAATCATATGCACAGAGATTCCACTAAAATTTTCTGCATTAACTAAACATTTGAGGAACAACTGGGACATGATTCTATCATGAATAAAAAAGAAACCAAATCAGATAGAAAAAAAAAAAAAACTATACAGTACACAAATAAACTGTTTTTTTTTTTAATTAAAATTAATACCTTCAGTAAGATGAGATGAAACTGTATCCATAAAACAAGAATAGGGGATACATAAAGGAAAACCTAGAAAATAAGAAACAAACTTTTGAAAAATTTAAATGAGAGCAGAAACTTTAAAAATATATATAACAGTAAGGCTGAAAATAAAGCTGAGGAAATCACCCAGACTCTAGAAACTTGGAAGATCAAAATCTACAATAGCTAATTAGACTACAGAAATTCTGGAAGACAGAAAAAAGAAGAAGAAATTATCAAAGATATAATAAAAGAAAATTTCCCATAAATTCCAAGAAAAATAAGTTACAAAGAAAAGTAAGTATAATCATAATAATCACTTTGTGGCTCATCTACGAATAATACATAATTATAATAATGAAGACAGTGACTAACCAAAAACTGTACTATTATGGAAGAAGAACGTTGATGGGGAGAGGCAAAGAATTAATGGAAGGCAGGTATAAAGAACTAAATCTTCATTTGTCTTATTAGAAAGTCAACATATAGTGACTAAAATTGAAAAATTAAGAAATGAGCTCATAAATACAGTGAAAAATATGGAAGTATATACCCAAAGAAACTGTTAATAAAAATAGTTGCCACCGGGGATAATAACCCAAGGTTGAGAAGAACTAGTCAAGGATCAACATTTTTCATTACACACTTTACCTCATTATTTGAGCTTTTAACATTAATTAAACTTATAAACTAACCTCTGTAAGAGATATTTTATAACATTAAGTAGCATAAAACAATGGAAATATTTTATTAAATATTTTAATCTATTCATTTTTTAGTTCTTTTAAATTTAAACATTTTTCTCATACAGATCCTCTTGCCCATTTCTTATTATTTCATTCTAGACAAGTATATTTTTGGCTACTGTCTTGAATGACACCATAAAAATTTTGTTCTCTAACTGGTTATTGCTAGTTATTTATCGTATTTTTAATTCAAAGAACCCTTGGTTTTAATTTTCTTAAATCCACTGTTAACAAAAATCATTTTCATTATCCTTATATTTAGCATTGTGCCTCACCCACAACAGGTAGAAAGTAAATATTTAACAAACCACAGAAAACACTGACAGAGCGCTCACTGTGTCACACTGAACTAGGCCATTTATAATCTCTCATCTTCACAGCTCTTTCAGGTAGTGTTTAGGCAGACTGTAACAAACCGTCAACAGCTCTAATAAAGGAAAAAAGATTTAAGGGCTTACGTAAGACAGTTTATTTCTCTCTCACATAATAGTTGGAAAGTAAGTGAGTACTCTAGGGCAAGTGAACAGCTCTGCTCCAGGGAACCCACACTAGCTAGCTGGTTCTGCCATCTCCATTATCTGGGGTCCATCTCTGGATAAAGGCTCCTGCTTCAATTCTTGTCCTTTCCTAAAGAGAAAAAGAAGAGGACATCCAAGGCAAATGACTTTTTCTTTAAGAAGATCACCCCAAAAGTTGTCCACATCTCTTCCTTTAACATCTTATGGTCTTAAACTTAGTCATAGGCCCCTTTCAGGTACATCTAGCTGAGAAATGCAATTGTAGTTGAGTGGTCATGCTGGCTAAAACTTGGGGTGGGGCTGGGAATTCCATTTCTCAAAAGAGAAAAAAAAAGAATGGCTCTAAGGGCAGTTAGCAGTTTTTGTCACAGGTCTGTATTATAATCTCTATTTATAAATGCAGAAACCGAAACATCAGAGCTGTTTACCTAAAGGTCATATGGCTAATAATAATTAAGCCACGATTCAACTCTATCTTGATCCTGTACTAGTTCTACTGTGCAGGCATACTATGTTGCTTCAGTCTTGTCTGACTCTGCAAACCAACCGACTGTAGTCCACCAGGCTCCTCTGTCTATGGGATTCTCCAGGCAAGAATACTGGAGTGGGTTGCCACACCCTCCTCCAGAGGATCTTCCCCACCCAGGGATCAAACATATATTTCTTATGTCTCCTGTATCGTATTAAATAACAATAGGAATGTATATATACTATAAAAATTTTCACTAAATGTGGCAGAACTGGATTGATTCTAACCATAATCCTGGGTGTCCAGCAGTAGCAGCCACCCCACCCACACTGTTATCAGCCTTTCCACCTCTGAGGGAATTAACCCCATTCCCTTTCCACCTCTAAGGGAATTAACCCCATTCCGCCTAATGAAACATCAAGGGTCTCCCCAGTGGGAGCTGCCATGTAAGACAATGCTGACTCACCTCCACCACCCCTCTTTTCTTCTAGATTTATAATTAGACTCAAGTCCCAGCACGTCCCTAAAAGTGAGGTACAAAGTAGGAGGTTTGCTATGTACACTCCAAAAGAACTACTTGGGTTTTCAATTATAATTTATGCTTGCAGAAACTGAGGGAACATGTCTGGAAATGAGTATTTAAGGGTATGGGATAATGGTACAAGGAACATAAAGTTGAATCAGGCTGTATTTCTTGATAAGGGCTCACTAAGCAAAGATTCTGCCTTTAATGTTCTAGCTGGGGTCATTAGAAAGGGCTCTAACAGTTTGGCTGGTTGGCCAAAACATCAAAAGATGGCATACCATGAGCAAATTTAAAACACCCCACCCCTGGGTCCCCTTTGGTCTAATGCAGAAGGGATTCAAAGGCTTAGGAAAATTGAAATGTTAAGAGTGAATTGTCAATTAAAGCCTACTTGCCCACAGTGCGAGGATCCAGAAGAGTCAGAAATAAATCTGTGCCAGGTGCCCCAACATCCTTGAAAAGCCTTCTGATTACTCTTCTCTGTAAACTAGACCTTCCACTGGGAACCGCAACCATTCAACCAGAAAACCTACACACAATGGGAGTAATTGGGTCCCAAGGTGGCAGGGACCAACTGGCAGCATTTAGCTGCCAAAGCAAGGTGGGTATAGTCACCGTAATGAACAAGAGTCAAAGCAACTGGAATAGTATGATTCATACAGACCTACGGTGTTGGCTAATCATGGTATTGCTAGAAGTAAAATAGATAGGAAGCTTACTAACTTCTTATTTGTTCTGAATAAGCAAAAAAGTCTAGGTCAAAGGAACAAAATTCTAATTCAAATCATAAAAACAAAGAGTCATGGCCCCTCAATTGATCACAGACTTGAGCCAGTTTACAGACCCAGAACCCCTTAAATGAAAAGGTCAGTTCTCTTGAAGAAGGACCCCAGTAGACTACTGAAAACGTATGCTGTTAATCATTCTTCCAACCTTATTAACCACGGACTGGGGAAAAGAAAATAACGAGACCTTCCAGGGACTGATGGACACTGGCTCTGAACTGACGCTGATTCCAGGAACCCAAAACAACAGCCCTCCAATCAGAGTAGGAGTTTACGGAGGACAGGTTACCAATGGAGTTTTAGCTCAGGTCCATTCATAGTGGGCCCAGTGGGTCCCCAAACCCACTCCGTGGGTTCCCCAGTTCCAGGATACATAATTGTAACACACCTACTTACTAGATGGCAGAATTTTCACACTGTCTCCTCCCTGACCTGTGGAGTCGGGGTTATCATATGGGGAAAGGCTGAGTGGAAGCTACTAAAACTGATTCTACCAAGGAAAACCCAGTAAATCAAAAGCAATACCACATTCCTGGGAGGACTTCAGAAATCAGGCTATCAACAAGGACTTGAAAAATGCAAGAGTTGCAATTCCCACCACTCTCCATTCAATCTCCTGTTAGGCCTGTGCAGAAGACAGATGGATCTTGGAGAGTGACGGATCAACGGTAAGTTTAACCAAGTGGTGATTCCAATAGCAGGAGTTTCAGTAGATGTGTTTTCATTGCTTGAGTAAGTTAATACAATCCCTGGGATGTGGTATGCAGCTATTGACCTGGCAAATGCCTTTTCCTCTATCCTGTCCATAAGACCCAACAAAAGGAGTTTGCTCTCAGCTGGTAAAACCAGCAATACATTTCCACTGTCTTACTTCAGGGGTATATCAACTCTCCAGCCCTGTGTCACAGTATACTTCACAGGGATCTTACTGTCTTCCCCTTCCACAAGACGTTACATCGTCCCATTGTACCTACGACATGACGCTAACTGCAGAGCAGCAGCAACTTCTCTAGACTAATTGGTCAGACATCTGTATATCAGAAGACAAGAGACAAATCTGACTAAACTTCAGGGGTCTTTTACCTCAGTGAAATTTTTAGGGGGCATTGGTATGAGGCAGGTTGAGACATCCCTCCCGAGGTAAAGGATAGGTTGCTGCATCTGGCCCCCCCCACAACCAAGAAAGAGGCACAATGCTTAGGGGACCACGATGGATTCTAAAGGCAACATAGTCCTCACATGGCTGTGTTACTCCAGCCCATTTACCAAGTGATCAGAAGAGCTGCTGGTTTGAGGGGTCCCAGAATAACAGAAGGTTTATGACAGGTTTCGGCTGCTGGGCAAGCACTGCACCGGGGCCACATGATGCAGCAGATCCCACAGTGCCTGAAGGACCCTGGCAGACAGCGTGAGCCTTCGGCAGGCCCTCACATTGAATCACAGCACAGAACTTTAGGATGTGGGAGCAAGACCCTACATCATCTCCAGATAATCATTCTCCCTTTAAGAGACAATTCTTGGCCTGCTACTGGGCTTCAAATCAAATGCTTGACCACGGGCTACCAAGTTACCATGAGACCTGAGCTGCCCAATACAAACTGAGTGTTATATGACCCCCTGAGCCCTAAAGCTGGGCGTGCACAGCAACACGTCACTGTCAAATGGAAGCAGCGTGCACCTGATTGGGCTCAGCAGGCCGTGAAGGCACAGGTAAAATATATGAAGAAGCAGCCCAAATGCTCATGGTCCCACTCCTGCTACGCTGCCTCTGTTTCCCCCCACCCCCCTGCACCTGCACCTATGCAGTCAGTCACCTGAGAGGAAGAGGAGGTTTGGGTCTGGCTGACAGACGCTTCTGCTGGATATACAAGGTAAGTAGACAGATTCGAGACTCCTCACTTCCATTCCAGTGTTCTTTTCACTATCCCAGTGGAAGTAAGGTTTGTCTATCACAATTATAGGCATTCCCAGATGTTAAACAGTTTAAATGATAATTTTTTCTTCCAGGTGATAATAAAGCTCCAGTCCCAAGTAAATCCTAAAGTTTGGCCACACATTACTACTTCTGTTCATTTACTGAAAATTTATCAAGCAATGTTATTTTACCAACATAAAGCTAAAGGAGGAAACCTTCACAGTCAACAGTTTGTCTGTACAGCTATTTCTAAAATCTAGTGTGCTCACTTACAAACATCACTAGAATAGAAGAACTGAAGTCTGATTTTTCTCTTAATTGTGTTTACCTTCATGGTCACCGAAAGAGTCCAGTAACCAGTTTTCCCTCAGAGAATGAAACACCATATTCCTTCCATCTCAACAGTCAAAATTATTCACACTCTAATACAAGGTCTGTTTACTCTGTTTGATACTTTTTGCTACTGTCCTAAATACAAAACAGAAATCCAGAATGTCTGCTGAATTAAGCTAAATTTCTCAACAGATGCCAAAGTTACCTAAAAGAAGGACCCAAACATTCTTTTTCAATATTCGTGTCCTCCAGATTCCCACCTACTGTCTTGCTCCTTTTTATCTGAGGCAGACAGAGAACCTGCTGTTAAGATCCTGCCTCTTTACTCGAGGGATTAGCCCACAAAGAGTTAGCTTATCTCTCCAGCCACAGAATATGGTGCTATGCTCTGTTACACTATTTCTCTATGATGCGCCTGCCTGCTTAGTCGCTCAGTCATGTCCGAATCTTTGCGACCCCATGGATTGTAGCCCACCGGGCTTCTCTGTCCATGGGGATTCTCCAGGCAAGAACACTGGAGTGGGTTGCCATGTCCTCCTCCAGGGGATCTTCACAATCCAGGGATCGAACCCAGGTCTCCCACATTGCAGGTGGATTCTTTACCGTCTGAGTCACCAGGAAAGCCCAAGAATACTGGAGTGGGCAGTCTACCCTTCTCCAGGGAATCTTCTCTAAGATGGAGAAGGGATAATCAAACTTCTCAGGAAACAGAGAAACAAAAAAAAAGAGTACAAGTTTTTAAACTTAGAAATAGAGAACATGATGTAAGTACAAGCAAATTAAAACACTAGGTACATGGTGGTGCAACAAACAAGCTCCTGCCCTCACAGAACTCACAAGGTCAAGACCTGTGCCTTAGCACTGTGGGTACTCTTGACACATGCCTGCCTCCAAAGATTCACAATCTACCAATGATGCTTCACATTTAGTTAGCTCTTTAGAATTTTATAAAATCCTCTCTTAGCATCCTATCTAAGCAACAACCTGCGATAGAAATGACTATCCCTCCCTTTATTCAAGACAAAAGAGATTAAGAAAAACAACATTTTTTGCAGGGTGACACAAATAGTAAGAACAGGAGCCAAGCAGCAGGTCCTCCGGCTCCAATTCTCCTTCACTAATGATCTCTGAAGAGAAGTCCGGTTTCTGTCAGGTGAATTTAGAGCCCAATTTATAACATCTGAAATGAATTCCTCGTAACCCACGCATCATATCGTAGTTTCACACCCGTCGTGGCAAGCCAGTGGTCATCTGAGGAAAGCGGTCAACAACCAAAGGGGCAGATTCTGAAGACTGAGGTACAGCAGTAGGCCCAAGCCTCTCTTACCCCCTTTCTCCTTGAACAAAGCCCCGCCTACCACTCTCCATTACAGGTCTCTCCATGCAGTTTGAACATATAACTAAACTGTCCAACAGTCTCAGAGGTCAAAAGGTAGTTTACGGTCACAGAAAGCAGGGTACAAAAGGGTAGTTGTGGATTATCCAAACACTCTGTCAACCCAAGATCAGAGCCCACAGAGTAGCCCTAAACAGGAAAGGAGACAGTCTGGAAGGACCTACTTAATACCCACACTGTGGCCACTCTAATATAAACTCCTGTGAAGCTGTACTTGTGACTTATCTCAGCTATCCATACCATTTCATTAAATGTCTATTCTCAAAGACAAGGTTCTTTTCAAGCACAGAACCCTCAATGTTCTCATTCCATCCACAGGATGGGTACAAGACTGTTCTTATTAGCTCTGATTTCTTTGGGGTGCTTTTGAACTTTAACTTAATATTTAAACTTAAAATGTTAATCTAATTTAACTTATATTTACTTTCACCTTAAAATTAACTCAAAATTAAATCAACAATATCCAAAAGAAAGCAAAACTATATAAAACAGTCCTTTATTTAAAAAATCCTCAACTAGAAAACTGCTAGGTAATAAAATTTTTGTTAGCAATGAGAAGATAATTTTCTATATATTTTATGATCAGTAATCCCAAATGTAGGGTCTTATAGGAACTATTATGACCTTAAACATTAGAAACTTTGGTAAAATCAATGACTTGGTGATTTGCAAATGTGTCACCTAGAACCAATCTAGCTCTGTCAGAAAGGGTCCAAACACTTGTACAAGATTACTAAGCCATCAAGTAGTGAATGAGGACTCAGACCCGGAAGTAGTTTCACACCATCAATTTAGGCCCTCAATCAACCCATAGTTTTACAAGACTTCGAGTTTTCTCAGGATGGTATTCAGTGCCCTATATACCCCAGCTCCAGTCTTATCTTCTCTATTCCCTAACATGCATTTCATAGCACTGCAAGCAACTGCAATGTGCACACACATCTGCGATGTCTCACCTTCACCTCAGCTCCCTCTACTGGGTACTTCCTTCTCTACACCTACACCTTCCAAATCCTATCTTGAGTGTCCAAAAAGTTTTCTGTAATCTCTTTGTCCTGTGATAATCTCTCATCACAACTACTACAACACTTACATTCACCAAGTTCAGCTATAGTGTTTTTAAGGTTAAGGAATAAGAAGCTATGGCTGTTTATAAATTCTATCCAGTACCAAACAAGTTCTACATGGGCATTTAGTTTATATCTGTCAAATGAACTTAAGATGCCTTTATTATCAAAAACTAAACAATGCCTCTGATATAATTGTCCCATTTTTTTACCTAACTTTAATTCAAAATTCCACATATGTATGTGTGTATGTAAATGCCAAACTGTGTAATACTTAAAATAGAGTAATAGCTTTTACCAGACAATAATGTTGAAATTCTCAATCTTGAAATAACCTAGGGACTTTGCTGGCAATCCAGTGGTTAGGACTCTGCACTTCTACTGGAAGTGCATGGATTCGATCCCTGGATGTGGAACAAAGACCCGACAAACCACATGGCACAGTCAAAAAAAAAAAAGAAATAACCTAGTTTGCAAGAGGTCAGAGAATCATTTCACTTTAACACAATTGAAGGTCAGCATATTAAAGATTCTATACAATCAATCTGTATATACATCCTGCAAAAGAAAGGACCTAGGAACAATTCTAATACTAAACATGTGCTGAAAACACTAGAGGTATCTAAATCTAAAAGATTCACCAATCACACGTGCCACCACAACAACCTTGGCAGGTTCTTCACAAACTTAGATACTTTATATTCTTTATAGAGAATAGGCTTCTCCATTAACCATAAAACAAAAGCACGGAGAGCAGATTTAAATAAAATGCAGAGGTTGCAATATCACAGATGCTGACTCAGATCTATAAAAACATAATGGCCTAGTAGCCCTAGCACAAAGCCAACTCTACTAATGGCAGGGATCACGTGGGGAAGACCAGTCAAAAAGTACTATAGAAATCCTTCCACTGAAATTTGCTTCAAAGAAAGAAGAAAGGAAGAAAGGAAAGGAGGGAGCGTGTGTGCGTGATAAGTCACTTCAGTCATGTCCAACTCTTTGCGACTATGGGCTGTAGCCTGACAGGCTCCTCTGTCCATGGGACCGACCCGGGGATCAAACCCACGTCTCTTACATCTTCTGCACTGGCAGGTGGGTTCTTTACCACTACTGCCACCTGGAAAGCCCCCTGATGGCTTAGACAGTAAAGAATCTGCCTGAAATGCGGGAGACCCAGGTTCATTCCCTGGGTTGGGAAGATCTACTAGAGAAGGGAATGGCTACCAACTCCAGTATTCTTGCCTGGAGAATTCCATGGACAAAGGAGGGGAGAGAGGGAGAGAAACAAAGTTCCAATATGCATACACAAATTGCACAAACTTCTTTTCATTGCAGTGGCCAAAAAATATTAAAAATAAAATCTACTTGTAAAGAGTCCTTTGAAACAGCTGCTCGATTTCATGGTCAAGTTATATGATTTGTAAGACTTGAAGATAATTTAAGTCAGTGATGAACACCAAATCACACAACCCACTTGTGGAAAAGACATGGAAATATCTGTCTGGAGTCTATAATGGCAGTGCAAATGAATGTACTTAGTCATTACTCACCATCACCACTCATAAAGCAAGCAATTCCTTCCCTTCGAATGCTCATCCTTTGTATTAGCACTAACAAAGTCACTGCTAAAAACACAAAATTAGCACTTCCCACTACAAAATAATAACTTGATAAAACTTTAACTTTAACTATTAAAAAATACGGTTTAAGTATCTTTTCAATTAAAATATTATTTTTACAGTGTTTATCTAGTGGGCAAAGAAAAACACATACATCTTATATAGAAACTAGGTCACAGGTTTATACGAAAGAAAGAACAATAAAGAAAATACTCCTTTAAAGTTATTTTCTACTTCTAGATATACTCATAATATTTACTAATAAATAAGGAGAACAAGTAAAAAGCAGTGGAGGCAGTATTTTTCATAATGCATGATTTTTTCACTTGAAAATCAATTAAAACACATGAGAAAAGCTTGTCTTGTATAAATGTTTTATAAAAAATGAAAAACTACCTTTGGGCTTAAAATTTAATGAGAACTGATAAAGTATGGTTATCTTCTCTTTGAAGATTACTGAGGCCCTTGAAGAAGACACAAACTCTGCAAAATTCCAATACCAATGCATTTTTACATGTTCACTGTAATTTCAGTGCTAGTCACTCACTTGCTCAGTCGTGTCCGACACCTTTGTGACCTCAGGGACTGTAGTCCGCCAGGCTCCTCTGTCCATGGAATTCTCCAGGCAAGAATACTGGAGTAGGCAGCCATTCCCTTCTCCAAGGGATCTTCCCTACCCAGGGATCAAACCCTGGCCTTCTGCATTGCAGATTCTTTACCATCTGAACCACCAGGGAATTTCAGCTTAAATAAATCCTAGAACATTTGCTCCTACTTCAGCTTTACAAGTGACAATCAATGCTCATATCAAGTAATCCTTAGCTCCTATTTATTTCAGAATAAGACGCAAGAGAAAGCAATTTAATGTCTCATTAAAAGATTTGTTTTCAAATATTTTTTTCTTCCTCCAGAGGGCAGTCAACGTAAGTCTCCAGTAAAGAGAGCTTTTAAAAAGTTTTTTGGAAAGTCCTTTGGTGGAAACCATCTGGTCCTGTAGGAGAGGAAAAGTATCTTTTCCTTCTACCCCTCTAAGTTCTCAGCTAGATCTCTATAATAAAACACAGATTAACAAGAGAAAAGCACACAAATTTACTTAAATTTTATGTGACATAGGAACCTTCATGAAGAAATAAAGACCAAAACAATGGTTAAGCCTGAGTTTTTTATATTACGTTTGATGAAGAGTAGAGAGTGATGGAAAAGTATTACAGGACAAAAAGGAGTATAAGCTAAGAGTAGTAAACAGGGGGAAACTTAGCAAGGCCAGTTTGTTCAAATCCTTCTGTTCCTTTGGGTATAGGCAGAGCATCTCTTACATAAGATCTTATGACATGCTTCAGGGGAAATCAGAAAGTCCCATACCTGTCATTTCTTGAATTTCTTCATCTTAAGACAGTCAACATGCCAAGATGCCATATTTGGGGGCAGCATATCCTAAACCCTGTCACTCTCCCATATGAAACTTCCCAGAGAAGTTTCATTCCCAGAAGCTGAGTTGATAGACTATCCCATAACCCAGTGAATCAATTTCAGTCCTGGAAAATGGTCAGTCCATTCAAACAGTTGTGTCTCATTTCAGGAGGTGGTGGCATAGATAGGAGTAAATGCCTACCTATTAGTTCTCTATACAGTATGAGCAAGCAAACACTTAATAAGGGACAAAACAAATAGAAAAATATATAAAGGTTCATGGTTAGAACATGAACTCAGTTTTTGAGTCCAGAGGGCAGTCAGTTAAAATATCTCGATGTTGGGCTTAAAAGTACCTTTAGATGGTAGAGTGAGGACAGGCAGTAGAAATCTGATGGATTTTCCTGGTTGGCTGTTTAAAATGTCTGTAGTGAGGTCATCAAATACTCCATGAACTTTCTGAGTAGCCTACACAGCAACAGGCATGAAGGTTGCCCATACACGATCTATTGTCGTGATTTCTCTGAAGTTTAAATCAAGTCAGCCAGCCTCAGATTCCAGGATTCAGAAAAAAGGAGAGTTTTAGTTTTCAATGATTCCATGTCAGAAGAGTAGGAGAAAAATTGGAAATGCTAATTTATAGCCAAACATTGGAGGCAACTAGAAGAATTCAGGATCCAGTCCAATTAACAGGTAGATAAAACCTTAAAAACAATGGTCAGAACTAGAACTTAAGACACACAAGGGTGTACTATAGTTTTCTATTGAAACATTATTTTTCTCTTGGTTCAGTTCAGTTCAGTTGCTCAGTCATGTCCGACTCTGCGATCCCATGAATCACAGCATGCCAGGCCTCCCTGTCCATCACCAACTCCTGGAGTTCACTCAAACTCTCATCCATTGAGTCAGTGATGCCATCCAGCCATCTCATCCTCTGTCGTCCCCTTCTCCTCCTGCCCCCAATCCCTCCCAGCATCAGAGTCTTTTCCAATGAGTCAACTCTTCATGTGATATGGCCAAAGTATTGGAGTTTCAGCTTTAGCATCAGTCCTTCCAATGAACACCCAGGACTGATCTCCTTCAGAATGGACTGGTTGGATCTCCTTGCAGTCCAAGGGACTCTCAAGAGTCTTCTCCAACACCACACTTCAAAAGCATCAATTCTTTGGTGCTCAGCTTTCTTAACAGTCCAACTCTCACATCCATACGTGACCACTGGAAAAACCATAGCCTTGACTAGACGGACCTTTGTTGGCAAAGTAATGTCTCTGCTTTTTAATATGCTATCTAGGTTGGTCATAACTTTCCTTCCAAGGAGTAAATGTCTTTTAATTTCATGGCTGCAGTCACCATCTGCAGTGATTTTAGAGCCCCCAAAAATAAAGTCTGACACTGTTTCCACTGTTTCCCCATCTATTTCCCATGAAGTGATGGGACCAGATGCTATGATCTTCGTAGTCACCCCAATTTCTAGCAAAGATAATAAATGACTACTCTGCAAAATCAGCCTCATCTTCTTAAATTTGGCCTGATATTTACATAAGTGCAGTAAGAATAGTGATAGACCATACAGACTCTTTTTAAGTTTGCTAGAACTTAAAATAAGTAATCTCAAATGAGACTTTTAAAAGCCTCTCAAGGCTACGAAGTCAAGCCAGAAACTTGCCACCAGACCTCCCTTCAAATGTGCAGATTTGGCTGAATGCACCGAATTGATGCTTTTGAACTGTGGTGTTGGAGAAGACTCTTGAGAGCCCCTTGGACTGCAAGGAGATCCAATCAGTCCATCCTAAAGGAAATCAGTCCTGAATATTCATTGGAAGGACTGATGCTCAAGCTGAAACTCCAATACTCTGGCCACCTGATGCGAAGAACTGACTCATTTGAAAAGACCCTGATGCTGGGAAAGATTGAAGGCCAGAGGAGAAGGGGATGACAGAGGATGAGATGGTTGGATGGCATCACCGACTCAATGGACATGAGTTTGAGTAAACTCTGGGAGTTGGTGATGGACAGGGAGGCCTGGCATGCTGCAGTCCATGCGGTCACAAAGAGTCGGACATAACTGAGCGACTGAACTGACTGACTGACTCACTGAGTCTCCCTAGAAGTGACATTCGTCACTTACCTGTAATGCTGAGTACCCTGTAAGCCAGGTACCAAGCCAGTTTTTTGTTTTGTTTTGTTTTTTCCCAGAGAGTTTATAAGCATTAGTTCCATAAAGACCACCATAGTTCCTTAAAACTGTCTGGTCGTATCTGATTTTATACATCATTCTGAAATATAAAAGTCCAGTTAAAGCCTTGGTAATACAAGTGATGTTTTTATTATGTTCTACTACAAGGAAAACAGATTCTTATTGAACTTGTGCAAATAACTATATTGCCATGAAAATAAAAATACTTAATAAGTTTCTGAATTCTGGAGGGATCAGGTAGGGAGAAAATAAATTGCTTCATCTTTGTTCACAAATGTATACTTTACCAAACTGCTGTAACTTATAGATAGCTTAAGAGAAAAGAGAAAAACAAAACATTAAGGAATAGGCAATGTTTCAAACAAATGTCATTAAAAAATTATAATCATCCTCATCAGTTCATTCAGTCTCATGTGATTAATACTTGTTCTGTTTGATCTTGGATTAGCAGTTTTGTGAATCCATGAACTTCATTAGTTCAGAAAATTCTTATTCCACTGGCCTGGTCTCAAAGTTATTCAAGTGATGGCATCACGGAGCTGTCTCGTTAGCAGCTGACTGTAAACACTTTCAGAGAGCAGCTGACTGTAAACACTTTCAGAGAAGCATTAGGAGTAAAACAGAACTGTCTGGGAATGACAAAAGACTTTGAAATGTCCGTGGTTAAAAATTTGATGCGAGGTCATTATAATATAATTGACAAGGAACTTTGTTTATTTCAGTGACATACAATATTTTAACATAATAACCAGAAATATGACTGATAACATAATAACTGATAATGCTGAACATATGAACACCAAGTATTGACAAATTGCTATGAGCTTCATACCATTTCTGAAATACTTATATAATATACACCCACACAAATACAGCCTAAAGAAGGCACATCATCACTTCTTATTTGACAATGCTTCCTACGCAGCTTAATATATCAAATAAACCTAACTAGTTTCCTTTAATAAGATGAGAGACAAATTTTTTAAGATTTTTCTGAGGACTCTCTGGGAAACCCCAAAGCAAAAAAAAAAAACAAAAAACACTTCAGTTAGAATTTTATTTGGGGAAGTTTGTCAAAAATGTCAAAAGGTTTGAGCAGCTGATAAATAGGAATGCAGATGATTATAAAATAATACTTAATTATCTACTTAACCAAAGTGACAATAAAAAATCTTAAAGGCAGATCTAGAAGATAATATAGTCAACAAACCCTTAGCTTTTTTAATCTTGAAGTAATCAAAGATCTGATAAAGACAACTGTGAAGTACAGGAAATCATTCTGATAAAACAGAAAAATTTGGTTCTTCAAACAGATTACTTAAGAGAAAAACTTTTTAACAATTTCTTAATAAGGGAAGACCAGTAATCCAAGACAATGTTGTCATTCTAGTTACATCCAGTATCCTTTTGATATTAAGGCTTATTGTTTTATTTTTAACTTATAAATAAATCTATTCAATCTTAGAAGCTTGACCACAAATAAAATTCCTTTCCCTCAAACCTTTTACACTACTGCTTTTTTTCTATACATACACTATGTTTTGGTCCCATGCTTCTCCTCTTTCTCATTGTGGAATAGCCAGTCATTCTATTTTAGGATAAAATTACTTTCCTTTCCCCTTAACAGAAACATATTCTTCATACTGTGTATATTTTTCCTTATCAGAAACACATCCTACTTTCCTTGTATACTTTGGATGCAGAGATGTTTTTCCTTTGTCCTTATTATTCTTAGAAGTTTCATTAACATAATCGATAAAAATTTTTAATCCCTAGTCACTCCATTTTTCAGTGAAAACTTAATAAAAAGCATACATTTGTGAACTGCCTACCTCATACTAACAGTCTGTGGTAGCTTTGAAAATTTATAAACACGCCATTTCACAATTTCTGGAAGCATATACTTCCTTTTTGTATAGTTTTTCCATGTGGCAAAGAAGATGTTTGCTAATAGAATGAAGTATCTTTAGCCTCTACAAAATTTAGGATGCCAAAAGAAGATAAGCTATATCCAGCGATCAATGTTTCAGTATTTCATTTTATGTGGAAATGATCAGATATTCAATGAACACCCATCATTTGAACATAACTTAGTACGCTCTAAGGTTTCAAGTTACCAAAAAGATTTTGGAAATTATTCTTAAGTAGACATATTATAAAATATAATTATCACTGAAAATTTCATTTATAAATTTTATCCTACTTACATTAACTCACTTATTCTTAACAATTATGCCTGACTTGCTCATGAAAATTTCACGAGACATTAAACAAAGCTAGCCATCATTTTATTTTTCTTGTTGATAAAACAGGCAAATATAAAAAATATCACAAACACAAAGAACCCAAAAAGCTAAACATGATTCCCTTCAACTGTTTTTATTTTTAACCTGTTGTGCTTAACATACATCAAGCAATTTATTTTTATTACATATTTTACTGCTAGGTTGGAGTTAGTTTCATAATCTTAAATATCTAATACAGGTTTGTTTGACTAGTAAACCTAGGTAGAAAAAAAAAGTGTACTTCTGCATTATATTTAATACTGAAAACTATGAGAACACACCTGTTCTTATTTTACCAAGAATACTAAAACTAGCCTTATTTACCATAGGGTATCCCAGATAACGTGAACTTTAAAAAGTTTGGGTTAACTTCTTTTTAAAGTTGGGGTTAATGTCTATACTCCTGAGAATTTTAGGAATACTTAAGTTTATATAAATGTTCATTCATCTCTAAGCCAATTTGAACAGAACTTCTTTAAGGGATCTTATAAATTAATTTGGTAATATCTTCCAAAGAAAGAAAAATAGCACATATACATAATATGCATACATAGACATATATACACACATAGATAAATGCAAACAAAGATTTTATAACTTGGGAAGATTTGGGAGAATGGCATTGAAACATGTATAATATCATGTATGAAACGAGTCGCCAGTCCAGGTTCGATGCACGATACTGGATGCTTGGGGCTGGTGCACTGGGACGACCCAGAGGGATGGTATGGGGAGGGAGGAGGAAGGAGGGTTCAGGATGGGGAACACATGTATACCTGTGGTGGATTCATTTCGATATTTGGCAAAACTAATACAATACTGTAAAGTTTAAAAATAAAATTAAAATAAATAAATAAAATTTTAGCCATGTGTCAGTAAAACATAGTAATACAAAAATCACTGGATTTTACTCATTTTATATTTCTGGCAAATGGGATCAGTTGAGGTAACTTACTCAATATGAAGTTAATGTTTTTTATCAATATTTGTGGAGAAGACTTTTAAAATTTTCACCTTCTCTGATATATACTCTGATGCAGCCTGTGAACTACATTTTAGGCAGGTGATTGAGGAGACACTGAGCAGCTGTCTGGATGTATCTAAAGCTCATCTGAGGATATAAAATATTCCACCCAATTAGCCTTTTTCCTTTCCAACCTCAGATAGTTACTCTGGTGGGGGGGACCCTGTGTCCCCTGAGAGCAGGAGACCAGAGTTTAAGTAACTGAGGGGCTGAAGTGGAAAATATCTGGCAGAGAAAAATAAAGGGTGGAAGAGATAGGGGCTTGAAGAGGGACCTATCAAAGGATTCAAGGAAACTAGAAGAGCGAAGGTGGCAAAAGGAGGAAACAGAATCATAAGCGAAGGAAGAAGGAGGTCTCAGAAGAGCCAGTTTGAGATCTTAAGTCTTTCAAAGAAGCCAGCAAAGTTCTAAACCATCCTCAGCAAAACTGTGCCAATCAGAACTGAATTAGACAAAGCTGGTGGAACATACAGTCAGCAAGAGTTCCAGAAGGGAGTTTCACTCAATTTAGAAGTTCCATGTGAAGAGCAGGATCAAAGAGGAAAAACAGAAAGGACTTTAAAAAACAAACCAAAAAACTCCTATAGAGTGCTGAATATCAGCTTTCAATTATGCCAACTTCTGACCATAGAGCTCTTGTATCCTTTCAAATATCTTAAAACCAGGTATCACATAAGGCAAACGGTAAATATCTGGAAGTTTTGCATGTTTTTTGTTCTGTTTTGATTTTAAAACCAAAGGTATGCCTATCTCAAGTGACTCAAAACTGTTAAGCCTTTCATGACTTAAAACCATTGAGCCTGTTACGGCTCAGTCATAGACACAAGAGGCTTCCTCAGAGGGTGCAGGAGATATAGCCCTCCCAAGATCCCAACCCCTCCCTCTGCCCAAGAACTGGCAATGGTGGGGAGGACATTACCCACAAATGGGGTGCATTCCACATTTCCATCCGGACACATTCTGAAACTGTTAGTTGCTCAGTCATGTCTGACTCTTCTCGACCCCATCCTCTATCCACGGAATTCTCCCAGCAAGAATACTGGAGTGGGTAGCCATTCCCTTCTCCAGGGGATCTTCCCCATCGAGGGATCAAACCCAGGTCTCCACCATTACAGGCAGATTCTTTACCATCTGAGCCACCAGGGAAACCCATTCCAGGTGCCATTCACGTTCTAGGTGCCTCCAATCTGACAACTGATACCCACTCATACAGGTTTAACAACCCGAATGCCCCAGCAGGAGGAAAGCCAAGCCAAGTTCTCAGGACACAAAAGGAGACAAGGAAGAGAACAACAGCAGTACCTGAGAGGGACAGGATTAATAATCAGTAGCCAGTAGAAGACAAACTCACAAGAGTCAAACTTCAAAGAACTAATTGTTACAACTGTTTTTCTCCTGCTAATCTGAAACTGGAAAAGAATGGACAAAGCAATTTTTACCCTCCTCTCTTGACTGAGCACTATAGACAGAGATCTGGGAGTGCTGACTGGTTAAGAATCGCTTTTTTCCTCTAACTTTTGTCAGTTTTCCCAAGATTCCATCTGCAGCTTCTGGAGCGAACAGGGTGCCCCAGTCATCATTTCCTGGTCACCAGAAACTGTAGGGGAGGAAAACTATCTTTTCTCTCTGAAGTTCTAAGTTCTCAGCTGGCTCTCTGTAGCAAAAGACAGATTAACCAAAGAAAAACATACAAATTAAGTTTTATGTAACATAGGAGCCTTCACAAGGAAATCAAGACCAAGAATTGGTTAAACCTGCGCCTTTATACCAAATTTGATGAAAAGAAGAGTCATGGAAAAATATGATAGGACAAAAAGTTGTATGAGCTGAGAGTAGCGAACTGGGGAAAACCTAGTAAGGACTGTACATTTAGATTTCTCTGGTGTTCCTCCACCTTAGGAGATAAGGATGCTCTTTTCCTTAGTGTACATAGAGGACACCTCATACACTGAGGTGTCGTATGACCTGCCTCGGGGAAGGTTAGGAGCTACACGTGCCATTTCTCAAACCCCTTCAGCTTAAAATATTCAATATGTCTAGGTGTCATATTTGGGGGATAGAATGTCCTGAACCCCATCATTCTCCCTTAAATAGTTTCTTTCTTATGCTCTCAATAAAAGATTTTTGCCAATTACTAGGAATAGGTATGGTAGACTAAAATAAAGGTCCTCTCCCCACCTCCCAGGGTCAATGCAAAACACTCCAGTCAAGCACGATAGCATGAACTTCTGTTTCTGGCAGTGTAGATCTCATGCTTGGAAATCGCCTAAAAATGCTAGAGTCAATAGTTTAAAATTCTTCTGATTGAGGAAAGTAAGGAAGTCATATGACATAGGGTAACAAGAGGCAGAATTCAAGGGCCTGTTCAAGGTGGAGAGCTAGGGCAGCAGCCTTTCCACAGGGAAGCTGGGGAACCAGGGAGCTGGGGGAACCCTGAATTTGGGGTGGCTAAAAACCAATTCATCTTCCAGCTAATATGCATGAAGAACAGGCATACGATCAAAAGGAAAAAGAAATTATAAACGAGTACAGGTAAATCTAAACACTGTTATTCCGTCATTTCTGTGGTTAAAGATCAAGTTTGAGGAATATAACTTCTAATAAAAATAATTTATACCAGAAGGAGATTGATTTTATTGCTCAGTTCCATCAGTTCAGTTCAGTCGCTCAGTCGTGTCTGACTCTCTGCGACCCCATGGACTGCAGCACGCCAGGCCTTCCTGTCCATCCCCAACTCCAGGAGTTTACTCAAACTCATGTCCATTGAGTCGGTGATGCTATTCAACCGTCTCATCCTCTGTCGTCCCCCTCTCCTCCTGCCTTCAATCTTTTCCATTACCAGTGTCTTTTCAAATGAGTCAGTTCTTCGCATCAGGTAGCCTAAGTATTGGAGTTTCAGCCTGAGCATCAGGCCTTCCAATGAATATTCAGGACTGATTTCCTTTAGAATGGACTAGTTGGATCTCCTTGCAGTCCAAGGGACTATCAAGAGTCTTCTCCAACACCACAGTTCAAAAGCATCAATTCTTCGGTGCTCAGTTTTCTTTATAGTTCAACTCTCACATCCATATATGACTACTGGAAAAACCAAACCATAGCTTGACTAGACGGACCTTTGTTGGCAAAGTAATGTCTCTGCTTTTTAATATGCTGTCTAGGTTGGTCATAACTTTTCTTCCAAGGATCAAGTGTCTTTTAATTTCATGGATGCAGTCACCATCTGCAGTGATTTTGGAGCCCCCCAAAATAGTCTCTCACTGTTTCCACATCTATTTGCCATGAAGTGATGGGACCAGACACCATGATCTTAGTTTTCGGAATGCTGAGTTTTAAGCCAACTTTTTCACTCTCCTCTTTCATCAAGAGGCTCTTTAGTTCTTTGCTTTCTGCCATAAGGGTGGTGTCATCTGCATATCTGAGGTTATTGATATTTCTCCCAGCAATCTTGATTCCAGCTTGTGCTTCATCCAGCCCAGCGTTTCTCATGATGTACTCTGCATATAAGTTAAATAAGCAGGTTGACAATATACAGCCTTGACATACTCCTTTCCCTATTTGGAACCAGTCTGTTGTTCCATGTCCAGTTCTAACTGTTGCTTCCTGACCTGCATACAGATGTCTCAAGAGACAGGTCAGGTGGTCTGGTATTCCCATCTCTTGAAGAACTTTCCACAGTTGTTGTGATCCACACAGTCAAAGGCTTTGGCATAGTCAATAAAGCAGAAGTAGATGTTTTTCTGGAACTCTCTTGCTTTTCTAATGATCCAACAGATGTTCACAATTTGATCTCTGGTTCCTCTGCCTTTTCTAAAACCAGCTTGAACATCTGGAAGTTCACGGTTCACATACTGTTGAAGCCTGGCTTGGAGAATTTTGAGCATTACTTTACTAGCATGTGAGATGAGTGCAATTGTACGATAGTTTGAGCATTCTTTGGCATTGCCTTTCTTTGGTACTGGAATGAAAACTGACTTTTTCCAGGCCTGTGGCCACTGCTGAGTTTTCCACATTTGCTGGCATATTGAGTGCAGCACTTTCACAGCATCATCTTTCAGGATTTGAAATAGCTCAACTGGAATTCCATCACCTCCACTAGGTTTGTTCATAGTGATGCTTCCTAAGGCCCACTTGATTTTGCATTCCAGGGTGTCTGGCTCCAGGTGAGTGATCATACCATCGTGATCATCTGGGTCGTGAAGTTCTTTTTTGTATAGTTCTTCTCTGTGTTCTTGTCACCTCTTCTTAATATCTCCTGCTTCTGTTAGGTCCATACCATTTCTCTCCTTTATTGAGCCCATCTTTGCATGAAATGTTCCCTTGGTATCTCTCATTTTCTTGAAGAGATCTCTAGTCTTTCCCATTCTATTGTTTTCTTCTATTTCTTTGCATTGATCACTGAGGAAGGCTTTCTTATCCCTCCTTGCTATTCTTTGGAACTCTGCATTCAAATGGGTATATATTTCCTTTTCTCCTTTGCCTTTCGCTTTTCTTCTTTTCACAGCTATTTGGAAGGCCTCCTCAGACAAGCATTTTGCCTTTTTGCATTTCTTTTTCTTGGGAATGGTCTTGATCCCTGCCTCCTGCACAATGTCATGAACCTCCGACCATAGTTCTTTAGGGACTCTCTGTCAGATATAATCCCTTAAATCTATTTCTCACTTTCACTGTATAATAGTAAGGGATTTGATTTAGGTCATACCTGAATGGTCTAGTGGTTTTCCCTACTTTCTTCAATTTAAGTCTGAATTTGTAAACAAGGAGTACATGATCTGAGCCATAGTCAGCTCCCGGTCTTGTTTTTGCTGACTATATAGAGCTTCTCCATCTTTGGCTGCAAAGAATATAAGCAATCTGATTTTGGTATTGACCATCTGGTGATGTCCATGTGTAGAGTCTTCTCTTGTGTTGTTGGAAGAGAGTGTTTGCTATGACCAGTGCATTCTCTTGGCAAAACACTATTAGTCTTTGCCCTGCTTCATTCCGTATTCCAAGGCCAAATTTGCCTGTTACTCCAGGTGTTTCTTAACTTCCTACTTTCGCATTCCAGTCCCCTATAATGAAAAGGACATCTTTTTTGGGTGTTAGTTCTTAAAGGTCTTATAGGTCTTCATAGAACCATTCAACTTCTTCCACATTACTGGTTCTGTTCAGGAAGAAGGTAAAAATACTACTCATATTTAGAATTTGTTAAGTATACATATTAGAATTTGTTAAGTATACAGGTGACTTCCCTGGTGGCTCAGATGGTAAAGTGTCTGCCTACAAGGTGGGAGACCTGGGTTTGATCCCTGGGTAGGGAAGATCTCCTGGAGAAGGAAATGGTAACCCACTCCAGAATCCTTACCTGGAAAATCCCATGGACCCTGGTAGGCTACAGTCCATGGGGTCACAAAGAGTCGGACACGACTGAGCGACATTTACTTTTTAAGTATACATATCAATATATCTTAGGGTAACCACTAAAAGAAAAGAAATAAAAGTGAAAACTTCCAACAGAGTTTAAGGGTAAAAACAGAATAAGAAAACAAGGGGAAACAAAAAAGACAGCACAGGATATGAATTCACACCTTAGAATAAGATATTTCTGAGTTCAAATCCCAGCCCTGCCAAGTATTAGTTCTCACCACAGACAAATCATGTGCTATTTAAAATTCCATTTCCTCGTTTTTAAAAAAAGAGATAAAAGCTCAAAGTTATTAAACCCAGGACCTGAGTTACTGTGCAAACATTCAATAGTAGCACAGTGCCTGCCATAAAGATGCATAAATACCTTTTTCCTTTCCCTTCTTTTCATGACACCGAAGTACATTCACTAATAAGCAGGTCATTGTTTTAGACTAAATGAGACACTTTAATCATGAACTCCACAACTATTACATACAACTGTCATCCTTGCTTCCTTGGCTTTCTGCTATACTCCTTCCTTATTCAGGACTAAAAAAGCTTCCAAATAAAATCACATTATGTATAAGTACCTCCAGTTTATTACTGCTTCAAAACTATGCTTAAACATATTTAGGTTTTCAAAGAAATATTAAGTTTAACCTGAAGCAAATACCTCTTCCATAGTAAAAGGCAAAGGTTAACACTTCATATAAGACAAAGAAAACCCAGGGGCTGCTTTATTAAATAGCTACCTACTCTTCCTATCTATAACTTGCTGGGAGAAAAAGAAATGGCTATTAGTTATGTCACCTCAAAGATGTGTAACTCACTTTAGTTAATCAATTTGTTGAAATTCAGAATGAGCATGTAATACTATAATAAAATAAAATACCTTGTTGCATGAAGATTATTTCATGGATTAGATATTGTGCTCTGAAAATTAAGGTCCTAAGTAAAAGTTTAGTCAAGTTTTTCCCAATAACGGTGTTATAAGCGTTGACACTAAGGACAAAAGAGTGAAAAACTCTTTATTCAACAACCTACATATGGATTATCCACACTCCCACTCACTTTTTAAATTCAGCATGACCAATTCTTAATTCTGAGGGGATTCTTTTTCTCTTTTGCATAAGGATGCTTCCAGAAGTTCCCCATCTGAACATTTACAGAATAAAAATGAACTTCTACATGTGTCTAAGATAAACATAAAATGGCAAATCTACCCACAAACTGTTCTAATCCGAAATAAAGTTTAAGTACTTTAACTGTTCATTTTTACTGAGACAAAGGATGAACTACCGCCAACTTTAAAGCACATATGTCAAATAGCAAGGTGACACAACCCTCCTACCTGGAATAAAAATGGTAAAAACTTTAAAAGTTTTGCAGGAAACCAACTGGTAACCTCTAAAACTAAAGATGAAAGTTTTATGAGAATAGAAATGGAAAATCTGTATCAGATCAGATCAGTCGCTCAGTCGTGTCCGACTCTTTGCAACCCCATGAATCACAGCACACCAGGCCTCCCTGTCTATCACCAACTCCCAGAGTTCACCGAGACTCACGTCCATCGAGTCAGTGATGCCATCCAGCCATCTCATCCTCTGTCGTCCCCTTCTCCTCCTGCCCCCAATCCCTCCCAGCATCAGAGTCTTTTCCAACGAGTCAACTCTTCGCATGAGGTGGCCAAAGTACTGGAGTTTCAGCTTTAGCATCATTCCTTTCAAAGAAATCCCAGGGCTGATCTCCTTCAGAATGGACTGGTTGGAAAATCTGTATACACAGACTCTAACAGGAAACAACATGGGAGAATTTTACGAGTGGAAATCTTAATAATAGAGTTGTTATGCATAAAACAGAAGGCATCAACTTGCTGTACAATAGAGCAGTTAAGGGCTAAAGCCCTGAAGTCAGGTTGTCCCCATTCAAATCCCACCTCTAATTTCTGTGTAACGTAAGCAAGCTATTTAGCCTCCATATGACTCAATTTCTGTATCTATGAAGTTGGCATCGGAGAAGGCAATGGCACCCCACTCCAGTACTTTTGCCTGGAAAATACCATGGACAGAGGAGCCTGGTAGGCTGCAGTCCATGGGGTCGCTAGAGTCAGACACGACTGAGCGACTTCACTTTCACTTTTCACTTTCATGCACTGGAGAAGGAAATGGCAACCCACTCCAGTGTTCTTGCCTGGAAAATTCCGGGGACGGGGGAGCCTGGTGGGCTGCCGTCTATGGGGTCACACAGAGTCGGACACGACTGAAACGACATAGCAGCAGCAGAAGTTGGCATAATAAGGGTCCTTAATAAAACTGCAACAAGGATTAAATTAGAAAACAGGTGTAAACCAATGAGCACAATGATTGGCACACAGTAAATATTTATTACTAGCTAGTTGTATAACTATTATCCTCTACCTAAAACTGCTTTGTGGCACCACACTAGCAGAAGTGTCAAAAAAAATCACCTGAAGGAGTTAAATTAAGAAATTATGTTCTCACTCGTTGATGGGACTAGATAATCCTAATGCCCATCATACAACATTCAGCAAATATAATAACCTCGAAGCCAACACCAAAGAACCACAAATTAAATCATTAAAAATTAGTAAAGCATAAAGGTGACTACTAATCTACTCACTTGAGCTCAGAGATCTAATTACTAATAATTAGATTACAGTATTAAGTGACTAATGAATTTCTTCTACACTATACTGCTACTTCTCAGGTGGCTCAGTGGTAAACAATCCATCTGCAGTTCAGGAGACACGGGTTCCAGGATTCAATCTCTGGGTTGCAAAGATCCCCTGGATGAGGAAATGGCACACCACTCCAGTATTCTTGCCTGGGAAATCCCATGGACAGAGGAGCCTGGTGGGCTACAGTGCAAGTGAAATAAAGTGAAAGTGCTCAGTCATGTCCGCTCTTTGCGACCCCATGGACTATACACCACCAGGCTTCTCTGTCCACCAGATTTCTCAGGCAAGAATACTAGAGTGAGTTGCCATTTCCTTCTCCAGGGGATCTTCCTGACTCAGGGATTAAATATGTTCTCCTGCACTGCAAGCAGATTCTTTATCATCTGAGCCACCATGGAAGCCCATGGGGTCACAAAAGAGTTGTGCATGACTTAGCGACTAAACAACAACATATTGCTAATAAAGTGATCTTGAGGGGCAACCATGATAAACTATACAATGTCTAAAAGAATCAAGAACCATCAACTATTCTGTGAACACAGCGATTCAATATGCCCCCCTAACCCCCGATAGCTCTAGTGGCTGGTGAGAAGGGAAATATATTCGAGATAGTAGCTATTCAAAACAGCTTCATTCTCTCTTGTTCCAGTGAGTAAAATGATCTACTGCTGCTGCTGCTGCTAAGTCGCTTCAATTGTGTCTGACTCTGTGCGACCCCATAGACGGCAGCCCACGAGGCTCCCCCGTCCCTGGGATTCTCCAGGCAAGAACACTGGAGTGGGTGGCCATTTCCTTCTCCAATGCATGAAAGTGAAAAGGGAAAGTGAAGTCACTCAGTCGTGTCCGACTGTTAGCTACCCATGGACTGCATCCTACCAGGCTCTTCCATCCATGGGATTTTCCAGGCAAGAGTACTGGAGTGGGGTGCCATTGCCTTCTCCGATGATCTACTGCAGATAATTCTAAATGTTTGGTTTGCTTTTGACCTTGACAGCCTAAGAAAACCTAAGTAGTTCAGGGAAGGTAACACCTTTATCTAAAACCTCTCAACTGGAGATGAAAAGGAAACCTTCTCAAGAATGCTTGAATGCTTATACTATCCCCAAGGGAGAAACTATTTGAGCCTGAACTGTTAACTGGCAGCCTGCACCTTCAGTATCACCTGAACAGGCTTCCAGCACAGGAATGTAATAACTACTTATTAGGTAGCCACTAATTTACTCTTCATTTCAAAGCAGCCTTTTTAATCTAGGTTAAAAAAAAAATGAAACTGTCTAAATGTTGTTTTGTTGTTTTTTTTGCAGCAGATGGAAATGTATTTTATCATTACTCTCTCCATTATTCTTTTCAGCCTGCAAAAATCTGTGGTAGTAAAGCAAAGAAATAAAAGAGTTTGGATGATTTTAATCAAAGCTTGGATTCTACCCCTGCCCTGTAGCATGCTGTAATATGAGGAATGTTCCTGCTTCACATTCCAAAAGAAATGAATTTTTATGTGAACACCCCCCTCATATTACCTGTCACTTCTCTTTTCATTGTTGTTTCTATTCATACAGCAAATATTAGACATCTACTTCTTTATGCTAGATGCTACATTAATTATAGTACCATCCTTGGGAAACAAACAAAAATAACACATTTATCAGTAATAAACTGATTGCATTAATAAAAGTTTAAAGTGGAGCAAATGAATCATAAAACACTTTCAGGAGTACAAGGATATACAAAACAAAAAAATTCTAGACTCAACATGCTGCTCATACTCTCTAAAAAGTACTGTAGGTACAGGCCCCAAAATATTTCAGGTGCTTTTCAAATGCAGAGGAAAACAGTGTATAACCAAAAGCAGATGGGTTTTAAAATTAGTTCCACCATTTACAAGTAGTATAAACTTACACAAATGATTTACTCTCTCCAAACTTAGCTCACCTCTAAAAGTGAAATATAAATATTTACCTTATATAAAGGTTGTTACAAGGACTGAATATCAGATCAGATCAGATCAGATCAGTCACTCAGTCATGTCCCACTCTTTGCGATCCCATGAATCGCAGCATGCCAGGCCTCCCTGTCCATCACCAACTCCCAGAGTTCACTCAGACTCACGTCCATCGAGTCGGTGATGCCATCCAGCCATCTCATCCTCTGTCGTCCCCTTCTCCTCCTGCCCCCAATCCCTCCCAGCATCAGAGTCTTTTCCAACGAGTCAACTCTTCGCATGAGGTGGCCAAAGTACTGGAGTTTCAGCTTTAGCATCATTCCCTCCAAAGAAATCCCAGGGCTGATCTTCAGAATGGACTGGTTGGATCTCCTTGCAGTCCAAGGGACTCTCAAGAGTCTTCTCCAACACCACAGTTCAAAAGCATCAATTCTTAGGCACTCAGCCTTCTTCACAGTCCAACTCTCACATCCATACATGACCACAGGAAAAACCATAGCCTTGACTAGACGAACCTTTGTTGGCAAAGTAATGTCTCTGCTTTTGAATATGCTATCTAGGTTGGTCATAACTTTCCTTCCAAGGAGTAAGCGTCTTTTAATTTCATGGCTGCAGTCACCATTTGCGGTGATTTTGGAGCCCCCAAAAATAAAGTCTGACACTGTTTCCACTGTTTCCCCATCTATTTCCCATGAAGTGGTGGGACTGGATGCCATGATCTTCGTTTTCTGAATGTTGAGCTTTAAGCCCACTTTTTCACTCTCCTCTTTCACTTTCATCAAGAGGCTTTTGAGTTCCTCTTCACTTTCTGCCATAAGGGTGGTGTCATCTGCATATCTGAGGTTATTGATATTTCTCCCAGCAATCTTGATTCCAGCTTGTGTTTCCTCCAGTCCAGCATTTCTCATGATGTACTCTGCATATAAGTTAAATAAACAGGGTGAGCCTTGATGAACTCCTTTTCCTATCTGGACCCAGTCTGTTGTTCCATGTCCAGTTTGAACTGTTGCTTCCTGACCTGCATACAAATTTCTCAAGAGGCAGATCAGGTGGTCTGGTATTCCCATCTCTTTCAGAATTTTCCACAGTTTATTGTGAGCCACACAGTCAAAGGCTTTGGCATAGTCAATAAAGCAGAAATAGATGTTTTTCTGGAACTCTCTTGCCTTTTCTATGATCCAGCGGATGTTGGCAATTTGATCTCTGGTTCCTCTGCCTTTTCTAAAACCAGCTTGAACATCAGGAAGTTCACGGTTCACATATTGCTGAAGCCTGGCTTGGAGAATTTTGAGCATTACTTTACTAGCGTGTGAGATGAGTGCAATTGTGCAGTAGTTTGAGCATTCTTTGGCATTGCCTTTCTTTGGGATTGGAATGAAAACTGACCTTTTCCAGTCCTGTGGCCACTGCTGAGTTTTCCAAATTTGCTGGCACATTGAGTGCAGCACTTTCACAGCATCATCTTTCAGGATTTGGAATAGCTCAACTGGAATTCCATCACCTCCACTAGCTTTGTTTGTAGTGATGCTTTCTAAGGCCCACTTGACTTCACATTCCAGGATGTCTGGCTCTAGGTCAGTGATCACACCATCATGATTATCTGGGTCGTGAAGATCTTTTTTGTACAGTTCTTCTGTGTATTCTTGCCATCTCTTCTTAATATCTTCTGCTTCTGTTAGGTCCATACCATTTCTGTCCTTTATCAAGCCCATCTTTGCAGGAAATGTTCCCTTGGTATCTCTGATTTTCTTGAAGAGATCCCTAGTCTTTCCCAGTCTGTTGTTGTCCTCTATTTCTTTGCATTGACCACTGAAGAAGGCTTTCTTATCTCTTCTTGCTATTCTTTGGAACTCTGCATTCAGATGTTTATGTCTTTCCTTTTATCCTTTGCTTTTCACTTCTCTTCTTTTCACAGCTATTTGTAAGGCCTCCCCAGACAGCCATTTTGCTTTTTTTGCCATTTCTTTTCTATGGGAATGGTCTTGATCCCTGTCTCCTGTACAATGTCACAAACCTCATTCCATAGTTCATCAGGCACTCTATCTATCAGATCTAGGCCCTTAAATCTATTTCTGACTTCCACTGTATAATCCTAAGGGATTTGATTTAGGTCATACCTGAATGGTCTAGTGGTTTTCCCTACTTTCATCAGTTTAAGTCTGAATTTGGCAATAAGGAGTTCATGGTCTGAGCCACAGTCAGCTCCTGGTCTTGTTTTTGCTGACTGTATAGAGCTTCTCCATCTTTGCCTGCAAAGAATATAATCAATCTGATTTTGGTGTTGACCATCTGGTGATGTCCATGTAGAGAGTCTTCTCTTGTGTTGTTGGAAAAGGGTGTTTGTTATGACCAGTGCATTTTCTTGGCAAAACTCTATTAGTCTTTGCCCTGCTTCATTCCATATTCCAAGGCCAAATTTGCCTGTTACTCCAGGTGTTTCTTGACTTCCTACTTTTGCATTCCAGTCCCCTATAATGAAAAGGACCCCTTTTTTGAGTGTTAGTTCTAAAAGGTCTTGTAGGTCTTCATAGAACTGTTCAACTTCAGCTTCTTCAGCGTTACTGGTTGGGGCATAGACTTGGATTACTGTGATATTGAATGGTTTGCCTTGGAAATGAACAGAGATCATTCTGTCGTTTTTGAGATTGCATCCAAGTACTGCATTTCGGACTCTTGTTGACCATGATGGCCACTCCATTTCTTCGGAGGGATTCCTGCCTGCAGGAGTAGATATAATGGTCATCTGAGTTAAATTCACCCATTCCAGTCCATTTCAGTTCGCTGATTCCTAGAATGTCGACATTCACTCTTGCCATGTCTTGTTTGACCACTTCCAATTTGCCTTGATTCATGGACCTGACATTCCAGGTTCCTATGCAATATTGCTCTTTACAGCATTGGACCTTGCTTCTATTACCAGTCACATCCACAGCTGGGTATTGATTTTGCTTTGGCTCCATCCCTTCATTCTTTCTGGAGTTATTTCTCCACTGATCTCCAGTAGCATATTGGGCACCTACTGACCTGGGGAGTTTCTCTTTCAGTATCCTATCATTTTGCCTTTTCATACTGTTCATGGGGTTCTCAACACAAGAATACTGCAGTGGTTTGCCATTCCCTGGCCTCGGGCACAGGTTGCTCCTCCCGGCCGCCGCCCCTGGCCTCGGGCATGGGGGCGTGGGGTAGCTCCTCCCAGCCACCGCCCCTGACCTCAGATGCTGGGTATCTTCTCTCCGCCGCCCCTCCCTGACCTCGGACACGGGGTAGCTCCTCTCGGCCGTTCTTGCACCGTTGCAGTGTGGCACTCTCGCCGCTGCCCAACCTTGGACGTGGGGTAACTCCTCTTGGCTGCCGCCTTTCGGGCATGGGGTCCTCCCGGCTTCTGCCCCTGACCTCGGACGTGGGGTGGCTCCTCTCACCTGAGCTATGGCGCGCCATGTCGCAGCCGCCTGCGCTATAGGATTAAATATAATATATATTAAATGCCCAGTGTAGCGCCTGGCATATAGTATTGAATACATTATCAATATATAGAGACTAGTATTATTAGAGACATTTTCAACAACAGGACACACTTAGTAGTGACTTTTACTCCCTGATGGAAAAAATTCATCATGTCACTTAAAACTGTTCTGAAAAACAAAGTAAAATCATAAGTTTCATAGATGAACACATAATTTGACAACATTTAAATAAGGAGAATTTCTTTTGACAAGTTGGAAGACAAGAACCTGAACTAAGAGATGAGTTATATTTCACAAGAAGAGTATCTAACTAAACAAACAAAAAACATATAGCGACATTACAGAGGGAAGGCCTGGAGAAGGAAGAGTCAAGAAGTAGCTATCCCTATTGGTCAAACATCTTGTCTCTTCCTCTTATTCTTTCTCAATTTCTGGAGGGAAGAAATATGTTCTCACAGAAATTGGGAATCAAAAAAAAAAAAAAAAAAGGAAGTCAGAAGGAATAAAGGAAACATGCCATCTCTAAATATGAAACCATCTGTTATTTCTCTGAGTTGACAGGTTTTTTTGTTTAGTTTCATAAATTTCACTTTACATCTAACTTACATAATATACCTTGTGATTAGGTCTATCAATCATTCCACTCCTACTCTGAATTAACTTAATCAAATAATTACACATTAGCTATCAGATATGAGAGAAACGGAGATTTCATTTGGAGGAGAGATTAAAAGACAAAAGAAAGAAAAACAAGTGTTATGAATGCATAGGGCACTTGTGAGCTGAGAAAGCATCATTATCCAATGGAGGAAATAACAGCCAGGAAAGGAAGAAATTGCAGGCGAGTGTGCATCAGAGAACAAACACTAATGATCAACACAGCATTTACTTTTTTGAGACAATAATTACCAGCATGTCTCACTGACCAAATGCTACTGTAGACCACCAATACTTATCAACTGTAGGACTGTGAAACAGAATACCATACAATTTGAAACACTGGGGCCTGAAAATAAAAAGCTGTTCTATCTTATGATCAAACTATAGAAAAATCAAAAATCACTAAAATGTAATGTTTATTTAGTTGCATCTTTGGGGGAAAAAATAAGGATCTCTAGAAAGAAAGAGTCAAATTCACTTCTCCTTAAAGGCCTCTTTCAAGCTTTTCTGAACTCCTTTGCTTATGAATGTAGACATACAACACATTTCTCAGTTTAAATTTAAAAGCCTAGCATATAAAATTGTGCACAGAACCTCTCTTTCACCTCTAAGTGTTCCAAGAAAGAACTCTTTTTTAACAGATCTTCAAGCACTGCAAAGGCTCCTTCGAATGATAACATACTAAGTCACTCCAAGTTAAGTGTAAACTTTACCAGCCTCTGAACACTAGTGCAATGGTTTCCAGGTCTGGTTCAGAAACAGTCGCAGTAAAGTTGAGACAGATACTCTAAGCCTCATATTTAGCCCATGGGACTTCCCTGACGGTCCAGTGATTATAATCTGTGCTTCCACTTCCGGGGGCACAAGTTCAATCCCTGGTCAAGGAACTAAGATTCTGTATGCCCTAAGACACAGCCAAAAAACAAACCAAAAAACCCATAAGCCTACACACTGAAAAAATCTGTCACTTGATTACCAAGTCTATATTCTTAAGTGTTTTTCTATCTTAACACACAATTAACATAGAAAATTCCTTTTTTTTTTTTAAACCAGTTATCTTTGGAGTTGACATCCATCAAATAGTTTGCTTTTTTCTCAAAACTAAAAGAAATAACCCTCTGAAGAGGAAAGTGAGAAGTTACTCCAAAATCTTATACTTTCCACTTCCCTTCCCAACCATATCTTCACAATTAAATTCCAAAGAGTGTTGGGGGTGGGGGAAAGGCATCAAAGTTAATTGGAGATAGTGCTGTTAGAAAAATACATCCTTTTAATTTGATGAGATGGAATTTTGAAATTGAAATATGGTCTCCCCCCAAAAAGTGCACAGTTTATTCAAAAAAGAGCTAACCTGAGGATCACAGAGGTAGAGAAGTACTAAACAGAGTCAGAGACCTGCACCTGCCCAGAAGTAAGAAACCTGAAACAAGAAGCATGCTGAGGAGTCCCCTAGTGTTTCTTGTTAATATAATTTTCTCCTTTGTTGAGAGGAGAATACCATATACAAGTGCATATGTATGGAATCTAGAAAGATGGTACTGAAGAACCTACCTACAGGGCAGCAACGGAGATACAGACAAAGAAAACAGACTTACGGACAGGGGAGGAAGGAGAGGGTGAGACACACTGAGAGAGCAGCACTGAAGCATACACATTACCGTACGTACAACAGATACAGCCAGTGGAAATCTGCCGTAGGACGCAGGTAGCTCAAATCTGGTGCTCTGCGACAGCCTAGAGGGGTGTGGTGGGGTGGGAGGTGCGAGGGAGGTTCAAGACAGAGGGGACAAATATACCTTTGACTGATTCATGCCAATGTATGGCAGAAACCAACACAATATTGTAAAGCATTTACCCTCTAATTAAAAATAAATTAAAAATACTTGGGGGAAAAGGCACGATAAAGAGCAATGGAGGAGATGTAAAGAATAAGGAAGTAGGGAAAAAAGGATCTCACTCTAGACCCTCAGCCAATTGCTATGACATAATAAAATAAATGCTATTGTTTACTGAATCCTATGTGCCAGACGTTGCTAAGCACATTACACACAGTATCCCCTTTACTCCTTATAACAACTATGTGCATCCAGGTATTATGATTTTACAGATAAGGAAGCTCAGATTATACCTGAAACCTGGCAACCTTCTAAAGGATCCCTTTACATCCTACAACTTTTCTCTATGCCCCAAGGTCCTTAAAATTCCCTCCTAGAGGAATTCCAAACCCTTGCCCTATGCGGGTTTACAGAGAGCACTTGAGTTACAACAGCTACATTCTTCTCTATTCTCAATCTCCTCAACAAAGAAAGCTTTCAGTAACTTATCTTGGTCCAAGTGTTACCTACTCTTAAGATCCTTGGGAATATCCCCTGTGAATCATCCAGTGGCTAGGCTGTATTGTATTTCCTAGTAAAATCTCTTCAAGCCCCGGGGGTATCCCATGTCACTGTGTGCCCCAGATGGATGCGTCGTCCAGTTGGAAATATCTTACAGTATCACACTTCTCTCTGCCCTCCCCCTCCTTTCAGTGTCATTGAATGGCATGAATTTCACCACTATTCTCTCAACTATTAATTCATATTCACTCCCTTAAATAAGACTCAAAATGACTTTCTCTTCAGAAAACCTGCCCATGATTAGCATCATTTAACTGTAACCATTCTGGTGGCAGAAAAGGCCCTGGATTGGAAACCAGAACTGGATAGATCTGGCTTCTAATCTTGGTTCTTTTACAGTAGGATATGTTACCAGGCAATGGCACCCCACTCCAGTACTCTTGCTTGGAAAATCCCATGGACGGAGGAGCCTGTAAGGCTGCAATCCATGGGGTCGCTAAGAGTCAGACATGACTGAGCGACTTCACTTTCACTTTTTACTTTCATGCATTGGAGAAGGAAATGGCAGCCCACTCCAGTGTTCTTGCCTGGAGAATCCCAGGGACGGGGGAGCCTGGTGGGCTGCCATCTACAGGGTCGCACAGAGTCGGACACGACTGAAGTGACTTAGCATAGCATAGCATGTTACCAGGGCAAATCACTCCACTTTTCCGAGACTAGTTTCTCAACTGTTAATGAAGGGAATTAGACTAAATATGTTCAAGACTAATTCCTAGATCTACATTTTTTTTTTCCTATAAAAAGGCTACCAAAAGCCATTAACTTGTAAAAACAGAAAAACTGTTATGATATGATTAAACTTACTTAAGGCATCTTACATTTTTAAAAAATTAATATACAACATATTAAAACCACAAAAACAGAGAAAAACGTAAATTTCAAAGGGTGACAAGGTGGATTAAGTTGTCCATTTTCCATTCTCTATTTGACACATGACTGAAAACCCAGGTAATCCCTTAAAGACTACTAGGCTATGAACATACAGACTTTCCTATTAACTAATCACTACTGCAATATTTCATACACCACATATTTGTTTAATACACCAAAAGTATTCCACATACTAACTGTGAAGATTAGTCTTATCTGTCAACTTTGCCAGGTTATAGTACCCAGTCACTTAATCAAACATTAATTTAGGTGTTACTGTAAAGGTATTATGTAGATGTGGTTAATATCTACAGTAAGTTGACTTTAAGTAAAGAAGATTACCCTTGACAATGTGGGTGGGACACATCTAATCAGTCGAAGGGCTTAAGAGTAAGAGTTTTCCCAGAGAAAGAATCCTATCTCAATACTGAAGCATCACCTGACCTTAAATCTGGCAGTCTTTCCTACAAATTTTGAACTTGTCCCCCCACCATGTCATGAGTCAATTCACAAAAACAAATCTCTTTTTAAAAACACACATATGCACTACAAATGAGAGTGGTTTTGTTTCTCTTGAGAACCCTGACTGCTACACTAACATACTAAATACTCAAACTAGTATTTTCTTTTTTAAGTAAGAATTAACAGATGTCTGTTTCTTGTAACCTCTTTAAAATATTAAAGCATTTTAAATAAGTATTCAGAATGTTACCACAATGATTATCTCACTGTGCTTTTCTTTATTAAAATACATAGGAAGAAAAAGAATAGTGATGTTTTCCACATTGAACTGTTAAATTCCAAAACTGACTTCAGAAAATTCTGAGATTCAACTTTTTTTCTCATTTTCATGGCCTTCAAAGAGTTTTGTAACTAGACATTATATAACATTACTGAAGAAAGTCACTTACAGCCCAATTTTAAAGACTAAGGAATCAGGCAAAGAGAAGTAGTAGACTTTGCAGTACTTTATTGAGGTATATTTACAGAATCAAGCTGGGAATTTTCCAGCTCTAAGTTTTATTGTTGATTCATCAACTAGTTAGCCCGCCATGGTACACTGACACAGAAAAAGATCTTAGAATCCCAAGATACACAGAAACTACTAAAGACATAGAATGACATATTTAGAAATATCAGTTCATATGCTGGTTCCATTCAAAAAGTGTTACTGATTCTAGGTACCTATAAACTTTTTTTCTGTAAAGGGTGAGTAGTATTTAGGCCTTGCAGGCCATAAAGTCTCATTGGCAACTACTCAGCCCTGCCATTGTAGCCCTAAGGCAACCAATGAGAGTACATAAATGAATGAGTATGGCTGATATTCCAATAAAACTTGATTTACTAAAACAGGCCAGATGTGGCCTGTGGACCATAGTTTGCTAAGCTCTGATTTATACACATGAAATCAAGGAGCTAGAAAAGACCCTGGAGATCATATGGCAAACTCCCATTCAATGCCAAGATATCTCTATATCCAACACCAGTGACCATCTGGCTCAGAATAGGTTCTATAAATGAACTGTTTTCCAAGCTAGATTGGTTATTCCTCAATAAGTAACTTCATGCTTTTTGGATAGGATATTTTCCTACAGTGTGGAACTATCTAGAGCACTGTAGGTCATTTAGCATTCCCGGTTTCATGAACAGTCACAAATACATATCCATCACTATGACAACCTAAACCTTCCCCACATGTTCCCAAACCTCATAAGGTGGGGGTATTGGTACCCAGTGGATGAAGATATATTGCACTATCTTGAGATGGGATATGTGGCAGCTGTCCACACAGCCATTTCCCCTTCTACCTAGGGCAGACATGACTAATCAATCACAATACTATTTCCTACTGAGGTTGGACTTTGCCTCAGAATGTTTAATACAATGCTCAAGGCAACCATCACCAATGAACCAGAACTGTGACGTTAAAACATAGTTGTTATCCCTAATCTAAAAAGATAGTTCTACACACACACACACACACACACTGAAAAGAAACTGGCTTCCTTTAAGCTTATGAAGCTGAAAAATAATATGATTTAATTTTAAACCCTATGGGATGTTTTGAAAGTTTGTGTGAACATTTCTTGGTTTTGACAATGACTGGGGCCACGGAGGGCACTTGGCACATTGAGAAATGAGGGGCACTGCTATACACCAGAGGATAATCCTGCATCCTCCTCGATTGTTTAATATCCCACTAGAAATAGACCTGTTTAAATTATCTAAGTCTAGACTCTAACTCCATTTAACATACAAACAGGAATTCTTTTTCACATTTTTAATAATACATAAGCTTGCCCAAAGTGTAATTGCTCTGAAAGTCAAGGCAAGACTGTATTTAAATTTTTTTCTGAATTTTGCCAAGAGTTAATTCAACATTTTGGAAAATCATCTCAATGACTGCAATAGAATTCAGTGTATGTAAGTACAATTTATCTGAATAAACCTGAATTTTTACTTATTTCAGTCACAATAACTCCAGACACAGGTAACAAAGTTAACCACTTGCTATGTATAGAGCATATATGTTTTGAAAAATATATATAATGACTTTATTTCTCCTTTATATTTACAGTTAGAACATTATGTTCATTTCTTTTCAGTCAGTTTTCCAAGTAGTTACAATATATCTATGAATTCACTTTAGCATAGTAAAGGGGGGACTACAAGACATTTGTTTTTATTGGGTCTGCCAGGTTAAGGACCACTGGTCTAAACTAATGAAATCTTTTTGACCAAATTTCACTAACAAAGACACTAATCTTGCCCACAATTTTGAAACAAATCTAACGTGTTTCAAGAGTTTAAACACAACTTTCACTGGCTAGCTGAAGTCATTTTTACAGAAAAAAACAGATCTCTCAATGTAGGTGCAATTTCTGTATCTCCTCTCCCCTGCTGTATTAAATACACAAGAAATGGCTTAGGACCTCTAAGTCTTCCAGCACACTGGAGCTGTCACTGTGATTATTTCCAACCAATTGTGAAGAGAACTGGCAGTGTTACAGAGTCAATGAAAGAACCCAGTCATCACCGAGGCAACTGCCCTTGAGCATCAGACAGAAAGATTCTACTCTAAGCCAGTCCATTTTCCACATTCAATTATGTTATTGAGAGCTGTCTCTTGTTCTGCACAGAACAGCTCTAGAACCGCATTCAAGAGGGCAGAAATGTTCAGTATATGCAACTGTAACAGATTACTAGATTAAAAATGTTAAGGTTTGACATTGACTGAAAGTGGAAATAATCTCCCACATAAGTCTACATATTATACACACACATGTATAATGGACTAAGGCCAACGGCAAGCCTAGTTTCTAAGAATGTTAATTATTGTTTCCAAGTACAAGTCTCTCTAAACACCTTTTTATAGTTCATGGCAGTTTTAAGTCTTAGAGTGTGAATCGTGCTCATGCTCAGTGGCTAAGTCGTGTCAGATTCTTTGAGAACCCATGGACTATAGCCCACCAGGCTCCTCTGTCCATGGGATTTTTCCAGATAAGACTACTGGAGTGGGCTCGCATTCCTTCTCCAAGAGATCTTCCCAACCCAGAGACGGAACCCGCATCTCCCGCACTGGCAAGTGGATTCTTAACACTGAGCCACCAGGGAAGCCCTAGAGTGTAAGTAAGAGCCCATCAGTTCAGTTCAGTCGCTCAGTCGTGTCCAACTCTTTGCGACCCCGTGAATCACAGCACACCAGACCTCCCTGTCCATCACCAACTCCTGGAGTTCACTTAAACTCATGTCCATCAAGTTGGTGATGCCATCCAGCCATTTCATCCCCTGTCATCCCCTTCTCCTCCTGCCCCCAATCCCTCCCAGCATCAGGGTCTTTTCCAATGAGTCAACTCTTCGCACAAGGTGGCCAAAGTATTGGAGTTTCAGCTTCAGCATCAGTCCTTCCAATAAACACCCAGGACTGATCTCCTTTAGGATGGACTGGTTGGATCTCCTTACAGTCCAAGGGACTCTCAAAAGTCTTCTCCAAGTTCTCCAAGTCTTCTCCAAGTTGAACCACAGTTCAAAAACATCAATTCTTCGGCACTCAGCTTTCTATACAGTCCAACTCTCACATCCATGCATGACCACTGGAAAAACCATAGCCTTGACTAGACGGAACTTTGTTGGCAAAGTAATGTCTCTGCTTTTTAATATGCTATCTAGGTTGGTCATAACTTTCCTTTCAAGGAGTAAGTGTCTTTTAATTTCATGGCTGCAATCACCATCTGCAGTGATTTTGGAGCCCAGAAAACTAAAGTCTGACACTGTTTCCACTGTTCCCCCATCTATAGTCTTTAAGTATCTCAAAGACTAAATCCCAAAGCAACACCGTAAACATAAGTAAGGGTGGGTCCCAGATACTTTCTTTAAACCAAGTTTCCAACTATTCTAGGTTAAGTGGTGACATTCAGTTTTGAGAGCTAAGAGAGACAGGCACGTTGGAACTCTTCAGAGACATGCATGTAAAAGTGAGTGGAAGGAAGAGGAAAAAATAACAGCAAGGCTTTGAAATGGTCTATAAGTAATTCTTGAGTCTCCCAGGGAATAAGGCAACCAGGTCCAGGGAACTAGCACTTCTCACATTTCTCTGCAGAGAACTTTCTATATGACCCACTTCTAAACCTACAAGGTGCATTAGCTACTTAGCCACAAATAGCCCAAAGCCAGCCCTGACTCAACACAATCTCAGAGAAATAAGTATTATAAATAGAGAGGACAAAGCTGAAAACGATGGCTAATACACAAACAAGAATACTGAGACCAATGTATGTCTTTATAAGCTAAAATGCTGAATAGCTGAAACACAGGTAGGATAAAATTAAATAGGGAGTAAGTGTAAAGTTATGCATTTCAATTTAAAAATC
Source organism: Bos grunniens (assembly GCF_055505025.1). Taxonomy (NCBI): domain Eukaryota; kingdom Metazoa; phylum Chordata; class Mammalia; order Artiodactyla; family Bovidae; genus Bos; species Bos grunniens. The sequence goes on from NC_141180.1 coordinate 54,798,016, forward strand.
AGCTCTACAGGTACAAGGACCACACTAACAGAGAGTTCCTGCAGAAATGTAGGGGGCTTTGGCTTACCAAATGCTTAATATAAGAGCAAGATGTGTCTGCTTGGATATTAACACAATTTTGGACAAAAAGGGTATGGTATCCACCTTACAGGAAGTTAACGGTCCCACTATTTGCTGCCTTGATCAGACACCTAAACTAGTGTAGACAGTTATGGAAGCTGAATTTTCAAAATACTGACAATCTACTGCATCCAGAATAAGACAACTGGGTTAGTGAGAGATCTAGATATTGGCATTATTTAACCTGAAGAAGAGATAATAAGACATAATTATCTTTAAATACGTGACAAAACTTTACATAGCAAAGAGGAAATAGTTCTTCTGTGTCTCTCTACAACTAAAACCAACTAGATTTTTTAAAAATACACACAATAGGTAATTTGGATCTGTTGCATAAAAAGGAAGTGAACACCTAGTCACTCTATGTATTCAGGCAAGGGCCTAAAGTCCTTTGGGATAAGAAGTGTTATCAGGGTACCCAAATCAGGTAGAAGAATGGATTAAGGGACTGTTACAGGTTCATCCAATTCTGCAATAACATTCTTTTAAGTGCAGAAGAAAAAGTACAGGCTGAGGCAACAGACTCTTTATTTCCCTAGTAGCAAGTTACGTTAGAGAAAGGAGAGAAGAAATAAGACAGCCAAGTGATTTTAAGGTACATTTTAAAATACATGGTATGTAAGGACCTCAAAGTGAGATGCGGTGAAAAAGAGAACTGTATTTAGGGTTGGAAGACTTTTCCTTTAAAATGGTGAACAGCTGAAACACAGGTGGGATAAAATTTAACAGGAAGCAAGTGTAAAGTCATGAATCTCAATTTAAAATTCAGTTATACAAGTGCAGTGTTTTCATTCAAAAATGCTGAATAGCTGCATCCCAGTTCCAGCCCAGCCTAGCCAGTCAGTGAACCTTTCTGTGGCTTAAGTTTTTCTACCTCTGAACTAAGGATACCACCTCTCCTGCCTCAAGGATCAAAGGACCAAATAAGAGAAGCACTACCTAAATAATTTATACAGAACTTATCACTGTTATTGCTCTACATTAGTCTGACTCTTCTAAGCTCTGTTCACCTGACTTTAAAAAGGATATGAAAAACCTATTATCATAAAAATCAACCAAGTTCAGACCTTGTGATTTAAGTAGAGACACAGAAAGCATGTTTTGAGTAGAAAACCTCAAGGAAAAGAGAGTCTTATCCAAAGAATAGTAACAAGGTATTTTATAGAATAAGTTGTGTGTTCTTCTAAAGAATGCTGTTCAGCTGTTTTCTATAGGAAAAGGAAATGAGATTTAGAAGAGGTGGACTTAAATGGTTGCAAGCAAGATTACAGGCAGGTCTAGAGAATAACATTTTACATGCTTTTTTTGAGATCAAATGAAACGAATCCAACATGTCAGGATGATAAGACCCTGGAAGAGGCTATAGAGATTTAGAACTCAAAACCTACTTGTCCTGGATTGGTCAACATTTAATATCCTTAAGGGAGTCAAATCAGATTATTTCCCAAGGTCCTTTCCAGCTCTAGAACTCAGAGTTAGAACTAATAAAAAACTTTACTAGGAAAAGAAATAAAGTTAGCAGTTATACTTGGGAGCATGTTTTATATGAGCTTTCTACTTTCATCAAAGTGCTCTTACTTAAGTGATAAAGCAAATAAGGTAAAATGTTAAAAATAGGTGAATCTGAGTTAACTATACAGGTGGTTCCCTGTACTATTTTTATTTTTGCAACTTTATTCAATTACTATGAAATAGTCATTATTTAGGTTTAAAATATTAGGAGTTGACTAATACTGCTTATCTTACTAGTTCTTGTGGGAAAGCCTATAACTTGCTTATGTATCACTTCCTAGGGCCTGCCCGCCCTCCTCTGCTGTAATTAACACAAGTTCACTCATAAATAGTGCTTGGTCTTCTGGCATCTACAGTGTTCTCATCAATCCCAATGTTTACTTCCTCTCAATTTTGCAAATAAACTTCAATATTTGTTTTTTATTCACATGTCCTTTTAATTTGTTTTTTAATTAAAGAATAATTGCTTTACAATGTTGTGTTGGTTTATGCCATACAACAATGCAAATCAAAATTGTGTGTGTGTGTGTGTGTATGTGTGTGTGCGCGCGTGTGCACGCACACGTGTATCTGGAGAACGGAACGGCAACCCACTCCAGTTTTCTGGCCTGGAGAATTCCATGGATGTATTTCTGTGTGTGTGTGTGTGTGTGTGTGTGTGTGTGCCTGGAGAATTTCATGGATGGATGTGTGTGTGTGTGTGTGTGTGTGTGTGTGTGTGTAGAAGGGAACAGCAACCCACTCCAGGATTCTGACCTGGAGAATTCCATGGACTGTATAGTCCATGGGGTCGCAAAGAGTCAGATACTACTGAGTGACTTGCACACATATACACACATACATATATATTGTCTCCCTCTTGTCTTGCCTGGAGAACCCCATGGACTAGCGGAGCCTGGTGGGCTACAGTCCATGGGATGGCAAAGAGTTGGACAGGACTAAGTGACTGACACTTCTTGAACCTTCAATCCTTCCCTTAAACCTCTCCAACACTCCTAATTACCATATAAACTTTTACTTCCCAGCCTGTGCCAGGTCATTCTCACAGAGGTGGGAGAGATGGAAGGCATTTTTTTCCCTGCCCACTACAGGCAATGAGGGAGCACACTGTCAGCAGGGTATTTTAAAACAATAATAAAAGCAACTAAAAGTCTTTCTGTTTCTTATCATCACCAGGCACTGGCAATATGAAACAACCTTAATGTTTAGACACTCCTTCCAACCACTGCAGACAGCTTCAAACATTACCCCTTACCATGTCACCAGTAATGGTCAGCCTCTTCAACCTCTGCCCAAATCTTTTATCCAATAGTTTTTCTTTACCTTGGAATCTCAAAATAAAAACAAAAGCTAATAATAAGAACAACAAATATTAAAAGCAATCAGTGTACTTTCTACAATATTTGTAACTGTGAAGCGTATCATTATCACTTTAATAGAAAAGCTCATATAAAATCTAATGTGATGACTCTCTCAAACAGAACGAAGTAGAGTCTCTAGATATCACCTCAATCAATTATGATTTAGCATTAAAACTATTTTTCAAACAACAATAATGTAAACAAGTGGTTCACAGCCATAACCCAATGCCTGGAGACTGGAAAATTTGCCAAGATTTATGGGCTCAGACTCAGCACAATGAACAAGGCTCTACTAACATAACTGCAGTCCTTTCGGCCTCTGTTCGCCTTGCATCATACGGAGGGCCATGTCATCATAGTCACTATGAAAAAAAAGGTCTAACTCAGAGAAGAAAAAGGACAGAAAGAGCTTTTAAAAGAAGGGGTCGACTATGCCTCCGTTAATCTTGCCAAGGGCCTGCATCAAAGGCAGTACACAGTTGGATGGTAAAATCAGCAGATCAACACTCTGCTTGGTATCCCCCTGTTCAAAGCTGTACTCCTCAGCTGTAACAAATCCTCCTGATTCCATCAAAAGGCAGGGAATGGCTGCCCACTAGGGTATGCGGATAACTGAGAATTGACTACACAATCATAAAATTGATAATCAGAGAGTTGTTATTTAGTCACTAAGTCATGTCCAACTCTTTGCAACCCCATGCTGTAGCCTGCCAGGCTCCTCTGTTGATGGGATTTCCTAGGCAAGAATACTGGAGTAGGTTGCCATTTCCTTCTCCAGGGGATCTTACCCACTCAGGGGTCGAACCCAAATCTTCTGCATTGGCAGATGGGTTCTTTAGCACTGAGCCACCAAGAAAGCCCAGAGTACAGAAGCAAAAACCTCAATATAACAAGCTACTACTTCACATACTACAAACTGATGATTAAAAAGAAACGTGCCAGCATGTATATATCAAGTCAGTTTTGATTATAGCTGTTTTAACAGTTCTTCCAATGCACAGATACATGTTTCAGTGCAGCAGAAATAAAAAATAGTAAATTCATAAGAATAATGAGTAATCAGCCACACCCTGATTTTTTTTTAAAAATGCCACTACTGGTTAAACTGTAAAATACATCTAAATCCTACAAAATAATACTTAGAATTTATCTAGAGAAGGCTAAGAAATTTACTCAGCATTAGAACAAAAGACAAAAATTCCAAAGATAATCCAGAACACAAAGCAATCAAACTTCAAACATACTACTCAGACACATAACTAGAAACTTGCTACAGAAAGCAGGACTCTTATGTTTCAAAAATGAACAAAAAGAAAGACCATGAGAAAATACTTGAGGAGATAATAGTTGAAAACTTCCCTAAAGTGGGGAAGGAAATAATCACCCAAGTCCAAGAAACCCAGAGAGTCCCAAACAGGATAAACCCAAGGAGAAACACCCCAAGACACATATTAATCAAATTAACAAAGATCAAACACAAAGAACAAATATTAAAAGCAGCAAGGGAAAAACAACAAATAACACACAAGGGAATTCCCATAAGGATAACAGCTGATCTTTCAATAGAAACTCTTCAAGCCAGGAGGGAATGGCAAGACATACTTAAAATAATGAGAGAAAATAACCTACAGCCCAGATTATTGTACCCAGCAAGGATCTCATTCAAGTATGAAGGAGAAATCAAAAGCTTTTCAGACAAGCAAAAGCTGAGAGAATTCTGCACCACCAAACCAGCTCTCCAACAAATACTAAAGGATATTCTCTAGACAGGAAACACAAAAATGGTGTATAAACTCGAACCCAAAACAATAAAGTAAATGGCAACGGGATTATACTTATTAGTAATTACCTTAAACGTAAATGGGTTGAATGCCCCAACCAAAAGACAAAGACTGGCTGAATGGATACAAAAACAAGACCCCTACATATGTTGTCTACAAGAGACCCACCTCAAAACAGGGGACACACACAGACTGAAAGTGTAGGGCTGGAAAAAGATTTTCCATGCAAATTGGGACCAAAAGAAAGCAGGAGTCACGATACTCGTATCAGATAAATTAGACTTTAAAACAAAGGCTGTGAAAAGAGACAAAGAAGGTCACCACATAATGATCAAAGGATCAATCCAAGAAGAAGATATAACAATTATAAATATATATCCACCCAACATGGGAGCACCGCAGTATGTAAGACAAATCCTAACAAGTATGAAAGGAGAAATTAACAATAACACAATAATAGTGGGAGACTTTAATACCCCACTCACACTTATGGATAGATCAACTAAACAGAAAATTAACAAGGAAAAAAAAAAAAAAAAAACATGTATCTATAAAGCTCACTAAAGCAAAGCACAGTAAAATGAGGTATGGCAATAAAAGGCGTTAAATTTATCAAAAAAAAAAAAAAATAAAGTGCTGAAAAATTTAAAAAAAAAAAAAAAAAAAATGAGCACTTCCCCTCCTGTGAACTAATGTCCAAGAACCTACAGGCTTTCTCCTAAAACCCAAAGGAAAGGGGAAAAGAACACATTTTCAAATCATCAATATATGGAAAAATCAGAAAAGGCCTTTTCAGAAAAACTGTACTATCTAAAGAAATAAGATTAAATTAAAACATACAGAAATCTACTTGACATTTAATTCAATAGCTTTAAAGATCAGTGTCATCTTTTCACTTTCTAATTTGAAAAATTATTCAATTCCCTTTCATGTTACAGCATTATTTATGTTTACATAATGCTTTCCACTTGAAAGTTTCAGGTGTGCCCCTAAACACAGGAAGTTGTAACAATCTTACGCAAGCATACATTTTCAAGGCCATCAAGAGTTTAGCTTAATAATACTATGTTGCATACTTCAAATTTATTAAGAGTACATCTTAAGCATTCTCACCACAAACGAAAGAGAGAAATTAGTAACTATGTGAAGTGATGGTTTGTTAATTAGCTTGGTTGTGATAATCATTTCACAATATACATACATGTCAAGTTATCACGTTATACACCTCAAGTATACGCAATTTTGATTTGTCAAGTATGCTTCATGAAAGCTGAGGAAAAGAGTTTACAAGCTAGCAAGACACCAAGCCATCAATAAACATAAACTGCTCAGGTTTACTTGAATTAGTGCAAGTCAAATCACTAAATCAGATCTAAAAGATCTACAAACCAATACTATAGTTTCAAAAATAAAAAAATGTTAACCTTTGAAATATAAACTGCTTGAAACAAGCAAAAGACTCAATCATCAGATATCACCCTCCACCAAGGACAATGCTCTCCCTAGGTACCTTGCCCAGTTTGTGACAAAAATACAAAATTTGCCATTACCTAAAGCTAAAACAGTCTTTGTAAGTACATAGAAGTGAGACACTATAATGATGTAGATTAGGAAGTACATATCAATTGTAGTCCATAAAACATAAATAAAATGCAGACAGTAACTAAAATTAATAATAATTACCTCTGGTAATGATAAAACCAAGCCCACACACTACACAATCGCCAATAAGGAAAACTAAATATGCTAATATGTATATAACAACAGATCTTGGGTTATCAATACTTTTAAAAAATCTACCAATGGAAAATACATGTTTTCCTTGTAGCAGAAATAAAAAGTAACAGTAAACCCATGGGAATTGCTACTCAAAAACTAAATACAACCGGATAACTTGTAATAAAAATACATTACAAAGTTATGCAGAAAAACAATGAACAGTAACTGACAACGTTGACTGCACTGGCTTTCCATGTAATTATCACTGTAATTCTAAATGCATTTAGAAGCTGATTGCATGACAAAGGAAATAAGACAGTCTAAACTCTGCAAGGTAGCAAAGATTCCAAAAGGGAAACTTCGGCTGGCTTACTAGTATGAGGATAACTTTAAAGTAATATCTATTTGACAAAGAAATGCAACATAAGTTGAACCTGGGTGCGGAAGAGCTCAAGTTTTCCCTGGAAATGTAAATTCTTCCCCGAAATTCACAAGGGTTTAAAAAAAAAAAAAGCCGCATCAGTAAACCAGGATTAATTGCAAATGAGGCAACAGGAGTTCAGCATCCAATAGGTGGTCTGATCATCTTTCTAATCCGTTAGGTCAAGAGTCCTTCTCACCTACGACCCTCAGAGAAGGGCTGACTCCCTGCTCTCAAACCTCCTCAGCAAGCCAACCTTTGCCAACTCATGCCACCCTCACCGACGATCTCTGCAAAGTCCCGGGACACTCCCCCAAGCGAGACAGCCTTCCTCCGAGAAGCCTCCTGCCCAGGGTCACCCGCCACTCCCCCTCCCCTTCTCAGGGCCTCTCCGGCCTCAGGGTCCCCAGTGCCTCCCTCCCCAGACCCTCAAGGCTGCCCTGAGCTCCCCGCCCCCGGTCCCCGACCCCCAATTCTACTCCCCTCCCTCAAACCTGGGGTCACCGTTCTCCCTCTGCCCGCGCGGGGAGTCCCGATTCTCCCGTCCCTACCCGGTCTCCGCGTCCCGCGACGCGGGGCGGCGGCAGGGGCGCCGAGAAGCATCCACTGAGGAGACAAGTGCCTGGGGACTCTCCGGCTCCGATCTGGACCGGAGCCGGGCTTCCGCCTCGCGCCGGAAGGCATTCGCGAGCGGGAGCGGAAGTCCCGCCCGCTCCCCGCCGGCCGGCGGGCAAAGACCGCACCGTGGGGTCTAGCCAGAACGTCAGGAGGATTCGCTGGGGGTTAACAGGGGTCGTGGGCACCCGGCCGAGAGAAAAAAGGCTTACCGTGAAGGGCCAAGGCGCCAAAAGTCTTTCTCCTTGCAGCTTCTCTTTACAGCCGATGAGCCAACGCACCTGCAATCGCTTGACCAAGGGGCTGTTCTTGCTGACGCCCCCAGAGGAACAAGATGACTCAGACCCTGACCCCTGCCCCCACAATCTAGTTGAAAATTGACATAAATATAAACAGAGATGAATAACACCACAAGGCAGCACTGCTTCATTCCTTAATCCAGATGTTTATCACCTGCTATATATCACTTATTGAACGACTAGGCTGTAAACAGATGCAAACCCCTGTCTTATGAAGCGAGGGAGGCACTCAGGGCAATGAACTAGGCAGAGAGTAAATCAAACAGCGACCCGTCCCTCCGGAAACTTAGGGTAGTATAGGGACAGATATATGAACAAATAAGTGCAATGAAACCATCGCGCGTTAGAGGAACTATGGCCGAGCTGAAGGCAGTGGTGGCGGTAGGAAGGTGAGCAGACACAAGACTATAGAAATACTGGCTCCTCAGTGAGTCTGAAATGAACGATGACTAAGAGTTAAAGGTCAAACAAGGTAGAGAAGGGCATGCAGAGGAGAAGGATGCCAGAGAGAGCTTGGTTTAATTAGGGATCTGGAGGAGGGTACACCTAATTTAGCAAGGTCTGCGATCGGAAAAGCGGGAGGAAGCAGTGACAGGAGGCAAGCCCAGATCTGGAAGACTGCTTTGTGTTATACTAAGGAATTTAGACTTTAGACTCCAGGCAACAGGGAATCAGCGCATTATCTGTAGGGGAACAGACAAAGCACTGACTCATGGGTTGATTAGGATGATTGGCCTACTCATCAAAGGAAAATAACTTGAAAGATCATGGATAGAACATTGTACCTGTGAGGGTGTTTTCTCAAGCTGTCATCAATTCAGCCACTCAGTCGTGTCCAACTATTTGTGACCCCATGGACTGCAGCAGACCAGGCTTCCCTGTCCATCACCATCTCCTGGGGTTTACTTAAACTCATGTCTATAGAGTCAGTGATGCCATCCAACTATCTCATTCTTCATCACCCGTTCTCCTCCTGCCTCAGTCCTTCCCAGCATCAGGTGGTCAGTTTTCTGATGAGTCAGTTCTTCACATCAGGTGGCCAAAGTATTGGAACTTCAGCTTCAGCATCAGTCCTTCCAGTGAATATTCAGGACAGATTTCCTTTAGGGTTGACTGGTTTGATCTCCTTGCAGTCCAAGGGACTCTCAAGAGTCTTCTCCAACACCATAGTACAAAAGCATCAATTTAAACTGTTATACCCAGATGTAAAAACAATGGATGACTATAACAACTCTACACAGGCAAGGCCACCAGAGCTCAGACCCCCGGGGTTGTCTACTGGGCAAATCACCCCAACCAACTGAGTGGCCAGCTGAAGCTGTGGCAACCATGGGATGAAGGGGCTGAGAAGGAAGAAACTTCATTACCAGCTACAGTAATGAGGACTGTTGCCTCTATTCTCTTACTTGCTACTACTACTGTTTAATCAGTACCCTCTTGCACACCAAACCCCATTTTTCCTTTTTAGAAATAAATGGTATAGCAGTTTTTTCCAATTCTTTTCCTTTTGCCAGCAACAAACTATGTTCCAATATATGGAGATAGAACTATGGTAAAATAAAAGGAAGACTGGACATCTTGTAGAACATCTGTACTCAGAGGGCATAGTATCACCTCTGGATGGAGTAGAAAGACACAGATTTAAGCTTAAAACTCAACATTCAGAAAACTAAAATCATGGCATCTGGTCCTATCACTTCATGGCAAATAGATGGGGAAACAATGGAAACAGTGAGAGACTTTATTTTCTTGGGCTCCAAAATCACTGCAGATGGTGACTGCAGCCATGAAATTAAAAGACGCTTTCTTCTTGGAAGAAAAGCTGTGACCAACCTACACAGCGTATTAAAAAGCAGAGACATTACTTTGCCAACAAAGGTCTGCCTAGTCAAAGCTATGGTCTTTCCAGTAGTCATGAATGTGAGAGTTAGACTATAAAGAAAGCTGAGCATGGAAGAATTGATGCTTTTGAACTGTGGTGTTGGAGAAGACTTTTGAGAGTCTCTTGGACCGCAAGGAGATCCAACCAGTCCATCCTAAAGGAAATCAGTCATAAATATTCACTGGAAGGACTGATGTTGAAGCTGAAACTCCAATATTTTGGCCACCTGATGTGAAGAGCTGACTCAATGGAAAAGACCTGGATGCTGGGAAAGATTGAAAGTGGGAGGAGAAGGGGATGACAGAGGATGAGATGGTTGGATGGCATCACCAACTCAATGGACATGAGTTTGAGTAAGCTCCAGTAGCTGGTGATGGACAGGGAAACCTGGTGTGCTGTGGTCTATGGGGTTGCAAAGAGTCAGACAGGACTGACCAACTGAACTGAACTGAACTGAAGGAACACAGAGAGAAAGTGGCCATTAAAGCTGAGTCACGTGGCCGTGCCCTACAGAAAAGATCTATTAACACCCCTTACCAAGGACCCAGGACCTGACCTGTTTTCTTTGATTACAGGAAATATTCCTGTGTACTTCTGAAATATTTTTTTGTTTTGCTTAACTAGGCAAGAAAGATTTCTGCTATTTGCAACCAAAGTAATTTTGCTTAAGACAATCTACTCCCAGAGCTCCTGTTGAATAGGCACTGAGTCAAATGATCCACATTCATTGCCACAGCAAACTGAAATGGATATAGCATGCGTTCAGTCATGCCCAACTTTTTGTGACCCTATAGACTGTAACCCGCCAGGCTCATCTGTCCATAGGATTTTCCAAGCAAGAATACTGGAATGAATTGCCATTTCCTCCTTCAGGGGATCTTTCTGACCCAGGGATCAAACTTGGTTCTCTTGTGTCTCCTGCATGGCAGGCAGATTCTTTACCACTGAGCTACCTGGGAAGCTGAGGTGGATGTAGACACAACCCAAATAGGCTAAGAGGGTCTCTCATGCATGGATTTAAGCACTGACATATAGCCCTCCACTTGGTCTCCCTTTCATGTTGAAATAGAAATGTGACATAAACCCAGGATTGGGTTAGGCGTGAGCAAGGTGTCCCACGCTGGTAGGAAAAAAATGGGTAGGGGAACCAGAGGGAAGAGGAGAGAGAAGCGATATGGAAGAGAGAAAGAAGGGGAAAGAGAAGACATAATTATCTGAAAAATAATTAGGTCATCTTAGTTTCTATCTTTTCAGTTTTTTAATCCAAACCCTTATGGGGTCCAGCTAAACTTTCTGTCCTTAAATTCTATGGAAATTCTGTGTCCTTCCAGTAAATTTCCCATTTGACTTGGCTTAGTGTTAGTAGCTTTTTATTCCTAGAAATGAAATTCCAAGACATCAGTCCACAAGACACAAGGTTGCCTGTTCACTCTCTTTTCTGCATCACTCTCTTCTCCCCAGAACTTTGGAGTCAGCTTCTCACCCCAGGCCCAACTGCTGCTGCTGCTAAGTCACTTCAGTTGTGTCCAACTCTGTGCAACCCCATAGACAGCAGCCCACCAGGCTCCCCTGTCCCTGGGATTCTCCAGGCAAGAACACTGGAGTGGGTTGCCATTTCCTTCTTCAATGCATGAAAGTGAAAAGTGAAAGGGAAGTCGCTCAGTCGTGTCCAACTCTTTGTGACCCCATGGACTGCAGCCTTCCAGGCTCCTCCATCCATGGGATTTTCTAGGCAAGAGTACTGGAGTGGGTTGCCATTAACAGCAGGAGCAAGATTTTCACACCTCCACTGCTGCCTACAGGAAAACTGTCAGAGTTACCATGGCGTTAATGGAGCAAATCATACCACCATCAGTATGTAAATATGGAGGAAGATTTTGGAAACCCACACTTCTTTTTGTGAACTTTTTATTTTGTATTGGAGTATAGCCAGTTAACAATGCTGTGATAGTGTCAGGTGAGCAGCGAAGGGACTCAGCCATACATATACATGTATCCATTCTCCCCCAAACTCCCCTCCCATCCAGGCTGCCACAAGGTATTAAGCAGAGTTCCATGTGCTATATAGGTTCTTGTTGGTATTTTAAATATAGCAGTGAGTGCATGACCATCCCAAACCCCCTAACTGTCCCCTCCTCCCAGCAACCGTAAGTTCGTTTTCTAAGTCTATGAGTCTTTCTATAGAAACCAGTATTTCAAATTCTTCATTATACAGAGGCAGGAGCTAAAGTCCAGCTAAACATAGCAATTTCTCTAAGGTTGAATAATTCAATAGTCCCAGAGATAGGACTAGTTCAAAAATCTCTCTCCCAGTCCACTTACCTGATTATTTGGTGTAAAAGAGTCTAATACTCTCAAAAGGCTATCGTGAAAACCTTAAAAGTGTACTACAGGGATTTCTCTGGTGGTCCAATGGCTAAGACTCTGCACTTCCAATTCAGGGGGTCCAGGTTGGATCCCTGGTAAGAGAACTAGATCTCTCCTGCCACAACTAAGACCTGGTGCAGCCAAAATAATTAAATATATTTTTTAAAAAGTACACTACTATCCAGCCTGCTCTCTCCTGGATTCTGGACTTCACTCATGTCTATATAATGGCATCAGTCTGACTGCAGAACCATGACAACTGTTTAGAAGACACTTGTGAGTGTCACTGGTAATAGATAGTTCCTCTGAACCAGGAAAGAACATCCTAAGGAATGTTTTCCTAGTTTTTTTTTTTTTTTTTCAGTACTCTCTGACTGGCTCAGACAGATAGAAGGGTTAATTAACAGAGCTAATAAGGTTAGATGTTTAAGAAGTTTACTCACAGATTCTCTATTCTCTTTAGTTCATACCTGATCGTCTTTCTTATCTTTGTTTGTTTCACCACCAGTGTAAACAACAATGTCATTAAGAGTCACATCCAAAACCACATCCTCTTCCCCTTGCACCTGCAATAGTTTAGTAATTTGTAGCAAAATAAACTAGTCTACCTGCGTGTGTGCTAAGTCGCTTCAGTCGTGTCTGACTCTTTGCAACCCTGTAGACTGTAGCCTGCCAGGCTCCTCTGTCCATGGGATTCTCCAGGCAAGAATACTGGAGTGGGTTGCCATGCCCCTCACCAGGGGATCTTCCTGATCCAGGGATGGAACCCAGGTCTCTTGCATTGCCAGCACATTCTTTACCACCTGAACCACGAGGGAAGCCCAAACTAGTCTATGCTGCTGCTGCTGCTAAGTCGCTTCAGTCGTGTACAACTCTGTGCAACCCCATAGACAGCAGCCCACCAGGCTCCCCCGTCCCTGGGATTCTCCAGGCAAAACTAGCCTATAGTTGGGAGCAATCACAATAGCATGTTCTCTGAGGTATAAATAAAATTATATTAGTAAAAGATTATGAATTGAATGACAATTAAGGTCATCCAATGCTCTCCAGTTAGTAATTCCCAGCTCTACTGCAAGGTACCAAATAAAGGTGTTTTCTGTGAAGATTTCAGTCTTCTGTGCTCAAATAATATCACTTAAAGTGAAAGATGAGTCTTATTACATTGAGGGTGGTGTTTTCTTCCTAAAGGGGGAGCTGCCCCAGAAATGCTTCAATTTAATTGAAATATTTTTGAAAACATGATCTTTTATATTTTGGTCTAAATTTTTTGTGGTAAAATATACAAAACATAAAATTGCTCATTTGAGCCATGTTCAGTTACGCATTTCTGTGGTATTAAGTGCATTCACAGTGTTGAATAACCATCACTCCCATCCATCTCCAGAACTTTTGCATCTTCCAAAACTGAAACTCTATACCTATTAAACAATGATTCCCCATTCTCCCCTCCCCTAAATCTAATTTTGGTCGAATTTTATAGGTTTGTATATTTCATTAAAATATTTTCAACACTAATTCATACTCTCTTGAAGTAAACATATTTATAAACCAGAAATAAAATAATGCCTTTTTCACCTCTTTTCCCCTGTGGAATTCAAATGTAACATATCATTTCCATGGGGACACATTGTACAATAATCAGATATTTCTACTTCTTTAAAACCCACACCAATGGGAATTCCACATGTAAAGGAAAAACACACCAGAGACACTTGACATGATACTCATGAACTGAAAGTTTGGGTGGGTATGTTTGGAAGGACTTTTATACATGTTAATGATTTTAAACTGCAAGCCTTGTTTTCCTTTCTGCAAAAGCCATGGACATTCCACACATCTGACTGGGGCACAAGCCTCACTTTGTTTTCTTTCCAACAAAATCAAAACTAAACAGGAATGCTCCTGCCAGAAAAAGCTTCACCTGCTAAATTCCAACAAGTCTAGGAAAATAAGCCTTTCCTCTTCAATAAAGATTTCTCTCCCTGGCCTGGTAACTGAAACAGACACACAGTTCTACTTCTAACTTAAAAATCTTACCATTATGTAGAGTAATAGACTGAATGTTTAGCCCTGAATCTCAATTGCGTTGTTTAGTCGCTAAGCTGTGTGCAACTCTTTGCAACCTGTAGTCCTCCAGGCTCCTCTGCCCATGGGATTTCACAGGCAAGAATACTGGAGTTGGTCACCATTTTCTACTTCAGGGTCTCAATTATACAAACTTATTTCCCAAGAAGAAATAAACTACAGTCTAAGAAGATTGAGATAAAACTTTCCTTGTGAAAACAATAGGAGTATGTCTTAAAGAGGAATATGCCCTTTCTACAAAAGTATCACGATGAATTGGTAAGAAGTCACTTCCTTTTTTTTTTTTTTGGCTGTACTGGGTCTTTGTTGCCATGTGCAAGGTTTCTCTAGTTGCCATGCAAGGAGGCTTCTCTAGTTGTGGCAGACAGGTTCTCTAGTTATGGGGCTCGGGCTTAGTTGCCCTGCAGCAAGTGGGATCTTAGTTCCTCCACCAGGAATCGAAACTGAGTCCCCTGCATTGGAAGGATTTTTAACTGAACCACCAGGGAAGACTGCACCTCCTTTATTTTTCAGTTCAGTTCAGTTCAGTCACTCAGTCGTGTGCGACTTTTTTCAACTCCATGAACTGCAGCACGCCAGGCCTCCCTGTCCATCGCCAATTCCCGGAGTTCACTCAAACTTACATCCATCAAGTCGGTGATGCCATCCAACCATCTCATCCTCTGTCATCCCCTTCTCCTCCTGCTCTCAATCTTTCCCAGCAGCAGGGTCTTTTCCAATGAGTCACCTCTTCACATCAGGTGGCCAAAGTATTGGAATTTCAGCTTCAACATCAGTGCCCCCAATGAACACCTAGGACTGATCTCCTTTAAGATGGACTCGTTGGATCTCCTTGCAGTCCCAGGGACTCTCAAGAGTCTTCTCCAACACCACAGTTCAAAAGCATCAATTCTTCAGCCCTCAGCTTTCTTTATAGTCCAACTCTCATATCCATACATGACCACTGGAAAAACCATAGCCTTGACTAGACGGACCTTTGTTGGCAAAGTAGTGTCTCTGCTTTTTAATATGCTGTCTAGGTTGGTTATAACTTTCCTTCCAAGGAGCAAGTGTCTTTTAATTTCATGGCTGCAATCACCATCTGCAGTGATTTTGGAGCCCAGAAAAATAAAGTCAGACACTGTTTCCACTGTTTCCCCATCTATCTGCCATGAAGTGATAGGACCAGATGCCATGATCTTAGTTTTCTGAATGTTGATCTTTAAGCCAACTTTTTCACTCTCCTCTTTCACTTTCATCAAGAGGCTCTTTAGTTCTTCACTTTCTGCCATAATAGTGGTGTCATCTGCATATCTGAGGTTACTGATATTTCTCCCGGCAATCTTGATTCCAGCTTGTGCTTCTTCCAGCCCAGCATTTCTCATGATGTACTCTGCATATAAGTTCAATAAGCAGGGTGACAATATACAGCCTTGATGTACTCCTTTTCCTATTTGGAACCAGTCTGTTGTTCTATGTCCAGTTCTAACTGTTGCTTCCTGAACATTACAAATCAAACAATACTGTACATGTTGAATGTTTCTGCCTTGAGTAGCCATGACAGAATCATAGAGGGTTTTATTTTCTGAGTCCTCTTTTTTTTCATCCTGAAGTAGACTTTCTCCATGGCAAATACTCACTGCCCAGGAAAGTACCCTGAGCACAGTGTCATCAGATAAAATACGGGACAGCCACTTAAATTTGAGTTTCAGATTATTTTTTCATGTAAGTATTAATATGTTCGCAAATATCGCATGGACATACTTCTAGCAAGAAATTATTATTGCTTATCTGAAATTCAAATTTAACTGAGAATCCTGTATTTTTGCTTGCTAAATCTAGTACCCCTTTTGCACACAAGAAAATTTGTTAAACATTACTAAAGGAAAGATTTCTTAAATACATCAAGGCCACTTTTCTCCCACAAAACTATGAACAGACTATTGGACTGTTAACACACTATATGGCAACTGCCCAATTTTGTATCCATCTTAACATTTTACAATTAAAAAAGAAGAGAAGCAAGATCAAAGATCTGTGGTAAATATTGTTAAGGATTAATGGAAATTATATAAGACTGAATTAAAGAAACCGATCTGATTTTCATGTAGCTAAAAGGTAATAACTTACGGATTGGGTGTTCTTTAGTATGTGAGTCTAGTTTTTACCTAAGCACAGAGTGGACAAGTACTACTGAACCAGGTTAGTCTTTTCACTGTAGTTACTTTTAAAGTATTTTTCTGTACGGGGGATTTGGTTGGTTTTGTTTTGTTTTTAATTATGTTCTGTATTTTTTGTTCTTTTTTTTTCTTTTGGCAATCAAGTAGAAATTGGTATCAGAGGACTATAGCCCGAAGAATGTTGGAGAAATTTATACGGCATTTTTGGAAAATGGAGAAGTGAGATTACATTTACAAATAGACATATACCTATGATTGATTCATGTTGATATATGGCAGAAAACAACATAATATTGTAGAGCAGTTATCTTCCACTTAAAAATAAATAAATTTTAGGAAATAAAATTTTAAAAAGCATTAACAAGTAGATATGATCTTTGCTGACCTATGTGCCTCCACACTCAGTTTAGTATTCACCCCAAAGAGAGATAAACTATATATAAAATAATTTCTGAGACATTGCTGCTACCCTGGGCCAAGGAACCTGTCTACATCTGTCGTCTAAGATGCCAGGCCTTGAGGCGCCACTGTGGAGGTCCTTGCCAATGTCCTCTGCCCACTCAGGTTTCACTCTATCCCCTAAACACAAGAGAGCACGGCTGAAACCCATCTTAGCAAATATAGTTTGTCAAACACTGCCTTCATTTCCTTCTTGCAACTTCTCTCTCTCCATAGAACAGAAATCACTCTATCGAAGACAGCATACTGTCCTTGTTAGTCTTTTTAAATCGGTCTTTTTTTTTTTTTCAGTGGCCCCGCAGCATGCGGATTCTCGGTTCCCAGACCAGTGATCAAATGCACACCCTCTGCAGTGGAATCACGGGACCCTAATCACTAGACCACCAGGGAAGTACTCTTAAATCAGTCTTATTAGTCTTTTGCCCCATACAACATTTTTATTCCTCCTCAACCAAGCATGCATTGATTCATTTGTTCATTCAACAGATATCCAGAGAGCACACAGTTCTAGATCCATCGGTAAACAAGAGGCAAGAGCTCCTTGTGGAATTTGCATTCTAATAGGAAGGGCAGGGGATGAGAGGAGAAGGAAATAAACAATAAAGGAATAAATAAATATGTTGCATTTGTTACAATTTAATATATTAATTTATTTACCATGATGATAAATGTTTATTATAATTTAATGTTTATTTCCCTGATGGTTCAGTGGTAAAGAATCTGCCTGCCAAGCAGGAGACGTGGGTTCCATCCCTGGGTCAGGAAGATCCCCTGGAGAAGGAAATGGCAACCCACTGCAGTATTCTTGCCTGGAGAATTCCATAGACAGAGGAGCCTGGTGGGCTACAGTCTACAGAGTCACAAAAGAGTTGGACATGAGTTAGCAACTAAACACAACATTTATGTAACATGGTGATAAACAACTTAGGGAAAAATAGGGCACAACAAAAGAGTAGGAGGTTGCAATTACAGCCATCAAGACGTGACACTGGGGCAGAGGGTTGAAAAGTGAAAAAAAGGCATGTCTGGGAAAAAGCTTGCCATGACAGAAAGAACAGACAGGGCAAAGGCTCTGACACAGGAGCATACAAATCAAATTCTGGAAATCCAACTTGCAACATGCTCCAAGGTGTCTCAGTTCCAGCTTAGGCTCACCCTGGACTCCCTCCTAGAAGGACTGATTTGTTTGCATTTCTGTCTCCACTGTCAGCCCTGGCCGACATTTCTCCTTTGGCAGTTGCTTTCTGTTAGGTTTTGCCAGTAGGGGACATTAGAAAGAGACAAGGAAGGGACTTGTTCCTTCCTGTCTACTTCCTATTTCCTGTCAGCATCGTTTATGGTGGCCCTTCCCTTTGGAATGGCTGTTGCAATGAGTTACCACCTTTCACCCAACTCCCAGAGCCAGCCTCATCAGGCCCCTCAGAGTATCCCCTACAGAAATGCCGCCTCACTTCCAAGTCCCAGACCCTCGTTCCACAGACTGTTCCTCCCTTTGTTTCCAGAGCCCTAAAGTCTTGAGCTGCTTCCTGCATCCACTATCTCTCTGTCATTTCAAGGCTCCCTTTTCTGTTTGCAGTGGTCTATCACCCATTTAACAGATTTCCAATACTAAATTCTTTCTGTTGAGATAACTAGTGTGGTTCCTTTCTCTTGACTGGAACTTGGCTGATAAGGAAGCTAGAATGTAACTTACCTAAAGTCACTAACCATGTTTTATTCATCTCTGACTCAAAGCACTGAGCAGAAAACCTAGCATTTAATAGTGCTCAATCAACATTTGTTGAAAGGATCTCAAACAAATATCATATCTGCTCACAGGCAAAATAAATTGAGCCAATGCCTGGACAGTGACAGCCAACCTATCTCCTTAAAGAAAAGTCAGACAATCGCCTTGGTTTGCCTCCTCAGAGTAGACCAACTGGAGGATCCTAATGTGAGCAGCAACACTCAACCTCCTCCCATTCCCATTCCCTACACAGAGGGATTTTGTGCAGAATGAAGAGGGCACGGGCAGAGAATGAAGTCAGGAACAATCAGTCCTTAGGCAGGCTACCACTAGCCCAGGGAAAGTTTGAAACAAGAAGAGAGTGTTTGGGCTAAAATTACTTACTAAAAGCATTAGTGTTTAGTCCACTGTCCACCAAAACCCTGCCAAAACCCTAGCCTCTTACTGACAGGGATTCATAGCAAGACACTGAGCAGCTTATTTTAGTTTGGTCAGAAAGTATAAAAGAACATCTCTCTGGGAATACTTGTGCACTGAGAAAATACAGAGCCACAGTTTAAATCTAAACTATATTCCTGCAAGGAAAATCGGTTGTAATAAAAATGAAGCGAATGATACCTGAAAGTAAAGCAAAGTTGCCCAGAGCCTTGCATGCAGCAAGCATGTAATGAATACTTTTTAAATTCTTCTAATGAGACTCTTTATCAAGGTTATAATCGACGATGAAATCATCCTAGAGAACTCAGAGTGCTTTGAATCCCATAACTAGCATGTGAGAGATAGAATTTTGGCACAGAATCCTTTTGATGTACTTTTCCATCTCAACCGCTGTCTCAGTATAAACTCCATTTTTTGCAGTTTATAATAGCCTGCAGACTGGACTTCTCACCACTAACTCTGGATCACAGTCCACATCGATCTCAGTTCCAAAACTCCTTCACTTAGTTCGAATTTCAGCTTTGTCATATACTGGCTGCGTGGCTTTAAGTATTTGATTAACCTCTCTGTTCTTGGCTTCTTCATCTTAAAATGGGGATGATAACAGTACTTGCCTCATAGGATTGGTATAAAAGTTAAATAAGTTAATAGATCTAAAAGACAATGCCTAGCATATTGAAACTGCAACATAGGTGACAGCAATTATTCAGTTCAGTTCAGTTGAGTCGCTCAGTCGTGTCCGACTCTTTGCAACCCCATAAACTGCAGCACGCCAGGCCTCCCTGTCCATCACCAACTCCCGGAGTTCACCCAAGCTCATGTCCATGGAATCGGTGATGCCATCCAGCCATCTCATCCTCTGTCATCCCCTTCTCCTCCTGCCCCCAATCCCTCCCAGCATCAGAGTCTTTTCCAATGAGTCAACTCTTCGCATGAGGTGGCCAAAATATTGGAGTTTCAGCTTTAGCATCAGTCCTTCCAAAGAACACCCAGGACTGATCTCCTTTAGAACGGACTGGTTGGATCTCCTTGCAGTCCAAGGGGCACTACACTTGAAAACACTCGTCAACTTCATATAGCTTATGGGGTAAAATTTAATTCCTTAGCAGGTATGGGTTTCTTTCCAAATTCTAACTTTCTTTCCAGATTTATCCTACACTTTTCTCCTCTCTACGTTTCCCCATACTTTTCTGTCTCTTCATTCCCTCTGACAAAACCTACTTCCCTGCTAAAAGCTCCCATGAAATGAACCTCTAACCACCATTATTACCACTACAAATGTCTTCCGAGTCTTTCCTTTTGAATGTCTGCACATGTGTTTTCCTCTGTGCCTGGAATGTCCTCCTTCTGCCCCTTCTTCAGCTCACACGTGCCCACTCAACCTTCAAGACCATCCCAGATATGACTCTGAAGCCTCCCAGTGCCCTCCCAGAACAAGTAACGACTCTTGTCACTAAAGGACTTCATATCTTGAAGACTTTAAGGACCACACTATTTGTCTCTCCTTATAGGAATTGGAGAAGGAAATGGCAACCCACGCCAGTGTTCTTTCCTGAAGAATCTCAGGGACGGGGGAACCTGGTGGGCTGCCGTCTATGTGGTCGCACAGAGTCAGACACAACTGAAGCGACTTAGCAGCAGCACCATAGGAATTCAGACTTCCAGGGAGACAAGAAATATACCAAAAAAGATGACAATCTTTTTCACAGCACTGCCTTAATGCAGTGATCGACATAGTGTGTGTTCAATAAATGATGAATACATGAACAAATAAGTAAATCAATGAAATAAAAGCAACTCAAAACAGGCAGAAGGAGTGGCCAATTACTTGAAGCCTTCAAGCAGAAGCTGAGTGACCATCTGCCGCCATTACTTTAATGATAAATGAGTGAGAGTTTCAACCAGATAACCTAGTTCCTGCGGAGAAGGCAATGGCACCCCCTCCAGTACTCTTGCCTGGAAAATCCCATGGATGGAGGAGCCTGGTGGGCTGCAGTCCATGGGGTCGCTAAGAGTCAGACACGACTGAGCGACTTCACTTTCACTTTTCACTTTCATGCATTGGAGAAGGAAATGGCAACCCACTCCACTGTTCTTGCCTGGAGAATCCCAGGGATGGGGGAGCCTGGCGGGCTGCTGTCTATGAGGTCGCACAGAGGTGGACACGACTGAAGCAACTTAGCAGCAGCAGCAGCAGCAACCTAGTATGAGCCTAACTGTCCAAGAGAAATCTAGGGAAAAGCCTGTGTGTGTGTAAATGTATTTTGCTTGATGTAAATGAACTCAAAGTAGACTCCGATATTATCATTTCATCAATTATTTTTTCTGGCCACAGTGCCCTGCAAGCAGGATCTCAGTTTCCCAACCAGGGATCAAATCTGCGCCCCCTGCATTGGCATCATGGAGTCTTAACCACTGGACCATCAGGGAAGTCTCACTTCATCAATTTTTAAACTAAGAAGAAACGTGTATATACATACCATATACCAAACATTGGTTTTCTTTTTATTCTTATCTTTTGGCTGCACTCCACTGTGTGTGGGATCCTAGTTCCCCAACCAGGGATCAAACCCACACCCCTGGCAGTGAAAGCACAGAGTCCCAACCACTGGACTGCCAGGGAATTCCCATGATTTCCAAGCTAATGAATTTTGCAAAAGTTCATAGAAGGAAGAGCTCGATTTCACTTGTATTGCGCACAAGGGGTCATTCTTCCAACTGGGAGATCTGAAAAATGCAAATTTAATTTCTTCCTATTACTAAAGAAAGTCAAATATATAGACAGAAGAATGATAAAATGGTAAGTGAAGAAAGGTAGGTGCTACAAGGAGAGAGTTAAGGAGTGGCCAGTGGGACTAGAAGAAAAAATAGACACTCAACAGTGAGGTGAGTAACTCTAGATGATTCAGAAAAGCTAGCTGTCAAACAGTTCCAAATCTAAAATTAATACGTTTAGTTAAATAATTCATAAAATGAACAAAGTCAGCAGTAAAAACACTAACACTTTTACCTTGATACACAGCATTCATAGCTTGAAAAATACTTCTTTTCATTTAAGAAGCTATTTCCTTTTTCAGACTTGAGTACTTTACATAAAAGGGTGACACGAATCGTTTTGTAAAAAGCAGATGTAGAAGAATAAGACTGAAAATAAAATCACTCATAGTGACTTTAACAAAACAAATGGATGTTTAAAATATTGAAATCATTCAGTCATGATGTGAAATGTAGTTTTTTTTTTTTAATTAACAAAAATAATAAACTGTTTTGGCCAAATCAGCTTGAAACACTTAAAATATTAGGTTACTCGGTTAACTCAGTTTTCACCTTTCTCTTCCTGTTTATTCACAGACCAAAGAGAAAGATAAACTTTTCCTGCTTTTTTT
This sequence comes from Bos grunniens, assembly GCF_055505025.1. NCBI lineage: Eukaryota > Metazoa > Chordata > Mammalia > Artiodactyla > Bovidae > Bos > Bos grunniens. The sequence continues at coordinate 54,820,346 of NC_141180.1, forward strand.
CTTTTTAAGATCCCAAAGAGATCTCAATTTACAGAGGTAGATAACATTCTTTCCAAACCTAAAAATCATCAGTTTCTCTGAAAACTGGACTCACTTCAGGACTCTCCCAGTACTCCAGGCCTACACATGTCCTTCAAAATGTCAAGAACAATCCACTGTGCCTTCTTCAAGTTCATCATTAAGTGAGTCAAATGAATTTATTACAGCCAATCTAACTTTTTCTTGAACTGCTGCAGCTGCTGCTGCTAAGTCGCTTCAGTCGTGTCCACCTCTGTGCGACCCCAGAGATGGCAGCCCACCAGGCTCCCCCATCCCTGGGATTCTCCAGGCAAGAACACTGGAGTGGGTTGCCATTTCCTCCTCCAATGCATGAAAGTGAAAAGTGAAAGTGAAGTCGCTCAGTCGTGTCCAACTCTTAGCGACCCTATGGACTGTAGCCTACCAGGCTCCTCTGTTCATGGGATTTTCCAGGCAAGAGTACTGGAGTGGGGTGCCATTGCCTTCTCCGTTTCTTGAACTACACCAGAGTAATTGAATTTTTGAAATACAGGAAAATAAAGTAAAATTTAATAAGATGAAACTCTTTCAATAAAAGTGCCCAAATAAAAAGTATAATATTTTGAAGCAGTAATTTTCCTACAATTTTCAAGGCAAGGAAAAATTCCTGTCTTACAGTTCACATGGCCTCCAGCCAGTAGATCTAATGGTAGCCTGGGAAGGGTGTAACCCTACAAACTAAAAAGGAGTCGGCCACCTTCGGCTAAAGTTCACTCTAATCTCAAACATCTTATCCCATTATCCATGTAAGTACACTTGGACTTGTCAGATCACTTGAGGAAATTTTTATTTCAAATATATGACCACTGAACCTTTGACATGTGGGCCACTAATAACTTTTGATATTGCTGGAACAGAATTCTCAAAGAGGTAAATTCCTAAGGCTCAATTATGAAACATATTTATCAACCCACCCATTTTTCCTCCCTGTTTCCAACACTTGTCATGGTTTTGACTCATAATTGAGGTGTTAGCTAAAGAAGTCTTAAACATTGATCCTCCCAGGGATATTTTTATTTCCCTGAAAAATGTTTCTTTTTCTTTAAAAAAAAAAAAAATCCTTCAAGAAATAACTAAAAGGAGCAGTAATAGTGGTCTTCTATAGAAGATAGAGTTTGCCAGGCCAGCATGATAGCTCCAGACCTTTCCATCCTTCCGAGAGGAGGTGTGAAGCTTGGTGCAAGTCCCGTACAATAAGTCCCCTACATATGAGCGAGTTCCCATCCAAGAGCATGTTCATAAATCCAATTTGTTCGTAAGTTCACCAAAGTTAGCATAGGTGCCCAACTACTACTATACTGTACTGTAACACAAACAATACTTTTCACACAAACAATATATAAAAAACAAACAAGCACAAAAAATGAAACATTTTTAATCTTATAGTACAGTACCTTGAAAGTCCAGTAGTACAGTACAACAGCTGGCATCCAGGAGCTGGCGTCCAGTGAACAGGATGGAAGAGTTACTGACTGGAGGAGGGAGAGGAGGTGGAGATGGTAGAGTTAAAGGATCGTCAGCAATAGGAGGTGGAGGGCAAGCCACAGTTTCACTCATGCCTGACGTTGATGGAATGCACATTCGCACCTTTGAAAGTTCACAACTTGAAGGTTCGTATGTAGGGGACTTACTGCATTGCAGTAACCCTCTGCCAACCTCCCCCATCCCTCTGTCCCCTTTTTCCTCCCCCTCCTCCAAGTTCCTGCAGCTGTTTCAGTGTCATCATGTGTCTTGAGTTCCCACCTGAGACTGAATACATGAAAGATGTGCTCCTTTGAAGAACAATGGCCTCTGTCCACATCATAACCCAAAGACCTGAAATATCAGTCTAAGTGACCAGTCCCTCATTCCGTCCTTGGTTAAGGTCTCATGAATTCTGCCAGGCCACTTCCCTTCATTCACTCTCTGAGTGTCTGTGGAAGTGTCTACCAGCCCACAGTCCACAGCAGGCATCTTCCCTTTCTCCAAAGGGCTTGGGTGGATGATTTGTGTGAGCCTGACCTCCTACCTCCATTCCCATCGGCCCCCCGCCAAGAATGACTCTGGCAAATTGCGCTCAGAGTATTTAAAATGTATAAATCCTGTCTCTGGGGGACCAACAGCTCTGCTTCTGGATGCTGCAGTACCAGTTGCTCTGCGGCTGCCTCCCCCCACTCCTTCGGTGTCTTGGTAGCAGCATCCTTTATTCTTGGGCTGCTAGTTCTTATTTTCTAAACCTCACCCAGAGGTCAGTGATTCTCAACCTCATTTCAGTCATGGCCCCTTCCAAGAACATGAGGAAAAATGTATACCTCTTCCCCTAAGACACAGCACTCACACGGGCATGCACACGCGCACGCACACACACACACACACACACACACACACAATTTCACATATAATTTCTGTGTGCTCATGGATAGTTTGGTGATTTGGGTCTTATCTTCAGAAACTTTATGTAGACAAAGTTGCCACAATATATTAGAGATGAAGAATATGCTGCCTTTGTGAAAACTTTATGCTGCATGCTGCAAAGAATATGCTGCATGGCTCAACCCATCTCAGTTCACTTCATTAGGGGACAGTTCAGAAACCCCCTCTATCCGAGCCAGCCCAAGATGTTTGCTTCTCTTCAAGGTTTACAGAGTGAAAAATTCAGGTCTCGCTTATTTTAGCTTCAGGAATGCCAACCGGTCTACAGATTTTTGCCTAAGGCTCCATTTCTATTGCCAAAACAAAATTGGAATTAGTTCTTTCTTTTGAAATATTTCCAGAATAGTTTACTCTTCCTTGCCCAAGCCCATACTCTCACCCTGAATCATACTTTTTTTAGAGAGGAGGAAGAAGGAAATATGATCAGGATAAGAAAATCAAATAGAGTTTGTTAAATATCTATGGTGTCACCAGTCATGAGTTTCAGAGTGCGATAATGTAATAACCCAGGTTGTTGAAGGATAGTCAAGTTACAATCTTTCTCATGTAGAACAAATCTTGAGACATGACGAGCTTAATGGTGCCATTGTAATTACTGAGAATTATAATTACTTTTGGATTATGATTGTCCATTAAGTTGACAGTGACATTTTAAGTACAGTTTGGCACTGTATGGAGACATATTTACATTTATATATTGAAATATAAGTATAAGGAATATAGTACTTTAAAAAGCACTTTTAAAGTCTTCTTGATAACATCTATTATAAACCCCCAAACCACTATTTTAGCTTCTTTGAACCTGAAAATTCCTGACTAAAAGGAGAGTAGGTAGAAAAGGAGAACAGTAAGTAATAAGAAATGTTCCAACTTTTTAAAAAAGTGGTATTTTTGTTGTTCAACATTTCTTAGCATGCATACAATCTTCCTAAAGAACATGAAAAGAGACCCAAGCTTGAGCAACATTTTCGTGGGCTCGGTATGTAGCCAGCCTGAGTACAATCGATCATACAGCTGCGGGACATACCTCTGGAACCAGATGAAGGGCTGCAGGCCTATCCAGCCCATCAGCCTCATCAGAGCGTTCCTGAAGGCCTGATGAGCGAGTGGGCTGATGCCTCAGGGAATGAGGGATCAAGGACCCAGGGGCTGCTATAGGTTCCGTTTAAAGAAAGGAGGCTCTGGCAGTGATCTGGTTAGATGAGGGCTAAGGGACTTTCCCTGAAGCTGCTTCCAAAGCAAGCCTGTGTGTGTGTGTGTGTGTGTGTGTTTGTGTGTGTGTGTGTAGGGGGGTGTCTTATACTATAAAAGTGCAGGGCCTGGACTGTACTTATTTGGAGCAGCTTGGGGGAGGCTGATGGTGCTATGGCACCAGGGTCTTTGAAATCCCTCTCTGGAGCTTCTCCTGCATGTGCCTTCCTGCTTCTCCTATCCTCCCCACTCTTCTCTCAGAATAAATTACTGGACACCCTCCATCCCACCTCTTGCCTGAGGCAGGCAAAGGTTTCCATTGAATATTCCCAAGAATACTGGCGTGGGTAGCCAATCCCTTCTCCAGCAATCTTCCCGATCCAGGAATCAAACCAGGGTTTCCTGCATTGCAGCCGGATTCTTTACCAACTGAGCTATCAGGGAAGCCCCATACTTTCATTAAGGCTTAGCTAAAAGACAAAAAAGAAGACATTTAGTGTTGAGATTATTTGTTTGTGATTGAGAGTAAGGGAATTCTGAAGGTGTTCTCTCGACTCCCTGAAGTCTTAAGGTGTAGACTAGATCTTAAGAAAGAGATCTTGGCAAAAGAGATAGAAAAAAGTCTTCAGAAGCAGAGGTCATAATATTACAGGATGGGAAAAAAGAAAGAATTCAACTTCTAGGTAGGAGTTCTTTTTCTCCAGAAGCTAAGCTTCCAAAGTAACTTCAATATCAACCGTTTTAAATCTTAGAGATCATCCTCTCAGAGTTGTGTGCTAAGGATCAGCTCTGAAAATATCTGTTTCATCCAAGCTTTCTCTAGATGTAGATAAACTGACAATTCCTGACTTAGAAATTTGGAGAGTCAGCTTTATCCAAAGCAGGTTTGCTTTGGAAACAGCTTCAGCAGGATTATCCCCTCTAAATCTAAAGTCTTACTACTTTGACCGTGATGATGTGGCTTTGAAGAAATTGACCAAGTATCTCCTTCACCAATATCGTCATGAGAAGGAACACACTGAGAAACTGAGGGAGCTACAGAGCCTGCAGTGAGGCAGCTGAATCTTCTAATCAAGAGAACAGAACATGGACGTTTGTTTATGTTCTTCTTTTTTACAGAAAACAACAAATCACATATCCTCATTAAAATGTCAAGGGGAAATGTATAATTCTCTTTATTCTAGCAGAATTCACCTCTTGTTCAAATTAAACAAACATTTATTGAGCATTTATTATGTGTACTTTCCTGCAATAAGTCCCATAAGGAATATAAAAATAAGTGAGAGACATTTCCTCCTATTAAGGCACTTATAGTTGGGAAGAAGGGATAAGTCAAATTACAAATTCATAAATAAATCTGTGGAAGACGAAGACTATCAGAAAGAGACTCCCCAAATGGTACAGAAACCAAAAGGAAAGGCAAATCAAATAAAGTTCAGAACAGAGGAAGGACTTTGTGGAGGAGTTGGTAATAGCATTGGCCTTAAAGGATGGGTAGCATTTTGATAGTAAAGATGTGGTCCAGTGACTAAGACTCCATGCTCTAAATACAAGGGGGCCAAGGTTCAATCCCTGGTCAGGGAACTAGATCCTGAAAGCAGTGACTGAAGATTCCACAGGCTGCAATTAAGACCTGGGGCAGCCAAAATAAATCAATAATTAAAAAGAAAAAAAAGGATAGAGAGAAGAGTGTACCAAGTGAAGAAAATACCAAGGGCAAATACTATTGGGCTTACAAAAGAGAAATAAGTTTTCTAATCCCTCCTTGTGGTCCCAATATACAGGTCAGCAGTCTCTTTCCAAAAATATTTTTTATTTACCTACTATATTAGCCTGCTAGCACTGGATAATAAAACACTACCAACTGGGTGACTTAAACAACAAAAATGTGTTTTCTCACAGTTTTGGAGACTGGAAATCCAATATCAATGTGTCAGCAGGTTTGGTTCTTCCCAAGACCTCCCTCCTTGAGTTGCAGATGGCTGCTTTCTGGCTCTGTCCTCACACGGCCTCTTCTCTGTGTTGTCACATCCATGGTGCCACTCCTCTTCTTGTAAGTACACCAGTCATGATGGATTAGGGCCACACATATGACCTCATTTAACCTCTTTATAGGCCTTAGCTCCAAATACAGTCACGTTCTAAGGTACCAGGGGTTAGGGTTGCAACGCAGAAATTGCGGGCAAGGTACAATTCAGTCCTTAACGTTTATTTAATAACTTTCTCCAGCTTAGTCTGAGAAAAGAGGTCTGGTTTTGTTCACCTCTCTACTCCATGTGCCTTAGTCTGATGCTAGGGTGTAAATATTTCTTCATCCACTTTTTGTTAATTTAGAGGTAGAGTGCAGATTTGTAGGCTGAAGTCAGATGATGGAGAAGAGCTTTCAATGCTAAAGAGAGGTTTAAATATGTTAGAATAAGAAGTGAAGGTGGGAGTCATATGATGAAGCACTCTTCAAGAAAATCACTCTGGCAACAGTGTAGAGGATATGTTGGAAGTAAGAGGGAAAGGAGACAGGAGAGTCAGTTGGAGTTTTTCACTGTGGCCCTGGCAAAAGGGACTGAAGATCTGAATGCTAGTCACTTTGGAGAAGGAGATGAAGGGGGAAACCTTTCTCAAAACTTAGATATGACAGGCAATTTGGAGTGGGAGGGAAAAAAGGGAAAAGTGAACTTTTTTGAGCTCGATAGCTTGGCAGAGAAGTTATAGCTCCATTCAAGTCAAGAGATGGTATTCAAGCTGAATATGATAAGTTTGAGATGCAGGTGAGCTACGTGGATGCTATGGCAGGAGATTTGCTATGTAGGACCTAGAGAGACACATGTGTTTGTTTAGTTCATTTCCCAACAGAAAGTTGAAAATGCGGATCTGTTGTCCAAGAAAGAACTGTCAGAGTTAAGTTGCATGAGGGATGAAACTTTTATTTATTTCTTGTATCTGCAATTACTAGTTCAATGCCTAGCTTATATAAAAGTGAAAAGTGAAGTGTTAGTTGCTCAGTCGTGTCTGACTCTGCAACACCATGGACTGCAGCCAGCCTGGCTTCTCAGTTCATGGAGTTCTCCAAGCAAGAATATTGGAGTGGGTAACCATTCCCTTCTCCAGGGGATCTTCCCTACCCAGGGATGAAACCCAGGTCACCCACATTGCACACAGCCTATATATAATGTTCAATAAATATTTGTTGAATGAATGAAATAGGGATTGAGGAGTGATCTGCCTGGCAGGCATTGCAATCAAACAGATCATTGTTAAACTCAAAGATATGAAAGGAGGAAAGAGAGAACGAAAGCCTGCTGCTACCGCTGCTAAGTCGCTTCAGTCATGTCCAACTCTGTGCGACCCCATAGACAGCAGCTCACCAGGCTCCCCCATCCCTGGGATTCTCCAGGCAAGAACACTGGAGTGGGTTGCCATTTCCTTCTCCAATGCATGAAAGTGAAAAGTCAAAGTGAAGTCGCTCAGTCGTGTCCGACTCCTAGCGACCCCATGGACTGCAGCCTACCAGGCTCCTCTGGCCATGGGATTTTCCAGGCAAGAGTACTGGAGTGGGGTGCCATTGCCTTCTCCGGAACTAAGGCCTAAGGACATTTTATCTCCCCCATGTAATTTTGAATTATTGCACTGTAAATTATGGGAAATACAATGGGTTATACTCAAAATCACATAGAGAAAAAGCAATCTCAGAACCTCTAAAAAAAAAAAAAAAAACAAACAGGCATTTCTGGAAACAAGGGGCAAAGATTAGTAATATGTTACCTTAACAAATAGCAACACCTAGTGACCAGTTCCAAACACAACATGGAGACTTTTCAGTGAGTTTCTTAGTGAGGCTTTTTGCAGCCCTTTCTCATGTGGGGGAAACAAAGTTGTAGTAATTGACCAGCTCTGCTGGTGGTAGTGACAATAATATTGTTTGCATGGCACTTAATAATTTTCAAAACACTCTCCTATACTTTATCTAGTTGGGGAATTGAGATATTGTTGAACTAAATTGAGGCTGATGTAGAGAAGAGGATCAGTGTCTGGGCTGCTTGGCGTGGTTGAGTACTCTGATCTTTGTCACAGAAATGGTGCACGATAAGAAGCAGCAGACAGGAAAAAGGGGACTACTTACAGCAAGCCTTCACCGCTACTGGAATAAATATTAGTTCCAAAGCGAGCCAAACAGCTACATGCACATACACATGCACACACTCATACGCGCCCGCCCACTCACATATGCACAGACACAGACACATTTTTTAACCTCAGGTGGCAACTTAATCTAGTTTGTTAAGCCCTCTGTTGATTTCCGCTTGAATTCCCCCTGGCTATCTTTCTAAACCTTTTCTACCCTAAAGCTCTGGACTCCAGAGCCAGTTTGCTATGGGGTTTGAACACCTGTCCCAAAACTTCTTTGATGCATGACCTCGGTTGCTTGATCTCTCTGTGTCTCATTTCCACCATCTGTACATTGGGAATAATTACAGAACATACCTTAAAGGCTGATTGTGCGGTTTAAATGAGTTAATGTATCTCAAACTCTTAAACATGCCTATCCTATAATAGGATCATGGAAAAAGCATGAGAGTTCCAGAAAAGCTGGATCATGGAAAAAGCAAGAGAGTTCCAGAAAAACATCTATTTCTGCTTTATTGACTATGCCAAAGCCTTTGACTGTGTGGATCACAAGAAACTGTGGAAAATTCTGAAAGAGATGGGAATATCAGACCACCTGATCTGCTTCTTGAGAAATGTGTATGCAGCTCAGGAAGCAACAGTTAGAACTGGACATGGAACAACAGACTGGTTCCAAATAGGAAAAGGAGTTCGTCAAGGCTATATATTGTCACCCTGTTTATTTAACTTATATGCAGAGTACATCATGAGAAACGCTGGACTGGAAGAAACACAAGCTGGAATCAAGATTGCCGGGAGAAATATCAATAACCTCAGATATGCAGATGACACCACCCTTATGGCAGAAAGTGAAGAGGAACTCAAAAGCCTCTTGATGAAAGTGAAAGAGGAGAGTGAAAAAGTTGGTTTAAAGCTCAACATTCAGAAAACGAAGATCATGGCATCCGGTCCCATCATTTCATGGGAAATAGATGGGGAAACAGTGGAAACAGTGTCAGACTTTATTTTTCTGGGCTCCAAAATCACTGCAGATGGTGACTGCAGCCATGAAATTAAAAGATGCTTACTCCTTGGAAGGAAAGTTATGACCAACCTAGATAGCATATTAAAAAGCAGAGACATTACTTTGCCAACAAAGGTCCATCTAGTCAAGGCTATGGTTTTTCCTGTGGTCATGTATGGATGTGAGAGTTGGACTGTGAAGAAGGCTGAGTGCCTAAGAATTGATGCTTTTGAACTGTGGTGTTGGAGAAGACTCTTGAGAGTCCCTTGGACTGCAAGGAAATCCAACCAGTCCATTCTGAAGGAGATCAGCCCTGGGATTTCTTTGGAAGGAATGATGCTAAAGCTGAAACTCCAGTACTTTGGCCACCTCATGTGAAGAGTTGACTCAGTGGAAAAGACTCTGATGCTGGGAGGGATTGGGGGCAGGAGGAGAAGGGGACGACAGAGGATGAGATGGCTGGATGGCATCACTGACTCAATGGACGTGAGTCTGAGTGATCTCCGGGAGTTGGTGATGGACAGGGAGGCCTGGCGTGCTGCGATTCATGGGGTCTCAAGGAGTCGGACACGACTGACCGACTGATCTGATCTGATCTGATCTGGTCCTATAATAAGGGTTAGTGAAGTGAAGTCATTCAGTCGTGTCTGACTCTTTGTGACCCCGTGGACTGTAGCCTACCAGGCTCTTCCATCCATGGGATTTTCCAGGCAAGAGTACTAGAGTGGGTTGCCATTTCCTTCTCCAGAGGATCTTCCCGACCCAGGGATAGAACCTGGGTCTCCCGCATTGTAGGCAGACGCTTTACTGTCTGAGCCACCAGGGAAATCCATAATAAGGGTTAGCTTTTTTTAGAAAAAAAAAAAAATAGTAGCTAACCCTTATTATAAAAAAATAATAATAAGGGTTAGCTACTATTTTTTCTATCATTGGATTGCAATTATTAATATTTACTTACATTTTCTTTCTCTTCTCCTGGTATGGTTTCTTCGAGTGTAGACTTTTTTTCACCTCTGAAAACCCCAACATGTATGGATAGCACGTAGTAGGTCAGGGTAAAGAAGTTAGTCTTTGGGATTTTGGAGGAATAGCAGGATTTTGGAGGAGAAGGAGGAGAAGGGGATGACAGAGGATGAGATGGTTGGATGGCATCACCAACTCTATGAACAAGAGTTTGAGCAAGCTCCAGGAGTTGGTGATGAACAGGGAAGCCTGGCATGCTGCAGTCCATGGGGTTGCAAAGAGTCAGACACGAGTGAGTCCCTGAACTGAACTGAGCAGGATATCTGAACAGGTTTCTAGAACATGATGGTATAGAAGGAAATCAGGATATATCTCCCCCAAATATGCCACTTTGCCCTGAGGGTTATTTTGAACTGAAGGCAATCAAGAAGCAGATACTGGAAAAGCTCCTGGCTTTCCCCTCATTTGCCTAAACACAGGACATAAATCTTCAAAGGTGTCCCTCCTCCCTCTCTATTAGGGAAGACAAAAGGTGATCACAAGAGGCAACTTTAGACTCTATCTGGACATGACTGTGGTCTCTATCTGCATACGTCTTGTCACGGGGCATGACTCTGCATGTTGCTTATATGCATCCCAGTTTTCCCAGGACTGTCCTGACATAATTGTTAATAACTCATACTTTTATGTTCAGAAGTGGCCCTATGTTGACAAAATTACATAGGCATTCTACTTCCTGCTCCCTAGTTCCAGCCATACTTGCCTTCTTTTCGTATCTTACCTTTTGCCACTTCAGGGACTTTGCAATGCTGTTCCCTTTGCCTGAAAAGAGCTCTCCCTCCTCACTTTTCTACATAATGATCACAGCATAATCAGATTCTTTACACCTTGTTTTCATCAGGTAATGGTCCTACCCCAGATCGTTGGAATCTGGGGGAATCTTGACCTGTGGGATCAAGTGCCAACACTTCATTCATTTATTTACTTTAAAGATAGTAATTGTATTTATTTATTTATTTATTGGCCGTGCCGTGTGGCATGCACGATCTTCCCGGCCAGGGATTGAACCCATGCCCCTTGCAGTGGAAACGTAGAGTCTTAACCTCTGGACCATCAGGAAAGTCCCAAGCACCAGCACTTTAGACTGGGCATTCAGCCAGACTAGTCAGCTTACTGTGCTCTCTTCATCCCATTTTAAGATTCATTGAATTCATGCCCCTTGACGCATCTCCCACCTCACTGTGACCAGAGCTGCCGTATCTGTGTGTACAGGTTTAGCCCTATACAAGCATCCAACCAAGGGAAAGAAGAGGCAGAAGGGCAGACTGGCCTCCACACACCACGGGACTGCCTCTTTCTTGTTCATGGAATATCCCTGAAGAGTCTGGAGGCCCTATCTGTGACCATTCCATCTTAGGAAGTTTGGGCCCTTAATTATCAGTGGTCCCTAAAGGTCAGTCCATTGTCCAGCACATCAGAATCTCTTGGGCCACTTACATCAAGAGATCTCCAGATTTTCTGCGTTGAAACCTCTGAGTGTAGAGACTAGGGATCCATGTTTTTAGCAAGTCCCCGTGGGTGACTGATACACACTGAGGTGTGGAAGGCATTGGTGTCAGCCATTTCTCACCCAGTTTTCTTGGGCTACTATTTAGTCTTTTGTGCGTACCAGACTTGCTTCTCTGTCTAGAGCATGGCTCCCCTGAGGATGAGGACCCCATCATAAAATACTCGCTATTCATTGATCGCTTCACATGAAACAATGTGAAGGAATGCATAAACCACAGGGCCTAATTTCCCAACAAGGAGAATTCACACAACATGTAATAAACCCACTTAATTAATACTGCTTGATATGGAGGTGCCTCGGAAAACTAAAAATAGAATTACCATGTAATCAAGCAATCTCACTCTTGGGAATATATTTAGGCAAAACTATAATTCAAAAAGGTACATGCACCCCCATGTGCATAGTAGCACTATTCCCAGTAGCCAAGACACAGAAAAAACCTAAATATCCATTGTCAGATGAATGGATAAAGAATATGATACATGTATACAATGGAATACTACTGAGTCATAATTAGGTAAGTCAGAAAGAAAAATAGCATATCATATCACTTATATGTGGAATCTAAAGCATGACAAATAAACCTATCTATGAAACAGAAAGAGAATCATGGACATAGAGAACAGATTGATGGTTGCCAAGGAGGAGGGGGTTGGGAGAGGAATGGAGTAGGAGGTTGGGGTTAGTAGATGTAAGCTTTCGTATATAGAATGGATAAACAATAAGGTCTTACTGTATAGCACATAGAATTACATTCAATATCCTATGATAAAGCATAATGGAAAAGAATGAAAGAAAAAGAATGTATATATATATACATATATACACACACATATATAAACTAGGTCACTGTGCTGTACAGCAGAAACTACTACAACATTGTAAATCAACTACACTTCAACTAAAAGATATTAAAACAAGGAGAAAAAAAGTACTGCTTGAGACTTACTAAGGGCTGGCCTTATGCTGGAGACGGAAGAGATAGCTGTGTCCACACAGTGTTTGGGTTTCTCTCCTGGCTCAGTTGGTACAGAATCCACCTGCAAAGCAGGAGATGCTGGTTCGATTCCTGGGTCAGGAAGATCCGCTGAAGAAGGACAAGCTAACCCACTCTAGTATTCTTGGGCTTCCCTTGTGGCTCCGCTGGTAAAGAATCTGCCCACAACGCGGGAGACCTGGATTCAAGCCCTGGGTTGGGAAGATCCCCTGGAGAAGGGAAAGGCTACCCACTCCAGTATTCTGGCCTGGAGAATTCCGTGGACTGTGTAGTCCATGGGGTCGCAAAGAGTCGGACGTGACTGAGCCACGTTCACTTTCGCATGGTGTTTACTGACGGGAGTACATAGATGTCACCGGGAAATGACAGTCGAGTGTGGTGGTGCAGAAAGGAGACTCCCAGAGCCGTGGGAGCACAGGGGAGAAGTTCACTCAGATGTGGGAGGCCAGCGTTGCTCAGAGGTGATGGGAGAGAAACGGGAGAATAGCCAACTGGGCAGAAGAAGCATGTGCAGCGGCCTCGATGTCAGGAGTTCCTTGTTAGGGAAGGGTGGAGAGGCCGTGAGGAGGGAGGGGGAGGATCTTGGAGAGATAAACAGAAGCCAGGTAGTGAGGGCTTTGTATGCCGAAGTGGGGGCAGAGGCGGGAGTGGAGAGTAGGCTTGGCCTCAGCATTAGGTGTAAATGTCCCCCAAACACATCAGACCTTTCACATCGCTGCTTGTTTGGAAAGAAATGGCACCCCACTCCAGTACTCTTGCCTGGAAAATCCCATGGACGGAGGAGCCTGGTAGGCTGCAGTCCATGGGGTCGCCAAGAGTCGGACACGACTGAGCGACTTCACTTTCACTTTTCACTTTCATGCATTGGAGAAGGAAATGGCAACCCACTCCAGTGTTCTTGCCTGGAGAATCCCAGGGACGGGGGAGCCTGGTGGGAGGCCGTGTATGGGGTCACACAGAGTCGGACACGACTGAAGCGACTTAGCAGCAGCAGCAGCAGCAGAAGAGCTCCCTGACTCATCCTCCTGGGGTTAGAGGAAGAGCACTGCGCTCTCAAAAGGGCTTCCCAACCAGTAACAGCCCCTCCCGATTCTGTCACTCACAGTCCTTCCATTGAGAGTTGGGATGTCGACCAGCAATGAACAGTCTTGTCTATGGAACCTGGTCCTTGCATGGGGTAAGGAAGCTATGCTGAGGATTTACGTTGGGTTTAAGTGAACTGCTTATTCTGGAAATTGCCAGGGCTGAGGAATAGAATCTTGGCACAGGACCAAGAACACCAGATTCCAGGACAATTGGAACGATTTATTAGGCTCTGAACTAGGAGATACTATTGATTCAAAGAGTATCCTTTTTCTTAGGAGACAGATGTTGAAGTGCTTAGGGGTAATTTGTCATGATTTCTGCAACTCGTATATATCTATATCTTTGTGTGTGTTTATCTGCATACGTATACCTGTATCTGTAGCTAGGAGAGAGAAAGCAAATGCATGGCAAAATGTAAACAATTAGTGAACCAAGATAGATGAAGGCTATAGAGATACTTACTGTGCTATTCTTTCAACTTTTCTGTAAGTGTGATATGTTTCTTAATTAGAAGTTGGGAGACAAAGAAAAGAAAGGCTAGCAGGTTCCTGGCCTAAGTCAGCTTGGGTTTCTCATCCTTTGGTCGTTTGAGACGGTCCGCTCACTTTTTGATGGACTGCTCACTTGTGCATCTTGGAGTTCCCAGACGACACAAAATCTTGAAAAATCTGTTTTGAAGTTATAAAAGTACCATTCTTCAGAACCAAAAGACACACACCAAAAGATTAGGAAATTGTTCTGCCCACTCTGCAAGATTCTGTTGCTCTCCTATGCTGGCAAATGATTTGTGCAAACAAGCTAGTCAGCAATAGATTTGAAAATACCACATGCAGGAATCATATCATGCTTTATGTTTTATGTTTCTTGGGATTTGGGGTTTTAACCACCCATCGAATTCTCATTTTAAGCACTTGTGATGTATGCGGCTTTAAATAATTCATAACACAATTCTGTCATCTGTTACCACCATATTCCTCACTCCAGAGATTTACAAAATGTGTTTTCAGATGATTGCATGTGGGCTTAAGAAATACAGCAAGGGTTCCTTTGGGAGAAGAGGAAGAAAGTGGTTTATAACTAGTGACTGTAATAAATGACATGAGGATGGGTGTAATTAGTGAAGAAAAGCTATATGCTTGAACAATTTACTGCTGAGCTTCAACAACTGGCTTGTGATATGCACTACTCAGGAAAGTGATTTTATTAAGGAAAACTCAGTTGAATCAGAAATCTTTCAGTTTACTTATCCTTTATCATCTATTTGTTCTGGGGGCATGTTTGAAAATATCCCTAAAGAAATATAGCAGATAATCCCCCCTTTCAACAAGATTTTATCACACATAATTCACTGTTTTTTTACTGAGATATAGTTGATTTACAATATTATATTAGCTTCAGATAAATCTTGATTCAAAATTGTTATAGATTATACCCCACTTAAAATTATTATAAAATATTGGCTATATTCCCTATGCTGTATAATATTTTCTTGTAACTTATTTATTTCATGCATAGTAGTTTGTACCTCTTAATCTTATGCACGATTTTGCTCCAACCCCCTTCCCTCTACACTCTGGTAACCACTCATATTTCCCTAGGTCTGTGAGTCTGCTTCTCTTTTGTTACACACATTCCTTTGTTTTATTTTTCAGATTCCACATATAACTAATAACATACAGTATTGTCTTTCTCTGTCTGACTTACTTAACTAGCATGACACTCTCCAGGTCCATTTATGTGGTTGCAAATAGCAAAATTTCAGTTTTTCATGACTGAGTAGTATTGCCCATTCATCTGTTGATGAATACTTAAATTGCTTCTGTATTTCGGCAACTGTAAATAATGCTGCTATGAACATTGGGGTGCATGGATCTTTAGAAATTAGGGTTTTTCCTTTTCTTCAGATATATACCCAGAGTGGAAATGCTGGATCATATGATAGTTCTATTTTTAGTTTTTTTTGAAGAATATCTATACTATTTTTCATAATGGCTGTACCAATTTACATTTCCACTGACAGTGTACAAGTGTTCTCCATTCTCCACATCTTTGCCAACCATTTTTATTGCGGCCTTTTTGATGATAGTCATTCTGACAGGTGTGAGGTGATATCTCATTGTGGTTTTTATTTGCATTTCTCTGATGATTAGTGATGCTGAGTATCTCCATAATGAATGTTGAATTTTGTCAAAAGCTTTTTTGCATCTCTTGAGATGTCCATAGAATTTCTATTCTTCAATTTGTTAATGTGGTATATCACACTGATTGATTTGCAGATACTGATTTATCCCTGGGATAAATTCCACTTGACCATGGTTTATGATCCTTTTAACATGTTGTTGAATTCAGTTTACTAATATTTTATTAAGGATTTTTGCATCTATGTTAATCAGTGACATTGGCCTATAATTTTCTTTTTGTGTGATGTCTTTCTGTGGTTTTGTTATCAGGGTGCTGATGGCCTCATAGAAAAATTTTAGAGGCATTCCTCCCTCTGCATTTTTTGGGAATAATTTGAGAAGGAGAGGTATAAATTTTTCTGTAAATGTTTGGTAGAATTCACCTATGAAACTATCTGGTCCTGGGTTTTTGTTGGTTGAAAAATTTTTAAATTACTGATTCAATTTCATTGCTAATAATTAGTCTGTTTATAATTTCTCTTTCTTCCTGATTCAGTCTCCGGAGAGTGTACATTTCTAGGAACTTCTTCATTTCCTTGATATGTCTACTGGATGGAAAACATCATATGTTTCAGTGCAAGGAACTAGATCAGTGTTCTTCAAACTTTTTAAGCTTGACCCAAAGAAATACATTTTCCACTGAGACCCAGTATACACACATATCTGTAAAACTGAAACAAAAATTTCATGAGGCTACCTATTTTTATTAACTGCTTTCTGATATTTTCTTTTTTTACTCCATTTCTTTTCAAAAAAACTTGAAGGGTAAGACTCATTTAATCAATTTCAAAACTTATTGGGTCCTGACACTGATACTGAGGAACTCTGAAATAGATAACTACTTTTGAGGATGAATCTTTTTAGTGGAGAAATAAAACACTGAAATGGAAGGAAGAAAATGCTTCTACATTGTTTGCTCCATAGACTTTTAGACAAAGGATTATAGTGTGATAGTGTGATGATTCAACAGTGAAAGTTCCTGGCACCGTGCATTCTTCCTGCACATAGTAGGTGCTTAACAAAAGTTAGCTAGTCAACCAGTGCCTGCAGTGACAGTATTTTCTGCATGATGTTCAGGGCCCTCAATCCTGAGAGTTTACTTTTCCTTCAGATTGTGTTTCTTAGTCTCTTCTCTGAATTGTCATCGTTAGGTATTACCATAGGCAGCAGTTTTGTTCCAGTTTTATCTTTTTCTCTTCATGCATCAAGAATCATAGAACTAAGATTTAAAATATATTTTAAAAAGAATATTTGGCTTATAAACCAAAAGACAAAATTTTCTCTTGCTCTTCAAGAGGAGAAAGGCATTATCATCTCCTAGTCTTAATCTATGGAGAAGGAAATGGCAACCCACTCCAGTAGTCTTGCCTGGGAAATATGAACAGAGGAGCTTGGCAGGGTCACAAAGAGTCCATGGGGTTGCAAAGAATCAGACACAACTTAGCAAGTGAACACACATGTGTGCGTGCAGTCTCAATCTAATTCTACAAAGATAACTGGAAATTAACCTCTAGCCAGTAACACTCAAATCTACTGCTTTTATCCCCCTTTCCTTCTTTTTGGAGATTTGTGGAGAATAGTTGCTCTGGAACAGCCTTCACTGGGTGTGCCAATTAGATGCTTAAACTTCTTACTCCTCACACCCTGGGAAGAAAGTTATAAGATCTTTAAATGTCAAAATGGCATCAAAGACGTGCCAATCCTTGCCTTGTTCTGAGACCAACTCTGCCTAGGATGAAAGATTAGATCTCTCTGCATTTTAACAACACAGTTAGATGGGAATTCCCTCAACTTACCTGGATGAGTCTGGATTACTTTGTCCTCCTCTGCCATCTTTCTTTGTATATGAAAATACAGATGTACATATACATTTCTTGAGAAAAGCCTGTGAAATTAAATCATTTTTATACTCTGCATTATTGTGATATATTTCCCCATCAGGTTTCCTTAGTATTTCTCTCCTGAATGACTCATTATAAGCATTATACAGTAGAAAACAAAAATAACTTAAAGCCGAATAATGGTTAAAATAACCCTATCAGTGTTCGCCCAGTGACGGTGGTACTGAGTGAGGGCGTTCATATGAATCCACTGAAAATGCATGTTCCGGTGAGTGTGCTCAGAGGTGCTCAAGCTATTCTCTTCGAAAAGAATGGGGAAATTCCTTAGTGATTTGTTTACTTACTCTTCCCTCCTCAACCAAAGTTTACCACCTAGTTATCTATCCTTTCACACTTCCTTCGTATTCATATAATTACATACAATCTATACATATGTAAACTTTCTCAATTCACATTTTTCAAAAATGAGGTCACATCACATATACTATTTTGCATCTAGCTTTTTTCACTTATAGATATATCATGGAGATTTCCACAAATCAAATGATGTAAATCCAACTCATTCTTTGCAATAATTTCATGTATTCCTTGATCTAATCTTAGCACAATTTATTAGACTATGCTGATGGGCAATTCCTCTGTTTTTGCCACAACAAAAGATGCTGCACTAAAATATCCTCGTACATGTTTACATGTGTTTACACGCTAGTGCTTTCATGTTTAGCACATAGATTTCCTGAAAGATTTATGGTCAAAAGGTATGCATATTGCAACTTATAAAGTATTTACAGATTACCTTTCATAAAAGCTAAATAATCCAAATTCCCACCAATAGCGTGTGCAGAAAATAATTTTCTTCATATCTCCATCGACAGTAGGTGTAATTTTCATTGTCTGCTAATCTGGTGGATAACTAAGGATATCTCATTGTTACATTAATTGGCATTTTCTCCGCATTAGAGAATGTTTTTCATTAGTTTATTGGAAATTTGGATTTCTCATCTACAAATTTCCTTTTCATATTATTTGTCCCTATTTCTGTATTTGTGTTTGCTAATCAATTTGTGAGAGCCTTCTAACTGGTATAGATATTTTTTTTTCTTTTATAGGAGTCAATTTGTGGCACATGTTTTTTCCCAAACTACTGTTTGTCTTGTGCCTTTGTTTTTATATCTTGTTATATACATTTTTGGAGAAGGCAATGGCACCCCACTCCAGTACTCTTGCCTGGAAAATCCCATGGACAGAGGAGCCTGGTAGGCTGCAGTCCATGGGGTCGCTAGGAGTTGGACACGACTGAGCAAATTCACTTTCACTTTTCACTTTCATGTATTGGAGAAGGAAATGGCAGCCCACTCCAGTGTTCTTGCCTGGAGAATCCCAGGGACGGGGGAGCCTGGTGGGCTGCTGTCTATGGGGTCGCACAGAGTCAGACACGTCTGAAGCGACTTAGCAGCAGCAGCCGCATATACATTTTTTATTTCATATAACCAAATATATTTATTTTATGCTTTCTAGATAACATTTGAATATTTCTTTATCAGTTTAAGAGTGACATATAAACATCTGACCTTTACTTTTGCTTTCTGCTCCACCAGAAAGTTTCTACAACCTAATGGATTATGTTACGCTGTTTACACATAGTAGAATAACTGATGCCCTTCTCATTACTTCCATTTTTATTATTTACTTTGTCTTTTCTCCTTTTTCCTTTTCATTACTATTTAATTCATATTTCCCCAGATGTGGAGAAAAGGGAACCCTCTTACACTGTTGGTGGGAACGCAAACTAGTACAGCCACTATGGAGAACAGTGTGGAGATTCCTTAAAAAACTGGGAATAGAACTGCCATACGACCCAGCAATCCCACTGCTGGGCATACACACCAAGGAAACCAGAATTGAAAGAGACACATGTACCCCAATGTTCATCGCAGCACTGTTTATAATAGCCAGGACATGGAAGCAACCTAGATGTCCATCAGCAGATGAGTGGATAAGAAAGCTGTGGTACATATACACAATGGAATATTACTCAGCCATTAAAAAGAATACATTTGAATCAGTTCTAATGAGGTGGATGAAACTGGAGCCTATTATACAGAGTGAAGTAAGCCAGAAAGAAAAACACCAATACAGTATACTAACGCATATATATGGAATTTAGAAAGATGGTAACGTATGCGAGACGGCAAAAGAGACACAGATGTATAGAACAGTCTTTTGGACTCTGTGGGAGAGGGAGGGGAGGATGATTTGGGAGAATGGCATTAAAACATGTATAATATCATATAAGAAACAAATCGCCAGTCCAGGTTCAATGCAGGATACAGGAAGCTTGGGGCTGGTGCACTGGGATGACCCAGAGGGATGGTATGGGGAGGGAGGCGGGAGGGGGGTTCAGGATGGGGAACACGTGTACACCCATGGCGGATGCATGTTGATGTATGGCAAATCCCCTTGTCAATTAGAAAGTTTACTATACTTTTTCATTTCTAAGAGTCATCTTCTCTCCTGAAATTCATAATAAAATACCTATATTTCTTGATTATTTCATGAAAACAAGTGGTCAACTAGTTCCACCACTCACACACACCTGTCACTACCCAGGTCCTCTACTTACCACTGTTCCCAGATAGAATCTTTACAATGTTATTAATTTCTCATTCTCCTACCTCCTACTCACCCTACCTCCAAATACGATGGACTCAAGAGTTTCTTTTACTTTCTTTTTTTCTCTACCCTCCATTCCTAGGTTTTGCTGAGATAATTCAGTACTTTTCATTCCAATCTTTTATTAGACTTTTCCCTTGCAGAAAATATATTCTATTTCAAAAACCCAAGTTCTGCCCGTCTCTCAACCATTACCCATCTAAATTTTGGTATATATTAAAAGGCTTATTTATCATCACTATTTTCATTTCCTCTTTATCTTCCTTCTCCTGAGGTCTCTATTTTGGTTTTTCTCTACTTTGACTTGATTTCTTTCTTAAATATTTTCTTCGCTTGAGGTACCTGGGATGTTTTATTCTCTAATAACTTTTGTTCCTCCTAATAACTATATGTTCCCCCATACAGAATTGGGAGTACCATTCTATCTCGGCAGATGGATACCATTCTATCTTGGCAGTAGAAATGGTATTCAAATATTTAAACAGACACTGACCAGTTAATAAGAAAGAAGAACCTCTGGTGTGCCAGAACAGGTTTGCAGGACAGCGACAGGAGAGGTTGGGGAAGAGAGAGATGCTCAGGGCCTGAGCTATTTCCTATCCATCGTGGAAGTATTTCAGTATTTTAACAAATGTGACTAAACAACTGAGTTCTGGCTGTGCAGAAGCCTTGGGTATCAGTCTTTTTCTTTCAGGAAATTGGATGTTATTTTACTCTCCTTCAGTTTCTAGGAGCAGCTGACGAAAAATCCAATGCCAGTCTAAGATTTTTTAAACCACTGTATGTCTAGGTGTATGTCTATTTTTTTAATGAATTCTTTATAAAACTTGGTGAACTTTTGAAATTTGCATCCTCAAGTATTTGTTTAGGTCACAGAAATTTTTCTCTGTTATTTAATTATTGTCTTCCTTTGCTCACCTTTTTTGGGGCACTTTAAAAAAATACAGTATTTTTAAAGGGGTGTCTTGTCGCTAAGAGTCGGACACGACTGAGCGACTTCACTTTCACTTTTCACTTTCATTTTTTGCAGAAGGAAGTGGCAACCCACTCCAGTGTTCTTGCCTGGAGAATCCCAGGGACAGGGAAGCCTGGTGGGCAGCCGTCTATGGGGTCGCACAGAGTCGGACACGACTGAAGCGACTTAACAGCAGCAACAGCAGCAGGTTCACAACAAAACTGAGCAGAAAATATAGAGCTCCCATATGCCTACTGCCTCCACTGTGAACATTCTGTACCACAGAGGTACTTTTGTTACAACTGATAAATCTGTATTCGTGGAGCATAAACACCCAAAGCCCGTAGTTCACATTAGGGTTTGCTCTGGCGTTTGTACAGTCTATGGGTTTGGGCAAATGTATAATGACACGTATCCACCATCATAGTATCATATAGAATAGTGCCTGCGGGGGGAAGAAATATTCTTCTACACTTTACGGGTCTTCTAACTTGTCTAAGAATTAAATTGACATGAGACAGATTAGCAAGAGAAAATCAAACAAAATTTAGCAACATGTGTATGTAAGAGACACCCAAGAAAATGAGTAACTTGTCAAAATGGCTAAAGCCCTCAGCTTAAATACTATCTTTTGCTAAAGACAGAAAAGGATGATAAGGGTAGTGGTTTAGGACTTCAAAGGGGAAGAAGGCAATTCACATGGAGATGGAAAAGCAAATATTTGGTAAGCAAATATTGTGCAGAGACAATGGGATTCAGAGAGGAATTTTAACTAACAGACTTTGCTTGTTTCCTCCCTGTCTACACACCTAGTTCATACTGTAGTTATCTATAGTGAAGGCTCCTTTCTGGGACAGATCCTCTATCTACATTTTCTTAGGCAGTCAAGGGGTGAGTCAAAGTTTTTTTCTAAGTCTTTTGAGCCTTGATTGTTTTCAGCTCAAATAATCATCAAGCTAAAGATATTTTGAGATGGCAAGTTTTGCTCCCCCTACAATAGTTGCATTGCCCAAAAGATTCTCTGTGCTTTGCCTACTTATTCCTCTCTTCTAGCCTTTCTAGTTTTCACAAATAAGATCTCTTGGCTCTGTCCTCCAAATCTTGATTTCTTTCCTAAATATTTTTTGCACCATATTTTGATCTCTTTGTATTTTCACTCTGTATGTCGAGCTATTGCTTCTACCTGATCTTCCAGGAAACATATTCAAGTTTCAACAGTGACTATTTCCCACTACAACTTTGAACTTAAGATATTCCCTTTTTGCTCCAGAAAGTACTTTGCATCCTGTAATTTTTTGGTAAAGTTCTAATAGTTCTGTTTCATAGGAGCTGCCTGTTCTATGTATTCTGCATGTTGTTTCTCTGACTGCAGAACTCCAGGCCATGCTCATGCTCTCCAGACCCCACCAGCTTGCAGGACCAATAAGTAATTTACTCAGGAGAGGTGCGTGGTACCTAGATTGGGAGACTATCAGGCACAAAATGACATTCAGTCTCCTGTCTTCGTGCAAAAAAAAAAAAACTATTAAAATGATTCTTTGATTTACTCATTTTTAAAAAATTTACTTTTTCGACACTGGAATATAAGCATTTATTCTTTTTTAAACTAAGATGACCAATAAGCATAATCCACCCCTAGGAAAACACAGGTATGGCAGCTATGGAGGTGTACTGCTTAATTCCCTGTAAGAGAGATGCTGCCACAGGGAATACAGTTAGCTAACCACCTCCAGGTATACGTGGCTTCAGGATCTGCCTCAGCTTTCAGGTCAAGGTCACTTGCTTCCTGGGGTCCCAGGCAAGGACTGGTCCAGGGTACTTCCATTTTGGGGTCAGCAAGAGACTCCGCTAGGATCAATCTCTGATCGAGAGCTCCTTATTGATTGGTCATCAGCACTGCAGGAATGCCTGAAACTTTTCCTATCCAATCCTCTTTCCTTCTCCCTCTCCTCTCACAAATCAGACTTGTGCCATAGTGTGAAGTTTCTCCCTGCCTTCCTTCTCCCCTTACCATTCACAGGTAAAACCCTCAATAGATCGTTTGCACTTCTAACTCTGTCTTAGTGTTGGCTTCCTGCCGGACCCATCTACACTGACCAAGAGAAATTCTTGCATATGAGTATCAGGAACCGTGCACAAGCATGTTTTTGGCAGTACTGTTCATAACAACAAAAACTGGAAGCCACACAATTTCTCAGACTTCCATGGTGGCAAAGAAGTATCACACATCATTATTGACTTAACTGAAGACAAAGAACCTGAAAGCTGAAAGGGGTCTTAGTCCAAAGATTGCAAAGTGTCAGCTTTGGGGAACAAATAGCCCACAAACACATTATGTTTGACAGGCACAATGATATTTTAAAAATTGAATGTGTTGGGACTTCCTTGGTGGTCCTGTAGTTAAGCATCCACCTGCCAATGCAGGGGATACACGTTAGATCTCTGGTCTGGGAAGATCCCATATGCCTTGGAGCAACTAACCCCAGGCGCGACAACTACTGAGCCCACGCTCTGGAGCCTATGTGCTGCAACTTCTGAAGCCTGCATGCTCCACAACAGGAGAAGCCACTGCAATGAGAAGCCCACACACTGCAACGAAGACCCAGCACAGTCCCCTCACCCACCAAAAAAAAAATTGAATGTGCATGACTAACAAGGCTTAGTTTTTAATCTAGCTTGCTATGGTGTGACTCCCCCACTCCAGTACTCTTGCCTGGAAAATCCCATGGACGGAGGAGCCTGGTAGGCTGCAGTCCATGGGGTTGCAAAGAGTTGGACATGACTGAGCAGCTTCACTTTCACTTTTCACTTTGGTGCATTGGAGAGGGAAATGGCAACCCACTCCAGTGTTCTTGCCTGGAGAATCCCAGGGACGGGGGAGCCTGGTGGGCAGCCGTCTATGGGGTCGCATAGAGTCGGACACGACTGAAGCGACTTAGCAGCAGCAGCAGCAGCATGGTGTATCTCACACGTTATTGCTACACTGCCTAATTGACTCATTTATGTTGCACATATGGACCCCGTAGACATATGAATGGCACCCCACTGCAGTACTCTTGCCTGGAAAATCCCATGGATGGAGGAGCCTGGTAGGCTGCAGTCCATGGGATCCCTAGGAGTCGGACACGACTGAGCGACTTCACTTTCACTTTTCACTTTCATGCATCGGAGAAGGAAATGGCAACCCACTCCACTGTTCTTGCCTGGAGAATCCCAGGGACGGGGGAGCCTGGTGGGCTGCCGTCTATGGGGTCGCACAGAGTCGGACACGACTGAAGCGACTTAGCAGCAGCAGACACATGAACTCACATCCCTGATAGTCTGGGCTTCCCAGGTGGTGTGGTGGTACAGCATCTGCTTGCCAGTGCAAGAGACACAAGAGATGTGGGTTCGATCCCTGGGTCAGAAAGATCCCCTGGAGGAACAAAGATCCCCACTTCAGTATTCTTGCCTGAGAAATCCCATGGACAGAGGAGCATGGCAGGCTACAATCCATGGGGTCACAAAGAGTCAGACACAACTTAGCAATCACCACCACCACCACAACAACCTATGACTGCCTAGGCAAAGACTTTCATCTTTGTTTCTTCGGTGGCCCATGGAAAGTTTTTTCCCCACCTTTTCTGAAACATGTGTCCAGATGTTCACCAACGGGAATCAGTCTGTGGCAGCTTCCAGTGAAATGGTGTGTATTATTTTTGTAGATTTATTTCCTAGGCAAAGACAAATATTATAACACACTTAAGTGAACTGGGGAAATGGTAATGGAGTCAGAGTAACCACTGGAAATGACTTGCTCCAAAAGGTTTTACAGGTAAATCTGTGTGTTGTTTTTCCCTTTAGAGTAATATGGACCATTCTAAGTTTCTCCCTGCAGAAATATCAACTCAAAGCAATATTTGTTTCAGCTCTTTTGGGAGGTAAGAAAGACAGTGTCTGAAGAAAGCTCCTGCCTCTGCGTAATAGGCAGCTCACTAATGCCACTTACTGGATGACTTCCAAGTGGCTGTATCTTCAAAGATAAGTGATGAGAAGGAAAAAATTAGCTACTGATGATAAAGAATTAACTTATGGTAGGATATTCAGAACCATGGGAAACTGTCAAAACTTTCATTCCATCTTAAACAAGGTAGAAATAGTCCCCACCTACTCTTCACGTCAAACCTTTGTTGTTCAGCCGCTCAGTCGTGTCCAACTCTTTGTGACCCCATGGACTGCAGCATGCCAGGCTTCCCTGTCCTTCACCAACTCCCAGAGTTTGCTCAAACTCATGTCCACTGAGTTGATGATGCCATCCAACCATCTCATTCTCTATCACTCCCTTCTCCTTCTGCCCTCAATCTTTTCCCAGCATCAGGGACTTATCCAATGAGTCGGCTCTTTGCATCAGATGGCCAAAGTATTAGAGCTTCAGCTTCAGCATCAGTCCTTCCAATGAATATTCAGGGTTGATTTCCTTTCTTTGAATTAAATTCTTTCATGCACCTGCTGTTTGCATGGTCTTGTGCCAGAGGTCACGGATGCTATAAGTGTGAACAGAGCAGGATAGCCTTCCAGAGCCTGAGTGAGAGGGAAAAGGGGGTTGAAAGCAGACATCAGCATTATCTATATGTGTAATGTCTTTATGTTTGTTTGTTTGTTTGTTTTTTTGGTGTTGCACTGGGCCTTGGTTGCTGTGCACAGGCTTTTTCTAGTTGTGGTGAGCAGGGGCTACTCTGCTGCAGTGTGTGGGCTCCTCATTGCAGTGGCTTATTTTGTTGTGGAGCACAGGTTGTAGGTGCACACGGGCTTCAGTAGCTGTGGCTTGCAGGCCCTCGATCTTGGCCTCTATAGTTGTGGTGCAGGGGCTTAGCTGCTCCGCAGCATGTAGAATCTTCCCAGACCAGGGATTGAACCCGTGTTCCCTGTATTGGCAAGCAGAGATTCTTATCCACTGCGCCACAAAAGAAGTCCTGTGTTTGCATTTTAAAGTGATAGAGGAGAAAGAAGGAGAGTTGAATGAACAGTGGATAGAGAAAGAGAAACGAAAAGCAAGAAGGGCAAATTGAGGAATTTGCTTTCACTTGGACATCACGAGTAGAAATAAGCCACCAAAAACAGATCTGGTTAAACTTCTCACGTGAATTCTCCCCTTTTCATCCCTAGCACTGCCTTTCAAGTGGAATGAGAGTTCCTGAGCTGAAAGAGACCACAAAATCACCATGCTTCACCTCCTTTGACTTGCTTGTTTCCATGCTGCTGGCATGAGCCATCATCAAAATCATCAATCACCTCTATCACTTTGTCCAGTTCTTTTTCTCAGTGTGGTAACTGCTGAGCAAGGAAGGGCTCCAGAGAATGCTTAAGAAAGCTGTTGTGATGGATGCTCTTCACTTGGGCCCATTTAGGGAACAGAGAATGTCATTCCTGTGGTGGCAAGTCATAACCTGGGGTTCCTATAAAACTTACATGGGGAGCATTTAAAGACACAGATATCTGGATCCCTACTCCAGACCTCCTGGAATCAGAATTCCAAGGTTGTGCCCCTGAGATGTGGAAATTTTTTAATTCCCACAGGGGATCCTCCTGGAGCGTAGGGATATACTCCTCGGATTAGGAACCACTGCTCCACAGGAGTCCAGGGACTTGATCCTATACTAGGACCCTACGGAGATGCACAGGCTTCAGAAGAGAGTGGCGATGTCTCTCGTACTCTTTGGGGGCACATTGTGTATACTTTCCACCCCCCAAATTTTATTAAGAAATAGAGTCAAGTTGGAAGAATAGGACAAGTAATTACCCTGATATCCACCATCTAAAATATACCATTAATATTTTACTATACTTGCTTTATATCTATCTACCTCTTCACGCCTCTGTCCATCCATCAATCCATCTTGTTTGTGATGCTTTTGAAAGTAAACTGCAGATATCAGCACACTGCCCTCTAAGTACTTCCAGAAGGCAGATCATTGCCTAGAGTTCAATATCGGTTTGTTCCATCTAGAGTAATAAAAATCTTAAGGGGGTGTTACATAGCCCAGTGACTCCACCTGTGCACACGATCTAAACCACCATCAAGGTACAGAACATTACCATGATCCCCAAAGTTCCTCATGCCTCTTCCCAGTCAATCCCCTCTCCTACTTCCCTGAGGCAACCATCATTCTAAATTTTGTCCACCATAGATCAGTTTTGCCTGTTCTGATCTTTATAATAATGGAATTACATGGTATGTAAGTACTTTTTTGGTTAGGTTATATGCATTCAATATATCCTTGAGATTTAATTTTGTTGTGTGTGTGAGCATTCCATTCCTTTTAATTGTTGGGTTGTATTTCATTTTACAAATATACCAGCTTGTTTTTCCATTTTTCTAGTGTAGTCACATTATATATTCTTGAATAACGAAATATTTGTATCAGACTGTATTTGGGGGAGAGATTGATAGTCTATGCTAGTATCTTTATTACAAATATACCTCACTCAGTTACCTTTTAGTAGGATTTTAAGTCTTACAATATTGATGGGGAGTAGTAATTCATAGAAAGAAAGTATAGAGGCAACTGAAAGAATGGAGGGAAATGGAGTGCTTCCAATAGTACTTTGAGTTTCTTTGCTTTTAAAGAAAACCTCTCTTCCCTGTGCATCCTGTTCTAATGATTCTGTCTTTGCTATGCTGCTAAGTCACTTCAGTTGTGTCTGACTCTGTGCGACCCCATAGACGAAAGCCCACCAGGCTCCCCCGTCCCTGGGATTCTCCAGGCAAGAACACTGGAGTGGGTTGCCATTTTCTTCTCCAATTCTTTGCTATAACTACATTTTATTATAATTAACTTTTTATGTATTTGACTCTCCAGTTGATTTTAAAGCCCCTTGATAGCAGAGGCTGTCTCTTTGGTTTCCCCAGCACACAGCCCAGAACCTGACACATAGTAAGTATTTAGTACCTGTTTCATGAATGAATAAATGAGTGAATGAAAAAAAAAAGCATTCACTGAGTGACTTCTTTAGCCCAAGTTTCAGTCTCAATATTTCTCTGTATAATATAGGTAATATTTTCTTATATGGGCTGATCTATAGTTGTGGAATATTTCAAATGTTGTTTCAGTCATGTGTGCTTTTATTTCTAACTAGACTCTAAAATCTGAAGGCAAGGGCAGGGATGGCTACTAAAGAACAGAGTTGGTGTCACCTAATGCTCATTGTCTTCCATGTCTTTCAACATAAATGTAGAATGGAATACTGAAAAACAGTATTCTGCTTGCATGAAAAGTGCTGTTTGCATGAAAGATCTTTTTTTTTTTAAAGATCATATTTGGAAT
This sequence comes from Bos grunniens, assembly GCF_055505025.1. Lineage (NCBI taxonomy): Eukaryota > Metazoa > Chordata > Mammalia > Artiodactyla > Bovidae > Bos > Bos grunniens. The sequence goes on from NC_141180.1 coordinate 54,848,700, forward strand.
GAGAAGCCCCAAGTCCTAGAAGTTGCTTAGATCATAGTATCCCACTTCCTGATTCTTCAAAAAGACCAAGAGCATCCAGAGGACAGGGAGTGTCTTTTGTATTTTTGTGTCTCCAGGATCCAATAGATCGCCTCTCAGTAGTTGTCACCGGATAAATTTTTAATAGAAAAAAAGAAGGAAGGAAGGGCAGATGGGAGGTGGGTGGGTGGAAGCAGGGAACTGAAGCTAGAGTTGAAAAATGATTTTGCCAAAATTTGCATCAGAATCCAGGTCTCTTCTTTTCCAACACAGCTCTGTTTCCACTAGATGGTTCACATTGTAAGCATTATGAGCATCGTCAAAAATGCCATCTATTTTCCTGTTACTGATGGCAATTTAATTAGGAGAGCAGTCGCTTTGCTTCGCTGCAGCTGTTTCCACCAGGGTACCTGAAATGCCAGTGCCCCAGCTGTCTTGATTGAGAGGCCTAGTTTGCAGGAAAACAAGACAAAATACTTTGCTGCCTTAATTCTAGTGGGAATTTAATTTAATTAGCATCTGATTTACACAATGCACTTCTGACAGCTGTGTTTGTGGAGTACCCGTGGAAGCAAGAAATTATCATCTATTGAAACCATCATCAAAGCTTATTTATCTTCCTGCTGCATCTTCCCAGCCTTCGGCTTTGGGGACTTCTGTGTGTTTATTGCACACTTCATGGAGGTTACAGTAAATAAAACTGTAGTACGTGCATAAGGATTTGCGGAGTGTTTAGTGCAGGCATGTTGCAAGACCTTAATAGGATGAATCTGAAAATGAGGCTTTGGTGGGTTGATCAAAAGAGAGGTGTTTTTTTAATGTTAGGTTCTAAGGATCATTAAGGATCTCAAATTAGAGAATCTTACCACCTGGGCCAAAGGAGCACTCGCAGAGGCAGCATTTGGGGCTTGCGCTTGCGCAATGCCGTCTGCTAGTCGCTGCTCTGGAAGGACGTGGTTGATCGTGGATGGGCTGAGCGCTGGGGCCTCTGCTCGAGCACCTGGAGCTGTCTTGGGAGAACCAAGGGACTGGTTTCAGGACCTTACCCCTGCTTGTATTCCCCAAAGCCCGGCACACAGTAGATAGTTGTTGGATGAGAGAACAAGTGAATGTGATCAGCTTTAACTGAACTGGAGGCAGAACTTTTAATAAGCTTTGTCCAGGCATTCACTGTTCCCCCTGTGTTCAATACATCCATTATCTGAAGAATGATTAGCATGATTTTACAAATCACAATAATACTGGCAGGGGACTAACTAGATAAAGGGGTTTCTAACCAGGTACAGAGACGGGAGCTCACACATCTAAATGAGAGCTCAGGTATGGGTTGGGAGGGAGGCTCAAGAGGGAGGGGTATATGTATATTTATGACTGATTCCCCTTGTTGTACAGCAGAAACCAACAAAATATTGTAAAGCAATTATCCTCCAATTAAAAATAAATTAAAAAAATAAAGCCACAGGAAAGTTTCAAAGAAGAGGTAGAAATAGAGATGTCTTGAATCATACAGATATTTTATGGGAGACAAATGTTTTTTTGTTTTTTTCAGCAGTTATTTATTTGTTTATTTATTTGACTGTGTCAGATCTTAGTTGTCGCACTTGAAATCTTCGTTGCATCACGCAGGATCTTTCACTGTGTGCACAGACTCTAGTTGTACAGCATGGGCTCCAAAGTGTGCAAGCTTCAGTAGTTGTAACAGACAAGTTTAGTTGCTCCACTACATGTGGGATCTTAGTTCCCTGACCAGGGACTGAACCCACATCCCCTGCACTGCAAGGACCACCAGGAAAGTCCTGGGAGACAAATGTTTTGATAACAAGAGATAAAAGGTGGGAATCCCAAGAGAGAAAATTATATTAACAGACTTGAAAAGGCGTGAAATAAGCTGATTTTAAGGATAAGGGAACTTGGCTTATAGAACTAGGATATGTATGGTTAAGTTAGGGCTAGGTTATGAATGACCTTCTTGAAGAATTTCAAATTTTACTCTGTAACATCTGTGGGACCTTTGAAGATTTTTGAGAAAGGGGGTGACCTGACTAGATTCATGGCTTAGAAGAAAAAACTCTGGCATTGTGGTAAAGAATAAACAAGCGAAGAGAAGGAAATTTTTCATGCCATCATGAGTTGGACAGAGTTTCCGTGTTTCCACAGGTGAAGTAACAATGAAGAAACTGGTGCATCAGTAAAGCCTGGAAGCTTGGTTGCTGACTTGGAAATGAGTTTTGACATAACACAAAGGATAAATTGTCAGAATTTGGATGGTATGGGGAGGGAGGAGGGAGGGGGGTTCAGGATGGGGAATAAATTAAAAAAAAAAAAATTGTCAGAATTTAGCAATGGATGGAGAAGGCAATGGCAACACACTCCAGTACTCTTGCCTGGCAAATCCCATGGACGGAGGAGTCTGGTAGGCTACAGTCCATGGAGTCGCTAAGAGTCGGGCACGACTGAGCGACTTCACTTTCACTTTTCACTTTCATGCATTGGAGAAGGAAGTGGCAACTCACTCCAGTGTTCTTGCCTGGAGAATCCCAGGGACAGGGGAACCTGGTGGGCTGCCGTCTCTGGGGTCGCACGGAGTCGGACACGACTGAAGCGACTTAGCAGCAACAGCAGCAGCAATGGACAGCTGAGAGTCAAGGTTGCCCCTTAGGTACCAAAGTTGCCAACTGGGCTGAAGGCAAGAAAGCTGATGCCTTTAGAAAGAAAGAAAAAAAGTCTAAAAAAGATATTGGTAAATATAGCATATGTTTCCTACTTTAGCATGTCATTAGTATACCTGGTATGTATACTAGGAGATTGAACCAGAACTCCTACAGTGAAAACACAGCGTCTTAACCACTGGACCACTGGGAAAGTCCCTGTCCTCCTAGCTTTTGAATACTCACTAAGCTTTCCTTTTAAAGGCCAAGATATTCTCCCTTCCCATTCACTTGAATCCTCTGTTGGGATCTGCTGGGTATTTCATCCACTCATTGTCCCCCAGCCAACTGAGTGGAGGACTTTTAGTTCTTACCATGTAGTTTTCTGTGATCACAATTAACCATGAGAAGAGAGAACTCCAGCCCAGGTACTTCTTCATAAATATTAGGATGGTGAACTTCTTTTGGAAACAATGGGTAGCCAAGATGAAAGGGTTTTGCATAACAATGTAAGCGGTTAAGCGTGTTTAAATCAGGACAGGATGAAAAATGTGAAGCAAAGAGAGCTGTCATTCACATTGCATAATGCAAACACCAACCAACTGGCAGTATAATAATTTGCTAAATATGGTTACAGTAACTTCCAAACTGTATGCTGGATACTAGCTGTATCAGTCGAGGTTCTCCAGAGAAAGAGAATCAAAAAGATTTATTTCAAGGGATTGATTGTCTTACACAATGATGGGGACTGACGAGTTCAAAATCCATATGGCAAGCCAACAGGCTGGAAACTCGGGCTGGATTTTTTTTTTTTTTTTAATTTATTTGTTTATTTTGGGCTGCACTGGGTCTTTGTTGCACATGCTTTCCTCTAGTTGTGGTGAGTGGGGGCTACTCCGTAATTGTGGTGCACCAGCTTCTCATTCGGAGAAGGCAATGGCACCCCACTCCAGTACTCTTGCCTGGAAAATCCCATGGACAGAGGGGCCTGGTAGGCTGCAGTCCATGGGGTTGCTAAGAGTCGGACACGACTAAGTGACTTCACTTTCACTTTCATGCATTGGAGAAGGAAATGGCCACCCACTCCAGTGTTCTTGCCTGGAGAATCCCAGGGACAGGGGAGCCTAGCAGGTTGCTGTCTATGGGGTCACACAGAGTCGGACACGACTGAAGCAACTTAGCAGCAACAACAGCGGCAGCAGCTTCTCATTGTGGTGGTTTCTCTTGTTGTGGAGGGGCTTCCCAGGTGGCGCTAGTGGTAAAAAATCTGCCTGTCAATGCAGGAGCCGAGTAGACCTGGATTTGATCCCTGAGTCAGGAAGATACCCTGGAGGAGGAAATGGCAACCCACTCCAGTATTCTTGCCTGGAGAATGCCATGGACAGAGAAGCCTGGTGGGCTACAGTCCATGGGGTCGCAAAGAATCGGACATGACTGAAGCTGCTTAGCACACACTCTTGTGGAGCCGGGCTCCAGGGAGTTCGGGCTGTAGTAGTTGGGACTCTTGGGCTCTACAGCACAGGCTCTCAGTAGTTGTGGTGTGGGCTTAGTTGCTCTGCAGCATGTCAGATCATCTCAAATCACGGATTGAAACCCATGTCTCCTGCATTGGCAGACAGATTCTTTATGACTGAGCCACCAGGGAAGTTGGGTGGATTTGATGTTGCAGTCCTGAGGTAGAATTTCTTCCTCTTTGAGGAACCTCAGCTTTTCTCTCATAAAGCCTTTCAACTGATTAGATAAGGCCCATCCACAATATTGAGAGTAATGTCCTTTACATAAAGTCAACTGATTTTTAGATGTTAACCACATCTGCAAAATACCTTCATAGTAACACCTGGATTAATGTTTGATTAAATAACTGGGCATTAGAGCCTAGCCAAGTTGACACATAAAACTATCCCATCAGCCAATGAGGAAGACTGATATTTCAATCAATTGCCTAAAATTAACGTTAATAAAGTTTGTATACGAAATTTCAAGGGACTTCCATTCTGGTCCAGTGATTAAAAATCCACCTGCCAATAGAGGGGACATAGGTTTGATCCCTGGTCTGGGAAGATCCCGCATGCCATGCAGCTACTAAGATCATGCGCCATGACTACTGAGTCCATGTGCTGCAACTCCTGAAGCCCAAGCGCCTAGAGCCTGTGCTCCAAACAGGAGCACTCCAGACGTGAGAACAAGGGAGTCACTGCTGTGAGAAGCCTGCACACTGCAGCGAAGAGTAGCCCCTACTTGAAGACACTAGAGAAAATCCGCACAAAGCAATGAAGACCCAGCACAGCCAAAAATAAATAAACAGAAATAAAGTTTCAAGAACTACCTTTCTTTGAACTTGAAGATGTATGTTCCCCACCATCAAGGCATTCTTGGGAGACATTTTGTTCTTGGGAGTCATTTTTCTCTGTCACTGAAACTTTTTCCCCAAGACCGCTAAAGACCATCATGAAACATTTATCTTAGAAGACATTTTATACAGAAATCCACTCAATTCTAAATAGAATTTTGTTTCTACTACTTTGCCCTGATTTATACAGCTTGTTGGCCTGAGGCCGTCTTGAAGATGACAAAGTAAATGTGTCAGGTAAATTGTGTCCACTTCCTTTCAAATGATTTGTTGGGGAACCTTAATCTTCTTTTTCTCAGTATAAATCCTGTCCACTCAAATTAAATTCAGACTGATGTCACTCCCACTTTGTCCCCAACATAAATGAAATCATATACAGAAGATTTTCCCTAAAGAGATTTCAACATTCTTTTTCCTCTTTTGCCTGAAAAGCTGATAACTGTGTTTGCTAGCTCTTGGCAAGCCTACATAAGTTGCCTGAGAAACAGAATGGTTAAAGGTGTGGTTGACTTCATTTTGCTGTAGGTATAATAAATAATTATATCTTGTGGTTGGAGATGGGGCAGTTTGGCAGAAGACAGAAACTTTTACAGGAATAATTGAAGGGTATCATCTCCCACAAGCCTGCAAAGATGAAAAAGACCCAAACAATTCTTGGCAGGCTGTTCATCCAGGGTAAGATGCTCAAATGATGTTTGGCAGTATGGAGATAAAGGGTAGACGCCTGCGTGCATTTGCCAGACAGCTTCTCTCATCACTTCAGACTTCTTGAATTTCCACTCTCAAGGTTAAGGTTTAGGGTGACTCCATCATTAGAAAAGAAAGATAATAAAATGAACTTTGATTTGCCTGTACTACACACAATGAAGTGTGGTGGCAGTAACCTAAAACATTAAGAAATCAGAATGATCATTAAAATTTAGTTGATTGATTAAATCAACAAACTTTTGCTACTTAACTGGTTAGTTGGCGATATTTTTGGCTGGCAAGGATCTCCGGTTTAAACATCATTGGAAGGGAAGTTAGTTAGCCCTTTCCCAACGTATCTTTGGATCTTGGGAGCTGCCAGATAGAGCTGGGCACATACTCTTTAGCATCCATCAATCTACAAAAGGTAGAGATGACTCCTGGGAGGAAAGTGACTCAGATTGGAACTCCTTCTCCAAGGTTCAGTGATATAAAAATGAGGTAGAATGAACTGAAATGATACTGACCAAGGTTAGGTGTCATGGAAGGAGATAAAGACTCAAGAGGAAACCCTCTGTGAAAAGAGGTGGGGTCTGGAGTGGTGACAAGTACTGTTCTTTGTCTAGATTATTGGTAGACAGTGTTCCAGTTATAGGGTATGACTAATGGTAGACTCTCGTCCTACTAAGTCAATCTGACATTATGATTGTGTTTTGGGGAAAGTGGCCATGGGTCTGTAATATCACCAGAATTGTACTTTCTAGGAGGCTTGTTCTTTTTTTTTTTTTTTGGCTAGGATGCTCATGATTAATATATCAGAGACTGTTTTCCTGGTCCATTGATGACCCATTTGGGTAAATAAACCCGTGGAAAATATAGGAATGGATAATGGTGGTAATAATTTTGGTCAGACATCTGATGCCAACAGCCAACTCATTGGAAAAGACCCTGATGCTGGGAAAGATTGGGGGCAGAAGGAGAAGAGGGCGTCAGAGGATGAGATGGCTGGATGGCATCACTAATGCAATGGATGTGAACTTGGGCAAACTTCAGGAAATGGTGAGGGACAGGGAGGCCTAGTGTGCTGCAGTCCATGGGGTCGCAAGGAGTTGGACACAACTGGGTGACTGAACAACAGCAACAATGGTGGCAAATGAGACAGCCAGACTAAACTTGCAGGAGATGATCGCCTGGATAGGCCCCAACACAACACAATAAGGCAGGAGGAATAACGGATGCAACTCAGCGTGATCAGTCTAGCCTTGAGGAGTAAGGCAGAATTCTGGCACTTTGGGAGCATTGTGACTTGAAGTCAGCTGGCTGCTGAATAGAGGTTCCCATTAACCTGAAGCCATCCATTCCAGGAACTCTGAAACCTTGACTGATGGGAGCAGGGCTTCCAAGAATGAAAGACAATGAAGAGCCCAAGTTCCTAGAGAGACCTGGGGTCCCAGTGGCAGCAAGACAAAATTAGGAAATTATTGTTGTTACCTTTGCGGCCCATCTCAGATGCATTTCAAGTGGGCCCCCTTCAAGGAGATGTATATCCAGGTGATTAGGCCAGGCGGTGACGTCAGAGGTCTGAAGGGCCCCAGTTTCCCAAAGCCTCCTGAAACAATGTTTACTATCCATAGACATTCCAGGAAACTGGAACAGGAAAATGGTATGGAGAGGCTGGGACATGGGCTCTTGGAGACAAGTCGTATGCCTAATAGCAAAGCCTAACCTACCCAGTGTGGAACAGAGGTCAGGCTTACCTGACAGCCTTAGGGGTGGGGAGCAGGCAGGCTGGCTAGGATATCCTCCAACTGAGTCACCAAGGAGCCCTCGTTGCCGGAGAAGCCCAGGGCTAATCAAGCAGCAAGTTCAAATGTGGACTGTCACCCACTCAGAGTGATGGGAGTAGGGGGTTGTTGTGGCCTCTCCATGTGGCCTCATATCATTCAGAAATCTAGCCCAACCTTCTTTACAACATGAAGCTTTCTAAGAGGACAAGCGTCCAGGTGCAAGTGCTTATCAAGCATCCAGTTGCGTCATATTTGCTACTCTCTCTTTACCCAAGCAAGTAACATAGCCAAGGCCATAGTCAATGTAGGTGAGGCTATATGAGGACATGAATTCCAGAAGGCATTGTTCTTTGGGGACCTTCAATATAACAGTCTATCGGCTCTGTCCCATTAGTTATGTCTGACTCTTTGCAACCTCATGGACTGTAGTCTGCCAGGCTCCTCTTTGCATGGGACTTTTCAGGCAAGAATACTGGCGTAGATTACCATTTCCTCCTCCAGGGGGCCTTTCCAGCCCAGAGATTAAACCCACATTTCCTGCATCTCTTGCATTGGCAGGCAGATTCCTTACCACTGAACCACCTGGAAAGCCTATAAGTCATTAATTAGGCATTAGCAACTAATATTCACAGTTTTAAAAAGAGTTTTCATATTTATTATTTCAGTGTGTTTAACAATAACTCTTGAGAAACAAATAAAACCCCCATTTTACAAAGAAAGAAGTAGAGGCTCAGAAATTAAGACATCTAAAATTATACAACTAGTAAGAAGCAGAATTGAAACTTGAACCCAGGTCTTATTATTGCAAAACCTATAGTTTTGTATATCATAGCTACCTTTGGCCAGTACAACCTGTGTTACGTACTTATGATTTCCATGTCTGATCTTTACAGTTTTCCAAAATTTGTTGACAAGTTAACGAGAGAGTCATTTACTTTTTCCAAATACTTTCTGTAGGACTTAGATTGCCATTTATTTTTTATGTGTTTGGGGAAAAATGCACCCAACTCTCAAAGATTGCTATGTCATAACAGAGTTATTAGCAATGTTTGCTTACTGGGGAAAGCAAGCCTCAAGTAAATCAGCACAGCTGTAGGGAAGGACATCCCTTATGTGAAACCCCAAAAGAAAGTTTTATTTAGACTTTATGATGCCCAAAGTTTCTTTTTAGGAACAGAGGGTTCTTTTCTACATCCTTGCCACCTGACAAAGAGTTTTGGCCTAAAACTCCCATGTCCAAGTTCCCTAAGGCATTTATGTGCTGTGCTATGCTGTCCTTAGTCACTTCAGTCATGTCTAACTCTTTGCAACCCTATGGACTGTAGCCCACCAGTCTCCTCTGTCCATGGGATTCTCCAGGCAAGGATACTGGAGTGGGTTGCCATGCCCTCTTCCATAAGGCACTTACACTACTATGCAAATATCAATACTAACAGCCCACAACTGATGGACAGGACTTGCACCACTAGGGTGGAGTTGGGTTTCAGGGCTTATAAATAAAAATGTATATTGAGAAAGAAACCACAATTGTTCTTATGATGGCTTGCAATTCCTGGCTAGTGGAGAATAAATCACAAAGAGATTAAGATCAGATCTGGCTCAGAAGCACCACCTGTGGTGCTGTTGCCATGGTAATCAATGACCAGGGAACAGAAATCCAGGGGAACCATAGCCTGGCTGCCCATCAGGAGCTGGAATCTGCCATCGGGCCCTCCCTGGATGAGGCGCTCCACTGAGAAATGCCCTCCGAAACATCTTGTAGTCTTGTTCCATACTCACGGCCCCTGGCCTCCAGGTGACATTTCTCATTAGGAACACTGGCTGGTTGGGCCTTTGATCCATTCTCTTCACTTCCCTTGTCACATTGCTAATATAAAGAGAAATAAGGAAATGTTTACCTGTAAACCCAATACCTCTGACCTCTACATCTTATAGAGACACCCTTCTAAGAAGCTTCTCCTATAAGCAATCTCAGGTTTCACACCACCTTCTACAACCTATCTCGTGATGTTCTAACTTCACACCAGAGGCAAATATGAATAAACTTCATGGGGTAAGGCACCTTAGAAAAATAAGTCAGTGATCATAGGGGCTCAGTGAAACTGCAGTACGTGAGATACCATGTGGGAAATGCTCCTCTCTATAGGCCCAGATCCGGAGAAGGCAATGGCACCCTACTCCAGTACTCTTGCCTGTAAAGTCCCATGGACGGAGGAGCCTGGTAGGCTGCAATCCATGGGGTCGCTAAGAGTCAGACACGACTGAGCGACTTCACTTTCACTTTTTACTTTCATGCATTGGAGAAGGAAATGGCCACCCACTCCAGTGTTCTTGCCTGGAGAATCCCAGGGACAGGGGAGTCTGGTGGGCTGCTGTCTATGGGGTCGCACAGAGTCGGACACGACTGAAGCGACTTAGCAGCAGCAGCATAGACCCAGACCAGAAACACCCAACATTCCCATCTCAGGGCTCTTGCTGTCCCCATCAGGATGTGACATACCTTACTTTGTGTTCTACAGTACTCATTTAACATATACTGGTACTTGGGCTGATGAAGACCAAAGAAGACAGCAAATCTTTCACCAAGAAATTCACAGGCTAGAAGAAAGAAGAAGCACTTTGGTAAGCTGAATTAAGAATGAAAGCTTAGAGTCTGTGGACATGCCAAGAGTTTCAACTAGCCCACAGATTGTCTATTATTACACTTACCTTCAAGGCTGACAAGATATTTTAATTCCTGTAGACTCTCACAAATTTTGGGAATCAAAGGGAATTTGTTAAATCTTGTATCTTCACATAGGGTGGCTTCTAAACTATCTTTTTCAGGTGAATATATCAAGAGATCTTCAAAATACTTAATAACAAGTACAGGTCCTGAGCAATCAGAATAGATGTTGTCCATTTACACGTGTGTCATCTGATCATCAGCTGTGAGTACATTGCAAATGATACCAAAAATTAAATCCAGTATTACCAAGACCCATGTCAGAAATTCTTCCATGCATCAAAAAAAAACTCCTCCCTAAGCAGCAATTTAAGTAAAGCTTTCTTTATCTGCCTTCACTTCAGTAGTAAGGTGGCTTGCAGCCTCAGGGATTGTTAGAGTCAGGAATAAAGGGTTAGCATGAATAATGAGTGGTTTCCAGAAGGTCTTTCCTAGAGATGTTCTCCCTTAAAAGTACAGGACTAGAGGACTTCCTTGGCAGTCCAGTGGTTAAGACTTCTCTTTCCGATTCAGGGGGTGCAGGTTTGATTCCCGGTGGGGGTGCTAAGATCCCACAGGTCTTGTGGCCAAAACCCCAAAACATAGAACAGAAGCAATAATGTAACAAATTCAATAAAGACTTTAGAAATGAGCCACATCAAAACATGTAGGACTTCTGATGCACCTCCTCCCATTAGAGGACTTTGTGATTCCCATGCTTTGTTCCACTTCTAAAGATACCGCTCATACAAACATCAAAATGACGCTCTCTATTTTTTTTTAATGTGCTTTATCCTTTCAGAAATACTCTAGCTTTTTAATCTCTTTGTTTGCCACAGTGCCCAGTACATGTGCATAAGAGAAGTTTCTAAAATATTAGCATCTCAGGACGTTTTCATGTTTATGATCTACTAGAATTTTAAATTGAAGAAATTAGTTACCAGTGTCATCTGGGTTCCAGTTCTCACCAAAGTCTCTGTGTAGAGATCAGGATACTGACTGTTAACATATTTATGCCTCCACTATAGTCTGGAACCCCCAGGCAGAAGCTCTTTAAGATTACAGTTCTATATGGAACCCAGAGGTGGAAAGATTCCCCGTGTGTCCTATCCCCGTCATCTGAAATCAAAGCCCAACGTGGAAATCACTGTAGTCCCCATTCTCCTTCACACTTTGATATTGTTGTGCTGAGTTTTCCTTTTTTTAACATGACCTGATCTTTTAAGTTTCCATCCCTCACTGACTAAAGCAACTTAGCAGGCACACACAAGGATCGCTAAAGTAATTTTCAAATTACTAACCCTCTGCTGCTGCTGCTGCTAAGTCGCTTCAGTCATGTCCGACTCTGTGCGACCCCATAGACAGCAGCCCACCAGGCTCCCCCGTCCCTGGGATTCTCCAGGCAAGAACACTGGAGTGGGTGGCCATTTCCTTCTCCAATGCATGAAAGTGAAAAGTGAAAATGAAGTTGCTCAGTCGTGTCTGACTCTTAGCGACCCCATGGACTGCAGCCCACCAGGCTCCTCCATCCATGGGATTTTCCAGGCAAGAGTACTGGAGTGGGGTGCCATTGCCTTCTCCACTAACCCTCTACCTTGATCTAAAAGTACTTAGGGCTCATACCATCTGACTAAATCACCCTTAATGTAATTTAAGGTCACCCTGGTCACTTTCATGGTCCGAAAGCTGGCATTGGCCAGACATACTTTCAGAACTCTCTTAAGGTGTCTCCTCCAGAGGTCACCATTCCTGAGTACTCCAGTCTATAGTCCATATATACCTCCTACCCTGGGAAGTGTAACAACAAAGCATCATTATAAGCATGTTTACTGGCCAGTATTATTCATCGAATATTAAGGTCCTTGAAAGCAAAGACTGTCATTTGTCTTTGAGTCCCAGGGACCTGCACAGTGCTGAGCATATGAGTATTCAGTAAATGTTTATTTAATGAATGAACGGCAATCAATTCCTAAGAGCTATGCTTTCTATTTTCTCAGATTTTAAAAGTTGTTTTCCCTCCATCATATACACATGTTTGGTTAGTTGCTCAGTTGTGTCCAACTCTTTGCAACCCTGTGGACTGTACTCTGCCAAGCTCCTCTGTCCATGGGGTATTTCAGGCGAGAACACTGGAGTGGGTTGCCATTTCTTCCTCCAGGGGATCTTCCTGACCCAGGGATCTAACCTGCCTCACATTGCAGGCAGATTCTTTACCCACTGAGCCACCAGGGAAGCCCATCATATACATAAGTATATATGAATTAGAACGAAGTGAGTAATTAGATGTTGCCAATTGTGTTTTTTTTAACTGGTGAAAGTCAAACAAAACAAGATTTACTATTCATTTTTTATAAATAAATAAATACAGGAGCCCCGGTGGCTCAGAGTGTAAAGGGTCTGCCTGCAGTGCAGGAGACCTGGGTTCAATCCCTGGGTCAGGAAGATCCCCTAGAGAAGGAAATGGCAACCCACTCCATTATTCTTGCCTGGAGAATCCCATGGATGGAGGAGCTTGGCAGGGTACAGTCCATGGGGTCGCAAAGAGTTGGACACAGCTGAGTGACTTCACTTTCATTTTCTCTTATAAATAGCCACTTAGGCCATTCATTATCTCCTTGAGAGAGGTCAATAAAAGTCTTACTAATAATAGAATGATTATGACAAGGGAACTGGGAACTGTGTCAGATAACAATAATTAAAATCAAGAAAGAACTTGGAAGTTTATTTATGTGAAGAGTCCACTCAGTGAGGACTGACTATTGTCTTCAAATGTTTGAAACTCTGTCCTATGAAAGAGGAATCTAGATAGGTTTTGTCTGGCCTTTAAAAGAGACAACTAGGATCAAGGGGGAAAACTCTAAAAGAAGATTTAAAGGAAGATAGAGTTTACTAACAAGAGCTGGGAAAAGATGGCAAGGTCTCTCTGAAGATGTGAGGCTCTATGCCTTCAGGAATGTTCCAGTGTAGATCTGGAAGTGAACAGATCTTCAGAATGCTGTGGAGTGGATTAAACCACTTCAAGTCTCGTCTAACTCTGAGGGTCTATAAGCCTGTATTTATGACAGAAAAAACAAACAAACAAACCCACCATAGCAGTACTTACTAGAAAATGAGGTTCTTGCTATTTGCCCTGCACAAAACCATAGGTAGGGCCCCCAGGCAAGTTTAGACTAAAAAAGAACAAGAAAGGGAAACCAGGTTAGAGTAATTAATAACAGAAGTGATGACTGCAGAATCTGCAGTGTAGAGGCTTCAACATGCTTTGTAATAGGTTCCATTTTCTCTTTTATAGATGAGAAAATGAAGATGATCAAAATTATAAGCTGATTGTACACGGCTCCAGAAAGCAAACCAAAGAACAAGGAGTTAGCTTAAAACTATTTTTGACAAAACTTGTTGGTTTTATCTCTCATTCACTCAGCCCCCATGTTCACTAATAATGATAATCTAAACTTACAGGATCAAGTGTTGAATTTGTTGTCTGTTCATTTTCTTCCTCTTCCTCCTCCTCTGTGCTATATTCTTCCATGATGTCTCCATCAGCAAAATGGATAATTCTTCTGGGAGTTGTCCTTTTGGAAGGTCCACTCTCCTCTAGTTCTAACTGCTGGAAATTGTCTTTTTCCATAAGGAAATAACTAGTAAGTGAAAATCAGGACACTTTAGAACAAGTTGTCCAGGAGAGTGTTATATAGCAGAGACATGTCTAGTCATTTTCTTTTTCCTTTTTGGCCATTTTGTGCAGTGTGTGGTATCTTAGTTCCCCAACCAGGGATCAAACCCTCACCCTCTGCAGTGCACAGGCAGAGTCTTAACCACCAGGGAAGTCCTTGCTGATTATTTAGTTATTCTTGATGGACTGTGAAGACAAAGAGTTCACAGGTAATCACAACCATGATCTCATCAGTTCTTCAAATCAGTTCTTCAAATCTAATACAGGACTGTCTAGCTCTGTACCAAAATGGAAAAGGTTTAATTAGCAGTGAAAATGTGAACTTTAGGTCTTCAAACAAATATGTCAGCAGGGTTCCTTTACACCTTATTAATTGCAAAATCCACAGCTGCTAGTGGGGAGTGTCCATCACCCTGCGGAAATTCCTCAGTCATTTCAATAAATACTGAGAAGCAATACAAGTAGTGGTGAAGAGTACAATCTTTACACAAAACAGCTGAAAATATTTGCCAAGTATATATCTGATAAGGAACTTATTTTGAGAACATATTTTTAAAAAACCACTGCAATTTATAAAATATAAACAACTCGATTTAAATAGGGGCAAAGAATTTGAATAGACACTTTACCAAAGATTTATAGGTGGCAAATAAATTTAGGAGAAGTGCTCAATGTCAGTCATTAGAGAAATACAAGTGGAAACCATATGTCATATCATAACATAGTCACTGGAAGGCAAAAATTAAAGACTAACAATGCCAAGAGATGAGGAGTAAATGAAGCAACTAGAACTGTCATATGTTGCTTGCTAGTGGGACTGCAATGGCACCCCACTCCAGTATTCTTGCCTGGAAAAATCCCATGGACGGAGGAGCCTGGTACGCTGCAGTCCATGGGGTTGCTAGAGTCGGATATGACTGAGCAACTTCACTTTTACTTTTCACTTTCCTGCACTGGAGAGGGAAATGGCAACCCACTCCAGTGTTCTTGCCTGGAGAATCCCAGGGTCGGAGGAGCCTGGTGGGCTGCCATCTATGGGGTCGCACAGAGTCAGACATGACTGAAGTGGCTTAGCAGCAGCAGCAGTGGGACTGCAATGGTATGGCCACTTTGGGAAACAGTTTGTATATGTGTGGGTCAAGTGTGTCCAATTCTGTGACCCTACTGGAGTTGGTGTGCCATTTTCCTCCTCCATGGGATCTTCCCAACCCAGGGACTGAACCCGATCTCCTGTGTCTCCTGCACTGCAAGTGGATTCTTTACCTGCTAAGCCATCAAGGAAGCCTAGAAAACAATTTGGAAGTTTCTTAAAAACATATACTTAACCATATAATCTTGTAATTCCACGTCTAGATATTTACCCAAGAGAAACAAAAACATATGTCAGTATAAAGATGTATATGTGAACATACTTATCAACTTTATTTATAAGAGCCCCAAACTGAAAACAATCCATATGTCCATCAGCTGGTAAAAAGATGAACAAAATGTGGTATGTCTATGCAATGCAATACTGCTCAGTGATTAAATGTTACTGGACAACAAATATTTGCAATACTCTGAAGCAATCTCAAGAGCATCATGCAAAGTAAAAGATGCCAGATACTGTATGATTCTGTTTATTTGAAATATTAGTAGTAGAACACAGATCAGTGTTTGCTAGGACTGAGAGGATGGAGAAGACTGACTACAAAGGGGCCAAGGGAACTTACGAGGGTGAGGGGACTGTTCTCATAGATAGCATGATTGTAGTGATGGTTGGAGAAGGCAATGGCACCCCACTCCAGTACTCTTGCCTGGAAAATCCCATGGACGGAGGAACCTGGTAGGCTGCAGTCCATGGGGTCGCTAAGAGTCAGACACGACTGAGTGACTTCACTTTCACTTTTCACTTTCATGCATTGGAGGAGGAAATGGCAACCCACTCCAGTGTTCTTGCCTGGAGAATCCCAGGGACGGCGGGGCCTGGTGGGCTGCCATCTACGGGGTCTCACAGAGTCGGACATGACTGAAGCGACTTAGCAGCAGCAGCAACAGCAGCAGCTGTTGTGAAGTACTTATCACTTAATAGTGTGTATATATCAGACACTGCTCTAATTTAGTAAGTACACTATTTTCTTTATTTTTTTTTTTTGAGAGCAAAACACCTCACACTATTTTCTTAATATTTCATATATTATAAGATTATATCAGCAAACATGGGAGGCTGAGCTGATGTGGAAGAATTTTCCTTCCTGTTCGAAACATACAGAAATGCTGGATAAAATTAAACAAACAAAACATTAAATCAGGCTGCCCTTAAGGAAGTAATAAAGAGAGAGAGTCAGGGAGAGAGGAAGGGAAGGACTAAGGGAGGTGGGAAGGAAGGAGGAGGAAAAGAGGAGAAAAGGAAGAAAAATAGAAAGCCAGGTTAGGTGTTAGGAAAAGAGAGGAAACTCAAAATCATATCATGAGCTGAAACTGAGATGGTTCCTGGAATTTCAGAATTAGATATAGGCCTTGAGGCTAGGGCTTTAATACTGGTGTGGAGAGGACAGAGTCTTAAATCACAAATCCCATGAGTGTAAGGGGATGAAATGAAGCAACCTGCATAAAACTAAGATAATAAAGTGCCATCTTATTATAAAATATGGAGAAGAAAAACTATCTTCTGGTCTATAAAAGTGGCAAAATAATTTATCATCTCTCAAGGCAACATGTGTAGAAATAGTCACATGAAAAACACTATGGGCCACGTGAGCCCCAGGCCAGGACCACATACTGGCTTGTGGCCCGAGTTCATAGTCCTCATCTGGTCCTGAAATGAAGCTGAGTGACCTGAAGTCATCGCAGTCCACAGAACTCTCAGATGCAAATGCAAATAACGCTGGAGAGAGAGTTCAACCAGACTGGGAACGCTGGACCTCCACTGCAAAAAACACCCTAAGCAGGCACTCACTGTAAATACTTGGAAATCATATGTCCAAACCAACCATCAGGAGGAGGGTTCAGCAAATGAAATGGAAAAATTTGGGAGAGCCCTCATCCAAGAATGAGGAACGATAAACATGAAGCTTTAAAAATGAAGGATGAGTTTTAAAATCTTTTAAAAAGCTTTAAAAGTGATGGAGATTCAGTGATCAAGGCTTCACCTTCCAATGCGAGGGGTATGAGTTTGATCTCTGGTTGGGGAGCTAAGATTGCCCACTCGGGGCCAAAAAACCAAAACATAAAACAGAAGCAGTATTGAACAAATTCAATGAGGACTTTTTAAAAAAATGGTCCACATTAAAAAATCTTTAGAAATGAATGTGTTTAATATATTCCAAAAGGTAAAGGAAGCAAAACATTATAAAATCCAAAAGGAGCAGGTTGATTTGAAAAATAACCAAACAGAAATTCCAGAAATGAAATATATAGGACCATAGGATAGGTTGGATGTAGCTTGAACATAGTAAAGAAATTGGAGGAAATCTGTCATAAAACACATATGTATGTGTGTATATATACACACATACATATACATATACATATATATTCTGTTACCATGAAATATGTACTTCCCTGGTAGCTCAGACAGTAAAAGCATCTGCCTACAATGTGGGAGACCCGGGTTAGATCCCTGGGTTGGGAAGATCCCCTGGAGAAAGAAATGGCAACCCACTCCAGTACTCTTGCCTGGAAAATCCCATGGACAGAGGAGCCTGGTAGGCTACAGTCCATGGGGAAGCAGAGTCGGACATGACTGAGCAACTTCACTACCATGAAACATATATTAAAATATATATACATAGTCTGTTAAGATGAAAGCAAAGTTATGAGCTAAGGAATAGATGAGAAAATTCAGTATACATTTAATGGAAGTTCTGAAAGAAGTGAATAGAAATAATGGGGGAGGTAATGTTTGAAGAGGTAATGGCTATGAATTTTTCATATTTGAAGAAAGACACAAATCTTCAAATATTAGTAACATGAGAATACTAAGATGGATAAAAGAAAATCAAACCTGATCATAGAAATTATGGAAAATCTTGGACTTCCCTGGTGGTCCAGTGGTTAAGAACCAGCCTGCCAATGCAGGAGGCATGGATTTGACCCCTGCTCTGGGAAGCCTCCACATGCCATGGGGCAGCTAAGCCTATGAGCCACAACTACTGAGCCCACGCTCCAGAGCCTGTGCTCTGCAACAAAAAAGAAGTCACCTGAAATGAGAAGCCCGAGCACTGCAACTAGAGAAAGCTTTCATGCAGCAATGAAGATGCTGTGCAGTCAAAAATAATTAATAAAATGTTAAAAATAAATAAATAATAGAAAGTATGGAAAATCTTAAATTTTATAATAGATGGGCAGATTAGCATCAATTGAGATCAGAAGATAATTGATGATTGCCATGAAGAACTCAATATCCATAAACAACAAGGTCTGACTGTATAGCACAAGGAACTATATTCAATATTTTGTAATAATCTGGAAGGGAAAAGAATCTGAAAAATTATGTACATAATATACACACACATATTTTCTGGTGTACATTTATAACCAACTATACTTGGATAAAAAATTGAAAACATTTTTAGAAAAGAATTCAATATCTAGCTAAACAATTATTATTTTTATTAGGTTGGGGCAAAGTAATTTTGGTTTTGCATTGTTGACACTTGCCTTTGATACTGGAATACGTTCTTAAATAAATGTGGCTATGTTACAGAGGAGACTGAAAAAGTTGGCTTAAAACTCAACATTCAGAAAACTAACATCATGTATCCAGTCCCATCACTTCATGGCAAATAGATGGGGAAACAATGAAAACAGTGACAGATTTTATTTTGAGGGTCTCCAAAATCACGGCAAATGGTGACCGTAGTCATGAAATTAAAAGATGCTTGCTCCTTGGAAGAAAATCCATGACAAACCTAGACAGCATATTAAAGAACAGAGACATTACTTTGCCGACAAAGGTCTGTATAGTCAAAGCTACGGTTTTTCCTGTAGTCATGGATGGATGTGAGAATTGGACTATAAAGAAAGTTGAGCACTGAGGAATTATGTTTTTGAACTGTGGTGTTGGAGAAGACTCTTGAGAGTCCCTTGGACTACAAGTTGATCCAACCAGGGAGTTGGTGACGGACAGAGAAGCCTGGCTTGATGCAGTCCATGGGGTTGCAAAGAGTAGGACACAACTGAGTGACTGAACTGAACTGAACTGAATGTGCATTTCTCGCTTTTTTTTTTTTTTTGCCAATGACTTATTACTTGCTGCTTATTTTATATGTATCTTAGACTATGGAAATGGTTAGACAAAAAGCAAATTTGAGCGATTTCCTTTTTCGAGTTCAAAATGGGTCGTAAAGCAGCAGCGACAACTCACAACATCAGCAATGCATTTGGCCCAGGAACTGCTACTGAATTACAGTGCAGGGGTGGTTCAAGAAGTTTTGCAAAAGAGATGAGAGCCTTGGAGATGAGGAGTGCAGTGACCGGCCATTAGAAGTTGATAATAACTAATTGAGAGCCATCATTGAAGTTGATCCTCTTAAGTTGCTGAAGAACTCAACGTCAGCCACTTTATGGTTGTTCAGCATTTGAAGCAAATTGAAAAGGTGAAAAAGCTCACTAAGTGTGTTCCTCATGAGCTGACCACAAATCAAAAAAATCATCGTTTTGAAATGTCATCTTGTCTTATTTTAGGCAACAACAACGGACCATTTCTTGATCAGATTTTGACGTAGGATGAAAAGTGGATTTTATATGACAACTGGTGACAACCAGCTCAGTGGTTGAACCAAGAAGAACCTCCAAAGCACTTCCATAGCCAAATTTGCACCCCAAAAATGTCATGGTCACTGGCAGTCTGCTGCTGGGCTGATCCACTACAGCCTTCTGAATTTCAGCGAAACCATTACATCGAAGTATGCTCAGCAAATCAAGGAAATGCACTGAAAACTGCAACAGTTTCAGTCTGCATTGGTCAATAGGAAGGGCCCAATTTTTTCCAAGGCAATGCCTGACTGCTCATGGCACAACCAACACTTCAAAAGTAGAACAATTTGGGCTTCAAAGTTTTGCTTCATTCGCCATATTCACCTGACCTTTTGCCAACTACCGCTTCTTTAAGCATCTTGACAACTTTTTGAAGGGAAAACGCTTCCACAACCGGCAGGATGCATAACATGAGTTTGTAGAATCCTGAAGCATGGATTTTTACACTACAGGAATAAACAAACATTTCTTGTGGGCAAAAATGTGTTGATTGTAATGGTTCCTATTTTGATTAATAAAGATATGTTTGAGTCTAGTTATAATGATTTAAAATTCACAGTCTGAAACCACAATTACATTTGCACCAACTTAATAATTGATTAGTCTCAGGTGTACAGCAAAGTGATTCCATTTTTTGTATGTATATTATTTCAAACTCTTTTCCACTACAGGTTATTACAAGATATTGAATATAGTTCCCTGTGCTATACAATAGGTCTTTGTGTTTATTTTATATATAATAAAATGTATTTGTTAATTTCAAACTCCTAATTTACTCCTCCCCCCTCCCCACTTTCCCCTTTGGTAATCATATATTTGCTTTCTACACCTGTGAGCTTATTTCTGTTTTTAAATAAGTTCATTTGTATCATTATTTTTAGATTCCTCATATAAGTGATATCATATGATACTTGTCTTTCTCTGTTCGACTTACTTTACTTAATATGATAATCTAGGTCCATCCATGCCAGCTAAACAGTTATTGAGAATGAAATAATGGCATTTTATGACCTATAAAAACGTAGTTAACCATTCCTGCATCTTCACTGAATGAATAATATAAAATTATATGTCAGTTAGAAGGCAAGTGAGCACAGAAGCAAGAGATTCGAGAAACAAATGTAAATATGTGAGTAATCACCAAGTCGCTTCAGTCGTGTCCGACTCTGTGCGACCCCATAGACGGCAGCCCACCAGGCTCCCCCGTCCCTGGGAGTCTCCAGGCAAGAACACTGGAGTGGGTCGCCATTTCCTTCTCCAATGCATGAAAGTGAAAAGTGAAAGTGAAGTTGCTCAGTCGTGTCTGACTCTAGCGACCCCATGGACTGCAGCCTACCAGGCTCCTCTGTCCATGGGATTTTCCAGGCAAAAGTACTGGAGTGGGGTGCCATTGCCTTCTCCAATAAGTGAGTAAACAAAGTGACAAATCTTAATAGTGACTCTTAAAAACTCTGTTTTGGTATGGCATAGCGTAAGAACAAAGAAGTATTAAGTATTAGACAATAATAACAAAAATATGAGGGGCTGACCTCTTTAAGTATTGTTTTGAAATAGGAGAGGATTAGTGTGCATGTTGACAATTTAAAGGCAACTAGAAAAATAATGGAATTAGAATATATAGCTCACAGCCAGTTGGAAAAAATCAAAGGAAATGAACATCCCACAGAAGGCAATAAAGAGGGAAGAAAGAGAGCAAAGGAAAAGCATGAAAAATGAAAACACCAGAAATAATTTCCAATAAAATATTAGAAAAAATTCCAAATAAGTCAGTGGTCATAATACATATAAGTCAATTATCAGCCACCTATCAAAATGAAAAACAGCAGATTGAATTCTTTTAAGATTTTATGGGCAAGAAAATCTTATTGAATACACACATACATATATATGTTTATGTATGTATGAATCAGTCACCAGATTGGTACAATGCTGAATTTATGCCGCTGTCAGAGTTAGCAAAAATTGTCAAGAGTTAAATTTGTTATCTAAACCAAGGTGACGTGACGTGAGACCCTCTCAGCCCAGGGTCCCCTGAGGAGTCTCAGGGATGCACATGGTGTTTCCTGACTGACTTAGTGGCAGTGTATCACAAAAGAGTCTTGCTAAGGAGAAGGAAGAGTTGGTACCACTTAGTTTCTGATGCCAAAGACCAGCAAAAAGCAAAACAAACGAACAAAACATTGTAACTTGGTGTTTAAATATGCTGAGCCTAATACTACTGCAAAACTAAATATTGTCAGTGCTGTGAGAAATAAAGCATTCCATATGATCAGAAGAAATTTAAAACATTTTCAAAAAACAACTCACCAGTGTTATTCCTCTGCTTTTTCTTTCATTGCTCTAACTGGTTATGGTTGGTTTTGAAAGCCTTGACTGTGCTGACGTGGAAAGGTTTTCTTGTGTGCGTCTTACAGGGCGGAACGTATTTGAGTTATGGGAAGGTCAGATGTATTTACACATTAAATAAACCCTGTGGCTCCCAAACTTGTCTTCATCTTAGGATTATCTGGGAGCCCTTTTTTAAAATTTCAAGGCTAGGACATACTCGAGATCCTCAGTCTCTAGGAGGGGGATATGGCCTCAGTTATTGGGGACCAGCTCCCTAAGGAAAGCAGGAAGAAATGTGACTTCTAAATTGAGCAGACTTGTGGTGTACTGCAGAAAGAACCAATGGCAAGCAAAGACAGACATCTTATTTGTTTTTTTCAAGAGGTTTTTTTTTTTTTTGCTTTCCGGAAAGAACCAACGGCAAGCAAAGACAGACATCTTATTTGTTTTTTTCAAGAGGTTTTTTTTTTTTTTTTTTTGCTTTCCGCTTTCTCAGGCCTTCTTGCCTTTCCCCAGGCAGAAAACCTTAAACATCAAAAGTTTAAAATTAAGATCCAGCCGTCTCATTATAGTCAATTTACCTCTCCAAATCATCTCCCAACTCAGATATTTCCAAACCAAACGAAATTGTCCATCCCTAATTTACCTGGCTCACCCTTGTTATATTACAAACAAATGATATGATGGCATCTGGTCCCATCACTTCATTGCAAATAGAAGGCAAAAAAGTGGAAGTAGTGACAGACGTTATTTTCTTGGGCTCCAAAATCACTGCAGATGGTGATTGCAGCCATGAAATTAAAAGATGATTGTTCCTCGGAAGGAAAGCTATGACAAACCTAGACAGCATATTAAAGAGCAGAGATATCATTTTGCTGACAAAGGTCTGTATAGTCAGAGCTATGGTTTTTCCAGTAATCATGTATGGATGTGAGAGTTGGACCATATTGATGCTTTAGAACTGTGGTGCTGAAGAAGATTCTTGAGAGTCCCTTGGACAGTGAGAAGATCAAATCAGTCAATGCTAAAGGAAATCAACCCTGAAAGAACAGATGGTGAAGCTGAAGCTACAATATTTTGGCCACCTGATGTGAAGAGCTGACTCATGCTGGGAAAGATTGAGGGCAGGAGGAGAAGGGGACAACAAAGGATGAGATGGTTGGATAGCATCATCAACTCAATGAACACGAATCTGAGCAAACTGGGAGATCGTGAAAGACACGGGAGCCTGGCATGCTGCAGTCCGTGGAGTTGCAAAGAGTTGGACGTGACAAATGGTATCTGTTGGCTTTCTGAAGAAAATTGTAGTTTCTGTTCTTTGAAATACTGTTATGCATGAAATAGACATATTCATCTTTAAAATCAGAGTGTTCAAAGCCCACGGTGTTGGTGAGAGAGAAGGAGGGAGGGAGTGAGAGAAAGGGCTAGTTTGTAGTCTATTTAGTGAAGTTTTCTGCCACCTAATGGACATTTCAGAATATGCTATGCAAAATTCATCTTTGTAACACTGTGTCTGTCATTTAGAGGGGACTCAATATTGAAGTGTGGAATCTACTTGTTTTTATTTACCAAAATCTTGGGAGCACCACCAACTTCACACCAAGTACCTAGACTCGGATGTTTTGTAAGTGATATTGCTGTTTAGTCGCTAAGTTGTGTCCAACTCTTTGCAACCTCATGGACTGTACTTAGCCCACCAGGCTCCTCTGTCCATGAGATTTCCCAGGCAAGAATACTGGAGTGGGTTACCATTTCCTTCTCCAGGGGATCTTCCCAACCCAGGGATAGAATCTGTGTATTTTCATTGGCAGGCAGATTCTTTACCACTGCACCACCTGAGAAGTGATATTTTGGAGGGTCAAGTATTTCCTACAACATACTTTAATTCTTATGATAGCCTCTAGTTTTTTCTTAAAAAAAAAAAAAATCTAGTTTATCAAGGATTGCTCCCAAGAGTATCGTGTAATTAACACACCCTTTGGGATTCCTGATCTTTCAATATTGGGAGTACCCCAGGGCTCAGCCACTAGACTCGTTCTGATTTTTATCTACTCCCCATTTGGCCCTATGGCTTTAAATACTATTTAAATATAAATACACACATTTATATCCAACGTTTATATCTCCCTGAATCTCAGATGCATAACAGACACCTCGATCCTCATGTCTAAATCTGCTCATACTTTCAGTGCACCCTTCTTCCTGAAACCACTCCCCTCCTCCCAGGCCCCACTTACACACTCCCATCTACTCCTCTGGCATTCTTCCCATTTCAATAAATGGCAGCTCTATTCTTCCAGATCCTCAGACCTAAAACATTGGAGGCATTCTGATTCTTCTCCTATAATCACACCTCACCTTAAATCCACCAGGAAATTCTCTGGACTATTGCCAGGGTCCTAACACCATCAACCCCAGTTTAAGTCTCTCACCTGGATTATTGCAGTGCCTCCTAATTGGCTTCCTACTCTCTATACTCAAAAACAGAGTGTTAAATACAAAATCATACGGTGCCACTTCTCTACTTGTAACTCTCCAATGGGTTCCTGGCTCACCAAGAGTCAAAGCCGAAGTCCTTAGAACGGCCTACAGAGATGTGGATTTGGCCCCAGTACTTTTCTGGTCCCATTTTGCTCCTTTCCCTCCGTTGACCTGCTTCATTCCGGCCGTTGCCCTCTTACTGCCATTCCCTGACCACCCAGCCTCTGTCCCTCGCAGGGACCTTGTGCGATCTGTTCTCTGGACGAGTCCCTCTTCTCTGAGACTTTGTTCCCTCACTTCCTTCAGATCTTTGACTCAAAGGTCGGCTGACAGAGTTCCTATCTGAATTCCATAGCACCCGCCCACTTCCTTCACCACCCCCACCCCGCAGCTTACCTCATTCTGTTTCATTACTTATCAACATTTAACACCATCTGTATTTCACTTACCTCTTTCTGTCTCCCTTTCCCCTTCCTTCTCTGCCCGACCTTCCAGCCAGGGTGGAAGGGGTTTTTCCTGTGTGCTCCCCGCTTTATCTCCTGCCCTCTACAGTCCCTGACACAGGTGGAGCTCAGTATTTGTTTAATATGTGAATCATACAGTCAGTTCACTTTAATGGGTGGGGGAAGGTTCTACATGAGACTGGAAAAATAAGAACAGCTTTATGATTATTTCCTGATGTTGAAATGGCTACCTTATTTTTCATTACACTCACACACTCATTATGTTTCAATTAACTCCTTCACTGAAACACAGCATGTTCAGCTGTAGCAACAAAATAGCATACTTCTGCATCTTGGCATTTAACTTTGGGAAGGTATGACACCTTAAATTTCCTGGAGTTCTTTCAGTTTTCATTAATCAAAAAAAAAAAAAAATGCAAATGAATCTGGTTAATGCAGAAGAGAATTGGCATTGGGTAACTACTGAGAGTTTATCAGCCCTGTCATAGGGGCCTGCGGTGACCCCAGCTCCCTTCCCTTTTTTCCAAAGGGGTTGGGAGAGCAAGCCTTGAAAGGACAGGACAGTTGAAGCCCGACTTCAGAGGGCAGAGGGCAGTATTCACTCCCAGCTTCTCTATGCCATTTCACCCGAGGACATGGGCCCTCGCCAATCAGTGACTCACCCCAGGCAGGCAGACAGAGGAATTCTGAGGAAATAGGAGTAAACGAACAGTATAAACAAACCACTGCTCCTCTTTGAGAAATGCTAACCTGGCAGGACTTTTCCATTAATCTTTCAGTACTAGACCCTGTACATGTACCCAAACACCATGGGTAAGTGACGTTACTAACATACCTGTGCTATTGGGGTAGTTTACCTGTGCTATTGGGGTATTTGTCAACTTTTCTTACATCATAGCAGATGATCTAGGAAATTCGTCCAATATTCTGGAGGCGACCAGCCTGGGAGCTGCAGCCACCTGAGGCCCTGCCCAGCCAGCCCCAGAAAGCTGAGGAATAGCTTGAGGCAAATGGCCAGAGATGCTGTAGACAATATCAAGCCAAAGGGTGATCCGATATTTTCTCTGAGACTCACCTCAAGCGCATCACAGGCACCAGATACGTCGAATTGCGTGATAGCTCTGGCCTTTTGGATAAGCACAGCCCGATGTAGTTTTTTCTTCTATGGTTCACAGTAGGCTCTCCCTCCAGATTAACTATTTTAATCTCTAGAGTTTACTACAAAGTTTTTCTTAAAACAAAAATGTAAATTCTAAGCAAGTAACTCAGTCTTTAGATACAAAATTCAAGTAAACCAAATCACACGTTTATTTTTATGCACATATTGAGATAAAAAATGCCTTATTTTCTATACCACGATTACTCTAGAAGGCAATACTTCTGAATATGATTTTAAGTACATTTATATAGAACTGAAAATGCCACCTCAAAGCTCCCAAATTTCTCCGCAGAATATTGTATAGTGATAAGGTCTCTAACTTAGCTCACCATAGTACACAAGACTGCAGCATGCTGGCTAATACTGTGAATAAGATACATGCAGGCTGGAGGCTTCCCTGGTGGTCTGGCAGCTAAGACTCCACACTCCAAATGCAGGGGGCCTGGCTTCGATCCTCGGTCAGGGAACTAGACTCCACAGGCTCCAACTAAGAGTTTACATGCTGCAACTAAAGATATCTCATGCCACAGTGAAGATCAAGGATCCTGCATGCCTCAAATAAGACCCAGTTCAGTTCAGTTCAGTCGCTCAGTCGTGTGCGACCCTTTGAGACCCCATGAATTGCAGCATGCCAGGCCTACCTGTCCATCACCAACACCCAGAGTTTACCCAAACTCATGTCCATTGACTCATTGATGCCATCCAGCCATCTCATCCTCTGTCGTCCCCTTCTCCTCCTGCCCCCAATCCCTCGCAGCATCAGAGTCTTTTGCAACCAAATAAATAAATAAATATTAAAAAATAAAAAGACTATATGCAGGCTGATTTGAAACCTTGTTTTGAAATGAAAAGATAAGTACCAGTAAGCCAAAGAAAAACTGAAAAGGTCAAGGAGCATTGAATATTTTAATGAATTCATGTAGCATAAAGCAACAGATACAAATGCATCTGTCATTTTAAAATATAACTGTAAAGAATTATGATTTTACATTGTATGAACCTTGTTACCAGCTTAATAAACATGAAAAACATTTATTGAAAAACAAAAAATTCCAATGAAATTGTAAGTAAAATCACTTTTATTTTCATAAATAAAAAGATAATTCAGTGTATTAACACCTTTAGCAGGATGTTAGCTGTCATTATCTGGTTTAAACTAAGTGTGCAACAGTTAACACAAATAGTTACATCTCTCTAACACGTTCATGCAACTTCGTTACATTTGTTAACTTCCCCAAATTTCCAACACCATTTTCAAAGGACAGTATATATATATACATATATATAAAATGGGATAGTTTAGTCAAAAAGTGTCACGTTTGCTGAGTCAACGGAATATTTACTATCTGCTTATGTTGAAGTTGCCAATTGATAAAATGTTAATACCAGTATTTACTGCATTTTACAGAAGCACTGTGCATTTATTACATGTTTTCATTCCATATATAGTAGTAGAATCCATTAAAATGTCAACGTGAAAATTTAGTAACTAGGCTAAATAAGCACTAGTTCCTAAAATAAATAGATCTTAGGCCAAGAGTAATAAGCTGGCATCAAGTACAGTTTAAAGTCTTGTCAATAAATGGCAGAAAAGCACAGAAAATACAGTGAAATTAAAGTTTCTTTTTCTATAAACAACAAAATAAAACTAAATGTCTGCCCAGTTATTACTTCACTTATTCTGGAAACTGCAGCTTCAAATATTAAGTGTAATACAGCAAGGAGTAATCAGCATTTTCATATGTTAGAAAAACACCCTCACTGATTCTATATAGCTTTTTTCCCCAAGAATATAAACTATGATTTAAATAATCATTTATTTGAACACAATCCTGATTCAGATAGGCATAATACATTTATTCTTCCTAATGTAATGTTTATTCCTATCTCAATACTTTGTGCAGATTCTACTTGTTTCTCACAGAATTGCTGTGCAGATTCAAAGGTTTATCTATTTAAGTGCTCAGCACAGTGCCTAGCATGGAGTAAGCTCTTAACATACACTACTGTTTCTATTATTTGAACCAACCTGTCATTTATAACAGAAAAATTAGCTAACACCCTAGGAAACTCAAAGGAAGATAAATCTACAGGGGTGATTCTTGTTAAAGTATTAAATATCCACTATTTCCCAGGATTGTGTATATACTAAACTATTTCAAATATTACAAGCTGTTTTTAAGATATACCCTATCTGTTGACTAAGTTTTTGCTATGGCCTTTGACCTAAAGCATTACAATTCTGATATGGGTGTTATTAGAAAACTACAGAAAAACCACTTACACTGATATCAGGTAACAAAGGCATTACTCTATCTTCTGCAACAAAGAAGTAGAGATTTACCAAGTATAATTCAGGACAACCTATCTTGTTTAGGTTTCAAGTTCCTTCTTTTCATCATGCAATATATGACTTCTACAAAAACATTTCACTGTCTTCTCACATAGAAACACTAAGAGCTGTTACAAAGTTCTGTCCCCTATGTAAAAAAAAATCCATTACAAAAACTACTTTAAAAAATATTGTAGGTTTGTTTATTGAGGCTGAAATGAAGTGCAGGGCTACCAGCAGAGGTGTTAAGTTTTTGGATGGTCTTAATATACCTATAAACCTAATGAGTAATCCAACATGTGTAAGTGATTTGGTATGAAGATTTTTTGATCCTTAACTGAAAGTAATTTTTTTCCCCACCAGAAAAGATAACTGACACGGAATGTAACAACCCTGTGCTACCAGCTGACATAATGGAGAGGGGAAAAAACTATCTGTTAAAAACCGATTCTTGTCATTCTTCTGGTATCAAATAAGAGGAAGGAAAATAAATTTTTCTTTGTGAAGATAGAAAAACACACCTGAAACCACATGATTCTGGCCTATAGTGTTTAACCTGAAACTGACTACTACCCAGATGTTCGGAGAAAAAACCCAATCCCCAAATATGCCCTTTAGAGGTGCAATAAAAATTGTCCACAAGTTGTCCTGATTCAAAAGGAGTTTGGAAACAAAGCAGAAAACATCTCTACTGTGTTAGAAATCAAGAATAAACTGAAGGAAGATTCCCTCTGAATGTACTAAATTAATCTATAGGCTTTAGAGAAATCATTGCAAGATACATGAAGTTCCATGGTTTATCCTATCTACTGGTAGACAAATTCAAAGTGCACACTGGATCAATGTATTTTAGGAGATGTAGCACCCAGTGTCCTTTTGAGGTTTGATATCTGGTTCTTTCACAGGTTTCACCACTTCTTCTGGTTTGGGTTTAGCCTAGGAAGAAAGAAAAATACAGTTGTAAGTACATAAACTAAGATCTGGAAAACAAAACACTAGGTCTATTCTATTTCACACAATATAAAGGGGATATATTAAAATGTATTACTGAGACCACCAAAGCTGTGGCAGAAGCTACATACCAACCAATTCAACTAAAGACAAAATAGGAAAGCAACATTTTCACTGAAGATGAAAACCTGGATAGGTAGGCAAAAATCAAGCTAATGGTATTCTTAGTCTTCCTGAGGAGGGGGAAATTGAGTGATCAATCTATAAATGTGGAACCCTTAAGTTCAAAGATTACTTGTGACATTAACAGGCTACCTCTTAGGACTATTTTAAAAGGCTGAACAGGATGCAAAAATTGCTATTTTTAGGAATAATGGTTTTAGTATGGGTAGAAAATTATATATAAAAAACAAAACCAGGAACTTCCCTGGTGCTTCAGTGGTTAAGAATCTGCATTCCAACGCAGGGGGACATAGGTTCAATTCCTGGTCAAGGAACTGAGATTCCACAGGCCTCAGGGCAACTAAGCCCACAGGCTGCAACACTGGCCCTGTGTCCCACAACCAGAGAACCCTGTGGACCCCAACAAAGACCCAGTGCAGTCAAACACAGCAATACAATTTTTAAAAAATTTAAAAAAAAATTTCAAGGAAGGGGCTATGTCTGTAAAGTAATTCCTATCCCTTTTCTTCACAGACCTCTTGTCTTTTGGTAGCCAAACCTCAAAATTTCCACTTAATCTACCATTTTATTTAGCACACTAAGATATACTTAAGATATAAATGAATAAAAGAAATCTTATTTTGCCCCTGGATGATCTCACAGAATGTTGAAATTAGGTCAAATCTTCAAATAGCATGCGCTATGCTAAATCAAAACCACACTGCGATAGCACGATGAACACTGGATGAGGCATCCTTTTAACACCTGTCTTCCCACACTCCTAAGAGAGGCTCTGACCAACTGTAAAATGGCGAGGTAATGTGTTGAAAACATATCAGTCAACTATGTAAGAAATCAGAAGACAACTGAGGCCTAGAGGTTTATCTGTGAGAGAGTTCTACAATAGATTTTACACAAAGCGCTGTGATTAGCTAACGTAACATTTAGACAAACCTATCTATTTAGAGAACATCAGACTGTGAAGTCTGAATTCTCTTAAAATGCTGTGAATGAACGGAAACAATCCATCTCTTACACTGTCATCCTTGGGTCTTTTGGTGAGATCAAAAGCAGCCAATGTTTCTGGTGTCCAGTGCGCACTTGGAGGAGGAAATTCGAAAGGTACAGGTTCTACGAGACCATAATTTGCTTTGAGTTCCAGTTGTGGGGCTTCTGTTGGAACTTTTTGAAAGTAACTGCAAAAAAAATATAAACAGCAATTCATTCATTCATTTTTTAACTATTTGAGTGTCTACCTGTGTCCAAGAGCCTATGCAAGAAAATTACAATTTAACATAGATTAACATAGAAAATAATTTCTTGTCTCACATAGCTTACAGATGAGTAGGTGACAAAGTCAAGAAACCCTGTCATCTACAGAGCAATGTAACTGAAGCTATGAGGGATGTAGAGTGCTGTGAAAACACAAAAGAGGGGGGTCTTTTTTTGGGGGGTCAGGGATGCCTTCTGGGGTGATGAAAAGTTAAACTGGGCATGTTCAAAGAAGTGAAAGAGCACAGCATGACCAGAACTAGAATATAAACAGGAAGAATGCAAGAGACAAAAGCAGGGACAAAATTAATTCTACCAGCTTACACAGGTGCTCATCTACAGCTTGAACAGCACTGATTTAATAATGGAAAACTGCTTGACAGAACTAGACAGGACTGATAGAAAACTGATTTCCCTTCTTTATACATGACCAAAACTAGAAGGAGATGAATATGTCAACAGAAGATATGTATTATATGTGCGTAACAGATGGAGAAGGGATGGCAGAGAAACAAAGGTAAGAGAAAGTTAGGACAGAAGAAGTGGGCTGAAGTTAATAATTCATGTGTGTTTTACAATCTGCTTTTAC
Organism: Bos grunniens; assembly: GCF_055505025.1. Lineage (NCBI taxonomy): Eukaryota > Metazoa > Chordata > Mammalia > Artiodactyla > Bovidae > Bos > Bos grunniens. Next base: position 54,880,044 of record NC_141180.1, read on the forward strand.
GGGTCATTATCAGAAGTAGAATAAAGTTAGGTCCAACATAAGTGAATCCTATCAACAATTTAAATGGAAAATTAATGCTCAACTTAAATGCAACTTGATATGAAACATATAGGAATAGAGGTAACAAACTGTGGTATTATTAAAACAATATTACTATTTAAACATTATAAATATAGTTGTCCCTTGGTATCTTTGGTGGATTGGTTCCAGGATCCTCATCACTGAAATCCACAGATGCTCAGGTTCCTTATATGCAATGAAGTAGGATTTGCATCTCTAACCTAGAGATGATTTGAAGTTTACAGGAGGATGTGTAGGTTATATGCAAATACGGCTGCTGCTGCTAAGTCACTTCAGTCTTGTCCGACTCTGTGCGACCCCACAGATGGCAGCCCACAACGTAAAGTGAAAGTCAGTCATGTCCGACTCTTTGCGACCCCATGGACTATATGGAATTCTCTAGGCCAGAATACTGGAGTGGGTACCCTTTCTTTTCTCCAGGGGATCTTCCCAACCCAGGGATCGAACTCAGGTAAACACTATGTAAATAGTGACTGGCCTGCAGCAAATTGCAGTTTTGCTTTTGAGGACTCTCTAGAATTGTTTTCCCCTGAATATTTCCTATCAGTGGTTGGTGGACTCACAGATGTGAAACCCATAGACTACAGAGGGCTGACTATATACACTATACCATTATCAATATTACTAAAATCATATATTGAGTTGTACTCACATAAATCCATTTTCTCGCTGACATTTTTCTAGAGTGTTCTTCACAAGATTTCCAAGTTTCCTAAAGAACAAGTGTCCCGAAGGTTTGACTGTTGGTCCAGGTCCTTTGGTTTCTCCATATTCTTTGCATAATGCTTCTGCCTTTGCATAAACTGAATGTGAAAGGATATAAAGTTATTTGCTTATAATCAATTATTGTTTATGCTAAAAACGCTATTCATCAGAGATGCTCTTTACCTAGTGTAAGAGTAGTACCAACAATAATGTTAAGCGGTAGGTAGGTATGTTCTAGAAGTTTGAGGTTTTTGAAGCACTTCTTTCTTCAATACTTCTCTTAATCTCATTCCCTTTCATGATCTCAGCCAAAATCTCTTTTAACTGCCTATTCCTCTTTCTGATAAAACATTAGTTTTTAAAAGGGGAGTTAATATTCTGGTGGGATACTTACATTTTTCTGCTTCTTGGAGTGATCTGATTGCTTCACCACATTTATCACTAGCCAACAAAGTCTGACCATGATAACAATAAGCCTGATTAAAAAAAACACACACACACATATTTTTATTCATTCTCTTCTCAAAAGATGCTTTCCACTGTCACTGTTTTCTATATGCGTCAGATAAAGAAATGCTTTTGTGCATTGTTGGAAGAATCAGTGCAATCCCTTACACTTCTTTCCTTGAATAAGCTAACCCCCATCTCTGTTGGTATAAAAAAACAAACAAACAGGGCAGAGTGAATAAAGGAGGGAAATTACTAAGCTAATGCAGAGGGTAGAGGGAAGGAGGACTTTGAGATTAAGGACTAACCAGGTTTTAAGAAAAAGTTGCCAGCCTAGAGTAGGCTATTTACTCTTCAAATATCTACATCAAATCTGGGATTGCACAGGGTGTTACACAGTGTGTCTAAAAGCAGATTATAAGCTATAATAAATTTTATTAATAATTCTTCACCAACCCAGGTTGATATACTGCATGGTTAAGTCTTAAGATTAGAATTAGTAAATATCTTTCCCAATGAACAGGACAAAATTATAGAGAATTCTTATGAAGTTTGCAGAAGGTTGCAGCTTAAGTGGGTTTGAATCAAATAGCAATTCCATTGCTATAACCCAGCTCTACATCATCTCCTTCCACCCACTTTACTCCACAATGGCTGCACTGACTATCAGGGAACATTTACTGAGAGCTGTCCATTATTTGTAAAATGCTAACGAAGAGCCTGGAGAAATGACAGAATTGGCACTCAAGGGGCTGAAGAGACAGTAACTCACATTGTTTTGGGTGAAAAATACTTACATAAGCTGTGTAGAAACACATTTTCAAGTGAAGATATTTTCTCCATTTAGCAGAGTATGCAGGCTCCAAACTGGATAAAGCATGATCTAAAGTTACATTTTAAAAAGCAAAATATAATTTCACCCTGATTCACTAGAAGACTTTTAGTTCATGTGTTCAGATGCTAAAAGCAGAATGCCATTCACACCTAAAACTCAAGCATTTACATTTTAAAAACTTTATTTACAGTGATTCATTTTCCCATAACTATATTTTAACTACACAATAAGACAGGTTAAATACCAGGGCACCTCTTTGATTTGATGATTCATGTAATTTAAGTTGGAGATAATGATAAAATAGAAATGACTGAGAACTTCGAGAGAAATACAAATACTCTTAGAGTATCTCTTTTAAATATTTTATGTAAATAACAATGCAAAGAGTACTCTAGACATCCAAGTCAGAAACAAGGATACTCTCCTAACCCTTATTCACCACCCCACTGCTGCATCTTGTATAAAATACGCATGATCATATCTCCTTCCCAACACCTCTCAAATCTATTTCTTCCTCTCCATGGCCTACTTTGCTGTCTTTGTCAAGCTTTCATTATTTCTTCCATAGTACTTAGGAAGAAGTGATTACGGTCAGCCTTACTACTACTTCACTAGCAGGCCCATTTTTCAGCTTGCAATAATACGGCTCTTAAATTCAAACCCAATCAAATCACTTCTACTTCTTTTAAGGAGTTTATCAGTTTTATCTTTTAAGGAGTCCCAAACAGCTACTGAACAAAGGCCAAACTTCTTACATAGGCTTACGAATCAATTTGTAATCTCACACATGCATACTTTCTTACCCTTTGCTCCTACCACTCATTCTGTTTCAGCTAAGAGCATCTGTCTAAAGGTTCCACAATGCACTAAGTTCTTTCTTATCTCTGTATGTACTACAGAATTTTCTACTCTTTCCATAAGCTAAAGCATCCAAGCAAACCTAGAATTTCTATTTCTATTTCAAAATGAGACTAAACCACCAACTTCCTTTAGAAAGCTTTCTCTAGCATACCCAGATCCTTTAGGTTTTTATTTCACCCCTGTGACAACACCTTTTTCATGTTATAATAATGTGGTTACATGTTTTTCTTCTTCCCTAGGCTGCGAATCGGTACACTCAGCAACTAAAAGGGTAACCATCCCATAAACAGAAACATATGCATGTTTCCTAAATAAGTGACTGAAAAGAAAACCAGATTGAGGAGAAGACCTGAGCACTAGTCCCAGCCTCACACCTGCAAGCTGTTAAATTACAAATTAGTTATGCTAATTCTCTGGATTTCAGTTTCTTACCTAAATAAGGACAGTAATATAAAGTTGTTATAAAGATCAAAAACACTTCAAAAGAAAAACAATAGTTTAACTATTAGACATAACTGGTTAAAAAGGACAGCACTGTCCTTTTCACTAGAAATTATGGAGGCTATCAACTGTGAACATTTGTAATTCTTTTATTTTCTTTTAAATAAGGGTAATAAAATAATGTAGATATTATTCCAGCTTTGCAAATGATGAAACAATCTGAAAATCCTTTGGTTTTGCTTGTTGCCTACTAAGCCAACAGCTTACTGTGAAAACCTAAAGACTAAAAAACAGAACTGTAAACTTACCAGCTTTCTGATAGAAATTGGCTGTTTCATATGCCAGAGCAGCAATTAGTCCAGGAGCATGTTTCAGCTCAATTGCTCGAGCAATTGTTACTATAACAAAAATACAATGAAGTGTATTATATGATTAAGTTCCCTTGCATTCACTTTAAGTTCAATTATAAAAGGAAAAGATAGTCTCCCATCTATCGGGATTTTAATCCACTGAAGTTTTTTGTTAAAAGTTTTAACATGAAAAGTAAGCTGCAGAAAATACAAATGTAAACAAACCAAACACTGAGTTTGTTGGTGCTGGTATCATTTCCTTACATAATCACTGCTGCTGCTAAGTCGCTTCAGTCGTGTCTGACTCTGTGCGACCCCACAGACGGCAACCCACCAGGCTCCCCCGTCCCTGGGATTCTCCAGGCAAGAACACTGGAGTGAGTTGCCATTTCCTTCTCCAATGCATGAAAGTGAAAAGTGAAAGTGAAGTTGCTCAGTCGTGTCTGCCTCTTAGTGACCCCATGGACTGCAGCCTACCAGGCTCCTCTGTCCATGGGATTTTCCAGGCAAGAGTACTAGAGTGGGGTGCCACTGCCTTCTCTGACATAATCACTAGCTACTTACTATTCACAGAAAACCACTACTACAAAATTGCATGATGTAAGAGAAAACAAATACTTTCACGGCACTACAGTTTGAAATAAAGAACAACAAAAGCCCATGAAGTCTCATTATTTTCATATAACTCTTTATTTCCCGCCATTCAAAAGTGAAGATTTCAAGGTAAGCCAAACAGTGGAAGAGAAAAAAAAGTTGGTGAGGCAAAGATGAGTTACAGACTTAATTTTATGCTACCAGAAACGCATGAAATCAGAATCCTCTTAAGTCATTAAACTGTAAGTCCTTTCCTGCTAACGAAAAATGGAGGCAAATGCTAAAAGTCATTCCTCACTATAAATTTCCCAAATTCTGAAACTTAATTCCAGCTAACTGATTTTTAAAAAAGAAGAGTGAAATGCTAATTCTTCAACAACAACAACAACAATCTTACAATATTTAGGATACCTTCTTGAGCTTCAGCCTGACACTGGATGATGTAAGCTTCTATGAGTCGTGCCTCTAAATCCCGCCCCTTTTCTGCAGGTGTAATGAGCTTTGGGATGTGACTTTCCTGAGAAAGAAAAAAAAAAACAAAAATCAACAAAGAAGCCAAATTTTAACTCAGTTGTTAGAGATAAAGAAAATGGAAGTTATGAGACACCTGATTTGGGGATTTATCAGAAATTTAGGATACAAATAAAAATTGTGTATGTAGGAGCAATATGAAGCTTACAGAGAATAAAAGTTGCCGTACACTAAATCTTTTAAAGTTTTTTAATAAATTTTTGTCAAGATAAGAAACTCAAGAGCAAAATCTGGGTCATGATACATTGCTTAGATATGCAAGTCATATTCTCAATTTAGAAAATGTTTCACTGACATGGTAACCTAGTTCCCTTTTGCATGAGAGCCAGAACTGTTCATTCACATTACTACTAGGAGATACAAAGAAGCTCAATTCTGTAGCAGACTCAGGATCACAGCTCTTTCCATCACCATAAAACTATCTCCTCATGAGAAAGTGCAACACTGGCTTCCAGGAGGCTTCAGTAAATATTGGTTTAATTAGAATGAAGTGGGGGTAATTCTGGTTGGAAAACATTTTAGTCTTTTCCCTTATTCCCATCACATCTCCAGGAAATTAAATATAATTAGTGTGTACTGACTGACCTGCTAGCATTTTCACTCTAATACAGAGAATATACTCAGAAAATTCCATTTTGCAGAATCATGAATACTCCTGCCAAGTGTGCAGACAGCAAGGAGAAATGCTGAGAACTATCAGATTTTGTGTTTTGCTTTCTCCTATCTTTTCAGAAGAGACAGAAAAACAAGCAGTGAAGTACCACCTGCATCATCTAATTATAAAAGTCATGGATGATTCTCTGAAGTGGAGACGATATTCTGTTAATTGGCTGCACTCGTCAACAAGGTACTTAATATAAGGAAAACAGAACACACACTAGTTCTTTTTATGTGATTAAATAATTCCTTCACCCCAAGAAGGCAATAAAAATTATTTCAACAATTAAAGTATTAACATATTCTATTATTACCTTTAAATGTTTAAAAATCCCAGCTGCAATTTTTAAGCTTCGATGGACTTCTTTTGCTTCATCCTCTGTTATGCTGAAGGAGAGAGAGAGGTGACGTTAGCTACAGGATGAATCCTGCTTCTGGTATTAAAACCAACAACTAATATATTCTCATAAAACTGCAAAAGTCAATCATTTGTGTTTTTCACTATGTTTTCTTCCTTGTAAAAAATTTGACTTAACACTTAGAAAACTAACAAATGCACATGAAAAAAATCCAAAAAGAAGAGATGACAAATGAAAAAGAGCTCCTGTCCAGGGGTCTGGACAAAGGCTTCTTGCTTTTCCTTCCAGATACTTTTCATACATAAACAAGCATAAATCAATATACATGTAAAGCATGCACATACTTGAAAAACACATAATACACAGTATTCACTCTACTCTTGTTTTAATCACCTAAATTACTTCAGACACTATTTTACATCAGCACATACATTCAACCCCATTTTTAAATGGCTGCGGATTATTATTCCCACGTTCAGCTGTACCACAGTTGGTAGTTGCCAGTTTCCTATTGCTGACATTCACCTGTACTACGTAAAAACTCTATCTCATTTTATTTCAAAATCCCTTAATCCTTCAAAACATCTTTCACATACTTATAAGCCTTTGTCTTTTTTGGTGAATTGCCTATTTATGTCCTTTGCTTATTTTCAATTGATTTGTTGGTCTTTTCCCTGTTGATTTGTAACAGCACAGATTATAAAAACAATTTGTCAGATGCACTACAATTTCTTAGGCCCAATCTGTCATTTGTTTTTAAACTTTGTTTACGGTACTTTTATGCAGTCAAATAGTCAACATTTTCTTTTCATAGTTTGAGGTTTTAGTTAGAAAGACCATCCCCATGACAAGATTATTAAAACTCTTTTTGCTTTTAACAGCAGGCTCTGTGATTCTGGTACTTAAAAATACCAACACTATGAGGCAACCTTACATTTATCAGAAGTGGTACTTTAATCAGTAGGCCTGAAATATTTGAAAAATAGTACATATGCATATAACCCTCTCCTTTTAACTTACTTTTCTTTTCCAGCCAGTCTTGAAGCATATTTGGTATACCATAAAGCAACATTAAATCCCATGGAAATTAATTCAAAAACAGCATCCTGCTGGGCACTAGAATTATAAACATGATCATTAAGTACTATCCATGATTGAGACATCTCTATATGAATCCTGCAATAAATCTTACCCAAAATTATAGAGCTAAATACCCACTGAAAAAATGAAGAGAGTCCTTGTATTTAATATCGGTGGGGAGATAAGACACAAGCGCACATATAATTAGCAACAAATGACTATGGGGGTGGTGGTGAGAGAGAAGCTCAAGAGGGAAGGGGTATATGTATATTTATGGGGGGTTCACAGTGTTGTACAGCAGAAAGCAAGACAACACTGTAAAGCAATTATCCTCTATTAAAAATAAAAATTCAAGAAATGACTAAACATGAAGGTCCAGTATGTACTCCGTAACAGTAAACATGAGAACAATAGTTCCCAAAGGTTACTGTATACTGAATAGCTTTAAAAACACAGATTTCTGGAACTTATCTCACAAAAAAAGTCTAGAAGTGTGCAGAATCTGCATTTTTAACAAGTATCCTGTTGCTTCTGGAGCAACTACCATATTTTAAGAAAACAGATTTCAGAGGAAAGATCATAGGCTAGAATGACTGAAGGCTTACTGGTATAAACAGAATCTGAACTGTGCCTTGAAAGATGGCTAGAAGGGAAGCAGAAAGACATTCCAGATGAAGGAATGACACTGTTATAGCACAAGAAAGGATAAAGATTTTTCTGATGGCAGTGACCTAACTAGCTTGATTGAAGTTGCCAATTTATAAAGAGAAGTCGAGGAACAAGAGAACGAAAAGCCAAGATGTGAACCTGCAGAAGATTCTGAATGCTAAGTCAATCAGTGTATTATTAAAAAAAAAAGGTCTTAAAGATAAGTATTTTTTAATCTTGTTTCCTTCAGATTCTATCACTAAATACAACAGAAAGATGGTAAAAAGCTTATGAAACAAAAAAGATAATATTTTTATTCACTACTGTTAAGATCCTGAAAATTCTTCATGTATTACTGCATTTGTCTCAAATGATTAAGTAAAAAACCAGAATACCCTTATATAACCAGAAGTAATACCCTTATATACACACATAATACTAAAGACACAGAAAAATTATCCAAAGGGAAGAAACTAGAATTGTGACTCTGCTTTGCATGTTTTATTTAATTGTTGTCTCCATCTTAAAATGAACAGAGACATGGAAACTTTTTAGATTAAAAAAAAGATTCATTACAAAACATATAATTCAAAAATGACTTAAAAGTGATCCTGTTTAATATAACATCAAAATATGACAGTTATGAACAAACTCCTTAAAATAGTTTCTCATGCCAAAACAAATTTAATGCATAGTTTAAGAGCTTATATTTTTCAGCACTGAGAGCTTTCCAATGAATTATGTCTTGTAACCACATCTAGTAATTCCAGCAATGGTTACCTAGGAGGCATACCAAATGTATAACTTTACCTTTAGTAATAGGATAGTTTTGTTAATTTATATAAAAGCCTCATGAAGAGCTCTCTCTTGCCCACCCCTTCTTTCAATCTGCCTTGCTCCCGAACACTCTAACTCTACTGTACCACATCTAGGTAGTAGTTAAGAGTATGTATACTTGATAAAGATATTTTTCAGAACAGATACACTCACAGCACACTTTCCATTAAATAAGCAGCAATCAAGGATAAAATAACTTAAAAATCTCAGATGTACTGAATAGTCAACATTATAACTTAAAACCTTTATCATATAATTAATTCCTCACTGTCTCATAAAACTATGCTGAGAAATGTTGTTAAAAAAATGGGAACACTTTAGAATCTGCCAAAGTTTTGTAATTGAATGATAGAGCTTTGATTCTTTTAAAGAAAAAAGTTTTTAAGATAAATATTCCTTCAAGTGTAGATGAAGTACAAAGGAGTACATAAAGAAAATAGAAAATGAGAACTTACTCAGAAAACCTTGGTATCCCAGAATATTAAAATTTGGAAGGGATTCACGGTCCCTAACTTCCTACCCAGTTTATGAATTCCACATACAATATTCCAAAGGAACAAAGGAAACTAACATTTACTGAATGTCTATTCAATGTCTGACATTACATTAGTCCCTTAATGTAAGATTTCCTGTTTTGCTGCTCACAGAAGCCCTATACCTGTAACCCCAACATAGAGCTGAGGAAGCAAATATTCACATAACAGAAGCTCTGAGGTTGCATCTCCATGTGTATGAATCCAAATTCCACACTCCTTCCACTGTAATGCCTGCCCTGGCTGTTCAGCAATCCCAATTTTCTTCCTTTCTGATTTTATAAAAGGTAACTCTAAAGCAAATTGAGACACAGATATATGACCATTTAAAGAACCCAATGGTGAGTTTGGGGAAGAATGGATACATGTATATGTATGGCTGAGTCCCTTCGCTGTTCACCTGAAACTATCACAACATTGTTAATGGCTAATTCCCCAATACAAAAAAAAAATTTTGGGGGAAAAAAACCCAGAACCCAATGGTGTTTTTTTTAAAAAAGGCAGTTAAAAATTCAGCACGATTATAATCAGCTTCCTATTACAATCTAACTAGTCTCAGGTGACTGATAAAGTTTTGAGCGGAAGTTTTTAAAAAGAGCAGAAACACTGAAATTACAGAAAAATAAACACAGTACCGTGAGTCAAAAAAGTATGGAGCTTGGGTGGAACGAGGGAGAAAGAAAAAAGAAGAGTGACCGAAGACTTCTGAACTCTCCATCAGAAAAGAAAAGGAATGGAGAAACCAAAACTCAGCTCTGCTTGAATGGTGGCAAAGGCCAATTTTGGGAATTCGGATTTCAAATTCTCAAACCATTCTTTGTGTATTATTAAAAGTCAAGGCTGTTAAAATGGATAACCAACAAAGACCTACTATATAGCACGTGGAACTCTGGAGAGGGGGTTTGGGGGAGAACGGATACATGTGTGTATATGGCCGATCACTCTGCTGTTCACCTGCAACCATCACTACCATGGTTACTACTGTTAACACTGTTAATCGGCTATGCCCCAATACAAAATATTTTTGGTGTTAAAAAAAAAAAAAGCAAGGCTTCTCAATTCTAGTTAACATTTAACACTGATTATCTCAAAAACAGATGTGGTCCAGGACAAACAAATTTTGCTTTTACTTAATAGACTGTATTAGAAGTTTACGTCAACATTTTTTCATTAATTTCCCGAGAAAGGAAAATGCTGACCAGATTTGTATTTTGTTTCTTTAATACCGAAGCTATGAGTTAAACCACTATCTAAATAGTTACAAAAATGGTTTCAATTTAGTACCGTTGGTGCTGCTCACCTTGGAACCTGTCCCTGTAATGTATCAGTCCACTTGAAATTTTGAATGTATCGTAACTTGCTTTCTTGGGTAGATTCATCCAATGAATTAATGAAACCTATAAAAAGGAAGAAAACATTTTAAATTTTACAAGAAATACCGAGTGTTCTCTTTAGAACATTATTCAGATGACTTTTTCAGGTACCTGAATGAAACCTCCAACCTCACTCCCCTTCTCCTAAGGGAACATAATATGAAATATACACACATTTAATTTTCAAAATGTTATAAAGACCACGTACCACCTTTACATTTTCACATTTCTGAAACTCAAGCATACCAAAGGATATAGCCTAGAAGACTACTTAAATTTGGATTTCTCCATAGCTGAGTTTTTAAAAACTTTAGTTCATTTGAATAAACTAACCTTGTAAAAGTGAAAAATACGAATCTGCTGCATTTTTCATCATTTCTGGATTACAGCTCAAATCAGTGAACAATTCAAGCAGTCGTGCTCTAGATGATCTCAGGTCACTTATATGAGACAGAAACAGATAGTAAAGTAAGCTATATTACAATGCATCTATGTAAATATGGCTAAAAAGTTTCAATTGTAAAAGCTTAAACCCAGGTACACAACCCTCTTCTAAGACCTTTCTAAGTACACAGGAATTTAATTAGGACTAATAATGGAGATAAGTGAAATTTCTAGTAATGATTGTTTTAGAAATTATACTAAAATAAGCTCAGTCCAATTAAAGGGGTAAATCATGAAAATGCACACCAAGTTTTAATTTAAAATAATCAAACTAACACAAGCATTTAAGATGGGAGGAAGGAATTAAGAGTACATTAATCTGACCAGTTCACAATAAAAGTCTTTTGAAAAATTAAAATTTAACTTTTGTGTATAACTTTAATATCCTCTTAAAATTTCAAAGTTTGACATTATGTCAAAATATATTTAAGTTCAAAATCATATTTTAAAATTGCATTCTATAATACAACACACATAAATATGCAAAAAAAATGAGGCCACTAGTTATTTTAAAAATGCTCCCTCATCTCCTGGCTCCTTTGATTCTCTGCAGCAATAAATGTGGCAGACACTTATTGTCTCTTTCCAAAATTCTTTTCTCCCTTGATTCCAATAACACTAAAATTTCCAAATTCTTCTCTTATCTCTACAAGTTACTCCTCTATTTTCTTCTATGTCCCCTTTGTATTCCCACCTCCAACAATGTTCAGTCTTTGGCTCCCTGCTCTTCATTCTTCTGAGGTCTCATCTACGAGGACGACTTTACATCTAATCCTAGATCTACACCTGTTTCACTTCTCTATCTAATTTCAGAAGGCAACTTGCTTAGTGAGGGATCCAGAAATCATATTACATAGAGAAGGACTGAAAACAATTGTGTGTGGATAACTAAAGAAAGACTAAACTGTAAGCAGCAAGAGGAGGGACTGTATATCCAGAACTTAGTAAGTGCCTGGAATAAAGCACATACTCAAAATTCTTTGCTGAGTGAAATAATACTAACATTTCAAATACTTTTAAGATTCAGAAGAACTGTAACATAGCAGTAATATTTAGAAGAGAGCACAAACTTAATCCTGTATGGTCCAGATGGAGTGTTTATGCATTGGTACTAACTCTTAGGAGGCTGATTCAAGAAAGTATATACCAATAACTATATGCAGCTGACCAAAAATGGGATGGGCTACCTTATGAATCTGACACTCCCTCCAAAGGCTTGGAGGGAGTCATTCTGGACTATGAAAACAATTTGAATCCTTAAGGCCTATTCTAAGGCTCAAATACTTTGCCAGCTATTTCCAAGTAGGCATTCAGTCATTACCTGAAAACCAACTTGCGTAAAGTTAAATTCATCTTAAAATGACAGAATTTGAGACAAGTGTACCTTAGAAGTATCTAATTTAGGTTATTAACTTTATAGATGAGTAATTAGACCCAAAGGCGTTAAGAGACCTGCCCAATGCCACAGATGAAACAGTTAAGCTGGGACCAATGTCTAGCAGGTCCATATAGACAAAGCTATGGTTTTTTCAGTAGTCACGTACGGATATGAGAGTTGGACCATAAAGAAGGCTGAGAACCAAAGAACTGATGCTTTTGCGCTGTGGTGCTGGAGGAGACTTGTGAGAGTCCCTTGAGCTCAAGGAGATCAAACCAGTTAATCCTAAAGGAAATCAACCCTGAATATTCATTGGAAGGACTGATGCTGAAGCTGAAGCTCCAACATTTGGGCCACCTGATGGGAAGAGCTGACTCACTGGAAAAGACCTTGATGCTGGGAAAGATTGAGGGCAAAACGAGAAGAGGGCAGTAGAGGATGAGATGGTTAGATAGCATTACCGACTCAATGGACATCAATCTGAGCAAACTCTACAAGATAGTGGAGGACAAAGGAGCCTGGCCTGCTAGAGTCCATGGGGTCACAAAGAGTAGGACACAACTTAGCAACTGAACAACAAGAGTCTAGGAATCTAAGATTAGGGGTTGGCAAACTACAACTTATAACTTGTTTTTATATGCCCCACAGCTTATTTTTGTAAAATAAAGAAGAATAATTCAATTGTGACTGTGTATAGCTCTCAAAGCCTAAAATATATACAAATGTATACAGTATTTAACCCTTTACAGAAAAAGCTTGCTAATCTAGCTAATCTAGCTAATCTAGCTTCCTGATCTAGATCAATACATCGGTTTTCCTACCTTCTGCTCTGATTACTTCTTTCCACCAAAAGCAGTGATTCTTTTAATTTTCCTTTAATGGTACCACCAATGTCCTGATCATCTAGGGTCTGAATCTCATAGACTGAATTCTTTTCAGCTTTTCAGAGCAAATCAGTCAATCTGGCTAGTTGACAACTCCTTCAAAACCTCTCTTATACCTATCTCTTTTGTTATCTATCTCTTATATCTCTCTGTATCTCTTGTATCTATCTCTCAGTGAAACTGCTCTATTCACACTCCCTAGAACAAAGGTTTTCCTAACAGAAATGACTTTCTCCTCTCCCTTCTTACTATCTAAGTCAGGGATCAGTAAACTCTTTCTGTAAATGGCCTGAAGATAAATACTCTAGATCTTGTGGGCCATAAAGTCTCACTTGGGAATATTCAACCTTATTGTAGAGAGGGAAGGCACCCAAAGACAATCTGTAATTGGGGGGGGGGTGGCAGCTGTGTTCTAATTAATAAAATTTTATTTATAAAAACAAGCTGTGGGCCAATCTAAAGGACACAGTCTGGCAACCCCGATCTAAGGCATACAATTCATTTAAATCCCAGTTCAAGTCCTCTCTCCTACTGAACAACCTGAAGGCTATTTCAGGTCAAAGGGAAATCTCTCCCAGCTCAGAACTCAATTAATGTAGTATCTGGTCAATTAACAATATCCAAATATGACTTTGTGGAGTCTCTTGTACTGTTGTAACATACGTCTTAACTCTTTAGTTGTAACTGCTTTAGCCTCTTCAGGACTCACTTACTGGTCTAAAACTTAGGACCCAGCTTAAATAATCTATGACTTAACTCTCCACATGTCATATACGTTGTAGGACAGGACTTCAGGACTAAACAACAAGGAGTCTAAGGTTAGGGATGGTGTGTTACATACTTCTGCACTGTTCACGGCCCTATAAAAGGACCCTGTATCTAAGAGTGGCTCAATCAGTATTTGTAGAGACTGTCTAACACTTACCTGCAAATTTTTGAAGCAGCAGGGCCAGTGACTACACCATAGTAGTTAAAAGAGACAGGAGCTGTGGCTTTTAATGGGTTCCTATGAAACCAGTGTGTCATTTTCTCCAGATATTTCCTATTGACAAAAAAGAAATGTATAAAAACTAAAACTAAAACATTTAATAAGCAATGTAAATAGTACTAAAATGTTTTTAAGTAAAAATTTTAAATTACCATAGGATATATACTTTCATATAAAAATATATAAAACAGACATATATATATAAAATACTTCACTGCCACAGTCAATCTTGTTTCAGTTGTCTATAGCAGCCTATGTTTATTTAGGTAAGGCCTATTAAAAAAAAAAGTATCTGGAAATATGCTCACAGTAACTGCGATGTTAAACATGCTGGAGCAGTAATGATTAAACTTTACTGTGATAGAAATCACCCTGGGCCAAGGGGTGAGAGTTCTTGTTAAAAATGCAGGTTCTGATTCAACAATCTGTGGCAGACCTCAGAAGTTGATGCTGCTGGTTCCCAGTCTACACTTTTGAGTAGCAGAGCACTGGCCTTTGGTTGGACAGCTGAAAATGTAACAGGCATAGGACCAGGAAAATGTAATTCCAAAACAAGTTCAAATGGTGACCCCTATTAAGACCGCCAACGATACTTGAAAGAAGTCTTAAATTAACTATATTTCCCATGTGATACTGCTGAGGCCAACTATTTATAGCATATGTTCTATAATAAATATACTTTTGACAGAATAGCTAACAAGAATCAATGCACGCATGTGTGTGTGCTCAGTTGCTCAGCTGTGTCCAACTTTGTGACCCTATGGACTGTAGCCCACCAGGCTCCTCTGTCCATGGGATTTTGCAGGCAAGAACACTGGAGTGGGGTGCCATTTCCTCTGAGAGGATCTTCTGGACCCATGGATCAAAACCACGTCTTCTGCGTCTCCTGCACTGGCAGGAGGATTCTTTACCACTGAGACACCAGGGAAGCCTAAACTAGTATACAGGATGGATAAACACCAAGATTCTATTGTATAGCACAGGAAACTATGTTCAATATCCTGTGATAAACTATAACGAAAAAGAATATGTGTTTGTATAACTGAGTCACTTTGCTGTACAGAAGAAATTAACGGAACATTGTAAATCAACTATACATCAATAAATTTAAAAAATATATCGATTCTTAAAAACCAAGACATTTTAAAAAAACTACCCAAATGAAATTCCAACTTAAAAAAAATTAAGTTTCACACCTTTCCGGTAAAAAAAAAAAAAAAGTGTGTTCCACTTGCTTAAAAGTTTTTGTGTGAATAGTGAAGATAATACAGGAAGGCAAAGCTGAAGACTTAACTATGGCAGTTAGATTCCAGAAGTAGAAATTCGATAAGATTTAGTTAATTTGAAAGCATTATACAATGTTGTCCATTAACTTTTCCTATTGGGAAAAAAGCGTGGGCTGCTCAGTGTAAAAAATACCTACTTTATGCATCTCCCTTACTATATTTAGTTATTCATGTCAAAACCGCCTTCGGAGAGCACCAGATATTTAAGGAAGAGAAAGTGCATTGTGTACCCAGTGAAAAATTGAGTAAGTTCACTTATGACTCAATCCAATTAACAAGGGCTTCAAAAATATATAACCTTCTAAACATCATCCACTTAAACCTCCTTTATAACGTATGTAAATTAATACAGCATCTCTGTACATATAAACCAAGCCTCCTAGAAACTGTGGCACACAATACTCTAATTGTGAATTTAAATTTTCCACAAATACTATTTTAGCTCGCCCTCCCACTTAGTGGCTGAAAATGTTTTAAGTTCCGTACACTTTTACTTTAGGAACGAAGAGGGTAAATACTGTGTCCTTTGCCCCTGGCCGATCTGTCCGGGGAGAGACTCGCACTCCGGTTTTCAAGAATTCGAAGGGTGGGGTAGAAACACGACACACCCACCTGCAGATGCAAGGAAGGGTGTCTTTAAAGCCACGCAGCGCAACAGTCGGATCGAGCCTGCCGCCTAAACCGGCTGCCACAAGAGAAGTCTGATTACCGACAACGGTCCCCCACTCTGGAGACCCTGGGTCCCCGAGTCACCTACCGCCACCAGAGCTCTGAAGGTCCACTTCCTGTTTACCACCCAGCCTCTTCCTCCGGTGCCCAGACCAGTTGAACGCCGTGACCTTGCGCAGGCGCATATCCTAGCGAGCCCCTCCTAAACAGACATTTTTGTGGAAAGCCGATACTATCCAACTGGGAGAGGCGGACAGAGGTGCCTAAACAAACCCCTACGTATAGCTTATGAGACACCCCGACTGCTAGTGGAGACGCGGGCAAGGGGATTCAGCGAACCTAGCTTGTTACTACCATTGATTCGTGGGGCTAACGTAGATTTTCTTTCATTTGGAGGCACTAGGAGGAAACTTTTGTAGACCACTTATCCGGGAGTCTATGGAACCGGTGTAAAAAGGCTTGACCCTATTGCTCGGCACTGTGGGGAGACGACAGGTTCAGCCTCATAACATACTTACCAGATTCCTCGGAGTCTGTACAGCAGTCCTCCTGAGGGAAGAAAGGCAATGTCCGACTCCTCAAACGAGAAAGGGAGGGAGTCGGCAAGCCGGGACTACCGAACCAGAGCGACGGAACGAAGCCTGCGCGAGCCGCGGTCACGTGCCCATGGCGGCCATGACAACTACCGAGGCTCGGCGCGATCCGCCGCCTCGGTAGTGGAGGCTGCCGCGTTGTCGCAGCACCCTTAAAACACTTCGTTCCTCAGCCCTTTTAAAGATATTCCTCCACAGTCTTTCCTCGTGAGCTGCGGTCTCCTCTAGAGACAAAGAGCATGGCTGGCCGAGCCTCCTAAGCCGAGGAAGAATTCCTTAGTAGCAATGGCAGCCAATTGGGGGAGCGGGGCGGCCTCAACCTAACCCGGGGCGGGGCCTCGGGGGCGGAGCTTCGGCGGGGCGGCCGCTTCAGAGCCGCAAAGTTTGGCTGTGGCGGCAAATGGGCTTGGGCGGCTCCTTGGCGGGTGGCGGCGGTGGCCGTAGCGGTTCCTCCTGGCCCTGTTAATGTCGGGGCCAGGCCCGGGGAGGATGGCGCCCTAGAGCCCAGCCTTTCCTGGGGGTAGGGGCGGGAGGGGACGGGTGGGGACCGGCCATGTCGGAGGTGACCCGAAGTCTGCTGCAGCGCTGGGGCGCCAGTTTTAGGAGAGGCGCCGACTTCGACTCTTGGGGCCAGCTGGTGGAGGCGATAGACGAGTATCAGATGTGAGTGACTAACTGCGGGAGCGGGCCAGACGGGTTCCAGTCGGCCGCCTCCCCCCTTCTTTCTGTCGGTGTCTCTCATCACTGTATCTGTAGCCAAGGCTTCTCAGGGTGGGGCCCCGCAGGCACTGGGGCTGAGACCTCACTGGCCCCGGAGACAACGGTCTGCTCCCTGGGGTTTTTCGCCCTCCGCCAGGCCAGTTCAGTGCAACAGGTAGCCCTTCTTTCCCGGGGCGCCAGCCCATTCAGGCTACTACTGAGTTCCTTGCCACCGTCTCCCGGGTCCCCCGCTCCGCAGTTTCCTTTTCCCCTCTCCTCCGCCTCTCTCACGTTGCCGCCCCTCAGTTTCTCTTTTAGAATCTCTTAGGAATACTTCTGTGTTCTCCGCCCACGTTCCAGGGATGAGTGGCCTTGCTCTGTGTACAGTGCCTTCCTCCTCCCCTGTGTAGGACAGGAGGGAACGGGTGGCGATTGAGGGGAGGGGGTGCCCCCGGCAAGCATCGAGACCGGAGGTCTCATCAGACGAAAGAAAGGTCCCCTCTCGCGCCCCTTCTCCACCCCTCTTTCTGAGTAGCCTTGTTTTCCCAATTCACCTCGAATCCGTTTCGGTTTCTAGGACTGTTATTTGCTAGGCTGGGTGAGTCCCACCCGCCCCTCGCTCGGTTGCTCTGGGTGGAGTCCGCGCAGGATGTGAACAGAAGAGAGCAAAATGTGAATTAATAGACCACGCACAGGAGCCACCACTCCCTCTTCGGGTCCCTCCTCCTTTTCCTGTGTATAATGTATAGCCGCCGGGTACAAGTGAGCACCAGGTTCTTTGATCTCCCCAAGTCCAGTTTTCTTTCCTTTTCTGGTTTCCTCCCAAAACTTCAGGGATGTTTTTTAAAATTATAAGGCTAGGTTTGCGTATATATAAAACCTTGCTTGGTTTCTTGCACATTTTACTGAACTGCCTGCTAAAATGCTATTGTTTGCAAACTGTTGACATTAATTACTTCTTGGTTTAAAGTAAGTTATTGTTTGAACCCATGTGTTAGTAAAACATTTTTTTTTTTCCTTCTCAAACGTCTTTTGCAAAGAATACAGGATTGGTCCTTGAAAGATCTAAATCCTGTATTCTTTTTCTACAGTGGTTACTTGTTTTTTTCTGACCATTAAGGTAATTTAAATGCGTAGATGTTTTTAAAGGTTTTTTTCTTAATGAGAACCGTTATTTGTTAAAATATTGCTTTTGTTTTGGTTTCTTGGCTGCCAGGCATGTTGTGGGGGGGGGGGGCGTCCAGCTCCCCAATCAGGGATTGAACCCTCACCACCTGTATTGGAAGGCAGAAGTTTTAGCCACTGGACCGCCATAGAAATCCTGCATAGATGTTTTCTATTTCACCTTACTGACTTTGAATTGCCTGCCATTTTTCAAAAGCCCTGAAAACCACCATGCTTTGGGCCATTTTGCCATGTATGATAACTTCTGGCTTTTGTTTCACACTTTCACTTGATTTCACTTACTCTTGCAACTGCTCAGTAAGAATATTATTATTCTCATTTTACAAGTGGGGAAACTGAAGCTCAGTTTAATGGGATTACCTGGAGTCACTGATGTCTGGGTTTTTTTGTTTTTTGTTTTTTTAATTTCAAATCCTGTCTGCTCTGTTTAAGACATTTTGTTAAACACAAATGTTTTGATACATTGTATAAGTGAATTGGACACAGTAGAAGACTTCCTTTTTTACCAGAGAATGTATCCTTCCATTCTGTAGCCAGGTAGTGAGCACTGGGCATCCTCATTCTATGTTAACTGAACTTGCAGGGCCTGAAATCTAAAGCTGCGTTTTACTTGTGATGGTGGGACCTCACAGCTGTTGGCACTCAGCAGTAGACCTTACAATGGAAAGTGAAGAATACCATGTCCAATTGAAGTTACAAAGGAAAATTGAATATGCAAGCTGTTTAGCTGGAATTTCTAAAAACATCTCAGTAAGGGAGTAATAGGCACAGACGAATCTATTGTTGAACCTCAGTTACTAACCTTGAACGTCATGATTCAGAGTAATTCTCAAATTATTATAAAAACCACCAGTGTCAAATTTGAATAGAAATATGTCATGATTGGCTTAAACTTTGTAAACATATAGGCTACATATACAATGAAATTGAATTAAAAATTAATATACTCACAAATTTGAAGGCCAAATGTCTTTTTCATTTGAATTATCTGTGAGAAAAGCTGCTGAAAAAGAGAAGATTTGAGAGCCACTAAATGATGTGAGAAAGAATGGACAGGATTTAGCCACTAACTAGATACTGAGAGAAGGAGGAGGCATCTGGGAGAACTGGCCCGTCTGATGGGGAAACCAGCAGTGTTTTTACAACCCTACAACATACAGGAGTGTGTTCATGGGATGTTGATGTTGAGGGAAGGAATAAGCATGTTTGTACTTATTGTGAGGTAAGAATATCATAGCTTGAACAGTTCCATCACTCAGCAAGTGAGAGCTAAGCATATAGACATGAATAACATTTGATCTCCACCCTCATAGTACTGAGTCTAATGGAGGATTTTAAAACAAAGTTCTGCCACTCTCCTTGCTGTTTCCTGAAGCCTGCTTCTGCCTTAGTCCATTTGTCCTTTTCCTGTAACACTCCCTGTTGTCTATTTGGGTTGTTGGATCACCTCCTTCAGGTCTTTAAGTCCGAATATTGACTTCCCTGTGAGACCCTCTCTGGCCACCCTATTTAAAACTGCCGGGTTAAAAGGAGAGTGGGTGGACTGAATTGGGAGACAGATCGACATGTATAAACTGTTAATACTGTGTATAAAATAGACAACTAATGAGAACCTACTGTAGAGCACAGGGAATTCTACTCAATGCCCTGCAGTGACCTAAGTGGGAAGGAAATCCAAAAAAGAGAGGATATGTGTAAACATACAGCTGATTCGCTTTGCTGTATAGCATAAACCAACTTAACATTGTAAAGCAAATATACTCCAATAGAAATTAATTAAATAAAATTGCTCGGTTAAATCTGCTATCCACTCCCACTCCCACTTACCTCACTTTTCCAAATCCAACCCCCTAATCTTGGTTTTTTCCTTAGTATTTACCGCCATTTAAAATACAATATACTTTTTGTATTCATTTGGTTTGTTGTCTCCCTCTCCACTTGGATGTAAGCTCTTTGAGGACAGAAAATAGGGGGAATTGTCTGTTTTGTTCTCTACTGTATGCTTAGTGTCCAGAGTAGTAGTAGGCTGCTGTGTGTGTGTGTGTGTGTGTGTGTGTGTGTGTGTGTGTGTCGCTCAGTCGTGACCAACTCTTCGCGATCCCATGGACTGTACTCCACCAGGCTCCTCTGTGCATGGAATTCTGCAGGCAAGAATACTGGAGTGGGTTGCCATTTCCTTCTCTTATCTAGATGTTATGTAATTATTGTATTCTAGTGAATGGTTTGATTCAGGAGTATGCTGTGGAAGCTTTAAGGAGTTGATGCCACGATACTATTGGAAAATCTAAACAAATTATGTCAAAACTAAAATTGCTCCCCCAAATATGCATGGTCAATTAAAAACAACTCTTATCTATCAGGTTACCTCTTTTAGCAGCCTGGGGGTGGGTACCTGCCCCCTAACTTAAGGTAGAGTGGCATGGACTCTCTTTTCCCTATTTCATAGAATCAGTCTTAAGGTATTGATCCAGCACATGGATGCTCAGTAAATATTTGTTAAATGAATGGGTGAGTTTGAAGATTGGATAATACTTATTAATCATCTTTACTGTGTCTGATATCAGCACCTCTCAAGGTGTGGTCCCAGATCTTTGCTGGTCTGCAAACTGTTATTGGTATGCAGTGAGATAAGTAAAGAAATAGGGATTTAAGATTTAGGAACTTTATTGAAGTTTGACATCTTTGTGATAGTTTTTATTTTATTTTATAAAAGTATTAGACTAGAACAGAGTGTGTGGGGGGGGGAGCTCGTCCTTCAGTCTAGATAGTTTGAGAAGAACTGTCATAGATTGCTGTGGGACTCTGTGGGTTACTTGTTTATGTTCGTTAAGTATATTTAAAAATTCCCCTTGAGAATAGTCCTGTATTAACTGTAGGCACCCTTGTATGAGGTTATTCTCTAGAGAAGGACAGTTGGTAGGTTTCTCACCTTTACTAATAGAATGTCAACTCTTTTACCTGCTCTTTCATTCCTAGAGCATGTGGGTTTTTCCTCAGTGGACAGATTTATGTCTCATTTTGTCTTAAAATGGTGCAGTCGTTTATGGGTTTGGCTTTCTTGCCTAGGTTTTTAAAAAAGTTAAAAAAAGATAACTTTATTGAGGTTTAATTTATCTACAGTGAAATTCACCATTTTACAATTCAATGAATTTTTAGTAAATTTACCAAGTTGCACAACCATCAGTACAATCAAGTTTTACAGCATTTCCATCACCCCACAAAGATCTCTTTGCACATTTGCAGTCATTCCATATTCCCGCTCTAGTCCCAGGCAACTGTTAATCTACATTCTGTCTCTAAAGATGAAATGATCTTTTCTGGACATTTTATGTAAATTGAATCATATAATCTGTATGTGGCTTCTTTCATTTAGCATCCTGTGTTTGAGTTTCATCCATGTTGTTGCATGTATCAGTCTTTTGTTCCTTGTTACTGATGAGTAACATTGCATTGTATGGAGATACCGTATTTTGTGTATCCATTCACTAATTGATGGACATTTGAATTCTTTCTAGTTTTTTAATACTGCTGTGAACATTTACATGCAAGTCTTTGTGTGCACATGTATTTTCATTCTTCTTAGGTAGATAGCCACGGAGTGATATTGCTGGCTCATATGGTAAATTTATGTCTGATTTTTAAAAGGCAGCTGCCAAATGGTTGATCAAACTGGGTGTACCATTTTACATTTCTACCACCAATATATGAGAGTTCCTGTTTGTCCACCTTGGCAGCATTTGTTATCATGTGTCTCTCTGATTATAGCCATTCTAGTGGGTATATAGTGTATTTCACTGGTTTTAATTTGCCTTTCTGTTACAACTAATGATCCTGAGCATCTTTTCTTTGATGCTTATTTTCCTTGTAAATCTTGTTTATAAAATGGCTTCAAACTTTTTGCCTGTCTTTCAGTTGAGTTGTCTTTTCCCTATTGAGTTAGAAGGGTTTTTTGGTATATTCTGGATGTAAGTCCATCATCAGATAGGATATATGATTTGCAAATATTTCCTGTAGTCTTTCTTCTGACAGTGACCTGCTTAGGTTAACAGTCACTATTGGCGTATTGTGTGGGTGTGTGTGTGTGCTAAGTTGCTTCAGTTGTGTCTGATTCTGGGTGACCCTGTGGAGTGCAGCCCACCGGGCTCCTTTGTCCATGGGATTCTCCAAGCAAATGGAGCTAGTCAAATAAAGAAACTGCCACACTATAGCTTCCCTGAATTCAGGGATGTACAGTTTGACATTGTTAAGTGTAGACTGTGATTCCTAAAGAGAACTATACGTAGATGGTAGACTAGCAAGAATTAGAAAGTAAATGAAGTACTGTAAGGGACAGGTATGGCTTTGTCTATTTCTAATTATACTTACTCCTGCTTAAAATCTGCAAAGAGTAGGTCCAGGAATGACATTTTAGGAAAAATATTCTGGGATTTCCAGTTTGGGAGGAAAAGAAACAAATGGATGGAAACATTTTAAGTAACATAGTAGAACTATCCTGGTAAATGATATGATTTCATGTAGGAGTTTCTTAGGTTATGATTAGAAGAATGTGGACCTTTCATAGACTGAATAGAGGTCATCAAGTGAACTTGATGCCTGATCTTTAAAGATACAATTACATAGAATAGAACTTCCATCTAAGACTTTTTGGAAACATGGTGAATTTCTTTTGCTGTGGCTTGGTAGGAAATCCAGCACATGCACCTCTTGTGTCCCTGCCTCCGTTCCCCACTTGGGATAGTATAGTATGCTTGGGAATTGTAGTTTCAAATTCTTTAGCCAGTTATAAAATGTTTCACCAAAAAAGTCCTTTTGGTTCTTTGGTTCCCCCACCCCCTGCTACCCCACAAATTTTAAAAATTAAAATAAATATCATATAACATGAGATTTATCACTGTGAGGTTGTACAGTTTGGTAGATTTTAGTCTATTCATAATGTTATGCCAGCATCACCACTATCTAATTCCAGAGCATTTCCATCACCCTCATAAAAAACCCTTTACCTGAAATGGGTCACTGCCAGTTCTCTCCTTTCCGAAGCCCCTGACAACCACTAAACTGCTTTATATCTCTATGGATTTACCCATTCTGGATATTTCATGCAAATGGAATCAGGTAATACATGATCATTTACATCTGACTTCTTTCATTTAGTTTAATGTTTTTAAGGTTCATCCATGTTGTAGCACGTATTAGTATTTTATTCTTTATGGTCAAATAATATTCCTTTGTGTGCACCACATTTTATTTACCTGGGGTATTTGCACTTTTTGGCTATCATGCAAAATGCTGCTGCTGTGAACATTTATGTACTGTGTGTGTGTGTGAACATGTTTTCTGTCCTCTTGGAAATATACATAGGATTTTGAAACTGGTGGGTTATATGGTAACTCTTTAACTTTTTGAGGACCTGCCAAATTGTTTTCCACAATGACTGTACCATTTTACTTTCCTTACTTCAGTGTAAGGATTCTAGTTTCCACATCCTTGCCAACATGCATTGTAAGTTTTCTCCCCTCTTTTAAAAGTTATACCCATCCTGGTGGGTGTGTAGTGGTATCTCATTGTGGTTTTGATTTATATTTCTCTAATGACTAATGAGGAGAAGGCAATGGCAGCCCACTCCAGTACTCTTGCCTGGAAAATCCCATGGACGGAGGAGCCTGGTGGGCTGCAGTCCATGGGGTCGCTAAGAGTCAGACATGACTGAGCGACTTCACTTTCACTTTTCACTTTCATGCATTGGAGAAGGAAATGGCAACCCACTCCAGTGTTCTTGCCTGGAGAATCCCAGGGACAGGGGAGCCTGGTGGGCTGCCGTCTATGGGGTCGCACAGAGTCAGACACGACTGAAGTGACTTAGCAGTAGCAGCAGCAATGACTAATGATACTCATGTGCTTATTGGCCACTTTTATATCTTCTTTGGAGAAAATGTCTGTCAGTCAAATCCTTTACTCATTTTTAAATTTAGTTATTTGTCTTTTTATTGTTTAGCTGTAAGCATCACTCCTTTAGTTTTTTGTGTCTCAGAAACAGCTCTGGATCTTTATTGTTGAGCTTAGACTTGTAACACAGATCTGTCCTTGAAAGTTCATCCAAGACTAGCTGCTGTTTATAAGTATGATGATAACTGGGCAAATAATGATTTCCATGTCTGATCAGTAGGGAATTTTCTTTATTTGCCTTGAAAGATATGTTCAAAAGTATAGTTTGATAGAGTATCATCACTTTGTTACAGCTGTAATTTGAACTAGTCTTATCAGCAAATAAATGATAGACTGATAAAATATCTCCGGTCAGTACTATTATTGGTGTTCACTGGAAATGCTTAAGCTGAATCTGGACAACTGCTATTGGTTTTTTGTAGAAGAAAATCATATGTACTGAAGAAAGTTGAATTAGATGTCATTTGAAATTCTTTCCAGCTCTATGATTCTGTTTTTATGGTTTCGAGCTGAAATTTATCCCAGTGAAATGGTTTGAAAAGTATTGTATCTTACTTTAATTGTTGCACAAAGTTAGATTCTAATGATAGTGTAGATTTATACTTTGAAAACAGAGGAAAAGTGTTATTGTACTTCACTGTTTTTTAAGATTTAAATTGTTTTACCTTGTAATTGAAATACTTTGCTGTCCTTCACTTCTAAAGAATGTTTGTTTCTTCTTACAGATTAGCAAGACACCTACAAAAAGAGGCCCAAGCTCAACACAATAATTCTGAATTCACAGAAGAACAAAAGGTACCATAAAATAATCTCTAGATACATCAGATTCCAAGTGAAAAAGGGTCTGTCTTTTGAGTCCATTAAGCAAAAACAAACAACGAAAGCCATTATACTTACGTACAAAGAATGATAGTGATCATGCTTTGCTGATCATTAAGTAAT
Source organism: Bos grunniens (assembly GCF_055505025.1). Lineage (NCBI taxonomy): Eukaryota > Metazoa > Chordata > Mammalia > Artiodactyla > Bovidae > Bos > Bos grunniens. The sequence goes on from NC_141180.1 coordinate 54,905,387, forward strand.
CAGAGATACCACATGATTTACCATGCAGTGAATTTCTCACTTAATGAATTTCTTTTCTCAGCCATTTAGACTTTAACTTTAGTGGAGACCATCCATTCTTTGGTTGGGAGGAGGGGGAACCAGAGACTGGAGTGAGATTGTGAGTAATTGCATCTCACCTCTTAACTCTGAACTCCCTTAACTCTTTTTCCACCTCCTCTCAAAACAGACAAAAATCAAACAAGCCACCACTGAAAAAAAATTAGTTCAAGTCAAAAATTTGGCATGAGCCCTTCAACAAAATAAATCCATAAAGTTTCAAAATGTTTTGAGTATCCTTTCTCCTTGAATTAAAATTTTAATGGGTCAAGGTGATTCCCTGTACCGCTAAAGACTATGAAAAATGGGATATTTTAAGAAGCTTTACTTTAACAGAATGAGAAGAAATGGGAGGAAACAATCCATATTTTCTCCTAGCTCAAGAGGTCCAATGTTAAGTCAGATTTTAATCTCATAGATAATGAAAAAAATTAATGTCAGTTTTCCTCTTATTAAGAAAAGACATTGTGAAAACTATGGCAACTTAATTTGCTTTTATCTTTTTTTTGTACAAGGAGTGGGAATGACTCTTTGAACACTTCTTAGGCTTGTACTTATTTGATTCTTCTTTATAAGAGTTTGAAAAGAAAAATATCCCAAAGATTAGGGTCAGTCATATTTCTTACACAGGTAGTATGTTTGCATTTAAAACTATTTAGAGTTTGTGTTATCTAATGTATGTTTATTTTGTATTTTAAAAAGAAATAGCACTTTTAAAATTTAAAAGTGTAGTTTTCTTTTTTCCTTAATAACTGCTAGTATTGCTGATAGATAGATGGCATTACCAACTCAATGGACATGAGTTTGAGTAAACTCCGGGAGTTGGTGATAGACAGGGAGGCCTGGTGTGCTGCAGTCCATGGGGTTGCAAAGAGTCGGACACGACTGAGCAACTGAACTGACTGATGATAGATTTAGGAAGTTTAGGATTTTAGCCCAGGAAAATAATTAGCTCAGAGGAAATATTTGGTTTGCAAAAGGAAAGGGAAAAGGACTATATGCTTTATCACATCCAAGATTTGTGATATCTGTCTAGGAATGACTAGGATGTGATCAGCTGACATCACAGAATTTAAGGGTTAAAACATCTACATTTTGAAACAATCTCAGCTATTTGAATATGTAACTTTAACAGCTAACAAAGCATGTTATGAATATGGAATCAAAATGAAAGCTTTGGAAATTAAAAAGTTCGACAGCCATGTTTTAATCACCTGTTTCCCTCAAGTTACTTATATGCCTCATCTCTAACATCTACTGCTTAGGTATAGGATCTAATATGAACTCAAATATAAAGTGATTTGACCTAAAACATACTCGTTTTTTAAAATGTTATCAAGAAATGAGCTTTGGCATATGATGATGATTAGTCTAATGAGACAAAATCAGGTTTTTCTTAATTTTCTTTAACTTCCTAAGGCTGAAGCCGGGTGTTTGATAATGCTGTTTGTTTAGCTTATTGCTGTTTATAGTAGGTGCCCAGCTGCTCTCTTTTCAGCTTACACAGATCCACCCCTCCATAAGGCCCAGGAGGCAGCATGACCTAGAGGAATGAGCCTGAGATCTGAAGTGAGAAGATTTGGTCTTGAACCCTGGCTCTGTCTCTGGGCCTTAAATTCCTTGTGTATGAAGTGAAGGATAAGATAACCCTAAATCATCTTGAAAACCATCTCTAAATCTTCACATGACCTCTGCCTTTGAGGTAGTCTGCTCCTCCTCCTTTCCTAGAGACCTGATTTCTGAGGTATTTAATATTTAAAAACCTGCCTAGGAGGCATATGTGGCTGCCATTTGTGTCTCCAGAGAGAGCTTGTGCCTGCCTGCCTATTCCTTGGGCTTGGGAGAAGGACCCGCCCCCACCCCCCATTACTCTGTACTACATTATGAATATAAGGCAAGTCATTACATTTAAAATTTTAACTTTCCTTAAAAATACAGATAAAACATTCACAGTAGGCAAAAAAAGTCACTTTGAAATAGAGCCTTTATTTAATGTCACTTAAGGAAAAAGTTCCACAGTTTGTTGTGACTGTGTGGATCACAACAAACTGTGGAACATTCTGAAAGAGATGGGAATACCAGAGCAGCTGACCTGCCTCCTGAGAAATTTGTATGCAGGTCAAGAAGCAACCATTAGAACTGTACATGGAACAACAGACTGGTTCCAAATTGGGAAAAGAGTACATCAAGGCTGTATATTTTCACTCTGCTTATTTAACTTATATGCAGAGTACATCATGTGAAATTCCGGACTAGATGAAGCACAAGCTAGAATCAAGATTGCCAGGAGAAATATCAATAACCTCAGATAAGCGGATGACACCAACCACCCTTATGACAGAAAGCAAAGAGGAACTGAAGAGCCTCTTGATGACAGTGAAAGAGGAGAGTGAAAAAGTTGGCTTAAAACTCAACATTCAGAAAATGAAGATCATGGCATCCTGTCCCATCACTTCATGGGAAATAGATGGGGAAACAATGGAAACAGTGACAGACTTTCTTTTCTTGGGCTCCCAAATCACTGCAAATGGTGACTACAGCCATGAAATGAAGACACTTGCTCCTTGGAAGAAAAGCTATGACCAACCTAGACAGCATATTAAAAAGCAGAGACATTACTTTGCTGACAAATGTCTGTTTGGTCAAAGGTGTGGTTTTTCCAATAGTCATGTATTGATGTGAGAGTTGTACTATAAAGAAAGCTGAGTGCAGAAGAATTGATGCTTTAGAACTGTGGTGTTGGAGAAGACTGCTGAGAGTCCCTTGGACTGCTAGGAGATCCAACCAGTCTATCCTAAAGGAAATCAATCCTGAATATTTATTGGAAGGACTGATGCTGAAGCTTCCAATACTTTGGCCACCTGATGTGAAGAAATGACTCATTGGAATAGACCCTGATGCTGGGAAAGATTGAAGATTGAAGGAGAAGAGGACGACAGAGGATGAGATGGTTGGATGGCATCACCAACTTGATGGACTTCAGTTTGAGCAAGCTCCAGGAGTTGGTGATGAACAGGGAAGCCTGGCGTGCTGCAGTCCATAAGGTCTCAGAGTTGGACATGACTGAGCGACTGAACTAACTGAACTGAAGGAAAAAGTCAGAGACTCCAAGTTAATAAATGATTAGAAAACAAAGATTTTCCAGACATTATCTGGAGAACATTGACTCAGAAAAATTAATACATGTTATATCAACAGAGTTTGTGACTTTTCAGGGCTTTTAACATGCTAATGTGTATGTTGGATTTTTAAAGAGTTTGGGTAATGGAGTATTTCTTAAATTTGTTTGCTTTTGAAAGCCTCCCTCCTCGTCTCTTTATAACATTTCATTGGGTCTAAAGAACATGTTATGGGAAATTTTGAAACCAACTGTTAGGTCTGCAAAATTACTTGAATGCCAGACCTGGCATGTAAGCCAAAGGAGAAGAAACTCAATTGTGTTTCCTTAAAAGAGAAAAACGGAGAATGTTCCTTACATTAGTCTATGCAAAACTATTCTATGTGTTTTCTATTTTGAATTATATTCTTTGTGCTTTTACTATTTTAAATATATTTGTAGCAGAGACAGGTTTTTAGAATTATGCCAACCATTCAACAATTTGTGGAACTTTAAAAGAAGATTTTTTTAAAAACCACCATATTTCTAAAGTACTTTCGTTATGAAACTTTTTACTGTTGCTCCCAATAAGATTTCAAAACTATTTGATGATTAAATGCTTTGTTAGATCTTAGATTATTGATATTTATTTGTATTATTAAGATGAGAGGAATCATTTTTTTAGAGAGTAACTTGTATACTTCTCAGTATTTATTTTAAATGTGAAGATATCTAAAGCCACACTACTGATCTGTCTTAACTTTATTAGTTGGTGGTAGAAAATCTTCGTATGGATTTTCTATTCATAATCTCAAAGATTTCTGGTGGAAAATAAAGTTTATAATTCTTATTTGATCCTCCCTCATGATCAGTTGACTTAGCTTTCATTTCATTTCTTAATAGTTTTGTCATTATAACAACTGGGTTTAGTTGCCAAAAAATAGCTGCCAAAAGCTTTCATTCCATTAAATTCCCTACTTTGGTGTAGTAGATTTTCTCATGTAAGTTTCTGGACAGAATAGAACATCCTGTCTCATGATGCTTAGAAAGTTTTTCCCTGTTTTGAATCAGATGTAGTGGTGATGAGAATTCCAGCACTATATGCTTGTTTTATATTTTATAGATCTCCCTTTCCACTGCCTCCTCCCTCGCTTCCTTTCTTCTGTGCCTCCCCCCAGCTAGAGGATAGACGATGGGCTGTCTAAATCTAAAAAATTGTCTGGATTGAGACTGTACTTCTTAACTCTTTGTATTTTTGTAAACTATTTTTTCCCTTAATATGTTTTGGCAAAATTACTATAGTTCTTTAATTGTTAACTGCTTTTTTCCTTTAATAGCTCTTTTGGAGTTAACCATTCCCCTAGCTAATGACAAAGTAAGACAGCCAGTATTCTGAAAATGATAACATTTTCCACCTATATACCTTGTTAGACATATGCAATTAATTTGAATGAAATGCTAATTATTTAAATCTTTCTAAAATTAAGTTCACTTACCTTGAATGCTTAGTCTTAATGTGTATTAATCAGGATTTATATTTTGTGCTTAATAATTTTTCTGAACCGTTTCTTTCTAAGAAAGGTGGAATACTGACAGTAGCAAGCACTTGATTTTGACGTCAATAAATGCTACATTTTAAAAGTCATTGCTGTGGCTGAAAATGATAGTGTTTCACTCTTTTTTAATACTGATGTTGGGTGTGGTCCCTTAAAATAGTTATGAATAATGCCTATTGGTATTTTGCCATAGTTTCAATAGACTGTAAAAAAACTGTTGCTTCTTCTTAACTTGAAGAAATGTTTACATTTAAAATAGGTTATTAGTGGACTTATAGTTGTTAAATTAGAATATGTTTTACCTGAAATGTTAAAAACATCAAATCAAATGGGTTGTATAGTAAAGAAGGACAAGGAGTTAACTAATGTTTTTAAAGACTTACTCATTGATACATGTCCCTTAATACAGACAGCCCTTTTTCAAAACCATTTTTTAAAAAGAACATAAGTGTGACCAAATGGTATTAAAATAAGTGTATTGCTTTGTTGTATATATTGCTACTGTATTGAAGACATTGATGTCCAAGACAAGTTGCTTAACCTCTCTTTGGTTTTCACATCTTATAGATGTGAAATGGTTGTATCTAGTGCATAGGGTTATAGTCAGGATTCAATGAATTAATGTGGGCAAATCACCTAGGAGAATCTGTCACTTAGCAAGTGCTCAATAGGTTTTAGCCATTACTAACTATATTAAAGTAATTTACTAGTTTTGTCAGATTTGAGTGGTTTATATGAACACCACTGATTTAGGGATATTAGATTTTATATAGAAAAGATTGTTGCTGGCTCCCCTACAAAAGCTGTTTCAGAGGGTAAATAAATCTGTATCTTGAATCCTTTTACAGCAATTATGTTAAATATAATATTTAAATATAAAATTTCAGAATAAAATTTGACATTCTCTAAACTCACATTAAGATTAAAGGCAATTTTAAAGATTGTGGAAATAGTTAAATGTTGTTACCAGTTCCTTGACTAAGAGTCATATCTTTTGCTCAGTAGTAGTTTATTTATTTTTGAAAAATTTTTATTGATGGATACTTGATTTACAGTGTTGTGTTAACTTCTGGTGCACAGCTAAGTGATTCAGTTATACATATATATACATATTCTTTTTCGTATTCGTTTCCATTATGGTTTATTGTATGATAGTGAATACAGTTCCTTGTGCTATACAGTAGGGCTTTGTTGTTTATCTGTGTTATATATAGTACTTTGTGTCTGCTAATCCACGCTCCTAATTTATCCCTTCCGCTTTCCCCTTTGGTAACCATAAGTTTGTTTTCTTTGTCTGTGAGTCTGCTTCTGTTTTATAAATAAGTTCATTTCTGTCGTATTTTAGATCCCAAATGCGAGTGAGATCATGTAGTATTCGCTTTTCTCTTCTGACGTACTTCACTTGGTGTGACAATCTCTAGGTCTATCCATGTTGCTGCAAATGGCATTTCATTCTTTTTTATGGCTGAGCAGTATTCCTCTGTGTGTGTGTGTGTGTATTCTTTTTTATCCATTCATCTGTCAGTGGACATTTATTTACCTTACTTTATGTCTTGGCTATTATAAATAGTGCTGCTATGAACACTGAGGTGCATGTGTCTTTTCAAATTATAGTTTTCTCTAGATATGTGCTCAGGGGTGGGATTGCTGGATTGTTTTCTGTACTGTTTTCCACAGTGGCTGCACCAATTTACATTCCCACTTGCAGTGTAAGAGGGTTCCCTTTTCTCCATACCCTTTCTAGCATTTGTTATTTGTAGAATTAGTGTTTTATTTTGTGAATTGCTATCCCAGCTATATAATGCCTGTATGATAATCACCTAGGACTCACTAGCCTGAGTGCCAGATACCAGGACAATACTTGTTACTCCTCTTTGCTCCTCATTTATCTCCTAAAGAAAATTGGCATAAGAGGAAACCATCAAATCTAATTGACTGAACTTTTGCAGGTCATCAGTATGTGTAGAAAAACATCACTTTTCCCCAGAATATCGTATTGTGAAGGCATTGCAAATATTGTACATATATACTTCACTTTTATGGTCAGGGTATATTTCTAACAGAAAGTTAAGAAGTATGTTTTTTTGGAAAGATTTCAGTCTTTCTTGTCATAATTTAGCTGCCTGCTCTTGTGCGTATTTGTCTTTTGGGTCTCCTCCTTTTCAATTCAACCCTAGTCATCCATGTTCTTTTTCTGACTACTGATTACCTGGACAGTTGAAATAACTTGATCTAACCTTTAGTCTTTGCCCTTCTCTCCTTTACCCTAGGGACACTGTTATCACAACAGTTTTCTTAAAGGGCAAATCTGACAGTCATTCTTCTGTCCAAAAACTATCTGTGTAATTTATTGCTAAAGTAATAACAGATTCATTCCTCAGCTAGTCATAGAAGGTCCCCTTCATAATAACCCCTCCCCCTGCAAGGCACACACATTTCACATTTCAAACCTATCTCCCTATTTTCAGTTTAGGACTTTAGACAACTGAACTATGACTTTTTCCCAAGTTCTTTAGTTTTAGAAATCCTCCCAGTCACTGGGGCTTGATTCCTAATTTTGATTCCTATCCTATTTCTTCAGGGCATATTAGCATTTACTTTGCTGACACCTGTAAACCAAGTTCCTCTGTTTTATGTTAACAGTGATTTTATATGTGTCTTACATGTTTAATAGAAACATGGGCTTATTAAAGGAAGGACTATGTCCTGTCATTTATATCTATTTGATAACTCAGATCTGACTATAAAGTTTGCCACCATTTATCACAAGTATTGATTTTACTTGGCATTGCTGATACATTTAACTGAACAAGTTAAGATTGGACTTGAGTCAAAATTAAATTATACCACTGTGCTAACTTTCAGATATTTTTGATTTTAAGTCTTTTAGTGAATATCAGACCTTATGGAGAAGAAGAGAAGGCAAAGCTTGGAGAGAAGATGTTTGAAGTCCTTTTCATTGCCCTTTAACTCATATAGAAGGCTATCATCAAAGCAAATGATTTAAAATTGGTTGTGGCACATTAGACCAGGAGTGAATATATGCTCATCTTCTCTGCATGGTCCCAGCCTTTTGCCTCCTATTTCTCATCTCCAGTGTCTCCAAGATGCTAAAAAGAAAATTTAACCTAACTTTTAAAATCATAGATCACTTATCAATAAAATATTAACTCGATTTTTGGCAACTAACAGTTGTAATGTATTTGGTATTTATAACTTTTTCTTTTTCCTGCAGAAAACCATAGGCAAAATTGCAACATGCTTGGAATTACGAAGTGCAGCTTTACAGGTAAATAGATTCCCCCCCTCTCAACTTCTTAATATAAGGAAAAGGAATTAGTATGAACTATTGATAAAATGTTAGGCATTCATGTCAAAAGCAGTATAGTCTCAAAAGGATTTAACAATAAGAATTCATGGATTAAACTCCTATTGAAAGATCTATTAGTTCAAGTTATATAAACTGTAAAAATAAAAGATATGGTTTCAACTTTTTTAGTCAGAATGTTCCAAAAAAACAAAAACTAATTTGGAATTAAAAAAAATTTTTTTTGACCTTGAAAGCAAGAAATGGATTCTTTTACTTTGGCTACTTTTTGAATATTTTGTCAGCCATAATAAAAAACATAGGGTGCAATGAAGTCTTTGTATTAAAAATATGTAATTTGCATATTTTAAATTCAGTCCACACAGTCCCAGGAAGAATTTAAACTGGAAGATCTGAAGAAGCTAGAACCAAGTAAGCTTTATTTCATATTTTTTATTGATACTGCTTTAGAAAAATGTTTACACTATTATGGATATTAAGATTATTTAGCAGAGATGCTAATTTGAGTCTTTTCTGTTATTATCTAATCCTATGTAATTTTTCATGCTTTTATAATTCCTATAATATTTTTAGTAATTATTGTTTGGTTCACCTTATGTGCTCAGTCGTGTGCGACTCTTTGCAACTCCATGGACTGTAACGTACCAGACTCCCCTGTGCATGGAGATTTCCACACAAGAATACTGAAGTGGGTTGCCATTTCCTATTCCAAGGTATCTTCCCAACTGAGGGATCAAACCTGCATTTCCTACATTGGCAGGCGGATTCATTACCACTGCTACCTGGGAAGCCCTCTCACCTTCATTATAGAATATGAAAAATTATTTGACTCTATGTTGTACCTCACTTATCTGTTTTAGCCTTTGTTTTATTCAGTTTAATAAGACTACAATTAAATTACTTCAGTAAACATTTACAGTAGATTCTACTGGAAAGTATAAAGTTATAGTCATTGATGCCTGTTTATACTGAATGTCACTGAAAACTGCAGTCCAGCTGTTTGAACTGCTTTATAAAATCTTTCCTTATTGTCCTCATTTTCCTTCCTAAATTTTTTTTTTTAAGTAAACAATTCCTTCAAATATTTTGGTGGTTAGGATGTGCTAGATGAAGCTTTTTTGCTGGTTCAAATGAATGTTCTCTTAGAGGAAATGTTTGAAATATAGGCAAGGGCACAAGTATTGAATATCACCACAGTCAGTTTTAGGACATTTTTTAATCACCCCATAAAGAAACCCTGTATCCATTAGCATTCACTCATTTCCCTCTAGCTTCCCCTGATTCCCAGCCCTAGGCAACCACTAATCTACTTTTTGTCTCTATAAATTTGCCTATTCTGAACGTTTCATATAAATGTAATCTTACAATAATTGGCCTCTTGTAAGTGCCTGTATATAAGATTATTTTAAGAAAAACACGTTTGTGCTCCCTCAGTCATGTCCGATTCTTGTGATCCCATGGGCTGTAGCCCGTCAGGCTCCTTTGTCCATGGAATTTTCTAGGCAAGAATACTGGAGTGGGTTGCCATTTCCTCCTCCAGTGAATCTTCCCAACACAGGGATCGAACCCACATCTCTTGTGTCTCCTGCATTGGAAGGTGGGTTCTTTTAAAAAAAGATTTCAGCTGCATTAAGGATATCTGAGTTATGTTTCTGAAGAAAATTAGAAATGTTCAATTTTAAATGATAAGAATAATGAGGATTTGGGATCCTCATTTAGTAACTATTTTCCATCTCTTTTCAGTTTGTTTCCAAATAAAACTTAAGAATATGTAGGTTCACTATAAAGACTGTAAACACTTATAATCAGATGTTTATTATCTCTTTCCATGGACACACTCAGTTTTTCCCCCTGTTACCTCATAGACTCTCTTGTTGGTAATAATGATCACTATTTTTTAGAGTAGCAGGAATATGCCAAACACTCAGATAAATAGACTCGACCACATTTTGCTGACACTTGCCCATGATTTTACAGCTTGTAAATGCTTGAACTGGGTTGGGTTTGAAGTGATCTCAAAGCCTACATTCCTACCATTACACTGTTATTAATACTTGTAATCATGCAATATTGACATCAGTCCTTGAGATCATGATTCTTCAGGTCAAACTCCTGAGAGATTATTGACCCATGTATTTGTGGAAGATTGAACTGAAATCTACATTGTTTTCTGATTTGTTTGTTTGTAAGATTTGGGGTGGGTATAGAGAGGAAAGAGAGTAATTTGGATTCGTTTTTTTATTACATTTTGATTTTATATAAAGTTCCTCATTTGGACTTCTCCCTTCCTGGTACTTATTTTAGATGATTTTAATTTGCTTCTTGCCTCTTAAACTTAAATGTGTATGTTGTATCTCAGTAGGCTATGCCCTGTAATTAAGCTTGAATTTATAAAATTTATTTTACAAGAATTAAACATTTTCAATAAATTGGTATTTGACTATATTTCAAATTAAGTGTTCTTAGTCAACCTGGCCTCTGCCTCTTCTAATAATGTAAGGAAGGGAAAATTAACAAATGACTGTATCTTTCAACTTGTTGGTCTTAGTTGGTTTATTTTGCTAATGTATTTTTCCTTCAAGATTTTTAAAATCTCTTTGTAAATCTGAAATTCATACTAAAACTAAGATCCTGAACGTAATAGTTAATTTAATTTTCTTATGTTAATGCTTAGTAATACACTACTTCTTACTCAAATATACCTCCCTATGACCAACCCATAAACTGTAAAATTCCCTTCCATTAATTAAACTTTCAAGGCCCCAAAGAAATCCCACCTTGCCCTGAAAGCTTTTTCTTCTCTCCTTAGCAGTTATTAGACTCTGTCTCATGTTCTTTATAGGAGCACTTTTTATAGCCACTGTCATAGTCTGCCCTGTACTATTCTCACTAATATTTATTTATTTTCTCAAGAATATTGTGAATAACCTTTGTATTTTCCCCACAGAACCTCATTCAATGCTTTGCCTATAGTATGAACTCGGCAGATTTTTAAATTGAATAGAGTTAAATGTCTACAGGGAATTGTTTCCCGTAATTTAAAATAAACTTTCAGATGGGAAGCACTTGCTCATTTTTCCTACCACAAAAATGAAAACTAGCTACAAGGAAAAAAAAAGAAATACATGTGGGGCGTGTGTGTGTGATTTTTAGTGTCAGATTCAAGAGGATGGCAGGCCATGCTCCATGAGCATAGGCTGGGAGTGCTGAGTGCTCACCAGTAGAGGGTATGCCATCAAGTCAGCATTCAGGGGGCCTGTGTGCATTATTCCTACTGAATGAACCAGTTAGTCCCCAGTCGTGGTGGACTCCACACTCAGGATCACCCCTTCCATGAAATTATAAACTAGCTTCTCCTCTTCTCTACAACCTCCAAAAATATCAAGATTCATATTAGAAGAAAAATCCTATGATAAGTTTATGTAGAATCTTATTTTAAAACATTAGAATCCCTGTTATTCCCCAGTTGGTGAAAATGGAAAGCCATCCTGCAATTACAGAAAGCAAGAAAGGTGCTGTTATTTTTCTTTCAAAATTATTCATACAAGTTAAATATCTGATGTACTGTATACTTGTAAATACAAAATAAAGAAGAGGCTATTTATGCCAAAACAGACATTTCCTTTTCAAAACTTTGATACCTAAGAAAAGAAAATGATGTTTAATTCTTCTATTATAATACAAATTCAGGATATTCTTAGTAAGTAATATGATTTTCAGCTGTTTCATTGATGTTTTGTTTACATTTTAAGGGTTGACTTTTTCCTTTTCACTATTAAAATGTGGTCATTGCTGATATAAATATGCATAATCTTGTCACCCATTTCCTATTCTCAGCATCTAGAACAATACTTAGTGATTATCTGATATTTGAATTGAATGAATAGTTTACTCACAATAAACAGTCATGCACCAAGTTTGGAGGTGACATTCTTAAAATTTGAAAAATAGTCCTTCTTAGATCTAAAATAATAGGATTCTAGTCAGTCAGATAGGGAGAACTATGGACAGAATAAATTACCATATAGACTTATACTGTAAGTGTTCCTATGCAGTGTCGTGTTATGTTATTTAATTCTCTCAACAATCTGTGAAGAAAGGTAGAATATGATTTTGGAACTGGGGAAGCTGAGATTCAGAGTAGTTACATGAATGCTCAAGTCATTAACGTCATGGGAGGGCTAAGATCTGATTCAGGTCGCTTGCCACTTGCCCTTTGCTTATCAGACTTCAGCTTTGTGGTCCTCTCCATTCCTTGAACAAACTCCTGCTGCAGAGCCTTTGCTGTTGCTCTGCCCTGTTCTCTTAATACTTGGAGACCCCTTGCCCAGAGCTGCTTGTGGACATTTCTTCTCATTCAGGTCATGGCTCAAATGTCTTCTAATAATTCAGGTTTGAGCAGCCTACTCTGTTCACTTCAGCTGAAGTAATCCTTCTACTCCACTTACACAAGCATCCTCTAGGTCCTTCGGCCACAGTCTTAACATCATCGTGTTCATTTTGTGGCTTGTTATTGTCTGCTTTTCCTGGCTAGGGTCTAACATCCGTTTGAAGGTGAGAACACTCTGTCTCTATCACTGCCATATCTTAGCACTCAGTACACATTTGTTGAGAAGAAGAAAGAAAGAGGAAGGAGGGTAGGAGTTGGAAGGAGAGAGAGAATAAGAATGAGTGAAAATATAGACACAAGTCTCAGACTTCTCTCCCTGAAGGGCTTAGTAGGAGTGCATATATTAGAAGAAGTATGATAAACACATTTGACTCCTGTGGGAGTAAGGCATGTAATTGCAACCTGTACTCAGGGATTTTCTTTTTGAGGATGACAACATCCATACCTATATCAGCTCTAAACTGTAAGACTCCAAAATTAGAATGAATAAGTTGAGTATAAACTCACAGAAACATTTTGGATTGTACAATTAATGCCATTACTTCATATAACTGCAGGTAGATACTGGCAATCCGTAAGACCAGATATGAAGCACCTCTCCAAATGTAGGTAGAATTGTAGAGCATCTCTCTTTTTAAGTTTCCTTGCCTGGATATAATCACTGACCACAAACATAATACAGGAGGTTGTAATACAAGAGATTGTTTAAAGACTTCTCTTGAGGATAAATCCCTCTTTGTGTTTGTGTGTGCATGTATATGGAGAAGGAAATGGCAACCCACTCCAGTTTTCTTGCCTGGAGAATCCCATGAACAGAGGAGCCTGGCAGGCTACAGTATCCATGGGGTCACAAAAAGTCAGACGTGACTGAGCATGCATGAGCCTGTATGTAAGCATATATGTACATATATGTATGTATACATTACATATGTATAATAAACTATGGTAAAGGTATATGAGAATTATAACCTCACTACTATAAACTTTACCAGTTTTGTGGAGTTGAGGGGAAGACTAATCAAGACATAGAATAAGATAGGCTCATATCCCTCTCATTGGTCATCTTTGACACCAGTCTTTTAATTAAAGTACTCTAGGAAGGAGATATTGTCTTTCTCAGGTGCCCCATGTCTCACCTTGGATTTTGTACTTAGAACTATTTTGGAGTTCACTTTCCCTAAGCGCTCTGAGACTCTGGAAGTTACCTTCCTTGGAGTTCTGACAGTACTCTGAAGTGTGAATATTTTCATTTTGCTAAGATATTCAATGGACAAGTGCATTGTGGCTTTGGATGATAAGATTGGGAATATTTAAAGTATTAATAGACACCCCAGTGGCTCAGCGGTAAAGAATCTGCCTGCAGTGCAGGAGACACGGGTTCGATCCCTGGGTCTGGAAGATCCTCTGGAAGAGGAAATGGCAACCCACTCCAATATTCTTGCTGGGGAAAACCCATGGACAGAGGAGCCTGGTGGGCTGTGGTCCATAGGGTCACAAAGAATCAGACACGACTGAGCAATTGAACACACACACACACACACACACACACACACACGTATACATACATATTAATAGGCATGGTAAAATTGGCTAAAATCAGTCACTTACAATAAATTTTTTTATTCTGATTCATGACATAATTCATGTGTCTTTCTCTTTTTATTCTAGTCCTAAAGAATATTCTTACATATAATAAAGAATTCCCATTTGATGTTCAGCCTGTCCCTTTAAGGTAAAATAAATTAGCACCAGTATTTGTCTTCTTATTTTATCATCTTATTTTATACCTATTTTTCAGATATTTCTGGATGTATCATATCAATGTTAGTATCATTGATATCATTAATCCAACATATTAGCATTTTATGTCAGCATTTTTTATATCAACATTTTACCTGGGAAATGAGTAGCTATTTGGCTTCTCTTGTATATTTGGTTTTGTAGCTCACTGTTTTTTCTGTCCTTTTGCATGTAGAAGAATTTTAGCACCTGGTGAAGAAGAGAATTTGGAATTTGAAGAAGATGAAGAAGAGGGTGGTGCTGGAGCAGGATCTCCTGATTCCTTTCCTGCCAGAGTTCCCGGTAAGTATCAATTGTTAAAAATATCCATAGCTTAATTCACAGTCAAAGTTTTTGGAACCTACTTTAGTATTTGCTAGTGGGAGTAAAACCTTTCCAGGGTGCATGTCCATTTTAGGCAAAATTTGATGGTCATGTTATCGGCAGTAACTGTTTTATAGGTATAGCCTGGAATTATCTTACTATCTGTATTGGGATCCGAAAGAGCACACTCAGGTTCCGAGTTCACTAGGGGGACTCACTCAGCATGTTGCTGTAACCAACAGCTGTGCTTTATCCCAGAAAAAGAATTACAGGCACAAAACCAGCCAAGGGAAAATGTATGTGAGCAAAGTCCAGAGGAAACCAGGTGCAAGCTTCCAGGAGTCCTCTCCCAGTGGAGTCACACAGCTTGTACTTGATTCCTCTAGTGACAAATTCTAACGACACTTGTGAAGTGTCCCTTGAAGTGGGAAGCACATAAGGGACTCTCTGCCCAGAGCTGTTACATAGACACCTTCTGCCTAGCGCTGACCAAAATTCCAGACTCCCAGAAAGAAAGCAGATAATTCAGCATAAACCATATTGTTTGTAAGAAGAATGTAGACACAGTGACCATTCTTATCAGAGGTAGTAGCAACCCTCCCAAAATCCAGATTCCCAGATGCTAGTCAGGGGCTGCCCTTGTAGTCAGGCCTTTCTAAGAGTGACCGTCTCAGACCTGCTGTGTTAACTCTTTTTCGGTTCACTATCAAATTTGGTCGTTAAAAACTGGACCCAGGGAGAATGGCTACTGAGCAAATGCCTTTTTCTTCCCATCTGTTTTAAAGAAAGTAAATAATGGTGAGGCTTTTTATTTATAGCTGATCTTCCCTGCCTGTCAATAACCTAAGCAGGCACACTGGATAAATTTCTTATTTCTCCCATCACTGTTTTCCTCTGTTCTGTTCTTACACAGCACACAGTTTTCATTTCTGGTCAATTAGTTCACTTTAGTGTAATATGCTGATATATTGTGATGTATTTTATAATAGACTCCAAAAGCTTTAAAATACAGCTAGATACAATTTATGTGTTATCCTGATAACTTTCTTGGTAACAAAAGTACAGGCAGACCTTGGTAATACTACAGGTTCAGTTCCAGATGACAATAAAGTGAATATTGCAAGAAAGCAAGTCACACGAATTTTTTGGTTTCCCAGTGCATGTAAAAGTTACATATACAGTAGTCTGTTAAGTGTGTGATAAGCATTATGTCTAAAAAATTTTTTTGTGTTTCATTGTATATATTTTTTATTGAAGTATAGTTGATTTACAGTGCTTCAGGTACACACAGGTACACACAGCAAAGTGATGCACATATATTATTTTTCAGATTATTTTCCATTATAGGTTATTACAAGATATTGACTAGTTCCCTGTGCTATAAAAAATACTTTATTGCTAAAAAATGCTAACCATCATCTGAGGCTTTAGCTAGTCACAACCTTCTTGCTGTTAGAGGGTCTTGTGTTGATGGCTGCTGACATCAGGGTGCTGGTTGCTGAAGGTTGGAGTAGCTGTGACAACTTCTTAAACTAAGACAGCAATGCAGTTTGCCCTCTAGATTGACTCTTCCTTTCATGTTTCTCTGTAGCATGCACTGCTGTTTATAGCATTTCACCCATCATAAAACTTCTTTCAAAATCGGAGTCAATTCTCAAGTCTTGCCACTGTTTATCCACTAACTCTGCATAACATTCTAAATTTTTTGTTGTCATTTTAATAGTCTTCATGGCATCCTTACCAGGAGTAGATTCCATCTTGAGAAAGCACTTTCTTTGTTCATCTATACAAAGCAGTCCTCATCTGTTAACGTTTTAGGAAATTGGAACAATCCAGTCACATCTTCAGGGTCCACATCTTATTCTAGTTCTCTTGTTAATTCTGCTACATCTGCAATTAACAATAGTAACATCAGACATCACAGGTCATCAGTCACTGTAACAAATATAAAAATAATGAAAAAGTTTGAACTATTGCAAGAATTATCAAAATGTGACACTGAGCCACGAGGTGAACAAATGCTGTTAAAAAAATGGCACCAGTAGACTTGCTTGACACAGGGTTACCACAAGTGTTCCGTTTGTAAAAAATGCAATATCTGTCAAGTGCAATAAAGTAATACAATAATAATAGTACCATTTCAGTGTTTATTATGCCCCTTGGGGTGGAGGCGTTATGGGGTAGAAGCAGTGTAGGTTCAAAACAACAGACACGGGGCTTGAGTCTAATCTTAGTACATTACTAGTTGCACCTGTTCTGTTTCTTTTTTTTTTTTCATTTTTGTTATTTGTTTATTTGGCTGTGTAGGGTCTTAGTTGCAGCATGCAGGATCTTTAGTTGTGGCAGGCAAACTCTTAGTTTTGGCGTATGAACTCTTAGTTGCGGCGTATGGAATCTAGTTCCCTGACCAGGGATCAAACCTGCCCCGTCTACCCCCACCCCGCATTGGGACAGAGGAGCCTTAAACACTAGACCACCAGAGAAGTCCTGGTTGCACCTATTCTTAAACCAGTTTGAACTTCAATTTCTCTTTTATTTATAAAATGAATTGATAATCATGCCTACCTCATAAGGTTCCTGTGAAGATTAAATAAGGTACTGCATATAAAGCTTTTAGCCCAGTCCCTGTCATATGCTGAATATTAGTGAGGTGGTTATTTTCATCCTCATCACCTTTCAGTGGAGGGAACAATACTACAGTATAGGATTACTGGGAAAATTACTGTCGATGGTAGCTATTATTGTTAATGTATTTTTCTGTATAAGGGCATTATTCCTAATATACTTACTTTATGAAGAGAGATGTATTTTTCTTGCTTTTGTTATATATGTAGAAAATGTCAAAATTGCTGAGATTGTGAAATTTTCTTGCTGTTTTATTTAACTAAATAGTTGTAATTCTGTTTTCAACCCATGTATTGTAATTGCTGAAGCTTCCACTACTGTACATTTCTATCTGATTTGGTTGTCAACTCACATATTTGCTATACAGACAGATCAAGATTTTTATGGGTTTCAGATTGCTGAGTTGAAAGAAACTTTTACCATAAATTAAATCCATTTGCTATGTAAGATTAAACCTAAACTTCATAGATTTTTGTATTCTGATATAGTATTGTGATAATGCATTTCAGAGGTAGAGAAAGCTTACTGAATCCTTCTAGTCTCTGAATTTCTTTTTCAAAAAAGCACATGTAGTTTAATTAACTGTATTTAGTTTGGGATCATTATTGTTCAGGGCCTATGTGTTAGTGTCGGTTGCCCAATAGTGTCCAACTCCTTGTGACCCCATGGCTTGTAGCCTCTGTCCATGGAATTATCCAAGCAGGAATACTGGAGTGGGTAGCAATTCCCTTCTCCAGGGGATCATCCTGACCCAGGGATTGAACCTGGGTCTCCCACATTGCAGGCAGATTCTTTATCATCTGAGCCACAAGTGTCATTAAAAAATAACTTTTAAAATAATATTCATTGACGTAGCAAGATGGCATTTAACTTTTTACTTAACTGGAAAGCAGGAAACATTTTCTTTTCCTTGTTACACTGAGAGAATCCAAGATTTCAGTGATGCCCAGGCTGTGTCTGCATTTTGATGGCAAGATGGTTCTAGAAATTGTTGTGGTTTTTTTCTTTTTATTTATTATCTTTGTTTCTATATAATTTATTGAATTATAAGTTCTTGGGATTTGTTTAAAAAGTCAAGTCTATGAGATTCTATTTTATATACAGAATTCACCCTTTTTAGTGTGCAGGTTTATGCTTGTTGATAAATGTGTACAGTTGTGTTAACCACCACTGCTGTTAGGCTAAAGAGGAATAAGGAATGGAATTTGTGACCCAGAATAGTTTTTTCCCATTTCAAATAGAAAGTGACTTTTTAACCAACCTTTAATTGGCGTAGGTGGGGAGTAGGGGCTAGGTATTATCTTTCTTTTTAATATTCATCTCTTTCCTTTTCAAAAATTTAAAAATTCATGTAGAAAACATAAATTTTTGTTAAATAATTGACTTGAGCCAAAATAGAGTTTAATTTTTCTAAAGGTAGGCTTCAGTTCAATCACTCAGTTATGTCTGACTCTTTGTGACCACATGGATGGCAGCACGCCAGGCTTCCCTGTCCATCACCAACTCCCGGAGCTTGCTCAAACTCATGTCCATCAAGTTGGTGATGCCATCCAGCTGTCTCATCCTCTGTCATCCCCTTCTCCTCCCGCCTTCAATCTTTCCCAGCATCAGGGTCTTTTCCAGTGATTCAGTTCTTCACATCAGGTGGCCAAAGTATTGGAATTTCAGCTTCAGCATCAGTCCTTCCAGTGAATATTCAGGACTTATTTCCTTTATGTTTGAAAGGTAGGCTTGGTAGATTTTAAATCAAGGATGTAAATGTACAACCTGTTTTATTGGCCTGAAAATTTGCCAGTATGAATATAAAGCTATTAAAATCATAAGCCCAAGAAATATGAATAGACGAAGACAAAATTTTCAAGATTTAAAAAAACAAACACTTTCTTACTGAATGACATGATTAAACTCAAATATAGGCTTAGTTTCAAAATTTTCACAAATGTGTTAGTTTCTTTAGCTCTTAGACTTAATCGTGCATAAAACGTGTTTATTTTTGAAGCTGAAAATAAGGAAATTTACCTCTTCAATGTGAAACCTGTGCATGGTTTTTGCTGTACAAATACTCAGTTCTGAGTTGAACTTGAGAGAAGCAAACATGGATTTCATTTTTAGCTGAAATGAGGTTTTTCTTGCTCACAAGTATAAGAAGTTGCAAATTGCAGCAAAGTGATCGTTGCTTTCTTGTGAATATCAGGCATCCTTCTTTCATAGAAATCCAGAGCATGCCTCGGGGCACAGCGGTGAATATCATCTTAAGAGTATGCTTAGGTCAGAGCTCACAAAGTTCTTTATCTTCTCCCAGAGTCTCAAGTTCTCAAACTGAAGAGAAGAATCAGAGAAAGCGTTCCTCACCCAGGCATTTATTTGTTTATGTGTGTGCTAAGTCTGTTCAGTCATATCCGACTCTGTGCAGCCCCATGGACAGTAGCCCGCCAGACTCCTCTGTCTGTGGGATTCTCTAGGCAAGAATACTGGAGGGGGTTGCCATGCCTTCCTCTAGGGGATATTCAGACCGAGGGATTGAACCCATGTCTCTTCTGTCTCCTACATTGTCAGGTGGGTTCTTTACCACCAGCACCACCTGAGAAGCCCTTGTATATAAAGCAAAAGAAAATACTCTTTGATTTTGTTCTCTGTCTCTCCAGGCTAGTTTTTAATAAGGTTTGAGACTTACTGATATTAATATTTTTTTTCTCACTTTCAAGCTTAAGCAGGTTGGGAAACATTTTAAGATTTCTTTCTACAGCTTTTTTTTTCTTTTAAATGCAAGAATCCTGTCACTTGAAATTAAAGGGTTTTCTTTAGAGTTTTACAGAGACTAAGTCATATGAGATGTCTGTTAAGTAGATTACATTTTGCAGCCCTCATCTTCAAAGCACCCAGCAACATCTAGCTTACTCTTTCTTAAAAGTACTCTGCAGTTCAGCCTTTTGACTCAGACACCTGTGAGGAACTCTTCCTTGCTTCCTGTAGGGAATGATGGATTGCCCTGTTTAAACTAGCATTTCTAACATGAAGCACATGCCCACTGGCTCCTTCCAGATTTCGTGTGTTTATTAAATTTTTTTTCCAAAATTAGGTATAGTGACAGTTGATATACTCTTAATGTATGTGAACAACTTCAAGCAGGTATGATTTTAATTTATTATTTGAATGATAATGGCCATTAAGGATTTTTTTCCCCAAAATTTTAAAACAGTTTTAAAAATGAACAAGCATCTTATATGGGTTTTCAAACTCTTTCTCTTTTCTTTCTTTTTTTCTGTAAATTATTTATCTATTTTTGGCTGTGCATGGTAGGCTGTTCTCTAGTTCTGGAGAGTGAGGGCTACTCGCTAGTTGCAGTGTGCAGACTTCTTGTTGCAATGGCTTCTCTTGTTGTCAAGCACAGGCTCTGGGCACCTGGGTTCAGCAGTTGCAGCTCCCGGGCTCTGGAGCACAGGCTCAGTAGCTGCGGTGCGGGGCTTAGTTGCTTCACAGCATGTGGGATCTTCGTGGATCAAGGATTGAACCTGTATCCCCTGCATTGGCAGGCGGATTCCTATCCATTGAGCCAACAGGGAAACCCCAAACTGTTTTCCTTGAAAGCTTAAAGGAACCTATGTTCCTCAACTGCTAAACAATAAATTACTAGCTAAAAGAAATTGTGTATGTATTTTAATATTTTACCACAATTTCTGCCTCTATACTAAATTCAGCATTTCAAAACAAATAAGTGGCTCCATAGCTTTTTTATCTATATCCAATATCAGTTGTAAAGATTATCTATAGCCAGAATTTGAAGACACATTTAATGTGTTACCTATCTACCAAATATTGTGGCCAGTTTGATCAATATTGTTACCTTAAATTGTGTTTAAGATTATCCTCAAATAACTAAATAATTTTTCTTGAAAGAAAAAATGCTACCTAAATGCAAAATATTATCATATATATCCTTTTATGGAGAAGGCAATGGCACTGTACTCCAGTACTCTTGCCTGGAAAATCCCACGGACGGAGGAGCCGGTAGGCCTAGTCCATGGGGTCGCTAAGAGTCAGGCACGACTGAGCGACTTCACTTTGACTTTTCACTTTCATGCATTGTAGAGGGAAATGGCAACCCACTCCAGTGTTCTTGCCTGGAGAATCCCAGGGACAGAGGAGCCTAGTGGGCTGCCGTCTATGGGGTCGCACAGAGTCGGACATGACTGAAGCGACTTAGCAGCAGCAGCATGTCCTTTTAAAAATTACACTTTAGCAGCACGAAGAAATGTGCACTTAAAAAATTGGATGACAGAGAATCTGTCAATAGTACTAGATATGTGAGTTTAGTTACAAGTATGATAAATCTAAAACAAAGAAAACTAAGATTAAATGTGTTATCACATAAATATATGATATTGCTCAGTCTACATTTTGAACACTTGATTGAACTCTGCTCTAAGTGTGGATAAACATTTAATCTACTTTTTGCTAGTGATATTTAATTTCCAGATCACCAAGGCAAAATAAGGACCAATTCACCTCTCACTGTAGAACCGATACCTGTGGGAACATCTGTACAATATGATATAAAATGTCAAGCAAGTAAAATGAACTCAATAAGCACATTGAAATCACCATGTTTTTCAAAAGATGTAATCCTCAGTAATTTTCTAAAAAGGCATCGCCTCTTTAGGATTCTTGTCTGGGTGATGATGTACTACTTTTTTGGAGCAAAGACCATCATGCCATTTTCTGTTTTAGGCCAGAAGGAAAAATCATATGAGGACAGGGTCTTATGGAGTTTCACTGACTTCAGTTTCCTTGTAACCTTTGCTTTCTTCTGTGGAGTTAACCACACAGGCTCCTGGTCCCTGGGCAGGCAGTCTATTCCTAGTCTGGTTCTCCATAATCTTTCTTGTCCAGAGTGTCTTGGCCTCTCACAGAGAACCACTCCGTGTGAGGAGCTCCTTCTCATGCCAGGATCTGCAGTGTTATCATTTTCCCTTGGGACAGAGCAGTTGTAGGTATGGAATGAGGGGCCACAGCTGCTGCTCCACTTCTCCTGGTGCCAGCCGCAGGCGGGAGATGGTACCCATTGCTGGACATTGCACCAGCAGTCTGGGGATTTGATGCCTGGCACACTGCCACCCCCCCACCCCCATATAGAGGCTATAATACAGTCAGCCGAGAGCTGTTAGATCAGACATTTTCACCCATTTTTTGTTTGTTTGTTAATTCTGGAGTACAATTTCTCTTTGTTTAATAAACTTGGCTATTTTTGTGATAATAGCACCCCACTCCGGTACTCTTGCCTGGAAAATCCCATGGACGGAGGAGCCTGGTAGGCTGCAGTCCATGGGGTCGCTAAGAGTCAGGCATGACTTAGTGACTTCACTTTCACTTTTCACTTTCATGCATTGGAGAAGGAAATGGCAACCCACTCTAGTATTCTTGCCTGGAGAATCCCAGGGACAAAGGAGCCTGGTGGGCTGCTGTCTCTGGGGTCGCACAGAGTCGGACACGACTGAAGCGACTTAGCAGCAGCCACAACTACTTTATATTTCATCTGCAACAGTTTTGACAGCAACATCTCTCTGTGAAGAAAGCCGTGAGTTGTGACATGTCAGGGTGTTCTCCTTCTACAGGAGGGGGGCCAACTGTTAATGGACACCTCAGAAAAGTTCTTCAGAGACAGAGATGAAGACTGGACATTGAATCCATTTGCCCTTGACTTGTTTGGGGCCTTTGCAGCAGGAGTTTTCTTGACTTTCACCACCTTTTATAGAACTCACAAATGCTACATGACATTGATTGACTAAGCCTGGAGACTCAATAGAGAAGTTATGTTTATCACAAAACCTTCAGGATCACATGAAATGTCATCAATGTCAGCTTATTATTGAAGAAATGTAAAAAGTAGAGCATTTTTAATTTCTTACCCTGAATCTTGGGCTTCCCAGGTGGTGCTAGTGGTAAAGAATCCACTTGCCAACTCAGGAGACATAAGAGATGTGGGTTTGATCCCTGGGTCAGAAAGATCCCCTGGAGGAGGACATGGCAACCCACTTCAGTATTCTTGCCTGGAGAATCCCACGGACAGAGGAGCCTGGCAGGCTACAGTCCATTGGGTCACAAAGAGCCGGACATGGCTTAGCGACTAAACCACCAGCATAGCTGCATTCATAAATTATTTTCCACAGTTGATGCACAGTGGAGTAGGACAACTGGAATACCAGTCCAGATACAGACTACTGATAAATAGCTTTCATCACCGAGATGGGCTTTGGGGCTCTAGCGCAATAAAATGGCCCTGGAGCTTATGATTCACTCTTGTTACCTTGCCAGAATTATCTGTAGGCTTCAGCTTGGATCCTGTTCTTCTAACTCATAGCTCTTCTTCAGAAGCCACACTGAATCAAATAATTCCCTCTACTTTTCTTTGAAAGCAGTAGGACACGTTTGCTCCAGGTGGAGGTTGGGGTCAATCAGAAGACACTGACATCATCAGGCTGCCTTCCTCCTTGCAGAGTGGAGCTTACCAGCTGCCAAAGGCTGCCCCTGTCTCGCATAAAAAGCTAAAAATGGATCCAGCCGAAAGAACATGATCTTACTGCCCACCACCATATGAGGCTCAGAGACCTGGAATAAAGTTGCAGTAGGGATGGCCCAGTCTCCGACCATCACAGTGAACCTGTGTTGCTAAGCGCACGAAGTTTAGATGGTGCTTACCCTTGATCACTATCTTTGATGGAGCTGCCAAGCCACAGCACCAGCACTTCCCTAGCATTCTCCAGAACCCTGGTTGAGAAATCCTGCTTTGGACAGTTAGCTGTAGCACAGAGTTTTCTGTATTGAAAAGTGAGGTGGAAGTAATGGCCCCCCAAAGATGTGCATATGCTAATCCTCAGAGCCTGTAAACATGTACGTGGCAAAGAGCTTACGTTAACGACCTTAAGGTAGAGACTATCCCTCAGTACCTTTTTAGGCTGTGATGTGCTTAGTTGCTCATGTCTGACTCTCTGCGACCCCATGGACTGTAGCCCTCAGGCGGAGATTCTCCGGGCAAGAATACTGGAGTGGGTTGCCATGCCCTCCTCTAGGGGGTCTTCCCAACCCAGGGATCAAACCCAGTTCTTCTGCATTGAAGGTGAATTCTTTACAATCTGAACTACCAGGGAAACCCAAGAATACTGGAGTGGATTGTCTATCGCTTCTCCAGGGGATCTTCCTGACCCAGGAGTTGAACCGAGGTCTCCTGCATTGCAGGGGGATTCTTTGCCTGCTGAGTACCAGGAAAGCCCCTCTTTTTTAGCCTTTATTGGCTTTATGGACAATTAAATTACAAAAATGGCAAATGAGACAAGGTGGTTAAAAACATGTACTCTAGGACCAGACTACTGTGTAATAGAGAACAGGTTACTTAACTTTTCTGGATCTCAGTTTCACTTCTAAGTAAATGGGACTGACATTAACACCTATGTCAGAGTTCTTATGTGGATTAAATTAGTTGATACATACAAAGAATTAGAACAGTGCCTGGCACATAGTAAGTGTTCTGTAAGTGTTGAATATTTGTTATTTATGCAGCACTTCCACATAGAAGAGCATTTGTTATTTTTGATCCTTTTCCTAGAACTAAGAGCAAATTAGTTAGTTCTAGTTGGAAAAGCTTAGTTTATATCAGATGGTGTATGGTCATTTCTTATCCTGATTATAGTCTTCGTTTTATGAGTGTAATTACTTTTTCTCATATTACTTTATATAGTTGAATATTTCAGTTTTACATTTAGAAATCTTTTAACGTAGTGCTTTGATGTCTAATTATCATATGGTTTTACTTTTGGTACACAAACATGCTACCTTTCTCATGTAACCCAGGAGCTATAGCTGGTGTGGTATTATACTATTATTTTATCTTCTTTCATGCACCTGTCATGTAAGACAGTGCATCTGTATATATATGTATTATATATATTGTCTAGCCATTTGTCTACTAGAACATAATATAACCTTTAGAGCTGTGAAATTCAAAATTCATTTTTAAAAGATCTGTGTATTACTAATACCACACAATTCAATACCATTATCCAGATTTGTCTTTCAAGTTGCTTAATATGCAGTCAATAAGACAAAGCCGACAGTACATAATTGTGGTTAGAGATGTTGTTGTTGTTGAGTCGCTCAGTCATATCTGACTGTGACCCCGTGAACTGCAGCATGCCAGGCTCTTTTGTCCTCCAGTTTCTCCTGGAGTTTGCTCAGATTCATGTCCATTGAGTTGATGATGCTATCTAACCATCTCATCCTCTGCTGCCCTCTTATTCTCTTGCCTTCAGTCTTTCCCAGCATCAGGGTCTTTTCCAGTGAGTTGGCTCTTCACATCAGGTGGACAAAGTATTAGAGCTTCAGTTTCATCATCAGTCCTTCCAATGAATACTCAGGGTTAATTTCCTTTAGGATTGACTGGTTTGATCTTCTTGAAGTCCAAGGGACTCTCAAGAGTCTTCTCCAGCACTGTAATTAAAAAGCATCAATTCTTCAGCACAGCCTTCTTTATGGTCCACCTCCCGTATCTACATGACTACTGGGAAAACCATAGCTTTGACTATATAGACCTTTGTCAGCCAAGTGACACCTCTGCTTTTTAATACACTCTCTAGGTTTGTCATAGAGTTTGTTCTTTCTTCCAAGGAGCAAGTGCCTTTTAATTTAATAGCTACAGTCACCATCCACAGTGATTTTGGATCTCAAGAAAATAAAGTTTCCATTGTTGGAAACACTGTTTCCATTGTTGCCCCATCTATTTGCCATGAAGTGATGGGACTGCTTGCCATGATCTTCGTTTTTTTGAATGTTGATTTTTAAGCCAGCCTTTTCACTCTCCTCTTTCACTTTCATCAAGAGACTCCCCAGTTGCTTTTCACCTTCTGCCATAATGGTGGTGTTAGCTGCATATCTGAGGTTATTGCTATTTCTCCCGGCAGTCTTCATTCCACCTTGTGTTTCATCTAGCCTAGCATTTTGCATGATGTACTTTGCAGATAAGTTAAATAAGCAGGGTGACAATATACAACAGCCTTGTCACACTCCTTTCCCAATTCTGAACCAGACAGCTGTTCCATGTCTGGTTCTAAATGTTGCTTCTTGACCCACATACAGGTTTCTCAGGAGACAGGTAAGGTGATCTGGGTATCCCATCTCTTTAAGAATTTTTTCTTAAAAATTATGGATGAACAAAAAAAGGCTAAGGGATTTCAGCACAGGTAATCTAGCTGGAACTGAGACTCAGAGTGTGTAGTAGTTAGTGATACAGGGAGAGAGCATCTTGGAAACTATCATGAAATAGCTTGAATAGTTACCATTCTATATCATTTGTAGTCTTCAATTATAGTCAACTTGCAGATAGTCTTTCAGCTTGAAATCACTGCCTTTGTATTGCATTGTTAGAAATATATTTACCAGTTAGATTTTAATGTGGTCTGAGGCAGAAGAGTTTGCTGGTAACAAGGAAAGAAATGTCATCCCATTGACTCACTTCGACTAAAAGAGCTAGATGATTATAGATTATGAAACTAATTCATCCAAAAGTAAAACTAGTTTTAATGTTCAGTTAGGAAAAACATGGTGGCTGCAGCCGTAAAATTAAACGACACTTGGCTCCTTGGAAGAAAATCTATGACAAACCTAGATAGCATATTAAAAAGCAGAGACATTGCTTTGCCAACAAAGGTCCGTATAGTCAAAGCTATGGTTTTTCCCTTAGTCATGTATGGATGTGAGAGTTGGACCATAAAGAAAGCTGAGTGTGGAAGAATTGATGCTTTTGAACTGTGGTTTTGGAGAAGACTCTTGAGAGTCCCTTGGACTGCAAGGAGATCAAACCAGCCCATCCTACAGGAACTCACTCCTGAATATTCAGTTGGAAGGACTGAAGCTGCAGCTCCAGTACTTTGGCCACCTGATGCGAAGAACTGACTTATTGGAAAAGACCGTGATGCTGGGAAAGATTGAAGGCAGGAGGAGAAGGAGACGACAGAGGATGAGATGTTTGGATGGCATCACCAACTTGATGGACATGAGTTTGAACAAGCTCTGGGAGTTGGTGATGGCATGCTGCAGTCTATAGGGTCTCAAAGTGTCAGACACAACTGAACAACTGAACTGAACTGGGAGAAACATAGTCTCAAAGAAAGAAAATCTGTCATTGACTTTGGATATTGGATAAGAAACCACTTTTCACTGTCAAAAAAAGAAAGAAAAAAAAAAAAGCCATAATCAAAGTAAAAAAGACAAGGGCCTAACATCCTTAATAATAGAAGTAAAAAGTTTGAGTTGCATCAACAAAGACCACAGGCATATTTAAAGTCTGGGCAAAAAACATGAGCAGACAGTACACACACATACAGACATACAAAGATGTACAAACAGTTCTTAAACATGGGAAGAGATACTCTAGAACTACTTTAACTCTGAGGATGACAGATTTTTATCCACTGCTGGTGAAAGTACAAAATAATACAGTCCCTTTGAAGGGGAGTTCAGGATGATTTAACAGTAACAACAGAAATACACATTTATTCTCAGGTCCAGCAATCTCACTTCAGGAATTTATTCTCAAGATATACCTCCAGTAATATGAAGAAAACTTTGCATATGTACCAGGTTGTTTATTGCTGTATAATCTGTAATAATAAAGTACTAGAACCAACTAACTGCCATATGTAGGTTGGCTGAGTAACACTATCGTATACTATAGATAATAGTTAGGAAAATCTCCATGAACTGATGATTTTTCAGAATATGTTGTTATATAAGTAAAGTATATCGAGGCAATTCACATTGGCAGAATAAGGAATATCTCATAATTTTCTGAATAAATCTCTTCTTGGACTTCCTGGTGGCTTAGTGGTAAAGAATCTGCCTGCTGGTACAGAAGAGATGGGTTCAGTCCATGGCCCAGGAGGATCCCACGTGCCCATGTGTCACAACTATTGAGCCTGTTGTCTAGAGCCTGGGAACCACAGCTGCTGGAGCCTGCATACTCTAGAGCCTGTGCTCCAAAATGAGAAGCCACCACAGCGAGAAGCCCTCGCGCCACAACTGGAGAGTAGCCTGCACAGCAGTGAAGACCCAGCACAGCCAAAATTAAAAATATTAATAAATAAAAGTTATTTTAAAAATTCCTTTAAGTCTCTTCTTGATTTTTAAAAATTCTAGCAGGCTAAAAACAGAACACTTCACTGGATGTTTTCTAAAGGATGCTTTGAGCCAAAATCGTCCTTTAGCATTCCTTTTTAGATCAAGAACAAAACGTGTTTACTATATCCTCTTTCCATCAACATTCTAGAAGTCTTAGCCAGTGCACTAGGACCAAAAACAGAAATATAGATAAAAATTATTTGTAGGTTTTATGAATATGTATGTAGAACATACAAAACCACCTTTTGCATAGATAAATAGAAATAGTAACAAAGTTTATCAGAGAAATAATAACAGAGTTCCTGGATGTGAAATCTGTACATAAGAACAGATTCTGTACACTTACTGTGATCATTTTACAATATACAAGTAGCAAATCATTACATTGTGTACCTGAAACTAATATATTGTATGTCAATCATAGCTTGATTTTTGAAAATTACATACCAAAAAAAGGATTTTATCTCTATAAGCAAGCAACAGTTGCTTAGAAAATGAGATATATTTTAAATTTATTTTTAATTGGAGGATAATTGCTTTACAGTATTGTGTTGGTTTCTGCCATACATCAACATGAATCTGTCATAGGTACACATACGTCTCCTCCCTCTTGAACCTCCTCCCATCTCTCACCCCATCCCAACCTTCTAGGTTGTCACAGAGCCCAGGAGTTGAGCTCTGCATCATACAGCAAATTTCCACTGGCTCTTTTACATATGGTAATGTATATGTTTCCCTGCTACTCTCTCCATTCACCCCACCCTCTCCTTCCCCACTGTGTCCGTAAGTCTGTTCTTTCTCTCTGTGTCTCCATTGCTGCCCTGCAAATAGCTTCATCAGTACCATCTTTCTAGATTCCATATTTATGCATTAATATACAATATTTATTTTTCTTTCTGACTTACTTCACTCTGTATAATAGTCTGTAGGCTCTAGGTTCATCCACCTCGTTACAACTGACTCAAATGCTTTCTTTTTGTGGCTGAGTAATATTCTTTTGTATATATGTACCACAACTTCTTTATCCATTTATCTGTCAGTGGACATCTAGGTTGCTTCCATGTCCTAGCTGTTGTAAATAGTGCTGTAGGGGACACTGGGGTACATGTGTCTCTTTCAGTTACAATTTTCTTAGGATATATGCCCAGTAGTGGGATAGTTGGGTCATATAATAGCTCTATTTCTGATTTTTTAAGTAATCTCCATACTTTTCTGTATAGTGGCTGTATCAGTTTACATTCCCATCAACAGTGCTAGAGGCTTCCCTTTCCTCCACACCTTCTCTAGCATTTATTGTTTGTAAATTAGAAAATGAAATATTTTGACATTTATAATAGTATCAGAAAATAACAACATAGTTTAATAAATCCAACAAAAGAAGTATAAAACCCATTTGAAGAAAACAGTAGAAATTTATTGAGAGAAATTAAGAAGTCTTAAATCAGTGGAGAGATATATTCCAGTTCATGGGTTGGAAGAAGCAATTTGTAAAGATGGGACTGTTTCTAAAATTGAGCAGAACTTCACCACAGTCCTAACAGTGTTTTTGTTGTTTGCTTTTTTTTTTTTTTTTAAGAATTTGACAGCTCTTGTTATAATTTACATGGACATGCAAAGGGCTGAAAGTAGTTAAGACTTGAAGAATAATGTCAAGGTGGGAGAATTCAAATGTTGAGACTTTTGTAAAATTATAGTTATCAAGACACTTGTGGTAGTGATGCGAAGATAAACAGTCCAGTGAAAGAATGGGGAGCCTGGAAACAGACCCACTTATTGTCAATGCAGATCCTTGGGTAAGATGACAGTCTATTAAATAAGCAGTGCTGGGACAATTGAGTGTCGATGTGAAATGAGTGAGATTGGGCTCCTACCACATGCCATAGTAAAAAATTAATTCTACCTGGATTATATAATTAAATGTGAATGGCAAAACATTCTTATAAGAATACCTTCATGACCTTGGAGTGGGGAAAGATTTCTTGAATAGGACACAGAAAGCACTGACTATAAATGAATTTAGAGGCTGAGAGATTTGAGTACATTAGCATTTAGAATAAACAGAAAAGGCATTCTAAACACGCAGGACCAATATTGGTGTTAAAAGTCGAGACTAGCTGTTGTCTCTTTGGGAGAAAGAGTGATCTGGGTGTGTGTTGGGGGCACAGATCAGGCTCCTAGGACGCTGGTAATATCTATCTTTCCTGAACATATTACCATTGAATATAAAGGGTTTTTTTTCTTAAGGGAAGCCACTGAAAAATTATGTAAATTAAAATATCCAACAAAATGCTTACATCAGAATATTAGAGAACACCTACAAATCAGTAAGAGAAAGGTAAATATTTTGATAGTAAAGTGGGGAAAATAATTGAACAGACACTTCAGAAAAAGGGAAATCCAAATGCTTATTTTTAAATGAAAAGGTGCTCAACCTTATTAATCATTGGAAAAATATACTTAAAACTAGTTTGGGGACAAATTGAGAAAGTAACATTGACATATATGTATCTACTGTCATGTGTAAAATAGATAGCTGGTAGGAATCTGCTGTATTGCACAGGGAGCCAAGTCTGCTGCTCTGTGATGACCCGGGGTGGGGCCATGGGAGGCTCAGAAAGGAGAGGATAAATATATAATTATGGCTGATTCATGTTCTTGTTCGGCAGAAACCAACACAACATTGTAAAGCAATTGTACTCCAGTTAAAAAACGTAAAAAAAAAACCCTAAATTGGTGTTTCTCCACACCTGAATTGGCTAAAAAGAAGAATCTGACAACTCCAAGCATTAGTGAGGATGTGGGACAATGGGAATTGTACTCTGAGTAGAAATTGGCATACTCATTTTGGAAAATAGTTTGTAATTACATAGCAGACATGGAGGTACTACACCATGTGACTCAGTAATTCCTCCCTTTGGAAATGTGTGCTTATGTGTCCAAGAATGTTTATAGCAGCAGCATTGTTAACAGTTTCCAAAAACTTGAAGCATCTCAAATGCATATCAACAGAAGAATGGATACAAAAACTGTGGTATGTTTATACAACCTATATACTATATAGTTATAAAACTGAACAAATTACAGCTACTGACAGCAGTTTGATAAATCTAAAGTTCAAAAGCAGGCAAAACATAATTATACAGGGATGCTTTTTAGTAGTGATTTTAAAGGGTGGTGAGGAGGAATTCAAAAGAGCGTTCGATGGGGAGAGAAGGGAGCTCCTGAGGTCATGCTTTATGTTTTGACCTCAGTGGTGGTTACATAGATGCTTGCTTTCCAACTTTTCATTAAGCTGTGCACTCATTTTATTTGCTTTTCTGAATATGTGTTAGATTCACAATTAAAAAAATTTTTTAAATGGTTAAGTGGGTGCAATAAAGACCTTTTATCGTTAGTGTAAGAAAACCTGTGAATATTGAAAGTGTGTTGATATATGGCAAAATATTCCACGTGAGAAAGTTAATGTTACTTCCGAAATGGTATTAAATACTGGTGTGATGTCCCGTTTTGGTTTTTTGCTTTTTATCTTTGTACCTTTTCATTAGCCAAAATTTTCTTTAACCAAGTATTACCAGTTAAGACTCTTAGATTTCTATAGTGATTTTCATGTCCTAAAATTCCCTCATTGTAAGTGTACAGTTCAATGACTTGATAAATCTGTAATATTGTGCATCGATCAGTTTGATCCAATTTGAGAACATTTTCATTGCCCTCTAAAATTCCCTCAAGCATGTTTGCAGTCACTAAATGTATTTTGAATGTGGTAAGTTGATTGATTCATGTACTTCAAATACTTCATCATTAAAAGTAGGATAGGACTTCCCAGGTGGTCCAGTGGTTAAGAATCTGCCTGGCAGTGCAGAGGACACGTGTCTGATCCCTGGTCTGGGAGGATCTCACATGCCGTGGAGCTCCTAAGCCCATGCACCACAGCTTCTGAAGCCCACACAGCCTAGAGCCTGTGCTCTGCAACGAGAGAAGTCACTGCAGTGAGAAGCCCACACACCGTGGCCAGAGAGTAGCCCCTGCTCGCCACTAGAGAAAGCCAGCGTGCAGCAATGAGACCCAGCACAACCCAAAATAAGGAAATAAATTTTTTTAATCTTTAAAAAAATTAAAGCAGGATAACACATTGTTGGATAGAAATGTGAAGAATGTCAGCTAATGTCCTTTATAAATGTTAGGTTGTATAATTTTTGGTACTATATACATATTAGAATCAACTTTTGTTTGCATTTGTTGCTCGCCAGTTATTTGAGATAAATGAACAAACTGTACAGGTGATTTCTTTCTTCATACTGTTTTCTCTCTGGGGAATGCTCTTACGTGATTTCGGGTGGTTTTTCAGTGTTAAAAACTTTAATCAATTTATAGAAAAGATTTCAAACATACAGTTGCTCTTGTGGTTTTATGTAACATTCTCAGCAGGACTGATTTCTGACAGAATAGATCATAAAGAATAGGATGAAGAAAGCAGTGGGAAATGAGACTGTCAAGTTATTCAATTAAATGTATAAATATTAAGTTATAAGTTATTTCCTCCATTAATAGTAAATGATTTGTTGATTGATTCTGGTATTAAATTTTTCAAGCTTTAGGAAAATGTAACAAATGTTTAAAAAGCTTTTTCTGTCTTTGTTCTACCACTTCACATTGAAATATGGGATATATTATATATATAGCAATAAATGTGAAGTGTAAATATTGTATGAATCTATTACATACATTATTAATTACATGTCAATTTGTAATTCAGCTTCCTGGAGTGGAATTTTTAACAAACTTGAGTTAGTAATTTATGCTTTCGTGTTAAATATGGAGTATGGAAGTATAGATATATTTTATGTATAATTAAGAATTTGAAAAGAATAACATCAAGTGTTTGGGAGTTTTGGTAACCAGAATAATGCCTGCCTAGTTACTAAGCCAGTTAAGAGCAAAGCAATATCTTCTCTATGTTGTTAAAATATTTACCCTGGAATTATTGGTGGAACTCATTTTTATTGCTGTTTCTCTGCTGCCAGGTACTTTATTACCAAGGTTGCCATCAGAACCAGGAATGACGTTACTCACTATCAAGATTGAGAAAATTGGCCTGAAAGATGCCGGGCAATGCATTGATCCCTATATCACAGTTAGTGTAAAAGGTCAGTAACTGCATATACCTATCTTCTCTCTGGTGAATTTTAAAGTGTTGCTTCTCATTTGGGACTTTTGGGGGGTTTGTGAGGGGGTTTTATCTGTGATAATTCATTTAGTTCATTTTATAGTGAGGCAAAATCCTGGGAAGATGTAGTCATCATTCCTTCTCCAAACATTTGTCAGAGATTTACAGAAAATATTTTCCTATCCATAACTTATACTCAGAGTTGCTTTTGGTTTTTTCTCTTTGTGTGTCTTTTTATTCTTCCACATTCCATCAGGGTGCTGACTACACAGACACACTGTCTTTTATAGTAGATACATCCTTCAGGAAACAAGTTAAAGAAAGGCCCCCCACTTTCCAAGGATGTGTGGTTTTCTTTGCAAAGCCCAGTGCTCTCTGTTTTCCTGTGCCTCCACTTCAGGCCCTGTCATTCCTGTCCAACAGAGGTTTGTACATGGGAGGGCGGTGCAGAGGTGGATGAGAATCGGCCTTCAGTGAATCATGAGTGGAGATAGGGAAATAGGATGCATACATAAACTCTGCACCCTGAATATATCCTGCAGGACATTAGACAAGTGATATATTTTTTAATTCTTAACTATGTCACTGTCATTATTAAGCATGATTACTCCTAGGATTTGTTTTTTTCTACTGTTCAAGTTGGCAAACTGTTTATTCCTTGAAAACAACTTTTTTGATCGTTGGTTTAAGAGGGAAACTGCAATGGTTGAATTCTTTTGTCATTGCTAAGGTTTTTATACAGCACTTTACTTGTAAGGCACTCAACAGTCTTTTAAAAATAATTATTGGGTGACTGGGAATGAAACTGTCATACTATTATTCAGAAATAACTGCGTAGTTAATTCAATCTACAGTTAATAAACCTACAGTTTAAGACAAATCAAACAGATGTGGACTAAAATTAACTGGAGGGAATGCTTACCAATCATAGAAACATTCAGACCCATGGGTTCATTAGTACCAAGTAAAAGCAAAAAGAATTTTGGCAACAAAGAAGAATTTTGACATGAAAACACCATGATCCTCAGCACTGCTGCTCTGATGCTTTAGCCTCTGGTTCTGTGGGCTCTCATCTGCCTGTCTACTGCAGAGTATTTATACACTAGGTTATTTGATAGGCCATTCATAAAACTGAATCTCTCTCTCAAGAATGAACACTTGTAAAATACAAAAAAAAAGTAATGGAATATAGATATTATATTACCTTTGCATATGGTTGAACTCAAATGTGTTTTATGTAAATATCTTCAGGAACTGAAGTAATCAAACATACTCTCTTGTTTGAAGGTCCCTAAGATGGGTCCGTTGAATAATACATAAACAGTTGAGTGATCATTAAATGAGTCTGTGTAAGATTTTATTAAACTGGATGATTCCTGGCTCCAGAAATTACAGCCATATACCCTACATCGTGTGCCATCTGGTTATTGTAAATCAGCTTATGTTGTAGCACATAGCACCAGAATTTAAGTAATAGACATAAGAAGTGTTCATTCCTGGCAAGGTTTCGTTGGCAGCTGTCGTGTCCACTGTTTGGTCCTCTGACATGAATACAGCAGGGTAATGCTGCTGCTGTTCGATTTACAGGCCTTCCCATGCGTGCACCTGGGCGAGGTTGGGAAGTAGGGGTAGGGGCGCCACTGTGGTGTATTACGTCCCCAAATGCAAATCACAGAACACACTGGCCTCCTCCCCCAGAAGACACCTCTTAGCCAGAAGGGTTCAATCCCATGATCTGTAAGGAGGCTTCCTTCTCCATCCATGGGGTCGCCCACCCTGTTCTGCACCCTCCACATGACCTCAGAAACCAGTCACCTTCAGGTATCTGCTCACCCTAGACACGGGTTTCCGTCAGCCTGAGAATCTCCTCTCAGCTCTCGCCTCTTCAGGAAACACAGCCCATTGTGGTTCCTTTGCAGTTTTTAAGTCTGTGTGTTTGAGGGCTCTGAGCAGAAACTTTATTTCCTCTCTAGATCTGAATGGCATAGATTTAACCCCTGTGCAAGATACTCCTGTGGCTTCAAGAAAAGAAGATACGTATGTTCATTTTAATGTGGACATTGAGCTCCAGAAGCATGTTGAAAAGTTAACCAAAGGTTTGTGATGCTAAAAGTAGAACTATATTCAGAATTTGACTCTTCCTTTTCTCCGACTTTGAATCTGTTGTGTACAGTGCTGTCGTTTTAACTGAAACTAATGCTGGTGAGCATACTTCATGCTGATGAGCATTTCAGTTATTCTTCCTGTAGGCTATTCTCATTTTACATCTTGCTCTTATAAATGCCATGAAGTATAGAGCTGTGCATACCATAAATGCAGGAAATATATTATCTAGAGATGATGCAGATGAATAATGAATTTTTTTAATGATGGTATCATATTTGAACTTTAATGTTTCCAAATATGACTTTACTTTTGCATTTATTCAGACCTCAGACACAATCACAGGGACAAGGAGATATATCCATAGCTGAAGAAATGTGATCTGCTATCTTAGAAATCTGTGAGGATTTTTAATAATAAAATGCCTCTATTATTGCTGTGGAAGGGAGAAGAGAAGCTACTATTTTGTGGACATGGCAGGGTCATGCACCTAGGGACAGAAGGCCACTGGTAACCAAACAACTGTGATCCTGTGTGTTGGTAGTAGATGCTAAATATGCCCGCCTTGGGAGTTCCTTGGTGATCCAGGGGTTAGGACTTGGCACTTTCCACTGCCAGGGCCTGGATTTTAGTCCCTTGTCAGGGAACCACGTGGTACAGCAAATAAATAAGCAAGCCCATCTCCCCCTCGATCACATCCCTTTGCCTCCTAAGCAATATAGGTTTTTCTTTCCTTGACATGCAGAGTGCTTCATTTGGACCCAGGCGCCAGAACTGCACACACATTTCTGAACATTGTGAAACTTCTAGTCAGTTGGTAGTTTTGTCATCCAT
This sequence comes from Bos grunniens, assembly GCF_055505025.1. Taxonomy (NCBI): domain Eukaryota; kingdom Metazoa; phylum Chordata; class Mammalia; order Artiodactyla; family Bovidae; genus Bos; species Bos grunniens. Next base: position 54,941,834 of record NC_141180.1, read on the forward strand.
GAAAGTGTTAGATGTATGTTGATTGTCTATAAAAGCAAAGCAAGACCCAGCACCACTCTGATTAAGGCCATGTTAGTAAGGAGTCGGTTAAGAATGAGAGCCCGGCATCCTTCTGTCTCTTTCCTTGCTTTCATTAGAAATTAATTGTTTTTTGGCTGTGTGGATGAGGCAACTTATTCTGTTTTTAGTGTTTTTCTGTAGGGAGGTGGAGAGAGCTTATCTGTAGGACTCTGGGGAGAGAAAACTGTTTTATCACCACTTGCTCATTGTGTGTGTGTTTTTTTTAGGGAGAGGGGTGGGAGTAGGTCTGCTTTCTAAGCATCTTGAAGTGCTGTCTTTACAGAAGGACTTGTTATTCCAGGAAAAACAAAACAGGGCTTTGGACACTGAAAAATGTATTAGGAAGTAGTTAATATTTAAAAACTGAACCAGCACATGATTTATGTTGTTCAAACTTAAAAACACCCCAGATACTGAATTTTTTAACTTTTGAGTTTTTAATTTGGGTGGGGAAAAACTAAGTTTGGATTTTTTTGATGAGCTCTTTTAATGTGCCTTTTCTACTTAATGAGTTTCTGAGTAATGTTCATACTTAACAAGTATCTTGTGTTCTTTTTTGTAGTATTTAGTGTTTTCTGTTCTTAATATTTTATAATTCTGTGGATAAACTTATTTGCATTCTTGAGTCAGGCTGGCTCAAGTTTTGCTCTACTTTGTAGAGTTGGGTAGTACAGACACATGCCCCTCCTTTAGGTGCAGAAGAGTTTGGGGGTGACACAGTCAGCTGTATCATCAGAGACATCAGTCTGACAAAGGTTACTTTGCTGTGACCATTATGACAGTTGTTGCTTGTTCACTGGCCTCTGGTGATGAGAGAAAATTTTTTGAGACCCTAGAATGGGCTGTCTGTGGCTAATGTGTTTTGCTTTAATTCCTTAGGTGCAGCTATTTTTTTTGAATTCAAACACTACAAGCCTAAAAAAAGGTTTACCAGCACCAAGTGTTTTGCTTTCATGGAGATGGATGAAATTAAACCTGGGCCAATTGTAATAGAACTGTAAGTGATGCACATACAGAATGAGTACTAAGGAGTGGTGGCTAGTATCTCGTCTTAGTGTGTGACCTTGGAATCGATCGCTCATCAACGGTTTTTCTGTTGTGGTTACAGATACAAGAAACCCACTGACTTTAAAAGAAAGAAATTGCAGTTATTGACCAAGAAACCACTTTATCTTCATCTGCATCAAACTTTGCACAAGGAATGATCCTGACATGAGTATCCTGGAACTTCTGTGAATCTCACCACTCCATAGAATCCATCATTGCTCTGTGTAGCATATGCACCCATCAACAGGCAGGAAGCAACCCGGACCCAGGCCGGCAGGCCAGAGTGAGTCCATTACAAGCTGTAGCACAGAATTCAAAGTCCAGCGTCACTGACATAACAGACTCTTTGGATACAGGCTTATTGTAGATCTTGAAACGTTTTCACTTTCCTATTAATTGTGCAATTAATAGTCTCTTTTCTAATTTACCACTACTCCCGCCCAACTTCCTGGAACAACACTGTTGTGGGTGGGATGTGCTCATCTTCAAACGTAATACAGCAATAAGAATGTGCTAGAGTTTACACACCTGTCCACTTCTGCTCCAGTATGCTCTTTAGCTTTCCGAGTTAATGTCAGACTTTGGGTTGATGTGGGGAGAAGAGCATGAGACTGCTAGAGGAAATGGGACCAATTGTGCTGCCCAAGGTCAGTCTGGAAGTTTATAGGCTGTTCCTTAGAGACAGCCTCAGTTCACCCCGATCTCATGGTTTTCCTGCCTAGAAATCGTGTGCCTTGGCCAGTCTCCCACATGGGAGTGTTCGCAGGTTGTAGCTGGAGTTTTTCCAGATGACCAGATTGTTCTTTTGAAAGTGAGCATATTTTTAGTCACGTTGATTAGCTTTTTTCCTACATCACATTGTTTTTCTGATAGTGATTCTAGGGTTAATGAAACCATCTCAGAATAATTACAAATTCTTGGTGGGTTTATAATGTCTTCTAAATCATGTAATCTAAAAATAATTTGAGTCAGATGCTAATGAGATACTGCAGGAATAACTGCTGTTTTTCTGACAACTGATTGTGAAACCTTAAAACCTGCATACCTCTTCTATAGTGATGAGTATGCAAATCTGAAGATATTCTATTTTTTTTTATATAGGTAGATAGGATTGCCATTTATTTCCTATTTAGATACAATGACATTCATCCATATGGAAATATGCAGGTCATTAGCTTATTATATTTTGACTATTTACATTCTTTTGACTTAATAATGGGGCCTAAGTAAAACTTTCATAGTACATACACGGTGGATATTTGATACACAGAACATGAAGATTTGGGGTGGGCGTTCTGTGGGTTAGATGTGGAGCCCACATATTTAATATCACTATTTTAAATGACCAACACTAGAACGAGCAAAATGCAGTGCCAGCACTTGGCCTATTTTTAAACTAGTGTAACAAGCCTAGTCATACCATTCAGTATGTTTGCTTTTTAAAATAAGTAACCATAATTCAGTTCCAGCTGTTACACTTCAAGAGACCTCGTCTCCACTTTCAGCTGTCTGTCCAGTCAGTTCTCTTTACTATGATGATGTAAAAATTCTCAACAAAATTGTCTTGCCTCTCATCTTCATTAGATTAATTCCAAAATCATTCTACCCACAATTATCTTGAAGGGATGAAGAATTTGCCTTAATAAATTACTTTGTTGTTCATGCAGCTCTTATAGACTGTGAGTTGTCAGCCCACCCCCACCCCGACCCAGCGTGTAAGCTCCTCAAGGGGCAAGAACCACATTTTCTCCGTGTCGTGTACATTTTCTGAGGTGCTTGGCAGCACTCTGTACCCTGTGGAGTACTCAGTACCTTTTGTTTGATGTTGCTGACAAGACCTAAAGATAATCCCTTAAAAAATCTACCATTAAAGTGTAGCAAAACTGATACATTGTTCTCTTTTCTCATAGACCGTAAGACATGAATATCAGTGATTGTTTATGTCACACCTGCTGTCATTCACAAAAGTATGGTTTAGATGAACTACAAATGCCTCTCATCAGTATTAACAAAAAGCTTAGATGGAACAGAGTGATTAGCTTAGCTCTGTAATTCAGATCTGAGTAACAAAATGAATTGACACAGTAGACACAGAATACTCCACATCCCACAAATTCAATAAAAAATATCAGCTAGTGAACAATAACCACTACTATAGCAGACTTTCCGGCTGAAATATTGCTGCTCCATAAAAGATTATTTTAGCAACTAAGCCAAGAAAACAGTTAGCTGCAGGTGAGTTCTGAATTAGATGTAATTTTCAAGATTGGCCAAGCCTGGTGTCGCTGAGGAATGATGACCCCCACACCCTCTCTACATTGGCAGCTTGCCTGGGCCATGTTGAAGTGGTACAGAGAGGGTTCTGGGAGGCAGCGGTGTTGGCAGGATTGGGGCCACTCAGGCCACACTTAGAATTTCTCTACAATTTACTGATTTTTCAATAATATGAAATATAAAATGACCACCAAAAAAGGCTTTAGAGGTAAAGAAAAAAAAGACTCCAGATTTGATTTTTAAAATAGATTTAATGTACCTTTGCTACTTTATTATCTTCCTGGTATAATCTATATTAAAATATTAAGTTCTGAAATTATTATTCACCATTATTTCATGTCCTGAAGAGACTGATATACTCAAAAGCTGTATTTGTGACAATTTATTTTCCTGGTTAAAAATAACTTGAGTTTTCCTCCTAAAATTTCTATTTTGGATATTAAATAGGATGTAAAGATGGAATTTCCTTTTCCTGAAAAACCTCTTATATACTCATTATGAATTTTGGAAGACTTGTCTTCCTTCAAAGGCCTTTCACTTTAGTATTAAGAAAAGGTTTTTGTTTCAAGTGAAGAATTTACTGTTAAGGTATTCTTGGTGGATTACTTTTAATGGTGGCAAGTCATGGTCTAGATATCATTAGGTTCATCACATAGAACTCGAGAGAATGGGAGAGTATGGTCTAGCTGTGAACAAGAATGTAAACCTTTTGTAATTCTGATTTAATGAAATCTGATTCTTAAAATGTGCTTAGTTACTAGAGCTGAAGTGTCATAAGTTAGGACTTAGAAATAGTGTTTAAAAGACATTGTATAGTAATGAGTGTAGTAATTACGGTGTATTCCTCGATTCTCAGATCTTTTTGCTTTTAAATGTAAGTGCCAGGATTCAAATATTAACTTTGTAGCAGTATCAGTCAATGAACAGAACTGGGTTCAGCCCATGGTTGCTGACCTAGGGCCTGTTACAAGGCTTATAACCCTAAATCATCTCATAGTATTATACATGCTTTGGTCTTTTTTTGCCATATTCCTTGAAAGCCAGTGGCAAGGGATAGGAGAAATAATAAACTCTACATCTTTTAAAAGAAATTTTCTTACTTTATGGTCGCAACATATCATTTTCATTTTTCTGTTACGTACCCTTAACACAATAATAGTAAAAGCAACAGAACATCAGGTTAAAGTCTTGTTACATGTAAACTCATACTCAGAAAACCACTCAAGTCAAAACCAATCAGAGTCACGAGAAAACACGTGCCTGCTGTCCAAACAGGCCTGGTGGCATCTCTGAAGCAGAAGGCAGGCCTCAGTGGTGATGCTTCCCGGTGACTCTGAGGCTGAACGCCTGAGCAGCGGCCAGGGAGCGTACTGCCAGGTCACCATCTTCAGTTTTGGGAGCCTGAGCTTACGTGTTTCCAAAAGGGTATAGATCTCAGGAGAAAACAATCCAATGAATCAACAGACACTTGGGAAATGTTAATAACCAAATTTTTTATGAACTATTACTACAAAGAACTTAAGCAAGAGGGGAGATAAAATTTTAGTGATCTTTAAGTAAACATTTTTAGCGTAACAGCCTTTGCGACCAGATATTTTTTAAAAATCAAGCTTATAAATACCATTGCTCTATATTCAACTGGTGTACACTAAAAATAGGATAATAAATGGAAATACATGTTCTTATAGCATTTCCACAGGAAATGTTCATACTTTTCACAACATTCTAAATCATTTAGCAGTAACATATGCTACATGAACTAAAACACAGGTATTTTTTTATTGCACATTTCAAAGTTGTAAGGAGGCTCCAGCTTACAAGATGGTTTTTTATTTTAGGGGGGAAATGATATTTTTTTAATTGTTTGGCTCAAAAATGCACACTGCCAGGGCAGCTTAGATTTAAAAACAAACCTTTTAAAATCAGCTTTTGGATTTTGAAGCCAATGAAAACCTTAACTGTAACGAATAGTGCACAGTCTACTTTCTCTCAGACTCAATGTCCAAGGTCAGTTATGGGCTCTGTTTTAAAGCCGGTGAGCAGTCCTGGCTAGTGCCCTGAGAGGCAGGCGGGGGCTCATCTCTGGAGCCGGAGGGCGGTAAGTCTCTTGCAGCAGAGGAAGGTGGATAATCCTGGGGCCCATGATTGGGGGGTGGTAATCGGGTACCAGGAAAAAAGTACTCTCTTGGGCCAAGAGAGCCTAAAGGTCTAAAAGGTGCATGTCCTGGTGGTAAAAATTCTCGAGGGTCGAGAGGCAGGTCCCGTTTTCCCGGTGGAACGCCTGGTGCATATTCTCTTAAGCCTAGCGGTGGACGCATACCAGGACCTGAAAAAATTAAAATTAAGTCATGTAAATACATACGAACACACTTAAATTTAGACAGTTCCCGGTATGTTAATCAATTTCTTATACCCCTGGAAGTCAGGTGGTGGCTCCCGACTTTACTGATGAGGCAAACAGGCTCAGCAAGTTTAAGTTACATGCCTGTGGCCAGCCAGTCACAAAGCAACAGAGGCTGGACTTCAATATCGCTCTACCTAGCTGGTGGTTTTTTCAACTATACAATTCTGCTGTCTGTATCTTGTAAGAGCTTGATTTGTACTCAGAAATACAATGCATCATACCAAGATGACAGATTATGAAATAAGGGTTTCACTGTAAGTAAATTTTGATAAAGGAAATCCCATAGTTACTGTGTCAATTAAAAATGCACACAGGAGCTCAGCATGGACCTACACATGCCATCAAAATCAAGGTGTCTGCCCTGCTGGGAAAGGCCTGCCAGCTCCACCTAGTTGAATTCAGCAACTTTCGACCTATTAGCTGTTACATTCTACCTTCAACACTTCCTTCCTATTTATTCCCAAGGTGGGTAGTGATGGCTTCATCTTTCCTTTTATACTCTGTGACCCATTGCTTATGCTTCTATTATGGTGATTATAAGTTTTATGTTGTATAATGTATGTATGTGTGTCCTACAGGATCCCTTAAGCTCATGGAGTTAGGACAGTTAATTCTATCCACTACAGAGCCTAGTACAAAGCCAGAGATGTTCAAGCAACATAGCAGAAGTAGTATTTCTGACTTTCTATGAACAGTCCCCCTTTTCCCTGTCTACAAGAGATTCCTCCTGTGCATCTCAGTATAGGGAGATGATGCAGCACCCCTTGAGTCCTAAGAAACTGGTGGAAAAGTTCAAATGTATCAGCCAGCTTTACCCTTTCATTGCACAGCCCTGCGACAGCAACTGTAACATTTTACTAGGGACTAGAATGAAAAGATGAACACACTTTACAAGCCCATTACTACCATTCAGTCATCATACCAAAGGGTGGAGGGAGTGGCCGAGGTCCGAAAGGCCCACAGAGTTGAGGAGGTGGTCCATATCGGATGGGTGGCAGTAGAGGGCCTCCCACAGGGGAGCTCATGAGGGGTGTCCCTGGAAAGGGAGGGGGCCCTTTTGCAGCCATACTAACCTGCAAAGCAGAAGTAATGAAAGTTGTGAATTACCTGGATATAATAGATAAAAGCACCAACACCATAAGAGCTAAAACCCACTGAGCAGATGTCAGACACTTGTCCAAAGAGCCAACTAGTGCAACAGAACTCCACCCCTCCTCTCCATCCCCCTGAGAGTTCAGGCAGGTTAAGAGAATGTCAGAGGAAGGAACCCTTTCACCGTAATCATATTATTGCTTGTATGTGCAAACAGAGAGGAAGCAAGAGGACTGTCAAAGGATATTAACAGAGGCAATTCCCAACTGAAAAATTCACCATACCACACACACTATAACCTGTGTCCAGGGCAGCCCCTCCCTCTTATCACCACAAGAGCTCCTTTTTCCATATTAAGAACGGAAAGAACAATAAGGAAAAAAATCCATTTTCACACACATGTAATAAAAGCTACTATTCAGAGTACCTTCAATTTCCTTTCCTATGTTATAAGATGTCATCTTGTTTTAAACATGAGGGAAAAGCAGCACAGAAGAGTATTAGATATTTGCTGAAGGTCACACAGCATATAAAGAGGCTGAGTTAGAATTCACTACAGGGGGTCTGACTCCAAGCCTGCACTCGTCCTCCTCTGCCTCCCTTCTGTCAAAGGAAGCTCCACTCTTTCTGAAGTCTGCCACTCCAAAGGGGTCTTGGGTCTTCTCCAGGTTGCCCTGGGATAAAAAGAGCTCTCAAGCAATGTGTCCTAGAGTCCTGCCCTGGAAGTCGAAGGAGTTCCACACAGAGACAGTGCTATATATATACGAGTTCAGCAGGCACAGCTCTAACAGCCACCCTCATTCTCCAGCAACATCATCCTTTGTACTACAAAATACTAACCTGTACTTCCCTATGGGAAACTGGGTTGGAAATTCTCAATAATGAAAATATGTATCTTGATTTCAACACAGTAAAGCGCTCTGAGGTATAATCATAGGACTCACTAGCTGTCACAGCTATCCAAGTTGCAAGAGAAGACCCTTATGTGAACATAATTTAAGGCTGCTGCTGGGAAATGGCATAATGGGTAATTAAAGATTTCCACTATTCAGTATTTCACTTACAGCAATCAACCTCTGTTACCCATCTGTAATTTCAGATTATTCACAATACGGCACAGGGTTTGCCTAGTGTACTACTGGAGATATTCTTAAATAGCATACTTCCAAATATGATGAATTTATGTAATACATAATGAACTGATTTGCCTTAGAGCTCTCATCATTGAAGCACATACCGTATAGCGTTGGAGTGATGACTTTTTCACATTTTTTTAAGGTTATTTACAATAGATGCTCTAAAGAGATTAATCACTTAACCAAAACAGGAAAAAGGAGTAAAAACCAACCAACCAGACTTCAGCGACCCAGAAACACTTCAAGGTCATAAGGTCAGTATCGCCATGCAATTTTAAGCAAAGCAGATTAGCGTCATGCTCCTTGGAACTTTTCTAGAAATACACCAAGTAGAAAATGCAGTGTTGCTCTCAACCTCTAAGTACTTACTGATACTGGATGCTCAGCCAAAGAAGGAATGCTGGGAACTGAAGGGCCTTCAGGCTCTTGGGGAACAGTTTGCTTTTTCAAAAAATAAATGAGATGGTACAGATAGACACATAAAAGGGAAATGGATAAGGCAAAGAGAGGATGTTGTAGAAAAAGTTACATGTGTCCGGAAATACCTAATAACAATTCAAAATGACCGCAGATTTTACCTTGCCCTCATCCATCACCTTAGAGGGCGAAGAGCTTCTGGAGCTGCTGTTCACTGTGGGAGCAGCGCCGGATTCTGGATCTGTGGGAAGCCAGAGAGCAGACTTAGGCTTGTTCTGACTTGTATACGCACTCTGAGGACTACAAAGGCCTTCGCCCACTTCCTCCACAATCTGAGATTCTGTGAACACACTCAGGTCCCTTACCAGAGGCAGAGGGTTTCCCAGATGCCTCAGAGGCCCATCGAGGTCGAGGGAGAGGCCCATCCACTGATCCTTGAGAGAGAGGTAACAGAGCCCTTGCATGAATTTTTCAGAATAAACCAATTGTGGACAGGTCAGGGTTCAGTTCTACCTAAAGCAAAATTTTAAACGGATCTCCCAATACATATGAGGAGAAATCACTTACAGTTTATGCACAAACCTATAGAATTAAAACAAGACCTATGTGGGACTGAAAGACCTGCACGCTAATAGCACCAGCACAGTCAGGTAGTTCAGGCCGCCGGCAACTGTTTAGACCTTTCTGTCTATATGTAATCTGACTTCTGTATCTTAACAAGTATAAACACATTTATGATTAGAACTAGACTTAAATAGCATTTCATATTAAAGTAATGAGTAGTATATGTACACTGCATTAACTATAAAGTTTAAGGCTACTTTTATAATACTCAAGAGAGGAACTCAACAGAAATTTAAAGATAAAGGTTTATACTTCACAACAAAAACCTGAAAAGAAACAATAATCAATGATATTTTTATATACACTATATATAAATGTTTATATTTGTTTACATATATGTTCACATATAATAAATACAATAGTATCATAATAGTAAATAAACGCTTTTTGTTCTAAAGCAGATCTAAAGTAGACTATTTACTCACCAAGACTAATTAATCCTTCTCTATATTGGACAGACCCAAATTCTCAACTGTTGCTTACATTAGCAACAGAATTCTCAAAGAAGGAAAGAACTCTTGAAACAGTTTACCACAAGGTAACATGGCAATGCTCACCAAATTCACTTCGAGGCATCTCTCTTCGATTAAGCGTAGCAGACAGAGGTCTTGCGGGCGGGTCTGCCGTCAGCGGTGGGGAGCATTCTCCACCGCTCACAGGAGATGGGCCAAAAGAGCCATTCTGGCTCAGGGGACCTGCAGACAATGAGGAGGAGTTTGCACTTTAACCTTTTTTCTTTAGTAAGTTCTTGGGATTATTTCTAGGGCATCATAAATTTACACACATATTACAGAAATAAAAAGTAACTTAAAACACATTTTTCACCAAAATATAGACTGCTGCCATTTAAAAGTACTCCCTACCTCTCCGTGGAGGGTTTTGTGTGTTGGGTCTTCCTGGCATTGGTTTTACAATCACAGGTTCTTCTTGCATCATTGCCATCTTTTGGGTTAGTTCCAATAATCTTGAATATAAAGAAAGAATAGACTTAAATATGAAATAGAAAATTCCTTACTGGATATCATGGCACAGCCTTTACAAACTCTTAAAACACCCTGAAAATATAAGTTTTAAAAACACATACTTATGTCTCAAGTTGGCAGCTTCTCTCTTCTCTTCAGCTATAGCTCTTTCTGCAGCACGAGCTTTGAGCTATTGGGAGGAAAAAAATCCAGAATAAGCTGTGATAGACCACATAAAATAAAGAAAAGAAAAAAAAAATCTTACCCAGTTATCGTGAGCTTTCTTCTCATGAGTAGCAATCTGAAAAAGACAACCCATCAAAAAATATGTTCAAGGATTCTGTATAATAGCTATTTTAATAATCTGTATCAGATAGCAAAGAATTCTGCCCTGTAGGGCAGTATAATTTACCTGGTTTTTAAATGAGCGCTCTGTTTTCTGTAGTTCATCCTCCATTTCTTCAATTCTCCGCCTAAGGGTTAAACTTCCTTTTATTATTTAAAGCGCAACTGCATAAAATTTTACACAATCTTACCATGTTCCCTTTAACAACTGTACCCTTTCAGACATTACCCATACATACAAAAACACATTTTTCCTGGTTATAGGAGCATATTGTGATTAAAACTAATACCACATAATTTCCTTCTTTATTATTTAAGAGCTGGAGATTCTGAATTGATACATTATAATTTCCTTAACTGCTCTTCATATGTTCTCAAACAATCCTGCTATAAATCTTTCTCCAGAAAGCTGTATCTCCTTTTAATTATATCCATAGGAAATTTTCCAGAGCTATGACTACTATCATTTTAATGATTTTTAGATACATCATACAGCAAACTGCCTTCCAAAAAAGATTTCGCCAATATATAAAACCACTCAGAACTGCTGGCATGAACCAAGCTTCCTCAGTCTTGCTAGTATTGGGTGTAAGGAAATTTCTGTTAATTTAACATTTTTTCCTTTGTTAACTTAAAATTTATGTTTTCTCATGTTAATGTTTTGACCATTTATTTCTGCTTTGGTGCTATTTTTGTTCTACACAGTGTAAAACAGTTTTGTTTTGAAAAAATGCCTACAGTAGTTTCATCAGCCACTGACACCCTTCTCAGAATCTGAACTCACTTGTAAGTTTTCACTTCCTCTGCCGCCAAAACCGCCTTTTCATCTGCAGCTGACAGCCGCTGCTCTCTTTCTTGCCGCTCATACTCTTCTTGACTCAATTTCCTAAGATAAAATCAGTTGTCAAATGAAGGTGCTTCTCTTTTTTCCCAGCATTCTGTCTAAATGTCTCTAGGTTACTTTCCATCCTTTCCAAAACATATTCATACAAAGTCATAGGAAGGAATTCAAACCTGCCACTTAGGGATAAAAATCACTCTGCCTGTTGGCAACACTTGCATTTTTTAACTTTTCACAATTCTCTACTCACTAATAAATGAAACAAACAAATGGAAAAAAATGCTGCATCCCATGGGCAAGTTTCTTGTGTTCGAGACAATGAGAGCTCATTTTACTTCAATATGGAGAGCCAGGGCTGATCAACCTAACACAATCAAGCTTACTAGGATAGAGCAGGGGATAATTACGGCTCTTATTTCTACCATGGAAAGGCCTGTAATTACTTCTCTTATTTCAATCTTGGAAGGACTATTTTTCAATCCAGACTGGCACCATGATAATTAGTCCTCAAAAGCCTTTTAGAAAGTCTTCCAATTGTGCAATTAACCATAGAACACTTCCACACTTCAGATGTGGAACTTCTACTGTGTATGTCAATGGAACTATGATTAGAGGAAAGAGGAAAATCTTAGAATTGGCAGTGACTATTGGATAGAAAAAGAATCTAAACTATCCCATAATCAGAGTATCATCTACAGAAACTGGTTTTAACTTTCAAGTTCAAGATATTAATATACTATAACAGAAATTTTAATGGTAGCAACATGTGATAATGGTTTTAAAATGCTTTTTTTTACCTTTCTAGTACTTTGACTATAGTTCTGATTCAAAAGAAACTTGAAACTTAGTTTCTATGAATCAGAAGCATAATCAGAAAAAACACAGTAAAAACAGTAATCACAGAGAAAAAGAGATATATTCTTTTGTAACTGTCCATTCAATATTTCAGCAAGTGTCTTATGAATGGCTAAAATATACTGGTTACCTAGTAAGATGCTAAAGATAACAATATGCGTGAAGTACTCTCCCTGTACTAACAGAGTGCACTGTTGAATGCAGTTTAGCAGTGCACTTAACCACAGAACAATCCTCTAACTCTGGCACAGGAAGAGATGTGAGAAAACTGGGTCTTGAAGAAAGATCACAGACAATTTTCCTTCCAGGAATTGAATGACTTAGTGTGAGAACATTAAAAACATTAGACAAAACATTAGACAAAAATATAAAGAACATGCTTGAAGGCATCAAGCTAATACATGAGGTCACAATCCAATAAAAAAAGGAATCTCAGAATTACAAGTAAGCTTGCCATCTGAAGTTACTTTTCCCCTAGGTTGACCCATGCACTGAAGACAATGAAGAGATAGGAGGAGGCTGAACAGAGTTCAACAGATTCCTGGGGGCACAGAAAACAAAGCAGAGCTAAGGGGTTCCAACAAGGGGCATCCTAGTAAAAGCCTTGGGTTATGTTGACACTAGAAAGAATTGTGTACTTGGAGTACCAAACAAACAATGCAGTGTCCTTTGAAGGAACTAAGTCATCTCTGATCTTTATTGCTGACTGGATTAAAGTAATGGCCACCTGCTAGAAACCAACTGTTTTTTTCCTTTAGGAAAATAACACCATCTTAGGCCTCCAATTCCTTCTACAGTGTGCACCACTCAATCAAAAATGCCTAGGCACCCCACAAGACACTGTCATTAAAATCTGAAAGACAACAGAAATGACTCATTGAGGATCCACATAATGGAATTATCACACAGGCTTTAAAATAACTGTGCCTTATATATTCAAGGAAGTAAAGATTACAAATTTCAGCAAAGGATTAGAAATATAAAACTAAAACACAGTAACTGATGTTAAGAACTCAATGAATGATTTTAGTAGCAGATTTGATAACTGAAGTGAGATGCCAGCACACTGGAAGATAGGTCAGAAAAAAACATACAGAATGAAGCAAATACAGATGACAATGTAGGAGACACAGGGGGAAGTAATTTTAAAAGATTTAAATGGAATCTCAGAGAAGAATGAGACAATTAATATGTGGATTAAAAACCCAAAAATTCAGCAGGTGTCAATGACCTCAAACAGCATAAATGCAAAACAGATTGGGGGTGGGGGGGTGGGGTGGAAGGAGAAGAGAAATGAAAACCAAAAACACCCATACCTAGGCAGCTCCTAATAAAACTGCTGAAAAACCAAAATAACAAAGACCACAAAGGCCAGGGAACAGGGAAAATAAGAGTGATACTAGATCCGTGAAGAAACTTTAAAACCAGGAAGAAATTGGTTATCTTTAAAGTGTTGGAATTAAGTAACTTCAAATATCCCAGAGCCAGCAGAAGATCCTGAAAAAAAGGAGTCAAAATAAAGATGTATTCACACAAAGATAAACTGGCCACATATGTCACTAAAGGATGTTCTTCAAGTAGAATGAAAGGGATTCCAAATGAGAGACACCGAAGGTGCAGGGGAGAAGGAAGAACTACCAGCAGACCTCAGAGATACTACAGGTTCAGTCCCAGACCACCACAATACAGCAAAGAAAGAAAGGGGCTTTTGGAACTGTTTTAGTCTCCCAATGCATATGGAAGTTCTGTTTACACCGTACTGTAAGTAGTGCAACAGCATCGTGTCTGAAAACCACATACAAGCCTTAACTACTGAACACTTTACTGCTAAAATACGTAACCATCATCTGAGCCTTTATGACCATTTTGTAATAGTAACATGAAAGATCACTGATCACAGATCACCACAGCAAATATAGTAATAATGAAAAAGTCTGAAATACTGTTAGAATTACCAAAATATGACACAGAGACATGAAGTAAGCAAATGCTGTTGAAAAAAATGGTACTGACAGACTTGCTTGACTCAGGGTTGCCACAAACCTTCAATTTCTAAGAAATGTAGTATCTGCAAAGCACGATAAAGCAAAATGCAATAAAATGAGGTATGCCTGTAAATTAAGTGACTACCGGCTGGAAAGCACTATAGTGGACAATAAAAACAACTTGTGGAGTTCAAATATACAAAGAATTAAAATGCAGGAGCATCTAAGTCAGGATGTCTATTAATTTAGTAAGTCCAGGATGCATGCTGTCGTCTTTAGAGTAATTACATGAAGACAATTAAAGCAACCAATAACTACCTAGCTTACACAGGGGAAAAGCAGAATTCTGAAAAATATTCAAACAACCTAAAAGACACAAAGAAGAAACAGAAAAAAGAACACAGAACAGGCCACCAAATACAAAGAAAATATCAATATGCAGATTTAAACCTTAACAGGTTTAAATACATTATAATTAGGAATGACATTACAAGGAAAAAGAAGAAATTACATTATAAGGGAAAAATGAGTACTCTGAGTAGTCACCTACTTCCGTCACAACTTACTCTAGAAAAGATTTTAAGGCACATAACCATTTGAACAGGCAGGAGATTGCCAGGTGGAAATAAAGTAAAAGGACATTTTTACTGCAGAAAGGCAGTATGTGTAATGACAAAGAAGCTCAGAGTGGCATGAAGAAACCGTGGTCAGGCTGCTAAGGCAGCATCAGGAGTCGCAGGAAACGCACCTGGAGAGGCCGCCCAGGATCACAGAGGGGCAGTGCCCTGTGCGCCTGCTGCAGAGTTCAAAATCGATCCTGAAGGAACAGAGCCTCCTTGACAGATTTTAAGCACGTGACAACATAAAAGGACTCATAGTTTGGGAAGTTTGTTCCAGCAGCTGTAGACTTTGGAAGAGGTATAAGAAAGAGAAACTGGAGACAGGTGACTAGTTAAGGTAAGGGGTGGCAGAAGAGATGATTCGAGTTTGAGCACACACAATGGCTTTGCGGATGGAGTGCAGTGTGTGCCCTGACATGTGACTGAGTGGATGCTGGAGAGTGCCGTATCGTACTGACTTTATGTATCATAAAGGCAACTGCCATTCAGGTAATTCAAATGACTACCAGTGTCAGAGAAGTGCTTTTTAAAAAATAATAATAACGAAATGAGAAATATTTGTCTAAAGCAAACAGTTACAACTGGACATGGAACAACATCCAAATAGGAAAGACAGAACATCAAGGCTGTATACTGTCACCCTGCTTATTTAACTTATATGCAGAGTACATCATGAGAAATGCTGGGCTGGTTGAAGCACAAGCTGGAATCAAGATTGCCAGGAGAAATATCAATAACCTCAGATATGCAGATGACACCACCCTTATGGCAGAAAGTGAAGAGGAACTAAAAAGCCTCTTGATGAAAGTGAAAGTGGAGAGTGAAAAAGTTGGCTTAAAGCTCAACATTCAGAAAATGAAGATCATGGCATCTGGTCCCATCACTTCATGGCAAATAGATGGGGAAACAGTGGAAACAGTGTCAGACTTTATTTTGGGGGGCTCCAAAATCACTGCAGATGGTGACTGCAGCCATGAAATTAAAAGACGCTTACTCCTTGGAAGGAAAGTTATGACCAACCTAGACAGCATATTCGGAGAAGGCAATGGCACCCCACTCCAGTACTCTTGCCTGGAAAACCCCATGGATGGAGGAGCCTGGTGGGCTGCAGTCCATGGGGTCACTAAGAGTCGGACACGACTGAGTGACTTCACTTTCACTTTTCACTTTCATGCATTGGAGAAGGAAATGGCAATCCACTCCAGTGTTCTTGCCTGGGGAATCCCAGGGATGGAGGAGCCTGGTGGGCTGCCATCTATGGGGTCGCACAGAGTCGGACACAACTGAAGTGACTTAGCAGCAGCAGACAGCATATTAAAAAGCAGAAATATTACTTTGCCAACAAAGGTCCGTCTAGTCAAAGCTATGGTTTTTCCAGTGGTCATGTACGGATGTGAGAGTTGGACTATAAAGAAAGCTGAGCACAGAAGAATTGATGCTTTTGAACTGTGGTGTTGGAGAATACTCTTGAGAGTCCCTTGGACGGCAAGGAGATCCAACCAGTCCATCCTAAAGGATATCAGTCCTGGGTGTTCATTGGGAGGACTGATGTTGAAGCTCAAACTCCAATACTTTGGCCACCTGATGCAAAGAGCTGACTCATTTGAAAAGACTCTGATGCTGGGAAAGATTGAGGGCTGGAGGAGAACGGGATGACAGAGGATGAGATAGTTGGATGGCATCACTGACTCGATGGACATGGGTTTGTGTGGACTCCGGGAGTTGGTGACGGACAGGGAGGCCTGGCGTGCTGTGGTTCATGGGGTCACAAAGAGTCGGACATGACTGAGAGACTGAACTGAACTGAAAAAGCAAACCAGGTACTTAGAGCTGGCCTGAATAAAACTTGGAAAATCTAAATTGATTTCTTGGTGAGCAAAGAATTAAGAGAAAAAGTCAGTGGTATGGTTTCAATGTTTAACAGCATCTGGCAACAGCAACCAAAGCATTTGGAAAAGATTAAATTTCCTTAGCAAAAGAAGCTTTCTCACAGACTGCTATAAACACCAAAGAGTGAACTACAGGAACAAACACAAATAGCAACTGCCACCAATAAGCTACTTGTATAGAGAGTTCAGGTATTTTTGTGAAGAAAATTTAAATATACAAAAGTATATCTTTCAAAAGATACCTAACTCCTAATTTGAGATGTCTATTTCAAAAGATTAATACCTAAATACACCAAACAGGTATTTCTAAATTCAAAACTCCCAATAACCTTGCCATATTTACGTATTATATATGTATACTCTGAATATTTGACCGTATTAAGTTCAAAAACTTACAATATTGTCAGTAACTAAATATTCTTTTTAAAGTATAATGATTCTACCAAAAATCATGTCTTATAAATCCCTCAGGATTTTTAAAGGCTATAAGAACTAGAACGAATGTAAGACAAATAAGAAGGATGTAAGTGACAACAACAAAGAACACTGGAATGAGCGGTGGAGCTGCAGAAGGGTGCAGATTATCAAAGAAGCACTTTCAGAACAGCAACTGTTAGTACCAATAACTACCACCCTTCAGGTAAATTACAGGCAATAATTTCTGACAATTAAGTCAAAATGGAAAAAAAATGCAAGTTATGGGAAACAGGGTAGAAAAGGAAGAAGCCTTTATCTATACTAAGTATAGATAGAAAATACAATAAACAATCTTTAAAAAAGACAAGATTATCTACAGTAGTACATGCATTTAGTTAGATGACAATATTGTTAACAATGAAGCACCATAATCTTACTTTTGTAGAGCCATCTCTTTCTGCTGATAGAGTTCATTTAGAATCTCTACTTTCTGCCTCAGTGTTTTGCATTCATCTTCCAGCACAGTTTTGGCAGACTGAAGTGAGCTGCGATCCTCTTCTAATTTCTTTATTTGGTCTACAGGGGATAAAATATCTTAGTTTTGTGTATGTGCATAAGAAACAGAGAACTCGTTGACGGGGGCAGTATTAAAGGGGGTGAAAAATATGGAAAGAGGAAGTCATTCTTTATTTTTCCAACAGCAATTTTTTAAGAAGCAACCTACCTTCCAGGTTACACTTAGTGGACATGGAGGCTCTGAGTTTACACTGTAAAAGTTTCAGATCCTCTTCAACTACTGATATTGCAGTCTGTGTCTAAAAATTGCAGAAGAGAAAAATATTCTTAAAAGTAAGAATTCTTGATAGTAAATAGTCTTATATTTACTATTCTTAATAATAAATACTCTACTTCTCAATATTCTTACTAGTAAGAACATTACTATCACAGGCACTTATAGTGCTGGTGCTTTAGTCACTTAGTCATGTCTGACTCCTGCGACCCCATGGACTGCAACCTGCCAGGTTCCCCTGTCTGTGGGATTTCTGAGGCAAGAATACTGGAGTGGGTTGCCATTTCTTTCTCCAGGGGATTACAGTACTCTATAAAAAGGATTATACCCGAGAAACGTCCATCATCTGCTTAATCTGATTTTTCACCTTCTCACTCCGGTCACCTAAAAAAAGAAAAAAAAAGGATTTCATTGCTCTTTCCTTCCTTACTGTTTAACTATATGTCCTTGATTTCCCCCAAACAATTACCATGTTCAAACATTCAAAGAAAAAACAAACTAACCAAAAGAACTGGATTAGGCTATTTGACTTCCAAGAGATTTGCAAAGTTAGATTGAAAAAATTAATGAATTCCCAGTCTGTACAGTAAAAACATCCATGCAGTTCTTGAGCAGGAAGGAATATGTGAAATATAGCTTTTCTTCTCTCTTGGACCCACCCGCCCCCAGTCAAATATCTTCTTTAGAAAGACTCCCTCCTCTCCTCTCCCCTGGAACCTGCTACCAGGTATAGTTTAAAACACTCCCAATTGGGCAACATTCAACCCGGGATTCAGTGTCTAGAAATACCTCCTTCATCAGTAAACACTGTTGCCCTTTAGCTTCCACTCTCATTGCTTAGTTTACAGCTCCCTGCGGCTCAGTACTTTGAAAACTGGTTGCGGCCCTAAAACCACAGAGCTACAGATACAGTAGATATGAAGCTGAGAAACAAGTTTCTCCTACTGAAGAATGTTCAGGATGCAGAGGAGTGAGACAGGACTGATGCTGCTCTGGCGCCAGTGCACATACCCAGCTCTCAATGGAATGGGAAAGCCATGTCAGTGTTTACCACATGCCTAGCTGTACTACGACCCAGTAACCACCTCGGCCCAGTGCACAAAGCCCTGTAGCCCTCAGTGTTCACGAGAGATTGGCTCCGGACTTCCTTCCCCACACCTCCCCCACAGGAAACCAAAACCTATGGATGCTCAAGTACTTTATATAAAATAGCACAACCTTTGAACATAACCGACACAGACCCTCCCACATATTTCACCTCTAGGTTACTTATAATACCTTATACAATGTAAATGCTAAGTAAACAGGTGCTGGCATGAAGCAAATTGAAACTCTGCTTTTTGGAACTTTACGAAATTTTTCTCCTCCCAATATTTTCAAAACGCAGTTCGCTAAATCTGCAGATGCAAACCCACAGATTTGGAGGGCTGACTGTACAAATTCAGTGACAGGCATCTACAGCTGGAACCCTTAATAGGAAATTCAGTCTGCAGAAAAAAGCATTGGTGTACTTAAAGACAAGAAGGCACAAAGAGGTCCAACCTCCCAGAAACCAATCGTACCTCCCACTTCTCCATTTGCTAATTCATCTGATTCACTTCCTCCTTTATTTTGATCCTCAGATTCAGATTCACAATCTAACCGATTCAACTGTGTAATGCAATTAGTCAAAGCCTAGAAAAGAAGCAATAGGATATTTATTAGAAACAGCCTCTCAATTTCAACTGCACAGATTTCATGAGAATTTATGAGAATTAAGCATGTATTCAAGAAAATGAACTCACATTAATATTATCATCTTTGTGAGTGAGAGCTACTTCTAGATCTTTCTGAGACTTCTCAAATGATCTGATTTGCTCACTGAGCTCAGCATGTGATTTACTCCAGTCTTTGATTTCTTGCTGCAACTGAAAAGTTAAAATACATGAATTTCCAAACATTATGTTTGCAGAGGAGGCAGCAGGACCACATGAACGAGACAGGGAAGCGGGGACCACATGAACGAAACAGAGAGAAACAGTGCTTCTCTCTGGCTTGTCACTATGAGCTATGGCTTTGGTAAAAGGAGAGGAGAGAGTGGCTCTAACACTCAGAACTGCAGTGAGAACCTAAGAGCTGTCAGGACATTGGTCTAGTGTACTGCATCCTGCAGAAAACTGCCACCAGTTCAAATAACTCACTTCCAGTAGGAACAGAAGGGCAATAGCTCACTGCCTACCAGGTCCAGACTCCACATCATGTAACCTTCTCTTGGTCAGAGAGGCAGTAACTCCTCAAAGGAGGGTAACAAATACCTAATTCTTTGGTCTAAGCAAATCCCTCGCCCCCTTGAGGCTACTCAAGTTAGTAACTGGTTGGTGCTGGATGAGACAAAGACTAAACATTCTGATAGCTACAGGGAATTGCATAAAACAGAAGACCCAGAACAGATGGAGAATGTATACATGCACTCAATCTGGGGAGCACAGTTTATACTTTGCATACCTAAAAATAGAATTCTGCATACATACTTCATTTTCTTAAAAACATATCCAAGAAGTAATAATACTTGGTTTTCTAGTTTAATCTATGATGCTAACTTTCCTTTACCTGCTCTTTCTTCTTCTTAAGTCTAGCATTTTCTTCTTGAACCCGATGGCATTCGGACTTCACTTTCTCTTCACTAAGTTTAGCTTCATTAAGGGCAATTTGAACCTAATGCAAAACACTGCTATTAGTGCAGTAATTCCAATGAAAAACACACAAAAAAGTTACACTTTCCCAATTAATTCATATGGTTTTGGTTTTTTGCATTTCCTAGCATACATCAATGTTTGCTCCTCAAAATACTAAGATATCATATTACTATCTTGCAGGAATTGTAGAGCATTACCTCTGAAAATTCTGAGGCATTCACTGAGATAACATCCTTTAACTTCTCTATAGATTTCTTATTTTCTGATATCTGCAATGGGGAAAAAAGGGCACAAAAATGTTTTAGGACTGCAGTAGAAACACTGGGATATATGATAAAAGGAAGAAACATTAACAAAACACATCCCAGTGCTATCCCCTAGGTACTGAGTAAAAGCAAACGATCCAATTTTGGCCTATGAGAAAAGTCAAGAATGTAGAAACATGAGGAAAGAAAATACTGAAGATATAAACGTTTCATACCATTCACAACTTTCCTAGTTATGACATAATGTGGTACATGATGGGATTAAAAAAGTCAAAGCAAAGAAAATGAAAAAAAAAATCGATTAGACCAGTTCAAATCAATGAATTTTCCTAGTGGTCAAGAAAAAAAATCCCAAAGTCACTTAAAACTTCTCTTGCTAAACTAAAAATGACTGCACTTGAGGGAGAAGAGCCAAATCTCAGAAATAGAATTCTAAAATTTACAAAGATACTCTGCCTTGTCACGGAGATGGAGCCTAACTCTTCATGCTTTAACTGTGGGTTGTGCACAGTAACCTTCTTCCAAAGAGTATACTATGCAAAGGATGGCGAAAGGGTTAATTTCATAGCAGAGAAACCTGTCAAATACTACCTCAGTCAGGTGATTAAGCTTAACTAGGTGTGCAATATATGGGAACATTCTCTATTATTTTTGCATTTTGTATGTAATTCGAAAAATGTTCAAGTATTTAAAGTTTATTTTTAGAAAC
This sequence comes from Bos grunniens, assembly GCF_055505025.1. NCBI lineage: Eukaryota > Metazoa > Chordata > Mammalia > Artiodactyla > Bovidae > Bos > Bos grunniens. Next base: position 54,963,242 of record NC_141180.1, read on the forward strand.
AAAACATGCAAAAATAAATCAAAACAAGGTACTAAGACCACACAAAGGGGCAACTATTTCTTCGTTGCTCTCCATGTTTCAAAGGGCAGGGCCAAGCAACGTGAAAATTACCCAGGGCAGAGGACAAAAAATGTTTTCTAGGCCCATAAAAATAGTAACTTGGGAAAATCCCACAAAAACGCACAAAAGTAGGTTCCACTTCCCTGACTTTCAATATGACTCTAGTTACAGCACAGGAAAATGCAGAGTTCATCTCACCCAACCTACAAAATAGTTCAAAAGCCAAATTATAGCAACACTTAACAGCAAAACTCTTACCAAGTCCTGATTCTTGGCATTCTGTTCTCTCTCAGACTCTAACATAGCGCGTAAACTTTTAGCTGTGTCTCCCAGAATTTCATTAGTTTCTTCAAGACTCTTGATTTTATCCTACCAAAAAATGGATTAAAAACAACCATTCATTACTTTTCTTTAGTTTTTAGAATGTAATCTCAAAAAGAAGAAATTTTTACCTTAAATTTAATTGCTTCATCAGAAAGAATCATGTTTTGTTTCTTGGTTTCTTGAACATGTTTCTTTGATTCCTTGATCTATATAAAATAAAGCATTCAAACTTTAGAAACATAAATTATAGAGCTATCAAAACTTATCTCCAAATAGGAGATCGCTGAGAAGAAAGCAGTAAGACATGTATGATGACTGCTTCATATTTGAAGGGTTTGTAGGAGATAATGAAACTTAAAAATATGATTTAAGAACACTGTAATAACTGAACCATAGGACAGGAGGAAATAACTCGAGACAGAACCACGAGGGGGAGAGGAAATCAAAGAATAATACCTTCTGCTCATAACTTGACAATTTTTGTACAAGTTCTGCGTTTTCTTTCATGATATTCTTCAACTTCTCAGAAATTTGCTGTTCAGTGACTAAAAAGGGTGGGAAATCCATAAAATTATCATGATCACTAAAAACTGAATTACCCAATGTATTAGCAGCAAAGACGTGTTATCTGGCACTTTGAGGTAAATGAACTTAGAACTATTATGCTTTTAAAAAGAAATCTGTGTTTAATAGCAATAAGGGTATAAACATATTACTAAAATTTAAGAAAAATATAATAATAACCCTTATTTCAATGAGATTCCACTTCAAATTTATTTCAAAGATAAGAAACATAGTAAAATGTTTTAGCTCAGTATCTTTCCCCTTCGTGGACATCTTTCTTCTCAGAAAATATGATCACTTCAAATATATTTCATTTGAAAATAGAAACAGAAAATGCAAGCATACTGACATAGCTCTATTCCTCAAATTATCTACTTAAATATTTACTGTATTGAATTAATCATTAGCACAGGAACATGTTCACAGGTAATAAATTGCATTACATCAACATCCAAAGTCAGTCTGCTCAAACTGAATCTTCTCCCTACACTCAATTTGTTCCACCTCATCTCCTCTCACCTACTAGCGTCACCATCTACTCTGTCATCTAAGCATACAACCCGGGATTAGTAAAATATTCAGGAATTAATCAGAGATCAGATGTCACCATTTCTACTTTCAGCTTACATAAAACTCAGATCAAATATCAACACTGAGGGTACAGCACAAAAACAAAATAAGCCTGAATATTTACCTTGATATACTCTACTCTTTACCTAAAAGAGAAAAAAATAAGCTTGATGTCAAGACATCTTACTAATAGAATTATTATAGTTCTTAACACAACAGTCAAATCATAACCAAATGAAAATTTAACAATGATTTGATTAAGCATAAGGATGCACAGGATTAAAAAATAGGAAAAGGCTAAAACATTTCAAATGTAATCGGTAGTGATATTTCATAACAGTTCCTGATGGATAAATGCACTAAGGTAAATACCTTATTTTTGCAATGAAAGACACATCCACGTATTCTTTAAATGAGCACCAATCTTAGTAAATGAGCACTTAAGTTCCATAATGGAAAGGGATTATGAGATATCTGAAAACTGCTAAGAGAGCAGATCTTAAAAGTTCCCATCCTAAGCAGGGAAAAAATCTTATAACTATGTATTGGTGATGGACTGTCAACTAGACTTTTGGCAATCATTTTGCAATATATACAAACATCAAATCATTATTTTACACACTTCAAACTAGTATATTACTTGTCTGTTATACTTCAATTTAAAAAAAGTGAAAAAGGAGTAACATTTTCCTGTTAAATACACTAATGCTTCATTTACCCAAAACCATTTATTTGACAGCCCCAAATAGCCAGAATGAGATCTAGAAACAAAGATAACTGAAAAAGACTTTGAGGAAACAAATTAAAGGCATAATCAGGGAACTAAGATATGCTTCTTCCACCAGAAAACATCTTAGAAATCCTAATCAAAGTTGGCTACTGGGTGAATTTAGAAATCAAATACATTAGACCATCTGATTTTCCCAACTCCCTAAAAATTGAGGTCATAAATCTAAAAGGGAAAAGACTGCAGAGGGAAAAGTCAGACAAGACTTAGCAACTAAACAACAACAAAAGGAAAATACACAAGCAACAAGAGAAATAACAGCCAGTATCTTCTAAATCATCCCCTAGTGTCAGCACTGAATTACAGAATAAAATCCAAGCAGTACTCAATTTTTTTAAAAAGTATACTGAATGTCTCTGTAACCTACTCCCTTTGTCAAACGTCATAAATGGTGATGAGATGCTCAGATCAGTCCACAAATCATCCACGATATCTCAGTATTATTATAGTATCTAACACCATTTTAATGATGCTCTCTACAAGAAACTCGGAGAAGGCAATGGCACCCCACTCCAGTACTCTTGCCTGGAAAATCCCATGGACGGAGGAGCCTGGTGGGCTGCTGTCTATGGGGTCGCACAGAGTCGGACATGACTGAGCGACTTCATTTTCACTTTTCACTTTAATGCATTGGAGAAGGAAATGGCAACCCACTCCAGTGTTCTTGCCTGGAGAATCCCAGGGACGGGGGAGCCTGGTGGGCTGCCTTCTACAGGGTGGCACAGAGTCAGACACGACTGAAGTGACTTAGCAGCAGCAGCTACAAAAAACTACATTCAGTTTCAACACAGAAATTAATGACAATTTCTCTAATGTCACAGCCTTGTTAATGAGAAAGTAAGCTTCCTTTATCCTCCTCTCACCCAAATCAATAGGTAGGAGAAAGCAGGAAGAAGCAAGAAACAGGCAACGAGAGTACGGAACGAGATCCCAAATGTTGAGACTGTGGGGCAGCAGTTAGCACATAAAGCCTACACAACCTTGCGTCAGAGGTTTTGAGATGGGAAAATCAAGACTAGAAAATAGAAAATGTTTTTGCTGTCTGTTCTCGCTCTTTTTTCCTTGTAGCTGAAGAAAAGCCCCATGAGATTTAAGGGGTCTTCACAACAATCCAGGCAAAAGACCTTTGTTTTAAAATCATTTTACAATCACTTGTGCAAGGAGAGAAAGCTTATTAACAGTGATATGTCTGAGAGAATTAGGAAACCAGAAGACTCAATTTTAGAAAGATAGGCATGCATCAAATGCTTCTGGCCACTTTAACTGCTAAGCTTCAACTGAAACCTTTTCATCTGCAAAGGTCATTTATACAGAATGATTTTTCCCCCAATTACATTAGATGACCATGAAACAGAATCGTTAAGTATGTATCTGTACGAGAATACATACACCTATAAGCATGAAAGACAAATTACACACAGAAAAGGACTCTAAGGAATAAAAATTTTAATGGTGTCTTTGGACACTACGTAATCTGTATTTCCAAATAAAAAGATGTTTTCTGAACACAACAGCATATGATCAAATTAGAAAATATGTGAAACATACATGTAAGGAAAAAGACTGAAAAATTATTTTTGATATATATTTTTACCATTTGCAGCATTTCTTCTGTGCATATATACCTTTTTACATAATAAACAGTTTATCTACACTATAAAGTCTTGGTTGTGGCTTTCTTCCACTTAACATTGAATTGTGAGCATTTTCTGTGCCCCAGTGTCTTTGAAATACATAAATTTTAAGAGCTGCCTAATATCTCATTATATGGATGTACGATAATTTAATAACCTGCCCCCACAACAGATCATTTAGGTTCTGTCAAGTTTCCACTCTAATTAATATGGTTCCATTTTTAACACCCCGTATATACTTTATGACTGGTTATTTCTTTAGGATAGATTACTTGACATGGTATTATACTATACAAAAGGACATGAACATTTTTAAGGCTTCTGATTTATAAACTAAAGTTTCCCCACTGAGATTATACACATGTCATCTTGTTCACCTAAGTCTTTACCAACAAAGATTACACTGAATTATTTTATAATGTTAGCTTGGATTATAAGCATTCATTTGAGTTCAAGTCAGTAATTAAAAGCAAAAGGGCCAGTGATATTCCTGTTTTAATGAGTCTAAAGGTATAAATTAATTTACTCACAGCAAGGACAGTTCTCCAGAAGAAAACAGCAAATGAAACAATTCCTAAGGAGGCAGTGATAAGTACAGGCTTCCATGGCAGTCCATAAAAATCAGGCCCAGGCTGGACATCATCAGGCAATGCAGCAAGGAGCTGGAAGAGAAACATTAGAAATAGTGGGAAACCTGAAAGGAATTTACAATAAAGCATCACAAAGAATCATCCACAGAAATCTAATTCTATCTCCATTAGACCGAGATCCCCTGAACGTTCTTCAGTATTTCCACTGCTTAAATAAAAAGAAGATATTGGCAGCCTCCTCTTTTCTGTTTGCTTGAAGTCTTTTTAAACATTATAAATCTCAATCTCTTTATGTGGCGCATATATTTCCATTTCGCAACAGTCTCCAAAACACCATTTTGCCCAACACACGGCTAGAATCCCTCTGGATCACCCTTTTTCTCTTAGTTGATTTGTATGATTTGAGAAGCCACATTAAAAAAAAACAAACACGAAACATTACTATAGAAGTTTTTTACGGGTGCTAATAAAACAAGAGTGATAATGAACACCACAAACAATTAGCTTTTCCTCTGAGATCTTAAGTCTTAACTGTTTTCTACTTACATAAAGACAAACACTGAGAAACCTCAAACAGTTCCTGATAACTGGTCTAGATAGACCGCTCTGAATTTTAACTGGTTCCTAGAAACTCTGTTTCATTACAAACAGGGCATTACACTCCTCTCCGCTTCTATTTTCTGTTGTACTGACCCCATCCCCCAACGGTGTCATGGGTCAAGTGAAAAGGACCCGCAGGGACGTGATGCTCGCTTATTTTGACCACGACTGTACAATGGCAACCCACTCCAGTACTTTTGCCTGGAAAATCCCATGGACGGAGGAAGCCTGGTGGGCTGCCGTCCATGGGGTCGCGAAGAGTCGGACACGACTGAGTGACTTCACTTTCACTTTTCACTTTCATGCATTGGAGAAGTAAATGGCAACCCACTCCAGTGTTGTTGCCTGGAGAATCCCAGGGACGGGGAAGCCTGGTGGGCTGCCGTCTATGCGGTCGCACAGAGTCGGACACGACTGAAGTGACTTAGCAGCAGCAGCAGTACAGTCGAAAGCAACACACTCCCTGCCACATCGTAAGTACTCAATTTTAAAAAATGAAAACGCCACAAAACCTTCTTAAATACATTCCCACTATCTCCTTAAACAGCACCGGAACGTCCTGCCCGCCCCCGGCTGACACACTATTTCTCCTCCGCCCGGTCAGGGCACCCACTCCGCTCAGAACTGGTCCACCCGCCTGCCAGAGCTGGGGGAGAGGGCCGTCACCTCCAGGAGCCTGGCTATGAGTGCTGCGTAGAGCCCCGACAGGGGTCCCAGAAGCTCCGGGTCCCCCGAGGAAGAGGTAACAGAAGGCACAGTGGCAGGTACTGAGTCCATCGTGACGGGACAGCGGAGCGCGGCCGACGCTTCCCGGTGGGACAGCACCAAAACCCCTATCACCGCTTCCTCCTTCGGAAAAGACCCGGCTCAGGGGGCGGAAACTCGGACTGAACTTCGCCTTCCTCGGCCGCTGGCACTTTTGCCCCGCGCCTCCTAGAAAACACGTCATAATACACGGCCCCTGGCGGAAGTACCCATGCCTACGGGGGCCGGGCCTGCAGGGGGCGGGGCCACGGCGGAAGAAACCACCGGTCGAGCCGGGCGGGATGAAAAGCAAAGACACCGAGTAACAGGAGGGGGAGACGGAACGGCTCAGCAACTGCGAGAGAAAGCGCGATTCCCTCGGCCCGGGAGTTTCGAGGACAATCAGCTGAGGCTGGGGGAAAGGAGAAAGGTGGCCCATTCACGCCTGCCCAGAACTGGACCCTTTTATCTCCAGGTGCTGAGACGCCAGCCGCTCCCGGTCCCTCTGACGGACCACCCTCCGCCTCGGCCGCGACGTAGGGCCAGGTTCCTTCCCGGCCCTCTGCGGTCTCCGGCTCACTTTTTCCCTTTCAGGCTTCCTAATGTTCGTAATGCGCCCACGTTCTCGCTGATGCCCCTCTAAGAAATATAATTCTAGGGAATCTTGTCATTACACTTATGCCAGCGGGGTCAGTTCTGAGTCCCACTTTTTTACCGTTTTAGGATTTGTGGAAAAGGACAAGCAACAGTCTGGAAATCGCGTTCTAAGGGTGGAAGATAATAAAAATATTTAACCCTGAGGGGTGGAGGGGCTGACGTTTTTAGATGTTTAAAGATATGTATGTTTATGGGTTGAATATAAAGTCAATTCAGAAGAACAATTAAGCAGGGAAAGCTAGAAATAGAAGCGGGGGTAGTGGGCAAAGGCATGCTCCATAATTTAAAAAGTATGGTACTGGCCCAAGAATACATACAGACAGACCATGGAACAGGACAGATTTTTTAGAAATAGACCGAACTACATTGGCAATTTATAGTACAGTAAGATTCAGCTGTGAGAAAAACAGACTTTTTAACAAGTGGCATTGACATACCTAGATAACCAAGTAGAAAATAATAAAAATGGGATTTTTTTTTTTTCTCACTGTCCACAAGGATAAATTCCAACTAGGTCAGAAACCTGAATGTAAAAATGAGAACAAGTAAGTACAAGAAAAAATACGGATGAATTTCTTGATTAGTCAGTTGAGTTCAGTCACTCAGTCCTATCCGACTCACTGCAACCCCATGGACTGCAGCTCTCCAGCCCTCCCTAACATCACCAACTCCCTGAGCTTACTCAAACTCATATCTATTGAGTCGGTGATGCCATCCAACCTCTGTCCTCCCCTTCTCCCGCCTTCAGTCTTTTCCTGTATCAGGGTCTTTTCAAATGAGTCAGTTCTTCGCATAGATGGTCAAAGTATTGGGGCTTCAGCTTAAACATCAGTCTTTCCAATAAATATTCAGGACTGATTTCCTTTAGGATGGACAGGTTTGACCTCACAGTCCAAGGGACTCTCAAGAGTCTTCTCCAACACCACAGTTCATAAGCATCAATTCTTTGGCGCTCAGCTTTCTTTATAGTCCAACTCTCACATCTATCCATGACTACTGGAAAAACCATAGCTTTGACTAGACAGACCTTTGTTGGCAAAGTAATGTTTCTGCTTTTTAATATGCTATCTAGGCTGTCTTAACTTTTCTTCCAAGAAGCAATTTAGTGTAGTTCAGTTGCTCAGTCATGTCCAACTCTTTGTGACCCCATGAACCGCAGCATGCCAGGCCTCCCTATCCATCACCAACTCCTGGAGTTTACCCAAACTCATGTGCATTGAGTTGGTGATGCCATTTAACCATCTCAGCCTCTCTCGTCCCCTTCTCCTCCTGCCTTCAATCAGAGTCTTTTCAAATGAGTCAGCTCTTTGCATCAGGTGGACAAAATACTGGGAGTTTCAGCTTCAACATCAGTCCTTCCAATGAACACCCAGGACTGATCTCCTTTAGGATGGACTGGTTGGATCTCCTTGCAGTCCATCTGTGGAGCTCCACCACAGTCCAGAACTGTGGTGTTGAAGAAGACTCTTGAGAGTCCCTTGGACTGTGAGATCAAACCTGTCCATCCTAAAGGAACTCTATTCTTCGGCGCTCAGCTTTCTTTATAGTCCAACTCTCACATCCATACATGACTACTGGAAAAACCACAGCCTTGACTAGTCGGACCTTTGGCGACAAAGTAATGTCTCTACTTTTTAATATGCTGTCTAGGTTGGTCATAACTTTTCTTCCAAGGAGTAAGCGTCTTTTAATTTCATGGCTGCAATCACCATCTGCAGTGATTTTGGAGCCCAAAAATATAAAGTCAGCCACTATTTCCACTGTTTCCCCATCTATTTCCCATGAAGTGATGGGACCGGATGCCATGATCTTAGTTTTCTGAATGTTGAGCTTTAAGCCAAATTTTTACTCTCCACTTTCACTTTCATCAAAAGGCTCTTTAGTTCTTCTTCACTTTCTGCCCTAAGGGTGGTGTCATCTGCATATCTGAGGTTATTGATATTTCTCCCGGCAATCTTGATTTCAGCTTGTGCTTCTTCTGGCCCAGCGTTTCTCATGATGTACTCTGCATATACGTTAAATGAGCAGGGTGACAATATACAGCCTTGACATACTCCTTTTCCTATTTGGAACCAGTCTGTTGTTCCATGTCCAGTTCTAACTGTTGCTTCCTGACCTGCATACAGGTTTTTCAAGAGTCAGGTAAGGTGGTGTGGTATTCCCATTTCTTTCAGAATTTTCCACAGTTTATTGTGATCCACACAGTCAAAGGCTTTGGCATAGTCAACAAAGCAGAAATAGATGTTTTGCTGGAACTCTCTTGCTTTTTCCATGATCCATCAGAAGTTGGCAATTTGATCTCTGGTTCCTCTGCCTTTTCTAAAACCAGCTTGAACATTTGGAAGTTCATGGTTCATGTATTGCTGAAGCCTGGCTTGGAGAATTTTGAGCATTACTTTACTAGCGTGTGAGATGAGTGCAATTGTGTGGTAGTTTGAGCATTCTTTGGCATTGCCTTTCTTTGGGATTGGAATGAAAACTGACCTTTTCCAGTCCTGTGGCCACTACTGAGTTTTCCAAATTTGTTGACATATTGAGTGCAGCACTTTCACAGCATCATCTTTTAGGATTTGAAATAGCTCAACTGGAATTCCATCACCTCCACTAGCTTTGTTCGTCATGATACTTCCTAAGGGCCACTTGACTTCACATTCCAGGATGTCTGGCTCTAGGTCAGTGATCACACCATCGTGATTATCTGGGTTGTGAAGATCTTTTTTGTACAGTTCTTCTGTGTATTCTTGCCATCTCTTCTTAATATCTTCTGCTTCTGTTAGGTCCATACCATTTCTGTCCTTTATTGAGCCCATCTTTGGATGAAATGTTCCCTTGGGATCTCTAATCTTCTTGAAGAGATTTCTAGTCTTTCCTATTCTATTGTTTTCCTCTATTTCTTTGCATTGATTGCTGAGGAAGGCTTATCTCTCCTTGCTATTCTTTGGAATTATGCATTCAACTGGGTATATCTTTCCTTTTCTCCTTTGCTTTTCACTTCTTTTCTTTTCACAGCTATTTGTAAGGCCTCCTCAGACAGCCATTTTGCTTTTTTGGATTTCTTTTTCTTGGGGATGGTCTTGATCCCTGTCTCCTGTACAGTGTCACAAACCTCCATCCATAGTTCATCAGGCACTCTATCAGATCTAGTCCCTTAAATCTACTTCTCACTTCCACTGTATAATCATAAGGGATTTGACTTAGGTCATACCAGCAGATGTTGGCAATTTGATCTCTGGTTCCTCTGCCTTTTCTAAATCCAGCTTGAACATCTGGAAGTTCATGGTTCACATACTGTTGAAGCCTGACTGGGGAACTTTGAGCACTACTTTACCAGCGTGTGAGATGAGTAAAATTGTGCTGTAGTTTGAACATTCTTTGGCATTGCCTTTCTTTGGGACTGGAATGAAAACTGACCTTTTCCAGCCACCTTTTCCTGTGGCCACAGCTGAGTTTTCCAAGTTTTCTGGCATATTGAGTGTAGCACTTTCACAGCATCATCTATTAGGATTTGAAATAGCTCAACTGGAATTCCATCACCTCCATTAGCTTTGTTCATAGTCACGCTTCCTAAGGCTTCGCATTCCAGGATGTCTGGCTCTAGGTGAGTGATCACACCATCATGATTATCTGGGTGGTGAAGATCTTTTTTGTACAGTTCTTCTGTGTATTCTTGCCACCTCTTCTTAATATCTTCTGTTTCTGTTAGGTCCATACCATTTCTGTCCTTTATTGAGCCCATCTTTTCATGAAATATTCCCTTGGTATCTCTCATTTTCTTGAAGAGATCTCCAGTCTTTCCCATTCTATTGTTTTCTTCTATTTCTTTGCATCGATCACTGAGGAAGGCTTTCTTATCTCTCCTTGCTATTCTTTGGAACTCGGCATTCAAATGGATGTATCTTTCCTTTTCTCCTTTGCCTTTCGCTTCTCTTCTTTTCACAGCTATTTGTAAAGCCTTCTCATACAACCATTTTGCCTTTTTGCATTTCTTTTTCTTGGGGATGAGTCTTGATCCCTGTCTCCTGTACAATGTCACGAACCTCCGTCCATAGTTCTTCAGGCACTCTGTCTATCAGATCTAATCTCTTGAATCTATTTCTCACTTCCACTGTATAATCGTAAGGGATTTGATTAAGGTCATACGTGAATGGTCTAGTGGTTTTCCCTACTTTCTTCAATTTAAGTCTGAATTTGACAACAAGGAGTTCATGATCTGAGCCACAGTCAGCTCCCAGTCTTGTTTTTGCTGACTGTATAGAGCTTCTCCATCTTTGGCTGGAAAGAATATAATCAATCTGATTTCGGTATTGACCATCCAGTGATGTCCGCATGTAGAGTCTTCTCTTGTGTTGTTGGAAGAGGGTGTTTGCTATGACCAGTGCATTCTCATGGCAATACTCTATTAGCCTTTGCCCTGCTTCATTCTGTACTCCAAGGCCAAATTTGCTAGTTACTCCATGTATTTCTTGACTTCCTACTTTTACATTCCAGTCCTGTATAATGAAAAGGACATCTTTTTTGGGTGTTAGTTCTAGAAGGTCTTGTAGGTCTTCATAGAACTGTTCAAATTCAGCTTCTTCAGCTTTACTGGTTGGGGCATAGGCTTGGACTACTGTGATACTGAATGGCTTGCCTTGGAAACAAACAGAGGTCATTCTGTCATTTTTGAGATTGCATCCAAGTACTGCATTTCAGACTCTTTTGTTGACTATGATGGCTACTCCATTTCTTCTAAGGGATTCTTGCCCACAGTAGTAGGTATAATGGTCATCTGAGTGAAATTTCAGTCCATTTTAGTTTGTTGATTCCTAAAATGTCGATGTTCACTCTTGCCATCTCCTGTTTGACCTCTTCCTTCCCTTGATTCATGGACCTAACATTCCAGGTTCCTACGCAATATTGCTCTTTACAGCATCGGACATTACTTCCATCACCAGTCACATCCACAACTGGCTGTTGTTGCTTTGGCTCTGTCTCTTCATTCTTTCTGGAGTTATTTCTCCACTGATCTCCAGTAGCATATTGGGCACCTACTGACCTGGGGAGTTCATCTTTCAGTGTCCTATCTTTTTGTCTTTTCATAATGTTCATACTTGGGGTTCCCAAGGCAAGAATACTGAAGTGGTTTGCCATTCCCTTCTCCAGTAGACCACATTTTGTCAGAACTCTCCACCATGACCCATCCGTCTTGGGTGGCCCTACACAGCATGGCTCATAGTCATTGAGTTAGACAAGGCTGTGGTACATGTGATTGAATTGGTTAGTTTTCTTGATTACTAGGAGTGAGGAAAACATTCCTAATTATGTCTCAAGATCTAAAAGAAAAGATTTGTGAACTTGATTACTTAGAAATTAAAAAAAAAAAAAGAGCATCCAGCCCTTGGACTAAAATAAGCAAAGTTTGATAGTGAAAACCGGAGGAAAAAATTATTTGAAATTTATTACAAAGGGTTAGTATTCCTAAAGAATAAAGAACTTTACAAATAGAGAAGCTGGCCAGCAAGCCTGCAGAAAAAAATGAAGATAGTCCTCAGGAAAGAAGTAGGAAGAGAAGAGCTCACAGACATAGGGAAACATGCTCTGTCTCACTCATAATAAAAGAAGTACAAATTAAACCTATATTGAGATACCATTTCTCACTTCTATTGGCAAAATCCAAACATTTAACAACATACTCTTTTAGTGAGAGAATGCAGAGGAAATGGGTATTCTCATACATTACTGATCATTATACAAAATGATACAAACCCCTATGAACAAGAATCTAGCAACATCTCCCCAAAACTACCTGTGTAATAACCTCTGACACAACAATCCCACTTCTAAAGATCTGTCTCAAAGATATTAGAACCAGAATAACAAATGCTAGAAAGATATATGTACAAAGCCTTATTATAATAACAAAAGATTGGAAATAACCAAACTGTCCAATGACAGAACAACTGTTGAATACATTAAAATATACGGCTGACCACTGAACAACACAGAGGTTAGGGGTACTAACCCTTGGTGCAGTCAAAAATCCCCATATATTTCACAGTTAGTGGGCTCTCCTTAGGCAAGAGTCCTCCTGCCTCCGAGGATTCAACCAACTGTGGACTGTGTAGCACTGTAGTATGCATTTAGTGGAAAAAAAAGCAAACATGTATAAGTAGGGATCCAGGCAATTCAAACTTGGATTGTTCAAGGGTCAACTGTAGTATGAAACTGGAAAAAAGAAATGAAATAATTCTATATACCGCTAGGGTTTGATTTCATATATATATATGTGCGTGTGTGTGTGTGTGTGTGTGTGTGTGTGTGTATAAATATAAAAGAGAAGAATATATATATATATATAAAAGAGAAGAATTTTAGGTAAAACTGACATGTAATAAACTATGCTTATTTAAAGCGCACAATCTGATAAGTTCTGACAGACGAATACATCTATGAAAACATCACATTCAAGATAATGAACATACCCTTCACCTCCAAAAGTCTCATCATCCCCTTGGTAATCCCACCTCCTGCCACTTGTCACTCCTCCCTGCCCCCAAGCAGAATTTCAGTCTTAATTGATTAGTCTGCATTTCCTAATGTTTTATATATATGGAATAATTCACTATGTATTCTATTTTCTCTGGCTTCTCTCACTCAGTATAACTTGAGATTCATTTGTGTTGCTGCATAGATCAATAAGTCATTACTATTTTACTGCTGAGTAGCATTTCATTGTATGGATAAACCACAATTAATTTACTTACTAACCAGCTGATGGACATTTTTTCCCCTCCACTTTTTGACTTTTGCAAACTGAGCTGCTACAAACCTTGATATACAAGGCCTTCTATGGATGTATAATTTGTGCTTGGTAGAAGAATGGCTAGATCATTTGACAGGTGTATGCCTACCTTTCTAAGAAACTGACCAACTATTTTCCAAGGTGGTGGTACCATTTTATATCCCCATGTGCAGTCCCTCCACATCTTCCCCAAAACTTGGGGAAGTGTTTTTAATTTCAGTCATTATTTAGTCATGATGGTTTAAATTTGCATTTCCCTCATAATTAATGATGTTAAGCTTTTTATTTTTTTAAAGTGCTTATTTGCTATCCACATCTTTTTTGGTGAACTGTTATTTTACTGGCCTATGTTTTTTCTTAGTGAATTTTGAGAGTTCTTCATATAATTGGGATATAAGTCCTTTATTAGATACATGCTTTGTAATGACTCCCTTCTAGTCTGTGGCTTGATGTGGTTAATTTTAAGCCCAGCATCTTTTTTTTTTTTTCTATTTATCCCATCTGTTTTTTGTTCCCTTTTTCCTCTTATTCTACCTTCTTTTAGATCGTCTTTTTAATGATATTAATTATCATCTTTGTTGATTTATTAAGTGATTTATTAAGTGTATTCCTTGTTTTGTTGTTTTAGCGGCTGATTTAGAGTTTATACTATACTATATGTGCGTGTGCTTAGTTGATTGGTCGTATCTAACTCTTTGCGATCCCATGGGTTGTAGTCTACCAGGCTCCTCTGTTCATGGCTTTCTGCAGGCAAGATTACTGGAGTGGGTTGCCATCCCTTTCTCCACGGGATCTTCCCCACCCAGGGATCAAACCCAGATCTCCTGCATTGCAGGTGGATTCTTTACTGTCTGATCCACCAGGGAAGCCCATACTATACTATACACCTATACTATTATACTATACATCTTTAAATGATCAATGATCACAGTCTACGTTCAAGTGATACTGTACTACTTCATGTATGCAATAAGACTTCTACAAGTTATCACCTTTTCTCTCTCTCCTGATCAATAGTATAAATACTATTGTTGTCATATATATTATTCTTTACATATTTTGTAAACCCCATTATACACTGATAATATTTTTCTTTAAACAGAAAATTAACTTTTAAAGATATTTAAATAATAAGATAATGGTTTTATATATTTAGCCATATATACCTACCATTTCTGGCATTCATCACTACTCTGTGTAGGTTCATTATATCCGTCTCTTGTCATTTTTCTTATGCCTAAAGGTTTTCCCTTAACATTTCTTATGGTGCAGGTATCCTGGTGAATTTTTTCAGCTCTTGTATATTGAGGTAGGGGGGCGGGGAAAGAGTCTTCATTTTTGAAAAATATTTTGCTGCATATAATGTTGGAGATCAACAGTATTTCTCAAGTATATTAAAAGATATTATTCTACTATATTCTCTCATGTCTTGTTCCCAATAAGAAATCTGATGTCAATGTTATCTTGGTTTCTAAAATATCTCTTTTCTCTGGCTAATACTGCTCTTTATCACTTAACTTTGTGCAATCTGATTATTATATATGTCCATTTGATCCCTGGGTCAGGAAGATCCCCTGGAGGAGGAGATGGCAACCCACTCCAGTATTCTTTCCTGAGAAATTCTGTGGACAGAGGAGCCTACTAGACTATACTCCATGGGGTCACAAAGAGTTGGACATGATGAGCAACTGAGCACAAGCACATATCTTTGTGTAGTTTTTTTCATGCTTTTCATACTTGAGTTTCACTGAACTTTTTGGCTCTGTAGGTGCAGCTTTTATAAAGTTTAGAAATTTTTCATCCTTTATTTCCTCAAATAATTTTCTGAACACCTCTCTATCCTTTCCTCCAGGGATTCCAGTTAAACGTATTAGATTGCTTGAAAAGTGTCCCCACAGCTCACTGATAATCTGTTCAGTTTTCTTTTTTCCCCCTATCCTTTTAGATGTCTTCTATTGCTGTATCTTCAAGTTCACTAATCTTTTCATCAACGATGTCTAGTCTAGCATTAATCCCACACAGTATATTTTCACCAGAGGCGTTTCATCTCTAGAAGTCTGACTTGATCTTTTCCAAAAAATATTTTTCATGTCTCTACATTAACTTTTTAAATATCTGAAACATGGCAGTAATAACTGTTTAATACCATCATATAATTCTAACATCTCTGACAGTTCTTTGTTGGCTTTGGCTGATTTTTCTCATTATCACAGGTCATCTTTTCTTGCCTCTGCACGCCTGATAATCTTTGACAGGATGCCATACTTTGTGAATAAATGTGATGGTCAATTTTTTACATCAGTTTGACTGATCCTAGGGTACCCAGTGGCAGCCCACTCCAGTACTTTTGCCTGGAAAATCCCATGGACGGAGGAGCCTGGTGGGCTGCAGTCCATGGGGTCACTAAGAGTTGGACAAGACTGAGCGACTTCACTTTCACTTTTCACTTTCATGCACTGGAGAAGGAAATGGCAACCCACTCCAGTGTTCTTGCCTGGAGAATCCCAGGGACGGGGGAGCCTGGTGGGCTGCGTCTATGGGGTCACACAGAGTCGGACACGACTAAAGTGACTTAGCAGCAGCAGCAGAGTACCTAGATTAAATGTTATTTGGGGCTATGTCTTTGTGTGTTTCCAGATGAGATTAGCATTTGAATTGATACAATAAGTAAAGTAGATTGGCTTCCTCACTGTGAGTGGGGATCATTCAATCCATCAAGGCCCTGAAGACAACAAAATGCAGAAGGAAAAATTTGTCCCTTCCTTCTTGATTGCTCAAGCTGGAACATCAGTCTTCTGCTCCTGGTGCTCCTGGTTCTCAGGCCCTCAGACCAAGGGAAGAATCAGTTCCCCTGGTTCTCAGGTCTTTGGACTTGGACTGATTACAGCCCAACTTTACAGGGTCTCCAGCTTGCAGACTGCAGACTGTGGGACTTCTTAGCCTCCATTTGTAACTCAATTCCTTAAAATAAATCTCTTCTTGTATGTATATCCTACTGGTTCTGCTTCTCTAGAGAACCCTGACTAATACACCAGATATTCTTAAGCTTTGTTCTGGGAGGCAGGTAAATTGCTGGGGAACAGTTTGGTTCTATTGAGTCTTGCTTTTAAGATTTGTTAAGGAGGACATGAACAGCATTTAGGCTGAGGCAAGAACCTTCTGAGACTCTACCCAATTCCCTTAGAATTACGAGGTACTATTTCTGGCCCTGTGTCAGCAACTGTCTCTTCTACTCACTAAATCAAGGTCACTCTCTGCCCTTAAGTCGTCTGTCACCCTCATGTGTGATCAGTACTCTGGTGAATACTCGGGCCTTTGGGAAATCCCCAGGGCTCGCTCTCTGTGTAGCTCTCCTCTTGGGCTTCCACCTTGTGAATCCAGGCTGCTTTGCTTCTCCTGGACTTTCAGCTCCATTTCCTCAGTTCAGGGGTTCTCCTCTCTGTGCCACAGCCTGGGAAGTCTCTCAACGCAGTGAGATGTGACAATGGTAAACCTCATGGCGTCTGTTCTCCAGCTTTCAGAAGCTACTGTTCTTTGTTGCCTGATGACTTGAAAACTGTTGTGTCATGTATTTTGTCTCAGTTTTTTTCTTTTTAGCTGTTTTAGTTGGCAGAGTAAAGCTGGTATCTATAAATCTACCTTGGCTAGATGCAGAAAAGTGAAAGTCGCTGAGTCGTGTCTGACTCTTTGCGAACCCCATGGACTGTGTAGCTCACAGGGCTCCTCTGTCCGTGGGATTCTCCAGGCAAGAATACTGGAGTGGGTTGCCATTTCCTTCTTTAGGGGAATCTTCCTGATCCAGGGATTGAACATGCATCTCTTATGTCTCTTGCATTGGCAGGCAAGCTCTTTACCACTAGCACCACATAGAAAGCCCAGATGCAGAAATCACTTGCTTATTTTTTAATGGCAGGGCAGATAATGAAATTAATTTTAAAATTACCTATAGAGGAACATATCAACAGGTTGGATGGAAATAGGACAAAAGTTAGACTTCTCTGAACAGACTTTGTTCTACAAATTGACTTTGGCTCTTGTAAATTTGTTAGAAAATTAGAAAATTTAAAAATCTTTTTTAAAAAAAATCCCTAAAAATTGAAAGCAAAAATGAAACAATTAAGCTAACTATGTCAACTTAATAGCAGGACAACATAAAAGGATTATTTTCAAGGATACCCCAGTGGGATACAGGTTAAAGACAAAATGAGCTGCAAAATACCCTTGCAATATTTTCAGCAACACATTGTGGGTGGTAGTGTTGATATGGTATTTTTAATACTGTTATGTGAATATTGTAAAATAAGATAAATAATTATGTTGATGTCATTAAAAACTGGGATTTCCAACATCGGAGGAAAAAAATACAATATCAGATAGATGTGCTTAAGTAAAATTCCATTAGCATCTGGAACTCTGATTGGGAATATCTAAATGGCATCATAATGAACAGTCACACAAAAAACCTCCCTTATATCCTAGCTTTGTCCTCTGAAAAGGCCTAGAAATGATGGCCAACTCTAAAGCGGTAAGTGATCTTAGTATCCAGAATGTTGCCTCTGAATACCATTTCCCAGTGAAAGGAAAAAAAGACTCTTTAGAGAAATAGCTCCTTCAAGATTTGGGCAGGAAATGTACAAAATGAGCTTGGAACATCTTGTTACACTAGAAAGCAAGAAAGGTATCAATGACCATGAGATGACGGCAAAAGAGCCCAGGAGCAAAGCTAAAGAGGCTCCCAGTAACCAAAAATGGGAGAGATGGAGCATTGATAAGAATAACAACTATTGTGGGTTATAACAAACCAAATACTTTAAAATTCATGCATCATAATGATTCTTAGAAAAGAGAAGAAACACACATAAACCTTTGGGGCATCTTTGGATAATGCTGGTAAGACAACTCATTATTTTGAAAACTACTTAAACAGAAAGAATCAAATATTTATACTGCCTTAACTATACAAACCAATCTCAGTATAAAGAACAGTTGATTATTAAGTTTCTCTTTGTAGAAGTGTCCCAACCTTTAAATGATGTGGGAACGCTATAAGTAGACAGTTACCATTCTACAGCCTATAATACAGACATTCTAATCAATGTCACCAATTGCTAGTAACATGAAGAAAAAGAGGGACATCCAGACAACAGATGCCTCCTGATGGAAGTATACAAACATCTTTTATTAAGTATTCCTGCCAAACAAAAATGAAACTGAATCTGGACTCCCAATATGACTAAGCAATTACCAAGAAATATAAACAACAAGGGAAAATGTTCAATTGTACTAGAGGAATGCAGTTAGCAAAACCCACACTATGGTACTTCCTAGCAGCCAAACAAACCTGTCTCTTTAATGAATACACTGAACTAACAAATAAAATACAACAAACAAACAAAAAGAAGACATGTACAGACTGAGTTAACTAATCTGATACTTGCCCTGCCACTGAAAATAACTAGAAAACTGGACAAAATTTATAGGAAAAAAAAAAAGTTTTTCAGGTAGAGAACAAGAGGTAACACACAATTGTGACTCCTGAGGAAAGGCTAACACATTAGTTAAGCCCTGTGATCACCCAACTTTTTACCTGGAGGTACTTTCTAGACAGCAATATAGGGAAGGTAAGCAGAATATACCAATCTTGCCAAGGAGGCAGAGATCAGAGTTCAGGGAGGCTGAGGTGCCTGACACATGTACGGACAGTTACGGGGAAAGATGAGAACTACAGAGAAAAAAGAGTTTTAGGAATCTGCAAGGATGTCTCCTTCAGTCGTGGGCTAAATTCAAAGCAGCACCTGTATAAGCAAGATTCCGCGAGGATCAGCAAAGAACAACTACAGGCAAAAAGAACAACTTACAAGGAGGCTGGAAGCTGAACAATTTCCAGTTAATGCAGGGCTGGGAGACATCTGTATTCCAGCTAGTCAGCATGAATTGACCTTAATGAATGCTCAGGGCATTTAGTAGATTCCAGAAGAATAACATCATTACAGTAGGGAAACACTAGCCCTGGAGTAAATACTACTATACACACTATACCTCGCAACAAATCTTAAAAATAAGTCTAGAAAGGATCAAGCAGATCTTCAAATAGCTTAACAGTCTAGAAAAACAAACTTCAACACTTTTTTAAAGGAACCCACCAAAATACAGGCACCCATCATTCACATTCCCAGTGCCTAGTATTCAAAAAGAAAAACAATCAAACCAAAAAAAAAAACCAAAAACACAAAACCTCTAGACATGAAAAAAAGCAGAAAAATGTATCCCATTTAAGAGATAAGTCAACCTACAAAAATAGACCAAGAAATTGCAAGAGATGACAGAATGTTAGCTTTGCTGCTGCTGCTGCTAAGTCGCTTCAGTCGTGTCCGACTCTGTGCGACCCCATAGACGGCAGCCCACTAGGCTCCTCTGTCCCTGGGATTCTCCAGGCAAGAACACTGGAGTGGGTTGCCATTTCCTTCTCCAATGCGTGAAAGTGAAGTCTCTCAGTCGTGCCCGACTCTTAGCGACCCCATGGACTGCAGCCTACCAGGCTCCTCCGTCATTTGCCAGGCAAGAGTACTAGAGTGGGGTGTCATTGCCTTTAAGGGGCTTTAAAAGAATCATTTAAAAATATATTTAAGAAATTTTTTTTTAATGACCATACTGAGGAGAGAAATGGAAGATATAAAATAAAACTAAGTGGAACTTTTAGAGCTAAAAAATAAAATAACCAAAATCAAAATTTTACCTGATGGCTTAAGAGCAGATAAGATACCACAAAAGATCAATAACTTAAAGTAGCAACAGGAAATACTTAAATTACATAAAAAGTACTTAAAGTACATAAAAAGACTAAATAACAACAACAACAAAGAACAGAGCCTCAGTGACCTGTGGAACTACATAAAATGAGCTAACATAAATACAGTTAGAGTCCTAGAAAGAGAGGCAAGAGAAGGATGAACACAAAAATTTTTGAAAAAAATGTGAAAACACAGAACTGCATACAGAAAGGGTGAATTTTACTAGATATAAATTATGCTTTAATTAATCTGACTTTTTAAAAAGGTGTTTATTTATAGATGACATGGTCATCTACACAGAGAATCCTATGAAATCTACACCCCCCCCTTAGAAATAATAGATAATTTAGTAAGATAATAAGTAAGGTCAGTACAAAAAATTCAACTGTATTTCTACATATCAGCAAAAAATTGCAAACAAAATGTAAAAAAAAATACCATTTAGAACATCAAGAACCATGAAATACCTGGCATACATAAACAAAATATGCATGAAACTTGTACACGGCAAAGTACAAAGCCCTGTTGAGAGAATACAAAGATCTAAATGAATGCAGAGATGAACTTAGTTCATCTTCATTAGAAGCCTTAATATTTATTGATACCAGTTCTTCCCAAATTCATCTATGGATTCAGTATAAGAACAATCAAACGCTCAGCATGCTTTTTTGTAGCAAGTGGTAAGTTGATTCTAAACTTTATATGAAAATGCAAAGGAAATGCAGGGACCAAAACAATTTCACAAAGGAACTACCTGATTGCAAAACCTACTATAAAGCTACAGTAATCAAAACAGTGTGGTGGTGTCTGAGGATAGGATCAACAGAACAGAGTCCATGGGGTCACTGAGGGTCGGACACGACTGAGCGACTTCACTTTCACTTTTCACTTTCATGAATTGGGGAAGGAAATGGCAACCCACTCCAGTGTTCTTGCCTGGAGAATCCCAGGGATGGGGGAGCCTGGTGGGCTGCCGTCTATGGGGTCGCACAGAGTCGGACATGACTGAAGTGACTTAGCAGCAGTAGCAGCAGCAGAGTCCAGAAAGAGACATATATATATATGTGGTCAACTGACCTCCACTCAAGGTGCCAATGTAATTTAAAGGGGAAAGAAATGGTATGGGAGCAAATGGATATTCATTTGGGGGGAAAAAAATAAAACATGATCTCTACCTCACAACATTCACAAAAATTTACTCAAAATGGAACAAAGTCTTAATCATGAACGGGTATAACAATAAAACTTCTAGAAGAAAATATGAAAATATTCACATCATTGGAACTATCTATGATTCCTTAGGCAGGAGACAAAAGGCACTTACCATAAAAGTGAACATTAATAAAATGGTGCTCATCAAAGTTAAAAATTTGCTCTTCAAAAGACAATGCTAAGAAACTGAAAGGCCAAGCCAGAGTTTGGAAGCAATTATTTGCAGTATGTATCTGAGAAAGGAGTTGTATCTAAATTATGTGAATATAAAGAACTCTTAGACTTTAATACTTATAAAAAAAAAACAAATACCAGTTTAAAGAAGGACAAAAGATTTAAAAAGCTATTTCACACATAAGCCCATGAAAAAGTATGGCCACATGAAAAAGGGCTCAACATCATTAAGCATCAGGAAATATAATTAAAACCTCAAAGGCATGCCCACTAGAATAGCTACACTTTAAGGCTGATAATACCAAATGTTAGGAAATATGTGACCAAAGGGAAGTTTTATAAATTGTTAGTGGAAATATAAAATGGTACAGTCACTTTGGAGAGCAGTTGAGCAGTTTCCAAGATAAAATAAACTTACCATGAGGCTGGGCTGTTTCACACCTAACTATAAATCCATTTATAACTATAATTCTACAACAGGAAAAGCTAATGCATAGTGAGAAAAAGTTTTGTCAATGGTTGCCTAGAACAGGTGGTTTGGGTAAGATACACTGAGAAGGTATGCAAAGGAACTTTTTCAAACAAAAGAAATGTTCCATATTTGGTTATGGTTGTTTTTACATAAGTGTTTATATTTGTTAAAATTCATTCCTAGAATTACATATACACTTTGTTATATGTAATTTATATCTGATTAAAAGGTTGATTTAAGACATGTATGAACCCCTTATAACTTTTGGACCTCAAGATCCTGAACTGAGTAAGAATAATTTTAAAAGGAAGGGAGGGGATTCTGAAATGTGTCCAAAAATGGGTGATATTAAGGAATTACTGTTAAGTTGAGTGATGGGCCATAATTTCATTTCACTATTTTCTCTTTACTATTACCATTTTGAAATTTTCCATGCTAAAACACTAAAGGAAAAAAAAAATTGAAGCATAACTTCAAATATTTAAATGATTACTATGTAAAAAAGGAATTAGATTCTAAGAGAAAAAAATTATATGGAGAAAAATTTGGAGTCAATATATGAATAAACTAGCCAACAAAGCAATGTGTAGTCTTATAAGACAGATGGCTCACACTAGGAATTGTTGATGCCCAGACCCCATAACTACTAGTCAGGGCTGGAGTAGAGGAAATTAGCGCAGTTTGTAAAAAGTTGAATTAGTTGCTCTCTCAGATTTCCTCTAGCCTGGAGATTCCATCAACTGCTGATCTATGCATCTGACTTCTGGTGCAGTTTTGCCAAACAAGTCAGCACCCCATTATTTCCCAGCTCTACAAATAGTTATCTGTACTACTTATCTGATACTTTACAACAGCTATTTCGTGTTTCCCATTTTTCCAATTTCCATATATACTTGATATGTCCTTTTTTAAGCCTTTCATAAATCAGAATCATGCTTTATACCTCTTTATACCTCTTAGACTCTTCTATTCCTAACATAATACTCTATACATATTGGGCCATCCAAATACTTTCTTGACGATAACCTTTCAAGTCACTGTTACTTTGTAATATGCACCCTTTTCTCTTGCCATTCATGTCTGTGTCTTCTCCCGTTATCCCTCAAGCAGAAATAATATCCTCTACCACATCTGTGTCCTCCAACCCAGGTCTACAACAGGGCTCTGTGCATACCCACCAATAAAATGAACAAAGAACTCCTCCCACATCTGGAGGCTGTTAACTTTTAGAAGTGATGATGATTCATGCTGATAACCAAATTCTAATTCTGAGATCGCCTTCATCACTGAAAATTTCCTTCAGAACTCTAACTGCACAGGGCATACACATTCACTGGGGTGGCTGCCACTACCACAAACACGGAGAAAACTGAAAAGTTTCCTCTAACTTTCCCATCCTGGCGGCCTTTCTCCTGAATTCCCTGCAGTATCCAGTATTTTTATACTGCCCTCTCTGATCATCCAAATGAGAAGCGGGCGGGGGGATGAGATCTTATAAAATGCCAGGCACTACACTATATGCTTGATATTATCGATTCATTTAATTCTTACAACTGGGGTAGGTATTATCTGCATTTTAAAGATGAAAAAACTGAGGTTCAAACTTAAGTAATCTACCCAAGTTTCTAAATGACGGACCTGGGATTTGAAACCAGATTTATCCTCACTCAAAACCCATGTGTATAACAGAACAAAAAAATAACCCCTTTTCCTTAAAAAGTCTTGAAATAACAGAACCTGGAAGATAGATATCTATTTTTGATGCAGAGTATACTTTATAGCTCCAAGGGCAACTTGGCCTCTGAATTCTGAAAGCTTGCTCATTCCCATCATTTACCAAGAATGTCCAATTCCAGAAAATACCACAAGGGGGCGATAAGCCCTAAACAGCTTAGATCACATTCAATGGATGGACGGACTAAATGATGTCTCATATGGATCAGAATTCCTTAGACAGATAAATTTGAATAAATAATTCTGCCGTAAGTGACTCTTTCTAAGAACAAATATGACTATACTTATTTCCTGCTTAAAACCTTCACAGGATCTCTAACACAACCTACCATGACATACAACCTCCTGTACCTGAGCCCATCTCCCTCCACAAGACCACGCACGCCCCTCGAACTCTATACTTGGACAATGCCAAGTAACCTTTTCTTCATGTCCCATTTCCCCAAACATACTTCTGTGTGCCTGTGCACTCAACCCATCCACCTCCCTAGCCCTATTCAACAACAAATTACACATCAAACTACACGGATCCTGCAACTCGGCTCAGAAGATGTCTCAGCTAACTTCTGACCTCCTCTGCCCGTCCTCCCACCTCAGTGAATCAATTTATTTAACATACTCTCACAGCATCAGGTAAATACGTCTCTTCTTTCCCATATCATATTGTGTTTCAAGTGAATTTCATTCTCTCCCTGTTAGACCAAAAGATCCCTGAGGGTACAAGGTGTGCAGATGCCTAGCACTGGCCGCCAACGTTATCGCCAAGTGCTGAACTGAACTAAGAACCCACCACCATCACACACCTGTGGCTTATTTCAGAGGCTGCCTTCAAAGGCGTAGGAGTAGTTTTCATAAAGACATTATAAATTCTTCATCTCATGCTTAAAATCAACTTGAAAATGGTAATAATTAACATTGTATTTGAAAAAATTACATGTCAAACTTACCGTCTTAGTTAAATGAAACACAAGTGAGTATATGAAAGCAATTGCATTTTCCAGAGGCGTGACACTTGCTGGTTCTTCAGTATTTGCTGCCAGCTGCTTTTGGGCATCATCAGCATCGACAGGAGTGCCTTGTGGTGTAATTATCCCTAAAGTTGAAGGAGAAAGCAAATATTTTATTTAAGCTTCAGAATAAGTTTTGTTTCCCTTCATTTTAAATATTTATCAAGTGCCCACTGAATATTAGTCTCTCTACCTGGATATGTGCTTCTCCTGAAGATAATTATATATTAAAAAAATGTCAGAACCCCCATGAGAGCCATCACATCCTCAAATATAAAATGAACACTATCTCCGACCTGCCAGCAATCCCTCCATCACATCCCTGGCAATGCAACTGCTGTCTGAATAATACAGGCTCACGGGGATTGAGGAACACAGAATTTTATGCTTTTCCTATAGACACACTTATCACATTTAACAAACATTTATTTAGTGCTGGTGACTTACTGTATTAGAAACTTCAGGCAAACAATGAGAAAGAGAAGAGTGTCAGTTTGCAAACTTACACCTACGCTCAGCACAGAATCTGGCACCTGGCAGGCACTGAATGCATGAATGACGGCTACAAAGGGAGGATGGCAAACACCAAGAGACGAAAGGGAACCGCTTACAGGTAGGGGCCTGGTGTAGCTCTGCGAAAGAGGTCCAATTCTACCTCTACCTGGAAGGATCTCTACATGAGGTGGAGGTAGGGAAGGAATTTCAGGAGTTTTGGGGGTCTGGGGTGTTTCTTATAAACAGCTAGGAGTCCAAGAAGTAACTAACGAGAAGGAGGATTAGTTGCCATGCAGATGTCTTCCAACCCTAAGACTCCACTGCTACTGACCTATGAATCTGACCACTGGTGAAGTTTTCCCAAGCAGGTTAGAACCTCATCTGAGATGCATGAAGGGAGATTTGGGAAGATCATCTTCTAAAGAAGGGCATGGCAACCCACTCCAGTATTCTTGCCTGGAGAATCCCAGAGACAGAGGAGCCTGGTGGGCTACAGTCCATGGGGTCGCAGAGAATCGGACACGAATGAGCAACTAATACTTTCACTTTCACGGTTCAGTCTCTAAAGGAAGCTGTGTCACTTGGTGGTGAGACTTAAAGGATGAGGCAAGACATCTGGTTTTAATTCTGCAAGCAAAATCTTGCAGAGAGTTTCTGACCAAGAAGGTATCAAGTTATTCAGTACATGACTTACTATCAACGAGGAAAACATTTTTGAGTTACAAGAGTTTAGAAGTACAGAGTATTGCATATGAACGCAATATCCTCTGGAACACAAGAGACCTCTGATATGCCATTTCTTCTCAAATTAGCTGAATTCCTCTTCCTGCTGTGACCTCTCCTATATTTTGAAGGGCTGAGGTGGTCAGGGAGGCAGCCCAGTGCCGCTGGGCCTGCGGTATCATAGCGTAAGACTCTACCTATGGTTAGAGACCACAACTTCTAAAAACACAAAACGATAATGATGTTGTATCACAATACTGGATAGACAAAATAACACAAATCGGCTGTTCTTCTGATTTATCAGTAAAGTGAGTGAGCTACACAAAAATTAGAACGCCGTTGATACTAATACTGGGGCTGCATTTTTAAAAACCTTATTTTGGGTGGGCGGGGGGAGGGAGGGGACATATATATACCTATGGCTGATTCATATTGATGTATGGCAGAAACCAACACAACAGTGTAATTATCCTCCAATTAAAAATAAATGAATTTTAAAAAATCCTTTATTTTGAAAACAACTTTCTCAATCCAAATGAAATCTGCTACTCACTGTCCCACTGGATGTTTATTGTGCTCTGTGATTAAGTAGTGATACTATTCCCAAGGTTCTGCCTCCACTGGACTGTTACCTCCTGCAAAGTTCTGCACTGTTTCCTCTAATCTTATAGTATAAGGATGCTGCTGCTGCTGCTAAGTCGAGTCAGTCGTGTCCGACTCTGTGCGACCCCATAGACGGCAGCCCACCAGGCGCCCCCGTCCCTGGGATTCTCCAGGCAAGAACACTGGAGTGGGTTGCCATTTCCTTCTCCATTGCGTGAAAGTGAAAAGTGAAAGTGAAGTCACTCAGTCTCGTCTGACTCTTGGCGACCCCATGGACTGCAGCCTACCAGGCTCCTCCATCCATGGGATTTTCCAGGCAAGAGTACTGGAGTGGCTTACCATTGCCTTCTCCAGTATAAGGATAAGGATATCTAGACGTAAATATCCCCTTCACAGATTTAAAAGAAGCTTTACCATGTCTAGGTAGCATATTAACAAAAGACCTGAGCTACAATGTACTCTATTGGGAGTGGGATGGAGGAGAGAACAGAAGGAAACAGAATTTGAGACACAGAGCTGCTGCTGCTACTAAATCACTTCAGTCGTGTCCGACTCTGTGCGACCCCATAGATGGCAGCCCACCAGGCTCCCTGTCCCTGGGATTCTCCAGGCAAGAACACTGGAGTGGGTTGCCATTTCCCTCTCCAATGCATAAAAGCGAAAAGTGAAAGTGAAGTCGCTCGGTTGTGTCCGACTCTTAGCGACCCCATGAACTGCAGCCTACCAGGCTCCTCCACCCATGGGATTTTCCAGGCAAGAGTACTGGAGGAGGGTGCCATTGCCTTCTCCGAGACACAGAGCAGTAGTTCTCAAACTTCAACTTCTAACAGGTCAGAATTCCCTGGAGGGATTGTTAAACAAGATCACTGGTCTCCACGCCCAGTTTCCCCGCTGTTGGTCTGGCTGAAAACTGCTGGTTTTAAGCATAAGACTTTTTAAGAATAGTATTTTAGATTTCCATTACTCACATAAGCTAATGCCCGCCAAGTACTGGTTGGTAGATTAGTTATAGTCTCTGACCTGTTTGCTATTACTGATCTCCATCTGTCTTGACTCCTGCTTTTCTCTGCTAGTTCTGAGAGGGTAACAGGCAGAAAGGCCAGGGGTCTCCAAACGAGGAAATAGCCTACAAGTGTCAGACATTTTTATCTCTCCTAAGGGGCAGGAGGAAACAAACTAGCGATATTTTTTCCTTCTCTATACAAATTTAAAAGGAGGTTTCTCCTAAAATACTGTGTTGCCATAATGACACCTGGTTTCCGTTGAAGTTAACTTCTCAAACCTAGAGATAACCAATGCCTTTTTCTTATGGAAATGTTTGTCTTAAGCTATGTTAATGTACTATGCATTTATCCCAAACTCTGTCTTCAAGTCGGTTCCACCTCTTGGCTCAGAACCTGCTTGACAAACCAGTATGTTATACTCAGATATTGTTCCCCTAATCTATGTAAATGAAACTATTTGTATGGTGGTCTGCTCTTCTTCAAGATTCAAGTTAATCATTTTATGGCCTAGGATAAACCATTTGGTGCCAAGATTATTCCAAAATGCATCTTATGGGTGAGGGGCCTGGTGCCATTCTAAATTTTAAGACATTCCTTTCTTTCATAAACAGACTGCTAGTGACTATATAACATCCAGCTGAAGACTAGCAGGGGTGTACTCTTCTGCCCCCTTCTGATGCCTATGTCAAAAGCTTTCTCTATGTCCTTTATACTTTAATAAAACTTTATTACACAAAAGCTCTGAGCGATCAAGCCTTGTCTCTGGCCCCGGATTGAATTCTTCTCCTCTGGGGGCCAAGAATCCCGATGTCTTTGCATGATTAAACAACAACCTTTCAGTTCCAGGATTTCTTACTTTTTAAATGCATTTATGCCTGTGTTATGGTCCCCTCCATTTCTTACTTTTATCAACAAATTTCCTAGCGGGTCTTCTCTAGGACAGGGTTCTACTTTGTAAAGAAAAATTAGCACATGTTACCTGGGTCTCCATCTTCCTCGGTTTGCGGCTTCTGGGCCACTCCTGAGGTACCCATGTCCCTGGTCACGGGTTGAGCCAAATGGCTGGGCTCTTTGGGAATCTGCATCAGAGGAACTTCCATGTGCTCCTGTGGGAAGTTCTCCTCCAGTGGTGGCTGTGTGTCTACAGGAGAGAAGAACACATTGGGCTGGCAAAGCTCAATGACAAGTCCCCCTCCAGCACGCCCCAAGCACACAACTCCGTGGCCCCCCACCCTGCCCTCCATGCGCTGGCACCCCACAGGGCAAAACTGGGCAAGGAAAGAAGAGTTTCAACTGCTTTCTCTCACATTATGGATATCTAATCTACATGATAAAATTTATGGAGAAACTCTGATCCCAAAGCATTTCATAAATATCTTTCCTGTAAGGACTTCAATAAACCTAACTTCCCTTGGCAAACCAACATATGCCCACACAGAAAAATGTGGAAAAGGGAATTCTAGTCAAGAGCAGAAATAGCAAACATCTACTCCACAAAGAAGTAACACATCTCCTCCACACAGAAGCAGGCTTGCTTCACAGAGCTGGTACAGGGAAGGGCGTGCCATGAAAAGGCAGCTCGCCGAGGTGCCTTTCAAATCTCTTCAAAGTATACCTAAGAGTCTGTATACCTCCCATCTCAGAAGCACGGGGACAGAGGAAAGAGCATGGAGCTAGGAATCAACTTTTCTAGGGTTCTGCCTCAGGGTCTGTCCAGTCGCTCTGTAAGGAATGGCTTCTATGTCAAGTGCTGTGTTAGGAGGCTCTGCATCCTGGTTCCATTCCTTGGTTGGAATGGAATCTGAATGCAAGAACTCAAGGGCTTGGTAGAATTTAATTGATCAAAGTGCCTGCCTTAACAGGGCAGGGAAGAACATGGCATCCGTTGAAGATGAAACCTGGGCAGAGGGGTGACTACACTGGAAGTCCAGTAGTTAAGACTCTGCATTTCCGCTGCAGGGGGCTTGGGTTCGATCCCTGGTCTGGGAACTAAGATCTTACACGTCGCTCAGTGCGGCCAAAAAACAAAACCAACCAACCAAACAAAAACTTTCTTAAAAAAAAAAAAAAGAATGTTAGAGGGCATGAACTCAGGCAAGGCATCGAGTTAAAAGTTAATGCCAGTCCATCCCTGGACAGACAGGAGTTATTTTATGGTGAAGAAAATGTGTTCAAAAAGTGCTTTCATGAAATTGGTAAGCTGTCACCAGGTCTACTTTGTACACCATTTTCTTGCTCGAGTCTTTTTCTTTTTATAAAGTTTCCTGCAGAGTATGCTACTGGTCTCAACTGTCTAAGTGAAAAGTGGATCAAGAAATATTTATCTATACTCCAGCCTCCAAGAGAGAAGGTGGGAAGGGCCATGTGGACATCCCTGTATTGCCCCTCACCTCTGGGCACATTGGGACCCATGGAGAGAGCTTCAAAGATCAGGCACGAGGCACTTCAGCGGCCCCCTGGCCCCCACGCCTGTTTCTCAAGCCCAACCCTACAAGGCCATAGGTGGGTACCTCACCTTCTGCTGGTCCATCCCAGCCTCCCTCTACAGGCTGTGCCGCTGCTGGGGGAGCAGTCTCCTCCACTGTGGAGTGTTTGTACCTGACGAAATAGATCAGGTCTTGAACATCATCGAGCACTGCAGCCTCCTCAAAGACGCTACTATCCTTCGTTTCCAGGTCTCTGTTTTCCGTCACGCGAGCATCAAGCATGTTCTCTGCCTCTGTCAGAATGTGTGACTCCCAAGCACGAAAGACCTTATCGAGGACTTTCTCCACGTTATAGGGCAGGCTCTCGCGCTGAGCTGACTTCAGCTTGGATGACATGTCCTGGAACATGGCTTCCAGCTTGTGGATGTCAAAGTACTTCTGGAATCGCTGCAGAGACTGCTGATCTTTAAAGAAGCTGCTGATTAGGGGCAAGTCCTCCAAATGGACACTCTCCTCAGGCTGCACAGGGGCATGTGGAGCCCAGGGGAACGGGTCATCGTCAGGGTCCTCGGAAGCAGACCCCCGGCTTCCTGGGCCCACGAATTTCTCTGCATCCTCGTCGTCCTCTTTCGAGGGTTGTACCCCAGGCTTCTCCATGAGCCCTGAGGTCTTTGGGTGGCCCTCATGGTTGTCTTCTTTAAGATAATCAGGATCTTTCTTCTGAGACGCTTCCCCTAACTCTGGAGTCTGATTTTGTTTCTTGCCAGGAAAGTCACTTCCTTCAGAGGGTCTCTGTACCTTCTGATGCACAGGAGAGCTTCCTTCTTTTTCCACCACCGGGCCACCTGCGTCCCTGCCCAGACTGTCTACCGCTTTACCCGCAGTCTCATTTTTTCTTTCATTTTCCGATACATGACTAGTTTCTTCTTTGTTTTTTTCAGTTTCTGGATCAGTATTAATGGCACCTGAAACAGGTTTTTCAGGGTTTTGCAGGTCAACATCTAACCTCTTATCCTGAATCTCAGGGCTTCTTTCTTTAGCCTGCTTTGCACTTATAGCATTTTCATCCTCCAGGAGTTCTTCAGGGCTGTAATCTTCATCTTCTGGGTTTGGTTCTTTTGGGCGGAAGCCTCGCCCTTCTATGCTATCAGTTTGGCCTGTTTTTCTTACTTCCTGCCCTTCATCTGAGGCATCCTTGGTGACCCTGGTGACCTCTTCTTCAGGGAGCTCTCTCTTTTCACTCACTTGCTTATTAACTGCGGCAGCCACACCTCCTTGTTGCCAGGAAAGATTTCTTTCCAGAACGGGCCGCTTTTTTTCCAGGTCTCCTGGCAAGCCCATGTCATCTGGAGAGGAGAACCTGGTCTGATTTTGAAGTTTAAGAAGCCGATCCTTTATAAGTTCTGCGCTCGGATGCTCCCCCGAAAGCACATGTGGTTTAGGCCCACTTATTGAACCGTCTACTTCGTCCACGCTGTCTTTGGAAGCATTAGGCTGATGATCGCCCGAGGGGGCTGCCACGCCCACAGGTTCCCGTTCAGTCTTTCCTTCCTCCCCTTGATTCCCCGCCGCTTTTGCTTGCGGGACTGAGTCACTCTTTGAGGCACCTTCCAAACTCCGCCCTGAGGGCTTTTCTTCGTGAAGCATTTCTTTGGAGATGTGAACGGCTGCTCCTTTCAGGTCATTCTCTTGGTTAGCAAAGGCTGATTTTAATGTTTCTGTACTTTTTTCAGCAGCTGGTGAAGACCTGAGGTGGCCACTCTGAGAAGAGCCCTGCACAGCCTGGTCTTCTCGCGTCTCGTCCTCTAGCCCTACCTCATGCTGCACCCAGTCCCTCCTGGGCTCCTCAACTTTCCGCCCCTTGTCTTTCATGTGAAGTCCTGCGCCCACTTCTGGGTCATCGTCACTGTCTGCTTTGGGGACTTCTACATTCACAAGGTGGTCTGCTGCCTTTTCAGGGTCAGTATGATCTTCTGGTCGTGGTTTCCCCAATCTGCTATCCATGACTAATGGGTCATCCTCTTCCTTTGAATCAGAACTCTCTAAATCTGTGTCTGTGTTTTCTTCCCCTTCCATAACATCAGAGAAGACAGTATCTTCCCGGTGTTTCGGTATCTCTTTATCACCCTTTTTGATGCCTGGGGGCTGAGTTTCCTCAACTTTATGCTCTTTGTTTGAATTCTGCTCTTTCTCTGTTGGGTGTTTCTCAATTCCAGAGTGCCCTGGACTTTTCGTATCTTCTCCATCTGTAAAGGTTAGTAACGGCAGCTCATCGAAGTCTTCTTTATTCTCCTCTTCTTCCTTTCCCACTGTGTAATACTCAGGATCCAAATCCTCAACAAAATCGTCCTCTAATGAAGTAACAAGTCTGGTTGTCTCATCATCAGATACCAGTGCATCTGCAGTTGAGCCAAACTTGGTTTTCAAGTCCAGAGTCATTTCTGTTTTCAAAAGTTTATAAGCATCGATCTTCTCCTGCTCGTGCGAGACCTGAGAACTATTGCTGGTTTTGTTGTTTTCACTGTCTGGCACTTTTAACTTATCTTGCAGCATTTCTCCAAAAGATTCAAATGAAGTTCGCTCTCCCTGAGCATGACCTGTTTGACTGTTTACCTGGGGGTGGCTCTTCTGAGCCTCAGATCTTTCCCTGAGTTCCGCAGTGTTTTCTGAGAGTACGCTTTCACTTTCCTCTGAGTTGGGTTTTCCGGGCTCAGGTTCAGCGTCACTTTCATTAGATGCTTCAGGAGGTTCTTCCACACGCTGAGCAGTTTTTTCTTTAACTTTTTCAGAATCTTCAGTGGCAGAATCGTTCAATTCCAAAAATCCTAAAAGTTCTTCGACATTATAATTATCAAAATCATCTCTTCCCCCATCAAAACAAACGAAATCTGTCTCCTGCAAGGCAAAGAAAAACATTAGCGTGTCACTAACCGAGTGTCAAAAGAACAAGTGCTTGCCCACGCTAATGACAGAGATGATTGCAAATTCATGTTTGGTCCTGGCGGGGCTTTTGTGCCAACCCTGGGGAGTCAGGAGATAGAAGGATAGACCCCATCTTTCCCTTGGCTTCGTATTTCCATGAGGAAGGGCTCCTACCTGAGTAATGTTCCTGGCTTCCCTTCATTCTCTTTTCCCTAAGGAGGAATGACTCATGTGGCTGGTGGGTTTGTCCTGCACCACCCCTGTTCTCTGCTTGGGCCTGGCTGGAGGGAACACACACCCTCTCTCTTCCATGCTGGCAGTTTTATAAGGGACAGTCCACTAGGAGAGCCCCCTAGTTGGCTAGCTCTGCCTGTGGCTGGGTAAGTCTGTCTCATTCTAGACTGCCATGTTCAAAGCCCATTAATTTCTGCACACTTGAGCTGTGTTCTCCAAAAAGTTTTATCAGTAAGAGATGGTGACATCCTGGTCTCCATCTACCTGCCTGCTGGGTTTCTCAGTTTGTTCTGAGTACAAGTAGGGAAAAGTAGGGCATCATTTATTGGTCCTCCCCACTTCCAGCATTTATACCTGATGCTCTGGGAATTTACCCCATAATAGTTGGTCCAGAAGAAACTAGAAGACCACCCAGCATCTCCCTCATCCTCCCCTCTAGGCTGTACTTTCCTGCTTACCTAGCTGGAGACAAGCAGTACCACCTTGCTGACAGGCTCTCGTTCTACAACGGATTCCTGACTTATACTTTACTTGGACTGGGAAAGTTAAATCAGCTTAAGAAGCATCTTACTGAAATACAAGTGCAGGGGAAGTAAAAATATCGAGGGACAAAGAATGGTGTCAAGGGGCTCCCACTTAACCATCACAAGTATAGCTTGAAGACAAGATTCAGTGAGGGAGACACTCTAAATCAGGGTTCTGATTAGGTGTCAAAGAGATCTGCTTTCAGACTACCCATAAACCTAATACTTTTTTTTAACCTCTGCTAGTAAACAAATTGACATAAAATGGGTCATTAAACAGAGGGAAAAGTTTAAAAACCAACAAAGATAATTTCCTTCCCCTAACTAAACTCTCAGAGTCCTTGGAGAGACCGGACAAGTGTGGCAGGAACGAATGATTCCTCTGTTCACCACGTGCCTTTCTATGCCATTTCTTCATGTTGAGAGAAGCATGGAGTGAGAGGTGCAACAAGAAGGTGGAATCCCCAACAAATGAGGTCTCTGTGACCCACGAGCTGCTGTCTAGCGTATAATTTCCCTCCCAGCAGTATCCTCATTAGGAGCAAGGACTAACAGGCAATCAGGCTGATTTCATGACCCTTGGGAAGACAAAAAGTTTCAAGAATAGCAATGGCTCTGTGACTTCATCTATTCAGCAGAGCTCAGCTGATACATGCCCCAGGCCAGCAGCCTGCACACTCTTGCAGAGACTCCGAAGAGTTGCTCAAAGATTTCTGTTTGAAGGTGGGTTTCAATTCTTATTAATTTTAAAACTCCAGAAAATAATCAGCTGGAGTAAGGATCCCAGAACACAAAATCCTTGTCATCACAAAGCTACTAAAATTAGTGCACCTGGATGAATGCTTTCCAGACTGTGCAGTCAGGACCTTGCAGATTCGAGGCTGGACCTTATGTGAAACACTCAGGTTCCCTTTTCCAGAATCTATCCCATAACTCTAATCCCTTAAATCATTAAAGAGTCCAAAAGAAAACCTTATGGCCTAACGTATAATTTAGGGTTTGATTAATTTAACCTGATTTCTATATACTCGCAATGTCTAAAGGCTATTCAATGAGTATTGAGACAACTTCTCATCTTGCTCGAAGTAAAAAAAAAAAAAAATTACTTCAGGTAATTTGAAGTAAAAAAAGGTAAAAAAAATTTTTAGTTACTTCCTGCATTTAATAACTAAATACAAAGATACTGAATTCTTCATTTTTTTCTCATATCAAGTAGCAAATAAAAATCCTGAATAAGCATACACAGCCTTGTACAAGAACACCTGCTTCAACGTAGAACTGTCAGATTCTGATACAAAGTCTGCCATAAATTCTTTTCAAACTTCTCTTTTCTTTAAAGGCAGTCTGATAAATTAAAATCTGAACCACAGATGTTAACTTGTTTTTCCTTTTTTGATCAAAACACATTCAAAATTAGTTAATTAAGTGTAACCCTAACTCCAACTCTAATTTTTTATGATTTTATGTGTTTTGATCAAAACACATTCAAAATTAGTTAATTAGGTGTAATTGGTGAATTTATAAGTCAATTTATAACTGAGAACAACAACAACAGAATCCACAACTTACATCTGTTGGAACTTGCAGCTCTTCCTGAGTATATTCATGGACTACTTGGATTAAATCCTTTGGAAAATATCCAAAAGTATGCCCAACCTACATTAAAAAACAGCAGAAGAAATGAGTATCAGTCAAAATTCTGTATAAGAAACATAAACGAGAGACCTCTCAGTAGTGAGAGGAAACATACAGAGAGGCAGATATAACCACAAGAGATAGATAGTTGCTGTTATGATTACAGAGATTATTATTCCAAAATAAATTAATACAGAATGTTGTAAGGACAACTTTTCTAAAACCACTGAAATTTTATTTCAATATTCAGCTTAATTCTAAACACGGGGCACATACAGTGAGATTTCTAAAATAGCTAGAAGATCTGTACAAGAGAAAGTTAGTGTATATTATGCAACTAAAACTATGTAAATAAAAGTTGATTAGAAACAATTCCAAATACCCTCTAACAAGAATTTATCTGCACATTTCACAGCATCACTCATAAACCAGGTCTTAGACGTATTAATAAGTAAAAAAAAAATACGTTTCTGAAATGCATGACCAGTACAACAAAAGGCAAATATTGACTGATACCATGGACTGCACTAGCTTTTTCCAAACTAGATTTTCAAGTTTTGTGGGAGAAAATAAAATTCATACTAATCTACACAGCAAGCTTAGTTTCATGCAAGTAAAGACAGAAGATAATCCCATTTATCTATAGCATGAACAGCTTTCCCAACAAAAATACTGGAATGCGTTGCCCCTTCCTTCTCCAGGGGATCTTCCCAACCCAGGGATTGAACCACCTGGGTCTCTTGCATTGCAGGTGGTCTCTTGACTGAGCCACCAAGGAGACCTAAAAGGTATTATTATCAATATATTGTGTGTCCTCTTGAGAAACACATACTGTCTTTTACTAACTGTAGTCTGAAAGGGAGTAGCAGATCTCTTCCCAATCAATAGAGGAGGAGACTGACATGCAGATCAAATGCACAGAAAGGGAAAAAAAAAAAAAAGAGGGTATCTTATCACTAACTCCTAAAATACCCACATTATGAGAGCTTTTGTTATATCTGGCAACTCTGTGAAAGCCAGTTTTACTAGAACACTGCCTTGAAGATTAGATAAGACAGTGCAATTTTAAATTGCTACACTGGCAGTTAAAGTATAAAATTCTAAAAAAACAAAAGAAAAAAAAAAGCTGCAGAATGAAAACTAAAAAATAGAAACAAGAACGATCTTGAAAGTTCAGGAGACAGAGTTTTTAATCATGAAATGAGAGGGGAGGCTGAGGGAAAATACACTTTTTCCCTTCTCAGGAAAAGTTTATTAAGAGAATCTAGAAAAGGCAAAGAAATCAGAGCTATGTGGAGAAAGGAAATACATTTATCTTGGTGTGATCTTTGTCAACTGAGACCACAAGTTGTAAAAAAAACTCCATATATTTTTACATCGAGTAGGTCCTGTTTCTTAGGATCTGACAAAAAGACGCAGAATCATAGGTCCTCATGATTGAAGGTAACTTTTATATCTAATCTTGCTTCTATATCTCATCTCTGTTGATTTGATTTGGGAAAAGAATATTGTTTCAAGAGAACAAGTACATTAGCTACACTTGGGACAAATGGAAACAAGCGCTGCTCCCTGAAAGGAGATATTCACAAGGAAAATGGGTAAGACACATGCCCCGTTACAGAGTTTCTGACTTTACTAGAGCTAAGACAGTACACATTAACTGCGATACAAGGCAGTAAAAGGAATGCCACACGAGTCGTGCAAACAAAGCGCCGCCTGAACGGCGGCTGTCTATTAGACAGCAAAGATCCCTTCTGGCTGAGAGCTGAGGGCAGGGTTTCCCTGCAAAGGCAGGGTCAGAGTCAGGAACCAGAAAGACTGGCAGGCTCTCTAGAGGTGAAAAGTCAAGTTCACTTACCCAAATGCTCCAACTTCACCACTTTATCAAAAACGGTATGGACTTGAAAAAAAAAGTTCCAAGAGTAAAGACTATCAAGAAATCTCATACAATAGACTTGAAAGGAACAAAACAGATTGTCTTCTGAATATGGTGATTCAATTGGTGTGTGTGTGTTTGTTAGTCGCTCAGTTGTGTACGACTCTTTGTGACTCTATGGATTATAGCCCGCCAGGCTCCTCTGTCCATGGAATTCTCCAGGCAAGAACACTGGAGTGGGTAGCCATCGCCTTCTCCAGGGGATTTTCCCGACTCAGGCATCAAACCCAGGTCTCCTGCACTGCAGGCAGATTCTTCAGCATCTGAGCCATTCAACTGGGATTCTGCCTCAATAGAAAGGTTGTACCTGACCAGTTGGTCTTACTGGAGGAATCTGGACCACCAGCAAAATAAATCTGTTTTTCCCAATAGGGGATTCTTAAGCTTTCTTTTCTGTTGTTTGATTTACAGAGAGTGAAAATGTTCACCTTTGGGACTGAGTGTTATCTCTAAGTTTGGACAATCCTTAGGGTATTCAGGACTCTTACTACTTTCAATAAATAATCAGGCAACACATCACATAGAAAGGAAAGGACAATAGCTCATAAGCCTCCCAATCAGGTCACTTCTAGTGAATCACCTCATTAAAAACATCAAAGCGTGACAAGTCATTGATTTCCATGTCCACCATCCCTGCACCCACAGAGCTGGCTGGGAATAGACCTGCTGGGAAGAACTCGTGGGAGCAAGTGTCCAAAGAGCAGGAAAAGGATGCCCCAGCAGTTGCAAGCAAAACAAGCAAACAAACAGGAAAGCACACAGCAAAAATCACATTTTGCTTTTTTAACAGAAACAGCACACATGATTAGGTATGTTAACAGTTTAGAAAAAAATTTCTTTTAAAAAATCAACTCTTAACAGGAATGCCTGAAACACTATCTTGCCCATATTTTACAGGATTAAGTCTAAGGCTTAGGAATCCTTCCTTTTTGAAACAATGAAGTTAAGAAGTTTCAAAGTGAAGTGAAGTTTCAGGTTTCACTATTGGTAACTACCAGTTTGTTTTCTGCATCTGTGAGACTGCTTCTGTTTTGTTATATTCATTTGTCTTACTCTTTAGCTTCCACTTATAAGTGGAAGTATTTGTACGTACAGTATTTGTAACATACAGTATTTGTCTTTGCCGTAATTCACTAACACGACACCCTCCAATCCACCCATGTTGCAAACAGCAAGACTGCAGTCTTTTAATGAATGAACAATACTCTATTGCGACTCAACGGACATGAGTTTGAGTAAACTCCAGGAGTTGGCGATGGACAGGGAGGCCTGGAGAGCTGCAATCCATGGGGTTGCAAGAGTCAGACACGACTGAGAGACTGAACCTAACTGAAATGAACTGAATGCTCTACTGTGTGTATGTATGTATATATATATATATATATATACATACACACACACCACGTCCTTATTTGCTACATGTGGAGCACTCGTGGCTTGTAAGGCCTGACTCTGAGGAGCAGCACCTGGAAGCAGTTCACTTCTGTTGGAGACCCCCTTCTGTGCCAGGCCTGATGCCAGCAGGGGACATAGAACGAGCCCCTTTTTCCACAGTCAAGCAGAGGGGACAAGTTAACTCCATCAAGACCCCAAGAAACTGTAGCTACTTAAATCTACAGTGCTTAAACAAGTCAATAAAAAGGCAGAAAATTATGTCAAATTTTTACTTACACTTCCAGCCCAAACTTCAGGTGATCCCCCTGCCAGTTTATAGTAGACATATACAGTGTCTCCTTTTTTAAAATTCACAAAACGACAATCCGGGCCTGTAAAATCTTCTAGAGCCTCACCCCGGTACATTAGCACTGTATAGAAAGAGCGGGGAGGGAAAAAGCGGGTATCAGGATTCAACTTTCAAATACTGATTTATCAGGAAACATAACAATCCACTGTAAACAACAATCAAGCTTCTCCAGTACTCTCTGAAACCAATCAGCCTCAGCTCATATGCTCAGAGCATCTATAGAGCTGTATCGTTATAAATCAGGACATCCCCTTGCAAGTAGCCAGGAGAGAGGTAAACTTGCCTTGTTTTTCCTATGGATAATGCAAACAAAAAGCAATGTGTCCACTGCCACACATGGCTGGTCTCAAGTGCAACTCTTGGTTCCCTCTCTAACCATCCAGCTTTCAGTCTTTGGTGTTTCATAATTATAAAAAGCTTCATTTTGCAGTTGGGTAAATTCAAGCACAGATGCGACTAGTGTAAGCATGACTACATGCAGTGGTAATAGGTAACTGGGGAGAGCACCCAAGAACCCCCAAGAGGTCAATTAACTTGAACTAACCACTCAAACGCCCTCTTCAAGTGGTTATAACTGCTACTGTGCAACAGGAAACACCTTCCACTTCACTTGCAGTCAAGTTGCTCTGTCAGTATCTGGATAAATTAATGGGAAAGGCTATCATACCCAATTATGGATCCAATCACATAAGATAATATCTTCTGAAAGCATATAATGCTGAATATATCCAACATTAAGGAGGTTTATTTATTTCTAAAAACAAAATCAAAAGTGGGCAAACAGGTTTTGTTTCTATAAGCAAAATCGTATGTGGCAGGGACAAGCAAAACCATGAGAACTGTCCAGTAGTTACCTTCAGTCTTAACATGCAGGACTTAAACGATATTCGATCTAGAAATTGATAGAAGCAGTATTTTTCTTTTTGTTGGCCAAATATACAGCTTCTCGTCAAATGAAATAACAAATGCAATTAAATAGCAGAGAAAGGAAAGGATGAAACGGAAATAACACTTGTTCTAAAAACCAACTGGCAATAAGTACCTTAAGATGTATCTTTACATACATATTTGAGGGACAAACACAGATTTAAAGGGGGTTATCTGGATTTTGAAGCTGATTATTTTAATACATGTCAGCATTCTAATTCAGATATAATTAGGTGAGAGGCAAAGTTGAAGGTGATGGACAGTTCTTAAATTGATAGACTGGAGATCCTATCAGAATTGGAAATATGAAGATCACTGCAGAGGTATAATAATAAATGAGATGACAACATAATGCACTCCGTGGGGCAGCTACCTGAAAAGCACACAAGGACAGCTAACATGGACACATCTTACTAAACAAACACTTTACGCAATACAACAGGGGACCCAGACCCTGCTCTAGCTGCTGGCTATCACCTTTGGCTACACTCGTTGGACACACGCCATTTCTCCAGTTATGTGACACCCATGGGCCCTTCTAACACCATGTCTCCATACTGAGGAAGCATTAGGGATGTTATAATTTTCCAGATGACTGGTTTTGAGGTACCCAGGCAGGATAGTGTTTGAAAGCAAAGCAGAGCCAACACTGGCCATAACCAACACTGCTTGCTAATAACCTGGACTTACTCTGAGAAAACTGCAGGAAAAATTGATGGAAGTTGCTCCACTTTTGTAGCGTTTATTTACATCAGTCTTAGGGTTACCTCTAGGAATGGCTTAAACAAATCCAAGACAGCCTCCTTTCTTTCCACTAATGATGTGGCAGTGCTACGGTTCTTCCGATTGTGAAATCTGTTTTTGAATAACACTGATTTCAATCTAAATAGCTAAACTGTAGGCTTTGGCCTCAGAAGGAATGTTTTTCTATATGCACTGATTACAACACATGAACAACCTTGTGTGAAATGGTTGTCAGTAAGTTACAAGGTTATTTGAGACCACAACGATGATAGCGGCCCAAGGCAAAAGCACAGGAGGAGAGCCCAACAATGTAACTGATCAAGGCTCAAGCTGGCTGGATTTATAAAACCCCTGGGGTACTTACTATTTTCACTTTAACACTCTTCATCTGAGTCTGGGGATCTCTGCCCTTCTCACTACCCCCAGCCCACCCCGAATTCGCGGTTAGGGAACAATTTCGCTTCCTGCGCATTGGAGACGACTGATACCAGGTGGCCGATGCAGAGTCTCGGCCTCTTTCGAGAGACAGATTTTGGCCTTCCCGATGCCCTCCCTGCCGGGCTATTTGCGGGAGCCTTCCAAGCACAGAAATGATAGGATTGAGGCAGAGCCGGGGAGGAGACCTTGGAACACACCGCACGCCTGGACTCCGGGCTCATTCCAAACCTCAACTCCAATCCCTGTTGAAAAGGCGGTCCGAGCCCGGAATCTGACTTAAGCAGAGGGGCGAAGGGGCTGCGCCAGGGAGGATTTTCCGAGCCCTAGCAACCTGCAGCATGGAAGACGCCCACCGAGTCCCGGCGCATCCGCCCCCGGACTGCACCCAGCGAGGACCCGGCGACGGGGGCAGGAAAGCGCTCGCAGGCAGCGTGCGGAGCCCGGGGCGCGCGGCGCGCAACCCCATCTCCCCTCGGAGCCGGGGCGTGCCGGGGGAGGGGACATTGCGAGCTGCCCCCGGGGAAACCGGGGGGCCACCTCCGAACCCCCCACACCATCCCCCGCCTCCGTCCGCGAAGGAAAAATGAAAAGCTGGCAACAAGTGGGAGGCAGAGACCCCCACCGCCCAGGCCGGTTGGCCGGGCGCCCGGAAAGCCGGAGGGGACAGACGCAGGGACCCGGAGGTCGCCCTCCCCCACCACCCGGCGCTCCGCCCTACCGGCCTGCGCCCCCCGGGTCGGCTTGCGGGGCGGCCGAGCTCCCGCTCCCGCCCCGGCGATGCCCCGGCGCCGCCGCCGCCCTCCCGGCACTCACTGCTGCATTCTTCGTCCGCGCAGAGTTTGAGCTGCGAGAAGCGCCGGCCGGGGTCCTGCTCCGGCTGGCCGGGCACGCGCCAAGGCGGCCCGAGCAGGAGCAGCCAGAAGAGCAGCCCCTGCGCCGCAGCCATGTTGTGGTCACCTCGCGGAGCCGGTGACGCGGAGGACGCGGCCGGGCGGGCGCCGGCGGGCGGGGCGCGGGGCGCGGGGCGGGGCGGGGCGCGCGGGCGGGGGACGCGCGGCAGCGGGAGGGGCGGCGCCCGCCGGCCTGTGAGTCCGCTGCCGACACGTCAGCGCGGCCTCCGGGAGGGGACCGCGGGGGTCCCGGAGGAGGAGAAGGACGCGCGCTCCCACCTCCTTGCCGAGGCCTCTTCGTCGGGTGTCTGCCTTGGCAACCGGGACTCTCTTCTTCCTCGTCCAACCGCGTGCCTTTGCCTCGGTCCCTGCGTCGTCCACCCTCCGCGAGACTCCATTCCTCCCTCACTCTGCTCTTCCATCTTGCATCCCCCACCCCGCGCCATCCCACAGCAGGTCTTCTTGGACCCCTTTCTTGCAGCTTCCGATTTCTGGTCCTTCTCAGTCTGGCTCATCCTCACCTCCCCATCGTGGTTTGATACTTCTTTTTCCTAACTACCAAATCCCACACACGATTTTCCACTGCTAGTCTCCAGTTCGAGATTCCCTCTTCTGACTCCCAGGAGTTTTGGGGAGCATCCCCATCCCGTGATCTCCCTATAGGAAAAGGAGAGGTCAGCAGAATGATGGGTCGCTGATGTACATTAGAGCCGGTGGCCTGCTTGGCCTTTTTCCGCACCCCTCGTCCCCTAGCCTTGGGGGATGTAGATGGGCAATGGGTCCCCATGCTGAGATCTTCAGATTCTGCGGGTTTTATCCATAAGAAATTTAAAGTGTTAGTTGCTCAGTCGTGTCCGATTCTTTACGACCCCATAGAATGTAGCCTCGGAGAAGGCAATGGCACCCCACTCCAGTACTCTTGCCTGGAAAATCCCATGGATGGAGGAGCCTGGTAGGCTGCAGTCCATGGGGTCGCTAAGGGTCGGACACGACTGAGCGACTTCACTTTCACTTTTCACTTTGATGCATAGGAGAAGGAAACACCAGCCCACTCCAGTGTTCTCGCCTGGAGAATCCCAGGGACAGGGGAGCCTGGTGGGCTGCCGTCTATGGGGTCGCACAGAGTCAGACACAACTGAAGTGACTTAGCAGCAGCAGCAGCAGAATGTAGTCCGCCAGCCTCCTCTGTCCAAGAAGGATACTGTCAAGGCAAGAATGCTGGAGTAGGTAGCCATTCCCTTCTCCAGGGGATCTTCCCTGCCGAGGGATTGAACCAGGGTCTTCTACATTGCAGGTAGGTACTACATTACCATCTGAGCCAGCAGAGAAGCTCTTATCCATAAGGGGAGAATAATTTAATTCAATGCCAATATGTTGGAATTCCATTTCATGCTACCATTTCAGGCCACATGTTGGACAAAACACTAGGGTGGTGAAGGCAAACATGTAGATCAACAGACAAGCCCACAATTTAGGAGAAACCAACTTACATCAAAACAACGACAAGCAAAAGTTGTTAGGAAGGAAAAGCTAGTTAACAGCGGCCTCCATTTGTTGAGTGTTTTCTTTATGTCCAGGTGGTATTCTAAAGTCCTTATAGGTATCAGTTTGTTTAATCTTCACAATAATAGTAGGTCCTATTACTGCCTTCATTTTCAAGATGAAGATATTGCATTTGTCTGTGACCAGGGGCTTCTCTCTATAGTCTCTGCCAAGGCTAATCATCAACTAACCCCAAATGCCAATCAAACCCATTAATTAGTTTCCCAAACTGACCAGATTCCTTAAAAGCAAGAGGAAAGAATGTGGTCCATCTATGCAAACCATAATGTTGAATAAAGAAAAAGACGAGCAAGAGTTCACAGTTGTTTATCTACAGG
This sequence comes from Bos grunniens, assembly GCF_055505025.1. Lineage (NCBI taxonomy): Eukaryota > Metazoa > Chordata > Mammalia > Artiodactyla > Bovidae > Bos > Bos grunniens. The sequence goes on from NC_141180.1 coordinate 55,007,068, forward strand.
GACCATGAGATGTCCCACTGGTCCAGTGTCATTCCCATGCTGTCTGGAGAGACTATACAACAGATTAGGTGACTGTGGAAATAGTATTGCCATTAGGAGTTCTTAATTTCTTTTCTACTATATGTTTCTTTGCTTTAGAATCTTAGATTTGTTTATTAGGCATCCCCAACTTAATATGTTGAAAACTAAACTTCTTATTTTCTCTCAAGCCATGCTCCTTTCAATATTCCCTATCTCAACAACTGGTCATTGTATTTTCTAGATGTTCAAGTCAAAAACTTACAAACTATTCTGACTCCTCTTTGTCTCATACCCCAAGTCCAATCCATCAGATAATCCTGGGCACCCTTTATTTGAATTATTTGATTGAGGTATAGGCAGACAGGCAGAGATTTACTCAGTTGTGTCCAACTTTTTGCAGCCCCACAGACTGTAACCTGCCAGGCTCCTCTGTCCATAGAATTCTCTAGGCAAGAATACTGGAGTGGGTTGCCATTCCCTTCTCCAGGAGATCTTCCTGACCCACAGATAGAACCTGGGTCTCCTGCATTGCGGGCAGATTCTTTGCCATCTGAGCCACCAGGTAAACCTGTTTGAGGTATAACTGACATACAGTAAATTGCACATATGTAAAGTGTACAATCGGAGAAGGCAATGGCACCCCAGTCCAGTACTCTTGCCTGGAAAATCCCATGGATGGAGGAGCCTGGTAGGCTGCAATCTGTGGGGTCGCTAGGAGTCGGATACGACTGAGCGACTTCACTTTCACTTTTCACTTTCATGCATTGGAGAAGGAAATGGCAACCCACTCCAGTGTTCTTGCCTGGAGAATCCCAGAGACGTGGGAGCCTGATGGGCTGCCGTCTATGGGGTCGCAGAGTCAGACACGACTGAAGCGACTTAGCAGAAGCAGCAGCAAAGTGTACAATTGGGGCTTGCCATGTAGCACTACAGATAAGGAACCTGCCTGCCAAAGTAAGAGACATACGAGACTCGGGTTCAATCCTTGGGTCAGGAAGAACCCCTGGAAGAGGGCATGGCAACCCACTCCAGTATTATTGCCTGGAGAATCCCATGGACAGAGGAGCCTGGTGAGCTATAGTCCATGGGGTTGCAAAGAGTTCGACATGATTGAAGCAACTTAGCATGCACATGCACACAGAATCTACAACTGAATAAGTTTTGACATGTATACACTCATGAGACCACCACTGCAATCAAGGTAATGAACATATCCATTCCCCTGAAAAGAATCCTCATGCGCCTTTGCCATCCCTCCCTCCCCTCTCCTGCCTGTCTCCAAAAAACCTTGTGTTACTCTAGATTGATTTGTAGTTTCTAGAATTTGATATCAATGGGATGATACATTATGTTTTTTTTTTTTTTTGTCTGACTTCTTTCACTTAGCATAAGCATTTGAAATATGCCCAGAATTTGACCACCTCCTGTGTTAACACTGCAGGCCAAGCCACTGTCATCTCTCACCTGAAAGACTGCAATAGCCTCCTTACTCTTCTCCCTGCTTCTGCCCTGCCCTCCCAAAGTCTATTGTGTCAGCAGCAGTCAGAGCGATCATTTGATGATACAGATGTGGTCATGTCTCTCCTCTGCTCAAAATCTTCCTCTGGCTTTCCACTTCCAAGTACAACACAGTGACTTTATTATGGTCTGCACTGCCTTCTTTGATCTGACCCTGCTCATCCCTTTTACTCCCACTTCCTAGCACTTTCTCCTGGCTCTGTTAGTTTCACTCAAACACACCAAGCCCACTCATACACGGGAGCATCTGCACTTGCAATTTTCCCTCAACCTGGAACAGTTCCCCTGAATAGTCTGCTGGCTAACCTGTTCCCTCACTTCATCAAGGGTCTTTATCAATAGCATATCTCATTAGAGATGCCTTCCCTGACAACCCTAAGTAAATAAGAGCTCCCTACTTATTATTAGCATGGTTATCTAATCCATGTTACTGATTTATTTTTCTTCAGAGCAGCTACCACCTGCTTTATATTTGTTTACCTATTTGACTGTCCCCCTACCGCAAATATAAGCTTCACTGAAGAAAGGAATTTGTCTGTTTTGTTCACTGGGTAACATAAGCCCCAGGGAAAATATCTGGAATATATGAGGTACTCAACCAATGATTTGATGAACTCATAATTCTTCACATATTATAAATATACTACACTATTTACCTACATGGAGCTTCCATATATAAATATGGAATATTTATATATGGAGGGAATATGCCATGAGAGCACGCCATCTTCTGTCTTCCCTTCAGCAGCACCCTCAACACTAGAAACAAACTTGAAATATATTTACTGTTGATTGAGGACATATTTGTTGTGGAGGGAGTGAATGAAATTGTACTGTACTCTCTTCCTGTATCCTACCAGAATATTAAAGCAGATAAAGAGGTCATTTTAACTTCTATTATTTCTATTTAGAGTGGTATTACTAACAATTCATTGGTGGGAAAAGCAAAATTTCAAAATGACCTAATTAAATATTACTTCATTAATAATTATTTTGACTGATTTTCACCTGTGCTTTTATATGAAGCATGAGAGTGCTCAGTTACTGAAGAACTGACTGCTTACTTTGTAGATTTTCTACAGATTTTATGTCTGCGTCATTTTTTTTTTTTACTATTATTATTACCTTAAAGAGATACTAACAATCTTGGTGGGTAATCAGAAAAAAAAAAATTCTCTGCTGACCACAGTGAGAGCAGTAGTGGTAGTGCTTCCTGCCTGCAGATATATAACTATAGTGGATGAATCAGCGTTCATTTTTAACTCAGCATTTAAACACTGATGCTTGACATAAACTCTAATCCCAAGTGTATTATTTTTTAACACTTCAGATGGAATTTTCACTAACTAAAGGCTGAGTAACAGTCGAAAAATAGATGTGGTGACTTCCCTGGTAGTCCACTGGTTAAGAATCCACCTGCCAGTCTGGGGATGCAAGTTTGAATCTGGTTGGGGAACTAAGATCCCACATACCCTGGAACAACTGAGCCCATGTGCTGCAACTGCTGAGCCCACGTGCCTCAGAGCCTATATGCCACAACTAGATAGTCCCCATGTTCTGCAAGGAAAGATCCCGAGTGATGCAACTAAGACCCGATGGAGCCAATTAAATAAATATTTAATAAGTAAATAAATGTGTCTAGTTTGGTGAGGATTGGGCATAAAATATAAGGTATGGAGGGTCCCTGACCTTAAGAGAATTTGCATTCTGATTGAGAAAACTAGACAAGTACACCTGAAACCAACAGAAGACAGCATAATACCATATATCACTGTAAACCTCCCACGGTGCCTAACGCTGCGAGGTTTACGGTGGAGGAACATCCAGAAGACCTAACATTGGAGTTATAAGAAATAACCCAGCCTATTCCCAATGATAAAACTACTCAGAGTGCAGAGAATGGGATACAACATTTTTTAAAGACTATGGCTACCAGTCTAGATTTCCCTCCCTTTGTGCTTCAGTTAAATATCTAGAAAACTAGCAAAAATATATGAAATGATCATTTTTAGACATTGGACAATAAACAGCACAGGATAGTGATCCCTAAAGTAAATGGAAGAAATGAAGAGAGTGCTACGATTATCCCAGCTTACTCCCCAGATAAAGTTTCCAGGCCACAACCAGAAAAGGGGAAACTCAAACAAGTGATCTCATTGAGCTGAAGAGACAGATTCGAAAGTTAGGGGAGGCAAACACAGCTGGAATACATAAGAGAAAAGTACAGGAGAGGAGAGAATGGCATGGGGAAAAGAGAATTTTGCAGAGAGAGCTCAAGAGATCTGTAGAATGTTCCTCTCAAGTCTTCAACTGACTAATGATGAGGAACTGCATGTGAGGAACTACCTTAGGCCAGGGAAGAATCACCAGAGAGGACAGGAAGAACAATTACTGGAGTAGAGAATAGTTTGTATTTTCACTAGCCAGAGTGGAAAACCTATGATTCAGTGGATCAGGTAGATTACTCAGTAAAGAGGAATCGGCCTAAGATCTAAAGCTACTCTTATCCTACCTAACAAGGCTTGAAAACAAGTCTTGAAAAGATCAAAATGTTTCCAAGTAAATTAACTGCATTTCAGAACAGAGCTCAAGATTATTTACAATAGTAAAAAATATGTAGCACTTAACAAGGTAAATTCACAATATCTGGAATACAATAATTTTACAAAGCATGCAAAGAAGTAGGAAAATACAACCCATAAGGGAAAGAGAAGTCAATTGATAGGAATCTTCCAAAATAACACAGATGATACAATTATTACACAAGGATATTGACACAGTTATATTTCATAAGCATAACATGGATTATATAAAAATGATTCAAATCAAACTGAGGTGAATAAATCAATGGCTGACAAGAAAATACACTGGACAGGATTGACAGCATACTAGATATTGCAGAAGAAAATATTAGTGAACTTGAAGACATAGCTATATAAACTCTCCAAAATGAAACAAAAGAGACTGGAAGAAATGAACAGAGTATCAGTGTGGGCACTTGGGTCAGCTGAATATATGTGTAACTGGAGTCCTTGAAGGAGGCAGGAAACAGAAAACACGTTTCAAGAAATAATGAAAGAAAGCATTCCAAATACAATGAAAACTCACAGATCTAAGATGCTCAACAAACCCAAACTTAAGGAACGTGAGTAAAATGACATGAATGCACATCAAACTGCTTAAAACCAGTGGCAATGAAAAATACTCATTAAGAGAAAAAACAGATACACTATGTACATGGTGGTGGTGATTTCATTGCTAAGTAGTGTCCGACTCTTGGCGACCCCATAGACTGTAGCCTTCCAGGCTCCTCTGTCCATGGGATTTTCCAGGCAAGACCACTGGAATGGGTTGCCATTTCCTTCTCCCAAAGATAAATTTCTCCTTGGGGATATGCAATCCAGAAAATGGAAGATCAATATATCTAAAGTGCTGGTGGAAAATATGACAGTCTGGAGTTTTTACATCAGGTAAAAATATTTTTCAAAGATAAGCTGAAGTCTTTTCAACACATGGTGCTGGGATAACTGATATATATAAGCAAATGAAAGAAATTGAACCCTACCTTGTTGCTATTGTTCAGTCGCTACGTTGTTTCCGACTTTTTGTGACCCCCTGAACTGCAGCATGCCAGGATTCCCTGTCCTTTACTATCTCTTGGAGTTTGCTCAAACTCATGTCCATTGAGTCAGTGATGCTATCTAATCACTCATCCTCTGTCGCTCCCTTCTCCTGCTCTCAATCTTTCCCAGCATCAGAGTCTTTTCCAGTGAGTCTGCTGTTTGCATCAGGCGGTCCACGTATTGCAGCTTCAGCTTCAGCATCAGTCTTTATAATGAATACTCAGAGAGTTGATTTCCTTTAGGATTGGCTGGTTTGATCTCCATGCTGTCCAGGGGACTCTCCAGAGTTTTCTTCAGCACCACAATTTGAAAGCATCAATTCTTCAGTGCTCAGCCCTCTTTATGGTCCAACTTTCATATCTGTATGTGACTACCAGAAAAACCACAGCTTTGACTATACAGACCTTTGTTGGCAAGCTGTATACAAAAATTAACTCAAAATAAATCATAGTCCTAAATGTAAGATCTAGAAGTATAAAAATCTTTAAAAAAATATATAAGGAGAAATCTTAGAGTAGGCAATGATGTCTTAGGTATGACACTAAAAGCATAAGCAACAAATGAAAAATAGATAAATTGGACTTCATCAAATTTAAAACATCTGTCCTTCAAAGGATCTAATCAAAATAATGAAAATACAGCCACACAGAGGGGTAGAAAATATTTGCTATTCATGTATCTGATACGGGACTTAGATCTAGAATATATAGGGAACACTTTAAGTTTAATAATAAAAAGACAAATACCTAGTTAAAAATGAGTAAATAATTTCAATAGACATTTCTCCAAAGTAAATATACAATCGTAAATAACTAGATGGAAAGATGCTTAACATGGCTAGCCATTAGGAAAATGATAACCAAAACTACAATGAGCTATCACTCCATATCCACTAAGAAGACTACTAAAAGAGACAGATAATAACAAGTGTTGGCAAGGATGTAGACAAACTAGAACTCTCATGCATTGCTAGTAGAAATGTAAAATGGTACAGCCCCTTTGGAAAACAGTTCCTCCAGAGTTTAAACATAGAGTTGCCAATTAACCCAGAAATTCTAATTTTAGGTGTATAACCAAGAGTAATGAAAACATGTATCTATACAAAATCTTGTACACAAATATTCATAGCATCATTATTCATAATTGCCAAAAATGGAAACAACTCAAACATTCACAAAACTAATGCATTAGTAAATAAAATGCTGTATATCAATACATTGACAAAAAGAAAAAAATGGAGAAAATAAAGTACTGATACATACCACAACAGAAATGACCCTTGAAAACATTATGTTAAGTCATGAAAATCTAGCCACAAAAGACCACATAGTATATGGTTACATTTACATGAAAAGTCCAGAACACACAAATCTATAGGGACAAAAAGTAGATTACTGGTTGCCTAGGGCTGGCAGAGATGGGGGAGTTGAGGAAGGGGGATTTCATTTTGGGGGTGATGATAATGTTCTAAAATTGACTGTGGTCATGGACAACTCTGTGATTTTACTAAAAATGATTGAATTGCTCACTTCAAATGGGTGAGTGTACACTTACATGATTTATATGTCAATGACATTATTACAAAACAATATGATTCCTATGCCAAAAAGCAAGTTTCTAAATATGTAAAACAAAACAAAGCAAAAGGTTGGTAAAATATATTTTCAGACACACAAAAGCTAAAAGAATTCAATAGTACCATATCTACACTGCAAGAAATGTTGAAATCTTTCTTTCAGCAGAAAGAAAAAGTTAGATGAAAATCTGTGGTGGTTCAGTTGCTAAGTCGTGTCCAACTCTTGCGACCCCATGGACTATAACCCTCCAGGCTCCTCAGTCCATGGGATTCTCCAGGCAAGAATACTAGAATGGGTTACCATTTCCTTCTCTGGGGGATCTTCCCAACCCAGGAGTCGAACCTGGGTCTCCTGCATTACAGGCAGATTCTTTACCGACTGAGCTACAAGGGAAGCCCCTAGATGAAAACCTGAATCTGCACAAAAAATTAAGGATACAAGAAATGAATGTGTGCATGCTCAGTCATGTTCAACTCTTTGCGATCCCATGGACTATAGCCTGCCAAGCTCCTCTGTCCATGGAATTTATCCTGGCAAGGATACTGGAGTGTTTTGCTATTTCCTCCTCCAGGGAATAATGCTGACCCAGGGATCAAACTCGCATCTCCTGTATCTCTTGCACTACAGGCAGATTCTTTACTCCTGAGCCACCAGGGAAGCCCCCTATAAGAAATGTATATATGTGGGCAAATGTAAAATATATTTGTTTAAAATATAAAATATTTTTTCTTAGTTCAAAAAAATCTCTTTAAAAGGTAATTAACCATTTGAAGTAAAAATAGTAACGCTATAGTGTGATGTTTATACATATGTACAAATAAAATGGATGATCACGAACATATAAAAGCAAGAGAGGTAAAATGGAAGTATACTGTTGTAAAGATCTAAAACAGTAAGAGAAGCGATAAAATACCACATGGGGGTATACCATAATAAGTTAAAGATGAATATTATGAACTTCATAACAACAGCGGCTTCCCTGGTAGCTCAGCAAGAATCCACATGCAATGCAGGAGATCCCAGTTCGATTCCTGGGTTGCAAAGATCCCCTGGAGAAAGAAAGGCTACCTACACCAGTATTCTTGGGCTTCCCTGGTGACTCAGACGGTAAAGAATCCACCTCCAGTGCAGGAGACCTGGGTTTGATCCCCGGGTGGGGAAGATCCCCTGGAGGAGGGCATGGCAACCCACTCCAGTATTCTTGCCTGGAGAATCCCCATGGACAGAGGAGACTGTTGAGCTACAATCCATGGGGTCACAAAGAGTTGGACATGACTGAGTGACTAAACACATTATAAACTTTATGACAATAATAATAATAGCAACAAAACCACAAAGAGGTATAAGTAAGCCAACAAAAGAGATGACAGATTCTCAATTAATCTAATGGGAGATAGAAAAAAGAGAAAAGGAGAACAAAGAACAGATGAGACAGAATGCAAATAGAAAGACCATAGATTTAAATCTAATCGCTTCAGTCGTGTCCAACTCTGTGTGACCCCATAGATGGCAGCCCACCAGGCTCCCCCGTCTCTGGGATTCTCCAGGCTAGAACACTGGAGTGGGTTGCCATTTTCTTCTCCAATGCATGAAAGTGAAAAGTGAAAGTGAAGTTGCTCAGTCATGTCCAACTCCTAGGGACCCCATGGACTGCAGCCTACCAGGTTTCTCCATCCATGGTATTTTCCAGGCAAGAGTACTGGAGTGGGTTGCCATTGCCTTCTCCATTCATCAATAATCATATTAAATATAAATAGTCTAAACATGCCTATCAAAAAATACAGATTTTCAGATTTAATTTTAAAAAATCAAGATTCAACTATATGCTTCTTATAAGAACACACACTTTAAGTAGAGGGCACAAATAGGTTTAATTTTTTAAAAAAAGATGAATCAAGCTAACACTAATCTAAAGGAAGCTGGAGTAGCCACATGATTATCAGACAAAGCAGATTTCACAGCAGAGAATATTACCAGGTATAAAGGAAGTTGTTTAATAATTTTAAAGAAGCTAACTCATCAAGAGGATATAATAATTTTCATAGCTTACCTTAATAAGAAAACTTCAAAATATATAAAGCAAAATCAGAATTTATAGGAGAACTGCACAAATCTATAATTATTTTTGGAGATTTCAGAGGTCCTCTCTCCCTCAATGATAGACAGAATAATTAGACAGAAAGTCAATAAAGATATAGAAGACTTAAACAATACAATCAGTTTAGTTGACCTGACTGATATCTATCTATGGGGGTTAAAACACTACCTCAAAACAGCAGAATATACATTTCTTCTTCAAGTGTTTGTGGAATATTTACCATGATATTGTGGGCCAAGGAACAATACATTTTTAAAAATTTGAAACATACGAAATATGTTTGTTGATCACATGGAACTGAAGTATCAAAATATAGAAATTAAAGTATAGAAATCAATAACAAAAGGTCTCCAAATTCTGGAATCTAAATAACAAACTTGAAAAAGAAAATAACAAGCTTTTAAATAATCCATGAGTCAAAGAAAAAAATCTAATAGAAAATTAGAAAGTATTTCATAGTGAATGAAATTGAAACCACAACATATCAAAATTGGTGAAATGTTACTAAAATACTGCTTAGAGGGAAACTTATATCCTTAAATATTTATGTTAGAAAACCAGAAAGGTCTCATATCCATAACTTCACCTTCTACCTTAAGAAACTTGAAAAAGAAAAACAAATTAAAGCCCAAGTATGCATAAGAAAGGAACTAATAAAGATAAAATCAGAAATCAATAAAATAGCAAAAAGAAAATAGAGAAAATCAATGAAACAAAAGCTGACTTTGAGAATTCCAATAAAACTTACAAACCTCTAGTCAGATTGATCTGAAAAAATAAAGAAATGACACCAATTGCCACTATCAGAAATGACACAGAACATATAACTACAGATCCTACAGACATTAAAAGAATATCAAGGGAACATTATCAACAACTTTATGCCAATAAATGATAAAACTATGATAAAATGCATGAAGTCTTTGAAAAACACAGAGTGCCAAAGCTCACTTTAAACAAAGATAATCTGAACAACCCTGTTTTTATTTATTAAAGAAATTAATTGGTATTCTTGCCTGGAGAATCCCATGGGCAGAGGAGCCTGGAGGGCTGCAGTCCATGGGGCCGCGGTCAGACACAACTGAAGTGACTGAGCACACACATGGGGAAAATACTTTCCAACAAAGAAATCTCCATACCCATATAGCTTCACTAGTGACTTCCACCAAACATTAAAGAAAAAAGTAATATCGGTTGTATACTACAAACTTCTCCAGGAAACTGAAGAGAGTGAAATATGTCCAAACCCATTCTAAGTAATTTATCATATTAATATCAAAAAAAGCAATATGATCATCTCAATAGATACCAAAAATATTTGGTGAAATCTTATATCCATTCTTGATAAAAATTCTTAGCACCTTGGAAATACTGGTGTTCCTTAGAGATATTGTGAGTTTGTTTCCAAACAATGGCAATCAGCAAATATCACAAAGAAGCAAGTCACACATATACAAGTTTTATTGGTTTTCCAGTGTATCTACAAGTTATGTTTATACTAAACTGTAGTCTATTAAGTGTGCAATAGCATCATGTCTAAAAAATGTGTATTACTTTAAAAAGGCTTTATTGATTAAAAATAATAACCATCTTATGAGCCTTCAATGAGTCATCATAATAATAGCAATGATTATTGATCACAAATCACCATAACAATATAATAATGAAAAAGTTTGAAGTACTGTAAGAATTACCAAAATGTGTCAGAGACATGAAGTGAGCAAAGGCTGTCAGAAAAATGGAGCTGATAGATTTGCTCCACAAAGGGCTGCCACAAAACTTAAATTTGTAAGACAGATAGTATATGGCAAAGCAATAATGAAGAGTGCAATAAAACCAGGAATGCCTGTAGAGGAAACTCTCTCAATTTGATAGAGGGCTTGTACAAAAGAAACCTATGCTAGTGTCAGTTTTATTGATCAAAAATCGAAGACTTTCCTTTAAAGATCAGGAAGAAGTCAAGGAGGTCTGCTCTTACCATATCTAGTCCACATTGTATTGAAGCAGTGGAAAAGGCAAGCAGAACATAAAAGGCATAAAATTCAGAAAGGATGAAGTTAAATTTGCAGACAAATTTCTAGAGTATCCTAAGAAATCTACAAAAAGCTACTAGAATTAAGAAGTTTGCAAAGTTTCCAAAAACAAGAACAGTATTCAAAAATTAATTGTGCTTCTATATGCCAGCAGTGAACAATCAGAATGTGAAATTAAAACTACAATACTTTTTACAATAGCACCTGAAATAAAATATTTTGGGGTAAATCTGACTAAAGATGTGAAAGAACTGAATATTAAAGAGTATAAACTACTATTGATGAAAATTAAATTTAAAAAACGAGAGTTAAACCATATTCATGGGCTGTAAGACTTAATATTATAATAATATCCACTTTACTTAAGTTGATCTATGAATTTAATGAAATTCTAATCAAAATCCCAGCAGGTTTCTTTGTAGAAATCAATGAGCTAATTATAAGATTTATGTGGAAATGCAAAGGATATGGGCTTCCTGGGTGGCGCTAGTGGTAAAGAACCTGCCTGCAAATGCAGGAGACACAGGAGATGAGAGTTAAATTCCAAGGTCAGGAAGAATCCCTTGGAAGAGGACACGGCAACCCACTCCACTAATCTTGCCTGAAGAATCCCATGGACAGAAGAGCGTGGCATTCATAGGGTTGCAAAGAGTCAGACACAACTGAAGTGACTTAGCATGCAAGCACTCAAAGGACATAGACTAGCCTTGAAAAAGAGAAAGCTGAGAAGTTACACTACCTTTTTGAAGACTTACTGTAGTTATAATGTGATACTGGTATAGCTCAGTTCAGTTCAGTTGCTCAGTTGTGTCTGACTCTTTGCAACTCCACAAACCGTAGCACGCCAGGCCTCCCTGTCCATCACCAACTCCCGGAATTTACCCAAACCCATGTCTACTGAGTTGGTGAGGCCACCTAACCATCTCATCCCCTGTTGTGCCCTTCTCCTCCTGCCTTCAATCTTTCCCAACATCAGGGTCTTTTCAAATGAGTCACCTCTTCGTATCAGGTGGCCAAAGTACTGGAGTTTCAGCTTCAACATCAGTCCTTCCAATGAACACCCAGGACTGATCTCCTTTAGGATGGACTGGTTGGATCTCCTTGCAGTCCAAGGGACTCTCAAGAGTCTTCTCCAACACCACAGTTCAAAAGCATCAATTCTTTGGTGCTCGGCTTTCTTTATAGTCCAACTCTCACATCCATACATGACCACTGGAAAAACCATAGCCTTGACTAGACAGACCTTTGTTGGCAAAGTAATGTCTCTGCTTTTGAATATGCTATCTAGGTTGGTCATAACTTTCCTTCCAAGGAGTAAGCGTCTTTTAATTTCATGGCTGCAATCACCATCTGAAGTGATTTTGGAGCCCCCCCAAAATAAAGTCAGCCACTGTTTCCCCTGTTTCCCCATCTATTTGCCATGAAGTGATGGGACTGGATGCCATGATCTTCGTTTTCTGAATGTTGAGCTTTAAGCCAACTTTTTCACTCTCCTCTTTCACTTTCATCAAGAGGGTCTTTAGTGCTTCTTTACTTTCTGCCATAGGGTGGTGTCATCTGCATATCTGAGGTTATTGATATTTCTCCCAGCAATCTTTATTCCAGCTTGTGCTTCCTCCAGCCCAGTGTTTCTCATGATGTACTCTGCATATAAGTTAAATAATATACAGCCTTGACGTACTCCTTTTCCTATTTGGAACCAGTCTGTTGTTCCATGTCCAGTTCTAACTGTTGCTTCCTGACCTGCATACAGGTTTCTCAAGAGGCAGGTCAGGTGGTCTGGTATTCCCATCTCTTTCACAATTTTCCACAGTTTATTGTGATCCACACAGTTAAAGGCTTTGGCATAGTCAATAAAGCAGAAATAGATGTTTTTCTGGAACTCTCTTGCTTTTTCGAAGATCCTATAAGCAGACCACATAGGTCCACAGGACAGAATATTCTAGAAATAAACCCACACATATAGAGGCAATTGATTTTCAACAAACATGGCAAGGCAGTTCAGTGGGAAAATGTTAATCTTTACAATAAATGGCGCTGGAACAATTGAATAGCCATTGGTTAAAAAAAAAACAATCAACCTCAACCCTTACTACATACCATATACAAAAACTGATTGGAAATAGATCACTGACCTAAATGTAAGAATAACTTCTTGAAGAGACTATAGGAGAAAATGTTTGCGACCTTGGATTTACTAAAACTGAAAAAATACACACAAAACCCATAAACTCTAAAATAAAGAAATTAATATGGGGTTTAGAAAAGTAAAAACATTTGCTCTCATTTCTATTAATATATTCTCAGTTATTAAAAATGGAAAGGTAAACCGCAGACTGGGAGAAAATATTTGCAAAGCACGTATCATGTATTCAACAGAGAACTTGTATCTAGAATATATAAATACTATAACATTAATAACAATAAAAACAACCCAATTTGAAAAAAGTGGGTCAAAGATTTGAACAGATACTTTACTAAACAAGATACAAATGTGGCAAATATGTACAAGAAAAGATTCTCAGTATCATCAGTCATTGTGCTCAGTAGCCAGTTTCAGTTGTGTCTAAGCCTGCAGGTTCAGAGGAGGCAATGGCACCCCACTCCAGTACTCTTGCCTGGAAAATCCCATGGATGGAGGAGCCCGGTGGGCTGCAGTCCTGGGGTCGTGAAGAGTCGGACATGACTGAGCGACTTCACTTTCACTTTTCACTTTCCTGCATTGGAGAAGGAAACGGCAACCCACTCCAGTGTTCTTGCCTGGAGAACCCCAGGGACGGGGGGAGCCTGGTGGGCTGCCGTCTATGGGGTCACACAGAGTCGGATACGACTGAAGCGACTTAGCAGCAGCAAGCCTGCAGGTTCCTGTGTCCATGGAATTTTCCAAGCAAGAATACTGGAAGAGGTTGTCATTTCCTTCTCCAGGCTGTCTTCCCGACCCAAGGATTGAACCTGCAGCTCCTGCATTAGTGGGCAGATTCCTCACCAACTACACCACCTGGGAAGCCCCATCAGTCATTAAAGTGACGTGAAGTCGTTCAGTTGTGTCTGACTCTTTGTAACCCCATGGACGTAGCCTACCACGCTCTCCGCCCATGGGATTTTCCAGGCAAGAGTACTGAGGTGGGTTGCCATTTCCTTCTTCAGAGGATCTTCCCGACCCAGGGATCGAACCTGGGTTTCCCGAATTGTAGGCAGACGTTTTACCGTCTGAGCCACCAGGGAAGAGTCTCATTAGTCATTCAGATCAGATCAGTCGCTTAGTCGTGTCCGACTCTTGGCAGCACGCCAGGCCTCCCTGTCCATCACCAACTTCCGGAGTTCACTCAGACTCACGTCCATCGAGTCAGTGATGCCATCCAGCCATCTCATCCTCTGTCGTCCCCTTCTCCTCCTGCCCCCAATCCCTCCAAGCATCAGAGTCTTTTCCAATGAGTCAACTCTTCGCATGAGGTGGCCAAAGTACTGGAGTTTCAGCTTTAGCATCATTCCTTCCAAAGAAATCCCGGGGCTGATCTCCTTCAGAATGGACTGGTTGGATCTCCTTGCAGTCCAAGGGACTCTCAAGAGTCTTAAAACCATAATGAGATATTACTGCACATCCACTAGATGGCTAAAATTAAAAAGATTGATCATAATAAATGCTGCCAAGGATGAAGATAATTGGATTTCTCATTACATTGCTGGTTCTAATTTAAAATGATTCAACCCCTTTGGAAAACAGTGTGGCAGTTTCTTTAAAAATTATGCCTATCATACAAATGCAGTCTTTCCACTCCTGGGTATTCACTCAAGAGAAATAAACATATCCACACCAAGACGTGTTCACAAATGTTCATGGTGGCTTCACTGGTAACAGTGAAAACCAAAACAAACAAACAAAAACACAGCTGTCCTTTCACAGGCAAATAGATGTTAAAGTTTGGAATATTGCTCAGCAATACTAAGGAACTATAGATACTAGCAACAACAAAGAGATTCTGAGTGAAATAACCCCGATCCAAAAAATAATACACATTGTAAAACTGCATTTAAATAAAATTCTAGACAATTCAGACTAACCTATGACAGTGGTTGCTTGATGATAGAGCAGGGAGGATAGGGATGGGCATAAAGAAGCATAGGAGAAAAGAAGACAGTGATGAAACCTAAACTTCTGGATTAAAATGATCCTATTAAAAAGTAGTGGGATTATGTATAGTGGACACCTCTATACATAAAATAGATAACTAATAAGAACATACTGTAAAGCACAGGAAACTCCACTCAATACTCTGTAATGGTCTATGTGAGAAAAGAATCTAAAAAAGAGTGGATATATGTATGCTGCTGCTAAGTCGCTTCAATCGTGTCCGACTCTGTGTGACCCTAGAGATGGCAGCCCACCAGGCTCCCCCGTCCCTGGGATTCTCCAGGCAAGAACACTGGAGTGGGTTGCCATTTCCTTCTCCAATGCATGAAAGTGAAAAGTGAAAGGGAAGTCGCTCAGTTGGGTCCGACTCTTAGGATATATGTATATGTATTACTGAATCATTTTGCTGTACATCTGAAACTAACACAGCATTGTAAATCAGCTATACTTCAATAAAAAATCTTAAAACAAGAGTAGTGGGAGATAATTTGGGTGGTGAGGGTAAATCAGATTATTAAAGATTATTAATCAAGCACAATAATTTAGATTTAGAGTGAAAAACAGAAAGCTATCAGACTTTCAGTAAATGGATCATATAACTGAAATGGAACTTAAGCAGTATCCTGTCTGAAAGCCAAAGAGAATTGAAGATTTCCATTGGGAACGGCCAGTAGAGTTAAATTATTTTCCTACAATTAAAAAGCCACGTCAAAGTCCTGTCAAAGGGTGTATTCTCCTGGGAGTGAGTCATATACAAGGCAAGGTCTTCTATCAGCATGTACTATTTGTCTAGTCCTGACAAATATTATTACCATTTCTACTGAACAAAGAAAGAAACTCAAACACATGAAATTGCCTGGAGAATATAGGCTTATATAGAAGTTCCTGTTTCCGGGTCTGCCTGATTTACTTTGGCACTATCTTCATAGAAGCCAAATATTTGGTGCTTTGAACAAATACCAGGGTGAGGCCTGTACAGCACAATTTCCACAGTATAGACTGTTTGGCTTATCTATTTACAGTTTTCAGATAGGGATTACTTCCTTACTGGGACAATTAGCAGACACAGAGAATGGAGTCAAAAGCATTAAAATATATCAGAAGTTTAACTGTATGACCCTAGGCAAGCTGCTAACTTTTTTGAGGCTTAGAGTTCTTGTGCATAACATTGGGGCTCATGGTAAAACCTCATAATGTTTCTATACGAATAAATGGGATAACATATTATGAAGTTGTCCATTTATGTTGTTTAAATAAACAGCAGAGTCTCAGGCTCTTACAGCCAATAGGGATGGTTGATGATACAAGAAAGTGAAGTCGCTCAGCTGTGTTCGACTCTTTGTGACCCCATAGACTGTAGCCTACCACACTCTCCGTCCATGGGATTTTCCAGGCAAGAGTACTAGAGTGGGTTGCCATTTCCTTCTCCAGAGAATCTTCCCGACCCAGGGATCGAACCTGGGTTTCCCGCATTGTAGGCAGACACTTTACTGTCTGAGCCACCAGGGAAGAGTTTCAGCAAATCAATGACTTTGTCACAGAGGAGACACTTTTTGATAGTACCTACCCTGGAAACTGCTCCTTTGTTACTAAAAGATAGCATGGAGGGTTATAACTCCCTCCAAAATATGCTTGTGAGGTCAAAAGTGCCTCCTGGAAGGAGACGCTGAGAACTGAGAGGGAGAAAATATGGTTTTGATGAAACATATAACCACAGCAGACTTGTTACAGATCATACACAGTAATTTCCAAACTCCTCTTGGTAGAAATGGTACTAACCTCCCAGTTGAGAAACACTGCTTATAACTTTTCCTAAAATCTGACCAGTTAATAAAGCACCTGTGGTGGTGAAAATTCTGTATTTCGTAGTTTCTCTTAGCTGTAAAATAAAAAAAATCAATCTAAGAAAAAAAAATATATAAGTTTCTCTTAGCTGTAAAATAAAATTATAATATCAATCTAAGAAAAAAATATATGTTTATCTTAGCTGTAAAATAAAATTATAATATCTAAGAAAAAAAAATATATGTTGTTGTTTAGTTGCAAAGTTGTATCCAGCTCTGTTGAGACCCCCATGGACTGTAGCCCACCAGGCTCCTCTGGATTTCCCAGGCAAGAATACTGGAGCGTGTTGCCACTTTCTTCTCCAGGGGATCTTCCTGACCCTGGGATCAAACCCACGTCTCTTCCAATTCTCCTGCATTGCAAGCAGGTTCTTTATCACTGAGCCACCTGGGAAGCCCTGTATATATCACTGAAGCTAATACTACCTTAGTAGATATATTACACGTCTGAATTTGTATTACTCTTCTCTGAGAGGGGTCTTATATTGTTGTGCTTCCACACTCCCACAGTTGTTTCCTCTTCTGTACTATCTTATCCTGAATTTAAAACTGAATTGGTTTTTTTTTTTCCCTTTGTATTGGGAGTCAAATCATGGATATATTTAAATTATCGGGAATATTGTAGAGGAATTTTTCCCTTTATTCGTAACAAAAGAACATATTTCTCAACTAAAACTTAGGCAAATGTAGGCTAACAGGCAGTAGGTACAATTATTTGGATAATAATTAAGTGGGAATTCACTGGTGGTCCAGTGGTTAGGACTCGGCACGTTTACTGCCATGGCCCAGGCTCAATTCTTGGTCAGAGAACTAAGATTCCATGTCAAGTTTTCTAAACTATGCAGTTTTGTTGCATGTTTTCCAGGTGATTTGAACCCTTTTGAATGCCCTGATGTTTCCGGCGCTTAGAGGAAGTGCTCACCAGCCAGCTGGTTTTGTGGAAACTTCCATCTCTATCCTACTTTCCCACAGAAAACCAACACAGAGAGAATAGCTCCTGATTGGTTCTGTCTCTCATTATTGACTTATTTTCAGCAAATATGTTTCTCCAACTTGTGTAGCTAATAATGGAAATAATCTGGTAGTCTGTCAGAGAAAAAAAGAAAGATATCAGTTAACTTCCTCCCTTTTATCTACTGTTGCCTTGAGTTGACTGATAACTTTAAGTTGTCAAAAATTTCTTCCCCATTTTTGTGGGAGCATGAATTTCCAGCCAGGTAAAACCCATTTTAGGTTGGTTTGGGTGAAATTACACCTCACAGCAAGGGAAGAAATGTAGCCAAACCAAATCTTTATATTAGAAACTTACTTTCAACACTTACTTCTTAGTAAGTTCGTTAACCCTCGTCATGAAAAGTGACTCCAGACGGGTGCACACCTCCCTTAAATTTGGGGGAAGCAGTCAGTCATTTCAATTCAAAGCTAAACCTTAAATAAAACAAACAAAAAAAAATTTCCAGGACGCAGTTAAAAGGCTATGCAGATTTATCTTGGCCACGCCTCCGAGGCTCGCTGCGCGCACCCGCGAGCCAAGCAGTAACTGAAAGGTCGTCATACGGGGAACTACTCGGATAAAGTGACGTTCTGCTTTTTTTGACTGTTACCCTTATCCAATGGCACCCCACTCCAGTACTCTGGCCTGGAAAATCCCATGGATGGAGGAGCCTGGTAGGCTGCAGTCCATGGGGTCGCTAAGAGTTGGACACGACTCAGCGACTTCACTTTCACTTTTCACTTTCATGCATTGGAGAAGGAAATGGCAACCTACTCCAGTGTTCTTGCCTGGAGAATCCCAGGGACGGGGGAGCCTGGTGGGCTGCCGTCTATGGGGTCGCACAGAGTCGGACACGACTGAAGCGACTTAGCAGCACCCTTATCCAGCCGGCCTCCCCTTGCATTAATCTTCTTTTACAATTAAAGTCTCTCATTTTTCCCGCTGAGACAAACCAAGCCGTAAACCTGAGACCCATCCAATGGGAAGGCGGCAATCCACGGCCACTTCCGGGTTATTTCCGGGGTCGAGGCTGCTCCACCGCCCAATCGAGAGTTAGGGGCGGGGCTGCGTCTGCGCGTCTCCAGAGCGCAGGAGGCCAGTTTTGCAAGCTTGTTCTCAAAACTTACTTGTTTCGCGTTGTGTGAGGGTTTCCTCCCGCTGGTCCGGAGTCAGAAGACATTTGGTATCACAGAAAAATTCTGGCTTCAGGCAGGTAAGTCCCGCGGTTGTCGTTACTGCCTGCGTTCACGTGAAAGAGGAAGGCCTACCCTAGGCTTCACCAGTGTTCTTATATTTTCTCTTTTACTCTGAAACGGGTTCCGCGGGCAAGGCTGAAGGCGTGGAGCTGCTTTGCTTACCGTGACAACTTCACGACGCCTAAATGGCTTTAGAATTTGGGTTGGGAGAGCTTCTTCTGGAAGGACTCAACGTGTGAGTCGGGTTCAAAACTCATGTTACTTCAAACACGTGCTTTTAATCTGATTTTGAAAGGTTTGTTCGGTTGATGATGTGGAGAAGCCAAATTTGAGGCAAGATTACTAGTTGGAAAGCTCATGCAGTAATCTAGACACAGTTTGAAGGAGTCCCCAGCTGGGGGAGTGGTGTAGAGTTGCGGAGTTTGGCGAAGATGGGAGAAGTACTAGCAGGTAGTACCTGCAGGACCTAAATTGGGTATGTGGAAGGACGGAGAGGAGTCCTGAGCATCTTGAGGATTGAGTCTAAACTCAGCTTGGCACAAAGCTGTTTTTGTAGATTCTCTTCCCGCCATCTGCTTTCCGCCTCCCTCTTCCACGAACACCCCAAACTCTGTTCATGTCAGTTGTGTTTGGGAACACATTCTAGTTCCCAGAATATTGTCCTCACTTTTTTGTGACATTGGTCCAGGTTACAAAGTTTCACTGAGCCCTTCAGTTTTTTCAACTACTCACCTCCAGATTTCTGTAAGGATTAAATTAGATACTTTGTAGGCTTGGTGTATCGGAGAAGACGATGGCACCCCACTCCAGTACTCTGGCCTGGAAAATCCCATGGATGGAGGAGCCTGGTAGGCTGCAGTCCATGGGGTCGCTAAGAATCGGACACGACTGAGCGACTTCACGTTCACTTTTCACTTTCATGCACTGGAGAAGGAAATGGCAACCCACTCCAGTGTTCTTGCCTGGAGAATCCAAGGGACGGGGGGAGCCTAGTGGGCTGCTGTCTCTGGGGTCACACAGAGTCGGACACGACTGAAGTGACTTAGCAGCAGCAGCAGGCTTGGTATATAGAGAGGACTCAATGAGAATGATAATTACTACTGTTGTTATTGTATTTCTCATATTGTCTTATTATACATCATTTGTGCTTCCCCGGTGGCTCAGTGATAAAGACTTTGCCTTGCCATTGCAGGAGATGAAAGAGATGCAGGTTTGATCCCTGAGTCAAGAAGATGTCCTGGAGTAGGAAATGGCAACCCTCTCTAGTATTCTTGCCTGGAAAATCCCATGGACAGAGGAGCCTGGCAGGCTATACCTCTTGGGGTCCCAAAGAGTTGAACACGACTGAGCAATCACCTTTACCTCATACATCATTTATATGTTTCTTCCTCTATATTAGTTTTTCTTTTTTTAAATTAAAGAGTTAGTATCTTATCTATCCTTGTCTTTTCTTGAAATATAGTAGTATTTGAAGTAGTCAATAGTTTTTAAATGGGTCATTCATTTTGGCTGCTGCTGACATAATTAAATTCATTTTTTTAAAGGAACTACCAGGTGCTGTTAATTTTGTTGATCATTGGTATTTATTAGATAAAAGTGGCTGTCTTTCTGTATAATTCAGAAACCTGTGGATTAAGATGTACAGAAAGTAACTGATATTTTCAGTCTGGAATAGATATGAGTGATTTCAGTGAAGAATTGATAAGACCCACGACAGAGGATGAACAGGGAGAACTGTGTGTGCGCTCTGGTTCAGGAATGTGTTTCCCTTGGCTCCAGAAGCATATAGAATCCATAGGTAAGTAAAATAACATATAACCATTTCAGCTTTAATGAAGTAGATCATAAGATTCAATATGGATACAAAATCAGATAGCCAAGCTGGTTCAATTTTCAAGATAAGAATATATGAGGATTTTTTTTTAAGGCAGTTAATAAAAAAGACACAGGAAAAAAATATTCTTTTTTTCTCATAGAATTCTTTGAATTAATAACAGTCTGTATTGTGGTCGATACCCTTTTTTTTTTTTCTTCCAGTAACTCTTCTGAGCATTTTACTATATCCCTGGCATTGGCTTAATACTGGGGACAGATTTGTTGAAGAAGATAAGATCTCTGCTATTGAGGAATACATACCAGAAATTTCTGTTGAATTGCATTGAAATAAGCCCTAATAGAATTGATCTATAGTAGATTTTAGGAAAAGACTATTTTCTTCTTTGTTCCTCTAATGTAGAAATAAACAAGTTGTTCTATGGGATAATTCCTTATTAGAATATATTTTTTAAAAATCAGTTATCTGTATGTTGTCATGAACTAGCACTTTTCTAATTATTCACAAATATATCTTTCTTAGCCTAGCTTTCTTTCCCCTTGATTGTGAGTCCCTGGCTGCTAGAATTTAGCTCTTATTTATTTTTTAACCTGAATATTATCTATTTAATTATCTCAGTAAATTAGTTCTCAGTAAATATATGTACCAGGCATTTTACAGATGAGGGAACTTAATTTCAAAGAAGTTAAAATTCTAAATGCTGGTATCAGGAGTCAGACCCAGGCCTATCTGATCTCAGAATCTGCTTTGAGATACATATGTTTAAAAAAAGGGAAAAGTGCCTAGCATAGAGCCTTGTGCGTAGTGAGTGTTGAAAATGTAATAATTTATTGCCTCTTTCCTCATTTTATTTTTACTGGATTAATATACATGGTTTGAGTCAGGTTTCAATGAATGGAACTTCAGAGAGGGTGTTTCCTTGCCCCTGTGGGGAACTATTAATAGTAATCTAGTTTCTGCTAGTTACTGCATACCTGGGCATGTGTCTGTCAACAGTGTTCTATGGAGAGCTTGAGTCAGTCCATAAACAAGTAGGTTTAAGACCAGAATTTACATACTTAAAAATGTTTCATCTTTTATGGATAGCCTGTTAAACCCCAAATATTAATACTTTCGTCTGCTATGAGAATATAGTTGCAGATAATATTGATGTTTTATTGGTAATTAACCACAATAGGAAAACCTAATTGCCTAACAATTATTTACTTTTTATTCTTTTAAATTTCTTTGGGTGTTTTGAAGGGTGTGTCCCCCAGAATAAAAACTTTGAAGGTGGGCACCCTATGGTGAGTACCTAGACTAGTGCTTGACCATGGCAGTGCTCAAAAAATACTTGTTGACAGGCTGATGAGTTTCTAGGTTCTCTCAAAGGAATTAGAAATTAGGTTGCTGACACTAGTTCTTTACTGTATCTCATTCCATCAAATATATTTTCCTTGATAGTTATTCTTCAAGTTTATCAGCGACAAATAACATTATGTTTTGCTTACGAAGAATGCTATTCTTTGAGCTGTTCCTGAGATAATTAGGCCCAGGTGTAAAATAGGAGGGGCATTGCCCAAGGATTTTTGTATCCTCGTCTAAAGTCAATTTCCAGTCTGAGCTGTGAAAACTTTAGAGGTATAACAGAAGGGAGTTTGGCCTGAGATCAGTTTTCCTTTAGATGAATAAATGAGGTTTTAGGGAAGAAGCATTTTGTCAGTTTCTTGGCCTAGCTGCCTGGTGTTGCTGCTGATATCCTAGGAACTTGG
This sequence comes from Bos grunniens, assembly GCF_055505025.1. Classification (NCBI taxonomy): domain Eukaryota; kingdom Metazoa; phylum Chordata; class Mammalia; order Artiodactyla; family Bovidae; genus Bos; species Bos grunniens. The sequence continues at coordinate 55,029,689 of NC_141180.1, forward strand.
CTGTAGATCCTGTTAAATGCAGCTTCTAATTCAGAGAGGTAGGCAGGGCATAGTATTCCGGATTTCTAATAAGCTCTCTGGTGGTGTTAGGACTACATCTGGATCCCTGGGTGATTTGTATATACATTTAAAAAGTTGGAGAAGCACTAGTCAAAAGAAGTAGTCTACTTTTTTTTTCCCCTAAAAAATTAGGTACTATCTTGCACCATTTTAATGTGCCATCTAAAAATTGCATCATAAGTTTGGTAGTTCCAAAAGGCATAATTTTCAGCATATATTGGCACTTTCAAATGAAATTATTATATGACTTAAACACACATATTTGGTGAGACTTCCTGGGTGCAGTGGTTAAGACTCTATGCTTCTACTTCAGGGATGCAGGTTCAGTCCTTGGTGGAGAACTAGGATCCCACGTGCTGTGTAGAGCGGCCATAAATTAAAAAAATAATTGGTAGAGTCTAAATAGCTTAGGAATGTGATATCTTTTATCATCTGTTTTGTGTTTATGAAAAAGCTTTTAATAGATGGAAATTTTATATTGTTGCTTTATTCTTCCATAAAGTATGTATCCACATTTAATTTTTGCTAATATCCTGTAAAGTTTTTAACTATTAAAATTTCTTCTGGATTGAAACATTATTATAATTAATTTTTTACACAGCTGATTAAAATAATGTATTACTTTTTTGGTTAAATTTTAAGCGTTAAATGTAAATTTTTATTGCTTATTTATCTCAATAAAATGGATAAGGATATCACTTTTTTCCAATTCTTATATCTGTGGATGAATATTATATATTTCTAGAATGAGAAAAGATTTAGCTTTAATTCTATTGTATATTTTAAAATAGTTTTATTTACTTAATTTATTTTTGGCAGGGCTGGGTTTTCATTGCTTCGTAGGCTTTTCTCTTATTGGGGTCAGCAGACTTCTCGTTGCAGGTGGCTTCTCTTGTGGCTCCTGGGCTCTAGACCACAGGGTCAAAAGTTGTGGTTCACAGGCTTAGTTGCTCCACAGACTGTGGGATCTTCCTGGACCAGGGATCAAACCCGTGTTTCCTGCATTGGCAGGCAGATTCTTTACCACTGAGCCACCAGGGAAGCCCCTGTATTTTGTTTTAATTGGTGGAAATTCTGAGAAACTTTACTCACTTTAGTAAGTAGCTGGCAATGGATGGCGTTTAATTTTAGCAATGTATCAGGTCTTTGACTCCTCCTCACTTACTTCTGAAAAAATTACATAGTGTTCTAAAAAATTATTAGATTCTTCTACACTTTTGATAATTAAAGAACTAGAAATCACCTGACTTGCAAATGGATGTTAGAGTCATTCATTTTCTCAACACTAAACACTTGTATTTTCACCTTAAGGTAATATTAGAGTTATTTTGATGAAGCCTTGTCTATATGCACAGCTTTCTAGAAGATCAATTTTAGGAAAGAGTATGTGAGAAAGTTGAAGATGTGCAGGTTGATTGCTATAAAGCTATTTTTGCATGATACTTATTAATCTCTGTGTATTCCCAGGGGTGGGGTCTTCCCTGGTGGCTCAGACAGTAAAGAATCCTCTGCAGTGTGGGAGACCTGGGTTCGGTCCCTGGATTGGGAAGATCCCCTGGAGAAGGGCATGGCAACCTATTCCAGTATTCTTTCCTAGAGAATCCCCATGGACAGAGGAGCCTGGCGGGCTACAGCCCATGGGGTCACAAAGAGTCAGACACATCTGAGTGACTAAGCATATTCCCAGGGGTGAGGGCGCCCCAACTGGAAGACTGCTGGCCCATAGGAGTCTTTAGTGGTGTGGGAAGGGAGGAAGAGGTGGCAATATGCAGCTTGTTGTCATAGATGAGGTTGTAACTAAGCACAAAATTTTTTTTTTTTTTTTTCATTTTTGAACAGTTTTTATGGCTGAGACACATATGGGATCTTAGTTGCCAGATCAGGGATTGAACCCATGCCCCCTGCATTGGAAGTGTGAGGTCTTAACCAGTGGACTGCCAGAAAAGTCCTAACCCTAATATTCTTAACATGAGGATTGTCAGTATTTTAGAGATACAAAATGAAAGTGGTCCATGAAAAATAAAAGTGCACCTCTTGGTGTTTTCAGAACATAGGTAGGAAAAAAGACAGTGCTTTCCTAGGATGACCCTGATGATTTTTACCCATTCTTAATACTTGGTATTTTGCACTGGGGGCCCTCTCTGAGAGATTCTTCCCAGACTGTTTAGTGCAAGGGTGAAAGGATAGTTGAATCAGATTTGAAGGAACTGGTGACCTTGGTAGCCCAAGAACATCAAATTAGACATCTCTTAAATAGAATTTTTTTTTTTCATTTGCCACAACTGGTTAAAATGATGTGGAAGAGTTGGTCTCAAGTGAAGCTAGCTTTGGTATTGGGGATGGGTTGGGTTAAGTAATACCTACTTGTTAAAATTGTGCTTATCAGAAGTAAGATTCTTGAATTGTTGATTTGAGGTCACTGGCTCAAGACTTTCCTCTTTAACCTTTATAGCCTCTGGAGGAAAACAGGAGAAAGATTTTGCTCAGACAACAAGCGCTTGTTTAAATTTTATCCAAGAAGCTCTGCTGAAGCACCAGTGGCAGCGAGCTGCAGAATACATGCACAGTTACCTTCAGGTTTTGGAAGATACGGATAGCAACAAAAGGCAGGGTGCACCCGAGGTAAGTGAAGCGTGAGTCCCCTGGAAGATAGCACAGAATCCTGGGAGTTTCTGCCTCTTGAACTCCACCCAGAACAGCTTTTGCAAGATCTCAAATTGAGTTTGTATCAAGACATTTTTTTTCATACTTCATTTTTCTATTATCATTTTAAGGAGACAAAAAATACTTTAACTCTGAATTCTCAGATTCCCAAATACTTATTCATTCATTTAAGTAATTCTTCCATCTTTCCCCATGTCCTTATGGTCCCCTTTCTATAGGATGGTTCCCATTTTCATGCAAACATGTCATTCTCTCTCCCACTTAATATCATCTCTTGACTTCTACTTCTTCCACAAGCTGTGCTCATTTCTCCCTTCTGCCTTTCAGCAGAACTCCTGGGAAGAGTTTATCTATCTATTCGTTCCAAGCCCTCTTCAGTTAGACTCCCCCACAAATCATCATTTCTACCAAATTGCCTTGTCAGGGTCAACAGTGATATCCACTTTGCTGAATCCAGTGGCTGATTTTCAGTACTTGTTTAACTTAATCATTACCAATATTAAGCATACCAGGTCATTCCCTTCTGTGTGATGAAGAAATAAACAGAATTCTTCGTCTGGCTTCCAGGACTCTGCACTCTCAGGTTTTTCTCCTACTGCACTGGCCATTCCTCGGTTTCCTTTTCTGATTGCGCTTTGTCTCCTTGGCCTTCTGACGTGGGAGTCCTTGAGAACTCCAATCTTTAGGTGTTATTGTTATCTGAACTCTCTTGATCTCATTCAGTTTCATAGCCTTTCATTCAGTCTGTATACTGGTGATCCCCCATTGTGTATCTGGGGCTCTGACGTCTGTCAAGTCCAGATTGCTGTACCCAACATTCTATTCAACCTCACCTCTTAGTATCTAATACCAGCTAGTACGATATGTCGTATCATACTAGCAAATATAAACTGGTTCTTCTGATATTCCTTGTCCAGCCTAATTTTCCTTGTCTCAGATCAGGGTTCCCTTATCTAATTTTGAGACCCAATCTGGAGTTGTTTTTTTTTTTTTCTCTTTTGCACCTCATATCCAAACCATCAGAAAATTCTGTCGGCTCTCCTTTGAAAACCTGCCCCCTGCAGTCTTGAGTACTTCTTACCACATCCTTTTTGCTGCTTCCTTGACTCAAACCCCCATCACCTCACTTAGATGACTGCTTACCCTCCTCTGCCTCCCAGTGTATTTTCAGCATAATAACCAGACTGAGCCTTAACAAAACAAAAAAAAAAATAGCCTTATTTAAGAGACATTAAACACCATACAGTTCACCCATTTAAATTGAACAATTCAGTGTGTTTTCATATATTCACAAGAGATGTGCAACTGTCACCACAATCTAAATTTAGAACATTTTTTGTCGCCCCCCCTCAAGAGAAACACTGTACCCACTTGTAGTCCCTCTTCTCCAGACCCTGCCCTTGGCAACCATTAATCTACTTTTTATTTTGGACATTTCAAATAAGTAGAATCATGTAATAGCTGGCTTTTTATGAATGAATTCTTTTACTGAACATAATGTGTTCAAGGCTTATTATACCATATTGTGGCATATTAGTTCTTCACTGATTTTTATTGTAAAATAATATTCCAGTGTAAGGCTTTATCTCATTTGATGAGATAAAACTGATACATCAGTTTTTAGACATTTGAGTAGTTTTTCTTTCTGTTACTATGAATAATGCTACTATGAACATTCATGTACAAGTTGTTTCCTCCCCCACCATGTACAAGTTTTTCTATGGGTGTTTGTTGTAATTTCTCTTGAGTAAATATATCGAGGAGGAGGAATATGCTGGGGCATATGATAAATATATGTAACCTCTTAAGGAACTGGTAGACTGTTTTCCGCATTGACTGCACTGTTTTACATTCCCACCAGCAACATACAAGGTTTCCAACATTTGTACATCCTCGCCCACAGTATTATTGTCTGTCTTCTTGATTAAAGCCACCCTAGTGATTGTGACATGGTGTCTCGTTGTAGCTTTGATGGGCATTTTTCAAATGATTAATGATACAGCATAGTCCTTTTAAACCATGAGTCAAATCATGTCACTGCTCAGCTGAAAACCCTGCAGTGGCTTTCCTGTTTCACTCAGTAAGAGCCAGCATCCTTTTGATCACCTGCAAGTTCTCCGTGCTTTGGTCATTCCCTTTCCCCTTTGGCCTCATCTCCTGTTACCATCTAACTTACTTTTCTTCCCCAGCCTCACTGGCCTCCTTGCTCATCCCTTGAACAACCATACTTCTTCCTGATTGTCTTTGCTGTTTCTTTGGCTATCACTGTGGTCACCCTCCTTCACGTCATACTTGCAGTGGGGCCTCCCTTCACTATTTAAAGTTGCAACTGCACACCAACCCCCTTCACTTTCCAGCTGGCACCCCTGGTCTTCTGACTCTGCTTCATTGTTTTCCCCATAACACTTGCCAGTTTAATTATTGTATTTCTTTGTTATTGTCAGTCTCTCTACAACAGAATGTAAATTCCACCAGGGCAGGGATCCAGAACAGTGCTTGGCATGTATTGTTAAATTTGTTTTGTAAAAGACAGTATATCCACAGATAACTTCACATGGATATCTCAAGTAGCTTTTACTATTAGAGTAACCATTGCATCAGTTAGATGTCTAATAGAACCAAAAAATATGAAAAAAAAATTTAACCATTGATTGAAAGTTTAGTTTATGGACTACAGTTAATCTAGATCTATAAAACATTGGACAAATTACAGCCCTTTTTTGTCCAGAGTTTGTTTTATAAATTAAATCAGTGGTTACCAGATGCTTGTTTGGGCTCTGTTTGAGTCACATAGAGCCTTTGTTGAAAGTACAGATTCCTGCCCTCCACCAGAGTTTTACTGAGTTCAAGTCTGAATCCCTGGAATATTTGTTTTTAACTGGTGTCCCAGGTAATTCTTACATACATGTGGACTTAAGAACAACTGTGGTAGGATAATCTCCACATTTTATTTAAGCTTCAAAATACTGCAATTTGTTTATCTATAAAAGAACTCTGTCTCTTTCTGAGTATTATGATTATACTAAACCAATATTATACCAAACAACCAGTTTACTTTGAAGATCAGTATCACTGAAGTACTTTAAATGGAGTAAGAGAAGTAGAGATTTGCCCTCATGCAAAAGAAGAGCTGCAAGTACTGTCATCAAAGTTTTGGTGCTCTGGGGAGAAAATATTTTTATTAAAATTTATAATAAATAAAGCTGATGCAGATTCTTAAGTTGAAGCTCTAAAGATAGACCAACTATAGTCAATAGTTGTAGAACTTGATGAAATGTGAGGAAAAATTGAGTCCATAGCTCTCGCTTGATACATAATGAGAGCAGTGAAGAAGCCAATATTAATGGAACCCGAGTTTTCTAACTTTAATGTTTTTCTCCTATACTAATTAAAAATGTTATCGTCAATATGTATCTTAACTGCTCACCTTCTTTAGACTTCTGGCTCAAAATGACACTGTTAATGACACCTGGTATTTTAATCAACAGGAAAAGCTTTTAATCACATAAAATGTAATAGTACTTCCATTGGGTGAAGTACAGTAAAATGTTGACAGTAGTGGTATCTATAAAAAGGAATTATAGGTTGTTTTTTAATGTTGTAATCAGAAGAAAATAGCTTCCTGAGACATTGGTTAAGGCAGGGGTTTTACAGTTTTGTTAGTAACTTCTGTTTTGACAGATTGTTTGGAGGCTTGGAAGTGAAATTCTTTATTATCATCCCAAAAGCAGCGTGGAGACTTTCAATACCTTTGCTGACCGGATGAAAAATATTGGCATCACGAATTACTTGAAGGTGAGAATGTAGGCTTTGTGAATTTACATCTGCAGCATTCTTTTTTTAAAATTGCTTGTCTCAGTGATAAGGTAGGTAAGAATGTAAAAAAGATGGGAAAGGGAGTAACACACCTGGGTCAGTAAGAGAAGCTGAAAGAAAAATTGCGTTTGAGAGCCATTTACTTCTCCATTTCCTGTCGCCTACCACGTTGTGTGAGTGAAAATGTCTTCTCCTTGTGTATCTCTGGCTGCCACAACCGGTCCTTCAGAAATGGCATGTGTGCTTCACTATGATAATGGACCAAATTCTAATATGTTTGCTTAAGTCAGTTGAGCTCTGTAAGAATTGGTGCTTTTGGAAAAAAGGGAAAGAGCTAAACAAATTGGGAATTTGAATACTTGAGAAAAGTTTTTCAGCTTTGTTGAGATATAATCGACGTATGATTTAACTTTGTTTAGGGTATACAATGTGATAATTTGATAGCATGTATATATTGCCAAATGTTTACCACAATGAGGTTAGTTAACATCGCCATCCCCTCACATAATATCATTTTGTTGTTGCTGTGTTGAGAATGTTGAAGTTCTAGCCTTGTGGCAGCTTTCAAGTTAACAGTGCTATGGTCACCATACTGTACATTAGACCCTCAAACTTACTCATCGTATAATTGAAAGTTTGTGTCCCTTGACTACTCCAGCCCTCAGCCTGCTCTGTTTTTATGGGTTGGATGTTTTTAGATTCCACCTGAAAGTGAGATGAGAGAATATTACTTTTTTTGTATGACTTATTTCCCTAAGCATAATGCCCTCAAAGCTCATCCATGTTGCCACACATGCAAGGTTTCATTCTTTTGCATGAGTGAATAATACGCCATTGTATATATGTGTGTATACAATATTTTCCTTATCCATCCATCCATCATTGCTCACTTAGATTGCTTCCATGTCTTGGCTCTTGTGAATAGTGTTTCAGTGAACATGGAAGTGTGGATATCTCGTCCAGATAGAGATTTCAACTTTGGATATATATGCCAATGTGGATTGCTGGATCGTATATTAGATCTGTTTTTAATTTATTAGAGGAACCACCATACCACCATTCTCCATAGGGGCTAGACCACTTTACATTCCAAAGGGAATGTATACCAGCTGTGTACAACAGCTCCCTTTTCTGCACATCCTTAGCAACACTTGTTATTCCTCGTCTTTTGTTCTGTTTTCCTTTTGGTCGTGCTGGGTCTTTGTTGCTGTGTGGGCCCTCTCTCTTTGCGTGAACGGCAGCTGCTCCTCCTTGCCATGTGCGGGCTTCTCCTTGCGGGGCACAGGCTCTAGGTGCCTGGGCTTCAGTAGTTGCAGCACACAGTCTTTAGTTGCTCCGTGGCATGTGGAATCTTTCCAGGATTCCACATGTGAATCATGGGATTCCACACAGGAATCAAACCTGTGTGCCCTGCATTGGTAGGCGGATTCCCATCCACTGTACCACCAGGGAAGTCCTCTCTTGTCTTTTTGATGCTAGCCATTCTAGCTCGTGTGAAGTGGGAGAATTCCTTGGCTATCCAGTGGTTAGGATGCAAAACTTTCACTATTGTGGCTCAGATTTAAATTATTTATTTATTTTCAATTGGAGGATAATTGCTTTGCAATATCGTGTTGGTTTCTGCCATACATGAACATGAATCAGCCCTAGGTATACATATGTCCCCTCTTTCTTGAACCTCCTCCTCCCACCTTTTTCTTTTTTCTTTTTTTTTAAATATTTATTTATTTGGCTGCACCAGGTCTTAGTTGCAACATACGAGACCTAGTTCCCTGACCAGGGATCAAACCCCGGCCCTCTGCGTTGGGAGCACGGAGTCTTAGCTACTGGACCACCAGAGAAGTCCCTCTTCTGCCCGTTTTTAATTGTAATATGTTTTTTGTTGTTCTTGCTATTGAGCTGTATGAGTTCTTTATAGATTTTAGGTATTTCTTATCAGATACATGATTTGAAAATGTTTTCTCCTGTTCAGTAGACTGCTTTTTCATTTTGTTGATGGTTTCCTGTGTTGTGCGGAAGCTTTTTGGTTTGTGCAGTCCCACTTGCTTATTTCACTTGTATTGCTTGTGCTTTTGGTGTCGTACCCCAGGAATTCACTGCCAAGACCAATATCAAGGACTTTTTTCCCTCTGTTTTCTTCTGAGAGCTTTAGTTTCAGATCTTACCTTTAAGTCCTTAATCCATTTTGAGTTAATTTTTGTGAGTGGTATAAATTAAGGGTCCAGTTTCATTCTTCTGCATATAAACGTCTATAGTTTCCCCAACATCATTCATTGAAGAGACTAACCTTTGCCCTTTGAGTATTCTTGGCTCCTTTATCAAATATTAGTTGACAACGTATGGATGGACTTATTTCTGGACTCCCAATTCTGTTCCACTTGTCTGGTGTGTCTGTTTTGAATGCTATAGTTTGGTAATATAGATTGAAATAAGAAAGTGTGATACCTGCAGCATTGTTCCTTCTCAAGATTGTTTTGGCTATTCACGGTTTTTTTGTGAATGATACAATTTTTGCATCCAAATTTGAAGATTGTGTTTTCTATTTATGTGAAAAATAGCACTGGTATTTTGATAGGTATTGCATTGAATCTATAGATGGCTTTGGGTAGTACGGGTAGTGTGGACATTTTCACAGTAGTACAGACATTTTCACAGTATTAACTCTTCTGATCCATGTGTGAAAATGTTTCATTGTTTCTCATGTTTAGGCGGAGTTTTATCCAAATTAAAGTGTCCTGTAATAAAAGTTTTATCCAAAAGAATTGACATCCTCCAAAATGTTATGATAATCTCCCTCTCTGTGGTATATATTTGACTAAAAGCACTTTCTCAATCAAGTTTTTACATGCTTTTTAATTTTTTCCAGTACCTCTAAATAAAGTTTTGTTGGAACATTACCACACCCATTCATTTCCATATTGCCAGTAGCTACTTTTAGCCAGACAATGGCAGGGTCGAGCAGTTGTGACTGAGACCAATAGGCCTGTGAAGCATAAATATTTACCCTCCTATTCTTGTTTTGTTTTTACTTGCCCTAGTTTTCAGATATTTTTAAATTGTTGCAAAATGTACATGATGTAAAGTGCGATATTCTAACCATCTTTAAGTGTATAATCCAGTGGCATTAATTATGTTTCCATTGTTGTGCAGCCGTCACCAGTATTGCCAAAATTTCTATCACCCCAAACAGAAACTCTGTATCCATTAAGCAGTAACGCCTGGTTCCCTCCTCCTCCCATCCCCTCATAACCTCTAATCTACTTTCTGTCTCTATAAATTTGGCTCTTCTAGGTATTTCGTATAAGTGGAAGCATATAATATTTGTCCTTTCATGTTTTGGTTATTTCACCTAGCATCATGTTTTTAAGATTTGTCTGTGTTGTGGCATGTGTCAGACCTCATCCCTTGTTACGGCTCAGTATAACTACAATATTCTGTTGTATGTATCTGTCACATTTTCTTATCTTTTCATCTCTTGTTCGGTTGTTTCCATCTTTTGGCTATTGTGAATAACACTTCAGTGAGTGCTGTCATACAGATACCTGTCTGAGTCTCTGCTTTCAGTTTCTTTGGATGTATACCTTTGAGTAGAATTGCTAGGTCATGTTTTATGGCATGTACACACATATACACATATTTGTGGTTGTTGTTCAGGCACTAAGTTCTGTCCAACTCTTTGTGACCCCATAGAGTGTAGCACGCCAGGCTCCTCTGTCCTGCAGTATCTCCCGGAGTTTGCTCAAACTCACGTCCATTATTGAATCAGTGATGCAATCTAACCATCTCATCCTCTGTTGTCCCCTTCTCCTTTTGCCTTCCATCATTCCCAGCATCAGGGTCTTTTCCAATGAGTTGGTGGCTATATATGTGTATTATAAAAACATGTATGTATAGACATATAATTCTATGTTTAACTCGTTTAGGAATCACTAAACTGTTTTCCTTAGTGGCTGTAGCATTTTATATTCCTACTGCTTTCTAATTTTGAAAAAAGATTTCCCCTAGTTTAGGGTTCTTTACAGGTTTTATTAATTTAGGAAAAAATTTTGTTTCTCTTATGTGCCAGGTTCTCCCTTAGGATCTTATTTTCTGGTAGACCATGTACATTATAAGTAGAAACTAAACAGAGGCAGCGTATGGTTCCACTTAAGAACTTTCTCAGTGAACAGTCGGAGAAAGGGGATAGCCTGCCCTGGTGTTGTGTGCTTCTCTTCTTTCAGGGAGAAAATAGATAGCCATTTAGGGAGGGAAGGTAGAGTTTTAACTAAATTATTGGTTAACTCCTTCTAAGCTCATAGAATCTACTCAAGTGAAGTAAAGAAATCTGGGAGGAACTTTATTTCATACTCCAGAGTCTGAGGGTGGTAATTAGGATAGACAAAAGACATTTTTTAGTAACACTTCTAAAAACACCTGCTGCTGTTTCCCAGACAATCTGCTGGACGTGGTTCTTGCAGTAAAGGGAGACAGGTATGTAAATGAAATAAATGGTTATGGTTGCCATGGTAGAAATGCAATTATAGTAAGAAGACAAAGTCGAAAATGGTTGGCTCTCTGGAATTGGAAAGAGCTAGGACTGAATGAGTTCGTGGAGTCGGGCAAAGACGGGATGTGATGCTGGAGATGAGTCTGAAGAAGCTAGTGGGTATTCACTGTGTGTACTGGAGGAAATTGTAGTCTAGCATGGAGGGGATAGTAAAGAGTCTGATACCTCTGTGTCTAATGTGTCTTTAAGTTAAGTTGCTCAGTCATGTCTGACTCTTTGCGACCCCATGGACTGTAGCCTACCAGGGTCCTCCATCCATGGGATTCTCCAGGCAAGAATACTGGAGTGGGTTGCCATTTCCTTCTCCAGGGGATCTTCCCAACCCAGGGATCGAACCCAAGTCTCCCGCATTGCAGGCAGACGCTTTAACCTCTGAGCTACCGGGTTATTCTAAAAATCACATAGGTAGAAAGCAGGGGAAGTAAGCTGAGCTCTGTATGCCATCTCTATAGAGCTGAGATTTTTATTCTGTAGGCAGTGGGAACTGTTGAAGAATTTTACACAAATGACCAATGCGATTTCTTTGGTGGTCACATGGAAGATGGATTGTAGGGGGACAGACAGGAGACATGAGTTGAGAAATTATTACAATAGTTGAAGAGGAAGGTTTGAACTCTGACACTGTTCATATAATTAACTGTATTGCCCATTATTCTCCTCCTTAATGCTCTCCCTATTTGTATTGCTCTTTCTTTATGTAATTATTCTTTTTTTAATTTTTAATTGAAAAGTTGACATATAGTTGATGTATGGGCTTCTCTTGTGGCTCAGTAGTAAAGAATCCTGCCAAGCAGGAGATGCAGGTTTGATCCCTGGGTTGGGAAGATCCCCTGGAGAAGGAAATGGCAACGCACTCCAGTATTCTTGCCTAGAGAATCCCATGGACAGAGGAGACTGGTAGGCCCACAGTCCATTGGGTCGCAAAGAGTTGGACACGACTTAGTGACTAAACAACAACAATTTTTTTCATGCATCTGCTAGATTGAAATTTTTGATCATGGGGACAATGGTTCCATTGTTTGTGTTCTCCCAAGGTCTTAGCCCAGCGTGTATCATATATTTACTGAGTTTTTAAACTAATGGTTATCTAATGACCTGCATGACAGTGGGCTTTTCTTAATGTTGCAGATTTCCTTACAGCATGCATTATACCTTCTGCATCATGGATTGCTTGAAGATGCGAACAGAATTCTTACCCAGGCAGAGACATGGCGATATGGTGAAAAGTCTTCTTCCCAGGAAGTGTTAGTCAACCTTATTCAGGCCTATAAAGGTCTTTTGCAGTATTATTCTTGGTATAAAAAGAAGATGGAATTGTCTAAACTCGGTGAGTAACTATGAGTGATGAGTGGTAAGACTGTCAGAGGGACAGAAGGAATCTTGAGGAGTAATCTAATTCCCCTTCTTCCAAGCCTGGCTTTATCCAGATAGTACAGAGAACAGAGATTGCTATGCTTGTAAAATTCTGCTTCATCCTTTGTAAAATCTCTGATATTTAAACAAAAGACTTTTCAGACATAAATTAGGTAATTCATAGGTTAAGTTCATGACCATTTTAGATTCGTTGCTTTTTTAAAATTTGTTTTTATTTTTGGTTGCACTGGTCTTCATTGCTGTGAGCAGACTTTCTCTAGTTGCAGCAAGCAGGGGCTATTCTTCACTGCGGTGCATGGGCCTCTCATTGCAGTGGCTTCTCGTTGTGGAGCCCGGAATCTAGGGTGCTGGGCTTCAGTACTTGTGGTGCTGTGGTTGGTAGCTGTGGCTCGTGGACCCTAGAGCACAGGCTCAGTAGTTGTGGCACTTGGGCTAAGCGCTACAGCATGTGGAATCTTCTTGGACCAGGGTCCGAGGGGACTAAGAACCCGTGTCCCCTTCATTGGAAGGTGAATTCTTATCTACTGTGCCACCAGCAATAGTCCTAGATTCATTCATTTCTTAGAAACGTGATTTCCAGGAAAGGTTACACATTTTCATCCATGGGCATTATCGCATAGAAGAAGCATTTCTTCCTGTGTGTTTACAGTGGAGTTTAGTTTGTTTTGTAATGTTGTTTCTTAGGAAAACATGTTCAAAGAATAGGGCAAGATAAAGTTGTTTCATTTCTGTACAAAGGTCATCACAGACAATTTTCTTGACTCACTGATCACCTCCAAAACTGACTATGTGTTCTCCTCAGCTGCCTTCTCTTCCTCTTACTTGCAGTGGTGGTGATGTCCTCTCCTGTCCCTAAATTTGTGTTCTTTGAAGCTGTATGATTCTCTGCACCTTTTTACCCTCATATAGTTTTTCTCCATAACTTCTCTAGGATTAACCTTTTTCTGTTTTCACCTCCTTCATCCAAATCCCAGTTCTGACATTTATCACTTCATTTATGTTAAGCTATGTTTCCTCAATATCCTTAATTGATAGTAGTATTTCCTTGGTCTCTGAGCGGGTGGGTTCACCAATCGCAAATTCCCTTCCTGTTTCCTGTCTCTAACCACCCGCAAGACACTTCTGAAATGCTGTCTTCATCATGATAACCTTGCGAGGCCTCTTGTGCATCCTCCTGCTCCAGTATGCCATCTGTCTTCAGGACTCGTTAGACCTCTCCTCCTTTTACTTTAAACCCAACATACCAGCTGCATGTTCAGCCTGTATCAATTGACTCTTCACCTTTTGCCTTTTTAATCATTCTAAGTTTTTTTCATGTGTGTTTTGTGTTGTGTCTCCTTGTCTAGACTCATCAATCTTTTGAGGTCACATATCTGTATTTCTTTCGTTAACCTTGCTGAAGGACTTCCCTAGTGGCTCAGACAGTGAAGAATCTGCCTGCAGTGCGAGAGACCCGAATTCAATCCCTCGGTTGGTAAGATCCCTGGAGAAGGAAATGGCAACCCTCTCCAGTGTTCTTGCCTGGAGACTTCCATGGACAGAGAAGCCTGGCGGGCTACAGTCCATTGGGTCATAAAGATTTGGGCAGTACTGAGCGAGTAACACAACACAACAACACACCTTGCTGAAATGCCCACTGTAATGTTCTTTTTAAGAAGGCTTGCTGATACTGATTTAGGTGAGTTTTAAAATCATTATTTCCTTTTCTTCTCACACACTTAGGTAGAACTCAAGCAAATACATGATGATTAAAGCAGTTGGAACATGAATTTATACCGTCACTTTCATGGTTAGATAATTCAGTACCTTCTGCAGCTGACACTCTTCTGGAGCAACAAGAGATAAAGATGGGATGAAATGTGGAGATCTTTAGATTGTCTTTAACCTCACATAGCTATTTAATGGGGAAAAAAAACTAGGACTAGTTTTATATAACCAGACTTATGGAATGTAACACATGAACGTGTGCTCAGAGTTGCCTTGAGCTTTTCCTTTCTGTTGTGGCCTGTGCTGGTTGGCTTTGATGCACTTGGTAGCTGGGAACCCCCTTCCATGGTAAATTCACAGCCAATTTATATTTACTCAGGGATCTGCCTTTCTTTCTCACATTTTTTTTTCTGATATCCATTTACACCTGCTTTCCAGTTACCATTTCATTTCCAAGTTCATATTGATATTTATGCAATAGATCCACTGGGAAGAGGATACTAATCTATATATATCGGGTGAAAGGAGGCTACTATTTTGGCCAAAAAGAAGTATTGGAACCCAGAAGTGTTTTGTGCTTCTGTTTGTTTCAAAGGACAGATTTTCTTTTTAAACCTTTAAGATTGTGAAATATATCCTGAAGAAGTGTGTCAAACAAATGTATGATAGAATGAATATTATAAAACAAACATCCATGTAACTACACCCAGAGTAAGGAGCTCAGCATTACTGTCCCCCTGAAAGTTCTCCATGTGTTCTTTCATGATCACATCTCCCATTCTGTCTCAAGGAAACTGCTGTCCTGACTTCAATGATAATTATGTTCAGAGCTCAGTCATGTCCAACTCTTTGTGACCCTGTGGACTGCAGCCCACCAGGCTCCTCTGTCCATGGAATTCTCCAGGCAAGAATACTGGAGTGGGTTGCCATTTCCTTCTTCCTGACTCAGGGATCAAACCCACATCTCTTGCGTCTCCTGCATTGCAGGTGGATTCTTTACCTCTGTGCCACCTAGGAAGCCCCTTAATGATAATAGCTCCTTTTTTTTTAAAGATACCTTTACCACTCAAGTATGCATTTATAGGGGCTTCCCAGGTGGCTGCAGTCCACAGGGTCACAAAGAGTCGGACAGGACTGAAGCGGCTGAGCACAGCACAGCGCGTGCATCTGTAAATGTAGTTTAGTTTTGCCTATATTTTAATGTCATATTTGGATCCACACTGTACATATTTTGGGGGACATTGCATATTTTGTTCAACATTTAACATGTGATTGTGTGGTTGAATTAGCTCTAGTTTTTTCATTTTTGTTGTTGTGAAACAATATATTGTATGATATTCTTGCAATTTATTCCTTCTATATATTGATTGCTATTTAGGATGTTAATAGTTTGGGGATATTATAATTAATGCTGCTTTGAAATTCTTGGGCACAGATAGTGGTGCACATATGCATGTGTTTCTCAGAGTAGAATTGTTGTCACTAAGCATGTGTATCTTCAACTGTACTACATAATAGGCTAAAGTCTTTCCAAAGTGGTTACTAATTTATATCCCATTAGTAGTCTGTTTCACTTTCACTTTCATGCATTGGAGAAGGAAATGGCAACCCACTCCAGTACTCTTGCCTGGAGAGTCCCAGGTATGGGGGAGCCTGGTTGGCTTCCATCTATGGGGTCGCACAGAGTCGGACACGACTGAAGCGACTTAGCAGCAGCAGCAGCAGCAGTCTGTTTTGAGTTTTCTTTTGTCTGTTGTCTCCTCATCATTTATTATTATCAGGAGTTTTCATGTCATCCAATTTATTGTGTGGTATGGTAATCTCTCTTTTTTTTAAATAACAGCTTTATTGAGAATTGAGATATGATTCTTAATATGGTTCACCCACTTGTTGTCATTATTCAGTCACTAAGTCCTGTCCGAGTCTTTGCAACCCCATGGACTACAGAAAGCCAGACTTCCCTGTCCCTCACTATCTCCTTGAGTTTGCTCAAACTCATGTTCATTGAGTCAGTGATGCCATACAGTCATCTCATCCTCTGTCATCCCCTTCTCCTCTTGCCCTTGGTTTTTTCCAGCATCAGGGTCTTTTCCAATGAGTCAGCTCTTTACATCAGGTGGCCAAAGGATTAGAGCTTCATCTAAAGCACCGGTCCTTCCAATGAACATTCAAGGTTGATCTACTTGGACTCTCAAGAGTCTTCTCTACCACCACAGTTCGAAAGCATCAGTTCTTTGGTGCCCAGCCTTCTTTATGGTGCAACTCTCACATCCATACATGACTACTGGAAAAACCATGGCTTTGACCATGACCATATGGGCCTTTGTTGGCAAAGTGATGTCTCTGCGTTTTAATACACGGTTAGGTTTGTCATAGCTATTCTTTCAAGGAGCAAGTGTCTTCTAACTTCATGGCATGCAGTCACCATCCAGATTGATTTTGGAACCCGAGAAAATGAAATTTGACACTGTTTCTACAGTCTCTCCATCTATTTGCCATGAAGTGATGGGGCTGGATGCCATCATCTTTGTGTTTTGAATGTTGAGCTTTAAGCCAGCTTTTTTTGCTCTCCTCTTTCACCTTCATCAAGAGGTTCTTTAGTTCCTTCACTTTCTGCCATTAAAGTGGTGTCATCTGCATATCTCAGATTGTTGATATTTCTCCTGACCATCTTGATTCCAGCTTGTAATTAATTCAACCCGGCATTTTGCATAACGTGCTCTGCTTTTAAGAAATAAGCAGGGTGACAATATACAGCCTTGATACACTCCTTTCCCAGTTTTGAACCAGTCCATTGGTCCATGCAGTTCTAACTGTTGCTTCTTGTCCTGCATACAGATTTCTCAGGGGGCAGGTCAGGTAGTCTGGTATTCCCATCTCATTAAGAATATTCCACAGTTTGTTGTGATCCACACAGTCAAAGGCTTTAGCATAGTCAGTGAAGCAGAAGTAGATGTTTTTTGGAATTCCCTTGCTTTTTCTATGTTCCAGCATATGTTGGCAATTTGATCTCACTTAGAGTATAATAAATTCAGTGTTTTGTAATATATTCACAGTTGTTCATCCATTACCATCATCAATTTTAGAACAGTTTTGTCACCCCTGAAAGAAAGCCTGTCCCCCCATTAGAAGTCCCTCTTGACTCTTCCCCAGTTCCTGCATTGCCATGCAACCTAGCAATCTACTTTCTGTCTCTGGATATCTGTTCTGCACAGTTCATACAAAGGTAGTCCTGAAATATGTGGTCTTTTGTTACTGACTTCTTTCACTTAGTCTTTCACTTAGCCTAATGTTTTTAAAGGTTCAACCACGTTGTAGCATGTAATGGCACTTAATTCCTTTTTATTTATTTATGTTCCATTGTATGGATATACCGCACTTAAGTATCCATTATCAGTTGGTGGACATTTGGGTTGTTTCCACTTTTTGGCAATTTTGAGTAATATTGCTGTGAACTTTTGAGGGACCTCCATACTGTTTTCCAAAGTGGCTGTGCCATTTTCCATTCCCACCAGCAGTGTATGTGAAGGATATTGATTTCTTCTCGTCCTTCCCAACACTTGCCGTTATCTGTCTTTGATAGGACTATCCCAGTGGGTGTGAGGTGGTGTACTGTGGTTTTGATTTGTGGTTTCCTTAGAGGCTAATAATGTTGAGCATCTTTTCATGTGCTTTTGGGCCATTCATTTGTCTGGTTGGAGAAATTTGCATTCAGATTCTTTTCTCCTAGGAGGTTTTTAATTGA
The DNA here is from genome assembly GCF_055505025.1 of Bos grunniens. NCBI lineage: Eukaryota > Metazoa > Chordata > Mammalia > Artiodactyla > Bovidae > Bos > Bos grunniens. The sequence continues at coordinate 55,047,601 of NC_141180.1, forward strand.
AGTACTTTTTTTTTTTAATTATTGAGTTTTAGATCTTTATATATTCTAGGTCCAAGTCCTTTATCAGATAGGTGCAGGATTTGGAAATGTTTTATTCTGTGGATTACCTTTTTCATTTTCTTAATGGTGTTTTTGAGTCACAAAATGTTATAATTTTGATGAAGTTTAGTTTATCTGCTTTTTCTTTTGTTGCTTATGCTTTTGGTATCACATCCAAGAAACCATTGCCTACTCCTGGGTCACAAAGATTTAGACTAATATTTTCTTCTAAGAGGTATGTAGTTTTACTCCTACATTTTGGTTTTTTGATTCGTTTTGAGTTAATTTTTGTATGTCATGTGAGGTAGATAGAGGTTCAACTTTGTCTTTTTACATGTGGATATTCAGTTGTTCCAGCACATTTATTTGAAAAGACTATTATTTTCCCACTGAATTGCCTTGGTACTCGTATCAAAACTCACCTACTCATATACGAAGTTTTGTTCATGACTCTAAATTCTCTTCCACTGATGTGTACACGTCCATTGTTGTTGTTAGTTGCTAAGTCATATCCAGTTCTTTGGGACGCCATGGTCTACAGCCCACCAGGCTTCTCTGTCCATGGTATTTCCCAGGCCAGAATACTGGAATGGGTTGCCATTTCCTTCTCTAGGGCAGTCTTCCTAGCAAAATCAAATCCATGTCTCTTGCGTTGGCAAATGGATTCTTTACTGCTGAGCCACCCTGGAAGTTCATGTTATGGATATACATATACCTATATCACACAGTCTTAGTTACTGGAGTTTTGTAGTGACTTTTGAGGTCACACTGTGAATCCTCCAAATTTTTAAAAAATATTATTTTGGCTGTTCTTGGTCTTTTGTATTTCCATATGGATTATAGGAATAGCATGCCAATTTAAGCAAAAAAAAAAAACCAGCTGGGATTTTGATAGAAGTTGCATTAAAATTATAAGTTAATAAGTCGTCTAATCTTTGATCATGGGATATGTTTCCATTTACTTAAGTCGTTTTTAATTTCCTTGAACAATACTTTTGAGATGTGATTTGTATCTCTTTTGTAAAACTTATAGCTAAGTTGTTTCTCGTTTTTGATGCTATTGTGCTATTATAAATGGCATTATTTTCCTGATTTCATTTTTGGATGATTTATTTTTGTATGTTGATTTTATATTATACAAGTATGAATTCATTAATTCTAATAAATTTTTAGTGGATTCTTAGGATTTTCTATGTGGAAGATCGTGTCATCTTCAAGTAGAGATAGTTTTAATTCTTCCTTTCTAATCTGAACATTGTTTATATCATCTTCTTGCTGAATTGCCTGGCCAGAACCTCCATGAGAGTGTTGAACAGAAGTGGCAGGAGAGGAATTCTCCCTTGCATGCAGTTTTTCACCATGAATTCTGATATTACTTGTGAGTTTTTCACAAGATGCTCTTTATCAGATTAAAGAAATTCCTTCTATTCCTAGATATTGTGTGTTTTTATCATGAAAAGTTACTGAATTTTATCAAATGCTTTTTCTGCAACAGTAGGGATGATTATGAGGTTTTTGTCATTATTCTGTTGATTTGGAATATTGTATTAATTGATTTCAAATGCTAAACAACCTTGCATCCCTGGAATAAATCCCACTTTATATGTTGCTAGGTTCAGTTTCCTAGTAGTTTGTTAAGAATTTGTACATCTGTATAAGAGGTGTTGGTCTGTAATTTTCTTGTGTTGTTATTGTCTGATTTTGGTCTTAGGGTAATACTGATCTCATAGGGTAAGTTGGGAAGTGTTCTCTCTGTCATTTTTGGGGAGATAGTTTGTAAAGAATTACTACTCTTCTTTGAATTAGTACTCTTCTTTGTTAGAATTCACCAGTGAAGCCATTACAGTCTAAGCTTTTCTTATGTGTAGTTTATCAATTACTGATTCTGCGTGAGTCTCCAGTACTGACTGCTTTAAAAAATCTTTTGTCTTTGGGCAGATAAAGATGATTATGCTTACAACACAGCATCCCAGAATATGCTTAACCACAGCTGGAAGACGTCTATAAACCTTTGCACATTGATTCAAATTCCTGGAGTTTGGGACCCTTTTGTGAAGAGTTATATAGAGGTAAGTAGACTTTTCTTAAGTTTTTATTAGTTTCATTTTAAGCTTAATCTTTATCCATCAGAAGGCAAATAATGGAGAAAATTATTTTTTAAACAGTAGGATGCCCTTTTTTGGTCTGAATAATTTTTGCTATTTTCCTACTATACAGTAACAACTGTGTTTATTTTCACCACTGGATAACCTGTCGTGGCCAAATGCAGTCACCCCTCAGTACCCTTGGACACCGAAATCCCTTATATAAAATGGTGTAGTATTTGTATGTAACTTACACACATCCTCTTGTATACTTTAAATCATCTCTGGGTTACTCTTAATACTTAACACAATGTGAATGCTGTGTAAGTAGTTGCCTTTGTGTAGCACATTCAAGTTTTACATTCTGGAACTTTCTGGAAATTTTCTTTTTCTGAGTATTTTCAGTCTGTGGTTGGTTGAAGCCTAAGATGCAAAACCCAAGGATGCAGGGCTCATGGATGGTGCAAGGGTGATGGTTTATTTATTTATAAATAATAGCACAATAGTTGTAAATGTCAATTCTGTATTGTTCTGATTGAGCTTAAAAGAAAAGCAGAAAGATCTTTTATGATATGGTGGGATCAAGAAGGGAAGGGGGCAAAAATCTGAAACTAGGTCACAATATGTGAAATGAAGAAGAATGGCTCTTAGAAGTTCTTAAGGACATCGTATTATCTTAGAGTTATTGTGAAAGGACAGAGGACTAGGAATATATCATCAAAATACTTTGCTTTTTGAAAGTTTCATTAGTGCTAAAGTGAGAATTACGTTGTCAGAAGATAATCTCTGAAACTGTATGCCAGTGAATCTGGAAACTCCTGTGTCAGGATGGGAAAGAATGAAAGGAAAGGAATTATAATTCCTATGCTCTCCTTTTGTGGCTGGAGTATGTAGGGCACTGAGGTTAGTGGCATCATATGGTCTTTTTTGGTCCTTAGTTTGCCCTACTTTGAAGCCTTTATTTCTCACAGGAACAGTTCTTATGTTGAAGTTGCTATATTTTTCAGTAACAAAATATGACAAGGGAAAATTGGGAAACCGTGTAGGCCTTTGATGTGATCTTCTCTATTCCACGGAGGTTGTAACATACACTGATGGAAGCAAAAGCTAGCGTCACTGTTGTTCCCTATGCAATTAATGCTGTTTTTCAGGTGTGTGATATTTTGTGCTCATCAGTAAAGTTGTACATGATGTTTCATATAGGTATCTTACGGGATTTACCTAAGATATCATCACTTATTTTATATAGATGCTGGAATTCTACGGGGATCAAGATGGCGCCCGAGAGGTGCTTAACAATTACGCCTATGATGAAAAGTTCCCATCAAATCCAAACGCTCATGTCTACTTATACAACTTTCTAAAGAGAGAGAAGGCACCAAGAGAGAAACTGATAAGTGTGCTTAAGGTAGGGAATTCTTAGGTCAGTGTTTGAACAGGGTTGGGAATCAAATACTTTTAAGACATTCTTAGGTCACTACTTTCCAACTTTCATGTTCTAGCACCCAGAGAAAGTGACCATGAATGGATGATACACTGAGATAAAGACAGGAGGCTGTGGGCTTCAGGCAGATCCTCCTCTCATCAACTACTATTCCCCTATCCTCTGCCCAAGTGAGACTGAGGGGAGAGGATCAATATTACAGAAACCCTTTGTCACCCTGGTTGGAAAGTTTTGCATTGCTATTGTTTTTTTTTTAATTAACTTATTTATTTTTTGGCTGTGCTGGGTCTTTGTTGCTGTGTGTGGGCTTTATCTAGCTGCAGTGAGTAGGGGCTACTCTCTTCTGGAGTGTGGGCTCTAGGGACATTGGCTTCAGTAGTGTTGGCGCCTGGGCTCTTTGAGTGCAGGCTCAGTAGTTATGGTGCATGGGCTTAGTTGCTCCACAGCATGTGGAACCTTCCCAGACCAGGGATCGAACCTGTGTCCCCTGCATTGGTGGATTTCTTAACCGCTGGACCACCAGGGAAGTTCCTTGACTTTTGAATACCCTTTATATAGTACATTCCTCAAACAGTCTTCCAAAATAACTAGCTTTGCTGTTTTGTTTTCTATATTTTGTGACCTTTTGTGATCAGTAAATATCTGTGTGATATTCTTTTTCCTTATTTTCTCCTCAGTCCTGGTGCTGAAAAGAAAGTAAATTTTTTGAGTGTGGTCAACAGTATAAATATGGAGAAAAGAAAAAGTCTTTGTTTATCCACACTACCCACCCACCCAACCAGCTATCTTGTTTTTAGCAGGGATTTTTTTGTTTTAAATATCTTTGCATAGAATACATTTTTATACCAAAATTAAAACTGGATAAAAGCAAAAGTATCTTTTAAATCCTTGATTCATTTTCTGAGAGCGTATTAGGTAGTAAGAATTTTATCTGAACATATACTAATGCCTTTAGAATGGGTAACAATTACAGTATTACTCTTTCTTCCAGATTTTGTATCAGATTGTACCATCTCATAAACTGATGTTAGAATTCCATAGGTTACTGCGAAAATCAGGTAAGTAGTTCTTATTTTCTGTCTCTTTGTGTAGACAAACTGTAGACTAGGGCTCAGCCAACTGTGGCCTTGGGCCCGATCCAACTCTTGCCTGTTTTTATAAATCAAGTTCTGTTGGAGCACAGCCATGCCCATTTATTTACATATCACCTGTCGCTGCTTTTGCCCTGCAACAGTAGAGTTGCATAGTTATGACAACCTGTAAGGCTTGCAAAACTTAAATGTTTAGTGTCTGCCCCTTTACAGAAAAAGTTTGCTGACCCGTGCTGTAGAGTATTAGGCAATGGTTGCAAAAGAAAAACGGCTTCTATTTGTATAATTCAGCTCATTTTAATCTTTACTGTTATTCAGCTCAGTATAGGAAAGAACATTTTTTCATAGGAGGAAATCTGCTTAAGTCTATTAGGTACTGGGACTGCCTCTGTACCTCTCCTAATAGAAAAGAATATGTATGAAATGCCTCAGTAGGGTAGGTACTTTAAATAACATTCTGAGTAGCATAAACCCATACAGAAGTCAGACTCACCATCCTGCTTTCATTAGCATGGACTAAGTAATTGAATTTTTCAGATTCATCACAGGAGCATATGTTGATCATAATGTGATCATGTGAATTGTTTTAAACTGTTAAACTTTAAGGCTTATGCTTCAGTGATATTTTGTCCATGGAATGTAATCTTTTAGCTCTGTACTATTCAGTGCTTTCTGTAAACTCTTAATGGTTTTGACCATCACAGACAAGGAAGAACACCATAAACTGGGATTGGAGGTGTTATTTGGAATTCTAGATTTTGCTGGATGCACTAAAAATATAACTGCTTGGAAATACTTGGCAAAATATCTCAAACAGACTCTAATGGGGTAAGTAAGAAACACATAGTGTTTATTACTAGATCAGCATAAATAACACTTTATAAAATTTTAGCTAATATCTGTCAATTTTTAAAGTTCTTTATGTTTTTGGATTTCTTAAACTGTGTTTTTAGCTGTTTTCTTCTGAATACATCAGAAGACAGGAAATAGGAAACCACAAGTAAAACATAAAAAATTCTATCAAGATTTTTTGTGCTATTAAAATAAATGCTGTCAGTTACCACTACTCTGCTAAGGGATAACTGTGTACTTTCTTATCGAAAATAAAGATTAAAAGGGGTCACTTCCTCTCGTGACGAGATTCTTTGTAAAGTGTTTTGTAATTTGTGTCATCTGCTTGTAAGATCACATAGAAAGCAGCTTTTCTCCCAGCTGTTTTCAGTGGATTTTTTTTAGGACCTTTTAAAATCATCTTGGTTATTCATTCAACAGGTATTTATGGAGTCCCTTGTGAGCTGAATATCTGAAACTATACCTCTGATCATAGTAATCATCAATGCCACATGTCGAATATAAGAAAAGAAGTGGCCCTTGTCATTTTTACCTTGTCCATGAAAATAAACGATATCACGACATGAAAGTTTCATTGAGTTATTATATCCATTTTAGTTTATTAGGAAATTAATTATCAGTGGGCACTTGCTTCAGGCTTCAGACCTGACTTGACCTTAGAGATAGAATAGTCCTGATCATGAAGTGTTTTTAGTGTGATATGTTGGTGTGCTCAATGTAAGCCACTTTCCAAATCTCAGTCTACACCCCTACTAACCATAAGGTTCTTGAAGGCAGAGAAGTTTTGCCCACAAGGACAAATAGGTGCTAAATAAGTCAATTAAATTGTTGATGAACACTTAGCATTGCCTGGATTAGGCTGTCAAACCCATGTGTTCATGTAAATATACAATAATGGCATCTCAATTTGGATAGTAATTCTTTGTAGCCTATAAAATTTAAGCTTTTAAAGGAACTTTTAAAGTAATGAATAATAATAGCTAACATTTATTGAAACTTTACTTTGTACTGGACAGCAGGCAAAGAGTTTATGACACCTGCCAGACTGTGGGCCAGTTTAACCCTAATAACAGGGCTGTGAGATGCATGCCATTCGTGTACCCAAGGACCCTGGGCTCAGAGAGGTTAAGCAACTTGCACAGGACCACACAGATAATAAATGGAAGATGCGGGATTTGAATCTGAGACTTGACCTCAGAGTCTATGCTGGTAACCACTGTGCTGTGCTGAACTGGCTGTTTCAGTAGATGGAGAATGGGACGTGGAGATCAAAGAAGTCTCAAAAGGATTTGCTTTCATGTATGTTCTGTGCCATGGCTGTACCCAGAAGCTAGTTTCAGAACATCTGGTTTGTCATCTTTCCATGGACCCGACTGAAGTTCACATCCTGACCGTATAGGTCTGTTGCCATCACTGACCTTCGCTTTTGACATTTTTCTTTTCCAGGAGTCATCTTGCCTGGGTTCAAGAAGAGTGGAACTCCAGGAAAAGCTGGTGGCCAAGCTTTCACTTCAGCTACTTTTGGGCAAAAAGCAATTGGAAGGATGATAAAACTTTGGCTTGTGAGAAAGCTTTGGTAGCTGGGTTATTGTTAGGAAAAGGTACATGTTTTGTTTTCTTTTTATCTAGCCATAGCTTTTAGGCGATTTTGAAATTACAACGTGGGCATTCATGCTGGAGAAATAACTGGTGAATAGAAAAATGAATCTTGAGTTGGGGGGGCCAGTGATCTGTTGGTCAGGAATTTCCATGGATTAGAAACAGTGATTTCAAACTGTTGTTGTTGGTTTTTATACTCTTGATTTGAGTATATTTTAAGGGCCATTAAGATAAAGGATGCAGACTCTTTTCACAATAACCATTTGGCTGTGCTATAAAGTTGACTGAGATTGTCTATAAGAAATAGAAAAATATTCTTTATTGATTTCATTTTTAAATGACACTTTTATGTTCTATTAACTTCCCTGTTCCTGTAACAATGAGTCATTTCTTCCCTTACAAAAAGAAAAACATACCTCCTATTAACTTACCTAAAAATTTTCTTAAAGGGAAATTGATCTTTTCTTTGGGGAGTATCTTGGCTGTTAAAACTCTTACCTGCTTTCTCCCACTGAAATATGGAAAGGTAGCCAGTACTGAAATGAGACTTGTCCATCTTGTCCAGAGATGAAGAAAGGAACCTCACGGTGGCCACAGTGAGCACTGTGTGGCCAGGGAATTTAAAGTGCTCTAAAGAGATTCTTCAGGTCAGTTTAGATATAGTTTGTGCTAATTCGGAATTAGTATTCTCGGTTAATGTTTCAGATGGTTACTAAGATTAACCAGATGCTGATTTTGTGGGAAGAAAGGGGTTAATAAACAGAGTAATTTTAAAAATTTCTCCCTAATATACTGACGACAAGACACAAAAATGTGATTTGGACTGTGATTTCCAACTTTATGAGTATAAAGATTTCTAGTACAGATATCAGAATGTACCTGTGTTTGAGTGGGGTCTGAAGACCTGGGTTAACTTTCCAATTCTGTCCCTTACTCGCTGCATCACTTAGGCCAAGCAGGTAGCCTTTGGGAGCCTTCTGTGTGAGACGGGCAGTGTAACAGCTGCCTAATTTGCTTACAGGATTGTTGTAAGCATCACGCAAAGCTCACTTTAAAGTGCTGCGTAAGTTCTGAAGTATCAGGCATATCAGGCATAAAGTGCCTGAGAGTGGGCTCACTGCTTCTTTTTTCAGGATGTTAGTGTGGGGGTTAAGTCAGTCTATCGGGAACTGAGCTGGGTTTTGTTCTTGGTCTGGTTACCCTCATTATACCCTGGATTTGAATTCTCGCCTTCATCTGCCTTTGCTCTGTGCTCGGAGCAGGGTGTAGGGGCTGCCCTTCCTCCCATGCTCCACTCAAGGCGACCAGGCCCACTTCTCCTTGGAGGGGCCTTTCCTTCCTGGCCGTCCAGGCTGCTCGGCTGTCATGTGACTTCAGCTCAGGTGGGCTTGAAGTTAGGAGATTGTAGTTTATTTGGCTTTTTCTCTTTGTTACGATGGGAGCAAAGTTCTTTCCAGTTTTCTGTATTCTAGACAGAAGCAGAAATCTGTACTTTGTTTTTGCTAAAGTGGCAGATATATTTAGAAGCACAAATTATTAACATTGCATATACCACTGCTTCCCAGCTAACAAAATATTAGCAAGTCTCACATACTATTTTCAGGGGTAATAAACTAATTACTCTAGGTACAATATATATCCTAGGAATTTCCAGGAAAGATGAATAGAGGCAAGCTGAGACTGTAATAATGCTAATTTTTTATACGTGATTTATGGTCTCATTTATTAAATAGAAAATCCCTTATAATACCCAGCTTACATTTTTCTTACAGGAATTTGACTCATGTCTCTCAGATACTTAACTAGTGATCCTCTTAGCACTGTAAGAGTATGAAAAGCAGATAGAAGGTCTGATGAGCACCTTTGGCAGAACTCCTTAATCACCTCTGGCTGCCTGCTAGATGGTGGGAATGAGAGATAATTTTTGATCTCTTCTAACCTAGAATTTGTCTGTCCTAATTCTTCACATCAAGGTTTTCTACAGAGGACTTTCTAATTGTTACAGATACCTCTGTGACTGTTTGACCAAGTTGTCATTGAGAAGGAAGCTATTGTAGTTTGCTTCTGGAGAAGGCGTATTTAATACATGAATGTGATATGCATGGGCTTCCCTGGTAGCTCCTGCAATGCAGAAGACCCCAGTTCAATTCCTGGTTTGGGAAGTTCCCCTGAAGAAGGGATAGGCTACCCACTCCGGTATTTTTGGGCCTCCCTGGTGGCTCAGATGGTAAAGAATCTGCCTGCAATGTCGGGAGACCTGGGTTCCATCCCTGGGTTGGGAAGGTCCCTGGAGGAGGGCATGGCAACCCCCTCCAGTATTCTTGCCTGGAGAATCCTCATGGACAGAGGAGCCTGGCAGGCTGCAGTCGATGGGTTCACAAAGAGTCAGACAAGACTAAGCAGAGCACAGTATAATACGCATCTCACCTTAACTAAGGTTTGGGAGGGAAGGTAGAAAACAAGCTAAAGTATAAGTTTTAATCATGATGGATCAGAAGTATTTTTGTAGGTAGGAAGCAGTCCATTTCACTGGTGACAGTGCTGAGAATGAGCTTAGACATATGTCCATGCTGCTGCTGCTGCTGCTAAGTCGCTTCAGTCGTGTCCGACTCTGTGCAACCCCAAAGACGGCAGCCCACCAGGCTCCTCCGTCCCTGGGATTCTCCAGGCAAGAACACTGGAGTGGGTTGCCATTTCCTTCTCCAATGCATGAAAGTGAAAAGTGAAAGTGAAGTCGCTCAGTCGTGTCTGACCCTCAGCGACCCCATGGACTGCAGCCTTCCAGGCTCCTCTGTCCATGGGATTTTCCAGGCAGGAGTACTGGAGTGGGGTGCCATTGCCTTTTCCGAGACATACGTCCATAGATAATACAAATCCATCTGTTTATATAATCATCAGTGTGCCAGAGTTGAAGTAGAATTTTTATAATGTAGAAAAGCACTTGAAGAATTTGGTAAGTGTTAAAACTTTTTGTTTATTTTGCCTTGATTTTTTTTTTTTTAGGTTGTAAATATTTTCGGTATATTTCAAAGCAAGATCATCAAGCGTTAAAGAGGAAAATGAAGCAGATGAAGAAATCAGTGAAAAAATACAGCATTGTAAATTCAGGACTCTGATACTGAATTTTAGTTATTTCAGATTTGTAGCTACAGAGTAGTAATTCAGTGATAGTTTTAAGTGTATTTTATTTTGTATTTTAAGGAAGTAGTTTATTTGACTACAAAAGGTTTATTTGTATATTTTTTATATATTTTTTTACTAACAGTTATAGCTAGAGGAAGAGTCTCATTTGTTCTTTGTAAATACATTTTTCCCTTTTGTACTGTTAAATGTAACATTAAGGAATAATCTTCAAATAAAAATATATTTGTTTAATCTAAGAATATAGCGCTACAGCAGTTATTGCAGTTTGCAGCTAATTTGCTTCTGACAATCGTGTAATGAAATACAACTTGTGGGACTATTAAATGAACTTGTGTTCTTTTAGATGTTAATTGGGGCTTCCCTGGTGGCTCAGAGGTTAAGGCGTCTGCCTGCAATGCAATGATCCACGTTAGGTTTAATACCATGAAGAATATATTGGTGATCAGTTCTGTTGAGGAAAGAAGAATTTAGGAAAGGACTCCTCCCCTTTCTCTTTTGGTAATGAGACATGGCAGTGTGGGGTTAAGTGAGCTCTGGTAGAGAGGGACCTTTGCCGCTAGAGGACATTTGGGTAGAGAGGGTAGAAGGCCTGCTTGTTTCCAGCTGGCACTGGCCTGACTTTAAAGGACTCCAGTTGTGTTGGTCCACTTGTGTGCCTGGCAGGGCCGGCCAAGACTTGCTCCAGAACTCCTGTGTCCCTCTCCTTTCTCCCAGAGACCAGGCTGCAGCCGTGGATGGCTGGACAGTGGAGAAGTAGTGTCTGAGTGTTATATAGGAAGCCCAATGGGGAAGCTTTGCTCAGATGCCAAGAACAACTTTCCCGGAATATGAGTGAGTTTTATAACATGTAGTAACCGTTGGAGTAAGTGCTTCTTCAAAACTGTCTTGGCTCAGATACATTTACTGTTCAGATAACTAGTATTTGAGTTCCTTGAAGGCTCCCTAACTTCAGAGCAAGTCCAGTATTCAGATGGCAAACCACACATTTCCCCCATTGGCTTATGTGTGATCATATACTCAAGAGTTCTGTTTTCTGCTGCTATTTCCTCACTAAGCTTGAAAGCGAAAGTATTAGTCTCTCAATTGTGTCTGACTCTTTGTGACCCTATAGACTGTAGCCCACCAGGCTCTTCTGTCCATGGGATTTCCCAGGCAAGAATACTGGAATGGGTTGCCATTTCCTTCTCCAGGGGCTCTTCCTGACCCAGGGATTGAACCCCAGCTCTCCTGCATTGCAGACAGATTTCTTTACCATCTAAGCCACCATGGAAGCCCACTATTGGCTTATATTCTTACTAATTTCAAACCTTCTGTGAGAAAACTAGCAGATAAATTACGCTTTGTCCATAATTTAACTTGATATCTTATATTTCATAAATAAATGACCATCAACGAACACTACCCAACCTTAGACTATTTATGTGAGACAAGCAGATGCCCAACAGAACCAAAGTAAAGCAAGTGAAAGCTACCAGTGACCAGGATTGGCTTTACCACTGGGAGTCCATGCTTGGGTGGTACGGGAGTTCCATATAAGATTAACCCTATAGGGATGTCCACATCCCATCTATTCCCTGATACCTTTAGTCAAAAGCTCTAAAATAGGATTTATGAATTCTCCTGATCTCTAGCAGGATGGAGGTGAGGATGAAAGAGAAATGAGTACATATGGTTATCAAAAGTTTGTATCTAATTATGCAATGAGAGCAGTGTGAATCAACTGAAAATTTCTTAAGCGCACTAAAAGCCAGTTTCATAAATAATAACGACTAAAGTTTATCAAGCACTTTGGGCTTCACATTTCATCATCTCATCACTGCAATCCTACGAACTATCCCCTATCTTACCAAGAAAGAAAGTAGGGTAGTCAGAGATTAAATAACTCACCCAAGGTCACAGCTGGTAGGTGTTGGCATCAGGACTGTAACTCAGTGTAGTTCCAAAGATCAGAGACTATCTGTGGTATGTGTACCGCCTCCCAGGTTAGTCAGTGTTTATAACCTGCAGAGCCCTGAGCTAGGGATCAGGGCAAAGAATACAGAGAAGCCATCGCCTTTCCCCTCTCCTGGGCATGGAAGGTTCCCTCTCTGTGTCCTCACCAATCCCTCCCCTGCAGCCTCTTGTCAAATTGTCAAATCACTGCATTGTTTAATGATCTTTGTACATCTGTCTTTCTTAGTAGTATATTATCCGGGCTTCCCTGGTGGTTCAGACAGTAAAGAATCCACCTGCAATGCAGGAGACCTGGGTTTCATCCTTGGGTGCGGAAGATCCCCTTGAGAAGGGAATGGTAACCCACTCCAGTATTCTTGCCTGGGAAATCCCATGGACAGAGAAGCCTGGCAGACTACAGTCCAGGGGTTGCAAAGGGTTGGACATGACTGAGCGATTAACACTAATAATCTCCATATCACCAACACCTAACAGAATTTCTGGCTTATTAAATATTGAACAGAACCGAATGAAAACTTAAACGAAAGTTATTGACTGACTGTGCCTATCCCATAGGCAGTAATATTTTGGTGAATTTCTGCCAAGTGCAGACCTCAAGAGGCTTGCAATCCTCTTGAATTGGTTCAATAGGTTTGAATCCTGGGCTTATCATAAGCTTTCACAGTTTCTTTACCTATAGAATAGAGACAAGTAAGATTATTGCTATATTAAAAAAAGCTTTTATACATCATGATGGAGTGAGCGATATCTGGGCTATAACTTGGAACACATAAATTTTCATGCCATCTTTTTCTTTCACCTAAAGCACGACTCTTAAGTGTTTTCATGGAATCTGAGACTGAAATCACTTGTCTGTACATTGGTAGTGGAATATCTGCCCTGTTTAACTAATAGAGTTATTGTGAAGATCACCTGAGATGAAGTGAGAAAATGCTTCATACACTATAATACAAATAAGAGTTATTAATACTTTCCCTAAGCTCAAACACACCTGCTCATTTTCGGATTGTTAGAGAAGGCAGATGCCAGAGAAAGCAGTAAACGTTGTATGAGAGGTTACTGAGCTGGAGCATTGCTTTTTATGTTGTTTCTATTCTATTCCATGACCTGATTCTAAGATAAACACCAGATTCTTAACATCATTTTTAAAAGGCACTTGTCTTATGAAACATTGTGTGCATGCCAGTGTATGGGTGCATATATATATTTTATATATATAAAATGATATACTGAAATCCTAACCCTCAGTTCCTCAGAATGTGACTTTATTTGGAGATCAGGTCTTTACGGAGGTAATCAAGTTAAAAATAGGATCATTAAAGTGAGCTCTAATCTGACTGATGTCTTTATGAAAAAGGGAAATTTGGGCACAGAGAAAGAAAGTCATCTGAACACAATGACAGAAATCAGGGTGATGTATCTATAAAGAATGCAGAACACTGCTGGTAAACCCTGAAACGCTAGGGGAGGGGCGAGGGCCAGATTCTCCCTCCTGTCCCTTAGTGGGAACCCACCTTGCCAACACCTCGATCTCAGACTTCCAGCCTCCTGAGCTGTGAAACAATAAATACTTGTTGAAGACTCCAGTTTGTGGTACTTTGTTATAGCAGCCCTAGCAAACGAATATAGTAATTTTTAGAAAAATACCATGTTTGCTTCAAAAGTGAGAGCTAAAGTGATTTCAGATACTGCGTCTGGGCCCAGCTGTGATTCCAGGTTTATCTCCTAGGCTTACCTCACGGTCAGAAACTGTTGTCCACTCTTCCCCACCTGTACCTTCAATACCCTGCTCAACCTTCTTTATGATTTTTTTCTTCATTCCCTTGAGCCTGATGTCATCTCTTCCTCCTTGAATCTACTAACAAACTGCTGATTATCTCAATATAATGTCCCTTGTATTATTTAGACACTTATTTTAACGTTTCTTCTCAGAGCATAAACTTCTTGAAAAAGTTTAGTTCACACATCAGTTTTCAGTTTAACATTCCTCTTCCAGTATAATCCTTTGCACATAATCATAAAAACCTACCGAATTGACACTGAGACATCTGTTACAAAATTAATTACTGCATCATTATTACATAACCAAACGTATCGTGTAATTATATTTAAAATATTATGCAGTCCCACCTGAAACACTGCATATTTTAATAGTCAGAAATTCATGCTGTCGTTACTTCTGATGGGACCTGGAAACCAATATCTCCCTGCTAATTTTATAATCACTGCCCCAAACAGTAAGATCTGACTTGAACTTACATAGATTTGTGTTTAATTATGTATAAGTTTTTTAATACTTAGCCATAATTATGTAAATAGAAACATTAAAATTATTTTCCAAAAAGGAGGCATTCCTTTGGACTCAATTTTTTTTTCCTGGCGAAAGGGAAACTGACCCAAACGTCAGTAAAGAATCAAAAAGTACTCCTAGGCCCTACATGGAACGAGAGAACGCATTCACTCTCATACATTACAGGGCAGCTGGTCACCTCCCATTTCTGAGAAGGTCTCAGGGCTGTGAATTCACTGGCTGAGGTTGGTCCAAGAGCAGTTCCTCCCGCCCAAGGCTTCCCAAGCGATGACATTATCTGACCTTTGAGCAAACAAGCCTGTGGAATCAGCACAGTTGCAATGAATAACAGATGCTGTGTTATGTATGTTTTGAAAAGCGACATTCAACAAAGTATGATATTGAGCCATACCCATGGGAGAGCAGGGCTGTGCTGGGGAGTCATTCTAATGAGTCCCTCTTCTTGCCTTTTCTCATAGTTATAAAAACATAGTTTAAAAGCTACTCTGGGCTTTCATAATCCAAAGCATCATGAGCACAGACTTGGCTAGACTGAGGCTCAGTGTCCCTTCTTGGTGATGCTCTGGCAAAGGCTCTTGGTGCTGAAGAGGGTGCCAGGTGGGGAGCCCTCCTCCATCCAGAAGAATCTTTGACTTCATCTGCATTTCAGAGGGCAGTGTTTGCCAGTAAGGACATTTCAGGGTGGAGTGAACTTGTGGAAAAACCCAAAGGACAGTGAGCTCAGGTACCAAATGTCTCCTGTGAGCCTGAGCTACTCCTGTTCATGCCTCCATTTGGGGTTGAGTTTGGGATTCTGTGTACTTCATCACACATCCAAGAAATATTTATCAAAGGACCATTATGTGCAAGGGACATATATAAAGCAAAACATGCTTGGTCGCATCTGGCTCTTTCTGACCCCGTGGACTGTAGCTCGCCAGACTCCTCCATCCATGGAAATCTCCAGGCAACAACGCTGGGCTGGATTGCCATTTCCTACTCTGATAAAGCAAAATGTGTATTAGTATTCATCAGTGCTAATGTTGAAACACATGCTAAGTGAGGAGGGCTCTCCCCCGAAAAATACAGATTTGGCAAAAATAACCCAGACGTTCTGTGCTTCCTAATGAAACCACCCCAGATAGTCCTTGCTGATGCCTTGTTTACATTAGGTGTGAACCTCTCCTTTTCCTTCACCATCTCCTCTTTTTTTTCAATTTTATTGAGCTATAGAACTATTATGTTTAAGGTGTACAGCATAATAATTGGACTTCCATACATCATGAAATGATGCCCATGATAAATTCAGTGATGATCCATCATCTCATATAGATACAAAGTTAAATAGAAAAAAATTTTTTTCTTGTGATGAGAACTCTAGGATTGACTCTTTGGACAACTTTCGTATAAAACATATAGGTGTTAATGATATTTATCATATTGTACATTACATCCCTAGTATTTGTCTTATAAGGAGGAAGTTTGTACCTTTTGACTGTCTTTATCCAATTCCTCTTCCCCCCATAACCATAAATCTGATCTCTTTTTCTGTGAGTTTGTTTTTGAAGTATATTGATCTACATACAACACTATGTCAGTTCCTGTTACATAACATAATGATTCAATACTTATATACATTCCGAAATGATCACCATGGTAGTTATGACTCACCATCTCCTCTTGATTCGTGAAATGTCCTGTCTTCCTACCCCTCAGAATACACACCTTTCTGGGTCTCAGGAACTGCAGGGCCCAGCTGCCTGCCCCACCCCGCCTCCGTCTTCCCAGATCCACACCCGAGCTCCCTGTGTTGCTGTTGGCATGAAAGGCACACTGGAACACCGCCTTCCAACGTGCTGTCCAGGACCGTGTACTGTGCGCTGTTCTCCTTGGAGATCCTGACTGCTCAGCTTGGGAACGGGGCTGTAAACAAAGTGGGAATTTCCCATAGGAATTCTTTGCAGTTTTAATAAACTCAGTTCATCTGCCTTGGACATCACTGTACCTTTCTGCTGGCACCTGGATAACTACACTCCCAGCGGGCTGTACCAGTTTCCTGTTTAGGGGACTGGAAGGGACTGGACGCTGCTCACCTCTTTCACAGGAGACAGCGGTCCAGCTCCCAGAAGGGACATGTTTCAGAAACCACCTCAGTGAACCTTCAGAGGAGAGAAGAGAAGGAAGGAAGAAAAACACAGTGGGGGCGGGAGTGAGGGAACCAGCCCGAAGTAGGAAGCCAGCCTGAGCACGCAGTAGCCAGAGTGTCCCCAGGGCAAGATGCTCAGAAGGTCCATTCCCAGGGGTGGTTGGAGTCGGTGGACCCCCCGGCTCCTCACCTCTCCTCGAATTTTCTGTCTCAGCCTCATAGTCTTGTTGGGCCAGGTGGGGCTGCTGCAGGGACACCCCCAGTGCCTGGATTACCGGCCCCCCTTCCAGCCCCTCCAGCATCTTGAGTTCTGCTCTGACTATGAGTCCTTCGGCTGCTGTGACCAGCGTAAGGACCACCGCATCGCTGCCCGATACTGGGACATCATGGAATACTTCGACCTAAAGGGCCATGAGCTGTGCGGCGGGTACATTAAAGACATCCTTTGCCAGGTAGGCCTGAGCAGGAGCCCTGCGGGAAGGTGAGGGAGCCAGCTTTGGAGGCTGCCTTCCAGCCCCAGCTGATAGAATGTTGGGATGGCTGGTTGAGGGTCTTGGGGGGAAGGCTCTTTGGGCGCCCAGCCCTTGAGAGAGACTCACCTGTGGCTGCCTTCACCTGGGGCTTAGAGCTCTGGACGGGCACATTGAGGTGGAGTTTGGTTTCCCAAAGCTCTCCCTCCGGGGTCCTGCAGGCCGTGGTGAATTATTCGCGGAGCTCAGGACAGCTGCGGCCTGGGACCTCCCTGCAGGGCACTAAGAGCTGCGAGCTCCCGTGGGTGCTCACGGAGTGTGTGGACAGAGTGGTGGCATCCGTTGGGATACAGTCCTCGGCTGGGTCATTTGCACCAGGGGCTCTCTGGTGTGATGAGGGGGGCTTTCCCCAGCTTTCCAAACCTGGCCTGGGAGAGCTTCAAGCTGCTCAGTGGCAATTTCTCAGAGGTTCTGCTTCTCCCGGCTCTCTAGTGGCCAAAACCCACATCCCTGGCAGACATCACTTCTGTAGGGCTCAGCCTGAACCCATGTCAGATGCTGGCTGTGGACACTGACTTTGTGGGAAGAGGGGTTCAGGGGTGCTGGGGAGAGTCTAGTTGGAGGGCAGATGAAAGAAACTGTCGTGAGGAGGAGCACTCTACTGATGGGTTGGGGGTGAGATAGCAAATCCAGGCGGATTGGAACCCCTCCCCCCCAGCCCCCGGGCATGTCAGTGCAATTACTTGGCTCTCCCACTGTGATCCCAGAGCCAGCTGGCCACCTCACCTCCCTGTGAAGTGAATGGAACAGAAGCCAGCCACCCGGGAGGCATCGCCCTGGGCTGTCCTCTCTCACCTCAGGCTCCGCCCTTCAGCTGTTTCCTGGAGAATTAACTCTGGGATAACCATCTGGGCAGAAGCCCGGCTCTTATGAGCAACACTGAGACTCCGTTTCTGGATGAAGTCCCCAGATAAAAATGTCTCCTCCCTCCCCCTTCCCTATTGCATGAGGTTTCAGAAAGCCAAATTCAGCAGCTCTCCTGTTTCAGGGATTTGAGGAATAAGAATAACCTACACATGTCCATAAAGGAAAAGACTATGAAAAAGAATATACATATGCATAACTGAATCACTTTGCTATAGAGTAGAAATTAACGCAACATTGTAAATCAACTATGCTTCAACAAAATTAAAAACGGAATACCCTGGTGGCTCAGTGGTAAAGAATCTGCCTGCTAATGCAGGAGACATGGGTCCAGTCCCTGATCTGGGAAGATCCCACATGCCGCAGAGCAGTCCCTGTACCATATCTACTGAGCCTGTGCTCTAGACCCGGAGGGTGGAAACTACTGAGCCCATGCATGCTAGAGCCTGTGCTCTGCAAGAAGAGAAGCCACAGCCATGAGAAGCCTGCACACCACAACTAGAGTGGCCCTGCTCTCAGCAACTAGAGAAAAGCCCGTGCAGCAAGGAAGACTCCAGCACTGCCAAAAATAAATAAGAATTTAAAAAATTAAAAACAATGACCTACATGCATCTATTAATATTTATTAAATTTCACAACTTAAATTTCTTCTCCCTCTTTCTTCCCCAAATATGTAGTATGTTCCCAGCAATGATTCTCCAGGCAGCTACTAGGACCCCCATTTTACGCATTAGGTGGTTGTTTTTTTTTTTTAATAATATTTATGTATTTAGTTGAGGCATGTGGGATCTAGTTCCATGACCAGGGATCAAACCCAGGCTCCTTACACTGGGAACGAGGAGTCTCAGCCACTGGACCCCCAGGGAAGTCCCAGAATTAGGAGTTTTGGTAGCTCAGCTGGTAAAGAATCCACCTGCAATGCAGGAGACCCCAGTTTGATCCCTGGGTTTTGAAGATCCCCTGGAGAAGGGAACAGCTACCCACTCCAGTATTCTGGCCTGGAGATACTCCATGGACTATTGTCCATGGGCTTGCGGAGCTGGACGTGACTGAGTGACTTTCACTTTCACAATCCAAGGTCAAAGAGTGCCGTGGCACAAATTCACAGGCTCAGGCTCCAAGTCTCGTGCCCTTTTGATCATACCATGCCAAAGTTGAGTCACAACAGCCCTGGCCGATCCACTTACTGGTTCCCTGACCTAGGGCAAGCATAAGCTCCAGCAGGACAGTGCCATTGGGCATCTCACTCACTGTCAACAGCCCCAGTACAGAGGACAGTGCCTGGCACCTAGGAGAGATCGTTCCTGGGCCTTTGTTTTCTAAGACAGAAATGATAGTTCCTGAGCTGATTGAGTAGAGGCAACTGTGCAGATTCTTAATGATGCCTAAGAGTGTGCCATGCAGGTGGTTACTTGTCCACAGCCTCCTCTGTTCCTGGGTATTTCATCCTTATTTTTGTCTTCCATCTCTCTTCTTTCCATTCCCCAGGAGTGGACAGGTCAGTCAGGTGGGACTCAGAGCAGTTCATCTATCTGGCTTCTTGTCAGCAGCTCTGACAAGTCTCATAAATGGAAACAGCTCTGGGAGAGATGCTGTGAATCCCTGGGCTCTTTCTTCTGCTGTTCCCGATAAGAGTCTGCTGCTCTGCAAATCTGCAATCAGGGTTGAAATAAGAAAAAATGGGGAACTCAACACATCTGAGAAATGCTGTTGATCCCTCTCGTAGGTGAGAGAACAGACATGAATGAGACAGCCCTGGGCCGGCAGGTGCCAGGGAGGTGTCCGTGATCAGAAGCAGCTTCCAGAGTGGACCCTGCCCTACTCCACGGCCCCAACCACTCCCTTTAAATTGGCCTTTCTGGGCTTCCCTGGTGGTCCAGTGGTTAAGAATCTGCCTGCCAATGCAGGGGACATGAGTTCAGTCCCCGGTCCAGGAAGATTCCATGTGCAGCAGGGCAACTAAGCCCATGTGCCACAGCTACTGAGCCCACGCACCTTAGAGCCCGTGACGAGAGAGAGAAACCACTGCAGTGAGAAGTCCATGAACCACCACTAGAGAGTAGCCCCTACTCACTGCAACTAGAGAAAAGCCCACGCAGCAACAAACACCCAGCGCAGCCAAAAATTAACCAAACCAAACAAACAAAAACGGGCCTTTCTTACATTCTTGATCGCAGTTGCCTCTGCCTTTCATTGAAGAGAAGAAATCACTACATACCTCATCTCTGGGCATGATACATTGCACGTTCATTTTGATAATTTTATTTTTAAATTATAAAATGTTTTGAATAGAACTTCCCTGGCAGTGGTTAGGACTTTGTGCTTCCACTGCAGGGGGTACAGGTTCCATCTCTGGTTGGGGAACTAGGGTCCCACACACTGCACATCTGTACAATGTGGCGAAAGAAAAAAAATTAACATACAGAAAAATTAAATAATCAACATGACAGATTCTGGTGGCTCAGATGGTAAAGAATCTGCCTGCAGTATGTGAAATGCGAGAGACCTGGGTTCGATCCCAGCATCGGGAAGATCCCCTGGAGAAGGGAATGGCAACCCACTCCAGTGTTCTTGCCTGAGAATTCCATGGACAGAGGAGCCTAGCTGGCTACAGTTCATGGGGTCACAGAGTCAGACACAACTGAGCAACTCACACAGATCCAGTACTGAGATTCAGCAAATGTAAACCTTCTGGCACACTGCTTCAGATGTGCATAAAGAAATTAAATCTTACAGCACTTATAATAAAAAAAAAAGGGAAAGATGAGACATTTGGTACTACATCTTCTTATTTAAAAAAAATTGATCATTTACCAAAACTCTATGTGTCAAGAGCGAGGTTATAATTACAGTAAATCTGAGAGAATTTTTTTCCCCTTTCTACTTTCCAGGAGCATTAACTGGGTAGAAAATGTGGGTCCCAAAGAAGAGCTTTCTTTTCAGTAGTTGGTAATAACAGAAGCTCCAGAATCCTGGTTCTTCCCCAGGCCTGTTTTCCCTCTTTTTGCTCAAAACATAAAGTTGATTAGAACATCCACACAGGTATGACTTTAGAAAATTAAAAGAAGTATATTGCATCAAGAGGGAAATATTTCTGTAATAAAACCAAAGTGAAGTCAAGGTTTAAAAACTCTTAAAAAAAAAAAAAAGTCAAATCCTTGAAAAGAGAAAAGTTGGTTCCAGCCCTACCACGGCCAGTCTGCCTGGGGTCTAAGGTCACTCTTCTTTTCCAGGAGTGCTCCCCTTACGCAGCCCACCTCTACGACGCTGAGAACCCACGCACGCCCCTCCGGAACCTTCCTGGCCTCTGCTCTGACTACTGTTCTGCATTCCACTCGAACTGCCACTCCGCCATCGCCCTGCTGACCAATGACCGCCGCTTCCAGGAATCCCCTGGAAAGGATGGCACACGCTTCTGCCACCTCCTCAACCTTCCCGACAAGGACTACTGCTTCCCCAACATCCTGAGGAGTGACCATCTCAACCGCAACCTGGGGACTGTGGCCGAGGACCGTCGGGGCTGCCTGCAGCTCTGCTTGGCCGAGGTGGCCAACCGGCTGAGGAACCCGGTCGCCATGGTCCACGCTGGGGACGGCACCCACCGCTTCTTCGTGGCCGAGCAGGTGGGGGTGGTGTGGGTCTATCTGCCTGATGGGAGCCGCCTGGAACAACCCTTCTTGGACCTCAAGAGCCTGGTGCTGACCACTCCCTGGATTGGGGACGAGAGAGGCTTCTTGGGGTTGGCTTTCCATCCCCGATTCCGCCGTAACCGCAAGTTCTACATTTATTATTCGTGCCTGGGCAAGAAGAGGGTAGAGAAGATTCGGATTAGTGAGATGAAAGTTTCTCGGGCTGATCCCAACAAAGCCGATCCCAAATCAGAGAGGTGAGGCATATACATGAGAGTCTGCAACTGTGTGCTGTGTTCCAAAATATTGCCAGTTGGTCCTCTGAGATGAAATAGAGGAACTTTCCTGGTTTAGATCTACAAGCTTAAAATGGGGAGAAGGCAATGCCTGGAAAATCCCATGGACGGAGCCTGGGGGGCTGCAGTCCATGGGGTCGCTAAGAGTCGGACATGACTGAGTGACTTCACTTTCACTTTTCACTTTCTTGCATGGGAGAAGAAAATGGCAACCCACTCCAGTGTTGCCTGGAGAATCCCAAGGATGGGGGAGCCTGGTGGGCTGCCATCTATGGGGTCGCACAGAGTCGGACACGACTGAAGCGACTTAGCAGCAGCAGCAGCAGCTGCAGCAGCTTATAATGAGGACAAAAGTCATTGCTGATTAGTTGGTTAACCCAAGTTAGAATCTTCAGTGGATGGTCTTCATGACTATAACCACCCATCTTTACAGTTACCTAGAACCATGCTTGCTTGATTTTTATAGAGGATAAGCAAAGGCCAGAGGCAATAAGGGTTTGAGAAATGATTTTAGATAATATCCACATTAAAAATAACAGTAGCCTCTGATTATTGTGTGACCATTAGGTCTCAGGCCTTTTATCTTGAACATGGGAATTCCCATCCTCTCCGGAAAGCTTGACACAAGGTAATTAAGCCTGGTCAGATGAAGGGCCCAGCTCCAACTAACCCCAAGCTCATGCTCTTTTGCTCCACCATTCCACCCTTTTTTCTGCTCCATTCTGCCTTATCTCGCTTTTCCCATACAGACAGGTTTAGAGATTGAAAAGAGCATAAAGAAGTGATAGACTAACCCCTGCTAGATTGTCCAAAGGATGGGACTGGTGGTTCTTGTAGAGAAGAGAGTAAGGCTGAGCACCAGAAAAGGGTGATGGTTACCCCGCTGTGTCTACAGCACATGAAGTCAGGATGTGAAAAAAAAAAAAGATCCATGACAGAGTCATACTAGGAAGCGAGGGGTGTCCCAGAGCCGCCGAGCTACCTGTTTTGTGGTCCTTGGCTGGCTTGAGCCAGTCATTTCTGGATGTCTCAAGAGGATGCTGTATCAGCTTTCATCAACGTGTGGTTTCTTTTTCCTTCCAGGGTCATTTTGGAGATAGAAGAACCAGCCTCAAATCATAATGGTGGACAACTTCTTTTTGGCCTAGATGGCTATATGTACATATTCACTGGGGATGGAGGACAGGCTGGGGATCCCTTCGGCAAATTTGGAAATGCTCAGAACAAGTAAGCTGAATGCAGGCTGGTGTAATGTTTTTGCTGAGATGGAATCTGCAGAGGGTCAAACCCAACTCATTTACTGCAAGGTGTAGTCTCCTCTGTTGACACAATGGGAAGAACATTTGGTTTTCTTTTCTTATTTTTTTTTCCTTAATATTTACTTGGAATATTTATTTATTTGGCAACCTCGGGCCTTATGTGGGATTGTTCACTGCAACTCTCAGTCTCTCTAGTTGTGGCCTGTGCTCTTAGTTGCCTTGTGAAATGTGGGATCTTAGTTCCCTGACCAGGGATCAAACCTATGCCCCCTGCATTGGAAGGTGGATTCTTAACCATTGGACCAGCAGAGAAATTCTGTCCTATACTTTTCAGGCATAATGTATTTTTATAATTAATATTATGGATGTTCAACATGACTCTCAGAGGGCCATATAAAGATGAATTCAAGATTTTTAATATATATGAGCAGGACATTATTTACTATGCCATGATCTGACCATCTAGTTCAATTCAGCTCAACAATATTATTGACTACTGTGTTCCAGGCACTGTGTCTCACGTGAAGATACATGAGTAGTTAGTTAATGAGGCTAACAGAAGCAACAGTAATGTATATTTGTTGCTTACTGTGTGTCCAATGCTATTCTAAATACCTTATGTTTATTTGAGCACATAATTCTGACAGCCACAAGGGCAAAAATTTTAATCTCTTTTCTTGGTTCATGTATTCCCAGCCCCTAGAATAGTGCCTAGCAATGGTGTCATGCCATAAATACATTTGGAATGAATGGATCCTATGAAGTATAGGTGTTATGATAGCCATTTTACAGACAAGATAATAAAGGCAGAGAGGAGTGAAGTAGTCTATCCAAGGTCATAGAGAGTATAGGGCAGAACCAGAATTCAAACTCAGACAATCCAGCGAGGCTGTGCCATCTAGAGGAAGGTCATGTGATCCTTCTGCCCTTTGTACCCAGCAAGCCTGTGGCTCTCGTTATCTCTAGTAATAAAAATATCAGGGTTGGTAATAATAAAGAGTTTGCATTTGTTGAATGCTGACTGTATGTCAGAAACTGCATGGCATGCTATATGCACACTAACTCATTTAACCCTTACATCATAGCCACACTGCAAAGTGGTGTTACTCTCCCCTGCTTTCAGTTCAGTTCAGTCGCTCAGTCGTGTCCGACTCTTTGTGACCCCATGAATCGCAGTACGCCAGGCCTCCCTGTCCATCACCAACTCCCAGAGTTCACTCAGACTCATGTCCATCGAGTCAGTGATGCCATCCAGCCATCTCATCCTCTGTTGTCCCCTTCTTGTCCTGCCCCCAATCCCTCCCAGCATCAGAGTCTTTTCCAATGAGTCAACTCTTTGCATGAGGTGGCCAAAGGACTGGAGTTTCAGCTTTAGCATCATTCTTTCCAAAGAAATCCCAGGGCTGATCTCCTTCAGAATGGACTGGTTGGATCTCCTTGCAGTCCAAGGGACTCTCAAGAGTCTTCTCCAACACCACAGTTCAAAAGCATCAATTCTTCGGCGCTCAGCCTTCTTCACAGTCCAACTCTCACATCCATACGTGACCACTGGAAAAACCATAGCCTTGACTAAATGGACCTTTGTTGGCAAAGTAATGTCTCTGCTTTTGAATATGCTATCTAGGTTGGTCATAACTTTCCTTAGGCTCAGAGACCACAGTCATCAAAAGCCTCTGTTCTTTCTACTGCCCACATTGTTACATGAAGAAGAATAGAACCAGTTCCTTTAAAGAATTCAAAATATTAAACCAAACCTGAGAGAAACCACCCCATTATAAAAATAGAAAAATTGAAGCTGCAACTTGCTCAGTGTCACAGGGACCGGGGCTGCATCAAACTTTTGCCTAATAGTTCTCTTTGAGTCAAAAATTGGAAAGTCTTAACTATATATATACACACACATATATATATGTGTGTGTGTATGTGTGTGTGTATTATCTCCCCATGTGATTCTTGGTTGTCAGTTGAGATCCACTCTCAGTAGACTATCTTGGGCCATCTCCTCCAGTTCTGAGATGTTTTATTTTATTTAGAATATGTAACCTGAGATCCACTCTCTTAAAAAGTTTAAGTGTGCAGTACAGTATAGTACAGTATTGTTAATTGTGGGGAAAATATAGAGTGGGTCTGTGGTACTTACTGGAGAAGGCAATGGCACCCCACTCCAGTACTCTTGCCTGGAAAATCCCATGGGCAGAGGAGCCTGGTGGGCTGCAGTCCATGGGGTCACTGGGAGTCGGACACGACTGAGCGACTTCACTTTCACTTTTCACTTTCATGCACTGGAGAAGGAAATGGCAACCCACTCCAGTGTTCTTGCCTGGAGAATCCCAAGGACGGGAGAGCCTGGTGGGCTGCTGTCTCTGGGGTCACACAGAGTCGGACACGACTGAAGCAACTTAGCAGCAGCAGCAGCAGCAGCAGCATCATGTGACCTAGCAATCTCACATCTTCATATTTCTCCTGTTCCTGTTTCTGGCCTTCTTCCTTTCAGAAGTTCCCTGCTGGGGAAAGTGTTAAGGATCGATGTGAATGGGGCCGGCTCAGGTGGCAAGCGGTACCGAGTGCCCATGGACAATCCGTTTGTTTCTGAGCCGGGGGCCCATCCCGCCATCTACGCCTACGGGATCAGAAACATGTGGCGCTGTGCCGTGGACCGAGGGGACCCTATCACGCATCAGGGCCGAGGTCGGATGTTCTGTGGGGACGTGGGAGAGAACCGGTTTGAAGAAGTTGACATCATTGTTAAAGGTGGAAACTATGGCTGGAGGGCAAAGGAGGGGTTTGAATGTTACGACAAAAAGCTCTGTCAAAATGCCTCTTTGGGTAAGTGAGAAGCCCTCTTATTTCTTGAGTGAGTGGAATGAATTGCGGGTGGAGGTGGGAGAATAAAACCTGGAGTGTCTTGTCTGCAGGTCCTTACAGTGCCCTTGTTTGTGTCCTGTGGAATCGTGCTTCTCAGTGGTTCTCTAGCCACTGGCACCTGAAAGTCGGGGCATTTCTCGCCAACTAATGAACTGAATCCTGGGTGGATTGGGGGCGTGGTGGGATTGACCTAGGAATCTATATTCCAAATAAGTTACTCACATGATTTTCAGGCATACAATTTTGAACCATCCTCAAAGGAAAATAAGTGGCTATATGTTTTTATTTATTTGGAACTGCCACTGAAATGATATCCCGTATACAGTCCCTAAACATCAGTCATCAAGGTGTGCTTTAGAAAATCTGTCTGGCTTAAAATTCTAATTTTTCTGACTTTATCACCATTGCTTGGTCTTTTCGTCCTTCTGTTGCTGAACTCAGGTTCGGTTGCTTGTTACTTAGGAATCCAATACTGAGAGACAAGTGTTGAGTGCAAGGAAAGATAGCTTTACTGAGGAAGCTGGCAATCCTGGGGAGAAGGTGGGCTAGTGTCCCAAAGAACCAATTTCCCCTTGCTAATCAGGGAAAGAATTTTAAATGGGAGTTTCAGGGGCATATAGGTGGAGGGAGAGAGCTACGTAGGACAGGACAGCCATCTCTGACACTTTTCTTGAAATTGGTCATGCAGGGTGGTCTGATCAGAGTTATCTTGATTGTTTTAAGTATAGTTAATCTTTAGTTCCAGGGCTGCTTTGTTTCCATTTCCTTGAGGCCAGTTCTTGGAACTGTGGGAGATGGAGCAGTTAATGTTATGGCTACAGTCTGGCCATCATGTAGTTAACTTCTTCCATCTGGTGGGAGTTTCATTATAATACTGAAAGGATTATATGCTCAAAGGATATGGCTCAGTATATATCTATAGACTTTGAGGAGGAACTAAAGGTCTTTGATTTAGTTTAATGACTAAATTACTATTATTTTGTTCTGTTTGACTATTTTCCTTGCTTCTGTATTTTTTCATTCCTCTGATTAAATTTATTCTTTGGCTAAAGTTTTTCTATAGACAAGAGGCAGGTGGAGGACAGGGGATGGTCTGTCCTGAGAAGGTCTCAAAGCAGTCATCCTGTCCTTACAATATTCCAAATCCTAAACCTTAGTATCTGCCATATTGACCTGGGGGAAAAATTTAAGGGTGTTGATTTCCAGGTCACTGCCCCACAGATGAGGGAACTTTAGGCTTCCTCTATGCTTTCTGAGGCCAATCAAATGGGAAGCTCACGAATATCACGGCTGGTCTGTTGAGAAGATAAACATGATTTACTTGGCTTTCTGTCCTCCCAAAGACCAAGAGATGAAACATTCTCCACTCAGTAAGGCAATTGGTTTTAAAAACTGCCTTCTTCCTCCTTGAAGCTCCCAGGTTTAGCTATGACACTCTTTTTCCTTGTTCCTGGACAGACGATATTCTGCCGATCTATGCTTATGGCCATGCAGTGGGCAAGTCAGTCACTGGAGGCTACGTCTACCGTGGATGTGAATCCCCAAATCTCAATGGTCTCTACATCTTTGGGGACTTCATGAGTGGGTAAGGAAGGATTGATGTCCCCTCTCTCTTTTTCAGCATTTTAATTGGAGTATAAATTGCATATCACAAAATTCAATGTCTTAACAGTGTGGCTGTATAGTTTTAAAAGTGTATACACTTGTATTAAGACTAATCGTATCAAGATGAAGAACATTTCTATCGCTGTAGAAGGTTCCTTCTTGCCTATTACCTGTCAGTACACCATCCCTTTCTCCCCACCGCCCCCACATTAGCCAGAGATAACCACTCTCATCATAGATGCTTTTTTCACTGAGTAATGTCTGTGAAATTTGTCAGTACTTTTGCATGTATCAGGAGTTTGTCTCTTCTATTGCTTTGTAATATTCAATTGCATGAATATGCCAGAGTTTATTCATTTATTTTCCTGTTGATGGATGTTTTGGCTGTCCCCACTTTGGGGGGATTGTGAATAAAACTGCTGCAAAGCTTTGTAGTTTTCAGTGTAAAAGGTCTTGGACATCTAAGTATTTCGTAGTGTTTGATGCTATGTTGAATGTTGCTATATATGTGTATATATATATATATATATATATATAACAAATATATATTCAGCATATATATAACATATATATTAATTCATAACATGTAACTAATTTCTTATTAGTTCTAGTGACTTTTTTGTTTATTCTATTGGATTTTCTATGTAGAAGATAATTTCACTATGAATATGGATACCTTCATTTTTTTTCCTGAATTGGAAGCCTTTTATTATTCTTTTATTGATTTGTTGCTTCATTTTAACCTTTAGTACAATGTTGGATAGAAGTGGGGGAAAGCATTCGATTTTTTACCAATAACACTGATGCTGTCAGCTGGGGCTGTGTATGCCCTTTATCAGGTTGGGGACATTTCCTTCAATTCCTAGTCTGCTGAGAGTTTGTATTAGGTACGATGTTGCATTTTGTCATATGTATCTTCACATCTAGTGAGAAAATCATGAGGCTTCTTCATTTTTAGTTTGTTAATATGGAGAATTGCACTGATGGATATATATTTTTTTTAATCACTGAAGCAATCTTGCATTCCTGGGATAAAAATATCACTTGATCATGTTGTATTTGATTAATATATTGTTTTTGTTTTAATATATTGTTGAATGCAACTTGCTAATGTGTTTGGAATGTTTGTATCTGTGTTCATGAAGAAACAAATGAGCTATAGTTTTCCTTTCTTATAATACCTTTGTCAAATTTTGGCCTCAGGTTAACGTGAGCTTTATAAATGAGTTAAAGTGTATTTCCTTTTCTTTAATTATCTGGACTAATTTGTGTAAAATGTGTTTCTTCCTTCCAAGTGAAGCCATCTAGATCTGATGTTTAATGGTAGATGACCATTTTAATGGTAGTTGGGCCCTATTCTTTGATCCATTCTGGCAATCTCTGTCTTTTAATTGGTACATTTAGACCATTGACATTCAAAGATATTATTGCTATGGTTGAAATGATATCTACCATACTCACTACTCCTCTATTTTTTGATATTGTTTTTTGTTCCTGTTTTTTCTTCTACTCTTTTTCTGCCTTTTGCAGATTCAATTGAATATTTTATTTGATTCCATTTTCTCTCCTTTGTTAGCATATTGATCATACTACTTTTTGAAATCTTGTTTAAGGAGTTGCTTAGAGTTTGCCATATACATTTACAACTAAGCTAAGTTCACTTTCAAACAACATTACAAAACTTCCTGGGTAGTCTGTGTTTTACAATAAAAAAATAATCTACTTCTTCCCTTTTGTCCCTAATTGTTATCATTCATTTCACTTATATGTAAGCATATATAATAATTATAACAGTGATATATAATAATTATTAACATTTTATAATTTAATAATACTATTATTTTACTGTATACATAAGCATACATAATTAAATACATTGTTGCTGTTGTATATTGTTGTAATTGTTGTTAGTATATTGAACTAACTTCTATCTGTTAGACCAGTGAAGAATAAAAAAAAAGTTTTGATTTTTACCTTCACCTATTCCTTCTTTGGAGAAGGAAATGGCAACCCACTCCAGTGTTCTTGCCTGGAGAATCCCAGGGACGGGGGAGCCTGGTGGGCTGCCGTCTATGCGGTCGAAAAGAGTCCGACACGACTGACTGACTTAGCAGCATTCCTTCTTTGATACTCTTCCTTTCTTTATATAGATTTGAGTTTCTGACTGATATTATTTTTCTTCTCTCAAAAGAACTTCATTTAACATTTCTTGCAAGGTAGATGCACTGGTAACAAATTCCCTCAATTTTTGTTTGTCTGAGAAAGTCTTTATTTGTCCTTCATTTCTGAAATATAATTTCACCAGGTACAGGCTGGTGACTTTTTTCTCTAAACACTTTAAATATTTCACTCTGCATTCTTCTTGCTTGTATGGTTTCTGAAGAGAAGTTTGATGTAACTTTTATCTTTGTTCCTCTATACTGAAAGTGCCACCCCTCCATTCCCAGCTTCTTTTCAGATTTTCTTTTTCTTCATGCCTGATTTTCCATAGTTTGAGTAAGACCTGCCTATAAGTAATTTTTAAAGAATTTATCCTGCTTTGTATTCCCTGAGCTTCCCAGATTTGTGGTTTAATATCTAACAGTAATTCTGGGAAATTCTGAATAATTATTGTTTCCAATATTTCTTCTGCTCTTCTCTCTGTTTCTTTTCCTTTTGATATTCCTGTTATGCTTATGTTACAACTTTATGTTGTAAAAGAAAAGTTGTTTCACTTTTCTTGGATATTTTGTTCTTTTTTTTTGGTCAGTCTTTTTTCTCTTTGCTTTCCAGTTTGGAGGTTTCTATTGAGATACTCTCAAACTCAGATTCTTTCTTCAGCTGTGTCCAGTCTACTAATAAGCCTGTCAAAGTGTTTTTTATTTAAATTATGATGTTTTTGATCACTAGCATTTCTTTTTGATTCTTCCTTAGAGTTTCTTTATCTCTGCTTACATTGTTCTTGCATGCTGTCTGCTTTATCCTTAGAGCCCTTAGCGTATGAATCATAGTTGTTTTAAATTCTGAATCTAATAATTCCATCATCCCATGCCACATCCAAATCTGGTTGTGAGGTTTGTTCTGTCTCTTCAAACTACCTTTTTTTGCCTTGTAATTTTTTTCCTGATTGCTAGGTATGATGCACTGGGTAAAAGAAACTGCTATAAATTGGTCTTTAGCAAAGTGGTGGTGATGTGTGGGGGAGAGGAAGTGTTCTAGTCTTATGATTAGGTCTGAGTTTTTTAGTGAGCCTGTGCCTCTGGACTGGAGAAGGCAATGGCAACCCACTCCAGTACTCTTGCCTGGAAAATCCCATGGATGGAGGAGCCTGATAGGCTGCAGTCCATGGGGTCACTAGGAGTCGGACACGACTAAGCGACTTCACTTTCACTTTTCACTTTCATGCATTGGAGAAGGAAATGGCAACCCACTCCAGTGTTCTTGCCTGGAGAATCCCAGGGACGGGGGAGCCTGGTGGACTGCCGTCTCTGGGGTCGCACAGAGTTGGACACGACTGAAACGACTTAGCAGCAGCAGCAGCAGCAGCAGCAGCAGCCTCTGGACTGTGAACTTCATCAGTGTTTCTCAGTAGCCCTCCTGCCTCCATACACATTTAGGTGGGACAGGACAGCTAGAGTCGGCTAGAGTTAGGTACCCTCTTACCCCAGGTCTGTGAGGTTCTGATAAAATCCTGGCAGGTTAGTCTCTGGTTAGTTTCTCCTGAGGACAGACATTTGTTAAGAGAAACAGAAAGCACTGGTGTATTTCAAAATGATTTCTTTCCCCCTTCTCCTGCTGGAAGCACAAGCAGATTTTTCCTGATATTTATTTTGGGAAACTGGTCAAGCTCCTGGAGATAAAACTCACAAAAGTGTAGGGACCCTGGATGGCTGGGCACCCCTGTCTAACTCACGTTTTGTCCATATGGAACTTCTAGCAATTTGTCAATTACATGTTAGGTTTTCCAACCCCAGAACTGATACCTGTGAAGGTTTGTGCTTCTGATTTTCTGTAAGTTGTGATTCTCTGTATCTGCCTGCTTATCTCTCTAATTTTGGGGGCAATGGTTTTCCCAGTGACCTCGCTTCTCTTATGAATCTAAGAAGTTGTTGATTTTTCAGTCTTTTGCTTATTATAGGATGGTTTGCCGACTTCCAAACTTGTTACATGCTGGACTGGAAACCAGAAGTCCTCTGAAGTGTTCCTTGTGGAGACTTTTAAATACAAATTCAGTTTCTTTAATAGATACAGGCTTGTTGGTTAGATGCTAAGTTGTGTCTAACTCTTTCTGACTAATGAAGTGTAGCCTGCCAGGCTCCTCTGTCTATGGGATTTCCCAGGCAAGAATATTGCAGTGGGTTGCCATTTCCATCTCTAGACACAGGCTACTCAGCTTATTTCTTTCTGAGTGAGTCTTTGTAGTCTGCTGTCAAGGAATTTGTCAGATCTTTGGGATTTAATTGTTCTTTATGTTTTCCCCATAACCTCTACCCACCATTTCACCCCCACACATAACAGATATGCAGTAATTTTTAATTGAATTCTATGCACTAGAATTACTGTGGGTTGAGCATCTCTGTTTCTATGAAACTTTTCAGCTGATACCCCTGGTTACCCAATTTTCTCTCCCTTTTCTTCTAAAAAACCTTCTTTTAGTTCAGATAGATGGACAGTGGAATACAAAGTAACAACTGCTACTCTACAAATATAATAATAATAATAGCTACTTGTTTTGAGTCCTTACTATATGCTAAGCACATTGGTAATATATGAATATTTACATATGTTATCTTATTTAACCTTAACAATTCTTGCCTATGGTAAATTCTCTTACTATCCACCATTTTATAGATGAGAAAACTGAGGCTTAGAGATGATGAGCAACTATCCAGCTAATAAAAATTAGTCTTTTGTGGTGGTGCAAGCTTCACAGGACACCAAACTCCTCTTATAATAGCAAGTGAGCGTCCCCATCCAGGGCAAGATGGTGTCAGAAATATCTCTGAAGCAGCTTTTTTGATTCCTAAGGGCGGTTAGTTATTGACCTCCTATGGGAGACTCAGTCCTAGTATTCCAGGATTCCCAGATACTAGGAGGAAAAAAAATATCCTGCCGGGTAGAGATATGGATTCCTAAAATATAAGGTTTTGCTTTTCATCTAGTCGACTTATGGCTTTGCAGGAAGATAGAAAAACCAAGAAATGGAAGAAACAGGACATTTGCCTGGGCAGCACTGAGTCCTGTGCCTTCCCAGGGCTGATCAGCACACACAGCAAGTTTATCATCTCCTTTGGTGAAGATGAAGCAGGTAACAAATGTTAACAGTTTATTGATTTCTGGTTACTGGATCTTAGATAATCACAGGCATTGTGAACTGAACATTTATGTTGTTGTGTGGTTGCTAAGTCATGTTCAACTGTTCTGCAACCCCAGGGACTGTAGCTCACCAGTCTCCTCTGTCCATGAGATCTCTCAGGCAAGAATACAGGAGTGGGTCACCATTTCCTTCTCCAGGGGATCTTCCTGACCCAGAGGTCAAACTTGCATCTCCTCCTTGGCAGGTGGATTCTTTACCACTGAGCCACCTGGGAAGCCCCAAACATTTATATAATAATTATCATTGCTGTTGTTATTATTACTCTTATTATTTAAATAGAAACTACCACTTCTTCTATTTTCACTATCGCCCACCTTTTATAATGAACTGGATACTGTTCTAGGCACTTCACATTTTAAAATCTTATTTAGTAATCACGACACCCCCATGATGTAATTATTTTGCTTATTTCACCAATGAGGGAAACAGACTGACTATGCCAACTTATCCCTTCTTGGTTGGCTGTACAGCTCACTGTGAAGGTAGACCAAGGTCTGCACTGTAGTCTGTTCAGTCCTTTGACTGTGAAGGACTGTTCTAATCTGTGATCATACAAATGTAGACAGAGCCAACAGTGGGTATTTATCCTGCTGCTGTTGCCTGGGAGAAAGTACCTCTGATGATCAGCCACTAGCTGGGCTGGGCTCTTCCTGATCCTGCCCAGAGTTTGTTAGGAAACTTCTGTGAATGAACAAGGGAGAATTTCTTTCTTGAGAGATCTGGGAAAAGGGTAGACAGCTAGGTAGGAGGCTACACACTAGAGCCATTAGGCGTATGTTAAGGGCATCAGCAGAGCAAGGCATTTGTGCATGTATGAGAGAGAGCGGTGAAGGGAAAGAGGGATTTAGCTTTAATAAATATCCAATCTGTGTTGACCTATATGGGTGGGATGGTGGGGGTGGGAGGAAGATTCAAAAGGGCAGGGATATATATATAAGTATACATATATACTTATAGCTGATTCACAGCTTCCCTGGTGGCTCAGACATTAAAGAATCTACCTGCAATGTGGGAGATTCGAGTTCGATTCCTGGATCGAGAAGCTCTCCTGGAGAAGGAAATGGCAACGTACTCTTGCCTGGAGAATTCCATGGACAGAGGAGCCTGGTGGGCTACAGTCCATGGGGTTGCAAACAGTCAGACATGACTAGGCGACCAACACTTTCACTTTCATAGCTGATTCACATTGCTGTACAGCAGAAGCTAACACAACATTGTAAAGCAATTATATTTCCATTTTGAAAAATATACAATAAAATGGATAACCAACAAGGACCTACTGTTTAGCACAGGGAACCCTGCTCAGTGTGGCAGCCTGGATGGGAGGGAGCTTAGGGGAGAATACATGCATATATATGCATGGCTGAGTCCCTTGCTGTTCACTTGAAACTGTCAATACTATTAATTGGCTCAACATCAATATAAAATAAAAAGTTAAAAACAAAACAAAAGGAAACAAAAAATCCCCATACAAAACAAACAACGAGAAAACAAATATCCTCAAATTGTTAACTCAGAAAATGAAGTTTTAATTTAAGCTTTATATAAGTTATGTGTCATTTTGAAAGTTAAAGGTTTATTTTGTTTACATAAGTGGTGACAAGGCCTGTGATCCTTCCGGTATTTGGCATTGCATCTAGCCATGCTCTGAGGCACGGAACAGAACACAGTGATCTCTTAGGGGTCTCTTCCAGACACAGGACTCTCTACTCCTATGGCTTGCTGCTAAGTCGCCTCAGTTATGTCCGACTCTGTGTGACCCCATAGACAGCAGCCCACGAGGCTCCCCCATCCCTGGGATTCTCCAGGCAAGAACAGTGGAGTGGGTTGCCATTTCCTTCTCCAATGCATGAAAGTGAAAAGTGAAAGTGAAGTCGCTCAGTCATGTCCGACTCTTAGCGACCCCATGGACTGCAGCCAACCAGGCTCCTCCATCCATGGGATTTTCCAGGCAAGAGTACTGGAGTGGGATGCCATTGCCTTCTCCACAGGACTCTCTACAAGTGCTAACCAGAGCCTTGATGGTTTCTTCAGTGTTTGGTTTCTTTCCACTCTGACCCAAGGGTGGCTGTACAAAAGCTTCACTTGAGTGGGACATAAAGAAAGCCAGTCAGCAGCTGCACCCTTCCTCTCAGCTAGCTTATGTTTTTTTATTATTATTATTAATTAAAAAAATGTATTTTTGTCCATGCCATATGGCATATGGGATATTAGTTCTCTGGCCAGGGATCAAACCTGCACCTCCTGCATTGGAAGTGAGGAGTCTTAACCACTGGACTGCCAGGGAAGTCCTCAAATAGCTGGTGAGTAGATAGTTTGAGATAAATATTTTATAGAAGCAGATGATATTTTGGAAAATTTAAGCATTCTTAATAGAGAAAAGTCTTTGTGAGTTCCAAATTGGAAATCCAAACATACGAAAAAGGGGAGAAACCACAGGCTCATGTTCAGTGGAAAGTGGATGATGTAAATGAATGTCAGCCATAGGCCATGTCAGCGGTGGGGCCTCTCCCCTGCTGGTGCCCCAAGGAGGCTGGAGCCCTCACAGCCTGGAGACCCCTGGAGGCAGCCTTCCCGGGGTCCCTGGGCTGCCATGTTCTGTGGCTTGTTCCTTTTCAGGAGGCCACAGAAAAGCCAGGTTTTGGTGGCTTGGTTTGTTTAGCCCGTAGACTTGTTGCAGGAGAAAACAAGGCAGTTTTTGAACACCACTCAGTACATCTGGCAAACAAAAGTGTCCTTGGCTGAATTTGATGGAGTGGACTTGCCAAGGTGTTTCCAAGCCAGACTTTGCCCAAAGGGCAGCCCTAAAACCAGGGTGGCTGTTCCCAAGGCAAGTTATTTCCTTCAGAGTTGCGTGCTTTTATGATTTTGCGCAGTGATTCAGATTTTCTGCGTGTGTCAGAGTCTTTGCCATTACTGACACATTTAGAACCGAGTGTGATAAGCCCCGTTTTAGTTGCACCAGAGCTCTGCCCTCACTGTTGCTACAGTTATTTCCTGACTCTTCCAGCCGACACCTGGCACAAATAAATGAGTGAGTAGATGGAGTAAATGGTGGGCGTGGGGCTGTATGGCTGAGTTCTGATGGGTTGGGTTTCTGAATGTCAGTCACGGAAGCACATTCCCAAGAGGGCTGGCTGAGCTCATAATGATTGCAGTAAATTCATATTGCAAATGTTTTGCTTTATATAGCCTGTTACAGTTTTTTGGTGTGTTGTTCTTACCCTAAAATATAGTTCTAAAGGGGCTTCCCAGGTGGCTCAGTGGTAATGAATCAGCCTGGCAATGCAGAAAACATGGGTTCAATTCCTGGGTGGGAAAGATCCCCCTTGGAGGAGGAAATGGCAACTCATTCCACTATTCTTGCTTGGAAAATCCCACAGATGGAGGAGCCTGGCAGACTACAGTTCATGGGGTCACAGAAGAGTCAGACACGACTTAACGACTAAACAACAACAATGCTTTAAAAATGCCAGTTAGACCCTATAGATGAAATTCACATCTAGCATTGTCTTCTAAAAATACAATGGGAAGTCTATGGCATGTTTAGAATATATAATTTACAAAAACTATGGTCATGTGTAGGAATATGCAGTAACACAGGGTTTCCAATTCTTTTAGACCAGAAATTGCATGGTTTGGAAGAACCTGTGCCCAAGGGTGACCTGTGTACATGTTGGTAGACAACTCATTTATCTCATGTCAGCATCACCTTGGATGAGGTGATGGTTTCTAATCAGAGGGGCCAACTGCCTCTAGGGAAAGGTTTGTCCTAACTCCTCAGACCTCCACCCCCCACCACCCCTTACAAGGGGAAGATTATAGGGTCAGTCCACAAAACCAGTCTATTAGGCAGCTGTTACATTGTGTGCAGGGCTCTGTAAAGAACATTAGCCTCACACTTGGCCTCAAACAAATATTAGTCACTGTTCACCACAAATTCAAGGAAGAAGATTGTTTAAATAGCCCAGAGCCGTTTAAAGCTCTAGGCTTTTCCAGTTTGTACCTTGGTAAGATGTTTCCTTCCATAAATCCAGGGGGCTTGCATGAAGCACACAATAGCAAGAGTATTAAATCCACGGTGGTAGGACAGAGATTGTGCCAAGCTCAAAAAGCTATCCCAGTGAACAGAGACATAAGGAAGTAAGAGGAACTGCCGATGATTGAACACTTTCTCACTCAATGTCTAATAATCAGGGGAGGTATTCTTATCTCTCTTTTACAAATGAATAAATAACACGAGGGTTACCCAGGTGGAGAAGTTGCCCAGGGCAATACAGATGGTAACGAGTGTTATCAGAATTCAGACTCAGATTTATCTAGCTGAAGTTGGGCTCATCAACTCTTCACTGTCTCTCATAAGAAACTGTGATAAGAGGTGGAATGAGGTACCTACTATGAGAAGGGAATGGTGTTTTTTGGAGTTCAAACAGGAGAAAATGGGAAAAAACAGGAGGCCTTGTGAAAGAGATGAAGGGAACAATGGGTAGAGGTGATTTCTTCGGGGTGTGGTAAGACCAAGTTGAGGGACTGAGGAGTGAGGGGAAGATCATGGGAAACAAGGAATCCAGGACTGAAGAAGGTAGAGCTGGAGGACAGAGTGAAGTGAGGGGCAGGGAGCGGGGACCAATGCACTAAAGAAGGGGTGAGTGAAAGTCGCTCAGTTGTGTCCGACTCTTTGCAACCTCGTGGACTATACGGTCCATGGAATTCTGCAGGCCAGAATGCTGAAGTGGGTAGCCTTTCCCTTCTCCAGGGGATCTTCACAACCCAGGGATCGAACCCAGCCTTCCCGCATCGTGGGAGCTGAGCCACGAGGGAAGTCCAAGAATACTTGAGTGGGTAGCTATCCCTTCTCCAGTGGATCTTCCTGACCCAGGAATCAAACCAGGGTCTGCTGCATTGCAGACAGATTCTTTACCAACTGAGTTATCAGGGAAGCCCTAAAGAAGGGGCAACAAATAGTCCGTTGGACTGCAAGGAGATGAAACCAATCAATCCTAAAGGAAATCAACCGTGAATATTCACCGGAAGGACTGATGCTGAAGCTCCAATATTTTGGCCACGTGATGCAAAGAGCCGACTCATTGGAAAAGACCCTGATGCTGGGAAAGATTGAAGGCAAAAGAAGACAGGGACAGCAGAGGATGAGATGGTTGGATAGCATCATCGACTCAATGGACACAAGTTTGAGCAAACGCTGGGAGATGGTGAAGGACAGGGAGGCCTGCCATGCTGCAGTCTATGGAGTTGCAGAGTCTGACACGACTTAGTGATTGAACAATGCTGGCCAAAATGATTGTTTGGATTTTTCTGTAAGATGTTATGGAAAGCCTGAATGAACTTTGACCAACTCAGTAATAAGTGGTCTTCAGCCTGTAGCTCGCCTGTCTCTGGGTTTCACAGAGAATCCTTATCAGTACTGAAGAGCTGGGGAGGGAGATGGAGACTCACTGGGGTGAAGTTTCTGAAAGCAAAGTGGTGATAAATGAGATGAGAAGCCTTTGGTTTATGGAATGTACGGGCTTCCCAGGTGGTGCTAGTAGTAAGGACTTGCCTGCCAATGCAGGAGATGTAAGAGATGCAGGTTTGATCCCTGGGTCGGGAAGATCCACTGGAGGAGGGCATGGTAACCCACTCGAGTATTCTTGCCTGGAGAATCCCATGGACAGAGGAGCCTGGTGGGCTCCAGTCCATAGGGTCACAAAGAGTTGGACATGACTGAAGCAACTTAGCACGCCCAGCAGAAACATGCCTCTACTGGGTGACACTCCAAGGTGGTCTGGGGGCTGAGATGGACTTTCTCCTTGGGGAGCTCACAGTCCTTGAGGCCTCGCCCCAGGTGGGATTCTGGGGACCCCTTCGTGGGGCTCATGTATTTCAGGGCCACAACCCCCTGGTGATGATTTTCTGTGCGTCTGGCTGTCTGGGCCCAGCCTTGTGTCCTGTCCTGATGGTCTGTTCCTGTTTTCTCAGGGGAGCTCTACTTCTTGGCCACCTCTTACCCCAGTGCCTACGCACCACACGGATCCATTTACAAATTTGTTGACCCATCAAGGTGAGATTTGGGTTCCTTTTCTTCTCAGGTGATTTGGATTAGTCCTTATCTCCATGGCAGATCAGAAACACAGTCCTCACTCCCCAAGAATTGCTATCAATAGAAGTGATCAATGAAGCAAATCTTTGCTTTAGATTCAAAGCAGATTGGACTGGTGAAAGTGTAGGACAGTTATGGAATATTTGGGAAATGATCTCTTTGTGGTTGAAAATGAAGATCTTGAGCCTTTATAGGATGACTAGTTGTAGACCTGTGGCTCCTGTCCTGTTGTTTTTTTGGCCACACTGTGCTGCACACTGGATCTTAGTTTCCTGACCAGGGATTAAATTTGTACAGTGAAAGTGTGGAATCTTAACCACTGGATTGCCAAGGAAGTCCCTTGTTTGTTTGTTTTTTTAAAAATATGCTTCTGGAAACTTCTGTCTGGGATCATCTGACAGTGGTGTACAACTCTGACCACCTGAGTAAATATTCCTGCCCTTCCGTGGCTTGGTCTTTGGAAAATACAGTTGGCCCTCCATATCTGTGGGTCCCATGTCTGTGGATTCAACCAACTGTGGACCAAAAATATTTTGAAAACTTCTGGAAAGTTACAAAAAAGCAAAAGTTGAATTTGCCATGCCTTGGCAACAATTTCTGTAATATTTGCAATTATATTTACAACTATTTGCATAGCATTTGCATTCTTAGGTATCATGAGTAATCTGGAGATGATTTAAAGTATACAGGAGGATGTGTAGGTTCTATGCAAATACTCCATCATTTTATATGGAGGACTCGTGCATCACTAGGTTTTGGCATCTGCACAGTCTTGGACCAGTCCCAGGAGAGTCCCAGAAGCAGCTGTATCTTCAACTGTCAGGATTCTCTGTGTCTCCACCTGATTGTTTCCAGAATTCAGGGACAGCGTTTATTCACTTGGTGAACTCTATGATGTGTAACTCTGCTTCTCTGCCCACCTCTCTCAGGGACTAACCAGCCTTCAACTCATCTGGCAAAAGCCAAACTACCACTTCCCATTTGTGAGGTTTTGGAGTATGTGTCCATATCTGTCCCTGGGAGAGTGATGCGGGGTATCCATCCTGAGAGCTCTGGGCAGTGAACTGTATTTATTATTATCTCAGGATTCTTACCCAAAGCAAGAAAGTCTCCCCACAAATCAGCCTGAAGGTAGACCTGCCAAGGAGGACTTCCCTTGAGGCTTATGTTACCATATCTGGGGTAGTTCAGAGGACATTTGGCAGCTCAGTCCAGCCACTGGTGAGGGCTCAGAAGCCCAGCCTAGCTCAGTTCCTCTTGGCAATAAGGCTCCCTTTAGGTGTTCTCAGAAGTTCCCGGAAGGGGCTTTGTCCTCAAGATTGTGCCTGGGGCCTCTCCTGATGGGGGAAGGGTTTCCAGGGTGAGTTAGGGACTGAGCTGTCTCCACTGCTGCGTCTCCTCCATGCAGATCTCCTGTGATCTGGGGTTGGAGCAAACCCAGGGTCTTTAAAGTGCTTCCGGTGACTGACAGAGACTGTGTGTGGGAGTTTTCTGCTCTTTCTATCAACCTCTTTCACACAACAGGTGTGTGAATCCCTTCTTCTTTCCTCTGAAAGTTTCCTGATTAGGTTAGGGGATAATTTAACTCACTTCTGGCAGCAAGAGAGGTCAGTCATAAGGCAACTGTGAAGGCTGTTCCACCTAGAAGACATTGACATTTATCCAGGCATTTCTGTGTCCCAGGCACCATGCTGTGCATGCAGCCTGATATTCAATGCTGACAGAACCCTAGCGAGACAGGGTGACACCCTCAATCTGCAGGTTAGAGTAACTGAGCCTTACTACCTTCAATTGCTTGCCCGAGGTAGAGCTAGTTAGAGGGGCCAGAGGATGGGAACACATCCATCTTTCTGGATCAAAGTCTTTTCAGCGCCGCCCATTCAGTTCAGTTATAATGATGACTTGAATTGTTGAGACTTTAAAAAAAAAAAAAAATTCTGTAGCAGTGGATCCCGATTCTGCTCTGTTTAATTCTTTAGCCCATCTTTGCACTAAATGCACCCATCCCAGCTGGGTATGAATGCTGAATGCTGGGTATGAATCTTGGCTTTGCCACCAAGTAGCTGGAAATGTTCCTAGTCTGCAAAGCCCCTTTTATTTCAGAAGATGCAGTCGGGGACAGCAGTTTAAGAATCAAAATACTAGGAGGCAGAGGGGCTGGCATTACTTAAGGGGCTGTGCAGTGAGTATCTGAAGAGATTTTCCTTAGGGAATCGCCACTGCCATCAGAGCAGAGGCAGAGCGTCATTCTCCTCCTTATCACCATCACTCCCATCCTTACCCACAGAGCTTTTGTATGTGCTGACCACTGCTCCGGGTGTTTTTCAAAATCTCATTTAAAAAACAATTTAGGACTTCCCTGGTGGTCCAGTGGTTAAGACTCCGTGTTTCTACCGCAAGGGGCATGAATTCAATCCCCTGATCCCCTGATCAGCGAAGTTCCATATGCCACACAGTGTGGCCAAAAAATACCCCCAAAACCAAACCAACCTCCCGAAATAACAATAACAACAAGTTATCCATTCATCACTTCTGGTGTGCCAAGCACACAGTTCTTAGTTAATCCTCCCCATCTCCCTGTGAGGATGGTGCTATTGTTTTTTCTACGTTATAGTTGCGAAAGTTGAAACTCAGCAAGGCTTGCCCATGGTCCCTAGGACTTGAACCCTGCTCTCTGTTGCCATGGCCCTGCCCCAACCCCCTCCGCACACTGCCCCCCAACGGCCTGCAGTGTCCCTGTGATGTCTGTGTCCTTCCTCCTCTCCACCTGAGCTCACTGAAGATTCCCTGCTTCACCTGTCCCACCCCTGTGGGGAGGGGAAGACTGGCCTCCGTTCTTACAACTCTGTACCTATTTCCTGGTTCCATCTTCAGTCTTGTGTCCTCACTTTTTCCATCTGTTTTCAGGAGAGCACCTCCAGGCAAATGCAAGTACAAACCAGTGCCGGTGAAAACCAGGAGTAAGCGGGTCCAGTTCAGGCCGCTCGCCAGTGAGTCCATGTTTGTCTTTAGGCTCAGGCCTTGGCATCGAGGCACTGGCCACAGTGCCCCGTGCAAACAGCTGCCATCCCGGGGTGGCAGGTCCTATCTTCTCACCTACGGCTTATCCTCTGGGTGAGGACTAGGGCCTGTGGCTCGTCTGCATGTCTTGGTTGTGCACCAGGGGGCAGCACGTGCTGCCCTTCATTCATTCATTCAGTCCATTCATTCATTCAGTCGTTCATGTATTCATTCTTTCATTTAGTACTTTACAGCAGTCCTGTGCTAATCCCGGGGGGTAGATGCACCAGTAACTTGACCTGTGGGAGTTTAGAGCCGAAGAAGAGGGGGGCAGGTAGTACAGGCAAGTGAAGAAATAAAAGAACACTAAGATTCTGGCTAGAAGGATGTCCAGGGGTCTGAGAGGGCCCCGAGAGTGAGGACCTCTTCCTTGGGGTAGGGTGGGGAGTCAGGAAAGACTTTTGGAAAAGAGGTGCTGTCTTAAGGGCACTATTCTACAGGTATGCATTACTGGAGTTATCCCATTACAAAAGTCATCTCTTTAGATCAAGGCCAGGGAATTAAATATATTAATTTCAAAAGAATTTATATTCAAGAACCCTCAAGTGGGCATAGGATTCCTGGGTGGCACTTTACTTACAGCTGCTTTCCAGGACTAATATTTCTCCTAAATTAATGCTCATTTCCAGAGATGGTCTTGGACTTGCTAAAGGAGCAGTCTGAGAAAGCTGCTAGAAAAATGTCCAGGGCAACTTTAGCTTCCAGTCCAAACCGGGCCTCATCTCAGAAAGACTCCTTCAAGAAGCCAGCTTCTCCCACAAGCAGCCGGAAGACATCTCCAGGGCCTGGTGCAAAGAAGAGAGCCAGGGTGTGGTCCCCAGGCCCCCAGGGGAAGAGGAAAGGGATCCCCAAACGCCCCAGTGGCATAGCCAGGCAGGCCGCACAGCACAGACGAGCTGGCAGAAGTCTCCCTCCGCCTCTTCCGTCAAGGTGGCCGCTCAGGGGACCAGAACCACCTCACCACGTGGAAGCTGCTGCTGCTGAACCTGACTTTAGACGTGCGGGAAGCCGGGGGTGGAGGTGGGAGCCGGCAGAGAGAGCCTGAGTTAGGGTGGCCGGGTCGTCCTCTCCCCACGTCTTGCCAGCTGAACGGATGCTCCTTGTCTGCTGCTGCTGGGAGACCAATCCCCACCTGGCCAGGGCACCTTGATAATCATGTGCACTAGTCTGTAAGCCTGCTTCAAATCCCACTGCATGTTTCCATTTTGCTTTGTAAGTGCCTGTGGCCAACAGTGATACATCAACACGGGCTCAAATGGACATATATCCTTTGAGCTCCTTGATGTTTGTCTGGCGTTAAGAAATCTGACGTGCCTCACCAGTTTGCCTTAAGAACCATGTCTCTCCCATGCTTCCTCCCAGCTCTAAGAGGAGGCCTGTAGTGGCAAGTTCCCAAGGGGAACCCCTTTAAAGCGGTCATCTCCTTTGCCCTCATTGAAGCTCAGGGTCTGAATAAGGGCAGGTCCTATTCTGTACCTCCGGCGACTACTGTTTTGCCCTGGCAAATAGCATAATAAAGGTGATTCCATTGTGCCTACCTGTTGTGTGCTGAGTTTATACAAATTTTCTGAAACCTCGAAACTTTGCATCATGTGTGTGGCCATATAACTTATGTTGAAGATGAGGAAAGTGAGACTTGGTGAGGTTAAGCGGTGTGCCCGAGACCATAGTAGTAAGGGGACAGTCAACTGTTCAGCTGGACTTGAACCAATGCCCCGGTCTGCCTCCTGTGAGCTTGCCTCCCTCTAGGGCCCCCAATGAGGATAGGTGGCTTTTAACCAGGTATTTGAAGAATGAAAGCGCTGAGAGAAGAAATGATCCCTGTCTTCAAGAAGTTCTCCAAGTTCTGCAAAGCATCCAGAACAGTATAGGCAATTTGACTTAAGCAGAACAAACCCCAAAAATGCCAGGGTTGTTAAGGACTTTTAGAGGTCATGTGATTCCTGCTTTAGATGAGGTTGAATATATTCCGGACAGATTATTTTAGGCTTCCAAAGAAATAGATTCCATTTTTTTCTTTAGCAATCTCCATTCGTGGGGTAACCTAACCTAATATAAATACACCAAACCTCTCTCTTTCTCTTTTATCTCCTTTATTAAAGATGTAAAATACTGGTCATCATTTTCTGAAGACCATTTTTAGATCATCTCTTAGCTATCTTGGCTTCCCAGTTGACTCAGTGGCAAAGAGTCTGCCT
Source organism: Bos grunniens (assembly GCF_055505025.1). Lineage (NCBI taxonomy): Eukaryota > Metazoa > Chordata > Mammalia > Artiodactyla > Bovidae > Bos > Bos grunniens. Next base: position 55,092,002 of record NC_141180.1, read on the forward strand.
GCCAATGCAGGGGCCGCAGAAGACATGAGTTTGATTCCTGGACCAGAAAGATCCTCTGAAGGAGGAAATGGCAATTCACTCTGGTATTCTTGCCTGGGAAATCCCATGGACAGAGGAGTCTGGTGAGCTACAGTCCATGGGGTCACAAAGAGTTGGACACAACTGAGTGACTGAGCATGCACGCATGCACGTGTCCACCTTCCTTTACCCCATCTCATGGTTTTGCTCTGCTTTACTTTCGCTTACCTTTGTAGCTCTTATGAACACTTTTGCTGACTGAAAAAAATTGCACGGATGAAAGTTGAGCATTATATTTTATTTGGCAGGCTTTTATAGCTCAGGATAGCAGCCTCTCAGATAGCTCTGAGTGACTGTTCCCAAGAGGTAAGGGAGGAGCCAGGGTTTATAGGAGTTTTTGTTGAAAACAGATGAACAACATGTGGTTGAGCATCAAAAGATTAATGCTGATTACACACAAAAATGCACATCTCATGTTAAAGATCTCAATGCTTTTCTATGTATGGGAAGATGCAAAAGAGTCTGGGTTTATTGAAATTACTCCTTAGATATGCCTCTTAACTATCTACAGCCAATATCTTGTTTTTCTCCAACCTGAATTCCTCTGAAGGTGCACCGTCAGGGGTGTCTGCAGTGGCTGATGGCTGGATGGCCACAGCATCGCTTGTTTACTGAAATGGCAGGTGATGTTCTTTGTATATACTCTCTAGGATATTTGTACACACTCTCTAGGATAAAAATGAATTTCAGGTCTGACCAACCCTGACATTTTACACTTTTAGCTTCTGAGATGAAGACACCAACGAAAGGATGGGAGGGTTTACACTCTGCATCATTTTGTTAAAAGATGGCTGAAAATCTTGCTTCAGTTCAGGGAGACTGGATCTAACCTTTGGAACAAATATATGCGCTCACGCTGTCTCACTTTTTTCCCTGAACAATCTTTCTTTAAAGACGTGTGTGTCTGGCCCTATTTAATGCATATGAATGCAAAAATGTTCAACCGAATGTTAGCAAACGGAATCCAACAATACATAAGAAAGATCATTACAATAGGATCAAGTTGGATTCACTCCAGAGTTGTAAGGACGGTTTAACATATGTAGACCAATCAATGTGATACACCACATTAATAAAAGAAAAGACAAAAACCGTATGATTATCTCAGTGCCTGCTCAGTTACTCAGTTGAGTCTGACTCTTGTGACCCCATGGACTGTAACCCCCCAGGCTCCTCTGTCCATGGGATTTCTCAGGCAAGAATGCTGGAGTGGGTTGCCATTTCCTACTCCAGGGGATTTTCCTAACCCAGGGATTGAACCTCTGTCCCCTGTATTGGCAGGCAGATTCTTTACCGCTGAGCAACCTGGAAAGTCCTGATTATCTCAACAGGTGCAGAAAAAGCATTTGATGGAATTCAACATCCATTCATGATAAGAATCTCTCACCAAAGTGGTTATAGAGAGAACCTATCTCAACAAAAGCCATTTATGACAAACCCACAACCAACATGATAATGTAAAAACCTGAAAGCCTTCCTGCTAAATTCAGGAACAAGACAAGGATTAATCACTTCTATTCAAGACAGTATCGGAAGTTCTAGCCACAGCAGTCAGGCTAGAAAAAGAAATGAAAGGTATCCACGTTGGAAGGGATGAGGTAAAATTGTCATTATTTGCAGATGACATGATCTTCTATACACAGAACCTTAAAGACTCCACACAAAAATCATTAGAACTAAGAAATGAAAGGGGGAGGGATAAATTAGGAGCATGAGATTAACAGATACAAACTACATAAAACAAAAAAACAAGAAACAAAAAAACAGGTTTCTGTGCACCTGAAAATAAAGCAATATTTTAAATCAACTATACTTAAAACAAAAAAAGGTTATGGTCTGAAAGTGTTTCAAGTCCTGAGGGAAAGGTGTTTAAGAGTTCATGTGTCTAAGCACAGGACCACATCCATCAAATTCAAGGCCTTCTGAACACAACTTTTCAACAGGAGGATAGTGGATCTAGAGACGGGAGCTGAATAGGTGCCCTGAAATGCTTGGGAACCTGGGGCAGAGGCAGGGTATTCCTCTCTGGCCAATTGGCTTTGTTTTCTGGAAGATGGCTGGCAATGCCCATGAACTTTCACAAAGGGGTAAGTAAGTAAGTGTCACTGAGCTGTGTCTGACTCTTTTCGACCCCATGGACTATAGCCCATCAGACTCCTCTGTCCATGGGATTTCCCAGGCAAGAACACTGGAGTGGGTTGCCATTCTTGTCTCCAGGGGATCTTACAGACCCAGGTATTGAATCTCGGTCTCCTGCATTGCAGGCAGATTGTTTACCGTCTAAGCCACCAGGGAAATCTAAATAACCAATTAAAGATGAGTGTGTTTTTCTAGAGCTAACATCTTGGGAACTAAGATAGAAATTCTTACAGTTACATCATTCTCAAAATGAACCCAGTTTAAGAAATACATTCTCTTGTTTTTTGTGGAGTTTAAGATTACGTTAGGGAGGTATGTAATTTCAGCTCAACCAGTGCCATGGTTACTGCTTGCCAGGCACAGTACCGGCTCTGGGAGACCCAGAGATGAAAGGTTTACCTGGCATGAGCACAGGTTAAGAATTAACTTGAACTCAAGGTCACAGGATTCTGCACCATCCAACAGAAATGAGAGCTGCAAATGGAAGCTACACTTGTAACTAAAATTTTTCTGTTTCTAATTTTTCTCATTTTTCATTAAAAATAGGTAAAAGCAATGCAACTATGTATTTTAGTTAACTCAATATATTACATGGATGTGAATTTCAGCAAGCTCCTGGAGATGGTGAAGGACAGGGAAGCCTCCAGGGCACCTGCTGCAGTCCATGGGGTCGCAGAGTCAGACACAACTGAGCGACTGAACAACAATATATGACAGCTTTATACCAATATGTAATCAATGAAAAGTTACTAACGGGATAGTTCTCTTTTTCTGTGCTAAATTTTCTAAATCCAACGTGTAATTTATGCTTTCAGCACATCTCAGTCCTGAATATCCACATTTCAGGCACTCAGTCAAGGGCCACAGGTGGCTAGTGGCTTCCTTACAAACAATCCTTTACCAAGAAATGGTGGGTGGAGAGAATCATATATTCAGAAAAGGCTCTCCCGACTTTAAAAGCCACACGGCATTCTGCAATTCAGGGAAAAAAAACGGAGACATAGGACCGGCTGCAAAACTTGGCTTCCCAAGCAGACCGGGACTGTTTATTTTTGGGAGTCGCTCCCCCTTCCTCTCCAAGGGGTAGGGCTGGGCTCCGAAGCCCGGGCTGCCACGTGTCATCACAGCGCCGGCCTCGGTCCAGGCCACGCTGGCCACACTCTGAGTCCCGGGAATAGGCTCAGAACGCACAAGCCGGCCGCGGACAGGCGAGTGGGCGCTTAGCCATAGCGCCGCCCGCCGGCTGCGCGGCGCAACTGCAGGCGCAACTCCGCCTCCGGGCGCGCCCCGCCCGCGGCGGAGTGCCGGACGCCAGCCGCCCCCCTGCCCTTTTGTGGCTCAGTACTAGTCTGATTTTGCAGAGCTTGAGAACAAACCTCTGGAGCCTCGCGCCTGCTTTTCGGGAGCTTGGGCCCCAGGTCCTGGTAGCGCCGCGTCCCCGAGGACCGCTATTCCTTTTCCTGCTCTTTGTTGCATTCCGGTATTTTCTCTTCCGGGTCATTTCTAAAGCACAGTAAAGCATGTCAGGAGCAGTTACTTTTAATCCTGCAAGAAGTAACGTTTTCAGAAACCATTTTGTATTTTGGGGCATATTTACAACGGGACGATTTTAAAAATGATAAGACCACGTGAGAGGCCCCAGCGAGGATCGAACTCGCGACCCCTGGTTTACAAGACCAGTGCTCTAACCACTGAGCTATGGAGCCTCCTTGCTACCTGGCGCGTTATAATTTAGGGACATTGGAAACAATACTGCTTTCTGGCAGTGGAAAATAGTTTAGCCTGTGCATCCTCTATCAATGGCAATTACGAAAACAACATAAGTAGAAAAAATCCGTTCTCAAAATCGTGTGTTTAGGATTACGAATCACTAAATCATACCTATGATAAGTTATAGATACAGGTAAATGCTGGAAGGGAAAAAGCAAAAATAGTGTCCTGATATTACTAGCGGTACTTTTACATCTTAAAAGAGTCTCCAATCTGTTGTTTATATGACAATTTGTATCATGTTTCACACTTACAGGGAAGTTGTAGTGTTCTTATTAAGTTATTGACTATGGATGAATTAATTGATTCAACACATATTTATTATGTACTTACATACTATTCAGGCTTTATTTTTCTGGGCTCCAAAATCACTACAGATGGTGACTGCAGCCATGAAATTAAAAGACACTTACTCCTTGGAAGGAAAGTTATGACCAACCTAGATAGCATATTCAAAAGCAGAGACATTACTTTGCCAACAAAGGTCCGTCTAGTCAAGGCTATGGTTTTTCCAGTGGTCATGTATGGATGTGAGAGTTGGACTGTGAAGAAGGCTGAGCGCCGAAGAATTGATGCTTTTGAACTGTGGTGTTGGAGAAAACTCTTGAGAGTCCCTTGGACTGCAAGGAGATCCAACCAGTCCATTCTGAAGGAGATCAGCCCTGGGATTTCTTTGGAAGGAATGATGCTAAAGCTGAAACTCCAGTACTTTGGCCACCTCATGTGAAGAGTTGACTCATTGGAAAAGACTCTGATGCTGGGAGGGATTGGGGGCAAGAGGAGAAGGGGACGACAGAGGATGAGATGGCTGGATGGCATCACTGACTCGATGGACGTGAGTCTGAGTGAACTCTGGGAGTTGGTGATGGACAGGGAGGCCTGGTGTGCTGCGATTCATGGGGTCGCAAAGAGTCGGACACGACTGAGCGACTGATCTGATCTGATCTGATCTGATACATACTATTAGACATTAGAGTAAGTAAAGCTTGTCCCTGCTCTTTTTTAAAACGATTTGGATAATGAAACGATGCCTTATTTCCTTTTGCTTAATTATTTACTGAAGGCATGAAATCATGCTGGCAGCAGGAGGATCACGCGCTCCCAGTGGTCTGCGGGCTTCTCTCCCTTATACCTCCTTCAGGCTTCTGCTTACCTTTCGCAACAAGACCCTCCCACCCCTTACTTAAAGCTGCGCCGTCTTCCTTATCTGCCCTTTTGCCCCATGCCACTTACTTAACCTTTCCTACTAGATAATGTGCTTACTATTATGTTTATTATTTCTCCAGGTTAGGATGTTGGTTCTTTGAGGCCAAGGGTTTTTGTTTTACTCCCTGCTGTATTCCTAACACCCAGAATAGTGTCTAGCACACAGTAGGTGCTCAATAAATGCTGAGCAAATGACATCTACGATGACATTCATTCTGTGAGCCAGCAGAAATCAGGAAGCTGCTTTGGGAGACGTCTTCTCATCATCCTCCCTTACTTCCAAGGCCTCTCCATCCAAGTTGGAATTTTGTAACATCCTTCATTTTCCTGTGCTTCATCCAGCCCAGAATTTCACATGATGAACTCTGTATATAAGTTAAATAAGCAGGGTGTCAATATACAGCCTTGACTTACTCCTTTCCCAATTTTGAACCAGTCCCTTGTTCCATGTCTGGTTCTAACTGTTGCTTCTTGACCTGCAGATAGATTTCTCATGTGACAGGTAAGGTGGTCTGATATTCCCATCTCTTGATGTTTTATGGTTGGCCTCAGAACGGTCATGGCACTAGTGAGTGTATAATGAGGCTCAAGGTCCAGCGGAATTTGAATCTTCCACAATCTTGCACCTAGTTGGTTCTAACCAGTTTTGGTCGCATCCTGTGGCCATATCATTCTTTTCAAGGTTGTGCCCTGCCTCCTTCCCTCCTGTTCCACCTCCATTCCCTTGATCCTGTGCTGTCTCTGGCAAGTGGAGCTTCACCAGCGGTTTTCACCTGCACCAACCCTCCTCATAGCCCCGGTGAATAGCATGTGCGGGCAGTCGCAATGGGATGTGATAGAAAAAAGGCCCCTCTCCTCTCAACTCTAACTTTTGAGCTGTAGGATAAAGGACATAAAGATGAAGGATGAGATGAAAAGAAGGGTCAGGAGGGTGGGCATCCTGTAAAGAGTTTAATTTGCTCATAAGTAGTCTGGTGTTAGAGAAACAAGTGTAAGGAGGTTTTATATTTAATTTTTACATCACTTCTTCCTTCTCTTGACCACCCCCCCACTACTTTATCAAGCCCCTGGTGGCTCAGTTGGTAAAGAATCTGCCTGCAATGCAGGAGACCTGGTTTCAATTCCTGGGTTGGAAAGATTCTCTGGAGAAGGGAACAGCTACCCACTCCATTATTCTGGCCTGGAGAATTCCATGGACAGAGGAGACTGGCAGGCTATAGTCCATGGGGTCACAACTTTCACTTTCAGTTTGGTATTAGAGAAACAAGTGTATGGAAGTTTTATATTTAATTTTATGTCCCTTCCTCCTTCTCCTGACGCCCTTTATCAAGCCCTTTCACCACCTGTAAAATGGAGTTGATCATTTTGGCTCTATCCTGGAGCACTTTGGGGAATTCAACACAATTGAGAACTTGACCCTGGGCAGAGATCGTGAAGTGCCAGCTGCAAACATGACAGACGTTGTGCTTCATGGGCTGAACATTCCCAGAGGAGAACATCTCAGGGAGAGATTCCAGCTTGAGGCACTGCGAAGTGGCGGAAGGCATCCCAGGCCCAGTTTGAGTGGAGAGAGAGGAGGAGATGGAAGCGGAAGTCCCTTGGCTGTGCTCTCTGTTCTTTCTGCTGTAAGGCAGCACTCTGCAGGGCAGGCAGCTTGCCTTGCTTGCCCATCCGCAAGCTCTCCTTTCTCTCCAGCTGCGAGGGGCTGAGTCCCTTGCATCGCGGTGGGGGAAGGGGAACAGGACCGAGCCCGGTGGCTCAGCACCTGCCCGGGCATCCATCGGTTCTTCTGCACCGTCCTGAGCATCATTGTCCCGCATCCGCTGTCCAGGGAGCAGGCCTTATTCCAGCGTATCCACAGTCAGACTCAAGGTCAGAGCATGTGCGGTTCAAGGGTCAGGGTGGACTTTCAAGTTCAATTAGCCTGCCCTTCATTTTGAAGATGAGGAAGCTTCAGGGGCTGGCAACAGCAGGTCCAAGATGAAAGGTAAGCTTTTGTGTGGGGACTCCCAGGATCAGAGTGTGGAAGGAGGGAGGGAGTTGGGGGGTCTTCCCTGGGATCTGGCCCCTCACTACTGAGTTGGGGATGGGAGGCAGGAATAGGACCCCTTAGTTGGGAGCACCCGAGTCTGGGCATGGAGGGAGAGAGGAGCAATACTAAGGAAGGGGAGGGGCAGGAAGCTGGGGACCCTGTCGCTTTATAAACCCCATACAGATTCACAAGTGGAAGTGACAGCACTTATGCCCTGTGGCCTGTGTCCCAGGAAGCACGGAGCATACAGGTGTCTAGTTGCAGGAGATTCGAAATGAAGAGGATAGGAAATCCCTGCCCTCCAGGTTTCCGTGTAGTGCAGAGGGATAGATCCCCGAGCGCATTGCTGCATTCTTGGTGTCCAGGGAGGCTGGCAGCCTGGCTCAGGTGTCTGAATTCTGGCCTACCCCCCTCCCCAAGTTGGTAGGAACTCAGGACACAGGAGGCGCTCAGGGGTGCAGAACCTGGGAGCTGGGGTCAGGGGCCCTGAGTCCTAGCCGACCCTGTCCTCTGTTTGCACAGATCCTTGCTGGGAGGGTCAGTAACATCCTCCACAATGACCCAGGACACACAGTCCTTCTCACCATCCTGGGCCCACACCCCTTAGAGCTGTCCAGAGTTCAGAAAGAGTTCAGAAAAGAGCCAGGAGTAACACCAACGAGGGCTTTCCTGATGGCTCCGTGCTAAAGAACCCACCTGCCAATACAGGAGCTGAGGGCTCGATCCTTGGGTTAGGAAGGTCTCTTGGAGAAGGAAATGGCAACCCACGCCAGTATTCCTGCCTGGGAAATTCTGTGGACAGAGGAGCCTGGTGGACCACAGTCCATGGGGTCACAAATGAGTCTGACATGACTTAGTGACTACACAACAACAGAACCAATAAACCACTGAAGCAGTAAATAGGAAAGTATTGTGCACGCGCCAAAAAGGACAGTTTGTAAATGGGGAGCAGTCAGACCGAAACATGGAGTGAGGCTCCGAGGAATATCGTTATGAAGCAGCTTATACCGTGTGGAGGTGCTTCTGTTGACTCTTCACGTTCTTCTCAGTTACCGATTCAGAATTATTTACAATATTAGAAGTGATCAGTTTTTTGGTTACCTCGTATCAGTTTGGGGGAACAATTGAAGCTTTGCATATGATTTTCAGCAGCCAAAGGAAGAAGCGATCCAGGTCAAGTTAACCTTGCTTGTCTTGCAAAAGAAGCTAAATTAAGTTTTGCTTGTATAACTAAACTGAACTTGTCTGCTCAGGGGATTTTTGAGTCTGGTCTCTGTTTGTGTTTGATTTTAACAGGCCAGACGTCTCCCACTCATGGGTGGGCAGAGTCTGACCTCCTGGGGGCATCTCGAGCCTGAATGCCTCCTTGTTCTGTGAGGGTCTAATGAAATGCCCCTGCTTATTAAAATCATTGTAACAAATTCACCTCCTGGATTTTGGTCCCATCTCACACCAAACAGACCTCTCTCAGATAGGATTTTAATTGGCTTGCTGGACTTTTGGATGCGATTAATGGATGAGCTCTGATTCGGCTCCAGTTCTGAGTCTGGAGGAAGGCGTGAACAAGCAGTGCCGGGGTGTCAGCGGGTTGGGGTGCACAGCCAGTTAGCCTAAACATCAGTTAGCTGCTGGTGTTAAGTTGTTCTGGGAGGGAGGAGCCTCGAAGGGCAAAGACCAAGGAGGATGGGGAAATGCTCCTCTAGCCCCCAGGTGGCGCTAGTGGTAGAGAATCCGGCTGCCAATGCAGGAGACATAAGAGACACAGGTTCCATCCCTGAGTGGGGAAGAACTCCTGGAGAAGGGGATGGCAATCCACTCCAGTATTCAGGCCAGGAGAACCCCATGGACAGAGGAGCCTGGCGGGCTATGGTCCATAGGGTTGCAAAGTTGGACACGACTGAAGTGCGGCTTAGCATGCACACACGCAGTCCCACCATGGTGATGAATTAACTTGCTGCACTGATTTCTTAACTCGGACAAGGTCTCATTTGGTGGGCTCCTCTGACCCTGGTGTCTGTTCCTGAGCTGCTGAGCCAACAAAGACTCACTCACACCGGGGAGGTGAGGGCTGACCACTTGCAGATCAAAAGGCAGGGGGAGGGCAGGGCAGTGGGAAGACCAGGGACTTGGGGGATCTGGTTGACTTGGCTCGAGTCTGGTGGCACTTGGTCCTGGTCACCTTTTGCTGAGGGTGTCAGGCTGCAACCACAGACCAGCTCAGGCTTCAGTGCCAGAGGGACCTGGTGCCCAGCCAAGCTGTGCCCTTTGTTGGCTGCATCAAAGTCACCTAAATATTTTTTTCTTAAACCAAACCTTTCTTTTCTTTGTTTTAACCAAACTTTAAAAAATTTATTTTATTAATATTTTTTGGCCACACTGTGCAGCATGTGGGATTCTGGTGCCAGGGATTGAACCCACACCCCCTACGTTGGAAGCACAGTCTTAACTACTAGACTTACCAGGGAAGATCCTGAAGTTATCTAATTTTTGAGGATGTTTCTTCACTTGTGCAGAGGGACTGAGCATCCATACTTCCCAGGGTGGTCATGAGGGTAGAATGTAATTTTGGTGTAAAGATGCCAGCCTCAGTCCCCTTCAAGTACCACCCACCTGGACCTGCAAGATCTGATTGGCTTTCTGGCCTTCCCTCTGACTGCGGCAGAGACAGCCGGGGACCTGCAGTACCACTCTGCCCTCTACCCCTCAAACATTTCAGCCTGTCCGTCTCCGCCGGACACCTCCCATCAGCTTTTAACATGCTCGAGTCTCTGTCATGGAAAGCATGATAAAACAAAGCAAAACAAATCAAAAGTCTCCTTCCACTCCAGGGAGTTGTCTTCACTCTTTCTTGTAACAGAGAACCTTTATAATTTAGTACAAGTCAATCACTAAGGGGAGTGTTGCCTAGAGCTTACATTATGATGGCCCATCTCTGGACACCATGCCTCCCAGGTCACGCTAATGCTAAGTCACTTCAGTTGTGTCCGACTCTGTGCGACCCCATAGACGGCAGCCCACCAGGCTCCCCCGTCCCTGGGATTCTCCAGGCAAGAACACTGGAGTGGGTTGCCATTTCCTTCTCCAGTGCAGGAAAGTGAAAAGTGAAAGTGAAGTCGCTCAGTCGCGTCCGACTCTCAGCAACCCCATGGACTGCAGCCTACCAGGCTCCTCCGTCCATAGGATTTTCCAGGCAAGAGTACTGGAGTGGGGTGCCATTTCCTTCTCCGTCCAGGTCATGAGCATTAAGCTAAAATATATTTAACTCGCAGGAAACCTCCTGACCAGGCCCACATGTGAATGGCTGCAGGGAGGAAGAAATGAACACATCTCCTTTGGAGTCTGGCCAGAATTAGGACTTTCCCTTCTCCCCTTTTAGGATAAAAGGAGTCTGACCTCTAACTGGGGAAGGATGATGGTTCTTTGGGACACTAGTCCACGGTCTTCTTGGGCTGCTGGCTTTCTGAATAGTCTCTATTCCTTGCCCCAGCAGCTTGTTTCTCCACTTATTGGCCTGTTGTGCAGCAAGCAGCGTGAGCTTGGGCTAGGTAGCAGTTCTCTCTGTTCTTCATCTCCCATTTATTCAACTCACCAACTCCCTTCCATCCCGCGACTCCCATGAAATGACCCTCCCTGGCCTCTTCATGGATAAAGCCTTGGTGTCTCGGTAGCACTTGCCCGCACCGCCCATATCTTTTTCCATATGCTCTTCTGTATCCTTCATGGCTCACATCCCGAGAGCCTGCTCAGCTGTTTTTTTTACTTGCACCATGTGGGGTCTTTATTTGCAACATGTGAACTCTTAGTTGCAGCATGTGGGATCTAGTTCCCCAACCAGGGATTGAACCCTGGGCCCCCTGCACTGGAAGCACAGTGTCTTAGCCACTAGACCACAGGGAAGTCCCTCTCAGCCTTCCTTATAGACTTCACAGGCACATAGGGGCCAGCCTGCCTGAGTTTGAATTCTGGCTCTTTTTCTGCCAGTCTGGGAACCAGTGGTGAACCAAACTGGACATGGTCCCTGCACTTGCATGGGCCAGTGGGAACCCGCCTTCATTCAGATAGTTGGTGGCATCGTGGGGACCAAGGCCGAGGAACAAGAGCCGTGAATGCAGACATTTGTAAAATGGGGATAATGATGATGATGGCGTTAATAACAACAGTACCTTCTCAGGAGGGTGCTTGCGAAGAAGAAATGAAACAGTGCGTGTGAATACTTTACCAGAGCCTGGTGTCTCAGAAATGCTTAATCGATGTAAATTACTTTTATTACTTCTTTTGTACCTAAAAGTACTGTGTGAAGCCCTCCCAATGTATTGGGGTCGCTCAGAGAAATGGAGGTGGTGGGAGGCAGAGGAAAGGAAGAAGTCTCATTTCCGTAGTCAGAACTCCTCTCAGACACCTGCTGAGTGAGATATTATCACTCGCCTTTGGGCTGAAATGGGAGGCAGTGAGTTATGTTTAGAAAGGGGAGCTTCTCTCACCTCTTGAAAGACCACAGATTAGAATTAACCTTATTAAAGTCAGAGCAAGCGCTCAACGAGGCCAGGAGGGGGATAGTCTTTCATGGCAGCTGTCTTCTGTCATGCTCCCTGCTCTTTGCAGCCTTTTGTGGAAGGAGTTGCCATCCCTCAGCTGCCATAGACAGTGGGGTGGGGTTTCCAGACTTTTGGTGGGTACAGTGGGAGGCTGGAAAAGATTCATTCAGGGACTGGAGGGCAGTTGAGACACTGAGGGGTCCCAGGAAATTGTTCAAGATTTTTGGGACAGTCTTCAGAGACAGAGAAACCAGGCACCCCTAAACCAGTTTTGTGTATCATGGAAAGGGGAGAAGAGGACCTCCTCTCTAAGGGGAATTGGGTCCTAAAGTAGAAACACAAAACTTGAGGGGCTTAGTCCTATTTGTCTCAGTTCTGACTGCACATTGAGTTCCTGGGGAGCTCAGAAATGTTATGGTCCAGGTCCCAGCAATTCTGGGGTGACTCCTAGGCTCCCCATATGATTTTTTTGCTACCCATCATGATCCCCATATGATTTTAGTGTGCAGCCAGGGTTGAAAATCTCTAATTCATCCTTTTTATCTTGGAGGAGACTAAATAGAGACTTTGAAAGCTTAAATAACTGACCACAAATAAAGGTCATACAGTGAATTACTGGCCACTGTGTCTGCACTCAGCCCAGGGCTCTCCCTTGGAGCCAGACCTTGGCTCTAACACTTTGGATTGAACTTACAGAGAAGAGCTACAGTCTTTATGTCTTTAAACCTAAATCTGGATATATTATTTGAATAATACTCTTGGAGAAGGAAATGGCAACCCACTCCAGTGTTCTTGCTGGGAGAATCCCAGGGATGGGGGAGCCTGGTGGGCTGCCATCTATAGGGTTGCACAGAGTTGGACACGACTGAAGCGACTTAGCAGCAGCAGCAGCAGCAAGCATACTCTTAAGCTGAAGTTGAACGGTTCTATGAAGACCTACAAGACCTTTTAGAACTAACACCCAAAAAAGATGTCCTTTTCATTATAGGGGACTGAAATGCAAAAGTAAGAAGTCAAGAAACACCTGGAGTAACAGGTAAATTTGGCCTTGGAATACGGAATGAAGCAGGGCAAAGACTAATAGAGTTTTGCCAAGAAAATGCACTGGTCATAGCAAACACCCTCTTCCAACAACACAAGAGAAGACTCTACACATGGACATCACCAGATGGTCAACACCGAAATCAGATTGATTATATTCTTTGCAGCCAAAGATGGAGAAGCTCTATACAGTCAGCAAAAACAAGACCAGAAGCTGACTGTGGCTTCAGACCATGAACTCCTTATTACCAAATTCAGACTGAAATTGAAGAAAGTAGGGAAAACCACTAGACCATTCAGGTATGACCTAAATCATTATACAGTGGAAGTGAGAAATAGATTTAAGGGCCTAGATCTGATAGATAGAGTGCCTGATGAACTATGGAATGAGGTTCGTGACATTGTACAGGAGACAGGAATCAAGACCATCCCCATGGAAAAGAAATGCAAAAAAGCAAAATGGCTATCTGGGGAGGCCTTACAAATAGCTGTGAACAGAAGAGAAGCGAAAAGCAAAGGAGAAAAGGAAAGATATAAGCATCTGTATGCAGAGTTCCAAAGAATAGCAAGAAGAGATAAGAAAGCCTTCTTCAGTGATCAATGCAAAGAAATAGAGGAAAACAACAGAATGGGAAAGACTAGGGATTTCTTCAAGAAAATCAGAGATACCAAGGGGACATTTCATGCAAAGATGGGCTCGATAAAGGACAGAAATGGTATGGACCTAATAGAAGCAGAAGATATTAAGAAGAGATGGCAAGAATACACAGAAGAACTGTACAAAAAAGATCTTCATGACCCAGATAATCACGATGGTGTGATCACTGACCTAGAGCCAGACATCCTGGAATGTGAAGTCAAGTGGGCCTTAGAAAGCATCACTATGAACAAAGCTAGTGGAGGTGATGGAATTCCAGTTGAGCTACTTCAAATCCTGAAAGATGATGCTGTGAAAGTGCTGCACTCAATATGCCAGCAAATTTGGAAAACTCAGCAGTGGCCACAGGACTGGAAAAGTCAATTTTCATTCCAATCCCAAAGAAAGGCAATGCCAAAGAATGCTCAAACTACTGCACAATTGCACTCATCTCACACGTGAGTAAAGTAATGCTCAAAATTCTCCAAGCCAGGCTTCACCAATACGTGAACCGTGAACTTCCTGATGTTCAAGCTGGTTTTAGAAAAGGCAGAGGAACCAGAGATCAAATTGCCAACATCCGCTGAATCATGGAAAAAGCCAGAGAGTTCCAGAAAAACATCTATTTCTGCTTTATTGACTATGCCAAAGCCTTTGCCTGTGTAGATCACAATAAACTGTGGAAAATTCTGAAAGAGATGGGAATACCAGACCACCTGACCTGCCTCTTGAGAAATCTGTATGCAGGTCAGGAAGCAACAGTTAGAACTGGACATGGAACAACAGACTGGGTCCAAATAGGAAAAGGAGTTTGTCAAGGCTGTATGTTGTCACCCTGTTTATTTAACTTATATGCAGAGTACATCATGAGAAACGCTGGACTGGAAGAAACACAAGCTGGAATCAAGATTGCCGGGAGAAACATCAATAACCTCAGATATGCAGATGACACCACCCTTATGGCAGAAAGTGAAGAGAAACTAAAAAGCCTCTTGATGAAAGTGAAAATGGAGAGTGAAAAAGTCGGCTTAAAGCTCAACATTCAGAAAACAAAGATTATGACATCCGGTCCCATCACTTCATGGGAAATAGATGGGGAAACAGTGGAAACAGTGTCAGACTTAATTTTTTGGGGCTCCAAAATCACTGCAGATGGTGACTGCAGCCATGAAATTAAAAGATGCTTAATCCTTGGAAGGAAAGTTATGACCAACCTAGATAGCATATTCAAAAGCAAAGACATTACTTTGCCAACAAAGTATGGTTTTTCCTGTGGTCATGTATGGATGTGAGTTGGACTGTGAAGAAGGCTGAGCGCCGAAGAATTGATGCTTTTGAACTGTGGTGTTGGAGAAAAATTCTTGAGAGTCCCTTGGACTGCAAGGAGATCCAACCAGTCCATTCTGAAGATCAGCCCTGGGATTTCTTTGGAAGGAATGATGCTGAAGCTGAAACTCCAGTACTTTGGCCACCTCATGCGAAGAGTTGACTCATTGGAAAAGACCCTGATGCTGGGAAATATTGAAGGCAGGAGGAGAAGGGGATAACAGAAGATGAGATGGCTAGATGGCATCACCGACTCAATGGACATGAGTCTGAGTGAACTCTGGGAGTTGGTGATGGACAGGGAAGCCTGGCGTGCTGCGATTCATGGGGTTGCAAAGAGTGGGACACGACTGAGCGACTGAACTAAACTGAACTGAACTGAAGCATACTCTAGGACTGTGGACAATCAGGTCTACTCAGAAACATTTGTGATCTGTGGTCCCAGAATCTGGAGGTGGTGATGAGCTCAGGGTTTGGAGTCACAAAAGCCTGATTTTAAATGATAACTCTGCCACTGCTGGCTGTGTGACCTTGGCCATGTTACCTAACATCTCTGAGCACTAGTCTCTTTATGTGCAATATAAGTATTTCCTTAGAGAGTCAACACAGACTGGTTTCTTGGTTGCAAATATTAAATAAGATAGTATCATCAAGCTCTTCACATGCAATTCGTACCTTTCAAATGGGAGCAACCCAGCAACTGTTGTTAGTATTATTGTATTTATATTTCTGTGTACCTTCTAGAAGAGTGGTTCTCAACTAGAGGTAATTTTGCACCCCCAGGGAACGTTTGGCAATGTCTAGAGATATTTTGATTGTCATAAATGCAGAGAGGGATGCTACTGGCATCCAGTGGGTAGAAAACTGCCATGTGGCTGAACATCCACAGTGCACAGAACAGACCATTGTCCCAACAAAGAATTATCCATCTCAATGGTGCCAAGGTCAAGAAATTCTGTGTAGATATTGGAAAAAATTGGGAGCGTGAAGGCCAGAGTGATAATAGGGTGACAGATATCAGTTCTTGCCCTGGCAAGGAAGTAGAGGGGCAGTGAGTTTTAGGGGGCCTGTGAACAGCCCCATCTCTGGGTAGCACCACAGAGGAAGGACGTAACACCTCCTTACGTATGAATTCCAGGTAATAACATCACTGAGATTTGTACTCCTTAGGGGGTGCTGTGAGGATAATCCTGCACCCAGAGCTTAGAGACGCTGGTATGAAAGGCTAAATAAAGTCAAGACGATTGCATCAGGTCCCGCGGGAGGGCTGCCATTCTCCACGGTCGTGCTTTGGGCACTTGGGGGTTGCATTAGCTCTCTTCTCTCATGAGCTCATCGTTTATAAATGACAGCCACCCAAGTTGGAAAGTATGACCCTGAGTTGGCAAGTGGAAAACTTACTCAGCTTTCTTGCTGGAGCCTTGTGTCTTAACTTATTTATCTTAAAAATAAGACAAATATAATCCTGCCAGGAAAGCTCTGTTATGTGAGAAGAGAAGAATGTGTGTAGAAATTCTGGTTGAGAGCGCAAAACTTTCTCATTTGTCAAGGTTACCGCTATTTATTTTGGCTGCGGTTGAGCGAGCGGACACTAGGTGGCGCTACGTTCTCACTCGAAAGGAAACTGCCCTCCATGTAAGTTATTAATGTCAGTCTTGGAGTACATACACCCCAGTGTGAAAAATAGAGTAGCAGCAAAGATTTAGTTCTTAAAATAAGTCAGCAGCCCAGTGAAGCAAATGGTACCATGGCAGGTACATTTTCTTGCTTGAACTGATGGAAAAGGGCATTTATTGCCTACAGGCATCTGGCTACAGATATCAAATGATAAAAATACACAATTAAATGAAACCTCACAGCAGGCCTGGCCTCAGAAGAGAATGAGAAGCAGCTGGGCTCAGATACAGGCCTGGGATCTGGCACCGATGTTTCTCTGTCATGACTGTGGCATAAATGTGCAGTTTTCATGAGAAGACCCTTCTGATTGTCAGGTGGGCTATTTCTGAACTGTGAGGGGCTTGGCCCTGCGCTTAGGCAGTGATGCCACTTTCTTGAGCTCAGATTTTCTACCAGTTAGAAGAGGGATCACTTTTCTTGTCCAAGTTAGAAAGTAAGCGGAGTGAAGATCACAGGTGGTGATGTACAGACGGGTCTGGAAAGGAGAAAGTGCTGTTTGCCTGTTGTCATGGTGATGGGCCCAGACTGCCCACCGGCCCCTCTGCCCGGCAGTCACCATGGGGATGCTCCATCCTAACTGTAAATGGACTCGGACCTCACGGGCTCCCATGCAAGTTCACTGTCCTTTTGCTAGGTGTCTCCAAACCCTGTAGCCACTACTGCAAAGTCCCAGGGGTTCAGGGCTTTAGAAAGGGAGAGGGGTACAGGGCTGAGATGGTGGCTTCGGACCCAATAGTTCTGCATTCCAGCTCTGCCACAAACTACATCTTTGAATTGGGGGTCATGGCAATTCCCCCCAGTGTCATTTCACTGAAGCCTTGGTGTTCTGCTCTTATCTTTAAAATATAGACGGACTGGGCAGGGTGGTTGCAAGAGGGCCAGAACTTCTCCAAAGGAAGGCACATCAATTGGCACCTGAGAAGGTCTGTAAATCAGGTGACCAGACAGCCCCACGTGATGTCAGAGGAGACCTTCAATCCCGCTGAGCGGCCTCAGATGCAGAGGGGCCGATGCCATTCCCCCCAATTCAATCCCTTTTAATTTTTTGCTTGTGTCTGCTTAGGCTGGATTCCTATTCATGCTTAATAAACAGTTACAATTTACTCAGTTCAATTCAGTCGCTCAGTCGTGTCCGACTCTTTGTGACCCCATGGACTGCAGCACGCCAGGCCTCCCTGTCCATCACCAACTCCTAGAGTTTACTCAAACTCATGTCCATTGAGTTGGTGATGCCATCCAACCATCTCATCCTCTGTCATCCCCTTCTCCTCCTGCCTTCAATCTTTTCCAGCATCAGGGTCTTTTCCAATGAGTCAGTTCTTTGCATCAGGTGGCCAAAGTTACTCTCTGCTCTTCAATCTCCTGATGTCTGATAATGTACTGACACCATTCATGAGTAGAATGGCAGGGGCAGCGCTGGCTCTGTAGGGACATTCGTTTCCTCAGTTGATGCTCAGGGCACCTGCGAGGGCATTACATCTGGGGAAGTCAAGTGAGTCACTTCTGAAAGTCCTGGGGCAGGTGGGTCGTAGAGTTGGGAGGCTAACTCAGGTCTCTCTGAGAAAGCGGATGGGCAGGAGACTCAACTGCCTGTGTGAGAAGCAGAGGTTCTGCTTTTTCCCTCTGATTAGTCAGTCCGAAAGGAAATCAACCCTGAGTATCCATTGGAAGGACTGGTGCTGAAACTGAAGCTCCAATACTTTGGCCACCTGATGGGAAGAGCCAACTCATTAGAAAAGACCCTGATGCTGGGAAAGATTGAAGGCAAAAGAGGAGGGCAGCAGAGGATGAGATGGTTAGATGGCATCACCGACTCAATGGACTTGAGTTTGAGCACACTCTGGGAGATAGTGAAGGACAGGGAAGCCTGTTGTGTAGGAGTCCACTGGGTTGCAAAGAGTGGGACACAGCGTAGCAACTGAACAACAACGAGGCTGCTCTGCAAAGAATATGCAGTGAGTTCTTGATCAACTATTGGTGATAATTCGAAGGACACACAGACATGCATCTACTCCTCCCCATAGTGTAGGGCTTTATTTTTATCCGGAGTCACATCCATTCATCATGTTATAAACAACCATGGACTCAACTGGATGTCCCACAGGGTGGGTGTCTTAAAGGCCAGTTTAAGACATTTGTCAGTGTGGAAGGGGGATGTGTGACCCCCCATCTTCTCTTGTTCGTTTGGGACAGGCCAGTCCCCTTACTGCTGCGTCATTAAACCAGGGCTGTCTGGGTCCGTGGCTCTTCAGGGCGGAATATTCACCTTCCTGCCAAACTGACAAAGTGGTCTCCAGCTCCCTAGTGAGGTCAGACCTTTGGGATGCAAATTTTTCTTGAAATAACTCTGATTTCGAATTTGCTAGCATCTTACCATCCCTTAAACCTCATTTCAGGCCCCCTTAGAGTCAAAGAGCATCTTGTCAAAAAAGAAAAAAAGAGCATCTTGTCTTTCACATATTATCCAAAGAGGTGGTCACCCCAATTCCTCCCCACACACACCCCACTCCCAGGGCCAGGATCTGTGAGCTTTGGAATGTAAGATATATTTGTCAGCTTTGCCTGTCTCCTCCTCATTTTGTGTCATCAGTTTCAGGTAGCGTGGCTGAGCGAGGGAACTAACATTTGTTGAAGGCACACTGTGTTCTAGGGACTCAGGAGGTGCCTTATATATATTTATCCTGTTACTACTCATAACCACCCTGTCTGGTAGAGGTAATTAGCCTTGACTTAAAGAGATCTTCAAGGATGACCTTGTCTCTGATTATGCAGCTTGAAAATGTTATTGGATTTTCAGCTCAGATCTGAACTCTTCCTAGTCATTGTACTCTTGAAGTTTATGCCTCAATCAACAAGTATTTGTTGAAATATCCTCTCTGCAAAAGGTACTACCCTAAGTAACCTAGAGAGATGCAAGGGGTACCGGACATGGCTCTTGCTCTTAGGAAATTAGACTAAAGAGAGGAATACTTACACAGATGGAACTTAATGAAGTAATATGAAGAAGTATCACAAATGTCCAGAAAGAAGAGATATGTTCAGTCTGAGGGAGTAACACCTGTGTAGTCAGAAGAGGTTCATGGGGAAAATGGGAAATGAGTGATTTCTTGAAATATGAGTACGATTTAGGTGGGGCCAGAGACCAGATACTGGAGAAGGAAATGGCATCCCACTCCAGTGTTCTTGCCTGGAGAATCCCAGGGACGGGAGAGCCTGGTGGGCTGCCGTCTCTGGGGTTGCACAGAGTCGGACACGACTGAAGTGACTTAGCAGCAGCGGCAGCAGCAGAGATCAAATAAAGAATCTAACTGAAGCAGAGCTGCATGGTATGTTCTGAGAGCAGGAGTTGTTTCAAGATGAGGGGTAGTGGTGGGGGAGTCAGAAAGTTGGGGTGGGAGCCTTAATGCCAGGTTCTCTTTGGACTTTGCCCTGAAAACAATAGAAACTATCCAAGTTCTTTAGTTGGAGTGGGGAATAGGTAATGAGCTTGCAGAAGTATTAAAGAGAAACAAAGGGTAGAAAAGAACTGGAGAGAAGACAGACCAGGGAGAAAGGAGGAAGGGAGAATAGTTACGAAGCTAGTCATCTGCCCAACATGTACCAAGTAATATGCTGAGAAACTTTATAATCTCATCTTCAGTCTATTCCTCTAAGACAAATATTATTACCCCAGGCTAATAAAGTATCTGTGTGGCATTGTTAAGTATTAGTTGCTCAGTCATGTCCAACTCTTTGTGACCCATGGACTGTAGCCTGTCAGGCTCTTCTGCCCATGGAATTCTTCAGGCAAGAATACTACAGTGGGTGGCCATTCCCATTTCTAGGGGATCTTCCCGATCCAGGGACTGAATCTGGGTCTCCCTCATCGCAGGCATTCTTTACCGTTTGAGCCACCTTACTGTTTAACAAATCTATTTTCTCTTCTTCTTAGGAATACAGCTAGGCCAAAAATTCCAGATCCTCTTGCAATTTGGTGTATGTATATCACTCCCAGGCCTGGCTCATGCACACTTCTTGGGAAATCGTCTACTCTCTCCCTTCCCTTTTTGGCCAGATGGGTGTTGATGACCCACGTGACTGTTGTATAATAAAGAATGTCTGGTCTTTGTCCCAGGTTCCTTGGAGGGAGTTTTTGTCTTTGTTATTCATGGTGGGCCCTGCGACCTCAACTGGGCTTATGCTAATGAGGTCACATATGATGGGCACCCAGATAGTTTTACGTTGGTGGTTGACCATGGGAAAGACCATCCATGAGATCAGAGAATTAAAGCTTTGAGCCACGTGATATCAATCTGATCTCCTGACTTCTGTGGAAGAGATGGGATGGGGGCTGGGGGAAGGCTGGAGAGAGAGTTCAATCACATGACCAATGATTCAATCAACCTTGCCTATGTAATGAAACCCTCCTGGAAACTCTGAATGCTGAGACTCACTGGATGGGTGAGCTTCCTGTTGGTGAGCATACTTATGTGCCAGCAGAGTCACACATTCCACTGCCCTGGGGAGAAGACATGGAAGCTCCACATTTGAGACCTTATCTTGTGTCTCTTCATTTGGCTGGTCTTTATTTGAATCCTTTGTAGTAAAACTGTAATTGCAAATACAGTAATTTTCTAAATTCTGTGAGTCATTTTAGTGAATTACCAAGTCTGAGGGGCTTGTGTGTGCATGCTCAGTCATGTAGTCGTGTTTGCCTCTTTGCAACCCCATGGACCGTAGCCCACCGGGCTCTTCTGTCCATGGAATTCTCCAGGCAAGAATACTGGAGTGGGTTGCCATTTCCTCCTCCAGGGGATCTTCCTGACCCAGGGATTGAACCCACATCTCTTGCATTGCAAGTGGTTTTTTTTTTTTTTTTTTTTTTTTACTACTGAGCCCACTGGGAAGCCCAGGGGTGGGATTTTATTGTTCAAGAAATTGATGTTTCAACTGTCAGTCATCCTAGGCAAGAGTGAGGCCCTCCACAGGCTGGGAGAAGGAGCACCTTCCTCCTTTCTCGGGCCTGGACTTTGATTCTGTGAAGGGCTTGGGGTACCTCCAGTGCTGGGGATGAGCTAACCTTGGCTCTAGTTTCAGCAGCAGAGGAGAAGCTTCAGCAGGGGTTGGCTCATGCCTGCCAGGTGCGCACCTCCCTGCAAAGCCAGGGGAGAAGCCAGGACTGATTTTAGCCATTGGTAGAGCCATGCTTTCTCCCTGAGGAATTTTTGGCTGGAAAGAGATCATTTGCTACGAGCCATTGCCCTTGGTCTAAGTTGTTTCTGCTGAACGAGCATGTCTGGTGGCCTTGGGATCTGTGTGTGAGTGTGGAGAGCATTGGTCACAGCACCTGTGGTGGGGGCTTCTCTTTGCCCTGCCTTCATTCTCTGGGCTCCAGCAGGGACCCTGAGCCTCTGCCTTAGGACAGCAAAAGGGCAGGAGACAGCAAAGACAAGCTGTCTTTGTCACTTTGACACTTTGTCAAGTGTCACAGTCACTGAACTCCGGTGACTGTGGGACCAGGCAGCAAGGAGCTCCTCTGCTCCACAGACCTCATCCACTGATAGGGACAGACTGCTTGTCCTGCTCATCTGGGCTGCGTAAGGGCTCTATGTGATTCTGCTTTGAACACTGAAGCAAATGTATTTTCTCGAGAAGAAGGCTTGTAATAATTGAGTTGTGAATGACAGCATGAGAACAAAAATCAAGCGGTGAAAGTGATCAATAGTATGGGGTGAATAAACAACAACATTTGGTGATTGATTAAAGACCGAAGAATGAGGAGTGTAGATTAGAGATGCCACCAGGAGTTTGGGGAGGCATCAACCAGACCTTCTCTGCTGTGTTGGAAGCAAACCGTCCACAGGCACTCCATGTCTTCAACCCTCTTATCCATCAACTGCTCTGCTTTTGCAATGACCTCTTCTCTTCCACACACTCTCCTCCACTGGATTACGCCAGCATACAAGTAGGCAGTAATCTCCCAACATAACAAGCCCCACCCTAGATTTTGTTTTCTTTCAGCTGTTGCTCCATCTCTCTGCTCCATTGAATATCAAAGCTCTGCGGAAGACTTGCTTCCAGTTCATTTCACCTCTCAATTTTCTCACCTGTCTCCTTCTCCACACACGCCATCCAATCTACCCTATCTTGTCTCCGTGACCTCTGTGTTGTCAGAACCAATGGTTTCTTTTCAGTCTTCACCCCACTGGGGCCCCAGCCTTGGTTGACCTTCCAGAAACCTTTCCCTGGCTTTGGCTCTGGACCCTCACTCCTGCTCATCCCCTTACTTCCCTAGCAGCACCTTCTCTGTCTCCCAGGCTGCCCTTCATCCTCCTCATCCCTAAACATCAATGTGTCCTGTGGTCAGATCTTCTTTTCTCTCTCCAGGCTCATTTATTGAAGGAGTGAAAATTGACCATGGCTTCCCTGGTAGCTCAGACAGTAAAGAATCTGCCTGCAATGCAGGAGACCTGGTTCGATTCCTGGGCTGGGAAGACCCCCTGGAGAAGGGAACGGCAACCCATTCCAGTATTCTTACCTGGAGAATTTCAAGGACAGAGGAACCTAGTGGGCTACAGTCCACGGGGTCGCAAAGAATTGGACATGACTGAACAGCTAACACACACATCTTGACTTGGAATGTTAAACATGTGCATAAAATAGAGCCTTTCTCTGCAACTATCTCCGAAGCCTGCTGCATTTGCCTTCATCACCACCTGGGTCATAGTTTAGATCTATTTCTTGGATTACCATCTGAGCTCCTTTATTTCTAAGGGCAGTGACTGGTTTTGCCGACTGTGGCTGGACCTGCCCTCTGCTTGGGGAACAAGTGGATGGACAGGGACCTTGCACCTCTGACTGGGAATGTGCTTTGGGAAGGTGACGAATCCAGCCTGAGATCCGTGCAGCTGGCAGGATGCCCAGGTGCAGGTGACCAGGGTGCTGTTGGAAATTCCAGCCTGGAGCCCAGAGAGGTCTGGATTGGGGGCATACATCCTCGGGAAGGGGAGGTGGGAGCCAAAGACTGACTGAGCCCTTTAGGAGTGAGGGGTCAGACACCTTAGGCCAGAACTTCGGGAACAGGGATGGGTTAGGGTTGAGGAGTCTTTGTCTTGATTCTGGCTCAGAGTTCCAAAATTTCCTTGAAATTTCCTAAGAGATGACGGTGAGAAAGATGTCCTTTAAGTTAATGAAATGACTTTTGGTTCTCCCCTAAGGTTGGGGGCTGGTTTGGTTGCCTTTGGAGTCAACATATGATTAGAGGGTTGGAATTTTCAGTCCCACCCCAGACCTTCAGGGAGAGGAGAGGGTCTAGTAGGTGAATCAGTCAAAGCTGGCCAATGATCTAATCAATCATTCCTTTGTAATGAAGCTTTCATAATAAACAGAGAGAGTTAGGAGAGCTTCCCGTCGGATGAAGACGTGGAGATTTGGAGAGAGGCTGGAGAGGGCACTAGTGGTAAAGAACCCAGCTGCCAATGCAGGAGACATAAAGAGACTCGGGTTTGAGCCCTGGGTCAGGAAGAGCCCCTGGAGAAGGAAATGGCAACCCACTCCAGTATTCTTGCCTGGAGAATCCCTTGGATAGAGGAGCCTGGCAGGCCACAGTCCATAGGGTCACAAAGAGTTGGACATGACAGAAGGGACTTAGCATGCATGCATGGAGAGGGCACGGGGGTTCTGTTCCTCATGCTTTGCCATATGCCTCTCTTTCACTGGGCTATTCCTGGGTGTTTGCACAGCCGTGTCCGTCTGAGCCCACCAAGTTCCTCTGTCCATCTGTCCACAGGATTCTCCAGGCCAGAATACTGGAGTCGGTTGCCATTTCCTCCTCCAGGGGATCTTCCCAACCCAAGGATTGAACTCTCATCTCTTACATTTACTGCATTGGCAGGCGAGTTCTTTAACACTAGCACCATCTGGGAAGCTGTTTTTAAAATAACTAGTAGGTAGACTATTTCTTTGAGTTCTGTGAGCTGCTCTAGCAAATTACTCAAATTACTCAAACTTGAGGAGGGCTTGTGGGAACCTCTGATTCACAGAAGAACAAGTAACCACCTCGACTGTGACCAAGGAGAGGATGTATGAGCCTCCCATCTGTAGCTGGTGGGTCAGAAGCACCAGGTAGTGACCAGGGCTTCTGATTGGCATCTGGAGCGGGGTGGGGTGGGGTCAGTCTGGTGCCACCTAGCCCTTGACCTGTGGGATCTGACGCTGTCACCGGGTAAATGGTATCAAAACTGAGTCAGATTGTAGGACACCAGCTGGCATCTGAGAACTGCTTGGTGCTGTTGTATTCCAGTGCTCATTGGAATTGAGGTGCTTGGAAGGTTTTACAGGCAAAGAAGTCGGGATACTTCTTATACTTCTATCTGATGTCATCAGCCTGCTCACACAAGGCCCCACTTCCATTTTTATCTCATTATTCTATTCACCCTCTCCCTCTCTCACACCTCCCATATCTACGCCATGCTCCACCTTACTGGGGTTGGAGATGGTATCGAGAGGCTGCTGGTGGCACCAGGGACCTCATCAGGTGGCATGATGTAGGGTCTACCTCATCAGGTAGACCCCCGGGAGCACCAGCCATTTCTGGGCGGCTCACTACAGACTCAGGTGTGCATGTGCGCTCGGTTTTTGTGACCCCATGGACTGTAGCCACATTTATGTATTTATTTCTTTCAAATCTTACTACCAACATCACTCTGCATCCTTTTAAGCGTCGTCTTACGTGCTATCTTCCTTGAGAGCTTTTCCTAAACCTAACTGTACAGACGTTAACCAGCCTAGATTTACTCAAGCCTGACTATCTCCTCACCTCCAGTCTTACCCATCTGTCCTACATCTAGGCCAGACCGACCTTAGTGACAGCTCATCTTGTTTCTACGGTCACAAAGCCCAAACCATCACTGCTGCCACCACAAACCAAGAGCACTTAGAGGTAACCACTATGTCTATGCGCTGGACAGACTGGACCCACTGAGGGTTAGGCCTCCCCAGCAACCCCCTGAAGGCTTAGTGGCTTAGTTGTGTCTGTCTCTTCACGATCCCACAGACTGTAACCCATCTGGCGCCTCTGTCCATGGGATTTCCCAGGCAAGAATACTGGACTGGGTTGCTGTTTCCTTCTCTAGGGATCTTTTCCACCCAGGGATCGAACCCGGTCTCCTGTGTCTCTTGTATTGGCAGGCCGGTTCTTTAGCATTTCACCATGTGGGAAGCAGACTCAGGCAGTAAGTGGTAACTGCAGATAACTGCAGGAGCCTGCCTTGGTTCAAATTTGCCTCTTTTAGAAGAGTTCTGCTCGTTACCCGACTTCTGCAATTCTTTTTTTTTCATTTTATTTATTTTTAAATTGAAGTATAGATGGTTTACAGTGTTGTGTTACTTTCAGATATACACTTAAACTCACGAGGGAGGAAGTCCTCCCAGCCGTGAGAGCACAGCAGGAGAGCGGGAAGACTGAGCGCTTGGATCCTGTGTGGGCTCTGGAGCCAGGCTGCCTTGCCTGGATTTGAATTCTGGCTCTTGAACTTTCGAAAAGGCATTTGACCTTTACAGACCTCACTTCTCATGAGCGACAAGAATCATACCTAGTCAACTGGGTTGTTGTGAGGATTAAATATGTAGCAGACATAAATTATGCAGAATAATGACTGGCGAATAGGAAACACTTGATGAATGAGGGAAATTACTGTTGCAAGATTATAATTAGAGCACTACTGTTTCCCATTTTCAACGATACTGGAAGATTCTGGAAGGGCAGCCCAGCAGTGACTGAGGCAGGTGCCCTCCACTTCAGACATGGCGAGGTTTACTGTCCATCTCCTTGGGCCTCTCTGGCCTTGCCTGGGATATAGATACTGTGAGAGCATCCTTGGTATGTTTCTGGACGTGTCTGAGCCTTGATTTTGTCATCTGTTAAATGGGATGACTGTCTATTTAGCAGAGCTGGTGTGCGGATAAGAGCCCCACCCAAGGCTTCCCAGCATAACGGCTCAACAGATGGTTCTTCATTCTGCAGAAACGACAGTGTGTGTTTCGTTGCAGCAGGCGCTGCTCTAGGCATTGGGGTGTTACTGAGAGGAACACAGCTAGAGGGAGCTGGGAGTGGGTGGTGAGCGGGATGTTGAGATTGCAACTTCGTAAATGTAACACTTGTTTTCAAAGCTGTCGCCTCCAGTCCTGTATCATTGTGCTCAGCGTTTCATTTAGCGGCAGGATTAAGTGTGCCCTGTGATTCAGGGTACGGTGGTGAAGGTGAGCCATCTGACATTCTCATCTGCATGAAGGGATAAACTGTCCTTGCATCTAATCCACAACCTCAGCTGTGAAGCTTGTAGGCAGGTCACTAGGCAGAGCTGGATTGGACCACCGCATCTAGAGGAGCTCTTTAAACCTGACAAATAGTTTTGGAAAGATGGAGCTTGCTTGTTAATTCCCTTCCTCTGCAGGATGAAATTTACTTACCAGCAGAATTGGTGTGTTTCACAACATGCCAGGATTCATAACTGATGAGTAGAAGTGACAATGATAATAGAAGATGCTTTTAAGTCTAAACTGGAGCCTCAGGGAGGCCATGCCCTCCTCCCATGGCAGTTTGCCCTCCAGCTGAACTCTGTGGCTGCCAGCTGAGTGTGTGAGTCTTTAGCATACTTCCTTTACAAGGGTGTGAAAACTTAATAAAATGGTTGAAAATTTCTCTGCTGCTACAGTTTGGCCCAGAAATCCCTATTTAGAGTACATGCATATATGAGACATCCAATCAGATGAAAACCTAAAAATGCTTAAGTATTCACCCCTCTACTTTTATTTTTGGCCCCTGATTCTTCCAGAGAAGCGCGTGTTGGGAAGCGTCAGCAGAGATAATTAGCAGTGAAGCTGAGGCAGCGGGTACTGCTGGTCCCCATCTAGAAAAAGTTAGGGCTGGGTTAAGTACTAGTTTGATGCAGGAGTTTTGGGGAAGAAAACTGAGTTTGGCTTCTCTACTTTGACAATGTTTTCCCTAAAGAGAAACAATGCTATTTACATAATCCAGAGGTCATTTAAACACTGTGGCATTTAGCTGATATGCTCTCTTTAATTTAAAGCATCATTTTGTAAATGATAAGCCGCAGAGCACTGCCCCTGAGTGGTGTCCATGAAGAGGGTTTATGGTCACAGTAGCCTGGGAAGCCTGAAGACCGTAGCACCTCCTGGAGCTCATCTTGGTAGGTTAAAGGCTCTGAAAAGTCCGGCAGAGAAAAAATGGGTTTCAAGTTGTCTAAGCAAGCATGTTCCAAATTTATTTGACTATGAAGCCCTTTTTGCATTTATGCATGCTAAGTTGCTTCAGTCGTGTCTGACTCTTTGCAACCCTATGGACTATAGGCCACTAGGCTCCTCTGTCCATGGGATTCTCCAAGCAAGAATACCCTCCTTCAGGGGATCTTCCCAACCCAGGGATTGAACCCACATTTCTTAAGTCTCCTGCATTGGCAGGCAGGTTCTTTACCACTAATGCCACCTGGGAAGCCCTTTTGTACATATAACACCCGCCTTTTGGGAACCTGTGTTCAAGTGAAGGAAGTAGCAGGTAGTGAGTTTCTTCCATTGCAGGAAACCTGCTAGATGATTTTGGACATTATCTTGTTTATTTCTTACTTTAGCCTTCTGAAGTGTTTATTTTCAATCCCATTTTACAGACAAAGAAACTGAAGTTTGGCAAGATCGAGGAGCTTGCTCCAGGTAACAGAAGAGCTGAGATTAGGACCTACATCTGCGTTACTCCAAATCACAGTCTTTTTTTTTATTGACACTTCACCAATTCATAATGCTTTCCTATTTTTAACCAAAAAAGCAGAAAAGGGGTGGATAGGAAACACTAATGGACTTAGTTTGAAAGTCAATCAGGTTTGATATTTTTTCCTCCTCATGGAGGCAGTCAAGGCCTTCCACCTTGTAGGAACCTCTGTCTATTAAGAGAAATGTTTGAGAGGTGGCCAGGTCCCATACATTTAAGAATTATTGTGATGAAGAGGCGGCTACCCTTGAGCTTGGAGTAGAGTGATATTTAGATGGGTTAACGGAGGCCCACAGCCTGTATTAGGATCCTCCCATTTTAAGTGATTCTTTCATCAAGTTTTCCATCTGCTGAAGTTCTGGGGGGTTATGGAATTTATCATCACGTTCTGGTAAAGAATACTTGGCCACCAGTGGCCAGCTGGGTAAACATGTTTCTGATGATGCATCTTGCTCCCCTGACCCTCGGATGCCCTTAGTGGGAGGTACTTCTGCCTAAGGGCCCTCAAGGGGAACAGGCTTCTCTGGGACACAGGGAGCTGGCACAAGGCTGGCGTCCTCAGGACATCGCTGCTGCTATGTCAGGATCTGAGACCCTTCTGCTGTGGGTGTTACCACAAGCGGGGTCTGGCTGCTCATCGCTCAAAAGCCAGTAAAAAAGCCAGGTTGGTGGAAAGGAAAGTTTGCTTTATTCTGGATGCTGGCAACTAGGGGTAGGGAAGGGCGGATTCTGTCCAAAAGCCAATTCCCCCCATAACAATCAGGGGGCAAGAGCTTTTATAGGCTCTTGCCTATAAAGAGGGGGCTACATGCAGAAAGAGCACAGTCAGCTCTGACTGTCATCTTGAAATTGGTCACTGGTGGTCTGACCAGCGTCATCTTGGTTGTTTCAGGTACAGCTAATCTGCACTTCCAGGGCCAGTTTGTTCCTGTTTCTTTGAGGCCAGTTCTCAGAATTGAGGCACTTTATGTCATGGCCACAGTTTGGTCATCAAGTGGTTAATTTCATCTGGTAGGGGTTCAGTGTCTATAAGACGGTTCACAGAATATAGCTCAGAATGTTATCTATTGCTCTTGAGAAAGAACTAAAGGTCCTTGATTATGCTTAGCTGAAGGAGGAAACAGACAGAGCTGGGCTCCATCTTAGGCCAGGCTGCGAATATTAGGCTACACGCATGGTCACCCTCCCAATGGACTCTGAATTTTGTGCCCAGTGTCTATAGAAGTGGCATACCAATGGGAAACCAGACCCCCCGGATAAAAGAGCCTCAGGACTTGTACCTGGACTCTCCGTTGCCTAAAAGAATATGCTAATTATCTCTGTAACAGAACAAAGTCATAAATTCCATTATGTTTATAGGGATATGACCACAGTCCTATTGATAAATGCCCACTGTTTATCTAGTCTTGTGACACATGAATCATGGGTTAACTTTGATTGTATCTCTCTTTTACCTTGTCCAGACTAGTTTCAAGGAATTTGGGGAGGTGGGTTTGAGTAAGTACACTTAGGGTATATAAGGTTTTCACAAAAACTGGTTGGGGTCCTTTGCTAAGAGGAGACTCTGCCTTGGGCCTGCCGGTGTAATAAACTGTGCTCCACTATCTGCATTGTCCTTCTGAGTGAGTTTGTTTCCCGGAACGCGTGGCTACAACACAGTGACTATATTATTTGGTTTCCTTTGTTTCTGCATTTTCTATTTTTTAAAAACATTTATTTATTTTTGGCTGCGCTGGATCTTCATTGCTGTGCACAGATTTTCCCTAGTTTCAGCGAGCAGGGGCTCCTCTTGTTACAGGGCACAGGCTCCAGGCGGGCGGGCTTCAGTAGTTGCGGGTTGTGGGCTCAAGAGTGTGGGCTCAGAATTGTAGGGCATGGGTCTAGTTGCTCTGGCAGGTGAAATCTTCCTGGACCAGGGATGGAACCTGTGTCCCCCACGTTGGCAGGTGTACTCCCACCCACTGAGCCACCAGGGAAGTTCTGCTCCTGCATTTTCTCACTTCTCTGATTAAACTTCTGCTTTGGCTAAAGTTTTTCTGCAGACAAAAGGCAGGCTGAGGACATGGAGGGGAGGGGTGGCAAGGACCAAGTGGTCCTGCTCCATTTCCCAGGGAGGGTTTCCCTCTTCTGACTCTTTCCTAGTGTGTTGTTGACCTTCCTGGTGTGATGAAGTGGTTTTTCCACCATACCTGGCTTCAAAGCACAGTTTAAAAAGGTTTCCCTTAAGTGGCCTATCCTTGACAGTTCTCTATAGTGAGACGTGTGATGGATTATGGTGAGCATCCTTCACAGCTTCCCTTCTTGCTCTGAAAAGCAGGGCAGGAATGCAGCTCTGGCTGAATAGTGCTGGTCTCTGGAGAGATTTGGAGAATTAGACAGAGATACCAAGGTCTTATCAGTATTCATCTAAAATGTGTGTTGTGCTGGCTGGGGCCATAGCAATGAATAAAATAAAGATGAACAAAATAAGGTACTCCTGGGAGGACACAGGTAAACATGTAATTGCAAAATAGTGTAGTCAAGGCTTTAGGAGAGGGGTATATGAAGTGGGAGGCAGGGAGGAGTCAGCACAGCCTGGCAGTGTGGGGGAGTCCCTGCTAAGATCAGAAGTAGGAATTTCCTTTGGACCAAAGGGCAAGGAGAGAGAGAAGGATATTCCAGGCAGAGGCAACAAAGTGTGAAAGACAACAAAGATGTTTCTGAAGCCAGTGAGTGTTGCTCAGATTAGGTTTCCAAAGCCAGAGGATGGAAAACATAAGCTCCTGGATGCAGGCTTAGATCAGGGAGTGGAAAAGCAGAAAGGAATACCATAGTTCAAGGATGGAGAGTAGGGAAGAGGGTGTTCAAATACCTTCAATATAGCAGATGTTATGCCAACGCACTGTTATGGAGAAGCAAATTGTCTTTGGGAGAAAATGATGAGCTTGGTTTTGTGGGAGATGGGGCATGGGATTTAATATCTCATCATTCATCTCTTTTCCCAGAATAACACTGGGGGAGGGGCTGACGAGGCCTCTGTCCAGCCTTTTGCAAAGCCAGGTGCTACATCTAAAGCTGAACCTTGATATGACTGTTCACCAGCTGTGTTGCAGGGACAAGCCAATTCTGAATCCATGTTGTAACTGTTTCTTTGACTTGCTTTTTGTTGCTTTTGTTATAATCATACATAATGGCCTACCTCAGAGAATGCGGGCCCCTCTGGCTGACTGTTAAAGTGTCTTTGTTCAGCACCTTGTCCACTGGTGGGTGGCAGGAAGGAAGAAATTAACACATCCCCTGCCTGAGGCTTGCCATTCTAGGAGATATTTACTAAAATTGATGGTCTTTTTACTTTGTTTCTTCAGTTCAGTTCAGTTCAGTCACTCAGCCGTGTCCAACTCTTTGCGACCCCATGAATCACAGCACGCCAGGCCCCTGTGTCCATCACCAACTCCCGGAGTTCACTCAGACTCACGTCCATTGAGTCGGTGATGCCATCTAGCCATCTCACCCTCTGTCGTCCCCTTCTCTTCCTGCCCCCAATCCCTCCCAGCATCAGAGTCTTTTCCAATGAGTTAAGTCTTCGCATGAGGTGGCCAAAGTACTGGAGTTTCAGCTTTAGCATCATTCCTTCCAAAGAACACCCAGGGCTGATCTCCTTTAGAATGGACTGGTTGGATCTCCTTGCAGTCCAAGGGCCTCTGAAGAGTCTTCTCCAACACCACAGTTCAAAAGCATCAATTCTTCGGCGCTCAGCCTCCTTCACAGTCCAACTCTCACACGTCCTCCCCTCAGTCTCTGTTTTATAAAAGAACCTGGTGTCCAGACCCCGACAAGACGGTTATTCTGAGACATTAGTCTGCCATCTTCTTGGTCAGCCACGTTCCTTTTCTCAACACCTGCTTTCTTGGATTCACTGGCCTGTTGTACAGCGAGCAGAATGAGCCTGGACTTGGTAACATCTGGACCAGGCAGTTAGAGGTGATGGTAAGATCCTTACTTCTTCCTGAATCTTCAGGGCAGACAAGTGAGCCCTCTTCCTAGCTGTGGTCAATTGAACTGCCTCCCTGCTGATGCCTGAATGTCAGCTCTGTCCCAGCTTTGGCTGCAGGTTGCTACAGAGAATACTCCTGTTGTGTGGGGAAAGGCATTCTGTGAAGCTGTCAGGACCTGAATATATATATACACATATAACAACGGGGTTGCAATACATCCAGAATTGCCATAAAAAAGAAATACATCCAGAATTGCCATAAAAAAGAAAACTAGTGAGATACCCATGTCTGCCAAGCTGTCACACCACGTGGATTCATAGCTGGACAGAGTGATTTGTTGACCTCCAAACTATTCACAGAACCACATCTATCTTGCCTTCTATAATCCTTCAGTCTCCCATCATCACCGTAGCCTGGCTGTGCTCTGCTAATTAACACTGGCCTGAGCCCGTGTGTTGCTCCAATGGCTCTGCTGAGGCCTGTGCATCTTGGAGCAGGATGCATGAGAGCTTTCTCTGCTTTTTTTCAGTTTCTCTTCATCATCCTCAATGGCCTTCATCAGGATTTTTATGGAATGATAACAGTAGGAAAACATAGAAGAGAACCCAGAAACAATGATGATAAACACCAGCTCTGTGGCTTCATGGGTTCCTTCTTGTGCTCTGCTTTGAGGTTCTTCAGCTCTTCCGGTCCTCTTTGAGGACCAGCTGGGTCAGGACTTGTTTCCGATAGATGGGACTGGGATATAGCTGGGTGAACAGAAGCAAAGAGCATATGGGCCTATAAGCAAAAGGCAGGAGGGGGAAGGCTATGTGGGTACCAAGGGGCCTTGGAGAGAGGAGAGGGGCATGGAGGAGAGGACGCATATGTCCCAGGTGAGACTGAGGCCAGGCTGTGTGGCTCAGGGGGTGAGAAGGAGTGGGCTTCCAGAGAGCCCCATGCAGGGGCTCTTTCTAGGGGCTTTTTCTCAAACCCTTAGAAAGGCTATGATGGAGGATAGTGCTCATGAACTTGTAGGAAGAAGACTTGCTGGGGTCTTAATCCCAAACTTCAGGGTCTTACCAGCCAATCTTTTTCTTTTTCTCCTCCTTCCCTCCCTCTCTTTTTCTGGGCTGTCCTACCCTTTCAGGTCCTCCTGCACAACTGTAGGTTTGAGGAGAAAACCTGCATTTTTTCCCTACCCTCAAGCCTGAGGTTTCAAGAGTTCAGAGGTTACAGTAACAACAGAGATGCTGCTGGCTTCTGATGATGGGCTGGTGGATATGTGCTTCTCCTTTCAGGGTAGGAGAGATGGTGAGACCACAGGAGAGGTCTCTTGTTTGCTTCCTTTTCTCTTACAAGTCATCTATCTCTACTTGGGGGAATTGGGTGGGTAGGGGAGCTGAGGGAGTGACCATGGCCATCAGTGGGGAGTGTGGATGCTGTGGACAGAAGGCAGATGCGTCATGTGGGTGTAGCCAGCTAGCAACACTGAGTTAAACTCTGGTCCCCATCCCTGTGAGAAGGGTGAGAAATTCCTATATAAAGCAGAATTCCAGGTTACCAAGACTCTGTGTGGTTGACGATCTGTCTCCGCATGGCAGAATGGTAGTGGTGATGACCACCTGGCTGTCTGAAAGGCAGGAAGGGGCCCAGGTGCCTCCAACGATTTGCTCCCTATTATGCTTTGGCAAAGGAAAGTGGTTCCACAGCCTGGAATTAGAATAATTCAATTCGCTCTTGGCACCATTGAATCATGAGGGCAGGGTGTTTATCAGGTGGAGTCATCAATCACACAAATCCTTTCTCTTCCTCTTTGTACTGCTTGCTTTTTCAAAAGCACACTCAGCAAACAAACTGAGAAAGCGAAAAACAAAGCAAAAAAGAAGAGTCTGGAGGTAAATAATAAGCACTTGGAATAGAAATTGTCTTTTTCATAGAGTCCCCCTTTTAGCTGCTACCCACCCCCTCAAGGGATGAAGGAAATGATGTTGAAAGCTGGATTTTTGTCTCTTTATCTCTCTTTATTTTTAAGTAATGTGGGATTTTTTTTTTTTTGGCTATGTGAGGTCTTTGCAGCTTGCCGGTTTCTCTACTTAAGGCTTGAGGGCTCCAGAGTGCACGGGGTCAGTTGTGGCAAGTGGCCTCAGTTGCCTTGGCATGTGGGATATTAGCCCCCAACTAGAGATGGAATCCGAGTTCTCTGCATTGGAAGGTGGATTCTTGACCACTGGACCACGAGGGAAGTCTCAAGAGCTGAGATTTTCATTGTGGGAAGGCGGAATGTGCTTTGGGATGGCTTCCTGAGGTTGGGGATAGGATAGCACTGTCTTAGGGAAGGTGGAGACCACCCTTTGCCTCCCACTGGGTATGGCAGGGAAGTGGGTGGGGTGTGAATATGGGGCTACAGTCCCTGAGCTCAGAAATGGGCCCCTGGGCAAATGGGGGCATCTTTGCCCTTGACTTTGACTTTCTGGTGCCAATCATTTCTGCCATTTTGTAAAACACTTTTGAAAGTATTGGAGAAGGAAATGGCAACCCACTCCAGTACTCTTGCCTGGAAAATCCCATGGATGGACAGAGGAGCCAGCTAGGCTACAGTCCATGGGGTCGCAAAGAGTTGGACACAACTGAGCCACTGCACTTTCTTTCTTTGAAAGTATAATTTGTAATTTTGAGGCACTCAAAGTTTTTTCAGTTCAGTTCAGTTAAGTCGCTCAGTTGTGTCCGACTCTTTGCGACCCCATGAATCCCAGCACGCCAGGCTTCCCTGTCCATCACCAACTCCCGGGGTTCACCCAAACCCACGTCCATCGAGTCAGTGATGCCATCCAGCCATCTCATCCTCTGTCATCCCCTTTTTCTCCTACCCCCAATCCCTCCCAGCATCAGAGTCCTTTCCAATGAGTCAACTCTTTGCATGAGGTGGCCAAGGTACTGGAGTTTCAGCTTTAGTATCATTCCTTCCAAAGTTTTTTAATGCTGGGTAAATTCGGTGGTGTTGCAGGGAGGAAGCCAATTCTGACTCTGTGTTGGAAACTGTTCTTGTTTTTATTATTATAATCATACTCAATGGTTTGCCTGGAGGACCCTGCCCCTCTGCTTAATTGTAAACTAAAGTGCCTTTGTTCAGCTCCTGGAGACATAGTTTGCTCCTGTCCACCTGTGAATAGATGCTTACTCCTTGGAAGGAAAGTTATGACCAACCTAGATAGCATATTCAAAAGCAGAGACATTACTTTGCCAACAAAGGTTCATCTAGTCAAGGCTATGGTTTTCCAATGGTCATGTATGGATGTGAAAGTTGGACTGTGAAGAAAGCTGAGCACCGAAGAATTGATGCTTTTGAACTGTGGTGTTGGAGAAGACTCTTGAGAGTCCCTTGGACTGCAAGGAGATACAACCAGTCCATTCTAAAGGAGATCAGTCCTGGGATTTCTTTGGAAGGAATGATTCTAAAGCTGCAACTCCAGTACTTTGGCCACCTCATGTGAAGAGTTGACTCATTGGAAAAGACCCTGATGCTGGGAAAGATTGAAGGCAGGAGGAGAAGGGGACGACAGAGGATGAGATGGCTGGATGGCATCACCGACTCGACGGACATGAGTTTGAGTGAACTCTGAGAGTTGATGATGAACAGGGAGGCCTGGCATTCTGCATTTCATGGGGTTGCAAAGAGTCGGACACGACTGAGCGACTGAACTGAACTGAACTGAACCTGTGAATAGAAGAGATCAACACACCCCTTCTGAAGGCTGGCCATTCCCTGGGAGTTGTTTTGCAAGACAGAAGACCCTTTCACTTAACTTCCCCACTGCATCTCCCTCTCTGTTCTGCCTTTTGACTTTAGTTCCTCATTGCTTCTTTCTCTTTAATCTATAAAAGAAACAATGGAAACAGTGACACACTTCTTTTTGGGGGCTCCAAAATCACTTCTGATGGTGACTGCAGCCATGAAATTAAAAGATGCTTGCTCCTTGGAAGAAAACCTATGACAAACCTAGACAGCATATTAAAAAGCAGAGACATTATTTTGCCGACAAAGGTCTGTCTAGTCAAAGCTATTGTTTTTCCAGTAGTCATGTATGGATATGAGAGTTGGACTATGAAGAAAGCTGAGCACCAAAGAATTAATGCTTTTGAACCATGGTGTCGGAGAAGACTCTTGAGAGTCCCTTGGACTGCAAGGAGATCCAACCAGTCCACCCTAAAGGAACTCAGTCCTGAATAATCATTGGAAGGACTGATGTTGAAGCTGGAACTCCAATACTTTGGCTACCTGATATGAAGAGCTGACTCATTGGAAAAGACTCTGATGCTGGGAAAAGGTGAAGGCAGGAGGAGAAGGGGTCGACAGAGGATGACATGGTTGGATAGCATCACCGACTCAATGGCCATGAGTTTGAGTAAGCTCTGGGAGTTGGTGATGGACAGGGAAGCCTGGCATGCTGCAGTCCATGGGGTTGCAAAGAGTCGGACATGACTGAGTGACTGAACTTGGCATCCAGGCCCCCAAAAGACGGTTATTTTGAGGTGCTAGCCTGCCATCTTCTCGGTCTGCTGGCTCCATGATTAAAGTCTCTTCCTTGCCTCAACACCTCATCTCTCGGATTCATTGGCCTATATCGTGCAGTGAGCAGAGCGAGCTTGGACTTGGTAACAGTGGCTTTGTCCTTGTCATAGCTCTGGATGCAGGAATAAAGGATTTATGCTAGGGAGC
The DNA here is from genome assembly GCF_055505025.1 of Bos grunniens. NCBI lineage: Eukaryota > Metazoa > Chordata > Mammalia > Artiodactyla > Bovidae > Bos > Bos grunniens. The sequence continues at coordinate 55,128,877 of NC_141180.1, forward strand.
TACATTATTTATTTATCTATTTTTGGCTGTGCTGGGTTTCGTTGCTTTACATGGGCTTTCCCTGTTCTCTGCCATGAACAGGGGCTACTCTCTACTTGCGGTGCATGAACTTTTCTCTACGGTGGCTTCTCTTGTTGCGGAGCACAGGCTTTAGGATATGTGGGCTTCAGTAATTACCAGTCCATGGGCTCAGGCTCCATAGTTGCTGCTCACAGGCTCCAGAGCACAGGCTCAGTAGCTGTGCACAAGCTTAGTTGCTCTTAGTTGCTCTGCAGTATGTCGAATGTGGAATCTTCTCAGATCAGGGATAGAACCCATGTCCCTTGCATTGGCAGGTGGATTCTTATCCATTGTGCCACCAGGAAAGTCTGGAGCTACATTATTAAAAATAACAACTGAAGAATAGTCAAGAAACATTTTATATTAATACCAAATCATTTAGCTATATCTCGAGTCCCTAAAGATTTGTGGAGTCATAAACTTCTAGGAATTACATACCTTCGTCCATCACTCTTGTTGTTAGTCACATTGTCATGTCTGACTCTTTTACAACCCCATGGGCTGTAGCTTGCCAAGTTCCTCTGCCCATGGGATTTTCCAGACGAGAATACTGGAGTGGGTTGCCATTTCCTTCTCCAGGGGATTTTTTCCAACCCAGGGATTGAACCCATGTCTCCTGTGTCTCCTGCATTGCAGGCAGATCCTTTACCTCTGAGTTCCCAGGGGAAGCCAGTCAATTTTAATGGTTTTGACATGGGCAAATCCAGTCTCTCACCTATGGCATGGTATCCTTGGGGGCAGGAGGAACTAATCCTTGCTCATTTTGGCTGTGCCTAGATGCTTCATCTCTCTTATCTCAGTCCTTGTGCTCTGCTCCTCGACCCTCATCAGCACAGGTAGGAGTCTCTCCCTACTGTGCAGGTGAGGATGGTGAGGTTCAGAGTCTGGTACCCTGTCCAGTGTAATCAGAGCTAAGCGGCAGGAGGTAAGAAAGGTCAGTTCTGGAATTGGAGCCCAGGCCAGTCTGACTTGGAAAGCTTTGCTCTTTCCATTACCCCATGTCATCCTTGTATGGCTTTGGTTCCTGTTTTAAAGGTCACACACGCAAAATATTCCATCTTTTCAGATCAAGTGGGCCCAAAACTCTGGTTTGGCAATGGCCCCTTGGACTGCACGAATACCTTCGAGGGGAAGCCTGTAATTTTCGCATGTGTCCTCCTCTGCCTCCCGCAGCTGTGTGCTAAGTTGGGTTGGTAGGGCAGGTGGCACATAAGGTGGATAATTGATTTTCTTCTTATGAATATTTATTTGAGGTTACTTCTCCATCTGTTCTCCTTCTGTAATTTCAGAATGGCCACCACACACTGTCCAGGAGCATGCCTGTCCCTTTCCTTCTAGGTCACTCCTCTCACCACTGGAGGGGCAGAGCTGAGCCAGGGATCACTGGAAGACTGAACAGAGAGCACTGGGGACCCTCTCTGGGCTTGGGGCTCTTCCAGATTGCATATCCTTAATTGCACAGAGCTCTTTGGAGCTGTCTGATGAATTGATTCTCAGCACGGCCATCTGCACAAAAATGCAAGGCTGCTTGCACGACTGCGAAGCAGTTATGCCCGAATTATGTGGATGAACCCCCAGGCAGCTCTTAGAAGGGGAGAACTCATAGGTCGCCGATAATAGTCTATGATGGAGAGGAAGAGCCATAAAGTGCAGAGGGCTCATTAGTTTTGATGGATTGGACTGAAATCGTATAACATTTTAGTCCCTGGTGTAAAATCTAGGCTAAGTACCAAACAGAAATGTCTCTTTGGGCCCATGGTAATTGCCTCTTGGGGGAGGGTGAAATTGGTGATCCTCTTCCTCTGGTTCAGGGGTTCAGAAGTGACTAAGTTTGTGTAGCAACTGTGTCTTTGCCTCAGAAAAGGATGTTTTTCCAGTGTTTTATCAATAAGAACCGAATATCAAGCAACTCTTCCCTCATCCATGAAATGTGATAATTGATATTCCTAATAATGACCCTGAAAGATGGAAATACCTTAAATGGCCCCTCTGTAGTATTATGTGTTGTTAAGTCGCTTCATTGTGTTCCACTCTTTGAGACCCCATGGACTGTGGCCTGCCAAGTTCCTCTGTCCACGGGATTCTCCAGGCAAGAATACTGGAGTGAATTGCCATTCCCTCCTCCAGGGGATCTTTCCTACCCAGGGACTGAACCCAAGACTCTTATGTTTCCTGCATGGGCAGGTGGGTTCTTTACCATTAGCTCTGGGAAGCCATAATGATTATGGATGGACAAATTATGTTCACTGAAGTTTCAATGTAAGATGTAGTTCATGGGTTCAATTTTGGGACCAATTACAATGTGTGGGCTTTTTTCACCCACCACCAAGCAATTCTCAGACACCACCAGCTGGGTGACCTCTAATTTCAGTCCCTTCTGACACCATATACCTACCTGGAGAGAGTGTCAGATCCCTTAGCTTGAGGGCTCAGTCCCACAAGACTGCCCGTCACTTCAGACGCCAATTGTAAGTTTGGGTTGTCACTTGCGCTTCTGACTCACTGACTAAGGATCACAGGTGCCCACAACTCCTTCACCAGGTTCAGTTAATTTGCTCACAGAACTCAGGAAACCAGTTAACTCACTTGATTTCTGGCTTATTACAAAGGATAGTAAAAGATAGGAGGCAACAACCAGGTGAAGAGATTCATAGCATGAGTTCCTGAGCGAAGGAGTTTCTGTCCTACTGGAATTTGGGTCCTGACACAATGGCATGCAGAAGCATTCTGGTTCACCAATCTGGAAGCTCTTTGAAACTTGTCCTTTTGGGGGATTTTTATGGAGTCCTCGTTAAATTTGCACGATGGATTAAATTACTGGCCATTGGTGACTGATTTAACTTCCAGTCCCTCTCTTCTCCCCAGAAATCAGGAAGTGCGGATGAAAATCCCAACCTTCTCTTTGGGTTGATTCCCTTTGGCAACCAGCCCCTATCCTTAAGTGATTCCAAAAGTCCCCTCATTAACATAAACTCGGCTGTGGTGGAAGAGTTTTGTTATGAATAACGTGATACCCATTTCACCTTGATGGCTCTGAAGAGATTTCAGGAACTAAGGACAAAGGACCAAATAGAACAGAAAAAGGCAATCCCATTGCTCTTATTGCTCAAGACATTCCAAAGGTTTGGGGAGGTGAGCCAAGAACCATGAAGGAAGACTCTAATACATATCTATTATAATCACAATATCACAATAGGGTACACATTCTTTACAAATTGTTAGTCTTTGCATTGCATATTTAGGAATATGCTCAGTATTGAGGTAATTAGTTCAATAATGACCATGATGGATGACATGTAGCTTATTTTAGGTTTCCCATTCAGTATTCATTCATTCCCCATTAACAATGCACTCTTTCATTCTTTTTTTACACAATGCCTGGCCCAAGGTAAACAGCTAATAAAATTTAGATTTTGGTATTATCAAAAAAAGTGTTACCTGAGCGTCAGTCTTAGGCACCGTGATAGGCCTCGGTGATGGAAAGCTGAGTGAGATACAGCGAGTGCTGAAACGGAACATACGGCTGGCGGGGGAGACAGGCCAGGAAACCAGAGTGGCTCACGCTGGAGGGGAAGCTTTCCCATCATCCAGGTGACTGTGTGTCTTAGGCTGTATTTTTGTCAGCATTCCTAGCATTGTTGACACAGTTTTCCATTTAAGTTTGCACTGTGCAAAGATTAAGCTGTAATCTGGTGAATTATAGGAATAGGAAGAAGAGTGGTCAAGAGGAAGTGCGGAGGGTGATCTTGAGGATCTATTCTGAGTCCTCCTGGAACTCCTCTCTCTCTAGCCTTTTTCTGGCCCCTCTCTGCTGGGATGGGTTTGGGCTTGGTGATCCTCATCCACCTTCAGAATTGTATCGATACCCTGCTGTCTACTATCCATTTCTCAGAGTAGCTTATGGCCTTGGACTGACTGGGGCAATGTCATTTTACTTTGCTCTACTACAGGCTCCCCTGGTGGCTCAGATGGTAAAGAATCTGCCTGCAAAGCTGGTGACCCAGGTTCGACCCCTGGGTGGGGAAAATGCCCTCGTGAAGGGAATGGCCACCCACTCCAGTATTCTTGACTGGAGAAATACATGGACAGAGGAGCCTGGCGGGCTACAGTCTGTGGGGTCACAAAGAGTCAGACAAGACTGAGCAATTAACACTTTACTATTAATTCACTTTAAATTCTGGTGTTTTCATTTGAAATGTGAAGAGAAGCTAGGGTGAGGAAGGCAGCTGAGTTGGAATGGGATTCTTGGCAAAGGAGTGACATTTTGGCCCTGGGTACATCTGGTAAAAAATATGTTTTCCTTTCAAGCTGAGGTGGAAGAATTTCTTTGATGGGGCGGGAGGAGGCGTTGACTTCTGATTCCCTCATATTTGATTCTGAGATTTCAGTGACAACTTATTGTTTTCCTGCGTCATCTCTAAGCATTAAGTGTGCAGAGTACAATAAAAATAATTCTTTAATTTCCTTTCTTTCTGAAAACTTGACCAGCTCTGAAAACAGCTCTGACAGCTGTATCAACTAAAATTCTCCTCTTCTAAAGCCCATCCTACCCTCAACCTTTGCCAGTTTATTTAGTAGATTGAAAACAAAGTGTAAAATTAATACAGGCTCATTGTGCTGTGTGTGAAACAATACAAAGATGTATGTATGTGTGCGTGTTAAGTTGCTTCAGTCATGTCTGACTCTTTGCCACCCTATGGACTATAGTCTGCAAGATTCCTCTCTCCATAGGATTCTCCAGGCAGGAACACTGGAATGAGCTGCCATGCCTTCCTCCAGGGAATCTTCCCGACCCAGGGACTGAACCTGTGTCTCTTGCATCTCCTGCATTGGCAGGCAGGTTCTTTACTGCTAGTGCCATCTGAAAAGTATATAAAATAGCTAGTAATGTTGTGTCATCCAGGCTCTTCAAATTGTGTTCTGCTGAAATAGTATTAAAAGCCTGATAAATATAGTCGTCAACATCTTTCTTCATACTCATGCAAGCCTACATAAGCCTACCTGACACTTGTAGGTTTCTTTTTCCCCTTAAACTTGAACTCTTATTATCTAATATCCTCTACTTTGCATTTCCCTTGGGTGAAATGGCCAGGGAATGGCTTTCCTAGGGAAACCAAATGACCAGGTTTCCCTAACGTTGTTCTGTGCAGTACAGTAGCTACTAGTCACATGTGGGTATTGAGCACTTGACATGTGACTAATCCAGATTTCCAAGGCTTAGAATTAAAATAAAAGAATGTAAACTGTCTTAATAATTTTTTTGATTTCATGTTGAAATGATAATATTTTCAATGTATATTGAGTTAAGTAGCATGTATTATTAAAATTAATCTCACCCATTTCCTTTTACTTTTTAAAAATTGTGGCTATCATGAGATTCGAAATTACTTGCATTATATTTGTATTCAACAACACTGCTTTAACCTACCCTTTTAAATAGTTAATTATATTCCAAAGATCTTACTTTGTAAGTTGATGATAAGAATATAAAAGTATTTCTTTTAAAACTTTTTCTATTAGAACACTTTAACCATTATAGCCTAGAAAAATGGCCATTTTTCTTGAAGAATACAACAAAACAGTCATAGGTAATACCAGACACAAATTTCTAATAGGGTACTGAGCTCCCAGCAGAATCCCGATTGCACTTGTTGTACTGGCAATTTTCCCAAGTCCCATTCTTTTTGAATAGTTGTCATATATGCAAATAATTTTACAAAATTCCATACTTTCAGCACTGGAGCTGGAGGCACTGGACCTGCTAGAACAGGCAGAGCTTGGAAGGCTTCCAGGAAGCTTTAAACTCAGTATAGAGCTTGTTCGACAAGAGGCATGTGTGCTGTAAATTGGAAGAATATTCTAGGAGGGGCAGTAACTGGTGAGTCTCAGTGACAAGTTGTGAGAACCTGCAGCATTTTCACCGCATTTTGGAATCAGAAGACCTGGGTTGGAATTTGGACTCAGCTATTTAAAAGCTGTGAGATCTCAGATAAGTCACCTAACTTCTCTGGGCCTTGGATATCTCATGGGGAAATGAATTTAAATGACTCCCCATGTAGCATTCTTTTCTTCCATGCTATGATGCTTCTCAGAGTTGGTGGGAGGAGCTAGTGATTTGAAATGGATAAATGAAATCATCAAATTATTTAATTTCTTTGATTAAAAGCAAAGTCCATTTTAAAATATGCAGCAGCAATGTTATATATGTATGTATATATTTATACTCATATATATTAAACTATATAATTTACTTCTAGTTACTTGCATTGTATTCCTAGTTCTCTAATTTTTCTCTGTTTTGTGGTCATGGATACAGAGAACTCCAGCTTGGTCACTGTTGTCCCTACATTAGTGGTGGAGACAGGTCCAGGTTCTCAGTCCTGTCCTTAAATTGATTCCCTGCCCTCTAATACATGCCATTACACTGTTCCTCAATCATTTCAAGCCTTCTTCATGCATTTTAGTAACTACATCCTTCCAAAAAAAGAAAACTATTTTAGGAGTGGAAAATTTGGGGGCTATATATCTTGGACATAAAGTTTGGCTATATAATTTAAGCAGGAACTTTAAAACATGGCTTTACTAATGACTATTACAGATGGTCTCACATTCATTGGCAAGGATCTTCTTTGGAGAATTCTAGCTGCCACTGTGCAGTGGACCTTGCTGTTAGACTCTGGCTGTGTCTCGCATCTATGATGCTGTAGGCTAGAGGAAAAGTGGATTTGCTCCATGGCTAATGGAGAACATCAGTCTTGTGATTCCTGCATTGGGTTTGGCTGATGGTCCAGGGTTAATGACCTTATTGCAGAAACTCTATCAGTCACTGCATAGAGTTGGATAACTTCCATCAGGCAGGCTGGGCAAATTTCAGGGCTTTAGACTAAGTCTTCCAGGGAGAAATGAAAACGCAGAGAAAGGGAGAGAGGGACAAGATTCTGGTTGGGGCAATAGGCATGTGTATGTGTGTGTCCCACTCTCCAGATATGGTTACTCTTGGTTACCAGGCAAAGATCACTCTACTCTTCTAAGTTATCTTTAAGTTCTCCAAGAAGAAATTCATCTATTGTAATTCTGAGAGTCCCAAGGCTGACTATACTTTCCCAGAGTTTCACATTATTCATTTCCAGGAAGTAATTTTGGTTGATTGTCTTGTGGTCCTTTGAATGAGGCATTTTAAGAAATAGGAGAAAATTGAAAGGTTTGGCTCACCATCAAAATATATGCCTCTGAATGCTCCCAAGGGAAGTACAACAGCCACTTTGGGATGGAAATTTATTGGAATTTCCATCTCTGGAGGATTTTAGTAAGATGAGACAACTATCTTCCTTGGTTCATTTACTTGGATGCCTGTCTGGAACAGAAATCCTTCTAGTATTGGGGGTGGGTATCAGATAACCTTGTAGTCCTTTTCAGTATTGACTTTTATGATTGGGTAGTAGATTCATGACAAGGAGGCAATGGCACCCCACTCCAGTACTCTTGCCTGGAAAATTCCATGGATGGAGGAGCCTGAAAGGCTGCAGTCCATGGGGTTGTGAGGAGTCGGACACAACTGAGCGATTTCACTTTCACTTTTCATTTTCATGCATTGGAGACAGAAATGGCAACCCACTCCAGTGTTCTTGCCTGGAGAATCCCAGGGATGGGGGAGCCTGGTGGGCCGCCATCTCTGGGGTCACACAGAGTCATACATGACTGAAGTGACTTAGCAGCAGCAGCAGCAGCAGTAGATTCATGAGACTATACTAGGCTGAGGATTTTACTCATCTGCTTTATTGCTTGGCCCAATGCTCTTTACCTTGTGTTTCTAAGCATATTTTAAATTATTTGAGGGCCGGGGTGCTGCATTGTGTTTCTTTCATGGTCTTTGTGGAAGAGAGAGGGTGGGGGTAAGTCGTGGAGAAAGTTTCTGGAGGAGGTGGTGTCCAGGGAGAGAGGAGCCAGGTCCTAGGTGAAAGGAAACCATACTTTCTGAGACTGGTGAGAAAGAATCAAAAGAGATGTGGATGTAAATAAATGAACAGATAATTGTGAGAAAAGATGAGGGAGATCACACTTCATAACCTCAGCTTCACTGATGGAGAAGAGGTAAGATTATCTACTGATGGAAGATAAAGGGATAAAGATAGAAGATAAGGGATAAAGATAGAAATAGAATGGTCAACATTGGCAATACTTATTGCAGAGAATGGAAGAGGGTGCTGACCAAAGACAAGCAAAAGCTTTGTTGGGTGGCACTAGAGATCAGATGAATTTTGAAGCCATGAATATATAGTAGAACCAACCCTGAGAGCTGCCTGGTTTTTGTTATCAGGTGCCGCTGCTGGGTACACGGATGGAGAAAGAGGATTGAAGGGTTGACTCAGGGCTGGAATATTCCTAAGAAATGTGGTAGACAGAAAACAATGCAAGGAAATCGAGGTTAGCAGACAGGATAGTTTGGGTAACCTATCCAGTTATGTAGGCTTGAATGGGAAGGAAGAGTATTGCTGATTGCAAAAAAAAATTTGAGAAGTCAAGATATTGGAATACCTGTGAGGCCAGGGAGCAAGTGTAGTAGGGATAAGAAACTATGAAAACTTAGAGGATAGAAGAAGGACCAGAGAGCAGAATATTGGAGTTTGAGCTTTTGGGGTGATGACAAAACCAAGGATGTGGTCATGAGGATGGGTGGTCAAAATGCAGTGGAGTAAATAAGCAGAATTAGGGAAATCCACGAATTTCAAGATCACTTTGTTGAATGGATTATCACAAGGGTGGTTAATCTTCATGGACATGTGTATCTCCTAGGATTTGGTTAGGAGTAAGAGTGGAAACACAGGACTGGAAAAGGTCAGTTTTCATTCCAATCCCAAAGAAAGGCAATGCCAAAGAATGCTCAAACTACCACACAATTGCACTCATCTCACACACTAGTAATGCTCAAAATTCTCCAAGCCAGGCTTCAGCAATACGTGAACTGTGAACTTCCAGATGTTCAAGCTGGTTTTAGAAAAGGCAGAGGAACCAGAGATCAAATTGCCAACATCTGCTGGATCATTGAAAAAGCAAGAGAGTTCCAGAAAAACATCTATTTCTGCTTTATTGACTATGCCAAAGCCTTCGACTGTGTGGATCGCAATCAACTGTGGAAAATTCTGAAAGAGATGGGAATACCAGACCACCTAACCTGCCTCTTGAGAAACCTGTATGCAGGTCAGGAAGCAACAGTTAGAACTGGACATGGAACAACAGACTGGTTCCAAATAGGAAAAGGAGTACGTCAAGGCTGTATATTGTCACCCTGCTTATTTAACTTATATGCAGTATACATCATGAGAAACGCTGGGCTGGAAGAAGCACAGGTTGGAATCAAGATTGCTGGGAGAAATATCAATAACCTCAGATATGCAGATGACACCACTCTTATGGCAGAAAGTGAAGAGGAACTAAAAAGCCTCTTGATGAAAGTGAAAGTGGAGAGTGAAAAAGTTGGCTTAAAGCTCAACATTCAGAAAACGAAGATCATGGCATCTGGTCCCATCACTTCATGGCAAATAGATGGGGAAACAGTGGAAACAGTGTCAGACTTTATTTTTTTGGGCTCCAAAATCACTGCAGATGGTGATTGCAGCCATGAAATTAAAAGATGCTTACTCCTTGGAAGGAAAGTTATGACCAACTTGGATAGCGTATTCAAAAGCAGAGACATTACTTTGCCAACAAAGGTCCGTCTAGTCAAGGCTATGGATTTTCTAGTGGTCATGTATGGATGTGAGAGTTGGACTGTGAAGAAAGGTGAGTGCAGAAGAATTGATGCTTTTGAACTGTGGTGTTGGAGAAGACTCTTGAGAGTCCCTTGGACTGCAAGGAGATCCAACCAGTCCATTCTAACGGAGATCAGCCCCGGGTGTTCTTTGGAAGGAATGATGCTAAAGCTGAAACTCCAGTACTTTGGCCACCTCATGTGAAGAGTTGACTCATTGGAAAAGACTCTGATGCTGGGAGGGATTGGGGGCAGGAGGAGAAGGGGACGACAGAGGATGAGATGGCTGGATGGCATCACCGACTTGATGGATGTGAGTTTGAGTGAACTCCAGGAGTTGGTGATGGACTGGGAAGCCTGGTGTGCTGCAATTCATGGGGTTCCAAAGAGTTGGACATGACTGAGCGACTGAACTGAACTGAACTGAAGAGTGGAAAGAAGGGCTGGGAGTGAGGACTTAAAGAGCTATAATGCTCTTTGAGGCTCCATAGGCGGAGATCTTCTAACTCAGATCTGGGGAGTCTACAGACTTCTGGGGAGAACTGGTAGCTAACATGAGCCCCAAAGGATAAGTTAAATTAACCAGGGCAGGAAAAAGTAGGGCAGGGAAGAGAGTAGGATTGTTTCAGGTAAAGTGAGGAAGAATGTTAAACAGAGCAGTGTTTTATAAAGTGCCTAGGTTCATAAAATTGATGATAATCTGGAGATGCAGAGCCTGTTATTAAATAACATAGTCTATAGGTTGGCAATCTTTTCCACTTACAGTAGCCCTTATTCTGTTATTTTTAATTAAAAATTTTTTTATGAACTCAGACTTCTGGGGGCTACGATTTATATCCTTACATTCATAACATCTGGTGAAACCATTTAGTATAAGGAAGGAGATGAACTATTCCCCAGAACCTATCCTCCTCACATACTGTATGACTTACCCCTCTGTTTCCAGGTTAATGTTCAATTACAGAGCAAGTGCATTATTTATCCTACATGACTGAATTGGAAAAAGGGAAGAGAAAGGCATGGGACTGGCAAAGCAGAGGAGAACATACAGTGAAAGATGAACAGTATAGCCAAGAGCATTATGATGTGTGCCTAGGTGAGATGCAAAGGAGGGGCATGATTTATATCTACCAATATTCACAGGCTAAAAGTAGATTAAGAAGAGAGAAAAGCATTCAGAGGACAGAGCCAAAATGTCTGCAAGGGAAAAAAGTCACAAAAGAAGCCAACTCTATTTCAACCAAGTAAGGGGGTCATAAATTACATCTAAGGAGATTTAGCTAACGGACATGTTGGACGTGGAACGCACACATTCCTTTTCCCCCCTCGTTCTCACTGTGAAGAGAGCTAGGATGTGGTGCAGTGTGAAGAGCCCAGTGTTTGGATCAGAATGGAGCGGGACCTGCATCCTGGCTCTTGGTCTCCCTGCCGATGAACACTGTGACCTTGAGCATATGTCTAAGCTTCTCTGAGCCTCCGTTTCAGCATCAGTAGAAGAATCAAAAACTTAAGTGGAAGGATGAACATGATGACTGGAAATTACGTATGTGAAACACTCGGAACAATATCTAATACACAGGAGGCAGCCAATAAATGGTTCAGTTCAGTTCAGTTAAGTTGCTCAGTCGTGTCCGACTCTTTGCGACCCCATGGATCGCAGCACTCCAGGCCTCCTTGTCCATCACCAACTCCCGGAGTAGCTATAAGCTATTACTACTGTTGCCACAACATCTTCTATTACTAAGGCTCCCAGCATTCTGTTTAACAAATGAATCTGTACAATAGTGGGACTGCCACCAGGGATATTTGATATGTTATTTCATATGTGTATCAGATCAGATCAGATCAGATCTGTCACTCAGTCGTGTCCAACTCTTTGCAACCCCATGGACTGCAGCACGCCAGGCCTCCCTGTCCATCACCAATTCCCGGAGTTCACTGAGACTCACGTCCATCGAGTCAGTGATGCCATCCAGCCATCTCATCCTCTGTCGTCCCCTTCTCCTTCTGTCCCCAATCCCTCTCAGCATCAGAGTCTTTTCCAATGAGTCAACTCTTCACATGAGGTGGCCAAAGTACTGGAGTTTCAGCTTTAGCATCATGCCTTCCAAAGAAATCCCAGGGCTGATCTCCTTCAGAATTGACTGGTTGGATCTCCTTGCAGTCCAAGGGACTCTCAAGAGTCTTCTCCAACACCACAGTTCAAAAGCATCAGTTCTTCGGTGCTCAGCCTTCTTCACAGTCCAACTCTCACATCCATACATGACCACAGGAAAAACCATAGCCTTGACTAGACGAACCTTTGTTGGCAAAGTAATGTCTCTGCTTTTGAATATGCTATCTAGGTTGGTCATAACTTTCCTTCCAAGGAATAAGCGTCTTTTAATTTCATGGCTGCAGTCACCATCTGTAGTGATTTTGGAGCCCAGAAAAATAAACACTCTTAATAAGTTCTTGACCTAATAGAATAATTCTAAATGCGAATGGAAACTCTGCAGTCCTGCAGACAGTGTCATACTTCCTCCAGGAGGCCAATAGATGTCTGTCAGTGACCTTATGTGTGTGTGTTTGTGGGGACGGGGTGTTGGGAAGACAAGGTGATAGGGAAGCTGGAAGCATCTTCCTTTCCCTAAATACGTAATCTAGAAGTCTAGCACCATGGGACTTCTGTTAAGTTGACTTAGAGGCATAAGCCAACCCTGGCAGCAATGCACAAAGGCCCCTGGGATCCATTTTTCAGTTGGAAGATGTGACTCTTGGCAGCATTCCCAGCTCCTTCTTCAAGGAAAGGCTCAGAGAAGGAGTGTCATTGGGATGGTTGGTGTAAGGACAGTGACCTGGTGGAAGGAGAGGTAAATACCGAGCTTTTTAGTGAGAGCCTACGTGTTACAGATCTGGATGGGGGCTCTGTCGGTCTCTTTCCTGGCTTCAGCCACTGCATGTGTCCAGCTGGACTGAGTACGATGCATCTTTTGGTTCTAACTGTGCACGTGTCCTTAGTTAGGTACCAGGGAGCTTCCACCTTCCTGCCTGATAAATTAAGTCAAGTTTAGATTTGTTTTTTTTACGTAGTTTCTGGCAAATACGATTTTAAGCATATACTATCTATTTTAGTGCCGTTGGAAATAAGAAAAGCAAATTTGGTGCATTAGAAAAGCTAGGTGAGAAAGGGTCATTAGGGAAATAGAGCAGAAATCAAGAAAAAATGAAAGAGGGGAGAGCAAATATGGGCTTGGTGATTGCAGGACTGGGAAGCACAATGCCGGGAGGACAAGTTTCTTTTTGGTAAACAAGATTAAATTTATAGGAAAATTACCTGAGAAAGTGGTGAGCTTGTCTTCTTTGGACTCCTTGAAGACAGACCTTTGTCTGCTGGGAATACATGAAGGGAGTCTGCCTATAGGTAGGGAGACTGATTAGATAATTTCTGGTCCCACACTGTACTTTTCTGATTCCATGTTAAAGACTAGAGATGCACATTTTAAACAAGGGATTTAAAAATATTTAGACAAGCAGATTTTTGGAGTCATGCAACTCACAAAGTATTAGAGAGCATACATGTGCATGCCCATTTGTGTCTGACGCTTTGCAACCTCATGGATTGTAGCCCACCAGGCTCCTCTGTCCATGTGATTTCTCAGGCAACAATACTGGAGTGGGTTGCTATTTCTTTCTCCAGGGGATCTTCCAGACCAGGGATCGAACCTTCTTCTTCTGCATCTCCTGCATGGGAAGGTGGATTCTTTACCACTGTGCCACCTGGATTACACTGTCTTAATTCACATAGGTGAACCTGGCACACATTGGTGAATGGATGCCGGCAATTGACAAGATGCTCCCACAGGTAGTGACACTGGGATGCATCCTCATTTTTGATGTCCCTTTTTGGCCTGTTGCCTTTATGCCATTGCTGGCTAAAGCCTCAGGGTTGACAACTTGGTTTGATATCCATTTCCAATTTAGCTCCAGCTCTGCTGTAGGACACAGCACACGAATTTCCTCACTGATCTCTCTGTGACCCCCTTTCACTCTCCCTGGCTCCACCCTGGGCCCCAAGGGACCGAACAAACAGGACCAGCCAGTCTCTTGTCCCCCTAAAGCTCTGATCTGTCAGAGAAGAGTGAAAGAGTTGTATGAGTCTTTTGGGTTAATATATCTGTTATGGGAAAAACATTCAGGTTACTTCATATGAAATAAACAAGTAAAGAAGATGTAACATGTAATGTATGGCATGGTGACTATCGTTAATACTGTATTTCAGATAGAGTGAAAAAGTTGGCTTAAAGCTCAACATTCAGAAAACAAAGATCGTGGCATCTGGTCCCATCACTTCATGGCAAAGAGATGGGGAAACAGAGGAAACAGTGTCAGACTTTATTTTTTTGGGCTCCAAAATCACTGCAGATGGTGACTGCAGCCATGAAATTAAAAGACGCTTACTCCTTGGAAGGAAAGTTATGACCAACCTAAATAGCATATTAAAAAGCAGAGATATTACTTTGCCAACAAAGGTCCGTCTAGTCAAGGCTATGGTTTTTCCAGTGGTCGTGTATGGATGTGAGAGTTGAGCTGTGAAGAAAGCTGAGTGCCGAAGAATTGATGCTTTTGAACTGTGGTGTTGGAGAAGACTCTTGAGAGTCCCTTGGACTGCAAGGAGATCCAACCAGTCCGTCCTGAAGGAGATCAGTCCTGGGTGTTCATTGGAAGGACTGATGCTGAGGCTGAAACCAATACTTTGGCCACCTGATGCGAAGAGCTGACTCATTGGAAAAGACCCTGTTGCTGGGAGGGATTGGGGGCAGGAGGAGAAGGGGATGACAGAGGATGAGATGTCTGGATGGCATCGCCGGCTCGATGCACATGAGTTTCGGTGAACTCTGGGAGTTGGACAGGGAGGCCTGGCATGCTGCGATTCATGGGGTCGCAAAGAGTCGGACACGACTGAGTGACTGAACTGAACTGAACTGAAGAGGGTAAAAGTTCTTGCCACAAGAAAAAAAAATATTGTAACTACATTTGACTCTTGAATGCCAGGGATTTGAACTACAAGGGTTCACTTACACATGAATTTTTTCCCACTAAATATGTACTGTGGTACTAGACAGTCTATGGTTGGTTGAACTTGAAGATGTGGAAACATAGATATGGAGGTGGGTGGCAACTGCAAAGTTATACCCAGATTTTCAACTGGATGGACGGTCAGCATCATTAACCTCTACATTGTTTAAGAGTCAAGAGCTTCCCAGGTGGCTCAGTGGTAAAGAATCTGCCTGCCAGTGCAGGAGATGCAAGAGACTCAGGTTCAATTCCTGGGTCAGGAAGATCCCCTGGAGAAGGAAACTGCAACCCATTCCTGTATTCTTGCCTGGGAAATCTCATGGACAGAAGGAGCCTGGTGGGCTACAGTCCATGGGGTTGCAAAGAGTTGGACATAACAGAGTGACTGAGCATGCACACATCTACCTATCAATATATCTATTTATCATACTTTACTACCTATCATCTCTCCATTTTTATCTACCTATTTTACTGAGATAACATACAACATTGTGTAAGTTTGGGGTGTACAATGTGTTGATCTGATCAGTTTATATATTGCAATATGATTGCCACTGTAGTGTTAGCTAGTACCTTGGTCATGACACATAATTGCCATTTCTTTTTTTGTGGTGAGAACAGGAAAGAAAAAAAAAAAAAAAAGGAAACTTCATAGTGCCTGTGACTCTTCCCTAGAACAAGGACATTCATCTCCTTTACTATGACTTTAGGAAATAAAAGTATACTTGCAGTTCTGCAGATGACATTTACATTTGCAAAATATTGCCTATCAAGCCAGAGAGTCAGGCTCAGCAAATCTACTTTCAAAGGTAATGGTTCTAGCCCCAAGCATCCAGTATCGTGCATCGAACCTGGACTGGCAACTCGTTTCATACATGATATTTTACATGTTTCAATGCCACTTGTGCACTGGGACGACCCAGAGGGATGGTATGGGGAGGGAGGAGGGAGGAGGGTTCAGGATGGGGAACACATGTATACCTGTGGCAGATTCATTTTGATATCTGGCAAAACTAATACAATTATGTAAAGTTTAAAAATAAAATAAAATTTAAAAAACAAAACAAAACAAAACAAAAAGCTAATGGTTCTAATGACAGATCTTTTAAGCTGAAAATTTAGCATGGAAAGAGAGGTACACATATGCTCAAACTTACTAGTTGCTCGTAGACACTGACCTTTAGTTCAGAGGATCTGGTGGCAGACTTCCCACTGCCTCCTGAATGGGCTTTGAAAAAGTGGAAGATTCTGGAATCTAGTCTCTTCCCACCAGGAAGGTTCACTGTAGGATTATTACTGCAAACTCGCTTCTACAAAGAGCATCCTGTGAAGAGTAAATTCCTTTCACAAAAGTCTAATCGTGATTCTCCTGTTCATTGAAGATGAATAGATACTGAGGGGTGTGCTAGTTCTGGGAAGGAAGGATACCATCAATCAATCGATCAATCCATTGATCATCACTATCACAGTGTCTTCGAAACCACTTTTATGTCCTATCTCTGAGTTCATAAAACAGTGTCATGTGAGTGATCTGACTTGATTCTCCCAACAATCTCAGAGGTAGACAAGTCGGATATCATTTATCACCATTTTGCAGATAAGTTAACTGTGGCCCAGAGAGGTAAGACACTTGCCTGAAGTCTCACAGCTGGAAAGTGGCAGGACTTGTACTAGAAACCAGCTCTCTGAAGTCTGAGTCTTTGCTTTTGTTTTGTGCCATTCTGCATTGAAAGTAAATATAGTTACATCACAAGGGTCCTGTTAAGTGCTTTATAAGGTTGATGAATCATCATGCTAAATGCCTAGGGACTATCCAGCATTATTAATCCTTTCACTTCTGATCCCTGTCCTTAGACTCTCCAGAGAGGAGATCCAGCCTATTAACACTCAGCATTCCTTGGTCATGCCCTGCATTATGCTGATGGGGTTCATCTGTTCTTATGCGAATGGAGCCTGCAACTCTGGGGTCTGGCTCTGGCAAGTCATGAGCTGCCCTGGCCAGGAGAGGCAGGAACTCAGGACCACCATCAATGATTCAGCTTAACTGTGGCTCTATGATTCTTGCAACACCTGTTTGTGGCTAATGATTGCATCCAGGGGAATTAAGCCACCATGGAAAAAAGAGGAAAATAGATTCACAAAAATGAGCACATGATAATGATAATGATATACTTTGCTACATCTTTTACTCCAGACTAGAGATGATAGAACATGGCATTATATTGTGTGCTGATGCCCACAGCAGGAAACAAGGATGTAAATGGCTAGAAAGAGCCCTGAGCTGGCAGCCAGCAGCATTCTGATTCTGGTTCTCCTTTATCAAGTGTCTTCAGCTATAACTACATCCACCTGTCCCTTACATACCTCTCTACTTTGCCATGCTTTTTAGGTATGTAAAATGAGGAAGATTTTGCCTAATATCATCCTTTTTTATAGGATGAAGCAGATTGCAGATTTAAAGTGTCTGAATGAAGTGTTGCATAGACAAGATGATAACAAACATCTCTGGCATATGTGAGCGAGTATTTAGAAGATGTCATTAGCTGGTATTTCACAGTATTTTATGTAACATTTTTGCGTACATTTTTCCTTTGGATGCTCCAAATTATTACTCCTTTTTGCCTTTTAGACATTCGGAAATGGGGCTAATGCCCAGGTCAGAATAGTGGTAAAAGTCAAGTTCACAGTGGCTCCTGACTCTGAAATACCTGCCCTTCCTCTTAGGATGTTCTTCCCTCTATGGAAGGTCCAGGTTAGGCTTTGGGCTTGACTCTGATGTAAGTATTCTGCATTTTGGCCAACTGCTTGAGTGCTTTATTTCTGTGTTCTCTGCTGTTTTGAAATATTGGAAAGGTTTATCTTGCACTTTGTTTTAGTGGAAGGACAGCTCTCCAGTTGGAGTCTGCATCCTGGCACTGAGCAGAAACACAGACCCAAGATGCTTTTTGCATGGCTTCATGAAGACCACTGGGGTATAGACTCTGGTGCTGTCTCAGGGCCAATATTGTTAGTGTAGCTGTAATTCTACTGCATTCTTGGGTGAGAGGTGAGGAATAAATGGGGTGCTGCTTTGTGATACTCAAACCTTGGGGTTTACTGTCATCTTTCACAGTAATATTGCCTTACTAAGAAAAAAGCTGGAAGCAATCTAAATGGCAGATTCATTTCGATATTTGGCAAAACTAATACAATATTGTAAAGTTTAAAAATAAAATAAAATTTAAAAAAAAGAGAAGATGGGTTAAATTATGATACATCATCATGAAACAGAATAAAGTAAATTTCTATGTGCTACTACTGAGAAATATCCAATTAATACCATTAAGTAAAAAGGGATATATATTTTACTATGATTCCATTTTTATAAAGAGCTATCTATCTATAATCCATCTCTATCATCTATTTTAATATTCTAACTGATAGATAAAAAATTCTGGAATGATATTCTTAATATAAGGGAGGATTCTTAAGAAAATGTTAGTGGTTGTTGGTTCTAGTGAGTAGCCTGAGAGTTGAAGGGGGAGGGGAATTTTAACTTATTTCCATATTTTTTGAAATTTTAACCATAATCCTACTTTCTGTGCGCCTTGGTTCCCTCATTTACAAAATGCGGATAATAATAAGTGGGTGAAGTTTTGGTTCATGACAGTCAAATCTTGGGGTTTACCCTTGTCTTTCATTGTAATACTGTTTTTTGTTAAGAAAAACATCAGAAACAATCTAAATATCCATCAAGAGGGGATTGGTTAATACCGCGTAAGATTTTTGAGGGGCTTGAATAATTAAATATATATAAAATGCTTAGGATGCTTAGCACATAATAAGTGCTCAATAAAAGTTAGTGATGATCACTTCTGGAGTTTTTAGTGAAGAGGAATAACTGCTTACATTTCAATTCTGCTAGAAAAATATGTCTATAAGCAGAACAAGCATTCATTCCTAGGTCTTTCCTCACTTGAGCCTAGTGAGAGATGACAAACCCAGCTTCAAACTTTAGTTCTGTCTGTCCCTTTCCTCTTACTATGGCAGATGGCAACTGGTTTGTACTTAGTGATGTAGAAGATATTGTGAAGGTCAAGTCGATGACATTTTCAAAAAGTTTATATCGTATAGAGGAATAGCTGAATGTGGCATCATGAAGAATATATCTAGTATTTGTCGCTGGTTCTTGGCACAGAACTTCAAAAACCCTTGGAATTTCCTAAGTGGCTTTCTTATGCTAATGAGCTTAATCGTGGTGGACTCCTCCATGGCTTTAAGATAGAGGCTGGTCAATAGAGAGACTAGATATATGATTAGGAGGTTGGAACCTTGGACCCACTCCCTTCTGAGGAAGGGAAGGAGCTGGAGATTGAATTCAATCTTGTGGCCAATGATGGAATCGATTATGCCTGTGTAAGGAAATGCTGATAAAAACTCTGTCCATGGAGCTCAGTAGAGCTTCCTGGTTGATGAACGAATTGCTGTGCTAGGAGGAAGATGAGCCTGATTTTACAGGGTGTGGGCTGGAGGCTGTGACTCTCCCCTAGGCCCAGCTCTACGTGGATCCTCTGTAATACCCTGCAATTGTAAGTTAGCACTTTCCTGAGTCTGTGAGCTCTTCTAGGGAATTATTGAACCCGAGAGGGTCCTAAGAACCTCCAAATTTGTAACAAGTTTGTCAGACATGTGGGTGGCCTGGGACCCCTGTAACTAGTGGCTGGAAGCTGGAGTAGGTCGGTCTTGTGGAGGACTGAATCCCTAAACCTGTGGAGTTTGGTAATAATCCCGGATGGTTAGTGTCAGAATTGAGTCATAGTATACCTAGGTGGGGTGGAAATGGAGTCCAAGTCATTTGGTTGAACAAGTCACTATCAAGTTCTCTCTCTCTCTCTTTCCAATCAGCTAGAAAGCCCATCTCACTGTTGTTATTATGGAGCACAGTAACCCAGACCAGAGGCTGGAAGTAAGTGGATGTTACCATGAGCCCCTTTCCCTTACTTTTTCTCACTCTCTGTCCTTTGATGCTTGTGAAAAGTCATCAGTAAAGAAGATTGTGAAACCGCTTAAGTGCCATCTTTCCATTTGTACCCAGGAATTTTTCTACACATTGATCAAACGCAGTCCTTGGTGTACAAATTGCAGTAATCAGTTTTTCTTGTTTTTATTTTCCCACTGGCTGTCCTCAAATGGGACTGCCAAGGACATATGGTTGCTGAATAGCAATTTCATTTACAAGACCTCCCCGATCTGTTAGACCTGGAGCTCACACAGAGGCTGCTCAGGTTTAAATGTAACTCATTAATTATAAGACATGGTACTGATCCTCAGTGCTTACATTTTAAAGTAGCGCAAATAGCATTTTATTGCAAAGCTGGGAAAAGCAACCCACAAAGCGCCAAAATTGTCTTGACTGGTTTTAGGTAATTGTTGGAGCAAGACATACAAACCCTCTCACCGTGGACTAAACAGCATCCTGTGTCCTGATGCCAAAGGTTGTTTTTATTTTTCCTGTTTTTAAGCTTGATCATCCATCTGCAAACTAACCACCATTTCCCACCACCATCAGCATATTGCAGCATTTCCTCCTGTGAAAAACAAAACGAAACTGGTGTGTATTTAGGAAATGCATACCCATTATATTAAGAGTATCATGAAACAAAATAAATGTGAGTATGTTAGCAAATATATATAACACACAAGCACCTCAGGGCCAAATAGGTCCAGGTGTTCAGATATTCATTAGGTCATATGACTCTCTTTGGGGGAACAGGATGGGAATGTGGCAAACCATATGAGTGAGAACCACATAGAATTAAAACATCTTAGAGGTGAAAAGATCTTACCTATGAACACCTGTACCATTCCCACTTATAAAAAGTCATCTAGATTCTGTAGGAACAGTTAAAATACAGTGGAGGGTCTCATGAACTTCTGGGTGGTCCACCCTCAGTGAGATGAGTGGCTCTAATTATTACATGGTTCCTTTTATGTTGAGCTGTGTCTTGTAGCCAGTGGTTCTTGCAGCCAGCGTTTCTTCTTGCTGGTCCCACACAGAGGGAGTGTACACCCTGCTTGATGTAGAGGTCATCTCATGTGGGGAGGCATTTCCTTGGTAAGCACCAATACTGGTTTCCTGGGGTTGCTGTAATTAAGCACCATGAACTGTGTGGCTTAAAGCAACAGAAATTTATTGTTACATAGTTCTAGGGCCTAGAAGTGTGAAACCAAGGTGTCGGCAGTGTTGGAGCCTTTGGAGGGAGAAGCTGTTTCATGCTTCTAGCTTCTGGAGATGGCAGACATCCTCGGAGGTCCTTGGCTTGTAGGCGCATCACTCCAATCTTTGCTTGCTTCTTCACATGGCATTTTCCCTGTGTCTCCACATGGTCATTCTCCCTCTGTGTCTCTGTCCTTTTCTTATCAGGTCACCAGTCGTATTGGATTAAGGGTCTAGCCTACTCCAGCATGACATCATCTTTGTTGTTGTTCAGTCACTAAGTCAAGTCAGACTCTTTGGAACCCCATGGACTATGGCCCTCCAGTTTTCTCTGTCCTTCACTATCTCTTGGATCTTGCTCAAATTCATGCTAATTGAGTTGGTGATGTTACCTAACCATCTCATCCCCTGCCACCCTCTTCTCCTTTTGTCTTCAATCTTTCCCAGCATCAGAATCTTTTCCAGTGAGTTGGCTCTTCGCATCAGGTGGTCAAAGTATTGGAGCTTCAGCTTCAGCATCAGTCTTTCCAATGAATATTCAGGATTGAGTTCCTTTAGAATTGACTGGTTTGATCTCCTTGCAGTCCAAGGGACTCTGAAGACACCATCTTAACTTCGGTAATTATATCTACAACAGCCTTATTTCCAAATAAGGTCCCATTCTGTGGTTCTGGAGGTGAGGCTCTAAGTGTCTTTTCTGGGAGACACAACTCAACCTAGAACAGTACTTGAGTCCCCTTAACTGTTCTTGAAGGAACAAAGCTTCCTGTCTCCTCCTCACCCAGTTCATTTCCATTCACAGGATCCAGGTTGTCAATGACCCTCAGGGAACTATTTTTTACTCTCTGAGTCTAGGAAAAAAACATTACTAGTTGTAAGTGTTAGAAAGGGTCAGTTTCAAAATAATGTTTTCAGGCAAATGAAACTTTTAAAAGTCCTGTTTATCTGTTAATATGAAAGTGCCTCGCTGTCTCACAGAACTGAAACCTCCTTTTCTCAAAGGCTTCTCCTCTCCTGCCTCCATCCCTGGCTTTCTCAGGATCCCAGAGCATTGTATCACCTGCTCTTCTGTCTGCAAAATGATTGTTCTGGAAAATGCATGAAAGTTAACTAAACTCAGACAGCAAAGGAAACAATGAGAGGGCAACCTGTGGAGTGAAGTCTGAATGGTGGGACATGAACCTCCAGTGCATTTATGTTGATGGAGTCGACTGTCTAAGATCCGTTTGTGGCCACAATGTGTGATGAGTCTTTCTACATAGAGATCACCCTTCTCCTCCCAACCCCAGGGGGTTGTGGGGCCTCAAAGCAGGAGCGCAAGGGAGTAGTTATGCACTTATCTGTTAGCTGTCCTGTTGCATGGCTCTGTCCACGTTCCTTTCTGCAGAGCCGTGTGCAGCATTTGGAAACCTTCCCTGTTCTTGTCCCATTTAGGGACCTGACCTTGTCATTACTCACTTGGTCATGTCCTAAGCCACAAACAAGGATTTGGTGGTGGAGGCATGGGAAGGGGATTATGGAGAGTGGGTGAAAACAACCAGTGAATCACTACTTATGCTAAGGTAATGGTGCTTTATATGTATCCTGGCATCAATATGCCTACATTACAGCCACCATGCATATGAATCAGAAAATCCTCAAATTTATTTTTATAGCTTTTAAGAAACATTTAAATTCTTGCCACATACACTATCCTGCATTTTTAATAGGAGGGAGTGTAATTGCTGAATGGGCATTTGTTACAGAATGCATCAATAATGCACTGAATTTTGTAATATTTTTCCTGTTGTTATCATTGTAGTGATAAACTGTGAGTCTAAGGCGATTCAGTTAATGTCACCGTGATTTATGAGAACATGATGTGTTTGGAAAGGTCTAGAATTAGACCTTTACCCAGAGGTGGAAAGAGGAGGTTGTCATGGTGGTGACAAGGGAGTGATAACTCTGCTATTCTATCGAGGATTTGGAAATATTAACTGTCCCCCATTAATTAGTTACCTGTTTTCTCTGCCTTTTCTCATCCTCATGAAGTTGTTGCAGGTATTCATATTGGTATCTGTAGTGAGGTCCAATGGAACAAAAAGGTATTTTGTGTCAATGTTTTTGGGAAAAGCATAAGCTGGAGTAGAGTTTTGAAAGTAATATAGTTTATAGGGCCGATGGGGCAAAATATTTTGATCGTTCTGATCATTTTTACTTATTGACTGGAATCTAATGGTACCACTTTAATTCCATCTAACTAAAGCACTACTGGCTTCCCAGGTGGCGCCAGTGGTTAAAGAATCTACCTGCCAGTGCAGGAGATGCAAGAGACATGGGTTTGATCCCTGGGTTGGGAAGATCCCCTGGAGAAGGAATGGCAACCCACTCCAGTACTCTTGCCTGGAAAATTCCATGGACAGAAGAGCCTGGCGGGCTACAGTCTATGAGGTCTCTAAGAGTCAGACACGACTGAGCATGCAGAGTTGGACATGACTGAGCACCAAAGCGTTATTGAGTGCCCACTACATCTAAAGGTGTGGGTGGATTCATCAGAAATAGCTTTAATACAAAGCAAAATGAAATGAGTGTCATCAATGGGATGTTAAAAGTGCCATTTGGGGGTCAAAGGAAGAAGAGATTGTATTTATTTAGTGTGTTGGTTGATGTTCTAGGAAAAAGAACTTGAAGCAAAATCTCATATGGCAATACTCTATTGGTGGTGCAATCCCAGGGAAGCAGCAGTGAAGCAAAAAGGAGGAGCAAATGCAAGATGTTGCATTACCAAGCTGGCTGGAGCTTTGCAGAAACCCAGATGGCTGCTCCATCACATGGGCCATTTTCAGAGAGAGTACTCTGGACTGTTATCTGTTCATCATAGAGAAAGGAGAGGGAGCTCTTGCTTCTCTTCTCTTTGTCTTTAGTCAAAGTCCACTCCATGGACCCCAACAACCTCCCAGTTTTGGGTTGTGTTATCCAGCCCTCAGGGATTGTTGGGGAGGCCAGAGCCTCAGTGGGTCCAGTCTGTCCAATGCACAGACATAGTGGTTACCTGTAAGAGCCTGTTGGTCTGTGGTGGTAGCAGTGATGGTTTGCACTTTGTGATCGTAGAAACAAGATGGGGTGTTACTAAGATCAGTCTGGCTGGGATGTAAGACAGGTGAGTAAGACTGGGGGTGAGGAAATAGTCAGGCTTGAGTAAATCTAGGGTGGTTAACGTCCATAAAGTTAGTATTAGGAAAAAGCTGCCAAGGAAGACAGCATGTAAGATGACACATAAAAGGATGAATAGGATTTTGACAGGTAGAGACAGATTGATGTTGGTAGTAAGATTTGAATCAAATAAATACATGAACGTGAGAAAGCGGGATTGGCCGAGGGCCCAGTGTGTGGACCACTTTACTTGGACTATAAGATATGTGTAGAGGAGAAGTAGCAGATAATGTTGTAAATGTAGACTGTGGCTTGGTTAGGGAGAGCCTTGAGAGTAAGGGCTTCCCTGGTGGCTCAGATGGTAAATAATCTACCTGCAATGCAGGAGACCTGGGTTTGATCTCTGGGTTGGGAAGATACCTTCGAGAAGAAAATGGCAGTCCACTCCAGTATTCTTGCCTGGAAATCCCATGGGCAGAGGAGCCTGGCGGGCTAGAGTCCACGGGGTCACCAAGAGTCGAACACGACTGAGAAACTAACACTTTGAGAGCAAGTGTATCAGTCAGCTGTTGCTGTATAACAAACACAAGCATTCAGTGGCATGTAATGGTAGGCATTTATTTCCTGTATATCTGCTGATCAGCTGATATTCCTCTGGGCTTCAAATTGGTGGATTGGCTGGGTAACTCTGCTCTGTATTTGTCCATTCTGGGTCCAGGTTGAAGGCGTAGAAGGTCTATGGAGGAAGATCTTCTCATGGAGACAGCAGAAATTCAAAAGAGCTTGTCCAGCCATACAGTCAGTCGGTTAGTTCAGTCACTCAGTCGTGTCCGACTCTTTGTGACCCCATGAATCGCAGCACGCCAGGCCTCCCTGTCCATCACCAACTCCCCGAGTTCACTCAGACTCACGTCCATCGAGTCAGTAATGCCATCCAGCCATCTCATCCTCTGTCGTCCCCTTCTCCTCCTGCCCCCGATCCCTTCCAGGATCAGAGTCTTTTCCAATGAGTCAACTCTTCCCATGAGGTGGCCAAAGTACTGGAGTTTCAGCTTTAGCATCATTCCTTCCAAAGAAATCCCAGGGCTGATCTCCTTCAAAATGGACTTGGTTAAACGTCTCTTTTTCCATAGCTTCTGGGACTTTTCCAGCCCGTGAAACATTTTAACTCTTCATTGTTCAATAAATGTCACCTGTAGGTGAATCCCATTCGCCCAACCAACTTGTGAACATTTTCAAGTCTGGCCCCAAATCTTTTGCCTCTTTGCGTCTCTCATAACATCCGGTGTGGTTCTTGATACCAAGTAGATGAGTAACAAATATTGATGGATGGATCCTATATGCAGTATGTACATATTTAATGAGCTTGGCTGTTGGCCATCTTGCATGCATAAGAAGGTAGACTACTTGAGGTCTGTGTGGCTTCCACCCAGTTGCCCTGCCCTAGCCCTTGGATCAATAATTATTGAATTTTGGGGACTTCCCTGGTAGTCCTGTGGTTAAGAATCTGCCTACCCATGCAGGAGACATAGGTTCGATCTCTGTTCTGGGAACCAAGATCCCACATGCCAAAGGGCAACTAAGCCCACCTGCCAGAACTACTGAGCCTGTGTGCCTAGAACCTGTGCTTCGTAGTAAGAGAAGCCACCGCAATGAGAAGCTCAAGCACCGCAAAGGAGAGCAGCACCCACTCATTGTAACTAGAGAAAGCCCGCGGGCAGCAGCAAAGAGCCTGTGTGCTGTAACGAAGACCCAGTGCATTATCGTTAGATGCTCCCTGATTTAGAGGCTGGTGGGGGCCTATACAATTATTATCAATAAAGCAAGCTAAGGTCTTGATGTCTGCTGTACGTGAACCTGTGGGAGTGTGTGTCTGCCCTCTGCTGGGCTTCAAGGATGTAGCTGATTCCGGTCATCCCAAGGGCCTGAAGAGGCTGCCATTGTCCTGTGGGCTGTGTGTTCTTTTTTGTCCATTATGCAAATGAGATATGAAAATAATAGGCAGTTTTTTATTTCTCCCTCTGAAACCATGCAAATAGTGAACATATGGTTCTAACTCTGCCTAGGATAAAAGGCGAGGCTGATACTGCTTTTTTTTTTGGTGAGGAAGAGTAAGTGTTTCTCTTGCCACTTCTTAAAGTGATATCCTTGGGACTCTCCTGGTGGTCCAGTGGCTGAGACTTAGTGCTCCCAGTGTAAGGGGCCCAAGTTTGATCCCTGATCAGGGAACTAGATCCTATATGCTGAAACTAAAGATTCCACATGCTCCAACTAAGACCCAGGGCAGCCAAATTAAATACATATTAAAGAAAAAAAAAAACACCTTGAAAACAGCAAAAAGAAATAAAAAAAGTTTAAAATAAAGTGATCTCCTTCCTTAGAGTGCCGCTGACTCAGACGCTATTTTTGAAGCTTTGGGGTTATGCTTCTTAGAAGTCTGAATAAAAGCATTAGCTCTGCTTCCTCCCTATGAAAGGGAAAGTTGCTCAGCTGTGTCCAATTCTTTGGGACCCCACAGACTACACAGTCCATGGAATTCTCTAGGGCAGAATACTTCAGTGGGTAAGCCTTTCCTTCCCTTGCTCCAGGGGACCTTCCCAACCCAGGCATCGAGCCCAGGTCCCCCATATTGCAGGCAGATTCTTTACCAGCTGAGCCACAAGGGAAGCTCAAGAGTACTGGAGTGGGTAGCCTATCCCTTCTCCAGCAGGTCTTCCCAACCTAGGAATCGAACCAGGGTCTCCTGCATTGCAAGTGGATTCTTTACAAACTGAGCTATCAGGGAAGCCTTCCTTCCTATATTATGTGCTGCTGACTACCACCAGCGGTTTTGTTGACCTGGAATGTGACAGGCCAAAATCATGCACACTCTAACTTTATTCTTAGTATATTTCTATTGTGCCTTCTTTCTCCTTGCTCCATGCCTTCTTTTCCCTGGAGACCCATTGCTCCAGTATACTACCCACCAACTACTGTCTCGGACTCCATTACAACATGCATTTGGAATGGAAGGATTGTATGTTCCCATCCTTCTTATCCACCTTCTTCCTAAATTTAAAACTTACCTAACTTGTGCTTCATTCTCTCAGCTCTCTGCTAAGTCTGACCTGATTACATGTCATGTCATGGTTTTTAATGGCTTTGTGATATACTTTTTAAGTAGAATTTCCTAGTGAAATGCAAACAGGTGACTGAGTCACAAGATACTCCTGACATGTCCTTTTCAGCATCAATTTTATTCAGTGGCTGCTGCTGCTGCTGCTGCTAAGTCACGTCAGTTGTGTCCGACTCTGTGCAACCCCATAGACGGCAGCCCACCAGGCTTCCCCGTCCCTGGGATTCTCCAGGCAAGAACACTGGAGTGGGTTGCCATTTCCTTCTCCAATGCATGAAAGTGTAAAGTGAAAGTGAAGTTGCTCAATCATGTCTGACTCAGCGACCCCATGGACTGCAGCCTACCAGGTTCCTCTGTCCCCGGGATTTTCCAGGCAAGAGTACTGGAGTGGGATGCCATTGCCTTCTCCGTTATTCAATGGCAGGTGATTTTAAATATCTTAGAAAATTAAGATGAATGTTGATAAAATGTGAAATAGAAGGCAAAGTTCAAAAGAAAGTTTAAATTAAAGCACGAGACAATACATTTGTGCTCTTTGTGGGGTGTTCTGGGCTATGACTTCTACTCTCACAGGTTTTAACGCCTGAAAACTTTGGAGGTGAAAGCCTAAAACGCGTTTTGTAAATGCTCCCTGGCATAAATGCAAGGTTGTGGAGAAAAGCAAACCCAAAGGGTCAGGGAATTAGTGAATCAAAGACTGAGTCAGTCTTTATCCTGAGGCAAAGCAAGCAAAGCTTGCAGAGAAATTGCTGGAAGAAAGCTGAAGTCCAGCAAGGTGGATGCTAGAAGTAAAGCAGGAAGGAATAAAAAATTGCAGATTGGAAAGCAAAGTCAAAGTCTGGAGAACTCTCAGCTGAGTCTGTTGAATCCAGCTGCTCAGCCTAGGGCAGCAGAGAGCTCTAGCTTTCTCCCCAAGTGACTTAAAGGAATGCTCTTCAAGCTGGACACATATGTTCATGGAGGTTCACAAAGACTTTCTAGAGAATTTTTAAGGGAAGCAGTATCCATATCCTTGATTCATAAACATTTTCTCTCCTAAAATTTCTCTCTTAAACAGGCCTGTAGTGCTTCTCTCCTACCTTCTTATTTATAACTACCCTTCTTCCACTTTACAAAGTAAATGAATAAGTTTCTCCCATTCTGAGTCTTACTATGGGGCTCAAAACTTAAAGAGGACTAAATTGAGTTTTCAGCTCTAAGACCACAAAAATAAATTTTTATTTTAGATTATTATATGATTTTTGACCTATAACTCAGAACTTCAAATAGAGCAACACTGCTGTAACTAAACATTCATTCCTATCACTACATATATATATATGAACAAAGTTTATTATATATATATATATGAATCACATATTTATAAGAACAAAATTTCTTAGTGCTATTGTCTATAAAAACAAAGTATAAATATAATTGATTTTTACAAGATAATTTTCAAAAATGAAAAATCCTGAATCATACATATATGCAGGCAACCATAAATGCTACAACGAATGTGATGATAGATGAAAAACTTGCTATTATCTTCTAGAACAATGGAATCTAATGTTTGGAGTCATGTTTTCTAAAAAGCAGAAATTAATTGCATCTCTACTGGATGGAATTAGTTTACATTTTTTATGGACAAGAATAATTTTTATTACATTCAATATGTTAACAATTTGCAGAGTAGTAAAATAAACAGTCAAAGACAACCAAAGTCACATATAGAACCAGATAAATTCTGTGGGGGCAGGGATATCTTTCTAGACAACACACAGCCTTTTGTTGAAAGAAGACCCAATAATATTTGCTGCCTGTGTCAAAGTCTTTCACAATTTTCCTAAATGGATTCTAAACTATCTCAGTTTGCTGCTAAGTCGCTTCAGTCTTGTCCGACTCTGTGCGACCCCATAGACAGCCCACCAGGCTCCCCCGTTCCTGGGGTTCTCCAGGCAAGAACACTGGAGTGGGTTGCCATTTCCTTCTCCAATGCAGGAAAGTGAAAAGTGAAAGTGAAATCGCTCAGTCGTGTCCGACTCTTAGCGACCCCATGGACTGCAGCCTACCAGGCTCCTCTGTCCATGGGATTTTCTAGGCAAGAGTACTGGAGTGGGTTGCCATTGCCTATCTCAGTTTAGCTATAAGTAATTTTTATTTTCACATAGAAGCTCTAATTGAAAAAGAAACCAGTCTCCTCAATCTCATTAAAAGATGAAATTTAAAAAATTGCATTTAATAATTAGTGAAAATTTTAATATATTCATATTACTTTGATCAATTTTATATTAATAATTATAACAATACCTAAAGTCCAGGAAAAAAATTTTAAACTCATAAAGCCTTATAGTTTATCAAATACCTAAAACATAATGTACATATCTTATTGTAGTGAATTTTGATAAAGCATTTTTAAGCAAGTAAAATGTTAATTAGGGTAAGATCTTTTGGAGAAGTAGAAAGAAACTAAAATCAAGGAGAAAAGGGAGTGTTGTAAATATCCTGACATAAAGAATTGCTCATGTATTTAAAGAAATGGATAGTGGTGGAAAGTAAATTATGTTACTTAAATGCCATCTCATAAAAACTTACATTACTAACATGAGTATTTATTTTAAAATATTAATATTTATAATGTCTAATAAATCACCCTTTGTGATTCTAAACTTATGATGAGAAATTTAGATGTCAACTAAAGAAGGATGAAGGAATACATAGATTTTCAAAAAGTTTTTAGGGAGCATGCAAATGAAAGTTTGAAGAGGAATGTTTATAAAGAAACCACCTAGCATTCAACAGGAATATTAATATTTTTATAGTTCTTTCAATATAAAATGTGCACACAAGTAGCATCATGCTATTTTCCCTTAGTGCCAATGACAGACATTGCTAACTGATCACAGAATTCTTTGCTGCAGAGCCTGAAAGAGGTCTCAATATTTCAACACAGTACTTGACATAGTTACTACCAGTGGGTTGAATTGGCACAAGACTTAATTTAAAGGTTCTCCTGAAGCTTGGATAAGGCTAGTTTTGCTCTGATTGAAGTGTGACTTGGGTTTTTGGAGAACCCTTTCCCCATAAGTTGTTGATGAAGCAGTTGGATGAATCTCCTTTGCTTCATGATGGATTATTTGAAAATCAAAGTCCCACCTCTAGGATTTATGGCTAGAACCTGCTGCTCACTCCCAGCTTTCTGGGAAAAGGAGTCACATGACTTGGGAAGTCCAATACCCCAATCTGGAACTTGAGCCTCCGTCCCCCTTCCCAGCACTGGACACTTCCCTCATCCTCTATGGCTCAACTGCAAAACCAGAGGTTGAAGTAGTTCTTAGACATCCGGAAGTAGGTCTTGGAGATCCTTCAAGGGACAGTGTTTCACTGCCTGTATCACTGTTTGGCTTTGAAGGGAGGCTGGCTGGTGATTAAGGTCAGGAAAGACAGTAAGTTTTGGAGCTGGTGCTTCTCTGATCCTTCTCTATTTATGACAATAATGACACTGTTTCAGTGGTCCCAAAATTAAAAGGATTACTTGTCTTACTCTAAGGAAATGTCAAAAGACACACAAAATTATATACATTAAAAAATTATATACATTAGTTCTCTGGTTAAAATCAGATGCCCCATGAACCTCTGTTACTGTAACTTTTTTTCTGCTAGACAAGAACACCATGTGGGCACTCTGGAGCCCTGCCTATTTGGACCTGACAGCAGACATAGGAATCCAAGAATTGCTAGAAGTTGTGTGGTATTTTTGAGTGAACCTCTGATTAGATGTGCCTTATCATTAGTGGAATAAATAGGCATATTATGTCACTTATGTGCATATATATATATATATACATTTGCAAATATATATACATTTGTATGGGCTTCCCAGGTGGTGCCAGTGGTAAAGAACCCACCTGCCAATGCAGGAGGTATAAGGGACGAGAGTTTGATCCCTGAGTTGGAAAGGTCCCCTGGAGGAGGGCAAAGCAACCTACTCGAGCATTCTTGCCTAGAGAATCCCATGGGCAGAGGAGCCTGGCAGGCAGGCTATAGTCCATAAGTTTGCAAAGAGTTGACAACTGAAGTAATTTGGCACGCAGACATGCCATTTGTACAATGGAAACCAATATACTTTATTTTTTTTTAATTTAATTTAATTTTTTAACTTTACAATATTGTATTGGTTTTACCATATATCAAAATGAATCCGCCACAGGTATACATGTGTTCCCCATCCTGAACCCTCCTCCCACCTCCCTCCCCATACCATTCCTCTGGGTCGTCCCAGTGCACCAGCCCCAAGCATCCAGTATTGTGCATCAAACCTGGACTGGCGACTCATTTCATATATGATATTATACATGTTTCAATGCCATTGTCCCAAATTATCCCACCCTCCCCCTTTCCCACAGAGTCCAAAAGACTGTTCTATACGTCAGTGTCTCTTTTGCTGTCTTGTATACAGGGTTATTGTTACCATCTTTCTAAATTCCATATATATTTTAGAATAAGCAAAAGGCATCTTAAGTGCAAAAATCTCCCAAAGCATTGCCAGCAATGAAAAATTCAGAGATTGTGGTCAATTATAAAATGAATCTAAATGTGGATCTAAATATATAGACATAGGTACAAAAACTAAGTTGTAAAATGGTTTGAAAGATTAGACCCTAAATTCATGAGAATGGTCTTTTAAGTATGTGTGTGTGTGTATGTGTGTGTGTGTATGTGTGTGTAGTATGTGTCTAATTGTGTGGGGCATCTTGGGGACTTGGGAAAAGGGGAAGGCCAAAGAGTAGTCTATAAAGGATGTTGTATCTTTTATTTAGTTTTATTTCTTTTTATCATTTAGATAGTCACATGTAACATGGCTAATTTTTAATTGAGTGGAGAAACTATGGTCTTTGTTTGGTAGCTTAGTTTTTTAACTTTCTGTTTTTATACTTTTAAAAATACAAAATTTTTTTTTAAACCAACCCCTCAATTTTGAGTGAAGCTCTTTGTTTCTTAGACCATCATGTGTTGTCCAACCTGTTACCTGCTGCTGTCATCTTCATAGTATCTATTGGACTCCCTACCCTGACTTCCTATTCTTGTTTTCAATACTTCCTTTGGACAACTGGTAGTCTTTCTCTTGTAGAAGAATTGCAACTATCAGACTTTGACCCTAAGACTGAGCTGCTGGGAATACCTTGTATCCAGCTTCCTCTCCAGGAGATGGAGGGGCTCGAAGCAGGTGGCTGCCTGAGATTAGAGCAGTAAATCTAGGGTGCCTGAAAAAGAAGACTCTGCCAATGTGAGTGTAGACATCACTCCCTCTGGTACAGAGCTGGGTGCTTTAGGGCTGCATCTGGGGAATGGGACACTCTTGTCATCTAATGTCTGAAAGGCTGGTCTGGCTGTTTGGAATTAATGTTGCTTGGACCTTACAGATTTTAACTAAGTGCCTTCACCAAAGCCATCTGCAGAATGAGAGACGCACAGAAGGATGAACTGGGACTAAGATTTCTCTTACCAGTAATGGTTTGAAGAGGTGCTACTTCTAAGGGGCGAGGGAGGCTGCAGGAGATGACCTCTTAATGCACTTTCACAGATAAGGGATTTTAGAGTTGGAAGGGACCTTAATGGAAAATAAATTTGCCAATCCAAGCTCCTCATTATTCAAATGAGGGAACTTCAGCCAGAAAGGTTGAAGTGACTTTCCTCAGGTCACCCTGCCAGTTTGTGCCAGCCAAGACACTGGACATAAATATGTCACTAAAAAGACAGAACTTGTGAACCCGTCTATTACCATTACATCTTTATTTTTACTGTTATCGTTATTGTTATTATTAGTCAAAATTTTTATTTTATATTGGAGCATAGTTGACCGTGCTGACATGGTCTCCTTTGGTGTCTGCTGCCGAGGACTTTGGGCCTCTGGATGCATGCGGGGCTCTGGGACTATTGGGCTTCCCTGGTGGCCCAGAGGTTAAAGCGTCTGCCTAAAATGCGGGAGACCTCGGTTCGATCCTTGGATTGGGAAGATCCCCTGGTGAAGGAAATGGCAACCCACTCCAGTATTCTTGCCTGGAGAATCCCATGGACGGAGGAGCCTGGTGGGCTACAGTCCACAGGGTCGCAAAGAATCGGACACGACTGAGAGACTTCAGTTCAGCTCATAGTTGATTAACAATGCTTTGTTAGTTACAATTGTACAGCTGAGTGATTCAGTTAATGAAAAAGAATAGATACCATTGCATCATTTTTTTAATTTAGCATCCTCCACTGTGCCCACATTAGCAATGCTGTATTAATATGAACTATTAACTGAGACGTGGAAGCAAACTCATTAGAAAGAAGTGGACATTACAAAGATACCTGTTAAAAGGTTTTTTCATCAGTAAAATGAGAAAATTGCAGCAGATGAACTTTAAGTTCCTTTTTCCTTGAAAGTCTCTGAACTCATTGAAGATTAGAGTTGCTGAGTTAAGATACATCTTAGGCACCTTTGTGAGTGCCTTTGGGAACATTGGTTTGGAGTTTGGAGACCAAGTTCTACCTCTATCACTTATTCATCTGGTCACCATGGGTGATTCACCTTCCTAAGCGCAGTTTCCTCATCTGTAAACTGGGGATAATTGTGTCTTCCTTATTTGTCTTCTGGGTTCCTCAACCTAACTAAGGAATACTGAGGACGACTTGAGTGATGATTTTCTTAATTCTCTGAATCATGATACATGCATAGTACCGTGAGTAGGAAAGAAGTCAACTCATTACATGTTATGTGTATGTTTGTGTGTATGAAGGCATCTGTGCTTTAACCTTAGAGCATAGCTCTCTCCCAGAACCTTAGGTGGGAAGGGCCACAAAATATAAGACATGTACAATATGGTAAAAATGTAAGAGATTATTTTCCTTTGTATCCAACTCTTATTTTTGTTAATTCTGTATTCAAGAGAAGAGTGGGGTAAGAGTCTCATGGTTCCTCTATTCTGAGGCTGAGGTGGCATGACCTTGGTTCCATTGGGGCAGGTTAGGGATGGAAGCTGTGGAGTTATTAGCTCTTGGCTCCTTATCATTCTAATCAAAACTTCAGCTGTCCCGTAGTGGCTTTGTTCTCCTCAACTTCACTCCTTTCCATGAAGAACTTAGGCAGGAAAAAGCTAACTGGCTTTGAGAGTGGCTGGCAAATTAAGTAAGGCTCACAGGTAGGGATGGGAGACCTTTGGCTTGTACACTTCCTTTTACGAAGCCCTTAAAGCAAGGCCCTCTGACAGTCCTTGCTGTGGGCATGATCCTAAATTGGTGACTACAAAAATAATAAGTTGGATTCTGGTTGCCTGGGGAAAGGGTAGGGGGAAGGGATCTTTGGGGAGTTTGGGATCAACATGTACACACTGCTATATTTGAAATGGATAACTAGCAAGGACCTCCTGGATAGTACAGGGAACTCTGCTCAATGTCATGTGGCAGCCTGAATGGGAGGGGAGTTTGGGGGAGAAAGGATACACATATATGTATGGCTGAGTCCTTTTGCTGCCCTCCTGAAACTATTACAACTTGTTAATCAGTTATACTCCAATATAAAGAATTTAAATATTAATAAAAAAATAAGTCGGAGATGTAGACACTGCTGCTGCTGCTGCTGCTAAGTCACTTCAGTCGTGTCCGACTCTGTGCGACCCCATAGACGGCAGCCCACCATGCTCCCCCGTCCCTGGGATTCTACAGGCAAGAACACTGAAGTGGGTTGCCATTTCCTTCTCCAATGCATGAAAGTGAAAAGTGAAAGTGAAGTCACTCAGTCATGTCCGACTCTTAGCGACCCCATGGACTGCAGCCCACCAGGCTCCTCTGTCCATGGGATTTTCCAGGCAAGAGTACTGGAGTGGGGTGCCAGTGCCTTGATGTAGACATTAGTTTCTTTATAAATAAAAGGAAACTGAGGATCAGGATTGTTAAGCACTGGCTCAAGTAGCACTGCTAGTTCACTGCTGGTTAGTGGTAGGACTGCTGCCCGCCCCCACTTATCATTCACAATGCAGTTTGTGAATGGCGCCCCCTGGAGGCGACAATGTGATGGTGCTCCCTGGAGTAGTGCCATAGACTAAGAGTGGGAGTCTCACTCCAACTCCACGTGGCCTCAATTCTGTTCTAACAGCACTATGGCCCAGTGCTGTTCCTTCCCACGAAGGGCTGGTTCTAAATGGTTGATGAGTTGAAAGGGGGTGGCACTTACTTCCTATCTCTTAATCCATGTGTGACCTATGTGTGGAGCCTGGTTGAGCTGGGCCATTGAGAAACCCAGTTCTGAATGGTGGGGGACCTGGAAGACAGACTAGTGATTGGGAGCCTGGGGAAGGGGTAGGTGTTGGCTGTATGTGTATGTTTAACTGGAGTTCTGTCTGTTGTTCAGTCACTCAGTTGTGTTGGACTCTTTGCAACCCCATGGACTACAGCACGCCAGGCTTCCCTGTCCTTCACTATCTCCTGGAATTTGCTCAAACTCACGTCCATTTAGTCAATTATTCCATCCAACCAGCTCATCCTGTGTTGCCCCTTTCTCCTCCTGCCCTCAAATTTTCCCAGCATCAGGCTCTTTTCCAATAAGTTGGTTCTTTGCATCAGGTGGCCAAAGTATTGATTTTTTTTTTTTTTTTTGGGGGGTAAGTATTATTCATTTAATACATAGCTAGCAAAAACAAGTCTAAGATAAGAACAAGGATTTATCTTAAAGTTACTCAAATAAGTCTCAAGTTTTATTAAGATCTTCTATAAACACATCTATTTGCTACTGAAAACTGAAACAGCACATCAAAAAATTTTATTACTATTTAACACACTAATAATGCTCTGGTCAAACCAGCCAATGTTATCTTTACATTCCTTCCCAAGTTAATTTGTTTCAAATTCTTGATATTGAGTTTCAACTTCAGGGTTAAGAAACAGGCAATACCTGAGACTTAATTAATACTTCATGGTGTCAGATCAAAGTGGAATTAGTGTGTATTCAAGTCATTTCAATTCCAAGCTACATATAGATTCCTCATAAGTTAAAACTGTATTAAGGTAGAAAGAGATGCAAGTGAAAAAGACAAACTTACAATAAATATTATCAAAATATTGGTACAATCTTTCCCAGGCTGCTTCATAATGATCCTAAAATTACCAGCAAGAGAACAGTACAAGAATAAGGTTTATGACTCATTCGATTCCATGGCATAATTACTGTATGTTGTGTTGTAATAATTCTCATAATTATCATCAGAAGGATTTCTCTTAAACTGGCAATAACTACAGGTACACTGGAATCTTCGCACTCTTGATCGAATCTTAGTGTCTTCCTGCTGCTGTAGTTCTCTTTGAGAGTCAGAACGAGGAATTCCTTTGGCATAGCGAAGTCTGAGAGATTCAATCAGCTTTTGCATCCTGTACCTCCGCTCACTCAACACCGTTCTTACCCCTCTCCGCCTATGGGGTGTTTTCTCACTAGGTAACTGCCCAGTCAGTTGAGATGGGTATTCTGGTAGATATGGCAACTTGATACTAGGGTTGAGAGTCAAGTTACTGAGGTTTGTTGCTAACATTTCAGAGAGTTGAGTGGCAACCTGCATTGCCTGGGAAGCATCATCGATGGATGTTTTCAGAGACTCTAGGGTCCAGGTTGGGTTATCTTCTGATGAATCCATCGGAAGTCTAGTCACAGCTTGAAGCTCCTCCTAGATCTTTGGGTGCCAGGGGAAGGTGATGCTGTAGGCTTAAACTGCTCCAAAAAAGCCTGGAAGAACTATAGAGCTAAGAAAGAGGGGGAAAAAACCCAGGCTGACACGCCATGGTGAGAGAGTAAAAGTCTCCTGTTTCCTCTTAAAAACAACAGATAAGCCAATCAGCCAGCCTATTTTAATGTAAATGCTAATGAGTAAAAGGATAAGGTGAATGGGCGTAGTCCTATTAGGGGACTAACAGGAGAGAGTAATAATGCCCTCTGTCAAGTAGGGTAGAGATTTTATAAGGCGCCTCTGTGGTTGTGTCTTCCTGAGGTTGCCTGAAAAATCCATTTCTTTCAAACTCTGCTTGTAGATATGGCTGCTGGTTTGTGAACTGGGCTTAAAGTGCTAGAGTTCCCAAAGTATTGATTTTTAAGGAGAGAGATTAGAAAACCCTAGGATATTGTGTTGGCCAGAACTATGAGTCTCCCATGAACTGTCTTCCTGTCTCCATGTCTCATTATAATTTGTGTGTGTGTTTGTGTGTGCATGTGCACACGTGTATGCGATGAAACCAAAGTTCTGCACACACAGCGCATGTACTGTGGAGAAGAAGGGGTGAGTGCAAGAGGCACCACACCATGGTAACCATAGTAACCACTGGCAGAGTGGGTGCATTCTCTATGAGGTGGGGAGAGACTCATAAAGATGACACCCTCTTTTTCTGAGTGACCATGTGGAGCTTTGAACAAAGAACTGGTTGGGAGACAGAAGGCTTGAGTATTGGCTTGATTCACCTTGAGAAATACGCTGAACCTGTGTGAACCCCTTGAGAAAAAGATGAGGAAGATGATTCTCCTTTTGCTGGACAGACATGAAGGGCCATCGGTCGCACAGTTGGCCTGTGATGGAGCAGTCCGTACGCCATGCTTTGGAAGAGGAAATGGCCTGGGTTGTTTTGATCAGTCTGGTTTTTTGAAAGAAGTTTGCTAAGTAGAGGCCCCTTTCTCATCAAATCTTCACTGTCATATAGACTCCAAAACTGACATACCACATGGAGAAAAATTTCCTCTCCTGAAAATGAACCATTGATTATGCATTGCTCTAATTACATACTTCAATTTAATGCAACTAAAAAAGAGACTGTGCTTTGCTATGTAATCTACATGCTCATTAGAGATCACTCTCCTTGCAGTGTCTCACATTTAGATCAGACTTGATTTTGGAGATCATGGAAGGAAAGACACTGCGATAGCACAGATGTTACCTTAGTGCACTGCGTGGACCTCAGGGCTGTGATATCATATGCTGAGCACACCGCACTGTGCTCTGTATGCAGGGCTGGCTCCTGGCTGGCTCTTTGGAGGCATTAGTTTTAATCCAAAATGTCCCTTTGCTCTTCTGCAGTCAGAATTAGTTAAAGTTATTTCATAGGGGCATGGGAGCCTGAGTGAACAGCCTTCTGTTTAAGCTGAACTTCACAAAGTGTAGCAGGTAATTCCCATCTCCCCACCTGAAAAAGCACAAAAAATCCTCATGGTCTCTCCCTTCCCCTAGGTCATGGGCTAGGTCACCTGGCTGCCCTCTGGTGACCGCTGTTTTCCTATAGGTAATTCATGGATGGCCATGTTACCCTTCTGGACTGCTGTGGCTTCTGACTGAGGGGTGGATTGTGTGACTCAGATCCAACTAGTGTGTTCTTACTCCCTCTCCTTTTCTGGAAGTGTTTACAAGTGTTTGGTACCACTGTAGAATTATTTAGGAGTCATCCCGGTGGAGGGCAGGAGGACAGGGTAGACAGCCTCTCAAAGCCCATTTTCTTGAAGGGCTCCCTTCCAGACCTAAACCTTGGAGATGTGCAAGGACGTTCACAACTGCTTCCTGGCTTCTGTGGAAAATCAACAGAAGAATGCCTTCTTGAGAGGTCTCTCCAAGGCTCTTAATAATCAATTTAGTATCAATCTAAATCCCGACATGAACTGAGGGGGTGTCCTTTCCTCAGGGAACTAGTGGAGGGATTACCTCTGTGCCTTGGGGATGAGATCCCCCTTGCCTGGCCCCAGAAGAACATCAGTAATTCATTGTCTTCATAAGCACAGTGGCTCTGGGCAGACATGGCATCTGTTTGTGAGGCTGTCAATGGGGTCAAGAAAGCATATGGTCCAGG
Source organism: Bos grunniens (assembly GCF_055505025.1). Lineage (NCBI taxonomy): Eukaryota > Metazoa > Chordata > Mammalia > Artiodactyla > Bovidae > Bos > Bos grunniens. The sequence continues at coordinate 55,168,012 of NC_141180.1, forward strand.
TAGTCAGCTGCTGGGGTGGGAAAGTCTTAGCAGAGGATCAAGGAGCAGATGGATGAAATCAAGACAGACACATGGTCCTGCTTCTGACCTGTGGCTATGCTTGGGCTCACATGGGCTTGTGGAAGCTTTCACTGGGGACATGTGAAGCCTGTATTTTTTTTTCAATTTTTTAATTGAAGTATAGTTGATTTGCAACATTGTGTTGGTTTCAGGTATACAGCAAAGTGATTCAGTACTACCTCATAGGTTTGTTGTGAGGAATAAATGACAAAAATGGCTAGTTTTAAAATGTCTCCTGCTTTTCTCCAGCCAGGGCACTTGCTACATATGAATTATCCCTCTCTCTATCCCTCTAGAGCTTCTATAACTGTTAAAATAAAGCAAGATCTGAGGATCTGAAGACTGGCACTAAGCTATTCACTCATTCATTCATTCAATTACTTACTCCTTCATTCAACCAATACTGATCAAATTCCTACTATGGGCTAGGATTGTTCTAGCCACTAGAAACAATGCAATGGACAATCTAAGTCCTTGCCCTCAAGAAATTTACATTCTAAGTGAATACACACACACACACACAATAAACAAATGGGTACTATAATTAATATCATGCTAAATGCTATGAAGAAGATGACTAATAAAATGCAGTTACTAAAGTGGTAATGATTTTGATTAGGATCACAGTAGGAGAATCATGTTCTGGTGCTTTGGTTGGGATATTCTCCAGTATTCTTCTCTTTCTTATGTCTCTTATGGGAAGGGACACACTGATGAGCTTTGGCTGACCCCAGAGCCCAGAAGATCCATTGGGTACAGGTTGATCTGGAGACTCCTCACCCCCAGTTATTCTTTAATATTTTGAGGGGTTCCCCAAATCTGCAGCATGTCAAGAGTCTCATCAGCTCACTCTGGGTCAGGGGTAGAAGTCCCAGTCTTGTCCTGAGAGCAGGACCTTGGGGAGAATGTGAGCTTTCCGTTTCTGCACAAAGCGAGAAGAGCATCTGGGGTGAAGTAGACAGACTGGTGCCCTTTCCAGTTCTCTTGTGGGAGGAGGAGAAAGAAAATGGATTAGGAAAGAGGAGATGCTAATTCTTGATCCTTCTTCAGGAATCTGAGGGGTTATATTCATCGTTCATTGATTACTTGTTTAATGCTACTCTTCTCTAGTAGGTGATTAGCTCCTGAGGCCAATGACCTCATCTGCCAACTTTGTTCACTTTTGTACTTGATAAATGTATATTCAATTGAATGAGATTATTTATTCTTTATGGATATTACTAAATCAGAATTGCATTTGGAGACTGCAGTTATTCCATAAGATGTTTATTGGATGAGCCCTGTCATGGATTGGGGACCCCAGGAAGCAGAGTTAGAGAACGAGTTTAGCTTCAGGCTGTTTGTTAAGGAATGTTTATGTGTGTGAGTGTGTGTGTGTGTGTGTGTGTGTGTGTGTGTGTGTTAATCGCTCAGTCGTGTCTGACTCTTTGCGACCCCATGGACTGTAGCCCGAAGGCTCCTCTGTCCATGGAATTCTCCAGGCAAGAATACTGGAATGCGTAGACATTCCCTTCTCCAGGGGATCTTCCCAAACCAGGGACTGAACCCAGGTTTCCTGCATTCCTGCTGTTTACTGTCTGAGCCACCAGGAAAACCCTTATTAAGGAATGCTTTTGGCATTGACATTGATGGAAGGGAGGGAGGGAAAAGGGAGAATTTTAGAGAGTCAGAGGGAGATTTTTTACTCTAATGAGAGTCCAAAAGTAGCCTCAGCTGACCCTGTGGGGAACTTTGGAGCTAGAATACCTCTGCAGGGTTGTTCTAGTTATTTATTGCTCAGTAACATTAACCCCCAAACTTATCTCATAACACCTATGGATGGGAAATCTGGGCATGACTAGCTGTGTTCTCTGCTTCAGGAACTCTCACAAGGCTGCGCTTAAGATGTCAGCTGGGGCTGTGGTTTCACCTGAAGGGTTGGCTGGGGAGGATTTGCTTCCAAGCCCACTCCTGTAGTTACTGGCTGGGTTCAGTTTCTCCTGGGTTATTTGTTCATCACAAGCTATTGGTAAAAGTTCTGCCCTGTTCTTTGCTAAATGGGGCTCTCCACAGAGCATCTCACAACAGAGTGAGCATGCTAAGGGGAAAGAGAGGGTTCCAGCAAGAGACAGAGAGAAAGAGCTAGCAATATGGCAGTCATAGTCTTTGTAAGTTGGTCACAGAAGTAACATTCCATCACTTTGCCATATTCTATTTGTTGGAAGCAGATTATTCAGGGAGAGGGAATTCTACCTGGGCATGAGCAGATGGGGGTGGGACCACAGGGGCTGTGCTAAGTTGACTGAAATGGCCAGGCTTTTGTATTCCTGCATAGATCAGTCACTGGATGTGGACAATGTGGACAAGAGTGTGACCCTGGCGTGGTGGTGCCTTACTGCAGTAAAGGCAGTCCCTGGAGGCTGACATTGAAGGCTGTCTGCTGACAGTTCTTCCAGCAACTGGGTTAGGAAATCCTTCACTGAAAGGGGACGGGAGAGGCACGCTTTCAAATTCACCACCACTCCAGTCCACATTCAGACTGCGGACACATTCAGACATGTATAGGGTTTGGCTTCATAGCAGATTCTGTTGATCTGTGAGTGGGAGGAAGAATGGGAAAAAGGAAATATTTCTTTTTAGTATCTGTATTTACAAGGAATGATTCTGCTTAATCGTATTCCTCCTCTTTATTTTTTCCTTTTTTGACCCCTGGGTTGGAACTTTTTTGAATGCTAAGCAGAAACTCTACCAGGGAATAAAGTTATGCTGTAACAAGAAATATAAAAAAGGCATGAGTGCGAAGCCTCGGGCTGGGGCTCCTGCCCCTGCACCTCTCTCCGGTGAGTGTTGGAGGTTGGATCTCAGCAGGACAAGAACAGCACTGGACCTTGAGTTTTCCTTTCCCATCCTTCCCTCTTTATGGTCCATTTCACATCCCTTCTTTCCAATCTTCTTTGCAAACGTACACCTCTTGGACACCTTGAATTGTGGACTCTAAGAAGCCAGGGGTGCAAGGCACCTTGGTGTTTCTCTAGAAGCACAGCCAGAAATGGGGCTTCTTCTGCAAGGGTGGAGTATGCTCAGGAGAGTGGGTTGAGCAGTGGGTAACGCAGGTAATGATGAGATCTCTGTTGGCCACTAGCTGCAATCTGGTCCCACAGGGTTTTCTGGAGAACCACAGAGTTGATTCTGCTGGGATCCCAGGGGTCCAGCCTTTTGTACTGCTGTGTCAGCCAGTCAGTCATCAGCTATGGTGGGCAGAATGGGGGAGTTTGAGGTGGGACAAGGGGCTAGTCTCTTACTTGTGTGTGTAGGTGCTCAGTCGCTCAGTCGTGTCCAACTCTTTGTGACCCCATGGATTGTAGTCCACCCGTCTCCTCTGTCCACGGGACTGTCCTGGTAAGAATACTGGAGCGGGGTGCCATTTTCCTTCTCCAGAGAATCTTCCCCACCCAGGGATCAAACTTGCATCTCCTGCATGTCTTACACTGGCAGGTGGATTCTTTACCACTGGGCCACTTGGAAAGCCCAGCTTTTTGTTTGCTAGAGGACAATTCTCCTGAGAAGGGAGTAGATAGCGTTTACTAGTTGACATTCTTCAGCTCCTGGGCAGATGGATTCACAACCAGTAAAGACCCTGGGGTATGGGCCAGGGTGAGGCACTGATAGAATCCAGGACAATTCTTTCTTATGTTGAATCACTATCTTCTTTGCTCTGATTTTTGTTCCTAGGGCAAATTTTCTCTCATGGAATAACGGAAGGGACAGGGCTGGGAATCACATAGAGGCAGACTGGAATCTAATTCTCATCCATTGGGAATTGGCCATCTTGGATAAATTATTTTTAGCCTCAGTTTGCCTGACTGGAAAATGGGTATGAAAATACTTCCCTCATAGAGTTGTGGTAAGGACAGAATGGTGATATTTCTGAAATGCTTCTTGCAGTGCCTCCCCTTCTTTCCTTTTACGTATCCCCCTTGTAACTACACACAGCAGCCTCTTTCCCTCCCAGCACAGCACTTCAGAGCCCTGCAGGCTTAGCCTTCTGCTTCCTTTGTTAATGAAGCCCTTTCTTCTTGCTCATGTGACGACCCTCTGGTCCCTGCTGTGTGCTCACTGCTGTCCTCTTGATGAATTCTGGTTCATCACCTTCCTTCTTACAGAGTGGTACCCAGAACTGAATTCAGTCTCCTTCCATTGGCCTGACAGGTGGAGGGCAGCAGAACTGCACTGCCTTCTTGATCATAACTCTTAGAGAGGCTATCATAACTCTTAGAGAGGTTGCATTTGCTTCTGATAACTTTAGAGGCTGCCATTATGAGTAGATTTTTAGCTCTTAGGACATGCTAAAATATTTTCCTGACTCTTTCCCATAGTTCTTTGAAGATCTTCAGGCTTCTCCTCCATCTTGATTCCTCAACCAGGCCTCTGGGCTTCCTGTCAATCTGGTATTGCACATTTCAGAGCCAGCTCCCATCCTTCCGGTATATGTGTGTTGCAGCCCAGATAGGGAAGTTAAAATCAGAATCAGGAAGGCTTTACATTGATGACTTAATGGAATCCCTGGAAGCTTTTAAAATTAGGCAAATTGAATTTGGAGATCTGACTTATCTCTTAGAATCTCAGAGACAGGCATGTATAGCTTGTATTAACTCCCCAGGTAACTTACTCAGTCTCCACCTTGAGACTCTCTGCTCTACAGCTTTTGCTTCTGGAAATGAGAGCTTTCCTTGTTGTTTAGTTGCTAAGTCGTGTGTGACTCTTTGTGACACCATGGATTTTAGCCCATCAGGCTTCTCTGTCCAAGGGATTTTCCAGGCAAGAATATTGGCATGGGTTCCCATTTCTTCCCAGGGGATCTTCCCGACCCAGGGATCTAACCTGGGTCTCCTGCCTTGCAAGCAGTTTCTTTACCATCTGAGCCACCAGGGAGGCCAACTCCCCAGGTAACTTACTGAGCTGTTGTTTCTACCTTGAAACTCTGCTCTGCAGCTTCTGCTTCTGGAAATGAGAGCTTTTCTACTTGGGTGCTTGTCTACCTGCAGATGAACCAGATGTTGTGATAAAGCCCTGAAGCATCCAGATCTCTGCAGTGGCTCTAGAGCCATAGCTCTCTCTAAGGACAAGTGGCATTTCCGGTCTGCCAATCTTTGCAATTTATGTTTGCTCCACCTCCTTTCCTGACCACCCTGCTCCCACCAGCTGCCTGGAACCTGATGGGTGGGGGTGGGGTGGGGTGGGGAGGTGCTGCCTGAATACGCAGGCCTTTATCTCCCCCTTCTCCAACACCCTCCGGGGACAGACCTGGAGGGAAATCTCTCATGTTTCAAAGAATAAATCTGTAAAAGAGGCAACATTTCTTTGCTCTCTGTGTGTGGGCATGCATATGTGTGTCCGAAATCCATGCTCTGTGTGTGTATCTGTGTCTGCAGAGAGGAGAATGGAGTTGATAGCATTAAAGAGCCTTTTAATTTCTGAAAAGTGAAATCACAAGAAGGAAGGAAGCACTCAGGAAAGCAAGGAGTGGGGGCATCACACTGATGGAAGAAAGAGAATGGAGCCGAGGGAAGGGGCGTGCTGAGCAGAAAGCGTCCCCAGTTTGATCTGTTGCCCTGGTACATCTGCACAGTTCTTCAGCAGCCGTGCCAGGTCAGAACAAGCTGCCCTCCTCATTATTGGGTACTGTCTCTCAATTGCTTTGGGGAGGTGGAAGTGAAACGGGGTGGGGGGAAGGGGCAGGACATAACCTTTAAAAGAATGACATGGTCCAAGGACATGACACAACCTGATTAGAACCAAGTAGGTCTAAGATGGCAGTGGAGTTGACTTCCACTAGACTTAAAAAGAAATTATTATGTTTGGCTGTCCTGGGTCTTTGTTGCTGCATGGGCTGCTCTCTAGTTGCGGTGTGCAGGCTTCTCATCGCAGCGGCTTCTCTTGTTGCGGAGCACAGGCTCCAGGGCACACAGACCCAGTAGCTGCAGCTCCCAGGCTCTAGGGCACAGGCTTGGTAGTTGTGTGGTACATGGACCTAGTTACTCTGTGACATGTGGGATCTTCCCAGATCAGGGATGGAACCCGTGTCTCCTGCACTGGCAGGCGGATTCTTTACCACTGAACCATTAAGGAAACCTTCCACCTGACCTTGAGCCTCAGTGTACTCTCATTGTAACACAACAGCGAGCTAAATGACACACCCACAGGCTTGACCTTTCCAAGGCTGACCATAAAGGTAAAAAAGTGGGTGGTATCCCAATTCCTGGAAACACCCACCCCTTCCCTAAAATAACTGGAATACTCCTCCTACTCGTTAACCTATGAAATTACCCATCCCAATAAAAGCTGACGACCCCATACCCTCATGTTTCTTTTGCCTTCTGAGATGGTCCACACTTTGTCTGTGGAGTGTTTCTTTCTAAATAAACCCGCCTCATACCTATCACTTTGTCTCTCAATGAATTCTTTCTGTGATGAGATGTCAAGAACCTGAGCTTCATTAAGTCCTGAGACCAGGTGAGATCTCAGTTATAAGACCATGGGTTCAAGACACAATCTGAGTTGCTCATTCTCAGCAGGTACTCCTGCCTATCCTTGGGTGCTGAGCCCCCTGGCTAGTCCGTCACTGGACTTTGTTTTCTCAGATACTGTGTTTTATTTCCTGTCTATTGTCCAGAGGAAATGACCAGAGGAAAACCCTGGAGAAGATACTGAATCAACTTTAATTCTCCAAACAGTTTTCTGGAAAGTTGTGAATGAAAGCAAAACTCTTCCAGGCCAATAACCAATGAGTTCACTACCCAGCCCTAAACAGAGCCCAGATGCATGGAGATGGCAAAATCACTGGGCTGAAATCCAGTTCATTGGCTCTGGTTCTTGTGAGTGTGACTGAGATTGGGTGCAGTGGAAGTCAGCCAGGGGACAAAGTTAATTATAATGAGGGGGTCCTGTGGAAAACAGGGGACTCACTGTGCCACAGGATTGCTAATGACTGATCATGGACCACCCTTGATCCCTCATGATTGAGGGGAGAGGAGCAATATGGATTGAACTGAATTGAATTGAAAACCACTGAGAGTTCTTTAACCTTTTTAGCCTCCCCTCTCCCACAAGTGAATATGATGGAAGAAAGGCTCCAAAGGATCTCCATAAACATCATGGGTCTCGCTGTTTAATGTGCAGAGTCTGCAAAGAGCATGTATCATTTTAACAACAATTGGGATGTTTCTGCAACTGTGATGTCAGGCAGAGGTGGAGTGGAGGGAAGGATAGAGGGCTCATAGGAGGGAAGAATAAGGAGGTATTTTGGAGTTTATTGCTAAAGAGAAGATATGGGTTCAGAGACAGAATGAGGGACCAAAGGGGAAGAAGAACACACTTCCTGAGCGGGGAAGAAGCCAAGAGGTTCAATTAGGTTTGCAGAAACAGGGATTTCTGTCCAAACCAACAGATGGGCCACTGCCTGTGAGAAGGATCTTAATCTGGAGGCACAGGTGAGTAGATTGAGGCTCAGCAGCATGAGTCCTCACTTCCCCAGGCACAGAAGAGGCTGGCACAGCACCCTGGCTCTGCTTAGGCCATGAGAGAGGTCGGGCTGATGCACAGTGATGCCCCCAAACTGCAGCCAGAGCTGAACTTGTGGCCTACAAGAAGGGACACAAGAAAAACTCCCAGAAGTGTTTGTTTGATGCTTTAAAGCCACGTGATGGTGGCTAAGTCATGTGGTATCATATGTATTGTGCCTTTGTCTCAGCTGCATGGAATTGTGGCCTTAGATTCCATGCATGTCATGTCGAGAACACATGTGGAAAAAGTTATGAGACGCCTCACCCCAAGCATGTTGTCCAGGAAGGGTCACCTGCATTCAACCTTCTTTATTTCCACTTCGGTCCACGTTGGATCCTTGGGTGATGGCAAAATGGTATTCAAGGCAAGGATCAGAGGAAACATTATTGAAGATTTCTTCTGGCTTAGAGAGGCAGTTTTTATCCCAACTTTTATTCAACCAAAGCTTTTGCTGAGCTAACCTAATACTATTCTATTTATTGCTTTGAGTCTCATCTCTTTGTACTTCTTTCCATGGTCAACACCCAGGGTGCTCACTTATTACAGTGCCTGGTTCATGCCGTAATGTAAGCTTACATAATGTAGGCGCAGTATTGCCAAATCTTCCAATTTTTCAATAGCAAGTGAAATGGTGTCCACAAGTTAGAAATCACCTCTGGTTCATTCATTCACTCAGCAAACGTTTATCAAACACCTGGCCCCTTCCAGTTACTGAGGTACAGTGGTAAACAAAATCTGTAAGGTTCTCCATTTATGGAACTCATTCAAGAGGGGGAAACTGATATGTTTGTGAAGACATAGGTTAGCAAATCACCCAATGTATACTTCGGGATAAGGATCCATGCTGTGAAAGAACTTGAATAGGATGATGGGGTAGAAGGATGTGGAGGGGTGACTGCTCTGGAAAGATGTGTGATCTGCTTGGTGAGAAGGAGGCTGCCACATCCAAATCTGAAGGAGAAAGCCCTTCAGATACAGGGGGTAGAAGTAAGTAAGCCTCAAGACTCCATGTGTTCAGGAACTGAAAGATGGTGGAGTGGGTGCTGTGCACAAAGAGGATGGGAAATATGAGAAGGTTTCTGAGTCAACCTTGCCAAGCAAATCTTTTGCTATTTTAGAGTGTGCTCTGGCCTCCTTTAAAGGCTCCTGGAGGCCACGGGTAGACGGATCTGGTGGCTTCATGTTGCAGTGAGGAAGAACCTCGGAAGAGGGAGCTGGGAGAAGCCTGCTTGGGGGTTGGACACACTTTCCGTCAAGCGTGTGGACACTTTCTTCCCAAAACCTATGTCTCCACCTCAGGCTTGGTAGGTGTAGGGAGACAGAGACAGAAAGGCATTCCATAAGTAGACTGAACCTTCTGAATTAGTTTTAACGAGACTTTCATTTAGGTTTAGACACGTAGTCTAGTGGCTGTGGAGGGTCCAACGGCCGCCACGTTGTCTCAGAGGAGGATCCCATGGGCCTGGGGACAGCTCTGTTTTGTAGGCACGAGTGCCTGGCTTCTATTTTAGGGAGGTAATTTTTCCTGAGATGCTTATTATTTACAGATTCCAGATCACTGCCCAGTCTGCAAACCTATGAAGCCAGTTGGCACATGGGGAGAGCAGCTTGGGAGAAGCAAGCTGTAAAGCAGAAGTGTGTAAATCACCTCACCCAGCACTGGGGATGGTGCATTCAGGCCACAAGTCAAGCCCAGACACCCCCTCCCCCCACCCCTAGCCTTGGGGCAGAGTTGGGTTCTCTGGGCCTATGGTCTTCAATCAGGCTGTCTCTATCAGGGCTAGGTCAAAGTCAGTTAAAAAAAGAACTATTATAGAAAGGGTATGTTTGTGTGAAAATGTGTTGCCCTTTTTTCCCTCCTCCTATGACTTGTAGAATGTGTTGCTCTTTTCCTTGGAGCTTTTCTGACTTGGAAACAATGTGATTCTCTGAGGGAAGATTACTTTTCAAGCAGTGCAAATCTGGTGAAAAGGCAGATTCATTGAGGGTGTGAATTGTGGACTTGCTAACCATAGTCCCTTTTATTTTTGTTTACTTTATTTTGTTATTTTTCTGGAAGTATGGTTGCCTTGCAATGTTATGTTAGTTCCTACTGTACAGCAAGGTGAACCATCTATATACATCCCCTCTCTTTTGGATTTCCTTCTCATTTACAACAGTCCCCTTTAAAGTGGTGGTGTTTGAGGACTTATTGGTCACTATAATGAGACAGGCAGCCCCAGAATGTAAAATATTCCTATACATTTTATGGGCTCCCCAAAGAAAACTGCCTTAATATTTTATTTACTAAGTTCATTTTTCTCCCCACTGATATAATTATAAATCTGAGCTCTCAAGGCCCCAGGTTTAAAACCAGCCATTTAAATGTTTGTTCATCACATCCTTAGAGATGCCCTCTTCCCCCAGCCTCTTTCCTGGGCTTTTGGGAGATAATATCTTTGTCTATACTCCAATTCTTACTGAACTTTGAGGTATATGAGCCAACATATCCCCTTTGCCTGCTTGAGCCAGATCGTTGTTGTCATTTACAAGTCAAGGAATCCTAAAATTCATAGGACTTATCACCAAAGTGATGATAAATAAGATTGGCCTCCAGTTAGATGATTCAGAAGGCCCAGCAAGAACTTGAAGTATTGTTGCATATATTAACAAGATTTCCTTCCTTATTTTTGTATTCTTGGTGCTCTGGCATCTTTTGATACATTGCCTGGGGAGGGACTGCCCCTCTCAGGGCTGGCAGGTCTTAGCAATGGCAAAGGACTTGCCAGAAACAGGCCTTTCAAGTGCAAACTCACCAATCCAGAGCCCATCCTCTAAACTATCTCTTTTATCTGGCTCTTATACTCTAGGAGGTGATATACCTCTTTCCTGTTTATCCATGATCAGGCACTGGATAACGAGAGAGCCCTAGTACCCCAGAACCCATTGAAATTGTTCGAACTAGGCAATCCTAAGCCTACTTTGGCTTCCTGGGTGGCATTAGTGGTAAAGAATCTGCCTGCCAGTGCTGGAGATGTAAGAGACATGGGTTCAATCCCCTGGTTGGGAAGATCCCTCAGAGGAGAGGGCATGGCAACCCACTCCAGTATTCTTGCCTGGAGAATCCCATGGACAGAGGAGTCTGGCAGGCTGCAGTCCATACGGCCACATAGAGTTGGATACGACTGAAGCAGCTTAGCATGCACAAGTCTACTTACCCCGTCCTACTTTGTTTTTCTAGTGGAAGGCACAACAAAGTTCTCACCCACCCTTTCCCCTTGCTCCTTCTGCTCCCTGCTGGACCCTGGTTCTCCTCTGCATGACCCTGCGTGGTGCATCACTCCTTCCTACTAGGAATTGTGAATGACAAACTGTTTCCCCCCCACCACCCCCACTGGAGGTCATCTCCTGAGCTGTTGGCCTCATCATACTTGAAAAATAATAAAATCTGCTTTTCAAACACTGCCATGAATTTCAGATATTGCAGTAGGTATACTGTGGATGCCGGATAGTACCATTTTCATGAATATTTTGGGGCTAGGAGCAGAGAATGTCTGTTGTTAAATTCCGTTTTTCTTTTGTTCAGAGGGTGTTAATGAGCATCAAAGCCATTTATCCTGCAAAGATGGCATAGCAATAGATAATGATGGTTGGGACTCTGTGCTCTTCATTAGATTTTTTTTTTTGTGTTAGCTTTTTATTTTATATAGGGGCTTCCCTGGTGGCTCAGATAGTAAAGAATCTGCTTGTAATTCGGGAGACCTGGGTTTGATCCCAGGGTCAGGAAGATCTCCCTGGAGAAGGGAATGGCTACCCAGTCTAGTATTCTTGCCTGGAGAATCCCATGGACAGAAGAGTCTGGAGGATAATAGTCCATGGGGTCATAAAGAGTTGGACATGACTGAGCAACAATTATAGCTGATTAGCAATGTTGTGATAATTTCAGGTACACAGCAAAGGGACTCAGCCATACATACGCTGCTGCTAAGTCGCTTCAGTCGTGTCTGACTCTGTGCGACCCCATAGACGGCAGCCCACCAGGCTTCTCTGTCCCTGGGATTCTCCAGGCAAGAACACTGGAGTGGGTTGCCATTTCCTTCTCCAATGCATGAAAGTGAAAAGTGAAGGTGAAGTTGCTCAGTCATGTCTGACTCTTATGGACCCCATGGACTGCAGCCCACCAGGCTCCTCCGTCCATGGGATTCTCCAGGCAAGAGTACTGGAGTGGGGTGCCATTGCCTTCTCATATGGATACATATACATGTATCCATTCTTTCCCAAACTCCCCTTCCATCCAGGCTGTCACACAACATTGACCAGAGTTCCCTGTGCTGTACAGTGGACCTTGTTGGTTATCCATTTAAAATAGAGTAGTGTGTACATATTGATCCCAAACTCCATAACCCTTACCACCATCCTTACCCCGTGGCAATCATAGTTCTCTAAGTCTGTGAGTCTGTTTCTGTTTTTTAAATAAGTTCATTTGTATCATTGCTTTTTAGATTGTGCATATAAGAGAGGTCTTATGATATTTCTCCTCAGTCTGACTTACTTCACTCAGTATGTTGTTGTTGTTGTTGTTCACTCACTAAGTCATGTCTAACGCTTTGCAAACCCATAGACTGCAGCACACCAGGCTTCTGTGTCCTTCACTATCTCCCAAGAGTTTGCCCAAACTCTTGTCTGTTGAGCTGGTGATGCTATCCAACCATCTTATCCTCTGTGGCCCCCTTCTCCTCCTGCTCTCAATCTTTCCCAGCATTAGGATCTTTTCTGATGAGTTGGCTCTTCACATGATGTGGCCAAAGTATTGGAGCTTCAGATTCAGCATCAGTCCTTCCAATGAATATTCAGGGTTAATTTCCTTTAGGATTGACTGGTTTGCTCACTCAGTATGACAGTCTCTAAATTCATCAGTGTTGCTGCAAATGGCGTTCTTTCATTCTTTTTAATGGATGAGTAATATTCTAGTGCATATATGGACATTTAGATTTGTTGTATTTTGTCTTCTGCTTTTAGTGGAGGTGGCAGGGAGGTGGAAAAAAGTCTAAATAAGTGCAAATGGTGATGCAGAAGTCTTATGGCTCTGTTTTTTATCCTAGCAGCACTCTGAGGGTACAAACATGATAGAAACATATTATATCAATTTATTTCACAAATTTTAAAATATCAATTTTCATCTAAGGATTTTTTGTAATCGTATATGGTTTAAGAGCCAGAATAGTGCCATCATTCATCTGCTTCCCACCATCCAAGACTAAAAGTCCCACCATCTCCAAATCCTCTACTTTGTTCTATTTGTTGGTCTCTTAACTCAGTTTTAGGTCTGGGAAGATTAACAGGTCAAGCAGAGTAGGTAAGTAAGGACCTTTGTGTATAACTAGGAATTCTAAACACATGGTCACCTATTCTGGAGGGCTGAAATCTGGAATTCATTCATTTTCACATTCATTTATTTGTAATGAGGTGCCTATTGGAGATTGAATGTTAAATTTTTTAAAGCTGGAAAACTAACATTTTGGGTATTGCAAGAAGTTTCTGAATTATGTTTATATAAAGCCTCTGTGAGAGTCTGGGTCCTTGGTTTTAAGAAAAAGAAACCAAGGCTGAATAGCTTAGGCTGAAAACAAGTTATTTGAAGGATAATGGAAGGATATCAGCTCACAGAACTGACGGTGAAAGCTCACAGGAAAGAACTCAGCTCGTAGAATGGGCAGAAGCCCATCAGCCCAGGATGTGGGGTCATCATTTCAGGACATGCTGCTGTTGCTGGGCTTGACCGCTACTGGACACAGCTACCACCACTGGATGCAGCCAGTTTTGTGGAACCTCTTCTCCTCCTTGAGCTGTTGCCTTGCGTATTTGGCTACAATGGACACAGTGCTTGTGATACTGTGATTTATAAAAAGAAATACATATTTGGTTTTGTTTCTTGTTCTTGGCACAGAGCTCCTAAAACCCATGGTATTTCTTAAATGGTGAGAATGATAAAGGGATCTTTTACCATGTTGATGAGATGACTTTGGGAAATTCTCTAAGTAACTGAAGAAGGAAGGGGGGCTGTTGCCAGAGGAACAATCATGAGATTCACATTAAAAAATCAGAGTCTATTCTGGTGAGAACAAATTGATGCCCTTCCACGATGGTAGGAGTTTAAAATAAACCATATCTATAAGCTCGTCTCCTGGGGGTACAGTGCCCTGTAAGGATTCTGAGTAGGGTGTGGCTGGGGAGCTGAAAGAGGTTATCTTTCAGTTTTCCCATTGAATGAGGGCATTTGTCTCCTTCTTTAGGTTATGATGATGCTGATAAGATGGAAGAATACTCTGCAGACAAGGAGAGGCTCTTGGAGAGAGAGGTTATGACTGTAAGAGAGGAGTCCTTCGAGGAGGTGGTGTTAATTGCCCAGTCGTGTCCAACTCTATGACCCCATGGACTGTAAGTCTGCCAGGCTCCTCTGTCTATGAAATTCTCCAGGCAAGAATACCGGAGCGGGTTGCCTTGCTCTTCTCCAAAGGATCTTCCTCACCCAGGGATCGAATTGCAGGCAGATTCTTTACCATCTGAGCCACCAGGGAAGCCCCTGGAGGGGGTAAGTAGGGATGAACTCCGGCATAAAGTGATGGGTTGGCTAAGACAGGACCAGGCAGGACGATTCATTCATTTCAACAGGAGCGAGGGGAGAGCGGGTGGGTACAGTTCTTTCTCATTTTCTCCTGTTTTTTTTTTTTTTTTGCAGTGAAATGGAGCATGAAGTTTTCAACTAAAAATGGAGATGGGGAGAGGAGCTATTAGAGGAGATAATAGAGTTATTGAGGAGAGACAAAGTGGTGTAAAATAGTGTCTTGAAAAGCCGGAAAACCAATTTCCTATGGAAACATTGCATGATTGCTGGGCAGCTTGCTTGATCATGAGTTTTCCTCTGTGTATGTCTAGCTGTACAGTGCAGGCATGGAGCTGGAAGAATCCTGACTAACTCACAGAATCCGTGGGGAAACCAGGTGTGGGAAAATAGGCAGTAACCAATGGAGACTCAGCAGAAGGAACATGGAGGTCAGAGCGTGGCCACTGCCACTGATACATATGCTACTGCCCTGCATGTGGCTGTCAATGGACACTGTTGTCACTGGACTCTGTAGCCACTGCAGATGGGTTCCAGGGCTGTAAAACTTTGACAGCTACTACAGAGTTAACCTGACCTTTGTTCTTGGTGTTACTCGTTCATGATTTAAAGCATTGACTGGGACTGAACCAGGATCACCACTAGCCTAACTAAAACCTTCTCGTAAATTCCTCTGCCAGAGTTTTGTTATAATAAATGTACAAATGAGGAATGACTACAAGGTACATGATACATCCTGGAGCTAAGCAGTGTGAAAACAGACAGTGGCAGCCCTGGACTCCTGTGTGCTCTTGATTTGGTTGCCAAGGTGTGGAAAGGATGAGATCGTTCCAGTTTAGCATTTGTGGGCCTGTACAAGGGATTCCCTTGAACAGGGAAGGAGCTTTGGATCCTGGTCAGCAGTCAAATGAAAATGTCCAATACGCTTCCATAGTTTAGATGAGTCCTTTTAAAGACATTATTGAAGTACAGTGGTTTTCAATGTGTTAATTTCTACCGTATATTCAAGTAATTCAGTTGTACATATTATTCTTTCCCATTATGGTTTATCACGGGATATTGAACATAGTCCCCTGTCCTATAGAGTAGGGCCTTGTTTATCTGTCTTATATATAACAGTTTACATCTGCTAATCCAAGATTCCCAATCCATCCCTTCCCCCGACCCCTCCCCCTTGGCAACCACAAATCTGTTCTCTGCCTCTATGAGTCTTTCTATTTCATAGATAAGTTCATTTGTATCATATTTTAAATTCCACATATAAGCAATATCATATGGTATCTTGCTGACCCTGTTCATGATGCCAATTGTCTTGCTGTTCACACTTCGTGCTGTTTGCTGAACCCAGGGTAGGCAAGGTGTGAGCTAAGAAGCTGGAAGAAGATGCGAGGAGCCATAGGAACTGCAGACATGTTTATTCTCTCCTGGCTGGCACAGTGGCCATAACACAGTCTCTCTCCTGGCTGACGCAGCAGCCATAGAAGCAGCCACAACATAACCATAACGTAGCCATAACAACTTTACATAACATAACCATGATGCTGCTCCGGTGCAGCCCCATAGCCCCAATGCAGCAGCAGCCAGGGCTTACATGGTGAAGCTCATACAGGTGTACCACACACAGTAGCCTTGACCAGGTGAATCCCTCATGACATGCATGTGCAGTGACCATGCCATTTGGCTAATTTGCTCTTTCCCTACATATGGTATTTGTCTTTCTCTGTCTGAGCTACTTCACTTATTATGATAATCCCTACGTCCATCCATGTTGCTGCAAATGGCATTATTTCATTCTTTTTATGGCTGTGTAGTATTCCATTATAGGTATGTACCACTAGATAAGTACTTTTAATCAGGCAAACATAAAGAACAAACCTGCCCTAATGTATTGAAAGACACCTGAAGTGCCAAAGTAACTCAAAAAGAAATTCTTTAGACTGAGATATTCAGTCTTCCGTTCAGTAAAGTAACTTGAATGTGTCTTTAGCAGTTACAGTTCCCCACTTAATCCTGGATTTGGGCTGCCCTATGTTGAAACATTTTTATTTCTTCTTGGGAGATAAGGGTGTCCCAGATTTGTTCACAGAGGACTGGACTGGGCCAGGAGGGATGACGTGTTTGACCTTTCCTTTTCCTTACTCCAGAGGAATGACTATGAAAAAGGCCAGGCTTGGGCTTAGCCCAGTGTTACCTGGGCTATAGTAGTGAAGTCTGTCAATGGTCTTATTTAAGATTGAATAAACCCACATTTTGGGATTCTCAGATGGCTCGGTTGTAAAAAATCTGCCTGCCAACACAGGAGACGTGGGTTCTATCCCTAGGTCAGGATCTTCCTGACATTCCTGGAGAAAGAAATGGCAACCCACTCCAGTATTCTTGCCTGGAAAATCCCATGGACAGAGGAACCTTGTGGGCTACAGTACATGGGGTTGCAAAGAGTTGGACATGACTTAGCGACTGAGCAGAATGGAAACCCACATCTTAGAAATTATTGATAAATATACTTATTATTTGGGGAATAATGGGGGCCAAATTGCACCAAGCTCCTGAATAAGATGATGCTTCCATCGTCACTCATCCTGGGGTGGTAAATGAGATGGGAGGGAGGACTTTGCTGTCATTCTTTGTTTTGAAACTGGAATGGGGCCCAGTATTTGGGCAGAGAAAGGCATGGAGATTCTTACGAGGGTTGAGCTCCTACCTCACCTTTATCCCACCAAATGGAAATACCAAATGTGGGAAAATAGGCAGGGATAAGAAGTCAAATATGGCCAGGGGGCCTGGGGAGTATCCACCTGTCTGGGAGATGTGTGGTCACTTGGTCTCAGAATGGTTGGTAACAGATCTGTTAAACACTATAAACCTGCTCTTAGCAGTGCACTGGGTAACTCAAATGGGCATTCACACATGAGTTGAAACTATACGGAGTGAGCAACAACAAAAGATGGCAAGAAGTACACCTGGAGAATGACTGATAGAAGAGTTAGATGTCCACCAGATTCGTGGAACATGTTATTCTTCCTTGGGAATGCCCAGAAATTCCTTGACAGGAGGAAATCTGAAAAACTAAGGCATTACAAATCCATGGGATGTGGGCTTGAATTATTTGCATTAGATCTTTAAAGAAAAAAAAAAACAAACGCCATCTTGAAGGTGAGAAAGCTCAGAGACACAGTGGTGGCACATTTAATGAATGCATACCGTTATTGAACTTCTACCACACGACAGGCACTGTTTTTGAGCACATGATATAGACAACTGAAGAAGATATAGTTCTTATGCTCCCACAATGCTGGGGAGGAAACTAGGCTAGTAACTTACTAATCACAACTCATTGCAATTTTATATAAACATCTAACATGGGATCTCAGATTATCTTGCCATGGCCTGGGAGCGAAGGTCTCTAAAGTTAGGTCATACCCAACCTCTAAGAGTTAGATTTCTTCATCTTCCTGATCCTCCAGCAGATTTTCTGCAGCATTCACTTGGGCTGATACTGGCCATGGTGCAATGCAGCCACATTAATATTCTGGTCATACTCAGAGCTTCCCCTTGCCTGGCTGTGATCTATGGCTATCTGCAGCTTCAGCACTGCACTCACAGATGTACCTACAAAGAGGGTGACGCTGGACTGTAAGGGGACTTTCTACCCCCTAGAAGAGAATGTAAAGCAGCCCTGGAAATCTCCTTTGCCTCTTGGAGATCTTAGGAACAAGGGGCAGAGTTCAATATTAGGTCAGTGAAGACTGAGACCTGTGGATGGGGTCAGGGGGATGGTGCAATCTGTTTGTAGGATACATGTTTAGTTAACCTTACAAATGCATTCTAATACACAGTAGATGCAGACAAATATGATTTCATTCTGCTTCTACGAGGTACCTAGAATAGTCAAATCCATAGAGTCAGAAAGTACATTGGTAGATTTCAGGACCCAGGAATGGGGGTTGTGGAAGGGAAATGGGACTTAGTGCTTAGTGGGGACAGAGTTTCAGTTTAGGAAGGTGAAAAATTCGGGAGGCGGATGATGGAGAGAGTTGCACAACAATGTGAATGTGCTTAGTACCACCGAACTGCATAGTTAACTATGGTTAAAATAGCTTTAACTATGGTTAAAATAAAATAGTATGTTTTATATTATGTGACTTTTGGTGATGGTAAAGGTCGTTCAGTGGTGTCCGACTCTTTGCGACCCCATGGACTATATAGTCCCTGGAATCCAGACCATAATACTGGAATGGGTAGCCTTTCCCTTCTCCACGAGATTTCCCAACCCAGCAATGGAGCCCAGGTCTCCCGCATTGCAGACGATTCTTTACCAGCTGAGCCACCAAAAATACTGGAGCGGGTAGCCAACCCCTTCTCTAGAGGATCTTCCCGACCCAGGAATCAAACCAAGGTCTCCTGCATTGCAGGCAGATTCTTTACCAACTGAGCTATCATGGGAAGCCACAAAAAACAAAACAAACAAATAAACAAAAAAAAGAGACTGAGACCTGTGGCGAATTCTTCAAAGGCAACTTCCCTAATTTACAAAAGATAATAGCTGTCATTTATTGGGTCCCATTATGCTGGAAAGACTAAGGATAGAAGGAGAAAGGGGCAGCAGAGGATGAGATGGTTAGATAGCATCACCACCACAATGGACATGAATTTGAGCAAACTCTGGGAGATACTGAAGGATGGGGAGCCTGGTGTGCTGCAGTCCCTGGGGTCGCAGAGTTGGACACAACTTAGCAACTGAGCAACAATAATGCAACAGATGCTTTTCATAAGCTATCTCATTTAATCCTCAACAATGCTGCAACTCCATGAGATAGGTGAGGAAAACAAAGACCAGAGAGTTTAACTGAGTTGTTCAAGGTCACAGCAAAAAGTAATTAAAGAAAAATCAGAATTAAAATCTTCGTATTTCTGACCCAATGCCCTGAGGCAGTGTTTCTAAGCCAGAGCTTTAAGACTGGGAGGATGCTACTGGATCTAGTGGGTAGAAGTCAGAGATGCTGCTAAACATCCTAGAGTGCCCAGGACACTCCCCTGTTCTGGGTTGAATTGTGTCCCTCTGAGAAGTTATGTTAAAGTGGTGACTCTCAATACCTCAGAATGTGACTTCATTTGGAAATGGGATTGCCACATATGTATCATTATATAACTAATATACTAATATTATATATATAATATCACGTATGTGTTACTTATATATATCATATATAACTAACTCTATGTATCATATATAATTCATTAAGACAATGTCATGCTTGGTTAGGTGGACCTTCTAATCCAGTGTGACTGGACTACCTTACTCTTATAAGAAGATGGCCATGTGAAGATACAGAGATGCCTGTACAGGAAGACAGGGAGATCTGTAGGAAGATTGAAGTGACACATTTCTCCATGCCTTGACAAGCCAAGGAATGCTAAGGATCGCCAGTTGTCAACAGCAACTCTTTCTATGAGAGAGCCATGGAACAGATTCTTCCTCCCAGCTTGGTTGGTTCTTAGAAAGATCCAATCCCGCTGACCCCTCGATTTTGGATTTTTGGCCTCCAGAACTAGGAAAGAATAAATCTCTGTTGTTTTAAGCCACCCAGTTTGTGGTATTTTGTTACAGCAGCTCTAACAAACCAATACAGACTTGCAACAAAGAATTATCCAGTCCAAAACGTCAGTATCACCACATCTGAGAAACCTTGCCTTGAGAGAATGTTATGCTTCCCTGCTCTTAACAAGTAACAAGCATTCCTGACTCCAGGGCCATGAACATTCTACGGCAGGTTGGGAGCACTTAGGCCTGTATCCAGAATGCGGGAGAGGAGGCTGTCTCAGAGAGTAAAAGCCTATCTCTTAAAAGGTTTAACACAGTTAGTCCATCTGGCAACTAAATTAGCCTTGATCCATGTCAGGAGTGAGTGGTCCTGGCTGGAGCTAAGCTGATGGATCATGATACTATTTTCATAGAACCAGACCCTGGGTCTCTTCCCAGCCTGAGCTAAAAATCTCTGGCTTTCAGGACTTGGCTGGGTGGTCTGAAGTTTCCTTTGCAATGTCACATTCTATTTTATTAGTCTCTGTTTTTCCTTACAAGGCTCAGGGCTGTGTTTTACTCCATAGCAACAGTGGTATTTCTTGAGAATTGGAAAAGAAAACATTCCTCCAAATTGTAACCAGAAAAACAGTGTGGTGGGAAGACCAGTCTTCCTCAAAGCAAGTGAAACAAGCCATTGGTGCAGTTTGCTGATTTTTTATCTTGAGAAGTGTTATTGCCACAAAATGTGTCATCTCGGAGCCTAGATAGCATGTTCATCTCTTGGGATCAAACCCATTTCATTAATGAACCTGGCATCTGCTTTGGTTTCCTCATATGCTGAGATAGTAAGTAAGTTGGATAATAAAGACAATGTTTCTGGCTTGAGCTTAGTGGGGCCTACCTCACTCTTCAAGTGTGAATATTTTAAGTGATATTGTGCATCCAAATTTGCACAAAATGCAAAACACAGAACACCTGCCTCAAATGGTACGTAGCTCACTTGTACACGGAAGCCAGTACCTCTCAAAAGTGGTAAAGAGACTTTAAAAATGAATTCTTTTCATCTCCTGAGGATACTTGGAGGTTGGTATGATGGTTCTAAAATGAGCTATGACTCATGAGAAATAGAGCAATGGTCAATGAGAAATAGGCCTTCCAGGAATGGCACTCCCAGATTCCTTAGGGAAAAGTGAGGATGACCTTGACCCTGTTAACATACACTGTTTGCATTAACAAACTGCTTGAGCTGGCTTGCCCAGGGCAAGACTGTGTCTTCTTCTCATTTTGTGCACCCCTCTTCTCTATCTACCCAAGGTCCCTGCGTCTAGTCGGCCCTCAGCGATGCTGTTCATTGGCACGGAAACCAGTATTGGGAATGCCTTGGCATTTCCTTTGCTCCTTCTGGGTCCGTCTTCCAGCATCTCGATGCCTTAGTGTGTTTACTGGAAATATAGATGAGAATGGGAATCTAGGCAGATTTACAACAGTGAGATACTAAGGGGATGCCTTCTAGTATCATGACATGCCATTCATTCACTTGGGCCAATTTTCTCCTGAAATGTCCTTTCAAGAAACTTGACACCCTAATGCTGTAAGATATTTGCTTTTACTCAGCTCTCATAATAGCAGGTTTTACATATCAAGAAGTATTGAGATGACAGCCTAGAGAACCAGATTAAAGGCCCGGCTTTGTCACTTACCAGCTGTGTGACTCTGGGGAAGTCACACAACCTTTCTAGACTTTGGTTTGCCCATCAGCCAAATGGGAAGGGAGCTTTGTGTTGCCTGTTTTTAAGGATTCTGTGAGTAGCACATTTGACAATGCATCTGAGAGGGCTTTGAACATATCAAGGCAATGTTTAGTGGTCAAGTATAATTATGAGTTGAGAAGTTTCATAATTATGAGTCAACTCAGACTCACTTTAAAATTTTCATGATTTCATGTGACCGTTTTCCTTGTTGGTCCTGTTTTTTTTTTTTTTTTTTTTTTATGGAACAGATAACAGTTTCTTGTGCAATCTGATTGTGGGCTTTTGTTTTGTTTTGTTTTTGACTTTATCCTGCTTGCTCTACAAGCAATCTGGTTCCAATTTTACTATCTTGAGATTGGTTCTTTGGGTGAACATGTTTAGTTCTCATTGTCGTTCATTAAGCTGAGGACAGTGATTTATAAGATACACAGTTGCCCAAGGCTCAGCATTTAAAAGTGCCACATATACTTCTCCGTTTTGAGGTAATGCCTTGGGTTTGTGCCTGGGTTTAATTTATGTTTTAAAACCATGTTCGTTTGCAGCATTTGGAGGCATATTCATGGTTAAATCTGCAGCTGCTGTGGAGCAATGAGGATCACTTGTGAATGAGGCGGTTTCTAAACTGGTGCTGGGGTTTCTGGTGTTAAGAAAGTGTTGAGACTGGGGTGGTGGGGTGGGCATTGCTGTAGCCTTGGTATTTGCAGTCTTCCTGCTAATTCAGAAGATCACTGCAGTATTGCTGTTTGCATCTGGAGGAACTATGTATGGATTTTTTCTCCTTGTGAAAATGTGGTGTCTTTCTCTCCTCCCCAGTCCTAATTGAGCTCATCTATCTGCTTTCCTTTTGGCACCTCGTGGCCGATGGTCTCATCATAGTCATCAGATTGTCCTGCCTTCCATCCACACCATCTCTTCTATCCTCTGATCTTTCAAAGTGTGGGATTGTGAGCCAGAATGGGGGAGCCACCTTTTGGGGTCCTCAGTGACCCTGGGGCATGGACCTGGGGCAGGACCACAAGAGGAAGCAAAGGTGTGACAGTGTGGCTGCTGTGCCTTGTGGTCAGGGGTGCATGGATCCCCTGCCCAGGTCCCCCTCAGAGGGCAGCTGCGGTGGGCGGGGGGTGGTTCTCTTTTCTCATTTTGACTGACATCATCTTTAGCCCACCAGTATGGCTAGTGGGAGGCACTGAATAATTGATATGGGACCACGTCATTCACACAGGGATTCCCAACTTCTTTATCCTATGACTTCCCTAGAATTTATTTCCTGAACTTGAAGAGTCTAGATCATTCACCCATGCATGCCTATCTGCAGGTACAGAAGTTTTGGTTGATTTGAACATTGACTGAAATATGTACAGGAAAATGTACAGGTGCTACAACATACTTGGAAATAACAAACAGAGATTGGCATTATATTTTCACATGTAATCCTTCTTTCACATAAATTATCTCCACGACCTTGTGAGTTAGGGAGGGTGTGAATCATAATGACCTTTCACAGCCAAGAAATTAGAGGCTCAGAGGGGACGAGCGCACTAGTAAACAAAGGAACCGAATCTCTACTTCATTTCTCTCATTTCATCAGGGTGCTTTCTTTCATGCCGCAGGATCTTGGAATTGTTGAACCATGGGAAAGAAGCGAGAGGGTAAATCAGACAGAAGCTAGCAATTTTAATTCCAGTTATGCTTGAGTCAATTTATATAATTGGCTATGTTGGAGGCCAAGAGTTTTGTTTCATGTTATATTGGGAATTCCTCTTTTTTATACTTTCTGGAATAGTGGCGTTTTTTTTTTTTTTTTTTTTTCAAGGTAGAAGACTTTCCCTTTGGCCAAATGAAATCTGGCATAAAATCCCAACATATAATACTTAAATTGAATGGCTGAAATTGAAGCAAGTGTGAAAACTTGCCTGTTCCACCTCCTCTTGCCCTTCAAATTGGCCTGGAGACACCTTTGAAAGCTTGAAGAAAGAGGATGGAGCCTTTAGGTCAGAGGGGCTTTATTCTCTCTCTTTCCTTTACTCCTTAGTTTTTTTTTTTTACTGATTTATGCTTTAGCTGTTTTCCTCAAAGAATTACCTAAAGACCTCATGGCACTTTCCCATCTTGCCATTAGCATGTGAGGAGGCTGCTTTCATGATCCCAGCGAAGGCACCAGTAGAAAGACTGGTGTTACGAGCCTTGTGTTACTCAACTGATCTTTGTTTCTCTCACAGTCAGAACACAGAGGGCACAGCTTATGGGCCAAGGACACCCCAATTCTCAAGCAGCTGGTCAACCAGTCAAGCCCTTGAACCTATTCTGAGCAGTCAGCGTCTCTCTGGGCATCATGTTCTTCTGAGTCAATGGCGCAAAGCACCGAACCATGATGCATGGTCCTCCAACTGAGTATGGGCTATGGCTGCATTAAATGTCTTCTTGCCACCATCCACAGTGGGAGAGTCTATGTACATTCTGAGGATTAGTGCTTGCATGCTCAGTTGCATCCGACACTTTTGGGACCTCATGGACTGTAGCCCGCCAGGCTCGTCTGTCCATGGGATTTGCCAGGCAAGAATACTGGAGTGGGTTGCCATTTCCTCCTCCAGAGGATCTTCCTGACCCAGGATGGAACCCACATCTTCAGCATTGGCAGGAGGATTCTTTACCATTTCGCCACCTGGGGAGTCCTCTGATGATTAGTGCCCAATGCTAAATGATCTAGTCATGGCCCTTCTTTGCATAATTGTAACATTTCTTGAAAGTTTTAGTAGGCCCTGTGAGGGCAAAGAATCCCAGTAAATCCATATATTCAAGAATCAATACCTCCCCTTGAGCTGGTGGTCTTCTGTGGAATTGAGAAGGAATATCACACCTTATTAGCCTTTATGTAGGTGTTTGGGCTCCCTACCTCTTCTCAGGGTGGAACTTCTCAGTAGAGCAATCACTGGAAATAAAGATATTCTTGCAGACTGTTGCTTGTATGATTTTTGTTTTATCTCATCTTGTTTCAACATCTCTTGCTCGAGGGCAGCAAATCCAGCCTTCTCCTTCTACAGGGAAGGTCCTGACATGCACCTGAACACTCTTCACCCCCTTTCTTAGTTGGGTATGGATTGGATCTGTTGAGACAGGTTGGCCAGTCCTTTTCAAGTAGACCCCAGGGCTCTTATGAAATTGTACCGTATTTCTCACTCCTGGAGCACACGATTAAACAAGTAGGAGCCAAGCTGTGCCCTGGAGGAGGTGGCTGGTTCCACTTGGGTCTTCCATTCTGAACTGTGTGCTCCAATTCAGTTTTATGCAATAAATCTTGCATGCTGGGACTCTTAGGCACCGTCACAGTTGTAATCAGTAGTGTATTTTGTTCTCAAATGAGCTGTTGGTTCCTTCTGAGTATTCTCTTTCTGTTGAGAATTCTAGGGGGAAAGAGTGAGAAGTGTGATTCATGCATGAAAAAATCTACCTCCCACCCTAACACTGTAAATAACCCAAGTGGATTCTAAAATTCCACACCCTCTGGGAACCATTCTCTTTGTTGCTGGGTTTTAGAATTCAGATCACCTTCAGTTATTCACTTTCAATTACTCTTTATTATTGCAAGGAATGACCACAGACAACCTGGGTGGGGTGTTTCAAACTCTGTCCGTATTCTCCAAGCTATCCCTCTGATACTGACAACTGAACTTCCAACTCCTAGTTCCTTAAGGGCATGCGGTAACCTTTTAGTCATCAGATCCACCTTCCACTCTTCTTTGTCTCACTAGGTTTAGAAGCCACGGCTATTTATGAAATGGCTACCTCAATCAAATTTATGAGTAAAAGCGTAACATCCAGGTGAAATGATCTAGTCATCTCAACCAGTGTAGACAGATAATCAAGGTCATTTGGAATAAGTAGGCAATATTCCTTTCCCTCACAGTTGTTTTTTTGACCCATCTAAGTCATCCTTCTTTGAAAACTATCATCAGTACTCTTTCACTCAAGCAGCAAATACAACAAACTAGTGAGATTGGAGTCTCCTTAAGCCATGAGAAGAGAAGCAGGCATGGCCATTGCTGGGTCCAGACTATATTGTCAGGATGAATTCCTGGGGTGGAATGATGGGGGAGGGAGAGATACTATGAGCTCTCTCCAATCTTTAATTTCTGAACTCTCTCAACCTTTAAAGGAATCCTCCATCTGAGAAACTTGTCCAGTTCTCAAATTAATAAGGGCAGCTTTCCCTTGTTTGTGGAGTAATGAGGTGTCTGTGGTTCCTCCTTCCAAAGTCCCTTATGTCCCTGGTGTGGTCACCCTGTTCCCCTCTCATTAGGTTCCCAGGGACACCTTCCTCTCTCTTTTCCCATCTGTCTGAAGAGGCTCCCATATCAACCTTTACCCCAGTGATGAGCTGCCTCTCTTAGGGACAACTGCATTTTGATTTTGGTTCTAATTATGGGTCCACTGACCTTGTGCCCAGTTATACTGTTGCCTGTAAGGGGACTTATCATTTTGGGGACATGAAGGATACTTTCTTGGAGTCTCCAGCATTACCACAGCATGTCATGTCATCCGTTTTGGGGACAGCATCTCCCTAACACCTCCTTACTCCATCCTCCCCATGGCATCTCCAAGCCCACCCTGAACTTCTGGACCCCAGAGCAGCACTGGGCATCACATTCCTTAAGGCTGTGTGTACTTCATCAGGAAAGCCCTGATCCCAATCTCCATCTGCAGCCCTGGTGGATTTTAGAATGGCCCGCCTTGCTATAGAAGCAGCCCAGAGTTTCCTGGGGAGGCACTAGCTGATGTGAACCGACATCTGTCTTTCTGTCCTCGGGGCTTTGTGGCCATAATGGCTCCCTCGTGGGACCCTGCCAGCTGCCTCTGTCTGTGGGAAGCAGCTGTGTGATCACTGACCAAATTAAATCCCCGGGAGACCAGATTTATAGGCAAGAGAAAAGCAAGTCAGAGCTGATTAGCTCTGTGCAAATTGTCTGTCCCCCAGGCTATGTTTCTCTGGCCTGCAATGGAGGCATGCATATGCTGACCAGGGTTACCAAATGCGTACTCTACTTTAGCTGATGGATGACTGATGCTGAGGTAGATAGTGACGCATTTTGGGTTTCATCCAGCTGAGGCAGCCCCAGGTAAATGGAAGGACTGGTCATTACTGTGATTCTAATAGTGAATGCATCACCAAAACTCTAATTCCGTCAGCCCTCTAAGCTACTGACTGCAGCTGGGCTAATGCATTGCCTCCAAGGAGCGTCTATTGATGTGCTGCGGAGGAATTAACTTTGACGTAATGGAATTTTGTTTTCACCACTGCTCATAAAAACAACTGCCTTGAGCAAATGAAAATGTGTGTGGCAATTTGTGTTTCCAGTAATGACTGTGGATGGACAGAGGGTTCTTACTGAAGGAAATGGCATCCCTGCAGACCGGGGCAGGCTGATGAATGATTAATGAAAAGCAGTGCTACCAAGATGCTGGCTTTAGAGAGATAAGACAGGATGATGGGGCAGGCTGGAGGGGAGGGGAGGCGCCTGGAAAGGTGTGTTTCAGTTGTGGGCAGGATGACAAGGATAATTTTAGGGGAGAACGACCAGGGTTAATGGCCCTGGAACTAGAAGAGGAGGGGCTTATGTGGAATCTTCCCTCTTCTTGATTCTTCTCGGAGACCTTGACCATCCCTTCGAGGACAAAGGCACAATGCCTTCCTTCAACACTTCTACCCCTTTGCCTTGTGCGTCCCCACATCCACCATTTCTTCTTTCAGAGGTTAACTCTCTGGGCTCTGTTTCCCTGCAACGTGCATGCTAAATCACTTCAGTCCTGACCGACTCTTTGTGACCCTATGGACTGTAGCCTGCCAGGCTCCTCTGTCCATGGAATTCTCCAGGCAAGAATACTAGAGTGGGTTGCATTTCCTCCTCCAGGGGATCTTCCTGACCCAGGGATTGAACCCTTGTTTCTTACATCTCCTGCACTGGCAGGCGAATTCTTTACCACTAGTGCCACCCGGGAAGCCCTTCCCTGCAACCCCGCCTCCCATTCCTCTTATTCTCTACTAACAAAATCCTTAGGGCCACTGCCAGTTTGATCATTACTACTTACTCATCTCTGGGTGATAGTAAGTTCCCTGGTGAGCCCCATCTGGACCCCCAGATTCTAACTCCATTTGCACCTCCCCTCAGTGTTGTTCCGGTAAGGCCCTCATATGATGTCTGTGCTTGGCCTGGCCTGCAATTTGGTATCACAACAGAATTCTGTGGCTGTCCTCTGAGTTTCCATCTGTTTCACCCCTGGCATAGTCAGGTGTTCAGAGAAGGAATTTGGGTTACTTTTGGATATACTTTTTAAGAACAGGATTCTCTGTGTCAGGGTCCCCAGGGCTGGGGTCTTTGGTCCCTGTACCCACAGACAGGGGCCAGTAGGTGCACTGGGATGAAGGGATGGGCTGAAATCCTGAGGGAGCTGTTGTCCTCAGTTTTGAGCTTCGAGGAGTCGTGTGTAGGCTCACTACTTCTGCTTCCACATTGGTAGCTTACTGGAAGTGCCTTTCACTGGGAAGGGAATAGAGTGGCTGATTAATAAGAGCATGAGCTTTGATGTCAGACTGAACTGGATTGAGCCGCAGCTTGGACACCTATTTGCTGAGTGACCTTAAGTAAGTTGCTTAACCTCTCTGTGGTAGATTAAAGATGGCTGGAAACTCTCTCACACTCTCCTGTCAAAAGAAGGGGTCTGTTTTTCCTCTTGAATCAGGACTGGTCTCAGCCTGTTTGACCAATAGAATACATCCAAAGTAATGCTAAGCCATTCTAGGACTAGCCTTCAAGAGGATAAGCAGCTTCTACCTTGGGCTTCTGGGGCCCTGAGTTGCCATGGAAGAAATCTGAATACCTGTTGGAGACAGAGGCCACGTGGAAGAGACCTGTGAGCACAGAAGCCATATTGAATCAAGCCTGGGCCGGGCAAGCCAACTCAATGAACTGTGGCTGCAACTGACATCTGACTGCAACTTCCTGAAAGACCCCAGAGAGAACTGTCCAGCTAAGCTGCCATCAACTTACGTGACTGTGAGAAATAAAAACCAGTTGCTATTTTCAGTTACTGTTTTTTGTTTGTTTGTTTGTTTTGGCTGCACTGAGTCTTCTTTGTGGTGGGTTGTTTGTTGCGACACTTCCATTAAGCCACCAACCTGGGGGCAGAAGTAGTGAGCCTATGCGACTCCTCAAAGCTCAAAACTGAGGGCACTGGCTCCCTCAGGACCTCAGCCCTTCCCTTCATGAGCCAGGTTGCCCTGTGGCAGATGGGATCTTAGTTCCCCAACTAGGGATTGAACCTATATCCCTTGCATCGGAAGGTGGATTGTTAACCACTGGACCACCAGGGAAGTCCCTAAGCCACTGCTTTGCTGTGTGGTTTCTTGTGCAACAACCAGAACACTCTTGGTTTCTATCTCATCATCAGTAAAACTGAGGCAGTGATAGGGCCTCCCTCACTGAGAGGATGTGAGGATTAAATTAGAGGTGATGCAAAAAAGTGCTTAGCTGTGCTTGATAGATATTAACTCATTAGGCTGCATATGACAGATATTCAAGAATATTATGAGTACAGTAAGTTTGAACCCTGATACACTGGATTCTGGGATAGGGGTAAAGATCTGTGAAGTCAGAAGGGCTTGGATCATGTCTGAGTTGATGGCAGAGGAAATGGACTCTGGGAAGATAGGGCTGACTTGGGTGGTCAGCAACAGCAGATGGGGTGGGGTTTCAGGTTGCCCTGAAAAGCAAGAGGCTGGTGAAGCAGGGTGATTTAATGACTGGTGACCCTGGTATGTTTAAGAACACACAATGCAAGAGGCCAGTTTTCATTCACCAGTGCTTCCTGGACAGCACCTTATGGAGAAAAAATGAGTCAGAGCACGGATATTCAATAAATTTGTTGTTAAGCATCTTATCCAATACTGGACGTGTATGTTCTCTGATCTTAACGAGGAAGGAGAGTCAGAGTATCTTACTGGCTACTTGACGATATGGTCTCTGGGGCTGTTCATATTTCCATGGGTGCTATCAGTATTTGTTAGGTATCTGGGCTTCTCTGGAAAAACCACTTACAACTGCTGCTACTGCTGCTGCTAAGTCGCTTCAGTCGTGTCCGACTCTGTGCGACTCCAGAGACGGCAGCCCACCAGGCTCCTCTGTCCCTGGGATTCTCCAGGCAAGAACACTGGAGTGGGTTGCCATTTCCTTCTCCAATGCATGAAAATGAAAAGTGAAAGTGAAGTCACTCAGTCGTGTCTGACTCTTAGCGACCCCATGGACTGCAGCCTACCAGGCTCCTCTGTCCGTGGGATTTTCCAGGCAAGAATACTGGAGTGGGGTGCCATTGCCTTCTCCAGACTTACAACTGAGGCTGAGTTAAAAAGTGCGTTAGGCAGGCCTGCATGATGCAATGCATTCGACCTCAGTCCATTTGTTTCAGAGTTTAAGGTAGTTTTGGTTCTTCCTTCCACATGAATTTCTTCCTCTGTATAATGATAATATGTGCGTGCTCAGTCTCTTCAGTCATGTCCAACTCTTTGCAACCCTATGGACCATAACCTGCCAGGCTCCTCTGTCCATGAGGATTCTCCAGGCAAGAATACTGGAGTGGATTGCTATGCCCTCCTCCGGGGGATCTTCCCAACCCAGAGGTGGAACCCATGGCCCTCATGTCTCCTGCATTGGCAGGTGGGTTCTTTACCACTAGCGTCACCTGGGGAGCCCAATGGTTAAGGACAAAAGTGGGCTTATCACAGAGTAGAAGAGGTTGAGTTAAATATGACCAGAATGTATTTTTTTCTTTCCTCTCTCACTGAAATAAAAAAAATTTCAGATGTAATGAGAAGAATAAAATAGTATCTGCAGTGTGTTCTTGCAACCTTAAGTTTTATTTGAAAGAGTCATGGAAACTTATTTTTCTCCTGCTTATTGCAGTACTGTCACAAACTCCAGCCCTAATGAGAAGATTAAAGACCTCTGAAGGCCACTTGTTTTGTTTCTAAGCGGTAGGTGACAGGAGAGCTAAATATTCCCAGTTGATGCGGTGCTTCTCAAGGCACAGGGACCAAATGCTGCGGTGACCTTGCTTTTTATGTTCAATTAAATGGACCAGAGATAAAAATCTATATTGTTTCTGAAGTGTTGTGATCCACAGACAGGGGATGAGAAATTTCTTTGTCTGAGCCACTGGGAAAAACAAATGAAACATGTTGGGAATTCAAATGTGTCTTCTCCAAGTCTCATTTTTCACTCAACCACTGCAATGCTCTTATTTGATAGCAAGGCTTGGAATGGGGAGCTGGCAGTACAAGGGCAAGGCTCGTGATTCATGGGGTTATTTGCTTGTGGATAGTACTGTTAACAGGTAGTCTATTGAATATCAATTACCTGCATGATACTGTGGTGGGTGCTAGAGGGCTTATAAAGAGCCATAAGATGTCCCTGCCTTCAAAGATTGTAAAATCTTGTTTGGAAGCAAAACTTCTGTGTGTTAAAAGAGATCAGTACTTGAGAGCAAATGCTAAGTGTGGAAGGATTGAGTTGTTTCTCATCTCTCCTCCAGGATTCTAGGGGCTAGAGAGAGCATTAGAGCAATACCAGCTAAATGGGAAAGGAGATACTCATCTATTACTCTGGGTTGTAGCCCCAAACATTGCTTCATATGAATTGCCTTGGAGAGTATGAATTAGATCCAAGTCCCTGGTGGGGATTTATTTCTCCCACCCTGATGTGACTGGACCCATATAAGTGATTCTAAATGCTCTTACCAGTAAGCTTAATGAGCTGCTTGTACGTGTTG
Source organism: Bos grunniens (assembly GCF_055505025.1). NCBI lineage: Eukaryota > Metazoa > Chordata > Mammalia > Artiodactyla > Bovidae > Bos > Bos grunniens. The sequence goes on from NC_141180.1 coordinate 55,199,306, forward strand.
CATGGGGACAGGAAATGGAGGAGAAACTGTCATTGCCCACACACTGATGAACCTATTTGCAGGGCAGGAATAGAGATGCAGACTTAGAGAACAGACTATTGGACGTGGGGGCAGGGAGGAGAAGTTGGGACAAACTGGGAGACTAGCACTGACATACATACATGACCAAGTGTAAAATAGACAGCTAGTGGGAGCTCAGCTCAGTGCTCTGTGATGACCTAGAGGGGTAGGATGGGGGTGGGAGGAAGGTCCAAGAGAGAGGGGGCCTTCTCTTATATGTAAACTTACATATGTATACTTATAGCTGATTCACACTGTTGTACAGCAGAGACGAACACAATATTGTAAAGCAATTATACTCTAATTAAAAAATAGTGAAAAAACAGTGACACCATTAACAATGGGTTTCGATCTTGATTTAGACGCACAGTTAACCTGCTTTTTTGGTAAAGCATGGGCCGTTGAATGTCAGGCTTCAATCATTCAGATTGCAGCTCTTGTTCTTTTTCAGAAGTGCCATTAGAGACAGAGTTTGCAATTGCTTCTTAGAATTTCCTTAGAAATATAAGATGAGAAATCTCTTTCCTCCAATAATGTGTCAAATGTGTCATAATGATAGTTTGGTGGTGCGGGGGTGGGAGAGGCAGCTCTAGGCTGGCAAAGAGGTGGAGACACCCTGGGGAGGTCACGGGGAAAGGTTGCTTTTGATTTGATTTAAGGTGAAGGAAGGCAAGTGGGGCACAGGCCTTGAAGGTGGTAGGTGAGGCCAAACCATGAACTGGTGTGTGGAAGCAGTGTGGAGGAGACAGCAAGAAAGCAATGGAGACCGATCGAGTGCGTCTGGATTTGCTATTCTATCCTTGCTACTGCTACTGCTGCTAAGTCACTTCAGTCGTGTCCGACTCTGCGCAACCCCATAGACGGCAGCCCACCAGGGTCCCCCGTCCCTGAGATTCTCCAGGCAAGAACACTGGAGTGGGTTGCCATTTCCTTCTCCAATGCATGAAAGTGAAAAGTGAAAGTGAAGTCGCTCAGTCCTGTCCGACTGTTCGCAACCCCATGGACCGCAGCCTACCAGGCTCCTCCGTCCATGGGATTTTCCAGGCAAGAGTACTGGAGTGGGGTGCCATTCTATCCTTATCCGCCATTATTTGGTACACTCTTGGGAATGTATTATTTGCAGAAATTGCTTAGGTGGATGCTGGCAGAACTTCTAGGGCTCTACCAACACAAAGATAGAAGGGACCTTGCAGGCAGGCAGCTCGCATCGGCAAATATGGCCATACTATTGTAAAGCTCCACTTCTGTGTTTTACAATAAAGCAAAATATTTTTTAGGAAAAAGAGGACTTTTGAGCAAGATGAACCCTGCGTGGTTTTCGAATGTGATCGATTTACTGCAGAAATCTTCCCTCTTATCCTTCTCATAAGAAGCTTGGTGGTTATCCAGCCTCTGCTTGAACTGTTCTTGAAATCTCACTATTATTGTTGGTATCTTTGTTCCATTTCTCTTTTTAGAAATTTACTTTTTAACTGGAGGATAATTGCTTTACAATGTTGTATTGGTTTCTGTAGTACAACAACATGAATCATAGCACTAGGTATATATCCCCTACCTCTTGAGCCTTCCATCCCCACCCCCACTCTCCCTGCCCCATCCCACCACTCTAGGTCAGCACAGAGCACCAGGCTGGGCGCCCTGTGTTAAACAGCAGCTTCCCACTAGTTATCTGTTTTACACGTGGTAGTGTGTATATGTCAACGCTACTTTCTCAATTCATCCCATCCTCTCCCTCCCCCACTGAGTCCACAAGTCCATTCTCTACGTCTGCATCTGGGCATATACCCTGAGAAAACCACAATTCAAAAAGACACATGCATGCCAACGTTCACGGCAGCATTGTTTACAATAGCCAGGACATGGGAGCAGATGAATGCATTTCTTCTTTTATAGTATGCTCCTCTTGTCCTGAAATTTTTCTTCTTATAATTTCTTAATACTGGCTTTAACATTATACAGAAAAAGTCCATTTCTGTAACACAGCCCTTCAATACTTTAGGATGCTGCTTCTTAAACACCTATTTGCTGTGGGCCACACCCTCATGCATCTCAATTTTTATTAACATCATCGTAGCTTTTAACCTTTTCCCTGGGAACCACGACCTTCAGCAATTCTTCAGTTCCAAGAGGACCTCCAACAAATTGATCTTACTCTCTTTGCACTGCCCTTCATCTTTTTGATGCCCTCTCCCTATTTCTTACCCAGCTTAAACTATGCTCATTGCAAATAATCACTCCTTCATATATACCTTCTGTTCCCTTGCCCCACTCCCACTTTATGGTTTTAGTAAAACCACAACCCTGGTTAGAGATCTCTCTCTTTGTCTCTACATCTGTTATGTGACTACATCTGTAGGGGTGAATGTTGCTGGAGAAAATCACAACCTTGATGCCTGGTTTGACTTTATATTCATGACTGTGAGCTTCAAACGAGACTTTAACGCTACCCAGCATCATTTTTGTAGTTTATCTCCCTGGTCCATTTACTCTCGCACTTTCCTAGAAGGCCACTTCACCATTTCAAACCTCCCACAAATCCTCCTCCATCCTCACTCTCCCCTGCTGACCTTGATTCCTGCTTTACTGAGAAATTGAAGCAGGTAGAAGAGAATGTTGCCAGATTTTTAACCTCCACAGTCTACTCGCCTTATTTGCATCTGCATTCGTATCTCTGCTTTCCCCCTGCCTGGTTGCCTTGGGTGATGCTGTATCTGAAGAGGACTAAATCCTATCCCCTCTCACTACTCAAGGTCATTGCTTCAGCAATTTTTCTCTTCTCTGTCATCTTTCCCTCCTCTGCTGGATGCAAATATGCTATAGTTTCTCCCATTAAAAAAAAAAAAAAAGGCAACAACCTCTTGTTATCTCATTTCTTCCATAAACCACTTCCCTAATTTTTGCTCCCTATTGTAAGAAACTGCTCTAAAGAATTCAAAATCAGGTTGTTTGTGTTTTTGTTATTGAATTTATGAGTTCTTTACATATTTTAGAGGCTTCCCTGGTAGCTCAGCTGGTAAAGAATCTGCCTGCAATGGAGGAAACCCTGGTTTGATCCCTGGGTTGGGAAGATCCCCTGGAGAAGGGAAAGGCTACCCACTCCAGTATTCTGGCCTGGAGAATTCCATGGACTATATAGTCCATGGGGTTGCAAAGAGTCGGACATAACTCGGCGACCTTCACTTTCACTTTATATATTTTGGATATTAACCCATTATTAGATATATTATTTACAAGTATTTTCTCCCACTTCATAGGTTGTCTTTTCATTATGTTGACTGTTTTCTCTGCTGTGCAGAAGCTTTTTAGTTGAATATAGTCCATCCCACTTGTTTATTTTTGATTTTGTTGCCTTTGCTTTTGATGTCAAATCCAAGATATTTTGTCCTTTATACAAGGAGGAAGAACGGCAAAGGGACTTCTCCTTTACACAGCCAGTTGGCTACTTCCTGCCTTTAAATATGTGAAGATGTGATGCTTGGTGCTATGACAACCATCTTATGACCTTGAGGGAAGCTCAGAGAATCACAGATATATCAACCCAGGGTCTGTGTTTGAAGCTTATGAGCCAGTCCTGGCATTGTCCACTTGCAGACTTCTTGTGATAAATAATAAAAATCCTTAGTTATAAGTTATTGTTAGCTGGGCTTTGTTACTTATTGCCAAATGCATCTTAACTGATGTTATGTATTTTCCTCTTCTTAATTTTTTAATATTAGAGGTTTTATGGTTAGAATTTCATTTCTGACTCTTTCCCATTTTGGGAAAACAACTTGAAAAAGATACATTAATTGGTAAAAATCATGTCTGTTTATTTTTCTCAAATTTTCCTTCTAGAATCTAGGAAACTTCTAGGCCCATCAATAACTAAATATTTATCAAGTGCCTATAGTATGTCAGGTATTATGTGAGGAACTGGAGAAAAAGCAATGAACAAGATTGACTATTTGCTGCCTTGTGGCCTCATTGGGGGAAATACAGATTTGCCTGGCTTTATTGTCTTTTCTTATTTTGAACTCTTCAGGTGATAATGGTTTATTTTTCTCAAGTTACTTGCCACTTACATGTTTTGCCCTGGTTTTTCCTTTTGATCAGAACTAAGAAGAGAATTACAGTCCACACTGTGGCTACTTCTGCTTCCAGAGAGATGCAATGATCAGTAAAACAAACGTGGAATGTATCTGCTGGGCTCCATCTACATTCTCAGTGGGAGAGATGGGAGCATGGGGCAGAGGCACTGACCTTGCACATTAACACCATTTCAGCTAATTTCCTTCCCGTGAGAAGTTCAGAAGATTAGAGGAGTTCTTGGCCAGGCTTGGAATCTATTTGGTTTGTTATCTTTGATGACTTGGATTGCTTCCTCCTAGAGAAACCGGACTTTATTAAATTGGCACATTGGAATGTTCATGCCATTATCTGAGCGGCAACTGTACCTCTGTAAAGCTGAATTGTGGCTGTTGAGTTGACAAGGCAGAAACAGATGGCCTGGCTTTCCTTTGAAATATATGGATGAAGAGAATAAAGTGACTTGGCTCTTTGTCATTTCAATGGTGCCAAATCCACACAAGCAAGGGACTCTGGATGTTTGACCTGAGCTCTAGGATGGGCAGAAGAGGCCCACCCTGGCCTGTGGTCTCCAGTACTTTTGGCATGGAGTGTTGTCTGGAACACCCCTTGTCCACCAGGCCAGTCTGCCATGTGCTATCATTTACCTATCTTGCCCTCTAACTCCTTCCCAGTGGGCTACTTCATAGGGTTGGTGGAAGTTCTCACAAATCTCTCTTGCTTCTATTTTCCCCCTTTATCCTTTTGTTGTTTTATTTTGGAACTCCTCAAAATATAGAAATATTGGATTGGCCAAGAAGTTCGTTCCATTTTTTCCATAACCTGAACAAACTTCTTGACCAACCCAATATTATTCAGGCTACTTAACCAAGTGGACCACTCCCATCTTCTTATTGATTGATCATAAACTCTTGCAGCCTACAGAGGTATGGAAAGGTTCTTCCCAACTTCCCCTCTCCTCAGACAACACCTCAGCGAGATCGTAGAGGTGAGGATCCTACAGTTTTGTCTAGAAACACAACTCAGAGCATAACAAAGTCCCCTATTGGGAAATGCACCTTGATGCTTCACCCCAAGCTTTCACAAGTCACATTTTCTTGAGTCCATCCTCAGTGAAGCTGGTCTCTGAACAGCATTTATTTTTAATATTTATTTGTCTGAGCTGGATCTTAGTTGTGGTGTGCAGAATCTTTTAATTGTGGCCTGTGGGATCTAGTTTTCTGACCAGGGATTGATCCTGGGCCCCCTGCATTGGGCACATGGAGTCCCAGCCACTGGACCATCAGGGAAGTCCCTTGAGCAGCTATAATTTTTCCAATAGTCATATATGGATGTAAAAGTTGGACTATATTAAAGGCTGAGTGCCAAAGAATTGATGCTTTCAAACTGTGGTGCTGAAGACTCTTGAGAGTCCCTTGGACAACAAGGAGATCAAACTAGTCAATCCTAAAGGAAATCAACCCTGAATATTCATTGGAAAGACTGAAGTTGAAGCTGAAGCTCCAATACTTTGACCACCTTATGCAAAGAGCAGACTCATTGGAAAAGACCCTGATGCTGGGAAAGATTGAGGGCAGGAGGAGAAGGGCGTGACAGAGGATGAGATGGTTGGATGGCATCTCCAATTCAATGGACATGAGTTTGAACAATCTCTGGGAGACGGTGAAGGACAGGGAAGCCAGGCGTGCTGCAGTCCATGGGGTCGCAAATAGTTGGACATGACTTAGCGACTGAAGAACAACTATAGCAATTGTCCCCAAATGGAGGCAATTTTGCCTCCTAAAGAATATTTGGCACCATCTGGAAACATTTTTGGTTGTTACACTGGAGTGGTCATGTTATTGGCATCTAGTGGGTAGATGCTTATCATCCTACAAGGCAGAATACAGACCCAACATCACAAAGAATTATCTGACTCAGACTGTCTATGGTGCTGAGGTTGAGAAATCTCACTCTATAGTAAACAAAGCTTTAATACTTTCAGAAATTAAAACAATACATAAGCCATTGTTAAAATTGAAGTAAGACTTGATCACTTAATGGTATGTAGTTGTAGACTCTCTGAGGCCGGATCCTTCTTCTAAAAATAGAGATATTTCTGTTCCACGAGTTCCATACTGAACTCGTGTATTATATGACCTGTACATAGCAGTGTCTGCTATAAGTGAACAGTCAGAAAGTCATAGGAAAATATTACTGTAGGAAAAGTTTTACTTCTTAATTTTGCAAAGACAATCAACATCAAGAGCCTCTGAGTGCACCAATGACATCAACAGTTCCTCTGGGCAGTTTAAATTTTGTGCTGCTTTTCCTGGTAACATCGTCAGTTAACGAGGAGACTCTAACTTAGGTTGTGTCCCATTTGGAATGTCCTGACGATCCCAAGCCTTGCCTTTCGCTCACCTGTCTTGGCTTTCAGTGAGTACCCTAATCCTCTGCTCCTCTGTTGTCTCATTTTAGATTCTTCACCAAGTCTGTTGGCTCAGAGTAGGAAAATGGTAAAATTGCTGATGCTTGAGATGCCCTCTGAGGACTAATTCTGCTCATCTTCATCTGGTAGAGGATAGAGAGAAGTACGTTTCTTTGTTATACACAGAATGGCAAAATGATCTTATAATTCTGGAGATCACATGAGTACTTTCTGACTTTAACCTAAAATTTCCTGATTTAGCAGCTCAGATATCCAGGAGGCTGCTTCTCACTGCAGCCACATAGTAAGAATAAGATAGTCTCAAGAACTAAGTGATCCAGAAAGCTGTCCCCGAGACGCCTGAATTTCCCCACATCCCACTAGTGGAATAAACCATTGGAATAGCCAGTGGAATAAGCCTCTGCCTTAGGCAGGCTCCGTGGTATTTATACTTCTACTGGGATTCTTCATTTAAAGAAATTCAGCTTCCTTTGAGGGAGAGCCATAGTGCTGGTGAGGACTGTGTATGGAAACAGCTTGGTGGAGTGGCATCTGGTGTGTCTCTGTATCAGGAAAGCAGCTTGGCATCCCTGTGGGATAGGTGTAAAATATTTCTATGGGATATTTGGGAATAAATTATTTGAAATGGTCCTGAGCAAACCCACTGATGGCAAAGAGAGCAAATGCTCCCTGATGGTTGGGTGGTGCTCTTTCTAGAACATGCTTCCTTGGGCTGGCCCAGGCCATTCTTCTTTCACCAGAAATGTCTTATGTTCTATTTGGCCTCCTCGTGACTCAATTTCATTAATTTTAATCCAACTCAAACAGCTATTGCTCAAGCCAGTGATGAGCAGGGTTCTGAACTACCAGAAAGAGGGAGATAGATGAGGAGGAGGGAGCCCCTGCTTCCTTCAAGTAGCTGACATCTGGTGGGAGAGACATATGCACCAAGTGCGGGAAAGGAAGTGACTGAGGGTCAAGGAGCAAGTGAAGTTTGCTTGCAGTGGGTGGAGAGGGAGGTCAGGCAAGCTTCTCGGAGGAGACATCTAAAGGTACAGTCCCATGATCAAGACAAAGACAAAATCATGGCATGAGAAAATTTGCTTTCCGAGTATCTTCCTCTCCCCTAACATCCCCTGCAGCAGGCTTCTGCTTGCCTAGTAAACACTGATTCTATTTTCCTTGTTAAAAGAACCCTTCTATCAAGTTGGGCTCATAGCAGCTTATGAAACCAAAATATGAAACCATATCTTCCAGCTTCCCTGACAGCTAGGTATACTGTTGTCAACTCCTCAGTGATTTTTTTAAATTGGGGTATAATTGCTTTACAATGTGTTAGTTTCTGTTTCACAATATTGTGTTAGTTTCTACTGTACAGCAAAGTGGATCAGCTATACATATACATATATTCTCCTTTTTTGGATTTCATTTCCATTTAGGTCACCACAAAGCACTTAGAGTTCCCTGTGCTGCACAGTCGGTTCTCATTAGTTATCAATTTTATACACAGTCCTAGCATTCATTGTGCCGATCACTCCTTCCATCTGTGGTTCTGGTCCCCAGTGGGTTTGCGTCTTTGCTGGTGGAGTCTGTCCAGAACCCAGAGCTCCTCATCCAGCATGGCATTTCTTGGCCAGTAGGGAGACCAAACACCTTGTGCATCTTTTGAAGACGTAAGCCCATCCTGATGAAAGGTAGAAATAATAAAATAATGATAAAAACAAGCAATGAAAAGAAATCTTGAAAAATTCAAGGGAAGGATGATCACATGTTGGTATTTCAAGAAAGGCCAAACTAATAAAATGAGAAATGCTGCCTGGGCTATTGTGACAATGTCATAATGGAGTGGAAGGCACTCAGCAATACAACTCTAGAATGGACATACTGAGACATTTTACCCCAGAACTGCCCCCATCAGACCCTGTGCTCTCCTGACTTTCTGTGATGATGAGGGGAGGGTTGCAGAAGGCTCAGAGGGATGTGTTATTTTTCAGATTCATCATGACCTGGCCTTTTCTGGTTATAAAAGCATTATGTGGTCATTTGAGAAAAATTGGAAAATGTGGAAAAATTAAGCCTGACAATATTTCTTCCATACAGAAGAGATAGGTACAGTAAACATTAACATTTCTTTAAAAAGAAATGGAATAAGTTGATTTAAAATATTGTGTGTTTCAGGTGTACCGTAAAGTGATGATTCACTTACACATTTTTTCAATCTAAGAATAATAAAAATGAATTTATATCCAAACTATAACATTTTTGATTGTTTCTCAAGATAAATCCTTTGTTTCTCCACAGCCCCCTCCATGCCACAGTCACACATGCAGGACTATTTCTCTTGGGGCCCAAATACCCAGTGCTCCTCTGTCCAGGACTCTCTCCCTCCTCACCCCAGTTTCCCAGCTCCACTCATCCTGCCCATCTTAGCTCAGATGTCACCTACTCTAGCAATCCTTCCCCAAACCCCACCCAGGATGGGGAATTTGTGTACTTCACTGGACTTCTGTGATAGCTTATATCTGTATCTTTGTACTTACACTATTTTCACTGATCAGTTTAGATAACTGCCTGTTCCATTAGACTGGATATTTTTGTGTCTTACTCATTTTTATTTTCCTGACACAGGAAATAGTGCCCAAGGGTAGTACCGGGGGCATAGTAGGTCCTCAACAGATATTTGCTGAATAAAGGAGTAAATGAATTTAGGAGAGATTTTAGACTTGTTTTGTACAGTTCCAAGGGTTAAAACTAGGACGAATGGTTAGATACAATGGAAACTAACAATACTGTAAATCAACTACACTTCAACAAAAAGTTGTTTGTTTTGAAAAAAAAAATAAGCAAAACAGATACAATGGTGTGACAGATTTCACTTCAGTGGAAGACAAAATTAGAGAATATGAAAAGAGAATGGGGCACTTTGGGAGTTAGTGAGTTCTGGTTCTTGAAGTGAAGTGATGTGGCAACCACATCAGACATACTGCAGTGTCTGAGCAACCTCTAGATGAATTAATGTTAATCTAGAGGACTTTTGTTATCTAGAACTAATGTTATCTAGAACTTCTGTTATCTAGAACCAATGTAAATCTAGAGGACTTTCATTGACTATGCTAAAGCCTTTGACTATGTGGATCACAACAAACTGTGGAAAATTCTTCAAGAGATGGGAACACCAGACCACCTTACCTGCCTCCTGTGAAACCTGTATGCAGGTCAAGAAGCAACAGTTAGAACCGGACATGAAACAAGAGACTGGTACAAAATTTGGAAAGGAGTACGTCAAGGCTGTATATTGTCACCCTGCTTATTTAACTTATATGCAGAGTACATCATGAGAAATGCTTGGCTGGATGAAGCACAAGCTGGAATCAAGATTGCTGGGAGAAATATCAATAACCTCAGATATGCAGATGACACCTCTTTTATGGCAAAAAGTGAAGAGGAGCTAAAGAATCTCTTGATGAAGGTGAAAGAGGAGAGCAAAAAATCTGGCTTAAAACTCAACATTAAAAAATCAAAGACCATAGCATATGATCCCATCACTTCATGGCAAATAGATGGAGAAACAATGGAAACAGTGAGAGACTTTATTTTATTGGGCTCCACAATCACTGCAGATAGTGATTGCAGCCATGAAATGAAAGGACGCTTGCTCCTTGGAAGAAAAGCTATGACCAACCTAGACAGCATATTAAAAAGCAGAGATACTACTTTGCCGACAAAGGTTGGTCTAATCAAAGCTGTGGTTTTTTCAGTAGTCATGTATGGATGAGACAGTTGGACTATAAAGAAGACTGAGTGTTGAAGAATTGATGGTTTTGAACTGTGGTGTTGCCGAAGACTCTTGAGAGACTCTTGGACTGCAAGGAGATCCAACCAGTCCATCCTAAAGGAAACCAATCCTCAATATTCATTAGAAGGACTGATGCTGAAATTCTTATACTTTGGCCACCTGATGCAAAGAACCAACTCATTAGAAAAGACCCTGATGCTGGGAAAGACTGAAGGCAAGAGGAGAAAGGGATGACAGAGGATGAGATGGTTGGATGTCATCACTGACTCGAGGGACATGAGTTTGAGCAAGCTCTGGGAGATGGTGAAGGACAGGAAAGCCTGACGTGCTATAGCCCATGGGGTTGCAAAGAGTTGGACATGACTGAGTGACTGAACAAGAGGACTTTTAAGGCTTTCAATGTTCAGATTCCAATGTTCTAAGCTATATTTTGGAAGTCATAAAATGATGTAATTTGTGATCAGTAATTTCAAGTCTTGATAGCTTTGACTGAGGTCTGGCCCTTAGATACTCATAGATAAGATCAGAGATCTCACTTCAGTTTTTGTGGGCAGAGGATGGAAGTGAAGTGTGACATCACTGGTCTTTTCTAGCCTCAGTGGATGCAGAATCCGCACCTTTCCTGGGGACCACACCTTAAAACCTTCAGCCTGAACCATTCATCTGGGGTCCATGCAGAACTTTCCTGGGTCATCTCATCTCTATGGTTTTAATCTAATAATATTTGGTTTTGTACTTTTACAGTACAGTTTCAAGCTTGCTGTGTAACATTTTATTTTAAATTTTCTTATAAAATTTTATCATTTATGTCATATTTTATGTTTTCAGTAGGTAGTAGATGTAATAATGAACAGAGGTAATAAAACAGGTCTGCCTTCTCTTGTTTTCTTCTAGTCCTTGAGTTCCTATTTCCAGAGGCAATCACCATTGTCAGGTTTTTATATCCCTTTCCAAAGATTGTGTTTGGACGTATAAGCAAATATATCTTTCTTTTCTTATAGAAATAGTAGCTAGCATGTGATATTTGTTTTTACATCCTGCTTAAAAAAAGTTACAATACAGCTCAGAAAGAGTTCCATATTGGTTCTTGTAATGAAGTGATGTCTTTTTAGAGGCTCCACCGTATTTCATAGCATGGAAGTTCCTGAATTGGTTTTACCAACTCTGTTACTGAGTCCTTGAGATTTAGTCCTTGTCTGGTCTTTTGCTATCACACGTAAGCCACAATCCCTGTGCACCCTGTATCTTGAACACACAAGTGAATCTATAGGTAGAAAAAATTCCTACAAGCAGGACTGATATATGATAGGGTATGTACAGTTCATCCTTTGCTAATGGCATTAGTAGTTTATTAGCATGGGGGAGAGTAACAGTGATTCACTCAGTCATTTGCTATGTCAGTCAGTATTTAAGCATCTTTCAAGTAATATATCTCACTCCTGCCTCACGACACCGAGGGAGGCACTATTATCATCTCCACTTTTCCAAAGGAGCCAACAGGTATAGAGAGAGCAAGTAAACACAACAAACAGAAAAACTTAGGTTCAACCCAGGCAACTGGGCAGCTTAGGGTTCTTCACTGCCTCTTTGCCCTTCAGGGTGGCTGGACCGCCAGTGAGTGAGAGGAAGGCACACTTTCTACAGACAGAGACAGACACACTTACAAAGGCATGCTTCAGTTCAGAGCTTCAGTTTAAAGGTGTTTAATGAACCCTTTTGAAGTCCTTGCAGAAGAATAACTTGTGATAAATTCTCTTCCGAGAAAATAGCAGAAGTACCAAGTACCAAGTTTTTGAAAATGCATCTCCTTCTGGTTAATCAAACATGCTGACTGTGATACCTATCTGAAAAATAAGAAGAGGACGTCAGAATAAATGAGCAACAGCATTTCTCATTAGTTCATGGCCAGTGAAAGCTACTGTCTCCTTGAAGACAAATGGTGCTTGTGCCCTTTACTGGTGGGCTTTAAGCCCACTGGTTTCATCCCACTAGACCAAAGCTATTTTGAAGCCAAAAATGAATCATACAATTCAGCTGGATCCTTTCCCTGTCACCCATGATGAAGACTTTTTTTTTCTTTAAACCAGGAAAGGACAAAATAATGTTATTTTCAGAATACTTAGTTACTGGAGTCTGATCTGGCCTGAAAGAGTGAAAAAGCCAGTTCTGGATGTGAGTGGACCACAGGGCTTTCTCACACATAATTGTGTATCACAGCATCGTTCCTACGGGTGTCCTTTTGAAATTGCGACTGAAAAAGAAATACAAAGACTGTATGATCTTTTGGATTTTCAGACTCTGCTGATGAACAAACTCCCCCTCTCCTAGGAAAGTTTGTTCATTCTTGCACTCATTCAATAACCACTCATGGATGTCTAGTATATGTTCACTAGTGTGCTAGGCAGTGGACAAGAGGTAGGGCCAGACAGACATAGCCTCTCCCTCACTACTGATCAGGTCTGTAAGAGGGTGCATGAGGCTAGGGGAGGGGAATCTGGACTAGGCCAGATTCCTTCTTAGCAAGCAAATATTCTTTTTTGGGATGTGGTGTGGAGGAGTGGTCACATATGTGGCAAGTCTACAAACCTAAAGGGGAAATGATGGCATGCAAACTTGAGATAACAATAGAACTGGGTTCGAGAATGCCAAGTTCAAAAAGATGAGACGGGAATCTTGTCAACTTTTCTACATATGCCTGCAGGTCCCCTTTCAACTAAGATTTAAAAATACTGAGGCTTTCTTAGTAAGATGTATTAAAATAATAACAAATACGAGGCTATCCTAACTGCCATTTGTAAATTGCCTCCACTTTCCCACTTAGGTTCTTTTTCTTTTTTAATTGGAGGATAATTGCTTTCCAACATTGTGTTGATTTCTGCCATACATCAACATGAATCAGCCTAGGTAAACATATGTCCCCTCCCTCTTGAACCTCCCTCTCACCTCCCACCCCATCCCACAGGTCTAGGTCGTTACAGAGCACCAGGTTTGCAGCAAATTTGCATAGTACAGCAAATTGCCACTGGCTGGCTGTTTTACATATGGTAATGTGTATGTTTCAATGCTACTCTCTTAATTCCTCCCACCCTCTCCTTCCCCCACTGTGTCCACAAGTCTGTTCTGTATGTCTGCAGATGTTTTCCAACATAGGCTGTGGCAACTGATAACTTATAAATGATTTCTTTTGGCATTTGTAGTCATCTGTTATATGGGAAAAGGTATTTAAAACCAAATAACTCAAGGTCCCAAGGTTGATGAGAGAATAGAAGTAACTTAATGGCAAAAGGAAACACAACATACAGGTTAAATGTGTTCACGAGGCTGTGGTTCCCTTTAGCTGAGATTACCCACAAGTTTCATTATGTCAAGGTATTTTTCCTCCTTTGATGATTCCGTCAGAATCTCTGATGGAAGGATCCTTGAGGTCTCTTCAATTCCAGACAGGCTCAGGGAACCTCTGACCCACCATCAAAGTCTGAAAACTAATGGAGCAGTTCGCTGCTCCTGGAACTGAAAGAACGCTCTGCCTTTGACTTGAGCAGGGCTGCTGCATGATGAATAAGGCACTTAATGAGTAGAGAAATGGGCAGGTCATGGTCAGAGGTGCAGCCGGGTCTAGGACATGATGGAGTAAAGAGATCCATTTTGCTTGTGACTTCTTTGCACTCAAGGAGGTGAAATTGCTCCTGTTTTCTGAAGTGCCCTTGTTTCTTCTGCATTTTGCAAAATGGAGGATAATTTTATACATTTGTGTCTGGGAAATACAGCCTTTAAAATAATGACTTGGTTCTAATCTATGAAGTTTCTTATTTGGACTCCTAAGCAGGAGAACTTGCTTCTCCTTTCCTGATTTTGGTGGAAAAGTGTGAATATGAATCTTTTTAACCTTGATGGTAAAACTTCAGATTCTTTGTAGTTGAGACCAGTAGCTCAATTTACTGCTGATGACTCTAAATCCCTGACTGTGGGTTCGACTGATGACACTTCTAGTGGTGAGGCATCATGTCCCTGTTTCTGCCCATGGAATGAGAAATGATTTGCCCTTGATCTGAATGCCTGGTACCGTGGTGATCTTTATGCAAAGCTGGATGATGAGCAATATCTATCTCATTTAGCTGCCAAATTGCCTTTGTGGTTATGATCACTTCAGTCCTGGGAAATGTACATTGGTATTCTGCTCTAATCTAGAAAGCACTGAGATGGGGTATTTTTCTCCCTATTGCACAAGCTGTAATCAGTCCCTGAACAGAGTTTATCTACCGCATGCATTAGCTGCTATAGGGATCAGATGAAAGGGATGGGAACTATCTATAGTTTGATCAATCCTAGGCTCCCAATGTAAGAGATTACAAAGAAGATCCATTTCTATGCACTGGAACCAGGTTATGGACATAAAGTAAACATGGGTAGCTACAGGAAACCTTCTAGCAAATTCAGGAGTGATGGATCTTTTTTCACTTTCATTTTCCTGGAGAATCATTCTGTTATGTTAACGAGGATTTTATACCTTAATTTCTTTGTGGGAGGCAGCACAGGAAGTGATGAATGGAAAGATTTTAAATTTAATTCAAACCTTTTCAATGATTCAAAGCTCTTCTGGTTAATGATGTCATTCACAGCAATAGAATTAGCTTGATGGTAGACATGCATGTGATAGTGTTGTGGTTTGGTTAGTTAATCTGAGCTACAGGCAGCAAGTGAGGTTTGGTGGTAAGAAAGCAACTCATGACTATCCGGCCTTAGATTCATGGCTGTAATAATGGGGAGAAAAACAGACTTCCCAGGCCTCTTGTATAAGTAAGCCAGTCCGTCACTTAGAATTGTTATACGTTTTCCCTCCTGTATCTGTCTCTGTGATCTCACCTCTTGGCTTTGCAGCTCATTTACCTTCCCTTACTCTCATCTTTCTTATTCTCAGGCCCCAGGGAGCTCTGTTTCATGGCTTCTCTCCTCTTTCCCCACTTTATCAAGCACTGAAGGCCACATGACTCATTACCTAAACCAGGGACTGGCAAACTTTTTCTGTAAAAGACCAGTTAGTAAATATTTTAGGCTTTGTGGGCCATGCATTCTTTGTCTCAACTACTCAACTCTGTCTGTATAGCAGGAAAACAGCCACAGAGTTTATGTCAACAGTAGGCATGGCTGTGCAGAGAAGGCAATGGCACCCCACTCCAGTACTCTTGCCTGGAAAATCCCATGGACAGAGAAGCCTGGAAGGCTGCAGTCCATGGGGTCGCTGAGGGTCGGACACGACTGAGCAACTTCACTTTCACTTTTCACTTTGATGCATTGGAGAAGGAAATGGCAACCCACTCCAGTGTTCTTGCCTGGAGAATCCCATGGACGGAGGAGCCTGGAAGGCTGCGGTCCATGGGGTCACTAAGAGTCGGACACGACTGAGCGACTTCACTTTCACTTTTCACTTTCATGCATTGGAGAAGGAAGTGGCAACCCACTCCAGTGTTCTTGCCTGGAGAATCCCAGGGATGGGGGAGCCTGGTGGGCTGCCGTCTATGGGGTCGCACAGAGTCGGACACGACTGAAGTGACTTAGCAGAGCAGAGCAGGCATGGCTGTGAGCCAGTAAAATGTTATTCGGGATCCTGACAAAAGATTTTCATATAATTTTATGTCATGAAATATTCTTCTTCTTAATCTTTTCCACTTTTTAAAAATGCAAAAACCATTCTTCACTTTTAGTATAAAAACACAGGTGCTGGGCTTGACGTGCTCTGAACGCTCTGGTTTACTGACCCTTTAAATCACTGTGTTCTCAACATTCTTGATTTCTTTACTACATTTTGTTCTGCTCAGTGACCCAGAAAAACCTCAACACTGGGGCTTTCTTTTCTTTTCTCCTCTATATCTTCACTCTCTTAGTTGAAACCATCAGCTAACGGTCTCCCTGTTTGCAACCTTCCCTCCTAGCCTGTTGGGACACTTTTGACTAAATGGTCTTTCTAAATTGCTAATTTGATCTTGTCATACATGCTGCTTAAAATTCCTTCAAACTCTATCCCACCAGTTTGTGATAGATCTTGTGTACCCATCCCGTCTTACAGATCCCTGTTGGGTCTCTGCTGGGTCTCTGTTGGGTCTTCTATGTGTCCCCTGCCACCGTCTTGGATCTTTGTTCAGCCATAGTAAAACCCTCTAGTTTTTGATCCTGCTACACAAACTTTCTTTTTTGTTACTTTTCATTTTTTAAGAAAATTCGACCATGCCATGTGGATGTGGAATCTTAATTCCTTGACCAGGAAATGAACCCATAGCCCTTGCATTGGAAGTGCAGACTTCTTAACCACTGGACCGCTAGGGAAGTTCTTCCATGAGTTTTCTGAATTCATTCACTTTCATCATCTGGTTCCTTCCTATCAGTACTCAGCTGTCAATATATTCCTTATACAAGGGACCTTCCTCAATCCTCCCTTTCATTTACAGTCTGATTTAAGTGTCTTTCTTAAGCACCACACTTGAAGGTAAAAGCTATCTTCATATCTGAGCTCGGGGGCCTAGGCACAGTCCCAAATGTATACAGACAGATCACCTTTTACTTCTCTTCTCTTCCTTGCACTTCACAAATATTGTGCTTTTTACAAATTGAAGGTTTGTGGCAAGGCTGCATTGAGCAAGTCTGTCAGCACCATTTTTCGCATCAGCATTGACTCACTTTGTGTCTATGTGTTACATTTTGGTAATTCTTGCAACGTTTCAATTTTTTTCATTATTATTGTTTTCGTTTTGATGACCTATTAATCAATGACCTTTGATTCTACTGTTGTAATTGTTTCGGACAAATGTTGTGTTTGTTCTGACTGCTGTATGAACCGGCTACTCCCCATCTTTCTTCCTCTCATTGGGTCTCCCTGGTCTTTGAAACAAAACAATATTGAAATCAGGCCACTTAATAACCCTACAATGGCCTCTAACTGCTCAAATGAAAGGAAGAATCCCATATCTCCCACTTTAAATCAAAAGCTAGACATGATTAGACTTAGCAATGAAAGCATGTCAAAAAATGAGATAGGCCAAAAGCTAGGCCTCTTGAGCCAAATAGTTAGCCAAAATGTGAATGCAAAGGGAAAGTTCTTGAAGGAAATTGAAAGTGCTACTCCACTGAACCCATGAATGATAAAAAAGTAAAACAGCCTTATTGCTGATGTGTAGAAAGTTGTAGTGGTCTGGATGGAAAATCAAACCAGTATTGGGCAAGGCTCTAACTCTCTTTAAAGGCTGAGAGGTAAGGAAGCTGCAGAAGAAAGTTTAAAGCTGGCAGAGTTTGGTTCATGAGGTTTAAAGAAAGAAAACATCTTCATAACATAAAAGGTCAAGGTGAAGCAGCGAGTGCTGATGTAGCAGCTGTAGAAGGTTATCGAGAGGATCTAGCTGAGATAGTAAATGAAGGTAGCTACACTAAACAACAGAATTTCAGTGTAGACAAACAGCCTTTGCATGGAAGAAGATGTCATCTACGACTTTGATAGCTAGAGCAGAATAGTCAGTGCCTGATTTCAGGGCTTCAAGGGACAGGCTGACCTTCCTATTAGGGGCTAATGGCAGCTGGTGACTTTAAGTTGAAGCCAATGTTAATTTACCAAATTGAATAATCCTAGGGCTTCGCAGGTGGAGCTCGTGGTAAAGAACTTGCCTGCAGGAGACATGAGAGACACAGATTGGATCCTGAGGTTGGGAAGATCCCCTTGAGGAAGGCACGGCAACCCACTCCAGTTTTCTTGGTGGGAAAATCCCATGGGCAGAGAAGCCTGGTGGGCTACAGTCCATAGGGCTGCAAAGAGTCATACATGACTGAAGCGACTTACCAGCAGTAGCAGTAGCAGTAGGGCCCTTAAAATTATGCTAAATCTATACTTCCTGTGCTCTATAAATGGAACAACAAAGCCTGGGTGACCACACATTTGTTTATAACATGGTTTACTGAATATTTTAAGCCCACTATTGAGACCTGTGCTCAGCTGTTCAATCGTGTTTGACTCTTTGAGACCCCACATACTGTAGCCTGCCAGGCTCCTCTGTCCATGGGATTCTCCAGGCCAGAATGCTGGAGTGGGTTGCCATGCCTTCCTCCAAGGGATCTTTCTGACCCAAGGACTGAACCGGCATTTCCTGTGTCTCCTGCTTTGCAGGCAGATTCTTTGTGTGCTGAGCCCTCAGGGAAGCCCATTGAAACATATTGCTCGAGAAAAAATATTCCTTTCAAAATATCACTACTCATTGTCAATGCATCTAGTCAGCCCAGAACTCTGATGGAGATGTATGAAATTAATGGTATTTTTATGCCTGCTAACACAACATCCATTCTGTGAGTGATTGATCAAGAAGTAATTTTGATTTTCAAGTATCAGTATTTAAGAAAGACATTTTGGGGACTTCCTGGGGGTGGTCTAGTGGCTAAGACCCCATGCTCCCAATGCAGAGGCTAGGTTTGATCCCTGGATGGAGAACTAGATTTCACATGCTGCAACTAAGAGTTCTCATGCCTGCGACTAAAGATCCAGCATGAATCCGCAATGAAGATTGAAGATCCTGCATGCTGGATTTAAGACCTGATGCAGCCAAATACATAACTAGTAATAAATATTAAGTAACACATTTTGTAGGACTACAGATAGTGATTCTTCTGATTGATATAGACAAAGTAAATTGAAAACCCTCCTGGAAAAGTTTCAGTGTTCTAGATGCCATTAAGAACATTTGTAATTCATGGGACGAGATAAAAATATCAACATTAATAGGAAATACATAAATAGATCTTGGAAGAAACTGATTCTAACCCTCATGGATGATTTTGAGGGCTTCAAGGCTTTAGTGAAGGAAGTAACTGCAGATGTGGTGAAAATAGCAAGACTACTAGAAGTAGAGCCTGAAGATGTGAATGCATTGCTGCAATCTCATGATAAAACTTAAAAGATGGTTTTTAAAAGTACTGCTTCTTATGGATAAGCGAAGAAAGTGGTTTCTTGAGATGGAATCTACTTCTGGTGAAGATTCTGTGAAGATTGTTGAAATAACATCAAGGAATTTAGAATGTTACATTAACTCACTTGATAAAGCAGTGGAAGGATTTGAGAGGACTGACTCCAAGTTTGAAAGAAGTTCCACCCTGGATAAAATGCTATCAAACAGCATTGCATGCTGCAGAGCAATCATTTGTAGAAAACAAAAAAGTCAATTGATAAAGCAGACTTTACTGTTGTCTTATTTTAAGAAATTGCCACAGCCACCTCACCCTTCAGCAATCACCATGCTGATCAATTAGCAGCCATCAACATCAAGGCAAGACCAGCAAAATGATTATTTATGACTCACCGAGGGCTCAGATGATAGCTTTTTTGTTTGGTTTTAGCAATGAAATATTCTTAATTAAGACAAGTACTTTTTTTTTTTTTAAAGACATAATGCTATCCCATACTTAATACAGTATAGTGAAAGTGAAAGTCAGTTGTGTCCAACTCTTTGTGACCCCATGGACTCTTTGTGATCCCATGGAATTCTCCAGGCCAGAATACTGAAGTGGGTAGCCTTTTCTTCTCCAGGGGATATTCCCAACCCAGGGGTCCAACCCAGGTCTCCCGCATTGCAGGCTGATTCTTTACCAGCTGAGCCACAAGGGAAGCCCAAGATTACTGGAGCGGGTAGCCTATCCCTTCTCCAGTGGATCTTCCCGACCCAGGAATCAAACTGGAGTTTCCTGCATTGCAGGCAGATTCTTTACCAACTGAGCTATGGTGTACACATAAGTTTTACATGAACTGGGAAATCAATACATTTGTACGACTCACTTTATTTTGATAGTCACATTATTGCAGTTATCTGGAATTGAATCTGCAATATCTCAGAGGTATGTCTGTACAAACACACACACACACACAGATCAAAAGTGTTGATTGAAATTAGCGTTGTCTCAGGGTAAGAAGGGATGAGGTGCAAACGCTGTAGGTGGGAGACAAAGTCTGAAGCTATTGCTACAAATCAAGAAAATCATGATGGTGGCCTGAGCCAATGCCCAGAGAAAAAGGATGGGGGGGAACCATTATTTAGTTGACAGGAACTCCCTTAGCAGAAATAAGAGACAAAGAGAACTCACAGATTCAACCTTTCTGGACTTCACACTTCTCATCTCAAAAACAAAAGGCTTTGATTACCTTTAATGTTTCAAGTTCCATTTCTTCAAGTTTCTGATCCTTGTGGAAGGTTTGGCAGTCGTGTCATGAATTTGGCTTTAGAGTTGTAGGAGTTTATTATGTTGATGGTGTATCCATGTGGAGAAGTACTAGTGGCAGAAAAATATAGAAATAGATCTTGGAAGAATAGTTTGGACAAGATTCATGGAGTTGTTAATTACCTGTACAGTTGAGATTTGGAGTTCTGAGTTGATGCATTCACTGAGGGACACAGGAAAGAAGAAGAATGTGGAAACTTGGGACGATCTTACCTTTTAGGTTCAAGAGTGAAGGGGGCTAGATAGAGTTGAAGTTCTCAAGGGGGTTACAGAATAAAGAAAAGGTTCTCTCTGTTTGTTTTAGGATTTTTGTTGTTGTTCAGTCACTCAGTCATGTCCAACTCTTTGTGACCCCATGGACTGCAGCATACCAGTCTTCTCTATCCTTCACCATCTCCCAGAACTTGCTCAAACTCATATCAGTGATGCCATCCAATCATCTCATCCTCTCATCTCATCAGTCTTCCCCTTCTCCTGCTTTCAATCTTTCCCAGCATTAGGATCTTTTCCAATAAGTCAGCTCTTCACCTCAGGTGGCCAAAGTATTGGCATTTCAGCTTCAGCATCAATCCCTCCAATGAATGTTCAGATTGATTTCCTTTAGGATTGACTGGTTTGATCTCCGTGACCTCCTTGTTTTAGAATGGTGGCTGCATATTTTAGGCAAAGGGAAAATGGGGTGGGGGAAAAAGATTGAAGATCCCAGAAAGAAGATAGTTGATGAAACCAGGTTCTGGATAAAGTTGGAGGAAATGGGACTCAGGACATAAGTCAACGATTGGGTTAGGATGGAGAAAGGCACGTCCTTCTGTAGAGGGAAGGAAGGATGAATGAAGTCATAGAGGCATTTTGAGGTGGAAAAAGGGAGAAGCCAAGGAACCATCTTTCTTTTTCAGGGCATGAAGGAGGCAAAAAGCATTTGGAAATGTAAGGCTACTAAAAATACTTTGAAATAGTTCATGTGAGGAATGAGGGGTTCAACTGAAGGTGAAATGATTGCCTGTTAACCACGATTATAGGAGGGATCAGGGAGATGGGGGTGGTCCTTTTCCCAGTGCAGAGACACTGTAAGAGTCTGTGGAGCAGTTGTTGCTTCTAATTGCTTGAGACGGGTGAAGTCAATGCAGTTATAAAGACTCGATTCTGTCTGTGGTTGTTTGGAATGGAGATAAAATACTTAGACCTGAATAGCTGGAAGGAAGAACTTGTTCTGGGATTTCCCAGTTCAGTTCTGGTTAACTAACTCCAAACCAAACCAGTGGTGGGAAGTAGGTGGAGTGAAGTGGGTTATAACTAGTGCTGTCTAACAGTAGATCAGTCTTTATTGGAGGTGCTCATAGTTACTAAACATATTTGCACAGACTGATCATTAATGAGGATTACTGCACATATATTTGCTACTTTGGAGGCAGAAATTACAGATCACCACTAAATTTCCTCTTTTCCTTGAGGTTTTATGAATATGTTATGTGTATAATTCCCATAATTCTAAAGTACAGTAGCATTCTACCACGCTGTCACATTCAACATCACACAGATTCAGAGGCTTCGCAAGCTGAATCATGTCTCTCAGGTCTAACTTACAGACTTAAAAATCTCAGCCGAGCTTGCTCATCTTCTGTGATGGATGATAAATCGACCACTCAAGTCAGCACTATGAAACAGGAAGAAATTAGCATTCACACAGCATGCCATTATGATGCAACATAGTCTATGGGGTCCCATGCCTCTGATTTTGAATCCTGATTAAAAAAACTTTCTTTATATTATTGTGTGACCTTGAACAAGTTGCCCTTTAGCATTCAGGTTTTTCATTTGCAAATTGGGACAAAAATAGCATCTACTTCTGGAGGTTGGTGTGAGGATTAAATGAGGTAGGTTCATGTAAAGCATTCAGAGCATCTGGTAGAATGAGTGCTGGGTGAGTGTGAGCCATTGAGTGCACTGAAGAGGGCAGAGTCAAGTGCTTCAAGGCAGCATACCAATGACCTTGGGGACAAGGAGTTTATGAAGGAGGCTTGGTTAAGTAAATCTTGGGCATGGCAATATGCTGGGCCTGAATGACATGGTAAGAGATGGGATTTTCTCTTTATGAGCATGGGATTTCCTGATTTTTCCTAGTAAATATGCATAGGTTAAAAAAATGGATAATTCATTTAAATGTGTCTAATCGCTGGAACAGTAAATTAAAGCCCTGTAGCAGCATGATGAATTCATAAAGGCATCGTATAGTTTCAATGAATAACTTTTCACAGTGACAAGACAAAATCTTTGCTGCTGGTGAAAACACAGTGTAACTCTTAATAGGAAATCACCCAAGTGATATTTGCTGGTAGTTTTTGGTATGTGTTACATGCGTGCTAAGTCACTTCTGTCATGTCTGACTCTGCCATCCAATAGACTGTAGCCCACCAGGCTCCTCTGTCCATGGGATTCTCCAGGCAAGAATAGTGGAGTGGGTTGCCATGCCCTCCTCCTTTCCTACCTAGGGATCAAACCTGAGTCTCCTGCATTGGCAGGTGGGTTCTTGACCACTGAGCTACCTGGGAAGCCCTAGTTTTAGGTATAGTAACCATGTTTTCTTGGTCAAGATTCAGCCTCTGAATAAATAAAATCCAGAAGAGAGTTTTAGTCCCTCTAATGATGAAGATATTATAACCTACCCTTCCTTCAGTATTTCAGTTTTTGAAAATGTACTGGCAGTTTGTATTTCCTGGGTTGGTAGGCAGTGGAAACCTGGAGGACGAACCAATTGGTAATATAGCAGACACTGTTGGCTTTCTATTTCAAGGCTATTTACCTTATTTCTTTCATAGAAGATCTTCAATTTTTTTCAAGTGTGTTTTTTTCCTTGTACCAATCAGTGAATTCTCTGACACCAACTGGGTATCCACAGTTTAATTCAAATCTGATACTAACTATCCAGTTATCGTCAGAACTATATTAACTTTGTACCCTGTATAATATCAACAAACTTAAAGAATTGTTATGAAAATCGATATCTGAGAAAGTGGACATAAGGTCCTTAGCGCCTTTGTCCTTAGCACAGAATGAGTACTTGATAAATGGTAATTTAAAAAGAGGGGGTTGTGGAATTAGAGCATGCTGTAACATCACATGAATGTGTGAAGAAGTTAGAAAGTAGTGTCCCTGAGCTCCTGATGCTGGAGGAGTGTGTTTAATGTGTGGTTAATGCTGACTCAGAGGAAATTTAACAGCACTGTGAGTAGAAAGTGGTCATTCTTTAAAAAAGAGCAGAAAACACACACACAGGTTCATTTCAACTTGTTTTTAATAGCAGTGTAATCAGGAGAGGTAACTTAACCCCTCTGAGCTTCACTTTTTTCACCTGTCAAATAAAAGGATTCAAGTTATGTACTCATTACAGGTTTATTGAATGGGTCTAGGGGAGCCTGGTGGAGAAGGCAATGGCGCCCCACTCCAGTACTCTTGCCTGGAAAATCCCATGGATGGAGGAGCCTGGTGGGCTGCAGTACATGGGGTCGCTAAGAGTCGGACAGGACTGAACGACTTCACTTTCACTTTTCACTTTCATGCATTGGAGAAGGAAATGGCAACCCACTCCAGTGTTCTTGCCTGGAGAATCCCAGGGATGGGAGAGCCTAGTGGGCTGCCGTCTATGGGGTCGCACAGAGTCGGACATGACTGAAGCGACTTAGCAGCAGCAGCAGTAGCAGTAGGGGAGCCTGGTGGGCTGCCGTCTATGGGGTCGCATGAGTCGGACACGACTGACTCGACGAAGCAGCAGCAGCAGCAGTAGGGACAACTTGGTGAGCAAACCAAACACTGTCTATACCTTCTTGGAACTCATAACTAGTAGAGGAAACCTGTACAATCACAAAGCCATTCAACTGTATGTACAATTACCACTGTGATAAATGCTCTGGAGGAAAGGTAGGGCTGGTATTTACAGTAAAAGTATGTCAAAGAAAGATCCAGATCTGGCCTCAGGGATCCAAGAGTATTTTCTAGAGGAAGGGATTTTAGCTGACATCCCGTATTAGTAGTATGTGCTAGAAGATGTCTATAGTCTGTTCCAGCTGTAACATGTTACTGTGGTCTGACACCTAAGACAGCATTATAGCAGCTTCTGAGGCCTTGCTCAACTGTCATCTTAGCCAAATTCCATCCTTCCTTGCCCCATTTCTCTCCTTACCTTTGTATGAGGCTCCTTGAAAGAATGGTCTATGCTTACACCATTTCCTATGGCTCAGTCACTCTTCAATCACTGCAATCTTATTTTCTCCTTACTTCCAATTTAAACAGCTATCCCCAATATAACCAAGGGTCTCACGGTTAATAAATCGATGACTTTTTGGTCTTTATCTTAGCATCTGGGCAGCAGTTGACACTGGGTCCCACCTCTTTGAGACCCTCTTGTTTCTTTGTTTTTGAGATAACACACTTCCCTTCTACATAGTTAGCAGCTCCCTATCTTCCTCACAGTCTTGTTCTTTGTGTATCTCTGCATAGTGTTTTAAGGTTCTTGTCTGTGGGTTTTTTCTCTATATACTGGTACTGATGAATCCCATCTATCTCTAAGGGCTTGATTACCAAGTCTGTACTAAGAGCCCCGGGTCTCTTCTTTTTGTTCTAATCTCTCCTTCTGAGCTATAGACTCATATCTCTATAGTCCTTTGGTAATTTCTTCTGGAAGTTCCAAAGACAATTCAGTATATCCAAAGATGAGCTCATTTTTTGACATCTGTTCTTCTGTGGAATCATATCTCATCTATTAGTCACAACACAGAAACATATTAAAATTGACCATTTTGCCCAAGTTTACCGTATTTCTCATTTCGTGACTTTGCCCTTGCTAGTAACTTTTAGATAGGTCTTTCTCCCTCTGCAGCTTTTGTACTCCCATTCAACACTTGCTCTGATGCCATCTCCTTCAGCTACCATGTGAGGTGAGGTGTCTATCAGAGGCAGAATTTTAAGGAGGTCCCCGATGTTTCCCACCCTCTATATAGACTGCTGTCTCCTAGATTTTCCTCTCTTTGATGGTGCAGAGCCTGTAGATATGATGGGCTATCACTCCCATGATAAGGTTTTCTTACTTGTCATAGGTGAAATGATTTTGCTGACATAATTAAGGTGCTTAATCAGTTGACTTTGAGTTAATCAAAAGGGAGATTATCCTAGGTGAGCTTGACCTAATTAGGTGAGCCCTTAAAAGAGGGTATAGGATTTAGAAAGATTCTCCTGCTCTGTTGGAAGAAGTAAGCCACGACTTTATGAGATGATCTGTGTCAGGGCCATGTGGCAGGGATCTAGGGGAACCTCATGGGGCTGAGAGTGGCCCCTGGCTGGCAGCCAAAAGGAGAGGGGACCTCAGTTCTACACAAGGAACTGAATTCTGCTAACATCCACACGAGCTTGGAAGAAGAGCCGAGTTCCAGAAAGGAAGGCAGCCTGACTGATACTTAGAGAGGAGTCTTGCGGGCCTCTGAGCAGAAGAATTATGTTTTTGTGACAAATTCCTGACCCATGGAAACTGTGAAATAATAACATATGTGATTGTGAACCACAATTGTGGTGATTTAATACACTGCAATAGAAGACTGATCCAGTTCCTCTCTTGGGAGTCCCTTTATACTCTGCTGATTTCCATTATAGCCTGAACCCCACTGACTTGAGAAGCCATTGACTTATCTGCTCTCTGTTCCAGGCTCTGAGCTCATTAAGCAAGGGAGAAATTTCTTTTGTTTTCTTTGTATCACTACCTGGCACAGTGTCTTCAACGATATTCACAATCGAGAGTTATTTGTGGAATGATTAAATGAAATGACTCATGAAGAAACAAAAACATATATGGTTGCAACAGATTAGGAAATCTCTGGAAAAAAAAAATGGATTTTTTAGTAGGTTTCCAGCCAATAAGGAGTGAACTTTTTTGTGGTTACATACCTCATTTTCTCAAACCCCAGGCTTTAACTAAGATAAAAGTTTTAAAATGCATAAAAGTTTAAGATTCCTCCCAAAGCTAGATTTTGCAATAGCAATGCACAACCATTACTTAGAGGGTCAGGAAAATGAATTTGTGCCTGAAGTATCTTGGCTTATGCCAGGAACTGATGGAGACATCAGGGACAATTGGGCTTAGTAGTCTACTTTATGGTTCAGATGACGTGATGCTTTCTTTTCAACAAGTTTTATCAGCTAATGTGTTGTATGTATGTATCCCAATACTGCACTGATTTAAAGTTATATGCCACGAAACATAGGCCATCAAATTGTCTTGGATGAATTTCTCTGCTAGGGAGAGTGGAAGAGAACTGAAGAAAGGCTCTGATGTGCCCTACCACTGTATTTTAGCTGAAAGTTTTAAGATATAAAAATCAAGGCAATGTGTGTGTAAGGCTCAGTGCTGAGCACTGTAAGACCAGCTTCATGTCAGACCCCCTGGGGGAGAAGGGGCATAGCCAGGGCAGGAACTTAGGTGGGTTCCTATATGGACAGCTTTCCATTTTAAGGATGTGGCTTTCTATATTTTCACTATTATAAACTGGTTGTTTTTTAGTCACTAAGTCATGTCTGACTCATTGCAACCCCCTTGACTGTAGCCCGCCAGGCTCCTCTCTTCCTGGAATTTCCCAGGCAGAAATACTGGAGTGGGTATTATAAAAATAATTTATTTTATTGTTTAATTGCTAAGTCATGAGGCTGGGCTTCAGTTCTTGTGTCTATTTATGCTTCATTCTTTTGTGCAGTCCTTCTTTCTCACATTCTAAAACCTGAAATATTTTCTGGGTACCCATCTTCTTTATGGCTCAAAACTCCAATTTTCCCAATCCTATTCTTGATAAAATTATGAAAACTCTTAAAGTTTTAATATTCTCAGTTGCTGCTTTTGAATCGACAAATGCCTTTACAAGGACTGAAACACCAAAGGTTAGAGTCATTTCTCTGAGCTTCCTTCTCTCCAGGATATTGAATTCACAAGTCCTCAGTGGCTTTGTAGCTGTTAGGTGTGTTCAAAGAGATATTTCAAAGTATCTTGTCCAAGTTTTCTAGTTGTTGTCAATGAGAGAGTTGGTTCAAGCAAGTTAAACCACTTTGCCAGAAGAAGAACTGCTTTTATTTTACTTTAAACAGAGAGAAAAAGACTAGAGGCAAGAACATAGAGGATGCTTTGTGGGTGTGTATGGGAGGATGAGGCAAACATCCCACTGGGATAGACTGTTGGATTGATTATGCTTGTGCACTGAGCACAAATAGTTCTTTCATAGGGCAAATCTGATTTTACAGCTTCTCATCATGTTCATACGGAGAACTCCCAAGTTTGAAAGAGATCTCCTTTGGAGGTATAAGCTTTCATTGATGGGAATGTCATCTGATATAACTAATCTTTATAATGGTTTTAATACTCAAGCTTCAATTTCCCTATCCTAAATTTTTAAAAGGATGTAAAATAACACCCTTAAAATATTTTAAAGGGTATAAAAAAACTTTTAAAATGGTGTAAAATGATTTTTGAAAGAGTGTAAAATAAAAAAAATAGCAGGGACATTACCTTGCTGACAAAGGCCTGTCTAGTCAAAACTATGGTTTTTCCAGTAGTCATGTATGGATGTGAAAGTTGGACTATAAAGAAAACTGAGCACTGAAGAATTGATGCTTTTGAACTGTGGTGCTGAAGACTCTTGAGAGCCCCTTGGACTGCAAGGAGATCCAACCAGTCCATCCTAAAGGAAATCAGTCTTGAATATTCATTGGAAGGACTGATGCTTAAGCTGAAGCTCCAATACTTTGGCCACCTGATATGGAGAACTGACTCATTGGAAAAGACCCTGATGCTGGGGAAGATTGAAGGCAGGGGAAGAAAGGGACGACAGAGGATGAGATTGTTGAATGGCATCACTGACTCAGTGGACATGAGTTTGAGCAAGCTCTGGGAGCTGGTGATGGACAGGGAAGCCTGGCGTGCTGCAGTCCCTGGCGTCGCAGAGTCGGACATGACTGAGTGACTGAATTGAACTGAAAATAACTTCTCTGGGTTTTTGAAAGAACTAAGTGAGATAATGTGTATGGAAAACACTGTTTAAATTTTATGGCAGTATTCAAATACAAATGTTTATTGCTTCTTTGTGCTTTTCTGAAATTCTCAGGTGTTCTAGACTCTCTGAAAAATCTCAGCTGAAATAGCAATAATGCTTACACAGTAGGGCGTTGTCCACTAGGAAAATCTTGCTTGATCACATAGCAGTCCTGAGTTTGGAAAAAGCTTGGCCTTTTGTTTTTCTCTTGTCTACAAAGCATGTCTTGTGTTAATTCTTGGGTTTTATCCTGTGTAAAACGTTTTAATATTGCTATTGTTATTGCTACACAATCTGCTGTATTATACCTGCTGAATGGTTCCTTGACCAATTCAGTGTAAATGTAATGAAAGCCAAAGGTTTTCTCTCCTTTATTCATAGACTGTTCACCTGAAAATTAAGCTTAAACAAGCATCAGTGAGCGGTTTTCTACAGTGATTGCAACAATATCTCACAATAGGCCGTTAAACTGTATTTTAGACCAAATCAATAAAACAGACTGTTGGTTGTTTTCTTTTATAAAAATCTCAAAATACTACTTCCCAAGATATCCCTGACTTCTTTGCTCTTTGTTCCAGATTAAAGGAAAAATACTATTCAGTTTACTCTTATTCTCATTAAATACCACCACTTATGATGTACTCTCTTCACTTAGGACTCTCTTTTCAGGCTTAAAAAAAAAACCAAAAACACAAGATACATTTCATGCTTTCAAAGGGCTTCAGTACAGTTAAAGAGATAGGATATATGCACGAACATGTATGAATAATAAGTAAGGCATTAGGGACTAAATACTAGGTACAAGGGTGTGTTTGGTTGAAGGTTAAAGAAGTACTCCATCAGGGCAATCTGGAAATAATCATGGAGAAAGTATGAGTTGAACTGCGCTTTGAAGATGTTTTAAATTATTTAAATGGAAATGATAAGGAATAGGATTTCAAGAAGCTGAAATAGTATGAGCAGAGGCATAGCAATGTGAATTGATATGGCATGATATAAGCTCCACAGAACAAAAGCTCTAGAATGTAAATTCCAAGAGGGCAAGGCCTTTGTCTATCTCATTCATGGCTTTATCCCTAGTTCAGTTCAGTTCAGTTCAGCCGTTTAGTCGTCTCTGACTCTTTGCGACTCCATGGACTGTGGCACGCCAGGCTTCCATGTACATCACCAACTCTTGGAGTTGACTCAAACTCATGTCCATCGAGTTGGTGATGCCATCCAACCATCTCATCCTTTGTTGTCCCCTTCTCCTCCCACCTTCAATCTTTCCCAGCATCAGGGTCTTTTCCAATGAGTCAGTTCTTCACATCAGGTGGCCAAAGTATTAGAGTTTCAGCTTTAGCATCAGTCCTTCCAATGAATATTCAGGACTGGTTTCCTTTAGGATGGACTGGTTGGATCTTCTTTCAGTCCAAGGGACTCTCAAGAGTCTTCACCAACACCACAGTTCAAAAGCATCAATTCTTTGGTGCTCAGCTTTCTTTATAGTCCAGCTCTCATATCCATACATGATTACCAGTAAAACCATAGCTTTGACTGGATGGACTTTTGTTGGCAAAGTAATTCTCTGCTTTTTAATATGCTGTCTAGGTTGGTCTTCACTTTTCTTCCATCCCTAGTATTTAAGTCAACTCCTGGCCAACAGCCTATGCTCAGTGAATACTCATTGATCACATGACTAATCAGAAGCCAAGAGGCCCAGCAGTTTGTGTGGTGTGGAACTCTTTCCAGAAAGTTCTCAAGAAGAGAATAGGAAGTCGAAATCTCCAGGTAACTAGAGTCCAGCATGAGGGTCATAGGCAAGGACCCTGAAAGATCTTGGCCTTCAGCTCCTGTCAGTGGGTTGCTTCTTAGGCTGAAGCCATTTGTATTATGCATATGGGGAAAGATGAAACATTGATTAGCAAAAATGTCCTTCTACATTTGGGTCTTTCTGGATGGTGTTTCTCCCACTCCTACTTTTTGGTTTACAGGTTTGTTTTGGTATTGGTAGTAGAGACTTTGTGTACATTGACTTTCCTTTGTATGCTATTGACTTTCCTTCATGGAAACTAAAGTTTAGAGATGGAATTTAACTCAATTAATAAAAGGCTCTTCTCAAGAATGGGACAAGTTGGAGGTTGGAAGTAGCAAACTGCTAAGTCTAATAGCCTTGCAAATGTTGTAGTTATATATTGGACAGATGGTTTGAATTCCTTGAGGAACCAGTGATGACTATAAAAGCCGACACTGATTCATTGAATACATGTCATGCTAACCTTGCTTCATTTTGGGATGGGATCACTAAACTGATAGACCAGGCATTGATGCTTGCTTTAATTCAATTTTCTGCTGAATAGCCTGTGAATGGAAAGGGGAAACAGTAATTGCTCAGGCTGAGTAATGTAACAGATTGGGTAATAACAATAATTGTAATAAAATGCACTTTCAGAGCCTAAAATTTAGTCAATAATGACATGCTTTACAGATTACTGAAAAAAAACAGAAAAGCCTGATTTTCCAGACCCACAAGATAGCCTAATGCCCGCTAGGCTTTTGACAAAGTTCTTTTCATGTCTAAGTTGAAGAAATAGAATAATAAAGCTAACTGAAGTCATTACTGGTTGAAACCCTGTGCTGCACTGCAAGAATGTTGACTTGTGACCAGGCTGGTCACTAATGCGGGGTGCTAGAGGATACTGTCTTCATGCTCTGTCCTGCTTGACATCTATCAGTGTCTTCAATGAGATGGAGAAGCTGGCTTATTATATTTTCCATAAGTCTCTAGTACCAGGTTACATGTGGAAAAATGCTTGTAATTTAATAATATGTCATCCTTCTTTAGGTTTAATTTTGTTGCCATAAAAATAAATTGGAACCGTATGTCTATAAGACACAAGTGTACTGGCTCAGATGTTTGGAATGGCGGTCATGCTCATTACCCTCCTTGGAGAAAAGTCATTGCAAATGATTTGTACCACACGTCCTGTCCCTGGACTTTGTGGATTTGTTCCCGACTCAAGGGTCACCTGGTGACTGTCGGGAGAGTTCTTCCACTGAACTTGCTTTGTATTAGACAATGACTAAGAGACCCCGAATGGGTCTTTTATGGCTATTTTTATGTGAGAAACAGATGATCCACAGAGTGGCAGCATATGGTAAGAGAGCACAGAGAGGGCGGTGAATGAACTTAAGGGAGGAAAATTGAGGGAACATGATGGAGACCAGAGAAAGGGGGAGTTAACAGAAAGAAAAGAATGAAAGGGAAAGAAGCCTGTAGGAGAGGTGAGATAGATGTTGGCGTTATTGTTGGGACATAAGCAGTACTCTTCTGTCCTGAACAATTTTCCACGAAGTCTGTTTTTTTTTTTTTTTGTTCACATGCCATTTCTTACCTTTAGCAAAACACCTTGTTGTTTGAGGTAACCCAAGTATTTTCTTGAAAATCTGAAAAAGTCTGAAGACTTAAAATGAGGGGATGATGTGGATTGGTGGGCCACCTTCCAGGGTTTTAGACCCGTATGGGATTCCCAGGTGGCACAGTGGTGAAGAATTCTTCTGCCAAAGCAGGAGACACAGGTTTGATCCCTGGTCGGGAAGATCCCTTGGAGAAGGAAATGACATCCCACTCCAGTATTCTTGCCTGGAAAACCCCAGGGACAGAAGAGCCTGGTGGGCTCTATGGGGTTGCAAAGAGTTGGACATGACTGAGTGAGAGTTTACATCAAAGCCCTAAATGGGTCTTGAAGAGATCGGTCCTTTTGGTAACAAAATGAATCAAACAATGATCCCATCTCCTCCGGGAAGCTATCACTCTGTTTCAACCACCATAAACCATTTGCATTTTTTATGTGTTTCATGAAAGTTTTCTATTCATTTTACTAGAAATGAAATCCCAAAACTATTAAAATTTCTAAATTTGACTTTTAATTCAGATTATCATTTAAAAATCCATAGTAACCCTAGAAAATATCCAAACCAGCATATATCCTTTTGTATGTAGTAGATTTTAGAGAAATTTAAAATTTACAGTTATATGGTCCACTGAATGAGGCTGAAAATTTGAAGCACTGTTAGATATGTGGCATTTTTTTTGGTAAATACAATGCTGAAATTTGCATTTACTTTCTTAATTCTCACAAAATAAAATGGCATCATGGAGGGAGCCAGGGGTATACAGAAAGAAATTTCTTTTCTTTAAGGATAAAGGGTATCTATAGTCCCTTTGTTTTCATTGTATAAAAAGAGACATGAGATTCAATCATCTTTGACTTAACTCTCTCCTAATATTTCTCCTCTTTTTCCTTGACCCTAAAATGTTGAGCAATTGAAAGTAGAAAGAGATAGAAAGCAAAAGAGAGAACATTAGATAGGAAATGTCAGTTCCTTTATTGATATATCATGGGGATAGGATGAGAGCTCAGGACTACAGCTGGAGAGCAAGTCATGGAAGTGGGACTAACAGTGGGAGAACTTAATAAAAAAAAATTTCAATAATATATTTGTCAGTATAGCCCCAATATTATCATTTCTTACATATTATCATTATGAAACATTAGTTTTTCTTTTTTTAAAATTAATTTTTATTGGAGTATAATTGCTTTATAATGTTGTGTTAGTTTCTATTGTACTGTAAAGTGAATCAGTTATACATATACCTA
Organism: Bos grunniens; assembly: GCF_055505025.1. NCBI lineage: Eukaryota > Metazoa > Chordata > Mammalia > Artiodactyla > Bovidae > Bos > Bos grunniens. Next base: position 55,232,579 of record NC_141180.1, read on the forward strand.
TGTGTGGGTGTGCTAAGTCACTTCAGTTGTGTCTGACTCTTTGCCACCCTACAGACCACAGCCCACCAGGCTCCTCTGTCCATGGGATTCTCCAGGCAAGAATACTGTAGTGGGTTGCCATGCCCTCCTCCAGGGAATCTTCCCGACCCAGGGATTGAACCCAGGTGTCCCACATTGCAGGTGGATTCTTTACCATCTGAATCACCAGGGAAGACCAAATGTATACATATGTGCTAAGTTGCTTCAGTCGTGTCTGACATCCCCTCTTTTTTTTAGATTTCCGTCCCATTTAGGTCACCACAGTGCATTGAGTAGAATTTCCTGAGCTATAGAGTAGGTTCTCATTAGTTATCTCTTTTATACATATTATCATTAGTATATATATATATGTCAATTCCAATCTCCCAGTTCACCCCACTGCCCCCTTCCTTCTTTGGTGTTTCATTGCTTGGTGTCCATACATTTGTGGGAGAACCTCATTGTTAGACAGGAGATCTCAAGCCAGGTAAGACTGGAGCTAGGATGTATCTAGATCCATGGAGGGTCACATCAAGTGAGTAGTCTAAAGTTGAAGGAGTTCAGATTCTGGAGAGTGAAACAAGGAGGGCAAGACACAAAAGCTTCTGTCTAGACATAGTCTGGGGAAGGGGCGGGCAGCCTGCACACCCACCAACCCTCATTCATTTAATATTTAACTGACTTCTTAATATGAGGTCTCATGCTGGAGAGATAATTATGGGGATATACAAAGATAAGCAAAACAGATATGGCTTCTCACCTTCTGGGGTTTATGATCAAGTTGGACAGGGGGCACCAACATTGCCCCTAAAGAAACATACTTCTTTTTTAAAATTTTACTATTACTATACATTAGACCCAGGAGAAACAGCAAATATTGTCTACAAATAATAAGCAAAAGACACACAGTTAGCATCTCTGAAATTCTAGACTTAAGTTCTAGAGGGGTGTGAAAACTCAGAACACTATTCCATTTAATCATGATGTCAGTGACCTCAAAGACAGAAATCTAGCTCTTCACAAACTGCTTTGTTTTAATAACTGAAAGGCATTTTTTCATATAGACTGATAGGCAGAGCATTTCTAACAGAAAAGCAACACTTTCCCAGTTTATGGAGAAAACAAGAAAGACATTTAAGTCTCCAACTCCATTAGATGCCCTACACGTAGATTTTGCTTCTCATAAATATTTAAACTGTTTAGAAAGTAGGAGTGGGTTAAAAATGATTTTGCATTCTTGAAATTTTTTTCTTATTTGTTTAAAAGGGTGTGCTAAATGTTTCAATCCCACATAAACTAGTCTAGTCCTTAACTTTGGAAAATCTGTTCCTTTCCCTTGCCCATAAAGATCCAGATACAGAACAATAAGTGTTCAATGTTGGACATACTTGCTTTTCAAAAGGAATTATTCTTACCCAACTTGAAAGTCTGATGGCCTAGCAGGGGAAGAAGCTAGGCCAGATGTGGGACACTTCTTGATGAGATGAGAGTTGGTGGACTCCATGAAAACATTGACATGTGTTTTCCAAAGTTTTCAAAGTTATTCTTTTAACATTGCCCAGGGAGTGTGTGTGTGTATGTGTTTGTGTAGCAAAGTTAAGTGGTTTTAAAATTAACACAGTTTATTTAAAGTCATAAAATAAAAAGAAACCTATTTTTCTTAAGGATTTAAATTCACAACACTTGTTATTCTACCTATAAATTTATAAACTACTTATGTAAGAATAATTACCTTTTTATGTACATTAGTAATATTTAATAAGTTAATAAGTTCAATGGTCTGATTTTCTCTAAACAATTAACCCCATTTACAAAGCTAATTAACTTACGTCTTTTAAGTATCTTCATGTACATTAAAATGTAATTTATCTGATTCTCTTAAACACATCCAGTGCTTGAAAGAGCAAATTCACACATCTAGAAAATAAGTTCTCTCTAACTTCAGAACAGCTTTTGTAAGTTAAATAATTCAAGTTTATAAGTGTCATAAATTGAGTTTTGTTAAACATTCAAATTGTTTGCAGAGATACTTCCTTACACCTTTAACATGAAAAGCACAAGTTTGGTGTGTGTGTATGCTTTTTCAGTACCACCAAGCAAGTCTCTAATTCTCAGTAGATACTGAGTGAATGTCATACGATTTAATTCAGTTCTGAAACTATCTGGAGACAGCATCAAACCCCACGAGTTAAGGGCTCAGCCCCACAAGACTGCCTTCTCCCAGCTCTAGGTACCAATCACAAGTCCAGGTTGTCACCTCTGCTTCTGATCTACCAGCTGTAAGTTTTAGGTTTCCACTAAAGGGTTTAGGGTTTAGGGTTCCATTGAACCCCTTCCTTGGGTTCAATGACTTTGCCAGGATGGCTTACATGCCTGCATGCTCAGTCAAGTCCTACACTTTGTTACCCAATGGACTGTAGTCCGTCAGGCTCCTCTGTCCATTGGAGTGGCTTGCCACTCCTTCTCAGGGGATCTTCCTGACCCAGGGATTGAACTTGCGTCTCCTGCTGCTCCTGTATTGGCAGGTGGATTCTTTACCCCTGAGCCATCAGGGAAGCCCATGGCTTACACAACCCAGAAAAACATTTAGCTACTAGATGATGTACTGGTTTATCATAAAAGGTTATAACTCAGGAATAACCAGATGGAAGACATGTGTAGGGCAAGGTATGGAGAAGGGCAGGGAGCATCCATGTCCTCCCCAAGAGCACTAGTCTCTCACCATCCCCATTTATTCCCCAGCTCAGAAGCTCTCTGAATCCTGTAGTTCAGGGTTTTTTATGGAGGCTTCATTTGGTAGGCCATAGGTTATTGAATTTAATTTCCATCCCCTCTCCCCTCCTTGGAGGTCTGGAAGGGCTGAAAGTTCCAACACTTTAATTACAAGGTTGGTTCTCCTAGCAATTGGTCCCCATACTTAGGTTATCTCGGGCTTTCCAAGAATTACCTCATTAACATAATAAAAGGCACCTTTATAGCTTTCTTCACTTGGGAAATTCCAAGGATTTTAGGAGTTCTGTGCCAGGAATGGGGAGAAGACTAAAGTTATCTATCACAAGTAAATTAAATTTGAAATGGCATTGTTTCAGTAAGAAAAATATGGCTATCTTTATGCTTATACAAAACATTCCTAAATTTGACAAACGGTATTAAAACCGAGTTTATATACTTCACCATCTTTGTCTATTTTATGTCTTCCTATGGCTTTAAAATCATATATCTGATAAAAGACTCTGATGCTGGGAGCGATTGGGGTCAGGAGGAGAAGGGGATGACAGAGGATGAGATGGCTGGATGGCATCACTGACTCGATGGACGTGAGTCTGAGTGAACTCCGGGAGTTGGTGATGGACAGGGAGGCCTGGCGTGCTGCGATTCATGGGGTCGCAAAGAGTTGGACACGACTGAGCAACTGAAATGAACTGAACTGATCTGATAAAGGGAGAAGATTAATCTTATCTATCAAGTAGGTGAGGGCAACAGAGGTGTCCAGAACCATGAAATGGACATAATTCTCCACAGATGTGAATGGAATACTTATTTTTTTATAAAATCCAACTCAGTCACAGAAAAATCTGTGGACTCTTTCCTTTTGGTTGCAGATTGTCTGCTAAGCATGAAAGTACCCAAGTGCTCTCAAGTTTCATCTTTAGCCAATTTTTATCCTCTCTTTCAATGCTTTATTGCCTGTGTTGGATAGGAGGAACTCTTGAACTCTTCTCACCCCCAATTGGGTGGTCTCTAGTCGTTTGTCTGGATGATTAGAGTAGTTCATTGAATTTTGTACTTCCTCACCTAGGTTGTCAAATTTTCCATTCTCGTTGGATTTTGCATTCTTTAAACATCTTCTTGACAGGTTTTTAGCCACAATTCTGTAGTCATTTATCAATATCTAAAAGCTTGCTGCTGCTGCTGCTGCTGCTAAGTCCCTTCAGTCATGTTCGACTCTGTGCAACCCCATAAATGGCAGCCCACCAGCCTCCCCCGTCCTTGGGATCCTCCAGGCAAGAACACTGGAGTGGGTTGCCATTTCCTTCTCCAATGCATGAAAGTGAAAAGTGAAAGTGAAGTTGCTCAGTCGTGTCCGACTCTTCACGACCCCATGACCGCAGCCTACCAGCTCCTCCGTCCATGGGATTTTCCAGGCAAGAGTACTGGAATGGGTTGCCATTGCCTTCTCTGGGATCTAAAAGCTTAATCTGATTCAAGTGGGCTTGTGGGTTAAGTGCTAAGGTCAGGGCTTCTTCTGAAGGAAGAGGAAGCATAGTATTCTGGAGAACAGGGTTCAACCAACCTGGGCCAGTGAATTAGATAAAAATTCAGCTCTCAAGAGACCTGTGACTCACCTCTCCAGCTTAAGTCTTGGCCTGACAGATCTCATGGGCCTTCAAGAAGAAGATCCTTGGATTTCCTTGGTGGTTCAGTGGTTAAGACTCTGAGCTCTCAAGTCAGGGGGCATGGGTTCAATCCCTGGCTGGGGAACTAAGATCCCATATGCCAAATGATATGGCAGAAAAAAAAAAAAAAAGGAAGAGGACCATGGTGAGTCAAAGCACAAATTGACCCTGGATACTGCTCATAGGGGACATTGCCAAACTTCTAACTTTCTGGGTAAGAAGTAGATCCGGCAGCATAAAATAGCAGAGTAAGGATGAAGGATAAATAATGCAAATTCATTTAGGCACAGCAATTTCCTGCCCATATTGTCAAAAGTTATGAATGGTCCCTTTGCTCTCTGGACTTGCTTTCTCCTGCCTGAAGACCTGGAGAAAGAGGAAAACTGTACAGTTCGCCACTGAGTGGGATGATGCTTCCAAAGGAGGAAAACCACTAGGGATGGCTCAATGTGTAATCAAGAGGACTGAAAGGCACTGATTTAATTAATTATCCTGAAGTTCCTTTGGAGAGGTCCGGATGGACTCATGTGAATGAGGGTTCCAGAACCCACCCACCACCCCCAGGGAGAATGTGCATTTCCGCTGCTAGGCAGCAGCCCCTAAAATGGGCATCAACACCCACTGGATTTCCGGTGGAGGCTCATTCAGGATGTCACATGCTGTGGAGCAGCTGCAGGGAACGACAGTAGCGGCAGCTGACTATGAATGCAGACGAAGCTAGCTTCGTGGAGATTTTCTTTACCAAGATGTCTTGAGAGCTTTTTCTTGGCCATATTGCACAATCATAGAGTCTATGGTGTCAAGCTGCTGATCTGAGAACTTAAAGCCATGACATTATTAATAGTTATCTGTATGTCCATGGCTAATTCCAAGAAATAGTTTATAACATTGTAGAGATTTTCATTAATATTAATTTGAGATTGTTCGTGCTATGAGTCTTCTCTCTTTAAAAAAAAAAAAAGACTTTATTGATGTGGATCATTTTTAAAGTCTTTTATTGAATTCATTGCAACATTGCTTTGGTTTCATTATTTGTTCTTTTGGATCCTAGTTCCCCGATCAGGGATGAGCCCGAACCCTTGCACTAGAAGGCGAAATCCTAACCTCTGGACCTCCAGGGAAGTCCCAAGAGTCTTCCCTTTAAGATTTACCTTTTCTTCCCATTCCCAGAACCCTAATTCAGGCCCATTTTGTGTACTTGCATTACCACAGTGCTTCCTCCCATCTTATTGATCCCAGTCACATCTGTTTTGGGTTCCACTGTCAGGATAATTTCTGGAAGACACCCATCATCATACCACTACCCTGCTCTGAAACCTATAATGGCTTCCTGTTATTTACAACTTCAAAGTCAAACCCCTCTGGCTCCCAAGGACTTCCAGTGTCTGACCATACCCTCCTACCCAGCAAAACCTCCCATTGTTCCTGTGGAGGGCTAGTTCTCTTCAGAGAGCTGGCTTCCTTACTCCACCTCACTCACTCTGGGCTCCTTTCCAGAGTTGTCTTACGTTTTGTTGACTTCTTACCTGTTTCAGGAAGACTCTCTAACCATGCTAGGCCATCATTCAGTCATCCATCTATTCATTCATCCACTCATTAACTGTGTTGTGCATCTTTGATATTCCATGCACTGCTAGTGTTACTGAGCTCAGATTTGGCTGCTTGCTGCTAGGAAAAAGAGACAAATACTGGTAGAAAGAGAAAGGTTGCTTTATTCAGGAGGCGGGCAACCTGGGGATAAGGTGGTCTCGTGTCCCAGAACCAACTCTGAAGATTCTGCTTGGCCATGAAAGTTTTTAAAGAGAAAAAGGGGAAGTACTTTCAGTCAATCATTGAGATGGTGGGGCGGGGGGTGTGTGTCATATTTGTTGTCATTTCCCATTGCATGCAGACTTGTCAACTCCTTGTAACTTTTCTTCCCTTCTTTCCTTCCTTCATCTTCTTTTTTTGAAAACATTTTGGCCTCACCACAAGGCATGTGGGATCTCATTTACCTGATCAGGGATCGAACCTGCAGCCCTACCCGTGGAAGCACAGAGTCTTAACCCCTGTACCAAAAAGGAAGTCTCTGATCTTTGATTCACACAGTCTGCTCATGAGATTACTGAAAGGGAAACTGGGGAAAAGTTCTGGTCGTCTGTTAATTTCTTATTCTTCATTTCTATTAATACTTCTTTGATCTAGGGAAAAAAATCAATATATTAGATAAGACTTTGAGCAAAAGATTTGAAAGGTGAGCTTGGGCTGAAGGTAAATTATAATATAGTTTTGCTAGAGTGACAAGACACAAGGGGCTTCCTACAGAGAGCACTTTCCTGCAAAGAGCTGTTTAGAAATCCTCACTGCCAGATATCATTCCATTTCTATGGGATTATAGGGGAAGGTTTGTCTTCTGCAACTTTTTCATGCTGACATAGGGCACCATAGTCTTAGAATAGAAGATGTCAACCTGTGGATCTGTAGCATCTCTTTACCAACAATTTTAGTTGCCTGGGCAGAAGTAAGCTATAATTACTTTGAAGCCCCAAGGATACAGATTATTATGAGCAGCAGTGTTAATCCCATTTTCTTTCTTTTTTTAAATTTTTTAAATTTTATTTTATTTTTAAACTTTACATAATTGTATTAGTTTTGCCAAATATCAAAATGAATCCGCCACAGGTATACATGTGTTCCCCATCCTGAACCCTCCTCCCTCCTCCCTCCCCATACCATCCCTCTGGGTCGTCCCAGTGCACTAGCCCCAAGCATCCAGTATCGTGCATCGAACCTGGACTGGCATCTCGTTTCATACATGATATTTTACATGTTTCAATGCCATTCTCCCAAATCTTCCCACCCTCTCCCTCTCCCACAGAGTCCATAAGACTATTCTATACATCGGTGTCTCTTTTGCTGTCTCGTACACAGGGTTATTGTTACCATCTTTCTAAATTCCATATATATGCATTAGTATACTGTATTGGTGTTTTTCCTTCTGGCTTACTTCACTCTGTATAATAGGCTCCAGTTTCATCCACCTCATTAGGACTGATTCAAATGTATTCTTTTTAATGGCTGAGTAATCCTCCATTGTGTATATGTACCACAGCTTTCTTATCCATTCATCTGCTGATGGACATCTAGGTTGCTTCCATGTCCTGGCTATTATAAACAGTGCTGCGATGAACATTGGGGTACACGTGTCTCTTTCCCTTCTGGTTTCCTCGGTGTGTATGCCCAGCAGTGGGATTGCTGGATCATAAGGCAGTTCTATTTCCAGTTTTTTAAGGAATCTCCACACTGTTCTCCATAGTGGCTGTACTAGTTTGCATTCCCACCAACAGTGTAAGAGGGTTCCCTTTTCTCCACACCCTCTCCAGCATTTATTACTTGTAGACTTTTGGATCGCAGCCATTCTGACTGGTGTGAAATGGTACCTCATAGTGGTTTTGATTTGCATTTCTCTGATAATGAGTGATGTTGAGCATCTTTTCATGTGTTTGTTAGCCATCTGTATGTCTTCTTTGGAGAAATGTCTATTTAGATCTTTGGCCCATTTTTTGATTGGCTCATTTATTTTTCTGGAGTTGAGCTGTAGGAGTTGCTTGTATATTTTTGAAATTAGTTGTTTGTCAGTTGCTTCATTTGCTATTATTTTCTCCCATTCTGAAGGCTGTCTTTTCACCTTGCTAATAGTTTCCTTTGATGTGCAGAAGCTTTTAAGGTTAATTAGGTCCCATTTGTTTATTTTTACTTTTATTTCCAATATTCTGGGAGGTGGGTCATAGAGGATCCTGCTGTGATGTATGTCGGAGAGTGTTTTGCTTATGTTCTCCTCTAGGAGTTTTATAGTTTCTGGTCTTACGTTTAGATGTTTAATCCATTTTGAGTTTATTTTTGCATATGGTGTTAGAAAGTGTTCTAGTTTCATTCTTTTACAAGTGGTTGACCAGATTTCCCAGCACCACTTGTTAAAGAGATTGTCTTTAATCCATTGTATATTCTTGCCTCCTTTGTCAAAGATAAGGTGTCCATATGTGCGTGGATTTATCTCTGGGCTTTCTATTTTGTTCCATTGATCTATATTTCTGTCTTTGTGCCAGTACCATACTGTCTTGATAACTGTGGCTTTGTAGTAGAGCCTGAAGTCAGGTAGGTTGATTCCTCCAGTTCCATTCTTCTTTCTCAAGATTGCTTTGGCTATTCGAGGTTTTTTGTATTTCCATACAAATTGTGAAATTATTTGTTCTAGCTCTGTGAAGAATACAGTTGGTAGCTTGATAGGGATTGCATTGAATCTATAAATTGCTTTGGGTAGTATACTCATTTTCACTATATTGATTCTTCAAATCCATGAACATGGTATATTTCTCCATCTATTAGTGTCCTCTTTGATTTCTTTCACCAGTGTTTTATAGTTTTCTATATATAGGCCTTTAGTTTCTTTAGGTAGATATATTCCTAAGTATTTTATTCTTTCCATTGCAATGGTGAATGGAATTGTTTCCTTAATTTCTCTTTCTGTTTTCTCATTATTAGTGTATAGGAATGCAAGGGATTTCTGTGTGTTGATTTTATATCCTGCAACTTTCCTGTAGTCATTGATTAGTTCTAGTAATTTTCTGGTGGAGTCTTTAGGGTTTTCTATGTAGAGGATCATGTCATCTGCAAATAGTGAGAGTTTTACTTCTTCTTTTCCAATTTGGATTCCTTTCATTTCTTTTTCTGCTCTGATTGCTGTGGCCAAAACTTCCAAAACTATGTTGAATAGTAATGGTGAAAGTGGGCACCCTTGTCTTGTTCCTGACTTTAGAGGAAATGCTTTCAATTTTTCACCATTGAGGATAATGTTTGCTGTGGGTTTGTCATATATAGCTTTTATTATGTTGAGGTATGTTCCTTCTATTCCTGCTTTCTGGGGAGTTTTTATCATAAATGGGTGTTGAATTTTGTCAAAGGCTTTCTCTGCATCTATTGAGATAATCATATGGTTTTTATTTTTCAATTTGTTAATGTGGTGTATTACATTGATTGATTTGCAGATATTTAAGAATCCTTGTATCCCTGGGATAAAGCCCACTTGGTCATGGTGTATGATCTTTTTAATGTGTTGTTGGATTCTGATTGCTAGAATTTTGTTAAGGATTTTTGCATCTATGTTCATCAGTGATATTGGCCTGTAGTTTTCTTTTTTTGTGGGATCTTTGTCAGGTTTTGGTATTAGGGTGATGGTGGCCTCATAGAATGAGTTTGGAAGTTTACCTTCCTCTGCAATTTCCTGGAAGAGTTTGAGCAGGATAGGTGTTAGCTCTTCTCTAAATTTTTGGTAGAATTCAGCTGTGAAGCCGTCTGGACCTGGGCTTTTGTTTGCTGGAAGATTTTTGATTACAGTTTCAATTTCCGTGCTTGTGATGGGTCTGTTAAGATTTTCTATTTCTTCCTGGTTGAGTTTTGGAAAGTTGTACTTTTCTAAGAATTTGTCCATTTCTTCCACGTTGTCCATTTTATTGGCATATAATTGTTGATAGTAGTCTCTTATGATCCTTTGTATTTCTGTGTTGTCTGTTGTGATCTCTCCATTTGCATTTCTAATTTTATTGATTTGATTTTTCTCCCTTTGTTTCTTGATGAGTCTAGCTAATGGTTTGTCAATTTTATTTATCCTTTCAAAGAACCAGCTTTTGGCTTTGTTGATTTTTGCTATGGTATCTTTTGTTTCTTTTGCATTTATTTCTGCCCTAATTTTTAAGATTTCTTTCCTTCTACTAACCCTGGGGTTCTTCATTTCTTCCTTTTCTAGTTGCTTTAGGTGTAGAGTTAGGTTATTTATTTGACTTTTTTCTTGTTTCTTGAGGTGTGCCTGTATTGCTATGAACTTTCCCCTTAGGACTGCTTTTACCGTGTCCCACAGGTTTTGGGTTGTTGTGTTTTCATTTTCATTCATTTCTATGCAAAATTTTGATTTCTTTTTTGATTTATTCTGTGATTTGTTGGTTATTCAGCAGCGTGTTGTTCAGCCTCCGTATGTTGGAATTTTTAATAGTTTTTCTCCTGTAATTGAGATCTAATCTTACTGCATTGTGGTCAGAAAAGATGCTTGGAATGATTTCTGTTGTTTTGAATTTACCAAGGCTAGCTTTATGGCCCAGGATGTGATCTATCCTGGAGAAGGTTCCATGTGCGCTTGAGAAAAAGGTGAAATTCATTGTTTTGGGATGAAATGTCCTATAGATATCAGTTAGGTCTAACTGGTCTATTGTATCATTTACAGTTTGTTTCCTTGTTGATTTTCTGTTTAGTTGATCTATCCATAGGTGTGAGTGGGGTATTAAAGTCTCCCACTATTATTGTGTTATTGTTAATTTCTCCTTTCATACTTGTTAGCATTTGTCTTACATACTGCGGTGCTCCCGTGTTGAGTGCATATATATTTATAATTGTTATATCTTCTTCTTGGATTGATCCTTTGATCATTATGTAGTGACCTTCTTTGTCTCTTTTCACAGCCTTTGTTTTAAAGTCTATTTTATCTGATATGAGTATTGCTACTCCTGCTTTCTTTTGGTCCCTATTTGCATGGAAAATCTTCTTCCAGCCCTTCACTTTCAGTCTGTATGTGTCCCCTGTTTTGAGGTGGGTCTCTTGTAGACAACATATGTAGGGGTCTTGTTTTTGTATCCATTCAGCCAGTCTTTGTCTTTTGGTTAATCCCATTTTCTTAAAGCCAAATTCTTGCAACTGTGCTAGCCACAGATTCAGTACTATTCAAGAAGGAGCAATTTATGTCATGGCTACAGTCTGGTCATCATGCAGTCAGCTTTTTCCTTCTGGAAACAGTTACAATATCTATAAAACAACTCAGAAATGTGTAATAGACACTGAAATGTTCTATAACTCTATTGTCCTAATCACTAACTGCTTGAGGTTGTTCTTTTGTGATTCAGGGAGACCTGGGAGACTTGACCTTCTACAAACAAGAGTCAAGAGACATAGGTGGGTCCTTGTTAAACCTTTCTTGCATCTTCTCAATCCTTGTCTCCAAGCTATTTATCTGTGATTCCATTTTAATTTCAAGATTTTGGATCAATTTCACTATCATTATTTGGAATTCTTTATCGGGTAGATTCCCTATCTCTTCCTCTTTTGTTTGGTTTGGTGGGCATTTATCCTGTTTCTTTTTCTGTTGGCTATTCCTCTGTCTCTTCATCTTGTTTAAATTGCTGAGTTTAGGGTGTCCTTTCTGTATTCTGGCAGTTTGTGGAGTTCTCTTTATTGTGGCTTTTCCTCGCTGTGTGTGGGTTTGTACAGGTGGCTTGTCAAGGTTTCCTGGTTAGGGAAGCTTGTGTCGGTGTTCTGATGGGTGGAGCTGTATTTATTCTCTTTGTTCAGTCGCACTGTGGGGAGGGAGGGAGGGATGCTGCAAACAAATAACACTGGCGTGCGCTCGCAGTGCCTCAGCCACACTGGGTCTGCCCCCGCTCACGGCGCGTGTAGCCTCCCTGCCCACACTGCTCGGGCTCTAGGTTGTTCTGCCGGGAACAATCCGAGGCTGGCCCTGGGTTGCATGTACCTCCCAGGTCCAAGCCGCTCAGGTTCAGGAACTCGGGTAGTCCTCAGAGGCGCAGACTCAGTTGGGCCTGAGTTTTGTGCTCTTCCCAGGTCTGAGCAGCTCAAGTGATGAGGTGTTTGGCGAGCGCCAATGCTGCGACTTATCGCCTTCCCGCCACTCGATTATCTGGGTGTAAAATCGGCACACCTTCTCAGGCAGATGTTAACCGTCCAGACCCCCAAGAAGTTTTAGTTAGCAAAGAAGCCTGCTTACAGTTTTATAGATAATGTCTCTCTGGGGCTGCGATTGCCCCCTTCCGGCTCTGGCTGCCTGTCACCGGAGGGGGAAGGTCTGCAGCCGGCTATCTCTGTTCAATTCTTTGTTCCGTGAGCGGGCCTGGCGGTGTCTTAGGTTGGGGCTGGCTTTTCGCGTGGTAGATATCCCACAGTCTGGTTTGCTAGCCCATATTATTTCTCTCAGATAGTGCTCAGGGTATTCAGGCCAGATTCTTACTCTAAGCGATGCATCCCGCGCTGCGCCTCCCTGCCCAGCCCCCGCTTGCTAATGGCGCGTGCAGGGGTCTGCACTGCTTCTCCGCTGGGGGAGTTACCATAGGACTCGCAATCTTCGAGTTTTAATTGTTTATTTATTTTTTCTTCCTGTTATGTTGCCCTCTGTGCTTCCAAAGCTCGGCACAGATTCGGCAGTGAGAAGGTTTCCTGGTGTTTGGAAACTTCTCTCTTTTTAAGACTCCCTTCCCGGGACGGAACTCCGTCCCTCCCTCTTTTGTCTCTTTTTTTGTCTTTTATATTTTTTCCTACCTCCTTTCGAAGAGTTGGATTGCTTTTCTGGGTGCCTGATGTCCTCTGCCGGCATTCAGAAGTTGTTTTGTGGAATTTACTCGACGTTTAAATGCTCTTTTGATGAATTTGTGGGGGAGAAAGTGTTCTCCCCGTCCTACTCCTCTGCCATCTTGGCTCCTCCTCCCTACATTGAAGTTTTAATTTGTATTTCTTTGATTACCGATAAGGTTGAGAATTTCTTTTCCTCTATGTTAATTCTAAATTCTGCTTCTTTGTGAAATTCCTATCCACATATTTTTAGAAGTAATTTTTACTTGGAGGATAATTGCGTTACAGAACTAATCAATGACTCTAGTAAAGTTGCAGGATATAAAATCAACACACAGAAATCCCTTGCATTCCTATACACTAATAATGAGAAAACAGAAAGAGAAATTAAGGAAACAATTCCATTCACCATTGCAACGGAAAGAATAAAATACTTAGGAATATATCTACCTAAAGAAACTAAAGACCTATATATAGAAAACTATAAAACACTGGTGAAAGAAATCAAAGAGGACACTAATAGATGGAGAAATATACCATGTTCATGGATTGGAAGAATCAATATAGTGAAAATGAGTATACTACCCAAAGCAATTTATAGATTCAATGCAATCCCTATCAAGCTACCAACAGTATTCTTCACAGAGCTAGAACAAATAATTTCACAATTTGTATGGAAATACAAAAAACCTCGAATAGCCAAAGCAATCTTGAGAAAGAAGAATGGAACTGGAGGAATCAACCTACCTGACTTCAGGCTCTACTACAAAGCCACAGTTATCAAGACAGTATGGTACTGGCACAAAGACAGAAATATAGATCAATGGAACAAAATAGAAAGCCCAGAGATAAATCCACGCACATATGGACACCTTATCTTTGACAAAGGAGGCAAGAATATACAATGGATTAAAGACAATCTCTTTAACAAGTGGTGCTGGGAAATCTGGTCAACCACTTGTAAAAGAATGAAACTAGAACACTTTCTAACACCATATACAAAAATAAACTCAAAATGGATTAAACATCTAAACGTAAGACCAGAAACTATAAAACTCCTAGAGGAGAACATAAGCAAAACACTCTCTGACATACATCACAGCAGGATCCTCTATGACCCACCTCCCAGAATATTGGAAATAAAAGCAAAAATAAACAAATGGGACCTAATTAACCTTAAAAGCTTCTGCACATCAAAGGAAACTATTAGCAAGGTGAAAAGACAGCCTTCAGAATGGGAGAAAATAATAGCAAATGAAGCAACCGATAAACAACTAATTTCAAAAATATACAAGCAACTCCTACAGCTCAACTCCAGAAAAATAAATGAGCCAATCAAAAAATGGGCCAAAGATCTAAATAGACATTTCTCCAAAGAAGACATACAGATGGCTAACAAACACATGAAAAGATGCTCAACATCACTCATTATCAGAGAAATGCAAATCAAAACCACTATGAGGTACCATTTCACACCAGTCAGAATGGCTGTGATCCAAAAGTCTACAAATAATAAATTCTGGAGAGGGTGTGGAGAAAAGGGAACCCTCTTACACTGTTGGTGGGAATGCAAACTAGTACAGCCACTATGGAGAACAGTGTGGAGATTCCTTAAAAAACTGGAAATAGAACTGCCTTATGATCCAGCAATCCCACTGCTGGGCATACACACCGAGGAAACCAGAAGGGAAAGAGACACGTGTACCCCAATGTTCATCGCAGCACTGTTTATAATAGCCAGGACATGGAAGCAACCTAGATGTCCATCAGCAGATGAATGGATAAGAAAGCTGTGGTACATATACACAATGGAGGATTACTCAGCCATTAAAAAGAATACATTTGAATCAGTCCTAATGAGGTGGATGAAACTGGAGCCTATTATACAGAGTGAAGTAAGCCAGAAGGAAAAACACCAATACAGTATACTAACGCATATATATGGAATTTAGAAAGATGGTAACGATAACCCTGTATACGGACAGCAAAAGAGACACTGATGTATAGAACAGTCTTATGGACTCTGTGGGAGAGGGAGAGGGTGGGAAGATTTGGGAGAATGGCATTGAAACATAAAAAAAGAAAAAAAAATAAACTGCTTTTGCTCTAAAAAAAAAAAAAAAAGAGAGACATAGGTGGGTTTTAGGGGGAGCAGAGTTCTGGTCAGTTTCAGTAGGCTCTAAATTCATGTTTGTAACCCTTATCTTCAAGGCTAGTACACACACATTTGTGTAATTTGCGTTCTCACAAAGGGGCTGAGGGGACTAGTACAATCAGAAATCAAACCTGATGTTCTCCTTCTCCAAAAAGAAGGGAAAAAAATCTATGGTACATTTATAATTTTGTACTCCAAAGTATTGAATATATTCTTGAAAGAGAGAACTTTTATTTTGATCAGAGGATGAAGAGAATGAACATCTTTAACACTTTCCCCATTTGATGATTGGAAGAATTTTCCAGACTAGCTTCTGTCTGTGTGCCTTTCAAGACTTGTTTCTCCTCCACTGTGTCTGCACCATTGTTGCACAGGTTCCTACCACAATATATGACTTCTGGACCCACCCCTCTGTGTCACAATGTTCAATGAATTCTTCCAGGGGATGATATAATTACTCCTGAAAGTCATTTTTACACATGGACGGCTAGCAATAACTTTAGCATATCTCAAAATGATGGTGAATAGCATAAATACATCCCACTAAACCCAAATTACATGTATTACCAATTCAGCTTTGGTTTAGCTGTCTCCTCTAATGCCACCTTGCTGTGCTGTGCTTAGTCACTCAGTCGTGACTGACTCTTTGCAACCCTGTGGACTGTAGCCGACCAGGTTCCTCTGTCCATGGGAATTCTCCAGGTAAGAATACTGGAGTGGGTTGTGTTGGAGGGAAAGTTGGTGTGGAAAGAGTGCATGAGTACTCAGTTGCTTAGTTGTGTCTGACTCTTTGTGACCCCATGGCCTGTAGCCCTCCAGGCTCCTCTGCCCATGGTGTTTCCCAGACAAGAATACTGGAGTGGGTTGCCATTTCCTCCTCCAGGGGATTTTTCTGACCCGGGAATCGAACCCGTATCATCTGTGACTCCTGCATTGGTAAGCAGGTTGGTGTGGAAAGAGGCTGTATTCTTAAACCATTGCAGTTAAAACATCTCAGTTTTGAGAATTTAACAAACGTATACAACTATGTAAGGACATTATTAGGGCCCCTCTGGCATCCTTGGAAAGTGCTTATGCAAGTGGAAGAGGCCACCACTTTGATCTTAGTAGTTCATTATTAGTTCATCAAGCTGAATCTGCTTTACTGAGGTTGGGAAGGGCACTTCTATCCCACTCAGCCTGCCCTGCCCTCTCCTATGTTGGGGCTGGATTCTCCAAGGCTGACCCACCTGCTTCCAGACTTTATTCACTCTTTTCCTAGACTTTGACTGGATCATCAATTAAGAATTACTGCCCCAGGACAAATCTTGGTATTATTTTTCTCATTACTGAGCTTTCTTTGTACCAGCTGGGATATTATGACTTTGTTAAATTAGCATTTGTTAACAGAAACAGACTTACAGACTGAGAGAATGAACTTGTGGTTACCAGAGGGGAAGGGTGAGGGGAAGGGAGAGTTAGGAAGTTTGGGATGGACATGTACACACAACTATATTTAAAATAGATAACCGACAAGGACCAGTGCTATATAGAACAGGGAACTCTGCTTAAGTAGCAACCTAAATGGGAAACAAATTTGAAAGAGAATAGATGCATCAGGGTTTCCCTGGTGGCTCAGATGGCAAAGAATCTGCCTACAATGTGGGAGACCCAGGTTTGATCCCTGGGTCAGGAAGATCCCCTGGAGAAGGGAATGGCTACATACTCTAGGATTCTTGCTTAGAGAATCCCCATGGACAGAAGAGCCTGGGAGACTGCAGTCCTTGAGGCTGCCGAGTTGGACACGACTAAGCGCCTTTCACTTCACTTCAGATACATGTATATGTACAACTGAATCACTTTGTGACACACCTGAAATTAACACAGCGTTGTTAATCAACTATACTCCAATATAAAATAAAAAGTTAAAAAAATAAAGTAAAAAAAATTAGCATTTGGGGTGTTAACTGTGAGTCACTGTTCGACAAAAGATCACAAAAGAATTGAAACAGAGAGGGTTGTTACTCACAGGTCCTAGAGGAGGTGCTTCAAATAAGCCTTAAGGAGCCATAGGGAGGGCAAGGCAGGGTACAGTCAGAGAGACAGGCAGGCCCTGGCCACATGCCTTTATTAGGGTCTGTGGGTAGAGTGCTTTGGGATTCCCAGTGGATTCAGTAAGGCTGAATTGGTCAATTCAAACCAAAAGAGCTGGCATGTTGCAGGTTTTGTGTGGGAGGTGGGTGTCTTATCTAAGGGTCCCACAAGGGGAAGGCCCTGAGGAGGAGAAACTGTTGGTCACAAGGCTTGTTGATGGAAAAAAAATGCAAAACTTGGAAGTTCAGAGCTATGCTTTATTCAGTGGACAAGACTGAGAATTTAAGCCCAGGACACAGCATCTCAGAGATGCTGAGAGATTCTGAGGCTGCTCCAAAGAGGCAAGGGGGCTGGGTTGGAAGCCAGGAGTTATAGGAATCTTTGCAACAGAGACCAGGCAGTTGAAACATCAAAAGATTACTGCTAATTAAAGAAGACCAGACATCTCAAGGGAAGAAGATTAGCACTTCTCTACATATGGGAGGATACAAATTCTGGGCTCATTGAAATCTTCCCTTTGATATGCATGTCAGCTATGGAATGGGTGGGATCCTGCATTTTCTCATCCTGAGTCTCCTCTGGGAGCACCATCGGGAGGTGGCTGCCATGGCTGACTGCTATTAATAGATGCTGCTAAGTCGCTTCAGTCGTGTCAGACTCTGTGTGACCCCATAGACGGCAGCCCACGAAGCTCCTCCGTCCCAGGGATTCTCCAGGCAAGAACACTGGAGTGGGTTGCCGTTTCCTTCTCCAATGCATGAAAGTGAAAAGTGAAAGTGAAGTCGCTCAGTCGTGTCCGACTCTTAGTGACCCCATGGACTGCAGCCTACTAGGCTCCTCCATCCATGGGATTTTCCAGACAAGAGTACTGGAGTGGGGTGCCATGGGTGGGGGCAAATCCTGCCTCTATTCTGCGTTCCCTCAGGGTAGAGGGTCAGCTCTAATATGATGGCTTGATGGCTGCAACGTCCTTTGCTTATGGATATGGCACATGGCATTTTGACTTCACAGCCTGTTGGGAAATCATCAGAACTTACATTTGCTTGTGACTCTGTGGCTGCTCTCTAGGGCATGAGCTTGCATGAGGGGGCTAGTGGCAGTTTAAGGCCCAACAGGCTGCTTGGCCAAAGAACATGCATGCTGAAGCAGATGTATTCAAACTGTCCCCCACAGGGTTAACACAGGCTGGTGACCAGCAGAGATTCTTGAGACTGCTTTACAGAACAACAGATAAAGGAACAGCTTGTTAAAACCTTTCCATTTGTAAACTGCCTTTACTGATTAAGCTTGCTTTAGTTATTTTTTTTTTCTCTCTTTAATTGCATACCCTCCAAGCTTCACATAGCCTAGGTAATATATTACAAGGCTTTTTAATCACCTCTGATAGACAGTGCCTCTGATGTAGGGGTCACTATAGTAACTGAGGCTTAAGTTAACTTAGAGTCACAGTTTGAGCTGGCTAACACTGGATGGGACAACCAACCCTAAAACGGCCTGCATGGATGGCTGATAAGTGACTTTTTGATGTCATATCCGGCCCCAAACTCCACCCTCAGATCTTGCCAAGCACTTCTGGTTTTGAACATGTGTCAGTGAAGAAGAAGATAACTCAGATATGCCCTCATGGTACACTGATGACCTTACTATTTCCCTAACTCCAATCATCTTCTCCCATGCCTTAGTCCACTAGCTTCTTTATCCTCTAAATATCCCAACCCTTTACCTTTGGGAAAGTGGATTTGAAGTCTTTTCTCTCATCTCCTCCCTTGGTTTCCCTGGTGGCTCAGATGGTAAAAGCATCTGCCTGCAATGTGGGAGACCCGGGTTCAATCCCTGGGTTGGGAAGATCCCCTGAAGAAGGAAATGGCAACCCACTCCATTACTCTTGCCTGGAAAATCCCATGGATGAAGGAGCCTGGTAGGCTACAGTCCATGGGGTCTCAAAAAGTCAGACATGACTGAGCGACTTCACTTTCTTTCTTTCTTTTCTTTCTCTCATCTCCTCACTTGGATGCCCTGTGAATAAACTCTTTCTCTGCTGTAAACCTTGGCATCTCAGCATTTGGCCTGTGAGTCAGCTAAACAAACCTATTTCTATAAACAGTATCATGAAGTAGCTGAGTTCAACAAAGGGTCTGGGAAGCAATCAAAAGATTCATGTGGCTGAGAATATTTGAGGAGGGTGTAATGTTGGTGGGAGGGATTGGGGGCAGGAGGAGAAGGGGACGACAGAGGATGAGGTGGCTGGATGGCATCACCGACTCCATGGACGTGAGTTGGGTGAACTCCAAGAGTTGGTGATGGACAGGAAGGCCTGGCGTGCTGCAATTCCTGGGGTCACAAAGAGTCGGACACGACTGAGCGACTGAACTGAACTGAACTGAATGTTGGTGCTGACTTCAGGGGGCCAGTAGATTATAGAAACCCCCAAAGTTGAGGCCCATAGGAAGAACAACAGCAGGAATCTGTCACCTGAAGACAGTCTTGCAGGAAGCGCCCCCACAGGGCTGTTGCCATAGAGCCGAGTGTCTCATCCTTGGCAGTGTCAGCATTTAGGGTCAGAGAATTCTGTGTTGTGGAGGCTATCTTGTCCATTGTAGGATCTTTAAAAAAAAAAAAAAATTGGACTGTAATTGCTTTACAAGTTGTGTTAGTTTCTGCTGTCCAATGAAGTGAATCAGCTATATACGCATATATATTCCCTTCCTCTTGAACCTCCCCTCACCCCCTCCCACCCCTCTAGGTCATCGCAGAGCACTGGGCTGAACTCCTTGTGCAGCACACCTGGCTTCTACCAAGGATGTGCCAGTAGTAACCACGCAACTAGTTATGAAACCCAAATGTCTCTGCACTTGGCCAAATATCCCCCAGGGACCGATTCAGCCTCCTGCCAGACCCAGAGCAAGGAGTGGGAGTGGTGCGGGGTGAAGGAAGTAACTTGCTGTCTTACTCCTGTCTCCTGTCTATCAGCCATTGCTGAACTTAGAGGCCAGGGAACAAATTTTTGTTTCATTCAGGATGTTTCTTTCTTTGACTTTAAGACTAAATCCCAAGAGGCATTAGGACTGCAGCTGGAGCAGAATCACAAGGGCGGCAGAAGCCACTCATTCACTCACTCACGACTGTTGATGAAGATTGCCTCTGGCAGCCCTGAGACTGGTTACTAAAGTCATGGCTAGGGACAGGCCTCTGTCTCCTGTTTTCTCCTGTTTTTGCTCCACTCTCATGCACTGCTAGCTTATTTCATGTAATCTCTAATTTAACATCTTCATTCAGATCTGCCTGCTCCCTTATTAGGGGAAGCACTTTGGGAAGGTCTGCAGAGGCTGAAGGCATAATCATTGCTGTACTAATATATTTCTGACTCCCAGGGCTCCTTTAGAGACAAATCTCATTGTGGCCCAAGTTTCCTCTCTCATTGGTCCCTTTGTGGTGTGTCCCATGTCTTCCAGGGAACTACTGCCAAACTCTCATTCTGTTGTGTTAGTATTCTAGTGTTCAGATTCTGCTTTGGCCACCTTATTGGGATCATGCCCAGAGCAGACTGTCAGGCAGTATTTGGCTGATTGATTGACTGGATACACTCTCCGTCATCCTGGGGCAGAGTTTCTATGTTTTGTCGGGAGAGTTTGTTCACAGCATTGATTATGAAACTCGTAATAAGCATATGCATCACCTGGGATCTTGTGAAAATTCAGATTCTATAGGTGGCTTTGGGGAGTAGTCTGATTCTGCATTGTTAACAAGCTGCCTGGATGCTGCTGTGGGTTGGAAGACTGCATTTTAAGTAGCCAGGATCTAGATGACAGCAAGATGATGGGGCTTTCTGATGTGAGCAATCCGCCCAATAATAATTTACTGAGAACTTGTGTCAAAACACTGGGCCAGGTCCTATAGGGGAGACAGGTGCACACCTCTTTTGTCCTAAAGGCCCCATGCAACTGCATTAAAAGCGATTTTGTGGCTACCGTATTTCTGAAGCGGTGTTTCTCCTTCAAAGGTTCACAAAGCCTTCAGTTCCAGTGAGTCTCAGTATCTTGCCAGAGCACCAACGTGAGCTAGATTTCGTTGCCTTTGTTCTGCAGTCCTCAGCTTTGCTCCACAAGCAATCGTTTTTAACTTGATGTGCAAAGAGAAAAAAGGCATTTCTTGTCTTGTGCCTGGATAGAACTTGGCTATTTCTTTTGTCTGCTATGGATGAAAAATTTTGGTGACAGGGAAATAAATCAAGCAAGGCTGCTTTTCCACAGTGGGGAGGTCGGGGGTGTATATATGTGTACACTTGTGTGTGGGCTGTGGACTCAATTTACCATTGCAGTTAAGTTCCCGTCTATGAATGGTAGATCCTTTTAATGGTTCCTGACCACCACCCTGGGGCACCAGGGAATCGTTACAGAGGCTCTGTTATCATAGGAACCATTTCTGTCGACCTCAGAATTTTCACTCACGGCTCATTGCCTCTGAGGGACTCTGTTTTTGGTCAGTAACACTAACTCAGGGCTTACTGAGTAATGGGCCCCAAGGAAGGCTTGACAGGGATCCAAGTCTGGATAAAGTATGATTCTTCTCAGGTAGTCATCTAAGCAATGAGATGTGTCCAGTGACCCTGCTCAGGGCTTTAGAATGCCTTGCATCTTGCTCTTGTAAATCTAAAAGAGTGGTGGAGAGAATGGGATAGCATGTAGAATTCTCTTGTTTAGAGAAGAGCTACTCCCCTCACAAGGAAAATGCTTCCCCACCCTGATTCAGGCCAAAGGGGCTTATCATCACATCAAGTGATTTGTGCTGAAGTGACAGCATATTAAAATGATATGAATGAGATGAAAACCACTCCGTGGGCAGAAAAGAAGGAACAGGTCTACATGTTCTGTTAATTATATGAGTTAATTTAAAACAAAAGGATTGAAGGAAAACATCAAATCAGGCTTGTCTATGTCAATGCTGTTTGGGTTTCATGGGTGGCCCAACTTTGGGTAGAGCAGGTTTGAACTCTAGGGCTCTAGAACCTTGTGGGTCTTGGATTCTGGACAAGGAAAGCCAGAAAATGGAGAAGGTGTTAAAATATTAGATGAAGAAGCAATATTTTTACTTAAAAATACATATATACGAGGGGTAAAGATATCTGAAAATTTGCAGTTCTTCCCCTCTGAAATTTAGGGTAGTGAATGAGCTAAAACCACAAAGTAGAGAAGAATGCATTATCTACACAGGGTTTCTCAGCCTGAGCACTACTGAGATTTGGGGTCAGATACTTCTTTGTGGTGGGAGGCTGGCCTGGGCACAGTAGTATGCTTAACAGCATCCCTGGTCTGTATCCACCAGATGCCAGCAGCACACACCCACAGCTGTGGCGACCTAAAATGTCTTGGAAAGTGAAAGTGTTAGTCGCTCAGTCGTGTCCGACTCTTTGCGACCCCATGGACTGTATAGCCCGCCAGTCTCCTCCATCTATGGAATTCTCCAGGCAAAATTCTAGAGTGGGTAGCCATGCCCTTCTCCAGGGGATCTTCCTGACCCAGGGACTGAACCTGGGTCTCCTGCACTGCAGGCAGATTCTTTACCATTTGAGCCACCAGGGAAGTCCAAAATATCTTTAGACATTGCTAAATCTTCCCTGAGGGGGGTGGGCAAAATCACCCCCTCCCTTCCCCAGTTGAGACCCACTGATCTGTCCCAAAGCAAGAGGAAAACTCCCCATCTTTTACTACAAATTCTTGCCTTCAGTCTTTACACAGATCTGCTAACTTGGAGCACAGGACGCACATAGTAATGGGTGTCCAGTTTGGCAGGAGCCGTTGTCTGGGTGCAGGGAGATGTGCAGAGCTCCCAGCCAGGGTCCATCCTCACCATGGAGCAGAAGGGGCTCAAGAGAGTTTTATGAGAATTTTATGCCTTCTCTCCAGTGAGACCTGCTCTCCAACCTAGCAGGGACACAGGTAGAAACTTGGGGATGACTTTGATGTCCGTGTAGGGACAGACCCTAAGGAGAGGTTTTGTGTAGAGCTTCCTCAGATTGGGAGGGAAAGTTCAAGGTCAATGATCTCCTGATGTCCCAGTTCATCTCCACTTTGGCACTATGTACCAAGATTTTAAAAAATTGGGCTACCCTTTAACCTCCCAATTCCAAAGAAATGTCCCAATTTCATAGGAATTTTCCCATTTTCCCAAGAAAATATTTGAATAAGTGTTTAAAGATGGCGTTTTTTAGAACACTGTTTGAAATATATAAAAAACAAAACTAGTTTTACCAGTATTCAGGGATTGGCTAAATTGTAGTACATATGGATAAAGAAATAAAATGCAGACACTGCATGTCCATATTTATGATTTATGATTTAAGGTGCTTGATTTTACACACACACAAGGTGCTGATAAGATAGACTGTAAGCTAGCTTGTGAATATGTGCCCAGTTATTTAAGGTGTGTATATGTGTGCATGCGTGTATGTGTGCTTGTGCATGTATGTGTCTATGTGTGTCTATACATATGTGTGTGTGTGTTTGTGTGTGTGCGTGCACATCTATGTGTGGGGGGTGGGTATACATGGGTAAAATTTTATGACAAGATGTCTGGAAAGATGTTCCCACCAAGACAGAATGGGTCATCACTGGGGGCGGATCTCCAGGTGATTTTCATTTCTTTTAAACCTTGCATTGTTTGAATACTCCACAGTGCATCCTTTTTAAAACCAAGAGGGAAAAGGCTGTTTGCCTATTAGAAAAACGAAACAAAAAACAGTTGCTTTACAGTTCCTGTTTAATCTCAATTAAATTAAATAGAGTGATTCTCCTTCATGTAAAAAAGAAATCATAGGAATCATCCATATCTGCGTTTATTTTTGATCCCCAAGCCTCTCTGTGACCACAGTAATATTGCAGTTTTTTCTTCTCCACCAGGAAGCCATGGGCTAGACTGGTAGCTCCTGCTTCTTTACTCCCTGAATTCTGGCCTAGAAAAGCTGCTTACCAAAGGAAGTGAGTTTTGATATTCTGGGGGCATTGCCTGCTATTGGGGGTGTTTATCTGGATAGCTCAGACTTGCAACTTTCAGATGTCTCCCGAGAAACTGATCTGTTTGCGCTATATTTATCAAGCTAAAAATCAGAGGAATTTTCCATCTGGGCCATTTTTGCCTCTCATCATTGGTGACTTTACTATTTCAACTGGATACTATATGGATGATCGTCACTTGCAAATTCAGCAAAAAATCAAGTCAAAGAATTGTGTGTCCATTCTTGTATTTGGTGTCTTCTTAGAGAAGAGGAAAGCTAGTTCCACCTCTGTGGCTGGAAGTGGGCCGGCAGCAAACATTAAGGGGGAAGGTAAACTTCAGCCAGGACTCACACACACACATACACACACTTCAGGGCAACGTCTAGCTCAGAAGGAAGATAAGGAAGGGCCAATATATCTGTGTTGTTTGTCCAGAGACCACACAACTTTGCTATCACACCCTGTCCTCCTCTGGATAAGAATGTCCTGACTTTAGAACAGGAAGTAGAGGGGTGCCACGAGAACCAGGAGGTGGGGCCTGAGTCAGCCAGTGGCTTTGGTCCCTGGGGAGCAGACCTGAGGATGCTAAGGGGTCAGCACAGCCCACGTGATGCATGTGGTCATCAGCTTCACTTTGCTTCCAAAGTCACAGTTGCACCCATGGTTTTGGTTATTTTCTAAAGTGTTTTATTTCTAATAATTCCCACTCAAAATAGTACTTTTCAGAACAATTTCCTTTTGGATATTTTATTTAGATTTCTCATAGCTGAAATAGTCTCTTTTAAGTTTTCTACTCTGACATCAACTTTGAGGACTGTAACTGATGAGTCTCATATGAAGTCTCCTCTTATATAACAAAAATATCTGTAAAATAAATCAAATTGGTTCTGTTTTGGAAAAGTATACAAGTGGTAAGTAAACATGCTGAGTGGAAGATATTCTATTATTTTATTGTTACCTAAATGTCTGAATGTATGTGCATGTACGTGTGTGCTCAGTAGCTCAGTAATGTCTAACTCTTTGTGGCCCCACGGACGGTAGCCTGCCAGGCTCCTCCATGGAATTTTGTCTCCTGTCCCTGGACTTTTCCAGGCAAGAATACTGGAGCGGGTTGCCATTTCCTGCTCCAGGGACTCTTCCCAACCCATGGATCACATCTGTATCCCTTGGTGAGGGATGAGATGAGGGGATGGTGAGGGAGAGAATGTGTATAAGTCAGTGCAAATCCATCAATAATACTGG
Organism: Bos grunniens; assembly: GCF_055505025.1. Taxonomy (NCBI): domain Eukaryota; kingdom Metazoa; phylum Chordata; class Mammalia; order Artiodactyla; family Bovidae; genus Bos; species Bos grunniens. The sequence goes on from NC_141180.1 coordinate 55,257,838, forward strand.
AGAGAGGGGAGCAGGGGATGAGAGAGAGAGCAAAAGAGAAGAATTGTATGTTTCTTAGGTGCTGGGTAAGGGGGCTCACCAGCTGTCACACAAATTAGGAGGGTCTTTCAGGTAACAGGGTAGTTCCAAAGAGCCCTGAACTGAAATATGTTGTCTCTGATTGCTTTAGGTTTACCTGCTTTGTCTTGGGATGTCTGAAATCTTGATGCTGTCAAGAGGGTGCCAGTAAGAATATGAGGTTGACATAAGTAATAGCAAACAGGGTCTCTTTAAGTCAAAGATAAAGAGGAAGTGGTTGACCTTGTATAGCAGCTATGTTCACTTCATCTTGGAGTCACTTTGATGCCTGTGCCAAAGACACACAGAATGGAAATGCCTCTAGCAGCCGCTGGGATTTTATTCATTGGAATGTCTTTTTAAGGGCTAAAGGTCCAGCTGAGTTCAGATTGCCCAGATCTTGCTAACCCTTCACTGAAGTGGAGACACACAGTATAGTTTCTTTTCTCAGCCTTTTCAGATTTCTTAAGATCACAGCTGGTAGTTTACAACTGTGAATAGAAGGAAAGTGTTTGGACTGGCCATGGGGGATGGAGCTTGGATAATGGACAGCCTTTTGCCTAGATCCTCTCTTTGGAGTTGGAGGGTGTAAACAGAACATTCTTTACAGATTTCTCAGTGTTTTATATACCTTTCCATGTCTCTTTATTTTCCTTGTTCTTTTTGGCACATTCCTTGCTTCATTTTGGACACGTGAACCACCGTTGTATGGTCCGTCAGAACAAAAACCAAACATCAAACATGACAGAGGTACAGTTCTTTAAGAGTTTAGAAGACAGATTAGCACATACACATGAGTCAGCATGACCTTGGTGTCTGTGAAGGGAACCTCATTTTCCAAGAAGTACTGGCAGTCAGCATCAGAAAGTGGGGCCAGGAGTCAACCCAACATGAACATTCTAAACAATCTGGTGAATACACTGTTTTTTTAACAGTTAAAGCATACAATGCATAATAAACAGACCATAAGGCATGCTGTTCTAGTTAGCATAAAGTTCAAGTCAAATAAGCCAGAATGACTTTCTTACACTTTAGTGAGTTAAAAGGAATACGTAAGAAGTTTCTGCCATCAGTCTCTTGGGCTGAGGCGTTGTTATCTGGTATCATACAATGGTAAAGCAGATAGTCTGTGAGCCCCTGGAGAGTGTAATGACTGAGGTGCTGTGGGCAGGAAAGGCAAACGCATACCTGCGCCTTGGGTCAACCCTATTGAGAATGATAGCTCCGTCTTTTCCAGTTTAGAAGGAGTTCAATGTAGTTGACTTGCCAAAAATTGGCTGGCTGGACTCCTTGAGAGCTGGCACATCTAGACCTTAGCATCAAAATCTGTGATTGATAGGTGAGATACTCAGCAGTGGTAACACCTAGATTAGTCTTGGTAAGAGGAATTCCATCTCACTACCATGGCTGCTACATTCAAGTTACAGAGGCTAGATAATACTTACTGGATGAGTCATTTTGTGTATCTCTTTCCATTTTTTTTCATTTAAACCTCAAAATGCCCCTGAGTGGTACGTAGTATTATCTAGATTTTTATAGATTTGGGAATTTATGTTTAAGAGAAGTTAAATAATTTGCTTGAGCTTACACAGATAGTAAGTTGTGGGACATGGTTTTAAATCTTAAAACCTCTCCCTCTCCCACAGAGTCCATAAGACTGTTCTATACATCAGTGTCTCTTTTGCTGTCTCGTACACAGGGTTGGGAAGATTTGGGAGAATGGCATTGAAACATGTAAAATACCATGTATGAAACGAGATGCCAGTCCAGGTTCAATGCACGATACTGGATGCTTGGGGCTAGTGCACTGGGACGACCCAGAGGGATGGTATGGGGAGGGAGGAGGGAGGAGGGTTCAGGATGGGGAACACATGGATACCTGTGGCGGATTCATTTTGATATTTGGCAAAACTAATACAATTATGTAAAGTTTAAAAATAAAATAAAATTAAAAAAAAAATCTTAAAACCTACAATATTAACCCAGGAGTGAATTTTAAACCAATCAGTCTGGAATGTCCTGACTACCACTAGAGAGATAATCTGTCCTCCCCTTCCTTCTCCTAAGGAAGATTATTTCCTTGCTTGAAATAATGATTTCCTGGCTTGGAATAATCCACTCTTTTAAAATTGTTTTTTATTTTTTTAAAGTTTATTGGAATCTAGTGCTTTACAATGTTGTGTCAGTTTCTACTGAACAGCAAAGTGAATCAGCTATACGTGTACATGTGAGATCCCAGGTGATGCTACTGGTAAAGAACCTGCCTGCCAATGCAGGAGATGTAGCAGAGATGAGGGTTTGACCCATGGGTTGGGGAAGATACCCTGGAGAAGGGCATGCACAACTCACACCAGTATTCTTGCTTGGAGAATCCCATGGGCAGAGGAGAATGGCAGGCTACAGTCTATAGGGTTGCAAAGAGTCAGACCCAGCTCTTATTTAACATATGCAGAGAACATCCTGTGAAAATACTGGGCTAGAAGCACAAGCTAGAATCAAGATTGCCGGGAGAAATATCAATGACCTCAGATACATAGATGACACCACCCTAATGGCAGAAATGGGAGAGGAACTAGAGAGCCTCTTGATGAAGGTGAAAGAGGAGAGTGAAAAAGCTGGCTTGAAACTCAACATTCAAAAAACTAAGGTCATGGCATCTGGTTCCATCGCTTCATGACAAATAGATGGGGAAACAAAGGAAACAGTGACAGACTTTATTTTCTTGGGTTCCAAAATTACTGGACAGTGACTGCAGCCATGAAATTAAAAGATGCCTGCCCCTTGAAAGAAAAGATATGACAAACTTAGATAGCATTTTAAAAAGCAGAGACATCACTTTTCCAACAAAGGTCTGTATATTCAAAGCTATGGTTTTTCCGGTAGTCATGTATAGATATGAGAGTTGGACCATAAAGAAAGCTGAGGACTGAGGAATTGATGCCTTCAAACTGTGGTGCTAGAGAAGACTCTTGAGAGTCTCTGGAACTGCAAGGAGATCAAACCAGTCAATCTTTAAGTAAATCAACCCTGAATATTCATTGGAAGGACAGATGCTGAAGCTCCAATACGTTGGCCACCTGATAAGAGCTGATTCACTGGGAAAAGACCCTGATGCTGGGAAAGATTGGGGCAGGAGAAGAAGGGGACAACAGAGGATGAGATGGTTGGATGGCATCATTGACTCAGTGGACATGAGTTTGAGCAAGCTCTGGGAGATAGTGAAGGACAGGGAAGCCTGGTGTGCTGCAGTCCATGGGGTTGCAAAGAGTCAGACACAGCTGAGCAACTGAACAACAGCAGCAACTTATCCCCTCTTTTTTGGATCTCTTTCCCTTTAGATCATCACAGAGCACTGAGTATAGTTCCTTCTGCTTAATTGACCCTTTCTTGTCCCGTCATCTTTCTGTCTATAAATACCTTCCATGTTATACAACTGCTTGGAGCACTTTTCTCCTTGCTAGATGGAATATTGCCTGACTCATAAATCACTGAATAAAGCCAATGAGACCTTCAGATTTACTCAGTTGAATTTCTAAAAGCAGATTTAGTGGCAATGGTGGGATCTGAAGTGAACTTCTGAAAGCATTTGGGGAAAATGAGAAACAGATGTGTGGTATCCTATGACCCCTTTGCATTCTCTGCTTTTCTCACTGTTTCAGAGCAATGTGGGCACATTCCTTTCATTTCTTGAGCTCTGGTCTCTTTGCACTGAGCTCCTGATCTAATTGGCTTTCCACAGTTCCCTATTTGTTTGGAAACCCCGGCCTTGGCTTTGACCCTAGATCCCCAGATTCCAGCTTGGGAACTGCAGTTACCTGCTTGTTTGGAATCAGTCAGCAATCCCCATTATTTTAGGGCTTGCTGGTTCAGTTCTTTCTCCTACTGTTCAGATTTTACACTGGGAACTGCTGGTATTTACCAGTGGAATAGGACTAGGTCTGACTTAAAAAACCGAACTGGGTCTGGGAACAGATTGGGTCCAATTTAAAAATCAAACTGGGTCTGAGATTGGATTGGTTCTGATTTAAGCTTAACTGGGTCCAGTGTGAGGTCTTGTGTGAATAAAATTCTGTTAATGGGAGTCTTGGAAGTCCCAAAATTTGTGGACATGGGTCAAGCATTTAAGAACTTAGAGCATTCACTATCTAATCCAATGACTCTGGTGTTAATATAAATTGGTCATGGAATGAACTAGATTGACACTAGGTCACCTGCCAACCTTAAATTTTCTGTGCAGTGAGATACACTGTAAAATATCCCACAAGCCCTAACCCAGTGGCTCATTCATTTTAGGTACTAGTTTGCTCCAAGAGGACCAAAGGATTGGCTAAAGAATTAAGTTACTCATATTTTAGAGTTAAGTATGTCAGTATGTCACCTACTGGGGCTTCCCTGGTGGCTCAGATGGTAAAGAATCTGCCTGCAGTGCTGGAGACCTGGGTTTAATCCCTGGGTTGGGAGATCCCCTGGAGGAGGGCATGGCAACCCACTCCAGTATTCTTGCCTGGAGAATCCCCTGGTGGCTCAGTTGGTAAAGAATCTGCCTGCAATGTGGGAGACCTGGGTTTGATCCCCGGGTTGGGAAGATCCCCTGGAGAAGGGAACAGCTACCCACTCCAGTATTCTGGCCTGGAGAATTCCATGGACCATATAGTCCATGGGGTCGCAAAGAGTCAGACACGATTGAGAGACTTTCACTTCACTTCACATGTCACCTACCAGCATACTTTCTTAAGATCTATAGTCCTGGAAGCTATAAATACCTATAAAAGAATATCAAAATCTTAATAAAGATAGCCTACAATTTTGTGTTCTGAAACTTGGTTTAGTAATGGATGAGGGTCCCAAATATATCCAGGAAGTGATCTGGGTTGCACTCCATTTGGTTCTCCCAAAATGCTTCCAGCCCTAAGGGGAAATTACATCCTTAGAATTACAATGGCCATTATGAGGAGTGTTCCAACTAGGTACAGTCATTTAAGAAGTGCACTTGAAAGCTGGTGTTCCCATATCAAAGAAAATGGAATACCTATTTTAACTGGTAATGCAGAAGCCTCCAAAAGACTTCAAAATTCCAAAGTAACTTCATTAAAAGATTCATTGTAAATGGCTATTGAAAAATTAAACACATAAGAGGTACCTAAAAACAAGACTAAAAGAATAAAGATTGATGTAACTTCTATTGCTTCTCTCTGTCCTCTTTTATTAATATTTGAGTACTCAGTGTAGTACAGGTCTTCTCTGGTGACTCAGACAGTAAGAATCTGCCTCAATGCAGGATACCTGAATTCAATCGCAGGGTTGGGAAGATCCCCTGGGGAAGAAAATGGCAACCCACCCCACTGGAGAATTCCGATGGTCAGAGGAGCCTGGACAACTACAGTCCATGGGGTTGCAAAGTAGTACACTTAGTCTGTAGCGTCCGGGTGAGAGAGGAAAATTAAGGTTTCATGTATGGAAAGAGTAACATGGAAACTTATATTCAGTCGGTTCAGTCGCTCAGTTATGTCCTACTCTTTTCAACCCCATGGCCTGCAGCACACTAGGCCTCCCTGTCCATCACCAACTCTTGGAGTTTACTCAAACTCATGTCAATTGAGCCAGTGATGCCATCCAACTGTCTCATCCTCTGTCGTCCCCTTTTCCTCCCACCTTCAATCTTTCCCAGCATCAGGTCTTTTCATTTTTTTTTTAAATTTTATTTTATTTTTAAACTTTACATAATTGTATTAGTTTTGCCAAATATCAAAATGAATCTGCTACAGGTATACATGTGTTCCCCATGAGTCAGTTCTTCACATTAGGTGGCCAAAGTATTGGAGTTTCAGCTTCAACATCAGTCCTTCCAATGAATATTCAGGACTGATTTCCTTTAGGGTGGACTGGTTGGATCTCCTTGCAGTCCAAGGGACTCTCAAGAGTCTTCTCCAACACCACAGTTCAAAAGCATCAATTCTTCGGCACTCAGCTTTCTTTATAGTTCAACTCTCACATCCATATATGACTACTGGAAAAACCATAGCCTTGACTAGACGGACCTTTGTTGGCAAAGTAATGTCTCTGCTTTTTAATATGCTGTCTAGGTTGGTCATAACTTTTCTTCCAATGAGCAAGCGTCTTTTAATTTCATGGCTGCAGTTACCATCTGCAGTGATTTTGGAGCCCACCCCCCCAAATAAAGTCTGTTATTGTTTCCACTGTTTACCTGTCTATTTGCCATGAAGTGATAGGACCAGATGCCATGATCTTAGTTTTCTGAATGTTGAGTTTTAAGTCAACTTTTTCACTCTCCTCTTTCACTTTCATCAAGAGGCTCTTTAGTTCTTCTTTGCTTTCTGCCATAATGGTAGTGTCATCTGCATATCTGAGGCTATTGATATTTCTCCTAGCAATCTTGATTCCAGTTTGTGCTTCATCCAGCCTGGCATTTTGCATGATGTACTCTGCATATAAGTTAAATAAGCAGGGTGACAATATATATCCTTGATGTACTCCTTTCCCTATTTTAAAAAGATTTCATGTTGTTTTTCTTCCACCCAAATCCAGACCCATAGATCATTTCTTTCCAGGTACAACTGTTATCTTCTTATTTGTCACTATCTAAGTCTTTTCTTTCTTTTGGCTAGTTGGGAGTGGCTCTAAGATCCTGGGTCGGAGGGAGGGGGGTGGGATAATATCTTCTGTATTTTCTTTGGGAATGCCTCCTAAATCTCAGGTGTTGTTCTATACCACCAGAAATATTTATTAATATTTCTCATGGATGAAACCTTACAATTATTTGAAAACATTTAATAACTCTATGATCAGAAATTTGGCCAAATCAGGACTTCCTTGGTAGTCCAGTGGTTAAGAATCCATCTTCCAATGCAGGGGACTTGAGCTTGATCCTTGGTCAGGGAGCTAAGATATCACATGCTATGGGGCAACTAAACCCGTGCATCACAACTAGAGAGAAGGCTATGCACTGCAACTAGAGAAGCTCGTGAGCCACCACATGCTGCAAGTAAGACTCAATGCACCTATTAAAAAAATCAGAGTTTCAAAGAAAGAAAGAAATTTGGCCAAATTGGAAGCTAATATTCAGAGTCTGAGAGGAATTATTTTAGACTTGTCTCCTAAGGTAAATGTACCTAGGGGTAAAGAAAAAACATTCCAACATAGGTGGGTGGGTGTGGGAGTCCTTTTATATTTGGGCTGCAACCCAATTCTTTGAGTAATTAAAACAGATGCCCTTATTTTACAAATCTAGTCTTTACAGGAGGAGAAGGCAATAGCAACCCGCTCCAGTACTCTTGCCTGGAAAATCCCATGGATGGAGGAGCCTGGTAGGCTGAAGTCCATTGGGTCACTAGGAGTCAGACACGACTGAGCGACTTCACTTTCACTTTTCACTCTCATGCATTGGAGAAGGAAATGGCAACTCACTCCAGTGTTCTTGCCTGGAGAATCCCAGGGACTGGGGAGCCTGGTGGGCTGCCGTCTATGGGGTCGCAGAGTTGGACACGACTGAAGCGACTTAACAGCAGCAGCCTCAGTCTTCACAGGACTAGATTGATCCTCTAGAAACATTTAAAAATCAACCAATTACCAATCCCCTGAGCTCCCCCATTTATCTCAAATGTTTGTAAAACACTGGCCTTAGGAAATCAAAGCTCTTCTTGGAGGAATTTGCATTCTTCCCCCAAATAAATGTTTACTGTTATCTAGGCCCTCTCTTTAGAGTACAAACTTCAGGGAGGTAATTCTTATTGGAAGGAAAAAAAATAGGAGAAAGGTCATTTGAAACTTTGGCAAGTAAAAAATTATGTGAAAGCTTTAACCATCTGAGCAGATAACCTTAACTTATTCCATCAGTAAAGTAACTTAGATGCCACTTTTATAACTAGTGAGTTTTGTATTATTATATTTGATTCATGGCAGTAATTAAAAATGGAGGCTGTAAGGTCTCTGTTTGCATTATTGGCTTAAAAATAATGCACAACATGAGAATTGTGAATCAAGTTTTATTTGGGACAAAATGAGAACTATAGTCTGGGAGACAGCACCTCAGATACTCTGAGAAGCTGCTTCAAAGAGGCAGGGGGGAGGATCAGTATATATGCAGTTTTGGAGAAGAGGGAGTACATGCAATCAAGCATATATTTTTTTGCAGAAGGTTCTGCTAGTCTTGTGAAGTTTGCTGCTAGTCCTGAGGAGCAGTCATTACCATGAAGGATTTTAGTGCTTTTCTAGATATGAGGAGATATAGGAATTGGGTTAATAAAATCAGCTACTGAAAATATCCAACTATTGAAAGACCTTTTCTGCCAATTTTTTCCAGAGCACAGAGTGCCTCATTTCTGCTGTCCACCCTGAACTCCTTTCAGGATGTGTTGGAAGTTCGCAGTTGCAGCAGCACATGATTTAATCCTCATAGAGGTAGATGAAAAGTGTCAATTTGTAGTTGACAGCGTGTTTATGTGTGAATATATATGTGCACTGCATATGCGTGGCATTTTCTTTATCTCTCAATGTTACTGCCAAGATTAACTTATAGAAGAGCTCTATATTTAATAAGCTTAAAGAAAATCAAGTGCTTATATAAATTAAATTCACAAAAATATAATAAAAACTAGTTAAAATGAATTCCAAGTTTGTGTGATTTGGGAAAATAGTCAGAAATAAAGCTGGTTTGTTAGTTTAATAAAAACAAGCATGACTTTAGAACTGTCAGCACTGAATATAATAGTTATTCTACTTAGGCTTACTAAAGGTCAAACGAGTTCATGTTATCACAAAATTTGTCAGCAAGAAAATTAGCTGGGACAATGACTGACTTTGTCTAATGTCTCATGAAATTGTTGTGGGTAGTCTAAACATAATTGTTAAGAAAAAGTAAATCAAATAAATGTAAATTGGATTAAAAAATTTTAGGTGAACTTTTCAAATGATTTCCTCAGTTTTTTTGATAACCTGAAATCTTAAAGTTTTGTTAATTAAGTTGAATGATAGAAGTTCACTAAATATCTGGAACATTGGTTAACAGGATAAAATACTAAAACCTTAATTGCTGAACATGGCTTATCTACTTTAGATTTCTTGTTGCTGTAACATTTAAGATTTTTGGATTTGTTAGTAAACATAGCTTGTGCTACACTAAAACATCTACTATGAAAAAACATGTTTTTAGAAATTATAAAAAGTATTTACAAACCTGCCAAGCCATATAATGCTAATGTAAATTTCATATATTATAAAATAGTTCAATATTTCCCTGAGAATTGAGTTTTTAAGGGTCAAGTTTTCCAGTATATGTTATTAGGGCTACTGGAAGTAATGGGGACAACAACTCTGCATGCAAGGAAAATGGTATGTGTGTTTTCAGTAAAAAAGAATATGAAGAACGGAAATGCATTTTGTTGAGAGAGAGGAAAGTAATTTTGTCGTAAAGTGAAGCTGGTTATTTCAGAATAAGAAAAAGGAAAAACACAGGACAAAATATAAATGTAAAAAAGAAAGTTGCAGAAGGCCATGGAAAAAAAGTCTCTAGAAAGAAATTTTATTAGTGGTCAGAACTGGGTAAGATTAAAGCGAATTTAATTAAGTGATGAGTTTTAATATTAAAAGTATGGTGGTACTGCTAAAATTTGGTTTTCTTACTATTAAAAGGAGAAAGATTTATTGGACTTTTGGTTTGATTTTGATAACAGATGGTAAAAGTGTCTTTCCCTTTTAGGTAAGCTACCTAGAAAGCAAAGATTCCACATTTTACAAAAAATAATTTCCCGTGCCTTATCAGATTTTTTTGACTGCTTAAGAGAGCAGTCAAAGATATTACTTTGCCAGTAAAGGTCCGTCTAGTCAAGACTATGGTTTTTCCAGTAATCGTGTATGGACGTGAGAGTTGAACTATGAAGAAAGCTGAGCGCCGAAGAATTGATGCTTTTGAACTGTGATGTTGGAGAAGATTCTTGAGAGTCCCTTGGACTGCAAGGAGATCCAAAACATCCATTCTAAAGGAAATCAGTCCTGATTATTCATTGGAAGGACTGATGATGAAGCTGAAACTCCACTACGTTGGCCATCTGATGTGAAGGACTGGTTCATTTGAAAAGACTGTCATACTGGGAAAGATTGAAGGCAGGAAGAAGGGGACGACAGAGGATGAGATGGTTGGATGGCACCACTGACTCAATGGACATGAGTTTGAGTAAACTCTGGGAGTTGGGGATGGATGGGGAGGCCTGGTGTGCTGCAGTCCATGGGGTTGCAAAGAGTTGGACACGACTGAGCGACTGAACTGAACTGAACTGAAGAAAGCAGTCTTCTCTACTGAAAGAGCTAGGGTTTGTTTTGTTTTTTGTTTGTTTTGCAACAATGTAACTTTGTGTGCCTGAGCCATCTTTAATTGTCACTTTGGTTAAATAGGTGACTAAATATTGTTTCACAGTAATCTATGATCTTATTTGACCAAGTGTATTTTTTAAAAACCTTTTGGTACTTTTGGCAAACTTCCCCAAATCAAGTATTCAGTGAAGTCTTTTGACCTGGAACTAACTTGGATTTTTAGAGTCCCTGAAACATCTCAGAAGATTTGTTCTCGCTCCTTATAAAAAACATTTTAAACTAATTAGGCTTATTTGTTATGTTAAATTACATGATGGGATGGGGAGGGTGGTGGGAGGGGGGTTCTGGATGGGGAACACATGTGCTCCTGAGGCTGATTCATGTTGATGTTTGGCAAAAACCACTACAATATTGTAAAGTAATTAGCCTCCAATTAAAATTAATTAATTAATTAAAAAAATAAATTACATGGGAAGCACTGTCAGATTATGTTGTGTTTGCATACGTATATTTTATAAGCATTTCAGAAATTGTGTGCATTTCCGGAGAGTCTGGTATATCCCAGTGTAATGCAGAGTACATCATGAGAAACGCTGGGCTGGAAGAAGCACAAAGTGAAATCAAGATTGTTGGGAGAAATATCAGTCACCTCAGATATGTAGATGACACCACCCTATGGCAGAAAGTGAAGAAGAACTAAAGAGCCTCTTGATGAAAGTGAAAGAGAAGAGTGAAAAAGTTGGCTTAAAGCTCAACATTCAGAAAACGAAGATCATGGCATCTGGTCCCATCACTTCATGGCAAATAGATGGGGAAACAGTGGAAGCAGTGGTTGACTTTATTTTTTGGGGCTCCAAAATCACTGCAGATGGTGACTTCAGCCATAAAATTAAAAGACGCTTACTCCTTGGAAGGAAAATTATGACCAACCTAGGCAGCATATTCAAAAGCAGAGACATTACTTTGCCAACAAAGGTCCATCTAGTCAAGGCTATGGGTTTTCCAGTAGTCATGTGTGGATGTGAGAGTTGGACTGTGAAGAAAGCTGAGCGCCGAAGAATTGATGCTTTTGAACTGTGGTGTTGGAGAAGACTCTTGAGAGTCCCTTGGACTGCAAGGAGATCCAACCAGTCCATCCTAAAGGAGATCAGTCCTGGGTGTTCATTGGAAGGACTGCTGTTGAAGCTGAAACTCCAATACTTTGGCCACCTGATGCAAGGTGAAAAGACCCTGAAGCTGGGAAAGATTGAAGGCAGGAGGAGAAGGGGATGACAGAGGATGAGATGGTTGGATAACATCACTGACTCCATGGACATGAGTTTGGGTAAACTCTGGGAGTTGGTGATGGACAGGGAGGCCTGGCATGCTGTGGTTCATGGGGTCACAAAGAGTCGGACATGACTGATCAACTGAACTAAATGCTGTCATAATTCTAGTTGTTATCATAAAATGTTGTGCATCACAAAAATAACTACATTTGTTTATCAAATGAGGTCCAACAGTGGGCATTTAAAAATCTTTGTCATTTACAGAGAGCTTTTGCAAAAGTGTTCCTGTAAGAGTGCTGCATTTTCAAAAAGAAAGGACTTTTGATAATTATAGGATTTTGATATCTTTAAATACATAAAACTGATCTGGGTAAGAATCTCCAGGATGAAGGGGCAAAAACCAGTTAAACTAAACAAGAATTAATAGCATAGGACTGAATGAAGAGAGGAGAATAATTGTAATTTTTTATGATTTCATTTTTGAAACATTGCTACTTTACCACATTTGAGAAAATTGTTTCTCTTAGGCTACCCAAGACCCACAGCAATATAGTAAATTATACCTTTGCAGTCAAAGATGAAAATATTTAGTTTTTCTCCTACCTAATCCTTCCAGTAGTTATTGATATAAGTTCGATAAGAATCTGTTCTTCTTATAATAGAACACAATTGGAAACACTGGCTACATTGTGTTTCCAAGGCTTTGACTGAGATAGAATCACTGGTAAAATCTAGTGGTGAGTCTTTGGCTGGGCATCTTGGCCTGAAAGACTTTAAAGAATTCAATCTGAGATTAAAAATTTCCATCAAAGCAGTCTTTGAAAGACCTTATCTGGTCGATCACTATTCTTGCTAAACTAATGTAAATAATCAGGCCAATTTTAATGCAAAAAAGAAAAAATGGTCTCACTGTGAACTTTGATAAAAACGGGAAGAAAAGAATAGAGAGAAAAAAATTATGTTTGCACACTTGTAAATATTAGATTCTAATCCTATTAATTGTCTTTGAGGTTTTGTTATATGCAAACTGGACTGGATCCTGAATTCTTCTAGTTTCCTCAAATGACTGACGACAACTCTCCAAGCTGACATTTCCAATTTTCTCGAATCCTTCTGATTTAGAACCACCAAGAGAAAGACTGCTCTTGAATTTCTTTGAAATGGACTAAGCCAGCTCCTCCTCATTACCCAATGGCAGCCAAATTTCAGGGGTTTGAACCTTGGGTATACATCTGACAGCCAAAAAGGCTCTGCCTGACATCTGGTCCTGTCCCAATGCTCTAAACCTTCAAGTCAAACTAAGCAGGAGGAAAGGTAGTTGACATCAATGTTGACTGCTTCTGCCTGAGACACTGAATCAAGACTTCATAATTTAAACATGAAGCCCTCTCTTTCCCCCTCATTGTCTTGGAGACCCATGTCTCCTAAGCCATTGGCAAAGGAAGCAATCTCTGGAATTTGAAACTGCTTTGTAATTTCAGGGTAGGAAAAAAACAATCTAACTAATTCCTGGCTTGAACAGACAAATCAAACAATACCTGAGATTAGTCCATTAACTGTGCCACCTGAGTGGCAGTGGTTTATATCCCTACAGGATCTATCTTTATAGTGATTAATTTTCTCCTTGAGCTTATTAATGCCTCGATGGCTGGCACATGACTGGACAATGCCTTTTGGGTTATCTAACTGTGCTCCTAACTGTCTATAAATAAACCGAGACACTTCATTTGTTAGATTCCCTGGATTTACATTGTTGAGTTAGAAGGGAGCTAACAGGAGGTATTTATTATTCAGGATTCACTTTTTTTCTTTGGCAAGGCTCTACTTCCCTTGTTAGGGGTAAGTACAAATGAGGTTAAGATCAGGAACCTGTCCTTAACTCTTGAACATGTTGCAAAATCTGCTGCAAAAGCAATAGCTACCCAACAAAAATCCTTAGACTCTCTGGCCAAATTTATTACTGGTAATAGAATAGCCTTTGATTATCTTTTAGCTAAATGAGGAGGTGTCTATGCTGTGGTCAAAATCACTGCTGCACTTGCATTAACACTTACAGAAAAAGTAAAACTCAGTTACATAAGATCACTGAACTTGGCTTAAAAAGGTCTCTCTTTGACTTATTTGATTTTGATTGGTTTGGGTCTTGGGGACCATGGCTCCAAAGTTCATTCTAAACATTGGGGATTATCCTGCTTACAATAATCATAATAATCTCCCAATATTATTATACTCACTCAAAATCTTTAAGTCCATGTTTGCAGCTGCTAATCACCAGGCAAATAATCTCCCTAAGACTGGAATGTTGAAAAAGAAATGACGGGAATGACAAAGTTAGAAAACTTGAATCTGAAGTTGTAATCTGTGAAGGCCACAAAGATTCAGAACAAAATAAAATGGGATCAACAAAGTTTTCAGAAACTATGGAGTGATAGCTGAGGTGGTACTTTTATGCCTTAAATTGTACAGCTCCTTGGAATGCCTTTCTTCTTGCCAGATAGGATGCTGTCTGATTCAGACATCTTTGAATAAAGCCAATTAGGTCTTCAAGGTTACTTATTTGAGTTTTATTAAGAGTTCTTTTACATTGGATCCTTTCTTATGGGCATTAATGTGTATCTTACACATTCATATATTTTGTATCCATTCTTGAAGTTTTTCTACATGCTTTTTCTTTAAATCTCCTTGTTCTTGATCTTTCAAGTCCACATCTTCCAAGTGCCTGACCAACCAGCCAAGGTATTTGCCATAACCCAGGAGTCTATGCATATTCATACAAAGTACATGACCAAATACATCACTTGAAGCTGGGTCACTCATGAGGCTGTAGTGGGGCAGCAGTCTATTTTTGGCTTGTATAAATATTGAGCTGATCTATTCATAGATCAGGCCTATATTCTTTTCCTCCTCTATTAAGTTGCCTAGAACTCACCCGACTCCTCTCCAATCCATTGTGTGCGTGAGTTCATATGTGGTCAAATGCTCAGTTGTGTCTGACTCTCTACAACCCCATAAACTGCAGCCCACCAGGCTCCTCTACTCATGGAATTTTCCAGGCAAGAATACTGGAATGGGTTGCCATTTCCTCCTCCAGGGCATCTTCCAAATCCAGGGATCAAACCTATGTCTCCTGCATCTCCGGTATTGGCAGGCAGATTGTTTACCACTGAGCCACCTGGGAAGTTCCCCTCCAAGACACAACAGTGTATACTGAGAAAGAAGTGTCATTGTAACAGAGATGAGCGGCATGGGAATTTGGGCCATCCATTCATGGACACTTCTGTGCCCACCTGATTTTACATTATTGTGTATCTGACAGCAGCAGCTCATGAGGGACAGCTCCAGTGACATGTTCAATTGATGCCTTATGGCCAGACTCTCCATCACTGCCATAGTATACCAGGCGTTTTTTCCAAATGGTATATAATTCTCTGCTGCAGACTACATGCTCCATAACTTTAGATTTCTGTGTTATGACTCCTACTGTGGCTTGTCGAAAACTCCACATGACAGATTTACCCACTGTGTACTCCATCACTGTGCCGTCCATTGGCTCAAGTGCCAGCAGGCCTCCTTGTCACACAGCCTACACTTATTGCAGAGCTCTCTGTTTCTCTGGCTGCCCACTCAAAACTGCAGTGTCTTAAGTTCCAATAAACTGATCCCAACAGCCATTGTTCCAGGTGCTTCCCTCTTAAGGAAAGGGTGAATCACAGACTGGTCTGATAACTGAGTCACTTAGTGCAAATGGCAGGGGAGCTTGAGGGCTGGACTGTTGGCTGAGTGCAGTGGCTTCAGCCACTGGTGCCTGAAGGCTGTGGCCATGATAGACCAAGGATCCAAGGGAAGTGGTTAAAGAACTTAGTGAGGACTCTGGACTGGTTATTTCTCTGAACCCAAGCAGATGGGGACAGCGCCCAGGAGCTCAAGCCACAGGTACTTAAGCCTTAAACTTACCCTGTGGTTTAAGATTGGGAACTGTCTCCAAGGAATAAAACTTCTAAAGGTAAGTTAGAGCTCCAGTTATAAGAACTTAGATATAAAGGTCCAGTTATGGGATACACTCGGTGCATTGAAACTAGAATTAAGAAGCTATTATTAGAATTAAGGTGCCCAGTGGCGGTGGAAGGCAGAGGCGAGCCACAAACCCAGAGAACAGATGGATTCTTTTACATAGGCCCTTGCCATTTGAGAGATAAGGGTAGAGATTTCCCTCAGTTTCATTGCATCTTTTGGAATGGGCCAATGAAACATCTAGGATTTTCAGTCCAGAAGAAATATGAGGACCTTTCAGGTTCCAATTTGGAAATGTGGGGTATCCTTAGTGAACTCCACATCTTCCAATCAGCCCCTATATAACCCAGTGTCCTGTGTCGTGTCTGATAAGAACATGCTCTTCTCATTATAGATGTCCTGGGCCAGATGGCCTTGTCCCTGGCTTGCTCCAAATCAACTGCTCCAGCCTTCTGTTTCCCTGGCTCCTGATTTGTCAAACTTATCCTTGGTCTTGAAAATGGACTTGGCTTCACCAGAATTGTGCTGTGTTCTTAGTTGCTCAGTTGTGTCCAGCTCTTTGTGACCCCATGGATTATAGACTGCCAGGCTCCTCTGTCCATGGGGATTCTCCAGGCAAGAATTCTGGAGTGGGTTGCCATGCCCTCCTCCAGGGGATCTTCCCAACCCAGGGATCGAACCCAGGTCTCCCGCATTGCAGGCGGATTCTTTACTGTCTGAGTCACCATGGATTAACATTTAGCATTTTATTCAGACATGATTATAGTGCCTCACTAGCTGTTTTTCACCTCTTTCTTTCTTGGACTTAGTCTGACTACTCAAACCCAAGTTGAACCTTGCCCTCCTTGGCCATGGACCCACATGACCTGACTTTACCTCCTTGGGAGGGAAATGGTAGAATATCATAGTCACCTTGGATTTAGCTAGTTATAAAGATATATGACTTAATATTTTGCCAGCTCTGGATTTTTTTTTTTAAGAAAAAACGTTATGGGAAAAAGAAAATAAAGCATCTCAGTAGCATTTATCACTTTGAAGATCATTCTGCAGTAGAGTTGATAAAAAATACCAACAATGCAAACATCTGGGTGAAGGAGCAGAAAATCAGGTTATAATTCTTTTTTATATGAAAATATTTATATTCTCCCAGGCCTTGGATCCTTGGTTAGTGTCTGATGTAGAGACAAAAGAATGTTTTGCTACATTTAGTGATGAGCGTGAGGAATGAACCGCAGTGTGGTGCCATCTGCAAAACAGTGTGCATTTCAAGTTTGTTGACAGGACTTCTTGGAGGCGAAATGGAAAAAGATGCTCAATTCCTAATTAAAGGGTCGCTTACATTTTCCTTTCACTACGAAAAGAGCCATTCGTAATTTTGTCTAATTACAACACAATTTTAGCACTGAAAATGCAGTTGCATTTAGTTAAATCTTAATGGGACTAGAGATTTGTTTCCCCAGAAGTTTCCTCTGTGCTAGGGAATGAGATCTGATTTGGGACAGATAGTATAGCACTGTAGGAATTAGGACTCACATTTACTTACATGTTTATTTTCAGCTCTAAAAAGTCTAATATTTGGACAGACAGAAGCTTGTCCTATATTTGTCTTGGCCTGGAAGAGAGTTGGAGCCAGAGAAACAGGGGGACAGAGCCATCGGTGAGAAGCATAGTCAGGAACAAGGAATCTAAAGATGAGATTTATGGTCTGAAATGCATAAAACTGGAGAAACTCATAATTAACTGACTGATCACTGCCACTCATATTGAAGGGGAACTTAAAAGAAGGCTTCTCTTAGAGACAAGATTGTCTAGGTCAGATTACTTTTATTATATTACAAAAAAGAGAAGAACAAAAACATAGCTATAATTCATTATGTAATGGCTTTTATTAAAATGTTGTTGTTCAGTCACTAGGGCGTGTCTGACTCTTTGCAAACTCCATGGACTGCAGCATGCCAGACTTCCCTGTCCTTCACTATCTCCTGGAGCTTGCTCAAACTCATGTCCATTGAGTTAGTGATGCCATGCAACCATCTCGTCCTCTGTTGCTCCCTTTTTCTCCTGTCCTCAATCTTTCCCATCATCTGTGTCTTTCCCAATGAGTCAGCTTTTCACATCAGGTGGCCAAAGTATTGGAGCTTCAGCTTCAGCATCAGTCCTTCCAGTGAATATTCAGGACTGATTTCCTTTAGGATCAACTGTTTTGTTCTTGCAGTCCAAGGGACTCTCAGGAGACCATCTACATGCCCAAAATATAGGCATGGTATATGAAAAAGCTCTGTATGAGCTTGCAGTTTTGATTTAGACAGTTATTAGAGAATGTGGGCTCTCATCCTAACAACATGAAAAAGCTAGATTAGTTACACGCTAGTCATTTAAAAAACCCATCAGGAAGTTGAAAAGAAAGTGAAAGTCGCTCAGTTGTGTCCAACTCTTTGTGACCCCATGTATATAGTCCATGGAATTCTCCAGGCTGGAATACTGGAGTGGGCAACCTTTCCATTCTCCAGGGGATCTTCCCAACCTAGGGATCGAACCCAGGTCTCCTGCATTGCAGGCAGATTCTTTACCAGCTGAGCCACAAGGGAAGCCCAAGAATAATGGAGTGGGTAGCCTATCCCTTCTCCAGTGGATAAGTTGCAAATAAATCTGAGTGAACTTTAGACCAGCAAGGAATAAACATTTTCAGGAGAGAAGAGATCCATGCCGCCTGCATCTGTGTGAGTGTAATAGGGAAGAACAAATCTGACTCCACATTGAATCTCTTTCTTATACTTTGTAGTAGTGGTTAAGTTGCTAAGTTGTGTCCGACTTCTGTGATCCCATGGATCCTAGCCCTCCAGGCTCCTCTGTCTGTGGGGTTTCTCAGACAAGAATACAGTAGTGATTTGCCATTTCCTTCTTCGGGGGATCTTCCTGACTCAGATCTTCCTGAGCTACCAGGGAAGCCTCAGGTCAGTGTAATATGGAAGAACAAATCTGACTCCCTATTGGATCTATTTCTTTTACTTTAACTTTGTATTCTATTGTTTTTGCTATAAGTTAATAACTAAAGGGAGCTTCCCTGGTGGCTCAGTGGTAAAGAATCTGCCTGCAATGCAGGAGTCTCAGGAGACACAGGTTTGATCCCTGGATTGGAAAGATCCCCTGGAGGAGGGCAAGGCACCCCACTCCAGTATTCTTGCCTGGAGAATCCCATGGACAGAGGAGCCTGGCAGGCTATATAGTCCATGGGGTCACAAAGAGTCGGACACAACTGAAGCAACATAGCGTGTGTGCACACAGTTGCTAAACGGATGCTGCCCACAGTTTAAAGTGTATCTAATGGACCATCTCTGGGAACTCTGCCTCCAAGATAATGAGCATTAAGCTAAAATACCTTTGTTCAACTTACAGGAAACATCTGGACCAGGCCCACCTGTGAATGGCTGGACTTGCTGTTACACTTGTATGATTGTTTGTATGAATATTTGCTTCATGCTTATCTCAGTAATATGTTAGCTACCTGTGATCTGGGGCCATTGTATCCTTTGACTCATTATTTGTATCTTTGAGAGCAGACACATATTAATAAGTGAATGAGAACTCTGACATAATTCAAGGAAATGGTGAATGATGTTTCCTTGCAGGGAGATGTCAGGTCTCCCAAAGAGTCATGTCTGTCCTATGACCTTTTACCCTGCACTCAAGTAAATATGTAGAAAAATGGGTTAAACCAATGGATGGCTCAGAATAGGGGGGACATATGATAGGATGGGGATAAAATTACTTTTAACAGTTTGCAACCATGTAGGAAATTTGACAAAATGAAACTTAATAAGGAGACATGTAAATGAAACCTAGATGACTGCCAGATCTATAAGATATATGAGATAGGAGAGTTGTTTCTAAATAGCATCATTCATAGAAGAAGTTTTGGAGGTTTTGGCTAATATGCAGATAAACTCTATTGCTCAACAAAGAGGTGTGAGTGACTTTATCAATGAATAAAAATGCAAGTATCCAGTAAAATATGGGCAAAAGATATGAATGGGTTATTTGGGAAAGAATATTAACTTTGGCCAATAAATAAATGAAAAATTTAAACTAAAATGAAATTAAACTGTTTTTGGCCATCAGATCAGATCAGATCAGATCAGTTGCTCAGTCGTGTCCAACTCTTTTTGACCCCACGAATCGCAGCACGCCAGGCCTCCCTGTCCATCACCAACTCCCGGAGTTCACTGAGACTCACGTCCATCGAGTCAGTGATGCCATCTAGCCATCTCATCCTCTGTCGTCCCCTTCTCTTCTTGCCCCCAATCCCTCCCAGCATCAGAGTCTTTTCCAATGAGTCAACTCTTCACATGAGGTGGCCAAAGTACTGGAGTTTCAGCTTTAGCATCATTCCTTCCAAAGAAATCCCAGGGCTGATCTCCTTCAGAATGGACTGGTTGGATCTCCTTCCAGTCCAAGGGACTCTCAAGAGTCTTCTCCAACACCACAGTTCAAAAGCATAAATTCTTCGGCACATAGGATGGACAAATATTAAGTGAAAGATAGTGTACAGCAATGCTAGGGTTTGTGATTATCAGTTTTTATACTTTTGGTTGTAATATAAATTGATTCATTTATACTTTTGTTTGCAATATAAATTGATAGCAGTTTTTTTACTTTTGGTTGCAATATAAATTGATTCAACCAGTATACTTTGAAGGTAGGAAGAGAAGAGGATGACAGAGAATGAGATGGTTGGATAGCATCACCAACTCAATGGACATGAGTTTGAGCAAACTCTGGGAGATAGTGAAGGACAGGGAAGCCTGGCGTGCTGCAGTCCATGGGGTCGCAAAGAGTTGGACAAAATTTTGTGTCTGAACAGTATACTTTGGTTGCAATATAAGTATAAATACCTCTTTTGGAGGTATATTTGGCAATTCACATAAGAAAATCTTAAAATGTGAGTTTCTTTGGCTCAGCAATGCCACTTTTAGATTTAAATCCAATGGAAAGGATGCAATAGATGTGTGGAAATAGTTAGCTGTAAGGATGTTCACTCTAGTATTGTAACAACGGCAAGAAAGTTGAAACGAGTCTTCAAGAATGGGGCACTTGTTAAAATCTAGCATATTCATATAAAGAAATAAAATGCAACTACTTAGTTGAAGTCACGAAAAAATATTTAAGTAGTGAGAAAGATAGGTAATTGAGTTTAGAAAGCAGATTACAAAACATTATGGTATGATCTTATTTACTACCAAATATATGCATAGAAAAATGGTTAATAGTGGTTTTATGTGGTTGATGGAACTTTGGTTTTTTTTTCCCTTATTGACTGTATTTGTTTTCTATCATAAACATACACTGATTTCATAAATGATAAAAAAATCAACAAACCAAAAATATTATTTAAATAGTGAGAACATGAAGTGGCCAGGGAAGCCACTTTGAACTTGGGCTGCATGAATTGAAGCGGCATGTCAGAACAAAAGACACAGAATTCCACACTCCTCTCTGCGCTCGCCCTACCCTGGATGTGCTGGATTCAATACTAAGTGACTTATTACAGGTTTGTGTCCACAGAGGAGCATCAGAGATCATGAGGGGATTCAAAACCATGTCTTCTCCTGCAGCAAAAGGAGCAATGGATTGGGAATCAGGAGATTTGCCTTTGAGTCCAGAGTCTGTCACCTGCCAGCTGGTGACTTTAGGGCAACCACTCATTTTGTCTGATTCTACATCTTCTCATTTATAAAATGTGTATAGTACCATCTCTACATCAAAGACTATATTGCAAATATTAACTGAAATGAGAACTTGAAAAGAAGTTCATAATGAGGAACTATCTGTGATCAGTTTGGGACCAAGAAGGGATAGGGAGAATGGGTTTTCTGCCTTTAGAGTGGCACATAGATTACTGTGCATTATAGGAAGGCAGAGTTTGGCTAAAATATGGATGAATTTTCAAGTACCTACAATTGTTTCAAAATATAAAGAATGGCTTTGGAGTTTAATAACTTTCCTGGAGCTATAGGATTTCTAACAGAGAGAACTACTCAGTTATTGAGGATATTAGAGTGGAAATTCAAATGCCAGTGAAAGAATAGAGATCGTGAGGGGTTTAAGGTCTCTTCCTATTTGTATATTTTAAGATTCTTTGCATTGAACATCATGGTAGCATCTGCATTCTAGTACCATCAGAAGAGTTACTGAGTTGGAAGGATCTATGCATTTTGAGGCCATAAGATGTCCATCTGTGAAGAGAGACCCAGTGCTCTATGGATTCTGCACAGTTCTGAGGGTGCTGTCACTAAAGTAATATCTATGACATCAGTTGGAATTAATAGGCTCAAAATAGGAAGCCATGCCCAGGGAAGAAAAGGCTAGCCTTATGTAACATAGAGGGTGGATGGCAATCATTTTGAGGCCAAAAATGTAGAAGATATAGATGATTTATGACTCAAGCTATATGAAAAGTTTGTTCACTCACCTATGAGAGGTATGTGGCAGGTTGCAAAGGGAACTCAGTGTGTGAGGCGAAGTCAAAGGGAACTCAGTGTGTGAGACCAAGTCATGAAGGGAGAGTGACTCCTAACTATTTCTTCAAAATTACATTTGGAGGACTTCCCCAGTGGCCCAGTGGTTGGAACTCTGTTGTCTCAATGCAGGGGCCCCAGGTTTTATCCCTGATCAGGAACTAGACCCCACAGGCCACAATTAAAATCTTGCATGCCCCAACTAAAACAAACAAACGAAACCACCAAAAAACAAGAACATCAAAACTGCAGATGATCTTTCTTGATTTGGGTGTTGGTTCTACAGGTGAAATTCACACACATGTTTACAATGAAGGTTTCATGAGCTGAGTATGACTTCTTCTGAAGCCCGTGTGGAAGGTGAAGTCTTAAAAAAATATATGCATGGGGGTGGAGACCATCAGAATGTCTCCAAGTCCTTTTCAGTCATCATCTCAGTGATGAGAAACCCACAGGTACTCTGAGGATGTAAATGGTGGCACCTCCTCAGTGTTTGAGAGTGGCCCACGCTGTCAGCACCCACAGGTCCTGGCTCCTTGCTGGCTGTCGGCAGCATCATCAGGGTACCTGCAGCTGGCCCCACAGCACCCTGAGAACCACAGAAGCATGGTGGGTTATCATTGGAAAGTGAAGTTCAAAACAGCGGGCTGCCTTACTAAGGCTGAGATACTCCAGGGCAACACTGGTAACAGCAAGTGTGTGTCAACACAACTCCACCCCACACCTCAGAAAGGGGATCAGTGTGTTGGTTTGGGCCTTTTTACCACAGGACTCTGGAGTTCCTTGGTGTACACACTGCTGGAGAAAATGGGGTCATTTTCATGTCTGGGGGGCTGGATTTACATTATCGCATTCACTAATTCTTGCCAGCACTGACTTACCAAAGTTGACTTTCCTCATGTTCACAGAGCACATTTTTCAACTACAAACAAGTCCATTGCTAATACACCCAGTGTCTTTCAAAGCTCAGGCACTGACATATTCCTTCCAATTTGACACTATTTAGTAACAATGATTTTTTGAACCTCTACTATATGCCAGATAATTTTCTAGATGTCAGTATTATAATAGGAAAGAAGTCAGGCTTTGTAGGGCTTCCATTATAGAAAGGAAACGGATACTATAAGCAAGAAATTGCACTATTGAGATAAATGCTCTAGGGGCACTCATGCCAGCGGAAGTACCATTAATCATTTATAGTGGATCTGAGTGCAGTGCAGGAAAAAGGGGTATATTAATTAGGAATGCTTTCAGCTGCATTGACCAGAATGCCCAACCAACATTGGCTTAAGTAATGAGGGCATTTAACTATCTTAAATAATGAGTCTAGAGTTTTTCAGGTCAGGGTGGAAGCAGCAGCTTAGTCATGTTCTCAAAGATCCAATCTCTTTCTGTTCTTGCTGCCTGGTTGATTTGATTCCCTCTGGTTAAACTGTCTGCTGTACTTCCAGGCGTGACATCACATTCATGGCAGGGAGGAAGAGGAAAGCAACTGTTAGCTGTGTCTGTTTCTTCCATCAAGAATGCCGATGCCTTTTCAGAACTGAATCCTTGTTCATTTACACCTGAATGGCTAGAAGTGGAGCTGGCAGCCACACATAGGGAGGCTCAGAAACTGGGGAATGGGATTGTTATGTTTAACTTAGACATAGTTTTGGGGCTGACCACATTGCAGTTCCAAGATTGAGGCTGTGCTAGCGAAGAAGGTGAAATTAACACTGGGTGGATGACAATATTTGCCTGCCACATAGAGTAAGAGGAGCACTATTATTGTGGGCAGTAGAGGTGACTGGTGAGCTAGTCAGCTCACAAAGGGTGGTCTGGGTTTGAGGACTTGATTTAAGATGGCTCTTACTTTGGTGTACCAGTGGGCCAAACAAATGATTCCAACCAAGACTAAGGATACAGACGGGAGGGTGGACTTCCCATTGTCTCTCGTCTCCTCTCAGAGATGATCCATATGGTCTCCATAGAATGAGATAGTTTCAGGTCTGAGGATTCCAGAGCTGCAGTCTCATTGCTGTTTATCCCATAGCCAGGGAAGGGCCATGTCAGTATTTTAGTATCTACATGCTGCTGCTGCTAAGTCACTTCAGTCGTGTCTTACTCTGTGTGACCCCATAGATGGCATCCCACCAGACTCCCGTCCCTGGGATTCTTCAGGCAAGAGTACTGGAGTGGGGTCCCATTGCCTTCTCCGTAATATCTACCTACAAAAAGCAATTTTTGCTGTGGTACAGTGTGTTATTGGTTTGGCAATCCATATTTTAACATTTGGGACTTCCCTGGTGGCTCAGTGGTAAAGAATTTACTTGCCAATGCAGGAGATGAGGTTTGATCTCTGGGTTGGGAAGACTTCCTGGAGCAGAAAAAGGGAACCCACTCCAATATTCTCTTCTGGGAAATCCCATGGACAGAGGAGACTGGTGGTCTACAGTCCATGGGGTCGCAAGGGTCAGACATGACTTAGCAACTAAACCACCACCACCATATTAACATCTCAAGGCAATAAAGGAAGTGGATGGCACTAGTGGTAAAGAACCCGCCTGCCAAAGCAGGAGACCTGAGATGCGAGTTCAGTCCCTGGGTTGGGAAGATCCTCTGGAGGAAGGAATGGCAACTGACTCCAGTATTCTTGCCTGGAGAAATCCATGGGCAGAGGAGCCTTGTGGGCTACTGTTCATAGCGTTGCAAAGAGTTGGACACGACTGAAGCAACTTAGCATGCACACAGAGGAAGTGAACGCCAATAACCAGAGTATATGAGGAGGCTGAATGGGTATGGGACATGCATACAAAGAACATTGCTTCTGTGGATCTACCCTAGAAGGACTCATCCCAGTCAGGGGAGGGGATGATTGAAACCTAAGAAAAGTTTGATATACAAAGATGTTCATTTAAGGATGTGAACAAAAAGCCTAAAGTGCAGCCCTCATTGGCTCTCTGGCTTGGATCCTTTCTTTATTCCTGGGACGTCTTTCTTTCAAAATTAATTATGAATTTAAAGATGTGTTTTATATTTTATCAAGCATTTAACATGATTTTGAAAGAGGCTTTTTTTTTTTTTTTGGTTTGTTTTTCATCAGCTTAGTGTGCCATATAGTTAGAAGTCCCCAGAAGACATTTGGTACAGGGAAAGGGCCACTATTCAGGGAAGGGAGAAAAGTTCTCAAGTGGGAGCCCTAGCTCAGCAGAGTCCTGGAGAGAAACTGGGGGCTGGTTGGACAACAGAGCCTATGGACTGTTGGTCACTTCTCTGCCCTTCTTTCTTCCTCTCTCTCCTAGAGCAGTTGAAAGAAGTCCACTTGCTTTCCATTTATTCAAGGTTTCCAGAATTCTGGAACATAAAAGAAAGACTGAACCTTCTTGCAGTCCACTTTAAAGATTTACAAAGAACACATTAATGCTATAAAGGACAAAACACAAGTGAATTCTTTCTATGCAGAGCTTAATTATAGCTTGGTTACAATGCATATAGTGCATTGGGGGTGGTGCATTCTGGTGACTGGATATGAGATTAAGTCTGGATAGTAAATTTCTTGCTTCAGTCATTCAGTGGATCTTTGTGAGTGATACAGGACTTCATTTGGAGGTACCCTCATAGGTCTAAATTTGAATCCCTTTGTGAATGTAGGAACTCGCCCTAACAGTTCTCCTGGCTCACTGCTCCTTGATGAGGGTCAGGATTACATGTCAGAACTCCGTGCAGCTGCCAGAGCACAGGTACTGACTAAATGAATACATCGCATGGTGTAGCTAGATAGGAGGGAGCACTCGTGGGAGAGGGAGGGCAGAGGGCCTTAGAATCTGTTTTCATACTGTTGGCTTATGCATTTGCTGGTGGGAGGCACTACTGTTTACTAGATGGGCATACTGTTCTAGATGTGGTGAGGCTCTGAAACAACAGCCCAGAAACTCTCCTGGACAAGAGTCCAAGTCTGCTTCTCGCAGCAGTGCAGACTCGTGCCCAGCCTGTCAAGGTGGGGCAACACAGCCTGCCCCTTTGGATTAAATGGGTCCCTTCTGATTCAGGAATGAGCGCTAAATGCTTGTCTGATACAGATCGCGGGGGAGAGGGCACAGTTTCAGCTCAGTGGTAGTAGCCTAGGAGACGTCCTGCCATGGTGGCAGTGGCAAGGGAGCAGATGGCACGGGATTCATGGAGAGCAGGAGTGTACACAGCATGGACTTGTCACGATCTCTGCATGATGCTCCAGTGAGCTACTGCCTGCTGTGCTCTGTGGTCAGGCTGCATTTGTATTCTCGTGGTTTCACATCCAATATTAAGCCTATCTGGAAAGTGACAGCTAGATTTAAACTAGTCCAAGCTGCTATTAACAGTTTTGCAGCGTTCACTACTATTTTGGAGGGGAAGGGCTTCATTACTGAAGAATTAGGGGCTAGATGGTGTGATACTGAGATTGTTCTCTTGGGTCTTTGATTCTGTAGCCTCGTTTGCATGGAGAGCTCAGTTGTATATTCAAAACTGAATGCTCCTCTCTCTCCCCAGGTGGCTTTCTTAACCAAACACTGGAGCAAGGGAGAGAAGTTCCTTTCACTAAAACATAATTGACCAATTTAATGTACTGATGAAGTGCGTAGGTGTCCATGCGTGTCCTTTGATGTCCTAGGGGAAGATGTTTATCAAGCTAGGATGGTTACTGTTTGCATTAATCTATTAATTAGAGAGCTGCTTAACATACCATCGATTTTCCTAAAGGAAGAAGGTGGGCAGTCGGTAGAGAGAAATAAATTAGGAGTTTGGCATTAACATACACTACTATACATAAAGTAGATAACCAAAGGACCTGTTGTATAGCACAGGGAACTATGCTCAATATTTCATAATAATGTACAAGGGAAAAGAGACTGAAAAAATATATTTGTATGTGTATAACTGAATCACTTTCAACGTTGAAAATCAATTAAGCTTCAATTAAAAAATCATCAAGTGTGTTGCTATGAAACAAGAGCCACAAGCCTACTTTTTTCTAGAATGGAAATGGACTAGTAACAGGGACACGTGTGCATGCTAAGTTGCTTCAGTCGTGTTTGACTCTGTGCAACCCCACGGACTGCAGCCCGGCAGGCTCCTCTGTCCATGGGATTCCCAGGCTGAGAGTACTAGAGTGGGTGGCTATGCCCTCCTCCAGGGGATCTTCTCGATCCAGGGATTCAACCTGTGTCTCTTATGTCTCCTGCGTTGGCAGGTAGGTTCTTTACCATTAGTACCACCTAGGAAGCCCCAGTAACAGGGACAAGGCATGCTAATTCTGACCACATAGAATAACCCAACTTTCTGCAGTTGTTTCCCTGAAAACTGAAGAATGTGCTCTGTTCTTGTCTTTGCTGGTAGGTAAATTGAAAAAAAAAGTCCAACTTCTCTTTAATTCAACCCTATTAATTATGACTAATAGCCCCTGGCTTTATCACAGCTGCGTGAAATATGATGTCTTCTGCAAGCTCTCTGCTCAGGGATGAATATATATTTCCCTGTTTTCTCTCATCTTGACAGACCTTGTCCAAGAGAATTGGTGATATCACGGAAGGGGTTCTAGGACAGCATTAGCTCAGGGCCTAATAAAGAGATTTCTCTCGTAGATGTGGGTAATTAGGAATGACTCACTAACTGTGGAGTGCAGGATTAAAAGTGTTATTATTGTCTTATTAGAAGTGATGAGCCATAGGCAAGAGTATTTGCCTGGGAATGAGTCTACTGACAGCTTCTTGTAACTCTCATCTCTGATTAAAATGCTTAATTGATTCTAGAGCTGGGTGCTAAAAACTCCAGTTCGTTTTGATACTAATGAGAGAAAAATGTTCTCCAGAGATATGCACATGGGGAGAAAGGAGGGAGGCATTCTTTGCTAATTAACAGCAGGTCAGCTGCTGAGTGTGAGGTAGTGAAGAGCGGCAGACCAGGAAAGACAGCTAACCCTGGTCGGTCCTCACTGTGCCATCTTGGCAGAACGGGTCTCTACCTCAATTTTCACATCTGTGCATGCGTGCAAAGTTGCTTCAGTCGTGTCCATCTCTTTGTGACCTTATAGACTGTAGCCCTCTAGGTTTCTCTGTCCATGGGATTCTCCGGGCAAGAATACTGCACTGGGTTGCCATTTCCTCTTCCAGGGGATCTTCCTGATCCAGGGCTCAAAGCTGCATCTCTTAAGTCTCCTGCATTGACAGGCAGGTTCCTTACCACTAGTGCCCCCCAGGAAGCCCTTCCACATCTGTAATAGGAGGATAACAATGCCTACCTCAAAGAGCTCTTGGGCACGAGACAAAGTCAGGGACATTGCGGGAGCTTACAAATGCTTCTCTCTCTCTCTCTTTTTTTAAAAAATATTTATTTATTTATTTGGCTCCACCAGGTCTTAGTTGTGGCATTGCAGGATCTTCAATCTTTGTTGCAGCATTCAGGTTCTTTAGTTGTGACATGCGAACTCTTAGTTGCGGCATATGGGATCTAGTTTCCTGATCAAGGATGGAACCCGGGCCCCTGCCATTGGGAGCGCAAAGTCTTAGCCACTGGGTCATCAGGGAAGTCCCTAACACCTTTCTTTTTCTTTCTTTCTTTCTTCTTTTAAAAAAATCTCTTCTTGGTTTTGTTAATTCTTTTCAAATCCAGACTAAGATATTACAGTCCCATTTGATGCATTATCATACTAGAGATATAGGCCAATACAGAAGGACTATTAAAAATGCCCCTCTATAAACTGGTAGATTACTTCAAATTAACTCTTATTCCAAAAGTGCTTTGGCCCCAAACTCATTTAGACATTCTCTTTGGAAAAATAAGAGAAATTCTCTTTGTTTCATCCATCCTGTCCATTTTCTTGCTGGTTCCTCCTACCTCTCCCCACTTCATTCAGTTAAGACAACACTTGGTCAGCAGGAAGAAGCCGGGAGGAAACAGAAAGGAGGGACAGAAACCATACTAACATACTGCTGGCTTCATTTTCCCCGTATCCTGTGATGGTTAATTTTATGTGTCAACTTAACTTGATCATATGGTACCTAGATGTTTGGTTAACCATTTTGCTGGGTATGTCTGTGAGGGTGTTTCAGGATGAGATTAGTAGACTGAGTAAAGCATATTGCCCTCCTCAATGTGGGTGGGCCTCATGCAACCCACTGAAGGCCTGGGTAGAACAAAATACTGGAGGAGAGAGAATTCTCTCTCTCTGCCTGTCTTAGAGCTGTCACTCTTCTGTCTTTGGACATAGGCTGAGCCTGAAACCACACTGTCAGCTCTCCTAGGGCTCCAGCTTGCCAACCACAGACCCATGGAATTTTCCTTGCTATGTTTTGGACTTGCTTTGTACCCATCACCCCTTCTTTCCAGTTTCTCCCTTTTGGAGTGAGGATGTGCATCCTATGTCTGTCCCACTAAGGTGTTTCGGAAGCACATAACTTGTCTTGTGGATCACAACAAACTCTGGCAAATTCTGAAAGACATGGGAATACCAGACCACCCGACCTGCCTCTTGAGAAACCTGTATGCAGGTCAGGAAACAACAGTTAGAACTGGACATGGAACAACAGACTGGTTCCACATAGGAAAAGGAGTACGTCAAGGCTGTATATTGTCACCCTGCTTATTTAACTTATATGCAGAGTACATTATGAGAAACGTTGGGCTGGAAGAAGCACAAGCCGGAATCAAGATTGCCGGGAGAAATATCAATAACCTCAGATATGCAGATGACACCACCCTTATGGCAGAAAGTAAAGAGGAACTAAATAGCCTCTTGATGAAAGTGAGAGAGGAGAGTGAAAAAGTTGGCTTAAAGCTCAACATTCAGAAAATGAAGATCATGGCATCCAGTCCCATCACTTCATGGCAAATAGATGGGGAAACAGTGGAAACAGTGTCAGACTTTATTTTTTGGGCTCCAAAATCACTGCAGATGGTGATTGCAGCCATGAAATGAAAGGACGCTTACTCCTTGGAAGGAAAGTTATGACCAACCTAGATAGCATATTCAAAAGCAGAGAGATTACTTTGCCAACAAAGGTCTGTCTAGTCAAGGCTATGGTTTTTTCCAGCAGTCATGTATGGATGTGAGAGTTGGACTGTGAAGAAAGCTGAGCACCAAAGAACTGATGCTTTTGAACTGTGGTGTTGGAGCAGACTCTTGAAAGTCCCTTGGACTGCAAGGAGATCCAATTAGTCCATCCTAAAGGAGATCAGTCCTGGGTATTCATTGGAAGGACTGATGTTGAAGCTGAAACTCCAATACTTTGGCCACCTGATGCGAAGAGCTGACTCATTTGAAAAGACCCTGATGCTGGGAAAGATTGAGGGCAGGAGGAGAAGGGGGCGACAGAGGATGAGATGATTGGATGGCATCACCGACACAATGGACATGGGTTTGGGTGGACTCCGGGAGTTGGTGATGTGTGCTGCGGTTCATGGGGTCTCAAAGAGTCGGACATGACTGAGTGACTGAACTGAACTGAACTGAACTGAACTTGTCTTTTTTTCCACATTCAGAACTGGAGAGGAACTTATCTCAGGGTGAATTGTACCTGGAGTCTCACTCATATCTGATTTAGATGACATTTAAGTGAGACTTCAGAGTTGATGCTGCAATGATATCAGACTTTTGGGACTGTTGAGGCAGAATGAATACATTTTGCATGAGAGATGGGCATAAATTTTGGGGGATTGGGGACAGAATGTGTCCCCCTAATATTCATATGTTGAACCTCTAATGTGATGGTTTTTAAAGATGAGTCTTTGGGGTATGGTTGGGGTTAGATGAAGTCATGAAGGTGGGACCCGAATGATGGGGTTGCGTGCATGCTTAGCTGTGCCCGACTCTTTGCGACCCCATGGACTGTAGCCCGTCAGGCTCTCTGTTCTTGGAATTTTCCAGGCGAGGATATTGAAGTAGGTTGCCATTTCCTTCTCCAGGGGATCTTCCTGACCCAGGGATGGAACCGTATCTCTTATGTCTGCTGCATTGGCAGGTGGGTTCTTTACCACTAGCACCACCTGGGAAGCCCCACTAATGGAGTTAGTGGCTTTATAAGAAGAGAAAGAGAAAGATTGCTTTCCCTCTCTTCCACGTGAGGACACGATGAGAAGGTGGAGGTCTGTGAGCCAGACAGCCCTCGCCAAAACTTGACCTGGCTGGCACTTTGATCTTGGGCTTCCATTCTCTAGACTGTGAGAAATATCTTTGTTTAAGCCACCCAATCTGTGCTATTTTGTTATGGAAGCCTTAGCTGACAAATACAGGTCGCTTACCTTTTTTTTCCCCCACCAAGCTGTCCTCTTTCGTTTGGAGCTTGGGTATGAAGTTTGTGTGAATGCGCATATAGACAGTGCTAATTTCTGTGAAGTCCACCAGTGTCCAGAAAGTCAGCAAATGAGAGCTGACCATCACTTTGGGAATGTCACTCTTATTATACATCTATTGTACAAAAGCTTCTAATTCCCCAAATTATCTGAGCTGAATCTCTTCGTCAAGTAGAAGGGGACACAGAATAAAAACGTAAGCATTTATGTATTTGCAGTTTCAGAAATGGAGAACAAACTGGAAACTATGAAAAGATGAACAACTCATAGATGCTGATCTGGGAAGGAGTGGACCTCTCCCACCTCTTCCTCTCTCCTTCTCTTCTTCTATACCTGCACTCTAAAGAAAAGTGGATTGCATTTTTCCTTTTTAAAAAGTTCTCTTCTCCCCACCCCCCAACATAACTCTTTTCTCTGGAATCTCTGTTTCTTGGTAGCTGTTGTTTCTTAATGACTCAACCACTTACCTGGGACTTAAGACCATACGGTAGATAATGATGGTACCTATGTGGTAAACTATTTGGGAGATGCAAGGAATACTTAGTATTTATTTACTCCAGTCGTTATTTTGGAGTTCTGAGCCATTCAAAACCATGTGACTCCACCCCGGGCAAGGTTTGGTTTCCTCCTTTTGGAGAGAGGCTTTCAACACACGTGGTTTCAAAAATAGTAAAACTCCATCTAATTGATCACTTTGCTAGATAACCGCAAATAGCAATTGTGAAATGCTAATAGCTCCTTACTATGAGCTTACATTTATTAACTAAACAGGTCCATGGATTAAGAACAGAAGTGTCAATGAACTTTTAAAGTCTGCTAATTTGTTGAACATTTAGGGCCGTTAATAAGTGCCTATTCATTGGAACATACACACACCTTTCCTCTGCTATATAAACGTTAGCTAACATCATAAGCATGTTGTTAGGAAAGCAGGATTGCAGAATAGACTGCAGGTGCTGGGGTTGACTGTTGATAAGGCAGGGGCTCTAAATAGGATTTTGAATACTCATCTGCCATCTTGCATGAACATTACAATACATGAATCGATTTGAAAAAGTATTGAATTAATTGCTGTTTTTCAGGAAGGTGCAGCAATTTCAACTTCTTTTCTTCTTTTTTAACAGGCTCCTGATATCCAGACCTGCAAAGGCTGCAGGATTTTGCTTAACACAATTAAGAAGTGCTGGTTCAGGCTTGGGTACAGTTGGAGATGAAGGACCCATTGCTGGAAGAGCTAGCTTTGAGGGAGAAACTGGTTTTTGCTGTAACAAAGGGTAGACTGTTAAAGATGAGTCATTTGATGGTAGTTATGTGTGTGTGTGTGTGTGTGTGTGTGTGTGTGTGTGTGTGTGTGTTTGGTGTGTTGGCTTAAGTTTCCAAATTGGGAAAACAAGAGTGAAGTTTCAGACTGGAGACTGCTGCTGCTAAGTCACTTCAGTCGTGTCCGACTCTGTGTGACCCCATAGATGGCAGCTGACCAGGCTCCCCCGTCCCTGGGATTCTCCAGGCAAGAACATTGGAGTGGGTTGCCATTTCCTTCTCCAATGCATGAAAGTGAAAAGTGAAAGTGAAGTCACTCAGTTGTGTCTGACTCTTTGTGACCCCATGGACTGCAGCCTACCAGGCTCCTCCGTCCACGGGTTTTCCAGGCAAGAGTACTGGAGTGGGGTGCCATTGCCTTCACAGGCAACCTTTTTTATTTTTATTTATTTATTTATTTTTGTCTTTTTTTTTTCTTTTAAATTTTATTTAATTTTTAAACTTTACATAATTGTATTAGTTTTGCCAAATATCAAAATGAATCCACCATGGGTATACATGTGTTCCCCATCCTGAACCCTCCTTCCTCCTCCCTCCCCATACCATCCCTCTGGGTCGTCCCAGTGCACTAGCCCCAAGCATCCAGTATCGTGCATCGAACCTGGACTGGCATCTCATTTCATACATGATATTTTACATGTTTCAATGCCATTCTCCCAAATCTTCCTACCCTCTCCCTCTCCCACAGAGTCCATAAGACTGTTCTATACATCAGTGTCTCTTTTGCTGTCTCGTACATAGGGTTATTGTTACCATCTTTCTAAATTCCATATATATGTGTTAGTATACTGTATTGGTGTTTTTCCTTCTGGCTTACTTCACTCTGTATAATAGGCTCCAGTTTCATCCACCTCATTAGAACTGATTCAAATGTATTCTTTTTAATGGCTGAGTAATACTCCATTGTGTATATGTACCATAGCTTTCTTATCCATTCATCTGCTGATGGGCATCTAGGTTGCTTCCATGTCCTGGCTATTATAAACAGTGCTGCGATGAACATTGGGGTACACGTGTCTCTTTCCCTTCTGGTTTCCTCAGTGTGTATGCTCAGCAGTGGGATTGCTGGATCATAAGGCAGTTCTATTTCCAGTTTTTTTAGGAATCTCCACACTGTTCTCCATAGTGGCTGTACTAGTTTGCATTCCCACCAACAGTGTAAGAGGGTTCCCTTTTCTCCACACCCTCTCCAGCATTTATTACTTGTAGACTTTTGGATCGCAGCCATTCTGACTGGTGTGAAATGGTACCTCACAGTGGTTTTGATTTGCATTTCTCTGATAATGAGTGATGTTGAGCATCTTTTCATGTGTTTGTTAGCCCTCTGTATGTCTTCTTTGGAGAAATGTCTATTTAGTTCTTTGGCCCATTTTTTGATTGGGTCATTTATTTTTCTGGAGTTGAGCTGTAGGAGTTGCTTGTATATTTTTGAGATTAGTTGTTTGTCAGTTGCTTCATTTGCTATTATTTTCTCCCATTCTGAAGGCTGTCTTTTCACCTTGCTAATAGTTTCCTTTGATGTGCAGAAGCTTTTTAGGTTAATTAGGTCCCATTTGTTTATTTTTGCTTTTATTTCCAATATTCTGGGAGGTGGGTCATAGAGGATTCTGCTGTGATGTATGTCGGAGAGTGTTTTGCCTATGTTCTCCTCTAGGAGTTTTATAGTTTCTGGTCTTACGTTGAGATCTTTAATCCATTTTGAGTTTATTTTTGTGTATGGTGTTAGAAAGTGTTCTAGTTTCATTCTTTTACAAGTGGTTGACCAGATTTCCCAGCACCACTTGTTAAAGAGATTGTCTTTAATCCATTGTATATTCTTGCCTCCTTTGTCAAAGATAAGGTGTCCATATGTGCGTGGATTTATCTCTGGGCTTTCTATTTTGTTCCATTGATCTATATTTCTGTCTTTGTGCCAGTACCATACTGTCTTGATAACCGTGGCTTTGTAGTAGAGCCTGAAGTCAGGTAGGTTGATTCCTCCAGTTCCATTCTTCTTTCTCAGGATCGCTTTGGCTATTCGAGGTTTTTTGTATTTCCATACAAATTGTGAAATTATTTGTTCTAGCTCTGTGAAGAATACTGTTGGTAGCTTGATAGGGATTGCACTGAATCTATAAATTGCTTTGGGTAGTATACTCATTTTCACTATATTGATTCTTCCAATCCATGAACATGGTATATTTCTCCATCTATTAGTGTCCTCTTTGATTTCTTTCACCAGTGTTTTATAGTTTTCTATATATAGGTCTTTAGTTTCTTTAGGTAGATACATTCCCAAGTATTTTATTCTTTCCATTGCAATGGTGAATGGAATTGTAGGCAACCTTTTTTAAAAAGTAGCTTTCCTTCAGCCTTAGGACTGCGCTCAGGTCTTTTGTGGAGCTAGTTGTCCTTTGGCTCCATCATTGTTTTATATGTTCTTTTATGCCTGTATTCTGCGATGACCTTTTATTCTCTTTCTTTCTCTCTCCCTCCAACCTTCCGTCCTAACCCTCAACCACATTCGAGAACTGAAGGACCTTAGATTGTTCTCTCCCCTCTAATCAAAGCTTGCTTACCCTTCGTGAGAGTTCTGAGCTGCCCAGTGTTCTTCCTCTCCCAGCAGTAACTATTGAAACATGGGTGATATAATGGGCTGACTGGTGTTCCCCTTGTAATTCATGTTGGAATCCTAACCCTTAGTACCTCAGAATGAGACCTCATTTGGAAACAGAGTTGTTGCAGATGTAATTAGTAATGATGATGCCATACTGGAGGGGGATGGACTCTAATTCAGTAAGATGGCTGTCCTTATAAAAGAGGAAATTTGCACAAAGACATACAGAGGGTAAATGTATGGTAGAAGGTAGAGATCAGGGCGATGCCTCTACAAGCCAAGAACTACCAAGGGTTCCCTGCAAATCAGCAAAGGCTAGAGAAGAGGCCTGGAGAAGAGGCTTGGATTTTTCTTCACAGCAGAAGGAATCAAAACCTGCTGACTCTTTGATCTCAGGCTTCCAGCTTCCAGAACTGTAAGGCAGTAAAGTTCTGTTGTTCCAAGCCCAGTTCATGGTCCTTTGCTACAGCAGCCCTAGCAAACTAATATGGGTGCTATTTTCTATTCAAGCCCATTTCGGGCCATAGTGAGGTGGTGGGAGAAGTGTCTGGAGGAGGTCGGGCAGACCCCTGACCTATGAACAGACCTGGAAGGCCTGCCATCTACTCAGATGCTTCTACCCCTGCAACCAGAAAGAACAATTCAACCTGGCTATCGCTACAGTTCAGCTCCAGCTTGGCTAATGCCATTTTGTGTGGCTCCTTGAACCAGCTGTAGACTCTTTTTCTGTCTCTGCCTGTGCCCAGGTGACATGATGACCAGGAGGCAGAGGATCATTAAATAGTCATTACTTTGTTTTTAGTTATAACTTTTATTTATTTATATTTTTGGCTGTGCTGAGTCTGTCGTGGTGTGCAGGCTTTCTCTAGTTGCAGTGAGTTGGCTCCTTTTTGTTGGGATGAGTGGGCTTCTCATTGCGGTGGCTTCCCTTGTGGAACCCAGGCTCTGGGTGCATGGGCTTCATAGTTGGGGCTCTCAGGCTCTAGGGAGCTCAGGTTTCAGTAGTTGCGGCACAGGGTCTCCTTAGTTGTGGCTCTCAGGTCCTAGAGCTCATGAGCTCAGTAGTTGTGGCTCATGGGCTCAGGAGTTGTGGTGCATGGGCTTTGACTGCCAGCAGCATGTGGAATCTTCCAAAACCAGTGGTTGAACCCATGTCTCCAGAATTGGCAGGCAATTTTTTTTATCCATTGTACCATCAGAGAAGTCCCAATAGTCATTAACACTCTGAAATGTCAGTTCTTGCCTTTCCTCTTGACATCACA
The DNA here is from genome assembly GCF_055505025.1 of Bos grunniens. Lineage (NCBI taxonomy): Eukaryota > Metazoa > Chordata > Mammalia > Artiodactyla > Bovidae > Bos > Bos grunniens. Next base: position 55,294,499 of record NC_141180.1, read on the forward strand.
TAGATGAGGGACTGTCCTGTTGATTCCTAGACTATACCAGGTAATTCAAATTCACAAAATATGATGTTGGAGATGCTCTGTGGGTCCCAGTGCAAAATGAAAATGTGAGGCCCAGTGGGGTGGTAAACTCAGTCTCTGCTTCCCTCATGCCAGCTGCCCTAACCTGTGCCTGGGTGTGCTCAGTACCTGGGTTGAGTTTGCCCCTCCCTGTCCCCCAGGTTGCCCATCAAATGTGCGGTGGTGCTGCCAGGATGACTCAGTCTTGAGATGCTGCGGAGTGAACATTGCTCTCTGATCCTCCCCCTGCTGGGGGCAGAGGATGAAGGCAGAGGGCAGGCGTCTCCCCACAGTGTTACTTTGTTTGCAGTCCAGTGGAGTACACAGTGGTTTAAGGATGGGGTCAGGAATGAGGGACCAGGGTACCAGGGCAGAGACAGCAGACAGCTGAGAGGAGAGAAGGTGGGGAAATGTTGGTTGGTAGGAAGCATGTGAGACAAATCTCAAGCCCCCTGTTCTACTGTCCTATGGACTTTACTTGGTTGCTTTTTTGTTGTTCAGTCGCTAACTTGTGTCTGACTCTTTGTGACCCCATGTAGCCTGCCAGGGTCATCTGTCCATAAGCAAGAAGACTGGGTGGGCTGCCATTTCCTTCTCCAAGGGGATCTTCCTGACCCAGGGATTGAATTTGAGTCTCCTGCATTGGCAGGTGGATTCTTTACTGCTGAGCCACTAGGAAAACTGTTACAGACTTCACTTACTAAGCCCAAATTCAAGGACAAAATTATTAAGAATTTCAAGATGGCAAGGGGACAGAATTAAACTCCAAGTGCATGCATGCCCCTTCTGAGGCTGGGGACCTCAATGACCACACTTGTCCTGTTAGAGGTGCAACTGGTGTGGATGGAATTTTGTTTCAAGAATTTAAACACTACAATGCCATGCATTGTATTAAGTAGCTGGAGGATGAATTCTTTGGGCAGAAAAAACAATGAAGAAACCCATGGGTGACCATTCACCCTTGATGTTTGGTTTCAAGACTGGATTAGAAGAAGGCTTGGTCCTTGCTAGATGAGATCATCTAGTCCAATCTGCTCATTTGACACGTGAGGAAATGAAAGCTTTCAAAACAGCCCAATGGCACACAGCTGGTTATAGTCAGATCTGGGGCAAAACCAATGTTATTTTGCTATCACCTGGATTTTAGAAGGACTTGGGAAACTTTTAAAAGTGATGGGTATATTTCTTACCTTGACTGGAGAGATGGTTTTATGGATGTTTCAGTTCAGTTCAGTCACTCAGTCGTGTCCGACTCTTTGCGACCCCATGAATCGCAGCACGCCAGGCCTCCCTGTCCATCACCAACTCCCGGAGTTCACTCAAACTCACGTCCATCGAGTCGGTGATGCCATCCTGCCATCTCATCCTCTGTTGTCCCCTTCTCCTCCTGCCCCCAATCCCTCCCAGCATCAGAGTCTTTTCCAATGAGCCAACTCTTCACATGAGGTGGCCAAAGTACTGGAGTTTCAGCTTTAGCATCATTCCTTCCAAAGAAATCCCAGGACTGATCTCCTTTAAAATGGACTGGTTGGATCTCCCTGCAGTCCAAGGGACTCTCAAGAGTCTTCTCCAACACCACAGTTCAAAAGCATCAATTCTTCGGCGCTCAGCTTTCTTCACAGTCCAACTCTCACATCCATACATGACTGCTGGAAAAACCATAGCCTTGACTAGACGGACCTTTGTTGGCAAAGTAATGTCTCTGCTTTTGAATATGCTATCTAGGTTGGTCATAACTTTCCTTCCAAGGAGTAAGCGTCTTTTAATTTCATGGCTGCAATCACCATCTGCAGTGATTTTGGAGCCCCCAAAATAAAGTCTGACACTGTTTCCACTGTTTCCCCATCTATTTGCCATGAAGTGATGGGACCAGATGCCATGATCTTTGTTTTCTGAATGTTGAGCTTTAAGCCAACTTTTTCACTCTCCTCTTTCACTTTCATCAAGAGGCTTTTGAGTTCCTCTTCACTTTCTGCCATAAGAGTGGTGTTATCTGCATATCTGAGGTTATTGGTATTTCTCCAGGCAATCTTGATTCCAGCTTGTGCTTCTTCCAGCCCAGCGTTTCTCATGATGTACTCTGCATATAAGTTAAATAAGCAGGGTGACAATATACAGCCTTGATGTACTCCTTTTCCTCTTTGGAACTGGTCTGTTTTTCCCTGTCCAGTTCTAACTGTTGTTTCCTGACCTGCATACAGGTTTCTCAAGAGGCAGGTCAGGTGGTCAGGTATTCCCATCTCTTTCAGCATTTCCCACAGTTTATTGTGATCCACACAGTCAAAGGCTTTGGCATAGTCAAGAAAGCAGAAATAGATGTTTTTCTGGAACTCTCTTGCTTTTTCCATGATCCAGTGGATGTTGGCAATTTGATCTCTGGTTCCTCTGCCTTTTCTAAAACCAGCTTGAACATCTGGAAGTTCACGGTTCATGTATTACTGAAGCCTGGCTTGGAGAATTTTGAGCATTACTTTACTAGAGTGCGAGATGAGTGCAATTGTGCAGTAGTTTGAGCATTCTTTGGCATTGCCTTTCTTTGGGATTGGAATGAAAACTAACCTTTCCTGTGGCCTTTTCCTGACCAGTCCTGTGGCCACTGCTGAGTTTTCCAAATTTGCTGGCATATTGAGTGTAGCACTTTCACAGCATCATCTTTTAGGATTTGAAATAGCTCAACTGGAATTCCATCACCTCCATTAGCTTTGTTCATAGTGATGCTTTACATTTGTTAAAACTTACCAAGTTGTACATTTAAACATTTGGAGTTTATTGTATGTCAATTAGTCCTCAATAAGGGTGCTTAAAAACATTTATGGCAAGAATAAAAAAGTGACTTAAGAATAAGATGAATAGCCAGCAGTTTAAATTGGCCAGGACTATGGAACAGAAATGAGTAGTTTGTTAGACAAATAGACAAACTGCCATTGGTTTCAGGCTCTGGGTTTACAAAGTGCTAATATTATCTCAAGAGAGTCTTCAAGGAGGAAATTCAATGTGAGAGACTGCATGGAGAAGGAAACCCACCCAAGGCCCAGCATAAATCAGGAAGCGTGGGAGTCCTGGCATGTTGAAGGTAAAAGAAGCCTTAGGGTCATACAATAGGTGGAGGAATTCTTAAAATGAACCTCACTTCGGACAGCAAGTTTGGGAGGGAGCTGTAAGAGGTTTCATCTCCATTTAATGGGGACAGTGTCTCTGCTGTCTTCGTTGCTGGAAATAGGGTTCCTCGTCTACCTGTAGGCTTCTGTTTTGAGTAGAATAGAGGAAAGGGACCCTCCCAGAGCCAGGCTGCTCCCCTGAGGATTCCTTGCCCACCTCCCTGCCCTCTTCCTCCCTTCTTCCCTCCCTTTCCACAAGGAGAATTTTAAGGCCAGGAAGGGCCTCCTTCTGACCCTTGGCAGGTGGTTGGGCTCCAGAATGGTTTGAGGCATTATCTTTCTTCAGAGATACATGACTCAAATGAGTCAGCAGGGAGGCAGATTAGAGCAGTCGAAAGAAAAACAGTAGGAGCTGTGAAAATAAAAAGCGGAGATTTTCAGTTTCATTTTGCACATCTTCATGGACTGTGGATCTGGGACATGTTCAGAGGTCCTTGGCTCTGTGCTCTCCAGAAGGTCCGACACTCCTATTCCCTCCTGTGGGGCAGCAAGGCCTCTTCTCTTTGCGTTCCTCTCCCTGCACTGGGGAGATTTGGTTGCAACTCCAGGGATGCCTGGGAAATCGTGGGAACAGGTGAGAACAGGCTGGAAGGGTGTGGCAGCAGCAGGGGCAAGTGCTTCAGGTGAGTGAAAGGCAGTTGCAGTCCTCCTGAGCCCTCTCAGGAGGACCAGAGCCAAGGCCAGCAGGTTGGTTTTCTCTGGATGCTGAGTTTTCATTTAAAGGAGAGAGCTCTCCTTTTCTTTTATTGTGGACCATCTTAAAAGTCTTCATTGAATTTGTTACAGTATTGCTTCTGCTTTGTGGATTTTTTTTTTATTTTGGCCAGGAGGCATGGTAGGATCTTAGCTCCCCAACCAGGGATTGAACCCACTCCCCCCTGCATTGGAAGGCGAAATCTTAACCACTGGACCACCAAGGAAGTCCCAGGGAGCTCTCTTTGTTTGATTTTGTCTATGTTGCCTGAAAAGTGAGTTGATCTTTCCCCAGTATCATCATTTTGTCCCACTGGATGAGTTGCTCTTAGAGACCTCTCCGCTGAGGTGGGGGTTGTATGAGCCCCAGTGTCTTCTCTAAAGGACTGGAATCATTGCTGCTTTCCTAACTTAGCATCTCACCTGGGAAGGATATGAGCTAGCTGGTAGACCCTGGGCAGAGCACCCCCATGCTCTGCTCTTGTTGGGAAAGGTGGAGTAGGGTGGAGAGAAGGGGCCAAGAATGGACAGTGAGAGTGGCATTGTCCCTTGGGGTCTTGGTGACCCGAGCGTGTTCTGAAAATCCAGGAAGACACGTGAAAGAGGGAGAATTTGTCCTCATGTTTTCACAGCTGCTATGGTTAGGTCAGGCTGGCACATCTTGGAATTTTTTTTTTTCCTTAAAAATGCACTGAGCACAGAAGAGTGACATCCACAAAAGAAACTTTGCCTGTAAATGGGAAGGACCCACTTCTTTTTCAGTGCTGATTTTATTTTCATGGTTAATTATTTATTCATACATCTTGCCTCAGAGGTTTTATTTTGGCTCCCAAGTGATAAAAGCTCAAGGTCACAGGGGAAGTGTTTTCAAATGCTAAGTGATCCTCCTCCAACCTAATGTTGTAAAATTTTTATTTCAGGAGTGGTGTTGCTCTCAGGAGGGGTGATGACTTAATTTTAGCTCCCAGATGAAATATTGACTTCAGTGCTGATGAAGGATGGAAGACAGCACGGATCAGTGTAATGAGGGCCTTGGCTGAGCTGTCTCTACCCTGACTTGGCAACCCCTTCACGGTGGGGTGACCTTTACAAAGTGATGATGTGGACATGTGGGGGAGGAGAGGGCAGGGATCTCAAGATGCTAGGCTGCTGCTGATTGACTTTTGCCTCCATTGGAAGCAAACAAATATACTGAGGAAAGCTCTGATTTTTCTTGCACCCTTTTTTGAAAGCTATAGATAGACTTGTCCAAAAGCAACTTTGCTTTCTCGTCCATTGACAACAATGGCCTTAAAAAATGCTGTATTTTCCTCTCACCGCATCACTGTGGGCTACCTAAAGAGGGTGAGATTAATTCATATGGGATGAAGAGTTAATTTATTAATTTATTAACTCTTCATTAATATTTTAGCCATTCCAGCCATTTATTTTAGATTGGTTCACTATTTTGAGGCTTAAATATTATTCTTTTTGCATAGTTACAAATGGTAACGTTCAAAAGGCACCAAATATAAGTCCTTTTACTCCAACTCCCTACCTCCCATCTTCAGAGGTAGCCACTCCAAACAATTTTGTTGATATTTTTCCAGAAATATTCTATATTTATAAATTTTGTATATATATAAACATTAAAAAATTAGTTGCTGCTGCTGCTAAGTCGCTTCAGTCGTGTCCAGCTCTGTGCGACCCCATAGACAGCAGCCCACCAGACTTCCCAGCCCCTGGGATTCTCCAGGCAAGAACACTGGAGTGGGTTGCCATTTCCTCCTCCAATGCATGAAAGTGAAAAGTGAAAGTGAAGTCGCTCAGTCGTGTCCGACTCTTAGTGACCCCATGGACTGCAGCCCACTAGGTTCCTCTGTCCAAGCGATTTTCCAGGCAAGAGTTCTGGAGTGGGGTGCCATTGATAGGATATTAGCAATTTTTCTTTAGATTACTCCATATTAGTACAAATAGCAGCTCTAAGAATTTGTAATGTCAGACATTCCAGCATTTGGTAGCAGAATTGGATATGGAACTCAGAAACATTAATTTGACCTCTATTTCTTTGCAATAAATCTCACTTATTTTCTTTTGATCTGGGAAGTATCTGTGGCCAAAAAGACACCCTACATGTACTTGTGTTAGTATACAGGCTGCTGTAACAAAGGAATCCCAAGGTTCAGTCGTTCAAAAGACATAGAAACTGACTCTCCCTCCTACGACAGCTCAGAGGGAAGTGGTCTAGGGCAGTGAAGGTGTCTTCCAGAGCAGATGATTAATTCTTGTTCCTCTAACCAGAGGTGGGAAAAATCTGTCGGGGAAGCACACATGCATATTTCCTTTTAGAAGCACAGCCTGTAGGTGGCGCATCTCATTTCTTACATGCTGTTGGCCAGAGTTTATTCACAGACCACATAGGCTGCCCAGCTAAAACACTGGAGCTTTGCAATTAAAGAAGGCAAAATGGATATTGTTGGCCAATCGGCAATCTTTTTCACAACTGGAGGGCCCAGTCCCACCTTTTAAAAAGATTGTTTATGTGTTTATTTTTGGTTGGACTGGGTCTTCCTTACCTTGTGTGGACTTCCGTTGCGGCAAGTGGGAGCTACTCCTTGCTGGGGTGCTAGGGCTTCTCTTTGTGGTGGCTTCTCCTGTTGCAGAGCATGGGCTTTAAGTGTAGGGGCTTCGGTAGTTTCAGCACGTGGGCTCAGTGGTTGCAGCTCTCAGGCTCTAGAGAGCGGGCTCAGTACTTGCCATGGGCTTAGTTGCTCCGAGGTATGTGAAATCTTCCCAGACAAGGGATTGAACCCATGTCCCCTGCATTGGCAGGAGGATTCCCATCCACTGTACCACCGGGGAAGCCCCCTATTTCCAACTGTACCCAAGCTGACATGTAGTCATGGGGCTATTTCCTTTCACCCCTCTGCTCCCATTCTGGCTCATGGTGACACACATGTAACTCTTGGGTCTCCGTGGCTGAGATGGTAGGTCTGACAATTTCTGGGTTTTGACTGGAGGAGAGGAAGGAAGTTTAGCTCTCGCACCTGCTGCTCCACAGGAAGATGATGTCTTCAGCCTTCCTAACAGAAGGCAGAACGGTGTCTTGTTGTGCTGCCTGGCTCCAGGGCAAAGTCTGACCCCAAATGGAAAAGGGAACGCTGGAAAAGAGCTGAACAGAGCTTTGTGAGAGTTAGGGCTCAGGTGAGATAGTTCCGTGCAGACGAAGGGCAACAAGGTAACTGTCCATCATTTCTGCATGGGACACACTGGTGTCTTCCAATGGAGAAAGGAATTTACATTCTAGGGGAGTCAGATGGGTATACTTTGGCCACCTGATGCGAAGAACTGACCCATTAGAAAAGACTGATGCTGGGAAAGACTGAAGGCAGGAGGAGAAGGGGACGACAGAGGACAAAATAGTTGGATGGCATCACTGACTCAACGGACATGAATTTGAGCAAGCTCTGGGAGTTGGTGTGGACTGGGAAGCCTGGTGTGCTGTAGTCCTTGGGGTCGCAAAGAGTCAGACACAGTTGAGCGACTGAACTAACTAACTGGAGTCAGATGGACAATAGGCAGAGCACATTAGTATGCTGTAGGGCATTTTATACAAGTGTTGTAGAGATAAATAATGAGGAAAGACAACAGGGACTATTGGATGGCCGTGGTGGAGATTTTTGCAATTTTGAGAGTTGTTGTTTGGTCACTCAGTCTTGTCGATCTTTCCCAGCATCAGGGTCTTTTCCAGTGAGTCGGTTCTTCACATCAGGTGGCCAAAGTATTGGAGTTTCGGCATCAGTCCTTTCAATGAATATTGAGGACTGATTTCCTTTAGGATTGACTGTTTTGATCTCCTTGCAGTCCAAGCATCTTCTCCAACACCACAGTTCAAAAGCGTCAATTCTTTGGCATTTAGCCTTCTTTATGGTCCAACTTTCACATTCATACATGACTACTGTAATAACCATAGCTTTGATTATATGGACTTTTGTCAGCAAAGTAATGTTTCTGTTTTTTAGTATGCTGTCTAGATTTGTCATAGGTTTTCTTCCAAGGAGCAAGCATCTTTTAATTTCATGGCTGCAGTCACTATCTACTGTGATTTTGGAGCCCAAGAAAATAGAGTCTTTCACTGTTTCTGTTATTTCCCCATCTATTTGCCATGAAGTGATGGGATCAGATGCCATGATCGTAGTTTTTTGAATGTTGAGAGGATATCTTTCTGATATACCTTTCTGACAAAGTGAAATGCCTCAAGGTGAGAGCATGCCAGGTGTATTTGCAGAAGAGAAAGGAGGCCAGTGTGGTTGGAGCTAAGTGAATGTGAGGCCGAATGGGAGGTGAGGTCCCAAAGGTGAGGAGAAAATATATTGTAGGGCCTCATAGGCATTGTGAGGATGTTGGCTTTAATGTGGAGTGAGAGGGTAAGTTTCTGTGGGGTTTTGGGAAGAGGAACAAAGGGATCTGATTTACTTGCTCTATAGCATCACCCTGGCTGTTAAATTGAAAGCTGACCCTAAGAAAGCAAGGGCTATTATAATTATTTAGATGAGTGATGGTGACAATTTGGTTCAGGAGAAGTAGCCAGAGGGTTGCACTGGGGATGTGTTTTCAGGGTAGAGCCACAGTATGATGAAGGATTGGACGTGAGGGGGTCAGAGAAAGAGATGAATGAAGAATGACTCTAGAGTGTTTTGCCTGAATGATTGAGGATGGAGCTGCAATTTACTGACATGCAGAATTTACATGAGGAGCAAGATTTTGGAGGGAGAACAGGAGCTCAGGTTTTGAGATGTTAGGTTTGATATGGAAACTGGACATCCAAATGATATAACTGGAAGCCTTGGATTCAGCTATATCTTCAGTCGTATACCTCTTAGATTTTCCAGGTCTATGAGCTGATAGAATTTTTTTTGTGCTGGGCTCCTTACCTCAATGACTGCAGCTAAAAGTCCTAGTTTACTCAACATCTTATAAATTCTTGACTGCCTCTTTTTTATGTTTACCTTATCAGAGTTCACTGTGCCCATCCATGTCACTCTCTCGTCTTGGGTTATAAAGCATTAAAAGGTGAGAGTTAAGACTGAGGCCTTCTCTTTGAAGTTCCACCTAAGACTTTTCTGTGTGTGTGTGTGTGTGTATGTGTCTTGTGAGACAGACTGTGTATTGAGGAAAACCATTAATACATTATATTCGATGCTAACTCAATTTAAAAGACATCTACTGAGTGGTGAATACGATAGTATCTGCCGTCACAAGCAAGGAAGACATATCAGCAGAAAGCTCTAAGGCACTGTGACATGAACCTGTACTGGACTATGGGAGTGTAGTTCAGGGGAAAATTAGTCCTGAGCAGGGAACTCTGGGCTTCTTTCTCTTTTCACCAGAGGAAACTGTGAGAAAGCATTAAGACTTGGCGTTTGGAGACTGCTGTTCCCATTCTAATCTCACTTATGTGATCTTGGGCAAGATACTTACCATTTCTGGATGGATGTTGGACATACAGGGATGTAATTGGGAATCCTGGATTCAGTTGGGCTTAGTCAGAACTTGGATTTTCCAGTTCTCTAAGTCAATAGAACCCTCCTGTTTCTCACCTATCAAATGGACACAGTGACTTCTGCACAGCTTATGCTCCAGGGCTATAGTGAGAATTAAGTGTGATAATGAATGTGAAGGTGTTTTGGATTAGTACAAGGCCAAGATAGAGGTTTTCATGAAAACCAAAGGATTCTATGAAGTACCCCAACTTCTTTAATTATAGAATTCATTTTCAAGACAATGAAAGAAATCTCACAGGAAAGCAGGAAGTCCATGGCTTCGCTTTCGGGGACTCACTATTTTAACCCCTCAAGTAACACAGAAGCCTCAGAGCAAGTACAATGACCAGGGCAGTTGTCCCCAGAGTCTGAGATATGGGGCAACTGTTGTCTTTTTTTCTATCTTGTCTGATTGCTAACGTGCTATGAAAGTACTTAGAGGCTGCCCAGAGGATGGGAGACCAAGAAAGAATGAAAAGTGTGTAGAAAGTATATATATGGCCAAGCAGTTGTGTTTACAGGACTGTGGTGGGAATTTGTATTCACAGTGTCACCAAGAGAGGAAGTTAGAAGTCGATCTCCTTCCTAGATATTTTTTCTTCTAAAACTGCTTGGAAGACATACCTCAGAAAGTTGCAAAATAGGCATCTGGTGTGTTAATCTCACACCATCAAGAGCAGCCTGTCTGGGGTGTCCAAGGGAGCATGAGTTATCTTGCAAGTTAGGCAAGGCTTTTCTGCTCTGGCTGAATAGCCCATTTTCCCCTGATACTCTATTTAGTGTTATTTTAGACTGAGGTTTGGAATTCAAGACTGTAAGAGTACCTTCAAGGAGGTAGGAGGTAAGGGAAAAGATAAATAAAAAGGATGGGGTCCCAAGAGACCCAATCAGGCATGGTTGATTTCTTTAAAGAAATATATTCTGCATTTGAAAATGTATAAAGAATATAAAATGATCATTGATACATGCACTAGAGTGTTTTTTGAAGACAGATTTCAAAGATTTGAAATTAATGCTAGCATTTTTAACTAGGTGATGGTTATCCTTTTACACATGGAACCATAAAGATGTAAAACTTGTGGAAGAACTAACAATCTGCAAAGCATAGGGATAACCTTGAAGCTACAATGATAGAGAAGTGTGATGAGGACAGAATGTGATAAAACATGTAAGGAGCAAAATCAGATGATCTATTGACTTTGGATCTTACTATTTCTTTTTATTTCCTCCTTTCCTTTTGTAAAATTTGAAATGCAATTGAAATGGCATGGAAGTGTTTCTAGCATATATTTTAATCATAGCTTGGGTCCAGCTTAGTGGTTCAAATTTTGAGTGTCATAGATGCTTAAAAACATTAGGGCTGGAAGTTACTGCTCAGCCTTTTTGATGAGGGTTTGAAATCAACCCTCACTTGATGTCTTCTAGCACTTAGAGCCTACAAAAATGTTTCTGAAAGTGTATTCCATGGGCATCTTCAATGAGGTCCTAACAATTTTTGGGAAAAAGGACTTGGGTCACTCTTAAAGAAACTTCCTTCCTTTAGAACCTATCGAGTCTCTTGTACCCTAAGGTAGAGAGACTATCCAAGATGGGGTAGGGCTAGATGTGAAATGTAGTACGTGTAGTATCTAGAGTTTTCCAAAAATATTTAAATTAGCTAACTAATGATATTCCCACTTGGACTTTTCTCTGCTTTCTGCTTGTATTTCAGTGAAAGTTTACACTGTACACAACACTCAGGAATTAAATGGTAGTTTGTGTATGTGTGCTTTAAATTTTAAAAAAGTTTACTTTTTAAAATCACCCAGAGGGATGGTATGGGGAGGGAGGAGAGAGGAGGGTTCAGGATGGGGAACACATGTATACCTGTGGCAGATTCATGTTGATATATGGCAAAACCAATACAATCTTGTAAAGTTAAATAACAAAAATTAAAAAAAAAATAAAAGCATAATTAAAACTTTAATCTGCCCTACTAAATAAAGATTTATTGAGGGGTAATTGATGTAAATGAAAAGTCCGTATTCATAGTTCACGTGTAATTTGGTAAGTTTTGCCATATGAATACCCTTGGGAAAAGACCGCCACCATCGAGATAATGAACATGTCTGCCACCCTCGGCAGTTTTCTCGTGTGCATTTCCTTCCTCTTTCCCCCATCCCATCCCCAGGCAACTGCTGATAAATTTTCTTTTCTTTTTTTTTTTTTTTTGCTGATAAATTTTCTATCACTTTAGATTGGTTTAGATTCTCTAGAATTTTGCATAAATGGAATCAGGCAGTATATAGTTTTGATTTTTCAGTGTGGCATCTTTCACATATCATAATTATTCTGAAATTGATCCATGTTGTTCAGTATCCAATGATGAGTTCTTCTACACTGCTGGGTGGAATCCCATTGCATGGTTATACCAGTTTGCTTATCTGTATACTTGGCTTGCTTCCGGTTTTTATTATTACAAATAAATGAATGTGCTAGGAATATTCATTACAAGCTATTTTGTCATCGAGATATAATTGACATATAGTACTTTGTTAGTTATTAGTTTCATATGTATAGCATAATAATTTCATATTTGTGTATATAACCACACTATAATTTGATATTGTAAAAGTTTGTAAATGATTACCACAGTTACTCTAGTTAACATCTATCACCATACATAGTAATGAAATTTTTATTCTTGTGGTGTGAACCTCTAAGACTCACTCCCTTACTATCTTTCAAATATGCAATACAGTATTATTAACTATAGTTACTATGCTGTACACTACATCTCCATGACATTTATTTTCTAGATAGAATTTTTGGGTACAAATCTTTATAAAGAATGCTCAAACTACTGCACAATTGCACTCATCTCACACGCTAGTAAAGTAATGCTCAAAATTCTCCAAGCCAAGCTTCAGCAATACATGAACCGTGAACTTCCAGATATACAAGCTGGTTTTAGAAAAGGCAGAGGAACCAGAGATCAAATTGCCAACATCCTCTGGATCATGGATGAATATAGAAAAACATCTATTGAAATAGAAAAACATCTATTTCTGCTTTCTTGACTATGCCAAAGCCTTTGACTGTGTGGATCACAATAAACTGTGGAAAATTCTGAAAGAGATGGGAATACCAGACCACTTGATCTGCCTCTTGAGAAACCTGTATGCAGGTCAGGAAGCAAAAGTTAGAACTGGACATGGAACAACAGACCACTCCCAAAGAGGGAAAGGAGTACGTCAAGGCTGTATATTGTCACCCTGCTTATTTAACTTATATGCAGAGTACATCATGAGAAATGCTGGGCTGGAAGAAGCACAAGCTGGAATCAAGATTGCCGGGAGAAATATCAATAACCTCAGATATGCAGATGACACCACCCTTGTGGCAGAAAGGAACTAAAAAGCCTCTTGATGAAAGTGAAAGAGGAGAGTGAAAAAGTTGGCTTAAAGCTCAACATTCAGAAAACGAAGATCATGGCATCCGGTCCCATCACTTCATGGCAAATAGATGGGGAAATAGTGGAAACAGTGTCAGACTTTGTTTTTTGGGGCTCCAAAATCACTGCAGATGGTGATTGCAGCCATGAAATTAAAAGACGCTTACTCCTTGCAAGGAAAGTTATGACCAACCTAGATAGCATATTGAAAAGCAGAGACATTACTTTGCCAACAAAGGTCCGTCTAGTCAAGGCTATGGTTTTTCCAGTAGTCGTGTATGGATGTGAAAGTTGGACTGTGGAGAAAGCTGAGCACCGAAGAATTGATGCTTTTGAACTGTGGTGTTGGAGAAGACTCTTGAGAGTCCCTTGGACTGCAAGGAGATCCAACCAGTCCATTCTAGAGATCAGTCCTGGGTGTTCTTTGGAAGGAATGATGCTAAACTCCAGTACTTTGGCCACCTCATGCGAAGAGTTGACTCATTGGAGAAGATTCTGATGCTGGGAGGGATTGGGGGTAGGAGGAGAAGGGGATGACAGAGGATGAGATGGCTGGATGGCATCACCGACTCGATGGACGTGAATCTGAGTGAACTCTGGGAGTTGGTGATGGACAGGGAGGCCTGGTGTGCTGCGATTCATGGGGTCGCAAAGAGTCGGACATGACTGAACGACTGAACTGAACTGAACTGAATCTTTATATGGACATGTTTTCATTTCTTTTGGAAATATGCAGAAGTGGAACAGCTTCATCATATGGTAGGTATATGTTCATTTGAAGAAACTGTCAAATTGTTTTTATTTATTTTTATTTTATATTATCTTTTAAAAATATTTATTTGGCGGCACCTGATCTTAGTCATGGCATATGGAATCTTTATTTGTGGCATGCAAGCTTTTAATTGTGGCATGTGGGATCTAATTTCTTGACCAGGGATCGAGCATGGGCCCCCTGCATTGGGATTGGAGAGTCTTAGACACTGGACCACCAGGGACGTCCCTGTCAAACTGTTTTTGAAAGAGGTTCTTCCATTTTCCATTTCTACCAACAGTGTGTGAGAATCTCAACTCCTCCACATCCTCATTGCTGCTTAATATGGTCAGTCTTTTTACTTTTCAGTCATTCTTATAGGTAGGTACTAGTATTTTTCTGTGGTTTTAATTTGAATTTCCTTAATGACAAATGATGTTGAGCATCTTTTCATATCCTTATTTGCCATCTTTATATTTTTATCTAGTGACGAGTCTGTTCATATCTTTTGCCCAGATGCTTGGGGCTAGTGCACTGGGACGACCCAGAGGGATGGTATGGGGAGGGAGGAGGGAGGAGGGTTCAGGATGGGGAGCACATGTATACCTGTGGTGGATTCATTTTGATATTTGGCAAAACTAATACAATTTGTAAAGTTTAAAAATAAAATAAAATTAAAAAAATATTAGATTGTTCTTCTCTTATTATATTTTCAGTATTCTTCCTATTCTAGTTTTTTGTTAGATTATGATTTGTAATTTTTTCTTCCAATTTTGGGCTTGTCTTTTAATCTCTTTACAGTGACTTTTGAGAGCAGAATTTTAAGTTAAAATTCAATTTATCAATTTTTAATTTATAGATCTTTCTTTTGGTGTTATATATAAAATTTTTGGTAAATCCAGGTCACAAAGGTTTTTTTCTCTTATGTTTTATTCTAGGAGTTGTATAGTTTTCACTTCTATATTTATAATTCCAATTTTTATATTTCATGCAAGATATAGATCAAGGTTCACTTTTTTTTGTGCATTGATGTCCAATTGTTCCAGTGCCCTTGTTGAGAAGATTATCATTTGTCTATTGAATTGCCTTGCACCTTGATAAAAAATATCAGTTGTCCTCACATATATGGGTTTATTTTTGAATCTCCACTCTTCTCCACTGATCTATTCGTTTGTCTACATGCCAACACCGCATTCTTGGTTAGTGTCAGTTCAGTTCACTTCAGTTGCTCAGTCGTGTCTGACTCTTTGTGACCCCATAGATTGCAGCACTCCAGGCCTCGGGGTCCACTGCCAACTCCTGGAGTTTACTCAAACTCGTGTCCGTTGAGTTGGTGATGCCATCCAACCATCGCATCCGCTGCTGTCCCCTTCTCCTCCTGCCTTCAATCTTTTCCAGCATCAGTGTCTTTTCAAATGAGTTAGTTCTTAGCATCAGGTGGCCAAAGTATTGGAGTTTCAGCTTCAACATCAGTCCTTCCAGTTAATATTCAGGACTGATTTCCTTTAGGATGGACTGGTTGGATCTCCTTGCAGTCCAAGGGACTCTCAAGACTCTTCTCCAACACCACAGTTCAAAAGCATCAATTCTTCGGTGCTCAGCCTTCTTTATAGTTCAACTCTCACATCCAAACATGACTACTGGAAAAACCATAGCTTTGACTAGACGGACCTTTGTTGCCAAAGTAATGTCTCTGCTTTTTAATATGCTGTCTAGGTTGGTCATAACTTTTTTTCCAAAAAGCAAGAGTCTTTTAATTTCATGGCTGCAATCACCATCTGCAGTGATTTTGGAGCCCCAGAAAATAAAGTCTGCCACTGTTTCCACTGTTTCCCCATCTATTTGCCATGAAGTGATGGGACCAGATGCCATGATCTTAGTTTTCTTTTTTTTTTTGTTTCTGATTTTACATTGTGTATATTTCTTTGTTTAAAAATTTTTTTGGCTTTATTTTTGAACTTTACAATATTGTATTGGTTTTGCCATATATCAACATGAATCTGCCACAGGTATACATGTGTTCCCCATCCTGAACCCTCCTCCCTCCTCCCTCCCTGTACCATCCCTCTGGGTTGTCCTAGTGCACCAGCCCCGAGCATCCTGTATCCTGCATCGAACCTGGACTGGCGACTCGTTTCATATATGATATTATACATGTTTCAATGCCATTCTCTCAAATCATCCCACCCTCTCCCTCTCCCACAGAGTTCAAAAGACTGTTTTATATGTTGAGCTTTAAGCCAACTTTTTCACTCTCCTCTTTCACTTTCATCAAGAAGCTCAGTTCTTCTTCACTTTCTGCCATAAGGATGGTGTCATCTGCATATCTGAGGTTATTGATATTTCTTCTGGCAATCTTGACTCCAGCCTGTGCTTCATCCAGCCCAGCGTTTCTCATGATGTACTCTGCATGTAAGTTAAATAAGCAGGGTGACAATATACAGCCTTGACGTACTCCTTTCCCTATTTGGAACCAGTCTGTTGTTCCATGTCCAGTTCTAACTGTTGCTTCCTGACCTGCACACAGATTTCTCAAGAAGCAGGTCAGGTGGTCTGGTATGCCCATCTCTTTCAGAATTTTCCACAGTTTTTTGTGATCCACCCAGTCAAAGTCTTTGGCATAGTCAATAAAGCAGAAATAGATGTTTTTCTGGAACTCTCTTGCTTTTTCCATGATCCAGAGGATGTTGGCAATTTGATCTCTGGTTCCTCTGCCTTTTCTAAAACCAGCTTGAACATCTGGAAGTTCATGGTTCATCTATTGCTGAAGCCTGGCTTGGAGAATTTTGAGCATTACTTTACTAGAGTGTGAGATGAGTGCAATTGTGCAGTAGTTTGAGCATTCTTTGGCATTGCCTTTCTTTGGGATTGGAATGAAAACTAACGTTTTCCAGTCCTGTGGCCAGTGCTGAGTTTTCCAAATTTGCTGGCATATTGAGTACAGCACTATCACAGCATCATCTTTTAGGATTTGGAATAGCTCAACTGGAATTCTATCACCTCCACTTGCTTAGTTCAAAGTGATGCTTCCTAAGGCCCACTTGACTTCTCATTCCAGGATGTCTGGCTCTAGGTTGGTGATCACACCATTGTGATTATCTGGGTTGTGAAGATCTTTTTCATATAGTTCTTTTGTGTATTCTTGCCACCTCTTCTTAATATCATCTACTTCTGTTAGGTCCATACCATTTCTGTCCTTTATTGAGCCCATCTTTGCATGAAATGTTCCCTTGGTATCTCTAATTTTCTTGAAGAGATCTCTAGACTTTCCCATTCTATTGCTTTCCTCTATTTCTTTGCACTGATCACTGAGGAAGGCTTTCTTACCTCTCCTTGCTATTCTTTGGAACTCTGCATTCAAATGGGTATATCTTTCCTTTTCTCCTTTGCCTTTCACTTCTCTTCTTTTCACAGCTATTTGTAAGGCCTCCTCAGACAACCATTTTGCCTTTTTTGCATTTCTTTTCCTTGGGGATGGTCTTGATCCCGCTTTCCTGTACATTGTCCAGAACCTCCATCCATAGTTCTTCAGGCACTCTATCAGATCTAATCCCTTGAATCTTTTTCTCATTTCCACTGTATAATCGTAAGGGATTTGATTTAGGTCAGACCTGAATGGTCTAGTGGTTTTCCCTACTTTCTTCAATTTAAGTCTGAATTTGGCAATAACGAGTAGTGCAGGGGCAACAAACTTTTTCTCTAATGATTCAGATAGTAAATATTTTAGGCTTTGTAGGGGCGCATGTGTCCTCTGTAGAATTTTTTAAAAACAACCTGTAAAAAAATATGAAAACTGTTCATAGCTTGAAGGTTGTAAAAAACAGGCAGGGGGTGGATTTTCTTCACCATCGCTCACATGGTAAAGAATCTGCCTGCAATGTGGGAGACCCAGGTTCGATCCCTGGGTAGGGAAGATCCCCTGAATAAGGGAATGGCAACCCACTCCAGTATTCTTGCCTGGTGAATTCCATGGACAGAGGAGCCTGGCAGGCTACAGTCCATGGGGTAGCAAAGAGACATGACTGAGTGACTAACACTAACACTTTCACTTTCTTGTCTGCTAAGTCCTATTTAGCTTTCTAATATATTTTGAAAGTAGGTTATGCTGGTTCTCTATCTTTGTTCTCCATTTTCAAAGTTGCTTTGGCTATTCTAGGTCCTTTGCATTTCCATATGAATTTCAGAATCAAGATGTCAATTTCTATAGAAAAGGGGACATTGATTAGTTTTTGTTTGGTTTTGGGGTTGCATTGTTTCTCTTGGTCAATTTTGGGAGAAATGACATCTTAACAATATTGATATATTTCCTAATCCCTAAATCT
This sequence comes from Bos grunniens, assembly GCF_055505025.1. Lineage (NCBI taxonomy): Eukaryota > Metazoa > Chordata > Mammalia > Artiodactyla > Bovidae > Bos > Bos grunniens. The sequence goes on from NC_141180.1 coordinate 55,312,435, forward strand.
CCTACATGTCTAGGTCTTTGTTATTTTACTTTAGCTATATTTTGTCATTTTCAGTGTACAGGTCTTGTATTTCTTTTTATCAAATGTATCCCTAGGTATTTAACATTTTTTAAAATTACTGTAAACAGTAATGATTTGAAATTTCATTTCAATTTCTATTTTTGTTGCTAGTGTATGGAAATGAAGTAAAACTTTGTATGTTGATTTTGTACATGGCAGCTTTGCTAAACTTAATAATAATTCTGTTCTCCTTTTTGTAGATTCCATAAAATTTTCTGCATACATGATCTTATCATCTGCAAATATAGTTTTTTTTTTCTTCCCATTCTAGGCTTTTATCTCTTTTTCTTGAACCGGCTATGCATGCAGAACACTAGTGAAGAGAAGTGATGAGAAGAGACACACTTAACTTTTTTGTCTGATTGTAGGGAGTGTAGTAGTTTGCTTGGGCTATTATAATAAAATATTACAGAATGAGTGTATTTGAACCACAGAAACTTATTTCTCATATTTCTAGAAGTTAGAAGTCTGAGATCAAGGTATTGGCAGCTTTGGTTTTTTTGAGACTCTTCTCCTTGGTTTATAGATGGCTACCTTTTCCCTGTGCCCCCACAGTGGTTTTCCCTGTATGTCTGTACCCTAACCTCCTTTTCCTGTATAAAGGCACCAGTCATTGGATTAGGGCCCATTCACATGAACTCCAGTAAAGGCCCTGTCTCCAAATATAGTCATATTCTGAGGCACTTTGAATTAAGGAAACAGAATTCAGCTGATGACAAAGCAAAAGCCTGTCTTTATTATTAAGACTTCTGTTATTATTGTCTTTTAAGTATGATGTTAGCTGTAGGTCTTTTGTAAATTCTTGTTATCAAGTTATGGAAGTTTCTATTCTTAGTTTGCTGAGAGTATTTATCAGAAATTAATGGAATTAATGTTGGAATTTGTCAAGTACTTTTTCTATATCTACTGAGATAATAATATAATTTTTCTTAGTTTGTTTACACTGAGCTTTTAGAGTGTTAAATCAGCCTTGATTTCCTGGGATAAGCTCCAATTGGTCATGATGTATTAATCTTTTGATATATTATTGGCTTCAATTTTCAGAGATGCACTAGGTAATGAAACAATAAAACTATCAAGATTTAAGTTGCCTTTTTGCCCCAAACATAAAGAAGTAAATTCAAAACCAAAGGAAATATTTGAAAGAAAATTTGTAGAATTAAAAAGATGGGAGAAATAGATGCTTATTATTTCATGTATAAAATGGAAGTTCATGTTGCTAGCACTAAAAACTACATATTATTTCTGAAACTGTTTTAAAGCTGTTTGCTTGGAGATGGGTTATTCAGTGTCACTTTTCAGTGACACAGTAGCTTGATTTATATTTTTTATTTTGAAATTTATTTTTACTTTCGTTCATTCGGCTGCACTCGGTCTTAGTTGCGGCACCTGGGATCTAGTTCCCTGACCAGGGATTGACCCTGTGCCCCCAGTCTTAGCCACTGGACCACCAGGGAAGTCCCTTGGTATATTTTTAAGCTGGATATCGATACAGAAAACCAGCTTAAAGAATAAATAAGCTAGAAATGTATGTTTCATTGCACCTTGACTTATGCACATATATTGCTGTACTTGCAATTTTTTTTCATCTATCTCCAATTTGATGATGGCAGTTTGAAGAATTCATGTTTTTCAGCTTCATTGTCAACAGTTACAATTGGCTCCAAAATATGTAAAACTGATGGATTGTAAAATTAATGGTATGTTTCAGAGTTAGTTCTGTGTGGAAATATACTCTGATGTCACAGTTGTGGTGAGAAGAAAACTTTCTGCAGTAGATACCCCAGGTCAAGGAGGTTGGACCAGAAGGAAATTAATGTACTGCTTCCTTTACTAAGAAAGTCTTGCTATGAAAAAAATCAGTCAAAATAAACAACGTGCTGAGTGACAGAAAAACTGTAAATAAAGGGTAATGCATTAAGTTCTAGATAATTCTTTCTTTACTATTATAATATGGAAGGTGAATTATAAATGACTTTCACTGCATATTGAGGCACAATGATTGTGGAGAAGAAAAGCTGAGAATGCTTGATCTATTTATAGAACAAAAGCTTAATGTTCCTGAAAGATAAGAATTCTGTTGGATCTCATCTTGTTAAAGGGGTAAATTGGACAGCTGGATCTGCTTATTGGCCTGCTATCCTTGGTATTATAATGATGCTAATACTTCTAGGCAAGGAAAAGGTGTAGCGTGATTTTGAGTGGCAGATAAGATCAAAGGACAAGAACAAAAGATACACGCTTAGAAGAGCAGAGCTCCTACACATGGTTATGACATGTTTCATAATTTAAAAACACTGGTCAAAAGGTTACAATCTTGATATTTCAAAACTATAAATCACCAAACACCTTCTGGATTTTGGCAGCATTATGCATTGTATTTTCCATGAAAAGAAGATCTTTACATTGAAAATCTATGGACTGACATTCATTCCTTTCATTGAGAGATAATTTAGATTAAATTATAACTTTGTAGAGTGAGTTTTTGGAAGTGGTTACTTCCAAAAGGATTAAACCTGAATTGTGAAAAAAAGATTGCTGTCTTCATTTTGGATAAAAATCAGACATGAATCATCTAAGCTTGCTAAAATTACTTTAAAAATCATCTCTCTCCTCTCAACATACCTCAGTGAGACAGATTTCTGTACTGTCAGTGTTATTAAAACAAAGCACAGAAATAATTTAGATATACATTTTGACCAGCGAGACCATTATGATCAATCCAAGCTATTAATAAAGCAGATATGTTAACAAGCACAAAGCATGCTTGTTTGCCATGTTAAGGACTTTAATACTGGAAAATATGATGTGCCTTCAAAACACACATTTAAGCATTTCATATGGGGACTCCCACTTGCACACATAACTGTTTGGTTACAATTGCAGAATGAAAAAATTACTTATTCACTTATACATATGCTTTCTATAGATAAGGTACACAGTTTTCCTTATCTTTTCTTTTTTCTAGATATTGTTTGTTCTTACAGTTATAAAACTGTGGCCACTGAATGTAATAATTAAGTTTGAGCTTATATTTTGTTTGTCTTTTTTTCCTGTTTCATTTTTCCAGTATGTACTTCATTTTTAAAAAAAAGAAGTGTGGAGATTCCTTAAAAAACTGGAAATAGAACTGCCTTATGATCCAGCAATCCCACTGCTGGGCATACACACTGAGGAAACCAGAAGGGAAAGAGACACGTGTACCCCAATGTTCATCACAGCACTGTTTATAATAGCCAGGACATGGAAGCAACCTAGATGTCCATCAGCAGATGAATGGATAAGAAAGCTGTGGTACATATACACAATGGAGTATTACTCAGCCATTAAAAAGAATACATTTGAATCAGTTCTAATGAGGTGGATGAAACTGGAGCCTATTATACAGAGTGAAGTAAGCCAGAAGGAAAAACATCAATACAGTATACTAACGCATATATATGGAATTTATAAAGATGGTAACAATAACCCGGTGTACGAGACAGCAAAAGAGACACTGATGTACAGAACAGTCTTATGGACTCTGTGGGAGAGGGAGAGGGTGGGAAGATTTGGGAGAATGGCATTGAAACATGTAAAATATCATGTAAGAAACGAGTTGCCAGTCCAGGTTCGATGCACGATACTGGATGCTTGGGGCTAGTGCACTGGGACGACCCAAAGGGATGGTATGGGGAGGGAGGAAGGAGGAGGGTTCAGGATGGGGAACACATGTATACCCATGGTGGATTCATTTTGATATTTGGCAAAACTAATACAATTTGTAAAGTTTAAAAATAAAATAAAATAAAAAAATAATAAAGGAAATGAAAATAGGATATTGAAAAAAAATTTAAATAAATAATGGTTAGGAAGAGAAAAAAAAAAAGTTAAACTTATTTTTTAGGCCAGTTTTAGGTTTACATAAAATGTACCCTACATCCAATTTCCATTTTTTCTAACATCTTATGTTGGCATGATACATTTGTCACAATCAGTGAACCAGTAATGATAAATTGTTATTAACTAAAGTCCATAGTCATTTGGGTTTCCTTAGGTTTTACTTGATGTCCTTCTTCTGTTCCAGGACCCCATTTAAGACACCACATTACATTTAATTATTGTGTCTTTAGGCTTCTCTTGACTCTGATAATTTATGGAAATTTCCTGTTTTTGATGACCTTGACAGTTTTGGTCTCTCTAATTGGATCTTTTGTATACCATCCCTTAACTGAGACTTGTCTGATGTTTCTCTCTTGGTTAGACTGGAATTAGAGTAAATCATTTTTATCATATATTACAAAAGCACTGGTGAGTGGTGGATTGGAAATTTAAAACAAATGGGTACTTCTCCACAGATAGTTGATGAAACCCTTCTCTAGTAATACTGGGGTCACTTATAGAATTGAGGGTGTTCTGAATGACCTGGGGAAAGGTGGATTCAGGATGCCTCTAGATTCTGCCCTACTCCCCACACCAGTAGTAAACTTTCGTTCTAAAAAACTTTCCTCCAGAATCTTTCAGTCTCTGCATCTCACTCACAATTTTTGGATTTCAGGAGAGGGACTCTGATCAACTCAGTTTGGAGAAGGCAACTAGGAAATGTATGGTGATGGAGACCTGGCTTCAATCCCTGGGTTTGGAAGATCCCCTGGAGGAGGGCATGGCAACCCACTCCAGTATTCTTGCCCAGAGAATCCCCATGGACAGAGGAGCCTGGTGGGCTACAGTCCATGGAGTCGCAGAGTCGGACATGACTGTCTGTCTAAGCACAGCACGCACAGGGGTTGTTTGACAGGTGTACAGGTCAGAGTAGGGGAGCTGTGTATCTGAGCTCATCACCCCTACTTCCGTCACAGCCTCATCCCGATTTCCACTTGTATCTACTACACACTCCTTGTTTCATAACTCCAAAGCCCTGGCTTTTCGTTCCTCTTTCAGGGAAGAAATTCGTTTACTTTCTGAAGAGAATGAGTAGATTTCTCTTACTGTCTCATCAAACAAGCCAGCCTGGGATTTGCTGCCTAAGGTAAGGCAACTACTCTCCATTCAATGCGTGTAATCAGTAGGACTCATTTTTGGATAGAAAATGTGTATAGCTCTTCTCTCTCAAATATGTTTTTGTTTAATGTTGCTCACTGTTGATGCCTTAATTAAATAAATGGACCAGTCACTGCAAACATAATACATAGATTTGCCTATTATCATGTTGTATGAGGAATAAATATGGAGTTCAGTTCAGTTCAGTTGCTCAGTCTTATTCGACTCTTTGTGACCTTATAGACTGCAGCACACCAGCCCTCCCTGTCTATCACCAACTCCCGGAGTTTACTCAAACTCATGTCCATTGAGTCCGTGATGCCATCCAACCATCTCATCCTTTGTCATCCCCTTCTCCTCCCTCCTTCAATCTTTCCCAGCATCAGGGTCTTTTCAAATGAGTCAGTTTTTCACATGAGGTTGCCAAAGTACTGGAGTTTGAGCTTCAGCATCAGTCCTTCCAATGAATATACAGGACTGATTTCCTTTAGGATGGACTGGTTGGATCTCCTTGCAGTCCAAGGGACTCTCAAGAGTCTTCTCCAGTACCATAGTTCAAAAGCATCAGTTCTTTGGTGCTCAGCTTTCATTACAGTCCAGCTCTTACATCCATACATGACTACTGGAAAAACCATAGCTTTGATTAGGTGGACCTTTGTTGGCAAAGTAATGTCTCTGCTTTTAATATGCCGTCTAGGTTGGTCATAACTTTTCGTCCAAGAAGCAAGCATCTTTTAATTTCATGTCTGCAATCACCATCTGCAGTGATTTTGGAGCCACCCAAATAAAGTCTGACACTGTTTCCACTGTTTCCCCATCTATTTCCCATGAAGTGATGGGACCAGATGCCATGATCTTAGCTTTCTGAATGTTGAGTTTTAAGCCAAATTTTTCACTCTCCTCTTTCACTTTCATCAAGAGGCTATTTAGTTCTTCTTCACTTTCTGCCATAAGGATGGGTGTCATCTGTGTATCTGAGGTTATTGATATTTCTCCTGGCAATCTTGATTCCGGCTTGTGCTTCTTCCAGCCCAGCATTTTTTATGATGTACTCTGCATATAAGTTAAATAAGCAGGGTGACAATATATAGCTTTGATGTACTCCTTTCCCTCTTTGGGACCGTTCTGTTGTTCCATGTCCAATTCTAATTGTTGCTTCCTGACCTGCATACAGATTTCTCAAGAGGCAGGTCAAGTGGTCTGGTATTCCCATGTCTTTCAGAATTTTCCAGAGTTTGTTGTGATCCACACAGTCAAAGGCTTTGGCATAGTCAATAAAGCAGAAGTAGATGTTTTTCTGAAACTCTTGCTTTTTCAGTGATCTAATGGATGTTGGCAATTGGAACCTCTAACTAATAGAGTTATGGTTTGGTTTGTCTACCTCCTGCTCCCCCTGTGGCTCTGCCACAGCCTCCTAACTGGCCTCCCTCCTGCAAGACCTTGTTCCCTCCATCTGATCTGCACAGGAATCCTGTCCAAAGCCCAGGGCTTGAAGGGGCTCCCCTCACCTTACCACCCTTGGCTTGAAATCTTGTGTGTTCCTTCAACTGTCCATTGTGTTTAATCTGAAAGCCAGCAAATTCAGAATCACATGGGAGCTTGTTAAACATTGCAAATTCTCAGGCTACAGCCCAGATCTACTGAATCAGAAACTCTGGGGATAAGGCCCAGAAACTAGTGTTTTTTAAAAAAATACCTACTAGGAAATTCTGAAGGATGCTTAAGTTTGAGAACGATTGGCCAATGGGGGAAAAAATATAAGCTTCTGTCCTGAGAAATCTTTCAAAGCTTCCTCTGCTCTGGTCCCCATCAGCCTCTCCAGTTTCTCCACCTCCCCTGCCCTGAATTTTCCACCATGAGAGTGAGGAGCTGTGTGAAATTGCCTGCAGAGAATGAATGGATGCTTCTCCAGCTCATTTTTAGTTGTTACTCTAGCAGGGCTTCTGTGGGAAGGCTCTGGGCCCTTCTCTGGCCAACTCCTTCCGACACTTGAAGACTCAGCTTAGGTGTCATTTCTCCAGGAAGCCTTCTCCAGCCTCCCCATGTCCCCTTGGGGGACATAGTGCCTTACGCCCATCTCTCTAAACCCATCACATTATATTTATCTGCTTATATTTTTCTGACATTAGATTGTTAGTTACTCTTATTAGGGACTATGCGTCTTTCATTTTTATCCATAGCACTTAGCCCAGTGTTTGGCCACTTAACATGCAGTCAGTTATTTAACAATCACTGAGTGATTTATGAATGAATGAAATAATGACTGCATAAATCTTTGTCAGTGTTTCTGTCACATCTGTGGTTCTATTCCTGCATTCTTTTTAGCCAAGGAAAATTTCCCTCCAGTTCATCAGGAAATGCTACCTCTATTCCTTTGGCTTTTGCTGGTTATCAAATGCAGAACAGATTCTTCCTGCTCTATTATTTCCACATTATGTATTTCAGGGCTCCCACACTTGGTGTAAGGGCCAGTCTTAGCTCCTTATCGGTCAGTGACATTATCATCATGTGAATTTTGTAGCCATAGAGTCTTCTGATAGATTTCTGTCATTCCACTGTAGACTCATGCATCTGAGTTTACTAAGTGTTCTTTGTGAAGTTAGTATTGACTGAAGGAGTACCAGTGCTTTTAAAAATTTTTTCTCAATGCCCCCTTTGGGCTTCTATGCACTGCCAGGATAGAAGCATAAGTTTCAAAGAAAAGGAAATACATCTTGGGCTTCCCTGGTGGCTCAGTGGTGAAGAATCCACCTGCCAATGCAGGAGGTGCAAGAGACATGGGTTTGATCCCTGGGTTGGGAAGATCCCCTGGAGTAGGATACAGCAACCCACTCCAATATCCTTTCCTAGGAAATCCCATGGACAGAAGAGCCTGGTGGGCTACAGTCCATGGGGTCACAAAGAGTCAGACACAACTTAGTGACTAATCAAGATCAACAAAAGTAAGAGACATTTTCATTGGCCATTAAAAAAAAAAAGAAGAAATACATCTCAATACCGTTTGTCTGTATTCTTATTTCTTCCTTTATTTAGGAACCCTGTGTCTTGCTTGGGCTGCCCAGGTAGTGCTAGTGGTAAAGAACCCACCTGTCAATGCAGCAGACTTAAGAGATGCAGGTTCGATCCCTGGGTTGGGAAGATTCCCTGGAGGAGGGCATGGCAACCAACTTCAGTATTCTTGCCTGGAGAATCCCCCTGGACAGAGGAGCCTGGCAGATAATGTCCATAGGATCGCAAAGAGTCAGACACAACTGAAGTGACTTAGCATGCATGCATGTGTCTTGCTTGCATCAGAGAAATGTGTAAACAGAAAAATTTGAAAATGAGATATTGATAGTCCTGTGTAATATAACACAAGCAGAAAACAAGATTTACTCCCAAAGCCATTTCTTTTGTTCCACATGCATGCAGCCCACCTGGGTAATCCAAACCTGTACACACACCGTCCCATCTGCTTTTAGACGTGGGGGTCAGACTAGTTCCTCCAGCAGAGGTTGTCAGCAAACCCTTCTTCCCAGTCTGCCCCTTGTCATCCCAGATTGTGGTTAGACATGTACTTTCTAGCCATGGATTTGGATGGAAAACTGTTAAATAAAAAATGATAATCATTAATGTCATCTTTTAAGTATTTCATATTTTTCTATGGGCTTTCTCTTTTATTACCACATTTAAAAAATTCTGATTAGCCTGTAAGTTGTTAAAGTTCATCTGTGAAAGTAACATTATTTCAAACATCCATAAGGAAGCTGTGACAGCAAATAGTGAATTTCCCAAGATGACAAGTTAACAGAGGACCTGGAATAGAATATCTTCTACTTCTCACTTAGTTGCTGGGTAAGAAGGAGCCAAGAAGGAAGCAGCATGATGGCAGGTTGTTTGATGGAGGTGCAGAGCATTAGCAGGTGACTCACATGGATGTAGAGGACAGAGAAGTTCAAAGCAGGGGCTCTGGATTCAGACTGCCCGGTTTGAATTTTAGCTCCTCTACTTGATTGATTGTATACACTGAGAAACTTACTTAAAATCCATGAACCTTAGTTTCCTTCTCTGCAAATGAAAAAAAAAAATTGTAATAACTATTTCACATGGTTGCTTTGTGACTTCATTACATTAATATGTAAAGAGAGCTTAAAATTATGCCTGGCACATAAATTCAAAATAAATATGGCAGGAGGAGAAGGGGATGACAGAGGATGAGATGATTGGATGGCATCACCGACTTCATGGACATGAGTCTGAGCAAGCTCTGGGAGATGGTGATGGACAGGGAGTTTTGGTGTGCTGCAGTCCATGGGGTCACAAAGAGTTGGACGTGACTGAGAGACTGAACTGAACTGAACTGATTATCACACTGAAAATTTCTCTGTAAAGACTTCTTTCATTATACCAATGAATCTGCGTGGCTTTTTCTTCTCTGAACACTAGCCATTTTTAAGCAAACTTGGAGCTTCCCAGGTGAATCTGAAACTGGCCCCCATGCATGGAGGGCAGGGAGAAATCGGAGAAATAGGAAGCCCCCTGCAGACTGTCGGGCCGCAAGGTTATAAGCAAGGGAACCTCTTTATGACGCTTGTCTTGGGTGGCTGAAAAATGATTTTCTCACCCACCTGCCAAAATCCTAAAAGTTTATACAGTAGCCTAAACTAGGTTCACTCACCTTCACAGGTCAAATAGTGTTGACATTATCACATCACTTGGTGCAGCTTCTGGGAGCAGGGAAGGCAAGAGGAAGGTGCATTCCAAGACTGGAGAGGGCGTGAGGAGACGCCAGTTGCCTGGGTCCAGCACATGGGTATAACCAGTGGTCACTTCTCAGTGACCTCCCCCAACAGTCATTAAAGGACTTACTATTTTTTAATGACACAACTTAGCACTCCAGAACATACTTGCTAATACTCTTTAGTAATTCTTAAAGGCATATTCAGCTCATTTCCCCAATAATGTCACAAACTCCAGAGGCTGACTCTGTGTTGTATACAGCTTCGGAATCCCTTCCAAGCCCTTAATTAATATTTGGATGAATGATCTTTGGATAAAATTGCTTGGGTTCCATTATTTTCTCAAAGATTATTTTTTAAAACATACATTTGCCTGACATATTCGATTTTTATAGTCTTGTATGTCAATTACTTTATTTACATTTCACAATGACACCGTGCAGATGGAAACATTTTATTATACCCACTTTTGTTGTTGTTATCATCAGTGATTGATCAAGAACTCGTTGCGTGTTCTTTGCAGAGTAGCCTCTTTGTTGTTGTTTAGTCGCTAAGTCATGTCTGATTCTTTGCGACCCCTTGAACTGTAGCATGCCAGGCTTCCCTGTCCTTCATTATCTCCCGGAGTTTGCTCAAACTCGTGTCCGTTGAGTCAGTGATACCATCCAACCATCTCATCCTCTGTCTTTACAGATGACTATTATGAGCATTTGAGCATTGAAATGATACACTAAAGTACATGGGTTGAACTTTGAACCTGGGTTTCTGAACTCAAAATTAATAATTTTCGACTTCCCTGGTGGCTCAGATGGTAAAGTGTCTGTCTACAATGCAGGAGACCCATTGGTTCCTCTTCCCAACCTGGTTCAATCCCTGGGTTGGGAAGATCCCCTGGAGAAGGAAATGGCAATCCACTCCAGTACTATTGCCTGGAAAATCCCATGGACAGAGGAGCCTGGCAGGCTACAGTCCATGGGGTCGCAAAGAGTTGGGCATGACTGAGCGACTTCACTTAGGTGTATGGTCAATTTAGACTGGACCAAACATCTGACAATCATTTATTTTACATATTTCTCCTTTTATTTCCTATTTGGAGATGTCTGTTTACAGAGTTGAAGCAGGCACATTCAGAAGGGGATGGAAATCAGGATTTCAATTAGAAAGAGATACAAGTAGAGTTGGACCACATCAGCCAAGTCATCTCAGACCTCTGGGGCAAGGACAGGCTGACCAGTAGGACTGGTGGCATGTGTCTTTTTGGACACTTGTGCAGACAAGTTGTGATCTTTGTAGAATATTGAAGCAAGGGGTGATTTATTTTTGATGACTTAAAAAAATAAAAGGAAAGGGAAAACAAACCCAAACAGAAATCTCTCCTTGTTAGGAAGGAATGTTATTTTCCAAGTATTAACAAATGCTTCTGAAATGCAAGTATTTATTGCACATATATTGTGTTGAAGTGAGATAGTCAATTAATCTTGGTGTTCTATGTTCAATGAGGTAGACATCAGTCTTTCCTCCTATTTATTAATTTGGAATATCCTGAAGTGACAATTCTAAGGGAGATATTTCCTTACTGTCCTGACCCTGCACTTTGATTCACAGCATGGCCATGGTTTTCAGGTTATAACCACTATTCTCCTTTTCCCAGAGTTTTATTTTCTTTACTGGTAGGGTCAGAAACTCAACAGCAGAATGTGAGGGGATGGCAGGTATTTTAAGAGAGTTTAATAAATAAACCATTTTCAGAGGACATGGCAGGGTATAAAAAGCCACAAGGCTTGTGGCTTTTTATACCCTGGTATAGTCCCTTGTGAAGGATGAGGGGTGTTTCTAGAGGCCTGAGGAGATGAAGAGAAGACTGGTTACTGGAACTCAGACAGACAGTTGGGTGCAGAGGCTACTTGATTAGAGCATCAAGCCTCCATCTCAGGCATCAGCCAGGACTCTGAGGGGAGCCCAGAGCACCTGACCCTGTCTTCACCCACCTCCCTCGCATTCATGCCAGTATTTCCATTGGCCGGATCCAACCAGGATCCAGAAAGCCTATTGACGGTGTTTGTACCAGTGACCCCCCAGGACATAAGACGGCTAGAGAAGATGAAGAACGAATGGGGAGAGGGTGGTTGTAAGGGTGAATGAAAGATGCTGTTGTTGTTTTAGTCACTAAGTCATGTCCAACTCTTTGTGACCTCATGGACTGTAGCCTGCCAGGCTCCTCTGTCACTGGGATTTCCCAGGTAAGAATACTGGAGTGGGTTGCCATTTCCTTCTCCAGGGGATCTTCCCAACCCAGGGATCCAACCCATGTCTCCTTCCTTGGCAGGCGGGTTCTTTACTGCTGAGCCATCAGGGAGGCAAATGCAAGATAGCTGTAAAACATTAGTGAATCTTTGCCAGAGAGGAGCATGTTTTTCCTGGATTACATGTGCCAGACACTGAAAGGTCAGCAACTTCCTAATCTAGTTGGATGCAGTGGGATTCTCTACTTGAAGTTTGTTCTGAGAGAATAGCTCTGTCTTAGAGTTAAGGGAAGGAAGGAGAATGCTATGTACTGAAATTTCTGCCTTAAAATTTCTGTGGTTTCTAGGAAGTCCATCCAGGGGTCGTGAACCTGGAAGAATAAGAAATGAAAATGATGTCTCTCTGGTAGTCAGAGGAAGGCGTGATTGCTTCTTCCTTCTGGGAGTATGTTTTGTCTAAAGAACTTCTCATGCCTCGGCTCTGTTTTACTCATCTCTGTGTTTTTCTCTTTCTGCACCCACCCACACATATACAAACACACTCACAGTTTATCATATTATGGTTCCTCGGGCATGGTAAGTTCATTTCTTGTGGAGTCTCCCTTGTCATCCAGAGTATGCTGAGTTACACTTCTCTGTGGCCTTGCTTGGGGAATGCAAACTCATTTTAGCTCTCATTTTAGTGGGAACTGAACGCACATCAAGTCACTGCATAAAATTCCTATAACATTCCTAAGGCATATATTCATGGTGTTAAGTTCTGCTTTGAATTAACTGCTTCATATTTTTCATTAATAAAGATAATAGAGATTGGCTTATATATTTTTGATCTGTATAATTTTTGTATAGTTATCAAAATGTCTCCAAGTATTTTGCAATAAATGATCACTTTGAGGCTCCATGTTGGATGATGACTTTTTTATTAGGTCCCACTTGAATTTTGTTTAGAATCCTCCTTTGAATTATGCATCACTGGCAGGGTTCTGTGGCGAGCAAAAAGGAATGACTAAGTGGCAGTGTCTCATGGAGATAGACTACAGAAGAAGTGCATGCCTGCGCACACCTGCACCATAATTCCGGTACTGGTGGTAAATGAGATTCAGTTACAGGTGCAGTGGGAGAGCAGGGGAGGAGAGATTGCTTTCCTTGTGTCTGTGCTGCAGCAGGTACTGTATCGTGTGCATGTAGGAGTTTGATTAATTCCTTTGGGGGATGGTCCTGACAGTGATGAGGAAGATGCTGATGGCAATGAAGAATCATTTTGTTTTCCGGGTGGGTGGCTGCATCACAAACAGGGAGAAGAAGCTGATCCAGGTTGCCTGATGAGATTGGCCTCCTAAGGACTTGAACGTGTGACTTTCCTGAGCCGCTGGCTGATTTTAGAAGTCCCACCTGCCTAAGGACTATCTTTGCTTCCCTGGTAGCCATTGCAAGCAAGCTCTGACACAGCTAGAAAATTTGCTGACTGTAATCAGAGAGTCAACCAGCTGTCCTTAAAGTAAGCAGACTGTTTATGTGCCCTCTTGGTCCAGTCAGACTCAGTGTTGAAGAATAAGTAGTTCATTCAGGAATAGCTGAGCTGCTGCTTTTCCCCTCAAACCCAAAGGCAAAATTAAAGCAATAGAACATTTTTTGCCAGTTACATTCTGTTTGAAAAGATGAAAAGATGAATTATCCTCATGTATATACTCAGAATCATCTAGTTAGGTGCAAGATTATTCACAGGCTAATTTTGTGTAGGAATCACGTTTTGACAGCATATCGATATCAGTAGATGTGTTTGCTCTGGGAAGGAAGAAAAAAAAAGCACATCTTGCAGATCGGGAGAAAACATGAGTTGCTTCTTCTCAAGTGTATCACTGTAATGTTTTTACATAGGTCAAAAGGTTATATGCAGGCTTCCCTGTGGCGCAGAGGTTAAAGCGTCTGCCTTCAATGTGGGAGACTCAGGTTCGATCCCTGGGCCGGGAAGATCCCCTGGAGAAGGAAATGGCACCCTACTCCAGTATTCTTGCCTGGAGAATCCCGTGGACGGAGAAGCCTAGTAGGCTGCAGTCCATGGGGTCGCAAAGAGTCGGACACGACTGAGCGACTTCACTTTCCCTCATAGTTCAGTTGGTAAATAATCCGCCTGCAATGCGGGAGACCTGAGTTTGATCCATGGGTTGGGAAGATCCCTGGAGAAGGGAAAGGCTACCCACCCCAGTATTTTGGACTGGAGGGATTCCATGGACTGTATAGTCCATGTGGTCACAAAGAGTCGAACATGACTCAGTGACTTTCACTTTCAAAGGTCATATGCAATAACATTTAAAAAACTAGCAGACAAAATCTCTGTTTTTGAGATTTGAGTAAGACTCAGTAATATCCTAAAAATAGCTATTCACTCTTCCTTTAATTAATTTAAAATTGAGTGAGATAGCAGTTCTAAGTACGTTTGAAATTCCTTACTTCCTGGGTTTGTCCCCCTTCTATCTTTCTTTGTCCTGGATAAAATTGTCTAGAGGGAGAGAAGAACAGAAGGATAATCTGAAGAAGTATGAACAGCATCAAGGAGACAAAATTACCTTGAGAAGTTTGGGTCACTCATTGATATATTCAACTTTGATGGTGGCGGGAGAATGCCTGATAGACTTTTCTGTACACAAGAATCATTTTCAATAAAAGCAATTTCAGTGGAAGTTTATGGGTATGACTGATCAGTGGGAAATTTCTAAATTTAACTTTAGATAAAAGTGGAAGTGAAAATTATTTTTTTCATCCATTTTTATTATGAGAAAGCAAATACTATTGGCCAATTAAAATATTGGATTTTCTTAGAGAGGTTCAGTTCAGTTCAGTTCAGTCGCTCAGTCGTGTCCGACTCTTTGTGACCCCGTGAATTGCAGCACGAGCTAGATATAAATGATAAGATTTAAGTTCATATAAATAGACTATGTTCAAAAGATTCTTAGCTCTCTTACTCCTTTGCTCCCTTTGTTTCAGAAGGCTGGGGGCAATAAGAAAGGAAACAAATTTTGTATTATTATTATTATTTTTATTATTTTGTTTTTTTTTGCTGGGACACCCAGGCTTGGGCTTAGTTGACCCTCAGCATGTGAGATCTTAGTTCCTGAAACGGGGATCAAACTTGCATCCTTAGCATTGGAAGAAAGATTCATAACCTTGGGACCACCAGGGAAGTCCCTGTAATTTTTTTTCATGCTTTTTCTCATTTGTTAACCATTTCCATAAATCTGAACAAGTTTGTCTTTTTTATTATACATGAAAAATACCCTTCTCCTTCTTTACTATTTTTGCTTTCTTCACTGGTGTCTTGCTTCTTTCCTAGTGACCTTCTTGAGTACCATTTTGTTATACATAGGAGCTTTCTTTCTGAAGCTACTGAACACTGTGACTCGACTATACCATGTCTAAGTAGCTTCAAACCTATGCTGTTAACTTCAGCCTAAAGTGTTAGTCACTCAGTCATGTCTGACTCCTTGTGACCCCATGGACTGTGGCCAGCCAGGCTCCTCTGTCCATTGAATTCTGCAGGCAAGAATAGTGGAGTGGCTAGCCATTCCCTTCTCCAAGGGATCTTCTCAATCCAGGGATGAAGTCAGGGTCTCCTGCATTGTAGGCAGATTTTTTACCATCTGAGCGACTGTGTGCTCTAAAGAGTGTGAAAAACCATAGCATTTCCCAAGCTGTCATAAAATGTGACTCAGTGACCCATATGCAAGATAGCAAAAGAGACACAGATGTGAAGAACAGACTTTTGAACTCTGTGGGAGAAGGTGACGGTGGGGATGATCTGAGAGAATAGCACTGAAACATGTATATTATCATATGTGAAATAGGTCTCCAGTCCAGATTCGATGCATGAGACAGGGTTCTCAGGGCTGGTGCACTGGGATGACCCTGAGGGATGGGGTGGGGAAGGAGGTGGGGGGGGTTCAGGATGGGGAACACATGTACACCCATGGATAATTCATGTGAGTGTATGGCAAAAACCACTACAATATTGTAAAGTAATTAGCCTCCAATTAAAATAAATAAATTAATAAAAAAAATGTGACTCAGTCATCCTGCAGGCGGCTGTGTTACAAATGCTTAAAGGGATTCAGAATGAAAATTGACCCTCAAAAGTGACTGGAAGTAGAACCAGCAGCAAAATTAGACCTGTTGCTAGGAGGCTCTATTGCCCTTGTAGCTGTACCTACTTCCAGGGTCTAAAAGTTGAAGGCTAGTGTTCATGCTGCCAAGCTGGCATCCCCCAGAGAAAACAGAGCAGGTGGCTGGCACTTATTCCAAAGGTGAAACTCAGTGCAGCAGCCCTTTCCTAGTTTTATTTTGTAATTCTACAGAGGTCTTTTCTATACCTAGAACATCTAGAAACTTTCTATGAAATTTGGTCAGCCTGCACTTGCCCTGATGCTGGGGAGAAGTTGTCTATTCCCTTTGAAGTTTCCTCTTATGACATAAGTTGGCCCAAGTGGTTAGGCGGATGCAGCTCTGAAGGTTATTTAGATTCCATGCGGTCCTTAGACTGGAATGGCTGCAAGGTTGGGAGAGGGGATCCACTGTTTTATCCAAATGTCATGCTGGAGGTTCCACAGTGAGACTGATTGGATTCTCCAAATCACCCCTTTCCTTCATTTACAGAAGTAACTGGAGTTGACTGGAGAGCCACAGTGAAAGCCCTCCTGGCCTCTTGTCGACCCTGACTCTTCTTGTCATCAGATTAATCACAGTTCATGAGACAATTGTTTAAATGGCAAGGAACACTTAGATTTTGGAGCAGAGTGCCTGGGAGAATGGTTGACGCATGGAGAGAAAAATGAAAGAACTCAGATAGCTCTTTAGAGAGAAGGACTGCAGGACTTTGCCAAAGGAAGCTGAGCAAATGCCAAGGAGAAGGGCAGGAGGAGACAGTGCCTTCAAGGACGGTCCCCAGTACCAGCCCAGGTCAGAACTGCAGCAGCCCCAGAGATACAAATGCAGATGTTTGATGAGTGGTGGAAACCACTTAGAATTGTAAATTGATTTTTTAAGAACATTGGCTTTGGTGGCAACGGGGGTTGGGAGGATATAGGAAGCTGGGATTACAAAGACCTAGAGCCTTTCAAGGAACACTAATTCAGTGGCAAGTTAATAGGCATTGAGAGGAAAAAAAGTAATTTGTTAGTCAAATAATTCTGAGAATTCTGGCTTAAACAAAGTCAATACCCTAGTGTTTCTGAAATCCTTTATATATAATATATGTTTATGCAAAACAAATCCATGATGATGGTACATAAGATGCAGGATTTCCCCCATTTATATGAACATAAAAATTATTTATAAAGGACAATCTCATACAACTAGACTTTTGGGGAAACACATACAATACTGCCTTGGAAGGCAGATTGGAGGGAGTTTTCAGTCACTAAGTCCTGTCCAATTCTTTAAACCTCATAAACTGCAGCACATGAAGCTTCCCTCTCCTTCACTATCTCCTGGAATTCAGACACAGTTCTAATTTCTCATAATTTTATCCAGTGAGGAAGAGGCTAAACAAGGACTCAAAAATAGGTGTTTACCAACTTCAGGATTTTTCCCAAACGTGAGTTCAACCCTGGCATTTAAAACAGAAGAACCTCAGTAATACTGTGTGTGAAAGCAACGATTAACTACTTTCATCGGATAGAAAAAGAGAAATTAAATTGTAAGCCTAGCATGTAGGAATTCTGTATGGGTTAGAATTTTGGTCCACTTGTGAGAAGATTATTTACTAATTGGTTATATAGTTTATGGGAGTTATGAGGGTCGGATGCATTTAGAGTGGGAGGAAGGAGATAGGAAGATTCAGTGTAGGTGTAATAAGTCTTCATTTAGTTGGAAATATTATTGGCCTGGGTTTCGCTAGAGTAGAAACTGAGGGACCCTGGAACAGTGAGCTTGTTTTCTTATGTCAAGAAGTATAATTGGCTAGAGTGAATGAAAAGATAGAATTATGGTCACCTACTATCACATCTTGAATTTTGAAGATTACTGAAAAATGCTTACCTACCTGTTTTTTTTTTTTCTCTGCATATCTCCAGGGATTGGTTCTCTTACTAAGTGGAACTTCACCAGTAAGTTCACCAGTCTGATTTTGGCCACTGCTTAGGACTTTGGGCTGCCACTCATTCTGTTTGCAACTCAGTTTCTCTGATTGAATGGGAACAATAATTTAACCTGTTTCACTTCTCTTCTATAGTTAATTAATTGACTAGTTCAATAGATATTTATGGAGGCTCTATTGAGCGTGAGGCACTCTTTCAGATTCGAAGAGGGACATACAACTGAACAAAACAGAGTTTAATTCTTCATAGAGGAGGCAAAACAGGAAATAAACGAATCTATAACATAATACCAGATCAGTGATTAATGTTATAAAGAAAAATAAAGGAGCATAAAGGCCTAGAAGAGCTTCCTTGGTGGCTCAGATGGTAAAAAAATCTGCCTTCAATGCGGGATACCTGGGTTCAATCCCTGGGTCAGGAAGATCCCATGGAGAAGGGAATGGCTACTCACTCTAGTACTCTCTTGTCTGAAAAATTCCATGGACAGAGGAGTTTGGCAGGCTACAATCCATGGGGTCACAAAGAGTTGGACATGACCGAGTGACACATAAACATAAAGGGCTAAAGAGATAGGAAGGTTAGGAACAGCATCTTTAAGGATGTGACATTTGAGTATAAACTTATATAAAGTGAAGGATTGAGCCAATGAATGTCTTAGGGAAAAAAAAAAAAAAAACCCATCAGGTTCAAAGCCTGAGATGTGAATGTTCTTGGCAGGATAATTACTATAACAACAACTAACTCCACCATATTTTAGTGGTTTAATACAACAAAATTTTCTTTTTCCTTTATATCAGTGTCTAGCAGGCATCAGTGGCTATGGGAGTTCTGGTCCACTTAGTCATTCAGGGATCCAGGCTGAGGACCTTTGATACTTTAAAAAATGGCTCTCAAGGTTGCCACGGGGATCATGTATAGGCCAGAGTTGGACACGACTGAACGACTGAACTGAACTGAACAGGCCAGAATGAAGAGGGTACAGAAAGTGAGAGCAAGAAGTACCACACAAATGGATTAAGAGACCAGGTCTGCATGCAGCATACATAATTTCAAGCTTTCTCTTTAACTTTTAGAAAAATCTTTTTGGCGCCCGAGTGGCGCCTGCGCAGAAGGACAAGGAAATTACTTCTCTCTGCGGTCCCAGCGCCTGCGCGCTGCGGGCTCCGGGCCTCCCGGCCTGAGGGAGAGGAGTATTATAAAAAAAAAAAAAAAGAAAAAAAAGAAAAATCTTTTTGTTTTATATTGGAGTATAGTCAAAGCTGGATTTACGAAAGGCAGAGATAAAATTGCCAACATCTGTTGGATCATAGAAAAAGCAAGAGAGTTTCAGAAAAACATCTACTTTTGCTTTATTGACTACACTGAAACCTTTGACTGTATGGATCAAAACAAACTGTGGAAAATTCTTCAAGAGATGGAAATACCAGACCACCTTACCTGCCTCCTGAGAAATCTATATGTAGATCAAGAAGCAACAGTTAGAACCAGACGTGGAACAACGGACTGGTTCCAAATCAGGAAAGGATTTCGTCAAGGCTGTATATTGTCACCCTGCTTATTTAACTTATATGCAGAGTACATCATGAAAAACACTGGGCTGGATGAAGCACAAGCTGCAATCAAAATTGCCAGGAGAAATATCAATAACCTCAGATATGCAGATGACACCACCCTTATGGCAGAAAGCAAAGAACTGAGGAGTCCCTTGATGAAAGTGAAAGTGGAGAGTGAAAAAGCTGGCTTAAAACTCAACATTAAAAAAACTAGGATCATGGCATCCGGTCCCATTACTTCATGGCAAATAGATAGGGAAACAATGGAAACAGTGACAGACTATTTCCTTGGGCTCCAAAATCACTGTAGATAGTGACTGCAGCCATAAAATTAAAAGACACTTGCTCATTGGAAGAAAAGCTATCACCAGCCTAGACAGAACATTAAAAAGCAGAGACTACTTTTCTGACAAAGGTCCGTCTAGTCAAAGCTATGGTTTTTCCAGTAGTCATGTATGGAAGTGAGAGTTGGACTATAAAGAAAGCTGAGCACTGAAGGATTGATGCTTTTGAACTGTGGTGTTGGAGAAGACTCTTGAGAGTCCCTTGGACTGCAAGGAGATTCAACCAGTCCATCCTAAAGGAGATCAGTCTGAGTATTCATTAGAAGGACTGATGTTGAAGCTAAAACTCCAATCTTTTGGCCACCTAATGTGAACTGATTCATTGTAAACACCCTGATACTGGGAAAGATTGAAGGCAGGAGAAGGGGACCACAGAGGATGAGATGGTTGAATATTATCACTGCCTTGATAGACATGAGTTTGAGCAAGTTCTGGGAGTTGGTGATGGGCAGGGAAGCCTGGTGTGCTGCAGTCCACAGGGTTGCAAAAAGTCAGACCAGACTGAGGGACTGAACTGAACTGAATAGGTAATAGGTAATCACAACAATGTTGTGTTGGTTTCGGGTGTACAGTGAAGTGATTCAGATATACCACATAGACATGCACCTATTCTTTTTCAAATTCTTTTCCCATTTAGGTTATTACATAACATCGAGCAGAGTTCTCTGTGCTATACAGTAGGTCCTTTTTGGCTATGCACTTTAAATATAGTGGTGTGTACATGTCCATCCCAAACTTCCAATCCATCCCTCTCCCAACTCTTCTCCTCTGGTAACCATAAGTTTGTTCTCTAAGTCTGTGAGTCTTATTCTGTTTTGTAAATAAGTTCATTTGTAATTTTTGTAATTTTTATATTTCCCTGTCTCTATCTGACTTACTTCACTCAATATGACTATCTCTAGGTCTATCAATGTTGCTGCAAATGGTGTTATTTTATTCTTTTTAATGGTTGAGTAATATCCCATTGTATATATTTTCCACATCTTCTTTATCCATTTTTCAAGTTTTATAGTAGGACTATGCATTACTGTGGGCCTCAATTTTATTGACTAGGATCATATCATTCCACCTAACTTATATCAGAATTCTTTTTTCCCACCTGACGCATAAATCCTTCCCCATTTTCTCCCCTGTAGCTAGCATATTGACTACTTCTATCCTATTAGATTGGATTTTGCATGGATGTGGATGCCAGTTAGAGACATCTCTGAACTGCCCGGTCATTTGGAGGAATTTATATGGGAGTCCTTGCTTTCCTTGGGTCTTCATCAGTTTTCCTCTGACTCCTCTTCCAGTAATTATCTACCCCCTCTCACCCCACCCCGCCCCATCACCATGCCAACTGGAGGACTGGGGAACCTGGAGTGGGAACTCACTCAAGTCAGAACCACTGGGGCTGAACCTGGATGGAGCACACAGGCTTTAGAAAATCTGAAACCTTAAGCAGGCCCTGTCCCTGGAGAAGAGTCACCTGAGACTTTCAGAGAGTTCCAGTCTTATTAAGATGAGGGAATGCTAAGATAGCATTGTTTGAAAAGTTAGAAGGGGCTTCAGAGAGTCGTTAATTTACATATCGAGTGGTCAGTATCTTACTTGAGGAATTTACAGCTGTTGTAAATGTATTATTAAACGGTGATCCCTAAAGTCCACAGTTGGCAACTGTTAAGGTTAAATTATTAACAAGAAACCATATTTGTAGGATGGATGAGGTTGTAAAATCAGATTTTCTGGAGTATTTAATTAAAATGGACTATGTAAGTTTTCCCCTTTCTTGTTCTATTCCTTGGATTGTCACTTAAATTAAAAATCTTGGCTCTCATGGTTTTATTTTATTAGGCTTACATTTGTTTGACTTCAAATCACTCAGATGATTTTCAGGAATACTTATGACCATTTGATCATCAGTGCTGTAGTTTTATGGGACTTCTGCTGTTTTTCAGAAGGTGTTGCTTTTTCCCACATCTTTGCACACCAGGGTGGTATATATGACCATCTTTTCTTAGATGTTTTGTAAAGGTGTTTTAAGATTTTTAGCGGGGAGGGGCTCTTCTTTCAGTGCTGATAAATACCCACGTGTTTCATCAGGAACTGAGTAGCATGATTCACAGCTAGCAGTCTAACCCCAGCCCATTCTCCGAGCCAGGTGACAAGTCTCATAGACTAGGTTAGTCAGCCCTGTGGCCACAATCCAGGCTCAATTTCCATCAGAGCCAGAACATATTAGATGTAGGAAAACTGAAATAGCTTTTTGATGTCAATGTGTATTTATTCTTTCTTCATGTCAGTGGGTTCTGATATAAAACTTGACTTATATACCCAATCATGGAGAGATGGTCTAACCTTTGACTAATAAGGTAAAATTATTGTTTGAATCTAGCTTTTTCTGTGAAGAAAAAACAGTATACCAGAGGAATGGGAGAGATATGTCAGTTTTGCTTTTGAAGAGTTTCTTTTTCTCTCTCTCCTTTGGAATAGTGAAATTACCTTTTTTTGCATTTGATTTTATTTCTCTTCTCATTCTGTGGGGACATTCTTGGAAGGCAGAACTTGTAGCATCTTTCCCCAAACATGAAGGAATGTGCTCCTCACATAGGCAGAGCCCTAGGCTCATGACACTTTCTTCATTTTTAGGCTAGAACCCTGGGATGCATTTAAAAGACCTGAGTGAAACTGGAATCATCTAAGTAGCAGGGGAGACATGATTTTGAAAAGAACATAGAAGGACAAGCTGAAAATGGGACTTTGCCTAAAATCTGCCATGAGAATTTAAGTTGTGGACGATGAGAAATTGTAGAGTAAAGAAATGGATATATGCAAATGGGTATACAATAATCATGTGGACACACATTTCTGCTGGCTCTTAACCAGCATCCCATGGAGTAGAACTGTCAGGATTAATTACTTAGATTGTGTATGCTGCTGCTGCTGCTGCTAAGTGGCTTCAGTCGTGTCCGACTCTGTGCGACCCCATAGAGGGCAGCCTACCAGGCTCCCCCGACCCTGGGATTCTCCAGGCAAGAACACTGGAGTGGGTTGCCATTTCCTTCTCCAATGCATGAAAGTATAGAGTGCCAAAATGAAAACCTCTGTGAGTGCCAAGTGTTATCAGTTTGCATCACAACTTAGATATTTGGCGGAATAGCAGAGGGATTAGACATTTTCAGAAAATCTATTTTGTTTGACCTCTCTCACTTTCAGGATTGTATTTTTTGGGGGGAGGGTCGGGGAGAGGGGGTAAGGCCATGGTTCCATTTCACTGATGTTCAATGGCTCGTAATTCTTTGTAGCTATTTTTGGTTACTTTTCTTTTTTAATAACTTGTTATCTCCTGTAGATCTTGCATATTATTTTGGTTCTTTTAAAACATACTTCAGGTTAAAGTTGATGCTGTATTTTACACACAACCAGAATTCTGGTTAGGATAAATGGGAAGAGTAAATGAAGCTGGAGGGCAGGTCTCAGAAACTGTCTTAGTTGTAGACCTTTGACAAATTCTTCCCTTAAGAATGGAGCTATCTTCCCCATCCCAACTCCAGCTATAGCATCCTGTGGATGGAAGGGGCTGGTATCATGCAAACATGTGCAAGAAAACTGGTCATACTCCACAGTGCACATACCTGTCATTCAACAAATGCATGTTAAGTACTTCCTTTCTCTTCTTTTTTGTTTTTAGTAAGTACTTTCTTAGTAATAGTAGTAGTGTTAGTCGCTCAGTCGTGTCTGACTCTTTGCAACCCCATGGACTGTAGGCACCTCTGTCCAGGGAATTCTCCAGGCAAGAATATTGGAGTGGGATGGCATTTCCTATTCCAGGGGATCTTCCTAGCCCAGGGATCATCTCCTGTGCCTCCTGCATTGGCAGGCAGATTCTTTACCATTGCGCCACCTAGGAAGCCCAATTATTACCTTACGTATCTCCTACTACAAAAAAAGGAAGCAGAACACCCTGGGGGCCTTTTGGGGGTCTGGAAGGCAGCATATTCTACTCCAAGGAATGGAGGAAAGGCTTTGTTCTCGTTTCATATGCTTCAGGTTAAAGTCAATGCTCTATTTTATACACAGTGAGAATTCTGTTAGGATAAATGGGAAGAGTAAATGAAGCTGGACGGCAGGTCTCAGAAACTGTCCCTACAGTTTGGCTACAGAATGGCTACAGAAAGCCGTTCCCTTCTCCAGGTCTCCTGCATTGCAGGCAGATTCTTTACTGTCTGAGCCACCCGGGAAGCCCCACTTTCTTAGTAAACACTTTTTATTTTGTAGCCTTTGTAAGCAGCACATGTTTATTAAGCTCTGCAAAACTCTGCATGGGTGCTAGTGATGCAGAAATCAACATGATAAGAGTTCTTACTATTAAGTGGCTTGTCTGAGTAGAGAGATAGACAAGAAAATTGATGCTCCATGGTGTCACAGGTATCCAATACTGCCTCAGCACAAGGTATATTTCATCAATGACACATCCATTTTTTCTTTCTTTCAATGTTGCACAATTCTCAATTGTTTCTTTTTTTTTTTTTATTAAAAAAAAATTATTCTGCTGCACCAGGTCCTGGTTGCAACATGCAGGATCTCTGATCTTCATTGCAGCATGTGGAAGCTTTAATTACACATTTGGGGTCAAATTCCCTGACCGGGGATTGAACCTGGGCCCCTTGCATTGGGAATATGGAGTCTGAGCCACTGGACCATTAGGGAAGACCCTCAGCTGTTTCTTTCAAATAAATTTCTTTTCTGTATAGTGACATGCTATCCTTCTGGAGAGTGTATTGAATTTCCTTATTCTATGAAAGTGTGTAAGTGAAAGTATTAAGTCGCTCAGTCGTGTCTGACTCTTTGCGACCTCATGACTGTAGCCCACCAGACTTCTCTGTCCATGGGATTCTCCAGGCGAGAATACTTGAGTGGATTGCCATTCCCTTCTCAGGGGATCTTTCCGACCCAGGGGTTGAACCCAGGTCTCTTGCATTGCAGGCAGATTCTTTACCATTTACGCCATCAGGGAACCTGTATGCTTATGAGCCTCTGTTCATGCTACACCACTGGGTGGATTTTCAGTGCACTGTTTGTCTCTTCAAGTATTTCTAAGCTATTGTTTTATTCATTTATTGTGTGAAGTTAATGGCTTTAAACTGGACCATAGACTCTCTTTCCAAACACTAAACCAGTTGAACAAACAAAATGTGTGAAAATAAACTATTTCACTTCAGATTCAAGCCAGAATTTGGCATGAACGTGATGACAGAACATCCACTGGGAATGATTGAACAAAGAGAAGAAGAAATGGAGTTGTTTTTGTTTCAGTAGCAGAAGCCTACGGATCTGGGAAATTCTACAGGAAAACGGTTCTTATAACTTTGTTCTTAAGGAAAATAAACCCAGTGGGGCCAGGATTCAGCCCCAGTTTCAGTGACCACAACAGTGACTCCTCAAATAAAGCCCTGGATTGATTAGAGAATAGGAAAATGTTTTGAGTCAGGTGACACCGTAAATCAAATGTATTATTCTAATAGGAAGATAGCAAGAAGTAGCAGCAGGAGAAGTCTGAAATGACTGACTGAGAGCTTGTCCCCAAATAGGTTGATCAACCAGCATTTTATTAACAGTCACCTGATTTGCCACTGAGACTCAGGCGCTGAGCTGTCAACTACTTTGAAGTCACCTGTGGTCACGAACCTGCTTTAGAGACTTCCCTGGTGGTCCAGTGGTTAAGAATTCACCTTGCAACTCAGGAGTCACTGGTTTGATCCCTGGCTGGGGAACTAAGAACCCTCATGCCAGGGGGTAGCTAAGTTCATGCACCGCAGCTACCGAGCCCCCGCACTCTAGAGCCTGCTTGCTGTAACTATGAAGCGTGCACCCCACAACTAGAGAGTCCTTGTGCTGCAACGAAAGATACTGTGTGATGCATTGAAGGTCACATGTGCTGCAACTAAGACCCGACACAGCCAAAATAAATAGACAAATATTTTTAAAAAAGAATCTGCTTTATTCCCTGATTTTAAATTGAGGATCACATACTTGGAAGACAAGTTTAATGACCTCACAGCTAGGGAAAACTTCAGAACCTCATTTTCATTTCTTTGATCTCTTTTTCTTATATTGACTGTCCTTCTGGAATTATTTCCTTTATCGCAATTACTCCATCATAAGTTCCTTTCTGACAAGATTTTTGATGGTAAACTCTCAGCCATTGTTTATTCATAAGTGACTTCATTTCACTCCCGTTCTTGAACATGGTTTTGCTGTTAAAATGTTTATGCTGACAATTATTTTATCTCAATACCTTAAAGATACTATTCAACTGTCTTCTGGATTCTATGATTGATTTGGGGAAGTTTACTGTCATTTTTGTTGTCTTTCCTTGTTAGGTAATCCATCCCTTCTTTCCGGCTGCTTTACCAACCTTCTCTTTGTATTTGTTTTCCGACTTTATTACCATATGTCTTGCATGAATTTGTTTTTCTTTTTCCTATTTGGAATATCTTGGGCTTCCTGGATCTGTAGATTCATATTATCTCTCAGCTATGATACATTCGAAGACATGATATTTTACAACAATGCCTCCCCTTATTGTTTTTATTCTATCTTTTTTTGGGAAACTGAAACATGCATGATAAACCTTTTATTTAGTGTTTATATCAGTAACCTCTCTTTCATATTTCCCATCTTTGTATGTAATGTGGCAATTTTTGATATATATTCATTGATCCTTCCTTTTAGTTATACCTAATCTGCTGTTTTGGAGAAGGAAATGGCAACCCGCTCCAGTACTCTTACCTGGAAAATTCCAAAAATGGGGGAGCCTGGTAGGCTATAGTTCATGGGGTCGCAAAGAGTTGGACACGACTGAGCAGCTTCACTTTCTTTCTATAGTTCCTTTTGGAGAAGAAAATGGCAACCCACTCCAGTGTTCTTGCCTGGAGAATCCCATGGACAGAGGGGCCTGGTGGGGCTGCGGTCTATGGGGTTGCAAAGAGTCGGACACGACTAAGCAACTAACACACACACAATCTACTGTTTAACTCTATCCTTCGATTTAAAAAATTAAGTTCTATTCATGCTATTGTCTAAATGTTTGTGTCCCCCTAAATTTCATATATTGAAATCCTAATCCCCAAAGATGATGGTATTAGGAGGTGAGGCCTCTGGGAGATGCTTAGATCATGAGAGTGGAGTCCTCAAAAATGGGATTAGCACTTTATCAAAGAGGCTCCAAAGAGAGACCCAGATCCTTCTGCCACGTGAGGATGTAATGAGAAGTCCATGATCTGGAAGCAAGTCCTCATTCAATCATGCTGGCACCCTAACCTTGAATTTCTAGCCTCCAGAACCATGAGTGACAAATTTTTGCCACTCACTCTGTGATGTTTTGTTATAGTAGCTTTAATGGACTAAGAAAATTTGTTTGCTTGCTTGTTTGTTCTTAATCTGAACAGATAATAGTCATAGGGACAAAAATTCAAAAAGCACCAACTACTATCATTATCTAGTGAAATGTCTACCATGTACCTCTACTCCGTGTCCACCTAGTTCCCCTTCATTACATTTTTGATACCAATCTCTATGTTGCTCTTTCCATCAACCAGTTCTCAGCTTTCCTATTGCTTGCACTTCAGTGACGTTTAGCATTGCCAATCACACCTCCTCATCTCCAGGAACATCACACACCTCTGTATGCACTGAATGCTCCCCAGTCTCCTTTTCTGTGTTCTCTTTTCATCACTCATATTCATATTGAGTTACACCAGGGCTCAGTTCTTTACCTTATTTAGTTATTTGCTCTACTTGGCAATCTCTTATTGCTTGTTAATTTCATCAAGTCCGTGGATTTAGATGTCATCTGGATATTCATAACAGTAAAATTTATGTTTCCTGCCTAAATTCCTCATCCAAACTTCAGATTTGTATAACCAGTCACCTACTTAAAATTTCTATTTGGATATCTAATAGACATCGCAAAAGTAACGTGTCAAAAACAAGACTCTGGATTATTTGCTCCAGTATCCTTCTCCATCTTCAGTGAAGGTAATTTTATCCTTCTTGAGGCCTTGGCATTAACACCTACATTCTGCTGAAAATTTGTTCCTACTCACTTTTTAAAGTGTGTGGAAGTCTGTTTGGCCTAGAAGGATATCATTCTCTTTCAACTTTATTTCTCTGATTACTAATGATTTTGAGCCTATTTATGAACTGTCCTTGGTTCTCATCTGTGTTTTAGGCAATATCCTTAACACAACATGTCCTTAGCCCATTTATTTTTCTGTTCGGTTGTTTTTATTTTTGTTCTGTAACCTTTTGTATTATGATGTTGAGCTCAGTGCCTGGTCTCAGGATGAATTAATTTAAGTTTCTGAAGGATAAGGTTGTGGGCTAGACTATGAAAACAAATATATTAATTATTTGGAGAACAGAAAGGCATCCTAATTGTTTTCACATATATTGAATCTTTAGTGGACAAACTTTTGGAGGTTTTTTAACACTTATCAGAGTCATGTGCCAAAGGAGGCACTTACTTTCCACTTCTGTGAATCTGAGCTCTTAGCATTTTTCTTAGAATGTGAGTAAAATGGATGGCTTTCAGACTTTCTGCTGACTGAGATTCTAGCTCATCCTCATTTCTCATTTCCTTCTCTTCTCCTGTTCTGATTTCTAAGCAGTAGTAAACCCCAAATCAGAATAATTATATGGATCACAGAACTAACTTCCTCAATTCTGCTTCATTATACTTGAAATAGAATGTTCTAGATTAATATTTTGATAAGGAAAACATCTGTTCAGTTTTTATATTACTACTGATACTGAATGACTTGAAAATTTCACCTGCAGCCTGTTCTCCAGTTTCTTAGGGAACCTTCTTGGGAATAACCTTCTGGCATAGCTCTTGACTTGACCACATGTTTGCTCATTAGAAGATCAGAACCCAGTTTAGTGTTATTAAATTCTTTAAAAACATTCTCTTACGTTGAGACCAAATAGTGGGAGTATTGCTCTGAAAAACTGAGGTTATGGACTGAAGCATTCTGATCTAGTTGTTTTTAAAACTGTACTTTTGAATTTTGTGGAATCCAAGAGATTCAGAAGCAGTGGCTCAGGGACTGTCACGTGACCATAGCAGGGCTGAGGTGGAGACACTCCTGCTCCACCCTGCTTCTATTATTTTATTCATTATTTAGTTAGTCAGGTATTCCCTATGCTGGTTAAAGTGGACAGTTGATTTTAACCACTTTAATGATGAAGTATCCCACTTTTTAGGGATAAAAGTTAGTTTCAACTGGTGGACTGATCAAAATTTTACTTTCCTTATGTCATCTGCAGATTGTCTCTGCTGGTCAGTATTGAGCTATAATAGGTGAGAAGGAAATGGCAACCCACTCCAATATTCTTGTCTAGAGAATCCTGTGGACAGAGGAGCCTGGTGGGCTGCTGTCCATAGGGTCGCATAGAGTTGGACAGAACTGAAGCGACTTAGCATGCATGCATGCGTTGGAGAAGGAAATGGCAACCCACTCCAGTGTTCTTGCCTGGAGAATTCAGGGACAGAGGAGCCTGGTGGGCTGCCATCTATGGGGTCTCACAGAGTTGGACACGACTGAAGTGACTTAGCAGCAGCAGCAGCAGGCACCATGAAGGAGTGGGAATACACTTGCCCTCAAGCTGCTTTATAATACAGTAAGTAAAAAGTATATATCATGTGTGCATGTGTACACACATCATGTATTTGAAAATCTCCAAAATAAGAGGACAACATTCAAAAGAAAACTGACAGCATAGCCTGGTGAGTGAATGGGTCATAATGAGTAAAACCTGGGATTCAGGAGTCTACTGACTTTGGTTTAAGTTCAAAATTTTCCTCATCTCTAAAATATTGCTGACTGCATGGGGTTGGTGTGAGGTTTATAGGAGATAATGTGTGTGAAATTATAGTTACTGCACCGCATAGTTGCTCAATAAATGCTACTTCCTTTTCTTTCTCTCTGATCTTCTCCTCCTTTCACAGACATTGAGCTGCCTTATTTTAATCCCTATCCATCCAGTTCATGTTCTGAAGTTTTATCTTTGACACTTTCCAGTGTGTTTGTGTATATACATATGCACACATGCATGTCCTGTTTACTGTTATTTCTTACTAAGCTATAAATACCTTAAAGGTAAGGGTATTCGTATTCCTTCGTGATGCCTATTATAGCTTCATATTTGTTTCCTGACATACACAGGATGGAATAACATCTATTACTGTGTCTAAACCCATATATTGGAGAAGGCAATGGCACCCCACTCCAGTACTCTTGCCTGGAAATCCCATGGATGGAGGAGCCTGGTGGGCTGCTGTCTGTGGGGTCGCTAAGAGTTGGACACGACTGAGCGACTTCACTTTCACTTTTCACTTTCATGCATTGGAGAAGGAAATGGCAACACACTCCAGTGTTCTTGCCTGGAGAATCCCAGGGACAGGGGAGCCTGATGGGCTGCCGTCTATGGGGTTGCACAGAGTCAGACACGACTGAAGCGACTTAGCAGCAGCAGCAGCAGCAAACCCATATATACCCTCCAGCATAAAAATACCCAACAAGATAGCACAGCATCTGATTCTTGAGTCTCTGGGCTTATAAGCTTTTTCCTTGGTTAGGGTCTAGGGAATATAAAATTTGTGGCAAAATTAACGGAAATGAAGAGATGACAAAATGCACTTTAGAGCACGTCTCCCATCGTCCCAATATGCCTACCAAAAAACTTCACTGAAAGTCCCTTTGGAGAAAGGTGGTCAATGGGTCACTGCAATTTTATAATCCTTAGGATTGTGATTCGCATCTGCAAATGATTTTGGCAAATTCTGATCCAAGTTTGAGTTGGAGTTAACACTATGTCAACAAACTATAAAAGTTTGAAGCAAAACCAAGGAAAGGCTTTCTTTAAGAAACAAAATCATGAAGGGTGGGCCTTTTGTCAGTCTAAAAAAGAAAATTCATATTATCTATGTTTGGTTTCAGAGATTTATGTTTTAAGCCTAAAATAGTTCATGTAGCTAAAATAGTAAGCTGTGCCTGAATATGCATTTAAGTAAACCTTATGACTAACCAAATGATGAAACATTTTGCACTTCATATGGAAGAAATCCTCTCAAAATCTTGTAAATGCATTTACCATTTCTTACAACCTCTTGGAAACTTAGCTCCATTTGGCATATGCTTAGAGGCTGTGTCGTTTGGGTTTTTACACCTTGTTTCTAAATGGGCTTCCTGGGTGGAGCAGTGGTAAAGAATCTGCCTGCCAAGCAGGTGACACAGGTTCAAGCCCTGGGTTGGGAAGATCCCCTGGAAAAGGAAATGGCAATTCACTCCCATATTCTTGCCTGAAAAAGTCCCATGGACAGAGGAGCCTGGCAGGCTACAGTCCATGGGACTGCAAAGAGTCAGAGATGAGTTAGCTACTAAACAGCAGGTGTCTAAATGCTACCAAATACTGAGATCCTGGGATTCAAGAAAGCATCTGCAGGGCTTGATGGGTTCTTAACCAATCAATTGGATGAGTTAATGTGTTGCATCAAGATTGTCACAGTGACTGGATGCTGACTTATTCCCTGGCACTGAGGTGGGGTGGTGTAGACAAAATAAAACTAAAAAGAAGCTTCCAGGAACTTTCATGCTTGGCTGTCCTGAGCTGAGGAAAAAAATTCACAGAACATTTTGGGCTTTGAGAGTTATGTCAAATCTTTAAAAATGCTGCCATTTTTAGCTCTCAGTAAAGGATTGAGCCATATCACAAACCAGCCGCAGTTGCTGCCCTCTCACTCTAACTTAGGCTGGATTCTCTTTTTTAACTTCTTGAACGTTCAAGTCAAATATTTTTTCTTCCAATGACTCAACCATCGAAGAGAGTGTTTGGGTCATACAGCCCTTTGCCAACTTTGGAAATACGCATTTAACTTTTGTGAAAAGAAAGCTGTGATCTCAAGTGGCTATGGAAATATTAATGATAAAATATAATCAGATTCCTGTGCTTACAAGGTACCAGCCAGTGATATAAGTATTAATTATATATGAACTCATCTAATCCTAACAACAACATTATGAGGAAGATGCTATTATCATGTGCATTTTGCAGATGAGAAAACTGAGGCCCAATATAAATTATGTACATAATTAACTTGGTCAGTATCAGTCAGCTAATAAGTGATGAGGCTGGTCTTTGAACCTGGTGACCAGATAATGGATAGCAATTGTTCATGGTGTCAGAACTGGGAATAGCATTTGGACATGAGAGGCTATTGAAGGGATAGGCTCAACCTGCCGACTTGGAGCTAAGGGATTTAGGCAGAAGGGTTAGAATTTCCTGAGGCTTAACTCTCATTTGCTATTTACTCTCTTTGCTATTGAGGCTGCAATCCTGAAGTTTAACTGGCAAGATTTAAAGAGCTGAACTGACTTATGTCAGTCTAAAAGGTTCTTGGTTCTTAAGTTTCTCCTTTGGTTTCCCAAGTTTCCTGAAAACTTTGTGTGATTTCATGTGCTTTCAGAGAAAGCCAGGTTCTTATTCCTAATACACCCATCACGCACCACACTAACGATGGGGCTGACTCCAACCCAGTGGAGTATGTCATAGGTCTTCTGATCACATTTCCTAAACTGTTGTCTGGGTTTTGTCAAGTACCAAGAGAGTGGCCTTGCCCTGGAACTTGCCCCAAATATTTTTTCCTCCTTTTCTAGGGGATCTTCCTGACCCAGAGATTAAACTCACATCTTCCACTGGCCCGTGCGTTCTTTACTACTAGCACCACCTGGAAAGTTCATCTTTTCTTCATCTTTCTAATAAATCCAATTAAATAAGATTATTATGACAAGCAGGAACATTTGCCTTGTCAGTTTCCTGCCAAAGAAACACAGCATCTTCTAGGAGCATCTTGTCTTGAAAAACAAGTGCCTTTGAGAGCCCAGGCCGGGGTAACTACAAATAAGTGTTGTGCATGAAAATAAAAGAAGCAAATAGAATTCAGACTATTCTAGATTAAATCAAAGAACAAGAAAAAGTTTCCAAAGTTCATGAGAACACAGAGAGTACCTCAGAAAAAAAATAACACACAATGGGTTTGAGGTACTGGTGGGCCGCTGGTGAGTGAAGCCAGCCAGTTATGCATTCAGCTTCTAGCTTTACAAGTGACTTCTGGAAGTAGGATTCAGAAGAGAAAATAATACATGGCATCATGATCAGAAAAAGAATTCCTGTGCATTTCTATTGGGAGTAATGGAGAGAAATGAGTATGCACATTAGAATTGTTATTGTTCAGTTGCTAAGTTGTGTCTGATTCTTTGTGACCTCATGGACTGCAGCATGGTAGGCTCCTCACTCCTACAAAATCTCCTGGAGCTTGCTCAAATTCATGTCCTTTGAGTCAGTGATGCCATATAACCATTTCTCCCTCTGTCGTCCCCTTCTCCTTTTGCCTTCCATCTTTCCCAGCATCAGGGTATTTTCTAACAAGTTGGCTCTTGGCATCAAATGGCTAAAGTATTGGAACAATAGTATTGGAGTATTCAGCAACAGTCTTTCCACTGAATATTCAGGGTTGATTTCCTTTAGGATTGACTGGTATGATCTCCTTGCTGTCCAAGGGGACTCTCAAGAGTCTTCTCCAGCGCCGCAATTCAAAACCATCAATTCTTTGGTGCTCAGCCTTTTTTTATGGTCCGACTCTTGCATTTGTACATGACTATTAGAAAAACCACAGCTTTAAGTATGTGGACCTTTGTCAGAAAAGTGAAGTCTCTGCTTTTTAATATGCTCTCTAGGTTTGTCATAGCTTTCTTTACAAGGAGCAAATGTCTTTTAATTTCATGACAATAACAGATTTTATTTTGGGGGACTCCAAAATCACTGTGGACAGTGAGTGCAGCCATAAAATTAAAAGATTAGAGGGGCCCACTTTAGTAATTTCAGCAAGAGACAACTTCAGTGTTAAAAACAATGTCATTGATAATAATGACTTCTAATTGCAAAATCTGTGACTACAATGTTGTGTTGGGGGTCACCCAGACTATGCCAGATTCAGGGATTCGTTGGAAGTTTCACAGAATTCACCATACAGTTATTTTCATGAAAAGTGCAAGTTTTAGTCACTAAGTAGTGTCTGACTCTGTGACCCTATGGACTATATAGCCTGCCAGGCTCCTCTGTCCATGGAATTCTCCAGGCAAGAATACTGGAGTGGGTAGCCATTCCTTTCTCCAGAGGATCTTCCCAAGCCAGGGATTGAACTGGGTATCCTGTATTGCATGGAGATTCTTTACCATTTGAGCCACCAGGGAAGCCCATGGCTGTGGTTTATTTCAAAAGATCGACAGCAAAATCAGCAATGGGAAAAGGTATGTGAGTGATGTCCAAAGAAATCCAAGTGCATGCTTTCAAGTGGAGTCACTCAGGACTCAATTTCCCTAGCAACAAGTCATGACAGCACAGGTGAAATGCTGCCAACTGGAAAGAACCTTAGAGACTCAATGCCCAGGGTTTTTATTGGGGGATCATCATATCAGCCTATCTGCCAACAAATAGCAAAATTCCAGACTTTTAGAAGGACAGCAGGGGTTCATCACAAACCATTTTATTTGTATAAGCAGTGTAGGCACAGTGGGCCAGTTGTAAGTTAAGGTGGTGGAAACCCTCCTGAAATCCAAGTTCCCAGAGGCCAGCCAAAGGTAAACGTTCCAAGTAGGTCTAAGGATAACTTGATATGGTAACTCATTTCTGCACAACTGGAAAGTAGCATGATTGATTGGGGAACACTGACATAAAGATAAGCTTAGTATAAATGATCAAACAGTGGGATTTCTGAAGTTTAGCTTGCATCTCTAGAGGAGACAGACTCAAAGTCAAAGTGGCCCTTGATGTAACATGACAAATCTTCTTTGGAGGAATAAAACACAATCGCTCTTCCATGAGAATTCCAGATCTACAATTACCTCCCCCAATCCTACTTCCCCACCTTTGTCTTTTCTCTGAGCGTAACTAGGCAAGTCATTTGAACATAAACGCTTGTGTTTTAAAATAACATGAGAAATTTTCTTCTGGGATAACATTTGTAAATTCTTTGGCCTATTGGTGTGAAAACTACCATTTAAAGGTAAAGTTCTTACTAGCCTCTCAGAACACATGGGAATTTCAAAGCTGCACTGCAAGTGTCCATATAGGGGTTTTTCTTCATGAGTGTTAGTTGTTAATGTTACACGTTCAGACACTGTGATGAAGTTTGTTTCTATGGAGACTCTAAACATGGTATGTCAAGTGTGCCATTAAACCTGAACTTCTCTAAATTCCGTGCTTGTGGCCTCATAAAGAACTAAATGAGATTTTTTTTTAAGTCTTTAGAAAGTAACAAAGCTATTCTGGAATGGGAATAGAAATGACACGCCTATAATCAGAGATTCTACAGATGAAAAAGGCCTTATTAGGTCATCTAGTTTGCAGCTGGGTTCTTCTCAGTACAGCTGCCGTGTTTAAACAGGGTCAGACTCAATGTTCCAATATATCTCTGAGAAGGCTCTGCGACCATCTGATTAAACTGGAAATTTTTCACCTAGAAGATTATTGTGTAAGTTACCTAGGAGCTATTACATATAACCAATGAAGAAGGGTATATTTTGATAGTGAGTATGGGGGCAAAGAGCTGGTACAAGGGCCTCTTGAAAGAAGAATGAATTAAAATTCCAAAGTTTGGTTTATATTCTTCCTGAACATTCAGAAAGGGAGAGGTGGAGATGCAGACAGAGTGAGAAATTGCTGTGTTGAGTACTCAGCACTGAAGGGAGTTATAGAGAAGGTGATGGAAGAGCTTATGCTTAAAAGGCTCACTGCTAAATAGGTTTAACAGGAAAGTCCAAATGTGTATTTAAGAACAATACAGAAAATTCTTTCTCCTTGTATTCTCCAAATTGGCCCATTGTGAAAATCCAATTGTCTGTCATCTTTTATTTATAATGCCATTCATTGACTGTCAGAAGTCACAGGCTTCCCCCTCTGCCCCTCAAGCAATAAGAGGGCTGGATCTTGGCTTCCCTAGTATATTCTCTTGCCCAGCATTTCTGGTGTCTTTTAGTATATATTTCTGAGATAGGGAGCTAGACTGTTAACATCCAGTTTGCTTTGAAATGAAACGGATGTGGCCATCCACACCATTATGCCTTACATCAGTTTACTATTTTCATAGATATGTTAGTTTTATAAGTAAGAGAAAAGTAACCATACATACCTTATAAAATTTCAGATTTACTGTAAGAAAGGACTTCAGAAGTTGGGAAGAAAAGAATCCTGAGGGCTTCCTCCTTTTTTCTTCCTCACTCACCTCCTCCATCCTTCTTTTCCTTAATCATTTCATCTAATTAATATTTGTTAAAACAATTCTATGCATCAGGTACTGTGATCGATTCTAGGTTCCTGCACTTCAAGAACTCTTTTTCTCTAATAGAAGATCAAATATATAATATAGTATGATAAAGTCTATGAAGGCAAAAGAACAAAATGCTGGAGGAAACACATAATGTAATCTAACTCAGTTTATCTAAGTCAAAGAAAATTCTGTATAGGAAGTGACAGATGGGCTGATACCTAATGGGTAAGTAGGAGTTAGTCATGTAAAAGAAAGGTGAAAATACTGGTCACTGGAAGAGGGTAGAACAACTGAGAAGGCCTATAGGTTTAGAAGAGCAGGGCCCAGGCAGACAACTGAAACACACCCCGTGTACCTGGCGCATACAGCAGGGATGCATGGAACGATGTTGGTGAACTGGGGAGGGAGAAAATGTGCTGAGATAGAAGAATGAAAAGGTGATCAGAAACCAGATCAGGAGGTTATGCTTAGTGAGGTGAATTTTCCCCACGGAGCAATAGAACTCATTGAAGAGAGATAATATGTAAGAGAAAGCCATAAGTGCATGCTTTTAGAAATATAACTAGACCTTTCTGCATAAGATGGAAACTCAGTGTCTGAAGAGGTTAAGCCAGTGGGGTTCTGTACTTAGGAACACCAGGCATGTAAAGTTTGGGGTTCCAATGAAAATAGGGGAATTAACTGAAGGTTGATGTTCTGAACAATGACTGTTGTGCATTTTCCCAATCGTGTCCAACTCTTTGCAACCCCATGGACTGCAGCACACCAGGCCTCCCTGTCCCTCACTATCTCCCGGAGTTTGCCCAAGTTCGTGTTCATTGCATCAGTGATGCCATCCAGCCATCTCATCCTCTGAGATCCTCTTCTCCTTCTGCCCTTGACGTTTCCCAGCATCAGGGACTTTTCCAATGAGTCGTCTGTTTGCATCAGATGATCAAAACATTGGAGCTTCAGCTTCAGCATCAGTCCTTCCAGTAAATATTCAGTGTTGATTTCCCTTAAGATTGACTGGTTTGATCTCTTTGCTGGCCAAGGGACTTTCAGGAGTCTTTTCCAGCACCACAGTTTGAAGGCATCCATTCTTTGGCATTCTGAACAATGATATCCATACCCTAAATCCCTTTCAAATCCCTTGTCTTAAAAATCCCTAAATCCCTTGCCTTCTAAAATGGTCACAGTTGGGTTTTCAGTTATCTCTCACTCCAATCTCCTGGCAGAAAATTGAAAAATTTAATTCTGGAAAATATCTGCACAATACAAATAACATAGTACAAATAAAGTTATTTAGGGATCTGCAAAGGAACGGCTTGGCCCCTGTTGTAACACACTATGCTGAGGCCTTGTTGTCGTTGTTTGTTGCTAAGTCATGTCCGACTCTATCTGTGACCCCATGGATTGTAGCCCGCCAGGCTCCTCTGTTCATGGAATTTCCCAGGCAAGAATACTGGAGAAGGTTGTCACTTCCTTCTCCAGGGGCTCTTCCTTCTCCAGGGATTGAATCTGTATCTCCTGTATTGGAGACTTTGGATTGGATTGTTTACCACTGAGCCACCAGGGAAGCCCGTGGTGAAGACTACTAGGTGATAAGCCACATACCTGTGTACAAACTCCTAATCAGGTTTTTAGTGTATCTTCCTTTAAAATGACAGTATGACAAACCATCAGCAGATATATTTGATGTGAGCCTTGACCTGAAAGCAAGAGTCCAAATTAAACAGAAAAAAACCCCAAAGCCTTCAGAAGAAAGAAAAAGTGTAGAAAAGTAGAACACATTTTTTTTTTTTTTTAAAGAGCATATTCTTATAGAAGTAAGAGATGATACTTCATTTGTACAATAAGGACTGGCAAATTTACTGGAGAAAAGGACATTGACATAATTAAGAGTTCTTTGAAATGAAAGTTATTATAGAAACTATAAAATACTTAATAAAGCATTTGGAAGACAAAATGAGGGAATGTTTCAGACAGTAGCATAGGAGAAAAAAGATGGGCAATGGAATAATAAAGGTAAGAAAACTAGAGAGCCAGACGTGGAGGTCCAAATTTAAGACTAACAGTTTTACAACAAGAAAATTAAAGGAAAACATCAAAGAAGTAATTCAAGAAAATTTCCTAGAACTGAGGAATATGAGTTTTCAGATTGAAAGAGCCCCTGAGTGATTAGTGCAATGCGTCAAAGAAGACCCATTATGGTGCACGTTAAATACGAACTTTCAGAACACTGGGGCCAAAGAGAGGATTCCAAGACCTCCCCTTTAGAGAAAAAGAGGTCACATACATAAGATGAAGAACCAGAATGGCTTTCAACTTCTCAAGGGTAAAAATGAAAGCTGGAAGGAAAAGGAAGAAGAATGTCTTTTTAAGTTCCATCGTGTCCAAACTGATTAAGCATGACTCTTGAATACAGCATTTCAGAGAGGCAAGATTTCAGTTTTATTTCCTCTGGGGATGAGTGGAGTAAGCGAGGGAGAGAGAAATAGGATCCAGGAAGCAGGGTCTGGTCACCCAGACCCACTTGGATGGTGGTGAAGGGAGTCCTCAGCCCATCAGCTCTGCGGGAGGTGTGCAGAGCAGCAGTCTGGACGGAGCAGACTGGGGGAGGGCTCCAGGAGCAAAGTCTCAAGAAGATGAAACGGGTACCCAAGCTGACGTGGTTGAATGATTTGAGACCAGACTTACACTGCTGGTGGGGAATTGGGGAGTGAATGAGTAACAAGTACCTGCAACGTTCAGTAACAATCCATTTCCTTGGCTTTTCTAGTTTACAGGACTGCATTGCGGCTCCCAGACCCTATCTCCTTCAAATCTCTCTTGGCTGAGGTTACATTTTTTTTTTTTTTTTTGTAGTAGAATCTCTTTCTACCCACTTGGTTAATCTAAAATAATGTCCATATCTCAATATCCTTAATTAAAATCTGCAAATTTTCTATTGCCATAAAGTGTTACACTTCCTGGTTCCAATGATTGTTAATAGCAGCTTAATATCTTTGAGAGCCATTATTCAGCCTGACATTGCTCTAAAAATGGAACCAATTATGAAGTCAAGAGAAAAATATTACATAAGAGTGGAAATTTAATTGCTGTATACTGCATGGCTGCCTGTGAATAACATTTACATGGTCCTAGTCACATTAACCTGATTATGAATTCCATCCCGCATTTCAATATAATTATTCCAGAGGATGAAGGAAGGAAAGCTTGTGTGTGTGTATGTGTTTATGTGGCTTTGGGAGATAGTGGTTGGGAAGATAGCTAAACCATTATTCTCTACTATAGGAATTTAATAAATGATATCTAAATCTGAAAAATCAAGAACTTGTATGCTGTTGAGAGTAATATAAATATGCTGTTGGTATTTTGATACTAAAAAGGATAAAAAGTGATTGTCATTGGGCATCAAGGGAATAGGATGGTGGGGAAGTTTAGGGACTGGCTGTTTTTCCTAGTAAGTCTTACAAAGTTTTGCATAAAAATACAATTAAAGTGAGAAAGGTTAGATTAACTTCCTAGGTAAATGTACAGAAACATTTCTGTAGTGCGATGGTTACATTGGGCAGGAAAAAAAGTGCATCTTTCTAGTTGAAGTGTGGAAAGGACAAGGTAGAAGTAGGGAGACTAACTATGAAGTTGGGAATGTGGAGAAGAGGAGGGATTAGGTGATATGTAGATGGTATATTGGACAGAAATCGCTAATTTATTAGATGTGAGGATTGAGGAAAAAGGAGGCATTACGTTTGACACTCAGTTTTCTGGTCCTGGCATCTGGGTTGATGATGATGCCATCCAATAAAAAAGGGAATTCAGGGAGAGGAGACACTTTGGTATTTGGTGACTGGACATACACGGGTAGACTCTCAGCACTGGGTGTGTGGATTTAGGAGCTAGTAGGATACGGGACGCATATGGACCGCAAGGAGATCCACCAGTCCATTCTGAAAGAGACCAGCCCTGGGATTTCCTTGGAAGGAATGATGCTAAAGCTGAAACTCCAGTACTTTGGCCACCTCATGCGAAGAGTTGACTCATTGGAAAAGACTCTGGTGCTGGGAGGGATTGGGGGCAGGAGGAGAAGGGGATGACAGAGGATGAAATGGCTGGATGGCATCACTGACTCGATGGATGTGAGTCTGAGTGGACTCCGGGAGTTGGTGATGGACAGGGAGGCCTGGCATGCTGTGATTCATGGGGTCGCAAAGAGTCGGACAAGACTGAGTGACGGAACTGAGCATATGGGATGTGCAGAGACCCTTATCCTATTATCCTAATGGAAAAATGCAACCCAGAATAAAATACGAGAAAAGCATCCATAAGACCTGGGGTGGGGTGCCGTTGCCTTCTCCAGTAGCAGCAGCAGCAGATGGGAGGCATGAGAAGGAATGACTATGACCTGCCAGGACAGCATGTCTCTGAGAGGGTTCTGAGAAACAAGTATTATGGGAGGAGATGTGGGCCTTTCTACTCTTTTATTTCTCTGCTTGATTCTGCTTCTTTACTTATCAAATGGACAAGAGAGGTTGAGAAATCACTTAATATTTCAATGCTTATAAACTTACAGAGCATTTCTCTTTCTTTCCCAACAGAGTTGCGTATAGTTCAGGAGGGCATATGTAAATATTGTTCCAAGACTAATATTTAAATAAAGAAAATGGTTCATAAAAGCCTATGTATCTATATAGTCTAGTTTATAGTAGATGGTTAAAACTTTCCATGTGTCAGCAGATTCTTTTAAAGATTTGGTAATTGGGATGTGCAGAGACCCTTATCCTATTATCCTAATGGAAAAATACAACCCAGAATAAAATGCTTGAAAAGCATCCATAAGACCTCATCTAATCATGTGTGAAATGCAGTGGTAGTCAGCACACTCTGGGTGATGCTCAAGGTCAGTCCAGGTGCAACAAAGAAAGGACCATCCATTGAGCTCAGCACATGGCTGGTATATTTTGTTCCTCTGTATGTACTTGTCTTTTTTTCCTCTGGCTGCTTTTGAGATTTTTCTCTTTAATGTTGGCATTCAGCAATTTGATTATGATGTGCCTTTTAAAAAAATGTTTATATTGGTTAGGGTTTGCTGAACCTCTTAGACGTGTGCAATTTTAGTTTTCATCAAATTTGACAAATAGCCTCTATTCCTTCAAGTAATTTTCTTGAATCTTTCCCCTCTTTCTTTGAGATGTCAATTACACATACATTGGATCTATAGATATTGTTATATATTAGTATGGTTCTGATTATTTTATTTGAGTCTTTTTTCTCCATGTACTTCATTTTAGATAGTTTCTTTTTTAAAATTGAAGTACAGTTTAATTACAATATTATATTAGTTTCAGGTGTACAACATAGTGATTCATATTTTATCAGATCAGATCAGATCAGTCGCTCAGTCGTGTCCAACTCTTTGCGACCCCATGAATCGCAGCATGCCAGGCCTCCCTGTCCATCACCAACTCCCGGAGTTCACTCAGACTCAACGTCCATCGAGTCAGTGATGCCATCCAGCCATCTCATCCTCTTTCGTCCCCTTCTCCTCCTGCCCCCAATCCCTCCCAGCACCAGAGTCTTTTCCAATGAGTCAACTCTTCGCATGAGGTGGCCAAAGTACTGGAGTTTCAGCTTTAGCATCATTCCTTCCAAAGAAATCCCAGGGCTGATCTCCTTCAGAATGGACTGGTTGGATCTCCTTGCAGTCCAAGGGACTCTCAAGAGTCTTCTCCAACACCACACTTCAAAAGCATCAATTCTTCAGCGCTCAGCCTTCTTCACAGTCCAACTCTCACATCCATACATGACCACTGGAAAAACTGTAGCCTTGACTAGACGAACCTTTGTTGGCAAAGTAATGTCTCTGCTTTTGAATATGCTATCTAGGTTGGTCATAACTTTCCTTCCAAGGAGTAAGCGTCTTTTAATTTCATGGCTGCAGTCACCATCTGCAGTGATTTTGGGGCCCAAAAAAATGAAGTCTGACACTGTTTTCACTGTTTCCCCATCTATTTCCCATGAAGTGATGGGACTGGATGCCATGATCTTCGTTTTCTGAATGTTGAGCTTTAAGCCAACTTCTTCACTCTCCACTTTCACTTTCATCAAGAGGCTTTTGAGTTCCTCTTCACTTTCTGCCGTAAGGGTGGTGTCATCTGCATATCTGAGGTTACTGATATTTCTCCTGGCAATCTTGATTCCAGTTTGTGTTTCTTCCAGCCCAGCATTTCTCATGATGTACTCTGCATACAAGTTAAATAAGCAGGGTGATAATATACAGCCTTGACGAACTCCTTTTCCTATTTGGAACCAGTCTGTTGTTCCATGTGC
Organism: Bos grunniens; assembly: GCF_055505025.1. Lineage (NCBI taxonomy): Eukaryota > Metazoa > Chordata > Mammalia > Artiodactyla > Bovidae > Bos > Bos grunniens. The sequence goes on from NC_141180.1 coordinate 55,355,145, forward strand.
AGCTCTAACTGTTGCTTCCTGACCTGCATACAAATTTCTCAAGAGGCAGATCAGGTGGTCTGGTATTCCCATCTCTTTCAGAATTTTCCACAGTTTATTGTGATCCACACAGTCAAAGGCTTTGGCATAGTCAAGAAAGCAGAAATAGATGTTTTTCTGGAACTCTCTTGCTTTTTCCATGATCCAGCGGATGTTGGCAATTTGATCTGGCAATTTGATCATATTTTATAGACTATCACAAAATAATAGCTACGTTTACCTGTGCTGCATAATATGTTTGTTACTTATTTATTTTATACATAGTAGTTTGTACTTAATTGAAGACCCCTATCCTGCCCCTTCCTGCTTCCTTCTCCCCAGTGGTAACCACTAGTTTGTAGTTTATATCTGTAAGTCTGTTTTGTTACATACATTTGATTGTTTTATATTTTAGATACCACATCCAAGTGATAAATAGAGTATTTGTCATAATCTGACGTATATCACTAATGTAATACCCTCTAGGTCCATCCACACTGTTGCAAATGCAGAATTTGATTTTTTATAGCTAATATCCCATAGTGTCTCTGTGTGTGTGTGTGTGTGTGTATAAAGCATCTTTATCCATTCATTTGTTGACAGACACTTAGATTGCATCCATATTTTGACTATTATAAATAATGCTGCTATGAACATTGGGGTACATGCATCTTTTTGAATTAGAGTTTTCATTTTCTTTGGATGCATACCTAGCTATGGAATTGCTGGATCATGTGGTAGTTCTATTTTTAGTTTTTTGAGAAATGGCCATACTGTTTTCCGTAGTGGTTGCACCAATTTACATTTCCACTAAGAGTGTACAAAGGATCACTTTTCTCCACATCCTCACCAACATTTAATACTTGTAGACTCTTTTTGATGACAGCCACCCTGATAGGCATGAGGTGATACACCGCTGTGGTTTTGATTTGCATTTCTCTGTTGATTCACAATGTTGAGGATTTTTCATGTGCTTGTTGACCAACTATTTATCTTCTTTAAAGATTGTCTATTCATGTCTTCTGCCCATTTTTTTAAACTAGGTTGTTTGTCTTTTTGATATTGAGTCATATGAAGTATTTATATATTTTACATATAAAATTTATATATTTTGCATATGACCCTTTTAGGTCATATCATTTGCAAATACTTTTTCCCATTCAATAGGCTGTTTTTCCACTTTGTTGATAGTTTCCATTGCTGTGCAAAAGCTTTTAATTTAATAATCCCATTTTATCTTTGCTCTATTGTTTTTTTATGGTTTTTTACCTTAAAAGGTAAAATATTGCTGCAATTTAAGCCCAAGAGTGTTCTGCCTATGTTTTCTCTAGGAGTTTTATAGTATTTGGTCTTACATTTAGGTCTTTAACCTGTTTAGAGTTTATTTTTTTGTGTATGGTGTGAGAAAATGTTCCAATTTCACTCCTTTATGTATAGCTGTCCAGTTTCCCAGCAGCACTTATTGAAGAGGTTGTCTTTTCTCCATTGCATGTTCTTGCCTGCTTGCTCATGGATTAATCGACTGTAAGTGCATAGGTTTATTCTAGTCCATATTATGTTCCACTGAACTCTGTGCGTTTTGTGCCAGCACCACACTCTTTTGATTACTCTTGGTTTATAGCATAGTCTGAAGACAGAATGTAATGCTTCAAGCTTTTTTTTTTTTCACATTTAAGATTAGTTTGGCAATTTGGTTTTTTTTGTGGTTCCTTGTATATTTTAGAATTACTTGTTACACTTCTGTGAGACATGATTGGAATATTTTTATAAAATTGCATTGCATATGTAGATTGATTTGGGTAGGATGGCCATTTCTGCAACATTAATTCTTCTAATCCAAAGACATGGGATATTGTTCTTCTTTTAATATTACCAATTAACTTCATAAATTTTTTTATAGTTATCAGAGTTTTATAGTCTTTCACTTCCTTAGTTAAATTTATTCCTAGATATTTTATTTTTGATGTAACTTTAAATAAGATTTTTTTATTGCTTTGAATTTCTGTTATTTCATTATTTTTGAAGCAAATTTACATAGGATTGTTTTATTGCTTTCTTTTCTTCTATTGATTCCTTTGTCACTATATAATGCCTTTCTTTTGTCTTTTGCTATAGACTTTGTTTTAAATTCTATTTTGTCTGATATGAGTATTGCTATCCCTGTTTTTGCTGTTTCCATTTGCATGAAATGCCTTTAAAACTTTTTTTCTGTCTCTAGACATTTCACTATTTTCATTATGCTTATATTTTTCTTTAAATTTTGAATACATTTATAATATTTGTAATAACTGTTATAAAGTTCTTGTCCACCAATTTCATCATCTCTGTTATTTCTAGGTCTATTTCTATTGATTGCTTTTTCTCTTGTTTATTTGCATGTATAGCAATTATTGGTTAGATGACATTGCAAGTCTACATTGCTTTGTGCTTTATTTTGTTCTGTTTCTTTTTTTTTAAATTTATTTAATTAGAGGCTAATTACTTTACAATATTGTATTGGTTTTGCCATACATCAACAGTGCTGGACTTATTCTTGGCATACAAAAGTTTCTTGCAGATCACTTTGGTATTTTTGAGGCTTACCTTTAAATTTTGGGGATAGGGTTAGAGTATTTTTTACTTTAGGGCTAATTAACTCTGATATTAAGGCATGATTCTTCTGAAGACTCACCCATTATCTTATGTATCCCAAAACCTTTCTAGTCTAGTTGATTAGAATGTGAATAATTCCTGTTTCAGACAGCAACTTTCCTGCAGTTTTCCTGACCCTTAGAAGAAACGGAGTAGCCATCATAGTCAACAAAAAAGTCTGAAGGCGCTTTCAGACTTTCCAAGGCAAACCATTATATATCACAATAATCCAAGTCTATGCCCTGACCAGTAACGCTGAAGAAGCTGATTGAAAGGTTCTATAAAGACCTACAAGAACTTTTAGAACTAACACCCCAAAATGATGTCTTTTTCATTATAGGGGGCTGGAATGCAAAAGTAGGAAGTCAAGAAACACCCAGAGAAACAGGCAAATTTGGCCTTGGAGTACAAAATGAAGCAGGGCAAAGGCTAATAGAGTTTTGCCAAGAGAATGCACTTCATAGCAAGCACCATCTTCCAACAACAAAAGAGAAGACTCTACACATGGACATCACCAGATGGTCTACACCAAAATCAGATTGATTATATTCTTTGCAGCCAAAGATGGAGAAGCTCTGTACAGTCAGTAAAAACAAGACTGGGAGCTGACTGTGGCTCAGATCATGAACTCCTTATTGCCAAATTCAGACTTAAATTGAAGAAAGTAGAGAAAACCACTAAACCATTCAGGTCTGACCTAAATCAAATCCCTTATGATTATACAGTGGAAGTGAGAAATAGATTTAAGAGACTAGATCTATGGATGGAGGTTTGTGACACTGTACAGGAGACAGGGATTAAGACCATCCCCAAGAAAAAGAAATGCAAAAAAGCAAATGACTGTCTGAGGAGGCCTTACAAATAGCTGTGAAAAGAAGAAAATTGAAAAGTAAAGGAGAAAAGGAAAGATGTACCCATTTGAACGCAGAGTTCAAAGAACAGCAAGAAGAGATAAGAAAGCCTTTCTCAGTGATCAGTGCAAAAAAATAGAGGAAAACAATAGAATGGGAAAGACTAGAAATCTCTCCAAGAAAATTAGAGATACCAATGGAACATTTCAAGCAAAGATGGGCTCAATAAAGAACAGAAATAGTAGGGATGTAATAGAAGCAGAAGATATTAAGAAGAGGTGGCAAGAATACGCAGAAGAACTGTACAAAAAAAGATCTTCATGACCCAGATAATCACGATGGTATGATCACTCACCTAGAGCCAGACATCCTGGAATGTGAAATCAAGTGGGCCTTAGGAAGCATCACTACGAACAAAGCTAGTGGAGGTGATGGAATTCCAGTTGAGCTCTTTCAAATCCTGAAAGATGCTGCTGTGAAAGTGCTGCACTCAATATGCCAGCAAATTTGGAAAACTCAGCAATGGCCACAGGACTAGAAAAGGTCAGTTTTCACTCCAATCCCAAAGAAAGGCAATGCCAAAGAATGTTCAAACTACCACACAATTGCACTCATCTCACACGCTAGCAAAGTAATGCTCAAAATTCTCCAAGCCAGGCTTCAACAATACGTGAACCATGAACTTCCAGAAGTTCAAGCTGGTTTTAGAAAAGGCAGAGGGACCAGAGATCAAATTGCCAACATCTGCTGGATCATTGAAAAAGCAAGAGAGTTCCAGAAAAACATCTATTTCTGCTTTATTGACTATGCCAAAGTCTTTGACTGTGTGGATCACAATAAACTGTGGGAAATTCTGAAAGAGATGGGAATACCAGACCACCTGATCTGCCTCTTGAGAAATCTGTATGCAGGTCAGGAATCAACAGTTAGAACTGGACATGAAACAGCAGACTGGTTTCAAATAGGAAAAGAGTATATCAAGGCTGTATATTGTCACCCTGCTTATTTAACTTATATGGAGAGTACATCATGAGAAACACTGGGCTGGATGAAGCACAAGCTAGAATCAAGGTTGCAGGGAGAAATATCAATAGCCTCAGATATGCAGATAACACCACCTTTATGGCAGAAAGCGAAGAAGAACTAAAGAGCCTCTTGATGAAAGTGAAAGAGGAGAGTGAAATAGTTGACTTAAAGCTCAACATTCAGAAAACTAAGATAATGGCATCCAGTCCCATTACTTCATGGGAAATAGATGGAGAAACAGTGGAAACAGTGTAAGACTTTATTTTCCTGGGCTCCAAAATCACTGTGGATGGTGATTGCAGCCATGTAATTAAAAGACACTTACTCCTTGAAAGGAAAGTTATGACCAACCTAGACAGCATATTAAAAAGCAGAGACATTACTTTGCCAACAAAGGTCCGTCTAGTCAAGCCTATGGTTTTTCCAGTAGTCATGTATGGATGTGAGAGTTGGACTATAAAGAAAGCTGAGGTCTGAAGAATTGTTGCTTTTAAACTATGGTGTTGGAGAAGACTCTTGAAAGTTCCTTGGACTGCAAGGAGATGCAACCAGTCTATCCTAAAGGAGATCAGTCCTGAGTGTTGAAACTCCAATACTTTGGCCACCTGATGCGAAGAGCTGACTCTTTTGAAAAGACTGTGATGCTAGGAAATATTGAAGGTGGGAGGGGAAGGGGACAACAGAGGATGAGATGGTTGGATGGCCTCACCTACTCAATGGACATGAATTTGGGTAAACTCTGGGAATTGGTGATGGACAGGGAGGCCTGGCATGTTGCAGTCCATGGGGTCACAAAGAGTCAGTCACGACTGAGCGACTTAACTGAACTGACTGAACTGAACCCACATATGCATAGATGGTTTCTCAGCTAAATACTAAATGAGACCTCTCTGCAGATCCCCAAATCTCTCTGCAGTTCCTTTTTTCCCATTATTCTGTGCTTCTAATTCCTACTGCTTTGGTTCTCCAGAAATCCTATCTTATCTACACCACTCAATGTTACCAGACTCTGTTTGAATTTTCTTCCCTACACCACAGATTGAAAACTGTCTCTGTGCAGTGAGTTGGGGTAGGGTAATTACAGGACTAGTTACATTTGTTTCCTTTCCATCAACAATCGCAGTCCTGGACTGCCATTTTTTTTTTTTTTCTTTTTTTTTGGTTTACTGGTTGTTAATGGAGGATGACATTTATTGTATCAATTATTACCTTTATAGATGAAAGTAGAAGCCAGGTTCTTTTGGAGAACTAGGAAGATTTTTAAAATCTAGAGCACAAACTTCAGTGTAGGGGGATGAACCACTTAGCTGTATATAAAAATCTAAGTAAATGTTTTATGTAAGTGAGAACATGCACAATTATCTGAGCAGGATTTTGAATTTTAAAGCCTTGGAGCTTAAACATGAAAGGGAAATGAAAACAAAATGGACTGAATTAAGAACACTCAGATTTTTCTCTGGGTTCCACTACTGGTTGGTTGAATGGCCTTGGAAAGTCACTAATCATCATATTTCCCATCTACAAAATGAAAAGTTCAACCAATTCTCTTTCAGGCTTATAATATGATGGATTTAAGATAGCTTTTACTTTATTACCACAAATGTATTCTATGCTTTCCTGTCTCTTTGGTTTTTAAAAATGTATTTCTATTTTTTACCCTTATGCTCTTCCCTATATAGAGAATTTCCTTCCCAGGGAATGTGGACATCTTTCACTTGTCTATATTATTCCAGTATTTTAAAGCCAGTATCGAATATATCCTGATTTCCCACAGAGTTCTTCAGGATCCTTTTATCTTGATATAATTTCTCCTATTTTGAATAGCAACTCAAAACAAAAATGCCCAGGAAAAATCTGAACAATAATCATGTGACTCTATATGAACATAATTGTAAAATTTTATTAGAGATATTATGAAATGAAATTTTGTATAAATGAAGAGAACTATCAGACCAGTGTTATAAAACTGTAGAATTTTTCTCAAATATATGAATATATTTAATAGAATTCTAATCTAAATAATGTGGCAATTACTTTTGTAACCCAGTGAAGTGATTTTAGGGGGAAGGCAATGGCACCCCACTCCAGTACTCTTGCCTGGAAAATCCCACGGACGGAGGAGCCTGGTAGGCTGCAGTCCATGGGATCGCTAAGAATTGGACACGACTGAACGACTTCACTTTCACTTTTCACTTTCATGCATTGGAGAAGGAAATGGCAACCCACTCCAGTGTTCTTGCCTGGAGAATCCCAGGGACGGGGGAGCCTGGTGGGCTGCCATCTATGGGGTCGCACAGAGTTGGACACGACTGAAGCGACTTAGCAGCAGCAGCAGCAGCAGCAGCAGAAGTGATTTTAAACTTATCTAAAAATTTCAAGCAAGAGTGTTAAAAAATAAATCCCAACAAAACCAAAAAATACTTTGAAAGGTAAGAGCCCTGTAAGGGGAACTTGCTGTGACAGATGTTTATATCTATCTATCTATCTATATATGCTGCTAAGTTGCTTCAGTCGTGTCCGACTCTGTGCGACCCCATAGACGGCAGCCCACCAGGCTCCCCCATCCCTGGGATTCTCCAGGCAAGAACACTGGAGTGGGTTGCTATTTCCTTCTCCAATGCATGAAAGTGAAAAGTGAAAGTGAAGTCGCTCAGTTGTGTCTGACTCTTCACCACCCCATGGACCCATGGGATTTGCCAGGCAAGAGTACTGGAGTGGGGTGCCATTGCCTTCTCCATATATATATATATATATATATATATATATATATATATATATACACACATAAAACTTATTATATCAGTGTAGAACTAGTGTAAGAATTGATAAATTGGTTTTTTAAAATAGTATAGCTCTAAGGGCTTCCTTGATGGCTCAGTAGGTAAAGAATTTGCCTGCCAATGCAGGAGACCCAGATTTGATCCCTGCATCAGGAAGATTCCCTGGAGTAGGAAATGGCAACCCACTCCAGTGTTCTTGCCTGAGAAATCCCATGGACAGAGGAGGCTGGTGGGATACAGTCCATAGAATCACAAAGCAGTTGGACATGACTTAGTGACTAAATAATAACAAATAGTTCTAAATCATACACTTATGATTTATATGTATATGTAAAAACTTAATACAAGGAAAGAAGCATTCCATATATCACTGCTGCTAAGATGCCTTCACTGACCTCAGAATAAATTAGATTCCCCTTGACAGTGTCCTCATAGTATTTCCAGTATAATTACAATTGTTTTTTTTGGTATTTGTCAGCTCAGTGAGACTAATGACCATGTCTTCTTTGTCCAAACCTATATAATCAGCTCCTAGTACAGTACCTGGTTTACAGTAGAAAATAAGTATTTGTGTTATTGAAGCAAATTGCAGGGGAGAGAATTGCTTTTCAATAACTGTTGATGTTTGGGAAATGAGCATTTGGGAGAATTTAAATTCAGTTCAGTTCAATTCACTCTCTCAGTCGTGTCTGACTCTTTGTGACCCCATGGACTGCAACACGCCAGGCCTCCCTGTCCATCACCAACTCCCAGAGTTTACTCAAACTCATGTCCATTGAGTTGGTGATGCCATCCAACCATCTCATCCTCTGTCATCCCCATGTTTACTTAATACCATTCTTCATTTTGAATTCAGATGAATTATGGGAATAATGAATCAAATGTCATCACAAATGTCTAGAAGAAATAATAAATTAATATGTATCTTTTTTTGGAAAACAACAAAAAATTAACTTGAGCGTAAGCCCTGTGGAAAATTCACAAATGGAAAGTTTGCTAGACTTGACATAAGAAATGAAATAGTTTGAAAAATCTTAAACAATGTATAAAACTTAAAGGGGATCAGTCCTGCTAAATACAGCAAAATGCTGTGCTTTTATTTATAAAGAACTTTCCCAACTCTAGGAGAACCTATACAATAATAAGATGTATCAAGGCTATGAACATGCAATTTACAAAAGAAATAGAAAAGGCTTATCTCAAAGTTCAAATTTGCTATTCATCACAGAAATCCAAATTAAAAAGAAAAAACAGGGTATCACATTTTAATATATCGAAGTAGAAAAACTTTAGAAAGAGAGCTATCAAGAAATTAAATTTTTACCAGTAGATTATTTCTTTAGGGCCTCTGGGCTCTGACCATCCAAGCAACTCCATTCCAGGACAGGGATCAGAGTGTTGCTGAAACATGGAGGCTGGAGTCAGAGATAACCCCATGGAGGAAGTCATGAATGACAAGACGTGATTGGAGGCCCTGCTCAAATTCATTCAGCCTTTGTTTTAATGCCTTGAGGGTCCTTGGAAGCCCCACTGAATAGCCAGAATGAAGGAGACTCTACTGCCTTTGACACCTGGCTTCCAAGAGAAAGAATAGAGATATTTCTAAAGCTGGGATGAAACATTGGTTTTGAAATCTGCTGACTGTGTGCTTTCCCTCACTTCCTGTCTCTTGGATTATTTTTCGTGTGAGGATTATTGACCAGAAAAATTCCTCTTCACTTTCCCCTGCTTCCTTTCCCTATTACACACAGAGAAGGGAGACTGGAACCCCAAAACTGTAACGGGAGGCTTGTGTGATTCCCCGTGTCTGTCATTCCCCAGTCTCGCGTGATTCCTCATAGGTTACGGCAAAGAGCCAGAAGAGCTGGTGAGGTTTGGCACAATGTTTCCAGGCTTTCGAAGAACAAAGCTTGACCCTAGGCAGAATAAAAATGTAGTGCCTAAAGTTCCTCCCTCTCCAGGTGGCCCCACATACTGAAAGAAACAGTCAGAACTGAAGAGATGGGCAGAAATGGTGGAGGCTGTGAGAAGTGGGAAGTGGAGATATCAAGCCTGCTCCAAAGGAGGCAGCTGGGCTGAGTTCAAGCTGATGCTGAAGAAAATCCAGGCTCATTGATGTACGCCTTCTGAATGTTCAAAAGAAGTTGGAGATTTGGATCTTTAAATATTGGTAACTAATCAAAAAACACAAACCAGACCAAACAAAGCCAAAACACAACCTTGTGTTCCAGCAGCGCTCAGTTTTAACAAAGGCTACTGGCCTCCAGGCTGTAAACTCTGGATTAGACCAGGTTGTCTCAAAGGAAAATTCTTACAAGAGGGAGCCAGGGGGCAAAATCTCTCTCTGCAGAAGAGGGCAGTTTTCCCAAGAAGGGAAAGCTGGAGTGGAGCGTTTATGAGACCACTTCCCTGGAGAAGGCTTGCAGGACTGTGTGTAGACTTGCCTTCTCTCATGAGGTGCAAGGCAAAGTCCATGCTCTGTTGCATTATGCTGATCTACAGAGGTGGGTGTACCCTTCAGCCAAGTACTTTGTGGATGAACACGTGGGGCTGGTAGAAAACTGGAAGGAGCAGGGTGCACTAGAAGGAACAGGATGCTTTGGCCTCTGTGTAAATTTCCTAGGGCTCTTGCAACAAATTCTCACAAACTTGGCTTGAAACAACAGAAATCTATTTTCTTAGTGTTCTAGAAGCTGAAAGTCCTGAATGGTTGAATGGTTTTGTGGGCCTGAAAAATCAAAGTATGGACAGAATTGATTCCTTCTGGAGGCTCCAGAGGAGGTTCCAGTCTCTTTCAGCTTCTAGTGGCTGTTGGCATGCCTTGGCTTCTGGCTGCATCACTCTAATCTCTGCTTCCATCATCACATCACCTTCTCCTCTTTTATGGTCAAATTTCCCCCTATCTCCTTCTTATCAGGGCATTTTTGATTCTGTTTCCCAGATAATTCAGGATCATCTCCCCGTTTCAAGATGCTTCACTTAATCATGTTTGCAAAGCCCCCTTTGCCCTGTAACATCTACAGGTTCACAGATCAGAATCTGGATATCTTTGGGAGGCATTATTTGGTCTACCACAAAATCAATTTTCCTTCTAGACTCTGATGAAGACAGATGGTGTCCTTCAGGAGGACATGGATGCGTATCAGCTATGGCTAATGGCAAACATAGAGAAACTCACAGCTTAAGGGCCAGACACGACCTTAGGAATGAGAATATGTGCAATAATCTCTGCAAAGGCCCCATCTTGAAAAAAACATATATGAGAAAATGATCCAGTCATACCTGGTCACAGTATGGATTTCTGTATGCCCCAGGACAGCACCATGTTTTGAAATATATTTTATTGAGTATTGTTGATTTACAATATTGTGTTAGTTTCAGGTATACAGCAAAGTGATCCAGATATATGTATATATATACACACACACATATATATATGTGCATTTCCAATTATTTTCTCTTATAGATTATTATAAGATATTGATTATAGTTTCCTGTGTTGTATAGTAAATCCTTGTTGCTTATCTATTTTATATATAGTAGTTTGTATCTATTAATCCCAAACTCCTAATTTTCCCTCCCCTCTTTCTTCCCCTTGGATAACCATAAGTTTGTTTTCTGTGTCTAAGAGTCTGTTTCTGTTTTGTCTATAGATTCATTTGTACTATTTTTTAGATTCCATAGAAGTGATATCATACGGTACTTCCTCTGTCTGACTTACTTCACTTCGTATGACATTCTCTAGGCCCATCCATGTTGCTGCAATGGCATTATTTCATTTTTATGGCCGAGTAATATTCCATTATATACATATACAAATGCACCACATCTTGTTAAACCAATTATCTATTAATGGGCATTGGGCTTGTTTCCACAGGACAACATTTTTATTTTCTCAAGCTGATGTACAGTGAACATTAGAAAAATAATGTCCTGGTTTTTCTTAGTTAAAAGCCTTTCAGTGTCCTACTTGTTCCCTCCAGAGACACCTTACCTCCACCCCCAGCCTCTGGCAAACTGGTTTCTGCTGTTTGAATTTTCACATACAAATATTTCCTGACTGTCATGGTTGTTTTACTATCTGGGCCAGCTGGTTGTATAAAAATCCTCTTGTATGTCCATGTCAGCTGTGGAAAAATGTCTGTTTCCTCCCCTCCATCCCTCTGATCCTTTTCTATGTTTTTAATTTAATGTCCACGTCCAGTGCATCTCAATTTTTGACCTGATGCTGGTGAATCCTCTTCCTCTTCCTCTCTTCCTCTCCAACATTAGCTTTTGGGTTTGTGAATATCCTGCGGGGGCTGCTTTCTGTCTCATCTGTGACAATGGAGCAGCTCCTGACACTTGGCACTTGAGGCTTCATGTCACTGCTCCGTACAATTTGCCTTTGGAGTTATTCCTGCCCTGTTGGTAAGTGTGTCTGAGCATAAAAATATGAGCATGTGTTCATTCAGTGTTTACTCAACAGATGTTTGTGAAACATTGCCAGAGGCTTGGCAACTTACTTGTCCTTAAGGGAACAGAGATGGATGAGGCATGAAGTTTATAAGCTAAAATTAAGTCACTAACATTTATTGAGCATTTATTTATTTTCATCCCCATTCATAGCTGAGAAAGAGAAGCACTTGTTAAGTTCACACCCCTTGGAGGTGGGATTGCTGGGGCTGTGACCTAAGTGATCTGACCTCAGGTCCCTGCTACCAACAAGAGCTCAGCTCTGACCCCAGAATGCAGTGTGACTCGGGGCATGTTTTCCTGATTCTGGTGTGTATCCCAAGTTCAGTAGCTTTCCTGGAAATGAAAAGGGGTTCTTGGAAAGTAGGACAAAGAGAACCAGTTGCTGTCATATGCATCGCTTTGAAGAGTCAAAATTTCTGCATTTCTTTTGGAAAGCAGTCTGGCAGGACACATCAAGATACTTTAAAACTTTCAATTTAATTGTAGCTCTTCTGGGAATTTACTCTGAGGAAGGAACTGAAAATATGGGAAAAGCTTTACTCCTGGAGATGATCATTAAAACACTACAAAGACAGGTAGAAAATATTCTTACACTGTATTCAGATGTGCAGAGGAAACTTTCCTTTATGTTTTCCTGTAATTAACCTAATCCTTCCCAGGACACTCATCCTACTATTCCCACCATCCCCATCCCCTCCACCCACGGGAAATCTTCAGTCGTGTTGGACTGTTTGCAACCCTATGGACCGTAGCCCACCAGGCTCCTCTGCTATGGGATTCTCCAGGCAAGAATACTGGAGTGGGTTGCCACGCCCTCCTCCAGGGAATCTTCCCAACCTGGGGATTGAACCTGCATCTCTTTTGTCTCCTGCATTGGCAGGTGGGTTCTTTACCACTAGTACCACCTGCGAAGCCTACTCTCATCTGGTTAGTTTAGCTCAACTCTTTTGGAGTAAATTCTCACATTCTTTCCCCACCCTCTGGTCCACACCAAGATGGCATGTGGGCTTGTGTGTGGAGGTATATGAATGTGACCTCATGGTGGTAGGAGGACTGGGGCCTTAGGAGCGCACGCACAAGTTTTTGGTCTGTCTGCTGCCTCCCCTGGCCCCTGGGGTGATGGCGTCTTTCCCCGCGTATTCTTCTGTCGTTTGATGTAGACGTTTGGGGCAATTGAGTTTATGGTGGGCTCTTCGTGCTGGGTCAGGGCCGGTGTCTGAATTAGTCCCAACTCAGGCCAGGCTGGAGCTGAGGAGATCTGAGGTCTAGTGGTGACCCCCATCCAGTCCTACGTCTGGGTGGCTTGCGCTGTACTCTTTGCTGCTTACTGGAGGGAGTGGTGGGAAGAACAGGAGAGTTCTACATAACATCCCTACAAGAAGAAAACTAAAAGAGTAGCTTATACCAAGAAGGGTGGAAACACTAATACATCAGTAACAGGTGAAGTTGTTGCTGTTATTCAGTCACCAAGTCGTGTCTGACTCTGTGACCTCATGGACTGTAGCATGCCAGCCCTTCCTGTCCCTCACCATCTCCTGGAGTTTACCTAAGTTCATATCCATTGAATTGGTGATGCCATACAACCATCTAATCCTCTGTTGCCGTCTTCTCCTTCTGCTCTCAATCTTTCCCAGCATTAGGGTCTTTCCAGCGAATTATTATGCCTGAAGAATTATGGACAGAGGCCCATAATATTGTACAGGAGGCACTGACCAAACAGATGAACACAGTAAAATTTTACCAAAGCTAAGTATTAAATAGGGAAAAAAATGAACTGGCTCTTGGGTATAAAAATAAAGGGATATCCTAACATATTGGTAGCTGGATCAAACTAGGTATGTATCTGTATACCCCTTAAGTGAATTTTAAATGCAGTAAAAACATTTGAAACACTGAGGGAAAAAAGAAGGTCACCTAGCTTTGTTTGAGGATACTCGTGAAGCTGCCCACTCCAAGTTTCAACAGCCTCTCTGCTTCCGAGGGGGCCTTTGCTCTTCACATGGAAATGCTAACCTAGGCTGTCTCTGCCTGACCCCTGGGCTGTCCCAGGTTATGGTGGCTCAGCAGTACAGAATCTGCCTGCCAGTACAGGAGACAAGGGTTTGATCTCAGGGTGGGGAAGATCCTCTGGAGAAGTAAATGGCAACTCACTCCAGTATTTGTGCTTGGGAAATCCCATGGACACAGAAGCCTGGTCAGTCCCTGGGGTCTCGAAAGAGTGAGACACAACCAAGCAACTGAACACGCACACATCCACCAAAGAACCATCCAGTGTCATTGGGAAGCCAAGTCAAAGTTCTTCCTGGGGTGAGATTATGGTGCTTTTACTCTTGACCCTTCCAATTTTTGACCTCAATCCTTTTATACATCATTCTTCTTTTAAAGAAGAAGATGACTTTTAAATTATGGCCCACCAAAGAATCTCATTTGCATCTCTAATTAAAGGGGAGCTGTTTCTGAAGTAATGATTATTTCTAAGTACAAGAAGTCAAGTTCCTTAGAAGAACTCTTAATGCATGTTGTTGAGGCCACACTGAGCATAACAGTCATCATGGGACATCAAAGAGACATGACCTGTTATCACACCTTGATTATCTCAGCCACACCTTCTGCCCTCTTCCTCCCTTGGAGGAAGATCCACTGTCCCTCCAGTAAAATTAGAAAACAGAGTTCATGTGTGAAAGTGAAGCACTGAGAGACCATCACCAACAGACTCTGTTCTGCTGCCCTTGTCTGGAGTGCTTGCTTTATGAAGAGTTGAGATCTTCAGCATTTTGAGAAACAGTGTTGCAAGGCTGATGGAGAAAGGATGGTTGAAGGTGCAGAGCATGGGGTCAGTTGGCTAGGGAAGGGTGGATTTAGGGTCTGGTCAGCAGAGTGAGCAGTTCCATGACTAACATCATTCAGTTCAGTTCAGTTGCTCAGTCGTACCCAACTCTTTGAGATCCCATGAACCGCAGCATGCCAGGCCTCCCTGTCCATCACCAACTCCCGGAGTCCACCCAAACCCATGTCCATTGTGTTGGTGATGCCATCCAACCATCTCATCTTCTGTTGTCCCCTTCTCCTTCTGCCCTCAATCTTTCCCAGCATCAGGGTCTTTTCAAATGAGTCAGCTCTTCACATCAGATGGCCAAAGTATTGGACTTTCAAGCTTCAACAACAGGCCCTCCAATGAACACCCAGGACTGGTCTCCTTTAGGATACACTGGTTGGATCTCCTTGCAGTCCAAGGGACTCTCAAGAGTCTTCTCCAACACCACAGTTCAAAAGCATCAATCCTTCAGTGCTCAGCTTTCTTTATAGTCCAACTCTCTCATCCATACATGACCACTGGAAAAACCATAGCCTTGGCTAGATGGACCATTTATGTCTCTGCTTTTTAATATGCTGTCTAGGTTGGTCATAACTTTCCTTCCAAGGAGCAAGCATCTTTTAATTTCATGGCTGCAATCACCATCCACAGTGATTTTGGAGCCCAGAAAAATACAGTCAGCCATTGTTTACACTGTTTCCCCATCTATTTGCCATGAAGTGATGGGACCAGATGCTAAGATCTTAGTTTTCTGAATGTTGAGCTTTAAGCCAACTTTTTCACTCTCCTCTTTCAGTTTCATCAAAAGGCTCTTTAGTTTTTCTTCACTTTCTGCCATAAGGGTGGTATCATCTGCATATCTGAGGTTACTGATATTTCTCCAGGCAATCTTGATTCCAGCTTGTGCTTCTTCCAGCCCAGCATTTCTCATGATGTACTCTGCATATAAGTTAAATAAGCAGGGTGACAATATACAGCCCTGACGTACTCCTTTTCCTCTTTGGAACCAGTCTGTTGTTCCATGTCCAGTTCTAACTGTTGTTTCCTGACCTGTACACAGGTTTCTCAATATCATTCAGGTCCTGCTGAAAATAGAACTAAATATTCATATATTTACCTTTTTAAAGAAATATGTATTTATTTGGCTCTGCACTTGGTCTGCATCATGTGGCAATCTTTTAGTTGTGGCATGTGGGATCTAGTCCTCTGACAAGGCATTGAACTCAGGCCCCCTGCATGAGGAGCATAGATAAAGCCTTAGCCCCTGGACCAACAGGGGAATCCTATATATTTACCTCCTTATCTGTATTTATTGGGTCCTTCATTTATGGATTCCAGTGCTTTTTCACAGGCTTACCATTTCTTGAATTTAACTCAGTGACAGCATTGAAAAACTGTTTGGCAGAAAATGACTATAATATGTTTTGCAGACATCAGAAATACCCTGAGGAGAAAGTTAATGGGTGAGAACTTAATAAGTCTTTTTTGCGAAGACTAAGATGTGGAATATATTTTATCATAACAGTTTTCAACAAAGCCCCTGGAGGTTGTTTTTATGTGGGTAAAAGTTTTTCATTAAACTAGAAATCTTTTATTTTTTAATTTGGAACATTTTTGCCTTAAATATTTTTGTACTCGAAGGAAACCTCAGGCCAAACTCCTCCCATCTCATGTGGTCCCTCAATTATATTGGTTAATCTTGGTTGTAGACACACATGGGCAAGCATTACCAAAGATTCCTTTTATTTTTCATGAGGATTTTCCTTTGGGGAGGAAAGGAAATTGTACTTCTATTAAGTACAAATGTTTTTAAAAGATACAGAGGGACAGTAGTCCTGCTAAGTGACCCCAGGGACTTCTTCCTATAGTTACAGTTTAAGCAAATCAGGATAAGATTTAGGGGATGATGGTGGTGGTGGTGGTGGTGGGGTGTGTGTGTGTGTGTGTGTGTGTGTGTGTTGGACATGTAAATGAGCATAATCAGACCAAAGTTTCCATTAAGGATAAACTTGGAGGGTGGGGGGAGGTCATTCCATAATGTCCTTAAGAATCATTTCACAGACACACCAGCACTTATAAATTCCCTTACGACTTCCTTTACAGTGACATCTCTAAGTCTTTCATTTTTGACTTAAATGACACACAATTCAAGTTTATTAATTAATTTTTGGTCATGACATTTTTTTCTCACTTGACACTATCAAGTTAAAATTCTTGCATTTAAGAATATAAATGCTTCTGATACGTAAAACCCAACAGTGAAGTGCCTGTTCTTTATTATTCCAATAAATAATTGTAATCAGTTTGGAGAAAGGGGGTTCTGGGGTCAACTCCCTGCTCAATCTCTAGTTAACTGTGATTTTAAGAAATCCCTTTAGATTTTGGTTTCCTTAACAGTCTGCTTCTGAGAATTTCTTAATGAAAAGCTAAAAAAAAAAAAAAAGCTTTGGAAAAAAAAGTGCTGAGTCACTTTTAGATAGCAAGAATGGTCTGTCAAGATTAGGCACCAGCTTGAATCTGCATGGTAAGCACTAACTGCTTTCATATGTAGTGTCCTGTGTTTGGAGAGACGCTAGTGGCAAGAGCAGAGGAAACAAAATTGAAGCTGACACCAGTATCTGTCACTTCAACATCTCTTTCTGAGGAAGAATAGAGGTGCATGGAGGGTGATGTCTCTCCCTTGAACCCTAGTGATGTGATTCACAAACTATAATGTGCAAAAGCACTCCTCTAGAAACCTTGATAAAAGCTATATTCTCAGGCCTCATACTCCAGAAATTCAAAGTTGCTGAATCTGAGGCATGGCTGGAGAATCTGCCTTCAGCAAGTCCCTGCTGCTGCTGCTGCTGCTAAGTCGCTTCAGTGGTGTCCGACTCTGCGCGACCCCATAGACGGCAGCCCACCAGGCTCCTCCATCCATGGGATTTTCCAGGCAAGACTACTGGAGTGGGGTGCCATTGCTTTCTCTGCAGCAAGTCCTGAAGTAATTTTAATGTGGGTGGTTTGGAGACCACACTTTGATAAACATTGATGGAGGAGTTCATAATTCCTAGAGGCAGGGCTGATGCCAGACCTGATTTCTCTAGATGGAAGAAGTAGAGATCTTTCCCTCACTGTTTCTTGGGATAGGTGGGTTTGGTCTGGTGCTGAACTCATAGCTGATACTACCAAATTCTTTGTGATCTCAATTGAACAGCATGATTGAAACCAATTGTCTTATCTCTGGTCTTAGAATATGGAGACCACTGTCATGGCTCAGAAGCCTAAAGAGAGTGTGGATGACATGAACTGAAAAGATCACAGAAGTTTAACATTGGTTAAAGGCTGTAGTTATAAGATCATAGAGAATGACAGTTGTCAGGAAGGTCTCTGTAGAGAATTTGAAAGAAGAATGCTTAAGTGAGTTTTAAGCTATATATAGCTAAGGGCAGGGAAATTAGTTTTGGAGAACAGTATCTTCAGGAGAATCATATCTCTATTTTGCGAGGATTCTATATATAAATTTATCTATCTATCATCTATTTATCTACATACACAGCTATGTAACACACACGTGCACATGCACACACACACACACACACACACACACACATACACACAGAAATGTGAGAAATGTGTTTGACCAGAGGATAAAAACCAAATCTTTGTTTCTGTTTCAAAGATTTGTGGCAGCAGAAACATTTGGGGCAAGCACATTCATTTGACTAATGAATGTGCTTCTTCTCATTTTTAATGTATACATCTCTGATTTTCTTACAGTGCCAGCTGGCTCATTAGGAAGATGGTGGTAATGAAAAAAATTCAAGATATACCATATATATATATATATATATATTTTACTCACTTAGCTTTTTGGTTGGGGGCTGACATGTCAATTCATCAAACATTTACTGCATTCAGAGTTAATTTCTATTTCAACAGGAAAAGTTCAGATCTGTAGAGGACTTTGACTAGGGGAGAGAGACTTCCACATTTGTCTTTGGAGCCCTGAGACAACAAGTCTTGGGAAAATGAAGAGATCTGAGGAATCTGTGTCTCGTGTGTATGCATAAGTTTATCTATCTGGGCAACCCCAGATATGAGCTAGACTGTATTTGAAGACTGGCACGAATAATAACTCAGACTGAGCTCAGAGTGGCTTTCATTTCACTTTACTGCTAAATCAGCAAATAAGTAGTACAAACGATGTATATACTATATAATGATATTAGTAAGGAGATGGGTCATTTCAGTGTCTCTTCCGTTCCTTCTGGAGACAAGCCTGAAATGAGGTGGTCAATGCTCTATATGAGATGAGAACCTGCCAGATTGGAGGAGCTTCGAGCTATTGCCTGGATG
Organism: Bos grunniens; assembly: GCF_055505025.1. Classification (NCBI taxonomy): domain Eukaryota; kingdom Metazoa; phylum Chordata; class Mammalia; order Artiodactyla; family Bovidae; genus Bos; species Bos grunniens. The sequence continues at coordinate 55,374,062 of NC_141180.1, forward strand.
CATTTTGCACCACAGTGTTTGCAAGAATCTACCTATTACCATCTGTATAGTCAAAGCCACGGTTTTTCCAGTCATGTATGGATGTGAGAGCTGGACAATAAAAAAGGCTGAGTGCTGAAGAATTGATGCTTTTGAACTGTGGTGTTGGAGAAGACGCTTGAGAGTCCCTTAGACTGCAAGGAGATCAAACCAGTCAATTCTAAAGGAAGTTGATCCTGAATATTCATTGGACGGACTGATGCTAAAGTTGAAGCTCCAAAACTTTGGCCACCTGATTCAAAGAGCCGACTCATTGGAAAAGACCCTGATGCTGAAAAAGGCTTAAGGCAGGAGGAGAAGGGGACAACAGAGGATGAGCTGGTTGGATGGCATCACTGCCTTAATGGACATGAGTTAGAGCAAGCTTCGGGAGATGGTGAAAGACAGGAAAGCCTGGTGTGTTGAAGTCCGTGGGGTCGCAAAGAGTCAAACGGGACTGAGCAACTGAACAACAGCCTACTATAATTGTCCTCCCCCCATCTCCCCAGGTACATAATTCCTTTTTCTATTTCCTGCTTCCCAGGATAGGCAGGTTGTAAATGGCCACCTTCTCACTGTGCCGTCACATGGCAGGGAGAGAGAGAGAGAGAGAGCTGGTAATTCTGCTTCTTTTTAGCCCTAATAGATTAGGGCTCCATCCTATGACCTCAACTAACTCTTATCAGGTCCTTATAGGCCCTATATCCCAATAGTCACATTGGTGGTTAGGGCCTCAACTTATGAATTGGAGGGGGGCAAACATTCAGTTTATAACAGAGACTGCATAATTGTAAAATAATTGCAATTAAAATGTTTTCAAAAAAACTAATGAAAAAGGTTGATAGTATGTTTGAAAACATTAGGGAATTTCAGCAGAGAGGAGGAAACTAGAAGAAATTATCAAATGCAAATGCCAGGTATACAATGACTACATCAGAGACGAAGAATTTCTTTGACTGGATCATCCATAGAGCTGATAGAGCTGAGGAAACAAACATTGACTTTGACAATAAATCAATGGACATTATTTAAAGTTAAGTATAAAGATAATTAAGAGTATATGTCTGTGTATGTGTATGTGGAGGGGGGCCTTCATATCCCCAAAAGCTGTGGAACAATATCAAATGCTCTATGGTGTAGATACTTAGAATCCTAGAAGAAGAAGGGATGTGAGTGCAGAAATAATGGATGAGAATTTTCCCCCAATAATGAAATACATCAAACCAAACATCCAAGAATCCCAGAGAACCCTAAGCAGAATAAAACCACAAACAAACACCTGTCACATCACAGTTGACCTTCTGAAAATCTTAAAGAAAGAGAAAGAGAAAATCTTGAAGAAAGCCAGAGATAAAGGCACATTTTGTGTACAGGAAACACAAAGAATTAGAGCAGACTTCTTTTCAGAAATTCAATCCAAAAGACAATGGAAGAATATTTTTCAAATGATAACACACAAATCAAGTGAAAACTAAAGCCTGAGTTCTAGGATCAGTGAAAATATCCTAAAAAATGAAGGCAAAAAATATTTTTTCAGACAAACTAAAGATGAGAGAATTTACTGCCAGAAGTATTGTGGTAAAAGAACTGTTAAAGGAAGTTTTTCAGGAAAAAGAAAAGTGACAGAGAAAAACTTGAGTAAATACAAAGAATTCAGAAGTGGTGAAAATGATGGCTAATGACTACAGCTGAGTTCCCCATCCTGGTGACTGCTCTTGGCTAAAGACAGACACTTCTTGGGAGGTTTCCCATCTTTTGGGCAGCCTAGTCAATGACTGCCAGTATAGGAGCTTACTAACCTCATCCCCTTCCCCAGTGAAAAGAAGTTTTGCCAGACAATCCTAGTTTTGGAACTTCCTGTGAAATTGTTTGAGACCTTTGTTTAAAGTGCGTTAAAGTGCAAAAGTTGGCTTAAAGCTCAACTTTCAGAAAACAAAGATCATGACATCTGGGCCCATCACTTCACGGCAAATAGATGGAGAAACAGTGGAAACAGCAGCAGACTTTATTTTTGGGGGCTCCAAAATCACTGCAGATGGTGACTGCAGCCATGGAATTAAAAGACGCTTACTCCTTGGAAGAAAAGTTATGACCATCCTAGCTGCTACTGCTAAGTCGCTTCAGCCATGTCCGACTCTGTGCGACCCCATAGACGGCAGCCCACGAGGCTCCCCTGTCCCTGGGATTCTCCAGGCAAGAGCACTGCAGTGGGTTGCCATTTCCTTCTCCAATGCAGGAAAGTGAAAAGTGAAAGTGAAGTCGCGGAGTCTTGTCCGACTCTTAGCGACCCCATGGACTGCCTAGACAGCATATTAAAAAGCACAGACATTACTTTGCCAACAAAGGTCCGTCTAGTTAAGGCTATGGTTTTCCAGTAGTCATGTATGGATGTGAGAAAGAAAGCTGAGCACTGAAGAATTGATGCTTTTGAACTGTGATGTTGGAGAAGACTCTTGAGAGTTCCTTGGACTGCAAGGAGATCCAACCAGTCCATCCTAAAGGAAATCAGTCCTGAATATTCATTGAAGGGACTGATGTTGAAGCTGAAGCTCCAATACTTTGGCCACCTGATACGAAGAGCTGACTCATTTGAAAAGACCCTGATGCTGGGAAAGATTGAAGGTGGGAAGAGAAGGGGTCGACAGAGGATGAGATGGTTGGATGGCATCACTGACTCAATGGACATGCGTTTGGGTAAACTCTGGGAGTTGGTGATGGACAGGGAGGCCTAGTGTGCTGTAGTCCATGGGGCCTCAAAGAGTCAGACATGACTGAGCAACTGAACTGAACTGAACTGAAAGTTCAATCTCCCTCTCTCTCTCTCTCTCTCTCTCTCTCTCGCTTTCCTCAGTCTTGCTTCCTTACCCACCCCCAGGACTTATTGATCCAGAAAGAACTCCCCAGTAAACTTCCTGCTGGTAATCTTCATCTCGAGTCTGTTTTCCAGGGACCTGCAGACACACACTAAAGACCTGAGAGTAATTCTGATGAAGTGAGAGGCTCACTAGGCTTACCCGCATGTTTGTGTGCATGTCAGTTGTGTGGTCATGTCTGATTCTTTGTGACCCTATGGACTGTTGCCTGCCAGGCATCTCTGTCCATGGGGTTTCCCAGGCAAGAATACTGGAGTGGGTTGCCATTTCCTCCTCCAGAAGATCTTCCTGACCCAGGGATTGAATCCATGTCTCTTGTGCTGGCAGGTGGATTCTTTACCACTGAGCCACCAGGGAATCCCACTCCCCCCAGCAGCTTGTTCATTTGATTTAATGACCTCAGTACATACTTGCTTCTCTTTAAGAAATCCTGATAAGTAAATTCAGGCTTCTACATCAAATGAATGGGGATATGGCAGTTTACATTTAAAAAGAGATCTTAATTTTATGTAAGGAGCTTGTAAAGAACATTTGGTATACAGTTTGGTTTAGAATTCCATGAACATCCAACTTTTCAAGAGTACTTCTATTACGAGAAAAAAATTCACCTGTACTAATTCAATAGTAGTGATAAAACTATTTATTCAATTTTCATTTTTAAATGAAGCAGTTGAATTTTCACACTCAGATAATATTTCTTGCCTCTATGTGCACCTTATCTTGACATGGGGGAAGATGAGTGTCTTTGGAAAGGAAACAACCCTATAGGCTTAGCAGAAATAGCATTCTTCCTGACACAGATATTACCTTTTGGGATTCTAAGCAAGACAGTTTCAGACTTTGGGGATGGCTGTCCAGAAACCAGCTCAGTTTCAGATGTGTACCTGATCTGACTTCTCTGCTGTTCTAATCAGATGTTCTCAGTAAGTACTACCATGAGAAAAGACACATATTGCAAATTGATTCTAACTTACTTTTCAAGTGTTCTGTTAGTTTTTAGCTTTACTTAAAGTCATTAAATGACACTGAGACATGACTCTCTATTGAGCAAAGGAAGATAAGATGGCAAGTCAAGTTGGAAAGAACTGTGAGAGTTTGGGAGGTCCCAGTGGGTGGCCACTTTCACAGCCCCTTGATCAAACACTGGCTCATCTCTTCTGGGGAAGGTCACCAAGAGGGCCCCTCAAACCTGTGTAAGGGTAAAGGAGGACACCAGCTGGCTCAGTGCTGATGGCCAGTTGAACTGGGACTGCTTGCATCCAGCTAGCCAGAATATGCTTCATCTTCACCAAAGGATTAGGCACTTTTCTTTGTAGCTAATCCAAATGATGGTCTCAGGCATCAGAAAGTAAGGAGGTGCAGAGCGTATCTTATACCTGTGAGGGGGGCTGATATGATGCTCAGTATGACATAACTCACACATGCAAATAAATGCTGTTCCCTAAGGAAGCATGTGGAGAAGGCAATGGCAACCCACTCCAGTACTCTTGCCTGGCAAGTCCCATGGACGGAGGAGCCTGGTGGGCTGCACTTCCATGGGGTCGCTAGGAGTTGGACACGATTGAGTGACTTCACATTCACTTACTTCACTTTCACTTTTCACTTTCATGCATTGGAGAAGGAAATGGCAACCCACTCCAGTGTTCTTGCCTGGAGAACCCCAGGGATGGGGGAGCCTAGTGAGCTGCTGTCTCTGGGGTCGCACAGAGTCAGACACGACTGAAGCGACTTAGCAGCAGCAGCAGCAAGGAAGCATGTATTTACTCAAGGTGTATAGAGCAAAGCATATAGTAAGCACTCAATAAATACTTACTGAATGAATGAGAAGTTGAGAATGAATGAGAAATTTCCTAAAACTATTTTGGAAATAACTTTTTTGTTTTTTTTTTCTTTTTTTTAATATTGGGAATTAATTTTTAAGATTGCTTCCATAAAGGTAGAAAAAAATCTTTCTCTTGTTTTTCTTTTCCTTTTTACTTTACTTTTATTCTAGAATAAAAACTCTATGAGAATTAAAACCTAATATAGTATTGTTGTGTCCTTAAGGAACTTAACACAATGATTATATTCTTTAATTACCTATCATTTGCCAGGAGCTGGGCTGGTAGAAAAGAGTATAAAGATAGAAATACAGATGTTTCCTATCTTTTAAAAAATGTTTATTTATTTGGCTGTACCAGGTCTTAGTTGCAGCATGTGGGGTCTAGTTCCCTGACCAGAGATCAAACCCAGGTCCCCTGCATTGGGAGCACAGAGTCTTAGCCACTGGGCCACCAAGGAAGTCTCTGGATATTTCCTATCTTAAGATTCAAGACCAACACACTTAGACCAGCAAAGGGCAGTAGACATCAATGGGTAATAGACATTAATGGGTAATTTCACCAAATCAAATTCTGAGTCTTAATTCAGAGATATGAGCCAAACATTAAGTATAAGTTTGGCATGTGTGTGCATATGCACACACATACACACATGCACACACATCTATCATTTCAAATGCCTTCTACTCTTCTCATGCTACATCCCTCATTCCTATCACTAAGCTGTTTGCATAGTAAGTTTCCAGTACATCTTTGCTGATTGGATCACATGATCAAAATGCTCTTTTTGAAAAGTTATTTTGTGTATGATGGATTTAAAATATAGTACTGGTGTCTAGAGACATCTCTCTACAGCTAATGTCTTCACATGCAAAGTAAAGATAGTAACAAAATGGGGGACTCTGCATTATTAGTTGAATAACAATTGCTGTCCTCCCGACTCAGTACCACGGAGCTGTTATAATTGGTTGATAGTTTGGGGAATGGCTTTGTCCTGATCCTTCTGTATACCCAACATCCCTGTGAACATTAACAGGCATTGTGTCAAGATGCTTCTCCCTCCACATAGGCAGAGGGGATTATCTTTTGATAAATCTAAGTTAACTGATTCACATAGAGTTGAAACCAAACCTGTGTGTTCCCTCTTACCCGAGAGCAATCACAAAGTGGTCTGTTCAAAAATGCAGTGGGCAAGACTGAACACAGAACTCTAGGGCTGCTTGTCTTCCTTGCTGGTAGAGATTTCCTCTTGCTGTAGAAATTGAAAATGCCAAAGACTCACTTTCCCCAGCTTTCCTTACAACTGGGGCATAAGTATGGACCTAATCCTGACCAGTGGGTCCTGAGCAGAAATCTGCTGACAAGCAGAATCTAAGAATAGGAAGGGTAAGGAGACGATTCCCTCAGTGGCTTTTGACTCAGGATGGTTCCAGGGTGTGGATGTGATGTATGGAGCAGTGGTCATTGGCAGCCATCTTGAACCAATAAAGTGGTAAGATTGATGATGAAGGCCTCTGTGCTGAGAATGGCAGAACACAGAAATGGAAAGAGCTGGATCCTTGAGGATATCATTGTGCCTCCTGATCTCAGGAGGCAAGTTAACTGATCTTAGGAACATCAAGACACTGTTATTAATGGGTCAATATTTATTAATTGATTATTTGTTAACTTGCAATTGAAAATGCTCTAAAATATGGTGACGCATACAAGAGATAGTAGACAGAGCTCTAGAGATGTAGTTTAAAGTAAGTGAGAGGTAAAGTGCATGTGACTAGAGCTAAGAAGATAAAAGTTGGAAAGAGTTGAGTATGAGTGGTATATTAGTAGCCTCATAGTGTCATAAGCTAGGGGTGGTTGGTATAACTGCAGTGATTAGAACCAGGCATCTTTAGCAAGAGAATACGTCACAGAGGATATGATTTTATTTCTCCTCTGTTCTAGGCTTCTAAACTTGGTGACTGCTTTTTAAAAGCTTGTCATTTCCACTTTGGGTGTTTTTCATTACCATTATTCTGTTACCAAGGATGGGAAATGGGGAGCAGAGAGAGCTGGCAGGGGACAAGATTCACTGTTAACAAGTAAAAGACTTTCAGATGTTCCTGAGTGCAGAAAATGTTCCATTATGTCACAGAATCATTGTATCCCAAGAATCCATTGCTTTCAGACCTTGTTAAGATGATGACTTCCTGCAGTGACACACACAGCCCTAAGGCACTGTCAGCTCTGCCAGGTGGTGACGGGAATTATTTTCTTTAGCAAGGAGCCCCACATACCTCATCCCACCTTTGCTTTAGTGACTTTTATTCACCAGGGTATTCGGGAAAAGAATGGATCTGCAACTCACCAGAGCCCAGAAGGACTGAGCTCTTGAACCAAGGAAGATGGATTTTTCCTTTACCCAGGCATACTTCTTCTGGTCTTCTAGAGTTGTGTTTTTAATTTGCAGGTCATGAAACCAATTTATGAGGGTGAGATCAGTATTTAGAAAAGACAAACAGAATGCAATAACATCCATTAGAAAAAATAGAAAAGAATATAATTGAATAGAGCAAAGTATCAGAGAATGCAAAAAGTATGTTCAGAGCATCAAAATAAAAGGTTTACTTAAAGGTTTACTTTAGTTTTAGATGTATTCTCAAAAATACATTTTCAACTTTAACTTTTTTTGTTTCATTACCTCTGATTGGAGGTGGCAAATATTGAAAGAAATAAAAAATATGTCTTTCAAAATTCACAAAACTGAATAATAAATATACGATTAATTCAAATAAACATTCAAATGATGCTATTCTGTCTGGAGCATTCATTTTTCTGAAGTTATTAGAGCTTGAAATGGCAGTCGGACATTTGAAGCTATCTATATTGGTTTGTGAAAGTTGTTTCAGTTTGAGTTTGTGTGTGTGTTGGTAAAAACATGTATGGAAGTCACTATTCAACTATATTGGGGATTTCTATTCAGTTCCAGCACATGGATCTAATCTAATTTTTCTAATGTCTTATTTAGTGCTTCCCTGATAGCTCAGCTGGTAAAGAATCCACCAGCATTGCAGGAGACTCCAGTTCGATTCCTGGGCTGGTAAGATCCCCTGGAAAAGGGATAGGCTACCCATTCCAGTATTCTTGGGCTTCCCTGGCAGCTCAGCTGGTAAGGAATCCCCCTGCAGTGTGGGAGACCTGGGTTCAATCCTTGGGTTGGGAAGATCTCCTGGAGAAGGAAACGGCTACCCACTCCAGTATTCTGGCCTGGAGAATTCCACGGATTATATAGTCCATGGAGTCACAATGAGTAGGACACAATTGAGTGACTTTCACCTTTATTTTCAATGTCTTATTTATTTGTGAGTATAGGCATTAAATAGCCTTTGGACCAGAATTTCTAAAGAAGTCAGATCGTGGGTCCAGAGAAAATGAGGCCCAGAGTCCAAATGAAATGCAAAGCTCTGCCTCTTGTTTTGATCCTTTTTTTCAGAGAAAGTTGTGTTTTTGGAAGAACATCCAGCTGAGGGGTTGTCTGTTGAAGGGAGAATATTGATGTTACCTTCTGAGATGGAAAATGCTAGAACAGGTACTGGCCAGCTAGAGGGAGAGGCCCAATAACAAAGGTGCCAAACAAATGATTCTCTTTTGCTTTTTGATCTGAGAAAGTAATGTGCTTAGTTGATTAAGATTTTCCCTTACCAGCAAAAGTTCTCATCCATCTTACACTGTTTTTAAGGTTCACTTCCTCAAGGTCCTTCTATCCACTTCTATTCCAATATCACAAGACACACATACACAAACACACATTCACCTGCCCCAAATCTTGGGTTTTATTTTCCCCAGAGTCACATTTGCAAATATACCAGGGAAAGACCTGAGAGTTATCTGCCAGTGTCTCTGAGTGAATGACATTGCTTCCTAAAGCCATATTCTGCTCCACTTGGATGGAAGACAAAATCAAATATATGTGAAGAAATTCTATTCTTTCTGATGAAAATCTCATTCTGTATCTACCCACCTATTATCTACCCATCCATCCATCTGGCTATCTAACCATCTATATACTTACCATCAGCCAATAATTCAAAAGTGGCTGACGAGCATTGGCTCTGAATCAAGTACTTTAATAAACCCTGAAGGTATAAAAAAACACACACATTAATCTCTATCTCCAGGAGCTTTCTGTTTCATAGCTGAAATAGAGAAACATCCCACTGTGGCAATGATATGATAGAGCTATATTCAGTCAGTGTGAAACACGAAGGATGGCCATCCAATCCTAAGAGGAAGGCAGAGTATGAAAAAGCTTCCAAGATTTCAGCTAATGAGTACAAGATATCCCAAAACTGGAGAGTAATGGAATAGTAATGGGAGGGGCAGGGATTAGTGTGGAAATATGGAGAAGATTCTCCAAGCTTAAAATAATAGCATGTGTAGGTACAGAGGCATTAGGGAACACGGCCTGCTTTGGGAAAACAGCAAGGAACCCTGATCCACAGGGGTGGAGTGGTGGAAGGTGAGGCTGGAGAATGGGTGGTGTGAGTTGTGCAAGTCTTGCATTTGTGGTAAGAAGAATAAAAAATCTGTCCTCCCTTCCTCTTACTGAAGGTGAAGCTGGACATGCTGGGGACCATTTTGAAGGGAATTCACTCACAGGGCCATTTATAGCTGGTGAGATGACTCTTGTAACTTAGGTCAAGCTCATGTTTCAAATTGGGTTTATTGTTTCATCAAGCGAAGGGATGGGGGTGGGAGGAGTCAAGCCTTTGCACCCAAGGTCCAAGAAGTAAAACAGTAAACAAGGAGGCAGGCGGACTTGGAGTCATAACATAAGAATAGCCTTAGATTCATAACAGGAAGAATAGCCTTCCTTCATAACAGACACGTAGTTTATGTTCTCCTTGGTGAGATGAGCTTGCCCCCTGGGTAAGCCATGGGGACCTCAACTGTAGCTCCCTCTAGTGTAAATACCAAAGATGAGTCAGAAACCACTGTTATCTATACCGTGGGACTGCAGACAACCCTGCCTTCCCTGGAATAGCAGAGAAGGCACAATAGAGAGCTTCTACTCACAATGGACAGAGATTCCTTGACTGCAAAGTATACATTCAAATAAGAGCTTGAGGGTTGAAATGTCTTCACCCTGTGGGGAGAATTAAGCTTCCTTCAGACTGGGCCTTCAACTTATAAAAGTTGGAAAGAGAAGGAGTTGGAGTGGAGGGCAGTCGAAGAGTTGGCAGGAAAGAAGAGCCTATTGAGGGTTGAACTCTCTATGGCCGTGTCATCCTTGTTCTATTGTGTGGCACAAGTGGATGGTCTGGTAAGAGGATATTACAGTCTCTCTTTTTTGTAACCTTTATTAATCACAGGAGAATTCCATGGCCCTTTAATAAAAGAACTTAATTTTCTTCCATGAGCTAGGAAAGACCAAGACATCAAAAAAATGTTAAAAGAGTTAATAAGACATCCTGATTAGATTTTTTAACAAGAAAAAGGAAAAAAAAAAAACAGTTTATTATCACATGTATCATGAATACACACAGGAGAAACACAGTGGTGAGTAACCCAAATGGGTGGTTAGTACTTGGTATTATATAGCAGATTAACAGAGAAGAATAAATTTGTAGAGAAGTGATAAGACAAAGGAAAAACGTTTTGGGCTTCTGAGAGAATGCAAATAAGTATATGGGGGAAACTCAACTTTCCGTCTTGTTCATGACCATAAACTTCCTTGGGAGAGGGGTCTTAAGTGTGTACTCATTTCTCAAATGTTTCTCTCTTTTGTTAGATAAGGGAAGCTCCAGTAAGGCTCCTTTCTATTGAATCTCAAATGCCTGCAGCTCATAATAATCCTTATGCCAAGGTGGCATATTCTGATCCTCCACAAGTTCTAATGCCCTTTGTAGCTAAGAGAACAGTGCTTACTTTGTTGTTGTTATTGACTCCCTAGGTCATATCTGACTCTGCAACTCCCTGGACTGTAGCATGCCAGGCTCTCCTGTCCTTCACTCTCTCCTAGAGTTTGCTCAAATTCATGTCCATTGAGTCTGTGATGCTATTTAACCATCTCATGTTCTGTCGTCCCCTTCTCCTCCTGCCTTTGATCTTTCCCAGCATCAGGGTCTTTCTCAATGAGTCAGCTCTTTGAATCAGGTGGCCACAGTATTGGAGCTTCAGCTTCAGTATCAGTCTTTCCAATGAATAGTCAGGAAATTTCCTGATTTCCTTTAGGATTGACTGGTTTGATCTCCTTGCAGTCCAAGGGACTCTTCAAACACCACACTCCCCAGAACCACAGTTTGAAAGCATCAGTTCTTTGTGCTCAGCATTCTTTGTGGTCCAACTCTCAAATTCGTATACGACTCCCAGAAAAACCATAGCTTCGACTATACAGATCTTTGTCGGAAAAGTGATGTCTCTGCTTCTTTAATATGCTGTCTAGGTTTGTTATAGCTTTCCTTCCAAGGAGCACTTATGGAGGAGTTGCACATGAGACAATGATTTTGGTCCAAAAGGGAAGAGTCTCTGGGGAGTTTTGAGCAAGAGAGAGGTGATTAGAACTGTGCTTCAAGAGTATTTTTCTGGTAGAAAAGGGTCATAAATGGTTAAGACCTCAGACACAGACACAGAAGGCTAAGAAATAAAAGAGTACTTCCTCATATTGTGCTAATCAAACCATGGCTATTTAATCAATATTTAGTGACAATAATAAATAATTGATTTGACCAATAAATTAGTGACCTGATGAGGTTGTTTCTTCCTTTTACCTTCTCTTTCTGGCATCTGTTGTCCTCTTGAAAGAAAAAAGGCAAATATCATTCTTCCCAGTGTCATATTGTTGCAGTGCATTAAATTAAAAGAGCCTGGGTTGATTAAAATTTTTTTCAGTTCATTTGTTCTTGCTATAGAATGATTTCTGAGCACCTGTTTGACACCAGAAATCTTAAATCTCTTATGACTTTGGAAGCTGACTTTTTAATGGACCACTTAACAGGCTTTCTAAAAATGATTGTAATTTAGATCATAGGTACTGAAATGAACTGACCAGCACAGTTCTTTTGGAAGATAGTCTAGTGATGAGTGTCCCATATCACAATGCAAATAATATGTGGGCTTCTGGAGCCTGTTGACTCATTCTTAAAACTCTAATTCTTAAGCCACCCAGCACGTGGGTTATGAGTCAGACTCAGGCTAGCGGGGATAAGAGGGCCCTTTTAGGGGACTGGGCATGGATGGCACATTTGCCCTGACATTCCATGTATATTTCGTAAGAGACATTGATATATATTTGATTCATGGCTTGGTCTTCCAGGGCAATGCTCTCAGCAGGGAGCTGGGGACTACTTGGGGGTGTGGAGTCTTGACTTCCAAGTAGATTGTTAATAATTCGCCCTGATTCTTGATTCACCTATTATTGAAATGAAGACATTTCTCTTTCTATTATAGTGATAGAGTTTTTCTTTTTTTTTTTTCAGCAACAGTGTGGGGTAGACATGGGTTTGCTCCCCAAATAGTTTTCTCCTTCTGAATTAATCAGTAGATGGAAATCATTTGAGAAGCTTGGATGTAGAAGAAGAGTGGCCAACCCAACAGAGAGGAAGAGTCAGAATTTGCCATTATCTTTGACAAAGTGCCTCAGTAATTTTGAAATTTAATATATTTTTCAAATTGCTTAGGCATAGACCCCTAAATGTGTATCAGAATCTCCCGAGAGGCTCCTAAACCATGTAGTCTTGTAAACAGCTATGGCCCAAAAAGGTCTGTATTGAACTCAATATTTTGTGTTTTTAAAAGTTCCCTAGGGGTTGTCCTTAAGACCAAGTTTTAGGATCATTAGCTTTATATTGGAATGTCATTTTAGGGGTTTTCAATTAGATTGTTTTTAATCATAATATCAACTGCTAGTTCTAGTAATTGCTTCTTTTCTCATGTGCCCTAAGGACTTCATGTGAATTGAATGTCAGGAAACCCCTGGGTCTGTGAACAGGAGTGACCGTCCTTGCTTTAGCAGAAAGGCTTTCTGAGCCACGCTCTTTTACTCTCCTGCTGTGCCCTACTTTGGACTTATCTGCCTGGTGATTAGTAACACAGGACTGGGGGAGTGCCTTGCTGGCCAGCACCTCAGCTCCTGCTACTGCTGCTAAGTTGCTTCAGTCGTGTCCAACTCTGTGCGACCCTATAGACAGCAGCCCACCAGGCTCCCCCGTCCCTGGGATTCTCCAGGCAAGAACACTGGAGTGGGTTGCCATTTCCTTCTCCAATGCATGAAAGTGAAAAGTGAAAAGTGAAGCCGCTCAGTCGTGTTCGACTCTTAGCCACCCCATGGACTGCAGCCTACCAGGCTCCTCCATCCATGGGATTTTCCAGGCAAGAGTACTGGAGTGGGGTGCCATTGCCTTCTCCAAGCTCAGCTCCTACTAGACTTCTTTTCCCTCTACCATCTCCTCAATCCTTCTTTTATCTCACCTGCTCTTTTCATGTCTTCAGCTGTTCATGAGTGACTCTGAAACTCCAACTTTCCTCAAGCAGAGGAGGAAAGAAAGAGGGCTAAACACTTTCTTTCCTCCTTCATTTCTTCTTCCAACTTCTGATCTGTAAGACCTCTTAACCTTTCTCACAAAAGGTGCTCAATTGAGTTATTTTTTCTGAAGAAAGAGTGATTTGTGCCTGATTTATGTGCCAGGCCACTCTTACATGCTAACCAAGGCATTGCGTTCTTGTTTTAAATGTCAGGTCTTTTTCTCCCTGTACCATTGGATATTGATACCCTTGAGTTGGCTCTAGATTGCAAGCTCTTACAGTATGGATTCATAATATCATTTTAATTCTCTGAGATTATCCATGATTCTTTCTGAGAAGAAAGATAGTAAGCACTTAATTGCTTTTTTTTTTTAAATAAGAAAATTGAAAATAAGTCAGAAAAAAAAGTTATGGTCTTTGTGAAATAAAGCTTGAGTGACTCTACTGAAGAGTCATGACCACATCTCCTATCTGGGTGGGAGGGTGCCCACCTCTGTGTGTTCCAGAATATCATTAGCATGAAACGCAGTCAAGAGTATCTCTGAATAGGTTGGTCTCTCAAACTTCACAGGAAAGGAAAAAATTAAAATATTAAGTGCAATAGTAACTACTCAACAAATAACCCACCTAAAATCTCCAACTATTTGATTCTGATGACCCATCATCTTGAATGCCAATTACCTAGTTATTTTCACAAGTAAATCACTTTAATTTTTTGTCTGGCCATCTGATTTGCTCTGTGAGAATGGGAAAATGTAGGTTTGGATATGGGGATAAAAAATTTTAGAAAAATGGCTTCCCACAGCTCAGAAAAGACTGTCAAACAGCGTCACTGAGCACATCATGATTAGAGTAATCTGAGATAATTATCTTCCCAGACAGATAAAGAAGCATAGTTCTGAGTTTTGCAGAAAAAATTATGCAAATGTGTAAGAAAAATTTGAAAAAGTAACAACTTTGATGCTAACCCAACCATGCGATAAAAGAGGAAGTAAAAATTATTATACTAATTTGAATAAGATGTTTAATTAATTGCTGCAAAAATTGTGAGTATATAAATATTGATACATAATAGAACTATAAGAAGAGAAAGTGCTACTTTATGTTTAAAGTAAGGATAAAATTTTTTTTTTTCCACTCATAGACTCTTAGACTCGGAGAAGGCAATGGCACCCCACTCCAGTACTCTTGCCTGGAAAATCCCATGGACAGAGGAGCCTGGTGGGCTGCAGTCCATGGGATCGCTAAGAGTCAGACACGACTGAGTGACTTCACTTTCACTTTTCACTTGCATGCATTGGAGAAGGAAATGGCAACCCACTCCAGTGTTCTTGCCTGGAGAATCCCAGGGACAGTGGAGCTTGGTGGGCTGCCGTCTATAGGGTCGCACAGAGTTGGACACGACTGAAGCGACTTAGCAGCAGCAGCAGTAGCAGCAGCAGCAGACTCTTAGACAATCTCTAAACACAGACTTGGGAGAAGCTACAGTTGTGGAAGGTATATTTGGGAGCTGGAAGGGAAATTGAATTGCAGAAAATGACTCAGAGTTTGGAGCAGGGGGCCTGGTTCCAATGGAAGGCTCTGAAACATCTTTGTTTGCTGTGTGACTAGGAATAACACACTTTGCCTCTCTGGGCTTCAGTTTTCCAAGTGTGAGATAAATGAAAAAGCTTCCAAACTTTCTTCCCATTTCATATTATGATGTTGTGATTCTAAATATGAAATTCACAAGACTAGTTTTGAAAATCCTGACCTCCTGTATTTCACTGGCTTCACTGCTAAGCCCTTTCTGGGTCTGTTTGTTATTTCACTAAGCCAGAGGTTCTATGACTTGGTGAACCTCAGAATCCCTGAAGAGCTTTAAAAACACAGGTTGCTGACTCCTACTGCCATGGTTTCCCTTTCACTTGTGGGGCCCAGGAATCTATCTTTCCATTGAGCTCCCAGATGATGCTGATGCTGCTGGCCCCAGGGCTGCACTTTGAGAACGATTACACTAAACGGTAGGAGCCCAGCCTCTACCTGCAGAGAACAGAGATCAAAGATCCCTGGTCAACCTAACTCCTCAGTGCTTGGGGATATAGGTCCAGGTTTAGTTTTTAACCTCCTATTTCTTGTATACATTTTTGTGAAAAATTAAGACAGGAAAGTCAAAGAGATAAAGTCAAGGCCATTTCTTCCCTGGGTTCCCAGTACCTTGGCTGTGTCCAAGTGGGCAGAGAGCAGGGTGAACTCACAGTTGAGTGAAACAGGCTGCAGAGGGTGAATCGGGCTAGAGGGGTGGGACAGAGGGAGCCTCAGGAGGGAAGGGGTATGTAGCTGATTCATGTTGTTGTGCAGTAGAAATCAACACAACATTGTGAAGCAATCATCCTCCAATTAAAATAATAATACTTTCTCTAGGCACCAGCTTCCTAATATACAAACCTGGTCTAATGCTGTCTATGACAGAAGACCGCTGACAAGCTTACATTAGAAAATGCCCCTAAAATGCTTAGAATGATGGCAGGCAGGTAGTGAAGTGGTTAATGAGGGGCAGATATTGCGATTAATTCATGGAGCACTGTAAAAACATCACCCTTGTAAAAAGATAGGGACACTATGTGCCCGGGGCAATGCGTCCCAGACAAGGCCTGAAATCTGATGCCGTAAGGTACACTGGGCAAGTCCTGCCTTCAGTGGAAACTGTCCCCCATGCTAACAGCACAGGATGTCCACACACAACCAGATGGCAAATTCTTCCAGATACAGTCCACCAGATTTAATATTGGTGGCCCATGTTCTCCAATTTTGTTCAGATTGAGGCTAAATATGTTCATCCATCCTGGACTCTAATTCCCAAGTGGAGTTTAGAAAAGAAAGAAATGGTGTCTCTTTGATTGTGGATTTAAGATGAGTCATTCCCCTTTTTCGGTTGGGTTTCCATCTGAGAATAGGCGGTGGTTAGGGAACAGTTTGATCCTCTTATATTTCAGCATGTTCACGTCACTTATTTTACATAACAAGTAAACCCTCTTTATCAGTTCAATTCAGTCATGTCCGACTCTTTGTGACCCCATGAATCACAGCACGCCAGGCCTCCCTGTCTATCACCAACTCTTTGCATGAGATGGCCAAAGTACTGGAGTTTCAGCTTTAGCATCAGTCCTTCCAATGAACATCCAGGACTGATTTCCTTTAGGATGGACTAGTTGGATCTCCTTGCAGTCCAAGGGACTCTCAAGAGTCTTCTCCAACACCACTTCAAAAGCATCAATTCTTCAGCAGTCCAACTCTCACATCCATACATGACTACTGGAAAAACCATAGCCTTGACTAGATGGAACTTTGTTGGTAAAGTAATATCTCTGCTTTTTAATGTTATCTAGGTTGGTCATAACTTTCCTTCCAAGGAGTAAGTGTCTTAATTTCATGGCTGCAATCACCATCTGCAGTGATTTTGGAGCCCAAAAAAACAAAGTCTGCCACTGTTTCCACTGTTTTCCCAACTATTTGCCATGAAGTGATGGGACCAGATGCCATGATCTTAGTTTTCTGAATGTTGAGCTTTAAGCCAACTTTTTCACTCTCCTCTTTCACTTCATCAAGAGGCTGTTTAGTTCTTCTTCGCTTTCTGCCACAGGGGTGGTGTCATCTGCATATGTGAGGTTATTGATATTTCTCCCGGCAATCTTGAGTCTAGCTTGTGCTTCTTCCATCCCAGTGTTTCTCATGATGTACTCTGTATAGAAGTTAAATAAGCAGGGTGACAATATACAGCCTTGACGTACTCCTTTTTCTATTTGGAACCAGTCTGTTGTTCCATGTCCAATTCTAACTGTTGCTTCCTGACCTGCATACAGGTTTCTCAAGAGGCAGGTCAGGTGGTCTGGTATGCCTATCTCTTTCAGAATTTTCCAGTTTATTGTGATCCACACAGTCAAAGGCTTTGGCATAGTCAATAAAGCAGAAATAGATGTTTTTTTGGAACTCTCTTGCTTTTTTGATGATCCAACAGATGTTGGCAATTTGATCTCTGGTTCCTCTGCCTTTTCTAAAACCAGCTTGAACATCAGGAAGTTCACGGTTCATGTATTGCTGAAGCCTGGCTTGGAGAATTTTGAGCATTACGTTACTAGCATGTGAGATGAGTGCAATTGTGCGGTAGTTTGAGCATTCTTTGGCATTGCCTTTCTTTGGGATTGGAAGGAAAACTGACCTTTTCCAGTCCTGTGGCCACTGCTGAGTTTTCCAAGTTTGCTGGCATATTGAGTGCAGCACTTTCACAGCATCATATTTCAGGATTTGAAATAGCTCCACTGGAATTCCATCACCTCCACTAGCTTTGTTCATAGTGTTGCTTTCTAAGGCCCACTTGACTTCACATTCCAGGATGTCTGGCTCTAAGTGAGTGATCACACCATCGTGATTATCTGGGTTGTGAAGCTCTTTTTTGTACAGTTCTGTGTATTCTTGCCACTTCTTCTTAATATCTTCTGCTTCTGTTAGGTCCATACCATTTCTGTCCTTTATCGAGCCCATCTTTGCAAGAAATGTTCCCTTGGTATCTCTAATTTTCTTGAAGAGATCTCCAGTCTTTCCCATTCTGTTGTTTTCCTCTGTTTCTTTGCATTGATTGCTGAGGAAGGCTTTCTTATCTCTCCTTGCTATTCTTTGGAACTCTGCATTCAGATGCATATCTTTCCTTTTCTCCTTTGCCTTTTGCTTCTCTTCTTTTCACAGCTATTTGTAAGGCCTCCCCAGACAGCCATTTTGCTTTTTTGCATTTCTTTTCCATGGGGATGGTCTTGATCCCTGTCTCCTGTACAGTGTCATGAACTTCCATCCATAGTTCATCAGGCACTCTGTCTATCAGATCTAGTCCCTTAAATCTATTTCTCACTTCCACTGTATAATCATAAGGGATTTGATTTAAGTCATACCTGAATGGTCTAGTGGTTTTCACCACCTTCTTCAATTTGAGTCTGAATTTGGCAATAAGGAGTTCATGATCTAAGCCACAGTCAGCTCCCAGTCTTGTTTTTGTTGACTGTATAGAGCTTCTCCATCTTTGGCTGCAAAGAAATAAAAAAAAAAAACCCTAAGTCTTCCCTGTGTGTGTATGTCCCACACAGTGGTGTTCAGAGCAATAATTAATGATGTTCATTAGGAACTCACTAATATCTACCTCTGAGATGGGAGCTTTGGGACACAGATAAGACATGCAGGAGGTAAATTTTGTTCTCTCTCCTAAGACCTGGTATGATCTTTGTTGGGAAGTTAAGGTGAACGTGTAAATTAATTATCAAACATTGAATTATTAAATTTCATTTTTTAAAACCTCGGTTTAGAATGCTCTTCTTGCTCTTCGAAGTCATTCAAGTCCTATACTTTTATTTTATTATTTTTTTGACTGCACCATACAGCTTGTGGGATTTTCTCTGACTAGGGATTGAACTCAGGCCACCGCTATGAAAAGGCTTCCCTGGTAGCTCAGATGGTAAAGAATCCACCTGCAATCCAGGAGATGTGGGTTCAAATCCTGAATCAGGAAGATCCCCTGGAGGAGGACATGGCAACCCACTCCATTATTCTTGCCTGGAGAATTCCATGGACAGAGGAACGTGGTGGGTGACAGTCCATAGGGTCACAAAGAGTTGGACACGACTTGGTGACTAACACACTTAACACTTCTTAGCTCACTGAAAACTCAGAATCCTAACCACTAGGCAACCAGGGAAGTCCCCTATACATATTTTAAATTCCATGTTATGAAAAGCCTTTTCCAAGAGAGCTTGGGAGTGGAAGGGAGGAGACCAGGAACTGGTCCCTAAGGATCTACTCCAAGGATTCCCTTACTGTCACTCATCCAATGTGGGTAAACTTATTTGGGGGTCTTGGATAACCCCCTTGGGTCAGTGGTCCAGGCCATTCTCATAACTTACAGATTTTTAAATCTAAGTTTGAAGCAGACAAGCAAATGCTAAGTAAGTCTTCAGGGTGGAGGGTGCAGGTCCCTGGGGGATTAACATGCTGCTGCCCAAGTCCAGCATGAGCTGCAGATTGCAGATTCCAGAGATCGCTATTCTAGGGGAGCCAGGAGCAGAGTCAGCAGGGGTGGGGCTTCTCCTCCCCCCATTGACTTAGGGAGGCAGCCCATTAAAGGCAAGTGTCTTGGTTTTCAAACCATTTGAAACATAAATTTTATCTTGAATAAGAGGATCACAGACACTTAAGTAATAAAGCTGTAAACAGATATAAAAATATATGTGTGTTTATATGCATATGTTAGGCAAATGAGTAATCATGGAAAACTATTGCCTTTGGGGATGTCTCTCTGCATGATTGGAAGGTGCTCATCATAATATGTAAAAAGGTTCTTATCGATGTCTAAGACCAATGTCGTGCATGTGTGCTCAGTCAGTTCAGTTGAGTCTGTCTCCTTGCAACCTATGGGCCGTAGTCCCCAGGCTTCTCTGTCCATGAGATTCTCCAGGGAGGAATACTGGAGTGGGTCGCCATGCCCTTCTCCTTTCCTGCCTTGGCAGGTGGGTTCTTTGCCACTAGTGCCACCTGAGAAGCCCCAAGAGACTAAAGGTCATGAAGACTCAAATAAAACAGTTCTTTCTGATTTTTGATGCTCCTTATCTGATTCATAATAAAATAAAAATGTCCCCAATTGCTTTTCTCTTAAATACCTAATATTATATAAAATAAATAAAAACAGAGCAGAAAAGTTGGAACAGAAATTCTCAGAAAATTTCTGAACCTGCTCACAGCCTAAAGTGTGCAAACTGATGATATTGGAGGGCCTTCCAGTGTCTCCACAATACACTCTAGGGTCCTATGTGGAGACTTGATCACCAGAAAAAGGGTTTGAGTCAAGTAACAGTTACTGAAGACTTGTGGTGTGTCTGGACCATGCTAGGTATTTTCATCTGTAACCTCGTTTGTGGTTACCAAGGCGGCACTGTGACAGTGAAAATGTTAGTCGCTCAGTTGTGTCTGACTCTTTGCAACCCCATGGACCGCAGCTCGCCAGGCTCCTCTGTCTGTGGGGTTTTCCAGGCAAGAATACTGGAATGAGTTGCCGTTTCCTTCTCCAGGGGATCTTCCCCACCCAGGGATCGTACCCCCATCTCCTCCCTCTCCTGCATTGACTGTGTAAAATGCTCAGCATCACGCAGGGCAAGCAGTGACCTGGGGGTGACCCAGTACTTGTGCAAAGGGGGGATGTTGCAGATGGGCCCTGGCTGCCTCTACTGGCTGAGTCCAGAGGGCTGTTCACTATCTAAGTGGTCGTGGTGGGACACTGAGTGGTTTTTCAGCAGCAGAATTTCTACTGATAAAGAAATGTGTTCCTGTGACATATTTGTGGTTGAAATTTCACTCCTCGGAGTGGAAATGGAGTAAAAGGCAGAAGAATGCCTCCCTCGACACACCAGGGAAGGAGATCCGGGGAGTTGATGTCTAGCCAAGGAAGATAATGACACAGGTTTTCTGGGAGGTGTGGGTCAGCTGAAAGGAATCTGAGGATAACGTGAGGAGGATGTCTGACACATGATGGAGAATGGGCCTGGCCAGGCACTCCGTTGAGCCTCTTTCTCCACCTAGGTCCTCTCACTGTCCTGGATGGAGGGAACCCTCCCCTCTTGCCCATGGAGCCAGAGGTCCCAGCACTCCAGGGGAGCAGGGGTTTGCAGTTTCCGGGCTCAGGCTGTGGTCTGGTGTACATTTCCTGAACCGTCTCTTCTGCCTCCTGCCCCCAGGCCTCTGGAGATGAAAGAGGCTCCATCCCAAGCAGGGCCAGGGACCAAATGTGAAGTCTATTTTATAAAGCCGAATTCTTGCCCTGTGAGGTAATGGGATTCATCATGCAGAGTTGGTGACGGCTGTGGCTTGGAGGAGAGCCGCGTTATGGGGGTCACAGCCACAGCACAGATGCCACGACATTTACCAACCAGGCTCCCAATGCAGCTCCAGCCACCACCCACCCATTCTCCTGGCCCAATGGGAAAGATTTTGAAGAGGGAGAAGAGTCACTGAAAGAAGCGAATTTTTAATATTTAGCTTTTTCCACAGGAAAAAGAAGATGGATTTTTAAGAGCTGGTTGTCTACAATGTATAGGGTAGTGACTATAAAAATAATGAAGATCCCTTGTATCATAATATGTGAAACATCTTCCCTGAGTTACTCAGTGTGCGTGCCAAGTTGCTTCAGTTCCGGCTCTTTGCGACCCCATGGATCGAGGCACGCCAGTCTCTTCCGTCCATGAGGTTTTCCAGGCAAGAATACTGGAGTGGGTTTGCCGTTTCTTCCTCCAAGGGATCTTCCTGATCCAGGGAGCGAACTTGCGTCTCTTACTTCTGCTGCATTGCAGGCAGATTCTTTACTGCTGAGCCATCAGGGATGCCAAATCAATCATCATCAATATACATGAGTTCTTTATATATATAGGGTATTAACTCCTTACTGGACATACCATTTCTACCTCCTGCGAAAGAGCTGACCACTCAATCAGGTCAACATGTGGATAAATTTTGCCCTTTACACAAACAGACTCAGAAGAATGAATGGAATTTCTGGCACCTGGGCACTGAGATAGTCATTCCTGCAGGTATTTACTGAGGGTCTGCCGTGTCCCTATACTGGGCTGCTGCTGCTGCTGCTGCCAAGTTGCTTCAGTCATGTCCGACTCTGTGTGACCCCATGGACTGCAGCCCACCAGGCTCCCCTGTCCCTGGGATTCTCCAGGCAAGAACACTGGAGTGGGTTGCCATTTCCTTCTCCAATGCATGAAAGTGAAAAGTGAAAGTGAAGTCGCTCAGTTGTGTCCGACTCTCATCGACCCCATGGACTGCAGCTTACCAGGCTCCTCCATCCATGGGATTTTCCAGGCAAGAGTACTGGAGTGGGGTGCCATCGCCTTCTCCACTATACTGGACTATAGTAATTCAAATACAGGGAAGACAGACAGGTTCCCTCTCCTCCTGGAGCCAGCAGAGAGGGGTTTAGGGGAGAACTTGTGGGCTTCTACTTTCTTAGGGAGATAGAAAGGGCCAAGCTACATCCTTTGAAATGGGTTCAATTATTCATAGATGCGTGTTTATTTTTCTTAAGCAACTTCGAAACTCAAAAGAAAGTGAAAAAATATTCCCATCTGGTTTCTTTCTTTCAAATAGGAAATTGCATGAAGAGTTATAATCAGGGTAAGAAACATGTGGACTTAGGGATACTGTGCCATGGTGCTCTCCTGACACCAGACGTTTCATGACCGACTCTATTAAAGGCACCCAGGATTTTTTTTTTTTAAACAAATTTCTCCTGAATGACAACATGATATTCTTTTGTTCTAAGTAAAAATGAAGATAGCAGAATACTGAGAAAGTTACTAGAGACATGAAGGCAGAGAGGAGAATAGCAGGTTAGTTGTTGACTAAGTATGGTTTTCAAGTGAGACAGAACCACAAAAGAGTCATGTCTCTGTCACTTCTGTGGGGTCTTTGGCAAATTACCTAACTTTCTGAGCATCGTTGCCTTGTCATTAAATGAGGCAACGATTTGTATGTTGCAAAATTTTTGGAGATACTTTTTATAAAAGTGCCAGAATGTGACACACATTTAATGTGGAAATGAGCTCTTTCAGGCTTTGATTTGACCCCATCGCTTCCTGTCCATACCTCTACTTTGAATACAGAGAGTAGTGCTCCGTATCCTATTCCCTAAGAAACCTGGAATTGATGATCACCCCACTGGTGTTAAATTATTCTGGACAAATGCTTCAGTCTTAAAAGTTGTCCCTGAAGTAGGGTTGCCAGATAAAATAAAGGACACTCAGTTCTGCCTAATGGAACTGACTTACACTAAAAAATTATCTGTTGTGTATCTGACACTCAAATTTAACTAAGCATCCTATATTTTTACTTGCTGAATTGATCAATGCTATCCCCAAGGTCTTAGTTGTCTAACCTCCCACTTTAAAAGAGTTCGTGGCTCATGGCTTCTCTTTTTGAGGACTTCTAATGCCAATACAGCACTCCCTGAATGCCTGCATATTCCCAGGTCTCCTTTCAGACATCTCTGTGGTGGATCAAAGTATCTCTGTTGGCTTTGTAGATTCTTTTGCATCTCTACAATCCATTTTCTATCCCTTTGATCTTTTCAAAGTTCTCAAACATATTTCTGATTCATTGAAGACATATGATGGGATTTAGCTATTTAAAAGGTGGGTAAATCCCTAGTCTGGAGATCTTGATTTTGGAATGGTTTGTTTGGGGTGGGAGAGAAGAAGCAGACAGTTCTTATTTGATAGCCTCCAGATTGCTCAAATGTACCCATGCTTTCTCAGGCTTCCAGTTGTTCCATCAGTTCTGTCCTTGCTCAGTTAAGTTCAACATTATCGAGTGTAATTACAGGCAGGTACTTTGGTGACAGAGAACCTGAGGAGACAAAGATGAATACTTTGGTGACAGAGAACCTGAGGAGACAAAGATGAATAAGACACTTCCCTGATCTCTAGAATCTCACCCATGGATAGAGGAGACAGACAAGCAAACAACGGATGACGAAGCTGTGTGATGCAGGCTCTGGCTAAAGAAGGCCGTGGGTGCTGTAAGAGCACAGAGTCGGGCACCTGGAATGAAAGGGAGGGTCTGGAGGAACAGACTCTCTATTGATGAATTGATGAGCTCTCAGGTGAAGAAAGATGTTAAGGCATTCTGGACAGATGAAACTGCTTGGGCTATTGGGCAGATGAACAAAGGCCTGGGCTGTATGAACAGCCACGTGCGAGGCAGAGGAACTTTGTTTTTCGCTACTGAGATCTTTGATTAGCTGCTACTGAGTCAGAGTCCTAACAAATCTTCTTGTTATTACTATTATTTTTAAGAACGTTTTTATTTTTAATTGAAAGATAATTGCTTACCATATTGCGTTGGTTTCTGCCATACATCAACATAAGCCGCCAGTATGCCTATGACTGATTTATATTACTATTATTTTTTTACTTTTTATTTCTAGCTTTAAAAAGAGAGACAAAAAGAAGAAAAAGGAAAACTATTTGAAATCATACATCCTTGTATCCTTCATGTTTAGCACATAGTTATCACACACCATAAATTCTCAGAAGATCAAAAACGAAGAATGTATACTCAGGGAAAGCCCCATCATAAGAAAACGCAGGGAGCATCATGATAGATACCAGTTTTCTCGGAGTTTACTTGAGTCACCACCTTGACATGTCATAGTATCCTGATGACCAACCTCAGCCCTCATCACTTTCTGGAACTCTGACTTCTGGGGAGATAGTTGTGTTGGACTGTCCCTTAATATCTATAATATTTATATCTGCCCCAGGCTGGTGCCTCTTGCTCAAACATTTGAAAGAGGTGAAATTTCCTCCAACCAATACTGAGTTAATCCCCTCATATTCAGCATGGAGCTTCACAGAGGTACATACAGCATCATTTATTTCTTAAGTACACATGTAGGTCTAATGATATGCAGCTGACTATGCTGATTATTTTTTGGGGGCTCCAAAATCACTGCAGATGGTGACTGCAGCCATGAAATTAAAAGATGCTTACTCCTTGGAAGAAAAGTTATGACCAACCTAGATAGCATATTCAAAAGCAGAGACATTACTTTGCCAACAAAGGTCCATCTAGTCAAGGCTATGGTTTTTCCAGTGGTCATATATGGATGTGAGAGTTGAACTGTGAAGAAAGCTGAGCGCCGAAGAATTGATGCTTTTGAACTGTGGTGTTGGAGAAGACTCTTGAGAGTCTCTAGGACTGCAAGGAGGTCCAAGCAGTTCATCCTAAAGGAAATCAGTCCTGGGTGTTCATTGGAAGGACTGATGCTAAAGCTGAAACTCCAATACTTTGGCCACCTCATGCGAAGAGCTGGCTCATTTGAAAAGACCCTCATGCTGAGAAAGATTGAGGGCAGGAGGAGAAGGGGAAGACAGCAGATGAGATGGCTGGATGGCTTCACGGACTTGATGGACATGAGTCTGGGTGAAGTCCGGGAGTTGGTGATGGCCTGGTGTGCTGCGATTTCATGGGGTCGCAAAGAGTCAGGCACGACTGAGCTACTGAACTTAACTGAACTGATGCTGGAATGGGTGGATTTCCACAGTGGTAGAGAGTCTGCCTGCCAATGCAGGATACACAGGAGATGCTGGTTTGATCCCTGGGACAGGAAGATTCCCTGGAAGAGCAAATGTCAAGCCAGTCCAATATTCTTGCCTGGAAAATTCCATGGTCCTGGGAGTCTGGTGGGTTATAGGTAATGGGGTTGCAAAAGAATCGGACACAACTTGGTGACTGAACAACAACAACAGCACCATGCTGGGATGGGGCTGCAGTGACAAGTGTGACACCCAAGTTTCCTGCCCTCACAGAGTCTGCTTCTCAGAGAAAGAACAGATGAAGACACAGAAAGAGGGTACACTTTAGGAATGATCCAAGTCCATTAACAGGATGACTCGCCACCCCCTGGACAAACCACCACTGGGACAGGCACAGCTTGCCTTGGAAGAGCAGAGTGGTGAGGGGAAGGCATGAGGGATTGGCAGACTAAACTTTCCAAGTCTCAGTTTCCTCCTCTGAACAATGGCCATTCTAGTGCTTATCTCTGAAGAGGTACTGTGAGAATTAAAGAGGCAATAATGTAAGCCAGCCGATTAGCAAAATGCTTGACACAGAGTTAGAATATATGTATGTTGGAATATTTTATTAGGCTGGTCTGAGGTTGCATATTCTTGTGCCTATAGGAATACCAAATTCCACTGCCCCCTGAACCATCCAGTTACTCCTAAAACTAGCAATCCCTGCTGCTGCTGCTGCTAAGTTGCTTCAGTCATGTCTGACTCTGTGCGACCCCATAGATGGCAGCCCACCAGGCTCCCCTGTCCCTGGGATTCTCCAGGCAAGAATACTGGAGTGGGTTGCCGTTTCCTTCTCCAATGCATGAAAGTGAAAAGTGAAAGTGAAGTCGTTCAGTCGTGTCCGACTCTTAGCGACCCCATGGACTGCAGCCTATCAGGCTCCTCCACCCATGGGATTTTCCAGGCAAGAGTACTGGAGTGGGGTGCCATTAGATTTACCTAAGACACTTGGAGTGCCAGTCGGGTGCTGAATTCCACATCTTTTCAAAGTCTCCTTCCCCCTGTCAGAGTAGTCTTTTCCTGAGTCTCAGATTAATTGTTTTGATACTTTTTCAGGAATAGATGACTGTCTCACACAATGTGTCTTTGCAAAATATTATTTGGGAGGTTAACTGGTGGATTTCAGACCCTGTTATACATTTCTTGTGCATCATGCCCAGCATACAGAGATGAAACACATTTGTACAAATTAATTGCACTAATTGTTACATATGTGGGGTTAGGGCCACTTGAATGTATTATTCAAATTTATGCAAAGTAGATGGAAATAGCATAATCATCATACTCTTAAACACAATTATCATACTGGCTCTCATCCAAGAAATGTGTTTTGAAGAGTGAATTAGGATTCACTCTTAATAACAAGAGTGAATAATAACAAGAGTTAATAATAATAGTGAATTAGGATTCACTGTTTATCAACAGAGACACAGCCTAAACCTTTAAAATTTTCTGTTCAATTGATTCCTGTTGTATTGTAGCTGTAAGTATCTAGAATGGTGGTGGTCTCAATTGTTTTTCCAGTAAACTTACTGGTCAAAGATGGAAGTGCAAATATTTAACACAGCTTGAAGGAGAGACAAAGCCTTAAAGAAAAGATTTAAAAGTTAATGTTCTTTACCATCTGGTTACAATATACAAATAACTGGTAAAATCTACAAAGAGTTATGTTTTAAGCAAATATGATAAATAATAAGTTCAATCTTATAAAACAGACAGATGAGGAGATGATTGATGATACTGAAAATGAATGCTTTGCTTTACAAAATAATTCACCTTAGGGTACATTAAATACCACCTCTCTTGGTATATTTGAAATGTGACTACCATTTGGAAAGTAAATAATTTATACACAGATTTTTCAGGAAATTACCTAAAATCATCTAATGTGATATGTAACCTATATGAGATGTTTTATTTATGACTCAATTGGAATTATGGATCAAAGATGACTCAAATAAAATGTCAGGGAAAGTGCAATTTAAGATTGCCTAGATGATAAGAATAACAAGATGGGATTTTTATTTTTATCTCTAAAACACATGTGCAACAAACAAACACTTACTCAAGAATCGAACAATGTTTGAGAACATTTGAGGGAAGGTGTCAGGATTCAGTTTGCAGAAGTAAGGTTGGAGGAAACCTCGGTAAGACTTGAGGAAGTGAGGGCTGGATGAAGAGGTATGGTACCAGCTGGGCCCCCTGCTGCACGGCTGGCAAGCTTGATGACATGTATTAAGAATTTTGTGTTCTAGGAACCATGCTGGGTATTTTAAGTGGATGAGCTGTTTCGGTTCTCATTCTTGAATTGTCAAATTACTACCTTCCCCCTTTTTAAAAAGAACAACAACTGAGCATACTGAGGCTTAGGGACACTATCTAAGAACGGACTTATAGCTAGAGACAGACACACCTAGGTTTGTTTGAGTCTAAAACCCAGGCCTGTCAACCATTGTCTAGACAGATTTAGAAAAATCTGAGGCTCAGGGAAGGTTCTCCCTTTGGTGAGAGTTTAAAAATTCTAATATACTGCTAAAATATTCAAGGTAATATTTGTTTCAGGGGAAGCATATTTAAAAAGGGATTGGCTCTTAGTTGCCTTGGATGATCCAGTGGAGGATCGGGCTTAACATGGGAGAAGGTTGCAACTTTCATATTGACTGATTCATAGGATGTGATGGCTGCCTTTCTACAGGAATACGGAAAGTGATCCAAGGATTTAACATTTCAGATATGTCATCAGTAAAGTTTTTAAGTAATCATATTTTCTGAAATAAAATACAGATTCCACAGTTGGCCAAAGTTTTATTTATTTTTTTCATTTGTGAATTTTTGGGGGAATCTTGATTTTTTAAATTTATTCCAACAATATCTGCCATTCAATTGTTTTGACCATTACAGTTAATGTGATTGTTAGTATAGTTAGGTTTATATAATTTTTAATATGTCTCATCTTTATTTCCTTTTTTCTCTTTTTTTTTGGCTTCCTGTAGACTGAATTGATTTGTGATTCTTTTTTTTTTTTTTAACAAAAAATCTCACCAAGATATACAAATGAAATTATGTTTAGTTATATATTTAAGGAACCTCCTTGTAAGTAGGTGTATTCCATGAAACAGGCTGTTTGGAAAATTCTGCAATATGCATAAATGTTGGAACTGCTTTTGAAGCATCTCGCGCCTGGTAAGTGAGCCCCCTCCTCTGTCGTCTTCTCTAGCCAGAACTGCCAGGCAGCATCTCTAATTTCAGATCTCATTGAACTGTCTTTTGCCCATCTGCCTCATCACCCTGCCTGTCTTATCAGCCTCATGATTGAGTGGTTTAATTTAGTTATCATGAAATGTCTTTCCATTACACCAGTGGTTTTTGGTAATTTGTATCTCATACTGTCATCTATTTTGGAAATTTTAATTTGGTTAAAAACTTCTCTAATGCAGTGTGTATGACATAAACTCTATAGAAGAAAATTGTACTGTATTGATTTCTCTGGATCTAATTGTTCTCTTGGGTGAGGGTGAATTTGACTCTGTTTGTTTTTCACATATCCTTGTAAAAATCCAAAGAATTGTTAATAACATTTTATATCTACACAATGCATTTTTTAAAATCTAACTGAAGACAGTAATAGCTTGAAATGCTAATTTTGTTGTATCACAGCTATTCAGTAGCTGGAAAGGGAAAATATTTTGGGGCTGAGAGCAGTTTTTACCTTCTCAAAGATAGAAGATTAGGAGGAAACATGTCAAGTTTATTTTATCTACTACAAGAGCATTTTTGTTTATACTAAGATTATATAAAAATTTCTGGTAACAGACTTACAGACATAGAAAATAAATTTATGGTTACCAAAAGAGAAAGGGTTGGGGATAGATTAGGAGTATGGGATTAATAGATACACTACTGTATATATAATAGGTTACAAGGATTTACTGTGTAACAAAGGGAACAATATTTGACATCTTGTAATAACCTATAATGGGGCTTCCCAGATGGTGCTGGTAGTAAAGAATCTGCCTGCCAATGCAGGAGAGGCAAGAGACGCAGGTTCCATACCTGGGTCGGGGAAATCCCCTGGAGAAGAGAATGGCAACCCACTCCAGTATTTCTGCCTGTAAAAATCCCATGGACAGAGGAGCCTGGCAGGCTACACTTCATACAGTTGCAAAGAGTTGGACATGACTGAATGACTGAGCATTAGCAATACCTTATAATGGAAAAAATCTAAATAATGTATATGTATAAAACTGAATCACTTCGCTATACCTCTGAAACTAACACAATATTGTAATCAACTGTACTTTACCTCTTTTCATTTTCTCTCTTCTCCTTCTGAGACCCCAATAATGTAAATATTGGTATATTTGATGTTGTCCCAGAGATTTCTCATACTATCCATATTAAAAATTTTTTTTCTTCTTTTCTATTTAGCTTGGATCATTTCCACTACTGTATCTTCTAGATTGATGACTGTTACTCAGGATCATCTAATCTAGTGTTCAGTTCAGTCACTCAGTCGTGTCCGACTCTTTGTGACTCCATGGACTTCAGTGCGCCAGACTTCTCTGTCCATCACCAACTCCCAGAGCTTACTCAGACTCATGTCCATCGAGTCAATGATGCCATCCAACCATCTCATCCTCTGTTGTCCCCTTTTCTCCCACCTTCAATATTTCCCAGCATCAGAGTCTTTTCAGATGAGTCAGTTATTTGCATCAGGTGGCCAAAGTATTGGAGTTTCAGCTTCAGCATCAGTCCTTCCAATGAATATTCAGGACTGATTTCCTTTAGGATGGACTGGTTAGATCTTCTTGCAGTCCAAGGGACTCTCAAGAGTCTTCTCCAACACCACAGTTCAAAAGCATCAATTCATCAGCTCTCAGCTTTCTTTATAGTCCAACTCTCACATCCATACATGACTACTGGAAAAACCATAGCTTTGACTAGATGGACCTTTGTTGCCAAAGTAATGTCTCTGCTTTTTAAGATGCTGTCTAAGTTGGTCATAACTTTTCTTCCAAGGAGCAAGCATCTTTTAATTTTATGGCTGCAGTCACCATCTTCAGTGACTTTTGGAGCCCCCCAAAATAAAGTCTGCAACTGTTTCCATTGTTTCCCCATCTATTTGCCATGAAATGATGGGACCAGATGCCACGATCTTAGTTTTCTGAATGTTGACTTTTAAGCCAACTTTTCACTCTTCTCTTTCACTTTCATCAGGAGGCTTTTCAGTTCTTCTTCGCTTTCTGCCATAAGGGTGGTGTCATCTGCATATCTGAAGTTATTTATATTTCTCCCGGAAATCTTGATTCCAGCTTGTGCTTCATCCAGTCCAACATTTCTTGTGGTATACTCTGCACATAAGTTAAATAAGCAAGGTGACAGTATACAGCCTTGAATTACTCCTTTCCTGATTTAGAACCAGTCTGTTGTTCCATGTCCAGTTCTAACTGTTGTTTCTTGACCTGCATACAGATTTCTCAAGAGGCAGATAAAGTGGTCTGGTATTCCCATCTCTTGAAGAATTTTCCACAGTTTGTTATGATCCACACAGTCAAAGGCTTTGGTGTAGTCAATAAAGCAGAAGTAGATGTTTTTCTGGAATTCTCTTGCTTTTTCTATGATCCCGTGGATGTTGGCAATTTGATCTCTGGTTCCTCTGCCTTTTCTAAGTCTAGCTTAAACATCTGGAAGTTCCCAGTTCATGTACTGCTGAAGCCTGGCTTGCTGGATTTTGAGCATTACTTTGCTAGCATGTGAGATGGGTGCAACTGTGCGGTAGTTCGACCATTCTTTGGCATTGCCTTCTAGTATACTTTTTATTTCAGTTTTTATATTCTTCAGATCTGCTTGGTTCTTCTTTGAGTGTGTGCTAAGTCACTTTAGTTGTGTCTGACTCTTTGTGACCCCATGTTATATAGCCCACCAGGCTTCTCTGTCCATGGGGATTCTCCAGGCAAGAATACTGGAGTGGGTTGCCATGCCCTCCTCCAAGGGATCTTCCCAATCTAGGGATCGAACCCATGTCTCTTTTGTCTCCTGCATTGCAAGTGGGTTCTTTACCACTAGTGCTACCTGGGAAGCCCTTTGGTTCTTCTTTATATTTCCCAAATCTTTGTTAAACTCATCACTGTATTAATCCACTTTTCTCCCAAGTTTGTTGAGCTTCTTTATGATCCTTATCTTGAACTCATTGTCAGGTGAATTGTTTATTTCCACTTTTCTTAGTCCTTCTTCTGGGGTTTTATCTTTTTCTTTCAATTGGGACATATTCCTCTGTCACATCATGTTGCTTGATTCTCATTTTATTTCTTATGGATCAAGCAGATAAGTTACATTTCCCCATCCTGGACTCGGAGCCTGAAGTAGGAGACATTCTTTAGGATTCAGTAAAATGCTCCCCTTTGGTCACCAGAGCTATATGCTCCATGGGTAACCCCTATTTTGGTGGCACAGGCCTGTTTGTTGTGGCAATGTCCACTTCTGTGGGTATACTGGTAGGTGGGGCTGCTCCCAACCAGATTGGCTGGCAGGCTCTGCTTTATATTCTGAGGCTGTCAGTCCACTGGTTAGACCAGGTCATGACATGGCTTGCTTTTTGGCATCAAAAGTACCAGGGCTGATGCTGAAGAGCTGGTAGGTAGGTAAACCCCCAGCACTAATAAGAAGGAGGACCCCCAAACATCACTCGTCGGTACCAGTGTCCTTGTGGTAGTATGAGTTCCCCAAAATTGTTGATGCCAGCAGCTATATCCTCAGGAGGAGTCACAGTTGCCTCCATTCTTTTTGGGAGGCTCTTTAAGATCAACAGGTAGGTCTGATCCAGGTTTTTCCAAGTTACTGCTTCTGTGGTGAGTCTCAGAGTGTGTCAGATTTTGCTTGTGCCCTTTGGAATCAGGATTTTCTACATCCTTTTGGCTTTCCTGTAAGCAAGCCCCACTGACCTTCAAGCCAGACCTTCTGGGGGCTTCTTGGTGCAGAACCCCTAGACTGGGCAACCTTATGTGGAAGTTGGGCCCCTCAGTCTTTGGGGAGAAACCCTGTAATTGTGATTATCCTCCTGCTTGTGGGTCACTTCTCTGGGGCTGTGGGATTTGATTACACTGCATCTCTGCCATTCCTATCCATCTTGTTGCGGTTCCTTCTTTATGTCTTTAGCTGTGGAAAATGTTTTCTGCCAGTTATCAGGTTGTTCTCTGCGATAGTTGTTCTATAAATAGTCATAATTTTGGTGTGCCCTGTGGGAGGAGGGGAGTGCAGGGTCTTCCTACTCTGCCATCTCGGTCACTTCTCTTTAAAAATATCATTTCGTTTATAAAAAAAAATGTATCAAAAATTTTGTATTCTGTGCCTCGTGCATTTGTGCTAAGTCACTTGAGTCATGTCGGACTCTTTGTGGCCCTGTGGACTATGGCCCGTCAGGCTCCTCTGTCCACGGGATTCTCCAGGCAAGAACACTGGAGTGGGTTGCCATGCCCTCCTCCAGGGAATCTTCCTGACCCAGGGATCAAACCTGTGTCTCCTGTGGCTCCTGACTTGCAGGTGGCTTACTTACAAGCCACCCCTGTGGCTCCTGACTTACCTGCTGAGCCACTGGGGAAGCCCATTCTGTGCCTGTGCTGTGCTGTGCTGTGCTTAGTTGCTTAGTTATGTCTGACTCGTTGTGACCCCATGGACTATAGCCTGTCAGGCTCCTCTATCCATGGGGATTCTCCAGGCAAGAATACTGGAGCGGGTTGCCATGCCCTCCTCCAGAGGATCTTCCCAACCCAAGGATCGAACTCAGGTCTCCGGAATTGCAGGCAAATTCTTTACTATATGAATCACCAGGCAAGCCCTAGTTATTCTCAAAACCCCCAATTTGCTTGTCTGATTATCTTGACAATTTAAAAAAAATATTTTTTATCATTCTTTATTTCCTTGTGTATTTTCACTGTAAAATGCTTATTTCTCTTGGAGTTTTGCCTGTGGATATTTTCTGAGATTTGGATTAAAAGCTGTACATACAGAGAAAAAACTGCAAATTACATCTGCCTTAGATATATTCCTGGAATCCCCACTCTCCTGGGATAACTGGACTACATTTCTACTAGAGGTTATTTGAATTACATATGAAGCATGAATTGGATATAGAGGTATTAAAATGCTTTTTTTTTTTAAACAAATTCTCAGGTGAGAATGCTGGTTTCAAGACTGGCATGTTTCTTTGCTGTTCTCCTTTGTGTATATATGTGTGTGCTCAGCTGTGTCTGACTCTTTTGTAGCCTTCCAGGCTCCTCTGACCATGGGATTTTCCAGGCCAGATTACTGGAGTAAGTTACCATTTCCTCCTCTAGGGGATCTTCCCCACCCAGGGATCCAACCCCTGTCTCCTGCATTGGCAGGTGGATTCTCTACCACTGCTCCACCTAGGGAGCCCTGGTTCTCTTTGTATGCCAAGTGAAGGGAAGTCACTCAGTCATGTCTGACTCTTTGCAACCCCATGGACTGTAGCCCATCAGCCTCCTCCATCCATGGGATTTTCCAGGCAAGAATACTGAAGTGGGTTGCCATTTCCTTCTCTGAGGGATCTTCCCGACCCAGGGATTGAACCTGGGTCTTCTGCTTACAGGCAGACTCTTTACTGTCTAAGCCACCAGGGAATCCCACTTGGCAAACTTGTATGCCAAGTTTATTGTTTATTAACTTTCCACTTAGAGATTAAACTTTTGCTATCATGGTATTTTTGGTTCTCCCATTAAATTCACCCTACAACAAGCTTTAGGCTTATACTTCTAATACATTCCATAGACATCAAAATAGAAACTCAAAGTCTCCATAGTTTGGCAAAAACAATAGAACTAAGATATCTTTGGTGCTCACTGATTTCCTTGGATTCCTGCTTTCTCTCTTTTATCAGTAATGTAAACTTAATGATGTGTTCCTAAAGTAGTTTTTTGTTGTTTTCATTAGGTCATTTGTGGTATCATCTGCTATACTGTGAGGGAATGAATTTTTCTATCTTCTTTGTGACAATATTACAAAGGGAGTGAAGAAAACATAAATCTATTAGTGAGAGCCACTTATGGTTTATTTCTTCTCCTAGTCTAGTCTATTCCCCACACATTACCAGGTCACCTCTCTGAAGGGAGGTCCAGTGATTCTTTTCAATTGATGAGTGGAACATGAAACTTCAGTGGCTGAGTACTTGTCTAAAAACATTTTACAATTGCTTCCATCTTTCAAAACCCCATCTTCCTTTGTGATCTCTATGCAAAATTCACTTGCCTGACATTTAGAAGCAATAAAAAAATAAATGAAAAAAGGATAAACTATCTTTTAAAAAATTATGTTGAAAATGTCAGGAAGTATACACTTAATGCATGCAGGGGAAGTTCAGATTTTATAAATAAAGTATGTAACATATGCATATGGGCTTGTGTGCTCAGTCGTTTCAGTCTTATCTGACTCTGCAACCCTATGGACTATAGCCCACCAGGCTCCTCTGTCCTTGGGATTCTCTTGGCAAGAATACTGGAGTGGGTTGCCATGCCCTCCATCAGATAATCTTCCCAACCCAAGGATCAAACCCACGTCTCCTGAGGCTCCTGCATTGCAGGTGGTTTCTTTACCGATGAGCCGTAGGGAAGCCCATATGCATATGTATGTATGCATATGTACACACATGTTGCTATGAGGATGTGGTTGACGTCACTGAAACAAAGAAATATTTCAATAGTGCACCTAACTATATTAAGAATCTTAATCATCAAATTTCTTTTCAAACTTTTCTTCTATTTTAATTCCCATTTTTCTTTCCAAAAGTATTTTTCTAAATGAGATTATCATAGAAGCCTCTTGATTGGCTACCAATGTGGCAGAGCTCCATTTTGGCAATGGACAATATTGTCAAAAATGGCTCAGTGCTTTAACAATCTTCCTCCTACCTGTGAGAGGTCCCTGCCTTTACCTTCCAGAGCCCCTTGGGGACCTCTTTGAATCTTACCTCTCTCTACACTTTTGAACCCACTTGCTCTCTCTTTACATCCCTTTATTTGTATAGCCTGGAGTCTGGTCTTGCCTCTCTGTCTAGTCTCTTTGAGAAATGCTGTGTTTAGGCCTGTTGGTCTCTTTGGTCCCTGCACCAGCCCCACCTCCCACCTGCCCGTCACCCTGGGATGTTGCTCTGTGTCCTTCTTGGCTCCATGTTTTGAAAGCTGGATCAGCCTTTACCCCAGGCTTGGCATCAATCCCCAGATCCCAAGACTGAAGGAGGCTGCTTTCTTCCTCATAGGTTCTGGATGATTCAGAAAGGCAGAAAGGACAGTTTGGAAAGATGAACACATTTGCCCCATCCATTTCTCTTATTTTCATTCCTGGCTCTTCTATGAGCAGCAACTTCCTCAGGGAGGTGCTGAGAAATTCCAAAAATCTCAGAGCTGAGTTCCTTCAACTTCACTGCTGATGAAGAGTTTGACTCAGCCAGAACTGGGGGACCCTGTCCGTCAAGGTTAAATATACAGGGAATTATCTTCTGTCTTCTTAACTAGAAACCACCTAGGACATTTTATCTTCTTATCGAAATTTCTGAAGATACTTAAAGAAGGTGGGCTTTTTATTGATTCTGTGATAGAGATGCTTCCTTCTATTCTTTAATCCATCACATATCAATTGAACACACAGCATCTTCTAGGTACTAGTCTAGAAGTACCAGAACAGCATGAAAACAGCAGTTAAAAACAAGCTAACAGACAGTTAATATTCCTGCTCTCAAGGAGCTTACCTTCTTGTGAGACAGACAAAAAATAAATGTACATATAAGCTGACAGGTATTAATTATTACTGTGAAGAACAAAACAAGGCAATGGATCATGGCGTGATGAGTGTGCTTTTGTGTGTTTGCAATTTGTCATTTAAGATAGAGAAGGAGTCCCAGATAAGGTGATGCTGGAGCAGAGATCTAAAATAGGTAAGGGAATAAGACATGCAGATAGCCAAGAAGATTGTTCCAGGGAGAGGAAACGGCAAGGAAGAAGGGCCTGGGAAGTTCTGGAGACGAAAGGTCAATGTGGCTGGAATGTGGCCAGCAAGAGGGGAGAGTGGGTAGAATTAGGGGGAGAGAAGCAACAAGAGATTGGATTGCCTGGGGTCTGGAAGCCCGTGAGACCAACCCCCATTTGTTTCATGGGATGTATGTAACTCTGGCAGATCAATGACAGAAACATCTGTATACAGCCAGAACATTTCAACTTCACTGTACCCATCAGAATCACCAGGGGAGACTGTTAAAAATACAAAGTCATGGGCTTTGCTCCACATTTGAATAACAGTCTGCAACTTGAATTATTAACAAGCTTCTTGGGTAATTATGAAGCCACACCAGCACTTCTCTGTAAACTGGTATTAGAAGCCACTGCAGATAATGAAAGCTTAAACGTTGTCTTTTGTGAGATTGGGATGAAATAGAGACCCTGACAGGAAATACAAACATGCCCACTTTCTGCCCTTTGGATAATTGCACTAATAGTTTATTATGGGGTGTAGGTTGATAAAGTAGAAGAGGTGAATGAGTCATCAGAGCTCTGGAGAAGACATTGTGGAGTGGAGCAGGAGGCTAGACCAGAAATCCTGATTGTAAACCTTTTTTTTTTTTTAATTTAAATTTATTTATTTTAATAGAGGCTAATTACTTTACAATATTGTATTGGTTTTGCCATACATCAACATGAATCCACCATGGGTGTACACGAAAGTCTTTGAACTAGGCTTTCGGTTTAACAGCCTGTTCCCAACATACTGCTGGATGTCATAAGCACAACTAAGAGCTGCACATTTCTAAGAGCCAGATGAGTAAGCATCTTCAACATACTATTTAAGGACTTCAAGAGGTGCCCTGGCTACAGGAAAACACAACTGAGTATTGTATTTTCCTTTAGTCTGTCTCATCTGTTGATGGAAACAAAGCCATGTTCAATCAACAGGAGCTGAATGATACTTTCTGTGGTGGGTTGAATGGTGGTTTTTAAAAGATATGTCTATGTCCTAGCATCCTAGAACCTGTGAAAAGGCCTTTATTTGGAAACTGTGTCATTGCAGAGGTAATTCACCTAAAGATCTTGAGATGAGATCATTCTGGATTAGCTAGATGGCCCAGAAATTCAATGACTAATGTCCTTATAAGATACAGAAGAGGAAAAGACACAGACACAGTGGAGAAGACCTTGCAGAGAGGGAGATGGGGTTTGGGTAAGATATTTTCCTTTACCCTCTCGTGTCAATCTCTTGACAGTTGTGATACCTGCCCTCTGGCCTATTTCAATCTTACACAATTGTGGTCAAACTTCTTTTGTCCTTTGTCTATGAGCAGTAGAGATCTTTTCATACTTAATTTGAATTTGTAATGTTTTTCTTCTTACAGATACAGAATTCTTTTTTCTACTCCTTTCTTAGCCTTTCTTTTTGTTCCATTTTGTCCAAAGAGATCCTCATGCTAGTTAGTTTCTAGAAATGTACCTTTTTCTGACTGTTTTACATGGTGACTGATGGCTCTCACAAAACCATTAAGCAAGAAACTTACCTTTAACTATAAGGCATGCAGATTTTAGTCCATGGAGGATCAAGAACTCTAAGAGTTCTTCGAAACCACCTGCCTTTCCCTGGATTCTTGCCTGGAGAATCCCAGGGACAGGGGAGCCTGGCAGGCTATAGTCCATGGGGTCGCAAGAGTCAGACTTAGCAACAAAACCACCACCACCACCACCTTTCCCTGGAAATATTGTCATGTTATCAATGCAGGGACAGATATTTACAGAAATACAGATGGTGGCAGCATTTGTCTGGCTCTTGTGTGGTTTTGGTTGGCACACATCACTCTGTCCTAATTCTTCACACTGACATTCAAGGTGGTCATGTTTGGGCTCCCGCCCTCCTCCCAACTTTCCAAATTTGCAGCTTCTCTGTGTATGCATTGGCTCACATGGTTTCCCATATCTAGACTTTGTCTTCCTCGTCTCTTGTCACCAGAATTCTGCTTGGTGCTGAAAGCCTTTACCCAAACTCACTCTCCCTAGGGAGACTCTCTTGTCTGCCCCAGACTGTAGTCATGTCTCCCTACTGTGGACTAAGTCAGAGGCTGCGCAAACGCAGGTGGCATTGATAAAGTCCCTTGGGTTGTCAAGGCCCTTCTCATTCCGGATAGAATGAACTCTGGAGGGCAGTGGCATGTCCTTGCCTTTGCATTTCCCATGTAACCTGGCACAGTGACCCACACTTAAAAGAGCTCCTCCTGTGGATTGAATGAACACTGACAACGAGTTTTTAAATCTCTTTCTTGGAAAACTGTGAATCCGAGAGATGGATGGCAGCTCCCTTTTCTAGCTGGATCCTGAACATTGATGCTGTTCTGGGATGCCTAGTTGACCTTCACGGATAATTAAAGTCCACTTAATTTGTTTCCATGTTAAATAGGACCTTTGATTTATAAGAGCTGGATCAGGCAGTAGAGTGAGTAACTGACAGTCCGAGCTCTCCACACGGCCTGGGCCAGCAGGCAGCCCCACAGTCTGGTCCTTTTTACCTGTCTACCCAACAGCAGTAGTGCTGTGCATGCATTTGGAAGGGCAATTGGATTCTTCCTCCAGCAAGCCAGGAACTTGGGACACAGGAACCACTAAAACACTGTTCCTGCCCTGAAAGACCTTGCTGTGTGGTCCTGCAGAACCTAAAAATTCAGGCTGATTGCTCTGGGACCATTCTTTGTGTGGGTGGGAGCTCATAGGCTCCCTGTTAAGTGGTGATGGGAGGTGGCACCAGGAGGGTGCCCGGGGAAGAGAAGGACTATGAACTTGGGCTGTAGGGTTAGAGGCACTGAGTTTACACCAAGTCTCTACTCCTCACCAGCTACTTGATCTCTCTGATTCACTTTCCTCATCTGTAATATGAGAATCATAAGAGCTGCTTCCTGAGATTATTATGACAAGTGAGATCGTGGATGTAAAGCACTGATCTGGTCAATGGTTAGTTTTAAGTATGTGGCTGTGTCAAAATCACTGCCTTTTTATTTCACAGCACTTTGGCCTGGCCTTTTATTTTTTGCCAGACACCTGCCTCTGTGTCCTG
Organism: Bos grunniens; assembly: GCF_055505025.1. NCBI lineage: Eukaryota > Metazoa > Chordata > Mammalia > Artiodactyla > Bovidae > Bos > Bos grunniens. The sequence continues at coordinate 55,413,515 of NC_141180.1, forward strand.
CCTGCTGGGATTCTTGACCTGGTTCTTACCTACCAAAGCTGTATGCTCTTCTCCTAACTTTCTTGATGACCTTTTCCAGTTGGCATTATCTTGGTGATTCCTGTTTCTCTTCTCTCCAGAGAAATGCTATAAGAGGACAAATGTGGCCCCTTCATTCCATTCTTTAACACAGATGTTTCCAAAAATCCATCCTCATCCAGAACCTTGCCCATCATGAGAAGGTGCCCCCACTGTAATGTTGGAGGGCTTTGGTTTACCGGAGTGTGGATTCCCTGATAGGGTTTAGCTGCATCAGCTCACAGCATCCTGAGAAAGAGAACAATTTGGGTCTATTCTGCCCTAAAAACTACAGCTTAATACAATTTTTTTTAAGGAGTGTGAACCAGTGATAAAAGTTCTAATCTCTGCAAAGCATGAGAAGAAGTGTTAATACAGCTTGGGAAAATACCATCCCGTCCTCAATTTCCTGGCATGTTGCATCCCTTGCCAACGTAGAGCTTATCTTGCAAAGACAGTGGATGGCCAGACTGACACTTTTTAGTCCAAGAAATGAAGTCTATTTTTTCCTTTGCCTGCAGGTTCCTTGCAGTATTTTGGGTAAATGTTTATATTCTCAGAAGGCAAACAGTTTATTGGTTTGGATAACTCCTTTCCCCGTTTGTATTATTATTTTCCAGTTATACAAAGGGAAAGGGCATCAGAATGGAATCTTATTTTGAAAGAGAAAAGAAAAATGGCTTGAAAGACTCTTCCTGTAAGTTATTGAGCCTGACTCCTCGGTTCCCAATTGTAGCATCACTCTCTTTGTACATTCTATTAGGATTCTCAGCCATTGAAATCCCACGAGAGCACTAAGTTTAGGATCAGTGAGAGGAGGGGGATTATCTTTGTCATCTGAGTAACCTCAGCACCTTGTTGACTTCCTGGGAAATCTTGTTGGAAGGATAAGTAAATTGTTGCATTGGAAATAGGTCCAAGCACAGGCTTGTCACTAGACCCAATGTCTTTTTTCTGTCATTAGGAGTTTAGGTAGACTAGTTATTCAACATTCACTGAGCATCTGCAGAGTGATAAACACTTTTCCAAATGCAGAGGGAGCAAAAGTGAAGAAGGCAAGGGCCCTTCCCTGGAGGAGCTTGTGTGGGAATTTTCCTGTTTTCCCCCAAACTATTCCATATCTACAGTATTTCTCTTTAAAATATTTTTCTATTAAAAAAATCAAAGTACTATCAAAACCCATGTAATTCGGTAACATTTGGTTAGTTTTTTTTCAGTTTTCTGAAAAGTAAAATATTACATACAACACTGAAGGTGCTGATGAACCCTCCTTCTCCAAATCTTCTCTCTCACAAAGCAATTTTTATAGTACGTTTGTTGCATATTCACTTTATGTTTTTGTTTTAATTACTTGATGAGTACAGAATACATTGTATTAGAGATGATATTTTTGTAAATATTAAGCCAGAGTCTTTAATTTTCATTCTTTTGCTTATTGAAGCATAGTTGGTTTACAATATTATGATAGTTTCATGTATGCAGCATAGTAATTCAGTATTTTTGCAGATAATACTCCACTATAAGTTATACCAAGATGATGGTTATAATTCCCTGCACTATACACTATATTTTTTTCCTACCTATTTGTACATAGTAGTTTGTGTATCTTAATCCCCTATCACTAACTTGTCACTCCCCTATCCCCTCTCCCCATTGAAAATCACTCATTTGTTTTCTGTAGTGGTGGGTTTGTTTTTGGTTTGTTATGTACATTTATTTGTATTACTTTTTAGATTCCGTATGTAAGTGTTATGCAGCATTTACCTTTCAACATTTCACCAAGTGTTCTCTAAGGTCCACCCATGTTTCTACAAATGGCAGAATTTCATGCTTTTTTATGTTTGAGTAATATTCCATCATATCACTCACACACACACACACACACACACACACACATTCTCTCCATCAGACAGCTGTATCTTTCTTCAAGAATTTTTATCCTGTATCTCTTTGAATATTACTTCTCACCTTTGCTATTATTCTTTCCATTTAATACTCATCTTAAGGGTATTCTGGAGATGTTCATTCTAGTATCAACACTTATTAAGCTCCACTCCATTTTGTCCTTTTATCTCTATGTGTGATGTGCTGGGTGAATTCCTCAGACTTACCTCTCAAGTCACTAATTCTCTCTTTGATAATATCCAGCCTAGAGCTTATGCCATCGATCATGCTTTGATTCCAATGGATACTTTTCAGTTTCAGGATTTAAGATGTTCTTTTTCATACCATCATTCTTGATTTATACCATTCTGTCCAAATATACTTATTTTAAAGCTAAGATTTTTGGAGATTATTTTTATTTAATTGGACACAGTTCCATTTTTCAATTGCTAAGTCTATTGTTTATCTTTCTCAGTGTTAGTTTTATTCATGTTCTTTGGAATTGCTGACAGCAGACTCATCTTGAGTGGCAGACGTCTCTTTTTCTTTATTTCCTACTACCTGCAGAGAAGGTGAGGCTAGGATTTGGATCTCAAAGTATCTTTTCCACCAAATGTTAACTAAGTATCATGAAATGTCCCTGGGTGATATATTGCTTTTTGTAGTATCTTTGGTTGCTATTTAACTAATATTTCCATCAATAACTTTTGATTATAAAGCACAACAGCACTTTATCAAATATTCTGAATTAAAGTCATCCTCACCTATAAAACTATAATTAGGTCATTCAGACAAGATGAGTAGCTGGAATTAAAACACACACTCATACACACACACACACACACACACACACACACACACACACACAAAGCAGGACTACCCTAAACCAGAACTCAAAATATTAATTGCTTTGGTATAGATGGAACATTTTCTTCTTGTTGTTCATGTTTAAACTGACTTTCAGAACAATTTCCCTATGCTGGGGAGTTTGTCTCCTGGTTAGAGATTGCCCTGGCCAGCCTGCCCCTACCAGTTTCTTCAACATCAAGTGTCCCCTCTGGGGTGGATTTGACCCATTTTTATGCTATGTTTTTGATGTCATTATGTTCATTATGTTATTATGTATTATTTACACTCAGTAACAATTACCCATGTTAAATGTACATTTGATGAATTTTGAAATAATACTAATTTGTGGACACCACCACAGTGAAGGTATTGACTATTTCCCTCACTCTGAAAAGATCTTTAGGGTCCCTTTGGAATTAATTCCTCTCCCTGTGTCTGGCCCCAAGAAACCACTATTCTTTCTGTTACTGTAGAATTTCTCTTAAAATTCATATAAATGGAATCACAGATTACACAGCATTTGTGTTTGGTTTATTTTACTCAGTATAATACTTTAGAGTGTCTTCTATGCTGTTTGTCCCCATAATTTGTTCCTTCTTATTGCTAAATAATATTCTATGATGTAAATATACCACAACTAAAGAAATTCTTTCTCCAGTGAATGAATATTTATAATACCCCCAAATTGCCTCCGATTTGGGAGTATTATAAATAATGCTGCTATGAACATTAACATATGCAATTTTGAACACAGGTTTTTATTTCTCTTGGATGAATTCCTGGGTTATATGGTTAAAGTGTGTTTAGTATTTTAAGACACTGCCATTTTGTTTTCCACAACAACCATAACATTTTTCATTTCCACCAGCAATATATGAAAACTCCATTTGATCCGTATTCTTGTCAACACTGGTACTGGTAGTTTGTTAATTTTAGCTATTTAGCAGGTTGTGAAATGGTAGCCCAAAATGCTTTTAATTTTTATTTCTCTGATGACTAGTGATATTAAACATCTTTTCATGTATTATTGGCTAATTCATATAACTTCTTTTATAAAGTGTCTGCTCAAATCATTTATACATTTTTACTGAGTTGTTTATTTTCTTATTAGAGTTGCAAAAGTTTTTAAATTTATTCTCAGTACAAGCTCTTTTCAACTGCATTTTGTTAAAGTTTTCTCCCAATTCTATGGATTGCTTTTTTATTTTTTGATGATTGCTTTGAAGAGCAAAAGCTTTTAATATTGGTAGAGCCCATTTTATCAATATTTTCTTTCACAGTTTGTTTTTACTGCCCTATTTAAAAATTTTTGCCTTATTCAGTGTCATATTTTTTTTTCTCTTTGTTTCTTTGAAAAGTTTAATGGCCTTAGCTATTGATTCCACAGAATTTTTAAAAGCAAAGCCTTTGCATTCACAAAGATACCACTTCACATCCCCAAGGATAGCTAAAATGGAAAAAAATGAGGAATAATGCAGGACAGTGTTGTATAAAATGAAGAATAATGCAGGACAGTGTTACATATTGCTGATACTAATGCTTCTTCAGGGAATTCCTACGGTCCTACACTATTTGCACATTTCTCCTGTCACTCTTCCTGTATCCTGAGGGGTGGCTTGACAGCTTTGAAGAACAGAGATTTACAAGGAGAAAATGCTGTCACCACACTGCTGTCTCAGGGTTTCCCCCTCTGTAGCAATGCGAAAGCCAAGCCCTCTCTTTGTCTCCCCCGCCACCTGGGTTTCTTCAGACTTGGGGGTGTGGATGAGGTCTGAGAAGACTTTGTTGGTTGATGTCAAAGTTTCCTTGGAGACCAGGTAGCTGCAATGAGTTCACAAATCTTTCACAAGTTTTCTAAGCTGCTTTGTACCATGACCTGGGGGTGGATTATTGTTGCTGTTGAGTCATTAAGTCATGTCCGACTCTTTGCTACCCCACGGACTGCTGCACAGCCAGGCTTCCCTGTTCTTCTCCATCTCCTGGATCTGGCTCAAACTCATGTCCATTAAGTCGGTGATGCCATCAACCCATCTCATCCTCTTCTGTCTCCTTCTCTTCCTGCCTTTAATCTTTCCCATAATCAGGGTCTTTTCTAATGAGTTGGCTCTTTGCATCAGGTGGCCAAAGTATTGAAGCTTCAACTTCAGCTTCAGCATCAGTCCTTCCAAAGAATATTCAGGGTTGACTTACTTTAGGATTGACTAGTCTGATTTCCTTGCAGTCCAAGGGACTCCCAGGAGTCTTCTCCAACACCACAGTTCAAAAGCATTAATTCTTTGGAGCTCAGCTTTCTTTATGGAGGCTTCCCTGGTGGCTCAGAGGTTAAAGGATCTGCCTGCAATGCGGGAGACCCAGGTTCGATCCCTGGATCGGGAAGATCCTGGAGAAGGAAATGGCAACCCACTCCAGTATTCTTGCCTGGAGAATCCCATGGATGGAGGAGCCTGGTAGGCTATAGTCCATGGGGTTGCAGAGTCGGACACGACTGAGCGACTTCACTTTCTTTCACTTTCAGCTTTCTTTATGGTCCAATTCTCACATCCATACATGACTACTGGAAAAACCATAGCTTTGACTAGATGGACTTTTGTTGGCAAAATAATGTCTCTGTTTTTTAATATGCTGTCTAGGTTTGTCATAGCTTTTCTTCCAAAGAGCAAGCGTCTTTTAATTTCATGGCTGCAGTCACCGTCTGCAGTGATTTTGGAACTCAAGGAAATAAAGTCTCTCACTATTTCCATTGTTTCCCCATCTTTGCCATGGAGTGGTAGGACCAGGTGCTATGATCTTCATTTTTTAAATGTTAAATGTTAAGTGAGCTTTTTCACCTTCTTCTTTCACCTTCATCAAGAGGCTCTTTAGTTCCTCTTTGCTCTCTGCCATAAGGGTGGTGTCATCTTCATATCTGAGGTTATTGATATTTCTCCCTGCCATCTTGATTCCAGATTGCGTTTCATCCAGCCTGGCCTTTCACATGATGTACTCTGCATATAAGTAAAATGAGCAGGGTGACAATATACAGCCTTGATGTACTCCTTTCCCAATTTTGAACCAGTCCTTTGTTCCATGTCCAGTTCTAACTGTTGCATCTTGACCTGCATACTGGTTTCTCAGGAGGCAGGAAAGGTGGTCTAGTATAACCATCTCTTTTAGAATTTTCCAGGGGTTTTTTGGCTCCATGAAGTCAAAGGCTTTAGTGTAGTCAATGAAGAAGTAGATGTTTTTCTAGAATTCTCTTGCTTATTCTATGATCTGATGGATGGTGGCAATTTGATATCTGGTTCCTCTGTCTTTTCAAAATCCAGCCTGTACATCTGGGTATTCTTCATTCACGTACTATTGAAGCCTACCTTGGAGGATTTTGAACATGACCTTGCTAGAATGTGAAATGAGTGTAATTGTGTGGTAGTTTGAACATTCTTTGGCATTGCCCTTCTTTGGGATTGGAATGAAAATGGCCTTTTCCAGTCCTGTGGCCACTGCTGAGTTTTCCATATTTGCTGGTATTTTGAGTGCAGCACTTTCACAGCATCATCTTTTGGGTTTAAAATATCTCAGTTGGCCTTCCATCACCTCCACTAGCTTTGTTCATAGTGGTGCTTCCTAAAGGCCGCTTGACCTCACACTCCTGGATGTCTGGTTCTAAGAGAGTGATAACACCATAATGGTTATCGTGTCATTAAGATCTTTTTTGTATAGTTCTGTATATTCTTGCCACCTCTTTTTAATATTTTATGCTTCTGTTAGGTCCATACTATTTCTGTCCTTTATTGTGCTCAACTTTGCATGAAATATTCCCTTGGTATCTCTAATTTTCTTCAAGAGATCTCTAGCCTTTCCACTCTATTGTTTTCCTCTATTTCTTTGCATTGTTCACTTGGGAAGGCTTTCTTATCTATCCTTGCTATTATTTGGAACTGTGTATTTAGATAGGTGTATCTTTCCTTTTCTCCTTTTCCTTTCACTTCTCTTCTTTTCTCAGCTGTTTGTAAGCCCTCCTCAGACAACCATTTTGCATTTTTGCATTTCTTCTTGTTGGGGATGGTCTTGATCACTGCCTCTTACACAATGTTATCACCTCTGCCCATAGTTTATCAGGCACTCTGTCTATCAGATCTAATCCCTTGAATCTATTTGTCTTCCACTTCATAAGGGATTTGATTTATGTCATACCTGAATGGTCTAGTGGTTTTCCCTACTTTCTTCCATTTAAGTCTGAATTTTTCAATAAGGAGTTCATGATCTGAGCCACAGTCAGCTCCCAGTCTTATTTTAGCTAACTGTATACAGTTTCTCCATCTTTGGCTGTGAAGAATATAATCAATCTGATTTTGGTATGGACCATCTGGTGATGTCCATGTATAGAGTTGTCTCTTGTGTTGTTGAAAAGGGGTGTTTGCTATGACCAATGTGTTCTCTTGGCAAAATTCTGTTAGCTTTTGCCTGGCTTCATTTTGTACTCCAAGGTCAAACTTGCTTGTTACTCCAGGTATCTTTTGATTTCCTACTTTTGCATTCCAGTCCCCTATGATGAAAAGAACATCCTTATTGGGTGTTAGTCCTAGAAGATCTTGTAGGTCTTCATAGAACCATTCAACTTCAGCTTCTTCAGCATTAGTGGTTGGGGCATAGACTTGGATTACTGTGATATTGAATGATTTGCCTTGGAAACAAACAGAGATCATTCTGTCATTTTTGAGACTGCACCCAAGTATTGCATTTCAGACTCTTTTGTTGATTATGAGGGCTACTCCATTTCTTCCAGGGGATTCTTGCCCACAGCAGTAGATATAATGGCCATCTGAATTATATTTGTCTATTCCCATCCATTTTAGTTCACTAATTGCTAAAATGTTGATATTCACTCTTGCCATCTCCTGTTTGACCACTGACCTTGACTGATGGACCTAACAGTCTAGGTTCCTATGCAGTATTATTCTTTACAGCTTTGGACTTTACTTTCACCACCAGACATGTCCACAGCTGGGGTTATTTCCACTTTGGCTCAGCCTTTTCTTTCCTTCTGGTGCTATTTCTCCACTTGTCTCCAGTGGCATATTGGGCACCTATTGACCTGGAGAGTTCATCCTTCAGTGTCATATATTTTTGCCTTTTCATACGGTTCATGGGGTTCTCAAGGCAAGAATGCTGAAGCTGTTTGCCATTCAGATAACATTGACCCAGTTTACAGATAAGAAAGGTCACAAGACCTTGCTAGACAGCAGTCTAGAAAGTGTCATAACTAAGATTTCAACTTCTGTCTTTTAGCTCAAATCCACTCTTCTATCGTGTGTGTGTACACACTCAGTCATGTCCCACTCTTTGTGATACCACGGCCTGTATGTAGCTCACTAGGCCCCCCTGTTCATGGAATTTTTCAGGGAAGAATACTGGAGTGAGATGCCATTTCCTACTCCGGGAGGTCTTCCTGATCCAGGGATGGAACCCTCATCTCTTTTATCTTCTGCATTGGCAGGTGGATTCTTTACCACTAGTGCCACCTGGGAAGCCCATATTCTAACATACTATTCTGTAAAGTATTACTAACATCCTTTCCCATATGTTTAGCTTTAAAATGCCCACATCTTTTATTCACAAATGTTCTGTGAAGGAAGCAGGCTGAATGCATATTATATGTCACTCCATCTAGAGCCAGCTCTGGTGAAAATACTCATTACATCCTAGTACATGGTCATTATCTCTAAATAAGCTTAAATAGGCATCTCAGGTTGCAATTGCACCCAAATGTAGATAGCCATAAGATTGTAAACAGGGCATTTGGATAGTAAAAGAGACACTATTATTAATGATAGTGGGACAAGGGATATAAACTAGGATCATCCAGGAAAACTAGGACATAGGGTCATTCTCCCCATTAGAAAAGAGGAAGGAAGAAAAGAGGAAAGAAAATTAACAAATTTAAAGCCCCAATACATGCTAGATTTTGTACTAAGCATTTAACATAGCTTAGCTTAACAGATACATATGGTTGTGTACACTGTACAGATTTGGAGAAATCAAGACACTTCTGGCAGACAGTACGGGTTAGTGGTTAAGAGCACAATGAGAAAAAAGGTTTCTAGCACATTCATTCATCAATCAAATACTTACTGAATGCATATATGCTGTGTACAGTTTTAGTTTCTGGGGACAGAGCAACAACAAGTAAGAAGTTTCTATTTTACTAAGGGGAGGATAAAATTAAATAAATAAAAATATAAGTATATGTATCTGTATATACAGATGTATTTTTTCATAACCAGGTGATATTGAATGTGATGAAAGAGCATAAAGCAAGGTAATGGGCTAGAGAGTAATTGGGGTGCCATTGTAAAACTGACTGGGAAAAGTTATTTGAACAAGTCATGGAACAGAGTCCTGCAGGAAATAAGAAACTGGACTACATGGGCATTTGGGCAAGAGTGTTTGGGCAGAAAGAAAAGCAAAAGCAACAGCCGTGAGCAGGAGTGTGCTTAATGTGCATGAGGACAACTAGGAGGCCATGGTAAAAAGAGAAGAAGGAGGGTGGTGGGGAGGGGTGAGATTTGAGAGGTTACAAACGGCTAGATCATGGTTTGATTTGTGTGTTTCGAGAATCTCTAGAGGTGTGTGGTAATCAGTGGTTAGATTCTGGATGTATTTTGATGTTAAAACCAATACGTTTTGGTGGTCCAGTGGCTAAGACTCTGCGCTCCCAAATGCAGGGGGCCCAGCTTCGATCCCTGGTCAGAGAACTAGATCCCACATGCCGCAACTAAAAGATCCCATAGCTGCAACTAAGACCCAGTGCAGCCAAATAAGTAAATGTTTTTTTTAAAAAAATAAGTTTTCCTAATGGATTGGGTATTAAATAAAAGTGAAACATATGAATGAGGCTTCCCATGTGGCGCCTGTGGTAAAGAGCCCGCCTGCCAATGCAGGATATGTAAGAAACACAGGTTTGATCCCTGGGTTGGGAAGACTCCCCTGGAGGAAGGCATGGCAACCCACTCCAGTATTCTTGCCTGGAGAATCCCATGGATAGAGGAGCCTGGCGGGCTACAGTCCACGGGCACGACTAAAGCAATTTAGTAAGCACACACACACATGCATGAAGCATGGGAATATATGCTACTATGATTTTTAACATGAGCAACTTGAAGACTGGAATTGCTATTTTCTGAGGGAGAGAAGATAGAGCAGAGTTAGGGACCAATATCAAGAATTCTGTTTGGGGCATGACAGGTCTAGGATTCCTGTTAGACTTCCAAATGGAGATGTCAAGTACTGTGTCCTTCATATTTATTCTTTCAACTGTATTTGTACATATTAGTCCCTCTTCCTTATGTCCAATATACTTTCGATGAAACCAACAAACAAAACTTGGAAAGGAGAGGAGCAGACTAGGAGATGACTATAGATAATGCTTTCAAAAGTTTTGCTCCAAGGTGAAACAGAAAAATGGGCGGCTAATTGGAAGGGCTTGTGGGTGGCAAAGGAGGGTTTTATCTTAAAGATGGAGAGTATGTTTGTGGACTATTAGGCATTACTGAGCAGACAGGAAAAAAATGGTTAATGCAGAAGCAAGAGGGATGAAGTGATAGAGAAATGTTCTTGTGTAGGCAAGCAGGATTGGGTTCCAGTGTGCAAATGACTAGCTGGCCTTTGCCAGGAACTCATGGAAAATTAACTCATGGTGAGAAGAGGAAAGGCACAGAATATGGATACAGATTCGGATAGGTGAGTAGATATTTTAGGGGAAATTTCCAGAAATTCTATTTTGACTGCTTTAGTTGCCTCAATGAAATAAAAAGCAAGGTTATCAGCTGACTTGAAGAGCAGGGAGGAAATATAAGTTAGAGGAGAGTGGAAGATATGAAATAGAAATTTAGGAGAGTAGGGAAATGAATGGACTGGGTCCACATAGAAGCCCAGCTGTGATTTGTTGTCATGAATTAATGCAAGATTACTCTGTATGCCTATGCATTTTTCTCTAATCATGTGCTCGGAGTGCTGCAAAATAAACAGAGAGCTGGATTTGTCAAATTAGAAGCTTTGCTAGGAGATGGAGTTGCCAGGAAATTAATATATTCTGTAGAGTGAGTATAACAGCATGTTAAGGAGGGGAGTGAATTTACGAAGTGGGTATGAGAGGGCAGTGGTAAAAATGCTATAGATGTGGTGGATTAGAGCTCTCAGTGGAGTCACAGCACTGTTGGAAGCAGGGAATTAGTGAAAGAGAGCACATAGATTGAGTGTAGGCTGCATGAAATTAAGATCACTGAGAGACTGTAGTCATTACTAAAGACAAAGTTTATGGTGTCACTGAGAAAGGTGATAAGTGAGGTGAGGTGAAAGACAAGATAATTAAAAGAGAAGCAAACTAAAGAATTAAGAGGTCAGGGTTTTGGAAAGACTGTTTATATGTACATTAAAATAACAAAGAGTGATGACAGAAGTGGTGTTGGATAAAAATCAAATTATCAGGAAATGAGGGAGAGTGGTTCAGAGACCTGTAGGTTTTTGCTACAAGAACATTATTGGGCCAGCAACAACTGCGTCACTGGAAGCTGGTTGGAAGCGCAGAATCTGGGACTGCCCTGGTGGTCCAGCGGTAAAGACTCTGTGCTTCTGCTTCAGTGGCTCAGGTTGACCCCTGGTCAGGGAACTAAGATCCTGCATGCTGTGTGCTCCCCCTCCCCCCGAACATGCAGAGTCTCTTCATTTCAGATCCACTGAAGCAGAATCTTCAGACAATTCATATGCCCATTAAAGTTGAGGAGCACCTCTGTAGATGGCTCCAGCAATGAGAAGAAGCAGTAGGTCTGATGAGCTTCAGAACAGATGAGAATATTAAGAAGGAGAGAGGAACTATTGCCTGATCATATTGGTGAGGAACAAGGACACGTACCCCAATCCAGAGGCAGAGTTTGGAAGAGATGTTGGAGAGAAAAAACAGCTGCTACTTGAGAGGGTTGTGGGAATTCGTGTCCTCAGTGGGGAGAGCTGGGTCTCTGTCAAGCAGATGCTGAATATGTAGGCCATTTTGCTACTGAAGAACCATGAGTTCCACATGCCCCAGTGGGAGGATCTGGGGGTCAAGGAGGGTGGGGTATGGGGGTGAGGTTTGGTGATAAATAGAGTCACATGCAGGTAGAGGGCAGGAATGAGAGATAATTCATGGTCTTGGGCCTACCCAGAGTGACCGAGGGCAACAGGAATAGAGCGCATGACTGGATTAAAGCTGACACTCTCTTAGGCAGTTGTGAGCATTAGGGTGGAAAGATGCATCTGGAGTCTTGCCAGCACAAAGTGGGACTCCATGGACTTCTCATGTTCAGAGCTCAACAGATGGTGATTCCCTTTCTTCCTACTGCAAAACTGCTCACCAAGTAAATGGTGGAGCCAGGGTTCCAGTTCAGATGAGCCTCACCATGGAATCTGTGCTCTCCCCACCACACTCATGGTCCTTAAACTTTAGTCTTCTTCACAATCACCTGGAGGACTTGGTCAGCGTCAGAGTGCTTGTCTCCACCCCCCGAGTGGAGGTACCGATCAGTAGGTCTGGGGTGGCAGGAACATTTGCATTTCTAATGTGTTCCTGGGTGATATTGATGCTGTTGGTCCAAGGACCATATATTGGGAACCACTGCCCTACTCCACACTGCCTTCCAGAACACGTTACTGTCTTTCAGAGCCAGGCTGTATCAAAGAGCAAGTGTTTATTTGTCAAAGGAGGAATTGAGGGCCTCAGATTACCCATGGGTTTAGAATCCTCTTCTATGAAATTTCCATCAGTGTTCAATGTTCAGAGTTCTGACTGTCAGGAACTCTGCCACCACAGAGCAGAGCACTTGACCTGTCAATGAAAGGGCAGTGTTTCAATGCCCTGTTCTTCTCTTCACTGCTACAAACTTCATTATCCACAATCAATTATTGGTTAAGTACATGATCCAAGTTTACTCACTCTTTTTTGTTTCCTATCTAATTTTAGCTCCTGGACAAGACCTGGGCTCTTCTTTCTGACTGGGGCACATGAACCTTGGCTGTGGTCAGGGTTCTTGGTGATTCTTAGAGCTGTAGCCAAGAGCTTGACGATCTTCATAATCCTGAAGGACAGTGTTAAGACTAACAGGAGACCTTGGGCAGACTTGGGGAAAGATGGATGGGAGGTACAGAGGAGGAGACGATGGAAGTCATTGCAGACTATAAAGACCTGAGTTTAACTCCTGACCTCATCTCTTACTGGCTGTATAAACGTAGGCACCGACATTTCAGCTCTCTTGGCCCCAGTTGTCTCTACTATAAAATTATGATAATAAATAATTAAATTGTGATAATAATAGTTATGATAAAATAATCTTACACCTTCCCAGGTGGGGCAGTGGTAAAGAATACACCTGCCAATGCTGGAATCACAGGAGATGCAGGTTTGATCCCTGGGTCAGGGAGATCCCCTGGAGAAGGAAATGGCAACCCACTCCAGTATTCTTGCCTGGGAAATCCCATGGACATGGAGGGGTACAGTCCATAGCGTAGCAAAAGAGTCAGATACAACTTAGCAACTGAGCATACATGCGGTAATCTCACAAGTTTGTTCAATAGACATTGAATGTCTGTCTCATACTAGGTGTCATGAGATGGTAGAGCAAAACCTGTAAGATGCAGTCCTTTTAACAGCTATGATGGAGGAACATGGAGTGAAATATGTACATGTATTAATATTACACTGCATGATCATGAAGTGCAATAATTAATGGGAGGATGGGAAGAAAATAATGCAGAGACTGGGATTAGTGGAATACACTGAAGACTTTGTTAGTAGGCAATTACCTATCCAAATTACCTACTTTGTCAGTAGGCAATTACAACTACCTGGAGAGTCTTTTGGAAATATGAATACATGGACCTAAACTCCAGACATTTGAATTAGTATGAAGGTGCAAGGTGTGTCGTCTGGACCCCGTTGTTGTTTTTTAATTTTATGTATTTATTTATTTGGCTTCTCTGAGTCTTCGTTGCTGTGCTCGGACTTCTCCTAGTTGTGGTGAGCAGTTCAGTTCAGTTCAGTTCAGTCGCTCAGTCGTGTCCAACTCTTTGCGATCCCATGAACCGCAGCACGCCAGGCCTCCCTGTCCATCACCAACTCCTGGAGTTCACTCAAACTCATGTCCATCGAGTCGGTGATGCCATCCAACCATCTCATCCTCTGTTGTCCCCTTCTCCTCCTGCCCTCTATCTTTCCCAGCATCAGGGTCTTTTCCAATGAGTCAGCTCTTCGCATCAGGTGGCCAAAATATCGGAATTTCAGCTTCAACATCAGTCCTTCCAATGAATACCCAGTACTGATCTCCCTTAGGATGGACTGGTTGGAACTCCTTGCAGTCCAAGGGACTCTCAAGAGTCTTCTCCAGCACCACAGTTAAAAAGCATCAATTCTTCAGTGCTCAGCTTTCTTTTTTTTTTTTTTTTTAACAGTATTACTTTTTTCCCCCCTGTTTTCTTTTTTTGTTTGTTTCTTGTTTTTATTTTATTTTTTAACTTTACAATATTGTATCAGCTTTCTTTATAGTCCAACTCTCACATCCATACATGACCACTGGAAAAACCATAGCCTTGACTAGATGGACCTTTGTTGGCAAAGTAATGTCTCTGCTTTTTAATATGCTATCTAGGTTGGTCATAACTTTCCTTCTAAGGAGTAAGTGTCTTTTAGTTTCATGGCTGCAATCACCAGCTGCAGTGATTTTGGAGCCCAGAAAAATAAAATCAGCCACTGTTTCCACTGTTTCCCCATCTATCTGCCATGAAGTGATGGGACCAGATGCCATGATCTTAGCTTTCTGAATGTTGAGTTTTAAGTCAACTTTTTCACTCTCCTCTTTCACTTTCATCAAGAAGCTCTTTAGTTCTTCTTCACTTTCTGCCATCAGGGTGATGTCACCTGCATATCTGAGGTTATTGATATTTCTCCCAGAAATCTTGATTCCAGCTTGTGCTTCCTCCAGCCCAGCATTTCTCATGATGTACTCTGCATATAAGTTAAATAAACAGGGTGACAATATACAGCCTTGATGTACTCCTTTTCCTATTTGGAGCCAGTCTGTTGTTCCATGTCTAATTCTAACTGTTGCTTCCTGACCTGCATACAGGTTTCTCAAGAGGCAGGTCAGGTAGTCTGGTATGCCCACCTGTTTCAGAATTTTCCAGTTTATTGTGATCCACACAGTCAAAGGCTTTGGCATAGTCAAGAAAGCAGAAATAGATGTTTTTCTATTTCAATAGATGTTTTTCTATGTTCATCCATGATCCAGTGGATGTTGGCAATTTGATCTCTGGTTCCTCTGCCTTTTCTAAAACCAGCTTGAACATCTGGAAGTTCATGGTTCACGTATTGCTGAATCCTGGCTTGGAGAATTTTGAGCATTACTTTACTAGCGTGTGAGATGAGTGCAATTGTGTTGTAGTTGAGCATTCTTTGGCATTGCCTTTCTTTGGGATTGGAATGAAAACTGACCTTCTCCAGTCTGTGGCCACTGCTGAGTTTTCCAGATTTGCTGGCGTATTGACTTTCAGCAGCGGGGACTTCTCTTCTCTAGAGTATGGGCTCTAGGCTTCAGTAGTTGTGGTTCTTGGGCTTTAGAACGCAGTGTCTGTAGTTGTGATGTGTGGGCTCAGTTGCCCTGAAGCATATGGCATCTTCCTGGACCAGGGATGGAACTTGTGTCCCCTGCATTGGCAGGTGGATTCTTAATCACTGGACCACCAGGGAAGTCCCTGGACACAGGTTTTTAAAAAAACTATACCAGATGATTCTAATGAGAGTCCAGGGTTAAGACCCACTTGCGTAGGGATGTGCCGTCTTGAAGGGGGAAGAGATTTTTTTGCTGAGTACTGGGGTTGGATTTAACCATAGCGAGCTCTCCTGGTCCCTTCTTACCTGGCCTTCCATCTCTGTCCTCAGCTCCCTGAAAGACTGGGAGATTTCTACTCCATGTGTGAATTAAAAGAAAGGTCCTTGAGATCAGGAGGTGATGAGAATGCCAGAGGAGCCAGCCTATTATTTATCACAATCCCAAGACAGATGGAGCGCTTCAGAGTAATTCTTGCAACAACTGAGCTGCCAAGGGAGGAAAATGAGCGAAATTAATCAGCAGCAGGGGAAGGATGTCCTGCAGGAAGGAAGCAGTTGGAGACTTGTTTCAGATGAAGAGCCGAGGCCCTCGGACCAGCACAGGGAGCAACAGGAAGGGGCTGCAGATCCAGCTAGAAGCAGCATCTCTCACTGGGACCCGGGGAGTATGAGATCTTGCTGGCCAGGGATCAAAGGCGTATTCTGAGCCATCTTCTGCCCTGGCATTGGTGGCCACCTCTGCTCACTCCAGTAAGAGATGCAGCTGCCCTATCAGAGCGGGCTCCCCCTGGGCTCTGTCCCCAGCCTCCCCTGTCCAGGGCAGGAAGGAGAAAACAGCCAGCGTGAGGCCAGGCAGAGCCAAGACGGCAGGTCACCTGTACGGTCCACCTGGCCCTCCTCCTCCTCCCTCTCAGCCCACTTTATAGGCTGTGGTGTCTCTCTTGGTTTCTCTTGGCCTAACTGTCCCGTGCTGGGGCTGGAGTCCTGTTCTGAACTTGGCTGTGATGCTATCCATGGGGGAGAGGGACTGTGCCTGTATCCAAGTCCTGAGAGTGGTTCCATTGTCATGGTAACACCACCCTTCACTCTGATGGCTACATCTACCTGCTTTCTTCAAGGTAATATAGCCACTACCTTGGACTCCTTGGATTGTAAAATTTTCAGAGCTTCCTGTTGCCTGAAGCCCAGAGAGCAAAGGTTTGAAACAGGCTGACTGGAGATGTCAAGGATGAGCCTCAGGATGTAAGAATAAGAGTCAGCAATCGATGGATATACTCACTGGATCCCCACGGCTCCTGGGGTAGGAGTTGCACTCACCTGCAGCCGGGCGAGTGTTCCCAAGCCTACCTGGTCTATCTGGACCAGAATCCTTGTCTGGTAGAGTGGTTGAGGATGTGCACTGCATCTTCTACAGACATTACTCCAGGGCACCAGCATCTATGCCCAGAGCAGCATCTGTGCCTAGCCAGCCTCTGAATGCAGATGAGAACCTGAGAGTGCTTTGTCAACAGCACAGTGCTCCTGGCAGGCAAATCCTTGTTACAAATGGCACACATTCATTTGTTTCCCATGAACTTTCCTTATCCACCCAGCCTTACACTGAAATTCATCAACCTAATATCTCAAGTGGAATGACTCATCGCCAAAATGTTTTAAATGTCGTAGATTGTGCAGAGTGGGGGCCACCAAGCTCATCTCCCTCCCACCAAGTTCGCTCTCATCAGCTCTGCTCTCTGGCCACATTTTCTCTCTCACTCCTCCTCACTGTGAGTGAGGAAATGTGGAGGGTGAATTTTCAAATTTCCTTTTACATGCACATCATTTGACCAATTTGGCTTCTTCAGCCTCAGGTCCGCTTCCTTCCCTTTCTCTGGAGCTCTGTTGTTGTGACCAGGACTCTGCATCTGAAATTGGAATGTCCAGGGTTAATTAAATCTTAGCTGTGTGACCTCAAGTCAGTTTCAGATTTTTTTTTTTAATCTGAAAAGTACACATGGTGGTATCTTACAGGTGGTAGTGTAGTCAGTAACTGTAATACAAGGCTTACTTGTCTAAGGTGTTAGAACTGGACATGGAACAACGGACTGGTTCCAAATAGGAAAGTACATCAAGGCTGTATATTATCACCCTTCTTATTTAACTTATATGCAGAGTACATCATGAGAAACGTTGGGCTGGAAAGAAGCACAAGCTGGAATCAAGATTGCAGGGAGAAATATCAATAAACTCACATATGCGGATGACACCACCCTTATGGCAGAAAGTGAAGAGGAACTCAAAAGCCTCTTGATGAAAGTGAAAGAGGAGAGTGAAAAAGTTGGCTTAAAGCTCAACATTCAGAAAACTAAGATCATGGCGTCTGGTCCCATCACTTGATGGGGAAACAATGGAAACAGTGTCAGACTTTTATTTTTCTGGGCTCCAAAATCACTGCAGATGGTGACTGCAGCCATGAAATTAAAAGACACTTACTCCTTGGAAGTAAAGTTATGACCAACCTAGATAGCATATTCAAAAGCAGAGACATTACTTTGCCAACAAAAGTCTGTCTAGTTAAGGCTATGGTTTTTCCAGTGATTATGTATGGATGTGAGAATTGGACTGTGAAGAAAGCTGAGCGCCGAAGAATTGATGCTTTTGAACTGTGGTGTTGGAGAAGACTCTTGAGAGTCCCTTGGACTGCAAAGAGATCCAACTAGTCCATTCTAAAGGAGATCAGCCCTGGGTGTTCTTTGGAAGGACTGATGCTAAAGCTGAAACTCCAATACTTTGGCCACCTGATACAAAGAGTTGACTCATTGGAAAAAACTCTGATGCTGGGAGGGATTGGGGGCAGGAGGAGAAGGGGACAACAGAGGATGAGATGGTTGGATGGCATCACCGACTCGATGGACATGAGTTTGAGTGAACTCCGGGAGTTGGTGATGCACAGAGAGGCCTGGCGTGCTGCAATTCATGGGGTTGCAAAGAGTCGGACACGACTGAGTGACTGAACTGAACTGAACTGAACTTGTCTAATAAGCCTTACTCACTGGTTGTGGTAAAAATTACTAAAGTTCATCCATACAACAGTATTATTTCTGGGTCCCTGCCCCTTCCTGGACATTTGGAAGACTACATTTCTCAGCTTCCTGCATGAGCTAGAGGGGAGAGTAAC
This sequence comes from Bos grunniens, assembly GCF_055505025.1. NCBI lineage: Eukaryota > Metazoa > Chordata > Mammalia > Artiodactyla > Bovidae > Bos > Bos grunniens. The sequence goes on from NC_141180.1 coordinate 55,432,075, forward strand.
AAGTGTCATTTATGGGCTGAATCACTGAGGAACAGGGACCCAAGTTCCTAAATGGCCATCATGGAGCACGTGTTTTGATAGGGGTGCCACAAGAGCCACCCCATGGGGGACAGCTGCCCTGAGAAGATACCCAGACCCACAGGAGACTTGGTATGGATGAGAAAAAGCCTTTTGTTAGACTAAGCAACTGAAATTTGGGGAAGGTGTTTGTTACACAGCATAGCCTATCTTATTCTGCTTCATCCATTTCTTGCCCTCACTATGACAGGGGTTTTCAATGAGCTTCATAGCCCTTTGGTTCCTTGAGTGTACGATGGGGATGCCATGATGGAGGGAGTGAGGAAAATAAGGGAATTGAGTAAGCAGGCTCCTAGTCAACCAGAGCTTCACACTGATCTCATCTATGTATCAGTGTTTCCAGAAAGATGACTTTTGAAAGAAGAATCCAGTTTCTAAAATGTTACTTGACTTGTGGACACAGGAGGGAAGGAGAGGGTGGAATGAATTGAGAGAGGAGCATTGAAACATATGCATTACCATATGTAAAGTTAGATAGCCAGAGGAAATTTGCTACTGTATGCTGCAGGGAGCTCTAGTCCAGTGCTCTGTGAAGGGGTGGGATGGGGTGAGAGATGGGAGGTTCGAGAGGGAGGGGACATATGTATACCTATGGCTGATTCATGTTAATATATGCAGAAACCAGCACAATATTATAAAGCAATTGTCCTCCAATTAAAAATAAATAAATAAATTAAAAAAAACCTTAAGGAAAGTTTCTTGATAAGTCACTGCTCTGTTGCAATGATTCTGAACTCTGCTCTCTTCCAGCCATTACTGTTATCTTCTGTATTCTTTTTGAGTTCCACGTCTCATCTAGGTTTTGATTAGAACCAAGACTTGAGCTCTTCGCTGTGATGCCCACCCCTGCTACGGTGACTGTACTCACCTCATCTGCGATTCTCTGCCCTGCTCCTTGATCCAAAGCCACCTCTGTAATTGCAGATGGTCTGGAGCCATTGTAGGGTGCTGGGCTGGAAGAAGGAAGGAGTGAAGACTGAGAACAGTCAGGAGATACCCAGGATCAAAACCTGGTCTTTGCGGAGGGAGACGAGGGGGAATGATGCTTTATGCATCAGGTTATATGATTTGGGAGTGTCTTGTTTATGGGGACCAGAAGATTGAACACAGGAAACGTGGGTACCATTCCCTGTTCCATCAGTGAGCAGCAGAGGACTCGCATAAGATTTATCTTTCCAAGGTCCTAGTTTCTTCTAAGCAAATGAAGGATCAAACTAAGTGTTTTACAAACAGGCCCACCGAACCCTAAGCATTAAGGTTTGTTGGGAAATGCAGGCGGATCTCCCTGGACAGGACTGAACTCTTCACCTCAACACAACCGAAGCTACTCCACATTTATCATATGATTATGGTATGGACTTTTAGGTAACATTTCACTAAAAGAAAGGTTTGCATTGATGTTAGACTTGAGGATAGTGAGATTAGATAATTGTCAAGGATTTTTTAAAGCTTGAATACTGTTTTTTTCCTCTTTTATACATCTATGTGTCCTTGGGAAGGTTACTTAATTGTTCTGAGCCTCACTTTCCTAATGTATAAAATGAGACTTACTTACCTCATGGAGTTTTTTTGAGAACTAAACATTAAATACATAATTCTGTGCAAAATAGCTTATTAATACATAAAGATGATAATGGTGATGATTTAAGATATATATGGTCATTCCATTTTATTGGATGAGCAGAAGGAAGTCCAGAGAAATTGTGACTTAACTAAAGTTATATTACTACGGGGTACCAGAGCCTAGATCAAAAGGCTGGTGATGCCCTCGTATCCCAGCCTCTTCACACCAGCTTACTGATCTGGATCTTCTTAAAGCTGTAGCCTCTGTTCTTTAGTCTTATCCTTCCCCCTTTTCTGCTTTGAGTTGTCTGCCCAACCTCCTAACAAAAGTTAAATCAAGTCTCTTCTGATTATATATGGATAATCAGGGCTTGACACCCAGGAGGTGGTGAACATTCCATAAGTGACTGAAAGAGTGGATCCCATTTTACAGATGAGGAGACTGAGATTCAGAGTTTGCTTGCCTTGCCCAGGGTCACTGAGGGGTCAGAGACAACAGGCCCACAGCATGGCTCTGCCCTGGTAGGTACACCTCTGACCCTCTAGATTACCTGCTTCAGAATTTGTCCTGGGGCATGTGTATGGTCCCCACACATTCAAGCATTTAAAAAACTTTTAGGCAGTGTCCCATAACATATGGGGCTTCCCAGGTGGCACTAGTGAAAAAGAATCACCTGCCAATGCAGGAGACATAAGAGATGTAGGCTTGATCCATGGGTTGGAAAGATCCCCTGGAGGAAATGGCAACCCACTCCAGTATTCTTGCCTGGAGAATCCCATGGACAGAGGAGCCTGGCAGGCTGTGGTCCAAAGGGTCGCACAGAGTTGGACACGACTGAAGTGACTTAGCATGCACACATGGCATATGGAACTAGGGATCAAACCTGAACCCTCTGCAGTGGAAATGCAGAGTCTTAACCACTGGACAGCTAGGGAAGTCCCAGTCATGTTGATTGTTCTGGCTGGTGATGCCATTCCCCCAGAGCTGGCGTCTTTCCTGAGATCTGCTGCTATTCTCATTCACCTCATATTGTCATACTTCTTGCAAATAAAGTGTGAGTGTGCAGTAAATCCCATGTTCCAGCTCCTCCCTGGACTTCTTACTTTCTGCTTGGAGGCCCGGGCTTAGGAAGAAGGAAGGGAAGGTGTGGGGATGGTACCTTCATCCTTCTAATCGACTCTGGAATGGAGCAAGCTACAGTCCTGCCTTTGGGGAGTGAATAATAACTAGAAGGGAAGGATGATGGGCACTTTGGACTTTGGGATCCTGTGATGGCAGAGGTAGCTGTGATTTCCTTTCTTCCCTGGATGGCAGTGATATCATTGTTTGACCCAGAACCAGCTCTGATGCTGGGGTACCTGCCGTTACAGCCAGATCATCTCCTACTTACCCAAGTCTGCTGTTTAAGATTCACTGGGTGCCACTGAATCTTCTGATGAACAAAACAGGCTGAAGGGGAGGGGGATACTGTGGGAGTAAAATCAGACTTCTGGCGTAAATCACAAAATGCAGTCTTCTCACCAGCTGAGACTCACCCAGCATGGAAACCTTTACCAAAGGGTGATACAGATAATCAGAGCCCCGCCCCTGATCCAGCTCCTGGCAAGTTCATCGTTTACATCTGAGAACAATTTCTGCATCCAGGCAAAACTCCTGACTGCAGCAAGAAGCTATGATGAACACTTACCTGGAGAAGGCTGCAAAAACCAGCAGTTTGACTGTATTAAATGTTTGGTTTTGGTTTTTCTGCTTATAGGTCAGCTGTGGGGCCCGGAGCGTCTTCCAGTTTTCACACAGATGCAGACAGTCAAGACTCAAACAGCCATGACTAGGCAATGCTGTGTTTGTCTTAATAACTGCTCTCAGTCATTAAGACGCCTCTGTTGGATTTATCACCAACGATTGGATCGATTACTCGGTGCTCAACTGCAATCTGAGCCTTTCTGTGCTTCTTCTTCAGTCATTTCATTATGATGGATAGGCTGGTAATGCCACCCTCATGGGAAGTTGGGCTGGAGGGTTCTGTGTGAATGGAGCCTTCAAGATAAAAATACACCAGGCATATGAGGAGCAAAGGATCAGAGAACTAGGATGCTTTCCTCCTACCTCCTGGTGCCCGGGGATCCACCCAGACTGGCGAGCAGTCTGTCTGCAGCTGGTGGTAATAGCTCACAGAAGGGGACCTAGGGCACCGACAAGGATGCCCCCTTAGAGGTGTTTGTCTTGGCCAGACGTGAACACAGGTTCATGGAGCTCTTCAGGGATCTCTTTTCCAGGCCTGGCCTACCCATCCCATGCAAAAAGAGGTCTTAGCTACTGGGTCTCTGTCAATACCGGGAGGCCTCCTAGGTCATGACTGGGAGCAGACTTTGTTGGAGAAACTAAGATGTCCTTCAGGCCTTGGAGATTGCCCATAGGTCCTGGTGGGTCTCCTGAAGCACCTACGACAACACAAAACAAAAGTGCAAGGAATAAACCGTTTCTGGTCTATTTGCTACTGATTGAAATTCACCAGCCTGGTCTTCTAGAGAGGTCCTTGTCAACTGCCCATTTTGTGATGCTCTAACTCCACCCTGTAGAGCCAACCTGCTCACCTGGGACATCCCACAGACCCTACTGCCCACCAGCTCATGTCAGCACTGCCCTCACCCTGCAGGACATCGGGGCCCCCGGAAACTCCACGCTCCCAAATCAAACACAGTCCCAGCCTTGTGTGCATTCCACGTGACACTGAGTGTGCCCTGCACGGTCACTTATTTCATATCTCCTATCTGCCTGTTGGCAGTTTTGGGGGACTTGGCTGCCAGAAGGAGATTCAAGTAGAGCTTGGAGTTGGTGCAAACGTTTCCTGCTGCTGCTTCTCAGGCCTTCTTCACTCAAGGGCAGCCCCGTGTCCTTGGCTCCATTCTGGGCCTTCACTCCACGCCACCCTTCTTGACCTGTGCTGCGCTCTGCAAGGTCAGTGCAGCTGGTCATCTGGAATTTTGAATCTGGAGGCAGACTTTTATTCACAATATCATTTCAAACTTCCTCTGCATTTTATATTTCCCTTTTCTCTTCACTGGGCTCCATATGTTGGCAACTCCAGGTAAATAATCTGCTTGGACCTGCCAGGTGCCCATGTGTTATCCCTGCCTTAGCTGAGGGCCTGTGGGAGGTGAACTAACCAGTGTGTTGCACCCTCCAAGGGAAGAGGAAGCTGGTTACTCCTATGTGTTTCTTGACTCCTTAGCGCTTTCTATTCAGTTAGACAGATTTCTTTCTTTTCTTTTTTAAAGAAATGGTGTGTTCAATCTTCATGATTCCACGTTTCACTCCAGGGGATAAAGATATTGATTGCAAAAAACCATTTGATGTTCATGAAGACTTTGGAACTTTTTAATGAGCTTTTGAAAGTTCTTTAAGATCATAAAGACTGTGTTTTGCTGAATCTGAACAGCCTCATTTGAAAGAGGTTGGGAGGTTGTTTAGACTGAAGTTTTCTTCAGGCTGAGGAGGCCATCGTCTTGTGTGTGAAGGAGCAAAACTCCCTGTACCTGGGGTCCCAGTTTGTTGCTGTTGTTCAGTCGCTAAGTTGTGTCTGACTCTTGGTGACCCCATGCCCTGCAGCACACCAAGCTCCTCTGTCCTGCACTATCTCCTGGAGTTTGCTCAAATTCATGTCCTTTGAGTGGGTGATGCTCTTAATATTTAGCCATCTTGTCCTCTGCTGCCCCTTCTCCTCCTGCCTTTAATCTTTTCCAGCATCAGGGTATTTTGAGTTGGTTCTTTGCATCAGGTGGCCAAAGTATTGGAGCTTCAGCTTCAGCACCAGTCTTTCCAATGAATATTCAGGGTTGAGTTCCTTTAGGATTGACTGGTTTTATCTCCTTGCAGTCCAAGGGGCTTTCAAGAATCTTCTCTAGCACCACAGTTTGAAAGCATCAATTCTTTGGCATTCAGCCTTCATTATGGTCCATCTCTTACATCCATACATGACTACTGAAAAAACCAGAGCTTTGACTATACAGACCTTTGTCGACAAACTGATGTCTCTGCTTTTTAATATGCTCTCTAGCTTTGTCATAGCTTTTTTTCTAAGGAGCAAGAGTCTTTTAATTTCATGGCTGCAGTCACCATCCAAAGTGATTTTGGAGCCCAAGAAAATAAAATCTGTCACTGCTTCCACTTTTCCCCCTGCCATGGGGTAGTATTAATTGTGGAATGGTGTATACTTGCTATGTCCTGGCACTATTCTCAGTACTTTACATGTATATCATCTTACACAACTTTTCTGACACCACCAACCAAGAGTGGGTCTTAGGAGATGGAGAACTGACCCCTTATCACATGTGCAATTCCTACTTCTTTCTCTCTCTTTTTTAAAGTTTGAAGCTTGGGGAATATTATTTATTTATAGTTGATGTACAGTATTGCGTAAGTTATAGATGTACAGTATAGTGATTCACATCTTAAAAAATTAACTTATTTATTTTAATTGGAGGATAATTACTTTATAATATGGTGGTGGTTTTTGCCATACATCGATTGAATCAGCCATGGGTGCACATGTGTCCCCCCTATCCTGAACCCTCCTCCCACCTCCCTCCCCAGCCCAGCCCACCCCTGAGTGTTGTCTCAGAACACTGATTTTGAGTGCCCTGCTGCATGCATCGAAGGTGCATGATCATCTATTTTACACATGGTAATATACATGTTTCAGTGCTATTCTCTCATATCATCCCGCTCTCACCTTTGCTCACATAGTCCAAAAAGTCTGTTCTTTACATTTGTGTCTCTTTTGCAGTCTTGCATATAGGATCGTTGTTACTGTCTTTCTAAATTCCATATATATGTGCTAATATACTGTATTGCCTACTACACTGTATTTCTCTTTGACTTATTTCACTCTTTTTAAAGATTATACTTCATTTATAGTTATTACAAAATATTGGGTATATTCCCTGTATTGTAAAATATATCTTTGTAGCTTACTTTTTAAAAAAATTTATTTATTTTAATTAGAGGCTAATTACTTTACAATATTGTATTGGTTTTGCCATACATCAACATGAATCTGCCATGGGTGTACACGTGTTCCCCATTCTGAACCCCCCCCTACCACCTCTCTCCCTATATCATCCCTCTGGGTCATCCCAGTGCACCAGCCCCAAGCTTCCTGTATCCTGCATCAAACCCGGACTGGCGACACATTTCTTATATGATATTATACATGTTTCAATGCCATTTTTTATACATACGCTTGTTTTTCTTGACCCCCTACCCTTACCTTACTCTTACCTTACTCCTCTCCCCTTCCTCCTCCCAGCTGGTAACCACTAGTTTCTTCTGTATAACTGTGAGTCTGGTTTATTTATTTATATTTTTTGTTATATTCACTAGTTCATCATATTTTTTAGATTCTGCACATTAGTGATATCATACGGTATGTCTTTGTCTGACTTATTTCACTTTGAACAATGCCTTCTAAGTTCATCCACATTGTTGCAAGTGACAAAATTTCATAACTGGAGTGAAGGAACTCTCCCAGTTTCTCTTGTCTCTCAGTTTAAGCCTTATAAATAACTATTTTTTCTAAAAGTCCCAGAAAACATAGTTTTAGAGAAGACAGACCACAGAGATGGCTTGGGTTCAAATACCAGCCTTGACATTTACCAGCCAGGGCAAGGCAGTTAGCATTTCTGTGGCTTGTTCATTCGCCATGCGTGGGTGCGTGTGAAGTTGCTTCAGTCGTGTCTGACTACTTGCAACCCCATACTGTTACTATTGTCGTTGTTTAGTTGCTAAGTTGCGTCTGACTCTTTTGAGATCCCATGACTGTAGCCGGCCAGTCTCCTCTGTCCATGGGATTTCCCAGGCAAAAATATTGGAGTGGGTTGCCATACCCTCCTCCAGGGGATCTTCCTGACCCAGGGATGGACTCTGCGTTTCCTGCATTCTTTACCTCTTAGCCATTAGGGAAGCCCATGCACTATGAACACCCACTAGCTATGACTGAATGTCCATTATTTAAGGAACTGTGCCACGTTCTGTGCAGATGGTGGTGATGACAGTTTCAACAGCAGTTATCGCTTATAAGCTTAGATTATGTGGTAGGCCCTGGACCAGGTGATTTTCATGCTGCTTTTCACTTAGTTCTTCCATAAACCATGATAAGCAGGATCCACATGGGGAAGCTAGGGTGAACAGGCTTTAATTAACTGGCTTAAAAGCTACATAGCTTGTAAATGACAGAGAGAATCAACCTCAGTTGTTGGACATCAAAGCCCATGTTTTCAACCAGCAAGTCACCAAGATGACTCATACAGTAATCCTAAATTCAAGGCTTTAGAGCTGCAGAGGGGGAATTAAATGGTATATGACTAAGACTAGGTTATCAGATGACAGATGTAAGGTACTAAGAGTTCAGGCATCAGAGAGAGGGTTTTCATCCGTGGGGATCAAAGAATACTTTGCAGAAAAATGGTTATTTTAACACGGAGCCCAGTTATGATTTGAGTATGAGATATGCATGTGGGTGGTGCTTAGAAAGGGGCCTCTTCCACTCCAGGTGCTGTAGTAAGTGTGCTATGCTAGAAGTTTTTGAGGAGAAGGAGGGATAGCTTCTGTATGGCACAGCACAGTCTTAAATAAGTATATGGATTAAATATATCTGTATTTATCTTTGCAATCTGTATCTACCTATACTTTCATATCTCTATTGTGTTTTATAGAAACTATTATCACTCCTAGGAATATGTCCCTAAAAATATAGTCATCCAGATCCATAAAGAAATATGTACCATGATGTTTTCCACAACACTGTGTGTATGGAGCAGAGGTCATGGTGCAGGGTGAGAAAACCGAGGGGCACGAGGCAAGGGATACGTATTGATGCTGCTGATGAACCTAACCCCAGTCAGGATCCTCTAAACCCTCAAGGCCTCAACCTTAGGTTCTGACCTTGGCCCACCTATCCTTGTCAGTTTTAACAAGAATCCTGCTGGCTTAATTTAGCAAGAATCCCCCCCACCTCAGTATCTTATTGAAGAGAAGATTGAAGGCAACTGAAGGAAGAAAGGTTTCCGTGGTGGCTCAGATGGTAAAAGCGTCTGCCCGCAATGCGGGGGATACAGGTTCTATCCCTGGGTTGGGAAGATCCCTTGGAGAAGGAAATGGCAACCTACTCCAGTGCTCTTGTCTGGAAAATCCCATGGATGAAGGAGCCTGGCGGGCTACAGTTCATGGGGTCGCAAAGAGTTGGACACGACTGAGCGACTTCACTTTCTTTTTTCTTTCTTAAAGGCAAAGGAGAAGGAGGTGGCGGGGGATGAGATGAATAGATGGCATCACTGACTCAATGGACATGAATTTGAGCAAACTCTGGGATAGTGGAGGACAGAGGAGCCTGGTGTGCTGCAGTCCATGGGCACAACTTAGCGACTGAACAACAACGACAGTATCTCATCACCTTGTCAGCTTCAGCAAGAATCCTGTCCAGTTGGTTTAACCAGAATCCCCTTGTCTCTTATGTCTCCTCCTCTTGAATTATCATCCCAGCCCTCCATCCTGCCCCTTGGCTATAAATCCACTTTGTTCTTGTTGTATTTGGAATGGAGTCCATTTCCTTTTTTTTTTTTTGGCTGCACTGTGTGGCATACAGAACTTCCCTTACCAGGGATCAAACCTGCTCCCCCTGGGGTGGAAACGCCCCTATGGCAGGAGTCTTAACCACTGGATCACCAGGAAAGTCCATGGAGTCCATTTTTATTCTGAGGTCTCTCTTCCCCTATCAAAATAGTTCCTGAATAGAATTTGCCTTTACTACTGTAACTTTGCCTGGCTCCGATGTTCCTTGACACCTACCTGGCCACAGTTTGGAGCACACATACCAGCATGCACATATCTTAAAGGCAAAAAGAATGAAACATAGAAGTCCATAGAGTTTTTTTTTTTTAACATAGATAGTATCTATGTAAATTATAAATAGATGTACAAAATAACAATATGTTTTTACCAAGACACAAATAAAAAGTAGACATTAAACACATGAAAAAGGTAAATTGGAAGTGGTCAAACAGGAGATGGCAAGCGTGAGCATTGACATTTTAAGAATCAGTGAACTAAAAGGGACTGGAATTTAATTCAGATGACCATTGTATCTACTACTGTGGGCAAAAATACTTTAGAAGAAATGGAGTAGCCCTCATAGTCAACAAAAGAGTCCAAAATGCAGTATTTGGGAACAATCTGAAAAACAACAGAAGGATCTTTGTTCATTTCCAAGGCAAACCATTCAGTATCACAGTAATCCAAGTCTATGCCCCAACCACTAATGCTGAAGAAGCTGAAGTTGAACAGTTTTATGATGACCTACAAGACCTTCTATAACAAACACCAAAAAAAAAAAAAAAAAGATATCCTTTTCATCATAGGGGGCTGGAATGTAAAAGTAGGAAGTCAAGAGATACCTGGAGTAACAGGCAAGTTTGGCCTTGGAGTACAAAATGAAGCAGGGCAAAGGCTAACAGAGTTTTGCCAAGAGAATGCACTGGTCATAGCAAACACCCTCTTTCAACAACACAAGGGATGACTCTACACCATCATCAGATGGTTCATACTGAGATCAGATTCATTATATTATTTGCAGCTGAAAATGGAGAAGCTCTATACAGTCAGCAAAAACAAGACCGGGAGCTGACTGTGGTTCATATCATGAACTCCTTAATGCAAAATTCAGACTTAAATTGAAGAAAGTAGGGAAAACCATTAGGACATTCAGGCATGACTTAAATGAAATCCCTTATTATCAGTGGAAGTGACAGATTCAAGGGATTAGATCTGAGACAGAGTGCCCAAAGAACTATGGATAGAGGCTCGTGACGTTGTATAGGAGGCGGTAATCAAAACCATCCACAAGAAAAAGAAGTTCAAAAAGGCAAAATGGTTGTTTGAGGAGTCATTTCAAATAGAAGAGAAAAGAAGAGATGCTAATGGAAAAAAGGAAAAGGAAAGATATACTCATCTGAATGCAGAGTTCCAAAGAATAGCAAGGAGAAAAAAAGAAAGCCTTCCTCAGTGATCAGTGCAAAGAAATAGAGGAAAACAATAGAATGGGAAAGACTGGAGATCACTTCAAGAAAATTAGAGATACCAAGGGAACATTTCATGCAAAGATGGGCTCAATAAAGGACAGAAATGTTTTGGACCTAACAGAAGCAGAAGATACTAAGAAGAGGTGGCAAGAATACACAGAAGAACTGTACAAAAAAGATCTTAATGACCTAGATAACCACAATGGTGTGATCAGTCAGTCGCCTAGAGCCAGACATCCTGGAATGTGAAGTCAAGTGGGCCTTAGGAAACATCACTACGAACAAAGCTAGTGCAGGTGATGGAATTCCAGTTGAGCTATCTCAAATCCTAAAAGATGATGCTATGAAAGTGTTGCACTCAAAATGCCAGCAAATTTGAAAAACTCAGCAGTGGCCACAGAACTGGAAAAGGTCAGTTTTCATTCCAATCCCAAAGAAAGGCAATGCCAAAGAATGTTTAAACCACCACACAATTGTGCTCATCTCACACGCTAACAAAGTAATGCTCAAAATTCTCTAAGCTAGGCTTCAATAGTACGTCATGAACCGAGAACTTTCAGGTGTTCACCATGGATTTAGAAAAAGCAGAGGAACCAGAGATCAAATTCCCAATATCTGTTGGTTCATAGAAAAAGCAAGAGAATTCCAGAAAAATATCTACTTCTGCTTTACTGACTATGCTGAAGTCTGTGTGGATCACAACAAACTGTGGAAAATTGTTAAAGGGATGGGTATACCAGGCCACCTTACCTGCTTCCTGAGAAATGTGTATGCAGATCAATAAGCAACAGTTACAGCTGGACATGGAACACCAGACTAGTTCCAAATTGGAAAAGAAGTATGTCAAAGCTGTTTATTGTCACCTGCTTATTTAACTTATATGCAGAGTACATTATGCAAAATGCTGGGCTTGGTGAAACATAAGCTGAAATCAAGATTGCCAGGAGAAATATCATAACTTCAGATATGCAGATGACACCACCCTTACAGCAGGAAGCAAAGAGGAACTAAAAAGCCTCTTGATGAAAGTGAAAAAACTGGTTTAAAACTCAATATTCAAAAGACAAAGATCATGGCATCTGGTCCCATCACTTCATGCATGGCAAATAGATGGGAAAACAATGGAAACAGTGAGAGACTTTATTTTCTTGGGCTCTAAAATCACTGTAGATGGTGAATGCAGCCATGAAATTAAAAGACAATTTCTCCTTGGAAGAAAAGCTATGACCAACCTAGACAGCATATTAGAAAGCAGAGACATTACTTTGCCAACAAAGGTCTGTTTAGTCAAAGCTATGGTTTTTCCAGTAGTCATGTATGGATGTGAGAGTTGGACCAGAAAGATAGCTGAGTGCCAAATAACTGAGGCTTTTGAACTGTGGCATTGAAGAAAACTCTTGAGAGTCCCTTGGACTGAAAGGAGATCAAACCAGTCCATCCTAAAGGAAATCAGTCCTGAATATTCACTGGAAGCACTGATGTTGAAGCTGAAACTCCAATACTTTGGCCACCTGATGCAAAGAGCTGACTCATTGGAAAAGCCCCTGATGCTGGGAAAGATTAAAGGCAGGAAGAGAAGGGGACCACAGAGGATGAGCTGGTTGGATGGCATCACTGACTTGATGGACATGAGTTTGAGCAAGCACCGGGAGTTAGTGATGGACAAGGAAGCCTGGTGTGCTGCAGTCTGTGGGGTAGCAAAGACTGGACACAACTGAGTGACTGAACTGAAACATGTAGCTATAATGGTTATTGGGTGGTTGGGAATGGAGAATGGAAATAAAAAGGAATAGGTGAGTAAGTCAAGGATAAAGAAGATGTGGTGCATATACAGCATGGAATACTACTTAGTTATGGAAAAGAGTGACATACACGCCATTAGTAGCAACACAGAAGCAGCTAGAGATTGTCCTGCTAAGTGAAGTAAGTCAGAAAGAGAAAGACAAATATATGATATCACTTTTATGTGGAATTTAAAATATGATGCAAATGAACCTATCTAGCAAACAGAAATAGAATCAGTGTCGTAGGGAATAGACTGGTGGTTGCCAAGGGGGAAGGAAGTGGGAGAGGGTTGGATTGGGAGTTTGGGATTAGCAGATGCAAGCTATCATATATAGGATGAATAAACAACCAAGGTCCTAGTGTATAGCACAGGGAACAATATTCAATATCCTGTGATAAAGCATAATGGAAAAGATTATGAAAAACAATATATATATGTATAACTGCATCATTTTGCTATATAGGAATAATTAACACAACATTGTAGTTGAAATATAATTCAACAAAAAATTTTAAAAAAGGATTTACCCAATCAAGGATGATAATGTGTTAAGAATTAAGGAACACAATTGCCTCACACTTCTGATCTGAGATCACCTCCTAACCATCCACCCTTGATCCCCACCGCCCACATAAACACATCTGGCTGGGGCGAGAGAGGCACCAGGAAAGGCTGGACCTGTACACTGATGGCAAGTTAGGTGTTCATCAGGTATGCTAGGGATTCCATGATCCTCCGTCATGGATCTGCCCCCAAGATCTGGACAGTATGAGCAACAAATAGGCCTAGAATCTTAGGGACTGAATGTTGCATTCACAGTACAGGAGGATGGAAGAGAAAGCAGGGGATGTGGGTAGGACATCAATCCATACTGATGTGTGGGAGATGCAATTTCTATGCAGAGCTTTGGGTATATTGCTCAGGCAGGGGTGACCCCTTAGAAATGTTTCTCCAGCATAAACACCGTCTCTCCAAGATATTCCTCTCCCTCACCTAACCCCCTGCTTGGCATCACATACTTGGATTTTCTTGTGTTTTTGCTGTGGGGCAAGATACAACCCTTTTGAGGCTGACATACACCATGGTGGTTTCTAAGTGGATTGCCTGGACTCCAGTCTCCCACCTGGATCCTGAAACTGTCCCCCCCCGCCCCCAACTCTGCTTTTGGGAGACTGGAACTGTCTTTCCAGAGTCCTAGAGCTCCTTCTCCCTTATTTTCAAGAGGGTTCATGGGCATGGGACCAGGCCAACTGGATGAAGCATGACTGAGTGGAACATGTGATAGATACTGGACGAGTATTCTTGTGTCTGCTATCCCAGGATCCAGATCATACAATTGTCCAGGAGTCTTGAATGTGTCATCATTTAACTTGAAGTTAGTTTCCATGTTTTGGAAGTTAGTTTCCACACTGACTTAGAGGCAGTTATAACAGTGCTGAGACTAAGATCAGTTATAGCTATAATCGGCTTTCCTGATGGCTCTGATGGTAAAGAATCTGCCTGCAATACAGAAGACCTGGGTTTGATCACTGGGTCAGGAATATCCCCTGGAGAAGGGAATGGCTACCCACTCCAGTATTCTTGCCTGGAGAATTCTATAGGCAGAGGAGCCTGATGGGTTACAGTCCATGGGGTTGCACAGAGTTGGACAAGATTGAGTGATTAACACTTTCACTTTCTTTTCATAGGTGTAATAGAGTGATTATGCTCTGTCCTAATGACTCCAGATTTTTAATAAATCAAAGCATTTCTTGGTTGCAGGGCTGGGTTCCCTTGCACCATCACCAGCTTCTGCACATCAGAGACAGGCTGAACTCGCTGGCATCATGCAGGATGAAAGTGCATAGTGGGGGCATAGAAGGCACAGTGCCCTTCAGTGGCATCTTGCACTGCCATGAGCATGACCAGGCTTTCCCTCCAGGGAATCGAGACACCAGAGCAGGTGGTTCAGCTCAGATGGTGAAGCCAGCTCATAATACACTACCTGGGCTATTCACCTCATGAACACTCAGAGGAAGCTTCCGATTGGCAGATTGCTAGGTCAAATTCTGAGTTTTCCTTCTCCATAACTGAATTGACACGTGTACATGTCAATCCTGATCTCCCAATTGTCCCTCCTGAAAGCCCATTCACTCAACAAAGGCAGGAGGATGCCTGACGCATTCAGTGTCAGCAAGATAACAGGAGTATTGGAAGGAGTCAGACAGTCACCCTGTCTGACTCAGTGTCTAACCTGAGTCAGACAGGGTGGTAGGTGACCAAGTCAATGGGCAAAAGCTGGGGAGCTCAGAGCACAATGCTTCAGAGACTTAGGCTTCTGTATGGGTGATCTGGAGACAGTGCAGAGATTAGAGCAGAGGATTGTCATGATTTGATCCAGAACTGAAACAATTTTTAAAAATTATTTTTATTTTTTATTTTAATTTCTTAAAATTGGAGTATGATTATTTTAAAATATTGTGTTAGTTTCTGCTGCATGATAAAGTGAATCAATTATATGTATACTTACCTCCCCACGTTTGGACCTCCTTCCTAGTCCCATCCCACCCCTCTAGGTCGTCACCGAGCCTGAGCTGAGCTCCCTGTGCTAGACAGCAGCTTCCCAACTCGCTGTCTGTTTTGGACATAGTAGTGTATATATGTCAATTTGAATCTCTCAATTCGTCTACCAATAATACACTGTGTCCACATGTCTGTGCTCTACGTCTGCATTTCTATTCCTGCGCTGAAAATAGATTCATCTGTACCATTTTTCTAGACTCTACATACATGCGCTAATATTTGATATTTGTTTTTCTCTTTCTGACTTACTTTTCTCACATTACTTCTCTTTCTGACATACTCTGTACGACCAGACTCTAGGTCCATCCACATCTCCGTGATAGAAAATAGAGACCCTCTCTTACTTACCTCTGATTTGCTAGTGCCAGCACTTTCCCTGGGACATGGTAAATGCTTAATCAATTTGAACAAAATTGTAGTACATTATGAAAAATAGGCAAGAAAAAAATACGGCACCATCCCAAGTCGTCGATAAAAGCACGAGTTCTACATATTAAAATTCATATTTTAAAGTCTCAGTGTTCTCACGCTATCCAAAATTTACATGCCCACATTCCTCTAGCCCATTCCCCAAATGGTATCTGATGAAAATCAGCTTTTTCTAGAATATTGATACTTATCATCAACACTATCCTATTGTTTTGGAGCCTCTGAGTCTACTTGGCATCTCTGTCTGGCCATGACTGATTGGCTTTCATCAGTTTTGTTTCCAATACTCAAGTTGTGAAAAATATTAGGCATATTCAGATGTGAACTGTATTGGTAACCTGGACCATAATTATTGTAATCCCTAGGAAATCATGAAGCCAAACTTGGCTTTGTATTCAGGGGGAAAAAAAAACAAAACAAACAGCTTCATCCTCTGTCCCAACTGACATGCATAGTTTCATGGAGGACTCATTTTTGCTCTGCTCTCTTTATTATTTTTGGTTTGTTTGGGATGAGTTTGTTCCCTCATCGAGGCTGGAAGACCACTAGAGACGAACTTCAGGAAAAAGGGTAGGTGAAGTTCTGGCTGTGAGTTCCCCTAGTCTTTCGAGACAATTCCAGAATGACCTTCTTTCAGAAGATAATAGTATGATGGATGGAAGCCTGACTGGGAGGCCCCAAGAGGAGCAGGCTTCTTATGACTGGAGCTCAGGGCTTCAAGTCTGACAATAGGGTTTGTGCTGCCAGCACTGCTTTCCATCAGCTGTCTGACCTTGGGCAAGTCACTTCCCTTCTTCATGCAAAGGGAGCATTGAGTGCATTGTGCAGAAGAAGCATTCACTGAGCCCTTTTCACAGCCTCAGCACTGGGTCAGAAGAACCTAATCCCTAGAACAACTCCATGAGCTGAATATTTTCCCATTCTGATAGGAAAGGAATAGAGGTTCAAAGAGCTTCACTAAGTGACTCAAAGACATGTAACTGATCAAGGGCAGAACTGAGTTTTGAAACCGGAATCAGTGTGTCTCCAAAGGTCACACATTTGCATCACCTCCTTCTTGGCCTGGGCTTGTTCCTCTGTAGGATGAGTTCACTGCTTATTCTCCAGAGTGCTTCCAGCTCCAACAATTTATAACTGAGTGGAGTTGGATTCTCCTAGGGCAAGAAGTCCCGCACAGCACTGTACCGCTATTGCATGCATAGCAAATCCCACCCCTTCCTCTGACCCAGACTTTCCAGCCATAAAAGCTGATCCCCCAGTTCCCACTTAGCATCTCACCCTCACCTCCCATCATTCCTCTCTCCTTTGTCCCAGTACTTTTTGCTTTTGTCTCCCACGATTCACTCATTTATTTCCTGTGTGAGTGTGTGCTCAGTTGCGTCTGACTCATCGCGATACTATGGATAGCAGCCCACCAGGCTCCTCTGTCCATGGGATTCTCCAGGCAAGAATACTGGAGTGGGTTGTCATTCTCTTCTTCAGTGGATCTTCTTGACCCAGGAATCAAACCCACATATCCTACATTGGCAGGCAGATTTACCTATGAGCCACCTGGGAAGCTACATTCATCTCTTATCCCTCCCTCAAAGCCTCTATCTTCTCCTCCACCCTCCTATGCTTTTTCCTTCTCCAAAGTAATCCCTGTGTAAAACTCACCTTCTCTTTTTCCAGGCTTATCTCACAATTACCTGAGAGCTTTCTTGATTAAACAAATTATTGGAATGTCTTTGGAGAAGTCCCCTCTGTATTTGGTTTTCATTTGTCAAAGGAAAGTATTGCATTAGACAGTCTCCCCAGCCCTTTCCACTGCCAACATCCTGTGACTGCAAACCTGATCTCTTCCTCTCCCCTGTGTTCCCTTAGCAGCTGTGGACTTTGTTTTCATAGAAGATTGATTTGCAGTTTCCACCATTTTACTTTGTTTTTATCCTTGGATATTTGCCACATGTGCCATTTACGTGGTTCAACCGATACTGTAAACTCTTGGAAAGGAGGGACCCTGTGACCTCCTCCTCCTCCTCATTCCCTTCCTTTCTGTCTCTGGGCCACAGGACAAATTCATGAACTCAGGGGTTATTCAAACAATGCTATCAACTGTCAGACTGAAGACAGATGACGTCTTGTCTGAGCCTTGTTTTTTTTTTTTTTTTTTTTTGTGTGTGTGTGTGTGTTTGTTGTTGTTCTTGCCACACAAGATTTTAAAAACATATATATATAATTATACATTTGGCTCAGCTGGTAAGGAACCTGCCTGCCAATGCAGGAGATGCACAGGACCCAGGCTCAATCCCTGGGTTGGGAGGACCACCTGAAAAAGGAAATGGCAACCTGCTCCAGTATTATTGCCTGAAAAATTCCATGGACAGAGGAGCCTGGAGGGTTATAGTCTATGGGGTTGCAAAGAGTTGGACATGACTGAGCATACACACACACACACACACACACACACACATACACACAGTTATACACTGGTGTGAGAATACTTACACATTGATGTGAGTTAGGCCTTAGCTTTTGGCTTTTCTATGGTTGACTCTGTTAACATAAACTAGCTGACTCTGCCTATGCTCTTGGTTATGAAGAATGATCTGGATATAATTGTGGTATATTAATTATACCACAATATATAATATTATGGATTACATATTGGATATATATATATTATACATATATATATATCTGGATATAATAATAACTGGTGGTCTCTGGATTCCAGAAATGGAATTGGGGTCCTTTTGGTTTGATGGAATGACACCTTCAGATTCATCAGGGAGCTATCAGCACCGTTATGTTTATTTTGAAGTGTGTTCTCTATGTTGCTGTGAGTGTGCTCCTGGTATCATGGTGGGAGATGGGGCAATCTGTTTACTCAGTCATTCATTCAAATATCATTTTATTGAGCACTTATTAAGTTTCAGAAAATGAGGGTAAATAGGTCTGTAAAACCTGATTCTTGTCCTTTAGAAGTACCTGACTTAATAAAGGAAATCAGTGCCCAGTGACTATAATGCAGCTAGATACCATTGTCATGAAGGTATCATAGAAGGTTCTGAGGGACTGGGGACTGGGTATAATCAGTGGCATCATGAAAAATATCACAGAGGAAGTGGATTTAGGGCTTAAGCTCTAGTGAAGTTTGGCAGCAAAAAGGCAGGGGACATTCCAGACACGAGGAAGGCTGTATAAGGCATGGGGTGAAGGGACTGGTAAAAATAAGATTAAAAAGGTCAGAGGCCAGATGGTAAAAGGTCTATCTGGCCCATGGAGAAGCCTGTAGGCCAGAGACTCTCAAATTTTACTGGGCTGAAGGCTCATCCATGGAGCTGGCTGAATATATCGACTTCTGGGACATACTTTGATTCAGCTGGCTTGAAGTGAGGTTCAAAAATCTATATTAGAAGGCTGACTTTTAATATTCTGATGGAGGCAGTCTGTTAATCATCTTATGCAAATATTGCTGTTTTGAACTTGGCAGTAGGAAATACCAAAGTGTAACATCATCATATTGGGGTTTTAGGACAATAAGTCTAACAAAGTATGGTAAGTAGACTGAAGAAGAAGCATTTTATTGTGAAGGTTTGAATGAGAAACCTCTGAGGCCTGACCTATGGCAGCTGGTGTTGGTGATGCAGAGATCCCAGGCAGGATTTAGTGAACAAATGGAAATTAGAGGGCTTCCCTGGAGGCTCAGTGGTAAACCATTCACTTGCCAATGGTAGAGACATGAGTTCAGTCCCTGATCTGGGATGATCCCACCCACATGCTGTAGAGCAGCTCAACCCTTGTGCCACAACTACTGAGACTGTGCTGAGAGCCTGGGGGCTGAAATTACTGACCCCATGTGCTGCAACTACCGAAGCCCGAGTGCCCTAGAGTCCATCCTCTGCGGCAACAGAAGCCACCACAATGAGAGACCCCCAATCACAAGTAGAGAGGAGCCCCTGCTCTCTGTGCAGGGAAAGCCTGCACAACAACAAAGACCCTGAGCAGCCCAAGATACAGAAATAAATACGATTTGTGAAAAATGGAAACTGGGGAGAGGGAGGAATCACAGGTGCCTGAGGATATCTCACAGGATTAAGTAGTATCTAGTAGTGCCATTAACAGAAAGTAAAATGTGCTTGACCCAGAAAAAAATGTGTGGTGTGGGACTTGTGAGGTTTTCAGTGTCTGTAGAATCTACAAATAGAGGTTTAATTCCCAATCTGAATTTGGGAATTAGAAGTATGTAGAGATGGGATTTTTTTTTTCTAAATTTTATTTTTTTAACTTTACAATATTGTATTGGTTTTGCCATATATCAACATGAATCTGCCACAGGTATACACGTGATTTTAAGAGAGAACTCTGGAAGCAAGACTAGAGTAGGCCAAAGATGTACATTTATTAAAAAAAAATTTTTTTTTTTTGGGTGGTTATTTTTGCTTTGTTTTTACTTTTGTTTTTATTTACTTTTTTTTTTTTGGAGTATTGTTGCTTTACGATGCTGTGTTAGTTTCTGCTGTATGGCAAAGTGAATCAGCCACATGTATACATATATCCTCTCTTTCTTGGATTTCCTTTCCATTCGTGTCACCACAGAGCGCTGAGTAGAGTTCCATGTGCTATATAGTGGGTTCTCATTAGTTATGTATTTTATACATAATAGTGTATATATTTCAACTCAATCTCCCAAATCATCATATCCCCCTTCCTCCATTTGGTATCCATGTTTTTTTCCTCTGCTTCTCTGTCTCTATTTATTGTTTGAAAATAAGTTCATCTATACCTTCCCCCCCACCCCACCAGATTGCACATACATGTGTTAATATATGATACCTTTGAGAGAAAAGCAGAGAAGGGGAGCCCTATAACCAAGACTGTAAAAGCAAGCAAGTGGAGGCTCACAGAACTCAGGAGAGGGGAGGATTTTTATGAAGGGCTCTTTTAGCGTCATCCTAGGACTGAGGCACAGTTCTCCCCCTGGAGGCTAAGAGGAGCATTTCAGTAAAGAGAGCTTGGGCTGGTGCTGGAAGGCAGGCAGGCAGGCATCCACAGGGCTGTGTCCTAAGGGCTGGGTGAGACAAAGGGTGTGTTGACTTGTGTGTGTAAGTGTGCACGTGAGTGTGTGTGTGGCTAAGAAACATGTGTTCACTTATGCCATGTACATCTATCTAACAGGCACCTTCTATGTGCCAACATCTGAAAATTCCATGCACGAGACGGAGGAATGACAGCCAAACTGTGGAGCATACCTGGGGGTTAAGAGTCAGAGAGCAGGGAGGTTGAGAGCCAAGGGCTGCAGAGCGGGCAGTGGCCTGGAGGAATTCCAGAGGAGGGATGCTGTTCCACACCGCCGGTCTGGATGAGACTGAACGTGGTCAGAATGAGACTAGCAGCAGAATACAGCAGTGACATATGCCGCAGAGAGAGGAGAAAGACTGTGAAGTGGTTTAGAGATTGACATTTGGAAGGAAGGTCACTGGTGTTTTCACTAAAGCCCGCCTGAAGAGTGAATGGATATAAGGAAAGAAGGAAAGAGGAAGGATTTTCGAGTAGGAAGCAGGATAAGATACAATTAGGCAATTTTGTCCATGAAACTTATTGGTACAACTTGAGGACTTAAAAAGATTTGTTTTTGACAGTTTGCCTTTCAAAAGTTAGTCTTTCTCCTAAGAGCGTATTAAAACTTAAAAGCACCATTCCAGGCTTTTCTACATGTTGAAATAGATTCTTAGCCTGTCAGTTATTAATACTTCTTTTCCAGGAGTTTTAAGTCTTTGGCAATATACCAAGTAAATATTCTAACATAGAAAATAAAACTGTCCGTTGGATCCCAAAAAGCACATGAAAAGATGCTCAACCTCACTAATTCCTAGAGAAATGCAGCTCAAGACTACAATGAAGTTGCCCACACATGGGTCAGAATGGCCATCATCAAAAAACTCTACAAACAAGACATGCTGGAGAGGATGTAGGAGGGAATCCTCCTACACTGCTCGTGGGAATGTAAATTGGTACAGCCACTAGGGCAAACAGTAAGGACGTTATATAAAAAACTAAAAATAGACCTACCACATGACCCTATAATTTCACTCCTGGGCATATATCCAGAGAAAAACATAATTTGAAATGACACATGCATGCACCCCAGTGTTCATTGCAGCACCATTTACAATAGCCAGGACATGGAAGCAACCTAGATGTCCCTCAGCAGAGGAATGGATAAAGAAGTTGTGGTACATATATACAATGGAATATTACTCAGACACAAAAAAGAACAAAATAATCCCACTTACAGCAGCGTGGATGGACCTAGAGATTGTCATATTGAGTGAAGTAAGTCAGACAGAGGAAGACAGGTGTCACATGACACCGCTTATAAGTGGAATCTAAAAAAAAAGGACAGATGAACTTATTTACAAAGCAGAAATAGAGTCACGGATGTAGAAAACAAACTTACAGTTACCAGAGGGGAAAACCGGTGGGGAAGAGATCAATTGGGAATTTGAGATTAACATGTACATGCTAGTATATATAAAATAGATAACTAAAAAGAACCTCCTGTATAGCATAGGGAATTCTTCTCAGTACTCTGTAATGACTTTTATGGGAAAATAATCTGAAAAAGAGTGGATATATGTGTGTGTATAATTGATACATTTTGCTGTCCTGCAGAAACGAATACATCATTGTAAATCAACTATGCCCTAATGAAATTTGTTAAAAAGAGGCATAAAAAAATAAAATTGTCCTTTATTACTAAGTATTTTTAAAATAAATGTCTCTCATGTTAACTTATATTCAGGTGTATGTATGTGTGAGTATGTGCAGGAGCGTTCATACCAACAGTACATATATAGATGTGGGAAGTGTCTATTTAACCGATGAAGATATTTTGTATGCTATATTTCAGGCAATGTAGGTGCTGGAATATACCAGTAAGCAGGAAAGACATGGCAAGGCTAGTTGTTACAGTTAGTTGAGATATGTATCTGTGCCATCAAATTCTTTGATGTCGTATTGGCAAAGGAGGAAGCATAATCAAGAGGACTCATCAGGAAGACAGCATAATTCAATGGGCCATAAGATAAAAAAATTTGACCTCATGCAGGGGCACACTAGTAAATTGGTTCTCCGTGGGTTGCAGAAGGAAGCTCTGGTAAATAGTATTTGCCAATTATCATGGTGTAAATATCCTACCATGTAAATAATAGTTGATTTCAAACTACCAACCTGATGTCACTGATTGTGGAGCTGGGGCAAGAAATATACATAGTTTGCCACTGCAAGCCACTACCAGCCTGCTCCAGTACGGTACTGACCCTTTACGCAGACAGAGAAATACTAATGATATAAGTAACTCCTACTTTTTGAAAAGTTTGCTTTATACTACTTTGCTGTTAGGGAAGACCTACGTTAGTACCTGGTTTTGGTAACCGAAAGAAATCTAAAGTGGTTTTGCTTTTGTTAAAAAGGCAGAAAATGAAAGCAGCATTCAATGTTTGTTTTGCACTGAGTGGTTATAGATGTGACTTCGCAGGTGGCTCAGCGATGAAGTCTGCTTGTGATGAAAGAGACACGCAGGAGATGCAGGTTTGATCCCTGGGTGGGGAAGAGCCCCTGGAGTGGGAAATGGCAACCTGCGTCATTATTCCTGCCCACACGACGGTGCATGCGTGCACGCCCACCCCAGCCATGAGAGTGGCAACTTCATGGCAACTTCACTCAGTATCTCAAGATCCAGCTGCCAGAGCTTTGACCCATGTCTGTGAGAGTCTTGTGCTTTATCTTGCAAGATGTGTCCTAAGGTAATTGCTTCTTTGCCATACATCATTTTAGTTTTCTTTTTCTTTTTTTTTAAAATTTATTTATTTATTATTATTTTTTTTACTTTACAATATTGTATTGGTTTTGCCATACATCAACACGCATCCGCCATGGGTGTACACGTGTTCCCCATCCTGAACTCCTCTCCCACTTCCCTCCCCATACCATCCCTCTGGGTCATCCCAGTGCACCAGCCCCAAGCTTCCTGTATCCTGCATTGAACCTGGACTGGCAATTCGTTTCTTATATGATATTATACATGTTTTAATGCCATTCTCCCAAATCATCACCCCCCCGCACAGAGTCCAAAAGACTGTTCTATACATCTGTGTCTCATACAGGGTTGTCATTACCATCTTTCTAAATTCCATATATATGTGTTAGTATACTGTATTGGTGTTTTTCTTTCTGGCTTACTTCACTCTGTATAATAGGCTCCAGTTTCATCCACCTCATTAGAACTGATCCAAATGTATTCTTTTTAATGGCTGAGTAATACTCAATTGTGAATATGTACCACAGCTTTCTTATCCATTCATCTGCTGATGGACATCTAGGTTGCTTCCATGTCCTGGCTATTATAAACAGTGCTGCAATTAACATTGGGGTTCACGTGTACCCCAGTGTTCATCATTTCAGTTTTTACAGAAGGTTTCATAGCAAACCTCTACTTGTTGAGACACCTGTAGTAATAATCCTTTCATTTATGGAGCTGCTTGTGGTTCACCAGGCATTTTGATATATTTTTCCTTAGTTGCACAATACCTTGAGTATGATAGGAGAGGATGTGATTTGAAGGATAGGAACAATCTCTTTGGCCAGCCATACACCTTAAATTATCATCAAGGAAACTCTCTTTGTTTTAATATTCATGAACAGAGTCTTTTAAGGAATAGAATACAGGACACATATACATATTAATAACTGTTGATAGCACAGAATAAGACAAGAAAGATCTTGATTGTAGGGTATTATTCAAGAGCGAAGATCTGAAAGAGGCCACAGAGAGGGAAGATTTGGCAGCCAGGTAAGGAAATGGTTCAAAAAAGAGATCCAAGGATATTGAAGACATATTTTTTCCTGCTTCATAATTTTGCTTAGGGCTTGGTCTACTCCTAGATCATAGATCTTGCCAAATATAGTTCATGCTCCATTATCCACCCTAATGGAGGAGAGTTGGACAACATAACTCAAAACAATGGACAACCTTGAAAGGTATATACAATTGGATTTGCAGAGAATATAATGCTTGTTTCTTAGTATCTGTACTATATACTGTGAATGGCTTACCCATTCTTCTTGGAGAAAAGGAACTTAACCTTTTCATGGCAAGTATAGAGAGTTGAGAAACGTAGCATGAATAGTACTAATCAAAACTTTTTTGTAATTGTGGAGCTGAGGTGGTTGTGTCTCCTTATAAGCAATTTGATAAAGTTTTACTTGAGTTACTTCTAATCAGAGGATGAAAAATCTCTTGTCCTGGAAAATGAAAATACTTTTTCCAAAAGGAATATATTTAATTCACTTGGATGTAAAGCTGTAAAGTGTATTCTGGGGTGAGTGTGTGTGTGTGTGTGTGTGTGTGTGTGTGTGTACACACATGTGCGCACAACATCAACTACTGCTGGCTACAAGAGAAATCAATATCTTGACACTGGCAGTTGTGGGCTTTTATCACTTGGTAAGATGGATGTGAGTTTGAGTAAACTCCGGGAGATGGTGATGGACAGAGAGGCCTGGTGTGCTGAGATTCATGGGGTCGCAAGGAGTCGGACACGACTGAGTGACTGAACTGAAGAGGTGATGTATCGATGGCCAGCAAAGAGGACAATGGTGGGTGTGCATCTTGTCAATTTCTAGAGCATATTTTATCTGGACAAGAAAGAGTGGCTCAGCATCGCATTTGTCATTTCTGCCCTTTGAAAGCAGGAGTTGATAAATGACAATAACTTTCAGTCTACCAAAGCACATGGTCCCCTCCGTCCCATAGCTCGGTTTCAGGTTGTGCTGTGCTGTGCTAGCTTGCTCAGTTGTGTTCGACTCTTTGTGACTCCATTGACTGTAGCCCACCAGGATCCTCTGGGGATTCCAGGATCCATGGGGATTCTCCAGGCAAGAACACTGAAGTGGGTTTCGGTGCCCTCCTCCAGGGAATCTTCCCAACCCAGGGATCGAACCCAGGTCTCCTGCATTGTAGGCAGATTCTTTACCTTCTGAGCCACCAGGGAAGCCCTCTGAGCCACCAGGTAAGCTTTCGGGGAGAGAAAAAGATAATATCTAACCCCCAGTGGATGTTGTTGGTACTGACAATATTGAGAGGAAAATTGTCAATCAGAAAAATACTGTAATCTCTATCATGAACATCCATTCTCCTTTGTGATGAAAACTGACACATCCTTCAAGGCTTATTTCAAATGTCATTTTTTTCATGAAACATTTTTCTGATTCTTTAATCAAACATGATCTATCTTTTGTTACTTGCTCTATGTAATTATTTTTATTGTTTGTCTCATGCTTTCTCCTAAGCCTGGTAATCCTTGCAGTCAGTGACAATGAGAGTTTCACAAATAGGAGATGCTTAGTAAATATGTGTTGAATTATAGTGTTGAATTCAATCGAAATGAATTAATTTGAAGGCACTCCAAGTATAACAGAAGCCCTTTTATCCAATGTGATTGCTAACCAGTTATTTGGTTAATCAGAAAAAGGTAGGAGTAGACCCCAGAGGGCTTTGAGCAGCCCCACTGCTACCACTGGTCTGGTTACCATCACACCCTTGGAAGAAATCACAGCTGGGCAGCAGCAGCAGGTGACCTCATACTGGTGGTACCTGCCAGTGGGAACAAAGAGATCTTCACAACAAATGTTTTAGAAACAGTAAAATGGTTCAATGTTATAGGCTTCCCTGGTGTCTCAGTGGTAAAGAATCCACCTGCCAATTCAGGAGACCAGGGTTGGATCCCTGGGTGGGGAAAATCCCCTGGAGAAAGAAATGGCAACCCATTCCAGTATTCCTGCCTGGGAAATCTCATGGATAGAAGAGCCTGAAGGGTTACAGTGCATGGGGTGCCAAAGAATGGACCCCACTAAACAACAGGAAGAAATGGTTATGGTTTTATCAACAGGAATGGCATTAAGGATGATACATTTTTGTACACCAAATGCCCTGAAGAGAATATCCCCAGGAAGGACCTTCACAGTTAGGAAATGGAGAGGTCTTGGAATTTGGTGGTAAAGGAGTAGAGCGTGTGGAGGTAGCAAATGTTCCCACTGTGGCTCTGGTCTGGGCAGTAAATAAGTAGCAGACCGGAACCATCATAGAGCCACCCATGTGGCAGGGTCCTCCTTACGATTACCTGCAGAAGGACTACAACTGTGAGAGCAGAGTGGGGAGAAGAGTGAGGGATGGGAGAGGCTCCCAAAGGGTTTCAGCCCTCCTGACAGGGAGAAGAGAGAAGGTGCTGACCTACAGGGTGCTGGAGGGCAAGGTGGACCCGTGAGACAGATCAGGCTCCCTAGGAGCCCTCCTCACCCAGGGCAGGCAGAGAGGACTGTAAGGAACAAGGTAAGGACAGTGAAAGAGAGGAGACCCAAAGGCACCTCAGGTGTGGTACCCCCGCATTTTCAATTACGGATGCGGATGCTGTGGAAGCCCAAAACATCACATGTCAAGGAGACAAAAGCAGCTGAGAATTCCTCCATGTGAGGCTTGGCAGGGTAATGCTGAAACAATGCCAGTTTCTCATTTCTACCATCTTCCTGTCTAGCCATATAACAAGAAGAAATGAATATGAAATTCCAGCAATAAGAAAGGTGCAGAAGATTGGGGTTGAAGACCCCAAGTGCTTACTTTTTTGCCCATTAGAACGGATAACTAGAACCTTCTTCATTACTGACACAACATAATATTTATTATTATTATATTTTTATTTATTAAAAGGCTGGTTTGTCAACATCCACTTTTAAAGATTTTTAAATTGTTTCATATCAAGTTAAGATTTTTAAGAACCTAATTTTAAATTTGTAATAAAAATTTACAACTTGATCAAGAGAAATCAGCAAACTGCAAGCAACTGTTAATAAAAGTCAATTTTTAAAATATGGGTTAGCATGAACAATTCGGAGAAGGCAATGGCACCCCACTCCAGTACTCTTGCCTGGAAAATCCCATGGATGGAGGAGCCTGGTAGGCTGCAGTCCATGGGGTCGCTAAGAGTGGGACATGACTGAGTGTCTTCACTTTCACTTTCATGCATTGGAGAAGGAAATGGCAACCCACTCCAGTGTTCTTGCCTGGAGAATCCCAGGGATGGGGGAGCCTGGTGGGCTGCCGTCTACGGGGTCGCACAGAGTCGGACATGACTGAAGAGACTTAGCAGCAGCAGCAACAGCAGCAGCAGCATGAACAATTATTTTAAAAATCCTATTTGTCGAGTTGCCAGTCCAGGTTCGATGCACGATGCTGGATGCTTGGGGCTGGTGCACTGGGACGGCCCAGAGGGATGGTATGGGGAGGGAGGAGGGAGGAGGGTTCGGGATGGGGAACACATGTATACCTGTGGCGGATTCATTTTGATATTTGGCAAAACTAATACAATTATGTAAAGTTTAAAAATAAAATAAAATTGGAAAAAAAAAAAAAAATCCTATTTGTATACCATTCACCATTTTACTCAAATTCATTTGCCAAGTTTTTTGATGTGGCACCAAAGATGCTTTTTTGAATATGTTTTCACTGATTTGAGTCCCTGGTTTTCTTTCTTGCATTCATCCTACTCATAATGAAAAATTTCAAATTTCCAATGTCGGGTTTTTTAGTATGGAGGGAGAGCTTACAGATACTTGCTGTAAATCTGAGTTCAGTAACTATGAAGAATCCTCCCCAGTCTGTAATAGTTGTCTCTAGTCATTGAATTGGGATTTTTCCAAGTCTGGTCCAGTAGACCAGACTCTTGACACGGCAGCCACTGAGCACTTGAACTGTGGTTGATTAGAAGGAAGATATGCCAGAAGCACGGGATAGACACTGGAGTTCCAAGACTAAGTACCAAAAAAGAGCATAAAATAGCTTATTAATAATTTTATTTTCTCCTTGGGATGGTTTTGGTCACTGCCCAGTCCATCCTAAAGGAAATTAACTCTGAATATTCATTGGAAAGACTGATGCTGAAGCAGAAGCTCCAATACTTTGGTCACTTGATGTGAAGAACTGACTCATTGGAAAAGACCCTGATACTGGGGAAGATTGAGGGGAGAAGAAGAAGGGGGTGACAGAGGATGCGATGGTTGGATAGCATCATTGACTCAGTGGACATGAGTTTGAGTAAACTCCAGGAGATAGTGAAGGACAGGAAAGCCTGGAATGCTGCAGTCCATGGGATCGCAGAGTTGGACATGGCTTCATGACTGAACAACAACAATAATTTTATACAATTATAGGTTGAAATGAAAATGGTCTGGATATATTGGGTTAAATAAAACATATTAAAATGAATTTTACTCATTCTTTTAAGATGTGACTGTAAGAAAATGTAAACTTACATATGTGGTTTGCATGATATTTCTATTGGTCAGCACTGCTTTAGAGAGTCATATTTATTGATTCATTATAAAATGCTCAGTGTCACTTTCCTAGAAACATGACTCTTCGGTTTTAGACCCAGGGATCAAACCTAGGTTTCTTGCACTGCAGGCAGATTCTTTACCATCTGAGCTACTTGGGAAGCCCTCAAGTTTCTTAAATGTACTTAAATTATATAATTATAGTAAGACAAACAATTAGCACAATCAGGTTTGGGAGCAAGTACTGCTAATTTTTGGCATGCTCTCTTTCCAGTTTGTAGGAGGAGAAATCCATGAACAATTTAAAGCCACGTGCTTATGTGTTTTGGGCTTCCCTGGTGGCTCAGATGATAAAGAATCTGCCTGCAATGCAGGAGACATGGGTTCAATCCCTGGGTTGGGAAGATCTCCTGGAGAAGGGAATGGTTACCCACTCCAGCATTTTTGCCTGGAAAATTCCATGGACAGAGGAATCTGGTCAGCTACAGTCTACTGGGTCCCAAAGAGTTAGACACAACTGAGTGACTAACACACAGACACCTGAACCTTATATGTTTAGGTGCCACGGCCTCAGTCAGTATATTAAACAGAGCAGAAGATGAGTCTGGCTTATGATTCTGGTGAAGCAGTGAGGACTGGTAAAGAGAACTTCTACTACACTCTTAATTCTGAACAGAGCTTGGAGACATTCCCTTTTGGATATGCTGTTCAAAAGTTTTTTTTTTTTTTTTGATGTGGACCACTTTTAAAGTCTTTATTGAATTTGTACAATATTGTTTCTCTTTTATGTTTAGGTTTTTTGGCCTCAAGGCATGCGAGATCTTAGCTTCCCAGCCAGGGATTGAACCTTCACCCCCTGCGTTGGAACACAAAGTCTTAACCACTGGACTGCCAGGGAAGTCTGGGATATGCTGTTTTAAAATGACAACATCACAGCTCTCTTTACTGTTGTTGTTCAGTCACTAAGTTGTGTCTGACTCTACAACCTCATGAACTGCAGTATGCCAAACTTCTCTGTCCCACACTGTCTCCTAGAGTTTGCTCAAATTCATGTCCATAGAGCCAGTGATGCCCATCTCATCCTCTGCTGCCCCTTCTAATTTCTACTAACTTCTTTGACACCCTCAGAATGGTAGGCTTAAGAGATAAAGATCAGGAATATCCTGATTAAGTTAAGAAAGGATTCATTTCATTAAGGGAAAATGAAAGATCCAACCAAGTGAATCATGATTGTTTCAGTGAAAATGGCTACAGAGAGGTAAGGCATTTGGTATAAGAAGTGGTCCTTATCCTACTAATGAATCAGTAGATTTGCTAGTAAGATCGTAGGCTGTTGGGGTGTTGGTTTTCTCTCAGGTTACAAGGGTAATGAACAGGGCATTAGCTCTCTTAAGGAAGAATTTGCTCTTGGACGGGAGCTGGCCTGCAGTGAAAACTCATCCTCCATCCCTCTGACTTCATCGAGGTCTGCAGGAGTCATGATGAAGTGCTCACTTCCATAGAAGACAGCTCTCCTCACCCACAGCCTTGTTTGTTTAGAAGAGGTACATATTTTGCCAGTTACATTATGTCTGTAAGGCAGGATTGTGGAATCTGTTTCTGCATCCCAGCTGTGACCAGGGCAAGCACTGTGAATTGTCTTCTCTGTACTGGGGGTGAGGATGGATTGCATGGAGAATATGGAGAATAAAGAGGGTTCATACTCACTGATCCATCCATCCAGACTTATTCGCCGGTGTCTGGCGCAACTCAGAATGTTTGTGACTCTGCATAGAAGCAATGCAGTTCTAGTGTCCCAAGAGCCTGGCTTATGAAAACAAATCTCACCTAATGGCTCACCAGTCATTGTGGATAGCGGAGGCAAGACAATTGCTATTATTTTCCATGACCCTCTCCAATGAGTATGCTTCCTGAGTATCCGGAGCTATGGGAATGGGTGATGTAAAACTAGATGAGATGTGAGTCATGTAGATCAAACTCTGATCTAAGCAAGTGGCAAGACTGGATCACGTGACCCACTTCATCCACTAAACTGAGCAGGGTTAGGAACACTCATCAAAAGCTGATTTCATTTTATAGCTGAATAATATTCCATTGAATATAAGTACCACATCTTCTTTATCCATTTATCAGTGGATATTTTGGTTGCACAGTTGACTCATTGGTTAGAGTTAGATGTGGATGGACCTAGTCTGTCATACAGAGTGATGTCAGAAAGAGTAAAACAAATATCATATATTAACACATGTATATGGGATCTAGAAAAATGGTACAGGTGAACCTATTTTTAGGGTAGGAATAGAGAAGCAGATGTAGAGAATGGATGCATGGACATGAAGATGGGACAAGGGGGTGGGATGAATTGGGAGATGGAGATTGACATTTATACACTACCCTGTGTAAAGTAGATAGCTAGTGGGAACCTGCTATATAGCACAAGGAGCTCAGCTTGGTGCTCTCCAGTGACAGATGGTTGTGATGGTAGGGAAGAATATCTAAGAGGAAGGGGATATAGGTATATACATAGCTGATTCACTTCATTGTATAACAGAAGCTAGCGCAATATTATAAAACAACTATACTCTGATAAATAATTTTTTTAAAAAAGCTGATTTCAGAGAGAGAATATTTATTAGGAGATAATTTTTGTTTTGAGTATTGTAGGTTTGCTCGCAAATGACAACAAAGAAAATAATGATCAGAAGAGAAAGTAGCTATCTTTTGACTTCCTCTGGTGTGTGTTGAATAAATGAACCAAGCATATTAAATTTCTGGGATACTGTTTATTTTATAGTCGTTCTGCTTCATAGGTTCCCTCCTGGAAGATGTGTGAGACACCAGGCTGCAGATTGGAATAGGCTGTCTTCTGGGGAAGACGATCAGGCTCATTAGAGCTTTGCAGAGATCAGAAATGAAGTGATCAGCCTCCAGCTTGCCCTCAGCATCCTCAGAATTTAACTATCTTCTCCGAGGAGCCCAGGGAACCAACCTCCTTCTCCTTGCAGCCCAGCTCTGGCCCTGTAGTTTGAGAATCGCAGGCTATGTGCACTGTGGCAGAATCTTGGTTTTATGGCTCTCACCTGATTTTTCCATGATGTGTGGATGAAAACACCTGTGCATAATGGGGGTCTCAATGTATGAGAAGCTTGTGAGAAGCTGGAGTCTATGAGATGGCTTGCTTCTTGGCTGTAATCAGAAATGGATCAGGGAAAATGAAATATCTTGGAAGAATCAGTGAAACATTAAAAGGGAAGTGATGCTCAATACTGAAATAAGCTGCTTTCTTTAAGGGTGTGAGAAATATCTTGTGGTTTATTGCTGTATTCTAAGCCTGAAAAGGGGGAAGCAATGATCTCTATGTTGCTATTCATAAATAGCCTTTTTTTTCTGCAGAAAGCTGAAACACAATTCTCAAACTTGAGAATTGTGGCCAAATGAGATACTAAGACTACTGGGAAGAGGTGTGTTATAAATGGCCAAATAATGAATGTAAATGAAAGTATGCTGTAAACATTTGCAAACTATTTGTGATATTTACTACTACAGTCATGAGTTTTCAGTGGCTAAAGAATTTGAGGCAGTGTTTCTAATC
Organism: Bos grunniens; assembly: GCF_055505025.1. Taxonomy (NCBI): domain Eukaryota; kingdom Metazoa; phylum Chordata; class Mammalia; order Artiodactyla; family Bovidae; genus Bos; species Bos grunniens. The sequence goes on from NC_141180.1 coordinate 55,464,531, forward strand.
CCAATCTATTTTCCTCCTTATGGTGGAGGAAGGATTGGGGAAGATGCAGCATTCTAAGATACTGCCCCCAAAGGAGCACTAACAATATTTCTTTTCTCTCTTGTATATAATGTGTATTTCCTATCCTCAGCCTAAAGCATTGACTAGTCCAATCCAGACCACAACACATTTGAGAAAAGAGCTCAGTGAAATTACCCAGCATGATTATTAACAATAAAAATAGTACTAATGGTAACTTTATCATTATTATTATTGCAATTGTTTATTCAACCATTTGCCAGGTCATCTGACGGAGAGCAAATGCTAAGTCACTCCAGTCATGTCCGACCCTATGGACTCCTCTGTCCATGGGATTCTCCAGGCAAGAATTACTGGAGTGGGTTGCCATGCCCTCCTCCAGGGCATCTTCCCAACCCAGGAATCAAACCCACATTTTTTATGTCTCCTGCATTGGCAAGTGGATTATTTACCAATAGTACCACCTGGGAAGCTTTTCTCATAATTCCAAATTAAAAACACAACAATGAAAATGCTCTCAGGTTTGGAAATCTCCGTGAAGTACACAGGTGCAAGAAAGTGACAGATTCCTCTCATCACTTATACAAATTTAATGTTCTAAAATTTCATCTCAATTGTAAATTGTTCTGTGTTTTTGTTTTACTGGTAGGTGGTGGTTGGAGGGAAAGTGGGAAATGTAAGTTTGTTGTCTTGAGGAAATGGGTCAGACCTTTAGCAGGAGCAAGTGACTCTGATTGACAGGGTATTCCACAGTGACATAAACACCTGGATGACCAAATCCCTTTAAATAATTATGAAGGTTTTAATTCTGTATTAATCATTCCTATTTATATGAAGTTGTATTCATATACAAAATGTGTATAAGTTTATATACAAAATTTAAGTTCATTTAATCCTTACAACCATCCAAAGAAGGAGGTATTGTCATGCCTGTTATTCAGATGAAGACACCAAGGTGTAGACAGCTAAGGTTAATTTGCCCTTGGTCGACTTTGAAAATGATGAACCTGAAATTTTAATCTGCTTTTACATTAAAAGTACTGGAAGCAATTTTTCTTCTTTAAAACCAATATTTCAAACAAAAGTTGAAATGAAACCAGAAAAGTCTAAAGGCCGATTTACAACCTGATTTCTTCTTGGCCTTGGAACTGGAGAGTGAAAATTGCTGAGTCTTTAGTGTGGAAGGAGCGTTTGAAGTTCAATACAGGAGAAAATCCTGGTGCCAGAGTTGTCTCATGTTTGCCTTTAAACTCTAATGGCCCAGAGCTCCAGCACTGGAGTCAGATTTATTAATTGCCCATTATGTGCCAGGTACCGCAGTCCTTTGCTTTGATGGAAAATGCTGGCTTTACAGTTGACAAAGCACACTTGCTTACATAAATCCCCACACTGAATCTTGGATCCAACTCAGCGGGAGAACAGGAAACTAGGGCTCAGAGAACTGAAGATCTCAACTTAGAAAGTGGACAAGAAAGACTCATGTGAGACATTCGCCTCGCTGCCTGAGGGTTAGCTTTACTCCTCAAGCTCTATCATGAAGGATGCACAGAGTTCATTATACCGCAAAACTTTTCCTATCTCATTTTCATCCACAAAACTCTGTCTTTTTTTTCTTTTTCTCGTGCTTTCTGATACTTCTTTTGAATTGAGTTCTTCAGCATGGATGGGGTTAGAACTAAACCTATGGTATCAGATCAGATCAGATCAGTCGCTCAGTCGCGTCCGACTCTTTGCAACCCCGGGAATCGCAGCACACCAGGCCTCCCTGTCCATCACCAACTCCCAGAGTTCACTCAGACTCACATCCATCGAGTCAGTGATGCCATCCAGCCATCTCATCCTCTGTCATCCCCTTTTCTTCCTGCCCTCAATCCCTCCCAGCATCAGTCTTTTCCAATGAGTCAACTCTTCACATGAGGTGGCCAAAGTACTGGAGTTTCAGCTTTAGCATCATTCCTTCCAAAGAAATCCCAGGGCTGATCTGCTTCAGAATGGACTGGCTGGATCTCCTTGCAGTCCAAGGGACTCTCAAGAGTCTTCTCCAACACCACAGTTCAAAAGCATCAATTCTTCAGCGCTCAGCTTTCTTCACAGTCCAACTCTCACATCCGTACATGACCACAGGAAAAACCATAGCCTTGATTAGATGAACCTTTGTTGGCAAAGTAATGTCTCTGCTTTTGAATATGCTATCTAGGTTGGACATAACTTTCCTTCCAAGGAGTAAGCGTCTTTTAATTTCATGGCTTCATTCACCATCTGTAGTGATTTTGGAGCCCCAAAAAATAAAGTCTGACACTGTTTCCACTCTTTCCCCATCTATTTCCCATGAAGTAGTGGGACTGGATGCCATGATCTTCGTTTTCTGAATGTTGAGCTTTAAGCCAACTTTTTCACTCTCTACTTTCACTTTCATCAAGAGGCTTTTGAGTTCCTCTTCACTTTCTGCCATAAGGGTGGTGCCATCTGCATATCTGAGGTTATAGAGAATACCATAAGGAAGCCAACATACCCACCTTCAAAAATGATCATTACATGGACACCCTTCCTTTATCTGTACTCCCATAAAGGGGATTATTTTGAAGTAAATTCCAAATATCATAGCAATTTACCTCTAAAGATTTCATATGTATCTCTAGAAAATGAGGGCTACTTTGGAAAGCATAACCACAATATTATTACCACAAATCTATAGTAATTATTTAATGCAATTAACTATCCATTTATAGTTCATATTTCATTGGCTGTATTTTTTCTTTTTAAATTTTAGTTTATTTATTTGAATTGGATTCCAAAACGTTTCCAGCTATGCCATAGGTTGATTTATCTCTTTGTCTCATTTACTTTATATATTTCCTCTCCATTTCCTCTTTTTTCTTGTGGTCAGTATTAAGAAACTGTCTGCTTTTGCTGCAGAGATTCCATAATGAATTGGATTCCACAGAAATCACTTCTAGTTTGACAGCTGTTCAGATTGGCTTGTTATGGTTTCTGCTTTCCAGTGAGCACCCTAAGTGGTTTTGAATTCTGTTTTCAAGGCTGTCTAAAGCCCAGTTACCTTCCTTTCATTTTGTCTTATGTAAGTGCTAGATGGGAAAACAGTGGAAACAGTGTCAGACTTTATTTTTTTGGGCTCCAAAGTCACTGCAGATGGTGCCTGCAGCCATGAAATTAAAAGACGCTTACTTCTTGGAAGGAAAGTTATGACCAACCTAGATAGCATATTCAAAAGCAGAGACATTACTTTGTCAACAAAGGTCCGTCTAGTCAAGGCTATGGTTTTTCCTGTGGTCATGTACGGATGTGAGAGTTGGACTGTGAAGAAAGCTGAGCGCTGAAGAATTGATGCTTTTGAACTGTGGTGTTGGAGAAGACTCTTGAGAGTCCCTTGGACTGCAAGGAGATCCAGCCAGTCCATTCTGAAGCAGATCAGCCCTGGGATTTCTTTGGAAGGAATGATGCTAAAGCTGAAACTCCAGTACTTTGGTCACCTGATGCGAAGAGTTGACTCATTGGAAAAGACTCTGATGCTGAGGGATTGGGGTCAGGAGGAGAAGGGGATGCCAGAGGATGAGATGGCTGGATGGCATCACTGACTCGATGGACATGAGTCTGAGTGAACTCTGGGAGTTGGTGATGGACAGGGAGGCCTGGTGTGCTGCAATTCATGGGGTCGCAAAGAGTCGGACACAACTGAGTGACTGAATTGAACTGAACTGAACTGAAGTGCTGACACTTTGTGTGTCTCAGAACTTGGGTCTTGAATTTGTCTCCACATCAATTTTGTTTGAGTGTTTCTAGAAATACATTTTTTTAATCTTGTTTTGCTGTAGCAGTTTTTATAAAACTGAAATATACTTGATTTATAATGTTGTGTTAGTTTCAATGTACAGCAAAGTGGTTCAGTTATATGTATTTTTTCTTTATCAGATTCCTTTCCTTTATAGGCTATTACAAGATACTGAATATAGTTCCCTAGGCTATATAATAGGTCCTTGTTGTTTATATATTTTATATATAGTAATATGTATCTGTTAATCACAAACTTCTAATTTATCCCTCCCTCACTTCCCCTTTGTTTTCTACATCTGTCTGTTTCTGTCTTGTAAATAAGTTGATTTGTATCAATTTTTTAGATTCCACATGTAAGTGATATCATATGATATTTCTCTTTCTCTCACCTACTTAATATGATAAAATCTCTAAGTCCATCTGTGTTGCTGTCAATGACATGGCTAAATAATATTCTACTGTGTATTATACCACATCTTCTTTATTCATTCCTCTGGTGGTGGGCATTTAGGTGGCTTCCATGTCCTGGCTATTGTACATAGTGCTGCTATGAACATAGGGGTGCATATATCTTTTTCAAATTATATTTTTCTCCAGATATATACCCAATATGTGGATGAAATATTTGGTAACTTTATTTTCAGTTTTTAAAGGAACCTCTATACTGTTCTCCATAATGGATGTACCAATTTATATTCTCACCAACAGTGTAGGAGTGTTTCCTCTCAACACTCTTCCCAGCATTTGTTATTTGTGAACTTTTTAAATGATGTCCATTATATGGGACTGGAATGCAAAAGTAGAATGAAGCAGGGCAAAGGCTAATAGAGTTCTGCCAAGAGAACACACTGGTTATAGCAAACACCCACTTCAAAAAACATAAGAGAAGACTCTACATATGAACATCACCAGATGGTCAACACTGAAATCAGACTGATTATATTCTTTGCAGCCAAAGATGGAGAAGCTCTATACAGTCAGCAAAAACAAGACTGGGAGCTGACTGTGGCACAGACCATGAACTCTTTATTGCCATATTCAGACAGAAATTAAAGAAAGTGGAGAAAACCACTAGACCATTCAGGTATGACCTAAATCAAATCCCTTATGACTATTATAGTGGAAGTGAGAAATAGATTTAAGGGACTGGATCTGATAGAGTGCCCGATGAACTATAGATGGAGGTTCGTGACATTGTACAGGAGACAGGAATCAAGACCATCCTCAAGAAAAAGAAATGCAAAAAAGCAAAATGGCTGTCTGAGGAAGCTTTACAAATAGCTGTGAAAAGATGGGAAGTGAAAAGTAAAGGAGAAAAGGAAAGATATACCCATTTGAATGCAGAGTTCCAAAGAATAGCAAGGAGAGATAAGAAAACCTTGTCAGTGATCAATGCAAAGAAATAGAGGAAAACAACAGAATGGGAAAGACTAGAAATCTCTTCAATAAAATTAGAGATACCAAGGAAACATTTCATGCAAAGATGGGCTCAGTAAAGGACAGAAACGGTATGGACCTAACAGAAGCAGAAAATATTAAGAAGAGGTGGCAAGAATACACAGAAGAATGGTACAAAAAAGATCTTCACGACCCAGATAATCACGATGGTGTGATCACTCACCTAGAGCCAGACATCCTGGAATGTGAAGTCAAGTGGGCCTTAGAAAGCATCACTACAAACAAAGCTAGTGGAAGTGATGGACTTCCAGTTGAGCTAGTTCAAATCCTAAAAGTGCTGCACTCAATATGCCAGCAAATATGGAAAACTCAGCAGTGGCCACAGGACTGGAAAAGGTCAGTTTTCATTCCAATCCCAAAGAAAGGCAATGCCAAAGAATGCTCAAACTACCGCACAATTGCACTCATCTCACATGCTAGTAAAGTAATGCTCAAAATTCTCCAAGTCAGGCTTCAGCAGTATGTGAACCGTGAACTTCCAGATGTTCAAGCTGGTTTTAGAAAGGGCAGAGGAACCAGAGATCAAATTGCCAACATCTGCTGGATCATGGAAAAAGCAAGAGAGTTCCAGAAAAACATCTATTTCTGCTTTTTTGACTATGCCAAAGCCTTTGACTGTGTGGATCAGAATAAACTGTGGAAAATTCTGAAAGAGATGGGCATACCAGGCCACCTGACCTGCCTCTTGAGAAACCTGTATGCAGGTCAGGAAGCAACAGTTAGAACTGGACATGGAACAACAGACTGGTTCCAAATAGGAAAAGGAGTACGTCAAGGCTGTATATTGTCACCTTGCTTATTTAACTTATAGGCAGAATACATCATGAAAAATGCTGGGCTGGATGAAGCACAAGCTGGAATCAAGATTGCTGAGAAATATCAACAACCTCAGATATGCAGATGACACCACCCTTACGGCCGAAAGTGAAGAAGAACTAAAGAGTCACTTGATGAGAGTGAAAGAGGAGAGTGAAAAAGTTGGCTTAAAGTTCAACATTCAGAAAAATAAAATCATGATATCTGGTCCCATCACTTCATGGGAAATAGATGGGGAAACAGTGGAAACAGTGTCAGACTTTATTTTTCTGGGTTCCAAAATCACTACAGATTGCAGCCATGAAATTAAAAGACGTTTACTCCTTGGAAGGAAAGTTATGACCAACCTAGACAGTATATTCAAAAGTAGAGACATTGCTCTGTCAACAAAGGTCCATCTAGTCAAGGCTATGGTTTTCCCAGTGGTCATGTATGGATGTGAGATTTGGACTATAAAGAAAGCTGAGCACTGAAGAATTGATGCTTTTGAACTGTGGTGTTGGAGAAGACTCTTGAGAGTCCCTTGGACTGCAAGGAGATCCAACCAGCCCATCCTAAAGGAGATCAGTCCTGGGTGTTCATTGGGAGGACTGATGTTGAAGCTGAAACTCCAATACTTTGGCCACCTGATGCAAAGAGTTGATTCATTGGAAAAGACCCTGATGCTGGGAAAGATAGAGGGCAGGAGGAGAAGGGGACGATGGAGGATGAGATGGTTAGATGGCATCACCGACTCAATGGACATGAGTTTGGGTAAAGTCCGGGAGTTGGTGATGGACAGGGAGGCCTGGTGTTCTGCGGTTCATGGAGTCTCAAAGAGTCAGACACGACCGAATGACTGAACTGAACTGGAAAGGATATATCTAAATTCTCACCCCTTAGTATCTGTGGATATGACATGATTTGCATATAAGATCTTTACAGGTATAATTAAGTTAAAAATGTTGGCATAACATCATCTTGGGCTTGGAGTGGGTCCTAAGTCAATGACTAGTGTTCTAATAATAGGAGAGGGAGATTTTAGGCACACAGACAAAGAAGAAAAGGCCATGTGAACACAGAGGCAGAGATGGGAGGGCAGCTCCAGGCCAAGGAATTCCAGTGATTGCCAGCAGCCCCCAGAGGCAAGGAGAGAGGGTAGAGTGAATTCTCCCTTGGAGCTTTTGGAAGAAACCAACCCTGCCAACATTTTGATTTTAAGCTTCTGGACTCTAAAACTGTGAGAGAGCAAACTTCTGTTGCGTAAGGTACCATAACAAATTATGGCAGCTGTAGGAAACTAATAGACGTGGGCATATCAAGAAATAAAAAGAAATGATGACCACATATGTCAGAATTATTTCCTTGGACAGTGAGGAGGCAGGGATTAGAATAGGTGCATGGAGGCCTTATCCAGAGGCTGAAAAATTCTGTTCTTGACTTTGGTGGTAGAGACAATGGTGTCTACCTTACAAGACTTCCTTGAGTGCTACCATTGTTTTCTGTGCTTTTCTATTTCTGAGTCCTAGTTCCAATTAAAAAAAGTTTTCAAAGTCCATGTACAATCCATCTGTGGCTCCACTCCCACATAGAATTCCTGTCATTCTTTCTAGAAGGAAATGACATGTGTCTGATCATTTATTCTTGACAAAAACATTTCTTTTTTTTTAACTTTACAATATTGTATTGGTTTTGCCATACATCAACATGCACCCACCACGGGTGTACACGTGTTCCCCATCCTGAACCCCCCTCCCACCTCCCTCCCTATGCCATCCCTCTGGGTCATCCCAGTGCACCAGCCCCAAGCTTCCTGTATCCTGCATCAAATCTAGACTGGCGATTCATTTCTTATATGATATTATACATGTTTTAATGCCATTCTCCCAAATCATCCCCCCTCCCTCTGTTTTCTATTTTTCTGCCATTTTTTCCAAGTAGTATTTTGTCATTAATATCAATAACTGACTTTATTTTTCAGTTGTATATTCATCTTGACCTCTTCTTTAAAAAAAATGCCTTTCACTGCTTGTTTTGAAGCAAATCATCCACTCCCAAATGCATGTCATCGCTCTTTGCTGATTTGAACACATCATTTTAAGAAACAATCTTGAACTATTTCCTTCCTCAGTCTAATTTAGTTTTTCACCTTCACATCATAAATGATGAATATTCCATATCATAGTTGATCTTTGAAAATATGTTATCAAAATGGAGACTAAAAATAGCATCAAGTATTTCTCCTTGGGCTTTCAATATTATCTTTTATCTGCTTTTCATTTTCTGTCTCTCTGGGATGGAAGAATTCCTTCTTGACCCACCTCCACTCTTCTTTTGGATGATAAAAAAACAAACGTTTCTTCATTTCCTTCCTGTTTCTTATTATATATACTGTCTATTGTTTGTCCACACCAAAGCACATGAATTACAACAAAAATCACATTCCATTTCCCAGGAAGCTCATGACTGATCTGTCAGTCTTCTGAAATAAAAAGTCTGTGTGCGTTGTGGAACTTTCTTTGCTCACTTACTAGTTTTCTATAACTTTTTTTTTTTCTCCTTTGGAGGACCTTATGAAGACTGGTATAAAATAAAATGGGAAAGAGTCAATATAAGCCCCCAAATTTCAGGACCAGAGACACTGGGCATATGCAGTGACCTACCTTTGATTTCTCTCACTGTGTGTCTCTCAGTCTCTCCTTCCCCTTCTCTGTCTTCCCCTTCTCTCTGACTGTCGGTAGTACAGAAATAGCAGATTGGATTGATCTTGGATTCTAGCTCTGGTTCTCCTCTACTTCGCTATATGTGTGTGTGTGTGTGTGTGTGTGTGTGCTAGTTGCTGAGTCATGTCTGACTCTTTGTGGCCCCATGGGCTGTAGACCACCAGGCTCCTATATTCATGGAATTTTCCCAGGCTATTACTGGAGTAGCTAGCCATTCTCTTCATTAGAGGATCTTTCCAACCTGAGGATTGAACCTAGGTCTCCTGAAGTGCAGGCAGATTCTTTACCATCTGAGCCACCAGGGAAGCCCACTTGGCTATCTACATTTGGATAATTTGTTTCAACACTCTTGGTCTCCCCTTTCTCGGATATGTTCTGGACAAAGAAACTTTTCTTCAAATTAACCCTCTTCAGAAATCCAACAACCAAAACAGATGTAAGCAGAAATGATTTGATGTATATGTGCGTATATATTTGTTGAAAGTGAATCAGTTCTAGTGAGGTCTGATATTGTTCTCTGTCCCATGTCCTTGGAACAGTATAGGGCCAGCCCTTGTGCTGAGTTCTTGGGTCCTTTCTACTCAAGTATTTCCGAGTCAGTTCATGAGCTTAGTCATGGATCTGATTAGAGAACTACTCAGGGAAATACTAGTCTGATTCTGTTTTTGTTTTAAACACATATTTTAGAATCTTTTATTGTTAGAAATATGGGAGATAGGAATACAGATATGATGACTTAGTGTATTTCATATATACATATATATATGTGTGTATATATATAATCTCACTTACAGTTTCATTATTTTTTCTAGGCTATCAAATTGTTGCAATAGTAGTGGTTTGCAGGAACTTTTAATAAAGAAATATCAACAAGTCATAATCTTTTTTTATGAAACATAGAATTCTTGAAATTCTTCCTGTGATGGATCCTGGGCTAGGTGCTATGTTGGGATTTAATTAGTAAACTTTAGTACAAATCTCAATGGTTTGTTATAATAAACATTTATTTCTCATTCATATTACATGCCAGCTGGCTGGCTGTTGTGCCTACAGTCCATATAACTCTTTTTTTTTTCTTTTTAAGTTATTTTTTATTTCTTTATTGAAGGATAATTACTTAACAGAATTTTGTTATTTTCTGTCAAACCTCAACATGAATCAGCCATATGTATACATATATCCCCTCCCTTTTGAACCCCCTGCCCATCTCCCTCCCTGATGTGCAGTTTTTAAATTTATTTTTATTTTTAAAAATTTTAATTGGAAGCTAATTACTTTACAATATTGTGGTGGTTTTTGCCATACATTCACATGAATCATCCATGGGTGTACATGTGTTCCCCATCCTGACCCATCTTCCCACCTCCCTCCCCATCCCATCCCTCAGGGTCATCCCAGTGCACCAGCCCTGAGCACCCTGCCTCATGCATCGAACCTGGACTGGTGATCTATTTCACATATGATAATGTACATGTTTCAATGCTATTCTCTCAAATTATCCCACACTCGCCTTTTCCCACAGAGTCCAAAAGACTGTTCTATACATCTGTGTCTCTTTTGCTGTCTCGCATATAGGGTTATCGTTACCATCTTTATAAATTCCATATATATGCATTAATATACTATATTGGTGTTTTTCTTTCTGACTTACTTCACTCTGTATAATACGCTCCAGTTTCATTCACCTCATTAGAACTGATTCAAACACATTGTTTTCCATGTGTAGTTCTATTTCCAGTTTTTTAAGGAATCTCCACACTGTTCTCCATAGTGGCTGTTCTAGTTTGCATTCCCACCAACAGTGTAAGAGGGTTCCCTTTTTTCCACACCCTCTCCAGCATTTATTGCTTGTAGACTTTTGGATCGCAGCCATTCTGACTGGCGTGAAATGGTACCTCATTGTGGTTTTGATTTGCATTTCTCTGATAATAAGTGATGTTGAGCATCTTTTCATGTGTTTGTTAGCCATCTGTATGTCTTCTTTGGAGAAATGTCTGTTCAGTTCTTTGGCCCATATTTTGATTGAGTCATTTATTTTTCTGGAATTGAGCTGCAGGAGTTGCTTGTATATTTTTGAGATTAGTTGTTTGTCCGTTGCTTCATTTGCTATTATCTTCTCCCAGTCTGAAGGCTGTCTTTTCACCTTGCTGATAGTTTCCTTCATTGTGCAAAAGCTTTTAAGTTTAATTAGGCCCCATTTGTTTATTTTTCCTCTTATTTCCATTGTTCTGGGAGGTGGGTTATAGAGAATCCTGCTATGATTTATGTCAGAAAGTGTTTTGCCTATGTTTTCCTCTAGGAGTTTTATAGTTTCTGGTCTTACATTTAGATCTTTAATTCATTTTGAGTTTATTTTTGTGTATGGTGTTAGAAAGTGTTCTGGTTTCATTCTTTTACAAGTGGTTGACCAGTTTTCCCAGCACCACTTGTTAAAGAGATTGTCTTTTCTCCATTGATATTCTTGCCATATACCTCTTCATTCCAGGATGCAGGGCAAAGAAGCAGGCTTTATTTGCCATCCTTTTGATAGAAGAAATGATCAAAAGAACTGGGAAAAATTCACCATGCTCTTAAAGCTTCTGCTTTGGTGAGGCATATATCATATTTGCTTATATTCCATTTCCTAAAGGAATTGCTTGACCAAGCTCACCATCAATGGAATGGGAAAATACATTGCTCCTTCTTCCAGGAGACATTACATGTCTTGTGGTCGTGGATGAGCTATAAATTCTTCTTATAGTACAGGGTAGAGAATAAATAGTTGGAAAAAATGCTACAATCTTCCATAGTTATTAAGTTAATCAGACAAAAATCCTACCTTTTAGGTGCTTATAATTTAGTAGGGGAGAGAAAAAATACACACAGTCAGCCAGAACATAGAGATGACTGTGACAAGAGCCACAGTAAAGATAGATAGTCACAGTGAAAATGCTGCGTATGTTCAGAGAGAGAGAGAGATAAGGATCATTTGAGGGTGATCGGAGAAGGGTTTATTCATTTATTGAAAATAGTATAGTTTGAACATGGAGGCAAAAGTCATAGCCTAGGAAGAGAAAACAATGTGAATAAGAGCATAATAGTGGGAAAACACGGGGAAATAGAGACTTATGGGAAATGGAATAGAAATTTTCCCTAAAATGTGGAAGGAAGGGTGGTGAAAAAATTAGAAATCAATGTTAGGTCATTTTGTGATCCAGTGGTTAAGACTCTGTGCTTCCAAAGCAGGGGGCACAGGTTGAATTCCTGTTGAGGGAAGTTTGGAATGCCACGTGGTGCAGCCAAAATGAAAAAGAACCAGAAATTTAAATTGGAAATTTAAAAGTTTTGACTAAGGCAACAAGGAGCTGCTGATCCCTTTTATGGGGAGCAGTGACATAACTGAAATTGTCCTTTGGGAAGATGAATCAACCAATATTGTGAAGAGGGCATGATTTATGATGAAAGTGGTCAGGGAGAAGCAGAGCCAGTTAGTAACAATGCTAGTTAGAAAGCTTCAGACATGAGACGATGGAAGCCGGAAGTACAGAGAGATGGGGATGGGAAAGAAAAGAGGATAGACCTTTACTATTTGATAGAGAGGAATGGATAGGATTTGACAATCTGCTGGATGCAAGCGGCTGGGATCCAAGATGGTGTCAAGGTTCACAGATGAAATACCTGGGATTGTGGGAGTATCATATATAGACATAGGGAACCTTGGAAATTAACTGTTAAAGTTTACTTTGAAGTTCATGAGTATCTAGAATTAGTAGCAGTTACTAATTCTAGCAGTTACTAATTTAGCAGTAGACTAAAGCAGTCAAAATAGTGTTATTGCTTAACTACAAGGAGGTTGCTAAAGGATATATGGGGTCTATCTCTTTCTGTATTTCAATGGTGACTTCTACCCAGAATCCAGTGGGTTTTCAACCATTATATTGCTATGCATTCACAGAGCTCATGCCTTTTTCAGAGCTTTCATGCTTTCCAAAGAATTAAAAGTAATTTCTTTTTAGGTGCCACTAGGTAGAGAAACAGCAATTAAGACTCTATGTTGTCAGATCCAAAATGAGGTAGAGAAGACTTGAACTTGCACAAAATCACTCAAGGGATTGATGCTAATATGATAAAGGGCTTCTCTGAAGGGCTGATGCTAGATCAGATATAATCCAAGGGAATTTCAGCATTACTACATCCCAGAAAGAATAGTGATTTTTAGAGCTTCATATTTCTTGTTGCAAGTCCAACTCTGCCACTTAATTGCTATATGACTGAGCAAATCACTTAACCTCTCTGTATGTCAGTTCTGTTACATGTAGAAGAAAAATAATATTTCACTTAAAGATAATTAAGAGGGATAAATTAGATAAAGGATGTACAATATCTACTGCAGTGCTTTGTTCTTGCGGACTCATTTCAGAATACTATTTACCTTTTCCTGTAGCAAAGGGCTGAATAAATTAAGCACTAGGTAAATGTTAGTTTCCTTTCCAAGATGTAAAAAGCATATTTTTTTCCATTTAATTTTTTAAGATGTCAGTGGAATTATCTGCTCCATAGAAACTGAAATTACTAATTCTTTAAGGCTGGAGACTTGCCCTTTTTTTAAGTTTGGTTGTTGGTGGTGATTTTGTTGCTAAGTTATGTCTGACTTTTGCTACCCAATGGACTGCAGTCAGCCAGGTTCCTCTGTCCACGGGATTTACCAGGCAAGAATACTGAAGTGGATTGCCATTTCCTTCTCCAGGGGATCTTCCCAACCCAGGGATTGAAACTGGGTCTCCAGTATTAGAGGCAGTCTCCTGCAGTGCAGGTGGATTCTTTACAGATTAAGCCACCAGGGAATCCTTTTATAAATCTTGAGTGCCTGTAAATAGTCATTTTAGGGAGTAGGGTGAGAACATGCATCACAAATAACAACTGGTGGAACTTTTTCAACATACTAAGATTCTTTGGTTTGCAGAAAAAATACTGATAAATGAGTAGTCAGAAATGTGATTTTGAGATGGAGGTCTGTACATCAACTCTGAGGGATACCACTTAAGTAGATAGTGATGGGAGAGCTGCCTCCTGTGTGATGCAACTCAGGGGTTCCAGCTAGATCTCTCTCACCTTATCACCTAGTAACTGACTGAGCCTATTTATCACCTGTCAACTGGGAGTGATGATAACTACTTTGTTTACTTCATTGGGTGATTAATCATAGTGTAATCCTCCTTACACTTGATTCCATATTTGCCAATGTGTCTCCTTGCTAAAATGTATTTGCAGCCCCTAAGTCAGTACACCCTGTGCTTTCTTCATATCCTCAGATTGTGCAGAGCAATCAATGAGAGGTGTGAAGCCCTGATGTTCATGTTCTCACTGCACTGGAGCAAGGTGACTCTACCTTTTCGTTTCAACTCTGATACTGTAAACAGGTGCCCATTCTGCCATCTACTTGGTGTCACATTTTCCTCATTGTTTTGCTTCTTGTTGGTAATGTCACTGTGGCAATGGGGCTCAAATGGAGTGCTGAAGTGCCCTGTAGTGATCCCAAGTGCAAGAAGGCTGTGATGCCTGTGGAGAAAATAGACGTCTTTTTAAGCTTCATTCTGGCATGAGTTACAGCACTGGTGGCATGAGTTCAATGCCAGTGAATCATCAGTGTATTAAATACGGAATCTTTAAATGGAAACTCTGATAAAATATGGCTATGTATTGATTGAGTGTCCCAGGTGGCTCACTTGTAAAGAACCTGCCCGCCAATGCAGGAGACCTGGGTTCGACACCTGATCTGGGAAGATCTCCTGGAGAAGGAAATGGCTACCCATTCCAATATTCTTGCCTGGAAAACTCCTGGCAGGCTACAGTCCATGGGGTTGCAGAAAGAGTTGGACATGACTCAGCAACTAAACAATAACAACATGTATTGATGAAAATGTCACCGAAAGGCAGGAACCCACCTAAGAGCAATGGTTCAGTTATTCGTTAATCCATTTTCTGTGGCAACTTCCTAGAACATAACCTCTGTGAATAGCAAGAATCCACTGTATACTTGGGAGGAAGGGGAGAGGGAAATTAGGAGTTTGTGGTTAACATATACACTTTATTATATATAATATAATAATTATATATAATATAAATAACAAGGACCTATTGTATAGCACTGTATAGCACAGGGAACTCTACTCAATATTCTGCAATAATCTAAAATGGAAAAGAATCTGAAAATGACTGTATATATATATATATAAAACTGAATCACTTTACTGTATACCTGAAACTAACAGAACATTGTAATTTAACTCTACTCAATTAAAAAAAATGTTATTTGTCTCAGGATGCTAAAAGAAAAAAAGAAGAAAAAATACACTGTATGCATCCCTTCTTTTTGAGCACTGTACTAAGAACTTTACAGATTTTGTCACTTAGCTATAGCAACAAAGAAACAATGAGGTAGGTACATCATTATCTGCCCATTTTACAGTGGGCAGAAAACTGACATACAAAGACCTTAAACAACTGTTCTCATGTCAAACAGCAGAGGGGGAGGACCCAGGGCTGGATTCAGTACTAGACAGTTTGTCTGTGAAAGCTTTAAAAAAAATATATATATATATATATAATGTTTTATTAATAGTGAGTGACAGGGAGGCCTGGCATGTTGCAGTCCATGGGGTCGCAAAGAGTTGGATGTGACTTAGCGACTGAACAACAGCAACAACAATGTTTTATTAAACATGATTTATCATTACTGTTATTAATTTAGGGATGGCCAGTTCATCTCGTATGAACTGGCATTAGAAAGAATCTTTGACACAGATGTATAGAACAGTCTTTTGGGCTCTGTGGGAGAGGGAGAGGTTGGGATGATTTGGGAGAATGACATTGAAACATGTATAGTATCATATAAGAAATGAATCGCCAGTCCAGGTTCAATGCAGAATACAGGATGCTTGGGGCTGGTGCGCTGGGATGACCCAGAGGGATGGTACGGGGAGGGACATGGAAGGGGGTTTCAGGATGGGGAACACGTGTACACCCGTGGCAGATTCATGTTGATGTATGGCAAAACCAATACAATATTGTAAAGTAATTAGTCTCCAATTAAAATAAATAAATTTAAATTAAAAAAAAAAGAAAGAATCTTTGATGAATGAAGAGTAGCCATGAAGGTCTATCCAGCCTAGTCACTGAGATGATACAGTGTCATCATCACAATTAGAATCATCCAGACCAGCAAGATGCTCAGGACTCATACCCTCTCTTGGTCTTTGATCCTTGAAATGCCAATACCATGAGAGATGGTCTGAAATTTAGTTATAAAATGGCTGCCTTGTAAGAAAAAGAAACCACTATACTGAAAAAACCCTAATCCTGACTACAGGGTTCCTCACTCCCAGCGCATGTCCCTCCTTCCCCCAACCTGTTCCACCAAGAGGTTTTCTCATCCAAGGCTTTACAAAGGCCACATGTTTTCAGCAATTTATGAATACGAATAATGTGATTTACATTCCTTTGATTTAATATAATGATTAAACTTCTTTGTACTCTGTTCCAACTCACTGAAATGAAACAATACATTTCCTTTAAAATCCTTTGTCCTTTATTAGTAATTTTTCCCTTTCCAAATTTGCTTGGCTTTGGCAAATGAAAGATAAATTTTGCTTTGATTTGGTGGCACAGAGTGATCAAAAGAGAATTAAAACATTAGTTAAAAGGCACAAGGGAATTGAACAGGACAGGAATTAAGTTAGTTGAAGAAAATTACCCTATGGTTGTAAATCAGCAGGGGTTCAGATAGATGTAAGGAATTCATTTCTGCATCCAAATAATTATTTTTGCTTTTCAACAATAGCACAGGACTGTGTTCCTATGGGTGTTTAGGGACACCATAGCCAATCCTTAATTAAATGGAGGGGCCCTTCTGACTATAAGGATAACATGATCAATGTATTGTGGGCTGGGATTTGGGCATGATCATGGCCTTCCCTTTCGTTCCTAACCTTTGATGACCCAGGATTCAGTCCTCAGTGAATTTCTCATTTAAGAAAATATGAAAGAAAAGAGATGTAAAGAGAGGCTTTAGAACAGTCTAATAAAAAGATTTTGAATGGCCTTATTGCAAAGAATTCTTTGAAATGGAGAATGACAAGACTGAATTGGGAAGCTGGAAAAAAAGGAACTGGAATATTTCTCTTGTTGAGACCTCTTGTATTCTAGGTGGAAGGGCAATGGAAAGTTGTGGGGGCTGAGAATGGTGAGGGGATGCTTCAGGAACAGTCACACTGTACAAACTGGATTTATCAAGGGAAGTAGGGCCCCTCTATGTCTCGATTTCTGTCCTTCCCACCTGATACACCGGAAAGAAGCTGGGCAGGGCTGCAGATCTGAGTTCTAGCTGGGGTTCTATGAATTTGGGCAAAGAGCTTTTTAATTCCCTTGTCTGCAAAATGGGATTAGTGTATTTTGTGCTCTGTACGTCTCAAAGGATTTTGGTGAGGATCAAATGGACAGCATGTGTGAAAATGCTTTGCAAAATTTAAGACGGTTACAAAAATAACCTTCCTTGAATGTAAGAACTGAGCTCTTGAACTTGGCTTTGCATCATATTCACCCCATATGAGCTTTTAAAAATCATATCTCATCTTCTCAGACTCCATGCTCAAATCATAAGAGATAGGGTCAGAGATCATTAAAAAAAAATAAAAAAGACACAAAACCTCCCCATAGAACTATAGAAACAAAAGAATAAAACCAGAAATCCTTTGGATGATGATGTTGTTGTTGAATATTAACAATTACTATGGACTTTGAGACAGAAGAAATTTAAGATCTTGCTTGTGCTAATCCAGTGGTGTATGATTGGAACCTGGTCTCTCTCAGGTTCCTGGTGTTAAGGAGCTTTAGGTGATAGGTTTTTTGGGGACAGACCTTGGCTACTGATGGCTAATCCTGCTTTCATAAAAGGGAAAGTCATAAGATCCATATAATAAATTTAAGGGTTTTCTCTGTGCCAGGAATGGTGTTGGGTAAATTTTAAGCATTCAAGTGACCCCTGTGAACTCCAAGAACACTGGACGAATGCCTGGCTGGTTCCAGAATATAGTTAGAACCTTGCTGGAAGAAAGAAGCTGTCTTTCTGAGCAGAGCTGGGTATTCCATTGAGGGACTGCAGTTTCTGTTAGATTGTCTTCTTACACTTTCATGTTGAGTTTGTCTACCATCTTGCAAGGGCAGTTCAATACCCCTCCTTTTTTTGAGTGACATGGTACTTAATCAACTAATTCTCTTGAAAACTGGAAAGAGGAGATGAGGTATTATGATTGAAGTCTCTGCACCCCAAGGAGAAAAAGAAACAGAAATGTGTAGCCTCTAATTTAGTGTAAAGATCAATGCAGTGTTAAAGAGAATAGCCCTGCCAAACACACTCTCACAGCACGCAGGGCTGAGCTTGCAAATCAGCTTCCACTTAAAATGTAAAGATCAGAGCAGCCTGGAAATTTTTGGTCTCTACTTCTGCTCACTTATTCCTCAAGGATCACAGCTGACTGTTTCAAAGGAGCTGCAAACAGCTGCCTATTCATTTGCTCATTTGCTCTCTGATAGGTTCATATTAGGCATCCTTCCAAAACCACTACTTCTATTAAGGTCGCAGGGTCACAGCAGGACATTTCCAAACAGAGTGCTCTGAGAACATTTAGAAACAGGTTGCAAATGCATATTGATTATTTCCAGTTGCTTAAAAAAATGGGATTTTAGCCTTATTACTAATAACTGCTGGTTGAAAAACATCCCTTGGTTAAAAAAAAAAAAACAAAAAAACCTCAAACCAAATTACACATCCTTTCTTCTAGTCATGAAAGAATGTGTAGGAAATGGGCCAATTTTAACAGTCAAATTTAAAGAGCCAGGGTCTCCATGAGGATATGAAAATGAAGGGATAGTTTGAATGTAAGAGATAGTGACTGTTTGATGAGACACAGAGTCTTGCCCTGTTTATTTGTAATCTCACCTGAGTCTGAGAATTCTCAGTGGTTGCATATATTTCAACTCGATAATATGTCTTTTCTTGTAATATATTGTTAGGTTAATTACTGTATTTGTTATCTGGGTCAACATGCTCAGTTTGTGGTGTTTATGGTGCAATTCAGTTTCTCTCTGCTTGTTGTCTTTTCTAACTGCCAAATAACTTCTGAATCTGTTCCTGCCCCTTTAATTCCCATCACCCAAAGCTTTGTGATGAGGCTCTCATTTCTCACTTGGCTTAAAATTACAGCCTCATAGCCACTTTCTCCTTATCTCTTTTGCCTTGGCTTGAATCTCCTCATCATGCCAGACTAATTGCTGTGGACCGAATGTGTGTGTCCCCCTCAAAATTTATATATTGAAATCCCAGTCCCCAGTGTGATAGTATTTGGAGATGTAGCCTTAGAGAGGTAATTAAAGCATGAGGGTGGAGTCCTCAGGAATTGGATTAGTGCCCTAATAAAAGGGGCTCATGGAGAAGGCAATGGCACCCCACTCCAGTACTCTTGCCTGGAAAATCCCATGGACGGAGAGGCCTGGTGGGCTGCAGTCCATGGGGTCGCTAGGAGTCAGACACAACTGAGTGACTTCACTTTCACTTTTCACTTTCATGCATTGGAGAAGGAACTGGCAACCCACTCCAGTGTTCTTGCCTGGAGAATCCCAGGGATCGGGGAGCGTGGTGGGCTGCCGTCTCTGGGGTCGCACAGACTCGGACCCGACTGAAGCGACTTAACAGAAGCAAAAGGGGCTCAGAGAGCTCTGGAGCCTTCTTTCTGCCATGTGAGGGTATGATAAGGAGTCAGCAGTCTGCAACTTGGCAGAGGGCTCCTATGGGCACCCTGGTCTTGAACTCTCAGCTTCCAGAACTGTAAGAAACACAATTCTGTTGTTTATAAGCCAATCTGTTTATGGTATTTTGTTACAGCAGCCTGGACTGACTAAGACACTTCAAACCACAAATCCTCCTTGGAACACTTCTGAGTCTTCCCCTCCTGCTCTCAGATCCCAGATAGTTCAGTTCTGCATACAGGAGGCATTATGCACAGATAACTACCTGTGTCTCAAGTTTAATCTCCCAATACGCTCCTCTCAAACAAAATACTTATCATTTCCAAATTTGCTTTCAGTTCCATAACAAAGCTCTTTTCCCCCTAAGTTGTCCCATATTTTTATCCAATTTTATAGAAAGAGTTATCAGACTTTCTCTTTAAGATGGCCACCCACCTAAGACTTTTGTCCTTTCCTTCAACTTTGAAAGATTTATTTTTTCAGCTGTTTATTTGCTTTCTGATGGTTTGCTCCTATCAGCTTCTTGTGTTGCCAAGTAGGTACACAGTCTCCTTAATCTTGGGGAAGAAAAGGATCCCTCATTGTTTGTATCCCTATATCCCTTATCTTTTGGTTTTTCATCCACATCTGTCATCTCAAATGAGTCATCTGCATGTATGTGCACAGTTCCCACCTGGTGTGCCTTGGCACCCTAGTATTTTATCAGGCAGGATTTCAGGAACCCCAAATCCTGGTGCCTTCAGCCCTTGAGGTGGCCAGAGGTCTCCTTGGTTCATCTTACCTGGCCGCAAAAGACCTGTGTCTATGTACCCCCAAAAGTGAAAAGTTAAAGTGAAGTTGCTCAGTCATGTCTGACTCTTTGCGACTCCATGGACTGTAGCCTACCAGGTTCCTCTATCCATAGGATTTTCCAGGCAAGAATACTGGAGTGGGTTGCCATTTCCTTCTCCAGGAGATCTTCCCAACCCAGGGATTGAACTTGGGTCTCCCACGTTGTAGCCAGACGCTTCACCGTCTGAGCCACCAGTGAAGTCCCCTAATATATATATGTACCCCAGTATATATACAAAACCAAAATGTCTTATGTGTGCCATGATGTGGGAAAGTTTGGGAAACATATCTGAATCCTTCCCCACTGCTCAGGTGTTTCTTAAGCCCATTTCATACCTTCTTGAAAGTCCTCTGGAATGTCATCCTTATGATGGAATCCAAGGGATCATTTCAGACTTCACCCTTCACAAATTTTTCATCATCTGCAATATGCATGTTCTTGACCTTTGCCCCTCCTGTGGTTGCTGTGACTTCTTCTCTGACTCTTCTCTACAACGTAGTTTAAACCAATCTTCCACTCCCACACAGGTGTTGACCCCCAAAAGTACACCTTGGTAAAGTTCTTCATGCAGACCTTTCATGCAGACCTTCTCAGGGAACCCAATTAGTAATGGTAGCCTTCCTTGAATTTTATAAGGTGAGTTATTAAGATCTTTTCTGAGATTCTAGAGGGTTTGTTTATCTGAGTAGAATAGGATTTATCCCATTAAAATCAAGTTTATTTCAAACTTCTATCACTACACTAGGAGAAGGCAATGGCAACCCACTCCAGTACTCTTGCCTGGCAAATCCCATGGACGGAGGAGCCTGGTAGGCTGCAATACATGGGGTCACTAGGAGTCGGACATGACTGAGCGACTTCACTTTCACTTTTCACTTTCATGCATTGGAGAAGGAAATGGCAACCCACTCCAGTGTTCTTGCCTAGAGAATCCCAGGGACGGGGGAGCCTGGTGGGCTGCCATCTATGGGGTTGCACAGAGTCAGACATGACTGAAGTGACTTAGCAGCAGAAGCAGCATCACTACATTGGATTAGCAGCTCCTGGAGGGTGAAGAATACTTCTTCTGTATCCTAACCTAGTAATATTTCCTCACCAATGGACACATTCCTGTTGGCCAAGTAGGATCACTCTTTGCAACAACTTCCTATAAGAAATAGGTTCCCTCTCCATCCCTCACACCTTCTCTTACTGATCTCACATATCAGTGTGATTGGACTGGATTATCCATTGGTAACAACTCAAAGTCCATTTTTGAATCAGCAAAGGTTTATTTCTGATTCATGTATTTGCTGATATTGAGCTGGACATTTCATTCTGCCTTGTTCTCCTTTCAGGGGTTAGCCTAACAGAAAGGTCACTAAAATATACCTAATCTCCATATCAGGGGAAAGAGACCTTTGAATGGCCTTACATCATCAATTAACTGCTCCAGCTCTGAGTGGTCATGTGTCACTTCTCTTCACAATTCATTTGTTGAAAGTAGTCACATGGTCCCTCCAGATCATAAGAAACCCAAGTGTAATCATATGGCTGAAGACAGAGAGCTGAAAACTTTTGGTGAAGAGCTCCAAGACTACCACCCATAACTATAAAGCAGGATGTGGTAGGCCTTTAGCATTTCCCCTTTTCACTGAGAGTTCAGTCACACGCTCATGAGAATTGTTACATCTATAGACGTAGTTTCAGACTCCAGCAGCCTGGGATTGGTAAGAAGCTCAGAGTGGGAGACCACCTTGGTGGTCTAGTGGTTAAGAATGTGCCTGGTAATGCAGGGGATTAAGGTTTAGTCCCTGGTTTGGGAATTACCTAACAGAAGCAGAAGATATTAAGAAGAGGTGGCAAGAATACACAGAAGAACTGTATACAAAAGATCTTCACGACCAAGATAATCAGGATGGTGTGATCACTCACCTAGAGCCAGACATCCTGCAATGTGAAGTCAAGTGGGCCTTAGAAAGCATCACTACCAACAAAGCTAGTGGAGGTGATGGAATTCCAGTTGAGCTATTTCAGATCCTGAAAGATGATGCTGTGAAAGTGCTGTACTCAATATGCCAGCAAACTTGGAAAACTCAGCAGTGGCCACAGGACTGGGAAATGTCAGTTTTCCTTCCAATCCCAAAGAAAGGCAATGCCAAAGAATGCTCAAACTGCCGCACAATTGCACTCTTCTCACACACTAGTAAAGTAATGCTCAAAATTCTCCAAGCCAAGCTTCAGCAATACATGAATCGTGAACTTCCAGATGTTCAATCTGGTTTTAGAAAAGGCAGAGGAACCAGAGACCAAATTGCCGACATCTGCTGGATCATCGAAAAAGCAAGAGAGTTCCAGAAAAACATCTATTTCTGCTTTATTGACTATGCCAAAGCCTTTGACTGTGTGGATCACAATAAACTGTGGAAAATTCTGAAAGAGATGGGCATACCAGACCACCTGACCTGCCTCTTGAGAAACCTGTATGCAGGTCAGGAAGCAACAGTTAGAACTGGATGTAGAACAATAGACTGGTTCCAAATAGGAAAAGGAGTACATCAGGGCTGTATATTGTCACCCTGCTTATTTAGCTTATATGCAGAGTACATCATGAGAAACGCTGGGCTGGAAGAAGCACAAGCTGTACTCAAGATGGCTGGGAGAAATATCAATAACCTCAGATATGCAGGTGACATCACCCTTATGGCAGAAAGTGAGGAGGAACTAAAAAGCCTCTTGATGAAAGTGAAAGAGGAGAGCGAAAAAGTTGGCTTAAAATCCAACATTCAGAAAACTAAGATCATGGCATCTGATCCCATCACTTCATGGGAAATAGATGGGGAAAGAGTGGAAACAGTGTCAGACTTTATTTTTTTGGGCTCCAAAATCACTGTAGATGGTGATTTCAGCCATGAAATTAAAAGACGCTTACTCCCTGGAAGGAAAGTTATGACCAACCTAGATAGCATATTAAAAAGCAGAGACATTACTTTGCCAACAAAGGTCCATCTAGTCAAGGCTATGGTTTTTCCAGTGGTCATGTATGGATGTGAGAGTTGAACTGTGAAGAAAGCTGAGTGCCGAAGAATTGATGCTTTTGAAGTGTGGTGTTGGAGAAGACTCTTGAGAGTCCCTTGGCCTGCAAGGAGATCCAACCAGTCCATTCTAAAGGAGATCAGTCCTGGGTGTTCTTTGGAAGAACTGATGCTAAAGCTGAAACTCCAATACTTTGGCCACCTGATGCAAAGAGTTGACTCATTGGAAAAGATTCTGATGCTGGGAGGGATAGGGGGCAGGAGGAGAAGGGGATGAGAGGATGAGATGGCTGGATGGCATCACTGACTCGATGGATGTGAGTTTGAGTGAACTCTGGGAGTTGGTCATGGACAGGGAGGCCTGGCGTACTGCAATTCATGGGGTTGCAAAGAGTCGGACATGACTGAGCAACTGAACTGAACTGAACTTGGGAACTAAGATCCTACATGCTATCTGGCAGCTGAACTCAGGATGCAACTAGAGAAAGTCTCTGCACGGCAGTGATGAGCCCATGTGCTACAAGGAAGAACCAGTGCAGTCAAAATTTAAATAAAAATAAACGAAACAATAAATAAAGAAGCCCAGAGCAGAGGTATAGGAAGCAGAGCCCTGGAGAAGGAAGGCTGCCTTGCCCTGCACACCTTCTAAGGGAAAATCTAAGGGAAACCCTGGTCAGAGACTTCGCACTCTTGAAAAAATATCATGTGAGTAGAATGAACGAAATTAACTCCCACTGAAAATTTGGTTTGATCCAACTGACAATTTGGTTTGATCCAGGGACAGAATAGACTTTTGATGTGCACACATAAACACACAAACCTACATGTGGATATATATGAAGCAGTTCTAAAGCAATATTTTTGAGTACATTCTGAACTCAAATCGGTCTAAGTAGCCCAACAAGGCCCTTCAGGTATCTGTGACAGTAGCAGGCAGTTAGCACACTGCTTGTTTTCTTAAAAATTTTCCTTTTCAGGTTGTTGAGATCAGATTTTTAAAATTTGCCTCCTTGAGCTAATTTATGTGTAAATTTCCACTACTTATAAAGAAAAGATTTGCTAGTCAAAGTTTTGCAGTGTTACATGCTTGAGTGTCATATGATGTGTGGGTTTCCTTACTTTTCCCCTTAAAAAGGAAACCGCATGTACAAAAGAAATTAAGGCATTTTCTCCTGTACATCTTGAAATACTTCTAGGTTGTCCACAGAGGAAGAACAAATCCTGTTTATCTTTAATTGCTTTGATTAATTGTTTGAAAGCCTAAATAGGGAGTTTCAGTCTGGAAATAGCATTCTGTAAAGGATCAGAGGGTTCCTGGACTTTCATGTGTATTTTTGTGCTTTAGACCAGCGCTGTCCAACAAAACTTTTGTGATGATGGGAATATCTGTATTTGCACTCTCCGAGATGGTAGCTGCCAGCTTCAGGTGGTTACTGAGCACTTGAAAGGTGTCAGCACAATGGAGGAGCTGAATTTTTCATTTCATTTCCTTCTAACTTATTTAAGTGTAAATGTAAATGGCCACAAGTGACTAGTGACCACCATATTGGGCAGTGCACGTTTAGAAACATGACCCAGAACCTGAGTGATCTGACAACCTAGAAACTTTGCTTTCTGCCCTGGCTTTGGGGAAGTTTGTTTGCCTACTGTGTAGACTTCACCCCATCCTGCTTCTCTAGCATCTGCATACCCACAGGATGCCAAGTTCAGAAAAAGGAGGGTAGCTTTTCAAATTTATTTCAATTGATTCATTCCAGTTGACAATTCACTTAGAATTCCTCAGACTGCTAAAATTTTCTGAGCCCTGGGACCACGTACCTCAGTGTGGGACTATCACAGACAGGAGAAGAATCCCTGGGAAAGATCCTAGCTCTCAGAAGGCTTGCTTCCCCTTAGGCTCTGCTCACTTCCTCTCCTCTCCTTGGCCAGGTCACAGCCTGATTTCCTTTGGCTGTGACATTAGTTCTATGCACCATGGGAGATATAAGTCTTCTCATGTGGCTCAGTGGTAAACAATCAACCTGCCAAAGGAGGAGATTCGAGTTACACCCCTGGGTCAGGAAGATTCCCTGGATAAGGAAATGGCAACCCACTCCAGTGTTCTTCCCTGGGAAGTCCCATGGACAGGGGAGCCTGATGGGCTACAGTCCCTGGGATCATAGAAGAATCAGACATGGCTTAGTGGTTAAACAACAATAACAAAAGGGAGATATATTCTCCTTAGTTTTCTTGCTTAGATATTTTGGATATGCCAGGAGAGTGTAATTTCCTTGGTTCTGTCTCTCTGA
The DNA here is from genome assembly GCF_055505025.1 of Bos grunniens. NCBI lineage: Eukaryota > Metazoa > Chordata > Mammalia > Artiodactyla > Bovidae > Bos > Bos grunniens. The sequence continues at coordinate 55,490,233 of NC_141180.1, forward strand.
AACAGATTTAAAATGGCAGAACAGTGTTACAGCTCTGTTACAGCTCAGAGTTTTATTCAGTAAAGAAAGTCCATTCCCCAGGTATTAAGGTGGGCCAACCCACAGGAGAAGTCTCAGTCTGTTTTGGCTCCCTCTTTTTATATGTTTTGTCTCCTATCCCTTGAGTCTGCCCTATGCAAATTAGGGCTAGCCAGGAAAGGGGTGTGTTTGCTTTACCTGAGGTTCTCACTCAGGTCCACAGATTTTCCCTTTGTTCTCTTTTTTCAAGCTTTCCTCTTTCTTTTTCTGTCTTTTAGCCACTGCCTTTTTGGACTCCTTTCTCTGTTCTAGCTGCCTAACAGATGTATTTTAGGCAGACAGATTGTTTTTTCCCTCTTGTCACACTTGGTGGAAATGAAAGCCATGAAGACTTAAGAAACATAGAAGGTCAGTCAGATTCTGCATTTGCTTCTCAATACACCATACCCTTAAAGCTCCACTGAACAGAACTGGGACTTGGTACATTCTAGTCCCCAGTGAATTAGAGCTTAACATATGCAAATACAGAAAACTCCTTTCCAACTGATGAATCTTTGGGTACATTTGCATCTTGGAAGCCACAACAGGGAAATCAAAGACTTAAGGAACTGCAGGTGCTGGAAGATAAGGTTAAAGGCAAAATCAAAGTAGGAAACCTCTCACTCCTCATTGGCTTAGAGAGAATGAATGTCATTTAGCATGTCTGATGTAATATGGCTCATTTGCTTTGAACTATTGTGACTCATATTGAAAAATAAAAGTCATTACTACAAAGTAATGGAACTGGTTTTTATACATCCAAGTAAGAACCAAAACATTGAAACACAGATCTGGAGGGAAATGGCTTGTTACTGCCCATGTTCAATGAATTTTTACATCTATCTTCTGAGCACACAGTAAACGCATCCTTTCGAATATTCTTCAAGGTAAGAAATCAGCCTCATTAGGTGGTATTGGACTGGAAGTGGAGGAGTAGCAGGTAATCACAAGTAGATTTAGCTTTTTCCTTCCTTTTTTTTTTGAACAGTGAGAATTCACCCAGAGTTGTTCAGGTAAAGGAAAGCCAGATGATAAAACTGGGCAGCACAACTTGGGTCAAAATCTGATTCTTTGCTTAATGTCACTTTATCTTTGCAGCAGCCACACAGCACAAGTGCCCAAGTGGAATGGGACATCGCTCTCCCATGTAATAATCTCATGAGTTGGGGGCTGATCAGGCCAGGGTGCTGCGCAAGTTTAATGTTATTAAATGTGATGCTCCTCCCCTGCATCGCCTTCTGGATGGCAGCAAGGGCAAGAGGATGAGTGAGGAAGCCTGTTTACCTTGCTTTGTTCTTGCTTCTCTCTTGAACTCATGCCATTGGTCTGGCCCATGCCTTGTTTACCACAGGGCAAGCCTCTGGGGGTCATTCATCTCTCTTTAGTCTCTCTCCTTCATGGGATTGGTAGTGGTGAGTTGGAGAAGGAAATGGCAACCCACTCTAGTATTCTTGCCTGGAAAATCCCATGAACAGAGGATCCTGACAGGCTATGGTCCATGGAGTCACAGAGTCAGACCCAACTGAGTGAGTAAACAACAGCAAAGAGGGTGAACAGATCCTGGGATGTGGCTTTCTGCTTAGGCTAGGAGGATAGGATAGGACAGGACACAGACTTTGCATGATAGTACTCATCTGATCAGATCCATCCTAATTGAGTTGAGAGGCATAGGTTTCACTTACAATAAAGTATTCCTTGGCTTCCATGTGTCAGATGCTTTGTGTGAGCAACTGCCCTCAGAAATGGGGACAGATGATCTTGTCCTGTTGATTATAGCCCTTGAGTCACACCATCATTTCTAGTATTAATAGCATTATCTCCCCTACTTTATAGAAGTGGAAATTAATCCTCAGAAAGGCTAGGTGGCATGCCTCAAATCTTACACTGGGTAGTTATGAACTGGGGTGAGAATAAGGGCCCCTGACTGGTGTGCTAGAGCTGGCTGAACCGGCTCTTGAGGGTCAATTACTGTTGTCTCACACCAACTGTGTGTTCAGGGACTTCATTCTGATATCTTGAAATGAACCATCCTATGAGTGTTTGTACCATGGAAATGTACCATGGAGCTTTCCCCTGCCACTATAGAGCTGGTTATTAAGCATTTACCAGCAGTTGTGACTTGCACAGTCTATGTGGCTTCAAAATCCATATTCTTTTCACTGTTCCGTGGTTCTTTAGCAACACTGTGTTCTTGAAAAAGTGGGTTTTCTACAGGTTGGCTTATTTGAATTACACGTACCATTTTAAGACTGGGGTTTGCCCCAGAGCACGCTGGGTAGCTAGGTTTGGTACCATAACCAACTACCTTAAAGAGAAAAACCTTGATACTGTCTGTCTTTCCACATCCTCTCTGGCTCCACACAGGTGTGCTGCCCATGAAGGGGATGAAGTGCCTATGGGCACACCCTTCACCCTGTGCTCTACTAAAGGAGGGTGGTGGGCAGTTAGGACTTCTCGCATCATGTACATAAAACAACAGACCTCGTAAGTGTATATGAGTCATAGATAGATAGAATGAGAAGTGTGGGAACTAGCTTGGGTTCAAATCCTGACCTGCATCACTAGTTAGATGGCTTTGGGCAAGTCACTTAACCTGTATATGCTTCTGTTTCATCTAAAATGTAAACCAATACAATATTGTAAAGTAACAAAATAAATAAAATGTGAACTCATCTTGAAGTAAAGGGTTGGAGATAGTGCATGAATGAAAAAATACCTAGCACAGTGGTTTTATTAGACACATAGCAAATGCTCAGTAAATTGTGGCCTTTAATTTCATATATTTATTAAAAATTTTTTTTGGCTGTGCCGTGGGGCGTGTGGGATCTTTATTCCCTTGACCAGGGATTGGACCTGCACCCCTGCACTGGAAGTGTAGATTCTTAACTATTGGACCACCAGGGAAGTCCAAATTTGTGACCTTTAAATGTGGACTTGTAACAACTAAGGTTTCCTGGAAGTTCATGGCTACATTCTTATGTATTCTGCTAATTTATAATGTACCTTTGTCTCTTCTCTCAATTAGAAAACTGTTACCAATGAAGACCATATCTGAGGAAAACTACTAGCCTAGGAGTTCATGTTATTTGTATTGCAAAGCAGTAGGATGAGAAAGAGAAGTCCCTCTGAAGTTTGGCTCATATTTCAGCTCTGCAACTGCAAGCTTATGATCTCCGAATTTCTAAATTTCTATTTTCTCCTATGTAAAATGGGAATAAAAAAATCACCTCCCTCATAAACTGTTAGGGTTCACTGAAATTTTTATGAATGTGCTCAGTACATTTCTTGATATGTATCTTGGTGCAATGAATGTTAGCAATTTTTTTTAAGCATTATTATCATGGATTTTTAGTAGTCTGATGTGATACACACATTCGGAGGTCAGCCTGGCTGAAAGGAGAGCACTGGAAAGAGGATCCATGGAGACCCTCCCACCCTGAGAACTTGGGAATGGTGCAGGCTGGCAGGTGTGAATGAAGACTCATGCTCCTGACTTAATTACAAAAATGGCTTATGTGCAATGATTTAATAAAGGAAGAAAAACAAGTTTGACTCCATGTGTTTTAGACAAGGGCCAAGATCAACAACTTAAGAATGCTGGATCGTTTGTTACTGTTTATTTATGCTTTGGGTGATGGTGTAGTAATTGCCCTTGCTTTTTTGTGCCTGATGCCTTTAGAAGCTGTAACAGATGCTGAAGGGAGGTGGGACAATTCAACATGGATCCAGGAAATTGAAAGCGAACTTTTCACAGACAGCCAAAAGAGTACGGTGAAGCTTTCTTTTGCTGGTTTCAGTGTGTGAATATGCATCCACTTTTAATTTAATAAAAATGCCCATGAGGATAAATGATGCTCTGCCAATTTTCTAGCCTCTTTGAAGAATTTCCCAAGTGTTAAGAGACTGAGAAATTAGACTTAAAGTCTTACATAATGAATAATTTGGTTGCATGGTTCAGCCCATTTGTGTTAAGCAGACCTGTTTTCTCTGGGTCCCTCTATGACCCCAGACTGAGGCAGGTTTATTTGGATTCTTACTGGACAGTGTCAGATACAGAAGTGTGGTTAACCTTTCACAGAGATCTCAAACTCTTCCTAAAAATAGTGATGCATAGAAAGTAAGATACTAGAGTTTAGTCAAAATTCCGCCACATTCTATTGTAAATTCACTTTCTGTGTGTCAGTGTTTTGATCCATAAACTCAAGGCATGGAACACTAGATCAATGGTAAACCCCTTTCAGATTCTGGTCAAATACATGGCTTCTCTCCCTTTAACAAATCACATACACACATGCATATAATTTCAAGTGTTCCCAGAGTCTGGGCTTAGAAACTTTGGTTAAATTATTGCAAAACTTTGTTAATTCTGGGATCAAGAACAAATACATTTTCTTTGGGAAAAAAAAATTTTTTTTTATTTCCCCTGAGTTAGACAACCAAATGATATGAAATTAAATGTATTTCTGTGTTCATACATCTTGCAAAATCTATTTCAATGGCTGTTTGCTTCCATTTCCTAATATTTTCACAGAAATGATGACACATGGTGAAGCATTGTAACATTCTAATAGTACTGTAAATCTTGCCTTGTAAAGCAGTGAATTTTGAGTGAGAGAGTAGCAAGATAATGTATTGCATAGTTTTGCCATGTCCACGCAACTTTAGACTTGCATGCAAGGGTTTCTGCCTAATGCAGTGGGCTAGGGACCTCAGTGACCGTAGCGGGTAACTATCAGGGACTTTGTAACTGTCTTGCCTGTTCTTATTGGGTGCGGGAGAGCCGATGACAGTGTTCCTTCTTGGGAAGGGTAAACACTGATGGAACCAGTTGGCGAGAATAATGTCCATGAAAATAGGGACCACATGGATGGCTGCCCCGGGTTGGTTTAGAGCCCCATTAGATACCACAGACTTTCCGTTTCCTAATTCCCATGCTGCAGCGCCTTTATCTTATCTGATAGTTCCAGGCACAGTGCAAACCTGTGCAGGTTGGTGCAGTGTGTCTACTCTGGTGCCCAGGGAGCCTTGTTACTCTCCTTGACCTCCATTCATAGCAAGTGGTCTTCCGAGGAGCTTCTTTCAATGCTAGGCCATCCTAACCTTGCCAGGCCAGGTTTTGACACACAAGGGAGGCCAGGCTAACAAAAAAGCTTCATGTTTCCAGTCCGAGCCATCAGCCAACATGGTGGACTGTCTTGGGTGTTTTCTTAGATGTCACCAACTCCTCTTCCTTCTGGTCCCGGGACAGAAGGTCACAGGCCTGGAGCAGAGCAGAAGCTGTTAGCTTGTCTCCACTCCAGATGGTTCTGGGCTGGAAGATTAATTAAAATGTCTGAGCACATGGCACACAGGGAATATAGTTGTAGTCAAATTGGAAGACACTTGTGGGCAATATACTTGTCGTTGAATTCGGACTGGAGTCAGGGTCTTAAGGTCTTCTACAGCTTTATATGGTCTTGCATTTTAGAACATTAAAAAAAACAATGAATTAATTTTATTTGGCTGTGTTGGGTCTTAGTTGCGACACATGGGATCTTCCTTGAGTCATGCAGGGTCTTTGGTTGTGGTGCAAGGACTCGGGTTGTGGTGTGCGAGCTCCGTAGTTGTAGTGCATGGCCTTAGTTGCTCTGGGACGTGTGGGATCTTAGTTCCCTGACCAGGGATTGAACCTGTGGCAAGGTGGGTTCTTAACCACTGGCCCACCAGGGAAGTCCCAACATCTTTATTTTGACTGAATCAAGGATCCAAAGTGTATATTAACAAGTGTTTTGGGGTCTGGCTTTAGGTTTGAGAAAGCATACAACTGAGAGGGCTTCAGCCCCAGCTTTGCATTGTTAAGTTGACAAAATTGGTAGTCTGACTCTACTTTTTCTTACATAAATTAAATGTAGTTTTAGAGAAATCTTGAACCTTTGTTGAAACTAGTAGTTCTTCTTTTTTAGATTGAGGTTACCCGAGGGGGATATTCATAAACTCATTTGGCAATTAAATTTTTTTTGCCCAGTTAATTAACTCACTCGAAGACCGAGATCTAAGACAGGACTTGCGTCAGAGGAATCTTCAAGATGGGAGCATTGAGTAAGGCAAGGAGTCAGCAGACTGAGTCTGCTGCATGAAGTTCCAGGTGGCCAGAAGGTTCGTGTGAAATTTGGCCAATTGGAGAGACCCTGGTAAAGGAGCCAGAGCTGGCAGGAGCAGATAGAACAGGCTGCTAACTCCATACTGAATCCCCTTCCATTTCCTGTGCAAGAGCCACACTAATGAAAAAAATTTTGGAGAAACAGTGGATTTCCAGAAAAAAGGCCAACACAAGAGTAAATTATGAATTAAAATAAAAATTGAGACAGAAAAGATGTAAATGAGAAAAATGGGTCATGTTCAGGGGCAGGAGCTGGCAGACTGGATCACAGAGCATAAGGACATCAAGCCATAGTTACTGTGACTGAGCTGACAGATCTGAGTAGAGATGATGGTAATCCAGGCAAATCCTTTTGTCTCTAACAAGAAAATATTAATGTGTCGGTTCTTTAGCAGAAGCTGATCTTTTCCTGTTCCTCAGCTCTGCAGGAATGCCTCACGGAGGCCTGACCACAGAGAGGCACAGTGGACTGTGTTCTCTGTGTGTCTGATCATTAAAAAGGAATGTGTTTACTGAAGCTATTAGAGGGTCCCTGCTGGAGACTACCCCTAAAGATCTCTCAGGGAGAGATACTCTGTTCGGAACCATGGCAACGTGGCTCTAGGATGTAGGTTTCTGATGTTCCATCCAGAGCTAAAAAGAGTACTAAAGACTCATATCAACAGAGCCCCTGAAAGATTTACACCACTCATAGCCTTAGAAACATTTACCTTCAAGTTCGAATCCCACCTCTACCCTTACCTAGTTAGGTAGTTTCAACCTCTCTATAACTGTCTAGCCTCTCTCAGCCTGTCTCCTCATCTGAAAAATGAGATGATTGCCTCATGGTTTTATTTTGAAGACTAGAAAAATAACTGTTTTAAAGGATTGTGTGCAGTACTTGTTACATAATATGTAATACACCATGGCAATAACTTCTCTTTGCCTGCTATAGAAAAAAGTGTAGGATGGTGATTCTAAACCTTTTGGAGTACAAAGAATATTTTTATCATTAGATATTTCACAGACTTATATATATATCAGTAGTTCTACTTTTAAGACGCACTGATGAGGAAAATATATATTGATAGTAATACTTTAAAACAGGTTTGCAATTTAATAATCCTTAATGACATCTACATGCCCATGAATGCTCAGTTGGGCCTGACTTTTTTGTGACCCCATGGACTGTAGCCCACCAGGCTTCTTTATCTACGGGATTTTCCAGGCAAGAATACTGGAGTGTGTTGTCATTTCCTTCTCCAGGGGATCTTCTGAATCCGGGGATTGAACCCACATCTTCTGCACTGCAGGAGGATTCTTTACCACTGTGCCACTTGGGAAGCCCAGTGACATCTATACACACTTACGACACTATACTGCATCATCTGAGTGAGATGCAATGCGGGCACACGTGATTGTCAGGTTTCTCACCGTCACTAGCTGCTGTCAGGGCTCAGTGGCCCAGGGGTGTGACTGGTCCCAGATTTGTCCTGCTGGACTGTGTTGTGAGTGACACCTTTTGCTCTGGCTCTGGCCCTACTTCTCAGCCCAGAGACTAAGTGAGAGGGAGGCTCTGTAATTTGCGTAGCCAAAGCCCCACTTCTCAAGAACTAAAGCTTAATAGGGTCAGTGGTGGGGAATGACTGCCCAGGTGGTGGTAGTGGGTAAAGAATCTTCCTGCCGATGCAGGACATGAAGGAGATGTGGGTTTGATCCTTGGGTTGGAAAGATCCCCTAGAGAAGGAAATGGCAATCCACTCCAGTATTCTTGCCTGGAGAATCCATGGACAGAGGAGTCTGACAGGCTACAGTCCATCCATGGGGTTGCACAGAATCGAACATGACTGAGCTTGCATCCATACCCAAGGGTCAATGGGGACCTGAGTCTCTTCAGGGGAGATTAATTCACTTTGTTGCTAAGTATACTGGGTTGAATAGTGTCCTCCTAAAATTGATGTCCACCCAGAACCCCAGAGTTTCAAATAGATCTTTGCAGATGAATTTAGATTAGAGTGGTTGAAGGTGCACCCTAAACCCAAAGATTGGTTCACTCATAGAAAGGGCATGTGAAGACACAGATGTGTACACAGGGAGAATGCCCTGTGCCGACGGAGGCAGAGATTGGAGTGATATCTCTATATGTCAAAAAACAACATGGATTGCCAGCAACCAGCAGTAGCTGGGAGAGAGACATAGAATGGCTTAGATGCTCCAGAAGGAACCAATCTCATTAATACCCTGGTTTGAAACATGGCTTCCAGGACTGTGAAAGAATACATTTCTGCTATTTTAAATCATCTGGTTTGTAGTACTCTGTTATAGCAATCTTGGCAAACTTGATTTTTTTCTTATGACCAAAATGATAAATGTTCATCATAGCACTTCTGAGTTATAAAAAATTGAATTATACAAAAAGAAAAATAAATTATGCTTTATTCCATCACTTGAAGATAACTATTGCAAAACATTTGGATATTTATTCACCTGGCCTTTTTCTTTGGACATGTGGGGTGTGTGTGTGTGTGTGTGAGTTTATTTTTTAAAACAAATTTCAGATGATCAATAGCTACGCTTCTGCATTTTTCTTCTGCTGGGTAAAAGCAGAGAAACCAAAACCTGTGTAACCCAAGCTATTTTTTTTTTTATATATATATTCTCAGAAAACTTTCCAGATGATTTTCAGTCTTTTCCTCTATCAGAGAGTGGCTCAGTTGGTAGGGAGTTTCTCCCGTTTATGACAGACAGATGCTGACATATGTCTAATAAATTTAGCACTTAGCTTTAGCTTATGTTCAAGTTCACAGTGCCCAGGAGATAAGACGAAATTGGTATTATGTAAAACCCTTGACAGCCTCTGGGCCCTAGGACTTAGCATGTCTTTATCATCAGGTCTATTTACAAAGAAAAGTCTTTGAAAGGTTTTCTCTGTGGAACAGGGTTCTTTCAAAATCACACATGGTGAAAATGTTACATGAGCTGTGTGCCGCTTGTCTGCTCCTGACAGTTAAGGAAGGGAAATTTCTTTTGACAGCCCACAGTGGCCCCTTGAACCTGGCCTCTTAGCTCCCTGGTCAGGCTGCGATGTGAGCTCCGTCTGCAGCAGGGGGAGAGGGCAGGAGCAGGGGCAGAGAACACAATGCTGCCCAGGATGGCAAGCCTCTCCCTGGACAGGAAGGGGGTCCGTCTTGTTCCTACATGTGGAGCCAAAGGGCCAGCATTGACCTAAAGCCCTAACCTTTTGGGCACCAGGGACTGGTTTCCTGGAAGAAAATTTTTTCTCAGACCAGGGGTGGAGGGGATGGTTTCAGGATGACGCAAGCACATTGCACTTATTGTAACTTTATTATTATTACATTGTGATTTATAATGAAATAATTATACAGCTCACCATAATGCAGAATCATTGAGCTTGTTTTCCTGAGCTCAGGAGGTAATGGGGAGCGGCTGTAAATGCAGATGAAGCTTCACTTCCTTGCTGTCTGCTCACGTCCTGCTGTGCAGCACAGTTGCTAACAGACTGCCAACAAACAGTCTGTGGCGGGGGGGCTGGGGACCCCTGGCCTAAAGTGAAGTGAACTCGCTCAGTTTTGTCTGACTCTGCGGCCCCATGGACTGTAGCCCAACAGGCTCCTCTGTCCATGAGATTTTCCAGGCAGGAGTATTGGAGTGGGCTGCCATTTCCTTCTCCAGGGGGATCTTCCTGATCCAGGGATTGAACCTGGGTCTCTTGGACTGTAGGCAGACGCTTTACTGTCTGAGCCACCAGGGAAGTTCAGGGGCTCCAAATATTAGCAGCAGTGGGAGACAGAGTCCTTACCCTTCCACTACCCAAGGGGTTTCACAGAAAGTAAAGGCTAATATAACTACCTCTAAGAGGAATTGCCAACCTGGAGTTCTTTAACATGGGTGCTGAGGATGAAGCTCTATTTGCCAAAGCAGCAGCAAAGAGGCCAAGAGCAGGCAGTAACTGGCCAGCCCTGAGGGAGAGGTCGCAGGCTTCAGAGTCTGGCTTTCTCTCTCTTCCCTTCTTCTTCTCCTTGGTTCCTTTTTTCCCTTCTGTGCTTCCTCCCTCCCATCCTTCCTCTCTTTCTTCCTTCCTTTTTATTTTCCTTTAAGTAATTTGGATTAGTTGCCAGAATACAAAATGTGAGAGATTTCAGGGACTTCCCTGGCAGTCCAGTGGTTAGGACTCCATCTTTCCAGTGCAGGGGGTGAACTTGAGGGAGGAAAAGGAACAGGCCAAGCTGACTCCACCTTGAAAAAGGAGGAAATTCCATCTTGCACCTTCAGTGAGCTTTGGACTACATGCCTGGTAGCCCTGGGGATAACATACCTATGGCTGAACTGGCCTCCTGGACTGATAAACACCAGATTCCATACCAAGCTATCCCGTCGCCAAAAAGAATGTAACAATCCCCTATGTGGTCAATCACCTTTGTAATCTTTATGGCACCCATGGGTGTAGGCTACAGTGTATAACCAGCTGACCCTTCTGATTAAGAATCATGGCTGTAACCTGATTGTATCCCCTTTAATACTTCCCAGGCTAGGTTTAAGGAATTTGGGGATGTGGGCTTGAGCAGTACACTTAAGGTATAAAAGGTTTTCATAAAAGTCGGTCTGGATCCTTTGCTAAGAGGACACTCTGCCTTGGGTCCGCCGGTGTAATAAACTGTACTCCATTATCTGCATTGTCTTCCTGAGTGAGTTTGTTTCCCGGAGTGTGTGGCTACAACAAACTAAGTTGTTCCTTGTTGGGGAACTAAGATCTCACATGCCTCGTGGTGTGGCCGAAAGAAAAATAAAGGTGGGATCGGGAGGGAAGAGAGAGGGTGGCTTAGGAGGGGGCGGTGTATGTATATGCTGATATATGGCTGAAGCCATCACAATATTGTAGAGTAATTATCCTCCAATTAAAAATAAATTTTTTTTTAAGAAAAAGAGATTTCGTGCCCAAGGGGCTGAGGGCATTCTCTGGCCTCTCTAGGCAAAGGAGGCTTGGCATTGCTTTCACGTGTTCCTGCATGGCAACTTCCTGCCTTCAGGTGGGAGCTGTGTTTCCCACTTATCCACTGACACCCCTCCATGCCCAGATCCTCTCTTTCCATCATTGCCTGGCTCCAGGGGACCTTCTGAGATGCCCTATTCACTTGAGCAGGATGTGCTGCACTTCAAATCGTGTCCCTGTGAGCCTCTTTAGCTTACAGCCTGACAAGAGAAGCCTGGAGACCCTCTCTCTCATTTCCTTCTGCCTTACCTGTGTCTCTTACCTGCAGAAGTCACATGTGCCCACCTGACCTCAGCTTCCACCCCTGGACAATGAGAGTACCAGGATACGTGGACGTGTCCTGACCCTCCATGCCTGGGGAAACACAAATGCAACCTTATTGGCACTGGTGGCATATTCAGGGCTAAACAAACAATGGGAGACTTGCACCTTAGATTCAGGCAATAAGATGATGCATCGTCTGTAGAAAATATAAAACTCCAATAAAATCAACTAAAATCTTTTTTTTTTCTTTTTTTAACCAGTCAGTGATAAAATACTCCTTCACCAAAAAAATGTTTTGTTGGTCTAAGTTCCAAGAAACTTTGCAGTTGCTGGTGAGTTTTCATAATATGTAAACTTAAATAGGATAGCTCATTAATTACCCTGTTATAAACACTGTAATTTACATGGTGGTTTATTCTAAATGCTCATGGTTATACACTCAATGCTCAGAACTGGAGACCTAGCTGACTGTTTGGAGGGTGAATTCGTCATTGTCTGACATCCTTTGAGAGCTCTGGATGCCTTTTGTGTCACCAGTCCCATGAGATGTGCTGCATTTTCCTGCTTTTAAACAGAAATTTCAAACTAAACAATGACAGCAGAGTGAGTACAGAGAAGGAAAAAGGACTCAAAATTACTTTGATTCTTTTTTTGTAATCACTTGGAGTTTGTACTTACTTAAGCATTTAAAATGATGAAACAGTATAAACTATAAAAGTGTAATATGTATAAATGTGTTTATTTCTTTGTGTTTATAAAAATACAAATTTAGTTCAGACATGAAATAGTCTACTGAAATGGAATAATATCTGTAAGATTTAAATGTATTCCTTTCTAAAACAACTGTTAGTGGTTTTACTGAAATTAATGTACCACTGTCGTAAATTTTTTTCGGGATAGTTCTTCTGTTAAAACCAAAGTCAAAACCGAGTTAGAACTGAAGAACAAAGCAGGGAAAAAACATTCATCAGCATTATGATTTCATAGTTGTCTAAATTGCGCCCTTTGCAGACACTTCAGTTTTATTACAGATTGCTTATTAGTTAATGGGGAGTCATTTAAATAAAATATTGTTATAACACTATAACCAGAGAATCACATTTCAAAACTGTTAGGTAAGTATCAAGCTATTGAATAAATAATTGTTCTTTCCTCCCCTTTTTGTACCATAATATTTATTTTCTCTCATATTTTTCATTTATTTTTGTGTTTAATGGTATGGTTATATAGGTGTATGAAATTTAATTGAAAGCAAATTTACACTGTATTTCTTTTTCTGGTCATAATTGGTGTTCTTTTCATTCATGATTATTACTGCAAATGACATTGTGATACAGGAGAAGGGGGTAGTTTGAATTGACCCCTCCCATGTGTCATGTATGGATGTGAGAGTTGAACTACAAAGAAAGCTCAGTGCCAAAGAATTGATGCTTTTGAAATGTGATGTTGGAGAAGACTCTTGAGAGTCCCTTGGACTGCAAGGAGATCAAACCAGTCCATCCTAAAGGAAATCAGTCCTGAATATTCATTGGAAGGACTGATGCTGAAGCTGGAACTCTAATACTTTGGCCACCTGATGCGAAGAACTGACTCATTTGAAAAGACCCTGATGCTTGGGAAAGATTGAAGGTGAGAGGAAAAGGGGATGACAGAGGATGAGATGGTTGGATGGCATCACCGACTTGATGGACAAGAGTTTGAGTAAGCTCCAGGAGTTGGTGATGGACAGGGAAGCCTGGCGTGCTACAGTCCATGGGGTCACAAAGAGTGGGACAGGACTGAGCGACTGAACTGAACTGAACTGACGGGTGTGAAACAGGTAAAGCTCAGCAGTTGCGGTGGAAACCAGCAGGGGGTGCTAGAGATGCTTAACTCCCTTGCCTGCCTCCAGCTCCTCCTAGGAGCCCCAGGTTTCAGAAACACAGGTGAGCATCACTGGAGGCTTTCTGCAGATTAACTCAGTGCTTTCTTCAAACTGCAATTGACTGTATCTGAGTGTGTCACCCCCCACAGCCTCTGCCCACATCCAAGCCACCATAACCTGTCACCCCCGAAGTCTCCCAACTGATTTTCTGCTTCCACACTACTTCTCTACCATACTTTTCTGGCCAAGGGCTAAAGGAATACTGTTAACTATGAGTCAGACCTGGAACACCTCCTGTATCAGAATCCCCCAGAGACATGCTCTGGTTTGAAGAATTGACTCCAACTCCTGCCCCTCACCTGGGCCTGTGAAATTGCAGTGGGGCTCGCTCCTCACCCCACATGTGAGTCACTCCTCAGATTCCACTCAAATGTTCCCTCCTCAGAGGTTCCCTGAGTGTGCTTGCCCTTCTCCCACTCTCTGACCCCCGACCTGCTGCACTTTACTTCACAGCACTTAGCATTACCTGACGCCTCACTTAAGTATGGACTTGTTTGTTTACTTACTGTTTGGGGCTGAATATTCTTATTGCCCCCCCAATTTATATGTTGAAGCCCTAATCCCCAATGTGATGGTATTTGGAGGTGGCTATTTGAAGATAATTAGATTTAGATGGGGGCTCCCCTGGTGGCTCAGATGGTAAAGAATCTGCCTGCAATGCAGGAGACCCAGTTTCCATTGCTGGGTCAGGAAGATCCCCTGGAGAAGGGAGTGGCTACCCACTCCAGTGTTCTTGTCTGGAGAATTCCATGGACAGAGGAGCCTGGAGGGTTACAGTCCGTGAGGTTGCAAGAGTCAGACACAACTGAGTGACTAAAACACAGACACACACAGAGGTTTAGATGAGGTCATGAGGGTGGGGCCCTCCTGTTGGGATTAGTGCCCTTATAAGAAGAGGAAGAGAGACCAAAGTGGGTGTCTTTAATGGCCTCCCCTTTTCCTCTTACTTCTTGCCTCTCTTTCCCCCTCCCTCCCTCAATTTCCCTTCCCTCTCTTGCTTGCCCCTCATTCTTCTTCCACCCACCCCTCCCCACCCCCTCTGACCAAGGAGAGGCCATGTGAGGACAAAACAAGCCAGGGAGGAGCTCTCAGCAGGATCCATGTCTGAGGCACTTTGATCTTGGACTTCCGGCCTCCAGAGCTGTGAGAATTCAGTGTCTGTTGTTGAAGCCATCTGGTCTGTGGCATTTCGTTATAGCAGCCTGAACTGACTAAGATGCTTATTTATAGATTTACTCTTACCTAATAGAAACTGAGCATTAGAGGGCAGGGATGACTATTTTTTGCTCACTGCTTATAACCCTAGAGCCTAGAACAGTGACTGGCATATCATGGGTGCTCAATAAATACGGTTCAGTGGTTGAATGAATGGACCTCTGAGGTTTCTTCCAGCCCTGTGTTTCTAGGCTCACCTATTATCTATCTCTCATGGAATACTATTCAATATGTCAGGGGCTGGTAGTTTTCTCAAGAATTGAGAAAGTGGTCTTCATTTCAGGGGGTTCACAGCATGAGTGGGAAAGTCTTGGGTGGATGTACCATTATAGCAGCTTCAACCATCATGAAAACTTTCAACTACGTCACAGCAAACCAAAGTAGTCTGAAGGTAGGTGTGAGAGAGGGAAAATGAAAATTATGATCAGCTAAATGGCAAATTCAGTGGGTCCAAGGCCCAGTCTCATCCAAAGCTTATTTTAATAATCACCAAAACCCCTGCTTTCATCACATTTTGAGGAGGTTGACTATTTTAAAGACTCTTGCCCACTAATACACAGATTTTTTTTCTCTCTTCTCTTTCTTAGATTCCTATACAGTTTTAACAAGTTAGTTTCACAGTATAAATAATAATGAGTCTTACCTACTAGGTATTCTGCTTTCTACAGTTTCAAAGCTCTTCCTAATCATTTATTAAAATCCTCATTTGGCAGTTCTTATATTGAGTATAGTTCCCTGTGCTATATAATAGGACCTTGTTGTTTATCCATTTTATGTGTAATTTTATGTGTAGTTTGCATCTGCTAATCTCAAGCTCCTAATCCATCTACCCGCCCACTTTGGCAACTACAACTGTATTCTCTGTGTCTGTGAGTCTCTTTCTGTTTCACAGGTAACTTCATTTGTGTAGTATTTTAGATTCTATATTTTAGTGATATCGTATGGTATTTGTCTTTCTCTGTCTGAATTCACTTAGTCTGATAACTTCTAGGTCCATTCACATTGTTGCAAAATGTCATTATTTTGTTCTTTTTATGGCTGAGTAGTATTCCAGGTGGTGCAGTGGTAAAGAATCCACCTTCCAATGGAGGATATGCAAGAGATGCAGGTCCGATCCTTGGGTTGGGAAGATCTGAAGTTGAAATGACAACCCACTCCAGTATTCCTGCGTGAAAAACCCCATGGACAGAGAAGCCTGGCAGACTACAGTCCATGGGGTTGCAACGAGTTGGACATGGCTGAGTGACTGGGTGCGCATGTGCACACACACACACACATCCTTCTTTTATAGATGAGGACAATGAGGTTCAGAGAAGCAGAATTCCTGTTCCCATGGCAGCTGGCAGCCTTTTGAAAGTGAGAGACCACGGCAAAAGAAGCATCCAGAAGGCAAGCCAGTGGTGTTTGGAACACAGCATGGGAAGAACACGGAACACACCACGTAGACACACTTGTCACTAACCGTTTGGTGATCCCCAGCAAGGAACTCATTTTCCTGAATCTTATTATCCTAAACTCTGAAATAAAGGCTTTTCATGAGAATCGCTGATTTCCAAATGTGAGTACACATCGGAATCACAGGGGCCTGCTGTCCTCTGCCCCCCCTCACCCATCCCCAGTTTCTGATTCAATAGGTCTGGGACAGGAGCAAATATCTTTAGAAAGATCCCCACTGATCGGCCTACCTCATCCAGGTTTATGATGGTCTTGGTGCCATCTCTGAAGAGCACCCTGCTTCCCTCTGCAATGTGTCCAAGTTCATCTCTCTCAAGGTCCTTCCCCAGTCTGAACTTCCAGGAGTCTCTGACTTCTCAGAATGTCACCAGGGCATGAGAAGTAGGAGCTGTGTTTCTCTCCCCACAACAGGAGGCAGTGGACACTTTAATGAGTGGAAGGCAGCCAGCAGGGCCTTTAAGTAGCAACTCACCTTGTTGTGAATGGCGCCTATGAGTTGTGTTATAAGAATCCAAAGGCTGTGGGGTCCTTCCCAAACTTTGGGGATCCTTCACTTTCACTTGAGCTGAGCAGGGTAAACTGCTTCCTCCCCAAGTCATAGCTCTTTCAGCCACTTTCCCATATCATGAAAGCGAGATTTTCAAGGATCCTCTTATTTAATTCATTCTTTATTCTTCTTAACTTGTCCAATGGTCATATTCCATTGGCATAAAAAGTAGTCTCCTCTGAAGAGAACATCTGAGTCATTTTGGTAAGGCTGCATGGCCATACAATATTGGTACAATTTAAAAAATAAAGGTCTTGACTTCTCCAGTGGTACAGTGGATAGGAATCTGCCTGCCAATGCAGGGGAGATGGGCTCAATCTCTGGTCCGGAAAGATTCCACATGCTGTGGAGCAGCTAAGCCTGTGTGCCACAAGTACTGAAGCCCAAGCACCTTAGAGTCCATGGAGAAGTGAGCACAATAAGAAGCCCACACGCTGAAGCAAACATTAGCTTCCACTCGCCTCAGTTAGAGAAGGCCTGTGTGCAGCAATGAAGACTCAGCACAGCCAAAAATAAAATAAATAAATTAATTTAAGATATTATTATTAAAAAAATAACGGTCTTATGTAAAATACACAGGTATATCCACAGCATATAAACAAACATCGTTTGGCATCACCTCTTCTGCCTTTTAATACAATGTTTTAAAAAATCGAATAACAAGTGCATCTGGTTATTCTGATGTCAACTAAGGTCATTACCATAGTACTTTCTTCAGGGGAAAAAAGTCCCTTCCCTTTGAAGGGTGCACAGTTCATTAGGATGAGTCAGGGAAACCACATGATAAGTTTCAATGGAAATGCTGCTCCTCTGTTTATAATTATAATCTTGTCTCAATGCAGACAGTCAGGCAGGAGGACCACAGCAAATAGCACCAATTAGAAAATAACACGTTGGGTGAAAATTCCCCCAAACAAAGGCCTTTTGCAGCAACTTGATTTCCCAACACCCCTCGCTCTCAGGGGAACGACTGACTGGACAAAAATATGGGAAGGAACAACAAAAGCTGGGCTTGCTTTCCAGAGGCCCATCCAGGGACCTAAGAGCTCAAGTCCCGCATAATTCAGCAGCAATGGCTTGTATGCCCCACGTACACACAAGGACACACACACGTGTCCTGAGGGGACACCTTCTGGCCCAGGCTGGTCTCTGAGTGGGGGAACGAGATTATTTTGTGTGTTCCCTTGGGAAGCTGGGAGGGTAGGTAGAATGGGGTGGGAAGAAACCTAGGAAAAAAAAAATCCTGTTTTTCTTTCTCCTCTTTCCCCACAATAATCAAGGAGATAAAAATCTGGTTCTTATCTATTTTTGTTATGAAAACCTACCCTTCTTCACCCTATGGTAATGGGAATTGAAGCTGGATGTTTGAGATCAGTTAGAGATTGATGACATTTGTTATAAACCTCAAGCTCCAGCTAGGTCAAAATCCCAGGTTTCATCAACAGGGTTAAATGAAGCTGTGCTGTGTGAAGAAGCTGTAGTGTTTCCCTGGTGATGCACACAGGAGGGAAGTGACCGGAAGGGAGCCACTGGGTGCTTTTGTGTCTCAGTCTTGGGGATTGTTACACAGGTGTGTTCTGTGAAAACTCATTGAGCTGTAGGTTTCTGATAGGAGCCTTTTCTATATGGATGTCATATTTCTATGAAATTTTGTTCAGTTCTATGCAGTAATCAAAACTTTCAATTTCACTCAAAGTTACGATTTCTCTCCCACC
Organism: Bos grunniens; assembly: GCF_055505025.1. Lineage (NCBI taxonomy): Eukaryota > Metazoa > Chordata > Mammalia > Artiodactyla > Bovidae > Bos > Bos grunniens. The sequence goes on from NC_141180.1 coordinate 55,508,539, forward strand.
TCTAGGGAGGCCCTATTACAGGGTCTTTTGCCTCTTGGAAAGGAAGTGTGTGTGTGTGTGTGTGGGGGGGGGGGTGTGGTACATAGTGTGTATGTGTGGTATGGTGTGGTGTGTGTGTGTAGTGTGTTTATTGTATGTGTAGTGTGTGTGGTATAGTGTGTGTGATGTAGTGTGTATGTGGTATGTATAGTGTGTGGTGCCTGGTGTGGTGTATGTGGGTATAGTGTGTGTGGTATAGTGCGTGTGGTACAGTGTGTGTGGTATAGTGTGTATGTGGTATGATGTAGTATGGTGTGTGTGGTGTATGTGTGTGTACTGTGTGTATGGTGTGTGTGTGGTGTATGTATGTGTAGTGTATGTGCGGTGCATGTGTGGTATGTGTAGTGTGTATGTGGTGTGGTATAGTATGGGGTGTGTGGTGTATGTGTGTGTACTGTGTGGTATGGTGTGTGTGTGTGGTGTATGTGTGTGTAGTGTGTATATGGTGTGTGTGTGTGTGCGTGTGTGTGTGTGTCTGTGTGTGGTGTATGTGTGTGTGGTGTGTGTATGGTGCATGTGTGGTGTGGTGTGGTGTGTGTGTGTGTGTGCGTGTGTGTGTGTGTAGTGTACGCTGTGTCTAAGTGGTGTGTGTGTGTGTGGTGTATGTGTGTGTACTGTGTGGTATGGTGTGTGTGTGTGCGTGTGTGTGTGTGTGTCTGTGTGTGGTGTATGTGTGTGTAGTGTGTGTATGGTGTGTGTGTGTGTGTGGTGTGTGTGTGTGTGGTGTATGTGTGTGTAGTGTGTGTATGGTGTGTGTGTGCTATGGTGTGTGTGTGTGTGGTGTGTGTGTGTGTGGTGTATGTGTGTGTAGTGTGTGTATGGTGCATGTGTGGTATGGTGTGTGTGTGGTGTGTGTGTGTGTGTGTGTGTGTGTCTGTGTGTGGTGTATGTGTGTGTAGTGTGTGTGTGGTGTGTGTGTGTGTGTGGTGTGTGTGTGTGTGTGTATGGTGTGTGTGTGTGTGTGGGATGTGGTATATGTAGTGTATAAGTGGTGTGTGTGGAGAAGATCACCTCCTCTCCCTCTTCCTCACTCATCTCTACCCCCTATTCTTGACCCCTGGGGTGGGGGTTGCCAGCTGTGAGGGGGGAGAACACATAAGGAGAACTAACAAGCTCTTAGCCGGTGGGCCAGAAGCTGACAGAGTGAATCTTTCTCATGCTCCTCCCAGAGTCCCATCCACAGGTGCTGCTAATGGCCCACAGTTTCCCCCTTTTGGGAGAAATTGTAATTGACCAGATACAAGTCACATCTGCTGGGTGATGACCCAGACATGCCCCAGTCTCCCCAAGTGTCCCCCTTCCCCCACATTACAAGCAGGAGCCAATGATCAACTGGCCTGGTTTGAAAGCCTGGTCCCCTTTTCCACAGGACAGCAGAACCTGTAGGGCCAGTCAGAAGTGAGCCACTCACAGAGACCTCATCCTTGTTTTGTCCTCCCCCTACCCTGTTCTATCCTGATTCCCCAACTCCTTCCCCTGAGAACACCCACTCTGTAAACCACAAGAATCCCTCTATTAGGCCCTGCTCCAAGGCAGCCGAACCAAAGGCAGCTGGCTCCGAGCTCTCCAAGCCTGGGAAAAGTTGAAGGCTGATATCTTCCCTGGGTGATCTGTGGGTCTTCTCCACTCGCTGGTGGTCTTTTGCCTGCAGACCCTCTCACCCTGCTGGTGCTCTCCATCCCAGCTACTGTCATTAGCCCTTGGAAATCGGATAATCCTCTACCAACTTCTCTGTAGACCACCCATGCCAGCTCCATCACATTGCCCATGTCTTGTCCTTGGAAACTCAGGGTAATTTGCCGTGCAAACTCCAGGAGTTACAGCTGTCACCCACCTCTCCTTTATTCCCCATTCCTTACATTTTAAGGGTTTGTAGCTGAAGATAAAGTATTAGTCCACTTTATCCCCCTAATTATTGGGGGGACATGGGACAAACTCTCTAAGAGCCTTTGAGAGTTTGAGTGGTATTCACATGCAGCCTTCTCCAGAGAGGGTTATAGAAATACGAAATTGTTATTGAGTGGGTGTGTTGGTATTTTTATATCTGATACTTAGATTTTGATATCTCAATTAAAACTTCCAATGTAACATCCTGTGACACTCAAATATTTGAAGACTGCTTTAGGGTTTACAGAAAGGGTCCTTTTCCCATACATTATTGCATTACTCATCATCCCTGGGCTATCCTGGTATTTTTTGTTTTTTCTCTGTAGTTTTCCTCGGGGGCTCATCAGAGACTTTGAATTCTCCATGTGGTTTATGGGTGAAAGAAAATCTGGAAGCTCCTTCCCAGCTTTGAGAGGAACCCTGCAGATATGAGGATCCAAAATGCCGCTCTCCTCATGGGTGACATCAAGGTTTTCCTCTCCCACACTGTCAGGTTACACATTCATATGAATATCTGAATATTCATATTCAGATGTGAAGCTATAGTCTGGTTTGATCCAGGCTATATCTCAAGACACCACACTTCCTGGGGAGCATGAAAAACTAGCAAGAGCCCCACAATTCTGCCTTCACGTCCCAGCTCCCTCCAACAATCTCTTTAGTCCTCTGTTTCTTCAGCTGAAAATGAGGGAGTTGTACTATGTACTCTCCCAGGATCCCCTCCCATTCAAATATTCTGATTTTTATGATCTTGAACTCCATTGTTAGTTTAATTAGATAGTCAACTTAGAAAAAGGAGTTAGCATGACATCCAGCCTCAAAGGGGGCCTCAGTCTGCTCTTCCAGCATTTATCACAGCAACGTGATGGTTCTGGGAGGGACAAGACGTGCCAGCAAATGGCACCGCTGGTGGTAGGGCAGTGTGTCTTCTTTTAGATCCTTGGAACAGTCTTGGGGAAAAAAAAAGTTTAGCAACAACCAAGGTCAGACAAGTTGGGCCCCTGTACAAATAGCAACCCCACGGTTCCTGTAAACAGATGTGAGGCAGTGCCTATTTTAACCGAATCACCCACTTGGCAACAGGACAACAACAGTAAACCCATTGTTGCTGGCTTCTGTCTTTGTCAAAAAGAAAAAAAGTTTACTCCCTGAGGCCCCTGAGCTTTTGGCTTTATTAAGAAACTTGATAAATATAGTTCAGTAAGTGTGTGGTCCATCTCGAATTTATAACCAGTTTCTAACCTGACCAGAAGGGGTCATGGTGTCAAAAGGTTTGCCTCATTTTTGTTTTGATTAGAGAAAATCCAAGAAAATGGGAAGCCCATGGTTTCCTGACCAGGTCTCCCAGGTCTGGGGTGGCTACTCTCCCCACCTTGCCTGTGGCTCCTTCTTTGAGCTGACAAGACCTCTGCTCATATGTGCAACCTTTTCAGAAACCTGTTGACAGGTTTGAAAATAAAGCAGGCGATGTAAAGAACACGCAAGTCATAGCTATATGAAAGGCGACCAGGCTGGCCCTCCCAGTGGGGATTAGAGAGGATCAGCTGTCCAGTCAGGCTCACTCCCGGGAGGCGGGCCTCCTCAGGGTGGAGAGGGGCCCTGTGGCACCTCTGCTGTCCAGCTGCTATGCGGGGCCCTCTCTGCCCTTCTCAGATGCTCTGGGTCTCTCCCAGGATGCCGGGACATGAGAGCCTTGGAATTGCCAAGGAGTCTGTGTGATGTGGTCTGGGGGCCAGGTTCACTGCTCCTCAGGGTGAGCGCCCTGGGGCAGAACCTGGGGTCTAAGGAGACTCAGCAGCGAGAGTCTACTCCCAGGAGGTTTTGCTGACTTTGATCGGGCTCAGGTCCTCTGCTTCTAGATATGGAAGGTTAGAGGGAAACTATGATCTGAGAGCAACAGTCAGGGGGTCTGAGGTACACAGGGTGGCCGTACTACACTCTGGGAGGGGGGCCAGTATGTCTCCTCTTCCTCTCATTTTCCAACTTCCTGTTCATCATTCACACCAGTGTGCAAAAGAATTGTTCACCTTGGTGTACAAAATAATTATTCTTCCTCCTAAAGTCAATGATATGGGACTCATTTCTGTGTGCAAATATGGCAAGAACTCTGTGGAAAAAAAAGGAATATAAAAGTTTCCTGGTATTGGGTACCAGTGTATACCCTGCCAAGATCCCAAATAATGCTAGGATTAGGATTAGTAAGTATCTTAGAGCAGTGGATCATTTATAAAGAGTGTTCACGGTGACCTAATTTTTAAAGTGTATGGCTCCTTTCAGGATTTCCATGGTCGGCCTGTCACTTAGCATCCTTCCGCCCCGTCTCTGCCCTCATGCTGTAGAACATAGCTGTCAGGTCCAGGATGAATACGCCCCCTTCTAGGCTGGTCATTGAGATTTGAGAGATTACACAAATGAAATGGGGCCTCTGCAAAGGCCCCGTATCTCTGCAAAGAGGAATTTTACAAACATGCTTTTCTTGCTAACCAGACTGAGTGATCACATTGATGTCATGAAACTGTGAATTTTGTCATAAGCTCAAGAATTGTCCACTGATCCTGAAGAACTGCAGCAAAAAGAGGAATATGGGGACAGGATGGGAAAATGATTCCGCTGCAGAATAGAAAGCTGTGAGGCTCTCTCATTGGTTACGGTGGAACTTCCTGCCATGCGAAGATGCATTAACTGGGCAGAAAGATGGAATGTATACTAACAATAATCTGGAAGACATCACAAGTGAATGCAAAGATCAACTCTGAGAACACTTGAGACCCTGCCTTTCTCTCCTAACATACATTATGAGTCAGTCAAACTAGGACACAAGATACTCCTTTAATTGTCCTGCACTTTCCTCTCCTTGTTCAAACTGGTACCTCTTCTGAGAACGTACTTTTCACAGTACCCTTAACAGCCAGTGTCTCTTTCTGACAGTACCCTTAACAGCCAGCGATTCCTTTCTGACAATGTGCTAAAGACACGTGCATCATCTTATGTAGCTCATCTAATCCTCATAAGCACATTATGAAACAGGTGTTATCAATCTCCATCTTACAGCTTTGGAAACTAAAGGCATAAAAATTCAGGGAACTTATGCAAGGTTGCACTGGCAGTCAAAACAGGGGTTCCATGTGGGGCAGGCTATGACCTTAACCCTTAAGTGAGCCAGTAGAGAGAGGAAACTTTCAAAGAACATTTTGAATTCAGGAGACTTTCTTCCCCCAGCTTGAACTGCTCCCTGGCTAGTGGCCTCACAGTCCAGACTGGTACCTCAAGTCTGATGTGACATTCCATGCTGCCTTGCTCTGGGCCATCTTGCCCCTGTGCATCTTTGTCAGGATCTGATCTTAGTTGGGGCTCAATAAATGTCCCTCCTGCTTTGACTAGTGTGCTGCTGCTGCTGCTAAGTTGCTTCATTCGTGTCTGACTCTGTGCGACCCCATAGAAGGCAGCTCACCAGGCTCCCCCGTCCCTGGGATTCTCCAGGCAAGAACACTGGAGTGGGTTGTCATTTCCTTCTCCAATGCACAAAAGTGAAAAGTGAAAGTGAAGTCTCTCAGCTGTGTCTGACTCTTAGAGACCTATATAAGCAAGTTAAATTTTTTACAAGTGATAATTTATTAGCGTTCTGCTTTAAATTCGGAAATTATGTCATTGTATCCATACAACTTCTGTTCTATTTTTTTCCAGTGAAGAATCAAACTCAGGAAGATTAATAACATGCCTGAAGTCACTGAAGTAGAGGGACAGAGTTAGATGCAGCTGCCAATTTGTCAGACCCCAAAGTTCTTCTACTGCATGACCTTTCCTTCCAAGCTCCGGGACCGTGGGGAGGGAAGGATGTGTCGGGGTTGGATGAGAATGGTGGAGATGAACTTCTCATGAACAGGGCTTCTTGGGACCAGTGATTCTATATAAATCATACCAAATGATGTGATACTAAAGCTGGTGGAAACAACTCCAGCCTAGAAAAAGCCCATGGAGTCCAACAGCCCCAGAGCCAGTCTTGTTGCTGCTCTTGAAAAATGAAATTTAGCAATTCCCTCCTTGATCCTAGAGCAGATATCACATGCATGAAACATCATATGTAATCAGAGTCCAGGAGCCCTTGGGTCACTCCACACAATTCAAACTAGGTGCTGCTATTCCTGGGGAACATATTTTTAGTTTAAGCTGGGATGTAATGAGATCTCTAAAAATAACACTGTGAAAGGTGAGGCTAAGTGTAGGGGCCGAGTTCACCCCAGTGCTGAGGCAATAAAACATTATTCATGGTCCATTTAAAGCTGTGCAGTCCTGGGCCAACTTTTTTGCTTAAACAGAAGTTTGGTTCATCCTATTTGGACCTAATTCAGTTTCCATCTACATGGTGGTGGTCTGCACAAGAGGAACTTAGAATATAGGCTATTAGAGGAATTTTACAGCTGCTGAAGCACCTCAGGCTGGTTTGTCTCTGAGGGGCTCTGGTTACACTCAGGCAAGAGACTGGAATATTGAGTGTTGAGACCACCCCGCAACTCGGCCGGCTCCCTGCCCTGCTGCCTCGTCTCAGAATCATGCTCCCTGGGTCTTTTGGCTGCAGTTATAACAAACGATCTCCTGGCTTGGCAGTGGAAGAGTTCAAGCATGCCCGTAATGTCAGACCCAGAAAATGGTACCCAATAGCGTCCAGAAATTGTGATAAGGCGCTCACAACAGATGTGAGAAACTTCAAGATTTTAATAATTCAGGGCTTTGGAAGGGATATAGTTTTCCTGAACAGAAAAGCACTGTATTAAGTGTACCACCCACAAGAACTTTGAACAGACACACCAGCAGACGCTCACACCATCCGAAATACATCCACATGTGCCCTGTGCCAAGGCTTCCGCTCCCTGACTTAAGGTAGATCTGACAGCAGCAGATGGTGATTCTCAAATTTCTTATCTCACCCTGGTTATCCAGAAACATCGTTTATCCTGTCCTTGGGGCTGTGCTAAAGAAGCTGAAGTTACAGGCTGGATTCTATTGACGATCCCGTTGACTTCACTCTCTGAAAAAGAAACGGTCAGAAATGTGATTTGCTTGCCTGTTGATCTGTTTATTTATACTCACCCTTCACCAGATATAGATATGGGATGAGGTCATAGACTCTACCTTAACCACTGGCTTACAAATATCTTGTTATAGATATTGTACATGTAGATAGACATGGCCCAGTATAAGCCAATACACTACTGGAAAATTTGCCCATAGCCCAATCCTTATTGTTGATGCTGGCAGGTTCATTAAAGGGAGGTCAACACCATGGGGACTAAATTAACCCTAGTTCTATATACATAGTCTCAGCCAATGGCAATGCTAAGAGTGGATTCTGTGACCTTCTTGACACATACAGCGCATATGACCAAGCTTGTAGGGTATGGCCAGAGGCAGGCAAGGACCATTTAAAATTTTTTGTCAGAACCTGAATAAATTTAAGGAAATATTGTTGTTGTTCTGCTAAGATGCTTGGCTAGCATTTCCTGGGGCTGACATGACCGACCAACCATGTTATTTGCAAACGTGGGACTACTTGCTTGGTCTCTCATTGTAAGGTGGAAATGTAAGGCAGAAATGGATTATCTTCCCTGCTCTACCTAGTCAGAGAAGTCTTCCTTAGTCTGAGACACTCTGCCTTTAAAGGGAGCACGGAATTTTCAGGTTAAGTGCAGCTCTGCTGTTCTCACTGATATAAAAATTCAGGTTGGAGAAACGATGTAGTCAACATCGCTGGGCTTTCACTTAGGAGCTAGAGTTGCTTAGAGACACAAATTAACCTTTACTGAAACTTTACTGTTCAGGTCTATAAAGCGTGACCTGCCATACATAGATTTTCAGGGAGTTCATCTGTTTACCAGTTCTGTTCCTTTTGGAACCCCTTTCCTACCTCAGCAGCAATACACTTCCTGAACACACGCTCTTCTCATGCTTTCTCAAGTTCTCATCTAAAACTGTCATCAGGAAAGGACAAGGGAAGTGTACTCACATTCCGGCAAAAATCGCTGATAACAGCTGCTTCCTCATTTGTGTATCTAGTAGATCTCAGACTGAATTCAAAAGTGGTACAATCACATATCCAGAGAAAAACATGGTCCAAAATGATGCATGTAGCCCAATGTTCATTGCAGCACTGTTTACAATAGCCAAAACATGGAGGTGACCGAAATGTCCATCTACAGAGGAATAGTTAAAGAAGATGTGGTATATATATATACAATGGAATATTAGCCATGAAAAAAATGAAATAATGCCTTTGTAGCAGCATGGATGGACCTAGAGATTGTCATACTGAGTGAAGTAAGTCAGACAGAGAAAGACAACTATGTGATATTGCTTATATGTGGGATCTAAAAAAATGATATAAATGAACTTATTTACTTATTTATTACAGAAACAGACTCAGAGACTTAGAGAGTGAACGTATGGTTACAGAGTGCGGTAAGGAGTGGGGGAAGGGATACTTAGGGAGTTTGGGACGGACATGTACACACAGCTGTATTTAAAATGACTAATCAATAAGGACTTACTGTATAGCACAGGGAGCTCTGCTTAATGTTATGTAACAACTTAAAAGAGAAAATGTATAACAAGATCACTTTGCTGAACACCTGAAACTATCACAATATTGTTAATCAAGTATAATTTAAAATAAAAATTAAAAAAAAAAGAAGCTTCCTCATTTCTTACCAAACAAAGTGTTAAAATCTAGTGATAGAATTCAGGCCAGTGGGAGACATTCGTGGGGAGGCAAGGATTGAAGCGACACCATAGTCTGGAAATGAGGGAGCCTGACCTAGGCCTGTTATGGAACAGTGGGCTAATACAGCTGGCAGGGCCATTAACTCACACACTTTGCTAAAAGATAAGAAACTGAAATCCAGAGGAGAAAAAGTCAGCTTTGCCCAAGCTCAAGGAGCTAGTTAATGACATCAGAGATGGACCTCTAGGATTTACAGAATCGTGAAATGGGCATGACTTGACTGAAAGGTTTACCATTTGTGCAAGATGGAAGAGGAAGGAGAAGTTCATTCAGGTCGGTGTTCCAAGGAAATACCATTGACATGGCTGCCAATGACCTCCAGTTGGCTAAGCTCAACGGTCAGTTTTCAGTCCTGTCTTGCTTGGTTTATCACCAACATTTGACAGTTGACCTGTCCCTCCCTCTTGAAACACTCTCTTCATTTAGCCTCTAGGACACCATGCTGTCTTTTGGCTCCCCCCTCTGCATAACAGACTTCTTCTTTTCCTTTTCCTTAGCTGTTTCAGGAGACCCAGGTTCAATTCCTAGGGCTGGAAGATCCCCTGGAAAAGGAAATGGCAACCAGTATTCTTGCCTGGAGAATTCCAAGGACAGAGGAGCCTGGTGGGCTATAGTCACTGGGGTCACAAAAAGTCAGACATAACTGAGCAACTAACATTTTGTTCTCACATCTGTGTCTTCTAAAGATTGAAGTGCCCCTGCAGCCATCCATGTCTTCTCTTCTGAACTCCTAATTCACCTGTGCACTTGATCTCTCCATATGGCTGTCTAACAGACACCTGTAACTGAATGTATCTGAAACCAAATTTATCTCCTAACCTCATCTCCTAAACTTCTCCTCCCTCAGCCTGCTCATCTTAGTAAACAGCAAATGCATCCTTCTCAAGGTTCAGATCAAAGCCTTGGTATTGTCTTTGAATTATTTTCTTTCTCTTATCCTCCATTTCCAACACATGTATAAATCCTATAGATTTTTACCTTTCAATCCTATTTAGAACCCAATTATTTGTTAACTGCATTATAATCTCAATCATCCTGGTCTAAGCTAAATTTATTTCTTATCTGGATTATTGGAAAAACCTAACTAGTCTTTGTCTGAACTTGTCCCTTGGCCACGTAATTTCAATATGCTGACCCAAGTGGTCCTTTCCAAATAGAAGTTTGGTCATTTTGCTTAATTTGCTTATCTCATGCAGAAGAAAAATCAAAGTCCTCCAGTGGCCTTAAGGCCCTGTACTACCTGGAACTCTTCTATCTCTGCACCGTCACCCACCCCTCTCTCCCTCTCACTGATCTTCTTGCTCTTCCTCTCAGGTCCACCTAGACTCAGGGCCTTTGTACTTAATACTCCTTCCACAAATACGCTTGCACTTTATCTCCCTCTCCCGCCAGGGCTTGCTCATCCATTATCCTCTATGGCACCTTTCTGACCTCCTCATATGGAATCACACCTGCCCCAGCCTTTCATCTTCCTTTATTCTTCTCCCTAGCACATATTACCATCAGACACAGTTTGCATTTATGCTAAATTTGTTTGTTGCCTCCAACTATCATGGAGGCACCAGCTAGGCAGGGATTTTTGTCCAATGCCTAGAACAGTGCTCAAGACATATTTTTAAGTAAATGAATGAATGAACTGAATCTAAGATCTAGAAAAGGCCCAGTAAAGGGCTGTGGGGGAGCTGTGTATAGAAAATTTCTGCAGAGGGAACTTGAAGTATATAAAGTAAATGAGGGGATGGGACTTGGCCTAGAGAACCTAAGAAAAGTGGTCAAACAGCCTACAATAAGACTGGAAAAGTTGGCAAAGGTCAGTTTGTGCCAGGATATCCTTGAAGCAGGATAAGAGCTTTGGGTTTGAGCTGGGATGAGATGAAAAGCTGTAGATAGTCTTAAGCAGGCAGTTCTTTTCATGTGGACGTCCCCACCATGCTTGACCCAAGGCATAGTGCTTGATCTTGAGAAAGTCATTGTCTGTAGGAAGACCACATGCACAGTTAACAGTGAAAACTTCCCAGGGTATCAGAGGACACACACTTCTTCCTTGAGGGGGAGGAGAGTGACCAGGAACATTAATGTTCTGATCCAATTGTGGAAGGGTGTTCTAGGAGGAGGGAAGAATGTGTGCAATAGCTTGACGGCCTGTCATTCCGTCAGAGGGGAGTATGTGGCTCGAACTGCAAATAAAACTGTGCTTTTCAAAATTGGACCCAAGTCTGGCTGGCTGACTCCAGTTCACATCTGTTTATTATACCAGGCTGAGACATGGTTTGGATACCAGGTAGAGGGTGGTGCCTGGGGTCGGATGGAGGACTCTTAAGGCCCACGGGCATGCTGGCTCTTGTTTGGCTAGGAAAAGAACATCCATTCTACAGCCACATTTCACTAAAGAAAATAGGGCTCAGAGAGACAAAGTCACTTATTCAAGATCACACACCTTGTAAGAGGTCGGCTGTCACAGTTCAGTTTGTTAAGGGTGGTATAAAAAAGCAAAAGGAAGTGTCATTTTACATCAAACTGAATTGGGAAAATACTCATGACTTCTTAACTTTTTTTTTTCCCCTGCACCTTGTGACATGCAGGATCTTAGTTTCTTGACCAGGGATCAAGCCCACGCCCTTTGCAGTGGAAGCTCAGAGTCTTAACCATTGGACTGTCAGGGAAGTTCCCTCATGAATTTCTTAAGGATGAAAAGTGTTTGCAGTTAGTACATATTTCCCCCAGGATGTGTGTGTGTGTCTGTGTGTGTGTGTGTATGTATAGTATTTCCACCCCCCCAAAAAATACATATATATATATATATATATTCATAAGTGCCTCAGTTCTACCTCTCTGTTTGATCCACAAAAATGCTTTAGAAATTAACCCTTTATGCTCTAACAAACCATTTTTCTTTTACCCAAAGTAAAATTAAATAAGATATATCCTTATTACTGGGCTTCCCTGGTGGCTCAGATGTTAAAGAATCCGCCTGCAATTTTGGAGACCTGGGCTGGGAAGATCCCGTGGAGGAGGGCATGGCAACCCACTCTAGTATTCTTGCCTGGAGAATCATCATAAACAGAGGAGCTTGGTGGGCTATAGCCTGTGGAGTCTCAAAGAGTTGGACACAGCTGCATGACTAAGTACAGCACAGCACAGCACATCCTGATCACTGGTAATAGAGATCATGGCAATGATATTAATCACTAGCACAGCAGAAATCTGCCATCCCTTCATGCTCAGTCTAAATGGTGACTGAAGCAGAATTAATGTCAAGGCAGGTACCACTCTAAATTTCCTGGTAGGTAAGAATTTATTACTGCTGCCCCCTTAGTCCCCACCACTGCTAAACTGTGCTTACTGGTAGTCTGAAATATAATCTGGGAGACTTTGGTCAGCCATGCACTTTTTAAATATAATGTAGAATAATGTGATGTAATATGTGTGCTCAGTCATGTCCTACTTTTTGTGACCCGATGGACTATAGGCCACCAGGCTTCTCTGCTCATGGAATTTTCCAGGCAAAAATACTAGAGTGGCATGCCATTTCATCCTCCAGGGGATCTTCCTTACTCAGGGATTGAATCCGCATCTCTTGAATCTCTGCATTGGCTGGCAGATTCTTTACCACTAGCGCCACCTCAGTTCAGTTCAGTTCAGTTCAGTCACTCAGTCGTGTCCGACTGACTCTTCATGACCCCATGAATCGTAGCACACCAGGCCTCCCTGTCCATTACCAACTCCCGAAGTTTATCCAGACCCACGTCCATCGAGTCAGTGATGCCATCCAGCCGTCTCATCCTCTGGCGTCCCCTTCTCCTCCTGCCCCCAAATCCCTCCCAGCATCAGAGTCTTTTCCAATGAGTCAACTCTTCGTATGAGGTGGCCAAAGTACTGGAGTTTCAGCTTCAGCATCATTCCCTCCAAAGAAATCCCAGGGCTGATCTCCTTCAGAATGGACTGGTTGGATCTCCTTGCAGTCCAAGGGACTCTCAAGAGTCTTCTCTAACAGCATAGTTCAAAAGCATCAATTCTTCAGTGCTCAGCCTTCTTCACAGTCCAACTCTCACATCCATACATGACCACAGAAAAAACCATAGCCTTGACTAGATGGACCTTTGTTGGCAAAGTAATGTCTCTGCTTTTGAATATGCTATCTAGGTTGTTCATAACTTTCCTTCCAAGGAGTAAGCATCTTTTAATTTCATGGCGCCACCTAGGAAGCCCATAATGCACAGCTGCTGCTGCTGCTGCTGCTGTCATGTCGGACACTTCAGTCGTGTCCGACTCTGCGACTCCATAGACAGCAGCCCATCAGGCCCCCCCGTCCCTGGGATTCTCCAGGCAAGAAACACTGGAGTGAGTTGCCATTTCCTTCTCCAATGCATGAAAGTGAAAAGTGAAAGGGAAGTCGCTCAGTCGTGTCTGACTCTTCGCAACCCCATGAACTGCAGCCTACCAGGCTCCTCCGTCCATGGGATTTTCCAGGCAAGAGTACTGGAGTGGGGTGCCATTGCCTTCTCAAATAATGTAGACAGACATAGCTAAATTGTTGCTGGGAGAAAGCTGGGCGAAGTGGGGAGGAGAGTTCCACCAGTAAGGTGGACCACTTCTTTATTCCTAGAGCTGAGAAGGACTTTAAAGTTTCAGTTAGATTTTCCTTGAATTTGGAGAGAAACATACTCAAGCCAACCCAGGCAAAATCCATCCTGGTATTCTAGGTCAAAGGTCAATAAACATTTTCTATACAGGGCCAGAAAGTGAATCTTTTAGGATTTGCCGGCCACGTGGTCTCTGTCACAACTACTCAATTCTATAATGTGAAACAGCCATAGACAGTATGTAAATGAAGAAACATGGCTATGTTCCAGGGAAACTTTATGAAATCAAATAGCTGGATTTCACCCATGGGCAGTAATTTGCTGACCTCTGTTCTAATCTCTGGTAGAAGAAAAAATTTGCTAAACTTCTCTAGGAAGTTTTTAGTTTTAAAGATTGAAGGCAGGAGGAGAAAAGGACAACAGAGGATGAGATGGTTGGATGGCATCACCAACTCGATGGACATGAGTTCTGAGCAAGCTCTGGCAGCTGGTGATGGAAAGGGAATCCTGGCGTGCTGCACTCCATGGGATCACAAGGAGTCGGACACGACTGAGGGACTGAACTGAACTGAACTGATTCTTTACCGTGTCTAGTTCATATCCCTCAGCTGTAATACAAATCTTCCTTCTCTTCTTTGGGGAGATAGAGAGCATCTGTTTGCTGCCTCCTTTTGTTGGAAGGACTAGTTCTGCTACAGGGACAATGCTCACACATTAGCTTTGCCAGGACCTCTGGGCTCAGAGGCTATGCATTCATATCCTGGCTTCACTACTTACTTGCTGTATGACTAAATGCAAGTTGCTAAACTGTTCTCTGCCTTGGATTTCTCATCTGTGAAATGGTTATTTTCCTGATACTAAACTCATGGTGCTGTTTTCAGGATTGAATGAGATGATGCATTGTAAGGCACTTTAACCCATGCTTCAATAAAAGTGAGCTAGGAGGAAAAGGATGGGGATGACAGAGAGAGATAAACTGTTCCTTTGATTTTGACAAAAATGCAATTTATTTGAGGACAAAGTTGGAGATCCTATTTGGAGATTTTAGCAAAGGGAGAAAAGACAGTCACATGGGTTAGGTTGAATAATGACCTATCACGCTACCCTTTACAATATACATCTTCCTAAAATGATCTTGACCATTTGTTTTCTCTTAATTACTCATCTGTTTCCACTAGAACATAAGCTCCCGGAGGGAAGGGAACACAAGCTCCTGGAGCTTGTATCCTTGGTGCGTAGAAGAGTTCGTGGCACATAGTAGGTATTCAACAAACAATTGTTCAAAGGAACAACAAACAAATAGGAAGATTATCTCTTCCATGAAGTGTTCAGCTTCAAGAAAAATCCACCTTGGAACTTTCCTAGTGGCTCAATGGCTAAGACTCTGAGCTCCCAAAGCAGGGGGCCTGGGTTTTATTTTTAGTCAGGGCTAAAAGTTTGTATTCCATACTGAAGACTGAAGATCCTGTATGCTGCAACTAAGACATGGCACAGCCAAATAAAGAAATATTTTTTTAATTTAATTTTTTTTTACAAAAGAAGAATTTACCCTAGTGAGGCAAGAAGAACCTACATCAAGCCAGCCATCATCCTCTGAATCATGATTAATGCAAATGATAACCCTCATGGCAGACACCATTGTCAGAACACCCCCATGTAGCTTCCCAACTGACCAAGCATTTCTGGTGATATGGATTCATATGCTAAAGCCTTAATCCCCAGTGTAAGAAGAAAGAGGCTGGACCTCTCTCTCCAGCATGTGAGGATACAGTAAAGGGGCAGCCATTGCAAGCCAAGAAGAGGGCCCTCACTGAGAATGGCAAATTCCTCTTGGACTTTCAGCCTCCAGAACTAAGACTTGTGATCACTATTAAAATGAGTTTTAACTGCAACTCCCTTACTTGTTGACTCAGTCTGTCCTCCCAGATAAATACTAGGGGGTAATAAAGTATTGACATTTTCTTTACAAAAACAAACAATGGCTTGCCAAATATATGTATAAAAAATATAGAAGGTCAACACCTTACTGAAGTCCCTATAGTTCCTAAAGGTTTAGATTGAATGAAGAGACAAACAACACTCTCTCTCCTTTCTCTGTGATTCACAGTTTCTCTGGATTTTTCCCATTTCTGTTTGCATTACTTTTTATTCATCTAATCTGGTCATGATGCTACATCTACAGGAGCAGGGTATGTCAGACATGGAATCAGTTCAGTCAGTTCAGTCACTCAGTTATGTCCGACTCTTTGCAATCCCATGGAGTGCAGCACACCAGACTTCCCTGTCTATCACCAACTCCTGGAGCTTGCTCAAACTCATGTCCATTGAGTTGGTGATGCCATCCAACCATCTCATCCTCTGTCATCCTCTTCTCCTTCTGTCTTCAGTCTTTCCCAGCATCAGGGTCTTTATACCTTTTCCTTACTTTCTTTGCTCTTTCTCCTTCTCTGTATTCTATTTTAATACATATTTGTTATGCAAATGTTAAAATACCTACCATAGTTCCAAACATTTCTCCCTCTTTAACTGGAAAGAAACAGATATTACCAAAAAAGAAAAAAAAAAAAAAAGCAATTTAAGGACATGTGTAAAGCAATCTATAAACAGTCTATACACTGAGGGGCTGAAAAAATGCAAAATATAGGTGAGAGGTGGGGAACAGAGGATATGCCAAATCTAAGAGGGCTTTCTGCTGGAAATGGGTTTGAGTCAGGTCTTGGAAGGACGCCTTGGTCATCTTTTACTGAAAGAAAGAAGTAAGTGGGAGGTTAGATGAGAGGCAGATGCCAAAGAACACACAATGCAAATTGAATTCAGAGAGAAGAATAACATTCGAGAAATGTTTATTGAGCTTCAGCTCTGTCAGCAACACCCCTGGGATTATAAGTGAATGAGGTGATTTAGTCTCATCCTTGAATTGCTGATAATATAATGCAGGGAATTATTGCTAAGAAACTTGAACCTCCACATTTTCTTTATAGGCGATTTAACTAAAATGTCAGAAACTGATTAAAATTGCTCCAGCCAACCTTCGTCTCCAAGTTAGTCACTTCATTTCCTTAAAGACCAGTTTCTTATTTGGACACCTCAGCACCAAGGTTTTGATGTAGATTTCTTCTTCTTTTTAAAAAATTCTTCACCACACATATTTATTTGGTGAGAACACAAGTTCTAGTCTCTGAGCAAATTTCAAGTATACATATCAGTATAATCAATTATAGTCTCCATGTTATGCATTATAGCCTCAGATCGTAGTCATCTTATAACTTTACCAACCTGTCTTAATTTCCCCCACTTCCTCGCCCCTGGCAACCACCATTCTACTTTGATTCCATGAGAGTTTGCCTTTTTTTTTTTTTTCTTTTGGTTCAATTTAAGATTTCACAAGTAAGTGATACCAATGCCAAAAGCTTGGCTTCTCTGAACCAGTGCTGGATCAAATCTCAGAGATTTTGGGTGAAGTAGAAAAGGAGAGCTTTATTGCTTTGCCAGGCAAAGGGGGATGCAGCAGCCTTCTCCCTTGAAAGACTGTGTTCCAAACCAGAGGAATGATGAAGGGTTTATAACAAACAATGGTTCAAGGGTGGGGTCTCTGACAACA
This sequence comes from Bos grunniens, assembly GCF_055505025.1. Taxonomy (NCBI): domain Eukaryota; kingdom Metazoa; phylum Chordata; class Mammalia; order Artiodactyla; family Bovidae; genus Bos; species Bos grunniens. Next base: position 55,525,424 of record NC_141180.1, read on the forward strand.
TTAAGGTGTGAGCACTCTTGAGAGTCCCTTGGACTGCAAGAAGATCCAACCAGTCCATCCTAAAGGAAATCAGTCCTGAATATTCATTGGAAGCACTGATGTTGAAGCTGAAACTCCAATACTTTGGCCACCTGATGCAAAGAGCTGACTTATTTGAAAAGACACTGATGCTGGGAAAGATCGAAGGTGGGAGGAGAAGGGGACGACAGAGGATGAGATGGTTGGATGGCATCACTGACTCAATGGGCAAGAGTTAGAGTAAACTCCAGTAGTTGGTGATGGACAGGGAAGCCTGGCGTGCTGCAGTCCATGGGGTGCAAAGAGTTGGACACAACTGAGCAACTGAACTGAACTGAATTGAGGGCCTGTGTTCCCTTAATCTCAGATGGTCCGTATCCTGATCTTGATGAGTTTCTCTGGTCCCTTTAATCTTGGCTCAGCTGCTTTCTTGGGTGTCCTCCCTTGATTAACAACTGTTGGAATCTGCCCTTTGGGACTCAAGAAAGGTTGGAGGCTTGCCCATAAGAAGCCTCCATGTCAGGGAGCCCCACAGGGGCCCACTCTGTTTCAATACCATGCAGTATTTGCGTATCTCTGGCTTATTTTACTTAGCATAATTCCCTCCATTTTCATCCATGTTGTTGTATATCATATAACAGTGCTAGTGATTGTCATTTTGTTTATATTAATATTACACCCCTAGTACTTATTTATCTTATAACTAGATGTTTGTACCTTTTGACCATCTGCCTCCAATTACTTCTCCCTGTGCTGTTTGCCTCTGGTGAGCAGGAATTTGATCTCTTTTGTATGAATTTGCTTTTCTTTTTCTTTCTTTTATTCTCGATTCCACATACAGGTGAGATTACATACAGTGTTTGTCTTTCTATGTCTGATTTATTTCATTTAGCATAATGCCTTCAAGGTCTATCCATGTGGTTCCTTCTTCAATGTGCATAGCTAATAGCAAGAGAGTGACTACTAGTCTATATCTAACAGTCACATTAAGTGAACTTGAAAATTGACAGAGAAAGATATTTTGGCTTTAGTTTTGGACTCAGTTTCCATAATGGCTGCCTGGACACTACTCCTGGGGCACAGCCCCGGTGATACAACATCTCCATTCAGGTGTTAGATCCCTGGTGTGTCTAACCATGGGGGAGACAAATTTATACCAAGGGAACATTTCATGCAAAGATGGGCTCGATAAAGGACAGAAATGGTATGGACCTAACAGAAGCAGAAGATATTAAGAAGAGATGGCAAGAATACACAGAAGAACTGTACAAAAAAGAGCTTCACGACCCAGATAATCACGATGGTGTGATCACTTACCTAGAGCCAGACATCCTGGAATGAGAAGTCAAGTGGGCCTTAGAAAGCATCACTACAAACAAAGCTAGTGGAGGTGATGGAATTCCAGTTGAACTATTCCAAATCCTGAAATATGATGCTGTGAAAGTGCTGCACTCAATATGCCAGCAAACTTGGAAAACTCAGCAGTGGCCACTAGACTGGAAAAGGTCAGTTTTCATTCCAATCCCAAAGAAAGGCAATGCCAAAGAATGCTCAAACTACCGCACAATTGCACTCATCTCACACGCTAGTAAAGTAATGCTCAAAATTCTCCAAGCCAGGCTTCAACAATATGTGAACCATGAACTTCCAGATGTTCAAGCTGGTTTTAGAAAGGGCAGAGGAACCAGAGATCAAATTGCCAACATCCACTGGATCATGGAAAAAGCAAGAGAGTTCCAGAAAAACATCTATTTCTGCTTTATTGACTATGCCAAAGCCTTTGACTGTGTGGATCATAATAAACTGTGGAAAATTCTGAAAGAGATGGGAATACCAGACCACCTGATCTGCCTCTTGAGAAATTTGTATGCAGGTCAGGAAGCAACAGTTAGAACTGGACATGGAACAACAGACTGGTTCCAAATAGGAAAAGGAGTTCGTCAAGGCTGTATATTGTCACCCTGTTTATTTAACTTATATGCAGAGTACATCATTAGAAACACTGGGCTGGAAGAAGCACAAGCTGGAATCAAGATTTCCGGGAGAAATATCAATCACCTCTAATATGCAGATGACACCACCGTTATGGCAGAAAGTGAAGAGGAACTCAGAAGCCTCTTGATGAAAGTGAAAGAGGAGAGTGAAAATTTGGCTGAAAGCTCAACATTTAGAAAATGAAGATCATGGCATCTGGTCCCATCACTTCATGGCAAATAGATGGGGAAACAGTGGAAACAGTGTCAGACTTAATTTTTGGGGGCTCCAAAATCACTACAGATGGTGACTGCAGCCGTGAAATTAAAAGACGCTTACTCCTTGGAAGGAAAGTTATGACCAACCTAGATAGCATATTCAAAAGCAGAGACATTACTTTGCCAAAAAAGGTCCATCTAGTCAAGGCTATGGTTTTTCCTGTGGTCATGTACGGATGTGAGAGTTGGACTGTGAAGAAAGCTGAGCATCGGAGAATTGATGCTTTTGAACTGTGGTGTTGGAGAAGACTCTTGAGAGTCCCTTGGACTGCAAGGAGATCCAAACAGTCCATTCTGAAGGAGATCAGCCCTGGGATTTCTTTGGAAGGAATGATGTTAAGGCTGAAACTCCAGTACTTTGGCCACCTCATGTGAAGAGTTGACTCATTGGAAAAGACTCTGATGCTGGGAGGGATTGGGGGCAGAAGGAGAAGGACGAGAGTTTGAGTGAACTCTGGGAGTTGGTGATGGACAGGGAAGCCTGGCATGCTGCAATTCATGGGGTCACAAAGAGTCGGACACGACTGAGTGACTGAACTGAACTGACCTGAACTGAAGTTGCTAAAATTTGGCTCAGAGATAAAGCAAAGATATAACATGTAGAGTTCAAGCATTAATCTAGAAATTGACTTTTCTCACTCAAACATTTCTCACATAGAACTTCAGAGGCATATATCTTTTTTCCTTTCATCAGGCTGAGATTTTTCAAAAGTGAATCAGTTTGAAAACAATGATATAGAACAAGTTAAACAATAAATAAAAGTTTATTTTACTTTAACCAAATTCATAGTGGTGTAGTGACTCCAGCATTCTTGCCTGGAGAATCCCATGGACAGAGTAGTCTGGCAGGCTACAGTCCATGAAGTCGCAAGAGTCAGACACAAATTAGTGACTAAACCACCACCACCAGTGATGGGGGAGGGAGGACATTTATTAAGTGCTACTGTCTGCCAGAGCTTTATGTATGCTAATTTTCTTATAAAGCATATATTTCTCATTAACAGGAAAAGGGGAAAAATCATTCTATTTTTACGTAGGAAAGCTGAGGATCAGAAAGGGTACCTTGAACAAGATCACACATTTAAAACGAGGCAACCCTAAGAATCAAACCTCCATTTCTCTTTACAAGTTTCAATCTTTTCCCATGACACCATCCTGCTTTTCCTCCATTTTATTGGATTATCTTAGAAAAAAAACATTTGTTTTATATTGTGCATCACAGTTTTAAACGTGTATACAAACATTATCTCCCTTAGTCTTTGTATTACACTGCAAAGGATGTGAGAATCTTTCATCCCTGGTAGCTCACATGGTAAAGAATCTTCCTGCAATGCAGGAAGTCTAGGTTCAATCCCTGGGTGAGGAACATCCCCTGGAGGAGGAAATGACAACCCACTCCAGTATTCTTGCCTGGAAATCCCTTGATCAGAGGAGCCTGGCAGGCTATGGTCCATAGGATCGCAAAGAGTCAGACATGACTGAAGTGACTTAGCAGTAACACTATTTTGAGGGAGGTGATTTCACCCTCCTTTACAGTGGAGGAGGCTCAAGGAGTTATGTGAGTCTAGTCACAGTCTCATGACCAGAAACTAACAGATTTGAAACTAACAGTTATATCTGGTAGGTCTCCTAACTAGACATTCCAAACTCTTTCTCCTCTAGCACTGCTGTCTGGCAAACCCAAGACCACAAGGAATATGCCTTCAGCATTGTGAATCACCAGTGGGCAGTGTGTCTGAACTTGCATCACTGCCTGGTTATTTGAAGTACACTATATACTGGAAAAAGAGCAGTGATCCGTAGAGGAAAGCTAAGGTGCTCATCATGCCAGTGGTTACATTTGTGAGACATTGATAGAGTGTGTGACCTCTTTTGAATGTGAGCCATAAACCCTAAGATAGAATGAAAGGAAATTTGATTCACATATTCATTCACACAAGCATTTAGTAATTTTCCGTAATTTTATGTGTGTATTATCACCTTACATCTTCACCCTGACACCATGAAGCAGGCAGATAGATTATCAGGACTATTAGCCCCAATTTCTAGTTAAAAACTTGAGAGCTGAGTTAAGATGTATAAGGAACCACTGACCAAGGCAGGCCTTAGACCTCACCATGCCCTCTTCAAGATTCATTGGCATGGCCTTCAAGAAGCCCATGAGTTAGCACATCTGGGAAAATGACAGGTGATTTATTGTTTTGTATCTCTGATTCATTCCATTTTATTTTAACATGTTTATTCAATTGGTGTTGGCTCTTGATGTAGGAGATACAAAGATGGATGTATTTTCAGTCCAGATCTCTTCCCTGATAGACAAATTCATATAAAATATAAATCTCTAAAATTACCACAGGAAGACACAAAACTCCTGAGTAGTCCTATACCCTTTAAAAATTATTAATGCATTATATAAAAAATATTTCTTGCAATAAAATACAAACCTAATGATTTTTCAGAGTAGTTTTAGTAACACTCAAAGGAACATCAATATTTTTCAAATTTCAATGTTATTCAAATTCATTATTCAATTTTTCAAATTATCTTCCAGATAGTAGCAAATCTGAAAACTCTCCAATTTATTTTATAATTCCCAAACTAGACAATGACTATAAAAAAAGGAAAAAAAAATTACTGTTTAACTTACATCATAAATACAGATGCAGAGATCTTTGGCAAATTATTTCAGCAAACAATGTATAAAAACTATAATTCTACCAATATCATAATGTCACAGTCATATTGAATTATCCAAGGAAAGCAAATTTGTTCTAATGCTAAAACTATGTGATGATCTTATTAGATGAAGAAAAAAAAAGTAATTCAATAAACTTCAATAACATTCATGGAAAGAAATTCTCAGCAAACTAAGAAAATTCTGTAACCTCATAAGAGGTAGTCCAGAAAATTTCAGCAAATATATTTAATGGTTAAAGATTAAAGCATTCTCCATAAAATCAGAAACAAGATAAGGATACTTAGGGAACCTAATCATCATTGGTTGAAGACAACATTTTGTCCTGTATGGGAAAAAAAAGAAAACAACTCAGATAATCTAAAGATGAATTGCTAGAATTCATAAAGGAGTTTAGCAGAATTGCTGGTCTTAACCTCATTATTTAAAAAATTGAACTCTATATACCTGCAATAAGCATTTTGAAAATGCAATTAAAAAATACCATTTACAATCAACAGTAAATGACTAAGAATAGCCAAAACACTCATGAAGAACAGGGTGGGGAAACATGCCTTATGTGATGTTGTAGAAGCTGTATTAATAGAGACAGTGTACCCGTAGCACAGCACTGGAAGAATAGACCTCTAGAACTGCCTCAAGAGCTGGGAAACCTATCTTTGCATGTATGAAAAGTTAGCATCAGATTGAGCTTACATATTGTGGGAGAAAGGGAATATAGTGCTGAGAAAATTTGTTATGTATATGAAAAAATCTATTTCTCACTTCCACTGCATAATCATAAGGGATTTGATTTAGGTCATACCTGAATGGTCTAGTGGTTTTCCCTACTTTCTTCAATTTAAGTCTGAATTTGGCAATAAGGAGTTCATGGTCTGAGCCGCAGTCAGCTCCTGGTCTTGTCTTTGCTGACTGTATAGAGCTTCTTCATCTTTGGCTGCAAAGAATATAATCAATCTGATTTCGATGTTGACCATCTGGTGATGTCCATGTATAGAGTCTTCTCTTGTGTTTTTGGAAGAGGGTGTTTGTTATGACCAGTGCATTTTTTTGGCAAAACTCTATCAGTCTTTGCCCTGCTTGATTCTGTGTTCCAAGGCCAAATTTGCCTGTTACTCCAGGTGTTTCTTGACTTCCTACTTTTGCATTCCAGTCCCCTATAATGAAAAGGACATCTTTTTTGGGTGTTAGTTCTAAAAGGTCTTGCAGGTCTTCATAGAACCGTTCAACTTCAGCTTCTTCAGCATTACTGGTTGGGGCATAGACTTGGATTACCATGATATTGAATGGTTTGCCTTGGAAACGAACAGAGATCATTCTGTCATCTTTGAGATTGCATCCAAGTACTGCATTTCAGACTCTTTTGTTGACCATGATGGCCACTCCATTTCTTCTGAGGGATTCCTGCCCGCAGTAGTAGATATAATGGTCATCTGAGTTAAATTCACCCATTCCAGTCCATTTGAGTTCGCTGATTCCTAGAATGTCGACATTCACTCTTGCCATCTCTTGTTTGACCACTTCCAATTTGCCTTGATTCATGGACCTGACATTCCAGGTTCCTATACAATATTGCTCTTTACAGCATCAGACCTTGCTTCTATCACCAGTCACATCCACAGCAGGGTATTGTTTTTTCTTCGGCTGCATCCCTTCATTCTTTCTGGAGTTATTTCTCCACTGATCTCCAGTAGCATATTGGGCACCAACTGACCTGGGGAATTTCTCTTTCAGTATCCTATCATTTTGCCTTTTCATACTGTTCATGGGGTTCTCAAGGCAAGAATACTGAAGTGGTTTGCCATTCCCTTCTCCAGTGGACCACATTCTGTCAGATCTCTCCACCATGACCTGCCCATCTTGGGTTGCCCCATGGACATGGCTTAGTTTCATTGAGTTAGACAAGGCTGTGGCTCTAGTGTGATTAGACTGACTAGTTTTCTGTGAGTGTGGTTTCAGTGTGTCTGTTCTCTAATGCCCTTTTGCAACACCTACCATCTTACTTGGGTTTCTCTTACCTTGGGCATGGGGTATCTCTTCAGGGCTGCTCCAGCAAAGCTCAGCCATTGCTCCTTACCTTGGAAGACGGGTATCTCCTCACCACCGCCCTTCTTGACCTTCAATGTGGGATAGCTCCTCTAAGCCCTCTTGCGCCCACACAACCACGGCTCCTTGGACGTGGGGTTGGTCCTCCCGGCCACCGCCCCCGGCCTCCGGCTTGGGGCATGGGGTATCTCCTCCCGGCCGCCGCCCCTGACCTCGGACGCTGGATATCTCCTCTCGTTGCCCCCCTGGCCTCGGACTTGGGGTAACTCCTCTTGGCCGTTCCTGCGCTGTCGCAGTCTGGTACTCTGGGCCGCTGCCCCTGACCTCGGACGTGGGGTAACTCCTCTTGGCCGCCGCCCTTCAGGCATGGGGTCCTTCTGGCTTCTGCCCCTGACTTCGGACATGGGGTGGATCCTCTCAGCCACGCTTAGCACGCCCGTCACAGCCGCCTGTGCTTTAGCACACCCATCGCAGCCCATACAGTGCCCGACAAACTATGGAATGAGGTTCATGACATTGTACAGGAGACAGGGATCAAGACCATCCTCATGGAAAAGGAATGCAAAAAAGCAAAATGGCTGTCTGGGGCTGCTGCTGCTGCTGCTGCTAAGTCGCTTCAGTCATGTCCGACTCTGTGCGAACTGGTAGACAGCAGCCCGCCAGGCTCTGCCGTCCCTGGGATTCCCCAGGCAAGAACACTGGAGTGGGTTGCCATTTCCTTCTCCATTGCGTGAAAGTGAAAAGTGAAAGTGAAGTTGCTCAGTTGCGACCGACTTGTGGTGACCCCATGGACTGTAGCCCACCAGGCTCTTCCATCCATGGGATTTTCTAGGCAAGAGTACTGGAGTGGCTTACCATGGCTGTCTGGGGAGGCCTTACAAATAGCTGTGGAAAGAAGAGAAGTGAAAAGCAAAGGAGAAAAGGAAAGATATAAACATCTGAATGCAGAGTTCCAAGAATAGCAAGAAGAGATAAGAAAGCCTTCTTTAGCGATCAGTGCAAAGAAATAGAGGAAAACAACAGAATGGGAAAGACTAGGGATATCTTCAAGAAAATCAGAGATACCAAAAGAACATTTCATGCAAAGATGGGCTCGATAAAGGACAGAAATGGTATGGACCTAACAGAAGCAGAAGATATTAAGAAGAGATGGCAAGAATACACAGAAGAACTGTACAAAAAAGAGCTTCATGACCCAGATAATCACGATGGTGTGATCACTTACCTAGAGCCAGACATCCTGGAATGAGAAGTCAAGTGGGCCTTAGAAAGCATCACTAAGAACAAAGCTAGTGGAGGTGATGGAATTCCAGTTGAGCTATTCCAAATCCTGAAATATGATGCTGTGAAAGTGCTGCACTCAATATGCCAGCAAACTTGGAAAACTCAGCAGTGGCCACTAGACTGGAAAAGGTCAGTTTTCATTCCAATCCCAAAGAAAGGCAATGCCAAAGAATGCTCAAACTACCGCACAATTGCACTCATCTCACATGCTAGTAAAGTAATGCTCAAAATTCTCCAAGCCAGGCTTCAACAATACGTGAACCATGAACTTCCAGATGTTCAAGCTGGTTTTAGAAAGGGCAGAGGAACCAGAGATCAAATTGCCAACATCCACTGGATCATGGAAAAAGCAAGAGAGTTCCAGAAAAACATCTATTTCTGCTTTATTGACTATGCCAAAGCCTTTGACTGTGTGGATCACAATAAACTGTGAAAATTCTGAAAGAGATGGGAATACCAGACCACCTGATCTGCCTCTTGAGAAATTTGTATGCAGGTCAGGAAGCAACAGTTAGAACTGGACATGGAACAACAGACTGGTTCCAAATAGGAAAAGGAGTACGTCAAGGCTGTATATTGTCACCCTGCTTATTTAACTTCTATGCAGTCAAGGCTGTATATTGTCACCCTGTTTATTTAACTTATATGCAGAGTACATCATGAGAAACACTGGGTTGGAAGAAACACGAGCTGGAATAAAGATTGCCGGGAGAAATATCAATAACCTCAGATAGGCAGATGACACCACCCTTATGGCAGAAAGTGAAGAGGAACTCAAAAGCCTCTTGATGAAAGTGAAAGTGGAAAGTGAAAAAGTTGGCTTAAAGCTCAACATTCAGAAAACGAAGATCATGGCATCCGGTCCCACCACTTCATGGGAAATAGATGAGGAAACAGTGGAAACAGTGTCAGACTTTATTTTTCTGGGCTCCAAAATCACTACCGATGGTGACTGCAGCCATGAAATTAAAAGACGCTTACTCCTTGGAAGGAAAGTTATGACCAACCTAGATAGCATATTCAAAAGCAGAGACATTACTTTGCCAACAAAGGTTCATCTAGTCAAGGCTATGGTTTTTCCTGTGGTCATGTATGGATGTGAGAGTTGGACTGTGAAGAAGGCTGAGTGCCAAAGAATTGATGCTTTTAAACTGTGGTGTTGGAGAAGACTCTTGAGAGTCCCTTGGACTGCAAGGAGATCCAACCAGTCCATTCTAAAGGATACAAGACCAGGAGCTGACTGCGGCTCAGACCATGAACTCCTTATTGCCAAATTCAGACTTAAATTGAAGAAAGTAGTGAAAACCACTAGACCATTCAGGTATGACCTAAATCAAATCCCTTATGATTATACAGTGGAAGTGAGAAATAAATTTAAGGGCCTAGATCTCATAGATAGAGTGCCTGATGAACTATGGAATGAGGTTCGTGACATTGTACAGGCATGGGGGCATAGGGTAGCTCCTCCTGGCCGCCGCCTCTGACCTCGGACACCAGGTAACTCCTCTTGTCACCGCCCCTCACCTCGGACACCGGGTATCTCCTCTCGGCCGCCCCCCCCCTGACCTCGGACGTGGGGTAACTTCTCTTGGCCACCGCCCTTTGGGCATGGGGTCCTCCTGGCTTCTGCCCCTGACCTCGGACGTGGGGTGGCTCCTCTCGGCTGTGCTTGGCCCCCCCGTTGAAGATGCCTGCGCTTACATATGGCTAATTCCCTGGTGGTTCAGACGGTAAAGTGTCTGCCTACAGTGTGGGAGACCTGGGTTCAATTCCTGGGTTGGGAAGATCCCCTGGAGAAAGAAATGGCAGCCTGCCGGGAGCCAGTATGGGAGTTCCCACCCATGACAAGGTCATGTGGGAGAACCCTTACGGGCAAGGCGAGTCAGAGCTCGAGCGCCCCCCCCGGATCTGCCTGAGCGTCCACCCCCAAACCAGAATTTGTCTGTTTTAGTATTTTACGACTTTCACCAACTCCTCTGACATTAACGGGGGCTATCCCTGACCACCTTTCTCTGAAGGAAATCAACTTAAAGCTCTAGTTAATAAGCCTCCTGGGCATAATAGGAGTGTTTAAATCCAAACCCCTCAGATGGCTCTCTAACTTGCCTGACAGGTTTACCTGAACTCCTACAGCTAAGCATAAGATTGTTTACAGTCTCCCAACCGCAAGAGGCACAGGAAGCTTAAGATATTCAAATAGTATAGAGCCTCGCGGGGAGTTAGCAATTGTTAGAATAAAACTAGTAGAAGATTTCATTGTTGAGTCAATGCTTGCTGCCAAGTTTCCACATCCCCTGTATTGTATCCTTGGAAGTGTATTAATTAATATAGTTGGTATATAGAAAAAATAAGTAGTGGCCTTGGTGTTAACTACTTTAGACCCTTAAGGTAATAAATTCTTTCCTTTGTTGTAAGCCCATTGCACCTTTGCCCTATAGGAATGCAACTTTATCTAACACCTTCGGAGGATGGTGCCAAACTTTAAAATAATTACTCTTAGAGAAAATTAGTCTTATGGTTGACAAACCTTTATCAGAGTCATAAAATGTTAACAGGCCTTCTGGCCAGAAGATGATGTAAATCACCTAAACCATTTGTATACGATAAGTTTGCAGAAAAGAAAGCCTGGTCTCGATAAGGATCAAAGACTGCTGAGTTTGCATGATTTCACACCCCCTATTATCCTCTATGTGCAACTTAGGGTATATAAGCTCCCTTTGAAAATAAAGCTACAGGCCTTGCTCAAAGCTTGGTCTCCCCGTGTCGTTCTTTCTTGCTTCCTTTTCTCTCCTTTTCTTTTCTGTTCTTCCTTCAGGACATATAATTGGAGCGCGGGTATCCTCTGAGACCACTTACTTGCCTGGGCTTCTAAGACCCACTCGAGAAAGTGCCTAAGGTGGGGCACCTTCAGCGATTTGAGAGGGCGCCTGTGGCCTCTGTGGTCAGAGCAAACCTAAAATCACGGGTTTTATTGACTTTCCGTGTAAACCAGTTATAATGAGCCTCTAATCTCTCTGCTTTGCTATCCTCTTTCTCTATTCTTAATCGCCAATGCTGTCCTCCCGAGGGAATCCCTGGATCCAACCCGGGGCTGGACCCAGGTAGCAGCTCACTCCACCACTCTTGCCTGGAAAATTCCATGGACTGAGGAGCCTGGTAGGCTACAGTCCATGGGGTTGCAAAGAGTCAGACACGACTGAGCGACTTCACTTCACTTCACTTCACTTCATGGCTAATTCACTTTGCTGTACAGCAGAAAGTAACACAACACTGTAACGCAATTATCCTCCAAGTAAAAATTACTTCTAAAAATATGTGGATAGGAATTTCACAAAGAAGCAGAATTTAGAATTAACATAGAGGAAAAGAAATTCTCAACCTTATCGGTAATCAAAGAAATACAAATTAAAACTTCAATGTAGGGAGGAGGAGCTAAGATGGCAGAGGAGTAGGACGGGGAGAACACTTTCTCCCCCACAAATTCATCAAAAGAACATTTAAACGCTGAGTAAATTCCACAAAACAACTTCTGAAAGCCGGCAGAAGACATCAGGCACCCAGAAAAGCAACCCAAGTCTTCGAAAGGAGGTAGGGAAAAATATAAAAGACAAAAAAAGGGACAAAAGAGGGAGGGATGGAGTTCTGTCCCAGGAAGGGAGTCTTAAAAAGAGAGAAGTTTCCAAACACCAGGAAACCTTCTCACTGCCGAATCTGTGCCGAGCCTTGGAAGCACAGAGGGCAACATAACAGGGAGGAAAAATAAATAATTAAAACCCGCACATTGCGAGCCCTATGGTAACTCCCCCAGCGGAGAAGCAGCGCAGATGCCTGCATACACCATTAGCAAGCGGGGGCTGGGCAGGGAGGCGCGGCGCCGGCTGCATTGCAAGAATCTGGCCTGAATACCCCGAGCACTATCTGAGCGAAATAATTTGGGCTAGCAAACCAGACTGTGGGATATCTACCACGCAAAAAGCCAGCCCTAACCTATGACATCGCCAGGCCCACACATGGAATAAAGGACTGAACAGAGATAGCCGGCGGCAGACCATCCCCCTCCGGTGATAGGCAGCCAGATCCAGAAGGGGACAATCGCAGCCCCAGAGAGACATTATCTATAAAACTGTAAGCAGGCTTCTTTGCTAACTAAAACTTCTTGGGGGTCTGGACGGTCAACATCTGCCTGAGAAGGTGTGTGGGTACACAACTAGATAACCGAGCAGCGGGGAGGCGATAAGTCGCAGCAATCGCGCGCGCAAAACACCTCATCACCTGAGCTGCTCGGATCTGGGAAGGGCACAAAACGCAGGCCCAACTGAGAGTCTGCGCCTCTGAGGACTACCCGAGTGCCTGAACCTGAGCGGCTTGGACCTGGGAAGTACAGGCAGCCCAGGGCGGGCCGCGGATGGTTCGTGGCGGAGCAACCTAGAGCCTGAGCAGCGTGGGCAGAGAGGCTACACGTGCCGTGAACTGGGGGCAGACCCAGTGTGACTGAGGCACTGCGAGCACACACCAGTGTTATTTGTTTGCAGCATCCCTCCCTACCTCCCCTCAGTGCGACTGAACAAGTGAGCCTATAACAACAACAACAAAAAAATTAAGTCTTCTATTATGCCTTTAATTTCCACTTTTATAACCGATTACTTTGCAAAAAAAAAAAAAAGAAGACCCTATTTTTTTTAAAGCAAACTTCATATATATGTTTTTTTAATAATTTTTTTGACCTTTTTTTTTCTTTTTCCTTCTCTTTAACATTGTATTTTTGAAATTCCAAACTCTAGATTTTTAATTTTAGCTTTTTAGTATTTGTTATCAATTTTGTACCTATAGTTTTTTTGTTTGTTTTTATATAATTTCTGTGACCCTTTTTTATTTTTTCTTTTTCTCTGTTTCTTTCTCTTCTTCTTTTAAATAACATTGTATATCTGAAATTCCAAACTCTATTCTAGATTTTTAATTTATGCTTTTTGGTATTTGTTATCAATTTTGTACCTGTATTTTTTTTTTTTTATAATTTATGCGACCTCGTTTGTTCTTTTTTTTTTTTTTTTTCTTAGCGGCTCGGCCGAGCTTCCTGCACCTCCAGCCGGGGAGCGGCCGCAGACACAACAGCCCCGGGAGCGGTGGCGGCGGCGGCCGCGGGGCGAGTGCTCCCGGGAGGCGGGGAGCTGTGGCCGGAGGGGCCCGGCGCGCCGGAGCCTGCGCCGCTGCCGGGGCTGCTGCTGCCCGGCTCGGAGGCGGCGGCGGTGGCGGCGGCGCTGGCCTCTAGCCGGCTCGCTCGCTCCCTCCGCGGCTCTCCGTTTGTTCTTGTTTGTTTGTTTTTTTTCTCTCTCTTTCGTTTTCTTCTTCTTTTTTTAACACTGTATTTTTGAAATTCCAACCTCTACTCTAGATTTTTAACTTTTGCTTTTTGGTATTAGTTATCAATTTTATACCTATATTTTCTTTATAATTTTTGCGACCTTGTTTGTTTTTGTTTGTTCGTTTTTTCTCTCGTTCTTTTCCTTCTTCTTTTCTTTAACATAGTATTTTTGAAATTCTAAACTCTACTCTAGATTTTAAATTTTTGCTTTTATGTATTTGTCACCAATTTTGTACCTTTAAGAACCCAATCTTCAGTACCCATTTTTCACTAGGGAGCGAGATTACTGGCTTAACTGCTGTCTCTCCCTTTGGACTCTCCTTTTTCTCCACTAGGTCACCTGTGTCTCCTCCCTAACCCCTCTCTACTCTACCCAACTCTGTGAATTTCTGTGTGTTCCAGACAGTGGAGAACACTTAGGGAACTGATTACTGGCTGGATCTGTCTCCCTCCTTTTCATTCCCCCCATTTATCCTCCTGGCCACCTATGCCACCTTCTTCCTTCTTCTCTTCTCTGTATAACTCTGTGAACAACTCTGAGCGGTCCAGTTGTGGAGTGCACATAAGGAAGAGATTACTGAATAGCCCACTCTCTCCTCTATTGACTCCACCTCATCTCATTCGGGTCACCTCTAACTCCCTCCTCACTCTTCTCTTCTCCATATAACGCTGTAAACCTCTCTGGGTGAAGCAAGTTTCAGGGCAAGACATACCAAGCAAATTCTCCAGCAGCAAGGAACACAGCCCTGAGCTCCAAGATACAGGCAGCGCAAAGTCATCCCCAAACCATAGATATCCCATAACTCATTACTGGACATTTCATTGCACTCCAGAGAGAAGAAATACAGCTCCACTCACCAGAACACCGACACAAGCTTCCCTAACCAGGAAACCTTGACAAGCCACCTGTACAAACCCACACAGAGCGAGGAAACGCCACAATAAAGAGAACTCCACAAACTGCCAGAATACAGAAAGGACACCCCAAACTCAGCAATTTAAACAAGATGAAGAGACAGAGGAATACCCAGCAGATAAAGGAACAGGATAAAAGCCCACCAAACCAAACTAAAGAGGAAGAGATAGGGAATCTACCTGATAAAGAATTCCGAATAATGATAGTGAAATTGATCCAAAATCTTGAAATCAAAATGGAATCACAGATAAATAGCTTGGAGACTAAGATCGAGAAGATGCAAGAAAGGTTTAACAAGGACCTAGAAGAAATAAAAGAGAGTCAATATAAAATGAATAATGCAATAAATGAAATTAAAAACACTCTGGAGGCAACAAATAGTAGAATAACAGAGGCAGAAGATAGGATTAGTGAATTAGAAGATAGAATGGTAGAAATAAATGAATCAGAGAGGATAAAAGAAAAACGAATTAAAAGAAATGAGGACAATCTCAGAGACCTCCAGGACAATATTAAACGCTACAACATTCGGATCATAGGGGTCCCAGAAGAAGAAGACAAAAAGAAAGACCATGAGAAAATACTTGAGGAGATAATAGTTGAAAACTTCCCTAAAATGGGGAAGGAAATAATCACCCAAGTCCAAGAAACCCAGAGAGTCCCAAACAGGATAAACCCAAGGCGAAACACCCCAAGACACATATTAATCAAATTAACAAAGATCAAACACAAAGAACAAATATTAAAAGCAGCAAGGGAAAAACAACAAATCACACACAAGGGAATTCCCATTAGGGTAACAGCTGATCTTTCAATAGAAACTCTTCAAGCCAGGAGGGAATGGCAAGACATACTTAAAGTGATGAAAGAAAATAACCTACAGCCCAGATTATTGTGCCCAGCAAGGATCTCATTCAAATATGAAGGAGAAATCAAAAGCTTCTCAGACAAGCAAAAGTTGAGAGAATTCAGCACCACCAAACCAGCTCTCCAACAAATACTAAAGGATATTCCCTAGACAGGAAACACAAAAACAGTGTATAAACTCAAAACCAAAACAATAAAGTAAATGGCAATGGGATCATACTTATCAGTAATTACCTTAAATGTAAATGGGTTGAATGCCCCAACCAAAAGACAAAGACTGGCTGAATGGATACAAAAACAAGACCCCTACATATGTTGTCTACAAGAGACCCACCTCAAAACAGGGGACACATACAGACTGAAAGTGAAGGGCTGGAAAAAGATTTTCCATGCAAATAGGGACCAAAATAAAGCAGGAGTAGCAATACTTATATCAGATAAAATAGACTTTAAAACAAAGGCTGTGAAAAGAGACAAAGATGGTCACTACCTAATGATCAAAGGATCAATCCAAGAAGAAGATATAACAATTATAAATATATATGCACCCAACACGGGAGCACCGCAATATGTAAGACAAATGCTAACAAGTATGAAAGGAGAAATTAACAATAACACAATAATAGCGGGAGACTTTAATACCCCACTCACACCTATGGATAGATCAACTAAACAGAAAATTAGCAAGGAAACACAAACTTTAAACGATACAATAGACCAGTTAGACCTAATTGATATCTATAGGACATTTCATCCCAAAACAATGAATTACACCTTTTTCTCAAGCGCACATGGAACCTTTTCCAGGATAGATCACATCCTGGGCCATAAATCTAGCCTTGGTAAATTCAAAAAAATAGAAATCATTCCAAGCATCTTTTCTGACCACAATGCAGTAAGATTAGATCTCAATTACAGGAGAAAAACTATTAAAAATTCCAACATATGGAGGCTGAACAACCAACAAATCACAGAAGAAATCAAAAAAGAAATCAAAATTTGCATAGAAACTAATGAAAATGAAAACACAACAACTCAAAACCTGTGGGACACTTTAAAAGCAGTCCTAAGGGGAAAGTTCATAGCAATACAGGCATACCTAAAGAAACAAGAAAAAAGTCAAATAAATAACCTAACCCTACACCTAAAGCAACTAGAAAAGGAAGAAATGAAGAACCCCAGGGTTAGTAGAAGGAAAGAAAAAGAGACACTGATGTATAGAACAGTCTTATGGACTCTGTGGGAGAGGGAGAGAGTGGGAAGATTTGGGAGAATGGCAATGAAACATGTAAAATATCATGTAGGAAACGAGTTGCCAGTCCAGGTTCGATGCACGATGCTGGATGCTTGGGGCTGGTGCACTGGGACGGCCCAGAGGGATGGTATGGGGAGGGAGGAGGGAGGAGGGTTCGGGATGGGGAACACATGTATACCTGTGGCGGATTCATTTTGATATTTGGCAAAACTAATACAAGTATGTAAAGTTAAAAAATAAAATAAAATTAGAAAAAAAAAATTAGGGCAGAAATAAATGCAAAAGAAACAAAAGAGACCATAGCAAAAATCAACAAAGCCAAAAGCTGGTTCTTTGAAAGGATAAATAAAATTGACAAACCATTAGCCAGACTCATCAAGAAACAAAGGGAGAAAAATCAAATCAATAAAATTAGAAATGAAAATGGAGAGATCACAACAGACAACACAGAAATACAAAGGATCATAAGAGACTACTATCAACAATTATATGCCAATAAAATGGACAATGTGGAAGAAATGGACAAATTCTTAGAAAAGTACAACTTTCCAAAACTCGACCAGGAAGAAATAGAAAATCTTAACAGACCCATCACAAGCACAGAAATTGAAACTGTAATCAAAAATCTTCCAGCAAACAAAAGCCCAGGTCCAGACGGCTTCACAGCTGAATTCTACCAAAAATTTAGAGAAGAGCTAACACCTATCCTGCTCAAACTCTTCCAGAAAATTGCAGAGGAAGGTAAACTTCCAAACTCATTCTATGAGGCCACCATCACCCTAATACCAAAACCTGACAAAGATCCCACAAAAAAAGAAAACTACAGGCCAATATCACTGATGAACATAGACGCAAAAATCCTTAACAAAATTCTAGCAATCAGAATCCAACAACACATTAAAAAGATCATACACCATGACCAAGTGGGCTTTATCCCAGGGATGCAAGGATTCTTCAATATCCGCAAATCAATCAATGTTATACACCACATTAACAAATTGAAAAACAAAAACCATATGATTATCTCAATAGATGCAGAGAAAGCCTTTGACAAAATTCAACATCCATTTATGATAAGAACTCTCCAGAAAGCAGGAATAGAAGGAATATACCTCAACATAATAAAAGCTATATATGACAAACCCACAGCAAACATTATCCTCAATGGTGAAAAATTGAAAGCATTTCCTCTAAAGTCAGGAACAAGACAAGGGTGCCCACTTTCACCATTACTATTCAACATAGTTTTGGAAGTTTTGGCCACAGCAATCAGAGCAGAAAAAGAAATAAAAGGAATCCAAATTGGAAAAGAAGAAGTAAAACTCTCACTGTTTGCAGATGACGTGATCCTTTACATAGAAAACCCTAAAGACTCCACCAGAAAATTACTAGAACTAATCAATGATTATAGTAAAGTTGCAGGATATAAAATCAACACACAAAAATCCCTTGCATTCCTATACACTAATAATGAGAAAACTGAAAGAGAAATTAAGGAAACAATTCCATTCACCATTGCAACAGAAAGAATAAAATACTTAGGAATATATCTACCTAAAGAAATTAAAGACCTATATATAGAAAACTATAAAACACTGGTGAAAGAAACCAAAGAGGACACTAATAGATGGAGAAATATACCATGTTCATGGATTGGAAGAATCAATATAGTGAAAATGAGTATACTACCCAAAGCAATTTATAGATTCAATGCAATCCCTATCAAGCTACCAATGGTATTCTTCACAGAGCTAGAACAAATAATTTCACAATTTGTATGGAAATACAAAAAACCTCGAATAGCCAAAGCGATCCTGAGAAAGAAGAATGGAACTGGAGGAATCAACCTACCTGACTTCAGGCTCTATTACAAAGCCACAGTTATCAAGACAGTATGGTACTGGCACAGAGACAGAAATATTGATCAATGGAACAAAATAGTAAGCCCAGAGATAAATCCACGCACCTATGGACACCTTATCTTTGACAAAGGAGGCAAGAATATACAGTGGATTAAAGACAATCTCTTTAACAAGTGGTGCTGGGAAATCTGGTCAACCACTTGTAAAAGAATGAAACTAGAACACTTTCTAACACCTTACACAAAAATAAACTCAAAATGGATTAAAGATCTCAACCTAAGACCAGAAACTATAAAACTCCTAGAGGAGAACATAGGCAAAACACTCTCCGACATACATCATAGCAGGATCCTCTATGACCCACCTCCCAGAATATTGGAAATAAAAGCAAAGATAAACAAATGGGACCTAATTAACCTTAAAAGCTTCTGCACAACAAAGGAAACTATTAGCAAGGTGAAAAGGCAGCCTTCAGAATGGGAGAAAATAATAGCAAATGAAGCAACGGACAAACAACTAATCTCAAAAATATACAAGCAACTCCTACAGCTCAACTCCAGAAAAATAAATGACCCAATCAAAAAATGGGCGAAAGAACTAAATAGACATTTCTCCAAAGAAGACATACAGATGGCTCACAAACGCATGAAAAGATGCTCAATATCACTCATTATCAGAGAAATGCAAATCAAAACCACTATGAGGTACCATTTCACGCCAGTCAGAATGGCTGCGATCCAAAAGTCTACAAGCAATAAATGCTGGAGAGGGTGTGGAGAAAAAGGAACCCTCTTACACTGTTGGTGGGAATGCAAACTAGTACAGCCACTATGGAGAACAGTGTGGAGATTCCTTAAAAAACTGGAAATAGAACTGCCTTATGATCCAGCAATCCCACTGCTGGGCAAACACACTGAGGAAACCAGAATTGAAAGAGACACGTGTACCCCAATGTTCATTGCAGCACTGTTTATAATAGCCAGGACATGGAAGCAACCTAGATGTCCATCAGCAGATGAATGGATAAGAAAGCTGTGGTACATATACACAATGGAGTATTACTCAGCCATTAAAAAGAATACATTTTAATCAGTTCTAATGAGATGGATGAAACTGGAACCTATTATACAGAGTGAAGTAAGCCAGAAAGAAAAACACCAATACAGTATACTAACACATATATATGGAATTTAGAAAGATGGTAACAATAACCCTGTGTACGAGACTGCAAAAGAGACACCGATGTATAGATCAGTCTTATGGACTCTGTGGGAGAGGGAGAGGGTGGGAAGATTTGGCAGAATAGCGTTGAAACATGTATAATATCATGTATGAAATGAGTCGCCAGTCCAGGTTTGATGCACAGCACTGGATGCTTGGGGCTGGTGCACTGGAAGACCCGGAGGGAGGGTGGGGGAGGGAGGAGGGAGGAGGGTTCAGGATGGGGAGTGCAGGTATACCTGTGGTGGATTCATTTCGATATTTGGCAAAACTAATACAATATTGTAAAGTTTAAAAATAAAATAAAATTTAAAAAAAAAGTGAAAAAAAATAAAATTAAATTAAAAAAAAACTTCAATGTAATATTGCTTTATACCCCCAGAGAGGTACACACTCAAATGTCTAATAATACTAAGTGTTGATCAACACTACAGCAGTCGGTGCTTACAGTCACTGCTGCTGGGGTGTTAACTGCTTTGCAAAGCAATTTAGTAATGCTTGAAATATTTGAAGATGAGCATCCTCTAAAGATCCAGATATTTCTATTTTAGGCATGTGTTCTAAAGAAACCATTGTACTCATGCACATATAGGAGACTATTCATAGTAATATTGTTCCTTATAACCCCAAATTACAGAAAAAAAAAATCTGTTTCCTTCTATGTGAGCTGACTATATGAGTTGTAATATATTATACCACAGACTGCTTGTGACAGTAAAAGAAAGAATGAATGAATGGTATCTGTAGGCTTCAAAAATGGGTGGACTTCACAACTATAACAGTAAACAGAGAAAGTAAGTCATAGATACATATGGAATATTTCTATTTATGTAAATTCTGAAATTTGCAAGACTAACCATGTTGTTTCAAGATGCACAGAGATGAGTTATAGGAAAAACAATGGAAGGACAATTACAAAAGCTCCCAGACTTCATTATTCCTGAAGAGTTAAGGGAGAGACAGACAGGAGAAAAACTGGTTATTCACAATGTTCTGTTTCAATGTTGTGTGGTGGGTGTGTGCATGTTTTACTGTATTATTCTTTAGACCTTACATTGTGTACTTGGGCTCTGTGTTAGTTGCTCAGTTGTGTCTGACTCTTTGCGACCCCATGGACCCACCAGGCTCCTCTGTGCATGGGATTCTCCGGGCAAGAATACTGGAGTGGGTTGCCATGCTCTCCTCTGGGGGATCTTCTCCACCCAGAAATTGAACCCGTGCCTCCTGCATTGCAGGCAGAGTCTTTACTGCTAAGCCACAGGGAAAGCCTAGAGAAGGGTGTAAGGAATTATAAATAAGCCTGCAAACTGACATGACCATTTTGGCTTTTCAGCCATCATCCCAAAAGCTGTGGCTTTGGTGACAGTGAAAAACATGGACACGATTTTAAGGTTTTATTTATATTTCTGTCTATAGAGTGTGAGTGGCAGGCTTAAATCTCCATGGGGACAAAACCCATCACTGAGGGACAAGGAGGGGCAAGGACAAGGATGTCTGAATGGCAGGTCCCCTCTCTGCCTGAGGAGATGTTGGCACCTCAAGCTGAGTGTGGTTCCTCAGGCCATTCCAGTCACCTGCTGACAAAATTAGCTTTTTTTCCAGTAAAGTCGAAAACTCACATTTTATGTGAAACCCTCCAACTTTTAAACCTTGACAGTTAATTCAAATACTTAAGAATAAACCCTCCAGAACCATTGACTATGTCTGGAAGCTGCCCTAATGTGTGACCCACTAGTTTGCAGTCTCAGCCCAGAAGCCAGCATGGTGTCCCGCCCTCAGTAGTGAACATCCAGGAAGTATTTGCTCAGGTGAAGAATGACATGATGTCTTGTTTTCTCTGACAGTATCTGAGGAGACGCTCTGAGAGTGACATTAAACATTGGCTGCAGACTCTTTTCTGTTCTTCCCATCGAGAGGTCAGGTCTACATCCCCTCCTTGTAATACCAGGGGAGTTCTGGGGCTGCTGGATCAATCGACAATGGTAGAAGTGACCCTGTACTGCCCTTCAGTTCAGTCGCTCAGTCATGTCCGACTCTTTGCGACCCCATGAATCGCAGCACGCCAGGCCTCCCTGTCCATCACCAACTCCCGGAGTTCACTCAAACTCACGTCCATCGAGTCAGTGATGCCATCCAGCCATCTCATCCTCTGTCGTCCCCTTCTCCTCCTGCCCCCAATTCCTCCCAGCATCAGAGTCTTTTCCAATGAAAAGACTCAGCTCAGCTCTTCGCATGAAGTGGCCGAAGTACTGGAGTTTCAGCTTTAGCATCATTCCCTCCAAAGAAATCCCAGGGCTGATCTCCTTCAGAATGGACTGGTTGGATCTCCTTGCAGTCCAAGGGACTCTCAAGAGTCTTCTCCAACACCACAGTTCAAAAGCATCAATTCTTCAGCGTTCAGCCTTCTTCACAGTCCAACTCTCACATCCATACATGACCGCAGGAAAAACCGTAGCCTTGACTAGATGGATCTTTGTTGGCAAAGTAATGTCTCTGCTTTTGAATATGCTATCTAGGTTGTCCATAACTTTCCTTCCAAGGAGTAAGCGTCTTTTAATTTCATGGCTGCAGTCACCATCTGCAGTGATTTTGGAGCCCCCAAAAATAAAGTCTGACACTGTTTCCACTGTTTCCCCATCTATTTCCCATGAAGTGATGGGACTGGATGCCATGATCTTAGTTTTCTGAATATTGAGCTTTAAGCCAACTTTTTCACTCTCCACTTTCACTTTCATCAAGAGGCTTTTTAGTTCCTCTTCACTTTCTGCCATAAGGGTGGTGTCATCTGCCTATCTGAGGTTATTGATATTTCTCCCCGCAATCTTGATTCCAGCTTGTGTTTCTTCCAGTCCAGCGTTTCTCATGATGTACTCTGCATACAAGTTAAATAAGCAGGGTGACAATATACAGCCTTGACGTACTCCTTTTCCTATTTGGAGCCAGTCTGTTGTTCCATGTCCAGTTCTAACTGTTGCTTCCTGACCTGCATACAAATTTCTCAAGAGGCAGATCAGGTGGTCTGGTATTCCCATCTCTTTCAGAATTTTCCACAGTTTATTGTGATCCACACAGTCAAAGGCTTTGGCATAGTCAATAAAGTAGAAATAGATGTTTTTCTGGAACTCTCTTGCTTTTCCCATGATCCAGCGGATGTTGGCAATTTGATCTCTGAGGGATTCCTGCCCGCAGTAGTAGATATAATGGTCATCTGAGTTAAATTCACCCATTCCAGTCCATTTGAGTTCGCTGATTCCTAGAATGTCGACATCCACTCTTGCCATCTCTTGTTTGACCATTTCCAATTTGCCTTGATTCATGGACCTGACATTCCAGGTTCCTATGCAATATTGCTCTTTACAGCATTGGACCTTGCTTCTAACACCAGTTATCGGATCTTGCTTCTATCACCAGTCACATTCACAGCTGGGTATTCTTTTTACTTTGGCTCCATCCCTTCATTCTTTCTGGAGTTATTTCTCCACTGATAGATTTCTTTTTTTTTTTTTTTCTGAAGTTATTTCTCCACTGATCTCCAGTAGCATATTGGGCACCTACTGACCTGGGGAGTTCCTCTTTCCGTATCCTATCATTTTGCCTTTTCATACTGTTCATGGGGTTCTCAAGGCAAGAATACTGAAGTGGTTTGCCATTCCCTTCTCCAGTGGACCACATACTGCCCTTGGAAACCATCAACTTCCTCTTCCTGTCTTTTGGAGCACTTGCTCTGAGGGAAGCCAGCCATAGAAAGCATCTGACTTCTCTGAGTTGGCCATCCTGGAAAAACCATGCAAAGATGCTCTAATTGGCCATCCCAGCTGAGCTTAGCAGACATCCTTGCCATGGTGCCAGCCATGTGATTGATGCTGCCTTCAACACCCTGACCAGCCCATCTACCAAAGGAAACCCGCCCCCCCCTCCCGCCTGCAGTAAGTGCACTTTGTTGTTGCTGTTCAGTCACTATGTCCGACTCTTTGCAACCCCACGGACTGCAGCATGCCAGGTTTCCCTGTCCTTCACTATCTCCTGGAGTTTGCTCAAACTTATGTCCATTGAATCGATGATGCTGTCCAGCCATCTCATCCTCTGTCACCACCTTCTCCTCCCGCCCTTAATCTTTCCCAGCATCAAGGTCTTTTCCAATAAGTTGACTCTTTGCATGAGGTGGCCTAAGTATTGGAGCTTTAGCTTCACCATCAGGCGTTCCAACTGATAGCTTACTGTGAATGGTATTGGATTCATGATCTCTGGAGAAGAAGATTTAGCTTCGGGACCAGGGACCAGTCTTGATCACTCAAGAGATTTTGTGTATCTGAGTTTTATTAAAGTGAAAAAGGACAGAGAAAGCTTCTGACAGAGGCATCAGAAGGGGGATGGAGGGTCTTATCTAGGCTGTATATACTTTTACCAGACCCACTCCCACAACATACATCTTAAATTAACAAGATTAGAGCTAACAATAGAAAGGTCTTACCAAACCCACTCCCACAACATAGGTCTTAAGCTAACAAGATTAGTTAGAAAACCTTCTTGTTAAGGAGAAGCATGAGCAAGATACATTGTTATACTGACTAAAACAAAGCAATGTAGGGAAAAAAGTTTGTCTTTTTCTCCTCCTTGAGAGCCTCAGACCCCTTTCTCCTTTTCGAGGGCCCTGGACCCCTTTCTCCTCCTCAGTGACCCTGGACTTCTAACCAACCTTCCTAGGAATTGACTCTCTCACAATGAATATCAGGTTTGATTTCCTTTAAGACCGTGTACTTACTTTACACTACAAGGAATATAGGGTTTATGCAACTGAGCCTGTGTGAATTCCTGACCCTCAAAATTGTGAGATATAATAAAATGATTGCTGTATTAAGTCACTAAGTGTTGAGGTAGTGTGTTATGCATTAATAAATAATTAAAAACTCTAAACCTCTTAATTTAGTTTCTAATTAATCCAACCATAAATCCTTGCCTGCTGTGGGCTTCCTTGTGGTTTGCCTTCAAGGAGGAGAAAGATGATATCTTTTTAAAATTTTTATTGGGTTATAGTTGATTAACAATGTTCTGTTAGTTAAAAGTGATTCTGCTATGTATATACATATATTCATTCTTTTTCCAATTCTTTTCTCCTATATATTATCACAGAATACTGAGTAGAGTTCCTTGTGCTATACAGTAGGTCCTTGTTGATTAGAAGATTTCTTATAAATATATATATATAGTATCTCCAGGGAAAAGAGGCCTGGACAAATGTGTAAGAAGAGAACAATCACCAAAGAATAGTATCTTTGAGATTAGGTTGAGAAACCAAACATCTAGTCAAGGCTATGGTTTTTCCAGTGGTCATGTATGGATGTGAGAGTTGGACTGTGAAGAAAGCTGAGTGCCAAGAATTGATGCTTTTGAAGTGTGGTGTTGGAGAAGACTCTTGAGAGTCCCTTGGACTGCAAGGAGATCCAACCAGTCCATTCTGAAGGAGATCAGCTCTGGGATTTCTTTGGAGGGAATGATGCTGAAGCTGAAACTCCAATACTTTGGCCACCTCATTCGAAGAGTTGACTCATTGGAAAAGACTCTGATGCTGGGAGGGATTCAGGGCAGTAGGATAAGGGGATGGCAGAGGATGAGATGGCTGGATGGCATCACCGACTCGATGGATGTGAGTTTGAGTGAACTCCGGGAGTTGGTGATGGACAGGGAGGCCTGGCGTGCTGCAATTCATGGGGTCGCAAAGAGTCGGACATGACTGAGTGACTGAACTGAACTGAACTGAGAAACCGAAGCCCAAATCGTATATAGGATTGCTATACTAATCATTTGACCATAAAGAATATATTTAAGGGTTTGTGGGTTATTTGTATGTGTGTGCTCAGTCCCTCAGTTGTGTTTGATTCTTTGCAGCCCCACTGACTGTAGCCTGCCAGGTTCCTCTGTGGGTTACTTACTGAATTTTAAAACTCTGCTCTCTAGGGTAATCAGGGAACTTGTTTGAACAGCTACACTTTGCTAGGAGATATGAGGGATTCAGATACATGCATGATCAGTGAGTGAGGAAAGTACAGATTTTGTGCAATAGGGCTAAAGCCATTCTATAACCTAGCTGTCATCAATCAAGAATATTGATGGCAGCAGAGCTGGAATAATGCTTTAAGAGCCTCACAGTGCAGGAGATATTCTGATCCCCTCTGAGAGGGGCAGCTGCTTCATTTCCAAGAAAAAGTATGAGAGGTTTGGAGTGCAACACATTCCCTATAAAGAATGGGATGCCCAAGAGAGAAGTCTAGAGGAATCTTATCTGCTTGAAAAAATTAGTGGAGCTCTGAGACAAAACCTTGGACTGGCCTTTTAAGGATCCTGGTACTGAAGGTCCCAGAACAGTGAGGTTTAAACTTTATGCACAGTATATAAGCTTTGTCAGAAGTTAAGATGATAAAAACAAACTGTATCATCTTAATACTGTTCCTGATGGGCAGGGCAGGCACCTACCTGGAAGATGAAGGAGTGATTCCTGGATTCTGTGAGGGACAAGGTTGGTCAGTGGTGAGCAGGGCTTTCTGTAGGCACTAGAGGATGCCATGTACATGGTTCTTCAAGTACTCCTCAGGGAGCACTCCCAAGTTGGTACTATAGGGTGCTGGGATATTAAGTATAACAAAATAAGTTTGATTATATGATAAGTAGGTACTAGGAACAACATAAATATAAAGCCCGTGTGGTAGGGTGTCTTGGAAAAGATGGGATATCAGGGAGGAATGCAGCTTTCATCTATCTGAGCAGAAGCACCCCTTCAGCATCTCCTGTAGCTTAAATTGCCAAGATTCAACATTATCTATATCAGCCATGACAGCAGCTTCTACAGAATGGGGCTGCCTG
Source organism: Bos grunniens (assembly GCF_055505025.1). Lineage (NCBI taxonomy): Eukaryota > Metazoa > Chordata > Mammalia > Artiodactyla > Bovidae > Bos > Bos grunniens. The sequence continues at coordinate 55,552,060 of NC_141180.1, forward strand.
AAGTTGAGCAAAGATCCACATGGATAATGGAGAAGAGGAACTCAAGGACTTTCAAGAGCATGTCCCAGTTTCCTCAGGCAGATCCAGTGACATTCAGCATCTCTCATGTAAAAGGCACTGTCCTAAGTACTTAAGACATAGAATGAGCAATAAAACCCTTACCCTCAAGAGGCTGGGAGTCTAGTTCAAGGAAAGTTCACCCAGATCATTTTGATGTTATGCAGTAAGTGTTGTAAGACGGAGAGATCCCAGATGTCTCAGGGATACAAAAAAGAAGCACTTAATCCAGTTTGAGGTTTAGGTCAAGAGGGGATAGAGCTGAGAATGACTGAACAGAGTTTTGAAAGACATTCGCAGAAGCTGGCGAAGCATAGAGCTGCTAAGAGTGTTTCTTGCAGAGGACACAGTATTAGCAAAGCTACTGAGGTGTGAAATAGTGCTGCATGGGAGATGAAATAAAAACTGCTTCTGCAGAGTGTAAAGTTCAAGGTCAGTTGAAGAAGACCAGTGGGAGATTAGGCTCACAAGTTTAGGAGAATCTGGCTATCCTGGGGTCAGTGACATGGATGGATTTGTACTTCATATAGAATATTCTGATGATGGTGCATGCAATTGATTTGTGGGGGCAGAGGACACAGGATTGAAAGTGGGAGATAAATAGAAAGCTATTTGCATAGTCCCAGCAGATTTAAAAGACCCAATCAGGGAAAGGGTAATTGATAGAAAGAAGGAAAAAATTAATAGTGTAATCAGTAGGCAAAATTGACCAGACTCATGATTATTCATTTTAAGGAAGAAGAAGAGGTTAAGTGTGACCCCCAGATTACTGGCTTGGACAGCTCTGTGATGGTAGTGTCATTGATCCAACGGGGAGTGGTTACAGGAGGAGAAATGGGCTGTGGTAAGCTTGGTAAGGTGCAGTTTTAAGGTGTCAGCAATTACACTGGGGGAAGCTCAGAATTTTTTTATTTGAATTATGGTTTTAATTGGTACCTTTAACCCTGGTCATCTTTTCCCACTCCAGAAGAGCCTGGGAAATTAAGGATTACATAATGTTATAAGATTTTTAAAAAATAGAGTAATAGACCTCTCCTATTAGGAAGTTAGCCATCCCATCATATATAAAATGGATAACCAACAAGGTCCTACTGTATAGCACAGCACATTCTACTCGTTATTTTGTAATAACCTACAAGGGAAAAAAATCTCAAGAGGAATACACATACATACACACACATACACATACACACACACTCACACACATGTGCGTGTGTGCTCAGTCACGTCCAACTCCTTTGGACTGTAGCCTGCCAGGCTCCTCTGTCCATGAAATTTTTCAGGCAAGAATACTGGAGTGGGTTGCCATTTCCTCCTCCAGGGGATCTTCTATACCCAGGGATCAAACACACGTCTCCTGCGTATTCTGCATTGGCAGGCAAATTCGAATCACTTTTCTGAATACCTGAAACTAACATAATATTGTCAATCAACTATACTTCAAAAATAATTTTTTAAAAGGAATTTAGCCATTTTTCAATGTCCTGGAAGCACACTGGTAGTTTACATGTCACATAGAGCAGAGAATCTGGAATGCTACTCAGTGACAATAAATAAATGCATTTTCTCCCTTCTCTAAATACAACAATATCTCTGAAGAGCCAATGCCATAAAAATCCAAGTATTAGAACTCACAAGTTTTGAAACTGTGAGATGCTATGTTCAAGTGGAGTCTCACGAAATTCCTTGATGCTCTTCCTTGGAGTCTCTATTTACTCTTGTTCTAGCTGATGGTTGTTACCAATATAACTCTATACACTTGAAAGGAAGAACCAAGCATATGGCCAGCAGCAAGATGTGATGGGGAGTTAGCTTAAAGCTGGAAAAAGCAGCCAAGAAATGGAAATTCCAGTGCAGGGGCTAGGAGCTGCATGTAGTAATAAGCTTTGAACACAGAACTGAAATTGACAGTGGTGACCCTGTATGATCAAGACATGGTCAATTGTGCTTCATGTCTTTGTCTGTTAAAACAGTGATCACAGGTGTATTTCAGACAGATGTCCATTAAAGACTGGGCTGGGCCCATCACCGAGGGTACCTGGCCGTCTCATCTTTGTGAAGCTGCTTCACTCAGTCTGTTTGAGTGGGGACAATTGTTGCCAGATAAAATATAGGACATGCATGCATGCCAAGTTGCTTCAGGTGTGTTTGACTCTGTGACTCAATGGACTGTAGCCCGCCAGGCTCCTCTGTCAATGGGATTCTCCAGGCAAGAATACTGGAATGGGTTGCCATACCCTCCTCCAGGGGATCTTCCCAACTGAGGGATCAAACCCAGATCTCTTAGGTCTCCTGCATTGACAGGCAGGTTCTTCACCACTAGCACCACCTGGGAAACCTAAAATATAGGACACCTGGATATATTCATATTTCAGATAAATGGTAAGTATTTTTAGTATAAGTAAGTCCCAAATATTGCATCCTGCATTTTTATTTGCTAAATCTTGACACCTTAGTAGGGGATAGTTTAATGTAGACAAGTTCTGAAGCACAAGATCTTGCCTTCTCCCCCACCAAGAGATTACACAAACAAACAAACAAATAAACAAAGCTGACTATACTAGGAACAGAAACTATAATCAAGGGGATGGGGTCCATTCTCCTTTTTCAGTCAGTTCCTTGCCTTCATTAATTCCCTTTGTGCCGTATGGTCAATTCCATGACCCAAGGTAGCCCATGCAGCTCTTTATTTCTGGCAACAAAAGAGACTCATGAATGCCTACAGATAAAACCAGTTTTGGTGCTGGAGGGAGCAAACACTCCACAGTAGGAAAATTATTCCTGGAAACAAAAACAAGTACTTTCCACTGATAGATAAGCCTTTAATATGTTAGCTTTTTATTACGTTTGCTTTTCTTTATGTTTAAAAAGGGGGCCAGATGTGTTGGAGCCTAACAGGTGGCCCAAAAGAAGTCAGTGTACTCGGCCTTCCTTCTATCTTCTGCCATCTACCCCCTGATTCTTTGAAGAAACTTTATGATTAGAAAATTGAGGCTACACTTCCATGAAATGGTGATTTCTATTGGCTCTCCCTTCGTCTGCTTGGGCTGTTGTAACAAAATGCCATAGACTGGGTAGTTTCAACAACAGAAATCTATTTCTCCCACAGTTCTGAAGACTAGGCATCCATAATCAAGGAACCAGCCTGGCAGGGTTCTGGTGAGGTGCCTTCCTGACTTGTAGGCAGCTATTCTCTCCTTTTGTCCTCAAATAGTGAGGGCAATGGGGGCAGGGGTGCTCTGGCATCTCTTTCTCTTCTTATGAGGGCACTAATCCCAACATGAGAGCCCATCCTCATGACACCATCTAAACCTATTGTCTCCCAGAGACCCCACCTCCAAATACCATCACATTGGGGGTTGGGGTAAGTTGTTCTCCTGCGTGCTCAGTCCCTATGTCATGTCTGACTCTTTTCAGACCTTTGGACTGTAGCCCTTCATGCTCCTCTGTACATGGGACTTCCCAAGGCATGAATACTGGAGTGAATTGCCATTTCCTTCTTCAGAGGATCTTCCTGACCCAGGGATCGAACCCATGTCACTGGCATTGCAGGCAGATTCTTTACCACTGACCTACCAGGAAAGCCCTTCATTTTGTGGGTTATCAGAATTAAATGGTCGCTAAGTGTTCTACTGGAAAATAGAAACAAAATGAAAACCATACTGTATGTAAGGCAATATGCTAAAAGTTTCATTGTTATCTCTGTTTCCTATGAATGAAAATGAAGCCCAGAGAAGTAAAGTAACAGTCCCAAGGTCCCGCAGTTAGTGAGAAGCATATTGAAGATCAAAGCCCAGGTCTGTGTGATGTCAAAGTTCATGTTGTAACAAACCCTGTTCAGAACCTAGTACATAATAGGTGCTCACTTCAGGCTAGTTCATTCACCTTGTTCATTTATTCATGTCACACCCATTTTATCCTAGTTTGTGCTAGATTATTATATGTTAAACTAATAGTCTGAGTGGGCTTCAGGCTATGATGCAGAGAACATTGGATTGGGGGTTTGACAGAAGGTTATTGATGTTGGTCCATGAGAGATTGAAATGACCTCACAAAAACTGGAGACATGGGTGACTTATAAGGATACCAGGAAATCACTGATCTAGTCCTCTGTGCCAGTTGAAGACTTGGCCAGGACTTTGGCAGGGTGGCTCTCTTTGTTCTGCCTATCCCCCAAGCATGGTGTGACAACAGCTGGCCTTACCTAGATAGTGATGGTGGTTTGGATGCTTCTGTTTGTAAGTTAATATATGCTACCTGAACCCTTGGTTTTACAAAGTGAGTCTGCTCTAGAGCCCCACCGTTTGTAATGTATGTTTAAGATGACCTTCATGGTTCTCACCTGGGGGTGATTTTGGTGATGTCTGGAGATATTTTTGGTTATGGTGACTGGTAGGGGACAGAGAGAGAGGGATAGAGAGCAGGGGTTCTGCTAAATATCCTGCAATGTACAGAATGACTCCTACTGAGAATTATTAAGCCCCAGATGTCCCTGATGCTGAGGTTGAGAAACTCCGTTTTACACTGGAAGTGGTGAACTCCCAGCTGCCTCTTCTCATCTCTGGTTCTGGACATCTGTAGGTGGCTTCTACTTCTAATTATTTCTGGGTTTTCGCTTCTGCTTTTGGTCTGTGGATATGCTTGTCTTATTTTAAAGCACAACTATGTTTTTCAAGAAGAGATTTCAATATTTTAACTACTATACTGTGTGTTTGGCAGAGGAAGGATAACATATTCTTCAGAGTAAAAGAATCTTCACTCTGGTTTATCGTACTTCAATCTGTGAGTTTCATTAGTTTGATTTGACCTTTTAGATATATATCCCCTAGCATACAGTAAAAATAAATGTAAATTTCAGAAAGTGTAAGGCTGATGGCCATGTCCCTGATGACGATAAATTCAGCAAAATGGGTGCCATCCTGAGTGTGAAACTTCTTGGGGATCAAGCCAACACTCTCCAAGTGAAACTCCTTTATGACTGTGTACCATGTGCTTTAGTGTGGTTGCAACTGGTTCTAAACCAGTTTACCAGTGACCCTGGTGTGACCTTTACCTAATCACATTTTTTCTCTTAAGCTTTCATCTCATTATGTGCAAAATAAAGGAACTGGACCAAATGATCTCTTGTTGTTGTTCAGTCGCTCGGCCATGTCTGACTCTTTGTGACCCCATGGACTGCAGCATGCCAGCTTTCCCTGTCCTCTTTACCATCTCCCAGAGCTTGCTCAAACTCATGTCCATTGAGTTAGTGATCCAACCAACCATCTTGTCCTCTGTTGTCCCCTTCTCTTCCTGCCTTCAATCTTTCCCAGCGTCAGTGTCTTTTCTAACGAGTCAGCTCTTCACATTAAGTGGCCAAAGTGTTGGAGCTTCAGCTTCAGCATTAGTCCTTCTAATGAATATTCAGGGTTGATTTCCTCTAGGATTGACTGGTTTGATCTCCCTGTAGCCCAGGGAATTTTCAAGAGTCTTCTCCAACACCACAATTTGAAAGCATCAGTTCTTCGATGCTCAGCCTTCTTTACGGTCCAACTCTCACATCTATACAAGACTACTGGAACAACCATAGCTTTGACTATATGAACCTTTGTTGGCAAAGTAATGTTCTAAGATTCTAGGGTTCATGCCTCAACTGTGATTTATATAATGTAGGGCTAATTCTTTGCAGTTTATATCAGAATGCCACAGTTAATATGTAAGTGTTTATGGTAGAAGAACTTTTCATGAATGACTGTCCTTCCATGATCTGCTCTTTATGGGACACAGATCAAGCATAAGTGGCAGCATGACATGGTTAGTTTCTTAACCTCCTTCTTATATATCTGATCTACAAAAAAGAGATAATAGGACAAAAAAGAGATAATAGTTCTACTAAAGAATCTGCCTGCAGTGCAGGAGACCCTGGTTCAATTCCTGAGTCTGGAAGATACACTGGAGAAGGGATAGACTGCCCACTCCAGTATTCTTGGACTTCCCTGGTGGCTCAGCTGGTAAAGAATCAGCCTGCAATGAGGGAGACCTGGGTTTGATCCCTGGATTGGGAAAATCCATTGGAGAAGGGAAAGGCTACCCATTCCAGTATTCTGGCCTGGAGAATTCCATGGACTATATAGTCCATGGGGGTCACAAAGAGTGGGACATGATTGAGCAATTTTCACTTCACTTCACCTTTTATGACTTTCACTTCACTTCATCTCTTATGATTGCTTTAAGAATTAAGAACAAATTTACACAGTAAATAGTCAACAGATATCAGTGTATAAGATTTCTAAAATGATCCTATGAATCTATGAAAATATGCATGGACTGTTAGCCATTACATAGATCAAAGAACACATTGCTTTGAATACTTCTTTGACTTTTCCTCCAGTTGTTTGTCACCACTCCCTCAAAAAAGTACACAGATTTGGTGCTAATAGGCTCTAAGAAGGCAGAGAAATTGCAAATATGAGTCTCCAATTCTCCTTCAGCTGGAAGATATCAACTCAAACCCTTTATCTAGACTTTAAAAGAGTTTATCATCTTTGTTATGTGTGTGTTCTGACACATAAGAGAGAGTACTCCATTTTGGCTGGGTTTAAGGAAAAGAACTTCAAGTCAATGTGCAGAGGAAAGCTTTGATTCACTCTAAATCTAAATCCAAACACACAAACCCCATTTGCAAGCTGGAACCTGAGTGAAATCCTTTGAGGCTGGCCTGTCTCTAATTAGCAGTGTTTAGCCCCTGTGCATAGCTAGGAACAGCCAGAGTGGCTTGTGCCATTGACAAGATAAGGACTTGTCCAGGAAAAAAAAAAATGCATTTGCTCTCACAAGAAATGTGTGCCCCACCTTCCCCCACTTCGCTGTTCAATTACTTTGGAGAATATGGGAGGAAAAGAAGATATTTTAGATGGTGGAACTATGAATCCGAGAGAGGGGACATGTTTTTAATGAAGAGGACAATAAAAATGGGAAATGAACTTAGTCAACTGTAGCTACTCCTAAAAATTCCTGATGCAAAATTAAGTAGGTTCCCGGTAAAGGAGCCTAAGGGAGAGAGGGAAGGAAAATGCAGTGTCTGATAAAAGAGGAAGTCTTTTGGTACTTGTACAGGTTTAAAGGCAAAGATACAGGACTTTCATGGTTAGTAGTGAGACAGATTCTGGAGAAAACCTTCATGTCCACAGAGAAACACACCCCTTACACCAGTTAGCCTTTGTAGTATTACAAAACACCCCCAAATATAAAGACTTAAACAATGATTTATGTAAGATAAGACTCAAGACTATATTGTACAATGTGGGGAATATAGCCAATTTTTAAAATAATTGGAATTATTTCAATTATTGGAAATGGAAAGTAGCCTTTAAATGGAAAGTAGCCTTTAAAAATCATATAAAAGTAATGCTCAGTCACTTCAGTCATGTCTGACTTTTTGTGACCCTGTGGACTGTAGCCCACCAAGCTTCTCTGTTCACGGGATTTTCCAGGCAAAAATACTGGAGTGAGTTGTTGTGCCCTCTTCCAAGGGATCTTCCCAACCTAGGGATAGAATCTGCATCTCTTGTGTCTCTTGCATTGGCAGGCAAGTTCTTGACCACTAGTGCCACTGGGGAAGCCCATAAAAAATATAAAAATTAAATAAAAATAAAGTTAGTAATAACAGATTTATTATTTCTCATGATTTTTGGGGTTGTTGAGCTCAGCTTGGTTGTTATTCTGCTGGTCTTATCTGTGGTCACTCATGTGGCTGTAATCACGTAGCAACTTAACTGGGTCTGAAGCATTTAAGATAACCTCATTCACCTGTCTGGAACCTTGATGCTAGTTGTCAGGCTCATTCTTTTTCTTGATGATTCTCATCATGCAATAGTTTATCTTGGGCTTCCTTACATAGTAATGAGAAATCCAAGAGGGTAAAATGGAAGGTGCAAGTCCCCTTAAGTCTTATTGGACAATGTCATGCAGTTTCACTTCTGGTGCATTCTATTGGTCAAAGCAAGTCATGAGGTCAGGTGAAAAGGGTAAGAAAATGACTCTGTCTCTTGATGGAAGGAGTGACAGACTCATAATGGACATGGGGAGACAGGATGTATTTGGAACCATTATTATAACAATCCACACACTTTTACCCCCAGGTATGAAGCTGGGAAAATTTATGTGCCTATTATGACATTCTCACAGTAGAAAATGTCAGCCAAGTGACCCCAGCCAAGAAGGTTGGAGTCAGCCTTAAGCACTAGCTGACCTTCAAGGAGTGTTATCTCTATTCTTTCTGCCAAATACTGCTGCTCTGGATTGAGTGGTGGATGGATTTTCCCTTTAAGATTTGTGATTCTTTCAGGTTTACGCTGAGTCCCACTCATCATTCTTGGAGTAAAAAAAAAAAAAAAACAACAGTTTCGTACGGCTTTTTGGTGTGAAGGTACATGACACTGAAATGCATAAAGGAGCTCTTTATTATTTCCCCAGTAACTTTTCTTTTATTTCTATATTACGTATAATCTAATATGCAACTTCATTTCCTTTTTCATTTTCCTCAGAGAAAATGTAATGTAAGGACAAAAGAGTCCCATTGATTGATGTTCAACTTGGGTGGGACAGGCTTTACCAAGAAAAAAATTTGCACAGAGAAAAACACATGGAATAGAGATGCTGAGAATCCTCCTCCCAAAAGTAAAATGGGAAGAAATGAGCTATGGATGTCATCTAGTTTATTCTTTGCAAATTTGACAATCACATAATTTAGTCCTCCCTTACTGGGGCAGAATAAATAAACCTGACTAAAAGTTTCACAGGAGTGGAGCTCCCTCCGCTTAGAAGGAAATATTAAAAAAATGGGGAAGTTTTTCTCCATACTTTGGCCCATTTAAGTTTTCTTGGAATATTATTGAAAGAAGTCAATTTGATAGGTTTGCTCAAAATAAGGATACCTGAAGATGCTTTTTTGGGATTTTCCCACTGGTCTAGCAGTAAAGAAGCCACCTGCAATGCAGGAAACAGGGATTCAATCTCTGGGTTGGGAAGATCCCTCTGGAGGAGGGCATGGCAACCCATTCCAGTATTCTTGCCTGGAGAATCCCATGGAGAAAGAAGCCTGGTGGGCCACAGTCCATAGGATTGCAAAAAGTCAGACATGACTGAAGCGACTTAGCACAGATGCACAAAAATGTTCTGGTTCAAGGCCAGATGGCAAAGACCTTGTATATCATTCTGGATAGGCTGGCAGTGCTCAAAGAAACACTACTGATAAGGATTCTAGATTATGTCTTGGTTGAGGACAGTGAGGGGAGGAGAGAGGGCTGTGGTAATGTATAACAATAAAATCTGCACTGGCCAAAGGAATGGGAACGGTGTCCGGTTTTCCGTGTTTGTTCATCCTGGCACAGATCATAAAATATCCTCCCCTACCTGCGCCTGGTGCCCTTTTACTAACTTTTAAATTATGATCACTTTCAATCATTTATTTTATGAGTGTTACTTTCAAATGTGAACCTATAAAGTAACTCTGTGTCAGTCTCGAATAGAGCATTTTGGGTTACAGATAGAGTATCTATGCCTTTTCACCTTCAATAGTGCACCACTGGTCCTTTGTACACACACTTACAAGTTGCCAGCCTTTTCGTGTACAATGCAACAGAGAGACAGGAAGCTGAGTGAGCCCAGGAAACTAACAGAACTAAAAAGGTCTGAATTGGTTCTCCCTTACCCATAACCTGGATAAATGCTATGGCTTTGTGCCTTTCCCTCCAGCCAGGATTATTCTGTTGGAAGGATTTTATTTGTAAACCTCTGCTAGGAGCTCTTAGCTGAAACACTGGTCTGTCTGGTCTTGATGGCCTGGTCAGATAGCCCAAGCTCCCGCCACACAAGGAAGTAAGTCACAAGGATGTGAACATTTCTGTGGCATCCAGCAATCTTTGTTCTGCACTCTAGGCTGAGTCTAGGCTGACATTTCTTGTACAACCTGCTAAGGGGGAAACAGCCAGTGGTTTAGCCCCTGTGAACAGTTTGTTGTTTATCCAGTATGTAAATGTTTTTATTCAAATTCCACAGCTTCTCCAACTTTAGCACACATGGGAGTCAAACAAGGACTTAATTTATAACAAACCTTGATTCTGATCCTGTAGGTCCGCAGTGGTGCCTGAGATTTCTGCTTGACTCACAGTCTCTAGTTCTTGAGCCTCTCTTGGAAAAGCAAGGCTATTTAGACAACAGGAGAGAATTGGTTTTTTCAAAGAGTCTCTTCCATTCACAAAATTCTTTACACTCATTCAACTTGAGACACTGCAGACTTTCTCTTGGATGGTAGGTGCTAAAAAAACTAAAATCTGTCTGAAGCAAAAGGTACATTGGTGTCTGGGAGACATTTGAATAGGAGGCAAATAGGTACAGATGGGCGGAGAAGGCAATGGCACCCCACTCCAGTACTCTTGCCTGGAAAATCCCATGGACAGAGGAGCCTGGTAGGCTGCAGTCCATGGGGTCGCTAAGAGTCGGACACGACTGAGCAACTTCACTTTCACTTTTCACTTTGATGCATTGGAGAAGGAAATGGTAACCCACTCCAGTGTTCTCACCTGGAGAATCCCAGGGATGGGGGAGCCTGGTGGGCTGCCGTCTATGGGGTCGCACAGAATCTGACACGACTGACGCGACTTAGCAGCAGCAGCAGCAGCCAGCAGGTGCAGATGGGAGAAGTGTTATTCTTTGAGGAAATACAGGGTTCTTAGCTGGACAGCTCAGGAGCGGGTAAATGAATGGTCCCCATCAAGACATATGGAGGAACTGGAATCCACTCAAGTATTCTTGCCTGGGAAATCCCACGGATGGAGGAGTTTGCTGGGCTACTGTTCATGGGGTCACAGAAGACTCAGGCATAACTTAGTGACTGAGCATATCAAGAGATAAATGTCAGGAAGCATGGAAACTCCTTACCATTTCTTGTCTATTATTTAATCCACCACAGCTAGTTACTTGCTAAGAAGGAGCAGTATTTATTTAAGAAATTTGTAGACACATCTTTCTTTATCAGTGAGGCTTAAAAAGAGTTTGTTTCATGAGTATAAATGTCTTTGGCTCTACCAAGAAAATTATTTTATTTATTTATTGCTGGGAAAGGGAGTGCATGTGCCTCCAGGATCCTCTATCCAAGGGATTCTCCAGGTGAGAATGCTGGAGTAGGTTGCTATGACCCCCTCCAGGATATCTTCCTGACCCAGGGATCAAACCACATCTTTTATGTCTCCTGCATTGGCAGGCAGGTTCTTAATCACTAGCACCCACCTGGGAAGCCCTGGGAAGGGAGAGGAGATGCTATATTTGTGTGTTGCTGAAACAACCAGTTGGAAAATGAACAAATAAAATAACACAAACAAGTTGATTGTCTCTATGAGAGAAAACCTAATTTGACTGCTTTTTGTTTACTTACTTTTGGCAAAAATTAATTTTGGCTTTGGTATGCTAATGTTAAGCTTTGGTCTCTTCCTCCCAACCCCAACACATGCAATTAAAATGGCACAGTTTTTGCTACTTCTTTTTTTCCATCGGCTATTTTAAAATTTGGGAAAATCATAAAAGTAATTTCAAAGAAGAAACGACTGCACTCACTAAGCACTCACTTCAATTTCTTCTTCTTCATTACCAGCTTAACATTATTGTTAGCATCTTAGATGATTATTAATGTCTCTGTTTTTACTTCCCTGCATTGTACTAGCAGAGAAGTTCTAAGGCATATTCCTGTAAACTTCAGGTGTGTTCTATGAATTAAATAATTTCCCTATTCTTTTACACCATCATTACAGAGAAACCTGCAATTCTTTCTACTTCTTAAAGTTTATGTTACAGATCTTCTGTTTCCCAAACTCAATCTTGTCAAGTATTAATAATTAATGATCTATAAACCAATGCTTTTGAACTGTGGTGTTGGAGAAGACTCTTGAGAGTCCCTTGGACTGCAAGGAGATCCAGTCAGTCCATCCTAAAGGAGATCAGTCCTGGGTGTTCATTGGAAGGACTGATATTGAGGCTGAAACTCCAATACTTTGGCCACCTGATGCGAGGAGCTGACTCATTTGAAAAGACCCTGATGCTGCGAAAGATTGAAGGCAGGAGGAGAAGGGGATGACAGAGGATGAGATGGTTGGATGGTATCACCGACTCGATGGACATGGGTTTGGGTGGACTCTGGGAGTTGGTGATGGACAGGGAGACCTGGCATGCTGAGGTTCATGGGGTCGCAAAGAGTCAGACATGACTGAGTGACTGAACTAAACTGAACTGAACTGAAACCAATACTTTGTGTGGAATGTGTCACTGTGGACTAACAAAATCCTGCATAAAAGTCTTTGGTCATTTGAGTTGCCGTTCTTGCAGTAATTTGTTTTCAAAGTTTCCATTTTCATATTCTAGGTTAGCCTGAAGGGAGGCTGGAGGTTTCAAAATATGTCCACACATACCTTGATAATCCTGCCTTAAACAGATGGAGGCTGATCTTTCCCCTTCACCCCATGGGTTCAGCTTTAGTGATTCATTTGTAATGAACAGAATATTCTAGAAGCAATGGAGTGTGCCCCTGGGACTAGATTATAAGAAGCATTATGGTCTCCTTGCTGTCTGTCTTTTGGTCATTCACTCTAGGGGAAAGCAGCTGCCATGTTGTAAAGACACTCAAGCAGCCCTATTGAAAGATTCATATGGTGAGGAACTAAGACCATGTATCAAGAGCAATGAGGAATGTAGGCGTCCTGCCAACAACTATGTGAGCCATTTTGTAAGTGGACCCTCCAGCCCCAGATGTGCCTTCAGATGACTGTAACCTTGGCCAACAACTTGATTGCAGCCTCATGAGGGACGTCAGGTGAAAATCATCCAGCTCCCGAATTCTTGACCCATAGATACTCTGCGGAATAATATATATGTACTGTTTAAGCCACTAAATTTTGGAGTGATTTGTTATGCAAGAGTAGACAACTAACACAGGAAATATATCTGTTTTACCAAAGACATATCTACTGAGAATTGACAGTACCCCCAAATATTTCCTTAAGGAAACTGGGCATGTCAAGAATGAATATGCAAAGAGCTCTATGTCAAGACTAAAGAAAGCAAAGGAATGGAACCAGAATTGTTGAAGATAAGAGTTCAGTAAAAAGTCCATTTCCCTTAATAATCATAAGCCATTAACTGTGATGCAATTTCTGGCATCACTCAGGACTGGATGTGTGATGAGAATGGTAAGAAGTTGGGAGGCTGAGTTTAGGGGAGAAAGTGTGAGGAGAGCTCTGGACACTTATATAATGTGTTGACTTCATGGAATAAAAATGAAATTGCACTCTCACCCCCCATCTTTTCCTCATTTATACTATCAAGTCCAGTGTGGTTTGAGTGTGTTGCTCTATTCAATTTACATTAGTTCACAAAGCAATAAACAGGGCCAAGACTGCTGTGAGCACAAAGGTTTCATACTAAGCACTTTTTTTTTCTCTCGGTGTCAGAAATGTCTCACCATACAAGTTGATCCTGCTGAGTTCAAGTTTAAGAACATTTGTATTAGCAAGTCCTTCTGTGCATTCCATCTCTTTTCATTAGAAGGAGCTTGGTGCCCTGCATGTGCAATTTTTCCGAGGGGAGGCTAGAGCTCTGGCAACAATCCAAAAATACTAATCACCTTCTGTTTGGTTCTGTCAGAGCCAACCAATTTTTCCTTCTTGTTATTTTCTCTTTCTCACATTTGGAATGACACAACTTGGGCCAGTTTTCACAGTGCTGAACCTCATGGACATATTATATAGGTGGAGACATAGAGCTCTGGGTTTCGTTGTTTAACCTGTTTTCATTTAGAGTAATAGAATGTTAATTCCGAGAATGTCTAAGAAATCACTTGGTCTAGTCGTTGGCAGACTGAGTCCCACAGAGCCTTAAGGCTCCTTAGGAGCGCTCTGAAGTCACTCTGATTTTATCTTTTTCCATTTACTTGTGTTCTGGCAACATTTATTTAAACATGTAGTTGTAAGCCTTTGATCCAGTCTATTGTCCTTGCATTTAAGATGCTTAAACTGAGGTTCAGAGAGATAAATGGATTTGTGCAAAATCATATAGTTTGATTGGTTGGTTAGAAATGAGTCTCCAATCCCGTGCCATCTTCTAAATATCAGAGTAAATGTTACACTCAGGGACCTTTAGGTAGAGCTGATTCTGAATGTGAACTAGAAGGATGTGGCCTATTTGAAATATCCTTCATCTCTCCCTTCTCTCCAGTCACTGACTTCCTTCATCATTGGAAAGATACTTTTATCTTGGCTAGATTTTTCATTACTACTGCCCTCTAGCATTTTACATATCTAGTCAAATGAATACTTTTCTTTAAGAACTATTGCACTTTAGATAGAAAGTCACAGATCGATTTTACTATACTTTATAAATGAAAGTCATGGATAGATTCTCAAAGTTACAGATTAGACCTTATATTCTATAATTGAAAAAGGCCACTAAGATAATTCTGAATTATTAAAAATGTAATTTCTCCACCCCCCACCCCCAAGTCCTGTTTTACCTAGGCTGTACATGGACAGTGTAAGAGGAACACAGTAGGTGGCTCCCTTGAGCAGGAGTGAACAACTTCGGTCCACTGTGCTTTCGGTAGCTCCTGAGTTCAAGATGACACCTGTGGTTTTCACATGGGGATCTCTGGCTGCCCTAGAGGCTGATTAACCAAAGGGAATAGTGTAAGGCATTCCATCCTCTCCAGTCCTGTCTAGCAGTGATTCAGAACTCAGTGACTATGGAAAGCCCTTGTATGTGGAACTTCAGTTTGAAACCTTCCATAAAGTTTTCAAGGAATCAATTCAATTGTACAGCAGGCAGTTATTAAAGTTGCTCCTAATTTTTCTATGTGAAGAAGCATGTTCAACTTTGGTTGTATCTTGGATCAAGGTTATGTTTGCGGGCTAACCAGATAAAAAGAGGTAGTGTTTTCTCAACTTGTTAGCCCCTCAAGTTCTCCAGTTTCCTCCCTCTCAATCCATTTTTTTAAACTTTTAGTTTTACATAGGAGTATAGTTGATTAACAATGTCGTGGTAGTTTCAGGGGCACAGCAAAGTGATTCGGTTATACATACACACTTCTCTACTCTTTTTCAAATTCTTTTTGCATTTATGTAATACGGAGCAGAGTCTTTTCCATGTTATGTGATATGGAGCAGAGTCCCCAGTTGGTCCTTGTGGGTCATCCATTTAAAATAGAGCAGTGTGTACATGTCAGTCCCAGACTCCCTGACTATCTCTCCTCCCACCCTTCCCCTCTGGCAGCAATAAATTCAATCTCTAAGTCTGTAAGTCTGTTTCTGTTTTGTAAATAATTTTAATTTTATCATTTTTTTTAAGATTCCACATATAAGAAATAGTTTAAAAATAAAATAAAATTAGAAAAAAAAAAAGAAGAGATTTAGTGATGGAAACAGAAAAAAAAAAAAAAGAAATATCATATATATTTGTCTTTCTCTGTCTGACTTACTTCTCTCAGTATGACCGATCTATTTTGATATTTGTAAACAACTGAGAGGGCTTCCCAGGTGGCCCAGTCCTAAAGAATCTGCCTGCCAAGCAGGAGATATGGGTTCGATCCCTGGGTCAGGAACATTCCCTGGAGAAAGAAATGGCAACCCACTCCAGTACTCTTACCTGGCAAATCTCATGGACAGAGAAGCCTGCTGGCTGTACTCCATGGGGTCGCAAAAAGTCAGACATGACTTAGCGACTAAACAACAGCAGAAAATGTTCTTTCTGTGAACTCAAGTTGGCAAAAAATGTCATCAGTGAAAGTATTCTCACCTAATAAAAATGAAATCAAATATTGGATATACTGTAGTCTTTCTTAGTCTGTGAAAAGACTTAATCATGAAATTCTTGATCTACTTATCATCAGTACAGAAAATTGAGTGAAAATTGAATTATATTCTAATTGAATACTTCCTAAAGTTCTTGGAATGATTTTTAATCTTGTTAATTTGATCAGTGACTGTTATGACCCAGTAATCATGTATTTTTATGTGAATTTTTATGTGAATAAAATAATAAATTAATTTTTTTCAAGTGTCATTGTATTTATTTAGCAATTTGATTACTAGGTACTCCAAATAAATTAATACAGATGGTTTAATAAAAACAAAAAAGGGAAAGCTATCAGGTCTTACAAAATACTGTGCAACTAACAAAATATCCATAGTTGCTACTATATATTGAATGCATGTCATGTACTAATGGAGAAGGCAATGGCACCCCACTCCAGTACTCTTGCCTGGAAAATCCCATGGGCAGAGGAGCCTGGTAGGCTGCAGTCCCTGGGGTCTCGAAGAGTCGGACACGACTGAGTGACTTCACTTTCACTTTTCACTTTCGTGCATTGGAGAAGGAAATGGCAACCCACTCCAGTGTTCTTGCCTGGAGAATCCCAGGGACGGGGGGAGCCTGGTGGGTTGCCGTCTATGGGGTCGCACACAGTCGGACACGACTGAAGCGACTTAGCAGCAGCAGCAGAATGTACTAATTTCTGTATTAACAGTGCCTGGCATACTTTAATAATAGGATGCATATATCCTAAATACACTAATTCTCCCAGTAGGCCTGTGAGATAGGTATCATTGAGCACCATTTTACATATGAGAAAACCCACAGATGTGAATCTCCTGATGTCACTATTTAAGGAGTTATAAGAGGCAGAAGCACAAGTTGTCTCCAAATCAGTACTTTTAACCACTCTCTGGTACCACTTTTCTATAGAGTATTGGGTGTTAGTAATCAAAGTATACTAGCTTATTTTTTAATCACATTCAAGTGAAAAAAATGTATGGTCTATCATTCATAAAACATGTAACATGGGCTTTCCCTTTCTAGGAAAAGGAAGGATTTTTGGTATGATGGGAAGATACCTGACTCACTCATTCTACTTTCCATTGAACCAGCTATGATAATTCAGATGTCAAGTTCAACACTCAGAAACTAAGGCTATTGGCCAATATTTGCTAATCTCTGGAAAGAATAACCTGTTAAGAAATACTCAGTGACAGGGGGCTTCCCTGGTGATCCAGTGTTTAAGAGTCTGTGCTTCTACTGCAGGAGGCATGGATTTGATCTCTGATAGGGAACTAAGATCCTGCACACCTCGCAGTGTGGCCAAAACTGTTCTTTTTAAAAAGAAATATTCAGTGACAGAATAAATCTTCAGCTTCTAATATTCAAGGATGAACAAACAGAAAGATACAATGAAATTAACGAGAAATGGTCTAATAGTTCAGAAGTCTATACTACATGAGAAAAATGCTGTGTGAGAAAAAACATAGGTAGAGAAAAAAGAAGAAAAATAAGCTAGATGTTCTCTTTATAGTCTTGATAAATATGAGAAGCATGGGCTTGTGAAACAGGGTTGAGAAATGAGATAAAAGTGTTCTTATGGAGTGCCAGCAGACATGAAAAAAGATCTGACAGAAGTGAGAAGAGAATTCTGGGAACTTAAAAATGCAATAGCAGAAGTAAAATATGCTTTGAAGATAAGAAATAGAATTGATACTGCAGAAATTCAACTCAATGATGTAGAAGATGAACTGTATCTCTTTATGAATGCTGAAGTAATATTTTTTTTAAATGAGGGAGAGGAGGTTGATATGGAGAACAGAAACTAATTTTACATACACAACTTTCAGAAGAGACCAAAACAAAGGAAGGAATAAAAGAATATACAAAGTAAGACACTTTCCTGAGCTAAAATCATCACCATCATCCTTATCTTCAACCTCAACCTCATCATCATCACTACCTACCAGCACATCATTACAATCATGTGAGTTGTGATTCAAAGAGCTTGACATTTTTCAGGGTGAATTATTCATAAAGTATTACATTGTTGCAACATTTTATTTTAGAGAATTAAAAACTGTAGTTCAACAAGGGAAAAAACTCATTGTGCCCTTAGATTATTTTTCATAGTACCTTATTAAAAAAATTCACCAGACAGTTTTAAAAATGTGGAGTTTTAATGAAAAATTTTGATCCAAGAATTCTGCAGTAGACAAGAGATTGCTTTCTAACATGTTGTTCATGCTTAAAGGCAAAAACATAGGCGTTTTTAGTTATGGAAAGATTTAAAAGAAAAATAGCACTTTTGTAACTTCTAGCAACTGTGCCTGAAGACATATGACAGCTGCCCAAAAGATGAATCAGTTTTACCTGAGAATGAACACATTTAATCATTAAAGAACTATAGAGTTCAAAATACAGCACAAAATGTTAACTAGAAATAATTGTTATAACTATAATTATAAAATTAAACACAAATGTAACATGATGTAAAAATTCAATAAAAATAAAATTTTGATTTCACAAACTATACTTACAAGGATTGGAAAATGAGGATTAAAAGTATTTTAATTTCTTTTATTATATAGAAAGTCATTGCAGGGTACTTAATTTATACCTAAAAATTGCAATTTCAAATACACCTTTGAAAAATTTGAAGTGTATGGAAAGACATATTAATTAAGAATATATTCAGTTGCAGGTACACAATAGCCAACTAATAGTAGCTTCAATTGGAGAGGGCAATGGCAAGCAACTCCAAAACTCTTGCCTGGAAAATCCCATGGATGGAGGAGCCTGGTAGGCTGCAGTCCATGGGGTCATGAAGAGTGGGTCACTTACTGAGCGACTTCACTTTCACTTTTCACTTTCATTCATTGGAGAAGGAAATGGCAACCCACTCCAGTGTTCTTGTCTGGAGAATCCCAGGGACGGCGGAGCCTGGTCGGCTACCGTCTATGGGGTCGCACAGAGTTGGACATGGCTGAAGTGACTTAGCTTAACAGTAGCTTCAATTACAGTTATTTAAAAATTTTTTCCATTATCAAGACTTACAGAGGTAGATAGTTTTTTGTGTTGTTTCAGTGAGTAAATAATGTTGGGAGATATATCTCCAAGTCTTGGGCCTTCCCTCGTGCTCACAAGATGACTGCTGTGACAGCAGCCTGCTGACCGCATCCACGTAGGAGGAAGGAGAAAGGGAAAGTCAGTCACTCTAATAGGCTTCTGCTTATCTCATTGGCCAGAACTCTATTGAATGGCTTGCTGAACTTCTACTCATGCCCAGCAAATGTTAAATAAATATTTGCTAAATGGCTACATGAATAAAATATAGTATCTGAGGTTAAGACAAGTATATATTTTAATAAGTTAAAGACTGTTAAAATGAGCTGAAAAATAAAAGTACATCTAAAATAAAAGGACAAAGACATAAATAAAAGTAAAATTGTTATAGGAAAATTTTCTACACCCCTCTCATATTTTGAAAGATTAGAGAACCAAAAATCAAGGACAAAGACAGATAATGTCATTTCAGTTCAGTTCAGTTCAGTTCAGTCACTCAGTCGTGTCCAACTGATTGTGACCCCGTGAACTGCAGCACGCCAGGCCTCCCTGTCCATCACCAACTCCCAGAGTTCACTCAAACTCACGTCCATCGAGTCAGTGATGCCATCCAGCCATCTCATCCTCTGTCGTCCCCTTCTCCTCCTGCCCCCAAGCCCTCCCAGCATCAGAGTCTTTTCCAATGAGTCAACTCTTTGCATGAGGTGGCCAAAGTACTGGAGTTTCAGCTTTAACATCATTCCGTCCAAAGAACAGAGTTAAATAATAAGATTATCTAACAAGAATGAATTAATACATATTAAAAATAGAATACACATTTAAAATATTCACAAAGCATATAAAATTGAAGAATACAATGAAAACCTCAGTAGATTTCAAAATACAGATATAGAATAATTACATTTTCTGACACCTTTGACTTTTGATCAAATAATTTAAACAAAAATATTAAAATAATTAAAACAAATAATTAAAACAAAAATTGCATGATAATTTCTTAACTACTGAACTAAAGAAAAAAATAAAATTATGTCTATAGGTCATGAAATAATACTGAGAAAATATTAAATTGTGGTATGAGGCTAGAATTATACTTATGGTCAAATTCAGTATTTTATGTGCTTTTATGATTAAGCAGAAAAGGAAGACAGTGACTTTTGCATTTCAAAACAAACATACAAATTTAAGTAAAGTAGGGAGGAATAATAAAAATAAAAACAGATACTAAAAAGTTGATGAACAGAAGCATAATAATTGGCATTGGTTAAAAAGTTCGAGGGTCAATCTATTTAAAAATACTTATAAAATAGATCAAGAATAGTAAAGGGAAAATGAGAGGGTACTCAAAAATAAAACTGAGAAATAAGAAATGGGCTATATAATAGACCTTCTCTATAAAATAGAGAAGAAATTTATTAGAGTTTTCTTTGTACAACTCTATGGCAATAAGTTTGAAAATCTGGATTATCTAAATTGAAAATGTAATTGACTCCATATGATTTAAAAAAAGGATGGAAGACTAAATAGAAAAATAGCTTTGGAAGAAAGTAAATGCGGTATAAAGAATTATTTCCACAAAGACTTATTTTACTGGTATTTTTTTCCACAAATTGTCAAGATATTGATAATTCTGATACTACATGAAAATTATAGAAATCACAGATCATAGATTTCTTTCAGAAATAGAAAATCATAGAATGCAAATAATTTATTGTTCTAGGTTAACGTTGCTGTAATATCCAAATGAGGTAAAACAGAGCAGCATAGGTATAGAACTGAGATTTTTTTAATGTGTTTCTTGGCTACCTTCGTACATTATTGGGAATGTGTGTAAAAACTTCAGATTCCGAGGCTCCACTACTCACAGATCAGAGTCGTTAATTATGGGGCCAAGGAATATAGATTTTTTAATATTATTATCAATTTAATATAGTAAAGTATAGTATATAGCAGAAAATGAATTTTGAAACTCTTAGAAAATCTTTGCTTGCATTACATTTTAATAGAAGTGGCATTCAAACAGGTTCAAACAGTACAGAGAGTATAATGAAAAGTGTCCTTGACACTATCCCTCTGTACCATCTTGTTTAAATTCAGTCCCCAAAGGTAACATTCTAGTATGAAAAATGAAAATTATGTACACACAGTATCTATCTTTATCCATCTTTCAATATATCTACAAGATTGTCCAGACTATGTTCACTTCTCTGCAACTTGCTTTCTTTCATTTAATAATTTATATTGAAAATTTTCTGTATCAGCACACACAGATCAATCTATTTTTTTAATGGCAATATATTATTCTGTCAAAAACGCTTATACCCAGTCAGTCAGTTCAGTCGCTCAGTCGTGTCCGACTCTTTGCGACCCCATGAATCGCAGCATGCCAGGCCTCCTGTCCATCACCATCTCCCAGAGTTCACTCAAACTCACGTCCACGGAGTCAGTGATGCCATCCAGCCATCTTATCCTCTGTCCCCAGTACTAGACATAAAATAGATAACCAACTAGGACCTATGGTATAGCACAGGGAACTGTACTTAATATTTTGTAATAACCTATAAAGAGAAAGAATCTTAAAAGGAATATTTATATACATATATCACTTTGTTATACATCTGAAACTAATACAGCATGGTGAATCAACTATTCTTCAGCTTAAAAATGAACATAATTTGTTTAGCTAGTCTTCTGTTGGCTAATACATTGGTTGCTTTGGTTTAGTTTTGCATTTTCTACATATATTTTGTGACTAGAGCTATATGGTAAATCCTTAGCAGCAGAATTGCTGGATCTAATATGCATGGACTTTTAATTTGATAACCATTGCCAAGTCCTTCTCTAAAAACAATAAGCGATATTAAGTGCTTATTTTGCCATATCTTTGCCAGGACAGGGTGTTAATAGGCTTAAATCATAAATCTGAATTGTATTTCTTTAATTATCAAAGATCGTGGCATCTGGTCGGTCCCATCACTTCATGGCATATAGATGGGGAAACAGTGGAAACAGTGTCAGACTTTATTTTTTGGGGTTCCAAAATCACTGCAGATGGTGATTGCAGCCATGAAATTAAAAGACGCTTACTCCTTGGAAGGAAAGTTATGACCAACCTAGACAGCATATTAAAAAGCATAGACATTACTTTGCCAACAAAGGTCTGTCTAGTCAAGGTTATGTTTTTCCAGTGCTCATGTATGGATGTGAGAGTTGGACTGTGAAGAAAGCTGAGCACTGAAGAATTGATGCTTTTGAACTGTGGTGTTGGAGAAGACTCTTGAGAGTCCCTTGGACTGCAAGGAGATCCAACCAGTCAATTCTAAAGGAGATCAGTCCTGGGTGTTCTTTGGAAGGACAGATGCTAAAGCTGAAACTCCAATACTTTGGCCACCTGATGCGAAGAGTTGACTCATTGGAAAAGACTCTGATGCTGGGAGGGATAGAGGGCAGGAGGAGAAGGGGATGAGAGGATGAATGGCTGGATGGCATCACTGACTCGATGGACATGAGTTTGAGTGAACTCTGGGAGTTGGTGATGGACAGGGAGGCTTGGCGTGCTGCAATTCATGGGGTTGCAAAGAGTTGGACATGACTGAGCAACTGAACTGAACTGAATTATCAAAGAGGTTGGGTGTGATTTCAAATTATGTTGTCCATTTATAGATTTCTTTTTCCTCTTGTAAACTACTTACTTGTAACTGCTGCTTACTTTACCACTGGATTTCTTCTCTTTTTGTAATTGATTGCTTGAGCACTTTGTAAAATATGGAACTGATCTGTCAATTCATTATTTTTTATAACAAATTTCCATTTGTCTTTTGGCTATGAAGCATTTTTTTCTATTAGGGAATTAAAAGTATTTGATACTCAAATTTATCTTTCTCTTCTGCCACAGTTTCTGGATTATGTAAATCTTCATTTTTTAAATTGTTCCTGAGGTGATACTTCTGCTTTCTCACATGTGAGATCTTTTACTATAGACTGATCCCAATTACAAACGTGTGTGAAAATCTATATTTCTGTAAACAATCAGTGCAACTGACCAACTACAATGAAATAGTCTGTCCTAAACTTTGAGAACGATTTACTCTAAGGGAATCCATTAATGCAGTGTTAGTCACACAGTCAAGTCCAATTCTTTGCTACCCATGGACTGCAGCTGCCAGGCTCCTTCATAGAATTCTCCAGGCAAGAATACTGGAGTGAGTATTCTCTTCTCCAGGGGATCTTCCCAACCCAGGGATTGGACTTAGGTCTCCCGCATTGAAAACAGATTCTTTACCGTCTGAGTCACAAGGGAAGCCCTAGTATATTATAACACATCAGTATTTCAAGACACAAAATATGGTAATTTCAACAGATGTAATATATATATATATATATATGTACATATATATATGCTACAAAACAATATATTTCTTTACAGATAAAAAGGAAACTCTTAGAAAACTAAGAATACAATACCTCTGTAGAAAATTAAGAATAAGTGTAATAAAATACTAGCCAGCATAATGCTTAATGGTGAAGCACTGGGGACAATTACAATTAAGTTTGGGAAGCTGGCCAGGATTCCGGCTGCTGCCATCACTATTTCGTATTGTTATAAATGTATTGTCCAGCACAACATGGTAGAAAATGAAAAGAGAGAAATGCATGAATATTTTATGAGAGAACAAAATTATCATTATTTGCAGATGACATAAATAAATACAAGGGAAATTCAAGGAAATCCAACTGAAGAACTGTTAGACTTAGTATAACTTTGGAAAGGGAATGTCTCAGTCTGTTGAGGTTGCTATAACAAGATATCATAGACGGAGAGGCTTAACAAACATTTATTTCTCCCAGTTCTGAAGTCTGGGAGGTTCAAGATCAAGGTGTTGACAGATACAACATCTGTTGAGTCCCATTTTCTGGTTATAGATAGCTGTTTTCTCTCTGACCTCACATGGTAAAAGGGGTCAGAGAGCTCTCTGGGCTTTCTTTTATAAGAACACTAATTCTAGTCAAGAGGGCTCCACCCCCAAAACTTAAACACTTCCCAAAGGCCTTACCTCCAAATACCATTACACTGGGGGTCAGGTTTCAATATATGAATTTGGGGGGTGAGAGCACAAACATTCAGTCTATAGCAGAGAAGCAGTTAAAAGTAAAGCTTAATTAATGGGGAAAAAGAGTTTCTTAGCTTCTCTCAGAATAATAATCCAAAGCAAAGCTATTGCAATACATGTGGAGCTTTTCCAAAGAAACTTCAAAGCTCAGTTAATTATATAAAAGTAAATATGAACAAAAGAATAGGCTTGTCATGTTTGTCAATGGGATGGTTAAATACTTTAAAGATGTTAACTCTTCTCAGATTAATTTTTATCCTTAATATTATTTCAGTGAAAATCTCAATTTGGGTTGTAATTTAATAAAAGAATTCTGAAGTTTATTGCCAAGAACAAACCAATAGGAATAGCAAAATGTATATTGTAAAGGGATAGTAGTGCTGAAGTGTTAGTTGCTAAGTCGTGTCCGACTATTTGTGACCCCATGGACTGTAATCTGCCAGGTTCCTCTGTCCATGGGATTTCCCAGGTAAGAATACTAGAGTGGGTAGTCATTCCCTTCTCCAAGGGGTCTTCCCCACCCAGGGATCAAACCTGGGTCCCTGGCATTGCAAGCAGATTCTTTACTGTCTGAGCCACCAACAAAGCCCAGGGGTGCTGAAGGAGAGACTTTAATCTATTAGGTTTCAATATGCTTCATGAGCCATGAAATTAAAGACACTTACTCCTTGGAAGAAAAGTTATGACCAACCTAGATAGCATATTGAAAAGCAGAGACATTACTTTGCCAACAAAGGTCCGTCTAGTCAAGGCTGTGGTTTTTCCAGTGGTCATGTATGGATGCGAGTGTTGGACGGTGAAGAAAGCTGAGGGCCAAAGAACCAATGCTTTTGAACTGTGGTGTTGGAGAAGACTCTTGAGAGTCCCTTGGACTGCAAGGAGATCCAACCAGTCCATTCTGAAGGAGATCAGCCCTGGGTGTTCTTTGGAAGGAATGATGCTAAAGCTGAAACTCCAGTACTTTGGCCACCTGATGCAAAGAGTTGACTCATTGGAAAAGACTCTGATGCTGGGAGGGATTGGGGGCAGGAGGAAAAGGGGATGACAGAGGATGAGATGGCTGGATGGCATCACCGACTCGATGGACGTGAGTTTGAGTGAACTCTGGGACTTGGTGATGGACAGGGAGGCCTGGCGTGCTGCGATTCATGGGGTCGCAAAGAGTCGGATACGACTGAGTGACTGAACCGAACTGAACTGAATGCTTTATGATGATATTGCCATTAAAACAACATATGCCTCAAGGTAAGTTTCAAAACGTACTCAAGCATAGGTCCTTGGTGTCTCATCTGAGACTCTTTGGGCTAGATGTGTTTTGGAATTTAAAATCTAGAGTTTAAACCTTCAAAAATTGTGAATCACTGTTACACACTTGAAACATATACTATTGTATATCAACTATACTTAAATAAAAAGAAATACAAATTGAATTTTAGTAAGGCGATTTGGTTATATCCTAAAAAATACTTAATTCTTCCAGTTGGTCTAGACAGGAATCTTCTGCAATGAAATTGAATAAGATACATCAAAGTGGTAAATAGTCTCTTACTGATTCAGCTCATGCTTTGTTCCCAAATGAATGTTTGCATCAAACTCATGATTAAAAAATTTGGTGGGGTGGGGGGGGACTTCCCTGGTGGTCCAGTGGGTAAAACTCTGTGCTCCCAAATGCAGGGGGCTGGGTTCCATCCCTGGTCGGGGAGCTAGATCCCATATACCCCAACTAAGAAATGAGCATGCCACAACTAAAAAAGATCCTGGGAGCTGCAACTAAGATCCAGTGCAGTCAAAATAAATATTATAAACAAAAACCTCTGTTTCCTGAACTTTTGGAATTGTGGGTTACTGTGGGACTGTATGTCTGTCAAAGGCTGTATGTATGTATGCCTGGAGCTGATTCTGAAATGGAGATTCAGTTGCAGGCTACTGGTTCAGATCAGATCAGATCAGATCAGTCACTCAGTCGTGTCTGACTCTTTGTGACCCCATGAATCTCAGCACGCCAGGCCTCCCTGTCCATCACCATCTCCCGGAGTTCACTCAGACTCACATCCATCGAGTCAGTGATGCCATCCAGCCACCTCATCCTCTGTCGTCCCCTTCTCCTCCTGCCCCCTATCCCTCCCAGCATCAGAGTCTTTTCCAATGAGTCAACTCTTCGCATCAGGTGGCCAAAGTACTGGAGTTTCAGCTTTAGCATCATTCCTTCCAAAGAACACCCAGGGCTGATCTCCTTCAGAATGGACTGGTTGGATCTCCCTGCAGTCCAAG
Source organism: Bos grunniens (assembly GCF_055505025.1). Taxonomy (NCBI): domain Eukaryota; kingdom Metazoa; phylum Chordata; class Mammalia; order Artiodactyla; family Bovidae; genus Bos; species Bos grunniens. Next base: position 55,578,396 of record NC_141180.1, read on the forward strand.
GGACTCTCAAGAGTCTTCTCCAACACCACAGTTCAAAAGCATCAATTCTTCGGTGCTCAGCTTTCTTCACAGTCCAACTCTCACATCCATACATGACCACAGGAAAAACCATAGCCTTGACTAGATGAAATTTTTTTGGCAAAGTAATGTCTCTGCTTTTGAATATGCTATCTAGGTTGGTCATAACTTTCTTTCCAAGGAGTAAATGTCTTTTAATTTCATGGCTGCAGTCACCATCTGCAGTGATTTTGGAGCCCAGAAAAATAAAGTCTGACACTGTTTCCACTCTTTCCCCATCTATTTCCCATGAAGTGATGGGACCAGATGCCATGATCTTCGTTTTCTGAATGTTGAGCTTTAAGCCAACTTTTTCACTCTCCACTTTCACTTTCATCAAGAGGCTTTTGAGTTCCTCTTCACTTTCTGCCATAAGGGTGGTGTCATCTGCATATCTGAGGTTATTGATATTTCTCCCGGCAATCTTGATTCCAGCTTGTATTTCTTCCAGTCCAGAGTTTCTCATGATGTACTCTGCATATAAGTTAAATAAACAGAGTGACAATATGCAGCCTTGACGTACTCCTTTTCCTATTTGGAACCAGTCTGTTGTTCCATGTCCGGTTCTAACTGTTGCTTCCTGACCTGCATATTCTTTGCAGCCAAAGATGGAGAAGCTCTATACAGTCAGCAAAAACAAGACCAGGAGCTGACTGTGGCTCAGACCATGAACTCCTTATTGCCAAATTCAGACTGAAATTGAAGAAAGTAGGGAAAACCATTAGACCATTCAGGTATGACCTAAATCAAATCCCTTATGATTATACAGTGGAAGTGAGAAATAGATTTAAGGGCCTAGATCTGATAGATAGAGTGCCTGATGAACTATGGAATGAGGTTTGTGACATTGTACAGGAGACAGGAATCAAGACCATTCCCATAGAAAAAAAATGCAAAAAAGCAAAATGGCTGTCTGGGGAGGCCTTACAAGTAGCTGTGAAAAGAAGAGAAGCAAAAAGCAAAGGATAAAAGGAAAGATATAAACATCTGAATGCAGAGTTTCAAAGACTAGCAAGAAGAGATAAGAAAGCCTTCTTCAGCGATCAATACAAAGAAATAGAGGAAAACAACAGAATGGGAAAGACTAGGGATCTCTTCAGGAAAATCAGAGATACCAAAGGGACATTTCATGCAAAGATGAGCTCGTTAAAGGACAGAAATGGTATGGACCTAACAGAAGCAGAAGATATTAAGAAGAGATGGCAAGAATACACAGAAGAACTGTACAAAAAAGAGCTTCATGACCCAGATAATCACGATGGTGTGATCACTGACCTAGAGCCAGACGTCCTGGAATGTGAAGTCAAGTGGGCCTTAGAAAGCATCACTACGAACAAAGCTAGTGGAGGTGATGGAGTTCCAGTTGAGCTATTCCAAATCCTGAAAGATGATGCTGTGAAAGTGCTGCACTCAATATGCCAGCAAATCTGGAAAACTCAGCAGTGGCCAGAGGACTGGAAAAGGTCAGTTTTCATTCCAATCCCAAAGAAAGGCAATGCCAAAGAATGCTCAAACTACCGCACAATTGCACTCATTTCACACGCTAGTAAAGTAATGCTCAAAATTCTCCAAGCCAGGCTTCAGCAATATGTGAACCGTGAATTTCCTGATGTTCAAGCTGGTTTTAGAAAAGGCAGAGGAACCAGAGATCAAATTGCCAACATCCGCTGGATCATAGAAAAAGCAAGAGAGTTCCAGAAAAACATCTATTTCTGCTTTATTGACTATGCCAAAGCCTTTGACTGTGTGGATCACAATAAACTGTGGAAAATTCTGAAAGAGATGGGAATACCAGACCACCTGACCTGCCTCTTGAGAAATTTGTATGCAGGTCAGGAAGCAACAGTTAGGCTACTGGCTAGGGAGTGCTATTCAGACCTGCCAGAATGGAAGAAGATAGAAGTGAAATTGGGCAAAGGGAAGAAGAGCTTAGGTGTGAATCAGTCCCAAGAAGGGCTTTGGCATTACAGGGAGCTGTGGGGCTGGGACAGCCCTTAGAGTTGTCTTGAACTGGGGGGGAGAAGCCTGGACCTTTATACTCTGGTAACAGTCCATTGCTGGTTGAGGGTTGCCTCTGGAAGCTATGACCCAGGGCAAGACAGTTTTGTTTCATTTTTTTTTGTTTCTATTGAGGCAATCCCAAAAAGAGGTCTGGCAACTGAGGGCTGTCTTTCTGAAACTGAAGAACCAATCCTTTATTCCCATAGGGGAGTCTGAGTGATGCGTCAGCATTACTGCATGCATGAGAATTTAACATGTGATAATGGAAACATAACAAACATGGATTAGTCAGCAAATAGTTTGGAGAATGATCTCCAGTAAAATTCTCACCTCATACTATGTGCAAAATAAACACAAGATGGATTATAAAGTTAAATATAAAAAGTAAAAGAAAAATAATTACTAAAAAACAAATAATTATTAATAGAAAACAAGGATAAGTATTCTCCAGTCTTTTTACAATGGAGATGAAATTGTAAAATGTGGAGGAAATAATAAAGTAAAAGCAGAAATTTGATTACAATTAAATTAAAAAATTAATATTAAAATCATGAACAAAATTAAAAAAATCAAATGAGGAAAAATGTTTGCAGCATAGGTAGTAAAACTTAATACACATATGTATGTATTTATCATAAACACAGGGCTTCCCCAGTGGCTCAAAGGCAAAAAATCTGCCTGCAATGCAGGAGACACTGGAGATACCAGTTCGATTTCTGGGTCGGGAAGATCCCCTGGTGGAGGGCATGGCAAGTCACTTCTGCATTCTTGCCTAGAGAATTCCATGGACAGAGGAGCCTGGTGAGCTACAGTCCATGGGGTTGCAAAGAGTTGGACACTAAGGAAGCGACTGAGCATGCATGCATACATAAATATATAGCTGATATAAAGTTGATATGAATAGCTCATAGAATAAAAAAGAACCCAACAGAAAAATGGGCAAAGATTATAAGTTGAGAGTTCTATAAACATAGGAAAAATATTTACAAACTAAATTCAAGGAAATTCTAATGAAAATACTGAATCATCAGGACTTCCCTGGTGGTGCAGTGGTTGCTCTGTGCTTCTACTGCAGGGGAAACGGGTTCCATTCCTGGTCTGAGAACTAAGATCCCGCATGTTGTAGGACCAAAAAAAAAAAAGGAATTATCACATTTTTTGCTTTATAAATAACTACATATAATTATTAAACACTATAAAAATTTACATGTCAGCAGGGGTTATGCTATTTACACTGCCATTAGAAGTATACATTGTTGCTACTTGTGTAAAAAAGTTTTTGATCATTTAGTCAAGATCCTTAAAAATTTTTATGCCCCTTTGCCCTGAAATTCATTTTTAAAGGAATCACTTCTGAGGAAAAACCCAGTAATACAAAGAAATACTGATGTAAGAAGATTTTCATTGTCATTTTACATAAAATAAGTAAAGAATTGGAAGCAAAATCTCAACAATATAGAAATGCTTAGCAAATTATTATACATGCCTAAAATTAAAAGTAACAGAAACACACTAAATAGCATTAGAAAAATTAAATATATGAAAATGCTTACAAGATTGTTACAAAGAAACGGTGAATTAGAAAACTAAAACTATGAACAAAGTATCTATCATCTACTTGTTTTTTTATCTCTTTTTCTATCATGTCTTTTTATTCCCTTAGAAAAGAGAGTAAAAAACCAAAATGTTAAGGGTGCTTATCTCTGGTATTAGAGTGTAGCTCTCTTACCTTTTCTTCAGTATACATTTACTTCAATTTCCAAATGTGCACTGAATATGTTACATTAATAATAAAAGAGGATTCAAAATTTATTGTAAGATAATATAACATACAGAACTTTGTTACCTGCGATTAAAAAAAAAATTACTGGCATATAGCTGCTTTAGAATGTTGTTATTTTCTGCTATACAGCAAAGTGAATCAGCTATATATATACATATATCCTCTCTTTTTTGGATTTCCTTCCCATTTAGGTCATCACAGAGCACTGAGTAGATAGAATTCCTGGTGCAATATAGTAGGTTCTCGTTAGTAATCTTTTTCATATATAGCAGTGTGTGTGTGTGTGTTAGTTGCTCAACTGTGTCTGATTCTTTGTGACCCCGTGGACTGTAGCTTGCCAGGCTCCTCTGTCCATGGAATTCTCCAGGCAAGGATACTGGAGTGTGTTGCCATTCCCTTCTCCAGGGAATCTTCCAGACCCAGGGATCAAACCCAGATTTCTTGCATTAGGGGCAGATTCTTTACCGTCTGAGCCACCAGGGAAGTCCAGTAGCGTATATATGTCAATCCCAATCTCCCAATTCATTCCACCCTCAGAGACTCTCATCATACAGGGTGAAGTAAATCAGAAAGAGAAAAACAAATATCAGATATTAGTGGATATATGTGGAATCTAGAAAAATGGTCCAGATGAACTATGTATTCTGTGATCTTATGTAAAAATTTTCAACCTTTTCTGAGTAGAGGAAACTTTATACAATATCTCGACTCAGCCAGATCAAAATTACCTTTCAGCTCACTTGAACTGCCTTTACTGATGGATTGATCAGGGATAATTGATGATGAGGAGACTGTTGGAGACCAGATCCCTAGAGGAGAAGGTAGGGAGAAAGCAGGACCTGGGTCCTAGGATGGTAATCATAGCCTTAAAACAGCTTCTTCCTTTCTGGTGTACTTTACTCTGATAACTGGCTCCAGTTTCGTCCACCTCATTAGAACTGATTCAAATGTATTCTTTTTAATGGCTGAGTAATACTCCATTGTGTATATGTACCACAGCTTTCTTATCCATTCATCTGCTGATGGACATCTAGGTTGTTTCCATGTGCTGGCTATTATAAACAGTGCTGTGATGAACATTGGGGTACACATGTCTCTTTCAATTCTGGTTTCCTCAGTATGTATGCCCAGCTTTGGGGAGGGAGGTGGGAGGGGAGTTCAGGACTGGGAACACGTATACACCCGTGGCGGATTCATGTTGATGTATGGCAAAACCAATACAATATTGTGAAGTAATTAGCCTCTAATTAAAATAAATAAATTTAAATTAAAAAAACCCCAGCTTCTTCCCTTTTTCATTCTAGAAGAGATGGCAGGGCTGCACAATCAGGAAAACACAAGGGCTTTGTATTCCTATGAGGCTTGCTTTTCTATGGGGTTGTTTCAACTTGTAAATATCCAAGAGGTTTTTTCTTAGCACAGTGTCAGCCCCAAGATGAAACAAAGGGGCAGCAGAATCCAGAGAGGAAGGCTGACCCTCAGTCTTGTAGGCTGAGCCATTCCAGAACTGAGATACTAAACTTATGTGGTTCTGAGGCTCTCAGTTTCTTAAACCTCTGGCCAGGGATGACCTTTTCTAAGGGTAGCTTCCACCCTATTCCCAGGCCTGCTCTACACATGGACCTTTGTAGTGTTAATCGCACCATCTACCAAAGTCTAATGTATAAACAGGACATTGCTGGTGGAGGGGACTTGGCAATATTTGTACCCATTCTCGAATCCTAGTTCTTCCCAAGGCTGCCCAGTTAATCTTTCTGGGCCCATCCTGCTAACCAGCTAAGTATACTCCACGAATGCAGTCCAAACCAAATATTAGACTGTTAGTCACACTGGAATATGCCTCAGTCATGTATATGAACAGTGTTTGCAGTTTGGGGTTATCCACATGATCCCAAGCTCATTATCACAGATGACAAAGAACCAACTGTATTCATAACCATATGAACATTACTCACACAGGCTAGATTTTATAAGCAAGAAAAAACAGAGAAAGACCAAAATAAAGATGAAAATACATGGGGGAGAGGAGTGGGAGTCTGAAACAAAGGAGAAATTGTTGGGATTGAAAGGGACTGAAAAGGGCAGCCTGTACTTCCAACCCCATCATTTCATGATTTCCCGCTCTTCGTAATAAAGAGACAAAGTAGAGGTTGCTGGGGCAGGGAGCTCCTGCCCCAGGAGGAGCTGGGACAGAGACGGGACAGAGATGGGACCAGAACTCACTCGGGTCCTTCAACTCTTTGTGGGCTGTGCAAGCTCCCTGTTGCCCTTTTAAATAGTGGGAGGAAAAGACGTTGGGTGAGAGTTGAGTGAGAGAAGTAAATTCTTTTTCTTTTAAAAAGTAATTTTTATTGAAGTACAGTTGATTTACAGTGATGTGTTAGTTTCTGCTGTACAACAAAGTGAATCAGTTATATACATACATACATCCCCTCTTTTTTAGATTCTTTTCCCACATAGGCCATTACAGAGTACTGAGTAGAGTTCCTTGTACTATACTGTAGGTTGTTATGAGTTATCTATATTATATATAGTAATGTGTTTATGCCAATCCCAGTCTCCCAGTGCACCTCCTCTTTCCCCCTTGATAACTATAAGCTTGTTTTTCATATCTGTGACTCCATTTCTGTTTTGTAGATAAATTCATTTGTATCATTTTTTCAGATTCCATACATAAGTTTTATTATATATTTGTCTTTCTCTGTCTGGCTTACTTCACTCAGTATGATAATCTCTAGGTCCATCTACATTGCGGCAATGGTGTTATTTTATGCTTTTTTTTAATGACTAAATAATATTCTACTGCATATATGTACCACATTCCTGTATCAATGGATATGTAGGTTGCTATCATGTCCTGGCTATTGTACACAGGGTTTCAATGAACATTGGGGTGCATGCATGTTTTAAATTATGGTTTTCTCCAGATATACACTCAGGAGTGGGTTTACTGGATCATATGGTAGCTCTAGTTTTAGTTCTTAAAGGAACATCCGTACTGGTCTCCATAGTTGCTATATCATTTTACACTTCTACCAACAGTGTAGGAGGATTCCTTTTAATTCTTTGATGAAGGTGTGGATGAAGAATGTCACCTGCTGTATCAGTAAACAAAGGATGTTGCCGCTACCAAACCATCAGCCACTGCAGCTGCCCCCAGAAGAGCATGCTGATGAAATTCAGGATGGGGAATCTCAGAATGCTGGCCCTAGATAACTAAGGTGCACATCAAAAGAATCATTTCAATGATCCCAAACTCTTATATCATCTCTTACATAGAAACCCACTAAATTCATTAATTTGAGAGATCTGTTTTTCTTTAATTAATTATTATCTTTTGATGTTTGAGTTTTTGTTGCAAAAACTCCTGTATATACTGGCGCTTTCCTCACCTCTTTGCAGGAGTCCCTCAGAGGTGCCTGAGAGGCTGCCTCCTGAGCCTAAGCCCCAGAAAGTCTGCTGAATAAAACATAATTCTCAACTTTTAGGTTGTGGTTTTTTTTTTTTTTTTTTTCCTCTTCGATTGACAGAGGTAAAGATGAAGCCAGAGACTTGATTTTCAAAATGAACAAGATATGTCATCATTTCTATTTACTCATCACTTTTGGAGACAGTGCAGCTGCTTATGAGTGGATGTACAGATACCCTACTTTTTTCACATCTTTTTGCCTCTGTCTGGGTTCCTTGGAGCCTCAGGGTGGCCCCGTGTTGATCTGTGCTGTGATGGTTCAGTGACATCACTTATCTGCTACCATCCCCTCGGTCAGCCCTCCAGATTTCCTCTGGCTCCACTGGGTGGCCTGGACTCAAGCCCTGTCTTCTCTGAAGACAGCTGTGGCCCAAACTCTCTTAAGCTGCTTGTCTCACACCATACAGTCTAAAAAGGATCTGATTCCAAGCCACCTGGCTCTCTTTTGTCTATCACGTGAATGCAGTTTTTGTCTGAGAATGCCACTCCTTTTCCTGACAATAACGGAAAGAGCTCTTCCTTCTCTTCAGAGGATGTAGATTTGGAAGAATCCTGAGAAATTTAAATCAAGTTTCCCTAGGTCCTTTCCAAAGGAGATTGGAATCCCTAAGAGGCTTTGAAGCTTTAAGGAGAGGGTCTACTTCTGAAACATCCTCCTAGGAAATGGCAGACCTTCAGGGCTTGATCTACTAAATTCATACCTATTATGTGTTTTCTAGGAGCTTGGCCAAGGGAAAAGGTAGGTAGCCTGACAATGCTTAGAATTCTAAGTACATGTGGATTTTCCCAGGGCTCCTCTAGTCCCTGAAATGTTATAGACAGCAGAGCAAGAGGTTGGTCCAAGTTTTCATCATTTCTCTTCTGAAGTGAGTGAAAGTGAAGTCGCTCAGTCGTGTCCGACTCTTAGTGACCCCATGGACTACAGCCCACCAGGCCCTCTGTCCATGGGATTTTCCAGGCAAGAGTACTGGAGTGGGGTGCCATTGCCTTCTCCGTTAACAGTGGCTAAGCATATTATATTTACTTGGAGCTGGTATACTTGGTGACAGCCTTAGTTCCCTCAGACACGGCGTGTCTCTTCTGAGCTTCTCGTCATCTCCTTATTGCCCCCTCTCCCTAATATTATTAATGCTTCATCAATGCCTGAAAAAAACCTCTTTTCCCATCACAGTGCTATCAAAGCAGAAGCTTTAAAGGGAAAAATGGGATGGAGTTATTCCCATTTCCATGGCACCTCATGGCCTGGAGGGACACACAGGAGCTTTGGCTGTGCCCCCTCCCCGGTGCCCTTTTTATGTCATTTCCTGACACTGCCTGCATCAGTTCTTAAATCCTGGCTGCTCACCAAATCTTACCTCTGGGACTTTGTTGATTTAGCCTCCTCTCTGGATCTGGGGAAACTGCCCATTCTCTTCCAGGGAAAATCTTAGTGACTATTTGAGACCAGATCAGATGTCCTGTCTTTGGGAGGCGTTGCATTAGAGTCTGGACCACATGGACTGGAGCACTGGCCCTCCCACGAACTAGCTCTGGGAGCATAAGGAAATTTATTATGCACAACTGTAGTTAACTTTAACTTGTGAAAAAAAAAATCTACTTCATGAAATTGATAGAGGGTAAGCAGATGTATGTGAAGCAACTTACTTGGTACCTGGCAAGATGAATCAATAAACCCCCGCGACCATTTTTCCTTTCTGCTGCCTTATTAGAGAGAGCTTCTTTTTTCTTCCCTTCTGTTCTCCAAAGGTCTTTCCAAACTCCTCAGAAGGGTTCACTGTGCTCCTGTGCAGCCATTAGGCACATAAATTTAAACTTTATTTAAGTTTTCCCGGACTCTTCTAAAACTACACCCCCTGAGTAGAAGGAAGAGCTCTTCCTGATTTCTTTTGCTTGAGGTAACAGCTTTGAAGGCAGAACTTGTGGACTCCAATTCCCAGGTCTAGGCTAGTCGCCAGACGGAGACAAGCAGGGACTCAAAAACCACTGGGTAAAGCAGCGAGAGGACAATACAGAGACTCTCTCCAGGGGAAGGCAGAAAGGACTGAGTGCAGGTGCTGTGTCTCTGAGTGGGAACAGAGCTATTGTTCTATTCCTTGAATTCTTGACCATGTTGGGAAAGACCTCATGGTTCAGAGTTATGGGGGTGTCAAAGAGTTGGAAGGGGTGTTGGATATCATTAGCATTTTAAACTCTTGAGTCAGGCAGGCTCTGGCCCCAGGTCCAAGGTGGAGACAGACAGAGGCATGTGCAGATATCTTATTTCAGTCTCTTGGGCCGGGGCTCTCCTGGTCCCCCAGTCTGCCTCCCCCAAACCTCAGAGAGGAGGAGGAGAGGGCAATGCTGTTTCAGCAGGAGGGCTCATAAAATTCTCATTATTTGCACTGTTTCCGAAGGTCAGGGCTTCAGATGGGTCAGGATAGAGCCTTGGCCAGCCTCATTGGATGGAGGTAGGCATTTTGTAATACTTAGGAGAAGGTGGAGAAAGAGTGTCCCTCTCCAGATTCCATATTTGCTATGACCACATGCCTCTCCTCCTCCAAGTGCTTCTCACATTGACTACCCTGTCCTCAGGCATGCCCTGCTAAGGAGTTAGCTCTCCTCCCTTTAATGAGAGGAAACCCAAGGCCCAGAGGAATGAAGCCGTTTCTCTAGGATGCCTCAGTGAGTCAGTGGGGAGGCTTTAAATAGAACCCACCTCCCTGCCACTCCCACTACTTATCCATTAGACCACACTCTCTTATGAGCACAGGAATGCAAGCCCTGTACATTCCTTATAAGGACAAAATGTACCTCTTGGAATTAGCCATGGGATTTCAGATTGAATGGCATGAGTAAGGGAGGGAGGGGAATGAGAACCAGGAAGATGAAAGTGGTTTTTCTTTCCTTCTCTATTTAGACAGCACAAAAATTTTTCTCTTTGTACATCATAATTTTTCCTTCAAGCAGATAACATCTATTTATTTTATTTTATTTTATTTATTTTGGTAGTGCTGTATGGCATGCAGGATCTTGGTTCCCTGATCAAGGATTGAACCCATGACCCCTGCCTTAGGGGGAGCACAGAGTCTTAACCACTGGACCACCAGGGAAGTCCCTAGACAGTACATTCTGGAGAGCCTAAGTGTCAGGGGAAGGTGACCCAATCCTGCCACTCTGTACATTTAAGTGGTTTCCCACATGAGCCAAGGCCACTCATTCCAGATTGCCAAATGACAATGGCATTGGTGGGCAGTGCTCCTTGCATGGCTACTAATGACTGGCAAAGAGTGCTCAGTCTTCTAATCTCATTTAATAGATTCTGTTTCTCCATCTAAATGTCCATTGACAGAAGAAGGGATAAAAAGATGTGGTACATGTACACAATGGAATACTACTCAGCTGTAAAAAGAATGAAATAGTGCCATTTGCAGCAACATGGATGGATCTAGAGGTGATTATACTAAGTGAAGTAAGTCAGAAAGAGAAAGACAAATACCATATGATATCACTTGCATGTTGAATCTCAAATACAACACAATGAAGTTATTTGAGAAACAGAAACAGAATCACAGTCATGGAGAACAGACTTGTGGTTGCCTGGGCTGGTGGCAGGGAAGGGAAGTATGGGAGTTTGGGATTATCAGAGTCACACTATTATATGTAGAATGGATAAAGGCCCTGCTGTATAGCACAGGGAGCTAGATTCAATATCCTCTGATAAACCATAATGGAAAAGAATATAGGAAAGAATATATATGTAAAAAATAAAATAAAAATTCTGCTTTTAACAGAGGCCAGGGAACAGTATCTTATTTTATCCCTAAAACAGTTCTGTGAGGTTATTATTGTCTTATTTCTATAGCTGAGAAAACTGAGTCTCTCAGAAGGCAAATAAGTTGTCTGGGTCACTCAGTGGCCAGGGGCTACCTTTTTAATGGAAAGTGTAGCCAACTGAGCTGCTCTCTAAACCTGTCCTTGCTTCTTCACCAGTGGTTTTCAAAGTGTGGTCCCCAGACCAGTGGCATTTGCATCGTCTGGGAAATTGTTAGGAAAGCCAATTCTTGGGCTCCACCCCAGACTTAGAAGTCAGAAAATCCAGAGGTGGGGGCCCAGGAGTCTGTTCTAACAATTCCTTTAGGGAATTCTGATGAAGTTTAAGTCTGAGAACCAAAAAAAAAAAAAAAGTGTGAGAACCACTGCTGTCTGCAGTGGTGCCTAGAGAAGCAGAGACACCCAGTGAGGAGATGACGAGGACACCAGGGAGGGGCAGGGAACAGCCCAGGCAGGACAGAGTGTGGCTGACAAGGAGAGGACACCCTCAGCCAAGCCCCTTCCCTGTACTGCTGTGGGAAACACAGGCAGCCAGAGAATCACAGTGAAATAGCTAAAGGTCCTAGAGAGGCATGTTTGTGGGCGGGTCGGGGGGCATTAAAATAAGGCAGCGGCAAATGAGGACTTCCTGAATGTTATGCTGATGAGTCCTGAATCATCCACAGCAGCTAATAAGAAAGAGAAGAGGGAGAAAGGCAATGAATAAAACAGAGCAAGGATTAAAGCAAAGCACGGGCAGCAAGCAAGACTAAAGAAGGTGTTACGTAGAACATCTTTGGTAGAACAGGCTTTGGTAGAAAACTATTAACAGGTGACATGGATGCCTCTTGTGGACTGAATGTTCCTGCCATGCCTGGAAGAGTTCTGAGTTGCTTTAACTTTAAACAAACGACTTGTGAATAGATAGATAGGGTCCCACGGATATTTTATCACTGGTACTCTCAACTGGAAGGGGTGGTGTCAGAGTTACCTGGCTTTTTTAAATCAAAGGACTATGTCCAGATGCCACCCCAGAATAATTGAATCAGAATCCTGGCATCTTAGGGGCTGGTAGGGAAAAGGTTAGCTGTTGATTTTGACAAAGCTTTCTGAGTGACTCTGACATGTCTTTTACTCCATCCCACACAAACACGCACTAACATGGATACATGCGCAACTACTATTTGATTTTAAAATTGAAAGAAAATACAACACAACAAGTAGACCTGTCACCCTTCCAGTGATACTTCTGTAGAGTCTCAGAGGTGTGGGGACCTCCACCCCCTTGGGGTTGAGCACCTCCAGAATTGGCTCTACATGGCAGGCTCAGGGCTCTGTTATCCCTCTGAGGTCAGAAGGCACAGCCTGGAGCTCTGGCCACCCCAACTCCATCATACCATTGTTTTGGAACTCAGAAGAGTTTTAAATTGGAATTGGCTGGGCCAAACTTAGAAAAAAATGTTGTCCTTTTTGAAGGGCTTCTGGGCCCTCTGCCCTGGGTTTCCAAGCTGGAATGTGTGTGTGTGTGCGTGCGTGTGCATGTGTGTATATGTGTGTGTGTGTGTGTGTGTGTGTGTGTGTGTGTGTGTGTGTGTGTGTCTGTATGAGAAGCACATCACTTAGGGAGCTTCTCTCCTCCCCACCCATTCACTGTCATAGTGATGCTGACATTTGTGCCCTCTGGGCTTGTGTTATATACAAAATGTAAAAATCCTCCAGGTGATATGCGGGCAGGTGTAGGAACCAAAGGTGTCATGCGTGCTTAGAATGGGATTAAGGATTTGGACTAGTTCCTCCAGTTTTTGTGTATAAGTGGTTTCTATGTAAGCACCTGACATTGGTCATTTATGGCTTTGCTGTGACATCTCCTGTGGTCTCAGATGATCCCAGCTGCTTCTATGGGATTCTTTGTTGATGCTGTTCAGTTGCTCAGTCATGTCCAACTCTTTGTGACCCCATGGACTTCAGCACGCCAGGCTTCCCTGTTCATCACCAACTCCCAGAGCTTGCTCAAACTCATGTCCATTGAGTCAGTGGTGCCATCCAACCATCTCATCCTCTGTCATACCCTTCTTTTGCCTTCAGTCTTTCCCAGCATCAGGGTCTTTTCTAATGAGTCAGCTCTTCGCATCAGGTGGCCAAAGTATTGGAGTTTCAGCCTCACCGTCAGTCCTTCTAATGAATATTCAGGATTCTTTTCCTTTAGAATTGACGGGTTTGAACTCCTTGCAGTCCAAGGGACTCTCAAGAGTCTTCTCCAACATCACAGTTCAAAAGCATCAATTCTTTGGAGTTCAACCTTCTTTATAGTCCACCTCTCACATCCATACATGACTACTGGAAAAAGCATAGCTTTGGCTAGACAAACCTTTGTTGGCAAAGTAATGTCTCTGCTTTTAAATACGCTATCTAGGTTTGTCATAGCTTTCCTTCCAAGGAGCAACCATCTTTTAATTTCGTGGCTGCAGTTACCATCTGCAGTGATTTTGCAGCCCAAGAAAATAAAGTTTGTCACTGTTTCCAATGTTTCCTCATCTATTTTCCATGAAGTAATGGGACCGAATACTATGATCTTCGTTTTAGAATGTTGAGTTCCAAGTCCAGGGAAACTGAAGTTTATGTCTTATTCAAAGTGAATGAAATAGTCTATTTTATTCTTATTTTAAAGTGCAAGGAATCAGTCATCTAGCCACCTGAAACACTACCTTGAATCTCACTCAGTAGAAGACCAGAGAATGGCTCAAGAGTCAGGTTTTATTAATAGCTCTTTTCTATAAAGATAGGAAAGACAGTCAAATCTGAGCACTCAGATTCCTTTGACATGTTTTTTTTTTTTTTCATTTCTAAAGATGTTAAATTTAAAAGTGTTGAACTCCTTAATTTATAATGATGTGATAATGAGTGTGCATGTGTGTGCACATGTGCAGTCACGCACATACACAACCTACACACAGGGACATAAAAGCAAGAGGTCAGCCTCAATATGAGCCCATAGCAGCTTCAGAGTCCCAGGGTGACAGATGTCACGGGTGATTCATACCCATGAATCATCATCTCAGCTCATTGAGGAATGGCATGATGCAGCCCACATGACAGAACACATTTGTTCTTTTTTGGTAAATCCCTAAAATTCTGAGCAGCTGCTTTGTTCCTTAAATGTTCCATCCTGGTAACGGGGTAAAAAGAGTGGCTGGTGTGTATTTTGACTGCAGTTATATAGTACGGGGTAGTTCCCTTCATGGTACAGGGTGGCCCTCCTACTTAGCCCGTAGCCCATGATGAGACCTTGCCTTGCTTTTCTGGGTTCAGTCCTTGCTCTTCCTCAATGCCAGGCAGCATCAATGTCCACGTGTAGAACTCATCCAAGACTGGACTTCACAGTGTATGATTCCTGAGCTCCAAAGTCCTTCAGCTCCACTTAAGCCAGATGAGTCAACTCACGGCCACACTCTAACAGTTGTCACGGTCCAGGGTGGCTTTCCTCCCTGAAGCCTTAAAGTCTCCGACAATATTCTGTCCATCAGCTCTTGTGTTCCTTTATTCCCAACAATTATTTTTTTGATCTTTTGGAGATGTTCCCTTTTTCACAGTCTCCCAGCCCTTTTCTGGTTTCTCCCTCCATGTTAGATGCTGCTGTCCCTTCAGTCATGTCTGACTCTGTGCGACCCCATAGATGGCAGCCCACCAGGCTCCCCCATCCCTGGGATTGTCCAGGCAAGAACACTGGAGTGGGTTGTCATTTCCTTCTCCTGTTAGATGCTATGCACTATTATTCCACCAAAACTGGTCTTGTCACGGCATCTATAACCCCCATATAAACAAATCCAAAGATCAGTTCTCAGTCATGACCTTACTTGACATTTTACCATTTGCCACCCTGATCACGTTTTTTGAAAAGACTTTCTGTATTTCACTTTTAAGACACCACACCTTCTTGATTTTTGTCCTGTCCTGTGCTCAGTCACTCAGTTGTGTCTGACTCTTTGGGACCCCATGGACTATAGCCCACCAGGCTCTTCTGTCCACGGGATTTTTCAGGTAAGAATACTGGAGTGGGTTGCCATTTCCTACTCTAGGGGATCTGCTCAACCCAGGGATTGAATGCACGTCTCCTCATTGGTGGGCGGGTTCCTTACCACTGTGCCACCTAGGAAGCTTGATTTCTGTCCTAGTGTTACTTATTTTCGGTCTCCAGTCACCTTTTATGACTTCTCCTATTTTCCTAACCTCTTAATATTTGAGTGCCCTAGAACTCAGAGCTCATCCCTCATCGTTATTTATATTCACTCCCTAGGTAATGGCATCTAATCTGATGGCTTTTGATGTGAACTATTATGTACAGACTGGATAAGCAACAAGATCCTACTGTATAGCACATAAAACCATATTCAATATCTTGTGATAACCCATAATAGAAAAGAATATTAAGAGGAATGTAAATATACGTGTATAACCAAATCACTTTGGTGTATACATTAATACAAAGTTATAAAACAACTATACTTGAAAAAACAGAAAAGAATAATCTGATAGCTTTGATCACCATCCACATTCTGAGAAACACTCTAGCCTGGATCTCAACACTAAACTCCAGGTTGTTATGTCCAGTTGAATGTCTAATAAACACCCGTAAACTGATACATCCAGAATCTAACTCCTGATTCCTTTCCACCTTCACTCACCAATCTTTCTTAGCACATTAAAATAGTAATTTATCTTTCCGGTTGCACAGGCCATAAAATTGTCATCATCTTGATCATCTTCTTTTCCTCTCATATCCCCATCCTATCTGTCATCAGGAAATTTATCTTTTAAAGTACATCCCAAATTCAACCACACCTCACCAGATCTCCTACTAACCATAAATGTGTTATTCAAAGCCAACAAATTTCTCATGTAGATTATTGCAGGGATTTTATAACTGATTACTTATTGCCATCATTGCCCCTAATAGCATGCAAGCAACTTGTTGAGTGCTCCTTTTAAAATACAAATCAGTTTATGTAATCTTTTCACTTAAAAGTGTCTCATATACCTAAGCACTGAACATTAAAACTAAAACTACATTGCCTATAGAAGGAAATATCTTTATAAATTTGATATTTTCAAAAATTATTTACAGACAGCACCAAAGACACTAACCAACAAGGAAAAATAATCATAAATGGTATTTTATCAAAATAAAAATTTGTGCTCATCAAGACACTTGAAAATAGGCGAGTTACAAATTGAGAAAATATATTTACAATACATGCATCTAATAAAGGATATGAAAGCAGAATATATAAATAACTCTTACAGCTCAATACTAAAAAGGCAAAGAATCCAACTAAAAGGCTAGAACAGACACTCACAAAAGTGTGTTATACATAAGTAATAATAGGGCTTCCCTTGTGGCTCAGCTGGTAAAGAATTTGCCTGCAATGTGGGAGACATGGATTTGATCCCTGGGTTGGGAAGATCCCCTGGAGAAAGGAAAGGCTACCAACTCCAGTATTCTGGCCTGGAGAATTCCATGGACTATATAGTCCATGAGGTCGCAAAGAATTATACACGGCTAAGTGACTTTCTCACACAAAAAAGTAGTAATAATAAATGTTATTATTCCCTTTAATAATCAAGGAAATTTAAATATTTTCCCACAGTGGGTGGCTTGTCACTTCATTCTTTTAATAGTTTCTCAAATGGAGCAAGAGTTTTCAGTTTTGATGAAGTCCTATTTATTTCCTTAATTATTTGCTTTCTTATTTATTTGGTTAGTACATTTTGTACTAAGAACCCACTTGCAGACTTTTTGCTTCTACAAGTGGATTCTTAGTACAAGAAGTACTGAGAACTATTTTCACTATCATACCTAAGAACTCACTGGTAGATTTTTTGTTTCTTTTCCTGGCAGCATAAGGCAATGGCAACCCACCCCAGTACTCTTGCCTGGAAAATCCCATGGACAGAGGAGCCTGGTAGGCTGCAGTCCATGGGGTCGCTAAGAGTTGGACACGATTGAGTGACTTCACTTTCACTTTTCACTTTCATGCATTGGAGAAGGAAATGGCAACCCACTCCAGTGTTCTTGCCTGGAGAATTCCAGGGACAGGGGAGCCTGGTGGACTGCCGTCTATGGGGTCACACAGAGTTGGACACAACTGAAGCGACTTAGCAGCAGCAGCAGTAGCAGCAGCATTGCTGTCTGCAGGTTTGAAGACCTCAGTGCTCAGAAAGGAAATGCTTCTCCCAGGGAATAAAACAGTAGCTGAGTTAAATTTAAGATGAGGCTGTCACCTGGCTGTTTGGATCTCTTTATACCACTGAACCAACAGGTTGTTCTATGAGATGGAGTAAATGGTACTGATTTCAAAGGGGAAACTGGGTTACTGCTCACAACACAGGCAAGGTTTGGGTGCGGTCTGGAACCCAGGGGATTCCCTTGGGTACTTAGTTCTATTCCCCAAAGTAAAAGTTAATGCAAAGCTTTTAAGGTTCCTGTAGGATCTTAAAAACATGATTGGGGGGTGGGCAGGACAATTGAGAACTCAGACTTTTGAGAATGAAGATCTGGGTTACTCTCCCAGACAAATCATCTTAACCAGCTAAAGTTCTGGTTGGTTGGGGGAGGTGGAAACATGGAATGGATTGAGGAAGAAGAAAATCATAGATATCAATCAATTATGGATGGCATTGTGACAATTACAGAAATGAGGACTTGGTAACTTTATATATTTCTCTTGTTGCATGTCTATTTACATTCAGTTCAGTTCAGTTCAGTTCAGTTGCTCAGTCATGTCCGACTCTTTGCGAACCCATGCATTGCAGCACGTCAGGCCTCTCTGTCCATCACCAACTCCCGGAGTTCACTCAAACTCATGTCCATCGAGTTGGTGATGCCATCCAGCCATCTCATCCTCTGTCGTCCCCTTCTCCTCCTGCCCCCAAGCCCTCCCAGCATCAGAGTCTTTTCCAATGAGTCAACACTTCGCATAAGGTGGCCAAAGTATTGGAGTTTCAGCTTCAGCATCAGTCCTTCCAATGAACACACAGGACTGGTCTCCTTTAGAATGGACTGGTTGGACCTCCTTGCAGTTCAAGGGACTCTCAAGAGTCTTCTCCAACATCACAGTTCAAAAGCATCAATTCTTTGGCACTCAGCCTTCTTCACAGTCCAACTCTCACATATATACATGACCACTGGAAAAACTGTAGCCTTGACTAGACGGACCTTTGCTGGTAAAGTAATGTCTCTGCTTTGGAATATGCTATCAATGTTGGTCATAACTCCTTCGAAGGAGTAAGCGTCTTTTAATTTCACGGCTGAAATCACCATCTGCAGTGATTTTGGAGCCCCAAAAAATAAAGTCTGACACCGTTTCCACTGTTTCCCCATCTATTTGCCATGAAGTGATGGGACCAGATGCCATGATCTTCGTTTTCTGAATATTGAGCTTTAAGCCAACTTTTTCACTCTCCTCTTTCACTTTCATCAAGAGGCTTTTAAGTTTCTCTTCACTTTCTGCCATAAGGGTGGTGTCATCTGCATATCTGAGGTGATTGATATTTCTCCCCGCAATCTTGATTCCAGCTTGTGCTTCTTCCAGCCCAGTGTTTCTCATGATGTATTTTGCATATAAGTTAAATAAGCAGGGTGACAATATACAGCCTTGACGTACTCCTTTTCCTATTTAGAACCAGTCTGTTGTTCCATGTCCAGTTCTAACTGTTGCCTCCTGACCTCCATATAGGTTTCTCAAGAGGCAGGTCAGGTGGTCTGGTATTCCCATCTCTTTCAGAATTTTCCACAGTTTATTGTGATCCACACAGTCAAAGGCTTTGGCATAGTCAAGAAAGCAGAAATAGATGTTTTTCTGGAACTCTCTTGCTTTTTTGATGATCCAGCAGGTGTTGGCAATTTGATCTCTGGTTCCTCTGCCTTTTCTAAAACCAGCTTGAACATCTGGAAGTTCACAGTTCATGTATTACTGAAGCCTGGCTTGGAGAATTTTGAGCATTACTTTACTAGCGTGTGAAATGAGTGCAATTGTGCGGTAGTTTGAGCATTCTTTGGCATTGCCTTTCTTTGGGATTGGAATGAAAGTTGACATTTTCTAGTCCTGTGGCCACTGCTGAGTTTTCCAAATTTGCTGGCATATTGAGTGCAGTATTTTCACAGCATCGTCTTCCAGGATTTGAAATAGCTCCATTGGAATTCCATCACCTCCATTAGCTTTGTTCATAGTGATGCTTTCTAAGGCCAACTTGACTTCACATGCCAGGATGTCTGGCTCTAGGTGAGTGATCACACCATTGTGATTATCTTGGTCGTGAAGATCTTTTTTGTATAGTTCTTCTGTGTATTCTTGCCACCTCTTCTTAATATCTTCTGCTTCTGCTAGGTCCATACCATTTCTGTCCTTTATCGAGCCCATCTTTGCATGAAATGGTCCCTTGGTATCTCTAATTTTCTTGAAGAGATCTCTAGTCTTTCCCATTCTGTTGTTTTCCTCCAGTTCTTTGCATTGATCACTGAAGAAGTCTTTCTTATCTCTTCTTGCTATTCTTTGGAACTCTGCATTTAGATGCTTATATCTTTCCTTTTCTCCTTTGCTTTTTGCTTCTCTTATTTTCACAGCTATTTGTAAGGCCTCCCCAGACAGCCATTTTGCTTTTTTGCATTTCTTTTTCATGGGGATGGTCTTGATCCCTGTCTCCTGTACAATGTCCCGAACCTCCATCCATAGTTCATCAGGCACTCTATCTATCAGATCTAGTCCCTTAAATCTATTTCTCACTTCCACTGTATAATCATGAGGTTTTGATTTAGGTCATACCTGAATGGTCTAGTGTTTTCCCTACTTTCTTCAACTGAAGTCTGAATTTGGCAATAAGGAGCTCATGATATGAGCCACAGTCAGCTCCTGGTCTTGTTTCTGCTGACTGTATAGAGCTTCTCCATCTTTGGCTTCAAAGAATATAATAAATCTGATTTCGACGTTGACCATCTGGTGATGTCCATGTTTAGAGTCTTCTCTTGTGTTGTTGGAAGAGGGTGTTTGTTATGACCAGTGCATTCCCTTGGGAAAACTCTATTAGCCTTTGCCCTGCTTCATTCCGTATTCCAAGGCCAAATTTGCCTGTTACTCCAGGTGTTTCTTGACTTCCTACTTTTGCATTCCAGTCCCCTATAATGAAAAGGACATCTTTTTTGGGTGTTAGTTCTAAAAGGTCTTGCAGGTCTTCATAGAACCATTCAACTTCAGCTTCTTCAGCATTTCTGGTTGGGGCATAGACTTGGATTACCATGATATTGAATGGTTTGCCTTGGAAACGAACAGAGATCATTCTGTCATTTTTGAGATTGCATCCAAGTACTGCATTTCAGACTCTTTTGTTGACCATGATGGCTACTCCATTTCTTCTGAGGGATTCCTGCCCGCAGTAGTAGATATAATGGTCATCTGAGTTAAATTCACCCATTCCAGTCCATTTTAGTTCACTGATTCCTAGAATGTCGACGTTCACTCTTGACATCTCCTGTTTGACCATTTCCAATTTGCCTTGATTCAGGCACCTAACATTCCAGGTTCCTATGCAATATTGCTCTTTACAGCATTAGACCTTACTTCTATCACCAGTCAAATCCACAACTGGGTATTGTTTTTGCTTTGGCTCCATCCCTTCACTCTTTCTGTAGTTATTTCTCCACTGATCTCCAGTAGCATATTGGGCACCTACCGACCTGGGGTGTTCCTCTTTCAATATCCTATCATTTTGCCTTTTCATTATATAATGACCTTCTTGTTTACTGTTACAGTTTTTGGCTTACTGTATATTTTTTCCTATGTAAATATAGTTATCTTGCCCCTCTTTTCATTTCCTGGTATCATTTTCTATCCTTCATTTTAGGCCTCTATGTGTGGCTGTGTGGGCGCAGGAGAACCGAGAGGAGCTACTCCACATTCAAGGTCAGGAGGGGCGGCAGTGAGGAGATACCCTCGTCCAAGGTAAGGAGCAGCGGCTGCACTTTGCTGGAGCAGCCGTGAAGAGATACCCCACATCCAAGGTAAGAGAAACCCAAGTAAGACAGTAGGTGTTGCAAGAGGGCATCAGAGGGCAGACACACTGAAACAATACTCACAGAAAACTAGTCAATCTAGTCACACTAGGAACACAGCCTTGTCTAACTAAGCCATGCCCATGGGGCCACCCAAGACGGGCGGGTCATGGTGGAGAGGTCTGACAGAATGTGGTCCACTCAGAAGGGAATGGCAAACCACTTCAGTGTTCTTGCCTTGAGAACCCCATGAACAGTATGAAAAGGCAAAATGATAGGATGAACGGTATGAAATCTGCTAGTGTTTCCTTAATAAGCAGGTACTTTGATGTTGAATGCATATATATTTATGGTTGTTACAACATCCTGATTATTTGACACTTTCATCATTATATAATGACCTTCTTTGTTTACTGTTACCGTTTTTTGCTTACTGTATATGTTTTCCTATGTAAGTATAGTTATCTCGGCCCTCTTTTCATTTCCACTTGCATGAGGTATCATTTTCTATCCTTCATTTTAGGCCTCTATGTGTCCTTAAAGCTTAAAAAAATGAGTTTATTGTAGGCAGTTAATTATTGGGTCTTTTTTAAAAAGAAAAATTTATTCAGCCACTCTGTGTCTTTAGTTGGATAATTAAATAAATTTATTGTTAGGTTAATTATTGGGATTCCCTTTAAGTTACCAGATGTGTTTCTCATGCTAATTCTAAAATTCTCTCTTTGACTTGATTTATGATAGTTTTTATTTTTATGTGGCTTAATGAGCATCTCTTTAAGCTGAATTTGTTTCATGACCTACAAGCTTTGTGAACTTGGAAATCCAAATATCTCTCAGATTTGGAAAGCTCTTCACCACCATTTCTTAGATAAGTTTTCTGGCTTCTGTAAATCTTCTGATAATATCCCATAAGTCACATGGACTTTTTTTGCCCCTTTTCATTCTTTTTGCTTTGTTGTCCTCTAACTGGATAATTTCAAAATTTATGTCCTCTTACTCACTGATTCTTTCTTCTGCCTTGTCCATGCTACTGTTGATGTTCTATACTATTTTTTTCATTTCATATTTCATTCATTAGTATTCTTCACTCCAGCATTTTTGTTTGCTTCCTTTATATGATTTCTCTTTGTTAAACTTTTCATTTTGTTCATGTACCATTTTCTTGATTTTGTTGAATTGTCTTTCTGTGTTTTCTTGTAGATCATTTAACTTTCTTAAAACAGCCATTTTGAATTCTTTATAAAGAAAGTTGCAGATCTCCATGTCTTTGGTATTGATTCCTGAAAGATTATTGTGATATTTTGGTGGTGTCATGCTTTATTGGTATTTTTATATTCCTTGGAATTTTGCATGGCTGTCTTTACATTTGAAGTCACCTTCTCAAGTCTTCAGTTCAGTTAAGTTCAGTTCATTTGCTCAGTCATGTCCGACTCTTTGCGACCCCATGAATTGCAGCATGCCAGGCCTCCCTGTCCATCACCATCTCCCAGAGTTCACTCAGACTCACGTCCATCGAGTCAGTGATGCCATCCAGCCATCTCATCCTCTGTCTCCCCTTCTCCTCCTGCCCTCAATCCCTCCCAGCATCAGAGTCTTTTCCAATGAGTCAACTCTTCGCATCAGGTGGCCAAAGTCCTGGAGTTTCAGCTTTAGCATCATTCCTTCCAAAGAAATCCCAGGGCTGATCTCCTTCAGAATGGACTGGTTGGATCTCCTTGCAGTCCAAGGGACTCTCAAGAGTCTTCTCCAACACCACAGTTCAAAAGCATCAATTCTTTGGCACTCAGCCTTCTTCACAGTCCAACTCTCACATCCATACATGACCACTGGAAAAACCATAGCCTTGACTAGATGGACCTTTGTTGGCAAAGTAATGTCTCTGCTTTTGAATATGCTATCTAGGTTGGTCATAACTTTCCTTCCAAGGAGTAAGTGTCTTTTAATTTCATGGCTGCAGTCACCATCTGAAGTGATTTTGGAGCCCTGCTCTTAGGAGAGCAATACTTTCCATCAGCCCTGCTAAAGATTCTGAGGCTTTCCCATACTTTCTATGAAAACACCTGCTCCACACTTTCTGCTCCCTCTTGTGGCAGAATTCTTAAGTTTACATGTCGGCTCTCAATTCTGCAGTACACCGAGTCAGTTGCTGACAGCCTCCCTGTTGCTTTACAAAGGGTGGTGCTGTTCATCTTTGTGGTCCCATCCTGACCCACAAGATTCTAGCTGACTTTTGGTATGTGCTCATTAACTGTCTGTCAAAGTTTACACTCACTTCTGTTTTCTGGAGCATACACAGGGAGCTAGGTGAAAGTGTTTGAGGCTGGGGCACACAGAGCATTGGAGCTCAAGTGTACCCATGGGTCAGTTGGCAGGATACATGGGGAATGCATCCCCACTGGCTTGAGGGTGGGCGTCTTGATGGGGTTTGTGATACAGTTAACAGGATCTGCCCCCTTTAATGTCCTCTGAGAGATCTGTCTGCCACTCTCCCAGCCTTTCCGCACCACCTCATCAGACACCTCATGGTTTATCAGTTTGGGTAGAGTGAGAGAGAAACATGCTCCATTGGCAGTGTCTCACACACCTTGGGAAGCTAAGTGCTCACTCACCTGCTCTGCATTTCTCTTACTGGGGAAATCACAGGCTGAGAATGACTTTCTTAGTCCCAGGCTATGCCACCTTGGGGGCAGGGTGGTGTAGGTAAAGTCAAACTGTTCCTCTCACCCTCTCTGTTGTGTCCAAACTTATATTTTTGCTTCAGTGATGTGTTGGTACGTCTCCACTAGGACCTTGACTTTCACAAAGCTTTTCTTATTTATGGGTGATTGCCTAAGATAGCCCCTAGAGTACAGCCATGAAGGGCTGGAGCTGGTTCGTGAGCCCTTGGAGTGTTCATAGGCAGGACTGTGGTTTTCCTAGGTCCCTTAGTGTATGGTGCTAGATCCCACAGCTCCCACAAAGGCACTTTCATCTGTGAATGGATGCCAAATGTGTGTGTGTGTGTGGGTGGGGGGGGTGTTGATGATGATTATCTTATTCATGACAGTGTGTCTTATTCACCCATGTTGCTTATCTATCTATCTCTCTGGTTGTTTTCTTGCTGTTCAGTTCAGTTACTCAGTCGTGTCTGACTCTTTGCGACCCCATGAACTGCAGCACGCCAGGCCTCCCTGTCTGTCACCAACTCCCGGAGTTCACTCAAACTCAAGTCCATCAAGTCGGTGATGCCATCCAGCCATCTCATCCTCTGTCGTCCCCTTCTCCTCCTGCCCCCAATCCCTCCCAGCATCAGAGTTGCTGTACAGAAGTTCAAATAGGTATAGAAGTCTCTCTGCATGTAGAGACTGGAACCAAAGGAGTTGAATATGCCAATTATCAATAATCGTCAACTTAGCTCAGCACTGAATAGGTCTTTCATTCTCTGCTCTGAAGTAATGAAGATGGGCCTATAACACTTCTATTTAATATTAGGCAGAGAATCTGAATAGACATGTTCCCAGAATAACATATAGATGGTCAATAGGTGCATTAAAAGATGCTCAATATCACTAAGCATCAGAGAAATGCAAATCAAAACCTCAATAAGATATCACCTCACATCTATCAGAATAAGTACTATTAAAAAGACAAGAAATAACAAGTGTTTGGCTTTTTGCTATTCAGTTGAATGAGTTCTTATACATTTGGGTATATTAAGTCCTTAGCAAATATATTTTTAAACATATTTTTCTCTTTAGTAAGTCTTTTCATTTTGTTAGTGCTTTCTTTTGCTATACAGATGTGTTCTAGTTTGATGTAGTCCCACTTGCTTATTTTTACTTTTCTTGGCTGCACTTTTGGTGTCAAATCCAAAAAATCATCACCAAGATGGACATTAAGGAGCTTACCGTTTCTGTTTTGTTAGGAGTTTTATGGTTTCAGTTCTTATGTTCAAGTTTTTAATCCACCTTGAGTTAATTTTTGTGTATGGTGTAAGATAGTGTTTTAATTTCTGTCCAGTTTTCCCAACACCATTTATTAAAGGGATTGTCTTTTCCCCATTGTGTATTTTTTACTTCTTTGTCATAAATTAAATGGCCTTATATGTATGGGTTTATTTCTGGGCTGTCTGGTCTATTCTATTGATCTATGTGTTTGTTTTTATGCTAATACCATACTGTCTTGATTCTGTGATTTCTTATACCCCAAAGGGGGATCCTCAAAGGAAAATTCTGTGGAAAATTTTCTCTGAACATGAGCTAACTAACAGCTGCTTCCCCTTTCGGCCAACTTTCCAATCTGAGATAATTGTAAACAAGTTTAGGTATCTTTTCTTTTTTAAAGGTTTTATTTATTTTGGGCTGTTCTGGGTCTTCTCTAGTTTCTGCGTGGGCTTTTCTCTAGTTGCAGAGAGTGGGGGCTATCCTCAAGTTGCCTAGTTGCAGTGTGCAGGCTTCTCATTGCTGTGGCTTCTCTCATGGAGCACGGGCTCAAAGGGATGCAGGCTTCAGTAGTTGCGGCACATGGGCTCCATAGTTGCAGCTCCTAGACCCTAGAGCACAGGCTCAATCATTGCAGCGCACGGACTTAGTTGTTCCCATTGCATGTGGGATCTTCCTGGACCAGGGATCAAACCGTTGTCTCCTGCATTGGCAGGTAGATTCTTTACCACTGAACAACCAGGGAAACCCTAGGCATCTTTTAAAAGTGAATCTCTTTACAAGTTGAAGTGTCCAGAATTAATTATTGGGTCACTGATTATTAAATTTGTCAGGTGTCTGTGTTGGAACTCAGGGAAAGCCATCCCAAGATATTCCACAATAATATATTGATTATTTTTCATTCAAGTTACTTGAGAAACAGCCAGTGCAAGAAGAATGCTCTGACTTTCCCCTCAGTCTCCCTGAACACAGGAAATAAATTTACATGAAAGTTACCTTCCTAGAACTTGGAGGAGGGGAGACATCTCTATCACCAGAGAGAGGAAACTCAGGGCCCCAAAAGAATATATGAACAACTCTTGATCCATTTTACTTCTTTACCAACTTACTACCACAAGCCCAAACTCTGTTTAGAATCTTCACTAATTCAGCAACCAAGCCTAGGGTTCTTTGTCTTGTCAGTTCCTCAGAGACTGATTGTCTTTGTCTAAAAATTATAAAAGCTTCCTGCTTTGGCTACCCCTTAAGTCCTATTTCTATGAGATCTCTGTACATACAAATTATTTTTTTTTCTCCTGTTAATATATCTTGTGTCAATTTAATTATTAGACCAGCCAAAAGAACTCAAAAACAAATTCCAAGAACTTCCAGGCTCAATAACAGAGTCTGAAAGACACGTAAGTGATGGAAATTGTTAATGTAGATGTATTTAGCTCTCTTATAAACTGTAGGAATTTTATCAGTCCCCAAAGTGATTTTACTATGCCTACACTAGAAAAATATTTTTCTAATAGGAAACCACAGACATATACTTGTTAATAAAACAATGATGCCTACATGTACCTACAATGACAATGATGGAAAAACCTGAGCTGCCCAAATAAATATGTTTCATAATTTCTGAACTTTTCTATTAATATTAATAGTGCACTATTTTTTCATTATTCTGTCATCCTCCAGGAACTACCACAAGTCAAACAGTGGCAAATGCTGAAAACTAAATAAATACAAATAGGATAAAAGTCTAAAATTGCCAAAAAAAAAAAAAAGAACCATTAGCTATCAACTTAATTTTTCTGTGATTTGAAAAAAGACCACCACTATTTAATTTTATCAACAGAGTACTTCTGCCAAATGAGAAAAAAACAAATTCCAAGACCTTCCAGAGTGGGCTGCTGCTGCTGCTAAATCACTTTAGTCGTGTCCGACTTTGTGCAACCCCATAGACTGCAGCCCACCAGGCTTCCCCGTCCCTGGGATTCTCCTGGCAAGAACACTGGAGTGGGTTGCCATTTCTTTCTTCCAATGCATGAAAGTGAAAAGTGAAAGTGAAGTCGCTCAGTCATGTCCAACTCCTATCGACCCCATGGACTGCAGCCTACCAGGCTCCTCTGTCCATGGGATTTTCCAGGCAAGAGTACTGGAGTGGGGTGCCATTGCCTTCTCCGTCCAGAGTGGGCAGTAGACAGTAATTACTAATTCTTGATCAAAGTAATTATAAAATAAAGTGTTAGTGGCTCAGGTGTGTCCAACTCTTTGCAACTCCATGGGCTATAGCCCACCAGGCTTCTCTGTCCCTGGGGATTCTCCAGGCAAGAGTACTGGAGCGGGTTGCCATTCCCTTCTCCAGGGGATCTTCCTGACCCAGGGATCGAATCCAGGTTTCCTGCATTGCCGGCAGATTCTTTACGGTCAGAGGCACCAGGGAAGGCCCAATTAGAAAACAAATATGATGATTTAAAGGTGAATTAATTTGGCAACAGTGTTGAAGATGGATAGGAGTTGATGCAGAAAAATACGGCAGGGTGTGCAGGAAGCTGCCATCGTTTCTTAGTGTGGCAGGTTCCTGATGAGGAGCGTGATGGAAGAGTGGAGGGAAATGAGTGAGAGTAACAGTCATTGCAAAGAAAGGGTTGTGAGGACTTGAAGAGTCATTTACAATAGTTAGTAATAAAGATACTGCTTCTAGTCTGGGTAAATGAGAAATTTTCTAAAAGCAGGAAGTTTGGAAAAGAGTTTGAAGAATAAAAGTGGGTATGTTTTCATACATTGTATTGGAAATGATGGTATAAAACTTAATAAAAATAAAAATGTGAAAAAGATTATAATGGCTGACAGCCATAGGAAATGCTGCTCAAATCATTAGGGAAATGAAAATCAAAACCACAATCAGATATCACCTCTCAACAATTAGCATGGGCTACTCTTCAAAAAAACAAAGAAATAACAAGAGCTGGTGAGGATGTAGAAAATTGAAACTCTTGTACACTGTTGGTGGGAATGTAAAATGGTGCAACCACTATGGAAACAGTATGGCAGTTCTTCAAAAATTTGAAACAAAACTACCATAGGAGCCAACAATCCTGGTGCCTGGAGGGCTAGAGCCCATGGAGTTGCAAAGAGTTGGCCACAGCTGAGCCACTAACACTTTATTTTATAATTACTTTGATCTGTGTATCTCCCCTTCAAAACTGAAAGCAGGGTTTCAAAGAGATATTTGTACATGCGTATATACAGTAGCCGGAGAAGGCAATAGCATCCCACTCCAGTACTCTTGCCTGGAAAATCTATGGATGGAGGAGCCTGGTAGGCTGCAGTCCATGGGGTCGCTAAGAGTCAGACACGACTGAGCGACTTCACTTTCATTTTTCGCTTTCATGCATTGGAGAAGGAAATGGCAACCCACTCCAGTGTTCTGGCCTGGAGAATCCCAGGGACGGGGGAGCCTGGTGGGCTACGTCTATGGGGTCACACAGAGTCGGACACGACTGAAGCGACTTAGCAGCAGCATATACATTCTCAGGAGCCAGGAGATGTAAGCAACCCAAATGTCCATCAAAGAATGAATGGGTAAACAAATGTGGTATATAATACAATGGAATGTTATTCAGCCTTTACAAGGAAGGAAATTCTGACACATACTCCAACCTCACAACTCTGTGGGACATTATGTTAAGTGAAATAAGCTAGTCACAAAAAGACAAATACTGGGTCATTTGACTTATGAGATACATAGAGTAGTCAAATTCGTAAAGACAGAGAATAGAATGGTGATTACTGGATGCTAAGGGGACTTTGAAATGAGGATTTGTTCAATAAGTATAGAGTTTCAGTTTTGCAAGATGAAAAGAGTTCTGGAGATGGGCTGCCCAACAATGTGAGTATACTTACCACCACCAAACTATACACTTAAAATGGCTAAGACAGTAAGTTTCATTTTCTGTGCATTTTGCTACAGTAAAAATAAAAACAGGGTATTTCAGTGTGGTGACAAATAGAGGAGAGAAAAAAATATTTGAAGTTAGCAGAGTTTTAGATAAATTTTCCCAGGTGGCACAGTGGTAAAAATTTTTTTTTTTTTTTTTTTTTTTTATATTCTTTAAAAATTTTAGAGTGTGATTTTGCACAAGATGTTATAAAAATCCTAAGTGCATAGAACCATACCATAAATCTTGTGACTATTGCATGCTTGTGAGCAATATCTCTTTGTTCCAAATAATCTGACTCTCCACAGTGCTAAATTGGGAACATGATTTTTTTTGTCAGCCTTTTATTTTCAGTAAGTCATCAGGTTTTTTTATTGACATTATTTAATTCTCAAAATAAGGCTAATAACTGGTAAAAAGTATGAAGGAATGAAATTCAAAGCAAATTTGAAAATTATGTTGTTCAGTTTAAAATTAGAGATATGTTTGAATATTAGAAAGGATAGATACAGGGTAGAAATAATATTGTTTTTTTTTTTTTCTTTTTTTTTTTTCTTTTTAAAAAAAAAATCACATGCTCCCCATCCTGAACCCTCCTCCCTCCCAACCTCCCCATACCATCCCCCTGGGCCTTCCCAGCGCACCAGCCCCAAGCATCCAGCATCGTGCACTGAACCTGGACTGGCATCTCGTTTCATACATGACATTTCACATGTTTCAATGACATTCTCCCAAATCTTCCCACCCTCTCCCACAGAGTCCATAAGACTGTTCTATACATCAGTGTCTCTTTTGCTGTCTCGTACACAGGGTTATCGTTACCATCTTTCTAAATTCCATATACATGCGTTAGTATACTGTATTTATGTTTTTCCTTCTGGCTTACTTCACTCTGTATAATAGTCTCCAGTTTCATCCACCTCATTAGAACTGATTCAAATGTATTCTTTTTAATGGCTGAGTAATACTCCATTGTGTATATGTACCACAGCTTTCTTATCCATTCATCTGCTGATGGACATCTAGGTTGCTTCCATGTCCTGGCTATTATAAACAGTGCTGCGATGAACATTGGGGTACACGTGTCTCTTTCCCTTCTGGTTTCCTCAGTGTGTATGCCCAGCAGTGGGATTGCTGGATCATAAGGCAGTTCTATTTCCAGTTTTTTAAGGAATCTCCACACTGTTCTCCATAGTGGCTGTACTAATTTGCATTCCCACCAACAGTGTAAGAGGGTTCCCTTTTCTCCACACCCTCTCCAGCATTTATTATTTGTAGACTTTTGGATCGCAGCCATTCTGACTGGTGTGAAATGGTACCTCATAGTGGTTTTGATTTGCATTTCTCTGATAAAGAGTGATGTTGAACATCTTTTCAAGTGTTTGTTAGCCATCTGTATGTCTTCTTTGGAGAAATGTCTATTTAGATCTTTGGCCCATTTTTTGATTGGGTCATTTATTTTTCTGGAGTTGAGCTGTAGGAGTTGCTTGTATATTTTTGAGATTAGTTGTTTGTCGGTTGCTTCATTTGCTATTATTTTCTCCCATTCTGAAGGCTGTCTTTTCACCTTGCTAATAGTTTCCTTTGATGTGCAGAAGCTTTTAAGTTTAATTAGGTCCCATTTGTTTATTTTTGCTTTTATTTCCAATATTCTGGGAGGTGGGTCATAGAGGATCCTGCTGTGATGTATGTCAGAGAGTGTTTTGCCTATGTTCTCCTCTAGGAGTTTTATAGTTTCTGGTCTTATGTTGAGATCTTTAATCCATTTTGAGTTTATTTTTGTATATGGTGTTAGAAAGTGTTCTAGTTTCATTCTTTTACAAGTGGTTGACCAGATTTCCCAGCACCACTTGTTAAAGAGATTGTCTTTAATCCACTGTATATTCTTGCCTCCTTTGTCAAAGATAAGGTGTCCATATGTGCGTGGATTTATCTCTGGGCTTTCTATTTTGTTCCATTGATCTATATTTCTGTCTTTGTGCCAGTACCATACTGTCTTGATAACTGTGGCTTTGTAGTAGAGCCTGAAGTCAGGTAGGTTGATTCCTCCAGTTCCATTTTTCTTTCTCAAGATCGCTTTGGCTATTCGAGGTTTTTTGTATTTCCATACAAATTGTGAAATTATTTGTTCTAGCTCTGTGAAGAATACTGTTGGTAGCTTGATAGGGATTGCATTGAATCTATAAATTGCTTTGGGTAGTATACTCATTTTCACTATATTGATTCTTCCAATCCATGAACATGGTATATTTCTCCATCTATTAGTGTCCTCTTTGATTTCTTTCACCAGTGTTTTATAGTTTTCTATATATAGGTCTTTAGTTTCTTTAGATAGATATATTCCTAAGTATTTTATTCTCTTCGTTGCAATGGTGAATGGAATTGTTTCCTTAATTTCTCTTTCTGTTTTCTCATTATTAGTGTATAGGAATGCAAGGGATTTCTGTGTGTTGATTTTATATCCTGCAACTTTACTATAATCATTGATTAGTTCTAGTAATTTTCTGGTGGAGTCTTTAGGGTTTTCTATGTAGAGGATCATGTCATCTGCAAATAGTGAGAGTTTTACTTCTTCTTTTCCAATTTGGATTCCTTTTATTTCTTTTTCTGCTCTGATTGCTGTAGCCAAAACTTCCAAAACTATGTTGAATAGTAATGGTGAAAGTGGGCACCCTTGTTTTGTTCCTGACTTTAGAGGAAATGCTTTCAATTTTTCACCATTGAGGATAATGTTTGCTGTGGGTTTGTCATATATAGCTTTTATTATGTTGAGGTATGTTCCTTCTATTCCTGCTTTCTGGAGAGTTTTTATCATAAATGGGTGTTGAATTTTGTCAAAGGCTTTCTCTGCATCTATTGAGATAATCATATGGTTTTTGTTTTTCAATTTGTTAATGTGGTGTATTACATTGATTGATTTGCGGATATTGAAGAATCCTTGCATCCCTGGGATAAAGCCCACTTGGTCATGGTGTATGATCTTTTTAATGTGTTGTTGGATTCTGATTGCTAGAATTTTGTTTAGGATTTTTGCATCTATGTTCATCAGTGATATTGGCCTATAGTTTTCTTTTTTTGCGGCATCTTTGTCAGGTTTTGGTATTAGGGTGATGGTGGCCTCATAGAATGAGTTTGGAAGTTTACCTTCCTCTGCAATTTTCTGGAAGAGTTTGAGCAGGATAGGTGTTAGCTCTTCTCTAAATTTTTGGTAGAATTCAGCTGTGAAGCCGTCTGGACCTGGGCTTTTGTTTGCTGGAAGATTTTTGATTACAGTTTCAATTTCCATGCTTGTGATGGGTCTGTTAAGGTTTTCTATTTCTTCCTGGTCGAGTTTTGGAAAGTTGTACTTTTCTAAGAATTTGTCCATTTCTTCCTCGTTGTCCATTTTATTGGCATATAATTGTTGATAATAGTCTCTTATGATCCTTTGTATTTCTATGTTGTCTGTTGTGATCTCTCCACTGTCATTTCTAATTTTATTGATTTGATTTTTCTCCCTTTGTTTCTTGATGAGTCTGGCTAATGGTTTGTCAATTTTATTTATCCTTTCAAAGAACCAGCTTTTGGCTTTGTTGATTTTTGCTATGGTCTCTTTTGTTTCTTTTGCATTTATTTCTGCTCTAATTTTTAAGATTTCTTTCCTTCTACTAACCCTGGGGTTCTTCATTTCTTCCTTTTCTAGTTGTTTGAGGTGTAGAGTTAGGTTATTTATTTGACTTTTTTCTTGTTTCTTTAGGTATGCCTGTATTGCTATGAACTTTCCCCTTAGGACTGCTTTTACAGTGTCCCACAGGTTTTGGGTTGTTGTGTTTTCATTTTCATTCGTTTCTATGCAAATTTTGATTTCTTTTTTGATTTCTTCTGTGATTTGTTTGTTATTCAGCAGCGTGTTGTTCAGCCTCCATATGTTGGAATTTTTAATAGTTTTTCTCCTGTAATTGAGATCTAATCTTACTGCATTGTGGTCAGAAAAGATGCTTGGAATGATTTCTATTTTTTTGAATTTACCAAGGCTAGCTTTATGGCCCAGGATGTGATCTATCCTGGAGAAGGTTCCATGTGCGCTTGAGAAAAAGGTGAAATTCATTGTTTTGGGATGAAATGTCCTATAGATATCAATTAGGTCTAACTGGTCTATTGTATCGTTTAAAGTTTGTGTTTCCTTATTAATTTTCTGTTTAGTTGATCTATCCATAGGTGTGAGTGGGGTATTAAAGTCTCCCACTATTATTGTGTTATTGTTAATTTCTCCTTTCATACTTGTTAGCATTTGTCTTACATACTGCGGTGCTCCCGTGTTGGGTGCATATATATTTATAATTGTTATATCTTCTTCTTGGATTGATCCTTTGATCATTATGTAGTGACCTTCTTTGTCTCTTTTCACAGCCTTTGTTTTAAAGTCTATTTTATCTGATACGAGTATTGCTACTCCTGCTTTCTTTTGGTCCCTATTTGCATGGAAAATCTTTTTCCAGCCCTTCACTTTCAGTCTGTATGTGTCCCCTGTTTTGAGGTGGGTCTCCTGTAGACAACATATGTAGGGGTCTTGTTTTTGTATCCATTCAGCCAGTCTTTGTCTTTTGGTTGGGGCATTCAACCCATTTACGTTTAAGGTAATTACTGATAAGTATGATCCCGTTGCCATTTACTTTATTGTTTGGGGTTCGAATTTATACACCATTTTTGTGTTTCCTGTCTAGAGAATATCCTTTAGTATTTGTTGTAGAGCTGGTTTGGTGGTGCAGAATTCTCTCAGCTTTTGCTTATCTGAGAAGCTTTTGATTTCTCCTTCATACTTGAATGAAATCCTTGCTGGGTACAATAATCTGGGCTGTAGGTTATTTTCTTTCATCATTTTAAGTATGTCTTGCCATTCCCTCCTGGCTTGAAGAGTTTCTATTGAAAGATCAGCTGTTATCCTTATGGGAATTCCCTTGTGTGTTATTTGTTGTTTTTCCCTTGCTGCTTTTAATATTTGTTCTTTGTGTTTGATCTTTGTTAATTTGAGTAATATGTGTCTTGGGGTGTTTCGCCTTGGGTTTATCCTGTTTGGGATTCTCTGGGTTTCTTGGACTTGGGTGATTATTTCCTTCCCCAGTTTAGGGAAGTTTTCAACTATTATCTCCTCAAGTATTTTCTCATGGTCTTTCTTTTTGTCTTCTTCTTCTGGAACCCCTATGATTCGAATGTTGTAGCGTTTAATATTGTCCTGGAGGTCTCTGAGATTGTCCTCATTTCTTTTAATTCGTTTTTCTTTTATTCTCTCTGATTCATTTATTTCTACCATTCTATCTTCTAATTCACTAATCCTATCTTCTGCCTCTGTTATTCTACTATTTGTTGCCTCCAGAGTGTTTTTAATTTCATTTATTGCATTATTCATTGTATATTGACTCTTTTTTATTTCTTCTAAGTCCTTGTTAAACCTTTCTTGCATCTTCTCAATCCTTGTCTCCAAGCTATTTATCTGTGATTCCATTTTAATTTCTAGATTTTGGATCAATTTCACTATCATTATTCGGAATTCTTTATCAGGTAGATTCCCTATCTCTTCCTCTTTTGTTTGGTTTGGTGGGCATTTATCCTGTTCCTTTATCTGCTGGCTATTCCTCTGTCTCTTCATCTTGTTTAA
Organism: Bos grunniens; assembly: GCF_055505025.1. Classification (NCBI taxonomy): domain Eukaryota; kingdom Metazoa; phylum Chordata; class Mammalia; order Artiodactyla; family Bovidae; genus Bos; species Bos grunniens. The sequence goes on from NC_141180.1 coordinate 55,613,018, forward strand.
ATTGCTGAGTATGGGGTGTCCTTTCTGTATTCTGGCAGTTTGTGGAGTTCTCTTTATTGTGGCTATTCCTCACTGTGTGTGGGTTTGTACAGGTGGCTTGTCAAGGTTTCCTGGTTAGGGAAGCTTGTGTCAGTGTTCTGATGGATGGAACTGTATTTCTTCTCTTTGTTCAGTCGCGCTGTGGGGAGGGAGGGAGGGATGCTGCAAGCAAATAACACTGGCGTGCGCTCGCAGTGCCTCAGCCACACTGGGTCTGCCCCCGCTCACTGCGCGTGTAGCCTCCCTGCCCACACTGCTCGGGCTCTAGGTTGTTCCGCCGGGAACAATCCAAGGCTGGCCCTGGGTTGCATGTACCTCCCAGGTCCAAGCCGCTCAGGTTCAGGCACTCGGATAGTCCTCAGAGGCGCAGACTCAGTTGGGCCTGAGTATTGTGCTCTTCCCAGGTCCGAGCAGCTCAAGTGATGAGGTGTTTGGCGAGCGCCAATGCTGCGACTTATCGCCTCCCCGCCACTCGGTTATCTGGGCGCAAAACCGGCGCACCTTCTTAGGCAGATGTTAACCGTCCAGACCCCCAAGAAGTTTTAGTTAGCAAAGAAGCCTGCTTACAGTTTTATAGATAATGTCTCTCTGGGGCTGCGATTGCCCCCTTCCGGCTCTGGCTGCCTATCACCGGAGGGGGAAGGTCTGCAGCCGGCTATCTCTGTTCAATTCTTTGTTCCGTGCACGGGCCTGGCGGTCTTAGGTTGGGGCTGGCTTTTCGCGTAGTAGATATCCCACAGTCTGGTTTGTTAGCCCAAATTATTTCGCTCAGATAGTGCTCAGGGTATTCAGGCCAGATTCTTACTCTAAGCGATGCAGCCCGCGCTGCGCCTCCCTGCCCAGCCCCCGCTTGTTAATCAGTGGTAAAAATTTATCTGCCAATGCAGGAGATATAAGAGACGTGGGTTCACTCTCTGGGAGAAAGATCCCCTGGGGAAGGAAATGGCAACCCACTCCAGTATTCTTGCCTGGGAAATCCCATGGACAGAGGAGCTTGGTGGGCTACAGTCCTTGGGGTTGGCAAAGCATCAGACGTGACTAAGCACAGTAAAGTTTTAGAGGAAATAATAGAAGGTTTTATTTTGTTCCCACATGGTGGAGGGGACTTTAGAAGCTGTCTTTCTATATAATCATTATTAGTATAAAGTAGACATTATTTTACCCACTTTTAAAGATAAAACTAGTATGATTTAGAGAGGTTAAGTAACTTTGACAGGCCCTCCAGCTGGACCATGGTAATGCCAGGCTCTGGGCTCTACAAGATAGGCTGTTTGAAAATGCACGTTTCCTCTGTTGCAGGAGGAAGGGCTGAAGCCTGAGCTCAGGGAGGACCACAGGTGAGTCCCGAAGGGACTAGGGAAATCAGAAAGGATTCAGCAGAAGTACAGTTAAAGAGGGAGAGATGCCTAGGATCAGAGAAGTGCAGAGTCGTGGGAGTCCAAGAAAGAGTTCTAAAGGGCAAGAAATGGTCCAGAGGTGTTTCTGCCTATTTTTATGTAATTGCTTATCACACTATCTTTGTACATAATTACCTCAATTTTATGCAGAAAAGAAAGCTAGATGGACCTCATTTACTTTAATTTTGCTTCCATTATGTTTACTCTTTTAAAGTCTGATTTTAAAAAGTCACTCTGTGCTGCTATTTAATTCTTGACTATATTGTTTGATCCCACTGAAAATAGTCACCATTGGTGTCACTTAAATTATGTTTTTACTTAATTATCTGATGCCTTATCCTGGGAAAATAAATTTACCCAAGTTGGATTCCACACCTCCCTTGCCTATTACTTGTGCCTTCTATCACCCCCTACACACACACACACACACACACACACACACATACACACATACGCACACACACAGACATACACACACATCTTGAGGTATTAATACTAGCTCTCTCCAGATGGTTCTATTACTCCTTAGGGCTAAATAACAGAAATGTTTTTGAAAGGTAGCAGAATATGCCATCCCAAATATGTCTCTTTGGCATAGGATTATTTTGAGAAACTGCAGATCCAGGACTTGCTCAGAAAACAGAGTAGTTGCTGTTTTGTAAGAGAAATTGACATCTGTAAAGAAGATTTCCATTTGTAAGGGATTCTCCCTTCTGTCCTGTACCAGGAAGAGAAGGATGACTCTAAATTACAAGAAACTTACATTAACAGAGAAGGTTCAGAGTTAAATATGTAAAACAAACCATGTTTTTTTTTTTTTTTTTAACTGTGCTTCTCCTGGTTTCTTCCTCTAATTAGCCTGCTCCTGCTGCTGCTGCTAAGTCGCTTCAGTTGTGTCCGACTCTGTGCGACCCCATAGACAGCGGCCCACCAGGCTCCCCTTTCCTAACTTCATCCTAACATCTTTCTTTTGTGTTTAGATGAAGATGTATTTAAAGTGGTGTGTGTGTGTCTACGTGCATTAGTCCCACAGTTATGTCTGACTATTTGTGACCCCCTGAACTGTAGCCTTCCAGGCTCCTCTGTCCATAAAATTCTCCAGTCAAGAATACTGGAGTGGGTTGCCATTCCCTTCTCCAGGGGACCTTGCTGACTCCTTGGATCGAACCTGTGTCTCCTGCATTGCAGGTAGATTCTCCACTGTCTGAGCCACCAGGGAAGCCCATTTAAAGTGGTAACCTGGAACATAGAGGGAGTTATTGAGGTTTAATTTCGGTTGGTTTTTCTCTTGTTAATCTATCTTTTATTACAGGTAGTCTCAGTCAGGAACTTAGAAGAGTAGAGATTACTTTTCCTCTGCTATACTTCCAAACTCTTGTTGTATCTCTTGACCTATCTAAGATAGGAAAACCTTTGCTCTGTGTTCATGGATTGTTAGACTTTAAAAAAATGGCTAAGGTAGAAGCAGCGTGCCTGTACCACAGAGCTCCCTTCTGAGGATGAACTCCTTGTCAGTAAACTCATACATCTCTTAAAACCCAGAAATACTGGAGTGGGAAGCCTATCCATTCTCCAGCAGATCTTCCCTAATTGAACTGGGGTCTCCTGCATTGCAGGCAGATTCCTTACCAACTGAGCTATCAGGGAAGCCCCTTAAGTTTCTAGAACAATTCTATATCCATATGGTCTTGCTTATCTTGAAAGTGAAAGAAGCAAAAAGTGAAGTTGCTCAGTTGTGTCAACTCTTTGCGACTCCATGGATTGTAGCCTACCAGGCTCCTCTGTCCATGGGATTTTCCAGTCAAGAATACTGGGATGGGTGGTCAGTTCCTTCTCCAGGAGATCTTCCCAACACAGGGACTGAACCCGGGTCTCCCACATTGTAGGCAGATGCTTTACTGTCTGAGCCACCAGGGAAGTCGCCACTGTAATTTAGCTCATTTTCTGCTCATTTTTAGTGCTTCCTCCACCTGTTCTGGCTCCTGTCAACTTCTCCCCTCCCTCCAACTCAGGCTGCAAAACAATCACTTCAACCTTGTTCCTATCAGTCTCCGGGGACAAGCTCTCAGACCACTTTTATGCTAAAAATTGTCCTGCTAGTCACCTTAGGAGGCAAATCCAGGAGCACAGAGCATGGCCTTCTTGGATTCTTGTCCTGTGCTTTTGTTCCTGGAATTTGTGATTTCATTTCAAGACATATTAAAGATGTATATGTGTGCATGCTCAGTCACTTCAATTGTGTCCAACTCTTTGCGACCCCATGGCCTGGAGCCCACCAGGCTCCTCTGTCCATGGTATTCTCCAGGCAAGAATATCGGAATGGGTTGCCATACCCTACTCCAGAGGATATTCCTGACTCAGAGATTGAGACCACATCTGCTGTGTCTCTTGCCTTGTAGGCAGATTCTCTTGCCACCTGGGAAGCCCCATTAAAGATGTCAGTTAAGTTCAGTTCAGTCGCTCAGTTGTGTCCGACTCTTTGCGTCCTCATGAATCGAAGCACACCAGGCCTCCCTGTCCATCACCAACTCCTGGAGTTCACTCAGACACATGTCCATCGAGTCGGTGATGCCATCCAGCCATCTCATCCTCAGTCATCCCCTTCTCCTCCTGCCCCCAATCCCTCCCAGCATCAGAGTCTTTTCCAATGAGTTAACTCTTCGCATGAGGTGGCCAAAGTTCTGGAGTTTCAGCTTTAGCATCATTCCTTCCAAAGAAATCCCAGGGCTGATCTCCTTCAGAATGGACTGGTTGGATCTCCTTGCAGTCCAAGGGACTCTCAAGAGTCTTCTCCAACACCACAGTTCAAAGGCATCCATTCTTCGGCGCTCAGCCTTCTTCATCACTTCCAGTCAAATCACTCTTCCACTCTTCACAACATACTAAAGAGTAGAACAAAGGAAGGAAAGAGGCAATGGGCCAGGAGTCAAGATGCCATGCTTAAGTTCTTATGAGGTCACCAAACAGCTGTGTTGTCGAAGCTCACACATTTCTTCTGGCTGAGTAAGTCTCAGGTTTGTCATTTTAAAAAATGAATTTATTCAGCAAATACTCTCCTGTATGGAAAATAATAGGGTATTTAGTGAGGTAGAATATATGAAAATTTATTGAGTGGTTACTGTGTGCAAATAATATTGTGTACCTACTACGGATCAGGTACTGTTCTAAATGATGTAGGAAGCAAGGGATCCAAAATAGAAAAGGTTAAACAACAAAACAGAACAGAAGCCAAAGAATTGACACGTGGAAAAGAGTAATTAACACCAAATTAATGGTTAAATAATAAAGAAATTCAGGACAGAGGGAGATGAGTAGATACACTAATGACCAATGGAGCCATCACCTAAAAGGACAAATGACTAGGAGTGCCCTGGAAGGTATAAGGTGCTAGAAAATCTCAAGAACAGTGTTATTACTTTAGATACTCAAAGTCTGCAATTCTTAATGCTGGAATAAGACCACACTACATGTTCATCCCAATAAATGCTTTCTAAGATGACCACACTGATGGAGTGCAGTGCACACATTGGTTGGGTATGGATTTTTACATCGGGCAGATCTGGTTTCAAAATCCCTCCTAATCGTTTTGCTATTTGGGAGCCATCATTTATTTTCTCTTAGTTTCCTCAACTCTGAAATGAGTTTAGTGATATTATCAGTTTTGCTAGCTTGTTGAGGAGCAAATGAGATAATGCTTGCCAGGTGCTGAGCTAAGTGGCTGAAAGCATGTTGACTACTTTTCATAGTGTATAACTTTGCCACATTTTTAGTGCTATTTCCAATATTGCTGGCTGTTACAAGAGATACTCTGTCAGGTAACATCTGCGTGTGTGCTCCGTTGCTTTAGTTGTCTGACTCTTTCTGACACCATGAACTGTAGCCTGCCAGGCTCTTCTGTCCATGGAATTCTCCAGGCAAGAATACTGGAGTGGGTTGCCATTCCCTTCTCCAGGGGATCTTCCGGAACCCAAGCCTCCCACACTGAAGGTGGACTCTTTACCATCCGAGCCACCTGGGAAGCTCTTTTAGGTAACATAGGGATGTAGTCAAGAAAACAGAGCCTCTGTCACTGACATGCATCTGAGGAGGAATTCAGAACATGTGGATGCCTTTGATAATAGCGCAAAGTGTTGGGGAACAAGACAGTTTCCCCTACCCTTCTAGTCTCTTCTCACTGATCTAAGAGTTAAGTTGACATGAGACAGATTCACAGAAGGAAATAAAGCATAAATTTAATAACATGTATACATGGGAGAAACCCAAGAAAACCTAGTGACTCGCCAAAAAGGGCTAAATCTTCACTTTCAGATACCGTCATCTTTAGCTGAAGATAATAAGAGGATGTTGAAGGTAGTGGTTCAGAACTTCAGAGGGCAGGAAGGAAGCTCATGTGGAGAGGGAAAGGCAAATGTTTGGTAAACACATTTGCAGAGACAATGGAAAGAGAGAGGAATTTTAGCAGACTTTTCTAGGTTCCTCCCTGGAGACACACCTATTTCAAACCAGTCTTCTCTGGTGATGGCTCCTCCCTGGAACATGTCCTCTATTTACATTCTTTAGGCAGTTAGGAGGAAGGTTGAGTTTTCTTCCTGAGTCTTACGGGCCTTGCTTGTTCTCAGCTCGAAATAATCCTTTGCCAAAGAGATGTCTTGGGATGACAAATTTGATTCTCCTACAAAAGCAACTAAGTGCCTGTAGAATGTCATCCTGTCCCCATGCTCAGTAAAGCCCACTCTACTGTGATGAAGGGAAGTGCAGTATTTATTGCAGGGTACCACGCAAGGAATCCACGATAGTTAGTGCTGAAAAAGCCCAAATTCTCCTGGGTTTCAGCAAAGTGTTTTTTTTTTTTTTTGGTTGCTCTAGGTCTTCATTGTGGTGGTACAGAGGCTTCCTTTGTGGCAGGGCACTGGCTCCGGAGTGCCTGGGCTCAGCAGTTGCAGCACACCAGCTTAGTTGCCCTGAGGCATGTGGGATTTTAGTTTCCCAACCAGGGATTAAACTCGTATCCTCTCCATTGGAAGGCAGATTCTTAATCACTGGACCACCAGGGAAATCCCCAGAAAGGCATTTTTTTTTTTTTTTTTTAACGGCCAGTTAAGAGAGGGGAAGTTTGCAGAGTATATGATTGGTTTGTGCACAATTCTCGGATTGGTTGATGGGGTGGTAACAGGGTGGTATCACAGGTATTAACACTATCAGTCCTTAGGCTGGGACCTGTGTGCTCACGGTCAGCAAAGAATTAACATCTTCCATTTGGTAGGGGTTTTAGCATCTGTAAAACAACTCAGGAAATGTGCATTAGATATTGTCTGGGTACTTCAGAGAGGAGCTAAGGCAGAGGTTATGGGGGAAGGGTCTGCTCTGGAAGGCCCTATAGGGTCCTGCTTGGTGATAATAGTATTTGGGGAAAGAAATCATTGCAATGGACTGGCCAGCAGACAGCTAGGTGGAGAGGGCTGAGAGCTGGGTGGGAACTCAGGTGCGGGGCTGGCCGACAGCAAAGGTGAAGAGTCTGTTGAGACAAACCCCCTTTTCAAGGAGTTTATGTCAAAGTGACTGGCAGCTGGTGCTGCCAGATGGCACAGAACCAGGAAGACCGGTAGGTGAGCAGAGCTAATAATAAGAATGCAGGTGGGAGACACTGAGAAATTCAGACCCAGGGGCTGGCAGCATCTGGACCTGGCCTTGGGTAGCAAGGCCTGGCCACTGGGCTGAGGTGCAGAGCAAGAGTTTTGAAGAAAGAGTTAATCTCTAAAATTGGAGCATGTTGCTTTAAGAAGTGCTGTTTGTAAAGAAGTTAAACTGCAGCTAGAAGCCCAGAATGAGAGCTCTGAAGCCCTGGGTCCCAGGTCCACGGTCACTTGCTGGGAGGGGAACTGTGATTATTTCAGCCCTTCCTGTCTCAGAGCATCGTTCTTGGTAACTAGGAAGGGCTGTGCGGTGGGAAGACTGAGGACTACAGCTGCAGGGGGAGGGAGGTGGCGCTGGTGCAGAGAGTGGTGGACAGCTCTGTTTAGCACCAAAGGGAGACTGGAACTTGTTAGCTAAAGAAATTATGCAGCAACTGCCACACCGAGTATGCATGGTTGTTGCGTTCAGATTGTTTTGCAACTAACATGAAGCACCAAGACTTAGAGAGATTAAAGCGTGTGTCAAATGTGGAGCCTGGTGGACTGGTTTATATCATCAGCATCACGGATTCTCGCCACAAGGCAGTTTCATCATCTACAAAAGTTTATCCTCCTCGCTGTTCTCAACGCCACAAATTTTCATCATGCCTCCCCCATGCCATATGTAGTGCGAGGGAAACTCACAGAAGAGGGAGGCGTGGCCCTGTCCAGTGGTGGAGTGGGGGGTGCAGGAAAGAGCAGGAGGGGGACTTCCCTGGCAGTGCCGTGGTTGAGAATCCACCTTCCAGTGCAGGGGATGTAAGTTCAGTCCCACATGCCTGGATCCTGTGTGCCACAACTAAGGCCAGATCTAGCCAAATAAATAAATGAAAGGGCAGGAGAGAAGGAAAAGGATGAGATGCATAGGCTTAATGGGCACCAACTCAGTGCTTCTCATTTAAAGATCTCATTTAAAGAGCTCAACAAATTGATGAGACAGGTGTTACCATCTACCTTCTCAAAGATGGGGTGATGAAGGCCTGGAGAGGAGTTAGACAACCTATCCAAGGTCATAGCATTGGAAAATGTTTAAGCCATTGTTTGAACCCAGCTCTCTCTGACCCCCAAACCCATAATCTTCCCAATGTCTACTCAGGGGAGAGAGCTGGGCAAGCAACTCACCTTTGGTGCATATTTGAAGCCCAGCATTATCAGAGCACAGAGAGGAAGAGGGAAAGTTTCATTTGGGTTAAAAAAAAAAGTTTACATATGGAGAAGGATGAGAAAGGGCATTTAGGAAAATCAGGCAGTATTGTTTGTGGGAAAGTATATTTCTTCAGGCTGTGGACAGAACCTGAGGGTGTGAAACTGCAAAGATAATGTTCTTTCTCCTAAAGCCTTTTCCACTAAGGAGCCTGAGGATGAGCAAACCACAAGCACCGGCACCATCTATCCATCGGAGGTGAGAGGGTGGCCTTCATGGGACAGGATGAAAATCAATAATGTTATCACTTTGAAGCGAGAAGCCAGTTGATGGAGCACAAAATGTCAGCAGCCTGACAAGGCAAAGGCAGCCTTGACCTGGGACAACTGATATTGATTATAATGATCTCAAAGCAATTAGCTCATGGATCTGCCTCCCATTCATTTTGTCTTCCTTCTCAAAATCTGTACATTCAGTACCACAAAAAAACCATTTCTCCCTGGAGTGCTGGCTCTGCTATTTGGAAGGACATTAAGAGTTCCACTGTCCTGCTATCAGCTTCTCATCACAAAGGACTTGGTAGGAGTAAGCAGGAATTTTAGAATGTTTGGGGCACCCAGGACTGCCGGCAGGATAATACAGTGGCCAAAATGTATCACCCTGGTGTTGCACTAATATTCTGGAGTCCTGAGTGTGGGTCCTAGAACAGTCATTCATTTGCTGTGTGGCTTTGGACAAAACACCGTCTCTCTGGGCTGCAGTTTCTTTGTTTTTAAAATGAAGGATTTAACAAGGATCTACTGTACAGGGTTTCTCTGGTAGCTCAGAGGGTAAAGAATCTGCCTGCAATTTAGGAGGTCAGAGTTTGATCCCTGGGTTGGGAAGATCTCCTGGAGAAAGGAATGGCAACCCACTCCAGTATTCTTGCCTGGAGAATTCCATGGACAGAGGAGCCTGGCGGGCTGTAGTCCATGTGGTTGCAAAGAGTTGGACACAACTAAGCGACTAACACACCCCCCCACACACTGTACAGCACAAGCAACTCTGCTCAGTGTTATGTGGCAGCCTGGATGAGGGGGAGTTTGGGGGAAAATGGATACTTGTATTTTAAGGGAAATCAACCTTGAATATTCATTGGAAGGACTTGCTGAAGCTGAAGCTCCAATACTTTGGCCACCTGATGTGAAGAGCCAACTCACTGGAAAAGACCCTGATGCTGAGAAAGGTTGAAGGCAAAAGAAGAAGGGGGCAACAGAGGAAGAGATGGTTAGATTGCATCACTGACTCAATGGACATGAGTTTGAGCAAACTCTGGGAGATAGTGCAGGACAGGGAAGTCTGGCACTGCTGCAGTCCCTGAGGTTGCAAAGAGTTGGACTTGACTTAGCCACTAAATAACAAGGATACATGTATATGTATGGATGAGTCCCTTTGCCATCCTCCTGAAACTATCACAACATTGTAAATCGGTTATATTCAAATACAAAACAAAAAGTTAAAAAAAAAGAAAGGGTTGCTATGCTATGCTAAGTCACTTCAGTCGTGTCCGACTTTATGCGACCCCATAGACGGCAGCCCACCAGGCTCCTCCATCCATGGGATTTTCCAGCCAAGAGTACTGGAGTGGGGTGCCATTGCCTTCTCAGCTAGAAGCCTTTTTTCTCTGGGGCTTCCCTGGTGGCTCGGTGGTAAAGAATTCACCTGCCAGTGCAGGAGTATATCGGTTTGATCCTTGGGCCAGGAAGATCTCCTGGAAAAGGCAATGGCACCCCACTCCAGTATTCTTGCCTGGGAAATCCCATGGACAGAGGAGCCTGGCAGGCTGCAGTCCATGGGGTCACAAAAGTCAGACCTGACTTAGCAACTAAACAACAACAGCAACAATTTTTTCTCTGCTTTGGTTTGGTGGTTGGATATGTGTGTGTTTGTATTTATGTATACACATATGTGTGTATGTGTGTGTATGTGTCTGTGTATATGTGTATGTGTGTGTGTGTTCTCTCTGAAGGAACATAACTAGTAACTCTTGAGTCTTGGTTTCTCCTTGTTTTGTAGTTTTTGTAGTTTATCTTTAGGTCCTTAGCTATTCCTCATCTTCTTCTCTGTTTCCTGCTTTTGGAGCATGGCTACAATCTGAGAGCTGAGAACATTTGAATTTTTTTTGAAAGGTCTTCATTTCATAAGAATAAGCCTAGTACAAATTATATGCCAAGGAATGTGCTCAATGCCTGGTATAAAATATGAATGTGATGGTTAATTTTATGTGTCAAACTGACTGAGCCATGGGATGCTCAGACATTTAGTCAAACAATATTTGGGGTGTGTCTGTGAGGGTGTTACAGGTGAGGTTAACTTTTGTATCTGTAAAGTAAAGCAGGTTGCTCTTCCTAATGTGGGTGCGCCTCATCCAATCAGTTGAACTTTTGAGTGTGTGACTAACAGTGTGAGTGTGTCTGTTTAGGAAGCTATGTATGTCTGCCATTCTGTTTGTGAGTGTGTATGTGTTTGTGATCTTATAACAAAGCATTTATCTTTCCCCCTTTTCTCACTTGTTTCATGCAGGATGGGTTATTTAATAGGTTTGATTCTTTTACTTTGAAGCTTATGAGTTTATTGGATTAGACATCAGGCCCTATGAGTTCAGACTCCTTAATGTGGTCTAATTATTAGCACCAATCCTGCATTTTAACTCTCTTAAGCTGGAATCAGCAAAGTCATGGCAGTCAGGTTTAACTGAAGATTCCTTTAATTCTGCTCTTTGAGAAGAAAAGAGTGGTAAAGATCCCATGAGAGACAGGGTAGGATTCATGAATTCTCTGTGTCCTGCCTGTGTGCTGGAGAGTGTCCATCATGGCAATAATAATACTTGCCATTTGTATGTTCCTCAATGTTGATGGACCCCAAGGATTCAGGAACTCAGTGCCATTAACTGGGTCAGGGAGAAACGCTGGGCTGGAAGAAGCAGAAGCTGGAATCAAGATTGCTGGGAGAAATATCAAAAACCTCAGATATGCAGATGACACCACTCTTATGGCAGAAAGTGAAGAATTAAAGAGCCTTTTGATGAAAGTGAAAGAGGAGAGTAAAAAAGTTGGCTTAAAACTCAACGTTCAGAAAACTAAGATCCTGGCATCCAGTCCCATCACTTTGTGGCAAATAGATGGGGAAACAGTGGAAACAGTGGCTGACTTTATTTTTTGGGCTCCAAAATCACTGCAGATTGTGATTGCAGCCATGAAATTAAAAGATGCTTACTCCTTGGGAGGAAAGTTATGACCAACCTAGACAGCATATTCAAAAGCAGAGGCATTACTTTGTTGACAATAATCCATCTAATCAAGGATATGGTTTTTCCAGTAGTCATGTATGGATATGAGAGTTGGACTATAAAGACAGCTGAGCACTGAAGAATTGATGCTTTTGAACTGTGGTGTTGGAGAAGACTCTTGAGAGTCCCTTGGACTGCAAGGAGATCCAATCAGTCCATCCTAAAGGATATCAGTCCTGGTGTTCATTGGAAGGACTGATGTTGAAGCTGAAACTCCAAGACTTTGGCCACATCATGCGAAGAGCTGACTCATTAGAAAAGACCCTAATGCTGGGAAAGATTGAGGGCAGGAGGAGAAGGGGACAAAAGAGGATGAGACGGTTGGATGGCATCATGCAAAGAGTTGACTCATTGGAAAAGACCCTGATGCTGGGAGGGATTGGGGGCAGGAGGAGAAGGGGACGACAGAGGATGAGATAGTTGGATGGCATCACTGACTCGATGGACATGAGTCTGAGTGAACTCTGGGAGTTGGTGACGGACAGGGAGACCTGGTGTGCTGTGATTCATGGGGTCGCAAATAGTGGGACACGACTGAGCGACTGAACTGAACTGAACTGAACTGAACTGGGTCAGGCTTGGCTGGCATGAGGTAGATACTTAGTAAATGTTTGCTGGACAAGTGAGATAGGGTAAAACAGAAGGGCTCTTTTGAAAAGAAGGTTTATATATATTATGAAAAAAGATTGACTTCCAAAACCAGTGTTTCACTTAATAAAATTTGAAGATTTTAAAATTAAAGTATGCTTTTCCCCTGAAACTCAATTTTCTTTATATAACCTAAAGTTCTATAACAATAAAATAGCTTTACCATGATATCATCATTTCATATAAATAAAACATGATTGAGCAAAATGGTCTTCTTCTTCTTTTTTTTTTACTTTTTGAGCAAAACAAATATTTGAGCTCCCATGCATGGGTAGTTGAATAGGGGTCACACTCTGGAGTAATGCTTATTTGTGGGTTCTGGAAACTTTGGAAGAGGTATGTTCTGTGCTCCTTCATGTACGTACCTGTCATCCAGGTCATGTTTTATGGGTCTCTACACATCTCTGCACCCCAGCACACCCATGCGTGCACACAGACACAGATACTCATTTCTATTTCTCTGTCCATCTTCTCCCTAGTCACATGTCAGCCCTTTCTGAGACACATGCTTTTTTCTTGGTTAGTCTAGAAAAGTAAAAAAAAAAAATCTCAGTTTCTGGTTAATTTTCATATGTTCATGAAAACTTAAATTTCTATTAAAATAAAGCCTGCTTATAAGGGCTTCTCTGGTGGCACAGGGGTAAAGAATTTGCCTGCCAATGCAGGAAATGTGGGCTCAGAGAAGGAAATGGCAACCCCCTCCAGTATCCTTGCCTGAGAAATGCTATGGACTGAGGAGCCTGGCAGGTTACACACAGTCCATGAGGTCGCAACAGAGTCAGACACAACTGAGTGGCTAATCAAGAACAGCAAAAACTTGCTTATAAAGCATTGTGATTTCAAAAGGAGCTCAGATTCTGAAATAGAAAATGTGCATAAAACTGGCCTTCAACGGGGTTAGGCTGGCAAAGCATTCATTTTAAAAGAAGTGGGAAAAGGAGCTAACTGGGCTGAGAATAGTAAACAGATGTTTGATTTGGTGTAAGAACCCTGTAATTCTTTATATGATACCTCCTGGATACTGGAATTTCCATTTTACTGTTCTGAATGGATTTGCCTTCTGTTGCCCGATCTGTGCTGTGCTGTTCTGTGTTCTCCAGCCCTTCAGGCTAACTATCACCTCCTCAGCAGGATCTTCCCCGACCCTTTGCTCCTCACCCCGACCCCAGGCAACGCTCTGCTTTTTCCCCCTCATAGTACTCATCTCTGCAGGACGTTAAAAGTTTTTGTTGTTGTTGTTTTTCTGTCTCCCACTCATTCATCACTGGCTACCAAGTCATCACTGGCTACCAAGTTCGGTGAGAGCAAGAAGCCAGTCTCACTTCTTAGCTGTGTCCTTGGCCCCGGGAAGAGCCCCTGACCCAGAGGATCCTCAGGAATATTTCTTGCGTGAGTCTTGAAACCACACTTTGTATCATAGAAGCCTGAACATCTTATTTTTCTCAGCATCCTGGGATGCCATATGTTATTTTTTTTCCTCTCTTTTAATCTTGGAGACAGTGAGTTTTACCATATACGTGTTTTGAATTCTTATGGGTTCAAATGTATCCTTATGGTTTCTCACTTTGATGTCATAATTAGAAGATCCTTCATATAAGGATGATAAAAATATCCACCTGGATGTTCGCCTGGTGTTCTTACATGTTTGCTTTATATTTCAATATTTAATCCATCCTGAATTTATTTTGGAATAAGACACACACTAAGAATCCAAGTTAAATTTTATTCAAACTGTTAGCCAGTTGTCCCAATGCTATTTTTTAGAAATATTTTCATTTCTCTGCTGATCTGAAATAACAGCCTAATAATCAGCTAAATTTTTCTGCTTCCTTGTATCTTTCTCAGGACTGTATTCTGTTCCATTGATCTGTAGGTCTAGCTATGACCTAGAATCACAATACATTAATTATTATAGCTTTAGTATAGCATAACTTCTTACCTAGAAGGACAAGTGTGTCTTTCTCTCTCACTATTATTTTCTTTTAAAATGCTTTCATTTTTGGTTATTAGCAGTGTGTTTTCAATTTTCAAAAAAAAGTGCTAGTGTGATTTATTGGCATTGTCTTAATGGAATACATTATTGCTTTTCAACTTGTCCATCTAGGCATTTGGTATGTTTCTTGACTTCTTGTAATTTTTTGTGTCCTCTAGGACTTTATTTCCCACACTTTCTTCTTATACTTGATGATTCCTGGTGAATAAAACACCCTTAAAACCTTCTACTCCCTTTGTCCTTTTCCATATGTTTCCTGTGGTTTAGAGCCCCTTTCTGTCTGTTAATCTGATTTCATCCTGGTTGAGTCAGGTAGAGTCACAGATGATGTTTGGAAGATCTTCAGAGTCTTCCTCTCCTAATGAATAACTAAAACCTCCCATGACTGTCAAAGTTTCTGAAAGCAGAGAGGAGCTTGCCAGGCACTGGCCTTTCAGGCCAAACAGTAATCCACAGCAGGCCATGTGTTAATCTTCTCCAAGCAGTTGATTTGTTTGTCACTCTGCTCTGCTAAAGACAAACATCCATTTGAACTCACCTTCCGCTGATACACCAGAGGCTTGACTCTGAGGCTCATAGATGTTGACAAGTAACCAGCTAAAACCTGAAAAGGGACATTTCAGTGTAAATGTCACATGGGGATAAACAAAAGTGATTAAGATTAACTTCTGTTGATAAGATCTTGGGCCCCGAATTTGAACTATCTTGTTTCGATTCCTGGCTCCATCATTTACCAGCCTGTCTCCTAGGCTAGGTACTTCACCTTCCTGTCCCTTTGTGGCATCATCTGTCACAGGGGGAACAATAATCAACCTTCTTGCATGGTTTGCTAGGTCAATTAATGCAGTATTCCCTGTAAGTGCTTGGAACAGTATCTCATTCCATACAAGAAATGATCGTGCTAATTATTCTTGTAGAGTTAATGTACTGGACTGAGACAGCCTTAAGATCAAGGCTTATCCTCTTGTATCTAGCAGAGTACTTATGATAGAATAAGACACTTGGAGTGTTTGACAAACTGAATCTTCTTACTACTATTACTCAGAGTAGAATTTGTACCACCGTAGACTATATTTACCCAAGCATATGCTCATAAGTTTTTTTCTGCAAGTTTTCATCTTTTCTCCTGGGTCTTCAGTTTCTCTCTTGACTGACTTTTTCCTCTCCCACCCTTCAAATAGTCTCAATAACCACTCCATACAGTCTTGTTTTATTGCATTCCCAGTTTCTACACTTGCCTGAACCTGCATCTGTCTGCTTTTACTCCTCTATGCCATTGCACTTCCTTTGCTGAAATCTCTAATGATCACTTGATGGCCAAACCCAACGGATGGTCTTATTCCTTCCTCATCTTACTTGATCTGTGTGAGTTTGCCCTAGATCACAAACTTCACAAGAGGAAGCGTTTTATCTGTCTTACTCACTGTTAAACTTTCAGTACTTAGAATAGTCTTTTGCTTACCAGATACTTAATAAATATTTGTTGAATGAATACATTTGTAAATATCAGTCACAGTGTTGGCCATTTTCTCCCTCTTCAAACATTCTTTCCATTTTTCTCAGTAGAAATAATACCCTCTTGTTTTCTACTGGCACTTCCTTGGTTTCTTTCTTTTCTCTGTCCATTTCTCAAATGCTTTTGTTCTCTAGAGTTTAGCTCTTGGTTTCCTCTCTCATTTTAAAAGCTTCCTCCATGACCTCTTGTTCACCTATGTTTCAAACACCATCTACACCTGTACTGGTTGCTTCTACACCTTTGACTCTACCCAAATTCAATTTAATATCTTTACACAACTTAGTCAAATGCCTACAGGATGCCTCAATATCTCCCTGACATTTAAAGATAATCTCCCAAATGGAACTTATTATTTTTGTTAGATCTTTATGTTGAAAATGTAAAATATGAAGTAGTTAGCTGCAAGCCAGAATATTACCATAATGGCTTACAGACTTTAACTTGGAGGGCACTATTTTGTGTGACAAATGGTCCTACTAACTGAGCCCCAGAATTGTGTAGACCTACTTACTCAGTCCTGAATTGAGCAATATGAGTGTGGAATGTATCTATTAACAGAGCAACTGCATTCTCTTATTTTCAGATGTTATACAGTCTTAAGGCAATATAACTGTGCAGTTGCTGAAGGGTAAGAAACAGACTCCCTCATATGTCCTCAAATAATCATGAACCAATGTGAGATCATTTGGGAGTGGCTCATTCTTGAGTTTGGAAGCAAACCTCCTAAATCCAAAATGAGTTACTCCATCGCTCCCTTTTTAAGGATACAGAATGGAGCAGCTG
This sequence comes from Bos grunniens, assembly GCF_055505025.1. Taxonomy (NCBI): domain Eukaryota; kingdom Metazoa; phylum Chordata; class Mammalia; order Artiodactyla; family Bovidae; genus Bos; species Bos grunniens. The sequence goes on from NC_141180.1 coordinate 55,629,538, forward strand.
GTATACTTGCTAGGCCTGGCATTAATAATTTAAACCTAAAGCCTTCATAGTTCTCTGAAGTACATGCTGAACTCAAGTCTTTTGAAGTTTAAAAGCAGCAAGTGTTGTAATTCCCTGAAGCCTGTAATGACAGCATAAGGAAAGGCTCTATTTTCCCTAAGATTGAGTCATTGCCTCAGCTGTGCTTGCTTACTAAGGACTCTGTCACCTGCTAGCATCTTCTGAGGCCCTGAATGGCCCACACGTGTGTGTTCAGTCCAGTCACTGTCTAAGTCAAGGTCAAGCCATCACTGGCTGCACCTCCAAATCCCCTCATGAGATCCATCCCTTAGCTGAGAACCTCTCCATCCACATCTGTCCCTGGAACCAACCTCTGCTGCTATAGGCAAAGCTGGAGGCTGAGTATTACCTTTACTATTAATGATAAAGCCTAATTTGAAGGACATGGCGTATTGTGAGTGTCAAAGGAGCTTAGAGCATAACCTCAGAACTAGGGTTTATCCTCTGGATCAGGGCGGTGCTAGGCCACGGCAGGCCTCCTTATGTGGAGCGGGTCCCTGAGAGAAGCAAAGCTCTGTTCTTTCTCTGGTCAGTCTGGTTCCTAAAGGAAAAGAATAGAGTTGCCGAGCTGGACATGCCCAGTTTGTTTCCCCAAAGTTACTCACAGAAAATTCTTCCACTTTTTCAGGGGAGGCTTAAAGACATGGGACAAGAGGCTATATACATTTAGGAGAAATCTCTCTGCCATAAAATTAGGAGCATTTTCCCCTAAGACTACTCCTTCTCCAAGATGTGGTTAATGCATGACCATCTACTCAATCTCTTAAACCAGTAACTGACAGACATTCTACATGTGGGCTGTTTAATGGGTAGTCACTGGGCATTCAGGCTATCAAGTGCTTAAAATGTGGCTAATCCAGATTCAGATATAATTATAAAATATACATCAGGTTTTGAAAAAAAGAATGCAAAAACATCATTGACATTTTCATGTTGATTCCATGTATTGAGTCAAATAAAATATATTAACATGAATTCCACTTATATACATGACTTCATTATATTTCCATTGGATAGCATCACTGTAGACCAATGGTTTGCAAACCTTCTAAGAATGAAGACTGTTGCAGATTGATACTTTTATAAAATTCAATAAAAATATCTTACTATGAAACTTCTTAAACTTTTACTCTTGATTCTGTACTTGTTGCGTTGCCAGCTGGTAACAATTCAGATTTGGCCCTGGGCTGAAGACCACACTCACAAGCACTCTCTGGGCTTTTATTCTTTCCATAGGAGCCATGGATAATTATTTCTAGGAATCTTGTTCTTACACTCTCTATTGCCATCCCATCTTCTCTCTCTCCATTACTTCTTCCTTAGTCCAGACATTTATTTACTGTTTGGATTATTGCAGGTGACAACTCCATGATGCCTCTGCCAGCCCTCTTATCACCCCAAGCTCATCCATGCTAGTAATCATTCTCACAGTGATCCAGGTGAAGGATAGATCTGATCATACCACTCTATTTCTTAAAACCCTGAATCTCCTTCTTATATCTCCTAGTCAAAGTAAGAATTTGTGTGTCACATGCAGCCACCGATGAGTTGGCCATGTCTTGTCATTTCCGGTCACCTTTGACCCATTCCCTACAGAGTAATGGATCATACATCCTGCATGTGTCCTCAGTCGTGTCTGACTCTTTGTAACCCCATGGACTGTAGCCCATGCTCTCTGTCCATGGGATTTTCTAGGCAAGAATATGGGAATGGGCTGCAATTTCCTTTTTCAGGGGATCTTCCCAACCCAGAGATCCAACCTGTGTTTCTGACATCTCCTGCATTGGCAGGCAGAATCTTTATCACTAGCGCCACTTCTCTTTTTTCTCTGCACCTTAATGGCAGACAGCAGCTCCTAGAATTGACCATGTACCTGATCCTCTACAGAAAGAACCTTTTCATGGAATCCTTGCAAGGATCTGAAATGTTGACTGTATTTCCCCTATATTATAGATGTTTACAACCAAAGGTCAGATGGCTTGAGTAATTTTTCCAATATTCAGATGATAAAAAGCAGAGTCAGAGTTTGAACTTGGGTCTAATTTAAAAACTTGTGCTTTTCTAGGTGATATGGGGCTTCTTGGGGTTTCTCCCACCTCTCTTGCTTCTGGGCATTAGCACAGATTATTCTCCTAGTTCCTCATCTTCTATTCCTGATTCATTTCTACTTTTACACTACCCAATTAATCATCTGCTGCTGCTGCTAAGTCGCTTCAGTCGTGTCCGACTCTGTGCGACCCCATAGACGGCAGCCCACCAGGCTCCCTGTCTCTGGGATTCTCCAGGCAAGAACACTGGAGTGGGTTGCCATTTCTTTCTCCAATGCATGAAAGTGAAAAGTGAAAGTGAAGTAGCTCAGTCGTGTCCGACTCTTAGCAACCCCACGGACTGAAGCCCACCAGGCTCCTCTGTCCATGGGATTTTCCAGGCAAGAATACTGGAGTGGGGTGCCATCTTGTTCTACCCAAAACATTTCTTGAAACCTCCCAACTCCCCAAAGTCCAGCTTCCTCTGGGATCCTTTCATGGTTCTAGTCTAATAGGAGACACATTGTGTGGTAATTTGGGACTTACTTTAAGTCTCTGGAATATTGAGCTTCTAGAGTAGGAACCATCCTTTGTGTTGAGCATTATGTCTATCACATGAGAAATGCTTATAATTCATTCATTCATCTCTTCATATATGTAATAACTATTTATTAAATGAGAGAGAAAGGACCCTATTTTCACGTTCCCTACCTTCTAGTTGAAGGCAAAAGGAGAAGGTGAAGCACATGCTGAGACAGTTAGATAGTATCACTGACTCAATGGACATGAATTTGAGCAAACTCCGGAGATAGTAGAGGACAGAGGAGCCGGGTGTGCTGCAGTCCATGGAGTCACAGAGAGTCGGACATGACTTAGTGACTGAACAACAATAATCTTCTAGTTGGGGAAAATTCAAAGAATAAGCTAAATTTTAAAAAATGTATATGCATTTATTTTAGGGCTTCCCTGGTGGCTCAGTGGTAAAGATTCTGCCTACAATGCAGGAGCCACAGAAGACTCAGCTTCAACCCCTGGGTCAGGAAGACCCCCTGGAGGAGGGCATGGCAACCCACTCCTTTTGCCTGGAGAATCCGTTGACACAGGAGCCTGGTAAGTTGCGGTCCATGGGGTTGCAAAGAGTCAGACATGACTGAAGTGACTTAGCATGCATGCATCTATTTTGCTTTCCTGTTCCTCCTTTTTGTGATATAACACTCACTTACTGTGATCTTCACCAGGCTACACTTTGTATGGCTACAGCAGCTGCTGCATCTGGACAGTCATCTGTTTTATTGCATTGCCATGTCCATTGTGCAGCCTGTTTGACTGGGACAGGCTGGATCCTGTTCACTCTCATCTATTCTGTTTCTCAGGGCTCAGGACTCACTTTTCCATTTGGGTCATGTCTCAGGAGTGCCCAGGAAATTCCCTTCCAGTTCCTTCCGCTCTGTCATGGGTCACATGTTTATAGCAAAAATGTCTGTGTGCACGGAGGACAGGTTGGTCAGTGGTCCATTGAACCTTGATCTGATCTTCTGGGTTGACAAGATTTGAAGCAAACCAAGACCTCTCTGAGTCTCAGTTTCCTCATCTGTGAAGTGAGATTAGTATATTCCAAAGTTGATGTCGAATCCTTCTCTGTCTCCAGGAGTCTAGTGCTAAAACTATTAACGGCCACAACAGGTTTGCTCATTAACTCAACAATTATTTATTGAGTGCCTACTATGTTCCAGATATGGTAGTAGGTGCTGGGGATAATGTTTCATGGGGCTTATGTTTTGGCTGGAGGATCCAGGTAATTAAGAGAATATATGCTTATGTCAGATGGTGATAAGAAGACAGAGCACAATGACCAAGTGAGTGGGAAGCAGAGACCTGAAGGATGTGAGCATTATGAAGAAATCTATCCTGCTCAATGCACCTGGCAATCCATTACACGCTTTTCTCCCATATCAGTCCATTATTGCAAGTGTATGTCTGCAGACTTCTCTTTTCCCAGAAAAGCTCTTAGAATGACAGAAAAGACAATCAGATATGCTCTCCACTTGCCACCATCCTCAACGCCACTCCAAACATGTATACTTTTCATATTCTAGGGCTTGAGCAGAGGAGCAGAGAGGAGAATGGCTAGTGGCTAGTGATTAGCAGCACCTTAAGCCCACGACACAGCTTCTGGGACCAGTAGAATAAGATGCTCACAATGGAACAGCCTGTTTGTATGAAAACTCTCCCTGCCTCACTACATAGCATGCTTAGGCAGTTACCTATAGGAGATACGTGTTTTTTTTTTAATTGAAGTATAGTTATTTTGCTATGTTGTGTTAGTTTCAAGTGTACAGAAGTGATTCAGTTATACATATACATATGTGTGTGTGTGTATATATATATTTGTTGCTGTTTAGTTGCTAAGTTGTGTCCAACTCTTTGTGACCCCATGGACTATATGTAGCCCACCAGTCTCCTCTGTCCGTGGGATTTTCCAGGCAAGAACACCAGAGCGGGTTGCTATTTCCTTCTCCATATACATATATATGTATGTATACAAGAATCATATACATATATATATACACACATATGTATATATATTCTTTTTCACGTTCTTTTCCATTTTAAGTTATTAAAAGGTTTTGAGTATACTTCCCTGTTAGACAGTAGGTCATTATTATTTATCTATTTACATATAGTAGTGTGTATATCCAGAGAAGGCAATGGCACCCCACTCCAGTACTTTTGCCTGGAAAATCCCATGGATGAAGAAGCCTGGTAGGCTGCAGTCCATGGGGTCACTAAGAGTCAGACACAACTGAGCGACTTCAGTTTCACTTTTCACTTTCATGCATTGGAGAAGGAAATGGCAACCCACTCCAGTGTTCTTGCCTGGAGAATCCCAGGGATGGGGAGCCTGGTGGGCTGCCGTCTATGGGGTCGCACAGAGTCGGACACGACTGAAGCGACTTAGCAGCAGCAGCAGCAGTGTGTATATATGGTAATCCCAAAGACCTAATTTATAGGAGGTACATGTTGATACAGAAGACTGTATAAAGGTCTTGCCAACACACTTCATAGGGCAAATGGCTACAGCTGAGCCATCTTCACTTCAGCCCTGCTTGGACCATCTCACCTGCTCAGGTTAGTGTCCATTATGGGAAAGTGACTAAGTGATTTGTGTGTTCTTATATCTACTTATATCACCCTATGTTCCATTCCTAAGGCTGTTTTTGGAGAAAGATGGTAGAACAAAATGAGACTTCACCTCATGGAGATGTACTGCTTCTTTAACCCTATATGGAGCTTCACTGCCATTCATAATGTTGATGGTGATTTTAATATAGACTCTAATTTGATGAGACTAATGGACATACTTATCTTTCAATGCTTCTTTCAGTCAGTTCAGTTCAGTCACTCAGTCGTGTCCGACTCTTTGCAACCCCATGAATCGCAGCACACCAGGCCTCCCTGTCCATCACCAACTCCTGGAGTTCACCCAGACTCACGTCCATTGAGTTGGTGATGCCATCCAGCCATCTCATCCTCTGTCGTCCCCTTCTCCTCCTTCCCCCAAGCCCTCCCAGCATCAGAGTCTTTTCCAATGAGTCAACTCTTCGCATGGCCAAAGTACTGGAGTTTCAGCTTTAGCATCATGCTTTCCAAAGAAATCCCAGGGCTGATCTCCTTCAGAATGGACTGGTCGGATCTCCTTGCAGTCCAAGGGACTCTCAAGAGTCTTCTCCAACACCACAGTTCAAAGGCATCAATTCTTTGGTGCTCAGCCTTCTTCACAGTCCAACTCTCACATCCATACATGATCACAGGAAAAACTATAGCCTTGACTAGACGAACTTTTGTTGGCAAAGTAATGTCTCTGCTTTTGAATATGCTATCTAGGTTGGTCATAACTTTCCTTCCAAGGAGTAAGTATCTTTTAATGCCTCTTTAGTTCATTGAAAAAGGAGTAAACTTTGAGGGGTCCCAACTTCTGATTCCTATTTGTGCCCCATTCCAGGACCCCCAATTAAAACTAAGTGAGATAGAGTTGTGTTAGATAGAAAAAAAGTCCAGAGTCTTTTGTTCATTGACTTTGGGTCAACTAGAAGTAGATCAATTTGCTAGTTACCTGAGGGCTGAGGGTCACTCATATGCATGCATGGGTTATCTGCATTGACAAGAAGCCAGCTTCAAGAATCTTTGTTCTTGATAGGTAAAATAGAACACCTCAATATTGAATGAATCTTTTTTTCCCCTTCATTGTTCAGAAAAATTGTTAGTACATTTTTTTTTTTTTCTTGAGCAGAGAAAACCAATGAGAGAATGGCCTTCCCACTCATGAGCAAGCGCTCACTTGACTTGCTCCTCTTGAATTCTCTTTGGCCCCAAAATGGGCCAGCAGCTTACAGCTTTATTTTCCAGTGGCAAACTAAGGAGAGGAGGGAGCAGTGAGGTGTAATTTAAAGGATTAGGGCTAATCCAAAATCCTTGAAAACTTTGGGAGTTAGAAATAAGGAGAAGATAAAGAATGGTATGAATGAACATCTATTGTTAACTCATCTATTGAGCTGGAAGAAGGTGATGGCACCCCACTCCAGTACTCTTTTGCCTGGAAAATCCCATGGACGGAGGGGCATGGTAGGCTTCAGTCCATGGGGTCACTAAGAGTCAGATACGACTGAGAGACTTCATTTTCACTTTTCACTTTCGTGCGTTGGAGAAGGAAATGGCAACCCACTCTAGTGTTCTTGCCTGGAGAATCCCATGGATGGAGGAGCTTGGTGGGTTACCATCCACGGGGTCACAAAAAGTCGGACATGACTGAGTGACTGAAAAACAACAACAACAACAATGTGTAGGTAATACTATGAGTATTTTATATTTGCCACTCATTTTCCTCTCATAGCAATTCTCTGACGTGGGGACTCTATCATCCCCAGTTTACAGATGATAAGACTGATGCACAAAGATATTAAATAGCTTGCTTGGGATAGTGTGCCTAGTGTGTGGAAGAAATTGGGAAGGAACCTGACTGATTTCAGAGCACATGCATTTAACCCCTGCACCACAGCACCTCCCTGAGTGGTCTTCTGCATTCCTGGGATGCCTGCTATAAAGGAGCAGCTCTCAAAGCTCGATTTTGATTGCAATTCTAGCATTGCTGTCTATGTCCTTCACACATGCAAACCACAGTGTGGGAAAGAAGCAGCAAGAGGCATCATCAGGCCACAGGTAATGCCATCTACCTGTAGTTTTTTAAAAGTTGCAAAGAATGTAGTTTATATTTTAGTGGCTTCTAATGTCCAGGGTAATGCCACAGGTAATGCCATCTCCTTGCAGTTTTTTAAAAGTTGCAGAGTATGTAGTTTATATTTTAGTGGCTTCATCAGTTGTTCTTTGGAGGAACTGATGCTAAAGCTGAAACTCCAATACTCTGGCCACCTCATGCAAAGAGTTGATTCATTGGAAAAGACTCTGATGCTGGGAAGGATTGGGGGTAGGAGGAGAAGGGGATGGCAGAGGATGAGATGGCTGAATGGCATCACTGACTCGATGGACGTGAGTTTGGGTGAACTCTGGGAGTTGGTGATGGACAGGGAGGCCTGGCGTGCTGCTATTCATGGGGTCGCAAAGAGTCGGACACGACTGAGTGACTGAACTGAACTGAACTGAATGTCCAGGGGGGTCTTCATTTGCACAAGATGAAATTTCTGCAGGATGGTGTGATGTGTGATGATGGTGAACGGACAAGGATTGTGTCACTCTTGTCAGAATGACCTCCGAGTATGATTCAGAGGGAACTCAGAGTCCAGAAGTGCTCTTGGAATAAGAGATGAGTTTGTCTCCTTAGGTTTTATGTCTACAACAAGACAATAAGTGTACTTCATTTGGAGGAGGAAATAAAACCAGAAAACTTCCAGGTTTATAGATTCAAGATATGGATTTTCAAAAATTCACCATAAGCTCTGACATGAGGTTGATAATTTCCTGTTCCCTGTTGCTGATGCCTTTTGCTATAAAAATTCATGCTCGAAAGAGGTATTACTAAATATTGGAGAGAGATATGAAAGAAATAGCTTTAATAAAGATATAATACCTTTAATAAAGAAACTGATACAAAGCTGATACTTTCTACAAGAACTGAATGGATATTTAAAAGGATAGAATTTGACAAGTAAGCATGTATCCTTAACTAGGTTTTAGTAGTGAATATCCTGGTTAAAAATCAAACCCAAAGATTTTTGCAACCATGATGAGTAAAAATTGCAAAACCTACTTTTTAACCATGCAATCTATTTTATGCCTAATTAAAATAGAAAACTCAAGTGTTACTTGAGGGAAGACTGTCCCTTTGTTCTAGAAGGATCAGTTGGAATATGCCATTTGGTTATCAATTTTTAAGCAAGTTTTGAGGCAAAGTTCAAAAGTGTCATTAATCTGAACAAAAGAGTGTAAGAAAATAAGTGTCTTATTTGGTTATATACATTGTGGTATATGGCTGCGACAGAGCTATATATATTATATATATATATACATATTCATGTTCTAAAAGTTTTTAGAGGAGAGGAAATGCGGAACAGAAATATTTTTGGCTCTGAGTTTCGAGTACTCTGTACTAAAACCTGTGGCATGTTCTGATGGTGTCATAGGTATTTTGGCTTGACAAGTTACTGATAGGAGATAAGGACTGACAAGGAAGATTGCAGAAATGTCTTACTAACACACCCTTCACCACTCAGTGTACGGAAGTTCATCACAGTATCCCTGGTGGAACTTTTTGTCCTAACTGTAGGATTGTTTCATACAGAATGACTAATATTTGGGAAAATGTACTGATGTTGTGATATATTCTGATAAGACTATTCATCTCGGTCCAGAGAATGAGACCACACTTCTTGGGAGATTTCCTGGAGAGGCCAGGGAAGGGGGTATGTTTATCATCCTGCATCCTGGGTGGAGACAGATATTGGGGCAGGAAATTAATTGTAACTTGAATGATGGAGCTTGCATGGTAAAGTGGACATTTTTCCTGCCTGGGATTGGGGGTCTTATAGGGGGTGTGGACTTTGAGACACAGGTACATTTGGTATCCCTGCAAAAGTGGGATGATCTGCCCCTTCCATTTACTCAGTATATATGGAGTGACTACTATGTGCAAGTTATAATACCAGACCACCTGACCTGCCTCTTGAGAAACCTGTATGCAGGTCAGGAAGCAACAGTTAGAACTGGACATGGAACAACAGACTGGTTACAAATAGGAAAAGGAGTACGTCAAGGATGTATATTGTCACCCTGCTTGTTTAACTTATATGCAGAGTACATCATGAGAAACGCTGGGCTGGAAGAAGCACAAGCTGGAATCAAGATTGCCAGGAGAAATATCAATAACCTAAGATATGCAGATGACACCACCCTTATGGCAGAAAGTGAAGAGGAATTCAAAAGCCTCTTGATGAAAGTGAAAGTGGAGAGTGAAAAAGTTGGCTTAAAGCTCAACATTCAGAAAATGAAGATCATGGCATCCGGTCCCATCACTTCATGGGAAATAGATTGGGAAACAGTGGAAACAGTGTCAGACTTTATTTTTTTGGGCTCCAAAATCACTTCAGATGGTGACTGCAGCCATGAAATTAAAAGATGTTTACTTTTTGGAAGGAAAGTTATGACCAGCCTAGATAGCCTATTCAAAAGCAGAGACATTACTTTGCCAACAAAGGTTCGTCTAGTCAAGGCTATGGTTTTTCCTGTGGTCATGTATGGACGTGAGAGTTGGACTGTGAAGGAGGCTGAGCGTGGAAGAATTGATGCTTTTGAACTGTGGTGTTGGAGAAGACTCTTGAGAGTCCCTTGGACTGCAAGGAGATCCGACCAGCCCATTCTGAAGGAGATCAGCCCTGGGATTTCTTTGGAAGGAATGATGCTAAAGCTGAAACTCCAGTACTTTGGCCACCTCATGTGAAGAGTTGACTCATTGGAAAAGACTCTGATGCTGGGAGGGATTGGGGGCAGGAGGAGAAGGGGACGACAGAGGATGAGATGGCTGGATGGCATCACTGACTCAATGGAGGTGAGTCTGAGTGAACTCTGGGAGTTGGTGATGGACAGGGAGGCCTGGTGTGCTGCAATTCATGGGGTCGCAAAGAGTTGGACACGACTGAGCAACTGAACTGAACTGAATAGGAATCTAATTGAAAGGACAGATACAGTCTCTGCCCTCACCCATCTTACAGACTACAGGTGGAGACAAGTACTGAACAAACGGTTTTTTAAGCTAATTTTTAAGTTAATTGATTGCGTCTCAAAAACACATAGCAGAAATTTACCATCTTAGCCATTCTGAGTGTGTGATGCAGTAGCATTAAGTACATCCACATTGTTGTGCAGCCACCACCGTCTTCCATTTTAGAAGTTTTTCATCTCCCATACAGATCCTCTGTATCCGTTAAACAATAACTCCCCATTCCTCCTCCCCCAGGCCCTGGAAACCACCATTCTACTTTCTGTCTCTATAAATTTGACTATTATGCATATCTTATATGAGAACAATCACCATATTTGTCTTTTTGTGACCGACATTAAAATTCTGATAATGTCCTCCAGGTTCAACTACATTGAAGTGTGTGTCAAAATGTCATTCTTGTTTAAGGCTGAATAATATTCCAATGTATGTTTATGCCACATTTGGTTTATTTGTTCATCTGTCAATGGGTACTGAGTTTGCTTCCCCCTTTTGTTTATTGTGAATAGCTCTGCTATGAACTTGGGTGTATAAGTATCTCTTTAGAATTCTGCTTTCAATCCTTTGAGGGTAATAATTGCTTTTTAAGCATGAGAAATAAGACTATACCTATTAAATATAAATAAAAGGACACTGAGAGTGAATGTAAAAAAAGGCAATGTCCTCTGTGGAGCAAGAAGCTAGCTCATCACAGTGTGTTCCTGGAGACGATGATACTCAGGACAAGGCAAAGATTAGCTTAGAGTTAACCAGGGGAGAGAGAAGAGTGGAACTTTCTAGGAGGCTGGGGAAGCAAGCCAGAAGCTCAAGACAGCCCAGCTTGTAGCCCTTAAGGAATGCTGTGAGTGGATGGATTGGAGGTCAGTAAAGAGGTTAAGACTTTACAGAATCTGGGCCTGTTGGCTCTGGGGGAAGTAAGATATACTGATAATTGTAAACAGGATTTTGCCATGCTATTTTCATGTCTTTAACCCTAGACATTTAGTAAAACCTTTCTTAAAAAGTGGACTTTGTCTCAGCTTTGCTCTGGAGACCATTAAGGGAAAAACACTTGTTTAATGACTTGAAATGGAGTGTCAGAGGAGAGGCCAGCTTCTGTGAGGGCAGAGATGATGATCAAAGGTGTGGCAGTTTCGCCAGGGACTTGAGTGATGAAGGTACAGTGAGGTGGCCTGATAAGGAGGCTGACTCAGAGGCACCCTGGGGACCCTGCAGTACTCAGAATTACCTGTGTAGCCTGGGAAACGTGTGCTGATTTGAATGCACAGGATGATGAAGCTGGGTAAGTTAGTATACTGGCATATGACACCCCTTTCTAAGTTTATTCATATATTTTATGTTGAGACCAACTATTTGTGTGGTTAACTGAGTGTGGAATGGTTCACACTCAGGAATGTATATCAGTCAGTCAGTTCTGTTGCTCAGTCATGTCTGACTCTTTGTGACCTCATGGACTGCAGCACACCAGGCTTCCCTGTCCATCACCAACTCCCAGAGCCTACTCAAACTCACGTCCATCGAGTTGGTGATGCCATACAACCATTTCATCCTCTGTCATCCCCTTCTCCTCCCGCCTTCAATCTTTCCCAGAATCAGGGTCTTTTCCAGTGAGTTGGTTCTTTGCATCAGGTGGCCAAAGTACTGGAGTTTCAGCTTCAGCATCAGTCCTTCCAATGAATATTCAGGACTGATTTCCTTTAGGATGGACTGGTTGGATCTCCTTGCAGTCCAAGGGACTCTCAAGAGTCTTCTCCAACACCACAGTTCAAAAGCATCAATTCTTCAGTGCTCAGTTCTTTATAGTTCAACTCTCACATCCATACATGACTACTGGAAAAGCCATAGCTTTGACTATATTCACAATAAAGTCCAAGTATTCTAAGTAGAGGAGGTATTCTCTTGGTCTTTGAGCCCAGCCAGTAGACTTTTAATACTGTTAATGGGGTTCTCAAGGCGAGAATACTGAAGTGGTTTGCCATTCCCTTCTCCAGTGGACCACATTTTGTCAGAACACTCCACCATGACCCGTCCATCTTTGGCGGGCCTACACGGCATAGCTCATGGTTTCACTGAATTAGACAAGGCTGTGGTCCATGTGATCAGTTTGATTGGTTTTCTGTGATTGTGGTTTACATTCTGTCCACCCTCTGATGGATAAGAATAAGAGGTTTATGGAAGCTTCCTGATGGGAGAGACTGACTGAGGGGGAAACTGGGTCTTGTTCTGATGGGTGGGGCCATGCTCAGTAAATCTTTCATTCAGTTTTCTGTTGATGGGTGGGGCTGTGTTCCCTCCCTGTTGTTTGACCTGAGGCCAAACTATGGTGGAGGTAATGAAGATAATGGCAACCTCCTTCAAAAGATCCCGTGCATGCACTGCTGCACTCAGTGCCCCCAACCTTGCAGCAGGCCACCACTGACCCACAACTCTGATAGAGACTCCTGGACACTCATGGGCAAGTCTAGGTTAGTCTTTTGTGGTGTCACTGCTTCTTTCTCTTAGGTCCTTGTTTGCACAAGGTTTTGTTTGTGCCCTCCAAGAGTCTGTTTCCCCAGTCCTGTGTAAGTTCTGGTGGCTCTATGGTGGAGTTAATGGTAACCTCCTTCAAGAAGGCTTATGCCATACCCAGGTCTGCTGCACCCAGAGCCCCTACCCCTGTGGCAGGCCACTGCTGACCTGTAACTCCACAGGAGATGCTCAAACACTCAAAGGCAGGTCTGGCTCAGTCTCTGTGGAGTCTCCTGGTGTGCACAAGGTTTTGTTTGAGCCCTCCAAGTGTCTCTGGTGGGTATGGGGTTTGATTCTAAACGTGATTTCACCCCTCCTACTGTCTTGCTGAGTCTTCTCCTTTGCCCGGACAGAGGGTACATTTTTTTTTTTAGTGGGATCCAACATTCTCCTGATGATGGTTTTTCAGCAGCGAGTTGTAATTTTGGAGTTCTTGCAGGAGAAGATGAGCTCACATCCTTCTACTCTGTTATCTTAAATGTCCGTCTAGTCAAATCTATGGTTTTACCAGTAGTCATGTATGGATATGAGAGTTGGACTACAAAGAAAGCTGAGCACTGAAGAATTGATGCTTTTGAACTATTGTGTTGGAGAAGACCCTTGAGAGTCCCTTGGACTGCAAGGAGATTCAATACTGTCTTGGTAACAAAGCATGGTGTCCCACCGGGCCATGGCCACCATGAAGCAAAGAGTCAAATTCAGGGACTGGTTGCAGAAATCAACTCTCAGGAGATGCTATGTCTGTTTCCTTTCAGTTTCAGGTCTGGCTCATTACTAATGGCCCTGATTTATACACACTGCAAACATTCCAAGTATTGTGCAAACAGGATCAAAAAAAAAATGAATTCTTATCATCTGTACTAGTAGGAAATTGCAGCTCCTGGCATTCACTGGATAGCATGAATATTTTCTTTTAAAGTTCAGATTTTTTCCTTTGATTAGAAGCAGGAAATCTTAGCTGAGCCCAGAATGCCTGTGGTGTGTAAGTATGGCTCTTTGAGTAGTTTTGATGTGTGAAAGATTATAAACAAAGAAAGGAAGTGAATGTTTCTAGAATATCTCTAGAATCACAAAGGCCAATTAAATAGCATCTCAAATTACTGATGGGAAAGCCTGTATCATCTTTAAGTCTAAGACAGAAGAATCAAATATAGTGGTGAATTTATATAACTGTCACACTTGTGCAGATATGTACATTCATGGAGCTGACAAGCTTGAATCTTTGCCATCAGCTGTGTGTATGCTTGTATTGTGTGTGTTTGTGTGCTCGGTCTTTCAGTCATATTTGACTCTTTGCAACCCCATGGACTGCTGGACTCCTCTGTCCATGGGGTTTTCCAAGCAAGAATACTAGAGTGGGTTGCCATTTCCTCCTCCTGGGGATCTTCCCGACCCAGGGATGGAACTTGAGTCTTTTTTGTCTCCTCTGTTGGCAAGAGGATTCTTTACCTCTGCCACCTGGGAAGCCCTTGCTTGTATTACAAATATGCACCACGCACACACAGTATGTGTTTTTAATTAATTAACTGCTGGAGTAAGACAGTTATATTAAAACTCTGGCAAGCTGAAAGCAGTAGCACTTTGGATCTGTGTACTTGCCTAGGGGAAGGAGCTTACAGCTAATATTTATACATTGAAATAATCAGACACTCTTTGTCTGAATAGAGGACTTTATGGTAGACTTATTTTAAAAGGGCAGGGGGTGGGGTGCGTGGGGAACCAGCATGGAAACTGTTTTAAAAGTATCTATTTGCAGGTAATTATTTTTTAAAAAAACTTATGCCTGGTATAATTCCTATCTTTGCTGATACTGTTTATCAGACCATATACCCTATGGAAATGTAACTCTCTCCTGGGCTGGTGAAATATATTCTATTAGTAATTTTGATACAGTTGTGTAAAATATTTCTGCATACTACAAATGATTTGAATGCATATAGGACAGGGAAAGGGGAAGTTTTCTTTTTCTGGTTGACACACTGTTGGGGACTGTGGAGTGGAGAGAAAAGGGGTAAATTATAATACTGATGAATTGTAGACCAGTCATGTCATATCAAAAGAGTGAAACATCTCATTATTCAGCAGTATTGAGTTATGAACTGTTTCCATATAGCAATCTTCCATATCATTGAAGGCTGCCTCTGTTAATGCTAAAACATTCTCTTTCTTACCCTTTCTGGCATAATTTCCATAGTGCATGGAACATCTCCTTGTCTTTTTAAATGTTAGTAGATGTCTGTGACATTTAAAGTACATGCTCATTTGAGTAAATGTCAGCTGCTATCCTTTTTCTCCGGGGGGTGCCTGTACCCTAGCAGCAGTTGAAGGAGTGTGGACCCAGGCTGCCATGTTTGTCAGAGGGGTGTTGTCCCCTCCAGTCACAAATGATGGAATTAGGGATGTGCTCCTGACTCAGTCTAGTCCATTGGGAGAACTTCATTGTGAGAATTTATATTTAGGACAGAGGACACTGAAACAGATAGGCAAGCAGAGGTGGGCTGGAATCCTACCAAGGCTAGACATGCCATCTGCAAGCTGAAGAAATGGGTGAATAAAGAGAGAAGAGCAGGTATGAAGGCAAGAGCCTGGGTCCAAACTAAGAGGCTGCCTCCAACCAGGGTGGCAGGGTCATACCACAGAGCAGGACAACTTCTGCATGAAGGCTGTCCACAGATCTTCCTCCCCCCCCCCCCCCCGACCATCTAAGAGAATTGAAATAACCTGAAACCCCCGGATACCTAGTTCATCTACTGCTTTTCTTCCCTAAACTCCATATGCCATTTCTGACTTACAATCCACGTGCTTCCTAAGTTGATTTTTACATGTGCTATTCCCTTTTCTCTTATCTTCGTTCATGTGTGTAATTCTGTTGATGCTTCAAAAACCATATCAAAGAACATTTTCTTCAGAAAGATTTCCTTGGATAATTGAGCCAAGGGAACCTCATAGCAGCCCATGTTTCTGCCAATGGCTGTCTGGTTTCCAAGCTACCTACACATGTCCTTTCTCTCTGGTAATTGACTATATAGGGACAGATTTCTTTCTGATTCTCCACTGGATCTCTAAAGTACTTTACACAGAACACAGTACATAGCTGTGTATTAGTACACAGTACATTAGGTGTTCATTGCATTTGTGTAAATAAATGACAAAACAAAGCTCTAATCAGCCACAGTGTTTCAGGATTAACATTTTTGGCTTATACTAAATTTCACCAGAATTTATATAAGATCATGTTCTCAGACAAGCTTCTTTTCTCCACAGCCACCTGTGTTTAAGGGGCTTCCCTGGTGGCTCAGACAGTAAAGAATATGCCTGCAATGCAGGAGACCCAGGTTGGATTCCTGGGTTGGGAAGATCCCCTAGACCAAGGGAATGGAACCCACTCGGTAATCTTGCCTGGAGAATCCCATGGACAGACAGCCTGGTGGGCTACAGTCCATGGGATCACAGAGTGCGACACTACTGAGCGACTGACACTTTCACTTTCATCCATCTTTAAAATAAAATCTGTGTGGTTGGCCAACACAATGGGTAAGCATTGTCCTTTTAATTTTAGGTGGGAAGGACACATTATTTCATTGATAGAGTTATGGTTTGTGATGATGAAAAGATTTTAGAAACGGATATGCTAGTGGTTGTGCAACATTGTGAGTAAACAATACTATTACGCTGCACACTTAAAATGGTAAAAACAAAAAAGAAAATTTGAAAGAATCTTAAGATTGTCTGATTTTTGAGCTGGAGCTATTTTCCTGTTCCCAGAGTAATCAAACAAGTTACAGAGCTGCCCAGCACACATGCTTAAGAAACTCTTGGTTCTGGGACGGGACTGGAGGGGGATCATGGCAATTATGCAGATCTGTGTATGATGACTTAGCTGGTATTTTCCATTGATCACTCAGGGCTCTGTTGATGAAAGCAACCCGACCAAGCACCTTTGAAGCAGCAGCATTGCAGAGAGGGTGTGAAGACAGAAGAACTTTGATTCATTTCCCCTCTTAATTGATTTTAAAAGCAGGAAAGGAGGAAGCAGGGCAGGGGGAGGGGGTAAGTCCCCAAGCTGCCGAGCTACAGACGTCCTCGCTCTCCAAGTGCGTTCAGCGGCAGGTCAAGTGTGTAGTGAATGCGTAAGCAAAAATATTTAATATGCGCGATACAGTTATGTGGTGTTGGTTCACCGATTTCCTCACGTTACTCTGCACATCTCTCTCAAAGGAGCCATCCCAGTGAAATGAGATTTTAATAAAAGGAATCCGTATGGTATATGGTTGAACATTCAGGACACTGTCTGCCTTTCCCAGTGATGCTGGGCAGAGAACACAGTCCTATTTGAAAATACGACGTTTAGATACAAATGTAATTTGCCAGAACAAAATCATTTATGCCCAGGATCAATTGAACACATGCATTTTATTAAACTGTCCTTTTGATGGACTTTTAAATTTTTTTTTTATTTTTAGGGGAAGCTTGTTCATCCACTTGAGTTTTTGTTTTTGTTTTTTTTCCTCCCAAATGTTGCCTGGGAGTTTTGTGTAATTACCTTGTATTCCAAAGGCAAGTTGTTTTTGAAAATTCAGCAGTCGATCATTGCGCTGGGTGCAGGATAGCTTACTACAGCCTCCTCCCTGAGGCTCGCCAATCCCCAGGGATGCAGGAGCAGGCTCACAGGTTTGACATATCAGCTGCTACTGAAACCATTCTTCTTTGTTTGACATCAGAGTGGATTTTCAGAGCAAAGTGGGCATCAGGGTGACTTCTGATTGATTTCTATTCTCCTTCTTTTCTGACTACAGGCCACAGTATGAAATTCATTGACTGTGAAGGTGTAACTGTTGCTAAGTCTCCTTCTTAGAGTAACACAGGAGAGTGTATGTTGACCTTTTGCTAGGTCAGCAGTCCCTGAAGACGTTAGTTGAAGGAATGTTGACACCCGGGTTTTGGAGAGAAGTACAAAGAAGTTGGATATCTCCCTATTCAGCAAAAGTGGGTGTCTATCTAGCCTTCCAGCAGCATCATCCAGTGATGGAAATGTTCTGACGTATCATTTCCCACACTCCAGCCCTCCCTACCTCCCTATCCCCAAACAAGTTAAGGGAGTCTGTGTGCAAAAGAGAGAGACAGAGAGAGAGAGAGAGAGCGAGCAAGAGAGAGAGAGACCCAGGTACAGAGGATAGAGTGGGAAAGATTGAAGAAAGAAGAGACTGATGTTTTTTTGTGTGTGAGTTCTGAAATAATGAGGTTAGGACATAGTAAGTTTCTAGAAGACCTAGGAAATGTGGACTAGTGCAAAGAGGAAAGAGCACAAAATCTCAGGCCTGGAGAACTGAAGTTTAGCCTTTCTGTCTCCAATCCATTGCATCAGGGTTCTCCTTCACCCCCTCCCTGTCTCTGTTTTCATACCTGTCCCTGGGGATAACTGGAGCCTGTGTCATTTGTCATTTATGGCCATGCTGGGGTGAGTTGGGAAGAGCTGGTCTGGGGAGAAGGAATAACCTCAGAGGGATCTGAGCCAGGAGAAGCTGGGGAAGTCAGAAAGGGAACACAAGTGATGCAGAGAGTGGTGTTAGAGACACAGGTGCAGAGAGGAGCCAAGGTGGACTCTGATGTGGAAGCAAACCGGAGCCCAGAGCGATGCCAAGTGGTGAAGAACATGGCTCATCTGGCCTAGTAGATTCCAGAATAGAATCACAGGTCCTTCTCTGGTTTATCAGTTCTTTTGGACAATCTTGTACTGGAAACACTCCTTCACAAGGCCCTGAGGCCTGGCAAGATCTAGGGTCTGATGGAAGATGGAGCGGAGCCACCCCATTGACATTCTAGGGACAGTGGAAATCTCCCCACTCAAAATCCAGTATGGAGCTGATGGGGGAGATCAATAGGGCATCTGAGCACAAGTCCCAAGAAGTCTCACTGAGCGCACCTGAGTGGGATTCCATGTAATGGATTCAGGAGTAGGCGTTTGCTCTCAGAAGTGGGTGAGGGTGATGGTGACCAAGACGAGGCAAGTGGTGTTTGGAGGGTGGTGGGAATCGAGGTGATTTAGTAAAGCTGGGTGTTAGAAAACAAGCAGGGGGCAGAGGTGAAGCCCTATAAATGGAGCCCCAGAGGAGTTAGAAGGTGTGATGTGGGGAATGACAGCGGGTAAGTCTATTCTAATATTTTAGTTTCCGATTTTGTTTGTTGTGTAGATCTCTTCTTTAGAATGTAAGCACCAGGCAGACAAGGGTTTTTGTGCTGTCAGTAGCTGTACCTCACTCCCTAGCATAATGCCTGACATTTACAAATTCTTCTGTGAATATTTTTTGAGTAACTGACTTCAGAAAACCTGGAGGGTGTGTGTATTGTGCAGGTGGTGGGGGGAGTGTTGGTCGGGGAGTGGTCTGCATTTTTGTATGAAGAACTGTGGTTCCCTCTGAGGAGTGGTCCTTCCATGGCTGGCAAGCCAGATTGAGTCAGACACCCAGTCTTTTTTGCTGTAGGTTTTGCCCTTCACTTAGCTGATTTCTTCAGTCACTTTAAGAGTTGATACATGGTCACTATGGCTTTTGAATCAGTAGCTGCTGAATAAAAGTAGCCTATATTCAGATAAACGTACAAAGGAGAAATCTGAGGTAGCAACAGGATTTCCATTCTAGTTTGCTTCCAGTTTTCTATCTGAGAGTAATGTGATAGCTTAATGTCAATAACCAGGAGAAAGAAGGAAGAGACAGACTACAGCTCGGTAAATTTCCAAACTGGGTCATCTTCAGCCCCTTAGACCATGAGAAGAAGGTCACATACTCAGTCCAGGTGTGTGTTCATCTCTCCTAAGAGAACTCCTGTTGGTGAAAAGTGAGGAGTGCTCCAGTGTCATAGGGCTGTTGCACTGTGGGGACGGCTCTGAACTAATAAACCTAGGTTCCAAAACTTTTAAAACTAAAAAAATCTCAGAGGACACTTGAGAAGAAGGTGGTGACAGGAGCCCTAGACCTAGGCACTGTCCTGACTCTTTGTCTAATTTGCTACTGGTCCTGGGGGATATCACCCAACCTCTCCAGGCCTCCATTTTCTTATCTTTAGGATGGAAATCTCTCTCTTATCTTTAGCAAATTTCCCTCACAGCCTTGTTGTGAGGCTCTGGGGAGGAAATTCTGGAGGCCTTGTAAGACTGTAAAGGATCATCAAGACATGGAAGCAACATAAATGTCCATTGACAGAAGAGTGGATAAAGAAAATGTGGCACATATATACAATAAAATAGTACTCAGCCATTAAAAGAGTAAAATAATGGAGCAGCATGGATGGACCTAGAGATTATCATACTCAGTGAAGTAAGCCAGACAAAGACAAATATCATATGATACTGCTTATATGGGGACACCAAAAAAAATGATACAAATGAACTTGTATACAAAAGAGAAATAGACCTGTTAGGTAGGTAGAATAGGGAAAAGGAGTCCAAAATGGCGGTAGCTAAAAGACAAGGAAGGTCTGAGGACCAGAGTGAAGACTTCAGGCAGAACAAACAGAACAAACAGCACTCCTGGCTAAGCCCAATTTGCATAGGGCAGGCCCAGGTGGAGGAAAAAACATATAAAAGGAGGAGCCAAAGCGCTTTCTCTCGGACTCTCTCTCCCGCGTGCGTGCGCTCTTTTCTCTCTCTCTCTTTCTCTCTCTCTCTCTCTCACTCTCCTGCTATCTTCTAAATAAAATAGAGCTGTAACACTGATTTGCCTAAGAGCTGTAGCACGGTTTGTCCAAGACCCAAGAGCTGTGATGCGCCGAGGGCTTTAACGTCCGTTGCTCCAAATCTTTGTTGTGACGAGACAAAGAACTGAGGAACATACACTCGCATGACATCTATGGTGCCATGACTCGGATATAACCTGGCTGAAACAACCTCTGCGTGGAAGAGGCCAAGCACAGCAGGAGCCCAACTCAGCGAAGCTCCCGCGCTAGAAGCGGAAGGCTGCCGGGAGCTGGCATATTGCATATTGAGTGCATATTGCATATTGCATATTGAGTGCAGCATCTTCACAGCATAATCTTTCAGGATCTGGAATAGCTCAACTGGAAGTCTAGCACTGCCAGGAGCCAGCGTGAGGAACTCCGCCCGTGGCAAAGGTCATGAGGAAGGAGGCTCGGCATACGCAAAGGCAGGATGGAGCCTCAGGAGTCCCCCTGGAAATTCTCGAGCATCTACCCCCCAAACCAAAGTCTGCCTACTTTCTGCTTTGTGCTTTCACCTACACCTCTGACTTTACGGGGGGCTGTACCCCACTACCTCTCTCTGAAAAAAGAGTTAGCTTACAGCTCCAGTTAGTAATTCCTGGGTGTGACAGTGTTTCAACCTACAAACTCCTCTGGAAATCCTCTAGCCTGCCTAAATAGGTTTTTCCGGCCACATGTGATTGTTCAGAGCCTCCCAACTGTGAGAGGCAGGAGATGTTCTAAACTGTGTAAACACAGATTCCTTTGAGTAGTTAAAAGATTGATTAGAAATTGTATTGGTGAAGGGTTTTTCACTTATTGGGCCAATGTTTGCTGCTAAGTCTCCATACCCCTTACCTACTGTGTCCTTGGCAGTGTATTGATTGATATAATGGATGTATAGAAATGTAAGTAGTAGCCTCAATGTTTGTAACCTTGGACCCTTGAGTTAATTCTTTTCTGGATTGAGCCCGCCTCACCTTTGCCCTATAGGAATGCAACTCTATCCAATGCTTTTTGGAGGCTGGCGCCTGACTTTAGAATAATCACCTTTAGAGAAAAATAAGTTTCTTAAAATGTTAACAGGCCTCCGGGCCAGAAGATGATGTAAATCACCTAAACTTTTGCATATGATAAGTTTGCAGGAAGAAAGCCTGGCTTACTGCATGATTCTACCCCTTCCCCCATTATCCTCTATGCATAACTTAAGGTAAAAAACTACTTTGGAAAATAAAGTGTGGGCCTTGTTCACCAAAACTTGGTCTCCCCATGTCGCTCTCTCTCTCACTCTGGCTGAGTCTCCATCTGGAGCGTGGAACCCACCATACTTACTAATTATGCCTGGGCTTCTAAGATCCGACCGGGGAGGCCTCAGTGTCTCCTCTCCTTCAGGAGAACGGGACGCCTGCGGCCTACATAAGTGGTGCAAACTTCTTGTCTTGAAGTTTTATTGGTCTCCCGCGTAAACCAAGCTACTCAGCCTCTTTTCTCCACTGAATTTCCTCACTGAGCTATCCTCATTCTATTACTCTTTATATCTTTGATAAATATTTAAATAAATAGGTCGCCTACGCTGTCTCTCCTTCGAATACCCTGGATCAGCCTGGACTGGACCCCAGCAGAAGGTGAAGAAACCCAGCACAGGGGAAGGCCCATCATGCTGGAAACCGGGACAGCAAAAAACGAACTCAGCAGAAAGCTCACGTGGCCCAGTCTCAGATTCCAGAAGACCTCCGGTTAAGGTAAGAGGTCCTCGCTCCTATGGCTGGAGGGACCTTTACAATCTCTCGTTTCTTGTTTCCTCGAACCTCCCACAAACAGGTGGGCGGCAGGGGCACAACGGAGGGACTCTGGAGAGGCTACTCCTCAGCATGTCCCAAGGGCGCTATCTGCTGAGCCCCAGTAGCTGTTAACCAAGCCGGTGGGGGTTCTTCTGTCCTTTTTCTTCTCTGTGCCAAGGATCAGACCAATGAAACTGTGAGCACCAGTCAGATATTTAGCAAATCTTCCAGTGGGCTATGAAGGGGATTCCTTGGCACATTTTCCCCACTGCTTTTTCCTCCTGTCCTTCAGCTCTCTCCTGGGACTCAAGCCCAGCCAAAACTAATGAAACTCAGGCTCTGATGTCTCATTGCAAAAATTCATTGAGAGACAAAGCGATAAGAGGTGGATTTGCTAGGATCCAGAGAGAAGCCACCCTTCAAGGTGTGAACCATTGCCATGGTATTAGGCCTGGCTAGGTTTTGTGAGGGGATGGAATTCATATGCTAATGAGTGAAAGGATCATCCCAGCCATTGGGGAACCACCCACTCCTCCCTCTTTTGACCTTGTGCCTTGGACCTGTCCTGCCACCTCTGAGTGTGTCTGTTGGCTTATAGATTGGGGATTAAGGTTTACTTGAATTTGACTTGTCATCTTGGACCCAATTGATTTTAATTGTTTTACATTATACCCTTGTGCTATGTCATTCTTTCAAAGGTTGTGCTCTGCCCCCTTCCCTCCTGTTTCATGCTCTTTTCCTAAGCCCCATCCAGACCCACAAGGTTGCCTCTACAATCTTCTGAAGAGACAACCAGAAAATAGCTGGCCTTGGGAGGGATATACTCTGTAATATCCAACCTCCTAATCCTGCCCAATACTGGTCACACTGGAGATCTTGGGGACTCCCAAACTCCAGTCAGGGGGATCCCAGAAGGTCATCACGCCTTGACCTGCCTAGGGATCGGTCTTCGAAAGGTTGTCACGCCTCAACCTGCTCGGGGATCCTCTAGTCCCAGGGGTCCCAGGAGGTCGTCACGCCTCGACCTGCCTGGGGATTCGATCTCTAGGAGGCTGTCACGCCTCAGCCTGCCTGGGGATCTGCACCCTGACCCGGGGATGCCTGGCTCTCAGGTTGCAACAGTTCTGGGTAGGATAAGCTTCAGAAAGACTCACCCCTAAGGAAGTCCACCCATGGAAACATAAAGAAGCCTATTACTCGTGGGACTGTGCCCAGTCTCAGCAATAACTCAAGAGCCCAATGAGAACCCCATTGCCTTTCTGGAAAGGCTAAAAGAAGTACTCCAAAAGTTTACCAACCTGGACTTAGACTCTTACGAGGGATGAGTGATTTTAAAGGACAAATTCCTGTCCCAATGTGCATCAGATATCAGAATTAAGTTACAGCAGCTACAACAGCAGGACCCTGCTGCCTCTTTAGATGAGATGGTCCAGACAGCCACCAATACCTTTTGTAACAGGGAACAGGAGAAGGAGGCCAAGGCCCAGGAGAAGGAGAGAAAGAAAGAGACAAGGCATCCCCAGATGCTGGCCGCCCTCCAGAGAAGCCATATGGCAAACCCTGAGTCCTTGAGGGACAAGGCACGAGACAGATGCCTAATCTGTAGACAGGTGGGGCATTGGGCCAAAAAGTGTCCAAACCGTGACAAGTCTCCTAGGACGGCTTGCCTCAAATGCCATCAACTGGGACATTGGGCGGCACTCTGCCCTGGGGACCCAAGAGCCTCAAGGTCAAGCGCCAAGCCTACCCTCACGATGGTTCAAGAGGACTGAAGTGGCCTGATCCAGCCAGCCCTCCTGTCACAGACAACCATCACGGGGCTGGAGCCAAGGGTACAACTGGATGTGGCAGGTAGGTCTGAGAATTTCTTGGTTGACACAGGGGCTACCTACTCTGTCTTGATCTCCTATTCTGGAGACTTCTCCTCCCAAACCTGTACCATTTTGGGTGCTACAGGAAAAGCAACTACTAAAAGATTCACCTGAGCACTTCTTTGTTGCTGGGATGGACAAATATTTTCCCACCAGTTTCTGGTGGTCCCTGAGTGTCCTATCCCCTTATTGGGAAGAGATATACTCACTAAACTGGGGACCACCCTTGTGATGGGAAGTTTTTCAGCCCCTAGAGCTCTACAGCTCCTGGTTACTACTGAAGAACCCATTACACCTTCAATAGAGAGGAACCAAAAACTATGGGAAGACAAAATTAACCCCCAGGTGTGGGATCAGGGGATTCCTGGATGAGCCCACCAAGCTGAACCAGTCATCATTGTCCTCTGAGATCCCACTAGGTTTCCTAACTGGAAACAATATCCTCTCAAAAGAGAGGCTTGGGAAGGACTACAGCCTTTAATAAATAAATTCCTTGCTTGTGGGCTATTGGTCTCCACCAGTTCACCATGTAACACCCCAATCCTCTCAGTAAAGAAAAAAGATGGAACCTGGCGAATGGTTCAAGATCTCCGGATTATAAATAAAGCTGTAGTCCCCCTCCATCCCACAGTACCCAATCCCTATGTAATCTTGAGAGAAATCCCACCCAGTGCCAAATGGTTTACAGTCTTGGATCTCAAAGATGCATTTTTTTGCATACCACTGGCTAAAGAATCCCAATACCTTTTTGCCTTTGAGTGGGAGGCCTCAGGAGAAAAACACCAACAGATGACTTGGACAGTATTACCTCAGGGGTTCAGAGATAGCCCCCACCTGTTTGGACAGGCCCTTGGCTAGGATCTCCTAGATCTGGACCTGGGACCTAATGGGAATATATTACAATATGTAGATGACCTACTAATCTGCTCTCCAAATGAGAAAAGTGCCCAAGAACATGCAATTCAGGTTCTAAACTTCTTGGCAGAAAGGGGATATAAAGTCTCCCGTGCTAAGGCACAGATGGTCGAGACAAAGGTCACTTACCTGGGAGTTCAGATTACACACGGGTCCAGGAGGCTGTCCTCTGATCGGGTACAAAGAATCCTCCAGTTGCCCTCCCCCATGACTCGAAAACAGTTGCGAGCTTTCCTGGGGCTAACTGGTTATTGTAGAATCTGGATACCCAGTTATGGTCTAATTGCCCAGCCTTTATATGAAAGCTTAAAGGGACGAGATGATTCAATCCCATTGATGTGGGGAACTCCTCAAAAGAAGGCAGAGGCTACACTAAAACAGGCCTTAACTCAGGCACCTGCCTTGAGGTTGCCAGACCCAGAAAAAGTATTCCAACTTTATGTCCATGAAAGAGAGGGAATAGCCTTGGGAGTGTTAACTCAAAGGTTGGGATCTGAGCCCCAGCCTGTAGCTTACTTATCCAAGAGGCTCGACCCAACTTCCCGAGGTTGGCCCCCCTGCCTTTGAAATCTTGCAGCTATTGCAATCATGATAGAAGATGCTTTAAAACTCTCCTTTGGGGGCAAACTAACTATTTTTACCAGCCACCAAGTAAAACAACTCCTAAATGGGAGAGGCCATTTATGGATGTCTGATCAAAGAATCCTCAGATATCAAGTAATGCTGATGGAAAATCCAGGCCTCACTATATCCCCTTGTGGGGTTCTTAACCCAGCCACCCTCCTACCTACCCCCGAGGGCTCTCTCCCATTTCACTCTTGTCTAGAAACCTTGGACCACTGGACAAAACCCCAAGAGGGATTGTCAGAAGATCCTCTGACCAATCCTGAGGAAATCTGGTATACTGATGGAAGCAGCTTTGTCTTGGATGGAAAAAGAAGAGCCGGGTATGCAGTAGTCTTCAATTTTGAGTCCATAGAGGCTAAGCCTCTGCCACCAGGTACTTCAGCCCAATTAGCTGAGCTCGTAGCCCTGACTCGAGCTTTAGAGCTGGGAAAAGGAATAAGAATAGCCATTTACACTGACTCCAAGTATGCCTTTCTGGTGCTACATGCACATGCGGCTGTTTGGAAAGAAAGGGGCCACTTGACCACCCAAGGGTCCCCAATCAAATATGGTGATCAGATTCTTTGACTCGGGTCCCCAATCAAATATGGTGACCAGATTCTTCGACTCTTGGAGGCAGTCCATCTGCCCACTGAGGTTTCAGTCTCCCACTGTAAAGGACACCAAAAAGGGAACACGGAAGTGGCACGAGGGAACCAAGCAGCTGATCAGGTAGCTAGGAGAGCAGCATTACAGAACCATGACCTAAGAGGTTGCCACCTTAGTTCCACAGACTAATTTGCCAGAAACTCCTTCATATACTGAAGGTGAGACTCTTAAAGCTAAGAGCGAGGGCTTTCAAGAAGATCATATGGGGTGGTTCCAAAAGGAGGGACTCCTTTTTCTGCCTGGAAACCTCCAATGGAAGTTGGTTAACTCCTTACATGCCACTACTCATTTAGGAGAAAACTAGAAAGATCCTTTAGAGGAACAGGCCTCCAAACAACTATAAGACAGGTTGTCTCCTCTTGTCCCACTTGCCAATTAAACAACCCTCAAGGAGCTCAAAGACCCCAGCTGGCCCAGCCCATCCAACGACGTGGGGCCTACCCAGGAGAGAACTGGTAGATGGACTTCACCCAGATGCCAGTTTCTCAAGTGTATAAATACCTATTAGTCATGATAGATACATTCACAGGATGGATTGAAGGCTTTCCCACCCAGTCTGAGAAGGCTGAGGAAGTAGTAAAAAAAACTGCTCCATGAAATCATTCCAAGATTTGGCCTGCCCAGGTCATTACAAAGTGACAATGGGACATCATTTACTTCTAAGGTCACCCAAGGAGTCTCGAAAGCATTGGGCATTACTTATTATCTCCGTTGTGCCTGGAGGCCTCAATCTTCAGGAAAAGTAGAAAGAGCCAATCAATTCTTAAAATCAGCGATAAAAAAAGATAACCCAGGTGACCTCCCTGGGATGGAAGGAGGCTTTACCAATAGCTCTCCTCTGCACCTGCATTGCCCCTAAGGAACAGGTTGGTCTTAGTCTTTATGAGATGCTATATGGGAGACCTTTTGTTTATGTCAATGACCTCTTCCTAGATCCAGAGGTTCAGACCCTCTAGTCTTATACCATAGCCACTGGGCAATTCCAACAGGATATATGCTTGTGGGGTATGAACCAGGACCCAAAAGATTCCAAGGAGTCACCACTATATGCTCCAGGAACTCAAATCCTAATTAAAGTCTGGAAAAATGGGTCCCCAAAGGCTCAACTCCAGCCCACATGGAAGGGCCCCTACCCTGTAATACTTTCTACCCCCACAGCAGTCAAGGTACCAGGACATGACTCCTGGATTCACTACTCACCAGTCAAGCCATGGAAGAAAACAGAAGAGGACACTCAATACACCTGTGAGCCCCTGGGAGATCTCAGATACCTATTCAGAACTACCAATGAGTGTTATTCTAATGAACACCCCCAAAATCTGGTTTCTGGGGATAAGATTCCTCAGGATAGCTCTAAGGAGCCAACACAGCTTGACAGAGACTGTACTCCAAAACAGACTGGAGATAGATCTTCTGATCCCTGAACAAGGAGGGACTTGAGCCATCCTGGCCATGTGAATTTAAAATTGACCAATGTCCCTACTAGTCCTTGTTATGCTATATTGATGATGCCTGTGATTATTCCATGTACTGTCAATTGTATAACCTGTTTTGTCTCTGCCCAGGTCAACCAGCTACAACATGCAGTGCCAGTTCAACAAAGATATAAAACTACAGCTGACCACGGAAAATATCATACACCCTTGGACACCGCTATAAGGACTCTGAGGATTGAGACTAGCAAGAGGGGGAGGCCCAATACCCCTCACTGCCCCAGTTCAGCAGGAAGTCGCCAGAAAGACCTCGACACCCGTATTCCCAAAGAATTGGGCCTCCCATCTCTTGAGGGGGGAATGTTAGGTAGGTAGAATAGGGAAAAGGAGTCCAAAATGCGGTGGCTAAAAGACAAGGAAAGTCTGAGGACCAGAGTGAAGACTTCACGCAGAACAAACAGAACAAACAGCACTCCTGGCTAAGCCCAATTTGCATAGGGCAGGCCCAGGTGGAGGAAAAAACATATAAAAGGAGGAGCCAAAGCGCTTTCTCTCGGACTCTCTCTCCTGCGTGCATGTGCTCTTTTCTCTCTCTCTCTCTCTTTCTCTCTCTCTCTCTCTCACTCTCCTGCTATCTTCTAAATAAAGTAGACCTGTAACACTGATTTGCCTAAGAGCTGTAGCACGGTTTGTCCAAGACCCAAGAGCTGTGATGTGCCGAGAGCTTTAATGTCCGTTGCTCCAAATCTTTGTTGTGATGAGACAAAGAACCGAGGAACATACACTCGCGTGACAGACCCAAAGACAAAGAAAACAAACTTATGGTTACCTATGGGGAAAGTGGGAGGAGAGACAAATGCAGTTCAGTTCAGCCACTCAGTCATGTCCGACTCTTTGCGACCCCATGAATCGCAGCATGCCAGGCCTCCCTGTCCATCACCAACTCCCGGAGTTCACCCAGACTCACGTCCATCAAGTCGGTGATGCCATCCAGCCATCTCATCCTCTGTCGTCCCCTTCTCCTCCTGCCCCCAATTCGTCCCAGCATCAGAGTCTTTTCCAATGAGTCAACTCTTCGCATGAGGTGGCCAAAGTACTGGAGTTTCAGCTTTAGCATCATTCCTTCCAAAGAAATCCCAGGGCTGATCTCCTTTAGAATGGACTGGTTGGATCTCCTTGCAGTCCAAGGGACTCTCAAGAGTCTTCTCCAACACCACAGTTCAAAAAC
Organism: Bos grunniens; assembly: GCF_055505025.1. NCBI lineage: Eukaryota > Metazoa > Chordata > Mammalia > Artiodactyla > Bovidae > Bos > Bos grunniens. Next base: position 55,658,555 of record NC_141180.1, read on the forward strand.
ATCAATTCTTTGGCGCTCAGCTTTCTTCACAGTCCAACTCTCACATCCATACATGACCACTGGAAAAACCATCACCTTGACTAGACGGACCCTTGTTGACAAAGAAATGTCTCTGCTTTTGAATATGCTACCTAGATTGGTCATAACTTTCCTTCCAAGGAGTAAGCGTCTTTTAATTTCATGGCTGCAGTCACCATCTGTAGTGATTTTGGAGCCCCCCAAAATAAAGTCTGTTTCCATTGTTTCGCCATCTATTTCCCATGAAGTGATGGGACCAGATGCTGAGATAAATTAGGAGTTTGAAATTAACATACCCTCACTGCTGCTGCTGCTAAGTCGCTTCAGTCGTGTCCGACTCTGTGCGACCCAATAGACGGCAGCCCACCAGGTTCCCACGTCCCTGGGATTCTCCAGGCAAGAACACTGGAGTGGGTTGCCATTTCCTTCTCTAACGCATGAAAGCGAAAAGTGAAAGTGAAGTTGCTCAGTCGTGACCAACTCTTAGCGACCCCATGGACTGCAGCCTACCAGGCTCCTCCAGCCATGGGATTTTCCAGGCAAGAGTACTGGAGTGGGGTGCCATCGCCTTCTCCATCTGTATATAAAATAAGTATACCAATATATACCAATAAGAATCTCCTGTATAGGAATTCTACTCAGAATTATCTGAGTAGAATTATCTGAGTAAAATCTACTCAGATTTTGCAACAATCTATAAGGGAAAATAATCTGAAGAAGAGAATATGTATGTATAACTCAATTGCTTTTCTCTGTACCTGAAACTAGCACAACCTTATAAATCAACTGTACTTCAAGAAAAAGATACACCAAAGAATTGATGCTTTTTAACTGTGGTATTGGGAAGACTCTTGAGAGTCCAAGGGAGATCCAACCAGTCCATCCTAAAGGAAATCAGTCCTGAATATTCATTGGAAGGACTGATGCTGAAGCTGAAGCTCCAATAATTTGGCCACCTGATGCGAAGAACTGACTCATTTGAAAAGACCCTGATGTTGGGAAAGATTGAAGGCAGGAGGAGAAGGGGATGACAGAGAGTGAGATGGTTGGATGGCATCACCGACTCAATGGACATGAGTTTGAATAAAGTGCGGGAGTTGCTGATGGACAGGGACGCCTGGCATGCTGCAGTCCATGGGGTCGCAAAGAGTCAGACATGAGTGAGTGACTGAACTGAACTGAACTGATGCATCCCAAGTCTTATTAATGACTGGAAAACATTAATATATCTAAATGAATATTTGTCTGGCTTTAGTGTTGGGAGTATGTGCACAGATGATACAGGTGAAGGAAACTCCTAGCACTGTCACCTGAAATATGAAGTTGATGGAATCCAACTTGCCTTATTAGCATTATTACTTGGTGGAGGAGGGGGAGGGAAGTCGGTTTCCTGGATGGTGGCCCCAGCCTGAGTATTTTAGGGAGCATCACGGATCCCAAGGGACTTGTTCCTGTGAGTAACCACCACTCAGCTCATTGTGAACCCAACAGAAAGGAGGAATTGGATAAATATGAAATGTCCTCACCCCCATCAACCCCACCATAGACTTTGGTCATGAGCAGAATGTCGCATGGTATCAAAGGCACTTAGTTTTCAAAAGCTAAACTGCAGCCTGGAGTTACTCTGTTAGAGTCCACAAAGAGGATTTTTTCTTTCCTTACTGTGTGCCTCCCAAGGAGTCACAGAGCTCCCACTTAATAGAAATCCACCTAAGAGAAGCCCGAGGTGATCAATTTCTGAAGGACCAACTCACTTCCAGAAATGACCCTCCTCACACCCGCAGTCTCGCAGCTCCCTGCTCCCAGCTGTTCTATTGTCCCTCGGAGCTGGAGTTTTTGGCTCTTCCTATGTCACTCTATTTTTAAAGTTGTTACTATTTTGGATGTGACTGTTGATATTTTCTTAGAAAGTTACCTTTTTTTTTTTTCTTGGCAGTATACATCATTTCTTTCCTTAAATGTCATCTCCTGACAGCCAGGGTCCAGAACTTTTCTTAGTCTAACTTATCCTTGAGACTTACAGAGGAAATCAATGGGAAAACAAGATTTGCTTCTCAACTGTTTCTCACCACCCCCTCCCCTTCAGAAGGTGGGTTCTTGCATCTTTTCTAATCTGTGTCCTGCAGCAAATATTTAAATGCTGGATCTTTCTGCCTGCTTTCCTATCACACACAAACACAGAGAAGCTCACAGCAAGCTTTAGAGATTAGACTTTTATATTTTACAAATGAGGGAATCAAATCTGTGTATGCTGAGTGACTTGTTCAATACAGCTGGGAAGCAAAGTGAGGTATTGAACCTGGGGTGTTTGGATGGGATGGTGGTGGTCGTGTATATGTTTAATTGCACCACAAGACATCATGTCATAAATGAGGAGGTGAATGAGGAGGTGACATGGCCAACCAGTTAAAACTGCAGGTCCCTGGAGACTGTCCAGCTGTGACTTTAGGCATGTCATATATTTCTCTCTGCCTCAGTTTCCTCATTTATAAAAGAGGATAATAGCACTTCTAAAATGAGTATAGGGGACTTCCCTGGTGGTCCAGTGGTTAGGAATCTGCCTTCCAAAGCAGTGGTTGCAGCTCTACCCCTGGTTCAGGAACTAAGATCCCACATGCTGCAGGGTAACTAAGTCCATGCACCACAAGAGAACCCACACGCTGAAACTAATACTCGATGCAGTCAAATAAATAAACTAAAAAAATAAAACGAGTATGTTAATAGCAGCCATCTCATACTTACATGTAAAATGCCTAAAACAGGGCATAACACGTATTAGTTCAGTTCAGTTCAGTCACTAAGTCGTGTCTGACTCTTTGCAACCCCATGAATCGCAGCACGCCAGGCCTCCCTGTCCATCACCAACTCCCAGAGTTCACTCAGACTCACGCCAATTGAGTCAGTGATGCCATCCAGCCATCTCCTCCTCTGTCGTCCCCTTCTCCTCCTGCCCTCAATCCCTCCCAGCATCAGAGTCTTTTCCAATGAGTCAACTCTTCGCATGAGGTGGCCAAAGTACTGGAGTTTCAGCTTTAGCATCAGTCCTTCCAAAGAACACCCAGGGCTGATCTCCTTCAGAATGGACTGGTTGGATCTCCTTGCAGTCCAAGGGACTCTCAAGAGTCTTCTGCAACACCACAGTTCAAAAGCATCAATTCTTTGGTGCTCAGCTTTCTTCACAGTCCAACTCTCAAATCCATACATGACCATTGGAAAAACCATAGCCTTGACTAGACGGACCTTTGTTGGCAAAGTAATGTCTCTGCTTTTGAATATGCTATCTAGGTTGGTCATAACTTTTCTTCCAAGGAGGAGGCATCTTTTAATTTCATGGCTGCAGTCACCATCTGCAGTAATTTTGGAGCCCCAAAAAATAAAGTCTGACACTGTTTCCACTGTTTCCCCATCTATTTCCCATGAAGTGATGGGACCAGATGCCATGCTGCTGCTCCTTACCTTGGACGGGGGGTATCTCCTCACCGCCGCCCCTCCTGACCTTGAACGTGGAATAGCTGCCCTAGGCCCTCCTGCGCCCGCGCAGCCACTGCTCCTTGGATATGGGGTTGCTCCCCCCGGCCACCGTCCCTGGCCTTGGAACACATATTAAGCACTTAGTAATTCACTATTAATATTTAATGTTTTATTAATCAATAAAGCATTTTAATTTATGTTTGAAATTTGACTTTTATTTTATTATATCTTATTTCATCCCTTTATTTCTATTAGACATTTGATTTTAGCATTTTGAATTATAATGGTCTTACATGGATCAAAAATTCAGATTATCAAAATGTATATTCTTAAAATTTCTGTTTCACTCCTGTTTCCTGTTTTTCCCAGTGTCAACCTGCTGTCCTCAAAGCAGCAGCAACTATTACTAATCTTTTTTTTGTGTATTTGCCCAGAGATTTCCTTGGCATATACAAGGCAATATTTATTCCTCTGACACACAAACTTTTTATATGGACAGTAATTTACTCTGTATGTTATTCTTTCTTTCTGAAAGTTTTTTCCATATTCATGTAGAGAGAATTTCTCACAATTTTTCTTTTCTTTACTACGAATTTGACAACTACGTTGCGTTCTGCTGTATGAATGTACCCTCCTGATGGACAGGTAGAGTATTTCAAGTCTTTTGCTATTACATTTATGATGAAATGAATGACTTTGCACATATGCTATTTTGCATGAGCATATTCACAAGATGAATTGAATAGCTGTCATTCTTCAAGGAGTGTGTTTACTTCCAATTTTAATAGATACCATTAACCAAATTGCCTTCTATAAGGCTATTCTAATTTAAATTCCTGTCAGCAACGTATAAGAGTATAAGAGTGCCTGCTTCCCCATAACTTTACCAACACAGGAAAAATTACATTGCAATTTTAAATTGAATTAGGGAAATTTATATTTTTTATGATGAGTTTTCTTAAAAACATGGCTTGAAGTTGCTTGTTTTAGTCTTTAATTCTGTCATTAGAGAACATTTTACAATGCTGTCTATTAATATATAGCCTTTGGACACTTCTCAGTCATATTTATTTCTAGAAATTTTATCACTTTTTGTTGATAGTATAAATGGATTTGTCCATTGTCTTCTCTGATTTGTTGGTGTTTGCATATATGAAAGTCACTCATTTCCACATATTAATCTTGTCCTCCATAATCTCACTGAATCCTCTCAGGTATATAATGTCTTTTCAGTTGATTCTCTTGGAACTTTTAGATAATGCTGATATTTAAAATTAACAAATGCTGATAATTTTACTTTTCTCTTTCCAGTTTTTACACTTCTCTTGTCACTTCCACTGGCTAGTTACTACAATGTTATAAGCAATAGTAGTGAAATGGCACCCTTTTTATTGTTGATGTTGTAAGGAAAACTTGTAGAGTTTTCCATTAGGTATTAGCTATTGGGCTTATTTATAAATCTGGATTAATTAGGGTTCTCCATAGATTTATTACGAAGAATTGGCTTATGCAATTATGGAGGTTAACTCTCCCAATCTGCTGTCTGAAAGGTGGAGATCAAGGAAAGCCAGTGGTGGAATTCAGTCTACATCTGAGGACTTGAGAACCAGGGGAGATAATGATGTATTAATTAGTTTTAGCCCATATATGAGGGTTTCCCTGGTGGCTTGGTGATAAATAATCTGCCTGCAATGCAGGAGACATGAATTTGATCCTTGGGTCAGGAAGATAACCTGGAGAAGAAAATGACTACCCACTCCAGTATTCTTGCCTGGAGAATTCCATGGATGGAGGAGTCCATACATATGCATTTTTTTTCTGATAAATGCACACATGTATGTAGTATCTGACTTTTTCTCCCTATTTTCAGTACCTTTTATCAATTCAATAATTTGAATAATGTCAAATATTTTTTCAACATCTGAGATGGTCATTTGCCTTTTTAGATCTATGATTATGATACATTTCCTTAATGGATTTCCTAATATTAAACTACTGGAACAAGGACAACAGAAATAGTTTTACTTTCTGGAGTAAGTCCCACTTGGTTATGGTGTATGCTAATGTGCCACTGACATTTTTGTTGCTAATATTTTTTTTAGGATTTTGCACCTAAATTAATAAATATCACTCACATTGGTTATCTTTTTGCTGTACTGTTGGTTTTGTTATCAATGTTATGTTCAATTCTTATATTGAATCAGGTTTCAAATTTTCCATGTAAATTTATTTACATGGAACTAGCAAAAACATCTTTTATGACTCTTATTTTCTTCAGTTCCTATAATTATTTCCCACATATTAGTTTTATTTATTTTTTATGACCTCTCCAACTTTTTTCCTGATTAGGCAATCTAGTAATTTATCTAGTTTTTGCTCTTGCTTTTTGTTTTTTTCTCCCTAAGATTCAGCTTTTGGCTCTGTTTGTTGTGCTATAGTTTTTCTGCCTTTTTTTTTTTTTCTCCCCCACTTACTAATTTCTGCTTTTATCTTTATTAATTCATTTCTTCTATTTCCCTTCAGGGTATTTGCTTTTTTTTTTTTTTTTTTTTTTCTGATTTCTTGAGTTGCATACTTAACTCATTTAATTTGTTCTTACTTTTTGATATATCTATTTAGAGTTATCAATTTATAAGAATTGAAGGGTTTAAAAGTACACTTTGGAAGCATAACATGTAGTACAGACCAGCATGTGTCTGTCCCCTGCCCTTTCTCATTAGCATCTTCTGCAGTGCCTTTCACAGTAACTGGCATGTACTGTGTTCTCAATACCTACTTGGCTCAACAAATGCGAAGTAAATAGATACATGGCAGAAGAAAGTGCCTCTTTCCTTGTCCTTCTACTCTGCAGGACAAGTTTCGTTGCATCATATTTATTAGTATACCCATGAGGTTTTGCTTCAGAAGAAGCATACACTGCTTTAGCCAAAATGATTCCTTTGCCAGCCAAGAGTCCTGAGGATTGGCTGCTCCATTTTTCAACAGGCACATATTTTGATTAACTATTTGTGTTGGCATCAATGCTTCCACAGTTCTTGCCCAAGAGCACAAGGTTTCAGTCCATTTGCAGATCTGCACAATAATGACAGCTTGTATTTATACAGGACCTATTTTAGAAGAATTTTGAATTTAGAAGAGTCTGGTGTTTCTTAGACTATGGCTTCACCCTTTTACCATCCCAGAGGCAACAGGAAGAACAATACTGACGCAAGGAGAAACTGGAATTCAAAGTCTCTTGCCAAAGGTTTTTATGTCCTGTCAGGGATGAAGAGGACCAAGCTGTGTGTGGTCTGTAATCCTTTCCACATGAATATGGTCATTTTAAATAATAAATTTTATTTATCTTATATTTTTATATTATTTATTATTGTATATATGTAGGTATATTTTACATGCACATATATTAAATGTGGTTAATACATAAATTCAGCTTTGGGTCATAATTTACATACAATTCACAATTTTCAATGAGAGAGATTTAACAAATTTATACATAATTATATTTATAGTTATGTAAGCACCATGAGAATCCATTTTTATCATCCGGCAAACACTCCCAACATCTTAAAGAGATCTTTCGTGCCCCCTTGGAGTCAAAACAATTCACTATATTCTTGGCAACTACTGAAGTACCTTCTTCCTGTCACTACAGTTTTACCTTTTTTAGAATTTCGTAGAAATGGAACCACAAGCGTTTGCATCTGCCTTCTTTCACTTAGCATAATTCTTTAAAGATCCATCCCTGTTGTTGCATCATCGGTAGTTTGTTAGACTCTAATGCTAAGGAGTATTTTGTTGTATGGATGTGCCAGTTTGTATAAACATTCACAGGTTGATGGACGTTTGGATTCTTCACAGTTTGGGGTATTTACAATGAAGCTACCACGTACATTCATATAAGAATCTCTTTGTGAACATATGTTTTCGTTACTCTTGGATAAATGTCTAGGAATAAAATTGTGAGTCATGGTATGTGCATACTGAACTTTAAAAGAAACAAATTATTTCCCAAAGTGGCTGTACCATTTTTGCATTCCTGCCAGCAAAGAGTGTTCCAGTTCTTCCACATCCTCAGCAACACTTGGTTTTAGCTTTTCTAATGGGAATGTAGTGGTTTCTTATTGTGGATTTAATTTACATTTCCTTAATATATAATGATGATGTGAATTATTTTTACATATTTTGCCATTTATGTATTTTTGGTGAAGTGTCTGTTCAAACCTTTTGTCAATTTTTAAATTGAGTTGTTTGTCATTTTATTACTAAATTTTAAGTGCTCTTTATATATTCTGGATACCATATTTTAATTAAATGCATGCTTTTCAAATATTTTTCTCAGTCTGTAACTTGTCTTTTTGTTTTATTAACAATATTTTTCAAAAGCAAACGTGTTTGAATTTGATCCTTAGGTGGGGAAGATTCCCTGAAGGAGGGCACAGCAACCCACTTCAGTATTCTTGCAAGGAGAATCCAATGGACAGAGGAGCCTGGTGGGCTATAGTCCATGGGGTCGAAAAGAGTTGGATGCAACTGAAGTGACTTAGTACACATACAATGTTTTATAGTGCATGTTTTGTATATCTTATTTAATTTATCTTTGACTAATCCAAGTGCACAAAGATTTCTCCTCTATTTTCTTCTAGAAGTTTTATAGCTTCAATTTTATTTTTGTTTATGATCCATTTAGAGTTCATTTTTATATATTATTGAGGGAAAGACCAAAGTTTTTTCATCATTTGAAAATATGTAGATAATTCAATTGTTCCAGCATCATTTGTTATAAAATTATCCATTTCCATTTTCTTTGGAAAATCAATGATGATATATGTTGGATTCTTTGTGACTATCTATATAGATGATTATATTGTCTACAATACAAGCAAATTTTCTTCTTCATTTCCAGCTGTGTACTTTTATTTATTTGTCTCCCCTTATTAAACCGGTTAGGACCTCCAGTACAAAATTGAATAGAAATGATAAGGGTAAACATTTTTCGTTTATTCCCAAATTTAAGGGAAACACTCATCACCAAGAGAGACCTGTTGCCACAGAAGGACTTGAAGGATGTTTAGGGCAAGATGTTTCTGAGGAAGTCCAAACTTACCTGTACTGAGAAAGAACACAGGACAGAAATCTAATTGCCGTTTATGAGAAGAAATTCTCGGGCAATTTCATGTTCCTCTTAGTACCAGATTTATGACAATCTTGTCTTTCTTCTTTTCCTAAGCTGATTCTCATCCAGAAGCTAGTTTATTATCCCAAGGTCACCTGTAATATAGTGATGGAATGAGGAACAGATCCCAGACCTAGAGTTTCAGGCTCTTAAGCCTTGGGACTGGGTTGGGTAATCATGACAGCCTGTAAGTCCATGTGGGAGAGCCTCCTTTCTAGGGAGGTCCAGTCCTGCTCCCTGAGAGAACTTTTGGTGCATTTATCCTGCTTCATCCTTACCCTTCCTCTGAGGTCCTACTTTTGATACTGGTGCTTCTCCCTGCTATTGTGGTGAGGCGGGGGCGGGGGGGCTTCAAGGCTAAAACAGCTTTTCCCAGCCATACCCAGGCCTTGGATTTCAATTTAGAAAACTCAGAAACAGGTCGTGGGGCTGCAATCTTTGTCTTAGAGGGTTTTTTTCTGGTTGGTTGTTGTTTGTTTTGAAAAGTTGTCAATCATAGCTTCCTCACTGAAACATAGGCTGCCCCCGCTCCTTCTGGGGCCATTCGGGTGATAAATAATTCCACAGAGGGTGCTGATTTGGAGGTCTGCATACTGAAGCAGAAAAAACAACACAATCTAAATTATGTACCCCATTCCCAGAGGCTCGGGTATTATTTGGGACAATCTCTATGGCTGACTAATAGGCCATTTGCATGTGCAGAAGAAATACCTTCTAGCTCAACAGGGAAGAAAGGGATCTTGATGGTTTTTAGACACTTTTGGTTCTTCGTTAGCAGGAGCTCTCCCAACCTGGCAGAGGGATGGTCCATTAGGAAGGCAGAGGTCAGGAGCTGGTTTACTGGAACAACAAATGCAAAGTTACAGATTTATTGTTCATCAGGACTCCTGAGGGTAGTATCTTGGTATTTAGCTTTTCCTTATATGGATGAACTGAGACTGAGATTGGAAGTTATCACCATACTCCCAATCTTGCACCACCCTTTCTGGGATCTTGTTCAGTGCATAATAATGGTGTATTGGTTTGAGGTGGGAGGAGTTTTGTTCCCTGGGCCTCCAGTGCTTGAAGCCTTATCATCCAAATTTCTCTCCTCTGACAAGGCCAAGAGGGATAAGAGAAAGCTAATGAAAACATCACAGTTCTGTTTCAATTAGTAAGTCAGCCTGGTCAACAAGAAAGATGCTACAGATTTTAATTAGTCTCAGGGGAGGAGAACAGAATGTTCTAAGATGTCCTTGCTCACCCTCATATTGCATTATCTGGGCCACAGGGTAGATGCAAACTTTCCCCCAGGGCTCAGGATGTCTGCCTAGAAATAAAATTCAAATTCACTGTTAACCTTTTTGCCACCATGTTGTTTCAAAACAGAAAATGTTCAATGGGACTAGCTTTAGATATGCAAAGTCTGTCCAGTGTCTAAATACTGGTCAGTCTTATTCCTAGAACCTCAGAGGACACAAATATCGGGGGAGGGGAAATTCCATCCAGGAAGAGTGGTCAGAAATAGCTGAGATGAAATCTAGGTCCGTGTTCCGATGCTGCTCTCACAAATAATTCTAGAAAACAATCCCTTCACTTCTCTATGCCTTGGGTTCTCCATCCATATAAATGGGGCTGATTGTGTCCCCATTTTGCTTGGGAATCCTCAAATCCATGGCACAAATCCTGACTGACATGTTTCAGGATACACAAGATCTCACTAGTAAATGATGCTGTCATGTTCCATGAGCTTTTCTCCTCCTTATATTTTCAACTTGTGAACTCACATCTGTTAGGGTAAGCTAAGTTTTTCTGTGACACCTAACCTCCAAATCCCCAAGGCTTATTTCTTACTTTCTTAACAGTCTGCTACAGGTAACCCTGCTTTCTTTGATGGCCACCTTTCAACAGTGGTGAGAATCTGAGTTGCTTCCATCTTGCAACTTTGCTATCTCAGTGGCCTTTGCTTCCAGCCATAGAGGCAGGAGAGAGCACGTGTGGTGCTTCCATTCCCCCTTGACTGCCTGGGACAGCAAACACTATGTATCTCTTTACTCACACTTACACCCATGAGCCAGAGCTAGTCACACGACCCCATCTTAAGTGCAAGGGAGACTGGGAAATATGCAGGAGCTATGGAATATTTGGGGAGCACTGGTGTTTTTGTCACATACCCTATGAATGTCATTTGTTATGTTAATGGGCAACCAACTTGTGAGGTGCTACAAACTAGAGATATATAGATGCAGAAGACCAAGGTACAAACGGAGGAATTCATAATTGGGAGATGGGCGTAGGGGAGATGGAAACAAGTAAACTACTGGGCTAGTCACAGTTTCTTGGAGGGATGAAGTGTGTAGGAGAGGCAGGAGCGAAAAACTTTATGACAAGTAAGGCTCCATTGGACATGAAAGAGGTCCTTTGGTTCTTGAAGGAGGATCAGGTCTCTCCCGGGTGGTGTTGGGCTGAGTGGATCTCATGGTAGAGAAAAAGGAGCTTCAAGTCAGACTCCCGTTCTTTTTAAGTCATAGTCAACAGGGGACGCTCTTGGCTCTATTTCGTAGGTCCCAACTAGTATTCAAAATATGCTTGCAATTTGCCCCTAAATTTCAAAGAAGAATAGAACAATCTGTGGTCCTATTTTGGTTTGTTTTTCTGGAAAAAAAAAAAAGAAGACAGAGAACAGAAAACAGAATCCATATTAACTTAAAGAGGATATTCTGCACTATTTGAATAGGGTTGAGGCTTACACTTATAAAAATGAGTTAGTATATGCTGAAGCCTCCATTTCACAGCTCCCCTATGAATGATTAAAATGAAAAGTCTTAAAGGGGGGCAAGAAGATGGAATAAAATCTTTGAAGCTAGAACTGAAGCAAAGTGAAGTCGGCCAGTCATATCCAACTCTTTGCAATGCCACGGACTGTAGCCTATCAGGCTTCTCCATCCATGGGATTTTCCAGGCTAGAGTACTGGAGTGGGCTGCCATTTCTTTCTCCAGAGGGTCTTCCCGACCCAGGGATTGAACCTGGGTCTCCCGCATTGTAAGCAGACACTTTTCCCATCTGAGCCACCCGGGAAGAACTGAGGCAAGGCCCTCCTAAATTACTCCCTGCCTGGCTCACTTGATACCATTGCAGGTGTCAGGAGTGGGCCTGTGTGCTGTGGTATTCAACTATTTTGCATAAAAGCTTTGATAGCTGTCTCTGCCAGAGAGTCCCTCCCTCTCACTGATTATTTACAACCACATCACCTGGGAAGACTAGCATCATGGCCTAAGAAATTAGGATCCAAGCCCCAAAGCACTATTTCCAGAAAACAACAGGATATTATAGCAGAACCCTCTGGATGGTACTGTTTTCAGAGGCTCAGACAGCCACTTTTGATGTGGGTCCTTTCAGAAAAGTCATTGGTCAGAATATCTTGTATCTGTACTTGTTGTTCAGTCACTAAGTCATGTCAGAATCTTTGGAACATCATGGACTGCAGCACACCAGGTTCCTCTGTCCTCCATTATCTCCTGGAGTTTTCTCAGATTCATATCCATTGAGTCACAGATGCTATCTAACCATCATATCCTCTGCCATTCTATCTCATTTTGCCTTCAATCTTTTCCAGCATCAGGGTCTTTTCCAGTGAATCGACTGTTTGCAACACGTGGCCAAAGTATTAGACCTTCAACTTCAGCATCAGTTCTTTCAATGAATATTCACAGTTGATTTCCTTTAGGATTAACTGGTTTTATTTCCTTGTTATCCAAGGGACTCAAGAGTATTCTCCATCACCACAATTTGAAAGCATCAATTCTTCAGCACATATTATACATATGTAATTATTTGCAAAGCACCTTTACATATCCATTAAGTGAGTCAGTTAAAAAATAAAGACCAGTGTCCAGGAGGGTGTGTGAAATGAACACTTTGCATTATTATGAGAAAATATAAATTTCTGTAGCCTTTTTGGAGGCAGTTTGACAATGTCTGCTTTTTATTTCTTTATATTTTTTGGCCGCACTGTGTGGCATGTGGGATCTGGTTCCCTGTTGTTTTTCAGTCGCCCAGTCGTGTCTGATTCTTTGTGATCCCATGGACTGCAACACACCAGGCCTCCTTGTCCCTCACCATCTCCTAAAGTTTACCTGAGTTCATGTCCATTGCATCAGTGATGCCATCCAGCCATCTCATCCTCTGATGCCCTCTTCTTCTTTTGCCTTCAATTTTCCCCAGCATCAGGGACTTTTCCAATGAATTAGGTGTTCATATCAGATGACCAAAATACTGGAGCTTCAGCTTCAGCATCAGTCTTTTCAACAAGTATTCAGGGTTGATTTCCCTTAAGATTGACTGGTTTGTTCTCCTTGCTGTCCAAGGGACTTTTAGGAGTCTTCTCCAGCACCACAGTCCAAAAGCATCAATTCTTTGGCATTATGCCGTCTTTACGATCCAGCTCTCACAACTGTGCATGACCACTGGGAGGACCATAGTCTTGACTGTATTGACCTTTGTTGGCAGAGTAATGTCTCTGCTTTTCAACACACTCGTCTAGGTTTGTTATCACTTTCCTGCCAAGAAGCAATCATCTGATTTCATGGCTGCAGTCACCATCTGCAGTGATCTTGGAGCCCAAGAAGAGGAAATCTGTCTACTCTTACCTTTTTCCCTTCTATTTCCCATGAAGTAATTGGGCCAGATTCCATGATCTTAGTTTTTTTAATATTGAGTTTAAAGCTGGCTCTTTCACTCTCCTCCTTCACCCTCATCAAGAGGCTCTTTAGTTCCTCTTTGCTTTCTGCCATTAGAGTGGTATCATCTGCAAATATGAGGTTGGTATTTCTACCAGCTATCTTGATTCCAGCTTGTATCTCATCCAGCCTGGCATTTCTCATGATGTGCTCAGCATACAGGTTAAATAAACAGAGTGACAGCAGACAGTCCTGTTGTATTCCTTTCTCAGTCTTGAACCAACCAGTTGTTCCATACAGTATTCTAACCATTGCTTCTTGATCCACAACAGGTTTCTCAGAAGAAAAACAAAATGGTCTGGTATTCCCATCTTTGAGAACTTTCCACAGTTTGTTATATCCACACAGTGAAAGGTTTCAGTGTAGTTCATGAAACAGAGGTAGATGTTTTTCTGGAATTCCCTTGGTTTCTGTATGATCCAGCGAATGTTGGCAATCTAATCTCTGATTCCTCTTTTTCTAAGCATAGTTTGGACATCTGGAAATCCTTGGTTCGCATAATGCTGAAACCTTCATGCAAAAATTTAAGCATGACCTTACTAGCATGGGAGATGAGTGCAATTGTCTGATGGTTAGCACATTCTTTAGTCCTACCCTTCCTGTGAATTGGGATGAGGATTGACTTTTCCAGTCCTGTGGCCACTGCTGGATCTTCCAGATTTGCTGACATATTGAATGCAACACCTTGATGGCATCATTGCTTATTTATTTATTTTTTGTTTAATTTTATTTTTATTTATTTTTTAAATTTTATTTTATTTTTAAACTTTACAATATTGTATTTGTTTTGCCAAATATCAAAATGAATCCGCCACAGGTATACCCGCGTTCCCCATCCTGAACCCTCCTCCCTCCTCCCTCCCCTACCCTCCCTCTGGGTCGTCCCAGTGCACCAGCCCCAAGCATCCAGTACCGTGCATCGAACCTGGACTGGCGACTCGTTTCATACATGATATTATACATGTTTCAATGCTATTCTCCCAAATCACCCCACCCTCTCCCTCTCCCACAGAGTCCATAAGACTGATCTATACATCGGTGTCTCTTTTGCTGTCTCGTACACAGGGTTATTGTTACCATCTTTCTAAATTCCATATATATGCGTTAGTATACTGTATCGGTGTTTTTCTTTCTGGCTTACTTCACTCTGTATAATAGGTTCCAGTTTCATCCATCTCATTAGAACTGATTCAAATGTATTCTTTTTAATGGCTGAATAATACTCCATTGTGTATATGTACCACGGCTTTCTTATCCATTCATCTGCTGATGGGCATCTAGGTTGCTTCCATGTCCTGGCTATTATAAACAGTGCTGCGATGAACATTGGGGTACATGTGTCTCTTTCCCTTCTGGTTTCCTCAGTGTGTATGCCCAGCAGTGGGATTGCTGGATCATAAGGCAGTTCTATTTCCAGTTTTTTAAGGAATCTCCACACTGTTCTCCATAGTGGCTGTACTAGTTTGCATTCCCACCAACAGTGTAAGAGAGTTCCCTTTTCTCCACACCCTCTCCAGCATTTATTGCTTGTAGACTTTTGGATCGCAGCCATTCTGACTGGCATGAAATGGTACCTCATAGTGGTTTTGATTTGCATTTCTCTGATAATGAGTGATGTTGAGCATCTTTTCATGTGTTTGTTAGCCATCTGTATGTCTTCTTTGGAGAAATGTCTATTTAGTTCTTTGGCCCATTTTTTGATTGGGTCATTTATTTTTCTGGAGTTGAGCTGTAGGAGTTGCTTGTATATTTTTGAGATTAGTTGTTTGTCAGTTGCTTCATTTGCTATTATTTTCTCCCATTCTGAAGGCTGCCTTTTCACCTTGCTAATAGTTTCCTTTGTTGTGCAGAAGCTTTTAAGTTTAATTAGGTCCCATTTGTTTATTTTTGCTTTTATTTCCAATATTCTGGGAGGTGGGTCATAGAGGATCCTGCTGTGATGTATGTCAGAGAGTGTTTTGCCTATGTTCTCCTCGAGGAGTTTTATAGTTTCTGGTCTTATGTTGATATCTTTAATCCATTTTGAGTTTATTTTTGTGTAAGGTGTTAGAAAGTGTTCTAGTTTCATTCTTTTACAAGTGGTTGACCAGATTTCCCAGCACCACTTGTTAAAGAGATTGTCTTTAATCCATTGTATATTCTTGCCTCCTTTGTCAAAGATAAGGTGTCCATATGTACGTGGATTTATCTCTGGGCTTTCTATTTTGTTCCATTGATCAATATTTCTGTCTTTGTGCCAGTACCGTACTGTCTTGATAACTGTGGCTTTGTAATAGAGCCTGAAGTCAGGTAGGTTGATTCCTTCAGTTCCATTCTTCTTTCTCAAGATAGCTTTGGCTATTCGAGGTTTTTTGTATTTCCATACAAATTGTGACATTATTTGTTCTAGCTCTGTGAAGAATACAGTTGGTAGCTTGATAGGGATTGCATTGAATCTATAAATTACTTTGGGTAGTATACTCATTTTCACCATATTGATTCTTCCAATCCATGAACATGGTATATTTCTCCATCTATTAGTGTCCTCTTTGATTTCTTTCACCAGTGTTTTATAGTTTTCTATATATAGGTCTTTAGTTTCTTTAGGTAGATATATTCCTAAGTATTTTATTCTTTCCGTTGCAATGGTGAATGGAATTGTTTCCTTAATTTCTCTTTCTGTTTTCTCATTATTAGTGTATAGGAATGCAAGGGATTTCTGTGTGTTGATTTTATATCCTGCAACTTTACTATAGTCATTGATTAGTTCTAGTAATTTTCTGGTGGAGTCTTTAGGGTTTTCTATGTAGAGGATCATGTCATCTGCAAACAGTGAGAGTTTTACTTCTTCTTTTCCAATTTGGATTCCTTTTATTTCTTTTTCTGCTCTGATTGCTGTGGCCAAAACTTCCAAAACTATGTTGAATAGTAATGGTGAAAGTGGGCACCCTTGTCTTGTTCCTGACTTTAGAGGAAATGCTTTCAATTTTTCACCATTGAGGATAATGTTTGCTGTGGGTTTGTCATATATAGCTTTTATTATGTTGAGGTATGTTCCTTCTATTCCTGCTTTCTGGAGAGTTCTTATCATAAATGGATGTTGAATTTTGTCAAAGGCTTTCTCTGCATCTATTGAGATAATCATATGGTTTTTGTTTTTCAATTTGTTAATGTGGTGTATAACATTGATTGATTTGCGGATATTGAAGAATCCTTGCATCCCTGGGATAAAGCCCACTTGGTCATGGTGTATGATCTTTTTAATGTGCTGTTGGATTCTGATTGCTAGAATTTTGTTAAGGATTTTTGCGTCTATGTTCATCAGTGATATTGGCCTGTAGTTTTCTTTTTTTGTGGGATCTTTGTCAGGTTTTGGTATTAGGGTGATGGTGGCCTCATAGAATGAGTTTGGAAGTTTACCTTCCTCTGCAATTTTCTGGAAGAGTTTGAGCAGGATAGGTGTTAGCTCTTCTCTAAATTTTTGGTAGAATTCAGCTGTGAAGCCATCTGGACCTGGGCTTTTGTTTGCTGGAAGATTTTTGATTACAGTTTCAATTTCCGTGCTTGTGATGGGTCTGTTAAGATTTTCTATTTCTTCCTGGTCCAGTTTTGGAAAGTTGTACTTTTCTAAGAATTTGTCCATTTCTTCCACGTTGTCCATTTTATTGGCATATAATTGTTGATAGTAGTCTCTTATGATCCTTTGTATTTCTGTGTTGTCTGTTGTGATCTCTCCATTTTCATTTCTAATTTTATTGATTTGATTTTTCTCCCTTTGTTTCTTGATGAGTCTGGCTAATGGTTTGTCAGTTTTATTTATCCTTTCAAAGAACCAGC
The DNA here is from genome assembly GCF_055505025.1 of Bos grunniens. Classification (NCBI taxonomy): domain Eukaryota; kingdom Metazoa; phylum Chordata; class Mammalia; order Artiodactyla; family Bovidae; genus Bos; species Bos grunniens. Next base: position 55,675,752 of record NC_141180.1, read on the forward strand.
TTTTGGCTTTGTTGATTTTTGCTATGGTCTCTTTTGTTTCTTTTGCATTTATTTCTGCCCTAATTTTTAAGATTTCTTTCCTTCTACTAACCCTGGGGTTCTTCATTTCTTCCTTTTCTAGTTGCTTTAGGTGTAGGGTTAGGTTATTTATTTGACTTTTTTCTTGTTTCTTTAGGTATGCCTGTATTGCTATGAACTTTCCCCTTAGGACTGCTTTTAAAGTGTCCCACAGGTTTTGAGTTGTTGTGTTTTCATTTTCATTAGTTTCTATGCAAATTTTGATTTCTTCTGTGATTTGTTGGTTATTCAGCAGGGTGTTGTTCATCCTCCATATGTTGGAATTTTTAATAGTTTTTCTCCTGTAATTGAGATCTAATCTTACTGCATTGTGGTCAGAAAAGATGCTTGGAATGATTTCTATTTTTTTGAATTTACCAAGGCTAGATTTATGGCCCAGGATGTGATCTATCCTGGAGAAGGTTCCATGTGCGCTTGAGAAAAAGGTGTAATTCATTGTTGGGATGAAATGTCCTATAGATATCAATTAGGTCTAACTGGTCTATTGTATCATTTAACGTTTGTGTTTCCTTGTTAATTTTCTATTTAGTTGATCTATCCATAGGTGTGAGTGGGGTATTAAAGTCTCCCACTATTATTGTGTTATTGTTAATTTCTCCTTTCATACTTGTTGGCATTTGTCTTACATATTGCGGCGCTCCCATGTTGGGTGCATATATATTTATAATTGTTATATCTTCTTCTTGGATTGATCCTTTGATCATTAGGTAGTGACCATCTTTGTCTCTTTTCACAGTCTTTGTTTTAAAGTGTATTTTATCTGATATAAGTATTGCTACTCCTGCTTTCTTTTGGTCCCTATTTGCATGGAAAATCTTTTTCCAGCCCTTCACTTTCAGTCTGTATGTGTCCCCTGTTTTGAGGTGGGTCTCTTGTAGACAACATATGTAGGGGTCTTGTTTTTGTATCCATTCAGCCAGTCTTTGTCTTTTGGTTGGGGCATTCAACCCATTTACATTTAAGGTAATTACTGATAAGTATGATCCCATTGCCATTTACTTTATTGTTTTGGGTTCGAGTTTATACACTGTTTTTGTGTTTCCTGTCTAGAGAACATCCTTTAGTATTTGTTGGAGAGCTGGTTTGGTGGTGCTGAATTCTCTCAGCTTTTGCTTGTCTGAGAAGCTTTTGATTTCTCCTTCATATTTGAATGAGATCCTTGCTGGGTACAATAATCTGGGCTGTAGGTGATTTTCTTTCATCACTTTAAGTATGTCTTGCCATTCCCTCCTGGCTTGAAGAGTTTCTACTGAAAGATCAGCTGTTATCCTAATGGGAATTCCCTTGTGTGTTATTTGTTGTTTTTCCCTTGCTGCTTTTAATATTTGTTCTTTGTGTTTGATCTTTGTTAATTTGATTAATATGTGTCTTGGGGTGTTTTGCCTTGGGTTTATCCTGTTTGGGACTCTCTGGGTTTCTTGGGCTTGGGTGATTATTTCCTTTCCCATTTTAGGGAAGTTTTCAACTATTATCTCCTCAAGTATTTTCTCATGGTCTTTCTTTTTGTCTTCTTCTTCTGGAACCCCTATGATCCGAATGTTGTAGCGTTTAATATTGTCCTGGAGGTCTCTGAGACTGTCCTCATTCTTTTAATTCGTTTTTCTTTTATCCTCTCTGATTCATTTATTTCTACCATTCTATCTTCTAATTCACTAATCCTATCTTCTGCCTCTGTTATTCTACTATTTGTTGCCTCCAGAGTGTTTTTAATTTCATTTATTGCATTATTCATTTTATATTGACTCTCTTTTATTTCTTCTAGGTCCTTGTTAAACCTTTCTTGCATCTTCTCAATCTTTGTCTCCAAGCTATTTATCTGTGATTCCATTTTGATTTCAAGATTTTGGATCAATTTCACTGTCATTATTTGGAATTCTTTATCAGGTAGATTCCCTATTTCTTCCTCTTTTGTTTGGTTTGGTGGACTTTTATCCTGTTCCTTTATCTGCTGGGTATTCCTCTGTCTCTTCATCTTGTTTAAATTGCTGAGTTTGGGGTGTCCTTTCTGTATTCTGGCAGTTTGTGGAGTTCTCTTTATTGTGGCGTTTCCTCGCTCTGTGTGGGTTTGTACAGGTGGCTTGTCAAGGTTTCTTGGTTAGGGAAGCTTGTGTAAGTGTTCTGGTGAGTGGAGGTGTATTTCTTCTCTCTCCTTTCGAAGACTTGGGTTGCTTTTCTGGGTTCCTGATGTCCTCTGCCGGCTTTCAGACGTTGTTTTGTGGAATTTACTCAGCGTTTAAATGTTCTTTTGATGAATTTGTGGGGGAGAAAGTGTTCTCCCCGTCCTACTCCTCCGCCATCTTAGCTCCTCCCTCCATCATTGTTTAGAGTTTTGAATAGCTCTACTGGAATTTCATCGCATCCAGTTTTATTAAGAGCAGTGCTTCCTAAGTCCCATTTGACTTTGTACTACAGAATGTCTGGCTCTGGGTGACTGACCACACCATCGTAGTAATCGGTTCATTAAGATCTTTTATGGTACAGTATTTCTGTGTATTCTTTCTATCTCTCCTTGATCTCTTCAGCATCTACCAGGTTTCTACCAATTCTGTCCTTTATTGTGCTCATCTTTGGGCAAAATGTTCCCTTGATATCTCCAGTTTTCCTGAAGAGATATCTTGTCTTTCCCCATTGGTTGTTTTCTTCCAGTTTTATGCACTGTTCATTGAAGAAGGCCTTCTTGTCTCTCCATGCTGTTCTTTGGAACTTTGCATTTAGTTGGGTATACCTTTCCCTTTCTCCCTTGCTTTGTGCTTCTCTTCTTTCTTCAGCTATTTGTAAAGCCTTCTCAGATAACCACTTTGCCTTCTCTCTTTTTTTTTTTTTCCTTTGGGATGGTTTTGTTCACTGTCTCCTGGACAATATTATGGACCTCTGTCCATAGTTCTTCAGGCGTGCTGTTGCCTAGATCTAATCTCTTGAATCTATTCATTACCTCCACTGCATATTCATAGGGGATTTGATTTAAGTCGTACCTGGCTGGCCTAGTGGTTTTCCCTGCTCTCTTTAGTTTTAACCTGAATTTTGCTATGAGAAGTTGATGATCTGAGCCACAGTCAGCTCCAGGTCTTCAGTTTTTGCTGACTGTATACAGCTTCTCCATCTTCAACTACAAAGAATGAAATCAGTTTGATTTTGGTATTGACTATTTGGTGATGTCCATGTGAAAGTCATCTCTTGTGTTGTTGAAAGAGAGTGTTTGCTATGACCACTGCCTTCTCTTTGCAGAATTCAGTTCTCTGACCAGGGACCAAACCCATGCCCCCAGCCCTGGAAGTTTAGAGGCTTCACCACAGGACCACCAGGGAAGTCCCAACAATGTCAGTTTTTTTAACCTAGCAGTCACCCTTCGAAGAATTTATCCTTCAATGGTGTTTGCTCAAAAGTTAAACATGCAAGTGAGTTTACTGTAGTGTTCTTTGAAATAGAAAAAAGCAAGGGAAAACTCACTATCTACTGGGGAATGTCCAAATAAGCCATGATACACAGGAACAATAAAACTAAGCATTTATTAAACATGAGATAAACCTGATGTCCTGATATGGTACAATGGCTAAGATAAAGTTATCAGTGGAAGTCCAAGTGCACTAGTGCACATGTGTGTGTTATATGTGCGTGTGTACGTGGGTGTGTGCATGTGTTATGTGTGGGTCTGTGTCATCTGCTTAAGCACAGACATCACATCCAACATATCAGAGATCACTTCTTGGGAATGGGTTTGAGGTGAAGAGAAACATTAAGTAGGTACTTTACCTATTTCCTTACCAAAAAATAAATAAATAAATAAAATAGCAAAATTGACCCCTTGCCCTGCTTTAAAAGTGTGTGTGTATCAGACGGAAAGCAAACACCAATGAACACACTCAGGGTCACCCTATCCCCATCTGGTCCCCAACTAAGCAACATCCTAAGCCAGTTGCTGTAGGTTCCTAATTCCTTACAAAACAGCTTTATCTGGACCTTGACAATGGTGGATATCTGTCTATAGCTTTGCACATAAGCTAGTCATTTGTGAAAACTGCTCTTTTCTGAGCATAAATGCATAGATTGCCACCTGTGTCTTTTCTTTACATACTTGTGGTACATGTAGTTTTTAAAAATTTGATGAGCTATCTTTTCAGAGTCATAGTTCCCAAATATGTTTGCACATTGGAATCATGTGGAGAGCTTCAAAAATTGTTTCTGGGTTCTACCCCTCTAAAATCTTGGTTTCATAAGTCTAGCTAGGCAGAGCAGCAAGGTTTTTTTGTTTTTTTTTTTAATTCTCAAGAAATTCTAATATATAACCATGGTTGAGGGTCACTGTTCTAAAATTTAGACTCACTTGTAAAACTTAATGCCTTTTATTTTTTAAATAATACTTTTGTCTTGAAATCTTTTTAAAGTGCCTTTTGAGGGGCAAATTATTTACAAAAGTCATATATCATTTTATAGTTGCAGAAGAAGAGGGAATTCCCAGGCTGTCTAGTGGATAAGACTCTGCACTTCCAATGCAGGGGGCACAGGTTCGATCCCTGGTTGGAGAACTAAGATCCCACATGCTGTGCAGCACAAAGTAAAAAGATAAAAAGGAAAAGAAGAAAGAAAAATGTCATCTATGTAAAATATATAGTTAACCTGATTTTGAAAAGTAGATTTTTTTCAACACTGTGAAATAGATGACAATGAATTCATCATCTCTGTTTATCAGTGAAGACCTTGGAGCCCAGAGAGCTGATTCATTTCCACAAGCTCTACAACTCCTAAATGGCAGAGCTAGATTCAAACCTGGTCATCTTACCTTAGGTAAGATCCTAGAATCTTTGTAGTTATCTTAGGTAGTTATCTTAGGTCCTAGAATCTTTGTAGTTATCTCACTGCCAGCACCACAGGGCTAGGATCTGCCCATGAATGAGCTTTCTTGCTAACCAGTTGTAGGAAGCTGGGAAAAGCAAAAAAAAAAAAAAAAAAATCCGGTGGAAATAGCTCTGGGTTAAGACTGACAAAATTTAGGCTTCAAACCTCACTCATCTACTCTCAGCTGTGTGACTGTCTCCTGACCTCTCTGGTCTCCAGCTTTTGTCAGCTTCCTCATTCATATCTGCTTGAACTCCTCACTGTACTGCTCTATATGGAGCAGCCACTAGCCATGTCTGTCTATTATGACTGAATTTTTAGTTGGATTTAAATTTAAATTGTGTGGGTACACTCAGTCGTGTCCACCTCCTTGAGACCCCATGGACTGTACCCTGCTAGGCTCCTCTGTCCAGGGAATTTTCCAGACAAGCATACTAGATTGGGTTGCCATTTCCTCCTCCAGGGGATCTTCCTGGCCCAGGGTAACCCGAGTCTTTTGCGCCTCCTGTATTAGCAAGTGGATTCTTTCCTACTGTGCCACCTTTAGATTAAAATTTACATAGCTAATATAACTACTGGGTCTATATTGGCAATGTGGCTCAGAGTGATTTTACAGGATGCTCCAACCACTCTGAGATTTGTTTCATAACAGGAAACATGTATTTGATGACACTGTGCTTATAAATAGTGTAAGAAGTAAGTCTGTCAGAGAAAGGCAGATATCGTATGATATCACGTAGATGTGGAATCTTAAAAAACAGATACAAACATTTAGAAAATGGAAAAGACTGAAAGACATAGGGAAAAAAACCTATGGTTACCAAAGGGGAAAGTGGAGCAGGGAGGGATAAATTAGGAGTTTGGGATTAACAGATACACTATGCTATATATAAAAGAGATAAACAAGGACCTCCTATTTAACACAGGGAACTATATTCAATACCTTGTAATACCCTATAATGGAAAAGATCTGAAAAAATATATATCCATATATGTACATATAACTGAATCACTTTGCTGTACATTCAAAGCTAACACATTGTAAATCAACTATACTTCACTTAAAAGTAAATTGCTCAAGCACCATTACATACAGCATGAAGTAAAACCCATTCAGCACGGATTTCCAATCCAGCTGCTCTATCTCTGCAGTTACAGTCCAGCGGTACCAACATAATCATCATGCGCGAAAAGACCATCATTTTTTTCATTCTCTTCTGTCTGCGTCCAAAGCCGGCCATCATTCTCTTTTCGGGGATTCTGCCCATCCTTCAAGGCACAGCTGAATACACCTCAATTAAGAATTCCCCCCACCCCGACACTTCCACTGCTCACTCCTCAGCTTCCCAGTGAAATGACTCACTTCCTCTAGTGCTTCCAGCATCCATCTCATTACACAATGGTTAGTGATTCAGGTCTGATAGGGAGACACAGACAGTTCAATGCAGTTGGGTCAGTGCTCTGATGGAGAGAGACCAGGATGCCCTGGAGAAGGGACTATGGTAGCCAGGCTGGAGAGACTGGATCCTCTGAGAACAGATGTGAAGACAGGGTACATGAACAAGAGCATTTATTAGGGGCAATGCCTGAGAGAGAAAACAGGATGGGGAGCTGGAAGTGGCTGAAAGGACTGTCAGACCACACGACAGACATGCCACGGATTTCAGAGCAGCATCTGGCCCTGAGCCAAAGGCGCCCTGTCATCAGAGAATTCGAGGTGCATTTACATTGATCATAGAATGTGACACACTAAGTAAAATACCTGTGATTAAGCACTGTACAAATCACAGTTGTTTTTATTGTAAACCTCCAGAAATGATTATAATGATGACATCAGGAGAACATCTCAGAGTTAAGAAGGAAAGCAACAGATGGAAATTAACCAATTACACTACAGATGTTGTTTTGGAAATTGAATAAGAGATGGCATGCAAAATGAAGGCTTTAGTTTTGCTATCAAAATCTCCTTCTAAGTGAATTTAGATCTTGGATTTGGTAACTGGTGAGTCTGTGAAACTCCTTTCCCCCTGGGTCTTCAACAGTGTATACAATCACACAATAAGAGTTGAGTAAGTACCTGCCATGTGCTTATTGGTGGGCTGGATGCTGCAGGAAATTAGGACTGTAAGAGGAGGCTTGTGCTGTGTAGGAGCACATTGAGGAGGTGAGACCACACTCATCAGTGACATAAAGATCAAGAAACAAGCATCACCTGCTCAGACAAAAGAAATGGAGCCTGTCCTTAACCAGGAAACCAGGCAGGACATGCCATAAGACTGTGTGACGTCACTCTCATTAGGGATAAATATTTGAAAGACCTTAGAAATGACAAAAACAAAATAAAGACGGGAGTGAAATCAGTGAGATGGAATGCATGCAAATCTGCAATGAAAATGTTGTCATTAGTGGCTGAGTAGGATCTTCCTTGGGGTTTTGAACACCGAGCCCCAGCAGTCACCCAAGCTTCTAGAATAAAATCATGTTTCATTCTGAGTTTCTGAGCCATTGACCTGAGCTTTACTCACCATGTCCTTCAAGGTTCCCAGGTGAGGGGCAGTTTCTGTGCTCTTGCAGCCATAGATGGGTCTAATCGACACTCCCACCCCCAGCCCTGGCCTCAGATTCCCTTTGCAGGGAGAGGGAGGCTCCGGCTGAGTCATCCCAGTGATAAATGTTGTAGTCACTCTAGGGAGGTGTCCCTAGCTGCCCCTGCTGGAGGACAACCAAGTGAGTAACCCTGCCTGTGTCACGTGGTCCTGGAATGAGGCTGGCTCCTGATCATGCCAGGTCTGTGCAATGAGCGAGGCTGCTTACAACACACACACTGACCCTGACAGCTCCCTTGAGGAAACAGGAGGTTTGGCTGGGGGTCTCACAGACTTAACAGTTGAAATTGCAGATGAAAGGCTTGTGAGCCAGTGAACAGGCAACCAAAGCTGATGCAAGTGAGTTCTTAGAGAAGAAAGTTCTTAGAGAAATATTGCCTGGGAACCTCTGGGAGGAGATTTCTGGGAATTATCTTCTGCTTTCTTGCACATTCCCTCACCCTTCACAACACAGCCCTTATGGCTGATACAAAAGCATCAGCAGTTTGCTTGCCCAGGGGAGAGAAAAGAGAGAAAAATTTCCAAGGTTCGGGATGATGGAAAGGCTAAAAGCCACTATCAGAATCAGAGTCTGGAAATCATGTGACCTAAACCTCCTCTCCTTGGAGTTGGCCACAGTGACTGGAGTTTTGGGGAGCCCATACAGCAGATCCAACCCAGACTTTGTGCAGTCTCACCCCAAGGAAATTTTATCCTAAGATCTTTGTATACTATGGGTGCAGTTTGAATATTTGCTCTGGGCTTTAGCAAGTCCTTCAACTTGATCGTCCATGTCATTAATTTGGGTCTCAACTGTGTACTCCAGTCCCCTAAATTCTCATATTCTCTTTCCCTCCCTTTCTTCTAGTCCTCCTTCACATCTTCCTGTCTCTTTCTGTCTCTCCCTTCCCCTCTCCTTCTCTCTCGTTCCCTTTCCCAGATTGACGTCTGTCCCCTTTAAGCACTTTGTTTTATTACGGTCATGAGTTTCAGTGGCTAACTTGTCCTTTCTCTCTCTGTCTGCACCCTCTTCAGTGTCTGTTTAGAGGTCTGGGGTGCCTGCAGCAGCAATCCATCAGCAGATAGCAGAAGATACAGAGGCTCCCTACCCCAGGGGCTTGTCATGCAGCAGCCCATAGGTTGTCATTTCCAATCGGAAACCATTCTGTTTTCTGATGTCAGCGTAAAGGTCAGTGTTCCCTAGACTTCAAGTAGGGAGAACAGCATCCATGGCTTCTGAATCTGAGGATGGTGACAAATTGGAATAACTTGGATGTGTGTGTGTGTGTGTACACATGTGTGAATGACTGTTTGACTTTCTAAACTCCTTTCTTCTTCAACCAATGCTTTTTTTCAGGATTTTTGTGGATAGGATGCTCTCCTCTATTCTGAGTAATAGCCAGGGACATCAGACAATGTGGAGTGGACTCTGCTCAGTTTACAGATGGGCAAATGGAACCTGAGACAATTCATTGAGACTCTCCCAGATGCTTGGTGGTAAAATAGGGTTCAGAGGTTAGTTCTGATCCTCCACCACCAGAGCCCCTTCTCCTAGAACAGATAAGATGTGCCAAGGTTTATACACGTAAATTGGTGCAGATAGAGGGCTTTGGGTCAGGAGCCAGGGAACCTAGATTCCAGACGCAGCTCAGCCTTCACCAGCTCTGGCATCAAACAAATCAACTCTTCCTTCTCTGAGCTTCAGCTTCAAAAATCGTCAAGTCATGAGCTTAGATGATAATGAAAGTGTCTCAAAACCATGCTGTTCCAAGAATCTGGATCCCTACAACTAAGGGAATGGTTTCAGAATGAACAAGATTCTGGTTCTTTCCATCTGGTTCAGCTATGGGATGGACTCGCAGCATTCAGCCCTGACAGTCAGTGCCCCTGGTGAACCACAGGGATCTTGTCCAGGTTGATCTCTCTGGAGATACAACATAAAGCAGCCTAATTGTGTTCTGCTTGAGTATGGCCAAGTAGCTCACAGTACCTCTTCACCTGGATTATGTAGGGAGATCTCCCGGAGTAAAGATCTCTTTGCCATTGAACTCAAAAAAAAAAAAAAAAAAAAGACTATCTAGGACGTTTATTTACTAGAGTTCCTTTACCTCAAGTTCTCAGGTGGCACAGTGGTAAAGAACCCACCTGCCAATGCAGGAGACTCAAGAGCTATGGGTTTAATCCCTGGGTCAGGAAGATCGCTTGGAGGAGGAAATGACAACCCACTCCAATATTCTTCCCTGAGAATTCCATGGACTGGCAGGCTCCAGTCCATGGAGTCTCAAAGAGTCAGACATGCCTGAGCGGCTGAGCACACACTCACACCTGAAGTTCACCTATCTGGGCAAGTTACCTATGACCACTGATCAGAACATTGGCACAGATGAATTAACCAAATCAGCCCTTTGTCACCTACTCAAGTGAATAATTGTTCAGAGAAGATGGGACTCAGTGGGCTAGAAAGGCAAATGGCTAAAATGAAGACAGTGTCTAGGGAGATTCAGACAAGCTCATGATGGCAGTGAGGGTGACTAAAAGGAGTGTGGGCCAGTGGGGAGTAAAGGACGCATTGCTGATAATAAACATGATCTCTATGGCCAGGATGCTTCAGAGTTTGCGGTGTTTCAAAGAGAAGGAGGATTAGAAGTCTTGCACCTAAAGCAGAGGCCTGGAGATTACTTAGCTAGTGTTCTGGTCCCAGACAATAAATTACCTCTGTCATCTAGAAAATAAAACTATATCCTTTCCCATTTATTTCATTCCCACTATGTACCAGGTATTGTTTCTAAACCTCGCAACGAGCCTGAAAAATAGGTATAATGGTCTCTATTTTATGTGGGAACCTGTGGCATAGAGGGGTTATCTGCCCGAGGCCACCTAGAGGGGCTCAGGTTTCTCTGACCCCATGACTGGCGTCTTCTGCCATAAGGCCCATCCATGTGAGTTTTACAGACTTCTAAGGAAGAGTGCTAAATAATGCGTTCCTTGGACTCTGCTGAGAGTCCATAGCACTGATACCAAGGAAGATCCTAGTGTTGGATCGAAAGCTCCCCTACATCCAGACCAAGTCTCCTTTCCTTCATTGAAGATACAATGTTTTTGCTATGCTTCCCCTTCATAAAGATAACATTCTCGGTCTTGATTTTGGGGAAATAAACTTTTGGCTTTAATGGATGGTACGGTGCTGTGATTCAAACTGTGCATTTTTGGGTGGATTTGGAAAGGATGCTCAAAGCCCTGCCTACCATGAAAGCCCATATATATATATTACACAGACACACACATATGTATGCATGTTTTGTTTGTTGTTGTTTTGTCATTAAGTCATGTCTGACTCCTTTGTAACCCCATGGACTGTAGCCTTCCAGGCTCCTCTGTCCACGGGATTTCCCAGTACTGGAGTGGGTCAATATTCCCTTCTCCACGGATCTTCCCAACCAAGGGATTGAACCTGTGTCTCCTTCATTGTCAGGCAGATTCTTTACCACCGAGTCACCTGGGAACCCCATATATATATATATATGTATGTATATATGCATATATAACTGAATCACTTTGCTGTACAGCAGAAATTAACATTATAAATCTACCGTATTTCAATAAAAATGCAAACAAGATTTTTTAACCTAATAATCCAAAATAATTCAGGTTTAAAAGACTTTCCTCAGCAAAGTGTCTTCTACATGTTGTGTATCTGTGTTGGGACAGTCTGTTTTGGTCCAGACTGTGAAGGTTACATATAAAATCTCCAGGGTGTACTGTATTGTACTGTTGAGACCTTCTTTGCAGGTATTTTATGGTTGACAGGAAAAATGTTAGAACTTCCTATAGCTCTGACACTGGAAGGTTAAATCCAGACCACCATTTCACATGCTCAGAATGTGACAAATCCATCGAGAGTTCCAAGTTCCCCGCAAGCTATGTTCCCTAGGCACCTTTTCCTCCTGCCTCAGGGGACAGGTGATACCAGTTACTTTGTTATCTTCTCCTCACTCTCTTTTCATTCCCTTTAATTTGAGCTTTTTAGAAATTTAACCTTTTCCAATTTTTTTTTTTTTGCAATTTAACAGATAATAAGCAAAATTTACATACACACAGCATACAGTACTGTCTATAAAAGTTGAGAACTTTCCAATTAAGATATTTCTTGTTTAAAGTAGGCCTCCACCTCTACAGTAGTTTATAAGTTTAATTTATGGTCTCTCTTGTTAAATATTGCAGTTATAGGTTAGTTGGGCTCCCCCGGTAGCTCAGCGGTAAAGAATCTGCTTGCAGTGTAGGAGACGTGGGTTTGATCCCTGGGTCAGGAAGACCCCCTGGAGAAGGAAATGGCAACCCCTTGCTGTATTCTTGCCTGGGCAATCCCATGGACAGAGGAGCCTGGTGGGCTACAGTCCATGGGGTTGCAAGAGTTGGACACAACTTAGCAACTAAAGAACAACACAGATTAGTACTTTATAAAGGCAAATACAGGAAGATAGGTAGGTAGACTTTTCTTTTCTGGTGACAAACTGAAGAATTTTATTTCCAATTTTTAACAAAATGTGAGACTATAAACATGCTTTCATCCATGCTGAAGTTAAAGATGGTTTGTCATTAAGCTTCACTTTTAACTTCAAATGTGACTCAAACCCAACCATATTATATTGAATGCAAGTGACAAACACTCCAGTGATAAGGCAGAGAATGTCCTGACTTCATGCTGTTGAAAAGAAATGTAATTTTTTATTTTTTAAAATTTGTCCCACTCTCCTCCTTTTTCCCCCTTGGTAGTCATAAGTTTGTTTTCTGTGTCTCTGAATCTATTTGTTTTATAAGTTAGTTCATTTGTATACATTTTTTAGGATTCCACATATAAGTGATATCATGCGATATTTGACTTTCTCTGTCTGACTTACTTCACTTAGTAAGATAATCTCTAGGTCCATCCATGTTGCTGCAAATGATATTATTTCATTATTTTTTAAGGCTGAGTAATATTCCATTGTATATATGTACCACATCTTCTTTATCCATTCTGCTGTTGATGGTCATTTCGGTTGCTTCCATATCTTGCCTAAGAAAAACGCTTTCTCCTGTGTCCTCCTATAATTATTATTTTTTTAATGAGGAGCCCATAGACTGCCTCTCACTCTAGAGATTTACAACATTGTGCTAGATATGGCTATTGCCCGAAAAAGGTTATCATGTAGGAAACACCCCATCCTGGAAAATGGACCAGATACCAGCACCCAAAACTCTGAAAACCTAAAAACCAAAGACAATGCTTTGGAATTTCCCTGCCTCCTCTCTCCCAACACCCCAGATTCTTTTTAAGTGGTAAGATCGCTCTAAAATGGATTTCAAAAAATTTTTTAAATGATTGCTTGCAATATTTGAAATCTACTCAATTAAATGAATCCAAAATATAAAGCTAAAAGAAATGTTTCTCTTCTGTTCAGTAAGTATGAGGGGGAGATAAGGCAATGTACTTAGAGAGTCAGTATCATGAACTTGGCCCTATTTTGAAGGTCCCAACTAAAATATATTCAAAATATGCTTGCAATTTTCCCCTAAAGTTCAAGGAAGAATAGAACAATCTGTGGTCCTATTTTGGTTTGTTTTCCGGGGAAAAATGAGACAGAGAACAGATGATAGAATCCATATTAACTTAAGGAGGATATTCTGCAAATATATCTCCCTACTGTTATCACTCACCCCACCCCATTCCAAGACATATTCCAACACATTTGAATCTCCACCTTTCTAAACTAATACTGCATGGAGCTTTTTATTTTCATAAACATAGTTTTTACTTTAGTCAACTCATAACCATTCCTAAATGAGGAAAGGATAATTTTTTTTTCCTATCTAAAGCCCAGACTTTCAAGAAATAAAATTACAAAAATTCCTTTTATCCATTGTAACCTGGTCAACAAATAATCAGTATTCAGTGGAGCAGGCCACAGTCGGCTTTCTTGCAATAAAACTGCCTAGATAATCATCATTCAATTACTTATGGAACACTTACTTTGCATCCAGCATGAGCTGGAGACAACATAACAAAGTAGATGGATGAACTATGAATCCCACAGATCTGGGTTTGGTTTCCAGCTGTGCAGTTTACTAGCAGTCTTACATTGGCCAAGGTTACTTAGATTTTATGAACTTAAGTTTCTTCCTTTGTAAAATATATATATTAAAATAGATGTATTAATAACTATCATAACTTGTAAGGATTCAATTAAATAAATGAATATATGTAAAGCTCTTTGCCCAATGCCTGGCACATAAAAAGTGTTCAATAATTGTCAGCTATTACTGTAATAAGAATGAAATGAGGTTCAAGAAATGAGAAAATACCTTCCAACCTTAAAGATATCTTTCATATTTCAGGAGTCAAAACTAACAGCATGATAAACACTGAAGGGTAGTATTGAAACAAATGCTAAATTTTTTGATTCAGTCTGTATAGGTTATGGAATTTGTCGATGGCATTTGTGTACCTATGCATACCAATGTTTAGTTAAAATATGGCATCTTTTGTGGATATTAAATGTGAAATTAAATGAATTACATTTATTATAAATTAAGTTAAATTTGTAAAATTTATTACAAATTAATTAAGAATACTCCATGTACTTTTCATTTTGATTCAAGTATTTCCAAATATTGAGACATCTAACAAAGGAAAAAGGGCTGTTCTTTCCTGTGTAATTTGAGGATACATGTTGGTTTCATATTGAGGGCATTTCCAAGTTGATGAACTAAAGGTATCTCCTTTGCACAGTTCTCTTGTGGGCCTGAAATTATTGCTATGCTGTTGGTCACAGCTCCCAAGAATGGGTCACAGATAAGAGGCAAAACTATAAGCCAGGCCACAACCCATAAGTGAACACACATCCCTAAATTTAGATTTTCTTTCCTAAGTGAGTTTTTGTTGGGTGAGGGTTCAGGGAACATATCCATCAAATGTTGTTCTAAGCACAATGTCACTCTCCCCATAATTTCAGAGTAAACAAACTTCAATGAATGGCAGGCATAAAATATTGTAGACAAGGTCAAGGCTATTAAGAGTCTCTTATAGAACCTTTGAGTACTCACCATGGAAATAATTCATGGTGGGCCCTGCTTGACAGGGAGGTCACTGCCTTGAGGCATGGGACCCAAGTGTAGGATAAAGCACAGTGATTGTGGCATGGTCAGGCTTTGACATTGGACTTTTCCTCAAGGACTGCAGCTGCCCTCTATTGCCCCACCCTATCAGCAGGCTCTGGATTAAGACACAGGCATTCAACATTGTCTCCAGGAAGAAATTTAGAATCAGGGATTCTTGGGGTTATGGGGGGCCTTAAAAGACCATCTGATTCAGGGAGCTTCTGAAGCTTGAGTCCCTTCTGATCCATTTCCCCAAATAGTTGATCAGCTATTGTGTAACAACAGCTGCTAATGGGGAACTGGTCCCTTTATAGATGTAGATTTCTCTCTCAGGACTATTCTAACAAGTATTGATCTGCATCTAGATTGGAAAGTCCTTGAGGAGTGATTGTGCCTGATTTTTTAAAAATTTATTTATTTTAATAGGAGGCTAATTACTTTACAATATTGTAGTAGTTTTTGCCATACATTGACATGAATCAGCCATAGGTGTACCTGTGTTCCCCATCCTGAACCATCCTCCCACTTCCCTCCCCATCCCATCCCTCAGCGTCATCCCAGTGTACGGGCCCTGAGCGACCTGCCTCATGCATCAAACCTGGACTGGCGACCTATTTCACATATGGTAATATACATGTTTCAATGCTATTCTCTCACATCATCCCACCCTCGCCTTCTCCCAAAGTCCAAAAGTCTGTTCTTTACATCTGTGTCTTTTTTGCTGTCTCACATATAGGATCATCATTACTATCTTTCTAAATTCCATATATATGCATTAATATACTGTATTGGTGTTTTTCTTTCTGACTTATTTCATTCTGTATAATAGGCTCCAGTTTCATCTACCTCATGAGAACTGATGCAAATGCATTCTTTTAATAGCTGAGTAATATTCCATTATGTATATGTACCACAGCTTTCTTATCCATTCGTCTGCCGATGGACATCTAGGCTGCTTCCGTGTCCTAACTATTGTAAACAGTGCTGCGATGAACATTGGGGTACATGTATCTCTTTCAGTGCCTGATTTTACCTTTGTAAACACAGCACCTAGTACAGAAACTAGCATATAGTAAGGGCTTGTTGAATAATAATATAATATTAATAATTATTATTATGTTGTTATGTTATTAAGTGCTCAGTATATGCAAGATCTTATATTAGTCATTTTCTCTGCTTTGCCTCATTTAATCCTCAAAACAGCGTTCTGTGATAAGTATTCTTTTTATCTCTATTTTTTTCAGAGTAAAAAAATACGACTCAGAGAGTCTAAGTAAATTGCCTAAGGTTGAACCTCTAGTTGATGACAAAGTAAGGATTTGATACAAATATGTAGCTCTGAGCTTGAGTTTGTGTCATTGCTATTTTGGATCAACAAATAAGCGAATGAGAAAAAAAATCAGTAGACTTGTAACTTCTGCCATTGATCTTAAATCTCCACTTGTTGCTGGTCAAATCCCTTTTTCATATGACTTGAGCCGTGTTTAAAGACCGCCTCAAGTTGTTTTTACCTCTTGTTCTTCCTCTGTCTTTGTATTTTTCATGCTCTATATCCCTGTTTGTATGTTCCTCATATGGGTAGCTTCAAGTCCCTTTGTCCTCTGACTCTCTTTTAAGGATTCACGTAATGAATTTTTTTATTAATTTATTTTGTATTGAAGGATAATTGCTTTACAGAATTTTGCTGTTTTCTGTCAAACCTCAACATGAATCAGCCATAGGTATACATATATCCCCTTCCTTTTGAAGCTTCCTCCCATCTCCCTTCCCATCCCTCTCACCCCTCTAGGTTGATATCGAGGCTCTGTTTGAGTTTCCTGAGTCATACAGCAGATTCCTATTGACTATCTATTTTATATAAGGTAATGTAAGTTTCCATGTCACCCTTTCCATACATCTCACCCTCCCCTGCCAGTTCTAATGAGGTGGATGAACCTAGAACCTATTACACAGAGTGAAGTGAGTCAGAAAGAGAAAGATAAATACCACATTCTAACACATTTATATGGAATCTAGAAAAATGGTACTGAACAATTTACTTACAGGGCAACAATGGAGAAACAGACATAGAGAATAGACTTATGAAATTAAAAAAAATTATTTCTTAGTTATTAACATTCACCTTTTACCTGGTCAAATTCTGAAACTGCTGTACTTCCTCCCATTTGGTGGGGTTCCTCCTGATGGGCTCTTTTGGTGAGCCAAGCTTCTTCCAAGGCACGTCCTGAGTGGGATGGGGTAGTGTTTGCATTGCAAAGCCATCTTCCAACTTCTCACTGACTACTTAATAACCCACATGCCCCATCATACTACCTGGAGACTCTGGGTAATACAGTTCTGCCCCATTACCCATCAGCACATAGACCTGCCTTCTCTGTAGTTGCTGCAGTAGGAATCTTAGTGCATTCTTCCTCACCTCAAGGCCTTGGACCCATCAGCATGGATCCTCATGGATTATGAATCTAATTGAAATAAAGCATCTAAATTCTCCTTCATGCTATCTAGATTAGATCTATATATGTATCTGAGACTCTTGAGAGTCTCTTGGACTGCAAGGAGATCCAACCAGTCCATTCTGAAGGAGATCAGCCTTGGGATTTCTTTGGAGGGAATGATGCTGAAGCTGAAACTCTAGTACTTTGGCCACCTCATGCGAAGAGTTGACTCATTGGAAAAGACTCTGATGCTGGGAGGGATTGGTGGCAAGGGGAGAAGGGGACGACAGAGGATGAGATGGCTGGATGGCATCACTGACTCGATGGATGTGAGTCTGAGTGAACTCTGGGAGTTGGTGATGGACAGGGAGGCCTGGCGTGCTGCGATTCATGGGGTCGAAAAGAGTCGGACATGACTGAATGACTGATCTGATCTGATCTGATCTTCATCTGTATCAGTCATCTCACGGGATACTCAGAACAGCCCCTGCTAAGATTTGATGAAAACACCCTAACTCAGCCACAGGACTTAGAAAGGAGATGCAACCCATCAGTGACAGATCAAGAGCCAGAAAAAGGACTCCAGATTTCTGATCTCCAGTCCAGGGTTCTTGCAAGTGGCAGGATGCAGCTTTCTAGTCCAGATGTCTCAAAAGTTACTTCCTACTTCCAGTCCTGAAGGTTTCTCAGTTGCTGTGATTTAACATGAAGGAGCTCTGAGAGCAAAGTTATAAATAAGACTCATGTTAACCCTAGGAGGAAGGAGATAAGGTGATCCGCCAAACTGCCATTCTTCATAAGACCCCAAGTAGACCATCACTTCTCAGTGGCCCCTGGTTTCTCTTATTCAACCTTATTCAACTCTCTCTCTCTGTTGTTGTTGTTGTTTGTTTGTTTGTTAAAGACAGCTAGGGAATAGGCTATTTTATGTACTTATTTTTGGCTGTCTCCAAGGCACGTGAGCTCTCGGTTCCCCAACCAGGTACTGAACCTGCACCCTCTGCTTCAGAAGCATGGAGTCTTAATCAGTGTACCTTAGGGAAGACCCCTCTACCTCTTCTTTTTGCATAGGTGCTGGAGTAGAGGTAATTAGGGCAGTGGTAACACCTGTGCTCCTGTATCTGAATTAGTACATTGTCATCTTGCCATCCCTCTCCCTCTAAATCTCTTATGCAGTGAAAAAGATTCATGTTTTGAGAAAACACAACTCTGTGACTCCACAAAAGAAGCAAATATTCTAGTGAAAATTAACTAGGATGGAAAACACCTTAATTGTTTATAATAACATTCCCCTATAAAAACCTCATCCATACGATGTGCTCAGTTGCTTCAGTCGTGTCTGACTCTTTGTGACCCCATGGACTGTAGTCCACTAGACTCCTCTGTCCATAGGATTTTCCATGCAAAGATACTGGAGTGGGTGGCCATTTCCTCCTCCAGGATCCATATGGTAGGCACTGAAAACTTAGGTGCAGATCAAAGTCAGGCAAGTGAGTCAGTGAATGAAACAGACCAGGAATAAGATGAATGCAGAAGGGTGAAGACGGTGCCACATTGCAAGACTCAAGCCACATCACAGGGGGCAACTGTTCACTCCAGCTAAGTGTGGTTGCCAGACCATCTGACTTGTCGAAAGAAGCCAGACATCTAGGTTTTACGTAAATTATTAAACATCTGCAACTAGTTTAATTAAAACAAAAAAAGACATGATGTGGGACATGTGTGTCTCATTCTGCAACCTCTTCAGCACAGAAGAGGAGGACTTCATATTAGCATATGAAGCATAAGCTAAAATTGCATCATAGAGAAGAACTGGAGCCAAGACTGTCGAAGTACTTTGCCCGATGACACAATGGGCTCATGGCAGAGTTGGATTTCATCTAAACCCAGAGCCAAGCTCTTCCTGTTGGATCATACTGCCTCCCATACCAAGAAACAAGAGGGTGTCAACCAACCAAATGGAGTTTTGACACATGGATCCTTTGACAGCATGTCCACAAGTGACCACCTCGCTGAAATCCCTTTTCCTCTCTGGATCTCAATGTCCTCATTTGCTAAGTGAAGCACCAGGACTAGAAGACAGCGAAAACTTCTGCATCTAGACTGCAAGCCGTGAGCTGAACCTTTGCCTGCTTTGTAAGGTGTGACATCCCATGGCATATAGAAGACCCTCAATAAGCACTTCTCGGTTGAGTGAAAAATCTTTAAAAATGCATGACGAAATACCTCCAGTGTCTAAAAGAAAGGTTACTCCATTCATTCATTCAGTTCACAAAGAGGTATTGAGAATCTACCATGGATGTATTAATGTTTTATTCACTCCATGAAACTACATAAATGAATCACTCCTACATTGTTGCCATTCACTTGCTTGGTTGTGTCCAACTCTTTGTGACCCCATGGACTGCAGCACACCAGGCTTTCCTGTCTTTCACTATCTTCTGGAGTTTGCTCAAACTCAAGTCCATTGAGTTGGTGATGCCATCCAACCATCTAATCCTGTCACCCCCTTCTCCTTCTGCCCTCAGTCTTTTCTAGCATCAGGGTCTTTTCCAATGAGTCAGTTCTTCACATCAAGGGGCCAAAGTATTAGAGCTTCAGCTTCAGCTTCAACTCCTACATAATGAGAGTAATAATGATAAGAACTAAGTTTTGCAACGCTTTTATGCACATAATACTGTTCTGAGTGTGTTGTATGTAGCAATTTATTTAATCCTACAATCTTATAGGAATGCATATATGATTCTTATCCTCACTTTACAGATGAAAAAGCTGCAGTGCAGAGAAGTTAGGAAATCTGCCTAAGGCCACACAACTAGTTTGGCAGTGCCAGATTTTAACCCAGACTCTTTGGCTCCATGGCCCACACCCTTAACTACAGTACTACACACTTGTTGAAGAAAAGCAGAATTTATCAATTCCTACTCCTTTTTATGTACTGACTTAGCTAGATACTTCTGCCAAACATTAACTGTTTACTCCTTACAACAATCCCATAGGTTGATACTTTTATCACTATCTTTTTATCAAAAACTGTCAACAATGTTCTCAACACCACCCAGCTAGTGAATTCTAACATGAGCTAGAAATGACAAGGGCTGCAGGAGAGGGGAAATGAGATGCTGAAGGAGTTCATGGGAGGGAGATAATGTGTCCAGATGAGGGGTTCATAGCCCATTGTACACCCTCATTGTCATCACCTTTGGCTCTCTGTTGCTTTGACCCATAGGTAGAGTCACTGCTGAGGACTTAATTTTCCCTTGGCTGCCCAGAGGGCAGTAGTGGTCAGTTTTGGAAGCTCAAGCTCTTTCTTTATGCTCCTAGTAGATTATCTAGGTCAGATTCAAAATCGTTCATCAATGGTTCTTTGCAGAATTATCTGATATTTCAGTTACATGCAGCAGTGCTTTATTTCCTAATGCAAAAGTAGCTTTTCTCTGAAGACATACTTCTAGAGAGCTGAAGGCCTGCATCTTCCTCATGGGAGAGGAGGTATTCAGGGAAGATTAGTAGAGAGGAAGAGGCCTCAGAGCAGGGAAGACATCCAGTCCACCGTTGTTTGGCAGGTGAATGCATATAGCCCCAGAGCAGGGCCTGGGTTATGTGGTCTTCCAGGCAGACAGTAACCCACAGTGGCAGGGTTGTCTCTCAGGATTAAGCTTTTGAGTGTACCCTGAAGCTGTGGCCTGGGATGGGGGGTGCCCTTAGTTAATAAATGAAGCAGAAAGCATTGCTCTCTGTGTTCTTTTGACAATGTGGTTTGGTTGATTTTCCAGGAATAAATAAATCCAAAGGGCTACCCAAATCCATACCCAAGCTGTTATCTCAGTCCTAGAGAAAACTAAATGCAGAAGGCATTGTGTCTAAACATTGACCAGATGTGTGAAAAACTTATTTTAATAAAAGACACTGTGACTCACTGAACAATAATGCCTGGGTTCTGCTGTTTTAAATTACCTTTTGATGGTTTAAAGAATCCATGTGTTGTTCTAGTGGGAAGACCACATTGGAATGTTGGAATCTGAGTTCATAGTATCATTTTTTAGACAGCACTTCTCTACTCAAAGACCACCACTCAGGGGCTTAGGGACTGAGAGCGAATTTTCACAGGACACCCTGTGTCCCCAGTTCTGGTCTTTAATTGCAGTCTCCTGCATGTCTTATGCTTTCTGTGCACTTCCCAGGACTCTGGTCATCCCTGTATCCCCACTTCCAGGTTAGCCTTCTTACAAGTCTCCCTGCTTCCCTTCTCATTGTCACTTCAATAATGTTGTTCAGTCGCTAAGTTGTGTCTGACTCTTTGCGACCCTGTGGACTGCAGCATGCCACACTTGCCCGTCTTTCACTCTCTCTTGGTGTTTGCTCAAACTCATGGTCACACAAATGCTACTACACAAATCCTTCCTTCCTGCCTTCCTACTTTGCATATATCTTTTCATTCTCTCTTCCTTTCACTCCCCACCCCCTTTCTTACTGATAGATGCCTAAACCCTGTGCCATGTTGGATAATCCACTGAAGTTCTAAAAAATGAGGAAGACTGAGTCTCTGCACCCAAAGGCTTACAGAGAACTGGGAGAAGAAAGACATATGTAATGATGAATGCTTATATCCTGTACAAATTCATATGTTGAATCCTAACCACCAAGGTGATGGTTTCTGGAGATGGGGGCCTTTGGAAGATGATTGGGTCATGAGAGCAGAACTCAAATGAAAGGTATTAGTGCCCTTGTAATAGAGACCCCAGAGAGATCATTCATCCTTTTCATTATGTGAGGTTATAGCAGAAGACAGACATCTATGAGGCAGGAAATTGATCCTCACTAGATACCAGATCTGCTGATGTCTTGATCTTGGACTTCTCAACGTCCAGAATGATAAGAAATACATGTTTGTTGGTTTAAGCCATCTAGTGTATGGTATTTTTGTTATAGCAGCACAAATGGACAAGACAGCATGCAAATCATTAAGTGCAGTACAAACATTGCAAAATCTTTATAGAAATGTATAGAAGATTCAAATGGAAAAACCCAAAGAAGATAGTGGCCAACTATACTTAGAGTAGGTGGCCATGGAAGGCTTTATAGAGGAGAAGGGATTTGAGTTAAGTCTTTAAAAGATAGGTGTTTCTGAGAGAGAAGACAGAATACATTCCATGCAGATGAGGGCCTGAGATTTAAAGTGACCTGTCCTTTAAAAGTATTTGAGTATAAGGTGGTGAGAGACAGGGCTAGAGTTAGGGCAGGCTAGATTACATAGGGTGGTATATACCACAATAAGATCTATATATTTAGGCATCAGGGAGCCAGGGACAGATTTGAAAAGGGAAGAAATAGATTTGGATTTTCCTTTTGAAAGACCAGTATGATCATAGGGTGGAGGATAATTGAAAGAAACAAGACTGATAGCGAATTCAAGTTGTTAGGATCCCAGTGGACTATGGGAGAAAAGATTTAAGTCCTGAATTAAGACAGTAGCAATTTTTCGGAGAAGGCAATGGCACCCCACTCCAGTACTCTTGCCTGGAAAATCCCATGGGCTGAGGAGCCTGGTGGGCTGCAGTCCATGGGATCGCTAAGAGTCAGACATGACTGAGCGACTTCATTTTCACTTTTCACTTTCACGCATTGGAGAATGAAATGGCAACCCACTCCAGTGTTCTTGCCTGGAGAACCCCAGGGACGGGGGAGGCTGGTGGGCTGCCGTCTATGGGGTCGAACAGAGTCGGACACGACTGAAGCAACTTAGCAGCAGCAGCAATGAATTTGGAGGGAAGAGCTAGATAGGAAAAGTGAAGAAAAATGGAACCAACAGAACCTGAGCAGTGACTAGAATGGATGCATAGAAGAAAGAGAAACGAGATCAACTCCAAGTTAATGAATGACACCAATATCCACATGGCCACGGGAGGTAAGAAAAACAGAGGAGCAGATCAAAGGAAGTAGAATCAGGGATAGATTATATCTGAGGACCACCGGAAACACTGAGGCAGACACATTCAGTGGTCAATCATCAACACAGACAAGATGTTTGGGTAAGCTCTGATCTCTAGCTACAGACTGAGAGACGTGATCCAATTGCTGCATTTAAATGTTGAGAATGTGTGAGATCCCTGTGAAGAGTACAAAGAAGTAAAAAAAAAAGGCCAAAGACAACTTAAGCGATGTCAGCATTTAAGAGCTAAGTCAAGAAAGAGAAATCTGCAAAAAAGACTGGGAGGAAACTAAAAATGAACTCTGTCAGGGAAGTGAATGAGTGTTTTAATAATGACAGAATGGTCAGAAGTATTACAAAACTGAGAAACAAGAAATGAAGGTAGATTTTTCATACCCTCTGCATATATCACTTTTCAATCAGTTAGGGTCTTTTATGATTGACGTCAATTTCATTACCCAAAAGTGTTCCCCACTTCTTGATATGGGTTTCTTCAAAGGGACCAAATTCCTGCAATCTTACCTTCCCCACTTCTGATCAAGCTCCAATCTTCATTCAAAGCCTGCTCAGTGATTAACTCCTCCTTGAAATTACCCACGACTATGATTTCTGCCTCTAAGAACATTGGCTATGGTAGTTCACTCTCCCAGCAGGCAGGACAATCTTTGATATTAAGTTCTTTAAGCTTTGTACCTCCAGCGACCAAGCCAAGAAACTCCCATTATCAGTTAATGTCTGACCAACACATTCCAGTACATGACATGTTTCTACACTTGCTTCCTCCTTGAGTCCTCACAGTACCTCCATCAGGTCAGAATTAACATCATTTCACTTGATATTTCAGGAGACCAAGTTCAGATAAGGCATATATCATTCAATGTGTGTGTGTATGTGTGCTCAGTCATGTTCGCCTCTTTGTGATCCCATTGACTGTGGCCCACCAGGCTCCTCTGTTCATGGGATTTTTCAGGCAAGAATACTGGAGCTTGTTGCCATTTCCATCCCATTGACTGTGGCCCACCAGGCTCCTCTGTTCATGGGATTTTTCAGGCAAGAATACTGGAGCTTGTTGCCATTTACTCCTCCAGGGAAAATTTCCTGACTCAGGGATTGAAGACAAGTCTCCTTGTCTCCTGCACTGGCAGAAGGATTCTTTACTACTGAGCAAGTGAGGAACACCATATCACTCAATAGTCTTAATAAATAATAATCTTAATATACACTGATGATGATAAAAAAGCTATTTCTTCTTTGTAGCATGTGCTAAAACTTTTAAACTGAGAAGATATATTCATTTTCTATTGCTGCTATCACAAATTGGTACAAAGCTGGTGGCTTACAACAAATTTATTATCTTAAAATTCTTAGATTAGAAACCCAAGGTGGGTGTCCCAGCTGAAATCAAGGTGTAGACAGGGCTGCCCTTCTTTCTGGAGACTCTGGTGGAGGATCTGTTTTTGTTTTGTTTTGTTTTGTTTTATCTTTTTCCTTTTCAAGTTTCTGGAGGCCACTCCTTGGGTCATGGCCCTCTTCCTCCATATTCAAAGCCAGTGATGTCACATCTTTCTGACTTGTCTTCCATAGTCTCAGCTCTCCCTGATCATAGATGGGAAAGATTCTCTGCTTTCAAGAACCAATGTGATTTGTTTTCATTTCAGTTCAGTTCAGTTGCTCAGTCGTGTCCAACTCTTTGCGACCCCATGAACCGCAGCATGCCAGGCCTCCCTGTCTATCACCAACTCCCAGAGTCCACCCAAACTCACGTGCATAGAGTCGGTGATGCCATCCAACCATCTCATCCTCTGTCGTCCCCTTCTACTCATGCCCTCAATCTTTCCCAGCATCAGGGTCTTTTCAAATGAGTCAGCTCTTTGCATAAGATGGCCAAAGTATTGGAGCTTCAGCTTCAACATCAGTCCTTCCAATAAACACCCAGAACTGATCTCCTTTGGGATGGACTGGTTGGATCTCCTTGCAGTCCAAGGGACTCTCAAGAGTCTTCTCCAACATCACAGTTCAAAAGCATCAATTCTTCGGTGCTCAGCTTTCTTTATAGTCCAACTCTCACATCCACACATGACCACTGGAAAAACCATAGCCTTGACTAGATGGACCTTTGTTGGCAAAGTAATGTCTACGCTTTTTAATATACTGCCTAGGTTGGTCATAACTTTCCTTTCAAGGAGTAAGCGTCTTTTAATTTCATGGCTGCAATCACCATCTACAGTGATTTTGGAGTCCAGAAAAACAAAATCAGCCACTATTTCCACTGTTTCCCCATCTATTTGCCATGAAGTTATGGTACCAGATGCCATGATCTTAGTTTTCTGAATGTTGAGTTTTAAGCCAACTTTTCACTCTCCTCTTTCACTTTCATCAAGAGGCTCTTTAGTTCTTCTTCACTTTCTGCCTTAAGGGTGGTGTCATCTGCATATCTGAGGTTATTGATATTTCTTCTGGCAATCTTGATTCCAGCTTGTACTTCCTCCAGCCCAGCGTTTCTCATGATGTACTCTGCATATAAGTTAAATAAGCAGGGTGACAATATACAGCCTTGAAGTACTCCTTTTCCTATTTGGAACCAGTCTGTTGTTCCATGTCCAGTTCTAACTGTTGCTTCCTGACCTGCATACAAGTTTCTCAAGAGGCAGGTCAGGTAGTCTGGTATGCCCATCTCTTTCAGAATTTTGTTTTATTGGAGTATAATTGCTTTACAATGTTGTGTTAGTTTCTGCTGTACAACAGAATGAATCAACTGTATGTGTACATATATCCCCTCCTTCTTGGATCTCCCTCTCCCCCCGCATCCCCTCCCCCACCACAGAGCACCAAACTGAGCTCCCTGTGTTATACGGCAGCTTTCCGCTAGCTATTTGTTCACACATGGTAGCATATACTGGAGAAGGAAATGGCAACCCACTCCAGTGTTCTTGCCTGAAGAATCCCTGGGACGGCGGAGCCTGGTGGGCTGCCTGCCATCTATGGGGTCGCACAGAGTCAGACACGACTGAAGTGACTTAGCAGCATATACATGTCAATCCTAATCTCCCAATTCATCCCACCCTCCCCTTCTCCCTGTGTCCACAAGTCTGTTCTTTATGTCTGTGTTTCTATTCTACCCTGAAAATAGGTTCATTTCTAACATCTTTTTAGATTCTATATAGGGGCTTCCCTGATGGCTCAGAGGATAAAGAATCTGCCTGCAATGTGGGAGACCTGGGTTCAATCCCTGGGTTGAAAAGATCTGCTGGAGAAGGGAATAGCAACCAACTCCAGTATTCTTGCCTGAATTCCATAGACAGAGGCTACAGTCCATGGGGTCACAAAGAGTTGGACATGACTGAGTGGCTTTCACTTTCATATGAGTTAATACACAAAATTTGTTTTTCTCTTTCTGACTTACTTAACTCTCTATGACAGATGTTGGCTTAAATAAAGAATCCTTTGCTTTTTTTTTTTTAATTAAAAAACAAAAACTACAAGGTGATTAGATTAGGTTCACCTGGGTAATGCAGTATTTGCTCCCATCTCAACTTCCTAACTTGATTGCATCTGCAAAGTCCCCTTTTCCACATCAGGTAAAATATTCAAAGGTGCCAGGAATTAGGATAATGGCCATCTTTGGGAGACCATTATTCTGTCTACCACAGAAGACTTTTCCTGATCTTTATTTAGTTCTTAGAATATGGAGAAAGTGGAAAACAAAATGATGTCACTTTCTCCAGTGTCTTAGGAACTTTATATTTGGGAGTGAAATATTTTTTATATTTTATAGAGATGTTTATAAACTACCATGAAAGTGGGAGCCAGTGAGGATATTGTGCTCTCAAATCTATGTACCAGTCAGGATATGTGGCGTAAGTGCCATGGATATTTACAAATATCTTTACAACTACTAGCTTGCCCAGCAAAACTATTTTTAAGGGCCACACATAAATCTCAAGCACAGAAGGTCCCAGATAGAATGTATCATAACCTGGTCCTTTTTTCTTGCTCAGTTCCTAAATCCCAGATAATGGTATCATCATTCATTCCATCCTCTAAACACTATAATTAATCTTAGTTCCCCTTTTCCCTTCATTTCAACACAGCCAATGGATCAATAAATTTTGTTGTCTCTGCCTTAGGTCTGTGTCTAGAATTTGGTCTTTCCTCTTATCAACTTAAAAGATAGTCACAACCTAAAAGTTGCGAGTTATGTTTTATTTGGTGGGAATTTTTAGGGCTTCAGGCCCAGGAGGCAGCATTTCAAGTAGCAAATTCTCTGAGGAGGAAAATGTGGGGAGCCAGGTTACATAGAAGTTTTACAACAAAGGGTAAGTAATCTGAATGTCATAAGATTGCTCTCTATTAAAGAAAACCATTTAACACTTCTCTATATACAGGGAGATTCAAGAATCTGGGCTTACTGAAATCATTCCTTTGGTATGTACCTCATCTATCTGGGGCCATTATCCTGTGTTTTCACATCCTGATTTTCCTCACAGCTCATCCTAGGTAGTGGCTGTTGTCTGAAGGCCACTAGATCCATTCAGTTCATTTCAGTTGCTCAGTCTTGTCCGACTATTTGCGACCCCATGGACTGCAGCATGCCAGGCTTCCCTGTCCGTCACCATCTCCCAGAGTTTGCTCATACTCATGTCCATCGAGTCAGTGATGCCATCCAACCATCTCGCCCTCTGTCGTCCCCTTCTCTGCCTGCCTTGAGTCTTTCCCAGCATCAGGGTTTTTTTTTTTTTTTTCCCAATGAGTCAGTTCTTCATATCAGGTGGCCAAAGTATTGGAGCTTTAGCTTCAGCATCAGTCCTTCCAAAGAATATTCAGGACTGATTTCCTTTAGGATTGACTGGTTTGATCTCCTTGCAGTCCAAGGGACTCTCAAGAGTCTTCTCCAACACCACAGTTCAAAAGCATCAGTTCTTTGGCACTCAACTTTGTTTATGGTCCAACTTTCACATCCATACATGACTACTGGAAAAACCATAGCTTTGACTAGATGGAGATGGAAGGTATTATTTCCTTCCTGAGTTCCCTTAGGGCTCACCAGCTTATCATACACTGTGATTGCAATCAATGATGACTGTGACATCCCTTGTTTACTGATATGGTAAGTAATATTCCATTTATCATAAACAATGGACCAAAAAACCTATTGTTTCTACCTTATGTCTGTGTCTAGAATTTGGTATTCTTTCATTGCTGGTTTAAAAAAAATTATTATTACAGCTTCTCCATTTTATATATGTATTATTTCGATAGAATTCCTGACATTTCTCTTTACCAGCTTCCCTCCTTTTTAGCCCAGTCTTCATTGTTTAAGACTGTGTTGCCAAAATTAACTTTCAAAACAAAGAAAACAAATTTGATTATGTCTTCCTACTTTGGGAGATCCTCCCTGATGTCCTCACCACCTACACAAAATGTCTAAGGAAACCATGAAAAAGATGTTTCAAAGCAAATGGGAAATAGCTCCTCTCTCCTCTCCTTTCAACCCCTGTATCTGTCATAAGGACTATGTGACCATATCCCCTACAGATTTTTATATTTTTGTGAGAAGACAAGCTGTCTCATAATGGTAAGTCTAATACTTGCACAAATATGTCATTTTCTCCTGCTGCTGCTAAGTCGCTTCAGTCGTGTCCGACTCTGTGCGACTCCATAGACTGCAGCCCACCAGGCTTCCCCGTCCCTGGGATTCTCCAGGCAAGAACACTGGAGTGGCTTGCCATTTCCTTCTCCAATGCATGAAAGTGAAAAGTGAAAGTGAAGTCACTCAGTTGTGTCCGACTCTAGTGACCCCATGGACTGCAGCCTACCAGGCTCCTCCATCCATGGGATTTTCTAGGCAAAAGTACTGGAGTGGGGTGCCATTGCATTTTCTCCTAGCTCCTAGCAAATGTCTAGAGAGGTGATAACTCTCCCGTAGCACTTACACATGAACACATGCTAAAAAAAAGAGGGGGGGTGGTGGCATCCTTGGGCTCGTTTATCCTGGCTCTAGGATTGACTGCTTTGGAAGTACGCAAAGCCAATAATGACTAATGTCCTCAAATATTACTTATTACTCATATAGCATAATCATGATAAATACTGAGAGACCCAAACACTATTTGTTTTGCTATTTGAACCACAGTTTAATGTTTACCCCAGTATGGCCTCTCCAAAGAAGAGCTATTTACTTGCTGAGCTACACTATATTTAAAGAGCAGTCACTTGTAAGGATTCTTTGCTCTCAATTTGCAGCTATGTTCCAATTAAACCCATGTTGTATTCAAGCAAGTTAAATTGCAGTCACTGTTGAGTTAGGAAAAAATGTTAAATGACTGTCTGGAGCCCATTTAGACTGTGGCTTATACTGATGCTGATTAGAGAGGGATGTGGAGATGGTTGGAATTATAGAGCATAAATCAGTACACTTTCTATGAGAAGGCACTGATGTATATGTTTAGACAACAAGCACCACTTATTTAAGACTCACTGTTTGCTGGAAAATCTCCCAAAATATATACAGTATAGTTTATGACCCTAAGAATCGAGATCACAGGGACAGATGTTGCTGTAAGACACACCAGTGCAATGCTGAAGTGACAGTTTAGGTAATTCTGGTTGTCATTTTGATCAGTTGCCTAAGAGTAGACAAGGTTGCTTAATAACTGGTCTAATTTCCTTATCCATCATAAAAGGAATAATAACACCTGCCTCTCTCCATCTCTACAGGACAGTTACATGATGGCTAATGTCTGCTGGATGCTAAATGTGTGCCCACAGTATTTGAAATGCTGTGTACATATTAGCTCATCTGATTTTCACAACACCCTAAAAATAGACATTATAATCCACATGTTATAGATTGGGAAACTGAGGCATAGAGACTTTATTTGCTCAATCACAGGGCATTCCCACTGATGGAGATTACTTTATAAACTGCCCATTTCCAGAGATTAGAAAGTTCTTTCTATGTTGAATCCAAGTCTGCCTATAACTCCTTCCCAGTTGGTCATGGTTCTGTCCTCTGGGTCTAAACAAAATAAACACAACTGTTTTTCCTCATGTCAGAGCTTCAGTATTTGAAGATTGCAGCTATGTCTCTCTTTCCAATCTTTACTCTTAGTGATCTCAGTTCCTGGAACCATTAAAAAATCTACTAATTTTGGAGGGGTCCTTATTCTGCTGTTATCTTAGAGTAGATGCGATGCCCTCATTGTGCAGTCAGGGAGTGTTCCTGCATAGTATTAAGCAGACTACTCCCTGATCCTGAATGGATAAAAAGCTCATTTTTGTAAACAGTGTTTACAAAACAGTGTTTTGTAACTTTTGTAAACAGCCTCTTCTCACACTATTCCTGTAGTAGCAAAACCCATAAAGATAGCCTATTATCTTCAATAATAAAATAAGGTAAAGTGTATTACGGCGTATTAGGAATGATGCTAAAGCTGAAACTCCAGCACTTTGGCCACCTCATGCAAAGAGTTGACTCATTGGAAAAGACTCTGATGCTGGGAGGGATTGGGGGCAGGAGGAGAAGGGGAAGACAGAGGATGAGATGGCTGGATAGCATCACTGACTCGATGGACGTGAGTCTGAGTGAACTCCAGGAGTTGGTGATGGACAGGGAGGCCTGGCGTGCTGCGATTCATGGGGTTGCAAAGAGTAGGACACAACTGAGCGACTGAACTGAACTGAACCTGCCAGTAACAGTTCTACGATTTATGTTTTAATTTACTTAATCATCACAGCAAACCTGTGGGTTGGATGCTACTTATTCCTGTTCTCATGAAAAACAGAGGCATGGAGTAGTTAAGACTTGATATGATATTATGCAGCATATGACTGTACAATGACTAGCTTTTCATAAGGAATAATAATAGGCAAATACAATAAAGGATTGTAAGAGTATATATATACATACATTTATGAAACTTTGTGTGTGTGTGTGTGTGCTTAGTTGTGTCTGACTCTTTGGGACACCATAAACTGCCACATTCCTCTGTCCATGGAATTTTCCAGGCAAGAATATTGGAGCGTGTTGCAATTTCCTTCTCCAGGGGATCTTCCTGACCCAGGGATAGAACCCATGTCTCTTGAGTCTCATGCATTGGCAGATGGATTCTTTACCACCTTGGAAGTCATGACACTTATAGAGTATGCCTTTTAATTGGTGCTTTTGCTACATACTTTGCCCTTTTTCCCTGGAGGAGGGAAAGGCTACCCACTCCAGTATTCTGGCCTGGAGAATTTCATGGGCTGTATAGTTCATGGGATCACAAAGAGTTGGACATGACTGAACGGCTTTCACTTTCACTTGCCCTCTTTTGTCTAAGTGACATCTTGTCTTATGAATATCTCACATGATTCTCAGATTTTAAGTTGAGCATAGCAAGAGTGATGTACCTCCTTGAACTAAGATGAGACCAACCTTCTAGGGGCCTCCAGTCAATTTCCACTGACATTCCAGTAGCGTGGCTGATCAGGACCTGACCCACACTGATGAGCCACAGGTCAGCTGGAGAATGAGCACTGGAGACAAAATGTCAACTCAGGAAAGGTATTGTTATACAGGTGTGAAATATTTGCCTATATCACTACGTCCCCTCAAGTATGTTTCATGATGTCAAGGGTGGCATTTTGTTGCTGCAATAAATTTTTATTTTGTATCCTGGAAATGTTAGATGATAGATAAATAGATAGGTATAAACATATCTATACCACTATACGTTTCCCAGGTGGTGCTAGTGGTAAAGAACCTGCTTGCCAATGCAGGAGATGTTAAGAGACATGGATAGTCAATCCCTGTGTTGGGAAGATGCCCTGAAGGAGGGCATGGCAACCCATTCCAGTAATTTTGCCTGGAGAATCCCATGGAGAGAGGAACCTTGCAGGTAACAGTCCAGAGGGCTGTAAAGAGTCAGACGTGACTGAAGTGACTTAGCATGCAACCACACATCCCTCTATATCTATCTATCCCACTATCTCTATATCCGTATCTATCTATCATATGGATATAGAGAAGCAATGAAAAGCCTAGACAGCATATTAAAAAGCAGAGACAATTCTTTGCCTGCAAAGGTCCGTATAGTCAAAGCTATGGTTTTTCCAGTGGTCATGTATGGATGTGAGAGCTGGACAATAAAAAATGCTGAGTACTGAAGAATTGATACTTTCGAACTGTGGGTGCTGGAGAAGATTCTTGAGAGTCTCTTGTACAGCAAGGATATCAAACCAGTCAATTCTAAAGGAAATCAACCCTGAATATTCATTGGAAGTATTGATGCTGAAGTTGAAGCTCCAATACTTTGATCACCTGATGTGAAGAGACTATTCAGGGGAAAAGACTTTGATGCTGGGGAAGATTTGAATGCAGGAGGAGGAGGGGTGACAGAGGAAGAGATGGTTGGATGGCATCACCAACTCAATGGACATGAATTTGAGAAAACTCTGGGATATGGTGATGGACAGGGAAGCCTGGTACGCTGCAGTCCATGGGGTCACAAAGAGTCAGACATGACTGAGCAACTGAACAACAACAAATATATCATTTATCTATCTCTGTCTCTAAGGATAGCTATCTATCCATCTACTTATCCATCCATCCATCCATCTGTCTTTATCTGGTCTTTGTAGTTTTAGTACACATTTCACCTAAGATGATGGGCTTAAAGTGGAAACATCCCTGTAGGTTGGCGCTCTTCTATACCCACAGCCTGACAGCACTGGTCGGGGGTGAGGGGGTGGGGGAGGAGACGAGAATTCTAAAGAAAAAGTCCTGGAATAAAAAATGAGCAGGGAGAGGGCTATAAATGATTCCAAAATAAAGTTAGATGTGGGAGAGCTACAGAGAGGGAGAAAGGAGAATGAAATAAGCTTGCACAACACTCAAATTCGAGTGAAGGATGGTATAGGATCAAGCCCAGGCCATAGGAACACAATATGTCAGCCCCCTCAACATACAGCAACACTTCAATGCCTAAGACATGATCATATAGATGGTTTTTCAGGCAATCTCTTGAAGATGATGAGAAAACTCACACTGTCAATACAATAGTGAACTCGGGACTCCAGACTATTATACCTATTGATCTTAAGTGAAAGTCTGCTATTTAATCTTGTTATTGTTGTTCAGTCGCTAAATTGTGTGACTCTTTGCAACCCCATGAACTGCAGCACACCAGACTTCCCCATCCTTCATTATCTCCCAGAGTTTGCTCAAACTCATGTCCATTGAGTCAGTGATGCTTTCCAACCATCTCATCCTCTGGCACCCTCTTCTCCTCCTGCCCTCAACCTTTCTCAGAATTAGGATCTTTTCCAATGTGTCAGCTCTTTGCATCAGTTGGCCAAAGTATAGGAACTTTTAAACTAGTGGGAAATAATTTTTCAAAGACTTTCTGAGTAATTGCCTACTAGGCATAACACTTTTCAGGGAGAGGGTGGGTCAGGATGGAAGAGCGGTGACCGTGTTTCCCAGTGATCCTGCCCCAGCTCAGCCTTGGCCTCTGGTGACACCCATCTCTTCCTTCTCCTTCATCTCTGACTCTCATTGTCCCCTTCCCTGTCACCTAAGGGAAGAGGCTCCTCTTCAGGATGTAGCATCATGGCCATTTCCTTGCTTAGCTGAATGGAGAGCTACTTTTCCTGTTGAGCTGTTCAGCTCAACTGCTTACTCTGGAATGGTGCCATTGGCATTGGTTAACCTCAAGAGCCATGGCAATGAACTTCCAGGCAAAAGGAGCATATCCTGATTTGCCTGGTGGTATCTCATTTTTTAATGCTTTTAGCACTCAGCAGAGACTCACTGTGGAAGAGGGAATTGCATCTGCTTCCCTTCATGGCCTCCCAAGGCACAGCAATCACTTCATCTCAGAGACCAAGCTGGCCAGCGAACGGGGGAAGTGAGAACAAGCTGGATCCACTCCCTGAATCATCTGCCAGCTGTCTGGACAAACTCAGAGGCAAACCGGACCTGCTTTCATGATCAACAGCAATCTTAGAAGAAAAGAAATCTAGCTGGATGAGTTGAGTCAGTCCCGGGTGGGCTTTTCAGGCAGCTGCATCTGGAGGCTCCATCCTCTGGAGTGCTCATGGAACACAATAAGTCTGGAAGTCATTAGGAGAACATAAGCCCAGAAGATCCTGATGTCATCCTTAAAAGGTGACCTGATTTCAGAGCATAAAGCTGACCTTCACACAACTCTTTCAAACAACATGCTTATGGTTGACCGTAGATTTCCAGTGGATGCACTAATCTTTGCACCATCACCACATTTGGAATTGTCTTTGTGGTGCCTAAAGGCATGAAAGAGGTGCTGATGAGCTCAACTCCAACCATTCTCAACTATTTATTATAGCCTCTAGCTAACCTTTAACATCTTACTTCTATTTGCTGCTGCTGTGCTGCTCATTTGTGCCTGACTCTTTGCGACCCCATGAACTATAGCCCACCAGGCTCCTCTGCACATGGGATTTTCCAGGCCAGAACACTGGAGTGGGTTGCCATTTCCTCTTCCAGGGGATCTTCCTGACCCAGGGATTGAACCTGCATCTGCTACGTTGGCAGGCAAATTCTTTACCACTGTGCCACCTGGGAAACCCTAGTTCTAGTTGCACCAGGGTTAAAAGGATAGCTCCTTTTCTGCATGCCTGACTCAAAATTGATGCTACTATAGGCCTCCAGAGGGGTCCCTGGCACGTGGTCAGCCTCAAATGGGGTTAGGAGCTGCAGAGCACATGGTCACACTTGAGCATAGATTGCTGTATATTCCATCCATCAGGTGGCTCTTCCTTTCCATAGGACCACCAGAGGTCCAGCACTATACATGGGAGGTCCACTGGCCCTTCTGCCCTTAACCTTACCTTGTGATAGGGACCATTCCAGGGCTGCGGCACAAACAGAAGCTTGGTAGCCATCTCTACAAAATCAGCAATTATCCTGTATTTGTAGGCAGGTTCTCTACCACTAGCACTACTTGGGAAGCCCTAATTACCACAGGGTAGTTGCCAAAATAACATTAAAGCAGTGCTAGCAAGTCTGCTTCAAAGCAGAAGAGCCACCCACTTTCTTTTCTTTCTCTTCTTTCTCCCCTTCCTTCCTTCCACCCTCCCTCCCTCCTTTCTTTTGTTGTTTAATAAAAATTTTCAAACTCTATCTTAGATTTGTTGATTTATTTCAGTAAACTCTTGAGTTGATTCTTTTCTGCCTGCTGGTTTTGCAACTGCTGGTTGCAAACGCTCTTCTAAGCTTTAATCTAGTTGTAAGAGTCTACAAGTACATTAATGTAACTGCAGATACAAACTGGAGTCAAAAAATCTCTGAGTGTTTTACTCCCTTGGCTGGATTGAAAGTTTTTCCCTGAGCCTCTTTATGGAGAGTCAGGCATAAAGAAAAGTTGTGCTGTAATTACTGTTCCATTTTTCACAGGCTGAACATTTGTGGATGAGGTGACCAGATGTCTGTGCTTTCTCTTTTGTAAAAGCAAGATCCTCGTGTTCTCCCAAGACCATGATTTATCCACAGAAGTGTTCATTGAAGCAGCAGAGCAGAAAATATTGGAAATCAATAAATTCAAAACATCAAGAATTTATTAAGAATGTTATGGCACATCCCTCATTGCACTACTATGCTGCTTTAAAATTACATTTGCAAAGATTTTGGCATTAAAAACTCTTTGCGTACTAAATATCAGAAGGTAGTGAAAGGGTTAGTTCCTCACTGTTGTCTGACTCTTTGTGACCCCATAGACAGTGGTCCACCAAGCTCCTCTGTCCATGGGGTTCTCCAAGCAAGAATACT
Organism: Bos grunniens; assembly: GCF_055505025.1. Classification (NCBI taxonomy): domain Eukaryota; kingdom Metazoa; phylum Chordata; class Mammalia; order Artiodactyla; family Bovidae; genus Bos; species Bos grunniens. The sequence continues at coordinate 55,711,539 of NC_141180.1, forward strand.
GGAGTGGGTTGCCATTCCCTTCTCCAGGGGATCTTCCCAACCCACGGATTGAACTCAGGTCTCCCGCATTGCAGGCAGACTCTTTACCATCTGAGCCACCAGGGACTATGGTGTAATAATAGCTGAAAAAATTGTGTACAGCATTTTATGTAGAATATCTCAGCTACTTAAAATATGCATGGAAATATAATGGAAACAGGTTCACTAAAATATTAACAATGTATTTTTCTGGGTGGATAATTTAAAAAACATTTTAATATAATTTCTCTAGATTAAAAAATCTATGATGATTATATTAATAATTTTATATTAACATGTCAAGTGCTATTCAACAAGCTTTACGTGGATATTATGAGAATAAAATGAGACAATAAATGGAAAGCAGCTGAAGAAAATGTGGGTGAGCATTGTTGTTTTTATGGTGATTACTCAACTTTAAGAGAAGCAGCAATAAAATTTTAATTTAAAAATTATCCAAGAACAGATCATACCACCTCCATAGACAGGTGATGATTGTATGCCAAATTAACACATCGACCTCCAGTACTGCTTTCAACGATGATGTCAGCCTTAAGAATAATTCTGTGGAAAACACTAAGGTGTATCTCACATTAGGTGAAGTTTACTGTGTCTCAAGCCCTTGGCATTCATCAGATTACTTCACTTTGTCCAACATCACTCCTTGGTGAGAGTAGAGGTGTTTTGGTTCATAAATGCGCCCTGTGGCTGAGTTTACTCTCCCTGGAAGATCCAGCCCTGACTTTGGTCCCCATTTCGTCAGTATGTTGGGCAATGGGGAATTCTGCAGGTGGGCGAGCTCTGAATCTTCTACCTTCCCTTGTTCTAATGTGTGCCTGCACGGAGCATGACCACTTTGGGAGATGACATTTGCTGCGGCCAGATGCTTAGCTGCACTCTCGCTTCCTCTTCTTTCATGTCTCTCAAGGGGCATAATCCCCATCTCTAAATATAAACTGTGTCATCTGAAAATACATAGCCACTTCTGCCAGGGTTTTTATTTTTCTCCCAGATGGTATTACCAGGGTTTCTATTAATAAAGAGAAGGCCAAGTAGCCAAACATGGCTCTCTGTTCCTTTACTGGGGGGAGCCAGGGCTCAAGATGTACGAATATGAGCCACCCCTTTCTTTTCTCTGGGAAACACCACAGCAGGTGGCACTAGCCATCTGGGACCACACATGCTTGCTTCTTACTGTTACATTGTGATCAGTCTTGACATCAGCATTGCACCTGTAGAATTCATGAATTCTCATGAATGAAGAATTCATGAGAGATGGACTGAACAGATCGGGTGTGATCAGTAAGAGCCCTATAACCTGGCCAGGCCACAGCTCTCCAGCATAGCTGGTGCCTACAAATTCTGATTCCTACCATCCACTGCAGTACTAACCTTTCCTAATATCACAAAGATGCCACCTCTGGAGTCACCTAACAGCCCATATGCTGCTTTATCCTCATTCTGGCCATGCCCCAGGGAACACTCAGGGAAGAACTCTGTCTTCATTCTCACTGATCTCTGCCTATACCATCCAAGAACCTGTCAATAAACCCTGCTTACTCCAATCCTAATAATAACTTCATTGAATTGAGAGCTTACTATGGGCCAGGTACCTCAAAGACATAGGACTTGTATGCACAACTCTTCTAGGAGGTGGCTGTTGTTCTATTTAACAGATGCGGAGGCCAAGGCTCAGAGAGGCTAAATAACTAGCTCCCGTCACGTCTCAACATGAACAAGTCTAGATTCGAACAGTTACCCACTAGATTAATTCTCCTGAACCATTTCACTTTTTCTCAAATTCCAGTGTACAGTTTGCAAGTACTTTCAAGAGAGTTCAAAACTTCTATCTGCCAAGGGCAGAGGAGTGGGATCAAGAAAGGACTACACTTCTTTGTCCCAGGCTCATTGTAAGTGACCTTAGTGAGCAGGACATTGATTTGCAGTCATACCTTCTGAAACTGAGAAGGAATAAAATGACACTTGAGCTGCCCTGGTAGAGGTTATCCTTTCTGGGGACTTGGGACATTGACCAGGCTTCTTACAAGGGGACTCGAGGCTGTGCGATATCATCTTATCCCAGAGTTTACAAAGGCTGAAGGAATTTGGTGCCAATATTAACAGCTCAGGTGTCTCTTGCCAGAAAGAACGACAGATGTCCCTCCTGAGATAACAGATGACCTAGGCATGTAAGTTTATGGAATGGAAAGCACCTCGGCACAAGATCCAACAGCTGATGGAGACTGCACAAGGAATGGTAGACCTGATTGTCATCTTAAGGTTTGGATGGCAGCTTGGCAGTGCACGTGGATTGCTCAAAATGGATTTTGACTTGTTCTGGAATGATCTGTAGCCTAGTTACAGTGTGTGGGGAAAGAGTGATTGTGTGACCTTGAGGACATCAGCATTGCTTTGAGCTTCCTCTTTAACTTTCTGCCTAGTGCCTAATTGGAGCTGCCCTTCTGATTCAAATGGGAAAGCTCAGGTGGGGGATAAAGCTAAGCATGACAGGCCAGGGGTGGGAAGGGTACTGGGGCTTAGGTTCCCACAGGCCATCATCCAGGACCACCTAGCGAGGGCAGTGCTTTCCAGGAGCCAGTGTCACAGCCCTCCAGACTGTCCTGTGGGCCAGCAGTCAAGGGTACTGACCAGCAGCCTCAACCCTGTTTTCAATTAAAGGATTTTTACTGCATTTTCCTTTTTTTATTCCTCTATCTTTGTTTGTATATAATATACTTTCTGGTATATAGTGTCAGAATCCAACTCAAACAGCATACTGTGAATTAACAGCTAAATATTAAAGTAAAGATAAAGAGAACGAAAAATATATTTTCCACATGGTGGAAAAGGTCACAGTCTTGTAGAGGGCATATATGTATTTTTAGAGACATATAAGAAAGACAAAACATAAGCTGCTATGTGGTTTCAAAGGACAAAGAAGTAACATTCTCTCAGAAGACTGATTCTTACATATGAGAATCCAATATGTGGTAGAAAGAGATGCCACAGTCCAGTGGAGAAATGTGGGCTTATCCACAGTCTATTTATAGGGGTATGAAAACTATTAGCATGTGTGTGTCTTCTTCAGACATACAAAAAATCAATTAGAGCTGGGGAAAAAATGAATTAAGTATTAAGAAGAAAACCACAGAAGATAATAATAGAAAACTATCATCTAAAACCTCAAGAGGTAAAAACTTTCTAAGAATGGAAGTAATAGAAGAAGACTCTAAGGAATCTGGTAAATCACAGATTTGAGTCCTTTAAAGTTTAAATGTTTTCTCATCTTTTACTATTGTGATTATGTAACTACTATTCATTTAATACCATTGTATCATGATTGGTCAACAGGAAATAATAGAATTCTATATCACTAAAGCTACCATTTAATAGAAAAAAATTAAGTGTTTTCTGTGATTCAAATCTTCACTAAAGGGATTTCCCTAGTGGCCCAGTGGCTAGGACTCTACACTTCCAATGCAGGGGGCCTGAGTTCGATACCTGGTCAGAGAACTAGATCCCTCATGCTGCAACTAAAGATCCCGTATTATCACAATGTAGATCTAAGATCCTGCATGCTGCAACTAAGACCTGGCGCAGACAAATAAATAAATATTTTAAAACTTCACTAAAATATAGTCTAAATGAAAAACTTTTTGTCAACTGATTCTGAAAGGAAGAAAAAACAAAACTGCTGCAAACTGGACTAGCAAAAATTCCATTACTATCTTCGTCTACATATCTCAGAGCAATTTCCCAATCAAATTCAGCAGTGGAATCACCCCACTTCACAGGTAAAAAAGATGACAGCAGCAAGAAACTCACCAAAGGGGCAAGAAAAAGTCATGGCAGAGCTGGACTCAGGTTCGTGGACTTTCTCTACCTTTTGTACTTTTAATCAGTCATAGAACCACACATGCATTTCTTCCAACAAGGACTGGGGAGGTCCTTGTCCATAGCAAGGAGGATGACCAACCATAGCCCAGGTGGACCCAGACCTGAGACAAACTCAGAAATTTTTTTTAATTGGACTTTGAGAGAGGTGACGCGACTGAGCGACTGATCTGATCTGATCAGAGAGGTGACTATTTATTTCAAAGAAAGTAATTATCAATTATCAAGGAAAACCAAAAGAATAAACAAGTATAGGCGAATAACCAAACCAAAACAAAAAAACTGTATACGTTGTTATTCTTTATGTGTAACCATTCTGAAGTATAATGTCGAAGAGAGAGAATAAACGGTTGATTAAAATAAGAATGTGTTAATAATCCTGAGAGAAAGAGTTTTATTTTAATTGTCAACATGTACTAGCATTTAGTTTGTGATAATAAATAAGAAAGTAGTTATAAAGATCTTTTGAAACACGTATAATATCATGTATGAAACGAGTCGCCAGTCCAGGTTCGATGCACAATACTGGATGCTTGGGGCTGGTGCACTGGGACGACCCAGAGGGAGGGTATGGGGAGGGAGGAGGGAGGAGGGTTCAGGATGGGGAACACAGGTATACCTGTGGCGGATTCATTTCAATATTTGGCAAAACTAATACAATATTGTAAAGTTTAAAAATAAAATAAAATTAAAACAAAACAAAACAAAACAACAACAAAAAAAGATCTTTTGAGGTGTTTTGGAGAGAGACACAGAACATTCAGAGGTGTACACACACACACACAGACACTCGCACTGTTTCTATTTCAGGATGCTAAACCGTGGACTGAGGCTGTTTATTTTTCAGTCCTTGGGCTACATATGTACACACTTGGGTCATAACAACCTGTTATATGTGCATTCTCCAGGCAGAAAGAAGGCAGGGTGACAAGGTGAGTGTTACAACTGAAAGTCTGATAGAAAATGACTGTCACAGAAGATTGAAAGAAAAATTTCCATAAGCCCCAAATGCGGCATTCAAAAGCAATATTTTAATCAGATCATTTCATATTTTTTTTACTGAGAGTCACTTTTTTTAACAAGGAAAAGATATATATTTGTTCCAGTACATCAAGGATAAAAATAAAATGAGACCCATGGGAAATGATTTCTTCACAATCCAGCTATTTAATTGATCTATTTGGAAGTCTTATACCATGTTGCTGCATGCTAACTACAAGTCATCTGAAAAAAGAATCAGCTTGGATCACAATTGATTTAATGCAGTAGAGCTGGCTTGCCCAGCTTGGGAGGAATACATGCATGAAAGCCTTGGTTTTACAAGGTCCATGGAGACAGCTTTCATTTGGATGAGGCATAACAAACCTAGAACTCCAGGGATGACGCAGACCATGGCAGTCTTTCAGAAGTGACAAGCCAAGTCTTCATTTACTTCTTCCTTACACCCCTATTGTGTGGGGTAACAGACTGGTGGAGCACCCTCCACCCACAAGCCCTCCCTGTTGGAGTGCTCTCAACCCCAGTTTCCATGTTCAAAATATGCCCTCTGGAAAGATGGATGAAACAATCTGCCACGTAACATCAGTTCAGTCAGTTCAGTCGCTCAGTCATATCTGACTCTTTGCAACCCCATGGACTGCAGCACACCAGACTTCCCTGTCCATCCCCAACTCCCAGAGTCTGCTCAGATGCATGTCCACTGAGTCGGTGATGCCATCCAACCATCTCTCCCTGTTGTCCCCTTCTCCTCCTGCCTTCAATCTTTCCCAGCGACGTAACATACAAACTCCAGATACCTGACAATACCTCATCACCACTTCATCTTGTGGGGCCACTGGGGTTTGTTTTCTTTCTATTTTGTTTTGGTTCCTTTGAAGAGTATCTCAAATTCAATATCCTTCAGGAGGAGGAGTTAGATGTGCTATATTGAAAGAGGACGTATTGAGGCTTTGTAAGGTCACTGTAAGTACACCTAGTGAAAAACAGGAGTGATGCTAAGGCCAGGCATCTGGATTGTGAGCATAGTAAGATGTTCAAAAAAGAGAAAAAATGGAAAAAGAAGGACAGGATCAGTCTGGGACAGGCTACAAGGACCTTACTTTCCCTGACTGTGTGCAACATAAGGAACCAATCCCTGATCAACCAGGGGTACTAATACTTTCTCTGTTTGACTACTGTGCAATTTGGGAAGGGAGAGTCACTCACCATCTATATTTATTAACTGTAAAATGAATGCATCAAGAGGATAATGTTGCCTCCTCGGATATTTAACTGCTGAACTTGGTAGCATCATCAGGATTTATCAAGTAAGCCATGTGGTACATGCCATTCTAATCCTCACAATCCCCTTCTATATCTGCTGTTATCTTCCAAGCAATCTTCTTTGGTAATATTCAATACTTATACATTGATCCCTTGGAGTAGGAAACAGTGACCCACTCTGGTATTCTCGCCTAGAAATTCAATGGACAGAGGAGCATGGCGGACTACAATCCATGGGGTTGCAGAGTGGGACATGACTGAGCATGCACGCATGCATACACCGATGCTAAATGTTTAGTAAGCTATTTTAGAAGTGGACTCTGTATTCACACCATTTGATAAGTTCTGCAATAGGACATTTCTATGGCATCATTGAGATTAATGAATGGTGACAACTGTGATTCTGCATATAACTAGGGAATTTAGTACAATTGTATGTTTTTCTTCCAAGGACAAGGTATGTTGCTTTTCACTTTAAAGTTGACTTTAAATTTCTAGCTACTAAGAGTTTTCCTGAGAGACTAGGGTTATGCAGACAACATGCAAAACTTGTCTGCAATAAAAGATAAATGATAGGCTAATTATTTTTTTCAACAATGAAACAAAAAAACCTGTGTTTTAACTGAGCACCTACTATGTGTCTAGAACTGTTCAAAGTTCTGGAATTACTCTCTGAGTAAGAGAGGAATTTTTCCCCAAAGACCTTACAAAGGAGCAGGTGGCAGACAGCAATGCAGAGAAACAAGCAAAGCAGAAGAGAGCATGGAAGACAGCTGCGTCTCCTGGAAAACTTCCTAAAAGAGACAGGGTGTGATTTGATCTGAAAGGACTTGTGGAATTTTCACAGGGAAAATGGGTGTTGGGGCTTCTCAGGGAGAATATAGACAATGAACAGTGGTCCAGAGGGTGGAGTAGAAAATGAAACAGCAGGTGGTTTTCCTTAGCTGGAAAACTATCCCAGTGAAGAGATGTTGGAAAGGGTGGAATGACCTGGTGTGGAAGAGTTCCATGGTCTCTTTTGTTAGAAATAAGGAATTCCTGTAGGTTTCTGTGGGCTTCCCTGATAGCTCAGTTGGTAAAGAATCTGCCTGTGGGAGACCTGGGTTTAATTCCTGGGTTGGGAAGATTCCCTGGAGAAGGGAAATGCTACCCACTCCAGTATGCTGGCCTGGAGATTTCCACAGACTGTGTAGTCCGTGTTGCAAAGAGTTTGACATGACTGAGAACTTTCACTTCACTGCACTGTGTTTTAGGACAATTTGAGTGAAACAGACAATGGAAGGGGAATGTGGTAGGGGGCTGGAATGTCTCAATTCAAGTGGTTGAAATCACTTTGAAGTTTGGATGGATTTATTCCAACTCATGGAAAAGCAGAGTGAAGTAAAGAAATGCATTAAAAATGAAGAGATCTGAGTTGTAGCTCTGGCTTCATTACTAATTAGTTTTGCATCAGAATGAGTCACTTCACATCACTGATCCTTAATTTTCTCATCTGTGTAGGGATGAGTACGTGTGTGTGTACGTGTGTTGATTATAAAGGTGGGTTCCTTGAGTGCTAAGGTTAGTTGTATGATTCCATATGATGAGTATATCCATCATTTCCTTCTCTGGTATTTTCATTGCAAAATTTCCAAAGTGATTTAAATCAGATAGTCATTTCTTCCTTATTCTAAAAGAAGCCATCTCTCTTGAGATGCCTAGGTAGCAAGTACCCCTCAGAATCCTCTCATTCTGCTCTTAAATTTGTCACTTAAATATTTAACCCAAGGGACTTCCCTGGTGGTCCAGTGGTTAAAAATCTACCTTCCAATGCAGGGGATTCAGGTTTGATCCCTGGTGGGGGAACTAAGATTCCTCATGCGGTGGGGCAACTAAGCCCATCTGCTGCAATGAAGACTCAGTGCAGCCAAAAATAAAATATAAATAAATAAATGTTTGATGGGAAAAGAAAAAGGCAGCCTTATTGCCACTGTTTCTAAACTTTAGGGCCTAATGGACTGGACCACAAATCAGCCACTCTGTGCTTGTCAAGTGTTCTTAAGGACAGCGAATAGTTGAGTCAAGCAGAGAGGCGATGACTTGAGAGACAACTAGTCCAGGGTAGAAGAGACAGTTAACTTGCCACCCTCCACCCCTGACCAGGCCTTACATGGATCAATCTCTCTTTGCCATTTGGCTTAATCCTGGCTGTCTTGCTAAAGGTAAGAGCACATTTTTCAAAAGAAGACTGCATGAACACTTTTGACTTCTGTTTCAAAATGGAGAACTATTGCCAGGATGAAAATCATGCAGGATCAAGACACATGAATAAATGCATTATATTGGAAGTTGCTTCTATAAAGTAGCCAATGCTTTGAAATAAATGAGAATTCTGCCCATCAATGAAATGACTACATAATTGGAAATAATTGTAGTAGAGTGCATATTTGTAAACTTTTTCTCCAGATGTTTGCATATGGTTTTTACATTTTATGATTTGATTTTTATTTTATGTTTAATTTATAAATATACATTTCTCACCAACTCATCTAGTCTATTAAGAAAAGCAATCCTTTCCAGGCTAGGGGAAGTTGGCAAAAAGACAGAACCCATCAAATGCAGTGGTTCTCAACTTTTCATATTCTACCGTCTTAACCAAGAACTTGTCAGGTCCGCTCTGTGACCATGGTTTTTGCAGACAGATGCTTTTAATTTGTCTTTCAATATGAGGCTGACTCTGACACTTGGCAGGTTTATCATTTCTCCATTCTCCCCTGCCACTCATTCTCAGGTTTTAGATTTTCCCATTTAAAAGTTGTAGTAGTGTTTTACTCTTTCTATAAATCTTCATGAAGTTTCTCAACCCAGTGCCTCACATGTTGAGAGCTGCTACCTACCATTACCCTTTGAGGGACTGAGTGACTTATTTTAAAGCTCCGTGTTAATTAATCTTCTGCCTGGGGGTAATGAGGAGGTATGGCGCTACCTTTTAAACTTACAATGCTCAGAGCCTGATTTATCTCCCTGTAGAGCAGAGTCAGGACAAGCAATGTCTTCTCTTCAACCCCATGTCTTACCCATATGTTCTGACTTCATCTGACCCAGAGATATGAGCAATAGGTACCTGAGGGTTCAGTCTCACCCTCCTCCCATCTCTGTGCCTGTGGCACCACGAAGGAGGCAGAAGCTCCGGGCTGGAGTCTTTACCCCTTCCCTGACCTCTTCTCTACTCTGTTCAGCCTCTAGGAAGCTCACCTACCTCTGAGCTCCTCTTACTCTGACTGCTGTTCCCAGGCCACTGGGTCACTCTTTGCCTGGTGCTGCTTCCTGAATGTTAGGTGTTCTGTTTACTGTTAGATCATCAAGTTCCTTGAACATAGAGAGCATCTCCATGTTGCATTAGAGGTATTTTGGTATATATCTCAGCATTTTTTACAGTGGTAGGCACAGATAGACATTCTCCTGGATACCTGAGTAGAATAATTAAACAATTAAAAAAAGATCAGAATGGACTTGCTATCTCTGAAATATTCCTAATACAGCCCAAACAGAAAGGCATCAGAGCTATAATCAAGTTGCTGAGAAGGAGATTGAAAAGATGCTCTCAGTGTATATGAGGGTGTGTGTTTAGTCTCAGGGCTGTCTTCATGAGTTACATGCTTAGCAAAGTGACTACTCTGTGATTAAAGACAGATTAGGTTTATATTTAAGGGGTACAGATCTTTTGTGTGTCTTCCGTTAAAGAGAAGGTCTGGAAACCCTAAAGCATCTCCCAAAGCAAGAGCCTCCCTGTGATTATCCACCAACTATTGTATGACTTTGAGAGTTTGCTGTCCATATTCTCATCTGAAACACTCAAAAGTAGATGTCATGACCTCCACGTGCCAAATATGGATCCTGAGCACCAGCTCATTGTTTCTGTTGCATCCACCCTTCTTCAGAAACAGTGAAATGCCCATACTGGGTTGGTCTATCAAGTTCTCCTTGGAAGTTCAAGGACAAAGGGAAGTGACATGGTTGAAGCTGCTGATGTGTTCCAGGTCACCTCCCTCTCACAACAAATAGAAGGCTAAAGTGCCTTCAGACCACATTTGGGGGACATTTACTCTTTCCACATCATAAACAGAACTTTCAAAGCTAAGCTGTCCTTCCCCACCTTGTCCCCTCAAAAAACACAGCAATGTTTGGAGAGCTCACACGGGGTGGCTTTTGTGTCCTGCATAAAAGAGGAGAACCAGCTATCGTCCTGAACCACAAGGATCTGGGGTGGGACTTTGGGTTTTCATGTTTCCACTTTTTTGAGCATATCAACTAATATTTAATGACCATCCTCAAGTGTCTAAGATTGTCCTCAGCAAGTATAGAGATATATAAGAAACAGACCTACCTTCCAGAAACCAACAATATGCTGGAGGTGTATACAAAGCAATGTGGAAATGTGTGGTATGTGGGGGTCTAAAGAATATTCCTCCCTCCAGTGACCCGGCATAGTGTTTGATGGCCTCCAGTGGGGAATAGCTATGGGACTTTGAGACCAAGGACCAGGCTTATGAAATTAGGTTTAGATCTTTGAAAGGAAAAAAAAAAGATACCAACTTACCCCCAAATAATCACTAAATGAGTCAACAACTCAATTTAATACCTTGCCCATTCAGGAGCCTAGCTTTGGATTTTGGCAGACAGGCATGATTTTGTTTGGGACCCTGGTTGATGCCATATAAATGTAACTCATTCCACCCAGCCTGGTAAACCAGTCCCAATATCTTGAAGACAGATGGCCACACTTTGGGAAGCCTTTTACAACTGAAGTAACACTGCTGGGTTACTACTATGTTTATCTTTTTCTAGGCCATCCATGATTTGATAGCAGGAACACTCTAGCACAAGTCGTCAATGCCCCTGGTTGTCACAGGCAGGCAGTGGAGCAGAAAGCAGCCTGTGCAGCAGCAGGGAGGGACTTTCCACGGTGTGACAGAAACTTTCAGTGCCCTTACCTATCTCTCCTGCCCTTCCCACTTCAGAATACAGGATCAACCTCCATCCTCCAAAGCGTATGAGTCTCTGCTTGATTCTCATAGCTTTCTGTGGTCACCAGAGGCTGGTGTGCAGCAAACCAGAAATGCCAAGGAATTCATGTCTCCCTCACAAGAGCTCTTGAGCCACACTGGTGGACTTAGTGTATCGATACACCACCTCCCCCACTCCTCTGGCAGTATGCTCTGAAACATGTGCTCCATCGAGTTCTCCAGCAGGATTAAACTTCAGTTGCCCAAGGTGGTAACTTACCTCATAACTCTTTGTTGGCTGGCTTCTCTTCTCTGTCTCATATCCCAACTCCCCCACCAGTGTTTCCTGCAATTTTCTCTCAAATAAACAACAAAAACTCTAATCTTTGTCTCAACATCCTCTTCGGCAGGTGAGGAAGAACCCAAACTAAGATCTTCAAGACATTATGAGATACCTGGAATCAGGCAGGCACAAGATGGATTAAAAATTTGAAGTTATTGGATGGTCAGTACATCTGTGGATCAGAACTGTGAATGACTGTTGTCACCGCTGAGATGTTCACCTTCACCATTGCTTACCCTTCCTAGAGGAAAACAAGACATAAGGAAGCAAAGGTTTCAGAAAATGGAAACAAGTGATTATAGAAGGAATGGAATAAGGCAGGAAAAAACAGTTTTCTCACCAGTATGCTTATTGCATGCTTGACTGGATGGGCTGGGGAGACAAAGTGAGGTAGATTCTTAACACAGCAGCTCAGCTCAGCAGCTCTAAGAGGTTGTCTTAGACTTGAACTTAGTAAGGAATTCTCTATGGGATTGTCTCTGTTACAGGTGTGACATTTTTTGTGCACAAGCCAAAGCTGTTCACAAGACAAGGCTGGCCCTTTCTTTCTTTTTACCCATAAAGATATGAGCACCCAGAGCTTCTCCCGCAGAAGCTGGAGCCCCTGGGTGTGGAGTGTTCCTCCTCCAGGTGCAAGGAAGTGGGTCCTCAGAGTCATGAAGCCCCTCAATCAAGGTCTGTGGGTACTTGATTTTACCAAGTCTTCCTCTCTCAGTATCCTCTGCTGGATTTTCAGTTCTGCTCTTTACTTGGATATTTCCTATACAAGCTATGCTATAAAAATAAACCGGTGATGACAACAATAAGAAATGATGTTGTTCAGTTGCTAAGTTATATCTGACTCTATAGGAACCCACAAACTTTAGCACTCAAGGCTTCCCTGTCCTTCACTATCTCATGGAGTTTGTGCAAACTCATGTCCATTGAGTTGGTGATGCCATCCAACCATCCCATTTTCTGTCACCCTCTTCTCCTCCTGCCCTCAGTCTTTCCCAGCATCAGGGTCTTTTCCAATAGTAACAGCAAATTGCCCAATTATTCTGCTTAAAATCCCCCAAAGTCCAATTTGAAGAAAATTGCTATTAACCCTGGATTCAATAACTTCCCTAACATCATACCCGTAGTTATCCTTATTGGTTGTGGGTAACTTTTCCTTCAATTATTTACTCTTTTATTTCTGTAGGTCTTTGCTGCACTTCCTAAGGCAGCAAAGTGTAATAACTGTGTTTGGGCAAACTCCCAGGTCTGCTGGCTCTTGGTCCTGCAGCGTCTACATGTTCCTTCCCAATCTTGAACTTCTGTAAGAATATCTAGGTAGGAAGTCTGGAATCCAATCTTCTGTCTGTAGCCCCATCCTGGAGAGCTGTACCTCATGTTGGAGGCCAAGTTACTGCCCTCACTATCTGGCTGCTGCTGATGCATTTATTAGGTTGTGGTTAATTAGAGTTGAATGTGATTCACAGATGAGCAGGTATTGAGGATGGAATCAGAAAAGAAGGGAGATGGAAGTCAAGCTGATCACTGACTCAATGGACATGAGTTTGAGAAAGCTCCAGGAGTTGGTGTTGGACAGGAAGCCAGGCGTGCTGCAGTCCATGGGGTCGCCAAGAGTAGGACACGACTGAGCGACTGAGCTGATACACACACACACACACACACACACACACACACACACACACACGGACTATTTCTCAGCCATAAAAAGGAATGAAATAATGCCAACATGGGTGGACCTCAAGATTATCATACTAAGTGAATATATATATAAAACTGAATCATTTTGCTATACATGTTAAACATTGTAAATCAACTATACTTCAATAAAAACTTTTTTTTAGACGTATTGTTAACATCATCATTACCCTTGAAGGTATCACAACACTGGGCTTGTCTAGTTATTTTGTCGTGACAGCCCTAGGATCAGTAACAGTGGATACAATCTCATTTTTTCTCATTCTGTTTCAAGAGAGGCAAAAAGCAGTCTAATTAGGATACTTGATAAGTGTATTGCCAATACTGTAAACCAGTGACACATAACCAAGTCAGTGATAATGCCATCATTATCAAAAAAGAAAAATTTAACATTTTTCACTGCTATGATTTAGACGGTCAGGGGGTACTGTCAGGTCCATTGAGTTGGGTCTTTTAGTTGGGAAAAATTGCTATTTTGTACAGCAGTGATAATTACTTCAAAATTTTAATAGAAATTTAAAAATATTTTTACTATGAAAACTGATTCATTATTTTTAAAAATATGGTATACTTGAATCACAGTTATTAGTAATTATAAATAAGTGAGAACATACTTGAATTTCTATAAGAATACATGAATTTCACTGACCTGGAACTGTGAAGACATGGAAGAACAGACTGGTTCCAAATAGGAAAAGGAGTACGTCAAGGCTGTATATTGTCACCCTGCTTATTTAACTTCTATGCAGAGTACATCATGAGAAACGCTGGGCTGGAAGAAGCACAAGCTGGAATCAAGATTGCCGGGAGAAATATCAGTCACCTCAGATATGTAGATGACACCACCCTTATGGCAGAAAGTGAAGAGGAACTAAAAAGCCTCTTGATGAAAGTGGAAGAGGAGAGTAAAAAAGTTGACTTAAAGCTCAACATTCAGAAAACGAAGATCATGGCATCTGGTCCCATCACTTCATGGGAAATAGATGGGGAAACAGTGGAAACAGTGTCAGACTTTATTTTGGGGGGCTCCAAAATCACTGCAGATGGTGACTGCAGCCATGAAGTTAGACACTTACTCCTTGGAAGGAAAGTTATTCAAAAGTTATTCAAAAGTTATTCAAAAGTTATTCAAAAGCAGAGACATTACTTTGCCAACAAAAGTCCGTTTAGTCAAGGCTATGGTTTTTCCAGTGGTCATGTATGGATGTGAGAGTTGGACTGTGAAGAAAGCTGAGCGCCAAAAAATTGATGCTTTTGAACTATGGTGTTGGAGAAGACTCTTGAGAGTCCCTTGGACTGCAAGGAGATCCAACCAGTCCATTCTGAAGGAGATCAGTCCTGGGTGTTCTTTGGAAGGACTGATGCTAAAGCTGAAACTCCAGTACTTTGGCCACCTCATGCAAAGAGTTGACTCATTGGAAAGGACTCTGATGCTGGGAGGGATTTGGCGCAGGAGGAGAAGGGGACGACAGAGGATGAGATGGCTGGATGGCATCACCAACTCGATGGACGTGGGTTTGGGTGAACTCCGGGAGTTGGTGATGGACAGGGAGGCCTGGCGTGCTGCGAATCATGGGGTCGCAAAGAGTCAGACATGATTGAGCAACTGAACTGAACTGAACCCATAATAAAATAATAATACCTTATGAGTACAGAATTTCTCTAAGAACTTTTGCATACACTTCAGATACAAATACACTGTATTATTCCACTTTTACAAGTGACAATAGTAACATACAGAGTGATAAATCCAACCTGCTGGTAACAGACAAAACCAATTTTTATCCTGATCCCTCCCTTTTCTCTACTCCAGTCACCCATTCTAGTACCTAACTTTGATCAACTTCTGGAATCCTTCACAGTAGTAGAAACTGAAATTCCTGTTCTTAGCAATCATTCCTTCCTAGGGCCAAAAATGAGTTCATATTTCAATTCTAAAGTTGCTCCAAATGTCCACCATGTATGCCTGGTCTCCTTGTCTCCAGACTAACAAACTTTACACAGAACTTGATGACTGTTAGTAACACTATTTCTCCGATTTGCAATATTCTCTGAAATGATAAGGAAGAAAATATTAGGGATCTAGTTATCAAATAGCTAAAATCAGTTCTCAAACTAGGGTTTTTGTTCACCAGGTGGTTTTCAGCCAAAGCATGATCACACCTGCCAGGGATTTCTAGCACATCATATTTTTCAAGGGTAAGAAAAACTTGTTTCCACACTCAGTCCAATAGTCACAGAGGCAGGCTTATGGAACTGGAGAAATCTAATTACACACTTGTGACAGATGAGGTTAAAAGCGTCATTTTTTAAAGAATCTGGCTCAAAAGTCACACCTGTTTAGAACATCTAGAAGGTTGACTGTGTCTGTATGGACCATATACCTTAAACGTTCTCTATTCTTGGTTGTTGTTATTTAATCACTAAGTTGTATCCAACACTTTTGCAACCCCATGGACAGTAGCCCTCTAGGCTCCTCTGTCCATGGGATTTCCCAGGCAAGAATACTGGAATGGGTTGTCATTTCCTCCTTGAGGATATCTTCCTGATCCAGGGATTGAATCCGCATCTCCTGCACTGATAGGCAGATTCTTTACTACTGAGCCACCTGAAGCCTTAGTACATTGTCTTTAATGTACATTATAGCCCTTTGGTCTGTGTGAGCAACTTTTGTTTTAGAGTCATTTCACTCTCAGTAATCTGAAAGACTAGAATTTCATCTTTAAATTCTCTTTCATTTTCCTTTATGCCAGGAAGAGAAACAGAGATAAACACAGTTCCTGCAGTTAGAATATGTGGGTTAACATCCCAACTTGACCATTCACTAGCAGAGGGGATATGAGGTTGTTGTGTAGCCTTTCTGAGTTCAGGAAACTTGTCTGGAAAATACAGATAATAACATCTCTACCTCCCAGGCTGGTTGGGAAGATTAAAGGAGAAAGTAGATGTAAAGCTCTCAGCACAGTGTCCAGATAGATATTTTGTAAGGGTTGCTTGGTGGGTATAAGTTTTCTCATGTGCCCAGACTTTTGAAGATAATTGCTTAATAAATATTCACTCCACACATGTGCCCTGGACTTCGGCATCTGCAGATATGGTTCCTTAGTCACTTATGGCTTTTCTCTTAATCCAGGAAGTACTGCTTTGAACCATCTCAGGATTAGAGCCATCTTCCCTCTGAGATTCAGCTGTTCTATAAATGGATCACCTATCTGTTGGCTCCCAAACATCTTCTCAGGAGGATGTGATCAGGCCAATGAAGTGAGAAAGCAGCCACTGCTTCTCAAATGACAACCCACATGAGACTCCATCTTTTAATTACTAGGTAGTTTGCAGGTATAATTGCCCAGTAATTGCCTGAACCCATGTAGCAACAAGGTGTGTTTACAAGTCATCAGCTATGCAGTAAATGGTTCATTGATTCACATACCTCCCAGCCTGTGATCACTTAGGTTTTGAAGATTCAAATGCCAGCTGCCTTGATAGGGGGATAAAAGTGCCTGACACCTTTATCTCTAGTGTCTCCTTGAAATTCGTTTCTTCCTCTCTCCTTTTTGCAGGGCATTCTGATAATGGGATAAAGTCATTTATTTGTCCTGTGCTTTGTAAACTCCAAGTTAGCTTTACTTTAGCAAGTGTGTAAAACAGTCCACTAACATCCTGAGGTTTATTCATTCATTCCTCAGTAGTGTATTAATCAGAACAGACTGTAGCTAAACAGCTAAAGTGTTGAGTAGGTCATGTCTGCTGTGTCTCTGTGACTTTAGCATGACTATATGCTTCAAGAAGATTTATTGGGATGTCTCATTAAGGCTAGACATAAGGAAGTCATTAAGTCAAGATTAATCAGATTGAAACATGTTAGAAATTTTCACTTCTTTTGCAGTTAAGCATGACTGTGAGACTGTTTTTGATGGTGATTGTTTCTCGCATATGAGAGTCATCGACTCTGGGGGAATTAGAAGGTTGGTGTGCAGCTGAGTATTAGCAGCATATGGTCTTTGTGATCAAGTGAAGATTTGGGGGAAAATTAGTTGCAAAATGTAGTGGAAAGTTCAGAGACAGATTTTGAATCTAGGCTATGCTATTTGCAACTTGCATGGCAACTTCCTTCCATGCATGAGACCCCAACTTCTCCAGAAGAAGATGGGTTTGGAAAAAAATCAGTAACTTGCACAGATAAGTATCTGTGAAGCTCCAGGGTTCATATCTTGTAGGGCTGGTTCTTCTCTATGTTCTTCAACAGGCCAGTTCTGCTTTCATCTGTTTGGCATACTGTGCTCTCAAGTTAGATTCTAATAATTATTATATTTTGATATGTATGTGAAAGTCGCTCAAAAAGTCCGACTCTTTGTGACCCCATAGACTATACAGTCCATGCAATTCTCCAGGCCAGAAAACTGGAGTGGGTAGCTGTTCCCTTCTCCAGGGGATCTTCTCAACTCGGGATCAAACCTAGGTCTTGCACATTGCAGGCAGCTTCTTTACCAGCTGAGCCACAAGGGAAGCCCAAGTTTACTGGAGTGGGTAGCCTATCCCTTCTCCAGTGGATCTTCCAAACTCAGGAACTGAACCGGATTCTTTACCAACTGAGCTAGCAGGGAAGCCCATATTTTGAAAAACTGTCTCTAAATTATGTCAGAATAGTGCCAGACTAGATGATCACACTGTCACTCAGGGTTGTTCTTACTTTCTTTGGAGCTTAAGCTTATATTCCAGGATGTGGATGTTTGTGAGGCCCAGAAAAAGGAGGAGGGGGGAGAGAGAGAGAGGAACTGAGGGCAAGGAAGGACTCTTAGTTTGCTCCCTGTGGGCACTGGAGAGGAGGCAGTTTTATCCTAGTCTGGGTGCAGCCCCATCAAGGTCTGTTGGGCCATACTGCATGGTCTGGCGACAGGAAGTCTTAAAGTTTAGCTTGCTGGTGCCCCACCTTGGTTCTTTTGTGGCAAGGTAAGGACCTTGAAAGAGTCCCCTGGGAGTAAGCCCAGACTCACACTCGTGCATCCATGCAGCAGGGTAACAACTGGGTTCTCTAGGAATCGGAGAGGCTGGAGGTGCCACAGGCTCATCTCAGCCCTAAGAGAGCATCAGCTCCTCAGATATTATCTCTGAAGATCTCACCTCCCAGGGAGAGAGACAGAGGCATTTGAGACCCTGACATGTGACCTGAGTGTTCATCAGAGACTGTTTAAATGACCTAAAGCGATTGGGTTTTAAGCTGATAGAGCTTTAAGTATCCCCTCCTCCACTGGTCAGTGAGCCTTCAGGAAAGAAACCCTTACAGCTGCAGACAAAATGGAGAGTTGTGTCTTGTGGTGTGCATCCATGAGTCACGGTGTGAATGAAATCTGTGCTCTTGCTGGACTTAGAAACTGTTACCACGTTTTGCTGGAGACCATCTTCTGGTGTCTGAAGGATGCCATTCAGTTGTTTATACCTATCCTGCCCCTGTTTCCTCACCTCCACATAAGAAGGCACTTCCTTTTGCTTGTTCTCACTTTAGTGTGTGTGTGCTTAGTCGTGTCCAACTCTTCATGCTCCCTTGGACTATAGCCCGCCAAGCTACCCTGTCCATGGGATTTCCCAGGCAAGAATACTGGAGTGGGTTGCCATTGCCCTCTCCAGCAGATCTTCCAGATCCAGGGGTCGAACCCACGTCTCTTGTGTCAGCTGCATTGTCGGCAGATTCTTTGTCACTAGCTCTGTGAGCGAGATCAACTCACAGTGTGTGTTTGGGGAGGAGGGGCTTCCCCAGGGTAACATCTCCCGAGATGGCCTTCCTTCTGCATGGATGTCATCCTGTGTGACTTATACATGGACTGGCTGCTTGGGGACTGTGCTCACCCTGAGCACACAGCTCTTTTTCTTTTCCAAGCAACAGCATGGACTAGACTGGACATGACGAGTCATTCACCTCCTTTCAGGACTTGATGTCCTGCCAAGAGCTGAAGAGAGCGCCTCACAGACAGGTATCCTCAGCCTGCGTGCTGTTGGCTCCTTGCTCCCCTCCTGCCCCCAAGAACATGTCCTCACTTCCCTTGGTGCCAGCAAGGGCATGTTCATGTTCTTCGACACCAAGCTCCTCCCAGGTTGATTGGTTTGTAAACATTGAGTCCAAGCCAGAGTGTCTAAATGCTGAAGGAAACAGCGTGGTGAAAAGATGACCTCACGGGTCGTGGCTGCCAAGTGGAGATGCGAGACCTCACTGCTGGCAGCCAGGGAGGGATAAAGGGCAGGGGGAGCTTTTATAAAACAGTTTCGCAGACAAACAGCCGCCCCCTTGCCCCTGTGTGTGTCCCAATGAGTCAGGCTGTGGGTGGCCGGCCGAGATGGAAACCACACTTCAAGGGCTCAGACCTCCTCTCCAAGCTGGGTGACCCAGGGGGAAATTGGAAGCCCTTGCCTGTGCTAAGTGTTAATAATGGGAAAGAAAGTGCACTGATTGACCAAACTGTGCTGCCTGGGCAAGTGAGGTTGCAAACCATTCTAAACTGTGCTCACAGTTTTCTTCTGGTTATTCAAGGTACTCTAAAGCAGAGGTCCCCAGCATTTTTGGCTCCAGGGACAGTTTTTCCACAGATGGGGGTAGGGGGTAGGGGAATAGTTTTGGGATGATTCAAGTGTGTTACCTTTACTGTGCACTTAATTTCTGTTATTATTACATCAGCTCCACCTAAGATCATCAGGCATTAGATTCCAGAGCTTGGGGGACCCCTGTCCTAAATAACTGACCCTAAAAAGAGTGAAAGGAAGGTGAGTTACTGGTGTATGTGGCATATGGTTAAAAATAGATGGTGAAAGACCTTGACATGGAATCTACAAGTTCAGATCAGTCGCTCAGTCGTGTCCAGCTCTTTGCAACCCCATGGACTGCAGCACAACAGGCCTCCCTGTCCATCACCAACTCCCAAAGTTTACTCAAACTCCAGTACTCTTGCCTGGAAAATCCCATGGACTGAGGAGCCTGGTAGGCTGCAGTCCATGGGGTCGCAAAGAGTCAGACACAACTGAGCGACTTCACTTTCACTTTTCACTTTCTTGCATTGGAGAAGGAAATGGCAACCCACTCCAGTGTTCTTGCCTGGAGAGTCCCAGGCAAGATGTGGGAGCCTGGTGGGCTGCCATCTGTGGGGTCGCACAGAGTCAGACACGACTGAAGTGACTTAGCAGCGGCAGCAGCAGCAGCAGCACGTCCACTGAGTTGGTGATGCCACCCACCCATCTCATCCTCTGTTGCCCGCTTTTCTTCCTGCCTTCAATCTTTCCCAGCATCAGGGTGTTTTCAAATGAGTCAGCTCTTCATATCAGGTGGCCAAAGTATTGGAGTTTCAGCTTCAGCATCAGTCCTCCCAATGAATACTCAGTACTGATTTCCTTTAGGATGGACTGGTTGGATCTCCTTGCTGTCCAAGGGAATCTCAAGAGTCTTCTCCAACTCCACAGTTCAAAAACATCAATTCTTTGGCACTCAGCTTTCTTTATAGTCCAACTCTCACATCCACACACCAACTACTGGAAAAATCATAGCTTTGACTAGACAGACTTTGTTGGCAAAGTAATATATCTGCTTTTTAATAAGCTGTCTAGATTGGTTATAACTTTTCTTCCAAGGAGCAAGCATCTTTTAATTTCATGGCTGCGGTCACCATGGCTACAGTGATTTTGGAGCCCCAAAAAATAAAGTCTGTCACTGTTTCTACAAACTGTCAGAATTTACAAATTGTCAGAGAAAGATTGAAAAGCTTGGTGGTAATGCCTTTATCAGACTCTGTACAGTCACAGGGAAATCACATTATACACTTTTAGTTGCATTATATTCTCAAGGTATCTTACACTGGATGCGTTAGACACAATGTGCGTTACAAATTTGGTGCATCATACCCTAAAGGTATTATGAGTTACATGCAATATACGTTGCATGTGTTATATACCATGTACATTACACACTATTTTTATTATACACTAGGTGCATAATCTATGTCCTAATGGGCAGAGGGCAGTAGGCAGGAAGAGGGAACAGGGGAGCACTGAGATTTGTACCTTCAAGGTACTCAGAATCCAGTTCCATAGAAGCAACTAACTTGTAACCACCAAGGAACCCTTCCATGCTGTGTGGGATGATTCTATCATATGTAATGAAAAGCCCAAGAAGTCTTCAGGGAGAACTTGGAGAGCTAGGAGCTGGAGTTTGAAGGCTGTCTGGGGTGTGCATGGAAATGCTCCACCATGGACACAGTCAAAGATTTGGAATCACTTGGGACACTACCTCTGATTAGCGTGAGTACAATAAAATGAAATAAACCAAATGCCATCAATATGTCCTATGAACGCTCTGTTTTTCATATACAGTTGATCTTCTTTGTTTTTCAAAAAATAGATACGAACTAGTCTGTGTGTGGATCACTGAGTACTGCAGGAGGGACCTGGAGGTTTGGGCTCAACTTCTAGGCAACCAGGCAGCACATCATCAAAATCAGGAAACTAAACCAGCCACAGCCAGAGGATTGCAAGTTGAAAGGTGACCATTTGGGTTTTTCCCAAAACCTGAAGCTACTTGAAATCACTTAATCAGTGAGACGAAGGTACAGATAGCCATAGCACCCACTGGAAACAATATGCTTTGGAGCTATTAACCTGAATTGCTTCCAGTGTTTTTTCTTTATTTTTTTATTTTTTATGAAGTGCTACTTTTAAAGTAAATATTTCTGTAGCTGGAAAAAAGTCCTCTCCTGCATAGTCTCAAAGTGAAAAGTGAAAGTGAATTCGCTCAGTCGGGTCCGACTCTGCGACCCCATGGAAACCAGGCTCCTCCATCCATGGGATTTTCTAGGCAAGAGTACTGGAGTGGGTTGCCATTGCATAGTCTCAAACCAGGTGTATTTATTGTTGTATTTACCTGGTTTATAATGAAGGGAAGATGTCCACATTTGGGTTGTGTCTTGTATATTAGTGACTGCATCTTGGGCTCTGCTTTTCAGTTAGAACCAGGGGGGAGTGTGTATTTGCTGGGGGGTGGAGATTTCTCTTTCTATTCCATGTGAAGCCTCAGGCTTTTCCCTCCACCCCCCAACTGCCTCTTAAGGAGTTAGCACATGATTTAAAAGCCCATTTGTACAACTTTCCTTCCTTCCTTAACTGCATTTTCTTTCTGTGTATTTGACTTCCTTGGGTCTCAAGCCCTGGTCATCTCCCAGCTGTATGACCTGGGAGCCCAGAATGGATGCAGACTCCGCACTTCAAGTAGAGAAAGGGGATAGAAAGTGCTTCTGCCCTGGGCGATGTGTGTGTGTGTGTGTGTGTGTGTGTGTGTGTGTGTGTGTTCTTATATGGACAGGCAGAGATGGTGGATTCATTTGGACCCAAGGGGAGGCACGAAGAAATAGCTCAGAGTTTATTTCCAAGCCCTGAAGAATGCATCTTCATTACAGCCCGTACCCAAAATGAGTTATTTGAGCATTGCAGACTTTTTTTTCTTTTCATATATCTGCTCACCAATTTAAGTGCTCATTCTGCCAGAATCTGGTCTCTGAAAGGTGAGCTGGGGAAACGACACTGGCTGAGAGCTCAGAATGCTTGTCAGTGTCCTTGCGGAACTCGGCCAGGGGGTCCCACCAGCAGCTAACCAGGAATGAGAAATCAAGGTTTATTAACAATGACAGTTAATATTTCTACTGACAATGTGCTGGGGCTTTACTTGTGTTATGTCACAAAAGAGCCCTGCTATTCCTATTTAACGAGTTTAGAGAGGTTAGTAATTTACTTAAAGTGAGAGAAACCAGTGCTCTGTTTCATCTACACAAGCTTTAACCTTAACTTACATTACATGTCGGAGAAGGCAATGGCACCCCACTCCAGTACTCTTGCCTGGAAAATCCCATGGGCGGAGGAGCCTGGTGGGCTGCAGTCCATGGGGTCACTGAGGGTCGGACAGGACTCAGTGACTTCACTTTCACTTTTCCCTTTCATGCATTGGAGAAGGAAATGGCAACCCACTCCAGTGTTCTTGCCTGGAGAATCCCAGGGACGGGGGAGTCTGGTGGGCTGCTGTCTATGGGGTCGCATAGAGTTGGACGTGACTGAAGCGACTTAGCAGCAGCAGCAGTGACATTACATGTGTGTTTCAGTTTATAAAGCTGCCCTCCAGAATGGTGTTTTATTCAATCCGTGGTGAAGGACTCGGGAGCCTAAGATTCAATCCAAGATTAGCTCACACATCAGTGGACCATGTGAGATGTAAAACTTGTTTTTGTGAAGCTGTGGTGTCAAGAAACTACAGGTCAGATCTCAGGTTATGTGGGAAGAAAGTCAATCTTTTGAGTTGCACCTGTATTTCTAGTGTTCACATCTCTAAAAGTAAAGCCAATCTCTAAAATTAAAGATAATACTAGATACTTGGATAAGGCAATGGCACCCCACTCCAGTACTGTTGCCCAGAAAATCCCATGGATGGAGGAGCCTGGTAGGCTGCAATCCATGGGGTCACACAGAGTTGGACACGACTGAAGCTACTTAGTAGTGGTAGTTAGCCAAAGCCCTTACTTTGGTCACATACTAAAAAAAAATTCCCTTTAGCACAGCAGTGGATAATGTGGGTATACTTCAGGGTCCACAATAAAAATTTATAGTGAAATAACCTCATTAGAGTTAAAAATAATTGAATTCATCAAAATTACAATGTACGTTTTATATGGCACACACATTGTTTTGGAGCATATAAAATGAAGGAAAACATCCAAATTCTTTTTATGAAGCAAGTATAACAAATCCTATATCTGATTTTAAAAAATAAAGAAAAAATATAGACCAAATCAGCATGATTTATGAACATTGGTGCCAAAATTTTAAATTTTAGTGAACATACTCTAAAACCATGTTAAGAAACATTAAGAAAATGCTGAAAGTAACACACTATAATCAAATGGTATTTATGCCAGGAATTCAAAGGAGATTAAATGTTAGACACTATATTAATAGACCTAAGAAAAAAATCCAAATGATTTTTTGTAGAGATGCTAAAAATTATTTGACACAATTTAACATTCTTTCCTAACTAAAATTCTTGAGAAAATACAAATAGGTGACTATCTCCTTAAAATTACGAAAGACCGACATCTCACTCCTAAGGCCAGCATTTTTCACCATGTCCATGGTCATTTCACGTCATTTTTGAAGTACCAGCTAATGTAATTAGACTAGGCAAAGTAATCATAGCCCAATGACTGAAAAGAAGAAATAAAATGAACCCTCTTGCAGAAGACATAAAAGTATACCTGAAAAATCTTATAGAATTAATGATAAAATATCTCACTAAAAGAATTCGTTAAGACAGCAAGATAAAAGGTAAACATGAAAAATTGATAGCATTCACATACACATATCCGCCTGCAACGCAGGAGACCCCAGTTAGATTCCTGGGTCTACTACTAGTTCCATTCCTGTTCTATTCGATTCCTGTTCTACTAGTTTGACTCCTGGGTCTGCTTCAACTACTAGGGGAGCTACCCACTCCAGTATTCTTAGGCTTCCCTCGTGGCTCAGCTGGTAAAGAATCCGCCCGCAATGCGGGAGACCTGGGTTCGATCCCTGGCTTGGGAAGATCCCCTGGAGAAGGAAAAAGCTACCCACTCCAGTATCCTGGCCTGGAAAATTTCGTGGACCGTATAGTCCATGGGGTTGCAAAGAGTTGGACATGACTGAGTGACTTTCACTTTCACATTCACGTACGGACTTCCCTGATGGCTCAGACAGTAAAGAATCTGCCAGCAATGTGGGAAAGCTGGGCTCAATCCCGGGGTCTGGAAGATCCCCTGGAGAAGAGAATGACAACCCCTTCCACTATTCTTGCCTGGAGAATCCCATGGACACAGGAGCCTAGTGGCCTGTTACAGTCCATGGGGTCGTAGAGAATCGGACATAACTGAGTGACTAACACTTTCACACACACATAGGGACTTCCCTGGTGTTTCAGTGGTTAAGACTCTGAGCTTCCACTGCGGAGGGCGCGGGCTTGATTCCTGGTTGGGAAACGAACATCCCGCAAGCACCATGGCATGGCTGGAAAAGAAGAGAGATTTCTCTCCTTGCTTCACATACACATAACCTTGAGAACATATAATGAATGAGAACACCGAATTCACAGAGGAAAAAAAAGATAAAATATTAGTAATAAAATCATATCTCATTAAAAATATATATGTCCACATAAAACTGTACATGTTCACAGCATCTTCATCCATAATAGCCAAAAACTGAAAACAACTCAAATTCCCATTGACTTGTTTTTTTTGATAAACAGATTGCAGCACACTCACCACTGCTCAGAAATAACAAGCGATCCACGCAACAAATGTGGATGAACCCCAAAAGCAGTTTGCTAATGAAAGAAACTAGCCTAAAAGTTTTCTTACTTTTTGGTTACATCTTTATAAAGTTCTACAGACCTACAACTATGGCAACAGAAAGATCAGGGGTTCTTTAGTCTAGTCCCAGGGCCAGGATGAGGAAGAGGAGATTCCCTGGGTGCGAGGAAACTCTTGAGGGTAAAGGAATTGCTTTACAATGTGAGTCTAGTGGTGGATACATCACCATATGCATTCACCAAAATGCTGAATTGTTCTTCCCAAATAATTGCTTTTTACTAGATAGCACATATTATACCTTGATAAAGCTGATTTTTAAAAATAACCTTACTCATTATTAGAAGAGCTTGTTTTCTAGAAGTTCCCAGAAAACCAGCCAAGGCCATGCTAGAGTGCAGCTGAAATGGAAAGGGGAGTGTTTTGTACAAAATAGCCTTGTAGGGTGTTAAGATATAAACTAGATGTTTTCAGGCAGAAAACTCAGAGTCACCAGGTCATGTTTCCTGGACTTACAGGTTTTGAATCTCTCAGTATTCCGAGTAAAGCTCAGAATAAATGAAAGTAGAGAACAGCACACAACTGCTTCTCTCATGACACCAACTTCTTTTGCTCATCAGTCTCTTATTTCATTTCTCTTGCCTTATATATTTGCTTCACAAATAGATGGATGTGTTCATGGATGGAAATAAGCAGGATCAGGGTCTATGGGTATGTGTGTGTATGTAAAATTCCATTTCCTTTTCTCCCTCATGTCGAATCTGGGTTTATTTTTACCCTTACAGAACCATGTGATCCTAGTTTGAAAATAAAACCATTCACCTTGAAATTTTTCTCTTACTCTAGACTTAGCCCCCTTTCCAGCAGAGAAGAAAATAAGGAAAATTGCTTTTTTCTGCACACGTTGCGACTCTGCCCATGCACATACATGTTCTTTTACATTTCAGTATGAACACCACTGCTGGCTATGGAGGGTCTGTGAATTTCTTGACAATGTCAGCCTGGAAGTGAAGTCCTTTGTCGGGCAATGGACCGAATCCCTAGATTCAGCGTCCTGTGTTTTCATTTCCTTCTTAAGTTGTCTCTTTTCACTTCTCTCGGCAGTCCAAGTGTAAGGAACTCCAAAACACCGGGTTGCCATGAATGGGGCACCCCTTCCTTTTTATCTTAAACGAAGGCCGGAAACTGTAACTTGAAAGTAAAAGGTGTTCTAAAATGTCTAATTGACTTCAAAGATTCCTCCTTCTCAGCCCTTTTCTTTCTTACAAATGATTTGGATGTGAATTTACCTGTCATACTATTGCTTAGAGCGTCTAGTTGTGTTAGATGTCTATTGTTGTGTTACTATTATTATTGTTATTCTTACTCATTTAAAGATAGTGAGGAATCTGGACTCAAACTCCGATACTATTTCTTTCCAACTTTTCACCCTCAATTTAAAAATAAAATACAAGAATAAGAAAAAAAAAAAAGACTGGATCTAGTCTAAAAACTTTGACAAGGAAACGCATCCAGTACCGTAGTAGCAAGCACTAGGAATCCCGGCTGTTATGGTTTTGCAGTTTGCTAAGTGGCATGACTGAGAGACTGAACTGAACTGAACTGAAAGTGGCTTGTAGCCCAGTATCTTTTTCCGAGTGATCATTCAGCAGTGACTTGTCCTGGATGAGGAAAAAGGAGCAATATCCTAGAATTCTATCCACTGATACTCTTGATGAGCATTCACCTGTCTCAAAAATATTTTATTTTCTATAAATATTGTTTTTGCAATATTTGTTGATTTTATTTTTTTTCTTATGCAGATACATCAGTAACCAACACCCCCAGTTAATGTCAGTCTTTATTAATCAATGTATATGATCTAGTGAGTTAGCACATTGGACTTAGAGTTGTTGTTATTCAATCACTAGGTTGTGTCCAATGACTCTTTGCAATCCCATGGACTATAGCCTGCCAGGTTCCACTGTCCATGGGATTTCCAAGCAAGAATACTGGAATGCATTGCCATTTCCTTCTCCAGGGGGGCTATTCCTGGACCGGAGATCAAACCCATGTCTCTTTTATTGGCAGGCAGATTCTTTACCACTGAGCCACCAGGGGAGCCCTGGACTAAGAGTAGACAGAGAGATTTGAACTTGGGGACCTGAGAGGTAAGAGAAATCATACATAAGCCTTGTGACAGCAGAATAAACTCTTCCCTTTTAACCTTTTTGTTAAAATTTTATTATTTAAGCTATTTGTTAAAATCTGATGAATATAAGGTTCTATATTTAGAGTCAGATGAGTTTGAATTTCAACTCTGCCACAATATAGGCAACCTTAGGCAAATGACTGAATGCTTTCTAAGCCTCACTTTTCTCATTTGTAAAATGGGTTTCATTGTAACATTTATTTCATAGGGTTCTGAAACAAATAAAAGATTAAATAATAAATATGAAATAAACAATTATTAAATGAAATCATGCCTATCAAGTGCCTCACACACTGCTTAGCACATATTCAAAGACTTTCTGCGCAATTTTCATAAGCATCTGTGACTGGGGTGATATATTTCAAATATCTTTCTATCTCAGATGGATTAAGAAGTTGAGCACAGCGATTTAGGAAGGTGAAGTCATTCTGTTTTCTCTCTTCCTTTCTCTTTTTTTCCCAGATTCCCCTCACACCACGTCCCTAACCCTTTCCTCTCTACCCCCCACACAGACTAACATGGTGGTGGACTAGAGGTGGGCGTGGAAAATGGACACCATGGCCAGGATCACCAGGTGCCCAGGTCCAGACACAGCAAACCCACAGGGGTGCGCTTGCCTTTATCATCCATGCCCGGCCCCTTTCCACATCCTCTTTTAGGGAAATGAAGCCCCTGATGACCTACTGAGCTTAATCAACAATACTGATTCTTGCTGCTTCCCAAAGGCCTTTCCTTCCCTCCCTCCCTTCTTTCCTTCCTTCCTTCCACTTTTCAAAGTCTAGAGCAGTAAAGAGTTTCCTTGGCTTGACTCTAGTGATCATAGAGAATGGAAATGCCAAGGAAAGGGGATATAGAAAGCATAAGGAAAGACACGCTGTCTGGATATGGCGAGGGCACAATTTATTTGCCAAATAACTTTTTTTCTTTCTGCATTAGTTTAAAGCTTTTGAAATGGTAGCTGCAGGTACAGATTTCAATGTACAGTTCATTTTTACTCACACATGTTTATGCAGATAAGACATTTTCCATCTAAATGTGATAATAGAGGGTTTCTAGTTTGACTTAGAGTAAGGGACATGGAAAAGACAGCAGAGGAGATAAGGATGCAGAGTAAAAGAGCCTGTGAGTCAGCTTGGCAATGCCCAGGGATCCAGGAGCTAATAGCATTACCCATCCAGCAGGTCCCAGGCATGTGGCATGCTCACTCCTATGAGTTATCTGTGTTGGGGGAGACAGAGAGAACACAGACAGGAAAGACCCGAGAAATTGGCTGGGGCAGGAAAGACCAGTGAAGTTGGCTGTGGCAGCCCCTGGCCTATGTCTGCACTGCTGAGCCTGGGCCACCGGTGGGGACTCTTAGTGATCCTCATGGAGTTGCTGAATGCAAGGCAGGAAGGGCTCTAGAGGGGGGGCATGTGCTCCAGACCCCATCACTGGGCAGCAGCCCCACCTAAACATCCAGGTTGGAAATTCATTTTGGTTCTTAGTGAACAAGAAAATAAAATGGAAGGGGATGCTTTCTAAGACTGGGGCAAAGCACATATGATGGGCAGTCTGAAAGGATTGGGTTTCTTGCAACTTTGTGGTCTCTCAGAGTACTGGGGGTTCAAACTCAATGGGCATCGTAAATGGAATGTGCAGAAAAAACACCCCTCCTGTCTGTTGGCTATAACTAGTATGGTCTTCATCCAGCTCTCCATCACCCTCTCTGGGCTCAGGGGGACTCCCAGGCTGACTGGCCTCCCCTCAGCTCCTGCCCTTTCTAAAGACACCTCACTGTGGCTGTGAGCCCTGTTCACTCCCTGCTGACCTGGCTGGTCACTCTGCTCCTTTTTATCCCCTAGGCCTGGTTTTCAGCCCCATTGAGGTTCTGACACCAACACTCAGGGCAGCTCAGAAAACTTGGATCTCAGGAACACCCATTTCGGCCCCACTTTTAACACACATTTCTTGAGTTCCCTAATGATTAACAGAGTCCAGGGTCACTCTCTGCTTATGGTTTTTCCTTCATTTATCACCTTCTCTTTCTGATGAACTTCAGTTGCTACTCATTCATTCACTCAGCAAACATTTTCCAAGCGCCTGCTGTTTGACAGGCTTAAATGTCACGTCCTCCGTGAAGTTTATCACAACTTCCCTGAAAAGAATTAGTCACTTCCTCTCTGTCTTTCCACGACACTCTGTACATATTACAGAGTGTCCTGATTATTTCTGTTGCCTATGTTGCAATGATACATCACTGCCCCCTTCTCCTCTGTAGGCCCATCATGTTCCTGCTTGAAGGGAGAACCAGTTGTTTTCAGCTTTGTGCCATCAGTGTCTGGCACTCTTCGAATACTTATTGATGAACAATAAGAAGTAGATGGAAAGAAATTGATGCACTTAAATACAGGTGCTCCTAGTACCCAGAGAGGCAGCATGGTTTTGTAGTTAAGGGCACAGCTTCTGAAGTCAGATCATCTTGATTTTAATCCTGACTCTAAGATCAACTAGCAGGACAATCCTAAACCACTGTGTACCTCACTCTCCACACTAGAAAAAGTGATAATAATAGTACCTAGTCCACAGTGTCATTGTGAGGATTAAATAAAATAACGCAGGGTAAATATATAGAATATGCTAGGCATATAATATGTGTTCAATAAATGGTGATTCTTGTTGCTTGTCTTTCCCAGAGGACTTGATTCTTTTTGATAAAATGCTATCACACTCAGATGAGCAGTTGGATGAATTTAGGTTGTGAAGGACAAAGAGAAATTCAGCCTTCATTTTCAGAGAAAAAGCCAGTGAATTTTATGCTTTATCTTCATTCTCCCAGCTGGACTTGACTTGTACATCCAGATGTTTACTTCCAGACTTTATAAGGACTCTGGTGCCATAAGGAAGATGCTGGAATACAGTCAAATGTAGCTGTGAGGGAAACTTCTAGCCAAAGAAAATAAGGCAAAATGTCATTAAAAAGAAAAATAATCTGCATTTTCCTTATAACAAAAGGGTGGGTTGGGACAGGTTCTGTTCCATTAACTGCTAAGATACCTATGAGATAAATGACCATGTTTAGGGAGCTGGCAGCAATTCCTACTCTGGAGACATGATTTTGAGACCATTTAGGTAATCTCAGTTTTTTCCCAGCTTCTCAATAAAGTCAAAATAAATGTCTAATGAACTTTCTCTAAGGATCCATCAGATGTCCACCCCATTCTTTTTTTTTTTAATTTTTTTTTCATTTTATTTTATTCCACCCCATTCTTGCTGCTGCTACTTATGCACGTTCTTTTTGATACAACTTTGACAGTAAATGGGCTTCCCTGATAGCTCAGTCGGGAAAGAATCCATCTGCAATACAGGAGATCCTGGTTCAATTCCTGGGTAGGGAAGATCTGCTGGAGAAGGGATAAGCTACCCACTCCAGTGTTCTTGGGCTTCCCTTGTAACTCAGCTAGTAAAGAATCCACCTGCAATGCAGGAGACCTGGGTTCAATCCCTGGGTTGGGAAGATCCCCTGAAGAAGGGGATCTTCTTGACAGTAACTAGTCACAGAGCTCTTGGAATCAGTCAAATGAATCATTTGAAAAGAGTTCATGAACATAGGAAACCACTTGTATTAAAGATGGATACAAGAGGAAGAGTCAACACACATGAAATGCTGCCCCCAAATACCAGGCTTCCAACAGACTGGGGAGTTCAGAGAGAAGGGCCAGGGAAGAGAGGTCAGAGAAGTAACCTGCAGAGCAGCAAGAGGGAGTGTGGTGAGCTCCAGGGAAGCGGCGTCTAGCCTTGCTTACACCCCTCCCACTGCCCACCTCTCTTCCTG
The DNA here is from genome assembly GCF_055505025.1 of Bos grunniens. Lineage (NCBI taxonomy): Eukaryota > Metazoa > Chordata > Mammalia > Artiodactyla > Bovidae > Bos > Bos grunniens. Next base: position 55,743,094 of record NC_141180.1, read on the forward strand.
GATCTCTGGTCTTTCCTGGATTTCTCATAAATGACTTTTCAGTTTCCTCCTGTTCTGCTTCCCCTCTTTCTCTCACTTGCTTATGAACTGAAGTTGGCCTTGATTTGACAGGGACAGGGCAAAAGTTTCACTACCCAGTGATTCTCCAAGTGCAGTGAACAAAAAGCAGGTGGGGACAGTCTCCTTTTGTCCCTGCAGATCCAATCGCCTTCTTTTCCACCCTGCCCAGTGCCCTGGGGGTCTGACCTGTGAGTCCCTTGCTCTGGCTTCTCATTAGGTTCAGTGATGGGGAGTCCCAGCAGGAGATCAGAGGTTAGGGGTAAAGAGAGGTCAGGATATTGATTCTCCCTGCTCCCTCTCTGTGAGACCACCTAAGACTGGTTGAGACCATCCATCAGGAGAATCCCAAGGACATCCTGCCTGGTGGCCATCCCCCTACAAACCCTTCTACTCCAAGTTCCACTAACCTCTCTCTCTCTCTCTCCATGCCCCTTCCTACCTTAGCTAGGGTTCTTGCAAGCCAGAATACTGCATTTTTGGTTTCCCTTGCCTACTTCTTTGAAGATGATCCCTTTATTAAACTCTCCTCCAATTACCCTAATTTGAGTGTGTCATCTGTTTCCTGTGGGGGCTCTGACAACACATATCAATAAGAATCTTGTTTAAAATTCAGATTCCTTAGAATTGACTACAGAAATTCTGAATGAATGTTAGGTCTAGAAGGGCCTCTTCATTTTCCACAAGCACAGGCTTCTAATGCCAGTGGTCCAGGGAATGACTTTGAGAGAGATTTCATCAGATCCTGACTGTCAAACTGGACATAGTCCAGATGTAGTCGAATAGTAAGAATAACACAACCCTCATAGTTCCCATTGTTCCAGAATCTCTTCTGAGAAGTCTAAATTTTTGTATGAGATCATTATGAGCTAAGTTGGGAAAGGCAGAGAGATTTCTAAACTAAGTCCTAAAGTCTGTGGGAGGGCTCCAGGAACCAGAAAAATAGAATTACATAGTATCAGTGTATGTGGTATACAGTTTCACACCTCATTGATTTATGCTGGCATGGTTTTACCTGGAGCTGAGCGCTCCTGAAGTTTATTTGTAGTGATTGCACCATCACTAATACGATAGGGAGATGTAATCAATGGCAGATGCCCAAATCTGAAATTAAAGAATGAGGTTCTTGCAAGCCAGCAGTGCCTGCCACTAGTCCAAACCAACAGTTGTTAATTGGGGTACTAGTCAAACCCAGCAGTTGTTAATTGCACAGTGTTACAAGGAAGCATCAGCCAAAGAGGGAAAAAAAAAAAAAGGAAACTAAGGTACTGGTGTCTGGTAAACACTAAGGAGGACCATATAGGCATGTAGGGAAAATGCAAAACCTCCCCGGATCTTGAAATGCAAACAAACCATTTCAAAAATCTGTCCTGTTTTGGAATATATCAGGTGCATTCTTGGAAGGTGACTGTTTCAGCTATCTAGGACAATATTTGTTTAGGCAGCAGGGCAGACAGAAGAGGCAGTTGGAGAATAACAATGCCTCTTCTGGGAGCTTAACCTCCTGCTGCTTCTCCAGCTTATTTCTCAGAATAGTAGCTCAGAAAGTGGAAGGGCCAGCTCACTTTCTTCTTCATAAGGACATGCTGCAAGAGTCGGGCCTCACCTGTAGGCTCTGCCTTATAAATCTTCCAGCAAGTGTCTGGTCACGGATGCTTCTTCAAGATAATCTAATCTAAATCTTCTGCTCTTGCTGAATCACGTGCCAGAAGAGATGCCCAGATAAATTGATGTACAAATGGATTAACGAAGTACGAGTTCTCGCAGTATTCTGTTCCCCACTGCAGCACATCTGATTGTGATCTTGCATTCATCATATGGTAGCACTAAAAAAAAGCAGTGTAAGAGAAAAAGGGTGGGCTATAGCCTCGAATCCCTGGGTCCAAATCTTGACTCTGCCACTTTAAGAAAATTGTTTAGTGATTCTGATTCCCTGTTTCTTCATTAACAAAACTAACAAGAACAGGGACCTCATAAGAGGATGCCATCATTAATCAAATTAATATACCTAATCACAGCACAGCAGCTATTATAGAGCGACAGGTTCTCAATAAATGACAGTGGTCATGCTTGTTATTCTAGAAGCTCTAGTTAAACCTCAGATGACCTTTTTATTTTCTGTAGGTCAAAGCCACAGGTCAGAGACACTGTAGCCCAAGTGTCAATCTTGCTTCCATGGATATGCACTGCCTAACTGGAGAGCTGAAATGGGATTGAGGCTCAGAGACCTGAAACTATTCTGTCTGGAAGATCTGGGCTCTAGGATAAGTGATCCCTGCACAGGAAACAGTTTCAACAATGATAATCACATCTCCCACTGATTCCAATTCCTGGGCACCAAACACTTCGTCCCCATGGAGAGTCAGGCCAGAAGCTATAAACCCAGTCCATTAAAACTCAGTGGCAGGCTTCCCTGGTGGTCCAGTGGTAAAGACTCTGCCTGTGAACACAGGGGACACAGGTTCGATCCCTGGTCCAGGAAGATCCCACATGCTATGGAGCAACCAAGCGTATGTGCCACAACTCCTGAGCCTGTGCTCTAGAGCCTGGAAGCCGCAAGTACTGAGACCATGTGCTGTAACTACTGAAGCCTGGACACCCTAACGTCCATGCTCCACAAGCAGAGAAGCCACCGCAATGAGAAGCCTGTGTACGATAACTGAAAAGTAGCCAGAGAAAGCCTGCATGCAGCAATGAAGACCCAGTGTAGCCAATAAATAAATAAAAACAGCTCAGCGGCTCAGTGTCTGGGCTGGTAGGGAGTGAACTTACAGGTGACATCTGAGTCTGCTGCCACCGTGAACCTTGGTGGGCCTTGCCCACATGGATCCCTGTGTCCTGAAGCATGTGGTGATCGGGAAGAGCTCTACCTGGTTGAGGGCAAGCAGTTTTACAATGTGCTGGGCTTCAAGCAGCACAACAGCTTGAGCATCCTGCTGGCCACCCTGGGGAAGCCCGTTGGTGATTCGGCCATGCCAAGGCTGTCGGCACGCAGGAAAAGCAAACGGAAACAAATACTCAATGGCTCTATCTCAGGAGTCAACATAGATATGGCTGGAGGCAGGCAGTATGTGATGAAGAGAAAAAAGTCATCTTTTCCCTGTGGGGAGTTTTAAAACTACTACTCATTCTATTTCCTTGAGTTTGGTGTCACGTATTCATTCCTAGCATCATTCCTAGAGCATTGTTGACTCTCTCTAACAGATTCCCTGGATGTATTTGAAAACATCCTGAATCTATGGAACTTAATCTGTCATTAACACCAGTCCATCACTGACCTACCCCATCACTATCTGGGCCTATAGAACAATCATGATTCTGTATCATTTCCCACCAACTATACAGCAAAACATACCTATCCTGTTATTAATGTTAACATCCATCCATTCGTCTACCCATTCATCCATGCGTCTATCCTCCCAACTATCAATCCACACATTCACATATAATATGAAGTGCTCACTCACATGGGTGCCTCCTTGGAGCTGGGGATACTTGAATGAGGGTGAGGAGACCTGGTCTGTTAGGAGAAACATGGAAGTATCAGGTTGGGGGGTGGGTAAGCACTTGATCTTGATGGTCTTAATATTTCCCCAGATAGCCGATGTACCTATGGAATACAGAATCAGTCCAACACCAAACTGGGCCACTGGAAATGTATCTCTTGTTTCCACTGGTGGTAACAGGTCTCTAGTTGAGCCTCCCAAAGCACCAGTTCAGTTCAGTTCAGTCTCTCAGTCCAGTCCAACTCTTTGTGACCCCGTGGACTGTAGCATGCCAGGCTTCCCTGTCCATCACCAACTTCCGGATCTTGTTCAAACTCGTGTCCATAACCATCTCATTCTCTGTCATCCTCTTCTCCTCATACTTTCAATCTTTCCCAGCATCAGGGTCTTTTCCAATGAGTCAGTTCTTTGCATCAGATGGCCAAAATATTGGAGCTTTGGCCTATACTTTGGCCAAAGCACCAGAGAGACCAGGAAATGTCTCAGAGTAGCCCCCTTCTCACTGACATTGGGGTAAGAGAATACAGAATAACAGGATATTTGCAAATAAAATTATTTCCCTCTCATTTCGGGTGTATTTAAAATTTTTCATAGATTTTTTTGTTTTTTGTTTTTGTTTTTTTTTTTCTTGAAGCAAAATGGAGGTACACGTTTGGTTTCAAGCTTCTTTCAAGAATATGTTACATTTCAGAGAAAGTTGAAACTCTAACTGGCTCCACCCAAAAGCTTCAAGTAGACCCTGAGATTTTATCCTGGAGATAGGAAGTTATAGAATCTATCCTTCAAGAACAGGAGGTGGGGGGAGAGGGGCAGGTTTTCCCCAGACAAAGGCAGGGAGTGAATCCCCTTGAGGGCTCCCATAGCCAGGCCTGGAACCATCACCAGTCACCTGGCTCAGGTAAAAGCAGAGTCTTTCCCTGTCCTGTCTGATTCTGTTCTAGCACAGGTAAACAACAACACAGGACTGGAGCAAGATTCTTGACTCTTTTCTTAATTATGCGTTGATTTTAATTCTACTCCTCAGACCTCCTTCAAATCCTTAATTTTAACCTGAGAAACTTTTCCTCTGTCTGCGGGTTTATATTTTACTACTCTTTTACACTACACAGTCCATTTTTCCCTTTCTTTATGTTGTGATAAATTACTTACTTTAGGATTTCATATGCAATCACTGTCTTTTTCTCTCCTTAATAAACTATCCTAAGTAGGCATTTATGACACTGAAACTTAAATTTTGCTGGTTTTTCTTCCTGACATCACAGCTGGGTCAGCATTAATCAAGTGGGGGTCCCCACCCCAGAAAGGAGATTAAGTTCCTACTGACAGCAGAGTCCAGACAGAATGGGTCTAAATTCCTTGTATCAGTTCATAGAGTCATGACAGGAAGTGATGAAAGGGCTAGAGCAGTGCCTACAATGCCTTTCCTGCCAGAGCTTTTTCATGCTTATTGATGCCAAGGAAGTGATTATAATTAGTGATGCAAAGATGAGTTCGATAAAGGACAGAAATGGTATGGACCTAACAGAAGCAGAAGATATTAAAAAGAGATGGCAAGAATACACAGAAGAACTGTACAAAAAAGATCTTCACGACCAAGATAATCACGATGGTGTGATCACTCACCTAGAGCCAGACATCCTGGAATGTGAAGTCAAGTGGGCCTTAGAAAGCATCACTACGAACAAAGCTAGTGGAGGTGATGGAATTCCAGTTGAGCTATTCCAAATCCTGAAAGATGATGCTGTGAAAGTGCTGCACTCAATATGCCAGCAAATTTGGAAAACTCAGCAGTGGCTGCAGGACTGGAAAAGGTCTGTTTTCATTCCAATCCCAAAGAAAGGCAATGCCAAAGAATGCTCAAACTACTGCACAATTGCACTCATCTCACACGCTAGTAAAGTAATGCTCAAAATTCTCCAAGCCAGGCTTCAGCAATATGTGAACCGTGAACTTCCTGATGTTCAAGCTGGTTTTAGAAAAGGCAGAGGAAGAAGAGATCAAATTGCCAACATCCGCTGGATCATGGAAAAAGCAAGAGAGTTCCAGAAAAACATCTATTTCTGCTTTATTGACTATGCCAAAGCCTTTGACTGTGTGGATCACAATAAACTGTGGAAAATTCTGAAAGAGATGGGAATACCAGACCACCTGATCTGCCCCTTGAGAAATTTGTATGCAGATCAGGAAGCAACAGTTAGAACTGGACATGGAATAACAGACTGGTTCCAAATAGGAAAAGGAGTATGTCAAGGCTGTATATTGTCACCCTGCTTATTTAACTTATATGCAGAGTACATCATGAGAAACGCTGGACTGGGAGAAACACAAGTTGGAATCAAGATTGCTGGGAGAAATATCAATAACCTCAGATATGCAGATGACACCACTCTTATGGCAGAAAGTGAAGAGGAACTAAAAAGCCTCTTGATGAAAGTGAAAGTGGAGAGTGAAAAAGTTGGCTTAAAGCTCAACATTCAGAAGATCATGGCATCCGGTCCCATCACTTCATGAGAAATATATGGGGAAACAGTGGAAACGGTGTCAGACTCTATTTTTCTGGGCTCCAAAATCACTACAGATGGTGACTGCAGCCATAAAATTAAAAGACGCTTACTCCTTGGAAGGAAAGTTATGACCAACCCAGATAGCATATTCGAAAGCAGAGACATTACTTTGCCAACAAAGGTCCATCTAGTCAAGGCTATGGTTTTTCCTGTGGTCATGTATGGATGTAAGAGTTGGCCTGTGAAGAAGGCTGAGCGTCAAAGAATTGATGCTTTTGAACTGTGGTGTTGGAGAAGACTCTTGAGAGTCCCTTGGACTGCAAGGAGATCCAGCCAGTCCATTCTGAAGGAGATCAGCCCTGGGATTTCTTTGGAAGGAATGATGCTAAAGCTGAAATTCCAGTACTTTGGCCACCTCATGAGAAGAGTTGACTCATTAGAAAAGACTCTGATGCTGGGAGGGGTTGGGGGCAGGAGGAGAAGGGGACGACAGAGGATGAGATGGCTGGATGGCATCACTGACTCGATGGACGTGAGTCTGAGTGAACTCCGGGGTTGGTGATGGACAGGGAGACCTGGCGTACTGCGATTCATGGGGTTGCAAAGTCGGGCACAACTGAGCGACTGATCTGATCTGAAGTAGGCACACCAAAGAAGTTTCCTATTAATTTTTAATTCTGTTACTACTGCTATCACAACCATTAATGGAAATTCTATTGAAGGAGGAAGAAGGGAGAGCTTGGGGTTGGTGGCTGGAGGAATTGGGTGGGTTATTGCTAACAGAGGTAGCCTGAGAAACACCAGTCTATCAGGCATAATGCGAAAGTGATGACAAACCAACAGACCTTTGGGCAGTGCTTACTCTGTGTTCTAGGTTCTCTGTCTGTATTATTTCATTGAATTCTCAAAAACCTCTATGAGGGAGGAACTGCTATGATCTCTTGGGGTAAATATATTGCTGTCACATCCCATAAAGAAGGGTGATATTACAAAGAGAGAGCAAATTTGCATACAAATTGATAAAGATTGATATTGAATGTAGATTGCAAAATGTGCCTATCCTTGACCATTTGTCAAGATGGCAAACCTCACTGGAAACTGACCTTTTCCTGAGCTCACGGATTAAATCAATGACCCAGTTTAGAAAGCAATCTGTTTGTGGGAAGAGTTGGGAACAAAATCAATTAGGTACCCAAAGGAAAGAAAAAAAAACAACAAAAAAAACTCCAGAGCAGATTGTGGATCTTAGAACAGACATCTAAAATCAAGAGTAAGTGTGTGATCCCCTAGGAAGCTACAGGTAGGGCTCACCTTACATAGAGGGAGAAAGAAGCCACCATCTGTATGTCACAGGTACTGAGATACAATATATGAATAAAGTGGAAATATCAGTACAGAAATAGGAAACCCAAAAGGAAAGGAAAAAATCTGGAGCTGAAATTACAATAACTGAAATTAAAAAAAAAAATCACTAGAGGGATTCAAAGTAAGATTTGGATAGGCAGAAGAAAAAAATCAGCAAACTTAAAGATAGGACAACAAGAATTATTGAGTCTGAGGAACAGAAAGAAATGGGATTGAAGAAAGCCACCATCAAATGGATCAACCATGTACTTTGCGGGAATCCCAGCCCTCTAATCACCTTCTCTATTTAATTTATTAGTCATCTCTCAACATAGCAGAGCCGACACAAATTAGGTACTCAGTAAAACGTGGTTTCCTTACTTATTTGGCAAGATACTAATGCTACATCAGTACACTATATTTTCTTATGAATTTATTTTTAAGACCCATGCTTAAGAATAAGAATGACTATGTGGACCTTTGGCGACAAAGTTCTGCATAGTCAAAGTTATGTTTTTTTCATAGTAGTTATGAATGGATTTGAGAGTTGGATCATACAGAAGGCTGAGCACTGAAGAACTGATGCTTTCACTTTGTGGTAATGGAGAAGACTCTTGAGAGTTCCTTGGAAGGAGCAAGGAGATCAAACCAGTCAATACTAAAGGAAACCAACCCTGAATATTCACTGAAAGGACTGATGCTGAAACTAAAACTCCAATACTTTGGCCACCTGATATAAAGAGGCAACTCATTGAAAAAGACCCTGATGCTGGGAAAGATTGAAGGCAAAAGGAGAAGGGGGAGGCAGAGGATGAGATGGTTTGATAGCACCACCAACTCAATGGACATGAATTTGAGCAAACTCCGAGAGGTAGTGAAGGACAGCGAAGCCTGCTGCTGCTGCTACTGTTGCTAAGTCGCTTCAGTTGTGTCTGACTCTGTGCAACCCCATAGATGGCAGCCCACCAGGCTCCCCCGTCCCTGGGATTCTCCAGGCAAGAACACTGGAGTGGGTTGTCATTTCCTCTCCAATGCATGAAAGTGAAAAAATAAAGTGAAGTCACTCAGTCATGTCCAACTCCTAGCGACCCCATGGACTGCAGCCCATCAGGCCCCTCTGTCCATGGGGTTTTCCAGGCAAGAGTACTGGAGTGGGTTGCCATTGCCTTCTCTGACAGGGAAGCCTGGTGTGCTGCAATTCATGAGGTTGCAAAGAGTCAGACATGACTTAGTGACTGAACAACTTAAGAATAGGTCTTTCTAAATGTGAAAGAGAGATCTTGCTGTTAGCAGGCACCTGGGATGGAAGGAGCAATGCACCAGGGAAGATGAAGGAGATGAGAGGGATGGAGTGGAGCACCTAAGAGAAATCTCTCTGCATCCTATTGCCTGGGGCAGTGCTGGAACCTGACACATGATCATCAGTCTGTGGGCATCTGAATATCGCCATGAAAGTGCCATAGCAAACACGTGCTTTCATTTATTCGTCATGTGCATGTCCACATGGTCAGTTAGCGGAAAAGCTGCAGATGATTCTTCCAACTGAGTGGCTGTCTTGGTGGCGATTAGGGGATACAAGTAGGTGCATCTGGCTTTTCAGCTTCTCCCTACTAGTTGCACAGCATGAGAAGGTGTAGAATGTTGATGGCTCTACTATTTTAATCTTTTAAAGATACACAGACACATCTCACCCTTCACAAAATCAGAAACCTTGCCCACATTTCACGATTCTCTCAGCAATCAAGTATCTTCATCACAACAAACCTTCCTTATCCTCATGTCTACCTCAATGGTCAAGTAACATTTCTAGCAACCTTGATCTCTTAGTCAGTGACTATAGACTGAAGGGTTAAGATAGCTTTCGTGTGCATAGCTCTAGTGCATGGCATAGTAAAATGTTTATTGAACTCTTAGGTGTTTTTGTTATTTATTTGCTCTTACTATTTACTAGTTATTTAATATCAAAATATCCATTGAAAGGTGTAAGCCCTGTACATAACACTGAGTTAGGTACAATAGAAAAGAAAAACATGTCCTTTAGGAGTTTACAAAACATATACATGAATAAAATTAGAAACGAAAATGGAGAGATCACAACAGACAACACAGAAATACAAAGGATCATAAGAGACTACTATCAACAATTATATGCCAATAAAATGGACAACGTGGAAGAAATGGACAAATTCTTAGAAAAGTACAACTTTCCAAAACTCGACCAGGAAGAAATAGAAAATCTTAACAGACCCATCACAAGCACGGAAATTGAAACTGTAATCAAAAATCTTCCAGCAAACAAAAGCCCAGGTCCAGACGGCTTCACAGCTGAATTTTACCAAAAATTTAGAGAAGAGCTAACACCTATCCTGCTCAAACTCTTCCAGAAAATTGCAGAGGAAGGTAAACTTCCAAACTCATTCTATGAGGCCACCATCACCCTAATACCAAAACCTGACAAAGATCCCACAAAAAAAGAAAACTACAGGCCAATATCCCTGATGAACATAGATGCAAAAATCCTTAACAAAATTCTAGCAATCAGAATCCAACAACACATTAAAAAGATCATACACCATGACCAAGTGGGCTTTATCCCAGGGATGCAAGGATTCTTCAATATCCACAAATCAATCAATGTAATACACCACATTAACAAATTGAAAAATAAAAACCATATGATTATCTCAATAGATGCAGAGAAAGCCTTTGACAAAATTCAACATCCATTTATGATAAAAACTCTCCAGAAAGCAGGAATAGAAGGAACATACCTCAACATAATAAAAGCTATTTATGACAAACCCACAGCAAACATTATCCTCAATGGTGAAATTTGAAAGCATTTCCTCTAAAGTCAGGAACAAGACAAGGGTGCCCACTTTCACCATTACTATTCAACATAGTTTTGGAAGTTTTGGCCACAGCAATCAGAGCAGAAAAAGAAATAAAAGGAATCCAAATTGGAAAAGAAGAAGTAAAACTCTCACTGTTTGCAGATGACATGATCCTCTACATAGAAAACCCTAAAGACTCCACCAGAAAATTACTAGAAGTAATCAATGACTACAGTAAAGTTGCAGGATATAAAATCAACACACAGAAATCCCTTGCATTCCTATACACTAATAATGAGAAAACAGAAAGAGAAATTAAGGAAACAATTCCATTCACCATTGCAATGGAAAGAATAAAATACTTAGGAATATATCTACCTAAAGAAACTAAAGACCTATATATAGAAAACTATAAAACGCTGGTGAAAGAAATCAAAGAGGACACTAATAGATGGAGAAATATACCATGTTCATGGATTGGAAGAATCAATATGGTGAAAATGAGTATACTACCCAAAGCAATTTATAGATTCAATGCAATCCCTATCAAGCTACCAACAGTATTCTTCACAGAGCTAGAACAAATAATTTCACAATTTGTATGGAAATACAAAAAACCTCGAATAGCCAAAGCGATCTTGAGAAAGAAGAATGGAACTGGAGGAATCAACCTACCTGACTTCAGGCTCTACTACAAAGCCACAGTTATCAAGACAGTATGGTACTGGCACAAAGATAGAAATATAGATCAATGGAACAAAATAGAAAGCCCAGAGATAAATCCACGCACATATGGACACCTTATCTTTGACAAAAGAGGCAAGAATATACAATGGATTAAAGACAATCTCTTTAACAAGTGGTGCTGGGAAATCTGGTCAACCACTTGTAAAAGAATGAAACTAGAACACTTTCTAACACCATACACAAAAATAAACTCAAAATGGATTAAAGATCTAAACATAAGACCAGAAACTATAAAACTCCTCGAGGAGAACATAGGCAAAACACTCTCTGACATACATCACAGCAGGATCCTCTATGACCCACCTCCCAGAATACTGGAAATAAAAGGAAAAATAAACAAATGGGACCTAATTAACCTTAAAAGCTTCTGCACATCAAAGGAAACTATTAGCAAGGTGAAAAGACAGCCTTCAGAATGGGAGAAAATAATAGCAAATGAAGCAACTGACAAACAACTAATCTCAAAAATATACAAACAACTCCTACAGCTCAACTCCAGAAAAATAAATGACCCAATCAAAAAATGGGCCAAAGAACTAAATAGACATTTCTCCAAAGAAGACATACAGATGGCTAACAAACACATGAAAAGATGCTCAACATCACTCATTATCAGAGAAATGCAAATCAAAACCACTATGAGGTACCATTTCACACCAGTCAGAATGGCTGCGATCCAAAAGTCTACAAATAATAAATGCTGGAGAGGATGTGGAGAAAGGGGAACCCTCTTGCACTGTTGGTGGGAATGCAAACTGGTACAGCCACTATGGAGAACAGTGTGGAGATTCCTTAAAAAACTGGAAATAGAACTGCCTTATGATCCAGCAATCCCACTGCTGGGCATACACACTGAGGAAACCAGAAGGGAAAGAGACATGTGTACCCCAATGTTCATCGCAGCACTGTTTATAATAGCCAGGACATGGAAGCAACCTAGATGTCCATCAGCAGATGAATGGATAAGAAAGCAGTGGTACATATACACAATGGAGTATTACTCAGCCATTAAAAAGAATTCATTTGAATCCGTTCTAATGAGGTGGATGAAACTGGAGCCTATTATACAGAGTGAAGTAAGCCAGAAGGAAAAACACCAATACAGTATACTAATGCATATATATGGAATTTAGAAAGATAGTAACAATAACCTGGTGTAGAGACAGCAAAAGAGACACTGATGTATAGAACAGTCTTATGAACTCTGTGGGAGAGGGAGAGGGTGGGAAGATTTGGGAGAATGATGTTGAAACATGTAAAATATCATGTAAGAAACGAGTTGCCAGTCCAGGTTCGATGCACGATACTGGATGCTTGGGGCTAGTGCACTGGGACGACCCAGAGGGATGGTATGGGGAGGGAGGAGGGAGGAGGGTTCAGGATGGGGAACACATGTATACCTGTGGCGGATTCATTTTGATATTTGGCAAAACTAATACAATTATGTAAAGTTTTAAAAATAAAATAAAATTAAAAAAAAACATAAACATGTAAGACAGATAAGTAGCTATAGCAAGATATGATTAAATACTAAAATTAGTCATCTACATATTATCTGTATTTCTCAACACAAGTTATACATTGAAATTGCCTATGAAGCTTTGTAAAACTGTAGATGTCTATTACAGTTACAGATGTAGTCTCACCCACTGAGACTTTGATTAGGTCTGTCTGGTCTGTGTCTATATTTTTTAAATAGTCCCCAGGTGATTCACACTCGTTTCCAGGATATGAATCACTGTAACAAGTACTAAAGAACATAATTAAAAGAGATAACAGTGAGAACCAGAGTGGGGAGGAAAGTCTTATAGTATAATTGGAACTTGTTTGGAACCTTGAATCAGAGAAAGGATTTAGGTGGGCAGCAATGAAAAGAGGAGACCATTGTGATTGGGAAGGAGGCGTGGAAACCATTGTGAGCAAAGGGAGTTGGAAATCAAGTTGCTTCATATTTGTTGAGTGGCAAGCACATACTAGAAGAAGGATGCAGAGAGTCATGTCTGGAATGGTAACACTGGGCTGCATGATGGCGGAAAGAGAGTTTTAGTGACCAAAGGAAGCACACAGCAGGAAAGTATGCTTGGACCACAAGCCCGGAAAATAGTGTCTCTTGTTTTGTGCCCATAAAACAATTGTAGGTGGCTATCAAAATGGACTTGAATAAAGACTGAAACACAGAAATGCATCTGTTCTAAATTGAAGATTCTATTATTAAGACTCTAAAACAGATGCCTTTGTTTGGAGACCCAGACTCTGGGAACTGTTACTCCTGAGAGCTTTATTTAACAGTTGAGAGTTTTCCTGTCCTTCCCTAATTTCCAGATTGTCAAGTGACTTGTCCTCAGTGGCAACGTCTTTTGTCCTTCTGCTTCCTTTGAAGGGAGTAATAAGGAAGCTGGGTGGGGATGGGGATCAGGGTCTTTGAAAATAGAGTGGAAGTTCAAAAAGATGGACCAAAAAACATTAAATGAAAAATATTGTAAGTGCAGGATAAGGAGGTGGATATGCCTGATTCCTACAGGCTAACATGCAAAACAAGGTAATAATAATAATAATAAAAGAGGTAATTGTTGATGCTTTCCCAAATAGTCTTGTGAGACTGTTGATGGTACACACCAAATTCAGTAAGCTCACTCATGAGGCTGGAATAGGAAATGGCGACCCACTCCAGTGTCCTTGCCTGGAGAATCCTATGGAGAGAGGAGCCTGGTGGGCTATAGTCTGTGGGGGTCTCAAAGAGTTGGACACGATTGAGTGACTGAGCATGGGTGCATGCACTCACGAGGCACATTAAGGATGCTTGTGATGCATGAAGCACTTTCAGCAGCTCGTTTTGGGACAGATCAGAAAACCGCAGAAAAAGCAACTCTTCAGAACAACTTAAGGTATACAGATACTTTACTGATTTCTTCCATTTACAACTGGTCTGTTTTGTGACCCAGTTGAGGTCAAACAAAGAGAACCAAAACAATAACAAAGAGAAAAAAAAGAACAGTTAAAAAAAAAAAAAACTCCCAGAAAATTAGAAGGTAAGAACCCCAAGTCCCCAGAATCCTGAGACACATACTTGTGTCCTGTCTGCCTAACGATGGAGCAACTATTAGAGTGGTAAAAAATAACAGCGAGCAAGGCCTAAAGATTTTGCCCAGAGGCATGGCAGACAAAAGGAACAAGTTTCCCAGGAAAGCAAGATGATTCCAGTTTAACTCATCCAACGAAACTCTTCCAAGAATAAAGCCAGAAACCCTAACTACATCTTGGAGGGAGCTGGAGGCTGGCCCATCCTGGTGACGCCAGCTGCTGCCATGGGTGCCAATGCCAGAATTACTGTCTGCAGGCTTTGGCAAATTGCACTCCCATGACTGTTTGGGGCAAGCTGCAATCTACATTAATCTTAATTGTCTGGGTCCCCTGGTCAGATTCGACACTTTCTAGGCCCTCGTAGTAAGGATGTATTACAGAAGTTTTAGCCTGCCTCCTGCCATCCTTCTGCAGGCTACCAATTTCTACGGCCAGATTCACTGATTGCCTAAACTTCAGGCCTCAGTCCCCAGACAATGTGGTCTTGAGACAAGAAATACTAAAGCAGGCTTATACCTCCCTTCCCCCTGGCAGTGGCACCTCAGTACTGAGTCATTATCCCCATGAGGGCTGAGCCAGTTGACCTTGGTTCTCCCCATCTTACTTAAATCATCCTTACTCTTTATTAGCACTGCTGCTGCTGCTGCTGCTAAGTCGCTTCAGTCATGTCCGACTCTGTGTGACCCCATAGACGGCAGCCCACCAGGCTCCTCTGTCCCTGGGATCCCCATTATGCTTCCTCTGTCTCCCTGGTTTGGAATTCTTCCATTAAATAACAGCCTCTGTGTAATTATGTGTGCGTGCTTTGTCACTCAGTCGTGTCCCACTCTGTGACCCCATGGACTGTAGTATTCCAGGCTCGTCTGTCCACGGGATTTTTCCAGGCAAGGATACTGGAGTGGGTAGTCATTCCCTTCTCCAGGGGATCTTCCCAACCCAGGGATTGAACCCGGGTCTCCTGCATTGGCAGGCAGATTCTTTACCATCTGAGCCACCAGGAAAGTCCTGTGTAATTATACAGCACCTATCTATATATATTGGGTTAGCCAAAACGTTTATCTGGTCAAGGAATCCATTGTTTCATGAAGTTCTTGGTGAAAATACAAAATGTCAGTTCTACTTAAAGCCAAACCGAACTTTTTGGCCAATCCATCAGAAGCTTCTGTGTAGATGCAATGGGTTGAACTTTCTCACTTTGATTTTGATCTCAAAGTCTCCCGTCTTACTCTTAAAAGTAACATTCTCTCTAGTGGAGGTAGGCTCAGGGGAGGATTAAACTCTGAGTCTTAGCTCAGTGCTGGGGCCTGGATTCCTGTGGACAAAACTACCCGAGGCTGGCAGCCTGCCCTGACTTCCAAGAAATGCCTGTCCCAGATTCCCAGCGGGCCCTGCTCACCTTTTGGCATAATTCACCTCTTCAATTAGAGCACCTGGGGCTAGCAATTAAGCTGGACGGGAGTGTGGAATGATGAACTCCTTTCCCATGTGCCTCTCCTGATTCTCTTTCGTTAGCTGGGCCTCCCCTGCCCTGGTGGACAATGCCAAGTCTCAGTCCCTTTCCTGCCTATGCTGTCCTGCTGCCAACAAACCTCCACACCTGATAAATCCAGACAGGAGAGAAGCCCATAAGGGAAAGGAATGGTCAGTCTCAGCTGGTTGGAAGTGGAGTGGCAGGCAGGGTGGGTGCTAGGATCCTAACACCTTCCTTTCTTCTTTTTGGGGACTGGTTGATACAAGATACACATGTTGCTAAGTGAGGATCACACTATCAGTTCTATTCAGGACTTTCTGTAGCAGGTAGAATAGAGAATGTAGCAGGACATCCTGCCTCCAGACAGCTGAGTCTGTCCTGCAAGGGTAACATCCACCTGGTTTCAAGCCCAGAAGCTGAGAAAAGTTCAGCTTCCCTGCTTGGAGGTGGGTCTCACCAAGCAGCTGACCCACAGAGACCGGAAACACAGAACCTATTGCTCTGGCTCAGTGTTCAGTTCAGTCACTCAGTCGTGTCTGACTCTTTGCTAACTCATGGACTGCAGCCCACCAGGCTCCTCTGTCCATGGGATTCCCCAGGCAAGAATACTGGAGTGGGTTGCCATTTCCTCCTACAGGGGATCTTCCTGACTCAAGAATCAAGCCCAAGTCTCGTGCATTGGAGGTGAATTCTTCACCACTGCACCACCAGGGAAGCCCCCAACTGCTCTGGAGCAAATGCTAATTCAGGAGACAGGGGAGCATGTAGAAAGGGGACCTTGAACTTTTTAACATTGCCTAATAGAAACATGACCAATGATTGTCTCATCAGTGTCACCACTCACATAAGTCAGGCCTCCTTCTATCAAGTCCTGGGAATGATGTGAGGCCTGGAAATTCCCACCCAGTGCTTCTCCCATATGATGAAAATATCGGTGGCAGCACCTTCCCCATGGGTCAAATGACATGTAAACAATAGAAATAGCCCCATCTCCTAGACATTGTCTTCCTCCTGTGTGTCACTTTTAGCAGGGTGTGGCCAGGAAAATTTCCAGGTGTAGTGGCAGGTTGACTGACAACCTGCAGGCTCCTTTCCTTTTTAACTCCACCTTTCACAGGTCAAAGCCCCTGCATGGGTTGGTTCCTGGGTACTGGGCAGTCAAGGGACTCCTGATGGTGATGGAGTGGGAGCAGAATATTACAGTGACAAGCAGTGCCAGAAAATCAAGTTCTAGCAAATGTCTGATAAGCAAGCACTCTGCTTTGCTCTCAAATCCTTTTCTGTGAGGAAGCTTTCTTCTACACCCCATGGTGCATGATGCTCCATCCCTGAGACCAGAGAGAGGCCTGACCTAGGCTGAGCTTTTTGAGGAAAAGGTGACGTTGATGCTCTGAGGTTCAGAGAGCCATGGAGACAGGCTTATCAGCAGCCTCCGTATGTGGGTGGTGGAGTCCTTGGAAAAGAAGAATGTCCAGGTTGCCCTTTTCTTGGCAGCCACACACTAGAGACTATTCATGAGTTTCAGGGAAAGGCAATCTCCCACCCACTTGCACAGTAATTGGCTAACTTTCTGGAAACCACCAGCCAGCCTGGCTGAGATCAGGGGGGCGGGGCCACAGCAGGTAGAACTTACAGCCTCAGTGATAATTCCCTTAGGGTCATTGTTTTGATTCCTGGTGAAAATTCGAACTTCTCAAAAGTGATCTAGGCATTAGAAAACCTGACTAAGTTTTAACTCTTCCTGAAGTTATCTCATAGAATCATCCAAAACTTGCCTGGAATCTCTCATTCCTGGATATTAGAATAAGTCAGTTTCAGCTTTATGCAGTGGAGTGCTTCTGCCTCTATCCTATGATTTAATCCTAGAAATTCATCGTTATGCTTCAGTGTTTCCTCTCCTCTTTTGTTGCGGAAAGGGGGACCCCTTCCATTCCCGAAAGGGAGCTCTTGTCTAACACTCAGAAATGAATTATCCAAGGAGACAAACATGCTTACAAAGCAAGAGACTTTATTGGGAAGAGGTGCCCAGGTGGCGAGCAGGATTATAAGAGAACCTAGGAGAACTACCCTGCTTGGAGTCTTGGATTTTATGATGATGGGATTAGTTTCCAGGCTTTCTCTGGCCAGTCACTCTGGTTCAGGGTCATTCTTGCGCATGCATTGCTCAGCCAAGGCGGATGCCAGCAAGAAGGAATCTGGGAGGTGGAAGGACACAGGGGGTCTCCTTTTGACCTTCACCGAACACTTGCAGTTGGTGGTGGCTTATTAGTTCCTTGTTCCTTACTGGGCCCTCCTGTCATAAAATTGGTTATAGTAGTGCCTGGCCAGGGTAGGCAGTTTCAGTGTGTTTCCCCTAACATTTTGGTCCTTAAAATATGGCCCCTGAAACAGAAACACCAGTGTTCTATAAATGCAGTATCTCAGTCCCCACTCAAGATGTACAGAATCAGACATGCTGGGGTGGAGTTCTGCAGTCTGTGGTAATCAAGCTCTATAGGGGTTTTTGATGCATGCTAAGGTTGAGAAGAACTGTTCTAAGGTAAGAGATCCTTTTTGATTAACTCCTACTACTGATAAGCTGTTGGCTTCTGACATCCAGAAAGGAGCACTTTCAGACAAGTTTTGGGCCAGAGATGAAATCATGATTATCTTGTTTAATATTTAATCAACACCCCATTATTATTCAAATCATCTTTGGAGGCCACCCTGATCATTGAAATCTATGGCTGAAAAAGTCTCTGAAAATGTTCTTGTCACAAGTCCTTACAGTTATATTTTATCATCTTCACATATTCTGGATTCTAGAAAATAATTTGGTATCCTCAGCATGGTTCTCTTTGTCAAATAGCTCTCTATTGCTGTTTCTATAATAAGACCCACTGAGAGAGGCGTCAAATGCTTTGTTAACCATCTATTCTATTCACACTACTGAAACCCACATTGTCCACCAAAATTGGAATGATGTCAAAGAGCGTCATGGAGTTTTCTGAAAAGTTTCTTTGTTTCTCTTACCCATAGCTCACCTACTTATACCCTGTGAGCTCAGACCTATGAGCTTTGGGTACATTGTCTCACAAGTGAATTTAGATGAATGAAAGCATTGTTCGCTTCAGGCTCCATCTTTAGCATGTTATTTCCCATGTCAGAGACCTCCCATAACTTCACTGTATCTCCAGGAAAGAGATGGTGGTAAAAATCAGGCACGGAGCAGAAAACCATACCTGGTCCCAGAGTTTTGTCTACCATCCTGATTAAACCTTCTGGTTTCTGACTTGGCGTGACTCACAATTCCACTCCTTCTCCAAATGAGAAACAATGATTTGAGTGTTTCTGCATGCACTTCTGTTAGAAGCTCACTTCCCAATGCTGCCCATCTCTGTCTCCATGTCTCAAGACTAAACCTGACACATTTATGAGTGACCACACACATTTCACGAATCTATTTCAGCAAAATCCCATTCATCTAGCTCAGTGTGTCTCACACCTCAGTGTGCATTTGGATCACCTTAGGGAGGCAGCTGTTGTAGTTCAGTCGCTAAGTTGTAGCCCACTCTGTGACCCCATGGACCATAGCACGCCAGGCTTCCCTGTCCTTCACCATCTCCTGGAGCTCAAACTCCTGTCCACTGAGTAGGGGGGAGGAAGGCTTTATACAATACAAATTGTTGAGCTCCACCCTCAGGGCTTCAGATTGAGTGGATCTGGGGTGGGGCTCAAGAATTTGTATTTAAAAAGTTCATATGCTGATATTGCAACCACACTTTGAGAACTGCATTTATAGCATCTTACCTCTGGAAAGTTCTGGCACTGTGATCTATTGTTTGAATAAGAAAAGTTAATAAAAATCTCATCACTTTTCCATAGCTTTTGTTTGGTACTATGAACTGACCTAGCTGCAAGAAAACAACTCACTCTCTTGCCAAAAGTAAAACTCTTGGAGGCTGTTAAAACTACAGAGTACCCTTTAGAAACTGAGTGCTTCCTGTGATATTGACTGATAGACACCCAGATACACAAAACAGAATTATAGATCAGTCTCCTTTAAGATAGTTTGTTGTGGGAGATCAGAATTGCTCCCTGTGGGGCTTAAATTAGGTACAAAGCAATTAACTTTAAGCAACCAAAAAATTGGCTCTATAAAAATTCCATTTAAAATTAGCTCTTAACTATGAGCTCATTACCAGGTACCTTTACTATGTAAGAGATAAACAAGTCTCCAGAGATGGAAAGCACACACTCAATTTTTGAGTCACTTCCCCAAATATTGAAATCAATGAAGCCTGGCATCTGACCTTCCACAGCATCAGATATTTCTAAAGGCTTTCTGATTTTGAATTCAATACTGCACTTGGAAAGATAAATATTCCCATTCATGAAAGCAAATATACTTGGGTTTCAGTTTTGATAATGGTTCAGTTGTACAATATTAAATGTGTGGGATTTAATTCCATTTCTTTCTGAGAATTTTAAGTAAATTTCATTGAGAGTGAGTACATCACTTTGGCAGACTTTTAGTTTCACAAAGGATGGTTCTTTGCCTGACATGTGATAAGTACTTTATAAGTCTTTGTTAATCAGAACATTTCTTCTAAGGGATTCTTGCTCACAGTAGTAGGTATAATGGTCATCTGAGTTAAATTCACCCATTCCAGTCCATTCTAGTTCACTGATTTCTCAAATGTCAACGTTCACTCTTGACATCTCCTGTTTGACCACTTCCAATTTGCCTTGATTCGTGGACCTAACATTCCAGGTTCCTATGCCATATTGCTCTCAACAGCATTGGACTTTACTTCCATCACCAGTCACATCCTCAACTGGGTGTCGTTTCTGCTTTGGCTCCATCTCTTCATTCTTTCTGGAGTTATGTCTCCACTGATCTTCTAGCATATTGGGCATCTACTGACCTGGAGAGTTCATCTTTCAGTGTCGTATCTTTTTGTCTTTTCATACTGTTCATGGGGTTCTCAAGGCAAGAATACTGAAGTGGCTTGCCATACCCTTCTCCAGTGGACTACATTTTGTCAGAACTCTCCACCATGACCTGTCCATCTTCGGTGCCCCTACATGGCATGGCTCATAGTTTCATTGAGTTAGACAAGGCTATGGTCCATGTGATGAGATTGGTTAGTTTTCTGTGATTGTGGTTTTCATTATGTCTGCCTTCTGATGGATAAGGATAAGAGGCTTATGGAAGCTTCCTGATGGGGAGAAACTGACTAAGGGGGAAACTGGGTCTTATTCTGAAGGGTGGGGCCATGCTCAGTAAATCTTGAATCCAATTTTCTGTTTTTGGGTGGGGCTGTGTTCCCTCCCTGTTGTTTGACCTGAGGCTAAACTGTGGTGGAGGTAATGAAGATAATGGCAACTTCCTTCAAAAGATCCCATGCACCCACTGCTGCACTCTGCCCCCAAACCTGCAGCAGGCCACCGCCAACCCATGCCTCTGCTAGAGACTCCTGGACACTCATGGACAAGTCTGGGTCAATCTCTTATGGGGTCACTACTCCTTTCTCCTGGGTCCTGGTGTGCACAAAGTTCTGTTGGTGCCCTCCAAGAGTCTGTTTCCCAGTCCTGTGTAAGTTCTGGCTGCTCTCTGGTGGGGTTAATGGTGACCCCTTCGAAGAAGGCTTATGACATACCAAGGTCTGCTGCACCCAGAGCCCCTGCCCCTGTGGCAGGCCGCTGCTGACCCATACCTCCACAGGAGACACTCACACTCAGTTCTGTCTCAGTCTCTTCAGGGTCTTGCTGCACACAAAGTTTGTCTGAGCCCTCCGGGCATCTCTGGCAGGTATGGGGTTTGATTCTAAACGTGATTTTGCCCCTCCTACCATCTTGCTGGGGCTTCTCCTTTGCCCTTGGATGTGGGGTATCATTTTTTGGTGGAATCCAACATTCTCTTGTCAACAGTTGTTCAGCAATGAGTTGTAATTTTGGAGTTCTCACAGGAGAAGAGGAGTGCATGTCCTTCTATTCTGCCACTTACAAGTAGCCATCATAGTCAATGAAAGAGTTCAAAATGTACTACTTGGATGCAGTCTCAAAAATGACAGAATGAACTCTGTTCGTTTTCAATGCAAACCATTCAAAATCACAGTAATCCAAATCTATGTCCTGACCAGAAATGCTGAAAAAGCTGAAGTTGAACAGTTCTATGAAGACCTACAAGACCTCCTAGAACTAAAACCCCAAAAAGATATCCTTTTCATTATAGGGGACTGGAATGCAAAAGTAGGTCAAGAGATACCTGGAGTAACAGGCAAATTTGGTCTTGGAGTACAAAACAAAGAAGGGCAAAGGCTATCAGAATTTTTCCAAGAAAACACACTGGTCATAGCAAGCACCCTCTTCCAACAACACAAGAGAAGGCTCTACACATGCAGATTACCAGGTGGTCAATACAGAAATCAGAGTAATTATATTCTTTGCAGCCAAAGATGGAGAAGCTCTATACAGTCAGCAAAAATAAGGCCGGGAGCTCACTGTGGCTGAGATCATGAACTCTTTATTGGCAAATTCAGACTTAAATTGAAGAAAGTAGGGAAAACCACTAGATCATTCAGGTATGACCTAAATCAAATCCCTTATGATTATACAGTGAAAGTGAAAAAATAGATTCAAGGGATTAGATCTGATAGAGTGCTTGAAGGACTATGTACAGAGGTTCGTGACATTGTACAGGAGGCAGTGATCAAGACCATCCCCAAGAAAAAGAAATGCAAAAAGGCAAAATGGTTGTCTGAGGAGGCCTTATAAATAGCTGAGAAAAGAAGAGACGCTAAAGGCAAAGGAGAAAATGAAAGATATACCCATCTGAAAGCAGAGTTCCAAAGAATAGCAAGGAGAGAAAAGAAAGCCTTCCTTAGTGATCAATGAAAATAAATAGAGGAAAACAATAGAATAGGAAAGATTAGAAATCTCTTCAAGAAAATGAGAGATACCAAGGGAACATTTCATGTAAAGATGGGCACAATAAAGGACAGAAATGGTATCAACTTAACAGAAGCAGAAGATATTAAGAGGAAGTGGCAAGAATACACAAGAGAACTGTACAAAAAAGATCTTCATGACCCAGATAACCTCTACGGTATGATCGTTCACCTAGAGCCAGACATCCTGGAATGTGAAGTCAAGTGGGCCTTAAGAACCATCACTATGAACAAAGCTAGTGGAGGTGATGGAATTCCAGTTGAGCTATTTCAAATCCTAAAAGATGATGCTGTGAAAGTGCTGCACTAAATATGCCAGCAAATTTGGAAAACTCAGCAGTGGCCACAAGACTAGAAAAGATCAGTTTTCATTCCAATCCCAAAGAAAGGTAATGCCAAAGAATGTTCAAACTACTGCACAATTGCACTCATTTTACATGCTAGCAAAGTAATGCTCAAAATTTTCCAAGCCAGGTTTCAATAGTACATGAACCATGAACTTCCACATGTTCAAGATGGATTTAGGAAAAGGCAGAGGAAGAAGAGATCAAATTGCCAACATCCAATGAATCATCAAAAGAGCAAGAGAGTTCCAGAAAAACATCTACTTCTGCTTTATTGACTATGTGAAAGCCTTTGACTGTGTGGATCACAACAAACTGTTGAAAATTCTTCAAGAGATGGGAATTCCAGACCACCTGACCTGCCTCCTGAGAAATCTTTATGCAGGTTAAGAAGCAACAGAACTGGACATGGAATAACAGACTGGTTCTAAATTGGGAAAGGAATACGTCAAGGCTGTATATTGTCACCCTGCTTATTTAACTCATATGCAGAGTACATCATGTAAAATGTCAGGTTGGATGAAGCACAAGCTGGAATCAAGATTGCTGGGAGAAATATCAATCACCTCAGATATACAGATGACACCACCCCTATGGCAGAAAGTGAAGAAGAACTAAACAGTCTCCTGATGAAAGTGAAAGAAGAGAGTGAAAAAGTTGGCTTAAAACTTAACATTCAGAACACTAAGATCATGGCATCAGTCCCATTACTTCATGGCAAATATATGGGAAAATAATGGAAACAGTGAGAGACTTTATTTTGGGGGGCTTCAAAATCACTGCAGATGGTGATTGCAGCCATGAAATAAAAAGACGTTTGCTCCTTGGAAGAAAAACTATGACCAACCTAGACAGCATACTGAAAAAGCTGAGAGATTACTTTGCCAACAAAGTTCCGTCTAGTCAAGGCTATGGTTTTTTCAGTAGTTATGTATGGATGTGAAAGTTGGAGTATAAAGGAAGCTGAGCACCGAAGACTTGATGCTTTTGAACTGTGGTGTTGGAGAAGACTCTTGAGAGTCCCTTGAACTGCAAGGCGATCACAACAGTCAATCCTAAAGGAAATCAGTCCTGAAGACTGATGTTTGGCCACCTGATGAGAAGAACTTGCTCATTGGAAAAGACCATGATGCTGGGGAAGATTGAAGGCCAGAGGAGAAGGGGACAACAGAGGATGAGATGGTTGGATGGCATCACCAACTTGATGGACCTGAGTTTGAGTAAGCTCCGGAAGTTGGGGATGAACAGGGAAGCCTGGTGTGCTGAAGTCCATGGAGTCACAAAGAGTGACAAAGAGTCAGACACAACTTAGCAACTGAACTGAATCAGAACTTAGCAACTGAACTGAACTGAATCAGAAGGTTACCAGACCATTGCTGCAGTGCAATGGCAACCCACTCCAGCATTCTTGCCTGGAAAATTCCATGGACAGAGGAGCCTGGCAGAATATAGTCCATGGGTTTGCAATTAGCCAGACATGACTGAGGGACTCAGCATACACACAGCAGACCATTGATTCATTTATTATTATTTAATAAATTAATGAAGTTTATTGTTTGATACATGATTATAAAATCACTTGGAGGCCATTGTCTACAAACCCCTCCTTTGTGTGAGAACAAGAGAAGTGGCACATCTTTGCAGAGGTTCATTGACCACTCAGTTTTCCTCTATAAAAAAAAACAACACAACATTTGTCCTTTTTTTTTTCTTTTTTCTATTCATCCTTTCTTACTGGTTTGAGGATGGTCTTTGTAGGTTCTGAATACAATACAACTCTTTTTTGGGTTGTATGTATTGCCAATATCTCTCCCATTCTTTGGTTCAGTTTTTCAATTATAGCACAGTCTTGACTAACAGTCATTTCTCCGGTTTTCTCAGTAGAATCTGGGTCCCCTAAAAATAATAATTCTTTCTTTTCCCATAGTCATTCCTGTTATTTTTCTTTCAAGCCTTATTGCACTGGCAACAGCCTTCAGAGCAATTACAATAATGATGATATGTATAATCATTTTGTTTTAATCTTGATATGTTGAGTACATGTTAATCAGATGAATCAGTATTATTGTTTCTGGAGAAGACTGGATCAGATTTTGTGTGCCTCACTTTGTTATGTTAGTAATTAATCCTTTCAACTTGAGGTTTGTCTATTTGTAGCAAAAGACAGTTTTGCATTTTCTACTATACCCAATGCATTTGCAATTGCATAAATATAGGATCTGTGTTTTTTTTTTTTTTTTCCTGCATTGTGTGCTTATTTTTATGCTCAGTAGTGAGGCTTCAGTGGTAAGAAAATGGACTTTTAAAAGAAATACATTCTTGTAAATCATGAATGAATAGATAAATGAATTCAAACATGTAAGATAAATGACAAGAGGGTCTCAAAACAGAGTACAGGGTATCACACTTAGAAGAAGTCCTATAGGGTTGAGGTTCATATGGAAGAATAATTGTACAACCCAGTAAGTGCTATACACTAGGGATACAGTGGAAAGTGATTATTTGTATTAGTAGCAAGCACCATCATAATACTGTCAAATCTCTGTGAGAAATTTCTAGCTGCTAGATACTTTTTAAAACTCTCAACTGCTCAATGGATTCAACTGTGAGAAAAGTTGGGATCAGGGCACTTATTTTTTCGAATGAGATGAGAGCTCCAAAGCTACTTGAGTCTGAGCACCATCCACTCATCCTCATAATTTTTATAACAACTACATAATGAATGACTTAGAGTAAGTGCTTGATAAATGTTTAGAAATTGAAATAATTGAAGTAGAACATATTTTGAAGAATCCTGGTCTCAAAAATGATTTCCCTCAAACAACAGTAACAACGAGAATCATATTGCTTCCCCACAAAGATGAGAGAGGGTTTGCCAAGAGATGCAACATAGTATCTGTGTTTCCAGAGCATCACTTGGCATGGAAGGTGTGAAGAAGGGATAAAGGAATTCAAGTTGTAACTCCCCAAAATGTATTTTGTGAAACACAAACTTGAAAAATAGACATTGCTGCTCTCCTTGTAGGGCAGATGGGAAAGGATTTTCTTAAAGTTTTGAAAGGTCACTTCATTACAGCCTGACTGATTCTTTTTAAAACATTTTTTTTTTGAAAGATTTCTTTTTATGAGGACCATTTTTAACAACTTTTTTGAATTTTTTGTAATATTGCTTCAGTTTTATATTTTGATTTTTTGGTCATGAGGCATGTGGATCTCAGCTCCATGACCAGGGATCAAACCCTCGCCTCCTGCATTGGAAAGTGAAGTCCTAACCACTGGACCACCAGGGAAGTCCCCAGTGTGATTAACTATTGGATATCAAATGATGTGTGTGTGTGTTAGTTGCTCAGTCGTTTCTGACTCAGTCATTTGTGACTCCATGGACTGTAGCCCACCAGGCTCCTCTTTACATGGAATTCTCCAGGCAAGAATACTGGAGTGGGTTGCCATTTCCTTCTCCAGAATAGCAAAAGATATCAGCAATGAATTGTGAAATCTCTATCTGGAGAGCATTACCAACCTAAAAGTATCAGTGAACACTGATAACTTTGGACTTAATCTGGTAGGGGTCAATTCTGGAAAGACACAACATACTTGATACATCTATCAAGTCTCTCAATCTGCACTGTCTTATCCACACCTTTCCTGGAACACACAGGAGAGTTCGTGAGGATTTGACCACTTCATAAATCTTTTCCCCTGGACATTTTCCCCTCCAAGTGCCCCAGAATACTCTTTGAGTTGGCTTCCTCTGTCCTTTGTCTCTGCTTCTACACTAAAGTTAATACTGATGAGTTTTAATTGAAGGATAATTGTTTTACAGAGCTTTGCTGTTTTCTGTCAAACCTCAGCAGTCAGCCATAAGTATATATATATCTCCTCCCTTTTGAACCTCCCTCCCATCTCCCTCCCTATCCCACTCTTCTAGGCTGATACAGAGCCCCCGTCTGAGTTTCCTGAACCATACAGCAAATTCCTGATGGCTGTTTATTTTGCATATGGTGATGTAAGTTTCCATGTTACACTTTTCATACCTCTCACCCTTTCCTCACCTCTCCCTCATGTCCTTAAGTTTGTTTTTTATGTCTGTTTCTCCATTGTTTCCCTGAAAATAAATTCTTCAGTACCATTTTTCTAGATTCCATACATATGTGTTAGAATATATTTATCTTTCTTTTTCTGACTTACTTCACTCTGGGCAATAGGTTCTAGGTTTATCCACCTCATTAGAACTGACTCAACTGTGTTCCTTTTTATGGCTGAGTAATATTCCATTGTGCATATGTACCCCAACTTCTTAATCCATTCATCAGTCAGTGGACATCTAGGTTGCTTCCATGTTCTAGCTACTGTGAATAGTGCTGTAATGAACAATGGGACACATGTGTCTTTTTCAATTTTGGTTTCTTCAGGGTATATGCCTAGGAGTGGGATTGCTGGGTCATATGGTGGTTTTATTCCTAGTTTTTTAAGGAATCTCCATACCATCTTCTATAGTGGCTGTATCAATTTATATTCCCACCAACACTGCAAGAGGGTTCCCTTTTCTCCACACTGTCTCCAGTATTTATTGTTTGTAGACTTTTAATGATGGCCATTCTGACCAGTGTGAGGTGATATCTCATTGTAGTTTTGATTTGCATTTCTCTAATAATGAGAGATGTTGAGCATCTTTTCATGTGTTTGTTAGTGATCTGTACATCTTCTTTGAAGAAATGTCTGTTTAGATCTTTTTTCCACCTTTTGATTGGGTTGTTTGTCTTTCTGGTATTGAGTTGTATGAGCTGCTTGTATATTTTGGAAATTAATCCTTAGTCAGTTGTTTCATTTGCTATTATTTTCTCCCATTCTGAGAGTTGTCTTTTCACCTTGCTTATAGTTTCCTTTGCTGTGCAAAAGCTTTTAGGTTTTATAAGGTCCCACTTACTTACTTTTGTTTTTATTTCCATTACTCTAGGAGGTGGGTCATAGAGGATCTTGCTTTGATTTATGTTACTGAGTGTTCTGCCTATGTTTTCCTCTAAGAGTTTTATAATTTCTGGTCTAATTTACCTAATTTACATTTAGGTCTTTAATCCATTTTGAGTTTATCTTTGTGTGTGGTGTTAGGAAGTGTTCTAATTTCATTCTTTTACATGTAGCTGTCTCGTTTTCCAAGCATCATTTATTGAAGAGAATGCCTTTGCACCCATTATATAGTCGTATCTCCTTTGTCAAAAATAAGGAACCCAGAGGTGCATGTGTTTATTTCTGGGCTTTCTATCTTGTTCCATTGGTCTATGTTTCTGTTTTTGTAGCAGTACCATACTGTCTTGACGACTGTAGCTTTGTAAATATAATCTGAAGTCAAGAAGGTTGATTCCTCCAGCTCCATTCTTCTTTCTCAAGACTGCTTTGGCTATTCAAGGTCTTTTATATTTCCATATGAACTGTGAAATGTTTTGTTCTAGTTCTGTGAAAAATGCCATTGGTAATTTGATAGGGATCACATTGAATCTATAGATTGCATTTGGTAGTATAGTCATTTCCACAATACTGATTTTTCCTACCCAGGAACATGGAATATGTCTACATCTGTTTATTTTGTCTTTGATTTCTTTCATTAGTGTCCTATAATTTTCTGTGTACAGTTCATCTCCTTAGGTAAGTTTATTCCTAGATACTTGATTCATTTTGTTGCAATGGTGAATGGGATTGATTCCTAAATTTCTCTTTCTGATTTTTCCTTGTTAGTATATAGAAATGCAAGTGATTTCTGTATATTGACTATGTATCCTGCAACTTTGCTAAATTCACTGATTAGCTTTAGTAATTTTCTGATACTATCTTTTGGGTTTTCTATGTACAATATCATGTCATCTGCAGTGAGAGATTTACTTCTTTTTTTCTGATCTAGATCCCTTTTATTTTTTTATTTCTTCTCTGATTTCTGTATCTAGGACTTCCAGAACTATGTTGAATAATAGTGGTGAAAGTGGACACCCTTGTCTTGTTCCTGATCTTAGGGGGAATGCTTTCAGTTTTTACCATGGGGTATAATGTTTGCTGTAAGTTTATTGTATATGGCCTTTACTATGTTGAGGTAGGTTCCTTTTATGCCCATTTTTTGAAGAGTTTTTAATCATAAGTGGGTGCTAAATTGTGTCAAAGGCTTCTATTGAGATGATCATATGATTTCTATCTTTCAATTTGTTAATATGGTGTATCACATTGATTGATTTGCATATATTGAAGAATCCTTGCATCCCTGGAATAAACCCAACTTGATCATGATGTATGAGCTTTTTGAGATGTTGCTAAATTCTGTTTGCTAAAATTTTGTTGAGGATTTTTGCATCTATGTTCATCAGTGATATTGACCTGTAGTCAATATCAATCTTCCTGTCTGGTTTTGGCATCAGGGTGATGTTGGCCTCCTAAAATAAGTTTGGGAGTGTTCCTTCCTCTGCAATTTTTTGAAAGAGTTTTAGAAGGATAGGCATTAGCTCGTCTCTAAATGTTTGATGTAATTCTTCTGTGAAGCCATCTGGTCCTGGGCTTTTGTTTTTGGGGAGATTTTTAATCACAGCTTTAATTTCAGTGCTTGTAATTGAGTTGTACAAAATTTCTATTTCTTCCTGGTTCAGTCTTGGAAGATTGAACTTTTCTAAGAATCTGTCCATTTCTTCCAGGTTATCTATTTTATTGCCATATAGTTGCTCATAATAGTCTCTTATAATCCTTTGTATTTCTGCATTGTCTGTTGTAATCTCTCCTTTTTCATTTCTAATTTTGTTGACTTGATTTTTCTCTCTTTTTTTCTTGATGAGTCTGGC
Source organism: Bos grunniens (assembly GCF_055505025.1). Lineage (NCBI taxonomy): Eukaryota > Metazoa > Chordata > Mammalia > Artiodactyla > Bovidae > Bos > Bos grunniens. Next base: position 55,772,729 of record NC_141180.1, read on the forward strand.
TAAAGGTTTGTCCATTTTGTTTACCTTCTCAAAGAAAGAGCTTTTAGTTTTATTAATCTTTAATATTGTTTCTTTCATTTCCTTTTCATTTATTTCCACTCAGATCTTTATGATTTCTTTCCTTCCACTAATTTTGGTTTTTGTTGTTGTTGTTCTTATTTTTCCTGTTGTTTTAGGTGTAAAGTTCAGTTCAGTTCAGTTCAGTCACTCAGTCGTGTCCGACTCTTTGCGATCCCATGAACTGCAGCACGCCAGGCCTCCCTGTCCATCACCAACTCCCAGAGTTCACTCAAACTCACGTCCATCAAGTCGGTGATGCCATCCAGCCATCTCATCCTCTGTCGTCCCCTTCTTCTCCTGCCCCAATCCCTCCCAGCATCAGTCTTTTCCAATGAGTCAACTCTTCACATGAGTTGGCCAAAATACTGGAGTTTCAGCTTTAGCATCATTCCTTCCAGAGAACACCTAGGACTGATTTCCTTTAGAATGGACTGTTTGGATCTCTTTGAAGTCCAAGGGACTCTCAAGAGTCTTCTCCAACACCACAGTTCAAAAGCATCAATTCTTCGGCGCTCAGCCTTCTTCACAGTCCAACTCTCACATCCATACATGACCACGGAAAAACCATAGCCTTGACTAAATGGACGTTTGTTGGCAAAGTAATGTCTCTGCTTTTGAATATGCTATCTAGGTTGGTCATAACTTTCCTTCCAAGAAGTAAGCGTCTTTTAATTTCATGGCTGAAATCACCATCTGCAGTGATTTTGGAGCCCCCCCAAAATAAAATCTGACACTGTTTCCACTGGTTCCCCATCTATTTCCCATGAAGTGATGGGACCGGATGCCATGATCTTTGATTTCTGAATGTTGAGCTTTAAGCCAACTTTTTCACTCTCCTCTTTCACTTTCATCAAGAGGCTTTTTAGTTCCTCTTCACTTTCTGCCATAAGGGTGGTATCATCTGCATATCTGAGGTTATTGATATTTCTCCTGGCAATCTTGATTCCAGCTTGTGCTTCTTCCAGCCCAGCGTTTCTCATGATGTACTCTGCATATAAGTTAAATAAGCAGAGTGACAATATACAGCCTTGATGTACTCCCTTTCCTATTTGGAGCCATTCTGTTGTTCCATGTCCGGTTCTAACTGTTGCTTCCTGACCTGCATATGGGTTTCTCAAGAGGCAGGTCAGGTGGTCTGGTATTCACATTTCTTGAAGGATTTTCCACAGTTTGTTGTGATCCACAAGTCAAAGGCTTTGGCATAGTCAATAAAGCAGAAGTAGATGATTTTCTGGAACTCTGTTGCTTTTTCAATGATCCAGTGGGTGTTAGCAATTTGATCTCTGGTTCCTCTGCCTTTTCTAAAACCAGCTTGAACATCTGGAAGTTCACGGTTCACGTATTGCTGAAGAGGTTGTCTATTCAATGGTTTTCTTGTTTCTTGAGGTAGGATTGCATTGCTATAAACTTCCTTGTTAGAACTGCTTTTGTTGCATCCCATAGGTTTTGATTTGTCATGTTTTCACTGTCATTTGTTTCTAGAAATTTTTTGATTTTCCTTTGATTTCTTCCATAACCTGTTGGTTATATAGAAATGTCTGGTTTAATCTCCACTTGTTTGTGTTTCTTTTTTTTTTTAATTTTATTTTATTTTTAAACTTTACATAATTGTATTAGTTTTGCCAAATATCAAAATGAATCCATCACAGGTATACATGTGCTCCCCATCCTGAACCCTCCTCCCTCCTCCCTCCCCATACCATACCTCTGGGTTGTCCAGTGCACTAGCCCCAAGCATCCAGTATCGTGCATTGAACCTGGACTGGCATCTCGTTTCATTCATGATATTTTACATGTTTCAATGCCATTCTCCCAAATCTTCCCACCCTCTCCCTCTCCCACAGAGTCCATAAGACTGTTCCATACATCAGTGTCTCTTTTGCTGTCTCGTACACAGGGTTATTGTTATCAACTTTCTAAATTCCATATATATGCGTTAGTATACTGTATTGGTGTTTTTCCTTCTGGCTTACTTCACTCTGTATAATAGGCTCCAGTTTCATCCACCTCATTAGAACTGATTCAAATGTATTCTTTTTAATGGCTGAGTAATACTCCATTGTGTATATGTACCACAGCTTTCTTATCCATTCATCTACTGATGGACATCTAGGTTGCTTCCATGTCCTGGCTATTATAAACAGTGCTGTGATGAACATTGGGGTACACGTGTCTCTTTCCCTTCTGGTTTCCTCAGTGTGTATGCCCAGCAGTGGGATTGCTGGATCATAAGGCAGTTCTATTTCCAATTTTTTAAGGAATCTCCACACTGTTCTCCATAGTGGCTGTACCAGTTTGCATTCCCACCAACAGTGTAAGAGGGTTCCCTTTTCTCCACACCCTCTCCAACATTTATTATTTATAGACTTTTGGATCACAGCCATTCTGACTGGTGTGAAATGGTACCTCATAGTGGTCTTGACTTGTATTTCTCTGATAATGAGTGATGTTGAGCATCTTTTCATGTGTTTGTTAGCCATCTGTATGTCTTCTTTGGAGAAATGTCTATTTAGTTCTTTGGCCCATTTTTTGATTGGGTCATTTATTTTTCTGGAGTTGAGCTGTAGGAGTTGTTTGTATATTTTTGAGATTAGTTGTTTGTCAGTTGCTTCATTTGTTATTATTTTCTCCCATTCTGAAGGCTGTCTTTTCACCTTGCTGATAGTTTCCTTTGTTGTGCAGAAGCTTTTAAGGTTAATTAGGTCCCATTTGTTTATTTTTCCTTTTATTTCCAGTATTCTGGGAGGTGGGTCATAGAGGATCCTGCTGTGATGTATGTCAGAGAGTGTTTTGCCTATGTTCTCCTCTAGGAGTTTTATAGTTTCTGGTCTTATGTTTAGATCTTTAATCCATTTTGAGTTTATTTTTGTGTATGGTGTTAGAAAGTGTTCTAGTTTCATTCTTTTACAAGTGGTTGACCAGATTTCCCAGCACCACTTGTTAAAGAGATTGTCTTTAATCCATTGTATATTCTTGCCTCCTTTGTCAAAGATAAGGTCTCCATAGGTGTGTGGATTTATCTCTGGGCTTTCTATTTTGTTCCATTGATCTATATTTCTGTCTTTGTGCCAGTACCATACTGTCTTGATAACTGTGGCTTTGTAGTAGAGCCTGAAGTCAGGTAGGTTGATTCCTCCAGTCCCATTCTTCTTTCTCAAGATTGCTTTGGCTATTCGAGGTTTTTTGTATTTCCATACAAATTGTGAAATTATTTGTTCTAGCTCTGTGAAGAATACCGTTGGTAGCTTGATAGGGATGGCATTGAATCTATAAATTGCTTTGGGTAGTATACTCATTTTCACTGTATTGATTCTTCCAATCCATGAACATGGTATATTTCTCCATCTATTAGTGTCCTCTTTGATTTCTTTCACCAGTGTTTTATAGTTTTCTATATATAGGTCTTTAGTTTCTTTAGGTAGATATATTCCTAAGTATTTTATTCTTTCCATTGCAATGGTGAATGGAATTGTTTCCTTAATTTCTCTTTCTGTTTTCTCATTATTAGTGTATAGGAATGCAAGGGATTTCTGTGTGTTGATTTTATATCCTGCAACTTTACTATAGTCATTGATTAGTTCTAGTAATTTTCTGGTGGAGTCTTTAGGGTTTTCTATGTAGAGGATCATGTCATCTGCAAATACTGAGAGTTTTACTTGTTCTTTTCCAATTTGGATTCCTTTTATTTCTTTTTCTGCTCTGATTGCTGTGGCCAAAACTTCCAAAACTATGTTGAATAGTAATGGTGAAAGTGGGCACCCTTGTCTTGTTCCTGACTTTAGAGGAAATGCTTTCAATTTTTCACCATTGAGGATAATGTTTGCTGTGGGTTTGTCATAAATAGCTTTTATTATGTTGAGGTATGTTCCTTCTATTCCTGCTTTCTGGAGAGATTTTATCATAAATGGGTGTTGAATTTTGTCAAAGGCTTTCTCTGCATCTATTGAGATAATCATATGGTTTTTATTTTTCAATTTGTTAATGTGGTGTATTACATTGATTGATTTGCGGATATTGAAGAATCCTTGCATCCCTGGGATAAAGCCCACTTGGTCATGGTGTATGATCTTTTTAATGTGTTGTTGGATTCTGATTGCTAGAATTTTGTTAAGGATTTTTGCATCTATGTTCATCAGTGATATTGGCCTGTAGTTTTCTTTTTTTGTGGGATCTTTGTCAGGTTTTGGTTTTAGGGTGATGGTGGCCTCATAGAATGAGTTTGGAAGTTTACCTTCCTCTGCAATTTTCTGGAAGAGTTTGAGCAGGATAGGTGTCAGCTCTTCTCTAAATTTTTGGTAGAATTCAGCTGTGAAGCCATCTGGACCTGGGCTTTTGTTTGCTGGAAGATTTTTGATTACAGTTTCAATTTCCGTGCTTGTGATAGGTCTGTTAAGATTTTATCTTCCTGGTCGAGTTTTGGAAAGTTGTACTTTTCTAAGAATTTGTCCATTTCTTCCACGTTGTCCATTTTATTGGCATATAATTGCTGATAGTAGTCTCTTACGATCCTTTGTATTTCTGTGTTGTCTGTTGTGATCTCTCCGTTTTCATTTCTAATTTTATTGATTTGATTTTTCTCCCTTTGTTTCTTGATGAGTCTGGCTAATGGTTTGTGAATTTTATTTATCCTTTCAAAGAACCAGCTTTTGGTTTTGTTGATTTTTGCTATGGTCTCTTTTGTTTCTTTTGCATTTTTTTCTGCTCTAATTTTTAAGATTTCTTTCCTTCTACTAACCCTGGGGTTCTTCATTTCTTCCTTTTCTAGTTGCTTTAGGTGTAGAGTTAGGTTATTTATTTGACTTTTTTCTTGTTTCTTGAGGTGTGCCTGTATTGCTATGAACTTTCCCCTTAGGACTGCTTTTACAGTGTCCCACAGGTTTTGGGTTGTTGTGTTTTCATTTTCATTTGTTTCTATGCAAATTTTGATTTCTTTTTTGATTTCTTCTGTGATTTGTTGGTTATTCAGCAGGGTGTTGTTCATCCTCCATATGTTGGAATTTTTAATAGTTTTTCTCCTGTAATTGAGATCTAATCTTACTGCATTGTGGTCAGAAAAGATGCTTGGAATGATTTCTATTTTTTTGAATTTACCAAGGCTAGCTTTATGGCCCAGGATGTGATCTATCCTGGAGAAGGTTCCATGTGCGCTTGAGAAAAAGGTGAAATTCATTGTTTTGGGATGAAATGTCCTATAGATATCAATTAGGTCTAACTGGTCTATTGTATCATTTAAAGTTTGTGTTTCCTTGTTAATTTTCTGTTTAGTTGATCTATCCATAGGTGTGAGTGGGGTATTAAAGTCTCCCACTATTATTGTGTTATTGTTAATTTCTCCTTTCATACTTGTTGGCATTTGTCTTACATATTGCGGCGCTCCCGTGTTGGGTGCATATATATTTATAATTGTTATATCTTCTTCTTGGATTGATGCTTTGATCATTATGTAGTGACCTTCTTTGTCTCTTTTCACAGCCTTTGTTTTAAAGTCTATTTTATCTGATATGAGTATTGCTACTCCTGCTTTCTTTTGGTCCCTATTTGCATGGAAAATCTTTTTCCAGCCCTTCACTTTCAGTCTGTATGTGTCCCCTGTTTTGAGGTGGGTCTCTTGTAGACAACATATGTAGGGGTCTTGTTTTTGTATCCATTCAGCCAGTCTTTGTCTTTTGGTTGGGGCATTCAACCCATTTACGTTTAAGGTAATTACTGATAAGTATGATCCTGTTGCCATTTACTTTATTGTTTGGGGTTCGAACTTATACACCGTTTTTGTGTTTCCTGTCTAGAGAATATCCTTTAGTATTTGTTGGAGAGCTGGTTTGGTGGTGCTGAATTCTCTCAACTTTTGCTTGTCTGAAAAGCTTTTGATTTCTCCTTCATACTTGAATGAAATCCTTGCTGGGTACAATAATCTGGGCTGTAGGTTATTTTCTTTCATCATTTTAAGTATGTCTTGTCATTCCCTCCTGGCTTGAAGAGTTTCTATTGAAAGATCAGCTGTTATCCTAATGGGAATTCCCTTGTGTGTTATTTGTTGTTTTTCCCTTGCTGCTTTTAATATTTGTTCTTTGTGTTTGATCTTTGTTAATTTGATTAATATGTGTCTTGGGGTGTTTTGCCTTGGGTTTATCCTGTTTGGGACTCTCTGGGTTTCTTGGACTTGGGTGATTATTTCCTTCCCCATTTTAGGGAAGTTTTCAACTATTATCTCCTCAAGTATTTTCTCATGGTCTTTCTTTTTGTCTTCTTCTTCTGGAACCCCTATGATTCGAATGTTGTAGCGTTTAATATTGTCCTGGAGGTCTCTGAGATTGTCCTCATTTCTTTTAATTCGTTTTTCTTTTGTCCTCTCTGATTCATTTATTTCTACCATTCTATCTTCTAATTCACTAATCCTATCTTCTGCCTCTGTTATTCTACTATTTGTTGCCTCCAGGGTGTTTTTAATTTCATTTATTGCATTATTCATTATATATTGACTTTTTTATTTCTTCTAGGTCCTTGTTAAACCTTTCTTGCATCTTCTCAATCCTTGTCTCCAGGCTATTTATCTGTGATTCCATTTTAATTTCAAGATTTTGGGTCAATTTCACTATCATTATTCGAAATTCTTTATCAGGTAGATTCCCTATCTCTTCCTCTTTTGTTTGGTTTGGTGGGCATTTATCCTGTTCCTTTATCTGCTGGGTATTCCTCTGTCTCTTCATCTTATTTAAATTGCTGATTTTGGGGTGTCCTTTCTATATTCTGGCAGTTTGTGGAGTTCTCTTTATTGTGGCTTTTCCTCGCTCTGTGTGGGTTTGTACAGGTGGCTTGTCAAGATTTCCTGGTTAGGGAAGCTTATGTCAGTGTTCTGGTGGGTGGAGCTGTATTTCTTCTCTTTGGAGTGCAATGAAATGTCAGTAATGAGTTATGTCTATGTTTTTGGGGTGACTTTGGGCAGCTTGTATCTTGAAGCTCAGGGCTGTGCTCCTTTGTTGCTGGAGAATTTGCTTGGTATGTCCTGCCCTGGAACTTGTTGGCCCTTGTGTGATGCTTGGTTTCAGTGTCGGTATGGAGGCATTTGGTGAGCTCCTGTCAATTAATGTTCCTTGGAGTCAGGAGTTCCCTGGAGTCAGGGTTTGGACTTAAGCCTCCTGCTTCCAGTTATCAGTCTTATTTTTACAGTAGTTTCAAAACTTCTCCTTCTATACAGCACCATTGATAAAACATCTACGTTAAAGATGAAAAGTTTCTCTACTGTGAGGGTCACTCAGAGAGGTTCACAGCGTTACATGGAGAAGAGAAGAGGGAGGAGGGAGTTAGAGGTGACCCAAATGAGATGAGGTGGAATCAAGAGTGGAGAGAGTGGGGTAGCCAGTAGTCACTTCCTTATGTGCACTCCACAACTGGACCACTCAGAGATGTTCACGGAGTTATACAGAGAAGAGAAGAAGGAGGAAGGAGACAGAGGTGGCCAGAGGGATAAAAGAGGGGAATGAAAAGGAGGGAGACAGATCCAGCCAGTAATCATTTCCCTAAGTGTTCTCCACCATCTGTAACACACATAAACTCACAGAGTTGGGTAGAGTAGAGAGGGGTTAGGGAGGAGACACAGGAAACCTGGTGGAGAAAAAGGAGAGTCCAAAGGGAGAGAGAGCAGTCAAGCCAGTAATCTTGCTCTCTAGTGAAAAATGGGTCCTGAAGATTGGGTTCTTAAAGGTACAAAATTGGTAACAAATACATAAAAGCAAAAATTAAAAATCTAGAGTAGAGTTTGGAATTTCAAAAATATGATGTTAAAGAAAAGAAGAAGGAAAAGAAAGAGAGAAAAAACGAACAAAGAAAAACAAACAAGGTCGCGAAAATTATAAAGAAAATACAGGTACAAAATTGATAACTAATACCAAAAAGCAAAAATTAAAAATCTAGAGTAGAGTTTGGAATTTCAAAAATACAATGTTAAAAAAAAAGGAAGAAGAAACATAAAGAGAGAAAACAAACAAACAAAAACAATGTTGCAAAAATTATAAAGAAAATACAGGTACAAATTTGATATCAAATACAAAAAAGCATAAATTAAAAATCTAGAGTAGAGTTTGGAATATCAGATATACAGTGTTATATAAAAGAAGAAGAGAATGAAACAGAAAAAAAAAAAGTCACAGAAATTATATAAAAAAAACTGTAGGTACAAAATTGATAACATATACCAAAAAGCTAAAATTAAAAAACTAGAGTTTGGAATTTCAAAAATACAATGTTAAAGAAAAGAAGAAGGAAAAAAAAAAAAAAAAACAAGGTCAAAAAATTATAAAATATATATATATGAAGTTTGCTGAAGAAGAAAAAAATAGGGTCTTTTTTTTTTTTTGCAAAGTAATAGGTTATAAAAGTGAAAATTAAAGGAACAATAGAGGACTTAAAAAATTTTTTTTAATTAAAAAGAAAGAAAGAATGATCGTAAAAATAGTAAAAATATATCTAGGACTTTCTCTGGTTTTGTTGTATTGTGGGTTCAGTTCATTTTTGGCTAGTTCCTTGGTCCGTCTTATATTTCTCAAGATGTATAGGCCCCTTCCTATGTAGTCTGTAGTAACCACGGGGTTTTAATCTATTGCCGGTAGCTTCCAAGGCGTTTCCCTCTGTTATAACTTCTTCTGTTTGCTGGTCTCTTCAGTGTCTGGCTTCTGCCCTGACACAAAGGGGATGGTGGGGGAAACTTTTTTTTTCTTTTTTTTAGGCTCACTTGTTCAGTTGCGCTGTGGGGAGGGAGGGAGGGATGCTGCAAACAAATAACACTGGCGTGCGCTTGCAGTGCCTCAGCCACACTGGGTCTGCCCCCACTCACGGCGTGTGTAGCCTCCCTGCCCACACTGCTCGGGCTCTAGGTTGTTCCGCCGAGAACAATCCGAGGCCAGCCCTGGGCTGCATGTACCTCCCAGGTCCAAGCTGCTCAGGTTCAGGCACTCGGGTAGTCCTCAGAGTCGCAGACTCAGTTGGGCCTGCATTTTGTGCTCTTCCCAGGTCCGAGCAGCTCAGGTGATGAGGTGTTTGGCAAACGCCAATGCTGCGACTTATCGCCTCCCCGCCACTCGGTTATCTGGGTGTAAAACCAGCGCACCTTCTCAGGCAAATGTTGACAGTCCAGATCCCCAAAAAGTTTTAGTTAGCAAAGAAGCCTGCTTACAGTTTTATAGATAATGTCCCTCTGGGGCTGCGATTGCCCCCTTCCGGCTCTGGCTGCCTGTCACCAGAGGGGGAAGGTCTGCAGCCTTCCTCTGTTCAGTCCTTTGTTCCGTGCGCGGGCCTGGCGATGTCTTAGGTTGGGGCTGGCTTTTCGCGTGGTAGATATCCCACAGTCTGGTTTGCTAGCCCAAATTATTTTGCTCAGATAGTGCTCAGGGTATTCAGGCCAGATTCTTACTCTAAGTGATGCAGCCGGCACTGCGCCTCCCTGCCCAGCCCCCGCTTGCTAATGGCGTGTGCAGGCGTCTGCGCTGCTTCTCCACTGGGGGAGTTACCGTAGGGCTCGCAATCTGCGAGTTTTAATTGTTTATTTATTTTTTCTCCCTGTTATGTTGCCCTCTGTGCTTCCAAAGCTCGGCACAGATTCGGCAGTGAGAAGGTTTCCTGGTGTTTGGAAACTTCTCTCTTTTTAAGACTCCCTTCCCGGGACGGAACTCCGTCCCTCCCTCTTTTGTCTCTTTTTTATGTCTTTTATATTTTTTTCCTACCTCCTTTCGAAGAGTTGGGTTGCTTTTCTGGGTGCCTGATGTCCTCTGCCGGCATTCAGAAGTTGTTTTGTGGAATTTACTCGACGTTTAAATGCTCTTTTGATGAATTTGTGGGGGAGAAAGTGTTCTCCCTGTCCTACTCCTCCGCCATCTTGGCTCCTCCCTCTCTTGTTTGTGTTTCTTACAGTTTTGTTCTTGTAATTGATATCTAGTCTCATAGCATTGTGGTCGGAGAAAATGCTTGATATGATTTCAGTTTTATTAAATTTACCGAGGTTTGATTTTTGACCCAAGATGTGGTCTATCCTGGAGAATGTTCAACGTGCACTTGAGAAGGTGTATTCTTCTGCATTTGCATGGAATATCCTGAAGATATCAATGAGATCCATCTTATCTAATGTATTGTTTTAGACTTGTGTTTCCTTATTAGTTTTCTGTTTTGATGATCTGTCCATTGGTGTGAGTGGGGTGTTAAAATCCCCTACTATTATTGTGTTAGTGTCCATTTTTCCTTTTATGTCTGTTAGTGTTTGTCTTATGTATTGAGGTGTTTCTATGTTGCGTGCACAGATATTTACAATTGTTACATCTTCTTCTTAGATTGATCCCTTGATCATTATGTAGTGTCCTTCCTTATCTCTTGTAATATTCTTTATTTTAAGGTCTATTTTGTCTGATATGAGGATTGCTACTCCAGCTTTCTTTTGCTTCCCATTTGCATGGAATATATTTTTCCATCCTCTCACTTTCAGTCTGTATGTATACTGAGGATTGAAGTGGAGACAGCATATATATGGGTCTTATTTTTGTATCCATTCAGCTATTCTGTGTCTTTTAGTTGGAGCATTTAATTCACTTATATTTAAAGTAATTATTGATACATACGTTCCGATTGCCATTTTCTTAATTGTTTGGGGTTGGTTTTGTAGATCTTTCTTCTTCTCTTATATTTCTTGACTATATAAGTCTCTTTAACATTTGTTGTAAATCTGGTTTGGTGGTACTGAATTCTCTTAACTTTTGCTTGTCTGAAAAGCTTTTTATTTCTACATCAATTTTGAATGGGATCCTTTCCAGGTACAGTAATCTTGGCTGTAGATTTTACCCTTTAAGTACTTTAAATATACCCTGCCATTCCCTTCTGGCCTGCAGAGTTTCTGCTGAAAGATTAGCTGTTAAGCACATGGATTTCCCTTGTATGTTACTTGTTACTTCTCCCTTGCTGCTTTTAATATTCTTTCTTTGTGTTTAGTGTTTTGTTAGTTTGATTAGTATGTGTCTTGGCATGTTTCTCCTTGGGTTTATCCTGTATGGGACTCTTTGTGCTTCTTGATTGACTATTTCCTTTTCCATGTTGGGGAAATTTTCAACTATAATTTCTTCAAAAATTTTCTCATACTCTTTCTTTCTCTCTTCTTCTTCTAGGACCCCTATAATTCAAACGTTTGTGTGTTTGATATTGTCCCAGAGGTCTCTGAGACTGCCCTCAGTTCTTTTCTTTTTTTCACTTTATTCTGCTCTTCAGAAATTATTTCCACCATTTTATCTTCCAGTTCACTAATTTGTTCTTCTGCTTCAGCTATTCTGCTATTGATTCTTTCTAGAGTATTTTTAATTTCAGTAATTGTGTTGCTTGTCTCTGTATGCTTATTCTTTAATTCTCCTAGGTCTTTGTTAATTGATTCTTGCATTTTCTTCATTTTGTTTTCAAAGTTTTTGATCATCTTTTCTATCATTATTCTGATTTCTTTTTCAGGTAGTTTGCCTATTTCCTCTTCGTTTATTTGGACTTCTGTGTCTCTAGTTTGTTCCTTCATCTGTGTAGTAATTCTCTGCCTTTTCATTATATATATTTTTAACTTACTGAGTTTGAGGTTTCCTTTCCCAAGCTTCAAGGAAAGTTGAATTCTTTTCTTGAAGAAGGTTGACTTCTTTCTTCCTTTTGGTTTCTGCCCTCCTAAGTTTGGTCCAGTGGTTTGTGTAAGCTTCACATAGGGTGAGATTTGTGCTGAGTTTTTGTTGTTTCTTTATTTTTTCTCTGATGGGCAAGGCTGAGTGAGTGGTAATCCTGTCTGCTGATTATTTGGTTTGTATTTTTGTTTTGTTTGTTGTTTAGATGAGGTGTCCTGCACAGGGTGCTACTGGTGGTTGGGTGATGCTGGGTCTTGTATTCAAGTGGCTTCCTTTTTGTGAGTTCTCACTATTTGGTACTCCCTAGGGTTAGTTCTCTGGTAGTCTAGGCCCTTGGAGTCAGTGCTCCCACTCCAAAGGCTCGGGGCTTGAACTCTAGTCAGGAACTAAGGTTTCACAAGTGGTTTGTTATGACACTAAGTAAGATTAAAACAAATATCCAAAAATGAGAAACCAAAGATGAACCCCAGACAAATGGCAGTTACAAAATCAGGCAAATAATAATTAAAATAATGGAATATACACATATACATATACACCCATGAGCAAAGTCAAGACAGTCCAACAAAAATAGGGTACAGTAGATTGACCGAGTGAACAAAGGAAATAAAAAATTATATTTAGCAGTTAAGAACAAAACTAACTAAAGCACAAAGTGGAAAACAAAACTAAAGTAATGTGCCAAGTGGGGAATAAAGCAATGAAAACAAAACTAACAAATATGTTGAAGAGAAAGGAAAGAAAGAAAAGAAAGAATAGATATGCAAAGTTAAATCGAGGTAGATGAAGATTTATATACATTGCAAGGGGAAAAGAACAGTAGGAAAGGCAAACAAGGGAATAAATGTATAAAAAATATAATAGGTTTAAAAATTAAAATTATAAAAAAGAAAAAATAATAAGAAAGAAAAAAGGAAAGGAAAACTCAACAGAACTGCAAGAGCCCAACGTAAAAACAGAGGTTTATAACAACAATAAAAAGTGTGACTGAATATACACATATACACATACATCCATAAGCAAAATCAAAACAGTCCATCAAAAATAAAGTACCATAGATTGACCTGGTAAACAAATAAATAAAAAATTATATCTACCAGAACAAAGCTAACTAAAGCACAAACTGGAAAACAAAACTGAAGCAAGGTGTCAACTGGGGAGTAAAGCAATGAAAATAAAACTAACAAATATGTTGAGAGGAAAGGAGAGAAAGAAAGAATAGATATGCAAAGTTAAATAGAGGTAGATAAAGAAAATTTATATATGATAAAGATTAACTGCAAGGGGAAAAAACAAAGGAATAAATGTAGAAAAAAAATAATAAGTTTAAAAAATTAAAATTAAAAAAAGAGAGAGAAAAAAAGAAAACCTCCACAAAACTGCAAAAACCCAATGTAGAAGCAGAAGTTTATAGCAACAATAAAAAGTGTGACTCAATAACAAAATCAAAACAGTCCAGCAAAAATAAAGTAAAATAGACTGACCCAGCAAACAAAAGAATCCAACAATTATATTTACCAGAACAAAGCTAACTAAAGCACAAACTGGAAAATGAAACTGAAGCAAGGTGCCAACTGGGGAATAAAGCAATGAAAATAAAACTAACAAATATGTTGAGAGGGAAAGAGAGAAAGAAAAGAAAGAAAGAATAGATATGCACAGTTAAATAGATATAGATAAAGAAGATTTACGTAAGTTAAAGATTAACTGCAAGGGGAAAAGAACAGTAGGAAAAGAAAACAAAGGAATAAATGTAGAAAAAATAATAATAGGTTTAAAAAATTAAAATTAAAAAAAGAGAAAAAAAAAGCAATAAAAAATGAAAACTCCACAAAACTGCAAAAGCCCAACATAGAGGCAGAGGTTTATAACAACAATAAAAAAATGTGACTGAGAAAAAAAAAGTTCAAAAGCTTAATAGGATTCCTTAGTGTCAATAAAATTGACAAGTACAACAGAGTGGGGGGGAAGGAAATGAAAAAAGAAAAAAAAAATCCAACAGAATCTACAGAACAAGTCAAAAAAATAAGAATAATAAATGTTTTTCTTGAGTCACTGCTGTCAGAGTCCTTTCCCTCGTTGGGAGTCACAGTTCACCTCACCTCCTTAGGATGCCCTCTAACACTATATTGATCTCTGGACCTGTTATGGGGGCAGCTCAGATTCTAATCTGGTCTTGCTCCTGTGTGTTCTTGCCCCGAAGGTCCACAGCTATCAGAACTAGCGCATTTTCTTTTGTGGGAGCTCTCAATGGCTTTTTATATATTCCAGAGACAGAGTCCACCCCACTCCAGTACTCTTGCCTGGAAAATCCCATGGATGGAGGAGCCTGGTGGGCGGCAGTCCATGGGGTCGCTAGGAGTCGGACACGACTGAGTGACTTCACTTTCACTTTTCACTTTCATGCATTGGAGAAGGAAATGGCAACCCACTCCAGTGTTCTTGCCTGGAGAATCTCAGGGACGGGGAAGCCTGGTGGGCTGCCGTCTATGGGGTCGCACAGAGTCGGACACGACTGAAGTGACTTGGCAGAGACAGAGTCTGTCTAGATGATCATGTGGATTTAATCTGCAGCTTATATAACTGGTGGGAAGGTTTTGGGTCTTCTTCCTTATCCACGCTCCCCCTGGGTTTCAACTGTGGTTTTATTTCCACCTCTACATGTGGATTGTCCACTGGGGTTTGCTCCTGAGTCTGCCCTGGAGGACTTGGGTTTGCCCCCATGAGGGCCAGGTGTGGAGGTGGGGCAGCTGCTTGGGTCCCAGGGGTTCTGGCAGCACCAGGTACTCAAGGGGTTGGCGGCTAGGGTGGCAGGAAGTATAGCGCTCTAGAAGGGTATGGCGACCGGTATTGGCCAATATGCTCCAGTATTCTTGCCTGTATCCAGTATTCAACCCCCCTCCCTGACAGAGAAGCCTGGCAGGCCACAGTCCACAGGGTTGCAAAGAGTTGGACACAACTGAAGTGACCCTGTATGCATAGATGCAAGACTTTTTTTGAGAGTTGAGCGTGAAGGTGGCGCAGCTGCTTGGCTTGTGGGGACTCTGGCGGTGCCAAGTGTGCAGGGACACGGACTGCTTCCAGTGCAGGAATTATGGCCCTATCAGAGTCTTTTTTTGAGCCTCTTGTAGCTGACGATCAGACGTCCTCTTTGGCCAGTATTTCTCAGTAGTTCCGCCTGTTCAGGCACTTAGAGGGCTCCCTTGCCTGGGGTCCTTCTCTGTAGATTGGAGCAGCAGGCACTTAAAGGGATACCCTGGGTTGGGCCCTGCTCTGTAGTTCAGCATATCAGGCATTTGATGGGCCAGCCTCTCTGTTGTTCAGCTGCCTATGCAGGCATGTGGGGGGAGAGAGGGTATGGTGATGGTTCCACCCCCTATACATGGCTCAGCAGTATCGCCTTGCTTCCATGGCTGCCTGGCTTTCCTCCATTTCCCACCACAGTCTCCTCCCTCACATCCCCTCAATCCGTCTCTCCACAGTCAACAGCAGCCCTCGCCTGGGATTGCTCCACAATCCCTTAACTCCAGCTCTCAGCCACTGCCCTGTCCTGGGGACCAGTGTTCCTGTCTGGGGTATGTATGGCTGCAGCAAAGACTTTCTGATTCTCATTCCATTTAGGTTGCCAGAGATCAGCTGTTTCACTCTCAGCCTTAAATGTTTCTCCTCTGACTCAGACAATTGCCCCAGTGTGGGGATAGGACCCCTGCTTCAGATCCCCAACCCGCCAAGGGCAGGTCCAGTCCTACTAACACTCCTGTTTTGCTCCCTACTTCCTTCATTCTACCGAGTTTTGCATGGTTCTATATATTCTTTTCCCCTGGTCAGGTACTCCTGTCCACTCTTAGCTGGTGTTCTGCATGCGTTTCTGTGTCTGAAGGTGCATTCCTGATGTATCCATGGAGAGAGATGTACTCCATGTCCACCTACTCCTCCGCCATATTGTTCTCCCCAGGGTCACCTTCTGAGATGCATTTTGGCTGGACAGCTCCAACTTCTCTGGAGCCTCACAGTGATGAGACAGTTTGACTCTGTCATTTTTATTACAATCATTACTCACCTGCAGGAGACTGAGGCCAGGGAGAAACACTGAAACCCATGAGCCACTGTCCAGTAAGCAGCTGTGTCATTAATTTAACTCTCAACAGCCCAAAGACCAAAGTATGCTGTCAATTTCATGGCACAGGCTACCAGAGTGGTGGCAGGAGTGTTTCTGGTAAAGAAAGCTACAATGTCTGTCAAATTAGAGAAGACGAGTGCAGAGGGACAGATGAACCAGATAAGGAAGTTTGCTCAGAAGTTCACATAAAGCCATGCTTCTCTACAGACAGACTTCCCTGAAAAGGGCTGCCATAGGAGGGGAGAGGAGTGTAAAAGAGGAATGCCCAGAAGTGAGCCTCTGGACCAGTGAATAAGGAGCAGAGCCATTGTCTCCTGGCCTTGGGCCCCAAAGCCCTGGAAGGCCTAACCTGTGTCTGCTTTGGGAAACAGAGTACAAAGAACAATCTATTATCCTGTTGTGCTGACTTCTTTCAACAATTCAAAACAAAATCCCTGCTTCTTTTCTCAGAGAGGGTTGGGTCAAAGTGTCTGTATTTAATTGCGTCCTTTTCTTTTTAGATGACCAAGCGTCATTAAGGTGGGATGATTTTCCTGAGGGAGGAAAGTGAGCAGGAAAGAGGTGAAAGACACTTCAGAATCCTCTAAATCTACCTTCAAACTTTCCCATCTCACCCGCTCTCTCTGGGGAGGGCCAGTTGCATCAAAGACACGGAAAGAGCCACCAAGGACCGGCAGCTGGGGCAGAGGGGACACAATCTGAGGGAAGAGTGAGACCCTTTTTAGTTTTCTTCTCTTATCCTCTCTCTCTGTTATTCTCCGGAGAAGCGTTTGGGTGAGCAGATTCAGAGGTGGGTGACGGTGTATCAGGAATGCTGCGTGCTCATGAGGTAAAATGTGAGGGGTCTCTGACACCAGAAGGCAAAGAAAGGCCAGACTGGGCGGACCTGGTTCTAGGCTGGAAATCCAGGGGTGAGCAGTATCTCTCCTGCCTCCTGGGAACAGGAATGCAGTTGGGGATGAGGGATGCAGGCTAGGAACAACCCATGTCCCATCGCTCTGGAACCTCAGAGCCAGACGCAGGATGCTGTGAAGAACCAGCAGAGGGTTGTGCACCCCAGAAAATGTCACAGGGAGACACTATGACACAGGGAGTCTCTCTGGGTGGAGGCAGACAGAGAGAAAGAGGTGCTGAAGATGCTTTGAGCATCTCTGAGATCAGGCTTCAATCAGCTGACTGAGCAGTCACTTTTCTTTCTGGTTTCAGGATGGGAATGTTCCAGGGGCCAAAAAGAAAAAAAATTATCTAATTCCTCTACATTAGCAGCTGTTGAATATGGAAAAATTGGTAGGTATTTGTTTTTCATGAACAAATTGGCATAGTTATTTGGGGAATGTCATTAAACATTTTTCTAAGATATGATCATTACTGACTAATGTGTGTTCTGTAATTAACCTATTGCTTAAAAATTTTTCTCTAATATAAATAATTCTGGGATGAATATCTATATATTTTCCCCTTGTCACCAAAATGAGATTGCCAGATCCAAGGGGTGAAAGATTTTGAAGACTTCTGATGCATTTTCCTAATTGCTTTCTAGAGAAATGTGCTAATTAACACTCCTAGCAACAGGCTTTCCAGGTAGTACTAGTGGTAAAGAACCCACCTGCCAATACAGGAAATGTAAAAGATGTGGGTTCAATACTTTGGTCAGGAAGATCCCTGGAGGAGGGCATGGCAATCCACTCCAGTATTCTTGCCCAGATAATCCCATGGACAGAGGAGCCTGGTGGGCTACCATCCATAGGGTCGCAAAAAGTCAGATGCAACTGAAGTGACTTGGCACATCACACACAGCAGCAGCAAGCAGAAGAAGATGAACTTGGGACTTTGTCACAATCACAAATCCTGGATTTCCAGAAAAGGTGTGTGGGGGATTGAGAGGAAAGTTTTCCAGTTTCCTTTGCACTAAGTTGCTTCAGTCATATCTGACTCTTTTCAACCCTAAGGACTGTAGCCTGAAAGGTTCTTCTGTCCATGTTATTCTCCAGGCAAAAATACTGGAGTGGGTTGCCATGTCCTTCTCCAGGGGATCTTCCCGACCCAGGAAATGAACCCGGGTCTCCCACATTGCAGGCAGGTTCTTTACTGCCTGAGTCACCAGAGAAGCCTTGGCCACCAGACTCCTTTAGGAGTGTCATTACCCCAAACTGAAAAAGGGGATTTGAGGTCATACTAGATGTTACATATGAAGTTATTGCTGTTGTTTATTTGTAAGTCATGTCCGACTCTTTGCTGTAGCCTGTCAGACTCCCCAGGCAAGAATACTGGAGTGGGTTGCCACTTCCTTCTCCAGAGGATCTTCCCTACCCAGGGATTGTACCTGTGTCTCCTGCATTGGCAGGTCGAGCCTACTACTGAGCCACTAGGGAAGCCCAACATAGGAGGTACTTCTTCCATTTATATGTCAACTTTCCTCCTTTGAGACAGTGAGATTAACTTCAACAAGGAAACCTGCTAGGAAAGAAAGCAAAGGTGGACTCATCCCTTAGCTGACAGCTCTGGAAAAGAACGGGGGATGTCCCCAGAACCTGGGTACAGCGGTTGGTGCCATGCCAATTTTAGCTCCACTGAAGATGGCACACGGCTTATCCACTCTCCTTGGATAGACTGTCACCTTCCTTGTCTTCATTCATTCTTTCCTTCATTCAGCACTAATTGAGCCATAAGGCCAGGCATTTTAGCAAAGAGGGGTAGGGGGTAGTACAAAAGGGAGGATTCTGTCTAGTGTGTCTGAGTAACCATGTGGGAATAGGCACAGATCCCAGACTTGTAAACAGTTCCAATATGACATCCTAGCACTGGAGAGCAGAGCAATTATCTTGGCATGAGCTTAGGAAAGACTTCACAGACGAGGACACTTGTAAGCTCTGGAGGCCAAGTCCTCTTTGTCCAGGCAGAGAAAAAGAGAAAGGACATCCCAGGGAAAACACAGAGAAGTGAATGAGTCTCATATGTTTGGGATTGCAGTGGTATAAATCATGGTGGTGCTGGAGACTTGGGGACAGAGGAGGGCGAGAAATGAGGCTGTAAAATGAATCAGAGTTTCTATTATAAAGTCCCTGCAGTTTGTTCAAAGGGCTTTAACTTATCATATAGGAATGGAGAAACCAGAGAATGGCATTTATATGACCCATACTTCTGTTATAAAAAGATAACTGGGGGCAGAGTTAATGGACTGAAAAATACGAGAGCCTGGGATCAGAAGTGACTAAAATCATGATATAAAGTGATGACATAAAGATATCACCATATATAAGTTTTGTGGTTAAATATTTATTTTAAACAGAGGCCAAACAAAGAAAGTATAGGACAGAAATGACCAGAAAACTGTGGATGAGCTCATGGTAGACAGTGATGAAGTTTGAAGCCAGAGTAGCTGTCATTGCAGAGGATAGAACACAGCCAAGAACATCCCTAAATATTAGAATAATGTCATTATTGTTCCCTTACCTATGACAGTTGACAGGCCAGCATAATCTATGATCTTTCTGGGACTTTTATTAAGTTTTCATCACTGTGCTGCCTTCACAATCCACTGCCTCAGGGAACATTTGAGATTTGAATTTGAAAATGAGATTCACAAAATTAGATATTCTTCAGACTTTTTTGTTTTCTTTCTCCATTCCCAAACTGACTTCAAACAAAAGGTTAAGAAAGATGAGGTCTTGGAGTCTTTTAACCTTCAGTTATGAGAGCTAAATTTTCAGTCATCAAGAAAACATTTCAGAAATGACTCCGTGTTCCTTTGTTATTTGCAAATGTAAATTCCTTTCTTGGAGTCCTGCCCCATGGAAGGAAGAGCCTGCTTGGGTGAGTCTTATGCCTGGGCTCTCAGAAAGGTAAAGAGGGGCAAGGAAGTTTTAGAGGATGTTCTGAGGGCAAAGAAATCAACCAAGTAATGGCACAAAGAGGCTGTGTTGAAGGAGATTCAGTTAGGCAAGAAGGTTGTTGTTGTTTAGTTGCTAAACAACTCAAAGGCACAACTCTGTTGTGCGCCCCATTGACTCTAGTCCACCAGGCTACTCTGTCCATGGGATTTTCCAGGCAAGAATACTGGAGTGGGTTGCCACTTCCTTCTCCAGGGGATCTATAGAGGCATTGCTCCCTGGAGGAAGTTCAGTGAGAGTTTTGATAACATGAAACCAGAAAGTGACCTTTAATCAAGCCGGAAGATAAGAGAACGGATATGAGACCCAGAAAAAGAATGAGTGACAAAGATCCATCCTGAAAAGGAAAATTCTGGTTCCTTTTTCTCCTCATCATGTGCTCTCTCTCAAGCTAGTTCTTTAGGTCATAGCTGGGGAAAAAGGAAACATTTAATTAATGACTTGAACACTTTCATGGAGGCAGAGTTTTCATATCATGTATATAACACATCTGATGAACGAAGTGAACTTTCTCCTTTCATCAATGTTGTGACTCTCAGAGTCCATGTGGTACTTGCTGGTTGCCATCTCTGTAATTTGCTGTACTCTCTGATGTCTCATCTTGCCTAGAAACTTAACAACATCATGACTACCTCGCCAGCCACCCCTGGCCCACCGTCAACCAATCTTGAGCCTCTGACACCATCATGTATTTCAGAGCTTTGGACTCAGCCCCTCACCCCAGCCAGCCTTTCACTGATCATCTTGACTTTAAACTCCTGCTTCCATCTTTGTTGACAATTCGGATGTTTCTTCAGGTAACACTTGGTGCTACCCAGTCCCTTGAACCTTTCACCTCAGTGTAGGTTCTGATGAGCAGAGTTTCAAGTGGCTTCCCAGTTGATGCTTGAACAAGGTCAACCATTCCATGGATGACTGTCAAATGCCAAGTTGGGAAAACTTGTGGGACCTCAGGACATTAGGCAGGCCCCCCTAACCACTAGCTCTTCTAAACTGCTACAACTTATTTAGCAAATATCGGAGTGACTTCAGAGTTGTGCCTTTGGATGGATCACATTTATCTGGGATGTTCCAAAGGATGCAAAATCATAACAGAAAGAAGGAAAGGTATGGAGACTTCAGGAACAAAATTTTTATGGGAACAAGGGGCTTCATAGCTGAAGTCTACTTCCTTAAACTACCCACCCAGTATCTTATCCTTGGTTACCAAGGCAGCAAGGACACATTTGTACCACTGTGACCCAGATGGAGCTTACTAGAAAATGCAAGTGGGTGAGCAACTTCTCAAAAGACAAAGTCTGTTGGAAACTTTATCTTCTTGAAAGACATGAAATAATAGACTGACTCTGACAGACAGCAGTCTCTATGAAATGTACAAAAAGTAAGTTTCCATTGTATTTTACTCAGATGTGTATTTTCCTTTTACCAGACTCCAGTGTATCTGACGGAGAAGGCAATGGCAACCCACTCTGGTACTCTTGCCTGGAAAATCCCATGGATGGAGGAGCCTGGTGGGCGGCAGTCCATGGGGTCGCTAAGAGTCAGACACGACTGAGCAACTTCACTTTAACTTTTCACTTTCATGCATTGGAGAAGGAAATGGCAACCCACTCCAGTGTTCTTGCCTGGAGAATCCCAGGGACGGGGGAGCCTGGTGGGCTGCAGTCTATGGGGTCGCACAGAGTCAGACACTGAAGCGACTTAGCAGCAGCAGCAGCAGCAGTGCATCTGAACAAGAGATTGGTGAAACTGCAATCACCCTGGTAAACAAGGAGATATGTCTAAAATTCCAGACATTCCTGGTAAAAGAAGTCCCTCCCAAGCCATGAATGATGTGACTGACAATTCTTTTGTTTTCTGTGGTAAAACATACAAGCATAACATTTGCCAGTTTAACTATTTTTGAATTTTCAGTTTTGTAGCCTTAAGTAAAATTCACACTGGGGACTTGCCTGGTGGTCCAGTGGCTAAGACTCTGGACTCCCAGTACAAGGTGTCCAGGTTTGATCCCTGGTCGGGGAACTAGATCCCACATGCTGCAACTAAGACCTGGAACAGCCAAATAAATAAGTGAATGAATAAGTAAAATTCACATTGTTCCACGACCATTATCACTGTCTCCATCCAGAAACTTTTCATCTGCCCTAACTGAATCCCTGTCCTTAAAGATTAATTCTCATTCTTCCTTTTCCCCAGTTCTGGCAACCACTATTCTCCTTTGTGCTTCTATAAATTTGATTACTCCAGGTAACTTGTGTAAGTGGAATTAAACAGTATTTGTCCATTTGTGCCTGACTTATTTAACTGATAATTCTTAGCTAACATTTTCCTCTGTCAATATGTTTGTATTATACAGATCTAGATGTTCTCTTGGTGCTACTGGAAGTCCAGATATAACTTTTCAACCACATAGTCCATCAGTAAACTAGTGAGTGTTGATTGAATTCCTACCACGTATTTAGCAGGGGTTGAGTGCTATGAGAAACAGAATAATTTTGAAAAATACATCACTATTCCTGCCCATGACAGACACAGAGAACAGATGTATGGATGCCAAGGTGGAAGTGGGGGGTGATGGGATGAATTAGGAGATTGGGACTGACATATTCACAATATTGATATTATGTATAAAGTAGACAACTAATGAGAACCTACTGTATATCACAAGGAACTCTACACAGTGCTCTGTGGTGACCAAAATAGGAGGGAAATTTTAAAAAAGGGGGATATAAAAGGTGGAAGCAATGACAGATTTCCTCTTCCTGGGTTCCAAAATCACTGCAGATGGTAACTGCAGCCATGAAATCAGAAGACAGTTGCTTCTCGGCAGGAAAGCGATGACAAACCTGGACAGCGTGTTGAAAAGCAGAGACATTACTCAACTGACAAAGGTCTGTATAGTCAAGGCTATGGTCTTCCCAGTGGTCATGTATGGTTGTGAGAGCTGGACCATAAAGAAGGCAGAAGGCCAAAGAACTGATGCCTTCAAACTGTGGTGCTGGAGAAGACTCCTGAAAGTCCCTTGGATAGCAAGGAGATCAAACCACTCAATCTTGAGGGTGATCAACCCTGAATATTCACTGGAAGTACTGATGCTGAAGCTGAAGCTCCAGTATTTTGTTCATGTGATGTGAACAGATGACTCATTGGTAAAGTCCCTGATCCTGGGAAAGATCTAGGGCAGAAAGAGAAGAGGGTGTCAGAGGATGAGATGGCTGGATGGCATCACCAATGCAATAAACATGAACTTGGGCAAACTCTGGAAGATGGTGAGGGACAGGGAAGCCTTGCATGCTGCCATCCATGCAGTTACATAGAGTTGGACATGACTGGGTTACTGAATAACAACAACAGCTGATTCACGATGCTGTACCGTAGAAACTAACACAACATTGTAAAGCAAATACACTAATAAAAATGGAAAAAAATTTTTTTAAACCTCTAATTTTGTAGATCTGGAGGCTAAGTGAACACATAAAATAATAGTAGAGTGTGCACACAAGTATGCAAACACACACTGATACACAAGTAGACATCTGCCTTCATTGCCTCATCATACTAAACCATGGTAGTGGTTTAGTCGCTAAGTAGTGTCTGACTCTTGCAACCCCATGTACTGTAGCATGCCAGGCTCCTCTGTCCATGGGATTCTCCAGGCAAGAATACTGTAGTGCATTGCCATTTAAAACAGGTGGTACCTGATGATCCTACATGCAGGGAGGCAAAGGAGACAAAGATATAAAGAAAAGACTTTGGGATTCAGAGGGAGAAGGGGAGGGTGGGATGATTTGAGCGAATAGCACTGAAACATGTACGTTACCATATGTAAAATAGACGACCAGGGCACATTCAACGCGTGAAGCGGGGCACCCAGAGTCAGTGCTCTGGGGCAACCTAGAGGGATAGGGTGGGAAGGGAGGTGGGAGGGCCGTTCAGGATGGGGGACACATGCATACCTGTGACCGATTCATGTTGATGTACGGCAAAAAACATCACAATATTGTAAAGTGATTATCCTCCATTAAAATAAATAATTAAGAAATAAAACAGGTGGTACAAAGATGATTCCTGAGAGATCAATAAATTTGGGGCAATTCCAAGTACGTTTGGAGACATAATATTTAGCGAATTGCCTTGGAAATTTTCTACTTGGGCCAGTGGTTATGGGGAAATTTTCATTAAAAAAATAAATGTTAACTATTCAGAGATTTTATTTTTTTTTAATGGGAAGTAGCTGCTTTGCTCACACATCTATTTCTCAATATGTCTCTTCAGTTTAGATATTTCATTGTATCCTGTTAAAAAGCAGTCAGCTATTTGCCATCTGTACTGAACAGCTGCAGTTTCCTTCCTATTCAAGCACATTTTATTATAGAGAATTTGGCATATTGTGCTTGCCACTTGCTTTTTGCATGTCCCTGGCCATGGCTAGAATAATCAGGGAAGGAAAAGAATCTTCATGTCCCAACTCTTAGTTAGGTCAGGTGAATCCAGGTAATGTCATGTGTCAGCTGTTCACCAGATTAGTACTAACTCAGTTAGCCAAGCCCCTGCAGCTTCTTATTCGAGACATCTGTGCACAATGTTAGTTATGAATAGGAGCCAATGTGTAAATACCCATGGGATTTCTTGTTAAAGGTTTTTAGATTGAATCAACTATTTCTCTCTTCTCCTGAAATTTTATTAAAATGAAAATAGAAACAAACAAGATACAAGTCAGCAAGAAGAAAGAAGAAAGAGAACAGGAAAGATTATCTCAGCAAATGAGAAGTATCAACAATATTTTGAAATCTGAAGACAGATAGATGAGTAGTAGAATTTATTTGAGCCTTGAAAGGATGTTGAGAAGAGAAGTACAAGAAATAAATGAATTTGACTTGCAGGACCCTGGAAAAATTTAGGAACTGGAGGCAGTAGGGACCCTACAAAATGACTATGATAAAGCTTCCTGGTCAGAAGCAATGCTTAACCATCACCCCTGCACACAAATGTTCTCAGAGCCTCTAAACCCACTGTCTCTCTCATTCTGCATTTTAATTATTTTTTATGCATGGAGAAATATTTTTAGTATGCATGGAGCATTATGTTTATTGTAGATTACCTGGAAAATATATAAGAGCATAAAGAATGAAATAAAACACACATATTGCCATCATCTATAAATAAGTGTGGTTTATGTATGTCATCTAGGATTTTCTGTGTATGTATATATCATAAGCCGTATCATCTTCAATGGAGTCCCATTTTTATACAAACTTCTTTTCTGTCACACCTTTTTGACTTAATATATCAGTAACATATTTGCTTGTCAATAAATAAATTTCAATAATATTATTTCTTATAGTTGAATTGTATTTCTCAGATGGATGTTACTATAATTTATCCTGTTAATCACATAACATTTGACACTTGTATTGTGTCCAATTTTCAACATAATAAACTACAGCAGAATGAATGTAAGTCTTTGCAAACTTGACTGATTGTTTTCTTAAGATTATAAGAAGTAGAATTTCTAGTTTAAATGGTTCATTCTTTCAAAACTTTAATACATATAGCTTAATTGTTATCTGAAAAAAATGACCAATTTATAATCCTATCAGCAATGTAAGAAAGTATCTTTTCCCTATGCTTGCCAACATTTGGAATTACAACAAAAAATAAAAGATGATTTGGTACTAAAAAGGACATCTTGTTTTAATGTATATTTGATTATTAGTTAGGCATTTAAAAAGTTAACTAATTATATTTTGCATATTGGTTGTCCATGACATTTATCCATTTTATTAAAATAGTTATCTTTTCTTGTTGATTTGTTCATGCATTTTAGATATAAAAACACTGACCATTATTGGGTCATACATACATACATAATCTCTAGTTTGCAATTTCCCTTTTAACTTTGTTTATGGTTCTATTCTGATTTTTAGTGCTCTTTTCTTAAATAGGAACAGAGAACTAGGACTCACCAGACATGTTGAGAAGTAGCGTTAAAACGGACACCAAAACAAAGAAGCAGAAAAAGAGACAGAAAGAAATTTGGAGAAAACAAAGAAAATGAGGGAGAGGAACAAAATTCCAACAAGTTATTAAAATAGTCTCAGAGAGAAAAGAGAATATAGTGCATTCATAAAAAAGATTCTATTAAAAAAAGAACAAGGTAGAGGATGAGAATATATATATGTATATATGTAAAGAATATATATATATATTTAACAGAGTAGTTGAAAGAAGATGTTGATAAAGAATATCACAAAATGGGAAAGGAAAATAGGAGATTAAAAATGTAAAATTTAATTAATAGGATTTCCAGGGGGGTGGGAAGAACAGAGAAGACAGAAGGTAATAAATAACCTAAAAAAAAAAGAAAGACCAAAAAATATGCAGATTACATGAGATTGAAAAGCTCTGCCAAGAACTCAGACATAGGAAGCACACATACTTTTGAATTAACTACATATTTCATCTTTGTCACTACTCAGTATATAAATGGTTCATTTGTGATTGAAAAAAAAAAAAACTCTCTTGATTTCTCTTACCTAGATTAAGGAAATCTGTCTAAAAGCAGTGGAACTAGGGGGCAAGGGGAAAGTTCCTGGCTCTCCATTCATCTGTCTCACCTGTATCAGAAATTCCCTCCTCTCTCTCTCTCTCTCTCACCCTGTCTCATATTCTGAGCCCCACTCTAACCCTAACTAGTCCCATTGCATCTGAAGAATTTTATTTCTTACCTGTTATGACAAAATAGAAAGGCATACATATTTAAAGCAAAGACAATACATGGGATTGGAAGAATCCCTTCCTTTCTCTTTTGGTTTCAAAGATCTCTCATAATATAGAAAGTGATTATATTTTAATGTTACAAGCAAAGAAACAAAGTATACTCGTTCTTTATCCTAATGAGATAAGAAAGAATAAAAAATGAGGGAGGTGAGTGACAAGCAAAGGTGAGAAGGTTTGTTAACACTTTTTTCAAGATAAATGAACTCCTGGAGAACTAAATAGCATCTAGAAACAATTGTAAATTGAATTTTTATAGTATAATTTATAAGATTAAGTAAACATTATTTGAATATAAAAATAGCAAGCAACAATCAGAACTGCCTTGAGCAGTTTTATAGGCATTTGCCTATAGAGATATTTTTAAAGTCCATGGAATGGCAGATTGATAATGGATTTATTTAATGAATCTTATCAACCATATTATTTTCTCTAGAAAAGTCCAAACTTATAATCACTGAAGCTTATTAATTCATTTAATCATTTTGTATTACCTAATGATAGGAAAACTCTTTATTTGAAAGTTAATTCAATTATGACAGTTTTTCTAGAGGAAAAAGTAGGTAATTGAGCACTTCCTGCCACCTTACATGTACGTTTATCAGTAAAACTTGGCTAATATGCCAGATCTGTTTCCTTAAATTTAAAGTGCTAAATGGAATCATTACTGTATCTTTTGAACATATCAGTAGATCATTAAAAACCACCAGTGTGAACATTTGATCTTTATCACTGAAGACCGGCCCTTATTTATCAATAAAGCCAGTCTTTAAAAAAAAAAAAAAACCTCATGGTCTTTTTAGCTAGAGCATAATTGGACTTGTCACTTGACTCTCCCAGTAGAAATGATCATAAATCAGCATCATCAAAAATGTTAAAGAATAGTTCACAACAAAAAAGAAAATGATTCTCAAGATGACCAGACCTTGCCAATCATCACTCTATTCAGGGTACATTTGAGGGTTGGTTATTTCAGAGATGTTATCTCAGTTATTTTTTGCTCTTTTCTTCCTGGAGTCAACCTTACAATACCTTGAAAGAAGGGCTGCTGCTGCTAAGTCGCTTCAGTCATGTCCAACTCTGTGCGACCTCATAGACAGTAGCCCATCAGGCTCCCCCGTCCCTGGAATTCTCCAGGCAAGAACACTGGAGTGGGTTGCCATTTCCTTCTCCAATGCATGAAAGTGAAAAGTGAAAGTGAAGTCGCTCAGTCGTGTCCGACCGACTCTTCGAGACCCCATGGATTGCAGCCTACCAGGCTCCTCCGTCCATGGGATTTTCCAGGCCAAGAGTACTGGAGTGGGTTTCCACTGCCTTCTCCCCAGAATGCTGCTGCTGCTGCTAAGTCACTTCAGTCATGTCTGACTCTGTGTGACCCCAGAGACGGCAGCCCACCAGGCTCCCCCGTCCCTGGAATTCTCCAGGCAAGAACACTGGAGTGGGTTGCCATTTCCTTCTCCAATGCATGAAAGTGAAAAGCGAAAGTGAAGTCGCTGAGTCGTGTCTGACTCTTAGCGACCCCATGGACTGCAGCCCACCAGGCTCCTCCGTCCATGGGATGTTCCAGGCAAGAGTACTGGAGTGCGGTGCCATTGCCTTCTCCAAAAGAAGGGCAGAGAACACAAAAAAGAAAAGTGTCAGCAGAACTGGGGTTGGAGGCTGGAGGGGGGAAAAGTCTGAGCAGTTTATAGCTGTTGTTACAAATTACCTAAGTGAGTCATCTCTTCTGAATCATTCCTCCCTGCTGGGATGAGGCTCTGTGAGTACCTAGTCCCTGCATCCAAAGAGTGTTTATAGCCAGACAACTACTGGACCAGGTTATGTTGGAACCATGTCACCCAAACCTTTAATTACAGGTGTCTGTGGTTAAAGCTTGGAGCTTACCAACCTGGGAGATCTTAAGAATCTGTATTTGCTAATTGCCGGATCAGTTTTGATAGCCAGCAGCCTTATTGCCTGAACATGGTTTATTCTGCATTCAAAGGGGCCCCATTCACTTTGCACCATGCCGACACCATCTCCCCACCCCACTGGCCTCTCACCTCCTGAGGACTCCTGTCTTCTGCTCCTGACTCCCATCTGGCCTAGTAAAATGAGCATAGGTCTCTCAGGCATCGTTAGCATTCTTTTATGGAAGCCAATCCCTAAAACAACTAGGGAAAAAGGAATATGTCTATTTTTACCCCCAGATATTTGGATTGGGAAAGAGGGAAAACAGAGTTCTAAGTTACTGAATGCTTAAAATATGTGCTTCTTGTGCTGGAAGCTTTACTTTTAATAGTGTTTTTTATTCAAAGCAACTGCTCTATACCATGCGGTGCTAACCCAGGAAACTGAGACTAAGGCTCTGTGACCCCAAATCACAGAGCTAGTTGGTGACCAAAGAGCAATCTGTTAATTCAGGTCTGCTTGATCGGAAAGTTGGTCCGCATAATGCCAGACTCTGAGCATTAACAAATATGCGGTTGATGGGAGCCATGAGGATAAATTGCATGGTTGTTATTATGCATCATGCACAGCAAATGAGGTAATGCATTTCAAAGGGTTATGGAACTATATAAATGTTATTATCATTGTCATAGTTATATTTATTACCTCTTTGCTGGGGGTGAGACTGCGCCAATCGTAGAATAGCAAACTATTTAGAATCAGTAGTCCCCAACCAAGAAGAAATAAAATTGTGGCAAGCTGCCTTCTTAACAGAGTGAAGAAAGATACCCCTCAAGGCACAGTACAATTCCTTGAAGATAAGTCAGAGCTTCAGGTAAACCAGAGTACTTGTCTTTTTTCTGCCTTTCTCATCTTTGGGTTTTCTTTTTTGCTTTTTCACTGAACTGTAGGAGGGCCAATGAATTTGATTCATGGAGTAACAAGTTAGCTTAAAGGCTGTATAACAAATGCATCAAAGAACATGACTATTTATGATAAAATATTATTTTAAATGTTAATATTTTAAAAACAACTTTTAAGCATCATTAAGAAAAGTGAATACTTTTTAAAAATTGAAATATAGTTGATGTACAATATTGTGTCAGTTTTAAGTGTATAATGCTGTGATTTGACATTTGCATACATTATGAAATGATCACCATGGTAAGTCTAGTCATCATCCATCCCCATACAAAGTTGTTTCAATAATACTGACCAATGGTACTTACACTGTATATTATATTCCTGTGGCTTATTTATTACAAAACTGGAGATTTGTACCTCTTAATTCTCTTCATTTATTTTGTCTCCTCTTCCCCTCTGGCAGCCATCTGTTTGTTCTTGTATCTATGAGACTGTTTTCATATAGTTTATTTTATCTTTTACATTTCATATGTGAGATCATATGGTATATGTCTTTCTCTGACTGACATTTCACTTAGCATAATACCCTCTAGATTCACCCATGTTGTCAAAAATGGCAAGAATCCCTTTTTTATGGCTGAGTAGCATCCTATTATCGGAGAAGTCAATGGCACCCCACTCCAGTACTCTTGCCTGGAAAATCTCATGGACGGAGGAGCCTGGTGGGCTGCAGTCCATGGGGTCACTAAGAGTTGGACACGGCTGAGTGACTTCACTTTCACTTTTCACTTTCATGCACTGGAGAAGGAAATGGCAACCCACTCCAGTGTTCTTGCCTGGAGAATCCCAGGGACAGGGGAGCCTGGTGGGCTGCTGTCTATGAGGTCGCACAGAGTCGGACAAGACTGAAGTGACTTAGCAGCAGCATCCTATTATATGTATATGTTTGTGTATACCACATTTTCCCTATCCACTCATCTACTGATGGACACTTAGGCTGCTTCAATATCTTGTCTATGTAAATAATGTTGCAATGAACATTGATATACATATATCTTTTAGAATTAGTGTTTTCATTTTCTTTGGGTAAATACTCAGAAATATACCTATTGAAATGATAATAGGGTTTCTATTCTTCAGTTTGCTAATATGATGTATCATACCGATTGATTTGCAGGTACTGAACCATCTTTGCATACCTGGATATGTCTCTTTTGATCATGGCATTTTTTAAAATTAATTTTTATTGGAGTACAGTTGGTTTACAATGTTGCATTGGTTTCTATTGCATGGCAAAGTGAATCAGTTGTATATACACCCTCTCTTTGTTTTGAAGTCATGGTGTATTTTTTTATATTACTTGTTTATTCTAAAACATAATACAAATGAACATATGTACAAAGCAGATTCACAGCTATGGAAAAAAATGTGGTTACCTCAGGGGAAAAGGAAAGGGGAATGAAAAATCAGGGTTATGGGACTAACAGATACAAACTACAGTGCATAAAGCAGATAAACAACATGATACAATTTATAGCACAGAGAAATTATAGCCATTATCTTGTGATGACTTATAGTGGAATATAATCTGCAAAAATACTGACTCTCTATGTTGTACACCTGAAATTAATATAATGTTGTAAATCAACTATAATTTTTCAAAAAAAAGGAAAATAGTAGAATTATAGACTCAACCATGTATTAAGTTCAATTTAAAACTCATTTTTAATGTATTAGTGAATTTGAATTTTAGTATCTTATTGAGAAATTATGCATTTATGTTCATCAGTAATATCACCTGTGATTTTCTTTCTTTCTTTTTTTTTTTGTGGTGTCTTTGATTTTGGTAACAGGTGATGCTGCCCTTGGAGAATGAGTTTGGAAGCACTCTTTCTTCTTTATTTTTTTACAATAGTTGAAGAATAGCTGTTAAGTTCTTTGAAATGTCTGATAGAATTCACCTGTGAAGCCATTTGGTCCTGGAATTTTGTTGGGAGTTTTTAAATTTATCAATTCAACTGCATTACTGGTAATAACTGGCTCATATTTTCTATTTGATCCTGACCCAGTCTTGCAAGATTGTACACATCTAGGAATTCATCCATTTATTCTAGGCTGTCCATTTTATTGGTGTATAATTTTTGTAGTGGTCTTTCATATCTTCTATATTTCTCTGGTGTCAGTTGTAATTCCTCCTCTTTTATTTCAGATTTTAGTTATTTGGATCGTCTTTTTCTTTTTCTTGTTAAATCTGGCTAAGAGATTTATGTTTTCTTTATTTTTTCAAAGAACCAGCCCTTCATTTTATTAGCCTATTATTTTTAAGTCTCTGTTTCATTAATTTTTGTATCTTTATTATTTATTTTCTTCTACTAACTTTGGTTTTGTTGTTGTTGTTGTTCTTCTTCTTTTTTCTAGTTTCTTTAGGTATGAGATTAGATTGTTTGAGATTTTGTTTTGTTTTGTTTTCTGAGATAGACTTGTATCACTTTAAACTCCCTCTCAGAACTGCTTTTACAACATGACACAGATTTTGGATCATTTTGTTTTAATTTTCATTTATCTACAAGTGTCAAGTTATTCTCTCTGTCTTTTTTCCCCTCCAGTGGCACATTGGTTGTACAGTAGCATGTTGCTTAGATCCAAATGTTTGTGTTTTTCAGTTTTTTATTGTAGTTCCTTTCTAGTCTCCCACCATTGTGGAGGTAAAAGAAATGATATAATTTCTATGTTCTTAAATTTACTGAGACTTCTTTTGTGGCCTAGTATATAATCTATTCTGGAGAATTTTTTTTTTTAATAAAGAGAATGTGTATTCTGCTGTTTTGAGTTGAAAGGCTCTTTGTATACCTGTTAATTTTATCTAGTCTAATGTGCCCATTAAGGCCCGTGTTTTCTTATTGATTTTCTGTCTGCATGATCTGTTCATTGATATGAGGGTATTTGGAACTAATTGTATTACTACTAATTTCTCTCTTGATGTTTGTAAATATTGAGTTTATGTATTAAGATGCTCCTATGTTTGATGCATATATATTTAAGATTGTTGTTTCCTCTTGCTGAATTATATTCTTTATCATTATGTAATGTATTCCACTGCCAACTTCAGGAAGCAGGAGGTTTTTCAGCGTACGCAGTGGGTCAACATTATCTCTATATATGTATATCTCACTTTGCTTTAAAAAATCAAATTGTAATTTGACTTTGTCTTATTCTGTCCAAATAATTGAATTTAACTAAAGTTTCTACTGAGATGCTTTCCATGTAACTTATTTTTGTGGTGGAACCCAATCACATTTTTAGCTTTGTAAAACAGGATTGAATTGGGGGAAAATAGTAAAATATCTCACTGTTGAAATGATATTTGGTACAACCAATGGTTGAGAGAATTCATGAACAAAGAGCTAAATTAGTGCACCTTCTAGCTTTTTATCCATCAGTTTAGTCTTAGTGAGCCAGATTTGAACCACAGATTTGAACTCTGGAGAAGAGATTGGATGCGCTAATAAAATCTTGACAAGGCAAAAAATGACTTGATGAGATTTTTTTCATGAAATGCAAAGTACTATCCGGGCTTCCCTGATGGAGGGAGGCTGGTGGGCTGCTGTCTCTGGGGTCACACAGAATTGGACACTGAAGCAACTTAGCAGCAGCTGGTGGCTCAGACGGTAAAGCGTCTGCCTGCAATGTGGGAGACCCAGGTTTCATCCCTGGGTTGGAAAGATACCCTGCAGAAGGAAATAGCAACCTACTCCAGTAGTCTTGCCTGGAAAATTCCATGGATGGAGGAGCCTGGTGGGCTACAGTCCTTGGGGTTGCGAAGAGTCATACACGACTGAGCGACTTCACTTTTCAAAATATAATTAGTGTTATTTTATTCTAAAGCACCATTCTCCTATTTTCTTAATTTCTATAGCAATGAGAATAGTCCTGATAAGACAGCATCTTACATAAAAGATAGTAAAGGCTAATGAAAGACATTTTGATCTTTAAAGTAAAACTAGCCTCTGACATGAGACATAGTGGGGAAAAGGAAGGCTGGTTTCTGAGCTGCTTCTGAGCCCACAAATAGTTCATGACACCACCTCTGTCTAAAAACTCTTATTTATTTTTATTTTCTATTGAATAATGTAAGTGTTTCCTGGAATATAGCCCCAAGGTCAGTGTAACTATGTTAACATCTTTCTAGGAGGACACAGTCTGGACCCAAGTAGTTTTCATGTGTAATCTAAGCACGTGTCTCTGGTATGAATCAAAAGTCATTGGTGATTTAATCAAAATATATAATCTCATTTGTGCTGACTCTTTAGTCTGGTGAGGATTAATTTCTTCCCTCTGGCAGAGTTGGTGAGGGAGGAGGAGTGGTATTGATTGAATGGATGAGAAGAGGATCCCCTATGGCCTGCATGTTAAGTCACTTCAGTTGTGTCTGACTCTGTGCGACCCTATGGACCGTAGCCCGCCAGTCTCCCCTGTCCATGGGAGAATACTCCATGGGAGAATACTCCAGGCAAGAACACTGGGGTGGGTTGCCATGCCCTCCTCCAGGGGATCTTCCCAGCGATTGATCTCTGCATCTCTTACATCTCCTGCATCCTCAGGTGGGTTCTTTACCACTAGCACCACCTGGGATACTCTGGTCCCTAACAAATGTCAACTTTAGCATCCCGCTTAAGATGAAGGCCTTCCACACACAAGGCCAGGCGCTGGAATTTCAGATACTAAAATAAGACATGATTCAGAAAGGGCATGCACTGTCCCTGGAGGCCCCTTTGGGCTGACAAGGCTCCTTTCCCAGGCACAATCTACAAAATAATCTGTCATTAATAAGAATCTTTGGAGACCAGTCATAACAAGGCTAATGATACTATGTACTGGCAAAGTTTTAATGAGTATTAGCAGGTAAGGATATAAAGCCCCCAGATGGATGCCTTCCAAATAGAAGATCTCCAACAAATGTTACCTGGATGCAAGTGAAAGAGGAGAGTGAAAAAGTTGGCTTAAAGCTCAACATTCAGAAAACGAAGATCATGGCATCCAGTCCCATGACTTCATGGGAAATAGACTGGGAAACAGTGGAAACAGTGGCTGACTTTATTTTTCTGGGCTCCAAAATCACTGCAGATAGTGATTGCAGCCATGAAATTAAAAGACACTTACTCCTTGGAAGAAAAGTTATGACCAACCTAGACAGCATATTCAAAAGCAGAGACATCACTTTGCCAACAAATGTCCATATAGTCAAGGCTATGGTTTTTCAAGTGGTCATGTATGAATGTGAGAGTTGGACTATAAAGAAAGCTGAGCACTGAAGAACTGATGCTTTTGAACTGTGGTGTTGGAGAAGACTCTTGAAAGTCCCTTGGACTGCAAGGAGATCCAACCAGTCCATCCTAAAGGAGATCAGTCTTAAGTGTTCATTGGAAGGACTGATGTTGAAGCTGAAACTCCAATACTTTGGCCACCTGATGCTAAGAGCTGACTCATTTGAAAAGACCCTGATGCTGGGAAAGATTGAAGGCAGGAGGAGAAGGGGACGACAGAGGATAAGATGGTTGGATGGCATCACCGACTCAATGGACATGGGTTTGGGTGGACTCCACAACTTGGTGATGGACAGGGAGGCCTGGCATGCTGTGGTTCATGGGGTCACAAAGAGTTGGACACGATTGAGCGACTGAACTGAAATGAATTGAGTCATACAATGAAATACAGCAATCATGGTGATAATAATAATATGTACTAGTAGTTAGTAGCAGTCATAGTAGTAGTTGAAGTGATAGAACCTGCATTTTGCATGCCAGATATATTATTTACTTACTTGCTAAATTGATAGTGCTATGGGATAAATTAGGAGCTTGAGATTAACAGATATACACTACTATATATAAAATTGATAACCCAAACAAGGATCTACTATACAGAATAGAGAACCATATTTAACATCTTTTTTTTTTAGTTTTTTTTTTTTTTAAACTTTACAATATTGTATTGGTTTTACCATATATCAACATGAATCCGCCACAGGTATACACATGTTCCCCATCCTGAACCCTCCTCCCTCCTCCCTCCCTGTACCATCGCTCTGGGTCGTCCCAGTGCACCAGCCCCAAGCATCCAGTATTGTGCATCGAACCTGGACTGGCAACTCGTTTCATATATGATATTATATGTGTTTCAATGCCATTCTCCCAAATCTTCCCACCCTCTCCCTCTCCCACAGAGTCCATAAGACTGTTCTGTACATCAGTGTCTCTTCCGCTGTCTCGTATACAGGGTTATTGTTAGCATCTTTCTAAATTCCATATATATGCGTTAGTATACTGTATTGGTGTTTTTCTTTCTGGCTTACTTCACTCTGTATAAAGGGCTCCAGTTTCATCCACCTCATT
Organism: Bos grunniens; assembly: GCF_055505025.1. Lineage (NCBI taxonomy): Eukaryota > Metazoa > Chordata > Mammalia > Artiodactyla > Bovidae > Bos > Bos grunniens. The sequence continues at coordinate 55,808,388 of NC_141180.1, forward strand.
AGAACTGATTCAAATGTATTCTTTTTAATGGCTGAGTAATACTCCATTGTGTATATGTACCACTGCTTTCCTATCCATTCATCTGCTGATGGACATCTAGGTTGCTTCCATGTCCTAGCTATTATAAACAGTGCTGCGATGAACATTGGGGTACACGTGTCTCTTTCCCTTCTGGTTTCCTCAGTGTGTATGCCCAGCAGTGGGATTGCTGGATCATAAGGCAGTTCCATTTCCAGTTTTTAAAGGAATCTCCACACTGTTCTCCATAGTGGGTGTACTAGTTTACATTCCCACCTACAGTGTAAGAGGGTTCCCTTTTCTCCACACCCTCTCCAGCATTTATTGCTTGTAGACTTTTGGATCGCAGCCATTCTGACTGGTGTGAAATGGTACCTCATAGTGGTCTTGATTTGCATTTCTCTGATAATGAGTGATGTTGAGCATCTTTTCATGTGTTTGTTAGCCATCTGTATGTCTTCTTTGGAGAAATGTCTACTTAGTTCTTTGGCCCGTTTTTTGATTGGGTCATTTATTTTTCTGGAATTGAGCTGTAGGAGTTGCTTGTATATTTTTGAGATTAGTTGTTTGTCAGTTGCTTCATTTGCTATTATTCTCTCCCATTCTCAAGGCTATCTTTTCACCTTGCTTATAGTTTCCTTTGATGTGCAGAAGCTTTTAAGGTTAATTAGGTCCCATTTGTTTATTTTTGCTTTTATTTCCAATATTCAGGGAGGTGGGTCATAGAGGATCCTGCTGTGATGTATGTCGGAGAGTGTTTGGCCTATGTTCTCCTCTAGGAGTTTTATAGTTTCTGGTCTTACGTTTAGATCTTTAGTCCGTTTTGAGTTTATTTTTGTGTATGGTGTTAGACAGTATTCTAGTTTCATTCTTTTACAAGTGGTTGACCAGTTTTCCCAGCACCACTTGTTAAAGAGATTGTCTTTAATCCATTGTGTATTCTTGCCTCCTTTGTCAAAGAAAAGGTGTCCATATGTGCGTGGATTTATCTCTGGGCTTTCTATTTTGTTCCATTGATCTATATTTCTGTCTTTGTGCCAGTACCATACTGTCTGATGACTGTGGCTTTGTAGTAGAGCCTGAAGTCAGGTAGGTTGATTCCTCCAGTTCCATTCTTCTTTCTCAAGATCGCTTTGGCTATTCGAGGTTTTTTGTATTTCCATACAAATTTTGAAATTATTTGTTCTAGCTCAGTGAAGAATACCGTTGGTAGCTTGATAGGGATGGCATTGAATCTATAAATTGCTTTGGGTAGTGTACTCATTTTCACTATATTGATTCTTCCAATCCATGAACATGGTATATTTCTCCATCTATTAGTGTCCTCTTTGATTTCTTTCACCAGCGTTTTATAGTTTTCTATATATAGGTCTTTAGTTTCTTTAGGTAGATATATTCCTAAGTATTTTATTCTTTCCATTGCAATGGTGAATGGAATTGTTTCCTTAATTACTCTTTCTGTTGTCTCATTATTAGTGTATAGGAATGCAAGGGATTTCTGTGTGTTGATTTTATATCCTGCAACTTTACTATATTCATTGATTAGTTCTAGTAATTTTCTGGTGGAGTCTTTAGGGTTTTCTATGTAGAGGATCATGTCATCTGCAAACAGTGAGAGTTTTTCTTCTTCTTTTCCAATTTGGATTCCTTTTATTTCTTTTTCTGCTCTGATTGCTGTGGCCAAAACTTCCAAAACTATGTTGAATAGTAATGGTGAAAGTGGGCACCCTTGTCTTGTTCCTGACTTTAGAGGAAATGCTTTCAATTTTTCACCATTGAGGATAATGTTTGCTGTGGGTTTGTCATATATAGCTTTTATTATGTTGAGGTATGTTCCTTCTATTCCTGCTCTCTGGAGAGTTTTTTTTTAATCATAAATGGATGTTGAATTTTGTCAAAGGCTTTCTCTGCATCTATTGAGATAATCATATGGTTTTTATTTTTCAATTTGTTAATGTGGTGTATTACACTGATTGAGTTGCGGATATTGAAGAATCCTTGCATCCCTGGGATAAAGCCCACTTGGTCATGGTGTATGTTCTTTTTAATATGTTGTTGGATTCTGATTGCTAGAATTTTGTCAAGTATTTTTGCATCTATGTTCATCAGTGATATTGGCCTGTAGTTTTCTTTTTTTGTGGGATCTTTGTCAGGTTTTGGTATTAGGGTGATGGTGGCCTCATAGAATGAGTTTGGAAGTTTACCTTCCTCTGCAATTTTCTGGAAGAGTTTGAGTAGGATAGGTGTTAGCTCTTCTCTAAATTTTTGGTAGAATTCAGCTGTGAAGCCATATGGACCTGGCTTTTGTTTGCTGGAAGATTTCTGATTACAGTTTCAATTTCTGTGCTTGTGATGGGTCTGTTAATATTTTCTATTTCTTCCTGGTCGAGTTTTGGAAAGTTGTACTTTTCTAAGAATTTGTCCATTTCTTCCACGTTGTCCATTTTATTGGCATATAATTGTTGATAGTAGTCTCTTATGATCCTTTGCATTTCTGTGTTGTCTGTTTTGATCTCTCCATTTTCATTTCTAATTTTATTGATGTGATTTTTCTCCCTTGTTTCTTGATGAGTCTGGCTAACGGTTTGTCAATTTTATTTATCCTTTCAAAGAACCAGCTTTTGGCTTTGTTGATTTTTGCTATGGTCTCTTTTGTTTCTTTTGCATTTATTTCTGCCCTAATTTTTAAGATTTCTTTCCTTCTACTAACCCTGGAGTTCTTCATTTTTTCCTTTTCTAGTTGCTTTAGGTGTAGAGTTAGGTTATTTATTTGACTTTTTTCCTGTTTCTTGAGGTATGCCTGTATTGCTATGAATTTTCCCCTTAGGACTGCTTTTACAGTGTCCCACAGGTTTTGGGTTGTTGTGTTTCCATTTTCATTCGTTTCTATGCAAATTTTGATTTATTTTTTGATTTCTTCTGTGATTTGTTGGTTATTCAGCAGCGTGTTGTTCAGCCTCCATATGTTGGAATTTTTAATAGTTTTTCTCCTGTAATTGAGATCTAATCTTACTGAATTGTGGTCAGAAAAGAATGGCATTGAAACATGTAAAATATCATGTATGAAATGAGATGCCAGTCCAGGTTCAATGCACGATACTGGATGCTTGGGGCTAGTGCACTGGGACGACCCAGAGGGATGGTATGGGGAGGGAGGAGGGAGGAGGGTTCAGGAGGGGGAACACATGTATACCTGTGGCGGATTCATTTTGATATTTGGCAAAACTAATACAATTATGTAAAGTTCAAAAAGAAAATAAAATTAAAAAAAAAAAAGAAAAGATGCTTGGAATGACTTCAATTTTTTTGAATTTACCAAGGCTAGCTTTATGGCCCAGGATGTGATCTATCCTGGAGAAGGTTCCATGTGCGCTTGAGAAAAAGGTGAAATTCATTGTTTTGGGATGAAATGTCCTATAGATATCAATTAGGTCTAACTGGTCTATTGTATCATTTAAAGTTTGTTTCCTTGTTAATTTTCTGTTTAGTTGATCTATCCATGGGTGTGAGTGGGGTATTAAAGTCTCCCACTATTATTGTGTTATTGTTAATTTCTCCTTTCATACTCATTAGCATTTGTCTTACATATTGCAGTGCTCCTATGTTGGGTGCATCTATATTTATAATTGTTATATCTTCTTCTTGGATTGATGCTTTGATCATTATGTAGTGACCTTCTTTGTCTCTTTTCACAGCCTTTGTTTTAAAGTCTATTTTATCTGATATGAGTATTGTACTCCTGCTTTCTTTTGGTCCCTATTTGCATGGAAAATCTTTTTCCAGCCCTTCACTTTCAGTCTGTATGTGTCCCCTGTTTTGAGGTGGGTCTCTTGTAGACAACTTATGTAGGGGTCTTGTTTTTGTATCCATTCAGCCAGTCTTTGTCTTTTGGTTGGGGCATTCAACCCATTTACATTTAAGGTAGTTATTGATAAGTATGATCCCATTGCCATTTACTTTATTGCTTTGGGTTCGAGTTTATACACCCTTTTGTGTTTCCTATCTAGAGACTATCCTTTAGTATTTGTTGGAGAGCTGGTTTGGTGGTGCTGAATTCTCTCAGCTTTTGCTTGTCTGTAAAGCTATTGATTTCTCCTTCATATTTGAATGAGATCCTTGCTGGGTACAATAATCTGGGCTGTAGGTTATTTTCTTTCATCATTTTAAGTATGTCTTGCCATTCCCTCCTGGCTTCAAGAGTTTCTATTGAAAGATCAGCTGTTATCCTAATGGGAATTCCCTTGTGTGTTATTTGTTATTTTTCCCTTGCTGCTTTTAATATTTGTTCTTTGTGTTTGATCTTTGTTAATTTGATTAATATGTGTCTTGGGGTGTTTTGCCTTGGGTTTATCCTGTTTGGGACTCTCTGGGTTTTTTGGACTTGAGTGATTATTTTCTTCCCCATTTTAGGGAAGTTTTCAACTATTATCTCCTCAAGTATTTTCTCATGGTCTTTCTTTTTGTCTTCTTCTTCTGGAACTCCTATGATTCGAATGTTGTAGCGTTTAATACTGTCCTGGAGGTCTCTGAAATTGTCCTCATTTCTTTTAATTCGTTTTTCTTTTGTCCTCTCTGATTCATTTATTTCTACCATTCTATCTTCTAATTCACTAATCCTATCTTCTGCCTCTGTTATTCTACTATTTGTTGCCTCCAGAGTGTTTTTGATCTCATTTATTGCATTATTCATTATATATTGACTCTTTTTTATTTCTTCTAGGTCCTTGTTAAACCTTTCTTGCATCTTCTCAATCCTTGTCTTCGGGCTATTTATCTGTGATTCCATTTTGATTTCAAGATTTTGGATCAATTTCACTATCGTTATTCGGAATTCTTTATCAGGTAGATTCCCTATCTCTTCCTCTTTTGTTTGGTTTGGTGGGCATTTATACTGTTCCTTTACCTGCTGGGTATTCCTCTGTCTCTTCATCTTGTTTATATTGCTGAGTTTGGGGTGTCCTTTCTGTATTCTGGCAGTTTGTGGAGTTCTCTTTACTGTGGAGTTTCCTCGCTCTGTGTGGGTTTGTACAGGTGGATTGTCAAGGTTTCTTGGTTAGGGAAGCTTGTGTTGGTGTTCTGGTGGGTGGAGCTGCATTTCTTCTCTCTCCTTTCAAAGACAATGGGTTGCTTTTCTGGGTGCCTGAAGTCCTCTGCCGGCACTCAGAAGTTGTTTTGTGTAATTTACTTGGCGTTTAAATGTTTTTTAAATGAATTTGTGGGGGAGAAAGTGGTCTCCCCATCCTATTCCTCTGCCATCTTAGCTCCTCCCCCTCCATATTTAACATCTTGTAATAAACTATAAGGGAAAAGAATCTGAAAAAGAATAGATTTGATTGTAAAGTTAAAAAATAAAATAAAACTTTAAAAAAGAATAGATTTGTATATAACTAAAAATCTCTGCTGTACACCTGACAGTAAGACAGCACTGTAAATCAACTATACTTAAATTAAAAAAAAAAAGACCAAAAAATGAAATAAAGACAAAAAATGTAATACATAGGCCATAAGTCTATTTGTTTAAAACAACTTAAGTTGTTTCAAGTGGTTTCTTGACTAGATTAATTCAATATCTAGCTCAGTCAAATGGGCACTTTGAACAAAAGAGAATTCCCCAATTGCACAATGATTCTTGGCTTCCTTCCTACCAGCTGTGGGATTGATAACCGTAAATAACTCCCACTGGGGCAGCAGTAAATCAAAGGCTTTCTTTTGGAAAACACTCTCCCAACACCACCTCCCCTCCAAACACACGTGACATGCACAGCCAACTCTGCCCACTGGATGGGCGAGCCTCTTAGCAGGATGACTTTCTTGTCTAGGGCCTCCACCTACATCCCTCCTCTTCTGCAGAGCACAGCATCCCACAATCCAAGACTTTTCTGGGTTCACCACAGTCCTTCCATTCCAATCCTGTTTCTTTCATAGCCTTCAGCTCTAAAGAGAGTACCCTCCACTCTGAGTGAGACACTGCTGCCCCAAGTCCCCCTCAGCCTTCCTGGACTGCAATCCGCAGCCCTTCCCCTTCACCCCAGGACCTTCTGACTAATCCACCACCCCCTCACTGCTTCCTCTGCTCCTCTTGCTTATTCCCTCTGCCTCACAACTCTCCTACACCACTGTGTCACCCCATCAGCTTCTACCCAGCTGCAGTCCTGCCCTGCCCCACCCATGCACCTGCACAGGGAGCAGAATGGCGTGGAAACAGTGTGGGCTAGGGAGACTGGGAGGCCTGAATTGAGCCCTAACTCTGCCCCTTTAAAGCTGAGTCACCTTAGGCACGTGTTTTGTGTGTAGTATTAGGTGGGTATAAGAAGTGAATGAAGTGTTTCCCAGGAAAGTGAGGGCACAGCATTCAGCACAGAATAGGTTCATTTCTTTTCCATTCTGACATAGTCCAAATCTCCATTTGGTCCCAAAGCATTCTCAAACATTGTCTTTTTAAAAAGTAATTTTTATTGGATTATAGAAGCTTTACAATGTTGTATTAGTTTCTACTGTACAACAAAATGAATCAGCCATAGATATACATATATCCCCTCCCTTTTGGACTTCAGTGCATTAAGTAGAGTTCCCTGTGCTGTATGAATTATTCTCATTCAGTTCAGTTCAGTCACTTAGTCGAGCCCAATTCTTTTCAATCCCATTAATCACAGCATGCCAGGCCTCCCTGTCCATCATCAACTCCCGGAGTTCACCCAAACCCACGTCCATTGAGTTGCTGATGCCATCCAACCATCTTATCCTCTGTTATCCCCTTCTCCTCCTTCCCTCAATCTTTCTCTGCATCAGGGCTTTTCAAATGGCTCAGCTCTTCATATCCCGGTGGCCCAAGTATTGGAGTTTCAGCTTCAACATCAGTCCTTCCAATGAACACCCAGGACTGATCTCGTTTAGGATGGATTAATTATCTATTTTACATCTAGTTTCAATACTGTATATGTGTCAACCCCAATCTACCAATTTCTCTCACTCCCTCTTCCACCTTGTTATCCATGTATTTGTTCTCTACATCTGTGTCTCTATTTCTGCTTTGCATTATCTAGAGTCTTAAATGTCCATCAACAGAGGAATGGATAAAGAAGATGTGGTAGTTATACACAATGGAATATTATTCATCCATAAAAAGCAATGAAATTGGCTCATTTGTAAAGATGTGAGTAGATCTCAGTTCAGTTCAGTCACTCAGTCATGTCTGACTCTTTGCGACCCCATGAATTGCAGCACGCCAGGTCTCCCTGTCATCACTAACTCCCAGAGTTCACCCAAACTCATGTCTATGGAGTCGGTGATGCCATCCAGCCATCTCATCCTCTGTTGTCCCCTTCTCCTCCTGCCCCCAATCCCCCCCAGCATCAGTCTTTTCCAATGAGTCAACTCTTCACATGAGGTGGCCAAAGTATTGGAGTTTCAGCTTTAGCATCAGTCCTTCCAAAGAACACCCAGGACTGATCTCCTTTAAAATGGAGTAGTTGAATCTCCTTGCAGTCCAAGGGACTCTCAAGAGTCTTCTCCAACACCACAGTTCAAAAGCAGGAATTCTTCAGCCCTCAGCCTTCTTCACAGTCCAACTCTCACATCCATACATGACCCCAGGAAAAACCATAGTCTTGACTAGACGGACCTTTGTTAGCAAAGTAATGTCTCTGCTTTTGAATATGCTATCTAGATTAGACATAACTTTTCTTCCAAGGAGTAAGTGCCTTTTAATTTCATGGCTGCAATCACCATCTGCTGTGATTTTGGAGCCCAAAAAATAAAGTCTGACACTGTTTCCACTGTTTCCAATGGGTAGATCTAGGTGTGGGTAAAGCAAGAGAGTTCCAGAAAAACATCTATTTCTGCTTTATTGACTATGCCAAAGCCTTTGACTGTGTAGATCACAACAAACTGTGGAAAATTCAGAAAGAGATGGGAATACCAGACCACCTGACCTGCCTCTTGAGAAATCTGTATGCAGGTCAGGAAGCAACAGTTAGAACTGGGCATTGAACAACAGATTGGTTCCAAATAGGAAAAGAAGTATGTCAAGGCTGTATATTGTCACCCTGCTTATTTAACTTATACGCAGAGTACATCATGAGAAATGCTGGGCTGGAAGAAGCACAGGCTGGAATCAAGATTGCCAGGAAAAATATCAATAACCTCAGATATGCAGATGACACCACCCTTATGGCAGAAAGTGAAGAAGAACTAAAGACCCTCCTGATAAAAGTGAAAGAGGAGAGTGCAAAAGTTGGCTCAAAGCTCAACATTCAGAAAACTAAGATCATGGGATCTAGTCCCATCACTTCATGGCAAATAGATGGGGAACAGTGGAAACAGTGAGAGACTTTATTTTGGGGGGCTCCAAAATCACTGCAGATGGTGATTTCAGCCATGAAATTAAAAGGCGCTTACTCCTTGGAAGAAAAGTTATGACTAGCCTAGGCAGCATATTAAAAAGCAGAGACATTACTTAGCCAACAAAGGTCCATGTATCTAAGGCTGTGGTTTTCCCAGTAGTCGTGTATGGATGTGAGAGTTGGACTATAAAGAAAACTGAGTGCTGAAGAATTGATGCTTTTGATCTGTGATGCTGGAGAAGCCTCCGGAGAGTCTGTTGGACTACAAGGAGATCCAACCAGTCCATCCTAAAGGAAATCTGTCCTGAATATTCTTTGGAAGGACTGATGCTGAAGCTGAAACTCCAATACTTTGGCTACCTGATGTGAAGAGCTGACTCATTTGAAAAGATTCTGATGCTAGGAAAGATTGAAGGCAGGAGGAGAAGGGGATGACAGAGGATGAGATGGCTGGATGGCATCACTGACTCGATAGATGTGAGTCTGAGTGAACTCTGGGAGTTGGTGATGGACAGGAAGGCTGGCGTGCTGCAGTCCATGGGGTCACAAAGAGTCGGACACGACTGAGCGACTGAACTGAACTGGATAGATCTAAAGAATATCATACAGAGTGAAGTAAGTCAGAAAGAGATAAACAAATATTGTATATTAACACATATATATGGAACCAACATTGTCTTTTTACCTCTGGTTCCATTCATAAGCTTCTAACAACTTCCTGCTGTTATTTTATTCCCCAAACAGTTAGATTTGGGTCATATGTGTAATTTATGTTTTCTTTGTGGAGTTCTATTTCTTTGTCATCCAGTTTATTATATGAACTCCGTAGACACTTGTATTTACTTGTTCAGCATATAAAAATGGTTTATTTATTCAGTTTTTACTCCATGTAAAATACTGTGGGAGACAAAAGGTGACTAAAATATAAACTAACCCTGCCTTCAAGGAGCTGATAGTTTGGAAGTATAGATCAACATGTACACAGTTGTTGGCCTTATTTACAAGGATCAGTCCCAGCAGAGTGTCCTAGGTATTCAGAAGAGGGTGACATCATTTTTTGAGGGAATAATAAGAAAGAGACTTCAGAGATAAGATAATAGAAGCCTGGATACAGAAGATTAAGTAGGCAGGCGTATCAGAACTGTAGTTAGATTTTTTTTTTTAAGTCACGATCATAATTCAACATGAGACATGTTCAGGGAATAATTAGGGGGCCTTTATGGGCAGAATGCAGGGTCCACCTGTGAAAGCAGTGGGAAATGCATCGGGAAGGATGGTCTCAGGGCAAGGTGCTGAGAGCTTTGAGTGCCAGCAGGAGGAGAATGAGTCATTTTCTGTAGTTGAGTAAAGGGATTATATAATGATAGGATGAGATTTTTCTTTATGACAATCTGCCTTTAAAGGACAAGATTCAATCTGGGGGCTTCCCAGGTAGCTCAGTGGTAAAGAATCTGCTTGCCAATATTCCCAGGGTCGGGAATATCCCCTGGAAGAGGAAACGATAACCCACTCCAGTATTTTTGCCTGGAAAATACCATGGACAGAGGAACCTGGCGGGCTACAGTACATGGGGTCACAAAAGAGTCAGACATGACTGAGCAACTGAGTATATATAATATATAATTATATATATATAATATATTATATATATAACTCAACTCAATACTTATATATAATTATATATATATATATATATATATATATATATATATATATATATATATATATATAACAGACAGGGTAGGAAAGGAAAGTCCCAAGAGGACTGGAAATTATTTGGAAGACTATGAGAACAGTCTAGGATTGAGGCAACTGGAACTGAACCGAGACACTAGCAGGAAAATGGAAAGGAGGTAAACGGATGGATAATTTCAAACATCAGTGAGAATGAACCAATGGCTGGCAACTGATTCATTTTGTAGAGTGTGTGTTTGCATCATCCATTCAAGGGCACCCATTAACTCCAGCAAAAGTCCCTTCTCTAGGCTGTTATTACTGATGGGGCCTCATCAAGTCATCCCCTTCTGTCTCCACAAATGTAATTACATGCAATGAAAATTGATGTAACATGGTTAGCCCACAGCGTATGGGTTATTCCACTGCCACTAGCATGACATCAGGCTTCTCTGAATTTGATTATGATAGTTTGGAACTCCCCGCAGAGGAATCATGTTAAATGCCCTGTACCCTGACATTGTTCCCTTGAGCCAGCAGCCCAGAGCCTGATGTGTGCAGTCAAAAGAAAGGGTTTGAGCTGGTGGGCATGCTTTATTTCATTTCCACATTTCATTTCATGCTGCTGGGCATGTGTATGTATGTGTGCATGTGTACACAATCTTCCTCAAAGAAAGCTCAGTTGCTTTTCCCAGATGCAGCACAGAGTCTGCATCTAGTCTGGGGCTCTCAGGCACTGGTTCCATGGTGACCTGCAGTAGAAAGCAGCCCCTTCTCACCGAGTTCCTTCCTTGAGGTGCAAGATCCTTTGTGGGTTAATACCGGGAAGGAGGCATAGAAAGTGGGGCAACAAAGAGAAAAAAGGAAGAGGATAGAATTGAGAAAGTAGCATTGACATATATACACTACCATGTGTGAAATAGATGGCTAGTAGGAAGCTGCTGTATAGCACAGGGAGCCCAGCCTGGTGCTCTGTGATGACCTAGGGGGAGCGAGGGAGGCTTGAGAGGGAGGGGATATGTATATACATATACATAAAATTATGACAGATTCACATTGTTGTTCAAAGGCATAAACCAACACAACACTGTAAAGCAGTTTTGCTCCAATTAAGAAAAAAAGGAAGTTAAGGGGAGTTGAGCAGGAAGGATGGAAGTAGGGGTGAGGAAGAAAAGACATACAGCAGAGAAGGGAAAGGGCAGAAAATGCCTGCTTGACCAATAGGAGAGCTGACCCTAACTTTGGAGCTGAAAGAACCTGTTGAGGGATAGAACAACTAAGATGAATGCAGGGGACCATTTTCTACCACCTCTGCTCACTTGATCTCATATCTTGGTTTTTATTATTATTTCTCCTCCATGATTGCTCTGTTCCTTTCTTATTCTTCCCTCTTTTACCCTTGCCCTTCTCTGCTCTTCCTCTTTACCCAGATTTGGGGACATTGAGCCAATGAATGTGATCAGAGAGCACAGATATCAACACCCACATCTCAGTTCAGTTCAGTCACTCAGTCGTGTCTGACTCTTTGCGACCCAATGAATCGCAGCATGCCAGGCCTCCCTGTCCATCACCAACTCCCGGAGTTCACTCAGACTCACGTCCATCGAGTCAGTGATGCCATCCAGCCATCTCATCCTCCGTTGTCCCCTTCTCCTCCTGCCCCCAATCCCTCCCAGCATCAGTGTTTTCCAGTGAGTCAACTCTTCACATGAGGTGGCCAAAGTACTGGAGTTTCAGCTTTAGCATCATTCCTTCCAAAGAAATCCCAGGGCTGATCTCCTTCAGAATGGACTGGTTGGATCTCCTTGCAGTCCAAGGGACTCTCAAGAGTCTTCTCCAACACCACAGTTCAAAAGCATCCATTCTTCGGCGCTCAGCCTTCTTCACAGTCCAACACCCACACCTACTCCACACCAATACATTTTCCTACCCTATGGACCCTAACTAGGTGTCCCTTAATTTAATACAATTTTGACACTAATTACCAGAGTTTGCACCCGATTCCACAGGTTTCAAGGCTCAGTCCCACAATAGTGCCCTCATTTCAGATGGCAATCACGAGTAATGGGTCCCTAGGCTACTTGCACTTCTGTCTGACTTGGCTGCAAGGTCATGATTTCCCATAACCCTCCACCTTGGGTCTGATAATTTCCTGGAATGACTCAAAAAACTCAGGGAAACATTTACACATGTTTCCTGGTTTATTACAAGGGTTATGATAAAGGATGGACTTTCCTGGTGGCTCAGTGGTAAAGAATCTGCCTGCATTGCAGGAGACGTGGGTTCAATCCCTGGGTCAGGAAGATCCCCTGGAGAAAGAGATGGCAACCCACTCCAGTATTCTTACCTGGAAAATCCTATGGACTGAGGAGCCTGGTGAGCTACAGTCCATGGGGTCACAAAACAGTCAGACATGACTTAGTGATTAAACAGCAGCAACATGACAAAGGATTCAGATGAGCAGCTCCATGAAGAGACACATAGGGTGAGCCCTTGGGGGCCCAAGCACAGGAACTCCTGTTCCCATGGAGTTGGGGTGCACCACCTTCCCAACACACAGTTGTGTTCACCAACCCAGAAGCTCTCTGAATCCCATACTTTAGAGGTTTTTATGGAGGCTTCATGAGGTATGTATGGTCTATTAATTCATTTCCCATTCCCTCTTCTCTCTAGAGGCTGGGGTGGGGGTTGTAGGTAAAATAGAAAATTCCAAGCTTCTAATCATGACTTGATCTTTCTAGCAATGAGTACCCACCCAGGATCCCACAAAGAGTTGCTTTATTAGAACAAATGATGCTCCTATCACTCGGAAATTCCAAGGGGTTTAGGAGCTCTGTGTCACATGTTCCTAACACCACCATCACTCAGGAAATCACAAAGGTTTTTGGAGCTCTACATTAGGAATGAGAGTCAAGAACCAAATATTAGGACAAAAGATGTAGTCACATGCTCACTCAGGAAATGACAAGGGTTTTAGAAGTTCTGTGTCAGGAACTAGGATGAAGACTAAATATACATATCTTATTACATCTCGGGAAAAGTCCAAGCAATGGAAATGGAAAGAGTAAATTAGAGTAGGAGTTGGCAACTTTTTTCTGCAAAAGGCCAAGTAGTAAAAATTTTAGGCTTTGTGGACCATTTGATGTCTGTAATAGTGATTCATCTCTGCCACTGTAGCTTGGAGGCAGCCAGAGACAACACATAAACAAATGGGCATGGCTGTGTCCCAATAAAACTTTATTTATAATGTAGCCTGCAGATTGTATTTGGCCTAGGGCCATTGTTTGCTGACCCCCTTCAGAACTAAAATTGTAAAAATTTACAGGTTCTGCCCTGTGTATCAGAAAATGGTAATGCAGTTCTTAGAATTCTTTTCCCAACTAGAATGAGAGATCATGCTATTTTCTCACCTGCAACTTCCCACTTCTGGGCTAAAGAAACACTCCCAATGTCATTATCACAGGTCTTCGAAACAGAGTAAAAAAAGTGGACTGAGAATTGACTTATAAAGAATCGAGCGTTAGTATACTGTATTTATGTTTGTCCTTCTGGCTTACTTCACTCTGTATAATAGGCTCCAGTTTCATCCACCTCATTAGAACTGATTCAAATGTATTCTTTTTAACCCGGTGTACGAGACAGCAAAAGAGACACTGATGTACAGAACAGTCTTATGGACTCTGTGGGAGAGGGAGAGGGTGGGAAGATTTGAGAGAATGACATTGAAACATGTAAAATATCATGTAAGAAACGAGTTGCCAGTCCAGGTTCAATGTACGATACTGGATGCTTGGGGCTGGTGCACTGGGATGGCCCAGAGGGATGGTATGGGGAGGGAGGAGGGAGGAGGGTTCAGGATGGGGAACACATGTATACCTGTGGCGGATTCATTTTGATATTTGGCAAAACTAATACAATTATGTAAAGTTTAAAAGTAAAATAAAATTAAAAAAAAAAAAAAGAATCGAGCGATTAACAAAACAATGGAAACAGCCACAAGGTCTGCCTGCAGAAAAGACTAAACTCAAATGAAAAAGTCTGGGTTTAAGGAGTAGAAAGTTAAAGCAGCCACTTAGTGACTGGGCTTCTTCAAAGCATTTGGAATGAAATGTCCACTGAATCATGGTTTCTGAAAACTGCATCTCAGACTGACTCTCCTAAATTCTCACACATTTCGCAGGAAGGTATCTCGTGTGTACCTCCTTGCTAACTAGTCCCAGTTTTCCACTGTATCATCAATCCCAGGCATTAAATCATACCTTTGCTAACCCCAGTCCTGGTCCTGGGGTAGTTCGGTGTTTCTGGCATTTTCAGCACTGAGTGAGGCCAACCCCACCATTGATGGGAGAAAACTTCTGAGACTTATTGCTGTCCTGAGTGTGAAGCCTTGGAGAAGCAAATAGGTGGTGGCTAATAGCACAGGCTCCTGACTCAGAAAGGCCCTGGTTTGGATCAAATGTGTATACATTTAGGGGTGTTCCTTAACCCCTCTGTTCTTTAGGTGCTTCACCTGTAAATTGAGAATTTACAAAGTACCTTCTTCCTGTGATATAAAGATTAAATGAGGTGATATCTGAAGAGAACTTAACACAGCATACATTAAATGCTCAATAAACATGAGTAAAATACATTGAGCTTCCCTGGTGGCTCAGTGGTAAAGAATCCGTCTGCCAATGCAAGAGACGTGGGTTCGATCCCTGATCCAGGAAGATCCCCTGGAGAAGGAAATGGCAGCCCACTCCAGTATTCTTTCCTGGGAAATTACATGGACAGAGGAGTCGGGCAGGCTACTTTGGGACATGCCTGGGTCAGGAAAGTAAATGAGGTTTTCCCTCTTCAGAGATTATGAATGACTCTAAAGAGACATTGCTTAGCTCATTGGGTGAAATAGCAATGTCAGGAAAACACCTAATGGTATCAATCTGTGGCCAGGTGGTCTCCATGCCTTTCCTCATTTAATACTCATCAAAATCCTAAGGGAAAGGCCCTTTTATCTCCATTTCTACTTATGGGAAACCAAGGCTGAGATATGTTGTGGGGCATGCTGCAGTGACATAACTCATCATCACTACCTTGGACCCAAACCCAGGTGTTCACAGAATAAGTTAATTTTTCCCCCTACCTCATTGAGCAACTGTAATTACTTATGTATATGGCTTGTGTGTGCTTAGTTGCTCAGTGCTTAGTTGCTTAGTTGCGTCCGATCCTTTGTCCATGGGATTTCCCAGGCAAGGATACTCGAGTGGGTTGCCATTTCCTTCTCCAGGGGATCTTCCCAACACAGGGATCAAACCCCTGTCTCCTGCATTGGCAGGTGGATTCATTACCACTAGTACCATATGGGAAACCCATGGATATGGCTTAGTACCACAGCTTCTTATTGGTATTAAGCCCTCCCTATACACTATAGCAGAGAAGACAATGGCACCCCACTCCAGTACTCTTGCCTAGAAACTCCCATGGACGGAGGAGCCTGGTAGGCTGCAGTCCATGGGGTCGCTAAGAGTCGGACACGACTGAGCGACTTCACTTTCACTTTTCACTTTCCTGCATTGGAGAAGGAAATGGCAACCCACTCCAGTGTTCTTGCCTGGAGAATCCCAGGGACGGGGGAGCCTGGTGGGCTGCCATCTCTGGGATCGCACAGAGTCGGACACGACTAAAGTGACTTAGCAGCAGCAGCAGTATACACTATAGAGTTTTAGATCTTGTAAACATCTCTCATAATA
This sequence comes from Bos grunniens, assembly GCF_055505025.1. Taxonomy (NCBI): domain Eukaryota; kingdom Metazoa; phylum Chordata; class Mammalia; order Artiodactyla; family Bovidae; genus Bos; species Bos grunniens. The sequence continues at coordinate 55,824,151 of NC_141180.1, forward strand.
TCCAACACAGTGTCTTGTAAATGGTAGGGATTCTTATATTTTTTGAGTAATTGAATCTATTTCCTACCCATTCCTTCTTAGACACAAGATCTTTTCCTAGCTGTGGGTCCCCTAAGTGGACAATGATAAGCTGAGGCATGGAATTCCAGCTTTTGTGAGTCTAGAGGTAGGGTGTGGGGGACCCTGCATGACTGGAACCCTGGGTAGTGAAGATTGGAACCCAGGTCTGGACCTCTGTCTCTGTGTCTCCCCATGGGTAGAGTCCAACTACCCATCATCCTTTGCCCTCCCACCACTCTATTTACTGGGAGAAAGGCTTTCTGGAGTTGCCAGAAATCCTTTTGCTCTAATTTCCTGCCTGACATGAAATGGGTGAATGGTTATCATTAAGGAAAAGTAGAATTTGTAGCCAGGAGTGTCTGATGCACAGTTCTCCTGAGGTTCCCTGGTCAAATTTCTTGACCAGGTCATCAGACAGCATTTAGATGCTCTCTGAACTTTTTTGCACGTTTACCCAGACCTCTGAACTCTTAGCTCTTCTCTCACTGCAACTTACCACAAGGAAAGAAATAGATGAGTGTAGACAGAAGGTATTTTAAAGAATAAATTGGAATTAAATGATAATGATTTCCCTAGGCAAAGGCTTCTTTTGTAAAACAAACTGCCTTTGGTTGGATGACAAGAAAATCATGCCTTCATTTAACCCACTCTCCCCTCCTCATCCTTCGACTGGTCCCATAGGTTTACCTATAGCTCCCAAATGGCTGGGACAGAACTTGAAGGCTCAAGGATGAATGGACTTTAAAAGATTCCCCTGGAAGCTTACCTGAGGCTGTGGTGATGGCCCCTTCACAGTGAAGGAGATATACTGGGTATTTCCAGAGACTTTAAAGGCAGTGCCTTCAACTCTGAGTTTGTAACTAGGGCTTCTTTTAGTTAGTATTTAAAACTGCAGGGTGCTCTGGGGTTTGCCCTGTATACAGGTGTGTCTACACAGGTGGGGCAAGCACAAAGCCACCTAGAGGTGCCATAGGGGTGGTAAGGTGTCGAGTTCCTGACAGGGCCCACGGTAAGCTGGTTAAGAGTCAACAGTCAGTGATGGAGTTCAAAGCTTCACTTCTGCATCAACACAGACCACTGGGAAAGCTCTCAGGACAGCTACCATTTTAACAAGGGGAAGGTCAGGTTTGGGGGTTTATTTTGTTTTTTAAAGCGATGTTGAGGCTTGGGTTGGGTTGGAGGACAGCAACTGGAAAGGGTACTGGATGGAGTCAAGGGCAAAAGTAGGCAATCCATCTAGGTCTGGGGGAAGTTTTAATTTTCTCAACGTGTTAAACAATGCACAGAAAGCCCATTTCACCACAGTTTGCACTTTGCTGTTTGTTTGTTGATTTGTCAACTTTTGCGGGCACGTGTGTGGACTGGGTTCTGATTTCTAGACCTTGTATAGGAAAGAAAATAGGGCTTCCCAGGTGGCTCAGTGGTAAAGACTATGTTTGCCAATGCAGGAGACATGGGTTCGATCCCTGGGTCAGAAAGATCCCCTGGAGAAGGAAATGGCAACTCACTCCAGTATACTTGCCTGAAAAACCCCATGAACAGAAGAGCCTGGTGGACCACAGTCCATGGGGTCACAGAGTCGGACACGACAGAGCAACACACAAGCACGCTGTCCTCTCTGTATGAACACAGAGCCTTATACCTACGTCTCAACTAACCCCCACTCCTGAGACCTACAGGAAGCCCCTGCTGATCCTGACTGTGCTAATAAAGTGGGTGCTTGTGCTGGAAGTAATTAAATGCGATTGTCAGATCTCCAAGGGCTGAAACGCTATCTCTTGCCAGGGCAAGAGTAATAGCATAGCTCCTTTGTTGGGGACATAATGAAAGAAATGGGAGAGAAGAAAGCCCACTGTCAGCAGCACAGATCACTTGGATGTACCTGGGATTTCATATAAGTGTATTTTGATGGCTCATTATGTTGGGAAGAATGTTTCCTTATCTTCAAGACTATTCAGCAGAACAGAGGAAATAATCCCAGTGTGACATTTATTTATCTTGATGTGGGGCCTTAATAGTCACAATGGGAGCTCTGTGTGGACCTGAGTGTCATGCGCACACCAGTTTCTTTAGTAGTTCTCTGCTTTTACCTGGACAACTTATGTAGGTGGATCTGTAACTGATCAAAATGGTCATCTTGCAGAAAGGCACACGTGAGGACCATCATCCAAGACTGATCCTTTTCAAAGGACTGAGGTTCTGAAAATAACATTTCAATTCCCCAATAAGAGATTTTCCCCACTTCCCATTTGAGATGGGATGGCAGGTAATGGGAAAGTAATTTCCACTGTAAAAGAAGTCTGGGAAACCCTAGGTGGAAGGAAGAAGCTGAGAATGCTTTACTCTAGGCCAGCTCAGAACTATGATATGCTGATGAGCACTGTAATTCTGCAAGAAGGCAAGAGAATGCATTAGAGAGCCTTTCCCAAACTAGGCTCTTCTTAAGGATGAAGGCGTTTCCAGGATTAGTGTTCCATGAGCTGGAACTTTAAGACGTGATGTTTATAGAATAACATTTCCCCCTGCCACTTGGCATTGGGCTGTGGGTCCTTTCCTAAAGGCTGGACTTTTATTTTGGCCACTTTTCTCTAAAAAATAGACTGTTAAGAGTTTCTCTGGTTGTCCAGTGGTTAAGAATCCACCTTGCAAGGCAGGGGACTCAGGTTTGATACCTGATCGGGGAAATAAGATCCCACATGAACAACTAAACCCATGCATCACTACTGAGACCCATGCTGAACGAAAGTTTCCCCCGATACAATGAAGATTCTGTGAGCCACAGCTAGACCTGACACAGCCAGATAAATAAATATTTAAAAGAATGGATTTTAGAACTATTCAGACTTGGTCAGATCAGTTATATTCCTAGGTCTTCAAAATAGTCTCAGTAACCATCCTGGTTAATGGCTGGAGACCAAAGATTATTTGTATTGACCACAGGTCTCACCTGCCTCTTTCTATCATCCCCTCAAGCTCTCAGATGACAAACCTGGCTTCATGGAGTACATGTCAGTGTATCTGGACACTGAGATCTCGGTGATTCCCATCACCACCACTCTCAGGAGATGCTCTTTATTACACTGTGATGCTTTGAGTTAGGAAGGTGACACATTTGAGGAAAATGGTTTCCCCAGGAAACAGCTGGCCCCATTCTTTTTATTATTTTCCAATTTTTTTCTCTTAAATATTTCTACCTCTCCTGACCACTTTAATCCAAATAGCTCTTCTTGTTTCTGCTTGAAGATTTGGCTTCTAGGATACCAGTTGTAAAGTCTGAATGGGTTTTGCACCTCAACCCTTATCATCATGGTTGAGAGCTGCCAAAGTCTACATATGGTTTCATTTGGATGATCCATGTATATCTGGCTTTTAGAATACCTGGCCAATACTAACTATGGGGAGTTGTGGGGAGCATGAGGGATGATTAGGGTGCAGTGGCTCCACCCTGGGTCTTTGTTCCTGCACTTCAATGATGTGGCTGCACTCCTGGTTCATGATCACTGCCAGCCCCTCACAATCACAAGGAAGCCTTTATTCAGCTCAGATCATCACTGTCCAAGGGAAAGCCAGCCCAACTTTCCTTAGTCACTTTGAATAACGGAGGTCAAGCTCATCACTTTCCAGGCCTTTCTATGTGACCCAAACAGGATTTCACAGGCAGTCCTGTGCAATTTTGAGTTTTTGGTGCTGAATCAAACCACTTCCCTCTCACACTCTTCCCTCTGCCTCTCCTCTGTCAAATCTGTGTCACCAGTTTCTCAAATTCCCTCTTTAAAAAAAAAAAAAAGAATTTTACAGTGGATTCTGTTTTCTTGATTGGACCCTGGCTAATACAGGAACCCAGAAAGTAAGCTACCTAGACTCAATATCTACCGAATGCTCTTCACCTTTCTCCTCTAAGAGGAGCTTTGCACAGAAGATACAGGTAAGTCTGGATGGTGGCTGTGGTCCAGCCCACCATCAATACAATAAAGTCAGCCACCTGGAAATAGAAAGGCCTGGCATCTATCTATTGTGAGTCCATTCTTCCTCCTAGATGGAGTAATTCATCATCCATCCATCCATCCATCCATCACATTTTATAGAACGCTTCTGCCTGCAGAAAACATTGCTAGAGATCCAATTAGGGTGAAGCAGGATGTGGGCTATGAAAAGCACAGAAGCATCCTTTGAGCTTAATGTAAAAACCCCCCACACCAGCTGTGTCGAGACATGAGATCTGCAGAAGCAGAGTGTGGCGATCACCAGCTGGACCTCTCTGCCCCAATGCCCCCAGGCAATTGACTATAAGGGGTCAATAGCTCTGTTTAGAGGTCTGGAGGGTTGTTAAAAACATGCACTCCAGCACAAGATGGGGGAAAATAGCATTCCATATTTTGTCTGCTGCCAAAATGTTTCCACTCTGTTATCAACTCAGACATAACCCCTTAAGTCCATCAGCCTTGACCTCTCAGCGCCTCAGCATAGAATGGGCGGGTGACGAGTCAACGGTGGTGCACAACAAGAAGATTTTCACAAATCCCTGTTTCTGAAAATGAAATAGGGGGGAAAAATGCATGCTGGCTTCCCTGGAAGTTCAAGTGGAAAAGAATCTGCCTGCAATGCAGGAGACCTGGGTTTGATCCTTGGGTCAGGAAGATCCCTTGGAGAAAGGAATGGCTACCCACTCCAGTATTCTTGCCTGGAGAATTCTATGGACAGAGGAGCCTGGTAGGTTACAGTCTATGGGGTCACAAAGAGTCAGACTTGACTGAGTGACTAACACTTGCCCATAGAACAAGAATCCTCTTCATTGATGACCTCATAGTTGCCCCCACAATGAAGATGGTGCCATACCAGGGGCTCCACACATGTGGTCTGATTATGTCCCCACAACTCTACAGACAAGCATTTGTTAATTCCGATTTTACAGATGAAGAGTCTAAACTCAAGTATATTTCTATAATCTGATCCAGAACATGAAACTCCAAAGTGGCAGAGTTGGGAGCCATGCCCACGCCCACTTTCTAGCTCAGAGCCTTCCCATGGCTCTTCCCCAGGCTACTTTTCAGTAAAGTTTGAATTTTCATGTGCATATCCTGGGTTTCTAGGTCATGTACCCACAGTGGGGCTGGAAGGCAAGCTAAGTGACTTTCATGGTGTCAGAGCCAAAAAGGATGAGGGAAGGGAAAATCAGTGCTGGAAAAAAAACCTATTAGCAGCAGGATGGGTACATGAGGCCCTCAGTAGCTTTGGGGCACCTGACTCAGCTCCTTCTTTTTTTATGGGGACAATTATGAGTTCAGGTCTTGTGTAGGGGAGCAGTGGGAGAAAGGAAAGGCCTATGTCCCATCTCAAAACTTTCCTGGAAGAGGGCTTCACATTACTAAAGAGCTGATGCTGCTGGAAAGCCAGTGTGATAGTGGAGGACACAGACTTGCCACACACCAGCCATGTAAAGTTAAGTCAGCTGCTTAAATCTAAGCCTTAGTGCCATGTCTGTAAGTGAGGCTACCAGAAATTCCTCCATTATAGATTTGTTGTGAGCATTAAAGGAGGGAATATTTGTAAAACACTTAGTGCCTGCACAGTGATGCTATTTAAGGGTTGCTGCTATTCTTATCATTATTTTTTCTTATGTTCTCAGGTGGCCAGAGAGCACAGATGCCCGCCGTTGTGGACACAATGGAGTTCCTTCAAAAAAGCCAATGACTCAACAGTGACTGATATGGCCAAGGCATGCTTGACCCCTGGACCTTGCTGCAAACCTGAAGTAATAGCAACCTTGAGAAAGAAAGTATCCCCAAAACTCTTATCTGGTGAGCAAGACAGTCTTTAGGCCCAACACCATTTTTGGGGCCTAGATGTGCCTACAGGAACTTCTGACTTTGAACTCTAAAGTGATGGCCATATATTCTTCTTGAGGTCTTACAGTTACAGGTGCGCTTGACACACACCTCACGGTTCTCCTGTAAATCCAGTGGAGAGAGGTAAACTGGTTCTGGAGAAGAGGTTAGAGACAGAGGTGAGGGCAGGCAGGCCACACACACACACACACGCACACGCACGTCTGCACCCCTCCTGTCTCTCTATGGCTCACTCATGTCCGCTGAAAACGGCCACCTTCATCCTTGTCTGTGACTTGCCCTCTTTTTACAACATATATCTGAATCCAGATCTTTCACTGCTTTGACTCACCTCTTGCTCTGCATTTCTTTAACTAGAGATGAGAATCATCTCAAGGCAGAGGGAAGAAAAGGAACCCGAATGAGAAAATGTCTTGAGACAAAATCTATTTCTCTGCATCTTTAGGGGTTTGGAGCTTCAATTTCAGGTTGACATTCTCAACTGTATCTATGAGAACACCAGCGAGGAAACAGGATGATAGTGCATTGCTGAAGCCCTTTCACAAGACGGCTGAGGAGACCATTTATCATATTTATCTATTGCCATGTGACAGCTGACGGCGGGGCCTGTGTTGGGGCTCACACTCTGCTCCAGTCAGTACTTGGCTCTGGTTTTGAGGCCTCTGCCTCACTGATCTATACCCCCAGCTCCTCCTCTGTCCCAGGGGCTCCCGCCTGTATCAGGTGACCACCCCTCTGAGACTCAGCAACCATGATGATGGATGACGAGCAGTCTGCAGCTGGGCAGCGGTTAGATGACATCACCCAGTTTCATCCACTGTTTCCCCAGAAGGAAGTGGGTCAAGAGTATCGAAGCAGAAAGGCCATGGGTGGCTCAGTCCTAGGCTGAGGCCCTTGAAATGGAAAGGATGACCCATGGGCAGGACTGAGACCCCATCACAGGCCATCAGCCAAAAGTCTGAGCCCTCCTATAAACCAAGGCCAGCAGGAGCTCCCATGCCAGACTCTGTTCCCTCATCTGTAAAATGGACACAGGAACATCTGGAAACAGCATTAGTCTTTCTACCTAGAGAGTGAATCTGCAAAGTGGCTAAAGTTTAGAACAAACTCAGGCTATCGGATTGCATGAGTCTTGGAAATTCCACCCTCATGAGTATCATCTTTGGGCCGGTTTGGATTCGGCAGTGGGGAGCCTGCCTAGTTATAGTCTTTTTCAGAACTCACACAAAAAGCCTGGCTCGTTTACTCACAGCAAGACAAAGTGACAGAGATGGGTAGAATTTGCAATGAATTGATCACCAGCACATGACAGGGAGGGGGAGAGGGGTGGGGTGTGGATCTTTCGTGAAGTGACGGGGGTTCAGTGGGTGGATGGGGCACCGCTTCAGGGAAATTAGACGAGCTGGTGTATTTGTTTTTGACTGCTGAGTAGCAAGTAACCCCCAGACTTAGGTTTAAAACAAAATTATCACCTATTCTCTTTCATGGTTCCTGTTGATCAGGAGATTCAAGAGCAGCTTGGCTGGTAGTTCTGGCTAAAGGTCTGTCATGAGGGCAAGGTCATTACCAAAGCTGTCATATAAATGCTTGTCCAGACCTCTGAGCCCTGCTTCCAAGATACTCTGCTCACTGGCCACAAACTGGTGCTGGCTCTTGGTGGAAAGCTCTGGTTTCCCTCCATGTGGCCCCTTGCAAAGGGTACTCTTGAGTGCATTCTGGGCAAAGCAGTTAGCTTCCCAGCTTAGTGCTAGATCTAAGAATAAACGACAAGAGTCTCAGAAGTCACACCCACTCTTACTTCAGCTTTAGTCTGTGGTCATTCCTGACTCACAGGGGGAAAACTCATGAGGGTGTGAAGGGCAGGGAGGGAGGGAGCATCCATGGGGACCATCTTGGAAGCTGGCTACCCCAGTTGGGGGAAGTGCTATTTGGAAAGTCAACTAAACTGGACTTGAAAACGGGTGTGGAGGGGGAAGGACAGAGAGGAGCAGACAGATATCAGAACAGGAACTTGGGGACCAGAGCCCAAGCCTCAGGCCAGCCAGTTCAGACTGGAATGCTTAGTATGACTCCATGCAGAGCAGACACATTTCCATAGGGAGGCTGTAAACGAGGGGCTAACTCAGGTCGCAGGACTGGCTGGACCCAGGTTAGGCTACCTGTGAGGGGATATGTGAACCAGACAGAGTCCTTCGTTCATCTCTGGACCTGGCTTGTCTAGGAGGACTGGAGGCAGAGCCCCCTGGGGGAGGCGGAAACTGCCCAAGAGCCTCCCTCCTCAAGTCAGGATGGGTCTTGGAAGCAGAATGGACAACTGTGCCGGGAGAATGGTGAACACAGAGGCTGGGAGGTGGCAGAGATACTGGTGCTATCTGTCCAGTGGCTGGGCACTGAGCTATGCCTTGTGACCCGAGGAAGGACAGGATTTCCTGTGACTAGCTTTGGTTTTCAACTGTGTGAACAGACCCTGTGAGAGAGAGAGAGCTCAGAAGGTTTGAAAGCAAACATGGACCCAGCAACCCAATGGACCTTTTTATGTGCTTCTCCCCCTCAGCACATGCGATTAGTCACAAAATAGTCCCCCTTACATTTCTAACCATGCAGATGACACCACCCTAATGGCAGAAAGCCAAGAGGAACTAAAGAGCCTCTTGATTAAGTTGAAAGAGGAGAGTGAAAAAGCTGGCTTAAAACTCAACATCACATCACTTCATGGCAAATATATGGGGAAACAATGGAAACAGTGACAGACTTTATTTTCTTGGGCTCCCAAAGCATTGCAGATGGTGACTGAAATCATAAAATTAGAAGATGCTTGCTCCTTGGAAGAAAAGCTATGACCAACTTAGCATATTAAAAAGCAGAGACATTACTTTACTGACAAAGGTCTGTCTAGTCAAAGCTATGGTTTTTCCAGTAGTCATGTATGGATGTGGGAGTTGGATCACAAAGAAGGCTGAGTACCAAAGAACTGATGCCTTTGAACCATCGTGTTGGAGAAGACTCCTGAGAGTCCCTTGGACTGCAAGAAGATCAAACCAGTCAATCCTAAAGTAAATCAATCATGAATATTTATTGGAAGGACTGATGCTGAAGTTGAAAGTCCCAACTTTGGCCACCTGATGTGAAAAGCTGACTTATTGGGAAAAAATCCTGATTCTGGGAAAGATTGAAGGCAGGAGGAGAAGGGGATGACAGAGGATGACATGGTTGGATGGCATCACCAACTCAATGAACATGAGTTTGAGCAAGCTCTGAGAGTTGGTGATGGACAGGAAGGCCTGGTGTGCTACAGTCCATGGGGTTGCAAAGAGTCAGTCAGACATGACTTAGCAAATGAACAACAACAGCATTTCTACCCAAATCTCAACTTTCCAAAGTCCTTTCAACATTACCTCCTTTGGTCCTAAGCTGTGGTTTTTCAGTCACTCAGTCATGTCTGAATCTTTGCTATCCCTTGGGCTGAAGCATGCCAGGCTTCCCTGTCCTTCATCATCTCTCAGAGTTTGCTCAAAGTCATGTCCATTGAGTCGGTGATGCCATCCAACCATCTCATCCTCTGATACCCCCTTCTCCTCTTCCCCTCAATCTTTCCCAGCATCAGGGTCTTTTCTAGTGAGTCAGCTCTTCACATTGGGTGACCACAGTACTGGAGCTTCAGCTTCAGCATAAGTACTTCCAATGGAATAGTCAAGGTACTCAAAGCACAAGTCAAAGCTCAAGGGGAGTTGCCATCACTGACATCACTAAAGATATGAGAAAACAGAGGAAACCAGAGACAAGAAGCTGTGACCAAACTCACCTGGCTGAGGTTAATGCTCTGACCTTGGTCCATGCACCCCTGAACATGGCATCAGCAGAGCAACCCCACAGATGAAATGCTGTATACCACAGATTCCTGGGTAAAAGGATGAATCTGGGACCCCCAAACAATGAGGAATGACCCCAACACCTGCAACAAGCCATGGGACTCCCAACCCTGCTGGTACACATTTTTATAATTTTCTTTTAAAGATGTACATCAGCATCCTCTTGGTATGAATCCTAGATACAAGCTCACTCTGCTCCTGGTTTTGAACACGACAAATCTCTCTAGTAGGTTTCCTTTAAGTTTCCTAAGTTGATGATCCCATACGATCAACTTACTTGCCTATCATCTGCACTTGACCTTTCCAGCAGTCACAAAGGCAGAGTGGGAAATTCACTGGGCCTTAGGTGTCTTGAGGCCTTCCCTCGGTGGTAAAGAATTTACCTGAAATTCAGGAGATGCAGGAGATTCAGTTTCAATCCCTGGGTCAGGAAGATCCCCTGGAGGAGGAAATGGTAACCCACTGCAGTATTCTTGCCTGGAAAATCCCATGGACAGAGAGTCTTTCAGGCTACAGTCCAAAGAATTGCAAACAGTCAGACATGACTGAGCAACTGGTAGGTGTCTTATGAGCCAAGGTCTTTTCCAGCCTTAGATGATGAATGAACCAGGTCATCAGCGCAGCAAGTACTCTGCTTAGTGTTCAGTGAAGGCAGACATGTTTGTAGGAGTGCATCCATTTCAAGGGAACCTTGCCAAGCAAGCAATGTCTGCCTTCTTTGTGAAAGTAAGGTTTGTAAGTAAACAGAAGAGGTGAGTGCTGTCGGGTTGGACTGCCCCCCTCCCCACTCCTGCATGGGGGATGGAGAGTGATAATTCTCTGGTGCTTCCTCTCCATGTGGTAATCTTAGGCTCCCTGGCTTCTTGGTTGTAGGGGAAATCATGTACTGGGGTGATGGGAAACATCTCAGTTCAGTTCAGTCACTCAGATGCCATCCAACCATCTCATCTGCTGTCATCCCCTTCTCCCGCCTTCAATCTTTCCCAGCATCAGGGTCTTTTCCAATGAGTCAGCTCTTCGCATCAGGTGGCCAAAGTATTGGAGTTTCAGCTTCAACATCAGTCCTTCCTAGCCTTCTTGGAATGCCTACTCCATCCAGATGTCAAGCTTGTGTGCCTTGCAGAACACTTCTGTGGGGCAGGCTCTCCTAGCAACATGAACAGATGAAGAGACACAGTCTCCTGGAGGCAAAATCATTTCCCCAGGATCCCACCACTCACCAGTTTCTAGAGCTGGGGTTTGAATGTAAGCTTCATGGCTCCTTTGTTCATAGTTTCTCTGTCCACGTTATCACCCTGGGAAGGAGATATGAAGTCTTCCAATGAAATGGTTTTCCCCTTGTAGAAGTTAATACAACAATGTAGCAATAGAATGTTCTAGAAAGATGATTTTGTCCTGCCAAGTTGCCCTGATACCCAGGGCTAGGAGAGGGGTGGGTTTCCTAGAGGTGGTGGCCAGGCAGCAAGAAGGGCCCGTGTTTGCTTAAGGCGCTGCTGGCACCTCAGGGTGGTCTAGCACGTCTCGGGGAGGAGTCTGAGAGTCAGCCTCTTGTGGTGTGGGCAAATTTTTTTAAATTATAAAAATGTCTGTAGGTCTGGTTTCAACCTGACTTAGTAATTTGCTTATATAACCTCTGTGCCTCCCCTTGGTGGCCCAAAGGGCTCCTGGATCAAGAGTTTTATGAACATCCTGCTGTGTTTAGTCTGTTGTACCTGAGAGTATCTATTTCACTAACCCAGATGGTGCTGTTACCACACACATATCCTGAAAGGGCAGGGATTGTATTAACAAGTATAACCAGTAAAACCACAGCATTTTGATTTAGCAAAAGGGTCTGGCGCCGGAAGCAGATAAATCCCCTTCTGCCCACACACCCAGTGCTCTCCACCCTTTTATGAAGTTAGAGTTTCAGGCTGTGCACTCCTCTCTGCTTCTGGGGGTCAAACAGGGCATGGGGGAGCCCACAGGGCTCATACTCAGCTTGAAACGCTCCTGGACTATATGTGGGCTCTGCTGTTTCCTTAATGGCAGCAGAAGCCGTAACTGCTTGATTTTCCCTTCTCTTTCTCTGTTGTTTCTTCTTCTTCTTTAGAGAATTGTGGTCTTCCTGAACCACACTTTCCAAAAAGGCCCCTGTATGCCAATTCTAGGGTGTATTCCTTACCAGAAATACAATATGTTTCTGATTATTGATAAGAAAGGTGAGGAGGCCCCACTGGTTTCCCTGAAAACAATGTAATGTTTCAAGATCTTCTCTTGTACTTCTCTGTTTGCTTCCATTCTACCACCCTCCAGAAGCACGTGAGCACATTATAAACATTGAAAAGTCACTAACTAATTAGTTTTTAAAGTCTATTGTTTTTTTCTGTAGCAAGCCATTGTGAATAAGATGCTTCTTTGCCCTACATGAGGTTGCCTGTTGACTTGAATGCTTAAGCACATCTTCAGAGAGTCACAGTGTACTAGCATGTCTGCTGAACAAGTAATCTTTTTAGGCACCAGACAGGGAGGTCTGCAATGTGGTCCTCCTTTCCAGGCTCAGAAAAAAGAGGTCTTTAGCTCACCAGCTCCTGACAATATCAGTGAAAGTGAAAGTAGCTCAGTCGTGTCGACTCTTTGCAACCCCATGGACTATACATTGCATGGAATTCTCCAGGCCAGAATACTGGAGTCAGTAGCCTTTCCCTTCTGCAGGGGATCTTCCCAACCCAGGAATCGAACCCAGGTCACCCACATTGCATCTTTACCAGCTGAGCCACCACGGAAGTCCAAGGAGACTGGAGTGGGTAGCCTGTCCATTCTTCAGTGGATCTTCCCGACCCAGGAATCGAACTGAGAGCTCTGCATTGCAGGTGGATTCTTTACCAACTGAGCTACCAGAGAAGCCTGACAATGTCAAGGATTGCCAAATGCGTGTTGAGAATGATATAAGGACTGTCAGACTGTTGAGACCGTTTTATGTTTGTGATTATTTTGCATTTAAATATGGGTTGTGTTCATCATTTCATGTGGCGCTCACAAAAAGTCCCTAGAGTTGATGTGGTATTTTATCATTTTGCAGAGGCGTTTCTCAGATGTTACATGGTTTGCTAAAGGTGCACATATAGTGAATGACAGAACTGGATCAGGCACCAGGATTTATTCCTCAGTAAGTTGATGTTCTTCCAAGGAGCCCTGCCTACTTGCCTTTCTTATTGGAAGCTACATCAGTCACTTAATTTAGGGGTCAAAAATGGCTCTAAGTGAAAGTATATGTTCACAGGAAAACCTGTAAATGAGTGTTCATAGTAGGAAATAGCAACCCGATCCAGTATTGTTGCCTGGAAAATTCCACAAACAGAGGAGACTGGTGGGCTTCAGCCCATGGGGTCACAAAGAGTTCGGTCAGACATGACTGAACAACTGAACAGCACAACGGCAGCATCTTTAAAACCAAAATCAGAAAACAACCCAAATGTCCACCAACAGATGAATAGATATGAGATACATCCATAGGGTCAAATATTATTTGGCCATCAAAAGGTATGAAATACTTCAATTCATGCTCAAAATGGATAAACCCTGAAAAAATTATACCAAGTGCAAGAAACCCGTCACAAAAGGCCACATATTGTGTGATGCCCTTATATGAAAGTTCAGAGTAGGCAAATTCATAAAGAGGAGAAGTAGATCAGTGTTTGTTCTAGGACTGGGGACTGGAAGGGCCATTGGCAGGTGTCCTCTAGTTGGTATGGACTTCTTTTAAGAATGATGAAAGTGTCTTAAAATTGGTCGTGGTGGTGATTTGAATATACAAAATTTATTGAATTGGATACTTTAAAAGGGTGAATCGCACGGCGTGCAAACTATATCTCAATAGATTGTTATTAAAAGCAATTGTAACTTCCTCTTCCCATGGGTCCTTTCAGGGCTCCAAAGCTCCTGGCTATTCTGGTCTTCTCTCATGGTGAGAAATTCCCCCAACTCTTTACCTGCTTCAAGTTGTGGGGGTGAAATCAGGCACCTCCATAGTCCCAAATACAAGCAGCTAGAAATAACTTCTCTGTGTCTCACACAGGAATGTACATTCAGCTTACCTGGCGATCTTGATAAAATGCAGATTCTGATCCAGCAGTTCCAGGATGCAGCTGACATGCTGCACTTCTAGCAAGCTTCCAAGTGATGCTGAGGCTGATGCTGGAGATCATGCTTTCGGAAGCAAAGGTGTCAACCACATAACCAGGTAGTGGAAATGTTTACTTTTCAACCACTAACTTTGCCACATAAAGATGCAGCCTTTGATTCCAAAACATCAACCTGTGCAATTGAATCAAATATCAGAATCTTTTTCTACTCTCCATCCAGTTGTGACGACCTTATACAAAAGACTACTAACCATTCAGAACACATTCATCTTTGTGGAAAACACCTACCAAAACATTTGAATATTTTCTCTTTGAACTAATCAAATTAGCTATCTGTTTCTATGTGGTAGGGAAAACCCCACATTGTCCTAAGTTATGCCTCTTTAATTATGAGTCTACATTTTAAAATTACAAGACCCATTTCTATCTTTAAAACACCAAAAAAGGCTTAGAAAAGCTCCTTAGAAGGAAAAGAAAAAAAAAAAAAACAAGGATTATGAACTTTTCAATGGGTTGTGGTAGAATTATGTACGCAGATTCATTTTTATTTAATAAGTCTCTGTTAACATGGCGGCTTCCCCGGTGGCTCAGCAATAGAGAATCCTGCAATGCAGGAGATACAGAAGACATGGATTTGATCCCTTGGTCTGGAAGATCCCCTAGAGGAGGAAATGGAAACCCACTCCAGCATTCTTGCCTGGAGAATTTTATGGACAGAGGAGCCTGGTGGGCTACAGTCTATAGGGTCACAAAAGCATCAGACATGACTTAAAGACTGAACAGCAAGAACATCAAATAATAGTTTAGAAAAGTTTCTTTCAGATGTTTTACTTACTCAAAGAGTTGCCAAGAGTCGGACAGGACTGATGCAACTTAGCCTGCGCCCACGCACTGCTAACATGGCTGCAATATGCTACCTGCTATGGCTATCCAGCAGAATGGCAGGTATTTAAGATCAGAAGACACTCTCTGTGCTTCTAGAGGGGCCTGGTTCCTGGTGGGGAGAAAGACAAGCTTACCAAGAAAAGCAAGAAAGGAACAGGGAGGAAAGCCACATTTGAGGCAGGGAGCATGCTTTGTGACTGCTGTCACTGTGTGACTGGTTTACTTCGTCTTCTCTCCAGATTTTGCTGAAGTTGCTCAGGAATCCTGGACATCCTCTTAACCCAAATAACACTTGCATTTACATAGGCTTTGCTAAAGATGAACAAGGGAAAAGGCAGTGGTAGCATTAAGCTCATGGAACCCTGCTTAAAAGCAGCCCTTCATTGTCCTCAGGCCGGCTGGGATCCTAGGCTCCAGGCTCTGCAGATTTTAATAAAGGAAAACTGACTGGGTTCCAAACCTTAGAAGTGCTGTGGATGTGGTACGAAAAAAAATTTCAGGTTGAAATTCCATTTCTGCCAAGGCTTTAGATGGCCGACAGCCTGGCTCTGTATACCTGCTGGGCTTTGATTTCAGCTCTAATATCAAGATTATTATATTAACTTCTTCACAGGTGTGAAGCAAGGAAGAAATGGGCTAAAATATAGAGAAGAGCTTCATGTGCTGGAAAGCATGCCAGGCTTTTTCTTCCCCCACATACACCAGGCTCACCTGTCCCTCTCCTCCCCTCAGATCTAGCAAGGCTCACCTATCATCCAGACACTGTCTCAGAGCTGTTTCGGGGTGATTCTTGATGAGCCAAGTGAATGTGGGGTTTTCCTAATGACTGCACAATGTGACTGTGATCAGGGGACTTAAGTCTGATAAGGGGACTTAATTTTCTGGGACTCTGTTTCTGCAGCTCTAAAATAAAGGTATTGCATTTTGAAATTCTCTCTGCTAGATAAAATTCCCACCCAATAGCAGGCAGAATTTCTATTTGGGGCCCTATAGCTTATCTTCCATATGAGAAAATTGTCTGCAGCTCATTTTTTTCTTCCCTGGATTTTTGAGTCTGAGTCCTTATTTCCCACCAGCTGGGAAAATAAAAGTTTGAAAACACCATGATAACTCTGTTTGGTTAACCGTCAGCTCTTTTTCATCATCCTTATTGCCTGGGAGTCTGAATCTATTGCAGGTCCTCCACCACCACCTTCCTAAGCAGTACACGTGTGTCTGTGCTTAGTCATTCAGTCATGTCTGACTCTTTGTGACTCCATGGACTGCATCCCTCCAGGGTCCTCTGTCCATGGGATTCTCCAGGCAAGAATACTGCCATGGGTTGCAATTTCCTTCTCCAGGGCATCTTCCCGACCCAGAGATCAAACCCACATCTTTTGTCTCCTGTGTTGGCAGGTTGGATTCTTTATCACTGAGCCACCTGAGAGCAGGGACCACTAATCAGCCCCAATTTTTGAGCTTTTAAAGCTAATCAATGCAGATATTCTAATTCCTGTTATCTCCAACCAAATAACAAACCAGAAACTGGACAAACTCTTGACAGTAAAAATACCACTCTTAAATACGATTGATAAAATATTGACTGAGCCAGTATGAACCTCAACTGATAAAAGTTAGTGAGCATTTCCAGTAAGGCTGCTGTTGAGAAGATATTTTTTAAAAAACTCAACCTTAATTAATCCCACCCCAAACTTACTATATAAATTCTCTTCTCCAGAAGGTGAGACAAGTAGGCATAATATACCTGCAAATATATGTGCTATGTAAATTATTCCCAGGTCTCATAGGCTATAAATCTACACTCAGGATGAAGAGATAAACTAATAATTACTTCTCTAGTATTAGATATTTGCAAAGGGACTTGCAGTTATTTATTACACGGTTCTTACTCTACATAGAACAGTATTCTCCTTGATAAGAGAGAGCAGAGAATGAAGTCAGGGCTGTTTAGAAAGCTTAGAAAGATGACTTTGCTGTCTTCTAAGTTTTAACTGCATGTTGCTATTATCATTTATTCATTAAGCCAAGTCTGACCCTTTTGCAGCCCCATGGACTGTGGCCTGCCAGGCTCCTCTGTCCATAGGATTTTCCAGGCAAGAATACTGGAGTGGGTTGACGTTTCCTTTTCCAGGGGATTTTCTCAACCCAAGGATCAAACTCGAGTCTCCTGCATTACAGCCAGTTTCCTTATCAATTAGCCATAGCTTGGACCAAAGTATTCTCTCTTGACGTAAGGCTACAACCACTTCCTAGACTCCTTCTTTTCTGTGAGAATGCCCTTAATTTTGGGGGAGAGTGGGGAGTCCGAATAGTAAATGTTTGGATTTGGAGACCAAGATCTTGGCCCTACCACCTCATTAACTAGCTGTGTGATCTCAGTCAGGTTACTCCACTGTTCCTGGTCTCTGAGTTTTTTGTCTCACAAGAGTGATAGCATCTAATATATCAGAATATAACAAGATTTCTTGTGGGAATAAAATAATGGGCAGAAAAACGTTTTGAAGATACTGAAAGTCCATAAGGTGGTGTTATTACTGTTATTCAAATAAACAGCTTTTTCCATCTCATCCTGTTTGAAAGTGAAAATTCCTTGGTCAGCTTCCCTGATCAAGATTTTAATCATTCACTTTGCCTTGCCCCACAATTTCTGTAGAGGGTTCAACTTCTTCCTTTTTTTTTTTTTTTTTTTAAGACCAAAACAAGATAGCATAGTGGTTGAGATGACTAATTCTGGATTCAGATGGCAAGGATTTAAATTCTGGCTTAATTAAGACATCAAGCTCGGTCATGACGAAGTAACTATTACTGAACTAGACTTACTTCCGTAAAAAAATATAAAACAGGACAAAATATATGAGGGCTTTTTTCAGTCATTGATCAATACAATGGAAGTACCAGAGTCTGATCCCTGAGAAAAGACAAACTCACAAGGTGAAAGTCACTCTGGCCCCAGCTCTCTCCTTGCGGTACAGCACAGAGAGAGTAAAAGCAGATCACAGACGAGTCTCTTGGCTAAAGGTCAGCACTTGAAGCTTTTCAAGGGCCTGAAATCAGTGGGGCAGGACACAGGAGAGAAGGAAGGTGTGAAGAGAAGATTATAACTCTATTTGGAGGTTCCCTATGAGTTCTCAGGTGAGGAATGGGCTGAACTTGCACAGAAGGAGACACACGGAGACTTAAATAATAGCCACTATAGGGTTGTAAGCAGAACAGAGGCACTTGTAGTCCAGTCCTACTGACAGATGTTGGATACCAACATCCTAGGCTTTCCTAACTATCAGCTTAACCAGCTGAAATCCTAGGAAAAATACATATAAGATGTAAAGAAAATGCCCTACAATAAAACCTATTCTATAAAAAAATCTTAAAACCAAGCCTTGAGTAGGTCTGCATGGAAGACAAGGTTAGTAGTTTGAGACCCACCAAGATAAAAGCCTGGAAAACATCTTGATCTTTTTATAGATTTTCCCTAATAAAGGGCTTCCCTGGTAGCTCAGCTGGTAAAGAATCCACCTGCAATGCAGGAGACTCCAGTTCGATTCCTGGGACAGGAAGATCCACTGGAGAAGGGATAGGCTACCCACTCCATTATCCCACTCCATTATCTTCCCTAATAAAGCTTAAACTAAAACCTAAACAAATTCAAAGTGATTAACCAGTGGTGGAAATGCCTGCTAGAATAAAGCTCAATGTTTCAGAGAATGATAACAGAATCCACAGTCTCTACAAGATATAATTAACAATACCTAGTATGCAATCAAAATTATTAAACATGGAAGGAAACAGGAAAATGTGATCTCTCATCAGCAAAAGAAGTCAATAGAAACTGACCTCGGGGTGGCCCAGATATTCAGTTTTGCAGACAATTACTTTAAAGAATTTACTTAATACATGGCCGTGAATTAGAAGAAAATATGTTCTTAATGAGTAAACGTAAAACATATTAAAAGCAGAGAAAAAACTATAAGACAGAACCAAATGTGTATTTAAGGACTGAAAATTTAAATAATTGAGATTAAAATTTTACCTGAAGGCCTTAACAGGAAATTAGAGACAGCAGAATAAAGGGACAGTGGACCAACTTGGATAAATATAGATATAAATTATCCTAGAAAACTGCAGAGCAATATTAAATAGTAATACAGCAGTCATGTAATTGCAGTTGCAGAAGAAAAGAGAAAGTACAGAGCAGGAAATAAGTTATTTCAAGAAATAGTCACTGTAAAAGTCCCAAATTTGAAGAAAAAGATCACTTACAAAGTTAAGAAGTTTGAGAAACCTTAGGCAAAATTAATATATAGAAAACCACACCCAGATACATCATAGTCACACTTACAAGCCAAAACTAAAAAAAGAGGAAGAAGAGAAAGGAAAACAGAAGAAACGATCAGTGGTATCAAGCCATAAAAACACACAGCAGAAACGTAAATGCATATAATTTAGAAAAACTTGTCTGAAAATGCTACATACTATGTGATTCCAACTGTATAACATTCTGAAAAGGCAAAGTTATAGAGATAGTTAAAAAGATTAGCAATTGCCAAGAGTTTGGGGAGAGAAGAGAAGGATAAATCTTTGGAACCCAGGGGATTTTTAAGGCAGTGGAATGACTCTATAAAATACTATAATGGTGGGTACTTGACATTGTGTATCTGTCAAAACCCATAGAATGTACAACACAAAGAGTGACCCCTAATGAGCATTAATGCTCCTAATGTTAACTATGGACTTTGGTCAAAATAATGCATCAATATTGGTTCATCAATTTTAATAAATGTGTTATGCTAATACAAGATGTTAATAATAGCAAAAACTGTGAGCCGGGGAAAGAGGGTATATGGGAACTAAAACTACTAAAAATTAAAAGTTATAATCAATTAAATAATTTATAAAAATTATTATTTTTTTTTTTTTCAGGTAAGTTGGTCTGGTGTTCTCATCTTATAAAAATTATAAACAGGAGGAAATGATGAGCAATTAAGACTACTTCTTGTCACAAACAGTGGTGGCCAGAGGCACTGCAACAATGCTTTTAAAGTCTGTCAACCAAGGTTTCCAGATCCTAAAGAAAAATACCTTTCAAAATTGAAGATAAAATGAATACCTTTTAAATAAGCAAAAGCTGAGACATATACTAAGCAGTTAA
This sequence comes from Bos grunniens, assembly GCF_055505025.1. Lineage (NCBI taxonomy): Eukaryota > Metazoa > Chordata > Mammalia > Artiodactyla > Bovidae > Bos > Bos grunniens. Next base: position 55,844,081 of record NC_141180.1, read on the forward strand.
TAAAAGAAATAAAATAGAATGTTAAAAAAACATAAAACAAAAAAAAATCAGAGAAACAGAGGAACAAAAAAATGGAAGGGAGTAAAAGGGAAACAAATAGCAGGATGGTAGGATAAAGTCAATGGTATCAATAACTTCTTTTAATGTAAATGCACCGAGCAAATTATAAGGAAGTATGAAGAAAACTCTGAGAAAAGCTAACCATGTACGAATTCTAGAACTTTGGAAGTCAGTTTGGACGTTCAAAGAAAAGACAGTTATGATTTTTATTATCAGAGAATCTAAGAGGAAAATCACCAGGGTGGGAACTTGACTTCTGACATCACAGTAGAATCCAGATGTCACAGGACACAATATGTGCAAGATATTGTTTAGAGACACAACCTGCACACGGATGACATGGGATGACCAGTTACCTGTAAAGGGATCGTAATCATGTGGAGCGATCAGATGGGTCTGCCTGGAGAGAAGCCCATGGGAGCCACGTAGGAACAAGGGAACTAACATTGCTGCAGGATTTTAAGCAAGATTAAATAAAAGGTTTACCATACAGCATAGTGCTTACAGCTAATGATACTATATTGTATCCTTAAAATTCTCTAAAAGGTAAGTCTTATGTTCTTAACACACACACAGATCATATCATCATCATCATCCATGATTTTGATGGTGGTGATTGTTTGATGGATGTATACATGTGCCCACATTTACATATTTTATATATTAAATATGTACAGCTTTTTACATGTACCTTAATACAGTGGAAAGAAAGACGGAGCCTGAGAGAGGAGGGGGGAGAAAGGAGGGAGAGACAGGGGAGAAGGAGAGGGGGAAGGGAAAAAAGAAAGAAAGAAGGAAGGAAGGAAAGAAACGTGAGGGAAGAAAGAAAAAAAAAAGATTAAAAAAATAAGGAATGAGACTCTCTGGTATAAAGGAAGAGTGCCCAAGCAGTATGCAAAATGTGGGAACAGGAATAGACAACTGCTCAATGACAGTGAGTTAAAGATGCCAGCAGTTGAGGTGGCAGAGGTTCTGGAAGGCGGGGAGGCTGCTTCAAATGAGTTTGGGAAAGTCCCCAAACCCATGGGTGGGGCCGCAGACAGACCCAGACCTTGACCTCGAAGAATGTCAGGAACTATAATGGCCCTGGAGTCAGAAAGTGTTTCCTTCAAGTTTTGTGGGACTCGAAGTTTATACAGTTTGGTGGTTCAATTTAAGAAAAATAGTACAAAGCAACATATACTAAGAAAGATACAAAAGTGACTTCATTTAGAATGAGAAACCACAGCACATTACATATTTGGAAAAGCTGGTAGTTCACAAATTTTACAGAACACAGAAATACAATGTAATTTTACAACTGATATTCCTGACTCAATGCTCTGACCTCTATGTGTGTGACACATCTTTAAAATACTTTCTCCTTGTGTTTTGATTGAATATTCTTTAATCTCCTTTTCCTATTACAATGATATTGTAATTATTTTCTACCCTAGAAAGATGATTCAGTCCCTCCTCTGACGTGTCTGATTAAAAATAAACAAATTTTTGAAATAAATTTTGACTTACAGAAAAATTGTGAAGATAGAACAGAGTTCCCATACACCTCACACCAGTTTCCCCCATTACTGGTCTTTTCCATTTGCATGGTACATTAGCTGCCATTAATGAAGGGTTAGTAATACATTACCTTTAACTAGTCAATGTGTTAGGGGAAGCACACTGATTGAAAACGCCCACCCTGGCCAGGCACCATAGTTACCATTTGCATGAGTTGTTCTATGACAGGAGGTCCTGGTGAGGAACAGGGAACTAATAAGCCTCCACCAACCAGAAGAGTTCGGGAAAGGTCAAAAGGCAACACCACCTGTCCAACCACCTCCCAGAATCCTTCTCTCTGGCATCCATCTTGGCTGAACAAGGCGTGCACCACCAGGAAAGACTCTGAATTAGAATGATTGGCCAAAGACAACCTGGAAACTAATCCTATCACCATAAAACCTGAGACTGTGAGCCACGCGGCAGAGCAGTTCTCCTGGGTTCCCTTACCCTCCTGCTCTAAGCCCGGGCGCCCTTTCCCAATAAAATCTCTTGCTTTGTCAGCACACGTGTCTCCTCTGACAAGTCATTTCTGAGTGTTAGACAAGAGCCCAGTTTCGGGCCCTGGAAGGGGTCCTCCTTCCTGCAACAAATGCATTGTTCAGGTTTTCTTCATTTTTAAGTAAATGTCCCTTTTCTGTTTCAGCACCCCATCCAGACTCCACACGACACTTGATTGTCAGGTCTCTTTAGGCTCCTCTTAACTGTGGCATTTTCTTCCTTCCCTTGGTCTTGAGACCTGGTTTGGAAAGCTATCAATATTCTTGCCTGGAGAATTCCAAGGACAGAGGAACCTGGTGGGCTACAATCCATGGGGTCGCAAAGGTTGGATAGGACTGAGCGACTAATACCTTCACCTCACTGTGACTTTGGAAGGCTACCAACCAGGGATTTTGTACTATGCCCTTCAGTTGGGATTTATCTGATGTTATTCTCATGATTAGACTGAGGGTGCAGGTTTCAGGAGGAAAACCACAGAGATAAACTGTCATTTTCATTACACCTTATCAAAGGCACATATCACTCCTCGTGCTCCCTCCCTCCTTTCAATCTGTCCCCTTTGAAAGGACATCTCTAAGTCTGGGCCACATTTAAGGAGTAGGGAGTCATGCTCCACCTCCTTGAGACAGAGTATTTACATAAATTAATTTGAAATTTTCAGCATGGGAGATTTATCTCTTCTCACTTATTTATGTATTCAATCATTTATTTAATTATTATAGGTACATGGATGTTTATTTCATACTTTGGGTTATAATCCAATACTATTTTACTTGCTCTATTGCTCAAATTATTCCCAACTTTAACCATTGGGGGCTGTTTTACTTGGCTCCAATGCCACCTTTGAAATACCCTGTCCTTATGTTGCTATTTTTTTTTTTTTTAACACTTTACTTTCTGACACTGGAGATATTCCAGGATCATCTTGTATATTTCCTTCCTCAGTCATAAAATCAACCATTCCTCCAAGGAACTCTGGTTCCTTCTAATGGAGATTGGTATTACAAAACAAGATCTAAATATTAAGTACATTCATTAATACTAAAATTTAGTTGCTTCTAGGACCTTACAGCTGACAAAATATGGAAACAGTGTCAGACTTTATTTTTCTGGGCTCCAAAATCACTGCAGATGGTGACTGCAGCCATGAAATTAAAAGATGCTTACTCCTTGGAAGGAAAGTTATGACCAACCTAGATAGCATGTTCAAAAGCAGAGACATTACTTTGCCAACAAAGGTTTGTCTAGTCAAGGCTATGGTTTTTCCCGTGGCCATGTATGGATGTAAGAGTTGGACTGTGAAGAAGGCTTAGCGCTGAAAAATTGATGCTTTTGAACTGTGGTGTTGGAGAAGACTCTTGAGAGTCACTTGGACTGCAAGGAGATCCAACCAGTCCATTCTGAAGGAGATCAGCCCTGGGATTTCTTTGGAAGGAATGATGCTAAAGCTGAAACTCCAGTACTTTGGCCACCTCATGCGAAGAGTTGACTCATTGGAAAAGACTCTGATGCTGGGAGGGATTGGGGGCAGGAGGAGAAGGGGACGACAGAGGATGAGATGGCTGGATGGCATCACTGACTCGATGGACGTGAGTCTGGGTGAACTCCAGGAGTTGGTGATGGACAGGGAGGCCTGGTGTGCTGCGATTCACGGGGTCGCAAAGAGTCAGACACGACTGAGTGACTAATCTGATCTGAATGTATATACTAACCTGTGTAAATATACATATCTATGTATATTTCTATATGTAACCATCCTTATCTATATTAAGCTAAACATCAGTTAGTACAAAGGTCTGCCTCTCTCAACTATTACTTCATGTATCATTCCAGACCCTTTTCCTTGATATTGCTAACCTCCCACTTCAACAGTGAGAAGCCTGCTTCCACCATCCACCCTCTTTTAATTGTTCAATTCCAGTACAGTTGTGCAGCAATATCAGAATTGTTAACTCTTCCTCCTGTGAGACTCAGCTTTATCAGCTAGAGTACAGTACTTACACACAGTTTCTTTGGCCTTAAGTCTTACAGATTCTACTAATTTGCAAAGTGACTTAGGTCAGCACTCCTTCCCCACCCCCATCCCTTTCAGTAAGGTTGTTTCACACATTAGTAATCAGATCAGATCAGTCATTCAGTCATGTCTGACTCTTTGCGACCCCGTGAATCGCAGCACGCCAGGCCTCTCTGTCCATCACCAACTCCTGGAGTTCACCCAGACTCACGTCCATCGAGTCAGTGATGCCATCTAGCCATCTCATCCTCTGTCGTCCCCTTCTCCTCCTGCCCCCAATCCCTCCCAGCATCAGAGTCTTTTCCAATGAGTCAACTCTTCGCATGAGGTGGTCAGAGTACTGGAGTTTCAGCTTTAGCATCATTCCTTCCAAAAAATCCCAGGACTGATCTCCTTCAGAATGGACTGGTTGGATCTCCTTGCAGTCCAAGGGACTCTCAAGAGTCTTCTCCAACACCACCAGTTAGGCTATTTTGTCACATTCTGCATTCCATCCTAAGATCTCCTGACCTCTTAAATTATATTTTTTAATTTGTGTGAAGTTCACCCTCAGTGAATACTCCACATCTTCAATCAACTACCAATTGCCTACCCTTATATAGTACTTATTATGTGCCAGGCCTGTAACAAACTTGTAGTTAATGGGGGATAAGGCAGGGTCGGAAGAAGGATAAACTGGGAGATTGGGATTGACATGTATACACTACTATATATAAGCTAGTTAACTAATAAGAACCTGCTGTATAGCACAGGAAACTCTATTCAGTGCTCTCTTTTGGCCTATATAGGAAAAGAATCTAAAAGAAAGAAAAGAGTGAATATATGTATATGAATAACTGATCCACTTTGCTGTATACCTGAAACTAACACAACATTTTAAATCAACTAATTTTCCAATAAAAGGTTTTAAGAAATAGTTCACCTTTTGTGATGCAAAATGACTAGTGTCTGGGATCCATAATTGTAGGAAATTTGTTTTTTCCTTATAAGATGCATTTGAACTGTGGTGTTGGAGAAGACTCTTGAGAGTCCCTTGGTCTGCAAGAAGATCCAACCAGTCCATTCCAAAGGAGATCAGTCCTGGGTGTTCTTTGGAAGGACTGATACTAAAGCTGAAACTCCAATACTTTGGCCACCTCATGAGAAGAGTTGACTCACTGGAAAAGGCTCTGATGCTGGGAGGGATTGGGAGCAGGAGGAGAAGGGGACAACAGAGGATGAGATGGCTGGATGGCATCACCAACTCGATGGACATGAGTTTGAGTGAACTCTGGGAGTTGGTGATGGACAGGGAGGCCTGGTGTGCTGCAATTCATGGGGTCGCAAGGAGTCGGACGCGACTGAGCAACTGAACTGAACTGAACTGCATGAGTGTTTACCAGGCTTCCCAGGTGGCTCAGTGGTAAAGAATCCACCTTCAGTACAGGAGACGTGGGTTTGGCCCCTGGAGAGATCCCCCAGAGGAGGAAACGGCAACCCACTCCAGTATTCCTGCATGGGAAATCCTATGGACAGGAGCCTGGCAGGCTACAGTCTATGGGTTCACAAAAGAATCAGCTATGACTTAAAGACTGAACAACAAGAACAGCAAATAATAATTTGGAAAAGTTCCTTTCAGATGTGTTACTTAGTCTTAGTGATGTCACATACATTTTTAGGATTGTGACCAAAGTTGGTAAAACTCTACTGAGGTTTCACGAACAAGCTGTAAGATTTGGGAGAACTTTCCACAGACTACCAGCCGGGGCCGTGCACTCCAGGCTTTGTTTCTCCTCTGCATCCACATACTTCTGATGCCACAGGCCCACACCCTTGTGTCCCAAGATCAAGTGAGCCCTCCCAGAGGACAGTAGCAGTATTCCTGGACACCATGCTTGCTTTGGAATAGCCAGTAGTGACGTAACTATACCTGGAAGTGTTTAGACCCATGTAAAACACTTCTGCAGGTTTAAATAATTGCAGCTCAAATATCTTTGTTGCTGCAAGTTTTTCAAAAATACTACCATGTGGACATGAGCCTACATTCCTTAGAAAATGAGGGGCCCTGAGGATTAAATTTATTGGCTTCATGTAAATTTACCTCTGAGTCAAACCTTTCATTCATTTATTCAACAAGCATTTAATGATCACCTCACAAGTAAAGGGGAGTGTGTTCAGTGAAAAATGAGACAAAACCCCTGACCTCATGCCGTCAGAAACCTGTTTCAGTAGAAAGAAACAGTACAGATTATTGACAAGTAATTTCAAAATTTTATTTTCCATGAAGAAAATAAACAGGGGGCTATGATGCAGAATAAGAGTAGGAACTAATTTTTTTTTAAACTGCAAGTGAGGTGATATCTAAGCTCAAACTAGAAGGAAGAAAAGGAATCCAGTATGCAAAGAGCTGGGGACGAGCCTTCTGGGAAGGAAATGGCTCACAGACATACACTCAGGCTGGAAAGAGATCAGCCTCCTTCCGGATCTGACGGGCTGGAGTTTAGTGAGAGAAAGAAAAGGGACATTATTGAGGCAGTGCAGTGAAATGGGAGCCAGACCCTACAGGGCATTCTCTGCAGGCCTAGAGAAGAATGAAAGTGGAAGTGAAAGTCACTCAGTCCTGTCTGATTCTTTGCCACCCCATGGACCCCATGGACTATACAGTCCATGGAATTCTCTAGGCCAGAATACTGGAGTGGGTAGTCTTTCCCTTCTCCAGGAGATCTTTCCAACCCAGGGATTGATCCCAGGTCTCCTGCACTGCAGGTGGATTCTTTACCAGCTAAGCCACAAGGAAAGAATGAGTTGTATTCAAATGGAAGAGAAAGTGCTGAAGTATTGGGTTGGCCAAAAAGTTCTTTCAGATCTTTTCACTGTGTCTTATGGAAAAACCCAAAGGAAATTTTTGGCCAACCCAATATTTTTAACAAGAGAGTGACTGTTTGAGACTTTCCTCTTTTAGAGAAGAGGAAACTCTTCTTTTAAAGGAGAGTTCTGTAAGGGGAATAGATTGGGAGGGGAGGTCATAAAGGAAGCTGGGAGACCAATTATCTGGGTGGAGAGCTGGTTTCACCATTTCCAGACCAGGTAGCCTTGGGTAAGCTATTTAACCCTCTTAGCCTCAGCTCCAGAGAAGGCAATGGCACCCCACTCCAGTATTCTTGCCTGGAAAATCCCATGGATGGAGGAGCCTGGTAGGCTGCAGTCCACGGGGTCGCTAAGAGTTGGACACGACTGAGCGACTTCACTTTCACTTTTCACTTTCATTTTTTGGAGAAGGAAATGGCAACCCACTCCAGTGTTCTTGCCTGGAGAATCCCAGGGACCAGGGAGCCTGTTGGGCTGCCGTCTATGGGGTCGCACAGAGTCGGACACGACTGAAGTGACTTAGCAGCAGCAGCAGCAGCCTCAGCTCAAAGTTGGGGTGGGTTGAGAAGCTGGCCCCTCAGCCTGCCCTTAATGTGCCCATGGAGTCCTCTGATGAGACACAGACCACCTAGGAGGCAGAAGAATGGTGGAAATTTCTGGTGTTCCAGGTCAGGGTTTGTCTCAGCCCTGACTTTCATCAGCGAGCCAGACACAGTATCGAGTGAACAAATGAACAGGAGGCTATCTCTCAAAGTGAGGTCAGGAGAATAAACTGAACTTTTATTTACTTTGCTGTTCTTGTGTTCATAGCAAGAAGGAACTAAGTCCTTGAACCTCTTCAATAATCGTATTTTAGTCAGTCATTTGAAGTTCAAGCTTCATGACAGGCTAGGAGGGGCTCCAGCTTTGTATGTGGGCAGGCAGCAGTTGGCCTGAGGACGGCTGAGGGGATCTGCCAGACACCTGGGATCCACCCAGTGTCAGAGTAGTGTCTGTCACTGTGGTGGAAATGATAAAGCTATAAAATAAGAGAAAGGCCGTGAGTTCGCATAGTCTGCAGACCATACCTTTGTCTGGGGGATGAATAGAGCTGGTCAGGAAATTTGCTTAAAACATCCAGACTCTTCCCCTGGATCCTCTTACCTGAGAAGCTTAGCATGTAACTCCCTCTTACTCTTCTGTCATCTCCTCCTCTTTCTCTAATTCTTCATTGTCTCCACTCCAAACTTGCCTAATCTCCAACAACCTCCTCATCTTTACCCAGAGCCTCTTTGCTTCCCCCATGACATATCTGACACTTTCTCAACTTCTCCAATTTGCATGGCCCTCCTCTGAAAATAACTCATCATTTTTTTTTCCACTCTCAGACACATAAGCACTTAGTGAGCATGTATAATATGTACTATGAATTGAGTAACTTTTTCTCATTTAAGTTTCACTTCTACCCTATGAGCTAGGTCCTGGTATTTTCCAGATTTTACAAATAAGAAAACTGAGGGGTAGTGAAATGAAGCAAATTGCCTATAGGAAGTAGAAGTTGCCAGACTTGACCTCGTGTTGCTCAATCCCCAATGCCACATTCTTAACTATTATACCATCCTGCCTCCAAGTGACGATGATAAAACCTGTAACCTCTGGATGACCTTCCCACAAGGATGGAGGCGTGTTCAAGGTAACAGGGGTCATGGGAAACCAAGTTGTACCTGCTCATAGAGAGGGCAGCTCTGTTTCCTGGAGGGCAGAATGGGGTCAGGGGACCTGCCATCCACTGTGGAAGTGGCATTTGGACTCAGCATTAGATGGAGGTGTTCTCCCCGAGATGGAGGATGAAGAGAGTGCCCTCATCTGTTAGGATGGGCCTGAGTGGATGGCTCTCAACAGGAAAAAGAAAACCCTCCAAAGAAACCTGGCAGATGGTCTCAGGAGCTGGTAAGGAACACAGGAAGTAGATCCAGGAAAAAGATGTGGCAAAGCCAGGCCATCTTAGGTGTCAGGGCAACAGGAAAGCAGCCTCAGGCAGGAGGGGCATCTATGAAGGTGCTATGCTATGACAGAGGTGAGTCAGGGCCAATGACTCCCTTTTGGAAAATCAATCCATCTATTTAGTCATCAAATACTTGTGCACCTCCTGTGTCCCCGGCCTGAGACTCAGGACTGGGTGTTCATGATTGAACAGAATTGATCAATGCCTCTGCTCAACGGAGATTTAATTGGTGCCACTCTTGTAGCAAAGTGACCAAAATTCGCTAGAGGACGACAGTGAGAAGAGTGTGCCAGGCCTGAAAACATACAGTTAGAGCTGTCAGAAGAATGAATCATCCTGGATGGGGGTCTGGCAGGGGGTGTGGAGGAGGACAGGGACAGCAGTTGGGAGGCTGCAGGGGATGCTGGAAACTCCTAGAAGTTCTGCAAAGAATTTGCAGCTGATGGAGGAAATGTGTTTCTTCTGTTGAACTGGGCTCATGACAAGCTTTGACTGGGATGGTGCAGCTTCTTTAGCTTATGACTATCTGGGGTTGTGCCCCGAGTCAGGGTCAATGATCCCTTTTCCTTGGGCCTCCCAGCTAGTGGAGAAGCCTGGCCAAAGGGCCAGGGACTCTGTCCCGGGTGTCCTGGAGCTGAGAGCTGGAGGGAGGACTCTAGTCCTGGCCCAGGGGAATTCAAGCCTGGCAGCATCTGTGAAATTTTTGTTTTTATTTAAAAAATAAAAGAACAATCAGGCAACAAATATTTATTGTTGCAAATGTCTTTGCTTGAAAGAGTTTACTCTGAAACCCTTTCAAATACATACTAGAGAAAATTCTCTCAGTACATGCAAAACAGAATCTAATCAAAAGTGTATTTATGATCAACTTTTCCGAAATTCGCCTCAGACAGGTCAGGATGTCCCAGTGAGCAGGTCCTAATAAGGTGGCCTAATTTCTGTGACTGACGCTATAACACCAGTTGAAATTACTAGTTTTGTAAGGTGTGTGATAGTAAAGCTATTCCAAACATTTAAATGAACAAATGCCTATGGCAAGGACCAAAAATTAGAGTCTCTAATATTAATTGTGCAACTAACCTCTCTTGTGACCTTGAACAAATCATTTCACTTTTGTAAACCCCGGGCTTCTTTCCTAGTAAAAGAGAGAGTGCATTAAACAATTCCTAAGTTCCCTTCCCATCCTGACGTAGCATTTCTGCAAGGTTCCATGAAGAAAATCACTAGGGGATTTGTATGAATGGAGCTGGGCTAAGATGCCTACCAAGTGCGGAAGAAGAAAAGACATACATCAGCCGAGGGTCCCAGCTCTGAGAGCCTGGATCTAGGCATCCTCCTGTATCAGGAGGATTGCACAGATGATGATACAGACTGCGAGTATCACACACTCGGGAGAGATTTTGTTTTCCTCTCTGTGGCCTAAGGGACAAGTTGTGATCATGTAGATCAAGACTGGAGGGTCTTTAAGAGTAGTTGCATGTGTAGGCAGCTCTTGGGAGAATGAGGTGCTTTGCATGAGTGAATTCCCAGATAAATCCCAAGTATATTTCTGCAGCTATCAACACAACTTTCACTAGGTTTAACCTATTTTCCTCAGGGCTGGTGTGAAGAACACGTACTGTTATTCTGTGTTACCTGATAAGCTGTGGCTTGTTTAGGAATAAAGTTCTGACTCTGGATAACCGGGTACTCTTCATCTTTAAAGCTTTTGTTTGTTTCCTTGCGTCTTTGTTTATTTTCACTCTCTCTGCAGTCCACTCTGTCCTTGTCCTTGCTTTTTTGTTTTGATTTGCATGTGTCTGTTTTACACAGAACTACCTAGCAGAGGGCGTGAAGGAGATGCCATGCTTCCCCTGTGTAGTTCATCTGAGCTTCCTGATGGCTCCTTTCTCAGAATGAGGCTTTTATAACTTTTTATCAGGATGTACAAAAAAGATCTTCACGACCCAGATAATCACGATGGTGTGATCACTGACCTAGAGCCAGACATCCTGGAATGTAAAGTCAAGTGGGCCTTAGAAAGCATCACTACGAACAAAGCTAGTGGAGGTGATGGAATTCCAGTTGAGCTATTCCAAATCCTGAAAGATGATGCTGTGAAAGTGCTGCACTCAATATGCCAGCACATTTGGAAAACTCAGCAGTGGCCACAGAACTGGAAAAGGTCAGTTTTCATTCCAATCCCAAAGAAAGGCAATGCCAAAGAATGCTCAAACTACCGCACAATTGCACTCATCTCACATGCTAGTAAAGTAATGCTCAAAATTCTCCAAGCCAGGCTTCAGCAATACGTGAACCGTGAACTTCCATAGGTTCAAGCTGGTTTTAGAAAATGCAGAGGAACCAGAGATCAAATTGCCAACATTTGCTGGATCATGGAAAAAGCAAGAGAGTTCCAGAAAAATCTATTTCTGCTTTATTGACTATGCCAAAGCCTTTGACTGTGTGGATCACAATAAACTGTGGAAAATTCTTCAAGAGATGGGAATACCAGACCACCTGATCTGCCTCTTGAGAAATTTGCATGCAGGTCAGGAAGCAACAGTTAGAACTGGATATGGAACAACAGACTGGTTCCAAATAGGAAAAGGAGTTCATCAAGGCTGTATATTGTCACCCTGTTTATTTAACTTATATGCAGAGTACATCATGAGAAATGCTGGACTGGAAGAAACACAAGCTGGCATCAAGATTGCCGGGAGAAATATCAATCACCTCAGATATGCAGATGACACCACCCTTATGGCAGAAAGTGAAGAGGAACTAAAAAGCCTCTTGATGAAAGTGAAAGAGGAGAGTGAAAAAGTTGGCTTAAAGCTCAACATTCAGAAAACGAAGATCATGGCATCTGGTCCCATCACTTCATGGGAAATAGATGGGGAAACAGTGGAAACTGTGTCAGACTTTATTTTTCTGGGCTCCAAAACCACTGCAGATGGTGACTGCAGCCATGAAATTAAAAAACGCTTACTCCTTGGAAGGAAAGTTATGACCAACGTAGATAGCATATTCAAAAGCAGAGACATTACTTCGCCAACAAAGGTTCGTCTAGTCAAGGCTATGGTTTTTCCTGTGGTCATGTATGGATGTGAGAGTTGGCCTGTGAAGAAGGCTGAGCGCCAAAGAATTGATGCTTTTGAACTGTGGTGTTGGAGAAGACTCTTGAGAGTCCCTTGGACTGCAAGGAGATCCAACCAGTCCATTCTGAAGGAGATGAGCCCTGGGATTTCTTTGGAAGGAATGACACTAAAGCTGAAACTCCAGTACTTTGGCCACCTCATGCAAAGAGTTGACTCATTGGAAAAGACTCTGATGCTGGGAGGGATTGGGGGCAAGAGGAGAAGGGGACGACAGAGGATGAGATGGCTGGATGGCATCACTGACTCAATGGACGTGAGTCTCGGTGAACTCCGGGAGTTGGTGATGGACAGGGAGGTCTGGCATGCTGCGATCCATGGGGTCGCAAAGAGTCAGACACGACTGAGTGGCTGATCTGATCTGATCAGAGTGACAGAGCTATCATTGATTGCTCTCCATCAGTTATTCAAGTATGAAAATCTGTATTTAGAAATCAAGAATCAATTCATGAAATAAACAATGGTTTGCTTTCATGAATCTCCTGTTTTAAATAGGGAGGCAATGGGCATTGTGGGAAATTCAGATGGAGGCCAATTAGAGGAGGATCTTGCTCTATGAAATGTGAAAACATCACTGCCTCTTGAACTTTATGCTCTGTTATCTGCAACATGAGACTAGGAACGCCCACCAGGGAACTGTTGTTAAGTTCAGATGTGATAGAGAAAGTGAAAACACTTTGTAAAGGACAATGTGAAATTCAATTCTTACGACACAGCATTGCACTATTATTTGTGGGCCCATCTCATCCTCTAAACTGTAATTTATTTTAGGACAGAACGTTTGCCTTATATCCAAGGGTAACATGCAAAATATTTAACAACTGGCAGGGTGTCAGCCAATCAGGTTGGACCCTGGCCTAATCAAAGCAGATGCTGGTTATAAACAGCCAGAGTGACTAAGTCTGCCCTTAGATCAGCCCTGCTCTAACCCATGGGAATCTTCCAGAACTAGTACAGTACCTTACACGTAAGAGATGCTCAGTGAATGAACCAAGCTGCTTTGCTGCTTTTTATCTACTTTGTATAACTCTACTTGCAAAAATTTTAGAGGAACATTCCTCGTTAAAAAAAAAAGAAAGAAAGAAAGAAAAAAAAGAACTACATCTCTCTACATCTCTCTCTCTCTCTCTTTTTATTTCCCCAAGATTTCTTAGGGGCATGTGATCTGTCTCTGCCCTACTTGACTTCCCCACAGAATATTTCTTTCCAAACTCAGTTCCAGGCACTAATCCCTGAACACCTGAAGCCTCTTTTCTTTTACCTGAGTTATAGATTCATTAACCCAGACTTTTTAGAAATGTTATTATTAGAACTTTAATCACCCATGTCCTCCTTTTAAGTTCTTTCTAAAATTACTTTCTGGCAATAATAATTATGTCAATCGGGGGCCAGCCAAATATAACTGTGGCCCTCGAGGCAAATCAAGACGGGAGTTTCCAGCCATAATCTATTATTTGGCTCCAAAAGGTTGTGCTAGTTTTCCTCTGCCCCTACCCCACCCCCAAACTCCCTTCCCTGCCCTACCTGACATTCTTTAGCATAAAGTGACAATAATAACAAATGGAGTCCTAAAGACCAGGGTAGAATATTAGAATTGGATCTCTCTTAGCATCTATTGCTTATGTTGGAATCTGGGGCCAGATTCTGCCAGTCATATCTTAAAGGAATGTGGAAAATGACATCATAAGTAAATAGGGTCAAAGTCAAGGGCAGAGGCCAAAATAGTAGTGGAATTGCTGGGGGCGGGGCAGGGCTTGGGAGTGTAGTGGTATTTGGGTTGGAAGAGAGAGAAACCAGAGACAGACAGACATGAAGAGAAGACACAAAATGTGCAGATGGTAGGACTCTCATTTTGCAAGGTGATCTCAGCCATGGATGCTTCTGATGTGAGGCAGGAGAGCTGTAGTGAATGTATCAGATACAGACAGAGAAGTCACAGCCACTGGAAGCATGTTAAGCCCTGGTTCACATGACTTCCCGCTTTCCTACCCTGCCATCTCTGTGACCAAATTTCTGTGGAGTCCAGGCTCAATGCCCACTTTGACCATAGCCACGTGGCATTTCATGACCCCACTTTCATCACCTTTGCTCAGTATGAGGCCAGCAACGTTGTCCCTTTCTGTCTTGACTTCATTTAATCATTCAACAAACAAGCACTGGGAGCCTACGCTTTCCCAGACACTGTTCTGGGTGTTGGTGTGGCAGATTCTATTCCTAGGGGTAAGGCATTGCAGTGACAGACACAGGAAACCAAAAATCACACTTGAAGGGAGCAGTGTGCTTGAATACTCAGAGGTCAGATAAAGGGCAGACGCCAGCAGTTCAAAATGCCCAGCTTGTGAGGCAGGGTCTAGGACCATTCCAGGGTGTTTCTATAGATGAGGAGGGACCATTGACGGATTAGCCCAGGAAGTGAGGTGTTTAGATTTGGGTGTGGACAGCTCATTGGGGTAGCAGTGTTGATGGGTGGCTTGCCCAAGTTTTGTGGTAATATCCAAGCCCAATCTTGGTACTCTGGACTAGATTGCCAATCTTGAGACTGGAGAGAAGAGGGTGGATCTGAGAGCTAAGTAGCAAGAGTAATGAGGAGTCTGGTGAATGACTGATCAAGGAGGGTGCTGGAGTTCTAGAATAAACTGCCTTCCCCCATGTTTCTGTCTTGGAGACCTGGTGCATGGAGGCGTCAGCTCCCTGCAGGAGACAGTCAAGGAGCAAAAGTTGGTTTAGGAGGTAGGTGATGGTGAGAGGTCTATGGGATATTAAGGCAGAACTGTCAGTAGGAGATGTTACCCAAAACTCCCTGCTCTGTACACCAAGATGAGAAAGGGAACCCAGCCAGAAGGTCAATGAATACTCTGCCACTTTCAAAGAGGGAAAAATTTCAGCTGCATGGAATAGTGTGCTTAGTAATTCTTTTCTTTTTTTTGCATCTGACATAAGCTGCTTCTCTGAATTGAGACCAGCAACAAGCAGCCTGTGGTCCTGCACTGGTCCATGGACCATACTTTGAAAAGCCTGGGTCAGAAGAGTCTGGGCTGGATGCACAGGTAAAATGCCAGCACATCATCCCCTCCTCACCTCCTTCTTTGTCCTGCTTCCTACTTCACTTCTTAAACAATTCTTGTCTTCCCTCAATGCTTAATGGAAAGTTTACTCACATTTCCTTTTCATTTCTGGAGGAAAGGATCCCCTGGCTAACGATTGTCCCCATCCTGCTGACCCATTCCTCTATCGTCCCACCTCCAGGGCTTCTTTATGACAACTGCTCTCTTCCTCTCTTGTACCTTCTGCATCTCATTTCAAGCAGCAACTAAGCTCAGCCACCAAAACACCCAACCCCTGCTTTCTGAAACAGAGTTCCCTGATGCTTCTGCTTCCTCCATCTAGCTTTTTATCTCATCCCTTTCCTTAATCACAGCACTTCTTGAAGAGGAAGTCTTTGACACTGTCACCTCCACTGTCACCAGGCTTCTTCTTCCCGATGTCTCTGCCACTCGCTCCTAGTTCCCATGCCCAAGTGTCTTCTCTGACCTCAACCTACTAAAATTCCCTACAGCGTCAGACACACCGTTATCCTCTTTTTTTGAAATTCCTTTCTAAGCTCCTCTTTCTCCTGATCTTCCCTCATTCCTCTGACTGCTTTTCCACAAATTCTTTCTTTTCCCACAAGTGCCTAGCAAATAGGATCAGTGTATTCTTTTTAAAAAAGTTATTTATTTTTAATTAGAGGATAATTGCTTTGTAATATTTATGGGTTTCTGCCATACATCAAGGGCCAACATATTCTTTTCTAGAACTACTATTGAAAGTGTATTACTGGGTAAGTTGCTTCCACTGGCTACTATTGTTTTCTGCAAATGAGGAGCTTTGTATGAGGACACTTGCACTGTCTATTTCAGGAGTAGTTTGATTTCAATGGCTATTTATTGACTAGTTCTTATGTGCAAAGAATGGTTTTGGGAAATGTACTCAATAAGTTTGAATGACATCAGGAGCCAAAGTTACTCTACCATCTGTAATGTGACAATGACCTAACCAGCTACTGCAAACACTTAGTGGAATGAGACAGTGTTAGGGTTCTACAGAAAAACAGAACCAATAAGATGTGTATAGAAACATATAAGAGGAGATTTGTTACTTGAGTTGGCTCATACAGTCATGGAGATGCCAAAGCCATCCCCACCACCACCACCGCCCCAGTCTGCAAACTGAAAAACCAGGACAACCAGTAATTAAGTCTGAGTCCAAAGGCCTATAGATGAGGGGAGCTGATGGTGCAACTCCTGGTTCAAGGGTAAAGTTCTAAGGCATAAGTCCCAGAGTCTGAAGGCCAGCAAACCACTCCTATGTCCAAGGGTAGGAAAGAGGGAGGGAATTTTCCCTCTTTTACCTTTTCATTCTGTTTGGGCTGTCCAGAGATTGGCTCATGCCCATGCACCTTTTTGATCCCCATCTATTTGCTATGAAGTGATGGGGCTGGATGCCATGATCTTAGTTTTTAAAAGCTTCATGGCAAACAGATGGGGAAAAAGTGACAGACTTTATTTTCTTGGGCTTCAGAATCATTGTGGACCATGACTGCAGCCATAAAATTAAAAGACGCTTGTTCCTTGGAAGAAGCTATGACAAACCTACTAAAAAGCAGAGACATCACTTTGCTGACAAAGGTCCATATAGTCAAAGCTATGGTTTTTCCAGTAGTCATGTATGGATGTAAGAATTGGACCATAAAGAAGGCCGAGTGCTGAAGAATTGATGCTTTTGATCTGTGGTGTTGGAGAAGACTTTTGAGAGTCCCTTAGACAGCAAGGAGATCAAACCCAGTTAATTCTAAAGGAAATAAATCCTGAATATTCATTGGAAGGACTGATGCTGAAGCGCCAGTACTTTGGGCACCTGATGCAAAGAGCTGACTCATTGGAAAAGACCCTGATCCTGGGGAAGATTGAGGGCAGGAGGAGAAGGGGCAACAGAGGACGAGATGATTGGATAGCATCATCAACTTTATGGACATGAGTTTGAGCAGACTCCCGGAGATGGTGAAGGACAGGGAAGCCTGGCATGCTGCAGTCCCAGGGGGTCACAAAAAGTTGCGACTGAGCAACATGCATATTGGTGAGGGTGTCTTCTTCACTGTGATGATTCAAATGCTTATCTCTCCAGGAACACCCTCATAGACCTCAGGTAGAAATGATGCTTTACCAGAGCTGTTTGCTTAACATAGAAACAGGCAGCATACAAATAAGCAAACAAATAAATACGATCAGCATTGCTCACCTTTATTTAGCCGGCCAGCAACTGTTCATTGAACACTTATTCTGTGCCAGACATTATGCTAGCTATACAAATATAGTCATTGTTTATAATCCTTACAGAGCCTCAGAAAACATTGTTATTATTCCTATTCCAAAAATTAAACTGAGGCTCAGAAAGGGAAATGAATAGTCACAGAAGAAAAAAAAAAGAGAGAAGTTGGGATGGTATTTTGTAATCTGCTTCTTCATGTACTTTCTGACAATGTCTATTTTCTCTTCTAAACTGTAAACTCTTTAGGACAGAGAGTATGCTAACTTTGTTCAGTCGTGAATCCCTAGCATCTAAAAGAGAGGCACGGGGTAGACTATAAGTTAAGTAATAAATTGATCAAATTAAACTCCAGGGTCTCTTGATTCTAAAGCCCATGCCCTTTTTGTTAAGAGACTTGGTCTTTTATGAATGTTATGTGTCACAGACATATATGTATGTGTATATGTCACAGACTTTCGGGAAACACAAAGGAGAGTCCCATTAATGAATTTGGGGGAGGGTTTCTGTGTCATTTTTGGCTAGGCCTTGCTAGAGAGTATACAGTTTAAGAGATAGGACCCAAGATGGCCAAGCAGTGTTGGGATTGACTTTAGAATGGGTGGGAAGTGGGTGAGAGACAGCACCATAGAAAGAAGTTCTGAGGAGTTAAGGAGATGGATTCAGTGTCTGGCAAAAAGTGATCAAAGGAATAGGAAACTCACTCCCTTACAAATACCTCGAGGGCCAGCTCTGTTGATCTGGAACAGCATTATCCAACGGAAATGTCATGCTAGCCACATGTGCAAACAATAGACGTAATTTTAAATTCTCCAGTAACTCCATTTAAAAGATGTAACAAGGAACAGGTGGAAGTAGCTTAATAGTATGTTTTGTTTAATCCCGTATTTCTAAAATGTTCTTTCAAGATGTTCTTAAGATGAAATTATTCACGAGGTATTTTGTCTATTTTTCCTATTGAATCTTCAAAATCTAAGCGTGCATTCTATATGGACAATAGGCGTTTATTCATTCTAGCCACGATTCAAGTGCTCAAATAGCCATGTGTGGCTAGTGGCTACCGTATTAGACAGTGTGGGTCTAGATATAAAGTATGGTCTGTGGACCAGCTACATCAAAGTTTCTGGAAAATGTGAGGGAATGCAGAGGCTCCAGTCTCACCCCTGACCCCATGAGTCAGAATCAGCAGTTTAACAAGATACCCTGGGGAATCTGTGTGTACTTGAAGCTGGAGGAGCTTTGGTCTAGAGAGCAGGCAGGAGCTTCCAGTCTGCTGGAAGCCAAGGAGGATGAAGCAGAGAGCTGTATATTCACAGTCAATCGCTTCACACATTCCTGATAAAGAGCCAGGAAAACCAAAAACATTAGGCAGCTGCAAAAATACAGTACATTTTTATGTCCCATGCGGTTTTGTGAACTGTGACCTCTTCATTTTGCCAAATCCACTCCTTAGGCCCTTATGCTGAGATCTTGTAATAATTCAACTGTAGGTCGATTAACTTGGGAAAGCAAAACAAGGAATAAATAACTGCAACAAGATGTCACCATTAATTCTGGGATTTAAAATAGCTTTCTTAATACATGATAGAACACTGGGAAAGCAATCTGCGTTGACTATAGAAGCTCCTGATGGGCTCAAAATTCAGGATGTTTAGATAAAGATTAAATATGCATTTGTGGGGGAAAGCAAAAATATTCATCTTTCTTCCTTCAGGCTAAATGGACACAAATCAGAGGCTTAGAAACTTATCTTGTTTATTTTTGTATTTCCAGTCTCTAGATTGCTTTAGATTTCTAAAACTAGAAGCCTTACTACTTTTTTCTGCTTTCTCCTAAAAAATTATAGTGTGGGGGGCAGGGAGATTTGTTTTCCTTCATTAATAATCATAGCTTAGATTTCCAAATTTTTTTTTTCTATCCTAGATTTATTTAGTGTGTAGTCATTACTGTTTCAGAGTAGTTTTACACTCTTGAAAATGAAGGCATTCAAAGATGAGGTACACTGAATTTAGTGTGTCTTCTGTAACGCAGGAAAGGAATGGAGCTGTGCCGAGGTCCAGCCCCAGATGATCCAGGGAGTTTGAAGCGGGGACGGCTTTGGCGAGGATCAGGATATAATAGCTTCAATTAGATATTAATTAGAGATATAAAGAGTAATAGAATGAGGATAGCTCAGTAGGAAAAAGTAGAGATAAGAGGCTGAGTAGCTTGGTTTATGCAGGAGACCAATAAAGCTTCAAGACAAGAAGCTTGCACCACTTACGTAGGCCGCAGGCGTCCTTCCGTTCTCCTGAAGGAGAGGAGACACTGAGGCCTCCCCAGTCGGATCTTAGAAGCCCAGGCAAAACTAGTAAGCTTGGTGGGCTCCACGCTCCAGATGGAGATTCAGCCGGAGTGAGAGAGAGCGCGACATGGGGAGACCAGTCTTTAGAGGAACTGATCCCAACTCTTTATTTTCCATAGTCTACTTTTATACACTGAGATGTTATGCAAAAGTCACGTGGGGTCAGCAGTCCTGACTTTTATCAAAGTCAGGTGCTTCATACAAATGTATACAGAGGTCTTAGGGGTGTTACATCATCTTCTGGCCAGGAGGCCTGCTGACAATTTATGACCCTCTCCTTGTGACAGCGGTCAGTCAACCAGGACACTTATTTCTCCAGGGGTGATTATTCTTAAAACAGACGCCACCCAAATAAAGTTACATACCTATAGGGTGAGGGTATAGTGGGTTTTAGTTAAGGAAAGAATTTACTTAGCCTAAGGTCTAATGTGATTAATATCAAAGGTTAATACTTATTTCTTCTATATATTCATTAATGTGTGTAAGGGCAGGAGATGAGGAGACTTAGCAGCAAACGTTGGCTCAACAAATGAAAAATCCTTCACTAATACAATTTCTAATCAGCCCACTATACTTATACTAATGGTTTTCTAACTTTTCTAAGGAAGTTTTTAGAAGGTTTAAAGCATCTTGTGCCTCTCACGGTTGGGAGGCTGTGAGCAATCACATGTGGCTGGACAAGCCTGTCAGGCAGGCTAGAGAACCTTCAGAGGAGTTTATAGGTTGAAACACTCCTATCACGCCCAGGAATTATCATTAACTGGAGCTCTAAGTTAACTCCTTCTCCAAAAGAGGTGGTGGGGGACAGCCCCCCTTAAAGTCAGAGGTGTAGATGAGAGCACAAAGTAGCAAAGTAGGCAGGCTCTGGTTATGGGGGTAGATGCTCGAGGATTTCCAGGGGGACTCCTGAGGCTCGATCCTGCCTTTGCGTATGTCGAGCCTCCTTCCTCATGACCTTTGCCACGGGCGGAGTGCCTCACGCCGGCCCCCAACAGAGCTGTGTTAACACTCAGTAGAATGCTTATTTCCCAGATCTTGCTCTGCTCTGTCCCCAAAAATGAAGGTTGTATTAGTGTATTAATCAGGGTTTTCCATAGAAACAGAACCACTAGGATGTATGTTTATGTGTATGAAGCAGGGAAACGGGGGATTGTTTCAGGGAAAAAGCTTTTCTGGTCATAGAGGCTGGCAAGTCCAAAATCTGCAGAATGAGCTGCCATTCTGGATACGTAAGATGAACCAATGTTGTATTTTAAGTCCAAAGGCCATCTGCTGGTAGAGTTCTTTCTTTTGTTGGCAGAGGGGGAGATTAGTCTTGGTTCTATTGAGATCCTTAACTGGTTGGATGAGGCCCACCCATATTAAGGAGGGCAATTTGCTTGACTCAAAATTCACTGATTTAAACATTGGTCCCACCCAATGAAAGACCCTCACAGAAATAGCCAGAATACTGCTTGATCATCTCTCTGGGCACCATGGCCAAGTCAAGTTGACACTTGAAATTAACCATCACAGATGGAGATCACAGCAGCTCAAAAACACAAGGGAAAAGCTCTGCATCATCATGAGAGAAGGAGGCATAATCTGTTCCTCATACTATGGGATCAGAGAAACTCATCTTTGGGGTTCTCCAAGGTTTGAGTACAGTGTCTCTGGGCATGTATTAAAACTCAACATTCAAAAAGCTAAGGTCATGGCATCCGGTCCCATTACTTCATGGAAAATAGATGGGGAAACAATGGAAACAGTGAGAGAGTTTCTTTTCTTGGGTTCCAAAATCACTGCAGATGGTGACTGCAGTCATGAAATTAAAAGATGGTTGCTTCTTAGAAGAAAAGCTATGACAAACTTAGACAGAATGTTAAAAAGCAGAGACATTATTTTGCTGACAAAGGTCTGTCTAGTCAAAGCTATGGTTTTTCCAGTAGTCATGCATGGATGTGAGAGTTGGATCATGAAGAAAGCTGAGTGCCGAAGAGTTGATGCTTTTGAACTGTGGTGTGAAGATTCTTGAGAGTCCCTTGGACTGCAAGGAGATTCAACCAGTCAATCCTAAAGGAAATCAGTCCTAAATATTCATTGGAAGGACTGATACTGAAGCTGAAGCTCCAGTACTTTGGCCACCTGATGCTAAGAACTGACTCATTGGAAAAGACCGTGATGCTGGGAAAGATTAAAGGCTGGAGGAGAAGGGGACGACAGAGGTTGAGATGGTTGGATGGCATCACTGACTTGATGGACATGAGTTTGAGCACAGTCTGGGAGTTGGGGATGGACAGGGAAGCCTGGCATGCTGCAGAGGCTTCTGCATGGAGTCGCAAGAGTTGGAAAAGACTGAGCGACTGGATTGGGCATGCATTTGAACTCACTAAGCCTCCCCAAAGGCTGCTACCAGATCCTCTCATACTTGATGCCCCCTGATCTGGCATAAAAACAATCAGCTTTTGTCTGGGTCAGAGTTGCCCCTCACAGAGATGCAGCAAGACCAGCAGCGTGACTGCTTCCCTCCCACCTCATGAGTGTGGGCCCAGCATCTGCTGGGGACAGCCAGACTGAGCTTCAATGCTACCTCATTTTTGGCTGCAAAGATTTCAACAACTCCTTTCTGTGGCCAAATTCTGTTCTAGTCTGTTTATCTCATGAAAACAAAAATGTTTGGAATTGGCAACATTTCTTCTGCTTGACCAGTCCTTGCCCCTCTCTGCCCAAATGTACCTTTCCCAGTCCCATAATCAAAAGTACAAAGAAATAATTTATAAACAAAACAAAACCCCACTCCTCAGCATATATCCAGAAAAAACTCTTATTTGAAAAGATACATGAACCCCAATGTTCATAGCCGCACCTATTTACAATAGCCTGGACACTGAAGCAACCTAAATGTACATTACTGGATAAATGGATAAAGATGTATGTATATATATACTGCTGCTGCTAAGTCACTTTCAGTCATGCCCGACTCTGTGCAACTCCATAGACAGCAGCCCACCAGGCTCCCCTGTCCCTGGGATTCTCCAGGCAAGAACACTGGAGTGGGTTACCATTTCCTTCTCCAATGCATGAAAGTGAAAAGTCAAAGTGAAGTTGCTCAGTCGTGTCCGACTCTTAGCGACCCTATGGACTGCAGCCTACCAGGCTCCTCTGCCTATGGGATTTTCCAGGCAAGAGTACTGGAGTGGGGTGCCATTGCCTTCTCCAATATATATACTACTTGGCCATAAAAAATTATGTCACCTGCAGAAACATGGATGGACTTAGAGATTATTATATTAAGTGAAGTCAGACAAGGAAAACAAATATATGATTTCACTTATATGTGGAGTCTAAAACAAGATACAAAAGAATTTATTTACAAACTGGAAGTAGACTCATGGACCTAGAAAACAAACTTCTGGTTACCAAAGGGGATAGCAGGGCCAGGGAGATATATTAGGAATTTGGGATTAATATGTATACACCACTATCTATAAAACAGGTAAACAACAGGATCTACTACTGTGTAGCACAGGGAACTACACTCAATATCTTTTAATAACTTTTAATGGAAAAGAATAAAAAATAATGCACATTATATATCACTTTCCATGCACTTGAACTAACACAGCCTTGTAAACTAAATATGTGTCAATAAAAAATTTAATATCTAATGTAAAAAAAAGCAAAAGAAAACAACCAAAATTTCCAGCCCTCTCAGTCTTCCTTTTTTCTTCTTTTCTTCCTTCTTTTGATTTCTCCGTTATTCCTCCCAGAAGTAATCTTAACGATTGGAAGACAGGAAGTGGGAAAGAAAAAATTTGAACTTTAGGGAAAGCAGTAACAAATTCTATATAGGCTAGAAAAAACAACTGGTAAAATATTCTGGGTCACCTTGGAGAGTGTCTAAGTCTCTAGCTTTTCTAGTTCTTACTTTGGAGAACTCACATAATATATGAGTTCTGGGATTGTGCATTGACAAGGGAATCGGAATTTTGTTGTCATTTCTGTTCTGTGCATAACACAGGGAAAACAGTTCGTTGGACTGGTTGCTGTCAGAAATGCCATTTAAAGTTCAGATGAGAAGTTTATCAAGTAGCACCAGTTTTCCTAGTTCCTGAGAATGGGGTAGAAAAAAAAAGCAGAGACATTACTTTGCTGACAAGGTCCCTCTAGTCAAAGCTATGGTTCTTCCAGTGGCCATGTATGGATGTGAGAGGTGGACCATGAAGAAAGCTGAGCGCCGAAGAGTTGATGCTTTTGAACTGTGGTGTTGGAAAAGACTTCTGAGAGCCCCTTGGACTGCAAGTTGATCAAACCAGTCAATCCTAAAGAAAATCAGTCCTGAATATTCATTGGAAGGGCTGATGCTGAAGCGCCAATACTTTGGCCACCTGATGTGAAGAACTGACTCATTGGAAAAGACCCTGATGCTGGGAAATATTGAAGGCGAGAGGAGAAGGGGACGACAAAGGATGAGATGGTTGGATGGCATCACCGATTCAATGGACATGAGTTTGAGCAAGCCCCAGGATTTGGTGATGGACAGGGAAGCCTGGTGTGCTGCAGTCCATGGGGTCACATAGAGTCGGACATGACTGAGCAACTGAACTGACCTGACCTGAAAGAGAGGGGAGACATTTGTTGGTTCATCCATTTCCGCTATTTCACAGGTTGGTCCACTCATCAGTAGTTGAATGAAACAGAGCTCCAGCACTCCATTTGGCCACTCTTTGACCCAATCTCTCTCTCTCAAAATTCTGAATTTTTGTGAGCTGAAAGTTTATGGCATCCATTCCTCCATCTTAAAGATTCCAACTTGAACTAAAAATGTCATCAATTCCAATAGAGACTTTTCTCTTACCTGTTTAACACCTTGAAGTGACTTGACCTGACCTGAGTTCATTTGAACACCTACTATGTGCCAGGGGTGGTACTGTAGGCCTAGTACTCAGCATATAGAGAATACTTAAATTCACCCATAAAGGGACTCATCCACCACATTTGTACGTTCTTGGCCCTTGCAAGCCAAGAGTGCAATTCTAAAGTGCTTGCTTTAGAAATGAAAATAAAAGGGAAAATGAAGATACCTTCATTCTGTTGAAACAGTGAAAATAATGAGGGATATTTTCCTAAGTGTGGAAGATGAACATAAAGTCATTAGTGCTGGCAAATGCAAAAATACAACTATTGTGTGGAATATAATGAGAAAGCTAATATTTCCATAGGTGCTAATGGAAAAGAAATTGGATTTGAACTGTAAATGGGATAATATGGTAACAAACAAACAAGAATGATGTGTAAACAACAGGGATCCCCAAAGACAGATGCTTGATTAACATCTGCATGAATCATTCAGGAGAGGATTGAATTTAGGGACTTCAGAGGTCCCTCAAGTTTCAGCTATCAGGGAGAAGCCAAAATGAGTAATTAGAAAAGTGTCAGATGAACCCAGGTATGCAGCTAAAAAAACCAACAATTCATGGCACATATAAGAAAAATGCCATTCATTCATTCATTCATTTGCTACTCACTCATTCATGTATTCAACGGAGCTTCTGTGCTCACCCTGTGCTAGCTCCTGTCCTATGTTAGGGATAGGACAGCAACAAGACGTGGTTGGCAAACGAGAAGTCATTGGCCCTTCCTTGAATCTGTCAGTTGAGCCTGTAGTGAAACCCTAACACTGACGAGTTTACAGAACTATTTGAGAGGACTCTGGAAACTGAAGTAGAAGCTTAATAGATGTGAAGAGTTTACTCATTGGAAAAGACTGTGATTCTGGGAGGGATTGGGGGCAGGAGGAGAAGGGGATGACAGAGGATGAGATGGCTGGATGGCATCACTGACTCGATGGACGTGAGTCTGAGTGAACTCCGGGAGTTGGTGATGGACAGGGAGGCCTGGTGTGCTGCGATTCATGGGGTCACAGTCAGACACGACTGAGTGACTGAACTGCACTGAACTGAAGCATGGAAGATGCAGTGGTGAGAGAGACCACACCAAGACATAGTAGACTCTGAGAAGTTCGGGAGAAAGTAGAGGAAAAAACAGTGAATTCTTCCGAAGAGGTAATTAAAAATAGCCTGGCAGTCTGGAGGCTGAGGGGGATATGATAGAAGTTTATAAAATCATAGAGACCGTGAATTAAATGACACAGAATTGTTAAAAGCAGATGCTCTGGGGCCGGATTGTCTGGGTTCAAATGTTGCCTCTGCTGCTTTCCAGCTGTGTGATTTGGGGCAGATTACTTAATCCATCTGTATTTCTGTTTCTTCATCTTTCAAGTAAGGCTAATAAAAGTACCTACTTACAGCATCCATATGGATATGAAGATTGAAATGAGTTCATGTCTGTGAATCTCTTTCAACACTGCTTGGCACAAAACAAAACACTAAAAAATGTTACCTGTTATTATTTTTTTCCCCTTAGAATCAGTTTAATCAATGTTTAATTGTGAAGGACATAAAGCTCAAGACACACTCAGTAACCTAAAGGGAACTGTAGTATCCAGAAGTGGTACTGTCTTAATCCACTAGGCTATGCTGAGAAGGTTAGATTAATTCCTTCATGTTGGACCTGCAACAAGTCCTAAGGGGGTTTAAGAATGCTAAAGATGTGTGTTTATCTCTTATCTTTGCTTCCCACAATATGAACAACACAGCCTGACATAGCCTCCTGGGGCTGAAGGCCTCTGGGCCTGACAGCATTTCTTAATGAGAAAATGATTGCTCAGTTTGGCAAAGGGGAAAATGTTAAGTTTTTGATGTAGCAACACATAATAATAATAAGCCATCCACTGCAGAGCAAGGCATTGCCAGAGACCTGGGGCCAATGAGTTAGTGTTTGTTATTTTCACAAGGAAATAAGTTGGTGTCAAGATCCACACACTTGGGCCTAGTCAGAACCCTCTTGACAAAGAACAGGAGGCATGTGTGAGACCACAGATGGTGTGGAACATGGGGGAGGAGTACCTAACTACAGAAAGGGCATTTCTCACTGTACTTGAGATAGTTGCTGGTTAGTTGTTAAGTCTTGCCTGACCCTTTTGTGACACCAAGGATGGTGGCCTCCCTGGCTCCTCTGTCCATGGGATTGAGAGCTGCTTAATTCCCAAGCCAACAGGTCAGTCACCTCCTCTACTGCCAGGCTGGACTTTGAAATGAGGGCTGATGTCAAGCCTGGTGTTGGGCCCTGCCCTCTGCATTCTCTGGGCCTCAGATTGGTTTGCAGGTAAAACAATGGACCAGGATTAAAAAATAAAGAAAGAAAGAACAAATGAAATAGCCAGAATCTGTTGTTTCCTTCCAGTGAAATCTTACTTTGGAGTTTCAGGAGTAATATATGTAGATACATCTTAAGAGTGGAGCAGTTGGGGCGGGGGTGGGTGGTGGTCTTAGAGCTCCACCAGCTCTCTGCTGCCTTGGATTTAGTCACCCCACTTGCATCACATCCCTCCTCCCTCTGGCTCATCCTAACACAGTTTGAAAACCACTGGCTTAGATAAGCTCTCAAGTCCCCTCCAGGTCAATGTTAGACCAGCTCTGTGGCTCTGGTGCCTTTGGCACCAAAGTGACCTCAAATCAAAGGAGCCATTTCAGGTTCTAGAAGAATACTGTCCAATAGTAATATGTAAATGGCATAAGTCACTGAACATCTTCTAATAGTCATATTCTAAGAAGAAAAGAGAAATAGGTAAAATGAATTTTATTAGCATATTTTATTTAACTCATATATTCAAACCATAAACAATTCAATATGTAATGGACATAAGAGTAACAGAGATATTTTACATTTTTTATACAGTTTTCAAAATCCAGTGTAAACTTAGAGCACATCTCAAATCAGATTTGTCACATTTCAAGTGTTCAACAGTCACGTGCAGCAAGTGGCTATCACACTAGTACATGCAGATAAAGAAACTTCAGTGCCTCAGAACCTTTTCCTAAGTCCCAAGCACACTTACTTATTGTTTTAGTTGCTAAATCATGTCTGCCTCTTTTGGGACCCCACAGACTGCAGCCCGCTAGGCTCCTCTATCCGTGGGATTTCCCAGGCAAGAATACTAGAGTGAGTTGCCATTTCCTTCTGCAGGGGATCTTCCCAACCCAGTGATCAGACCCAGGTCTCCTGCATTGTCAGGTGGGTTCTTTACCACTGAGCCATCTGGGAAGCCCCAAACTGCATTTTACCCATGAATTTAACAGGAAAGATCTGCAGGCCTCCTGTGTTCAAAACTCAGAGACCGTGAAAAGTGTAGGTGGGTCCTCTGTTTCTGTCACCCCCACAGGCACTGCGGTGGCCCACTCTTTCAGGGGATCCTTCTCCTTAGCCTTCCTCAAGGCCTAGAAGTGTCACAGGATATTCCACAGGCTGGTCTCAGTGGCTTCATCTGCTCGTCACCTCACTTTTCTATCCCACTGCTCATCCCCCACTGCTTATTGATTTAACATCACATTTATCCCACAATTTCCTCTTTCTAAATGTTCTCTAAGCCTTTCTCTTCCTTAATTCTAGTACCTTCAGGAATCCACTTCAACCTTGAGTATTTTGAAAACCTAGCTCTCACCAGTCCCAACCCTCTGCCATCATCCCACACACTTAACCATTTGTATGCACGTAAAAGCAGTCATTTAATTAATACATCCTTTTTTTCTTTGGGCTTCCCTGGTGGCTCAGAGGTTAAAGCATCGGCCTGCAATGTGGGAGACCTGGGTTCGATCCCTTGGTTGGGAAGATCCCCTGGAGAAGGAAATGGCAACCCACTCCAGTATTCTTGTCTGGTGGGCTACAGTCCACGGGGTCACAAACAGTCAGACACGACTGAGTGATTTCACTTTCACTTTCTTTTGGTCAAGCTGCACAGCATTTGTGATCCTAGTTCCCCACCAGGGATAAAACTTGTGTTCCCTGCAGTGAAAGTGTGCAGTCTTAACCACTGGACCACTAGGGAAGTCCTTAATATATTTTTCGATATTATCCATATTATGTCTTATATCCTGGCTTAAGTTAGCTTCACCTTTTTGCTTTAACACAGTGCTATGCACTGAAGGAACTCATATTTTTCTCACAATGTTTGTTGGTCAGAACAAAGATACAGTTCAGTACAATCATGTTAGAACACTCAAATGCAGTGAAGATGCTTCACTATTTCTTTGGGACTAAAATTGAACATTAAGGCTTTGCCGGATATTTGTATACAGCTCAGGTTCACAGCCATTGGTTGGCTGGTATTACTAATTTAAATCTAAAGGTAGTACTTCAGATACTATTTCCTCACTTATGACTCAAAAAATGGAACAAAATCAACTCTTTTTTGTACAAAAAAATCTGTTTTTTTCCTACCACTATAATTTGAATATAAACTATACACTTAGAGATGCTTAATTCAAAAAATAATTACATCTTAGTATATGTTAATGACATGTTTATTCCAAGTTTTAGGCTTGATAACTGATGAGGAATTTTGCCATCTTTCCCGATTTTTCAGTAGAACTGGCTTAGAGTCTTAGCCAACTAAATTATAATAATCCACTAGTTTGAAACTATAATAAAATAATCATCTCATTAAATGAACTGCATTTCCTTTTGAAGTTACTTTCCCCTTAGGGCCTTGTAGAAAGGCTGTTAAGAAGTCTTACTCAATTGCATAAATTCCTGCTTTGTTTGGACTTAGATACTGAGGTGTCAGCAATGAATTCATAACTTATAGATGGTGACTACCTTTAGGTACTAGCCTTTAGGTACTAGAGGCACAGCATTTCCTGAAGCAAAGACAATACTTTTTAAAATTAAAAAATTAATTTTTACTGAATGCCCTTGATCTGCAGAGAACCTCTCCCCCCTCACCTTCCCCCTACTCCCCCTACCTCCCCACTTCCCACCCCCAAACTGCTTACACTAGAACTGAACTTTTTCCTTTTTCTTTTGAGCTGGAGTTTTGCTATTTTACACACATATAAATAAACATAGTGTCTCTGGATGAACAGTATAAGAGATGAGAGTCAGAATCAGGACTTATAGTCAGAACTCTCCAACCCTGGATTAGTCAATATTTTTTCAATAATTATCTACAGTTAGGAAAAGGCAAGTTATTAAAGCTGCAAATAGATCCAGGGTTAGATCCTCTGGGAAGTTTTCTGATTTCTGTGGAAATTATCCAGAACCCATTTTTCTTGGCCAGAATCTGCTGATCCCCAAAAATGTAAGGACCAAGTGGTGTCCCCAAGCCAGTCACTGGTTATCATTAAAGGGCAATGTGTATGTGTGTTGGTGTGTGAGTGGAGAGGGGGGCTACAAAAATCCTTTTCTGTTTAAGATGACTGCATGCATTCACTTCAGTTTGAAACACCTCTCTGAAGCCTAGACTGTGTGCTTATGTATATATGGGATCTCTCAGCTCACTGAACATAGCTGGCCAGCAGGCCAAGGTTTGGCATCTTCAAATTTCAGGTCTGTACTTAAGGCAATGATGTGAATATGTCCCCAGGTCACTTAGCTTGCCTATCAGGCTTACAACCTGAAGTATGTCTCCAGACACCTTCAATGTGGTAAGAGAAAAAAATTCATAGCCAAATAGTCTATAGTGCTCATAACATATTACTCCACTATAATTATTTCACTCTTTCACCCCTGCCTCTCTCAGACAGGAGACGGAGGAAAAAGAAAAAAGCTCTATTTCTTTAGGGTTCCTTGATGCAAACTCTCTGCAGTTTATCTCATCATTTCCACTTCTTTTCCTACCCCAAGACTTTCCAGCAGTTTCTCTGATTTTTCCTGACGATAAACAGGCCAGCTGGCAACACACCCGCCTCCAAATCCCCTGTTTTGCTCAGATGGTCACCTCTGACCGCGACCCCTCCGGCGACGAAATACAGGAGAACCCAGAGGGGCGGCGCCGCCTCCAGTTCTCCGTCGGCTCCACTTCAAGCTGGTTATTTCTTCTCAGCTTCAGCTCCTTTCCTCCAGCCGCTGCTGTTCCAGAAGCTCCGGGCTGTTGGGTCCTCGGCTCCCAGGGCCCCTACAGGGTGGCGGGCAACTGGAGAGGGGCGAGGGGAAGGAGGCCGGTAGCGCGCAGCTCTGCTGAGTGCGGCGCGGGGACCTTGCTCGCTGGGTGGAAGAGGGGGCGCTAGCGGGCAGGAGGCCTTGCCCGGGTGCCGGGAAGGGCGCGCGGGCTATGGGGTGGCGCCTGTGCAGCCCCTCGGGGACGCGCCCTCTGTAGCTTCTGGCTGGGAACCAGGCTGCCGCCTCCGAGCAGCCCTCCGCATCGCTGCCTTCGAGCTACGGATGGAGCTCCGGGAGGCAGGCGAGGGAAGCGGGGGCGTGACTAGGGCGCTGAAGTAGGCGAGCCACAGGGCGCCGCGCCACCGCCGCGCCGGGCAGCAGTAGGGCAGCCGGAGGGGCAGCGACATCTGCGGGCGGGCGGTCGATGCTTCCTGGCGGCGCGGAGCAAGCGGGGCGGCCCCGAGGACTTCGGCCGTGGCGAAGCTGGCGGGCCTCACTGCCGGTGGATGGACTGGCAAGTTTGCCAGTCCCGCTGGAGCTCAGGCCTCCAGCGCGTGGCCCCGGGCCCAGACTGTAGAAGAAGCGATGTCCCTGGCCGCGCGCTTACATTCATCCCCCCGCTCGGGTAGCTGGGCGATGTCCGTGAATCTTCGGTTTATCAAGTCACCTCGAGGGACTCAGGGAACCCGTTTTTCCAACTGGGGATAGTGATTATTCTCGCTGCCTCTTGCCTTTAGAAAGTTATTCTAACACGGTTGATCATCCAGCCAGAGTAAGAAGGGAAAATAAACAGCGTGGTCTGTCCCTTGTTGAGGCGATGTACAGGGATCCCGCCAAGTTTGCAGAGCCAGTTTTAGGCGGAGCGGCAAACACAGCCCATTGACAATTCAGCCCCGGAAAGGGTTAACTGCATCCTGCAGGTTCGGTTTACATGTAAATAGAGAGCAGCTGCTCCGCGCGGGCCCCAGTTGGCCCTTTTAAGTTTTTGATTGGCTGCCAATGACATCACCGTCCGTATTAAAGCACTGTGGACCCGAAGCGGCGTCGGATAAACCCTCCTTAAAGAGCCATGGCCACGCCCTGGCTCCGCCCCCTCCAGGTGCCCATTGGTCGCGGGCTGCAGCGAAGTAGCGGTCAGGTTTCTCCGAATTCCTATTGGTTCAACACACCGTCGGTCGGCAGCCGGCCCGCCCCCTCAGAACCTTACATTTACAGTGTAGCAAAAGAGAAAGTAACTATGTTGCTGCTGGAGATCAATGAAGCCTAGTGAATGAGGGCTGAATGTGCGAATCCCTTGCTGAAGCGGAGCGCCAGATGGTGGAGGGTTACACTTATTTATGAAGTAAGTGGAAGTCACCGTGGCTACTCCTGAGAGTCCAGGGGTGTGAGGCGGTGTGAGTGTGAGTGAGTATGTATGTGGTGTGTGTGTGCGCGTGTGTGTGTTGCGATGTTTATGGAGGAGCCACAGCAGGTGAGGTTAAAGTGTTCCCGCTGTTGGCTCACGCCGCCCTGTGCGTTTACTCTCTCTGCAGTCTACTTGGATTGGGGGCGAAGGAAAAAATGAGGTTTGTTGGGATGCTTTGCGGCAGTTTTAAAGGCCAGGGACTTGTTAGTGCGCTGTGTTGCGAAGGAGGATGTTAAGTGCCTGGGAGTGGGGAAGCAGCATTCTCTGACCACTTAATTTTCTTTCCAGCCGCTAACTAGAGGTGGAAGGGCGACTAGAGTGGGAGGGGGATAGCTCAGTGTTTTTCGGGAGGTTTCCTAGGCTGTCTGGATGGTTTCACGGGCAATATATATGCCCGACCCTGTGCTGCAGGGATGCAGGTCTCTTTATACACTCCGTGCGCGCGCGTGTGTGTGTGTGTGTGTGTGTGAGAGAGAGAGAGAGAGAGAGAGAGAGAGAGCGAGCGAGAGAGAGAGAGAGAGAGCGAGCGAGCGCGTTTGTGCGCGCCGAGCACTCTGTGTGGAGGTGGGGGTCCCAGCTTGTGTCTCCATGAGCACGCTTCTGCGTCCCTCTCAAGGGAAATGGACTGTTGATCCTGGGACGTACCCTACCAGGTAACACAATAGCAAAGACTTTTCACTGCTGGGTCCAGCTGGGAAACAGTTATAGCTTCTGGAATAGTACTCGCTCTTCAAAAAATACTACGCAAGGGAGGAAGGGGAGGAGGAGGGAGGAAAGAAAGGAGAAAGGGAGGGAGAACAGGGGTTGGATTCTTCTTGCCCATCTAAAGGTGGTGAGGGAAAGCTGAGTCCGGTGGGGATCTGTGGATGTGATAGGTGCGAGCCCCTGTGTGTGTATGTGTCTGTGTGTGTGTGTGTGTGTGTGTATTCTGCCTGTGACATTTTGGCTCTGTGTCTGAGAATGGTGACAGTCCTGTGTAGAGGGATGTTGGATGACATTTTTCCAGACATCTCTTAAAGTTGGTTTAGATGAGCTCCTCTCCTCTGTGTGTATGTCTAGTAGGAGAGGAGCCAGCAGGGCCCGGGAGTGGAGTACCTCTATGCCTATAGGGAGGAAGGAACTGTCCCTTTGCAGGTACCCTCTCAATGAGACAGGACATAGACCCCTGTGGGCAACTCTTTACTTCTCACTGGGAAGTCTTCTTTATGAATCCATCCTCTTGAAGAGAGGGCACATCTGTGTGAGATCAAAAGATTATGCATAGTGGCTACCTTCCGCTGAGAGAAGCTCTAGGATGTTCCTGTAGGGAAAGGAGGAGAATGGAGAGTTGAAGTGGTTCTTTTCTTAAAGGCAGGAGTGGAGTGGGTGGTGCGGCAAGGGAGCCATCTGAGGGATGGATCTGTCAGGATCAGGGTTTTCAGACCTGCCTCTGTAGCTTGAGGCTTCATTTTAGGGGACCAGTATGTAATGAAAGAGGACATGCAGATTAATTTATAAATAAGAGGGTAATAGGAAACATGGGAGGTTTTAATATGACTTTGTTGTGCTTTTCAAAGGACTTGGGAGAAAGAAAAGTAAGAATAGCTCAAAATTAAAGAGATTCACTTAGAGGGCTACTTTCATTCTGATATGCAGAAAGTTGACATCTGCCCCTGATGTATATTTAGCTGCTGTATATTCCCATGAGCCTTGCCAGCACTCTTGGTCATTCCTTTGCCTTTGCAGTGGCTGAAGGAATTACATGGAAAGTATGCAAGGGCGGACGTATGGGTCCTTCTCAGATGATTGCAGTATACTTCTGCCCTGGAGATGAGGCCCAGAAGAGATGCCTTTTAAGAACCTTCCCATCCATCTTGAGCTTTTCTGATCCTTTGTGCTTGTACTTTTTCTAAGGCTGAACTTGGATGTGGGTCCATGAAAGGTTGTTCATCAACATTGGCATAGACTTGACATCTAACCTTAGACTCAGCCAGGACAGGGCGTTGGGCGGGGGGTGGTCCTCAGGTGTGCATCCTCTTTGAATCCATAGTGGTGAGAGTCAAGCTTTGAGTGACAGGATACTGGGCACTTAGGACGACTTCGCTAAGAGGGATGCAAAGTCCTTTCCTAGGGATTGGATTCGACTGCTTTTTGTGTCACATGACTTTATTCTTTCTTTCCCCCCCCTCCCCTTCTTTACAGACTGTCTTGAGTTCTTCTTGAATTGCCAGTTTTCAGCCTCCTCATGCCTCCGTCTCCTTTAGACGACAGGGTAGTGGTGGCACTGTCTAGGCCCGTTCGACCTCAGGATCTCAACCTTTGTTTAGACTCTAGCTACCTTGGCTCTGCCGCCCCTGGCAGTACCAGCCACCCTCCTGTCATCGCCACCACCGTTGTGTCCCTAAAGGCTGCGAATCTGACGTATATGCCCTCATCCAGCGGCTCTGCCCGCTCCCTGAATTGTGGGTGCAGCAGTGCCAGCTGCTGCACTGTGGCAACCTACGACAAGGACAATCAGGCCCCAACCCAGGCCATTGCCGCTGGCACCGCCACCACCGCCATCGGAAGCTCTACCACCTGTCCTGCCAGCCAGATGGTCAACAACAGTGAGAATGCAGGCTCTCTAAGTCCATCAGGTGGGGTGGGCAGCCCCATGGCAGGGACCCCCAAACAGCTAGCCAGCATCAAAATAATCTACCCCAATGACTTGGCCAAGAAGATGACCAAATGCAGCAAGAGTCACCTGCCAAGCCAGGGCCCTGTCATCATTGACTGCCGGCCCTTCATGGAGTACAACAAAAGTCACATCCAAGGAGCTGTCCACATTAACTGTGCCGATAAGATCAGCCGGCGGAGACTGCAGCAGGGCAAGATCACTGTCTTAGACTTGATTTCCTGTAGGGAAGGCAAGGACTCTTTCAAGAGGATCTTTTCCAAAGAAATTATAGTTTACGATGAGAATACCAATGAGCCGAGCCGAGTGGTACCCTCCCAGCCACTCCACATAGTCCTCGAGTCTCTGAAGAGAGAAGGCAAAGAACCTCTGGTGTTGAAAGGTAATGCCCCCACCCTCTCCCCAAGCACAGCCCTGGGGTCACCCTGGGTTTTATCTGAGAAGTACCAGCATCCTCCTTCCGCTGGCTGCAAAAGACCAGAATTGCCTTTCTTCTTCTTGTCTTCCCTTCCATGCCCTCTCTTAATTATTTTGGGGTTGGGAGAGAAACCCAGCAACCTTGAACTGAAAGCCAGAAGACTTGGGCTCTAGTCTTTAATTCACCTTCTGATTTGCATTGTGCAAGTCATTTCCCCCTCTCGGAGATGGTTTTCTCATCTTTCTAAAAAGGGGCTCTATGACACCAGATGGCATCTGCAGTCATGCTTGCGCTGGTAACTCTGTTCCATTCAAACTAGCTGGAAAGTTCTTGTCTCTCAGACTTAACCAAAGCTGATGGAACAGAGAAAACCGCAACCATGGTGAACTGCAAGTAAACCTCCAGGTACCAGTTCTTTCTGTGGGAAATTCTTCCTCTTTCTCACCTCTCTGAAAGTGACCTTCAAAAAGGGCAGAGATCCTTATTTTAGGGCCCCTCCAAGAGTTCACCTCGAACATCCATTCCTTTGCCAAAACTCCAAGGGATGGAGTCATTTTATGAAATACTCCCAACACACTGTTTCTTCTGGTGTCACCTGACAACCGTTGACATCATAGCTCCTTCCAAGATGGGATGGTGGGTCGCTTGCCCCAGGACACTGAGCGTGAATAACTAGATGTCAGTGTCATTGAGCCCTGGCAGGAGGAATTAATTGCCCACCTGTCTCTGGGCTCCTTCTGCACAGCGTTGCCTAACCTAGAGGGAGTCCGCATCCACTGTCCCTCCAAGATGTGTCTCTTTGCCCTTGGATGCCATCCTTTGGGACACTGTACACCACACTTCATCTTCAGTGTTTTCTGTCAGGTGGTGGTGGTGATGGTGGTAGTCTTCTTCTTTCTTCTCTTTCCTTGAGTGTTGGGTCAAGGCACACAGTCTGGGCCACATTGGCAGCCAGTCTCTTGCACTGTGTAGACCAAAGGCATCGCTGGGTTCCTTTGAACACCTTGCATATTTAAATTGCAAAAGGCCATTGGAATGAGCAAGGTAGTTGGTTTTCCTTTGTGGGCTAGTTCTGCCATTCTTCTTGTCTTCCCAGTGGTGCATTCTGCCTTTTGTTGAGGAGTGTTCTTAGAAATCCAGTTCTAAATTCCTTGGACCTCATCTCCCCTGCCCACCATCACTGGCCTTGAGCCTACTCTTATTGGGCTCAACTAGGATAAAGGTACAGCTTCCCTTAAGGAAGGGCTGGTGGGCTCTCAGGGGAAGGAGAACATCATGGAAGTTACATCCAGAGTGTTCCAGCAGCACCCAGGCATTTTATGTTGTTTTTGATGGGTTTTCTTGTGGTTACTGATATGCTCATATTTCCTCTGTGTATCCTTGTATTTTGTCGTTTTGTATTCTTGTTTGGCTGACTTTGAGTGACTCCCAGTAGGTTTACCCAGCTAGCATTCTGTCTCTGTGCTCCTGGCTTGTCTCATCTCTTTCAGAAGAGAAAATACACTCTACAAACTTCTCAGTTGTTTGTACTGGGGAGCCAAGAAGTGGAGAACCAATGGAATGATCTTCAGGGTGGTCTCTTGCTCATGTAGAGTAGATGCTGTTGAGGGAAAGCAGGCCTTTTGCATCCAAATGATCTGAGAACAGGCATCAAATAATCCACATGAAGATGACCCTGGACTTAAACATTGAGAGTGTTAAGGAGGAGCTGTAGAGTCTACCCTCTATTTTGGAGTGGGCATTATTGTGTATGGCAGTGGCTTGTGGGTTGCTGGGAAATGAATCTCCTAGGTGTTGCTGATCAAAGTGGGATTCCTCTCCCCATTTCCTGTGGATGCAGCTGAGAGCCCAGGCAGCCTGGGCTTGTTCCTCAGTGTCAGTAAGGTTGCCTCAGTGGGGCGGGGCCAGACATGCTGCTGATGTCACAGCTGGGCGCCTGCCGCCACCACCGCCCACAGGGCTCATCATTTTCGGGTTGGTGAGACGCAGCGGCGGTCGACCTGGAAGTTGCACTGGTGGTAGAGGTTGTATTATTTGTAGTTTGGGCTCTTTCTTCAACTATCTGGGGATTTTGTTGAAGATATGTAGTTTGGGAGCAGAAGGGTCTGTAATGTACTTTATTATTTTTGTCATTGTGATTTTGGTCTCTTTGGAGGGGAATGGCCTAAAATTGGGGCCATGATGGTAAAGAAGGGAAAGAGATCAATATTAGAATGCCCCTCTAGCTGCCCTTTCATCTGGGTAAACCAAAAGTTAATACCATACCACCACTGAGGTGAAAATGGGGTGGGTACCTCTGAGAAGGCATGGCCAGCAAACTTCTCCTAGGTTCTTGAGTGAGTCTATCAGACCATTCTGATTGGGCTTTTCTGCTGAGGTTTATTTTAGTAATCCCTACCCTTGGTGATGTAAGATTTTATTTTAGCAAGAGTAGTAGCGGTACCATTTTGGAAGGAGTGGTTTTCGCAGGGAAGATGTGGTGGGGCTAGGGGTGGGGGTTGGTTAGCATCTGGGGTAGATGCTTCTAAGGCTTCGGGAGTTTATTTTCAGAGATTTCAGTACAATCCCGGGTTAATTTATGGCTGACCCATCTGAGTCTCTGGTTTCTGTTTGTAAACACTGGTTGCTGCCCTCCCTGTCCAAGTTTTATGTCCCCCCTGTTTCAGTGCCATGCTCTCCATTTTTGGTGCTGCCTGTCAAGTAGAGCGGCTGCTCAGACACTGTTTTAGTAATGCTGTGTCAGGTTGGGAAGAAACTGATCAGAGGCGCAGAAGACCCTGGGATTAAGGGACTGTTCTAATTTACAGTCCCCTCCCCACTGGGACCTATGTCTGAATTCATCTTTTATTCTCATCCTCCAAAGAAGAAATGGCATCAGACCTGTGCTTCTACTCCACCTGGCAAACCATGAGTCGAATAAGTACATGTATAGAGACTTGCAAAGGCTTTGAGAGAATTATAATCTGTTTTACACAAAGTTGACTTTTAATGTGATTTTTCACCGAGCTGAATAAGGAGGCTAGACGATTCTGGGTTTTCCATAATGAGAGCTACCATCTTTGCTATGATGTTTGTAAGGTTCCCTTTTCAGCAAGGCTGGGTTCAGGGAAGTAATTTGTCATTTACCTATGTAGGAATGGATAGTCTATTATCACCTCCTCTTTAAAGACAATCTGTGTCTTTAAAACTTTTATTATAAAAGTTTTCAAATGCAGAGAAACATAGAAAAGAGTATCATGATCGCCATATACCTAGTACCCAGATTAAACAATTGTTAATGTTTTCCCTCTCTGCTTTCTCTTCCTTTATTGGTTGTTGAAATATATTAGAATATAGATAATGTTTGACTATATTTCAGTATGTTTCATGTTTAAACTTAATGCTTTCAAATTAAGAAGTATGGGCATATTTTATAGTACAGTACAGACAACATTTTCACTCCTAAATATTGGTGTCATGTCCCTGTTGTTGACTTTTTCAAGCTTGGAATTCCACTTTGACTAACTGGCTACTATTGAATCTATGGGGCAGCGCCTCCCACCCCACCAACACCCACGCACTCCCTCAGACTGGGAGGCATCTATAGCATCCTCTTCCACAGGAGTCCATCAGGTCCCATACCTGGACTTGCTCTGTGCTGTCACAAAACAAAGAGTGACTGACAAGCCTGCCTCTGAGTCAGTAGTATTTACTGGGGGCAGGGCTGGCGGGGGATGAGTGAGTACCACTTCAGGAAGCTGATTCAGTAGCAAAGATCTGATCACAGAGAGAGGTAACTTTTTATGCTAGAAAACTTTCCATCAAAACTCCTGAAGTGAGCCACATAGATGGCACATCTTCCCATAGTCACAAAAGGCTCTGAAGTCAACACTTGTAGACAGTACTGAGTCTGATGACAAAGTGAAGGGCTGTGCTTAGACATCGGAGACCCCGAGGAAGTATGTTTTATCTTCTGCATTGTTTTGTGGGAGAAACAAAAGTCTTCCTCTTGACCGTCAGGGATGTTAGGATTTTTTTTTTAAGATATGTGAAACAAAGGCATAATCTATTTTCACATGTTTAGTGTTGTGATTCTGAGCTTCTGTTTAACATCCAGACATACTGAATATTAGCCGTGTAGCAAATGGCGGAGAAATTCAGGCAGGAGCAGGGGGCCAGCCTGTCCGAGCGTCTTGGCTCATGCCTTGCTAGCTACGTGCCCTTGGCCAATGGCTACTTCCCTTACTTCCTTATTTCCCTTGTTTACAAAAAGGATGTAGTAGCAGCACTCTCCTGGTGGTAGTTCAGGTAGTAAATGAATTAATGTGTACAAATGTCTAGAACAGTTCCTCATACAGAGTGAACTCTCCCTCCATGTAGCCCAGTAGTATTACTGTTGGTTGAACAGAAATGATGGTGTCAGTAAAACTGCAGTTTTGGCCTCTCTTCCAAAGGAGTGCAAATAACAAGTTAGGTACAGCCGTGTGTGTGTGTGTGTGTGTGTGTGTGTGTGTTGCTATGGCCTAAAAATAACTTGATGACTGTTACCTAATTTAAGTAGCATACAGTTGGAGTGCCAAGTAATTACAAAGACATGTTGGGTCAGAAGGCCAGAGTAATTTCGGCATATCCTAGAATTATTTATTCAGTGGGGAATTTGTAAAAATGTGATGATAAATCTGTCCAATGAATGTCCCTTAACTAAATAATGAAAGTATAAAACTATTAAGCTTTGCTTTTTCTGGCCTTTCATCAGGCTGATTTATTTTTGGAATAAGGATTGTAGTCTGACTTTAAAAGGGGAGGTGGAAGGAGTGGGGAGTATGCTTCATTTTGAAAAGTTCTTGAAGCTTTGCGTTTTGATGAGATGGAAGGCCAGGGAAAAGGAGAGAATTCATGGAAAGGCCTGCTCATTTCTTTCAGTGAGTCGAGCTGGTTCAGAGTTGACTGTATCTTCCTTAAGCTTTTGGATGTACTGTGCTGCTTCCTAATTAAAATGTGAGTGAAAAGTCTGTTCACTGTGTGTTCAGCAGAGTTTAGCTCACTTTCACCTGAGCTCCAATCGGGACTTTGCCACTGACCAACTGGAGTTGTCCTTAGGCAACTCAGGTTACCACTCCAAGCCCGTTTCTCTTCACTGTAAGACAGGGATAATTCCAATATCAAGGATGAAAGACAATGTAAATCGAGTGTCTGGCACATAGATAGCTGTCAATAAATCAGGGCCCTGGGCTCTGCCCCACTACCCCCACGTCCTTTCAGAATCTCATCCATGAGACTGGGTGAGGGGGCAGCAGGATGGGAAGAAGGGGTGTCCCTTTTCTAAGCACAGCCCTAGAGAGCATGTTAAGTAGGAACCACTGTCCTCACCCATTCAGATCAGTTAAGTTTACCATCTGGCTTGTGAAGGACAAGTTCAAGAAACTCCTTTTAGATGAGAAAAAGCAGGGTAGAGGAAGGGAGATCTGGCAAAATTACAGAACCGAAACATTCTCTAGACATAGCCTTGTGGTGTTCCTGCTCTCAGGACCTGGCATTAACCTCTGACCAGGAGCTGGGCCTGCTTCCTTTATTTCTAGTGTTAGCACCAACCAGGCTCTGCCTGGCCCAGCATCCCTGGGGAGCGCTAGTTTGGGCATAGGAATGTGTTGGTTTGCAGTTCTGAAGCAGTTTGGTTCAAACAGCTACAGGACACAAGATGGGCAGCAGTTCTCATCCCAGGAGAAGGCCAGGAGAAGTCATCTCACCTCTTCTGAACTTGAGACTCCCAGGTTATAGAGGAGGAAGGAGGCTTAGAGGTCACTAGTCCAGGAACTTTCACTGCAGGCTGCACCTTGAAATCATTTGAGGCAACTTAAGGCCTAGGATGCTCTGTTCCCACCCCCAGTGATTCTGATTAAATTGGTCTGGGGTCCAG
Organism: Bos grunniens; assembly: GCF_055505025.1. Lineage (NCBI taxonomy): Eukaryota > Metazoa > Chordata > Mammalia > Artiodactyla > Bovidae > Bos > Bos grunniens. The sequence continues at coordinate 55,885,160 of NC_141180.1, forward strand.
CTGAAGTATCAGGACTTTTAAAAGCTCCCAGGTGATTCAAACACACAGTGAACTGGGACACCATCGATCTCGTCCAGTCTTCTTATTATGCAGTTACGGAACTGGGGCCTAGAGAGGTTTATTGCTCGTCCAAGGTCACATGCATGATTAATTTCAGAGCCTTAGTGCAAAAATAGGTCTTTCCAGGTCGATAGGTTGATTGTGTGTGTCTGTGTGTGTAGGTGTGTACTATAATCTAATGATAACAGTATCTACTATATTGCATGCAAATATAAAATAATGCATACATAATTTTAAAGATGTATCTGTTTTAAAATCTTTATTGAATTTGTTAAATATTGCTTCTAATTTTTTTTAAATCCATCCATCCTGTTAAGTTCACTATGTTTCCCCCCCCGCCAAACTTTAAATTTTTTATTCTGTATTGGGGTATAGCCAATTTAGCCAATTAACAATGCTGTGATAGTTTCAGGTGAACAGTGAAGGGACTCAGCCTTACATATATATGTATCCATTCTCCCCCAAACACCCCTCCCATCCAGGCTGGCACATAACATTGAGCAGCGTTCCACCTGCTATACAATAGGTCCTTGTTGATTATTCATTTTAAATACAGCAATGTGTACATGACCTTCCTAAAGTCCTTAATTATCCCTTCCCCTTGGCAACCATAAGTTCATTTTCTACGTTTTATTTTTTTGGCCTCAAGGTCTGTGGGGTCTTAGCTCCTCCACCAGAAATCAAACCCAGGTACCCTGCATTGGAAGGCAAAGTCTTAACCACTGGACTGCCAGGGAAGTCCCTAAAATAATATGTTTAATCAAGGATGAGATGGTTGGATGGCATCATTGACTCAGTGGACATGAGTTTGAGCAAACTCAGGGAGATAGTGAAGGACGGGGAAGCCTGGTGTGCTGCAGTCCATGGGGTCACAGATTTGGACATGACTTAGCGAATGAACAGCAACAACGATCAATCACTTTGAGTATTTTTACCTTTGTTCTTGAATTTTGGGATTTCAGTCCGGAAGTATAAGGACTTAAGTCTAAGATATTTTGAAACCAGCAAGCTCATAGCCCTGATATTTACCTGGGTCTTAGAAATATGGAACAATATTAATGATTATTTGATCCCATCTTCTAGGGAATTTAATGGTTTCAGGAAGAGCTGGAAAACAATTATCAAAATGCATCCCTGAACCTAGATGTCTAAGGACTTATGGATTGGTTGGTTTCCATGGATGTTAAACCCTTGTGGGTATGGGAGATTCATTCACTTTTTAAATTTTTCTTTTTTGTTTTTTTTTTTCATTGAAGTATAGTTGATTTACAATACAGTGTTGCATTAATTACTGCTATACAGCAAAGTGATTGTTCATCAGGTATCACTGAATGCCTTCTACAGCTCAGCACTGGTCTTTAGGCTAAGGCATCTGCCATCATAACTAGGATAATTTGAATGTTAAAATGAGAGCATATGTGGACCAGGCTAATATTCCAAATCCATTCCACTTTGCAGCTCATGTACCTGTGTGGATTCTTCATTCTCTTCTGCAACAAAATCTTGTTTAGGGAACAGTTTATCTGGAGAAAATATCATTCTCCTAGGAAATCCATGTTTGTGTGACCTTTGGCTTTTTTCTCCTTTATTTTTCCCTTTCAAGATAGAGTCTGGCCTTTTCTAAGCACATCTCCTTGGGCCAACACAATTTCTTTCCAAAGTCTTGATCCAAAAATTTACTTTTTTTAAAAAAAATTTTGGGGTTTTTTATCAAAAAAGGAAATGCACATACTCTGTCTCAAGAAGCTCAGGGCTGACAGGCTTCCTCTGTGCATTGGAGTGGAACTGTGTCATTTGAACCTCACTAATTTGGGACATGTTGCTGATAGGAATAAGACCTGCGTTTATTTTTTCCTGCAAGCTCTCTATGAAAAGAGGGCATGCAAAGCAAACAAACATTGTAAATGGTATTTCAGAGACAAGGTTTTGGCCTGCTTAGGAAAAAAAGAGTTTTCAAGTACAATTAAAAATTACTCTAAGGGACCAGCTGAGTTATCAGGGAAGCCCACTCTAAGGGACAGGGCTTCAATAAAAACACAAGCATTTATCATTTTGATGCCTGTGCTATTTCCCCTAAACTGTGTGGGTCCCTCTTGCACAGATTTTCTGTGGCTACAGATCCATGTACTGTAACCTTACTAATTAGAAAAATGGGAGGGAAGAAAAAAGTGGGAGTGTGAACCACAGTCTGAATTTTATTGTAGAGTACTTCAATATACATTTTATATTCATGTTGATGTAGTATCCTTTCTAATTATGAAGTCCTTGATTCTGGATGCTTTTATGCATAAGTGAGGAGGAAAGTCTCAGCATCTTTTTTTTTTCAGCTTATATCTGTATAATCTATTATTACTTAAAGTTGGGAAATTTATCTATATTTATGTAAATATAAGTATATTTATAAATACATTATATATATGTGTGTGTATATATATATATGTGTGTGTGTGTATATATATATATATTTTTTTTTTCCAGTCCCCACCCCAACAAGACCCATATTTTATGTAACTTAAAGGGAAAACAAGCTTGAGCCTATGCTTTTGGATACAGAAATGAGCTGTGCAGCCTGGTATTTTCATATAAGATAAAGTCTGCTATCCCATGCTCTGCCTCTAGATCACTAACATAAAGAAAAGGATTGCAGATTCATCAAATTATCCATATTGTCATGATGTTTTATTTGTGATAGAAGTCTACTTATCTTTCTTTTACCACCCCTCCCCAAGACTGGAATTTCACGGACATCGAAATCAAGCTAAACTCTCTCAGAGTTCTTCAACAAAGGGTGTGGTTTGGCCTTTCTACTTCCCAGTGGACTCCCATCAGGCATCTGTTGCCCAATTCTCAATTAAGTAAATAGACGGAGCTGTCCGATGCAGGGGGCACTGTCAGGCCATCCTCCCTTTGAGGAGTGTAAGCTTTTCCCCTTATGATGTGAGCTCATGTGAGCTTACTTTGCGTCCCTGGCTAAGGTGGTGGTCACCACTTTAGGCAGAACATTACTGTCCAGTTCTTTAGTACTCGGTGCTTATTCTTTGGGAGAAATAATCCCACATTCTTTGTACTCTGGCCCTGGGGTTTGCTACCACTGGGCTAAATATCACCAGCTGTTGCTCCTGGCAGACAGGGAAGAAAAAGTAGATTGGGAGGAAAGGAAGGAGGGGCAGGGGTGCAGAGGAAAGAGACCGGTGTGAGGGCAGAGGGTGCTGTCCGAGTCAGAAACCAGATTGTCAGGCTCCTCGACTGGAGTCCTGGGTTCCAGTTTCCAAGGCCGTGAATTACTGTCATTAGTTATGACAACATGTCTGTGTTAAAATGTCTTAAATAATAAGACATGTCTTAAAATAATAAGACAAGACAGACTTCTCAGAGGGGCTTCCTTGAAGGGATCCAGGACATCTTCCTGGGCCTTGTATTTCTTATTAAAAAACATATTTTTTATGGTAAGATCTGTAAGAATGGTCTGATGATTCTCATGGAGTGATATTTTACTCTGACAGTGGAACACTGTTTAATCACATATAACTGACCATCCTGTCATCCCTGAAATTAGAAAATTATTTTCCAGATAGTTTGCGGGGAGAAAAAAAAAGTGATTGAAAGCTTTCTATGTGCTGGGCATCGGGATATCACATCAGCATCTTAGTTAGTTCCCAGCACAGCTTCCTGAGAGAGGTTTTAGATTCCTAGTTTTACAGAGGGAGAATCAGAGGAGGAGATTCAATACCCTCCCCTGCCGCGATTATTAACCAGTGAGTTTCAGAATGAGAACTGAAACCCAGCTCTAAGGACCTCAAAGGCTCAGTTCTTTCCAGGCTGGCCACATGTTTATTTGCAAGCGAGCTATAGATCTCATTCCTTAGGGTCCCTTTAACTGTGCTTTATCTATGAAGTGTCCTTGGTTACAATATCTGCTGCCCCCCAGCCCCACCCCACCATTTTCTTGTATTTCCTCAACTGAAAATTCCAGTGCTCAGAGTGGCTGACTCTGTCCTCAGAGAGGAGCTGGCTGCTCAGTGACCTCATCCTGAATTATATCCCAGCTTTGGGAAACTTCAAATTTTAGTCACGGCAGAGGTTTCTAACTACAGCCACCAATCAATGAAAGAAATATTTGAAAACTGCAATGATTATTTGTAGCATTTAGGAAATGTTTGCTATCTAGTGGACTCTGACATGGGAACACTGTTTCTCATGATAACACTGCATTCTACATATGAGTAACTGAGACTCAGAGAGGTCCAGATACTTGTCCAAGGTCACTCAGCTGTACCTGGTAGAGACTGCTGGGCACAGCGTTCTGAACCTTCTGCTCCGTGTATTTTCAACACAGAGAAGTTTAGAGTCCATTCTTCTAGTAGCCTGTGGATCTGAAGATGAAGTTTCCTTCTTTTGTCCATATGAATGTACTCACTTTCTAGAGTGGGGAGTAGATAAGGAAGAAGGAAGACAGGTATGAAATTATACATAGTAAGTAAGAAGGCATGTTTGATAGGTATATATGACTATATCGCAAAGACTCTAAGACCTGACAGGATTTGATTATTTATGTTTTATATTCATTATCTGTTCTATTAATATGGATAATAATATTACCTATGTTATTTTACCCCCTCAAGGGTGTAAAGACTTTCTTGTTGTTATCATTACCTCTGGGAAATCAATTCTCTTGAGATTAGTGAATAAGAATCTTATCAACCTATTTACTATTTATTGTTTTCCTCTTCTACTTTCTTTATCTTTCTTCTTCCGTTCTATACTCTAAGCTTATAAGTACAGCTCAGGTAACCTTAAAATGTGACAGGGACAGACCCCAGAAAAAGCATAAATAACATCCTTGAAGGATAGCAGAGTGGACCCCTGGGAACCAAGTTCTTGAAGTGGTATTCATTCAGGCAGAATTATTGAACATTTTTTTACACTGTCCCATTTTACAGATATGGAAACTAATTACTCACCCAAGAGAACGTAAGTAGTTGGTAGCAGCACTGGCATAGAATCCATATTTCCTAACTGTCAGTTTAGTAATAATCCTTTAAACCCCAGTGGGAGTATAATGCTTTGGTTTGCATTTGAGTTGTTACTAAATAAGCAAATTCTGTGGGTTCACGTGTTTGGCCAGGTTGCTTCCTGTTTTCCTTCCCTTCCCCTTTGTAAGGAGCTGATTAAGTGACTTTTCAGTGAATTGACTGGCTGATTTGCATTTGTATTCAGCTTTCCTATTAGAAATTTGCATCTTTTCTAGCAGAGAGAATATATTAATAGTAAGTTAACAGCACAGATTCTAGAGTCAGCCTGCTGAGTTTGAATCTCAATTTTGCCACTGATTAGCAGCATGAAGTTGAGTGAAATAAATTTGGTGTGCCTCAGTTTTCTTTTCCATAAACTAGGGAGGGGAATGACAATTTTCTCATGGGATTCTTTGAGGTTAAATTAGATAATATATACATATATATATATATATATATATATGAACAATGCCGGACACATAGTTGCTAACATTTATTACAAATGTATATAATTATAATACCATATATCTGTAATAAAAGCTCATCATCATATATCTATCTCCAAGGGATATATAAGTAATAAATTTAGTCAAATGAATTGATATCACCACTGAATGTAAGTAGAAATGGCTCTTTGATGCTTGGCAATTTTTTTTTTATGTTTAAAGGTTTGGAAAAACCCAGCCTTTCTAGTGGGGTGGATAGGTAACTACATCAGGACTTTTTTCTGAATCAGTGCTACTCTGGAAAATTATATACTATTTCTATGTAAGGAAATCTTATAAAATTAAGTCTTAGCAAAGACTCAATTATATACCCACTGCTGGACTATTAAGAAAATTTTAGAAAGAAAAATTAGATGACACGCTAATCCCCCGGACTGGCCTAGTTTCACTTTTACATATTCTCTGCATTCCTTACCCATATATGTGCATATTTTGCAGAGTTTTTCATACAGAAACTGAAATTCATTTTCACTTTATATTGCCTATGCTTTACTTCCTGTATAATCATCACAGGTTCTCTTTGAATGTTATAACGTGTCTTATTTTATGGTTGTATCACTTTTTACTTCATTCGTTTGCCTACTCATGAAGTTAAGATTAGTCCCAACTTTTTGATATTATAAGAGAACTCTCTGGAGGGAACCCCTTGTTTGGGAGTTTCTCCACTTTTCCATTGAGGAATGGAAGCTCCAGGCCAGTCACCTTGGGTTTCTTTTTTCCCTTTAATCCTCCTTCATTTTTTCATTCCTGCGTGTCTCTTCAAAAATAAGCTCCAACTGCCTGTTAAAGTTACTAGTTTGTAGGGAAGTCTTTATCTTTTATCACGAGGTCTTTGCACAAATTCTGTGTGTGCCACACACGTGCCCTAAGGCATGTACTGTAAATTTCCAATTTCTGTGTTGGTGGGCAGAGTAAGGGAGTGTAGAGGCACCCAGTCAATACTATTAAAAACCAGAAAATATTGTGGACGTGAATGATCTGGCAGGACCAACACCAGCTCCTTGTTTCAGAAATCTGAGTCACTGAATCAAATCGCAGTTTGATGCTATTGATAAGGCATTTTGAAAGGAATATCCTTGTAAATAACAACAGAAAGAGTTAGATTTTGTGAGAAGCTATCAAGTGTTTGTGCCCCTGCCTCTTTCTCCTATTTTTTTAAAACCCTGGGGTTTTAGTGCAGCTTGGAAATCATTTGACTGCTTAAACAGTCAAAAGAATACATCAGAATGGAAAGACAATTCCCATTAGTTCATTTGCCAAATTAAGGTAAAATGCCCTTTAAATAGGAGCTAATTCTCTGACCGATAATTAGCTTGTCTTTCTTGATAAAGTATGTGAATTGGATTGAGTTTATTATAATTAATCTTGCATATTATGTAAAGATGCATTTGTCTGCCCTTATTAGGTGAATCTCTTCATTCCTACCTTAAGGGTGGCTTGGAACTTCTATCCCACTCCAGTGAGAACTGACTGAATTGGATGAATGCCAGGGTGATGGGCAGCTTTGTTATAAAGGTTGGGAGAAGCTGAATGTGGGGTACCACTATTCAAAGACAGGGCTTTCTTAATAATGTGTTGTATGTCCTCAGTCACTCAGTGGTGTCCAACTCTTTGTGGCCCCGTGGACTGTAGCCCACCAGATTTCTCTGCCCATAGGATTCTCTAGGCATGAATTCTGAAGTGGGTTGCCATTTCCTACTCCAGGGGATCTTCTGGACCCAGGGATCGAACGGTGTCTCTTGCATCTCCTTCATAGGCAGGTGAATTCTTTACCATTAGTACCACCTAGGAAGTCCTTTTCTTATTAATATCTACATCTTAAAAAAAAACAAAGAAAAACTTTGATTATGTTTTGGGTCCTGAGAAATCAGATGCTACAAAGCGGCCTAAATAATTGCCTTGAAATCAATCTCCTACTCATGACATTCTTTTGCATTTACAATGCAGAGCGTTTTCTAGGGACCGAAGAGTGGCGTGATTGGCAAGTACACTTGCTGAGGTCTAAGCCATGACTCTGGAAGACGGCCTGAGGGGGAGCAGAGGGGCTACTCAGTGACTTCATGAGCCACAGCACCACCCCCCCACTGTAATTTTCTTCCTCCCCACCTCCCAGCTATTCAGAGTTTCTTGAGACTCCCCATCTGGCTGCTTTCAGGGCTTCTTTTCTCATCAAAAGCTATTGTCCATGGCTACTTGATTTTGCCAAGGGCAAATGTGGGCTGGGGAGATGGAGTTTGGGAATAAAAGGACATACTGTAAATGATTCACCCAAGAGCCTCTCTCCTCCAAACTAAAGTTATTCTTTTCCGGGGAAGATGGAGGATATTTGATGTTGTGTGGGAGTTGCCTAACACAGGGCTTATGTGTGTGTATGTGCACACACATATTTTAGTTAACATTTGCGAAATGGACACTCAGCATTAACTCATTCAATGAAGACAGCAATAGTCATCTCTATCTGCAGCCGTGTCTCAATATGATAGCCATGAGCCACATGGGACTTGAAATGAGTCCTCAGTCCAAACTGAGGTGTGCTGTGTGTGTAAGATACATGCTGGATTTCAAAGACTTTGCGTAAAAAGCATTTAAGATATTGCGTTGATCATTGTTTTATGGTAGATTACACATTGGAATGATACTATTTTGGACATGTTGAGCTAAGTAAAATATACAATTAATGTTAATTCTACCAATTTCTTTTTCCTTTTTTAAACTGCAGCTATGAGAAAAAAGATTTGCTACATAGTAACTGGCATCATACTTCTATGGAATAGTGCTGATCTCTATGTAGTGATAACAGTATTATTATCTCTACTTTTTAGACGAGGAAACTGAGGCTCAGAGAGGTTAGGTAAATTGCCAAAGTCACACAGCAGAAAGTCAAATTCTTACTGCAAAGCCGATGTAAAGCAATGTGATTATAGGGAAGGGACTCTCTGTGTAGTTTGAGCTCCACTTAGGAAGAAGTAGAAGGCTGGAGATTGAATTCAGTCACGTGACTGGTTCACTCAGTGGGGCCTAGTAGCGAAGCCCTAATGAAAACTCAACTCCAGAGCTGCATTCAGCTTTCTGATTCATGAACACAGTGGAAGGCTGATGAGTCCATGGGACACTGAAGGCCCTTGTTTAGGACCCTCTCAGCTCTCGCTTTGTGTATCTCTTCACTTGGCTGGTCCTGATATGTATCCTTTGTAATAAAACCATCAAGCTCTTTCCTGCATTCTGTGAGCCATTTAGTGAATTATCCAACCTGAGTGGGGAGTGGTGTGGGAAGCCAAGAATTTTAAGCTGATTGGTCAAAAGTGCGGGTGGCCTAGGAACCCCTGGGCTTGTGGCTGGCGTCAGAAGTAAGGGACAGTCTTGTTGGGTTCCATGCCCTTAACTTGTGGAGTCTGTATTGATTCTGTGTTGTTAGGGGCAGTTACAGGCTGCCCCTAACAGTGTGGTTTTATAAGAATAGACTGCTTTCCATTGAGATGTATGTTTTAGGGGTATAGTGTCCAGGAAAACAGAGTACTGTAGCTTAACTTGCTTGTTTCTCTAACCCCACATCTCAGGTGACAATGGCCAGTTATGCTCTAGACTTGTGAAATGACTCAGTCTTCTGGCAACTGCTGTTGACCACGAGACTTGGCCCTGAGACAGGGTAGCCTCTGACACCACCATGCCCAGAACCTTCCAGCCTGCAACTCTTGGGGTCCCTCTGCTTCTTCATGTCCAACAATACCACATAAAGGGTGATGACATATATATTACATTTTTATCACTTTGATACCAGAGATTTTTAAATATTGGTGTTGGGATTAAGTTCCTTACCGGAAACTGTTGTAGGGTGATAACATAGGTAGGTGTGTTTTGTAGTAATTTTTGTTTGTTGGTTGGTTTTTAAGTAGTTTGCAATGTCTGGGGCTTCCCAGGCTCAGTAGCAAAGAATCCACCTGCCCACACAGGAGACTCGGGTTTGATGCCTGGGTTGGGAAGATCCCCTGGAGAAGGAAATGGGTTGCCAGTATTCTTGCCTAGAGAATCCCATGGACAGAGGAGCCTGGTGGGCTAAATAGTCCATGGGGATCGCAAAAGAGCTGGACACAACTGAGTGACCCAGCAGCAGCAGCAATGTTTTGAATCTCACTTTTGTCATACGTGTCCTATTGACATCTCCTAAATGCTGTGTTCAGATCTTTTCTTTGGGGGCTTTGGTTTGGATTTTTAAACCATCATTCCACGTGTTTTCTTTTTCTTTTTCAGTTTGGTTTCGCCTTCCTTCTTAAAATAGACACTCTGTCTTCCCTGTGGTCCTGCTAACTGTCACCCTTCTGTTACCGCTGAGGCCTGGCTCTCTTCCTGAAGGCCCTCTTAGGTCACCAGCTCCTAGAAAGTGGACTCCTACAAGGGCATCTTGGGGCTGCCCTAGAAGGCTCATTTCTAAGAAAAGACAAACTTAAGCTGTGTAGTTACTGCAAGGGGAGATTCCTTTACCAGTGAAAACAAGGAATGAAACAAAGACTCTTCCAGAATTGGAAAAGAAGTCTCTTGAAATGCCCACAGTGACTTGATTTCTACCTACTTGGGCCAGCTCTGGGCACTCTGCATACTACCACTATGCCAGGCTTGCTCTTTAGAACTGTTCGGCTTTGAGGTTGCAGAGAGTTAGGTAACTGCCACTCTCAGTAACTGTGGGAGCTAACTCCCAGTTTCTAGGAAGGTTAGAAAGAGTTTGTGAGAACCAACCAAAAAGACACAGAAAACTGGGCGTTCTCTGCTCACTCTGTGTCTCTGAGATCCTCACCTTCCAGAAGACCAGTGTCTCTGAGGCCTTTGTTTCTGTCTTTCAAGAACACCAGTAATGTGACCCCTGTGAGAGAATCAGGGCTGGAACAGTCTTTTTTAGAGAAGAGGAAACTCCTATGTTTGAAGAAAAAGCTCTTAGGATATGATTATATTTTAAAATGGCTGCTGAGTTAAGTAACTTGCTCAAAGGTGCAAGGTTGAGAGGGAGGGATGGGAGGAACCGAGAATTGCTGATTTTACTTCCAGCCTCTGTCCCATCAACAGGAGGCAGAAGAAATGGCCCTGGGGCTGGTAAATTCACACTGTGTGACTCATCTGTCTGTTAACTCAGCTTGTCTCATTGGGCAAGCCAGTTAGCTGGGAGGGGGCCCAACTAGATTTCAGTACTGTCCCCCGCAGCCCACATGTTCATACTTAATAAATGAGTGTGTAAATGGACTGTGGGGGTCTCTCCCCCTGTTCCCTGACATCCCACAAGCTGAGTGCTCCCTCCTAAGTAAGCTTCTACTTGTTCATGGCTCTTTCTATTCATTCATTGCTTATATAGAACCTCCAAGAAGGACGCGTGGAGAAGGCGATGCCACCCCACTCCAGTACTCTTGCCTGGAAAATCCTATGGATGGAGGAGCCTGGTAGGCTGCAGTCCACAGGGTCGCTAAGAGTTGGACACGACTGAGCGACTTCACTTTCACTTTTCACTTTCATGCATTGGAGAAGGAAATGGCAACCCACTCCAGTGTTCTTGCCTGGAGAATCCCAAGGACGGGGGAGCCTGGTGGGCTGCCATCTCTGGGGTCGCACGGAGTCAGACACGACTGAAGCGATTTAGCTGCAGCTGCAGCAGCGAGAAGGAGGCATGGAGAGAGGAGAAAATGTTAAAGGCCACTGGGAATGATTTGTCTTTGACACCAGTCATCCTCAGGCATGGCTGTCTGTCACACCTACAGGCTACTTCTTCCCCATGAGCCTTTCCAGCCCTCCTTCCCAGTCTGGGAGAGGGACAGGATTTCTGTGTCCTTACGCTAAACTCACCTGGCTGGCCCTGTACCTGTCCTATACAAGTCTCAATGGGATGGCATCATTTCAGGTTTTTTTTTTTTTTTAATTCAAGTGTAGCTGATTTACCATGTTGTGTTGATTTCTGCTGTATAGCAAAGTGAGTCAGTCATATCTAGACAGACACACCTTCTTTTTCATATTCTTTTCCAATGTGGTTTATCACAGGGTATTTGAGGAGTCTTAAAACGTTTCTTCTGCCCAGGCCTTTTGCTAAATTTCCTCAATTTTTCCTTCATCTCATTCTTTCTCTCATTTGATTTATCTTCAGAGACTATATATTTTTAAAAACATTTTAATCTTTTAAATTCCTAGCTTTATGCTGAGCAACATATAGTACATCTTTACAACGAACTGGATCTTTCTCCTCTCATTCCAAAGCTCATTTAATCTAGAAACATTTTTAATAAATATGTAACCATACTGTTTATTGTTTGTAATCAACATATCAAGAAATTCTGTCATTCATAGTCAATGTTTCTATTCTTTACAAGGAAGCTATAAGTTTTGTTGCTGTTCAGTCACCAAGTCCTGTCTGACTTTTTGTGGTCCCATGAGCTGTAGCCCATCAGGCTTCTCTGTCCATGGGATTTCTCAGGCAAGAACACTGAAGTGGTTTGCCATTTCCTTCTCCTGGGGATCTTCCTGACCCAAGGATCAAACTCATGTCTCCTGCATTGCAGTCAGATTCTTTATCACTGTGCCACCTGGGAAGTCTGAGATATAAGTTAGGAATAGCTATTTACCTGTAACTGACACTCATAGAAGTTATAGTATAAGGATACCCAGCTAGTAATTGACAGAGATGGGATTGGAATTCAGGTCTACTGACTTCAAACAAGTTATTCTTCCACCCTCAGTGACATTTCCTATCACAACTAATGTGTGTCTTCTTTAAACTCTCGAAACATTTAATGAGCACCTACTATAATAAATCAGGTATGGCTCTCAGTGCTAAACAGTGCATACTTCCAATTTCTATGAATAACTCCCAGTATTAGTTCATTAAATCCTTGAAGTGACTCTACTGTTGCCTACTGGAACTATTATTAGCCCTGTTTTGCAAATGAGGAAGCTTGGGTCCAAGGAGGCTAAGGAACTTTGCTGAGATCATGCTGTTGGAAAGTGCAGAGGCCGCCTGAGCCACAGGGCAGTGATGTTGTGTTTCCTCTAAGATGCACAACAGCTCAGCTTTGTTGGGATCCACACTTTAATAATAACAAAAACAAGGGAAGAAATTAACAAGTGATTTCAGATAAGCGATCAGTGAAGACTGCTGCTGCTGCTGCTAAGTCGCTTCAGTCGTGTCCGACTCTGGGCAACCCCATAGATGGCAGCCCACCAGGCTCCCCCGTCCCTGTGATTCTCCAGGCAAGAACACTGGAGTGGGTTGCCATTTCCTTCTCCAGTGCATGAAAGTGAAAAGTGAAAGTGAAGTTGCTCAGTCGTGTCCGACTCCCAGCGACCCCATGGACTGCAACCTACCAGGCTCCTCCGTTCATGGGATTTTCCAGGCAAGAGTACTGGAGTGGGGTGCCATTGTCTTCTCCGTGAAGACTATGAAACTTTAAAACTTCACAGCATAGTGAAAGAGATCTGTAGGAGAGTTGCTGTAAATAAAAGGAAGACCTTTATGATGGGATCCTGTTTGATCTGAGGTATGAATCACCTACACGAGGACCTAGGGGAAGGGAGTTCCAGGAAGAGGGAACAGCACGTGCAGAGGCCCTGAGGTGGGAAGCAGGTCATCTAGGGTTCACAAATCCCGTGATAATGTCTCTCTTGGTTGTTCATTGATGTCCAGTTTGTCCACACTGTGCTGAAATTATAGAATGCCGAAATTTTGGGGAGAAACTTACAGACGATCCAAACCCCTGGTTTTCTAGAAGCGGCAAGAGGGGTCACAGAGCTAGCACCCAGTATGAATGCGGCATGGAGAGAGGGGCAGTGTTCCAAGTCCCTGCTGTCAGGACTTCTGATCCCTGAGCAATGTTAGGCCTGGCTTCAAGGGAGGGCGCTGGGCAACCTGAGGGTGCCAGCTGTGGGGTGCCTCTCAAGTCACCTCTCCTTTCCACCCATCCCAGGCTGAACCAACCTTGGCTGACCTTCCACTGAACCTCAAGTCTACACTGAAAATATATGATCCCAGTCCTCCCTGCCAGAGATGTACTGGCTTCCTGGTTTATTTTTTCTTCCCTTTCATCCCAGAAGGTGATCCATGACATGGGGACACACCAGCTTTTGACCTGGTGCAAACTCATGTATCTCTCGGCACACAAAGGCCCCTCACCTGGCACGAGGCTGATCTTTCCAAGTTCAGCCCTCATGTGGGGCTCGGACCACTGGGCACAGCTGACTCAGTGAATCCTTGAGCCAAGAGAGCTCATGCCTGCTCTTTCTGGCAGTTTATCCTTAATGCTCAGACTTGCTTAGTATTCTTGCCAAATATAGAATTCAGCTCAGTGGCTTGAGGAAGTTGTTGCTATGCCTTTTGTGAACTGAAAACACTGGTTCAGTAAAACAACTCATGGTTTGATGTTGACACTTGATCCTTTCCCCTGCCACTTCCTGAATTCCCTAAGCCACAGCCCTTTGACCCTCAGATCATATGAAAACACATCCTTGTAAAAGCTATTTGTTTGGACGTGGGAGTGTCACCCACAGCTAGCGGAGATGCTCACAGCACTCTTTGCCCAGCGCTTCCCTACGTGATAGTAAGGATGGAACCCACCCTTCACTCACATGACCCTGTCTCACTTCCTGCCTTTCTTCCCCTCCTCTTGTCATGGATGTTTGGAGATGACCTTTTACGAACATGATTTCCAATGGGAATGTTTCACAGTAGAAATATGTTCTCTCTTGAGGCCTGCTCTTGATATTTCTAGAGATTTATTTAATTGGACTCTACTTAAATCCCTCTGGGAAACATACTTTTGCCGTGAAGTTGTGATGTGTTTAATTTGGGGTCTAAGATAAATGCTGGTCCTCGGGGGAGGTGGATCATTAAGCAACAGTTTTCCTTTTGTACAGTGGGCTTGTTTAATGAATAACTTGCCTGGGCTTTCCTCTGTTTGTTTGTTTAGCAGTGCTTCATTAGTTAAACTCCTGCACTGCAAAGCAAAGAATGCTTTCCCCTCTCTTCAGAGACCTAAGCAAGCATGGAGACTATCTGCTTGAGCTCTTGGGGAAAACATGGCTTTGTGTTTTATAGCTCTCTTCTCCTGTTAACATTCTTCCCTCTCTAGTCTTCCAGCATGATCTCATGGATTTTTTTTTCCCCCTTCTTTAATCCTTCCTGGTGGATTAACCGGTATTGAGCTTTTTAGTGAACAGAGGAGAAGCCCTAACATGGTATCGAGTGGCCTCCATGATACACAGAAAGTCTCCAGCTAAACCTTTCTTCAACCCAGACAGAGGCTGCAGGAAGGACAGGGGTCAGCACTGATCCACAGGGAGAGTATAACTAATGAGGAGACATGTGTTTTGGGGAAGAAATGGGCTCCTCTACTTGTAGCTGGCTTGTGGCACGAAGGTTCTGGAAGATTCCACAGGCATGCTTTAGGCAGCTTTCCCATCTTGACCTTGGACCACTTCTGGCTTGAATTTGAGATATGGTACCTACTTGAGCTGGCTCCCAGGGGTCAGATTTCAGGCAGTCCACAGCCATGGGTGTGGTACTTCAAAAGTAAGCATTATAATTTATATTTTCAAAAAGTAAGCTATATGGGAATTCAAAGCATTGCTGTATTTGTCTGCTTGGGCTGCCATGACAAAATACCATAGACTGGGTGCCTTCAAGAACAGATATTTATTTTCTCACAATTTTGGAGGCTAGAAGTCCGAGATCAGGATATAGGATGGTCAGGTGCTGGTGAGGTCTTCCTGGCTTGCAGATGGACACCTTCTTGCTGTGTCCTCAATCTGAGACACACACAGAGGGACAGACCAAGGTATTTGGTGTCTCTTCTTATAAGGTTCTAACCTCCTTTTTAAGGACCCCGCCTCATAACTGCATCTAAACCTATTTCTCAAAAGTCCCATCTGCAAATAATATCACATTAGGGATTAGGGCTTCAGGATGAGAATTTGGGTGGGGACAGAGGGAGACACAGTCAGTCCATAGTGGGTACAAAACGTGTATTCTGCAAAAGGAAGGGTATGAATTTTGCCCAGGTTTGGAGTATAGATAAACTGTACCATCTGCCAAATTATTAATAATTTTTTTCTCACTCTTCTCTCTCTTTCCCTTTCAAACTCATACTGATCACATATTACAGACTTCTAAACATTCAGGAGCTTCCTGATGATTTAGATTAACATCCCAATTGCTTAACGGCTCTCAGGCCCTCTGCAGACTCCTGGGCCTCCTCTGGTCACTCTTGCTCCCTTATTCTGCTTCATCACATTCTGTCCCTTTGAGTCATCGAGGCCTCATGAGTGTCCTGCCTTGGCCTCTAGTTGCGGTCCTCTCTGCCTCAACTGTTCTCCTGAGTCCCCTCCCCTCCATCCGTTTTCCAAACCAATCAATCCCTTTTTATCCCCAGAGAGGCCTGCTCTGAAACCTGATCTAATCGGCCCCCTCTCACAGCACCGGAGACCTGGAGGGCACCTCATGGCCCTCATCGTCATTAATCATTATCTTTTATTTGTGTTTTATATATTGATCATCCATCTCCTCCTATCGGACCCTGACTGGTGGGGAGGGAGAAAGGAGGGGAGAGGGAAGGGGCATCATGAGCCTGTCACTCAAATCTCATAATGTCTGGGAGGACTTGCTCTCAGATAAAAGTGATTTTCTAAATACTTATTTATATATTTGACTGCGTTGGGTCTTAGTTGATGCTTCCAGGTTCTTAGTTCCCTAACCAGTGATTGAACTTAGGCCCCTTGCACTGGGAGAACAGAGTCTTAACCACTGGACGGTCAGGAAAGTCCCTAAAAGAGATTTTAAAAGTTGTGTTCATCAGGTGTGTCTGTTTAGAAAACCCATAGGCCTGAGCTGTGTGTTCAAGATGTGCCTTTCTCTAGGAACTGGTTGGCCTGGGATGAAATAGGTAAAGTTTAGATGTGGATGGACCAGAAGGAAATCTGAACTTTCAATGTTTTCAGGAACAGGAGGATTGAACTTGGCTGTCTTTCTATCAGCCCCTTTATATACTCAATCTGTAGTTTGATAGGGACACTTTGTAGCAGAAAGTTGTTCCCTTGATTGAATCCCAAAGCTCTGTCTTGAAAAGAAAAACTATTGCATTAATTTCTTTAATTGGCATTTTTGTGAGTGGATGTGAAGCTCAGTCTCATGGCAGATGAACTCCCAATGAAAATAAGGACCATAATGTGGGACTTTGGACAGACTGGGGGAAGAAGGGTACAAGTAGACCCATAGAGGTCAGCTCTGACCAGTCTAGGCTTGGCCTAAGGGAGCATGGACAACTTCTCTTGCCCCTCAGGCTGAAGAAGCGACTTGGAAAAATCAATTATGCCTACCCCCTGCCTTCCAGGTTGCTGCTGCTGTTGTTCAGTCCCTAAGTCATGTCCCACTCTTTGCGACCCCATGGACTGTATCCTGCCAGACTTCCCTGTCCTTCACGATCTCCTGGGGTTTGCTCAGATTTATGTCCATTGAGTTGGTGATGCTATCTAACCATCTCTTCCTCTGTTGCCCTCTTCTCCATTTACCTTCAGTCTTTCCCAGCATCAGGGTCTTTTCCAATGAGTCTGCTCTTCCCATCAGGTGGCCAAAATATTGGAGCTTCAGCTTCAGTTCTTCCAATGAATATTCAGGGTTGATTTCCTTTAGGATTAACTGGCTTGATCTCTCTGCCTTCCAGATGGTGCTTCCTGAAACTTTTAGGAGGCAGAATGGGGAGGGTGATGTAAAGATGGTGTTCTCTACACTAAGGGGCCTCATGGTGTGTGTGGTGGGGGGCGGTGGGGGACAGGAGGGAGGCTTGACCACTTTTCCCATCTTCACTTCAACTCTTTAAAAATAGGTTTCAAAAATATTGTGCGGATTCATTGGACATTTAAGCATCAGACATGTTCCAGGTAGAAGCTCCCTTTTGTTTTCTTTCCAAAGTGTTTTGTGAGAGAGGCAGGGGGAGGGTGGGGAGGAGGAAAGAGAGGCTAACACAGGAGGGCTGGCAGGACTGGGGGCCAAAGGGTGTTTTTCCTTAAAGTCACAGTGATTTCTGCCAAACCTGAGGGGTTCCTGGCTGTGGGAACTCAGCGATCTTACTACGTTTGAAGCCTTCTCTCAGAAAAGTCATCTGCTCATTAAAAGAACACAAAGCTGTTTAATTGTTGTCTTTGTGGAAAATTGTATGACTGTCATCAGCTGTTGCTTCTGGCAGTGCTTTCTGTTCTAATGTAAATAAATGAGGTAACAGATTTAAAGAAACAGGCTGTATTTACATACTTGGAGAGCGAAGTATGCTCTCAAACAATCTGCCCATGTTCTTCAAATACACACAAATTAAACTGCTCTATCCCAAACGCTAGTTACTCATTAAAGCCTTAAAGTACGAATGCTAAGAAGGGGCAACACAAGTGCACCACCCTTCAAGGGTAGTAACAAGAAACTGCCTTTTTTGTGTGCAGTTGAGAGCTACTTCAGCAGGCTGAAATTTAATCCCCAGCTTTCTTCTCCACCAATTCTGTAGTGAGGTAACTTTAAAAAAAAATTCATTTTATTGAAATATAGTTGATTTACAATGTTGTGTTCATTTCTGCTGTACACCAAAGTGATTCAGTTATACCTAGACACAGAGTCTTTTTCATATTCTTTTCCATTATAGTTTATCACAGAGTATTGAATTTACTTCCCTGTGCTATACAGTAGGACTTTGTTATTTATCTATTCTATGCAAAATAGTTTGTATCTGCTGATCCCAAACTCAAAATTCATTCCACGTTCAACTTCATTTTTGTTGCTTTTTGTTTGTTTGGTTTTGTTTTGTTTTGATTTGTTTTTAAAGTAGCTTTGTTGATCTATTATTTAAATACTATAAAATCAGCTCACTTTGTGTTTTGTTGATTATAATCGACATTTATTACATTAGTCTCAGGTGTATAACATAGTGATTCAATATTCTTATCCACTGCAAAATGATCACCGTGCTAAGCCTCATTTCCATCTGTCACCATACAGAGTTATTACAATAGTATTGATATTTCCTGTGCTGTGAATTTCATCCCCATGACTTACATATTTTACAGTTGGAATTTTATACCTCTGCATCCCCTTCACTTTGTCTATCTCCTAATAAACCAAATAAACAAACAAAACAAAACCAAAACAGACTTATTAGATACGGAGAATGAGCTGATTGTGGCCAGAGTGGAGGGAGCAGGGACAGCTTCTGAGCTGAGGATAGGGTGATAAGGTTAGAAGGAGAAACTTTTAAACTTTGACAAAAACGTGCCCCTGTCAGCGTTTCTTGGAATGCATACAATTAAAGCTTCATTTTCAGTTTTTATAAATCAAAGATCCTAAGTCATTGGATCTTTCTGACTCTGTTTGCTTTCTTGAGGTAAATATTTAGGCAGGAATTAACAACAAAAAAATTCTTTCCATTAAGGGCAGTATAAAGATTCTGTCAAAGAAGGAAGTGATATATTTTAAAACACAAGAAGTCAGAGCCCCCAAACAAGTTAATAATTAGAAGTATAGAAGTATATAGAAACAAATATTTAGCTGAAAGCACATTGCATCTTATATAAAGATTTAGGAAAGAGCAAAAATTATTATAGCTCTTGATACATATTATAGCTAAGTATTAGCTGATCCACAGTGCTAGATTTTATAACCTACTGAGTTTTTGTAGTAGAAAGGATGGCAAATAATCTGGAATGTCTATTTCAAGTAAGCATTAATAGTCTAAATTATGATTTTTGTCCAGCAGAAAATTCAATGAAAGGACCATATTATTAACTCAAAATTTGAGAATATTCTGGCATAAATTTTTGAAGACTTTTCTGTTTTTTTTTTTCCCTTTAAAACATCACTAAATATAACTTTGTTAAATTACTATTAAATGTAAAGATAGGGGTAATAGTTATTTTGGAAAGACAGTTTTGTGAGGGACATTCTTGAAGTAATTTCCACCTATGATTTGTCACTAGGTAAAGTAGACACCCGGAGAAGGCAATGGCACCCCACTCCAGTACTCTTGCCTGGAAAATCCAGTGGACTGAGGAGCCTGGTAGGCTGCAGTCCATGGGGTCGCTGAGAGTCGGACATGACTGAGCAACTTACCTTTCACTTTTCACTTTCATCCATTGGAGAAGGAAATAGCAACCCACTCCAGTTTTCTTGCCTGGAGAATCCCAGGGATGGGGGAGCCTGGTGGGCTGCCATCTATGGGGTCACACAGAGTCGGAAACGACTGAAGTGACTTAGCAACAGCAAAGTAGACACCAGAGAGATCCTTTTACGTATCTTTTAACTTACCTAAATTATTTCCAAAAAGAGATTGATCACCCATCCATGACTGAGAGATTGATCTCTTACCTACAGTTATTGGTATCAAATATATCAACAAATCACCTGTCTTCCTATAACATATAGCTAAGTCCTGTGTACAAAAGGATTTAAATCAGGTTATTCCTGCACTCTTTCCCTGATGCCTGGTATATAATAGACTACCTTCTACAGTTGGCTTTGAAAATACATCTGTAGAGAACTTGTATCTCCTATTAGAGAGAACAGACAGTAAAAAAATCCATGAGGCAAGGGACTAATAAATGAACAGATATATCTTCCCGGAACACAAATATTGCCCAAATAATAAAAATGTGCTCCTTTGAATTCAAGATCCTAATTTTTCTTAAAGAGTTTTAACGTTTATGGTAACTTGTTGCTTATGTTTTTTTCACACATTGGACAGTTCACATGTAAGCAATGAAATGACAGCATTTTAAGGGTCATAGGGATACTCTTCTCTGACTCACAGTCTCCACCGGCAACACGGTTGGATTCAGCCTTCTAAGTTTCTCTCTTCCCCTGGTAACAAAGTTGTTTCTTTTATCCCTTTTGTTCTTACCTTACACCTGGTGACTCAGTACTTTTGACTCATTCTCCCTCTTTAATGCCACCTCCCTCGGGAAAGGATATGCATTCCCTGGAGGCACAACTGATCATAAAACAGTTTAGGTGATACCTTCTGGTATTGAACTTGAAACCATTCCTACCATAAAATCCCCTGTTGCATCTATGACTTATGAAGACAATTTCTTAGAGAATAAGAGGTAGAAGTAATCTTTGTGGATCTAGATTATATGCCTGATATCCTATAATATCCTAATATTCCTCTCTCCTGTTAAGGTGGGTGATTTTCTTCCCTGAAAAGTATGAAACAATCCCCCACCTCCACCCCCACTCCCCCACTCCCCCAATCCCATCTTCTGTCTTTGAGACTTTCAACTCTGGAAGCCTGACGTCAGCTCCAATTTATTCAGGCTTTGTGAGAACAGGATCTTGAGAGTCTGCTCAGATGGACTCCAGTTTCCACAGAGGACCCACAAAATAGTATCCATAAGGACCCATCTTCTAACAATCGCTTTCTCATTTATAGTGGTAATAACTCATGTAGCATCTTATCCATATTAAGAGCTCTATGACATAAACACTTCTGTTAGCTCCACATAATGGGTGTGGAAGTTGAGGTGCAGAGGTGTTAAATAACTCACCAAGGTAACACAGCTAGTTAGAGAAACCATGATTCTCAGCACAAGCAGTCTGGCTCCAGAGTCTATGTTCTTAACTACTATCATTAAGCACCACTTTACTTTAAAAAACGAGTTACCCAGTAAGAAAATCTAGACAACAAAGAATGACAAAGAATATGCTCGAAGCAGGCTTGTAGCAAAGTCCATCTTGCACCCCCTTCCACTTTTCTTTGGATGTTCATGCCATTTGCTGACCTTCAGTGAGCATTTTTATTAGATTTCTGGAACATGCTCTCTTTTCAACTTAGTGTACAGCCAAAAAGCTGGTGTGTCAAAGTGCTGGCCATCGTTGAAAGATGGAAATGTCTTGCTTATAGATTCTGCATTTGGATGCAGTTTCTTTATTTTGCCACCCAGAGCACTGCTTCTGAATCACATTACCGAGGGCTCTTGTGTTTCTAGGGCTGGAATAGCCAAAACAGCTACAGGAGCTGAAATGCATCTATAGAGAGAGGTTTCCCACTTCAACTAGAATCCACTGCTTCAGTGGTACTCTCACCTCACTGACCTTCTGTTGGAGGAAACGCACCAGTTGCATTTTTACGTGTTTTGTGGGGGTGCTGTGTATTCTTTGTTGTTGCCATTCAGAATCCACGTGCTGACCATACTCATTTTGGCAGAGAACCTGGTTTTGAGATAAGGTTTGAAATGTTTGCCTCCAGTTCTGTTGCCCATGCCTGGGAAATATTTGCACTGATAACTTCGAGCAGTTCTGTGTCTATAGAGATCGCTCAGCCAGTGGGACTTGGGGGCACAGGAGAGAGAAGGGGAGGGAGGGGAGAAGAGGGATTTTATTGAAAACACTCAATTCTCCTCTGGCAAAACCAGGAATCCAAAGACATGCAGACTTTTCTTGGGAAAGCTAGGACAAAGAAAATGAAATCAGATTTCATTGTTTAGGAAACAATGCTGTTGCTTTCTTTATAATAAAAGTATATTATTTAAACTATAAAATTGCTCAGATACCTTGGTTCCTAGTTCGTTTTCAATAAACTTTTAAAATAAAAACTCTGGAACATTAGCTTATTTATCATTTAGAGTCTTTATATTAAGCAGATTTTTTTCTGGATGATAACCTCATATCTTAAAGCTCTTTTATTCATTCAGTTTGTACTTTATTTTTCCTCCTTTTCTGGCTTCTTTAGAATTTTTTTTTTTTTTTGAGATATCTAGTTTTTTTTTTTTTTTTTTTTACAAAAATGTAGTTGATTTACAATGTTGTATTAATTCCTGGTATATAGCAAAGTGATTCAGTTACACCTATATACACATTCTTTTTTAAAATTTTCTTTTCCATTATGGTTTTTCATAGGATATTGAATATAGTCCTCTGTGCTATAC
Source organism: Bos grunniens (assembly GCF_055505025.1). NCBI lineage: Eukaryota > Metazoa > Chordata > Mammalia > Artiodactyla > Bovidae > Bos > Bos grunniens. The sequence continues at coordinate 55,907,655 of NC_141180.1, forward strand.
AGTAGGAGTTTGTTGTTTATCCATTCCATATATAAAAGTTTACATCTGCTAACCCCAACTTCACACTCTACCCCTCCCCCAAATTCCTCCCCCTCGGCAACTGCCAGTCTGTTCTCTATCCATGATTTTGTTTCTGTTTCATAGATCGATTTGTTTGTGTCATATTTTATATTCCACATATAAGTGATATCACATGGTATTTGTCTTAGAATTTTTTTTTAGATCTTTAAAATGGTAGTTTTCCAAAGTAATGAAAAAAGTGCTTAATATGTGCTATATATTGTTTCAAAATACTTTATTCTTATAAATCAGTTTAATTCTCAAGACTGTCGATAAGGCAGGTGACCCTGTTTCACCTGCGGGGAAGCGAAGAAGCCGAGAGGTAAGGACCTTGTACAAGGTCTCATTGCCAGTGTTTGGCAGTGCTGGGATTCAGTCTGGCCTCAGAGTCACGGCACTGCGTGGAGGGTTCTCACAAACTTCAGAGTCAGCAGATCTGCTGAAGGTGAGGGCAGCAGCAATGATGACATTGTAGTAATGAAATATTACTTATCAAATGCCCGATCATATGTTTACATAGGTATCCTATACCACAATTTGGGTAGGTGATATTATGCCCACTTCACAGATCAGTAAACTGAGGCTTAGTGAGGAAAAGAGATTTGTACCAGGTCTTACAGCTCTCATGAGACATAATCACAGTTGCAGTCTGTATTTGACTGTCTCTCACCCTTCTCTTAACCACCATGCGACACTGCTTCCACTTCAGTTGTTAGTTGTCATCTTGTAATGCTCCTATGTTGTCCTAACAAATACAAAGTAATCAAAACTCCTCATGAAGTGACTAGTCTGTTCAGCTTCTGTGGGATGTGGTGAGGTAGGGTGGAGGGAAAGTCTTTGGAAGAGAGAACCACATAAGCCCTCCTCCTTCCCTTCACTTCCAAAGCCCTAAGGGAAGAAAACAGTCCTCCCTACAGACATCTCTGTCAAAGCCACTACTATAAGATTCTACTGGTTCATTTTGCTGTAAGCACCATCCTCAGAGTTCTTTAACTGCAGTATCTTGCTGTGCATGACCCTTAGGGAGAACTGATGCTGACATTGGTCAGCAGACTGGCAGTTGAACAGACTGTTTGTTCATATCCCTCAATGAACGTTTCCTTGTCTAGTTAATATGTGTGAATTAGAATATTTCCTTTTCTATGCACTCTGCCTCCAAAGATTCGACGAACAGAGTTCCCACACGGCTTAAACATACACATAATTTCGCATGTGAGCACCCCCTGGGATCCGGAGCATTTTGTGTCTGTCTGTCTCCAATTCCCTCTCTTCCCCTCCCCCATGGGCTTTTTCCCCCCATTAGGCAAATGGAAGGCTCATGCCACCTGTTAGCATTACGTCATTGGCTCCCCAGAACACAGTTGCACCAAAGGCCTTAAACAAAGTAGTTCTTCTTGTATTGTTTGCACTCAAAGAGCTGATATCATGCCAACTGATGTCATTGTATGTCTTTGTGTAACTGCTATGGCAACTGGGCAGGTGGGGAGTCTCCAGCTGATGTCATTGGGGAAGGAGGTGTAGAGACAGAATTTTAAAAAGCTCTATGTTGCTTTTTTTCTGTGTGTGTGGTTTTCTGGCATGCATTTTTTTCCCCCAAACTAGCTGCTTTTAAGACAAATTACAGCTTGAGTACCCTAAATAAGAACACAGAGAAGTCTCCCTGCCCCCCCACCTACCCCCTAAAGGCTTCTTTTGAGTTTGTTTTGTTGTTCTGTCCTCTCATCTTATATGGAAAAGTGTAACAACTGTCTTTTTCTTAAGGAAAAAAAAAAAAGTGAACTAGGTTCCCATTACAGAACTGGTGTGGAACTGTTTACTAGGATTTTATGGAGCCAAAGCTGAGCAAACTTCTAAATAACTCTTCAGTCTCTTTCATGGAGCTTGTGTTGGTGACGGTGGGTAATTTCAAATTCTTGTTTAGGTATATTCACTAATGAAGTTTTTACTGATAATCTCCATTTCTTCCGTCTGCTTGAAAAATGATCCCTTTGGATCCAGACAAACTTTTTATTTTAATCATTATTTCATAGCAGAATAAACTAATAAGATGTAAAGGCAGAGTTTAATTCTAGAAATTAATTAAAATGAATTTGTAGCTCTTGTTTTTCTTTTCAAATAGGCTTAGACACAGATGGTCATGATACTACTCCTTTCAAAACACTTTGAGTCATGGCTGCATCTTAATAAAAATAATGATTTCCCGGGTTTTTACAACTTGTGTGCACTGGCTGTGAGCCGCACTGAGACTTGGTCTTGGGGTACAGCCTGAAGCTTCCTGATGTGGTTGACAGAGATGAGACTTGAAATGGAGAAGGACATAGATTCAGAAACTGGTGAACAGTTCAACTTCCTTTATTTATTTTAACACAACCATATCCTGTTCACTTATGTTTCTTCTCTTATCTCCTCAAACTATCAAGAGAGAAGTAAGGCATCCGTCTGGAGGAGAGAGGGAGTGGTAAATGTGTTCTGATGACTTTCAGCTTCTAGGCGATCTCCAGCTTCTGCCTGTGTTCAAAGGCAAGGCCAGAGTGTGTCTGATGGATAAGAATTAGAGCTCACTGAGTAGGTAATACTGTCAACTCTGATTTCATAGCCCTTACATGTACACTGTGTAATCTGACCTTCATAATAATCCTTTTGGCTTACCCACAAACACATCTAACAAATATTAAAGAAAAAATTTAAGCAATAGACTATAATCCATACATTTCCTAATTTAAACTAGTGCTCTTTTTTGCATGGTTCTTTAGCTTTTGATCATGTGGATGGTGAACATTTTTGAATCAGATTTTTTCATTTAATATTAAATAGAAACATAGTCTTTATTTTCATGGTCCTTTCACAACTCTGAATGGCTACATAATATTGCACTTGGGTGACTGACAACTTTTCTCTTTTCAAAAATGGTTTTGTTTCTTACTTGGCCTTTCTAGAAAACGGATACTGCTATAGTGAACATCTTTATGCATCTAGCTGGATATCTTTGGTCAGATGATTTCCTTAAGATATATATTCTCATAAATGATTTGCATTTGATGAGGGGGAGGTTTGCATACTTTGTATGGATCCCTATATGCTGCTGCTGCTGCTAAGTCACTTCAGTCGTGTCCAACTCTGTGCGACCCCATAGACAGCAGCCCACCAGGCTCCGCTGTCCCTGGGATTCTCCAGGCAAGAACACTGGAGTGGCTTGCCATTTCCTTCTCCAATGCATGAAAGTGAAAGTGAAGTCGCTTAGTCAAGTCTGACTCTTAGCGACCTCACGGACTGCAGCCTACCAGGCTCCTCCATCCATGGGAGTTTCCAGGCAAGAGTACTGGAGTGGGGTGCCATTGCCTCCTCTGGATCCCTGTATACCAGATTCCTAATCATACTAAGAGGTATATGCCATTACCCTCATTTTACAGATGGGGAATTTGAGGCCAAGAAAGAGAAATTAACTTATCCAGATCACAGACCCAAGAAGTGGTGGAACTGGGATTATAACCAAGATAATCTGGGTTCTTCTAAGGTCTTTGCTTGTAACCACTCTCTTGTTTGGGAGCAAACTTGGCCTTCTGGGTGAGGTGAGCTTACAAAGGGTGCAAGTCACACACCTCCATTGCCCAGTTAGTTACTGGCAGAAATTCTACACCCGAGGAAGTCATCTGTGCCTTCCTGGGCTCCTAAAGTGCAAGGCTGTATATAGGCCACTGAGCATATGACTCTTAGGGGCAGATCAAATGTGCGGCTAATGAAATTACCTGATGCTTCGTGGAACTCTTTCCAGGGGAACATGCCCCAGTTTGTATAAAAGGCACAATTCCAAAGTACTGCATGCAGCCTCCAAAATTTGTCCTGGGTCTCCCAAGGGACTTTCATTTGTGTTTTGATTTTCTTTCTAAAAATGCAATAAGCAACTACACGCATTCATTCTTCTGACAGCTCTGAAGTTCGAGGTGGGAGTCATTCTCACTTCCTGTGTTTGTGTTGCAGGTGGACTTAGCAGTTTTAAGCAGAACCATGAAAACCTCTGTGATAACTCCCTCCAGCTCCAAGAGTGCCGGGAGGTGGGGGGCGGCGCGTCTGCGGCCTCGAGCATGCTACCTCAATCCATCCCCAGCACCCCCGACATTGAGAACGCGGAGCTGACACCCATCTTGCCCTTCCTGTTCCTTGGCAACGAGCAGGACGCTCAGGACCTGGAGACGATGCAGCGCCTGAACATTGGCTACGTCATTAACGTCACCACCCACCTGCCCCTCTACCACTACGAGAAAGGCCTGTTCAACTACAAGCGGCTGCCGGCCACCGACAGCAACAAGCAGAACCTGCGGCAGTACTTTGAAGAGGCTTTTGAGTTCATCGGTAACTATCTCCCATGGGGAAGTCTCGTCTTCTGGCTTCCTTTTCCCTCCGGCTTTTTTGCTTTGATAGCAGGTCCGAGATTTCTGCCTGAGTTGCAGAAAAGCTCCACGGAAGTGTTTTTGGGCTCCCCCACCTGGTGCAGGGTATTCTCCTAAGTCATAACCCAGCAAGTGTTTTGGAGCCATGGTTATCAAAGTACAGTCATTCAACTGGGTTGGGAATCCATTCAGTGAGACCACCTCATGTCTCCAGTTCCCAGTGAAAAAGTGGCAGGGGTTAGCATTGAGATGTTCTATGACATCATATCGAAAGAATTGGTAGAAAGGAAGAAGTTGGTGGCCAAAACAGGTGCGTGAGTATATGGTCTACTGAGATTTCTTGGCATCTTGTAGGGAGTTAAATATAGCCTGCCCTCTGGTGGGCTTTTCTGGTGTCTCAGACAGTAAAGGATCCACCTGCAATGAGGGAGACCTGGGTTGGGAAGATCCCCTGGAGGATGGCATGGCAACCTACTCCAGTATTCTTGCCTGGAGAATCCCCATGGGCTTCCCATGAATCCCCAGAGGAGCCTGGCAGGCTACAATCCATGGAGTCGCAAAGAGTTGTACATGACTGAATGACTAAGCATAGCACAGCACCAGATCCACAGGTTCCACCTCTGCAGATTCAGCCAACCACTGATGGAATTTCTGGATATGGAGGGCTGATTGCACTGTGCCATTTTATATAAAGGGACTTGAACATCTGTGGATTTTATCCACAGGAGTAGAGGGATGCAGGAAGCGATGCCCTGCAGGTACTGAGTGCTGGCTGTATTGTAAGTATGACACAGACTTCTAAGCTTATCCATGTCTCCCTTCAGTTCAGTTCAGTCGCTCAGTCGTGTCTGACTCTTTGCGACCCCATGAATCGCAGCACGCCAGGCCTCCCTGTCCATCACCAACTCCCGGAGTTTACTCAGACTCACGTCCATCGAGTCAGTGATGTCATCCAGCCATCTCATCTTACCTTGAGTTAATTGCCAATGCTTGAGGTCAAGGTAGCATTTGCTGAAGGATCGTTTCTGAAGGATATTTTTCAGAAACATAGTGCTATAGTGAACATCTTTATGTATCACATCAGTGCGAAGGTGGTGGGGGGAGTGGGGAGTAGTATTCCCCTTCTGTTTGCTTTGTCTCTCCATTCTTAAAAGTTGTGTAGCCAAAGCGTGTGAGGTTGAGCGCTCATGAGATGATACTAGATTTCCTTAGTTCATCCAGGCTCATTGAAGTAGGAAAGAGCGAATGGTATAGCCCGTGTAGTTCCCAAGGAGAGAAAATTCTAGCAGCAGCAGGCTTTAATCTCCACAGAGAAGCAACGACCAGCCTAACCCTAATCCTCAACTTTAACTTTTGCTGCTTCTAAGCCTCAAACTGTTGCAAGGCTTAAATGATCACTTGGAGAGGACCTGGCACTCAACAATTTTTTTCTCAAGTGACTCTAGTCTTTCTTACTACAAAAGAGTGACCCAGTCCTTTTCCTAAATATTGTAGCAAGTTGTCACTGGCCTCTGTCTCAGGAAGAATGCACTCAAGTTCAATACTCTTTTGTCAGAAAAAAAAACACAAAAACTTGGATTTATCAGCCACTGAAGTAGGTAGATTTGCTGTAGAGTTGGCAGCTCTGGTCACTTGGCCCAGGCATTTTCTTGCTGATCTTGCCTGGTTTTGCAGGCCTATGAAATGTTCAATCTGGAAGGAAATTCTGAATGGTCATTGAACTCAGAAAAGTAAAGTGACTTCTCCTAGATTGTAGGAACTTTAGTGTTAGAGAAGGGACCAGAGCCTAATGCTCTTGACTCCAAGGCCAGACACTGGGGCCAGAAGTGTGGGCAGTGTTTACAAGGCTCTATTATTGGGTTGGCCAGAAAATTTGTTTGGATTTTTCTGTAAGTCAAGTGTTACAATAGTTCTAATGCATAATGCTTGTGGATGCAAAGATACCTTAAACTCTTTGTTAATGATATCTGAATCAAATCTTGAGCCCCAAGGGAGAAAAGTTTGCATCCAAGTAGATGAGGAACATCCTGGTTGACATATAATGTCATGAGTACAACTTTTTGTCTTAGTTCCAGTTGGGGGAAGTTAAGAAATTGTTTTCTATTTAATGAGTAGCATAAGATGTGCTTAGGGTCTAAGGATTTCAATCAAAGCATCCACATTCCTTATAAATTATTCAGGCTTACCTGGTTTTCTAAAAACAAAACAAAACAAAAATAAATAACATTAAAGGCTGGAAACAATTCCACATCACACCCTGCACAGGCACAATTTTTAAATTTTCATTGTTATATCATTGAGTAAACTGAAATCTTACAGTCTTGCTTTAAGAAAAATACACCCTGTTTTAGAAACATAATAGCATCCACAGAGAGTTTGATGTAAACTAAGCAGAGTCTAGGTTTAGGATTTAACTATGACAGTTGGTTATTGCTGCGTTGGCTGATATTATTCCTGTATTCCCCTATGCCTGGTTAGTATTACTCCCATTATTCAGATAGGAGGATTGAGCCTCTGAGCAGTTACAGGATTCACGCAAGGTCCTCTACGAGGTGGAACCATGGCCAGACCTAGCCCTTTGTGGCTCATCTTCTTTACCCCCATGCTTTCCACTCTGGGGGTGGAGGCCGTTAAATAGTGTGTGCTAAAAAGAAGAAATTGAAAACAGGAGATGCTTTTGTAAAATACTGTTATCTATAAGAAGTAAGTCAAATCTCTGAATTTTTAAGTTGAAAATTTGCTCAATGTTTGTTTTGTTGATCTATGAGTGGGTAACCAGTAGAAGTAGTTTATGTTAAAATCTGGCTCTCCTTTACATACTCCTTTCCCAATCTTCTAATTGGTATATTTTTCAGGGATACTGTCTTTGGGATGACTTTTATTGGGTTGGCCAAAAAATTTGTTTGGGTATTTGTATACTCTAAGAACCCAAACGAACTTTTTGGCCAACCCAATAGTTTAGAAGTGTCACTGAGAATCCATTCAGACAGTGCCCACAAGCTGTTCTCCTGGGTTTTTAATATATCTGAAAACCTTTAAAGTATTATCTTTTTCGATTGCCCTGGATTCTGAGCCAGCACTGGAATTCCTCCGTCATCCATATCATTACCATGTTAGAACATCATGTATGCATGTGAGGGGATTGGACAGTTCAGATGGAGGTGACACTCTTATCTATTTAATACTAGTTCCTGTACAGAGCAGTTCTACAATATAAAAAAAAGAAGTGCTTTTTCTCTATCACAGGTAGGAGAGACATTGTTAATAACACTAGCTTCGATAAATGACACAGTGTGACGATGGGAATTAACATCCTTAATCAGAAGGGTCTACTTCACCAGTGACTACATTTAGGCTGATTATGTCACAACTCATTCCTCAGTTGACCACCATCACCTGTGAAGTCCACTATTATAGTGAATGACTCTCACCTACTCATCCCTCTAAATGTAAAATAAGCTTCTTATTCAAGCTAATGCTGCTTTTAGCCAGTTCTGGAGGTTGTGCCATAAACAGACACAATTAAGTAGGACATTATACTTAGTTCCCAAACCATTTTCATGTTGTCTTTCTCTACAGAATATGACATCATCAAGTCTAGATAAACGTTAACCTCTCTCCTTCCATCTCTCTGTCCCCTGCCCTGCACCTCTTGCTTTTCTCCCTCATTCCAGAGGAAGCTCACCAGTGTGGGAAGGGGCTGCTCATCCACTGTCAGGCGGGCGTGTCCCGCTCTGCCACCATCGTCATCGCCTACTTGATGAAGCACACGCGGATGACCATGACTGATGCTTATAAATTTGTCAAAGGCAAACGACCAATTATTTCCCCAAACCTTAACTTCATGGGGCAGTTGCTGGAGTTTGAGGAAGACCTGAACAATGGTGTGACACCACGAATCCTTACACCAAAGCTGATGGGTGTGGAGACAGTTGTGTGACCATAGTCTGGCTGGAAAGGATGACTGTTCTCCATTAGGAGATGAAGAGGAAGGAGTATGGATTCTTTCTTTTCTTTTTTTCTTTTTCTTCTTTTTTTAGATGGGGGTAAAGTTTGTGAATGGAAACAAACTTGTTTAAAAACTTTATTTTTAACCAGTGTGAGAAGAATTTAACTTTTGATGCCGTTGAGATTTACTTCCCACCAACTGACAAAGCAGGGAGTCTAAAGAAGTCATTTTTTTAAGCCAACAATAAAAATATCATAAAACCTGTTTCTTCCCCTTTTCCTTTTAAGCTATTTGTAGAGTTTACGATTAACTAGTCTGTGCAGGTTCATAGACCGAAGACACTATACTTTAAACCAATTAAAAAGAACCCAAAGTAAGTAGAAAAGAATTGAATCATGAAGACCTAGGATCTGCCTGACCTGTCCTTATAGAAAACAAAAACCCAACCAAACCAAGCCCTGCTGTGCTCACTGGTGCAAAGAGAAGACCAGGGCAGCTTAAGTGGTCTAAGAACCCTTCACATTCTTTAAAGAGACAAAGGATACTGTTGATTTTGTGTGTTTCATACTCTGGATTACTTTTCTTCCCTCTCTGTGTTTAAGAGATTTTTTTTTTTTCAAATAGCAAGGAACTGACCATTATACCATATGCCTTCACTGGCTTCTTGTGCAATAATATGGTGTTTTGAGTGTGCAAATGAGTTAGAGCTGGCAGCTGAAAAATAGACAAATAGTGCAAAGTTGCCAGCTTGGAGATAGAAAGGAATTAAACAAAACCAGTTACTTTCTTTCCCACCTTTTTCCTTTTTTTTTTCTCTTTGATTTGATTCTGGTTACAGTGCCATAAACCTTGTTACATATGTATATCAGAATGTAAAAAAAAAGACAAAAATTTATTTAAAAATATTTTTCGCAAAAAATCTTGGTGTGTTTCTGTTGATTGTGTAAAAATTTTATTTTCATTATATAAATGAAAATCATTTGGAAATGTGTCTATTTCCTCTTCTTTTCCTCAATTCAAGTTCAAGCATCTCTTACCTCTTGTAAGCTGTCCATGTAACGTAACTGGAAGTAAACACAAATTTTTGATACAGGGATAGAGAGATGAGGGAAAGGAAATATTCTCTGGCCTCAGTGTGAAGCAGAGAGAATTAGCAAGGAAGTGAAAAAGCTCTAGTCGGCCAGGTCATGGTCCCCTCTATTGTCACAGTCCTGCCATCCACTTCTGCCAATGTAATTCCTCTTACAAAGGGGAAACCTCAGGTAATCTCCTTGAAAAAGGTGTGAGGTTTGACAGCAGCCTTTGAGCCTTGGTGACCAGGTCACTGCCAGATTGATTGGTTAGAATTCTCTTATCTCCCCAGTGGCTCTTTGATCAATGTCTGTGACCCCTACAATATGACCCCTACAATATCAATATTGTGGGGGTCTTGATATCCCCCTTCCATTGTCACTTACCCACCTGGCACCTTTGGTAACGTTAATCAGGAAGCACTGCAGGCAGATTCTTTACCTTCTGAGCCGCCAGGGAAGACCTGGTATGCACTGCAACACACTGCTGTTTCCTACTTTTCTGCCAGCAAACTGAATTCAACTTCATAAGTACAGCTTCCCCATCACACTTGGTTAATACATAGTTGGTATTCCATGGGTTCTCAGTCCACAGAGGAGTACGGAGGGGGTAGGGGAAGAAAACAAATCAAATGTTTTCTATTTTTATTGAAAATAGAAGCCTCCAGGGAATTGGCCATAGGGAGGATTCACAGCAGATTAAAATTTGCCCAAGGTGAGTAAAAAAGTAGAATGATTTTGAAATTTCCAATTCTATATGAGTACGTTTGGACATAATATCCTTGTGAACATTTGCCGACCAGTATTATAATGAAATTTTTTTAATATTTAAAAAATAGCTTTTCTAGTAGAAGTGATTTAACTTTTTGTTTGATTAGCAAAATAGAGACTGAATTTAACAAGAATTAATTGAAGGTTGTTTTGACTTAGTTTGGTTTATTACAAAGCATTAATAAGGTGAAAAGCAAATTTCTCTATGGTGCTTTCTACTCTTCAGTCTAACAATTTTCTTGGTGCTAGAACGTATTTAAGAAGTGGGATTGATGTGTAATTAGGGATTTAAAATATATAATGATTTACTATATATTTCTTTTTCTTTATTCTAAGTTCAAATATTAAAGTTCTGATAGTGTGAGTTTTATTCCCCCCCTTTTTTTTTCTTTTTAACAAAATAAGAATTGCTATAGTTTCTTGAGCAAAATATGAAAATAATTTATGATTTTTGAACTTTATAACTTTATGCTTTTGAGAGCAAGATTGTCCTAGGGCAGATAGGAATTCTGCCAATGAGCATACCAAGAATTCTGAGAAACTTGTCTTTATTTTACTAATCTGTTTTGAATCACTTAGCCTCTTTCTTCATGAGGAATGTTAACCACTTAGTGAAATTTACATGGATTAACCAAGCCATTGCACCAGAAACCAGACTCCCCAGGTTTTGTTACTGAGTCAAACTTTGGTTTGCTCACCCTCAAGTAGTAAAGGCAATCTGTTGACACCAGGATGTGGTGAAGGAAAGTGCAGTGTTTATTGCAAGGTGTCAAGGCAGCTGGTACTTAAAACACCCAAACTCCTAGATGGGTTTCAGCAAAGCATTTTTAAGGACAAGGTAAGGAACTGGAGTCCCGAGGTATGTGATCAACTTGTGCAATTCTCTGATCGATTGATGGTGAGGTAATAGTGCAGCGTCACAGAGCTTAACATTATCATTGCTTAGGTGCCAGTAGGTCTGGGGGCTGTGTGCTCATGAGCATCAAGTAGTTAATTTCTTCTCTTTGATGGTGGTTTTAGCACCTGTGAAACAACTCAGGAAATGTGCATCAATACTATCATCTAGGCACTTCAAAAAGGATCTAAGCCAAGGATATGAGGGAGGAGTTTGCCCTGGGAAGGTCCCTTAGGGTTCTGCTCTGTTACCTCAAATGAGGTTCTGAGCCTCATTTGTTGTCTCGGAGCTTTGGGACTGAGCTGGGAATTCACTGTTGTCTTCCTGAGAAACAGGGTCTCTGAATAACTGATGCACATATTATTCTCTGAGTCCAGCAAGAATTATTTCATGCTGGATTAATTTAACAATAGAATGAATCTGTAACATATCTAATAAAATTAAAAAAAAAGGCATTGTTACTTTAAATTAAATAGAATAGCAGCTTCAGCTCCTCTATAAGCATCCCCCCCCAGTTAATATGTTTCCAATCAATGAATATTAACCCAGATGTAGAGTTCACATTTCATGGAAGAGCTCGTGCTAGCAACTTTTGGAAAAGGACATGTACGGCAGGACATGGGGCGGGGAAGCTGACAAAAGGAGGACATGTACAAGGGAAGATATGAAAGAGGAAATGTACATGTCTGCCAAACCACATGTTGATGGTAAATGAGAAAAGGCAACCCTCTGAAAGGTGATAAAATATGGGGAACAGAAGAAAATGGGAGTTTATAGTAAAACAAACAAAAAGACTATATAGAACTCGGAAAACAATCACACTTCAGAAGTGGAATAAGATAGAATGCTTGTAAATTGCTCTAACTAGATCTTCTGGAAGACGAGAAGTTTGACAAGTAAAACTGAATAGAAATCAAGAAATATGGGTGTCACCCTGATTGTGAGTAGGCTCTTATACATAAGCCACAACACATTATATTTTATTCCCCAAGCATTGTAACATCCAATCTCCAGAAATATGGGTTGATATTTGTTTTTAAGGTCTCATTGGAGACTGTCATAATATATGGATGTGAATGGAAGAGAGCATCAAAAATGATGAGTAAGGATCCAGAAAGGCAATAAGAAGGTATTTAGAAATAACTGTCCAAAACCTATCTATAGAAAATTTTCTGACTTTATGGAGATTGTAGACTATGAATACCAGTGCTTTCCATTGTTCCTGATTTCCTCCTTTGTGACAAACTTTGCCATTGTTTGGTGGAAGATACACAGGGTGAGACAACTGGGAGCTGTAGTGAAGAAGTCAATGGCAGTACATTGCCTCCATGTTCGATGATGATGATCCATGTCTCTGTGGATCAACAGAGCTAACAGGGAGAAAAGGTGGCCATAAAGTAAAGGAGAACAAGGAAGAACTGTAATTATGTGGAAAAAAATAGTGCCCACATTTGCCTTTTACCAACTTCCATGATGTGGGTGACTTAGAAGTATCCAGTACCCAGAAGTATCCTTTCCCATTTTGCTGACCATGTATCTGGTGCAGGACTTATGAAGCAAAGGAGGAAATCTGGAAATAGCTTTAAGAGCCACAGTCACAGTTATGGCCCTAACCCAAGGTGAGTTTCCAGGTCAGTGAAAATGTGCATTGGTTGCAATAGTCATTGGTGCCCTCTTCATAGTATAATGGCTGCTGCTTCACTTCTGTGTTCCAATCTCTTGCAGATTTATTTTAAAGTGAACCTTATCCCAGCATGAAATAGATAAAGGAATTCTGGGAAATGCAATTTCATATTCAGCTAAGTTGATCTTGCACAAAACTGCCAGAGTCTATCCTTTGCCAACTTGCTATCCATTTACACTTCTCTTAACCATATATATATAACTTCCGAACAAAGACATTAGAAAGTGATGTTTCCACCTAAGAAGATGCAGCTATCACTTCCACAGTTGAAGAGATACTAATCCTTTCTCCAAATGAGAGTGCATAGTCTCATGTGTTACTTTATTCATTTGGGGGTAATCATTTCTCTTGTACTTGAGATCTGTCTCTTTGAAATCCTGTAATTTAAATACTGAGATATAAGGATATTGTAGATTGAATTGTGTTTGCCAAAAAGATGTTTTTGAAGTTTTAATTTCAGACCTTGTAAATGTGATGTTATTTGAAAATAGCATAGTTGCAGATGTAATCAAGGTTTTAAAAGGTCATATTGGATTAGGATGGGAGCTAATACAATTACTGGTATAACTGGACACATCCTTCTTATAAAAGGGTGATTTGGACACATTCAGAGGAACCAATGCCATATAACTAGGGAGGTGGAGACTGGAGTGATTCATCTAAGTAAAGGAGCACCAAAGATTACTGGATATCACCAGAAGCTAGGAGAGAGACATGAAACATATTCTCAGAGTCTCCAAAAGAACCAACCCTGCTAACACCTTGATTTTGGACTTCAAGCCTCCAGACTATAAGGTAATACATTTCTATTGCTTTTAGTTACTCAGTTTTGGGGACTTTGTTGTGACAGCCCAAGGAGACTAATACAAAGACTAACCACATTTAATATTAGATGGTACAATAGCTACAGGAGAAAAAGGAACTGGTTAATATAAACCAAATATATTTATATCAAAGTAAGAAATATTTATAACTCTTACTGTCCTAATTTCTACAAGTGATCATGTAGTCACAGGTGATAATTATAACTTCCTTCTTTTACTACCCATTCCATTTACCCTTTGTCCTCAACAAGCATCTCACCTGCTCCCAGTTCCTTGGCTGTTGGGATAACCTAAATCTTCATTTTTGATGGATCTGAACCTTTGGCAGTCCTACCTGCATTGGGTTCTTTTGTTGTAAGACATGAGAGCCTAAGAGGTGCCCTTCATCCAGATCTAGTTCTTCCTACTCCCATAGTCCTATAGTAATCCAATTTCCCCTTGGTAGTCACAAGTCATTCCAGAAATACAGCAACCCCATCCTTTGCCTGTTTTTTTTTTTTTCCCTTTAGCATGAGGAGCCCAAATTAGTCAGCAGATAGTATCAACTTCCAGTATAATGGAGCCATTGTTGGGTCTCCTAGCAGGTGTATCTGTGCTTTGGAAACTAAGACTTCTAGACCAGTAGAGCACAAAGGTGCAGGGTAGGTAGCACAAATTTTGCAAGTAGATCACCAAAAGTAACAGTCAGAGGAATTTTTTTCATTTACAGCTCTTTTTGGGCCTGTGACTCTTGAATAAGGGAGAAACAGCAACATATATTTGTTGACATATATGTTCAAAAATTTACTGCATCTTGCAGGACATTACCCTAGCCCTGAAAATTTTACCATCCATCTAGCTCCATAACTGAAATGTCAAAAGTACTATTTTACTGCTTCAGAATGATGGATAACATAGCAAGAGTAGTAAATTCCACAAGTGTGAGCCTGTCACCCCACTTCCTGTGCTGCAAAGTAAGTTCCTTCATCAGAAACAAGGCATTGTGGAATGCTATGATGGTGAATAAGATATAAGAATTCTATAACCCCACAGATACTAATTTTGGAAAAAGTATTGTAAGTGAAGTCTAATCCATATGAGGAGTGTGTTTCTGTAGAGTGAGAACAAAACACTGCCCCTTCCATAATAGGAGAGTTCCGATGTAATTAACCTACATAATATAGCTGGCTGAGTACCCTAGAAATGGTTCTATTTCAGGGGCTTGGTATTTGTCTCTGCTTTGGGTGAGTTGGGTGCTCAGTGTTGGCTGTAGCCAGAGTAGCCATGGTGAATGGAAATTCATATTACTGAGCCCATGCATAACCTCCATTTCTTCCATCATGGCTATTTTGTGCATGAGCCATTGGTTACAGACAGGTGTGACTGAGAGAAGCAGACTTGACGGAGATTCACAGAATACATTGTCTTGTCCCTTATTAAGACCTTTCTATGCTGAGGTTGAGCTTTTTAAACATTCACATGGTACATCTTATGCCCATTCAGAGAGTTCTGCCCATTGGCTTATTCCCCAGACTTTTCTGTCTCCAATTTGTCAATTATATTTCTTCCAAGTCCCTGAGAAGCCTTCCAAACCATTGGCTACTTCTTGCAAAGCAACGTAGATCCATATCTCTGACTCTCTCTCAGGCAAAATGAACAACCAGGTGTATTGCTGGAAGTTCTGCCCACTGTGAAATTTTTCCTTCACCACCCTCAGCCTTGGCCACCCACCGAGTGGGGCTGTAGTGACGTAGCCATTCATTTTAGGATGGTATCGAGATATACACAACTCTGCAATCAAGGTCAAATATTTGTCTTTCGGTCCACTGGTCACAGAGAACATTCCATGAAGCCATAACTGTGAGTTCAAGGAAGTGATGCAGCAGGAATAGATCACTTGTTTATTTAATTTACTTGAATCTGATTTCACATAGTGCAGTTCCACTTGACAAGCAAATAATGTTATTCCTGCCCAATTTAGAGACTTAGTGGGTCAATAACATATTTCTTCATGAACAATCCAGGTTCATAAAGTAATCATCTATGAGTAAGCTTTCAATTTCAAACTGTTACTCAAAAAATGAATGGTATTTTCCTGAAGAAGCTGTCAGAGTTTGGTTCCAAAATCCTGAATGGCTGCTCTATGATTCACCTATCAGGTGAATGGCTTCATAAACAATCCGTGTCTAATAGAGACCCTTCTAGCACCATGGGATGTACTGGGTATAGATATAAGAGCAGCTTTCAGGACAGCCTTGAAATATTGCAGATACTTCTCTTATTCTGGAGCTCAGTTTCTACATCCAGTTCTAATGTGTGGGTTTTTTCCCCACCATACCAAGTTATTATTGGAAACCAGCTGGGTGTCCTACAATTCAACTAGATTCTGACACTATTTGGAGATAGTACCAGGTGCCACAGGTTAAGGATTTAGTCCTACAAGACCCCCCCACTCCAGACATCAGTCATAAGTCCAGGTTATTACCAGTGTTTCTGAATGACTATCCAAAGATTGTGGGTTCCAATGACACCCTCCCTGGATTTAATTTGCTAGAGTGGCATAGAGGACTCTGAGACACATGTGACGTACTAGGTTACCAGTTTATTAGGAATGGCCAAGTAGAAGAAAGACATCGGGCAAGATATAAGGAAAGGGCACAGAGCTTCCATGTCTTCTGAGAGCACACCATTCTTCCCAAATCTCTGTGTGTTCACTAGCCCAGAAGCTCATAAAGTCCTGTCCTTTTGGGTTTTTATAGAGGTTTTGTTATATTGGCACAACTGATTAAATCATTAGTGATTGAACTAAATCTCCAGCCCCTTTCTCCTCTCCAGAGGTCTAGGGCGGGGCTGAAAGTTCCCAATAGTTAATTGCATGGTTGGTTTCCCTAGTGCCTAGCCCCCATCCTTAGGTGCTTTCCGAAAGTTATCTCACTGCATGACAAAAAGCACCAGTATCGCTCTCATCCATGGGAAATTCCAAGGGTTTTAGGAGCTCTATATATCAAAAGCAGGAACAAAGACCAAATATTTATTTGTTCCTGTAAATCATAATACATCAGGAGCCTTACTTCCTGGTGACTCAGATGGTAAAGAGTCTGCCTGCAGTGTGGGAGACTCAGGTTCGATCCCTGGGTCCGAAGATCCTCTGGAGGAGGAAATGGAACCCACTCCAGTATTCGTGTCTGGAAAATCTCATGGATGGAGGAGCCTGGCAGGCTACAGTCCATGGGGTTGCTAAGAGTTGGCCATGACTGAGAGACTTCACTTCCTTTCTTTTCTTTCTTTCTAATTAAATTAATAACCTTTCATGTTACTTGGTAGAGTGGATTAGCATGCCCAGTGAGGATATACATGTTCTGTAAAATTCAAGAAAACCTACTAGACACTGTACCTCTTTCCTTAGTAGTAGGAAGGATTAGATGTAATAACTTATCCTTTATCTTTAAGAGAATTTCCTAAAAACCACCTGTCTTTGGTGCCAGGATAAAGTTGAAGTCTTTATCATGAGGTTACTGAGCCCTCTAAAAACATATGTGATTATAGAATCTTTGTAAGTTGTGTTTAAATTATAATTATTTCCTTCTGAATCATTTCATGATTGAACAAACCTGAAGCTCAAAAGAGGAAGTGAGCACTTAAGTCAAATTTTTTTTTTTTTTTCATTACCACTATCTTCATATAAGGGGATAAATATGTTTTCTCCTCAGTGCAAATATCAACTGGAATGTCCTGGAACATCAAACAGTACATTCTATGCTTAAGAATTCCTCTTATATAGTTAAAAGAGATTTAGATCTAATGGCCTAGTCCACCAGAAGGCTCAAGACCCAGTACCACCCATCCATGGAAAAGCATAGTCTTTAGAAGGAGCATGTTTCAGACAAAGGAACAAATTAAAATCCCAGAGGAAGAGCTAAGTGAAGTAGAAACAGACAATCTATATATGAGGAAGAGTTCAGGGTAGTGACTGAAAAGATGATCAGAGATCTCGGGAGTGAAATGGATGCACAGAGCAAGAAATTAGACATTTTAACAGAGAATTAGAAAATAAAAAGAACAGCCAAATGGAGATCAAGAATGCAATATCTGATTCCTTCCAGTGTATTTTTATAAATACACTGGAAGGAATCAAAAGTAGACTAAATGATACAGAAGAATGGATCAGCAAGCTAGAAGACAGAGTAATGTGAATCAATGATGCTAAACAGAAAAAAGGAAAAAGCATGAAAAAAGGAGGTGAGGACCATCCCGTGTTGATGACTGCCCATAGGAGTTCAAGGTGGCTCTCTTTGGACCTACTGTGGGCCCTGCTGCTGGGCCTGATTTTATTCTCCAGACTTCAACTTTTAGAAAATAAAGATGATCATAAAATCTTAGAAATGGAGGTAATAATACCTGATCTTTTTCAGCCCCTTGGCAATCTTATGGGAAAATTACTTAATGGCTGCTAAGAGTTTTCAAATCCAGAGTGCCGTTAGTTCCTGACTTAAGAGTACCTTTTCACAAGGACAGGAAATCGCTTCATAATGACCCAGTGTCCACACAACTGTTTGGCATCAGGCGGTTGCAATGATAAGGATGCATCTTTGCTCACTTGTCCGTCAAGTTGTTCATGTTGAGATATAAGGTTGATAGACTTATGCAATACTCCTTCCACACCCTCAGTTCTAAGATGAACTGCTCCTTTTAATGGTCTGGTGGCAAACCTGTGGGCTTGGCTCTTCAGGGTCCATAAATGTCAGGATGCTTTACTGGGGCTGACGTGGTTTTTCACTCCTGAATTGTCTCTGACAGCCCATGCGTGGCTAAAAGGCCAGGGCATTTTTAGCTTTAGTTAAGCAACACCAAAATCCTCCAGGTTGCTGCTAAATCCTTCTTTTAGTGCTCTTGGAGTGCTAGCTGAGGGCACCATGTATCCTCAGCACCCAAGGCGCCAGCACAGATGGGGCTGCTCTGCGCTGATTCTCCTATATTTAACACAGCCCTAATTACCCACAGGTCTCTGAGTGAGGAGGGCTGATGAGCAGTTCAAGTTCCCTGCATAGAAATAGCCCCAGAATAGTTCCAGTGTTGTTTCTAATTGCAATGGATGAGCAGACTGTCTCATTAATCCTCCCCTATCAGCGTGCAAACTGGCTGCCCCAGAATAGCCCTGAGCTCAGCCAGCCCGCAGCCGGCGCTGGGGATGGTGGTTTTGTACATATTTGGAGAGGGAAGGATCTTCTCCCCAGGGATGGATGCATGTGTTTGGGGGTGAGAAACAGTCTATGAATTCCGGAGTCTTGGGTAAACACAAAGACAGGATGCAGAAAAGTAAAGATTATCACATCAGGTCTGGACAGCCTTGGTTCAGACAGAAAAGCTATGAAGTAGCATAGTAAGACCTTCAAGTGTCCCCAGCAGGTTCTTATGCCCTTTTACCTCTGTGCCTGAATATTTGACTCTGTTCTGTTCTCCTTGTTCCACCCTTTCTTCCTTACTCAGTGAAGGATCTGGTATCAGTTACAGACACTTTGTATGAATGTCACTAACAGGTTTTCATACGTTTATAGCTTTACAATTATCAAAGGTTATTTTCCTTTACACACTCATACTATGAGACCCTTACAGCAATCTTGCAGAAGTTAGCAATGGCAGGCATTATTGCTGTTACACAAAAGAGGAAACTGAGGACCGGCAGGTAGCAGTCTGTAAACAACCCGAGATCATACAGTTAGTAACTGATCTTGGACAAGAAATTTGATCTTTTCTCTGATAGTTCTGTTTTCTTATTAGAGAAATAGCAGTATCTGATAGTCAGGATGATGCTATGGAAAGAGAAGACTCTGGAATCAGACTGGTATTTCAACCTCTGGGACTTTGGGCATGTTGTGAGGATTAAATAAGATAACTCATACACAAAAAAACCCTAGTCAGAAAAGTGCAAGTCTCAGGAAAAAAAAAAACAAACCCTTAATTCCACAACACTAAGTTATTTTGCCCTTTCCCTTGGGGAGAAGGAGATAACTCTTCAGGGCACAGTTCAGTTCAGTTGCTCAGTCATGTCCCACTCTTTGCAACCCCAAGGACTGCAACACGCCAGGCCTCCCTGTCCATCACAAACTCCCAGAGCTTGCTCAAACTCATGTCCATTGAGTCGGTGATGCCGTCCAACCATTTCATCCTCTGTTGTCCCTTTCTCCTCCTGCCTTCAATTTTTCCCAGCATCACAGTCTTTTCCAAGAAGTTGGTTCTTCATATCAGGAGGTCAAGGTATTGGAGCTTTAGCTTCAGCACCAGTCCTTCCAATGAATATTCAGGACTGATTTCCTTTAGGGTGGACTGGTTGGATCTCCTTGCAGTCCAAGGGACTCTCAAGAGTCTTCTCCAACACTACAGTTCAAAAGCATCAATTCTTTGGTGTTCAGCTTTCTTTATGGTCCAATTCTCACATCCATACATGACTACTGGAAAAACCATAGCTTTATGAACCACAGGGTTCATAAAGTAGTACGTGGACCATTCTTGCTTTCTTCATCTCTGTCCTTGCTCTGCTCCTTCTCTCTCCTTTCCATCACCAACCACCCATGGAGCCCTCTGTATGTGCTAGGATCTCGAGGAGATACAGTAATTTGAAAGTCAAGTTGCCCTCAAGTTCCAGACCATGAAATCCAATCCACTATTTTTTTTTTAAATAACCAACTGCCTCTACAGTGTAGAGGCAAAGGCAAATGAGATAAATAGAAGAGATGAGAATTATAAGTAAAATTTATTGAGCAGCTATTGGCTCCAGGCACTGCTTGATATTTATATATATTTATAAATATACATATAAAGTAAAAGTGTATAATATTCACAAAGAAATTTGATTAGCTATTCTTCACATTATAGAAGAAAAGTTCAGCAAGAATTAACTATTTTATTTCAAGAAGATGTAGGTTATTGTCTCAACTTACCATCCAGAAGGAAGAAAATACAAATGAAAAGCAAAAAAGATAGCCTTGCTCCAAAACATAAATCTATACAAATGAGTGTAGACATACAATCTGTAATCACAGATCCTTGGGAACACATGTGGTTGTTTTCTCTTCCGTAAGATCGAATCTTTCACAGTCTTCTATCAGTTCAGTTCAGTTCAGTCGCTCAGTCATGTCCAACTCTTTGCGACCCCATGAATTGCAGCACGCCAGGTCTCCCTGTCCATCACCAGCTCCCACAGTTCACTCAAACTCATCTCCATCGAGTCAGTGAAGCCATCCAGCCATCTTATCCTCTGTCGTCCCCTTCTCCTCCTGCCCCCAATCCCTCCCAGCATCAGAGTCTTTTCCAATGAGTCAACTCTTCGCATGAGGTGGCCAAAGTATTGGAGTTTCAGCTTTAGCATCAGTCCTTCCAAAAAACACCCAGGACTGATCTCCTTTAGAATGGACTGGTTGGATCTTCTTGCAGTCCAAGGAACTCTCAAGAGTCATCTCCAACACCACAGTTTAAAAGCATCAATTCTTTGGCGCTCAGCCTTCTTCACAGTCCAACTCTCACATCCATACATGACCACAGGAAAAACCATAGCCTTGACTAGATGGACCTTTGTTGGCAAAGTAATGTCTCTGCTTTTGAATATGCTATCTAGGTTGGTCATAACTTTCCTTCCAAGGAATAAGTGTCTTTTAATTTCATGGCTGCAACCACCATCTGCAGTGATTTTGGAGCCCCCCAAAATAAAGTCTGACACTGTTTCTACTGTTTCCTCATCTATTTGCCATGAAGTGATAGGACCAGATGCCATGATCTTCGTTTTCTGAATATTGAGCTTTAAGCCAACTTTTTCACTCTCCACTTTCACTTTCATCAAGAGGCTTTTGAGTTCCTCTTCACTTTCTGCCATAAGGGTGATGTCATCTGCATATCTGAGGTGATTGATATTTCTCCCGGCAATCTTGATTCCAGCTTGTGTTTCTTCCAGCCCAGCATTTCTCATGATGTACTCTGCCTATAAGCTAAATAAGCAGGGTGACAATATACAGCCTTGACATACTCCTTTTCCTATTTGGAACCAGTCTGTTGTTCCATGTCCAGTTCTAACTGTTGCTTTCTGTCCTGCATATAGGTTTCTCAAGAGGCAGGTCAGGAGGTCTGGTATTCTCATCTCTTTCAGAATTTTCCACAGTTTATTGTGATCCACACAGTCAAAGGCTTTGGCATAGTCAATAAAGCAGAAATAGATGTTTTTCTGGAACTCTCTTGCTTTTTCGATGATCCAGTGGGTGTTGGCAATTTGATCTCTGGTTCTTCTGCCTTTTCTAAAACCAGCTTGAACATCTGGAAGTTCACGGTTCACGTATTGCTGAAGCCTGGCTTGGAGAATTTTGAGCACTACTTTACTAGCGTCTTCTATACCCATCTTCAAAGTCACTGTCTCCTTGAGGCCATTCCAGATCCTCCTCTTCCTCTCTCCATTCTTTTCCCCTGTGTGCTCCCGAAGTGGGTTGCGTACACAGCATAGCTTACACTGCGTAACTTCATTGTAATTTAAAAGTTCTCATGTCTCACATTTATCTCTGGCAAAATCCTTCAGGGGAACAGGCAACTGCAGTGTCTGATAAATCAACTAAGAAGTAAATAAAAAGAGCCCACAACTCAATAAGTGGAGGTACTCTATAGTGCTACCTGGACGTTACTGAGTAGTGGCTTCCCAGATGACTCATTGGTAAAGAATCTACCTGCCAATGCAGGAGAAAAAGGAGACATGGTTTAATCCCTGGGTCGGGAAAATCCCCTGGAGGAGGAAGTGGCAACTTACCCCAGTATTCTTGCCTGGGAAATCC
The DNA here is from genome assembly GCF_055505025.1 of Bos grunniens. Classification (NCBI taxonomy): domain Eukaryota; kingdom Metazoa; phylum Chordata; class Mammalia; order Artiodactyla; family Bovidae; genus Bos; species Bos grunniens. The sequence goes on from NC_141180.1 coordinate 55,930,082, forward strand.
CATGGACAGAGGAGTCTGGCTACAGAAGACTGGGCTACAGTCCACGGGGCTGCTAAGAGTCAGGCATGATTGAGCGACTGCACCTACATGCATGCACTGAGTTTTTAGTGCACCCCAAACACACCTCTAATCCTTTGCATAAGCTTCTCATCTAGTCCTTGTAACCTCTCTGAAAGGTAGGCATTATTATCCCCATTTTTTTTTTTAATAAATGAAGGCTTTGCCAAGTCTAATACCTAACTCTGTCAAGGTCATCTCAGCATAGTGGGAAGACACGAGGGGAAGCCCAGCCTGTGTCGCCTAAAGCCCTTACTCGTTAATCTCAATGTCTGACGTTCTCCTACATCAAAGGGTATTGGCTTCTTTGTTGCTTGGATAAATGCATGAATGAATAAAAGAAGGAAACAAATGAAGGAACTTAATCTGTTCCCTCTAACTCTCCTATTCTCTCAGCATCCAAAATTCCATCAATTATGGTTGGTGTTGATCTTCTGATGTTTTGAATAACCAGCCCAGACATCACGGGCACTCTGGAACACTGGTACCACCACTGTAAGCACTTCCTGAAAGCTGACTTCCTCAAAATGTTACCCTTCATGACCAGACCTGCCTGTGCATGGGTGCTCAGTCATGTCTGTCTGTGCGACCTCAAGGACTGTAGCCCACCATGCTCCTCTGTCCATGGGATTTTCCAGGCAAGAATACTGGAGTGCGTTGCCATTTCCTCCTCCCAATCCAGGGACTGAAACCCTGTCTCTTGCGTTGCAGGCGGATTCTTTACCACTTGAGCTCTCTGTAAATGCCTAAGATTTTATTGTCAGGACATTCCTTTTGACAAGGGGCTAGTAAAGTAAAAATTCCCAGGGAAAGAGCTGTGTATTTATTCACTGTTGGCCATTAACATCAGCATTTCGCCTCCGCAAATGTTTCGGGAATGTACTTGTTTTCTGTAGCTGTTCTAACCAATTAATACAACCTTGGTGGCTTCAAGTGACAGAAGTGTATTCTCTCACATTTCTGAAGGCTAAAAGTTTTAAAGGTTGAAAACCTTGATGATGAAGTTTTCATCAGGGCCACACAGCTTTGGAAGGCTCTCAGGGCATATCTATGGAGAAGGAAATGGCAACCCACTCCAGTACTCTTGCCTGGAGAATCTCATGGATGGAGGGGCCTGGTGGGGTTGCAAAGAGTCAGACAACTAAGACAACTAACACACACACACACACAGGGCATATCTATCTCTTGCTTTTCCAGCTTTTCTTGGCTTGTGACTGTCTCATGCCTTAGTCTTCTCATCTCCTTCCCCTCTGTGTGTATCTAATTTCCCTCTATCTTTCTCTTATGAAAACACATGACATATTTAGGCCCACCTGCATAATCCAGAATAATCTCCTTAAAAGCCTTCATATAGTCAAATTATGGACACCTTACCATAGGAGACAACATCCACAGATTTCTGGAATTGAGGTCTGATACCCACTGGCATGGGCTTCCCAAGTGGTGCTAGTGGTAAAGAATCTGCCTGCCAATGCAGAAGACATATGAGATGTGGGTTCAGTGCCTGTGTCTGGAAGATCCCCTGAAGAAGAGCATGGCAATCCACTCCAGTATTCTTGCCTGGAGAATCCCATGGACAGTGAAGTCTGCAAGGCTACAGTCCAGAATCCAATATGACTGAAGCAACTTAGCACTCACACACCCACTAGCATGGAGTTCCTTGCCTTTACCCAAGCTTTTCTCTCCAGCTAGAACTCAACATTATAAATCAGCTACATTTCAATTAGGAAAAAAAAAATATATAGTCTGAATTCAGAATATTGATCTAAATTTCTTATTTACTTTCTCAGGAAAAAACACAGGATTTAGAATTTTTATAATCTGTTGCTGGCAGATACACCAGAATATCCTTCTTGACAAATGTGATTGAATTTCAGTTCAGTTCAGTTCAGTCTCTCAGTCATGTCCGACTCTTTGCAACCCCCTGGCCTCCCTGAACATCACCAAGTGCCGGAGTCTCCCCAAATCCATATCCATGGAGTTGGTGATGCCATCCAACCATCTCATCCTCTGTCGTCCCCTTCTCCTGCCTTCAATCTTTCCCAGCATCAGGGTCTTTTCAAATGAGTCAGTTCTTCACATCAGGTGGCCAAGTAATGGAGTTTCAGCTTCAACATCAGTCCTTCCAAAGAACACCCAGGACTGATCTCCTTTAGGATGGACTGGTTGGATCTCCTTGCAAACCAAGGGACTCTCAAGAGTCTTCTCCAACACCACAGTTCAAAAGCATCAGTTCTTTGGTGCTCGGCTTTCTTTATAGTCCAACTCTCACATCCATATATGACCACTGGAAAAACCATAGCCTTGACTAGACAGACCTTTGTTGGCAAAGTAATGTCTCTGCTTTGTAATATGCTGTCTAGGTTGGTCATAACTTTCCTTCCAAGGAGTAAGCGTCTTTTAATTTCATGGCTGCAATCACCATCTGCAGTGACTTTGGAGCCCCCCAAAATAAAGTCTGACACTGTTTCCACTGTTTCCCCATCTATTTCCCAAGAAGTGATGGGACCAGATGCCATGATCTTTGTTTTCTGAATGTTGAGCTTTAAGCCAACTTTTTCACTCTCCTCTTTTACTTTCATCAAGAGGCTCTTTAGTTTTTCTTCACTTTCTGCCATAAGGGTGATGTTATCTGCATATCTGAGGTTACTGATATTTCTCCCAGCAATCTTTATTCCATCTTGTGCTTCATCTAGCCCAGCGTTTCTCATGATGTACTCTGGATATAATTTAAATAGGCAGGGTGACAATATGCAGCCTTGACGTACTCCTTTTCCTATTTGGAACCAGTCTGTTGTTCCATATCCAGTTCTAACTGTTGCTTCCTGACCTGCATTCAGGTTTCTCAAGAGGCAGGTCAGGTGGTCTGGTATTCCCATCTCTTTCAGAATTTTCCACAATTTATTGTGATCCACACAGTCAAAGGTTTTGGTGTAGTCAATAAAGCAGAAATAGATATTTTTCTGGAACTCTTTTGCTTTTTTGATGATCCAGCGGATGTTGGCAATTTGATCTCTGGTTCCTCTGCATTTTCTAAAACCAGCTTGAACATATGGAAGTTCATGGTTCACATATTGCTGAAGCCTGGCTTGGAGAATTTTGAGTATTACTTTACTAGTGTGTGAGATGCGTGCAATTGTGCAGTAGTTTGAGAATTCTTTAGCATGGCCTTTCTTTGGGATTGGAATGAAAACTGACCTTCTCCAGTTCTGTGGCCACTGCTGAGTTTTCCATATTTGCTGCCATGTTGAGTGTAGCGCTTTCACAGCATCATCTTTCAGGATTTGAAAGAGCTCAACTGGAATTCCATCACCTCCACTAGCTTTGTTCGTAGTGATTCTTCTTAAGGCTGACTTGACTTCAAATTCCAGGATGTCTGGCTCTAGGTGAGTGTGAGGGAATACATCATCGTGATTATCTGGGTCATGGAAGTCTTTTTTGTACAGTTCTTCTGTGTATTCTTGCCACCTCTTCTTAATATCTTCCGCTTCTGTTAAGTCCATACCATTTCTGTCCTTTATTGAGCCCATCTTTGCATGAAATGTTCCCTTGGTATCTCTAATTTTTTGAAGAGATGTCTAGTCTTTCCCATTCTATTGTTTTCCTCTATTTCTTTGCATTGATCACTAAGGAAGGCTTTCTTATCTCTCCTTGCTATTCTTTGGAACTCTGCATTCAAATGGGTATATCTTTCCTTTTCTCCTTTGCTTTTTGCATCTCTTTTCACAGCTATGTGTGAGGCCTCCTCAGACAGCCATTTTGCTTTTTTGCATTTCTTTTTCTTGGGGATAGTCTTGATATCTGTCTCCTGTACAGTGTCACAAACCTCCATCCATAGTTCATCAGGCACCCTGTGTCTCAGATCTAGTCCCTTAAATCTATTTCTCACTTCCACTGTATAGTCATAAGGGACTTGATTTAGGTCATACCTGAATGATCTAGTGGTTTTCCCCACTTATTGCATTTAGAGTTTAAAAAATAATCCCTTTCAAGATGGTAGACTGAACAAATGCTGTAAGTGCCCTCCTGAGCACACTCCAAATTCCAAGCACACAGAAATACAGGTAATAGATTTAAAATACCTCTTTAAAAATACCCTGCCAGTTTTTAAAGCAAGAAGTAAATTCTCTAGGTATCAGAAATGAAGGAGATTTTGGGCATAAAAAGTAAGTAGGATTTGAAGAATGTGTCCCAGAAGGTTATACAATCAGATGAAAGAAGTAGGGTTCAAATACCCGAGTAGGAACAGAAGATTGGATAGCAAACTTTGTTGATGAAAATGTACTCTTTGCAAGAAATCCCAGCTCCACGTGAAACTTTGGCTCCTGTCCAATTATATGGTGCAAAATTAAGATGTTTTTCTAAATATAATGGAAATAGACTCAACTATAACAAGTAAGAACCCCTACTTACATCATGTTTTGGAGTGAGATAAATCTCTTGTATTACTAACTCAGTAAGAATCAGTACAAATAGTGAATTCAAAATGGTCTCAGCAAAAACTATGCAATGACTTTAGGATACATCTTCAGACTGTGGGGAAGGATAAGAAATATTTGTAAGACACGTCTAATAAATATTTAGTTATTTCTCAACATGAAAACAGAAAAATAAAACTTTTTAAATGAACATGGTTAAGATGTTCAAGTATAAGAAAAAGAAAATAATTCATAGAACAATAATAGGAAATTGTGAAAGAGAACAGGTGCTTTTGAAAAAGAAAACTAGAAATTCTCAAAGATGAAAAATGAGTGGTAAAAATAAACACAACACACAAGATAAACACTAAACTATAAATACCAGAGGAGAGATTAATGGATTGAAAAATAATTTTGAGTAAACCACTTAAAATATCCTAGATCAAGAAAAATGAGTAGAGCATTTGGAAGAAAAGTTAATAGGTATAGGGAACAGAAATTCTAATAGAAATTAGAATAGAAATTCTAATAGAAATTAGTAGAATAGAAATTCTAATAGAAATTCCCAAAAAGAAAGACTAGAGATAGTAGGAACAAATACTATTCAAAAATACGATAGTAGAGAGTTTAGGAATTGAAAACAAACACCAGATGCAGACTGAAAAAAGAACAATGGTGATGAAGCAGGGTAAATAAAAACAAATTGATACTTAAATACATTGTAGAGAAACTACAGAATATCAAGGAAAATTAGAAAACCAGAAAAGATTTTTTGTTGATTTTATTGAAGTATATTTGACTTACAATGTTGTATTAGTTTCAGGTATACAGCAAAGTGATTCAATTATATATATGTTTTCCCCATATCTTTTCCCTTATATTCAATACTTTGTAATAAACTATAAGGGATAAGGATTTGCTTGTAGTAAAGTAGGGCTAGCAATTTGGGTCAATTATTATACTAAAATTAATTACTATGGGATTTTCCCAGCAGTCCAGTGGTTAAGACTCCATACTTCCAACATAGGGGTCATGAGTCCAATCTCTGGTCAGGGAACTAAGATCCCACATGACCCATGGCATGGCCAAAAAAATTTTAAAACATTAGATATACTTAAAAAATAAGTAATAAAACTTGATATAATACAAGAAACATTTTTGAAAACACTAGAGAACTGCTGAAGTCATTCTAAATTATGGAAACAAAATTCAGGAGAATAAGGAAACCCAGAGAAGTAATCTTGGCATTTGGGCATGCTTTAATACTAATGCATCTTCTGGTTCTGGAAGAGTCAGCTGAGAGGATGAAAAATTGAGCAAAGTCTTTAGCAGGCTGAGAGGACTAAGGGAAATGTTGGAGTTCAATGTTCCCTCCAAGGAAGAAAGGATACTGGTAAATCTCCCAGGTTTTGGATTGGTATCCCCAAAGGATTATACCTGTGGACTGAAGGCAATGGCACCCCACTCCAGTACTCTTGCCTGGAAAATCCCATGGACAGAGGAGCCTGGTAGGCTGCAGTCCATGGGGTTGCTAAGAGTCAGACACGACTAAGTGACTTCACTTTCACTCTTCACTTTCATGCATTGGAGAAGGAAATGGCAACCCACTCCAGTGTTCTTGCCTGGAGAATCCCAGGGACAGGGGAGCCTGGTGGGCTGCCATCTATGGGGTCACACAGAGTCCAACTCAACTGAAGTGACTTAGCAGCAGCAGCAGCAAGGAGATAATGAGTATATCAACCTTAGAGAGTTTGTAATCCATCCTTGGAGCATTTTGGTCATGTGTTGGATTAAGATAAGTCTGGGACTCCTAGCATTAGCCTAGGTGATAGATAAACATTATCCAGAGCTCCAGATTATCTCTCCACAATTTCAGATATATATATATATATATATATATATATAATGTGTGTATATATATATGTGTGTGTGTGTGTGTGTATGTATATATGATATATATATCTTTCAGACATGAGGATTAAATTTTATGTTCACTTAATATGACAAGATAAACTTAGAATTTTGGAAGAGAACTAGACACTTAAACAAAAGTAAATTATATCACTAAAACATATTACCTAAAATTTAAAAATCAATGGATGGGTTTGACAATAATTAGACATAAGAAAAAATTAGGGAGCTGAAAGAAAAATTAGAAGAAAGTTTATAGAATTAAGATGGTAACAATAACCCTGTGTATGAGACAGCAAAAGAGACACTGATGTATAGATCAGTCTTATGGACTCTGTGGGAGAGGCAGAGGGTGGGGAGATTTGGGAGAATGGCATTGAAACATGTATAATATCATGTATGAAACAAGTCGCCAGTCCAGGTTTGATGCACGATACTGGATGCTTGGGGCTGGTGCACTGGGACGATCCAGAGGGAGGGTATGGGGAGGGAGGAGGGAGGAGGGTTCAGGATGGGGAACACAGGTATACCTGTGGCGGATTCATTTCGATATTTGGCAAAACTAATACAATATTGTAAAGTTTAAAAAAAATTAAATTAAAAAAAAAAGAATGAAAACTCAAAAAGATGGAAAATACATATAGGAGAAGGAAATCCATGAGGAAATATGTGTTTGATTCAATGACATGTATATGAGAAAAGTTCATGTAATACAGTGAATATATGTGTAACTAAAGTTCAGTGAGTAGACAAACAGGAGAAGAAGACAGAAGCAATATTTGCCTAGAAAATGATTGATATTGCTCAAGCCATGTATCAAGCTACAGATGCAAGAAGCATCATATATTGGTCATTTGGAAAATATTTGGTTCACTGAGTATATTAGTTTTCTATTGCTGCAACAAGCAATTTCCACAAATTTAGAGGCTTAATGCAACACCCATTTCTCACTGTTTCCATGGATCAGAAGTCCAGATATTGTGTCTTAACTGGGTTCTCTGTTTAGGTCTCAGAAGGCCAAAATCAAGGTAAGAGTCATATGCATTGCTTAGGGATGACTCTGAGGAAGAATTTACTTCCAGTCTCATTCCAAGCATTCACAGAGTTCATTCTCTTCTTACACTTTCTATGTGATACCCTTTGTCTTCAAGATAGGTAAAGCAGGTTGAGTTCTTTTCATTCTTTAAATCTCTCCTGTTTCTTCTTTTTCTTGTTAAGGGCTTCTGCAATTTGGATTCATCTATATAATCCAGGATATTCAGTGTATCTTAAAATCAACCAATCATGAACCTTAGTTACATCTGCAAACTCCTTTTTGTCATGTATTATAACAAAAATCATGCGACACCAGGGGCCAAAAGTTGCGGGGTCAAAATTTAACCTATCACAGCTCTTCCAAATGCAAATGATGTATTTCATTATACAGTATTTAAGAACTACGTTCATTGACCTCATAATTGATATCATCAGGAAAGGATTTATTAGGAAGTTCTTAAGCTAAATGTCATGATAGAAAAACAGTGCTTTTTCTCCCTAAAATTTTAATTTTCACTTGAAATCTAAAATTTTACTACTGGCAATAATTTTTTCAGTTGTAGTCTTTTAGTGACATGCTTACTTCATTCACTTTTGAGAAAATGTCTGATCAAATACCAAAGCTTGAATTACCATAGTTTGTCAGTCATTTTTTCAAGTAAAAATAGTGTTTCATGAAATGAGTGGCTAGTTCAGCTTGCACCACAAACAATCTCCAAGTGCTTTCCTTTCAAACAGCCATAATATTTTGGTACGTAGCATAATTGCTTTATGCTTACTTCCCATTTTGTCACATAGCTGCTAAGATATTTATTCAAAGGTTGAGATTCAATAATGTTAATAGTTTTGACTGATCCATCAAGGGCATTATTAGGTGAAATGAGTACTTTTTCTTAATTGGATCTGTGTGGCAATGGAAAAAAGAAAACTGCTATTACCATTTGGTGTCAATACCAAGATTTGTGCAAAAGCACCAGCAGTTTTACAGTTTTACCCACCACCAATTTGCATCACTGGCACCAATGTTAACACAATGAAAAAGACAAATAATGTCTTCATAGTATTACCAAAAGTGTTTTCATCCCCATGAATTCCCTTTATATGATCTCAGAAAGCCCTAGGATTCTTTGAATAACTTTAAGAACCACTTGTCTTGGTAGTTTTTCAAAGCATTAAGAGATACACTTGAAAATAATTATAGGGCACTCCCTTCACTCAACTAGTAATAAAATTTTGAACTTATTGCCCCAAGAACAGGTACAGGTAGAGAATAAGCAGACTCTAAAGGCTCCATTGTACTTCTGGATGATACGAAGGTGGCCCGACCATTTGTCACTGATGTTCTGGAGAAGAGTTACAGTATCCCACAGAAATTCCTTTAGAAGCATGCTCAGAGTCCTAACACTGGTGTTAATGAATTATAAATTGTTTTCAGAGTACCGTTCTTTTTACACTCTTACGAAACGAAGAGAACAGCTGCCTTTTTCAACACTGCAAAATGGAATATTTAGAATCGATGCATATCCAACCAGTCCATCCTAAAGGAGATCAGTCCTGGGTGTTCATTGAAAAGACTGATGTTGAAGCTGAAATTCCAATACTTTGGCCACCTCATGCGAAGAGTTGGCTCACTGGAAAGGACCCTGATGCTGGGAGGGATTGGGGGCAGGAGGAGAAGGGGACGACAGAAAATGAGATGGCTGGATGGCATCATCGACTCGATGGACATGAGTTTGAGTGAACTCCGGGAGTTGGTGATGGACAGGGAGGCCTGGTGTGCTGTGATTCATGGGGTCGCAAAGAGTCGGACATGACTGAGCGACTGAACTGAACTAAACTGAACCGATACATATGTGGAGTTAAATATATACATGGCGTAGGTGCGAAGAATGGATGAATATATTCCTATGGGACCAGATGCAAAGACACGTTATTTGAGTCCATAAAATCCATTAATTATGTGCCACCAGGGTAAAAGGTTGTCACTGAAAAAGAATAGCAGGCATATCCTGTGTTACTGGGTCACCTCCCAACATCATAAGATGAGAAAATAAAATTCCTTTGGAACGAAACAAACCAGCTTATCAAACAAGTTAAACACGCCACCATCCACCATGAGAAATATGCAAGAGGACTTTAGGGCTATTAACAAATGGAATGAGGTAGAAGAGGGTGAATGAGTATTTGAGTGCAGAACTATGTTTTGTGAGAAGGACTGGCCACTGCACCTGAGTAAAACTGCAGTTATCCTTTCATATAACAAAGAGCAGTAGTCACCACTAGGACATCTCTGCAAAACCTCCAGGGAAACCTGATTGCCTGATAGAGCTGTGTGGTTGGTGGAAGAGGAAGTGGGGGCTGTTTGCTGATGATGCTGGGTTTATGGGTTCATGATCTGGTCTTGCTTTGACCTCCTTGGCCCTCCCTTCACCTCACCTGTTGCCCTGCTGCTATCAGCTGCTGTATGAGCATTTGGGATGGGCTCAGAGAGGGAGTGGATGGGTTTCCCGACGACCCTGGAAAGCTTCATTCATCGTGTATTCTACCAGCATTTCTCTGACTCTCTTTGGACTGATCTGAAGTTTTGGGGTGGAAAGGGGATGGCAGGTGAGTCAGAGCCCAGAACTCTGCCTGGTTACCTGATGAGCCGAGTGTTTACTCAACTTGCTTTGAAGAAGATGCAAAAGACATCAGGGCATATTTCAATAGACTATTTCTGTTATGGATATGAAAGGGACAGTAATTTGGTATTTCACCCTAAATTAATATTTTAAAATTAGCAAGGCAGTCACATGAACACATAGTGAAAAATTTTTGTTGAATTCCAAAGAACAGCTTTCCAAATTTTCTCCACCTCTTCAGAACATTGAGTAACATTTAAACATCAAGAACTTTTCCCTTTTTCAGAATGCAAGATTTCTATATCAGAGCTCATTCTTCTCTCCATGATTTTTCTCCATTGGATGTTAGACAAAACTAAACTGATCTCCCTAATTATTGATTGTTTGGGAATCTCATTCATTCAGTCAACAAACTTAGCGGCCGCTGTATGACAGGCACTGTTCTCAGGCTATGAAATAACCAGAATGTATTATAGTGATACAACACGATTTAAACTACAACATTAATTTTATTACTTTCAATTCCATCTCTTGCTTGTTTGTTTTTCCCTCCATCTGTCTCCAAGCTCTTTTACAAGGAAACTCACGAAAAGCGCATATAACATGTATGAACCAACAAGACTGATCAGTGTGCCTTCTGAGGACATTAGCCCCATTGAGAAGAAGATTCTGACTCAAAATTTTAAGTTTAATTCAAAATTCAAAATGGAGCTCCTTGTGGGTTCTATGCAGGGGATGTTTTAGAGAAAACGGCTTCAGCCATGTTCCCTGAGTAATTAGAGACCATTTTCAAGTGGACTTTCACATTTATAGATAAAAGCCTTCACAAAGCAATGTACAAATTTGCCTGTGTCTCTAGAGAGACACTTGGTTGAGTCATTTGTAGCATCAGATTAGATCCTAGGTTTGTTTCACATTTCTTAGGTGTTGTTTCTCTGAAAAGGGAAGAAGGCAAATGTCACTGTCACTTCTGTCTTTCAGTCTCCTGTTAATCTGGCTGCCCTGTATCCAAGTGTGCATTGGCCCTAAGAAATAAAAGTAAAAATTTCTTACCAAGAAAGTTGAAGCATTGTTGTAAATTATTATATCATTTGGGGGTCCATACTTACCTTTTTAACAATGCTCGTAATAATTTAGGATAACAGAAACAAATTATCTTTTCCTTTGAAGTAAACTCAGTTTTTTCTATTAACATATCAATGGACAGCCTTCATCTTAACCAACCTTGAAATGCCAAATGGTTTCCTAGTGATGGGGAGGGGAGGGAGCTGTAGAATTGTAACAGTTATTTAATAAACAGCCTCTCACAGCTGTTCCCAACAGGAAATGAGGAAGAATGCCTCAGACAACTGTTGTGATCCCAGACGAGGATACCACAGTGACAACGTTTTTGAATAAACTCCCTTTGCCAAAAGACCTTGAGACATTTTGGGAGAGAAATGCCAAAATATGGCATTCCAAAAGAGAATTACCCCCATTTTATTTTCCATTTAGTGTTAACTATTTGGTGTTTGTGTAGAAGGGATGGAATGTGTTAGCTTGATGTAGACAGATTGAAAAATGGGGGATTAACGAAGGGAAGGGACAGATGATCCACTATCCTGCTTTCTGGCCAGCGACTGTCCAATGTATTATAATTGGTTGGTACTACCTATAACCTTATAGTCAGTGTGGTCTTCCAGTTTATGGAGGAAAAGTAATGTGCAGTAAGAAATGTAGACCATACATGAAAGGGCATGCAATAGTTATTGGGTGAGTAACCAGGTTTCTCTAGTCCAAAAGGGATGTATTACAGAAAGCTATAGGACATTCCTAGGCCCTAAAGTAAATGCACAATGAGAGGATCCAGATTTTACCAATCTGAGACTTTCTTCACCTTTCAGACAGTGTAATAAAACATCTCCACTGACATCACAGCTTCAAAACATGATTGAGGCAACCAGCTAGAAATAACAGGATATTTCCAATAAAGACAGCAAAAACTGCAGTGTTATCCAGATAGGAGAGAAAAAGGTTTTCTCTAACAATAAAGAACTGGCAACCTATGGCTTGCTCATTTAGCTGAAGCAAACCCCAGCCTCCTTAATTACATCTTTGATAGAGGTTCTCTTTATGTGCTTGTTAAATGTTCACTTCAAATTTTGAACCTGAGCATGCAGACCAGATGAGTGCATGCTCAGTTGCTAAGTCATGTCCAACTCTTCACAACTCTATGGACTGCAGCCAGCCAAGCTCCTCTGTCCATGGGATTTCTCAGGCAAGAATATTGGAGTGGGTTGCCATTTCCTTCTTCAGGGGATCTTTCCAACACAGGGATTGAACCTTCATCTCCTGGTTGACAGGCGGATTCTTTACCATTGAGCCACCGGGGAAACCCAGATAGAGGCAAGTGAATATTCCAGCTGGAAATGCAGAGGGTCAGGCTAGCAGGGTCACCCAGGAAAGGGTTAAGAAAACCTCAGTGCTGCAACATTTAGATGATTATCACAGGATAGAAGACCTCTTCAAGGTCTGAACTGGCTAAAGATCTTCACATGTTCCTTAGTAAGATGCAGTTGGAAATTACTACTAAAATGATATTTTTGTAGTGTTATTGGGTGAATATAATCATACTGGAGTTACCTAAACACAGAAATGACTCTAGAATTTAAACAGAGGAAGATTTAGTGTTGGCAATCTGGATGGAGGTAGTTAGTGGAGACCCTTAAATAGATGCTGTATTTGCAGTAAAGATAAGCCTTTTACTTAGGTTGCACATCTATGTGGGATGACTTGGGTGGCTATATTGGGATGACTTGACCTGAAGGCTGTTATTGGGTGGCCTCTAAAGATTCCTCCAGTAAATTCTTTGTCTCATCCACCAATCTTATATCCTAGTGTACTTTAGTTATTTTCCACATATCCTTCTGTATCAAGCCCTGAACCATTTGGGGGTTATTGACATGGATATATGTGTGGACTCCATGGACAACTGCAGTTCACAGTATAGAATCCAGAAAGGGCAAACCAGAGAAGTAACTTTCTGACCCAGTTATGTTTTAACAAGGCTTATTTACATTGGAGGGGTGGGAGGAGTAGGTGGTGCTAAGTGCTCTGTATAAAAAGTTAAATTCATACTCGAAAGCAGTTGTGGTCTCTCAGAGTTGTTTTGTCTGGCCAGCCATCTGCCTTGGAACACATGCTCAACTTTCTGGGGACTGTCTCTCTCTGCACTCCCCTCCCCCAATAGCATGTAATAGCACTATGAACTCAGTAGCTATCTGAAAGCTGTAACCACTTTGGGTCACTATTGACTAGATGGGGAATAGGGACTTGAGTAAGATGGGCTATTTAGAGACAAATCTCCAGAAATTTAGAATTAGGCAAGAGACCAGAGGTCAGTTTCTCTCTAGGCAGCTGGACACATACTATGTGCATTTGGGAGATGTTGGTGTCCATGATATGTGGGAGAAAAAAATGTAAACAGATATTATAAGAGAAAAGAGCTGACAGTGATAGAAGGAGACCTGCCTGGATGTCTTACAACTTTTCAGTTTCTCATTCTCATCCTTTTCCTTAGGGTGGGCTTATCTTTTCTTGACTTCTCTAAGCTATTACTAAATCCTTGCAATTTTATCTTTCCCTTTCATTGCTTAAGCTGGGCTTGTGTGATTCTTGTTACTTGTACCATCAGGATTCCTCACTTGTAAAGTGGCTCAAAAACGTTGTTTGGAGTCCCAAGAAATTTGAACACCTGCCATCTGAGAAGTCAGTCCACAGTCCTAAGAATGATTAGCTGCTTCCCTATTAAATTCTGTCAGTGGTTGTCTTGGTTTAAGTCTCAACAGATTTTGTGGGTGATCATCATTAGTAGTGAAGTCCTCATTTTATTTTATTTTTTAAAAAATTATTTATTTTAATTGGAGGCTAATTACTTTACAATATTGTAGTGATTTTTGCCATACATTGACATGCATCAACCATGGGTGTACATGTATTACCCATCCTGGACCCCACTCCCACCTCCCTCCCCATGCCATCCCTCAGGGTCATCCCAGTGCAGCAGCCCTGAGCAGCCTGTCTCATGCATCAAACTTTGGCGATCTGTTTCACATATGATAATATACGAGTTTCAATGTTATTCTCTTAAATCATCCCACCCTCGCCTTCTCCCACAGAGTCTGAAAGACTGTTCTTTACATTTGTGTCTCTTTTGCTGTCTCACATATAGGGTCATCATTACCATCTTTCTAAATTCCATATATATATGTATTAGTATACTGTATTGGTGTTTTTCTTTCTGACTTACTTCACTCTGTATAATAGGCTCCAGTTTCATCCACCTCATTAGAACTGATTCAAATGCATTTTTTTTTAATGGCTGAGTAATACTCCATTGTGTATACGTACCACAGCTTTCTTATCCATTTGTCTGCCGATGGACATCTAGGTTGCTTCCATGTCCTGGCTGTGGTAAACAGTGCTGCGATGAACATTGGGGTACACATGTCTCTTTCAATTCTGGTTTCCTTGGTGTGTATGCCCAGCAGTGGGATTGCTGGGTTGGATGGCAGTTTTAATTCGTTTTTTAAGGAATCTCCACACTGTTTAAAGTCCTTCTTTTAGAGTGTAGAGGTTGAAGAAAAATTAGACACATTGTACTCATTATTACTGATGATTCAACTTTACACCATGAGAATACATTCAAAGTTATTGTGCATCTTCACCAGAGGGCTGAAGAGTAATCAGACATGTATTATAAATGCCTGAAAGTGAATTTTTTCTTCAGCGTAAAGAGTTAATAATAAACGGTCATCTGTGCCACTTTACTCATCCTATGGGATCTAGTTTATAGTTATGTATGCATTTTTTTAAGGCAAGTTGTCTCAAGTTACCTTCAAGGCTACTCTCTCCTCTCACTGCATAATTTTCTCAGTCTTTTCCTAATCCATGCCTTCTACTTCCTTCAAGTCACGTTGTTTTCAATAAAGGCTGATTGTTCTTGGAGATACTATCAGTGTTGCTTCTTTTAAGATGGCTGTGCTGTATACGGCTTAGCTCTCATCTGCAGAGCTGTTGTCATGTTCTCTGGCATTTGCCAGCATGTGGCTTTTGTCTGTTATTTTTTCAAGTCTTCCCCACCAAAGCACTTACATATTGTTTAGCGCATACTAAGGTTTAGTCATTTCTTGTGGAAGGAGAAAGAAGGGAAAGAAATGAGAAAGCAAAGAGGAAGTGAACTAGCACTGCTTTATACTTTTCTACTAATCTAGGTTACAGTTTTTATATTTACTGAATGATGAACATCAATTTTGTTGCAAATTATGGTGTCTGTTATTAATATGATTCTAGCCTATCATGGTGTCTTTATTATGCCATAGTGAACTTTCTTGGTTTGATACCTTACCAATATGTACCTTTTAGGTATGTATCTTAATAAGGCAACATGCCATGAAGGTTTACAAGTTTAATATCCTCATGGTGAAGCAGGTAAGTAAGCATTTCAACAGGCTCTTTATTTAAGAGCAAGGAATTCAGCACACATTTCTAACTTCTGAGACTCTTGTTGAGTCTTGAGATGTATCTTGAGATGACACATTAATTCTTAAAATAAGATTTATTTTTTAAAATCTTGAAATAAGGTTTTTCTTTGGGTGTTTTCTCCTTTTGTTTGAGGCTTTAACTTGCTGAAGAATCATTTTTAAAACACCAGCAGACAGTTGAAAACACACCTCTGAAGCCTTGTGAAATTGGTTTGATTTTTTAGGAATAAACACTAGATCCAGGGAGGAGAAACACAGACAAAGAGAAAGGACTGTTCCTTCAAAGTGAAGGGTTATTTTCTCAACAGTCTTGCAGTAGGTCCTGTGTTTTGAATTTTTTTCTCTTTTTTATGTAAAATACTAAATCTTGGTATTGAAAAGGAAAAGGGCAGCAGAAATTGAGAAGAAGTTTAGTCCTTATGGTTCCTCTCTTGATGACATGGATTAATCTTCACTTAATGAGCAAACTTCCCCCTTCTCCTCATCCAAGCTCAATGGGCAAGACACCAAAGACAGAGCAGTCTTGGGCCAAGATTGCTCCAAGAGGCAGATAAACCCATACAAGTTAATCAAAACCACACTTAAAAATTTGTTGGTTAGTCGCTAAGTGGTGTCTGACTCTTGAAATTTCATGGACTGTAGCCTGCCAGGCTTCTCTGTCCATGGGGTTTCCCAAGCAAGAATACTGGAGTTGGTTGCCATTTCCTTCTCTATGGGATCTTCCTGACCCAGGGATTGAACCTGTGTCTCCTGCCTTGGCAGGTGGATTCTTTACCACCAACCCACCAGGAATGCATGACAATTAAACTGAATGCTGAGAAGTCTATATAAATATTAGAATTAGTTTTACACAGACAAATCAAATTTTGCATATATTCTTCCCTGTGTTAGCTATCCAATAACCCTAATCACCATTAATATTGACAACATGAGCTAAATCTGTGTATATTTTAGTTCTCATTTTACTCACATTCTCTCTTTTGAATGCCTCTCACTTCAGATGGTGAATGATACTTTTGTAATTACTGCAATCATGTCTGGTATCAACATCTACAGATGTCTGTTAACATCTCAACAGTTACTTTTTTTTTTTTTTAATAAAGGAGAATAAAATAGGACCGAAGAAGGGCTTGAAAGAGTGAGGGCTTTGGTGATAAGGCAACCTACTTTTCCTGTTCAGTCCCTCTTGCAACTGAGGAGAGTCAAGTGATTTTGGAAATCAAACACCTTCACTTTGAATTTCATCTCTGATGTTAACTAGCTGGACTGATTATGCTTACCACTCTGATCCTCAGTTAGAGATAGTTTGAAAAAGGTTCTGTTCCTATCAGGGGCTTAGTAAGCATTAGTTCTTTTGGGACACCCACATTTTGATCATATTTTTTCAACTAAATAATCTTTATTGAGCAGCCACCATATCCAAGGCATTCTTGCTAACACACTAGAGATATAAAGATATATATGATATGGTCCTACCCTCAAGCTGCTCCATGTTTATTGGGAAAGCTTTGGACTATAACTGACTTAAGACAGATAACCAACAAAGACCTACCATATAGCAAAGGGAACTATATTCAACAGCTTGTAATAACCTATAAGGGAAAATAATCTGAAAAAAATATATATATATATATAGTTGTTTTATATATATAACTGTTTCTCTGTGCTTTACACATGAAACTTACATGATATTGTAAATCAACTATTTGTTATTATTATTGTTTAGTCACTAAGTCGTGTCTAACTCTTTATGACCCCATAGACTGTAGCCAGCCAGGTTCCTCTGTCCATGGGATTCTTTGGGCAAGAATACTGGAATGGGTTGCCATTTCCTTCTCCAGGGGATCTTCCTGACCCAGGGATTGAACCTGCCTCTCCTGCACTGATGGGAGAATTCTTTACCTCAGCGCCACCAGCTGCTGCTGCTGCGAAGTCACTTCAGTCGTGTCCGACTCTGTGACCCCATAGACATCAGCCACCAGAGAAGCCCTCAAATCAACTATCCTTCAGTAGAAATTTTTAAAATATATTTTAAAAAAAACCTAAATGGTAAGAAACTATGTCCTCTGTTTGGAAAATGGCAACATGAGGAGGACTATGATGATTAAAATCAGCAGTTTCACATGTAATGCACTGAAGATGGTAAGAATCCATAGAGACTATAGCAAGCAGACTCTACTTGAATGGAGCTCCTTATAGTTTCCTTATTCTTCTGTCTGAATTATTACTACCACTAGACATGTTTGGTTGTGAAATTTGTGCAATTTGATTCATAGACAATTATGGATCAATCTATGACCCTATCATCATCTTTCTTCAGTGTGACTCTCTTTTCCTTGCTTGAACTGATGTTAAAAAGAAATAAAATATTTCCTTCTCTATTATTTCAGCTGAAGGAATAAGAAATTGGATGAATTTTCCACAATAAGCAGAGTAAAAAACAGCAGGGTAGTTTAAAATTCTCTCAATAATTAATGATATTCTTCTCCATGATTTCATCCCTTACCCTGTTCACTGCTGTGGTTCTGACTTAATATTGGTATTTTTCATGTGGTAGACTCCCCCAGTATCAGGAATCCTGACCAATCCAAAAGGGGCATCTATAGTTCTCTAACACTGTCTTATTTTGGTTCTCTTAAATAAAAAGATACCTATATACCACTCTTTGAGCTAGAATGCAGTTTTTCATATTGCTCTTTACTAATATGGGGCTTCAAAGGTCCCTCAATAGTGAAAAATCAGTCTGCCAATTCAGGAGTCATGGGTTCAATCCCTGGGTCAGGAAGATCCCCTGGAGAAGGAAATGGCAACTCACTCCAGTGTTCTTGCTTGGGAAACCCCATGTACAGAGAAGCCTGGTGGGCTATAGTCCTTGGGGTTGCAAACAGTCAGACATGACTGAGTGAGCATGCATACACACACATTTGTCAATACAATTATCTACTTTTGGGAGCTGATGATCTTCTTGGGGCCATATCAGAAACAGGTAGTTCTACATCCTATCTCTGGAGTAGACTGAACTAGATGCCCAGAAAGAGCCAGTAAGTGTGAGATACCAGACACAGACACATGCTCCTTGAAAGAAAAGCTATGACAAACTTAGACAGCATATTAAAAAACAGAGACACTACTTTACCGACAAAGGTCCATATAGTCAAAGCTATAGTTTTTCCAGTAGTCATGTATGAATGTGACAGTTGGACTATAAAGAAAGCTAAGTGCCAATAATTTATGCTTTTGAACTGTGGTGTTGGAGAATATTCTTGAGAGTCCCTTGGACTGCAAGGAATTCAAACTTGTCAATCCTGAATATTCATTGGAATGACTGATTCTGAAACTGAAGCTCCAATATTCTGGCCACCTGATGCGAAGAACTGATGCACTGGAAAAGACCCTGATGCCAGGAAATACTGAAGGCAAGAGAAGGGGATGACAGAGGATGAGATGCTTGGATGGCATCACTGACTTGAAGGACATGAGTTTGAGTAAGCTCCAGGAGTTGGTGATGGACAGGGAAGCCTGGCATGCTGCAGTCCATGGGGTCGCAGAGAGTTATATATGACTGAGTGACTGAATTGACTGACCAGACATAGGACTTTTGTTTTCCTAATAACTTGTCTTCAAATAGCTAGTATTTGTCCACATTAAATGTGAGGCTGACTTAGGAGGGGATATGTATTTTTTTTTTCTGGATTCAAGTCAGAGATGGAATTAAGTTAATACATTTCCCTGGTAAATGACCTGGAAGATGTCTCCATGCTTCTTGCTGCTCTCTGGCTCCTGGATGATGTAGACATTCATAAGAACAGTTGCCCAGAGGATATACAGTGAGAGAAGGAACTAGGGAAAGTCTAGTCAGTTGACACCTTGACCCAGTATCTGTATATAAAATCCCAACCTCTAATCTTAAGCAAGGAAGTGTCCCCAAATTGTAAAACTTTAAGAAAAATGGACTTGTTTTCAAATAGCATTAATAAGACTTTGATTTTGTATCATTGTTATCATATTATTTTGAAAATCTTGGCTTTTAAAGTGTAGTTTTGTTTATATACTGCAGTGGAAATCAAAATAACAACAAAAATAAATAAAACAAATGATAAAAGCCTCTCTTATTCTCCTAGAGTACAAAATGTAAAGAAAAATTGAATATAAGGGTAATACAACCTTAGAGGTATCTCTTGCTAAGAGCCAAGAAGTTGGTTCTTCCTTCTCTGTGTTCTTCACATGCAAGTTTTATCCATGGACTTTTATCAGAAAAGAGGCAAAACCTTCTCCTAAAAATAAAAGAGAAGCCCCTCACAAACACTGCCAAATAATCTGGTGATGTCAGCCTGGTTTTGGACTCTTTAAGAAGTTCATGGCATTTGTATTAGATGGAGTTCTCTAGAGAATCAGAACTAGGAGGATGTGTAGATATGTGAAAAGGGATTTATTTATTTTACAGAATTGGCTTGTGCAATTGTGGAGGAGGGTGAGTCCAAAATCTCCAGGATGGACTGACAAGCTACAGACACAGAGAAGATCTTCTACTGTGGTTTGAATCTGAAAGCCTATCAGACTGAAGACCCAAAGAAGAGCTGATGCTGCAGCTGAAATCTAAAGGCTGTCTCCTGGCAGAATTATCTTTTGCTCAAAAGAGGTCAGTCTTCGGTTTTATTGAGGCTGTCAACTGATTGGATGAGGCCCACCTACACCATGGAGAACAACTGTTTTACTCAAGGTCCACCAATTTAAATATTCATCTTATTCAAAAAAACCCTCATAGAAACATCCGAAATAGTATTGGAGCGCATATCTATGCACTGTGACCCAGTCAAAATGACACATAAAAGTAATTATCACACCATTTGAGCCAGTTTTTCAACTTCTAAACAAATATGCTAAGAATATAATGTATCCTAAGAATGTATTGTAATCAGAGATATGGTTAGGGAATTACATATAAGAAATATTATTTGTAATAGATGAAGCTTGAGATATCTTAAATTCCAAATGATACATGTATGAGTACATAATATATTGAAGATCTAATAAATGGACTATTATTCAAGTAATAAATAGTTTTTTCTAAAAATTATTTAGCATCATAGAAGTTACTCATAATGTTATGCTAAATGAAAAACTAATAACAATTTTACAATTCTTTTCCCTCTTCCCTTTCTCTCCTTCTCATTTTGTTTCCCTACTGATCTTTCTCTGTTTCTCTCTCAGAAATATTTCAAAATGTTTACAGTATTTTCTTTTCATAATTTTCCATGTTTATTGTAGAAGTAAACATTTTTAATATGAGCATGTGTTAAGTTTATCATCAGGAAAAGTGAAGAGACTTGGTTAAGTTTTTGTGTCTGTATTTATCAACTTGCCTTTATCCTGACAGGGAACACAAAATCTCTTTAGGGGAAAAAAACAAAACAGAGCATTTACTGCCGTGTCAGTTCCTCACCATGGAACATGAAGGAATAAATGTACTGCGAATGCAAAGGTTGCACCACAGGAGTGGAATCTGGATATTATGAGATGCAAAACTCATATAGGGTGACTGGCAAATCTGTTGCCATTTTCTGGGGGCAGAGAGAAGGAAAGAGAGAGAGAAAGAGAGAGACCTTTGCTGCTCTGAAATGTAAAAAAAATTTTTATGGGATGAGAAAAGGAAGGTCTCCAGATTTTTATTACCAATAGAATGTAAGCAAAAAACTCTGAAAAAAATAAAATTTTAAATCTCCCCAGAGCAATTTTCTATCTCTAATTTATAAGGCATGTTCATTATTTAATCATTTAACCCAGGTTGTCAGTAACATTGCCAAGAAAGCCCTGACAGTGCAAAAACATAAAATATTCACAAAGCATTTTTTTTTTCCCCAACAGACTTTCACTTAGGACCTTTTGGGAGTGACTAATACTAGTCTTGCTCCCCTACTGTAAACAACCAGGAAACTGGACAAAATATAAAATACATATTTAGGCACTGGACAATAGAAAATATAGAACTGTGATACAAAAGGGAAGGGAAACTGATGAGGTAAATTCCCCAATTATTTCAGCTTTTCTCACAGAAGAATTTTCTGCAACAGCAGACAGGAAGGGAACTCAAGCAAAGCATAATACTCACAACTGAGGGACAAGATATAAATCGAAATTCAGGGAGACAGAGACAGCTTAAATTCGAAGGGCTGAACGCCAGAGATGACATAGCTTTAAAGAAAGAGAGCTCCAAAAACTTGCATTATGTAGATAACTAATGAGAATCTACTGTATAGCACAGGGACTCTACTCAGTGCTCTGTGATGACCTAAATGGGAAGGGAATCCCCAAATGAGGCTATATAGGTGTACATATAGCTGATTCACTTTACTGCACAGCAGAAAATGACACAATATTATATAGCAACTATACTCCATAAAATTTTTTTTAGAATCCTCTTTACCTGAATTTTAAACTGAGCTTGCATAGAGGCCAGGAGACAAATGACTAGTACTAAAGAAAAAAAAATCACAACTTTCAAAGCACTTAGGGAATCCTGTTAATGGTGGTTGAGGTACAAGGCTTTGTCGATGAATTGTCATAATCAGCTCCGTTTAACCAAAAAAAAAAAAAAAATCAGTCCCTGGAAAGAGTTCTTCTAGAGTGATGGTGTAAGGATCTCTTAAAATGTGCTCCTTCCTGAAAACAATCAGCAACATTTTCCAAAATGCTGGAAATGAACCCAAATTTGCAATAATCTGAGGGACATTCATTCAAGAAAAACACATGTTTCTTGGCAAAAAAAGTTGGTTTTGTGGTGTCTCAACTTACCTGTTCACATTTGCTTCTCATTTCAGCAGTGGCCTTAAAACCAATGGCTCATTGTAGTTCTGATTTACATTTTTCTAATAATTAGTGATCTTGAGCACATTTTCATATGCCTCTTGGTCTTCTTTGGAGAAATGTTTATTTAGGCCTTCCACCCACTTACACCACAGAGAACACTACTCACTGCTCTGTGGTCACCTAAATGGGAAGGGAATCTAAAAAAAGGGGATATATGTATCTATATAGTTGACTCACTTTGCTGTACAGCAGAAGCTAACAGAACATTGTGAAGCAACTGAACTCCAATTAATTTTTTTTAATTGGCCATAATAAGAAGTTCAACAAAGCATTGTCTGGTAGGGGGTCAATGATATTTCACAAATATATAACAATGATAAAAGAAAAGGCTCTCAAACAGTAACCATAAAAACCAGTAAATTAGCAGTCATGGGAAGGGGCAGAATAGTTTGAATCTCCCAAAAAACTCATCACCATAGGTTTTTTAATATTTAACCTGTCTGGGTATTATCTGGCAATTCTTTTTTTTCCCCTCAAATATCATTCATTTATTCATTACAAATCATACAAGCAGAGAATTTTAATTTAACCAAAGATTCTAATACATATTTTATTGGAATATATCTGGTTACTGAAAATATATATTATACACTACCATAATACTTTACTATATTAATTTATTTAATACTCACAGAAAATTTATGAGGTACACACATATTATTATTATACACATTTTCTAGTTAGAAAAATAGAGTCCCAGATACAGGTGAAGTTTCCTCTGACCACATGGTCCAATCATATTTTTCTTACCCTTATTTTGGAAGCCATCACTAACATGAATTCTATATATATTCATCCATTCACTTGATACTTTCTACATTCATACATCTATCCAAAACCAGTATAAAATAGTGTGTTGTGTGTTTTAAATGTATATAAATACTATCAGACTATCTCAAGTTAGTGATTTAGCACTTTTTTTTTTTTTTTTGATGAGAAGATGTGAGAGTCTGGGCTTAATGAAATAAGTCATAGAGTCATTCCTTTATTATGCACCTTGAGTGTCTAGGGCTCGTAACCTGCTTTTCTCTATCCTGAATCCCCTCAGGCTGCACTTTTGGGGGTGGCTGCAGAGATAGATGGCTCAATGGCCACAATATCTTCTGTTTACTGATATGGCAGGTAACAGTGTTCAATGCAGGAGACACAGGAAATGCAGCTTCAGTCCCTGGGTTCCCCAGGGACTAAGATTCCCCAGAGAAGGAAATGGTAAGCCATTCCAGTATTCTTGCCTGGGAAATCCCAGGGACAGAGGAGCCTGGTAGGCGACAGTTCCTAGGGTCACAAAGAATCGGACACAACAAAGCCACTAAGCAAGCACAGTGTTCATACAAGTCTGAGGTGGGACCTAAGATTCTGCATTTCTAGGGTGGATGATGGCGACGGTGCTGCTCCACAGATCACACTTCAAGTAGTAAAGCTCCAGGCAACATGTGAGCAGGCTCTATATATCATGGAAGGCTCCCTGTAAGAGGAGTTTAGGCCAGGTTTTAAAGGAAGAATGGCCATGTTTTGTTTACTTTTTAAGTTTTTAAAAAATCTTTTTTTTTATAGTGGAGAAAAATTGATTAAAATGTTGTGTTAGTTTCAGATGTACAGCAAAGATATTCAGTTATATATACACATGTATCTATTCTTTTTCAAATTTTTTTCCCATTTATGTTACATAGAATAATATGCAGAGTTGCCTGTGCTAACAGCTGATCCTTGTTGGATATCAATTTTAAGTATAAAAGTGTGTATATGTCAATCTCAGACTCAGAATTTATCACTGCCACCTACCTTTCCTCTTTGGTAACCATAAGTCTGTTTTCTAAGTCTATGAGTCTGTCTCTGTCTTGTAAATAAGTTCATTTGCATCATTTTTAAAGTTTTCCCATAGAAGTGATATTATGTGATGTTTATCTTTCAGTTCAGTTCAGTTCAGTTCAGTCGTTCAGTCGTGTCCGACTCTTTGTGACCCCATGGACTGCAGCACGCCAGGCCCCCCTGTCCATCACCAACTCCCATAATTTATTCAAACTCATGTCCATTGAGTTGGTGATGCCATTTAACCATCTCATCCTCTGTCATCCCCTTCTCCTCCTGCCTTGAATTTTTCCCAGCATCAGGGTCTTTTCAAATGAGTCAAGTATTCACATCAGGTGGCCAAAGTATTGGAGTTTGAGCTTCAGTATCAGTCCTTCCAATGAATATTCAAGACGGATTTCCTTTAGGACGGACTGGTTGGATCTCCTTGCAGTCCAAGTCCACAGTTCAAAAGCATTAACTCTTCAGTGCTCAGCTTTCTTTATCGTCCAACTCTCACATCCATACATGACTACTGGAAAAACCATACCTTAACTAGATGGACCTTTGTTGGCAAAGTAATGCCTCTGCTTTTAAATATGCTATCTAGGTTGGTCATAACTTTTCTTCCAAGGAGTAACCATCTTCTGATTTCATCTGCAGTGATTTTGGAGCCCCCAAAAATAGTCTGTCACTGTTTCCACTGTTTCCCCATCTATTTGCTATGAAGTGATGGGACCAAATGCCATGATCTTAGCTTTCTGAATGTTGAGCTTTAAGCCAACTTTTTCACTCTCCTCTTTCACCTTCATCAAGAGGCTTTTTAGTTCTTCATTTTCGGCCATAAATGTACTGTCCTCTGTATATCTGAGGTTATTGATATTTCTCCCGGCAATCTTGATTCCGGCTTCTTCCAGGCCAGCGTTTCTCATGATTGTACTCTGCATATAAGTTAAATAAGCAGGGTGACAATATACAGCCTTAACATACTCCTTTCCCTATTTGGAACCAGTCTGTTGTTCCATGTCCAGTTCTAACTGTTGCTTCCTGACCTCCATACAGATTTCTCAAGAGGCAGGTCAGGTGGTCTGGTATTCCCATCTCTTTCAGAATTCTCCACAGTTTGTGGTGATCCACATAGTCAAAGGCTTTGTCATAGTCAATAAAGCAGAAATAGATGTTTTTCTGGAACTCTCTTGCTTTTTCGATGATCCAGTGGGTGTTGGCAATTTGATCTCTGGTTCCTCTGCCTTTTCTAAAACCAGCTTGAACATCTGAAAGTTCATGGTTTACGTAATATTAAAGCCTGGCTTGGAGAATTTTGAGCATTACTTTACTAGTATGCGAGATAAGTGCAATTGCGCGGTAGTTTGAGCATTCCTTGGCATTGCCCTTCTTTGAGACTGGAATGAAAACTGATCTTTTCCAGTCCTGTGGCCACTGCTGAGTTTTCCAAATTTGCTGGAATATTGAATGAGCACTTTCACAGCATCATCTTTTAGGATTGGAAACAGATCGACTGGAATTCCATCATCACCACTAGCTTTGTTTGTAGTGATGCTTCCTAAGGCCCACTTGACTTCACATTCCAGGATGTCTGGCTCTAGGTGAGTGATCATACCATCAGGATTATCTGGGTTGTGAAGATCTTTTTTGTATAGTTCTTCTGTGTATTCTTGCCACCTCCTCTTAGTATCTTCTGCTTCTGTTAGGTCCATACAATTTCTGTCATTTATTGAGCCCATCTTTGACTGAAACATTCCTTTGGTATCTCTAATTTTCTTGAAGAGATCTCTAGTCTTTCCCATTCTATTGTTTTCCTCTATTTCTTTGCACTGATCACTGAGGAAGGCTTTCTTATCCCTCCTTGCTGTTCTGTGGAACTCTGCATTCAAATGGGTATATCTTTCCTTTTCTCCTTTGCTTTTCACTTCTCTTCTTTTCACAGCTATTTGTAAGGCCTCCTCAGACAGCCATTTTAGTTTTTGCATTTCTTTTTCTTGGGCATGATCTTGATCCCTGTCTCCTGTACAACGTCACGAACCTCCTTCCATAGTTCATCAGGCACTCTGTCTATCAGATCTAATCCCTTGAATCTATTTCTCATTTCCATTGTATAATCATAGTGGATTTGATTTAGGTCATACCTGAATGATCTAGTGGTTTTCCCTACTTTCTTCAATTTCAGTCTGATATGGGAATAAGGAGTTCATGATCTGAGCCATAGTCAGCTCCCAGTCTTATTTTTGCTGACTGTATAGAGCTTCTCCGTCTTTGGTTGCAAAGAATATAATCAATCTGATTTTGGTGTTGACCATCTGGTGATGTCCATGTGTAGAGTCTTCTCTTGTGTTGTTGGAAGAGGGTGTTTGCTATGACCAGTGAGTTCTCTTGGCAAAACTCTATTGGCCTTTGCCCTGCTTTATTCTGTACTCCAAGGCTAAATTTGCCTGTTACTCCAGGTGTTTCTTGACTTCCTGCTTTTGCACTTTAGTCCCCTATAATGAAAAGGACATCTTTTTTGGATGTTAGTTCTAGAAGGTCTTGTAAGTCTTCATGGAACCATTCAACATTAGCTTCTTCAGCATTACTGGTCAGGTCATAGACTTGGATTACTGTGATATTGAATGATTTGCCTTAGAAATGGACAGAGACCATTCTGTCATTATTGAGATCACAGCCAAGTACTACATTTCAGACTCTTCTGTTGACTATGATGGCTACTCCATTTCTTCTAAGGGATTCTTGCCCACAGTAGTAGATATAATAGTCATCTGAGTTAATCACCCATTCCAGTCCATCTTAGTTCACTGATTCCTAGAATGTTGATGTTCACTTTTGCCATCTCCTGTTTGACCACTTCCAATTTACCTTGATTCATGGACCTAACATTCTAGGTTCCTATGCAATATTGCTCTTTACAGCATCAGAATTTCCTTCTATCACCAGTCACATCTACAGCTGGGTTTTGGTTTTGCTTTGGCTCCATCTCTTCATTCTTTCTGCAGTTATTTCTCCATTGATCTCTAGTGGCATACTGGGTACCTACCAGCCTTGGCAGTTCATCTTTCAGTGTCTTATGTTTTGGCCTTTTCATACTGTTCATGGGGTTCTCAAGGCAAGAATACTGAAGTGGTTTGCCATTCCCTTCTCCAGTGGACCACATTCTGTCAGACCTCCCCACCATGACCCGTCCGTCTTGGGTGGCCCTACATGGCATGGCTCATAGTTTCATTGAGTTAGACAAGGCTGTGGTCCATGTGATCAGTTTGGTTAGTTTTCTGTGATTGTGGTTTAGTCTGTCTGCCCTCTGAAGGAGAAGGGTAAGAGGACTATGGAAACTTCCTGATGGGAGAAACTGACTGAGGCGGAAACTGGGTCTTGTTGTGATGGGCTGGGCCATGCTCAGTAAATCTTTAATCTAATTTTCTCTTGAT
Organism: Bos grunniens; assembly: GCF_055505025.1. Taxonomy (NCBI): domain Eukaryota; kingdom Metazoa; phylum Chordata; class Mammalia; order Artiodactyla; family Bovidae; genus Bos; species Bos grunniens. The sequence continues at coordinate 55,957,738 of NC_141180.1, forward strand.
GGATGTAGCTGTGTTCCCTCCCTCCTATTTACCTGGGGCCAAACTGTGGTGGAGGTAATGAAGATAATGATGACCTCCTCATTGTACTGCTCAACTCACTGCCTGCAACCCTGCAGCAGGCCACCACCGACCCACACCTCCACTCGAGACTCCTGGACACTCCCAAGCTAGTCTGGGTCATTCTCTTGTGGAGTCACTGCTCCTTTCTCCTGGGTCCTGGTGCACATAAGGTTCTGTTTGTACCCTCCAAGAGTCTATTACTCAGTCTTGTGTAAGTTCTGGCAGCTGTATGGTGGGGTTAATGGTGACCTCCTCCAAGAGGACTTATGCCATACCCACGTCTGCTGTAGCCAGAGCCCCTGTCCCTGTGGCAGTTCACTGCTGACCTGTACCTCCACGGGAGATGCTCAAACACAGTTCTGTCTCAATCTCTGTGGCGTCTCTGGGTCCTGGTGCACACAAGGTTTGTTTGAGCCCTCAGAGCATCTCTGGCGGGGATGGGGTTTGATTCTAAACACAAATTCGCCCCTCCTGCCTTCTTGCTAGGGCTTCTCCTTTGCCCCTGGGTGTGGGGTATCTCCTCACAGCTGCTCCAGGGCTGTGCAGCTGCCGCTCCAGCGCCTACCATCTTGCTAGTGTTTCTCTGACCTTGGACATGGTGTATCTCCTCACAGCTTCTCCAGCATCACACAGCCACCACTCCAGCACTGCACAGCTGCTTTGTCTGTCTAAATTACTTCACTTAGTATGATAATCTCCACATCCATCCATGTTGCTTCAAATGAACATAGGGTTTCTTTCTTTTTTTTTTCCCACCAGAGCAGACATTCCAGGAGAAGAAATGAGATGACAAAAAGGTAGAAAAGTAAAGCAGATACAATCAAATGATACACTAGCTGGCTCAGCCCTACCAGAGAGCTGGAGACCTGGCAGAAAAGATAAATAAATGGCAAATCAAGGCAATTTAGTGGCCCTCTTATGATGTCTGGATGTGTCAGACTCAGTCACCCACTTGAAGACTGTGTTTTCTGGAGCACTGCTGGTCTGAGAATCAAGCATCAGTATCTGGCTCTTCTTAGTATGGTAAAGCTCAAAATTCTCCAAGCCAGGCTTCAGCAATATGTGAACCATGAACTTCCTGATGTTCAAGCTGGTTTTAGAAGATGCAGAGGAACCAGAGATCAAATTGCCAACATCTGCTGGATCATGGAAAAAGCAAGAGAGTTCCAGAAAAACATCTATTTCTGCTTTATTGACTATGTCAAAGCCTTTGACTGTGTGGATCACAATAAACTGTGGGAAATTCTGAAAGAGATGGGAATACCAGACCACCTGACCTGACCTGCCTCTTGAGAAATCTGTATGCAGGTCAGGAAGCAACAATTAGAACTGGACATGGAACAACAGACTGGTTCCATATAGGGAAAGGAGTACGTCAAGGCTGTATATTGACACTCTGCTTATTTAACTTATATGCAGAGTACATCATGAGAAACGCTGGACTGGAAGAAACACAAGCTGGAATCAAGATTGCCAGGAGAAATATCAATAACCTCAGACATGCAGATGACACCACCCTTATAGCAGAAAGTGAAGAAGAATTAAAGAACCTCTTGATGAAAGTGAAAGTGGAAAGTGAAAAAGTTGGCTTAAAGCTCAATATTCAGAAAACGAAGATCATGGCATCCGGTCCCATCACTTCATGGGAAATAGATGGGGAAACAGTGGAAACAGTGTCAGACTTTATTTTTCTGGGCTCCAAAATCACTGCAGATGGTGACTGCAGCCATGAAATTAAAAGACGCTTACTTCTTGGAAGGAAAGTTATGTCCAACCTAGATAGTATATTCAAAAGCAGAGACATCACTTTGCCAACAAAGGTCCGTCTAGTCAAGGCTATGGTTTTTCCTGTGGTCATGTATGGATATGAGAGTTGGACTGTGAAGAAGGCTGAGCACCAAAGAATTGATGCTTTTGAACTGTGGTGTTGGAGAAGACTCTTGAGAGTCCCTTGGACTGCAAGGAGATCCAACCAGTCCATTCTGAAGGAGATCAGCCCTGGGATTTCTTTGGAAGGAATGATGCTGAAGCTGAAACTCTAGTATTTTGGTCACCTCATGCAAAGAGTTGACTCACTGGAAAAGACTCTGATGCTGGGAGGGATTGGGGGCAGGAGGAGAAGGGGACGACAGAGGATGAGATGGCTGGATGGCATCACTGAATCGATGGACGTGAGTCTGAGTGAACTCCGGGAGTTGGTGATGGACAGGGAGGCCTGGCATGCTGCGATTCATGGGGTCGCAAAGAGTCGGACATGACTGAGCGACTGAACTGAACTGAAGTATACTCTTAGATACTCTTCTAAGTATCTCTTCTTAGAAGAGAAAATTCTGAGATTATACTTTTACTTCTTTAACTTAATTTTTAAAATACTAATCTTTCTTTTCTCAGTGTGGAGTACATGCTTTCTGCTCTTTTAAAAATGGTTTTATACTACCAAGTATGTGTCTTCAAAAAAGTGGCAAATGTCATACCTTTTCCCTCTCCCTTTCAAATGATGATTTCCAATTCTGATTACTCATGGAGGGGGGGTGGGTGGCTGCTTACGACTATCATTACCCTACCCTCATCTTTAAATATTTTGATATATTAGCCTGAGGTGGGGCCTGAGAAGAAATATTTTTGAAAAGCTGTACAAGTGATTTGAATGGGCAGCCATTGCTCTCCGATCATTATCTGACCTGACTCTGCCTCCACTGGGTCACAGAGCAGGGTCTACACTGGGTTTTCTAGGGCTATTTGGTAATAAGAGGGAGTCTAAAGAGTCAGAGGCTGGGACACTTTCACAAATTCTTGATAGAGTACTACCTATTTCAGTAAAACATGTTAGGGATTATATAGCAATGGTCAATAGTTGTTCCTGTAAGCCAAACATATTCCTATTACTCAGAATGGATATTAGCTCAAGAAACTCACCCTTGTAATTTCTCAAGATGGACATTTATAGTTTATGGAAAATGCCCATAAAATAAATGGATCTAAATTTTTGGAGGAGAAGAGGATTCCCCTTTTAAAAAATTGGATGAGATGTTTTGAATACATTTGGAAAGGAATTCATCCTTAATAGTCATGAGAGTTTGGCAAGAATCAGAGAAGTCTGAAAATCAGTGTGAATCACAATAGTCTTCGTGAACGCAAAAGGATCCCATTGGGGATTTTATTTGCATAGTTTATTTTAAAAATTCATTTATTTTCCTCCTTTTTACTTTTGAAGTATTTGTGGTTGTTGTTCATTTGCTCTGTTGTGTCTCATTCTTTGCGATCCTATAGACTTGAGCACTCCAGGCTTCCCTGTCCTTCACCATCTCCCAGAGCTTGATCAAAATCATGTCCTTTCAGCAGGTGATGCCATCCAAACATCTCATCCTCTGTCATCCCCTTCTCCTCTTGCCTTCAATCTTTCCCAGCAGCAGGGTCTTTTCTAATGAGTCAGGTCTTCATGTTAGGTGGCCAAAGTATTGGAGCTTCAGCTCCATTGAGTCCTTCCAATGAATATTCAGGATTGATTTCCTTTAAGTTTGACTGGTTTGATCTCTTTGGAGTCCAAGGGACTCTCAAGAGTCTTCTCCAACACCACAGTTCAAAAGCATCAGTTCTTTGGTGCTCAGCCTTCTTCATGGTCAACTCTCACATCCATACATGATTACAGGAAAAACCATAGCTTGACTATATGGACCTTTGTTGGCAAAGTAAGGTCTCACTTTTTAATAACTTGTCTAGCTTTGTCATAGCTTTTCTTCCAAGGAGCAAGCATCTTTTAATTTCATGGCTGCAGTCATAATCTGCATTGATTTTGGAGCCCAAGAAAATAAAATCTGTCACTGCTTCCATTGTTTCTCCACCTATATGCCAGGAAGTGATGGCACCAGTTGCCATGATCTTAGTTTTTTTAATGTTGAACTTTAAGCCAGCTTTTTCACTCTCCTCTTTCACCTTCATCAAGAGGCTCTTCAGTTCCTCTTCACTTTCTGCCTTAAGGGTAGTGTCATCTGTGAATCTGAGATTATTGACATTTCTCCCAGCAGTCTTGATTCCAGCTTGTGCATCATCCAACCTGGCATTTTGTATGATGTACTCTGCATATAAGTGAAATAAACAGGGTGACAATATATAGCCTTGACATACTCCTCTCCCAATTTGGACCCAGTCCATTGTTCCATGTCTGGTTCTAGTGGTTGGCTGCTTCTTGTGTGATACAGGTTTCTCAGGAGGCAGTTAAGGTGGTCTGGTATTCCCATCTCTTGAAGAATTTTCCACAGTTTGCTGTGATCCACACAGTCAAAAGCTTTAGTGTAGTCAATGAAGCAGAAGTAGATGTTTTTCTGGAATTCTCTTGCTTTTTCTATGACCCAACTCATGTTGGCAATTTGATTTCTGGTACCTCTACCTTTTCTAAATCCAGCTTGAACATCTGGAAGTTCTCAGTTCATGTACTGTTGAAACCTAGCTTGGAGAATATTGAGCATTACTTTGCTAGCATGTGAGATGAGTGTAATTGTGTGGTAGTTTAAGCATTCTTTGGTATTGCCTTTCTTTGGGATTGCAATGAAAACTGACCTTTTCCAATATGATTTCTGTGTGTTAGTCACTCAGTCATGTCCAACTCTGTGACTCCATGGACTGTAGCACACACTAGGCTCCTCTGTCCATGGAAGTTTCCAGGCAAGAATACTGGAGTGAGTTGCCATTTCCTTCTCCAGGGGATTATCCCAACCCAGGGATCGAACCTGGATCTCCGGCGTTGCAGGCAGATTCTTTACCATCTGAGCTGCATTGGAAGCCAATATGATTTACATATAATAAAATAGACACATCTTAAGAGTACAGTTCAAACAGTGTGACAAATATATACGTGTGTGTTTCATTGTCCCAGTTAAGACAAAGGACAGTTCTATATCACTCCAAAAAGTTCACATTTGTGGACCTGCAGTCATTGTCTCCCCAGCCCTCCCTTACGTAACTCCACTGGCCTGATTTCATATAAATGAAACATAAAATATGTATGCTTTTATTCTTTTATATAATTTTTTCCAATCTGAGATATAACTGGCATATAGCACTGCATACAGTATAATCACTTGATTACCTATATTGTAAAATGACTATCACAGTAAGTTTAGTTATCTTTGTGATGAGAACTCTTAGGAGCTACTCTCTTTACAACTTTCCTCTGTATCATACAGCAGTTATATTTATAGTCATCATGTTGTACGTTACATCTCCAGTATTTATCTTGTAACTAAGAGTTTCTAGTTGTTGCCGTTTTAACATATGTACATTTTTATATCTGACTTCATTCAGCATGATGTTGAGATTCATCCATATTATTGCTTGAATCAGCAGCTTTTAAAAAAATGAGTAGTATTATGCATGTACAAGGTTTTTTTTAATTCACTTCCTTGTTGATGAAAATTTTCGTTAATTCCAGTTTGGAACTATGAATAAAACTGTATGAAGATTTATTTATAATCTTTTGTGTGTATCTCTTCATGTAAATAATTAGAAGTGGAACTGTTGGGACACAGGATAAGTGGATCACATGGTAAACTTATAAGAAATAGTCAAATTTTCTAAAGTGGTTATAACATTTACTTCCTTTCTTTTTTTTTTTTGTTTGTTTGTTTGTTGTTGTTTTTTTAATTTTATTTTATTTTTAAACTTTACATAATTGTATTAGTTTTGCCAAATATCAAAATGAATCCGCCACAGGCATACATGTGTTCCCCATCCTGAACCCTCCTCCCTCCTCCCTCCCCACACCATCCCTCTGGGTCGTCCCAGTGCACCAGCCCCAAGCATCCAGTATCGCGCGTCGAACCTGGACTGGCAACTCGTTTCTTACATGATATTCTACATGTTTCAATGTCACTCTCCCAAATCTTCCCACCCTCTCCCTCTCCCACAGAGTCCATAAGACTGTTCTATACATCAGTGTCTCTTTTGCTGTCTCATACACCAGGTTATTGTTACCATCTTTCTAAATTCCATATATATGCGTTAGTATACTGTATTTCTGTTTTTCCTTCTGGCTTACTTCACTCTGTATAATAGGTTCCAGTTTCATCCACCTCATTAGAACTGATTCAAATGTATTCTTTTTAATGGCTGAGTAATACTCCATTGTGTATATGTACCACAGGTTTCTTATCCATTCATCTGCTGATGGACATCTAGGTTGCTTCCATGTCCTAGCTATTATAAACAGTGCTGTGATGAACATTGGGGTACACGTGTCTCTTTCCCTTCTGGTTTCCTCAGTGTGTATGCCCAGCAGTGGGATTGCTGGATCATAAGGCAGTTCTATTTCCAGTTTTTTAAGGAATCTCCACACTGTTCTCCATAGTGGCTGTACTAGTTTGCATTCCCACCAACAGTGTAAGAGGGTTCCCTTTTCTCCACACCCTCTCCAGCACTTATTATTTGTAGACTTTTGGATCGCGGCCATTCTGACTGGTGTGAAATGGTATCTCATAGTGGTTTTGATTTGCATTTCTCTGATAATGAGTGATGTTGAGCATGTTTTCATGTGTTTGTTAGCCATCTGTATGTCTTCTTTGGAGAAATGTCTATTTAGTTCTTTGGCCCATTTTTTGATTGGGTCATTTATTTTTCTGGAGTTGAGCTGTAGGAGTTGCTTGTATATTTTTGAGATTAGTTGTTTGTCAGTTGCTTCATTTGCTATTATTTTCTCCCATTCTGAAGGCTGTCTTTTCACCTTGCTAATAGTTTCCTTTGATGTGCAGAAGCTTTTAAGGTTAATTAGGTCCCATTTGTTTATTTTTGCTTTTATTTCCAATATTCTGGGAGGTGGGTCATAGAGGATCCTGCTGTGATGTATGTCAGAGAGTGTTTTGCCTATGTTCTCCTCGAGGAGTTTTATAGTTTCTGGTCTTACGTTTAGATCTTTAATCCATTTTGAGTTTATTTTTGTGTATGGTGTTAGAAAGTGGTCTAGTTTCATTCTTTTACACGTGGTTGACCAGATTTCCCAGCACCACTTGTTAAAGAGATTGTCTTTAATCCATTGTATATTCTTGCCTCCTTTGTCAAAGATAAGGTGTCCATATGTGCGTGGATTTATCTCTGGGCTTTCTATTTTATTCCATTGATCTATATATCTGTCTTTGTGCCAGTACCATACTGTCTTGATAACTGTGGCTTTGTAGTAGAGCCTGAAGTCAGGTAGGTTGATTCCTCCAGTTCCATTCTTCTTTCTCAAGATCGCTTTGGCTATTCGAGGTTTTTTGTTTTTCCATACAAATTGTGAAATTATTTGTTCCAGCTCTGTGAAGAATACTGTTGGTAGCTTGATAGGGATTGCGTTGAATCTATAAATTGCTTTGGGTAGTATACTCATTTTCACTATATTGATTCTTCCAATCCATGAACATGGTATATTTCTCCATCTATTAGTGTCCTCTTTGATTTCTTTCACCAGTGTTTTATAGTTTTTTATATATAGGTCTTTAGTTTCTTTAGGTAGATATATTCCTAAGTATTTTATTCTTTCCGTTGCAATGGTGAATGGAATTGTTTCCTTAATTTCTCTCTCTGTTTTCTCATTATTAGTGTATAGGAATGCAAGGGATTTCTGTGTGTTGATTTTATATCCTGCAACTTTACTATAGTCATTGATTAGTTCTAGTAATTTTCTGGTGGAGTCTTTAGGGTTTTCTATGTAGAGGATCATGTCATCTGCAAATAGTGAGAGTTTTACTTCTTCTTTTCCAATTTGGATTCCTTTTATTTCTTTTTCTGCTCTGATTGCTGTGGCCAAGACTTCCAAAACTATGTTGAATAGTAATGGTGAAAGTGGTCACCCTTGTCTTGTTCCTGACTTTAGAGGAAATGCTTTCAATTTTTCACCATTGAGGATAATGTTTGCTGTGGGTTTGTCATATATAGCTTTTATTATGTTGAGGTATGTTCCTTCTATTCCTGCTTTCTGGAGAGTTTTTATCATAAATGGATGTTGAATTTTGTCAAAGGCTTTCTCTGCGTCTATTGAGATAATCATATGGTTTTTATTTTTCAATTTGTTAATGTGGTGTATTACATTGATTGATTTGCGGATATTGAAGAATCCTTGCATCCCTGGGATAAAGCCCACTTGATCATGGTGTATGATCTTTTTAATGTGTTGTTGGATTCTGATTGCTAGAATTTTGTTAAGGATTTTTGCATCTATGTTCATCAGTGATATTGGCCTGTAGTTTTCTTTTTTTGTGGCATCTTTGTCAGGTTTTGGTATTAGGGTGATGGTGGCCTCATAGAATGAGTTTGGAAGTTTACCTTCCTCTGCAATTTTTTGGAAGAGTTTGAGCAGGATAGGTGTCAGCTCTTCTCTAAATTTTTGGTAGAATTCAGCTGTGAAGCCATCTGGACCGGGGCTTTTGTTTGCTGGAAGATTTTTGATTACAGTTTCAATTTCCATGCTTGTGATGGGTCTGTTAAGATTTTCTATTTCTTCCTGGTCGAGTTTTGGAAAGTTGTATTTTTCTAAGAATTTGTCCATTTCTTCCACGTTGTCCATTTTATTGGCATATAATTGTTGATAGTAGTCTCTTATGATCCTTTGTATTTCTGTGTTGTCTGTTGTGATCTCTCCATTTTCGTTTCTAATTTTGTTGATTTGATTTTTCTCCCTTTGTTTCTTGATGAGTCTGGCTAATGGTTTGTCAATTTTATTTATCCTTTCAAAGAACCAGCTTTTGGTTTTGTTGATTTTTGCTATGGTCTCTTTTGTTTCTTTTGCATTTATTTCTGCTCTAATTTTTAAGATTTCTTTCCTTCTACTAACCCTGGGGTTCTTCATTTCTTCCTTTTCTAGTTGCTTTAGGTGTAGAGTTACGTTATTTATTTGACTTTTTTCTTGTTTCTTGAGGTGTGCCTGTATTGCTATGAACTTTCCCCTTAGGACTGCTTTTACCGTGTCCCACAGGTTTTGGGTTGTTGTGTTTTCATTTTCATTCGTTTCTATGCAAATTTTGATTTCTTTTTTTATTTCTTCTGTTATTTGTTGGTTATTCAGCAGCGTGTTGTTCATCCTCCATATGTTGGAATTTTTAATAGTTTTTCTCCTGTAATTGAGATCTAATCTTACTGCATTGTGGTCAGAAAAAATGCTTGGGATGATTTCTATTTTTTTGAATTTAACAAGGCTAGCTTTATGGCCCAGGATGTGATCTATCCTGGAGAAGGTTCCATGTGCGCTTGAGAAAAAGGTGAAATTCATTGTTTTGGGATGAAATGTCCTATATATATCAATTAGGTCTAACTGGTCTATTGTATCGTTTAAAGTTTGTGTTTCCTTGTTAATTTTCTGTTTAGTTGATCTATCCACAGGTGTGAGTGGGGTATTAAAGTCTCCCACTATTATTGTGTTATTGTTAATTTCTCCTTTCATACTTGTTAGCATTTGTCTTACGTACTGTGGTGCTCCCGTGTTGGGTGCATATATATTTATAATTGTTATATCTTCTTCTTGGATTGATCCTTTGATCATTATGTAGTGACCTTCTTTGTCTCTTTTCACAGCCTTTGTTTTAAAGTCTATTTTATCTGATATGAGTATTGCTACTCCTGCTTTCTTTTGGTCCCTATTTGCATGGAAAATCTTTTTCCAGCCCTTCACTTTCAGTCTGTATGTGTCCCCTGTTTTGAGGTGGGTCTCCTGTAGACAACATATGTAGGGGTCTTGTTTTTGTATCCATTCAGCCAGTCTTTGTCTTTTGGTTGGGGCATTCAACCCATTTACGTTTAAGGTAATTACTGATAATATGATCCCGTTGCCATTTACTTTATTGTCTTGGGTTCGAGTTTATACACCGTTTTTGTGTTTCTTGTCTAGAGAATATCCTTTAGTATTTGTTGGAGAGCTGGTTTGGTGGTGCAGAATTCTCTCAGCTTTTGCTTGTCTGAAAAGCTTTTGATTTCTCCTTCATACTTGAATGAGATCCTTGCTGGGTACAATAATCTGGGCTGTAGGTTATTTTCTTTCATCATTTTAAGTATGTCTTGTCATTCCCTCCTGGCTTGAAGAGTTTCTATTGAAAGATCAGCTGTTATCCTTATGGGAATTCCCTTGTGTGTTATTTGTTGTTTTTCCCTTGCTGCTTTTAATATTTGTTCTTTGTGTTTGATCTTTGTTAATTTGATTAATATGTGTCTTGGGGTGTTTCTCCTTGGGTTTATCCTGTTTGGGACTCTCTGGGATTCTTGGACTTGGGTGATTATTTCCTTCCCCATTTTAGGGAAGTTTTCAACTATTATCTCCTCAAGTATTTTCTCATGGTCTTTCTTTTTGTCTTCTTCTTCTGGAACCCCTATGATTCGAATGTTGTAGCGTTTAATATTGTCCTGGAGGTCTCTGAGATTGTCCTCATTTCTTTTAATTCGTTTTTCTTTTATCCTCTCTGATTCATTTATTTCTACCATTCTATCTTCTAATTCACTAATCCTATCTTCTGCCTCTGTTATTCTACTATTTGTTGCCTCCAGAGTGTTTTTAATTTCATTTACTGCATTATTCATTATATATTGACTCTTTTTTATTTCTTCTAGGTCCTTGTTAAACCTTTCTAGCATCTTCTCAATCCTTGTCTCCAGGCTATTTATCTGTGATTCCATTTTAGTTTCAAGATTTTGGATCAATTTCACTATCATTATTCGGAATTCTTTATCAGGTAGATTCCCTATCTCTTCCTCTTTTGTTTGGTTTGGTGGGCATTTATCCTGTTCCTTTATCTGCTGAATATTCCTCTGTCTCTTCATCTTGTTTAAATTGCTGAGTTTGGGGTGTCCTTTATGTATTCTGGCAGTTTGTGGAGTTCTCTTTATTGTGGCGTATCCTCACTGTGTGTGGGTTTGTACAGGTGGCTTGTCAAGGTTTCCTGGTTAGGGAAGCTTGTGTCGGTGTTCTGGTGGATGGAGCTGTATTTCTTCTCTCTGGAGTGCAATGAAATGTCCAGTAGTGAGTTATGAGATGTCTATAGTTTTGGGGTGACTTTGGGCAGCCTGTATCTTGAAGCTCAGGGCTGTGTTCCTTTGTTGCTGGAGAATTTGCTTGGTATGTCTTGCCCTGGGACTTATTGGCCCTTGTGTGGTGCTTGGTTTCAGTGTCGGTATGGAGGCATTTGATGAGCTCCTGTCAATTAATGTTCCTTGGAGTCAGGAGTTCCCTGGAGTCAGGGTTTGGACTTAAGTCTCCTGCTTCCGGTTATCGGTCTTATTTTTACAGTAGTTTCAAAACTTCTCCTTCTATACAGCACCGTTGATAAAACATCTACATTAAAGATGAAAAGTTTCTATACGATGAGGGTCACTCAGAGAGGTTCACAGGGTTACATGGAGAAGAGAAGAGGGAGGAGGGAGTTAGAGGTGACCCAAATGAGATGAGGTGAATCAATAATGGAGAGAGTAGGGTAGCCAGTAGTCACTTCCTTATGTGCACTCCACAACTAGACCACTCAGAGATGTTCACGGAGTCATACAGAGAAGAGAAGAGGGAGGAAGGTGACAGAGGTGGCCAGAAGGATAAAAGGGGGGAATGAAAAGGAGGGAGACAGATCCAGCCAGTAATCAGTTCCCTAAGTGTTCTCCACCGTCTGGAACACACAGAAATTCATAGAGTTGGGTAGAGTAGAGGGGTTAGGGAGGAGACACAGGCGACCTGGTGGAGAAAAAGGAGAGCCTAAAGGGAGAGAGAGCAGTCAAGCCAGTATTCTTGCTCCCTAGTGAAAAATGGGTCCTGAAGATTGGGTTCTTAAAGGTACAAAATTGGTAACAAATACATAAAAGCAAGAATTAAAAATCTAGAGTAGAGTTTGGAATTTCAAAAATACGATGTTAAAGAAAAGAAGAAGGAAAAGAAAGAGAGAAAAAACGAACAAACAAAAACAAACAAGGTCGCGAAAATTGTAAAAAAAGTACAGGTACAAAATTGATAACTAATACCAAAAAGCAAAAATTAAAAATCTAGAGTAGAGTTTGGAGTTTCAAAAATACAATGTTAAAAAAAAAAAAAAAAAGAAGAAGAAGAAGAAGAAAAATAAAGAGAGAAAACAGACAAATGTAAACAAACAATGTCACAAAAATTATAAAGAAAATACAGGTACAAAATTGATATTATTCAGATATACAATGTTATATAGAAGAAGAGAAAGAAACAAAGAAGAAGAAAAAAAGAAGTCACAGAAATTATATAAAAATAAACTATAGGTACAAAATTGATAACAAATACCAAAAAGCAAAAATTAAAAATCTAGAGTAGAGTTTAGAATTTCAAAAATACAATGTTAAAGAAAAGAAAAGAAAAAAAAAAAAAACAAGGTCAAAAAATTATAAAATATATATATATATGAAGTTTGCCGAAGAAGAAAAAAATAGTTTTTTTTTTTTTTTTTTGCAAAGTAATAGGTTATAAAAGTGAAAATTAAAGGAACAATAGAGGACTTAAAAAAAATTTTTTTTAATTAAAAAAAAAGAATGATCGTAAAAATAATAAAAATATATCTAGGACTTTCTTGGTGGTGTTGTGTGTTCAGGTCATTTTTGGCTAGTTCCTTGGTCAGACTTACATTTCTCAAGATCTATAGGCCCCTTCCTATGTAGTCCGTAGTAACCACAGGGTTTTGGTCTATTGCCTGTAGCTTCCAAGGCGTTTCCCTCTGTTATATCTTCTTCTGTTTGCTAGTCTCTTCAGTATCTGGTTTCCGCCCTGACACAAAGGGGACGGTGGAGGACACTTTTTTTTTTTTTTTTTAGGCTTACTTGTTCAGTCGCGCTGTGGGGAGGGAGGGAGGAATGCTGCAAATAACACTGGCGTGGGCTCGCAGTGCCTCAGCCACCCTGGGTCTGCCCCCGCTCACGGCGCGTGTAGCCTCCCTGCCCACACTGCTCGGGCTCTAGGTTGTTCCGCCGGGAACAATCCGAGGCTGGCCCTGGGCTGCATGCACCTCCCAGGTCCAAGCCGCTCAGGTTCAGGCACTCGGGTAGTCCTCAGAGGCGCAGACTCAGTTGGGTTTGCGTTTTGTGCTCTTCCCAGGTCCGAGCAGCTCAGGTGATGAGGTGTTTGGCGAGCGCCAATGCTGCGACTTACCGCCTCCCTGTCACTCGGTTTTCTGGTTGTAACATCGGCGCACCTTCTCAGGCAGATGTTGACCGTCCAGACCCCCAAGAAGTTTTAGTTAGCAAAGAAGCCCGCTTACAGTTTTATAGATAATGTCTCTCTGGGGCTGCGATTGCCCCCTTCCGGCTCTGGCTGCCTGTCACCGGAGGGGGAAGGTCTGCAGCCGGCTATCTCTGTTCAGTCCTTTGTTCCGTGCGCGGGCCTGGCGGTTTTAGGTTAGGACTGTCTTTTCGCGTGGTAGATATCCCACAGTCTGGTTTGCTAACCCAAATTATTTCGCTCAGATAGCGCTCAGGGTATTCAGGTCAGATTCTTACTCTCAGCGATGCAGCCCGCACCGCGCCTCCCTGCCCAGCCCCCGCTTGCTAATGGCGTGTGCAGGCGTCGGCGCTGCTTCTCTGCTGGGGGAGTTACCGTAGGGCTCGAAATCTGCGAGTTTTAATTGTTTATTTATTTTTCTCCCTGTTATGTTGCCCTCTGTGCTTCCAAAGCTCGGCACAGATTCGGCAGTGAGAAGGTTTCCTGGTGTTTGGAAACTTCTCTCTTTTTAAGATTCCCTTCCCGGGACGGAGCTCCGTCCCTCCCTCTTTTGTCTCTTTTTTTTGTCTTTAATATTTTTTCCTACCCCTTTTCGAAGAGTTGGGTTGCTTTTCTGGGTGCCTGATGTCCTCTGCCGGCATTCAGAAGTTGTTTTGTGGAATTTACTCGATGTTTAAATGCTCTTTTGATGAATTTGTGGGGGAGAAAGTGTTCTCCCCGTCCTACTCCTCCGCCATCTTGGCTCCTCCCCCTTACTTCCTTTCAATAACGTATGAGAGTTCCAGTCACTGACCATGCTTATTAACACTTAAATTGCCATTTTTTAATTTTAGGCATCTGTTGATTTGTAGAGGTATTTCAGTGTGATGTTAGTTTCCATTCCCCTGATGACTAAAGATTTTTAAGCAAATGTTAGCCCCTATGTCAAACCATATACAAATATTAACTAGAAATGAATAAACACAAAAAGAACACTTTTACAAGAAAGCATAGGAGAAAAACTGTGACTGTGGGAGTAGGCAAATATTTCTTAGACAACTCACAAAAAGCATTTAAACATAAAAGAGAAAAAGAGATAATTTGGATTACATCAGAATTTAAAATCTTTCACTTTTCAAAAGATAGTGTTAATAAAATTAAAAGATGAACCACAAACTGGGAGACAATGTTTTCACTAAATGCATTTAATAAAGGGCTTGTATCCTGAATATATAAACAACTCTTACAACTCAAAATGAGAAAATTAATCCACTTTAAAAAAAGGAACAACAAATATGAATAGACACTTTCAATTATTTTTGTTGAACATTATTTTATATAAGTGCATAAATGTGATCAAATACATTTTTAAAAATACAATCTTATTTTTCCCATTTTAGCTTAGTTTCCACTTTCCTTATTCTACTCATGTCAGTACCCAGCTCTAAGCCCCTGGCCACCCATGATAACAACCCAGAAGTATTTCTCTAGTAATATAATGACATAAACACACACACACACACACACACACACAGAGGCACAGATAAGGATTTTGTCTTTATTTTTTAATCAAAATGGGAATCATATTATTTTTGTATTTCTGCATCTTGTTTGCTTTTTTACAAAACTTCATTATTGACACTGATCCAAATCAACTGTCATAATGCCAGTTTTTCTCTTTTCATAGCTTCACACTGTTCTGTGCTATGTATTAACCATAAATCATTCAGCCATTGCCTTTGTTTCAATTTTACTCACTGAACAATGGGATGATAAACATCCTCGCATATATCCTTTCTTTTTGGTATTTTTGCATTTAGGGGTGAAATTCTTGCCAAATTGCTTCATAAAAAGGCTATGCTCTCCTTTTTTTTTTAACTTAGCACACTGTAATTTTATTTCATTTATTTTTTAAAATTAATTCTTATTGGAATATAGCTGCTTTACAATGTTGTATTTAGTTCTACTGTAGTTCAAGGTGAATCAGCCTTGAACATATACATAGATTCCCCTCCCTTTTGGACTTCGTTTCTACAACTGACAAGAAATATGGGAAATGTGTGCCTTTTGGGGTTATCTTGAGAGCTGGTTGAAATAATAAAGATTAAATTTCCACAGCCTTTAGAAAAATAAAGGCTATGCTCTTTCCCCACAGCCCAACCAGCAAAGTGGATGTGGGGAAGGATAATACACCCTTGTGTTCAAGGAACAGAAAATCTGGTGCCAGACACTCTGTGTCATATTCCTACTTCTGCTACTTGTTAGCTGTGTCATTCTGTACCTCAGATTTCACATCTGTAAAATGGGAAAATAGCACTTACATCATTAAGAGTGTTGTGAAGATGAAATGAGTTAATACCTGCAGAGCAATTAGTGCTTAGTACATAGTAAGTAGGGTAGAATTGTTAGCTGCTTGTTGCTCATTTCACAAATGTTGAATAAGCATCTGCTATTTTTCTCAGCTTCTATTTTAGACTCAGGCTATGGCTGTGAATAAAACTGACAAAAATATCACTTGCCTGTGGAGCCTTCATTCTAGTGGAAAAATCTGTTATAGTGTTTACAGTTTCAAAACAGTTTTGCTCTTCTGATAAACATAAAGTAATATCTCATTATTCCTTTTGATTTGCATTTTTCTGACTAGGAATGCATTTGATCATCTTTTCATTTACAAAATTGACACTTCTACTGGCTTTTATATTTATATATTTTATGTATTTTACCTACTCTTTAAATTTTTAATCATTTTTGTTTGGTATGTGTACTAATACCTCCCTGTGTTACAAATTCTTTTTACCCAAATCTATGTTGTATCTGTTCACTTTCTGTAGTGCATCCTTTTCCATATAATTGTTGTTAATTTTTATATAGCTAACAATTGCCATCATTATTTTATAGCTTTTAGAGTAAAAGACTTAGCTAGGTTACATTGTGCCAGTATTTTTCAAAATGTTTCTTACAAAGATTTAAATTCTTTTTCATATTGAAATCTTTAATCTGTTTGTGATTGATTTTTTACTATTACTGGTGATATAATGGGATTCCGTTTTCTTCTAAATGAAGACCAAAATGTGTAGATACTTAAAAAAAAAAAAAAAACTATCCTTTTTCTACTGAAATTAAATGAATATTTAACATCATGTATAGTCCATCCTGTAAACACCATGTATAGACCAGGAGCTGACTGTGGCTCAGACCATGAACTCCTTATTGCCAAATTCAGACTTAAATTGAAGAAAGTAGGGAAAACCACTAGACCATTCAGGTATGACCTAAATCAAATCCCTTATGATTATACAGTGGAAGTGAGAAACAGATTTAAGGGCCTGGATCTGATAGATAGAGTACCTGATGAACTACGGAATGAGGTTTGTGACATTGTACAGGAGACAGGGATCAAGACCATCCCCATGGAAAAGAAATGCAAAAAAGCAAAATGGCTGTCTGGGGAGGCCTTACAAATAGCTGTGAAGAGAAGAAAAGTGAAAAGCAAAGGAGAAAAGGAAAGATATAAGCATCTGAATGCAGAGTTCCAAAGAATAGCAGGAAGAGATAAGAAAGCCTTCCTCAGCGATCAATGCAAAGAAATAGAGGAAAACAACAGAATGGGAAAGACTAGAGATCTCTTCAAGAAAATTAGAGACACCAAGGGAACATTTCATGCAATGATGGGCTCGATAAAGGACAGAAATGGTATGGACCTAACACAAGCAGAAGATATCAAGAAGAGGTGGCAAGAATACACAGAAGAACTGTACAAAAAAGATCTTCACGACCCAGATAATCACAATGGTGTGATCACTGACCTAGAGCCAGACATCCTGGAATGTGAAGTCAAGTGGGCCTTAGAAAGCATCACTACGAACAAAGCTAGTGGAGGTGATGGAATTCCAGTTGAGCTATTTCAAATCCTGAAAGATGATGCTGTGAAAGTGCTGCACTCAATATGCCAGCAAATTTGGAAAACTCAGCAGTGACCACAGGACTGGAAAAGGTCAGTTTTCATCCCGATCCCAAAGAAAGGCAATGCCAAAGAATGCTCAAACTACCACACAATTGCACTCATATCACATGCTGCTGCTGCTGCTGCTAAGTCGCTTCAGTCGTGTCCGACTCTGTGCGACCCAATAGACGGCAGCCCACCAGGCTCCTCCATCCCTGGGATTCTCCAGGCAAGAACACTGGAGTGGGTTGCCATTTCCTTCTCCAATGCATGAAAGTGAAAAGTGAAAGTGAAGTCGCTCAGTCGTGTTCCACTCTTAGCGACCCTATGGACCACAGCCCACCAGGCTCCCCCATCCATGGGATTTTCCAGGCAAGAGTACTGGAGTGGGTTGCCATTGCCTTCTCCATATCACATGCTAGTAATGCTCAAAATTCTCCAAGCCAGGCTTCAGCAATATGTGAACCGTGAACTTCCTGATGCTCAAGCTGGTTTTAGGAAAGGCAGAGGAACCAGAGATCAAATTGCCAACATCCAATGGATCATCAAAAAAGCAAGAGAGTTCCAGAAAAACATCTATTTCTGCTTTATTGACTATGTCAAAGCCTTTGACTGTGTGGATCACAATAAACTGTGGGAAATTCTGAAAGAGATGGGAATACCAGACCACCTGACCTGACCTGCCTCTTGAGAAATCTGTATGCAGGTCAGGAAGCAACAATTAGAACTGGACATGGAACAACAGACTGGTTCCATATAGGGAAAGGAGTACGTCAAGGCTGTATATTGACACTCTGCTTATTTAACTTATATGCAGAGTACATCATGAGAAACACTGGACTGGAAGAAACACAAGCTGGAATCAAGATTGCCGGGAGAAATATAAATAACCTCAGATATGCAGATGACACCACCCTTATGGCAGAAAATTAAAAGGAACTAAAAAGCCTCTTGATGAAGGTGAAAGAGGAGAGTGAAAAAGTTGGTTTAAAACTCAACATTCAGAAAATGAAGATCATGGCATCCGGTCCCATCACTTCATGGGAAATAGACGGGGAAACAGTGGAAACAGTGTCAGACTTTATTTTTCTGGGCTCCAAAATCACTGCAGATGGTGACTGCAGCCATGAAATTAAAAGACGCTTACTTCTTGGAAGGAAAGTTATGTCCAACCTAGATAGCATATTCAAAAGCAGAGACATCACTTTGCCAACAAAGGTCCGTCTAGTCAAGGCTATGGTTTTTCCTGTGGTCATGTACGGATGTGAGAGTTGGAAAGTGAAGAAGGCTGAGCACCGAAGAATTGATGCTTTTGAACTGTGGTGTTGGAGAAGACTCTTGAGAGTCCCTTGGACTGCAAGGAGATCCAACCAGTCCATTCTGAAGGAGATCAGCCCTGGGATTTCTTTGGAAGGAATGATGCTAAAGCTGAAACTCCAGTACTTTGTCCACCTCATGCAAAGAGTTGACTTATTGGAAAAGACTCTGATGCTGGGAGGGATTGGGGGCAAGAGGAGAAGGGGACAACAGAGAATGAGATGGCTGGATGGCATCACTGACTTGATGGATGTGAGTCTGAGTGAACTCCGGGAGTTGGTGATGGACAGGGAGGCCTGGCATGCTGCGATTCATGGGGTCGCAAAGAGTTGGACATGACTGAACGATTGAACTGAACTGATAGTCCATCCTAAAGGAAATCAGTCCTGAATATTCATTGGAAGGACTGATTCTGAAGCTGAAACTCCAATACTGTGGCCACCTGATGCGAATAACTGACTTATTTGGAAAGACCCTGATATTGGGAAAGATTGAAGGTGGGAAGAGAAGGGGATGACAGAGGATGAGATGGTTGGATGGCATCACCGACTCAGTGGACATGAGTTTGAGTAAACTCTGGGAGTTGGTGATGGACAGGGTGGCCTGGTGTGCTGCAGTTCATGGGATCACAAAGAGTCAGACATGACTGAGCGACTGAATTGAACTAATATATGTGTGTGTATATATATGTGTGTGTGTGTGTGTATTGTATTTTCCACTTCAGAATTATCTATTCTATTTACATATCTGTTCTTTTACCAATACCATATTGATGTGATCATAGTGACTTTTGGTGTGTGTTGGTATCTAACAAAAATAATGAAAGATTCTTATGATGCCCCTTTCCGAACTCTCATAAATAGAGGAAGTACTTATAGAATTAGATAAGAATGACATTCCTTCTAATTTATTGAACGACTACCATATGTCATGTGTTTTTTCCATTATCTTACTTAATGTCCCATCATTCCTATCAGGCAAGTATTATATTGCACATAATTGTCCAGAAAATCAAGCATCAAAGAATGACATTCTTTTTACTCAAAGTCTCAAAGCTGGTAGTTAGCAGAATTACAGTTCATACCACGTATGTCTCCCTCAAAAGTCCTCACATATGTTAATCTATCTCTCCTTTGTGATGCAATAATTCAACTTAAACGAATAAAGAAAAAAAAACCCTAGAGAATCACTAAGTCATGAGTTATAGAAAATATTGGTTTATGCAAGAATAATGCTGAGCAAAGTTAATTACTGTTGGTTTTTTGATAGAATTACAAGATTAATGCCCAGGGGAGACAGTTGGTTGCAATACATCTTTATGTGAAAATGGTGCTTCCCTTCATTTGTCATGTAATGCAGTTCTTTCAATTGATCTGAACTGGCTTTGTTAGCTTCTTCAAGAAGCTTTTATTTTTGACAGAATGAAAATACAATTGCCTTAAATGTCTTTTGCAGGAAGTCAACTCCAGACAGTGAAAGTCGTCCTCTGGGCAGGTCTCTTGGCCTCTGTCGGCACTGGGACAGGGGCAGAAAATGATCCTGCACAGCTAAGGTCCAGACCAGCCCACACCCTCTTCACATGCTCATTCCTGAGGCCCGAAATCTCCACTCTCCTCTCCTCCCTGTGTAGTAGGTTCATACTGGGTTCTCAATAAAGCCTCACCCAAAAATCCCCAATAAACAAAAAAACCCACCCAAATTGTTACACACAATTCTTTTTTTCCCACATCATTCAAGCATGTATTGCTGGAACCATTCATCATGGCATTTAGTTACTCGATATCTTCTATTACTGTCCTTAAGGTCTTAAGTCTTGAATCTACAATAAGATGTATAGGGTCATAATGGTGAGCAGCTTACTGAACAACATGGAGCTTGAAAAAGCCCTAGTCCGATAACATAACTTCCTGACTTGACTTGAATTCCTACCTGTTAAGAAGTAAATCAGAACCTGATCTTAGAGAGGCTCTGGAAATCTGAGGAAATCTCTGTTTCCTTTATTAGTTAAAGTATGGTAGATGGGTAGAGTCACAGCACCCAGGGCACTCTTTTAGTCCTTTCAGAAACCCCACTAGCACTCCAAGTAAACAGAGTTTCAAGTCAGTCCACACCAGTCCTCTGCCTCGGCCTTTCCCAAAGCTCTGGCTTAAGGGTAGATTATTCCACTTCTGGGCTTCTTTGGTGGCTCAGATGGTAAAGCCTCTGCCTGCAATGTGAGAGACCTGGATTCAATCCCTGGGTCAGGAAGATCCCCTGGAGAAGAGAATGGCTACCCACTCCAGTACTCTTGCCTGGAGAATTCCATGGTCAGAGTAGCCTGGTGGACAACAGTCCATGGGATCGTAAAAAATCAGATAAGACTGAGCAGCTAACACTTACTTACTATTTCACTTCTACCAGAACCACAGTTCAGAATCCAGCAGCCGCTCAGCCTTACAAACCTCCACCAGTAGAATGGCCAGACTATTTCCAGAGCTCTTGTTGTAAAAGGATATGCCCTCTGAAAGAAATAGAGTAGCACAGCTTCCATCATGCTGTGGTGAGGAAAGAAATGTAAGCACTGTTGAGTCATTGCCAGGAACAGGTATGTTACCCAGCTTTAACTCAGCGAGATAAAGTGGCTGAGGCATGCTTAGCAGGGGGCGGTCAGTTTTTTAGGACTTCTAAAGCATGCCTTTCTCATCACTGGAATTGTGACAACTTTCTCCTGCAAAGTGCAGTCCATATTAAATTCTGGGGAGCAGCTAGCAGGAAAGTGGTATAGTTAGGTACTATTTCATAAAGGACTGTGCAAATCACGGCATGCCATTTTGGAGATTAGCATTGCAATGTCTTAGAAAATTGTGTGTGTAAAAAAGTACTGAGGTGTAGTAGACATACTTTGCTTTGATTTCAACTTCCTTTCTTTAAATTAATCT
This sequence comes from Bos grunniens, assembly GCF_055505025.1. Classification (NCBI taxonomy): domain Eukaryota; kingdom Metazoa; phylum Chordata; class Mammalia; order Artiodactyla; family Bovidae; genus Bos; species Bos grunniens. Next base: position 55,979,123 of record NC_141180.1, read on the forward strand.
TTATTGGAGGATAGTTGCTTTGCAATGTTGTGTTAGTTTCTACTGTACAGCAAAATGAATCAGCCATACAGATACATATATCCCCTCCCTTTTGAACTTCATTCCCATTCAGGTCACCACAGTGCATTAAGTAGAGTTCCCAGTGCTACAGGGCTTCCCTGGTAGCTCAACCGGTAAAGAATCCACCTGCAATGCCGGAGACCCCGGTTCAATTCCTGGGTCAAGAAGATCCACTGGAGAAGGGATAGGATTTGTTCTCATTAGTTGTCTCTCTGAACCAGAGCAGTTTCATGACCTTGATCAATGTATCTGCCTTGTCTGAGAAGGAATCCTATCCATCCATGCAGGAACAAGGCTGTAGAAGTCAGTGAGGAATACTTCCAGACCCTCTGAACTACAGTTTCCACTGGGCTCATTATTTGTCTTCTCAAAATGCCAGATGCCTAGTAGCTGTCCAACTAAGAGTTGTTGTTTGACTGGCTGATTGATTGTGTGGGTTTTAAACTGATTGGAATCCTATAAACAGCAGGCACTCCTCAAAGTAAGTCTGAAGAGTGTCTGCTGAGTTAGGAAGTATCTCATGGCCTGCAACAAATAACAGAATGAGTGTGGCTGGAGCGAGAACAAAAGTCGGATGTCCGAGGTTCATGGGGGTGCTCCTAGTTGGAGATGCAAGACTCTTGTCCAAGGGGAGGACAGGCTGAGCTGTTGAGAGAATCCTCCTCCCTCCCATTCAGGCATGTTTGGAGTCCATTTCCAGCCCACACCAATCACAGAAACAGACTGAAAGAACCAAATGAAATGAAATAATGAAAACCATCCCACAGCCAACAAAGGAGGCTGTCCAAAATGCAAGAACAAATAAATAAAAACCTCTGGCAGAGCTCAGAGAAAAAGGACTGCAATTCAAAAGGGAGCTAAAATTACTCTTAATAGATCTTGGTAGAACTGCCGAGAGACCTCAATCTCTCAGCTGTCTGTATTATTTATTGATTGAGCTGGTGTTCTCACTGAATCATGAATGTCTCAGAGAATTACTCCAGCTTTGGGTTGCAGAATGCAGCCCAGGAAAGAGAAGTCTTCACTTGGGACCTACTTCTTCTTTGGCTATGTGGTTTTGTTGGTTTTCCCCCATGCCTCACTTTCCTCATCTGGAAAATGCAGAGATGCATGCATTGGTCATTTCTCTTTTTCTCAGAATTACCCTGACTCAGCAGCCCTTGTGCAGTGATAAGACTTTTTTATGTCTCAGATTCAATCACAAATTTCTCCAAATAACTTATCTCAATATTTTGTTTTACTTGTAGTTCCTAAGTCCATCCACCTGTAGGAAGAGACCTTTTAAGCAATCTTGAATTTTACTGCAGTCCAGTCTGTGGCTGCATGGGCAACTGAAATGTCTCTGATAGATAGCACTTGGTCCATAAGATGTCTTCAGTGATTAGTTGCAAAAAGTCAGAACTTGGGTTCTGTCCTGGCTTTGTCACCAGGGTGTTGTAAAGTCTGGAACAAGACAATATTTTTATTTTTTTTCATCCATAAAATGAGGAGATTGGACTAGGTGCCTTTTAACATCCCTGCCAGCTCTTAGAGTTTGTATTATAGTAATGGAATTTGTGACACTGCTTCTCTTTCAAGAAGCAGAAAACATTGGCTTTAAAGATGCAGAAGAAAAATGGTAGCTTTCTTTCACTCCATTAAGAATAATCTTCTGTTGCCAAATTAGTGACATGGTAAATTGGGGTTACTGTATTCAGTATCTCTCCTTGGCCAGCACAAGCTGATAATCAATCCTGGTTCTGTGAAACAGAACATTTTCTTTGAGGCAAAGGCATTACCCATAGTCTCAATAATAATGTAAATCTAGAAAAGATGGAAGATTTTTTTTGCTTATATTTGTTGTTAAATGAACAAGACCTTTGCTTAAAGCTAAAGCAATGCTTTGTTTTATGGCCAATGTCTTATCTGTATATCCACCTGTCTGTCTGTCTGTATCTCTCCATACCATCACCCCTCTACATCCAGTCTTGGATAGATTTTTCATCTTGAATTGGATAGATTGAAACTTCCCAGGTCAGAATAAATAATTATCCTATATATTTATAATGCACATATCAAACATTTCTTTCCTGTTAATGTAAAAGCTTCAATTTAACCTCTGAGCCAAGACTGAGTTCTGTTTTATTTTCGTTTATTTGGTGGTAATGGGGAGAAGGTATAATGTCCTTGGCTTTTGCTTAAGCCAAGAAGACCTAAAGAAGATTTGAATATGATCTCACAAATGATGATTTTACACAGATGAGTTGTAGAATTTCTTTAACTCCTAGAAATCGAGTGAGCTGATAACCAAAGTGCCACTGCTCAGAGGAAATGTTACCTTAAAGTTGACTGTAATGCTTTAACTACTCACCACTATATGGGTTTGTATGAAATGTCAGGGAAGGGGACAAGCAGAAATTGAGGAGCATGGAGTATGGAGAAGGGCAGGATACTGTGGAGGGACCTGAGAGAGCACATGCATATAGTGGGAAAGCAAGCAACCTGAAGAATAAATACAGCACTTCCAATGTTTGGAAATGAACCTTGCCAACTAAGCTTATGAAAATTTTGGGCAAATAAGGCCACCACTCAATACATGTATTGAGGCCTTCTATGTTCTCAGCATTCTTGACGGGAATGGTGAAGCTACAAAAATTATATGATTTTATTTTGAACTCTAGAATATTTCTTGGATGTCCAACAAGCTATGTGATAGACACAGGGGAAAATAGAGGAATAGAATCGGAATTAGGCAGCACCTCAAATAGTGTGATTAAGGCTGTGGCATCCTTGAAAGGCTCCACTACCAGAATCTACATATAACATGTAATGGATCACCCTGATGTAACTTGAAGGGTATGACCAAACAGACATGTCCCTTGCCATGTAGAAGCTCCGTTCCAAACTGAATCTTTCTCCAAATGAGTTCATTTTCTTCTATATCTTTCTTATTCTCTTCCCCTGGTTTGTAGTGAAGTCCCTTCTTCATCCTCCTGGAAAACCCCTGCTTATCTTTTAAGACTCACCTGCACATCTTTTCCAGATGACATTTAGCCAGTTCTCCATCAGCTCAATCATTGTTCTCCCATTTTTCTGTGCATGCCTAATAGATCTTGGAGGAACATCTCATTATCAGATATCATTCTGTGGTTTATAACTAAATATCATGGCAAATTCTGGCTAGCAAAAGTTATACAGAGTATGATAAAACAAGAATTACTACTTTTATATCCTGTGCACATATCTTTTTCTTTTTGTTAAATGCTAAACCACCTTTAGCATTTTGGGTATAATTCAAAGACATGACAAAGAATGCTGATATTTCAGCAGTATTTCTTATTTGATCAAACTCATAGTTTTCATTTTTTTTTTTCAATTGGATCATATGTAACCAGAATTTAAGCAGCTTCTGTTCAAAATCAGCAGGAAGTCTCAGTCAAATTGCCATTTGATGTTTTGAAAATTGTCCTGCATTATGCATGTATGAGACATACCAGCTCTCTTTGCTTTGAAATTTCTTCTCTCTGTTCCAAGGGATTTGGCAATTTCCCCTTTATTTGGTTCTTTGTTTAGTGTTGATGGGCAATCCTTTTTCATGCATCTCAGGAACAAAATGTAACATAGCTTAATCTACTTGGAGATACATTCTCTTCTTAGATCCAGTAATATATTCAGTAGTTGCTTTGCAATAAAATATAGAACTGCAGTTCTTTGTCTAATATTAAAATGTATACCATTGATGTAAATGTGTGCCCTGCTGATATATTTCCACGTATTCTGCATCCATAATACATTATTTCAATGCCAAATTATAGGGAAAACTTTTGAAGACATTTCAATGGCAATACCAGTAGTGCTGGCATCTAAAGTAAATAATGAAAATAGTAAACATATGGTCAAGTGTGTGCTGTGACAGCCATATCACCTCTGCTTCCTGGCCACAGTGATGCTAAGATGCTGTTGATAATTATGAGAGAAATTTCTGTCTCAGAGATGTTAAAATGATCAAAGAAAAGGTGTGTGTTAGAATTGATGAGATGTGGTAAAGACTTATAGAATACATCTAGAACTTTTCTTATAAGAAAATTCATACCTCAAAGATTGACATCACAAGAAAATAAAGAAGAAAGAAAAGTAATCCACTAATGAAAACTGAAGAAGATGTAAAAAAAAGAAAGTAAATCTAAGGAAGGTGAGAGGAAAATACTGATAAAGATATACGGGAAAGTTAAATTAGAAAATCAAAACCACTAGAATCTTTTAAAATGTTCTGTATTTTCTGTTATTTTGTCCAAGTGCATTGGCTAGCAAGAATGCTGCTGGTTTTCAGTTTGAGATTTGCAACTTCAATTATGTTAGTTTACTAAGAAAATTATACTCTCGAAATAAATGTAGCATTGAATCAAATGACATTTTCTTCCATCATCTACAGAGATGATCACGTGACTCTTCCCTATGATCTAGTCATAGAGCACATATTAGCTTTCTAGTATCGTAACATGGTTGTGTTTATGGGCTTTGTTAAATTTGTGATGGCTTATCAATTTATCAAGACACACCTGGATATATTAGCTATATTTCATGATATTATATTCATGAGATAAATGTTCAATTTTGGCAGAATATATTTGAACATATTCAATTAGCTTGTGACTGGTGTAACTACTGTCCTAGGGTTCTGAGTTCTTGCATTTACTTTACATCAACACCAACACTCCCACAGCAAAGACAATAGCTCTCCTTTCTAGTAAATATAAAGCTATAATAACAAAAATGATAAAGTACTGGAAGAAGGATAAACAGTAGAACAGTCTAAAATAGATATAAATACAATATTCTCACATTAAAATATGAAAATGTAGCATATGATTATTTACTTGTTTTATTTTTATTGAGCACAATTAATTTACAATATTGTGTTAGTTTCTGCTGTACAGCAAAGTGAGTCAGTTATACACATACATACATATCCACTCTTTTTTAGGTTCTATTCCCATTTAAGTCATTACAGAGCATTGAATAGTGTTCCCTGTACTATGCAGTATTCTTATTAACTTATCTATTCTATATATCAGTTCAGTTCAGTCGCTCAGTTGTGTCCGACTCCTCGCGACCCCATGAATCACAGCACGCCAGGCCTCCCTGTCCATTACCAACTCCCAGAGTTCACTCAGATTCACGTCCATCAAGTCAGTGATGCCATCCAGCCATCTCATCCTCTGTCATCCCCTTCTCCTCCTGCCCCCAATACCTCCCAGCATCAGAGTCTTTTCCAACGAGTCAACTCTTCGCATGAGGTGGCCATAGTACTGGAGTTTCAACTTCAACATCAGTCCTTGCGATGAACACCCAGGACTGCTCTACTTTAGAATGGACTGGTTGGATCTCCTTGCACTCCAAAGGACTCTCAAGAGTCTTCTCCAACACCACAGTTCAAAAGCATCAAGTCTTCGGTGCTCAGCTTTCTTCATAGTCCAACTCTCACATCCATACATGACCATTGGAAAAACCATAGCCTTGACTAGATGGACCTTTGTTGGCAAAGTAATGTCTCTGCTTTTGAATATGCTCTCTAGGCTGGTCATAACTTTCTTTCTAAGGAGTAAGTGTCTTTTAATTTCATGGCTGCAGTCACCATCTGTAGTGATTTTGGAGCCCCAAAAAATAAAGTCTGACACTGTTTCCACTGTTTCTCCATCTCTTTGCCATGAAGTGATGGGACCGGATGCCATGATCTTCGTTTTCTGAATGTTGAGCTTTAAGCCAACTTTTTCACTTTCCGCTTTCACTTTCATCAAGAGGCTTTTGAGTTCCTCTTCACTTTCTGCCATAAGGGTGGTGTCATCTGCATATCTGAGGTGATTGATATTTCTCCCGGCAATCTTGATTCCAGCTTGTGTTTCTTCCAGTCCAGCATTTCTCATGATGTACTCTGCACATAAGTTAAATAAGCAGGGTGACAATATACAGCCTTGACATACTCCTTTTCCTATTTGGAACCAGTCTGTTGTTCCATGTCCAGTTCTAACTGTTGCTTCCTGACCTGCACACAGATTTCTCAAGAGGCAGGTCAGGTCAGGTGGTCTGGTATTCCCATCTCTTTCAGAATTTCCCACAGTTTATTGTGATCTACACAGTCAAGGGCTTTGGCATAGTCAATAAAGCAGAAATAGATGTTTTTCTGGAACTCTCTTGCTTTTTCCATGATCCAGCTGATGTTGGTAATTTGATCTCTGGTTCCTCTGCCTTTTCTAAAACCAGCTTCAACATATATAGTAGTGTGTATATGTCAGTTTCAATCTCCCAGTTTATCCCTCCCTCTAATTTACCCCCTGCTAACCTCAAGTTTGTTTTCTGCAGCCTGTGACTTGACTTCCGTTTTGTAAGTAGGACCATTTTATACCATTTCTTTAGGTTCCACATATTAATATAAATTATATCATATATTTGTTTTTCTCTGTCTGACATACCTCACTCAGTATGATAATCTCCAAGTCCATCCATTTGGGCTGCAAATCACATTATTTCTTTCTGGTTTTTTTTTTTTTTATAGCCAAGTAATATTCCATTGTGTGTTTGTCTACCTCTTCTGTGTCCATTTCTTTCTTGATGGACATTTAGATGGCTTCCGTGTCTTGACTTCCATGTTTTCCATTGTAATCAGTGCTGAATTGAACATTGGGGTACATATATCCTTTTGAGTTATGGCTTTCTTTGGTTATACTGGGCTTTCCAGGTGGTGCTAGTGGTAAAGAACATGCCTGCCAAAGCAGGAGATTTAAGAGATGCAGTTTTTATCCCTGGTCAGAAAGATCCCCTCAAGAAGGGTGTGGCAATTCACCCCAGTATTCTTGCCTAGAGAATCCCATGGACACAGGAGCCTGGTGGGTTACGGTCCAAAGGGTTGCAAAGAGTCGGACGGTACTGCAGTGATTTAGCATGCACACACACTGGGTACATGCCCAGGAGTGGGATTGCTAGATCATACGTTAGCTCCATTTTTAGTTTGTTAAGGAATCACTACATTGTTCTCCATAGTGGTGGTACCAATTTACATTCCCACCAACAGTGTAGGAGGCTTCCCTTTGCTTCACACCCTTTCCAGCATTTATTGTTTGTAGACATTTTAGATGATGTCCGTTCTAACCAATGTGAGATGATATCCGAACAAACTTTGTGGCCAGCCCAAAAGTTTTGATTTGAATTAATAATTAGTGATGTTGAGTATCTTTTCATGTGCCTCTTGGCTATCTGTATTTCTTCTTTGGAGAAATGTCTATTTAGATTTTCTGCCTATTTTTTGATTGGGTTATTTTTTGATATTGAGCTGCATGAGCTGTGAAAAAAAAAATGACTGTTCAAATCAGGAAAGTGAGGATAGATTGGGTTTTAGTTTATCTTCCATGTAGTAGCAATTTTTATTCCCCTGAACTTTCCACGGACAGCTCACATGGCCTTTATGCTATGGTGTTAGCGGCATGTATGGCAATGGTACAGTGGCGACCACTCAAGAATGCAGAACTCCACAGTGAGGGAGACAAGGTGGTCTTCCCTGCCATACACACTCATCTTCATTGTTATAGGTTACTCTTGGGGTTAATTGCTTTTGGGGGATATTTTGACAATATCATGTAATAATATTTCTTTTCTTTTCAAGGGAAATTAAAGCAATATAGAGTAAGGTCATTTGTTATCTCAAGCAATTACCCTTGTTTCTTGAGAAGATAAATTATGTATTTTCAACCAGGGATTAAAAAAAAGATGGCATATCTGCAAAATCCATTTGAAAATTTCCTTTTTAAAGGATGTTTGCTGTTTTTCAGTGTTTCTATTAAAGAATTTTTAAAGAAAATGCTTACTTTTAAGAGCTCCAAATGAACGGAAATTTGTGGTCATTACTGTATCTATTGTAAGTAAATTGATTAAAAGATCAAAACACTCTTGTCATGGTGGGCTTTGCTGCAGGTAGTAGTCACCTCTCCCTGTTATTTATTCACAAAGACAAAGTGAACTATTTTATATCTAAAGATAAAGTCAAACTGTTCAGACAACTGGATCCTCATCTTCAGACCAAGGATGAGAGTAGGGCAAGTGATTGAAGGATCCTTCCTGTCTCTGTAAATAAAAGGGCAATAAGGACCTTTCGTGACATTGTTTATTTGTTGGTACTTGAAATTCCCATGTCATTGAAAGGAAGACTATCAATATAAGGTCTTTCTCTGAGAAAGGAGGCATTTCTAACTTTGAAAGAAACAAAAATGTCACAGAAAGAGAGAGAGCACCAGTCTGGTGAAGACCTGGAGAAGCTGCAGTTCCAGCTACAAGTTGGAGGGTGGTAGAGAGATACCCCTAGGCATAGCTTGAAGGAATAGCAATGGGCACTCTCTGTTCCAGTGAAGTGTGGGTAAGTTGTGGGTGGGTCGCATGTTGCCTAGTCTGAGGTCCTCTCACAGGTCTACAGAAAATATGCTCAAGCCTAGGAGTCCAGTGGGATGGTTAAGACTTTATCTAACAGGGCAATTGCACTGAGCTCATAAACCTTATTTTTCAGAGCAAAAGCTGCCATTGGGGCAGCTCCAAGGTATTGGCTTCTGGGAGAGATCACTTCTATTTTTATATTAGAGTGGAATTTTGAAGTCAGCAGGTTCCCTGAATAAAGAGCAGAAAATGGATATAAAACTGTGGTGCTGGTGATGGTTTAGTCACTAAGTTGTGTCTGATTCTTGTGACCCCGTGGACTGTAGCCTGCCAGGCTCCTCTGTCCATGGGATTTCTCAGTCAAGAATTTTGGAATGGATTACCATTTCCATCTCCAGGGGATCTTCCTGACCCAGGGATAGAACCCAGGTTTCCCACATGGCAGGCACTGTCCTGCATTGTAGGTGGATTCTTTACCAAGTGAGCCACCAGGGAAGCCCTGGATATAAAATTAGTTCTAGGTAGTAGAAGAAGTGAAATATCATTCAGTTTTCCAGAGTACCATAATTCTCAATTAAAAATCCTGGTCATCAGTTCATTCTAAGAGATCCCAGACTCTGTATCATCACCCTTCTCTCTGATCAAAGTGACTCTGGCTACGGGTTTGCTGTGTTTCTTTTTAAGAAGTCCCAGAAATGCAGACTGTAAAAAGAGGTTAGACATCTGGGTTAGGCTGGTGCCCAGTGCAGTGAATCAGAACATAGAAAATCATGTGGACATGCTCTCCAACACCATCTCAGCTTGGCTGTCAGGACTTGTCTCAATAGACCCTAAACTTGAAAGTCAGACTGGCGTCTTAATGTTGCTATTACTTCCTTGGGTAAATATCTCTTCTGAGCAATTATAAACAAATTACTTCATCTGTAACATGCAAAGCTGCTGTGGTCTGAATTATAATCTCTTTTTCCCTCCCTCCTTCCCTTCCAGTTTTTCTCTCTCTCCTATGCACATGCGCGCATACACACACACACACACATTATAAATGCCCAAATACCACATTTTCTGGTCTAAACTGGAATAGCTTAGAAAGTATTTTATCTGGCTGTAGAGTTTAAACACTCGCATGTACTGTTGCAGATTTTGGAATCTGTGATTCTTAGTTTAACAGAGGATATTTGGGATTATAAAAAACAAAATAATCCAAACTCCCATAGCATAAATTCTGCTTTTGAGGAGCTATAAGTGTTTTCTGAGACTGAATATATCAAATGCAATGAGATGAGAAGGACTACATAAGCAGCTGGGGAGGAGAGGGACAGTATGACACGCCTGCCCTGCCCCTCACCACATGCAGTTGCTGTGCAGTGACTGGACCTCCTCTCCAGCCCACATCCTGGTGAGGTTTGCTCCCTTACTTCATTCAGGCCTTACTCAGTTGCTGGCTCTTCACCCAGTTTCATTTGTAGTTCATAAGAATTTTTACCTCCTGTAATTACAAATGTATTTGTTCACCAGTTACTTGTTCACGTCCCCTTCAATCATGTGAATTTGTTTACCAAACCAAACTTGAATCTTTGTGTTTTTTTTATACATTCATTTTCTTCTTTTAGATTCCACTTATAAGTCATAACACACAGTATTTGTTTTTTTTCTATCTAATTTATTTCACTAAACATCATACCCTCTAGGTCTACCCATGTTGGCTCTTTGCAAGATAAACAAAATTGATCAATAGCCAGATATATTAAGAGAAAAAAGGGTGCACAAATCAATAAATCAGAAATTAAAATGGAGAAGTTGCAATTGACACCACAAATATTCATAAGATATTATTATGAGAAATTATTTAACATGGATAACTTAGACATAAACAAATTCCTAGACATGCAAAAACTCCTAAGACTGAACCAGGAAGAAACAGAACATATGAACAGATCAATTACCAGTACTGAAATTAAATCGGTAATAAAAAACCTCCCAACAAACAAAAGTTCAGGCCAGAGAGCTTCACAGATGAATTCTGCCAAATATTTAGAGAAAACATAACAACTATTCTTATCACAATATTCCAATATTGTGGAATGAATGCTTCCAAACTCATGCTATGAGGCCAGCATAACCCTGATACCAATATCAAATAAAGATATCATAAAAAAGGAAATTACAGGCCAATGTCACCAATTCACATAGATACAAAAATCCTAAACAAAATATTATTAAACCAAATTCAATAATATATTAAAAGAGTCAGGCAACCTGCAAGTGGAATTTATCCCAGGTAAGCAAGAATGGTTCAATGTCAGCAAATCAATCAGTGTGATACACATTAACAAGCTGAAGAACACATGATCATCTTAATAGATGCAGAAAAAGCTGTTGACAAAATTCAACATTCTTTTGCAATAAACACTCTGAACAAAGTGGGTGCAGAGGGAACATTCCTCAGTATAATAATCGCCCTATATGATAAGCCTACGCCTAGTATCAGAATCACCACTCTCATCACTTTAATTCAATATTGTGTTGGAAGTCCTAGTTATAGCAATGAAACAAGAAAAAGAAATAAAATATAGATCAATGTATCAGGATAGAAAGCCCAGAGATAAACTCATGCACCTATGGTCACCTAATCTATGACAAATGAGGCAAGAATATACAATGGAGAAAAGACAGTCTCATCAATAGGTGGTGCTGGGAAAACTAGACAGCTACATGTTAAAAAATAAATTTAGAGCACTCCCTAACACCATACACAAAAATAAGATCAAAATGGATTAAAGATCTAAACATAAGGCCACACATTATAAAACTCTTAAAGGAAAATATAAGTAGAACACTGTTTGACATACATCACAGCAAGATTTTATTTGATCCACCTCTTAAAGTAATGAAAATAAAAACAAAAAACAAATGGAATCTATTACACTTTAAAGCTTTGGCACAGCAAAGGAAACCATAAACAAAACAAAAAGACAGCTCTCAGAATGGGAGAAAATATTTACAAATGATGCAGCTGACAAGGGGTTAATCTCAAAAATATACAAACAGCTTAATATAAAATGCAGCCTAATATAGATGCAGCTTAATATAAAAAAATAATAACCCATTCAAAAAGTGAGTAGAAGACCTAAATAGACATAAAAAGTGTTGGTGAGGAAAAGGAAGAACTTGTGCACAAAGGAAGAACTTTGGAGAAAAAGGGAAACTTGTGCACTGTTGGTGGGAGTGTAAATTATTGCAGGAACTCTGAAAAACAATATAGAGATTTCTCAAAAAACTAAAAATAGAACTACTATATGATCCAGCAATTCCACACCTGGGAATTTATCTGAAAATGCAAAAACACTAATTAGAAAATATTTATGCACCATTATGTTCACTACAGCATTATTTACAATGGCTAATATATGGAAGCAACCCAAGTAAGTGACCATTGATAGATGAATAGATATGGATGATGTGGTGTGTGCGTGTGTGTGTGTGTATGTATATATATATATATATTTATTTATTTATATGTTTATATATATATATATTTACTGCCATAAAAATTAATGACGTATTGTCTTTTGTGACAACATAAACAGACACAGAGGGTATTGAGCTAAGTGAAATATGTGAGACAGATAAAGGCATATACTGTATGTTTTAATTTACATGTGGAATCTAAAAAACAAATGAACAAATAACAGAACAGAACAGAATTATAGATATAAACAGTTGATTACCATAAGAAATAGGGGTGGAGGAAGGAGAGAAATAGGTGAGGGAGGAAGACTAAGGTGTACAAACTTCCAGTTGCAAAATAAAGGAGTCAGATATGAAATGTATTGTGTGGGGAATATAGTCAATACCTAAGTAATATCTGTTTGGTGACATAATATAACTGCACTTCAGTGGTCATCATTTTGAAATGCATTGAAAAGATCTCAATGTCATATACCGGGAACTAGTACAGTGTTGCCGGTCAATTACTTTTCAAAAGCATACAAAGAAAAGTAACAACTCATGGGAAAAGAGATCAGATTTGTGATTACCAGAGACAGGGGTTTGAGGGAAGGATAATTAGAAGAAGATGGTCAAAAGTTACTACAAACTTCTAGTTACAACATAAATAAAACTGCAGATGCAATGTATAAAATAATAAATATAATTAACATTGCTATATATTATACATGAAAGTTGGTGAGACAGTAAAGCCTAAGAGTACTCATCACATTTTTTTTTCTATTTCTTTAATTTTGTGTCTGAGATGATGAATGTTCACTAAACTTAGTGTGGAAATCATTTCATGATGTGTATAAATAAGATCATTATGTTTTACAACTTAAACTCACACAATACTGTTTGCCAGTTATATCTCAATAAAACTGGAAGGAAAAGAAGATATAGAGCAAAAGGAAAAAAAAAAAAAACACACCCAAAACCTATCACTTTCTTCATTTACAAAATGAAGGCATCTTTATGCCATCTCTTTAATTGGTGAGATTCTGTGAATAATTCTCCCCACTGGAAAATGACACTTTACTGTTGAAATTCTAACTTGAAAACAACACTTACAAGAAAGAAAATATATGTTTTTCATAAATGAACTACCATTTTCCTGATGTGTTTTTCTCCAGTGTTTTTTAAAATTTGTTTGTTAAGGAGTGTAGATGGAGTTGGATAAGGGGAGATGTCAAAAATTGTCTGTCCACCCTGGAAATTACATCTAAAACAAGATTATTAGGACAGGAAATATCAGAAAATTTTCTAGTTCCAGGTATCTGCAGACAAAAGAGAATGAATAAAATAAGTCCAATTTTAGTTCCCAACGCAAGTGCATTGCTGATTAGTTTTTGGTTTTTTAACTTAAATTTTGTCTCAAAGCTAAAACAAATTTATTCTATTTTTTCCCTTTTTGAAGAAGAGATATTCTTTTTCTTTTCAAATACTCAGTTTACCCAAAATGTAAATGAGTGAAACACTTAAAGGTCAAAGAATGGAAGGGGAAAAAAGAGAGGGAAGTACCCTGATAATCTTGGTAGTATTATAGGTGAGTGCCCCAGATTCTGGCTCAGTGTGTGGTGGTAGAGTAAGTAATGAATGTACAGGTGGGCACTGGGACCTTGTCATAACCTGACAGCATTATTTGCATCATTTTTGGAGGCTTTTGTGAAGATGAGATTTAATACTAAATTGACATTAGAGCACAGTCTGAAAAATATTTTAGATCTGGTAATAACAGACCTGAAAATGACCACTGTGTTTAGAGACCTCTTCTTTTTTTTTTTTTTAATTTTATTTTATTTTTTATTTTTAAACTTTACAATATTGTATTGGTTTTGCCAAATATCGAAATGAATCCGTCACAGGTATACATGTGTCCCCCATTCTGAACCCTCCTCCCTCCTCCCTCCCCATACCATCCCTCTGGGTCGTCCCAGTGCACCAGCCCCAAGCATCCAGTATCGTGCATCGAACCTGGACTGGCGACTCGTTTTATACATGATATTATACATGTTTCAATGTCATTCTCCCAAATCTTCCCACCCTCTCCCTCTCCCACAGAGTCCATAAGACTGTTCTGTACATCAGTGTCTCTTTTGCTGTCTCGTATACAGGGTTATTGTTACCATATAGAGACCTCTTCTATCTCCCCAAATCCTACTGTGTGTGTTAGTTTCTCAGTCATGTCCAACTCTGTGACTCCATGGACTGTAACCCACTACGCTCCTGTGGCCACGGAATTTTCCAGTCAAGAACACTGGAGTGGGTTGCCATTCCCTTCTCCAGGAGATCTTCCCAACCCAGGGATCGAACCTGAGTCTTCTTCATTGCAGGTAGATTCTTTACTATCTGAGCTACATGAGAAGCCCTAAAATCCTCTTCAGTTCAGTTCAGTCACTCAGTCATGTCCAACTCTTTGTGATCCCATGGACTGCAACACACCAGGCCACCCTGTCCATCACCAACTCCCAGAATTTACTCAAATTCATGTCCACTGAGTCAGTGATGCCATCCAACCATCTCATCCTCTGTCATCCCCTTCTCCTCCTGCCTTCAATCTTTCCCAGCATCAGGGTCTTTTCCAGTGAGTCAGTTCTTCGCATCAGGTGGCCAAAGGATTGGAGTTTCAGCTTCAGCATCAGTCCGTCCAATGAATATTTAGGACTGATATCCTTTAGGATGGACTGGTTGGATCTCCTTGCAGTCCAAGGGACTCTCAAGAGTCTTCTCCAACACCTCAGTTCAAAAACATCAACTCTTTAGTGCTCAGCTTTCTTTATAGTTCAACTCTCATGTCCATACATGACTACTGGAAAAACAATAGCTTTGACTAGATGGACCTTTGTTGTCAAAGTAATGTCTCTGCTTTTTAATATGCTGTCTAGGTTGGTCATAATTTTCCTTCCAAGGAGTAAGTGTCTTTTAATTTCATGGCTGAAGTCACCATCTGCAGTGGTTTTGGAGCCCCCCAAAATAAAGTCAGCCACTGTTTCCACTGCTTCCCCATCTATTTGCCATGAAGTGATGGGACTGGATGGCATGATCTGAGTTTTCTTAATGTTGATCTTTAAGTCAACTTTTTCACTCTCCTCTTTCACTTTCATCAAGAGGCTCTTTAGTTCTTCACTTTCTACCATAAGGATGGTGTCATCTGTATATCTGAGGTTACTGATATTTCTCCTGGCAATCTTGATTCCAGCTTATGCTTCAAACAGCCCAGCATTTCTCATGATGTACTCTGCATATAATAAGCAGGGTGACAATACACAACCTTGATGTACTCCTTTTCCTATTTGGAACCAGTCTGTTGTTCCATGTCCAGATCTAACTGTTGGTTCCTGACCTGCATACAGATTTCTCAAGAGGCAAGTCAGGTGGTCTGGTATTCCCATCACTTTCAGAATTTTCCACAGTTTATTGTGATCCACATAGTCAAAGGCTTTGTCATAGTTAATAAAACAGAAATAGATGTTTTTCTGGAACTTTCTTCCTTTTTCGATGATCCAATGGATGTTTGTAATTTGATCTTTGGTTCCTCTGCCTTTTCTAAATGCAACTTGAACATCTGGAAGTTCACAGTTCATGTATTGCTGAAGCCTGGCTTGGAGAACTTTGAGCATTACTTTACTAGCATGTGAGATGAGTGCAATTGTGCGGTAGTTTGAGCATTCTTTGGCATTGCCTTTCTTTGGAACTGGAATGAAAAGTGACCTTTTCCAGTCTTGTGCCCACTGCTGAGTTTTCCAAATTTGCTGGCATATTGAGTGCAGCACTTTCACAGCATCATCTTTTAGGATTGGAAACAGTTCGACTTGAATTCCATCATCTCCAGTAGCTTTGTTTGTAGTGATTCTTCCTAAGGCCCACTTGACTTCACATTCCAGGATGTCTGGCTCTAGGTGAGTGATCATACCCTCGTGATTATCTAGGTCATGAAGATCTTTATTGTATAGTCGTTCTGTGTATTCTTGCCACCTCTTTTTAATATTTTCTGCTTCTGTTAGGTGCATACCATTTCTGTCCTTTATTGTGCTCATCTTTTCATGAAACGTTCCCTTGGTATCTCTAATTTTCTTGAAGAGATCTCTAATCTTTCTCATGCTGTTGTTTTCCTCTATTTCTTTGCACTGATCATTGAAGATGGCTTTCTTATCTCTCCTTGCTATTCTTTGGAACTCTGCATTCAAATGGGTATATCTTTCCTTTTGTCCTTTGCTTTTCACTTCTCTTCTTTTCACAGCTATTTGTAAGGCCTCTTCAGACAGCCGTTTTACTTTTTTGCATTTCTTTTTCTTGGGGATGGTCTTGATCCTTGTCTCCTGTACAATGTCATGAACCTCCATCCATAGTTCATCAGGCACTCTGTCTAACAGGTCTAATTCCTTGAATCTATTTCTCACTTCCACTGCATAATCATAAGGCATTTGATTTTGGTCATACCTGAATGGTCTAGTAGTTTTCCCTACTGTCTTCAATTTAAATTTGAATTTGGTAATAAGGAGTTCATGATCTGAGTCACAGTGAGCTCCTGGTCTTGTTTTTGCTAACTGTATAGAGCTTCTCCATCTTTGGCTGCAAAGAATATAATCAGTCTGATTTCAGTATTGACCATCTGGTGATGTCCATGTGTAGAGTCTTCTCTTGTGTTGTTGGAAGAGGGTGTTTGCTATGACCAGTGTGTTCTCTTGGCAGAACTCTACTAGCCTTTGCCCTGCTTTATTCTGTACTCCAAGGCCAAATTTGCCTGTTACTCCAGGTGTTTCCTGACTTCCTGCTTTTGCATTTTAGTCCCCTATAATGAAAAGGACATCTTTTTGGGATGTTAATTCTAGAAGATTTGTAGGTCTTCATAGAACCGTTCAACTTCAGCTTCTTCAGCATTACTCGTCGGGGCAGAGACTTGGATTACTGTGATATTGAATGGTTTGCCTTGAAAATAAACAGAGACCATTTTGTCATTTTTGAGATTGCATCCAAGTATTGCATTTCGGCCTTTGACTGTGTCGATCACAATAAACTGTGGGAAATTCTGAAAGAGATGGGAATACTGACCTGCCTCTTGAGAAACCTATATGCAGGTCAGGAAGCAACAGTTAGAACTGGACATGGAACAACAGACTGGTTCCAAATAGGAAAAGGAGTATGTCAAGGCTGTATATTGTCACCCTGCTTATTTAACTTTTATGCAGAGTACATCATGAGAAACGCTGGACTGGAAGAAACACAGGCTGGAATCAAGATTGCTGGGAGAAATATCAATCACCTCAGATATGCAGATGACACCACCCTTATGGCAGAAAGTGAAGAGGAACTCAAAAGCCTCTTGATGAAAGTGAAAGTGGAGAGTGAAAAAGTTGGCTTAAAGCTCAACATTCAGAAAACGAAGATCATGGCATCCAGTCCCATCACTTCATGGGAAATAGATGGGCAACAGTGGAAACAGTGTCAGGCTTTTTTTTGGGGGGGGTCCAAAATCACTGCAGATGGTGACTGAAGCCATGAAATTAAAAAACGCTTACTCCTTGGAAGGAAAGTCATGACCAACCTAGATAGCATATTGAAAAGCAGAGACATTACTTTGCCAACAAAGGTCCCTCTAGTCAAGGCTATTGTTTTTCCAGTGGTCATGTATGGATGTGAGAGTTGGACTGTGAAGAAGGCTGAGTGCCGAAGAATTGATGCTTTTGAAGTGTGTGTTGGAGAAGACTCTTGAGAGTCCCTTGAACTGCCGGGAGTTCCAACCAGTCCATTCTGAAGGAGATCAGCCCTGGGATTTCTTTGGAAGGAATGATGCTAAAGCTGAAACTCCAGTACTTTGGCCAACTCATGCAAAGAGTTGACTCATTGGAAAAGACTCATGCTGGGAGGGATTGGGGGCAGGAGGAGAAGGGGATGACAGAGGATGAGATGGCTGGATGGCATCATTGACTCGATGGACGTGAGTCTGAGTGAATTCCGGGAGTTGGTGATGGACAGGGACGCCTGGCGTGCTGTGATTCATGAGGTTGCAGAGAGTCGGACACGACTGAGCGACTGAACTGACTGACTGACTGATTGCATTTCAGACTCTTTTGTTGACTGTGATGGCTACTCCATTTCTTCTAAGGGATTCTTGCCCACAGTAGTAGATATAATGGTCATCTGAGTTAAATTCACCATTCCATTCTATTTTAGTTTACTGATTCCTAAAATGTTGACTTTCATTCTTGCCATCCCCTGTTTGACCACTTCCAATTTGCCTTGATTCATGGACCTAACATTCCATGTTCCTATGCAATATTGCTCTTTACAGCATCGGACTTTGCTTCTATCACCAGTCAACTTCACAACTGGGTATTGTTTTTGCTTTGGCTCCGTCTCTTCATTCTTTTTTCAGTTATTTCTCCACTGATCTCCAGTAGCATATTGGGCACCTACCAACCTGAGTTCAACTTTCAGTGTCCTATCTTTCTGCCTTTTCATACTGTTCATTGGGTTCTCAAGGCAAGAATACTGAAATGGTTTGCCATTACATCTCCGGTAGACCACATTTGTCAGAACTCTCCACCATGACCCATCTATCTTGGGTGGTCCTACACAGCATGACTCATAGTTTTACTGAGTTAGACAAGGCTGTGGTCCATGTGATCAGATTGGTTAGTTTTCTGTGATTGTGGTTTTCAATCTCCATACACTTTATTTCCTTTAATTCTTATGACTGTTTACATAGAATAAGATTATTGCCCTCTTTTCACAGAGGATGTAATAAGATTTAGAGAGCCTATATCAATTATCTTCAGTCACACAATTGCTAAGTAATAGGACCAGTTTATGAACTAGGTTTGTCTGGTTTAAAACCTGTGGTCTTAGCTTCAGTGTTATATCATATAGCTAACAATTGGTGAGATGAGCATCTTTGTTTTATTCTCTCTGGACCCCAGTGTCTGCTGCCTGGTGGCCGGCCTTGTGTCTATTTTGTTCACCTTGTCTCAGCCCAATGCCTTATATATAGTACACACTTGAGAAATATTTGTTGAAAATATCAGTGAGTCTCAGGGGTCATTTCTAGTTGAGAATTCCCCATTTGTGTATCCAGATAAAATAATTCTTAGGGAGGATCTTAAATTTAGACACTTCAAAAGACAGGGAAAGATTCATTGAGAATTATTAAAACAATACTCTGCAGTACAAACTCTATAATTCATGTAGGTATATTTATATATTTACAAATATTAAAAGATAAACAATTAGAAATGGAATGGATAAGCAACAAAGTCCTACTGTATAGCACAGAGAACTATATTCAATATGCTGTGATAAACCATAGGGGCTTCCCAGGTGGCACAGTGGTAGAGAATCTGCCTGCCAATGCAGGAGGCACAGAGATCTGGGCTCGATCCCTGGGTCAGGAAGATCACCTGGAATAGGAAATGGCAACCCACTCCAGTATTCTTGCCTGGGAAACTCCATGGACAGAGGAGCTTGGCGGGCTCCATGGAGTTGCAAAAAGTTGAACACAACTGAGCATATATGATAAACCATAATGGAAAAGAATATAAAAAAGAATGCATATAAATGTATAACTGAATCACTTTGCTGTGCAGCAGAAATTAACACAGCATTGTAAACCAATTTAATAAATAAAACCAAGTACTTTAAAAAGTACTTTAAAAAGACTACAATCTTTACTAAACTCATATGCACATACACATGTGAATTCACATAAAAGAAAGTTCTCTAGATCCTCTTTATAGAAAACTGTGAGAGTCACTCTATTCTGGTTAATTGTGAAGTTTCCCATTGGTTGCTCAAAGACATCATTCTGCCAGTAACAGTAAAATATGGAGTAGAACTTCAGAAGTTCGATTGCCTGAGTTTAAAGCTTTAAATTTTAGCAACTTAGCTATTGTGTTAGTTCAAGTACTTGAAAGTCAAAAGAAATCATTGAGTTTACATTAAAGTGGAGGCAACCGTAGTGTGCAGGGTGAAATTCAGATCCTAGTTCAGGTCTGACCTGTGGGAAAGGAAAGGAAGCTAGGAGGATAGGGTGGCTGTGTGCATGAATGCTCAGTTATATCCCCCTTTGAGAGCCCATGGACTGTAGTCTGCTAAGCCCCTCCATCCATGGGATTTTCCAGGCAACAATACTGGAGGGAGTTGTCATTCCCATCCCCAGAGGATCTTCTTGACCCAGTGTCTCCTGCAGCTCCTGCATTGGCAAGCAGATTCTTTACCACTAGTGCCAACTGGGAAGCCCAAGAAGAGTGTGGTAAGGAAGAGTATCAGATTACAGCTCAGATCTAAGAAAGTTTCTGCCATGCTGGTGAAGAGACCACAAGAGTCTGGTCCCCACCATATTTCCTCATTGTCTGAAACAGCCCTGGTGAACGTGGTCTTGGTGCAAATAGGGTGTTAGATCCAGATGTTCAGCAGCAGGAGCTGCTCATTATCCTGGTAGCAAGAGATCTAAGTGGTGCCTCTTCTGGATCACCACATCAATGATGGCTTTGGAAAAAGAATTCATTTATTACTTTATCAAATTGTCTTCTCACTAAAACTCTTCAAAAGAGTTGCCCATACTCTGTACCTCTGATTTCTATTCTCTTGCTCATTCTTGAACCATTCCCAAAGCCCATCATTGAACTTCTCTTCCTCAAGGACACAAGTGACTTCACAGTATTCTAATGGCTAGGTCCTGAAAGCACCTAATAGCAGCACTGAGTGAAGCTGGCTACTCCCTCCACCTTGAGACACACTTTGACTTACTTCTGATCCTTTTGGTCTTCTGACCTCAGTGATCTCTCTTTATCAAGCCCTCTTGATGATGTGTTCTCATCCTTATGATCTCTGAGATGCTTTCCTGACCCAGGACTTGGCCCTCAGACTTCTTTTCTACCTATGCCAGCTTTTTAAGTAATCTTATCTGGCTTCATGATTTTAAATAAATTTAAAATGTTGTCACATCACACCTCATAACTATTTCAGGTCTCTCAAAAAGTGATCTGTCCAAAAACCTTAGCATCTTCTTTGATTCTTATTTCTCATACCTCATATTTAATCCATCAGAATATCCTGTCACCTTTGCCTTCAAAACACACCAAGAGTCTGCCTGGTCCTCACTTCCTCAGCACTGTCACCCTGAGCTATTCTCCTCTGTGTTCTTGTCAGAACTTCCTCATGGGTTTTCTTACTTCTGTTCTTTCTCCTCTACACCCAGTAGCCAAAATTCCCCTTTAAGTTACATATGTCTTCCATATTCTTAAAGACCTTCGGGAGTTCTCTACTTCTCTTAGTCAATAGTCTACAAGGGTCTACAAGGACCTTGTGATTTGGCTTCTGCTATCTACAATCTCCTCTCCAAGTATCCTCTGCTTTACTTGCTCTACCCTGGCAAAAGATTTTGTTGTTCGTTGAGCACCAAGTGTACACCTGCCTCAGCATCTTTGCACTTGCTTGTTCCTTGACCTGGAACACTCTTGTCCCACATATCCAGCTCTTTCACTTCCTCGCTTTCCTTGAATGTCACCCTAGGATTGAGGGCCTCCATGATCACTGAATTTAAAATGGCAAGCTCCTCCTTTAGCCCTTTTTGGTCTTCTCACTCTGATTTCTTTTTCTCCATAGCATGCATTACCATTTACTATATTACCTGTTTACCTACGTATTCAAAGGTACTCTCTCTGTTTCTAATATTCACACTAAAATTGCAAGCTCAGTACGAACAGAGACTTCATCTGTTTTACTTACATTGTACTCCCAGTGTTTCATGTAAAACAAATAAATGATAAAATCCCCTGCTTGGTGTCCTACACTGTGCATGTCACATTCCAATTTATGTAGGATATTGCTTTTGAAAATTGAAGCCTACATAGATACTTATTCAAAGTTTACTCTTATGTACTTTATTGGTAAGTAGAGTTTCTTTAACTGTTAGGCTCTCCAGTATTCCATTATCTATCAGACTTCTCCTTCTTCAGCCTATGGTACCTTGTTTCAATCTGAATTCTCTGTTTTTTTTTTTTTTTTTCCTTTATTTGTCTTTGCTGCCACCCTGTAGTAAAAGGAAGAGAATTTTAACCTCTTTTTTTTAGGGGAAGAGTTATTTCCTGTTTGAAATCTAAGCTGACAATAGATTCTTTCACTGGTTAGGAACTGCCTATAGTGGAATTCTCTGTTTCATGAGTATAATACCATGCATGCTAAATTGCTTCAGTCACATCTGACTGTTTGCGACACTATGGACTGTAGCCCACCAGGCTCCTATGTCCATGGCATTCTCCAGGCAAGAATACTGGAGGGGAGTTGCTATTTCCTCCTCTAGGGGATTTTCTCAACCCAGGGACTGAACCAGTATCTCTTATATCTCCTATGTTGCAGGTGGATTTTTTACCTAATGAGTCCCCTGGGAAGCTGTATGCATATAATAGAGTGCAACGAATATTTGCAGGATTGATTTGAATTGATTTCAATGTACACCTTTAAAGGTTGCCCTTGAGTATTCCATTTTAGAGCATATACACTTGTTTAACCAGTCCAGGACAAATAAGAATGACTTACGTGTGTACAAAGTTTCTCCCTTTATCTTCTCCTCTTGTTCTATAACCCTAATTCCAACAAATAAAGAAGTAAAATTAAAAGGAGAATTTGTAACAGTAATATTACTTTCCTCCTTGTTAATAAAAATTTAGACTAGAACTCTCTCATCCAGTTGTTATTATTTGTGGCATTATTAAGTGAAAGATTGACATATACTGTATATACATAAAGTGAGCAAATCATAACCTATAGTTAGACAAAATTTCATGAACATGCTTATGAAAGCAATTCTCAGATCCCAAAACAGAAATTTACATGCTCTCCAGAAGTCCTCTGGTGCCCCCACAGTCACTAACCCTAGAAAAGATAATACCCACTCCTTTCTCCTAACAAGAGAAAGATCTCTCCAGACTCTCCAGACTCCTAACAAGAAAGATCAGCTTTGTCTTTTTTCAAGTCATTCTACAAAAGGAATCGTATGGTCTGTACTCTTTTGCGTCTGACTTCAACATTACATTAATGATATTTAGCCATGTTTTAAGTGTTGTGGATTAGAATCCTTTTCATTTTGTCTGCTTGGCAAGACCCCATTTCCTGCTTTTTCATCCTTGGATCCTCATGTGGGTGATGTTGAACCAGGAAGATACATCTTCTCAAATTTTCTTTTGTGTTGCTATAAATCCTCAAATGGAGAGCAATGAAACCTTCTTAAAGCTGTGTTTCAGGCCTTATGTGCTGCTAACATGGAAAACTGAGGAGCTTCAAGAATGGTGGTCTAGTTTATTGGCCAATAATTAAATGTGCAATCAGTGAAGTCAGGCCCATAGAACTAGTTATCAAATTTTCCAGGAGAGGAGCCAACGCTTTGGGGCTCCTCGGCAGCAGCTATGATGAGTAAGTCAAAGGTATTCCTCGCTTCACAGCATCTCTGCAGCCACTGTGATTGTTCCTGGCCCACCCACACTCCTGGAAGAAGGAACGGGGACTTTTGCCTCGCTGGGCTAGCTGGCAATGGGAATGTTGTCATTTTTGTGGTATTTGATGAATAAAAGTTGAGTAGGATTTTATATGTCAGAGCATTGAACTTCCTCTAAGAGCACACTTGGTAAACTTTGGGGAGATGGTATAACTGCTGTGGGGTCTGGAGCCTTGAGTTCTTGTGCTAATTTTGTCCCTAACTCATTGTGAAAATTTAGATTAAGTACTTTAGGTCTTTGACCTTAATTGCCTTCTTGAAAAAAAAAAAAAAACAGAATGTAAGATTATGATCCCTTAAACTTCTGTCATTCCTTGTGTGGTTGCTAATCTCCACCTCTATGCCTTTCCTTCTATTACTCTAGCTTCCCAGCTGTTAACCCTTGTCCATCCAGCTTGTCTGCAAAGTCTCTCTCCAACCAAACTATTTAGAACTAGCCTCCCTCCATGCTGTACACTTGTATCGAGAGCTGCCAGCATCTATGTTCGATGCTGCTTCATCCTTTGATGATAATTTTATTTTGAAGCATTCTTCTCCCTTCCCACACAAGTGATCCATCTAGAGATCCTTTTGTAGTCATCTATTATATCCCATATCATATATTGAACCAATGAACTCCATGAGGTTAATCCTACTGATCTCCAAAGATTTCTTCAGCCTTTAAAGAACAGATTCTGTGTCAATGTCAATCTTCCTCTATTGATACTATGTATAAAATAGATAACTAATGAGAACATACTGTATAGCATAGGGAACTCTGCTGAATGCATTAGAGTGACCTGAATGGGAAGGAAGCCCAAAAGGGAGGGGAATATATGATTCATTTTGTTCTGCATAAGAAAATAACACAACATTTTAGGCAATTCTACTCCAATAATTATACAGTGGAAGTGAGAAATAGATTTAAGGGACTAGATCTGATAGAGTGGCTGATGAACTATGGACAGAGGTTCATGACATTGTACAGGAGACAGGGATCAAGACTATCCCCAAGAAAAAGAAATGCAAAAAAGCAAAATGGCTGTATCAGGAGGTCTTACAAATAGCTGTGAAAAGAAGAGAAGTGAAAAGCAAAGGAGAAAAGGAAAGATATACCCAACTGAATGCAGAGTTCCAAAGAAAAGCAAGGAGAGATAAGAAAGCCGTCTTCAGTGATCAGTGTAAAGAAATAGAGGGAAATTATAGAATGGGAAAGACTAGAGATCTCTTCAAGAAAATTAGAGACACTAAGGGAACATTTCATGCAAAGATGGGCTCAATAAAGGACAGAAACGGTATGGACTTAACAGAAGCAAAAGCTATTAAGAAGAGGTGGCAAGAATATAAAGAAGAACTGTACAAAAAAAGATCTTCATGACCCAGATAATCATGATGGTGTGATCACTCACCTGGAGCCAGACATCCTGGAATGCGAAGTCAAGTGGGCCTTAGGATGCATCACTATGAACAAAGTTAGTGGAGGTGATGGAATTCCAGTTGAGCTATTTCCAATCCTAAAACATGATTCTGTGAAAGTGCTGCACTCAATATGCCAGCTTGGAAAACTCAGTAGTGGCCACAGGACTGGAAAAGGTCAGTTTTCATTCCAATCCCTAAGAAAGGCAATGCCAAAGAAAGCTCAAATGACTGCACAATTACACTCATCTCACACACTAGTAAAGTAATACGCAAAATTCTCCAAGCCAGGCTTCAGTAATACGTGAACTGTGAACTTCCAGATGTTCAAGCTGGTTTTAGAAAAGGCAGAGGAACCAGAGATCAAATTGCCAACCTCTGCTGGATCATCAAAAAAGCAAGAGAATTCCAGAAAAACATCTATTTCTGCTTTATTGACTATGCCAAAGCCTTTTTGTGGATCACAATAAACTGTGGAAAATTCTGAAAGAGATGGGAATACCAGACCACCTGACCTGCCTCTTGAGAAATCTGTATGCAGGTCAAGAAGCAACACTTGTCAACACAGGTAAAGAAGCAAGTTAAAACTGGACATGGAACAACAGACTGGTTCCAAATTGGGAAAGGAGTACATTAAGGTTGTATATTGTCACCCTGCTTATTTAACTTATATGCAGAGTACATCATGAGAAACGCTGGGCTGGATGAAGCACAGGCTGGACTCAAGATTGCTGGGAGAAATATCAATCACCTCAGATATGCAGATGACACCACCCTTATGGCAGAAAGTGAAGAGGAACTAAAGAACATCTTGATGAAAGTGAAAGAGGAGAGTGAAAAATTTGGCTTAAAGCTCAACATTCAGAAAACTAAGATCATGGCATCCGGTTCCATCACTTCATGGCAAATAGATGGGGAAACAGTGGCTGACTTTATTTTTTGGGTCTCCAAAATCACTGCAGATGGTGACTGCAGCCATGAAATTAAAAGATGATTATGCCTTGGAAGGCAAGTTATGACCAAGACATATTCGTCATAGCAACATATTAAAAAGTAGAGACATTACTTTGCCAACAAAGGTCCATCTAGTCAAGGCTGTGGTTTTTCCAGTAGTCATGTATGGATGTAAGAGTTGGACTATAAAGGAAGCTGAGCACCAAAGAATTGATGATTTTGAACTGCAGTGTTGGAGAAGACTCTTGAGCGTCCCTTGGACTACAAGGAGATCCAACCAGTCCATCCTAAGGGAGATCAGTCCTGAGTGTTCATTGGAAGGACTGATGCTAAAGTTGAAACTCCAGTACTCTGACCACCTGATGCAAAGAGCTGACTCATTTGAAAAGACCCTGATGCTGGAAAAGATTGAGGGCAGGAGGAGAAGGGGACAACTGAGGTTGAGATGGTTGGATGGCATCACTGACTCAATGGACATGAGTTTCAGTAAACTCCAGCAGTTGGTGACGGATAGGGAGGCCTGGCCTGCTGCGATCCTTGGGGTCGCAAAGAGTCAGACATGACTGAGCAACTGAACTGAACTGAAAAATTAATTTACAAAAAAGAACAGATTATGATTCACTCAATCTTGTCCTGAAAGACACTTCTACGTCTCCATTCCCGAAGCCCAGAGATGGCTATCATTTAACAATAGAAGATCCTTGTGCTGAGGTTAACAGAAATTGGCACCACAGGCAGCAGAGAAGATGTGGAGTGAGGAACCAGGTGGAAAAGAAGCTAAAATCACTTCATACAGGAGGGGACCAGGTGGACAACTCTCAGCCTGACAGCAATGACTGAATTTTCAGTACTTTTTGTCATCCGAAAAAAATCTATATTTCCTTAAACCAAGTCCAAGATCTTTTGTTCCCATTCAAAGGTCTTTAACACGAAGTAATCCATTTTTCCTCAAAATTAGTTGTTTCTCTTGCTAATATTCAATACTTTTCATAGTATTATATGGTTATGTGGAAGAGGGTACAGGTTCAAAGCTGGGAGACCGTTTAATGGTGAGTATCCCAGGAAACTTGCATTTTATAGTTTTCTCGAGTTTTGTTCTTGAGGATCCTCATGTAAATCATTAAGCTACAGGAACATTATCACTATCAATTACTTTCACTTATTTAAGACTTTATATTTTATGAAGTGTTTAAATATACATTTTGCTTTGACAAAAGGAATAATCTTGTAAGACAAAGAGATAGTGCCATCTCACTAACAGATGCAAATCCTAACTTAAATATATTTGTGTGAGCTCAGTGGTGTCTGATTCTTTGTAACCTCATGGACTGTAGCCCTCCAGGCTCCCCTGTCCATGGGATTCTCCAGGCAAGAATACTGGAGTGAGTTGCCATGCCCTCCTCCAGGGGATCTTCCTGACCCATAAGTGAAGTTGCTCAGTCGTGTCTAACTCTTTGCGACTCCATGTACTATAGCCTACCAGGCTCCTCCGTCCATGGAATTTTCCAGGCAAGAGTACTGGAGTGGGGTGCCATTTCCTTCTGCAGGGTATCTTCCCGATCCAGGGATCAAACCAAGGTCTCCCGCATTGCAGGCAGATGCTTTACCATCTGAGCCACCAGGGAATCCTGACCCATGGTCCAACCCAATTTTCTTACATCTACTGCACTGGCCAGCAGATTCTTTACCACTAGCACCATCTGGGAGGCCCAAATTAAATCGAATATTTATCTAAATGTGTGGTTTATCTGACAAGCTTTTAAGGAAACTCCTTCCCAGGTGGTGCTAGTGGGAAAGAACCTGCTCGCCAATGCAGAAGACATAAGAGACTAGGGTTCAATCCCTGGGACAGGAAGATCCCCTGGAGGAGGGCAGGGCAATTCATTCCAGTATTCTTGCCTGGAGAATCCCATGGACAGAGGAGCCTGACGAGCTATAGTTCATGGGGTTGCAAAGAGTCAGACATGACTGAATGGCTAACACACATTTGCAGAAGATAAACAAATCAGGAACATAAATCCAGTGATTTATTGTCACCCCTAACGACTTAGAGCTTTGTTTTTAAGCTTTGGATTTTCCAGGTGGGAAGTAGAATCTAAATCACTTATGTACATCTGAAGGCCCCTGAAGAGCTGCTTCAGTGATTCACAAAACTATCATAAACTACATCTTTTTTTCCCCTAGTTTATAATCCCCTTTGTTATTCTGAAATAAAATTAATCTTATAACTTATATAATTTCTAATATAATTTTAAAACAAGAATGCTGCTGCTGCTAAGTCGCTTCAGTCGTGTCCAACTCTGTGCGACCCCATAGATGGCAGCCCACCAGGCTCCTCTGTCCCTGGGATTCTCCAGGCAAGAACACTGGAGTGGGTTGCCATTTCTTTCTCCAATGCAAGAAAGTGAAAAGTGAAAGTGAAGTTGCTCAGTCGTGTCTGACTCTTAGCAACCCCATGGACTGCAGCC
This sequence comes from Bos grunniens, assembly GCF_055505025.1. NCBI lineage: Eukaryota > Metazoa > Chordata > Mammalia > Artiodactyla > Bovidae > Bos > Bos grunniens. Next base: position 56,007,377 of record NC_141180.1, read on the forward strand.
TACCAGGCTCCTCCATCCATGGGATTTTCTAGGCAAGAGTACTGGAGTGGGGTGCCATTGCCTTCTCCAAATAGATACATGTGTATTTATAACTGCATCACTTTACTATACACCTGAAACTTGTTGTTTAGTTGCTAAATTGTGTACAACTCTTTTGCAGCCCCGGGAGCCCGCCAGGCTCCTCTGACCTTGGAATCTCCCAGGCAGGAATACTGGAGTTGGTTGCCATTTCCTTCTCCAAGAGATCTTCCCGAGCCAGGGATTGAACCCAAGTCTCCTACACTGACAGGCAAATCTTTATCACTGAGTCACCAGAAAAGCCTACACTTGAAACTAGCATATTATTAATCAACTATACTCCAATATAAAGTACAAATTAAAAAATAAAAATCATCCTAGCCAAAAAAAAATAGACAAGAAATAAAGAGAAAACAAATGATAATAAATTAAGATGCATTTAACTACATAGACTATGAGTAAAGCTATACTGGAAGTCATAAAAAAGTCATCAGTTACTTACAGTTACCTATTAACTCACTGTAAAAGTTACAGCTGTGACTAAATACAAGTTACTCTAGGTAACTTGAAAGTTACAACTGTGACTGATACAAATTACTCTAGGCTCATGAACAGAATTTCTATGGGTAATGATTTTCTGAAATGATGACTCATTCTTGGTGAAGTTCTTAACAAAGTAAAATAATGATTAACATGAAAGCTGGGTCCCACAAAAATATGAAAACAGTTTAAAATAGTGAAAAAAAATCCTTTAGGTTTATATGTATAATTAAGTTACATGCTGCTGCTGCTGCTGCTGCTGCTAAGTGGCTTCAGTCGTGTCCGACTCTGTGCCACCCCATAGACGGCAGCCCACCAGGCTCCCCCATCCCTGGGATTCTCCAGGCAAGAACACTGGAGTGGGTTGCCATTAGGATCAAATAATACTAAACAATTTTTAAAAAATCTGTGAGTAGTGAATTTTTGTTGTGCTATATTCTTCTATTACAGAGTATCTAATATTCTATTCTTGGGCTCTTCCCAGTAAATGTCAATAGCATTCCCTAACCAAAACTGGCTCTACATATGTCCAAAAACACTCTGAGGAAGTAGAAGCATCCCTGTTGTAAATCACTGGGTTATACCTTTAGTGAAGGAAGAGACCAGAAAAAAAGAACGAAGGGAGAAAATTTGTCTGACTTGTTCCTGATGAAAGGACTATAACTGTCTCTTGAGAAATCCTAACAATAATCTGTTCTTCACATTGTGCTTAGTCACTAAGTCATGTCTGACTCTTTGAGATCCTATGGACTGTAGCCCTCCAGGCTCCTCTGTCCATGGGATTTCCCAGGCAAGAATACTGGAGTAGGTTGCCATGCCCTCTTCCAGGGAATCTTCCTGACCCAGGACATAAGAGATACCACATCTCTTATGTCCTGCATTAGCAGGTGGGTTCTTTACCACTAGCACCACCTGGGAAGCCCATTCTTTCTATTAGTTTGGCACTTGGATTTATACTATGTACATGGTACAAAAAATTAAGGACTTATTTTAGTTAAATATGACCCAAAGTTGATAGTGATCTTATGCTTGTGCAATAAACAAAATTATTATATATAGAAAAGTACTTTCTTAACCTAAGAAATCCTGCAGTAAAATTTTACTGATTTGTGATGTGGAAAAAAAAAAATCTTGAGAGACAGGTATCATGAGTGAGGGTTAGCAGAAATGACAGACTATAGTATCAGACTCACAAATATATCAAACATTAAAATAATTGAATATAGGATTTAAATGAACATATTTAATATAGTTAAGGTCATAAAATGTGAAATCGAAAGTATGCTTATAAAAGTATATTAGGAGAATGACCTAAAAAAAAAAACTCTAAAAATTTATATATAGAGAGAACTAGAGAGTGAGTCACAACCTTACAATTTTTGCTCTTTATGGTGGTGTGAAAGTGATATGAAAAAGCAATACGCATTTAGTAGAGACTCTACTTTGAAGTTTGAATTTTTTCAGGCCAGCAGTATGTGGTACCGCACTTTCTCGATGCTGGACAGAAATGGTGAGCTACAGCTCTCAGTCAACTGGGCAATCATGAAGATAAACACCCAATACACTTACAACAATTCTGTACCCATATAACTATTCTTTTTTCACTTCCAGTACAACTTTCAATAAATTACATGAGATATTCAACACTTAGTTATAAAATAGGCTCTGTGTTAGATTTTGCCCAACTATAGGCTAATATCAGTGTTCTGAGCATGTTTAAGATAGGTCTGGCAAAGCTATGATGTTCTGTACATCACATGTATTACATACATTTTGAATTTAAGAAGGGTTTATCGGACTATAACTCTGTCAGTAGTTGAGGAAAAAAATATATATATATTACAAGTATATATATATATATAACCTTCATATATGTATTTTATATTTATATATATTTATAATATATATAATATTTATATATATAACCTTCATATATCTATGCATGCATGATAAGTTACTTCAGTCTTGTCCAACTCTTTGTGAGCCTAAGGACTGTAGCCCACCAGGCTCCTCTATCAGTGGAATTCTCTAGGGAAGGATACTGGAGTAGATTGCCATACCCTCCTCCAGGGGGATAGGACCCTTCCTGACCCAGGGATTGAACCTGCAACTCCTGTGTCTCCTGCATTGCAGATGGATTCTTTACCACTGAGCCACTGGGGAAGTCCCTCATATATCTATATCTACATCTATCTCTGTCTCTCTCTCCTGCAATGCTTCGATCCTTGGCTTGCAAAGATCATCTGGAGGAGGAAGTGGCAACCCACTCCAGGATTCTTGCCTGGAAAATTCCATGGATACAGGAGCCTGGTGGCTACAGTCCATGGGATTGCAAAGAGTTGTACACGACTGAGCGACTAACACTTTCACTTTCATGTATTTATATGAGTATATATCTATATGGGGGCTTTCCCAGCGACTCAGCAATGAAGAGACCTGGGTTCAATCCTTGGGTCAGGAAGATCTCCTGGAGGACTGAATAGCAAGCTACTCCAGTGCTCTTGTCTGGGAAACCACATGGACAGAGGAGCCTGGCAGGCTATAGTCCACGGGGTCTCAAAGAGTCAGACACGACTTAATGACTAAATAATAAACAACAAATATATCTATACATGTGTGAGTTTATTTATAAATATTCATGTGCTGTTATTGTTCAGTCACTCAGTCATGTCCGACTCTTTGTCACCCCATGGACTGCAGCACACCAGGCTTCTTTCTTTCAGTATCTCCCAGAGTTTGCTCAAACTCATGTCCATTGAGTTGATGATGCCATAGAACAATCTCATTCTCTGCCTCCTGCTTCTCCTCCTGCCCTCAGTCTTACCCAGCATCAGAATCTTTTCCAATGAGTTGGCTCTTCACATCGGGTGGCCAAAGTACTGGGGCTTCAGCTTCAGCATCAGTTCTTCCAGTGAATATTCAGGTTCAATTTCCTTTAGGATTGACAGCTTTGATCTCCTTTGAAAGCATCAATTCTTTAGCTCTCAGCCTTCTTTATGGTCCAACTCACATATCCATACAGGACTACTGGGAAGAACCATAGCTTTGGATATATAGACCGTTGTCAGCAAAGTGTTGTCTCTGCTTTTTAATACACTATCTAGGTTTGTCATAGCTTTTCTTCCAAGGAGCAAGTGTCTTCTAATTTCATGACTGCAGTCACAGTCCGCCATGATTTTGGAGCCCAAGAAAATAAAATCTGTCACTGTTTCCATTGTTTCCCCATCTATTTGCCATGAAGTGATGTGGCCGGATGTCGTGATCTTAGTTTTTTGAATGTTGAGTTTTAAGCCAACTTTTTCACTCTCTTATTTCACCTTCATCAAGAGGCTTTTTATTTCCTCTTCACTTTCTGCCATTAGGATGGTGTCATCTGCATATCTGAGGTTATTAATATTTCTCCCGGCAAACTTGATTCCAGCTTGTGCTTCATCCAGTGCTACATTTCACATGATGTACTCTGAATATAAGTTAAATAAACAGGGAGACAATATACAACTTTGACATACTCCTTTCCCAATTTGGAACCAGTCCATTGTTCCATGTACAGTTCTGTTGCTTCTTGACTTGCATACAGGTTTCTCAGGAGGTAGGTAAGGTAGTCTGGTATTCTAATCTCTTAACAATTTTCCACAGTTTGTTGTGATCCACACAGTCAAAGGCTTTAGCGTAGTCAATGAAGCAGATGTTTTTCTTGAATTCTCTTGCTTTTTCTATGATCCAAAGGATATTGGCAATTTGAACTCTGGTTCCTCTGCCTTTTGTAAATCCAGCTTGTACATCTGGAAGTTCTTGATTCACTTACTCTTGAAGCCTTGCTTGAAGTATTTTGAGCATGACCTTGCTAGCATGTGAAATGAGCACAATTGTGCAGTAGTTTGAGCATTCTTTGGCATTGCCCTTCTTTGGTATTGGAATGAAAACTGACCTTTTCCAGTCCTGTGGCCACTGCCGAGTTTTCCAAATTTGCTGGCATATTGAGTTCATCATGTCAACAGCATCATCTTTTAGGATTTGAAGTAGCTCAGCTGGAATTCCATTACTTCTCCTAACTTTGTAGTAATGCTTCCTAAGGCCCACATCCTGATAAGAAATATTAAGACTGTAATACCTTTCTCAGTTACTGTTAGGAAAAACTGACAGAATCAGTAAATGTATGAAGATTCAATTGACACAATTACCAAGGCTGGTCTAATGGGCATATATATAGGATGTACATTAACAAATGCAAAATAAACAATCTCTTGAAACATATCCAGAATGTTTATGAAGCTTGGTAGCTTAAATACAGGAAAGCTATTCTCAACATATTTTATAGAATGTATTTGAACCATATTGCTTTTTTGTCCATAAATTAAATTAGAAATCAAGAATAAGAAATTTGTTTCCACCCCAACTTTGTGGATAGAAATCACAGATAATAAAAAATATGCATCCACATTTTAAAAAATCAGCATTAAAATTACTGAAGCAAAAAAATACATGGTCACTTGTGTGATGTATGAAGAACAGTTCTTTAAAATGCACAGCCTCTACACACACATATTGAAAAAGAAGACAGGGTTTAAGTTAATTAAATAAACATTTAACTTTAGAAGTTAAACAAGAATGAACTGAAATAAAATAAATAAGAAATCAATACCCAATATTAAAATATAAAATAAACACAAAATGGAGATCTACAAACCAAATTAGTTTGTTCTAAATACTGAAAATATGATGATTCTGTGGCAAAATTGATTGAGAAAAAGAGAAGGTATGGCTAAATAATACTAGGAATGAACAAATGGAACGTACACATTCATAGTCAGAAAGTAGAATGGTGGTTGCCAGGAATGAAAGGAAGGAAATGGTGTGTTATCATTTAATGGGTGTGGGGTTGCAGTTGTATAAGATGGGAGTTTTTGAGATGAATGATGGTGATGGTAGGATAGCAGTGTGAGTGTACTTAATACCACTGAAATATACACTTTGGTAGATTTCATATTATGTGTATTTTACCTCAATTTGAAAAAATTAAATATACCAATGTCAAAAATACATAAAAATACATGGACCAATCACCCATAATAGTGATTGTCTCTAGCAGAGCAGAAGGGAATGGGACCAGGAATGGAAATATAGGTAACTTCAGTTATATCTGTAATGTTTATTTCAGCAGTAAACCAAAAAAAAGAACTGGAGAAAAAATAAAAGGAGGAATATCTATTTAGGTGGGGTAGAAATTAAATAATAAAATATGAATAACCTATGACAATATATTTTAAAATGTATAATTTCTTGAAAAAGAAAGTACTCAATAAAATAATTGATAAGCTTAATGGTACTATACCCACTAAATAAATATAACTGATAATCAAAACCTATCCTCAAAAAGAGACCAGGCTCAGAGGGTCATAAACATGTTTTATTAACATTTAAAGAATAGCTGCTTCCAAAGTTTGTATAAGTTTTTCACAATATAGAAAAATAAGGACGTCTTCTCAAATAATTTTATATTACTATTATAACTTTGATATTGAAACAAAGAAAGTAGAAGAAAAGATATTGGCAAAGGTATATTACTTAGGATTGTGCATCTTGAATATCTGCAAACCTGACCTGGAAACTTATAGATATACCATGATAGGGACTGCAAAATTGATTTCATATTGGAAAATTAATTATTATCATTCACCACAGTTAAAAGTTAAAAGAGAAAATTCTAAAATGACCTTAGAAGATTCAGAAAAGCATATACATAGCTTTTTTTGATTATTAGAACTCAGAAAAAAAATTAATAAAAATAATATGTGATAATTTTGGTATTTTCTATAAAAGAAAAAGCATAATGCCTTAAATAGTAAGCTACAAGGCCTTCCCTCATAGCTCAGTTGATAAAGAATCTGCCTGCAATGCAGGAGACCTGGGTTTGATTCCTGGATTGGGAAGATCCTCTGAAGAGGGAAATGACAGTCCACTCCAGTATTCTTGCCTGGGAAATCCCATGGACAGAAGAGCCTGGCGGGCTACAGTCCATGGGGTCGCAAGAGTCAGACACAACTTAGTGACTAAACCACCAATAAGCTACAGAAAATATATAAGAAAAACGGATAATATTATAGAGAAAAGTAAATCAAAAAAGTTTTATAAGTGCATTACTGGAGAAGAATGTTGCTACATGTGTTATAACTGCCAATTAAAATATATTTTGTAACAGAATAAACACATAAGGCTAGTTCATAAAATTAGTATTTGGCATTTTAAATCTTATTGAAATTCATATTTTAATAAGAACTTTGTGTTCAACAGGAATGTACATAATTGAACATTTAAAAAAAATTATTTATATTGAAGTGTTGCTGATTAATAAAGTTGTGTTAGTTTCAAGTGTACAGCAAAATGATTCAGTTTTATATATATATACAGATATCCATTCTTTTTCAGATTATTTTCCCATATAGGTTATTACAGAATATTGAGTAGAGTTCCCTGTACTATACAGTAGATCCTTGTTAACTATCAGCTTTGTATATAATAATGTGTATATGTTAATCCCAAACTTCAAAGATAAATAGCTATCCATGACTTAACACAATAAAAAGAACTTTTAAACAAACAAGAATAACCAATTACCTAATATTGTCACCCTGCTTATTTAACTTATATGCAGAGTACATCTTGAGAAACGCTGGGCTGGAGGAAGCACAAGCTGGAGTCAAGATTGCCGGGAGAAATATCAATAACCTCAGATATGGAGATGACACCATCCTTATGGCAGAAACCGAAGAAGCACTAAAGAGCCTCCTGATGAAAGTAGAAGAGGAGAGTGTAAGAGTTGGCTTAAAGCTCAACATTCAGAAAACGAAGATCATGGCGTCCGGTCTCATCACTTCATGGCAAATAGATGGGGAAACAGCGGAAACAGTGGCTAACTTTGTTTTTCTGAGCTCCAAAATCACTGCAGATGGTGACCGCAGCCATGAAATTAAAAGACTCTCACTCCTTGGAAGGAAAGTTATGACCAATATAGACAGCTTATTCAAAAGCAGAGACAGTACTTTGTCAACAAAGATCTGTCTAGTCAAGGCTATGGTTTTTCCAGTAGTCATGTATGGATGTGAGAGTTGAACTATAAAGAAAGCTGAGCACTGAAGAATTGATGCTTTTGAACTGTGGTGTTGGAGAAGACTCTGAGAGTCCCTTGGACTGCAAGGAGATCCAACCAGTCCATCCTAAAGATCAGTCCTGGGTGTTCGTTGTTAGGACTGATGTTGAAGCTGAAACTCCAATACTTCGGCCACCTGATGTGAAGAGCTGACTCATTTGAAAAGACCCTGATGCTGGGAAAGATTGAGGGCAGGAGGAGAAGGGGACAACAGAGGATGAGATGGTTGGATGGCATCACCGACTCAATGGACATGGGTTTGGGTGAATTCTGGGAGTTGGTGATAGACAGGGAGGCCTGGCGTGCAGTGGTTCATGGGGCTGCAAAGAGTCGGACACGACTGAGTGACTGAACTGAATCTGATAAGGCATTTATTTAAAAACTTCTGCTAACATTATGATTAATGGAGAAATGTTAAAGACATTCCCATTAAATACAGTCAGGAACATGATATGAATTTTCAATAGCACCATTTCTATCTGACATTATTTAGGAGGGTCTAGCCAGAGCCATGAGACAAGCAGATATATAAACATACATAAACCAAAAAATAATTAAAAGGGGAAAAGACTGACTAAGAAGGAAAAACTTGCATATTACTCACTGATTATATAATTGTTTACATACAAAATTTTAAGATTTTACTAATACGGTACTAGGATTAATAAGAGAACTTGGTAATATTGCACAACATAAAACTGATGCACCAAAATAAATTACACTATATAAATGGAAACTAAGCATTAGAAGGTTACAAGTGAAAAAATATATGGCATATAAAAATCTATTCGAGAAAAACATAGCCATGTATTTATGGAGTAATAGAAAATATGTTTGAAAGATGTTAATAGAAACAAAAGGGAGAGATATAGTGAATTCATGTAAGGGGGAAAAGCTAATTTTGTATTAATTCCTGCTAAAGTGATCTATAAATTCTAACAAATTTCAATAAAAAATCTCAATACGTATCTCAATGGAAACAGACAGGCTGATCCTAAAATTTTTAATGAAGAAAATTGGGATCAATAAAATTCAGGACAAATTTGAAGGGGAAAAAATCATGACTGTCACCTGTTCTACTTGATACCAAGGTAGTTATAGAACCATTAATTAAGCCAACCAGCATTGACATGACTGCAGCCCACCAGGCCCCTCGTCCATGGGATTTTCCAGGCAAGAGTACTGGAGTGGGTTGCCATTGCCTTCTCTGTGAAATCAATAAAGGGCATAGAAATACATTCATATTTAGACAGAAACTTGATGTTTGACAGAGGCATAATTTCAGGATAGGGAAAATGTGAATTGTTCAACAAATTAGATTGCTCTTTGAATCAAGTGACTGAAATGTAAACCCAAGCTACTTTTACTGTCACTTCAGCTCAGTTCAGTTGCTCAGTCACGTCCAACTCTTTGCGACCCCATGAACCGCAGCACGCCAGGCCTCCCTGTCCATCACCAACTCCTAGCGTCCGTACACTGTTCATTTCACTGGGGTTCACAAAATGGGGAGGTTTATAGAACATCAGAGGGGTAAATATCTGCACCAATACCTTGGAAGTGTGCAACATGGGCAGTGAGAGCTGTCTGCCCAGAGGTCAGCACTAAGGCGGTGCATTGTCTACAGCTACTACCCGAACAATAATAAAACTGACAAAATATTGCTTTCTCTTTTATTATTACTGAGAACAAGCAATGCTAACAAAAAGTTCAGTGATAAAATGCGTCTTCCCTGAAAACATCCTTCATAAGTTCTAAATATTTGCAGCAGTTATTGTTTTACTTTAATAATAAATATACTTTAAGCTTCACTTTAGTTAATTTTTCTTATTTATTTACTATAAACATTTATTCTTTTATAGACATTGTGCATGTGTGCTAAGTCATGTCAGTCATGTCCAGCTCTTTGTGACCCTATGGACTGTGGTCACCAGGCTCCTTTGTCTGTGGGATTCTCCAGACAAGAATACTGGAGTGGTTGCCAGGCCCTCCTCCAGGGGATCGAACCTAGGGATCGAACGCACGTCTCTTAGTCTCTTACCTGAGCTGCATTGGCAGGTGGATTCTTTACCACTAGCACCATCTGGAAAACCCGATAGACATCGTACTGTATTCTAAAATAATGTGACATTTACTTTGGAGAACTCCCGTTGTGGACTCACCGACATATTTACTTTAAAACAATTGTGCGATGGTGCAGAATCTTGATGTTCTCTTCCATCAGATTTGTGTCTCCAACCTCTGTTGAGTGCACACTACAATTTGAACAGTAGGTTAGAAACAAATGATGATGGCATCCTGATTGTAAAACTAAGAAATAGAACGTGAGTTATTCCAGTTGTCACTTTATGTGATCACTTGATAATCTTGTTTATGTTTTAAATTTAAAATAGTCAAGTAGAGGATAGCCATTCACAACCCATCCATCATGGTGACCTTTCCTCCTAAGACCAGACAAGTCTGATTTTCATCAAAATGCAGATTATCACTACAAATTGATTGGCATTGGTAGGCAAAACACAAATAATTAGCCATCTCATTTTTAGGTCTTTTTCTCCACTTTTTTTTTTCCTATTGAAATGTAATTAACATAGAACATTATATTTGTTTCAGGTATAAAGCAATGATTTAATATATGCATCATATATACTGCAAAATGATCAACACAGTAAGTCCACCATCTATCACCATACATAGTTTTTTTCTTGTGATGAGAACCTTAAAGATTTAGTCTCTTCGTTACTCAGAGTCTTTTCTAATTTTAAAATTCTGTATTTTTATTTTTTATTTATTTTATTTTTTAATTTTTTTATTATTATTATTTTTTACTTTACAATATTGTATTAGTTGTGCCATACATCAACATGTATCCGCCATGGGTGTACACGTGTTCCCCGTCCTGAACCCCCCTGCCACCTCCCTCCCCATACCATCCCTCGGATCAAGATCATTTTTAAATATTTTAGCTATTCATCTGCAAGAAGGAAAATCTGGACCAAATGGCTTTTCAACATTTTTTTCTTGCAATTCTGGAATTTTAATTTATTGCTACATAGTACCTAACATCCTCAATATTTAGTACAATGGTGTTTACAAATACAGTCATCTGAAATTGTATACATCCACACGTGGGTCATCTACAAATCTTAGGATGGCAGAAAGATTGTGTGTGAGGATAGCAACAACTGTTACCTCATGAATGGGGAAAAAAGTTTTATGTTTTATCTTTTTTGTTAAACAACAAGTCAGAGAAGGAAGAAGTGTATAATCTAGGAGCTGGTTTATTCCTTTTCATAAGGAAACATGGCCTGCGGCCATAAAGACCTCCCCTGGAGACTCACAGTGCCCTAATGTGAGACTTGTTTATTCTGGGGCATATTTTATCATTTTAGCCCTGGAGTTATTTGAGCTTCTAAAAGCATGTAGGTAGTAAGTGGTTTGGGGTGCCAGGAAAGTAATTGGATTAATGCACTTCTATCTCAGATTACTGGCAAGTTAGACTGTGGTATGTGGCTTTTAATGTTATTTTGAACGTGGTATAACACAAACAGCTACTTCTGTGACGTTATCATGCTCCCACATCAAACCCTTCCACCAGACCCCTTCCTTACCTTGTCACACCCCAGAATTACCCAGTGGTGTGGTGTGCATCCTTTTCTCCTTCCAGGTTACTGGCTTCTGCTTCCAGCCACCCACTTCTTCCCAGATTCTTGCTGCAATGAAACAAGCAAACAAACAAACGAAAATATTTCCAATTATATCAAAGCCTCATCAGTTGCAATTTCAGTCAATAGAAACATGACGTGGGGTTGCAAAGAGTCAGACACGACTGAGCGACTGAAATGAACTGAATAATTCAATCATGATTTGACAGCAGGACATCTCTTCGGCCTCTGTAAAGAGATGTTAGGAAGAAGCATGGAGTAAGACATCATCTGACACATTTAACCAACTCAAGAAAAGGAGGGATCTTTGGCTTCCTTGGTGACTCAGTTGATAAGGAACCTGCCTCCAATGCAGGAAACCCAAGTTTAATCCCTGGCTGAGGAAGATCCTCTAGAGAAGGAAATGGCTGGCCACTCAGAATTTTTGCCTGGAAAATCCCATGGACAGAGGAGCCTGGTGGGCTACAGTCCATGGGGTCTCAAAGGGCCTTGCTCTACCACTTAAATTCTGTTTGATTCTGGGAAATCTAACATTTGAGGATTCAGCTACTTCACAGCATTATAATCAAATAAGTAAACATGAATATATTTTGCATATTAATAAGTATTTTATAAATGTAAGTTTTCATTGATTTACGCCCTACTTAATCATAACTAATTACTGTGTGAACCAGTATTACAATTATAATTCTTTCAGAATCTTCTAAAATATAGAATTTTAAAATTTAAAATGGCTTTCCCGCAGTTAATTCCCAAACACAAAGATGTGATTATAACAAATAAAATATCTTGCAAATTGTCTGTGCTAAGGTTAATGTTTGATTTACAGCAGCAATACGTGAACTGTGAACTTCCAGATGTTCAAACTGGCTTTAGAAAAGGCAGGGGAACCAGAGATCAAATTGCCAACATCTGCTGGATCATGGAAAAAGCAAGAGAGTTCCAGAAAAACATCTATTTCTGCTTTATTGACTATGCCAAAGCCTTTGACTGTGTGGATCACAAGAAACTGTGGAAAATTCTGAAAGAGATGGGAATACCAGACCACCTGACCTGCCTCTTGAGAAACCTATATGCGGGTCAGGAAGCAACAGTTAGAACTGGACATGGAACAACAGACTGGTTCCAAATAGGAAAAGGAGTACGTCAAAACCGTATATTGTCACCCTGCTTATTTAACTTATATGCAGAGTAAGTACATCATGAGAAATGCTGGACTGGAAGAGACACAGGCTGGAATCAAGATTGCCGGGAGAAATATCAATCACCTCAGATATGCAGATGACACCCACCCTTATGGCAGAAAGTGAAGAGGAACTAAAAAGCCTCTTGATGAAAGTGAAAGAGGAGAGTGAAAAAGTTGGCTTAAAGCTCAACATTCAGAAAACTAAGATCATGGCATCTGGTCCTATCACTTCATGGGAAATACATGGGAAAACAGTGGAAACAGTGTCAGACTTTATTTTTGGGGGCTCCAAAATCACTGCAGATGGTGACTGCAACCATGAAATTAAAAGACACTGACTCCTTGGAAGGGAAGTTATGACCAACCTAGATAGCATATTCAAAAGCAGAGACATTACTTTGCCAACAAAGGTCCGTCTAGTCAAGGCTATGGTTTTTCCAGTAGTCATGTGTGGATGTTAGAGTTGGACTGTGAAGAAAGCGAGAGCCGAAGAATTGATGCTTTTGAACTGTGGTGTTGGAGAAGACTCTTGAGAGTCCCTTGGACTGCAAGGAGATCCAACCAGTCCATTCTAAAGGAGATCATCCCTGGGTGTTGTTTGGAAGGAATGATGCTAAAGCTGAAACTCCAGTACTTTGGCCACCTCATGCGAAGAGTTGACTCATTGGAAAAGACTCTGATGCTGGGAGGGATTTGGGGCAGGAGGAGAAGGGGACGACAGAGGATGAGATGGCTGGATGGCATCACTGACTCAATGGACATGAGTATGAGTGAACTCCGGGAGATGGTGATGGACAGGGAGGCCTGGCGTGCTGCGATTCATGGGGTTGCAAAGAGTCAGACACGACTGAGCAACTGAACTGAACTGAAGGCTTTGAATGCATAAAGTAATTATGTCTGTGAATTTTTTTGGTCAAATGACCTGTCATTTCAATATTAGTTTGTGAATTTAAAAGCCAGATATAGCTAGACTTTCATATGTAGAAGTGAACATTGTGAATCTAGGTTGGTATTGGGTGGAAATTTTACTTGATGTGGGTTCTGATAAATATATTGATATGGATTTACTGTCCCCCTTTTTCTGACTGCCATTTTTATGAGGGAAGGTACTGCTTTGATCTTTACAGCCCATTCAGTCAACTTCTCAGAAGCTTCCAAGTGACTCTCCTAGGGAATTCAGTTACTCTAAGAGATTCTTGCCACTGTAACTTGAAGGGCAAAGAATTCTTTCTAACAACATTTTCCTTACTTTCAGTAGAGGCATATTCTCATTCATTCTAAAAGTCTGGAAAGCAATCAGAAAAGGGACATTGCTGAATCCTGAATCTGCAGCTGTGTAAAGGAGCCAATGATTGTTATATTAGATGTTCATTCATTCATATATTCATTTGTTTTCCTTTATTATCACTGGACAAATATTTACTGTGTTAGGTCTTTGTTTCTAAGAGCTGAGAATATAGAGAACAATATGGATAGTGTACCCTCTCTCTTGGAAATTTTCATAGTATGTTATATAAAACAGGAGCTTCCCAGGTGGCACAGTGGTAACGAATCTGCCGGCCAAAGCAGGAGCCACAAGAGATGTATCTTTAATCCCTGGGTCAGGAAGATGCCCTGGAGAAGGAATAGCAACCCGCTCCAGTATTCTTGCCTGGAAAATTTCATGGTGAGAGGGGCCTGGTGAGCTACAGTCCATGAGTCACAAAAAGTCATACGTGAATGAAAACATACAAAACAGACCTTAAGCAAACGATAATTAAAAGTGACTCAAAATTATTAAAAAATAAGTTTAAAGTATTATTTTAAGACAACTATATTTAAGCTGATCCACCCTGTTCAATAAGGAGCAATTCACTGAAAGTCCTCACTTAGTATTCAGTTTCTTCCATATTTGAGTGGTAAAGAATCTGCCTGCAATGTGGGAGACCTGGGTTTGATCCTTGGGTTGGGAAGATCCCTGGAAGAAGGGAACTACTACCCCCTCTAGTATTCTGACCTGGAGAATTCCATGGAGTGTATAGTCCATGGGGGCGTCACAAAGAGTTGGACACCACTGAACAAATTTCACTCACTAGGAGGATTTGGTAAACAGAAGATACATATAAGAAAAAACTAGTTTTATTTAGGAAAGTCTTGAGAAATGTAGATATTACATTATCATTTCACCAGGTAATACTTTAATTTGTTCCTGATGGATAAATATGCCTTTTGTTAAAACAACAACAACAAAACCTGCAAAAAGACTTCCCACACTGCTTGGGTGAAATATACATCCTTACTGTTCTTGTTAAATTGATGTTCTAATAATGTCTTGACACCTTTATTTGACCCCCAGTGATCAAAGGCCTGTAACTCTAGAAAGCAGCAGTGTCCAGGTAATCCAGTCAAACGATAGTGATGCTGTGAGGAGGAAATGAATGGCTTTTTTGACTGAATTTCTTACTCTTTGGAAGTTGGCTATGGTGTCAGATCACAGTCCATCTTAAGGAAGAGGCCAAAGTCTTATCTTATCAAGACCCAACTTCCTGGAATTTTCACTTATCTTTTTTTTTCTTAATCTTATAAATATATTATATGTACCAAAAATGCATTATAATATATACATTTTAAATAATAATATTAAAATTACCCCCTGTGCTGTCACCATCCAGGTTAAGAAAACATTTATAGTAATTTAAAAAACTCACTCTGTGACCCTCCAATGTGGCTCTCCCCCATCCCCTTCCCCATGAATAATGAGTGTTCTGCCTTTTCCGATAATCCTTTCTTTGCTTTTTTTAAAAAAATGCTTTTACTGGCTAGGTATGCATCTTTCATAAATATTATTTACACTCCTGCTTATAATAATTTTATAAATAGAATCACATCAAACATGTTCTTTCATTCCATGTGTCTTTCATTTAATATTATACGTATGATTTATCCATGTTTAGGTATATAGCTATAATTGTCCTTTAAAAAAATACCACAAATTATCCATTCTCTTATTGATGCTTATTTGTGATGTTTATTGTTTTTGACAATTACTCATAATGATGTTACAAACATTCTTGCCAGGAATGGAATTGCTGGTAGCTAGGAATGTATGTGTATAAATTTACTAAACAATTTCAAGTCATTTTCCAAAATGGATAAAGTATTGGTATAATTCATGGTCTCAAGTATAATTCATATTCTCACCAGTGGTAGGTGAGAGTTTCCATCTATCCCAACACTTGGTATTGTAAGATATTCATATTTTTGCCAACTTGAAGGGTATGCCATAGCCTATATTTGTGGATTTAGTTTTCATTTTTCAGGGTATAATGATGTTAAGCCTTTCTTTGTGTATTTACTTGTCATTAAAATGTCCTCCTTTGTGAAATATTGTTTCAGTTCTTCTGCCTACTTTTCCATCAGTTTGCTTATCTCATTGATTCATAGTCCTTTGTCTATTTTGGATAGTAGTGATTTTTTGGATATATTTTAGAACATTTTCTGCTTTGTAGCTTGTATTCTCATCCTTTTAATATCTCTTGATGAGCACAATTTCTTAAATTTATAATAATGTTTGTAATATTTCTACATGGCTTATGTTTCTTACATCTGCTTTAAAAATATTTTCCCTGCTGTGAATTATGAAAATACTATCCTATATTATATTTTAAAATTTTCATACCTTTGTCCTTTATGATTGCATTTATTTCATCCAGATTTGATGTTTTTGTATAGTGTGAGTTTTCAAAGTGGATACTCAATTGTGCCAATACAATTTGCTAAAAGTCCATCCTTATAACAGTTGCTCTGCTATAGTATCTGTCATAAAACAAGGGTCCAGATACATGAAACCTACGTCTGACTAATCTGTTATGATGGGGCTTCCCAGGTGGTGCTAGTGGTAAAGAACCTGCCTGCCAATGTAGAAGACATAAGAGACGTGGGTTTGATCCCTGGGTTGGGAAGATCCCCTAGAGGAGGAAATGGCAACCTGCTCCAGTATTCTTGTCTGAAAAATCCCATGGACAGAGGAGTCTGGTGGGTTATAGCCCTTGAGGTCTCAAAGATTCAGAGTTAGACATGACTGAGCACACACACATAACATGTCTTGATATCTGGTACAACAGGGCTCACAATTTCTTCTTTAAACTGTCTTGTTTATTCCCAGCACTGTATACTTCTGTAACAATTTTAACTTAGTTTCACAAGTTTCTCAAAGACTACAGTTGGCATTTTAATTGAAGTTGTCATATGCTTAGGGGAGACAACATCTCTACAATTTTAATTCTAAACTCATGAATTAAATCCTGTATATTATCACCCTGCTTACTTAGCTTCTATGCAGAGTACATCATGAGAAATTCTGGGCTGGAGGAAGCACAAGCTAGAATCAAGATTGCCAGGAGAAATATCAATAACCTCAGATATGCAGATGACACCACCCTTATGGCAGAAAGTGAAGAACTAAAGAGCCTCTTGATGAAAGTGAAAGAGGAGAGTGAAAAAGTTGGCTTAAAGCTCAACATTCAGAAAACTAAGATCATGGCATCCGGTCTCATCACTTCATGGCAAATAGATGGGGAAACAGTGGATGACTTTATTTTTCTGGGCTCCAAAATCACTACAGATTGTGACTGCAGCCATGAAATTAAAAGACATTTACTCCTTGGAAGGAAAGTTATGACCAACCTAGACAGCATATTAAAATGCAGAGACATTACTTTGTCAACAAAGGTCCGTGTAGTCAAGGCTATGGTTTTTCCAGTAGTCATGTATGGATGTGAGAGTTGGACTATAAAGAAAGCTGAGCGCCGAATAATTGATGCTTTTGAACTGTGGTGCTGGAGAAGACTCTTGAGAGTCCCTTGGACTGCAAGGAGATCCAACCAGTCCATTCTAAAGGAGATCAGTCCTGGGTGTTCATTGTTAGAACTGATGCTGAAGCTGAAACTCCAAAACTTTGACCACCTGATGCGAAGAGCTGACTCATTGGAAAAGACTCTGATGCTGGGAAAGATTGAGGGCAGTAGGAGAAGGGGATGACAGAGGATGAGATGGTTGGATGGTGTCACCAACTCAATGGACATGGGTTTGGGTGGACTCCGTGAGTTGGTGATGGACAGGGAGGCCTGGTATGCTGCGGTTCATGGGGTCACAAAGAGTCAGACACGACTGAGCAACTGAACTGAACTGAACTGAACTGACTTCAATACTATCCTTGAGGAGCTTGGATAAAACTGGAATTATCTGATCTTTGAATATTTGATGGAATTCTTTCATGAAGCTACATGGGCCAGGAGTTTGTAGAAAGAAAAAATTTTTTGATGAGTAATTTTATTTCTTTTATAGTTCTAAAGTTTTAGACTTTCTATTTGTCAATTTGCTTTGCTTTTGCAAGTTATTAATTTGTGTATTTTATCTAAATTTTCAAATGAATGCTATCCTTTATTCACATTATCCTTTATTGTCTCTTTAATGCCTATAGCACTTTTCATTTTAATACCTATTGTGCTTACACTATGGAATAAATTTTGCTAAAGTTTTGTAGCCTTATTAATCTTTCAAAGAACTAAATCTTGGTTAGTATTAACTAGTAAGCTCTGAACTTTATCTGTGCTTTCTATTTGGTTTATTTTAACTCTTATTAAAAATATTCTTCCATCTGCTATATTTGGAGTTATGTTGCTATTTTTCTCAGAACTTCAGATGGTTTATTAACTCATTTAGTCTTTATTTTTCTAATATATAAGTTAGGGTTAGAATTTGCCCTCAGAATTGCTTTACTTGCCTCTCCTAAGTTTGCTATGTTCAGTTCAGTTCAGTCGCTCAGTCGTGTCCGACTCTTTTGCTTGCGACCCCATGAACCGCAGCACGCCAGGCCTCCCTGTCCATCACCAACTCCCGGAGTTCACTCAAACTCACGTCCATCGAGTCAGTGATGCCATCCAGCCATCTCATCCTCTGTCGTCCCCTTTTCCTCCTGCCCCCAATCCCTCCCAGCATCAGAGTCTTTTCTAATGAGTCAACTCTTCGCATGAGGTGGCCAAAGTACTGGAGTTTCAGCTTTAGCATCATTCCTTCCAAAGAAATCCCAGGGCTGATCTCCTTTAGAATGGACTGGTTGGATCTCCTTGCAGTCCAAGGGACTCCTAACAGTCTTTTCCAACACCACAGTTCAAAAGCATCAATTCCTCGGCGATCAGCCTTCTTCACAGTCCAACTCTCACATCCATACGTAACCACTGGAAAAACCATAGCCTTGACTAGACGGACCTTTGTTGGCAAAGTAATGTCTCTGCTTTTGAATATGCTATCTAATTACAGTACAGAAGATTTTAATGTTCTGTCATGATTTCATAGTTTGCTGTAGATATTTTAGTCTAGATACTCTATCATTTACTTTAGATAAATGTGGATTTCTTTGAAGTTTTTTTTTTTTCTTTATGTATTTTTAGCTTTGCTTTCAGCCATACAGTTTTAATTTCATATCTTACCACTTAACCAAAATGTTAATGATTCAAAAATGACCTTTTTAATCTGCAGTTGTTGTTTGACCTAAAGTCTATTTTAATAAATACAGTCATATCATCTTTTCTTTGGTTAGAACTTGAATGATAATTTTTTCATACTTTTACTTTCAACTTGACCACTTATTTTATATCCAATCAATGAACCTCTAATCACTAAGCAACAGGATGGAGAAAGCTTAGAACTGACTTGTCATGACCTTCAAGTTCTTTTTGGACTTTTTATAAGGATATTTTTCGGCATGTGAGAAAATGTAAAATAATATCACACACATCTGTCAAGTACCCTTCAGGTACCTAGCTTTATCAAATCTTAGATGCTTTACCATCTGAGCCACCAGAGTTTGGCCTTAGTCATATGAGCGTCATTTATTTCACTTCACTGTAAACTTCTTATTAAAGTGAAATACACATATTTAGCAAAATATGAAGTCATTAAGGTAAGTAGGATTTCTTTATATCTATGGCAAAATATGAAATCATTAAGGTACAACTAGATAAAGTTTCACAAAGTGAAGAGGGAAGTTCTTTTTATAAAATGTCACATCACACAGCAGGCTTGTGGGATCTTAGATCCCTGATTAAGGATCGAGTCCGTGCCCTCTTACCATGTAAGTGGAGTCTTAACCACTGGACTGCCAGGGAAGTCCTCACAGAGTGAATATAGTACACATCAAGACAGAGAGAATCAACCGCGAAGCAGAATTTGTTATCTTCAAGATACCTCTTGGTCACTACTTTTGTCTTTCTCTCAACACTAACAATTATCCTGACTTCGAACAGTATAAATTTCTTTTTCCTATTTTTGTGCTTTATGAATAGAATCATATCACACATGTCCTCTTTACATCTACCTTTCCTGGAATTTATCCACATTGTCACATTTTTCAAGGGTTTAATTCATTGATGCTTTATATTTTATCAGTCTACCTATTCTACTATCAAAGGATAAATCTGGATTGCTTTCAGTTTGGAGCTATGATGGGTAATGCTGTTTTATCATTCCTGTATCTGCCTTTTGGCATATTTTTTTTGGCTATGTAACTGGGAGTAGACCACTAGATCGTAGGGTATAGATAGCTTCATCTCTTATAGACACTCCTTACTATTTTCCAAAATGGCTGTGTTAATTTTAATACCCAGTGGTAAAGTGTTTGTGCAGTTTTTTTACTTTGGTTATGTTCTGTAATTTTCTTTTTCTTTTTTTTTTTCCTGTTTAATCTTTCAATGCTATGTACTCTGAGCAGAGGTGAAGAGGAGCAATGTGAACAACTTGAGGTGATCCAGGAAGGCTCTTTTTCAGAGGGTGATGCTGATTATTTCATCTCCATGTGAACCACAGAAAATAGAAAAAAGAAGAAATAGAGTTGGGCTTCTTCCACAATTCAGGATGATATTGGACTAAACTCCTGTACCGAAGACTCAAGGGGTTAACAACACAGAACACTTCCTTCTCTGAAAGGTTAACAAAAAGTAAAGTAAGTACCACGTTTCATCTGTTCTATGTGTGTTTTTCTGGATTTTAACACCTCTGAAATGGCATGGAATTAAAATTGATGGTCTCTGATGACTTGGAAGGAATGATGCTGAAGCTGAAACTCCAGTACTTTGGCCACCTCCTGCGAAGAGTTGACTCATTGGAAAAGACTCTGATGCTGGGAGGGATTGGGGGCAGGAGGAGAAGGGGACGACAGAGGATGAGATGGCTGGATGGCATCACTGACTCGATGGATGTGAGTCTGAGTGAACTCCGGGAGTTGGTGATGGACAGGGAGGCCTGGCATGATGCGATTCATGGGGTCACAAAGAGTTGGACACGACTGAGCGACTGATCTGATCTGATCTGATGACTGGGTGTGTTGTTTTTTGTTTGTTTCATGGAGGTACACAGACTAATGGCAAATCTTATAATTAGTGGAAAGCAAAGATTCTTCAAGGTTCCTTTTGACTGTAGGTGTTTATGATTTTTACGGTGGGTATGGAGATGTGCTGCTCAGATTCCCCTTCAAGAACAGACTTTCTGACAAGCTGTAAGGCATGCAGTTAGCTGGCTGCCTGCAGACATACCTTTGGGATCTGTTACAGTTTTCAAGCCAAAGTCATTTCTTTGGGATGACCCTCAACTGAAGATAGAGCAAAGCAGTGGCAGTTGAGGCCATGTTCTTCTCAGGGCAGCCATGAGCCAAATTCACAAGACAGATATTCAGCTGTATGCAAGACTCTCCCAGTGAACAAGCTTTGCTCCAGAGCTCCTCACTGGGCTGACACAGTCAGGACAGCATTGCACTCTGGCAGTTTCCCTGCACAAGCCTCTTCCCTTCCTTTTCCTTTCATAGGTGATATTCCTTTACTCTGCAATAGACCTCACTCCTGGTTCTATTTCGAATACTCCTTTCCTTGCACAGTTGGCATTAGAAGTTTTCTGAGAAAGCAGGCATGAAGATGAGGGTAAGAGACTGGAACATGCATAAGGAGGACTCTCCCTGAGTGGCAGGTAGAGCAAAGATGGCCTGGGGCAAGGTGGTGACCTAAATATTAAAACTTCATCACTGGTATCTTGAGAGAACAGGCTGGTGGAATGATTTTAAGCATTTGAACATACAGAGGTGTTGGTGGTGTTCATGAAATGAAATAATAATAATAGAAATTTATAAATATTAATTTATAAAATATGCCTACAAATGTATATTTGTTATAAGAATAATGATGTTGAATTGGAAAAGACAATGGCACCCCACTCCAGTACTTTTGCCTGGAGAATCCCATGGATGGAGGAGCCTGGTGGGCTGTAGTCCACGGGGTCGCTAAGAGTTGGACACGACTGAGTGACTTCACTTTCACTTTTCACTTTCATGCATTGGAGAAGGAAATGGCAACCCACTCCAGTGTTCTTGCCTGGAGAATCCCAGGGACGGAGGAGCCTAGTGGGCTGCCGTCTACACACAGAGTTGGACACGACTGAAGTGACTTAGCAGCTTAGCAATGATGTTGAATGACTATTACTAAGTTGCATGTATGACCTGCATGTGGGTAATAGGACACTGAGGACAATTAACAATGGAAACAACTAAAAACTAAACGTGAAAACCAGAGTCTCTTGGGCAGCTCGAGAAAATCCCCTCCTCTCATGTGATGGTGAGCAGAGCATGAGATCAAATCCAGTCTGTAACAATCAGAGAAGCTGAAATTCGAAGACTGCTGAATGTTCATCAAAGACAAGTCTGTGAAAAGAGGAGATATATGTACATTGATTCACTTTGCTGTATACCTGAAACTCACAAAACAATGTAAATCAACTATACTCCAATAAAAACAATTTTTTAAAAGGTAAGTCTGGTAAGACAAACTTCAAGCCCTGGTTGGAAAAACCTAAATCCCTGACACATGGGCAGAGGTCATACGGGTGATTCCCCTGAAGAATACACAGACTCTGAACAATTTGAGTCTGTAGAAGTGGGTATTCTCCTTCTTAACAGGCAAAAATTTCCCCACTATGGGAGAAAATAAGAGATCTTTTTCTCTAAAAGCCATAAAAAAGTGCTTCCTTTAAAAATTGCCATGTACGGTCCTGGCCTCCAGGCCAATGAATAGGGTTGTCACAACATAACGTAATCGGAAACATGCTAGTCATGATAAAGGAAAAAAGAGATTTTATCCTAGAGGAGTTGTAAAAAATAGTGACTGTTATTGGGCAATCAAAAGTGCTGGTTTGCCCAAGGCTGGCAGATAGCCTGCAATGCAGGAGTTTCTGTGCTAAAAACAGAGCTGCTGCTGCTAAGTCACTTCAGTCATGTCTGACTCTGTGCGACCTCATAGATGGCAGCCCACCAGGCTCCCCGGTCCCTGGGATTCTCCAGGCAAGAACACTGGAGTGGGTTGCCACTTCCTTCTCCAACGCATGAAAGTGAAAAGTGAAGTGAAGTCGCTCAGTCATGTCCGACTCTTCGCGACCGCATGGACTGCAGCCTCCCAGGCACCTCTGTCCATTGGATTTTCCAGGCACCAGTACTGGAGTGGGATGCCATCACCTTCTCCGAAAAACAGAGCAATCTTAGGCAAAGTAGAATGTTTGATCACCCCAGTACTTTCAGGGATCAGGTCAGTCCACATGGGACTAGATTTTAAGGGTACTTGATCAAGAAGTCAGAAATCAAGATGGAATAAAAAGGCATTTATTAGGGTTTCAGGTTAAATATTGTAAGGTGGTAGTCACTGTTAAACTCAAAAATCTAGCCCTTGCAGAATTTGCATAGGTTCTGGAAAATGACTCTATTGACCATTGTAGGCTCGACCTGTTGCAGCTACCTGCTATGTGAATTCTCTTTGCTAGAACAGATAAATGTGGCCACAGGTATATGATGGGCATCCAGTGATTTGGCAAGTGTGTTTTTTTCTATCTTAACAATGAAAGGGCTTTCAGAAATAGTTTGCATTCATGCAGAACATAAAACTATGTGTGTGTGTGCGTGTGTGTGTATATATATATATATATATATATATATATGTTTATTGTTTTCCCTATAGTAATACTTTTGCTAACTCTTGCAGCTGTCTGCTGTAATATCATGTGAAGATCTCTGGACCATCTGGGTATCTTGCAGAAACTCACACTGAGGATAAGGATGTCTAATACCCTGGAGGGCATGTATTCCAAACCTAGGGACTAAGAGGGTGGGAGATAAATGCTATAATAATTTATAGAACTGCCACTTCAGTAAAGCATTTATGGGACTCTCCTGGCCAGGGGCATGTAGAATCATCCTGTCTAAAATGAAAGAGAAATTGTTGCACTCTGTGTTTACTTTTACAAAGAGGAATGTATAATTCCTAACAGGACTTTTTGGTATCTGGAGGCAACACATTAGATACCTAGGAATATTGATATGGCTGCGATACTGGGTGATACAGTGGCTCTTGGGTTTTTGTAGCATCCGGAGCAATAAAAGCCTCTCCACAGGACTCAGACCATGATACAAGTAACTCTGCCACTTGGGTCACACCATCTGACTTCCCTGGTAGTCCAGTGGTTGAGAGTCTGCCTTGCAATGCAGGGGATGCCAGTTTGAACCCTGGTCCAGGAAGATCCTACATGTTGCAGGGCAACTGGGTCCATGTGCTCAGCTACTGAGCCTGCCCTCTGGAGCCCATGATGTGCTACTGCTGAGCCCACATGCAGCGACCACTGACTCCTACATGCCATAGGGCCCAAGTTCCGCAACAAGAGAAGCCATTGCAATGAAAAGCCTGCACACTGCAACTAGAGCATAGCCCCTGTTCTCCACAACTAAAGGAAAGCCCATGCAATGAAGACCCAGCACAGCCAAACATAAATAAATAAACATTTTTTAAAAATTAATGTTGGCTACATTATAAGCCTTATTCAGCAGGTCCCTGAGGGATACAAGTGAGAGGGGAAAAAACCCCAAAACTCCATGAGCAGTGTTGAATGACCTGGCCAGAGGGTCCAGATCTTGAAAAACAAAAGACTGGAATCAAAAATATCAGAAGTAGAGGTGTGAGGATGGGTATATTAGAGAGGACACCAAGTTTGAAGAGTATTTCTTAAAATTATATATTAAAGGCTACTAGAAAGTATCTACCATGAGTGAGGCATTTAACAACCAAATTGAAAAAATAACTTGGGCAACTGGGTATTTGCCAGTCAACAGCTACTCCAGTGTTGGCACAATTAACAGATGAATGAAATGGCCATGAATGCAGAGATGCAGGCCATTAATATATATGGAATCAATAGCACAGTCTCCCATTGACAAAGGTCAGTTTATTGCTACCTGTGAATGTCTAACCTATTTGCAACAAAGATCAGTTTGAAGCCCCTAACATGACCCTATTCTTTGAGGAGATCAAGTGACCAGTCAGATGTAAATTTATTAAATTAGATCCAATAGGATTAGATACCTATTCAAAGTATGAATTTGCATTTTCTGCTTGCAGGGCCTCAGCTAACACCACTATTTTGGGGCTCCTAGAATATTTGGTTCAGAGGGGTAGAATCCCATACAAGGTAGTATTTGACCAGAGAACCCACTTTCCAGTGATGGAGATGTGGGAGGGGATTCAAGTCTTTGGGATCCGTTAACGGCATCACAAAGCACACCATCCTGAGGATGCCAGTCTCACAGAGCATTGTAAAGGCCTGCTGAAGTCACAGATGCAGTGCCAGCCCAGAGTCAAAACCCTGTGAAAGCTGGACATCGTTCTTCAGGATGCAATATTTACAAAGAATCTCAAGGTTTATATGGCACTAGGTTCACAATAGAAAGGATATGTGGATTTGAGAACCAAGGCATGAGAGGTGAACCCACTTACCATGACTCCTAGAAATTGACTGAGAGTCTTTGTGTCTGTATGCAGGTCCTACCTGACTGAAGCATTAGAAGTCCTTATCCCTGCCAGGCATCTTGGGTCCCTTGTGCTAAGGGACTGGCAGGCAAAAGAGGACTCACTAGCAGTAAGTGATCCTAATCAGCAGAGAGATTGTTATTGTTCGGTTGCTAAGCCATGTCCAACTCTTTGCGACCCCATGGATTGCAGCATGCCAGGGTTCCCTGTCCTTCACTATCTCCCTGAGTTTGCTTAAACTTACATGCATTGAATCAGTGATGCCATCTAACCATCTCATCCTTTGTCATCTTCTTCTCCTCCTGCCTTCAATCTTTCCCAGCATTAAGGTCTTTTCCAGTTAGTTGGCTCTTTGCATCAGGTGGCCAAAATATTGGAGCTTCAGCTTCAGCATCAGTCCTTCCAGTGAAATTTCAGGATTGATTTCCTTTAGGATTGACTGGTTTGATCTCCTTGCTATCCAAGGGACTCTCAAGAGTCTTCTCCAGCACCACAGTTCAAAAGCACCAGTTTTTCAGGGCTCAGCCTTCTTTATGGTCCAACTCTCACATCCATACATGATTACTGGAAAAACCATAGATTTGACTATACACATCTTTGTTGGGAGAGAAGTTGGGCTGCTCTTGTACCCTGGCAGGGGGTAATCCATGGGGAGCTCAGGTGACCGACTTGGGGTGCTTTTTAGTTCTTTCCTGCCTAACCGTGACTGAGAATAAATAAGCAAGACCACCCTGGCTGAGAGGGATCTCAGACCTCTCAGAAATGAGAGTTTGAGTCACACGACCAGGTCAGCCACTAAGACCAGCAGAGGTGGTGGAAGAGGATGTGGGCACGTTAGAATGGATACTGGAGAGAAGAAGAGTGAGCAGTTGTGGCCCGTGGGCCAACAGCAGTCTCTCCAATGCATGAAAGTGAAAAGTCAAAGTGAAGTTGCTCAGTCGTGTCCCACTCTTAGTGACCCCATGGACTGCAGCCTACCAGGCTCCTCTGTCCATGAGACTTTCCAGGCAAGAGTACCGGAGTGGGGTGCCATTGCCTTCTCCACATAAGGACTGTAGTTTGTTCCGTTAACCTCTCTCTTCCAAGTTTGCTTTAGGTAGAAAGAAGGAGCTGTTGTCTCATGTGCACAGACAAGGACTTCAAGGAGGAGCTGCCCAGCAGCAAGGGCTGTGGTTGGCTGCCCATCATCAGATTGTTTGTGCCTTCAGGGTCCACTTCGGCTTTTCACATGAGGTCACGCTCTTCTTGAGGAGAATTTCAGCCAATGACTGAGCAAGATGGTGATTCAAGGTCTGACTATTTTTGCCCCAAATTGTAGGACTCTTTTAAGGATCAATCATTGGTCTGAAGCCTGGAACTGGACTGGCAGAACTTCATCAGGACTATACCCAGTGTGATGATACACCATACTGTTTCTGCTTGCTCTCCTTTCCTTTCACAGCTCCTATTCCCCAATACAATTTCTGTAGTCCTAACTCCATCTTGGCCTCTGATACTGACAGAACCCAACTGACACATAAAATAATAACAAAAAGAAACAATGCTATGTCCTCCAGTATACACAATACCATCCAAACTAAATGGTCACAGTTGAAACAGCTGACAGTCTCAGAGGTCCAAATTCATACAGCCACTTAGAGACAGAATAGGGGTCAATAGATACTCAATACATCAAACCTATCTGTGTAACACCTGATAGGCAAAAAGAAAAAAAAAAAAAAAAGGATAAAACAGTCAAACTAATTAATGGAAGCTGTAGATCCAGATACTCAAACATAGTTTTTCAAATGCAAACAAGCAAACCAACAAAACCTCAGCAATTTAGCCCAACAATTGAGCATTTAGTTAATCTCAGTATGGAAAAGATTTTCAAAATTGGAATTCTTTCTTCAGATTTCCACTTATGGAATAGAAGAGCAAATTTTATTAATAATAAAATATTAAGACAAGCTGATTGTAAAATTAAAAGGAAAAAATTCATCAGAACATAATTTACATCTCGAGTGCCAAAGAGATAGTAAGAATGATGTCAGATAAACAGACCAAGATTCCCATTCAGATAGATCAAAGCCATATGTTACAAGGCACAAGACATTATTCAAAAGTCAAAACTTGCTGTCCCTCCCAGCCCCAATGGAACATCAATGATCCAAGCCCAAAGAGTACAGGAGGCTTTGGACTGGTTCCCTGAAATACAGAGGGATGCATTTTGTATGGGTGACCAAACAGACCAGTGCCTGGGTGGTCTCTTCAGTTCAGAGAATACAGCAGCCAAATCCCTTGGAAGAGGGTTTAATCTGCCTGTGTTCTGTCTTTTCTCCAGGCCAATATACTTTTATATGGCAGTCAGTGAGAGCATCTGAAAAAGCAAATTGGATTATGTTACTGTCTTGCCTAAAGACTTGCAATGACTTCACAGGGCTCATAAAGTCAAATGTGAACTTCTCCCATGCCCAGCTGGGCCTTGCATGATCTGACTTCTGCCTTCATTGCAGGCCATGCGCAGGCTCACCCACTATGCTAGGTCCGCTGGACAGCCATCATTCACTCTAGACTCTTCATGCAGGCTGTCCCCTGTTTCTGGATGGCTCCTCCTCATTTTCAGTGCATGTGTGCGTGCTGAGTCGCTTCAGTCGTGTCTGACTTTTTGCAACTCTATGGACGATAGCCCACCAGGCTCCTCTGTACATGGAACTCTCCAGGCAAGAGTAATGAAGTGGGTTGCCATGCCCTCCTCCAGGGGATCTTTCTGACCTAGGGAGGTTTATTTACTACTAATGCCACCTGAAAAGCCAGTAAATGACTTCTTCTTAGTGAGGCCTACTCCAAAAGGGAAGTCAAATGCCTCCTCCTCAGACAGCCTTTTTTGATGGTCAAACCCACACACCTCTGCACCCCTGCACAAACACTCACCACCTTCCATCCTACTTTTTCTCTCACACTGCATTTTCTTTTCCCTTCATGGTATATATGACAATTTGTTCCTTGAAAAAAAAAATCTGTATATTTTTTCTCCTGCCTTGGCAATCTGGTTCTTTACCACTAGTACCAACTGGGGAGACCTAGATCATACTTATATAGCATAATGACATGTTTTTTTTCCAAAGTTCTTTACCTGTATGACTCTACTGAGTCATTGATGTAGGTTTTCTCTTTTACAGTTGATGAAACTAGGTCACAGAAAGGTTAAGGCAGGGCAGAATTATGATTAGGACTCCAACAGGAGCCACAAATCTCTCCCAATATGTTCCTGCCTTAACTCAACTAAATATCAATCTTCTTAATAAAATGTTATTAACATATCAGGGATTTCAGCATGTTAGATGAATACTTGGGATCAAGAGAGCCTTCTGGACCTCTTAAATCATTGCTCATTCGCCAATAACCCTGTGTTCTCTGGCTAGAGACAGCGTGGTCCTGATTAATCTGGAAAAGGCCCTATTTTGTGCATCAGATGGTTTTTGCAGGGTTTTTTTTGCAGTTTCGCTCGTGTATATGCATGTGTTTGAGGATGCGTGGATATGGGTTCAAGGGTTAGAGACTGTTAACCAAGAATATAGCTCAGTCAACTTTAGAGTTTATGAGGGACACTGAAAGGATCAGACAAAAGAGAATAATAAACAGGTACAATTCAGAATACAGTTATGAAAGAGGA
This sequence comes from Bos grunniens, assembly GCF_055505025.1. Lineage (NCBI taxonomy): Eukaryota > Metazoa > Chordata > Mammalia > Artiodactyla > Bovidae > Bos > Bos grunniens. The sequence goes on from NC_141180.1 coordinate 56,036,451, forward strand.
GTCTAAACTCTCACCAGTTAAAGGATTTAGCTAAGAGAATATTAAATCTAAATGACTAAATGCATTAAATCTTTCTATCTTTTTGGGATAAGTGTAGTATAGCATTACTCATTCAAACCTCACAATATAATATTTATACTCTTACTGGTAAGCGAAGTAAGGAACAGGAAAGTAACCTTCTTAATATCCTCCAGTCAGTAAGTGATAGAGTCTGGTTAAGACGTAAACAGACTGGCTGACAGCCTGTCTTCTTAATGATTTAATAGTGCCATCAGTCTTCGCAAAGAATTAGTCTCTGATGGGCGCATGAAGGGAGAGTCTTTCTTTCGCGGAAGTGGGGGACCTGGAGGCTTGGGTGAAGGCATCTGAGGTGTGTCCACAGCACCCATGCCACCTTATTCTTATATATATATATATATATATATATATATTTCTTATATTTTCAAGGAGCTTAATGGAAAAAGAAAGAAATGTTGAGATTAGGGTATTCAGGGCACGAAGTAACTTTGCCAACCCCAGAAAATTCATCAAGGCCAAACTAACCCTATATGGATGTGTCCTGGAGCCCCCAAGGACAAATCTGGCACCTCACTGAACACTTCAGGGCTTGTCAGAAAGGAAAGGCTTGGGAACAACACCATAGTGAAAAAACCCAAGAACTTGGCTGAGGGCTTCTGCGTTACTAGTGTATGGGGGACCCTGAATCTGCTCTGATATCTGTCCTTCATCTTCCCATCTGGAGCCAATCTGCAGAGTCACCCTCAGCCCACACCAACCACAGCCAACACCACAGTGACCTCACCTCTTACCCTGTATCAGGAAGCATTTCCCCATCTGATATTCAAGTTGTTTTATTTATTTTTTTGATGAGGTAAATTTTATTTTAAGTTCATCCCAATATTTCATTTGAGGAGTCAAGAGTTTTATAATACTTTTTATTTGGAAATAATTTCAGACTTAGAGAAAATTGCAAGAACAGGAAAAAAAAAAAAAGGCAACTCATATATCTTTTACCCAGATTCTCCTGTTGTTAACATTTTATCTCATTTTTTTGTCTGTCTCATTATTCTCCTTCCTTCTCTTCTATCACCTCTTCCTCCTCCTTCTTTTTATATGCAAATACGCAAATTTTTATTATATACAAATATAAAAATTTCTTTTAATATATAAATCTTTATATTTTCTCATATATATATTTGAGAATGGCATATATTTCTGTCTATGTATCTATATATCTTTGTATATATGTATGTATCTATTATCTGTCTATCCATTCATCTATCTATGCATACGTGTGTTTCTGAACAATTTAAAAGTAAACTGAACACATACTGGCCCTTTTCTAAGTACTTAAATATGAATTTTCCAATAATAAGAAATTTTCCTATGTTGTTGCACTGTAGTTATCAACTTCAGTATACTTAATAGTAATGAATATTTAATCTAATCTACTATTTATATTTTAATTTTATCAATTAACCCAATAATTTCCTTTATTAGTGTTTTTTCCCTCCAGTACAAGAGCCAGTTTAGGATCAGATATTGCATGCAGTTGTCGTGTTTGTAAGGTCACTTCATATCTGGAACATCTCCAAAGCCTTTATTTATCTTGTTGATATTTTTGAAGGATGAAGTACCTTTTGATCTTTTTAATAGAACACTCCTCATTTGGTCTTTGTCTGACATTTCCTCATGAGTATATCCTGACTATATTCCTGGTCAGAATATGATGTGAATGACCCTGAGTCCTCCTGAGGTATCACACCTGAAGGGACATGATCTCTACCTACTCACTGGTGATATACATAATTCCATCATACAGTCAAGGTGTTGTCTGATATCTCAAGTGCATAGTTACTATTTTTCTCTCTTGTAATGAATAAGCAGCCCATGAAGGGAAGTTTTAAGACCATGCGCATATTCTGCTCTTCATCAGTATTTCCCCCATATTTGGCATCCATTGATGCTCGCCCGAACTGATCTTTACTATGATGGTTGCAGAAAGATGATTTTCCACCTCCAGTACTCTCCGCATTCACTATTTAGTCCTCAGCCTTCTACTGAGGGCAAGAACCCTCCTTTCTATCTATCTATCCATCATCTTCACCATGTATTTATTATAAATATGAATTATGAATTCATAATTTTGTTGCTATTGCTAAAATTGTGCCATATTAGGCCATTGAAGGCTTCATTATGGGTTTCTATGTCTTTGAGACATGCCTCCATAAGTTTTTTACTAATTCTCATCCTTCTGACACAAGATGTTCTAGGCTTATATTTACTCTGGACCAGCCATGGAGTCATATATTCCTCTGTGGATTCCTGGTTACCTTTAGTAGTATTAGAGATCAATCTTGGGGCATTAGGCATGCTCACTGTTATTAAGGTGTCTTTACTAAAAGAACCATTCAGTGAACAGTACTAGTACTGGAAAATATATGCATGTATAAACATATATATACACATATTTACATAGATACATGCACATCTATGGGCTTCCCAAGTGGCACTAGCAGTAAAGAATCCACCTGCCAATGCAGAAGACATAAGATACCTGGGTTTGATCCCTGAGTCAGGAAGATCCCCTGGAAGAGAGCATGGGAATCCACTCCAGGGTTCTTGCCTAGGAAATCCCATGTACAGAAGAGTCTGACAGGCTATAGTCCATGGGGTTGCAAAGAGTCAGACATGACTGAGAGACTTAACAGGCAGGCACATGTTCATGTATTTGCATACACACATACATACTAATATTTTAGAAATCATGAGTTTACAATATTTCCCATTCTAATCCATCCTCTTTCTTCCCTTTCCCATTTCCTATTTGCATGTCTTTTCATCCACAGCAACTCTGATGCACTTATCCTTTTGGTCAATTTAATACATCGTAAATGATTTCACAATTGCCTTAAATCTACCATTATAAAAAAGAAATCTACTAAAAAACAGTTCAGCATTTTCCAATTCTTTGAATACCTATCCCACAGACAAATACTTTGGGTTACTTGGATTACTTTCTCTTTTGTAGATTTATCCCTCAGTGAATTATGATACTCATATACAACAAAGTGGGGTTTTTTTTAAACTTTTTCATAGTTTAATTTTTTTTCTTATTTACTGTCAGGGAAGCCTGGTATGCTGTAGTCCATGGGGTCACAAAGAGCTGGACAAGACTGAGTGACTGAGGAACAACAAATATTTGTTGATTTATTTTTAATATGTAGATAACTAACTTGCTTCTGAAAATCAACACTAATCAAAAAAGTACACTCAGCAAAGTGTCACTCTACCCTATATTTCTTTTTTTAAAAAAATTCTTTTTAATATTTAAACTGCCTGGTCACACCACTTGGCATGTGGGACTCTAGTTCCCTTACGAGGAATCAAACCCATATCTCCTTCATTAGAAGCACAGTCCTAACCACTGGACCACCAGGGATGTCCCTATTCTATATCCCTTTTATCTCAAAATACATCCACCTCTTGTAAGTAACCAACTTTATTAACTTCTGGTTTTTCTTTCATGTGGTTCTTTTTTTGTGTGTAAAAATAAGCAGATACATGTATTTTTTTCTTGTTTTCCCTTCTTTCCTATGAAAACACAGCATATTATATATGATATAATATGATATATGATATTTTGCATTTCTGCTTTCTTCACTTAAAATACCTCCTACAATTACTCCATATCAGCTTAACAAGATCTCCTTCATTATGTTGCTCAGTTATGTATTACTCCATTGTGTGTATATACCTTAGCTTACTCAGCTAACTTCCCCTCTTGGACATTTAGGTTGTTTCCCAAATTTTGCCTTTAAAAATAATGGTTCGTGATGTCATTGTGAAAATACATTTTAATATTGCTGTAAATAATCTTTGGGTTAAATTCCTGTAGTGAGATTGCAGGATCAAAGAATAAATGAACATGTAGGTTTGTGAGATAATTGCAAAATTACTGTTTGTGAATTCATCACTGTGCTTTCAAAGAAGGCTTGTTTCGTATGTGTAAGAACCATTTTTATATCTGGCGTTATGATGTGTTACTTTGGATCTTTGCCTATCTTTTTTTGGTATTTCTGGCCTTTTTCCACCAATTAAAAATTCATTTCTTTTAAAGATATCAAGCCTTTCTCCATGATTTATGTTATACAAACGTTTTCCCAGTTCAAATCAGATCAGTCACTCAGTTGTGTCCGACTCTTTGTGACCCCATGAATCGCAGCACACCAGGCCTCCCTGTCCATCACCAACTCCTGGAGTTCACTCAGACTCACATCCATTGGGTCAGTGATGCCATCCAGACATCTCATCCTCTGTCGTCCCCTTCTCCTCCTGCCCCCAATCCCTCCTAGCATCAGAGTCTTTTCCAATGAGTCAACTCTTCGCATGAGGTGGCCAAAGTATTGGAGTTTCAGCTTTAGCATCATTCCTTCCAAAGAAATCCCAGGGCTGATCTCCTTCAGAATGGACTGGTTGGATCTCCTTGCAGTCCAAGGGACTCTCAAGAGTCTTCTCCAACACCACACTTCAAAAGCATCAATTCTTCAGCGCTCAGCCTTCTTCACAGTCCAACTCTCACATCCATACGTGACCACAGGAAAAACCATAGCCTTGACTAGATGGACCTTTGTTGGCAAAGTAATGTCTCTGCTTTTGAATATGCTATCTAGGTTGGTCATAACTTTCCTTCCAAGGAGTCAGTGTCTTTTAATTTCATGGCTGTAGTCACCATCTGCAGTGATTTTGGAGCCCAAAAAAATAAAGCCTGACACTGTTTCCCCATCTATTTGCCATGAAGTGATAGGACCAGATGCCATGATCTTCGTTTTCTGAATGTTGAGCTTTAAGCCAACTTTTTCACTCTCCACTTTCACTTTCATCAAGAGGCTTTTGAGTTCCTCTTCACTTTCTGCCATAAGGGTGGTGGCATCTGCATATCTGAGGTGATTGGTATTTCTCCCAGCAATCTTGATTCCGGCTTGTGTTTCTTCCAGTCCAGCATTTCTCATGATGTATTCTGCATATAAGTTAAATAAGCAGGGTGACAATATACAGCCTTGACGAACTCCTTTTCCTATTTGGAACCAGTCTGTTGTTCCATGTCCAGTTCTAACTGTTGCTTCCTGACCTGCACACAGATTTCTCAAGAGGCAGGTCAGGTGGTCTGGTATTCCCATCTCTTTCAGAATTTCCCACAGTTTATTGTGATCCACACAGTCAAGGCTTTGGCATAGTCAATAAAGCAGAAATAGATATTTTTCTGGAACTCTCTTGCTTTTACCATGATCCAGCGGATGTTGGCAATTTGATCTCTGGTTCCTCTGCCTTTTCTAAAACCAGCTTGAACATCAGGAAGTTCGTGGTTCACATATTGCTGAAGCCTGGCTTAGAGAATTTTGAGCATTACTTTACTAGCATGTGAGATGAGTGCAATTGTGCGGTAGTTTGAGCATTCTTTGGCATTGCCTTTCTTTGGGATTGGAATGAAAACTGACCTTTTCCAGTCCTCTGGCCACTGCTGAGTTTTCCAAATTTGTTGGCATATTAAGTGCAGCACTTTCACAGCATCATCTTTCAGGATTTGGAATAGCTCAACTGGAATTCCGTCACCTCCACTAGCTTTGTTCGTAGTGATGCTTTCTAAGGCCCACTTGACTTCACATTCCAGGATGTCTGGCTCTAGGTCAGTGATCACACCATCGTGATTATCTGGGTCGTGAAGATCTTTTTTGTACAGTTCTTCTGTGTATTCTTGCCATCTCTTCTTAATATCTTCTGCTTCTGTTAGGTCCATACCATTTCTGTCCTTTATCGAGCCCATCTCTGCATGAAATGTCCCCTTGGTATCTCTGATTTTCTTGAAGAGCTCTCTAGTCTTTCCCATTCTGTTGTTTTCCTCTATTTCTTTGCATTGATCGCTGAAGGCTTTCTTATCTCTTCTTGCTATTCTTTGGAACTCTGCATTCAGATGTTTATGTCTTTCCTTTTCCCCCTTGCTTTTCGCTTCTCTTCTTTTCACAACTGTTTGTAAGGCCTCCCCAGACAGCCATTTTGCTTTTTTGCATTTCTTTTCCATGGGGATGGTCTTGATCCCTGTCTCCTGTACAATGTCACGAACCTCATTCCATAGTTCATCAGGCACTCTATCTATCAGATCTAGGCCCTTAAATCTATTTCTCACTTCCACTGTATAATCATAAGGGATTTGATTTAGGTCATACCTGAATGGTCTAGTGGTTTTCCCTACTTTCTTCAATTTCAGTCTGAATTTGGCAATAAGGAATTCATGATCTGAGCCACAGTCAGCTCCCAGTCTTGGTTTTGCTGACTGTATAGAGCTTCTCCATCTTTGGCTGCAAAGAATATAATCAATCTGATTTCGGTGTTGACCATCTGGTGATGTCCATGTATAGAGGCTTCTCTTGTGTTGTTGGAAGAGCGTGTTTGCTATGACCAGTGCATTTTCTTGGCAAAACTCTATTAGTCTTTGCCCTGCTTCATTCCGTATTCCAAGGCCAAATTTGCCTGTTACTCAAGGTGTTTCTTGACTTCCTACTTTTGCATTCCAATCCCCTATAATGAAAAGGACATCTTTTCTGGGTGTTAGTTCTAAAAGGTCTTGTAGGTCTTCATAGAACCATTCAACTTCAGCTTCTTCAGCATTACTGGTTGGGGCATAGACTTGGATTACTGTGATATTGAATGGTTTGCCTTGGAAACGAACAGAGATCATTCTGTCGTTTTTGAGATTGCATCCAAGTACTGCATTTCAGACTCTTTTGTTGACCATGATGGCCACTCCATTTCTTCTGAGGGATTCCTGCCCACAGTAGTAGATATAGTGGTCATCTGAGTTAAATTCACCCATTCCAGTCCATTTCAGTTCGCTGATTACTAGAATGTTGACATTCACTCTTGCCATCTCTTGTTTGACCACTTCCAATTTGCCTTGATTCATGGACCTGACATTCCAGGTTCCTATGCAATATTGCTCTTTACAGCATTGGACCTTGCTTCTACCACCAGTCACATCCAAAGCTGGGTATTCTTTTTGCTATGGCTCCATCCCTTCATTCCTTCTGGAGTTATTTCTCCACTGTTCTCCAGTAGCATATTGGGCACCTACTGACCTGGGTAGTTTCTCTTTCAGTATCCTATCATTTTGCCTTTTCATACTGTTCATGGGGTTCTCAAGGCAAGAATACTGAAGTGGTTTGCCATTCCCTTCTCCAGTGGACCACATTCTGTCAGATCTCTCCACCATGACCCGCCCGTCTTGGGTTGCCCCATGGGCATGGCTTAGTTTCATTGAGTTAGACAAGGCTGTGGTCCTAGTATGATTAGATTGACTAGTTTTCTGTGAGTATGGTTTCAATGTGTTTGCCTTCTGATGCCCTCTTGCAACACCTACCGTCTTACTTGGGGGTGGGGTATCTCTTCATGGCTGCTCCAGCAAAGCGCAGCCATTGCTCCTTACCTTGGACGAGGGGTATCTCCTCACCGCCGCCCTTCCTGACCTTCATCGTGGGATAGCTCCTCTAGGCCCTCCTGCGCCCGCGCAGCCACGGCTCTTTGGACGTGGGGTTGCTCCTCCCAGCCGCCGCCCCTGATCTCCGATGCGGGGTAACTCCTCTCCTTGCTGCACCTGACCTTGGACGTGGGTAATTCCTCTCCCAGTTAGTCATTTCTTTTTTCACTTTGCTTATTTTTTTTGCTATCTAATAATTTTTAAGGGTGTATGTAGATGAATTTTTAAATTTATCAGTGTTTTATTTTATTAAATAAAAATTAAGGAAAATTTAACCATGTTTTATTCTAATCCTTACTTATTTTCACTTTTTATATTTATATCTCTGATCCAATTAAATTTTTCTTGGTGCCTGACATGGCTTGTATCTAATTTTATATTTTCCACCCTTTATTAAAGATATCCCTTTTGCTCTAGTGATTAAAGTATCACTTTTATCGTATATCTGATTCCAATATGTGGTTGGGTTTGTTTCTGAACCTCAGTCCTATTCTATTGGTTTTAAAAGAAATATTCTTTTGGGAGTGCTTTTTTGCAAATATGCAGGATTGTGTTTGATAAACTTTTGCTTTTTACTCATTTTTCAAAATTTAATAGTTTATTTCTTTTAACATTTTATGTATAAATTTTTATCTGGTAATTCTGATATGAGAAGTACTTGGGGGTGTAAATCTGCTCTTGTTTTTGCTCACTGTTATTTATAGTGTTTCATTTTCTTGTGATTTATTTTTTGTTATGAACTACACTTTTATTGAATTTAATCTGTGGGAATCCTGTGAACTAAATGTTGGGGTCAATTTCTTCCAGGAAGTATTTGGGTTTGCATCTGTCAACCTCTATAGTCCTTTCTGAGGCCTTCCAAATAATGAAGAGGAGGTCTTATATTCAGTTTGCATTAAATCCCAGGATTAGTTGTTAGATCCCCAAGCCCTAGCACTAGTTTCCTTAAAAAACAATCTTTAGAGTGTGGCTTAAAATTTTGCCTCGCTCTTTTGCAAGTTCAGGTAGTATCTTTAAAGTTAGGGAACTTAAAAGTTTAGCTTGCTAATTTATCCAGGTTTTAATTAAATTATAGCAGAAGGACTTAAAGTTTATCACAGTAAACTATTGTATGTTTTTTCATGTTTTAATTTAAATTTTGAGATATTTCAAATTTATAGCACAATAAGGAAAATACGCAAAGTAGGTTGTAGGTATTACTGGCTCAGATTAACAAATAATGACATTAAGGTTATTCACAACAGGGTCTTATTTTTGAGAAAAGAAATCATGGATATTGTTGAAGCCACTTTCCTGTATTACATATTAGAGTGTTGCAGAAATACACAAAATGTTCAGAATCAAACTTACCATCTTTTCCATAAAAACTTCTCCTCTTATATTCTTTGATTCAGTTTCTCACAATAGAAACCAATAAATCACTCTCATATTATTCGTATCTCAAATACCACTTTCACTATCTTAGTTTCCAGCCCCATCATTTTAAATTTTATTATTATGTTATTCTCCTAACTGGACTTCCTGTATCTAGTATTGCCTTCAGTAGTATTCATTGCAGAGTGATTTTTTTTTTCCTACAACATCTTACACATATCACTTCCCTAATAAAAGTTTTTAGTGGCTTTCCATCACTCTTAGTTCCTCTTAAAACCCACTCTCTAGCTCATAGTCATACTGAATCTCTTGTATTTCTCAATTCCATTCTCTCTCTAGCGTCTAATCTATACATACTGTTTCCTTTGTATGTAATGCGCCTGTAATCTACCCAATAGTTGTCTGGCTGACTCCATTAATTCTCAGCTTAGATTTCACACTAGGAAAACTTCGCTGCACTGCCAAGTTGGCCTAAGTATTTTCTGATGTACTCTATTGGCACCTTTTGCATATATTACTACATATATATAATACACCTGTTATAATAATTGGTGGTAGACCCCAAATACTATTTCCTATTCATCTTTCAATCCACAGCACCCAGTAAAGGATTGGACTTAGGTGAATAAATGAATGTGTGTGTGTGTGTGTGTGTGTGTGTGCGCATGTGTGTGTTAGTTGCTTAGTCATGTCCGACTCTTTGTGACCCCATGGGGTGTAGCCCACCAGGCTCTTCCATCCATAGGAATAAATGAATACTGGTCTGTACTATCAGGCTACTCAAGATGGTGGTTCTCCGGTTCTCTGTTCATTCCCTGCTCAACCAATCCCTGTTTCACCTATACCTTACTCACATGACTAATCTTCCATCTTAAACATAGAGCCTAATCAATAACTGCCTATATGCTTTCCCCTTTCCCCCCATCTTGCCCCTGGCCTCAGCTAGTGACTGTTCTAATCTTTGATTCAGAATGGTTCCACTATGCTAGCTTATCAAAGGGAAAAACTTGCTCCCAGATGGTTCTTAACTGCAGGGGAATATGAGGAGCATACACCTCTGCTGATTTCCCTGGTAACCAGGGAGCCAACTTGACATCAATTTCCCCTGCAACTGGTAACCTCCCCCTCTCTGCAGTAGCAATGACTGCTGCCATGTCCTGCCTCTGTCTGCCAAATACCAGGATGTTCAGGACCTTGCTTAAGATGTGTATGATCCCCTAACCAATAAACAATTCATGTCTGTCACTGACTCTGGGCTCTTTCCTTCTGTCCTGAGGCTGGGTTATTTCAGGGCTTGTAGGTCTGTTGGGTGCAGCCCAACATGGTCTCTTGAGTGCCACTTCAAATTCCTTGAGGACAATAGGTAGATTTTCTGAATTTCATGCAGCATTCTTCATATAATTAAGTTGAAAAGTAGCTCATATGATACCATTAAAGTGATGATGGTCCAGAGTGGTCTAATTTAGGAGTTCCCCAAAATTCAATAAATCATTTGGGTTATATCATAGGAATAATTATATTTAACAGTTTTGGTGAGCTGTAATTGATGTACAGTAAACTGCAAGTGTTTACAAAGTATACAGTTTAAGATTTCACATATGGTTACACTCATGAAACCATCCACAATCAAGATGATGAATATATTAATCACCTTCATTTAGATTTTTATAGTTTGAGGTTATCACAAATAAAGCCATTGAGAACATTTGTGTATACATCTTATATGGATATATGCTTTCACTTAGGTAAATACTTAGAATATTTGTATCATATGAGCACTGTATATTTAACTTTTTAAGAAACAGGCAAATTGTTTAAAAAGCATTTATATCAATTTAAATTCCCACAAGCAGTGTATGAGAGTTTCGGTTCCTCTACATCCTTGCCAATTTTAGACAATCTAACAGGTGTGTGGAATTAGCTCATTGTGGTTTTTATTTGCATTTTCCCAATGTCTAATAATGTTGAGCATCTTTTCATGTTTTTTACCAGTATACTTTCTCTGGTAAAGTTTTAATTCAAATATTTAGCTCATATTTAATTGTTTACTTTCTTACTATAGGATCTTAAGAGTTCTTTACATATTCCAAGTACCACTTCTTTATCAGATATGTAATAGGAAATTATTTTCAGCCTGTGGCTTGACTCAACACTGATGTTTAAAAGAACAAACACTCTCAATTTTGATTATCAAAACTTTTTTTTTTTCTTTTTTGGATTATGTTTTCAGTTTATATTTAAAAAACCCTTTCCTAATTCAAAGTCATAACTCAAAGTTACTTCCTTTTGCCTTAGTGTAGAATAATATATATATATATGGCATAAAATTTACTTTTTGAACTATTTTTAAGTGTATAGTTCAATGAAATTAAATGTTTTCACATTGTTGTGCAATAATCACAACCATCAATCTCCAGGATTTTTTGTGTATTTTTATGAGTAATTTTTTTCTCATTTGTTGACTTGTTGCTTATGACTGGCTATTTTACTGGTTGTTTTAGAGGTTATAACTTAAACAATTCAACTCATCATGGTTTGTATTAAGATGAAATTATTTCATGTAAAATATTAAAAACCTAAATCAGTGTACTTCTATTTTTTCAATTCCAGCCTTTGAGTGCTTGTCATATAATCCTTTTTTATAATATAAATGTTATAATTTTTTCTTAAAGCACAAAATTATCTTTTGAAGAGATACAAGTGGCAGAGCAACAACTTTATATTTACCCAAGTAGTTACCATTTTCTGATGTCTTATCTTAGTTTGCATAGCTTCAGGTTTTCATCTGGTATTGTTTTCCTTCTACTTGATGGACTTCCTTTAATATTTTTTATAATTGAAAGTCAGTTGGTGGTTGATTCAGCTTTTCTATTCTCAAAAAGATATTTTTCTTCACTTTTTTTTTAAAATATGCTTTTATTGTGTCACATGTTCTAGATTTTTATAAAAAAGACAGTTAAGCAATATTACCCTGATCTCCTCCTGCTTCTTATTTTTAAGAAACATCTGCTGTCATCCTTACAGCTGTTCTTCCTTCATAATGTACATATTTCTCTGACTGCATTTGAATTTTTACTTTATCCTTGATTTTAAGTGATTTAATTTACACTTTCCTTGATGTACTTTTCCACACATTCCTTGTGCTTAAGATTGAGTTTTTTGCATTTGTGGCTCATGATTTTCAACAAATTTGTAAAAGTTTTGCCCATTATTCTTCAAACACCTCACACTACCATAGATTCCAATTTTTTTGGCTGCTTAAAATTAATAAAACTATATTATTGACTTTTAAAATTACTGATACTCTACTCATTTTTTCAATGTTTTTCTCTATATTATTGACTTATAAAATTATTGATACTCTACTCATTTTCTCAATATTTTTCTCTGTATTTCATTTTGCAAAGTTATTATTTCTAAGTCTTTAAGTTTCCTAATCTTTTCTTCTGCAATATTTAATATTCTACTATTCCATACAGTGTGTCTCTCTTCCAAGATATTATAGCTTTTGTTTCTAGTAGTTCTATTTGGGACTTTTGTATATCTTTAGTGTCTCTACTTAACATGTTCAATCATTTTTCCAGCTTCCTGAACATATGGAATCAATTACAACAACTGTTTTAATGTTCTTGTCTTCTGACTCTATCTTCTGTCTCATTGCTGGTTCAGTTTTAATTGATTGATTTTTCTGTTCAGCATCAGTAGTATTTTTCTGGCTTCTTTGCATGACTGGTAATATTTGACTGGATGCCAAACATTTTGCCTTGTATTTTGTTGGGTTCAGTTTATTTTCATAGTCATAAATATTCTAGACTTCTGTTTGGGGACCCATTTAAATCACTTGAAAACAGTCTGATCCTCTTGGAAAGCTTTTAAGTTTTGTTAGGTTGGTGCAGCATTGTGTTTTAGACTATGGTTCATTTTTTCCCACTACTGAGGTAAGATCATTCTTAGTAGTCTAACCAATTCTCCCCGAAGTATGAGGTTTTCCACTTTGGTTATTGTGGACTGATACTGTTTCCACAGCTTTGTGTACTCTGGGTACTGTTTCTTGTAATCTTTTAATATAGCTCCCCAGCTATGGGTCATTTCTTTATATTCTTGCTCTGATCAGTATTCAACTGAATGCTCCAGAAATTCTGTCTGCAGATCTCTAGGATTCTCTCTCCCTGGAGCCTCTCCCATTCTGTATTTTGTACTCCAGACTATATCTCTGTTGGTATTCCTGACATTCTAATTCCAACTCTGGAATTAGGAAGATTGTAGGGCTCTGCCTAGCTTCCCCCGCCGCCTGTGCCATATCCTGAAACTTTCTCCAGGCAGTAAGTAAAGATCATCTCATTTATGTTCCATCTCAGTAATGACCATCCTTCATTATCTGACATCGATATTTTAAATGCCCTTTTAAATATATTATTGTTCAACTTTTTACTTGTTTCACCCAGGAGGATAAGTACACTCCCTGTTATTCTATCTTTTCCAAAAGTACAGGATAAACTTTATTGTAAAAGTTTCCTAGATGTTTCTTATTTGCAGTCAAGCATGGGGACAACATGCTTCTAAGATCAAACGAATGAACTGATAAATAAACATTAATATGGACTAAGCTAGGAGAAAAACTGACTTTGTTAGAGTGCTTTATTCTCACTGGGACTAGGGCTTCAGACATTTGAAAGAAGAAAGCCAAAGGTGTCTTCTTGAGCTCGGATCAATTCAATGTCATTGATGACAAATTCATCAATTTAAGATACAAATCTTAACTTAAAACTTATTTTTTGTTTGTTTGACACAGTAATATCATACACAAGTTTGGAAAAGTGATTCCTGAACATGGCAGTATATGGCAGATATCCACTCCCTTTGGATAATGAACCACAGGTTGAATACGCTTTCCTAGTTTATGAACATAGATGAGGGAGAGGTTTCAGGACAATTCTCAGATATGCTGCCCTCACTGATTATGTTCCCCTGCTTGGGATTTACAGGCAATAGGAACTCTCCATTAATGTATATCTGTTATATGACAATAAAATGGCTCCTGCTTGCTCTGAGTCAATAGATGAAAACCAAATATTCAGGGACTTCCCCGGCAGTCCAGTGGTTAAGCCATCACCTACCAATTCAGAGGGTGCGGGTTCAATTATACCCTGGGGCCAAAAAAACAAAACATAAAACAGAAGCAATATAACTAACTCAGTAAAGACTTTAAAAATGGTCCTCATTACAGCCAGGGCCCTGACCTGGGGGAGCTTGGTGTGGCCTGCACCACACTGCTCAGAATCCCCTTCTGCAGGCAGAGTAACAAATCACGTTTGTCTACTTATTTTAACTTTGTCAGTTTTGCCTCTTACTGAAAAAATAATGTCAATGATTTTTGATAATCATTTATTGAAACCTATCAAAGATATTTTATTTTAAAAATATTGCATGTGCATTTTAGAAATTTTTGAAAATAAAGGTTTATAAAAGAAAAAAGAATCTTTAGAAAGAAAGAAAAATGGAAACCAAATATTCAGCATCCATAATTGGAATTAGAGGCAAGTACTTCTACTAAGAAATGTCATAAAATTATAAAATTCAGGAGAGGGGAGGTGATGGTGGAAAAAAAGACCCAATAAGACACAATACATTGCAAGAGATAGGACAGAGGGAAAATTCCTAAGACTTAATCATTGGAGTTCAATTGTTTTTCAACAAATGAAAGGAGAGAACCAGAAGTGCCTGAGGTCTGGCCTCAGGCTGATGGGGAAAATTCAGGGACTATGGACAGAAGTTGGAGAAGGCAATGGCACCCCACTCCAGTACTCTTACCTGGCAAGTCCCATGGATGGAGGAGCCTGGTAGGCTGCAGTCCATGGGATCGCTAAGAGTCGGACACGACTGAGCGACTTCACTTTCCTCCATTGGAGAAGGAAATGGCAACCCGCTCCAGTATTCTTGCCTGGAGACTCCCAGGGACAGGAGAGCCTGGTGGGCTGCCGTCTATGGGGTTGCACAGAGTTGGACATGACTGAAGCGACTTAGCAGCATGGACAGAAGTAAGGCAGATGGGAGGTGAGGCGACATTACACTCCACGTGTGCTCTTCTCAGCAATACCAAGTCAGTGTAAATGACATCCAATTCATTTTCTCAGCCGCAGTCAATAAGCACTTCCTGTCCCCTACTGTGTGTAGAACCACTGGAGAGGACACAGGAGCAAAGAGAATGATGTACAGAACAGGGCTTCTACCCTGAGGAAGTTAGAAAGGGGCAGAGAGCACAAGCCTGGTGAGACAGCTTGGTCATATCCTAAGCCAGCCTACCTATAATAAGCTAAGTTGAAAAATGAAGGAGAAAATGTACAATATGTAGTTTGTATGCACAACCTCATTTATATTTCACAAGTACTCTATGTAGTTGTTCTTAGTCACTGAGTTGTGTCTGACTACGCAACCCCATGGACTGTAGCCCGTCAGGCTCCTCTGTTTATGGGATTTCCCAGGCAAAACTACTGGAGCTGGTTGCCATTTCCTCCTCCAGGGGATCTTTCTGACCCAGAGAACGAACCTGCATCTTCTGCTTGGCAGACAGTTTCTTTGCTACTGAGCCGCTGCTGCTGCTGTTAAGTTGCTTCAGTTGTGTCCAACTCTGTGCGAGCCCATAGACGACAGCCCACCAGGCTCCCCTGTCCCTGGGATTCTCCAGGCAAGAACACTGGAGTGGGTTGCCATTTCCTTCTCCAATGCATGAAAGTGAAAAGTGAAAGTGAAGTCGCTCAGTCGTGTGCGACTCTTAGCAACTCCATGGACTGTACCCCACCAGGCTCCTCCATCCATGGGATTTTCCAGGCAAGAGTACTGGAGTGGGGTGCCATTGCCTTCTCTGACTGAGCCACTAAGGAAGCCCAAATACTCTGGGAGATAGCTATAAGGAGGGTGAGACTCAGATAATTTGAGCAACTTATTGTCTTCATCCTTTTAGGGTGCCATAACAAAACCTAGACTGGGTGGCTTATCAACAACAAATACCCACCAGTGATGGTTCTGGAGATTGGGAAGTCCAAGGTCAAGGTAGATTTGGTGTCTGGTGAGACACAGTCCCTGGTTCATAGATTTCCATCTTCTCTTTGTGTCCTCACGTGGCAGAATGGAACAAGGAAGTTCTCTTTTATAAAGGCACTAATTCCATTTACAAGGGCTCCACCCTCACAACCCAATCATCTCCCAAAGGCCCTACCTCCAAATGACATCACATTGGGGAAATAGGTTTTACCATATGCATTTGAAGAGGACACAAATATTCAGGCTATAAAACATACCTTCTAACATGTAGTTAGTAAGTGTCAGAGTCAGGATTCAAACCAAAAGAAAGTCAGACTCTAGAGCCTTACCTTTCACTTACTATGTTCATTGTTTATCACCAAAGGATGTCAGGGATAAGGTTTTATTCTTCAGGATGAGAACTTGATTGTGCTATTTTTGAAGTAAGCATTCTCACTTATATATTATGTCATTTTCTCATTTATGTGAATCCCTCTGGCCAAGAAAATGTTCAATTAGAAAAATCCATGGGCAGCTGCAGAAAACTAGAAAAGCTTTGTCCCAGGGAAGGAGTGAAGACTCTCACTCTTTAGTCCACAGGTGCACACCTTCTTCACCAGGGAATTAGTCCCATGGAAGAGATATTTTCGTGCTTCACTCTAACCCCAGCTCTTATGACAGCATCTGACACATAGTAGCTGCTCAGTAAATATGTGTAAAACAAATGAATGAATGTGGAGAAGCTAGTGAGGGAAAAGAGGATTCAAAATAAACCTGCCTGTTCTGACTTTTGCTTTCTCCCCAACATCTCCATCACATGTCATCAGTTCAGAAACCTGGTCGATTGAAGAGTTGCCCAATAGTGAAATCCATGAGCTTGCAGAGGACGATTTTCCACACACACATGAGGCCACCTCAGGGCACCCAGTGTGGCCTCACATTGCCCTGAGGCTGGCCTTGCCCCAGGCACAGTGAAGCCAGCTTTGCTGAGTTTTTGGAAGCTCTGGAAATAGCATCCATAATTCTTGGATCTGAGCCATCACAGTTTCTCTCCACTGGATCGAATTCCCTAGTAGAGAACTAATACAGCAGCTCCAATGCTCCCAAATCCTGCTTTCAAATCCGTATTCTCCACTAAATAATTTGCTTCAGATTTCCAAAAGAAATGCTCCTTAGAAAATGTGACACATTTTCGCTCCTGTTGTCCTTGCTAAATAGGTTTCTTTGTAGGTAACAACCAAATTTCCTATTCAGTTTTTAGCTGCCCTGCCCAAGAGGAAATATAAAGTCATAGCAAGCCAAAATTCCAGCTGTAAAACCTACTCTCTGACATTGTACATAAGGAGTCATTTAATAAGTGCTTAATGCTTAATGGTAATGGCAATTTATATTTTGGCACAGACCAAAGTGAACTGAGCGGTGTCTGACTCCCTAATGCATACCATGACATGGCATTCCTTTTTTGTACCTGGACACAGATGCCCACAGGAATTATAGATGCAATAACTTGATCTCTTTGTATTGAAGATGCAAAAGTTCTTCTAGGTAAATGTTTTCTTTTATGTCAATACCACAAAATAGCCTAGGCTACAGATTCATATATAAAGTAACTAGAATTCTAGTGTGTGAAGAATCTGGTTGTTTACTTAATGATGGATTAAAAAAAAAAATACCGACCTAACCTCACTATTAAAACTTGTCACAGAGTGTCAAATTTCCTTGAGAATTAATTTTTAAAGGTTTTATTATTTTAAAAATTTATTTATGTTTATAGCTTCTTCAATACAGGCTGTTTTTAAAAAATTTTTTATTTATTATATGTTTTTAGCTGTGCTGGGTCTTTGCTGCATGGGCTTTTCTCTAGTTGCAAAGGCTACTCTCTAGTGGTGTGTGGGATTCTTATTGCAGTGGCTTTTCTTGTCATGGAGGACAGATTCTAGGGCATGCGGGCTCAGTAGCTGTGGCTCACAGGCCCTGGAGCATGGGCTCAGTAGCTGTGGCACACAGGCTTGGTTATTCCATGGCATGTGGGATCTACCTGGACCAGGGATTGAAACCATGTCCCCTGCATTGGCAGGCAGATTCTTAGCCCCTGAGTTGCCAGGAAAGTCTGAGAATTCATTTAATGATGTCCTTCACCTGACTGTTTAGAGAAAAAGTCTCCATACTTTGAGAGTCAGATAAGACATGAAGAATTAGCTTCTTGGACTTTAGTTTCTAAATGACACAGACCAAGGGAAATACATATGCTGGGATTCATAATGTAAACTACTAAGAGACAGTGATTAAAGAATAATGTTACACTGATTATAAACCAAGATTAAATTAGCTTAAATTTAGCTTAAATTCAGATATTCTGATGGCATTCATTGTTCTTCCACAGAGGTGCAAAAATTCAACTCATGTCCAATCCATCCCTCCATCCCATGCTGATTGGTCATCATCACAGGAGTCTGATGCAGAACCACATGTACAAGACACATGTTCTGCTCCAGGTGTTCAGGAATTCCGGGACTCCTGATGAAATATCAAGGCAGTCCTCCCTTACTCCTTCCTCTCACCTTTCTTCCTTCCTTCTTCCATTTTGATGGGGAACCTACTTGCTATAAGCCCAATGTTTGCTGCCAGGGATTCAAAGACAAATAAGAAATCTCCCTTGCCCTGAATACATTCATGGTCACAGAAAACTGACAAGGGAAGAGATAATGGCAATAAAATTGTGTAGGTCTGATGTTTGAACTGAATGCTTCAGGAGTTCAAGGAAAAGGGCTATTTATTTAAGGAAAAGACTGTGGGGTTTTGTGATTTTCAGAGAAAGGGTTCTACAGTCAGCATGACCCACGGTTCAGTCCTTGGCTAAGGTGACGATGTCCATAATGACCAAGACTGTCAAGGCAGCTCTCATTTTAATGGAGCACAAAAGAGAGAATCCTATGTTGTTATAAATCTACTTTTTTTTTAAAAGCTAGTTCTATTTGAGATATAATTTATAGACCATACATTTCATTCATTTAAAGTTTCCAATTCAATGGTTTTTATTCAGATATGTACAAATTTTGCCACCAACAATTTTAAAACATTTTTGTCACCTAAAAAAAAAATATTGGCTATCACACCCATTTCCCCATCTCCTCTCCCTCCCATTCCTAAACAACTGTGAATCCATTTTGCCTTTATAGATTTCACTGCTCTGAACATTTCATACTAATGGAATCATATGATATATGGCCTTTTATGACTGTCTTCTTTCACTTAGCATGTTTTCAAGATTTATCTATGTTATAGCATGTAATATCACTTTATTTGGCCAAATATGAATATAGTTTGTTTATTCATTGGCTGACGGACAGTTGTTTTTGTTTCCACATAAATCTACTTCTGACCATGACCTTTGGGTAGGGAAATCAACCAAGAAATAAAACTAGCCACATGACGCCCTTGTGTTATCAAACATCCAGCCTACAGAGCTACAAATCTCCCAATCCAGGATAGAATAAACACTATTTAAAACACACTGTTTAATATATCACCTTCTAAAATAAAAAGAAAGCATTTTTAATCAAGAATTTCTAGGAAATATTAGAAAGCAATTTATGCACAAGTAGATTACTTAAATATTTTTAGCTTCAATGCCTTTTTAAGGTCACAGTGCATCTTAAAATGAGGAAAGAGGGAGTAAGAGTGATTAGTAGCTAGAAGAGAATCTTTTATTAATCTTCGTTTCAGGACATGGAAGCTACTGTCACTACCACACCCCACTGAGTGCTCCTCATGGGTTATAAGTTGCCCCTTTTGGGGAGGCACTCCTCCACACTGGAGACAATTAACTATCACTAGAGATGTAGGAGACTGGAGGAGAGTAGACAGACCAAGCATCAAGAAACATAGTCTTGGACTTCCCTAGTGGCTCAGTGGTAAAGAATCTGTCTGCCAATGCAGGAGACAAGAGTTCTATCCCTGATCTGGGAAGATCCCACATGCCGCAGAGCAAATGAGCCCATGGGCCATAACTATTGAGCTTGCTCTTTAGAGCCTGGGAGCCACAAATGTTGAGCCCATGTGCCACAACTACTGCAGACTGCGTGCCCTAGAGCCTGTGCTCTGCAACAAGAGAAGACACTGAAGTGAGAAACCTGTGCACTACAACTATTAATAGAGAGTAGAAGGAAATGGCAACCCACTCCAGTGTTCTTGCCCGGAGAATCCCAGGGACGGGGGAGCCTCGTGGGCTGCCGTCTATGGGGTTGCACAGAGTTGGACATGACTGAAGCGACTTAGCAGCAGCAGCAGCAGCCCATGCTCACCGCAACTAGAGAAAAGCCCCTGTAGCAAAGAAGACCCAAGACAGCTAAAAATAAATTTTAAAAAAAATGCTAAAAAAAACCCCACATAGTTTCAATACCTGTCCCAGTTCTTAGCTGTGTACTCTTGGGCAGGTCACTTACTGGCCTGTGCTTTGAGTCTCTCATCTGTTTAATGTAGTACTGTCATCTAGCCTGTTTGTTTCACAAATATGCAACCAGTGTGATGCAATCACGCTCCTTTCTTATCAGGGAAGGGAGAAAATGCCAACTTGAATTTTATACTTGAATTTATCTTTGACTCCTAAGGCCATCCTTTCTCTGCACTCTGATAAAATTCAACATTGTATTTTAAATCTAGTGACCATCTCCAGGATATGTATGTATTCTTGTCTGTACCCTAAATAACTTTACATATCTCTATCCCAGGACCTGCCCCACAGTTTACTTGTTCCCTCTCTCCAACTATGATGAGATCTTGAAAATAGGATTTAGTCTTATTCATTTGTTCATCTCCTGTGTCTATCAAAAGTGTCATTTGGCTTGGGCTGAGCAAATATTTTCTAAATGAACAAAAGTTTTATTAAACAAGTGAATAAACAAATATTGTCAGTTACTAATGAATAATGAATATGAATGACTATTCCTGTATATATATATATTCTCAAACATTCTCAAAATATAGCCCATAAAATAAAAATCTCATATGAAACAGCAGAACATAAAAGGCCAGAAAAATACTGTGATATGTCATTCCACTTCCAGCAAACTTCAAGAAATACAAGCTCTTCATCATTTGGGTAACCAGAGGTAGATAATGGTCTAATCTCAGCCAAACAGTGCTATTAAAAACACAAAAAGCTAAACTTCATGTACATTCCAATTTCCCTTGCGATTCCAATTAAGATCACATCAAGTAAGTGAACTTAGCATTTTGCATCATGGAGCTTTTGAGAATTGTATAAAATTCAAGTTGGCATTTTCTCCCTTCCTTGATAAGCAAGGAACATGATTGTATCACACTGATTGCATATTTAGCTCTCAAAGCAGCTGTATAAACATTATAAGCAATATAGCAAAACAGAATGGGAAAAAAAAAACACCAAAAAACAGCATGTAGAGCGTAAAATCAAAAGACACGCTTCTGAAACAGAGCATGCTATAGGCAGTGGATTCTGAGAGATGATTCAGAAATACGGATCCAGTAGAGGACTGGGCACTGCAGAAGAGAATGACATGATTACAAATCTCTCCCCACTCCAAAATTCTAAAGTCATAATCTTTGCTCAAAGTCCCTTAGTGAACTTCCTCAATGATAGATTTCCCCAATGTCAGGCTGCCCAGGGCAGTGTCTCCAGGATTGGAATATGGGAGGG
This sequence comes from Bos grunniens, assembly GCF_055505025.1. Taxonomy (NCBI): domain Eukaryota; kingdom Metazoa; phylum Chordata; class Mammalia; order Artiodactyla; family Bovidae; genus Bos; species Bos grunniens. The sequence goes on from NC_141180.1 coordinate 56,058,053, forward strand.
GGATGGGCAACTTCCTGTTAGACATCAGATTTCAAACAGGAGGTCAGATTTCTTTTACCATTTTCCTCTCATTTAGAAGAATCTCACAAAATGGCCAGATGACCTCCAGAATAACCTGGCATAACTTTCTAGGGCTGGCAGATCACAAATGGTAACTGAGGTTCCTTCTTCTGCCAGTTGATAAGAGCTTTCAGGCTATGGAGTCTTTTTATCAGAATTAAAATGCTGGTTCACATCAGACTCATTTGCATGACCTTGAGTAAGCTATTTAACCTCTCAGTGCCTTGTTTCCGCTTTAATAAACCAGGGGATATAAGTTGATTTGAGAATTAAATGCAATAATGCATCTAAAGCATATTAAGACCACAATACCCCTCAATAAATGATAGCTGCCATTGCGTCTGTTTTCACATGTGTGTGTTAGGTTGTGTCCGATCTCTGTGAACCCATGGACTGCAGCACACCAGGCTTCCCTGTCCTTCACTATCTCCTAGAGTTTGCTCAGACTCATGTCCAACTGTTTTCATATGTTGCAGTTGCTGTTCTAATGAGATTGATCTGTGTGGCATCTGGGCTGGAGGTGCTCCCAGCAACAAAACCTGTCCCTGAACTGCACTCTTCACTCTCTGATAACGCTGCTGGGAGAGCCTTAAAATTACAGGCAGGGCCTCAACAGTCTCCTCTCTAAGCAGATAAAATCCATCTTCTGCTTGAAACAAATTGTGATTGGGTTCCCAGAATATACAAGAATCTGCCTTAAAATGCCCATACTGTGACTAAAAATTAGACACTTATAGTAGAAAAAAGATAGAAGATCACATAGTAGGAAAAGATAGAGAGTCAGAATTTGGCATTTAAACTACCCTTTGGGTTAAATTGGCTTTTATAAGCTAGTCCACAAACCTGCATACAATCACTACTCTGCATTCTAAGAGTTGATTTGTAATTGGAATGTGCTTTGTTTATGTCTAGGGGGTCTTAATGCTGCAGGGTGGGCAGGCTAAAGAGGACCTCTCCATTTTAGAGAGAAAGCCACTGAGACCTAGGGAGGATGTAACCCTCACAAGGCAGATGAATACACCAATATTCATGGGTCAGGCAAGTGCAACGCGATCACAGGCTGCTGGTAAACCCTTCATTGCTCTTCTAGGATGGCCCCCCACTCCTGACTCTCTCTTCCCTGTGATGTTATATTCCCAGTTCCCTTCAAAATGTCATCTAAAAATTACAAGAGAATGTAAGGACACCCACTGCAGTGTTCACTATGATTTTCTCTGAGAAATTGGGTAATTGGTGCTAATAATTTTCTTCTTTGTGCTCTTCTATGTTTTCCATCTTCTATGTTCTTCAATGAATACCTTATAGGAGAGAGTGAACACATTATAATTTTTTAAAAATGATTTTAAAAACTCTGTTCAAAATTTTACAACGCCTTTATAAATGAACTCCATTTATCTCTAACCACTCCACTCACTCAGAGCTCATGAACTTGGCTCTTAAAAAGTCACACATACTCTTTTCTTTTCCATTTCTGTTTCTTTCCTTCCTTCCTCTTTCCCTTCTTCCTCTTTTCCTACACCCTCTTTTTTCCCCTTTAATTTCATATTATATAACAGCATCTGTGCCAAGGGATTTAAAAATCACTCAAGTGGTAAAGAAAACATTCTAGTTGTTAATAATTCAAACAACATCAAGGTTTATGGAGTAAAAGCTAAAACACTCTTTCACAACTTCTCTCCTCAAATTTCATCTTGTCTATCTATCTATAACCTGTAACTGCTAAATTTGGTACATATTTTAAAATTTTCACATGTAAATTTTTTCATATTATATGTGTACTTGACTATATATTTGTATGTATACATATTGCTGGGTTTTTTTTTTAGCAAATAAACTCAAAAATCTTTTTTTCCTCCTGCAAAATAATTGTGATTACTGCCTTGGGATGCTAGTGTTTGCCTATGAGTCAAGGGCTTGTGGGTAAGATGGACCAGTTAGAAGGGCCATCTTTAAGAGTATCCTTGTCTGAAAGCCATGGGCCATGGTGACCTTCACACAACCTCAGCCCCAGTCCAGGTTTCACCACATGGCCGCACGTACAGTAGCATCAGAAATGAACTGTTGACTGTTGAGCTTACTGATGACAGGTGCAAGTGCTGTGTAGAACACATGCGCCCTCTAAAAATAGCATCGAGAAGGAAAGGGTCTCATGTCCAGTCCTCTGGGTGGCCTGCAATAAAATGTTCACCCCATTAATACTGAGTGGAAACAACACTACTTCACCATATCACCTGTGTCCACACTGACAGTTTTAATGAGTTCTGAGAAACCGGCTTGTTGGTTTGATCAAAATGATGCATTGAGACTCTCTTAAAAAAGCTTAATCACAAGAAATTGAAAGAAAAAGGTGAGAAGACTGAATATGTTTTGCAGGATGAGATCTGGAGAAAAAAACGGGTATCCATTCCAGTTTTCTTGCCTGGAAAATCCCATGGACAGAGGGGCCTGGGGAGAGTCCAAGGGGTCACAAAAATCGGACATGACTGAGCACACACACAAAGGATGAGATCTGATTCTTTCAATTTTCTGTAGCAAGTTTTGCCTGCAATCCTCTCTTCTCTTACCAGGTGATACAGTCAGTAAAGAATCTGCCTGCAGTGCAGAAGACCTGGGTTCGATCCTTGGGTCAGGAAGGTCCCTTGGCGTAGGAAATGGCAACCCACTCCAGTATTCTTGCCTTGAAAATCCCATGGACAGAGGAGCCTGGTGGACTACAGTCCATTGGTTTGCAAAGAATTGGACACAACTGCGTGGCTAGTACTTTTCATCATTTGCTAAACTTTTGCAAACATAAAGGATTCTTTCCTACCATTTGGAAAGTTGTGATGAAAGAAAACCCTAGACTCCTGCTTCCTGCATCCCATTCCCATGACAAAACAGGTGAGAAGAATGCTTCTAGAGGAGCTGATGGAAGGGATAGATTCTAGAACCAGAACCCCTAATCTAGAAGTCATATTTCCTGTCTATGTTGAGGTAAGTACCTCACTTTGGTTGCATTTTAAGCAAAACATGAGTAAAGACTAGTCACTCGAAGGAGATGTTCATCTGGCAAGGGTTTATTTAGCTGACTACTTATTGTGTTAGCTCTGTCATGTTGGGCAGTGTGGGAGGGGTCCATCATGGTCCTTAACATAAAATAATACTCAGGTGACAAATGATGAATTATACAGGTAGCTTCTTCCCTTGGGCACACTCCAACAAATCTCCCTGCCTTGATAATCCAAGTCAGACCTAATATGACATTATGACTGGCAGCATTATTATTATTTTTACTGCATTGTGAAGCATGCAGCATCTTAGTTCCCTGACCAGGGATTGAACCTGTGCCCCCTAGAGGGGAAGCATGGAGTCGCAACCACTGGCCAGCCAGGAAAGTCCTACCAGCCTTATTTTTACTACTACTAAAAGCACAGAAAAGAGAAACAGTTGGCAGAATGAAAGTTTGATCCTTGGTCATCAATTGAGAATTGAAAACTATGTTAAAGGTAAATCTAATCATTTCAAACGCCTTGGTGGTGGTGATTTAGTCACTAAGTCATGTGCGACTCTCGCAGCCCCATGGACTAGCCACCAGGCTCCTCTGACCATGGGATTTCAAAGGCCAGATTACTGGAATGGGTTAACATTTCCTTCTCCAGAGGATCTTCCCAGCTTAGGGAAGGGGATCTTCCTGACCCAGGTATTGAACCTGGATTGGATGTAGGTATATACATTAATCTCATAGAAGACTAGTTAGTGGCTTCCCTATGAAAGGGTGCTTCTTTATATCAGTTTGTTTGCAGGAAAAAGTCACCTATCTACTTGAGAAGAAACTATGTTAGGTTGGAAGAAGTTGGAATAGTCTGGACTAGCACAAAAGAGGCAGATTTTAGGCATGAGCTATACCAGAAACTATCCACTTCTGAATTCTATCTCATCGGAATTCTACCATTGTAGTAATATTTATTCAGTCACACTGGCTAGTAATTTTTTCTAGTTGTTACACATGTTTACGTCTTGTCTCTCCAGTGAACTTCTAAGTTCCCTGAGGACAGGCACTATACCTATTTGCATTTCAGTGATCTCTTACACAGTCTTTGGTATCAAGTCCTCCTAGGGTTGGCTTGGCTGTCAGTTGCTGAGAAGCACGTGAGCCAGTGTGAAGAGTGGACGTGCGTACAAGTGTGACATGAGCATGCACATGCCTCCCTGCCCTCACCAGGCCCTTTGCCCAGCCCTCCGGAGCTGCTCTGTGACCCCATGGGAGGACAGCACTCTTTGATGGGAGAGCAGCCCCCCATGATCTGCGTACACTCTGTCCAGTCTGTGACCTGGGCCTCCAAACTTTCCAATTCACTTTCCAAGTCACTGTCAGTTCCCTGCATGGGGAATGTCTTCCGGCTGGGAGCACCTGGATGGGAGCCCACATTCCTGGATGCCGTAGTTACGACTTGGCCATCGGCAGGGGGAGCTTGGGTGCCTGCAACATCTGGGCTGCCTTTGGACCAAAACGACTCCATCCTGTGCCTAGCCTCCCTCATGTGACCTCTCGGTGGGGCAGGCCAGGTCACTGGTGAACTGCAACTATTTTTGAGAAGGCTGTTGGCACAAAGTCTCCTCCTCCACTGCCCAAGTAGCCCACACTCTCCATTCTCCATGCCAAGGCTGAGTAGAGCATTGAAATTAGAGCAAGAGAGGAAGCAAGGCCATAGTGGAGAGGGAGAATTTGCAAAATGGCTTGGTAGGAGTCTGGAGCTTGGGATTGCCTATTCCTGACCCTCCTACTAATTCTGAGTGTCCTCAGAGACCTCAGTCTGCCCCTGTAACATGCAATGGGACAACTGCTTTTGCCTACCTCACCAGAAAGTGGGGGAAACACTTAGAATACTGCACCGATAGAAGTGCTTCCTATAGTAAAAGGAAATTTTCTAGAATTCATTCAATATACAGGAGACTCTCAGCTACTCTCAATATACAGCTATTCTCAGTAGGTATTGGGCATGGAGCATTTCTTCATTCTCCACTCATTTTGTATGGTGGTTGAAATGTTCTGAATTGTATCTGTATGTATTGACTCCTTGTATGTGACTACAGTCCCGAATGAGAGAAAGAGAGAATCATCTCCTTGTTTTTCAGAATCTGAGGTGTAGAAAGGTGAAGTAACCTATCCAGGACCACAGAGGAAGTTCACAACAGGGACAGGGCTGGATCTCAGAAGATAATCAGTGTTATTTCCTTGGACCCTTTTGCTTTTTGAAGGCATGCATCCATTTTCATTTCAGATGGTCATTAGTTACTGCTCAGGGTAGCTGTTTTTCTCTCCTTTAGGCACATGGAAGACAATATACTGCCTGTTCCTCATGTAGTTGTGAGAACTGTGATTAATTCCAGACAGGCAGAAGGCTTCAAGAGGCAGTGCATAATTTACTGAACTCTTCTTCTGCTGACTGCCCAAGCCAAAAATGCTTTAGATCCTTAAGGTGGTCTATCAACCTGAGATGAGCATGTAGTAAGAGCAAGACATAAACTTTCGCCACTTGAAGCCACTGAGCTTTTGGAGTTGCTGCAGCAAAACCTAACTTCCCCTGACTGATGAAGTATCATGAAAATGAATTTCAGTCTCAGAACATGACAGCATCAGTTAAAAAAAATTTTTTTTTACTAGAAAAGTCCCAAGAGATAATTTTACATGAAGGAAGTTGAGGGCCAGTTTCCCTGGCACAATCTCTACCCAGAATTCTTTCTATTTTAGTGTACCTTAGAGTGTATTTAGTTTCAGGAGAATTCTGAGACGTGGCTCTCTTTAAGATATTACCAGGTGGTCTTTTACTTACCACTTGAATAACTACTTGAAAGCCTCTAGTAATGGGGAAGTTGTCACACTTCCAAAATATTTCCCTTCTTTTTCTTTTCAGCAATCAGTGGTAAAAAGTGTTTCTTCAGCTAAATCAACATTTTCATGTAATGTATATTCACTTGCCCCTGTTCTTTCCTCCAGAGCCACAGAGAACATGTGTCATTCTCTGTTTATGTAATCCTTCTAAATAATTTAAACAGCATGAACACTCTAAATTACTCCTCCATGTTGAACACTCCCCAGTTCCTTTGCTCATTTCTTATGTTGAATCTTTGATTATTCTATCTTTTTTATTAGGACAAATGCAGTCTGTGAATATACTATTAAAAATATGGCACCCAGGAGTGCACATAGCACTATTGAAAGTGTGACCTAATTTAAATTAGGAGTTTGGGATTAATATATACACACCACTATATATAAAATAGACAACAAGTACCTACTGTGTATTACAGGGAACTATATTCAATATCTCATAATAACCTATAATAGAAAAGAATCTGAAAAATTGCATATATAATTGAATCACTTTGCTGTACACCAGAAAGTAAAATAACATTGCAAATTATTTGGTTGTTGTTATTGTTTAGTCCCTAAGCTATGTCCAACTCTTTGTGATCCCATAGACTGCAGCACCCTAGGCTTCCCTATCCTTTACTGTCTCCTGGAGTTTGATCAAACTGATGTTCATTGAGTTGGTGATGCCATCCAACTATCTTATCTTCTGTCACTCCCTTTTATTCCTGCTGTCAATCTTTCCCAGCATCAGGGTCTTTTCCAATGAATCAGTTCTTCGCATAGGGTGGCCAAAGTACCGGAACTTCAGCTTCAACATCAGTCCTTCCAATGAATATTCAGGGTTGATTTCCTTTAGGATTGGCTGCTTTGATCTCCTTGTAGTCCAAGGGACTCTCAAGAGTCCTCTCCAGCACCACAATTTGAAAGCATCAATTTTTTTTGTGCTCAGGCTTCTTTATGGTCCAACATAGTTTTGACTATGTGGACCTTTAACTATTAACTATAATTTCAATTTTTAAATTGGTTAAAAAAAAAAAAAGAAAGTGTGGTCTAACCCACGTGAAATGAAATGATACAATTATGTTCTGAGTGTGCTAGCTCCATTAAACCTAAATTTAACAAAACCAAAAAGCTCCAACTTAAATTCACCAATTTTAGATCCTGATTCTTTCATTATGATATTAGCTGACACCCTTAGCTTAGTGCTATCCCCCAACTTTAACTACATGCTCTAAAGAAATCATCAATCATTGGTACAAATGTTGAACTGTACAGGGGCAAGATGAATTTCTAAGCGCCACCAATGAAGACATCACTTGGACAGTAATGATTCTCTAGAGTTCAGTCACCAAGTATTTGCATGTTCTCGTTGTATTACCACATAACTTGCACTGCTATGTCCAATACACAAGATATGAGAGAATTTATGAATTCTTTGTCAAATTATAGAATATGATGTTTATTCTTTTCCCCTAAACTGTCAGTTCAGTGATAACCTGTCACAAAAGGATATGTAATTAGTTAGCTACCCTCTGTTTTTACTAAAACCACACTGGTTACTAGTGACAGCATCTCCATCACTAAGTACCATAACCTGTTCTAGAATCCTACTTAGGATTACTAACATGTTTGCTGGTTTATCTATATTTTCCCTCCTTGGATATATTGTGCCTTCAATTACTCAACATGTGTTCTGTTTCTCCTGTTTTCTTGAAGAAAACAGGCTGTGAGTTAGCAGTGTTATTTATATATGCCCCTTGAGTACCCTGAGATAAAATTTGTTATAACCAAAAGAGACATAAAAGCACCAAGAGCAGGCTGTATTTTCTTAGACTTTTTTTTCCACTTGTTCTACTGGTGTTTGCTTTATACATTCTTGTCTGAAAAATTGTCATATCAGAAAAGACAAATATGCATTAGGAATATGAGATTAGGAGTTTATAATCTAGTGAACTCAAGAACCTAGGGTTTCTGCTTTTGGGGGGGCATAAATTTGCATGCACAATTTTTGTGAATGCTTACTGTCTGCTGCTTTTCTCTTCTTCCTTTGGCCCTTCCCCACTTGTTTTTCCCACTTCCTCTCTCATAAACCTTTTTCCATCTCTGATCTATAGCTTAATAAGATTCTCCCCTGGTGGCACAGATGGTAAGGAATCTGCAATGCAGGAGACCTGAGTTTGATTCCTAGGTTAGGATGATCCCCCAGAGAAGGGAATGGCTACCCACTCCAGTATTCTGGCCTAGAGAATTCCATGGACAGGGGAGCCTGCAGGCTATAGTCCATGGGGTCACAAAGAATCAGACACGACTGAGCAACTTCACTTCACTTCAAGGGTCTATGGCCCTTGATACGCTATTGGAAAGGAGACATTATCTCTCATCTTTACCCCTGGTGCTTAACTGACTTCTGCGTATAGTGGGATATTCAATAAATTTGGGCTTAGTAAGCAAATGAGTACTTTACTGTTACTCTGTCTTTTCCAAGAAAGGAAGCCACAGTTTTACAGTTTTCTCATTTTTATTCATATTCACTTAGAGCATTTTTCAAATGCTGCTTTAAAAAAGTAATCTATATAAGAAAAGAATCTAAAAGAATGGATATATGCATGTGCATATATATGTGTATATATATGTGTGTGTATATATGTATGTATCTATATATACATATATATGTGTGTGTGTGTATATACATATATAAAACTAATTCACTTCACTATCCAGTAGAAACTAGCACAACACTGTAAGTCAACTATGTTGTTGTTTAGTTGCTAAGTTGTGTTCAACTCTTTTGTGACCATATGAACTGTAGAGGAGAGACTCCTCTCTCCATGGAATTTTCAAGCAAGAATACTGGAGTGAGTTGCTATTTCCTCCTCCAGGGGATCTTCCTGACCAGGGGTTAAATCTGCATCTCCTGCTTGGGAGGTAGATTCTATTCCAATAAAAATTAATTTAAAAGATAGGAAAGGGGGAAAAGAGAGTTTTTTCCTCCTCTGAGCTCTTTTTAAGCTTTATTTTTTCTGACAGTACACCTGTGTGCATGCTGTATTCTTTATTTAAAATAAATTCTACTGCTTTTATGATCTTCTTATCTTTGCTCCTATGAGGTCACATTGACTTCTCAGAATATAATGAGTAATTTGAGTAATTCTTCCCTCTCCTCATGGGATAAACTTTACACATAACTAAGTGCCCATCAGTGGCCGTTGACAGTACACCACTCAGATCTCTCTTTCCAAGCAGCAGTAGTAGCAAGAAGCATAATTATCGACAACCTCCGGCCCACTCTGCCTTCAGATCCACCTCAGAGTACATGCAGAGGCTGTACTTCTCTCAAGCTGCTCCCAAACAGTGCCTAAAATAGTCAGGTTACTCTGGCAGTGGTGAGGTTCCTGGAGCTGGGCCATTGAAGCCCCATGCCTCTCTCCTCTACCAGACAATTTCTGCAATTTCTACTCCTCTACCAGAAACTTGCCCTGTGACTTTGCTGAGGTGTTCTCAAAGCGATCCTACATGATTATCTTTGTACAGCTTAGTTTGATAACTTCATTCCTTAGGGCAATTTTGACCCTTGCTTGTTTCCCTGATATAACAAGCTGTGATGGAATGAAAGAAAAAAGGTCAGAGTCTCCTAGATCTGGAAGTCCATTGATTCCTTACCTTTCTGGTCTTTGGCTTTCCAACTTGTCACTGGGAAGTACAGTGAAATGCAAGCCAAGTGTTGTATCTGTTATAAGAACTGTCTCAGAGAACAGACATGTGCATACACTGGCAGAAGGTGAGGGGAGATGAACTGGGACAGTAGCGTTGATGTATATAACTACATGTATAAAACAGACAGCTAGTAGGGAGCTGCTGTACAACACAAGGAGCTCAGCTCAGAGCTTGGTGATGACCTAGAGGGGTGGGATGGGGGTGGGGGAGGGAGATCCTAGAAGGAGGGGATATAGATATACGTATAGCTGATTCACTTTTGTTGTACAGTAGAAACTAACATGACATTGTAAAGCAATTATACCCCTATAATTAAAAAAAAAAAAAAAAAAAAGAGCTGTCTCATGTTTTGCGGCAAGGAGGAGTGATTATCTTTTCATTTGCCCTGGGTTGCTACAGTCTTTATTGTTTAGTTTTCATCAGCAAAACTAATGATACTTGAGATGATGAAATCTACCATCTGCCTGGTTTATGTCTTTTTTCTATCCCACCCATTATCTGTGTGGGGAAAACCTGTCAAACCTCAACAGTTATTTGGAAAAGAATCTGTGATTAAGGATTCTTGCATTTGAATAGAAGTAGCTGTTTAAAACGTTCCTCAGAGAAGCTAGCTTCTGACATTGACTAAGAGGAGACCAGTCAGCAGCATGTCAGACTCCAGTGCTGTTTGATAAACACAGAATCCTCATTTCTAGGAAAATCAATCTCCAGTGGCTGTGGCAATTAAGATTAAAAAAAAAAAAGACAAGAAAACAAAACCCAAGCCACTAGCATTTGAAAAGGCAGGCGCTTTGATTTCTCCATATGACCTTTGAAGCACTGATTGTTAAAGCGGAAATAATCAGAATACAAGAAGCAAAGTGGTGATAAAAGAAAAAAAAACTACTATAAAACATAAAAGCAACTACTGAGTGAGAGTTAATTTCTATAAAGACAAACTCTTATAGTGCTTGATGTCAGGTTTGGATGTTGATGGGTCATCAAAGATGAATATTCCCAAATGGAGGTGATTATTACCAATCTAGTTACAAAACCAAAGATACTGTTCCATATTCTGTAAATTTCTGTAACAAGTAAGCATGATGGGTGAGATTTTACAGTCTACGGAGTCCTGCAAAGTTTCTGGTATCAGTTCATTTCAGAAGCCCTGTGTTCTGTGAGTGACCAAGTTTTGTGGGCAAGTCAGGCCTCCCTGTCTAAACACTATGTTTGTTTTGGTCTCAGAGACAAAATCCCTTCTTGTCTCTACATGTGGGTTTAGAGAATAGATCCACATATGCAACAAACCAACTACTTTTCCCTCTCTGTAATTTCTCTCTCAATTTGCTTCCTGGAAATAAGTGGGTATAACTGTCTTTGTCAGACATTGGAAAAATACCAAGAGAGAAGGAATAATTCAAAGTCTATGTTCTGTGATCTGTCTCAGCTGGATATGATACCAAAGGTTTAATTTCCTCACCAAAGACGTGCATCCTATGTATCTCGTATTATTATAAATATATCAGAATGAGCATATATTGCTATCTAGAATTACATAACCCATGTGGACATGTCGGTGATTTTGGCTTTTCTGCCATGCTTCTCACATCAAATATATTTTCATAGTCTACAACCTGGGGGAAATTCTTCAAGAGATGGGAATACAGACCACCTTATCTGCCTCCTGAGAAACCTGAATGCAGGTCAAGAAGCAACAGTCTGGTTCAGACATGGAACAATGAACTGGTTCCAAATTGGCAAAGAAGTATGCCAAGGCTGTATATTGTCACCCAGCTTATTTAACTTATATGCAGAGTACATCATTTGCAATGCTGGGCTGGATGAAGTGCAGTCTGGAAACAAGATTGCCAGGAGAAATATCAATAACCTCAGATACACAGATTACACCATCCTTATGAAAGAAAGTGAAGAGGAACTAAAGAGCCTCTTGATGAAGGTAAAAGAGGAGAGTGAATAAAATGGCTTAAAACTCAACATTCAGAAAACTAAGATCATGGCATCTGGTCCCATCACTTCATGGCAAATAGATGGGGAAACAATAGAAACAATGACAGACTTTATTTTCTTGGGCTCCAAAATCACTGTAGATGGTGATTGCAGCCATGAAATTAAAAGAAACTTGCTCCTTGGAAGAAAGGCTATGACAAACCTAGACAGTATTTTAAAAAGCAGAGACATTGCCAACAAAGATCCAGATAGTCAAAGCTATGGGTTTTCCCAATAGTCATGTATGGATGTGAGGGTTGGACCATAAAGAAGGCTGAACACCGAAGAATTGACGCTTTTGAGTTGTGGTGTTGGAGAAGACTCTTGAGAGTCTCTTGGACTGAAAGGAGATCAAACCAGTTAATCCTAAAGGGAACCAATCCTGAATATTCATTGGAAGCTCTGATGTTGAAGCTGAAACTCCAATACTTTGACCACCTGATGTGAAGAGCCAACTCATTAGAAAAGACCCTGACGCTGGGAAAGACTGAAGGCGGGAGGAGAAGAGGAGACAGAGGACAAGATGGTTGGATGGCATCACCGACTCAATGGACATGAGTTTGAGCAAGCTCTGGGAGATGGGGAAGGACAGGGAAGCCTGGCATGCTGCAGTCCATGGTGTCACAAAGGGTTGGACATGACTGAGCGACTGAATACCAACAACCTGGGAACAACGACAGCAACCTGGGGGACTGACTTCTGTAGACTACTTTCTTTCTGGAAAAGCAAATATAGCTTAAAAGAAGTCTGATAATAAACAGAAAGGTGAAGTAGAAAATCATTTTGACCTCTATATATGATGAAAGAGTAACCTACTCTGTGTGGGGGACAGCCACAAAAATGCTAGACTGAGTTGTTCAAAAAGTAATCAGAAAGCAGCACTTAAGTAACTGTATGATATTAAAGAGTAAGACAGAAATAATCCAGAGTTGGGAGATGCTGTTCCTGAGTTTTGCCTCCGTCTACGTCCTCTGTTCCCCAATTGTCATTTCATTCAGCCTTGTCTTAAATGTCACTTACCTAGGAAACCCCTCCTGACTAGTCCCACCCCCATGGTGATTACTCACTTATCCGTTTCTGTTTAGTACCTATTCAACGTTTGGTCCTGGATCATTACATACTTGCTCAATGAATAATTTTTCCCTCGTTATTTCAGGTAGATAACATTGTTTGTGGAGGTAGTATAGATGTGGTAGTAGTATAAGTCGCTGAAAATTTAGAGGGGGAAAAAATAAAAATAAAAAAAAAATAAACTTGCAAGTGGAGACCTAAGGGGTCTATTTCTCTTGGCTCTCTTTCCTTCTTAGTTTCATCCTCTTTTGTGTTTAGTAATTAATAGATGAAAAATAAGCACCTGGTCCTAAGTAAATATGTGAGCTGCCTGGAACCCAGCACCTAAGTCCTTGCTCCTCCATGAATGGTCTGAGGACCAGTAACAGGATATCACCTAGAAGTTTCTTAGAAATGCAGAATCCAAGGCTCCACCCCAGGACTGAACTTTGATCTGCATTATTAGGAAATCTTTGGTGATCTGAAGCATATTACAGCTAGAGAAGCACTGGTCTAGAAGACATTCACTTTTCAAATCTATCTCTAGCATCTACTTTTATATATCACTTAACTGATGATTAACCATAATATCTTGGTTTGCATGCTGTCCAGTTTTTAAAGCCCTGTAGAACTTCAGTGTATCCCACACATTTTATTGCACCTAGGGCTGTTTAGTATTACTTCAGGGATGTTAATTTCATATGCTCAAGCAGACTATAAGTTCCTTGAGGGCAGTTTCTATCCTTTGTATCTCTAAAATCCTGCTGGTACCATGCCCATTGTGACACTCATTAAGTATTAACAGCTAAGACTTGAGAAGTGACTACATGTTGAATATTTATTAAGCACTCACACATTACCACATTAAATACAGTACCTCTGTGAAGTAGCTGCTATTTATCTCTTTTACAATGAGAAAACCAAGGCCTTAAAGAAGTTACTACTGAAACTTAAATCTGCCTCTGTTTGACTCAAAAGTGTGCGATTTTACCAATAGTATTACTGTGTTCACTGATGGGTTGATGACTAAACAAATGTGTCTGATGTTAACCTGACACAGTGGATCTGAAAGCTGCTTTCATCCGGCCTGGATGCTGTCCTGATAGAAATATTTCTCAAGGGAAAAGACGCAATCTCTCCCCAGTCTAATCTCCGCATCCTTTCTACATCCTTTCTGCCCCAATTTCCTCCCTGCTGCTGTGTTTATTCACTCCCTTCTCCTCTCTGGTCTCTCCTTTTGGTTTAAGACCCCAGTCTATGTCCTCACCTTGCACCATCAGTCCTCCAAGGACAGCATTTGGCCTGACCTGGCCGAGGGGCACTGCACCAGGAGCTTTTTCAGGTCACAGACTGGGCTTTCTCCGCCCGAATGGATGTGTTTGCCGAATGGAAGGATGACCTTTCCTTGCCGAACACCCAGAGGGCCAATCACTCTGTTCTTGCTCCACTGAGAAAAGTGAATGGAGTGCTCGCCAGCTGAAATGAGAGTCAAGAATAAATAACTCTAAAAATACACAAACCCCAAGCCCCTGGAAGCCCAGACAAAGCTGAAACCCTTTGCGTTTTAGGGCCCCCAACCCCCTCCCGTGTCTGACAGATGATCGAGCCTTTTCTCCTGCCTCCTCGGACAAAGTGAAAAATCACTTCACTGGAAAAGATTCCCGCCAGGCCGGCGAGCATGTGCACATGTGCGCCCCAGCCGCACGCCGCCCCCGGCGTGTTCTCTTCTCTCTGAAGCACTGGGGCCAGCATTTCCGCTCCGGTGCCTGGCAGGATGCTTATGTAACCATCACCTGCCAGAAGCCACTGACCTACAGTCTCTCCCTGGGCAACCACACTACCCTGACAAGCACGATCATGAGGCCACGGCACACATAGCGCAGCTTTGTAAGAATAGATCTTACCAGAAACAGTCTCCAGAATGGGCGGGCGTCCAGGAGAGACCACGTTCTAAGCAAATTCCCAAAGGGAAAGGCAGTGCTCAGATGAAAGGCAAAAGAAGGGGCAGCAGAGGATGAGATGGGTGGATAGCATCACAGATTGAACCGACATGAACTTGGGCAAACTGCAGGAGATAGTGAAGGACAGGGAAGCCTGGCGCGCTACAGTCCCTGGGGTTGCAAAGAGCTGGACATGACTTAGCAACTAAAAAGCAAGTCACATCCTATGTATGTACATGACCATAATAAATTGTGTTCAGTTCAGTTCAGTCACTAAATTGTGTCCAACACTTTGCAACCCCATGGACTGCAGCTCGCCAGGCCTCCCTGTCTATCACCAACTCCTGAAGCTTGCTCAAATTCATGTTCATCAAGTCGGTGATACTATCCAACCACCTCATCCTCTGGCGTCCCCCTCTTCTGCCACTTCAATCTTTCCCAGCATCAGGGTCTTTTCCAATGAGTCAGTTCTTTGCATCAGGTGGCCAAAGTATTGGGGCTGCAGCTTCAGCTTCAGCATGAGTCCTTCCAATGAATATTCAGGACTGATTTTCTGTAGGATTGACTGGTTTGATCTCCTTGCTGTCCAAGGGACTCTCAAGAGTCTTCTCCAATACCACAGTTCAAAAGCCTCAGTTCTTCAGTGCTCAGCTTTCTTTATAGTCCATCTCTCACATGCATACATGACTACTGGAAAAACCATAGGCTTGACTAGACAGACCTTTGTTGGTAAAGTAATGTCTCTGCTTTTTAATATGCTGTCTAGGTTGGTCATAACTTTTCTTCCCAGGAGCGAGTGTCTTTTAATTTCATGGCTGCAGACACCATCTGCAGTGATTTTGGAGCCCCCCAAAATAAAGTCTGTCACTGTGCAATGATCTTAGTTTTCTGAATGCTGAGTTTTAAGCCAAATTTTTCACTCTCTATCACTTTCATCAAGAGGCTCTTGAGTTCTTCTTCGCTTTCTGCCATAAGGGTGGTGTCATCTGTATCCAAAGTTATTGATATTTCTCCTGGCAATCTTGAATCCAGCTTGTGCTTCATCCAGCCCAATGTTTCTCATGATGTACTCTGCATATAAGTTAAATAAGCAGGGTAACAATATACAGCCTTGACCTACTCCTTTCCCGATTTGGAACCGGTCTGTTGTTCCATGTCCAGTTCTAACTGTTGCCTCCTGACTTGCATACAGGTTTCTCAAGAGGCAGGTCAGGTGGTCTGGTATTCCCATCTCTTTCAGAATTTTCCACAGTCAAAGGTTTTGGCATAGTCAAAAAAGCAGAAATAGATGTTTTTCTGGAACTCTCTTGCTTTTTTGATGATCCAAAGGATGCTGGCAATTTGATCTCTGGTTCCTCTGCCTTGTCTAAATCCAGCTTGAATATCTGGGAGTTTGCGGTTCATGTACTGTTGAAGCCTGGCTTGGAGAATTTTGAGCATTACTTTACTAGTGTGTGAGATGAGTGCAATTGTGTGGTAGTTTGAGCATTCTTTGGCATTGCCTTTCTTTGGGATTGGAATGAAAACTGACCTTTTCTGGTCCTGTGGCCACTGCTGAATTTTCCAAGTTTGCTGGCATATTGAGTGCAGCACTTTCACAGCATCATCTTTTAGGATTTGAAATAGCTCCATCACCTCTACTAGCTTTGTTTGTCATGATGCTTCCTAAGACCCACTTGACTTCAAATTCTAGGATGTCTGGCTCTAGGTGAGTGATCATACCATTGTGATTATCTGGGTCATGGGGATCTTTTTTGTACAGTTCTTCTGTGTATTCTTGCTACCTCTTCTTAGTATCTTCTGCTTCTGTTAGGTCCATACCATTTCTGTCCTTTATTGTGCTCATCTTTGCATGAAATGTTCCCTTGTTATCTCTAATTTTCTTGAAGAGATCTCTATTCTTTCCCATTTTATTGTTTTCCTCTCTTTGCAAGGATCACTGAGGAAGGCTTTCTTATCTCTCCTTGCTATTCTTTGGAACTCTGCATTCAGATGGGTATATCTTTCCTATTCTCCTTCACTTTTCACTTCTCTTCTTTTCACAGGTATCTGTAAGGCCTCCTGAGACAGCCATTTTACTTTTTTGCATTTGTTTTTATTGGGGATGGTCTTGATCCCTGTCTCCTGTACAGTGTCATGAACCTCTGACATCACATACTCTATCAGATCTAATCCCTTGAATCTATTTCTCACTTCACTGTATAATCATAAGGGATTTGATTTAAATCATACCTGAATGATCTAGTGGTTTTCCCTGCTTTCTTCAGCTTAAGTCTGAATTTGTCAATAAAGAGTTCATGATCTGGGTCACAGTCAGCTCCTGGTCGTTTTTGCTGACTGTATAGAGCTTCTCCATCTTTGGCTGCAAAGAATATAATCAATCTGACTTCAGTGTTGGCCGTCTGGTGATGTCCATGTGTAGACCAGTGTGTTCTCTTGGCAAAACTCTATTAGCCTTTGCCATGCTTATTTCCATACTTCAAGGCCAAATCTGCCTGTTATTCCAGGTGTTTCTTGACGTCCTACTTTTGCATTCCAGTCCCTGTAATGAAAGGGACATCTTTTTCAGGTTTTAGTTCTAGTAAGTCTTGTAGGTCTTCATAGAACCGTTCAGCTTCTTCAGCATTACTGGTCAGGGCATAGACTTTATTACTGTGATATTGAATGGCTTGCCTTGGAAACAAACAGAAATCAGTCTGTTGTTTTTGAGATTGCATCCAAATACTGCATTTTGGACTCTTTTGTTGACTATGATGGTTACTCCATTTCTTCTAAGGGATTCTTGCCCACAGTAGTAGATATAATTGTCATCTGAGTTAAATTCACCCATTCTAGTCCATTTTAGTTCTCTGGTTCCTAAAATGTCAACTTTCACTCTTGCCATCTCCTGTTTGACCACTTCTAATTTGCCTTGATTCATGGACCTGACATTCCAGGTTCATATGCAATATTGCTCTTTACAGCACTGGACTTTGAATCTATCACCAGCCACATCCACAACTGGGTATTGTTTTTGCTTTGGCTCTGTCTCTCCATTCTTTCTGGAATTATTTCTCTACTGATCTCCAGTAGCATATTGGGCACCTACTGACCTGGGGAATTCATATTTCAGTGTCCTATCTTTTTGCCTTTTCAGACTCTTCATGGGGCTCTCAAGGTAAGAATACTGAAGTGGTTTGCCATTCCCTTTTCCAGTGGACCACATTTTGTCAGGAGTGTTGTGTTCAGGAATTTTCTATTTGACATTCTTCCTTAAACCTGGGAAGTATCTAGAATTAGGAATCAGAGCAGTTCTATACACCATTCAGCTCTGGAATTCACTGTCTGTACAGACATGTGGATATCACTGACTTTCTGAGAGTTTCCATTTCCTAGGTGATAGGCTGGACCAATTTTGCTGGCCTCTCAGAGGGTTTCAAATTCTAGCATTCTCTGATTCTCATGATCTCAACTGTAGCCTGCTACTTCTCAGGCTTGTTTTGTCCACCCTATCATGAGGAGAAAAGGAGATGTGATTAAAGATTAAAGTCTGTAGCTTATACCATATCCTTCCTTGTTTATCTTCTACATATTAATATTCATCAGTGACAGCTGAATACACCTAAATACAGCTAGAAACCTTCTCCAGCTTGTGGAACCTATGGCAGTGTACTTGGCCAAAACCTCACACAGGTTCATTTAATATTGCTCATTCACACTGGGCTCAAGCATCACCTTCCTGTGAAGAGAAAGGAAAATTAATTTTAAAACCTTTCTAGAAGAAAGTGCCTTTGCACTCCAGCCACTGACCTATGTGTTAAATTCAATTACATTAAGAGAAATGATAATTAAGATGCAATTTAATGATTCCTCATTTTATGTAAATGAGATTTCTGATCACAAAGAATCAATAAACTGTGTTTAAGTAACTCATCAGTTGTCCATCTAAGCTCTACTTTGTCCTTTCTTTGCTAAATCCCTAATCTCACAAGCCAAATGCAAGAAATATTCCTGGAAATTCAAAGAATGAAATAATGAAGCTTCATTATTTCCCTAGTACTATCTGCTGCTTTTAACGCAGTAGATAGTACTGCTGTACCAATTGTTTTCTAACAGAGATTCACCTATTTCACAGTCCACCATGCATTTAAGTGAGGTTCTTTTTAAGGCCACTCTGACACTGGAAAGAATTCTAACAATTTGAACATTTCTACGTTCTAACATTTCTACGTCTTGTAGAAATGAATCTTGTATTGATAGAAGATTGTCCTCAGGTAGCCAATTCCATGGGCTTTCCAGGTGGCGTTAGTGGTAAAGAATACACCTGCCAATGCAGGAGACATAAGAGATATGGGTTTCATCCCTGGGTTGGGGAGTTCCCCTGGAGGAGGGCACAACAATCAACTTCTAGTATTCTTGCCTGGAGAATCACACATGCAGCCAATTCCATGATCTATCAAACATATATTTTGGTCAGCAGTTCAAAACACAGAAAGAATAGTCCTTGTCCTCATAGGGAAAGACAAATGGATTTGCAAATACCTATGTAGAATCCCATTTATACTGAATTCGTTTAAAATCAAAATCACACAGACATCACTCTATTATTGTTATTTCTACCGTAATGTTGTGTAACAAACCACCCCCAAGCTTAGTGTCTTTAAGTAACAGGTATTTATTATCAAGTTCACAGGTGTGCAGACATATGGTACTTCAGCTGATCTAAGTTAAAGCAAGTGGTCCTGCTCCAGGCTTGGCTCCAGGCTGGAGACATGATTCAGTTTCTCCACGTGTGTTTTCTTGTCCCAAACTGAAGGGGCAGCAGCTACCAAGGCAAGGTCTTCATGATTAATCACTCAAGGACACAAGACCAAAAAAAAAAAAATTGCAATAGTCTACTTCAAGCTCTTCTGGGGTGCTGACAACTCATGTTCCCTTGGTCAGAGTCACACGGACTGTCCACTGTCAGTGGGTGGGGAAGCACACTCCATCCTTAGTGGGTGTGTGTACTTGGTCGGTCAGCTGTGTCTGACTCTTTGTGGCCCCATGGACTATAGCCTGCCCAGGCTCCTCTGTCCATGGAATTTTCCAGGAAAGAATACTGAAGCAAGTTGCCATTTCCTTCTCCAGGGCCTCTTCCTGACCCAGAGATTGAACCTGCATCTCTTGAGTCTCCTGCATTGGCAGGCAGATTCTTTGCCATTAGGGTCACCTAGGAAGCCCATCATTAGCAGGAAGGGAGATTACTTTTACTAAACAATATAGGGGATATTATTTTTACTAAACAGTATTCCAAACTGTCCCAATTGTCTTTAGCTCAAACATTTAAAAGCCCAATGGTAACATACTGGAAAGCTCTGATTCTAGGGATACAGGTTTTCTGAAGTGAAGTGAAGTTGCTCGGTCGTGTCCGACTCTTTGAAACCCCATGGACCATAGCCTACAAGGCTCCTCTGTCCATGGAATTTTCCAGGCAACAGTACTAGAGTGGGTTGCCATTTCCTTCTCCAGGGATCTTCCTGGCCCAGGGATCAAACCCGGGTCTCCCACATTGCAGGCAGACGCTTTACCGTCTGAGCCATCAGGGAAACCAATACTAAAGTTCTTTAATAAGTCAATTCGATTTTACATTAATATACCCTAACAGCAAAGAACTATCCAGGAAATGAGTCTTAGTAGATAACTAAGTCTTAGTAGTTAACTAAGACTTAGAAGATAACCCTCCATTAACAAACTGGGATTTAACATTCATTGAAACATCTTTCTCCTTAAAATCACCATCATTTTTACCAATTATAACCAAATTAAGACCTGTTTGTAGTATAGGTCTGGTCTCAATAAACTTGGCCTGATGACTTATATAACCATAATTGATCATAGACTTTTTTGCTTTGCTGAAACTTTTATAGAGTCTCAGACTGAACTTTTAAAATAAAAACTTTCAGGGCTAGGAAAGCCATGCCAAAGGCTTATCACAGATTTTGCCTAACAGATCTAAGTAAATTTCTCCCTTCTCAAGGTCTCCAAAATTCCTTGAGATTTCAGTAGTTTATAAAGATATTTAAAGTAGCCACTTTTTGATTGTTTATATTTAAAACCTTCTTCTTAAAGCATTCTGCTTCCTTTTCTAGTAGAGCATATAGTTAATATTTTAATAAGAAAAAGATAAGTGGTAGGTTTATTCAGTTTAATCTTTGACTTGGAGTCAGAGCAACCTAGGATGGCTTTGAGACTTCTGTCCTATGAATAATATTTTCTCAGTTGTCAGTTGTTGTTTTTTTTCAATCACAGAAGTAAGCCTTTCATGTTTTTAGAGTTAAATGGATTGACTTATCAATTTCCCCATTTCTTCTGGTCTCTTTGCCTGGCTTTTTGGATATCCTGCCTACAAAATATCAGCACAGAAAGCAAGTTCAGAATTATCTACCAGCAGTGAATTCCCCAGCCTTCATGTTTATTCTTTGAAGAGAAAGTGTTTTATTTCCTTAATGGAAATTCAGTTATTTACTGGATATTTCTGTTGACTAGGTCTTTTAAGGCAGTTTCTCAATCTGGGCACTAATGATATTTGAGGCCAGATAATTCTTTGCTGCAAGCAGCCTGCCCTTGCACTGTCAGATGTTTGGAAGCATCCCTGGTCTCTCTCCCTAGATTGAACAGTACCACCCTCTGCATTGTGACAACACAAAATGTCTCCAGTCACTGACAAATCAAATCATCAAAATCACCCTTGACTAAGATGCACTCTTTTATAGTAACCAACATTTAATTCAGATACAAAGCAAAAACTTTTCTGAACTTAGACCAAAAACTTTTCTTGAGCAACAGTTAAGTTAACCTTAAAACAGAAACCTAAGAAGTTTATTATAATATATAGTTTTTTTTTAACTGAAATGCATATACACACACACACATATGCATTTCAGTTAAAAAAAACAAAACATATGTGTGTGTATATATATGGGACTTCCATATATATACACACACATATATGGGACTTCCAAGGCACTATTGGTAAAGAACCTGCTTGCTGATACAGAAGACATGAGACACAGGTTAGATCCCTGGGTTGGGAAGATCCCCTGGAGGAGGGCATGGCAACCCTCTCCAGTATTCTAGCCTGGAGAGTCCCATGGACAGAGGAGCCTGGGGGGCTACAGTACATGAGGTCTCAAGAGTTAGACACGACTGAGTGACTAAACCACCATCATCATACTTGAGATCCCACAGCAAGTAAGCTGAGAGCAGGACTGGAGATGCCCAAGTTTTATGACTCTCAGGAAGGAGGCTCAGACTCTGCATTCTGTTAAATTATGTGTCATTCAGCTTAGGATTCTCCTCTGGATTTTGAACACATATTTTGCACCAACAGTTATATTAAAGAGAGGAGTGAAATGAGGCCCCCTTGAAAGGAAGCAAAGTGACAGTCTACCAGATGGAATGGACTACGTCCTGCCTTGTTATTTCCTTCTTCCGAACTAGCCTGAAAGGGACCTTTCTGGCCATCCAGTGGTTAAGACTCAGTGCTTCCAGTGCTGGGACACAGGTTCAATCCCTGATCAGGAACTAAGATCCTGCATGCTGCATGGTTTGGCCAAAAAGTTAAAACGAAAAAGCACTAGCCCAGGACACGTGAGCTGCTTCCTGAGAGTCCTTGCCTGGGCAAAGGAGAGGGAGGCCAAAGTGATCTGAGGGACTCCAAATCTCTTGTAAAGTAAAGCACCTTCCCTCACCTACCATAAGGCCTGAATTCCTTGCCAATCATAAAGTTTTGCCTCTAAGAGTCCATCACTGGAGTGGGTGGTGTGGGGGAAAGATGCTCACGCTGGGGGTGGGAAGTCTCCTGGGAGCAGACCCATCTCCCCTTCCCCAGAGTCTGGCAACAGGTTCTCCTCAGCCTTCTAGTGTCTATCTGCATCATATTTTCAAAAAAGAGCCCCCAGTATGAACTTTACCCTGCTGCATCTTGTGGCCACCTGGGTGTGACTGTACATCTGTCAGAAGTTGAACTTCTTTGCCTCCAAATTTCTGCCAGCCCTCATGCCGTTCCTCGTGGCTCCCTGGTCCTCACCAGCTCTCACTGTGAAACAGCACCCTGCGCACCTGTGGTTCAGCTATGGCCCCTGTGACCAGTGGCTGTCACCATCCGGACCATCTGTCACAAGAAGCAGTTCACCGGAGTACTCAACTCAACGAGGCTTCTGGAAATTTTAGGGGCAATCTCCAATTCTTCTGATGTGAAGTTTAATGACTTTGTGTTTGCAGCTCTGGCTGTTTAGCTGCATCCTTTATCCAGTGTGTACAGGAGCCCAGCGGCATGGGCTGGGTGTGAACACCAGTTACCTGCAGTGCTACCAGGCGCTGGTGTCTTCTGCTGTGTTGGTGGTGGTTGTGCCCTTCTTTGAGTCAGCATGTGGAGCACAAATCTATGGTCTCTGGTTAGTTTCTGCTTTGCTTATGATGCTGCTATCTGGAATCAGAGTTGTCAGGGTGGACTTCTCAATTTACTGAATGAGTGGGTACACTTCAACAGTCACCCATGACATATTCGGGCACTTCAAGTTCTGACTTGCTTGTTTGAAGGCTGTTTTATTTAAAGATCTACTGTCAGCTAATCAGGGTCTTGGCATATTACGTAGATATTTGGTATTCTTGCCTATGCCCATTTTAAACTCAGTAAATAAGAAGGAAGTGTAGATTACAAGTGTAGGTACAAGATATTCAATTGGGATTTTGTGGC
This sequence comes from Bos grunniens, assembly GCF_055505025.1. NCBI lineage: Eukaryota > Metazoa > Chordata > Mammalia > Artiodactyla > Bovidae > Bos > Bos grunniens. The sequence goes on from NC_141180.1 coordinate 56,081,376, forward strand.
AAAAAATAAAATTACCCAAAAAAGATTTAAAAAATCCCCAAGTATGATGATTAGATTCAAAGAAGGAAGAAAAAAATTCATTGCAAAGTTTACTGAAGGGTTGTTTGCAAGATGTAAGACATGGGGAATTTTATTAATGTGTGACTCATTTTTAGAGTCCCTCTTTTTTACTTAATTTATTAACTTTTCTACTTAAATTTTTTAATTATTTAAAATAAAAATGATTTATATGTCTTTTCATATAGAATTTTATGTAGTACAGACACTCAGGTGTTATCTTATATTCATATATTCACTGACCCTAACACAAGGTCGCATCAGTTCCTCCCTGGTGTCAGGTCCTACTCAGGGCACAGGAGTGAGTTAGACCCAGTCCTGGGCCTGGAAGTTTCCTAAACCAACCAGCCCATGGGTCTGACTCTGACATCTGAGGCCTCCTGACACCTGCTCTTCCCCACAGCTGGCCTCACAGTGGACAGTCTTGAACTTTGGCAGTCACACAATACATCCTGCTCACACATCTTCCGCTGGACTTTGACTGACCCTTCTCTACCCACGTGGTCCAAATACCCAGACTCAAGATTGGGCCTACAGGCAGCGTGGATGTTTGGAAGCTTTCTGAGCTGGAAGTCTGGAGGCCTGGACGTGCTACTGCCCCTCTTCCTTTAGTCCGAATGTCCACAAGTTTGAGAAATCTGGAAAATGATCATCAGTTGTATTCTGGGTTCTCTCATCAGAGTCTATGTATCCACCATGGGCTCCTCACTGGCCATGTGACTTGTCTCAGCAAATGGAATATTACACAAGCAGAAGTTTGAGAAATGCTTGCTTTGGGGGGTTTGTTCTCTTAAACAAAACTTTAGGATCTCTTTGTCCTCTTGAGATCCTAAGAAGACCATGCATCTGAGCCCAGATAGCCTACTGACCATGGAGCAAAGCTAACTGACAGAGCAAACAGATCCCTTCTATTTTTTGGTGCTTAGTTTTTGGTTAGACTGGAGAGTGAAAATAAATGTAATGTTTAGAGTGGGATTTGAGGAGTCAAACAGACTTGGCTTCAAATCCCCTGTCCTTTACCTAGATAAGCAGCACAGGCAGAGTTACTTAATTCCCTCAGTCTGAGTTTCCACAACCATAAAATAAGGACAAAAATAATAACCTGTTTAGGCTATTGTGAGGACTAGATCAGTTCAGTTCACTCAGTCATTCCTACTCTTTGCGACCCCATGGGCTACAGCATGCCAGACTTCCTTGTCCATCACCAACTTCTAGAGCTTGTTCAAACTCATGTCTATCGAGTGGGTGATGCCATCCAACCATCTCATTCTCTGTCATCCCCTTCTCCTCCTGCCTTCAATATTTCCCAGCATCAGGGTCTTTTCCAATGAGTCAGCTCTTTGTATCAGGTGGGCAAAGTGAGGACTAGATGAAATGCTGTAAATAAGATCTCCAGGTCAGAACCTGGTACTTATTAAGAACTCAGTAGAGTATTGATTAGTATACCGCACACTATACACTATACTATATGCTATAGTATAATTCTTATTTCGACCACTAAAATAGTATAATTCCAGTCTGATCCCACCACTGTGTTCTCATTCAGGAATGTCTTTTTCACTCCACCTCCTACACTCTCCTTGACCCTCAACGTGCCTCAAGCCCTTGGCAGCCTCTCATAACACTTTAACTTTCAACTCATATCTAGTTCACCAATCATAATTTTCCAAACTTTTCATTTTGGATTAATTTTAAATTCACAGAAAAGTTGTAAAGATAGCACATGTGTGTGTGTGTGTGTGTGTTTAGTCATGTCAGACTCTTTGCTACCCCATGGACTATACCCAGCCAGGCTTCTCTGTCCATGGAATTTTCCAGGCAAGAACACTGGAGTGGGTAACTATTCCCTTCTCCAGGAGATTTTACAGACCTGGGTGTGGAATCCATGTCTCTTATATCTCCTGCATTGGCAGGCAGATTCTTTACCACTGTGCCACCTGGGAAGCCCAAAGATAACTCATGGACGTCCATATACCCTTCATGCAGGTCCCCTAATGTGAACATCTTACATAACCATAGTGCACTTACCAAACTAAGAAATCATCATTAGAACAGCATTACTAAAATACAGAATACTTGAACTTCCCTGATTTTTCCACAAACATCCCTTTTCTGTTCTAGGATTCAGTCAGGGTAACATGTTGCATTCAATCATCATGCACCCTTAGGCTCCTCCAATCTGTGACAATTTCTGGTTTACCTAGTTTCTAAGACCTATACATTTTTGAAGAGTACTGGTCATTTTGCAGCATGTCTCTCAGTTTGGGTTTGTCTGATGCTCTTCTCATGTTTATACTGAAGTTAGGGGTTTATAAAAAAAAACAAATCCACCACCATTTGCAGAAACATGGATTGACCTAGTGAGTATTACACTTAGTGAACTCAGTCAGACAAAGACAAATACATGATATCACTTATACATAAAATCTAAAGAATAATACAAATGAATCTATATGCAAAGCAGAAACAGACTCACAGACATAGAAAACAAACTTATGATTATCAAAGGGGAACTTGGGGAGAGGGATAGAGTAGGAACATGGGATTAATAGATACAAACTACTATACATAAAAGAGAGAAGCAACAGAGATTTACTGTATAGTACAGAGAACTAGCCACCTGCCAAGCAGGAGACACAGGTTCATTCCCGGGAAGATGCCCCAAAGGAGGAAATGGCAACCCACTCCAGTATTCTTGCCTGGGAAATCCAATGGACAGAGGGGCCTGGCTTCAGTCCATGGGGTTGCAAAAGAGTTGGACACAATTAGTGACTAAACCACTACCAGCACCACCACAGAGAGTAATATTCAATACCAAAATACATGAAAAGATGCCCAATATTATTAGATATTGTTTTTGTTCAGTCACTAAGGTATGTCCGACTCTTTGCAACCCCATGGACTGCAGCATGCCAGGTTTCCCCATCCTTCACTATCTGCTGGAATTTGCTCAAACTCATGTCCATTGAGTTGACGATGCCATCCAACCACCTCATCCCCTATTGTCCTCTTCTCCTCCTACTTTCAACTTTTTCCCAGCATCAGGGTCTTTTCCTGGCCAAACCCAGATTGAAACCAAAGGACCTGGGAACTGGAAGATTCAGTTCATAGGGATTATCTCCAGCAGCTAAAAGATCAGAGAAGTTGAGGGGAATAGATCTTGGCAGGGGAATGGAGAATAATCAACTCGGGTTCTGTCTCCGTTCTTCATTCCTTTATCTTTGATTTCTAGAACAAAAGCTCATTAATCCATAAGTCCAATGAATAAATAAAAGTGAGAGATTTATAAATAAGATAATGTCTTGGCAGTAAACATCCATAACTGGAATGTAACCAAATCAAATCAAAGTACTTTTCTTTATTAGACTTTGTACATCTGAACACATGTGATTTATTTTCTATCTTTATTTTAAAATAAAGGAATCTACAGAGGACATGTATGAATTATTTTAAAATCAAGACCTTAACAACTCTACCCAAGTCAATACTAAAACTTTGTTAACACTTCGGATGCCCTTTTATATATTTCGTCCAAATTACAGCCCTCTCCATCATCCAAACATAACAAATATCCTTACATTTTTAAAATTTTAATTGTGTCCTTGAATTTCTTTAGGGTTTTATCACCTAGGCATCATAGTTTAGACTTGCTTATTTTTTTTAATTTGAAGGATAATTGCTTTACAAAACTTTGCTGTTTCTGCCAAACATCAACATGAATATGTACGTATACATGTGTCCCCACTCTCTTGAACCTCCTTCCCATCTCTCTCTCCATACTAGCCCTCTAAGTTTTACAGAGACCCTCTTTGAGTTCCCTGATAGACTTGCCTATTAAAAAAAAAAAAAAAACGTTTTTTTTCTTCTAAGTCCCTTTTTAATTAAAAGAAATTTAACTGTGGCAAAGTATACATAACATAGACTTCCCTGGTGGCTCAGACAGTAAGGAATCCATCTGCAATGCAGGAGACCCAGGTTCAACCCCTTGGTCAGGAAGATCCCCTGGAGAACGGAATGGCTACCCACTCCAGTATTCTGGCCTGGGAAATTCCAGGGACAGAGGAGCCTGGTGGGCTGTAGTCCATGGGGTTGCAAAGAGTTGGACACGACTTAGTGATTAGTGAAAGGATAGTTGTATAATGAAGGGGAATATGAAGTCTATATGGCTGAACTTCATTTGGAGGTTTTCAGCTTTGTCAAGGAGAAGGCAATGACACTCCACTCCAGTACTCTTGCCTGGAAAATCCCATGGATGGAGGAGCCTGGTGGGTTATAGTCCATGGGGTCACTAAGAGTCAGACACGACTGAGCAACTTCACTTTCACTTTTCACTTTCATGCATTGGAGAAGGAAATGGCAACCCACTCCAGTGTTCTTGCCTGGAGAATCCCAGGGATGGGGGAGCCTGGTGGGCTGCCATCTCTGCGGTTGCATAGAGTCCGACACGACTGAAGTGACTTAACAGCAGCTTTTATATTCAGAATGAATTTATATTCATTTTGTTTTAGTCATTGTATTTAAAGAAGTGTAGAAGTTGAAAGCATGGACTTTTGAATCAATTAGTGGTGGAACTGTGCCCTTCCTCAACCACTTTCCAACCTTATTTAAGTTAACTTCTTTCCTTTTTCACTTTTTAGCCACACCCCTTGGCATGTGGGATCTTAGTTCTCCAACCAAGGATTGAACTAGCAACCCCTGCATTGGAAACATGGACTCTTAACGACTGGACAGCCATGGAACTAACTTAACTAACTTAACTAACTTAAGTTAATCCCTTAAATTAATCCCTTAACTAACTTCTTTAGCACTCATCTTTATATATATTGGTAGGTTGATTATGAGCATTAAATAAAATTGTATGTTAAACTCAATACAGTTCATGACAAAAAATAAACATTTCAACTAACAGTTTCAATTCTCCGTTTCCTATTGTACGTATGAAAATGGAGTTATATCAGGGAGGGCAGTCAGATATACACCACTGTTATAGGAAGCTCGGTAAAGAACGTTTAGCAGTGTGAGATCTTTTTTCAACAGAGGTTTTTATTTATTTAAATTCTGTGCTACTTAGAGAAACTCTCCAAAACATTTGCAGTATTCACGGGGGCTTTGGAGAAGAACAAATTCTAACCCTCACTTCAAAATATTTCCACAGCATAGAAACTGAGAGGAAAGAGCCCACTTCCAGAAAGATGGCAAACTGCATAGAGAATAACTGGGCTATTGTGGGCACTCACCAGATTGCTAAATATTTTACCTTTCCTAAAACATACAGCAATAGGGATTTCCCTGGTGGTTCAATGGTTAGGACTTCGCCTTCCAGTGAGGGGGTGCCGATTCGCTACCTGGCTGGGGAGCTACATGCCTCATGGTCAAAAAATCAGAACATAAAATAGAAACAGTACTATAACGAATTCAATAAAGACTTTAAGGATGGTCTACATCAAAAAAAATATTAAAAAGAGAAAACAACATAAAGCAGTAGTACTTGTCACAGGGCTGCATTACGTGCAGATAATAAAGCAAATTTAGGTTGAGAAGACAGTCTAAATCATGTTATTCTGGCTTATGCCTTTCATAAGCTCTAAGATGCTGAGGTAGAAATTGTCTCCATCAGACACACAAAATCTAACTCCCCTCAAAGAGCCCATAGGATTGTGAAGAGAAGCAGGTGAGGTTTCAGAATGGGAAAGTGTTCATGGAACTAAATGGAAAAATCTTGGTGGGGAAGGGAAGGTTTGAGAAGAAAGCACCAATGCTTCTGCTAATTTCAAAACTGTGACTGTGGTAGTGTCTCTACACAAGATGGGGGGGTGGGAGCTTATGGCTCTGACCTTGTCCCCAAGATTCACCTTCCCTTCTCTCATTAATCAATCCTGCTTCCACCTGCCTGCCTTGGAGACATGGTTTCCTGAGGGCTATTTCTCCTTTAACACCTGACTTTTCATTTTCTTCCCTAGAGCACAGCAGAACTTGAGACTTTACCGGAGACTTGCAGAGAACACAAAGGTAATGAATACAGGTCATGCAGCCGCGTTAGGGACCCAGGCCATGCACTGTCCAACTCCAGAGCTGGAAGGCAGTGTTGGCCCTGACTGTGCTGTGAGACAGCCCTCCCTGAGGAGACCTCAGAATTAGATGGTCTCACGTGCTGCAGCTAAGCCCATCTCAGGGACCTGACCTCCCTCCTATGGCATCATATCAACCATTAGCCTGGAGCCCACACTTAGATATTGTCCTGTGGGTGACCCAAACCCTGGAAAATGAGGACCAAAAAGAAATGAGAATTTCTACTCTCACTTGTAGGAAACCTGTCATCCAAGTCCTGGTTACCTCTCTGAGGACCTAATTTGTCCCACATTGACTGACCCCAGAAGTGTTCCATTCAGAAGAAATGTTAGTGCATGATCCCAGTGAGAAAAGATGAGTGTGACAACCATACACTCAAGTAAATCAGGAGGAGGTAGTTATGTTATAGAAGGTACCTGTCTGCATTAACCAGCACATGCCACACTCCAGACACATCACATACATCATCTTAACAACAACCCATCTGCCTTTTTATGTTACATTCCATTCTACAATGGAAGAAATCATCCAACAGGCTAAATAATTTGCCTTATGTTAGATTGTTGTTTCAAAGAATAGCAAGGAGAGATAAGAAAGCCTTCCTTAACAATCAATGCAAACAAATAGAGGAAAACAACAGAATGGGAAAGACTAGCGATCTCTTGAGGAAAATCAGAGATACCAAGGGAACATTTCATGCAAAGATGGGCTCAATAAAGGACAGAAATGGTATGGACCTAACAGAAGCAGAAGATATTAAGAAGAGGTGGCAACAATACACAGAACTATGCAAAAAAGATCTTCTCCACCCAGATAATCACAATGGTGTGATCACTCACCTAGAGCCAGACATCCTAGAATTTGAAGTCAAGTGGGCTTAGGAAGTATCACTACAAACAAAGCTAGTGGAGGTGATGGGATTCCAGTTGAGCTATTTCAAATCCTGAAAGATGATGCTGTGAAAGTGCTGCACCCAATATGCCAGCAAATTTGGAAAACTCAGCAGTGGCCACAGGACTGGAAAAGGTCAGTTTTCATTCCAATCCCAAAGAAAGGCAATGCCAAAGAATGCTCAAACTACCACACAATTGCACTCATCCCACACGCTAGTAAAGTAATGCTCAAAATTCTCCAAGCCAGGTTTCAGCAATACGTGAACCGTGAACTTCTGGATATTTAAGCTGGATTTAGACAAGGCAGAGGAACCAGAGATCAAATTGCCAACATCCGCTGGATCATCGAAAAAGCAAGAGAGTTCCAGAAAAACATCTATTTCTGCTTTATTGACTATGCCAAAGCCTTTGACTATGTGGATCACAAAGAACTCTGGAAAATTCTGAAAGAGATGGGAATACCAGACCACCTGATCTGCCTCTTAAGAAACCTGTATGCAGGTCAGGAAGCAGCAGTTAGAACTGGACTGGAACAACAGACTGATTCCAAATAGGAAAAAGAGTATGTCAAGGCTGTATATTGTCACCCTGCTTATTTAACTTATATGTAAAGTACATCATGAGAAACGCTGGGCTGGAAGAAGCACAAGCTGGAATCAAGATTGCCAGAAGAAATATCAATCACCTCAGATATGCAGATGACACCACCCTTATGGCAGAAAGTGACGAATAACTAAAGAGCCTCTTGATGAAAGTGAAAGAGGAGAGTAAAAAAGTTGGCTTAAGGCTCAACATTCAGAAAAATAAGATCATGGCATCCATTCCCATCACTTCATGGCAAATAGATGGGGAAATAGTGGAAACAGTGGCTGACTTTATTTTCTTGGGCTCCAAAACCACTGCAGATGGTGATTGCAGCCATGAAATTAAAAGACACTTACTCCTTGGAAGGAAAGTTATGACCAACCTAGACAGCATATTGAAAAGCAAAGATATTACTTTGTCAACAAAGGTCCATCTAGTCAAGGCTATGTTTTTTCCAATAGTCATGTGTGGATGTGAGAGTTGGACTATAAAGAAAGCAGAGTGCCGAAGACTTGATGCTTTTGAACTGTGGTGTTGGAGAAGACTCTTGAGAGTCCCTTGGACTGCAAGGAGATCCAACCAGTCCATCCTAAAGGAAATTAGTCCTGGGTGTTCATTGGAAGAACTGATGTTGAAGCTGAAATTCTGTTATTTTGGCCACCTGATGCGAAGAACTGACTCATTTGAAAAGACCCTGATGTTGGGAAAGATTGAGGGCAGGAGGAGAAAGGGATGACAGAGGATGAGATGGTTGGATGGCATCACCCACTCAATAGACATGAGTTTGGGTAAACTCCAGCAGTTGGTGATGGACATGGGGGCCTGGCATGCTGCAGTCCATGGGGTCGCAGAGTTGTACAAGACTGAGTGACTGAACTGAACAGTTGTTTAGTCGCTAAGTCATGTTCAACACTTTTGGGACCCCATGGACTATAACCCACCAGGCTCCTCTGTCCATGGGATTTCCCAGTCAGGAATACTGGAGTGGGTTGCCATTTCCTTCTCCAGGGGATCTTCCTGACCCAGGGATTGAATCCACATCTGCATTGGCAGGTGGATTCTTCACCACTGAGCCACTAGGGAACCTGGATGTTACAGTTAGTATGTGGCAAACTTATGATGAACCCAGATTCAGAGGAGTTCCCAGGTGGCTCAGAATGAGCACACACACATGATGCAGATTCAAAGACCAAAAGTAGCACCAGCTGTTATTATTATTACTTAATTCAAAAAGCGGCACAGAAATGTTGAAAACAAACTGAAATTGGAGGCAAAGATTGTATTTGTAGATGAGTACAAGACTGAAACTTACATAGGCGGTTCTTGGCATCATTACAGGTGAATAGGGTAGATGGAAATCCAAAACTATCTAATCTAGTCATTAAAATAAGTGATGAAAGGGCTGAGCAGCATATTTCAATGAGTCTGAACTGTAATGGGTAAATCATTAGAACCCTTAGCAGTAAGGACTTGCCGATGACAAGACTATCTCAGAGCCTGGTTGTAAAGCTGACAGTCAGTTAGGAAAGTTTATTTCTAGTCTACCAAAGAGACAGGAAAAAGAGTTTGCAATGCAATGTTGAGCCTGAAAGTAAATTACTAGTCAGGAGGCTAAGCTTCAAGCTCATAGCATTGCTGACCTGCCACTGGGAGGCAGCTTGTTTGCAACCCAGAGAAGAGCAGTTACCAAGGTCAGTTCCCAAAGTGATGCAAAGTTGCTGGCTCAGAGGGAGATCTCTGGGGAATGGGATCCAGCACTACTTATGTTGCATTTCTCCAGCTATGCCCCCTCCCTGATTCAAGCTTGCCTTGTTCTCCTTAACCACACCACTTGGGAGTTCCATGGGTGCGCTGTGCTCTCGCGTTCCATCCTGCCTGACACCACAGGGCTTAGTGTAGCACATTGTTTCTGCAAGAGCGTCTTTTCCCCGCCTGATTCAAACCTCTTTCCTCTGCCTAACCAACTTCTACTTAGCTTTTGGGATCTGAGAAGCCTTTTGTCCATGCCCAAGAGTAGAATAGCTCCCCAGACCCGCCACAACATATGCACAGACATACACTCCCCCCAAAGCTTGTCCTCCTTTGTTTTCTTTGCACTGCCTTGCTGTGAGTTGCACATGTTCCAAACCCCTTATCCATAAGAGTAAGGTACAAAAAGTTCTGAAAACTAAAAGTTTTAATGTTAAGTCTAGTGCAAATTTCTCCCAGTTGATAATAACAGTCAGACATTTTGCTGTATGATGTGTGTGCCTTTGAGACAGTGCCTCAGACCCCATGGGGAGTGTTAAAAAATATATCAAATAGGCACCAGATTATCGTTCCAAATCTGAAAAGAATGATGTATTCTGAAGCCTCTCTGGCCCCAGGGGTGTTAGATAAGAAATTACGGGTCTGTCCTGCCCTGCACTGTGTTCCATTGTGTGCTGTTATAGTGTTCATATTGAAGTGCCTTAGACTCTGAAATCTTCAAGGACCAGAAACTGTACCTCGTTCGTCATTTTATCTCCTTTACCTAATACAGTGTGTATAGATTATCAGTGTGCTTAAAGAATGAATGTGCAAGTAAATAGAAGAAAGAAGGAATGAGGATACAGCAGCCTTGTAACTATGAACGAATGAAGAGATATGGCAGTCTTCTAGTTAAAAATGAGAAGCTGTAGCCAGTCCCCAGGTTGCTTAGGTATTCCTAGATGTCCCAAGACAGGGAATTTCCAATGACTAAGACTAGAAAAGCTAGAAGAAACTTTACAATATGTTTGGTTCTTGAACCGTATCAGCTTTTATCCATTCACTCATTCATTTTATTTTTTAAAAAATTGTTATACAACTACTCTGTGCTATGTAATAAGCTAAGCCATAGATCTATTTTAACCATAACAAGAAACAATGACAACAAAAAGCAGATAAATTCAGAAAGAGATGGAGAAATTTGGCACAGAGTAAACGTTAATTCAAATTAGGTCATTTATTTTCCCCATGTATGAAACACAATGTCTGTTTTAAATTCTTCATCTAAAATATTTTTTTGTGTTTGTGATTCACTATTAATTTTATATCATTATACTCAGGCATAATACAATCTCTTGGTATCATTCTTTTATTGAAATATAATTGCTTTACAATGTTGTGCTGGTTTCTGCTGTACAACAATGTGAATGAGCTATATGTGTACATATATCCCTTCCCTCCTCATCCCCCATTCCATCCCTCTAGGTCATCACTGAGCACTGAGCTAAGCTCCCTGTGCTGTACAGCAGGTTTCCACTAGTTATCTGTTTTAGACATGCTGCTGCTGCTGCTGCTAAGTCTCTTCAGTCGTGTCCAACTGTGTGCGACCTCATAGACGGCAGCCCACCAAGCTCCCCCGTCCCTGGGATTCTCCAGGCAAGAACACTGGAGTGGGTTGCCATTTCCTTCTCCAATGCATGAAAGTGAAAAGTGAAAGTGAAGTCACTCAGTTGTGTCCAACTCTTCGCAACCCCATGGACTGCAGCCTACCAGGCTCCTCCATCCATGGGATTTTCCAGGTAAGAGCACTGGAGTGGGTTGCCATGGCCTTCTCCGATTTTAGACATGGTAGTGTATATATGTCAATGCTCCTCTCCCGGTTCATCCACCCTTCCCTTCCCCTGCTATGTTCACATATCCAATCTCTACACCTGTGTCTGTATTTCTGCCCTGCAAATAGGTTCATCTGTGTCATCTACCTTCTTCTCTTTCACTTGGTGTGTCTCATGCAAACACTAGTCACAGGTGGAATTTATGCAAAAGGAGTCCGGGAAATGTGGTGTCTAGACTTTAAGCCCCTATAGTACATGGGACCACTGACAAGAAAGGAGATGGCCCTAAGTATCAACAAAAAATATCCATCAAGGAAAACTTTACTCTTAACTATTGTATTTTTACCCAAATGTTTCATTTCAATTCCTCTATAGGTCTTCAGGAATTAAAAAAAAAAAAAAAAAAAGAAGGAAGAGAAGAACAAATAATCTTCTTCACTGGTGGTGGTTTATTTTGTTTTCTGAATTTTTAGTAAATATGACTTTAAAAAGTCAAAGTGAACACATAAAAACAGTTGTTATAACTGTTTCAGTGCTTGGTAAATGGTTTTGTGAAGCTCCAGTGGAATTGGTCCCCAATAAAGACTAACCCAGGGACTTCCTGGGTGGCTCAGTGGTAAAGAATCTGCCTGCCAATGCGGGAGACATGGATCAGATCCCTGAGGAGGGAAGATCCCCTGAAGAAGGAAATGGCAACCCACGCCAGTACTCTTGCCTGGGAAATCCCATGTACAGAGGAGTCTGGTGGGCTACAGCCTATGGGGTCACAAAAGAGTCAGACATGACTTACCTACTAAACAACAACAAGGACTAACCCATGGGGGAAATAGCAGGTTTATGCAGAGAACCCAAGGAGGACTGAATTTATGTGGTCTTTTCTTATATTGGGGCCTTATTTTTTTTAAGTGACTTCATGCACTCTGAGGTCTTCTTGGACTTCTAGTGCAGTTTTAGAAAACTGGAAAAAAACATAGTCCTGGAGCAGTGACAGATTGCAGTTAAAGACCATGGAAATATTCTCCTCTTAAGGAACTACAGAAATTTCTAAAAGTAGCTATTAAAATTATAATGAAAGTTGCTATTTTTCTGGCCTCAGATGAGCTAAACACAGAAGTCAGTGTTTAGTAAAATGATTGAACGTGTATTTGATCCTGAGTAATGGCTTTAATATCAAAGTTGGACAGAAATGAGCAAACTTTCCTTTTAGACTTTGCGCAGTTTGCCTAATCTCTGCTGATACAAACTGTTACATAACACCACCTTAAACCAGAAGCAACCCCTGGTCAAGATATGAGAATTCAGATTTTAAAGTCAGCAAGAATAAGCAATTTCATGCCAGTATATTTATAATAAATGTGTATTTTAATCAACTCTGCTTTTACACTTCCAACCTCTTAAAAGGAAAGGCACCCTGTAAACGAAGTCCCATAGGTTTTCAAATGACCCAGGGTATACTCAGCAAATTAAAATTAATATTAAGCATGAGCACATTGAAAGAGGACATTACTCAGCAAGCATCCAAAGGTTCCTGACTCTTTGAAGTGATCCGTTTCTCTCCTAGATTTATGAGCTGTCTGTCAATGAATTTAATTGGATATTTATTGAAATTAATGGCAGCTGCAGCTGATTGAACAGACTTTACTTAAATTTTGTGTTTCTTGTTTATGGCTATTTTTCCTGGCCTTGCTTTTCCATGTTGCATGCTGATGAAGCCCCGAGTGAAATGAATGGAGAAATCTTTTCCAAATCAAGACATGACTCTCCTCACTGTCCTTCACAAAATGGGAAAATACTACAGATGATAAATCACCTCCTATTCCCAGCTCATCACTATTCAGGTTTGTTAAAAGCTCATTTTCATGCACACCTTTGGGAGTTAAGGGCAGAAGCTCCATAGACACACAGCCTGTGTTCAAATCCGGATCATCCACATACTTGCTGTCATCCTAGGCCAAGTTTCTCAACCTTCTCCTTGCCTCAGTTTACCCACTTGTAGAGTAGAACTGATAATAATAGGCTCCCATAGGCTCAGAACCTGCCTAGCACAGGGCCTGGAACTTGCTAACACCTCGGTAAAGACTTAGTTCTTCTTACTTTTTTCTCTGTGGGAAAAATGAAATTATATGAATCTATTTTATTCCTCTTGTGATGAACAAACCACTATTCTTAAAAATACTTAAAAACTAGACTCTGCTTTAATGTGACAAATAAACCCTGGAGAAGTTGAAGTCCCTGCTATAAGAAAATGGAAGATGCTTTCTTCCCTTTTCTTTTTCCTTCTACTCTCTGCCCCCAGCTACTATTCTGACATATTTAATAAAGTTATTTCTGGGGTTCTGAAGATGCTGCAAATTCTTGAATAGAAGCGAAACTCTAGAGGAAGTGGGAGGAAGGAGAAGACAGCATTCTATAACAGATTGTCTTGGACTTGGGGTTAATGTCATAGTTACTTTTCCAAACTCTCCTGCACTCTTTATTTTTTTTTTCTTTCTTTTTTCAGTGAACAGGATTATGTACCTGGCATGGAGCTAGGTGCTGGAATTTCAAAGCTTAATTTTAGGAAGCCAGTTCTCAAGAATCTTTCTCACTAGTGAAGAAAGCAGTATTTTACAATCTAGTGCTTCTGGAATCACATAGCATAGTAGTTATGTGTCCAGACTCTGGAGCCAACCATGGTTTAAATCCTGTCTTTGGCAACTTAAATGTGGGTCAAGTTACTTTACCTCTTTGTGTTTTAGGCATCCAACTGTAAAGTGAGGTTGTAATAGTACTTGCTGCTGCTGCTAAGTCATTTCAGTCACGTCCGACTCTGCGACCCCATAGATGGCAGCCCACCAGGCTCCCCCGTCTCTGGGATTTTCCAGGCAAGAACATTGGAGTGGGTTGCCATTTCCTTCTCCAATGTAATAGTACTTAAGATTTGAAAAATTAAGTTGATATATATTATATATATATATATATATATATATATATATATATATATATATATTATCTTGGAAGACTGTCTGGCTTATGGTTAACATTAAAGGCTAATATTAAATAAATGTGTACCTTCATTACCTTTATTACAATCATGATTCTAAAGTTTTTTCTTTTTAATTTTTATCAATTTTATTGGAGTGTGATTGCTTTACGTGTTAGTTTCTACTGTACAGCAAAATGAATCAGCCATACATATATACATATCCTCTCCCTTTTGGATTTCCTTCCCATTTAGGTCACTACAAAGCACCGAGTAGAGTTTCTGGTGCTACACAATGCTGTACAGTATGTTCTCATTGCAGGAAGGCATATTCTTTACCATCTGAGCCACCAGAGAAACCCCATTATTTTATACATAGTGTCAATAATATGACACTAAAGTTGATTTGAACATCACCAGATGGTCAACACCAAAATCAGATTGATTATATTCTTTGCAGCCAAAGATGGAGAAGCTCTATACAGTCAACCAAAACAAGACCAGGAGCTGACTGTGGCTCAGATCATGAACTCCTTATTGCCAAATTCAGACTTAAATTGAAGAAAGTAGGGAAAACCACTAGACCATTCAGGTATGACCTAAATCAAATCCCTTATGATTATACAGTGGAAGTGAGAAATAGATTTAAGGGACTAGATCTGATAGATAGTGTGCCCAATGAACTATAGACAGAGGTTTGTGACATTGTACAGGAGACAGGGATCAAGACCATCCTCATGGAAAAGAAATGCAAAAAAAGCAAAATGGCTGTCTGAGGAGGCCTTACAAATAGCTGTGAAAAGAAGAGAAGTGAAAAACAAAGAGAAAAGGAAAGATATAAGCATGTGAATGCAGAGTTCCAAAGAATAGCAAGTGATAAGAAAGCCTTCCTCAGTGATCAATGCAAAGAAATAGAGGAAAACAATAGAATGGGAAAGACTAGAGATCTCTTCAAGAAAATTAGAGATACCAAAGGAACATTTCATACAAAGATGGACTCGATAAAGGACAGAAATGGTATGGACCTAACAGAAGCAGAAGATATTAAGAAGAGGTGGCAAGAATACACAGAAGAACTGTACACAAAAAAGCGTCACGACCCAGATAATCACGATGGTGTGATCACTTACCTAGAGCCAGACATCCTGCAATGTGAAGTCAAGTGGGCTTTAGAAAGCATCACTACGAACAAAGCTAGTGGAGGTGATGGAATTCCAGTGGAGCTATTTCAAATCCTGAAAGATGATGCTGTGAAAGTGCTGCACCCAATATGCCAGCAAATTTGGAAAACTCAGCAGTGGCCACAGGACTGGAAAAGGTCAGTTTTCATTCCAATCCCAAAGAAAGGCAATGCCAAAGAATGCTCAAACTACCACACAATTGCACTCATCCCACACGCTAGTAAAGTAATGCTCAAAATTCTCCAAGCCAGGTTTCAGCAATACGTGAACCGTGAACTTCTGGATATTTAAGCTGGATTTAGACAAGGCAGAGGAACCAGAGATCAAATTGCCAACATCCGCTGGATCATCGAAAAAGCAAGAGAGTTCCAGAAAAACATCTATTTCTGCTTTATTGACTATGCCAAAGCCTTTGACTGTGTGGATCACAATAAACTGTGGGAAATTCTGAAAGAGATGGGAATACCAGACCACCTGACCTGCCTCTTAAGAAACATATATGCAGGTCAGGAAGCAACAGTTAGAACTGGACTGGAACAACAGACTGGTTCAAATAGGAAAAGGAGTACACCAAGGCTGTATATTGTAACCCTGCTTATTTAACTTCTATGCGGAGTACATCATGAGAAATGCTGGGCTGGAAGAAGCACAAGCTGGAATCAAGATTGCCAGAAGAAATACCAATCACCTCAGATATGCAGATGACACTACTCTTTATGGCAGAAAGTGAAGAGAAACTAAAAAGCCTCTTGATGAAAGTGAAAGCGGAGAGTGAAAAGTTGGCTTAAAGCTCAACATTCAGAAAACTAAGATCATGGCATCTGGTCCCATCACTTCATGGCAAATAGATGGGGAAACAGTGGAAACAGTGTCACACTTTATTTTTTAGGGCTCCAAAATCACTGCAGATGGTGACTGCAGCCATGAAATTAAAAGATGCTTACTCCTTGGAAGGAAAGTTATGATCAACCTAGATAGCATATTCAAAAGCAGAGATATTACTTTGCCAACAAAGGTCTGTCTAGTCAAGGCTATGGTTTTTCCTGTGGTCATGTATGGATATGAGAGTTGGACTGTGAAGAAAGCTGAGCGCCAAAGAATTGATGCTTTTGAACTGTGGTGTTGGAGAAGACTCTTGAGAGTCCCTTGGGCTGCAAGGAGATCCAACCAGTCCATCCTAAAGGAGATCAGCCCTGGGATTTCTTTGGAAGGAATGATGCTAAGGCTGAAACTCCAGTACTTTGGCCACCTCATGCGAAGAGCTGACTCATTGGAAAAGACTCTGATGCTGGGAGGGATTGGGGGCAGGAGGAGAAGGGGACGACAGAGGATGAGATGGCTGGATGGCATCACTGACTCGATGGACGTGAGTCTGAGTGAACTCTGGGAGTTGGTGATGGACAGGGAGGCCTGGCATGCTGTGATTCATGGGGTTGCAAAGAGTCGGACATGACTGAGCAACTGAACTGAACAGAAAGTTGATTTTGAGAAGTTGTGGAAAAAGACAAGAGGAGGCAGATGCACCAGACAAATGATACATTTGTTTCTGGACCTGTTGAGGTACTTTTTTGGTTGCCCAGCTGGACATTCCTATTAGGCTGTTAGTTGGTAACACAGACCTAGCCCTTCAGCAAGTATTTCAGGCTAAAGGTAATGACCTGGACATCAGCAACATGTGAATGGAAGTTGAAATCATGGACATAAATAGGGTCACTCAGAGAAAGGGTAGGGTGTGAAAAGAGAAATGGTTAAGGACCACATCCCTGGAGCTACATCTATTTAAGACACTGGGTAGAATGAGAGGAGCTTGTGAAGGCAGAGGCCTGGATAAAGGGGCAAAGGGTAAGCGGGATCCTGTGAGGGAGGTGAGCCCTTGGGAGGGACTCAGGTCATGAGTTGCCTTGGCTCTTTTGTGTTTGTTTTTCTCGTAATCATCTCTGGCCCTGAGATTTGAAAACAACTAAGGGCCAGCAAAGCCTGCCCACGAAAGAGTGGAAGAAGGTGGCAGAGAACAGCAATGGCTTAGGCACTGCTCCCATGACCCCTTCCCGCCTCACACCACACCCTTAGTAACACCTTCTGGATTAATGTTTCTTCTTTAACAGTTTAGAGAGTCTAACTTCAAACTTTGGGTCTATCAGACCATATTCAAAGATTGCACATATTATATTGGAGAAGGAAATGGCAACCCACTCCAGTGTTCTTGCCTGGAGAATCCCAGAGGACAGGTGAGGAGTGACTTAGAGGTACAGTCATTGTAGATGGGAAAGCACTAGTTCTGTCAATTATCATCAGCATTCCATTTGAGTAACTTCCATTGGCCAGGAATTGGAGAATTGGTGGTGAACAAAGTCTAGAGGAAGAGACAGATCGTTAAGTGACTGTAACTATTATATCGTAGTAGGGGAAGGACAAGATGCCTGGAATAGACAGGGAAGGGGGGCATTCTTGAGGAGTCTAAACTATCCACTTATCCAGAAGAGAGACATGGATGAAGAGATTTTTACATTAAGAGCTAAGAAATGACTAAATGTTACCCAGGAAGAGAAGGTAGCAAAGGGAAGTGTGTTTTTGGCAGAAGAAATACAATATGCAAAAGCCCAGAGATAACAGAGAGTAAGACAAAGCTTAGAGGAGCTGGTATTAGTCCAGTCAAGCAAAAGCATCTTACAGCATAAAGGAAAATTCTGCAAAGGAGGCTGAAGAGTTTAGTGTGGTTTGGATCATCTAAAGCTATGGCCTTGAGTCTGTGGGTGATTAGTTGGAAGGAGGAGGTCAAAAAGGAACTCCAAAGACTCTGCACCAAGCAATATGGTGGTGAATGAGATTATTCACTGTGGCAGAGGACATTAGATGTGGCAGCTCTAGCCACACTGGTTGGGGAGTCCTAATTAGACCTACAGACTTGAGTCATCTACCTATAGATGAATTGAAGCTACAGGAGTGGATGAATCTCATACACAATGAGGAGCAATGAAATCCTTGGACAAACTCCAGAGAAATACAGATCTTTTAGGGGTGAGTAAGAAGGAGAGCCAAAGAAGGGCAAAGGAGGGAGGGCCAGGTGGACAAAAGCCATCATGGCGAAGTAAGAGATATAGTCATCTGCTGAGAATGTGGGTAAAGGGTCATCAGCCTCACCCCAGGGCTCTAGCATCATATGGGTTTGCCCAACCTGTTCAGAGGAGTAAGCAGGACATCAATTACAATCTGTACTGGAAGATTCTAGTATTCCCATTCCAACCAGAAAAGGATGGCCTCCATCTTACTGATATCTACTCTAGTCCTGATGATTGCTTTCCTGAATAAGTCAAGGGGTTCTCATGGACCCCTTTGGGGGA
This sequence comes from Bos grunniens, assembly GCF_055505025.1. Lineage (NCBI taxonomy): Eukaryota > Metazoa > Chordata > Mammalia > Artiodactyla > Bovidae > Bos > Bos grunniens. The sequence continues at coordinate 56,100,024 of NC_141180.1, forward strand.
AAGACCTTTGGGGAACCTCCTAGTTTTAGCACTATGGAAGTAACAGCCTGCAAGATATTTTCAAGTTTATGAAATCTCAAACATTTCAGCAAAGGCTAGTATTACTGAATGAAATGAGATTCTCATATTATACTTATAAGATAAGGTTCACTATAGAGCATGTTTCTTGCTCTTTGACTATTGAAGATGTTTCCATCAGTGACTAAAAGAAAGTCTTTAATGCTTTAGGAAAATGTGTAATCAACACAAACTACAATGAAAGTAGACATGAGATTTGGCAGATGACAGTACAATGTTAAAATGAGGACCTGCTAAAACAAATGTGAGCTGTCTTTGATTTAAGATCAAAATCCCTGTATTTTACTTTTTTCTAATCAATGCAGAATGTACTTTGGCATTTTTGGACTAAGATATTCTCTATAAATTTCTGTTGATCCAAGAAACTTCAGGGCCACAACCTCAACATTAATAAAATGATATGAAGAAGGAGCAAATGTACTATATTTATGATCTGTAATATAAAAATGGATATTTTCTATAAATGGTTAAGTAATGCATAATTTGTTGATTTATTCAACAAATATTTATAGAGTGTCAACTATGTTCCTGCTTGGACTAGTTGTTAGCTGAAACTCTCTAAAGGATTTCATTGCACTTAGTGAAACAAAATTCTTTACCCTAACCTGTTAACCCTCACATCATCCATTCCTATCTTCCTCTGGAGATCTTCTCTGTCTCCCTCTTCAACACTCACCATGTTCTAATCATACTGGCTTTCTGTTTTGTTCTCAGCCACATCAAACTTACTCTGGCTTCAAATGACCATCACTTTCTATTCTGCCAGTCCATAAATTTTGTCCTGTATCTCTTCTCATGGCTGACTCCATCATTCAAGTCTCAGCTCCAATTTCCTCCTGGTTCTAAAGAAGCCAGTCTATTAAGTAAATGCCTCTTGCCCAGCACTCCATCATGGTAACCTGCTTTATTTAGCTGGAGACCTTCATCACCATATGAAATTATCTTGTTTACTTGACTATCTACTCTTTCTCTCTCTTCAGAGATAACGTCAGCAACCTGAGAGCAGGAAGTGGGCTGCCTTGTCCAAGACTGTATCCCCAGTGCCTAGAACGGCCCTAGATTAGGTTAAGCATTCAATACAATTTGTTGAATGAATGAATGACTAGTGGTTATGATAAAAATGTAAAACCACGGGAAATGGTAGAACTTAGGGAAAAATGGTAAAAGAAAATGTAAAACCTAAGTAAAAAATAGTAATAAATAAGCAAGATTCAACATTATATATACACAGTGAATACAGCTTTATGCTATGCTAAGCTGCTTCAGTCGTGTGCAGCTCTTTGTGACTCTATGGACTGTAGCCCACCAGGCTCCTCTGTCCATGGGATTCTTCAGGCAAGAACACTGGAGTGGGTTGCCATGCCCGCCCCCAGGGGATCTTCTTGATTAAAGGATCAAACCAGTCAGTGTCTTTTGTGTCTCCTGCATGGTCAGGTGGGTTCTTAATCACTAGCGCCATCTGGGAAGCCCCATACAATCATATATCAGCAGTTTATCTTTTAAAAATCTGGATATATATATATATATATACACACACACACACATACATGTACACACACGTGAAAGATGCCAAGATATAAATAAAAGTTAAAATTGCATTTAAAAATGTTTTTAAAGATGTTATATGAAGGCTCACACTCCAGGAGGCCAAAAAAAATGCTATTAAAATGCTATATTAACATTTATTAATATAAAACATACTATATCAACAAATAAGGAACTCAGACATGTTACAGCAACATGGACAGGTCCAGGGTAGCTTTCTTGGAAGCAATTTTTACCATCAAACTACCTAAGAAACACGCATGACTGTTGCTCACAACTCTTTGTCATGCACCAGAAGGTTATTCTCCTTGTTTTCAGCCTAAAGCAGGGTTGTGGCAGGGACAGGGGGAAATAACTGTAACAGGGATGCCAACTCCCTCAGAATAACTTCCCCTTGGTAGGATCATATGGTGGTGGGTATGGAGGATGTTTATAGAAGAAAGCTTGGGAAAACACAAGCAGTAAGCAAGGCTGGCTTGTGAAAGAAAAGATCTGGAGGGTTTCTATATGTGAGTGCATTAAAACAACATCCTTGGTTGGAGATTTAAAAAGTAAGATTTATACTTGGTCTAAATTTAGGGCAGTGGCTGCACAACCGATGCTATGTTAGGAGTCATCTGTCCCCAGAAGACTCCTAGAGTAGCCCCTCCAAGGATGGGTCCCAGTGATCCCCACCTCCTGGTATTCACAGCTTTGCATAATCTCTGCCCATGAAAGTTGGTCTCTGTGACCAGCAGAGTATGGCAGAAGTGATGGTAAACATCACTTCTGAACTTAAAAGATGAAAGATGTACTTTCTCTCAGGGTTTCTCTCTCTGTCTCTATCTTATGCTCTCTCTCTCTCTCTCATCACTTGGCCTGGGGAAGAGAGACACCACGTCATGAACAGCCTTGTGCAATCACCCACAAGGTAAAGAGTTGAGGCCTCCAGACAACAGTCCGCAGAGACCTGAAGCCTTCTGCCCACACCTACACAAGCGAGCATGGAACCAGAAACTTTAACCTTAGGCAAGCCTTCAGATGCTTGGATCCAAGGCCAACATCTTGACTGCAAACTCATAAGAGGTCCTAAGCCAGAAATAACTCATTATGCTGTTCCCAGATTCTTGTCCTTCAGAAACTGTGTCAAATATTAAATGTTAATTTTTTAAACCACTGAGTTTTGGGGTACTTAGTTATGAAGCAATAGACACTGAACTCAGCCATTGACAAGTACTCCTCCACACTGATATCTTCTGCTGTCCTCCATGTGGCTTGCCCAGAAGTGCAGCCTCACCCTGCAACTCCATCTCCCTGAGCTGGTAACAAGTTTATCTGGAGTGCCAGCTAATCATTACAGAGGCACTTCTCCACTCACCAGGACAGAAGGCTCTACACCTTGGGTACTGATGTTACCAATGTTATGCGGTTAAAGAGGCAGCTTCAACAGGGGTGGTCGCTTGTTCTACTCCATCCCTCCATCCCTCTACTTAACATCGTGCAGCCAGCATCCTCTCTTTGGATCACTAAGGTTTTCTAATATTGTTATCTACCTAGGTATTCAAGGCTATTATAAATGATTGCCAACTTATACTCTCCAGTTTTCAAAATTACAAGTGCATGAAGTTAACTAAGGAAATAATAGTAAATGATGACTCACGGGCCTTGCCCAATCTGAATTGGGTGTGAGATTCAAGAATCTGAATTCTCAGTGAATTCTTCAATACGTCTGATTCAGGAGCTCTCTGGAGTTCACTTAGAGAGACACCATTGTAGTTATTCCTCTGTACTGTCCTGTTTCTCCAACTAAACTCTAGATTCCTAAAGAGAGACTATTTTCTGTCTCTTATATTCACCCAAAGCATCAGAACACTGCTGGGCATTCAGTGAACTTTCAATAAAGTGACTTACAACAAGAATCATCATTCAAATAGACATTTACATTCTGCCAAATGTACCCTGGCTATAACAGGAATGGATGGCGAAGTTCCTGCTATTAAGGAACTGGCAGCATGGGTAAGGAAAAAGAGAAATGCATTGCAAGCAGACAGTAGTGAACAACTCCAGACAGGATGCAGAAGACCTGCTACGTGATAGGGTACAGGCTCCATCCAACTTTTAGGGGCATTAGAAAGATTTATGAAGTCTGCAAAGCTTCAAGCAGAAGCAACATCTGGAGAACACTGGGAGACAAGTGGCCTGAATGTTTGTCCCATTTGTTTTAGAAGCCAAGTGTCTTAGAGCCAGCACATCATTTCTCTGGACTTCAATTGATTCTTGTAGAGAGCCAGAGCAGTCTGTTAGTATCATAGTTTCCAAACTGCCCTGCAGAGTCCTGAAGGGATCATATGTGGGGAAAGGAAGACATGAAATCAGGTGTGACCACAAGTCTGCTTCCCCGTGTTTATCTGACCAATATGGGCATTTCATGAAAGTCTTGGTGTCACAAGAAGTTCTACTGATAAAACAAAAAAAGAGAAATGAGGTTTGGAAACATTGCAAGTTGACTTCCTTTTTCAAACTAATTTTTATTGGAGTATAATTGCTCTGGGCTTCCCTGGTGGCTCAGCAGTAAAGAATCACCTGCCAATGTCAGGAGATGCAGGTTTGATCCCTGGGTTGGGAAGATCCCCTGGAGAAGGAAATGGCAACCCACTCCAGTATTCTTGCCTGGAGGATCCCGTGGACAGAGGAGCCTGGCAGGCTATAGTCCATAGGGTCACAAAGAGTCAGACACAACTGAAGTGACTTGGCATGCACATAAATAGAGTATATGTGTCATGCAATTGATACATATACACTATTGCATGTTGATTTCTGAGAATCCTTTATGAGACATCAACTAGGAGGGAGAAGGTATATGGGAAGGACCTGAAGATGGGGCAAATGGGGATTCTTAACATTTTCGTCTCTAACTTCTTTTATTGTCACCGGCAATGTTGATTTTGCTAAGAGTGACATTCCCTTATTAAAGCTCCTCCTAAGGTAAGGAAAGTTGACACATAGAGTTGACCTTAACTTGCTAGAATTAGCCTTTAGTTGTCTAACCATTTTATATAACATATTTCCAAATGAACGGAAGTTATCAAATGTTATACCTAAAACTGCAGTACAGACCTGTGGTGTCCATTTGGACAAGTACTTGCCACATGTAACTATTTACATTTAAATTAATTAGAATTAAGAAATTAGTTAATTAAAGAGTTAACTAGATTTTTACTTCTAGACTGCCCTAACTACATGGTAAGATCTCAATATCCACATGAGGATGGTGGCAACCTGGCAGGGAATCACGGATCTAGAATATTTTCATCATCACAGACTGTTTCATTAACCAGCACTGGAATGAGAAATAAGCCAAGAAAACAAGTACAGTTACCCTCTGGCCAAGTTCTAAGTTCTGTTTCTCAGAAAACATTGAATCTCTCAATAGAAGATGGACAATCTCCAAGACTGCTGGTGTTATTTATTTATTTGTCAGCTAGAAAGACCAAGACATTTAAGCTGTTCAGGATGAGAGGCTAAAAACCAAGCTGAAAAGTGATTAGAAATCAGTGCTTAATAGAAAGCAAAATGGAGTTCAAAATACGCCATAGAGGACCAGCTTTGCAGACATGCCTGGCTCTCAGCGGGAACCTGGAGGGCTTGAGCCCAAGTAGAGGGTAAACCAGCGGTGGAATGAGCCTTACAGAGTCCAAAATGAATACCTTATGGCAATGAGATCATCTGCCCTAATCTAGCTGCCTGTCAGAAAGTAGTGTGACTTCTCTCGGAAGAAAACACCATCTAGAGCCTCTACCATTGAAGTTATAGCCACCCTATTTCCTGCTTTTCAGTTTAACAATATATTGTGATTTTTTTTTTTTTTTGAGGTATAGTTGCATCCATCTGCAATGCAGGAGGTGCAGGTTCAATTCCTGAGTTGGGAAGATCCCCTGGAGAAGAAAATGGCAACCCATTCCAGTATTCTTGCCTGGGAAATCCCATGGACAGAGGAGGCTGGTGGGCTAAAGTCCATGGGGACCCAAAAGAGTTTGACTTGGCTTTTTGACTAAACAACAAAACAATTGCTTGACAACATTGTGTTGGTTTCTGCTGAACAATGAAGTGAATCAGCGATATGTATACACACATCCCCTTCCTCTTGGATATCCCTCCCACTCCACCCTACCCCCAACCTCTAGATCATCACAGAGCACTGAGCTGAGCTCCCGGTGCTGTATAGCATCTTTCCACTAACTGGCTATTTTACACATGGTTGTGTATATATGTTAATCCCAATCTCCCAATTAATTCCATGTCCCCCTCCATGCCCACATGTCTATTCCCTACGTCTGCATCTCCATTTCTGCCCTGCAAATGGCTTCATCTGTACCACTTTTCTAGATTCCACATATATGCATTAATATACAATACTCGTTTTTCTCTTTCTTCACTCTGTATGACAGACTCTAGGTCCATCTATGTCTCAACAAATTACCCAGTTTCATTCCCTTTTATGGTTGAGTAATGTGCTTAGTTGCTCAGTCGTGTCTGACTCTTTGTGACCCAAAGGACTGTAGCCCGTCAAGCTCCTCTGTCAATGGGAATTCTCCAGACAAGAATACTGAAGTGGGTTGTCATGCTCTCCTCCAGGGTATCTTCCCAATCCAGGGATCAAACCCATGTCTCCCACCTGGTTAGAGAATCTGCACTCTGAACACCATAAAGTAGTGCCTGTCCACCCCGAATTCTTTCAATCACACAAATTCCTCCATGATGTCAGGAGAAAGAGGGATAAATCATTTTCTTTTCTATTTTTCCTAGTTTTATTGAGATGTAATTGATATGCAGGACTGTAGAAGTTTAAAGTGTACAGCATAATGGTTTGATTTACATAATTTGTGAGATAAACACAGAATAAGTTGTTAACATCTATTATTTCATATAAATACAAGATAGAAAAATATTTTTGTTTCTTGAGATGACTGTAAGGATGTACTTTCTTAATGACTTAAGTATCCCTGAGAGCATCACTAACTATACCACTTTTTCTCATAAAGAGATTTCTACTTTCTATTTTCTTTTATGTATGCATGCTAAATTGGCCCAGTCATGTCCGACTCCTTGTGAGCCCATAGGCTGTAGCCTGCCAGGACCCTCTGTCCATGGGATTCTCCAGGCAAGAATACTGGAGTGGGTTTCTGTGCCCTCCTCCTCCTGGATCTTCCCGACCCAGAGATCGAACCCTCATCCCTTAAATCTCCTGCATTGGCAGATGGGTTTTTTTTTTTTTACCGCTACTGCCACCTTGGAAGCCCATTTCTTTTATATTTGCTGTTTAGTTTTTACAAATTTAAGAGTATAAATATAGTATTAAAATTGAATAAACTGTCTTTTGAAAGACAATGACCCACCTCATTGACACATAGCATCTAGTTGACAATTATTAATCCTCAAGAGAGCAAAGAAAGAGACAGGTCCTCAGGTTGAGCTTCCTGGCTCGGATCCATCTTTACACTAGAGGCTTCCCAGGTGGTGCTAGTGGTTAAAAAAAAACACCTGCCAGTGCAGGAGGTGCTGGAGACACAGATTCAGTCCCTGGGTCAGGAAGATCCTCTGAAGGAAGGCATGGCAACTCACTCCAGTATTCTTGCCTGGAGAATCCCATGGACAGAGGAGCCTGGCAAGCTATAGTCCATAGGGTCGAAAAGAGTTGGACACGACTGAAGAGACAGCATGCACGCATGCACAAGGAGTGGCAAACTACAGTGCATGGACCAAGTTAGGACTGTAGTCAGTTTCTATATTCCTGGAATAAAAGAAATATTCATACTTTTAAAATATTGTAAAAGACAAACAAAATGTGATGAACACATGTGGTTTCCAAAGCCTAATTTATTTACCCTCTGGGAAAATACATGTCAACCCAGGTTTAGATACCTATAGCATTTCCTTGGAGATCACAAAATCCGAAAAAAAAAAAAAATATATATATATATATATATACACACACACACAATTCTTCTGTAATTTCCAGAAAAAAAGTGTTTACATTCCAGCATGTCTCTGAGTAGAGGCAAACTCAGTTCCACCCAGTCAAGACCAATGCTCTGGGGTTGCTGTATAATAATCCACACAACCTAGAGAAGGACAGAGAAGGGGACTGTGAGATCAGATTTAGGATCTAATATTTGCTTCTGGAGGGCAAAGGCCACCTCCAACTTCATAGGTGTGCTTGAGCAGATGGGGAACTCCCCTGAGAGAGGTGGGCTGGAACATGGCTTAGAACACAGGCTAGTGGGTGACAGAAGAGAAAGTTATTCAGTTGCTCAGTCATGTTTGATTCTTTGTGACTCCAAGGACTGCAGCATGCCAGGCTTCCCTGTCCTTCACCATCTCCCATAGTTTGCTCAGACTCATGTCCATTGAGTTGGTGATACCATCAACCATCTCATCCTCTGTCACCCCTTCTCCTCCTGCCTTCTATCTTTCCCAGCATCAAGGGCTTTCCAAGGAGTCAGATCTTCGAATCAGGTGGCCTAAGTATTGGAACTTCAGCGTCAGCATCAGTCCTTCCAATGAATATTCAGGACTGATGTCTTTTAGGATGGACTGGTTTGATCTCCTTGCTGTCCAAGGGACTGTCAAGAGTCTTCTCCAACACCACAGTTCAAAGGCATCAGTTCTTCAGTGTTCAGCCTTCTTTATGGACCAACCCTCACATCCATACGTGACTACTGGAAAAACCATAGCTTTGACTATACAGACCTTTGTCAGCAAAATAATGTTTCTGCTTTTTTTAATATGCTGTCAAGGTTTGTCATATTTTTTCTTCCAAGGAGTAAGCATCTTTTAAGACAGTAGATGTCCTGACTCATGCCCTCAGTGGTGCCCCCTGCAGGCCAGAATATCAGAGACACGAAAGGACCAGAGTTTTACTTCCACTGAGATTATGATCTAGATTTCAATTGCCTCTCCACCTCAGAAATGAACCTTGAGAGTATTTAGCAGTAATCATGGAAAGGAAGCTTGTGTGTTTAAGTGAATAGGGTCCCTTATGGGTTTTCTTTTATGGCTCTGTGGAAATGCTGGTGATCCTTGGCAAATCTCCAGAGGCAGTATATAAAGCTCTGTCAAAGGCATTTATTCTTTTAATTTCCCCACAACACCAAGTTGTGAATTGCATGCCCTCTTCTCTTCCCTGGAATCTCACTGACCTCTCAATAGCTAATAATCACCCCCTTGTCCTTCATGTCTCAGCTCCAACAGCATTTCCTCAAGGAGGCCCTTCTGACTCTCAGAATAAGTTAGGACTTCCTGTTTCCTGTTTCTGCCACGTGCTGCGTTTTCCCTTTATGACCCTCACCACATTTACAATACATGCGTAATATTTCTCTTCCCGTCAAAACCACTAAACACCATGGCCGCAGGAACAAAGGATGCTTGTTTACTATTGTAACCCCAGGCTGTAGCACAGGGCTTGGCACAGAGAGAACCCAGACTGTGTGGAGCGATTAGCAAGATCAAGGATTCATGCTCCCACTCGATAGATGGGGAACATGAGGAGAGCCTGGCTCAGAAAAATCAAACAGGAGCCCAAGGCCAAAAAGTTGTGTCAAAGTTAGGTTCAGACTCTGAGGTTTTTTTTTAAGACATCCATTTCATTAAAATAACGTATTTAATTATTTATACTTAATTGACTGTGTTGGATCTTAGTTGCAGCATGCACGATCTTTGTCCGGAATCTGGGATCTTTCTCTGCAGTTCACGGACTCCCCCAAGGTGTGGCACATGAGTTCTACAACACACGGGCTCAGTAGTTGCAATGTGCACACTTAGTTGTTTTTGGCATGTGGGATCTTAGTTCCCTGATCAGGGATCAAACCTACCTCCCCTGCATTGCAAGGCAGATTCTTAACTCCTGCACCACCAAGGAAGGAGCCAGACTCTGGCCTTTTGAAAAGAAGAAGGCTTGTTCTGTCTGTTCCTGTTGAATTTAGTAGGACTCTGGTTAAGTCAAACTTGCTTCTCTAGGTCCACAGTGGGATCCTCCAGCCTCTGAGATCTTAAGACTTGTAGGAGTTGCTTAGGCAATGAGTCAAAGCAAGTTTTATTTTTCACAAACTGTCCATTCATACAAAAGGAATACATCCTTTCATTTAGGAAGTGAGGAGAGCTATGTCGGTGTAGTTCAGAATAGACTCTGGCTCTGTTCCATCAGTTGGGTTTGGGAGGGACTGTGACTTTGATAAATGCTAGTGAAGAGTCTGGGGTTGATGACTGGATGACATGTCTCCAGATTCATAGGTCCAGAGCACATGGGAGTTTAATGGTCCCATAAATATTAGGTGCTGTCTCTCCCCCTGCTCAGAAAGCTCCTGAATCCATTCATCTCAATGCTTTGCTGCCTCCTTCTGCACATCGCAGATTTTTCTAGGGAAGTTTTATGGTTCATTTAAGTTGCCACTCACGTCCACAGGCCAAGGTTGGGGGGAAAGGAAGAGAGAATAAAAGAGCAACCTATGAATAGTGTTCCAAATGCCTGCACATTGCTGTCCACATTGATTGAGCTCTACTCTTTTCACTGCCCGAGTTGCTCCTAAATTGTGACAGGTGCTGAAAAAGATGCATTAACTCTTTCATGTCAGGAAGACTAGAAAGTGCTAGGATCAGATGCTCAAAGAGGAATATGCAAATCAACATCGTTTTGACTGGAGGGTGACTCATTAGAGAGGGAAATGGCTTTGAATTTCCTAGTGATGAGACACACAGAGCTAGCACAAGTGATTCAGATGAAGTTATCTCAGAGCCTAGCATGGAAACTTCTAAAAATTAGGGCTTGACAAGATGTTGTTAGACAAACAGATGAATAAACCACATCCCTGACACCACAGGACAAGCTTAGCAAATTCCTCCCCAGCACTAGGCTTTACAATCCCTTAGCTTCAACCAGCTGATGCAACAGTAGCCCTAACTTGTCGCCAGACTCCAAGAGCATTCTGGAAGATTACATATGAAGATATAGACTTCACAGCCATCAGGGCAACGAGAGATTTTCATTCCAAACCTAATAATGATTTCAAGCAGACTGCCTGAAATATAGACATCTGGTTCAGGAAGAAACGACAACAGCAACAACAGTGGTCATTGAAATATAATTGTGTTTTTATGTATAGTCATAACGATAGTGCTTTGCAGTTAAGGACTAAACTGTATGTATCTCTTTTTAATGAACTCATCATTTTACCAATTTGTCTTTATCTTTCGATTTGTAGCAGCAGGTGAACTTAAAAGGAAAAAATTAAGATGCAAAGGACAACAAATAAATTTAGGAGGAGAATATAAATCCAAATAATATGATTAATTTGTCATGTTACTATTTGTGAGTGTGGACCACAACAAACTGTGGAAAATTTTTAAAGAGATGGGAATACTTGACCACCTTACCTGCCTCCTGAGAAACCTGTAGGCAGGACAAGAAGCAACAGTTAGTACTGGACATGAAACAATGGACAGGTTCAAAACTGGGAAAGGAATGCTTCAAGGCTGTATATTGTCACCCTACATCATGTGGAATGCCGGGCTGGATGAAGCACAAGCTGGAATCAAGATTGCTGGGAGAAATATCAACAACCTCTGATATGCTGATGATACCACTTTAATGGCAGAAAGCAAAGAGGAACTAAAGGGCCTCTTGATGAAGGTGAAAAAGGAGAGCAAAAAAGCTGGCTTAAAACCCAACATTCAAAAAATGAAGATCCTGGCATCTGGTCTCATTACTTCATGGCAAATAGATGGGGGAAAAGTGGAAACAGTGACATATTTTATTTTCTTGGGCTCTAATATTGCTGCAGACAGTGACTGCAGCTATGAAATTAAAAAGCGTTTGTTCCTTGGAAGAAAAGGAATGACAAACCTAGACAGCATATTAAAAAGCAGAGACATCACTTTGCCAACAAAGGTCCATCTAGTCAAAGCTATGTTTTCTCCAGTAGTCATGTATGGCTGTTAAGAGTTGGACCATAAAGAAGGTTGGGCACCAAAGAATTGATGCTTTCAAACTGTAGTTATGGAGAAGACTTTTGAGAGTCCCTTGGACTACAAGGAGATCAAACCAGTCAATCCTAAAGGACATCAACCCTGAGTATTCATTGGAAGGACTGATGCTGAAGCTGAAGCTCCAATACTTAGGCCACCCGATGTGAAGAGCCTATTCACTAGAAAAGATCCTAATGCTGGTAAAGATTGAGGGTAAGAGGATAAGGGGGAAACAGAGGATAAGATGATTGGATGGCATTACTGACTCAATGACCATGAGTTTGAGCAAACTCAGAGAGATAGAGAAGGACAGGGAAGCCTGGAGTGTTGCAGTTCATGAGGTTGCAGCAAACTAGACATGACTTGGTGACTGAAAAAAAATGAGTGTTATCTGAACTGATGTCCTTAAAGGTGATTATCAAAACCCCGTTTTCTTCTTCACAATATCAGTATCAATCAATCTTCTTCACTATATCATGTAATATATATGTATATATATAATACAATGATTATCAAACAATTTATGATGGTTAATAATTCACATGAGTATATATAGCATTAGATAACTTAAGGCTTTTCAAATAGTTTCTTTTCATATCATTCTCCCAATCACCCTGGGATTTGGTAAATAAATAAAATGAAACTTAAAGACGGTGAGTGATTCATATAACTAATGTCATCACCAACAGAATAGTAATACTCCAGCATAGTAATACTCCATGATGGTCTTTATTTCCTTCTAAAATATCATGCTCTATCTCCACTATCATAAGAAAATCAGCAATAGGCACTACTACCATAAGCTTGTTTACTTTCTGTATAATGTCTCTCCTTGTCAGTCCCACCTGTATTATTAGTCCCTTGTTATCAAAATGATGATGCATAACAAACACTCAAAAAACTCAGTGACTTAAACAAGTTGAGATTCTCACTCATACATTTTTTTGATCAGCTAAGGGTTAAGAGGTCTTCCCTGGTGGCTTAGATGGTAAAGAATCCACCTGCAATATGGGAGACCTGGGTTTGGTATGGGAAAATCCCCTGGAAGAGGGCAAAGCAACCCACTTCAATATTCTTGCCTGGAGAATCCCTATGGACTGAGGAGCCTGGCAGGTTGCAGTCCATGGGGTCTCAAAGAGTCGGACACGACTGAGGGACTAAGCACAGCACAGCACAGCACAAGGGTTAAGAATTGTAGGCACTCATTATCAGAGAAATGCAAATCAAAGCCACTATGAGGTACCATTTCGCACCAGTCAGAATGGCTGCGATCCAAAAGTCTACAAATAATGAATGCTGGAGAGGGTGTGGAGAAAAGGGAACCCTCTTACACTGTTGGTGGGAATGCAAACTAGTACAGCCACTATGGAGAACAGTGTGGAGATTCCTTAAAAAACTGGAAATAGAACTGCCTTATGATCCAGCAATCCCACTGCTGGGCATACACACTGAGGAAACCAGAAGGGAGAGAGACGCGTGTACCCCAATGTTCATCGCAGCACTGTTTATAATAGCCAGGACAGGGAAGCAACCTAGATGTCCATCAGCAGATGAATGGATAAGAAAGCTGTGGTACATATACACAATGGAGTATTACTCAGCCATTAAAAAGAATACATTTGAATCAGTTCTAATGAGGTGGATGAAACTGGAGCCTGTTATACAGAGTGAAGTAAGCCAGAAGGAAAAACATAAATACAGTATACTAACGCATATATATGGAATTTAGAAAGATGGTAACAATAACCCTGTGTACGAGACAGCAAAAGAGATACTGATGTATAGAACAGTCTTATGGACTCTGTGGGAGAGGGAGAGGGTGGGAAGATTTGGGAGAATGGCATTGAAACATGTAAAATATCATGTAAGAAATGAGTTGCCAGTCCAGGTTCGATGCACGATACTGGATGCTTGGGGCTAGTGCACTGGGACGACCCAGAGGGATGGTATGGGGAGGGAGGAGGGAGGAGGGTTCAGGATGGGGAACACATGTATACCTGTGGCGGATTCATTTTGATATTTGGCAAAACTAATACAATTATGTAATGTTTAAAAATAAAATAAAATTAGAAAAAAAAAAAAAGAATTGTAGGCTGGACTCTGTCGACCTTGACTCCAACATGCAGTTCAAGTTCAGATCTTTTCTCATCCTCTGGGCCATCACTAACTGTGTCATATTTTTTATGGTTCTGGCATAAGCACAAGAGGGATGAGCAGAAACATGAGAGGCCTCCTAAGGCCTGAGCTCAAAATAGAAACTCTGCTGTGTCTGTTCATACTCTATGGCCTAAAGCAGACCCAATGGCCAAAAGTAGCATCAATGAAGTGGGAACTCTCTCTTCTTTAGTGAAGGTAAAGGGTGTGGATTCTTCTTGGGAAAAAAGCATGGATTCCAAGTAAGAGTGAAACATGACCCTAAACAGACCACAAGCATTCGTTCAGATTCATTACAATCCTCGGGCAATTCTGTTGATGTGATTGCAAAATGGAGCATTTTTAACACCAGCATATGAAATTTATTGACCTGGAAAAGAATATATTTATCAGAAAAAAAATCCTTTGAAAGTCAAGTTTTAAAAAAAAAAAGAAAGTTAAGTTTTGCAAAAGAGACTGACAATGGTCAATGAACATGCTGGAGTCAATTGTCTCTCTACCTTGCTCATTAGCTCCACCTTGCCTATCTGGACATTGCAGGGATTCAAAGGTTGTTTCCTTTGTTGCTACAGAGCAGGGCTAATTCCATCATTCTGGAAGGAGCAGCAGCACCTATGTCCTGAAATGAATCATCACCAGAAGCAACACTTACTGAAGAACAGTTCTGTTGGGCAGGACAACATTAAGAAAGAACATATGTAGCTCCTTGGCCAAAATGAAAAGGCAAAATTAATTCAGAAAAAAAATGGAACTAATGCTTCATTGTAATATTTCTTGGGGTGAGATGATGGGAAGCAAGATAAGAAGGGTTTTATATGGTCCACAGTGGCAGTTACATGACCATGTGAAAGCAGTGACCTTGAGTTTGTCCCTGGACTCACTCATCTGAGCAGTTGTGTTTTCACATCTCTTTAATTATCTATATCAAAGGAAAAAAGAAAAAAATCAGTTGCTGCTGTTGTGCTAGTGGTTGTTTGCATGCATGTGTGCATTTCAAAGCCATCTAGCATAGCCCACGTAATGCTTTTCCCTGGTTTATACACTTGTAGTAGTTTTTTTAAAGCTGTCATAATAATTTACCACAAAGTAGTGGCTTAAAGCAATAAAGAGTTATTCTATCAGAGTTCTGAAGACTGCAAGTCTAAAATCAAGGTATCAGTAGGCCCATGCTGGTCTTCCCCAATGGCTCAGTGGTGAAAAATCTGCCTGCAGTGCAGAAGACATGGATTCAATCCCTGGCTCAGGAAGATCCCCTGGAGGAGGAAATGGCAACCCACTCCAGCGTTTTGGCCTGGGAAATCCCATGGACAGAGGAGCCTGGTGGGCTACAGTCCATGGGGTCCCAAAGAGTCAGACACAACTGAGCAACTGAGCATGCAGGCCATGCTCCCTCTGAAGCACTAGGGAAGAATCTTTCCACGTCTCTTCCTAGCTTACGATGGTTACTGGCTGTTGGTCAGTGTCCCCTGGCTTATGGCTACATCACTCTAATCTCTGCTTCCATTGTCACATGGCCTTCATCGCTGCATGTCCCCTAAGTCTCTCTGTATCTAATCTCCCTCTCCTTTTCTTTATAAAGATATCAGCCAGTGCATTTAAGACCCACTCTAATCCAATATGACCCCCTGTTTACTTGATTACATCTGGAAAGGTCTTATTTCTAAATAATGTCACATTCTCAAGAGGACTTCAACAGATGCTCTTAGGAGATACAATTCAACACTATACCTGGATACACAGGCCACAATGGAATTCCTTCCATGAGATCAACAGGAAATGTAAAATGTCACAATTCTTCATGTGTTCAGCAAATACTTTAGATAATCTAGACCATGCCCCAGAGAATAATATGGTTCCTACCCTTACTTACCCAGGTCTCTGTTCAAAAGTCAGCAAATCAGAGAGGTCTTTCCTGATTATTGTGTTGAAAGCAGCAGTCCACCTGACCCTCAGCACTCTCAATCCTTTATCTTTACTTATTACTTTTTTATAGCACCCATTTCCATCTGTTGGATTATACATTAATTTGTTTATTTTTGCCCTCATTAGCATATAAGGTCCAGGACAGAAGGCATTTTGTCTTGTTCATTTATGTGCTCTCAAAACTTGCTCATTGTCTAGTACATAGTAGGTATTAAATATCTATTTATTGAGTGAAGGGAAGAATGGGTTAATGAATATATTAGCAGACAAAGAAGGTTTTTAAATGCAATTATTTTTTTTCAGAATGGGTTACTATGACTTCTAACTGGTGTCTGTTTCTTATCTTTTTCTCCCACTAGCAGCATGTTGATCAGCAATAGACATGAATGGCCTAGTAATTGAAACATAGTTTTAAGGGTAGCAAGCTCATTTTATGCTACTTATTTTAAGTCAGAAATAAATCTTTATTTGGATTGGAGAATTATTAAATACCCTTGATTACCTAAGAAAAACCACGATAGCCATACCTTATATGAAAATTGTTCAATGCATGTCAAGTGATTTTTATGACTTCAGAATAATCCTCAATCCAAAGCAATTAAAAAACCACTCAAATATTAAGTAATGATGAAAATAACCAAATATCAAAGATACAAAATTCCTGACAGAATAATTGGTCAATTTATTGACCAAATGCAAGTTGCCTTATCTTCATAAATGGTTAAACCTTGTTAGTGATAATGCTAAAAAACGTTGGTAAACTTACCAGAGAGGGAAGAGGAGAGAGGGAGATAAAACAGGAAAGGGTAATAAAAAAGAGATGCATCAGCAGCCTAAGTGACAGCAGAAAAATTGGCAGAGATGAGAAGTAATGAATGACATTAATGAAAAATAAAGATGACTACTATTTAGAAAGAAGCATTGTCTCAGAGATGACTAGTACAAGGAAAAAAACAAACTCTTATTAGCTTCTATCAAGGAAATCCAGCTCAGGATTACACTTGGACTTTACAACAACTGGAGTCATTAGGAAACTACTTGCTCTATAGTTCTTCATGAGTCTACTGGACCAGCTCCTTCTCAAACATCTGCTTAGTCTTTCTTTTTCTGAAGCTTCAGTCCCTAAATCTATGACCTTCTACCTTAACTGTTCAACCCTTGACTGGCTCTGTTTCTGAGCATCTCCATTCAATATCTAGGACAGAAGTCTAATTGGCTTAGCTTGTTGTAGGACTTTTGGCCCATTAGCCAAGGTGACTGTATAGAAGGCGGGCTGTCAAGTCGTACTTGGGTTGCCCCTTCTAGGCCACGAGTGGAGAAGGTCCTTTGGGAAGGAAATCTACAGTGGTAAATGTGACTGACACTTCCAGGACAGAATCAAGCCAGGGCACCACTGGGCCATCAAATTAGCCTTTCTTTGGCTTGTCATTGTTTATGCTCATCCTTCACCCTTTACTCAAGTGACACCCAAAGCTGTGAATATATTTCATGTTCCCCCAAATCATACCCTGTCTTAAGTTTATCTCCAGTTTTTCCTTCATAAATTATTTTCTGTGTCAGGCCACAGTGACTTTCTTGCCTATGTAGCGTTTTTTTTTTTTTTAATTCATAACCACATGATCGATTTGTCATCTATTTATTGATATATATCATATTTCATAGGTTATTTACTGATTGTGCTGCTGCTGCTGCTAAGTCGCTTCAGTCATGTCTGACTCTGTGCAACCCCATAGACGGCAGCCCACCAGGCTCCCCCATCCCTGGGATTCTGCAGGCAAGAACATTGGAGTGGGTTGCCGTTTCCTTCTCCAATGCATGAAAGTGAAAAGTGAAAGGGAAGTCGCTCAGCCGTGTCCGACTCTAGCGACCCCATGGATTGCACCCTACCAGGTTCCTCCGTCCATGGGATTTTCCAGGCAAGAATACTGGAGTGGGGTGCCATTGCCTTCTCCGATTTACTGATTGTAGTGTTATGTATATGCTAGGATTTCAATGAAAATTGACTAATGGGGTGAATGTGTCAGTTCAAGCCGTTTGTATCTCAATTGCTTTTAAAATAATTATCCTTCATGCTGGGAAATGTGAAAGTTAAAAAAATCAGTGTCTGGCAAAAATTCTGTGAAAGGAAAATATAAGATTTTCTTATTTTAATACTACTCATAGTGCCATTATATTCAGATGATGCCATACAGAAAGCACACAAACCACACACAGGAATTGTGTGTGACACATTCTTATAGTTCATGCTATGCTATCTATCTTTGAGTGAAATTAACTAGGCAGAAGTCAAAATTATTGTAGTTGTTGCACAACTACACAACAAGCTAAATGTAGTTTGAATTTCTCTACATTCTATTTGAATTTGTTTTGGATTTTTCTGTTTTGTTTTATTGGTCAAAAAGAAAATGCAAATATAAGAAGTTTATGCTAACATTAAAATATACTTAAAAAGAGATCTGTACACACTGAGAAAATAGCAAGCATGGGAAAATGTTACTGAATAAGTACAATACAAGATCATTTCTGCTATATAGATTCAACTTACAAAGACATCTGGTCAAATTTGAAGTCAAATAAAAATGCACCAATGCTATAGTGCCTTATCTTTCATAGAGTTGATCTATGCCTGATTCTCTATTAAAAGCTTAGAGAAATATTTTCAAACTTTGGCTAAATAAAAAGTCAAATATCTACAGCTAATTAAATTACATGACTATTCAGAAGGAGGGTTTTACTATTTCTAAGTGACTAAAAGGTCAAAAAGTTAAAACCAAATAAAAACATGTAAAAAATCTTGACACTGTAAGAAAAAAAAGAGACTATTAGTTCATGAAAATCATTTCTAAAGTTAGCCTATTCATTGAATATGTCTAACGATGCTAATGTGAGTTATGGTAAACTTTGTAAAATGCTTCTCTATTGGCTGCCAGTTAATCTAGAGTTGCATTCAAATTTAATAAGGGCCACCGTCTTTCAGGAGCAAGCACAGAAAATAACACAGAAAACTATATCATTAATGACTGGAATATGCAATTTCCTGGCTTTGAAGAAATCACAAATGCTATTGCATCCTTCCTGTTACAAAAAGTTAAGACGTGTCACTCAATGCCTGCTGTAAGGATCAAAGCATCTTAGAAAAGGTTTAGGGAAAACATGACCTGGTTGTTATGTTTTCAGAAGTGTTTGGTGATGATGAAGCATGTGTAGGCTTTGAAGTAGTGTCTGTCCAAATTACACTAGCAGGAATTCTTAGACCAGTAAGCACTCTTCCTTCACACCCCATCAACAGGTAGAATCCAAAAGAAAAAAGAGTGGAAACAAGATGATGAGAAGCTTGCCATGAAACACAACTTGTCAGTTATATTCAAAATAGAAGTTTTTCTCCATGTTTAGTGTAAGGAACAATACCAGTGATGAAATAGAAACGTCTCTTAAAGGTGGAAAAAATAGTATGCTTGACCTCACAAATTCAAGCTTTAATTCACTAATTGATTTTGCAGAAGAGCTATGCAAGTAAAAAGTAAAAGCAAGGAGTTAGTTGCTCAGTTGTGTCTGACTCTTTGCGACTGTAGCCTGCAAGGCCCCCCTGTCCGTGGGAATTTCCAGCAAGAATACTTGAATGAGTAGCCATTTCCTTCTCCAAGAAATCTTCCCGACCCAGGAATCAAACCCAGGTCTCCTTCATTGCAGGCAAATCCTTTACTGTCTGAGCCACCAGGAAACAGCTATATTATACCACAAAAAATTATCATCATTATTACAAAACCAAAGAGATAAAATGGCCAAAAGAGCAAGTTTATATTCATTCACAAGAACTATTCATTGAGTTTTTATTTTTTTACCATAAAGGCATTTGCTACTTTGCTGAAGGAATAAATGGAAATAACAGTAAAAAAAAAAAAAGAAAGAAAGAAAAGAAAATAGACAACCATAATGCCACAAGATAAAGTACAATGTGAGTTGCCAAGGGCCAGTGTTCACTTCCAACCTGAGGAATTCAGGGAAGGCTTCATGTAGGGGGATAACGTTTGATGGCCTCAAAGTTTGAGTCAGGTGTGAAAGTGTCCAAATGGTAAGACAGTATTCTAGGTAAAAGGAAGCATCAGTCGAGACCTACCACATTAAAGCACAGCAGGAATAGAGGATGTCAGAAGGGAAGAGGTCTTGGGGCAATGAGGCCAGATCAGAGGACCTCAGATACTGAAGGAATGTTCTTTCCTCTGCAGGGTGTGGGGAGTCTTGAAAGGCATCTGGGTAGGTGAGTGACCCGTTTGGGTCCTGCTTTAAGAAGAGTTATCTGGCAGGAGTGGATGAGATAAGCTGAAGGCAGGAAATATGAGCTGCAAAAGATCAATGAGGAGGCAGTTAGCAAGGTCTAAATAAGAGATCATGAGGAACTAAGTTAGCTGGGGACAATGGAAATGTGGGGGATAAAAGTGTGAAATATTTCACTGCCAGACCTGTCAGTTGCACAACAGAGCAGGTGTGGGGGACAAGGAGGAGATAGGAATGAAATCAGCATGGAGTTACTCAGCCTGTGGTGATGGTGACTTTAATAGTAAGAGAGCAGGTGTTTGGGTTGGAAGATGTATTTATTTTGAATGTCTGGACTTCGAGAGGTCAGTAGGACATCCAGAAATATATCTAATGGACAGCATGGAATACAGCCCTAAAACTCAGTAGAGAGGTGAAAGCTAAAGACAGATGGAAACCAGAACCTTCCCTTCTTCCTTTTCTTCAAGAAATCAGGTGTATTTTTCAGCCATGAGTGCTCAATCAGCATTATCATCTACATCATCTCTATCTGTGTCTACTTCTGGATCCTCAGCGGTCTGTATGACGAGCCTGTATCTTCATGGAAAATATGAGGATGCTGTCTTCACCCACATAGGGACATGTGCAGTGTCTTTTAAAAAGTTTTCCATTAAAACAATGTTTTTCTTTTTTTCTAACACATGGTTTCTGTGGAACTTTCATAGCTCATAGTCCCACCACTTCAGATATTAAATAACAAAACCCCAAGGATAAGGAAAAGCAGAGATCACTTTATTCTTCTTTACTCCACAGAACACAGCAGAATTTAGGCAAAGAAGGGGTGCATGATGTATGTGTGAGGGTTGAATGGTCCCTGTTCCTGACAAAGGAGGGAGATAATATGAGTTGAAGGGGTGGAGGCAGCTGTGTGGTTCAGGAGGGCTCTGCTCCCAGGGAGAAGGGCAAGGTCTCCAGAGGCCTCTAGGATGGCACATCTCAAGAAGGACCAAGGTATCCCTCAGAGTCAGGGTGCAACAGCTGGTGGAGGCTCTAACTCTCCATCTCTCCCTCTTCATCCACAGATGTTCACTGGCACTTCCCAAAGGCATGCTCTTCACTGTGTATCTTTCTGCTTGCTTTTTCATGTGGGGTCCAGGGTCCAAGCTCAGTCCCTCAGCATCTGCTCAAAGTGCAGCTTCCCCTTTCTCTTCAAAAACCCCTGCCAGAGAGCCCATCTCCTCCTGGAAGGAGAAATGCAGCCTTAGACTTGAAGGACTCTCTGGGGAAACTCTTTCTGTAGCTACTCCAGGTTTCTAGTGGCTTGGGTGAGATATTTTGGACTGCTGCATCTTGCTGCAGTGTTTGGTGCTTGCTCTGCCCTACAAAAGCAAAGTCTGTGAGTGTCTGGCATGTTTTCTCCATGCATGCAGGGCAGCTGGTTGAATGCATGCTGAGCAGTAGTAAGGTCCTAGACAGGATCTCAGTAGCATAAACCAGGCCCAAGGAAGCAGAGACCATGACCCAGGAGAGCGAGGAGGTTCCTCATCATTGCTATTGGTTGGAGTAGAAAGGAGGGCTCTACATACATTCTTTCTTTGTATCTGTGCAATCAGTACTAGAGCAATGAATGAAGGACCAAGCCCAAGTAAAAGTCATTAAAATTCCTTCTTTTGGGATAGTCCTTCAGAAGTCAAGGGAGATTCCCATACAAACTCTAGCACTTTTGACTAAGAGTCAACAGTCCAAACTGGTTGCACCCTTATATTCATAGCAAAACTATTTACAATAACCAAGACATGGAAATAACCCAAGTACCCATCAATAGATGATTGGTTTAAAAAGATACTGGAATGGAATAAAATGTTACTCAGCCTGCAGAAAGAATGAAATATTGCCATTTTCAGCAACATGGATGGACCTAGAGAATGTCATACTAAGTGAAGCAAGTTCAGACAAACATATGATATCACTTATATGTGGAATCTAAAATTAATACAAATGAATCTATATGCAAAATAGAAACAGGCTCACAGACATAGAAAACAAACTTAGGGCTATCAAAGGGGAAAGGGAGGGAGGAAGAAATAGAATAAGAGAATGGGATAAACAGAACCAAACAACAAAACATAAAATAGATAAGCAACAAGGAGTTATTGTATAGCTGCTGCTGCTGCTGCTGCTAAGTCGCTTCAGTCGTGTCCTACTCTGTGCGACCCCATAGACGGCAGCCCACCAGGCTCCCCCGTCCCTGGGATTCTGTAAATAATTTACAGAAATTTAATACATACATATTCTTTTGCAACTTGTTTTTTGCCACTCAACATTGCATTTTGAAACTTTGATTCATTTTAAATTCTGTGAATATATCACTTTTTTTTCTACATCTTTAAACATTTTGCCCTATCTCCTATGTGCTTTTGGAAGAGTCCTGCATAACACAAAGCATAAGTCTTAAACTTTACTTGATAAGCCAAAGTGCTCTTCAAAGTGCTTGTACCAATTTATATTCCCACCAGTACTGAATGTTTTCAGTTCCCTACACTTTTGCCCATATTTGCTATTATCAGGATTTAAAATTTTTTGCCAATTTTGTGGAAATGAATAGTATCTCTTTACTATGTTAATATGCATTTCCTCATTTTTCATGGTTCTGGGCATATATTTATGGACAATTTGTATTTCTTTGTAAGTTGCCAGTTTGTGTCCACTAAACATTTTCCTAATGAGTGGTATATCTTCTTACCAATTTGTAGGGATTATGTAAAGCTATTTATATGTATTGCAAACATTTTTTTTATAATAGCTTGACGTTTTTCTCTAACTACATAATGTTTTAAAATTTTAAGATGTGTACTGCTACTGCTACTGCTAAGTCACTTCAGTCGTGTCCGACTCTGTGCGACCCCATGGATGGCAGCCCACCGTCCCTGGGATTCTCCAGGGAAGAACACTGGAGTGGGTTGCCATTTCCTTCTCCAATTCATGAAAGTGAAAAGTGAAAGTGAAGTCGCTCAGTCGTGTCTGACTCTTCACGACCCCATGGACTATAGCCCACCAGGCTCCTCTGCCCATGGGATTTTCCAGGCCAGAGTACTGGAGTGGGGTGCCGTTGCCTTCTCCGTTTAAGATGTGTGGATCACAATAAACTGTGGAAAATTCTTCAAGAGATGGGAATACCAGACCACCTGACCTGCCCGTTGAGAAACATATATGCAAATCAGGAAGCAACAGTTAGAACTGGACATGGAACAACAGACTGGTTCCAAATAGGAAAAGGAGTACGTCAAAACTGTATACTGTCACCCTGCTTATTTAACTTATATGCAGAGTACGTCATGAGAAATGCTGGGCTGGAAGAAGCACAAGCTGGAATCAAGATTTCCGGGAGAAATATCAATCACCTCAGATATGCAGATGACACCATCCTTATGGCAGAAACAGAAGAAGAACTAAAGAGCCTCTTGTTGAAAGTAAAAGAGGAGAGTGAAAAAGTTGGCTTAAAGCTCAACATGCAGAAAACGAAGATCATGGCATCTGTCCCATCACTTTATGGCAAATAGATGGGGAAACAGTGGAAATAGAGTCAGCCTTTATTTTTCTGGGCTCCAAAATTACTGCAGATGGTGATTGCAGCCAAGAAATTAAAAGACACTTACTCCTTGGAAGGAAAGTTACTACCAACCTAGATAGCGTATTAAAAATCAGAGACATTCCTTTACCAACAAAGGTCCATCTAGTCAAGGCTATGGTTTTTCCAGTAGTCATGTATGGATGTGAGAGTTGGACTATAAAGAAAGCTGAGTGCTGAAGAATTGATGCTTTTGAACTGTGGTGTTGGAGAAGACTCTTGAAAGTCCCTGGGACTGCAAGGAGATCCAACCAATCCATCCTAAAGGAGATCAGTCCTGGCTGTTCATTGGAAGGACTGATGTTGAAGCTGAAACTCCAATATTTTGGCCACCTGATGCAAAGAGCTGACTCATTTGAAAAGACCCTGATGCTGGGAAAGATTGAGGGCAAGAAGAGAAGGGGACGACAGAGGATGAGATGATTGGATGGCATGACCGACTCGATGGACATGGATTTGGGTAGACTCCGGGAGTTGGTGATGGACAGGGAAGCCTGGCGTGATGCAGTTCATGGGGTTGCAAAGAGTCGGACACGACTGAGTGACTGAACTGAACTGAACTGAATATATGCCGATATTTTTCTTTAAGATTTTTATTTTGGGGATGTTATTTAACAAATACTGAAATAAGGATACTTATTTCAAGTATACTGAAATAAGGATACTTCTCTATACTGAAATACGGATACTTTTGTGTATTTTATCTTGAAGGATTCAAGGTTTTCACTTCATATGAAAAGAAAGGGAAAGTGCTAGTTGCTCAGTTGTGTCCAACTCTTGGCAACTCCATGGACTGTAACTTGCCAGGCTCCTTTGTGCATGGAATTCTCCAGACAAGAATACTAGAGTGGGTAGCCATCCCTTCTCCAGGGTATCTTCCCAGCCTAGGGACTGAACCTGGGTCTCCTGCATTGCAGGCAGATTTTCTGCCATCTAAGCTCTAGAGGAGAAGGAAATGGCAACCCACTCCAGTGTTCTTGCCTGGAGAATCCCAGGGACGGAGGAGCCTGGTGGGAGGCCATCTATGGGGTCGCACAGAGTCAGACACGACTGAAGTGACTTAGCAGTAGCAGCAGCAAGCTCTAGAGGAAGCATAACACAAAAGTTTAAATAGCTTGCACAAAAGAACAGTGATTAAAAAGTGGAAATTGGTCGGAGCAAGGAAAGACTAACATCATTTTTAACCACTAGGCTATGATGATTTCACGTATTTAGTAGTGTTTTAGAGTATGATTTCAGATCAGCTTAATTTAAGCCAGATAAAAATTGCCATTTATACACAATGGAGTATTACTCAGCCATTAAAAAGAATACATTTGAATCAGTTCTAATGAGGTGGATGAAACTGGAGCCGATTATACAGAGTGAAGTAAGCCGGAAAGAAAAACATCAATACAGTATACTAAAGCATATATATGGAATTTAGAAAGATGGTAACGACAACCCTGTATGCGAGACAGCAAAAGAGACATAGATGTATAGAACAGTCTTTTGGACTCTGTAGGAGAGGGAGGGGCATGATGATTTGGGAAAATGGCATTGAAACATGTATAATATCATATAAGAAACAAATCACCAGTCCAGGTTCGATGCAGGATACAGGATGCTTGGGGCTGGTGCACTGGGATGACCCAGAGGGATGGTATGGGGAGGGAGGGGTGTTCAGGATTGGGAACATGTGTACACCCATGGCAGATTCATGTTGATGTATGGCAAAACCAATACAATATTGTAAAGTAATTAGCCTCTAATTAAAATAAATAAATTTAAATTAAAAAATAAATAAATAAAAATTGAAAGACATATGCACTCCAGTGTTCATTGCAGCACAATTTATAATAGCCAGGGCATGGAAGCAACCTAAATGTTCATTGACAGACAAATGGATAAAAAAGGTGTGGTACAAATATACAATGGAATATTAGCCATAAAAAGGAACAAAATTGGGTCATTTGTAGAGATGTGGATGGACCTAGAGTCTGCCATACAGAGTAAAGTAAGTCAGAAAAGAAAAGCAAATACTGTATTAACCCATGTTAACCCATGTATATGAAATCTAGAAAAATGGTACTTATGAACCTATTTGCAGGGCAGGAATAGAGATGCAGACGTATAGAAAGAACATGTGGGTCCAGGGGGTGGTCTGAGTTGGGAGACTGGGATTGATGCACTGCCATGGGTAAAATAGTTGGCTACTGGGAAACTTCTCTAAAGCACAGAGAGGAAGGCTCAGTGTCTGTGGTGATCTGGAGGGGTGGGATGTGGGGGCTGGGAGGAAGGGCCACAGGGAAGGGGTGTATGTATACAGATAACAGATTCACTTCCTGTACAGTAGAAACTAACACTGTAAAGTAATTATATTCCAATAAAACAGTCTTGAATAAAATGAGACCTTTTATGTATTAGACACTGTGTCAATATCTGGATACAAAAAAAAAAGTTACCATTTGTATCTAGTCTAAATATATTTATATATATTTAACAATTTAACATAGTGTGCTGTATATGAGCATATGATATAGGGACTTTTTAAAAATTTTAATTAGGCAAATAATCACTCCAGGATGATTTTTAAAAAATAAACTCAGCCCCAGATAAATCTAAAATCCAGGACAATTTTTAAACCAGTCCATCCCTTCCTGCCTATTTTTTATGCCATCTCTGCTATACAAAAAGGTCCTATACATTCATGGATCTCTTTCTAGGGTCTATTATTCTATTGATCCCAACCACGCCAATAATATTCTGTTTTAAATATGATGACTTTATAAATAATATTAATTTTGAATAGTGTCATTTCCTTCCTTTGTAATTCTTTCTCTTCAATTTTATTTGATCCTTCTGAACTCTCTATTCTTTCATATTAATTTTAGCATCACTCTCTCAAGTTCTACTTGTAACTCTGTTGCATTTCTATTATAATTACATTGAATTTGTACATTAATTTGGTGATAATTTCCATCTATGTGGTGTTACGCATTCCCATCCATTAATATAATTAACTTTCCCATTTATTCTGGCTTCTATCTGCTTCAAGAGTAAGATGTTTTATTACATTCATTCCTTTTAAATTTGTTGCTTTTTTTGCTTTTGTAAGATGTACTGCGAGTGTATTACTTTTCCTAAATATTAAACATCTTTTATTCCTATTATATAGGAATGCTATTGGTTTTTCTGCAAAAATCTTGTATCTAGCAATCTTGCTTATTATTTCTTATAATTTACATGTAGATATTATTTGTCTATTACAATAATGTTAGCATATAAAAACAATATTTATATTCCTTCCTTTCCAAGTATCTTAGCTGTATCCTATTTTTCTGTATCATTACACTGGCTCATGGGGTAGCAAAGAGTCAGACATAGTTTTCTCTATTTTATTCATCTTTGCAACTAAATATGTTTTATTTTAATCCATTTTCTCTATTTTGGTTTGTATTCTACTTCTTGATTTCTAATCTCAGCATTGTTATTTCCTTCATTTTAGTTTCATTTCTATTGTTGTTCTTGACTTGAAAACTTTGTTCATTTTAATTATTTTTACTTTTAGTCTTATGTACCAGGCTATAAACTTTTCTCCAAGTACCATTTTATCTACATTACATAAAATTTAACATATGGAATTTTTATTTTCACCATAAAATATTTTCTAATTAATATTTTATGTTTTTGTCTCAGAAATTATTTTACTGCTTAAGGAGTGGGGGTACCACTTTCGATTCCGTACTTATGTTTATTTTATTGCACTGTACTCAAAGAACATCATGAGAAACGCTGGGCTGGGAGAAGCACAAGCTGGAATCAAGACTGCCAGAAGACATATCAATCACCTCAGATATACAGATGACACCACCCTTATGGCAGAAAGTGAAGAGAAACTAAAAAGCCTTTTGATGAAAGTGAAAGTAGAGAGTGAAAAAGTTGGCTTAAAGCTCAACATGCAGAAAACAAAGATCATGGCATCTGGTTCCATCACTTCACGGGAAATAGATGGGGAAACAGTGGAAACAGTGTCAGACTTTATTTTCTTGGGCTCCAAAATCACTGTAGATGGTGACTGCAGCCATGAAATTAAAAGACGCTTACTCCTTGGAAAGAAAGTTATGACCAACCTAGATAGCATATTCAAAAGCAGAGACATTACTTTACCAACAAAGGTCTGTCTAGTTAAGTCTATGGTTTTTCCAGTGGTCATGTATGAATGTGAGAGTTGGACTGTGAAGAAAGCTGAACACCAAAGAATTGATGCTTTTGAACTGTGGTGTTGGAGAAGACTCTTGAGAGTCCCTTGGACTGCAAGGAGATCCAACCAGTCCATTCTGAAGGAGATCAGCCCTGGGATTTCTTTGGAAGGAATGATGCTAAGGCTGAAACTCCAGTACTTTGGCCACCTCATGCGAAGAGTTGACTCATTGGAAAAGACTCTGATGCTGGGAGGGATTGGGGGCAGGAAGAAAAGGGGACGACAGAGGATGAGATGGCTGGATGGCATCACTGACTCGATGGACGTGAGTCTGAGTGAACTCCGGGAGTTGGTGATGGACAGGGAGGCCTGGCGTGCTGCGATTCATGGGGTCGAAAAGAGTTGGACACAACTCAGCAACTGAACTGAACTGAACTGAACTCAAAGAACAGGGTCAAAATACCAATCTTGGAGTTTGTTGAACTTGCACTAATCCATTATTTTGAGAAACCTACTTAAAATGCAGAGACATATTCTGCCTCATGCAGACTAGCATATGAGACATGTTTTGCTGATATGCTGTCTTTTGGAAATTAGAGCCAAATCTGTAGCCTTATTTTTTAGTATAGATCCCAAGTATTATAAATATTGTAAGGGAAGGAAATTAGTTTTAGCCCAGGAATACTGAAACATCAGTAATCATAAAGCTTCATACAAAACTCTAGTCTGTTTTGTAAAGTATTAAAAAAATATCCCTGGACACCAAAAAGTCATGCAATAGGCACACCTTTTTGAAATATTCTTTTGTGAGTATCATTTTGCTCCATTCTGGTGCTAGTTGTATTCTTACAACAAGAAGCTGTAGACAAAGGGGCTGTGAAAATTCTCCTTCCCCGCACAATTTATTTCTTTAAAAAAAATACATATTTGGGGTAAATTTTTGACAACTCTGGAGGAACGTGTCTATATGGCAATGTTGGGTCACAGATTTTACTGGCCACCGCTCTTTCTCCCTTATCTTTATAGTGGAATATAAAATAATGGTGAGTCATATAAACTTAGGGTGTCTTAGATTAGATAAAACATATGGTGTTTCAACACTGACTCAGTGGACATGAACTTGAGCAAACTCTAGGAAGTAGTGGAAGACAGAGGAGCCTGGCAACAGTCCCTGACATCACAAAGAGATGGACATGACTTAGCGACTGAACAACCCTAACAGCATGGTGTTTCAAATACCTGGGACTCCACAGTATAAAATTCTTTCCTTTGTCTACTGGTTCACTGAAATAAACCTGTGTTGTTAAGTCACTTTACTAAGTTAAGGTTTACATTATTTACTTCATAGGATTGCTGTGGGGGTAAATAAGTGAGTATATCTAAACACTTAGATAATATCTACCAGGGACCTATTATGTGCTACACTAGAGTCCTATCAGGCAAGGGCACTGAAAGACAAAGAGCATCTGGGATGCCCAGGGGTTCGTTAAAGAGGAGAGAGAACATGTTCTATTGACCAGCAGCATCTAAAAGATTGCTATTTATGGTTTCCTTTCAGACCAATTCAAGTGCATAATGGTAGAAAATGCAGGTATAATCTCCTTTAAATTCATGGATTTTCTTTATCTTCCCATGTGTATTTGCCGTAGTTACTCTTATGAGTCCTTTTCATCTGGAGATCTAGGCCCTTGTCCCCTGGCTTACCCCCCACATACTCCATGGTGCTCTTTGCTATCTGGGCAGCAGGGCAGCTCCCCATGAAGGCTTGATAAGAGCAGTTAGAGGAGTGGGAACAATAATTATTCTTGCCAATATTTATAGTTAAAGTCTCTTCAACATCTTTTATCAGACTTGCAGTGGAGCACTTGCTGCTGACAAGGCTAAAATTACAAAGAGATTCTTTCATTTATTCTTCAGTGGAAGGATGGGAATAAGATTCAAGTTAGAAAAATCAAACTGCTCAGCGATAGCATTGCATCAACACTGAAACTGGAACTCTTGTGCTTTCATTCTCAACTCTCTTGTTACTCAAATCTTTGTCAGGCTATTTTGTCCCACTTCAATGCCCTAGGAGTTTTGAGAAAACTCCGGCAGATAGTGAAGGACACGGAAGCCTGGCATGCTGAAGTCCATGGGGACACAAAGACTCGGACGCGACTTAGCTACTGAACAACCGCAACAAAGCCCTAGGAACTCAACTTGCGCGTGCTCAGTTGTGTCCGGCTCCGCAACTCCGTGGACTGTAGCCCGCCAGACTCCTCTGTCCTTGGGATTCTCCAGGCAAGAATACTGAAGTGGCTTGCCCCTTCCCACTTCAGGGGACCTTCCCAACCCAGGAATCATAATCAAACCGTGTCTCTTGGTCTCCTGCATTGACTGATGGGTTCTTTACCACTAGCGCCATCTGGGAAGCCTGAATGGAGATTTACATCATTTAAAAAGAAAGACTTCCAATGCAAAGCAGAATATGCTAAATGTAAAGTTGTAAAAAGAGCTTTTAGTGCTTATATGAGAGGTGGCAGGATTAACAAAAGATGGGACAGGAAAGGACTTCATGATGTGATTGACCTTGTATATTAAGCTCAAAAGTTACATTACTATGGAGCTAGCAGTGACTAGCGGAGAAGGCAATGGCACCCCACTCCAGTACTCTTGCCTGGAGAATCCCATGGACGGAGGAGCCTGGTAGGCTGCAGTCCATGCGGTCGCTAAGAGTCAGACTCGACTTCACTTTCACTTTCCACTTTCATGCATTGGAGAAGGAAATGGCAATCCACTCTAGTGTTCTTGCCTGGAGAATCCCAGGGACGGGAGAGCCTGGTGGGCTGCCATCTGTGGGGTCGCACAGAGTCGGACACGACTGAGGCAACTAAGCAGCAGCAGCAGCAGCAGTGACTAGGCACAGAGTTTTATAAACAAGTGGTGGATGTGATCAGTTTGGTTTTTCTAGAACCAAGATTCTGGCCGTGGCTTGTTTACCAAATGTGGCTCCAGATACCCACAGAGGACCTGTTTAATATATCAGAAATAAGGACCCCAGATACTCTAAATCAACTTGTCCTGTAGATGAGCACAAACCAAAGGAACTTTTATTAAAACAAATAAGCAAGCAAACAACAACAACAGCAAAAAACCTTAAGACTTATATGATTTAAAGCTGGTTTGAGGATACCCAAAGTATAGGATGGCCTACAAGAGAAAACCTGTTACCATTTAGCAAATGCTTAGGATAAAACTGGAAAGAGATGATGAAGTCCTCAGAGAAGGGATGGGAAGCCAGATTCAGAGGCTTGTTGCTGCTTTTTGTTTATGGAAACTATTTCTTCCATAGGTAATCTTCTAGGCATTGAAAATGCAGCAGTGACTTTAAGAAAAAACAAGTGTATGAAAACAAAGAAATATATAAACAAGATAATTTCACATCCTCCCGAAGTTTTTGAAGAGATTAAAACACGGTGGATTGTGCTTTCTGGGAAAAAGCTCATCTGAAGAGATAAAATTTGATATGAGACTTGAATGGGAAAAGGAGCCACTCATGAGAACACTTGAGCAAGAAGTGAGGGGGGGCTGAAACAAGAGCAATGAGATTACTTTTTTGCCTAGAAACAGGCAAGGGTGGTGCAGAAAATGAACAAGCCCTAGGTTTTATAGGGACTTAAAGCTTTAAATGCTGTTAGAGTATAATTTTCAAAAGTTGAAATTATGACAAACATTACACTAATTTATTTTTAGTTCATTAATTTACATACACACAAGTGCATATACACGTGTGAGTGTGTGCTTACACAGTCAGGAATACTGAAATAAATTTACTTATAGAAGCTAAACTACTGATAACTATAGGGCAATACCAGGCAATGTTTAGAATTATATCTCTATCAGTATAACACCATTTGCATTTCTGTAAGATAAGAATCATTTGTATTACTATCCATTTTTTACAATAAGTTGCAAAATAGGCTCAAACACTATAGAATGAGATAATCCCAGAGGACCAACTACAAAACATCCAGTAGTCCATTAAAAAAATCTAAAAATCCCTTTTGCCTTTTCATACTCTTTTACAATTTCTCCTAACAGAAAAATGGGGGAATTTTTTAAGAATTTTAAACAGGAGAGTGATACGCTCCAATTTACATTTTTGAAAGATCACTTTGACTGTATTTTTCTTTTACTGTATTTACCAATTATTTTATCATTGATTGATAATAAGTTTTGTTTTTCACACTAGCCTGTGAGCTTTGTAAGAGCAGAAATTGTATCTTTTTCACTATCACACTAAAATATTTCAGCAAAGTACATAGCACAATGCCTGGCAAAATGGTTGATAGACAAACATGTTTGTTAATAAAGGAAAAAACCAAAGGACTTATTGACTGATACAATGCAGTATCCCCGAGGAAGCAGAATTCCAGGCTTCTGGTTTGGGAAATTGGGTGGAAATGGATGCCATTTGCAGAGTACAAGATTATAGAACTGGAAACAGACTGTGAAGAGAAGATAACGCTGCCCCTCTTTAACGCCTTCTGATATCTCTGAAAGAGACCTCCTAGATCTTCTTTAAACCTGGATGTCTTGACTGTATAGCTAAAATCCATTTCCCAGCCTGGCTTATATGGTTAGATATGGCCATTTGACCAAGTTCTGGCCAAAAGAGTGTGAGTGGTAGTGGTGTGGGCTCCCATAAGGATGTACTCATACATGTTCATCTTCTTCCTTTTTTAAAATTATTGAAGCATAGTTGATTCACAAATTATATGAGTTGTAGGTGTACAAGATTATATGAGTTGTAGGTGTACAACATCAGTTCAGTTCAGTCGTTCAGTCATGTCAGACTCTTTAGGACCCAATGGACTGCAGCACACCAGGCCTCCCTGTCTATTGCCAACTCCCAGAGTTTACCCACTCATGCCCATTGAGTCGATGATGCCATCCAACCATCTCATTCTCTGTCTTCCCCTTCTCCTCCTGCCCTCAGTCTTACCCGGCATCAGGTCTTTTCAAATCAGTCAGCTCCTCACATCAGTAGGCCAAAGTATTGGAGTTTCAGCTTCAGCATCAGTCCTTCCAATGATCATTCAGGACTGATCTCCTTTAGGATGGACTGGTTGGATTTCCTTGCAGTCCAAGGACTCTCAAGAGTCTTCTCCAACACCACAGTTCAAAAGCATCAATTCTTCAGTGCTCAGCTTGCTTTAAAGTCTAACTCTCACATCCATACATGACTACTGGAAAAACCATAGCCTTGACTAGATGGACGTTTGTTAGCAAAGTAATGTCTCTGTTTTTTAATATTCTGTCTAGGTTAGTCATAACTTTCCTTCCAAGGAGCAAGTGTCTTTTAATTTCATGGCTGAAGCCTCCATCTGCAGTGATTTTGGAGCCCAAGAAAATAAAGTCTGTCACTGTTTCCACTGTCTCCACATCTATTTGCTATAACATGGTGGGACCAGTTGCCATGATCTTAGTTTTCTGAATGTTGAGCTTTAAGCCAACTTTTTCACTCTCCACTTTCACTTTCATCAAGAGGCTCTTTAGTTCTTCTTCACTTCACCATAAATGTGGTGTCATCTGCATATCTGAGGTGATTGATATTTCTCCTGGCAATCTTGATTCCAGCTTGTGCTTACTCCAGCCCAGTATTTCTCATGATGTACTCTGCGTGTAAGTTAAATAAGCAGAGTGACAATATACAGTTTTGACGTACTCCTTTTCCTATTTGTAACCAGTCTGTTGTTCCATGTTCAGTTCTAACTGTTGCTTCCTGACCTGCATACAGGTTTCTCAAGAGGCAGGTCAGGTGGTCTGGTATTCTATTCGCTTTAAGAATTTTCCAGAGTGTGTTGTGGTATACACAATCAAAGGCTTTGGCATAGCCAATAAAGCAGAAGCAGATATTTTTCTGGAACTCTCTTGCTTTTTTGATGATCCATTGGATGTTGGCAATTTGGTCTCTGGTTCCTCTGTCTTTTCTAAAACCAGCTTGAACATCTGAAAGTTCATGGTTCATATATTGTTGAAGCCTGACTTGGAGAATTTTGAGCGTTATTCTACTATTGCAGGAGATGAGTGCAACTGTGTGGTAGTTTGAGCATTTTTTGGCATTGCTTTTCTTTGGGATTGAAATGAAAACTGACCTTTTCTGGTCCTGTGGCCACTGCTGAGTTTTCCAAATTTGCTGGCATATTGAGTGCATCACTTACACAGCATCATCTTTTAGGATTTGAAATAGCTCAACTGGAATTCCATCACCTCCACTAGCTTTGTTCATAGTGATGCTTCCTAAGGCCCACTTGACTTCACATTACAGAATGTCTGGCTCTAGGTGAGTGATCACACCATCGTGATTATCTGAGTCGTGAAGATCTTTTTTGTATAGTTCTTCTGTATATTCTTGCCACCTCTTCTTAATATCTTCTGCTTCTTTTAGGTCCATACCATTTCTGTCCTTTATCGAGCCCATCTTTGCATGAAATATTCCCTTGGTATCTCTAATTTTCTTGAAGAGATCTCTAGACTTTCCCATTGTTTTCCTCTATGTCTTTGCATTGATCGCTGAGGAAAGCTTTCTTATCTCTCCTTGCTATTCTTCGGAACTCTGCATTCAGATGGGTATATCTTTCCTATTCTCCTTTGCCTTTCGCTTCTCTTCTATTCACAGCTATTTTTAAGGCCTCCTCAGACAACCATTTTGCCTTTTTGCATTTATTTTTCTTGGGGATGGTCTTGATCCATGCCTCCTGTACAATGTCATGGACCTCCATTCCTAGTTCTATGGACTCTGTCAGATCTAACCCCTTGAATCTATTTCTCACTTCCACTGTATAATCGTAAGTGATTTGATTTAGGTCATACCTGAATGGTCTAGTAGTTTTCCCTACTGTCTTCAATGTAAGTCTGAATTTGGCAATAAGGAGTTCATGATCTGAGTGACAGTCAGCTCCCAGTCTTGTTTTGGCTGACTGTATAGAGCTTCTTCATCTTTGGCTGCAAAAAATATAATCACTCTGATTTCGGTGTTGACCATCTGGTGATGTTCATGTGCAGAGTCTTCTCTTGTGTTGTTGGAAGAGGGTGTTTGCTATGACCAGCATCTTCTTTTGGGAGAACTCTATTAGCCTTTGCCCTGCTTCATTCTGTACTCCAAAGCCAAATTTGCCTGTTACTCCAAGTATTTCTTGACTCCCTACTTTTGCATTTCAGTCCCCTATAATGAAAAGGACATCTTTTTGGGTGTTAGTTATAAAAGGTCTTGTAGGTCTTTATAGAACTGTTCAACTTCAGCTTCTTCAACATTACTGGTCAGGGCATAGACTTGGATTACCGTGATATTGAATGGCTTGCCTTGGAAATGAACAGAGATCATTCTGTCGTTTTTGAGATTGCATCCAAGTACTGCATTTCAGATTCTTTTGTTGACTATGATGGCTTCTCCATTTCTTCTAAGGGATTCTTGCCCACAGTAGTAGATATAATGGTCATCTGAGTTAAATTCACCCATTCCGGTCCATTTTAGTTCAACATGGTGATTTGATATTTTCATAAATTATACTGTATTACAAAGTTACTACAAAATAATGGTTTATGTCCCTGTATTGTACAATATATCTTTGCTGCTTATTTACTTTTTGCATAGTTTTGTGCGGCTTAATCCCCTACCCCTAGCTTGTGCTTTCCTACTTCTTTCTCCTCATGGGAAGCCACTAGTTTGTTCTATCTATGAGTCTGTTTCTGTTCTGTTGTATACATTTGTTTGTTTTATGTTTTAGGCTTCACATATAAGTGATAGCAGAGTATTTATCTTTCTCTGTCTGACATATTTCATCAATCATAGTATACTCTGGTCCATCCATGTTATTGCAAATGGCAGAATTTCATTTTTTTTCATGACTGAACAATATGCCATTGTGTGTGTGTGTGTGTGTGTGTGTATGGGCTTCCCTGATGGCTCAGAAGGAAAGAATCTGCCATCAATCCAGGGGGACTGAATTCAATCCCTGGGTTGGGAAGATTCCCTGGAGAAGGGAATGGGTACCCACTCCAGTATTCCTGCCTGCAGAATTCCATGGATAAAACATCCCAGCAAGCTACATTCCATGTGGTGGCAAAGAGTCAGACATAGCTGAGCAACTAGTACTTTCAGTTTATATGTATATAAATATATATTCTTTTTCTATTTATCAGTTTGGGGCATTAGATAGCTTCCATATATTAGCTGTCATAAATAATGCTGTTATGAACATTGGGGTGCATTCATCCTTTTGAATTAGTGTTTTTGTTTTCTCGGATATATCCAAGTGTGGAATTACTAAATCAAATGACAATTCTATTTTTAGTTTTTTGAGGAAACTCCATATTGTTTTTCATAGTGGTTGCATCAATTTATAATCCACCAACAGTTTCCTGAAAACTATAAAACACTGGATGAAGGAGTTTTAAAATGATACAAAGAAATGGAAAAATATCCTGTGTTCTTGGATTGAAAGAACTAATATTCTTAAGATGCCCATACTACCCAAAACAGTCTACAAATTTAATGCAATCCCTATCAAAATACCTATGACATTTTTCAAAGAATTAGAATACATAACCCTAAAATAAATATGAAACCACAAGTGACCCTGAAGTGCCAAAGCAGTCCTCTTCCTTCTTTTACTGACTGTATGTCAACAGCTAGAGGCACCTTAAAAGCCACTTGTTGGATGACAAAATCTTGATTATCCTAGGAAAACTAGACTTAGCTTTGTTTCCTCTGGGTTCCAAGAGTGTTTTAAAAAAATACTTAAAAGGTATTTTTATTTAGCATTTACTTGATTTTGTTTCCCAGTATAATTATGTACATTTTAATCTTTTTCTCCTACTTGTAAGCCTGTAATGTAATGTTTCTCAAAGGAGTGCTATTTGTGTCTTGGACTGGGCAATGCTTTATTGTGTGGGATTGTGCTTAGTTTATTTGTCATCCACTAAATGCCTGTAATTCCCCTGACTCTACCTCTCCGCACTTCACACGGCAATCACTGTGAAAAAGAACTGCCCTTACTTAACTACCACTTCATGAGGATAATGTCCAGGATGTTAGTTTTTCTGTGTTTGACAGAATAAACGAGGAAAAGAACTTAAGTTGGAAAGAGTGGTATCAGTCCTAGCTCTACCATGTAAGAACTGGGTAATTTTAAATAAGTCTCTTACTTCTGTATTTTTATCGGTAAACAGAAGTCAATAAAATCTACCCCATAGAGTGATTTTAAGAATTAAATAATGCAAATTTTCTGGACATTTTGTTTCAGTACCTCCTTTGCTCTTATTTAAATTAAATGAAATTTTAGAAATATTTATTATATCATTCTTTTTCCTGGAAAGTCTATGGCTCAAAAAAATTAAAGGAAATGTGTATGTGTGTATGCCTGGAGAAGGAAATGGCAATCCACTCCAGTACTATTGCCTGGAAAATCCCATGGACAGAGGAGCCTGGTAGGCTTACAGTCCATGGGGTCGCAAAGAGTCGGACACGACTGAGCGACATGACTTGACTTCACTTTACTTTATGTATGTATGATTGTGATTATATGTGCCTGTTGGCATTGTATTCAGAAAAGCAATTGTGGAAGAATCCAATTATTTAACACAAAATGTTTGTTTTCATTACAGAATTTAATTTCCTGCAATGGTCAACATAACATAAATGATTTTCACAGTTTGAAAAGAAAAATTCCAGAAACATCTGAAAGTAAATTTTAACTCTGTCAAATTGGGATGGAAAGCATAGCACTCGGTTTGGTAAACGATCAAAGGGTGAGCTCATGGCTGTTTCTGACTGACTGATTTTTGGTTTGTGTTTTGTGTTTGTTTTTAGGGTAGAAGTAAAAAGAGGAAGACAATGAGATCTTTCCAAGCCCGTCTGAAAGAAAATGAGAACTACGTCATTGTCTCTGAAAGCACAAACGTGATGAAGCTGCAAGGGGGGCTCTGCAAGGAGGGGTGGTTGACAGTATGGGAAATTGCAGCCAGGCCATTTGTCATGAGTGACACAGCAGACTCTGCTCTGCAGCCTGGGTCTAGACGGTGGAAGGAGCGGGACACCCTCACAGGACGGTGCCACAGCCTTCCCTTCTGCTTCTTGTGCCTACTCTCGGGTTCCTGTGGGCCAGGAGCTAGGGGAACTTCATTTGTGCCTGGCGTGTCGGTTTCCTTCACTGAGGAACACAGGCGGTGGCAGGGGGAGGGGCAGCAGTACAGAAAAATCAGAGGAAGCATTCTGCTACCCAGGCAGGAGAGTAGCCTTGGAATATTTGTTTACAGTTTAGAATAGCTCAGTTGGTAAAGAATCCATCTACAATGCAGGAGACCTGGGTTCGATTTTTGGCTTGGGAAGATCCCCTGAAGAAGGAAATAGCAACTCACTCCAGTATCCTTGCCTGGAGAATCCCATGGACTGTAGCCTATCAGGCTCTTCTGTCCATGGGATCACAAGAATCAGACACGACGTACTGACTAAACCACCACCACCTGATTTTAACTTGACTCATAGTTGATGTTCCATAATTTTTTTTTTAAAAAAAGAAAAACTATGAGTAACTGAATCAATTTGTTATCATCTTTCCATCAACAAGAAACAACATACGTCTATATATAGGTTTAGTGAGATGGGGTCTTTTACAATCACAGAACACAAAGAGATACGGGGCAATGAAAGAAGGGTTTGTGATTAGTTTTGTAAACCATTAAAAAAAAGAGAGAGAAGATTAGAGAGTTAAGGCAAAATTGTTAGTGAGAGTTGCTATGTCAAAACTAAATGCAAGACAGAGTCAGGCAATCTTCTCTGAACTGTCCTAATACTTGAATATGAGATACACTGGTGTGATGCGGGCACATTGCTCTGGATTTTCTGTGTCTTGTCCTTCCTCC
The DNA here is from genome assembly GCF_055505025.1 of Bos grunniens. Taxonomy (NCBI): domain Eukaryota; kingdom Metazoa; phylum Chordata; class Mammalia; order Artiodactyla; family Bovidae; genus Bos; species Bos grunniens. Next base: position 56,138,693 of record NC_141180.1, read on the forward strand.
CTAGTTAAATAAGCACACAAACAGAACCTAGCCACCCAATTATTGATAGCTAATAAACATTGACCAAATATCATTGTTCACATGCTAATAGTTTTGGTATTGCTGGCATAGCATAGGCAGAGAAGGAAAATGGATTGTCCCTTTCCCCATTTATTTCATACACTTCGCTGGTAGAAGTGACAAGGTTGTATGTTTGTTATCCATCAACCAGATTCTCAGAGCACATACTTCTGACAACACCCTGCCAACAATGAGGACTCTTTTACCTTCCGGCATGTTACACTATTTCACAAATCCCCGACTACACAGTGTTCACAAAGGAAAAGTACACATTGTAATGATGTCAAGTGATAGCTGTTCGCCACAAAATAATCACAGGGCTGAGTAACCCCAAGGGGGATGTGAATCTCTGTGACTAGAGATTTCTAGACAAGAAAAATAGATTTGTTAACACAGACCATTTTGGTGAGCAAAGCACCTGGCCACTTGCTATAAAGGATAAATTTGTATTTTTTATTTCATGGCCAGTTTTCCTCTTCCAGGTACTTAATTATCCCATGTACACTGTTTGCAGCAGAGACACAGACAGACACAGCAGTCTCATTTAATCTATTAGATTTCATTTTTCCACTCCCTCAAGGTACAGAGGCAAATTCCAATTTAGTAATCAAGACTTGAATCATCGAATAAATAACTTCAGTTTTCATCCTTGTTCACTGAGCCAGTTGTATGAACAAACACAATTTTTTTTTTTTAATGCCAAGTGTGCAAATGGGCTTACCGGGACATTGTATTCAGAAATTGCATAAAAATGCCCAAAGCATTCAGAATGTGAGAGCAGAAAGAGTGGTTTCAATGTCCAAAGACAGAAATATGTCTCTGGAGATGGGTCTCTTTTTTAAACAGAAGTATAGTTGATACTTGAAGAAGGCAATGGCAACCCACTCTAGTACTCTTGTCTGGAAAATCCCATGGACAGAGAAGCCTGGTAGGCTGCAGTCCATGGGGTCGTGGAGAGTTGGACATGATTGAGAGACTTCACTTTCACTTTTCACTTTCACACATTGGAGAAGGAAAAGGCAACCCACTCCAGTGTTCTTGCCTGGAGAATCTCAGGGACTGGGGAGCCTAGTGGGCTGCTGTCTATGGGGTTGCACAGAGTCGGACACGACTGAAGTGACTTGATTTCACTTCTTCTTCAGAGTTCATATATAAGTGATATCACATGATATTTGTCTTTCTCTTTCTGACTTGCTTCTCTTAGTATGAAAAACTCTAAGTCCATTCATGTAGCTGAAAATGGCACTATTTCATTGTTTCTAATGGCTGAGTGATACTCCAGATATATCTGTATCCAATCTTCTTTATCCATTTATCTGTTGACGTACATTTAGGTTGTTTCCATGTCTTAGCTATTGTAAATAATGCTGCTATAAACATGGGGGAGAATGTATCTTTCTGAATTATAGTTTTGTCCAGATATATATATGCCCAAGAGTGGCTTTGCTGGATCATACAGCAACTCTATTTTTAGTTTTTTGAGGAACCTCCATACTATTCTCTATAGTAACCACTATAGAGAGCCACCAATTTACATTCCCATCAACCATATAGAAGGGTAGAAGGATCTTTTTAAAATTTATTAATAGTTACAGCAGTGCATCGTGAGTGCTAAGTCACTCAGTTATGTCTGACCGTTTGAGACTCCATGGACTGTAGCCTACCAGGCTCCTTTGTCCATGGGATTTTCCAGGTAAAAATACTAAAGTGAAAGTGAAGTTGCTTAGTTGTGTCCGACTGTTTGTGACCCCAAGGACTGTAGCCTACCAGGCTCCTCGGTCCATGTGATTTTCCAGGCAAGAATACTGGAGTGGGTTTTCATTTCCTTCTCCAGGGGATCTTTCCGACCCAGGGATCTGAACCCGGGTGTCCCACATTGCAGGCAGATACTTTACCAACTGAGCTACCAGGAAAGAATACTAAAGTGGGTTGCTATTTCCTCCTCCAAGGGAGCTTTCCCACCCAGGGATCGAACCCACCTCTCCTGCATCTTCTACATTGGTAGGCGGATTCTTTACCACTGAGCCACATGAGAAGCCCAAAAAACACCAAACTATGACCCAATAACAAAGAGATAAAAGCAACCTTAAAGTTCTAAGTTAGCTCATATGCAACAAGGGTAGGAATTATTTTGTTTCAAAAAGGTAATCTGTTTATAGAAATGGTTGAGACATCTACTTTTCATTCATTCATTCATTTATTCATTCATTGAATTAAATACTTTTGAATGCTTGAGATGTTCCAGACACTATAATAAAGGAGATATGCTGCTGCTGCTGCTGCTGCTAAGTCGATTCAGTAGTGTCCGACTCTGTGTGACCCCATACACAGCAGCCCACCAGGCTCCCTGTCCCTGGGATTCTCCAGGCAAGAACACTGGAGTGGGTTGCCATTTCCTTCTCCAATGCACAAAAGTGAAAAGTGAAAGTGAAGTCGCTCAGTCGTGCCTGACTCTTAGCGATCCCATGGACTGAAGCCTGCCAGGTTCCTCCGTCCATAAAAATGAGTAAATCGGAACCCTTGCCCAGAGTTTCTTACATAAACAAACAATTGCGAATAGTTCAATAAGCTATGGGTAAAGATATGTTCAGGGCATCACAAAATCATCAGGAAGAGGCGTCAGTCAGCTCTGTCCAAGAGGGTTCACAAAGAGTCTTACAGAATCTGATGCTCAGCAACAGTCTTATAAAAAAAAAAAAAAAAAATTACCAAAGAAATGAAGGTGAGGAATAGGGCAGGAGAGATAGTGAGGAAGAAGGCAGTGAAAACTATTATTTCTCCTTCCTGCTCTTACTCAAGGAAGACCCATTGTCTTTGTTTGAGTCAATAGAGAAAAGGGACTCTGAGCAGTATTTTAGAATGAGCGCCAGCTGATGAAATATTACCCGCCATCTCTTCCAGAGTAACAATAGCTTCTACTTGCCAATAACCCAACCTCATGGCAGGAACTGTGCTACGTGCTTCACACACTTGATCTCGGTTGATTCTTTCAGCAACCTTAGCAGACTGGTATTTTTATCTCATTTTACATATTAGGAAACAGAAGTTCAGTTAGATAAGTTGCTTAAGGTTACACAGCTAATAAGCGGATATTGAATCCAGATTCAAGTTGATTCCAAAGCTTTTGCTCTTGACCTGGACACCAGATACCTCATTATTAATTACATAGTATTTTCAGACTTATTAGCATGCAAATGGAGATAAACTGTGAAATGAAGACAGTGTTTATATTTTAATTTTATAGCTAAAAAGACCTGTGCACAAAGGTTAAAGACCCATCTTGAGATCAAGCCATAAACTCTATACCTGGGAATATGGCATCATCACTGTCTTATCCGTTCAGCAGATCCCTTTTCAACAATTCTAAATGTGTATTGAAAACTCTGTCACCTCTGTCTTTCATATTCTCCCTCTTTCTATGTTTCATAAAATAACTCAGGTAGATGGTTAAAAATTAAATATTTCCATTTTGTAAATAAACTCATTGCTATAATTTTGTTTTATATTCCACATATAAGTGATAGCATATCATTTTTTTCTTTCTCTGTCTGACTTACTTCACTTAGTATGATAGTTTCTAGGTTACAGACATAGAAAACAAACTTATGGTTACCAAAGAAGGTAATCAGGAGAGGGATAAATTAGGAGTTTGGGATTAACAGATACATGAAGTGAAGTGAAGTGAAGTCGCTCAGTCATGTCCGACTCTTTGTGACCCCATGGACTGTAACCTACAGGCTCCTCCATCCATGGGATTTTCAAGGCATGAATACTGGAGTGGGTTGCCATTTCCTTCTCCAACTATATATATAAACTAGATAAACAGAAGAGACCTACTGTGTAGCACAGGGTTGTTGCAGTTTAGTTGCTAAGTCATGTCCAACTCTTGCAATCCCATGGACTATAGCCTGCCAGGCTCCTTTATCCATAGGATTATGCCTGCAATAATATTGGAGGGGGTTGCCACTTCCTACTGCAGGGGACCTTCTTGACCCAAGGATCGAACCATGTCTCCTATGGCTCCTGCATTGGCAGGCAGATTCTTTACCTCTGAGCCACCAGGGAAGCACGCAGCACAGGGAGTCATATGCAATATCTTGTAACAACCTGTAATGAAAAGCATCTGAAAAAGAATATATACACCTGAAACTAACACAGCCTAGTAAATCAACTGCACTTCAGTTAAAACTTCAATATTAAATGGTGTTCAATAAAAAGTAAAATTTTCTCAATCCATCCCCTCGCTCCAACCTTCTTTTTAAAAAACCCTTTCTAATGTCTATCATCATCCCATATAATGTATTTATATATTTATTTCTTGATTCATCTACTTTAAACTGCATATATTGACATTTTCTCTTAAGTCATATATTTTCACACAAAAGTTTGAAAATTCTCTACTGTGGCAAACAAGAACATTTGAGAAATACTGCAATGCAATCATGTTAAAAAGAAAGGGTAGGGGGAAGGACTCTCTTTTGAAGCAACTTTACTTCACCAGCAGCAGAAATGCAAAGGGGAAATAAATTTGAAAAGAATGCGAGTGTATTCTTTTTATGTGGTAACTCTAAATGTATTTCCAGCCATCTTCTTTTCTCCAAAAAATGAGGTACAAGTCCATCACTGACTGTATTTTTCCTTTACCAATACCTTAATTACATTTTTATATATTTTATCACAGGAGCCATTCCTATAAAATTTTATCTGACCCTAGACACTCATATTTACTGAAGACATGCAGCCTAAAAAAGATTAGCTCTGACTCTTTTGAACAATCACAGTAGATATCTTTGGAGCCTTAGTAGTGAGAAGACTGGGATGGCTGGTACTGGCTACTCTAAATTTATTCCTGAATTCTGACTGCTACCTGAAAAAGTAGCCTATCCCTCGTCTTGCACACTTCTATCATCTCTGCTGCTTTGAAGACTTCTGCTAAAAATCTGCTTACCTATCACCTCTCTTCCAAATTAAATCACAACTTCTCTGAGAGACAACCTCAGGACTGCCCTTTGATCTCCACACTCCCCACATTATCTTCCGATGACCACTAATGTCAGGTCACTGGTAATGCCAGAAGAGCCCCAGCTCTGGGATAGGATGGTGTGGCAGAGCTACACTTTGACAATGAAGGTCGCTAAAGCTCTAGATTTATATGATCACAGCTTGAGGTGCATTCTAAGAGAGGCCACCTGCTTGCAATGAACTACTCATCCATCCATCATGCTGTCCTGTGAGAGTGAGAGGAAATAAGAAAGGGGATGGAAAGAATGCAAGAATATGCTCTAGAGCTGTCTTCAGCAGTGTTATATGTTTTCTTAGATTCTGTGTTTGTTTGTTTGGCATCCATTAATCACAGAGCCAAAATAATGGTCAAAGTTGTTTACATTTCTCTTGTGATCCAACTTTTGCAGGCGTACAATATTTTCCAAGCCTTAAATCAACCCAGAGCCAGGCACCAAAGGACTAGCGACAGGCTCCATGTCCCATGCTATGCTATACTATGTCACTTTAGTCGTGTCCGACTCTTTATGACCCCAGGGACTGTAGCCCGCCAGGCTCCTCTGTCCATGGGATTCTCTAGGCAAGAACTCTGGAGTGGGTTGCCATTTCCTCTTCTAGGGGATCTTCCTGACCCAGGAATCAAACCCATATCTCATGTCTCCTGCATTGGCAGGAAGGTTCTTTACCACCAGCACCACCAAGCCTGTTGGAATTATTCAAGCTAATAGTCAGTTCTAAGCTATTTCCTCTCCCGCTTCTTGCCTTTCTCATATGGACACCTCATTAAAGGTGGTAGCTTATGCTCTTCCTTCACTCTTGCTTCTGCCTCCTGATCGAACCTGGTGCCTCCTCATGTGGCCCAGTACGGCATACCATGCTGTGGCCCCTTTTCTTGAGAACTGTAAGTAGTAAATTCTTTAATGTCATCATTCTATCGCCTTTATAAACTAAAAGCTGAGAACATATAAAGTAATACATAGGCACAAATCAAGTAGCTTATTCACTTACTGGTCTAAGATGAAAAATAAAACTATAGGCTCCAGAAAAGTAACAACCACCCTCTACTGTGCTTGCAAATTAAAATGCACATACAGCAAAATTCACTAAGAAGCTAGTGATTTCTGCATCTCTTTTTACAGAGCTCCAAAATAAATACTGTCTGCTGGCCAATATTCCAGTCCCTCTAATCCAAATGTATCAAGTTCATCCAAAGGAAGGGGCTGAGGTTAGGAGAGTAAGAAGACAGAAATGTTATTCTTAAATCAGTGCTTGAGGCCTGAGATCCAAAAGTAATTTTTTTGTACAATCACTCCCCTGACCAATCCTAGTCAATTGGTCAGTTAGTAATTCTCATGGAATGTTCTTGAAGGGAGCTCCAGGGGTAGATGCTAGTGGACTAGGGGATGGTTCACTACTCATTGAAGATCCTCACAGTGTCTCTATACGTGGGGAAAGTGAATTCGCAGAGATACAGTCAACATATGGAGAAATTGTGTTCTGGATTCTGACCATAGGAAGCTATTCTCTTCCTGGACAATAAACATAAATAGCTAGAGACAATGACTGTTTCTGGTGCTGGATGAAAGCCTGGTAGTCCGGGCCCACTCTATGTGAGGAGTCTTGGATGAACACATAGAAGGAAGGAACTGTCTTCTGCTCAGGTGGTATCTTCAGGCCTGATTTAACCTTCAGATTTGACAGAGAGAGAAGGATGTTGGAAGCAAGTGTCTAATTCTAGGTAGTAGAGGAACTGGGAGGGATGTTGAAGGAGGTGGGATGAAGACGTGTTTTTAAACGTCTTTATATCCCCTCAGATATAAAGTTGAGACTGAAAGTGAAAGTGGTCTTTAAGAGCTGAGAGGAGTCAGATAAACAACAGAGGATGCATCCGCTTCCACCTTTGAATAATGTGACCCAGACGTCAGACCTGGGTAGGAATCCTGAATCCGTCACTTGCTGTGTGACAAGTGACACTCTGAGCAAGTTTTCTTGTCCTCAAATTCTCCTCTGTGACTTGGAGAAGATGGTAACTTTTGCAGGAGACAGCACTATAAAGCACTTCACATTATGTGAGTTTCGCTAAATATTCACTATCATTTGCTACCTTTTTACAATGCTATGTTTCCTGGAATGTTTACTTTTGAACTCTGGAAATGCCCCCCTGTTTTGTGCCAGTCTCAACCTATCGAGAGTGATGTTATCAGCTGGGAATGCCTTGGGGCCCTAATGCTTATGATGGATCTACCCCACAACAGGTTTTCCTAGGCCTGAGAGCCAACTGTGGCTGGACTGGCTTTTGTGGTTCTTATTATGATTATAAGAGGTACCTCAGCAGCAACTATCAGGGAACTTTGAAAAAACTCATAGGTACTAAAGAGTACACTGCGTTCCCAGGACCACACAGGGAGGTCCTATGTACAGAGAGACAGAGAGAGAGCTTGAACCTGAGCTTCTGCCTTTATTGGCATCAAAGATGGGATGCCTAGGGTTTCACAGGTTCACTCTTTATTGGTGAAATTTTTTTAAAGTGGATATTAAAGTGCAGGAAGGGAAAAGCAAATGGTCAGTTACCTAGATCACAGAGGGCTTTCTGAAAAGGAAACTTCGTGTACGGGGTGGCCTGGCTCTTTCTCTAGTTGTATAGTTGGCAATGTGTTTATTCAAGATCTCTCTCTGCTCAGTCGTTCAGTTGTGTCTGACACCTTGCAACCCAATGGACTGTGGTCCACCAGGCTCCTCTATGGGATTGTACAGGCGAGAATACTGGAGTGGGTTGCCATTCCCTCCTCCAGAGGATTTTCCTGACCCAGGGATCAAACCGGTGTCTCTTGCATCTCCTGCATTAACAGGTGGATTCTTTACCACTAGCACCCACCTAGGAAGCCATTTATACAAGATGGATGACTTGAAAAGGATGTCTCTGAAATTCAAATCAATGTCAAATTCTTACACTGCAATAAAAAAAGCTAATTTTCAGGCACTACATCCCTTGCCTGTGCCCTGGCTTAAAAATGGTAGTTTCAAATATCAGTTCCAACACCTGTGGAATGAATGGTCTTTGAAAGGTGATGCAATCTATATTTGTATTCCTTGTTTCTATAAAAAGGAAATAGTCATGATGCTCCAAATTTGTTGGGGAGACTAAAGACCAATTCAGATAGACTGTAATACACCTCCATAGTGTCTGATTAGGAGAAGGCAATGGCACCCCACTCCAGTACTCTTGCCTGGAGAATCCCATGGACAGAGGAGCCTGGTAGGCTGTGGTCCACGGGGTCGAGAAGAGTCTGACACGACTGAGTGACTTCGCTTTCACTTTCATTTTCACGCATTGGAGAAGGAAATGGCAACCCACTCCAGTGTTCTTGCCTGGAGAATCCCAGGGACAGTGGAGCCTGGTGGGCTGCCATCTATGGGATCACACAGAGTCGGACATGACTGAAGCAACTTAGCAGCAGCAGTGTCTGATTGCTTCACCTACCTGGACACGTCACTTTCCTCCATGTGCCTATGATCTTTCCTCTGTATCAAGTGGGTAATGATGTGCTTACTTCACTTAGGTGTGGGGTATATTTGAGTTGACACGTGTTCACATGTGAAGAACACTTAGAAGAATCCTAGGACATAGATTACATAAGCATACAATAAATAGTGGCTATTATTACAATAAGTGCTCAGAAAATAAGAACTGCTGCTGCTTCAGATGAAAAGAATGGCAATGATGATGATAACTATGATGGTAGTGATGAATTCTCTGGTGCCTATTCTAAAAAAAAGATTTGCTCTAGAATGTGAAGAGGTTTGAAACTGAGCTGTATATTTGCTCCCTGTGGGCCTAGTTGGTGAATAATGTTCTTAAGAAAATTCCCAACTAAATATTGAGGGGCTGACTGTGGGGCCCCTAAATATTCTGGTGAAGTAGCTGATTGAACAACTCCATTTAGAGGAAATAGTCTGGCTCAAATATGATGCCCAAATCTGTTATTCCTCTAGTCCCTCTTTTCAGTTTCCACAGAAATCTTTCTCAATTTTCTTATGTTGCGCTCCATCATGCTATATCTAATTGGGCTTCCCTGGTGACTCAGTGGTAAAGAATCTGCCTGCAGTGCAAGAGACCCAGGTTCAATCCCTGGGTGGAGAAGATCCTCTGGAGTAGAAATTGACAGCCCACTCCAGTATTCTTGTCTGGAAAATTCCATGGACAGAGGAGCCTGGCGAACTACAGTCCAGGCGATTGCACAGTGTCAGATATTACTAAAGCAACTAAACAGCAGCAGCAGCAGCCTATATCTAATTATTCACCAGATTTTATAAATTTCATCTCAAATCAACTTTCACACCCAAATCAACTTTCTCCTCTTTCATTTCTTGAACTTACTTATTTGTACTTATTTGAAAATGCATATTAAGTCTTTATTTGGTTCCTGACATATTCAGGGCTTAGGGGACAGAAAAATAAAGACAATAGTCTCTGTTCCTGCCTTCAAGGAGCTCACATTGTAGAAAAGGAAACAGATAGCAAACTTAACAAATATGCAAACAAAATATGTACAAGTTGTGATAAATACTGAGAAGATACGCAGGCAATAGTAATCAGGAAAAGACAATGTAGATATGGAGTGTGGTGGTTAATTTTATGTGTCAATTTAACTGGGCCATGGGATGTCTAGATGATTGGTTAAGCATTGTTATGGATGTGTTCATGTGGGTGTTTCTGAATGAGATTAATATTTAAATTGGTAGGCTAAGTGAAGCAGATTGTCCTCCTCATTATTCGTGAGCTGCATCCAATCAACTGAAGGCCTATAAAGTACAATTCCAGTTGAGCTATTCCAAATCCTGAAAGATGATGCTGTGAAAGTGCTGCACTCAATATGCCAGCAAATTTGGAAAACTCAGCAGTGGCCACAGGACTGGAAAAAGTCAGTTTTCATTCCGATCCCAAAGAAAGGCAATGCCAAAGAATGCTCAAACTACTGCACAATTGCACTCATCTCACATGCTAGTAAAGTAATGCTCAAAATTCTCCAAGCCAGGCTTCAGCAATATGTGAACCGTGAACTTCCTGATGTTCAAGCTGGTTTTATAAAAGGCAGAGGAACCAGAGATCAAATTGCCAACATCCGCTGGATCGTGGAAAAAGCAAGAGAGTTCCAGAAAAATCTATTTCTGCTTTATTGACTATGCCAAAGCCTTTGACTGTGTGGATCACAATAAACTGTGGAAAATTCTGAAAGAGATGGGAATACCAGAACACCTGATCTGCCTCTTGAGAAATTTGTATGCAGGTCAGGAAGCAACAGTTAGAACTGGACATGGAACAACAGACTGGTTCCAAATAGGAAAAGGAGTACACCAAGGCTGTATATTATCACCCTATTTATTTAACTTCTATGCAGAGTACATCATGAGAAACGCTGGACTGGAAGAAACACAAGCTGAAATCAAGATTGCCAGGAGAAATATCAATAACCTCAGATATGCAGATGACACCACCCTTATGGCAGAAAGTGAAGAGCAACTAAAAAGCCTCTTGATGAAAGTGAAAGAGGAGAGTGAAAAAGTTGGCTTAAAGCTCAACATTCAGAAAATGAAGATCATGGCATCCGGTCCCATCACTTCATGGGAAATAGATGGGGAAACAGTGGAAACAGTGTCAGACTTTATTTTTCTGGGCTCCAAAATCACTGTAGATGGTGACTGCAGCCTTGAAATTAAAAGACGCTTACTCCTTGAAGGAAAGTTATGACCAACCTAGATAGCATATTCAAAAGCAGAGACATTACTTTGCCAACAAAGGTTCGTCTAGTCAAGGCTATGGTTTTTCCAGTGGTCATGTATGGATGTGAGAGTTGGACTGTGAAGAAGGCTGAGCGCCAAAAAATTGATGCTTTTGAACTGTGGTGTTGGAGAAGACTCTTGAGAGTCCCTTGGACTGCAAGGAGATCCAGCCAGTCCATTCTGAAGGAGATCAGCCCTGGGATTTCTTTGGAAGGAATGATGCTAAAGCTGAAACTCCAGTACTTTGGCCACCTCATTTGAAGAGTTGACTCATTGGAAAAGACTCTGATGGTGGGAGGGATTGGGGGCAAGAGGAGAAGGGGACGACAGAGGATGAGATGGCTGGATGGCATCACTGACTCGATGGACGTGAGTCTGAGTGAACTCCGGGAGTTGGTGATGGACAGGGAGGCCCGGCGTACTGTGATTCATGGGGTTGCAAAGAGTCAGACACGACTGAGTGACTGATCTGATCTGATCTGAAAGTACAAAATGACTGAGTAAGAGAGAATTGGCTCTTCCTATACAACTACCTTTGAGCTGGGACATTAGTCCTCTCCTGTCTTCAGATTTAGACTCAGACTGGAATTCACATCATCAGCTCTTCTGGGTTTCCAGCTAACCAAAGGCAAATCTTGGATTTCTCAGCCTCCATAAGCACATGATCCAAATCCCTTTATAGTAAAATTTTTATTGTTATGTATATGGGTTTCCCTGGTGGCTCAGATGATAAAGAATCTGCCTGAACTGTGAGAGACCTGGGTTTGATCCCAGGGTTGGGAAGATCCCTTGGAAAAGGGAATTCCTATCCCCTCCAATATTCTTGCCTAGAGAATTCCACGGACAGAAGAGCCTGGCAAGCTACAATCCATAGGGTTGCAAAGAGTCAGACACGACTGAACTGACTAACACTTTCACTTTTTGTAGATATATGTGTGTGTGTGTGTGTGTGTGTGTGTGTGTTTCCATCTCTATCTTTCTATAAACCCAATTAATTTTCTGGGGAATCATGACTACTAAATGGGCTTATGGAAAGTCTGTCTGGAAATCTAACACTTGTGCTAAACTCTAGAGAATCAAAATAACACAGGCATGGTAAGAGCCAGAAAAAATATATATATAATAATTCCAATAAAATGGAAGATGAGAGCAAAAGCCCAGGCCGAAAAGAAGTAAAATGAAAGCAGTGAGCATGAGATTATATTAAATAGAAAAGCAAGGTCCAGATTGCTTGGGTTTGATCGATAGGGAAGGAACTTAAAATTTTTCCCTAAAAGCACTGAAAATCCAAATAACTGGCCCTCAATAAATATTTGTGTGACAAATGAATTAAAGGATAAGTAGTTATTTCCCAAATGGTGAAAGTAATTTGAAAACTGTAAAAAGAATAACTATTTTTCCCCCATTCCTTGATAATTTTCATTTAGCAGGCCTGGCAGATGGGGGCAAAGGGGAGGATGCAGATAAAAGTTGGCCTTGTCACAACCGACGAGCAGAGGCAATGGATGTGCAAGCCCAGCACAAATGAGTTTCCTGATATGTTTGCAGTTTGGATTTTTTATCTGCCGTAGCAGAATGTGTGTGCACTAATGCAGACTACATTTACCAGATATCATAAGCAATGAATCATCCACTCGGTAATGAACAAGGAAATTTCTCTTCTTCTCAGGAAGCCGGTTGCAGCTTTACACAAGAGCACCCTCTTCTGTGCAGTTGCAGCCCCAGATTTCAGAGAAATGGTGATGGTCCCCCGCAATCCTGCTGCAAGCTGCATCCTGACAGTCAAGACTAAAGGAAAGCAAGCCCTTCTTAGCTTCTGTCCTTTCTTCCACACTCCCAAAGGCCATAGAATGCAGGATTCACCTGGAACACTTGCCTAAGCATGGGGAAAAGGCAGAGAGTGGAGTTTGGAGCACTTTATTGGGAAGGGAAATGGAAGCGCTTTTTACCTAATAAAATTCTACCTCATCACCCAACATAACAGGGGTCATCCAGCATGTTCTGGCCCACCAGCCCTGGGAGCTAGGGGAGCCAAATGATACCCAGAGTCCACAAGGCAGAGAGATATTCAGAGATTAAAGAAGAAGAACCAGTACAAACCCTGCATGTATACTGGTTGTGCTGTACTTTGAATGAAGTGACTTTAAGACAAAAGAATTGGGCTCTGGTACAATCTGGCACTGCTTATTTGAGGGAAAGTTAGCAACTGTGGGGGCACTAAGTAGAGAGTACTCAAATATTTATTGAACAAATGAAAATATTGGCTTCCCATGTCTTTCAGAAGAGGGGAAACATGAAATCTTGTCAGCCATTTGTATCTTTAGTTTACTAGTTATTTCAGATAACTAAGGTCACAGTATTATTCCACATAGTATAGCCGCAAAACCCAGTATGTGCTGCGTTCAGTCACTTCAGTCACTCAGAGTCCTACTCTCTGTGACCCCGTGGACTATAACTCACCAGGCTCATTTGTCCATGGGATTCTCCAGGCAAGAATACTGGAGTGGGTTTCCATGCCTTCCTGCAAGGATCTTCCCAACCCAGGGATCAAACTCCTGTGTCTTACATGTCCTACATTGGCAGGTAGGTTCTTTACCACTAGCCCCACCTGGAAGATCCCGCCAAAACCTCAGGAACATACAAAAATGCATTTATGTAGCTCACAGCTGTGCTGGTTGGCAGCCCAGTACTATTGATCTCAACTGGGCTTGCCCAGCCATCTGCTTCTGCCTGGGGTCATCTGAGAGCTGCTGATTTGAGGTGAGCTCAGCTGGATGGTTAGAGTCTGTTCCTTAGAACTTTCACTCTCCTCCTGAGATGAGCTGTCTGTTCTTAGGCATATTCTCTCTATGGGCATAGCAGACGTTTAAGACTGTAAGTTTAAGCAAGAAGACACTTTTCACGACTATACTACCTTAAAAGAAAAGAATCAAAAAAATATATATATACACACACACAATGTTGTTCATTGTTGTTCAGTCACTCAGTCATGTCCAACTCTTTAGGAAATGGCAACCCACTTGGATATTCTTGCCTGGAAAACTCCATGGACAGAGGACCCTAGCAGACTACAGCCCATGAAGTCTCAAAGAAGTGGACATGACTGATCAACTGAGCACCATAGATATATATAGATATAGATATATAGATATATATAACTAAATCACTTTACTGTACACATAAAATTAATGTGACATTGTAAATCAACTATACTCCAATTTAAAAGGAAAAAAAAAATAAAAAAAGATCCTACTGCTTTATGGCTGCTGACTTCCCATTGGTCAAAACAACTCACAGAGCCAAGTTCACCATTGTTGAAGTGGAAAATCACGTTTTTTTGCATGGGGGTCATGGGGAAGGAGTGACTATTTCTGAACATGAATCTTATGTACTGTGTAGAACTGTTCTTGTTAGATGAGTCAAGGCAGGACAAGTTAACACAAGTAGAAAAATGGCATGCATGACTAGTGAAGTCACTCAGTTGTGTCTGACTCTTTGCGACCCCATGGACTGTAGCCTACCAGGCTCCTCTGTCCATGGGATTTTCCAGGCAAGGGTACTGGAGTGGGTTGCCATTTTCTTCTCCAGGGGATCTTCCCAACACAGGGACTGAACCCGGGTCTCCTGCATTGTAAGCAGACGCTTTTACCCTCTGAGCCACCAGGGAAGTCCAGACATGCATGGGGCCTGGACAACTGAGCACATCCTGAGGGCTAATTCACAGGTTAGCCTATATCCCTTAGTCCTGAAAAGGACACAATGAAGTTGACAATATCAACCTCATTTTATAGAGGAAAAGGTTGAAGCTGTGAAAGTGTTAGTTGATCAATGGTACCAACTCTTTGTGCGACCCCACAGACTGTAGCCCACCAGGCTCCTCTGTTCATGGAATTCTCCAGGCAAGAATACTGCAGTGGGTAGTCATTCCCTTATCCAGGGGATCTTCTCGACCTAGGGATCAAACCCAAGTCTCCTGCATTGCAGGCAGTTTCTTTACCATCTGAATCACCAGGGAAATCCTGAGACTGTGAAGGGATGCAGAAAAATTGCTTAAGACCACTAAATTAGGAAGATGCCGAGTCAGGACTTGAACTTCAGTCTGCTCTGTTCCAAATCCTATGCTCTTTACCATTGTGACTAAGATTGGGAAACTACCCCAGGAAGTAACCCTAACTGGTCCCAGTTCTAATCTTTAGATGAACATAAAGCAAATGTGGCCCCTTTCCCATAAGCCCATCTTTCTCATATTTAGAGTCAGCTTCCTTGTCATCCCTCCTTGAGACCACGAAAGCCCGTTTCTCTGTTCATCTTCCTAATTCCATTTCCCTGGACTTCATACTTTCCTAAGTGTCCAAGTCTAGGAATGACAGAGATAAACAGACCTGGAGGAAACCATTCAGAGAAGACTTTCATAAAGCAGCACACTATAGAATGAAGACAAGTGGCCAAAGCAGAAACAAGGCATTTTATATGTGCTAAAAAGCAAGATGAAGACTTGGGGAAAGGTAAGCAAATTTGGTTGATACAACTACCAGGTGGTGTTTTTGGGCACACTGATCATACTATTCCTGGATATTTAGATCAGGGAGCACATATTAAGAAAGAGACAGAAAATAAGAATACTTAGAACTGACCAACTAGAATGATGAAGAAATCCAAAACCACATCACTGGAAGAATTTTTGGATACACTCAGGCTTTGCAGCTAGGGAAAGAAAAGAGATTTGTTAAAGCATGTGAGGGGTTATCATATTGGAAAAGGGATTAAGGCTTTAGCAGGAAGAGCTAATACTAAAAGGTAGGAGTTAAATATTTCTACACAACTTGATAATTAGAGCATGAAATATTAGAGCTGGCTAAATAAAGCTCTGATTTCCTTGGGAGACAGTATATTTTACTGAAGTTTCAAGAAAAGAGTGGGTAATTAACTTATTAAGAATTGGTCAAAGAGATTGGAATTGAAGTACACATTGGACTAACTGAACTTTTTTTGAACTAGCTGAACATTAAGATCTTTTCCAAATTTGGAAATTCCATTAAAGAAATCCAGAGAAATAGCTTTTTATTACTATAAATTATAATGATAATAATGGTAATAATAATAATCCATTATTCTTCTATTTTGTAGTATGGAACATACCATCACATACTCAAAACCATTTTGTGGGACAGGTAGAATAGATGTTTTGTTTCCATTGTATACAAGGGACCAAGATTCAGAGCTAAGTGATTTCCCAGGACATTCAAAGTAAGTAAAGGCCAATACATTCATTCAAAGTAAGTGAAAGAATTGAGATTCTTCCAAGAGCTGCATTGTATCAATACTATTGCTATCAAATCAAATCACGAAGAGAAAGTTAATGACAACTCTAGATATTGTTGGAGAAAGGAAGAGCTGATTTCAGAATTGTCAGCCAGGACTTCCTGTTTGGAGGGCTCAGAGTCATGTCTCCCTTTATTAATCTACTAGGAAACTAGCAATGAGCACCCTTAACAAGCCAGCAAGCCTCTTGTACAACTTACTCTGCAATTGCCTTGCTTTGACTGTACCCTGAGATCTTGCCAAAAAAAAAAAAAAAGGCTTATTTATGATACAGTACAATCAAGGGAACACAATCCAATTGGCAACTTTTTCTTTAACAAACTTTAGAGCTTTGATTGGACTTCCCTGGTGGCTCAGATGGTAAAGAATCCACCTGGGATTCTTTACCCACCAGGTCAGAGACCTGGGTTAGGAAGATTCCCTGGAGGAGGGATGGGAAGCCCCTCCAGTATTCTTGCCTGGAGAATCCCATGGTCAGAGGAGCTTGGTGAGCTACACTCCATGGGGTCACAAAGAGTCAGACTGAGTGACTAAGCACACATAAGGGTTTGATTAGCTTTACTTGGTTTTCGATATTCTGACTTTGAGGGCACTGTTTCCCCAACTGTTTTGTGTATTTCATTTCTGCATCTTCACTTTGGACTAGATGGACACCGCCTCCCTCACTTTCCCCTCTATCTTCACTTCCCTACAGTTCACAGGGCTGAATGAGGGCAAGCAGGAAAGAGGCTAATTCAGCTCCCCCCTCTCCCCACCTTCCTCATGCCAGCCTTCCCCCCAAGGGGAACCTTCCCTTTCTGAAGTGGAGAGCTGTCCAAGCACCCCTTCTGTCCCCAGGGACCAGCAGCACTCCTTCAGGTTACTTGTTCCCAGGTAATTTTTCAGCTCCCTATCAGCATTTCACAGCCTTGACTTTCCCGACTGAAAGAAGACTAATTAAAATGGCAAACCCTGCATTGATTTATTACCATATGGGTGAAAACAGTAAACCAGCTCGACAGTGTTAATGCGCCTGCTGCTCTTTCACCCCTCCCCCACTCTCCACACCTGTTTGCCGACCGACCAAGGCAGTGGGGAAATGGTGACATGAGTGCAGTGAGATTCCCCTGTGTTCTCTCTCTGATCCAGGTCTCTTTACCTCCCCCCATTCCATCTACCCCGCCATCCACCCCTAGAGCAAAGAACCTCCAGAACATGGGAGAATCAACTTCGACTTGACTGAGGCATTCTGCCCATCTCTCATCCAGTCCCAGGGGGACACTCGTTATCACTGCATTTCACAGATGAGAAATCTGAGAGTCCAAGAGATGAAGTAATTAACTCAAGGTCACAGGGCTGCTAGACAGACTACTAATTAAGCATGTACACTTGAACAAACCAATAATTCTTCATAAAGCTTTATTCAGTAAATACCTTTTGGATATTAACCACATGCAAACACTGCTCTCAGGGTTAGGAGATGAATGAAATGATAGAAGTAAGCCCCTTGTTTAAGAAAGTGGGGAGGACACTCCAGGAGCAGACCTCTGATATGAGATCCTGACAATTCTCCATGCCCTCAGAGAGCCTAGAACGAAGGATCCAGAAAGCAACCAGGCTCTGGGTGCTCAAGTATAGGATCTTTTCCTGATTTACGTCACTTGAGTTCAGTCACTCAGTCATGTCCAACTTGTTGTGACCTCATGGACTGCAGCACGCCAGGCTTCAATGCCAGGCTTCCCTGTCCATCACCAACCCCCGGAGCGTGCTTGAACTCATGTCCATCGAGTCAGTGATGCCATCCAACCATCTCATCCTCTGTCATCCCCTTCTCCTGTCTTTAGTCTTTCCCAGCATCAGGGTCTTTACATGATTTACATCATTCCTCTATTTGTTCATTTAGAACCTCTACTGACTTCCCTCCTTCTACTGCTTCCGCCTCATTTCTCTTCTTTTCACAGCAAAATCCCCGTAGTATTATATACACCTTTATTTTTGTAAGCAATACTCTTTAGCAACTTATGTTTTAAAATTATGCAAAGCTGAGGCTGGCACAAAAGGCCCTCCCACAAATTGCCTGTGACCAACCACTGTTATATGTCTTCCTCCACACCCTAAATTCTTTCTATTGTGTTATTTCCTTTATATCATTTACCACCATCCAGAATTTTCTTACTGGCCTGTTCATTAGTTAATTGCCTGCTTTCCTTCTACAAGGATGGGTCTTGTTTATCATTGCAAACTTAGGACCTAGAATAGCAGGTAGACTAGAGGAGATCAAGAAATATTTGTTGAATGAATGAATGAATGTATCACCAAGTACCCCAATTATGCACTCTCCACAGTCTTACTCAAGTGTATTTATTCAAACTCATCAGAGACTTGTCTATCATGTATTCTTATGTCAGGTCTGTGACATTGCTTAAGGGTTATAGACGAAATGTGTAAACTGCCTAACATAAAGTCAGGCATATAGGAAGTACAAAATAATTATATGATGATTATGTAGGGGAAAGGAAGATTCTATCCTCTAAAAAGTTTAGAATTATTCTGAACACTATGAAATGTGATTAACAAATCATATTGAAGCTAAACCCATATGCAAAGACCTTGAGCCGAAACACCACTCTTTGCCAGAACAAGAACCACCAAATTCAAATGGATAGGGCAGCAGTAGCATTAGAAGCCAAATCAGATGAAAAATGGGTTCCAGACAAGAAGTCTGTGGTGGGAACAAAAGGAAAGAAGGCTGTTGGCATTAAGAAGCTGACGAAGTCTTTGGTGGGAAAAAAAATAAAGGCTGCAGTGATCAAGAAATCAGCAGCTGATTTGGAAAAACTAATACAATTATGTAAAGTTTAAAAATAAAATAAAATTAATTAAAAAAAAAAAGAAAGAAATCAGCAGCTGAAAAGAAGTCCACAGAAAAGAAACCCATCACAGAGGAAAAGAAGGCTGCTGCATAAATTTAAACCTGTTTTTTGTAAAGATCAAATCATCTTGGACAGCTAATCTTGAATAAAGACCTTATGAAAGAAGAATGAGAAAAAATGAGATTCACAAATGGAATTTTTAATGACAAGCTATTACACTAGGTGTTGTCCACAGGCTCATGAGCTGAGCACCGAAGAATTGATGCCTTTGAACTGTGGTGTTGGAGAAGACGCTTGAGAGTCCCTTGGACTGCAAGGAGATCAAACCAGTCAATCCCAAAGGAAATCAGCTCTGACCATTCATTGGAAGGACTGGTACTGAAGCTGAAGCTCCAATAATTTGGCCACCTGATGTGAAGAACTGATTCACTGGAAAAGACCCTGATGCTGGGAAAGATTGAAGGCAGGAGAAGAAGGGGATGACAGAGGATGAGCTGGTTGGATGGCATCACCAACTTGATGCACATGAGTTTGCACAAGCTCCAGGAGTTGGTGATGGACAGGGAAGCCTGGTGTGCTGCAGTCCACAGGGTCGAAAAGAGTCAGACACGACTGAGTGACTGAACTGAACTGATTACACTAGGTGCTGAGTTGAAAGACCCACATAAATATAAGCTCATTTCTGGGTTTAATAACCTACCTGGGTTAAAACCCATATGAAATCTAAATGACCATATGTGTTGAATAATTCAAGACAAGTTGGCTTACCAGGATAGTACAATAATTATTATATAATTGTGATGTTGTTGTTTTTCAGTTGCTAAGTCATGTCCTACTCTTTTGCAACCCCATGGACTATAGCCCATCAGGCTCCTCTGTCCATGGGATTCTCCAGGCAAGAACATTGGTGTGGGTTGCCATTTCTTCCTCCAGGGGATCTTTCTGACCCAGGGATTGAAGCCACATCTCCTGCACTGCAGGTGGATTCTTTATTGTTGAGCTGCAGCTAATATTTATAGGGCTCTCGTGATGTGAAAATACTTGATACACAGCGTCTTATTTAATTTTTACAGCCCAACAGGTATGAGTATAAACCCACCTTTATAGATGATGAAAGAATTTAGGAAATTATTTCTTTTGATAATGCACCAAGAGAGGATGTGGAAGAATCTGCACTTCAAGTCCAAGCGCATTTGCTAGGAAAGCTCATTCTTCTAACCACTAGGTAATGCTAGTGTGATAAACTGCTCATCTATGTAGGGCTGGCAATTTTGAGCAAACTGAACCAAGCATTTAAGTTGGGATGCTAATTTTTCAAGTTCGAAAGCGGTGGACTTGAAGCCATTTTGGATGGCGTCATTTGGGAAGACTGCACACAGACTAATGCAGTGAAGCGGCTCTGCAGGGACTGTTCGGGAGTGTGTTCAAGGGTGCAGCAAGGTGATGGCATGGGTCTTCCTGCTGTGGATTAACTACAGTCTTATCCAATACTGATTTTTTTCTAGGGCAATGAAACTCAGCCTCATGGTTTAGAGCTGTGATATAGAAAAATGAAAACTCATTGCACAATGCACTCTAGAAAAGCATCCTTCCGTGTTCTTCAGAAGATGTGCACCATTGTCTCCCACGCACCATGGCCTTACAAAATGTCATTACACAGAAACCCATGTGTCTGTTATCTCAAAGCATCTGCCTTTGTACATCTGGTGTCTCAATTTTGCCTAACATCACGGTTAAAAGACACTGGCTTGAGGGGCAAAAATCTTGTTACCAACAAATTCCATTAGAAAATGGATACAGAAAATGAAGTGGGTACATACAATAGAGTGTTATACTGCCATTTGTGACAATACAGATGAACCTGAAGGACATTATGCCAAGTGAAATAAGCCAGACACAAAAAATAAAATACTGCATGAACTCACTTATATGTAAAATCCTAACGAAGCTCATAAGATCAGAATTAGAATGGTGGTTGCCTGGGGTGGGCGAGTGAGAAATTGGAGGTGATGGTTAAGGCTACAAAGTTTCACTTACACAAGACAAGTAAGTTCTGGAAATCAACTACTCTTAGCATAGTGTCTTTAGCTATCAGTACTGTATTGACTACCTGAATTTTGCTAAGAGGTGAGATCTTGTGTTTTTGTTTTTTATTTACCAAACCCAAAAAAAAAAAAAAAAAAGTAATAATAAAGGAATAGTCAGGTTCAATCCCTGGACCAGTTAGATAACCTGGAAAAGGAAATGGCAACCCACTCCAGCATTCTTGGCTGGGAAATCTCATGGAGAGAGGAGCCTGGCAGACTCCATGGGGTCACAAGAGTCAGATACAACCGACTAAACAACAATGACAACAAAAGGGGTAGGAGGAAATTTGGGAGATGATGCATATGTCTGTGCCCTTGATAATGTTGATGGCTTCATGGATGAATACTTACCCCCAAGCTCATCAAGTTGTATACATTAAAGTCTACAGCTTTTAACATATCAATTACTGATAAACAGAGTGGCTTAAAAAAAAAGAAAAGGGAAAGAAAATGAGAGAGGAGCATAAGGGAGAATTGAACATCTTCTAAAGAAGGAGAAAATGGGGATGTGGCTTGGGAAAGGCTGATAAAAAATTTGAAGAATATTTTTCACTGAGTTTAGAAACTAGCCTGAATTTCTGATATCACATTGTAGATATTAATTTTTGTTTACTGAAGATTATTTGTACAAGTGTGACAAATATCTCCTAGGACAACAATAAAAACACTTCTAAGACTAAAGACTCAGAGGTAATCAAGTAGTGTTGATTTCAATGAGTACAGTAAAGCAATCCACATATGCAGAGATACCATGACTTTTTTCACAGAATATCTATTCAGAGGGGAAAAAAGTGATTCAGTTCAGTTCAATTCAGTTGCTCAGTCATGTCCGACTCTTTGCGACCCCATGAATCGCAGCACGCCAGGCCTCCCTGTCCATCACCAACTCCCGGAGTTTACTCAGACTCACATCCATAGAGTCAGTGATGCCATCCAGCCATCTCATCCTCTGTCATCCCCTTCTCCTCCTGCCCTCAATCCCTCCCAGCATCAGAGTCTTTTTTAGATGTGAAGATTTGATGATTATCAGCTAGCTGGTGTTGAAGTGCATCAGTTCAAGATTTTCAGAGTCGAGTTATACTTATGACGATGATTCACAATCACTTATTAGAATATAAAGAATGGGCATATGCATGCGGTTGGGATAAGGGAAATGTCACACAAGTATATGTTCCTCGGTTCTTTGTCTCATCACAACAAAGATTTGGAGTGCCGGACATTAAAACCCCCTCAGCGTGTCACAGCTCTCGGGTCTTGGATAGACCCTGTTATAGCTCTCAGGTCGCGAAAGGACCATGTTATAGCTCTTAGACAAATCAGTGTTACAGCTCAATGTTACAGCTCTATTTTATTTTGAAGATAGCAGGAAAATCCATCTTCGAGGCATGAGGGCACGTCGATCCAAAGACGTGAGGAGAACACCGCAGCGCACGGGGAAGAGAGAGAAAGAGAGAGAGTGCGAGCTTTGGCTCCTCTATTTATATGTTTATCTCTCCCTGGGCCTGTCCTATGGAAATTGGGCCAGCCAGGAGTGTTGTTTGTTTTACCTGAGGTCCTCACTCCAGTCCTCAGACCTTCCTTTGTTCTATTTTTGAGGGCTTTCCCCTTCTTTGTCTTTTAGCCATCACCATTTTGGACTCCTTTTCCCTATTCTACCTACCTAACAGAAGAAAGAAAGAAAACATGAGAAAATGCTTCAGAATAAGACTTGACAAATCAAGTCATGCTCAGCTCTAGTTACATAGAGAAGTAGGAATGTCAGCAGTAAGATAAATTAAAGTGACCTTTGTCAACTAAAAACTACAGTCACAACCTAAAAGTAGAGAGTAATTTATTTGGTGGGAAGGTTTAGGACTCCAAGCCCTGGAGACAGCATCTCAGTAGCTCTGAGAAAACTGCTCCAAGAAGGCAGGAGGGGAAGTCAGGCTATATACAAGTTTGCAACAAAGGAAGCAGGCAGTCTGAACATCAAAGATCAGGTATCAAGAGAAGGAATTTACCATTCTTTGTATGGGAAGATGTAAGCCTCTGGGCTCACTGAATTCATTCCTCTAATATGCATCTCAGATATCTGGGGCCAATCCTGTTTTCTTGTTCACCTTAAGGAATGGCAGATGGCTGCTTCTTGCATTTCCCCAGCTCCTCAGCAATCACCGTGGGGGGTAGCAGCTAGCAGCATCCGCGGGATCCCAGTTTGGGGAGCCATCATTCACATTTGGAGACCAGAAATCATTGATGGCTGTAAAATTTCTTTTTTATTGATATGGCAGAAAATATTTTCTTTTCACACCTTCTTAATAATATGCTTAATGCACCTGAATCTCATTAGAGAAAGTAATAACTCAGGTTAGGAGCAACAGGAGCCTGTGGTCTGCAAGAATTCCCTGTGTTCTCTTCCATTCTAATACCCACCCTCCCCATGCCACCACATACGAGCCAAAGAATGAAAGGCTACTGCTGTTAAGTGCTAAATGGTCGACTGAGCCATGGTCTCACCTGTCGGCTAACCAAAGGACATCACCTCAGAGATTTATCTAGAATTTAGTAAAGTATCCTGCCCTTAAAGCTGATGGGAGCATGGAAGCAACAAACCAATGAATACCTTGGAAATAATCTCCAAGGTCAATGGCAACTCAAGGCTCCCACAAGAAGCACACCTTCCCTACCTCCCTTGCTCCATCCCATCTCTTCCTCATTTTGTTGCTGTTATAGTTCAGTCACTAAGTTATGTTTGATCTTTGTGACTCCATGAACTGCAGTATGCCAGGCTTCCCTGTCCTTTCCTATCTCCCACAGTTTGCTCAAACTCATGTCCGCTGAGTCAGTGATGCCATCCAACCATCTCACCCTCTGTCTTCCCCTTCTCTACCTGCCTTCCATCTTTCCCAGCATCAGAGTCTTTGCATCCAGTGGCCAGAGTATTGGAGCTTCAGCCTCAGCATCAGTCCTTCCAATGAATAGTCCAGGTCGATTTCCTTTAGGATTGACTGGTTTGATCTCCTTGCAATCCAAGGGACTCTCAAGAGTCTTCTCCAACACTACAATTTGAAAGCCTTATTTCTTTAGCACCCAGCCTTCTTTATGGTCCAACTCTCACATGCATACATGACTACTGGAAAAAACCATAGCTTTGACCAAATGGACCTTTGTCAGCAAAGTGATGTCTCTGCTTTTTAATACACTGTCTAGTTTTGTCATAGCTTTTCTTCAAAGGAGCAAGAGTCTTTTAATTTTATGATTTCATGGCTGCAGTCATTGTCTGCAGTGATTTTGGAGCCCAAGAAAATAAAATTTGCCACTGTTTGCACTTTTCCCCCATCTATTTGTCATGAGGTGATGGGACCAGATGCCATGATTTTAGTTTTTCGAATGCTGAGTTTTAAGCCAGCTTTTTCACTCTCCTCTTTCACTTTCATCAAGAGTTCTTTAGTTCTTCTTTGTTTTCTGCCATTAGAGTGGTATCATCTGCATTTCTGAGGTTGTTGGTGTTTCTCCTGGCAGTTGTGATTCCAGCTTGTGAGTCATCCAGCCCAGCATTTCTCATGATGTATTCTGCATACAAGTTAAATAGCAGGGTGACAATACACAGCCTTGAAGTACTCTTTTCCCAATTTGGAACCAGTCTGTTGTTCCATGTCTGGTTCTAACTATTGCTTCTTTACCAGCATACAGGATTCTCAAGAGGCAGGTCAGGTGGTCTGGTATTCCCATCTCTTGAAGAATTTTCCAGTTTGTTGTGAGCCACACAGTCAAAGGCTTTAGTCTAGTCAATGAAGCAGATTTTTTTTTTAATTCCCTTGCTTTTTCTTTGATCCAACGAATACTGGCCATTTGATTTCTGGTTCCTCTGCCTTTTCTAAATCCAGCTTGTACATCTGGAAGTTCTTGGTTCACATATTAGTGAAGCCTAGCTTGGAGGATTTTGAGCATTACCTTGCTGGCATGTGAAGTGAGCACAGTTTTCAGGTAGTATGAACATTCTTTGGTATTGCCCTTCTTTGGGATTGGAATAAAAACTGACTTTTTCCAGTCCTATGGCCCCTGCTGGGTTTTCCAAATTTGCTGACATATTGAGTGCAGCACTTTAACAGCATCTTATTTTAGGATTTGAAATAGCTCAGCTGGAAATCCATCACCTCCACTAGCTTTGTTGGTAATAATGCTTCCTGAGGCCCATTTGAATTCACACTCCAGGATATCTGGCTCTAGGTGAGTGACCACACCATCATGATTATATGGGTCATTAAGACTATTTTTTTTTTTTTTTGTATAGTTCTTCTGTGTACTCTTGCCATCTCTTATTAATCTCTTCTGCTTCTTTTAGGTCCTTTCTGTTTCTGTTCTTTATCATGCCCATCCTTGCATGAAATATTCCCTTGATATCTCCAATTTTCTTAAAGAGATCTCTAGTCTTTCCCATTCTATTGTTTTCCTTCTTTGCACTGCTCATTTAAGAAAGCTCTCTTTCCTCTCCTTGCTCTTCTCTGGAATTCTGCATTCAGTTGGGTATATCTTTCCCTTTCTCCCTTACCTTTCATTTCTCTTCTCTTCTCAGCTATTTGTAAAGCCTCCTCAGACAACCACTTTGCCTTCTTGCATTTCGTTTTCTTTGAGATAGGAGTTTATTTGTCCATGAGACAGTATAAAAATTTTTAAATTGTCTTGACTCAAGGTGAAAATAAATAAATTGCCATCAGGTTTAGTCTGTCAGAAAACGTTCCCCCTTCTTTTCTGAAGAGGATTTTTTAGCCACAGGGCAATTCATCAATGTTTGGGGATACAATGCTTCACCTTTGACAGATGTCACCATGTGTGGCATCCGTTATCACCCACTGCTTGTAACACCACAGAAAGCTGTACCCCTCCTGTCATGCTCTCTCTTCTGCAGGCCTGTTTCATCACCTCAGTGAAACCTGTGTTTGATTTGTTACTAAAAATGAAGTTACTTTATCATACTAGAAATAAAAACATACAAAATTTGCTCTTCAAGATGAAATTTGACAGTACTAGGTACCATGGTACCAGGCCATGTCCTACTGAGTTGTTGAATGTCATTATCTAAAAATATTAGGTTTCTTTTCCCAGAGAAAATGTTGTGTGTGTATGCTTCAGAATCAGGAGTGGGGTTTCCTCAGAATGTCGCTGACCAGATCATTCAGAACAAAAAGCCCCTCCCCATGACCCTTGAGGACAAGAGGCAGGAAAAACTCACTTCATTAATTGTCATGGTGATGTAGCACAGCATCTTCCCTTTCTAATTGTAGCTGAGAAGAAGATTCCTTGGGAACCAGGTGGGTTTCATATCATTCCACTTCCTGCACCTGTGTGTGATGGGTTGGAGATTGGTTTCAACTTCTTTTTTTTACAAGTTAGAAGTTATCATTGAAATTTCCAAATGTGTGGTAGATCAGTTCCATTCTATTCCCTTAGTGAACATGTATATCTTTGTGACTCCGAATGTTGGATTCTAATAAAAATTCTGGGGTGACTTGGAGTTTCAGGCTGGAATGTGTCAGCCCAGGAATTTTGGGTCCAGCCCTGGGTCTCTGGTCAGTCCCCTTTTCACTCCTAGCTGGATTCTACCCTAGGAAGGACCTTCTTGTACTTATTAGCGGGCACTACAGTCTGTCCCTCAGAGCTCAATTTGCAAATCAGCCACCCCTGTCCACCTAGACCACTTAGGTCCAGGGTGTACACAGACCCTGCAAGTGCTTAAAGGTGGCCCAGGGTCATTTGGGCAGCAGATTCCAGGGTCCTGACAACTGGGCAGAGTTTAAACAGGAGGATGGATGAGGAAGCATGGGAAGGAACAGGATGGATAAAACCTAGGGAAAAGCCCTCTAAGGCATGGAGGCCAAGGTGGGCTGGCTCTTGTTGAGTCTAAGGGCGTAACTGCATTCCACTCCAATTATTTCATTATAGATGGATATCATCTTTTTTTTTTTTTTAATACATTGAACTTTTAATTTTACTTTATTTTACGTAGCTGAAGTCAACGACATTTTGCACAGGATAAGAATCAATTTCTTTTTGGCTAAGAAAATTAAGGTGCTATTTTATTAAGCACTACTGATGCATAGTTTTAATCATATATATTGGATTTGGACAAGGGGTTAAACGAAGGGCTTGTTCTTCTCCATGATTTCTTTATGGTCTCAGCGATCTTCTCCACCCATTTTATTAATCAGTGAAAAAATCTGGCCTGCATTGTCTGTCGGACTTCCAGTCACCTCTCAGAACCACCTGACTTGGCTCCTCAGTGGTTGAGGACAACACAAGAGCAAGGGGCTACAGACTGATTGGCCAAAAAGCACTCAAATTTCTCTACAGGTTGCCACTCCTACTCATGTGTGCAAAAATCTCCCTGTCATAGTCATTTCTATAGTGGGCGATTCGGAAGTAATGACAAAGCACACAAAAAAGTGAACTAGTTCAGGGCCAAGGTCTAAAATGCATTCTTTCAACGAGTATATATTGAGGATGTACTTCTTTCCTGAAAACATCAGGAGACAATCCGGATCCCTAACCATCCCCTCTAAAAAATGCTTTGTCCTTATGTGGCTTATAATCTGGTTAGAAAGGATGGAAAGTAAACATTACATAGAAAAAAATAAGTATTTTTATATAATATATATAGTATATTAGAAGATTAAAAATGTAATTTTATCATACAATAAAGAAATAATAGCAAGATAAGGAGTTAGGGTGGCAGTTTGCAGTTTTAAAGAGGGTGACACTGATTAATAGGGTGATACAAGGAGATCAGTCCTGGGTGTTCATTGGAAGGACTGATGTTGAAGCTGAAGCTCCAATACTTTGGCCACCTGATGCAAAGAGTTGACTCATTTGAAAAGACCCTGATGGTGGGAAAGATTGAGGGAAGGAGGAGAAGGGGACAACAGAGAATGAGATGATTGGATGGCATCACGGACTCAATGGACATGAGTTTGGGTAAACTCCGGGAGTTGGTGATGGACAGGGAGGCCTGGCGTACTGCGGTTCATGGGGTCGCAAAGAGTCGGACATGACTGAATGACTGAACTGAGCTGAACTGAACTGAGTAAATACTTGAAGGACATGAGGGAATTAGCAGTGTGAATATCTGGGGACAAGAGTTTCCGGGCTCTGGAGACCATCAGCACAAAGGCCTAATGGTTCACAAGCCAGAAAGAGACTAGCATGGCTGAGATGAAGTCAGTGGTGGCACGGGGTGAAGCACAGTAAATATAATGTCAAAGAGCCAGCAATGGCCAGATCTCTAGGGCATATTGGTTTAGAACAACATAGAATGCAATTTTTAATCTGAATGAAATGAAAAGCCATAGGAATGTTTTGAGCAGGGAAATGACACCGTCTGACTTGCATTATGAGACCTATTAGTTTGGAGAGATTGGACTGCAGAGGCACAAGAGTTGAAGCATGGAAATCAGGAGTGAGGCTATTACAGGAATCCTGGAGGACGCGTTCCCTGGACCTGGTAATAAGAGTAGCGATGGTAGAGATGGTTAGGAGTGGTAGCATTTTGTCATATTTTGAATGTACACACATCAGGAACTTTTGACAATCAGGAATAGGGGATGGGAGAAACAGACAAATGAAGGATAATGCTAAGATTTTTATCTTGAAACAGTGGATGAGAGAGGCTGACAGAGGAGCAAGTGTAGAGGGAAGATCTGGAAGGTCAATCAGATTTCCCAGTGGAGATGGTGAATATATTGTTGGATATTATAATCTGCAGTGAATGTATGATATAAATTTGAGTCATTAATATGTAGATAGTATTTAAATCGTAAGATTGGATGGAATCACCAAAGAAGTGAATAAAGATAAAGAAGTCAGTTGCCAAGTGGGACAAGAAAGTCTCGGAAGTTTAGGAACCCGTTCTTTCTGCCTGTTGCCTAGGTTGGTTGTTAATGGCACCTGTGATATGTGTGCCTGCAAACACAAGTTTATCACCTACTGAGCAGTTACTGTGTGACACTGTTTTGAGCATTTTGCAATATGGGCAATATATTTAATCACCATGTCAAATACATAAAATGGAAACTATCACTAACCCCATTTTACTGATGGCACAAATAAGGCATAGCAAGGTTATACCACTTGTCTAAAGTTCCCATGATAAGAAGAGGCAGGTAGTTTCGGTTAGACCACTGGTTATACAGAACCTAAGTGTTTCAGGCAGCCTTATTTTCCCAAGCACAATAGGAGACTGTCAACAGCAAGCCTGAGCATTTTGTGAGAACCAATCACTCCCTCCCCTCCAAAGCAAACCCCCAGTTAATATTAGGGCAAGAAGGGAATATTTCAGAAGGATAAAACATAAAATAACATGAAAGTTTCTTGACAGTGTATTATGGAAAGGGGAATTTCCCTCTTGCCCATAAAGGGAGCCTTATAGTCAAGGAGTCCACAGAATTTTTTGTGTGTATTTGTATACACCCACACACATAATTCCAAAGGCACTTAGTTTACTTGATTTTGAATTTTTGCAATGAATAAAGTTAGGCTGTTTGATTAGTTTTATTTCCCAAGATTCTGCAGAAAGATTCCTGCCAAGGGAAAGGTGACAATCCCAGTCTTAAACCAAACACTTTGTTTTGGAAATATTGTTTTCCAGTTTACCAGGCCTGGTTTCCACGATACTACGAGTGAGAGAGGCAGGCTCAGCCACACGTGAATTATATGTAATGGGGTTTCTGGAGGAAAAGAGGGTCCCTTATCAAACAAGGGCAAAGGGGGAGGTGTTCTGGGTCAAGAAAAGCTGTAAATACCACATCAGCTATTATATTTCGTAAGCTAAGTGGGAAGAGAGGAGGATCTGAACTTCTGAACTAAGAGAGTGGGAAGCAAAACAGGAAGGAGAGGCGCTGGATATCACTAGTCCTTAGAGAAATGTAAATAAAGAGAATATGAGATGTCACACGATACAGTGCAGTGGTTAGAGTCAAAAAGGCTGACAGGACCAAGGACTGGCAAGGATGGGGAGAAACCGAACCCCACAAGCTGCTGGTGGGAATATAACACGGTACAGACACTCTAGAGAACAGTCTGGAAGCTTCTTAAAAGAGTTAGATATATACTTGCCATTGTTGTGGTTCATTGTTGAGTCACTCAGTTGTGTCCAACTCTTTGCAACCCCATGGACTACAGCACGCCAGGCCTCCCTGTCCTTCACCATTTCCCAGAGCTTGCTCAAAATCATGTCCATTGAGTCAGTGATACCATGGCATGATGCCATGCCTTCCTCTGTCATCCCCCTCTCCTCCTGTGCCTTCAATCTTTCCCAGAATCAGGGTCTTTTTGAATGAACTGACCTCTTCACATAAGGTGGTCAAAGTATTGGAGTTTCACCTTCAGCATCAGTCCTTCCAATGAATATTCAGGACTGATTTCCTTTAGGATGGACTGGTTTTATCTCCTTGCAATCCAAGGGACTCTCAAGAGTCTTCTCCAGCACCACAGTTCAAAATCATCAATTCTTCGGCCCTCAGCCTTCTTTATGGTTCAATTCTCACATCCATACATGACTACCAAAAAAACTATAGCTTTGACTAGATGGACCTTTGTTGGCAAAGTTATGTCTCTGCTTTTTAATATGCTGTCTAGGTTTATCATAGCTTTTCTTCCAAGGAGCAAGCGTCTTTTAATTTCATGGCTGCAGTCACCATTTGCAGTGATTTTGGAGCCCAAGAAAATAAAGTCTGTCACTGTTTCCATTGTTTCCCCATTTATTTGTCATGAAGTAATGGGACTGACTGCCATAATTTTAGTTTTTTGAATGCTGAGTTTTAAGGCAGCTTTTTCATTCTCCTCTTTCACTTTCATCAAAAGGCTCTTTATTTCCTCTTCATTTTCTGCTATAAGGGTTGTGTCATTTGCATATCTGAGATTATCAATATTTCTCCTGGCAATCTTGAGTCCAGCTCGTGCTTCATCCAGCCTAGCGTTTCTCATGATGTACTCTGCATATAAGTTAAATGAGCAGGGTGACAATATACAGCCTTGACATACTCCTTTCCCAATTTTGATCCAGTCCATTGTTCCATGTCCAGTTTTAACTGTTGCTTCTTGACTCATATACTGGTTTCTCAGGAGGCAGGTGACGTTGATCTGGTATTCCCATCTCTTATAGAATTTTTCACAGTTTGCTGTTATCCACACAAAGGCATTAGCATAGTCAGTAAAGCAGAAATAGATGTTTTTCTGGAATTCTCTTGTTTTTTCTATGATCCAACAGATGTTAACAATTTGATCTCTGGTTCCTCTGCCTTTTCTAAATCCAGCTTGAACGTCTGGAAGTTCTTGGTTCACATACTGTTGAAGTCTAGGTTCGAGAATTTTGAGCATTACTTTGCTATCATGTGAAATGAGTGCAATTGTGAGGTAGTTTGAGCATTCTTTGACATTGCCTTTCTTTGGGATTGGAATGAAAACACCTTTTCCAGCCCTGTGGCCACTGCTGAATTTTCCATATTTGCTGCCATATTGAGTCCAGCATTTTAACAGCATTACCTTTTAGGGTTTGAAATAGCTTAGGTGGAATTCCATCACCTCCACTAGCTTTTTTCATAGTGATGCTTTGTAAGGCCCCCACTTGACTTTGCACTGTAGGATATCTGGCTCTAGGTGAGTGATCACAGCATCGTGGTTATCTGGGTCATGAAGATCTTTTTTTGTATAGTTCTTCAATGTTTTCTTGCCACCTCTTCTTAATACCTTCTGTTTCTGTTAGGCCCATACCATTTCTG
The DNA here is from genome assembly GCF_055505025.1 of Bos grunniens. Lineage (NCBI taxonomy): Eukaryota > Metazoa > Chordata > Mammalia > Artiodactyla > Bovidae > Bos > Bos grunniens. Next base: position 56,170,547 of record NC_141180.1, read on the forward strand.
CCCTTTATTGAGCCCATCTTTGTTTGAAATGTTCCCTTGGTATATCTAATTTTCTTGAAGAGATCTCTAGTCTTTCCCATTCTATTGTTTTCCTCTATTTCTTTGCATTGATCACTGAGGAAGGCTTTTTTATGTCTCCTTGCTATTCTTTGGAACTTACCGAAGAATACTTATCATAAAATCCAGCAGTTCCATTCCTAGAAATCAACCAAGAGAAGCAACAACATTTGTTTGCATAAAGACAAGGATGCAAATGCTTATCAGTAGCATTATTTACAATAGTGAAAAACCAGAAATGTCCATCCACTGAAAAAAATGGATAAACAAAAGTGGTCTGTCCATACAATGGAATACTTTTTGGTAATACAAAGAGAACAAAGTGATGATAGGTACTGCCACATGGATGAAACTCAAAAATATTATGCCAAGTGAAAGAAGCCACATGAACAGAGGATATAAAAGACCACATGTTGTGTGATTCCATTCAAGTGTAATAATAAGAAAAGGTGATCCATAGAGACAGAAAGTAGATCAGTGGTTGCCAAATACTGTGTGACTGGGATTGACTGTAGATAAACCCAAGGGAATTTTGAGGATTATGGAAGTGTCCTCAATCGGGATTGTGTTGACTGTTGCACCAATGGATAATATTACTAATCTTGGAGAGAGAGCAGTGAACAATCCTAAAGAGAGATCTTAGTTCCCTGCCCAGGACTTGGGCAGGAGTTAGTTCCCTGAGTAGCCTGGATGAAAACCAGGAATCCTAGACACTTGACCACCAGGGGCCAGAGGCTAGAAGTGAAGTGGCCCTGGCTCATTCTCCCATTTGAAAGCAAGAATGTTTCAAGGAGGCAAACACTGTGAAAACAGATACAAAGCTTATTTTTATAGACACAGCATAACTTGTGGGTGAGTACACAGAAAATAAATAACTTATTTATTTATAAGTTAAATAAATAATAAATAAATTTAAGTCAGAAGCTAGACAGAAATACAGACCCAGAGAGAAAGGGTGGGTGGCATTCTCTCTGATGAAAACGAGTCCAGTAAAGAGGTGATTTAAATCACTTATATAGGACAGTCCTTCCAGGCCTTTGTTTACTTTGGCCAATTATCTTGTTTCTTTTTTCACACCTGCCTGGGACCCTTGCCATGATGCATGTGAAATTTTTGCCAAGGTGGATGCCACTACAGAGGACTCTGTGTGCATGTCTAATCATTATGGGGTGGCACCCCCTCCCACTTTAACCTCCAAGTAGCCTTCCTGCTCATGTGAAGACAGGGACATTTTCATTGACTTCATATTACCATTTTTCAGTCGTTCTGTTCTGTCCAACTCTTTGCGACCCCATGGACTGCAGCATGCCAGGATTCCCTGTCCTTCACCATCTCCCAGAGCTTGCTCAAACTCATATGCATTGAGTCGGTGATGCCGTCCAACCATCTTATCTCCTATTGTCCCCTTCTCCTCCTGCCTTCAATCTTTCCCAGACTCAGAGTCTTTTCTAATGAGTTGGCTCTTTGCATAAGTGGCCAAAGTATTATAGCTTCAGTTTAAGTCCTTCCAATGGATATTCAGGATTGATTTCCTTTAGGATCAACTGGCTTGATCTCTTTTCAGTTCAAGGGACTCTCAAGAGTCTTCTCCAACACCATAGTTCAAAAGCATCAATTATTTGGTGCTCAGCCTTCCTTATGGTCCAACTCTCACATCTATACATGACTACTGGAAAAATCTCAGCTTTGATTATACAGACCTTTGTTGACAAAGTAATGTCTCTGCTTTTTAATATGCTGTCTAAGTCTGTCATAGCTTTTCTTTTTAGGACTTCAGGAGTGGGCACTTTATCTCTTCACTTCAGCAGAGCTCAGCTTCTGCCACTAGCTTTGTCCTAGAGTGTTGGGGGTGGGGGAGTTAGGAAAACAATGCTTCAATTTTATCTTGACAAACACTTGTCCAACTCTGGGACCATCTATCTCCTACCTCCTTACTAAAACTCAGCAAACCATACCCTCAAAATGGTAGGTCTCATGGTTTAAAATTTATACCTCAATAAAATTACTTTAAAAGAGAGGGATAATAATATCAAACAAGACCTTGTGGTGTTCCTGGGTACCAAAGCTGTTCTGTGTCCCTCAGTTTTTGATTACAAGAAATAGGCTTCATTAACCTCTAGGACCTTCCCTGAGTTCCAACTCAGCAGGTCCAAACAGATGCTAATTAGGGGAGAGAGGAAGGTCCGAAGAAACAATCAGTTCAGTTCAGTTCAGTTGCTCAGTCATGTCCAACTCTTTGTGACTCCATGTCTCCATGTTTCCTGTCTCCATGGACAGGGAGACTCTCCCTGTCCATCCGAGTAAACTCCCAGAGTTTACGCAAACCCATTGAGTAGGTGATGCCATCCAACCATCTCATTCTCTGTCGTCCCTTTCTCCTCCTGCCTTCAATCTTTTCCAGCATCAGGGTCTTTTCAAATAAGTCAGTTCTTTTCATCAGGTGGCCAAAATATTGAAGTTTCAGCTTCAGCATCAGTCCTTTCAATGAATATTCATGACTGATTTCCTTTAGGATGGACTGGTTGGATCTACTTGTAGTCCAAGGGATTTTCAAGAGTCTTTTCCAAAGATAAAACTCTATCTCCTAGGTTTAATTCAGTGCGGGGGGTACAAAGGGGTACAGAGGCCAGATTTAGCTTTAATAAATGATGGATATGAGAGAAACTGGGGATGAAGAATATTCCTGGTCCAATGCTGATTGGCTGTGAGGGACGAATGAGTAGATAGAGTTCAGGGTAACCCCCAGATTTTTGATGAGGAAATGATTGGTGACGTTAAACAAATGAAAGATAATGAGTTTGTTCAAAGAAGCAACATGGTTCCCTTCATGTTATAAATGCAGTGACTTCCTTTTCTACTTCCTTGAAAGTTTAGAATTGAAACAATTTCACGACCTCTTTTCCTTCACTCTCACCAGTCTTGGTTCTTTAAAAGAAGCACTTTCAGAACCTCCAAAACAGAGAAAACCAAGCAGCATATGAAATCCCAGGCGAGTCTGATCTAGTAAGTGTTACATTTTATTTTAGGAGCACAGAGGCTCAGATACCTTGGCCCACTACAGATGTAATAAACCTCTTCCTTTTTTAGCTTCTTCCCTGAAGTAATTGAAGCTCCTTCTCATAGTTACATGAGTCCAGTAGAAGAATAACTCAGGGACAGAAATTTCTACTCATAAACCAGTTAATCCCAGCCATTTCTAGCAATGACTTAGTTTAGACAAAGGGTAGTCTTCCCTCCTTTTCCCTGGAAGAGGAATGGCAACACACTCCAGTATTCTTGCCTGGAAAATTCCATGAACAGAGAGCCTGGCAGGGGTCGCAAAGAGTCAGACAGGACTGTCCACACATACACAGTCTTCCCTAAATTTGAAAAGAACTAGCTTTCTAAAAACATATTCCTTTAAGTTTTTGTTTGTTTCTTTGCTTGTTTAAGGAAAACATAATAGATTATTTGTTTTCTCAGAAGCTTATATGAGGCTAATTTTTCATTGTGTTCAGTCTCTCAATCGTGTCCAAATCTCTACAGCCCCATGGACTGCAGCCCATCAGGTTTCTCTGTCCATGGGATTCTCCAGGCAAGAATACTGGAGAGGGTAGCCATTCCTTTCTCCAGAAGATCTTCTGGACCCAGGAATCGAATCCTCATCTCTTGTGCCTCCTGTATTGGCAGGAGGATTCTTTACCACTAGCATTTTTCATTACCTTAAAACAAACGCAGTTAGAACCACAAAGCTACTTAGAAGCATTTCTCTATCAGTATATCTAAAATGAAGTTAATTAGAGAGATTCTATGTAAAATTTTTTAATTTTATTTAAATTTTATGTAATTTTATTTACGATTTTTAAAATTGTAAATAAATAATCTGCAATCAGAGCTTCAAAATAAGAGAAAGTATTATACAGGACTTTTTCTCCTATTAATGTTCTGTATCACCAAAAACTATATATTGGCTCTTTTAATACCGGTTTATTTCATGCAGTCATCACAAGTCCTATATAGTTTGAAACTTATTTTATATACTGACTAGAAACTAAGATTTTGGAAGAAGAAAAAACACTCGATTTATAACTGGAAGTTACAAAAATATTGCGGTATTTGCTTCATCCAGACTCATTTTTTAACAAAGGTGTATTTCCCATTTAGGTGGAAGCTTTCATTTATTCTTGTGAAATGTTGAGAAGCTGTGGAACACAAGTATAGCTAGCAGAGATCTCCTGTCTTGTCCTTGCCTGGGGCAATTCAGGCTCTCCTTTTCACTCCATCCACCAAGGAGGAACAGGACAGACTGAGAACAGCGCCGCTAAACTTTGTAGTTTTTCAAAATGAAATTTTGACTCAAGTCGTTTGTTAGAAATTCAACAACAACAATCTTCTGGTCTTACAGATCCCTGGATGATCTCTACCAGGTAAAACTTGAAAGGATTTCTGCAGTCTTCACCTATTTTCTTATTGGGTGACCAGTTGTAAGGTCTCAAGAGATAACTGTTAGTCTTTTCACACTATCATTTTCCTAAACAATTTGTAAATTCTTTTCACATATAAATAGCAATAGATTCTTCTGAGTAAATTTTTTAAAGAATGAAAGGAATCTCTTCTTCTCTACAATGTCTTTTGCCTTCATAAACCCATAGAAAAGTCCTTGTTCAAAAACTCAAGAGAAATATCTACCTCTTCTTAATAAGCAAGCCATCAAAGTGAATAGAATCCTGTACCTTAAGGAACAATACAGATGAAAATGTCTTTGAACGTGATCTCTCTCAGGAGGACGAGGAATACTCTAGATTGCAAAATTTGATGGGGAAAGTAAAAATGAAGGTTCTTATTTCTAAATTACAGGTAATAAGGTGATAGACACGCTTGACTTTCATAACGTTCTATGTACATGGAATTTTAACTTATTCAAGTAATGGTTACTCAAATTACAAAATGATTCTTTTCTTTAAGTGGTAAGCTTCCAACAGATACTTGTTTCTGTTGGCTACTTGAGCGAAGGGCTGGTTCAAAAGAAGGTGGAGAAGTTCATAGCTGAAATAAATAGATTAGACGTCACTGCTCACTGAAGATAAATCTGATGAATTATCTTCTGAAATTAGAAAGATGAATTTCTTCTGATGATGAATTTTTTATGATGATGAATTTCTTCTGAAATTAGACTGTAAAGAATTAGGGGAAACATTTATTAATAAAAATTGGATTTGCTGTAACTATTTTACAAAATGAAGCACATCCAAAACATCTTCCTTTTTGTAACAGTATCTGCTCCATTGCCTGTGGCCTCTCCCCAAACAACTGTTACTAGCTTGGTCCCAGGAAAAGCAATACTATATTTCTAGCTTGTGTGGTGGGACTGGTTGCCTAGCATTGCAGTAAATTTTACAAAACAGTTGGCAGAAGGATCAGACCAGCTCGGCTAAATGAATTAAGCAATCACCTAAGACTGCAGGGCATATTAAGGAAGAATGTCCACATTATAGCACTTGATACTCCCTTCTCACAGCCCCACTTCCCCCAGTATAATGCTTTGGCTGAGCAGGCTGTAATCGGATATGAAACAAGGTTCTTGTTAAGTAGATGCAATGAAATAATGCTGAGTTTTTGTTGCATTAGTGGAGTTAAATGCATTTTATTAGCCCTCATTAGAAGGAGGGAAAACTTGAAGCTAAGGACTCATTAGCCGCCCCCTGTGAGGTAGAGTGGTTAAACTGCTAGGGGCCAGAGAAAGGGGACCTGGGCCACACACAGCAGATTCTGAAAGCTTGTCCTCTCTCTGTTCGCCATGACGAAAATGTCTGAGAACAGTTCGGGGGAGAAATGATAGGTCCAACCGCAGGTCAGCTGAAAATATGTGTTTCTTTCTAAAGCTGTTAATTTGACAAAAGGCAGAAGCCCCAGAAAGAAAGCACAATTATGATTTATACTTGAGATTCAAAAGGAAGTCATTTACTTTGGAGATTTGAAAAAAAAAATGCTACCAGCTCTCCAATTTTAAATAATATATTATGAAATCTGCTTTTATTCTAGTTTGTTGTTAGGAAAAAGCCACACACACACACACACACATGCGTCATTGTTCCGAAATAAAGTTTCTCCCCAAAGTAAAATGAATATGTGAAGTTACTTTGCTCAATTAAACTTCACAGTGTAATTTTGAGCTAAAGAACTAATGCATTTTAAATAACCCTGAAACTTTAGAATCTGGGACTTTCATTGTCCTCTTCTGTCTCTGTGATGCAGCTCTATGGAGTGACTAGATTGTGCGTGCATCCAGCTGATGACCTGTTATTACCTCTTATTACATCTCTGCTCCCCTATTTCCGTCTCATCTGCTGGCACCCTACCACTGGCTGTTTTACAAATCTAGTACACTCCAAACCAAGTCTATCATCGGTTCTTCCAAGGCCCTCCAATTCTCCCTCTATTAATGGCACCATCATCTTCACAGTCGTCCAGCATTGAAACCTTAGCATCATTTTTATTTTTTCACTTTTAACATGTGGTCAGTTTACGAGTCCTCTAGACTTAACCTCTGAAACACCTTTATGTTCATCCTCTGTCCTTTATCATAGTTTTACAAATCAGATCTTCGTGGTTCATTATTTGAACTATAGCCATGGCCTCAGCCAGCAGACAGGAACTCCTGTCCATTATGCTTTCATTATACTTCATCTTGCACACAGATTCCAGAAGGATCTTCTAGGAGCACAGCTCCAAATGGGCAGTTTTTCTTGCTTAAAATCTTCAGCAGGCTTCTACTGTCTAAATCTATAAAATGAGCATGATATGATCTATTGCAGAGTTGTAAAGCTCAAAAATGATAATGGATAAAGCTCTCTACCCAGCAGATATTACATAGTGAGAGTTCAGCAGTGGGTAGTTTTTCTATCTGTTGTCCATACCCTTTCCTCTGACCACACTGAACTGTTCATTGCCTCTATACCCCAGCCATGATGCAGTTTTCTTTTCCTGTTCTCCTTCAGTTGTCATGGCCTGGAGAACGCTGCCCTCATTGACCCAAATTCAAACTATTCATTGTCCAAGACCCAACTCTTTCCATCTCCTTCTGGATGTAAGGGACTCCTCACTCATCTCAATAACTACAGCCCTTCAGAAAGAGTTTTTTAAATTATTCTTGTGATTTTCTTATGCTTGCTAAGTACTAAAATTTAAGGAAGGGATTGACACCTAATTCATTTTTATATCTATTGTCTCATAATGACTGTCAGAGGGTTTTTCTCAGGACTACTTTATGGAACTCTGCAGAGCTCAAGAAATCTGTGCTTGCCTCTGCTGTCCCACTTCATCTTATGTCTGGGCAGAAATGGAGGGCAGTGAAACCTGAAATGAATTCCAGTTCGTGTTTGATCGAGCGGCACTTAATGCTCAGATGCTCACGTTAATGTGCAGGAGTCAAGTATACATTTTCTTGCTTTTCTACCAACTTGTCTTAGCAGTTCAACATGAATAGCCAAGTCTCCCTTCTATTATTATAGAAAGTCTATTTTGGCTACTGCCTCGTGCATTTTTTCTTTTCATGCAGAGATAGCTCTAAAAGGCAATGTTTTCTTCATATCCATTTGTGTCCTCTATTAGCTCCCTTGCACATGGGCCGGGACCAGCCACAACCTGTGTGTGTGTGACACGTAACTCTGGCACCTCCCACAGTGCCTTCCTCCTGGTGATGTTCAGACCTTGTTCACTGAATAATAAAAATACTCAGGAATTTTTCAGTTACAATCATGATTCTATAAATCTTGATCCTATAAGCTTGCTTTTAGTTCTTTAGTCTAAGAAAACATTGATTAATTTGTATTAATAAAATAGCTATAAAATAAAAATACTGAGAATTTGAAAGTGCAATATTAGGGAAGGGTTCATAACTTCTAATAGTAGAAGAAGTAATAAAAGTAGAAGTTACACCTAGAAGTTACTAGTCCCAAGTGGTTACTATGGCAGGCAGTCTGTTGAAGGTTTTAATGAATCTCCAAAATACCTGTGATATGTAAGTTTATTAAAAAGATAAGAAAATTAAAGCTTGTTTAAGTAATTTGAGAAGGAAAAAACCCCATTTGATGGAGTAATGAAATAATATGTGGCTAATGTGATGATAATAGAAGATGATTTAATGACTTATGTAAATGTTTTCCAGAGAGCACTATGTATAAAATAGAAAGTTGGTTATAAAACAATTTTATGATCCATATATATATATATACATACACACACAAAACATAATAGAAAAAAGAAGCTGGGCAGGTAATATAGCAAAGTATTAAAATCACCTATTTTTTAATTAATAGATTTTGAATGAAGGGACTGAAACTATTTTATTTTTTAATTATTATTATTATTTTCTTCATTGTGTTTTAATACATGTAAGAATTATATTATTATTGAAAAAGAAGCATTTTAAAATTTGTTGCTGACATTACTGTGTGTAAATGTGCTTTTAATTAAAGGAAAATTGATGGAATCTGTGTCCCCCTGAATTATTCTAGGGACGTGCACTAGTTGTGCAGGTAAAACTGTTAAAACTGTTCTGGACTTGAGGCTGACTTTTTTCCAGAAAGGCCTGAGGTTGTGCCTCAGTGTGTGTCCGTCCATGACTTTCTGCACAGCAGTTTCTGACCAAAATGACTCTGACTACCCACCAACCAGCCCATACTACTCACAACCCCAGGGTGGTAATGCAGGCAGTTCCGACAGCTTTTTCCAGGCAGATGATAGGTTTGCATACATCCCCCTACCTTCCTCAGGGCCCCTTCACTCCTGCTTCTGACAAGGCAGGGTTTCCTGGCCTGCCTCCCTTGTGGAGAACCAGTCTTATACTGTCCTGAGTAACACTGAGGCCAGCAGTACTGAATGATCAAGTTAGACAGCCTAAGGCCCCCTTCCAAGAGCCAGGTCCCATGACAAATCAGAAAAGAAAAATATCTCCGGAGTCATCTTTCAGAGCAGGAGTAAAATTTGCTCTGCCACTTCGAGTACCTTGGAGACTACAAGGGACAAAGCACAGTGGCTGCAGCAAATTGTGCCACTTTTTACTGGGTTTTGTTTGTTTCAAAATCACAACCTAGAAGAAAATAAGTTCTACAAATTCCCAGAACGAAGTTTCCACAGTGAAGAAGATTAACCAAAGACTGAGTGGTGGAAAACTTTTAGGAGCTGTCCCCCAGCTCTGTCCCCTCCACATGTGTGTGCACGCTGAGTCCCTTCATTCCTGACTCTGACACCGCATGGACTGTAGCACGCCAGGTTCCTCTTAGGTCTCTTGGGTCTCCTGCATTGGCAGGTGGGTTCTTTACACTAGTGTCACCTGGGAAGCCCCCTCACATAGATGCCAATAATTGGCTTTCCTGAGGACTTTAAAAAGATATTTGGGTCATTAGGAAGACCTCTGAGGTCTGAGAGCATTTTGAGGAGCACAGAAATAAAGACTAATCCATTTTCTTATTTGGAGAAGACTGAATCCTTCAAGTCAAGCACAGGTTTCTAAGAAAGATGCTGTGAATGTCTACCTTTGATGGCACTGCAAAGAACATTCTATGAAAGCATGAAAATCTAAAAATACAACTGTTTAAAAAGCCCATCAAAAAGGGTTAAACACTTAGGAATAATCTTAATCTTAATAAACTTAATCAAGGGGGAGAAAAAATGTACTCTAAAAACTACAAAACTTAAGAAAAAGAAAAAAAAAGACAGGGCAGAGGACTCTGTGATACTAGGTGTGGCATTCAATTTCAGGTGCTCAAGCAATGCAACATTGACATCACTTTCTATAATTATACTTAATTTATATTTTCATCTCCTATCTGCCCGGTAATGAAAGGGTTATCTTAGCCAATTCAAAAGTCTTCAAAAAAAAAGTCTTCTTCATCCTTTCAGTAGTTGTATAACCACGGTGTCAAGAAATATGAATGTATATAGTATTTAGAGCATTAAGACTTCCCTGATGGCTCAGATGGTAAAGCATCTGCCTACAATGCGGGAGACCGGGTTCAATCCCTGGGTCAGGAAGATCTCCTGGAGAAAGGAATGGCAACCCACTCCAGTATTCTTGCCCTGCCCCCCCCCCCAAAAAAAAGGGGCTCAAAGAAATACTTGTCGTTGGTTCCATGGTGTAATGGTTAGCACTCTGGACTCTGAATCCAGCGATCTGAGTTCAAATCTCAATGGAACCTTTATGGGATTCCCCGGTGGCTCAGATGGTAAGGTGTCTGCCTGCAATGTAGGAGACCCGGGTTCGATCTCTGGGTCAGGAAGATCCCCTGGAGAAGGAAATGGCAATCCACTCTAGTACTCTTGCCTGAAAAATCCCATGGACGAGAAGCCTGGTGGGCTACAGTCCATGGAGTCGCAAAGAGTCGGACACAACTGAGTGACCTCACTTTCACAATTGTCTATTATCATTTACTTTAAAAAACATAATTTATAAAACATTTCTGTGGGAGAAGTAGCAGAGGGATTCTGAATAGTCTCCTCTTGCCCCTGCCAACGAATTTCCTTTACTCTGATAAAAATGAGAAGCTGATCCCTCCACCTCTGAGCTGATCAGATGACATTTAGCTCCTTCTGCACTTGGCTGTTTTCTTAGATTTCCGGGTTGACAGATTTCACAAGAATACAGTAAGATGGACTACTGTGCCTAGAAATCCAAGTTCCATAATCTGTATAACCTGAGGTGAATGTGAATGTGCCATGGGGAGTTCTTTCCGGAAGGAATAGTACTTTCAAGTTATGAATAGACTTCAGACCTGGAGGTTGTATGTGAATATATGTATGAGCTTTCCTAGAATCCATTCTACTTCCCCTTCATTGTATAGCAGCCATGAAGTTTGGGTGGAATTGACCTCACATCCAGAACTATAGGCTCTGATTGGCCTATGACCTAAGCCCTGATCACTATAGTTAATTCAAGAGTAGGCATGAAACCTAAGTTGGTTCATGACCTAAGTGAAGATTGGAGCTTTGGTTCAATGGTTGAAAAAAGGGAAGTCTCCTATCCCTATATTTGTAGATAGGGATGTAGGGAAGCGCAGTTTGCTGCAGGAAGGTATCTTACAAGTGCAAGGAAAATTAACCTTCCTTTGTAACTTTCCTGGTGACTCAGATGGTTAAGTGTCTGTCTACAATGTGGGAGACCCGGGTTCGATCCCTGGGTCAGGAAGATCCCCTGGAGAAGGAAATGGCAATCCACTCCAGTACTATTGCCTAGAAAATCCCATGGACAAAGGAGCCTGGTAGGCTACAGTCCATGGGGCTGCAAAGAGTTGGACATGACTGAGCAACTTCACTTTCTCTTTTGTAACTTTAAGATGATGCTGACTCTATGGAAATAGAGATACAAAAAAAAAAACCTAAGCCCTTTGTGAGAGAAGTGAAGCCCTACATCAGACCTCACTTGAAAGTCACTTTGCACTAAACCTCCATTTATGAAAGCTGAAAATGGCCTTTAATTTTTAAGCCAGTTTGAGTTAGATAATCTGTAAACTGCAAGAGTAAGCATTGGAATAGATATGGAGAAGAATTTATACTGATTTTTTACTTTAACAATCTCTCTTTTTCCTAAAAGTTTCCCAGGTGGCATTAGTGGTAAAGAACTCACCTGCCAAGGCAGGAGACATAGAGACAGGGATTCGATCCCTGGGTTGGAAGATTCCCTGCAGGCGGGCACAACATCCATTACAGTATTCTTGCCTGAAGAATCCCATGGACAGAGGAGCCTGGCGGGCTATAGTCCACAGAGTCTTACAGAGTCAGACAAGACTGAAGTGACTTCGCATGTGCATACACACACACACTTCTTCCCTAACTCTTTGAGCTTCGGGAAGAATGTGGGTTCTTTCTGAGTGAATTTACATCTGATTTAGCTAGGTACATGGTGGCACTACCAGTCCTGGGGCTCTTTAAACCAGGGGTTCCAAACCTCTGGGGGTTGAGGTGGAGCCAATGTAATAATAACAGAAACAAAGTGCACAATAAATGTAACATGTTTGAATCATCCCGAAACCACTCTCGCCACGCTGGTCTATGGAAAAATTGTTTTCCACAAACCAAGTCGCTGGTGCCAAAAAGGTTCAGGACTGCTGCTTTAAACTAAATTTCATAGATTGAGGGCTTTTGGATCTCCTAAGGATGTAAACTAAAAAATATACATGAGAGCAGGGGAAATTCTGGTTCATATTTATTTCTAGGTGTAGCTCTTGAAGTCCCAGTGGAAAGTGGAACCATCTCCCTGTAGACATGACTTCTACAGAAAAGCCATCAGACCCAACTTCAATTTTTTCACCCCTGTAAGCTTTCCCAAGATGCCAGCAAAGGTTTTCTGTACAAGTGGTGGAGAGGGAGATACACGGTGACTGATTTAAATATTCCAGGAGATTTCATGTTCCAATGGTTCCACTGCTGAGCTGCAGGCTGAAGGTGAATAAAGAATTGATAGAGAAGAAGAAGAGAAAAAGATGAAGGAAAAAAGCAATTTAGCATGTGTTATATATGATCAAGATCCAGCCTGAAATAGATTGCCATCTACTTCATTCAGTTCAGTTCAGTTGCTCAGTTGTGTCTGATTCTTTGAGACCCCATGAATCGCAGCACACCAGGCCTCGCTGTTCATCACCAACTCCCAGAGTCCACCCAAACCCATGTCCATCAAGTTGGTGATGCCATTGAGCCATCTCATCCTCTGTTGTCCCCTTCTCCTCCTGCCCTCAATCTTTCCCAGCATCAGGTTCTTTTCAAACAAGTCAGCTCTTCGAATCAGGTGGCCGAAGTATTGGAGTTTCAGCTTCAACATCAGTCCTTCCAATGAACAGCCAGGACTGATCTTTAGGATGGACCAGTTGGATCTCCTTGCAGTCCAAGGGACTCTCAAGAGTCTTCTCCAACACCACAGTTCAAAAGCATCAATTCTTCGGTGCTCAGCTTTCTTTATAGACCAACTCTCGCATCCATACATGACCCCTGGAAAAACCATAGCCTTGACTAGATGGACCTTTGTTGGCAAAGTAATGTCTCTGCTTTTTAATATGCTGCCTAGGTTGGTCATAACTTTCCTTCCAAGGAGTAAGTGTCTTTTAATTTCGTGGCTGCAATCACCATCTGCAGTGATTCTGGAGCCCCCAAAAATAAAGTTAGCCACTGTTTCCACTGTTTCCCCTCTATTTGCCATGAAATGATGGGACCGGATGCCATGATCTTAGTTTTCTGAATGTTGAGCTTTAAGCCAATTTTTCACTCTCCTCTTTCACGTTCATCAAGAGGCTCTTTAGTTCTTCTTCACTTTCTGCCATAAGGGTGGTTTCATTTGCATATCTGAGGTTATTGATATTTCTCCCAGCAATCTTGATTCCAGCTTCTGCTTCCTCTAGCCCAGCATTTCTCATGATGTACTCTGCATATAATTTAAATAAGCAGGGTGACAATATACTGCCTTGATGAACTCCTTTTCCTATTTGGAACCAGTCTGTTGTTCCATGTCCAGTTCTAACTGTTGCTTCCTAACCTGCATATAGGTTTCTCAAGAGGCAGGTCAGGTGGTCTGGTATTCCCATCTCTTTCAGAATTTCCCACAGTTTATTGTGATCCACACAGTCAAAGGCTTTGGCATAGGCAATAAAGCAGAAATAGATGTTTTTCTGGAACTCTCTTGCTTTTTCAATGATCCAGTGGATGTTGGCAATTTGATCTCTGGTTTCTCTGCCTTTTCTAAAACCAGCTTGAACATCAGGAAGTTCACGGTTAATGTATTGCTGAAGCCTGGCTTGGAGAATTTTGAGCATTACATTACTAGCGTGTGAGATGAGTGCAATTGTGTGGTAGTTTGAGCATTCTTTGGCTTTGTCTTTCTTGGGATTGGAATGAAAACTGACCTTTTCCAGTCCTCTGGCCACTGCTAAGTTTTCCAAATTTGTGGGCATATTGAGTGCAGCACTTTCACAGTGCCATCTTTCAAGATTTGAAATTCCAGCTCAACTGGAATTCCATCACCTCCACTAGCTTTGTTCATAGTGATGCTTCCTAAGGCCCACTTGACTGCACATTCCAGGATGTCTGCCTCTAGGTGAGTGATCACACCATCGTGATTATCTGGGTCATGAAGATCTTTTTTGTACAGTTCTTCTGTGTATTCCTGCCACCTCTTCTTAATATCTTCTGCTTCTGTTAGGTCCATACCATTTCTGTCCTTTATTGAGCCCATCTTTGCATGAAATGTTCCCTTGGTATCTTTAATTTTCTTGAAGAGATCTTTAGTCTTTCCCATTCTATTGCTTTCCTCTGTTTCTTTGCATTGATCACTGAGGAAGACTTTCTTATCTCTCCTTGGTATTCTTTGGAACTCTGCATTCAACTGGATATATCTTTCCTTTTCTCCTTTGCTTTTCACTTCCCTTGTTTTCACAGCTATTTGTAAGGCCTCCTCAGACAGGCATTTTGCTTTTTTTTGCATTCCTTTTTCTTGGGGATGGTCTTGGTCCCTGTCTCCCGTACAATGTCATAAATCTCCATCCATAGTTCATCAGGCACTCTATCTATCAGATCTAGTCCCTTCAATCTACTTCTCACTTCTACTGTATAGTCATAAGGGATTTGATTTAGGTCATACCTGAATGGTCTAGTGGTTTTCTCCACTTTCTTCAATTTCAGTCTGTATTTGGCAACAAGGAGTTCATGATCTGAGCCACAGTCAGCTCCTGGTCTGGTTTTTGCTGACTGTACAGAGCTTCTCCATCTTTGGCTGCAAAGAATGTAATCAATCTGATTTCAGTGTCAACCATCTGATGATGTCCATGTGTAGAGTCTTCTCTTGTGTTATTGGAAGAGGGTGTTTGCTATGACCAGTGTGTTCTCTTGGCAGAACTCTATTAGCCTTTGCCCTGCTTCATTCTGTACTCCAAGGCCAAATTTGCCTGTTACTCCAGGTGTTTCTTGACTTCCTACTTTGCATGCAGTCCCCTATAATGAAAAGGACATCTTTTTTGGGGGGTGTTAGATCTAGAAGGTCTTGTAGGTCTTCAGAGAACTGTTCAACTTCAGCTTCTTCAGCGGTACTGGTCTGGGCATAGACTTGGATTACCGTGGTATTGAATGGTTTGCCTTGGAAATGAACAGAGATCATTCTGTCATTTTTGAGATTGCATCCAAGTACTGCATTTCAGACTCTTTTGTTGACTGTGATGGTTACTCTATTTCTTCTGAGGTATTCCTGCCCACAGTAGTAGATATAATGGTCATCTGAGTTAAATTCACCCATTCCAGTCCATCTTAGTTCAGTTATTCCTAGAATGCTGATGTTCACTCTTGTCACCTCCTGTTTGACCACTTCCAATTTGCCTTGATTCATGGACCTAACATTCCAGGTTCCTATGTAATATTGCTCTTTACAGCATCGAACTCTTCTTCCATCACCAGTCTCATTCACAACTGGGTGTTGTTTTTGCTTTGGCTCCATCCCTTCATTCTTTCTGGAGTTATTTCTCCACTGATCTCTAATAGCATATTGGGCACCTACCGACCTGGGGAGTTCATCTTTCAGTGTCCTATCTTTTTGCGTTTTCATACTGTTCATGGGGTTCTCAAGGCAAGAATACTGAAGTGGTTTGCCATTCCCTTCTCCAGTGTACCACGTTCTATCAGACCCTCCACCATGATACGGCTGTCTTGGGTGGCCCCACATGGCATGGCTTAGTTTCATTGAGTTAGACCAGGCTGTGGTCTATGTGATCAAATTGGCTAGTTGTCAGTGATTGTAGTTTCAGTCTGTCTGCCCGCTTATCCCCTCTCTCAGTGCCTACTGTCTTACTTGCGTTTCTCTTACCTTGGACATGGGGGTCTCTCTTCATGGCTGCTCCAGCAAAGCACAGCCACTGCTCCTTACCTCGGATGCAGGGTAGCTCCTCTCTGCCATGCTCGTGTACCATCACAGCTGCCACGCTCCTGGGCCATCTACTTAATGTTTCCTTTATTTTCCCTTCTTTTGGTTATGTAATTAGGATGCCACATTAGGGATTTCATAGTAATTAATAATACATTTGGAACACATTTAGGATTAAAAGTGAGTTTGGAAATCATTAAAATCAGTACTTCTAACTCCTCAGTAGTCAAAATCCATTTACATGTAAATCCATTATAGGAAACAAATAAGAGAATTGTTATCTTTGAAGGCAGGAGATGAAGAAAAGGATTGTGTTGCCCTCATCCAACCCTACCCATTCCTGTAGTTTTAACAGACTTCCTTGGTACCCACCTACTTCCCCTATGTCTCATATTTCAGTGCACATCTTCTTGGCTTCCAACTTCCTATTATGTGTCTCTTTTTCTGATGGATTTCCTAGGTGAAGCCTATTTCAATCCTATGCACAGAAGGTAAAAGATGAGAAATGCTGGGGAATCCACGCCCCTCTCTAGATTAGCCCTCAACCAAACAATTCTCAGCTGACTCACTCTTCATGTGGGAGAATTCTGATGCACATGTCCTCAAAGTATGCTCCGTGGATATCTGGATGTCCTCAAGAAGTTATTGCCATAGTAATTCAAAAGTACTGCATAATTTTTGCTGCTTTCACTGTGTTGACATGTGTATTGACAATGCAAAAACTATGGTGTGACACTTTCCTTAGCAACCAGGCAGGGACACCCTATTTTACTAGTTGTACTGCTATACTGATAGTCATTGCATTAGCCTCCATCTTGGACTGATGAGGGAAAAAATAGTTCCACTTGAAACCTCCTTTATGAAGCAGTAAAAAATTACATTATATTAAATATTGACCTTTGAGTATTCTATGTGATAAAGTGGGAACTCTATATAAAGCAATTCTGCTCCATACTGAAGTATGACTGTTGCTTCGAAGAAAAGCACTTGTACAATTATTTGAGTACAAAGAACAAACCATGCTTATTCAGATTTGGGTACTTGGCAGATGTTTGCAAGATGAATGAAATCAACGGTTACTTCAAAGAAACCACTGACAGTATTTGTTTCCAACAATACAATCTGAGTTTTCAAGAGAAAATTAGAGTTTTTGAAAACTTATATCCACCACTGTGAGTTTGATGACTTCCCAAAGCTTAACTGCTTTTTCTGATGACACAAGTGGGGATAATAATGAATGTGAATTTTTGAGGTTGTATAATGAAATATGTCAGCATTTGAAATATCTCCTTAACTCATTGAACCATGAATTTTCCTGTGACCACACATGATCAAAATCAAATATGGTAAAAGATTTGTTCAAATAACAGAATAAAAATATTGATTTTTAATGAAATAGAGTACAAAATGTTAATGGATGTGGTTTCAAATTTCACATTAAACCTAACCTTTAAGAAATGCTCAATTGTCAAGTTTTAGTATATATCAATCAAGAATATACATAATTACATGAGAATGAGAAATCTGTATGCAGATCAGGAAGCAACACTTAGAACTGGACATGGAACAATAGACTGGTTCCAAATTGGAAAAGGAGTACATCAAGGCTGTATATTGTCACCCAGCTTATTTAACTTACCTGCAGAGTACATCATGAGAAACGCTGGGCTTGAGGAATCAGAAGCTGGTATCAAGATTGCTGGGAGAAATATCAATAACCTCAGATATGCAGATAACACCACCCTTATGGCAGAAAGTGAAGAAGAACTAAAGAGCCTCTTGATGAAAGTGAAAGAGGAGAGTGAAAAAGTTGGCTTAAAGTTCAACATTCAGAAAATGAAGATCATGGCATCTGGTCCCACCACATCATGGCAAATAGATGGGGAAACAGTGGAAACAGTGGCTAACTTTATTTTTGGGGGCTCCAAAATCACTGCAGATGGTGACTGCAGCCATGAATTTAAAGGATGCCTGCTCCTGGGAAGGAAAGTTATGACCAATGTAGACAGCATATTAAAAAGCAGAGACATTACTTTGCCAACAAAGGTCCATCTAGTCAAGGCTAGGTTTTTCCAGTAGTCATGTATGGATGTGAGAGTTGGACTGTAAAGAAAGCTGAGTGCCAAAGAATTGATGCTTTTGAGCTGTGGTGTTGGAGAAGACTCTTGAGAGTCCCTTGGACTGCAAGGAGATCCAACCTGTCCATCCTAAAGGAGATAATTCCAGGGTTTTCATTGGAAGGACTGATGCTGAAGCTGAAACTCCAATACTTTGGCCACCTGATGCAAAGAGCTGACTTGTTTGAAAAGACCCTGATGCTGGGAAAGATTGAGGGCAGGAGGAGAAGGGGATGACAGAGGATGAGATGGTTGGATGCCATCACCAACTCAATGGACATGAATTTGAGTAAACTCCGGGAGTTGGTGATGGATAGGGAAGCCTGGCATGCTGCAGTCCATGGGGTCACAGAGTTGGACACAACTGAGCGACTGAACTGAGCTGAACTGAGCTGAACTGATACATGCATATATGCACGCATATTTAAAATACTCTTCCCTTTTTCAACGGCATAACTGGTTAAGGGCAGTAGTATTTCACCTAAAACATACAGTAACAGATTGAGCACAGAGGCACAAAGAAGAATCCACTAGTTTTTTATTAAACCAGATATTGAAGAGATTTTAAAGCATTTTTTGAAGTATAATGTCATCCTCCTCACACAGGTATCTGTATTGGAAAATATGACAACCTTTCATAAAATGTTTGTCATTTAATTAACATGTAATGAGTTGACTTATTTTTAAATTACATACATTTTTATATTTTAATTTCTCATACAATAAATAGTTTTAGATATAACCCCACATGCTATAGTTTCTTGGGGTCCTCAGTAATGAGGATGATAAAGGTAAATTGAGGTTAAACATTTGAAAACTGTAGTTTCTCATTTCTGAGTTTCCTGGTAGCATTCATCTCAAACTCCCAGAGATAACTTTTCTAATAACACACTTTTGGGACTTGATTCACTTTCGTGCTCACGTCTCCATTCCAAGACCACAATTCCTGGGATCACCTTTCAAATAAACAGCTTATATGCAGATTCTCATAATGAGGTCCATTCCTGAGGAAATCAAATGAAGAGTCTCCTGAAGAACCATGGGACATAATTGAATAGCCATTGAATTTAACTCTTTCACTGCACAAGGAGGAAACTGAATGCCGATGAGAGAAAATGACATCACAGCCAGTGGTACATAGTCTACATGATCCCATAGGTCCCCTGCATTTTTGGTAGCCTCAGCCTTCTTAAAGGCAATACAGTCCCAAGGCCGCTATATCTGTCCATTACTATCTTCCCATCATCAGCATACAACATTGTATAAGAAGCATAGTCATGCCATGAACATTGCTTTTCATATTTGTCTGGATATTTTAAGTGCCTTTCAGTGTAGTATCCTTGGCAATCTAGGACATGAGACTTCCTCGGCCTCCAACCCTTGTTTTATTATCAGTCTTTCCTGAACTATAATACCTGAGGTCTCCTATATCTCTGAAGGATAAGAGGTCCTATAGATGGTAAAATATGCCACCACCTTTCAAAGAGCTTAAAATCTCATATTCACCTTGACATCCATATACATGAGTTATTCTCATTTAGTCGCTCAGTCAGGTTCGACTCTGGCTACCCCATGGGCTGTAGCTCGCCAATCTCCTCTGTCCATGTGATTTCCCAGGCAAGAATACTGGAGTGGGTTACCACTTTCTTCTCCAGGGGATCTTCCCAACTCAGATGTGAAATGAAGTATCTCCTGCTATCCATGGTGGGCAAGAAATGTCACAGCTATCTACAATTCTGGCCCTCCAAATGTGAATAAGGGCTCCAAAAAGGGAACACAATTTCTGCGGCCCAGCAGAAGCTGCCATACCCCACAGTGACTGCTAAGGAGCTGCTGCTGCTGCTAAGTCACTTCAGTCGTGTCCAACTCCATGCGACCCCATAGACAGCAGCCTATCAGGCTCCCCCGTCCCTGGGATTCTCCAGGCAAGAACACTGGAGTGGGTTGCCATTTCTTTCTGCAATGCATGAAAGTGAAAGTGAAGTCACTCAGTCGTGTCCAACCCTCAGTGACCCCATAGACTGCAGCCTTCCAGGCTCCTCTGTCCATGGGATTTTCCAGGCAAGAGTATTGGAGTGGGGTAAGCTAGAGGGATGCAAAAAGCAGCCATCCACCACATGAGAACAAGCAATAAAGGATATAAACAATTAAGAAATAGGATTTGGCCCCAGATAGCTGAGGTGCATAAGAAAGGAAGGAATTCAGTGAACCCAGAGGCTTGCATCTTCCCATACAAAGAAGAACACTGAATTCTTTAACTTGATATCTGGTTTCCTTAACTAACAATAATCTTTGATGTTCAGACTGCTTTGTTGGCAACAAAGCCAACCTGTAAATAGCCTGACTCCCTCTCCTGCTTCTTTGGAGTAGTCTCAGAGCTACTGAGATGTTATCTCCAGGGTTCGGGATCCTAAACATTTCTACCAAATAAAATAACTACCTATTTACATATTGTGACTAATATTTTTTTAGTTGACACAAGGATCCAATCAGCATATCCTAAATTGGTAGGCAGATTCCTTACCACTGAGTCGCCAGGGAAGTCCAAAATACATGAATACTATGTTCTAATCTTAGGTGAATTTACCTGCTGGATTCTTTTTTTTTGCTTTGTTCTATTTCTTATTGATTGGAATCTGCCTTAATTTAGATTTTTGCACTAGAGGGGCTGTGAGAATGAAAGAATAGACAGAGAAAGCGACAACCAACCTTGATTTCTTTTCTTAGATTTTTTCTTTTTCTTTTTTTTTTGCAGTGTTACATGTGTGGATATCTACCATGCATGAGTGCTCAGTCGCTTTAGTTGTGTCTGACTCTTTGTGACCCCACGGACTAGACTGTAGCCTGCTGCTCCTCTGTTCATGGGATTTTCCTGGCAAGAATGCTGGAGTGGGTTGTCATGCCCTCCTTTAGGGGATCTTTCTGACCCAGGGATCGAATCTGCATCTCCTGCATTGGCAGGCAGATTCTATACCACTGAGCCACTGGAGAAGCCCAAATATCTACCAATTAATGTTTATTCATCACTTATTCTACATCAGTACTTGTCCATACATCTTGCAAAGGGTGGGGCTGGAATTCTTGATGAGAGTTTTAACTCCAGAGACCCTCTCACTGTCAAAACAAGCAAGATCAGGAGCCTAGCCCAGTCACTTTTATACTTTAAATTTTATTTGGTGTCAAATATTTTTACCCACCAGAGATTCCCCATCTGGGTAGTTTGACAGCTCACTTCAGATGTGCAGTTCAGTGATTTCAAGTCTTGCAATTTCTATTCTGATCTGGCACCATAACCTACAAGATTTTTATAAAGTGAACTATTTATGTACTCTAGAATTATTCACTACTAATAAGACAGCACTACAATACTCATGTCAACTATAAAACAGGGTAAAAGAATGTTCTTTAATTTAAAAAATGTGACCCATGTCAACTTTCTTTGGACTGAGGAGTTTAGAACTGATTTGGGACTTAGAGTCCTGAATAAAATTAATGCATTGGAAACAAACACCATGCTCTCTTTCTACAACACACTTCTTGGAAGCCAAGAATTTTATGTGTTCAGGCAAAGTTTATATTATACTCAGGAGTTCACAATGGACCTCATTGACTTGCCAACCTCAGTGGTAGACCTCTTTTTTTTTTTCTTTTCTTATGAGCTCAAGGACTTATAGAGAGGAAATAATGTACAGTAATTAAAAACTTCTGAGATTCCTGTTGGAAACCCACAGATGAACACTAATTCCAAAGAGTCAGAGCATTTTATTTTACCAAAAATGTCTTAAGAAAAGTCTCTTTTTTTTCCCTATTGTAAAAACCAACCAGGTATACGTAACTATTGAGTAGCTCCCTGCCACATTCTGTGTTCAGTATATTCAAAGCTGCTGAAGAGAATATACATGAATAGAAACGTGACCCAAAAATTGAGTTGCCTTGGGAATGGGGATTAAGACATATTACCAGTGCATAGTAGAATTGGAATTATGTGGTATTCATTACTTGGTTTACATGGCAATGATTTAGGGTTTCATTTGGATAAAAATCCCCAAATTAAAATTCTAATTTCAAGTTTAAGTGAGTACTTAACTTATTTTAATTAATTTTTTAACACACTGTATATTTTGTCCTTCCTATTATAGGTTAAATACTCATTCACTTACTTTTTCATTCTTTTAATAGTTTCAAGTGTGTTTTATATGCCAGGCATGGGCTTATTTTGGGGAATGCCAATACAAATAAGACAGGGTCCTTGCATCAAAGTGCTCACAAGTTTGATGAATATATACTTGCAGAAGAAAATATTAAATTAAAAAGTATAAAAAAGAATTTTTTAAAAAGTAATCCTATCTTGGGTACCTACTGGGTTGTTCACATAGTTGACTATTGGTGCTTGTTGCTGAATGGAAGTTTAACTATTTACCAAGGGTCTCAATTCTCCTCTACACGGGCCTCTCCAAGGGCTACGGTGTTTCCTCGCAACAAGGCAGCTGAGTCTACAACACAGGAAATAGACACTGAGAGTCATCGTCAGAAATGGACTCAGGAGTTACAGAGTGTTATTTCTGCCACACTTTATTGGTCAAAACTGATCTCAAATCTGGCCCGGAACCTATTTACAAAACAGAAATAGACTCACAGACATAGAAAAGAAACTTATGGTTACCAAAGGGGAAATGGGTGGTGGGGTGAGGGGTGTGGATAAATTAGGAGTTTGGGATTAAAATATACACACTAACTATGTGTGTATATTTCCCTCCCCCACCCCACCAGGTGGATCATGGTAAAGAATCTGCCTGCCAATGTAGGAGACATAGGAGACTCAGGTCAATTCCTACATCAGGAAGATCCCCTGGAGAAGGAAATGGCAACCGACTCCAGTATTCTTGCCTGGAGATTCCCATGGACAGAGGATCCTGGTGGTCACAAACATGATGGTGACTGCATACACACATGAACTACTATATACGAAGAGAGTCAACAAATATATACTGTATAGCACAGTATAGCATGGAGAACTATAACAACATCTTCTAATAACCTATAATGAAAAAGAATCTAAAAAAGAATATACATATGTATGTATGGGTATATATATATATATATATATATATATATATATTCACGGGTGTGAAAGTCACTCAGTCCTGTTCAATTCTTTGTGACCTTATGGACTACAGCCTGCCAGGCTCCTCTCTCATGGGGATTCTCCAAGCAAGAATATTGAAGTGGGTTGCCATGCCCTCCTTCAGTGGATCTTCCCAACCCAGGGATCAAACCCAGATCTCCTGGATTGCAGGAAGATTATTTATCTGCTGAGCTACCAGGGAAGCCCTGTATATTAATGATATTTCAATAAAAATTTTTTAAGTCTAGCTATAAAAACTAATATAAAAAGTAAAGGCATGTGCAAACAAAAAAGAGAGGAATTGTCAAAGAAAGGGGACCTCTTTAGAGATTAATCTATTACATTAAAAATAAGACGTATGTTGGAGTTCAAACCTTCCACAACCATAAGGACTCCTGTTATTAGGCTGATTCACTCAGCTAATCCAGGATAGATAGCCTCTGCATCTCAAGGTCCTCAACTTTAATCATATCCATAAAGTCTCTTTGGCCATAGCAGATAACATATTCACAGGTTCTGGAATTAGTATGTAGATAACGGCTTTAGGGAAGCCATTATTCCAATACTACATACTGTATTAGTCTACTTCCCTTAAAATAAAATCAGCACTAATTTTTTCTTTGAATATTTGAGAATCACAGTGCCAAATGAACTGTTGCATAATGTATGCCTAGTCCTCTTACTTTGTTTTGTCTGCAAGTCTCTTTTTAGTTCTGGCTGTCAGTTTGCAATCTTTCAGTTAAAACAATTTTTTTCCAGTCATAGACAACCACTGTTAAAAACTTAATGTGTTTTCTTTCATTTCTTATTTATATGTTTAAATGTTATGTTTAATTTTTTAACAAAAATTACATCTGGATGAACTATCTCTCTCTGGCTTAGTTCGCTTAAGGTACCATGAACATTTTATTCATGTCATTAAAAGTTTCTAAATACATGATGTTAATGACTGCACCATTTTTAAAATATATCTATGTTTAATGATTTTTCTCCTTTCGGACATTCAGGTTTTTCCCCTCAAAATGTGCTGAAAGGTCTGAATAAAAGCTTCCAGGTGACATCCTTCCAAAACTATTCCCCCTTTCCTTTTCCACTCAGATCTATGTGGACATTGAAGGGACATGTTCTCTTGGAGGCAGATGTCCTCTGGTCTGGCTTTTACAAAAGCTAACACACATGCGCAAGTTCTAATGGAAGGTTACCACATCACGTTTATGTTTTGTTACCAATACATCAGTTCATTTCAGTTGCTCAATTGTGTCCAACTCGTTGCAACCCCATGGACTGCAGCATGCCAGGCCTCCATGTCCATCACCAACTCCTGGAGTTTACTCAAACTCATGTCCACTGAGTCCATGATGCCTTCCAACCATCCCATGCTCTGTCATTCCCTTCTCCTCCCATGTTCAATTTTTCCCAGCATCAGGGTCTTTTTAAATGAGTCAGTTCTTTGAATCAGGTGACCAAAGTATTGGAATTTAGCTTTAGCATCAGTCCTTCCAATGAATATTCAGGACTGATTTCCTTTAGGATGGACTGGTTTGATCTCCTTGCAGTGCAAGGGACTCTGAAGAGTCTTCTCCAACACCACAGTTCAAAAGCATCAATTCTTTGGCACTCAGCTTTCTTTATACTCCAACTCTCACATCCATATATGACTACTGGAAAAACCATAGCTTTGACTAGATGGACCTTTGTTGGTAAAGTAATGTCTCTGTTTTTTAATATGCCGTCTAGGTTGGTCATAACTATTCTTCCAAGGAGTAAGCGTCTTTTAATTTCATGGCTGCAGTCACCATCTGCAGTGATTTTGGAGCCCCAAAAGATAAAGTCTGTCACTGTTTCCTTTGTTTCCCCATCTATTTGCCATGAAGTGATGGGACCTGATGCCATGATCTTAGTTTTCTGAATGTTGAGTTTTAAGCCAACTTTTTCACTCTCCTCTTTCACTTTCATTAGGAGGCTCTTTAGTTCCTCTTCACTTTCTGCCATAAGGGTGGTGTCATCTGCATATCTGAGGTTATTGATATTTCTCCCAGCAATCTTGATTCCAGCTTTTGCTTCATCCAGTCCAGCATTTCTCATGCTGTACTCTGCATATAAGTTAAATAAGCAGGGTGACAGTATACAGCCTTGATGTACTCCTTTCCTGATTTGGAACCAGTCTGTTGTTCCATGTCCAGTTCTAAGTGTTGCTTCCTGACCTACATACAGATTTCTCAGGAGGCAGGTCAGGTGGTCTGGTATTCCTATCTCTTTAAGAATTTTCTACAGTTTGTTTCTTAGATAAATATTTGATAAAACTTGGAAATTGCTAAAGGACAGAAAACAGTACTAAATTATTTATGCCTTACCTAAAAGTTTCTTGATGTAAATTTGAATGTATTTCAAGCAGAATAGAAACTTCCTGACAGCACTGCAATGGCAACTCTTGCTTTTTATTCATCAACAGAAAATTGTAGCAACTTCACCTGCTTGGTCTAAGTCTTTTCTCTCCCTGCTCCTAACCTGTTCTTGCTATTGTTTAGTCGCTAAGCTGTGTCTGACTCTTTGGAGACCCCATGGACTGTAGCCTGCTAGGCTCCTCGCTCCATGGGATTTCCCAGGCAAGAATACTGGAGTGGGCTGCCATTTCCTTCTGTAGGGGATCTTTCCAACCCAGGAATTGAACCCACATCTCCTGTTTTGACAGGCAGGTTCTTTACCTCTAAACCACCAGGGAAGCCCAACCTGCTCTGCATTATTCTAAAAACAGATCCATGATCTTATCACTCTTTTTTCCCCTGACCATCAGCAACTGCTCACTGCTCACAGAATTAGCCAGGTATTTGAGGCCATCTATTTGAAGCTTCAAACAGCTTTTGCAGCCTTATTCCCCAATTTCCACTTCATAAATTGTTACTGGCAAACTGATAATACTGTTAGTAAGTATGGTTTACTAACTGCCTGCTATGTATCTGGTGGGTTCCATATACTGGTAGTATTAGATACCTACATCAATCCTGCAGAGTGTCATTGTTATCTTTATTTTGTATATGAGGAAATAGATTCAGCATGTGTAAGGGGCAGTCAAGATTTGAGTCTCCAATTTTCCCAGGCTACCCTATTTTTTCTGATTTGTGCCTAAGAGGTTTTCTAATTGACCTTTTGCTTTTCTGGTTCCAAGTTTTTTCTCCAGCTGCCACCTGCCCTGTCCTCCTTTGGTTCCCTGTCTGTTGATGCCCTGTTCATTCTGCAAGGTTCTAGAGCTGTACTCAGTCTAGTGCCTTGAACACCGTTAGGTGCATAATATCCCATGAATAAGTAAATTCACGTTTGCTGTTTCTTTGCAAAAACATCTTCAGATCTTAGGAGGCAGCGATGAATGTCTTTCTCCCCATAGTTCCTGCATATAGTAGACAGTTCAGAAAGAGCTTATTAAATAAATGAAGTCCCCGTACCTCCTGGAACAAAAAATCCACAGGGCCTTGTACCTCCCGGGGTGTCCAAGACCCCGTGTCAGAAATGTATGTTTAGGCAGCAGGAACACACACATGAGGCAGGAGAATATGAAAGTACACTGGAAATTTTTCCTAGTTGGGTCAGCTCCAATTTGGCAAAAGCAGGCATACTGCTTTTTCTCCGGGGCTCTTTCTCCTACCATCACTTAATGCAAATTAGTCAGCAGTGTGCCGTGACACAGAACACTTGTGACCTACAAGAATTAGAGAGAGAGAGAGAGACTGTCATTTCTCAAAAGACCCATGAGGGGCAGCAAGAGTAAGCGATGTGGAGGGAGGTAGGGAAAGAGGGACTTCTCTCCGAAGAATTGCCCTGAAATAAGCGCAAGTAAAAATAAATCCACATATAAAACAACTGTACAAATGTTAATAGTATTTTCACAGCTGGATTTCTTTGCCTAAGATACTTAGCACTTACTTTAGAAAGCTCTCTTCTAAACAGGAATCGTCTGATGGATCACAGAAGCTGAACTCTGATGGAACTCTGACTTTGAACTTCACTTTTGCTCAGATGGGAATAAAAATGACTTTTTATAAGTAAGGACCTTAATCGTCATGACTCTGCATCAGTTCGTGGTAAGTGACCTTTATCTCACAGATGAGGACGCAGATGTAGGGCTCAGTTTAGGAAACTATATTCATAACATTCAGCGTATTTATATCTAGATTAGGACTCTGGATTTAGAACACTGGAAAACACCAACTTTGTCTGTTTCCATGGCAGCACAAACACCCCACTTGAATAACTGCCCAGTCACTTATCACAGCAGGATTAGTGGTCTTCTAAAAGGATCTGCATTCACATTCCTGGTATTTATTTCCTGAAGATATTAAGAGGGTATGCTATGGTCTTTGGTTTCAAAGACCGATGCCATAGGACATGACTAATCATTATGACGCACTTTTAGGGACTCTCCCCTTAGAAATGCCACCCAAACAGCATGACAATGTGATATGCACATATTAATAAAAATACAGGCTTCATCTCCAGATGATTGGCGGAAGCTATACTGATGAACATGATAGCTAAATAAATAATAGTAGAAAGGCTTGCAATGATTAAAATGTGTTGATGTCAACTCTCGCTTATTTATCTCATAAATATTTCATGAGTGACGGGACTTCCATGTGTCAGAGTACTAGCTATTGGAATATACAAGTAGAAATAGACATGGGCCATGTTTCAGTAAGTTTGCAATCTAGCAGACACCATTCATATCACCTAATAGAATATTCATTTACTATCTTTTTGGCCAAAACAAAGGAGTCTTCAAAATTTACAAAAAAAAAAAATGTATTCTTACCAGGTATGTGATAAGAAAATAGTTAAGCACAGCAATTATTCCTTCATGGTCAAATTAAGAAAAAATTCCTTGTGCATACAATCCCTGGTGATCACCAGCTTGAACTGGTGTCATGTAAGTCACTTAGAGCTCTCCACCGTGCTGTCTCATTTTTCTGCCTAGTCATAGCCCTGACTGTCAGGGCTTCTGCCCTACTCATCTGTGTGCCCAGTAGCTCAATATACCTCATGCCTCCTAGTCATGAAGGCAGAGTTGGCTGAAGGACGATGTCATCAGTGAAGGGAAGGTGAGGTTGACAATAAACTGAACACCACAGACAAATGTGAATGTGTTGGCTTTTACTGGGTTTTTATTTTTTAAATCATCATAGACTGACATTGGCTTTCCTTGGTGTACAGTTCTATGCACGTTTATATGCTTACAGGTTTGTGTAACCACTGCTATGACCAGGATTCAGAAAGGTTCCATCACTTCCCCAAATCCTCCCTCGTGTTATCCTATTATGGTCATTTCCTCCCCCCACCCACAACCTCTGGCAAACACGAATCTCTTCTCTATCCCTATAGCCTTGTCTTTTGAGATGGGATTCTTTCACTCATCATACTGTCTGAAATTCATCCAAGTTGTTATATGTATCGATAGTTCATTCTTTTCGTTGCTAAATAGTTATGTAGCCTATGGTATACCATAGTTAGTTCCTCCTTTTATACACTGAAGGATATCTGAGTCGTTCCAGTTTGGAGCTACTACACAAAAGGCTGCTTATGAACATTTGTGTACAAGTTTTCATGTGTACATATGTTTTCAATTACCTAGTGTAAGTACCCAAGAGTAAGATTGCTAGGTCATGTGTTAAGTGCATATTTAACTTTATAAGAAGCTGCTAAACCATTTTCCAAATTGGCTGGAGCATTTTTCCATCAGACCATGTGAGTTTAAAGTACTCCACATCCTTGCCAACACTTGGTATTGTCAGTATTTTTTCATTTCTGATATTCTAATGGGTGTGTAATAGCATCTCAGTGTGGCTTAAAATTGCATTATCCTAATGGCTTATAGTGATGAACATCTTTTTTCATGTGCTTATTTACTATTTTTTAAATCTTTTTGGGTGATGCATCTGTTCATGTCCTTTCCCCATTTGTAACTGAATTCCTTATCATTGAACTTAAGGGTTTTAAATTCTGGTTACAAGTCCTCTGTTGGATATATGATTTGAAAATATCTTCTTCTCATCTGTGGCTTGTCCTTTTTATTCTTTTAACAGTGATTTGGCAGAGCAAAGTTTTTAATAAACATCATTTTTTTTCTTTTATGGATGGTGCTTTCGTTTTCATTGCTAACACTTGACCTAACATCAGATCATGAAGATGTTCTTCTCTTTGCTTCTAAAAATTATCTTTTCATTGTGAATGCATTGATTTTTGAAGAACAAAAGAGATGAGGTGCTCGATAACAGATTGTCTTCATAATTTTGTAGATTTCTCGTTTGGATTCTAAGGAGTTATCGAAGCCTTTTAAACAAAATAGCATGTCTGTGAATGACTTTCATCACATAACAGGACCACAGTTTGTAGTTTACAATTTTAAAAAAATTAATAGTCCGATAAACAAGTTTTTTTTGTACGTCAGATGCATTTAGTGACTACACCTGATCTGAACCAACATGAGACTATTTTTTTGTCTTTGTCCCTCTTAAAGACTTTTTTGATGTGAACCATTTAAGAGGGCTTCTCTGTTGACTCAGTGGGTAAAGAATCTGCCTGTCAGTACAGGACATGTAAAAGATGTGGGTTTGATCCCTGGGTGGGGAAGATCCCCTCGGGGAGGCAATGGCAGCTTACTCCAGTATTCTTGCCTGAGCAATCCCATGGACAGAGGAGCTTGGTGGGCTACAGTCCAAAGAATCTCAAAGAGTCAGACCCAACTGAGCATGCATGAATGTGTGCATACTACACTACATATTTTTTTAAGTCTTTATTGAATTTGTTACAATATTGCTTCTATTCTTCATTTTTTTTTTTTTTTTTTTGGCCAGGGAGGCATGTGGGATCCTAGTTCCCTGACTGGCCAGGTCTTAACTCCTGGTCCTCCAAGGAAGTCCCTGGATCAATAGATTCCTCTTAATGTGTCCTTTATATGTTCTGTTACAGAACTCTTTGTGTGTTAATTATGACCTGAGGAGAGTATTACATAATATTTAGTATATGGACTGAACTACCTACCTAACATCCAAAAAGATATGAATTCTGTAACACACGTGCTCATAAAAGTTTCAGGAAGAGGGCGGTGTACCTGTAATTTAAATGTCTCTCGTGATATGATAGCTCTTGTAGCAGCTGTAGGAAACCTCTTCCTTGGGTGTCTCCTAGTCCTTGTCACAAGTTCTAGCTGCTGTGACCGAGGATGTTTGGAGGGAAAGGACATACCGTGCTTTATTCATCCTGAATGAATGTGTCTTCTCTTGTAAAAAGGAGGGTTTATGACACCTTTTCCTACTCTTCTCTGTGATAGTAAATAAAAATGCTGACCAGTCAGCCTCTGAATATCTGGGAAGGCCTTTATTGTTGCATTATGGTGTGCAAACGGACAGAGGAGCCTGGAAGGCTACAGTCCATGGAGTCTCAAAGAGTCGGACATGACTGAAGCGATTTAGCACACATGCACACATGTGTATATACGTACACACGTGTGTTAGAAACAGGATGGCACACCTGGCTGAGGCTCAGAAACGGAGACTTGAGCCCTCTCCTCACCACGACAAGGACGCTGAGGTTGTGTCCGTGAGTGCCAGCCTCAGACACACGTGATGGGACTCGACACAGTGCTTGGTACATAGCAAAGGCCACCCTGACCACGATCTCTTGCCGCTTCATGTGCCGCAGTGACTGGAATTTTCTCTCATGAAGTCAGCCCATTAGACTAAAGATGCCTTCTTCTGGGGTGGGTTGAGGGGACATCAGAGACTCTCCCGGACCTGCACCGTGTCACTGTACCATCACCTCGATCCAAGCAGAAGACACGCTCTGCCTTTCCTCCTCACTTACAGCTGCCAAGATTGACAGTGAGGGTCCGAGATTTGATTCCATCGTCCGTCGAAACCAAGCACACCATGAGGAAGTTCAGGAACTATTCTCTTTAGGTTTCTAGAAGTTCATCTCCACACTTTAAAATTAGAGAGTAAAACCAGGAGCCAGGAGCAGCAAGAAAGAGGGGTTTGGCTTTCTCTTTCTTTCAGTTACGTATTTTTGTCCCACAGAGTTCCATTTGCAGAAAAGCAGTTAGACAGGGTCGTTTCTGGGGCAAGGCCATATTTAGAAGCTTGTTTTTGTGGTGCCAAAGGAATCGACACTTCTTTTTTTCTTCCCCAAAGAAAACAGAAGCTCATTATCCTGACAGAGGAAGTCCAGAAGTTTTTAGGTGGAGATTAAACTTTACTCTCAAACACTGAGGCCCCTGTTCTGCTTCTCGGTTAAGAGATTTTAGTAGCTTTTAAAAATGGTTAGCATGCTACATCGGTCGGCTTTCTAAATAATTTAGAGAACTTGTGACCTGGAGCTTTCATGGAGTTGATGTAACTGTTCTGGAAATCTCTTGACTTGAGCTTGAGACTCACTTTCCTACAGCTGCAGTATGTCCACCGTCAACAGCAGTCTGTACCCAGAAAGCAGGAGGGGAAATGGGGGGTGAAAAAAAAGACATACTCAAATTCTTTCCTGGGCTGCAGTTCTATAGATTCGCCACCAGGTGTCCGTCTTCACACAAGCAGTCTTTGCTTGTGTGATGCACTGCTTGACTGCAAGATTATTTTTAAAACTAAAGCCAATTTACTAGATGTTGGTACAAGTGGGTATACATGTGCACATATAAAACAAGGTCTCAGAGCCAAACTAAATAATTCACAATTCTTCATCTAAGTAGGAGTAATCAATCGGATCTTGTGTTTATCTTCTGATATTGTTTGGGAGAACTAATTAAAGTAGTTGAGTGGCCAGTGGATTTGCTAAATGGTGCAAAAAAGAAAAAGAAAAGAAATAATTTTTCCTCTTCCAAAATTTCATCTGGTGTTTGTAAAATTCAATGATCTTAGCATGCAGACAGGTTTATGTTCCCAGGAACATTTCTTTTGGTAAAAAATAGACAAAATTCTATTCTGAGCTGACTTCCTACTCTGCTGCTGCTGCTGCTAAGTCGCTTTAGTCGTGTCCGACTCTGTGCGACCCCATAGACGGCAGTCCACCAGGCTCCCTTGTCCCTGGGATTCTCCAGGCAAGAACACTGGAGTGGGTTGCCGTTTCCTTCTCCAATGCATGAAAGTGAAAAGTGAAAGTGAAGTCACTCAGTCGTGTCTGACTCTTTGCGACCCCATGGACTACAGCCTACCAGGCTCCTCCGTCCATGGGATTTTCCAGGCAAGGGTACTGGAGTGGGGTGCCATTGCCTTCTCCGGACTTCCTACTCTAGTGAAATGGAATGATTCAGTTTTGTGTTAGCAGAATTTCAAGTTCAATCCTTGGCCCTGACGTGACTGAAAAATCCCTTTCCTTGGAAGTGCAAGAATTAGATTTGATTTCTTTCATCCCAGAATTAGGAGTAACATTGTAATAGTTACCTAATTGGGTAACTCTAGTGGAGTCTCAAATTGCATAACGATGCCCTTGAGTCCATGCAATGGAAGAAATGCTGCTCTTGCAGTCACCTGATTGAGCAGTTTCATGGTGACCTCTTTATATCTCCCCCTTGTTTATTTCTTTCATCAGTACCTGAGAAGATAGTCACCATCCATTTAGGAATCTCCCCCTTTCATTCTTGCTGGCCAAAACATGGGTGTTTCTAAAAACCGGAGAAGTCCTTGTTTATGCTTTAATTAAATTGTTCACTAACATAACTAAAACAATCAACTAGTCCAGGAGATGTACTTTATGAGAAAGAGCTACACTATCCTATGCAAGCACTTCCGTGGGCTCTTGGGAAGCAGAGGAAATAAACAGATTGTATATCAAAGCACAGTGTTGAACCTGAAGACTTCCTTTCCTGTCATCATTATTAATTTTTGTTTGGTTTTGCTTATTTTTAAATTTTTGGTTTTGTTTGCTTATTATTTTTGATACCTTTAGCACATTAAAGTCAGTGTACCCAACAACTATATCCATGAAAGGATTTGCAGCAGGAGCAAAACAAGCCCTCAGCACTGTGCTTTCATCAATACTGGCCTGTCATTCCTACTCCTTCAAATATTTTTGGATATATTTACTAAAGCTCAGTTTCCTCCCAAAGTTTGTGGTTAGTAACATTATTTCTTATGTCATTGGTTTACTAATTTGACCAATGTTTATTTACCACTTACTGTGAACTTCATACTGTGGATAAAATAAAAATGACTAGGAACCAATCCACTCAAAAAATGACTACACCAGTGAACAGAATTTTCCAATTTATTTTCTAAATGTGCTTCTGGATCCTGTTGAATAAAGTGGAAATATTTAATGCTGCTGCTATTTGTGATATAAACCACATATCTGTTTTTTTGTCATGTAATACTTTTTAATAGGTGATTTTAATGTTTAGTGAATATTTTTATTCAAATATGTGAAGTATTGAGTCAACTATAACAGTGGAAGTAGAACACAGTGAGGTTCATGTTTATATAAAAGTATCAAGCAAATGATCTTGCCCATATTATTTGTACTAATGGATGCTAACAGAAAGGCAAGGATTGTTATACCCATTCTATAAAAGGGAAAAGAGAAATTCACTTTGTAAAACTATTTTTGCTTGGCTTTAGTTGTCTGAATATAATTATTTTACTTTTATTATTAAACGTAAGACATTACATCTGTTTCCAAAATGTTCTGGAATGGAAGAATTAACAGGAAACAAGTTCTGCAACTGAAACCCCTTTCCCTCCGAGCATAGCATCCATGGTGATGAATGAACGTTAGAGGAAGAAATAAAAAGCAGCACAAAACTGGAAGGAAACCTCTATATGCTTAGGTGAACCTTGGCTAGAATGAAATGGAGAGGATCCATCTCTGTTTCCTCTGAAAACCATCCTTAAAAATCCCAGAGTACATGTTACAGCCATAGTTGAAAGACCACGTGAATGTGTTGCTTTTTTTTTTTTTCCTACTAGGCAAGAAAACACAGTGGAGAGAAATTTACATTTTTTTGAGGGCTTCAAATCTGGGCCAGTTACTCTGATTTGAAAAGGAAGTTTTGTAAAACTGAAAAGAAGCAGGAAGAGCCCCTGTAAAGTCTGTACAGGGTCAAGGAAATTTAGTTTCATCTACTTGCTGAGCTTTGGCTAATTTGCCAACTCTAAGCTTTTACATTCATCTTGCTGTTTTCCATTTAAGGAGGTCATTCCTGAATTCAATCAATTAATGCTTATTGAATGTCAGCCAGCACTTAATAATGGGCAGGTAAATGAATGGACGTGGGTCTAGCCTTCAAGCTGTTCTCTGTTTAATGAGATCCCTCAACTCACCAAAATTATCATACTATGGATTTACAGTGATAGGAACTCAACTCCAGTAGCTCAGAGGGTTGATTCTATCACACACTAGGGAGTATTTGAGCTTGGCCTTAGAATATAATGAACTTATGGTCAGCCATGAGGTAGGGGAAGGTATTTTAGGGAAAAATGAAGAATACAATGAAAATATAGACAACATGGAATTATATTCTTGGGAAGGAAGCATAGAATAGCGTGGGTGAAACATTTGTACATGGGACAGAAGTAGTAAGAAATTAAGACAGAAAAAGTAAATTGAAGAAAATATTATGGTAGTTCTTGATATCATGAAAAGGAGCATAGAAGTTATTATGTAATAGCTACATTCAGAAAATGCTTTACAGTTTAAAAAATAGTGAACCATGACTTTATCACTTAGGACTCTTTAGGATATAAGCAACAGAACATGCAGCACGGATGGCTCGAAAAGAGAATTTTTTGGATTGCATAAATGAAAAAGCTCACAGGTTGAATTCAGTGACAAAATGACATCACCAGCATTCATCTTGGTATGGGTCTGAGGTTGGCTCTGTTCTCAGACTCCTGGTGACAGTGCCTTCCCTTGCTCTGTTGCCATGACCACAAAGGGACATCATCAAACACCCAGCTAGAAAAGCCTGTCTACTGAGAGCTAAATGGCCCAGAAGGCACTGAGTCCCGCATTCAGTCACACACCGAGTCCTGGAGCAAGCAGTGTGGTCAGGGTAAGGGGATGGACTACTGGTCTTTTAGCTGAAGACAGACACTTCATCCCTGTCACCTGGCTCTGTCAGAAGCCCTGATGCCCTCCAAACACTGTGGCCAAAAGAAAGAGGAATCCTTGTTGAGCCCCCAGACAAATGACTAAAGTCAGTCCTTGAGGAGTGAAGGGACTTGCCAGAAAGTTCTCTCCCTGCTGGCCCGCCCTAGCGGAGCCTTTGCATTCCCTGTCCCCCGCTGTTGTATGCTACCATTTCCGGATAGCACTAGGCACTGACCACCAGATATCTGGCAAGGGAGTGACACTGCCAGGCCCACTTTCATGAAGTAGATCTGTGGCAGCTTGGAAGACAGACTGAAGGTGAGGGAAACAAGAGGTGGGATGAGAGATCAGGAAGACTTCCTCCTCTGAAGGAGGGCAGGGAGAAGGTAAGCAAGAAAGGTGCATCCATAGTATCAATCTCATTAAGTGATCTTCAGTTCAGTTCAGTCGCTCAGTCGTGTCTGACTCTTTGCGACCCATGAATCACAGCACGCCAGGCCTCCCTGTCCATCACCAACTCCCAGAGTTCACTCAGACTCATGTCCATCAAGTCGGTGATGCCATCCAGCGATCTCATCCTCTGTCGTCCCCTTCTCCTCCTGCCCCAAATCCCTCCCAGCATCAGAGTCTTTTCCAATGAGTCAACTCTTTGCATGAGGCGGTCAAAGTACTGGAGTTTCAGCTTTAGCATCATTCCTTCCAAAGAATACCCAGGGCTGATCTCCTTTAGAATGGACTGGTTGGATCTCCTTGCAGTCCAACGGATTCTCAAGTGATCTTAGATGGATTTAATGAGGAGGGAGAGGAAAACATACTTTATGCTCCTTGTCACCCTGAAAATTGTGTTAGCAATGAGTTTCCTGATAATTTTATATTTCCTTAATCCCTTTCATATGGGCTAGTCATTGATGTAACACTTCAGTCATCTAATAATTTGTCAGAGAATGTGTCTGACTCTCTGCCAAGTAGAGGATGAAAACTCAAAAGGCAGAGACCCATTCTTCCTGCCAGAAACTGCCCACCAGAAATTCTGGGATGAGGATGCCATGAGCAAGGCAGGGACACAGGAAATGGACTGGAGTAGAAAGAAGGAGAGATAAGCAGGATGGACAGAGTAAATGCTGTGATTCTGACCCCATCCCCTCTTTAAGATTAAGGCAGCTACCATTCCTTCAGTAATGGGAGAGATTCTGCTGACAGCTCTCAGCTTTATCTCCAAGAATTGTCCTCAACTGAAGAGAGTCACCCACTCAAGAGCAGATCCCCTGGAAGTAACAGCAGTTAACGGTGTGTGTGTGTGTGCTAAATCACTTCAGCCGTGCCTGACTCTTTGCAGCTTTATAGATGGTAGCCCATTAGGTTCCTCTGTCCATGGGATTCTCTGGGCAAGAATACTGGAGTGGGTTGCCATTTTCTCCTCCAGGGGATTTTCCGGACCTGAGGATGGAACCCACGTCTCTTACATCTGCATTGGCAGGTGGGTTCTTTACCACTAGCACCAACTAGGAACCAGTCAATGGTGGGATATAAATTCTCAGACCCCTCCCTCAAGTCAGGGGAACTCTGAAGGGCCATCCAGCTTCAAACCTGCTAGTAGGACCAGCTGGGGCCTCTGCTGTAACTGCATCACCCTTCAGCCCACCTCCTCTACCATACATTCTTCACTCTCCTATGGGTTTTTGTCCAGTGTCCCCAGTAGACTTTCTGGACACACACCTTCTCAAAGACAGTGGACTAGGAGTGTTCAGTTGAGATGCCAACAGGAAGTCTGTGCAGATGTCAGGCAGGCAGGAGTTATTCAGATCTGGAGCTCAAGTTGCAGCTGAGGATACAAACTTGTGAGTCACCAACAGATGGGTAACGGTGAAGCTTAGAACTAGATGGACTCATACCCGGGAAGAAGGGGATTAAACGTACAAGAAGGAAGTGCTGTCTCCTCTAATCGAACTTTAAGCACAATTCCTTTTCACCCTTACTTCAAATATTCAAGTGCTATTTCTGAAGCATTTTTATTCTGAATAAAATTAACTGCTGACAGTAATACAGGTATTTTCTGTTTTATGATTATTGGAAACTATATCATATGTGCAAATGAATATTTGTGTAGGTTAAAAATGGTGATGAAATGAAATGAATTTCCTTCTAGTATGAAAGATGAAGCATTACCAAGAACTCTGAATTTCCTATGTACCTTTCCTATTACTTCCTCTCTCCATATGTCTCAAAGTTTCTTCCAGGGCTAATGCTTAGCTAGTGCACATTGAGATTACCATACCTGAACTAGTTACACATCATTAATAGAACCACTGCCTTGGGATTCCCCAGCCACGCAAGTGCCTTTCCTGGAACCCTCTGGACAACTCCATCACCCAGCATCTTAAACGAGTGCTCCCAGTGTAGCAGGAAGCAGAATCCATTCTGCCTGGTCACTATCTATGATACACCAGGGGCTGCAATGTATAAACAGATAATTCTTTTGGGAATTACTGTTTTGAATGTGGGGTTCATGATTCTTCTGATTTTTTTTGAGGGCAAAAGTCCTTAAACAATATAATTTATTATATGTGTTTAGTTTTATATAAAACATGCTCATACCATATATATTTTTTTCCTAAACTTGCTTTTCTTTCACTCAGTGTCATGCTTGTGGGACCCATCCCTGTTAATGCTTGTGATATATTCTTTCATTTTCACAGGTGTATAAAATTCCACTTTAATTTTTTTCCATGTTGAAACTAATTTTTCAGCATCAATTTTTAATCATCAGGTGCTATGTCACTTTTATCTAACATCAAGTTGGTACCTATTTGTGCATCTATATCACAGACATCTGTCATGGTCATCGCTCTTTCTAATGCTGTTTCAGTATAACTCAGCATCTCTAGTGTATGAAGTGAAGAGAAGTGAAGTCTCTCAGTCGTGTCTGACTCTTTGCGACCCCATGGACTGTAGCATACTACACTCCTCTGTCCGTGGGATTTTCCAGGCAAGAGTACTGGAGTGGGTTGCCATTTCCTTCTCCAGAGGCTCTTCCTGACCCAGGGATCGAACCCAGGTCTCCAACACTGTAAGCAGATGCTTTACCATCTGAGCCACCAGGTCTAAATATCTGATTGAGAAAATCTTCCTTCTTTGCCTTCTGCAAGAGCCTTTTGACCATTTTGGGCCCTTTATTTTTCATATACATTTTAGGATCAGGTTTTCAAGTTCTAGTAAAAAAAAATACTCTGATTTTGATAAGACTAGTATTAAATCAATCAATTAAATGTGTGGAGAAAAGACATAGTTATAATATTCAGTTCATTTCAGTCACTCAGTCGTGTCCAACTCTTTGCGACCCCATGAATAGCAGCATGCCAGGCCTCCCTGTCCATCTCCAACTCCTGGAGTTCACCCAAACTCACGTCCATCGAGTCAGTGATGCCATCCAGCCATCTCATCCTCTGTTGTCCCCTTCTCCTCCTGCCCTCAATCCCTCCCAGCATCAGAGTCTTTTCCAATGAGTCAACTCGTCTCATGAGTTGGCCAAAGTACTGGAGTTTCAGCTTTAGGATCATTCCTTCCAAAGAACACCCAGGACTGATCTCCTTTAGAATGGACTTGTTGGATCTCCTTGCAGTCCAAGGGACTCTCAAGAGTCTTCTCCAAACCACAGTTCAAAAGCATCAATTCTTCAGTGCTCAGCTTTCTTCACAGTCCAACTGTCACATCCATACATGACCACTGGAAAAACCATAGCCTTTACTAAACGGACCTTTGTTGGCAAAGTAATGTCTCTGCTTTTGATTATGCTATTTAAGTTGGTCATAACTTTCCTTCCAAGGAGTAAGCGTCTTTTAATTTCATGGCTGCAGTGATTTTGGAGCCCAAAAAAATAAAGTCTGACACTGTTTCCACTGTTTCCCCATCTATTTCCCATGAAGTGATGGGACCAGATGCCATGATCTTCGTTTTCTGAATGTTGAGCTTTAAGTCAACGTTTTCACTCTCCTCTTTCACTTTCATCAAGAGGCTTTTGAGTTCCTCTTCACTTTCTGCCATAAGGGTGGTGCCATCTGCATATCTGAGGTTATTGATATTTCTCCCCCAGCAATCTTGATTCCAGCTTGTGCTTCTTCCACCCCAGCATTTCTCATGATGTACTCTGCATACGAGTTAAATAAGCTGGGTGACAATATACAGCCTTGACATACTCCTTTTCCTATTTGGAACCAGTCTGTTGTTCCATATCCAGTTCTAACTGTTGCTTCCTGACCTGCGTATAGGTTTCTCAAGAGGCAAGTCAGGTGGTCTGGTATTCCCATCTCTTTCAGAATTTCCCACAGTTTATTGTGATCCACACAGTCAAAGGCTTTGGCATAGTCAAAAAGGCAGAAATAGATGTTTCTCTGGAATGCTCTTGCTTTTTCCATGATCCAGCGGATGTTGGCAATTTGGTCTCTGGTTCCTCTGCCTTTTCTAAAACCAGCTTGAACAACTGGAAGTTCACAGTTAATGTATTGCTGAGGCCTGCCTTGGAGAATTTTGAGCATTACTTTACTAGCGTGTGAGATGAGGGCAATTGTGTGGTAGTTTGAGCATTCTTTGGCATTGCCTTTCTTTGGGATTGGAATGAAAACTGACCTTTTCCAGTCCTGTGGCCACTGCTGAGTTTTCCAAATTTGCTGGCATATTGAGTGCAGCACTTTCACAGCATCCTCTTTCAGGATTTGAAATAGCTCCACTGGAATTCCATCACTTCCACTAGCTTTGTTCGTAGTGATTCTTTCTAAGGCCCACTTGATTTCACATTCCAGGATGTCTGGCTCTAGGTGAGTGATCACACCATCATGATTATCTGGGTCGTGAAGATCTTTTTTATACAGTTCTTCTGTGTATTCTTGCCACCTCTTCTTAATATCTTCTGCTTCTGTTTGGTCTATACAATTTCTGTCCTTTATCGAGCCCATCTTTGCATGAAATGTTCCCTTGGTATCTCTAATTTTCTTGAAGAGATCTCTAGTCTTTCCCATTCTGTTGTTTTCCTCTATTTCTTTGCATTGATCACTGAGGAAGGCTTTCTTCTTATCTCTTCTTGCTATTCTTTGAAACTCTGCATTCAGATGCTTATATCTTTCATCTTCTCCTTTGCTTTTCTCTTCTCTTCTTTTCACAGCTATTTGTAAGGCCCCCCCAGACAGCTATTTTGCTTTTTTGCATTTCTTTTCCATCGGGATGGTCTTGATCCCTGTCTCCTGTACAATGTCACAAATCTCAGTCCATAGTTCATCAGGCACTCTGCCTATCAGATCTAGTCCCTTAAATCTATTTCTTAGTTCCACTGTATAATCATAAGGGATTTGATTTAAGTCATACTTGGATGGTCTAGTGATTTTCCCTACTTTCTTCAATTTAAGTCTGAATTTGGCAATAAGTAGTTCATGATCTGAGCCACAGTCAGCTCCCAGTCTTGTTTTTGCTGACTGTATAGAGTTTCTCCATCTTTGGCTGCAAAAAATATAATCAATCCGATTTTGGTGTTGACCATCTGGTGATGTTCATGTGTAGAGTCTTCTCTTGTGTTGTTGGAAGAGGGTGTTTTTGCATTCCAGTCCCCTATAATGAAAAGGACATCTTTTTTGGGGGGTGTTAGTTGGTCTTCATAGAACCATTCAACTTCAGCTTCTTCAGCATTACTGGTTGGGGAATAGACTTGGATTACTGCAATATTGAATGGTTTGCCTTGGAAATGAACAGAGATCATTCTGTCATTTTTGAGATGGCATCCATGTACTGCATTTCAGACTCTTTTGTTGACCATAATGGCTACTCCATTTCTCCTAAGGGATTCCTGCCCACAGTAGTAGATATAATGGTCATCCGAGTTAAATTCACCCATTCCAGTCCATTTTAGTTTGCTGATTCCTAGAATGTCAACGTTCACTCTTGCCATCTCCTGTTTGACCACTTCCAATTTGCCTTGATTCATGGACCTAACATTCCAGGTTCCTATGCAATATTTCTCTTTACAGCATCAGATCTTGGTTCTATCACCAGTCACATCCACAGCTGGGTATTGTTTTGCTTTGTCTCCATCCCTTCATACTTTCTGGAGTTATTTCTCCACTGATCTCCAGTAACATATTAGGCACCTACTGACCTGGGGAGTTCCTCTTTCAGTACCCTATCATTTTGCCTTCTTATACTGTTCATGGGGTTCTCAAGGCAAGAATACTGAAGTGGTTTGCCATTCCCTTCTCCAGTGGACCACATTCTGTCAGACCTCTCCACCATGACTTGCCCGTCTTGGGTGGCCCCACATGGCATGGCTTAGTGTCATTGAATTAGACAAGGCTGTGGTTTGTGTAATTAGATTGACTAGTTTTCTGTGATTATGGTTTCAGTGTGTCTGCCCTCTGATGCCCTCTCGCAACACTTACCTTCTTACTTGGGTTTCTCTTAACTTGGACATGGGGTATCTCTTCACGGCTGCTCCAGCAAAGCACAGCTGCTGCTCCTTACCTTGGACAAGGGGTATCTCCTCACTGCCACCCCTCCTGACCTTGAACGTGGAGTAGCTCCTCTCGGCCCTCCTGCACCGACATTATAATATTAAGTATTATTATTATAATATTAAGTATTGTTAATCATGGATGTCTATATTTTAATTCAATTGGGTATTTAAAGCTATCCAATAAATATTTATAAAGGTCTTACACATATTTTACTTTTATCCATGAGTATTTTATATGTTCAATTGATGTTATAAATAATGTCTCAACACTGCATTTTCTAATTGTATCTGGTATATATAGAAAACTTGTATAACTTTCTTACAAGTCTAAAAGTAAGTGTCTGCAGATTCTTCTGGGATTTCTATGTAGAATATGATGCCATCTGAAAATAATATTTTTTATTCCCTTCCAACAGTTACATCTATTTTTATTTGAGTCATTATATTGGATAGAACCTCTAAGTTAATGTTGGATAGAATTTGTGAGAGTGGGAAGACATGTCCTATTACTAATTTTAAAGAGAATGCCTTAAGTGTCTTACTATTTGTATAGTGATTTCTTTAATATTTTGTAAGTGCATCTTTTTCAGGTTGCAAAAGCACTCCTTACTCTTGGTTTACTAAGGAATTTTTAAATATAAAGAATTGGTGTTGAATATTATTGTGTGTTCTTTCTGTATACATTGAAGCAATCATATGATATTTTTGTTTGCTTGATTTGTTCATGTGGTGAACCACATAATAGATTTTCTAACATTGAACCGATCTTGCATTTCTGCCACGTATTCAAATTAGTGGTCAAGTATTTGTTTTATGAAATAAAGGATTCTGTTTGCTAATATTTTCCTTAGTGTTTTGCACCTGTGTTATAATTAGAGCTTGTCTGATTCCCTTGTCAAGATGTCCTTATCATTGGTTAGTTATGCAGGTTATAAAAACCTCATAAAATTAGTTGGGAGTAAGTTGTCTCCATTTTTCTATTCTTTGAAATATTTAGTTTAGTATAAGAACTGAGTTTTGTATTTCTTAGAAATTTGAATCACTCATCTCTAAAATCACTTTGTGCCTCATGTCTTCTTGAATTAGTTTTTAAAATTTACAGTTTTTCAAGAATATGTCAATTTCATGTAGATTTTAAAATATATTGGCATGAACTTTTCACAATATTTTACTTGAAAAAAATCTCTGCAGTTATGTCTTTTCATTTGTCACATTGTTTATTAAGATCTCTTCCTTTTTTTCCCAATCTATCTTGCCATTGTTCAAATATTTTCAAGGCAGATTCATGTTGATGTATGGCAAAAACCAAAACAATATTGTAAAGTAATTAACCTCCAATTAAAATAAATAAATTTATATTGAAAAAAAGAATCAGTTTTCCCTATGCTTATCCTTTCTTCTTTAATGGCTTTCAATTTCAATGATTGCTATTCTTACTTTTATTATTTCCTTCTTCTATTTGAATAAGGTTTATTATATTGACCTTTTTCTAACTTGAAAAGTTGGGTATTTAGCTAATTAAGTTTGGGACTTTCTTCTTTCATAGCATAAACATTTAAGCTTTTATACTTTCTTAAACAATTGTTTCAGTTAAATTCCATAAATTTTAAAATGTGGTATTTTCATAATTATTCTGTTCCAAGCACTTTCTAATATCCACTATAAGAATTTTGTGAATTTTTATAAATTTTAATATTATTTCCAAACTTACAGATTTTTTCAAAGTAAAATGCTTATTTTAAATAATTTTAAATTTACAAGAAAGTTTCAAAGATTATAGTACAGAGAATTCAAAGAGTTTCCATATATCCTGCACCCAAGTTCCTCTATCATTAACATTTTATGTTACCATGGCACATTTGTCAAAACTGAGGAACCAATAAATAAGTATAAAGTTTATGCATTATTCACATTTCCTTAGTTTCTGCCTATTTTTTTCTGTTCCAGAATCCCATCCTGGACATCACATTAAATTCAGTTTTCATCTTTCTTTAAACTCCTCTACATTGTGACCATTGTTAGACTTTCCTTGTTTCTTGATGACTTTGACAGTTTTGAAGAGTTAGGGTCAAGTCTTTTATAGAATGCTCTTCAATTTGGACTTGTCTGACTTTTTTTCATGGTTAGGCTGGAGTTATGAGTTTTTGTGAGGAGGTAAAGTACCATTTTCATCACATCATATCAAAATACATGCTACTGACATGACTTATTATTAATGATGTTTACCTTGATCACCTGCTTAAAATAATAGTTGTCAGATTTCTCCACTGTGAGGTTATATTTTGCCCTGTTCCATACTGTGCTCTTTAGAAGGAAATCACCCCACGCCATCTACCTTTACAGAGTGAGGAGTTATGTTTCATTGCATTGCAGGATCGGGGGAGGGGGAGTATCTACATTATTTTTCTTCTGAAAAGCAGATGATCTTTTTTCCCCTATTT
The DNA here is from genome assembly GCF_055505025.1 of Bos grunniens. Classification (NCBI taxonomy): domain Eukaryota; kingdom Metazoa; phylum Chordata; class Mammalia; order Artiodactyla; family Bovidae; genus Bos; species Bos grunniens. The sequence goes on from NC_141180.1 coordinate 56,214,711, forward strand.
GCTGCTGCTGCTGCTAAGTCACTTCAGTCGTGTCCGACTCTGTGTGACCCCACAGATGGCAGCCACCAGGCTCCCCCGTCCCTGGGATTCTCCAGGCAAGAACACTGGAGTGGGTTGCCATTTCCTTCTCCAATGCAGGAAAGTGAAAAGTGAAAGTGAAGTTGCTGAGTCGTGTCCGACTCTTAGCGACCCCATGGACTGCAGCCTACCAGGCTCCTCCATCCAAGGGATTTTCTAGGCAAAGTACTGGAGTGGGGTGCCAGTTCCTTCTCCAATGCATGCATGCATGCTAAGTCACCTCAGTCGTGTCCGACTCTGTGCAACCCTATGGATAGCAGCCCACCAGGCTCCTCCATCCACAGGATTCTCCAGGCAAGTAAATTGGTGTGGGCTGCCATTTCCTTCTCCCTAAACCCCATGAATTAGATTCAAATACACATTTTTTAAGTACAATTTGTATTGCATTTAAAACTTTTTCTTGTTAATATTGTTCTAAATTATATCTGCTCCCCATGCTGCTAGAAATGGAACTCCTGCCCTAGATTTTTAGTTTCCCAGAGAACTCCTTAAAATTTCTACAGGCTAGAATTTCACAGTTCCTACCTGTCACATAACCGTGCCATATCCATGTTAATTCTCTCTCTTTAACTAAAGTCTCTTGGCAACTTTTAAAAGTTGCCTTTGCTGCAGAACTAACGGAAGTTTTCCAGAGCCTCGTTTTCTTTGTTTCATTTAAAATGGTAATTGTTTTTTCTCTCGTTTGTCACGAAAGTAATATCCCTTCTAAAGAATGAAGCTCTTCTACCAAGTCTTCTTCATCCAAAAAGTGGATTTTTGACAACTGTTCGATTATAGTAGTGCCATAGAACAGTCTGTCGTGTGAAACACTAATTCCATTTAAGATCTGTGTTTTGTGTTAGAAAAGCATCAAAGCAAACCCCCACATTCTAGAAAGGCATGAGACATCTGAACATTATCTGTAGCAGGCACATCTGGTACCTAAAAAAGCATGGAGAACTCAGAATATACCTGTAGCCATTACACATATGATATATAAGTCCAGAGTATGTACACACTGATGGAGAAATATCTCTGGTATGAGACTCTGCTCGTGAAATATGGAACTTATTACTGGGTTTTCAGTTATTAACGAGTTAACCAAAGGGTCTTGTGACTCAGCTGCACAAAAGCAGGTTTATTCTTGGCTGCACACGATCTGTCAACATATCCATTCTGAGTCTAATGTCCTCCAAACCTGGACTTTCAGCCAAGTTTTCCCGGGGCTCTTAGACTTAGAAAGTCTTACGGTTAACACCTTCCTGCTAAGTATGACCCTAAGCAAAAAATGACAGAGTTCGGCTCACTACAGTGTCAAGGGAGAAGGAATGTCCGAGACGGAGTGGCTATCCCAAGACAGGGGACAGCTGTAAACATACTCCTCTCTGTCCGGTGGAGAGGAGGGTGGCCTTATTGGCTTTGATTATAGGAGCCGAAGCTGGGGATCCAAGCCAAGTTCCACTGACATATAGGAAGCACACCTTGTGTTGCTTTTATGAGAAATTGTGGGTATTAATATCATAAATCTCAGTGATTGCTGAGACGGGCCTGCATATTGGGGCCCCATTGTTAGTCCGTACACGGCTCAGACCTTGCTCTAACACCAAGCTCCTTTCAAATTATTTTGGCAGGTGTGTAGGCTGTTCAGCAGTAATTAGGAAGAAGAATGAAGGAAGCAGAGGCTCCCCCTTCCTTATATAGTTTAGTGGGCTGCTGCACACTCTGTGCTGCAAACCAGCTCTGGAGGGCCAATGCTGGCATCTGGCCTGGGAGTAGTATGAACACAGAAAGTGATAAAGGACTTCAGGATAGTCATATCTCCCCATCAGAGCTGACCTGAAACATGATTTATCCTTACATGTTCCTCTATACTCATACTAATTGTATATATTCACATTTTCTGAAACAGCCATGATTGAAAAGAGCCTATCACGTTGTTCCTGAAAGAACATTTAATTCTTTTCATTCTTCTATGCAAGTGCTAAGTCGCTTCAGTTGTGTCTGACTCTTTGTGACACTTTGGACTGTAGCTCCACCAGGCTCCTCTGTCCATGGGATTCTCCAGGCAAGAACACTGGAGTGGGTTGCCATGCCCTCCTCCAGGGGACCTTCCCAGCCCAGGGATCGAACCTGGGTCTCTTGTGTCTCCCGCACTGGCAGGAGGTTCTTTACCACTAGTGCCACCTGGGAAGCCCCCTTTTTTTTTATTGGTGTATAACTGCTGTACAATGTTGTGTTAATTTCTGCTGTACAACAAAGTGCACCAGTCAGTCAGTTCAGTCACTCAGTCATGTCTGATTCTTTGCAACCCCAGGGTTGCAAAGTGTATCAACTATACTTATATCCCCTCCCCCTTGAGCCTCCCATCCCACCCTGCTCACTGCAGAGCACCAAGCTAAGCTCCCTGAACTATACAGCAACTTCCCACTAGCTATCGTTTTTACACCTGGTAGAGAATGGCACCCCACTCTAGTACCCTTGCCTGGAAAATCCCAAGGAGCCTGGTGGGCTGTAGTCCATGGGGTCGCTAGAGTCAGACACGACTGAGCGACTTCACTTTCACTTTTCACTTTCCTGCATTGGAGAAGGAAATGGCAACCCACTCCAGTGTTCTTGCCTGGAGAATCCCAGGGATGGGGGAGCCTGGTGGGCTGCCGTCTATGGGGTCGCACAGAGTTGGACACGACTGAAGTGACTTAGCAGCAGCAGCAGAGAACATTTGGGCTTCCCTGGTGGTTCAGTGGTAAAGAATCCACCTGCCAATGCAGGAGATGCAGGTTCAATCCCTAATCCAGGAAGATCCCCTGGAGAAGGAGATAATCTGCTCCAATAGTCTTGCCAAGGAAATCCCATGGACAGAGGAACCTGTCAGGCTACAGTCCATTGGGTGGCAAAGAACTAGACACTACTGATCGACTTAACAATAACATTTATTCTTATGAGACAGCTCATCCCAAATCCAGGTTTGGAAATTTCTCAGAACATCCTCACTGTGCTATGACCTCAACAAATAATCTGTACTGGAATCTGTCCCCATTCAAGTAAAAATGAATTGACAAAGCCAGTCCCAGTGTATATACATTCTAATGCTCCAGTACCAGAGTTCTCTTCCTTCCGAAATGACTTCCAAGACACCATCCAGGTTTGTGAGCCTACCATTTAAATCAAGTGGGAAAACAAGAGATGAACCTCTCAAGCACCTTTCATGAATTTGCTGTTTGCTCACCCAGGACTCTCTTCTCCACTGGGCAGGACCCTCCTAGGCTGGACCAGTTCACCGGGCTGGAAGGATAGCATCTCAGGCGTGACAAATGCTCCAGACTATTCTCTCACTGCTCCCTGTGCTTTCCAGTCTTCAGACCCCATGGGTGCTGATTTCCGATTTACCCCCAAATTAGAATTCACACACACTTGATGGTTTTCCCACTTCTAACGTAGCACTGAATCCTGCCTTTGTGTCTGGAATACCACCAACTCACAGTTTACATGTGGGATGTCAGACATGTTTTCCCCGCCACGATTACACCAGGACTGGACTTGCTCTCAGGAGGGACGAGCGATCTAAGGTGCTGCGTTCAGGTTGCTGTCTCCCCTGGAGGTGAGGGTTCGAATCCCACTCCTGACAAGCCAGTCTTTGGGCTTCCCTGATAGCTCAGTTGGTAAAGAATCTGCCTGCAATGCAGGAGACCCCGATTCAATTCCTGGGTCAGGAAGATCCGCTGGAGAAGGGATAGGCTACCCATTCCGGTATTCTTGGGCTTCCCTTGTGGCTCAGCTGGTAAAAAGAGTCCGCCCGCAATTTGGGAGACCCGGGTTCAATTCCTGGGTTGGGAATACCCTGGAGAAGGGAAAGACTACCCACTCCGGTATTCTGGCCTGGAGAATTCCATGGACTGTATAGCCCAAGGGATCGCAAAGAGTCAACTGAGCGACTTTCACTTTCACTAGACTTTCACTAGAGGGTCCAGCACCTCAGGAAAGAGATACAATTGCAGAAGCATCCGCTGAGAAGGTTTCAGTTCAGTTCAGTTCAGTCGCTCAGTCGTGTCCAACTCTTTGCGACCCCATGAATCGCAGCACACCAGGCCTCCCTGTCCACCACCAACTCCCGGAGTTCACTCAGACTCACGTCCGTCGAGTCAGTGATGCCATCCAGCCATCTCATCCTCTGTTGTCCCCTTCTCCTCCTGTCCCCAATCCCTCCCAGCATCAGAGTCTTTTCAAGTGAGTCAACTCGTCGCATGAGGTGGCCAAAGGACTGGAATTTCAGCTTTAGCATCATTCCTTCCAAAGAAATCCCAGGGCTGATCTCCTTCAGAATGGACTGGTTGGATCTCCTTGCAGTCCAAGGGACTCTCAAGAGTCTTCTCCAACACCACAGTTCAAAAGCATCAATTCTTCGGCGCTCAGCCTTCTTCACAGTCCAACTCTCACATCCACACATGACCACAGGAAAAACTATAGCCTTGATTAGACGGACCTTTGTTGGCAAAGTAATGTCTCTGCTTTTGAATATGCTATCTAGGTTAGTCATAACTTTCCTTCCAAGGAGTAAGTGTCTTTTAATTTCATGGCTGCAGTCACCATCTGCAGTGATTTTGGATCCCCAAAAAATAAAGTCAGGCACTGTTTCCACTGTTTCCCCGTCTATTTCCCATGAAGTGATGGGACCGGATGCCATGATCTTCATTTTCTGAATGTTGAGCTTGAAGCCAACTTTTTCACTCTCCTCTTTCACTTTCATCAAGAGGCTTTTGAGTTCCTCTTCACTTTCTGCCATAAGGGTGGTGTCATCTGCATATCTGAGGTTATTGATATTTCTCCCGGCAATCTTGATTCCAGCTTGTGTTTCTTCCACCCCAGTATGTCCCATGATGTACTCTGCATACAAGTTAAATAAGCAGGGTGACAATATACAGCCTTGATGAACTCCTTTTCCTATTTAGAACCAGTCTGTTGTTCCATATCCAGTTCTAACTGTTGCTTCCTGACCTGCATACAGATTTCTCAAGAGGCAAGTCAAGTGGTCTGGTATTCCCATCTCTTTCAGGATTTCCCACAGTTTATTGTGATCCACACAGTCAAAGGCTTTGGCATAGTCAATAAAGCAGAAATAGATGTTTTTCTGGAACTCTCTTGCTTTATCGATGATCCAGTGAATGTTGGCAATTTGATCTCTGGTTCCTCTGCCTTTTCTAAAACCAGCTTGAACATCAGGAAGTTCACGGTTAATGTATTGCTGAGGCCTGGCTTGGAGAATTTTGAGCATTACTTACTAGCATGTGAGATGAGTGCAATTGTGTCAAAACCCGTTTCTGGCTTTCATTTTTCCTTTTTACTTGCACTTGAAATTATGAATAGAACTTCCTGCTGTGCTGTGCTGTGCTAAGTCGCTTCAGTCATGTCCAACTCTTTGCAATCCTATGGACTGTAGCCCTCCAGGCTCCTCTGTCCATGGGATTTTCCAGGCGAGAATACTGGTGTGGGTTGCCAGTGCCCTCCTCCAAGGGATCCTCCTCACCCAGGGATTGAACCCACGTCTCTTGTGTCTCTTGCATTGGCAAGCAGGTTCTTTACCACTAGCGCCACCCGAGAAGCCTGCTTCCTGCTGTGCTGTCTTACAAACCACTTTAGCAATAATTGCTTCTGTGAGAAGATATGATTTTTTTTAATTAAGCTAGGCTGTCTTCCAAACCGATTTAAAATTTTGCATTATCACCAAGAGTGCATAAGAATATTCATTTCCTCACATTCTCTCCAGCAGGTGTTATGATCCTTTATATCCTTTGCCAGTCTCTTGGGTTCAAAGAGAGAGTACATTGCTACTTGATTTTGTAATTATGTGGCTTCTACAGAATTTGAACATCTTTTCAGGTGTTTGGTAGCTGACTTGCATATGATTTTCAATGAGTTGCCTCTGTGTTTCTCATATCAAATTTTCTGGTAAGTTAAAAAGCTATTTAAAAATTATAATAATATTTCCTTTTGCTCATCCCCTATGTTACATTTTCCAAAAATAATTATTTGTTGACAATGTTTGTATTTTCCACATACATTGTTAATTAAAATTTTTTTAAGTTCTAATTAACATTTAAAATTATATATACATGTGTTGTTGTTCAGTCACCCAGTCATGTCTGACTCTCTGTGACTCCATCGACTGCAGCATGCCAGGCCTCCCTGTCCCTCACCATGTCCCGAAGTTTGTCCAAGTTCATGTCCATTTCTTCGGTGATGCCATCCAGTCATCTCATCCTCTGACATCCTCTTCTCCTTCTCCCCTTAATCTTTCCCAGCATCAGGGACTTTTCCAATGAGTCAGCTGTTTGCACCAGATGACCAAAATATTGGAGTTTCAGCCTTAGCATCAGTCCTTCCAACAAGTAGTCAGGGCTGATTCCCCTTAAAATTGACTTGATTTTATCTCCAAGGGACTCTCAGGAGTCTTCCCCAGCACCACAGTTCGAAGGCATCAGTTCGGCGCTCTGCCTTCTTTACGGTTCATACAGTTCTATACTTACGGAACTTATGGATCACAACCGTATGTGACCACTGGGAAGACCATAGCCTTGATTATACAGATCTTTGTCAGCAGAGTAATGTCTCTGCTTTTCAACACACTGTCTAGGCTGGCTCAGACAGTAAAGCGTCTGCCTACAATGTGGGAGACACAGGTTTGATCCCTGGGTTGGGAAGATCCCCTGGAGAAGGAAGTGGCAACCCACTCCAGTACTCGTGCCTGGAAAATCCCATGGAGAATCCTGGTAGGCTACAGTCTATGGGGTTGCAAAGAGTCAGACACAACTGAGCGACTTCACTTTCACTTTCACTTCCTGCCAAGAAGGAATTGTCTTCTAATTTCATGGCTGCTGTTGCCATCCACAGTAATTTTAGAGCCCAAAAAGAGGAAATTTTTCACTACTTCCATCTTCCCCCCTTCTATTTGCCATGAAGTAGTGGGGCCAGATGCCATGATCTTGGTTTTAAGCTGGCTCTTTCACTCTCCTCCTTCACCCTCATCAAGAGGCTCTTTAGTTCCTCTCTGCTTTCGGCCATTAGAGTGGTATCACCTGCATATCTGAGGTTGCTGATATTTCTCCCACCTATGTTGATTACAGCTTGTAACTCATCCAGCCTGGCATTTCTCATGCTATGCTCAGCATATAGATTAAACAAACAGGGTGATAGCAAATAGCCCTGTTGTTCTCCTTTCTCAACCTTAAACCAATCAGTTGTTCCATTCAGGGTTCTAACTGTTGCTTCTTGATCTGCATACAGGTATTCCCATTTCTTTATGTATATATGTATGTATATACAAAAGCATCTTTAGATTTTTAATTTCTAGTCTTATCTAAAAAGGCTTGTCTTACCTTTGGATGTACTTGGAGTATTCATTCTAGATTCTCAAATACACAATCCCACTTTTAAGGCTCTATTTCATGAAAATAAAAACCTTCAGACATAATATTTGCAGAGGGATATTATTTTAAAATGTTTTACCATGGAACAATAAAATATGCTGTCAACCAGAGAATGACTGAAAAAACCAAAGACAATTAACACCATTAAAAGAAGAAAGATTTTTAAAAAAGAAGAAAGAAAGAGAACTGTGAAAATTGTCTTTGAGAGATTTCCATGAAATATTTTTGAGTGAGAAAAGCAAGTTGTAGCAAAAGCAATTATGCATAATATGAAGATACACTTGTAAAAAAGAAATATTTGTAAAAAAAAGATACACTTGTATGTATGAATACTTACACTGAATATTTACATATCTATATCTGTATGAGCATAGAAAACTACAAAAGGCTATATGCTGAGTTGTTAATAGAGATGAGGGAATTCTCTGGTTGTCCAGTGGTTAAGACTTCACCTTCTAATCCAGGTGATGTGGGTTCAATCCCTGGTCAGGAAACTAAGGTCCCACATGCCTCAGGGCCAAAAAACCAAAACATAAAAGCAACATTGTAACAAATACAATGAAGACTTACAAAAATGGTCCACATCAAAATATCTTAAAAAAAAAAGAGATGAGAAGGATAATGAGAGGTAGGGAAAGAGAAGAGTGGAGGAAGATAGAATAATAAAATTGAGGAAGGCTGTTTTAAAGACAATGTACAAGAACAAAAATATCTGCCTTAAAAATCAAGTGACATTTTTAATCTTAATTTAAATGTCTTGCATCACTGTAAGGTTTGAAGGTGAAAGTGAAAGTCACTCAGTAGTGTCTGACTCTTTGTGAACCCATGGACTATAACAGTCCATCGGATATTCCGGGCCAGAATACTGGAATGGGTAGCCATTCCCTCTCCAAGGGATCTTCCCAACCCAGGGATCAAACTCAGGTCTCCCACATTGCAGGAGGATTCTTTAATAGCTGAGAAACAAGGGAAGCCCACGAATACTGGAGTATGCAGCCTATCCCTTCTCCAGTGGATCTTCCTTACCCAGGAATCAAACCAGGGTCTCAAACCAGGGTCTCCTGCATTGCAGCCAGATTCTTCACCAGCTGAACTACCAGGGAAGCCCTGTAAGGTTTACCTTTATGAATCTTCACCTTACGTTACAGAGGAGAGAAACCAGATTTTATATTAGATGAGGGTGTGATGGAATAGAAAACACTTGGGCTTAGCTTGGCTTCAGCTACTTGACAACTTGGCATTATGTCTCAAAACCCTGCATGGGTCTGATGATGGCAGGTCCTAAAAAAGCTCCAACTGTTCCTCATCTATGATCTAGCCCAGAGTTTCTCAATAGCATTGCTACTGACATTTTGTGTTGGATAATGAATTCCATGTTGTGAGGGACTGTGTGATGCAGAAGGCTTATCCGTATCTCTACCCCTATGTGCTAGAGGCCTGTAGCACCCAATAGTGACAACCAAAAATATCCCCAGACTTATTAAACGTTCCTTAGGGAAGTGAAATCATTCCATTTTGAACCACTAATCTCATCTGAATGATTATTATATCCTTTCCTGAAATTTGTTTTTCTGGTAACAAGAGGACACCTCTTAATGATTCCTTTGAAGATTGACCCCTTTGAATTATTTCAGTGCCCTTTATTTTGATTAAGTGTATGTCACCTTATTATTAGCTCAAGAGGGAGATATGATCTTGTTGTTTTCCTGCCAGTATTGCACAAACAAGTTAAGAGTGACTCATCCACTCTGGGTACAAGGAACCTCAGCCTTCAGGTGCTCTGGAAATGTTCATTATAAATCATAATTATCTGGATTGTTTGGAGCTACAATTATAGAGCTAGGGAACAATGACTTCAGATTTTTTGAAAATGAGGGAAGTTCCTTTCTACTTATTTGCTTTATTCCTATAGTAATCACACATACATAGGAACTGCATTATTCTTTATTGCACTCTTTTGTCTTAGAATTCCAGGCTTTTACACAACCGATAATCTAGGGCAAAGAAATCAATCAGGAATCTAAAACCTGTTAGGGTTTTGATGATTTTTGCTTTAAGGCTATCATTCTGACTTTATATGGTTCAGAAACCTCTGGAACTCTAAGCAGCCTAATTATTACAACCTAAGGGAAATTCTCCTCATATGTCACATAGAGATTAAGAATTTCAGGTCAGGAACACTTTGGTTTTGCCTCAGGCATAGCTGTCAATAGCTTTCTCAAATAGCCAAAAAGTACAGAAGGCTGTTGGGGAAGGAAACGGCAACCCATTTCAACATTCTTGACTGGGAAATTCCATGGACAGAGTAGCCTGACAGGCTACAGTCCATGAGATTGCAAAGCGTTGGACACAACTTAGTGACAAAAATAACACAGGGCATGGCAATCCACGCAAGTATTCTTGTCTGGAGAATCCTAGGGACAGAGGAACCTGGTGGGCTACAGTCCATAAGGTCGCAAAGATTCAGACATGACTGAAGCGACTTAGCACACACAGGCAATCTCACTAAAGGCTTTTAATGAAAACAAGTCTCAGATCACATTTTGCTACAAAATAAACAAGCTAATTAACAAAAACAGTCCTGTAAACATGACAAAGCTTCACAGCCTTTTGTTGTTGTCTTAGTTGCTAAGCTGTGTCCGACTCTTTGCAGGTTAACACCATGGACTATAGACTGTCAGTCTCCTCTGTCCATGGGATTTCCCATATCTCTTGCATCTCCTGCATTGACAGGTGGATTCTTTACCACTAGCGCAACTTGGGAAGCCCTTTAGTAAGATTGGGAGCAAGCAACTAACTGCATTACTTTTAGCAGTCTGGGGGCTACTAAGATTTATTTGGGTTTCCCAATACAGGAGACATAAGAGTTAAAGTGAACGTTGCTCAGTTGTGTCCAACTCTTTGCAACCCTGTCCCTGGACTGTAGCCTGTCAGTCTCCTCTGTCCATGGGATCCTCCAGGCAAGAATACTAGAGTGGGTAGCCGGTTCCTTCTCCAGAGGATCTTCCCAACCCAGGGATCAGTGGCTGATCTTCCCAACCACAGTGTCTCAGCTGGTAAAGAATCCGCCTAAGAGTCGTAAGAGAGGTAGGTTCAATTCCTAGGTTGGAAAGATCCCCTGGAGAAGGGCATGGTAATCCACTCCAGTACTCTTGCCTGGAGAATCCTATGGATAGAGAAGCCTGGTGGGCTACAGCCCAAGGGGTTGCAAAGAGTCAGACACGACTGAAGCAACTTAGCATGCACACAGTATTTATTTAAAAGAAACTAATTACTTGTTAAAACAAAAGAGCTTAGGCCAATTCAGAATACAAGTAAACTTTTCTGATCTTCACAACAATATTTAAAATGTTTGCTTATTCATTTATTCATAATAAAACTTTCCTAAATACTACGTGCAGGCTTTGTGCTGGGATTGCAATGGTAAACAAAAATGCTCCCTGTCTTCATGGAGTTTAAGCACTATAGGAGTGGAGGCAGTAATTATATACTTTAATAAATACGTGCTATTATTGTATGTTTTGAAGAACAGGTCCATGGTACTATATGTGATCTGCTTTGCTCAGAAGGACAGGAAAAAATTTCTGGAGAAACTGATGCTTACACTGAGATAGGAAGCATCTTTAGAAGTTAATTTGGTGAAGAAGGGAGAGAATAGTATTTCAAGAAGAGACAGATCATGTGAAAAATCCCTGAAGAGAAGGAGCATGGCGAGGACAAGGAGCAGAAAGCAGAGCTGTGTGACCAACACTGAGATGGCAAATGAAGAGAGCCAGGTAAGATAAGCTTGAAAGATAGACAGAGGAAAGATTTATTTTTAATGCAAAACAAGTTTCACCTAAATCTTAGAGCCAATGGGAAACCTTGAAGAATTTTAAGAGAAGATTTGCTGTAGTCAATGTTATTTAAGCAAGAGGTTGACAAAATCGTGTTTTGAAATTATTCTGGCTGAGTTTAAGGAATGGGGACGGAGGGGGCCAAAGAGCATGTTGGCAGGTAATTGAGGAGAGTATTTAAGTGGCTCAAGAAATGGAATATGATAGTTGGCATTAAGATGCCTGGAACAGTAGTGGTGGAAATGAAGAGAGAAAATTCAAAAATTACCTGTTAAGGAATAGTAACTGGACTTTGTGATATGTATTGGTTGTTGGGGGGATGAGAGGTGAGAGAAAAAGATTATAAAAATATCCTTGGAAAATTAGATTCATAAGATGAATATAATTTTGCTTAAATTTTAAGTGAACCTCAGATAATTTAACAAACATTCCCCAGGTTCACAGAAATAAACCATGGCTTAGCCAGAGTTGAATCCAAGTGAGTCACAGAAAAGCTAGAAGTTTATTCATGGCTGAAACAGTTTACAAGAGAGTAAATTTGACCTAGGAAATGAAACACTTTAAAAAGGTCTGGTGGCCTTTGGGGTAAAAATTGGAGTCTAGGTACTTTTAATGAAATATAAAATGCATCTTTTACCATAGACCTCTTATTCCACTTTTTTTCATTCACAGTTTATTCAGACTGTTTCATACCTTTAGCATCTAGAAAACAAATTAAAATTTTTTCTGGAAGAGAGGCAGCAGTATCAGCTACATTGTTTTCTAATCTTTCCGAAACCCAACATGAAAAAAAGAATGGCTAGACAGCAAAATCAAAAACCCATAGATGATATTTTAAATAAAACTGAATAACACAATTCTCAAACAATAAAAGAATGAATACAAGCTACTACCAGCCAAGATCTGCATAGTTTTAGTATTTGTGTGTGATAGTTAGCCTGAAATACCTGAGAACAGGAGAAATTAAAAATAGCTCACACAGTGTGGTGGGAAGTGCCATGGGCCAATTTCAGATGAGCAGCTGAAATTAGGAGAGGTTTTTCTCAATGTAATTGTAAATTAGTGAAACAGGCCTATTGTAAATACCAGTGGGTCTGTAGTAGTAAATGTGCAATAAATTCTCTAACCTACCAAATCTTCTTTACAGGTAGGTCCATGCCCAAAGGAGAAACTTCTGAGAGTTGAAGCAAGACTGTTAAGAATAGGGACAATGGAGATGAAATAATAGGAGGTCCAGACAAAAGTGAGAAAAGGAAAAGAGCCAGGAAATCTCAGAAGCAAACAACCATATTTTTTAAAACTAAAAGAAGCAGTATATAACAGAATCCTCTGTGGAGTAAGAGCTTCCCTGAATCACATTTCTTTCTAAAAGTCGGGGAAAATTAGTTTCACAAAAAAAGAACACAGAAAAGACCTGAGGTTAAATTTCATACAGAATTATTAAAAGAAAAAAGATAATAAATAATATCCCTACAGGTAATGGAAATATGCCAGAAAGATAGGCTCTAAAACAGAATATAAGGCTATTGTGTTCAGTTGTATCTGACTCTTTTGTGACTCCATGGACTATAGACTGCTAGGCTCCTCTGGCCAAGGGATTTCCCAGGCAAGAATACTGGAATGGGTGTCCATTTCCTACTCCAGGGGATCTTCCCAACCCAGGGATTGAACCTGTGTCTCTTGGGTCTCCTGTATTGGCAGGCAGGTTCTTTACCAGTAGCACCTCCTGGGAAGCCCCAGGATAAACTATAAACTTATTCTCATTTAGAAGAAAGAAAACATAAATAAGAATAGGAAATATAAATCAGATTTAGAAATATTCATAAATTTAGTGACAGAACTCAGGAAACAATTAGAAGATTAGATCTTTTCAGAAATGAGGGCTAAACCAGGAAAAAGATAAAAACTGTTAAACATGACAGATGATACCTTAAGGAGAAGAGACGATGTAAGAGACTAAGAAAAGCAAGAAAGACCAAGATCCAGTATAGGTATAATGGGAGTCCCTGATGTTAGAAACCAAAACAAGAGAGTAAAACAAATGCTAAAACACAAGAATTTATGTTTCTTGAAATAAGGAATAGCTTGAAACTGCAAATTGAAAGAGTGTGTTATGTCTCTGAGAATACTGAACTGGAATGACCAACATCGAGACATGTTCTAGAAAAATTATTGAACCTAAAGTTTTATTTTATTTTTGAAATTTCACTAGCTGCTATGAAACTGTTGCTTGACAGATCTCACTTTTAATGACCTCTTCAGTCACTTACTTGGCTGAGGAAAGCCACAATGCCCAACACCATATCCACTTTCTAGGGAACTGGTCAGCTCTAGGATTAAAAGATGCAGTTTCTTCTCCCCACTTGAGATCAGCTGCAGTGCTCACTTCAGGGTTGGTAAAGCTTTGTTGCGGCTGCAGCACAGCTCAACTTCTCTCTTTACCCGATATTCCTTTCTCTCCTCCCCCACCCCTCAGCTAGTGTTAATCCTGAGGACGTTCTCTAGTAAACTTCCTTCGTGCTGATGGTCATATCAGTGTGGGCTTCCTTCCTAATCTGAAATAGGCAAGTAAGAAAAACAGCATGTGACTTATAAGGGAAAGAGTGTAGTTTATCAACAGGCTATCTGACAGCAACACTTTATGGGAGAAGAAAATAGAGTAACATGTTTAAGATATTAAGAGAAGAAAAGGAAAAGGAAAGTACAAGGGGCACAGACAAATTATTATCAATCTGAATAAGCTCAGAAAGTATTATTCCTTATGGGCCTTCCCTAAAGCATTTACTGAAGAATGAGCTTCAGATAAGGAAAGGAATTAGAAACACATATTGATAAAACCTGGAGAGGAAAATTTAATATGTAGATAGTTGTACAATTAGGACTAAATGAGGATTAAAAGAGAGAACAAATATAACCTGCAACGCATCTGTGTGCTCAGCCACTTCAGTCATGTCCGACTCTTTGTGACCCCATGTCCCCGCCAGCCTCCTCTGTCCATGGGATTTCCTGAGCAAGAATACTGGAGTGGGTTGCCATCCCTCCTCTAGGGGATCTTCCCAACCCAGGGATCAGTCCCGAGTCTCCTGCTTCTGCTTTGCAGGCAGATTCTTTAGCACTGAGTCACCAGGGAAGTCCCATAACAAGCAATAGCTATCCACAGATAATGTAGATAGAGTGCAACTATAGAAAGGGACAGAATATGCACAAATGAAGTCTATTTTAACTGTCTTAGTAAGTATGTGGCTCCTAATAGTAGTATTATCATTATTCCGAAACTGTTGAATGTATGTAATGTGAGACAAGTAAAGAGCAGTGTTGGACTTGTCTAATCTAGCCATGATCCATGTCTTTAAGAATCAAGATTTCCAATGCAGAATAGGAGTTGGCAAGCTATAGTTCATGAGCCCACCACCTTCATGTTTGTAAATGACATTTTGCTGGAGTATAGCCACACCCATACTTTGCATATTATTGATGGCTGCTTTCCTGCTCTAATGATAGAATTGAGTAGTTGCAACAGAGACTACTACTACTACAGAGAAGAAAGGAGTTGCAGAAATGATATAGAATCTGTTCAAGAAAAACCGGTTAGTCCTGATTTTGAATTTGACGTATCAGTATGAACACATCGTGTGTGTGTGTGTCTGTGTGTGTGTCTCTGTGTGTGTGTCTCTGTGTGTGAGCATGTGTGCACACCTGTGAGCACATGTGAGTTTATTTTCTGGCTGTATCCACTGAAGAGGCTTAGAAACAATAACCAAACAGATAGAAATGAACATCTTATTGATCGTATCATAGTCTCAAACATATTTGACTATTAAAGGAATCCAGAGCTTCTAGGAGATTCAGTTCAGTTCAGTTCAGTCACTCAGTCGTGTCTGACTCTTTGCGACCCCATGAATTGCAGCACACCAGGCCTCCCTGTCCATCACCAACTCTCGGAGTTCACCCAAACTCATGTCCATCGAGTCGGTGATGCCATCCAGTCATCTCATCCTCTGTCGTCCCCTTCTCCTCCTGCCCCCAATCCCTCCCAGCATCAGGGTCTTTTCCAATGAGTCAACTCTTTGCATGAGGTGACCAAAGTATTGGAGTTTCAGCTTCAGCATCAGTCCTTCCAATGAACACCCAGGACTGATCTCCTTTAGGATGGACTGGTTGGATCTCCTTGCAGTCCAAGGGACTCTCAAGAGTCTTCTCCACTCCTAGGCATATACCCTGAGGAAGCCAAACTTGAAAAAGACACGTGTATCCCAATGTTCACTGCAATTTTTAGAACATGGAAGCAACCTAGATGTCCATCCACAGATGAATGGATAAAGAAGTTGTGGTATATATACCCAATGGAATATTAGCCATAAAAAGGAATGCATTTTAGTCAGTTCAAATGAGGTGGACGAACCTAGAACCTATTATACAGAGTGAAGGAAGTCAGAAAAAGAAATATAAATATCGTATACTGATGGATACATATGAATCAAGAAAGATGGCACAGATGAATTTACTTTCAGGGCAGCAATGGAGAAACAGACATAGAGAACAGACCTATGGACATGGGGGAGGGGAGGAAGGAGAAGGGAAGATGTATGGACAGAGTAACTTGGAAATTTACAATAACATATGTAAAATTGATAGCCAGTGGGAATTTGCTGTATGACTCAGGGACCTCAAACAGGGGCTCTGTGACAGGCTGAAGGGTGGGATGGGGAGGGAGATGGGAAGGAGGTTCAGGAGGGAGGAGACATGGGTATACCTATGGCTGATTCTTGTTGATGTATGACAGAAAACCACAAAATTCTGTAAAGCAAATATCCTCCAATTTAAAAAATTTTTAAAAAAAGAGTCTTCTCCAACACCACAGTTCAAAAGCATCAATTTTTTGTCACTCAGCTTTCTTCAGAGTCCAACCCTCACATCCATACATGACCACTGGAAAAACCATAGCCTTTACTAGACAGGCCTTTGTTGGCAAAGTAATGTCTCTGCTTTTGAATATGTTATCTAGGTTGGTCAAAACTTTCCTTCCAAGGAGTAATCTTCTTTTAATTTCATGGCTGCAATCACCATCTGCAGTGATTTTGGAGCCCCCCCAAAAATAAAGTCAGCCACTGTTTCCCCATCTATTTGCCATAAAGTGATGGGACTAGATGCCATGATCTTCGTTTTCTGAATGTTGAGCTTTAAGCCAACTTTTTCCACTCTCCACTTTCATTTTCATCAAGAGGCTTTTGAGTTCCTCTTCACTTTTTGCCGTAAGGGTGGTGTCATCTGCATATCTAAGGTTATTGATATTTCTCCGGCAATCTTGATTCCAGCTTGTGCTTCTTCCACCCCAGCATTTCTCGTGATGTACTTACTCTGCATATAAGTTAAATAAGCAGGGTGACAATATACAGCCTTGACATACTCCTTTTCCTATTTGGAACCAGTCTGTTGTTCCATGTCCAGTTCTAACTGTTGCTTCCTGATCTGCATACAGATTTCTCAAGAGGCAGGTAGGTGGTCTGGTATTCCCATCTCTTTCAGAATTTCCCACAGTTTATTGTGATCCACACAGTCAAAGGCTTTGGCATAGTCAATAAAGCAGAAATAGGTGTTTTTCTGGAACTCTCTTGCTTTTGCCATGATCCAGCAGATGTTGGCAATTTGATCTAGTTCCTCTGCCTTTTCTAAAACCAGCTTGAACATCTGGAGGTTCACAGTTCACGTATTGTTGAAGCCTGGCTTGGAGAATTTTAAGCATTACTTTACTAGCCTGTGAGATGAGTCCAATTGTGCGGTAGTTTTAGCATTCTTTGGCAGTGACTTTCTTTGGGATTGGAATGAAAACTGACCTTTTCCAGTTCTGTGGCCACTGCTGAGTTTTCCAAATTTGCTGGCATATTGGGTGCAGTACTTTCACAGCATCATCTTTCAGGATTTGAAATAGCTCAACTGAGAAATATACAAAATTATCATACTGGATTGTGATGAAGCTGTGAAAAGATTCAAGAGTCAACTTGAAGAGGTTCCATTCTGCAGTGGCTCAATTTTGTGCTTGAAAAAACATACTAACTGCAGTGGATTAAAACCCATTAAATACGTTCATGGTGTTGGTTGAGTTGCTAAGTCACATCCAACTCTTCTGACGCTATGGACTATAGCCCTCCAGACTCCTCTGTCCATGAGATTTCCTAGGCAAGAATACTGGACTGGGTTTCCATTTCCTTCTCCAGAGGATCCTCCCCACTCAGGAATCCAAATCCGATCTCCTGCCTTGCAGGCCAATTTTTTACCAACTGAGCCACCAGGGAAGCCCTCATGTGGTTGAGTTGATGTTAAAAGATAAAACTAGCAGTTCATCACAAAAGATTATTGGGAAACAATTTATCATCTTGAAAACTTATCATCTTGAAAATTAAGGACAAGAAAAATCATTTGCCCTTCCTTTTCAGTATAAACTTTTCTAGTAGGTAACCAATTGTAGATAAGAGGAAGTTTCTCTTATAAAATATTCTGATCTAATAAATGATAAATTTAGACTGACACCATGGGAAACCCCACAAAATATTAAGGAACCTATTCATCAAGCATCAGTTTCCACTAACATCACAAAAAGAGAGGCAACCAGACATCAAATGCCTTCTATTGTAAACACACCACCACCTATAGCCCTACTCAATAAAGAGAAACTGAGTCTGATGAGGATTTGTTTCATCAAATCCACATTGTAGCAAATCTCAATGATAGGTGAATGTGTTGAATTGAACCTTGTGTTGGCAATCAGCAAAATCCAGACTGTGGGGGCATTCATGTCAAATGCCTCTTACTCAACAGATAAGTTGTAAAGAAAAGTAAGGTATGAAGGGGGTAACTGTGGCTCAAAAGTCATATCTGTTTTATTTAAATGATCAAGGCTACAGTTACTGGAATGCTCACATGGGTAATGGGGCTTGCCTGGTGGCTTAGAAGGTAAAGAATCCGCCTGCAATGCAGGAGACCTGAGTTCGATCCCTGGGTCAGGAAGATCCCCTGGAAAAGGAAACAGCAACCCACTCCAGTATTCTTGCCTAGAGAATCCCATGGACAGAGGACCCTGGCAGGCTACAGTCCATGGGGTCGTAAAAAGTCAAGTAAGACTGAGCAACTTTCACTTTTTCACTTCACATGGGTGATAAAACAGCAAAGAAAGTTGATGAAGAAATCACTATGAAAGTGCAAGCCATGGTTAAATTTGAAGGGGGAGAAAACAGAATTGGAATAGCTTCTGAAGTGGAAGCAAATTTTGTTTCTTGTAATGGTAACAATGAAGTTCATTTTATAATAACTCATTAAGCCCTAGATAAAAGGTTTTCCATATAAGAAAATTTTACATTATAGAATTATACAAAGACAGCAGGAGGAATTGTAATGCATTTGAACTAGCCCCAGTTTATTCTAAAAAATAAAACAAATGGCTAGGGAGATACACTGTTGTGCAAGTAAGGTGTTAAACATATGGTTTACGCTCCCTAAATGTGCAGGAAAGATAGTTCCACTGAGAATTAAGATAGAAAAGTCACTTATAAACACAATGTATAGCTTTACTTGTTTTTGAGTTAAATGACATAGCATTATGTTTGAAAGTTATCTTATGTAGGTATAGTATGTTTCCTCAAGTCTTTTTCTTATTCTGGTAAAATCTTTGCTCTCTGGATGATTGGCTGTGCCAAGACAATTGAAATTATTAAGAACAATACCCAAGCCCAAGTGTTACCTTACTACATAAGTTGACAAAGGGGAAAGACCATGGTTGATGCCAAAGTCAAGGAACTTGGATGAGAAATGCCGCTTGGTTCCCCAGGTTTTATTAGCAGAAATTTCCCAGAACATGAAACAAAAGGATAGTGAATATTTAGGAGCTGCCTTGGGCACCCACAAGATGTTTGGTCATTATTGTGATGTTTCCACAGCTGTCTACTTGTAGAAAGAGCTGCAGGAAATATGTCATCCTTCTTAAAAACAAGCAAGGGACACTAAAGCCTCATTATTGGTCCAAAGCAGGAAATAGAACAAAGCCCAACATAATACAGTTCTGCTGAAAGGAATGTGACTTAGGAAAGAGTGGTAGGTTTTTCTAAGGATTGATAGTCTAAACTGTTCCCAGGCCAGTCGTGTTTAAAAGACATGCTTATTTAATGACCAACAATTTATGACAAATTGCAAAGGCTATCAATAGGAGAAGGAAGCCTGTGCATCAAGATGTAATCCTTTTCTGATGCACCAGGAAATATTAACTACTGATGACAAAGAGGCATAAAACAAAGATGATTGTTGACATGCCATTCTTGAATGAATGCCAACACTGTTACTGCCCTTGAAGATGGGGAGGCCAGGCAGAGTCTCCCATAAGGACAATTATATTAGTTCCAGTGCTGGCTTCTCTACCAAGATCTTTTGTGATCTAAGGGAAGCATTAAACTGCAAAAGAGAGGGTGTGTGTTTCCCCCCCGCCCCGCCCCCACCGCCCAGTGGGAAATGAAAAACGATTAGGTTAGTAGTCTCTTTGTGACATTCATTAGCAGAGTCATTAGTCAAAATCAGCAGGTCACCTTTCCGAGGAAGTCAAGCCGTGTATATTCCAGGAGGTATATGAGAACTCTAGTGATACTGCTTTTAAAGAAAATCTGTGCATTGTCCATGTGCCAAGTATAAAATATTACTAGATAGTAATTGACAGGATACTGTGAAGTTTCAACTTTTATCTAAAAATAGACACTTAAAGTAATCTAGTGGTTTTCTTTGGAGAGATTTTAAATGATGTACTCATTAGTTCTTCCTTTTACCCAAATAAACAACATTGCAGAATTGGTCATGTATCTCAGTTTGCTCAGGGTCCACTCAACTGTATTACTATCCTCTCATGAGAACACTTGGACCCACCCCAGTCTTGAACCTCTGAAGCCTAAGTTGCTTGTTACATTGAGAAATTCTTCCTCACTAGAGAGTTAGGGGTGCATATTGATCTGTTGCCCTGCACCCAGGAAACATTGCACTAAGGATAATAGACCCTGTGTCCTCTGTGAGCATTGAGCCCCAGATTCAATCTTCCTTCCACAATGCATGTCCTTTTTGCCTGTCTAATTGGCCTTCTATTTCCATTCCCAGCTCAGCCTTCTATTCGGATCAGTCAGATAGATCTTTCCTTCCTTCTCTTCCTCATTCCCTCTTTTTTTTCTTATAGAATCATTATTCAAAGGGTGTGTGTGCATTCGTGCTTGCGTGTTCCTGTGTGTGTGTGTGTGTGTGTGTGTGTGTGCACTCATGCCTACATACACTACCTATGTTCCTGGATACAAGTGTGAAGATAGAGAAATCAGTAATACTCAGTTTTTGCTCTTACAAAGTTTTCAATCTGGTGAAAGAAAAAGTCATGTAGGAAATTAGCAACAATATGTATTTAAGAAAATGCTCTGTAATTAATGGGCTTCCTAGGTAGTACAGTGGTAATGAATCAATGCAGGAGACACAGGTTCAATTCCTCGGTCAGGAAGACCCCTGAAGTAAGAAACAGCAGTCTGTTCCAATATTCTCATGTGAAAAATTCCATGGACAGAGGAACCTGGCAGGCTGTAGTCCATGGAGTTGCAAAGAGCCAGACAAGACTGAGCAACTGACCACACACACACACACACACACTCACGCTGTCTCTCTCCCCAATTAAAGAAACAGAAGTAAATGTCAAAGACAGTGTTTATAATCCATCTATTTCAATGCTCCCTGTCCTCTCAGGTCAAGTCCAAGTTTTACTCTTATGTATCTGTCGTAGCCCAGAGTATGGATGCTAACAAGTCAAACACATGATTACACGGCATATATATTACATGCCATATATACTCTCTATAATTTGTCTTCTTGGCCAGATAATAGACTTCTTGGAAGGCAGGCATGCATTTCAGTCTTACCCAGGTTCTCTGACATTATAAATTTCTCCTTACAACATTGGACACAAACTAGATAGAAATAATGATAATAGCAAATATTGAGTTCTTGCTACACACTAGGCAATGCTTTAGATGTATTAAATCACATACTTATCATTATCAAAAATCTTCCTTATAAAGATGAAGATGTATGAAGAGAGGTTAAGTAACTCATACAATATTGAAATTTTCAAGGGCACCCAATTGATAGCAGTCATCTTCCCAACCAACTTATGAGTTCTGAATCAATTTAGGAGTAACCAAAAATAAGAAAGACAGGATCGATATATCACTTTTTTACTCATTACACCTGCATTCCTGCATTGGAGGGAGTAAATAGCTTAAAGAAAAATGGTGTCTATATTAATACTGAACCAAGAACTGGAAAAGTTTACCCACCCGGCTGTGGCAGTGCTGGCCTGGCACCTGTGCTCTGCAGGCAAGTCGTGTCCAAGAGGATGAGGGGAGTAGCTAAGTTGATAATATATGTTAATAGATTCTTTCCAAATTTACCAATCAGATCCACTTTTCCATACTCTATGCGGGTGAAGCCAGTAAAAGGGAAACAGAAATATGCAGAGCATTCATGATTGAGCTCCTTCTATATGGAGGAAATAACAGTACTTGGGAAAACCTTTTCCCCTCTAACAGTCCCTAGAATTTTATTCCCTTAGCATATCAGACTTAGCCATTAAGCCTACTATCATCCAGAATTGCAACTATCCCGCTTTGTGGTAACAACCAGCATTGTTGTCCCCATCTTCATGAGCTGATGCCCAATTCTACAGGGTATCTTCCTGATTTAATTGGTGAAAAGCTTAGATTTTTGTTCTAAGAAGATTGTAAAATAGACCAGAATCTAATCAACTCTAGTCAACTCTATACCAACATAGCATAGCACAGTCTTGGGGATGAGATGAAACGAAAACACTAAGATATCCAAATACTGAAATGTAGAATAAAATTATAATAACCTAAAAGTGCCAAATTTGAACATGAAGTCCCTGACATTATAACTTTTCTAGAGAGACACTAATGTTCAATGATTAAATTCCTTTCACTTAAAACATTCAAGATTAAGAGATTTAAAGTCCAGCTATGATTTTGTATATTTAATTCCAGGGAGAAATTAAGATTCAGCAATTAAAGCTCTTTGAGACCTAAGATCCAGAGAAGAAATCAAATGTGAGTCAAAAGTCCAAGGAAGTTCAAACTCCCCCACAGCTTTTTACTCATTTCAATCTCAGAAGCGTTCTTGAGGAGGGCATGGCAATCCACTCCATTATTCTTGTCTGGAGAATCCCATAAACAGAGGAACTTGGTGGGCTACAGTCCATGGGGTTGCAAAGAGTCAGACACGACTAAGCGACTTAGCACGCATGCACAGAAGAGTTTCCACTCCCTAAGTAGAGTTCCTATGGCTGATAAAGTCTGGGCTGCATCTCAATGGGGTAACAGTAGCTAAGTCAGGCTTGTATTAGCCCAGTGTATTAGACAGTGTATTAGCCTTTTTAATACAATACTTTACCTTTTTAATAAATTCAAGAGTGAATAGAACACATAAGATTATCTAGGACCAGTCCCACATCTACCAAATTCAGAAAACAAACTCACTCCAGCTCTAGAGCAATATCATAGGAAAAATTTTATTCCTAGAACCTAAAACATGTAGTAATTCACAATCCTTTATCTGTTTTTCCAAAATTCAAAATGCATTTCATGGCAAATATTCATGTCAACTGACTGATGTGATTTATAGTTTTCATGTGTCATGCCAAGTATAAATATTTACATATTTTGTGGCAAAAATATGAATGTTAGATTATGGGGTGCTTCTGCAGATAGTATTTGAAGTATTTTGTGATGTTGATATAATCTGAATAATTCTGAATTCAGAAACACAGAAGGTTTGGGAGAAAGAATTACAGACCTATATGGTCAAAGAGTATCATGGAATTCAAATAGATGGAAATTTCATTTTCTTTAGTCATACCACATTACAAGTCGTCAGAATTAATAGCCAACGAACTCAAAGTCAATTGAAAGAAAATTTTTAGGAAATCTGAGGATGAAATTTTGACATGCATTCTGCCCTCTCTCTCTCCAAAAGGCATTTATGACACTGCTATCCCCTTGTGAAATTGGGAAGTTTGTCATAATGGCAGCCCCATCACTGGGTCCTATTTGAGGTGCCTTTCTTCCGTACAGTATTAAATGGCTCCCAAGAGCTCCAGGAGACATCTGATCAAACGTGAAAGTGTTTTTCAGCTTCTATTTGCATCAGGTTTGCTATCATTTCATTGTCCAAAGAAAGCATGTGGCCAATTCCAATTCAGAACAGAAGAGCATTCCAAGCCAGATGGCGACAGGAAGGAGAAAGAAATCTGTGGCCATTTTTGTAACCTATCATAAATTCTTTCCAGATGGAAGGAAACATGGCGAGGGAGAAGCATTTGTGGTCACACAGCTAGAAAGTGGCAAAGAGAGGATTCAATCTGATTCTCGATCTGCTCTTAACCCAGGTGCCAACCTGTCTCCTCCATTACTTTCTCAGTGATTGACCCCCAAGTCCTCTCCAAGTCTGGAGTCTCTCCACTAGGATGGACTTGGCCAGAATTATGTTACGTATAAGTAGAGCCTTACACTCCATCCCTCCAGGCATGGCTGCTCCATCACTGTGGGCAGTGCTGGGTGCAAGTATGATAAGCATGGGAATGGTATGGGTGACTCTAGGGTAAGCATATACTATGGCTCATGCTAAGCATAAGTAAAGTATAAGCATATACTTCACCTGAAAGAAGCTTCTCTCCCTTCACCTCATATGACTGTCCAGGTATTTAGACACCGATACCACTGCAGCACATGAATCAGGCATAAAGCAAAAAGATTGAGGTCTAATGTTCTGATCTACCCTCTGATTTCATCATGCTATCCTAAGGAAATCCACTTCATGACTTGAAAGCTCATACTAAGAAATTTATTAGAATATAAGGCTACCTTAATAAAAAGTATAATAAAATGTGATTGCTTCCAAATGAAACATATTTTATTTTCAAAGACAAAAATTCCCTGGGCCTTTTGATTGGTATTTTTTTTCTTCTCCTTCTTTATGCTATGACTCTTTCAACCTTAAAATGTAGGGTGACTATTGATCCAGAATACTTTGAATGAGGTTGATCACCATAGTTAGTTTGTTTTAACCATTAACACTAAACATCAGCTATAATGTGATTCCATATATGTTAGCTTTTCCCTGGTTATGGATAATACACAGTGTCAAGTATGGAATTTAGGATGAAGTCCAGGAGTTTATAGGGTGATAATATTGAAGCAGTGAAGGAGGAAAGTATTTCAGAAGGGGAATATAAAGTTGGAGCTTTAAAAATAATGTAAGAATGTATGTGGCTTGCTTGCCTTGGTTAGAATGTGGGCTCAGATGGTAAGGCCAAGAATTTAAATCATATAACGGCACACTTAGACATGTCCTAATCCTGCTGCAGAATGTCTATATTTTAAGCAGGTGGGAAAAAAAAAAAGTGAAGCAAAGTCTGCAGGTAATATACACAAATAGCAGAAAAGCTGCAAATGCCATAAAAAGTAGAAATATTGGTGACAGATGTTTTTAGATTATTGGAGGTCCCTTACTGCAGACAGCATCTTTATCATCTCTCTGATACTGCCTCTTCCTCCAAGCATGTGCCAGGCACCATAATGGCTTTCACAAGTGTGCTAGACAAAGGGATGCTGTGAAATAGCAGCATCCCTTCCACCTAATACCTTCACAGCAGTCTTGTAAATAACTTTCCTTAATCTAGCCACTCAGCAGGACACAATTCTTTTGAGAAAGAAGTCTCAGACCATATCATAGTTTCTCAAAAGAAATACTCTGAAGAAGACGGAGCATTAAACCTTTTATGGCTAGGTGATAAAAGCTTTTAGACATCTCTGTCAATCAGAGAGACAATACATATGCCAGATAGTTTATATTCTTTATACTACGCTGACTAGCAGACTGAATGACATATATATTTTGGTAGGTAAGTAGGCAGATAGATATATTTCCATATATGTATCATTGACTCATTTAAATAATTGAATTAATAAGCTGCAGTGAGAATAACCAATTCCTGAAGCTATGGAGAGTTCGGAAGCTCCAAAGAGATCTTTTCATAGCTTGAAGGGGCAAGACTGATGTTACAATTTCTGGGACAAGCTAAAAGAAGCAATGTGTAAATCAAACTGAGAAAAATGGGAGGATCAGAAGATACAGCAAAACAAGTCATAGATTTTAGGTTGTGTTCAACTTAAATCCATATTCTGGGTGACAAACCCATACCAAACAGTTATTCATTTTCCAGTGGATTTCTACTTCTAACGAAAATGCAATAGCAGAGACTGGATTTTTCTTTCCACCAGATACAAGCCTAAGTAATTAATTGTTGTTGTTGTTTAGTCATTCAGTCATGTCTGACTTTTTGTGACTATATCCCACCAGGCTCCTCTGTCCATGGAATATCCCAGGCAAGAATACCGGAGTGGGTTGCCATTTCCTTCTCCAGGGGATCTTTCTGACCCAGGGATCGAACCCACTTCTCATGTGTCTTCTGCATTGGCAGGCAGAGTCTTTACCACTGCGCCACTTGGGAAGCGGTATCTTGTATCTTGTGCCTTATAAATGTACATATAGTGAATGTACATACAGTGTACATATAGTGAATGCTCATCCAATGGATGAATGGTCATAAGAAAAAAATCAGAACTTTTGCTTCCAATGTAAAGTCAAAAATTGTATCTATGTACTCAATACATATACTAGAAAATAGAAATGAAAGGCTCTGAGTGCAGGAATTTCTGCCTAAAAAGGGAAATAATCTAGAAAAGAGCCTGGGTTTGTAATTGCCTTCAATTACAAATGAGAAATGCCCTGAATGGGATCAGGGAGGAGCTTTCTAAGTTACATCAAACTTAAATTTTCTTAAAATTTTTTACTCTTTAGTGCTCATAAAGCACGTTTTACTCTGTCTTTCTGAGTCCTGGACCACTGGTAAATCAACTCTAATTAAAAATATTGTAGCTTTGGTTTGCATTTCTCTAGTCTTTAATGATGTTGAGCATCCTTTTCCTGTGTTTGTTTGCCATCTGTAAATGGTATTGATGACCCTATTTGCAGGGAAGGAATGGAGATGCAGATGTAGAGAATGGACTGCGGACACAGTGGGAGAAGCAGAGAGTGGGACAGCTGGAAAAAGTAGCATCGACTTGTATACACTACCATGTGTGAATAGATAGCTTGTGAGAAGTTGCTGTATAACACAGGGAGCCCAGCCTGGCATCCTGCACTGACCTAGAGGGGTGGGTTAGGGGGAGAGAAGCGTAGTTCAAGCGGGAGGTGACATGTATAATTATGGCTGATTGGCATTGTTGTATGGCAGAAACCATCACAATATTGTAAAACGATTTTCCTCCAATTAAAAAATAAACTTAAAAAAAAGAAAGAAAAAAAAAAAAGAAACCAGCATTTTAGCTATTGTTCTTATTTATCCCAATGTAGAGTCATCTCTGATGCTGTAAACATCAGACATTCCAGGTCAGTGAGTGGACTTTCTTTTTTTTTTTTTTTTTTCCTGTTTTGGCCATTCTTCCTTGGCAAAGCTTTCCTCAAGATTACAGACAGAACAAAGGATTCCACCGTGGAAAACCTACACTAGGAGTTCCCATCGTTCTCTTCAAATGTCCCAGCTGTCTCTAAGGGCTGTGACAGCTGCCAGCCAGCACAGGAGACAGGAGCTCCTGACGTGGGGGTGTTTCCCTGCCACATTGTGCTGGATGGGACATAACAAAGGAGCTAACCAGCTGGTGATGCTCAGAAAGCCCTCTCTCTCTCGGTCTATTATATGATGCTGAGAAAGGAAACTCAGGCAAGATCGATACATCCTCTGTGTAGACGTCAAATGGCTTGTGACGTTGGTTCTTTGGGGCTGTTTTGAGTGAGGATATTCCAGTCTTATGAATTCAACATGAATTTGGCTTGATGCCCCGACAGAATGCAATGTAGGCATAATTTGATCTTCCTGTAATTGTCTGTTTGACTTGGCAATCCAGACGAATTTTTTCCTGTGAAGTGAGACCAGAACGTCACCAGGACAGTGGTTGAGTTAATTAATGAGGCATAATAATGTGCATAATAAAAACTTATAATCTGAATTTTCTTCCCACTGTTTTCCTCTGTCCTTCTTGTAAAGAACTGCTTGTCTCACTAGAACCCGGGAGTCACCTTTCCTTAAATGAGCCTCTTATTCTTGTAAACAACATCAAGGGGAAACTAATAACTCAAGAACCATCTGTTTGATTGAGTCCTTGACTTTTTTTTTTCATTTCCCCCCATTGCATGTTAAAGGAAGTAAATAGGGGAAAAATTCTAATTATATTGCTGTTTACTGATTACAGGATAACTTTTATTGTATTTATCTTAAATACTGTTTGGTCCACGCCCAAAACTTTTATCGTCAATTTGCTCCTTCACAGCTCCCTCTTTTTTTTCTCTCTTTAGCATGTAGCTAATTAGATTTAAGCCTATTCTGAAGTCCAGGGTCTTTGCAGTCCAGGGGCACCAAGAATTGTTTGTTTGCAATGGTGTAAACAGTCAATTGAGAAACAGAAATATTTTCACAGGTACCAATGACAAGAGCATTAGACACAATGCATAATTTATGGCTTTAAGTTCTAGAAATTTTATCTGGCATGGTTGAGTTTGGGGAAATCATCAAATACTGATGGTGACTGCAGCCATGAAATTAAAGGACGCTTACTCCTTGGAAGAAAAGTTATGACCAACCTAGATAGCATATTCAAAAGCAGAGACATTACTTTGCCAACAAAGGTTCGTCTAGTCAAGGCTATGGTTTTTCCTGTGGTCATGAATGGATGTGAGAGTTGGACTGTGAAGAAGGCTGAGCACCAAAGAATTGATGCTTTTGAACTGTGGTGTTGGAGAAGACTCTTGAGAGTCCCTTGGACTGCAAGGAGATCCAACCAGTCCATTCTGAAGGAGATCAGCCCTGAGATTTCTTTGGAAGGAATGATGCTAAAGCTGAAACTCCAGTACTTTGGCCACCTCATGCGAAGAGTTGATTCATTGGAAAAGACTCTGATACTGGGAGGGATTGGGGGCAGGAGGAGAAGGGGACGACAGAGGATGAGATGGCTGGATGGCATCACTGACTCGATGGACGTGAATCTGAGTGAACTCCGGGAGATGGTGATGGACAGGGAGGTCTGGCGTGCTGCGATTCATGGGGTTGCAAAGAGTCGGACACGACTGAGCGACTGATCTGATCTGATTATAAAAATATGGATTCAACAACTTCGACTCTATAAATATCTATAAAGTGGTAACTATGTGTGCAGTAGGCACTGAGAGAAATCTGGATGTAGCAACAAGGATATCAGCCTTGCCCATCACAAGGGATCTCTACTAGGATCAAGTGAGGTCAAATCCATGAATGTTCTCTGTAGATTATAAGAGATTTAGGCTTCCCAGGTGACAGCTGTGGTAAAGAACCCTCCTGCCAATGCAGGAGACACAAGAGATGCAGGTTCGATCCATGGGTGGGGAAGATCCCCTGCAGAAGGGCATGGCAACCCACTCTAGTATTCTTGCCTGGAAAATCTCAAGGACAGACGAGCCTGGTGGGTACAGTCCAAAGAGTCAGACACAACTGAAGGGACTTAGCACGCAGGCACACTTAAGAGATGAATTGAGTTATTATCACAGCAAAGCATCTCATAGTTGCATTGGCCCCTTCATGACCTTAAGGTTGATTGGTTACCTTATATTTCAGGGTTGGGCAAGGAAATAAGAGTGCATTAATCAAAGTTTGGCTTTAGCATTTCTGTGGATAATCCTTCCTCAGAGAGAAGAAACATTACTTCCATATTAGGAGTACCAATTGATGCCATTTGGCTGCTGTCATTTAACACATGATTTATTTCCATTGAAGTCCTTGATTTCACAACACCATATTTTTTCTAAGACTTAGTGCCTTTCTTGAACAAAGTCAAAATTTGTCAAAAGCAACTTTTGTTAAAAAGAGAGCACTAAAAAAAAAAAGAGAGAGAGAGCATAAGTACTGTGATGCCTGGCACACTGTGTTACACGCCTGTGTTTGGTTTTCATCATTGCCAAGAGTTTGGAAGTCGAAATCTTACTGGAACACAGGGTTTGGACAGAATGGGTACATTCCACGTGAGTCACAGGCGATGAAGTCATAATTCAACTTCTAGTTTGATCAACTTCTTGAAAACGAGGCACGTCAGGAAACAACAGTTTTCATCAAAGGAAACATTTAGCCTGTCCTACTGCTAAACCTCAGCTAAGTCACTTTTATTTAGGTGTATGATACCGCTCTTAGGTCTGTTATCTTTTCTTTAATCCATTTTCCACCTTTGGGGAATTGTGGCAAATGTGTGTATTTTTCCCAACAGCTCTTTAAGAAGGACTTTCTGGAACACTACATTTTTAGATTAAGATTAGTTGAAAATTATTTTAAGAATTTGGTCATTAGGATATAGATACCAGAAAGGAAAAAGTGGATATCACTAACAAATACCTCCAGGATATTGCAAAATTTGGGCTTGGTATGACTGTTCTAACTCAAAAGAGAGAGGTACAAATGAGACCCAGTGTCTATCTCCTAACAGTCTACAATTTTAGACAACAGCAATCCACATAAATATATGAAAAAACCCCCAAGATTAAGATAACATACATTGCATAACAATTCAGGACAAAAATGGTAATAGTGTGTGACAGAGAAAAAGAAAAAAAAAGGAGAAAGTTGGAATTGAGAACTGTTCAGGGAAATTACAGTTTGAGGCTGAGATTGAGTTAAGAATATATCAACTTACTATTACTCAGAAACATTTTGCAAATGATATTTGAAACATGATATAATTCCTGTACCTTTTCTTTCATGGTATTGGTTTCACCAAACTAGGAAAAACCATCCTTGGTAGAGAAAAGTTCAGTTTACAGTCTAGTAGTCCAGGTAAGTACTAAACAAAAACTACTCAAGATACAAGTCAGTGAAAGCTAAATCCCACATAAATAGCCAACTGGAATGATTAGAGAAAAGTTAATGGAAGTATTGTAAGATTTGATCAGAGAAGACAATGGCACCCCACTCCAGTGCTCTTGCCTGGAAGATCCCATGGACGGAGGAGCCTGGTGGGCTGCAGTCCACGGGGTCGCTAAGAGTCAGACGCGACTGAGCGACTTCACTTTCACTTTTCACTTTCCTGCATTGGAGAAGGAAATGGCAACCCACTCCAGTGTTCTTGCCTGGAGAATCCCAGGGACGGGGGAGCCTGGTGGGCTGCCGTCTATGGGGTCGCACAGAGTCGGACACGACTGAACCCACTTAGCAGCAGTAGCAGCAGCATTGTAATAGTTGATATGGGCTTGGGAATCATTTTGGGGATGGCTATTTAATTTTCCTAATCTTTCAATTTTATTTTACTCCTTAACCAATTTCTGACAACAAAAGTCCAAGCCATGCTTCCAGGCAAGAATTTCGTTTGTTTGTTTTTGGGGTTTTTTGTTTTGTTTTTTCTCTAATCTAATACATTTTATTGCATTTTTAAATTGGAGTATAGTTGTTTTACAATGTCGTGTTCATTTCTGCTGTACAGCAAAGTGAATCAACTGCACTGATATACCCCCTCTTTTCTGGATTTCCTTCCCATTTAGGACACCACAGAGGAATGAGTAGAGTTCCCTGTGCTATACAGTAATTTCCTATTAGTTACATATTTTATACATGTGCAAGTGTGTTAAGTCACTTAAGTCATGTCCCACTCTGTACGACCCTATGGACTATAGCCCGTCAGGCTCCTCTGTCCATGGGATTCTCCAGGCAAGACTACTGGAATGGGTTGCCATTTCCTATGCCAGGGGAGCTTCCTGACCCAAGGATCAAACCCACTTCTCCAGTCTCCTGTATTGGTAGGCCAGTTCTTTACCACTAGTGCCACCTGGGAAGCCCACTGAATTGGACACAACTCAGAATCCCATCAGCACCCCTTGCTGTGTGGAAAAGGCTCTATCCCCATGGCCCTAGAAGGACTGGAATTACACAACTGGATATAAGTGCAAGTGCAGTTTTCATGCAGTTGTCACTCTTTGTTTCTTCTCAGGTTAACCCATAAGTCCCACGTAGTAGGGCTACATTGTATAGCTGGTGTCCATAGGTAAACAGTATTTGTCATTCCATAGGGATGTAGTTGGAGAAGGCATGGCACCCCACACCAGTACTCTTGCCTGGAAAATCCCACGGATGGAGGAGCCTGGTAGGCTGCAGTCCATGGGGTTGCGAAGAGTCGGACACTACTGAGCGACTTCACTTTCACTTTTCACTTTCCTGCATTGGAGAAGGAAATGGCAACCCACTCCAGTGTTCTTGCCTGGAGAATCCCAGGGACAAGGGAGCCTGGTGGGCTGCCATCTATGGGGTCGCACAGAGCTGGACACGACTGAGCGACAGCAGGGCACGGAAGCGACTTAGCACACATGCACATATATATATGTCAATCCCAGTCTCCCAATCCATCCCACCCCCTTTCCTCCACAGTGACCATGGATTTGTTCTCTATGTCTGTGTCTCTATTTCTGCTTTGTAAATAACTTCATCCAGGCAAGAATTTAATGCTTGCAATAGAGCTGGCCTGTCTGCTTGTGCCCTTGCTGGGAGTGCTACCAAAGCCTGCCTCACATGCAGCCACCCTGCTTCCACAACTTGCCTAGACTGCTCCCCATCTTTTGCATTAGAACCACGTTCCCCACTTATGTCTCCTTGGCCCTTGGATGCCTTAGCTTCTCCAGCATCAGATTGTGCTCCGATCCCCTACTTCGGCGATGTTCACCCTCGTCCCATCTATCCTCGCCAGACTATCACCTTGCAGTTCCTTGCACTTCCTTGATGGATCCCCTCTGCTGAGTGATCCTCCTGCCTTGAGCATATTCCCAATGGTCCATATGAAATGAGGTTCCCCGGTAGCTAATACGGTAAAGAATTTGCTTGCAATGCAGGAGACCCAGGTTCAATCCCTGGGTCAGGAAGATCCCCTGCCCTTTCCAGTATTCTTGCCAGGAAAATTCCATGGGCAGAGAAGCCCAGTGGGTTACAGTCCACGGGGTTGCAAGGAGTCACACACAATTGAGAGAGTAACACTTTCACTTTCAGCCATGCCCACAGACCCAGGGAAGAAGACTGATCCTCATCTGATGCGCACGTGATCATTCTGCCATCAAACAATTATTTTCTGAGCACACACTATTTATCAGGCTGTATTTAAACAAGTTACTAACAATAGAAATAAGGCCCCTGCCTCCATGGAAATCATATTTGAGTGAAGGAAGTAGATAATAGAAGTCAGCCACTGTTCCACTGTTTCCCCATCTATTTCCCATAAAGGGATGAGACCAGATGCCAAGATCTTAGTTTTCTGAATGTTGATCTTTAAGCCAACTTTTTCAGTCTCCTGTTTCACTTTCATCAAGAGGCTCTTTAGTTTTTCTTCACTTTCTGCCATAAGGGTGGTGTCATCTGCATAGCTGAGGTTATTGATATTTCTCCTGGAAATCTTGATTCCAGCTTGTGCTTCATCCAGCCCAGCATTTCTCATGATGTGCTCTGCATGTAAGTTAAATAAGCAGGGTGACAATATACAGCCTTGATGTACTCCTTTTCCTATTTGGAACCAGTCTGTTGTTCCATGTCCACTTCTAACTGTTGCTTCCTGACCTGCATATAGGTTTCTCAAGAGGCAGGTCAGGTGGTCTGGTATTCCCATCTCTTTCAGAATTTCCCACAGTTTATTGTGATCCACACAGTCAAAGGCTTTGGCATAGTCAATAAAGCAGAAATAGATGTTTTTCTGGAACTCTCTTGCTTTTTCCATGAGCCAGAGGATGTTGGCAATTTGATCTCTGGTTCCTCTGCCCTTTCTAAAACCAGCTTGAACATCTGGAAGTTCACAGTTCATGTATTGCTGAAGCCTGGCTTGGAGAATTTTAAACATTACTTTACTAGTGTGTGAGATGAGTGCAATTGTGCAGTAGTTTTAGCATTCTTTGGCATTGCCTTTCATTGGGATTGGAATGAAAACTGACCCTTTCCAGTCCTGTGGCCACTGCTGAGTTTTCCAAATTTGCTGGCATATTGGGTGCAGCACTTTCACAGCATCATCTTTTAGAATTTGAAATAGCTCAACTGGAATTCCATCACTTCCACTAGCTTTGTTTGTAGTGATGCTTCTTAAGGCCCACCTGACTTTGGACTCCAGGATGTCTGGCTCTAGGTGAGTGATCACACCATGAAGATCTTTTTTGTACAGTTCTTCTGTGTTAGATAGGTAGACATTTAGATTGCTATTAATTTTGTACTAATGTAAACAATGAAGAAGTTGACATCTTGTTGTACAAAATTTTTGCTGTTGTTCAGATTATTTCCTTGGGATAAATATGCAAAGTTAAAACTACTGAGCCAAAATGTATGAATGCAATAAGTTTACGCATATTTTTAAAACAGTTTCCGAGAATACTATATACATACCTAAACTCCTAACTGATTGCACAATTTTGCCAGTAAGACTGCATCATTACCAGCTTTGGAGATTTAGAAAGGGAACCAGAAAACTAAAAAGAAATTTTCCCCTAGTTTGTTATTTTCTCCAGGCCCTGTCTTGAATCAACCATCATAGAGGTTTCCTCCAGAGATTTTGGAACTAAGAGAGAGAAGGGGGGTTGGCTAAACAGCAGTAGGGAAACCTGGAGGGTGGGTAGTGTTAGTCTGTACATATAGAAAGTCTGCATAAGAATAAGAATGGGGACCTCTGGAATTTGGAGGAATATCTGTATCATAAAAGAAATCAAACAGAAAGCAAAAATATGCAGCCAATGGCCAATGCTATCAAAAATAAATAAGTCCTTGGATTATAGCATTTCCCCCCAAATAATTTGTTTTTGTTTGGTTTTTGCTTTGGGATGGTTTGGCTCATTCCATTGAGTTGTCTTCAGTAGTTTTCTATCTATAAATTCTTTCGTAAGTGTGCTTCTCCTCTGAGCCCTGACTCCAAGGAGCAGTGATTAAGCAATAGGCTGAGGATAATTTGGGGCTGGAGATCTTTAGTCACTGCTAAAGATTTCCTCTAATGTGCTAATGTCCTACAGATCCAGGCAAGATTCTGAAAAGACTAGAAATACAGTTATCTTCATTGGAGCGAACATCTTTATTCATTTTGCCTTTGGCAGCAAGATAAGTTTAATAACTACAATATTTATTATCAACTTTGAACTTAAGGATACCTGTAAACATCTCTCTTGCCTGTCCTTGAAATTAGCCAAGAGTAAATCAGGAATTGTGCCAAACAAGGCAATAGGAAAAAAAAATAATCTATTGGGAAAAAAGAAGGTTGTGGATGAGTCGAATTAAAACCATTCCATTGCCCTCAGAGATGATTTTGAAAATGAAATAAAATAGTTACTGCTGCTTTGAGCCATGACAACATCTCAGAAAATTTGAAAGGCAAAATGCCAGCACATTAATCAGTCGTTTCATTAGGGAAAGCAGAGAGTGCTGGAGAAAAAGCAAGAGCTACCCTGAAGGAAAGAAAAGAATCACTCACAGGAAAAAATGAAGAAGAATGGGAGATCTGACCAACCACCCTGCCTCCAGGAAGAGCCAAATTCTCAAAACAAATGGATTTCCCAACTAATACTGGCTGGAACATAATTTCCCTGGCAAAGTTCCACCATGGGAGGAGAGCTCTTTCCCAAGATCAGGGGTAGTAAGGGGGACTTTCCTGACGGGGAACTGTAGGCTATCTGTCACTAGAGTGGCTCCATGCCTTCAACTGAGTTGGACTAACTTATATTTTAACTTTTGGTCTAGTAAAAGTATGAAAATAGGTCATATAAATCTTATTTTTAATATAAATTTTAAATGTCCCCATTTCAGGCTAGGCTGTATGACATTGTGCTGTGCTAAGTCATTTCAGTCGTGTCTAATTATTTTCGACCCTATGGATTATATATAGCCTGTCAGGCTCCTCTGTCCATGGGATTCTCCAGGCAAGAATACTAGAGTGGGTTGCCATGCCCTCCTCCAGGGGATATTCCTGACCCATGTATCAAACCCACCTCTCTTATATCTTCTGCATTGGCAGGCAGGTTCTTTACCATTAGCACCACGTGGGGAGCCCAAGGCTCTATGATGTCGTTTCAATCTTTTAAGGCTCTATGATGTTATTTCAACATGATGTTATCTCAATATTTCTAAAACTTGGATGACTGGAGGGAAAGACAGAATGCTATTTAAAAATTGCTTGGGGAAAAAAAAATCCCCTTTTGACTATGAAGGTAGAAACAGAAATTCTAGGTCAGGCAGTCTCGTTTTCTGTGAGGCCTCTTGGTCAATTAAGTTCTCATTATCCTTGGTATTACTGTTAGGCTTCCATAAAGTAATCTAGATGCAAGCTTTGCCTCTGATGATGTTGTGTTTTGTTTAATAATGTGCCACGGAGGATGGGATATTGTAGAAAACTCACCCCACAGTGCTAGCTGGAGGTCTGGTATTTCAGTGGAGAACATCTGAAAGCCCTGGTCCCCAGAATGGTTTTAAGCAGATCTGAGGACAAAGAGCTGAACTCAAAGTCAGTACTGATAGGGAAGTGGACAAATGAGAGAGGTCTGAACAAGCCTGGAGAGCCAGCTGGGACAAGGATCCAACGGAAGTCAAAGGAAATAGAAGCAATCTCTGGTAGCCTGGCCTTTCTGAACTCCTTTTTTTAAAGACTGCATTAGATTTTCATCTGAGGCAATTTGTGGGAAAATGGTACTATCTCCTCAAGTCAGATGTCACTGACTCAGAATGGATGATAAGTGAAGGCCAATGTAGTGTTCCAAGACAGCATTTGGGAAATCCTTAAGCTCTTCTTTGTGTTTAACTGGAATTCCATCTAAAGGCAATAGCTGTTTTAAAAATGGATTGCATTCCACAAGGTTTCATAGGTTTTGTGCAACATAGTTTATTGTGAATAGTAATAATTCTGTTTTCTTATTTGATTAAATACCATCCATATTAGTATCTATTTATATTTCATCTAATAGCTATTAAGGGCTCAGATGCTAAAGAATCTGCCTGCATTGCAGTAGACCCTGGTTCAATCTTTAGGTTGGGAAGATCCCCTGGAGAAAGGAATAGCTGCCCACTCCAGTATTCTTGCCTGGAAAACTCCACAGACAGACGAGCCTGGTGAACTACAGTCCATGGGGTCACAAAGAGTCAGACACAGCTGAGCGACTAACACATTAACCTACAATAGTTTTCAGTCTATTTCAAAACCTGGTAGAATATACTTTCCACTCAATAACACCATCCCCTCCTCAACTGTCAACCTGACCTCCCATAGCAACTACAGCTGCAATTTTAGGACACTGAAATTTCTCTTAAGATCATAGATAATGTTTTTTTTTTTTTTTGTAATCTTTAATTGTACACTTCATGCAAACTACTAATATATCAGACAAGATTTGGGTCCAATAATTGATTTTACTCCAAAGAAATTTTTTCCAAATTCTCTCAGACACTTCTTCTAACCCTGAAAAGCCCCAATTAATCATAATCACTTTTATGGCAAAGAGTATACAGGGCTGATTGGAAAACAGTGGCAGACTTAGGGTCAGACAGACCTGGGTTTTAATATCAGCCTTAACATTTACTTCCCTGGTGGCTCACACGGTAAAGTGTCTGCCTACAATGTTCAGGAAGACCCGGGTTCAATCCCTGAGTTGGGAAGATCTCCTAGAGAAGGAAATGGCAACCCACTGCAGTATTCTTGCCTGGAAAATCCCATGGGATGGAGGAGCCTGGTAGGCTACAGTCCATGGGGTCACAAAGAATCGGATATTACTGAGCAACTTCCCTGTCACTTTAACATTTACAAGGTAGGAACCTTGAAAGTGTCTGACTCTTTGCGACCCTATGGACGGTGTAGGCCACCAGATTCCTCTGTCCGTGGGATTCTCCAGGCAATAGTTCTAGAATGGGTTGCCATTTCCTCCTCCAGGGGCTCTTCTAGATTGAACCTGCCTCTCTTACGTCTCCTGCATTGGCAGGCAGGTTCTTTACCACTAGAGCCACCTGGGAAGCCCCAAGGGACCTTGGGGTCTCCTCTAACATCTCTGTGCCTGTTTCCACATCTGACAGATGGAGATAGTACCTACCTCTAGGCGCATTGTAAAGAATAAAGGGGAAAGCCGATGTAACTTACATAGCCAATGCCCGGCCTGGTCAATTCTCCCAAGAAGTTTGCTGTTTATTCTCATTTTTGCATCTTCCCTCAGGGCACCCTTCTGGCCACTACTTTAAATTCAGCATTTCATCCACAATGTACCTGCTCTGTTCCCCACAGCTTTCTGGTCTCTTAAGGACATAGTATAGTCATAGATCTTTTAGACACTGTTGTGGGTCTTGCTTTCCTATAGTTTGGGCTTCTGGATAGTTACTGCCTGACCTCTGGTCCTACATAGAATTCTATGTGGGATCTGCCTGAGGCAGCGTGATAGGAGGACCGGCTCGTGGAACAGAAGCAGCAGCTGTGGTCTGATGGAAATCAGAAGAAGCTGTGTAAGTGCTGCCTCTGTCTCCCATTAACAAGGGCTTTAGCTCTTCCACTGAAATGCAGAAATAACAGTATATACATCTAAGGGTTATTAATGAGAACATTCACATAATGCTATAGAGATGGAGGTATTTATGATTACCTGCATGTCATGCCCTTATTTATGAACCATAGCAGCATGTTGCCAGTTCTGTTGTATAATAATAATGTAATTGTATAATAACATATTCCATATTTAGCTTATTATATGTCAGAGTCAGAAATCTGTTTGTCACATGTGCCCACAGTCGATTCCTCCCTCCTCTGTGCCGATCAGTCCCCTTGATTTTGTTCCCATTCACCACATGTGAACAAATTGCTTTCAATATTGTGGGGCATAACCAGCTCTCCTCAAACTCCTACCACAGTACTCAAGACTGCATGGCTTCCTGCTTTAATTTATTTCTTCTTCTTTCCCTGGACCACATCTAGTTCTTGACTACCATTTTCACTGATTAACACAATAATGTTCTGAGTACCCTCATCATTTTCTTAAAGTCATTTGCTAATTCTGTGTTAAGAGAAGCACTATTCCTGGCTTCTTGCGGTTGGAGTTGTCACTCAGACTAGGAACTTTACTTATCCTCCGATTCAGCCCATCCCGGTGCAACTAGTTGCACTATTTTACGCATGTCTGTAGCCATAAACTTGCATACTTGAATGTCTTCTCCCAGAGGCATGGCTGATGTTTCTAATTAGATTATACATGGGTCACCTAAATGGGGAAGAAGACATCGCCAAATGTAACTGAACCATTGAACTGTTCTCTTATCAAAGATGACAGTAAGACTTGGTCAGGAAAAATTGTGAAAGGCTTTTAAATATGCCATGAAGATTACTGAGTTTCTTTTCAAAAGAAAGTTAAGCTTTGTTTAGTATGTACCCTTTTGGGCTATATGAGTCTATGAAGACTGCATTTTTCATTGACTTGGAGCTGTTTTTCAATCAGTTTAGAAAACTGATGTTAATGCTAACCCTTCCTATTCATAGAAATTCAAATGAAATTTTCTTCCTGTGGAGGTGAAATTCATATAACCTTGTGCCCATGTCATAAGTCAATTTTGCATCCATTACACAAACTCATTTCAGCATCATTGATTGCCTGCTCTTTCCATTCTCCTTTGAACAAGTTTTTAGCATCTTATTAGTTGCCTCATTAATTAATAAGTAAAATCTTTGACACTTTTCATTTTATGTTTGTATGAAAGTCAAAATTTATCTCCTTTTTCAAATATAAATGATCACCTAATAAATTTACTTAGACTTTTATTCCCATGGGAAACCACAGACACTGAAGCTGTTCTTCAGAGAACACAGTCTACACTCAGGAAAACTCTTTACATTATTCCCAAGTGTTATTCTCAGTTGACTTACTTCTATATCTCTAAAAGCATCATGGAAAGAATTTTAGTCTGCCTTCCTGAACTCATCTATATGCAGCTGAATTCTAAAATTGGCATCCTTAAATTTCTACTTTTGTCAATCTGAAATATCCAGATAAACATACTTACTGCTCCTCCTACTTTGTTATTGTCAGCATTAATGAAAAAAGTGAAATTGTTAGTCGTGTCTGACTTGTTGTGACCCCATAGACTGTAGCCCACCAGGGTTTTCTGTCCATAGGATTCTCCAGGAAAAATACTGGAGTGGGAAGCCATTCCCTTCTCCTGGGGATCTTCCCTACTCAGATTGAATCCAGGTTTCTTGCATTGCAGGCAGAGTTTTTACTGTCTGAATCACCAGGAAGCCCATCAGTAGTCATATTACAGATGAATTTATTGATACATCTAGAAAGGTCCAGAACATCTGATTTTATGGGGAGGAGTCAGAAACTAGGCAGATTTCTGTGAGGAAATCCCAGTGAGAGTGACTTTTAGGGAAAGGGGAAAAACAGAGAGGGTAGACCTGAATTCTTGGATCCTTATCCAAGCAGAGGGTGAGCTGGATCCCCAGCAGCTGGAGACTAACAGGTAGTGTTCTTTTTTCTTGTCCATCTTTCTAGATGATCTGTGAGTAGAATCTAAGTCAATCTAGTTCATTATATCTTCAACACTTAATCAGTGCTGGAAATATTTGTTATATTAAATTTTTAGTAACTATTTTTTAAATTAATAAACAAATCAGTAAAGAACAAAGCAATGAATTAGAGAAAATAGACTATGAGACAACTGGAAATATCAATTTCTTGGATAATCCAAGGGTGAAAGTGAAAGTTAGTCACTCAGTCATGTCCAGCTCTTTGGAACCTCATGGACTATAGCCTGCCAGGCTTCTCTGTCCATGGATTTTCCAAAAGCAAGAATACTGGAGTAGGATGCCATGCCCTCCTCCGGGGATCTTCCTGACCCAGGGATCGAACCCAGGTCTCCCGCACTGCAGGCAGATTCTTTACCATATGAGCTACTCAGGATGCCAATCCAAACCATAGTTTCAAATCTAGCTTCTCACTGTTTCCAAG
Source organism: Bos grunniens (assembly GCF_055505025.1). NCBI lineage: Eukaryota > Metazoa > Chordata > Mammalia > Artiodactyla > Bovidae > Bos > Bos grunniens. The sequence continues at coordinate 56,255,143 of NC_141180.1, forward strand.
CCTGACTTGCATTTTTCCCATGCTTATGCCTTTATTCCTGTTGTGCCTTTGTTTGAAATATCCTCCCAAACCTCCAGACCTATTAAGATACAGAACTCCAGCATATTCTTTCAGTATAACCCAAATCCTTTTATAAACCCTTCCATTAGGTTAGTCCCCAAAATATGCCATTATCCATCCTTTATTTTTCAAACTTATTTTTCTCCCAGTTTTAGTGATATATAATTGACATACAGTACTGTATTAGTTTCAGGTGTGCAGTATAATGATTTGACACACATATATTATGAAACGATGATCACAACAGGTTTACTGAACACCCACCATCTCATATGGATACATTAAATAAATAGAAAAAATTTTATTCTCGTCATGAGAACTCTTAGAATCTACTTTCACAAAAAGTTTTTATATATGATGTACAGCAATGTTAATTGTATTTATTATATCATACATTAGATCCGTAGTAGTTATTTATCTTGTAAATGAAAGTGTATACCTTTTAACAACTTCATTTCATTCAATTCTCCCACCCTCAAAGACCCTCCCCTGGTAACCACAAACATCTCTTTTTCTATGAGCTTGTTGTTTGCTCGTTTGTTTGCTTTTGAAGTATAACTGACCTATGACACTATGTTAGTTCCTGGAATACAACATAGTGGTTCAATATTTCTATACATTTTGAAAGGATCACCATGGTAAGTCTAGCTACCATCTGTCACCATACAGAGATATTACATAATGATTTGCTATATTCCCCACACTTTGCTTTTCATACCAGTGACTCACCCATTTTGTAACTGAAAGCCTGCAGCTCACAATCTTATTCATGTATTTCTCTCCTCCCTCTATGTGACATCCCTCTGGCAACCATATATTTGTACTCTTTGCCTATACTTTTGTTATACTTGTTCATTTGTTTTATCTTTGGTTATATTTGTTCATTTGTTTTGTTTCTTAGATTCCACATATAAGTGAAATCGTACAGTATTTCTTTTCCTCTGTCTTACTTATTTCACTTAGCATAATACCCTCTAGGTCCATCCATGTTTTCCCCAATGGTAGGATTTTATCCTATTATGGCTGAGTAATATTCCATTGTGTGTGTGTATATATATATAATATATATTCCATTGTGTATATACATATGTATACATACAGTTTTCTTTAGCCATTCACCTGTCGATGGACACATAGGTCGCTTCCATGTGTCATCTATTGTAAAGAATGCTGCAGTGAATAAAAATGCACATATCTTTTTGAATTAATATTTTCATTTTCTTCAGATAAATTCCCAAAGTGGAATTAATGTGCCCTATAATGGTTTTATTCTTATTTTTTTAGGGTTCTCCAGACTGTTTTCCAGAGTAGCTGCACTGATTTACACTCCTGCCAACAAGGCACAGGGGTTCCTCTTCTCCACATTTTCACCAACACTTATTTTTGATAATAACCATTCTGACAGGTGTGAGATGACATCTCATTGAGGTTTTTATTTGTATTTCTCTGATGTTCAGCATCTTTTAATATGCCTATTGTTATTTGCGTGTCTTCTTTAGAAAAATGTCTATTCAAATCTTCTGCCCATTTTTAATTGGATTGTTTGCTTTTTTTGATGTTGAATTGTATGAATTCTTTGCATATTTTGACTATTAATTCCATACCAGAAGTATCATTTGGAAATATCTTCTCCCATTCAGTAGACAGCACTTTTGTTTTTGTAGTAGTTTCTTTCTACTATGCAGAGATTTCTAGTTTGATATAGCCTGATTTGCTCATTTTTGCTTTTGTTTCTCTTGCCTGGAGAGAAATATGCAAAAGAACTGCTAAGACTGATGTCAAAGAATGTTCTGCCTATTTTCTTCTAGAAGTTTAATGATTTCAGGTCTTACACATAAGTCTTTAATCCACTTTGAGTTGTGTTTTGGGTTTATTATTTGAGAAAGTATCCCATTTTTATTCTTTTGCATGTAGCTATTCAGTTTTCCCAACACCATTTATTGAAGAGACTGTTTATCCCCATTGTATATTCTCACCTGCTTTGTTGTAGATTAAGGGCCCTTATAACTGAGCTCCTTTTAAGCTTTCTATAGAGTTCCATTAATTTGTGTATCTGTCTTTGTGCCAGTACCATACTGTTTTCTTATTAGTGAAGCTTTGTAGTATAGTTTGAAATCAGGGCTCATCATACCTCTTGGTTTTTCTTCTTTCTCAAGGTTGTTTTTTGCAACTGAGGGTCTTTGTGTTTCCATACAGATTTTATGATTATTTATTTTAGTTCTGCGTAAAATTCCTTTGACATTAATAGGTATTGCATTGAATCTGTAGATTGCCTTGGGTAATATAGTCATTTTAACAATATTAATTCTTCTAGTCAGCACAGTATAGTTTGTGTCACCTCCAATTTCTTTCTTCAGTGTCTTATATATCATCATATAAAACATCAATGAATCTGATACAGTTTTTGAGGTTTATCTCAGTATACTACATGTTACCACTATGTACTTATGGATCCCTCCCTCCAAAAAGGGGTTTTTGAGAGCAAAGACTATCTTACCTCTCTATTCCTTGAAATGCTGAGATGATTTTCTTATACATAGGAGGCTTTCAACAAAATGGTCTTGAATTAATGAATGAATACATATACCATTGGTTGCAGTTATCTCCACCAGATGTAGAGGGGCAAATTTAGACCATTACTAGAATATCACAGATGAAACAAACTTCAAAGTCCTTCTCTGAAGAAACTTATGCTCAAGATCCAGACTTGTTTGTTCCTGGGAGGTTAGCCATCTAGAGCTTCTTTAACAGTTCCGTTTTTCTCTGTTTTACTGCTGCTAGTAAGCATGCAAATCTTCAAAGATCATGCATAGACTCTTCAACACATGTGCTGTTGAAAGGAGCATGTTCCCCTATTGACCTTTACCAGCAAGGCTGCTGTGCAGAGAATGTTCCAAATACACTGCATGCTCTGGTAACACCAGCCCCACATGTTCGGCACTGATAGATGGTGGTTTATAAAGTACTGTAAATACTTGGAAGAATAATATTAGAACATGAAGGATGAGCTTTTTTTTAAAAGACACATGGATGAATTAACTATTTTGTTTCTCAGTTATGCTACTTATTTTCAATTAGGTTATTTAATATGATTAAAATATTTGAAATAAAGGACACAAGTTCTTTGCTTTTTCTTTTCAGAAAAAAAAAAAAAAAGCTTTAAGGTTGCTTGTCCTTTGCCTTTTAGTCATAGTTGTGACTGGATCATGAAGAAACAATCTACATACAACCCAGAAGTCCTGCAACCATGCAATGGCATGAGAACACTGGTGGATAAGGTGGAGAAACCTTCTCATGATTGCTGCAAATCAGAGACCCTAATTTGCAACTTCAGTTTCGTTAGAGTATCTTTCCTAAACAACTTAGAGTTAACCTGTCTACACCACAAGGGAACTATTTGCTGGTAGGTCTATTTGAAGGATAGCCAGACCCACCTTATCTCATTAGCTTCTACATTTGTTGGAGCTGTTAGCTTAGGAGAATACAAGTCACAAAAGAAGTTTGGAGGTGCATCAATGGTTGCCAAAACCCACTTGGAAAAGCTATCCACCCTCATTTGCAAGGAGTCTGACCTCCACAGCAGCCATCATAGCAATCCTTTCCCAGTTTTTCCAAACTCAACTGGGGCCCATGTCTTGGCCCTCTGGTTTTTCAGGGAGCCTGTCCATGCAAGGAATATCCAGCACAAGGGCTGTTGCAAGCTGTCTTCCTGATTTAGAAGACTCAGGGGAGAAACAAAAGCCATCTATAAAGGCCTTTTAATTTTTAACATAAGCTTCAGCTTGAGTTGTACAGTTATCTCATTGGTCATCTTGATCTGAAGTCCATTCCATTCCCCAAATTCATCAGTGTGTAACTGCCACAGCTGTGGAGACTTTGGCACCTGCAGGGTACCCCAAGAGGGGCTCTCCAAACAGATGGTTTTATAGGCAGTGAGCCTAATGGCAAAAAGTTCAAGATTTGTTTTTCAAATAAGTGCATGTTAAGTGAAAAAAAAAACTTTACAATGTCAATGAACCAGAGAAAGTTTTGTTGGTTAAAAGGAGCCTTATGAAAAATCTATCATACACCTTTGATTTAGAAATATAAAGAGAAACAGATTGACTTAGACTTCAATAAGGGGCAGAAAGACAAGAAAAATGACAGTCTCTAATGAATGTCATACCTATGTTCTGATTAAGGACTCCTTCCAGCTGTAATGTTTGTCTCTAATGAAGAAGTGTTTCTCAGTTTAGAAGCTAATTCCCAGAAATCAATTCGGAGGCCAGAACATGACTTGGGTTTAGGTCGTGTGTCTGCTCACTTTGCTTTAAATCTCAGGGGGCCATAAAAATCAAGTGAAAGCAGGACTGGATTAGAAATCAACGGCTTTGAGCTCTGAACCATATCCTTCTGATACAGTGCTTTGAGGTCCTTGATTTCTACTATTCACGCTTTGGTTGTCACATGGGTTGGTGTTAGAACCAGAAGTTGGTAGAACACTGAACAGGTGCTAAGATCTGAGCTCTGTAGAGACGGGCATCCCAGCCATGACTGTCAGCAGAGAGGCAAAAAGGAGAAACATACTACCCCTAGACAGTGTTGGCATGTAAGATATCCCCTCACCCCAACACTGCCAGTCTGGCAGCACACAGCCCCCTACCCCTACTCCTGCAAAAGTAACTTCCAATCGTTTCTGAGAATAAGTGGTCACTATGCTTTTCTTTCTCTCCTCTACCCAAACATAAATGACTCCTTATTTTACACACAAAGGCGGCTAATGAGAGATTTTGTTGAAAGAAAAAAAATCAACATTTTTCAAAGATTTTTTCATTTTGAAATTTTTATTTAAAAATAGTATATATTATAGAGGAGAAAACTTAGGTGAACTTCGGTGATGAAACAGGATACTTCAAAAACTTCTAAATTTTTCTTAGACTTTAAAACTAGACGCAAATCTAGGTTTCAAAGCTGGCTAAATTCCAGGTTTGCACTGCAAGATGCTAAATAAGCAGATATCAGCATTTCTCAACTCTTCACTGCATTTTTAGTACCAGTCTATATTTGCATTTTTAATAGTGAAAAACATACTAAACCACATGGCTTGGAAGTGAATTGCTGCACACCTTTTAGCTGGAGGCCATACGGTGTAGTAGAGAAAGATAGTGTATGAAACACAAAGAAACTGGAAGGATGGTCTCTGCTGTGCCCTAACAGCCAGGTCTCCTAGGGCAAGTTTCTTAGCTCCTTTAACTTCAGTTTTCTCATCTCAAATTTTAAAAAGTGACTTTACTGTCCTGCTTACCTCTGAAGTTAAAAAGAAAGGTATTGTGGAGAGAGGTTCAGGAGGGAGAGGATATATATACATACAGCTGATAACTTCATTTGCAGCAGAAACTAACACGGCATTGTAAAGCAATTACACTGCAATTAAAAAGAATACATTAAACATTCTCTATGAAATTCTAAAATCATGAATATGCATCTTTTAGGACTTCCCTGGTGGGCCAGTGGTTAGGACTTCACTTTCCAATGCAGAGAGTACAGGCTTGATTCCTGGTCAGAGAGCTATGATTCTACATAGTACAGAGCCAAAACACACACATACACACACAAAACAGAAGCAATGTTGTAAAAAATTCAATAAACACCAAAAAATGGATTTAAAAAGTAAGTATGTATCAATCATATCTAAAACCCCTCTAAAAAAGCAGCTTTGGTGAAAGATTGACTTGCTGATCGAGTCCTCATGATTTTTGTAGAAGAAGAGACACAGATCCATTCATGGGTGAACTTCTCTGCCAGATTTAGACACTCAAACTGAAGGAATAAGCTTTTAGTAAGTGTATCTTCATGATTCGCCCAACGCTTTACTAAGGTAAGATTCCCATCTCCTGTGAGGTCCCCTTTTCTCCATTCAGTTCCAATCACCTCCACAGAGGACCCCATGTCTGAACTGGTCATCCTTTAAGAAGCACAGGTACAGTGCTCCCTGAATGACCCCTTTATGTGCCCTGTGATGGGACCCAATGACTGGTATTTGGGTAGACACAAATCAGAGCAGCCTAAAGTAAAGTCTAAAAGTCTTTGACATACCCTATTTTGTGACCAAAATGCAAATAAGTTTTGCATTTGACTCCATATTTATTATGATTTTTTAAACAAAAAATTTTAAATGGAAACAAAATTTTAATAATCATTATGTTTTCAGCAAAATGAACCATAGTTTGCTTTAGCTATCTTCTCCTTCTCCCTCTCCCCACAATTTCACCTAACCCAAGAGTATCTTTCTTAAGAATTATGTCCCCAAATTCTCTCTCCTTGAGGGCCTTAGAGTTCAATAAGATCTTTTAAAAACAAAATTCTAGAAAATACTACAGTTAGGTGAGGGAATAGCCAGTGTAGGGAAATTCTTTTTCATAGAATTTGATCTTAAGGAGTTTGATCTCATGGAGTTTGATCGCAAGGAGATCAAACCAGTCAGTCCTAAAGGAAATCAAACCTGAATACTCATTGGAAGGACTGATGCTGAAGCTGAAGCCCCAATATTTTGGCCACCTGCTGTGAAGAGCTGACTCATTGGAAAAGATCCTGATGGTGGGAAAGATTGAGGGCAGGAGGAGAAGGAGGCAACAGAGGATGAGATGATTGGATGGCATTATCGACTCGATGAACAAGAGTTTGAGTAAACTCTGGGAGACAGTGAAAAAACAGGGAAGCCTGGCATGCTGCCATCCACTGGGTCACAAAGAGTCAGACATGACTGGGCGACTGAACAACAACAAACTTCTCCAAGCAACTGACGGGATTCCTGGGCAACTCAACTTACAGACTCAGTCTAGCCACCTTCTTGGGGAAGACCTACAGGCAGCTGTCCATATTCTCAGGGCTATTGGGGAGAGAGTAACCCAGAATGTGGTACTTCATCTCTGAAATATCACTGTCCTCTGAGAAACATGTGTCTGGGTTAATCCTGCTCAGAGATGAGGTTCCTGAGTAGAATGTTTTGCTTTTTGCCCAACTGATTCCTTTAATCCCCAGGAAGAGACTGTAGACTTGCCAAACGAGCTATGGCTCAGGAGGGGAAGACTAGAAAGCGCTGGGCGTCATCCATGGCAGGAACCACAGCACCATATCTGACTGATGAGGGGTCACGTGTAGTCGCCTCACATGCAAAACATGACACATGGGCAAAGTGAAGGCAGGCCTCAGTCTCCCACTGAGGGACAGCAGACGGTGTCTGCCTGCACAATCCATCTCCAGGGCATGTGTGAGGGAGGCGGAGTGGAATGGGCTAATGCGAAACATAAAAACGTACAGCTGAAACCCAGAGTCGCAACTGCAAACGGCCCTTAACCAGCACCAGGCCTCATCTGCTGGGAGTGTTTGAAGTCTGTAGACAGAGGCCGGTGCCATTCCACTCTAATTTCTCTTGCTGGAGCTCATCAGCTGTGGAATGCAGAGAGACTAAGCCTCTGGCTAGGGCCTGCTGTCAGGAACCAAAACCATGTCCACGGGATGGGGCAGTGCGTGCCCTAGATGACCCAGCTGTCTCCCACCAGCAAGAAATTTGCAAGGGGGCTGGCAGAGGTACCCATGAGGTGAGGGGCTGTGACTGGGTCTGTTTGACAGGTGGAGGAAAAGCAAGTCAGGTTGTGAAGATGGAAAACAGAGCCTTATAGACAAGGGGCAAATGAAGATCTAGAGCAGAGACTTCTCAGAGATGTCCTCTGAGCTCTTGCCCTCAGAAGGGTCCCCAGAGAGAAGAGTGGAAGCTTGGTGTTTGACGGGACATTCTTCTTTCTCCAGGGTGCTCTCTTGGGAAGGGTTACACAGTCTGAACACTGTCTTCTGTCCTTTCTGCATTATCAGAACACCAGAAGCTCCAATTGCTAAGGCTGCTAAGTCACTTCTGACTCTGTGCGACCCCATAGATGGCAGCCCATCAGGCTCCCCCATCCCTGGGATTCTCCAGGCAAGAACACTGGAGTGGGTTGCCATTTCCTTCTCCAATGCATGAAAGTGAAAAGTGAAAATGAAGTCTCTCAGTCGTGTCTGACTTTTAGCGACCCCATGGACTGCAGCCTACCAGGCTCCTTCATCCCTGGGATTTTCCAGGCAAGAGTACTGGAGTGGGTTGCCGTTGCCTTCTCTGAAATTGCTAAGGGAACCTTAACTAAAATCTCTGATTCATGTCATTCTGGAGTTGCTGGTAATTAATGTTATGGTTTAACTCAATGCCATGTCCTGGACCAGTCCTCCAAACCACAGAGGTTCCTCAATCTCTTCTGCATGAACTCCAGGCATTTTTGTATCTACTCTTCATTCATTTTTTCAAGAACTTTCTGGGCCTTCATACAATAACAAAACCTTCAGGTTTTCTTCTTGCTGTGTTAATTTTGTATTTATAGGGAGCTCTTCTGTGACTAGAATCAGGAAAATAAACCTAGAGACAAATCCTGCAAAAATATATGTCATATTCCTTCCAAAACATCTAGCCCTTACTTGGCCATCTGCATTATCATGCTGTTAAGGGAGAGATTCTTTAGTTTTCATTCCTTACTTCATTCATTCACCAATTACATATGGAGATCTATTATGTGTCAGTTTCATGATAGTTGCAGATCAATTTCCACTTAAAAGTAGATTCTTGAAGAGTAGTGTGTTTTTCAACAACCAGAACCTCAGTTTATTTATTATGGGCAATTATCAGTAAATAATACGGAAATGTAATGGTCCTGTCAACTACTGACCTCCCAGAGAAAATTTGTTTAGCAAAGATTCCATATATTTTTAGTCATTCTGTCTAAAACATAAATTATGTCCAGAGAAGACAGTTATAGGTTTGTTTCTCTCTGCTTCTCCTCTCTAAATTCAATTTAAAACCTTGGAAATAATTTAAGACACAACCAAAAGAGAACCGTGGAAGGTAGACACAGGAAGGAAACCTGATTAGGGACTCCAGCACTGAAGGAAAAACATAACACAGTCCCAGTGCCTCTTACAAACTCCCATCCAGCAGAAGAAAGCAACCCAAAGCCTGTTTCCTCATAGCTAACCTAGCAAAAAAGGTGGCTCAGGCCTTTTTTGCTACCTAGGCCACAAGACCAGCAGCTCTAGCAAGAGATCCCCACTGACGACACATGGCCAGGGGAAACATTGTCCCTTTCGCCAGGACTGTGATTCTCTTCACCTGCCCAGAGATGGTTGACAGTATATCAAGTGGGAATCTCACCACAGTAATCACTCTGATTTAAAAAACATTCTATATCTCCTCTGGACTTGAGAATTTCCTTATCATCAAGAGATACTAGGCAGCTAGGAATGCCTGCAAAGGGGATTCTGCCATAATAAGAGCCAACTCGGGAAGTTCCTTGTCCCCACAGACCTGAGACTCCCTGCAGCTCCTGCAGCTAAGACAATAGGTGACCAGGCAGCATCTGGAAGAGAGAACCTTGGCACAACAGATGTCCTGGACCAGGAAGCCTCTTCTTTCCAATGGACCAGGCACCCCCTACTTTACCACTGTACAGCAGCCTGGAAAAATCTGCACATTTCCAAAGCAGTGACCAATGACAGTCTCATCTGCACAAGATACACCAAGCAGACCAAATTAGCATAGCAAAAGTTCTAAAATAAGCTTGCCTTTGGAACCACAGCCCACAGTGGGTCGTGGCCACAAAAGCAGGCCATAATCTGTATGTTGAACCTAAACAGAATCGCCTGCTAAAAAAAAGATTTATATATAAGCCACAGTTTTCTGACATGATAGTTTAAATGTCCAGGATACAGTAGGAAATCACTTGTCAGGAAAATCACAACTTGAATGGCAAAACACAATTAAATGATACTGCCATCAGGATGAGAGAAATGTCAGCATTATCTGAGAGGAAGTTTAAAGCAGCCATCATAAAAATGCTTTAATACACAACCATAAATTATCTTGAGACAAATGGGAAAAAAAACCCAGAAAGTGTGATGAGAAAATAGAAGCTATCATAAATGAACCAGATGTAAATTATGTGAAAAAATATAATAATAAAAATTTTGAAACTTGCTAGATATGCTCAATAGTAGAGTTGAGGTGACAGAGCATAGAATTGGTGAACTTGAACACAAATCAATAAAACTTACCTAGTCTGAAAAATAAAGATAAAAGAGACTGGAGGAAAAAATGAACAGAGCCTTAGTGACCCGTGCAAAAATGACAAAAAAAGATCTCATATTGGATACCCTAAAAGGGGAGGAGAACCCGAATGGAACATAAAGAGTATTTGAAGAAATAATGTCTGAAAACTTCCCAGGTTTAGAGAAATACAGATTGATCGATTGATTCAACAATCTGAGCAAACTCAAAGAAAGCCACACCAAAACAACTTCTAAGGAAAAATCTTGAGAGCATTCTGAGAGAAACAGTGTATCACCTATTGGGAAAAAACCATGCCAGTGACAGCAAATTTCTTATCTGAAACCATAGAAACTAAAAGAAAGTGGCACATTTTTCAAGTGGTGAAAAACCCCAACCCCGTCAGGTACAGATTCTGTGTCCTGGGAAACTATCGCTCTGAAATGATGCAGGGGATACAGACACTTTCAGGTGAAAGAAAGCTAAAAGATTTCTTCACTAGACCTACTCTAAAAGGGACACAAATGCAAGTTAAGCCCCACATTTTACCTGAAGCAGGGAAATGTTTATATCTGTAGGCTGTTCACAAGTCAGATGCTCAGCACTTAAAGCATGGAAAGAAAAACAACATCAGAACACTGTAAATCAATTAAGACAGAATCCTAAATATTCAAGTAACCTGTGGGAAGGCAAGAAAAGGTATCTAGAAGGAAAAAAAAAAAGGAAACAAATAATAAAATGGCTGACTAAAGCTCAATTACTTTAAATGTATTGACAGAAAGGCTAAATAGGTCAATTAAAAGGCAAAGATTGGTAAGATGAGTTTAAGAAAAAAAAGAAGGTATACACCAACCCAACCAAATGCTGTTTACAAGAAACTGACTTTAAATTCAACAATTAGACTAATGTAAAAATATAGAAAAAGATATTCCATGAAAGCACTACTCATAATAAAATGCAAGGATTGTTTTAATATTAAAATTGGATAGACGTGACTTCAGCAGAGATATTTACTAGAGGCAAAAAAAAGGAACATTAAGTAATAATTAAAGAATCTATCCACAAGGAGGATACAACTGTTATAGTGTGTATACACCCAAAAAAAATGAGCTTCAAAATACATAAAGCGTATTCTGATAAAGCTGAAAGAAGAAATAAACAGAAACCTCAATTAAGTAGAGGTGGGAAACCAGAAGGGGGCGCTCTCATGCCCTACCTTGATAACCAAGCCCAAACAAGAAGATGTCTTCCCTGGCAAGGTCTCAGCCAATGAAACGCCATGGACTTGTTTGTTTACTATGTTCTTCCCTACGTCTTTTTCTTCTGGGTAAAAATGCTCTCCTTCCCTTGTGCTATGGGGTCCTGCACATGGCTTTCCATGGTTGCAGACCCCAAATTCCAATTTCCTACTGATCCTGAATAAACCTATATTTGTTGGAGAAATATTTGGCAGGTGGCTCAGACAGTAAAGAATCCACCCTTAATGCAGGAAACCTGGGTCGGAAAGATCCCCTGGAGAAAGGACTGGCCACCCACTCCAGTATTCTTCCCTGAAGAATTCCGTGGACCAAGGAGACTGGCGGACCACAGTCCATGGGGTTGAAAAGAGTCAGACATGACTGAACAACTGACACTTTATTTCGGGTCAACATAATAATCTATACAACTACATCACAGAAAATCAACAAGGATATGAAAGATCTGAACAAAGGAATCAAGCAACAGGATCTAATCCCTACATATAACCCAATAATAGCTGAATAACACACTTTTTTCCATATGAGAAGAGTATGTTCACCAAGATATTAATAAATTATATCTTGGGCCATAAAACAAATCTCAATATTTTTAAAAGAACTGCAATTATATAAAATATGTTCTCTGAACAAAATTAAATAAATCTAGAAATTGGTAACAGAAAGACAAGAGAAAAATTTCCAAACATTTGGAAATTAAACTTCAGGCTCTTAAGTCATCTGTGGGTTAAAGAGCAGTCTCAAATGCATATTTGAAATATGGAATATGTATTTGAAATATGAAAATACAAATAATGAAATGAAAATGAAAACATAACATGTCAAATATTCAGAATATAGGTAAATCTGTCCCAAGAGAGAAATGCATAGCACTAAATGCCTGTAGAACAGACATTTCAATAAAGAGAATATTGACAGAGAAAATAAACACATGGAAAGATAATAACATCAATAGCTATTAAGGAGATGCAGATTAAACCCGCTATAATCTATCACTATGCACGCTTTAGATTGGTTAAAAGGAAAAGTGGTGATAACAGAAATATCTCAAATTTAATATAATCTAAGTGCCTTCCTCAGTCCTGGGTGTTCTTTGGAAGGAATGATGCTGAAGCTGAAACTCCAGTACTTTGACCACCTCATGCGAAGAACTGACTCATTGGAAAAGACTGATGCTCGGAGGGATTGGGGGCAGGAGGAGAAGGGGACGACAGAGGATGAGATGGCTGGATGGCATCACTGACTCGATGGACGTGAGTCTGAGTGAACTCTGGGAGTTGGTGATGGACAGGAAGGCCTGGTGTGCTGCGATTCATGGGGTCGCAAAAAGTCAGGCACGACTGAGCGACTGAACTGAACTAAACTGAACTGAAGTGGCTTCCTCAAAATATTAGAAAAATAAGAGCAAAATAAATTTAAAAAACAGGAAGAATAGAGATAAGAGAAATCATCTAACTTTAAAAAAGTAAAACAGAAAAAAATCAATAAAACCAAAAGCTTGTTCTTCAAAAATATTAATGAAGCTGAAAAATCTCTAGAAAGATTGATTGGAGTTGGAGTGGAGGAAAGAAATGGGAATAAAGGGAAATATTATAATACTGCAGACCCTCCAACCATTAAAAGGATAATAAGGTAATACTATAAAAAGCATTGTAGTCATAAATTTAATACCTTTTAAGAGATGGACCATTCCTTGAAAAATCACAAACTTAGAAACCCAACCAAGATTAGACATTATGAACATTCCTATAACCTTTAAAGAAATTGAATTCATGATTTAAAAACTCTACTAAACGAAACTTCCAGACCAAAATAGTGTTACTAGAGAATACTACCAAACTTTTAAAGAATAAACACCAGTTTTACACAATCCCTTCTGGATATCAGAAGAGGAATGAACATTTACCAACTTATTTTATAAAGTCGGTCTTACAAATATATTTAGAGATAATAGCATCCATTCCCCCCCTCCAAAAAAAAAAAATACCCTACACTGTCTCTCATGGTTTAAAGTGGACATTCATGGGTGAAAAAAAAATAATAAAGCAAACCCAACTTCAAAGTAGACCTAATACCTCACACAAAAATTAACTCAGAATGAATTATAGACTTACATGCAAAATGCAAAAATGTAAATTTTTAGGGAAGAAAGCATGGGAGAAAATCTTTAGGATTTAAGGCTAGGCAAATATAATATTTGGAGAAGGAAATAGCAACCCATTCCACTGTTCTTGCCCGAGAAATCCCATGGACACATACATGAGCCTGGTGGGTTACAGAGTTCATGGCATCACAAAAGAGTCAGACACGACTTAGCAACTAAACAACAACAATCATAATATTACTTAAACCTGATATCAAAAGCATGACCCATAAAAGAAAAACTTGATAAACTGTACCTCATCAAATTCAAGATTTTGCTTTTAGGAATATGGAAAAACAAATTTTAAGCTGAGATAAAATATTTGCAAATGTCATGTGTGCCAAAAGAATTGTGTCTAGAACATATAATGAACTCTCAAAACTCAGCAGTATACCTGTGGCGAATTCATGTTGATATATGGCAAAACCAATACAATATTGTAAAGTTAAATAATAAAATAAAATTTAAAAATAAAAAAAGAAATTAAAAAAGTTCTATTAAGAACTTCTTTCTGTTCATAAAAATAATAAAAACATATTATTATAGAAAAAAAAGAGAAAAAAATCAAATTTCAAAAAGGAAAAAAGACATACTCAAATATTACAGTAAAGAAAATACGGATATGGCAAGTAAGCACATGGAAAATAATAACATCAATTGCTATCCAGGAGTTGCAGGTTAAAACCCCAGTGAGCTATTTCTGTACACTCTTTACACTGGTTAAAAGGAAAAATAGTAACAGTAGAAAATGCTGTATGTGGGAAAATTAGATAATCCATACATTGCTGGACAGAATATAAAATGATATAACCACTCTGGAAAATAGTTCAGCCATTTCTTATAAAACTAAGCATATAATTATCAAACAACCCAGCAGTTGCATTTGGTGTATTTATCTCAAAGAAATAGAAAACCAGTATTCATGCAAAAACCTGTACTCAAATATTCAGAGCAGCTTTACTTATAATAGCCAAAAATAAAGACAATCATGTATTCTTCAGTGGATGGATGGTTAGACAAAATATAGTACATCCATCCATATTATGGAATACTACTCAACAATAAAAAGAGTGTACTCTTGATACAAATAGCAATTGGATAAGCCTCAAGAGAATTATGGTGAGTGAAAAAATAAACCCTCCAAAGTTACATATTATATGTTCCATCTATATAACATTTATTAACAGAAAAATAAAAATGGAGAACAGGTATGGTGAGTGGTTTCCCAAGCAAGAGAAAAGAAGAGAAGCAAAAAGCAAAGGAGAAAAGGAAGAATATAAGCATCTGAATGCAGAGTTTCAAAGAATAGCAAGAAGAGATAAGAAAGCCTTCCTCAGTGATCAATGCAAAGAAATAGAGGAAAAAAAACAGAATGGGAAAGACTAGAGATCTCTTCAAAATTAGAGATACCAAGGGAACATTTCATGCAAAGATGGGCTCGATAAAGGACAGAAATGTTATGGACCTAACAGAAGCAGAAGATATTAAGAAGAGGTGGCAAGAATACACAGAAGAACTGTACAAAAAAGATCTTCACAACCCAGATAATCACAATCTCTGACCTAGAGCCAGACATCCTGGAATGTGAAGTCAAGTGGGCCTTACAAAGCATCACTACGAACAAAGCTAGTGGAGGTGATGGAATTCCAGTTGAGCTATTTCAAATCCTGAAAGATGATGCTGTGAAAGTACTGCACCCAATATGCCAGCAAATTTGGAAAACTCAGCAGTGGCCACAGGACTGGAAAAGGTCAGTTTTCATTCCAATCCCAAAGAAAGGCAATGCCAAAGAATGCTCAAACTACCACACAATTGCACTCATTTCACAAGCTAGTAAAGTAATGCTCAAAATTCTCCAAGCCAGGCTTCAGCAACATGTGAACCGTGAACTTCCAGATGTTCAAGCTGGTTTTAGAAAAGGCAGAGGAACCAGAGATCAAATTGCCAACACTCACTGGATCATGGAAAAAGGAAGAGAGTTCCAGGCAAACATCTATTTCTGCTTTATTGACTATGCTAAAGCCTTTGACTGTGTGGATCACAATAAACTGTGGAAAATTCTTCAAGAGATGGGAATACCAGACCACCTGATCTACCTCTTGAGAAATCTGTATGCGGGTCAGGAAGCAACAGTCAGACCTGGACATGGAACAACAGACTGGTTCCAAATAGGAAAAGGAGTACATCAAGGCTGTATATTATCACCCTATTTATTTAACTTCTATGCAGAGTACATCATGAGAAACGCTGGACTGGAAGAAACACAAGCTGGAATCAAGATTGCCGGGATAAATATCAACCTCAGATATGCAGGTGACACCACCCTTATGGCAGAAAGTGAAGACGAACTAAAAAGCCTCTTGATGAAAGTAAAAGTGGAAAGTTAAAAAGTTGGCTTAAAGCTCAACATTCAGAAAACAAAGATCATGGCATCCGGTCCCATCACTTCATGGGAAATAGACGGGGAAACAGTGTCAGACTTTATTTTTTGGGGCTCCAAAATCACTGCAGATGGTGACTGAAGCCATGAAATTAAAAGACGCTTACTCCTTGGAAGGAAAGTTATGTCCAACCTAGATAGCATATTCAAAAGCAGAGACATTACTTTGCCAACAAAGGTCCCTCTAGTCAAGGCTATGGTTTTTCCTGTGGTCATGTATGGATGTGAGAGTTGGACTGTGAAGAAAGCTGAGCGCCAAAGAATTGATGCTTTTGAACTGTGGTGTTGGAGAAGACTCTTGAGAGTCCCTTGGACTGCAAGGAGGTCCAACCAGTCCATCCTGAAGGAGATCAGCCCTGGGCTTTCTTTGGAAGGAATGATGCTAAAGCTGAAACTCCAGTACTTTGGCCACCTCATGTGAATAATTGACTCATTGGAAAAGACTCTGATGCTGAGAGGGATTGGGGGCAGGAGGAGAAGGGGACGACAGAGGATGAGATGGCTGGATGGCATCACTGACTCGATGGACGTGAGTCTGAGTGAACTCCGGGAGTTGGTGATGGACAGGGAGGCCTGGCGTGCTGCGATTCATGGGGTCGCAAAGAGTCGGACACGACTGAGCGACTGAACTGAACTCCCAAGTAAGTGAGAGGCAGGCAGGTGTGACCATGAAAAATGTTGAGGTAATGAGACTCTTTTATGTCATTATAGATATGTGTGATATACATGCCTATATACCTATACAGGTTATAAAATTGTACTGAACTAAATACACACACACAAATGAGCACCACTTATTTATTTTATGCCTAATAATTTGTACCTCTTAATTTCCTTCCCCCATGTTGCCTTTCCCCATCCTTCTCCCCACTGGTAACCACTGCTTTGTTCTCTGTGTCTGTGAGTCCATTTCTGTTTTGATATATTAAATATTCGTTCACAATAAAACAATAAAATATTGTTTTATTTTTTAGATTCCACATATAAGTGAAGGGGCTTCCCTGGTGGCTCAGAGGGTAAATAATCTGCCTGCAAGGCAGGAGACACAGATATAATCCCTGGGTCACAAAGATCCTTTGGAGACGGGAATGGCTTACCCAGTCCAGTATTCTTTCCTGGAGAATCCCATGGACAGAGGAGCCTAGTGGGCTACAGTCCAAGGAGCCACAGAGTCAGACACGGCTGAGCAACTAACACTTTCACAATGAGTGAAAACAAACAGTATGTGTCTTTCTCTGTCTGACTTATTTCACTGAGCATAATTCCCTTCATGTCGGGATGTAATATATGGCACAGGAAATATAGCCAATATGTTATAATAACTTTATATGGAATGTAATCTATAAAATATCATATCACTATATTGTACAGCTGAGATTAATATAATACTGTCAGTCAGCTATACTTCAATAAAACAAAACAAAAAAGAAACCAAAACAAGCACAGTAAAATTCAGAAAATATGTAGGAAGAGTATGAAAACCACTCTTAGTTCATGGACCATATCCACAGAGAAGCTTGTTGAAGAGAACTGAAATGATTCTCACTTCCATAAGGACATAAATAAGGCCACATTAGTGGGAAAGATTTTAGGTAAGACATCCGAACTGCTGCTGCTGCTACTGCTGCTAAGTCACTTCAGTTGTGTCTGACTCTGTGCAACCCCATAGATGGCAGCCCACCAGGCTCCCGTCCCTGGGATTCTCCAGGCAAGAGCACTGGAGTGGGTTGCCATTTCCTTCTCCAATGCAGGAAAGTGAAAAGTGAAAGTGAAGTTGCTCAGTCGTGTACGACTCCTAGCGACCCCATGGACTACAGCCCACCAGGCTCCTCCATCCATGGTATTTTCCAGGCAAGAGTACTGGAGTGGGGTGCCATTGACTCACTCTTTTAAGAAAGGAAAATTTGTTTTTCTAAGTTGTTATTATTGTTCAGCCTCTCAGTCATGTCTGACTCTGCGACCCCATGGACTGTAGCACGGCAAGCTTTCCTGCCCTTCACTATCTCCCAGAGTTTGCTCAAGCTCAGTCCTTTGAGTCGAACATCCTATCCAGCCATCTCACACTCTGTCATCCCCTACTCTTCCTGCCTTTACTCTTTCCCAGCATCAGGGTCTTTTTCAATAAGTTGGCAGTTTGCATTAGGTGGCTAAAGTATTGGAGCTTCAGCTTCAGCATCAGTCCTTCCAATGAATATTCAGGACTGATTTCCTTCAGGATTGACTGGTTTGAAATCCTTGCAGTCCAAGAGACTCTCAAGAGTCTTCTCCAACACCACAGCTCAAAAGCATCAATTCTTCAGCACTCAGCCTTCTTTATGGTCCAACTCTCACATCTTTACATGACTACTTGTAAAACCATAGCTTTGACTATACAGACATTTGTCAGCAAGTGATGTCTCTGCTTTTTAATATGCTGTCTAGGTTTTACCTTGCTTCCAAGGAGCAAGTGTCTTTTAATTTCATGACTACAGTCACCATCTGAAGTGAATTTGGAGCCCAAGAAAATAAAGTCTGTCACTCTTTCCAATCTTTACCCATCTATTTGCCCCATGAAGTGATGGGGCCAGATGCCATGATCTTAGTTTTTTGAATGTTGAGTTTTAAGCCAGCTTTTTCACTCTCCTCTTTCACCTTCATAAAGAAGCTCTTTAGTTCTAAGTACTACAAATCAAATAACATATTTTTAAGTACTACTCATCAAATAACACATATTTCATTGAAATGAAAGATCATATACATTTCATTATTAACAGTTACATGTGTGGCTCTCTGTTTCACCAAAGGGTAATAAAAAGCAGAATAGCATCATTATGAACAGCTTAAGAGTACGCTCCGTTGGGCTAGAGTATAAAATATACATTTAAATGATCCGGAAGACTGGAATTAAATTATTAAATAAGAAATGATTCCAAATAAGTAATCAATCTTCTATGTCATTCTCCATAACACCCCTCCAAAACAATGCACTGATTTCTTTATATCAGAGATATCAAATAACAGCTCGAATGTTAACATTTCTCACTTTTAATTACAACAGCTTCAAAAATCAGGTCAGAACTTCAGAAATGGAGAATCAAAGACTTGAAGCTCTATATTATCTGCTTTTAGCTATAGTATAGCTACATAGAAGCTTCCCTGGTGGCTCAGATAGTAAATAATCCACCTGCAAAGCAGGAGACTTGGGTTCAATCCCTAGGTTGGGAAGATCCCCTGGAGGAGGGCATGGCAACCCATTCCAGTATTCTTGCCTGGAGAATCAACATAAAGAAGCCTGGTGGGCTATAGTCCATGGGGTCACAAAGAGTCAGACACGACTGAGTGACTAAGCACTAAGCACATAGTTACATAAGCATGTATTTATTAAATTTGTCCTAAAACACACTAGATGGACCAATATCAAAATCCTTCATTTACAACCTAACAACAACAGAAAGAGTAAACCAAATTTAAAAAATGGGCAAAGGACGTGAATACACATTTCTCCAAGGATGATATATAAATGGTGAGTAAGACCATGACTCCAGCACAAGCTGTAATCAAGGTTGCTGGGAGAAATATCAATAACCTCAGATATGCAGATGACACCACCCTATGGCAGAAAGTGAAGAGGAACTAAAAAGCCTCTTGATGAAAGTGAAATAGGAGAGTGAAAAATCTGGCTTAAAACAACATTTAAAAAAATTAAGATCATGGCATCTGGTCCCATCACTTCATGGCAGATAGATGGGGAAACAATGGAAACAGTGACAGACTTTATTCTCCTGGGCTCCAAAATCACTGCAGATGGTAACTGCAGCCATGAAATTAAAAGACACTTGATCCTTAGAAGAAAAGCTATGATCAACTTAGACAACATATTAAAAAGCAGAGACATCACTTTGCTGACAAAGGTCCATCTAGTCAAAGCTATGGTTTTTCCAGTAGTCAAGTATGGATGTGAGAGTTGGGCCATAAAGAAAGCTGAGTGCTGAAGAATGGATGCTTTTGAACTGTGGTGATGGAGAAGACTTGAGAGTCCCTTGGACTGCAAATATATTAAATCAGTCAATCCTAAAGGAAATCAGTCCTGAATATTCATTGAAAGGAT
This sequence comes from Bos grunniens, assembly GCF_055505025.1. NCBI lineage: Eukaryota > Metazoa > Chordata > Mammalia > Artiodactyla > Bovidae > Bos > Bos grunniens. Next base: position 56,275,234 of record NC_141180.1, read on the forward strand.
TGATGCCAAAGCTGAAGTTCCAATACTTTGGCCGCCTGATGTGAAGAACTGACTCACTGGAAAAGACCCGGATGCTGGGAAAGATTGAAGGGAGGAGAAGGGGATGACAGAGGATGAGACATTGGATGGCATCACCAACTCGATGGACACGAGTTTGAGCAAGCTCCAGGAGCTGGTGATGGGCAGGGAAGCCTGGAGTCCATGCTGCAGTCCATGGGGTTGCAAAGAGTCAGACATGACTGAGTAACTGAACTGAACTGAAGACCATGAAAAAGTGCTGAACATCAGTGGTCATTAGGGAAATGCAAATCAAAACACAGGAAGATACTACGTAGCATTTAGAATGGCTATTTTTTTTCCAAAATGGAAAATAACTAGTGTTGATGAAGATGCAGAAAAAGCAGAACCCTCAGGATTTGCTTGTGAATGTGTAAAGTATTACAGTCACTATGAAACAGTTTGGTGGTTTCTCAAAAAGTTAAACAGAATCACTATATGATCCAGTGATCCTACTTCTAAATATGCGTCAAAGAAATCAAAAACAGGACTCAAATGTTTGCACACCAACATGCATAGCAACAGTATTCACAAGATATAAAACAACCCAAATGATGTACTTTAAAGGTTGAAAATGGACAGGTAAACAGAATCTGGAGAGTGAGAGAGAGATGACAGAATATGATTCAAACTTTAAAAAGTAAAAATTGTTACACATGCTACAACATGGATGAAATCTCAAAATATTATGTTAAGTGAAAGAAATCAGACACAAAAAGATAAATATAGTATGAATTCATATATCTGAAGTACCTACAACATGCAAATTCATAAACATAAGTAGAATAGAGATGACTAGGTCTTCAGGGGAGAAAAGAGTAGGGAGTTATTTTTTAATGGCCACAGTTCCTATTTATGATGATGAAAACATTCTGAAAATGGATAATGATGATGTTAGGCCAGCATTGTAGATGAACTGTGCATTGAAAAATGATTAAGATAGTAAAATTTATATTATGTGTATTTTACCATAATAAATAAAAACAACCACAATAACCTACAATTTGTTGCTGTTTTAGTCAGTAAGTCATGTCCAGTTGTTTGTGATCCCATGGACCTCCAGACTCCTCTGTCCATGGGATTTCTCAGGCAAGAATCTGGAGTGGGTTGCCATTTCCCTCTCCAGGGGATCTTCCTCACCTAGGGATTAAACCCATGTCTCCTGCATTGCGGGTGGATTATTTACCACTGAGCCACCTGGGAAGCCCGAACTACCATTTTAATAAAATAGGTAAAATTTCTATGACTAAAAGTAGTATTAATGATGTAGAACAAACAAAACTGCTGATGGCATTGTAAAATGGTACAAACATTTTGTAAAACAGTTTGACAGTATCTTACAAAGTCAAACACATGTTCAGCTATCCTTGGTTTTTATTGAAGGGAAACGAAAACAGATGTACACACACAGATTTTTTTTAAAATGCTCATAGGGGCTTCCCTGACAGTCCAGTGGTTAAGATTCTGAGCTCCCATAGTAGAGGGCATGGGATCTATCCCTGATCAGGGAATTAAGATCCACATGTCTCATGGCATGGCCTAAACAAAAAATTCCTAATTAACTTCTTTCAAATTCCAATGCTCATAGAAGTATTATTCATAAAAGCAGAAAACAAAATCAATTCACATGTCCGCCAACTGATGAAAGGATATGTACACACACACACACACTGTGGAAATTTACACAGCAATAAAAATGAACAAAAATGTCTTGGAGAATATCAAGATAATTTTGCTGAGTGAAGAATTGTGGACAAAAAAATCATATACACTCTATCACTCTATTTATGTAATTCTAAAAGTAGGCAAACCCCAGTGATAAAAGTAAAGTCAGTGGTTATTTGAAGATGGGAATCAGAGTGGATTTGAAAGGAGATAGGAGGAAACTTTTTGATGTTGTCATATATATTAATTGCTTTACATATTGATTGTACCCATATTTATACAACTGTATGAAACAGTGTCAGACTTTATTTTTCTGGGCTCCAAAATCACTGCAGATGGTGACTGCAGCCATGAAATTAAAAGACGCTTACTCCTTGGAAGAAAAGTTATGACCAACCTAGATAGCATATTCAAAAGCAGAGACATTACTGTGCCAACAAAGGTCCGTCTAGTCAAGGCTATGGTTTTTCCAGTGGTCATGTATGGATGTGAGAGTTGGACTGTGAAGAAGGCTGAGCGCTGAAGAATTGATGCTTTTGAACTGTGGTGTTGGAGAAGACTCTTAAGAGTCCCTTGGACTGCAAGGAGATCCCACCAGTCCATTCTGAAGGAGATCAGCCCTGGGCTTTCTTTGGAAGGAATGATGCTAAAGCTGAAACTGCAGTACTTTGGCCACCTGATGCGAAGAGTTGACTCATTGGTAAAGACTCTGATGCTGGGAAGGATTGGGGGCAGGAGGAAAAGGGGACGACAGAGGATGAGATGGCTGGATGGCATCACTGACTCGATGGACGTGAGTCTGAGTGAACTCCGGGAGTTGATGATGGACAGGGAGGCCTGGCCTGCTGTGATTCATGGGGTCGCAGAGTCGGACACGACTGAGCGACTAAACTGACTGATGAACCTATGGAAATTCATTAAACTGGATAATTTAGAAAAAAAATCACTCATCTTTCTCCTGTGCCATATTACAAACCCTGGATTTCAGCATTTCATTGTCACCTGTCCCATAGAGTCTGAGAAGGAATGGGACAATGTCTAAGTTTGCCTCTTCGCTGTTCAAACCTCCTAGCCTGCATAGTTTTCCCTAATCCCTAATTACTTACAGTTTTTCTCTGAAAGGCTATAACATTTCTTTCGCAAGCAAAAACATTCCACTTTTAAACAAAAATAGCAATTACAAATATATCCACTTAGTTTTGGCTTTGGCCTCTAATCTGCCCACCCTCTCATGCTAGTCCCTACCACTGTTTCATCAAAAATTTTAGAACAAGGTAAACCACTCTGACCACAGCCCATGCTCAACTCCACAATCACTATGTAATTTCTATCACCAGTGTTCAACCAATGTATGAACACATTCTTCAGACATGCTTAAAAACATATGGAAAATGGCTTTTAATTCCTTTGCATTAAGCTTACCTAGCGAGAGAAAGCTGGGGGCCAAGGTAAGAGTAGAAAGACTGGAGGAAGAAATAAAGGAAAGGTTATAATGCAAAATTATATGAAGCAATATAGTATGTACTGTAGTGTGGGCTTTAACATTTCTTTAGAGAACTGGCCGTAATAAACAACATTCTACTTGAAGAACTGACACCTGCTACTGATTTTTCTCCTCTCAAATTGGAAGTTATTGGTGGAATTCTACAAACAGAAGAGGGCCTGGCTATGGCTTTTAGACAGCTGGAAAATGTGGTTTCAAGATGTCTGAGAGAACCCAGATGGTAGCCTGAACACAGAGCTGGTTAGGCGAGGAAGACCAGGAGGGACAGACAGAGGCAGAGAGAAACCTGGAGAGATGGAGGGAGAGAAACAGTAAAATCCAGATTCAATTTCTCACGGAAGCTGCGCTGCTTGCTTATCTTGCTGATTCTCTAACCACTGCTCCCGTATCTTAGATCTAATAAAGCCCCAGTAAGATTTTTACCCCAAGCACCCTTTTGTATTTAATTGTTCACCTCGTACGCAATTGGAAGGAAATTTAATCCATATGTTTCTGCTCATTTACACTTAAATCATCCGAATATGGTGTTTTAACCCCAATTTGTCATTCACAGAAATTTTAGAGACTTAAATAAATCTCTGGAGGCCTGTCCCAATCCCTCTGCCTCTCCTTTGTGATCCTCAAGTAAACACATGTATTCGAATTCAAGAGTTTGCGGGTAAGTACAGAGAGTTTGAGGGTAAGTACAGAGATTTGCACGAGGTTTCAAAGCAAAGTTTACCTCCCTTTGTTGGTTCCCCTCCAACTTTAGAATGAATCGACGCCCTCCCAGGCACAGTCCATGAGCAGGCCGACTGGTTCAGAGACACGACAGAAAACCCTCCAGGCTGTATCTCTAATGATCCTGAAGGGCCTTATACTGATCTCAAACCTTGCCATAGCTGCAGTCCACAAGTGGTTCTGCTGGTTCAAGGAACCACTGGGAGACACTCCCATCTGTAGCCCTGAGGATCCTGCAAGGGTTTCAGTCCCTCTCAGCCACAGTCCACAAACAGTTCTCCTGCACACGGACCAGACAGGAGACACCCATGTCTGAGCCTCAGGGATCTTGAGAGGGCCCTCTATTTGGCTCCAGGCCCTTCAAACACAGTCATGGACAGTCTAGTACACTCAGAGACTTGGTAGGAGACATAGCCATTCAGAAGCAGGCCTGAAGACAAATAATGACTAAAGAGATTGAAGCAGTAGCCAAAACCTCACAACAACAGAGAAGTCCAGGTCCAGATGGTTTCACTGGTGAATTTTACAAAACATTTAAGAAGCATAAAGCCAATCCTTCTCTAAGTCTTTTACAAAAAACTGAAGAGGAGGGAACACTCCCAAACCCACCTTACAAGCCCAGCTTAATCCTGATACCAAAGGCAGATAAGGATGCCACAGGAAAAGAAATGTGTAAAAAAATATTCTTAATGGATATAAATGCAAAAATTCTAACAGAATCCTAGCAAACCAAATTCAACAGCACATTCAAGTCATCATACACCATGATTAGTCTTTTTATTTGGAGCCATTTAGTCCACTGAAATTTAGCATAGTTTTTGATAAGTTATAGGTATGGTCTTATTGGGCTTCCCTGGTGGTTCAGCTATAAAAAGAATCCGCCTGCTGATGCAGAAGACCTGGGTTTGATCCCTGAGTCAGGATGATCCCCTGGAGAAGGAAATACCAACCCACTCCAGTATTCTTGCCTGGGAAATCCCGTGGACAGAAGAGCCTGGCGGGCTACAGTCCATGAGGTCACAAAGAGTCAGACACAACTTAGCAACTAAACAACAACATGTACTTATTGCTATTCTAAATTTACTTCTTTGCTTGTTTTCATAGTTCTGGTTTTGTTTTTTTTTTCCTCCTTTTTGTTTTTCCCTTGAGGTTTGCAGATTTTCTTTAGTGGTATTCTTGTGTCCCTTTCTAGTTTTTGCACATTTATTACAGGTTTTTGATTTGTGCTTACCATATATGGGGTTTATATATGTTGATCAATAACTATAACTACTTGTTTAAAACAGTTATTTAAGTTTAATCATATTTTAAAAGGTCTACATTTTTATTTCCCTCCCCAACATTTTGTGCTTTAAAGGTCATATTATTACATCTTTATATTTTTCCTTCCACTGTTAATTTATTGTAATTATAGTTGCTTTTACAATTTTTGTGTTGTAACCTTCATAATAATGTATTTAAGGGTTGATCCTCTGCCTTTATCATATATTTGAGCTTACTTGTGGGATTTTTCCTTTTCTGTAGTTCCTTTTTATTCCCTGGTGGCTCAGTGGTAAAGAATCCTCTTGCCAATGCAGACACACAGTTTTGATCCCTGAGTCGGGAAGATCCCCTGGAGAAGGAAACAGCAACCCACTCCAGTGTTCTTGCCTGGAAAATCCCATGGACAGGAGCTTTGTGGGCCAGTCCATGAGGTCGCAAAAGAGTCGGACATGACTTAGCAACTGAACAACGACGACTAATGAATTTAATACAATACTTTCCCATAGTATCTTACTTTTTGATATAGCCATTTCTTTTCCACTTAGAGAAGACCCTTAAACATTTCTTTTAGAGTAAATTTTAGTACTGAAGTATTATATTTAGGTTTTTCTTGTCTGGGAATTTCTTTATCTCTCCTATTCTAAATCTTACCGGGTGGAGTATACTTGTTGAATAGGCTGCAAATTTTTCCTTTACATCACTTTGAATATATCATGCCACTCACTCCATTTTGTAAAGTTTCTGCAGAGAAATCAGCTGATAGCCTATTTACTTATTTAGTGTTAGTCCTCATTCATGTGTGACTCTTTGCTACCCCATGGACTGTAGCCCTCCAGGCTCCTATGTCCATGGAATTCTCCATACAAGAATACTGGAGTGGGTAGCCTTTCCCTTCTCCAGGGGATCTTACCAACCCAGAGATTGAACCCAGGTCTCCCTCACTGCAGGCAGATTCTTCACTGGGTGAGCCATCAGGGAAGGCCTCTTGTTTTATCTTGCTGCCTTTAGAATTCTCTCCGTATCTTTCACTTTTGACACTTTAATTATGATGTTATAATTCTTAGCGCAGTTTGAATTCATTCTATTTGGAATCCTCTGGGTGTCCCGTACCTGGATATCTGTTTTCTTCTACAGGTTTAGGAATTTTTCAATCATAATATCATGAAATATATTTTTGACCCCCCTCTTTTCTCCTTCTTATGTTTCTAGGGCCCCCATAATGCAATTTTTAGTATACTTCGTGTTATCCATTTTTTAATTATTTATTTTTTGCCATTCAGATTTGGTGATTTCCATTATTCCGTCAACCAAATTACTTATCGATTCTCTGTATTACCCAGTTTGCTATTAATTACTTCTAATGTGTTTTTCATTTCAGTTATTGTATTCTTCAGTTCTATTTCTTTTTTATATATTCTTGTACCTTCCATTCTGAAGGGGATCAGCCCTGGGATTTCTTTGGAAGGAATGATGCTACTGAAACTCCAGTACTTTGGACACTTCATTCGAAGAGTTGACTCATTGGAAAACACTCTGATGCAGGGAGGGATTGGGGGCAGGAGGAGAAGGGGACAACAGAGGATGAGATGGCTGGATGGCATCACTGACTCGATGGATGCGAGTCTGAGTGAACTCCAGGAGTTGGTGATGGACAGGGAGGCCTGGCGTGCTGCGATTCATGGGGTCGCAAAGAGTTGGACACGACTGAGCGACTGAACTGAACTGAACTGAACTGTACCTTGTTAAAATTCTCACTGTTCATCTATTCTTATTCTTAATTCACTTAGCATCCTTTTATTAGTGGATTATTAATAATAAATATTAGCATCCTTTAATTACTCATTTATTAAATTGTTTCTGTTTCATTTTTGTATGGATTTTCTCTTGCTCTTTTGGGAAGATAAATTTCTTCTGTCTTCTCATTTTGCTTAACTTTTTTTGAGATGCGGCGTTACCGACTGCATGAAGTTTTGAAGGCATGTCCTTATGTTGGAGCATCCCTGTAGAGTCTGAATGTGCCCAGTGGTTTTGGTGGGAGAGCTGGATTTTGACATGAACCCAAGTCACATCTTTCTTCAGGGTGTGCTGACAAATATCACCTCGCTAGAAGGTAGGGCTATGGAAAGAGTGGTTAGAACCAGAGGTAGGAGTGAGCCCAGGCTTCCACTCTGCTCAGTGGCTGTCCCCACCCTATCACTGGTAGGACTAAGAAGCAAGTTGCTGAAGCAGAAGCACTGAGGCTCAGATCCAAGCTGGTTCTGTTCCCTTTAAGTGTAAGCACTACCCCAGCATAGCCCTTCCCAGGTGGCAGTAGGGGTAAAGAACCCATCTGCCAATGCAGGAGATATAAGAGATGAGCGTTTGATCTCTGAGTTGGGAAGATCCCCTGGAGGAAGGCATGGCAACTCACTCAATATACTTGCCTGGAGAATCCCCATAGACAGTGGAGCCTGACAGGCTACAGTCCATGGGGTCGCAAAGCATCAGACACGACTGAGAGACTTAGCACAGCACCCCAGCGTACTTGCCCTTGAGAGGAGCAGTAGCAGAAGCAGAGGGGCCGTGGCAACTCTTGTATATGTGATGGTGTGTGGGTTGTGGCCATCTCTCTACAGACAGAGTTCAGAACTGCCTCTGACATGCTGCCTGTGCGTCAGGAATGGATGCCCCTGCCTTGCTCAGATGCCACTCGTGTCTGAATCTCCTTTATCCCTCATGGTCAGTCTCTTCCCTCAGCCTCTGCTGTTCCCCCATCATGTGGAGCTGTGCTGTAGGGCAGGCAGGTCCCATGTGGACTCTTGGCGTGAATCAAGGGCAGGCTGTGGCAGTTCGGCTGCAGCAGTGGTCAGGGTTGTTTTTGAGGCATTGCCTGTGTAAGTGCCAGGAATGGCTGTGCCCTCTGTCCCCAGCTCAGATGCTGCTTTGAGTCTAATCTGGCTTTGTTCTGATGCCTGAGCTCTTTCCTTGGTCATGGTGGTTCTTGCTCGAATGTGGAGCTGCAGTGTGAAGAAAGGGCGGCTGGGGCCTTCACTCAGGTTAGGCTGAGACGTTTGCAGGAAACCAGTCAGCCATCTGTGCAGTTTTAATCTGTCCTCTCTGCCCTGCTTCAGGAGCAAGCAAATGTTCTGGCACTCCTCCCAAGCGGACTCTTCCTATAGTCTTTCAGTTAGTCCCATCGGCCCTCCAACCAGCCAAGGGGGCACATCTTTCCATACTGGATCTCAGGGCTGGGGCACCCAATGTGTAGCTCAAAATGCTGACTCCCCAGGGAGGATCTCCACCCATGTAATCTCCCTTTTCCTCTAAACCCCTTTCCTGGGGGCACAGGTCCCAATCTCCTGTCCCTGTCTTTTCCCTTCCTACTTGATTTCATGCAGATCTTTCTTTCAGCTTTGGTTGTACAGGGTGCTTTCTTTCAGTTTCCAGTTAGTTTTCTGTGAGAATTATTCTGCGTATAGATGCATTTTGGATCTGTTCATGTAGGGAGGTGAGGCCTACATCCTCCTACTCTGCCTGCACAATCCCTTCATTTAAATGTTCATAAATGTGTCTGCCTAAGCAATCTTTAACTCATCCTTTATTTCTCAGCTCAGGCATTTATCCCATTGTACTTTCTGCTTAACACCATCAACTATATTATATTATGGAGTTAGTATCATTATATTTATTTATTGACAACTCTGTACTTCCCATTCCTTGAGAACAAAGACTGTGCTCTTTACCAATTTATCATCAACCCCTAGCAGAGTTCCTGGCACAAAAATTGACTCGAGCTTAAATGTTTGTTAAATTTGCAAAACACTTTTATGTACTTTATGTCCTTTCATAACATAACAATCCCCATAACAATCCTGTGAGGCAGGTATTATTATCCCCATGTAAGAATGGAGGAAATTAAGGCTTAGGGAGATTAAGTGATTGGGACAAGGGTGTATAGTTAATAAATGTCATAAATTTGACTGTAGCCAAGATCTTTTAAATACCGAAGTCTATATTCTTTCCATTATGCCACAGTTGCCTTTTGAGATGTTCTGTCTCAACTGAGGAAATGACCATCATCACCATTTTGCAGGTCAAGTAAAGCAGACCCTGAAATTCTGCGAGGTAATTCAGTTCTCTGGCAGCAGTAGGAACCAAGAATAGGAAACCAGTATTACTATTCTGCCTCATAGCCAATTCATTTGCATGTAATTAACACCATGTGTTTCTCGCTCAAATGAGCCTACAAAGATGAACATGGACCAACATACCAGTCTAAATCCTCCTCACAGTAGGCGAGTTTGGTATTGTGCAGGACAGAGAAGAAATATTTATAATAGACATTGTTTCCTTTTGCTTTTTACCTAACATACTTAGGAAAGTAACAAGAGCATGCTTGTAATGACTTCTCACCCCATGATAGACACATTCCCCCGTTCTCATCCTCTCTATCTCCTCTTTCATATATCTTTCACCTTGGCACCATTGGACATGAGGAACCCCAATGTGAATCTTAAAACCTCTGAAAATAGCTTCTGAACTCCTTCAGTTTGGGTTTAAAACTGGGATTTACAGCAAAAGCAGGTATATTCTGTTCAGTTCCTAAGTTGAAGGATTCTAAAGAGAATACTCAGGGATCCTGAAATACTCAGGGCATAAAGAACATTTTGCTCCTATCTTAACTACCTGTGATCTTTCTAGTGTAAATAAGAACTCCCTGGGGTCCCTCAGAGCCCCAGTACCCATTTGAATCCACTGTCGTCTCAACTTCCTTAGACATCTGGCAGTTTCTGCACCTTTCCTCTATAACTCAGTCCCAAGGTTTGGTAATCAGAGTTCATTCCTCTGCTTTGATTTACACAATGGCTCAAAGGGCTCAGCCTCAATCACTGGTTAGCAAGAAACAAAGGAGTTGTGTGGTCTTACTAAAAATCTGTTTTAAAGCAAAGAGTGGTTCCATACATCTATGGCTCCTTGGTTTCCATTTTGGAAATTAGACATTGACTCACCTCTAATTCTGAAGAATTCTTTTCTCTTGGGAGTCAGAGAATTGCCAAAAGAAAAATTGAGCTTTCAAAACATAAGAGCCCTGAGTTATTAGGTAATATTTTGCAACAAGAATATGAAGAAAATTGGCAAAAATTAGCCAGAATCTGGTAATAAGAGAGAGAGCCGAGGAACAGTAAGATGTCTAAACTTAAAAAAGAATAAGGAATCATCATGATCATGATGCTACATTTTACCAAATACATCCAGAAAACAGACTTCGAAGGAATCCTAGAATCCACTAGAAATGTTATAATTTCAAAAACTGAAAGATTTGAGAATTGACTGAGAATGTGAATGATGGACAAAGGTGAGGGATAATCATCAAAGAAGTGTTAGGGGATTTTCCATCCAAAAAGCTCAAAGGTAATGTAATTCAGGATAAAATGATAATATCTTGAAAAGGATGAGCTTATTTTATGGTGCCTAGTTCACCGAACCTCTTGTCTTTCCACTTTGGCTGGCTTAGAGAGATAATTGGCTAATGTCCCGTACTGTGGGGATATAATGTCCCTGCTAACCATCAGCTACAAGAAGGCTGCTCCTTACTAATACAGGTCCTAAGTGGTCCTCAACTCCTAGAATGGAACTGGGAATACTTTTCTTTTAAAAAGTTAAATAATAAATGTTGAACACTAAAGATTTCATAAGATTTATCTGAAAACTTGGTAATGATTCAATAAATGTTTATTACATTAAGAGGTGAATAAATGCAGAAGGATAATAAATTTTGGTCCCACAAATAAGAGTTCTCTGCCTTAGAAGGAAGAATTAAATGATTTAGTACTTGAATGCTGATCACCACCTTACTTAATAATTAATTTTAGTACTATCTATATCTACTATTTTCATCAAATCAATATTTGTTTTCACATGCTAGATAGAAAATGTATTGCATCTGTTAGGTACAATATTCACCAGTGATATAAAAATTTATACTTATACTGATTACATTTTAATTAGTAGATAAATAAGCAGAATATCATCATAATGGAGGTTAAGTTCTACTGCTGCTGCTGCTGCTAAGCCGCTTCAGTCATGTCCGACTCTGTGCGACCCTAGAGATGGCAGCCCACCAGGCTCTCCCGTCCCTGGGATTCTCCAGGCAAGAACACTGGAGTGGGTTGCCATTTCCTTCTCCAATGCATGAAAGTGAAGAGTGAAAGTAAAGTTGCTCAGTCGTGTCCAACTCTTCGCGACCCCATGGACTGCAGCCCACCAGGCTCCTCTGTCCATGGGATTTTCCAGACAAGTGTACTGGAGTGGGTTGCCATTGCCTTCTCCAGGTTAAGTTCTATAATAGCAGTAAAAACACTTTTCACTGCAAATCAAAAGAGAAATATACTTAGTAGATAATCTCATTGAATTTTGTTTCCCCCATGCCTAATATTGGAATTTAAAAATTTTTTGGACAAATGAATGAAGGGATAAATTGTACAGCATTGAATTTAAACACCCCGGAGAAGAAAATGGCAACACATTCCACTATTCTTGCCTGGAGAATCCCATGGACGGAGGAGCCTGGCAGGCTGTGGTTCGTGTGGTTTCAAAGAGACTGAAGTGACTTAGCATGCATTGAATTGAAAGAAGTCACACAGTAATGAAAATAAGGCTAGGGCAGTCTTTCCTGAGGAATGCTTGAGTTCCCACTAAAGAGGAGATCAATCTGGGGGCCTCAAGTCTTAAATGTAGTTCATCAGCAGTATTTGAGGTAAGAGGCACTATTCCCTCCTAAGACTGCAAGGTGGCAAGATAGTGAAGACTTCTCAAGAGAAGCTGGAGGTTCATCAGACCTTGCCTCTCTAGGAATGAAATCAAAGCTGAATCTGTCCTGGAGAATTCTCTGCCTTTTAGAATTCTAGATGACCCAAGTTGAACAGTATTCATTTCTCAGAAGCTCTACCAGTTACGTGGCTGGGCTTGTGTGCCAAACCTTGTTGAAATCCATAGATTGGGAACCACCAGAAACTTGAAGAATCCCACAAAAGCAAATGTGCAGCCTGTAGTCTGACTTCGGTAAATACTCCATTTTCATCATCTCTCAACTGGGGGAATGGGGAGGGAAGGGATCAGATCATTGACTTTTCCCATTTCCAGCACCTCCTAATGAACTTTAGTGGATAACCTGGCAATGGTTATCCATTCCTTTTAAGAAACTGTAAAATCAATGTCACACTTCAATATCACAATATGAGAATATCAGCTCAGAAAGCCACTGGTTATTTGGCAATAAACCCCATCCATGGAATTATAATTACGACTAGACAACTAAGTTTGTTCAAGACACCTATCCTGGACCACTCCCTTCGTATGCTCAACCTGCTGCTTTTACTCTTGTCTGCTCACTCATGACCTATTCTTCCATCCGCTCCTCATCTCTGACACATCTTCCAACCCCCTTGGCTTTGGAGAATGTCCCATTCCTTTTAGGATCTGTGACCTTCTGATCCCCTTCAGTTGCTACCCTCATTAGTTCCCACGGTTTTGGTAGCTGTTTCCTCCTCCACTCTTGCCCAGCTTCTACCTCACCCCAAGATCTGGAGAGGAGGTCTGGGGCACCAGGAACCATAAAAAGGCTTCCACAGCAGTCTGCTGGTGGAACTCAGGACCCCAGATTCAGAAATAGATGTGGTCCAGTAGAATCAGTAAACACTCTGAGACAAATGACTGGATTCAGCTGCTGGCTAAATCAGTGACTGGGTGACTTTGTGAAGCTCAACTTTTTTTGAGTGACCTCGTGCATATAATAGCAATGACATCATAATATTAGGTCCAGAAAACCTCTCCTAGGGCACAAAAGAATAAGATGTATGAATATGCTTTATAAGCAGTATCCACTCTTATTTGGCACTCTAACCAGCTTGAATTGGATCTTACAGAAACAAATATCTGCACCTCTGGTCTTCGTAGGCAACAGCAGGTAGTAGGATGCCCCTCAGCCAAAGAACTGATGCTTTTGAACTGTGGAGTTGGAGAAGACTCTTGAGAGTCCCATAGACAGCAAGATCAAACCACTCAATAGTAAAGGAAATCAACCTTGAACTGGAAGGACTGATGCTGAAGCTTAAGCTCCAATACTTTGACTACCCAATGCAAAGAGCCAACTCTGGAAAACACCCTGATGCTGGGAAAGATTGAGGGCAGGAGGAGAAGGGGGTAACAGAGGATGAGATGTTTGGATAGCATCATCAATTCAATGGATATGAGTTTGAGCAATCTCTAGGAGATGGTTAAGGACAGGGAAGCCTGATATGCTGCAGTCCATGGGGGTCACAGAGCTGGACACAGCTTAGCAACTGAACCACAACAGCTGATATTAGGTGATTTAAAAGTAAAATTAAAGTGAACAAGACAGGCAAAAGAACCATGCTAAGTCACTTCAGTCATGTCTGACTCTGTGCGACCCATAGACAGCAGCCCACCAGGCTCCCCCGTCCCTGGGATTCTCCAGGCAAGAACACTGGAGTGGGTTGCCATTTCCTTCTCCAATGCATCAAAGTGAAAGTGAAGTTGCTGAGTCGTGTCCGACTCTTAGCGACCCCATGGACTGCAGCCTACCAGGCTCCTCCGTCCATGGGATTTCCCAGGCAAGAGTACTGGAGTGGGGTGCCATTGCCTTCTCCAAAAAGAACCATACTTCAGTGAAATAAAGAAACTTAGAAGAAGCTATTATTTGAAAGATTAGAAAAGTAGAAGAACTAAGCAAACAACTCTGAAGCAACCTCCAGGGGAAGGAGCAGAGTTGCAAACAGTGATGAACACAACAGCACACCCATGTCAGCCCCCAGCTGCAGGATTGGAAATGCAATAGAAATCCCCAGCACTGTGATCTCTTTGGATCCATCCACCTACACAGAGTAGAGAGAACAAAAGACAAGAGCTCTGTGATGGTGGGAATGTGAAGACTAAAATTCAAGAGGGAGCCAATGCAGCCCAGAGGTTAAGTCTCATGGGTTGAGCTCAGAGGGGCCAGCTTCCAATCCAGCACTTCTGATCTTCATGCCAGGCTGCAGTCAGCACGATCCATCATCCATTAAGAGAAGCCTAGCCTCACCATCAGCTTGGAAAAAAGAATGAACGTGGTACTGTTGCCACTGATGAAAATAGACTGGTAGATTTGAACAATTTTGCCTAAATTTGCCCCTATTAAATTCACATGTGCAGCAAAGCAGTTGGCGCCTCATATCAGTTACAACATATGGATTTTGGAAAGTGAGACCACGGCCAAAAAGCAGGGGATGGGGGCTGTTAATTGTAAATGTGCTTTGTAAGCAGCCTTAAATCATCAAGGAGAATTGTTTCCCCATTGTACATGGGTGCATGTGTGTGAATATGTGTGGGTGTGTGAGTGTACATGCTCACACACACCCCTTAAAACACACAAAATATACTGCATCTTTGACCTCTCTCCTCAGGAGTATATCAAAGAAACTTTTTTTCCCTATTGCCTACTTTGTTCAAACTTTCAAATTTGTACCATGGGGGCAGGGAGGGAAGCTAAGCACAAAATGAAAGATTCTATTTTCTTGATGGCTGCATACCATCTACAGTGAAGCATAGATGCTTAAATTGTTGTTGTTGTTTAGTTGCTAAATCATTCCCGACTCTTTTATGACCCCATGGGGGGGCTCCAGGCTCCTCCATCCACGGAGTTTCCCAGGCAAGAATACTGGAATGCTTTGCCATTCTCTTCTCCAGGGGATCTTCCCCACTCTGGTCTCCTGCATTGCAGACAGATTCTTTACTGCTGAGACTTCTGAGAAGCCCCAGATTGTTAAATAACCACCTCCTACTTCACTTTGGACTTTTGCTTATGACTTTGCCTTAGACCTTCTCCACCAGAAAACAATTCTGGGTAATTATCAATAGTTTCAATTAAGGCTGGAAAAGGAGAGGGCTGAATTTGGTATCTGATGATAAGAATAATGGATTGGCACTACTCAAACGACAAAATGGATTCCATGTTATGAGAATCTTTGAATAACAATTAAGTTTGTTGAGGAAAATCCTAATAACCTGGGTGGAATCATATCTATGGAGCTGAACCTATGACCAAAAAAAAATTTCTGAATTGGGTTATTACCATTAGCTTGCTTCTTAGGCCCTCCTGCGTGCTAAGTCCCTTCAGTCATTTCCAACTCTTTGAGACCCCACGGACTGTAGCCCACCAAGCTCTTCTATCTATGAGATTTCCCAGGCAAGAACATTGGAGTGGATGCTATTTCCTTCTCCAGGGGATCTTTCCGACCCAGGGATCAAACCTACATCTCTTGTATTGGCAGGCAGGTTCTTTACCACTAGCGCCATTTGGAAGCACATCAGTTTTTATAATAAAAACTCTAAAGAGCAGGTTTTAGTCTCACAGTGAGCACAAGCTGGCACATCTGTGCCCACAGAACCCCCCTCTCTGAAAGGGTGACATTGTTTGTAGTCTGAGGGCTGGTCTGTTTCTGGTTTGATGACCCTTCAGGGCTCACCTTGGATCAGCTTTTCCTCCTAAGAAAGTCTTAAGCTTTTTTCTATTATGCCATTTAAAAAGTCTCTTTTCAAATTATAAAATATATTCGAAGTCTACACTTCTGGTCGTTATGCTTAATGTGATCTGTTTACTGCTTATATCTTCTGTGCCTGTTACATGTCAGCACTCAATATTTGTTGAATGAAAAAATTCAATATGACTCCCTTTTTCTGCCAATGGAATGAACATAGATGTCCTTCACTTCACAGAAGACAAATTCAACCTCAGAGGAAGACTCCTTGTCAAACTCGAGTCTATGAATAAAGTTTATGGATAAAGAAACCTTCAGAGATCTTAGGCCCTTAGCCTCAGACGAAAAGGAAAATACATTATCTTGTGGGCCAGAATGCCCACTCTTTCAGTGTATGCCCCTCTGAAAATCGAATACTTTTACAAATCATATCAATGTTACTAATCATAGAAGTACTTATTTTGAATGTTTAAAACATGCAAAATATCATGGCTGTCGTTTTGTATACATTATTTCTTTGAAGCTTCTCATTAACCCCATAAAGTAGATGTAATTATCAACATCTTACAGACGAGAGACTGGAGTTCAGTTAAGTAACCCTCCTCTAGCCAAGCAGCTAGTAAATGGCAGAGACAAAATTTGAATCCAGTTTTAAAGCCTGTGATCTTAAATACTACCTAACTCCACCTACAAATACATTGACTAATGATTTATGATTGATTGATTATATATAATACATAAACCATAGACATAAAGTAGAACAGCGAGGAAGCCCATGTTGTAACTGTGATGAGGTTATCATGACCTTTCGGCTCCATGATTATAAGATGACAGCCATCAACCCCAAGCGAAAGTTTCGCACTCCTAGAGTCCGAATCTTGAAATCAATGGGGAGGACATCGGCCAGAGGAGCAATAGGCAGAAAGTCCAACAGGGCATAAACAGTTGGGAACCACCTCCGATTTAAGTTAGTCATTTCTTCTGGAAGGCCTTCTCCCGGGTTTACTTCCTCTGAGTAATGGGCTCACACTCTGGTGATACTTGTCCCGGATGCTCCCATGTATTGACCCTAGCAAGTTTGTTACCCAAGGAACAAAAGCTTTAGCTTGACTAACATTCTTCCTAACAGGCTGGATGCCTTGAAATTAACCATAATTGTAGGCATATCATAATGGAGCAAAGGCAAAAGAGTGATGAATGAAGATGAATGCTAAACACAAATATTTAAATATACTGAGACTGTATTTATAGAAAAGAGGCTACCAGCACATGGTTTGTGTGTCTATGTTTTGGGAGGTGGGGCAAGAGGTCAGTACATTTACTTAGTAGGGCAAGATTTTAATAGCATCATCGTTATACTGTGACCAGAGGCAACTAGTATTCATCAGAGAAATATTAAGACCCAGGCACAGCGAGAGGCTGAAGAAAGAAATGGATATAACCAGTTGGTGCCAACCCCCAATTCTCCAGCTTGTTGATGGAAAAATCAGCCAAATGACTCTCTGTTGACCCAGTATTTGACAGGGAGGTATTGGATGGCAGTTATTCCTAAAAAGAGATCAGTATTAAAGACGAGGAAAGGCAGCTGGTCGAGTCATTAACCACCCTAGTTTCAAAGCCTTGGTATTAATATAAAGCCTGGTGTTTCTTTCAAATGTAACCTAGAGTTCTAGAAAAGACTAAACAGTCTCTGTAGAATTAAGACGGCCCTAGTCGAAGAGATACATATTCACAAATAAAAGGGATAGCTTTTACCTGTAAAAACTGTCAGCTAGGAAGCTCATAGAGTATACTTTCAAAATCATTTTCTCTAGGCACTTCAGAACAGTTCATAGCAGGCATGTCTGATTATTACTCTGTGGCATAGAGGAGAACCAAAAACTGAACTCTGAAATAACTATCTCTGGATCTCTTGGTGACTAAAAGATGTTTCAGAAAATGGGTCCCATATGACACAGAGGATCTGAGAGCTCTATGAGAAGCAACCTTGATTTCTAAATACGAAGAGAACATAAAGAATAAGGTGCTGTTTTGCAGAACAAGAAATGAACCTTGAACTCAATTTATATGTTGAACAGCCCCCAAGAAATCACACGAATGAAGGAGCTGAAGAGGGGTCCCCGGTACTGCAAGGCTGACTATGTCAGGTAACAGATTTCAACTTTTTTCTGGGTCCTGATATCAGAAGAAAAAAAAAATGGTGTTATGGGGGGGAAAAAGTCAAGATGAGTAAATAGAGGGAAAAGGACTAGTGACTTTTGGACTTGGAAAAACACTCATGTATTTTGAGAAGGAAGACAGAGCATATCATGAAGCAAGTTGTCTGTAGAGTGAATTTGTGACACCAGCAGTTGCCTTGTGTGCCAGTGTTCCCTATCCCTAGCCCAAAACAGTTTTCAGTTTCCACTGATGGTTGCTTCTGAAGCTTTTCTAGAGAAGACAGTTGATGAAATGACCCAGATTTGCCCTGCTTAGGTGATAGGACAATTATTCCCTCCGTATCCCTTCAGGTCCCAGCCCATGAACGATTTTTGTTTCTCTACCTACCCCCACCCTAGGCCTTCCCAGTTGCAGGAGACGTAAAGAGCAACCGGTTCAATCCCTGGGTCAGGAAAAATCTCTGGAGAAGCGAATGGCTGCCCACTCCAGCATTCTTGCCTGGAGAATTCCATGGACAGAGGAGCCTGGCTCGCTAAGGTCCCATAGGGTTGCAAAAAGTAGGACATGACTGAAGCAACTTAGCATGCACCTCACCCTAAATAACCAATTGGGATTTTGGCAACAAGCGGAGCTGTTTCCTCTTCCTGGCACTGAGAGCGCTGGGCTGCACAGACAACCCTCCAGTCCGCCCGGGGGAAAAAATGGAGAATGGATGTGATACAGAAGCAAGTCTCCTGGGAGTGCCTGTGGACTCAGGGTTTATAACTTGTTTGGCTTTTATTGTTGTTTTTTTTTTCAAAGGCCTAACCCTTAGGCCACTGGCTAACTGATTTATCCTCTCTAGGCAGCGCTGGCCAAGAGAACAGTTCCTGTGGCCAGAAAGGGGAGGGGCTGCTGGGTCACACTGGAATGTTGGAGATCTTAACATTCTATCTCTTCACTCTGTACTGTAATCTCCATCTAACCACAAGAATGTGGCGGCTTTGATGCTCTGATGTTATCTTTCTCCATCTCTCACACTCTCAGGAAGGAGCCTTGAGTTCTCTGGCTTTCACTGCTGTACAAACTGGCTCGTCACCAGAGCAGATTTTTCAGTCCTTTTCCGTCTGCTCCGTATAGGCATCTGAGCTCTGGTTCAAGCACTTACTAGCTAGTGGCAATTTGAGTAAGAATCTGCAGAGCCCTCCCGGACATCTGGAATACACAGACCCACACACACACACAACATGGTTTTTCACGAAGTTCTCTCTGTTGGGCAAGTCAGTGGACACCACTGATAGCGTGTGCGTCACTAGATGGGTCAATTGTAAGACGCCATATCCCCATGGGACTCACGGGGAAGCATTTCACCCAAATGGCAGTGTAAGCTGCTCCCAGGAAGACAAACAAAAAGAGAAGCATTTGTATTCAGCAATTGTTCCTCATTCAGTCATCAGCTTCCCTAGTTGGGCTGAGAAGCTGTCTTGGCCCTCTTTGGTCACCCTGTTAGTTCAGTTTCCCCTGGGAAGATTGTCCAACAGGCTTCCTGAGTAATTTCCTAGGGCAAAGGGGTACCCTAGAGAACTTAGTTCCAGAGACCA
Organism: Bos grunniens; assembly: GCF_055505025.1. NCBI lineage: Eukaryota > Metazoa > Chordata > Mammalia > Artiodactyla > Bovidae > Bos > Bos grunniens. The sequence goes on from NC_141180.1 coordinate 56,294,697, forward strand.
GGACCAATGTGCCCTGTACTCTCTTAGACATCTTTTTTCCTATGGGATGAAAATGCCTCTTTTTCTTTTTTTTTCCCCTTTTTCTTTGTGAAAGTCTGTAGTGTGAAATCTGTAGTTCACAAGTCTGATGAAGTTTTTGTTTTGTTTTTAAAATAAAGCCTCCCCCATCCCAGGAAAACTGGTGCTCAAATCTTAACTGTTTGTCCAAATACTTGACATCAACTTCCTCTTGGAATGTATTCTATCTGCAAGAGAAGGGAAAAATAAACCAAACAGTTTGCTGCTTATAGGTTGGTAGGAAAAGGCCTTCACATGATAAGCCCAGACTTCTATTTTAAGGCTTTATTTTTCCAAATAAATCCATATAAACAAGGGTTTTGGAACCTAAGCTAGTCATCAAAAAGCTATGCTTCATGTGGTAGCTGAAACCAAGGCTGGGGTTTGGTGGGCAGGATTCTGGTAAGATAGGCTGCAGTTAAAAAAATAATAATAATCCAAAGTCCTTTCTCCCTATATTCTCATTCTGTAGTCTTCCCCTTCAGCTGTCAGATGAGGCTGGATAAGCAAGAACAGAAGGTGTCCCAGGTCTTTTCTTTATGGATGCTGAATCTGCATGAAACCATGTGCATGTTGGGGGATGCGGTCCCTCAGGACAAGGAGGGGATGGGAAAGGACAAAGTGTGGGTTTTCACAAAGCCATCAGTTGGGACATCCTATAAAAATATTGTTTATAGAGTGGGAAAATGTTCATGGTTATATATTCTTTTAGCCCTTTTGTTTCCACCCTTCTCACTCCAGTAAAGATTTTTAAAAATTGGTTTGGGGAGACTGACTTTTTTTCTATTGTAAAATGTGTGTGTGTGCGTGCGTGCTTAGTCTTTCAGTACTGTCCAACTCTTTGCAACACCATGGACTGTAGCCCACCAGGGCTCCTCTGTCCATGGGATTCTCCAGACAAAGAGTACTGGAGTGGTTTCCATGCCCTCCTCCAGGGGAATCTTCCCAACCCGGGAATCAAACCAGGATCTCCCGCATTGTAGGAGGATTCTTTACCAGTTGAGCTACCAGAGAAGCCCTTTAAAGTGTGTTCACAGAAACAAAAGTGAGAAAGCCATTCTCCGCGTCACTGTGATGACTTACCTGTGACTTCTTTCCATTCCAAAACCTTTGTTTACGTGAACATTTACAAAACGAAACTCCTACGTACAATTGCAATTATCTGGGCATTCTGAACTTGTATTAGACTTGAGGCATGCCACTGAGGAAGTTGCTAAATAGAATGGATACTCTCTTTACTTTGCCCCAAGTGCTTTCCATTTCATCATTTTGCTCATTCTGTCTTCACTGCAATCCACAAGGCTTTATTTACAGATTATCCCAGAGGAAACTAAAACTCAGGGTATATAGGTTACTTCCCTAAGGTTACTCAGCTAATACTTTAAAGGAGCTTGAAATGCAAACTCATGACTAGCTCCAAAGCCTGTATTTTAAAATTTTAGTTGTGATAAAATATACATGATATGGGAGACTTTTCTATGTCCAGTGGTTAAGACTTTGCCTTCCAAAACAGGAAGTGCAGGTTCAATCCCTGGTCAGGGACTGAAGATTTCACATGCATGGCAGCCAAAAAACCAAAGCATAAAACAGAAGCCATATTGTAACAAATTCCATACAGACTTCAAGAATGATCCATATCAAAAAATTCTTTAAAGTAAATTTTACCATTTCAACCATTATTAAACATACAGTTCAATAGAGCTAAGTCCATTCATATTGCTCTACAACTAACCTCGGGAAATTTCTCATCTTCCCAAACTGAAACTCTGTGCTTATGAAGAACAGTTCCCATTCTTCCCTGTGCCAAGCCCCTAGTAACCACAGTCTACTTTCTGTTTCTATAAGCTTGACTACTCCAGGCATGTTATATAAATGGAATTATTATACAATGTTTATCTTTTTGTGACTGGCTTATTTCACTTAGCATAATGTGTTCAAGATTTATCCATGTTGTAGCATGTTTCATCAATTTTATGTATAATGTTACAGATTCCATTTTAATAAATTGTGTACCTATCACCATAGGTTTATATTTACATCTATGCTTTTGTCTTCTAGATCCCATAAAACAAACAAAAGAAGTTGAATTACAAACAAAATTACGATGGCTAAGATTTTGTATTTGTCATTTGCCAGGAAACTTTATATTTTGTGTGTTTCCTGAGTAATTATCTACTGTCCTTTTGTTTCAACTTGAAGGAACTCTCTAACACTTCTTGTTGGGCGGGTTTAGTTAAATAATTTCTCCGGCTTTTCTTTGTGAGAATGTCTTAATTTCTCCTTCAATTTTGAAAGACAGCTTTGTCATATATGGAATTCTTGTGTTTTTTTTTTTTTTTTTTTACTTTCAATGCTTTAAATGTATCAGCCTTGTAACCTACAACATTGCTGCTGAGAAATCTGCTGAAAATCTCACTGAGGATCCCTGTGCTGCACAGTCACTTTTCTCTTACTGCTTTCAAGATTCTCTTTTTGTCTTTAACTTTCATCAGTTTGACTATGTCTGTGGACTCAATCTACTTGGAATTTGTTGAAATTTTTGCATTACAACTCATCTCTTTCCTCAAATTGGGGGACTTTTTAACCATTATTTCTTCAAATAAGCTTCCTACCCTTTCTCTTCCAATCTCTCTGTCCCTTCTTATGGGTTCCCGTAATGTGTATATTGGTCCTTTGGTTGGTGTCTCATGTCTCTTAAGCTCTCTTCACTTTTTTTAATTCTTTTTTTTTTAATCTTTTTGTTCCTCAGACACTATAATTTCAAATTATCTGTTTCTAAGTTGATTTATTCTTTGTTCCACCTGCTGAAGTTTTCTGATGAACAACTTTTATGACTCTTTTCAATTTAGTTATTGCACTTTTCAGTTCCGGAATTTCTATTAGATTTTTTTTTTCCCACAATTTTCATCCCTTTGTTAACAATCTCACTTTGTTCACATGCCATTTTTGTGACTTCTTTAGTTGTCCACGTTCTCCTATAGCTCATAGCATATTTAAGACAGTTGATTTAAAACCTTTCTCAAGCAACCTGAGGCTTGCATTCCTGTAGTTTGGTTTTGGGATCTGTATTTTATTCCTTTGACTGATCCATGTTTCCCTGTTTCTTTGTACGCTTCCTGATTTGTTGCTGAAATGGACATTTGAAAACCCAGTCACTTCCCCCAGTCTAGGTGAACTAGTTCTGTGCAGGAGAATATCTTCACTAATTAGCCTGGCATGCAGGCTGAAGGTCTTTGCAGGCCTTTCTGGGCCTGTGCGTATGCATTTTCTCTGGACATACGCATATGCACTTTACTCCCAACACCCTTGCACACATGATTGCTTTTAAAAGTCTTAATTTCCCCACATCTCACAGCTATTTCTTCTCAGGGTCTTGGATGTTCTATCATATTATTCCACCCTACAATCTCTACTCCCAGATGCTCATAGATATTTGCCCCCCCCTGCAGATCTGATGGGCTCCAGCAACCACCTCATCGTCCTCTAATATAGTATCAAAATTATGCCACTGTTCCCAGCACTCTGAGTCAGTCAAAATAGATACTACTCCCTTGGGTAGTTTCTAGACAAGCAAGAACATTGCCTAAAAGTTCCATTCTTTTCTCTCCATCTTGACAGAGAAACTAGGAATCAGGTGATTTTTCTCCTGATTGTGACAGCTGTGCTGGAGAAGCAATGGGACAATGGTGAGCAACAATGCAACCGTTTTTTTTTTTTTCACCATTTTGAATGTGCTTTTGTTTTCCCCGTGGGTAGGCATTTGCTTGACTGCTGCAGATTGTTCACTTATTTCTAGCATTCTCACAAAGCTACTTTGGTCTGCATGTTGCTGCTTACTTGGTGTTTCCACTGGGGACCAAGGACTCAAAGCTTCTTAGTTTGCCATCTTGCTGACATCAGTCTCAAGTCCATATTTTGTAACTATGCTATGTTGCTTCCCATATGAAGCCAGAGCAACACAAAATAGAGCCATTTAAACCATTAGTGTAGTTAAGTCGAAAGCCTGAGGCAGCACAAGTTGAGCACAGACAGAAATGATCAAAGCTGGAATAATAAAAATAAACTTCATGGAAGAAAGAGTAACTAGCCTGAGCCTTATACTTATACACACACTCACACACACACACACTCAAATGCATCTCACGGGACAAGCTTTTATTGTTGAGAATCTTCCATAAAGATAGAAACCCTGAATCTCCAGATTCTTCTAAAATAACTCTGAGTTGTTTTTTTTATTGACTCCAAAGATGAGGAAAGGAAATTAGTTTCATCACAGTAAAGGGTGGGGCCAATTTGTTTGTTGCTTTGCTTTGTTTCATTTTGTTTTTGTAGACTGAAAATTGATATCTAGAAGTAAGCTCTAGGGTCTTCAGTACCTGTGGAGGCATAAACATAATGAAAACCCATCACTCACCATGCAAGAGACTCTGTCATTAGAGAGGAATGAGTAGCTGCAATCTTACAGCCTGGCATCTTTTCAAGCATGTACAAATTGCTTGGACTAAGGCTGAGCTGACATTTGGTGTCTGAGATGGTGCCATGGGTTGGGTTTTAACAACTAGTTCGAAAGCTTTGTATTTTACTTTGTGTTGTTTTTAATTGTTCCATTTTCCAGATGTTTATTCCTAGATCATTTCCCACAAAAATAGGGGAACTCCTTTTGAAAACCTGGATGTGTCAGATCCCTTTGGGCCAGAGGTTTTAGACTAAACTAAATAAAACTGGGAGGGAAAAGGTGCTTGCAATGTGTTTGAAGATTCTGAAGAAATCCTCTGTACAAAAACAACAAAGGTGGGACCAGGAAACAAAGTATTAATTTCATGTTCCCCCATTAGCTTACCACCTGTTCTTTCTGATCTTTACTCAGCCCGGAAAGGGGAAAAGGCTAATCTGTAGCACATTTATATCAACAAGCTTGCACCAAACTCTGCCTAATTATCCCCTTGAACCTGTGTCCTCTCACTGGAAGGCAGTTTCGCGACCTGGCTAACAGCCAACAGCGGCAAGCTGGTCTCCATAAGCAGGGCTAACGACAGCCCACTTTCACTCCAGGAGCACCATAATTGCCCAGAGCAGTTTACAGAGCCATTATTTTATGGCTATATTTCAGAAGAAGGAGTCAAAGGTTGGCAGAATGCGATTCCTAGCAGTGCAGTGTATTGGACCAGCTTCACTTTGGACCCCAGATCATTTCCTGGTGAAAATCTCATAGGCTTCCACCCCCCAAATAGCTGTTTTCCTGACAAAAGGCTATATAAGAGCTGTGGTTACCGGGTGGTGGTGTGAGGGAATAGAAGGAGCACTTGACAGGGAGTCAGAACCCCTTTTTCAACCACTCACCCGCCCGATAAAACCTGAGTAAGACACAAAATCGTGGCACTCAGAAGCTCATCTACTTCCAGATCTGCAGTTCTGTTGGATAAAAGACAGTGAATAGATGCAATGAATATTTATTGCGAAACCCATTATATGCTGGAGACTGATCTCAATCCCCAGACTACAAAACAGAGCCCCTGTCCCTTATGCATTCCAACTCATTGTTCAGTCACTGTTAAATCGTGTCTGGCTCTGTGATCCCATCAACTGCAGCACACCAGGCTTCCCTGTCCTTCACTATCTCCTAGAGTTTGCTCAAATTTATGTCCACTGAGTCAGTGATGCCATCCAACCATCTCATCCTCTTGCCCTCCATCTTTCCCACCATCAGGCTCTTTACATTAGGTGGCCAAAATATTGGAGCTCAGCTTCAGCATCAGTCCTTCCAATGAATATTCAAGCTTTATTTCCTTTAGGATTGACTGGTTTGATCTCCTTGCAGTCCAAGGAACTCTCAAGAATCTTCTCCAGCACCATAATTCAAAAGCATCATTCTTCAGTGCTCAGCCTTCTTTATGGTACAGCTCTCACATCTGTACATGACTAAAGGAAAAATATATGGACTTCTATAAAAATATAAGTGATATCTCTGCTTTTTTAGTACATTGTCTAGGTTTGTCATAGCTTTTCTTCTAAGGAATGTCTTTTAATTTTGCAGCTGCAGTCGTAGTGACTTTGGAGCCCAAGAAAATAAAATTTGCCACTGTTTCTACTTTTTCTCCATCTATTTGCCATGAGAAGATGGGACTTTATGTATGATCTTCATTTTTTGAATGTTGAGTTTTAAGCCAGTTATTTTCACTCTACTCTTTCACCCTCATCAAGGGACTCTTTCGTTCCTCTTCACTTTCTGCATTAGAGTGGCATCATCTGCATACCTGAGGTTGTTCATATTTCTCCCAGCAATCTTGATTCCACTTGTGAGTTTTCCAGCCCAGCATTTTGGATGATGCACTCTGCATATAAGTTAAATAAGCAGCTCATAAGAGACAATAAATAAACATGTGTATGATAAGATGTCAAGTACTGTAGAGCTATAGTTAGTGGTGGGATAAAATAAAGGAAACTAAGAGGAAAGTGTAGAAAGAGAAGAGGCTATTATTTCAGACGTGGCTCTGAGGGACATCTCCCAGAGGTAATATTTGAAAAGAGACCCAGCTTAAGGAGGGAAAGAGCAAAATGAGTGCATAAAGCAAGAGCACTCTAATAAGGGAACAGACTTCTGATTCTGTGACCTGAGATATAACACCTTTTCCTAAAGGTGTCCCATCATTGTGCAAATGATGTTCACCTTACTTGAGACTTTCCCCAGTTTTCTTAACTCTGTCCTAAAGCAAGGATGTTCACAGTGCCTTTTAGTTACACAGGTCCAGACAGGTCCAGAGTCACCATGGTTTTGACCAGTAGTGATATCAGCTCAGTTCAGCCTATTGAGCCTTTTTCTTTAAAAAAAAAAAAATATATATATATATATATACACACACACACACGTTTCATTTATTTATTTTTTGGCCATGCTGCACCCGCATGCTAAATCTTAGCTCCTCAGCCAGGGATTGAGCCCGCGTCTCCTGCAGTGGAAGCATGGAGTCTTAAACACTGGAACACCAGGGGAGTCCCATATTGTGCCCTTCTTGAGAAGATATTGTGGGCACTTTTAACTGAACTCTACGGTGCTCTGATTTCTTCAAGGATGGTCTTACAAAAATACCCAGCATCCCTCTCCTGGGTCGCAGCTGAGAACTCAAGAGTTCTACTTCTTTTTCCCAGATGCATGTGGCCAGGTTGCCATACTCCTCCCAACTCCTATAGATGACAATGGCTTGGCATTTTAAGGAGAGAAATAAGTTTATGGCCACTTCAGTCTTAATCTTAGCAGAATCACCACCCTGTGCTATTTGTCACAAGCCAAAAAGGCCAATAAAAATAGGCTGTAAATTGGGCGAATGACACAAACAGTGAAGCAGAAACAATTCAAAGTGTACAGTCGGGTAGCGATGTGTCATTCATTGCCACTTCACAGGAAAAGAGTGCAGGTTGACATTTGTGCTTTCATCTTTATATTAGAATGTATCTGTGTTATCTTCTAATTATCTAGCTTTAAACAATTCATTCATAAATGTTTGTGTGAGTCTGGGTGCTGGGTATGCTGCTAGAAAAAGTATATAACCTGGAATGTATGTATGACATGGAGTCAATCAGAATACAATAGTAAATTGAATTATTTGTCTGAAACTTCATTCCCCCCTCTTTTTCCAATACGCATTCCATCTACTATTGATACTGATGGTCCTTAAATTGCTTAAGAAAATAAACCCACGTTCCAAGTGTGAGTGAGGTCCCTTATTCTGCTGGTGTCTACTGTGAACAAGTCATCTTCCACCCTCCTGACAATCAAGTCCTCCAGATCTTGGAGAATGAAGATTTCTCATGGGAACAAACAAGAAAGTTATCCTGTTCCAGGATTATGAATGTGTAAGTGTGACTGAATTTTCCTTCTCTTGGGTCAAAAGATTAGGAGCCCCATGTTCAAATGAACTGCTGGGTCATTTGCAGCATTTCTCAAAATGTCAGAATTACTTAAAAATAAACCTCAGAGATAGAAGCATCATGACAAGGCAGAACTTCTCCATAACATAGGAAGTCAGTTTCCTAAGGTACCGTTTACCCTGTTCCAACCAGCCTCCAGAAAAGAGAAGCAAAGTACAGGTAATCCAATGGCTGAGGCAAATGCTCAGTAATGCTTCTCACATTATAAAGTCATCACATCTTGTCATCCTCTCCTAAGATATCAAACTCTAAGAGGAATCCAGATAAGAATAAGCCATTTCAGCCTCAACCGTTAAGGCATTCACATTCTCATGAAAATAAGCACCTATTAAGTGTACTAAAACAAGGTGAACTACAGTGATGTGAAATTGGCAAGACCCACTATAAGTGTTACTGAAATTCCAAGGAATCCAAAGTACCAGGACAGTGTGCAGGTCCTCTGATGCTGAGTCTCTGGACTCATCTCTGCTGTTCCCTTATTGTGTGTCCTGTCGTGTGCCAGGCAAACCAGATGAGCTGTGATAGTGCCGTGGAGCCATCTCCTATATGGTGGCTGCTAGGAGATGTGAGAAGGGGCCAAATAAATGTAAAACAGGATTCTTGCCTCAAAAACTTTGTGCTTGGGTGGCAAAGGTAGGTCTAAGAAAGAGATGACCCAAATTTTAACTGGCACATTGGTCTAAAAAAAAAAAGTCCTCTAAATTTGCACCATCAGCTTAATAGCTTCAAAATGCAGATAGGAAAAGCAAAAGTCATACCTACTTTAATCTAAAGGTTCTGCTCTTTGGGTTAATGTGGGTTAACGTGGGTTGTGCTGATCACTCTTTGGACTCAATTCTAAGCCTTATTTCCCTCTGGTGAACTCAAGTCTCAGGTTAAACCAAAAGCAAACCTCTCCTTGCAGGATACTAGTGATAAACTGATAATTTCTCTGGCTCTTGTCTAGTCAAGTTAGACTTCAAATCAAGTTAATCTAGTTTAAGCTGAGCATTCTCAACAGTAATACCAAGCAAAATGACAATAAAATATGTTTTTTTCTAAACCGCATCAGACACTCAAATGCCAGAATCACAGGCTTAAATATACCATTGAGTACAGGAAAGTCTGCAAAATTCATCAATATCCCAAAGGTGTTCTAAGATATTTTCTCTCCTTCCTGATATTTTATGCTGGGGTTTCTACAAGAAGTTAGAGGTAGTGCAAAGGGTGTCACTTTCCCTTACTGCCCATCTTTTTCCTGTGGTTTCATTCCACACCGATTCTGGGGAAGTCATAAGAATATTACTGGTAAAAAGCCTCAGTGATTCAAGGATCCATTTGGGTCTATATCATAGGAGACACCACCTTAAGGAATTGGGAGATGAAACGTTATTTTCAATAATGATGTTCAAATTTTATCAAAAGTCAGATTGCTTAGTGAAAATGTTTTCAATAAACTTGTCTTTAGCTTTGTGTTTCAAAGTATCTGCCCATGAAATGATCTCTTTTGTCTTTCTCAACTCTGCTGGGATTACACTTACTATAGTAAAAGTCTAGGAGTTATGTACTGTACATAATAAAACTGATAGTTTATTAAGTTCAATAATAAAACTCAGTACAAAACAAAGGCTGACATATTAGAGAGGTAAACCACGCTGACCCAGACTATACCTTTATAGGTTTTTAGCATCTGTAGGTAGTTATGTGGGCTTTTACTATCTCCAGTTCAATATAGTCTTCTGATTAAAAAACCTACTTACTACTTATCTGGTTATTCTTTTATTAGCTTGCAGACAGCATGCATTGCAGAATGTAATTTAGTTATACACCTTGTCTAGAAGCAGATGGGAAGAATGCTTTGAAAAAAATGAACAGTTATTCATTGAAAAATATAAAAAAAGAAAGCTGAGAAGCCAAAGGGAGTCATGATCCTTTGAGAACATTGGCTTTAGGAGAAATTTTTCCCTTGGGTAGGAGATTGGCCCTCTGCAGCATGAACAAATTCTTCAGCTATTCCCCTGGGACTAGGAAGACAGACGGGGTTTATGTAAAGCAATGGCTGAGCCCAAGACACGAATATTGCATGCTGGCACTTGGTCCATCATGCCCAGTGTCTCCACGCAGGTCCTTTCTTCCAGCGTTTCTAACGCACACTAAGGAGTGAAAACAAGGGAGACTGAGATTTACTGGGAAACTCACCAAACTAAGATTACACCATCCAAATATGTGGGTCTATGAACAATGGGGCTATCAAGGACAAGAACAAAGAGGCTGGTTAGCTCAAATACCCTCTGCAAGAAGCCTGGGGACTTTTTCTTTATGTAGATAAGAAGCCAGGAGGTATATATAGAGATTTCTTTCAATGAAATGCTTCACACAATTGCTGGAGGTTAAGCAGTTCCATGATCTGCCATCTGCAAGCTAGAGACCTAGGAAAGCCAGCAGTATAATTCATTCTGAGTTCAAAGGCCTGGGGACCAGGGGAGTTGATAGCATAAATCTCAGAAGGTTCCAGATCAAATAGGCAGGAAGGCAGAAAAGGGGGTAAATTCCTCCTTCCTTGGCTTTTTGCTCTATTCAGGCCTTTGATGTATTGGATGGCACCCATTCATGTAGGAGAACAAAACCAACTTTACTGATCACAGAGTCAAATGGCACTTTCATCCAGAAACAGCCTCCCAACACATCCAGAAATGACTTTTAATCTAGACATCCTGTGCCCCGGTCAAGATGACAAAAAAGTAACCATCACAGATTTTAAAGCACATTTCCCTCTATTATTAAACACTTGCATCAGACCTTAAAGATGAATATTGTCCCATTTTCAGTTTGAAACTGAGATTCAGGTAACTTGCATAGGTATAAGCACTATTATTTTTGTAAAATCATAGAATTTTTAAATTAAGAAATTGAAGAGATTATCTTACTTCAATGTCCTCAAATAGAAAATCTGAGCTTCTCCTCTTCCACTACCAGAGAGTTTAAGGATTTATGGTTAGAGGCTCTGTGGTCTTGCAGTGACCTAGCAACTGATCCAGAATGAAATCCAGATATCCACAAAGCAGTCAAGGGATCTTTACTGAGGCCGAACAAGGTGAAGAATAAAGTGCTGGCTATGTGCATACTCCCTTTATCCTGGGCTGAGAAATGGCATAGGCTTGATCAGGAGGTACTAGAGGAGATGGTGGTAGTCAGGGGATCATTCCAAGTTCCATATTCACTGCCCAGTCAGAAATAACTCTACCACGTGGACACAAAACTACACTTACTGGAGTCCTGGCTTTCTGATTGTGTAGCTCAAGTTCCCTGAGGTGCTGATGCAAAGATGCAAATTAGTATATAGAAATGAGACGTGGGTTCGATGCCTGCATCAGAAAGATCCCCTGGAGGAGGGGAAATAACAACCCACTCCAGTATTCTTGCCTGGAGAATCCTATGGACAGGGGAGCCTGGCAGGCTACAGTCCATAAGGTTGCAAAGAACTGGACACGACTGAGCAACTAAACAAGAGCAATTCATAGAGAAGACTGGTAACTGAAGGCTGCCAGCCAGCAGTACTCCCAACAGTCTAAGAATAAGCCTGTATCAGGCCCAAAGGGAGAGGGTTGGGCTGGGTGATATAGCGCAGTATACAATGATGAACCAAAGCTCTGAGCACAATCCACTGCTCTGTCCCCACATTATCTTTCATGAGCTGGGCTTTAGATGTTAAGAAAGCCTTAGATGCTTTCTTTACTGATTATATGACAGGGTACATTGTAAGTACTTAGACATATTTCTTGCATATTGTAAATATTCATTGAATATATGGTTACTATTACTATTTATTATCATTATTAATAAAGGCCTTCTCAAGACTGCAAGTTGAGTTAAAGGAAGTGCAAGGACTCACTGGAAGCCTTATTCTTTCTCTTTTTTTCAAGTCTTTATTGAATTTATTACAATATTGCTTCTGTTGTTTATGCTCTGGTTTTTTGGCCCTGAGGCATGTGGGATCTTAGCTTCCTGACCAGTGATCGAATAGGCAACCCTGCACTGGAAGGCAAAATCTTAACCACTAGACCAACTCGTGCACTTGTGAGTAAAAGAACACAAGGTATATGACAATAAGCTATTGTGACAGCTGTCTATATGATCTTGAATTTATATTTCCATTGAAAGGAGGTGGAGGTATAGATCACCTCTTGTGTTAAGCAGCATTTTTATTTTGTAGGAAACAGATTAGCAGAGATAAAGGACTTCATTCTATGAAGCTATAGTCAAATATACGCCAGGAAAGGCACAGGTACCACTATTTAATACAAGTTCCAAAATCCCCTTTATTATTGGGAAAGCATTTGTTTCTGACTAAGTGTAAGCACACAGCTAGCACAGGAGGGTCACACGTGCTAAACTGCTTCAGTCGTGTCCAACTCTTTGAGACTCCATGGACTGTAGCCCACCTGGCTCCTCTGCCCATGGAATTTTCCAGGCAAGAATACTGGAGTGGGTTGCCATTTCCTTCTCCATGGGATTTTCCCGACCAAGGGATTGAACCCACGTCTCTTTTGTCTCCTGAATTGGCAGGCAGGTTCTTTACCACTGGTGCCACGTGGGAAGTCTGGAGAGACATACAGTTCAGTTAAGTCGTTCAGTCGTTCAGTCGTGTCTAACTCTTTGGGACTCCATGAATCACAGCACACCAGGCCTCCCTGTCCATCACCAACTCCCGGAGTTTACCCAAACTCATGTCCATCGAGTCAGTGATGCCATCCAGCCATCTCATCCTCTGTTGTCCCCTTCTCCTCCTGCCCCCAATCCCTCCCAGCATCAGGGTCTTTTCCAATGAGTCAACTGTTCGCATGAGGTGGCCAAAGTATTGGAGTTTCAGCTTCAGCATCAGTCCTTCCAATGAACACCCAGGACTGATCTCCTTTAGGATGGACTAGTTGGATCTCCTTGCATTCCAAAGGACTCTCAAGAGTCTTCTCCAACACCACAGTTCAAAAGCATTAATTCTTTGGCACTCAGCTTTCTTCACAGTCCAACTCTCACATCCATACATGACCACTGGAAAAACCATAGCCTTGATTAGACAGACCTTTGTTGGCAAAGTAATATCTCTGCTTTTCAATATGCTGTCTAGGTTGGTCATAACTTTCCTTCCAAGGAACAAGCATCTTTTAATTTCATGGCTGCAATCACCATTTGCAGTGATTTTGGAGCCCCAAAAAATAAAGTCTGACACTGTTTCCACTGTTTCCCCATCTATTTCCCATGAAGTGATGGGACCAGATGCCATGATCTTCGTTTTCTGCATGTTGAGCTTTAAGCCAACTTTTTCACTCTCCACTTTCACTTTCATCAAGAGGCTTTTTAGTTCCTCTTCACTTTCTGCCATAAGGGCGGTGTCATCTGCATATCTGAGGTTATTGATATTTCTCCTGGCAATCTTGATTCCAGCTTGTGCTTCTTCCAGCACAGCATTTCTCATGATGTACTCTGCATAGAAGTTAAATAAGCAGGGTGACAATATACAGCCTTGACGTACTCCTTTTCCTATTTGGAACCAGTCTGTTGTTCCATGTTCAGTTCTAACTGCTGCTTCCTGACCTACATACAGATTTATCAAGAGGCATGTCAGGTGGTCTGGTATTCCCATCTTGTTCAGAATTTTCCACAGTTTGTTGTGATCCACACAGTCAAAGGCTTTGGCATAGTCAATAAAGCAGAAATAGATGTTTGTCTGGAACTCTCTTGCTTTTTCAATGATCCAGCAGATGTTCGCAATTTGATCTCTGGTTCCTCTGCCTTTTCTAAAACCAGCTTGAACATCTGGAAGTTCACGGTTCACATATTGCTGAAGCCTGGCTTGGAGAATTTTGAGCATGACTTTACTAGCGTGTGAGATGAGTGAGATGAGGGACATACACTGGGGCTTAAACGCCCACACTGTACATCTGTGGTTGGTGACCATCCACCAACCACTCCCCATTCTTCTGATACTGGACCCAGATTTTCGTTAGAGAACAAATCTTCTCACCATTCCTTATCACTCAGTTCATCACAGAGAACTTTCTTTCCCCCAGTGAGGCCGAAGCAGGAGCTCCAAGTCAAAATAGCCCATCTCTCTTCTCCGGGGATTTTAATCTAGTGATGAATATGATAAAGCCCGAAAAAAGTAGGTGCTAGTTCATCTTATTGGTGGTTGCCCAAATAAACATTCTATCAGCTCCTGTTCCCTAAATCCCTTGCTCCTGGAATTTCTGAACCCTGGTCTAACACTTCATTGATTCTGTGAGAGTTCTACCTTTCCAATGAATTCCTCTTTCTTTCTTAATTAAGTTAACCAAGGTTGATTTATATCACATGCACCCAAGACGGTAGGATGAAATAATTAGACTTCTTTAACCAACCAAATCCATCCCTAACGATAAGACCTTGGAAAATATACTTACTTTCAATAGAGGAAGGAAACACAAAACTCTAGCTTATGTGTGGCTTCTTCATCTGGGAAGATTTTATCAGTAAGCTGCAGTGAGAGTCTGAGAAAACAGGATACCTCCATAGAACCCTTGAACGAAGATCAATTTTTAACTATAGCATATGTATTTTATTTAAACAACTCAGAACTTTTCCCATATACAGCAAAATCTATTGATAAACTCATATTGCATTAAAAATGCCAGCACTCTCTATCAACAGAGCAACATTTAGTGCATGAAATTTCAATTATATCTAGCTGGTCTATTGGGCTGAAATTCTGAAGAGTCTGGGTTTATCTATTAGAAAGGGGTTTTTCCCAGAATGTCTTTTACTTAGGTATGTGCTTGCATGCTGCTGTGGTTTATTTTATATCAGGAAGCACATTATAAGACAAGTCAGAATGTAAAGGGAAGTCTCCAACAGTAGAATATTTTTTCAATAAACCCTTAACCTGCAATAAAATTAGATTCAGTAATCCTTTATTCCAGAGAAGGCAAGGGCACCCCACTCCAGTACTCTTGCCTAGAAAATCCCACGGACTGAGGAGCCTGGTAGGCTGCAGTCCATGGGGTCGTGAAGAGTCGGACACGACTGAGCGACTTCACTTTGACTTTCCACTTTCACACATTGAAGAAGGAAATGGCAACCCACTCCAGTGTTCTTGCCTGGAGAATCCCAGGGACCGGGAAGCCTGGTGGGCTGCCGTCTATGGGGTCACACAGAGTCAGACATGACTGAAGCGACTTAGCAGCAGCAGCAGCAGCAGCAGCAATCCTTTATTGAGCATCTGCTGTGTACAACTTGCTAGGGTAGTTTTTTGGGGTGGCTTTTAAGTGAATAAGGCAAAATCCTACTTGGAAGATGCATATGATAAGTCAGTGTTGCAAGAAAATAAGGCAATTAAATCAGTATTTGCTTCCTGAAAGAAATAACATTTGAGCTAGGATTTGAATAGCATTTGCTCTAGGACCTGATGAATAAGTAGGCTGTCAGAAGATAAAGAAAAGGGATTGGAGTTTCCAGAAATAAAGAATTCATAAAGAATTATTAACATATGGTGATGAAAAAAAAGCTAGCTAGCTGGACTATCTGGTATATGCACAAAAGTAATAAAAGTTTAAGGTGCAAGAGTAGATAGTCACCATCCTGAAAACTGTCATAAATGCCTCAGTGATGTGTTTAGATGTATTTCTTCTTTCCATAAGACAGAGCCTAGGGTACCCACAGGATCGCACTAGAACACTTGATTCTAGTTCCCCTGGAGGTTACATTTGGGCTAAGGGAAAGAGGCTTCCCTCTATCATCATACAAAAATTAACTTGAGATACAACACAGACCTAAACATAAAAGGTAAAACTGTAAAACTTCTAAAATAAGAAAATGAAGGTGTCTCTTCATGACCTTGAGGGAAGAAATGATTTTTTTTAGACAAGGTACAAAAAGCACTAAACATAAAAATACTAGGCAATCAAACCTCATTACAAGTAAAAAGTTCTGCTAATCAAAAGTCACCATTTAAAAAAAAGGAAAAACAAAAAAGTACAAAAAAATATTTGCAATACACTTTTCTGAAAGTTGAAATTTACCCAAACTAGATAAACAACTTCCATAATTAGATTTAAAAGACAACAATAAAACTCAGATTAAAAGAAAGCCTTGGACTCAATATTTCACAAAAGAAAATACACAGATGACCAATTAGTGTTATGAAGTTACTTAACACTTGTAGTCACGAGGAAATGAAAGTCAGAATCCACAGACAGACAATACGGCATGCCTTTTAGGATGTCTAAAGTTAGAAAAACTGACAACACCAAAATTTGTGATGGATGTGTAGAAACTGGAACTTTTATCTACATCTGGTGGGGTGTAGAATGGGGCAACTACTTTGGAATATAATGTGGCTGCCTTGAATAGAGTAGAAAACACATCTATCCTGTGACTCTGCAGTCATAGTCCTAAATACTTGCCCATGACAAATAAAAACATGGGTACATAAGAGATATATTCAAAAATGTTTCTAGCATCTTTATTCATAACAACCCCAAACTGGAAATAACCCAAAAAGAGAAAGTATAAGCAAATTGTGTTATATATAATGGAAAGCTTCTCAGCATGAAAAAGAATGAACTACTGAAGTTATTACCAAATATATTGGTCTCAAGAAAACTTTCTACTCTTAAAAATATTGCAGAGCCAAAAAAGAGCCTTTTAAATGTGGCTTATAGCTCTCAATATTTACCGTATTACCAACTGAGAAATTTAAAAATGTGTATTCATTGTTCACTTTAAAATAACAATAATAATCTTATTACAGGTTAACATAAATGAAATGTCTATGAAAATAATATTTTTCAAAACAAAACATTTAGTGAGAGCAGTGATACTGTTTTACTTTTTGGATCTTCAATGTCTGGCTTAAGAAAAGGTAACCAGATTATCTTATCAATTCTTCATTCAATATTATGCAATACCAGGACTTCATTTATCCTTGGGAGAATTATACTATACTCCCATGAGAGGATAAGAGTGAAAAAGGTAAACGGCACCTTTTTTAATCATTATAAAAATATTTTTTACTTCACAGACCCTCTTTAAAGGGTCTTAGGGCGCCCTAATGACTCTAATTGGGGCTTCCCTGGTGGCTCAGGTAAAGCGTCTGCCTGCAATGCGGGAGACCCGGGTTCAATGCCTGGGTCAGGAAGATCCCCTGGAGAAGGAAATGGCAACCCACTCCAGTATTCTTGCCTGGAAAATCCCATGGATGGAGCCTGGTAGGCTACAGTCCATGGGGTGGCAAAGAGTCAGACACAACTGAGTGACTTCACTTCACTTTTTCACTTCAAGGTGCCCTAATGACTCATTTTGGGAATCACTAAACTATTGGTACACAAAACAATAGGATGGGTTTCAAACACGTAATGAGCCAAAGAAACCAGACGCAAAAGCTACAGACTGTGTTACTCCATTTGCATGAAGTCTCAGGCTAGGCAGAATAATTTATAGTGACAAAAATCAGAATGGTGGTAGCCTGTGTAAAGTGAGGGTTGACTGGGAGAAGAATGAGGAATTTGATGGAAATGTTCTATATCTTTATTAGAGTGGGTTGCATCAATACAAACATTGAGTATTGATGAAAACACACAGAATTGCCCTCTTGAATCTGTGTACTTCACTCTACTACATTTGTATTAATTTAAAAAATCAAGAGAGAGCCAAATACTGGACTATAGTAGAACATAAATGTGATTGAAATTGAACATTTTCTAAGGTCTCTTATGTTGTTGCTGTTTACTCGCTAAGTCATGTCCAACTCTTTGCAACCCCATGGACTATAGCCTGGTCAGGCTCCTCTGTCCACGGGATTTCCCAGGCAAGAATACTAGAGTGGGTTGCCATTTCCTTTTCCAGGGATCTTGCCAACTCAGGGATCGATCCCTCGTCTCCTGCATTGGCAGATGGATTGTTTACCACTGAGCCACCAGGGAAGCCCAAAGTCTCTTAGAAGGAAGGTAAAACTATTTGACTAATCTCATAACTAAAGGAGGGTACAGATACTAATCTTATAAAGTTTAAGTTAAATATGTATGCTAAAATTTCTAGAGTAAGTGTTAAAAGAACAGAAACAGAGAGTGTAGTTTCTGAAGTAGTAGATAGAATGCATGAGGCAGTACATTTGCAGGATCGTGACATTTCAATATATTAAAAATAAACAAGATGAGGGGATGGCAGAGGGAAGAAGAAAGATAAAAGTGGACAAATAGAAAATACAGAATTAAAAGTAGAAATTGCATCACTGTGGCACAATGAAATGAGCTTAGTCCATGTCAAATCCTTAACTGGATGTACAAAGTTGGATTGGTCCCTTGATTTCCTTTATAAAAAGTTTAAACAAATGAACCTCTAAGTTCTTTTTTTTTTTTTTTTTTTTTTTTATTTTTAAACTTTACATAATTGTATTAGTTTTGCCAAATATCAAAATGAATCCATCACAGGTATACATATGCTCCCCATCCTGAACCCTCCTCCCTCCTCCCTCCCCATACCATCCTTCTGGGTCGTCCCAGTGCACTAGCCCCAAGCATCCAGTATTGTGCATCAAATGAACCTCTAAGTTCTTTTCTCTGAAAGTGAAGGTAAAGTTGCTCAGTCGTGTCCTACTCTTTGCGATCCCATGGACTGTAGCCTATCAGGCTCCTCGGTCAGTGGGATTTTCCAGGCAAGAGTGCTGGAGTGGATTGCCATTTCCTTCTCCAGAGGATCTTCCCGACCCAGGAACCGAACCCGGGTCTCCCGCATTGTAGGCAGATGCTTTACCGTCTGAGCCACCAGGGAAGCCCAAATTTTCTTTCTTTTCTCTAGTGGGTTTTTTTTTTTTCCCCTTCTTTTTCCAGGGCTTGATTCAGGACAAATTCTTACTTAAAAATCTCAATGCAGACGAATAATAACCATAATTCACATTAAAATATTCACCCTTGTGAGGGTCAAATTGCTTTTGTTTGTTTTTCAGAATGTAAACTCTGAAGCCCTTGGTTTATCTTAGATCCTTTAATGTAGTGAAAGATTTGGCTTGAAAATGCTTTCAATCAAGATCCTCACAGTAACACTCATTTAAGAACCAGATAAATAAATCCTCCACTCCCTCACTCAGTCTCTTGTTGTGTACAGATCCCTTGTGCTCTTTCCTAATGTTTGGCTCATTAACAAATTCATTTGATACTTTCCTTGGGAATTTCCCACCTCTGTTGGGTGAATTGGAGCAAACAGCTTATGAGAGAGTCCTACCTCCCTCTTGAGTGGTGCTGGATGGTGTTAGAGGGCAGCGCGACTCCCTTGAGGACCCCAATCTGTCCTTAATTACTAGTGCTAGCGGAAAGACTGTAAGCCCTCCCGGATGGCATCAGGAAGCTAAATGAGTGCTTCTAGCTGCTCACCTTTCAATGCAAACTGGGGAAAAAGAAATGGATTCTCCATGGCAACTCAAAGGAGAAAACTAAGTGTTTGCTATGAGCATTATGAATTGTTACTGGATTTTTCTTTGGAGTTATTCCTCTTTTTCTGATTTATTTACTTTTAATTGAAGGATAATCACTTTACAGTATTGGGTTGGTTTCTGCCAAACATCAGCATGAACCAGCCATAGGTATACACATGCTGGAGCTTTTTCTTTACTGCAAAGAAAATGCATACGCATCAGGGAATCATAGCACAGTGTTACGTCAAGAGGTCAAATCTTTCATTTAACTTTTATTTGTCTTTCTGGGAAAACATGGTTCAGTCTCTCATGCCTGTTTCCCTACAGAAAAGATGTATAATTGGGATTGCTGGAAGATTCCTTATGGACCAGCTGTTCTCCAGGGAGCATCACAGGGAGCATCACAGGGAGCACTGGCGACTACCAGGGTGAGTCCCTTCCTCGGGTCATCAGACTGGCCTCCAGTAGTATTAGTCTTCCAAATTCTACTATATTCTACTTAGTTAGCATATTCCTTTGAGTTTGAAATTAGCACCACTTCAGTATCTTATTGATAAGGGGGGCAGCCATTCTATTCACTCGGATAAGAGTCCTAGTGAGGACCCACCAGGAGCAGCTGGTCCAGAGAGTTTTTACTCCCAAAAAAGTACTCTCTAAATTACTAAGGCTTAAGTATGATATTATCATCCATAGCTGAATATCTTGCATTAAGCTCTGAGTAAAATATATAACTTAACCATAGATATGAGTACTTGGTACTTCTTTTAGCTTCTTTTATACAATATAATATATTTACAATCTTTAAAAAAGCCAAACTGTATTAAAAACTTTATAACAAAAATATCTACATCAGGGTCACCAACAATTCTGTGGCCAGGAAATTAATTTGAAGGAAATCTGGGTACCATTTAGTAAGTGGATGCAGTGTGGCTGCCCCTGAAAGCTCAGCATGGGGAGTGATTGCTCCAGAGAGTAGAGGGCAGTGTTAACAAAAGCTAGGGGACATGCAGCCATAAGGATGACTGCACTGACTTGCTGGGTAGAAAGGTATGGAAGAGAAGAGAACCCCGGCAGGCTACAGTCTGTGGAGTCGCAAACAGCTGGACACTACTGAGAGACTAACAGACACACGGAAGAGCGGTGGTTTCCAGACACAAGCCAGGCTCTGCTCCCCACACCACAGCACCTCAAAGCTACTCAGCCATGGCTGCCTGGCTTCTCAGGTTCACCCCTATGTGGCTAGCAAGTTTGGGGGCTAACTCCCAGGTAGCCCAGTGGTAAAGAATCTGCCTGCAAATGCAAGAGACACAGGAGATGCGGGTTTGATCCCTGGGTATGGAAGATCCCCTGGAGAAGGAAATGGCAACCCACTCCAGTATTCTTGCCTGGAGAATCCCATGGACAAAGGAGCCTGGCAGGTTACAGCCCAAAGTGTCACATAGAATTGGACACAACTGAGCATGTATGCACAGACTAAACCCAGCTTCTTACTCAATCTTACATTGAGGAGTAAATCAAAAAGTTTTTTTTTTTTTTTTTTTGCAAGCCTTAGGGATCTCTCACATCCACACATGACTACAGGAAAAACTATAGCTTTTACTAGAAGGACCTTTGTTGGCAAAGTAATGTCTTCGCTTTTTAACATGCTGTCTAGGTTGGTCATAGCTTTTCTTCCAAGGAGCAAGTGTCTTTTAATTTCATGGCTGCAATCACCATCTGCAGTGATTTTGGAGCTCAAGAAACTAAATTCTCTCACTGTTTCCACTATTTCCCCATCTATTTGCCATGAAGTGATGGGACCAAATGCCACGATCTTAGTTTTCTGAACGTTGAGCTTTAAGCCAACTTTTTCACTCTCCTCTTTCACTTTCATCAAGAGGCTCTTTAGTTCTTCTTCGCTTTCTGCCATAAGGGTGGTGTCATCTGCATATCTGAGATTACTGATATTTCTCCCGGCAATCTTGATTACAGCTGTGCTTCATCCAGCCTGGCATTTCGCATGATATACTTTGCATGTAAGTTAAATAAGCAGGGTGACAATACACAGCCTAGTCAAAGCTAGATTTTTCCAGTCTAGTCAAAGCTATAGTTTTTCCAGTGGTCATGTATGGATGTGAGAGTTGGACTATAAAGAAAGCTGAGTGCTGAAGAATTGATGCTTTTGAACAGTGGTGTTGGAGGAGACTCGAGAATCCCCTGGACTGCAAGGAGATCCAACCAATCAATCCTAAAGGAAATCAATCCTGAATATTCATCGGAAGGACTGAAGCTGAAGCTGAAACTCCATTTACTTTGGCTACCTGATGCAAAGAACTGACTCCTTGGAAAAGACCCTGATTTGGGGAAAGATTGAAGGTGGGAGGAGAAGGGGATGACAGAGGATAAGATGTTTGGATGGCATCACCGACTAGATTGACATGAGTTTGAGTAAGCTGCAGGAATTGGTGATGGACAAGGAAGCCTGGAATGCTGCAGTCCATGGGGTCACACAGAGTCAGACACGACTGAGTGACTGAACTGAACTGATGGGGCTCTGCTTTTCATTGTATATTACCTCATCGAATGAGCACCATTCCATGAGGAAAGGATACCCCAACATTTTGCCAAATACATTTTAGTTGGAATGATATTACTGACAGAAGCAAAGCATTCTCTCTTCCCTGGGAAGTCCTTGCCTCCCTTCATTGTAAATTCCACCCTATCACACAAATTTCCATATTGTTACAAGCCCAGGAAGCACTTAAGGCACAATGAGAAATACAGCCCTGGCATATTCCTTCCTTTCTATTCACCTCTTTTTTCACCCATTTACCACCAAGGGTATCTTTCTACCAGCTGAGGAATTATGTGATTCTTAGCACTACAGTGTTGTACAAAACTGCTTAAGCCCATGACGGATTTGTCTACCCACCCTCAAACTCACACTGACAGGCTATTGCTCATTCCTGACCACATTTACGAAGGCAATGAGAAGAAATCTGAACATGACAGCAATTCTCAAGACCCACCGATAACAGCTACATTTGTCTGGCTGATTTTGCTTCCAATAAGAGTTATTTCTATTCAGATCACAAAAAGCGACTGGGAAAATTCTCCCTGAAGATGTGGATATCTCCGTGCACTGCTTCTGTTCTACATAAAATAGAAATGACCAACCACACCTCAAGGACTACTTTATGGTGTTCTCAAATCTCTGAACCCAAAGGTTTCCATGGAAACACATACATCAGAAGGACCAATGATCAGGAGGAGTGAAAGAGCAGGACATGCTGTCCCTTTCTGACTGTCTTAACACTGGTCATAGTTATAGTCTTCCACATCATGTAGTTAGTCCATGGGGTTTTATATACAGTTGCTTCCAGTAGCAGGAATCCTGACTCTGTGACATGAAGATAGCAGCATTCACAATGGAGGACGGCCTTCACTTACCTCCTCAGAGTGTTCAAATTGCTAATACTTAGATTTCCTCATTTGCCTCTGATAACAGGGCTAGAAGAAGGTGGGTATTAGACACCCATTGCATTTATAAGAAAGGAAAGAAAGTGTTCAAGTGATCTGTCTTAGGCTACACAGCTTCTGACAGGAACAACTTGAGTAACTGGAGTCCAGATCTAGACATCTATCAACTGCACCAATAATTCCATTAAGGTTTTTCAAGCACTGGGTAAAAGCCAGGCATCCTACTGGGTGTTCTCATTAAGGCAGTTCTCAAGTTTTCACAGCCCAGAGAGGACTAATGACTCTCTACTCTACAAGACCTCAGAGTACAGAGTACATTTTATTAAAACACTTAGCATCTTCTTGGAGAAGGAAATGGCAACCCACTCCAGTGTTCTTGCCTAGAGAATCCCAGGGACGGCGGAGCCTGGTGGGCTGCCATCTATGGGGTCACACAAAGTCAGACACGACTGAAGTGACTTAGCATAGCACATAGCATAGCATCTTCTACTCATATAGTTATTTTCCTCTCTTTCTCCTAGGATTCTGAGATTTCCTCAAAATCAGGTTGTTTTTGTTGTTGTTCAGTTGCTAAATCATGTCTAACCCTTTGCAACCCTGTCCTTCACTATCTCCCCGAGTTTGCTAAAACTCATGTCCATTGAGTCAGTGATGCCGTCCAACCATCTTACCCTCTGTTGTCCTCTTCTCCTCCTGCCCTCAATCTTTCACAGTATCAGGGTCTTTTCAAAGGAGTCAGTTCTTTTAATCAGGTAGACAAAGTACTGGAGCTTCAGCTTCAGCATCAGTCCTTTCAAAGAATATTCAAGTTGATTTTCTTTAGGATTGACTTATTTGATCTCCTTGCTATCCAAGGGATTCTCAAGAATCTTCTCCAGCACCACAGTTGGAAGGCATCAATTCTTCAGCACTCAGCCTTTTTTATGATCCAAATCTCACATTTGTACATGTGAGAAAATCATACTACTGGGAAAATCATAGCTTTGACTAGATGGACCTTTGTTGGCAATTTGATGTCTCTGCTTTTTAATACACTGTCTAGTTTGGTCATAGCTTTTCTTCCAAGGAGCAAGTGTCTTAATTTCATGGCTTGCAGTCACCATCCACAGTGATTTTGGAGGCCAAGAAAATAAAATCTGCCACTGTTCCCATTTTTCCACATCTATTTGCTATGAAGTGATGGGACCGGATGCCATGGTCTTAGTTTTCTGAATGCTGAGTTTTAAGCCAGTTTTTTCACTCTCCTCTTTCACCCTCATCAAGAAGCTCTCTAGTTCCTCTTTGCCTTCTGCCATTAGAGTGGTATAATCTGCAAATCTTATGACATTGGTGTTTCTCCTGGCAATCTTGATTCCGTGAGTCAAGACTGTGAGCCGCCCAGCCTGGCATTTTGCATGATGTACTCTGCATAGAAGTTAAATAAGCAGGGTGACAATATGCAGCCCTGATGTACTCCTTTCCCAATTTTGAACCAGTCCATCGTTCCATGTCCAGTTTCAACTGTTGCTTCTTGACCTGCATATAGGTTTCTCAGGAGACAGGTAAGGTGGTCTGGTATTCCCACCTCTTTAAGAATTTTCCACAGGTACCTTGTCTTACTCAACTTTGTATCTTCTGCATTCATCCAAGTGCCTGGAACCCAGGATACAAGAGATGTGCAGAATAAATAACAATTATGCTAATAAAATAGACTCAAAGATTCACAGTGCTGAAATAAGGCTTGAACAAAGTTTTATGGAAACAGAAAGGGGAACATGACTAAATCTACCTAGAATCTTGGAAAAGTGTCACAAGGAAGGTGTCTCTAGAGTCAGGATTTCATGAAATAGGAGAGGGAAAGACATTTTAGGTGCAGGAATTTCATATACATGTCCAACACGTGTATTAAACATGGCCCTGCCTGGCCTAAGAGGCTGTACAATGCCAGAAGGGGAGGCACAAGTAAGAACAGAAATGTGATTACAGCAAAGAAACACATGAACTAAATAAAAATAAATTTTAAGTAACTAACATAAAGTAAGCAAAATTAACAAATTTAAACAAATGAACATGTATTTTAATTTGCATTGATTGCCTTAGTCAATTCATTAATTAGAGTTTAAAAATGTGTCTCGAATTACAGCGCCGAAGAATATTTTTTAAGTAAGATTTAATAAGGGGGGGTAGGGTAGGAAATCCATACACTGCAAGGCTGAAGCTGATGAGTTAGAAGCAGCGGCCTGTTGGCCAGTGCCTGCCCGCCTACCCGGCAAGCTTTCTCTACGCTGAGGCCCCGCCCCCGTCGCTGCCTGGGGGGCGTGGCCCGACCTCCAGGCTGGCGTGGCAGCACCGCCGCACCTGGCACGCATTCCCCGGGCTGCAGCCGCACCTCGGGGGCAGGCCTGCGTCTGAGCTGCAGAGCCTTTAGGGATCCCCGAGGCCCTCTTAATCAATAATCCCCGGGGTTTTTTATGAGGGTTGGATTATGAGGATTTGGAAAGGGGACGATTAAGCAGTACTTCAAAGACGAGCTCCGGCCGCACCTGCAGCATTTATGAAGATCTATT
Organism: Bos grunniens; assembly: GCF_055505025.1. Lineage (NCBI taxonomy): Eukaryota > Metazoa > Chordata > Mammalia > Artiodactyla > Bovidae > Bos > Bos grunniens. The sequence goes on from NC_141180.1 coordinate 56,320,104, forward strand.
AATAGAAAGCACACGATTTAGCAGTAATCCCTAATTCAGAGAAAATCAATGATTTATGCCTTGGGGCCCAGGAGGCACTGAGGACTTTGGTTCATGGGCTGCCCGGAGGCAGGGTGTGCTGGCCCCACATCTGGACACGGATGATGCTGGGTCAGCGAGGGTTGTGTGGGACACTTTTGGCCCTACCAGTAACTGGAAAAGAGTTCTGCAGACTCGCAGTCAGCCCCCCCCCCCTTTTTCCCCCCTTTTCCCTCTATCCTGTAATGTCAGCCGTTTTGGTGTAGGATCTAGGTAAATCTCAGGCCCTGCTGGTAGTAGGTATAGGGCCAGTTTGCTGGAAAGTCACAGTCAGTCCAGGAGTCTGTCTGTAGCCAGACCCCCGCGCTCCTCCCTCTTCCTCACCTGGACCTCCGTTTTATCATCTGGAGAATGGTGGAAGTCATTCCAACAGTCATCGGAGTACCTTGTGAGTGGCATGGAAATTCTAGAATTCGTCAGAGTCCTATTGGATCCTTAAAGGTTTATGTTTTTTAATTTCTCACTAGAAGAGTTATAGAACAGATCCATTCATTAATGTCTTAGTTCATCTCAGAGAGCCAAAAGCCCTTTGGATATACTTTTGCTGATTAAAACAAGAGAAAAACGTGTAAATCACGAGAAGAAGGATTCAGGTTATAATCTAACACTAAAATGAAAATTCTGCAAATAGCAAGGATAGTAAAATAGTCCTTTGTCAGTTTTTAAGAAAGAAATATTCAATAGAAGGTGAGGGATGGGGGAAGTGGATATTTTCTTAAGAGAGAATTTGAGACCAGAGGATTGTTCATATTCATGGCATGATAATCAGTTTGCAAAAGATCCAAAAGTGTTTTTCAAATAATCCATTCAACTATTTAAAAATGAACAGGTATGTATGGACATTTCTATTAAAGTCTTCATATCCCCTCCCATGCACATATAAATATATTCTCTACCATTAATGTTAAATTCTTTAATTAAATCATCATGTATATTTTAATTCAGCCCCCAGGTAACACTTCTGCATTATGAACAGAAATCTGATGCACAATTCCAAAATTTCAAAACATCATAATATAGGAAGTGGTTAAACTTATTGCAAAGAAGTATGTACCATCCCAGAGTTCACCACACGGCTCCTTTCTGTAGATGGAGATAAGTTTATAGAGCATCAGTGTGGAGCAGGAGGGAATTCAAGGGATGGGTAGAGAGGGTACAAATAAAACCCCACACCCCTTGACTTAGAGCACCCAGCCATGAGACCAATCTCAGGATGGAATGCACTTAGTGGGAAAAAAGAAATCAGATTCAATCACATAATTTGCCTTTGCAGTAAAAAATTTTCTTTGTTATAAATATTTTATGCGCAGGTAGATTTTTTTTAAAGTAACCAACATGCAAAAATATAAAGAAGAAAATAAAAATTACCATGCATTTCACTGCCTGGAAATAACCATTGTTATTATTTTGGTATATTTCTTTCCATTATTTTTTTTCCTGTGCTTATCTACTTAGAGAAAGATGATACAGACGTAAGCATGAAAGTTGTTGTGGTTAAACAAAATAGGGGTCACACTTGGTGTTGCTTTGCATTGTGCTTTTTCTCTCCATACTATCCTCATGAAGGTTTTCCCATGCTATTAAATATTATTTTAAAATATAAATTTTCATGGCTTTAAAACTTAGGTTGCAAGTTTATTAGTTTCCCCCTTTTGCTAAGAGTTTATTATTAACTTTTCAATATTTTAAATAGAACAGGTAGGAACTTTCTAGTTTATCCCAGAGAGATAGTAAAATGTTATATGAAGATCACATACTCCAGAGCCAGACTGCCCAAGTTGGACTCCTAAGTCTACCACTAGCCATGTGTCTTTGGGCAAAATTATTTAACTTCTTTCACCCCAGTTTCTTTTTTTTTCACCTGTAAAATGGGGTTTAATAGTACTCAGTTGAAGAGGTATTATTAGGAATTAATGAGTTAATGTATGTAAAGTGTTTAGAACCTTAAGATAACACCTACTGTATCGTAAGAGCTATACAATCATTGATTGCTGTAATATAATGAGGTATTCTTGCTTAGTTTTACTCTAATTTATCCAGGATCACCCTGTATGTTTCAGAATGAATGTTTCAGTGATGATATTTATTTCTGAAACATTCATACTCATTTTTCAGAGCATTTGTTTATTTACTTATTTTTATTGAATTAAAGTTGATTTCTGTGAAGAAGCTGAGCTGTGAAGAAAGCTGAGTGCCAAAGAATTAATGCTTTTAAACTGTGGTGTTGGAGAAGACTCTTGAGAGTCCTTTGGACTGCAAGGAGATCCAACCAGTCCATTCTAAAGGAGATCAGTCCTGGGTGTTCTTTGGAAGGAATGATGCTAAAGCTGAAACTCCAGTACTTTGGCCACCTCATGTGAACAGTTGACTCATTGGAAAAGACCCTGATGCTGCGTGGGATTGGGGGCAGGAGGAGAAGGGGACGACAGAGGATGAGATGGCTGGATGGCATCACCGACTCGGTGGACATAAGTTTGAGTGAACTCCGGGAGTTGGTGATGGACAGAGAGGCCTGGCATGCTGCAGTTCATGGGGTCGCAAAGAGTCGGACACAACTGAGCGACTGAACTGAACTGAACTGATAGTTGATTTGCAACTTAATTTCTGCTGTACAGCAAAGCAATTCAGTCATACATATATATGCATTCTATTTTGCCTTTTTTAATTTAATTTTTATTTTATATTGGACTTAATTGACTTATAATGTCATTAGTTTCAGTTGTACAGCAAAGTGAATCAGATATATGTATACATATAAACCTTCATTTTTTTAGATTCTTTTCCATATAGCTCATTACAGAGTATTGAGTAAAGTTCCCTATGCTATACAGTACGTCCTTGTTGATTATGCATTCTTTTTATATTCTTTTCCATTATGATTTATCACAGAATATTGAATATGTTTCCCTGTTTCAGAGTATTAGCCATCGCTCATCCCCACATTGGGTGCAGATATGGATACTGGAAAGGTGACAAACATGATGTCCCATTATCTGGACTCCTTTTTCCATGACACTGTCATCCTTTTGGTGTTTAGATGTCCATGACCTAAAATAGGGGCTTCCCAGGTGGCTCAGTGGTAAAGAATCCACCTACCAATGCAGGAGACACAGGAGACCTGGGTTTGATCCTTGGGTTGGGAAGATCCCCTGGAGGACGAAATGGCAACCCACTCCAATATCCTTACCTAGAAAATTCCATGAACAGAGGAGCCTGGTGGGCAACAATTCATGGAGTCAGAAAGAGTCAGACATGGCTGAGCATGTACACACGTATATCTAAAATAGCATCAGGAAAGACTCAAATCCACAATTCTTTCTTTCTTGCTTTCCTCTCCCCATCCTCTATCTCTCACATCCACACCCGGACTCCTTCTAGCCCAAGCCTTCCTCTTCCCACCACAACTGACATATAAATCCTGAATCACAAGTAGATCAAGAGGAAAGAAGTTAATCCTGGGCCCACAAGACCTATCTTTGGAGCCATTTCTGACCATAATGTCCAAGCGTTTTTGCTACTTTCTTTTACAGTGTTTCTTTTGTTCTCCTCAGGGCTATGATTTATGCTTTAGGCTGAATTCTATTTGAGGGACATTATTCCTCCTCCTTCTGAAGGGATTGGAGGGAGAGGAGGAAAAATGTACTCTACATGTGTATCTACAGGAAATGAGGAGGGCTCGCTGTCTCTGCAGAGAGCTACAGTTTGGCAAACACCTCACCTCGGGATTTCTGACATTAATGAGGTAGCAAGGAGTGGAGAATTGCCTGCTGAGAGACAAACTTCAGGGAGATTACTCAGAGCATCTTGCTCAGCAGAACTGATAAGATTAAACCAACCGTAACCTAGTAAACAAACCGCTTGGGAAAGACCAGAAATATGTTATGGTTTTGCTCCAAGAAATGTAACTTTGGTGCTCTGTGTGTTGGACAAGTTGAGTTATGTGAAAGAGGACTAGGTCAGAAAGCAAACCAAGGGCCTGTTTTCCTGTTTAAAAATCTGCAGCCTGGGATTAGCTTTTATAATCTTGTGGAATAAAACTCACAGGAAAGGAGGCTTCTAAAATAGTTCTGCTGAGATCACGCTTTCCTTTCTGCACTCTTTCTCTCTTTTTTTGCCTTCCGTTGAGTTCCATACCTCTCCACAGACCTAAGGCGAAATTCCTAGCTGGCCCTAATCCAGGCAGATATTTTTAATAGGGTAATTCTATACTCTGTGTACTCCTTTCTGTTTAAATGAGTCAGCAAGCCTTTACCAATGCTGTGTTTATTTGCTTGCTGATAAAGGGGCGTGCTCAGTTGCTGAGTTGTGTCTGACTTTTTGTGGCCCTATGGACAGTCAACCGCCAGGCTCCACTGTCCATGGAATTTCTCAGGCAAGAATACTGGAGCGGGTTGTCAATTCCTTCTCCAGGGGTCTTCCCCACCCAGGGATTGAACCTGCATCCGGCATTGGCAAGCGGGTTGTTTACCACTAAGCCACCTGAGATCATGTTCTCCGTTAAAGGACTGTGTGTGCAGCAGCAGAAGGGCCTGTGTTCAAGTACTGTTTCTGGCTGTACCAAGAATGTGGCCAAAGGAAGCCATCAAGCCTTCACTTACCCATTTGTGACATGGGAATCCTGCCAGCCTCGCCTACTGTATAGGATCATTGAAAGGATTAAAAGAGATCATGTGTGTTTACATGAAGCACTTCATAAATTTAAAAGTTCTCCCATGTACCATACCAACTGCACTTCCCAAACCCAGGTAACTCTTCCAGGACAAGGCAGTCCTAAGGAAAATTTTAAATTCATTCCAGATGATATGCCCCAATCATTTGCCTGGTCTCAGTCTTAATTGGCTGGTTCTGTGGGTTGAGATTCTCCCTTCCTTAAATTGTGCATCCTTGACCTTTTCATAGCATTCTTTCCTTACTTCTGACAAAATTAAAAAGCCATCAGAAACAATGAGGTCTACATAAGCTCTGAATGCCAAATTTGGTGGTCAGTTGACTTCAGAGGTCAATGTATCTACACACCAGGCAAGAAAATTTAGATATAAATGTGGCTAGCTCTGAAAGGCTAGTTTTCAGAAGGTCTCTTTAAAGTTCCCTCATTGCCTCATACAATAATTGGATGTCTTGTGACCATAAAAAGCAATAAAGCCCTGGCCATTTGTCAAGTACATTCATTGGAGTATAAAGACTCTGTAGGGCGATAAACTAGTGATAAATAGGAGGTGCCTGACTATTTACCCTATTTCTGAAGAATGATGCGTGATTGGGTATGTGACACACCCTGCAAAACATGAGTTTTCAGACTGATATACTTTTACCTGAGGAATATATCCACTATAGAACAAATACAACCAACCAAAGAATATGAAGCTCTAGTAATAGAATAGTTGCAATGGACACACAATGTAAAAACAAATAAACAAACAAAAAAACACAATACCCCCAAGAGATAATGATACTAACAGTAAAAATCAGAAGCAAGTGACCATAAGAATCAAGTAGATATACTAAGTATATAAAACATAGTAACTGAAATAAGTAATCCAATAGGTGAAATCAATAACAGAATGGATAATGCTCAGACATTTGGGTAATCAGAGGGGAATAAGAAAAGAATACTGTCTTTTATACAAAATATACAAGAAAAACTAAAAACATAAAAATGCTATACAAAATATAAAGGAAAAACTAAAAAAACTAAAAACTTTTTACAAAATTTTTTACAAAAAAACTAAAAACTTTATGCAAAATATAAAGGAAAACCTAAAAACTAGAAGTATCAGTGTACAGATAATGAGGGTGCAAAATAAGAAAAATAAATACAGGGGGAAAACATTTAAAAAATCATGATCAACTTTTCAGAATTAACCAAAAATGAAATGAAATAATTTAGTTTTAAAAGTCTCACAGCATGCCTAAAGATATCAAAGATGAAGAAGGCATTCAAAATGCTTCTAAAAGTAAGAAAAATAACTTACACAGGAAAAAGGATCAAATTTATACCATCTTACTGGCAAGAAACTTGGATGCAAGAAGTATTATTATGGATAAACTTGTAGCTTTATGTACAATTATCATGAAATTTTAAAAGTCTAAAATATATTAACAAGGAAGTCAAACCAATTATACAAAAAGGAAGAATTTAAGAAAGATAAAGATAAGATTCAATTAAGTAAGCTAGTGGAAGAATGGGAAAAAGACAATAAAATAGAAAATTAAAAGTAAATAAATAAAAATAAACTAAAAATATATAAAAAGTTAAAAATAAGTAGGTTATTTGGAAGAATTAATTTTTAAAAAGAATCTTATCAAAACTAATAGAAAAAAAAGAGCAACAAATAGAACTTACCAAACAGTAGTAAAATAATATTTTAAAGTATTATGAATATATGCAGATATGCTTCTGGAAAAAATATGATGTGGCAAAACTGAGGGAAGAAAAATGGAAAATATTGTGCAATAAACTTTAAGAACAATTTAAAAACTCTTCTCCAAAACACCCTTAGACTCAGACGTCTCTCAGTTCAGTTCAGTTCAGTCGCTCAATCGTATCCGACTCTTTGCCACCCCATGAACCGCAGCACTCCAGGCCTCCCTGTCCATCACCAACTCCCAGAGTTCACTCAAATTCATATCCATCGAGTCGGTAATGCCATTTACTTGAGTTCTAACAAACTTTTAACTGGAAGGTTTATTCTTGTTTTATGTAGTGTTTTCCAGAAATTAGAAACAAAAAGAAAAAGCTCTACAGGCTATTTTATGAAGTTAGTCTTGATTCCAACACAGAATAAAAAAAAAAAAAAATTCAGGGGAAAAACCCTATTTCCATTTGAACATAGCTCAAACAAATCTTAGATTTTTAACTAACCAAATCCAATAGTACATTTTTAATTGAATCAAGATTGAGTAAAATTTAGGCAAGGATGATTTTATAAGAAAACAATACAACATACCATACTAACAGACTAAGGAGAAAATTCAGAGGATGACATCAGTTGGTTGGGGGAAAGTATTGAATAAGGGCTTCCTAGGTGGCACTAGTGGTAAAGAAGCCAACTGCCAGTGCAGGAGACATAAGAGAGAGGGGCTGCATCCCTGGGTTGGGAAGATCCCCTGGAGAAGAGTACAGCAACTCACTTCAGTATTCTTGCCAGAAGAATCTCATGGACAGAGGAGCCTAGCCAGCTATGATCTGCTATGGTCCATAGGGTCAGAAAGAGTCAGACATGACTGAAGTGACTTAGCATGCACACACACTGAATAAACCTCAATATGTATTTATGATTAAAAAAATACAACAAATTTGGAATAGAAAGAAACTTTGTTTTTAAAGGTTATGTAGCTGAAATATAGCAAAAATGTTATTTTATACAGAAACTTTAGAAATGTGATCAATAACAAGAAGAGAATGCCAAATATCACTGCAACTATTATCAGACATCTATAATTGAGTAGATGCTTACTGTTATCACTGGCAAATTATGTGATGAAACAGAAAATAAAAAGTGTAGGAATTGGAAGGGGAAAAGTGTAATGGGCATCATTCGCAGAAGGCTCCACTTCATGGGCTTGCCACCTCTGACCCTTCACTCAGAAGGGTCTGATGCTTGGTGTAGTGCTCTGCCTGTGCTCAAATTCTTAATAATTTTATTTATGAACTGTTAAGTGCAATCTAATAGGACAATGGAACATGCGTGGGATCAGAGAGGAAGGGTACAGTACACTCTTTCTTCCACTGCCTAAGCACTTAGGGTTCATGATGCCTCATGGGCACAGACTTCTGGCGGACCCACAATGCACAAGAGTTCACCAACACTCACAAGTAAAAGATAAGCGTGTACTATTGATGACAAAGTAAGTGGGGTCCTGACAGCCAGGAGAAGACAGCCTTTCAGTTCAGCCTCAGAACTTACTTTAAATGCAGAAGGAAGGCAAAAATATTCTAAGAATCATGAATGCAAAGCAGCATAATTGTGAAACTGAATTATACTCTTAAAAATGTTTAAAACAGTAAACTTTATGATATATATGTTTGCAGAAGTTAAAGCATCTAAGTACTGAGACTTCCCTGGTGGGTCTAGTGGTTCAAACATCGCCTTCCATCACGGGGGGCAGGGGGGTGCATGTTCAGTCCTTGCTCAGGGAACTAAGATCCCACATGCCTTGTAGCCAAAAACCCAAAACATAAAGCAGAAACAATATTGTAACAAATTTAGTAAAGACGTTAAAAATGGTCCACGCCAAAAAAAAGTACTTAAAAATCTTGATAAATTGATAGATAAGATACATAATTTTAATTTTTATTGTTCTGATTAAAACTAAGAATTTTTATATATTCATGTTTATGTCAATTGCTAATATTCTATTAATGTATTCATCTTTTATTTATTGACTTGTATAGAGTTTTCATTATATTAAGATTATTAGTATATAAAGAAAAAATCACACACACAATTATTTTCTATTTTTTTTCTCAAAGATTATTTATTAACTATTCTCACTCATGGTAGAAAAAAAAAAAGATAGTAAATGAAACTGATATAAGATGAAAAGCCAACATTTCTTCCCCAAGGATCTCAGCTGGATTATACAGAATGGACCACTATGGGCTTCCTGTTTACAGCTCACTTACAGGAGAACTCAGAAAGCAGAAATCAAGAAAGGACAGCCTAATTTTCTTCTAAGGTATGGGGTCTCACCTGGTGCAATAAAGTCACGAGGATGATTCTTCTGAACAAAAGGTTAGAACACTTGTAAGTCTAAGAGTGACATCCCTGCCAAGTAGCTACAGTGCTACTTTCAAAATGTCTTAATTACTGTAGAATTTTAATACATTTTAAGAATTTTAATTAAAAAAAAGAAGGAAATTTGAATGACTAAAGAAACCTATACTCTTCTATTCATGTCACTTCCCTGTATGAGCCAAATACTCATGCTGAAAATTATGACACAGAACAAAAGGGAAAGATAGGGCAACCCACAGCTCCCTTTCCTTTCAGTCCTTTATTCCCCAGTAAGTAGAAGGCTGACAGTGTTAGAATGTTCAGCATATATCAAGAAGTGAAATAAAATTAGTTGGGTTGGTCCTATGCATATCGTTTCTACTGTTCTGGTAACGTAGGCATGCATGAGCTATGAAAAAATGTATAATTCTGAAAACAAATTAAACCCTCTCATAGTTGCATTTTTAGGCTGGCATTGCACAGTATAAAATGAATGGTAAAATTTGAGCTGATGATTAAAAATTTTAATTTCACTTTACTTAGAACAATATTCAATAGCTAAAGTAAAATGCCATAGCAAGCCAAGAGAGAGACCACTGAAAAAAATTGTACACTTTAGTACTCTTAGCAGCTACCTTTTTTTTTTTTCCTGCTTTTTAAGTAAAGGACCCTGAATTTGCATTTTGTCCTGGGCCCTATAACTTATATGGCTGCTCTTATTTGCAGATTATATGATTGTTTACATGGGGGAAAAAGGAATAGCCAAACTCTTAGAAGAACTGAAAGAATTTGGGATCCAATTTCAGTACTTTAAAAAAGATCAGTATCATGTTTCCAAACTATCAGTAATCATTAGAAAATATAAAAGCTTTATGTTTTATTAAAGTATAAGATATTATTTATAAAAGCTAATAAAGTATCTAAGATCTAACTTAACCTGAAGTACACAGAGCTTCTAGACATAATTTCAACATCCTAATAAAAGATCTAAAGGAAAATCTGATTAGTTAGGCGGTCCAAGTTCTTGGATGAAAAAAGGAATGTTATGAAGATACCAATCCTCCCCTAATTAATCTACAAATTTAAAACAGTCCTCATCGCAATCCCTGCTGGAGATTTTTATAGGTATATGGAGAATAAATCTACATGAATGGCAAAGGCAAATTAGTTGAAAGTGAGAACTTAGAGCAATAAAAACAAAACAAATCACAGGTCAATGGAACAGACTAGAAAGTTATAGTTATTGCTTAGTCACTAGGTCATGTCCAACTCTTTGTGACCCCATGGACTGTAGCCTACCAGGCTCCTCTGTCTATGGAATTATCCAGGCAAGAATACTGGAGTGGGTTGCCATTTCCTTCTCCAGAGGATCTTCCCAAAGAAGGAATTGAACCCAGGTCTCCTGCATTGCAGGCAGATTCTTTACAAGGAACCCCATAAAATAGAGCTTATGCTCTATTACGCCCCATAGAACATAAGAGCCCATGAAAATACCTAATTGTGCATTTGAACTGTTCTTATGAAAGAAGAAAAGCACTTAAAGCCAACTATTATTTGTTCAGTCAGTATCACTCCTGTCTTATGAGCTATGCTCAATAGGAATGTGTCTAGCAAGTTACAATTAAGCAAAAAAAAAAAAAAAAGACCTTTTCCTAAAGAACAGCCTTCCTTAGAAGGGAGCGTTTTTAACAGTGTCACATACACACAATAAAAACAGGTAATTACTTTGGTTAAAAAGTATGCACAAGTCTCACTTGGAAGTTACGAATGGAATAAGAATGCTTTGTGGAAATGCTGACTGACTCAAGTGCTTTTTATTTTTCCAATCAACAAGTTGTCTCTTGACAAATGTCATTTCAGTGGCCTCTCATGCATTACCCTGCTCTTATGCCAATGAGAACACTTCTAAAGTTTCACCCTGTAGTTTGATGTTTACAGGACTTTCCTGGTAGTCATCCTTTATCAAACTAAAGATGACTTCTTTATATTCTTATTAGAAGTATTTTTCAGGTTGGCAATGAGTTCTCTATTAAAATTACTATGTATTTTTGTGTCTTTTAATCTAGAAATGTAAAACATTACATTACACTCAACGTTTCCTGTGTTGAGCCATTCTAGTATAATGTATTTCTTTTTTCTAGAAGCTGCTTGATTTTACTTGCATATATTTATTTATGATCTTACATGTGTTGCCATGAGTAACATTTATCTATTAGATTTTTGATACTCTTCTTTTCAGTTATGGTGTCAGAAATATGGTAGTCTTTCTTGCTTTACATTTTTCTAGAGTCATCAGGTTCATACATTCCAAATTCAATGATGGAAAAAGTGGTGAGTAGGGGAATTCCGAGCTTTGCAGGTGGTGCTAGTGGTAAAGAACCACCTGCCAAGGAAGGTAGGAGACATAAACGATATGGGCTCAGTCCCGGGTGGGAAAGATCCACTGGAGGAGGTTATGGCTATCCACTCCAGTATTCTTGCCCGGAGAACCCCATGGATAGAGGAATCTGGCAGTCCATAGACCAATGGGTCGCAAAGAGTTGGAGACAACTGAAGTAACAGCAGACACACTCACACCCTGGGGGATTCCTTGATGGTCCAGTGATTAAGACTCTGCATTTTCCAGTGCAGGGGACACAAGTTTGATCCCTGATCAGAGAACTAAGATTATGTATGCTATGAGGTCCCCTTCGTAAAAGAGAAGAAATAAGTGATAAGTATATTCTCTAATTTGGAAATCTTTTTGCATCTGTTTTTTCTTCTTTGTTGATTATGATGTGATTTTAAATAGCTAAATATTTATTTTATTGATGTTTTAAAGAAAAATTCTTTTTTGTTTAATTGAAGATTGTTATTTCTATTAATTTCTTAGGTTTATATTCCATTAATTTCTGCTTTATCTTTATTAGTCCCCTTCATTTACCTTTTACACTTTTTGTTGTTATTTGCTAAGTCATGTCCGACTCTTTTGCAACTCCATGAACTGTAGCCTGCTAGGCTCCTCTGTCCATGGGATTTTCCAGGAAAGAATACTGGAGTGGATTGCCATTTCCTTCTCCAGGGGATCTTCCTGACCCAGGAATCAAACCCCTGTCTCCTGCATTGGTAGGCAAATTCTTTACCACTGAGCCACCAGTGAATGTGTATACTTTTTAATATTTTTAGTTGAATGCTATTTTATTTATATTCTTTCTTGTTTTATAGAAAAAAATGCACTAAATAACACATAGTCATTTGAGTAATGATATTTTAATGTAGTACATTGATTTTATATGTTTCTAAATGGTCTGCAACACTATGACTTCTTCTTAAATCCTAGTTTTATTTTTATTAATTTCTAAGTGGATATAATATTGAACTTTTTTCAATATCTACTTTTGCATTATAATTAGAGAATATTCACCTATTCATTTGAACTTATGGAACTTATTGATATTTTTCATAAATATAGAACCAGTTTTTCCTATCTGTTTGAGGAAAATCTGTTCTTGTTTCTTCATTCATAAGTTCTATACACATATATTTAATTAATATTGTTAGTTTGATTTTTAAATTTATATCTTTAGCTGTTTAATTTATAAATTTCTGAGAGACAGTGACAAAGCAACCCACCATCATGGAATTTCTGAATTTCTTCTTGTATTTCCTGCAGATTTTGCTTTATTTAATTTGATGCTCTTTTGGTGAATTGTTCTTGCTTCAGGCAGGGCATCCAGAGAAGGCAATGGCAACCCACTCCAGTACTCTTGCCTGGAAAATCCCATGGACGGAGGAGCCTGGTAGGCTGCAGTCCATGGGGTCACGAACAGTCAGACACAACTGAGCGACTTCACTTTCACTTTTCACTTTCATGCATTGGAGAAGGCAATGGCAACCCAGTCCAGTATTCTTGCCCGGAGAATCCCAGGGACGGCAGAGCCTGGTGGGCTGCCTGGTAGGGTCACAGAGTCGGACTTAGCAGCAGCAGGCAGGGCCTTTGCACTTGTGTATGCATTGCGTATAGAGAAGACATTATGCTATTCACTCTGCCTAGGAACACTTTCCCTACCATTTCATCCCTAACATCCACATGACTTGCTTACTCCATTCAGATCATCTCTTCAGAAAGGTATTCCTGATTACCATACTAAAATAGAAGACTTCATCATTTTTAATCTCCTTTTATTATTATTATAGCACTCTAACCACTCCCAATTATATTTATACATTCATAAATTTATTTCTTATCTTTTTTTCACTAGAATAAAAGGTTCTTGAAGGCAGCAAATATGTTTGTCTAGATTAGTGTTATATTCCCAGCAATTTGACAATAGCTGGTACATTGTTGATGCTCAAAAAATAAATGTTAGTGTTAATAAATAAGTGAATGAATGTACACTTTTCTCAGAAGAATTCTGTTTATCTCAGTTAATGATTTTTGCTTGAGTTTTGTCTACTATTAATAGTTTTTGTGTTTGTCTGGTGCATCCTTTATATTCATACTAAAAATTTTAGAAATATTTTGTTTCACCTGGACCAGCAGCATATATCTGGTTTTTGCGTCTTTACTCACTTTAGCAAATTGTGTTTTAACATGAAAATATAACCTACTCACATTTATTATGGTTACTGATATACTTGGACTTACTGCTGTGATTTGAAGTTGTCTATTACTATTTTTCCCACCTTTTGTAGTATTAATTGATAGCTGACATGTATGGATATTTTTGCATTCCTGTCCCCTGTGATGAAAAGGACATCTTTCTTTGGTGTTAGTTCTAGAAGGTCTTGTAGGTCTTCATAGAACCATTCAACTTCAGCTTTTTTGGCATTAGCGGTTGTGGCATAGACTTGGATTGCTGTGATATTGAACGGTTGGCTTTGGAAATGAACAGAGATCATTCTGTCATTTTTGAGATTGCACCTAAGTACCCCATTTTGGAGTCTTTTGTTGATTATGAGGGCTACTCCATTTCTTCTAAGGGATTCTTGACCACAGTAGTAGATACAATGGTCATCTGAGTTAAATTCACCCATTCTAGTCCATTTTAGTTCACTGATTCTTAAAATGTCGATGTTCACTCTTGCCATCTCCTGTTTGACCACTTCCAATTTACCTTGATTTATGGACCTAATGTTCCAGGTTCCTATGCAATATTGTTCTTTACAGCATCAGACTTTGCTTCTATCACCAGTCACACCCACAACTGGGCAATGTTTTCACTCTGGCTCCATCTCTTCATTCTTTCTGGAGTTATTTCTCCACTCTTCATCAGTAGCATATTGGGCACCTACCAACCTGGGGAGTTCATCTTTCAGTGTCATATCTTTTTGCCTTTTCATACTGTTTATGAGGTTCTCAAGGCAAGAATAGTGAAGTGGTTTGCCATTCCCTTCTCCAGTGGACCATGTTTTGTCAGAACTCTCCACCATTACAAGCCTTACAAATAGATGAGAAAAGAAGAGGCTCTAAAGGCAAAGGAGAAAAGGAAAGATATACCCATCTGAATGCAGAGTTCCAAAGAATAGCAAGGAGAGATAAAAAAGCATTCCTCAGTGATCAATGCAAAGAAATAGAGAAAAACTATAGAATGGGAAAGACTACAGATTTCTTCAAGAAAATTAGAGATACCAAGGGAACTTTTCATGCAAAGATGGGCTTAATAAAGGACAAAAAAGGTACAGGCATAACAGAAGCAGAAGATATTAAAAAGAGGTGGCAAGAATACACAGAAGAACTGTACAAAAAAGATCTTCATGACCCAGATAACCACGATGGTGTGATCACTCACCTAGAGCCAGACATCCTGGAGTCCAAAGTCAGGTGGGCTTAGGAAGCTTCATTACAAACAAAACTAGTGGACGTGATGGAATTCTGCTGAGCTATTTCAAGTCTTAAAAGATGATGCTATTAAAGTGCTGCACTCAATATGCCAGCAAATTTGGAAAACTCAGCAGTGGCTGCAGGACTGGAAAAAGTCAGTTTTCATTCCAATCCCAAAGAAAGGCAATAGGAAAGAATTTGCAAACTACTGCACAATTGCACTCATCTCACACACTAGCAAAGTAATGTTCAAAATTCTCCAAGCGAGACTTCAATGATATGTGAACCGAAAACTTCCAGATGTTCAAGCTAGATTTAGAAAAGGCAGAGGAACCAGAGACCAAACATCTAGATCCAACATCCATTGGATCACAGAAAAAGCAAGAGAGTTCCAGAATAACATCTGCTGCTGCTACTGCTGCTAAGTCGCTTCAGTCATATCCGACTCTGTGCAACCCCACAGACAGCAGCCCAGCAGGCTCCTCTGTCCCTGGGATTTTCCAGGCAAGAATATTGGAGTGGGTTGCCATTTCCTTCTCCAATGCATTCATGCATGCTAAGTCGCTTCTGCTTTATTGACTATGCCAAAGCCTTTGACTGTGTGGATCACAACAAACTGGAAAATTCTTCAAAAGATAGGAATACAGGACCACCTTAACCTGCCTCCAGAGAAATCTGTATGCAGGTCAAGAAGCAATAGTTAAAAACAGACATGGAACAACAGACTGGTTCCAAATTGGGAAAGGAGTACATCAAGGCTGTATATTGTCACTCTGCTTATTTAACTTATATGCAGAGAACATCATGTGAAATGTGAGGCTGAATGAAGCACAAGCTGGAATCAAGATTGCCAGGAGAAATACCAATAACCTCAGATATGTAGATGACACCACCATTATGGCAGGAAGTGAAGAGGAACTGAAGAGCCTCTTGATGAAAGTGAAAGAGGAGAGTGAAAACATTGGCTTAAAACTCAACATTCAGAAAACTAAGATCATGGCATCCAGTCCCATCACTTCATGGCAAATAGATGGAAAACAAGGGAAACAGTGAAAGACTTTATTTTCTTGGGCTCTAAAATCACTACAGATGGTGACGGCAGCCATGAAATTAAAAGATGCTTACTCCTTGGAAGAAAAGCTATGACCAATCTAGACAGCATATTAAAAAACAGTGACATTGTTTTGCTAACAAAGGTCCATCTAGTCAAAGCTATGGTTTTTCCAGTAGTCATGTATGGATGTGAGAGTTGGACCATAAAGAAAGCTGAGTGCCAAAGAATTGATGCTTTTGAACTGTGGTGTTGGAGAAGACTCTTGAGAGTTCCTTGGACTGCAAGGAGATCAAACCAGTCAATCCTAAAGGAAATCAGTCTTGAATATTCATTGGAAGGACTGATGCTGAAGCTGAAAGTCCAATACTTTGGCCACCTGACATGAAGAACCTACTCATTGGAAAAGATCCTGATTGTGGGAAAGATTGAAGGCAGGAGGGGAAAGGAATGACAGAGGATGAGATGGTTGGATGGCATCACTGACTCGATGGACATGAGTTTGAGCAAGCTCCGGAAGTTGGTGATGAACAGGGAGGCCTGGCATGCTACAGTCCATGGGGTCGCAAAGAGTCAGACACGACTGAGTGACTGAACCGAACTGATGAATATTTTATACTGTACAGTGTACCAATTCATATTTCAAGTACTTTTTAGTTTTTATACCTTTTAACATTTAAAATAACTCTATGATTTACATTGCAAGAGAAGAAAGGCTTAGTAATATCCAGTAACTTGCTAAAGGTCCCGTAAGTGCTAAATGCCAAACCTGGGCTTGGATATTATCAATCTATCTCTAGAAACCATGATCCTAACCTTCAGATTATGCTGCTTCTCTTGTCTGAGTTTTCTTTCTCTCTCTCTCACAAATGATTTGAACACTGCATATTTTACTTATACACCACTAATGATAATACGTAAATTTTGATGAATTGTATTTCAACATATTTTCAAACAAAATGGATAATAGCTTCTACAACCCATCCCTCCTAAAATATATGAGACCACCAGCGTGCTTCTTCCATTGCACCTATGCTCAAAGTTTTGTTGACATAATCTAGAATTTTCATTTCAGGTTGTCAGATTGTTATTAATTTTATTTTTCATTACACTTTTTCAAATTGCTGGCCAATAATTTCTGCCTTATGGTCTAGGAAGATTTGTCCACTTACTTTCTTGATAACCAATATTCTTCATCCAAATCTACTCTCTTACTTGACCCCTTTCATTTAATTTTTGGCAATTGATTATAGGACCACTAATGTTTTAATTTCCTAAATGCTTTCCTTCTCTGATTATTTTCTCTGTCATAACAATCTGTCTTTGGTTTGGATGAAATAGTATTTAAATTTTCCCAAAGTTACTTGGTAGAGTTTTTTCCCAGTCTTCTATTTTCTTCCTATTTTTTCTACTTTTTTCTAGTCTTCTATTTTCTAGTCTAGTCTTCTTCACTGATTCTATTTCCTCTAGTGCCAATTATGTTTCTTCATTATGTCTTTCTTAAATACTGTATATTGTTCTCAAGTGATTTTTCACTGTCCATTCAGATTTATGACAAGGATGATTGGTATTGATAGTTGTATTTGATTTTCTCTGCCTTGTGGAACTTTGTTTTACAACTTTAACTTTGTGTAAATGGATAAGTATACTAAAGAGCAGACTTCCCTTTAGATACATGAACGAGAAACAGGAAATCCCCAATTATCAAAATGAAAAAGACTTTTCCTGGGGAGTATAGTGTTTTATGGAGTATTTCACTCCTGAATATAATTGAGTTCTTACATCACTTTGGATTTCTAAAGTTATTAATAATTCAAGATCTTCTCCACTTTTCTCCCAAGTGCTTCCAGTATGAGTATACTAAGATATCTCCAGATGATACATGATATTAATCATTGTGATGAAATAACTTTTGAGCATTTTCTCTAGAACATATGTTAAGTGCTTTATTTGGATTATCTCACTTTTGTCTCAAAACCACTCTGTGAAGTTTGTACTTTTATTGCCCATGTTTCACAGATAATGAGACCAAGGCTGAGCGTGATAATGAAACCCATGAAGACTAAATACCTTGTCCAAGGTCACAAAGTTAGTGAAGGATGGAGCCAGTATGTCGATCCTGACAGGCTGACTTAAACATAGGTGCATACTGCCTCTCTCTGATATGCTGCCACTTTTCTCTACTGTAATGTGGAAAATGGAATCTTCTTTAACCCTTAATTGAGTCATGAAGCTTAGAGGAAAATTCCAGAAAAAAAAAGTTTGGGTGAGACAAAGGCGTGGATTATAGGAAGGTGTGCCTTGTGCTCTGAGGCATGGAATTCCTCTATCTGCAAAGGCTGACTTCTCCTAATGGCTTACCCAGGCCACACTTTGGAGAGTTAAGGGTCTGTGATAGCTCAGTTTCAGGCTGTTGTTATGATTTATAGCCAGGATACGGCCCTGCACATAGCAGTCATGTGCCATTCTGTTTAGACTCGAGTGCTCAAAAGATTGCCTCTTGTCATTTCAACCCCAGTTTAATAGGAAACACAAGCCACCCTGGAGATGACAAACCTATCGCCTGGTTGGATGTTCAACTCCTCAGCTCTGCAGAGCTTGAGCTTTCTATTTTTAGAGTTTAGTGCAGCTGAACACACGCTGGGTGAGTTTTGTTTAAGGCCTCCTGCCAGACTTGACTTACCACACACACCAGCCAAAGAGGCAACACAGCAGGCCAATTAACCAGCAGCTGTCTGTCAACTGAATAAATGAGGTGAGTAGATAGCAAAGGGCTGTCTTTGCCACAGACAGTAAGCAGAACACATGGATTAACTCTTCTGGTCTCAGAGTTCCGTAGGGTAACCCACTATTTATTCAACTGGACTCCTTGATTTTTATTAGAGGAACTTGATGACCCTACCTTTGGCAAAGTAAAGGGATCTCACCTTAATTGCCACAGAGAAAATCTGTTTTTCAGGTTATCATGAGATAATGCTAACATGAAACTGCTATCAAGACTCTGGTTGTGAGAAATGATTTTTATCAAGAGATGCCTTAAAATTATATATAATATCATAGAACAGAATGCTTTAAGAGATAAAACTCCACAGTCTGTCTGTCTAGGCTGATTATCTCAACTCCCTTCTTCCTAGATTTGTGTTTTTGAACAAATTGCCTGACCTTTCTAGTATGAGTTTCCTGGCTGACAGATGAGAATAACAGTTCCCACATAATGGACTTGCTTAGAGGGTTAAGACTTCCCTGGTGGCTCAGACGGTAAAGCATCTGCCTACAATGCGGGAGACCTGGGTTCAATCCCTGGGTCGGGAAGATCTCCTGGAGAAGGAAATGGCAGCCCACTCCAGTACCCTTGCCTGGAAAATCCAATGGACGGAGAAGCCTGGTAGGCTACAGTCCATGGGGTTGCAAAGAGTCGGATACAACTGACAGACTTTACTTTAGAGGATTAAATCAGATAATCCTTGTAAAGTGCTTAGAACAGTACCTGGCACAGAGGAGGAATTTAGTGGATGTTTGTTGTTATTACCTATTTGAAATTTTAACCAACCTGTAGAACCAGTAAGGTAGGATTATCATCACAGTGTTTACTAATGATCTAAGGAAGGATCTAAGTAAAAGGATCAAGTTCACATATTTTGAGTTTAACTGAACTGAGACTCAATCCTCCACTGTTTGATTAGAAAATCTTGGAATTTTTCAAGAGCTTCACCAAACTTTATTCCTGTAGGACAGCTTTTTTCTGACTTGTTCTCTGGCCTTCTGCCAAGTCCCCACAAGTCTAAAATGAGACAGACTCATTACATCTGTGATTGGAGCAAATGAAGGGCTCATGGTGGGACTGTTGTCTACCACATCACACAGCAGTTTATGTGCTCATGAGAGAAATTCCTTGGGAATCAATTTTTGATAAAATTGTGCTCTTTCTGAATAAGTGGTTTGTTTTATTTTTCTTACAGAGAACTGTCTCTAATCATGATCTTTCTTTGTTTTGGCTGTTAGGAAGCTTACAGTCAATTTGGTTGCCCTTTTCTAGTCTTTCCAACTATTTATCTTATTCCAGATTTGTAATACCCCTTTTCTTATTCCCTTCTTTCATTCCCTTGATAATATATTTTATCCCATTGAACAGAATACATTTTAGAAACTTCTACAGTGCCTTTCAGAAAAAACAAAAATGAATGTATAAAAATTCTAAAAATATAGTTCAATATATGTTCATCTCATTTCTTGGATTTGGCCTTAGCTAGTCCCATTGGGTCCAGCATTTTCCCAGGGTTAGAAAAGCCCCACTGGAAATATGAACACAATTACTTAGAGCTTCATGATATCTAGTATGTTAATAACAAGCCAAGGCTAGGCTGATTTAAACTAAATCAGCAAAGTTTATGAAAATAAAAAATTTCATCATCAATCATATGCTAATTTATTTGATACACAAATGATTGGCTGCTAGGGATATAAAAAAAAATCAAGGGTAGGTAACAAGTGCTATGTGCTCAGTCACATCCAACTCTTTGCAACCGCATGAACAGAGGAGCCCATAGGGAAGAATACTGGAGGGAGTTTCCATTTCCTCCTCCAGGGGATCTTCCCAACCCAGGGATTGAACCTGCATCTCCTAAGTCTCCTACACTGGCAGGCGGATTCTTTACCACTGAGCCACCTAGGAAGCCTATAGGGAACCAGAAGAGGAAGCAATTATATCAGCTTATGAACAACCCTTTCTCTTCATTCGAGGCTGGTGCAGGTTCCCCTTCGCTGTGCTCTCTGCCTTGTATTTATTACACTACAATGTAATAAGTTGTTTCTTGATTTTTATTACTTTCCTAAGCCCAAGATAGCACCATAGTGATACATAGAGAGATGATATAAATAATACAAAGTCAATGCATTTTCTTGAATGAATGAATCAAGGGTGCAGAGGAAAAACACTCAGTCGAGTTGGGTAGATGGGACACTTGAGGATTTCTGTCTTAATAGACACAGGAACATTGTGTCTACTAAGTGAAAATGTGTAAGCCAGTCAAAGAAGAAGAGGTAGGAAATTCTAAGCAAAGGAATTCGTGTGCACATCATGGAAAGTATGATGTGCTGGGGGAATTGCAAATATTTCAATTTGTCTCCCATCTGGGTTAAGATGGACTAGAAGAGATGAACTTGGAATGTGAATTTTATCTTGTGCCTTATAGAGAGTCATTGATGAATTTTAGGTAGGGGAAGGGGCAGGCTATGAGATGATCATGTATGTGTTTTAGAGAGATTACTTTGACTCCAGTGAGGACTGGGGATGGATGGCAGACATTTAGGAGGCAATTACATCAATCTAGGAGAGAAATGATGAAGCTTTTAATTAATTAGGTAGTGGGAGTTGTGATGTAGAGAAGGGGTATACGTGAGGTTTTAAGGTAGTGGAGTCAACAGACTTAGTGATCAATTGCAGATGGAAAATGTGGGAGGGGGAGGAGTCTGCAATGCTTCCCACGTTTCTATGTTGGTTAACAGGATGGATGTTGGTGTCATTTTTCTAAACAAAAAATAAAAAAAGAAGGTGAGGGGAGTGTGATTAAGTGAAGTTTGGACACATTGCCCTTGTGATGCCATGGGTAAGGCCAAGTAATGCAGGCTTTTAGATGCAAGGATCCAGAGCTTCAAAGATTGATTTGGCTAGACACTGCATAACTTGGTGTCTCCCCAAGTTAGCTCTACACAGTCGGTGTAGAGCTGACTGTGGAAGACGGGAGCAGAATGTGTTTTCTAAGCAGATTAGAAAAGGGTAAAGGATAGAATACAGTGAGACATTGACCTTTGGGAGATGAGCAGAAAAAGAGGATCCAACAAAGGCTGAGAAAAGCAAATGGGAGAGAAAAATTAGTAAGATCTCAAGCCAAGAGAAAAACAAATTATCAAGAAATCAGGAGAGTCTTTCATTCCAGCAACTTGACACACTAGATATCCTGAACAATCCTCCTTCTGGAAAAAAGTGCTGGAAAAAATTTTTAAAATATTTTCAAATGAATTGCCAAACTGGTAAGTAAGGAATCCTCAGAAGCAAAAATCATAATGCAAGTATAGATCTAGAGAGTCAAGCTGGCCCTGAGAAATAACTATTGAGCTCCAGAGAACTTGAGCTTTCACCTTGAGAGCCACACAGCGTACACAAAGCAGGAGCAAATAAGAGGAAGAGTCTAATAGGAGATGCTTTAGAAATGTGAGAATCTTATTATAGTACAAGAGTAAAAATAAATAAATCAGCTCAGCCAAAGAAGAAAACAAGAATCTTGCCCAGTATGAGTTGCTTCTCTTCAGTAAGAAAGGGGAAAAAATATCACCCTGAGAAAAAGTTTCTTCTAAGAATTCAGAATTGTGAGCTAGATTTTACATTGTTTCAAAATGAAATCATATTAAGAAAAAGAAAACCACAAATACTAAAACACAAAGTAAACATTGAAACAATAATCAACAGAAATAGTAGAGATCTGCTCTCACATTAACAAAGATTATATGTTCCAAAGTTGTCAAGCAAAGAGCAAAAACAAAATGTTTCATGTACTAAAGATATTAAAGAGCATATTAAACATACAATACAAAGTCCAAAATATTACTAATCAAATTTATGGAAGGAGGCAAGTACAAGACTGCAAGAGAGGTAATATTTGAAGATATTGTGGTTAAAATTTTAAAGAATTGATTAAAGAAACCAATTTTAACTCTAGGCAAGCTACAAATTTCAAGCAGAATGTGTTTTAAGGCACATTAGTGATATGCAATATACCAAAGAAGAAGAGAACATCTTAAAAGTGGACAGAGAGAAAAGAACATTCATGTTAAAAGAGGGAGAGCAACATCTGAATTCTCAGCAAAAATAGGTAGTCAAATAAAATACCCAATGTCCTGAGAAAACAAAGCTGTTGTTCTAGGATTGTTTATTCTCTTTCAAGAATAAAGACAAAATATTAAATTTTCAGTTAAGCAAGAGATCGCCATCAACAGGACTCTATTTAAGAAACTTTGAAAATGTGTACTTAATAAAGAAGAAGGAAGTAGCTGCAGATGGAAGGCAAAAGATAGAAAAATCAATAATGTACAAAGAAATTAATAATTGTGTGGGTAAACATAAATCATTAATTCTTTAAAAATAGCACTAACATATATGTTAGATGTTATGTTATTTATATATATTATATATATACTAGTATATTATTAGTATAATGTATAAAGTATATTATTATATATGATAATTATATATAATGATTATTTATATGTATTGGTACAATTACAAGAGATTGGACTGCTCTTAGATCATCTGTTATCTGAAGAGAGGTAACAATACCAACTACCTTTATATTTTGTTAAGTACACATTTTAAATGCCCAGAGAAACTTTAAAGCACTTGAAAATTTTTACTTTATCTTTTAAAATTATTTATACTTTGACAGGACACTTTAAATTATTGCTGTAACGATTCAGATAACACAGGCATAAAGCAATCAATATTTCTTAAAAATCAGAGACTGACCAATACCGTCAAATGTACAAGAAAGTCAAGTAAATTAAAGAGTAGAGTTCTCCTGGAATTTAGAAACTAGAAGTTTCTTTAACAGCTAGAAATCTTGAAGGAAGGAGCGCCAGTGTAGTCATGAGAGTGGACATCTGACTATGTGAAGAGGCAACTGTGAGTAAGGAAATGAAGATAATGAGCATCAATCTTTTTTCTTTTTTTTAAAGAATTTTGACTATAATGGGAAAACGAAACAGAAAAGTGTTGGATGCAGAATCAAGAAGAATTTTAAGTTTAGAGATATTTGAGTTTATTTATAGGCTAAGAACAGAAAGCAATTGACTGGGATTAGTTGAGGATGGAAAAAAGAAAGATAATTAAAGAATCCACGTCCCCAGAACATGATGCAGAGTACAGGTGGAGAGGATAGGCCAGAAAGACAACACCTTTCCATTTATACAAGGATACAAGGAGCAGACTAAAATAAATAGAATCAGAAATGAAAGCGAAAATACCCTAAATATCAGAAATACAAAGGATCATAAGAGACTACTACTAATAATTATACATCAACAAATTTGACAACCTGGAAGAAATAGATAAATTCCTAGATATATACAATCTTTCAACACAGAATCATAAAGAAATAAAAATATGAACAAATTACTAGTAAAAGATTGAATCAATAATCAAAATCTCCAAGCAAACAAAATTCCAGGACCAGATGGCTTCCCTGGTGAATTCTACTAAACTCTCAAAGAAGAATTAATACTAATCTTTCTCAAATTCTTCCCAAAAATAGAAGGAAGAATGCTTCCAAATTCATTTATTAAGGCCAGCATTCGCATGAGGTGGCCAAAGTACTGATACCAAAACCAAGCAAGTTCAGTTCAGTTCAGTTCAGTCGCTCAGTCGTGTTTGACTCTTTGCGACCCCATGAATCCCAGCACGCCAGGCCTCCCTGTCCATCACCAACTCCCGGAGTTCATCCAGACTCACGTCCATCAAGTCAGTGATGCCGTCCAGCCATCTCATCCTCTGTTGTCCTCTTCTCCTCCTGCCCCAAATCCCTCCCAGCATCCGAGTCTTTTCCAATGAGTCAAGTCTTCGCATGAGGTGGCCAAAGGACTGGAGTTTCAGCATTAGCATCATTCCTTCCAAAGAAATCCCAGGGCTGATCTCCTTCAGAATGGACTGGTTGGATCTCCTTGCAGTCCAAGGGACTCTCAAGAGTCTTCTCCAATATCACAGTTCAAAAGCATCAATTCTTCGGCACTCAGCTTTCTTCACAGTCCAGCTCTCACATCCATACATGACCACAGGAAAAACCATAGCCTTGACTAGATGGACCTTTGTTGGCAAAGTAATGTCTCTGCTTTTCAATATGCTATCTCGGTTGGTCATAACTTTCCTTCCAGGGAGTAAGCGTCTGTTAATTTCATGGCTGCAATCACCATCTGCAGTGACTTTGGAGCCCCAAAAAATAAAGTCTGACACTGTTTCCACTGTTTCCCCATCTATTTCCCATGAAGTGATGGGACCAGGTGCCATGATCTTCATTTTCTGAATGTTGAGCTTTAAGCCAACTTTTTCACTCTCCACTTTCACTTTCATCAAGAGGCTTTTTAGTTCCTCTTCACTTTCTGCCATAAGGGTGGTGTCATCTGCATATCTGAGGTTATTGATATTTCTCCCGGCAATCTTGATTCCAGCTTGTGTTTCTTCCAGTCCAGCGTTTCTCATGATGTACTCTGCATAGAAGTTAAATAAGCAGGGTGACAATATACAGCTTTGACATACTCCTTCTCCTATTTGGACCCAGTCTGTTGTTCCATGTTCAGTTCTAACTGCTGCTTCCTGACCTGCATACAGATTTCTCAAGAGGCAGATCAGGTGGTCTGGTATTCCCATCTCTTGAAGAATTTTCCACAGTTTATTGTGATTCACACAGTCAAAGGCTTTGGCAGAGTCAATAAAGCAGAAATAGATGTTTTTCTGGAACTCTCTTCCTTTTTCCATGATCCAGCGGATGTTGGCAATTTGATCTCTGGTTCCTCTGCCTTTTTTAAAACCAACTTGAACATCTGGAAGTTCACAGTTCATGTATTGCTGAAGCCTGGCTTGGAGAATTTTGAACATTACTTTACTAGCATGTGAGATGAATGTAACTGTGTGGTAGTATGAGCATTCTTTGGCATTGCCTTTCTCTGGGATTGGAATAAAACTGACCTTTTCTAGTCCTGTGGCCACTGCTGAGTTTTCCAAATTTGCTGGCATATCGAGTGCAGCACTTTCACAGCATCATCTTTAAAGATTTGAAATAGCTCCACTGGAATTCCATCACCTCCACTAGCTTTGTTCGTAATGATGCTTTCTAAGGCCCACTTGACTTCACATTCCAGGATGTCTGGCTCTAGGTCAGTGATCACACCATCATATTATCTAGGTCATGAAGATCTTTTTTGTACAGTTCTTCTGTGTATTCTTGCCACCTCTTCTTAATATCTTCTGCTTCTGTTAGGTCCATACCATTTCTGACCTTTATCGAGTCCATCTTTGCATGAAATGTTCCCTTGGTATCTCTAATTTTCTTGAAGAGATCTCTAGTCTTTCCCATCCTCTTGTTTCCCTCTATTTCTTTGCATTGATCGCTAAAGAAGGCTTTCTTATCTCTTCTTACTATTCTTTGGAACTCTGCATTCAAATGCTTATATCTTTCCTTTTCTCCTTTGCTTTTCGCTTCTCTTCTTTTCACAGCTATTTGTAAGGCCTCCCCAGACAGCCATTTTGCTTTTTTTACATTTCTTTTCTATGGGGATGGTCTTGATCCCTGTCTCCTGTACAATGTCACGAACCTCAGTCCATAGTTCATCAGGCACTCTATCTATCAGATCTAGGCCCTTAAATCTATTTCTCACTTCCACTGTATAATCATAAGGGATTTGATTTAGGTCATACCTGAATGGTCTAGTGGTTTTCCCTACTTTCTTCAATTTAAGTCTGAATTTGGCAATAAGGAGTTCATGATCTGAGCCACAGTCAGCTCCTGGTCTTGTTTTCTTGACTGTATAGAGCTTCTCCATCTTTGGCTGCAAAGAATATAATCAATCTGATTTCGGTGTTGACCATCTGGTGATGTCCATGTGTAGAGTCTTCTCTTGTGTTGTTGGAAGAGGGCGTCTGTTATGACCAGTGCATTTTCTTGGCAAAACTCTATTAGTCTTTGCCCTGCTTCATTCCATATTCCAAGGCCAAATTTGCCTGTTACTCCAGGTATTTCTTGACTTCCTACTTTTGCATTCCAATCCAAGCAAAGATGCCCTTAAAAAAGAAAATTACAGGACAATAATAACAGGACAATTCCACTTCTGGGTATTTAACAAAAGAAAGCAAAACACTAACTTGAGAAGTTATTTGCACATCCCCTCCCTGTTTTCATTACAACATTATTTACAATAACATTATTTGCTTCCAGATATGGAAGCAAAGTAAATGCCCCTTAAGAGATGAATGAACAACATTCTCTCTCTCTCTCTCTCTCTCTCTCTCTGTCTGTCTCTCTCTCTCTCTATATATATATATATAGGCTTCTATATATGTGTGTGTATATATATACATATAGGCTTCCCAGATGGCACTAGTGGTAAAGAACTCCTCCTGTCAATGCAAGAGACATAAGACACATAGGTTCCATCCCTTGGTTGGGATAATACCCTGGAGAAGGAAATAGCAATGCATTCCAGTATTCTTGCCTAGAGAATCCCATGAACAGAGGAGCCTGGTGGGCTACAGTCCACAGGATCACAAAGAGTTGGACATGACTGAAGCAACTTAGTGCACACACACACATATGCAAATGTATATGCATATATATATATATGTAATTTTTAAGCCACTGAAACAGAATGTAATCTTGCCATTTGCAACAAAATGGATGGAGCTTGAAGGCATTGTGCTAAGTGAAATAAGTCAGGCAGAGAAAGACAAATACCATATGATCTCATTTGCATGTGGAATTTTAAAAAACAAAAACAAACAAGCAAAATAAAATGTAGCTCATAGATACAAACAGTTTGATGGTCACCAGACACAGGAGGATGGTGGTGGGGAAAATAGATGAAGCAGATCAAAAAGTACAAACTTCCAGTTTGAAAATAAGCCATGGGGATATATGTACAGCATGATGATTATAATTAATAAATATGCAATGTAATTGCATATTTGAAAGTTTCTAAGTGAGGACTTTGAATAAAGAGGATACAGGGTAAGGATGGGTACAGAGATTTTATATATATATATAACTTTATATATATAGATAAAACTTTATAAGAATCTTAAAAGAGGGAGAGAGAAAGCAGCCTAGGATAAGTATTTATGAACAGTGAGGTATATTGAGAACTGCTGTTTAGGGAAGTGGATTGGGAACTAATACAAGACTTATTGAACCTCAAGGCATGATTCAGAGCCTAACTGAGGTTCAAAATGTCACATCTGAAAGGGGACATCATACATGGTGGTATTATCTTTCCCCAGCAGTGCTCAGCAGGACAGCAATCAAGGAAGGAGAAATTTGAATTCAGAGTTGGGATTTTGATGGCTTTAGGGTCAAAAGCACAAGGAGGTTGAGCTGGAGCAGAGGGAAATTAACAGTGAAGCTAATGAAGTTTCAGGTCCAGGACCTCTGATGCATAGGCCTGTGAGGACCCACAGACCACTCACATGGTCATACAGCTTCTTAAATTTTACAAAAGTGTAATATTTAATTGGTCAAGACCAATCTCTTTTTCCATTCTATTTTCAGGTCTGTCACACTTCCCCTCTCTTCATGTGACAAACATTTCTGTGATCCAGCTTAAGGGAAGCCAAGGTAAGGGTTAGGTTTAGTAGAATATGTTTATAGGATTCACAGACTCTGCTATGTATAAGTAAGTCATTGTTGTTTAGTCACTGAGTTGTGTCCAACTCTTTGCGACCCATGGACTGTAGCCCACCAGGCTCCTCTGTCCATGGGATTCTTCAGGCAAGAATACTAGAGTGTGTTGCATTTCCTTCTCCAGGGTATCCTCCCAGCCCAGGGATCAAACCCTCGTCTCTTGCATTGACAGGTGGATTCTTTACCACTGAGCCACCTGGGAAGCCCTAGGTAAGATACCATTATATAACTAATTCCAGGGGAGGATTGGCTTTCAGAAAATTCCCACTGCTCCTCATCACCTGGACTGTGATGTAGATTCAGGACCAAGAGTCCTCTTGGGGTGTGCCTGTGTCCTGCAGTGCCCAGCGCTGAAGGGGTATGAAAACTGGTTGATGAAAGTTGATGATTCGGAGAGCATTGAAGATTAGTCATTGCACAAGAAAACTTGAAACACCAAGAAATCTTAAAGCCCGTAAATGAATGAGGCTTAATAGAAATTTCCCCAAATTTGACAAAAATCCTAAAATTACTGTAACAAGTTGTAAAGCTCAGGGGACTTCTCTGGTGGTCCAGTGGTTAAAACTTCACCTTTAAACTCAGGGGATTGGGGTTTGATCCCTGGTTGGGGAGTTAAGATAACACATGCCTTATGGCCAAAAAACCAAAACATAAAATAGAAGCAATATTGTAACAAATTCAATAAAGACTGAAAAAAGTTACAAAGCTGAAAGAAAATGTTCACTATGTATTTGAAATTGTTTTATTATAAATGTTTCTCTTTTATTATAATTGGGGCATTATACTGATTTTTAATTATGTGTTTATTTTTGATATTTTAATTTATTTATTATCATTTTTTCCAGCTTTATAGTGACATAATTGACACATAACATTGTGTTTGGATAAAGTGTGATTAGTGTGGTTCCTCATCATCTTACTTCCTTAAGTCACTGAATGTTGCTTATTTTCAGAAGAATAATGATTCGGCCAGTGTAGACAATGCTTCTGGAAAAGATCCTGATTCTGGAAAAGATTGAAGACAAAAGGAGAAGGGGGCAGCAGAGGATGAGATGATTAGATAGCATCACCAACTCAATGGACATGAACTTGAGCAAACTCCAGGAGATAGTGAAGGACAAGGAAGCCTGGCATGCTGCGGTCCATGGGGTCGCAAAGAGCTGGACGTGACTTACTGACTGAACAGCAACAACAACAGACGGTGTTTCAGGAAAAAGCAACAGTAGCCAAGATAAAAGATGGGGCTGCTTTATTCTTGTGGTCTTCCTGATTCCATGTAAATAGTTAATATTACTATTTATTATTTTTGGCTGCACTATGCAGCCTATGGGATCTTAATTCTCTGACCAGAGATAGAACCCAGGCCCTGGGCAGTGAGAACACAAAGCCCTAAACACTGAACCACCAGGGAATTCCCAGTTTATATTATTTTTGACAATTTCAGGATAGTAAATAGAATCTTATGAAATATTTGCTATAAAAAGAAGCCCTGACTGTGATCAGAGTGAGAGCCACTGGTCTAGGCCAACCAAGTATCTAGGGCTTAGATTCAGTCCTCAGAATTCTTCTCTGTGTCTTTCACCTCTACATGAATCTCCTTCAACTTATGACTCTCAACCATCCTTGCCAATTTGAGGATAGTGGGGCTGTGTACAGAGGTCTGCACCAGGCCATTCTGACTCTCTTCCAGTTGACATAAATCCACCTCAAACCACTTTTCTCTCACTCTTTCTGTTCCTCAAAGACATCGATTTGTTTCTGCCCCAGTGCTTTTGCATACTCTTCTCCTCAGGTTTTTGCATGTCTGATATCTTCTTGTTCTCAGTTCCCAGGTTTAATATAACCCTTGGGAAGGCCTTCTGGATGCCCTGTTTAAAGCTGCCCCCACAAACGCTGCATTACATGATCCTGTTTTGGCTCCTTCATCACACTAACCACTCCTGAAAATCAACTTGTGGATAAAGAAGATGTGGCACATATATACAATGGAGTATTACTCAGACATAAAAAGAAACGATATTGGGTGATTTGTAGAGAGGTGGATGAACCAAGAATTTGTCATACAGAGTAAAGTCAGAAAGAGAAAACCAAATATCATATATTAATGCATATATGTGAAAACTAGAAAAATGGCACATACAAACCTACTTGCAGGGCACTAATAGAGACATAGACATGGAGAATGGATGGGTGGACACAGTGGGGAGGGGCGGGGCTGGCATGAACTGGGAGACTGGGATTGACATATGTGCAAGTCATGTGTAAAACAGATAGCTAATGAGAACCTGATGTATCACACAGGGAACTCAGCTCAGGGCTCTGTGGTGACATAGAGAGGTGAGATGGGGAGGGGATCCAAGAGGGAAGGGATATATGTATACATGCAGTTGACTCACTTTGTTGCACAGAAGAAATATCACAACATTGTAAAGCCACCCTCAGTTCAGTTCAGTTGCTCAGTCGTGTCTGACTCTTTGCGACCCCATGAGTCGTAGCACGCCATGCCTCCCTGTCCATCACCAACTCCCGGAGTTCACTCAGACTCACGTCCATCGAGTCAGTGATGCCATCCAGCCATCTCATCCTCTGTCGTCCCCTTCTCCTCCTGCCCTCAATCCCTCCCAGCATCAGAGCCCCCCCCAAAAAAACTTTAAAAATTAAATTAACTTATTCACTCTCCTTTTTAGTGACCTTCCCTTTCCACTGAAATGCAAGCTCTATGACAGCAATCTGTCATTTTCAGCTCTGTGTTGCCAGTAACTACACAATATCTGGCATATAATAAATGTTCAACACCTATTTCAGAAATAGGTGGGGTCAGCTTCAGGCGGTAAGTTGTGAGGGGCCACACACTGCAGTGAACTGTCCATAATGGGGAGGTTCAGCTGGCACAGTGCAATCAGTCTGCACTATCTGCAGCTGTCTGGGGATCACATTTCCAAATCACCTGCTCTGGCCCAGGCTGCAGGAACTGAGCTGTCAGACAATGCCTGGTAATTACCCCAAACTCATCTACACCTTCCCTGTCTATGTCCTAATTGAGGTTTAATGACTTCGGTCACAGAAGAGGACTTTTCCTGCCTTTCTAGAGGTAGATTCTTTCATTTGAGAATCAAGCCAATTAGTCTAGCATCTGGGGTAATTGACAGAAGTCAGGCCTGACTGCATGGAATTCCCAGGCCAGACAGGTCTCTGTGGTTGCTGTCAGTGATGTGCCTATTGGTTTTCAATGTAACTGGATGCACTTTAGAAGATGAGGACAGAGGCAGGGATGGGAGAAGTCAGAGTATATGAGGTGTTTATGATTTAAGCTGCACACGACCTTTCTTTACACCTGCTCTATCTTAAACGCTTCTTCTGCTTTATAGACAACAAATTCATTACATAAAATTAGGTATGACTCATTTGAGTGGCCTTTGATTTTATCCTTTTAGCATAATTTACAATCCATTTAGAGTCACAATTCAGAGACCTAATTATCATATGAGTGAGGTTTCTTCTTGAAATTATTTATCTTCATTATCCTGACCCCTTGCCTTTCCTTTTGCCACTCTTTCCTCGGCTACCCAGTCATGAGGCCCAGCAAAGGCCATGCAACTAAGAAGCTTCTGTGAAATTAGATGGACTGAACCCAGGACTAGAAGGTTACCAAACTCTAACTAAAAGAGGTAGAAACAGAGACGTGGTCTCCAACCCAGGAACACCTGTGGAAATACTTGGCCTTCTAGAACCTTCAGATCCCCTGTAATGAATGGAGTAATCAGCAAGCACACATTAGGGGTTCACACCAGTCTTTCTGGACCGCCTTTGTTTGTGTTGGACTGGATCCACCCGAGACAGGCAACAGCTTGGGAGATGGAATACTGCTGGGTAAAGTGATGCCCTGCAGTCAGCTCCGGATGCGATTTTAGTTCTGCTCTAGGCTCTGGAAACCACCCTGTGGCTTTAAGCAACCCCTAAAATAGTCTCACAAAGAGTAGGATGATTATCACCAACAGAACTTGGCTGTGGAACAACTGGTTCACTCAGATTTTCCTTAAAGTGTGAAACAGAAGATTATAGCCCTCAGAAATATTGTTTTGAGAAGGGGGAAGTGTGCATGCTTATTGAATTATTGGGTGATGTTCCAGTACTCATTGGAAAAAGGAAGCGGTGGGTGGGCTTTGAAAAGACTGTGAATGAGCATGGCCTCTGCTTATTCATATATTTTAAATCTGGGTCCAAAGTGGCCATCTCATGGGTCATATTACAGGAGAAAAGTAATAAACATGCACAGGTTTCTTTTTTAATATTCAGACATCAGAGGAGTGAAAAACAATGAGGGTCACGTCGCTAATTCTTGAAAATACTATTTCAATCAATCAACCTATCAGTATTTCCTAACCCGTTTGAATATACTAAGCGTGCTACAGAGCACAGGGCAAAGGAAAATTCACAATGGTTGGTTGAATTATATTATTTAGAGCAAAAGTACTCTAGGGAATTCAGGAGGAAGAGAGAGATGACAATAATTGCTAACATTTATTGAGTGCTTCCTATATGTCAGTTCAGTTCAGTTCAGTCGCTCAGTCGTGTCCGACTCTTTGCGACCCCATGAATCACAGCACGCCAGGCCTCCCTGTCCATCACCAACTCCCAGAGTTCACCCAAACTCACGTCCATCGAGTCGGTGATGCCATCCAGCCATCTCATCCTCTGTCGTCCCCTTCTCCTCCTGCCCCCAATCCCTCCCAGCATCAGAGTCTTTTCCAATGAGTCAACTCTTCACATGAGGTGGCCAAAGTACTGCAGTTTCAGCTTCAGCATCATTCCTTCCAAAGAACACCCAGGACTGATCTCCTTCAGAATGGACTGGTTGGATCTCCTTGCAGTCCAAGGGACTCTCAAGAGTCTTCTCCAACACCACAGTTCAAAACCATCAATTCTTCGGCACTCAGCTGTCTTCACAGTCCAACTCTCACATCCATACATGACCACTGGAAAAACCATAGCCTTGACTAGATGGACCTTTGTTGCCAAAATAACGTCTCTGCTTTTGAATATGCTATCTAGGTTGGTCATAACTTTCCTTCCAAGGAGTAAGCGTCTTTTACTTTCATGGCTGCAATTACCATCTGCAGTGATTTTGGAGCCCCCCAAAATAAAGTCTGACACTGTTTCCACTGTTTCCCCATCTATTTCCCATGAAGTGATGGGACTGGATGCCATGATCTTAGTTTTCTGAATGTTGAGCTTTAAGCCAAAGTTCCTCTTCACTTTCTGCCATAAGGGTGGTGTCATCTGCATATCTGAGGTTATTAATATTTCTCCCAGAAATCTTGATTCCAGCTTGTGCTTCTTCCAGCACAGCGTTTCTCATGATGTACTCTGCATATAAGTTAAATAAGCAGGGTGACGATATACAGCCTTGACATACTCCTTTTCCTATTTGGAACCAGTCTGTTGTTCCATGTCCAGTTCTAACTGCTGCTTCCTGACCTGAATATAGGTCAAGCACTTTGTAAATAAATACCTGGAAGGCATTAACTTACATTATCAATCCTCGCAACCCTCTATAAAGTGGAAACTACCATCATATCTATTTTACAAATGAGGTACTGATACATAAAGAAGTTAAATAACTCCTACAGAGTACACACTTATTGAATGACATACTCCTTCTTCTTTTGGGTGAAATAATTCAGTCATACAAAAAGATATAAAAAACTATTTTTTAAAAAAATACATGTATACCCATTACCCAGCTTGAGAGATATTATTCCAGAAGATAATATCCACTGGACACTAAATATCTTATGGACACTGTGAAATCTGCTTTCAGAATGGTTGAACAGAGTGATACTGGCCCTTAGGCCACTCTGGCAATTTCTTGAGGTTCACCACTCTTTCAGGCTCATGTTGCAATTGGTGATAAATTGAACTGTCATCAGATCTTTGCATCAGCTTCTCATCACATACAAATGTTATAATGAAAAGGAGAATGGTAGATAATACTATTTAGGAAAATGAAAGTCAGGTTTCTTTGAAGAATCTCTTATCACAAATCTATAGCCACACACGAAGGGACACCCCCTGCTCTTTGCTCAGCTGCACGGTGGCATAGCAACTGCTTTCTGGGTAGTTCTCCATTTTCCTTTAGAACTTGAGCTTCCAGAACTGAGAACACAGTCTTGTTCTGAGTTTCAACAGTAGCATTTTCAAGTTTCCTGAGCTTACAGTTCTGTAGAAAATGTAAAATCATTCACAGGAGATCAAATTTAAGACAGCAGTCACTGCCTACTACTTCAGTAAAAGACTCTCGGAGCGTCCGTTTCTTGAGTATTTGTCCATGTCCTCTGATCCCTCATCCATCATTTCCTGTTGAGAACATGGAAAAGTTCTCGAACAGTGAAGATATTGCAAGAGAGATGTTATTGCATGGGTGTAGCCGCAAGCCTCGAATATCCCAGAATAAATCACTTTCCTTTTTTGCCTCTACCCCCACCAAAGTGGGGTTTCCCCAAAGGCCCAGTGGTAAAGAATCAGCCTGCAATGAAAGAGACATGGGTTCAATTCCTGGGTTGGGAAGACCCTATGGAGAAAGAAATGACAGCCCTCTCCAGTAGTCTTGCCTGGAGAATTCCATGGACAGAGGAGCCTAGTGGGCTGCAGTCCACAGGGTTGCAAAGAGTCAGACAAGACTGAAGCGACTAAGCATGCATTACTAGATGAGGGCCTCTGGACATCTTTCCTAAACACACCTCATCTTCCTCCCTCTAGAATTAACCACACTCCTAAATACAGTAAGTCCTCTACGTATGAACCTTCAAGTTAAGATCTTTCAAAGATGTGAACATGCATTCACATGTCCAGTCACAAGCTAGTTCACATGTCTGGCATACATTGTCCCTTGCATGCACCCTCTATAAGTGCTTGTGCTTTTGTGGACTTTACTGAACAGTGCTATATAGACTACTGTAGTAGAGTATCTTTATTTCAGGCCCAGGATGTCCAGAAGCAAGTGTAAAAGCAGCAGTGATGTAACTGGTACTACCGTGTTTTTCCAAGTACTGTACTAAGATTTAAAATATTTTCATTGTCTTTGTTATTGTTTTTATGTATTATTTGTGTGAAAAGTATTATAAAACCTATTACAGTGCAATAGTATTTAAACAATCATGTTAGTTGGGCTCCTAGGCTAACTTTGTTGAACTTATGAATAAATTGGACTTACAAATGCATTCTGGGAATGGAACTCATTTGTATGTAAGAGACTTACTGTATACAGTCCACCTTTTCAAATGCTACCTTAAACTACCAAGGAAACCAAAAGGATGCAGCTGCTGCTGCTGCTAAGTCGCTTCAGTCGTGTCTGACTCTGTGCGACCCCATAGATGGTAGCCCACCAGGCTCCCCCTTCCCCGGGATTCTCCAGGCAAGAACACTGGAGTGGGTTGCCATTTCCTTCTCCAATGCATGAAAGTGAAAAGTGAAAGTGAAGTTGCTCAGTCATGTCCAACCCTTAGTGACCCCATGGACTTCAGCCTACCAGGCTCCTCCGTCCATGAGAGTTTCCTAGCCCTTGGAAATAAAAATGGACATGTTTGACTTGAATGGTGACTGGGGTTTGGATCAGCAAAGAGAAGGGACTTAGGGCAAGGAGAAAACATGAGGAGAGACCAGAAGGTTGGATTAGGGAAAGAGGTCTAGTACACACTTGACTGGAAGAGAGGGGGTACACGGACAAGTGTGAACACTTTGCTCAGAATTACAACTGATATAGAAGAAGTTATAGATATAAAGTCAGATCATGAGTGGTCTTGATTGATGCATATATTTGACACTGGATAAATAAGACAGCAAAATGGAGTCATGAATAAATGATGCTTCCCCAAAATTCAGCAGCCAATCACATCAGTCTTGTTTATAACCAGACATAAGGCCTTGCTCAGGGTCTGACACATCAAAGATGCTCAACAAATGTTTGTTCCATGAAAATTTACTGACTGAATTACTAGAAAACCTGCATCTTCCTCTGGTTCATCAAAGTTGCCAGACATATGAGATAGAGAGAGAGAGAAGGGGGGGAGAAGAGGAGAAGAGTTGAAACAAGACTGGCATTTTGGGGTGTGAGGAAATTTATCAGGCAGTCAAGGAAGTTTGCTAAGAGGCAGGTGCAGTGAATCTGGACCATTTCCCATGAAACATCAGCACATCTCAAATCCGAATTTGAAGGAGATGAGTCTTTGTTCTTTTGATGGAAATGCCTTGACAGCTTTTGTTGATACCCAAGTTCAGCTCCAAGAACCAGGCTTCTTTGCTTTCCAGATAGGCTTAAATAGAGGATGCAGCCATTCTCACTGAAGTGAAAGTCACTCAGTCATGTCCGACTCTGTAACTCCTGACTGTATCTCACCTGGCTCCTCTGACAATGGAATTCTCTAGGCAAGAATACTTGAATGGGTAGCCATTCCCTTCTCCAGGGGATCTTTCTGACCCAGGGATCGAACCCAGGTTTCCCGTATTGCAGGCAGATTCTTTATCATCTGAGCCACCGGGGAAGACCATGGCCATTCTCAAGGGGCTCCAAATCCAAAAAGTTTCAGTCCTATACGCTCTTTTACTTTCCTTAATATTCTATTCCATTGTCAAATTTTCTCACAGGAGCTTTACCCAGCATATTACCTTCATGACTTTCTATTGTTTGTGGACTAAAATCCAAATTTCCTAGTGTGGCATATAGCATCGAAGAATTTTTATACTTTGGCCTGTGTTTATCTTTCCCGCCTCATTGTCCCTCATTAAGTTGATGCCACGCCAGGGGCCCTAGCTATCCCCCAAGCAAGTTAGACTCTTTTCCTCTGGATATTCACTTACATGGTTCTCTCTAGTCAATATCTCCCTCACTTCCTTTACCATATACAGCAACCCTTCATCTTTCCCAAGGTATAAATTAGATGTCACAGCCTCTATGATGTCTTCCCAAGCTTCCTCAAAATTGAATTAATTTCTCCCTCCTCTGGGGATATATGTCTATTACAGCATATGTCCCATTGCATGGTATTTATTGGACTACATTTCAGCACAGCTAGACTACAAATTTCCCAAGAGTAGAGATGTAATATCTGAAACACCAGTTCCTCTTAGCATATAAAACATTACATTTATTTCTAATTAAATATCTCAGGTCTTCCCAGGTAGCTCAGTGGTAAAGAATCCACCTGCAATGCAAGAGACATGGGTTCGATCCTTGGGTGAGAAAGATCCTCTGGAGAAGAAAATGGCAACTCACTCCAGTATTCTTGCCTGGAAAATCCCATAGTCAAAGCAGCCTGGCAGGCTATAGTCCAGGAAAGAGTTAGACATGATTTAGTGACTGAGCGTGCACACAGGTATCTTGGCAGGTAATACAAAGTATACATACTTAGTTCTAGGGCAGTGCTGAGACACTTAAATATATTCAGAAAGCACTTTTTACTCACTTGATCAACCTTCAGTCTACTATGAGAACACCTCCTTTTTCACGATACCAACTTTGGAAAAACACTACCATCGCCTGGTTAGAGGCTGCCTCTGTGACTGTGCGTCAGGAATGTGGTTGCACACTGCATCCCTCACCCCATTAGACACATATGGGATTGAGACTGTCTTTCCCAATGAGTCAGTACACAATGAGGGAATTATGTTCCAGGACACTGTTCATGATTCAGCTCCACAAAGCCATCATTCTGATTAGTCAAAGCTATGGTTTATCCAGGAGTCATGTATGGATGTGAGAGTTGGACCATAAAGAAAAGCCGAGCGCTGAAGAATTGATGCCTTTGAACTGTGGTGTGGGAGAAGACCCTTGAGAGTCCCTTGGACTGCAAGGAGATTCAACCAGTCCATCCTAAAGGAACCCAGTCCTGAATATTCATTGGAAGGACTGATGCTGAAGCTGAATCTCCAATACTTTGGCCACCTGATGCGAAGGACTGACTCACTGGAAAAGACCCT
Organism: Bos grunniens; assembly: GCF_055505025.1. Classification (NCBI taxonomy): domain Eukaryota; kingdom Metazoa; phylum Chordata; class Mammalia; order Artiodactyla; family Bovidae; genus Bos; species Bos grunniens. Next base: position 56,358,162 of record NC_141180.1, read on the forward strand.
AATTCTGGGAAAGATTGAAGGCAGGAGGAGAAGGGGACAACAGAGGATGAGATGGCTGGATGGTATAACTGAATCGATGAACATGAGTTTGAGCAAACTCTGGCAATTGGTGATGGATGGAGAAGCCTTGTGTGCTGCAGTCCGTGCGGTCACAAAGAGTTAGACACAACTGAGCAAATGAACTGAACCGAACTAATAGAATCCTCATAAAGATGTGGGATTTACTTATAATCAAACTAATACCGATAAACTACATAGTCCAACTATTCACCAAATACAGTATTAAGGTAATAAATGTTAAAAGCCATCTAAATATGATGCCAAGCAACTTGCATTGTGTGTTTCTCCCCAGTGAATAGACCTATATATCTATTCCTGGGGACTCTAGTTGTGGCCATAAATTCTTAAAATTTTAAGGACAAGGTTTTTCAATTACAAATACCTAAGACTTTTTTATGGAGAAATCCAGATAGAAAACTGCATAATGGGAAATACAGAGTCTTTAGAGTACAGATCTCCTCCGATTTACCAATGACCCCAGGAAGAGCTATGAAATTCAATTTTTATTCTCTCCATCTTTGGGAATGCCATGCACTTCTCCACTCATCCCAATCCCTCTTCACTAAAGCATGAAAGTGAAAGTGCTAGTCACTCAGTCATGTCCAATGCTTTGTGATCCCATGGACAGTAGCCCATCCAGACTCCTCCATCTATGGGAATTTCCCAGGCAAGAATATTGGAGTGGGTTGCCATTCCCTTCTCCAGGTAATCTTCCTGATCCAGGGATCAAACCCAGGTCTCCTGCATTGCAGGCAGATTCTTTACCATCTGAGCCACCAGGGAAGCCCTAACTTCTTCACTAACTTGGCAGTAACTCAACTCTTGGGGCCTAAGGAACTCAGTGCTGGGACAGAGGGTTACTCAGGTGGATTAATGGGTATAAATGATCAAATTTCAGCTTGTCTTTCAATAGGTTTCATAGGTGATTTCTGGACTGTTGTCCACTGTCACTATTGGAAGATGGCTTTTTATTTGCAAACAATAAGCTTATAAATGAACTCCTTAAAACACAAACATTTCTAAGCCTGTCTGCATCCAACCATGTTGAGGAACCACATAGGAAAACAAATTCATATGCCTTTTGTATCCTGTTCTAAAGGAAACCTTTTACAATACAACATGCAGTAGCTGACTCCTGCAGTGCATTCATATGACAGACAGTTGTCCATTTTGGCATTAGTTAATACTTCTGCCCAGGAGCAGATTTTTATATTGCTAATGAAACATGTGGTGCATTATGGAGGCTCTCAACGTTTCAATAAGTCAGTGTCCTATTATATGGCTAAATGCAGCTGCTGCTGCTGCTGCTAAGTCGCTTCAGTCGTGTCCAACTCTGTGCGACCCCATAGACGGCAGCCCACCAGGCTCCGCCATCCTTGGGATTCTCCAGGCAAGAACACTGGAGTGGGTTGCCATTTCCTTCTCCAATGCATGAAGTGAAAAGTGAAAGGGAAGTCGCTCAGTCATGTCCGACTCTTAGCGACCCCATGGACTACAGCCTACCAGGCTCCTCTGTCCGTGAGATTTTCCTGGCTAAATGCAGGGTAACTGCTTAAAGATGAATGACTCTGTTTGCTGTTGTAGAAGACATGTATCTTCAGAGGAAGACAAACAGTTGATTAAAAGAGAATGAAGACATCTGGGCATCTGGTTCCCCTTTGGGCGCTCTATTAATGTCACAAATAAACATGTCTTTCAATTTTCAATTAGCAATGATTTTGAGATAGAGTGACCTGTGTGAGGATTGAAATAATGGATTCAGAATTGTCAAAGGTCTTCCTAAATATCAAGGGAAAGACTGTCCAGAGATTTGGAAGTTATTTACCTCACTGAGGGGAAAGAGAATAAGTGAGTAAAGCTTCTTCAATCATCATTGCCAAGAAGTGAGATTGAGTTGAAGCAAACAACTTGGGAGGTGCATTGCCTCTTTGACAAGCTGTTATAAATGATTAACCAGGAGGAGGAAGACAAGAGAAGCAAGGGGAGGGGGGAAGATAAGAAGGAAGAAAATAAAAGGGCAGAAGGAGAGGAAGAAAGAGGGGGAAAAAAAGATGGACCCAAAATAACAATGTTTAATCATAAACTTGTTCATACTTTTTATCTGGAGAATGTCACTAAAGAATATAATATTCCTCATTCACAACTGAGATTGGGAAAGTTGACTCTCAAAAGCACAGGAAATACTCCCTAACTCATAACATCTTGTGTGTGTGTGTGTTCAGTCGTGTCTGACTCTTTGTGACCCCATGGATTATAGCCTGCAGGCTCCTCTGTCCATTGAATTCTCCAGGCAAGAATACTGGACCCAGTTGCCATTTCCTTCTCTGGGGGATCTTCGTGACTCAGGGATCAAACATGCATCTCTTGTTCCTCCTGCATTGGTAGGTGGGTTTTTTACCAACTGAGCCACCATAACATAATATTTGCTAATATTTCTTATATTCGAGGTAATGTTTCAAGTGCTTAATGCATTCGGAAGCATTTAATCCTCACAACAACCCGGGTAGTGGACTCTTTCATCATCATCACCATGAATCAACATCATCAACCTTGTTTTACAAATAAGAATGTTGTGGGGGTGAGAGGGTTAACTAGTTTGTCCATGACACATAGCAGGTAAATGCAGAGCCAAGATTTGGGCACAGGCGTCTGGCTTGGAAGGTCTTGCTCTTAAATACAACACATTATTGCCTCTTGATACAATGCATGTGATAATTAAAACATTTTCAAACCAATGTTGTTATTGCAACAACAAAATACCTGGGTTTTTAAGAAGTAATGTAGTATTGATGAGACATGAGCAAGTGCTCAAAATTATGTCTCCTATCAAACTTCTCTACTGGAGATTGACACATTTTGTTGAATTTGTATTTTTCTTGGTTTGCTCTTCAAAGTTTGCTATAGTGCCTAGTCCATGCAGGGCTTCCCAGGTGGCGCTAGTGGTAAAGAACTTACCTGCCAATTCAGGAGATAAAAGAGACGTGGGTTCAATCCCTGGGTTGGGAAGATCCCCTGGAGGAGGGCATGGCAACCCGCTCCAGTATTGCCTGGAGAATCCCATTGACAGAGGAGCCTGGTGGGCTACAGTCCATGGGATCACAAAGTGTCAGACACAGCTGAACCTCCTTAGCACACACACACACCAGTCCATGCAGGGCTCTGACACTGAGTGTTTATTACTTAGGGAATCTGACAATGCATGGTGCTAACAGACAAATGTAGACAATGTAAGTCCCTATGAACATTGTCTTCTCGCAAGGGATCATGAGAAACAAAAATCTATGTGTATATATATATGTGTGTGTGTGTGTGTGTGTGTATGTATATGTGTATATGTATCTCCCTATGTATATTTTAATATATCTCCTATATGTATATGCAATATATAATCTTTGCTTACTAGGTATGGAGTACTAGCACATTTTATCTTATTCCTCACTTACTAAAGGATTGAGTCAACTAAGTGACACAAGGAATCGAAGTAAAGACTGACCTCAGCTTCTGTGGGTCCCTAATCACCAGGAGATATGGTCTTTTTTAATTGGTTAGGCTGTGCCTCTTGTTAACTCTGTCAGCTCAGCCAAGTTACCTACCTTCTGTGAACTCGTTTCCTCATATGTGACTTACAGATAATAAAGGCTACTCCATCATACTGTTATGCAGATTACATAAGATACGTTGAAACAACATCCAGTATGCAGGAGCCAAATAGCAAATGTTAGTCTTCCTTCTTATCAATAAAACATTTGAAATTCCTGAAGATCTTACTTTGTCCCAAGTGTCTCCCTCCATCTTGCCTGTCAGCTCTTCTACCCAAAATTAAAAAAAATAAACAAGTGAAGTTCTGTGATGATCTTTACAGTTTCTGAAAACTATTGAAAACCCCAATTTCTTTCTCAAATGTGAATTCAGAGGCACAAAAGCTCAACTTCTGTGAGAGCATGGCTGAGAGAGAGCATGGCTGAGAGAGAGCATGGCTCAATTGCGTAACTAAAGCAGATGGTCCATGACTCTATCTCATCCAAAAGCTATGTCATTCCCAAAGTCAGCACTTCAATCAGCAGGCCCTGACTCACTGGTAGGTCATAAAATTCATTTACAGGGTTGCAACCAGCATTTTTTTTTAATAAAATAGAACAAAAATAAAACCAGATAGGTTTTGAAATGTCAGCATATATGACACACTTGTAGATAAGAGAGGTCATGTTTTGTGCAACTCATTTCAGTTGTGTTTAGTCTGCGCACACTACATTGCAATGTAATTCCAATTTCAACTCATGGGTGGTTTCTTGAAGATGAGTGTCAAAATCAAGGGACTGTTAAGGAACCTCTTTTGTAACCTAGGCCAAAAACATTGACATCCATATATTAATTTGGTTCAGAAGTTGCCTAATTCTTAGAAGTATCGCTCCACCTCTGTTGAAGTTTGAGATCTAAAATTAATTTATTAAAGGTTGGAATCCAAAGGCCCAGGAGAGTTGGTGTCTGACTTCTTATTACTAATTTTTAGTGTGGTTCTCATCACTTAATGCTCAGTATTTTTCAGTACATTTGAGAGAGATCTATAAGTTGGTGGACTTGACAAGCGTGTTAGGAGAACTCAATACAAGTGTCTAAGTAGTACTTTAAAACTCATGACCCTTAAGTTTCATGAGGATAGTATCCCTATTTTTTCTGTTATCCTTCATCCCCTATGCCCTTGGTCATTATGGATTTCCAAATCTCAGCAGATTGCTTGGTATAGTCTAGGAGCTAATTTATATAGACTGAATGAATTAACAGTAAGTCTAGCTTTGGATGGCAATACAAAATGATGATCTCCCCTAACAGTTGAATCCATTTGGCTACTTCAGTATACTTCTTGTTCGCTTAAAGACTGAAGAACTCAGCCAAAATTTTCTCAACCATAAATAGTTCTAACAGTACAAGAACAAGTTACATGACACCACAAGGAAGCAATCAGTCAAATGGAAAGTGCAGTTCATTTCTACAGAGCAAAAATAGGGGTAACACTAACAAATCTACAGCATAAAATTTAAGAAGAAAAGGAGCAGGAGAGGAAGAGGAAGGAGAAGACTAAGAGGAGGAAGGAAAAGCAGAAGAACAATTACTCTTTAGAATAAAAAAGATTAAGAAGCAACTAGTAGAATGAGTGGAACTTGCTTGGATTCTGAACTATAAGAAGATGTATTGAGGGCCTCTAGGGCAAGGTATGGACTTGGTATTAAATGATTTTAAGAAATTATCATTAATTTCTTAGGTATGATATGGGCACAGTGATGATGATAAACATAGAATGCCCTTCAGTTCAGTTCAGTTCAGTTCAGTCACTCAGTCTTTGCGACCCCATGAATCGCAGCACACCAGGCCTCCCTGTCCATCACCAACTCCCGGAGTTCACTGAAACTCACGTCCATTGAGTCAGTGATGCCATCCAGCCATCTTATCCTCCGTCATCCCCTTCTCCTCCTGCCCCCAATCCCTCCCAGCATCCGAGTCTTTTCCAATGAGTCAACTCGTCGCATGAGGTGGCTAAAGTACTGGAGTGTCAGCTTTCACATCATTCCTTCTAAAGAAATCCCAGGGCTGATCTCCTTCAGAATGGATTGGTTGGTATCAGTTAGCAATTCATGCTAACTGTTTACAGGGGGAAAAAAAATCTGTGATTTGTTTTTAGATATCCAAATAAAGATGTGGATGTGTGGGGGAGGATTAGATAATATAAGATTAGCCAAATGTCCGTTATTGTAAAAATTGAAGAACAGATACATGGAGGTTCTCTATACTATTAGCTCTATTTTTGTATATATTTGAGAATTTCCATAACAAAACATTAAATATAGTTAGCCCTAGCAGAGGAGAAAACAGACAAGGCAAAATTTCAGGGCTGCAATTTCACGCTCTCTTGAACAGCGGTACTCCAGGGGGCCCAAGATGGCTTTTACTGGATCTTGTGCACTGACTTTGAACAGGTTCCAAATGTGATAATCTGGTACTGCTCGCTCATTATTTTTTTTTAAAGTAAAAGATCATATGCACTGTTAGAAGCATCAAAGCTTCATTCTATTCATCTTGAGCAAAATGTTCCTCCCAGTACAGCCTTTTCCTTGAAAGAGGAGGAGGGCAGCGAGAGGCTGGGGGTGAGAGGTCGGGGAGGAGAAACGACCATTGAGTTTTCCACGTTCGGGAGAATGGCAGGGTCCATGGGGAGACAGTAAATTGAAATTAAGGCTGTTTCAGGCAGCCTACAGGATGTGCCTGCAAATGTAGACATATCTAAATGGTGAAAAAGTCTGTTTGTGCCCATTCATATGAAGTGAATGCCTTGTAATGTGCTCCAGCCCCTGGGAATGGTGGCGGGATTGAGGAACAGAGGCCGGAAGAATGGGATGGATTTGACATAAGTACTTTTAAGTGCTCTGAAGGCTGGGCTCCTCCCTGCGGTTTAATAGCAAGGTCCCCTGGGAGCTACAAGGAAGGAGCCAAGTGAATCCCTACAGCTTTTCGTTTTAAGGATAACAAATCTTAAAGCAGGTGTGAGTTCAGAAAGATCCTTTTACCCCTTGTTTTCAGTCTGCTGTGGCTGGTCGGCTCTCTGTGTATTATTATCATCCCACAGAATGAAGCCTGGGGTAAGGGAAGGGAGGGGAGGCAAGAGAAGCTGAATAAACAAAAATTGCTTCGAGTGACTAATATTCATTAAGTCCACTGGTCATGCGCTATGAAATTTATTAAACTGTGGTTTCCAAGAGAATGTATTAGAGTGGAGTTAATGAACACAAATAAAAAAGAGGCCTCCAGGAAATGGTTTCCTGGGGGTGACTTGAGATTGCTGAGTAATGTGACAAGAGATTATGACGTTAAAAGCTTCTGGCATCATCTAGAAGGCTGATTATTGGAAGGGGTTGCCCTCAGTGGAGGAGGAGAGGTAGGCAAGAGACTAAAAAGTCTGACTTGTCTGAAAAGGGGGCCTAAAGCCGCTCACTTACATTCGTTAAAGAGGCTCTGTGCTGAAGACCTCTGAACTTTAGTGCTGCCATCTGGTGGAAAAAATGTTTGTTGAGTCCAGAGAATAAAGATGGCAACCACCATCTTTAAAACATCAGGAATTTGCGTGACAGTGGGGAAAATTCTTTGTGGTGTGAAGAGCAAAGGCCAGTGCTTCTAAAGTCATCAGCTCTGCATAATTTGACTTGACTATTATATAAAGAGAGCTCTGGCATTCCATTCTGCTCTTCTGTTTCTTTAGGATTTGGGATATCTACTTCATATGATTAATTTTGTAGAATCCTACCCAACATATTACCCCTCCTAAGAACATTTGTTTCATAACAGTTCTCCAACCAGAAACCTGAGGGCCATCCTTGCCTCTCCTCCTCCTCCCACACCAGTCATCCAATCCACCAGCAAATCCTGTTGGGTCTAGAGACCCAATATACCAGGACCACTTCTCACCGTATAAATTGCTAAGACCTGATTTGAGCCATTGGCATCTTTCTCCTGGATGACTGCAATTCCCCAAGTTGTGCTTCTTGCTTCCAGCCTTGCAATCTACTGCCTATTCTCTGCCAGCTGCCAAAATGAACCATTGTTGTTGCTTATTTACTAAGCTGTGTCTGACTCTTTTGTGACTCTATGGACTGTAGCCGGCAAGGCTCCCCTGTCCTTGGGATTTCCCAGGCAAGAATACTGGAGTGGGTTGCTATTTCCCTCTCAGGAGATCTTCCTGACCCAGGGGTGGAACCTGCATCTCCAGCCACATCTCCTGCATTGCAGGCAGATTCGTTACCACTGAGGCACTGGGGAAGCCCAACATGAACCATTGGAGTGTGTGAAATCATTTCACTTCTCTGCTCAAAATCTTCCCATGTCTCTCATTATTTACAGCTTTAATGAGAGACATACAAAAAAAGAAAAAAAAAAAAAAACCCTTTCCATGACTTCTAAGCTCACTTGGAGCAGATCTAAAGTCCTACAATGCATATCATTGCCCTAAGTGATCTACCCCAGCTCCCTAACTGAATCTCTTTGCTCTCCACTCAGTGTGTTCCCACCACACTCTCATTGCCAGTCCTCAAAGAAGCCATGAATATCCTTGACTCAGTTCCATCTGCCGGGAATGCTCTTTCCCCTGAACAAGGTGCTGGTCTCCTTCCCTTTCTCCAGGATCTCTCTAATCCAATATTACCTTACTAAGGAGGCCTTCCATTACCATCCTGTTTAGAATAACACCTCCTCCTGGTCCTCTCAGCAGTTTTTATTTCCTTTCTTTGATCAGTTTTTACCAACAGCATTTGTCGTCTCCTAAAATGTTATATATTTACATGTTTGTGTCCTTCTTTTCCATCTTCCCCAAAACCTCTACAAATAGAACGTAAGACTCCCTGGTGGCTCAGAGGGTAAAGCGTCTGCCTGCAATGCAGGAGACCTGGATTCAATCCCTGGGTCAGGAAGATCCACTGGAGTAGGAAATGGCAACCCACTCCAGTACTCTTGCCTGGAAAATCCCATGGACAGAGAAGCCTGGTAGACTACAGTCCGTGGGATCGCAAACAGTCAGACATGACTGAGCAACTTCACTTTCACTTTCCATGAAAGCAGGAAGAATATAGTGCATTTAACATGGTTCATTTGTTTCAGAAACTGCAAAGGCAGGCCAACCTGCTCATAATCCCTAGACACTCCAGCTACCGATAAGCCCCCATATGGGCAGGATTTTTGTCTGACTTAGTTTCCCTCTGTTCCCAGCACCTAGTACTATGTCTGATAAATTGTATATATATCATGTTTTCTTCTTTAACAGCTTTATGAATTATAATTTAATCTACTCATTATAAGTGTACAATTCAATGATTTTTTAAGTCAGATTTATAGAGTTGAACAATCAACACCACAATCCAGTTTTAGAACATTCCCTTGAACTCCAAAAAGTGTACTCATGCCCTTTGTAGTTCATTCTCACCACTCTCCTCAGCACCAGGCAGTTAATGTCCTGCTTTCTGTCTCTAAACATGTGCCTTTTCTGGCGATTTTGTGTATATGGAATCATATAATATGTAGCTATTTATATCTGGCTTCTTCAAGTCAGCATCATTTTTTGAGGTTCATGCATGTCATAGCATCAGTTAGTAGAATTCTTATTTCCTTTCTATTGATAAATAAGTACTGCCTTATACTGACATATAATTTTTTAAAGTCAGTCATCACTTTATGGACATTTGGATTTTTCCATCTTATACTTTAAATGTTCATATACATACCTTCATGTGGACATGTTTTCTTGGGTAGGTTCCTAACAGTGAAATTGATGAGTCATGTAAATTTATGTTTAGCTTTAAAGAAACTATCAAACTGTTTTCTAAAGTGACAATGCATTTTATATTCCCATCAACAATGCATAATGGTTCCAGTCTCTCTACTTTCTCATTAACTCTTGGTTTTACCTTTTTTATAGTTATTCTAATCAATATATCAGATCAGATCAGATCAGTCTCTCAGTCGTGTCCGACTCTTTTCGACCCCATGAATCGCAGCACGCCAGGCCTCCCTGTCCATCACCAACTCCCGGAGTTCACTCAGACTCACGTCCATAGAGTCAGTGATGCCATCCAGCCATCTCATCCTCTGGCGTCCCCTTCTCCTCCTGCCCCCAATCCCTCCCAGCATCAGAGTCTTTTCCAATGAGTCAACTCTTCGCATGAGGTGGCCAAAGTACTGCAGTTTCAGCTTTAGCATCATTCCTTCCAAAGAAATCCCAGGGCTGATCTCCTTCAGAATGGACTGGTTGGATCTCCTTGCAGTCCACGGGACTCTCAAGAGTCTTCTCCAACACCACAGTTCAAAAGCATCAATTCTTTGGCATTCAGCCTTCTTCACAGTCCAACTCTCACATCCATACATGACCACAGGAAAAACCATAGCCTTGACTAGACGGACCTTTGTTGGCAAAGTAATGTCTCTGCTTTTGAATATGCTATCTAGGTTGGTCATAACTTTTCTTCCAAGGAGTAAGCGTCTTTTAATTTCATGGCTGCAGTCACCATCTGCAGTGATTTTGGAGCCCAGAAAAATAAAGTCTGACACTGTTTCCACTGTTTCCCCATTTATTTCCCATGAAGTGATGGGACCGGATGCCATGATCTTCATTTTCTGAATGTTGAGCTTTAAGCCAACTTTTTCACTCTCCACTTTCACTTTCATCAAGAGGCTTTTTACTTCCTCTTCACTTTCTGCCATAAGGGTGGTGTCATCTGCATATCTGAGGTTATTGATATTTCTCCTGGCAATCTTGATTCCAGCTTGTGTTTCTTCCAATCCAGTGTTTCTTCCAGTCCAGTGTTTCTCATGATGTACTCTGCATATAAGTTAAATAAACATGGTGACAATATACAGCCTTGATGTACTCCTTTTCCTATTTAGAACCAGTCTGTTGTTCCATGTCCAGTTCTAACTGTTGCTTCCTGACCTGCATACAGGTTTCTGAAGAGGCAGTTCATGTGGTCTGGTATTCCCATCTCTTGAAGAATTTTCCACAGTTTATTGTGATCCACACAGTCAAAGGCTTTGGCATAGTCAATAAAGCAGAAATAGATGCTTTTCTGGAACTCTCTTGCTTTTTCCATGATCCAGCGGATGTTGGCAATTTGATCTCTGGTTCCTCTGCCTTTTCTAAAACCAGCTTGAACATCAGGAAGTTCACGGTTCACATATTGCTGAAGCCTGGCTTGGAGAATTTTGAGCATTACTTTACTAGCGTGTGAGATGAGTGCAATTGTGCAGTAGTTTGAGCATTCTTTGGCATTGTCCTTCTTTGAGATTGGAATAAAAACTGACCTTTTCCAGTCCTGTGGCCACTGCTGAGCTTTCCAAATTTGCTGGCATATTGAGTGTGTCATTTTAACAGCATTATCTTTCAGGGTTTGAAATAGCTCAACTGGAATTCCATCACCTCCACTAGCTTTGTTCATAGTGATGCTTTCTAAGGCCCACTTCACTTCACATTCCAGGATGTCTGGCTCTATGTCAGTGATCACACCATCGTGATTATCTGGGTTGTGAAGAACTTTATTGTACAGTTCTTCTGTGTATTCTTGCCACCTCTTCTTAATATCTTCTGCTTCTGTTAGGTCCATATAGCATTGCAGTTTTAATTTGCATTTCTCATACAACTAATGTTCAACTTTTTTATTCACAATAATTATTAGTAACTTGAATATCTTCATTGGTAAAATATCTACTCATCTTTTGCCTATTTTTATGTCAGATTATTTATCTTACTGAGTTGTAATTGTTATTCATGTATTTTGGGTACTAGTCCTTTATGAAAAAATATGTATGACTTGCAAATATTTTCTCCTTATGTGTGTCTTGTCTTTCTATTAGGATAATGGCATCTTTGGCAATACAAACAGTTTAAATTTTGGTAATGCTCAATTTATCAGTTTTTTTATGGATCATGTTTTGGAGTTATGTTTAATAATTTTTTTCCTACTCAAGATCACAAATATTTTCTTTGATATTTTCCTCAAGAAGTTGTATAGTTTTAGCTCTTACATTTTGATCTATAATCCATTTTGAGTCAATTTTGCATATGATATGAAGGTTCTATGTCCAGGTTTTTCCATGAGGAATACAATAATCCTAGCATCCTTGTTGAAAAGATTATTGTTTCCCAGTTATTTGTCCTGACTTTCTTTGCTAAAAATCAATTACCCTTTAATGAAATGAACTATTTATGGACTCTTAAATCTGTTCCATTGATTACTAAGTGTATTCCTGCACCAATAACACACTGATTTTTTTAGTTTGTTTTTTGCTAAGATGTTATAGTAAGTTTTGAAATCAGATAAAATAATGCCTTGAGTCTGTTATGTTCAAAACTAATTTTGGCTATCTAGGTCCTTTGTATTTCCTTATAAATTTTAAGAGAATTTTGTCAATTTTTGCAAAAATACTTGCTTGTATTTTGAGAGATTGCATTGATTATATACACCAATTTGTGGTGAGTTGCCATCTTAATCATATTGTATACCTTTGGTTGAGTTCCAGAAGTAGTTGTTTTTATCAATTTGTCCAACTTGATAGTTGCCTTTAGAGAGAGGATTTGCCAACCCTGTCACACAACCATGCATGTGAATTCTATAACTCCAACCAAACTCTAAGCTCTAGGAGGCAGCTACCATATTTTCCACTACTTTGACACTCATTAAATAAAGTAAATTGCTTTTTTCTATCATATAATGTGCTGTGATGGAAAGGATTTCATAGACTTTGGAGAGGATATTGCTTGTAGATATGGCAGGAAGAATTGCAAAACAAGCATTGTCAGCATTATTATCTTCAGAAAGAGAGAAATGTCTGACAAGCTTCACTGACTAAAGTCAGACAAGGCCCAAGCAAGAAAAGTCATGGACACCAATCCAGTGTTCCAGAGTCTGTTCTCCTTCAAAGACAGGAAAAAAGAAAATAAACCTAAATTCCTATAAAATGGAATTTGGTTAGTTTTATGGGGACTTCTGGAGAGGAAAAATATATAGGGATATTTTTCTAAAGTATGTTGAAGAAAATTTATCTCAGGCATCATTTATGAAATGGGACTATAATTATGTTTCTGTCATGTTTTATATTGAGATATGTCTGAGGCTTGGGAATGGGTTAGAGGGCCTTTCAAAAGTCCCTCCTAAGAATCTTCAAATCTTGATTTATGTATCCTCCTACCACATCCATATCCATAGCTGTATTTTCTGAGTTAAAGCACAGAAGATTTATCAGTTTTTAACATATGAGAGCCTCACACATTTATCTCTCAAGTGTCATAATGGTGGACTTTCACAAGGCCCCAAAGCTTGGCACAGACTTTGAACTGTGTTTTTATTTTTATACCTTTCCTGTATTGAAAGACACATAGTGGAGAGAAAAGCGAACTGTGTTAGAGAAAGAATACAGCTGATACCCAGGTTGGGCCACCCAGAATGCACCAGGATTAATGACAATTTGGCCTGACAGCATCCTGACCACAAGAAATGAAGTCACCCTAGGAAGTGTTTTGTAGAAGAAAATTAAATCAGCAGAGTGAAAAGGGGAAAAAAAGAATTAAAAGCATAAAGTCTAAAATATACATTGTCCAAGTATTTTCCCCCCATTAATTTTGGAAGCCCTTGAGTGTTTCCAGGGAAATTTAATCTGCATGTTTCTGACCCATTTACACTTAACTCACCACAACGTTGTTTTCTGAGTCATTTGTTGTCCAAGAAGCACTCTGAACCTCGTTCATAAAGACTTTTATTAAAGTGATTGTTTTCTTTTTCCTTCAAATGAAATTATGCTTTTCCAGATTGAAATGAACATTGAAATGATCCCTAAATTTAAAACTTGTGACATATAAGATGGAACCACTTTTGATCATAATGTATTCCTAGTCAGGTTTCCAACCCAAGGTGTTTTGGTCTTGGCAGCATTACAATAAGAGGTTGAAATGAAAAGACACAGGTTTGTTGCTCTTTGGATAGACAAAGTGAGCCCTCTCAGGCCTTTAAAAAAAAAAAAAAAAAAGGCAAAGCTTTTAAGGAACCCCAGCCAGTCTAACAGTCAGCCCTGCTTTAGAATCCATTGCAAATAAAGCTCGGAACTTGAGCACACTGGAAGCACTAGGAATGCTTCACGATCTTCAGGGCTTTGTGGCCCAAGAGACTAAACTGTAAAACGAGGGCAGCAGTAGCTTCTACCTCTAGGATTTCAGTGAGGATTAAATGAGATAATCGTGTAAGGCAGCAGGCCTCAACATTTTTGGCACCAGAGGCCAGTTTTGTGGAAGACAATTTTTCCTGGGATCAGGGCAGTGAGGGGGTTGGTTTCAGGATAATTCACGTGCATTAATTTTTATGTACTTTATTTTTATTATTATTAATTGATATATACAATGAAATAATTATACAACTCACCATAGTGTGGAATCGGATCATTGGGCGTTAGATTCTCATAAGGAGCACACCTCACAAATCTCTCACTTGCGCAGTTCACAGCAGATCTGCACTCCTATGAGAATCTAATGCAGCCACGGATCTGACAGGAAGCGGAGCTCAGGAACTCAGGTGATAATGTGAGCAATGCGGAGTAAATATAGATGAAGCATCGATTATGCCTGCCACTCACTTCCTGCGGTGGGGGAACATCTCCAATCAGTTGACTTTAAGTAAAGGAGATTACCTCAATAATGTGGATGAGCCTCATGCAATCAGTTTTGAGGCTTTTAAGAACAAAAATAGGTTTCTCGGAGAAAAAAATTCTGCCTAAAACTCCATCATCAATTTCTGCCCCAGTTTCCAGACTGTTGCCTTACCCAGTGGATTTCAGACTTAGCAGCCCACACAAATTGATATGATGTATCCATCCTTAAAGATGCTGATAATTTCTCCCTTAGAGTAGAGGCTTGACCCAGAAAGTGAGCGTTTTGCTTGATAACTTCCAAAGCTTCCTAAATTGTTTCAATCTTCTATTTGGAGGAAGAAGCATTGACTTCACTTGCTGTCTGTCACCATTATGATCCAAGGGTGTAGAGGTTTGCTTGCCCCATTTGCTTCAGTGTTACCAAGTCGCATGTGATACAACATTTATTCCGTCAGCAAACGTTTATTGAGTGCCTCCTCTGTGCCAGGTACTCAACCTAGACACTGTGGAGTAGAGCTGTAAAAAAAAGCAAAAAACCCTTTCCCCTGTGAGATTTACATCCTCATGAGGGAAGACAACATGCAAACAAATAAATAAGTAAAATATATTATTGATATGATGATAGGTTCTTTGGGGAAAAACAAGTCAGGGGAGGAGGCAGGCAATGCTAGAGGTAGGTGTCATTGAAATAGGTTGATGAGCCGAGTCTTCCTTAAAAATATGACCTTGGAGCAAAACCAATGTATCAATAATGCTATGTGGAAATTGCCAAATATTTCTGTTTTAAAATGACAGAAAATTCTGACTCACAATGGTTTAAACAATAAAGGAAGACCATTTTTCACATAACAAAAATAATAAGTATAGCAGCATTTATTGAGCATCCACAGTGTACCAGACACTCTTTTGAGCAGCCTACATGTATGCACTCACTTAAGGCTCACAATCAGCCTTATAAAGTAGGTACTTTTTGTATCCTTGTTTCATAGGTGGAGAGACCAAGGCTCAGAGAGAGTGAGATTTTTCCAAAAGTTTGTGTGACTGGCAAGTGGCATAGCTCTACAGATTTGTCCCTGGCCAAGTTTCTTTCCTGACTCAGATGTTTGCCAACGAGAGAAAAGGCAGGTAGATCATGTCAGGGCTCTGTCCCAGGTCTTCCCTGTGTCTCTCCTAGCTCCAGTCTCCTCTCTGTTTTGCCTTATCCTCAGCTGTAGTGAGATGGCTGCAGCATTTCCATGAGTCACGCTTGGACACAAGAGAGAAAGGGACTGTCCTTCCTGGGTCACCCCAGGAAGTACTAGGACACTTATCTTCACGGAACACGGGAAGGCAGTGGGTCAATGGGCCCATTCCTAGACCAATCACTACTAAAGGGGAATAGGTTTAGATCAAACTAATTTTTTTCAGGAATGACAAGGATATCGGGATTCAAATGAAAGACTTTGCCAATGATCTATTAATGGCTTGTGCTTGTATTACTTTCCTCAGCTGAGGTCCATCAACAGAAACGAGTAAACATCATGTCTTTCACAGCCAGAGTGCATGCTGTATGTCACACTCCACCTTGGAGAAACTGAATGTTTGATCTATTTGATTCTGTTGTGGATCTTGGACATGAACCCAGGATAGGCAGTGGTCATATAAAAAAGGCCACAGCTCCACTGGGGGCACGTGCTGCAAATTCTGTTCTCAGTCTTCAGGATTTTAGTGTTGAGCTGTTTTATACTACCCTCTCCTAACTGACATCACCAGAAGTGTTGATAACAAGAAGGGCTGTTTATTTTGACCTCATACATCAAAGTGACTGGATTTCTTATCAGATGTGTTCAAAAGCTTTTAGTCTGACTAAAGACCATCAGGAGATTTTTGGCTGTGTGCTAAAAGTGAGAGTAGAAAAAGGCCACTGAGTGTATTTCTGAAATCACACTTGGGTAAAAAAGCAGAAACTACACAAATGGAAATTATTCTGAAATTTCTCTGAAGATAGTACATGATTATTTCAACAATACTTATTTTATAGACTGTGCTTGATAATGTTTATCTGGTCCATTATAAAGCAAACCAGTCAAAATGCCTAATCACCCATGCAATTTCGTTTGATACCAAACACTAATAGGGAGATTTTCATTATCAAACAAACTTGGATTTTATCCCTATTCAGCATTTGCCTCCAATCAAACTTACTATCTCCCTTTTCAGTTTGGCATGGGAGTACGATATTACAAATATCTATATTGTCCCAGCACCCTATAATGGTATTACAATGACAATTTTATTAGGTCCATAAAAATTTTGCAACTTCCCCACAGCACACTGTAATTTCACCAACAGTTGTAAAAGGTCTTAAATTATATTTGTGCAAAATTGAGATGAATGGGCTTGAGCATTAATGCATTTCTCGTTGTGTAATAGGGACTTTTTCTTCCCTCTCTCTTTGCCAAGAACACAGAAAAGACTATCCCATTCAACTATTTGTCAACTCCCATTAGAAACATTTAATACTAATAAAATTTATGGAGTCAGTTTCCAAAGGATACTGCCAGAAGACTTCATGATTACTACATCGGTACTTAAATACAACCATTGTTCACCTTATAAAAATCTATATGCAGCCTGACAGGTATAAAATGTAGCTTTGTGTGCTGAGTCAGCATCATAGACTTTTTTTTTTTGGTTGAAGTAGAGTTCATGAAATAAAAGTAAATGTGTTCTCGAGCCAGTGAGGAAAGATTGATCTGAAAATATTCCCCCAATAAATATGAAACTGACAGACTATGATGCTATATGCCTATTCTCAGCTGAAAAAGAAATAAAACATGATTCAATTGAATCTGTAAGTAGGGAATAAGTGAATTCACTTTCAAGGTTTTATATACATAGTCACAAATGTTAGCTTGAGCATGTAAATTACAAAAGGTTAAATAAAGTGCTGTCTTTCAAATAGGAAGATTTGGCCAACAGATCTCTCAAGTAGCATTTCTAGAAGTCAAGATGGCTTTGCCTCTATCCACATACACACGCACTGTCATTCTTGGAATCTGATTCTTTAAGCCATAATTGTTTCTTCCTCTAAACTCCCCACATAACAATGTGACAATTTCTGATTTGTATCATAGTTATTTGTGTACAAGCCTTCTCATTCCTAATAGGAGCTCCTTATTTTATTTTGTTATTATCTTTAGCTAAGCTACAATGAATTGTAAATGATAGGTATTTCTCATGTATTTGCCGAATTAACAAATGAAAAAAAAAAAAAAAAAAAAAAGAATGAATGAGATGTCTGTCACCCAGACTATGCAATCTGTAGTAACTCATGGAGCTAACAAGTTCATAAGAAATAGTATCATGGAAGTAAGGAATTTACAACTGTGACACCCTCATAAGTATCAGTGTTTATTAAGCTAAATGATGGTGCAGAAGAACATAAGACAGTGGTGGTTAAGCTGGAATATAAGTAGCCCTGAAGGTATACACTGTCCAAGGGGCTATTCACTTGGGTAATTTTAAGGGAATACATTTTCTGTTTCTCAGCTTCCATATTTGGTTTTTAAAAATCTCTTTGCTTGAAGAAATGTCTGGAGTTGACATTTCCTGTCCATTCTTCCTTCTGCCAATTGACAAAAGACAGACATACCTCTGATCCTGAACCTTATGATGGTGCATTTTCCTGAGGTGTGAAATCCTTCAGCCCTCCCCCTGTCAAACAGACCATTTGAAATATTGGTATTGGTGAAGGCTCCTGTGCCTATAGGAGACACCTAAACCAGTGAGAGGGCTCCTTATGTTTTCCTATTTTATGTACTTATGCGTATAAAAGCAAAGTGTGGCGTTATACCCTAAGTATTATCAACCCATTTAGGATGTTCTGAAGTTAGATATATTTTAGAGTGCAAAAGCAAGTGAGATAAAGATTTTTGTTTAATGATCTTGTTCTTTTCCATCCTCCAACTATTCTCCAAAAAAAAAATGAACTGCTCCTGAGGAAGAGTTCTGCAAGAGCAAAGAAAAAAAATGCTGATTAAAAAAATTATATATTGAAGGCAACTGCAACTTTGTAATACCCAAGCACAAACTCATGGCACATTTTCCTGCCTTTTTAATTCATCTTTAAAATTCAAAAGTGAAATGGCTGTCAAAAAATTAGCATTTAATTAATTAAATTAATATAATTAAATTAATATTTATATTAACGAGTGTAAGGAATTATACTTCCAAAAAACTAAGAAAATGAAGGAGGACCTAACTGAACTGCCATCTGATTAATTATTTAAAATACTTTTGATGATAGATCTCTTAATTGCCTTTTAACACTTAAATCAAAAGGCATTCATTCCCATCTAATTTATTATGAGAACAAAATATCTTATTGCTACATCTGTTAAAATAAAAAAATAGAAATAGTATTCATTCTGAATTCCATTTGTCTGGTAATTAAGAGAACAAATAGAGAATTTTAAATCTCCTATCATTAAAAAATTTACATCCCATAAAATTTTGTATTACTGTATGAGTAATAATCATAAATTGTAAGATTATAAGTAATTTTTTAAATTGTGATATAATTTTGGTTTTTGACTGACTATGCAGTAATAACGTTTGTGATAATTGAATGATTCAGCACAGCAGAAATTGTTTCCAACATGGAGCCTTGTGGGCACTGAAAATTTAAATTAAACATTTAAAAGATATGGTGTTGCTAATAAGAGTGGTATGGTGTTCAATAACCATAAAACAACTGTTAAATTAGCTCAAAATTCTGTGAGAGTAGAATGATAATATAAATTAAGGTAAGAAGAAGAACCTTTAAAATTCCCAACTGTGAAAATAGGGCTTAATTATCTATATGTAAGTAGATGATGGTAGGATCAAATTTTTATGCTATATACTTTTGGAAGTGGCACTAGTGGTCAAGAATGGGCCTGCCAAAGCAGGAGACAAAAGAGATGCAGGTTTGATCCCTGGGTCAGGAAGATCCCTGGAGAAGGAAATAGCAAGCCACTTCAGTATTCTTGCCTGGAGAATCCCATGGATAAAGGAGTCTGGAGGATTACAGTCCTTGGGGTCGCAAAGAGTCAGCCACGACTGAAGCAACTTGGCATGCCAAAATAGTGAGGTAACAATTTTATATTAACTGTCAATTCCTGCAACACACAAGTAATTTTCATAGTATTGCTTAACATATTATGCAAAAATTTAGGTGTCAATATAAAGATGAACAAATGACATGAGTTTTAGACATTCTTATGAAAAAATGTAATTAAAAAAGATTGAAGTTCCCTAATTTCAAACTGGTCTCTATGCTGAGAAAATATCCAGTTTAGCGGGAAAGAAAGAAAGCATAGATAAAATCAGTTAACAACAAATACACTCAGTATTCTAGCTTTAATTTCTTTGTTCTCTCTGAGGCTGCAAGTACAAATCTGATCATTAACTCTAGTAAATCCATTCAACAACACTGCTCAGCCCTCTTTGGCCAGGCTCTAGTCAGATGCTGAAAGTGTAAAGGTTGACATGACAAGAATGTTACCCTGATAGGGTTCACTCTCTGGTAGGTGAACTTCCCAGGACAAACCAAACTGACCCAGAAAATGGCTTAAGCACTTCAGCTACATTAATAGATTTAAATGATTCCTATAACGTGGATTCTTTCTGAGTAATGATTTATTTCTTATAAAAATGGTAAAAATTTTTATCATGTGCAAAGTTCACAGCAACATTATTCACAATAGCCAAAAGATAAAACCAATCCAAACTTTCATTACTGGATAAATACAATGTGGTCTGTGCATTCAATGGAATAGCATTCAGTCTTCAAAACAAAGGAAATTCTGAGACATGCTACAACATGGATGAGTTTTGAAGACGTGTTAAGTGAAATAAGCCAGACTCAGGACAAATACTGTATTATTCTATTACATGAAGTACCTAGAGTAGCCAAATCCATAAAGACAGAAAGTAGAATGGTGGTTTCCAAGGCCTGGGAGTGGGGTGGGAGTAGGAAGGAATGGGGAACTATTGCTTAATGGGTATAAAGTTTCAGTTTGGGAGAATGAAAAAAATTCTGGAAATGGATGGTGGTGATGGTTGCACAACAATGTATGTGCTTAATACCATTGAACTGCACACTTGAAATGAGTAAAATAGTGCATGTTATGTATGAGTGTGTGCTAAGTCCCTTCAGTAATGTCTGACTCTTTGTGACCCTATGGACCGTAGCCCACCAGGCTCCTCTGTCCATGGGATTCTCCAGGCAAGAATACTGGAGTGGGTTGTCATGCCCTCCTCCAGGGGATCTTCCTGACCCAGGGATTGAACCTGCATCTCTTATGTCTCCTGCATTGGCAGGCAGGTTCTTACCACTAGCGCCACCTGGAAAGCCCATGTTACATATATTTTATCACAATAAAAAGGTGGTAAAAATGAATTGATCCACTATTTAATTACATACCTTTTCAAAATATATTTACTAAGCACCTACTACATTCAGGCACCACGCTATTGACACAAAAACTAAAATATGATTCCTGTCATCAAGGATCCCTGAGTCCAGCCCTTTTTGAGTGTGATTCCAGATTGTATTAGCCAAGGAATGTGAATTTTCAAAATGGGAGCAAACAGGTAAATCAAGTCCTTGAACTAAGCTTGAGCTCAGCTTCTACAGCCTGATTATTCCTTTCAATCAAATTAACCAAAGCCCTAATAAATGCATACTTCATGGTAAGATAGCTTTCTGCTTTACTCACATGCAAAATCTTTAGGTAGAAATTAGTCACACAACTGAAATTCTTGAGACTCATACCTGCTTCTTAAGCTACGTGATTCAACACAACAGGTTGTCTTTAGAATGATCAGTAATTGCACTACAATCAACTTTCTCAAAAACTCTATGATTGTTAAGCCAAAAATAAAACATAAAAAATTCACCCCTGTTTAACTCAAATCCAATGAGCTGGAGAGCTGCCAAATCTTGCTTTGTTTTATGATCTGTGGAGACGGCCTTAGTCTCTCTTCTTTTCAGCATTAGGGGAAGTAGGTCTCTCGTGAGTATTATTCTCCCCAGATAGTTCTCTTCTTTGCTGCAGTCAGAAGATAAGTTGAAAATGTGGTAGGAAGAAAATCCTACCCAATTCCCTTCTTAAACAACCAAGCAACAACAAACAGGGCATCAAGTGCTATTACAGGAAATGACCTCAGAGAGAATCAATTCTTTGAAATCACAGATTGGAAACAGAGGCTGTGGGGAGAGAGAGCTCCCAGGAACCAGAAAGGCAGCAATACAGATGATTTTTTTAACTTCTTATTTTGTATTGGGGTATGCATGCAGGCTAAGTCACTTCAGTCGGATCCGACTCTTTTCAACCCTACAGACTGTAGCCCTCCAGGCTCCTCTGTCCATAGGATTATCCAAGCAAGAATACTGGAATGGGTTGCCATGCCCTTCTCCGGGGGATCTTCCTGACCCAGGTATTGAGCCCACACCTCTTACATCGCCTGCATTGGCAGGTGGGTTCTTGAGCACTAGCGCCACCTGGGAAGTATATTGGAGTATAGCTGATTAACAACGTGCTAGTTTCAGTCAACATATATACATGTGTCCACTCCCTTGAAAACTCCCCTCCCATCCAGACTGCCCCATAACACTGAGTGGAGTTCCCTGTGCTACACCATAGGTCCTTGTTGGTTATCCATTTAAATATAGCAATGTGTACACGTCCATCCCAAACTCCCTAACTCTCCCTTTCCCCCATCCCTCCCCACTGGAAGGAAGGTATCCCCTATCCTTCCCATAAGTTCCTTCTCTAACTCTGGGAGTAAACACAGATGAATGTTTTAACCCATCTCCCCAGGCCCAGTTCTATGCTTAACAGTTTAATCCTCCTGAATCTAAGGGGTAAAAGTGGAAAATTCACCCCAACCAGTTACTTAGAATTGCTTAGAGCAAAACAAAGAAGTCACTGTTGACTTCAATGGTGGTTGAAAGTGTTTACAACATATAGCATCAACACTAAGTATGCTCAGAGTCTGGACAGCTATTCCAATACCTTGCACTGCTGTCTACTTGGTGAGGAAAATCAAGAATGACAGCAGCTAGTAAAGACCACCTCAGCATTTTGGGGTCTTTCCCTAGAGCAAGACTCTCTCCCCTAAACGAGTACAGACATCTGCATATCACGATTTGCTGGGGAAGAGGGTGGCTGGCCACAAACAGCCTGTGGAATCCAAACGAATCCAAATACAAGGAGGAGGAGAAAGATGGTACAGAAAGAGTTGCCCCCAAACCCCACAAATCTGCCAAATTAGAAAAGCGAGGAAGAGAAACCTGATTTCCAAGACACACTGGGAAGACGGGAAGGGATGTAAAGTTTTTCTGTATGCCTTCCCAACCAAAATCCCACTTGCAAAATAGAGTTGTTATAAAAATAGATTTAAGGATAATGGGGGCCTTGTAGCTGGGGGACTAGGAAGGTACAGCTGACCAAATTTAGCAAGAATAAAGACTTTCACAGTGAGGTTTTTCTGTTTTTTGATTATCAATGACTACTCTGATGCTTTTTTTTTTTTCCCTTTTCAATATTCTCTACAGTAAATCAGAAACCACATGACCGTCGTTTCTCCTGCTGTAATTTACAGAGATGTAGTATAGCAAGAAAAACAAATGATACTGACTCAGATTCCAAAGAACCCAAGGATCAGATTTCCAGGCAATAGTTGTGAATAGCATTTATCCACCATGTAATTTTCCTTTTCAGTGCGTGACTCTCTGTGTGTGTATGTGTGTAAGCCTGGGTCTAACAAACAGAGGGTGGAAATAAGAGGGTAAAGGAAATAATAGTTTCAGTTATCTGAAGAGAAGGCTTTTTTTATCCTATATAGAAATGCTGTAAATCCCACCAAGTTTACTTGGGGGCTCAGAAATGAGAGAAGGGGAAGAAAGCATGAAAGGAAGGAAGGGAGGGACAGAGAAAGAATGAAGAAAAAATGAAAGAAGGAAGAGAAAGAAAAAGAGCAAAAAATAAAAAAACATACTTAGGTGAAAACCACTACTTGGGAGAAAAACAAAGTGAGGCCACATGTTGGGGAATAAATGGGTTTCCACATGTGAATGCCAATATATTATTGACTTACCCTGAGTCATAAATATGACAATTTGCCTCATTTCATAGTGAGGTCAGTCTCAGCCCAAATAAGCAGCCATCCTCTGCTTACTTAATGTTCCTAAATATGAGCTTTCCCCAAAGCTCTCCGCGCGTATAATATAACGCCATGTGCATATGCAGTGGGGAGGAGGGATCGGGGAGGTGACAGAAAGCAAGCTGTGAACACAAAGATACTTTTAAGCCGAATACTTGTACATGATATATAGAACAGAAGATCGTCCATCATGGTTATTGAAACTGTGACCAGCAAAGCTATAAACCTGACACGAAAGAAGAGAAAATATGACTTGTTAGGTTGAAAAAGCACCAAAGAGGGAATTATAAAAGGGAAAATTTCATGACAAATTAGTTTGTATTTTTTGTTTTCATTTCTGACACATGATAGGAAATGCTATATGTTTGCTTAAGGAAGTGCAAATTTCTCCACTTCATCCATTTAAAATCCTCACCCTTAGGCCTTTTGTACTGAAGCATAAAGTTTGGAGACCTTAAAAAGTCATAATGTTTCCCCAAAGAATTTGGCCTCAGAAACATATTACAATTCAGAACGGCTAAAAAGGAAAGCCATTTTACAGCAATCTGGCGGTGTCTGCTTCAGACGGCTCGCAAGGAGCATCAATTCATTCTCATGGTTTCTTTACCATATTTGATGAAATATTAGATGCGATTGAAACAAGCCGCTCAAGCAAGAAAGTCATAAACTTGGAAACAGTGTTGTAAAACAAAAGTGCGCTAACATGAAGTAAGTCTCAGATTGGAAAAAAAATGCCCGGTGGCTTGCTCATAGACTAATCATACAATGAGCTGGAAAGTTACAGATGTTAAGGACCAATCTGCTCTTTTATACACATTCCTCTTCTGGGAACTAAGATTTGGAGCTTAGTAATAACCATTCCCCCAACTCTGGGGAGCAGATAAAGCAGAGCAAGTAAAAGAAAAAAGCTTAAGTTCAAGAGAGGGTACTGAAAAGTCCCTATTTTAATATGCTCTGCAATTTCTGTGGGAGGGGAGGGTGGAGGTGGGTGGAAAGGAGAGGAGTGAAGAGAAGACAAGATGATAATAAGGAAATTCCCCCCATGCAATATATTAGTAGCTACAATAACAGTAATATTGCACGATTAACAAAATGATGATACCTTTCAGTTACAGCTGCAATTTAATCTTGAAAGACATCAGTTCTCTCTAAATCACTCTACAAAAAATTATAGAATTCTACAATCCCAATCAAAATCTCAACAAAACGCTTTTAACCAAAAAAATTATTCTAAAATGTAGTCTAAAGAATGAACAAGCAGAAATTGCTAGGAAAAGGATGATTAATGGAGAGAGGTATATTTATCTTAACAGATTAAAATTAACTATAAAATCATTATCACTAAAACAGTCTAGTATTCAGGCAGGAATAGAATTGAATATAAAAATAATACCAACATATATGTAAACTTAGTTTATATCAAAGATGGGATTTCAAATCAGATCAAAAAAAAGATGGAGTATGCTTATAATAATGTTGGAAAAATCTGTTAGTAATTTATAAAATAAATTAAGCTGCATCTCAACTCACTCCTGATTCCAATATAAATTTTAAATGAATCAAATATTTAAGTAAAAAGAAATGCAAACATAAAAGCACTAGGAAAATATGGGTGAATACTTTTATAATTTTGTGATGGAGAAAGCTGTTCCAAGTATAACAGAAAATTCAGAAACCATAAAATATAATGAAATCTTGCTGCATAAAAATAAGATGAAATGTATGAAAAAAAGAAATCAACAAAGTCAAAATAGCAAAGACAACTGGGAAATTTTAATAATACTATATTTTCACCTCAGCAAATTATGTTATATAAATGAATTCATGCATTTAAGCTAATATACAAAGAGTTCTCAGAGATAAATATAAAACAATCCCAACAGAAAAAATCATATGAAGAATGCGTACATTCAAATAACCATAGAAATACGAATATCCAGGGACTTTCCTAGTGGCTCAGTGGTTAAGACTCTGTGCTCCCGTGGTTTGATCCCTGGTCAGTGACCTAGATCCTGCATATCACAAGGCATGGCCTAAAGAAAAAAAAAAGAAATATAAATATTCAACATCCTTAAGAAAAATATTCAATTTCACTATTAATTTAAAAAATGCAAATAAAATGCCAAAGAGATATCATTTCTATCAGATTAGCTATGATTTTTAAAATAATTATAGGATCCCTCAAGAGTCCTATAATAGCTTCTAAAGTGTTGTTTTCGTGCTTGCTCTTCTATAGAGAATTCTTACAAGAGGCATCATTTTAAAAGGTAAACCACATTAATTCCAGGATTTGGATCCTGACTACCTGGGTTTGAATCTTAGTTCTGCCTCCAACTCAGTGTGTGAACTTGACCAATTCATCTAATCTGTTTATGCTTTTGTAAAATGAAGATGATAGTGATAGTGTCTAGTTCTTGCATTGAAAAGATTACGTGTATTAACATGTGGAACATGCTTGGAACACCTTGTATATAGCAGACACTTATCAAGTATTAGTGCTGAGGAAAATGCTGCTGCTGGTGATGCTAATGGTGATGATACCACAGTCCTGCACAGAAACTTCCGGTGGCATCCCACCAAACTCAGAATAATACACAAAACGCTCATCACAGCCTTAGAGGTGCTACAGAATCTGGCCCCTGCATATCTGCAATCCAACTACTGGGCCTCCTTCACTCGGTTGAAGCCACACTAGCCAAAAACTTCATATACCCCCTTCACTCTAAGTGTCTTTGTAATTGCTCTATTGGACTTCCTGGTGGCTCGGCAGTAGAGAATCTGCCTGCCAATGCAGAAGTGGGTTTGATCCCTGGGTCAGGAACATCCCTTCATGTTTTCCAAACTATTAATAGTAATTACCTCTTACTAATAGAATCTGTTACTTCTGTCTTGCTTCCTTCCTTTCCTCCTGATATCTTTTCTTCATTCCTGATGTATTTGTTCTTTTCTTCATTCCTTCCTGGAGAAGGAAATAATAGCCCATTCCAGTATTCTTGCCTGAAGAATCCCATGGACAGAGGAGCCTGGCAGGCTACAGCTCATCGGGTCTTAAAGAGTCAGACACGACTGAGGGACTGAACAACAACTGCTTTATTCCTAGCCTGGACCACTGTTTGCCCAAACATGTTTCATTGTTTCCTCCTCAGGTCTTTGCTCCAATGGTCACCACCCCAGAAAAGATTTCCTGAAACACTTTATCTAAATTGGTCCCTACCTCCAACCCTGTTGAATACTGCTATATGTGATTGATTAAAACATAACCTAATCTTACTTTCTAGGGAGCAATTTAGCTATATATGTTATAACTTAAAAAGAACATTCCTTCATATCCAGCGATCTCACTCCCTTTCCTTAGTATAAGGAAATAAATCTGACAAGCATGTGAAGAACTATACAAATATTTTTTCCATCAAAACATGGTCTATAATAAAGAAAAACTAGCACAATCTAAAGGTTCATCAATGATCAATTTGCTATAAAAAAGGTACCCCAAAACTTTATGACTTTAACAATAGCCATTTGTTCAGCTAACACATTGTGGGTTGGCAAGTTGGCAGAGTTTAGCTGGATGGGTCTCCTGTTTGGCTGGCCTCACTCATATGTCTGTGATTAGCTGTCAGCTGGGCTGGTTCACATAGCAGTTTAGCAGGATTCCAAGAGAACAAATAGAAACATGCAAGGTCCCTTTTGATGACTAGGACCCGATCTTGCATAGTATCATTTGTATTTTATTTTTTCAGCCAAAACAAGTCAGACCCAGACCCAAATGATGCAGAAACCGACTCCACTTCTTCATGGCAGGAACAGCAAAACCACATAGCAAAGGAGCACAGAGAGAGAGAGGTAGAATATATGGCCATTTTTCAATCCATCAAAATAAAGAATGGGTTGAATAAACTATGGTAATAATGACACAAATTTTGCATCTATTAAAAAAATGGTGATGATCTATATTGATTTGTTCAGAAAGATGCTTATGGTATCTTTAAATAAGCAAAGCATAGTATTGCCACACTTATGATTTATATCCTATGTACAAACATATCTATACATGTAAAAGATATTGGGAAGGATGCTTTCCAAAATATTAATAGTAATTAGCTTTCACTAATAGAATCTGCTAACTCTGCCTTCCTTCTTGATATCTTTTCTTCATTCCTGATGTATTTGTTCTTTTTTTCCTCCCTCCCTTCCTTCCTTCCTCCCATCCCTTTTTCCTTCCCTCTTTCTTCTGCCTTACTTCCTGAATTCCCATAGCCAAGCGTCCCTTCCTAGAGTGAAGTGACTAGACTCTGCTCCTTATGCCTCATCCTATACTAGTTTAGTCTGGACAGTTCTTATGACACTAGAAGAACAAGAATATTATCATAAGCTTGCAGGTATGTTTCAGTTTTCCACCTGCACTGAAACTACAAAAACAAGTCTCATGGCCAAACTCAGAATCATGGAGCAGGGAAGCAGTCTTCGTCTCTTGCTTAGAGGAAGTGCAAAGTCACACATGGGAATTTGCTGTGTAACTCAGGGAACTCAAACCGGGGCTCTGTAACCACTGAAAGTGGTGGGATGGGGAGGGAGGTGAAAGGGAAATTCGAAGAGGGAGGACATAGATATACCTATGGTTGATTCATGTTGATGTTCGGAAGAAACTAACACAGTACTGTAGAACAATTACCCTTCAATTAAAAATAAATAAAATTAGCTACCAAAAAAAAGGGGGATGCAAGAAGGAAAAGGATCAAGAACTGCCCCTGTTAATGCAACCAACTACAACCATCTAGTCAAAGCTATGGTTTTTCCAGTGGTCATGTATGGATGTGAGAGTTGGACTATAAAGAAAGCTGAGTGCTGAAGAATTGATGCTTTTGAACTGTGGTGTTGGAGAAGACTCTTGAGAGTCCCTTGAACTGCAAGGAGATCAAACCAGTCCCTCCTAAAGGAAATCAGTCCTGAATATTCATTGGAAAGACTAATGCTGAAGCTGAAACTCCAGTACTTTGGCCACCTGATGCAAAGAACTGACTCATTGGAAAAGATCCTGATGCTGGGAAAGATTGAAGGCAGGAGGAGAAGGGGATGACAGCAGATGAGATAGTTGGATGGTATCACCCACTAGAGAGACATGAGTTTTGTAAGCTATGGAGTTGGTGTTGAACAGGAAAGCCTGGCATGCTGCAGTCCATGGAGTCTCAGAGTTGGACATGACTGAATGACTGAACTGAACTGTTAACAAGCATGGTGATCTAATTGGAAGGAATGGACTAGAAGATTTTCTCTTAAAGTTGTGCTTGCCTAGCAAACATATTGTTTCTTAGAAAAACTATTTGCTTAGGAAATGATAGAAGGCTAATAGGTATTATGTAAGGTAAAGCATCCTTACCATGATTTGACATCCATGTCTATCCAGTCAGGTCAGTTCAGTTCAATCGCTCAGTCGTGTCCATTGGATCATAGAAAAAAGTCTGTCTAGTGTTACCATAAAAATAAAATGAGATAAGTTTTAAAGTACTCTGAAAACTTTAAAGCTAGGTACAGATGATTATTCTATGTTGATTTCTGATTGCCAGTGAATGTCTTTTGGGCTTCCTTTCCTTTCCTTGGAGTTTTCAGGCAATGCAAAAATTATTTCAATAACAAAGTAAGCCAAACACGATTGGGTACATAAATCTGTTGCTGAAAAACAAAGACAACATTACACGATGTCTACCAAAGCCAAACACAAATTACTCTGCGGAAATTTACAACATTCGTGTGAATAATTGAAATTCAGCTAAATTATTATTATCCTTTCTAATACTTGACTTGCATCTTATGTCTACCAGAAGACTTGGTGATATTTAAAAATCAGATAAATTCCATTAAGCTATTGCTTTCATTAACATGAATCTCTGCCTGCAGGGATTCTAAAATGAGTCATTCTTCCTTGAAATGCATCCAGTTGCTGGAGCAGCTGTAAACTGTGGGAGTTGATACTCCCCAATATTGAGGTGAAAGAGTCACTGAGCCCCACCCTTTGGAAACTACTTTGGCTACAACACTCAGACAAAGTTCAAGGCCCTCATGATGAGGCCTAAAGCCTTTAATTAATCTATTTGCCTCTGCAGCTCCTGTGGTCCCCGAATACTTCATCACTGCATAGCAACAAACGCTTATATTTACTCATCCTTTTTCTCTGAGCAACAGTACACACTTCTAGATGTTCTAGCCAACATCTAGTCATGGAAAAATAAAAACTTAGCAAAAACTCACCAGGAAGATTTGTGCCCCAGAATAGGAAACACAGAATTTTTTTTTTTTTTTTCCACAAAACCCTCTTAAGGTATCAGAAGTTTCTCACTTCATCCCAAGTAACTATTTAGCCTTTAACTGCTTGTCTTTTCCACTCATTTTCTTTCATTAATTAATTCAACAAATATTTATTGAGCGGTTTCTCTTTTTTTAGATATGGTGATAGGCACTGGCAGTTAAATTCATATCACAGTTTAAATTAAAGCACTGGCATGCAAATGTGCTCAGTCATGTCCAACTCCTTGTGACCCCAAGGATTGTAGCCCGCCAGGCTCCTCTTTCCCTGGGATTATCCCAGCAAGGATACTGGCTGCTGCTGCTAAGTCGCTTCAGTCATTTCCAACTCTGTGCTACCCCATAGACGGCAGCCCATCAGGCTCCCCTGTCCCTGGGATTCTCCAGGCAAGAACACTGGAGTGGGTTGCCATTTCCTTCTCCAATGCACGAAAGTGAGAAGTGAAAGTGAAGTTGCTCAGTCATGTCCGACTCTTAGCGACCCCATGGACTCCAGCCCACCAGGCCCCTCCATCCATGGGATTTTCCAGGCAAGAGCACTGGAGTGGGGTGCCATTGGAATGGGTTGCTATTTTGTGCTCCAGGGAATCTCCCTGATCCCGGGACTGAACCCACATCCCTTTTCGTCTCCTGCATCAAGCAGGTGGATTTTTACCACTGAGCCACCTGGGAAGCCCAAAGCACCAGAAGCCTTCTCAGTTCTATCTACTTATCAGTAAGAAGAAAGATTGGTTTTATCCCCTTTCCCTACTGTACCTTTCTTAAACCTTTGTGGAATAGGAAAGGCAAGGTGCTCCACTATCTTATACCTTGTGTGAATAACCAAGCTGAGCTATGAACTAGTTGACTAGGCAGAGCCCCAGGTTTACTGTCTCTTACATCTGTCTCTGGCTCTGTTAAGATTTAGTGCAACTGGCTTTGAAAAGAAATAAAGCATTTTGATAATGCTTTTATGTTTATATTTTAATCCTTTCTTTTAAATGTCTTTAATCATCTTAGACATAGTTATTTTATTATCTCTAAAAGATAGTTTTGTTATTGGAGCATTTTGGTAGCCTAATTCTTCTATTGTTTTTTCTCTCGTTCTTATTTATGGTGGATCTGTGTTTCATAATTGTAGATTATTAACTGATATCTGGAAGATATTATTATGGGAATCTTACATGGCGTAGATTGAGAGGATGTCCTTCCAAAGCAGAATTTTACCTTCTGCCATTCCATTTATCATTAAGCCCAAGACTTCTTTTTTATTTATGTCATAATCTAAATATACATGGGCCACACTGGTGGTAAAAATACTGAACTATAATTTCACATGAACACAAGTTCCTATTTATTTCAAAAGAGACATTTTGGAGTTTGTTGTTATTGCTGTTGTGCTGTTTATTTTCTAAAGAGCTTTTTACCGGGTCCTCGGATCTTAAAGGTCAAATTCCTCCCCACAGCCAAGGTAACTAGAACAACAAGTCAAGTGCTTACTATCTCTTTATTAGTTGTTTTCATATTTTCCCTTGAAAATTTCCTTTCCTTCTTATAAACTGGAGTATATATTTAATATAATGCTTATTCTATTTTAGTATATGTTTTTATGTGTTTCTAGAAAAGGATTTTCTTGAAACTTAATCCAAATATGTCTAGAAACTAGAGTCTTCCATTATTTTCTTGATATGATCAACTCAAACTTTCCATCAAGCAGCCTGACATATGTATGAGTTTTGACATAGAATGATCACAATTGTAAATTAGTGAGCAACCTTCTTACAGTTAGAGGCAATGTCTGTGTCTCACTTCAATTATGGGTCTGATAGGTGCTTAATAAATACTTCCTGATGAGTTAAATCGGAGAAGACAATGGCACCCCACTCTAGTACTCTTGCCTGGAAAATCCCATGGACGGAGGAGCCTGGTGGGCCGCAGTCCATGGGGTCGCTAAGAGTCAGACACGACTGAGCGACTTCACTTTCACTTCTCACTTTCATGCATTGGAGACGGAAATGGCAACCCACTCCAGTGTTCTTGCCTGGAGAATCCCAGGAACGGGGGAGCCTGGTGGGCTGCCATCTATGGGGTCGCACAGAGTCGGACACGAAAGAAGCGACTTAGCAGCAGCAGCAGCAGAAGATGAATTAATTAAAATATTTTTACTGATAAACTTCTTATCTGTTATAGCTACCCCTTGTTTCTCTATGGCAAGAATGGTTTTATTATTATTTTAAAATATGCAAGTGAGTCACCCTAAAGTAATGAGGCAAATTCCACAAATGATGCATAAAAATTGGTGTTAGCAACTTGCCAATAATCACTCCTTCTATGACACATACTTACTAACAGAATTACTCACAGAGCCATAGCTGGTTCCTGTGACAAAGAGACACAGATATGGAGACTGTAGTACTGTTTTTAATTTTTAAATAATCATTAAGTGTATCTGAACAATTGATTAGTTTTCAAAGACCACCATAAAACTTAGCTTTAAAAATGAAGATTATTCATCTCTCTGGTAAACTGAAGATACCAAAGTAATATTTGATTCCCTATAAACTGGAAGCAAAATTAATTAACTGATAGTCAAATAAAATAAAGATTTTTAAATCCATGTTGTCATCACAGTACATAGGCCTATAACGTAGTCACTAAGCAAGTCACTATTTAATTATTTATGTGATCTCCATAGTTCTAAAAATAGACCCCATATTTCAAGCAGGGAAACAACTGAAATGACTGCTGTTTCTATTTCCCAGGGTTGTGGTGACAGTACAAGGAGATTGCTGTTTCCTTGGCAACAGGATGCAAAAGACCATCAATTTACCTCTAAACATGGATGCCAGAGAAACAGGGAAATCTTGTAGGCAAAGCCCTAGTCCAAGCAGGAAATTTCATTTTTTGGAAGAGTACAAATAGGATCAAAGGAAAAAGGCTAGAGAGCATGAGGATATATTCAACTTTCAGTGGCTTAACAACTTTGAGATTCAACTTGCCATCTATCAAGATAATTTGATAAAGCCCATTCAACTCAATTTCCTTTCCAAACACAAAAAGCATGAAATCTAGAGATAAGCCAGTCTGAGATAAGGCCTTGTGCTAATTTACTACCTGAATGAACTTAGGCAAGCCTCTAATACTAGTTTTCCTCATCATAAAAATGGGAGTAATAAGAATACCAGTCTTATAGGATTGTTATTATAGGATTAACAAGGCCATAAATAAGTAAACAAACTAGGGACACTAGTGTCTGACACCAATGAGTAGTCAAATATGTGCTATTATGCTAACAAACATTTAAATATTAAATATGATCAAAAGTTTGTACTAAATACTTTGATGGGTACAAAGATAAATCAGATATATACCTGGTCCATCAGGAGCTTAGATTCTAACAGAAGAGATGAAATAAGATAACGTTAAAAACTCCATGAGAGTAAGGACTCTATGTGTCTTATTCACCCTTATGTTCCTAGCATTCAAAAAATTTCCAATATAACATATGTATGCAGTATGTGAAAATACTCTTCTATCTCATAGAAAATGCCAAAGGTGAGCAGGAATAATATAAGAGAAAATTACGGACCTTGAACAGCAATCAAAGAAAAAATGTCTCCATAGTTTCTCACCTGTCAAAGGACAATAATGATTGCTCTTGGTTTGTTTCCTTCATACATGTTATTGTAAAGAGGAAGTAAGAATGTGTTTACCTGACAGCAGCAGATGGATAAAGCTAGCAACAAAATGATGATAAATAAACCGAAAGAAAATTAATGATATTTACAAAGAACCGTGCAGTGCTTCGTATGTGCTAGAGACTGTTTTAAGCATTTCACATGGGGTAATGAATCTTCTCTTTACAACAACTCTGTGAGATAGGTTTCATTATTATCTTTGTTTGTATAAAAGGAAACTGAAGATACAGAGAAGTTAAATCAAATGTCCAAAATCACACAGAGATTAAGTCGCAGAAACAGAATTTAATTTCTGGCAGGGTAGCTCCAGAGCCTGTGTTATGAGGCAAAGAATTCTTTGCCTCCCAACCAATGAAGCCAGGGGCCCAGACTCTCATCTGCTATTTTTACTTATTGGAAAACACTGGTCCTTTCAAAGCAGACCCTCCAAACTCCATGCTCAACTTCTGTCTCTTTCTAGCAACCTTCTCCAATACTTTCTACCAGAAGCTTGATTTCATTATCTGACTGCTTCCTGGGAGGAGGAGGAAGGGGAAGAGTGAGCTATAAATATCCCTTCCTAAGGGCCCCCCAAAGTGGAACCACCTGCTGGACCTGTGTGAGGTAGAGGGAGAAGCAGAGCTCCCTGGTGGAGAGAGGTTTGAATCCCATCACTCAACACGGGGTTTTTAAGACCTCTTGGGGGACTGACTGCTCCAAAGGGGAGGAAAGTAAACAAGCCATAATGAATGATGTCATTACAGGGTTTTATCATCTACCTGCTTAAAGATGTCAGTAAGAACTCAAAGGCAAGTGTTGGGCAGATAAAGCATTCTGAGAAAGCTGAGTTTTCAGTATACTGTGCCCCAAACCGCACAGCCCAGTTCTGAGGTCCTGGACTCACAGGTACTTCTTAGGCATGTCCTGTTTTCTTGCACCATATCTTTGGGTATGGAAACACTTTGTAAACTAGAAACAGAACAAATGCTTCTATAACTAAGTAACCCAGAGAAAAGGCACTGATGGGGTCCTTTCTTTTGAACTGGATGAGGAAATGTATTTTCTGCAGGTGTCTGGAAGCTTGAAGCAGCCCTTTATACATGCAAAAGACAATGGGTCCAAGGTCAGAGACTAAGTCAGTGATTAAACTTGGTTTTCCATCCTTTGAGTTCTTTCATTCGCAGCTGCCTAAGGCGGGCACAGGGATGAGCCAGCCACTCTTCTAAGGATCTGCTCACCCGGGACAAACCATTCTGGAGGTCAACTCTAGGGCAGAATCAAGTTAGCAAAAAGCTGTGCTTGCTTCTGCCAAAGTGCAAGATTTCTCTTGAAACACCCACACACAATCGCGGGTGCACCGTGCACGCACCGTGCACAGACAACCACAAGGAATTTTTATTTTCTCCAATCCCAATCCACAGTCAGACACAGCTGCCAAATGAGTCCCTCTGACAGCACCTCCTACACAACGAGACGCCGGAGTTGCAAACTGTGCTCCGCGGGCGTTTTAATTGTGAATCCAGATGCTCTACCCTTTTGGTTCTCTGCACTGACCTTTCACTTGAAAGTCAATTTGTCAGTCTGCTCCATGTGTCTGAAGAAATCATCAAAGCTGCCCTGCCGAGGAGCTCCCTGTAGGTTTCTCTGAATACGGCTGCAACACAGCTACACTGTACAAGAACTGGGAGGATTGGGCTGGGGGGAGAACTGGCAACGCCTCTCTGCTCAGGGTTTTGCGGGCGCGTTCTGTTTCTCAGGAAAGACAGCATCTGTGAGAGGTGGACACTGCATGTCTGTGGGGAGACAGGGAAGAAACAGAGGCAAGAAGCTGCCTCCCTTTCCCCCACCACCTTCCCACCATCAACTTGCCAGCAGGACCCAACTAAGGAGAGAAGACAGATCTTCCAGATTCCCCAAAATCCAGGCATGTCTGAATTTTAGTCTTGAGTTTCAATATTCTGCCAGCAGAGTCAAGGGCTCAAGTCTGGAAATAAATATTCTTATGCCGGAGGGCCAAGGAGACAGGTATCCTCAGAGATACTCTAAGTGTGAAAACAGTTAAAGAGGTACAAAGGGCTGACTGAGACCATTCTGTCACCCTAAATTAAGGGACACTCAGGGATCTAGTCTTTAGTTGCTAGGAAGAACTAGACAGGGCCAGGGGCCAGCCCAGTAGCACCCCATGCCATCCCCAGGTACTGGGGCTGTCTTTCTAGTTCCTGTCCACCCAGAACAACTTCTTACCTTTAAAACTTTCTCTCCTACACCCCACCTGCCATCACATGTACACACACACAAACCACCACCACCACCACAGTTAAATCCTATTGAGCTCAATAGGATCAAGTTGGCAAAAAGCTGTGCTTGCTTCTGCCAAAGTGCAAGATTTCTCTTGAAACACCCACACACAATCACCACCACAGTCTCAATTCTATTGAGTTCTGTTGAATGATTTGTCAATATGATAAGTTAACTGTGGCTGTGTGTGCACTGGAAAAGCATCTTCT
Source organism: Bos grunniens (assembly GCF_055505025.1). NCBI lineage: Eukaryota > Metazoa > Chordata > Mammalia > Artiodactyla > Bovidae > Bos > Bos grunniens. The sequence goes on from NC_141180.1 coordinate 56,394,043, forward strand.
GGGAACCAAACAGTCAAGATTATAGCTAGTTCTGCCCCTGGTATCCTTTAACAACTTTGAGCCACTGGTTATTTGCCAAAATATAGTGGAATGAACTATGAGGTAGAAAAGGCAGACCAGTTTGCACTAGAAGCCAAGACATTTTAGAAGGAAAGAGACAGGAAACCTATAGTCGGAACTCCATGATTTGTGTCTTGGGAGATGATTTGGGGAAGGTGAGGATAATCCCTTGGAAGGTCCAGCAATGAAGAAGAACTGTGACTTACAAAATAGAATTCATTCATAAGTCCAACAAAGTTAGCCTAGTTACCCAACTAACACAATCAGCTATATCATACTGTACTGTAATAGGTCTATAATACATTTCACACAAACTATACAAATAAACATAAAAAATGAAGAAAACATGTTTAATCTTATAGCACAGGACCTTGAAAAGTACAATAGTACAGTATAACAGGTGACATACAGAGGCTGCCATTGAGTGAACAAGCAAAAAGAGTTACTGATCAGGGGAGGGAGAGGAGGTGGGAGATGGTAGAGTGGAGGGATCATCAGCAATAGGAGGTGGGGGGCAAGCTATGATGTCACTCATGTCTGACATTGATGGCAGACACAGATTCTGGTTCTTGCTCAATTCAATTCTATCTATCCTCTTGAAAAAATGATCCAGTGATGTCTGGGTAATGGGTAGTAGCTCTTTCTTTCTCATCATGGATAACACAGGAGCATAGGATTGCATTCTGAATGGCTGCTGCAACCTTCATGTATCTTTCTACGTTTGGGTCTTGTGCCTCAAAAAATAACAGTGCCTCCTCAAATAAAGAATTTCCCCTTGCCATTTCCTGCGTTGTGAATCTCTTTGGTTCTTCACTTACTTCTTCTTCTTATTGCTCCATTCTCTCAAAAATTTTCACTTTTGTTTCCATTGCTTGGCATTTCTTAGTAGTACCAGCTACATCACCAATGTGTTTGTGCTTGCTTCAGGACATCCTGGGCTTGAAATAAAGATACTATACTACTGCTCTGTATACAGTACTGCACAGTAAAGTACATAAAAACACAACCACTTGTAGATGAGGCATGCAGATGACAATGTATTCCAGACATGTGAACTAGCTCATGTAATTGGGCATGTGAATGCACACTCACATCTTTGAAAGTTTGCAACTCAAATGTTCGTATGTAGGAGTTTACTGTATCTGAGTTTAGGATAATGAAGCAGCTAGAATCTGAAGCCTAGGTAATCAGAGAGGAAGGAACTATTCTGTGAGTCCTCAGCTGGGGGCCTTTGGGCTAACCATGCACAGGTCAAGGTGACATGAGGCTATCAAGAGAGTGGCTATTGTGGGTTTGAGAGTAAAACAGAAACATGAGAGGAAAAGGAAGTAATTGGATGTTGGGATTCTGCTACAGGCAGAGTGAGAAACTTTGTTAATACCTTGTTTACATGTGAATCAACTAGTTAAGATGTCAAAAAGGCCGAGCCTTGGGAGTAAGTGCACACTCTAGAGTAATTCCTACACTGCCTTAAAAAATGCTATAATCTAAGCCCTGACAAAAGCCTCAAAAGAGGCAGCGTTTGGAGATTCTTTCCCCCAGCCCCAAAACAGAGGGGGTTGGGAAACACTTTGGGCTCTCCATATATCTTCCATAATAAAGCAGAAACCTAAGACTTTATAAGTTCGGTGTAAAGAGATAGTCATTGAACTGTCTCCTAAAACAAAACTCAACGTCCTTCAGAGATTCTACAATGTGTCATTCAGTAAGTTGAGCATACAATCAGGAATATTAAGAGATGCAAAGATAAAGGAAATTGTGACAGTCAAGAAAGAAAAAAAGCAAGCATTAGATATCTATCCTGAGATGGCCCAAATATTGGATATAGCAGGCAAAGATTTTTAAAAGGTTACTAAAAATATTGTAAAAGAAATAAAGGAAAACTGGGGAGTGCTCTGATGGCCTAGTGGTTAGGATTCAGTGTTTTCACTGCTGTTGCCATGGTTCAATCCCTAGTTGGGAAACTGAGATCATGCAAGTTGTACAGTACAGCCAGGATTTTTTTTTTAAAGTAAAATAAAAAATGAAGAATAAAAATTTTAAAAGAAAAATATGACTTTAATAAGTGAAGATTATAAGAGATATCAAAAATACATGTAATTATAAAATAATCAAATAAAAATTATGAAATAGAATAAGAAGTTAACTTCAAAATTCAATGGGTGATAGAGATGGCATAAAAACAGCAGGCTAGAAATAGCGGAAGAACATAAAAGTAACCATTATAGAAAAATAAGCAGATGTTCAAGAACTTAAGCGTAATTCAAAGAGTCTAATACATATGTATTTGGAGTCCCAGAAATAGAAAAAGTAATAACTGAAAATTTCCCATATTTGTTCAAAAATATGTTTACACACAAAGAAGCTCAACAAACCCCAAGTAGACTAAATACAAAAAAAAAAAAAAAATCACACCTAGGCACATCACAATCAAACTGTTGAAAGCCAAAGATAAAGAGAAAAGCCCTGAAAGCAGCCAGAGGGGGAAAAAAGGCTATATATAGAAGAACAGTAATACAAATAACAGCTAACTTCTCATCAGAAACAATAGAAACCAGAAGATCATGGACTGCCATCTTTAAAATAACAAAGGGAAAAAACCCACTAACAATACAGAATCATATAAACAATTAAAATATCCTTCAAAAAGGAGAACAAAATAATTGCATCTTGAATAAGCAAAAGTTGATAGAATTTATTACAAGGAAATCCAAAAGGTTTTCTTCAGGTTGAAAATAAATGATACCAGATAGAAACTAGAATTCACAGGAAGAAATAAAGAACACCAGAGATAATAAACAAGTAGTTTACTGTAAGACATCAGGTTTTTTCCTCTTATAAATTCCTTATAAGAAATTATCCACTTAAAGCAAAACTATTAACATTGTAAGGTGAAGTTTATAACATGTATGGATGTAAAAGATATAGCTAAAAATTTAAAAGCTAATAACACCAAATTTTCCAGAGCATGCTCAGCAACCAAGACTCTCTTACAGTGTTGATGGGAGTATAAAATGGTACAACTTCTTTAAAATACTATTGCATGCATGCCTGTTCAGTCGTTTCGGTCGTGTTCAACTCTTTGTGACCCCATGGACTGTAGTCAGTCAGGCTCCTCTGTCCATGGGATTCTCCTGGCAAGAATGCTGGAGTGGGTTGCCATGCCCTTCTCCAGGGGATCTTCCTGACCCAGGAATTGAACCCACATCTCCTGCATCTAATGCATTGAAGGTGAATTCTTTACCCACTGAGCCACCGGGGAAGCCCTGAAGCACTATTGTGAAGTGAAGTGAAAGTCACTCAGTCGTGTCCGACTCTTTGCGACCCCATGCACTGTAGTCTACAGAATTCTCCAGGCCAGAATACTGGAGTGGGTAGCCTTTTCCAGGGAATCGTCCCAACCCAAGGATCAAACCCAGGCCTCTCGCACTTCAGGCAGATTCTTTACCAGCTGAGCCACAGGGGAAGCCCCAAACACTATTAGGCATGTTCTTATCATTTTAAGTATACCTTCACTCTATAACCCTGCAACCGCACTTCCAGATATTTACTAAAGAGGAGTGAAAGCCTACATCCAAAAAAATACATGGCAGAAGTGTTCATGGTAGCTTTATTAATATTGGCAAAAATAAACAAGGAAATAAACAAAATAAACCAAATAATTATCGATAGTAAAATAAATAATATGCAGCGTAGTCATAAAATTAGATACTGTTCAATAATAATAATAATGAATTACCGATTTGTACAACAACATGAATGACTCTCAAGAACATGTTCAGTGGAAGAAGACAGCCACAAGAGAGTAACTCTATTACTCTAAATGCCTTGTGGTCACAGCTGGGCAGCACTCATGACATTCAGGCTATAGTTCTTGACAATCACCTCTAATGGAAAGCTATTTCAATAAAACAGCTTTACCATGTGATCCTATTTCAACAAAATTTTAAGACAAATATAATTTACTTGCTGTGATTTTTTTAAACTGAAATAGTGGTTGCCTGAGGGCAGAAATTGACTGGGCAGAGAAATCAGAAAAATTTCTGGGATGATAAAACTGTGTTTTATTCAAAGGTATTGGGTCTATGAAATGAATACATTTGTCAGAATCACCTGAGAGCACACTTAAAATTTATGATTCCATGATATGTACATTTTACCTCAATTTTTTAAAACGTACTTGTCCTTGGGGGAGAAAGCTAAGTCAGGTAATGCCATCCCTTGATTCAAAGTTTCAAACATCTTTCCATCTTGAGGCCAAAGCATGAATCCTTATACGTTCTGGTTCCCCACTACATCTAATAATCTTCCTAATGCTCACTCTGCAGTACATTGTCATTTTCATAGTCTCTTGAATGTGTGCCTGCTCTTATCACACCCCAAAATCTTTACCCTGTTCTATTTCTCTCCATAGTACTTACCATCATCAGACATAATTCTTTTAAATCTGTTTACCATCTGTATCCCCCCAAAATAAGTACAATATAAGACACTTTATTTTGTTCATGTATAAATCTCCTGGAGAAGGAAATGGCAACCCACTCTAGTGTTCTTGCCTGGGGAATCCCATGGACAGAGGAGCCTGGCAGGCTACAGTCCATGAAATTGCAAGAATCAGACATGACCTAGCAACTAAACCACCACCACAAATCTCCAGTGGTGAGGGTAATGCCTGGCGCATAATAGCTGCTTAACAAATATTTTTGAACAAAAAATATTAAATGAATGAATCATCATTTTTTTCCCATTAAAAACGTTTTCTGCTTCCATTATTATGAAGAAGTTTAAGCTAAATTCCATCATTTAATGGAGCTCTGGCTAGCAAAGCTATGGTTCTTTGGCTAAGGGTTCCAAATTCCCTGGGTTTCTACCAGGGGTGGGGCAATTTGAAATATATTAAAGAGCACTAAGGAGATAAAATGTTAAATGTCCTAAGGGGTGGTCTGGAAAGAAGATGTTTGGAACATATTGGAGTTAATTGCTAGATCCAAGGAGTGACTTTACCTTTTAAAAATGTAAGGCAAATTAGCGTATCTTTAACTCTATGGGAAAGGAACTCACCTTGAATTAAGGTAGTCAGAATTCATCTAATCAATCCTCATGGAAAAAGCTAGGATTAACTTCAAGGACAATTTTCCTTTGTTAATTGTTATGATCTCATCACATTTTCTCCTAATCCAGTCCTAAGAAAAAGCATGCCATGCTCTCAAAGGGAAAGGCTTTTTATACTAAAAGAATGCAGCCTCTACACAGAAAGTCAGAGAAGCAGCAAGTCTTTGGTGAAAACAAAAGTCTTGTACCAAGACAATGACCAACCCCAAAGTGACCACGGTGTCTGCTAAATTCACAAGAAAAGGCTGCAGTGAGGTTATCCAGGTGGAATGAACAGCAACTTGAACCATTATACCTCTGCCCAGATAGGAAGAATTGTCTCTAGCCATCTCAAGCTGAAAAAGAATTCATTGGAAGGATGTTGGCTTGCTCCCATATCAACACGAAGCCTGCAGAACCTGACACAGAAAATGGATGGCAATCAAGGAGAGTTAGACAGCTAAAAACATACTGAAACAATCTGGATAAAATATCTCCAGCTCTCAACACGTGCTGTGGCTTTCATTGTCACCACATACACCTTAAACATTAGCTGACCCCACCTCAAGACTCACAACTCTGCTGTCCCTGCCATCATTAAAAAGCTTCTTACCTGCCACTTGGTCTGTACATCACTCCCTTAGGTTTCAAAGTCCTGGGTGGGATCCTAAATATCATTGACCAAGTCTAGACCACACAGACAAACTGATGTCAGGAGGCAGAGAGAGGAAATAGCTATCCCGCTTTGTTTGCTTAGTAGAAAAGTGGAAAATAGGATTCTGTTACCACACCTATTTGGGGATTCCTCCAAAATAAAAAGAATATTCAGGTTCTGGATACTCAAGTCCATTATAATGTATTCCTTTGTCTGCCTTACATACTCATAAACACTTTCTCCCAAACTCACACTTCCAGAAGTATTTCTACACAATATTGATATCCCGGGGCTTCCCCGGTGGTGCTAGTCAATGCAGGACAGGTAAGAGATGCTGGTTTGATCCCTGGGTCAGGAAAATAGCCTGGAGGAGGACATGGCCACCCACTCCAGTATACTTACCTGGAGAATCCCCATGGAGAGAAGGGTGGGCTTCAGACCATAGGGTTGCAAAGAGTCAGATATACGACTGAAGCAACTTACCACGCAAGTACGCATTGGTAGCCCATCTCGTCCAACCAAAAACATACCCACTCTTTTCACAAACAGAGAAAATAGTAAGTTTTATTTTTTATTCCTTCCAGTTTCAGTCCATATTCTCAATGGCCATTGTCCATTCTTCCTGTTACATTCCCACCTTAAATTTCTAAAATTGAAGATTAATTGTAATTATAACCACCACCAATAACAACACATTCTATATACAACAGACATTTCTATGTATGGACCCTAGCTAGTACTTGCAAGTACTAGCTAGTACAGCTTTTCCATGCAATCACCACCATTCCATGTTCTCTGCTTCAGCTAGCAGAGCAAGGCGAACTAAAGCTGAAATTTCACCTTTAGAAATTTGAGCCCTTGTTTCTGCTTGAGTAAACTGCAGTAATCTTCTACTCATCTTTCCCACTCAAAATAATAGTACGAGAGGTACCCTTGGATTGTGTCCATGGTCCTTCCTTTCCTTCTTTACAATAGTCAGGATCCATCAACCCAGCAAATATCCAACTTCCTTGTCACAATTTTCAATGGCATGAGGATCTTTGAATGCTCAAGTGGTTGTTTCAGCTCTCAGTTTTATAGAATTATTTTAATGTCTCAGTGAAATCAAATTTCCATTAGGGACTAAAATTATTGAACCACCAGAGCCTAGGGACAGAATGCAAAATTTTGGTAGTGGGTTTTTAGATGTGATTGTGTGTGTTTACCCCTATTTCTTTCCCAAGTCTCCTGAATCTCTGAGTTCTAGAACTGGAAGAAAGAAAACCATTTAGTCACCATTAACTCACAGTATATGTTTCACCCTGAATGAGGACTAGCACTCCAGATATGCAAGAAGTTGTCTACCAGCCAACTCAATGACTCAGTGATATCAATGACTCAACTCAAGACTCAATGATATCTGAGTCTTCAATAGATGATTCCATGTTTCTATAAAGTCAATTGCTTCTGAAAATAGGACACATGGTTAGAACAGTGAATCATATGGTCATTAGCCCATTGTCTTATTTTTTTCCCTATAAAATGAGTTGCTCACAGCAATAAACTTGCAATTTTAATTTTTATTGTAGTTCAGTTATATAGAGTCATCTTAAGTGTTATTTCAAGAGATTTAGAAAATAAATGTCAAGAAAATCAATGATTTTATAAAACAAGGATATGTAGAGTAAGGACTTCATTATGACGTTTAAGAGTTTAAACTACACTGATGAAAGTGTTAGCAAAGCAGTGGGGCAATGAAAACAAACCACCATATGACTGTCCCTTCCATGACAGACGTGTCCAAAATAACCAGTTCCCACTGAGTAGTTGACTGCCTCTCCCAGATGTAGCACCATCCTTGTATTCAGGCCTTGTTGCTACTCCTGGCCAATGGGGGACTCAGCTGAGGTACCAGCCATAAGTCACCTCATGGTAGGATGGCTAGCCATTAGTTCATGTCATTAGATCCATTTTTGCAACATAGCTGTTTCATTTATGAGACAATTGATTAAACACCAGGAGAGGACCCTGATGGATAACTTCAGTGAGAGTCATTCTGTCCTCCTGATAATTTAAAAATCTCTCCATAGGGGGCCATTTTGATGAGCCTGCAGATTTAATACAAATATTCTCATATTCTGGGCTCATTCTTAGAAGTGTAACCAGCTTATGCCCTAAACTTCTGTATCACCAATTCTCCAACATTTTTTCTTCTGAGCTTCAGATTGTCTGGCCAAACCATTAGCCAGTGTCTAGGAATTGGATCTAGATCATTGCCTTAGGCAATCATTCTTGGATAATCAGACACACCATTAAAAATCTGCTCTCAGGGGAATTTTTATTCTCCATTATGCTTGAGGACCACCCTTGAGCGGAATTAATGCACTACAGCAATTTACAGGCAAGAAAATTGACTGGTCCATTGCCTTATGCTAGAGAGGAGAGTTTGACTTGCCACAGGGAAAATGCTGCATCTCTGCAAAACTCTACAGTGAGTGGATTGGATTGGGACCTGGGTGGAGTTTGAATCTGGGGTTCTTACGATTGCATTTGAGGGAACCCTGGAGCAGGGCTACGGATGTTGTGGCTCATATACCCGTTGGTTCTGCCCTAAATTCTGGAGTCACTGGAAAACCCCACCAAACTACTCGACACACTTGGGAGGTGTACCCACCAGTCTTCATCCCAGGTCTACACTCCAACACAAACAGAGGCTGTCAAAACACATCCTGCCTCTGTGGTGGGCAGAAATCTGGAGAAATTCAGGGGGAAAAATGCTTTGGAAATGGTTTTATTTCTGAGAACTTTAATTTCCAATCTTCCCCATCCCCTCCCTCCCCCTGACATAACCGCATTTTCTTGGAGTTCAAGATCAGAGGTTGACTACCCTGGTGGCCTTTTAACCCTAATTAACCCAGGAGCCCACATGGTGCCCCCGCCTCATTGAACTGTGTGATGCAGCTTATAAAAAGATGTGGCCTCTAGTCTGTCAAATACTGCACATTCCACAGTTCTTGCTCAGGCCACTTCCTTCCCTATGGAGCTGCTGCCTGACTTTTCCAAAGCTGATATTAATATCACAGACCATTATAATATAGTTATTTTCATGGAAGGCAGGGAGGAAGTCACGTGGCATTAATTGGTCCCACGGGATTCTGAAAGTCTCCGTTTAGCATGTTGTTTTTACTCACATAAGCAGCAATGAAGTGGAAACAGCGAGGAAGTCACTGTGATTGTATTAAATGAGTATTTTTTTCTAAGACTTGTTTGGTTAATGAGTCATTATTCCTTTTTTAATTGTATGAACATATGTAGTAGCTAGGTCAAAGGTACACGTGCATTTTCCTAAATGCACACACACATACTCACTCACACACACATAAATGCACATATCTTGGCCAGTGTCTGTTTCCTTATTTTAACCTCTGTTGTGATGTCAGCTTACTGAAAGGCTGGGACACAGAAAAGCTAACCAAAGTGTGTGAGTTTTGTTAGTTTGAGGGGAAGGAATTCAAAAGCTCCTGAACATACAAATATATGTATATATTTCATCCTCTTTAATTAAGTTACTGAACCAAGAGAATTTCATATTGAAATGTTACTATCACCAGAATCCATTACTTTGTGTTTGTACCATAAAATTTACCTTCAAAAGCCTTAATTTCTTTCTTGGGTTCCTTGAATTTTCAGACCATCACTTAGTAGCTATGTGATCTTTAAAAAGTCACTGAGCCTCTATGAGATCAGTTCCTAGTTTAGACAACAGGGTAATAATTCTGGTCCTACTTACCTCACAGGCCCATTATAAAGGTCAAAAATTGTGATGTATGATAGTATGTGATGAGTTTTTGAAAGGTAAAATTTATGATACAAATACAAATCAATGGATTTTGGTGATATTAACATTTCTGAAAATTAAGGGAACCCAAGAAAGAAGTTGGGCTTCCCTGGTGGCTCAACCAGGGAAGTAATGGTAAAGATGGTAGAGAGTCTGCCTACAATGCAGGAGACTCAGGTTCGATCCTTGGGTCAAGAAGATCCCCTGGAAAAGGAAATGGCTACCCACTCCAGTATTCTTGCCTCGAGAGTTCATGGACAGAGGAGCCTGGTGGGCTACAGCCCATGGGGTTACAAAGAGTTGGGCAGGACTGAGTGACTCACAGGAAAAAAGTTGGGGCTCCAAGGAGACTTCATCATGGCTTAGAGCCTTAGTGAGCTGTACAGTGGACACGGCAGATGTTGGAGAGTCACAGCATCTTGGTTGAGAGGTCACCAAGTTCTGCACACCTTCCTCTCTTCCCCTGGCAACTCACACAACCTGCTGACTCTGCTCTCAGGACTGTCTCTACTAACTGCTGTGATGAAATCCTATTTTTCAGTCAACAAGTCATATGAGGCAAGCAAATGATGAAAACTCCTCTTGAAATATTTTCTGTTGGAAGGTGCTTCTATTAGCATAATTTGTGGGTTTCTTGGACATAAGAAAAATTCTTTTGACAAAGGCATTTATCATGTATCCTTCAACATGGCAGAAGTCGTGATCACAAACTCTACTTCTCTTGAAGATTCTGAAATAAGAAAAATAAGATTCTAATAAGAAAAATATTATGTTTCTCAGTCAAGGAGAGCTTAAGTGTGGTTCACCCTGAAGGCTGGGTATTAATAGGAATAAAGGTTCCTAATTCTTTTTACCATACTAATAAAATGTCATTCTCATGGTCAATAGGTCCATCAGCCAGGTAGGAAACAAGTGTGCATTTACTTCATTTAGCTGTGTCAAGGTTTTGAAATAACTGTTCATTAATAAGAGCCAGTTTACTTCATATAAGAACAACTCACAAATAGATGAAAACTGACCACAGACATGGTACCCCTTGGGCCTCTGTCAGTCAGTCTTTACTCAAATGCTCACAAGCATTCCCACCAGAAGACAGGGCAGAGGATCCATGACTCCATGACTCCACTTATGTCATCACCATTACTGGAAGCATGACTGAAAGGGCTGCTCCTCCACGTGGTTTTTAACTACCTCACCTTCACAGAGGAGAGCACATCACCGTACTGAGGTTTCAGAGCCCACAGAGGTTCTGCCCTCTAGAAAGGAAGCCCAGAATGTCCAGTGGGCCTGCTTGAGATGAGGCTGTACACAGGCAATGGGAAATGAAGGACAGCTTTCTAACCCAGCTTGTGAATGAACTAAGGCCATTGATTTTCTTCCTCTTTGTCCTCCTTCCTTATCATCAAATCATTCACAAATGAGGCCAGGGACTTCCCTTGTGATCCAGTGGCTAAGACTCCATGCTCCCAAGGCAGGGGCCCCGGGTTCAATCCCTGGTCAGGGAACTAGATGCCACACACCACAACTAAAGACCCAGTGAAGCCAAATAAAAAAATAAATATTTTTAAAAAGCTCCATGAGGCCAGTTGAAGGACTAAGTGAAAAATAAACTCATATAGTTTATATGGTTTCTTCTGAGTCATTCTAGTTGAAGTGGGCTGAGAGGAGAATGTTGAATCTATTGATTGGCAAGCCTGAGGATGGGTGTCATGGGTGGATTTTGATTGCCCACACCACCCGTATCCAAACCAAAAGGAGAGTCACAAGAGCAGAGCATGAGGAGCTACAGAGGCAGACTGGAAATATTTTTCACTTCCTCACATATTACAGATGTAGAAACTGAGCTTAGAAAGCATAAGAGATTTGACAATGTCACAGAACTTGCTGTGAATGCTAGAATAAAGCCCCGAAGTCATTACATATTTGAAAACTAGCAGTTGATTATATAGAACACATGTATGCCTTTATTGAATATATGTGTTCAATATACCTTATTTATGGAATATATATATTTAAGAAAATTTTATCTTTGGCTCAGCTCTTTAATAATGGTTGTTTTCCATCATAGAACTGCAAGGATGATTTTTGTAAGTGATCTGTTAAAAACATTTTGCTTCAGGAGCACACGATTCATTGGGCAATCATAACATATGCTGTGAGGTGACACGCCTTTTGTTTTACAGAAGAGTGAGATACATCTGATCATGAAAGCATGAACATGCCTTTGAACGATTAGTCAACCAGCTCCTGTTTCTGCAGAGCGATCTTAAGGGCCTATACAAAGTGAAGCCAGTGTTCCTCTTGGGAAGTAAAAAAGGAGAGGGAGGGAGGAGAGAAAGAACAATGAATCTCCCCATCCACGCATTTTCCTGTGACTATGCAAACTCTCTTCTCTTATATCCGGAAGGTCTGATTTTAAATCTTGCAAATCTTGAAAAAAGGAAAGTTCTCTATTGACACTGGAGAGGCAATAGGGCTTGGCATTGGAAGAGATGAAATTCTAGTTACTCTTGGGACAGCTTTAATTTCAATTTATAATAAAACTCGAATTCAAGGCTGTACTACAGACAGTCAGTAGAAAACTCAATTTAAGAACAGAAAAGCCTCTGGGGAACACAGTAGGCACAGGAAGTAATTGTTGGATTGGAAAAGGCAGGAAGAATATAAGATGAGGGAAAAAAAATAACAACCTCCAGCAAATAAACCATGTTCTCCCCAACCCTTGGAAAAAATCAAGAAATGCATATTAACTGTACTGTGGATTGAAGAAAAGCCACATAAACAATCGATAATGACAGCTTGCCCTATAGATTCACCAGAAGTAACCACTGGAGAAAATGACAAGACCAGCCTAATTCCAGAGGATACTGAAGGAAGAAACATACCTTACATTTTCTCTTACAGACACAGAAAAATAGGTTCTGGCAACACTGAGTTGTCTCAGAAAGTTTACTGGCCAGACCTGCTCCTCTCATTTAAATTTTGATATGTTTGACACACAGTACTTTCTGGTAATTAAACCTCTTAACATAACTTTGTGGGAAGAGTACTTGTCTGGTATTTCAGACATTCCTAAGATTCAAAGCAAGATGATTCTACAACCCTGCAAATTTCCAAGAAACTAGTTACCTGGGAGAATTCGCCAACTGCTTGCCTGAGGAAACTGCCTCAGGCTTTCAAGGCAGGTGAGAAAATTCTGAATGGCCTTCTGTTGGTGGTGATTTTTCCTTCCTTCTCCTCAGCCTCATTGGCTCTTTGGCAAGTTCTGGAAGGTGGAGGGGGCATTAAGGGACGTCAAAGAGAGTGTGAAGATAGGGGGGCCAGGACAGAAGAGAGAAGAAGACAGTTTGCTCAGGGCCAGAGAAAGGGGTCAGGGGGAGGCGAGCTCAGAGGCTCCCAAGAAGCTCCTTTCCCTCATTCAACCAGTTTATCACATACAGGAAAAGTGTTTGGAAGAAAGAACAAATAATGGTTCCAGTTTCCTCCAGTCTTAATATAGAAGGCCCCCAAAGGTCCAAAACAATTTTAGAAAGAGAGCTGCAGGGTGGGGAGGAAAGAGTATTGTGCACCTCTGAGGAAATGAACGGGAGGACAAACAATATTGTTTTAACACGACTGCTATGGTCTCGGGCTCTCAGCGCTGATCCACCTCATCCTTCTGACCCTGAGACATGTATTGTTAACTTTTCTAAAGAAAAAAAAAACCACTTTGGACAGAACACCCTGAGTTATTCTATTTCACAACAAACTATTTAAGGAGGCTAAGCTATTAGGACTTTGACGCATTTGTGTCTCGTCGAGGAATGAATAGATGAAATCAAAAGCCACATTTCCCTTCTCACTGAGGCTATATATAGTTACAGGGATTGAAGAAAGACAATCTGATTTGACTTTATAGAAAAGGAATTTTGTAAATGCTCAGAAAAACAAATATCATTCTGGAAAAGTCATCAGAAATCAATAGAAAAAAAATTCAAAAATAGTTTTCCTTTCATTTATTGTTCACTCATCTTCCCCTTCCTTATATGATGCTGAGGATGACCCACATCTTATATAAAATGGGGCTTTATCACACGTGCATGATATGCTTATTAATTCTAGAACCAAAAACTCCAGCCTTTCTTCTGTTGGATAGAGGGCTGCCAAAGAGTATGGATCACTATAGTCAGCATTTGAACACTGACCATGTTTAGGAATAATATACTCTATGATTTTTAACCACCAATATGGTAGAATTGGGCTTCCCTGGTGGCTCAGCAGTAAAGAACCTGCCTGCGAGGCAGGAAAGATGGGAGGGGCAGTGGGTTCAATTCCTGGGTTGGGAAGATTCCCTGGAGAAGGAAACAACAATCCATTCCAGTAAAGCAAACATCCCCCCTGCACTTAGTGCTTGCCATTTACCTTTCCCAGGTTTCTAAGGGCCACCTCAATAGCAGCTTTTTCTCTAATACTTTGAGGTCTCTCCTAGGATAATAACTGCTGCTGCTGCATCACTTCAGTTGTATCCAACTCTGTGTGACACTATGGACTGTAGCTCGCCAGGCGCTTCTGTCCATGGGATTCTCTAGGCGAGAGTACTGAGCCACCAGGAAAGTCCAGGATAACTATGTCCTATTGAAGAGTCCCCAGATCAATAAATAGTTGCTTGCTTATGCTTAGCATTTTGGCCCCCTTGATCAAGAACCCTAGGAATCAATCCTAAAAATACCTTCCTGGCTCAGGTCTGAACATGATGACTGTTTCTTGCAACTCTTGACACCTAACATAGGTGTCTTGCCTATGTTAGCTTCAGTGCATTCCAAGGTAGGTTTTCCTGGGATTTCTTGCTATCATTATCCTCGCAGTCAGGAAAGGATATCGGGTAGCTCCTGAAGACAAAACCTCTTGCCTTGTGGGGCAGCACCTTCCCTTCTTCTGCAGCCATTTCCCACAGAACAGTGCTAGCTAGCTGTTACTAGGAAGGTAGGCAAACTCTGGATGTACCCTGATAGCTCAGTTGGTAAAGAATCCACCTGCAATGCAGGAAACCCCAATTCAATTCCTGCGTCAGGAAGATCCCCTGGAGAAGGAATAGGCTACACACTCCAGTATTCTTGGACTTCCCTTGTAGCTCAGCTGGTAAAGAATCTGCCTGCGATGCAGGATACCTAGGTTGGGAAGATCCCCTGGAGAAGGGAAAGGCTACTCACTCCAGTATTCTGGCCTGGAGAATTCCATGGACTGTATAGTCCATGGGGTAGCAAAGAGTCAGACACGACTAAGCGACTTTCACTTTCTAGTATTCTTTCCTGGAAAATCCCATGGACAGTCCATGAGGTTGTGAAAGAGCTGGACACGACTTTGCAACTAAACAGCAACAATAATGGTAGAAATATGTATTAGTTATCAATAGCTATGTAACAAATTACCCCAATAGTTAGCAATTCGGATATCTCATAATTTCTATGGCTCAGGGACATGCATGTGGCTTAGCTGGGTGCATTCTGGTGCAGAGTCTCTAACAAAGCTGCAACAAAGGTGTCAGCTGGGGCTGCAGTCATCTCAAAGTTTGACTGGGTGGATCCACTTCTAATCTTACTTATGCAGCTTTGGCAGGTTTCAGGTACTTCCTGACTGTTGGTCAGTGTCATCAATTCTTTCCCATTTGGATTTCTCCATGGGGCAATACGCAATATGGCAGCATACTTCCTCCAGCATGAAGCTTACAAGAGAGTTCAAGAGAGGACACCAACGTGGAAGCCCATCCTTCTACAACCTAATCCCATGGCTCCTGCCATATTCTACTCATTAGAAGCGAGTCAGCAAGTTCAGTCCACTGAAAGGGAGAGAATTGCATGAAAGCCTCAATACCAGGAGGCAGGGATAATCCAGGGTCATCTTAGAGGTTGCCCACCACAGGTCCATCTAGTCAAGACTATGGTTTTTGGTCATGTATGGATGTGAGAGTTGGACTGTGAAGAAGGCTGAGTGCCAAAGAATTCATGCTTTTGAACTGTTGTGTTGGAGAAGACTCTTGAGAGTCCCTTGGACTGCAAGGAGATCCAACCACTCCATTCTGAAGGAGACCAGCCCTGGGTGTTCTTTGGAAAGAATGATGCTAAAGCTGAAACTCCAGTCCTTTGGCCACCTCATGTGAAGAGTTGACTCATTGGAAAAGACTCTGATGCTGGGAGGGACTGGGGACAGGAGGAGAAGGGGACGACAGAGGATGAGATGGCTGGATGGCATCACTGACTCGATGGACCTGAGTCTGAGTGAACTCCGGGAGTTGGTGATGGACAGGGAGGCCTGGCGTGCTGTGATTCATGGGGTCGCAAAGAGTCGGACACGACTGAGAGACTGAACTGAACCGCACAGTCCATGACACACAACAGCAGCCTAAAACACTGAAGCTTCACAAAATTAATATATCCAACTGGGTAATGTCTCTTAACAGAAAAACAAAATACCAGCTGAGCTGAATTTAGAGTGATTTATAGACAGGTAACTTGTAAAGACCATAATCTGAATGATCTGCCAAATATTGGAAACAAAGTATGACAAATTCCCTGTTATCATCACTATCAAATTAAAAGACTAAAGAGAACGAGTGCATTCACTCTGATGCATTGGTCATGCTACATTGGTTATGGTTACACTTCAGTCATTTGGTGAATGTAGCAACTTGACATATGAACTGCCTTTGAGGGGAATTTGGTTTAGAAGCCTCAAGACTTCATCTCAGGACAATTTATCACTGAATCTACACAGTATAAACATAACCAATCCTACCTCGAGTTTGTGTGTGTGTGTTTGTGTGTGTGTGTGTGTGCACGCACACACATATGTGTGTGTAAAAGGCAAAAAGGTTAACCATGTTCTGTATATAAGGCTGAAGATCTTTTCAACATATTGCAGCCAAAGGTTCTACACTATGATAAAAGCTTATCAACCACAATTCAGAAATTGTGGATCTTGGCCATGTTTTCCTGGATTAGTGGGGATTGTAAAAACCAAATGAAATTTAGAAGTAGCTAAAATCTTAGTTTTAAAAACGAAAGAAAAATAAACAACTGTGGAGAACTTAAGCCTATCAGAATCTAATAGATTCCTAATCTTATTAAGGAAATTTACTCTGTCTGATTAGATTTTTGTACAAAGATATCCCATATCCATAAATGAAGTGTAACATGTCTGGGGCTCATTGTGTTATCTTTGAGAAACTCAAGTGTACAAGATCATCCAGTAAGTGACAGTGTGGCTATCTGTTCTAACTACCAACCATCACTCCACTCAAACTTTTACATTTTCCTTAACCAGGAGATTGCTGCCTCTACTTCTAAAAATGTAACATGATTACAACCCTGCGAAGGTTTTTGTTCTCTAGTATTTGGAATCCTTAAAATTGTGTGAAATTGCACAGTTATGAAAATTGTTGGGAATATAAAAGCGTTTGGCTCTTTTCCCTTGATCCAGAAGGTACTTTGTGTTCTTTGGATCCCAGACAACTTTTTGGGCAGTTCCAGATAAGGTATCCAATAACTTCACTCTGTGTCCCCGTTTTTCTTGCCCTCATTCCAGAAAAAGTTGGAGAGCTGCCTCCCAAATAATTTTATTGTGAGGAAAGTTATTATGAAAATGTACTCCACTGGTTTTCACTGACCTCCAAAACACACTCCCTAATTAAGTGCAATGGGAAACTGACTTGGAGCAGGTTGTCTCTGATTTTGGACTTGGGAGAAGTATTAAAGTTTATGAACTCGATATGCAAGCTCCATCTGCCAAACGAGGAATTTCTTATTTCATTTGGTAACTGCACTAAGATTATATAATGCTCCTCAGAAAGCTCTAAATGCTGAAGATGCGTAAACCATCTGTCTGTGTTGAAAAGTCTAAAAATCTACTGCCCCCTCAGTGTGTCTCTGGGCATAACTAATTATTTATCCAGAGAAATTTCATCAGTGAGTTTTTGAGGTTTTATTTTTAACATTGAATTTCTACATAACCGTAAAATTTTACAGCACTAAAGAGGCAATGATTATATTCATGCTCTCACATCCTTTTGTAGGAAGTTAGGGTTATTCAGATTTAATGTTTAAAGAAATCTGAAGCCCTGGCAGAGAGAAGTGAAAGGGAGTAGGGAGGAAGGCAAATTGACTTTCAGCTCTTCCATAGCCTCTTGCCCCTACCCTCAGCCAGCAGGGGGCAGAGGCCCAGAGGAAGTGAAGCTTGCTTTCTTCTCTGTGACTATCTATAAATGAGGAGAGAGCGTGAAAGTTGCCTGAGGTTGCTCTACTCTCCAGAGCTTCCTGCTGGCAGGGGTAAGCGTCAGGTGTAGTTCTGAATTCCAGTTCCCTCACGTACTAGCTTAAGCTATAACAAATATTTATGATAATAATAGTAACTAACATTTTGAGACCATATTCTGAGCCAGGCACTGGATTAAAGTACTTTTACATGCATTATCTTATCCCCTCCTTCGGCAACGTAGGATGAGTAGGTTTTATTATCTATTTGTCTTTGAAAATGAGAAAACTGAGGCTTAAGACGTTAAATAATTTACGATTACGTAGTTCAGGTTATGGCAACTATGAACAAGAACTGGAATATTCATCTTGAATCGAGACATCAGTTCCCAACTTGATTCAGTTTGTTTTTGTGTACTTTTTTTTTTTCATGTTCTCAATTCTTTAACTTGACAAAGCAGATGCAACTATGTTCAGTTATTTTATTACTCAAAGTGTAATCCATGGAATACAGAATTATCAGGTGCATTTTTCAATGTTTAATGAACTCTAATTTCAATCAGAGTAATTCAAGAAAAAGACAAGTTTCCCCCAGCTTACCAAATTGGTTAGCAACAGTGATATTTCTGAGTAGTATTTTTCCCTTCGATGTTATGCAGTCTCCTCTTCTTTGACTAGTGTAGCCCATGTTGGATCTGTACCACGGGTTGTTCTGAGCCTCTATAGTTGTAGTTGTTCTGGCAACAGTGCAGGATATAGTTAACAGCCCAGGGTTTATCATTAGACCACAGGGGTCCTCCCCTCGGCTCTGCTCTTCCCTTTCTGAGCCCCAGAACCCTCATCTGTGAAATGAATGTATTCATCATTCAGGACTCATTCACTTGTCGAGGGTTAAACAAGCGAAGTCAGGTAAAATATTTAGCCTGGCTCTGGCACATAGGAAGTACTCGGTGGCTATGATTATTCTGACACAATGTCAAACTCAGAAAACAAGCATCAAATTCCAACAAATGTCCAGATGTTTTGGTTCTGGGTGCCAAAAGTCCAGATGTTTGGGGAACCTCAGATAATTAATTGTTGTGAGTGTTCACCAGTATAGTTGGCACAATATGACCACAGATTACATTTGAGGGCAGATGGGGGTTAATGTTCTCGCCAGTCAAGCACAGTCGCCCTTTGTTAGGAACTAAAAATACAGAGATATAAAGGCTTCCCCTTTCCATGTCTGCCGAAAAGATTACCGCCAAAAAGCAACTGTGGTGTTTTAAGGCACTTAAATTCCTTTTAAAATATTAAATGGGGGGGAGAAAAAGCATTTATTTCCTACACTTGCTTTTCAACTTTCAAACATATTATAAATATCTAAATATAATCCAGTGTAATTTTCTTCATTCTCATCTTAAACAACCCCACTTTGAAAATAAAGATCCAAGATTTACTAAAATCCCTTAGTCAGGGTTTTGTTACTGTTTGTACACGTACTTACTATTTTAAATAGTTGGCTCCTCAAAAATAAGTAACTTGTATGAACCATAAATTCCTTTCAGTAGAAAGTTCCTTCTTAAAACTCTGCCCAAGTAATGATATCTGACATACAAAATCAGAGCTCTTACACATTAAATGCTTTAGAAGGTAGTTGTTTGTATGATAGAAGAATTGGCCAAAGGGCATAATTATATACCTATTTTTCCTAACAACTGTAAAAATATAACATTATTTCACACACTTGTTTTCTCAAACAAGTTTTCTCAAACTTTTCTGTTTTATTAGCCCGATTTTTATTTTTCTCACTTTATTTATTCTACAATTTCATAATTTTCAGAACACACATAACCTCATAAATCTTTTTCATGCCCAAATGAGAAAAACTTTATTCTATTTTATAATGTCTTAGAGTATGAGAAAAATAAAATGTAGGATTTTCCTAAAATCTATCTCAAACCCTAGATGATGTAGCTAATCAGTCAAATGGAAGTGGGTGGATAGCTTTGAAAGTAAAATTTTAAAATATTGTTTTCTATAAAAATTATAAATTACCCAGTTCCTATGAGTTTGGTCCTTCTAAAGTTAGAATCTACTCTTGTTTCTGCTTTTTAAATTTCTGAAAAGGATACTCTAGACAAATCAGCAGAAAAACCACTGCACTGACCCCAGACTCAAGTGATGAGCTGGACAGGATTCTAGAATGAAAAGAGCATCACTGTAGATCGCAGATAATCAGCCCTTAGTAAGTGGGCATAACCCAGGCGCCAAAGAGGCAACCTCAGATATTGCTCACAATCTATTATCGAAGAAGACCCAGTTTATCTTCTGTGGTCGTGGGTCAATCTGGAAGAAGAACCAACAGGGCGAAGTGGCAAGTTACTGCAGTTTTCATCCTAGAGGATATTATGAGGGAATGCCTTTAACCTTCTTATGCCCTTAGCTTAGAATACTCTGTGGGAGTATTTGTGAACTTGATGAATCAATTAGTCAACTCTATGGCTAACACATAGTACATAGTAGGTATTGAATTAAAAGTCTGATGAATTAACAAATTCAGTCCAGCCCTGTTATTTTTCCTCTCGATGACAAATCGTTTACTGAGTCATATAGCTGCCTCCAGGCTTTGGGTCTCAGACTTGCAAATTCTCTCTCACTTCTCTTTCTCTTCTGTTAGAGGCTGACGAACAGGGCAGAGGGAGTAGAGAGTGAACCTAGACCAAAAGGAATGCGTGCCAGCTCGCTGGGGTGGGAGCCCTGGAGTCCCCTCTCTGCCTCTTCTCCGGTGGCTTCATCCCATGATGACGTGAACCTCCTCCTCCCAAAGGATCCTAGAAACATGAGTGTCACTTCTAAAATGCTGGCATCCAAACCATCCAAAATGACTTACAAAGAGTTATGACAAAAATCATGTTGTATTTAAAGATAATTTATCAAAATCTGAGTAATTCCATTATATAAGGCAGCATAATAACCATCCTTAGTCCAGTTTCATATAAAGAGAAATGCAACGCATTTCTTGAGAGACTAATAATCATAATTATTTCATTGCAATTGGGCTGCCTGTCACAGTAGGAAGTGACAATATTGAAAATTTCCCCATTTTCCCAATTTTCCAGAAATTCTGTCTAGGAAGATCTTTTAAACACACACACACACATACACACGAGTAATCAAATGGCAAAACAATTAACTGGTCTTATTTTTAATATAACAGTTTCCACCACTTCTTTGGTAGAAAATATGTGCTAGAGACTTAATAAGCATTCTCTCTAATCTCTGCATAAGCCCCAGGCCAGGATCTTGAATTATTATTGAATCATTATTCATGTTTTTAAAAGTCAGGAAGAGACACTTGCCCACCACAGAAGGTTAATGCAGCAAACGTATCTCCAGCTCCTTTAAACTCTCCAGGCTACATAAAGAAGGAAGAGAGGTTGCTGGTTTGTGCACATAATCCATTTTCTCCCTGATAATCTCTCTTATTCTCTCAGCCAAATTCAAACAGGATCAGAGTTAGGAGATTCAGCAAGGGGTCCTAGTTCTGTGGTCTTGAGCGAGTCCTTCAACTATCTTGGGCGTCAGCCTCTGCACACATGTAAACAAAAGGTTTAGATCATAACATAACCACTAACAGGGTCTCTTCACATCCTTGTGCTATTTCTTGATTTTGTTAAAGGCAAATTCCTGGAAGTGATGCTTGGCTTTGAAACCCCATTCCCTGAGACTTTAGGTTAAATCCAAATCTATCCCCAGAATCAGCTTCTAAATGAATTTGGTCATCCCTAAGATCCAGGATTGATGGTTTTGCAAATCATAAAAACCATCTTCCGTAACTGAATCATCTTTCCCGGGAAACTGCAAATACATAGGATTATCCCTTTGCTATTTCCTTGTCACTCTGCCAGGCAAGTGTATCCTATATAACCCAACTTCCAGGTCAAACTCACACAGTCTCAGGCCTCTTCCCTTATCTGGTAGGAATGGAAGATGATAAAAATGCTGCTGAATAATGTGAAGAAAAAGGAGTACATGTCCTAGTCCTTCCCTCTAGAAATCTCCTGATGGGAGGAGGAGGAGGAAGCAGGGAGGACGGCATGTGTGGAACAGAGGGCTGGGCTGCAGGCAGGCAAAACCATACAAAGTGTAGACAAAAACATGTTCATTCCCAGGGTGGCAGTCCTCTTGACAGACTTGCCAGGTTTGGCCACAGCCATTTTCCAGACCCACAAGTTTGTTCATTACTCATTTGCTGGCAATACTTCACCTGATTTGAACTCATCTGGTAGTGAAGCCTGACCTGAACTGATGTGAGACTATTTATAGTCTTTATTTGTGTGACCTGGTGAGAATACTAAATGGTTTCACTACAGAAATATCCATGTATTTGACTGCAGTTGTTGCGTCAAAACCTATTGAGGATTTTGACACAATAGACAATACATGCATCATAGAGCTTTCTAAACCTCCCAAATTCTGAATCCTGAAGTTCATCTGCCCCCTCAAATATTGTATAAGAGTCAGTGAGACTTTAACACCCCAGCCACCACCTGGAGTAGTGCTGATAGACTCCCAACCCTTCACACTTCAAAGCTGTGATCTGGAACGTGATGTCTTTCAGTGTTAGGATGTAAGGGACGAGAACTAGAGATGCGACCGGGAACAAAGAGTGAAGGCTCAAAACTAGTGTCCATTATTGGTCTCATCCTTTCCGTGCACCAAATCAGAACAGAAAACCAATTTTAAATCAGAACATATCTGCCAACCTTCTCTCAACAACCAAGACCCACCATTTTATTTCCCCACAAGCATCATTTTCTTTTCTTTTTACCAGTGGATAAAAGTTCAGAAGATCTTTTTGTGAACAGAAGTTAAGGCCGTTGTTCCCTTCATTCTAATAATGAAATTATAATAATTCTGTATGTACCACCAGACTCTGTTCTAAGTATTATTTGTATATTACTTACTGCATTTAAATCTCGTAACAGTCATATGAAGTAGGTTGTACAGACTGAGGAAATTAAGTCACAATGAAATTAAGTAAATGCTCAAAGTTACCCAGAACTAGATTTGAACCCAGATAGTCTCACGTACTTAAGCACATGCTGCCTCTAGGCATAGTTTCTTCCTTGCTTTCTTAGCAAAGAATACAGATAACCTCTACAATAGTTGCTTCCTTGTTTTCTTAGCAAAGAGTACAAGTTACCTCTACAATAATACTCTGGTAAATATTGGGCTGGCTAAAAACTTCATTCCCTAAGAACAGAAAAACTGAAACAAGCTTTTTGGCCAACCCAATATTTAATAAACGTTTCTCTGAAAATAAAAATATATGCATACGTATATGTATACACACATAAATTCATTATAAATTTTACTGCTGTAAAATTATTATAGGATGTAATTTGCAAATAGGAATAAAATATCCAATATTCTTAACTGTAATTTCCATATAGCCAAATGAATTTCACAGAATGCCTTCATCAGTTTTTGCTAAATTTTTTTTCCATAGCCAACCTATGGCTTCAATTAACCAACCAGTGTACTTTGCACATGAATGTTGGTTGATACTTTGCTTTACATTATTAACAAATGATTAAGGATCACAAAAAGTGAAACAATTAAGACTTAGAACTTCACTCATTTGTCAATTACTTGGGTGACTTTGCTGAACTGGAATAGTTTTCAAACCTTGGAATTGTTATTGCAACAGGCTTTTTCTATTCATAATGTAAAAGCTAAAGACACTGTACACATTTTAATATAAACATATTAATGTGAATTATTAACATTTTATCCATCACTTTCCTAAGACAAGACTGTCAAGAAAACAATGAATCAAACCCTCATTTGCATTATTTATTTCTGCATTGTAAATACTCAAGTTTCCATCATGACATCATTGAATGTGGAGAAGAAAAGAAATACACAATAGTACCCCATCATGCAATATTTCCACCATAAAGTTACGAGAGACATAAATAATCTCCAGGGTTTACATAATAGTGAAATGTGGTAAAATAATTAGGAAGTAAAGAGTTTTGAGTATTTATTAGTTTGCTTTACATATAATCTATTCCACCATAAGCTTTTATAATTTAAGTTTTAATAATGGCTTTATATAACAACTAGCTCACAGAACTCCTAAAAATTCAACAATAGGCTCTCATGAGATGCTCTGCTCTGGCTTCGGCACCCATCTGCCTCCAGCCACTGGCCATTTGGCTGGAATTTATCCAGTAGGTATTCCCAGAAGCCACTAGACTCACGGCTGCCTTTACCACGAACTACTTCTCAAATAACTATTTTCCCCTTTTTCTGATGCCAAGAGCCTTCCTGGGCTGTTGTGGGTTTTTGTTTTTTTTTTTTTTTCTTTATTCATTAGTAAGGCCTTTCTTAGAGACTGTTCTAACTTTTTTAGCATTTGAAATCTTATTACTTAAAAGAGTCTTCGGAGATCAATAGAGGTTTCCCAATAATCCTCTTTGCTAAGACACCTGGCCTACATATATCCACGTTCAGTATTTTAAAATGCATAAATGGACTACACAATCAACTGTTTCATTTAAATCTGCTCCTTGCTGGCAGGGGCTATTCGCTGTTGAAGGAGGTTACTTGGAATATAATCTGGGCAGAGCTTCTTTCTTGCAATAACTTTAAAAGCCCTGACATCCTTAGTGAGGCCCCTCTACCACCCACATCAGAGCTGTAAGATGTCATAGAGTCAACTTCCTTCCTAATTCAGCATCCCCTGACACATTCACCCTTGACTTCGTCACCTCATAAATGTGTCACATCCAGCACCACCTTCCTTCTTAAGAAAATGTTCTGCCCACCCCGAAGATGTGACTGCATCTGAGAAACACTGAGCCCCAGCCAAGATTATGGAGTTAATTTACTCAACCAACTTATATTAAGTGGCTCCAGTACCCCAGACCCTGTGATAGACCCAGGAATAAAAAGGGAAAATCCCCATCTTCAAGAGTTTACAGACTCAAGCAGTGGTTCTCAATTCATCAGGCACACTTCAAGCTTTAAAACCCACCAAGGTCCAGGCTCCACTCCCAACTAACTGAATCACAATTCCTGAGGGTGGGACATAGGCAACAGAACTGTTTCAAGTCTCCTTATGTGGTTTTAATGTTGAGGCCAGAATTAAAGGTGGCGCTAGTTAGTTAAGAACCCACTTGCCAATGTAGGAGACAGAGATACGGGTTTGATCCCTGGGTTGGGAAGATTTCCTGGAGGAGGGCATAGCAACCCACTCCAGTACTTTTGCCTGGAGAATCCCATGAACAGAGGAGCCTAGCGGGCTCCAGTCCACAGGATCACACAGAGTCAGATGCGACTGAAGCTACTTAGCACCTACACACATAAAGAACAATAGTTACTAGCTTTCTCTCTTTGCATAAGCAGCCATGTTGTTCTGAATCCTGAAAGCACCAGAAAACACGGAAAAATCTCACTGCTCATTGTGGACCAAGAACCCGTGCCATTGGCATCACCCAGGAGCTTGTGAGAAATGCAGAATCTCGGGCCCCATCTCAGAGCTATTGAATGAGAATCTGAATTTTAACAAAATCTCTAGGTAATTCAAGTGCACGTTAATTTTGGAAAATACTAAACTGACTCAAAAATCCTGTTTCTGAGACATTACCAGTCCACAAGGAAAAATACATGTAAACAGAGATAATTACAAAACACTGTAATAAGTTCCAGGCTGAAAGGTATCCAACTCACTTCAGGAGGACCAGCCTCCAGGAAGATGGATGGAGCCAGTGATACTAAACAAAGCTGTATATGAAGAACATAGATTAATCAGGAAGAACAGATAGCTGCAAATAGCCCTGTGTTGCCAATACATAAGACATAAGAAACAAGTTATGTGTTCATAATTTCTTGGACACAAGAAGTGGGAGAGAGGCTGAATGAGCTTGCCCAGATCCTAAGGTAGCCCTTTGTCAACCTCTAGAGTCAAACCTTAGTCATCCTCTGAAAGAGAATACAATACACTTCCAGGCTAGTGATCTCCAACTTGTCAAGGAAACATTTGCTTACAAAGTGCCTTGAAAGTAAAAAAGAAAAAATTGGGTTTGTTTTTTTTTTAAGTAGTGGAATACACACACTGCTGCTGCTGCTAAGTCGCTTCAGTCGTGTCCAACTCTGTGCGACCCCGTAGACGGCAGCCCACCAGGCTCCCCCATCCCTGGTATTCTTCAGGCAAGAACACTGGAGCGGGTTGCCATTTCCTTCTCCAGTGCATGAAAGTGAAAAGTGAAAGTGAAGTCGCTCAGTCGTGTCCGACTCTTAGCGACCCCATGGACTGAAGCCTACCAGGCTCCTCCATCCATGGAATTTTCCAGGCAAGAGTACTGGAGTGGGGTGCCATTGCCTTCTCCGATACACACACTACTGTGTAGACTTTCCCTTCTCCAGGGGATCTTCCCAACCCAGGGACTGAACCCAAGTCTCCCTCATTGCAGGCAGATTCTTTACCAGCTGAGCCACAACGGAAGCCCCTATTTTATGTATAGTAGTGTGTGTATCTGTATATAAAATAGGGGCTTCCGTTGTGGCTCAGCTGATAAAGAATCTGCCTGCAATGAGGGAGACTTGAGTTCAATCCCTGGGTTGGGAAGATCCCCTAGAGAAGGGAAAGTCTACCCACTCCAGTATTCTGGCCTGGAGAATTCCATGGACTGTATAGTCCATGGGGTTGCAAAGAGTCGGACACGACTGAGCAACGTTCACTTTCACATTCATAATATGAAATAGATAACTAATAAGAATATACTGTATAGCACAGGAAACTCTACTCAATACTCTATAGTAACCCATATGGGAAAGGTATCTAAGAAAGAATAGATATATTTATATGTACAACTGATTCACTTTGCTGTAAAACATTGTGAATCAACTATATTCCAGTAAAAATTAATTAAAAAATAATAGAGTAGTGAAAAAATGAAATGGGCCTGGTGTACCAGTGATGCTACCCAAATATTTCCTTATGCTACCTGTATTAGTCAGCTATGGCTGCTTTAACAAGATACCACAGACTTGGTGGCTTAAACAAAAGACTTTTCTATTTTCTGGTGGCTCTGGAGGCTGAAAGTAATTTCAAGGTGTCAACAGGATTGGTTTCTCATGACAGTTCTCCCTGGCTTGAAGATAACTCTTCTCACTGTGTTCTCAAGTGGCCTTTCCTCTGTGTGGAGGGAGGAGGAACTCTCTCATGGCTCTTCTTTTAAGAACCAATCCTATTAGATGAGGCTCTCTTAATTTCCATCCCCCAGATTTCTGCCTGTCTAAATTAGAAAACTCAAGTAGTTTTCTGAGAGTGTAACACACCTCTTTCTCTTGTTCATACTTTGTTCCTCACCATTAGGGTTCTGCTGGGACTGGAGTCAAGTTATAGATCTAGAAGCAAAGAGGGGTTGTGGGATGGGTCTTGAGGAAAATCGGCATTATCTTGTAAGGCAGTTGCCTCAGAGAATTACAATTTCCTCAGGCAATTAAAGGTTAATCCCCTGAGACCCTCAGATATGGGTGGAAAGTCTCCTTCTAATGGCAAAGAAGACTCATTAGAATTGAAGGGCTCAATGTCTCCAGGTCCATCAAGGTCTTCCTACACGTTCCCATCCCAACTACCAGAACCCCATTCCTTCCCAAACCTTGTCCTCACTCTATAGGAGATACTCCACAGGGCTGGGGATTCAGTCTGCATTGGAATCTAGCCTTTAGCAGGAGAGTTCTGGCTTTGCTCTTAATATTCTCAGTCCAGTGGCTCCAGGAGATGAGTCTCCATCAAAGCAGATGTAGAAGCTTTCAGCTCACTTATGTGGCCCTTGAGCTGGGACTGGGAATCCCTGAGGTCATCCCATTTTTTCCTTTCCTCAACATTGTCCAGCAACATAAGGAGCAGTCAACCAACCTCACTGTACTCATTAGTTTGACAGACGCATGTGAAAGTATTGTATACATGGTCACCCAGATTCTTGCTTTTTATACTTGTTTGATCAGAAGTGTCAATGGTGACATTTTTTCCTTTCTCTATTGCTAGATGGAGCTTTGGAATCAGTGTTCTTTACTACTGAAAATGAGTCATTAGTGTTTTCAAATCAAATCCAATTAAAGACCCAACTTCATAAAATCCAGAATCAAGTAGAAAATTCATCTTCAAGACTGTGTTCTTCTAGACCCACCCTTGGCACCAGAATTAAGGCTAAGGCCCTAATCCAATAAGACGTGTGTCCTTACAGTAATAATAAGAGACCCCAGAGACTTCCCCAGTAGCTCAGGTGGTAAAGAATCCACCTGCAATGCAGGAGACTCCGGTTCAATTTCTGGGTTGGGAAGATCCACTGGACAAGGAATAGGCTACCCACTCCAGTATTCTTGTTTTTTTCTGGTAGCTCAGATGGTAAAGAATCTGTCTGCAATGCAGGAGACCTGGGTTCAATCCCTGGGTTGGGAAGATTCCCCTGGAGAAGGGAACAGCTAATCAATATTCTGACCTGGAGAATTCCATGGACAGGCTACAGTCTATGAGGTTGCAAAGAGTTGGATACAACTGAGAGATTTTTAAACTTCACCAGAGACATCTCCTTCTCTCCAGACACAGAGGAAAGGCCATGTGAGGACGTGAAGAGAAAAGTGGACATCTGCAAGCTAGGAAAAGAGGTCTCACCAGAAACCAGCCCCAATGGCACCTTAATCTTGGACTTTCATCCTCCAGAACTATGAGAAAATAAACCCCTGTTTTTTGTCTCTTATTTGGCTGGTCAGGTCTTTGGTTGCGGTATGTGGGATCTAGTTCCCTAATGAGGGATTGAATCCCAGTCCCCTGCCTTGGAATCTCAGAGTCTTAGCCACGGACTACCAGGGAAGTCCCTAAATGTCTGTTTTTAAGCCACCCTGTCTGTGGTATCTTGTTATGACAACCTTAGCAGACTAACACTACCCATCGCTATTCTCAAGAAAGCATCAGTGGAAAGGTTGTCAGACTTTTAAAAAATATGTGGGTCATCCCTCTACCAACTCTGCCCAAGTCAGCTCACCATGTCAGTGACTCACCCGTCTAACCACTCATCTATTCATCCACTCATCTCTTTAAACATTTCACCAAACTTTACTGAGTGCAACTCTGTGTCAGAAGGGCTTCCCTAGTGACTCAGTGGTAAAGAATCCCCCTGCCTAATCTGAGACGTGGGTTCGATCCCTAGGTTGGGAAGATCCCCTGGAGAAGGAAATGGCAACCCACTCCAGTATTCTTGCCTGGAAAATGCCATGGACATAGGAGCCTGGTGGGCTATAGTCCATGGGGTCACAGTGAATACGACACGACTTAGTAACTACGCAGCAGCAGCACTCTGTGTCAGACACTGGGCTTATGTTGGAAATTCAAAGTTATCTGTCTTGTTCCTCAAGGAGCTTGCAATTCAGGTATATTCAGTTACTTTTTAAAATTAATTTTTAGTTACACAAGTAAAACATAAATATAGGCTCCTTTAAAAAGCCACAGTCAATAAATTTAGACTCCTTTTTTATTTCAACTCATTGCTGCCCTGTTATGATTTTTAAACTGTTATTATTTTTCTAATTATACATGTACCCACAGAAACTACTACTATAGGTGTCAATCAGTACTTATTTATCACTCAACAAACATTTTTTAGCACTACCCATATTAATTTACAAAGAGCCAGTCTGTTTCTTTCAAATGTTATAGAATAGGATGTCTTGTGAATTTAATGCATTTGTTGAGCTTTGTACTATCTGTGGGCTGTTCAATTCACTACGACTTTAACAAACACCTTTGAACTGGTCTTATTACACATGCATGAAAGTGTAGGTTCTTTATGAAAAAAGGGAATTACTGGGTCTATGCATTTTTAATTTTAATGAATACTGCTCATGAAAATGGCTCAGTTGGGTCAGACTCTTTGTGACCCCATGGACTTAGTCCATGGAATTCTTCAGGCCAAAATACTTGAGTGGGTAGCTTTTCTGTTCTCCAGGGGATCTTTTGGACCCAGGGGTCGAACTCAGGCCTCCCGAATTGCAGGTGAATTCTTTGCCAGCTGAGCCACAAGGGAAGGACAAGAATACTGAAGTGGGTAGCCTATCCCTTCTCCAGGGGATCTTCCCGACCCAGGAATCGAACCGGGGTCTCCTGGATTCTTTACCAACTGAGCTCTGAGGGAAAACAAACTCATTTAGCTGGTATAGCAGCTGGCTCTGTTGTTTTTTAAAGGTCAACATTACTAATTAGGAAAATGAAAAACAAAAACAAAAAACTACACGAGTTTGTCTGAATACTGGTCGGTTACCCTCCAAAATCATCAGCAGTATGTTGGAGCACCTGGTTCTTCACAGTCTTCCTGGTTCTTATCATTCTTTCCATTTTACTTATATATTTTTTAACTTGATTTATGCTTATCTGAAGGGTAAAAATAGTGTCTCGTACAGTTTTTTTTTTTTTTTTTCATTTTCCTAATTAGTAATACTGACCTTTTAAAAAAACAACAGAGCCAGTTCATATACCAGCAAAATGAGTTTGTTTAGGAACAGCAGAGAATTGCAGTTAAAGAAACGAGAACTAGACAACAAGGGAGGGGCTTGCCTTTGCAGAAGAAAGGAGGAAACTAGGGAGCGCAGCGGCTCGTCCTCACCGGCTGCAGGCAGTGGCTGGCTTGCGGTCCAAAGTCTGGTGTTTATAGGAAGTGGTGATGTGTGCGTGCGAGAGCTCCCCCTTCAGGCTTCCCAACTCCATTTTAAACGAAGTTTCCTTTCTTTTCACAGTATGTACTTAAAATGAGCATCTTTTCATGTTTTATTGACCATTTGTATTTTGTCTTCTGGGTAAAATTCACTTCTATATTTTGCCCATTTTTATGTTCAGCTGGTTTTTTGTATTGGTTTGTTGATATCCTTTATACATTTAAGAGACAGATACTTTGTCTATGAAATGTGTTGCAAAAATCTTCTCCCAGTCTGTTTGCATTTTATCTTTACTTATGGTATTTTTATGTTATACAGAAGTTTTCTTTCTCTCTTTTTATTTATCAAATAAATTTATCAGTATTTCCTTTTATTTTTGTATTTTTAAATAAATTATTCCTGAGATTTTATAACATATATGTAAACATTTGGGTCTTTAACCCATAAAGGTCAGGAGACTGAAATTTTTTTCTGTTTGGAGAGCCAATTGCCCCAGTATCATTACTTTCAAATGTTGCTTTTTATTCCTTTTTTTTTCTGTTTGTTTTGGTTTTCAGGATCTTAGTTCACCAAACAGGGATTGAACTTAGGCCTTCAGCAGTGAAAACGCAGAGTCCTAAACCACTGCACCACCAGGGAATTATCTCCAAATTTTTATACATGCATATACTTGTTTCTTTATTCTAATTTCTTTCTTATTAATTTTGATCTATTTCTCACGCTCTCCCATAGCAACTACAAACTCATGATGTTTTTATTTCTAGTAGGACCAATTCTCTTTTTGCTCTCAATTTTATTTTTATTAAAACTCTTACTCATGCATTTGAGAATCAGTTCTATCGAAATTCCGGCAATCACATTAAATTTATGAGGCAATTTTGGAAGAATTAACATCTTTGCAATATTGAGTCAAACTCTTCATAACCAAATTACTTGAAATATACTCATGGACACCCATTACACTCTGAATGCACCCAGCTAGAACACTCCCAGAACACCCACATGTTTCAAATGAGATGACAGCTTACACACCCTTTTGTGACATCTGCTCTAGTTAACATTATTATGCAATTTAATTAAATATTTCACAAACCAACGTCATGCAAAAGGAGAGAATTAGCGTTTCTACCAAAGTGAAATTGAACACTATGAAAAAATTCAATGAAAGGAAGTTGCTAAAATTAGATGTAAAGAGAAATTAGTCAAATATTAGGACAAGGAAATTGTGAAATTCTAGGAGGATTCTGCTCTCAGATTGCTTCATCAATACTTTCTACTACTAGTGTCACTTCAAAAAAAATGAAACTGAACTTTGAAATACTGCCTTTACTTATATGATTTATGCAAAAAAGTCAATGAGGAACTCCAATCAATTCTTGCTTAAAGTAAGACTTACAGTTAAGCTCTATGGAAAAATATTGGTGAATAAATGTAAATTTATATGTTGAAAGTTGCAATAAAATACTTCAGGTTTATATTTATCCTTGTCTTTAATTATTTCATGCCTTAAGAAGCTTGCTATGATCAACTGACCAATCATCAGTTCCTGCTCAGAGGTTAAAGAGTCTGGAGGCCTGGGTTTGATCCCTGGGTCAAGAAGATCCCCTGGAGAAGGAAATGATAACCCACTCCAGTATTCTGGCCTGGAGAATCCCATGGACAGAGAAGCCTGGTAGGCTACAGTCCACAGGGTTGCAAAGAGTCGGACACGACTGGTTGGACAAGGCTGTGATTATGATAGAAAAGAGGAATTCTACAATATTTCTCTTATACAGGTCTTCAATGTACCTCAGTAAACTTTTTTATAATTTTTTCAAAAAGATCCTTTGTTAATTTTATTTGTAGTTGCTTTACTTTGCTACTACTGTGAAAGATATTTTTATGAGTCATATCTTCTAATTGTCTTTTGCTGAATAAAGAAAAGCTACAGAGTTTTGTACGTTGGTCTTGTATTGGCCTGCTGCTGCTATTGCTGCAAAGTCGCTTCAGTCCTGTCCGACTCTGTGCGACCCAATAGACGGCAGCCCCCCAGGCTCTGCCATCCCTGGGATTCTCCAGGCAAGAACACTGGAGTGGGTTGCCATTTCCTTCTCCAAAAAATGAAAGTGAAAGTGAAGTTAGCTCAGTCGTGTTCGACGCTTCATGACCCCATGGACTGCAGCCCACCAGGCTCCTCCATCTACTGGTCATTTAACAGACCATTTTATTCATCTTAATATTTTGCTTAATAACTAATACATCTTAATAATGATTTGGGAAAGGTTATATGAGATCACAAAATTCTCAGCATGTTCCCTGGGAAGTAGACTCTGAGATGGACATTTTCATGAAGAAAGCGTGTTAGGAAGATGTTTCCACATTTGCCCCTGTTGAAGAAGGGAAAATAGCAGGACTGGGCAGAGTGAGAAGTTGTTATGATGATGAAACAACAAAGGCCACAGGGTTTCCCCCCAGAGAGTTTCCACACTGGGGTGGCCCTGAGGAGTTGCAGAGATGAGGCAGTAGGACCAGATCTTTATATCCTCACTTTATCCAGTCTTTGCATATGAGCCACACCCAGGAACAGGGTGTGACCTTGAGTAAGGCAGCACGCTTCAGCCAAGAGCCAACCACTAGGAGGGGGAACTCAATCAGCTGTGACCCTTCATCCATCAGCAGTCATTGCAACCGGGAGAGTGACTTTTCCAGTTTTAAAAGAGGAGGATACGGGGAGCACACCGCAGCATACACTACAGTATGAAATAAAAATTTGGCTCTTTTTTTTTCTTAAGTATTTACATCTCGTTTAATTGTTATTGCCCTTGCCCATGTGTCTAGGCCCCTTTAGTATCATACTGAATTAGTAAAGGCAGACACTGTCATCCTTCTCCTGGGCTTTAATTGGACTTCTAATGATTCACTGTTACATGATATTTACTATAAGCTTCTAGTAGATACCCTTTTTAGATTAAGAATATTGTAAATAAAATGATAAAATTTTGGCATGAATAAGTATTACAACGTATCAAAGCCTTTTCTAACAACTAATGGAATGAATATATGGTATTCTCCTTTAATCTGGTCTTTTTTAAAAGTCTAAACATAATTTACTACAATATCAAATAACTCTTACGTTCTTAGGGTAAATTTTAATGACCATAGGCTATTCTATTAAAACATTGCTAGATTATTTTTCTTAATAACCTCATTTAGGATTTTTATACCTGCAGTTATAACAGATTGACCAATAATTTTGTTTCCCCCTTTCTCCTACCTTTGTATTATGGTCATCTTGGACTCATTAAGATAATTGAGTAAATTTCCATCCTTTCTATGCTCTTAAATGATTTATATGATAGAAAGTAGCTGGCCTTTAAATTTTTAGCTAAACATATAGCTATCTTGGCCCAGAGGTATTAAAATCTGGTAGATCAGTAGACCTTTAACTACTGTTTCAATTTCTTCTAAGGTCATCATGTTCATAGCATTTTTATTCTCCTTAGAACAATCTTGATAGTGTGTATTTTTCTAAAAAGTTGATCAATGCATCTAGATATTAAAGATACTAGTATAATTTGTTTTAGTAAACTCTTAAGTTTTTTTAATATATATTTTATTAACTTCTTTAGTTTATTACTTTTCTTTTTTATCATATTTGTCACAGTCTTTGCTGAGATCTAGTTTCTAGGTTACTGATGAACTCAATTTTGACTCTTTAATTCCTATTCTTATTTTTACTCTTTTCTGCTTCTTAATCACTGGTGTTTGTGTTTATTTTGTTGTTTGCTTGTTATTTTTTCTAGCTTTGTAAGTTGAAAGCCTAGTGTATTTATCACTTTTTCTTTTATACATGCATTTTAGAGTATAAAATTTTCCCTGAGAAACATTTTGGCTTTTTCCCCATAGATATTAGAAACTCTAATTGTTTTCTTTTAGTTCTGAGTATTTTACAATTTCTATTTTAACTTTCTCTTTTCTCATGAATTTATTAATATGTTTAAATTTATAGATGAATGATGTTGATGTTCTGAGGAAAACAAAGTTGGATATCCTTCTGTGTTTACTTCTGAATGTATTTAATTGTGATTTTTTTTTAATGTTTGAGACTTCTTATATACTTGTCTCATATACACATATACATATATATACACATAAATACACATGCATGACTTAACATATATATATTTCCAAGAGAGATATTTATGTTATTCAAATACTGTCTACATGTATATGCTTTTGTTTTTTGTTGTTTTTTTTTTTCAGTTGACTCTGTCATTCTGTGAGAAAATTTAGTTAAAATCTCCCACGATGTTATAGATGTAGGCAATCTCCCAATAGTTGTATATATAAACATATACAACATATAAATATATATAACAAAATGAGTGTATATATATATAACTGCATCTATAGTTTTTGTTGTATAGTTTGCTTTTTGCCTTTTTTGCCAAAAAAAAAAAATCTTAATTTGTAAGCCTCTTGCTAGCAAATTCAAAGCACTTACTCTACTTTATATCATCAGATCAGATCAGATCAGATCAGTCGCTCAGTCGTGTCCGACTCTTTGCAACCCCATGAATCACAGCACGCCAGGCCCCCCTGTCCATCACCAGCTCCCGGAGTTCACTCAGACTCATGTCCTTCGAGTCAGTGATGCCATCCAGCCATCTCATCCTCTGTTGTCCCCTTCTCCTCCTGCCCCCAATCCCTCCCAGCATCAGAGTCTTTTCCAATGAGTCAACTCTTCGCATGAGGTGGCCAAAGGACTGGAGTTTCAGCTTTAGCATCATTCCTTCCAAAGAAATCCCAGAGCTGATCTCCTTCAGAATGGACTGGTTGGATCTCCTTGCAGTCCAAGGGACTCTCAAGAGTCTTCTCCAACAATTAAACTTTCAAGAGGCACTTAAGAAGCTAACTTCCAATCAGACTTTTTAACCTTTTTAACCAGGCCTCATCAGAAAGAAGCAGTAACAAAAAGACACCATTAATCACCAGGTGTTCTAAAATACCAATCATAAACCCTTTTCCCTTCTCCACTCTCCAAACTCCCTTCTCCTTTTTCCTCTTCCCTTCATCTCTCTCACCCAAACACACACATACACACAACACTCCACCAAATACTCAGATTATATACTTGATAAACTCTATAACCTAGTTTAGCAACAAAGAAAACCCAACTAGAGGTTTTTAAAACAAGAGATATCTGTGAGATCAAGGCATTAAAGAAAGGGCCAGCAGAAATGCAAGGTTGGCCACATTCGAGAGTTAATCAATATGACTGGCCGTACAGATAGACTAAGAAAAACATGATAGTCAACATATACAAATGAAGCATTTGAAAACGTATCCGTTCATGACAACAATTCCCAAACTAGGAAGAGAAAGTCACTCCTTCAGCTTAACAAAGGGCATATACAAAATCCTACAGCTAAAGTCATAATTAATGATAAATGACTGAGTACTTTCCTCCCTGAGATCAGGAATAAGATAATGGTATTTGCTCATCACCTTAATTAAATTTTATCTTGAAGGTGCTAGCCAAACCAATATGATACAAAGAAGTAAACAAAGTGCATAGAGAATATAAAGGAAGGAAAACAATTGTCTCTACTCACAAATAATATGATCACCTATATAAAAATAATTTGAAATTTGAATCAAATTTATTTACTTTTCCCTCTTTTATCTACAGTTCTTTCATTTTCATCTACTCTCTCCTGGGGATTTTTCCAGAAATTCTTCCAAATTATTTAATAATAGTATCAAAAAGAAGACTAAGCCATAGATTTGAGTAATCAAAGGAAATACGAGTGACCTAAAAACAGAAAATATAATGTGGAAAATTAATATATTTGATTAAAACAACATTCAAAATTTCTGCTTAACAAAGGATACCACGGACAAATTTAACAGAAAATGACAATTAAGAAAAGATATTTGGAAAAAGGTATTTTCCACACTTAAAGCAATATATGATTAATACTTAGAATATAAAAAGCCTTCTGAAAATCAATATGCAAATGATGGAAACTTCAGTAGAAAAATGGGGAAAAGGTATGAACAGGCAATTCAAAAAATATGAAATTCTAATGGTTAACCAGTATTTGCAATGATGTTAAAACACGAGTAATCAGAAAAGTTTCAGATTGACCAAAGTACAGAGGTTGTTGAATGCTAAGAGACTGGAACTCTAACCTCTGCAAATGAAATTATAGCCAAGTACAGCATTTCTGGTGGGCAGTGTGGCACTGGGTAGTAAAATTTGGTCCATATTCCTTCTGTGAGTGAGCAATTCAGTTCTGAGAAATCTACCACAAAAAGCTGTACACACAGGTCCACAACACACAATGATGTTTACTGTGAATTTGTACCATGACACCCTTAAGACTTTCATGGGGTCACAAAAAGTTGGACACGACTTAGCAACTCAACAACAACAACAACATTTAAGCTAGAATTCCTTTTCTAAGAATTCTTTTTTTCAGTCTAATTTGAATTACTCTAGGTCATGGGGATATTTTGTGCAATTTGGAAGGCAGAAGAGAAGCAGCCAGCATAATCTTTCACACTTGGAAGGTCATCACCATGCACCAAACACTATAATAGTTCATGCACATTGTTGCCTATCTGCTCGTTCACCTTGTTGGCCAGCATTTCCTGCTGTTCCTGCCAGATTTCCTTCTTCAACTTCCCCAACCTACACTAGTAATGAGCATCTCCCAGGCAGAAACTGAGCCTACAGTCCCTCCAACTCTTGTTGAGTCTCCTTCTTCTACTTCTCCAAATCCTGGGCCAGGTGTGACAAAGGGCTCCAGCTTCTGCTGCAAGCCACTTGCACCACCAAAGGCTAGGAGGTAGCAAGAGAAGGATGCTGGTTCCAGTCACCTTTAAAAGTTCCAGTTTGTCCCTGCTCTCCCTGCTTCCTGTCCATCTTTCCTTCCCAACTGTCTGCCCTGCTGACTTCAGGCCCAGTACCAGATGCAGAAGCAACAGCCATATGCAAATCATTTAACCCTTCCTAGTGCTTCTGCTTTTCTGATTAAATGCTGACTATCACAGAGGAGGATGTTATCCCAGGATTTTGCCGTATCAGGGACAATTAGGTAGTCTAGGGGGTTGCTATGGACTTAATGTGTATGTTTCTCAAAATTCAAGAGGTGATAGGTCATGAGGGAGGAGTCCTCATAAATGAGATGAGTGCCCTTATAAAAGAAATCCCAGAAAGCTCTCTCATCCCTTCCCCCATGTGAAGGCACAGCCAGAAGACAGCCATCTATGGACGAGGAATGGATTCCTATTAGATAACCAATTTGCTAGCATCTTGATCTTGGATTTCCCAGTCTTCAGAACTATGAGTAGTGAATGTTTGTTGTTTAACCAATCTAGTCTATGATATTTTTATAGTAGCAACCCAAACAAGCTAAGACAGGGCTCATCACTCAAGGAATGGATAAGCAAAATGTGATAAATACTCACCATGACATACTATGCAGGACTTAAAGGTTGTACATATTATACATGGCAAGATGAATAGGTCTTAAAACACAGTTTTAGTAAAAATTTAAGTAATACTGTGACATCTATAGCAAAATGACTTTTCTGAAAGTTTATACATACAAATAAACAGAAAACAGCAATGTAACAGCTTATATATGATCTCAGGAACGCATACCAAGACCCTGATACTGCAAAATCCTGGGATAACATCCTCCTCTGTGTTAGTCTCTTTCAAAGTATTTATCACTGTTTCAGTTTCACAATTTCCTTTCGTGGTTGTTTGAAATTTATCCTATGACACTTTAAGCTCCAGGAGGACAAAGACTCTGTGTGTCTTTTTCTCATCATTGCCTGTCCAAATGTAGCTTAGTGCCAGGCACTTAGTCAATGCTCAATAAAAATAAATTGACTAAGTGAATGTGTTTATTTTTCCTTGGTTGGTTGTTTGATTAGTTTAAGCTCATGGCTCAATAGAGAAGTAGAAAACTGGCTTCATTAGAGCAGATTTTTAGCCATCATCTGGCATTTCCTACTTTTAGGGCCATGTACATTCAAATACTAAATTCATAATTATATATTCTAGTCTTGGGCTTTGCTATTTACAAAATTGCTGACAATTGTGAAAGCTGTCCTCTCTCTGCCCCTCTTCTTACGCTTTCTTTTCTCTTCCTTCACTCTCCTCCCCTTGCTCTTTCTCCTCTCCTCTACACAAAACTATGAAGATATTCTATGACGAGTTTTGTTAATAAACCTTAAGGCTAAAGAGACTAAATTGTAATCAACTGAATAACTCAGTGCAGGAGATGGACCGCATTACATTAACAATCATTTCTAGACACATAATTCGATGATTACATATCACTTTTTTAATGCTCCTGGTAGAAAAATTATAAATTAAATCCCTCTTCATTGAAAAAAAAAAAGGATTACTATTTCACTAAGCCTGCTGTGAAACTGAGATTAATGTTCTATATCTAAAGTATAAATTACCTAATAATTCCTCCCACCACACAGCTCAGGAATTTAGAAATCCTGTATCAGGATTTCCTCCGTAAATGTATGCCATGAATCTCTGCCTCCTTAGGACACATACCAAAATGGCATTTTAGAGTTGTGTAGTGCTTAATTCCATCCCGAATGTCTCGACTTTGATAAAACTCAGAGGTATTGCACACCAGAGGCCCTCCTCCCTACTTTTCCTTAATTCTCTCTCTCTCTCCTTATTTAATTATTGAAGACTCACAAAAATATATATTCATGTATTTTAATTCATATATCTTTCCTTTTTATAGTTAAAATTGGTACTTTTTTAAAATATTGAATCTATTATTCCTTTACAAAGCAGATCCTAAAATTTTTAAAAAATAAAAAGAGAGAGAAACTTTCCATTCCTGATTTTAAGAAATGTGGGTACACTTTCTGGACTGGATTTCAAACCTTGAATTCAAGGTTTTTAGGGATTTAAGCTTAGAATTCTACTGTCATTTATGAGATACAAATGGATACAATTTCACATGAAATATTTAAGTGTTAATCCTATCAAAATATATATTACCATAGAGTGATCTGTGCTGCTGCTCCTGCTGCTAAGTCGCTTCAGTCGTGTCCGACTCTGTGCGACCCCATAGACGGTAGCCCACTGGGCTCCCCCATCCCTGGGATTCTCCAGGCAAGAATACTGGAGTGGGTTGCCATTTCCTTCTCCAGAGTGATCTGTGCACATTTGTACAATTATCTTTTATTCACTCTATATATACTAAGAAGGCTTGATTCAAAAGCCAGTAGTAAATCATTTGGTAACATTACAAACGTTCTAGCAATGCAAATGATCATATCTTAATTATGTCTTTTAAACCAGGAAGTATTGAAACGCTTCCCCTCTCTCTTCAAGTACCAGGACCAACTGTACTATTGATTGCTATGTAACAAACAACCCCCAAAACATCATAGCTTGAAACAAAAATTGAATACTATTGCTTAGAAGTTCTCCAGTTTGACTGGGACTCAGCTCCATGGCTGTTCTTTGGTATCTCTCCTAGTGTTGGTTGAGTCAAATGTCAGCTGAGACTGCAACCTGAAAGGTTTGTTGGGCCAAACATACAACATGGTTCCCTCAGATGGTTGGCAGTTGATAGCGTTTGTCAACTGAAAGTTCAGCTAAAGAACCTTTGGTTTCCCTTCACATGCGCCTCCCATTGGAGCCATGGTCTTCCTCATAGGAAGAGGAAATCCAAGCTACCAAGAGGTACAGGTGGAAGTTGCAAAACTCCTTATGGAGGTTAACCTCAGGAGTTTCATAGCAATGTTCCTGCTGCAATCTATTGAGTCATGGAGAAAGGCCATGATTGACAAGTGGGTAATTAGATTCCATGTCTTAATGGAAAGTGGCAGTGCCATACTGCAGAAGAGCATCTGGGAAAGGAGATCCTTTACCAGTCTTTGAAAAATACAATGTTTTACTAGTTCAGTCCATTTTAAACCTAAGGGAGATAGAACTCTTTCCCTACAGAAACTCAGATTGATCAGAGACAGAAAGTGAGACTATTACATTTTACCCAGGATGACATGAAAAGATAATGTTTTGGGGTGAATTGTATCCCCCCAAATGTATATGTTAATGATCTAACCCTCAGTTCTTAGAATATTACCTAATTTGGAGATAAGTCTTTAAAGAGATGATCAAGTTAAAATTAGGTCATTAGCTTGGGCCCTAATCCATGGAACATTTGAACATTAAACAGGCACACTCACACAGAGGACACCATGTGAACTAGACATTAGAGTTTGGGGTGATGCATCTACAAGCCAAGGAACACAGAAGACTGCCAGCAAACCAGCAGAAGCAACAATTAAGCAGATGCTCCATCACAGCCTTCAGAATGAATCAGCCTAGCTGGCAACTTGACCTCAGGTTTTTACTCTCCAGAACTGTAAATTTAGTCTCCAGAACTGTAAATACTAACTCCAGATAGTAAATTTCTGTATTTAAGGCACACAGTTTGTGGTAATCTGTTACTGTAGGTCCAGGAAATAATACAAGTAACAACATTAGACCAGCAGACCTAACTTTTCCCCTGAATTATCTATGCTCACACTAACACTGACAACTTCTCAGTAGGCACTCATCACTGGCAGACTCAGAATGAAACAGAATATTTAAAGAGGTTTCCTTCTGAGCCTAATAAAAGATGTAAAAATTGTTCAGCTACACTTGCCCACTAATCCTGAATTGCATGGTTCCATTTTTCTTTATCTTCCTTCCTTATTTTCTTGCTTCTCCTCTCCCTCTCCTTCCATCCTTCCTTTCTTTCTCTCTCCCTTTCTTCTTTCTCTCTTTCTTTTTCCTGCATGATTTCAGAAGCAACTCTTTTTTTTTTTTTTTTTTTTGGTTTTCATGCTGATGTCCTTAATAGGGGCTTTGGTTTTCCTAACTGAATCTCACAGAATGACTGTGCACCATGGTTGGGCAATCTGCATATGGAGAATCAAAAGACTAAGCCTGAATTTGGAATACCAAGGTTTGTGCAATCAACACTAAACTCTGGCAAAGAAGACCAGAGCCTCCCAAGAATGTACTAAATACCTGGCAGTTTCCTGAGGGTGAGTCTTTGGATCCGGTGTTACTATGGAGATTCCTCCCAGATGTTAAAGGGGCAGCATTCTCCCAGGACCTAGGATCATTTCAGCTGGAGATTATTACAAGTTGTCGGTGTGTGTGCATTGATAAGACGTTGCAGGTGTGTTGATTAGTGCCTGCAGGCCATTGTATAGGCACCCAAAGGGAAGACCTCAGTAGATGCCTTCCACACCCTTCCCCCTAAAGCATGAGAGAAAGCTTGACTTGGCAGGGCTGCCCCAGAGAAAAACCTTGCCTCTTCTTAGCCTAATTCATCTATTGTGTCACACATAGTGTTGGCTTCTGATCAAAGCACCTCTTGTAAGCACTCCCTTCTTTAGTATACAGTAAGTCCCCTACACACGAAACATAGAGTTGTGAACTTTCAAAGATGCGAACATTCATTCCATCAATGGCAGGCATGAGTGAAACTGCAGCTTGCCCTCTGTCTCCTATTGCTGACGATCCTTCAGCTCTACCATCTCCCACCTCCCCTTCCTCCTCCAGTCAGTAGGACTCCAACCCTTCCTGCTTGTTCACTTGATGCCAGCACCTGTATGCCCGCTGTTGTAGTATACTACTACAAGTTTCAAGATACTGTGCTATAAGATTAAAACTGTTTCCTTTTTTGTGTTTGTTTTTTATGTATTATTTGTGTGAAAAGTATTATTAACCTATCACAGTACAATAGGGCTTCCCTAGTGGCTCAGACGGTAAAGAATCTGCTTGCAATGCACGAGACCCAGCTTCAACCCCTGGGTTGGGAAGATCCTCTGGAGAAGAGAACGGCAACCCACTAGAGTATTCTTGCCTGGAGAATTCCATGGAAAGGGGATCCTGGCGGGCTACACACAACTGAGCCTTTCATAGTACTATAGAGTCAATTGTGTTAGTTGGGTACCTAGGCTAACTTTGTTGGACTTAACAAATTGGACTTAAAAACACACTCTTAGAATGGAACTTGTTCATATGTAGGGACTTACTGTGCTCTATAATGACCGCGCTGTTACAAAACTATCATTAAGATGACACTGGTATCCAGGACTACTTGTGAATCTATTTCTCATAAGTATTTATTGAAACCAGCAGGACCTAAAT
The DNA here is from genome assembly GCF_055505025.1 of Bos grunniens. Classification (NCBI taxonomy): domain Eukaryota; kingdom Metazoa; phylum Chordata; class Mammalia; order Artiodactyla; family Bovidae; genus Bos; species Bos grunniens. The sequence goes on from NC_141180.1 coordinate 56,436,786, forward strand.
TTAATATTCTGCAAAAAAAAAAAGGCAATTTTGCATTTTCAGCTGAGTAAAGAGACTTATCTCTCACACAGGAAGATCATTTTTCTGCAATGAACTGGCTGAGAAACTCTAGAATGAAGCACTGTCAAAGAAGCTCATAGATCCTCTTGTCCCAACTCCCCATTAAAGACCCAGTGAATAAAGTAATCCCAAGTTATAAACCAGACTCCCAGGGGCTGAGAACTTCTGTATGTAATAAGGTATCCTGTTCGAATCTGTTAATGGCCACTTCCACAACATCTGCCACTGTTGAAAGACTTGTCAGCAATCAAGGTGGCTTTATTTTGTTTTGAGAAGCTGCTACAACCAACCTTACATTGGAGTGTAAATACTGCAACAGCTTAGAAGGTAACTTGCAGTGGTTATGACGGCATGGCTCCTTTGATTTAAAGCACCCTCTCCCACTTTGCCTTCTATATCCATGCTTTGGGACTAGCCTCAAGAATGCTTTACTATCCGACTTTCACTGAACCTTATTGTTTCATTTGAGGAACATCACCTACAGGATAAATCTCAAAGGTGAGTCTTGTAGAGTTCCCTAGAAGTGTGGAGAAGATAGATGTGTAGCTGTTGTTATTTTTTATAAATGGAGAAAGTAACACCTTTGGTTTGCCTGGATCAGAGAGTAATTTTGCAAAGTCTGTGCTTCTGGTATTTTAACCCTCTTTAATGTCCTGGTCACAGTTGTCATCCCTGGGTTGAAAGTCCCCATCTAGCCCTGGGATGACACTTTTTCCTCTCTGGCTAAGGTTCTCCTTTTCCATCAAAATCAACAGATGATTAAGAAAACATTGGTGGTGTGGAGCAAGGGTCCTTCAGCTTGGGTGTGTTGGGGAATCCCAAGGAGGACTTGGCAAAACAGACCACCAGACCCTACCTCCAGAGTTCTGTTTCAGTAGGTCTGGGGTGGGGGGCATGAATTTGAATTTCTAACATGTTTCCAGGTGATGCTGATGTTGTTGGTCTGGGGACCACACTTTGAGAACTACTGGTGTCAGTACTCAACCCAGAAATGACGTGCTACACCACCTTTTATACACATTCACCTGCTTCCCACTTACAGCTGAAAATGGTCCACATTTACGACAGCTCCCTGTAGTAAGAGAAAGAGATTTTGGAATCCTAAAAATCCACTCCTGAACCAGGGAAGTCAGATATCAGTTTGCTTTTCCTTTTCAAACTTTTATTTTGTACTGGAGTATATCCAATTAGCAACGTTGTGATAGTTTTCAGGTGTACAGCAAAGAGACTCAGCCATACATATACATGTTTCCATTCTCCCCCAAACTCCCCTCCCACCCAGGCTGCCACATAACACTGAGCAGAGTACCCTGTGCTATACAGTAGGTCCTTGTTGGTTATCCATTTTTAATATAGCAGCATGTACAAGATATCAGTTTGCTTCATGTGACATATGCGAATATTCCTCAATCCTTCAACAGTACAGTCTAGAGAAGAAAAGAAATACACCCCATGGGCAGATCCATTCCAGGCAGCCCCACCACCCTGCATGAATGTCTGATTATAAAGTGGTTAGGAGAGGCAGAAGACCCCTTCAGATCCACGGACTGTCTCTTAAGCATCAGGCAAGCGCCCATGACCCACCTTTTGTGTCTGTGCAAAAGCAGGTAATGTGGGAAAGGCTTTGGTCTTAAAGCCTCAGCAGTGGTGGCAAGCAAAGCCCCCTGCCCACCTGCAGCACCCACTGGCTGCTTCAAGGCCATTGCTGTCTCGCTGATGTTTGCCATTTGGAATCATACTCCGCAGCAGTGCCTTGGCCAAAACCAGACTTAGAGGCGGCAGGGCCCCAAAGGAGCCATAAATAAAACAGCAAATATATTTCAAAGGGACCTCAGTCTGCTTCTGCTTGGATCCTGATAGAGTAACGTGAGCCGCATATGGGCCTGGGACCCGCAGGCTCCGTCTCTCCGCACCGTCCTGGCTGAAGGGCCCCGCGCACGTTAAAATCTAACAGGTGCACCTGCCTAGGTTGTTTTTCTTCCTCAGCTCGTGAGGAAATCATGAACCAAATATATTACCAGAGGCTGGTTTCTGGGGTGCCCTGTGAGCCAACAAAGAGGAAAAATGGATCAACCACTGGCCAACAGGGACAGTAAATCAACAGACTAAAGGAGGAGTTGGAATAGACGCTCATGGGCCTCCAGGGCTCAGCCAAGGACAAGTCCCCTGTCAGTCAGGACCTGTGCGCTAATGTCAAAGCCAGCTGGCGCAGGAGCCCACTGGCCCTGAGGAAATGATTGAGCCGTCTGTCAGCTGCTTGGGGCCGCCAGAGGCCAATGCGATGCCGAGGGAAGTATGGTGTTCCTCTGCCCAGAGCTGCACTGCCCCCCACCCCAGAGTCCAAGGATTACCCTTACGAGGATCCTGCTTGCTCCATGCCTGCTAGACTCAGCTAGGCAGAGAGGAAGAACCATTCCTACGTCCGAGAACCTGAAGGCTGCAAGCTTGATTTGTTCAGGTCATACCTACTCCTTCCAGGCAGATGAAAGCCATTTTCTTCCCAGATACTAGGGAAGCCCATCACACAGTGGGTTAGTGGAATTAAGAGAAATTGGGAAGACAACCTGAAGAGAGCTTTCCAGGAAACTCTCTCCTTAGAGTCTGTGATTTATACAAACTGGTGGACACAACGTCTGTGTTTTTCCCAACTGCAGAGATTCTACCCCAGTGATAACATCGAAGTCAACCTGATCATTTCTCAAAGACATGATTGGATGTGTGATCTGAAAATCAAAATATCCATGATGCTTTAGTCTCCTGTTTATACAGAATGTGAGCAATCACCATGACCATAACAATAGCTACAATTACAATGTATTTTCTATGTGCCAGACACCATACTAAGAATTTTCACTGTGCTAACTCCTAACCCTCATGATGGCATCAGGTAAACATTATTCTTATTCCAGTTTTGCAGATAAGAAATCTGAGGCACAGGGAGCTTTAGTAACTTTGTCTGAGATAAGCTCCATGCTCTTTTTAAAAAATATTTATTTTATTTATTATTTCTTTATTTGGCTGCGCTGGGTCATAGTTGCAGCACATAAAATTTTCACTGTGATACGTGGGATTTTTAGTTGTGGCAGGTGAGGTCTAGGTCCCTGACCAGGAATCAACTTGGGCCCTGTGTATTAGGACCAAGGAGTCTCAGCCACAGTCCCAGTTTCATGCTCTTTATTGCTTTGCTATGGTGTCTTCATTCATTTAATCAAGAAATATTTATTGAGCTGACACTATGTGCCAGAAACTTGCTAAATCCCAGCTTTAGATCACTACTGAGGAGATACAAAATACCCTTTAGCAAAGAGCCCCTTTACACCCTTTGTTGAAAGGCATCACATTGTATTTTAAAAATAAATTCAATTTTTAAAAATTCTAGCTATTCTAAGAGTCACTCACTGTTGTCCCAATGCTTTCTGTTTTACTTACAAGTTTGTTTTTCTCACTAACGATTTTATGATGGAAGAAAGCAATCTCAGCATTATTTGTTATGTTGACAGAAGTCAGTTTAAAAGTGAAGGAAATAATGAACTTTGAAGGATTTCGCACATCAGGAACCCTAAAGACATTACTTCTTAGTGCAGCCCAAAGATTGCAGGCAATATTTGTACCATATCACACACACACACAGCACCATCACCACCACCACACACCATGTAGCAAACATACATACCACAATCCCCACACACACATACCACCACCCCTCAGCATATAGCATCATACATACAACACCACACACACTAACACACCATAGTATGTATATGCACAAAATATGCATATGCACAGGCACACACACCACCACAGACACATACCACACGGGTACACACACAGTATGACTCATCACGCTAGTTCTTGAGTTGTCTATATTATTCTTGTCACAGTCATTTCTGGGATCAGATCATATCAATGGACCATGTAGACATCAATTTTAACAGCCCCAGTCTTTGGCTCATGCCCATTTCAAGAAAGTTTTTCAATAAGTTAGAGCATATTTCTGATAAGCCTGAACTGTCCAGATCTCTGTTCTTTCACTGTGTGGGTGTTGGGGGAAATTTGGCTACAAGAGGCTGTCAGCAGTAAGTCTAAAACTAAAAAAAGAAGGAAGTCTTGATTTATGACCCAAAGCACTGAGTCTCATTTCAGAAATATAAAGAGTGTCAGCATACACAGACCACATAACACACATGTACACAAACACACACACACATACCTTTATATACATATTGATACACACACAATCATGTGCCACTCCTATATATAACTGCTGCTGCTGCTGCTAAGTCGCTTCAGTCGTGTCCGACTCTGTGAGACCCCATAGATGGCAGACCACCAGGCTCCCCCGTCCCTGGGATTCACCAGGCAAGAACACTGGAGTGGGTTGCCATTTCCTTCTCCAACGCATGAAAGTGAAAAGTGAAAGTGAAGTCGCTCAGTCATGTCCAACTCTTAGCGACCCCATGGACTGCAGCCTACCAGGCTCCTCCGCCCATGGGATTTTCCAGGCAAGAGTACTGGAGTGGGGTGCCATTGCCTTCTCTGCCTATATATAACTACATATACACATACACACACACCACATTTGCCACAGATATACATATATACTCATACATATACATGCATATACATACTCAAAACACAGACTCTGAGACAGATGTCCAAAAAATATCTGGTGACAGTCAATACTCAAAATATGAACTGTTCAATGACAGAAGTGCAGAACTTAACCTTAATCTTTCTTTGCGATTTCAAGTGAGATTTGTAAAAGCAACAGTCTTATAAGCTTGTCTCATCCATGCAAGAGAAAACAATAGCCTTTGGGGTCGGGGTGAAACGTAAAACAATATAGCTCTATTATTTATATAACTACTTACTATATGCTGGAAAGCAATAAACTGAGGTTGGTTTGTTCTGGGATTTTAGGAGGTTTGTGTTATCTGAGAAGGGATGACAATTATTTTCATTGAGTTGCTGAGTTACTATCTTACAGACAGGATAAAGGAATTATTACTCCATCACCTGATTGCTTGAGGTTTACAAAGACAATGACCATATTGAGAATTGCATTGCTGATCAAAATTGAGAAAGAAGCTCTGAGAATAAGAAGTAATGTAGTTTCTACTTTTTTTCAGGTTTCAGTTACATTATAAGATCCTGAAACCCTAAATCTCTTTACTGTTACCTTTTAGGGTTTCCTATTTCCTATAGATATTTTAAGCTTTTGTTTAACATTTAAACTTTGAAAGCATGAGTATTTAAACTTTGTAAGCATGTTTTATAACCTAGTCCAGGTAATTCCACAATCTGATGCTTGTACTCCCCAGTGTCTGCTGCTGCCTGTTGTTTCTGCTAGTTCCTATGCATTTTTTCTTTTCTTAGGTGCCTAGTTATCTTTGCATGCATTCTGATCATTGCCCTTGGAAAATAATCTGCAACCTAGAATGAGTAGTTTACCATACAGGCTTTACTGCTGGCAGATATCTGGGACACCTCTAGACAGAAACTACCTTAAATTAAGGCTTGAGACTCTAGGTTCACATAGGTTATGTATGTCCAGGATACAGTTCTGTACCAGTCAATAGCCACGTCATGGATAGGGTTTTTTCCCCCTTCCTCCTTTCCTTTTCTTCTCCTGTGCTGCTCAGCACTGATAGAGTCTTTTCTACGCTCTCTAATGTTAAGGGGAGGAGAATGGATTTAGTTCTGGTTCAGCCCTAAGTACAAAGTTCTTTGTGTTTTCACTTAATGAAGGAAGGTATTCCATAAAACTCTTAATCTTCAGCATGTCTTGGGGCTTTACATCTATCCCTCTTACTCCACTGAGTCATTGGCTCAGAATACAAGTGTGTTGAATGGACTATTATTTCAAGGGTATAAGCGGCTGAGGGTTTCCATTTCTGTCTACCTTTCTGAATATGGCTTTTTCATACACTGGAATTATTCTTTAGCACTTCAGAGATTTTACAGTGATTTTTAAATAAAAACTTTATCTAGCATTTTTAATTATTTTTGACAAGATCTGAGTAATTTGGAACACAATTACCAGAACTGGTTTACAAGAGGGCAGTGTTAATTAGGAAGTTGCATGGGAAATCTATTTAAATGAATCTAAGCTGTATGTTTCCTGTCATATTCCAAGTCTCCTCAGAAAGTTTTATAGTCTATTGTGCATAAGTTCATGTTAGTATCATACCTGAGACACTTGACAACACTAATTATAAGTGATTTATGGATAAAAATATTGGGAAAACCCCAAAAATGAACTTCAAAAAGGCTCCCTCATGTAATATCTAGCTTTATTGGTAGAGACCCTCAAGATTATTTTCCAATATGAGAAATAACAATGTGAACACTTTGCAAAATGGCCTGTTTTAGGGCAACTTATCTCCTTAAGGTTTTTTTCAGATTTATCTTAGATTATATTTTCTCATATAACCACACACTGAAAAGGCAGACACTATAATTTTACCTTACAAGGAAAAAACCTGTAGAGTTTTCTGGTTTCTTTAAAAATGAACTAATTTTGGTGATTTGGTTTGTTTCTCCAGTTCTAATGTCAAAAACAATAGTCCCTCAGTAAAGAAAACACCAAAGAGTAAAAACAAGCCCATGCTTTAAGCGGTAGAATTACTTTTTGAAAATAAGACTGGACTAGACTGCAATTTTATAACTGAACCACATTTTAATTCTATCTTGCACAAGGTCATTGCACACATGATTTGAGTTCTCCTTAGAGCTTTCACATATCTTCCTAGGAGGCTGAAGAATTTATAGAGACAAAATAGGCAAGGACATTTCTCAGAGAATATGCAATGCAGTTCATCCAGAATGACATCTTGGAGGTTTATTTTGTCCTCCCTGGTCTCGTATAAGTCATGCTGATGCAGTAAAATATTTGTGAAATTCATAACCAAAGTGTTCTGTTATATAAAAAAATTAAGTGCTTCCAGCCAAAGTCCTAACGAGACCAGTCCCAGCTTCACATTCCCAGTGAATAATGAAAATGCTCCTCTTGAGAAAGTATGAGGTTTTAATTTTATTAGCCCTGGTACCAGAAAATCCCCTCATGTACTCGTCCTCACTTTAAGGTACCTTTGTGATTATTATTAGATAACTCAGGATGGAGCATTTGGCGAGACAGTACTTTTCATACAGTAAACCACTCAGCTCTTCAATCCATCTCAGTTCTAGTTTCTAAACATGGAAGTCACAAAAAGATAGATCCCATCAACATGTCATATTAGAGAAAAAGAAACTGGTTTCCTTTTGATTTACCTGCTACCATGGAGCATTTCCAGAAAACCGTACTTTTACAGAGCACATTAGGATCATAAATGTGTTAATGCATAAAACATCCCATTATTCTTGCTATCTCCTCCAGAGAAGGGAACGGTGATAGAGAGAGATTAATGGATGGACCAAAAGCCATCCAGGAAATTAGTAGCAGGTCTGAGATTAAACTTCTGAGTTCCTGCCACCCACTGTTAAGTAGAAGTCAATAGTCCAGGCAGCCTCTCCAGATTCCATTTAAAGTTGCAGTGGAAACATGGGAGGGGAGGGCACTGCTCATCAGCCCTGGCAGCTGGGTATGCAAATCATCAGCAAAGACCCAATTGTGAAAACAGTCAGGGAGCCTGCTTCTATTCCAAGTTGTATAGAAGCCTCCTGCTGCCTTGCTGCCTCAAAGATGTCATTCCAACAAAGGAATCTAAAGGCAAAATATGGAGAAATGCTGAGTGTATTTAACTGCAAACCCCCAAACTATATGGTCTCCATATCCAAGCGGAACAGTGCTATGAATGGTCTCCCAGAAAAGGGAATACTCTGAGAGTCACATTAAAGTCATAAACAGAAGTAGGGGCCCGGGACGGCCTCAGTGACTTCTCTGCTGATTTTTTTAATATGATGGGGACTGATAGCTCACCGTGGGCTCATATCAGCCTTTCGGTACATGGGCCAGATGTGTTACACAGGGAGTTGTTCGTGAAATAATGGAGAGGAAAAGACCTGAAAGAGGTTACTAGGTCTGCCACTCTTCAGCGGAATGAACTTGGGCAAGTATACCTTTCTATGACCTTATTTTTACCATCTGTGTCTGGAATCTAAATTACTTAAGCCTTATATACTACATAGGGCTACTGTGGATATAAATGACATGGCAAAGATACAGTTGTTTAGAAAACTGAAAGCCTGAAGTCAATAATAGGAAATGAAATAATTAAATATAAGAGCATCCTAAATAGTTCTTTAAAACTTCAACCTCTTTAAGTAATATGTGTACACTGAATGTCCACGGGGTCACAGGGAATCAGACATGACTGAGCACACACACACACACACACACACACACACACTGAGTGTTGATGAACTGAATGTTTTATTTTTTAGTTGCTTGCTTTTAGGATAGCAGTGAGGTTGATGGCAAGGACACAGCCTTTGGAGCCATGGAGAACTGATTTCAAATCTTGATTCTACTACTTTCTAGCTATGAACTATTTGATTACTTTCTTAATCTTTCTGACACTCAATCTCTTCCTGTAAAATAGGAATATCCATACCTAGCCTAAAGGGTATGGTAAGAAAAAGTGATATTATAAAATGCAGGTTTGGACCATTGTGCATAGTAGGTACTTAAAATGTCAGCTCTAATTATTACCAAAATGAGATATATAGAAATGTATTAACTGTGCACATACCAAAACATCAATATAAGTAGTGCCATAGACCATCCAGGTCAGGGTTCTGGACTCTGATATAAAGATTCTGATTTTGATAGTTGGATCTACTAGCCACTGTATAATCTCCTATAATAGGTGGTAGACTTACCCTGTGGTACATCTGAGAAGGCAGTATTCTGGTAAGAAAGCCTGAGGGCATAGTGAGTACACCCAAGTTTGAATTCTTTGGGAAGTGAGTTTATAACAATATACCAGTTATAGTGCCTCCAGTCTGAAGCTGTCTTTCATTAATTCATCAAGTATATCTTAAGTGCTTTTTCTATACTGAGACAGGCACAGAAAAGACTTTTTTTAAGAAATGTCATCAATTTTTAAAGTGTAAGGCATGGCCACTACCATCCAGAAACTCATGATCCAGTTGGTTAAACAAGATTCAGTTCAGTTCAGTCGCTCAGTCGTGTCCAACTCTTTGTGACCCCATGAATTGCAGCACGCCAGGCCTCCCTGTCCATCACCAGCTCCCGGAGTTCACTCAGACTCACGTCCTTCGAGTCAGTGATGCCATCCAGCCATCTCATCCTCTGTCGTCCCCTTCTCCTCCTGTCCCCAATCCCTCCCAGCATCAAAATCTTTTCCAATGAGTCAACTCTTCACATGAGGTGGCCAAAGTATTGGAGTTTCAGCTTTAGCATCATTCCTTCCAAAGAAATCCCAGGGCTGATCTCCTTCAGAATGGACTGGTTGGATCTCCTTGCAGTTCAAGGGACTCTCAAGAGTCTTCTCCAATATCACAGTTCAAAAGCATCAATTCTTCGGCGCTCAGCCTTCTTCACAGTCCACCTCTCACATCCATACATGACCACAGGAAAAACCATAGCCATGACTAGACGGACCTTTGTTGACAATTAATGTCTCTGCTTTTGAATATGCTATCTAGGTTGGTCATAACTTTCCTTCCAAGGAGCAAGCGTCTTTTAATTTCATGGCTGCAGTCACCATCTGCAGTGATTTTGGAGCCCAAAAAAATAAAGTCTGACAAGATTAACCCCCATGAAACAGCTAAATAGCAACCTCTTGCTGACCTTGGCTGAGAGCAGGCAAATCATGGGTCGCTCCTTTTCTGCAGGTCAAATGTGAACTCAGAAAGTTGTAGTTTCCTCACTCTTATAGTACTCATCAATGTCTCTCTTGGCCCATGGACATAATTCTAGGTCCCTGAGAAAGTTAGCCAAATCCATATGTTCTCACTACACCACCGCCCACCAGGTTGTGAAAAAACTCTCCACTTTAAGGCAGTGATCAGCCAAATAAAGAAGTACTGAGAAGGGGGAAAGTGTGTTAGTTGCTCAGTTGTGCTTGACTCTTTTGGACTCCATGGACCACCAGGCTCCTCTGCCCATGAAATTCTCCAGGCAAGAACACTGGAGTGGGTTATCATTCCCTTCTCCAGGGAATCTTCCCTACCCAGGAATCAAATTCAGATCTCCCGCATTGGAGGCAGATTATTTACTGTTTGGGTCACCAGAGAAGTGTGTGTGTGCTTGCAAGTGTGCATTTGTATGCTTTCACCTGATTTGGAATGAGAAGGGTGAATGTCATTCCGAATCAGATTAAGGCACACAAGTGTACACACGAAGCACACACACACACTTCCAGCTGCTTCTTTTGACACAACTCAGCACACACTGGACTGCAAGGACTCTGGTCCCTCTGAGTCCTCTCTCTCTAGTCACACAAAGCACAGAAGGTTAATGTGAAGATAAAATGAGATCGCAAAGATACAGTTGTCTGTAACACTGGCTAGGTCGATTTTATTTCAATGGATCAAATGTTTGACTTTCAAAAGAAGTGCCTCCTTTATTTTTTTTTTTCATTAAAGTTTAGTTCTTTTCTGTATCACCAGTAGGAACTTCACTGCAACTTCAGAGTTACAGCTCTTTTCCCCCTATTTGTCCATTTTAAAATTCTCTCCGTTTTCCTCAGTAGCTCTACTTGCATCAGATTCCTTACTTTTATCAAATACAAAACAGGGGGTGGGGTTGAAAGGCCCCAAAGCATTTGGGGAAGTATAGTCATTTGCTAAGCCTTACATTTTAAAATGATTAGCCAAGGTTTGAGAAATTTCTCAGAGTGACTGTAGTGTGGAACCAAATAAGAAACCACAGAGATATTTGTAGTTTAAATGTTCTTTAAGTAACTGCATTATTACCACAGCACCTCTGAGGCTTCCCCTTTCTGCAGACTGCACATTGTCACCACTTCCTAAATAGCTGGCCTTATTAAAACACTACAGGCTTTCATAAAAATATCTCATGCTTTAAATAATTTAATAACTGTGTTGAAAGGGGAAGACCTTGTTTTGTCCTCCAAAATCCCATCTTTGGGTTCACCACCTGAAAAAAAAGGAATCCATTTCAACGTCCACGGTATATGTACTTTATACTCCAGAATATGCTTATAGAGAGGTGGATGGAGGAGAATTCAGAGAGGAGGTGGCAGAGATCGCCAACACCCTCAAAATGATATAATGAGAGTTTCATGGCTTGGGCTAATCAAAGGGTCGGAAGAAGGAGAGAACACTGGGTGTCAGGCTCCTCCCCAGATTTTGCTTCTGTTGTTCCTTTTACTTATAGCTTGACCACCAACGGGGGTTCCCAGGTGGCTCAGTGGTAAAGAATCTGCCTGCCAATACAGGAGACACAGGAGATTCAGGTTCGATTTCTGAGTGGAGGAGATCCCCTGGAGGAGGAAATGGCAACCTACTTCAATATTCTTACCTGGAACACTCCATGGACAGAGGAGCCTGGCTGGCAGGCTGCAGTGCACAGGGTCTTTAAGAGTCGGACACGACTGAGCACACATGAGCACTTTGACCCTCAGCTGTTCTTATGAAACCAAGTTATCATAATCTTTACTGGGAAGAAATCTTCAATAAGTTCAGTGTATTCTTGTTCTTGTGTAAACATCATCTTGTTGTTTGTTGGTTTCCCACCAAGAGATTAAAAATGTCAGAATGTCCATTTATGTTAGTGTTGTATCTTGATCCAGCCATAGCTATTGGAGGGTAGAAGGCAACTGATAGAGAAGAAATGTTGGTCCCTTCCCAGGCAGCCTCACACCCAAGTTAATGATTCTAACATGTGGATTTGTTTCTTAGGAGAAAGTGTCCCCTTAGAGCAGGGATGAGGGGCGGCATGATTATTTTCTGTCTTCATAGCAAAGTATTTGCAGTAGGCTTTTTTTTCCTTTCTGCTAATTCTTGACCTGAGCAGACAAGTAGCAGTGAGTCTCAAGTAAGGCAGAAATAATTGTAAGCACCTCTCCCAGGGGCAAATGCCTGGGAGATCCAAATAGGAGATCCAAACAGAACCATTCTGCCAGGGTGCTAGCCTTGGTCTTGGTTCTATAACGGGCTAGTTAAAATTCTTATCATTGCCAATGACAATCAGTCCCTGGGAATTCTGGAATGGTTGCAAACCTACCATTTCCTGCAATTCATCAAAACCTGGTCTCCAAATGGTTTTGACTTTCTTCAGAAATATCATCATATATCATAGTCATAGGAGTCCCCTGTGTTCCTCTTTCCCACTAGGGCTGGGTAACCTTTCAGAGCACTTATTTTCATTGGAGGAAAATGTAGAGTGGAGTGACCTCTGATGAGACATGTCTAATCTAAGAGAGATGGTTGTTCATGATCTAAATTGCAGATAAGTTAAATGAGCTTATCTCCCAGAAGAGCTAGAGCAAGACAAAACAAAACAATCAGAAAATTCAGTGAGTAGTCAGTCTGCGGTTTTAGGAGAGAAAAAAACAGGGATTCCTAGATTGAATGCAAATAGCATAAAGATTAAGGATGACCAGAGCATCTTTGAAGCAATGTGGCAAAAAGAACACTGGATTGAAGAGATCAGAATGTACACAGAGTTCTTTTTCCAACTTGGGGTAACTCCTGTCTGGAGTTAGTCTCAGTTTCCTCAACTCCATGGCCTTCCAGTACTAACATTCTAGGATTCAAATCAAAAGACCACTGTAAAATTGGCCCAGAAGGCTCCATTATCTCTTTCCCTAGGGCAAGGGAAGGAAATGAGACTAAAGCCTACACTACACTGAATCACAGGACCCTTCCCATTGTCATGGCCATTGCTTACATCCGGTCTCCCATCGTCTGAAGGGAACTCTTGAGAATCTACTTGAGGTTTATCAAGTAAACAGAAAACGATTCCAATCCCTGTTTCTCCAAAAAGGCCCAGAGCCTCCTTTTGTAAGTTCCAAGCTGAGAACGACGTGTAGCGCTTCTATGCTCTCATCTTTTCATTTTGCATCACCTAGACATCTGCTGTGTTTCTTTCTCTCCTGAGGCCGGAAGTCAAATTCAAGACCTGTGAGAGAAGCATTACAGACCTCATAGGTAAGGGTCAGCCTATTTGGCATTTCTTCTAGGCCAAACCGGAGACTCCATCATCTCTGCTCCATTAATCTTCATTTCTGCCTACTGTGTGCAAAACCTTATCCTACATGTTAGAAGGCTTGGAACTCGCCATGAGGGGGCTGCTGTCAAGTTGGAGGGAGCAAAGCAAGGAAATAATAAGTTCTGTACAAGTAGAACGTGGATCCAGAATGCCAGTGGGGAGAGCAAAAAGCCATAGGAAATGTATGAACTGTCCTTCTGTTCATGTTCGTATTTCCGAGACTATTTAAAATTATTAGATTCACTGAATTAGAAGGGGGCTTCAAAGACCATCTTGTCACCTCTATAATTTTAAATAAGAATTCTTCTTTAATTATAGGTTCTCGTGTAATGTTTTCCTGCAAAACTATAGCATTTTCAAATTTGTCTAAAATTAACACTTCTAATTCACACCTAGGAGTCAAGTTGGATGCTTATTTAATGTACTTAACCATGATGTAATTCATCATAATTACACAAATTTTCAGGTTCAGAATGGGAACACAACTAGAAACACAATAATTATTGTTTTCTGCTAACAGAAATGATAGAAAATATTAAACTATGAAAAGAAATGACACTTCTTTGTACAAAGATCTGTAAGTTGCATGAAAATTAGGTCTCTTTAGGTGCTCTGCTTCATTTTCTAATTGTGCTTTTAAAATCTGCCTGATTTCCCATTTTGTTAGCTAACTTTCACATCTTACTTAAATTAATAAGTCTTCTGATTAATAATTGTATAGCTGAGTTCAAAATTCCAGTGTCATGAAGGAGAGCTTTTTGATTTTTAATTTATTTTTATGGAAAATAGCTTTTCCCTGCTTGACCTTTTCACTTTCACATGTAATGCTACCCCAGCCATGAGTCACATATCTAATCTGCTATGCCTGGCCCCCCAGGATCCCCCTCACTCTGTGTGGAAAATCCCTGGCCTACACCAGACCTTTGCAGTTATAATTTACTGGCTGATAAATTAGAAGGCCAAAGCTCTGACTTGTTTAGTCCCTGACTAGGAAAGGGGAAGTTGTACTTGATTAAACCGATTCTAAAAAAAGGAATGCTATCTAATCTATATTGCAGTGGGGCCCTAAACCCAGCTGGGGGACTCATCCACCACAAGGCCCGTTTCAGGAAATCACATCACATACCATAGCAACACTCTGGTTGGGATTTGGTTGCCGTCATTTTAATAAGGCAAGTTGTGAAAGAGAGGGCTTCAAATAAAATTGTCTCCGAATATACCTATCCATTTAAGAACTGTAATTGAATGCTGCACTTTATTGTTGGGAGACACTTTATTTGTTGGGGATATAGAGATCAGTAATCCATAACTTGACCCCAGGGGACTCACAGTTTAAGGTGTCCTCTTTTCCTAGAAGGTAGGCACACACTTGAATTTATCCTACCAGAAATCAATTCTTAAACAAGACTGGGTCTCCCGGCCTCTTGGTAGAATGGAAAGGAAGGTTCTGTAAACTGATGGAAACCAGTTAACCAAGAACAAAACTGTATCAACTGACAAAACTTTATCACCATCCTGCTCTCTGAATGACTCCTAGGTATTAAAATTTGAAAACAAAAAAGCACATGTTTTTCTACTTTTATCAAGTTCATTTCTCTTTCATTCACTATTGAGTGAGACCTTTTGGCAACGATGAACTGCATATGTCAAAGCCTGAGTGTTTTAATTTGCTTTTCAATTTTGGCTGAGTCCTAAAGTGGCGCGACCAGGTATTGGGCTTGCAGCTGCTTTTTAGTTTCCTTATTTGGGTCATAAGCATACAAAAGACTCCTTTCACTTATTTATCGAGTGATTTCTCCCTTCCATTGGAGGGTAGTGTACTGGGGAAAGTCTTGAATGCGGAACTGGATGCCAGTCCAGCCCTGCATTGTAATCTTTTGAGCAGCCACTTCATCTCTCTGTGACTCAGTTACATTATCTATAAAATAATGGATTGTGTTACACAATCTTTTTATTATCTTTCCATCCTACTGGTTTATTATTTGTAAATTTTAAAACAATTACATCTTCTGCTCTCCATTAGTGATATGACAAGTATAAGCAGATAGGGACAAGGGACTTTTAATCTCCACTCATATTAGAAATAGGCAAATAATCATACCAAAGCCTTTGACTGTGTGGATCACAATAAACTGTGGAAAATTCTGAAAGAGATGGAAATACCAGACCACCTGACCTGCCTCTTGAGAAATCTGTATGCAGGTCAGGAAGCAACAGTTAGAACTGGACATGAAACAACAGACTGGTTCCAAATAGGAAAAGGAGTACGTCAAGGCTGTATATTGTCACCCTGCTTATTTAACTTCTATGCAGAGTACATCATGAGAAACGCTGGACTGGAAGAAACACAAGCTGGAATCAAGATTGCCAGGAGAAATATCAATAACCTCAGAGATGCAGATGACACCACCCTTATGGCAGAAAGTGAAGAGGAAGTAAAAAGCCTCTTGATGAAAGTGAAAGTGGAGAGTGAAAAAGTTGGCTTAAAGCTCAACATTCAGAAAATGAAGATCATGGCATCCGGTCCCATCACTTCATGGGAAATAGATGGGGAAACAGTGGAAACAGTGTCAGACTTTATTTTTTGGGGCTCCAAAATCACTGCAGATGGTGACTGCAGCCATGAAATTAAAAGACGCTTACTCCTTGGAAGGAAAGTTATGACCAACCTAGATAGCATATTCAAAACCAGAGACATTACTTTGCCAACAAAGGTCCGTCTAGTCAAGGCTATGGTTTTTCCTGTGGTCATGTATGGATGTGAGGGTTGGACTGTGAAGAAGGCTGAGCACCAAAGAATTGATGCTTTTGAACTGTGGTGTTGGAGAAGACTCTTGAGAGTCCCTTGAACTGCAAGAAGATCCAACCAGTCCATTCTGAAGGAGATCAGCCCTGGGATTTCTTTGGAAGGAATGATGGTAAAGCTGAAACTCTAGTATTTTGGCCACCTCATGTGAAGAGTTGACTCATTGGAAAAGACTCTGATGCTGGGAGGGATTGGGGGCAGGAAGAGAAGGGGACGACAGAGGATGAGATGGCTGGATGGCATCACTGACTCGATGGACGTGAGTCTGAGTGAACTCCGGGAGTTGGTGATGGACAGGGAGGCCTGGCGTGCTGGGATTCATGGTGTCACAAAGAGTCGGACATGACTGAGTGACTGAACTGAACTGAACTGAACTGATACCCTTGTCTGGGGCTTCCCCAGTGGCTCAGCAGGTAAAGAATCTGTCTGGAGTGCAGAAGTCACAGGAGACACAGGTTCCATCCCTGGGTTGGGAAGATTCCCTGGAGAAGGAAATGGCAACCCACTCCAGTATTCTTGCCTGGAGAATCCCATGGACAGAGGAGCCTGGTGGGCTACAGTCCATAAGGTCAGGAAAGAGTCAGACAAGACTGAAGTGATTAAGCACACATGGATGCACACATCCCCTTGTATAACTTGTCATAACCACTGTTTCTTATCCCAATTCTCTCTTCTGTATCCCTCTTCAGCCCTTCGGCCCTTTGGCTCTTCTCCTGATCAATTACAGTTAATTCTATACTATATCCCAGGGCTCAGCTCAAAAGTTGCTCCCACCAAGTAGCCTTCCTAAGTTCCCCCAGCTAGAAGAGAGCTCTACCTCCTTTGCATTCTTCTCCCAGTGTGCTACCCTTTCTTGTGTCATTTAATTATTTCTACTGGTTTTTATGGGCTTCCCAGGTGGTGCTAGTGGTAAAGAACCTTCCTGCCAATGCAGGAGACGTAAGAGACGTGCGTTTGAACCCTGTGTCAGGAAGATTCCCTGGATAAGGGCATGGCAACCCAACTCCAGTATTCTTGCCTGGAAAATCCCATGAACAGATGAGCCTGGCAGGCTACAGTCCCTTGGGTCACAGAGAGTTGGACGTGACTGAAATGACTTAGCACACACTGGTTTTTATAATAAGGATAGATATTTTTAAATGTTCTTGGGCTTCCTAGAAGGAAAATCCTGAGTAACTATGAAATCCTGGTCCCTGATGTTCCCTCTTACTAATGTTCTTCTTAGACACTAAGAAAATGTGTAAGACTTATTCTGATTGGTGGCATCATTCAGGGCTATAATAGTTCAGAGTCATAAACAAGTTCATGTTCTACATCTGGTTTGAGGGTCAGTCACTTAGGGTCCTGAACACAGAAATGACTCAGACTTCAAGGTGAACCGACTGTCCCACATCTGAGTGTAAGACAGAAATCTGACCTTGTATGTCTGGACAAACTACTTTTTGTCCCTGTTTTCTTCTTCTTTCCTCCCTCCTTTCTTTACATCCTCTTTATTTCTTTTTGTCTGACAAACATAATCACATTGCTTCATTAGAGTTCTGCCCCATGTGAAGAAGAAGTGAAAATTCAGCAAATTTCTAAGGGTTGGGCTCCAACTGACTTCACCAAACAGTTTAAAGATTTGCCGAGACTCATCTTCCAAGCCTCCATTGTGGAGTCTGCTACATGACAGCAAAAACGACAAATAAACTCATGACCGAGCAGCCAGGAACACTCGAACTATCTGCATTTTCAATTATTTAGGCCAAAATGAATCACTTGCTTTCTTTTCTTTTTTCTTTTGGAAACAGTTTTACTTCTCATTTCCTCACTGGACACATAATTTTGATTTATAAACCCAACAGTCCTGAGTAAAAGGAAGTTTTAAACAAAGCTGATGCCCCTGGCTTGGGTTGTTTTTCTCCTCTCCCTGCAATATTTTCAGAAAACGCTTTGAATGAATTTCTTGAAGATGCAAATCCAACTTGTGCCCAGCAAACGTCCTGAGTCTGACTCCCCAAGGTCTCTGAGTTCTTCTCATTCAAGGGCCTCATCTTATAAATTCCACTGAACTTGCTTCAACAGCAATGCACTTTCAACTGGGATAAATCTGTCTTCCAATATTATGTCTTGTAAATCTCACTTTGCAGGGGTATTTACAATCCAGCTACTGCATGCTTACTTTATTGACTAGGAATGAATAAATCAGTTTTCCATTTCTCTCCACGCTTCGTTGCTGATATTTTGATTTGGGGGCTGTTCAGAAGTCTCTGATCAAAGTACATGATTATAAAAACATCTCTTAACCTGAAGATTATTTAAGAAACAGACGGTGGAATTTGAATCTCTTTTTGCTACTTTCTTAAAATGAACCTCACTATGTTGATGTGGAAGAATGAGTATTAGATGGGTAATTGCCTTAATAGCCTAAAGACAATACCCTCATGCCCAGGTATTGCAATGAATATTGATTATAAATGAAATTTATTGAGTTTATTATTTTTTGCATGTGCTAACTTGATTAATCCTCACAATAATCCTTTGAGGTAGCTACCCTGATTGTCTTCATTTTACAGATGACAAAACTGATGCATATTTAAATAATTTACCATATTTACTTATCAGTAAGGGTTTCCCAGATTGCTTGGTGGTAAAGAATTTGCCTGCCAATGCAGGAGATGCAGATTCGATCCCTGGGTCGGGAAGATCTCCTGGAGAAGGAAATAGCAACCCACTCCAGTGTTCTTGCCTGGAAATCCCGTGGACAGAGGGGCCTGGTGTGCTACAGTCCAAGGAGTTGCAAAAGAATCTGACATGACTTAGCAACTAAACAATAACAACAACACATCAGTAAATGGAAAAGCCTGAATGTAAACCCAGGCATCCTGGCTCCCTCATACTAAGCTATCTCTCATTTTGACCATACAACCTAAGCTCTATGCCTTTTATCATCACACTTTACAAGGATATAACACTTTGAAGTCTATAGAGTATTATCTCATTTCTGTCTTATCACCTAGACAGCAATATTATCTCCATTTTACCAATGAGCACACTAAGCCTAAGAGAAGTTTAGGGACTTGCTCAAAGGGAAAGTTGGTTTCCAAGCCCCAGTCTTCTGACTTCTGGTCCCCATTCTGGAGCCTCAGTTTCCTCATCTGTATGTAAAGTAACCAAGGAATCCCTCAGTCCTCAAAGGCCTAGATCCCTGTACCAACTACTCTTTACCTGTCTATTGACCACCTTCTCCAGACTGTTAACTCAGTTAGAACAGGGGCAGGACCTATGTCATTGCCTCCTGTGACCCCCACATCCAGCCCAGAGTAGATGCTCAGTAGGTATTTGTAAATGTCCCAGGCACAGTGCTAAGTGATGGATGCAGAGATGAATGAGACTTGGCCCTTTAATCACAGGTGAGGCTCTCAAGAGTCCCCTTTGCAGTGATGTGGGCTCTGCAAGCCCCACAGTCATTATGTGGACAATGGCTCCCACTGTGTTAAAGTCCACCAAAAAATAATTGACCGTGGCTTGAGTTATGTGTCCCAAGCTGAATGGCATCAGGGTCGATTACTTTATTTTGGAGACCACAGCAAATAGAACCATTTGCAACTTGAGGCTCACATCATTAAATCAACATTTAGGGATTTTATTTTAATCTAAGTGATGGGTATGCAAAACTGTGCAACTATAAAAGTAAAATAACCTGTGCTCTTAACACACCTCCCCAAACTCTCTGCATGACTCAGAGGACATCAGGGAATTGAGCTGTGGTGGACAGAAATACCACGTCTGACCTGTCTAAGGCAGTCCCAAGGAAAACTTGACCAGCATTTCATCCCTAACCTCACAAACCTCAGGCAAGGCAGGTTTTATTCAAGCATCTCCAAGAGATAAAAGAGCAATTTTTACAGTTTGACATTCAAGTTCGAAACTTGGCTTACTTAGGGTTGAAGGATAAAATAAAGGATACTCAGAAAAATTGGAATTTCAGATAAACAAGAAATAATAATTTTTCATGTAATGTACCAGGCAATATTTGGGATATACTTATACTTCAAAAAATGTTTGTTGTTCATGTGAAATGCAAATATATGTGGGCATTCTGTATTTTTATTAGCTAAGTATGGAAACAAGTTCATTGTGAAGATCAAACAAATAAAATATTTTCTGTATGTGAAATTGGATAAGATATAGAAGCCAAGAAAGAAAGGGAGATTAGGCTTTTGGTCAAGTATACCTTTATGAGGACATATGCATATTACCCCAGACTCTGATTCCATCACCCATGAGGCACCATAGGGAATGATCATTTTGGATATTGAAGGCTAATAGTAAGAAGTGGGCTCTGGAATCAGATCACTGGGATTAAAATCCAGAATATATCAGTTACTAGCTGTGTGACCTTGGACATGGTGCTTCATTTGGCCTCAGTCTCCCCATGTGTAAAATGGAGATAAAAATATTATCTATCTCATAGGATTGTGTGAAGATTAAATGACTTACTAGATTGACTCTAGTAAGCTTTCAACAAATGTTTATCAAGCTTCCCTGCTGGTCCAGTGGTTAAGAATCTGCCTGCTAATGCAGGAGCCACATGTTTGATCCCTGGTTTGGAAAGCTTCCACATGCCACGAGGTAACTAAGCCTGTGTTCTGCGATAAGAGATGCCACCGAAATGAGCACCCAAGTTGTTGCAACTAGAGAAAGCCCCCGTACAGCAGTGAAGACCCAGTGCAGACAAAAATAAACAAATAAATATATAATTTTTAAAAAGCTTACTACAATAATAAGTAAAATTTTAAAAATAAATGTCTATCAACTCCACCACCAACTTCATCCTTCCCACTTTCACAGACAAATCGATCTTACACAAGCCGCTGAACTAGCTTCAACTTTTCCTTTGGTGGGCTTTCTGTTTTCCTTATTTAAAACATCTCACTGGTAAGGAACAGTTGATTCTACTCTTTGTGAGTCACAAGACTTGACTCTAAAAACACTCACAGCAGAAGGTGATGACTGTTGGATCTATATGGCGCTAAAACAACCAGGTGAAAAGAGAAAAAAAAAGCTCAGCTGAAAATTCCAGTAGAGATAGCTGTTCAGAATAGTTTCAATCTCCCAAAAGATGTTTTGGTGAAGATTTAGCATTTATTCAAATAGGTTTCTGTAGCCACACACAGCCGAGGCATCACTCAACCATCTATCCGTACATCACTGGAGACAGCTAATATATTGCCAGCGTGTTTCCTCATACCTTTAAACTCACACCTTTTGTTCAAATAAGTGGAGTCCGGTAGTAATTCTCACCGGAAGGCTGCAAAAGTGTGGGAAGGAATATCACTTTAAGGGACTACATTTATGGTATAAGAAGTCATTGTAGCTTGTTGTTAATTTTCTGCACACAGTGGACTGCTGAAAAGCAAGGAGCACTTGTAGGAAGCCAGAAAAAGATCTCCCGAGATCACTCTGCTAGGTGATTGAGCGTCCTTGCCGGGTGCTTTTCAACAGTCTAGACTAGTGTGATATGCGAGCTACATGCTACACACTCCTTTAGCCTTTTGAATCAACTTCGTAACTCCAGCTTTCCCATAATTCCTTAGTGGACCTCCTAAACCAGTTATAAGATGCCAGAAGTCTTTTAGCCAAAAATATTGTTTAACATATAATGGAATACCTTCTTAGCTTGTGTGATTTATTCTGTAGTCTCAAAGTTTGAAAGAGTTTTTTTTTTTTTTTTCAATAAAATTAAGCCCAACAGTATTTTATTATATTCAGATCATACAACTCTGATACTTTGTGAAGAATATCTTGGTTCATCATCAGAAAATCTTAAAATGGCTTTCTCATCATTCTTTTAAAACTGCCTCACAATAAGGATTTAATGAGTTTTTCTTCCTCTAGACTACCGTGGTCTGAAGTTTGTTTTTTTTAAGATTTTTTTTTTTCTGATGTGGACCATTTTTAAATTTATTGAATTTATTACAACATTGTTTCTGCTTTATGTTTGTTTTTTGGCCACAAGGTATGTAAGATCTTAGTTCCCTGACCAGGGATCAAACCCATACCCCCTGCATTGGAAAGCAAAGTCTTAACCACTGGATCACCACAGAAGTCTGTGTTTGAAGACCTTTTTTATTTTGTGCATTTAAAATTTTTACAATGTTATGTTGGTTTATGCCATACAACAACTTGAATGAGCCATAATTATACACACATCCCCTTCATCCCTAGCCTCCCTCCCCTCCACCCATCCCATCCATCTATGTCATCACAGAGCACCAGACTGGGCTCTCTGTGCTACATAGAAACTTCTCACCAGCTTATCCTTGGTTGTGTATATATGTTGATGCTACTTTCTCCATTCATCCTGCTCTCTCTTTCTCCCCTACAGTGTCCACAAATCCATTCTCTGCATCTGTGTCTCCATTCCTTCCCTGCAAATAGGTCTATCAATACCATTTTTTAGATTCCATGTATATGTGTGAATACACTATTTTTGTTTTTCTCTTTGTTACTTACTTCACTCTGTATAACAGGCTCTAGTTTCATTCACCTCACTGGAATTGATTCAAATTCATTCTTTTTATGGCTAAGTAATATTCCATTGTTTATACGTACAACATCTTCTTTATCCATTCATCTGCAGATGAACATCTAGGTTGCTTCCATGCCCTGGCTGTTTTAAATAGTTCTGCAATGAAGATTGGGGTACATGTGTCTGAAGATTTTAATGAATGCAAAGTTCTGTGAAAATATTGTTACTGAATGAGCAGGTACTTTAACAAGAAAGACAGTCTTTGCATATAAGGGTCACTGAGGAATAACTCATAAGCTGCATCATTCACTCTGCTGAAAATTAGAAACTGAGATGTGGTTTATTCTTTCTCCATTTTATTCTGATATATACTGAATATGCAAATGCTTTACTTAATTCTAAATACATCTAACATTTTCTTCTAACACACCAGTTTTTAAAGTGCTCCTTGACACTGCCATAGACTTTAAAATTTCTATGGGACATTTTAAATAGATCACAATGCAGATCTTAGTGCCTGCAAATACCTTGAATGAGTTTTGCTATTTTGGGAAATTGTGAGACGCTATCTTGCTTTCTTCAGCTGTGCTCTGGCTTTTTATTGTTGTTGTTGTTTGCTTGTTTGTTGATGAGGAAGCCCTGAACTGTTTTTCAAGCAGGCACTCTCTCTAAGCTTGGTGCCCTACTTGCCCTCACTCCCTACTATGTAGAAAATTATCTAATTGTCTCACGGACAATTTATGGATTGCACTTGTGTTTCGCTTTCTATTGCGAAGTTTGGTTATTTTACAAAATTCTTGACTATAGCCAATACTAAATGAAGTTACTTCAATTCCACAAGGTTTACCTTTTCACCGGGTATCCAGTGCAATTAGCATCAGTGGACTGCTGGCAAACTTACACTCAAAGTAAAAAAAATAGCCTTGATTTGTAATGTGTGCTGATTTCCAAGGTGTAAATTTTCCCAGCAGAGCCAATTTCAAGTTATCAATGATTTAGCAACTGGCTCCAAGAATTCCTGAATATTTAATAATCTGTTTTCTCAAATCCATACAAACTTGCTCCAGCACATCAGCAGAAGTTTCTGTCACTAACTTTTCCCCAGACCACCTGTAAAATTGTGAATTACTTCCTACACTGGACAGTAATTGGCATTTAGTCCTTAATAATAGGACAGACAATTGATTTTAATTTATTTCACATTAAACCATGCCTGCTATATATGAGGTGCTATGCTAGTTCTGTGGGAAATGCAAAGATCCAAACATGATTCCAGGTTTCCAGAAGTCCACAGTCCCTCAGAAAGGGCAGACAATATATAAGAAACTGTAATACAAATCTGACCATGAGAAGTGCTATATTAAAATCACAAATTTAAACAGGAAAACAGGAAAGGAAGAAACATCATGTAAACATAGCAGAGGAAAATGCCTCTACTTCAAGTAATTTTAAAACAAGCTCAAGATGGTCAATAAATTAAAAAAAAAAATAGATGTAGAACATTTGTGCATAAATTTATTTAAAAGTAATAAGGAAGTGGGGCTTCCCAGGTGGTGAAATCATAAAAAATCCATCTTCCAATGCAGAAGACATGGTTTGATCCCTGGATAGGGAAAATCCCCTGTAATCAGTTCAGTTCGGTTCAATTCAGTCATGTCTGACTCTTTGCGACCCCATGGACTGTAGCATGGACTCCAGGCTTCCCTGTCCATCACCAACTCCCAGAGCTTACTCAAACTCATGTCCATCAAGTCAGTGATGCCATCCAACCATCTCATCCTCTGTCATCCCCTTCTCCTCCTGCCTTCAATCTTTCCCAACATCAGGGTCTTTTCAAATGAGTCAGTTCTTCGTGTCAGGTGGCCAAAGTATTGGAGTTTCAGCTTCAGCATCAGTCCTTCCAATGAAGATTCAGGACTGAGTTCCTTTAGGATGGACTAGTTGGATCTCCTTGCAGTCCAAGGGACTCTCAAGAGTTTTCTCCAACACCACAGTTCAAAAGCATCAATTCTTCTGCACTCAGCTTTCTTTACAGTCCAACTCTCACATCCATACATGATTACCAGTAAAACCATAACTTTGACTAGACAGGCTTTTGTTGACAAAGTAATCTCTCTGCTTTTTAATACGCTGTCTAAGTTGGTCATAGCTTTTCTGAATAGGAAATGGCAAACTGCTCTAGTGTTCTTGCCTGGGAAATCCAATGGACAGAGGAGCCTGGTGGGCTATGTGTCCATGGGGTCACAAAAGAGTCGGATTCAACTGAGAACACACATACACACACACACACACACACACACACACACACACACACACAATAAGAGACTTACCTAGTGGTCCAGTGGTTAAGACTCTGAGATTCCACTGTACGGGGTGTGGGTTCAGTCCCTAACTGGAGAAACTAAGATTCTGCATGCCACAGTCAAAACTTTTTAAAACAAAATATTTTTTTTTTTAAGTAATAAGGGAAAAAGAGGATTTATAAAGCTTTTAACAAAATCCACCAAAAGATGAGGTGGTGATTCTGCCCCACACTGACTGATAATTGTAGTGAGTCAATTCCTTTTTCTACTTCCAACATCGAAGTCATATTTCTTTCTCTATTCCTACAGTTGAGCTTGAAATGTCCTGTGACTAGATCAGCATAGCATTAAGTTTCACAGTCTCCAAATGCTAAAGGTATCCTATAATAAACCAATCCTGAACAGTACTAATTATTAGACGCTTAACATGTGGAGGCTACTGTAAAGGGCTTCATGCATGTTATCACATTTAAATATGTGAGGCCCTACTTTTCTGTGGCACCTTGCTCCCCTAAGTACTACTTCCTAAGAAATCTTCTTGGCAATATCAACCTATGGTCCCCAGAACAAGAGAAAGTGCCCCCTGTGAAATGTTTGTGAGCTGGAGGTGCCTTATAAGAATGAAAAGCGCAATGGTCCTATGGACTGTCGGTGGTAGAAAGCAAATAAGAGCAAAACAAATGCCTCACGTGGAACAAGCAAGAGTGCTAGCTGATAAGGTTAAAGAGGCGGTGAAGGGGTCTCTGGAGAAAGAGAACCAAACAAGGCTTTCCTGACATAAGAGAAGCCAGTTTTGGCTTAAGCCATTTTGTGATCTGTCTGACCACAGTGCTTGCTGTTGAGCAGGTCTCAGTAATTAAAGATCTTAAGGGAACAAAAGAATGCAGCAACAAAGCACTATTATCAGGCAAGAAAAGTAACAATAGCAAAGATAACGTATCACTTGTAAAGACTCCCAGTTCTCTTTCAATAGTAAAGATTAGCCTAAAGTGTTCGAGCACCAGATCAGCTGGAACCTAAGGGTCGAAGATGGTGAGCTTTTTGGACCCTCCTGGCTTCAATCAACTAAAGCTTGTGACAGCCCAAGTCCCTTGATGAATATTCATATACCCTTGCTGCTGCTAAGTCGCTTCAGTCATGTCTGACTCTGTGTGACCCCATGGACGGCAGCCCACCAGGCTCCCCCGTCCCTGGGATTCTCCAGGCAAGAACACTGGAGTGGGTTGCCATTTCCTTCTCCAATGCATGAAAGTGAAAAGTGAAAGTGAAGTCCCTCAGTTGTGTCCGACTCCTAGCGACCCCATGGACTGCAGCCCACCAGGCTCCTCGGTCCATGGGATTTTCCAGGCAAGAGTACTGGAGTGGGTGCCATTGCCTTCTCCATCATATACCCTTAGGTTAAAATGATTTCAAAAGCTCAGCCTCTGAGCACTAGTGCCAAATCCAATCTTGGTTTTGCTTGAAGTAGAAAACAATAGTTTTATTACTTTGAAAGGCAAAGGGGGACACAACAGGCTCTTGCCCTCAAAACTGTATCTGAGCCCAGGGGAGCTTGTTGTTCAGTCATTCAGATGTGTTCGACTCTTTGAGACCCCATGAACTATAGCATGCCAGGCTTCCTTGTCCTTCACTATCTCCCACAGTTTGGTCAAACTCATGTCCATTGAGTCAATGCTGCCATCCAACCATCTCGTCCTCTGTCGTCCCCTTCTCCTGCCTTCAATCTTTCCCAGAATCAGGGTCTTTTCCAATGAGCTGTCTCTTTGCATCAGGTGGCCAAAGTGTTGGAGCTTCAACTTCAGCATCAGTCTTTCCAATGAATATTCAGGGGTGATTTCCTTTAGGATTGACTGGTTTCGTCTCTTTGCTCCATTTCTGGTAGTGTGCTAGAGTCCAGTCTTCTGCATCACGAATATAAAGAGATTCCAGTGACATCCAACATTAGAAAACAAATGTTTTTACACTTTGAAAATAATTTTTATATGATCGGAGATGGTTTTAGAAATGGTTTTTCTAAATAAATAATAACCCTTTCACTACCATACACAAATTTAGATTACTTTATGATTATTAATTTTACCAAACATGAAATCACTTTTTTTTCCATCCCCTCTGCTACTACCCTGGTTTAGCAACTCCTCATGTTCCAGCTCGGCCCCTCAACTGAATTCCTAGAAAGCTCTGTGCTTCTATTCCACTTTAGTCTGTTATTCATAGAGCTCATGTGACAGTCTCTTAAAATACAAATGTGATAAAAATCACTTCCATGTTGAGCATTCTCCAATGAGCCTCTGCCCAAGCTTTTGAATTCCTTAGAAAGTTGAATTCCTTAGTTACCTGTGTGAAGCTCTTTGAGACCTCTTTGTTCTAAACTCTTGTCTTCATTTACACACTTTTTCTTCTGCCACACAGAACTAAATGCACGTCCTATTGTTTCTTGCTTCATTCAGTTAACATATATGGGCTTTTGCCTGGATGCCCTCCCACCTCCATCACCTGGCCAGCTCCCGAAGACCTTCCCTGACCCAGGGAGGGCATTGCTCCCTCCAGAATGACTTGGAAGAACCACAGGTCAGATTTTGACTCCAGCCTCTGTGCTCTCAGGGCCCCACAGGTTTTATGTTGTTCGGATCTTCAGTCATAAGCTTACATATCTGTCCCTTAAAACTGGACCATGAGCTCCTCGAGGATTGGAACTGTCCTTTTTGTATTGTTAAAACAAATTTTCAAAATAGCTTCTCCAACAAGTGGACTACATTCATGTATCAGAGATTTCCCAAATTTTCCAAAAGGGAAGAAATTTTCCCCCAAATTCAATTCAAAGACATCTTTCTTAAAGAGAAAAAAATGAAATAATAAATATTTGATTACTTATGTAAGATAATAGCTGATTAATTAGCTCCTAATTAATAATCATCTGAGAGGGTCAGCGATGCTGAAGCATTTAATCAGTTATACTAGTAACACTCTGGAAGAAGCTAAAATATTACATTATGCAAAACATTCTGTTCTGGATGTTCTTCTAAGTGCCCAGCGGAATGGCTACAACAGAGTAGGCACTTTATAAATATTTGAATGAATGGAAGATGTCTCCAGGACCTAGTTTATTAAAATCCCAACATAACCAATACATGAAAAGTTCATTATTACTCTTTTTTACCGTGAAAATCTTACATTTTTAAAATATCTGACCTGTTATCATGCACATCATATGCTAATTTCGAGTTGTGCGCCTATTGAGTAAAGCAAAGTTGCCTGATTGATCCTCTAGTAATAAATGTGACTTCTTGGTAATTGTTGATGCTAATCTATAAAAACAACCAGGACTCATACTCTCAATAATTCTAAAGCACAGTCTCTCTATAGAGAGTCTTTCATCTATATTTCAGCTTTGTTATTTATATTATGAAAGTGTCTTATTCATCTTTATCCTTCCACCAGCCCCCACCTAACACAGTACCTGATATGTAGTAGACATAGTGAACTAATGCGGCATTTTTTGATTATAAATAAGAGAAAGTTCTCGATTAGGCAGTAAGTGAAATATGGCTTACAGCTATAAGACTTCAGCCCACCTTCTGCAATCTAAGAGATATATTCGAAGATTTGTCTCCATCCACCATCTGCTTCTTCCTTTTGCATGTTGGTTTCTTTCCACAGAGGAGTACCATGTTGCAGAGAAAATGGCTAGAATGTAACCTTAGATTCACCTCCTCCCAGCAGAAAGTGGACTTGTCTTTGCAAATGCAGGGAAGTAATCTGGCCCTGCTTGAATCTCAATCTCATCCTTGATGGGTTCCCATGATTGACCTGGTCTGGACTACTTGCCATAGCTGTGGATGGATTCGGGGGCTGGAGGGTAGCTACAACAAACACTGCTACGAACCAGTAGAACCAGATGCAATTAGGAAGGGGAAGTACCCCCCAAAATGTCATATAGGTACTGAGCAGACAAAAATGTTCTTTAGACTCAGTAAATTAGTGTTTAAGAGAGTGGACCACGTATATATTTAAACCGCATACTATGACCATGATGGAGACTGAATATCACTGTATGTTTGAACTTGATAACCTCAGAACAGTTTTACTTGGGATGGTACTGCAGGAAGAGTTTTCCTCGTGAGAAAATGCCTATTGAGAACCCTCTCAGCAATGGCCTTTGTTAGTCAGCACGACAATAAGCCCAGGCTTTCCTCAAGACAGCTAGCTGCACCTAAATCTAACTTGGAACACTGTGATCAAAGTACCCCTGTTGCTTGATTTCCTGAGATCCAACCAACACCCTTTCCCAGGTTAGAGGTCCTGTCTGTGTGCGGAGAGGCAACTAAGATAGGACTAAACAGTTCAACTCTAATCCAAATGCCTCTAAATATTTAATTCCAGCTGTTGGGGGTGGGGCAGGGGTGGGGAGGGAGGAAGCATTTTGATGCAGGAATGATAGAGTTCAGAGACTGAATCTGGCAGCCTGCTTAACCAGCTCTATACAGACCTTCCAGATGGGGGTGTATGGTCACAGAATTCACAGAGGTGTTAAGCACAAAAGCATTTCTGAAAAAAAATTCTTTGGAATGCAGGTTTGAAAATTATACTCATTTTAAAGTTGAGAGAAGCCTAAAAAGAGAGCCATTGGAGCTGCCATTTTGCAGATAACAGCATCATCTGTCCCTAGAAGGACAAAATCCTAGCAAGAATGCCCTTATCTAGAGGCATCCTGTCTATGGGTCAGTCTGGTTCCCCAGAGGCCCCCTGTAACCATCAAGAAAATGAAGGACACTCAAAGAAGGGACAAATGACCATCTTTCCTGATTCTCTGGCCATTTCCTGCTCAGCAACAATCAAAAGTTTATGTGCTCAGAGAATAATCAGAGTCTATTTCCTGGGAAATCCCATGGACAGAGGAGCCTGGTGGGCTGCAGTCTATGGGGTCACAAAGAGTCGGACACACGCTTTTCTATAAAAGAGTCTCGAAAGTCAGTCAGACATTTTCTAAAAATGATTTGCTTGAGATGGTATTCTTTTTTTATAATTGTATTTATTTATTTTTGGCTGTGCTGTGTCTTTGTTGCTTTGCAAGGGCTTTCTCTAGTCGCAGCAAGCAGGGGCTACTATTCATTGCGGTGCGACAACTTCTCATTGTGGTGGCTTTTCTTGTTATGCAGTATAGGCTTTAGGTGTAGGGGCTTCAGTGGTTACAGTACGTGGGCTTAGTTTCTCCCTGGCATGTGGAATCTTTCCAGACTAGGGATCGAACTCAAGTCCCCTGTTTTGGCAGGTGGACTCTTGTCCACTGTGCCACCAGGGAAGTTTGATGAAAGATTCTTGAAAGAAATTTTCCAGACTGTAGCTTCCTAAACTTTCCTTTATACCTTTATTTCCTTCATGAAGCCTGACAGTAGAGGCAAGAAAGACTTGACCACTAGACCACTTCATTTTGTCTGTTTCTTTCCTATTAAGTAAAATGTGAATTGCTGCCTTCTATAAGAATATTAATAGTGAAAACTGAAAACAATCCAAATACCTAGCAAGTACTGCTACACACACACACATACCAAATAATGTCCCCCCACATTCAAGTCTACCCTCAACCAATGAATGTGACCTTACTTGGAACTAGAATCTTTGTAGACAGCCAAGTTAAAAGAAGTCACACTTGCTTAGGGTAAGCCCTAATCCAATGACGGATATCCTTATTAAAACAGGAAAACTTGGATATAGACACAGAGAGAAGACAATCATCTGATGATGGTAACAAAGATTGGAGTTGTGCTACCTCAAACCAAGGAATGGTAATGATTGTTGGCAGTCATCAGAAGCCAAGAAATAGAAGGCTTCCCTTGAGCCTTCAGACAGATCATGATTTGACCAACACCTTGATTCAGACCTCTCTTCTCCAAAACTGTGACATAGTAAATTTCTGTTGTTTAAGCCAAATGCAATTTGCTCGCTACAGCGGTCCTAAAACACTAATACAACATGTAGATACTAATCAGCAACAAAAAGGAATGAATGAATGATATAAAGCAACAGAACAAAATTGTAATGTTAGAAAAGTGTAAAATTTTATTATAAATCATCAACTTGTGTATTTTTAATGGGTCACTTCTATGGTATGTAAATTACACTTCAATAAAGCTGCAAAGTGAGCTAGGGAATTTTTGATCCTTTTATATTTTCTGTGGGCTTTCCAGGTAGCTTAGTGGTAAAAAAAAATCCACCTGTCAATGCAGGAGATGTGAATTTGATCCCTGGGTCAGGAAGATCCCCTGGAGAAGTTAAATGGCAACTCACTCCAGTGTTCTTGCCTGGGAAATCCCATGGACACAGGAGCCTGGCAGGCTACAATCCATGGGGTCCTGAAAGAGTCAGGCATGACTTAGCAATTAAAAATCAACAATATTTTCTGTAACAATTAGCATAATGTAGAATTTACTATTCCTTGGAATTTGGGTAAATTTTACTAATCATTGGAACCTCAAGTTTTATGGGTTTTTTGTTGTTGTTCATTGCTGTTGATGTTAGATAATTATTTGAGAACGATATCAATTATTTATTTGATCTATTCAAGTTTTCTCTTTTTGTGATGATTTTAGCACTTTATATTTTTCTAGGAGTTTATTTCATCTAGAATCTCAAATCTATCTGTTTCAAATCTCTCTCTATCTATAGCTACTATCAGTTTTTCCGTTTTACTTCTGTTTATTTGCTTCTTATTTTTTCTTGATTAGTCTTGCCAGGAGTCTGCTTTGTTAATCTTTTCGAAGAATCAGCTTTTGGTTTTGTTAATCTTCACTATTGTTCCTCTGTTCTTGCCTTTTTTGATTTCTACTTTTATCTTTATCATTTCCTTCCTTCTTGTTTGGGTCTCCTCCCTGCTGTTTTTCCAACTTCATGAGCTGAAAACTTAGCTTATGTACTTTTAATCTTTGGAGTTTCATGTTATTTTTAAAGCTATAATTTTTTCTGCTTAACTGCATTCATAAATTTTGGCACATAATGATTTCATTTTTAACATATGGATTCTTTTGAAATATTTAGCTTCCAAATACATGATGGGTTTAGCTATTGTTTTGGCAATTAATGTTTCAATGTATTGCATATGAAATTCAGGAAACTTAGGCAATGAAATTGATTTATTGTCTGTTTTTGCAAATGTTCCATATGTGCTTGTAACTAAATAATGGTCAGATGTAGAAATTCATACATACATATTTCTATGTATTAGCATTTCTACATATTGCATTGTTCAGGCCTTTAATCCTGCTGCTGTGTGTGTGTGTGTGTGTTTTGTGTACACGTACTTGTGCTTGATCTATGAGTTTTTGAAAGTTGTGTATAAAAACTCCAGCCACACCTGATGATTTATCTATTTCTTCCTGAAATTCTGCTTCTTGGAGCTTAATATTATTTACAGCTGTGATATTAGGGACATAATAGATCAAAATACTATATCTTTCTGTATTATTGCTCAGTTTACTGTACATAGCATTATTCTTCTTTGTCCTTTTTATTTCTTTTGCCAATTATTAAGATGTCTACTCTAGATTACTTTCAATTCATATTTTCCAGATGTACTTTTTATTTTATTTTTATCTTTTTGTGTATTTTTACATTTTGTATATTCTACTTCAATGTATCTTTTGAATCCAATGTAATCTTTGTAAAATCCAATCAAAAAGTCTATTTCCATAAATATGTTTTAACCACTTACATTGAATGTAATGAGTTTTTAAACTTATATTTGTTCCTTCATTTCATATTTTCCATTTACTGTATTTTTGGCCTCCATTTCTTCTTCCTGCTTTCTGTTAAATAGATTCACTTATTTTTCCTTCTGTTTTAAAAGCTATACATTATATTTTTGCTTTTATGTGATATTTTATGCATGTAACTACATGCCTTTAGGTCTTAAACTTGCAGTATCTAGAAGTGACTTTGAAAATATATACAACTGGTAATGATGCTGACACTAATCATAACAATCTTTGATTAACATGCTTATAGGTATATGCTGGGAGAACATCTGTATTACAGGATGAACTGTGTGCCTCCCAAATTCATATGTTCATATCCTAACCCCCAGTAGCTCATAATGTGACTGTATTTGGAAATAGGTTCTTTAAAGAGGAAATTAAGGTAAAATGAAGTCATTAAAGTGGGCACTAATCCAGTCTGACCGATATCTCTTTAAGAAGAGGAGATTAGGACAGACATAGAGATTAGGACATAGACACACAGATAGAAAACTCTATGAGGACATATAGAGATGTTGGCCATCTACTACCTCAGAAAGAGGCCTCAGAAGAAACTAAACTTGCTGACACCTTGGTCTGAGACTTATAGCTTTCAGAATTGTAAGAAAATGAATTTCTGTTGTTTAAGCCACCAGTCTGTAATATTTTGTTATGGCAGTCTTGGCAAAGTAATAAAAAACAGCCTATCAAGACCTGAATCTTCTTCCTAAACAGCAAAGTAGTCTGACAGGCTCACATAGCCCCTTTGTGACCTACAAGCCATATCTCTTGTCACAATAATATTGTCTAGGATCCCAAGATATGTTATCGTTCTTACTTTCTTTTTTTTAAATTTTTTTTATTGAAGAATAATTGCTTTACAGAATTTTGTTGTTTTCTGTCAAACCTCAACATGAATCAGCCTTAGGAATAGATATATCCCCTTTCTTTTGAACCTCCCTCTTTCTTACTTACAACATATCTCTTGCACAGTCTTCTTAATGCATTTTTCCTCTGAAATAAATACTTTTCCAAAAAAATACTTTCCATGTGTATTTTCATAAGACAAACTTTTAAGGTTTTGTATGCCTGGAGATGTTTTTATTATCCCTCATACTTGAGTGGCAATTTTGCTAAATGTAAAACTCTCTATTAAAAGTTATTTTCCTTCAATGTTCTAAAAATATTACTTCACTGTCTTCTCAAATCCAATGTTGCTATTGAAAAGGCTGATATCAATTTGATTCTTGTTTATTTTTAGGTGATCTTCATTTTTCTTCCTGGACACATATAAAACTTTTTTTTTTCCTACTTACTGCTCTGATACATTATTTAATTTGTGTAAATGTGGGTTTTCCTGTTCTCTTATGTTTGGCAATCCATCAGCTCTTTGAAGCTGAGATCTTCCCTTTATTTAAGTATGAGTAATTTATTCCTATTCTTTCTTTTTTTTTTCCTTTATGTGTGGGTATTTTTTATTTATTTGTTTATTTATCTATTTATTTATTTTTGCTGCACCAAGTATCATGCAGGATCTTAGTTCCCAGACCAGGGATGGAACCTGCACCCCCTGCAGTGGAAGGGTGAAGTCCCAACCATTGGACCACCAGGGAAATCTCCTCTCCTTATTTTTTTAATTAAATAATTTATTTTAATTGGAGGCTAATTACTTTACAATATTGTGGTGGTTTTTGCCATACACTGACATGAATCAGCCACGGGTGTACACATCTCCCCCTGTCCCAAACCCCTCTCCCACCTCCCTCCGCATCCCATCCATCTGGGTTGTCTCAGTGCACCAACTCTGAGTACCCTGTTTCATGCATCAAACTTGGACTGGTCATCTATTTTGCAATATGGTAATATACATGTTTCAATGCTATTTTCTCAAATCATTCCCCTCCGCCACAAAGAGTCCAAAAATCTGTTCTTTACATCTGTGTCTCTTTTGCTGTCTTGCATCTAGAGTCATTGTTACCGTCTTTCTAAATTCCATATATATGCATTAATATACTGTATTGGTGTTTTTCTTTCTGACTTACTTCACTCTGTATAATAGGCTCCATTTTCATTCACCTCATTAGAACTAACTCAAATGTGTTCTTTTTAATAGCTGAGTAATACTCCATTGTGTATATGTAGCACAACTTTCTTATCCATTCATCTGCCAATGGACATCTAGGTTGCTTCGATTGTAAACAGTGTCCTATCCTTATTACTTCTTCATATTACATCCTTCCAAATGTTTTCATTGTTCTTCTGAGTGTCCTATTGCTAGATACTGTCACTTGTACTCCTATTGACAGTATGATGACTTCTATTCATCATATTAACTTTTATTAATTTGTTCCTATGTTTGTTTTCTAATTTTTATGCATTGTTACTGCCTTCTAGAAGATTTTCTCAATCTACTCTTCCAGTTCATTAATTTACTTTTCAGTCATACCTATTCTCCTACAATCCCATATATTTTTCTTCACTTAAGCTCATACTTTATATTTCCATTGTTTTAATTATTATTTTGTCTTATAGCTAGTATATTTTTGTTGTTGTCATTCAGTTGCTAAGATGTGTCCAACTCTTTGAGACCCCATGTACAGCAGTATGCCAGGATTCCCTGTCTTTCACCACCTCTGGTATCTCCATGGAAAAAAATGAGCTCTCAGCCCCAAATAACTAGACATCCAAGAGCTACCTGTATCCTGTGAAACAGATTATTAGAAAAAGAAGACTAAGAATTTAAAATAAATATGAAAAATATACTTAAAATTATAAGCTGGTATGTTTATTCCCTTGTAATTTTAAGTATTTTTTATCACATTTATTTTAAATTCTTAGTCTACTTTTTCTAACATTTACATTTCAAAGGATACAAGTAGCTCTTGAATGTCTAGTTATGTGGGACCAAGAGCTTATTTTTACCATGAAGATACCAGCTATTGTGCCCCATTTAGATGAGTTAAAGAAGAGAGAATAAGCCTCCATTTAGAAAGCCCACATACCACTATACTGCCATGAATTACTCTGATTTGTAGCCAACTTACAAGGCAAATCCAGTGGTCAGGATTCTACCTTAAATTTCAAGAGAAAGATGCATTAGGGAGAAGACAGTCTCCCTAACTTTCAGTCCATGAGCCATGTGAGTCTGAAGGGCATAATGGAAGCATGTGTTTTCATTAATTCCTCCCCCAGCAATGCTGTTCTGCTACCCTGCTACTACCTGAGTTCACCTCTGCAGTGAAGGGAAAAGACAGAGAAAAATAAAAAGTAGAACTGAAGAAACTTTTCTATCTACTGCAACTGACCTGCACCAGAGCCCAAGTGGCCTTCTGATTCCTCAAGAGTTTCTTAAAATCAATTGGTTGGTTGGTAAAAGTGAAAGAGGAGAGTGAAAAAGTTGGCTTAAAGCTCAACATTCAGAAAACTAAGATCATGGCATCCGGTCCCATCACTTCATGGCAAATAGATGGGGAAACAGTGGAAAGAGTGACTGACTTTATTTTTCTGGGCTCCAAAATCACCACAGATGGTGATTGCAGCCTTGAAAGTAAAAGACACTTACTCCTTGGAAAGAAAGTTATGACCAACCTAGACAGCATATTGAAAAGCAGAGATGTTACTTTGTCAACAAAGGTCCGTCTAGTCAAGGCTATTGTTTTTCCAGGGGTCATGTATGGATGTGAGAGTTGGACTATAAAGAAAGCTGAGAGCTGAAGAATTGATGCTTTTGAAGTGTGGTGTTGGAGAAGACTCTTGAGAGTCCCTTGGACTACAAGGAGATCCAACCAGTCCATCCTAAAGGAGATCAGTCCTGGGTGTTCATTGGAAGGACTGATGCTAAAGCTGAAACTCTAGTATTTTGGCCACCTCATGTGAAGAGCTGACTCATATGAAAAGACCCTGATGCTGGGAAAGATTGAGGGCAGGAGGAGAAGGGGACGACAGAGGATAAGATGGTTGGATGGCATCATCGACTCAATGGACATGGGTTTGGGTGGACTCCGGGAGTTGGTGATGGACAAAGAGGCCTGGCATGCTGTGGTTCGTGGGGTCGCAAAGAGTAGGACACGACTGAGCGACTGAACTGAACTGAATTCACTCTGGGCGTTCATGTTTCTCTTCTGTCTATTTATAGTCTTTTCTTCAGGATTAATTTTAGGGCAAGGTCGCCATCTTGGCAGATCTTCCTACATAGGTTAGACACAAACTTACCACTATTTATAAATGCATGTGAAATTATTTTTTCACCTATGAATATGATGGATAATTTAAATTAGATGATGATTATACTCCAACCCACCCCCACACACAGATCCCAAATGTCATCACTGTTATATCTTTTCTTCTATTTAAAAATCAATTCCTAATAAGTCCATTCTTTTTTTTTTTTTTTGACATCCTAACCCTATCAGACTGTGTCGATCATTCACTGCCTCCCTGTCAAGAGCTCCACTGGCCACATTCCCAACAGAATTTTGACAGGTCTGAAGATATCAATCATGCTTATTAACATTTACTTTTGCCTTTAACCTGTTAAGAATTTGCTAATTCAAGTGACTTTTGAAAAATCTACTCCCTCCAATCAGTCACTGGCATAAAATTGCCCACATTGTTTCTGATATGGTAGTAATCTTCCCCTCAGAATCATTTGAAACTGTCATTTTCTCAGTGCTCAGTCTCAAAGCTTCCTCAGAATTGGCCAGATTCACTCAGTACAAAACGGTTTTCTTAAGTCATACCCCATTAACTGAATTCCTTCACAGGCACACTCCCTCTCAGTTAGCTTAGGAAAATCATGTAGAGGAAACAGCGCTAAACTCAAGGGTCAGATTCTAATCTGTGCTCTTCTAAAAACTAGATGCCTGACAATAGCCAAATCGCTTCATTGTCCTCAGTTCTTTCACCTACAAAATTGGGCTAAAATAGGAAAGACTGACATAAATCATAAAAAATGTTCCAAAACAGTACCTGCATGTTTCTCCAGACTAATTAATGTTGCTTTCTGTGGACTCCTTCAAGCTGTTCTTTATTCTCTTCCTACAATTCAGTTCATCTCGCACCTCAACAAACAGCGTGGCTGGACATCCCTATAGATAATTTTCACCAGCACTAAATAATATACTTAAAAAATTAATCAAAGATTTACCCATTGCCCAAAATACATAAGAAATTCAAACTTCAAAGAGTTTTCTATTGTCATAATTTAGCAACCCCCGTGTCTAACTTGCAAGCAGAATCTACCATTAGAAACTTCATTATGGAGAAACTTCCAGCATTATTAGGACCACCATCTCTAGTGAGTTCAGAAATCTTAGGAAATATATATCTTAATGTTTTCATTTAAACTTGACCAATGAACCAGACAGCAGAGGACCCTACTTTCTTGGTAATTATTATTTGAAAGTTCTTAAAGAAGGTTTAGTTTCATTAGCGTAAATTTGGGTCAAAGGATGACACTGGTTCCTATTTTAGTAAAGGCAACTGCCTGTTTCAAATATGACTAAGCTGAACTGCTACAGTAAGTTCAGTATGCCAGGCTCTTAGCATAAAGCAACTATTATTGCAAGTAATTATGCTGTTTTTTGAATAGCATAATGCTTGGAGATTCTGGAAAGTGCAGAAAGATTTTCCCAAGCTTTCACAAATGACTGGATTCATGAGAACATTGGACCAGTACTTTCATCAAAGTTAAACCCAAAAATCTCAGCCAAGCAGTCTCTGAGCACACTCAGTTTCTCTTCAGAGTTTCTCTCCCCAAGTGATTCTTCAGACCAGCTCCTTGATTTCCAACACCAAAGACATTTTTAAACCCATGCTTCCAAGTCATGATTTTTGTGTAATGCTCTCGGACTACAAATTTAGGGAAATTAACAACTGTCTAGTGATTTTAATAGATAAAATGTACATGCTGTCTATAATATTTGGACTCCCTTTCTTATTCTTGAAATTTGTAAACTCCAGAATTTCCTTATCTCTGCTTAAATATCCTCCTTAAGAGAGTGTGAGCATGTATGTGTGTATGCTTGTGTGTATATATGTGTCTGTGTGTGTATATATATATAGATACATAATATAGATAGTATGGAAATAGCTATATCACATTATGTGCATGTTCAGTCACTTCAGTTGTGTCTGACTGTTTGTGATCCTATGGACTGTAACCCACCAGGCTCCTCTGTCCACGGGATTCTCTAGGCAAGAATACTGGAATGGGTTGCCATGCCCTCTTCCAGAGGCTATATCACATTACATACACACTATTTAGTGTAGGCCAGAAGTTGGCAAACATTTTCTATCAGAGGCCAGATAGTAAATATTTGTCACAAGTACTCTACTCTACCATTGTGGCTTAGAAGCAGTCACAGAAAATAAATACATCAATGAATGGACATGGCTGTGTACCAAGACAACTTTATTTAGAAGACATTCAGTCCATGGGCTGCAGTTTGTCAACGCCTTGTCTTGCCAGCCTTTCCATTAAAGAAAAAAAAAAAAAAATCTAAGCAATTGCGTACCTAATCTAAAAATGGGTTGGGTTTTATTTAGCAAAGTATTAGACTCTAGTTAAAGAGAGGCTGTTTTGTATTTTTATTTCAACACAAGCAACCAGAGATATATTTTGGATTTCCATTTTCTCATAATGATTGGAAATGTAAACATTTTTGCTAAAATGTCATAATCACTATCGTTTATATGACTTTTCAATTTATAACATTGCTTGATGTTCTTTATTTCATCTAATCAGCAAAAGAACACTATACAATAGCTGAGTTGTTTGGTTTCTTATTTTGTAGCTGAGGAAACTAAGATTTTCATGATTTACTCAGAAAGTATTAGAGCCAGTATTTGAACTCAAGCCTGACACCAAACCATACAAACCTCACTGTTTCAAAACTAAACGATAGCAAAAATAGCAATTCTACCATGAACAATAAGCCTAAGAACCTGTTTGATGAGGTCTGAATCCATCAAGTGAGAATGCCAATCAGTTGACATTTCTTTATTTAATACATGAATCAATACACAAAACTACAAAGGTGCAAATCAGCATGCAATGCTGTGTATAACAATAATTATGACACATCTGATAATACAATCCCTGATTGGCATCTGCTAATGTAAACACACTGGTCATAGCAAACACACTCTTCCAACAACACAAGAGAAGACTCTACACATGGACATCACCAGATGGTCAACACCAAAATCAGATTGATTATATTCTTTGCAGCCAAAGATGGAGAAGCTCTATACAGTCAACAAAAACAAGACCAGGAGCTGACTGTGGCTCAGATCATGAACTCCTTATTGCCAAAATCAGCCTTAAATTGAAGAAAGTAGGGAAAACACTAGACCATTCAGGTATGACCTAAATCAAATCCCTTACAATCATACAGTGGAAGTGACAAATAGATTCAAGGGATTAGATCTGATAGAGTGCCTGATGAACTACAGACAGAGGTTCATGACATTGTACAGGAGACAGGGATCAAGACCATCCCCAAGAAAAAGAAATGCAGAAAAGCAAAATGGCTGTCTGAGGAGGTCTTACAAATAGCTGTGAAAAGAAGAGAAGTGAAAAGCAAAGGAGAAAAAGAAAGATATACCCATCTGAATGCAGAGTTCCAAAGAATAGCAAGGAGAGATAAGAAAGCCTTCCTCAGTGATCAATGCAAAGAAATAGAGGAAAACAACAGAATGGGAAAGACTAGAGATCTCTTCAAGAAAATTAGAGATACCAAGGGAACATTTCATGCAACGATGGGCTCAGTAAAGGACAGAAATGGTATGGACCTAACAGAAGCAGAAGATATTAAGAAGAGAAGGCAAGAATACACAGAAGAACTGTACAAAAAAGATCTTCATGACCCAGATAATCACGATGGTGTGATCATTCACCTAGAGCCAGACATCCTGGAATGTGAAGTCAAGTGGGCCTTAGGAAGCATCACTACGAACAAAGCTAGTGGAGGTGATGGAGTTCCAGTTGAGCTATTGAAACCCTGAAAGATGATGCTGTGAAAGTTCTGCACTCAATATGCCAGCAAATTTGGAAAACTCAGCAGTGGCCACAGGACTGGGAAAGGCCAATTTTCATTCCAATTCCAAAGAAGGGCAATGCCAAAGAATGAAACATCTATTTCTACTTTATTGACTATGCCAAAACCTTTGGCTATGTGAATCACAATAAACTGTGGAAAATTCTGAAAGAGATGGGAATAGCAGACCACCTGACCTGCCTCCTGAGAAATCTGTATGCAGGTCAGGAAGCAACAGTTAGAACTGGACATGGAACAACAGACTGGTTCCAAATAGGAAAAGGAGTACATCAAGGCTGTATATTGTCATCCTGCTTATTTAACTTCTATGCAGAGTACATCATGAGAAACGCTGGACTGGATGAAGCCCAAGCTAGAATCAAGATTGCCAGGAGAAATATCAAAAACCTCAGCTATGCAGATGACACCACCCTTATGGCAGAAAGTGAAGAGGAACTCAAAAGCCTCTTGATGAAAGTGAAAGAGGAGAGTGAAAAAGTTGGCTTAAAGATCAACATTCAGAAAGCTAAGATCATGGCATTAGGTGTCATCACTTCATGGCAAATAGATGGGGAAACTGTGGAAATAGTGGCAGACATTATTTTTCTGGGCTCCAAAATCACTGCAAATAGTGACTGCAACCATGAAATTAAAAGACGCTTGCTCCTTGGGAGAAAAGTTATGACTAACCTAGACAGCATATTAAAAAGCAGAGACATTACTTTGCCAACAAAGGTCTGTCTAGTCAAGGCTATGGTTTTTCCAGTAATTATGTATGGATGTGAGAGTTGGACTATAAAGAAAGCTGAGCCCCATAGAATTGATGCTTTTGAACTATGGTGTTGGAGAAGGCTCTTGAGAGTCCCTTGGACTGCAAGGAGATCCAACCAGTCCATTTTAAAGGAGATCAGTCCTGGGTGTTCATTGTTAGAACTGGTGCTGAAGCTGAAACTCCAATACTTTGGCCACCTGATGCAAAGAACGGACTCATTTGAAAAGACCCTGATGCTGGCAAAGATTGAAGGTGGGAGGAGAAGGGGATGACAGAAGATGAGATGGTTTGATGGCATCACCAACTAAATGGACATGAGTTTGAGTAAACTCCAGGAGGTGGTGATGGACAGGAGGCCTGGCGTGCTGCAGTCCATGAGGTCGCAAAGAGTCAGACACGACTGAGTAACTGAACTGAACTGAATGTAATCACAAATTCAAAATAAGATTGATTGTAACTTAGTAAACTTTTCCTAGTTCCTCCTAATGACCAATTCCTTTATCTAATTATTAAACAACTATATTCTAATCTTCCATTTTAATATTTTTGTAATCTACAAAATTCAGAGGGCTTTGCCCACAGTTTCTGTATTACAGATTTATGTGTCAGAACTTCTGGCACTTCCCCAAGTCTTCACAGAAAGTTGATAATTATTGAAATGATTATGTTATCATATCTCCTAGTTTTTCCAATACACAAAGTTGAGTGGTGTGTAAGCCTGTGACAGGAATACATTGTGAGCTGCTAAATTAGTTCTTTGTGGCTCTTCCCTAAAACTTGTGTCGATTTAATTTCAAACAAGTGAGTGCCAAATTTTATCATTTGAAGACTATTCTCCTCAAAAGAAATGAAAGAGAAACAAAAATTCAAAAATTCAAACACTTCTGCTTTCTCTGCTTTGGTTAACTTCAGGCCATTCTCTCCAAACAGAAATGCTATTCTTTTTTTTTTTTTTTTTTTGTCTTTTTACTATAAAGATAATTGTTTTAAGATTTATTTCTATGGCTTCAGAATTTAAAAAAAAATACCAACTCATTTTCCTTTCTTGCCTCCAAAATCACCTTTGTATTGGTTGTGCAACTTTCATCTATTCATCTAATATTCATACTTCTGTCCCAGTTACTTCAAAATATGCTTTATAAATCTAAAGGTAAAAAAAGAAAAAAGTCGGGTTTTTTAATCAATAATCACTGCATTTTTCAAAATTATGGTTCAGTTCAGTTCAGTCACTCAGTCGTGTCCAACTCTTTGTGACCCCATGAATCGCAGCACACCAGGCCTCCCTGTCCATCACCAGCTCCCGGAGTTCACTCAGATTCACATCCATCGAGTCAGTGATGCCATCCAGCCATCTCATCCTCTGTCATCCCCTTCTCCTCTTGCCCCCAATCCCTCCCAGCATCAGAGTCTTTTCCAATGAGTCAACTCTTCACATGAGGTGGCTTAAGTACTGGAGTTTCAGCTTTAGCATCATTCCTTCCAAAGAAATCCCAGGACTGATCTCCTTTAGAATGGACTGGTTGGATCTCCTTGCAGTCCTAGGGACTCTCAAGAGTCTTCTCCAACACCACAGTTCAAAAGCATCAATTCTTCGGCGCTCAGCTTTCTTCACAGTCCAACTCTCACATCCATACATGGCCACAGGAAAAACCATAGCCTTGACTGGACGGACCTTTGTTGGCAAAGTAATGTCTCTGCTTTGGTAAAGACTGAAGGGAGAGAAAAAATTGGAGTTTGGTATTATTAACATGTATACCCTACTATATATAAAACAATAATCAACAAGGACCTACTGTATAACACAGGGAATGCCACACAATATTCTATAATAACTTGTATAGAAAAAGAATCTGAAAAAGAATAGATATACCTGTAACTGAATCACTTTCTTGTACACTTTAAACTAACACAACATTGCAAATCAACTGTGCTGTGCTTAGTGGCTCAGGCATGTCAAGCTCTTTGTGACCCCATGGACTATATAGCCCACCAGACTCCTCTGTTCATGGGGATTCTCCAGGCAAGAATACTGGAGTGGGTTGCCATGCCCTCCTCTAGGGGATCTTCCCAACCCAAGGACCAAACCCAGGTCTCCTGCATTTCAGGTGGATTTTTTACCATCTAAATCACCAGGGAAGTCTATGAATACTCACGTGGGCAGCATATCTCTTCTCCAGGTGATCTTCCCTACCCAGGAATCAAACCAGGGTCTTCTGGAATCCAGGTGGATTCTTTACCAGCTGAACTACCAGGAAAGCCCCACCAATCAACTATACTTCAATATACAATAAAACTCTGTAAAAGTCACTGTGTTTTCTTATTAAAAAATCAAATAAAGTTATTTCTTAGGATCCTCTGTGTACAATCTCGTAACATAATTATAGTGCATTTCAGCAGAAAAATATGCTTTGTAATCCCCTCTGCCCCTCAAGTGCTATGTGACTGT
The DNA here is from genome assembly GCF_055505025.1 of Bos grunniens. Lineage (NCBI taxonomy): Eukaryota > Metazoa > Chordata > Mammalia > Artiodactyla > Bovidae > Bos > Bos grunniens. The sequence continues at coordinate 56,480,600 of NC_141180.1, forward strand.
GCATGAAATTCTTGAATTCTGAGTCTTACTGTCTTATTTAAATCATCCTCAAATCAGATCTGAGACAAGGATTTGGGTGTAAGTTCCTTATTTGAGATGGGGGTGGCAGTGGGTGATCCCTGGAAGCATGATGAGCTAGTAGAGAAGTGGGACAGGAAGAGATAGTTAGTGAGGAATTACTCACGGTAAACTTTCCCACTCCACCCAGAAGTCTCCCTCAGACTATAGATCGAAGCTCAGAACTGTTCCTGCAAAGGGCAGGGAAGCTGCAGTGTTGATCCACCTACTCTAGTCCCTCACTCATGGAGGGTGGGGTTGCTTCTGAAATGTTAACTCTGACACATTTCTGCCCTGCCCAAAGGTCAAAGGACACCCTCCCATGGAGAGAGACCTAAGAAGCTGACCAAGGGCAGGAGAACCACCTGCAAGTAATGTCTCCCCTAAAAGAAAGGCAAAAACAGAACTTGCTATGCTTACTTTTCTCCCTTTCTAATGAGGATAAAGATGCTTGCCTCACTTATCAAATGATATGGTTGAAAATATTAATCCCAAGTAATATTTATATTTATATACCACTTTATACCTAATGTATTTTCACACCATTTTGTAATGTATTCCTCACACATTTCTGTTAAGGATACTATACAGTTGACCCTTGAACAAAGTACAGGTTATGGGTACCGACTAGCAAGCAGTCAAAAATCTGCAAATAAATTTACAGTTGAACCTCTGTGTCCATGGTTCACACAATCTCAGATTCAGCCAGCTGTGGGTTGTGTAGAACTGTAGTATGTATTTTTTTTTTAATCCACATATACGTAGACCCTATGCAGTTCAAGGGTTATTTAAGAGTCAACCATGTATATATATAAAACGATGGTCTCTGTTTAACACATGAAAATCTGAGGCTCAGAATGGATAAATGATTTGCCTTACATTAGAGAACTGCTGCTGCTAAGTCTCTTCAGCCGTGTCCAACTCTGTGCGATCCCATAGACAGCAGCCCACCAGGCTCCCCCGTCCCTGGGATTCTCCAGGCAAGAGTACTGGAGTGGGTTGCCATTGCCTTCTCCAACATTAGAGAACTAGCAACCAGCAAAGATGGGGTTCGAACCAGTTATATAACTATCAGTTCTTGGCTCTTTGCCCAATTGCACGTGTGAACACTTTGTTATGTACAAAGTACTCTAAGAATATTTGTTGTTGTTGTTTAGTCACTAAGTTCTGTCCAACTCTTTTGGAACCTAGCGGACTGTATCCCACCAGGCTCCTGTGTCCATGGGATTTCCCAGGCAAGAACACTGAAGTGGGTTGCCATTTCCTTCTCCAGGGGATCCTTCCAACCCAGGGATCTCACCCACATCTTCTGTATTGCAGGTGGATTCTTTACCACTGAGTCACCAGGGAAGCCCTACTCTAAGAATGTAAGGCATGGTTATTCCTCAAGAGGGGTCACCAATGAAATAAGACAATAAGATCATAATTAAAACTTTGTCCTATTTGTTATCTAGATAAATAGATGGATAGACAGTACTTTTACTGAAGTATTACAGTTGATGAACAGTATTACATAAACAACAAATGTGCAATATAGTGACTCACAATTTTTTAAAGGTTAAACTCCATTTAGGGGGGACTTCCCAGGTGGCACAGTGGTAAAGAATCTGCCTGCCAATGAAGGAGACACAGTTTCAAGCCCTGGGTTAGGCAGATCCCCTGGAGGAGGAAATGGCAACCCACTCGAGTATTCTTGCCTGAAAAATCCCGTGGACAGAGGAGCCTGGTGGGCTACAGTCCATGGGGTCACAAAGAGTTGGACACACCTGAGCATGCAGCACATGTACATGATACTCCGTTTATAGTTATTAAAATGCATCAGCTATATTCCTTATGTTGTGCAATATATCCTTGTAGCTTATTTTGTACCTAACAGTTTGTACCTTCTAATCCCCTACTCCTTATATTTCCCCTACCCCCTTCCCTCTACTTGCTGGTAACAAAAAGAGTATACTTCTTTTTTTTGTTATATTCAGTAGTTTGTTGTAATTTTTAGATCACACATGTAAGTAATATCATACAGTATTTGTCCTTCTCTGACTGACTTATTTTACTTAGCATAATATCCTCCAACTATCCATGTTGTTGCAAATGGTAAAATTTCATTCTTTTTTTGTGACTGCGAAGAGTTGACTCATTGGAAAAGACTCTGATGGTGGGAGGGATTGGGGGCAGGAGGAGAAGGGGACGACAGAGGATGAAATGGCTGGATGGCATCACTGACTCGATGGAAATGAGTCTGGGTGAACTCCGGGAGTTGGTGATGGACAGGGAGGCCTGGCGTGCTGCGATTCATGGGGTCGCAAAGAGTCGGACACGACTGAGCAACTGATTTGATCTGATGTGAATATTCCATTGGCTATGGGTGTATATATCCCTTCATCTGTTAATGGGCACTTAAGATGCATCCATATCTTGGAAATCGTAAATAATGCTTCTATGCACACTGGGGCATGTGTATTTTCTCAAATTCGTGTTTTTGTGTTTTTCAGATATATACCCAGTAATAGAATTGCTGGGCCATATAGTAGCTCTATTTTTATTTATTTATTTATTTATTTTTGAGAAACCTCCAACAGCTCAAAGAGCTGCTGTTTTCCATGGAAGCTACACCAATTTTACATTTCCAACAGCGAATTAGACTTCCCTTTCCTTCATATCTTCACCAACATTTGTCATTTATGCTCTTTTTGATAATAGTCGTTCTGTTGCATCAGTCACATCAGACAGGTGTGGGCTGACATCTACTGTGGTTTTCATTTGCATTTCCCTGATGATTAGTGATATTGAGGGTCTTTCCATGTGCCTGTTGGCCATCTGCATGTCTTCTTTGGAAAAATGGCTATTTAGGTTTTCTATCCATTTTTAATTAGGTTGTGGGGTTTTTTTTGATATTGAGTTGTATGAGCTGTTTATGTATTTTGAATATTAACTCCTTATCAGTCATATCATTTACAAATGTTTTCTCCCATTCAGTAGGCTGTCTTTCTGTTTTGTTGATAGTTTCCCTTTCTGTGCAAAAGCTTTTAAACTTAATTGGGTCCCACTTATTATTTTTTCTTTTATCTCTTTTGTTCTAGGAAACACGTCCAAAAAAAATATTGCTACAACTCATGTCAAAATGTGTTCAGTCTGTGTTTTCCTCTGGGAGTTTTATGGTTTCAGGTCTTACATTTACGTCTTTAGACCATTTTTAGGTTTATTTTTGTATATGGTATTAGAGGATGTTCTGATTTCATTATTTCACATGTAGTTGTCCAGTTTTCCCAGCCCCACTTATTAAAGAAGATAATGTTTTTGCTTTTTTTTAAACTCCATTAGTAAAATGAAGGAAGGAAGAAGTATATATGCTTTCTGACCCTGGAGTGGCCAACTGGATACAAGCATATTCATATGGTCAGCCTTTCTAGGAGCCACTTAATTATGTCAAGGAGGGACAGTGTGGGCTTAGGACAGAAGTTAAACCCACCAAGGCATACCCAGTCAGCCAAAGGAAAGGCGGGTTTATAAGCAGATTGAGAGCTCCTCCATTTATGTAGACTCAATATGCACATTACCTTTCTCAAAGGAACTGGTAAAAGAAAATTACAGCCTCCACAGAGTCTTGGTCACCTGAGAGGTGAATGGAGCAAAACCAATCTTTCTTGGCTTCTGGTGGAGGCACTTTATTCAACAGAAGAGAGTCATGAGACTCCTCTTATGAAGCAAAGACTCAGGAGAAAGGTGAAAACATATGCCCAGTATATTCACTAAGCAAAATGTTTTCATTCACTTTGTTTACATTACTGACCTGTTCTAAAATTATTCCTGTTCTAGCAAGCAGGCAGTCACTTTGGGGTTTTTTCTCCAAATGGTGTTGGCCCATTTACTTTAAAATCTGTACATTTATTTCCCTTCATTTATTAGATTTTTTAAAATATCCCCACAGCCTGGAGGTCTTCTAGGAAAAAGTTCAAAACTAAATGCCACAATTACCTGAAAGGCAATGAAAAAAGAATATAATTTCACATAGAAGAGGGGTGAATAGGTAGGAAGTAAGAGGACTTTATCAGGACAGCCAATGCCAAACTAGAAAGGTCCATCTTGTACCTTACTCTGTAGGCACTGGGCACAGGGAGCTATTTGCTGGACTCAGTAAATTGGCAAAACCCTCAGAGCTCTGTAGTTGGATTTAAATTTATATGTCAGTAGTTTAAGTGAGATATAAGGCTGGCCAAAAAAATCATTCCTCTCCCCTAATCTGCTGTTATATTTCTATGATTAGGAAAGCTGAGAGGGAGCCCTGGAGAGAAAGTCACAGAACTCACCTCATACCGCTAGGGCTGAAGTGTACACAATGGAGAAGGAAAGGATACAATAATCATTAACATTTATCAAGTGCTTACAACAAACCAAGCACTGTTCTAACAAACATAGATATATTCCCTGGTGGCTCAGTGGTAGGAATCTGTCTGCATTGCAGAAGATGTGGATTCCATCCCTGGATCAGGAAGGTCCCCTGGAGAAGGAAATGGCAATCCAATCCAGTATCATTGCCTGGGAAATCCCATGGACAGAAAAGACTGGAGGCTACAGTCTATGGGATTGCAAGAGTTAAATGTGACTTAGCAACTAAACCTCCACCACCATATTCATCTAAACCATACAATAATATTTTCAGGGATATTTTACCCATGAAAGACTTGAGGTGCATAGCATTGGATTAATTTACCCAAAGTCATATAGGAGGTAGATGGTGGTGCCAGGATTAACTTCAGACAGTCTGACACCAGAGATGGCTATACTCTACTGACTGTAGGGACCAAACATATATCCATATTCCCATGAAAGAGGTGATCATTTACATGCAACTTTCTTTCTTTCTTTCTATTTTTTTCAAGGGCACCCTAAGACATCATCAAAATAGATTCAAGAGTGAAGAGGGTTGTTTTTCCAAGCTACTTTTCTCTCTTCTTTGTGGGTGAAAAATAACACTTTTCAGAGAACTTTCTTCCCCTTATTCTTCTCTTTTTACTCCCTTCTTTTGGTCAATGTGGTCTTTTCTTAAGGGTCAATGCTGTGGCCAAGGAAGTAGGGGAAAACCTAGAATAAGCATAGAAGAAGGAAAACATGTTAAGGCTACTCTATTCCTAACTGAGATCCTAACTCTGGTCTTGACCCCTCTGACCTGGATATCAGTATATAATGTAGAAATCTAGTTTTATATTTTAGATATCTATGCTATATATAACATAGACTGAATGACTACCACACACACACAGACAGATCACACACAGATATACATATATATACGTATGTGTGCATGCTAAGTCGCCTTAGTCAAGTCCAGCTCTTTGCGACCCTATGGACTATAGCCCATCAGGCTCCTCTGTCCATGGGATTCTCCAGGAAAGAATACTGGAATGGGTTGCCATGCCCTCCTCCAGGGGATCTTCCAGACCCAGGGATCAAACCTGCATCTCTTACATCTCCTGCATTGGCAGGCAGTTTCTTTACCACAAGAGCCACCTGAAAAGCCTATACATAAGCTCCTCTGTCCATGGAATTCTCCAGAAAAGAATATTGAAGTGTGTAGCCATTCCCTTCTCTAGGGGATATTCCTGACTCAGGGATCAAACCTGGGTCTCTTGCATTGCAGGCAGATTCTTTACAATCTGAGCTAACAGATATTATATTTTATTTTTTATTATTTTATTTATATTTTATTATATTTTATATTTTATTATATTGTATTTTATATCTAAAATATATACATATTTTAGATATCTATGCTTTATATATATATATATATAATATTATATTTTAGATATCTGAACATATAAGATAGATATCCATGTTTTAAATAAGCTGTATTTAATTTAATTCAATTTAAGCATACACTATGGAGGCTTCCCAGGTGGTGTGACTCGTAAAGAACCCGCCTGTCAATGCAAGCAGACGTAAGAGACACAAGCTTGATCCTTTTATCTTTCTTATTCTTAATTTTTCTAAAAGATATTTGTTTAAAATAATAGTAATAATGTATTGGTTGACTATAGCATATGGATAAGTGAAATGAATTAAAGTAATATTTAAGGGACATGGACAGAGAGAGGAATTGAAATTACATTGTTTTATGGTACTTGCACTACACAGATGAAGTAACATATGGACTTAGGTTAGTCGTAAACGTATGTTGCAAACTCTAGGGAAACAATAAAATTTTAAAAAGTGAAACCAATATGCTAAGAGAGAAAAAATGGAATCATATAAAGTGTTCAATCAAAGCCAGAGAAGCTAGAAAAAGAAGAATAAGAAATGAAAAAATAAGTACATGACATTAAAAGATAGTAAAAGAACACTGTGAACAATTCTATGTTCACAAATAACTTAGGCATAATCTCTTCCAGAAAATAGAAGCAGAGAGGATGCTTACCAATTCATTCTATGAGACAAGTGTCACTCTGATATGAAAGCCAGGTAAAGATATTACAAGAAAATTGCACACCAATATCTCTCATGACAATAAAAAAAATACCCAACAAAATATTAGCAAATTGAAATTAACAATGTGTAAAATGAATTACAACTAAGTGAAATTTATCCCTGATATACATTGATTATTCAACACTCAAATTTAACTAATATAATCAAGATAGCGGGCTTCCCTGGTGGCTCAGTTAGTAAAGAATCTGCTTGCAATGCAGGAGATGGCCTCCAATGCAGGAGACCTGAGTTTGATCTCTGGGTCAAGAAGATCCCCGGAGAAGGAAATGGCAATTCACTCCTGCATTCTTGCTTGGAAAATTCCATGGACAGAAGAACCTGGTGGGCTACATACAGTCCATGGGGGACACAAGAGTCAGATGCGACTTAGCTACTAAATCACCACCACTACCACCAATCAAGATAATGTGGTATTAACAAAAAATGGGATATTGACATCAATGGAAGAGAATAGAAAACCCAGAAATATACCCACACAGATACAGTCAATTGATCTTTGATAGAAAAAGCAAAGAAATTCAGTAGAGAAAAGATAACCTTTTCAACAAGTTGAGCTGTAACAAATAGACATCCATATACCAAAAAAAAAAAAAAAAAAAATTATCATCTAGATGTAGATCCTACACTTTTCATAGAAATTAACTCAAAATGAATCAAAAAACTAAATGTATAATTCAAAATTGCAAAACTTCTAGAAAGTATTGAAAAGACAACCACAGATATAGAGAAAATATTTGTAGCATATATACCTGGTAAAACAGGGGTCTGCAACCCCCAGGCCACAGACCAGTATCAGTCCATGTCCTGTTAGGAACCCGGCTATAAAGCAGAAGGTGAACAGTTGTCTTCCATAAAACCAGTCTCTGGTACCAAAAAGGTTGGGGACCACTGAGATAAAAGAATTGTATCTAAAATAAACACACACATACATGCACACACACACAAATTCTTTAAAAAATAGGAAAACAGGAAACCAAATTTTTTAGAAGGCAAAGAATCTAGTATATGACTAAAGAATATATGCAGATGGCAAAAAAAATGCAAAAAAAAATGCTCAGCATTATTAGTAATTCGAGAATTGCAAATCAAAACAGCAATGAAATATTCCTATGCATATTAAAATGACTAAAATCTAAAAGCATGACAGCATCAGTTGCTGGCGGGATGTGGAGCAACGAGAACTCTCGTTTGTTGCTAGAAGGATGCAGCCACTTTTGAAGACAGTTTGGCAGTTTCTTACAAGACTAAACATAATCTTACCAAATGATCCAACAACCAAGTTCCAAGGTATTTACCCAACAGATTTGCAAATTATGTTCACAGGAAAACCTGCATATGAATGTTATACCAGGTTCATAATCATCCCAAACTGGAAGGAAACAAGATACCCTTCAATAGATAAATGGACAAACTGTGGTATATTCATAAAATGGAATGTTATTCAGTGAAATTAAGCTACGAAAAGACATGGATGAACCTTAAATTTAAACTGCTAATTACAAGAAGGCAATCTGAAAAGGCTACATGCCACATGATTCCACTTATATAACATTTTAGAAAAGGTAAAATTATATACAATAAAAATTGCAGCAGTTAAAAGAAGTTTGGAGGGAGGTAAGATAGTTGAATCAGTGAAACCCAGGTTGTTTTAGGGCAATGAAGTTATTATAAGCTATACTGTAATTGTGGATATATGACATTGACATTTGCCAAAACCTATGGAACTTCATAAAACAGAGTAAACTTTAATATATGCAAATTTTCTAAAATTCTTTACAAGATTGGAGATCCTAGAAAGGGCTGCAAGACTGTCATAAGAGAAACAAACTGAATTACAAATTTAAGACACAACCTCACGGTACAGGATGGGGGAAAATGGTGCTGACCCAAGTAAATCTGGAAATGATTTGAGTCCGTAAGATGAGAGACAAAAGGAACGGCATATAATCACTGAATTCTACTAAATAAAGTTGTTTGCCAAGAGGGTATGAATCTACAAACCTGATACTTTTATCTGTGTATATTGGAACTGAACAATTAAGAAAATGGATGGTGGATGGTGGAGACCAGGTATCTGACTGTTGAAGTGGGATTTTATGGATAAGCAAGGAGAGAGGCTAGAAAAATCTTTGTGGTAATGATTAGCATTGAAAGCATCAGTGTGAGCTCAAGTTTAGCTTAATATAAATACAAGTGGTTACATATAGAAATATTTATAGGTGTGTGTCTATACACGGATTAGAACTCACATATATCTATTTCCTTACTCTTTAGCTGAGAGAGCCAAGAAGGAAAGACGTCTGATAACAAGAGATACGCCCAGCTCCCAGATTCTGATTTCTATTATCATTCTGCAATTAAAGGAACCAGTGCTCCTCCAAGAAATGGTTCATTTTAGGACTGGGACAAGAAATATAGAAGATTATCCTGAAGCATTTATTGTTTTTCAGTCACTCAGTCATGCCAGATTCTTTGCAACCCCATGGACTGCAGTATACCAGACTTCGCTATCCTTCATTATCTCCCAGAGTTTGCTCAAACTCAAGTCCATTGAGTCAGTGATGCCATCCAACCACCTCATCCTCTGTCACCCCCATCTCCTCCGACCCTCAATCCTTCCCACTAGCAGGGTCTTTTCTGATGAGTCAGTTCTTTGCATCAGGTGCCCAAAGTATTGGAGCTTCAGCTTCAGCATCAGTCCTTCCAATGAATATTCAGGACTGAGTTCCTTTAAGAAGGACTGGTTTGATCTCTTTGCAGTCCAAGGGACTCTCAAGAGTCTTCTCCAGCAGCACAGTTCGAAAACATCAGTTCTTCAGCAATCAGCCTTCTTTATGGCCCAACTCTCACATCCTTACATGACTACTGGAAAAACCATATCTTTGACTATATGGACATTTGTTGGCAAAGTGATGTCTCTGCTTTCAAATGTGCTGTCTAGGCTGGTCATAGCTTTCCTTCCAAGGAACAAGCATTTTTTAATTTCATGGCTGCGTCACCATATGCAGTGATTTTGCAGCCCAAGAAAATAAAGCATTTATAGTAGATGGTAAAGAATTTCCCCCAAAAATCGGGGGTATGTAGTATCCAATACTGAGATAATTTAAGGAACAGAATAAATGAAGTAACAATGAATTATAACCAAAAGTAGAAAATAGATTTTTACGAGTCCATGCTAATATAAATAAAGGATTAAATAAGTAAGTATTAATAAATACATGAAAGAGAGGAAACAAATCTCCCCTGAAATACCCCAATTTTTGTGGATACTCCACCCTCAAGGAGGGAGAGCATAAAGACTACCTTCCAAAGTGTACAGTATGTAAAAGAGGGAAAAAAGGACAACTTTGCAACAGAGAAACCTAACAAACATCACCTCAGCCAGATAATCAAGGACTTATAGCAACAGCAATAAGTCCTCAGTCTACTCAGGAGTGAAAACTTAAGCCAAATTGTAATGTAGGGCCATTCTACAAAACAAGTAGGCAAGTCCTCCTCAAAGCCATCAAGGTCATCAAATACAAGGAAAGCCTGAGAAACTGTCACTTCTGAGGGGAGACTAAGGACACATGATATCTGAACACAATGTGGTGTACTGGGCAGAAAAAGGATATTAATTAAAAACACAGGAAATCTCAGAAAACTAAGGGTTTTAGTTAATCGTAGTCTATCAATTGGAGAAGGCAATGGCAACCCACTCCAGTACTCTTGCCTGGGAAGTCCCATGGATGGAGGAGCCTGGTGGGCTGCAGTCCATGGGGTCACGGAGTGTCGGACACGACTGAGCAACCTCACTTTCACTTTTCACTTTCATGCACTGGAGAAGGAAATGGCAACCCACTCCAGTATGCTTGCCTGGAGAATCCCAGGGAGGGGAGCCTGGTGGGCCGCTGTCTATGAGGTCGCACAGAGTCAGACATGACTGACATGACTTAGTCTATCAATATTCATTCATTTATTGCAACAAGTGAACCATATTGTTAGATGTCAATAATAGGGGAAATTAGGTAGAGGATTTATGGTTATGGTAGGTCTTTGTCCTATTTTTAAAATTTTTTCAAAAAATCTAAAACTGTTCTAAATCATAGTTTACTTATAAAAAAAGAGTAACATGAATAAACAGTATAATGAATGAGTTTGCTATTGGGGCATACTGAAACTACTTGTTTATAGAAATCAAATGCAAGTGATAGATTTATTACCTGACTCAACACCTTTTTATTTATTTACGGCTGCCCTGGATCTTCGTTGCTGCCTGCGGGCTTTCTCTAGTTGCGGCAAGCAGGGACTGTGCTTCCTTTAGGTGCTTGAACATCTTATTGCAGAGGCTTCTTTTGTTGGAGAGCACAGGCTCCAGGCACACAGGCATCAGTACTTGTGGCCTGAGAACTCTAGAGCACAGGCTTAGTAGCTGTGACGCCTAGACTTAGTTGCTCCTAGGATTGTGGAATCTTCCCGGACCAGGGATTGAACCCTTGTCTCCTGCATTGGCAGGCAGATTCTTATCCACTGTACCACCAGGGAAGTCTTTGACTCGATACATTTAGATTCATCCTAATGCCTGTAGGACAGACCTCAGAGATGTTGCAGGTTCAGTTCTAGACCACAGCAATGAAGCAAATATTGCAATAAAGTGAGTCACATAAATTTCTTTTTGTTTCCCAGCACATATAAAGGTCATGTTTATACTACACTATTGTCTACTAATGGTGCAATAGCATTATGTCTAAAAAACAACATACAGACTTAAAAAAATATTTTTTGTTAAAAATGCTTGCCATCATCTGAGCCTTCAGTGGGCCACAGTAGTAACACCAAATACCACTGATCACAGATCACCAAAACAAATACAGTAATAATGAAAAAGTCTGAAATATTGCTGGAATTACCAAAATGTGATACAAAGACACGAAATGAGTCAACACTGTTGGAAAAAGTGGCACCATTAGACTTACTCCATGCAGAATCGCCACAAACCTTTAATTTGTTAAAAAACAAAACGCAATATCTGGGAAACATAAAAAGTAAAGCACAATAAAACAAGCTATGCCCATACTTAGAAAAAGATTAAGTCAAAGAGGGTCATTACCTAAGTTATTCATGAGAAAGATCAACTTGTAAGGAGAAGAGTCTGAACTTGAATTATCCGAACTGTGTACCCACAGCTGCTGAATCCATCAAGAAATGACTGGGTTTCCTTTGCTTTCAGTTCTCTTCTGGATTTGTGGTGATACAGCCAAACCACCCCCAGAGACATTCCACTGAGCTCACCTGACAGCCGTGACTCTGGCTTCTGCTGACCAATCACACTCTTGCCCAGTGACATGGACACATACTCACAGCATGGTGGCCCTGAACCCCTGAAGGGAATGTTTCCCCATGAGAAGGAAAATGAATTTAACAGGACTCTAGCCAGTGCCACTGAATCCATGAGCCTCAGGCTCTAAGGAGCTCACTAAGCCAGATGCCCAGTCACCACCACTTCCACAGGCTATGGGCCACAACTTGGGATTTACAATGCCCAAAGTCAGATTAGCCTTTCTTTTTCCCGCTACATATCTTTCAAACTGTGTTCCATCCCAGCGCTATTCCCCCTGAATAATACAGTTCCTAGGCTTCACCAGGACATGGAGAAAATGATGCAGCTTCATGGCCACATACAGACTCTGAGATACCATTGTTTGGTACATGGGTGAGAGGTACCCAAAGGCAAAGTAATCTGAAATTTCCTGGACTAGCCATGCTGGACTCATTTTTTCCAATCACTCTCTACTAAAGCCAAAAAATGTTACCAGAGTTCCCTCAGGGTCTCTAATTGCCCTGGTGGCTTTGGTAATTGCTCTGGACTCTTTCCTCTAAAAAGCAAACAATGATGTGTCCTTTCAGACTTCCCACATCCTCTTAATCCAAACTCTCTTCAAATAAATTCATTCAGAAGAGACAAAGGCTCTGATTATTTGCATAATAGAGGCTTCTTTTCCACATAGTGTCAAATGTTTGGGGTGTTCGCATATTTTAATAATGTAAATTTCCTCCTATTCTCTACCCTTTACTCAAGAAATCAGAGAATTCACACTGGTTTAGATTCATAGAAGAATGTAAAGGACCAAGTTGAAGTGTCTCAGGCAATTGGTAATATCCCAGGCAAGACCTTTAAAAGTCCTGAAATCCACCCCACCCCCTCAACCCCCCCCCCACCCACCCCCTACCCCGCCTTTAAACCTAGATACCTCTTGTCAACTAATGACCATCCACTCTCAGAAATGCTACTTGGTTTATTGTATTCATCCTGAGTCAAAACTTCCTCCTTTGCTCAGCCCTCCTAAATGCTTTCCATGTGACTGCAGCCAAGAAATTAAAAAACACTTGCTCCTTGGAAGAAAAGCTATGACAAACCTAGATTGCACACGAAAAAGCAGAGACATTACTTTGCCAACAAAAGGTCTGTAAAGACAAAGTTATGATTTTTCCAGTAGTCATATATGGATGTGAGAGCTGGACCATAAAGAAGTCTGAGCACCTAAGAACTGATGCTTTCAAACTGTGGTGCTGGAGAAACGAGGAGATCAAAACAGTCAATCCTAAAGGAAATCAACCCTGAATATTCACTGGAAAGACTGATGCTGAATATGAAGTTCCAATACTTTGGCCACCTGATACAAAGAGTCAATTCATTGAAAAAGACCCTGATGCTGGGAAAGACTGAGGGCAAGAGGAGAAGGCAGTGACAGAGGACAAGATGGTTGGATGGCATCACTGACTCAATGGACATGAATCTGAGCAAACTCTGGGAAATTGTGAAGGACAGGGAAGCCTGGTGCGCTGCAGTCCATGGGGTTACAAAGAGTAGGATATGACAGCTACTGAACAACAACAAATGCCTTCCACATGGATTAAAAGCTCCTAGATGTGTGCAGTACAGTTTTCAGCAGTGCCTCCTTGTCATTTTCTTCTGGATTGGTTTGATAAGGGTCAAGTTTTATCTTGGTTAAAAAAAAAAGAATATTTAACTTTCTACCTGGCCATACACACTCTGCAGTGTCAAACTCTTCATCAGCTAGACCAAGCACCAGGCCTGGAGGCAATGAATTTGCCTGGAGGTGATAAATTTGGTTATCTAAAGAAGCTGGAATAGAAAGGAAAAAGTAGAGTTTAGGTAAGAAGAGCAGGAAGCACTCCAGTAGAGATGCCATTTCCTGTCCAGGCTCTGGTGCCTGGTCTGATGCCTCTTCAGACCCCCGATGCTGTGAAAGATTGAAGGCAAAAGGGCAAGGGGTGGCAGAGGATGAGATGGTCAGATAGCATCGCCAACTCAATGGACATGAATTTGAGCAAACTCCCAGAGATGGTAAAGGACAGAGGAGCCTGGCATGCTGCAGTCCTTGGGGTCGCAAAGAATTGGACACAACATAACAACTGAACAACAGTGAAAAAGCTGCCATAATAAAATACCACTGACTGGGTGACAAACAACAGACTTTTTTTCCCTCACACTCTGGAAGCTAGAAATCCATGATCTAGTTGGCAGCAAATTTGGTTTCTACTGAGAACTCTCTTCCTGGCTTTTGTGTTGCCTTTGTGCTATGTGACTGCATGCTCTGCTGTCTCTTCTTATAAGGACAGGAATTCTAGCAGAAAGAGGCTCCACCCTTTGTTAATTTTAATTACTTCCTTAGAGGACCCATCTTCAAAGACAGCCTCACTGGGAGTCAAGGTTTCAACATGTGTAGCGGGGGGAGGGTGGAGGCAAGGGAGAATTGGGACCCAAACATTTAACCCATACCAAGTTTCCTGTTATTTCTTGCTCTCAGAAGAAAAATGAATCCTTTGAATGATGGCAAGAGTTACTATATTTGTCTGCATACCGAATTAGGAAAGTAGGAAAAACTAGGACTCTCGTTACTTTTTGTTGTTGTTCAGTCACTAAGCCGTGTCCGATTCTTTGCGACCCCGTTGGCTGTAGCACGCCAAGCTCCTCTGTCCACTGTCTCCCAGAGTTGACTCAAATTCCTATCCACAGTTGGTGATGCTAACAGTTTTGTTTGAATGCCTACTTATGGAATAATAGCCCCAATTTTATCCCTCTCCTGTGTCCATGCCCTTTGCCACTGCTCTCTTTCACTGACTCTGGGCTTAGCCAAGTGACTTCTTATGGTTGATAGGATGTTAGTAAAGGTGATGCAAGCAAAGTCATGAAAAGTGCCTGTGCACTGAAGCTTATCTGGTTTTTGCTCTTGGAACCCAGGTATCATGGGAACAAGGCCAGTCAGCCCTGCTGGTTAAGGGACCACAGGGAGAACTGAGGCAACTCAGCCAACAATCAGGCAGCCCTCAGCAATTTAAACTGTTGACAGCAGAAGCATGAATGAACCCCAGCATCGATCACCCTTGCCTGGCACAATAAACAGTACTACCAAGAGAGCCCAGCCTAAATTGCTAATTCACAGAATCCTGAGCTAAATAATTTTTTATTGTTTTAAAAGTACTAACTTTCAAGTGGTTTGCTACACGGTAATATCAAACTGATACATCTACAAAGTACTCAGGACTGTGCTATGCCTTTTAGGAAGCACAGAAGAAATTTAAAATATAATTATAAGTGAGAAGAAAATATACAGACATATGGTATATATACTGCAACTGTTAACAAGGAGATTAATGATTCAACCATTAGTTGAATGTAATAAAATAATATTAACACCAAGGTGTGAGGAATTATGCATAACCTAGAAATGATTATCTTTAGGTAATTCCAGCATTTTGCATCTCATTTAGAATTAAAAGCAATAAGGCTCATGAGAATGAATAATCAGGGAAAAAGATATTAGGAACATTTATTTTGCATCCAAGAAAATTCTCCCTCTGGTTCAATTTATGCTTTGGGAAACGAATCAGATCACTTTTTTCTTTTATCCAACTTGCTTTGCCCATTCCTTGAAATTGCATATGATGACATAATCCAAGTCCAATTTGGCAAAATAGAGAATTTGCAACTCAAGTCTGGTTTCTCTTCAATTTTCATTTCCCTTGGGTCCCATTCATATTTCTTACAGACACTTTCCCTTGTGACCCAATCTAATTTGATTCCCTACCACATCTCCTCCACCAAAAGCATCTAAAGCTGTTTTGCAGAGATCCTATAAATAATGCTTTGACAATATTTAAAAGATAATATTAAGGGGAAAAAAATCTTGGAAAAAGGAAATGAAATCAAGACTTTTTTCAGGACAGTGTCTCTGATTGTGCCTGGATGTTACCAACCAATCTGAGTTATCTATTTTCCCAACTGACTTGACAGGACTGATCTGTTATTTTAGCTTTATATAGAAACAGCCACAATAAGGGTGAAAGGGGAAGGAGAAAACTGACCATTCAGAACAAAGTTCTAGAGATGAAGAAGGCCTCTTGAGAGGGCTGATTTTTTATGAAAAAGCAAAATGATAAAACTAAGGATAATCGTCCAGGTACTATACTTTGCTGTCATTTATAAAGTTAAAACAGGAACTTTGTATAAAAGTCTGTTTTCTGGGAGATGGTCATTCTTTAACATTTAGGTACAGGATATCTGAAATTCTCCTTCCTTCTCCCTCTGTGTGTTCCTGATCCCATGAGTCTCTTCCCATGGCTTCACTACCTATCAAGCTCTCTTCGTTTCAGCCTTTAATTGATAACACATTATATTCACTTGTCAGGAAGAACACAAAAAAGTACCAAAGACTGGGTGGTTTTAGCAATAGCAATGCCTTTGTTCATGTTTCTGGAGACTAGAAGTCCAAGATCAAAGTGTCAACAGGAGTGATGGTTTGTTTTGCTTTTTTTTGGCCATGCCACATGACTTGCATGATTTTAGTTCCCTGACCAGGGATTGAACCCATGCCCTTGGCAGAGCATACACAGGGTCCTATCCACTGGACTGCTAGGGAATTCCTGGGAGTATATTCTTTTCGTGGCACCGTCCTTCTCAGTTTGGACTTCCCTGGTGGCTCAGATAGTAAAGAATCTGCCTGCAATACCTAAGATACAAGTTTAGTCCCGAGGTTGGGAAGATCTCCTGGAGAAGGGAATGGCTAGCCATGCCAGTATTCTTGCCTAGAGAATTCCATGGACAGAAGTGCCTGGCGGGCCACAATCTGTGGGATCACTAAGAGTCGGACACGACAGACTTACACAGTCGGACAGGCTTACATAGACTTACACAACAGTTGGACACACTTCTTAGTTTGTAGATGGCCACCTTCTTCCTGTGTCTTTATATGGTTTTCCCTCTGTGTGTGTCTGTATCCTAATCCTATAAGGAAACCAGTCATCCTGATTAGTGCCTACCTGAATGATCTTAGTTTACCTCCTTAAAGACTATTTTCAAACATAGTCATATGCTGAGGTACTGGGGGTTAAGACTTCAAGTTACAAATCTTGGAGAGGCACAATTCAGTTCATAACACACTGCAAGGCCCTTTATCTCATCGACTTAGTTACCTTATTTCCTCAATATTAAATCAATTTCATTCATTTCTAACCTGTTTAAGGGGGATGAAACACTTTCAGGTTACACACACACATAAATCAATTTAATTTCAAGATATATCTTAATTTCAGAAAAGTCAAATGCAAAAAACAAATTGTTGTAGAAGAAATATGGCAAGAGATGACTTTGAAAACTGAGAAATTCCTGCAATAGTCAAAGAACTAAATCTCAAATGGCTAGAATTAAATTAAAACTATTATGATCCATGAGAGAAGGTGGGAAAGATGGAGCCCCACTTGATGACCCATTTAGACCAGTTAGCAACACATTCTAAACACACCTACCATCACAGAGGAGGTTTTCAGTGGGTTGAATAGGAGTAAAGAAGGGAGAGGGAGAACTGTTCATACCTGCCATTGCCAGAGCCTTGCATTAAGAAATAGAACACTGTACATCGACCAGACTTCTTCTTACAAGGCCCTTCATTTTGAATTTCTACAAGGATCTAGTCCTCACTCATAGTAAACTCATCAATAGGCAACCAGTAAATGTTGACTGACTGCTTTGGTACCATCATTTCAGGGATATTAACACAGGAGTGATATCAATGCCAGACCACCTCCATCTTTGTTTCTGAGGATGACGATATGTAGGTGTGTTCTCTTTAATCCTATTACACGTGTTCAGTTGTGGCTGACTCTTTGTGACCCCGTAGACTGTAGCCCACCAGGCTCTTCTGTCAAAGGAATTTTCCAGGCAGGAATACTGGAGTGGGTTGCCATGCCCTCCTCCCAGGAATCTTCCTGACCCAGGGATCAAATCTACATCTCTTGTGTCTCCTGCATTGGCAGGAGGACTCTTCGTTTCTAATTAAAAGAAAAAATTCCCAGTAAGGACAAACACCTCCCAAAGGTAAATATGAAAGCAAAATTCAGAGTCTCTTTTAAATATTTCTCCTCTTTCTACTTCAACCCCTAAGTATAGTGCTTTAATGTTTAAATTGAACACTGAACAGAAAAACTTATGTTGACTGATGTCCAGAAGACTATAGGACAGCCTCCACCTCGCACTTTCACTGATCTCCCAGATTCTGCCACAAATTTTACCTTACTGCTTGTTTCTCTTGTGACCATTGCTAATGAGTAAGGGCAGGTAAATATAAAAATCAATTTATTCTTTCCTACTCAGAGCATTTCCTTATTTCTGCAGTTTCTGTCTAAAATAACCCTATTTGAAAATCATCTTTAAAAGGGTGTCATTCTTATTTTGATGTCTCTAACCACATAACCCAAGCTGCCCCATAACTGTTTTTCTTTGGTGAACTGATCAAAAGTCCCCTAGCTAATTATATCATCTGGGAAGCAGGCACCATTCATACTACAGCACCACTCTGCAAAGAGGCTAATTCTTTGGATGTTGACCAAAAAGAAACAAGAGGGAAAACCAACACGAGCAAGACAAACAGGCTGCTATTCCTGGATCCATAAAAATATACCTTTGGAAGTGGTTTAGCAAGGAAAAAAATATTTTTTAATTCCCACCACAACATTTGTCAGTATAATGTCTTCCTGAATAAACAGTGCTCTGTTGGAACTATATGAGACAAGACGTTTTCCAGCTAAATGACTTTTTTGTCATCAAGGTTATCTATCTAAGTGGATTGTCTGGTCATTTGTGTCTCCGGGTTTAAGGCTGAGGCATGCTTTGTGTCCATATTATCTCTTTATTTTTAAGAGAAGGGGCACAGGGACAAATCATAAGATATTTAAGTGCTGGGAAACTTCTTAGCCTGAGTATTCTTTCTCAGGAGTCAGCTTTCTCCACCAGTGCCTCTATTCATGTGGGATATAATGTTATTTCATTTTCCTCTGGTCATCTTACATCCCTGGAGAGAGCTTGACTCATGATATAATTATATGCTGGGCCGGTTCCCACTGACAGTCACTCCAGACTGCCACCAGCCTGTCCCCCGCTGATCTTTCACTCCAACGCCAAAGAGCGTGAACTCTGCCAGAAACAGAGTGACACTTTCTGCAGAACCGTTCATGATGAGGTTCTTGGGGAGCAGTTTGCCATGGCTGTCCCCGCTCCTCTGAGGGGGGTCAGTGAATCCTGGAGGTTAGTGACTCATGGCACAACCAGCCGATCTGTGGTCTCTGAGGCTGATCAGAGCTCTCTGGTGGTTCATAAAATGGTTCCTGGAGGACATATTTTTCAGATGTTTGGGAATTTAAGCTTATTTCACAGGAAATATGAATTCTGTCATTCAAGTCACATATAGTCTTGTGTAAGTCCATGTTGAAGATGATTGTGGCACCCCCCTCCTCCAAAAAGATTTTGTGCCTGCCCCTGACTCTGCGCATGCTGGACAGAGGACTCCCAGCACTGGAGAGTCTCAGGAAAATAATTTCTAGCTGTTTGACTTCACATGAGTAAACAGTGTTCTCATTTTTGACAATTTTTCCCAAGCTGGCAGCTCCCTAATCGGCCATTTGAGAACTTCAACAGAACTTTATCTCCATACATTTAATATCCTTTTCTTTTCCTATGCCCACCACACACCTAGACTCTTTCCACTGGGTCTAGTTTCCTGCACTCCAAGGTTTAGATCTCATGCCTTCCTGACCTCTAATCTGATTTTCACATTTCTTATTATTTCCTTTATCATAGCATCATGTTCTTCCTTCACAGCTCATAAATAACATATATATTTATTTTGTGTGCTTGTTTGTTTAAAAGTTCTTCATTAGATTGCAAATTTCATGAGCAAAATCATCCATTTTTTTAAATTTCACCACTATTTAACACAGGATTTTACATAGAATCCACAGACTCTGTCATAAAGTTAGTCTTTAATATGCATTAGCTATAATTAACATTATTACTTCCTCATCATAAATGGAATAAATAAGTCTTTCAGCATCCTCACAACTAAATTTTTCTCTTAGACTTGTTTCCATATGTACCATAAAGGATCCTGGATTCTTTCTAAAGGAACAACAATAAAGAAAGCACTCCATATATTTTTCTGTCATTTTGATGTTGGATTCTTCTCACAGCCATATTTTCATGTGAAGTGAAAGTCACTCAGTTGCATCCAGCTCTTTGCGAGCCCGTGGACTATAGAGTCCATGGAATTCTCCAGGCCAGAATAATGGAGTGGGTAACCTTTCCCTTCTCCATGGGATCTTCCCAACCCAGGAATCAAACCCAGGTGCCCCACATTGCAGGCAGATTCTTTACCAGCTGAGCCACAGGGGAAGCCCAGAATACTAGAGTGGGTAGCCTATCCCTTCACCAGAGGATCTTCCCGACCCAGGAATCAAACTGGGGTCTCCTGCATTGCAGGTGGATTCTTTACCAACTGAGCTATCAGGGAAACCCATATGGTCATGGGTTTGATCTAAATTGCTTTTTTTCCCAGAAGGTCTCTGAAGCTTCATATTCAGACTACAACTGCATCAAGAGGGCCCAAAACACTACATCAAAAACAGCCAGTTTAAAAAAATGGAAAGATCTAAATAGATATTTCTCCAAAAACATATAGATGGCCAAAGGCACATGAAAAGAAGCTCAATCTCTAATTATTAGAGAAATGCAAGTCAAAACTACAATTAGGTATCGTCTCACACCAGTCAGATTGGCCATCATCAAAAAGGTTACAAATAATAAATGTTGGAGAAGGTGTGGAGAAAACGGAACCATCCTATACTGTTGGTGGAATGTAAATGTGTGCAGGCGGTACAGAGGTTCCTTTAAAACCTAAAAGTAGAGCTACCGTGTGATACTGCAATCCCACGCCTGTCTGGGCATAAATATAGAGAAAACTGTAATTCAAAATGATACACACACCCCAATGTTTATATCAGCATTATTCACAATAGCCAAGACTCAGAAGCAACTTAAGCATCCATCTACAGATGAATGGGTAAAGAACATGTGATTTGTTCACTGTGCTGTACACCTGAAACTAACACAGCACTGTCGATTGACTACTTGAATTACAAAAGATGCTAGGTTTTTCCACCCAGTTATCATTTTTACCCACAAATGGTCTTGCTGAACTGGCTAAAAAGTGTTTCACCTGTGTCACCGCTGTCTGAGACTAGGCCACGGGGGCTCAGTAAAGAAACAAGTCAAGTGGTCGAGGGCAATGTCAGCCCAACTCTTCTCCAGGGGAAGGCAGACTGGGAAAGCTGGGGAGAGCCTGCTGCCTGAAAGCGATGTGCTTTCACATCCTCCACTACTTGGCAACCCCATGCGAATTCACATTTCCGATGAGATTCTTCCCACCAAAGCCTCCGAAGACAGGGGGGCCCTGTGGGTGCTCTTGTCTCAGTCTGCTGCCCCAGGCACAGCTCTTACATTTTATCTGCCTATTTCTGAGAAACTTCTGGAAAAGCTCTATTCTTGGAGTTGAGATATCTGAGCTTTCATTTCTGCCACTTGTGAATTGTATGTGCTAGAATCAGGCTTTTACTTCTCTGAGACTCAGACACTCTAAGTACAAAATGAGAGTACTAACTCATAGAGTTATTGTGACCACTTAAACAATAATAATTTTACTAATAACAGCAACAGTAAAGTTTCTGAAAGAACAGTGCCTAATACTTCATAGGGTCTTCTGAAGTATTTATAGGATCTGTTGAATAAAGTTACCCAGGATAATTTATAGGCTTACTGAAGTGTGATTTTTATAAAATATTTGTATCAATATCATCAAATATTTTTTTGAACTATCATTCCTACCAAAGCATTGGAAATACAATTTAAGAAAACCACTCTTCCCTTAGAAAGCTTCTGATTTAGTCAACGACACATAATAGAACAACTATGCAGAAGTGAAAGGCAAAGGAGAAAAGGAAAGATATTCCCATCTGAATGCAGAGTTCCAAAGAATAGCAAGGAGAGATAAGAAAGCCCTCTCCAGTGATCAGTGCAAAGAAATAGAGGAAAACAATAACATGGAAAAGACTAGAGATATCTTCAAGAAAATTAGAGATACCAAGGGAACATTTCATGCAAAGATGGGCTCAATAAAGGACAGAAAAGGTATGGACCTAACAGAAGCAGAAGATATTAAGAAGTGGCAAGAATACACAGAAGAACTATACAAAAAAGATCTTCACCACCCAGATAATCATGATGGTGTGATCACTCACCTAGAGCCAGACATCCTGGAACGTGAAGTCAAGTGGGCCTTAGAAAACATCACTACGAACAAAGCTGGTGGAGGTGATGGAATTCCAGTTGAGCTATTCCAAATCCTGAAAGATGATGCTGTGAAAGTGCTGCACTCAATATACCAGCAAAATAGGAAAACTCAGCAGTGGCCACAGGACTGGGAAAGGCCAGTTTTTATTCCAATCCCAAAGAAAGGCAATGCCAAAGAGTGTTCAAACTACCGCACAATTGCACTCATCTCACACGCTAGTAAAGTAATGCTCTAAATTCTCCAAGCCAGGCTTCAGCAATATGTGAACTGTGAACTTCCACGTGTTCAAGCTGGTTTTAGAAAAGGCAGAGGAGCCAGAGATCAAATTGCCAACATCTGCTGGATCATGGAAAAAGCAAGAGAGTTCTAGAAAAACATCTATTTCTGCTTTATTGACTATGACAAAGCCTTTGACTGTATGGATCACAATCAACTGTGGAAAATTCTGAAAGAGATGGGAATACCAGACCACCTGACCTGCCTCCTGAGAAATCTGTATGCAGGTCAGGAAGCAACAGTTAGAACTGGACATGGTAAAACAGACTGGTTTCAAATAGGAAAAGGAGTACGTCAAGGCTGTATATTGTCACCCTGCTTATTTAACTTATATGCAGAGTACACCATGAGAAATGCTGGGCTGGAAGAAGCACAAGCTGGAATCAAGATTGCCGGGAGAAATATCAATAACCTCAGATATGCAGATGACACCACCGTTATGGCAGAAAGTGAAGAGGAACTAAAAAGCCTCTTGATGAAAGTGAAAGAGGACTCAACATTCAGAAAACGAAGATCATGGCACCTGGTCCCATCACTTCATGGGAAATAGATGGGGAAACAGTGAAAACAGTGTCAGACTTAATTTTGGGGGGCTCCAAAATCACTGCAGATGGTGACTGCAGCCATGAAATTAAAAGACACTTACTCCTTGGAAGGAAAGTTATGACCAACCTAGACAGCATATTGAAAAGCAGAGACATTACTTAGCCAACAAAGGTCTGTCTAGTCAAGGCTATGGTTTTTCCTGTGGTCATGTATGGATGTGAGAGTTGGACTGTGAAGAAAGCTGAGCGCCGAAGAATTGATGCTTTTGAACTGTGGTGTTGGAGAAGACTCTTGCAAGTCCCTTGGACTGCAAGGAGATCCAACCAGTCCATCCTAAAGCAGATCAGTCCTGGGTGTTCATTGGAAGGACTGATGCTGAGACTGAAACTCCAATACTTTGGCTACCTCATGCGAAGAATTGACTTGTTGGAAAAGACCCTGATGCTGGGAGGGATTGGTGGCAGGAGGAAAAGGGGACGACAGAGGATGAGAAGGCTGGATGGCATCACTGACTCGATGCACATGAGTTTGGGTGAACTCTGGGAGTTGGTGATGGACAGGGAGGCCTGGCGTGCTGCAATTTATGGGGTTGCAAAGTCGGACAAGACTGAGTGACTGAACTGAACTGATGCAGTGTATAGCCATAGAAAGTAATATGCATTGAGCATCAGGTGAATGGCCTGAAAAACACATTCATCAAATATCACCGATAACAACTATTCCTAAGAGTGGAGCAACTGCAGAAATTTCTGGGAAGAAGCAAATTAGAATTTTTGTTTCAACACTTTTCTGTATAACAAACCACTCCAAATTTTAGCAGCTTATGAAAAATGATTTTTTCCACAATTCTGTCGGTTGGTTGGGATATCATTTTGCTAATTTCTTCTAAATGGTGTCCTGAAGCTGCATTCAACTGGAAAGCCTGCTGTGTTGGCCAATGCTAATGGTTTTGACTGGGTTCTCCTCTGTGTGATCTCAGTCCTCCATCAGGCCCCCTGCTGTCCTTACATAGAGGTCTCAGAATAGCATCCCAAGAGGGCAAATGTAGAAACTGCAACGTCTCCTATGGCTCAGACTGCAAAACTCACACAATATCATTTCCACTTCAGAATTCTAGTCCAGATTTTAAGGATGTGGAGAAAAGTGGCAAAGTAAATTGTGAAGAGACATGCATACTGGGATAAGAATCAGTGGCCATTAAAAAATCTATCAGAGCTTAATTTTGTAAATATGTGTATATAAATTTGCCTTGTGACTACACTGACAATCTCTTTAAGGCAGGTAAGATGTCTTATTAACTATTTGCAGTGACTAATATAGAGATTAATGTAGAGTCTAGGACAGGGCAAGGCCTCAGTAAAGGTTTACAAATTATAAGCAGAAAAATTATTATATATATGCATAATATAATGTAATAATAAATACAGCTTTGCTGACTTCCACTTCTGGTATAAGAAAGTAACAAATTAGAAGTGATCTTCCCAACTTAAACAAATAAGTGGAAATACACAAGAAATAATCATTTTCAGGCAGTAGGCAGTACATATAGTGATCTCTGGGGGAAGGGAAACAAATGGGTGAGCCCTACAGGTGCTCCAGAATATTGTGTCTAAGGAGCTTCCAAGATGTGATTCAAGGAGGGAAAAGTCAAACAGAGCCTGGTGGTGCCCTGAGTTGAAAAGACAAGCTTTCAAGTTAGAGGAGGCCAAAGTAGCTAGAATTCACAGAGAAGAATACCAAAGAAAGGGAAAATACTGTTTAGAAAAAGAGAATCCCGAATACCTGCAGATTCCGCTTGAGTCTTTGACTGAGGATTGGTTTACAAAAAATTTCGAGGAAAAGCTCGAGGCCAGGGAAAGAACAGGCAAAATAATACCCAGAGCGCACACAAAAGTAGGACTAGATAGTGTACCAGCTAGAGTGGAAAAACTTCCCTATGGGATAAACTGTGTTCCCTCCAATATCTACATGCTTAAGTCCTAACCCCAGTACCACAAGTGTGACTGCATTTGCAACATAACAATGAAAAGGCAGAGGTTACCAGGTTGGAAAATAAGCAAACAGATGTTAAAAAAACCAACAACAACAACAAAAAAGAAAGCAGGACTACTTGCTAACTGCAAGAGATGAAATTAAATATAAAGACACAGATAGGTTAAATGAAAAATAACAGAAAATGATCCATCATTCTAGCATTAAAGAAAATGGGAGTCTCTATATTAATACCAGACAAAGCAAATTTCTGATAAGAAATATTATAAGAAATAAAGATGGTTATTTTATTGTAAGAAAGCAGTCACTTTATCAAGAACACATATCAATCCTAAAGGTTCATGTAGCTAGTGACAGATTCAAAATGCATGAAGTGGAAACTCAGAGAAATTAAAAAAAGAAATTAAAAAATTCACAAATAGATAATTTAACACCTTTCTCAATAAATGATAGAATTAAAAAAAATGAGTGAGGATATGGAAGACAAACAACATTATCAAACAACTTTACCTAAGTGACATTTGTAAAACAGTATCTAACATCAGCAAAATACTTTCTTTTCAAGAGCACCCAGCACATTTATCACCATCAATCACATTCTAAGTCATAAGGTAAGTCTCAGTAAATTTAAAAATATTCAAATCTAATAAAGTATGTTCTCTGACTGTAATGGAATATAATTAAATATGAGCAATAGAAAGATCTTTGCAAAGTCTCCCCATATTTATAAACTAAACAATGTACTTTTAAATAACCCACAGGTCAAATGAGGAATCAACAGAAAATTAGTAAGTGTTTTGAATGGAATAAAAATGAAAACAAGACATATCAAAATTTGTGAGGGAACAACTAAAATAATAAATGAAAATGCATAGCTTTAAATGCTTATATTAGAAAAGATGTCTTAAATTGATGATCCTAATGTCCACTAAAGGACAGGGAAAAGAAGAATAAATACAAAAATAATAATAATAAACAGAAATCAGTGAAGTAGAAAACAGAAAAATAATATTAAATTAAATCAAATCTGGTTCTTTGGGATGATAAACAAATCTGACAAACCTTTGGGAAAAGCGTGAGAAAATATAAAGTACCAATACTAGAAACAGACAAATACCTACATCACTATAGATCCTACAAGATAATAAGAGCATATTCACTGGAAAATAAGAAAGTAATTTTAAAATGCAAATTCTCCCTAAATAATGACTAGATACAACATAATCACAATCAAAATTCCAGCAACCACTGTGTACAAACTGACAAGCTGATTCTAAAATGTGTACAGAAATTTAAAGGGCCTAGAATAAATCAAAAGTTTTGAAACAAAAGGAACAAAGTTGGAATACTTATACCACCTATTTTAAGACTAAGTATAAATATAGAGTAATGAAGACAGCATGATATTTGCATCAACTAATAGATAAAATAGAGTTCAGAATATACATACAATTGGTCTATTGGCACACCATTATAAAAATTAAGTCAAAATGAGTTAAAGAACTAGATGTAAAAGCCCAGACTATAAATTTTCCAGAAGAAAACAAGTGAGAAAATCCAGGATGACCTTAGATTTGGCTAAGATTTATAAAATAAGCATAAAAGACATCTATAATGATACTTATCTATAACATAATTTATAACGTATAGTAAGTCAGACTTCCTAAAAATTAAAAACTATACTTCTTCAAAAGACACTATGAAGAAAATATCAAGTAAGCTATAGACTGGGAGACAAGATTTACAAATCGTATATCCAATAAAAGACTGATATCTAGACTATATAAAGAATTCATAATTCAATAATAAAAATGCAAAGCCCAAATTTTATGGGCAAAAGATTTGAACAGATATAACACTAAGGAAGATATATGAATGGCTAATAAACATATGAAAAGGCAAATTAAAATCACAAAGAGACACCACTACACATCCACTAAAATAACTTTAAATTTTTTTTTTTAATAACTTAAAAATTTTTTTAAATTCACCATACCAAGTGTTAGCAAGTATGTGGTGGAACTGAAACTTTCATGCACTTAACAGGAATTTAGGAAATACAAAATTGTACTATCACTTTGGAAAATATTTTGGTCGTTTCTTAAACAGTTAAACACTCATTACCCAGACATTCTACTCCTAGGCATTTATCTAAAAGAAATAAAAACAGATATCCACACAAAGACTTGTACATAAATGTTCATATTAGCCCAAACTGGAAACAACCAAAATATCTATCAACCACTGAATGGATAAATATATTGGTACATCCATACAATAGAGTATTTCTCTGCCATAAAAGTGAAGTAACTCTTGATATACAGAACAGCATAGATGGATATATCTTAAAATAATCAAGTTAAGTTGAATAAATGCAGTTATAAAAGAATGCATGCTATATGATTCCATTTAAATAAAATTCTAGAAAATGCCAACACTTAATACTGACAGAAAGCTCTGCTAACTATGGGGACCCTAGGGAGGGAGGTATGAATTACAATGCACTCTGGGAGTCATGAATATGTTTCTTATCTTAATTATGGCAATGGTTTCATGGGAATATTCATATGTCAAACTCATTGAGTTATACACTCAATATGAAGTTTATTGTATACCAATTACTACTGAATAAAAATTCAAAATTTAATAATATTAATACCTAATAATTATACAGAGCCTATTATGAGTTAGATCAGCATTTATCAATCTTCTAAAATCTCAGCATCCTTTTATGTTCTTAAAATTTATTAAGTATCCCCGAAGATCTTTTGTTTGTGTGAGTTTTGTCTCTCAATATTTACCATATTAGAAATGAAAGCTGAAAATTTTGAAAAACATTTAAACATAATATAAAAATAATAATTAACTTTTCTGTGAAGGATTATAGTATCTACTGCATAGATTTGTGCAAATAAAATACAACAGAGTGCCTAGGACTTGAGAAGGCTCAATAGGTGGTAGCTCAGTTGAGTTCAGTCGCTCAGTTGTGTCCGACTCTTTGAGACCCCATGAATCACAACACGCCAGGCCTCCCTGTCTATCACCAACTCCCGGAGTTCACTCAGACTCACGTCCATCGAGTCAGTGATGCCATCCAGCCATCTCATCCTCTGTCGTCACCTTCTCCTCCTGCCCCCAATCCCTCCCAGTATCAGAGTCTTTTCCAATGAGTCAACTCTTCGCATGAGGTGGCCAAAGTACTGGAGTAGCTATCAATATGTAAATCCATATTATAAATAATTCAGAAAGGTATTATATCTTACTCTTCTGTATAATCAAAAGTAATGTTAATTATATAGTAGCTACCTGTCTATGTGTGACTAAAAGAAACACATAGCATAGAATCCAAATCCTATTATATGTATCGACTTAGAAACAGCCTTAAATATAGATGGACCACCGTAAATGACCCCCAAACAAAATTTTTGCGTTTATAAGAACAGAGTATATAACTTTTTTCAAAGGCATTATGAGTCAATGGAAAATTGACAAATTATTCAATAATAGTATACAAAAGAAATAGCCCATAAGGCAGAAAAAAGTCAATATGAAAACTCAATATTTGTACTAGTCATTTCTACATATGTGGTCTTTTTATGTTTCTTCTGTATCCGCAATCTTCAAAAGCTAATATGTGCCATTTTAAAGACTAGAACAACAACAAAACCTCATTAAAAAATGGTTGACAAGACAGCTGTTTTTCATAGCCGTGTGATCTGAGGATCACCAAACAAAGAGATGGGTGCCCAGGTCTCAGTGGAGATGACCCAGGGAGTGTGCTATTTTCAGAACAATCTCCAGGGACCAAAGGGTTCAGGGCAATGGATCAAAGTGGGAGAAAATTTACTCAAGGATGCATGACATGTGTTCTCGGGTGAGAAGTCAGAATTTTAAAGGAGCTGAATTTATAATGAAATCATAAGATAAGTCAGATCTTAAAGTCAAGGAATTAAAACAAAGAAGATGGAATATGGTAGGTTCTATAGCAGAGGCAGGTATCATTTCAGAAAGAGGTCACTCTTCGTGCCCCCAAAGGCAAACTCACCCGAGTGGTCCACTTTTCCATAGACTGAAATGACATACATGATGGCTGCTACTGGTGGTGGTGGTGGTGTGTCTGAAGGAAGGACAGAGATTTACACCCTGACGACATGGAAGAAGTAAAACAGAGATGTGCTTGCTGGTTTTATGTGTGTTCCCACCTTACCCCTAGTACTCTTAAACTGATTTTTCTTCTTTTTAGAGTAGAGCATATTAAGGGATTAGATCCAGAAAATAAAGGGCTCTTTTACCTAAGAGGCCATATGGGAGTTGGAGCACAGGTGGCAGAATTTGTTCCAAGACCCAGGTGACAAATTTCAACTCAGAAGCGATGAAAGGGAAACTCTCTCCACCCCCACTGCACCTCCACACACAGACCACAGCATGGTTTTGGCTGTGAGAGCACATACTTTTACACAACCTGGCTCCCTAACCAGAAGTTTTTCCACTCCCCTCTTCATCTAGCTCACACTCTAGACTCAGTGCAATTGTCACATCCCAGCCAAATGAGTGATGGAGAAGGAAATGACAACCCACTCCAGTGTTCTTGCCTGGAGAATCCCAAGGACAGGAGAACCTCGTGGGCTGCCGTCTATGGGGTCACACAGAGTCAGACACGACTGAAGTGACTTAGCAGTATGCCATGCCATGCAGTTTGTGTGTGTGTGTTAGTCGCTCAGTCATGTCCAAATCTTTGCGAGCCCATGTAGCCCACGAGGCCCTTCTGTCCATGGAATTCTCCAGGCAGGAAAACTGGAGTGGATTGCCATTCCCTTCTCCAGGGGATCTTCCTGACCCAGGGATCAAACCCAGGTCTCTCATGTTGCAGGCAGATTCTTTACCGTCTGAGCCACCGGGGAAGCCATGCTGTTTACCTTCAAAGAATTTGCCTCACTTATGATTAACATTTCTTTAGGATGACCTGATTAATGTCACCCTCCTCTGCAGATTACAAATTCCATTGTATTCCTTGTGCCTAGGACACTGCCTAGAATACAAAAAAACCTGCAACAAAAATGAAAAATAAAGAATTTTCCGTGAATGGCTGAAAGTAAAAAGAACCGCCTTGTGTGCGGGTTAACAATTCCTTCATGGAAGCCACCGGGAGCAGCAATAGTGCAGATGGGCATCCTCCAGGAGCCAAAAGGCAGCAAGTGACAAGGCACCCCAAGAGAAAGAGAAGATGGAACTTTGGAGGCTTCCTGGACCCAACAGAAAAATTACCAAGTGACAGAAAGTACATCCAGATAGCAACTCACCCGCTCTGCATGAACACACAACCCAAGGTCTCTGTTAGCCAAGTCTCCTGTTCTCATAATGAAATGAATCTTGCCTATTGTGTGAAATGGAAATCAGACTTATCATTGAGTGGATTCCACTGTCTTCTTTTATTCTTAGTCCTTTACTTTACTCCCTTACTTTGTCGCCCAGTGTCCCCAGACTTTTTTTCCCTTACACAACATCCTCAGTTCTGGGGTATCTCATTCTGTCTTATGAAGGAATAGAATTTCTCAGGACCTTTGCACTGTATAGTCAGAGGCTCCAGGGACTAAGCCCAGAAATCCCATAAGGTAGTCAAATTAGGAGTACTTGCTAATTAGTTCTGCATCTGCTTATCCCTCAGGAACCATGCTCCTCACATATACATATTTGTATGACACTCTATAGATACTATTGGAGAAATCTTACCTTTTTGATTTTTGGTCCTTGAAAGAGGGGAAAAAAAGAGAAAGAAGAAGGATGGGAAGAAGAAATAGTGAAATAGGCTAAATTAAGTTTCATCTTGGCCAATGTCTAAGTCACTAAGGGTGATTATGATGGTGATGATGATAATCACGATGAGGAAGAGGTAGGTGAAGGAAAGGAGGTGGATGACAATGACAACAAGTATCAATCTGCAAAGCTCACCATAGTGTTATTCTAGGCTGCTTACCAGGTACTGCAAGCAAAGTCTGAGTAAGAGGGTTATTATCATGACAAACCTCTGATGAAAACATTGAAACTGTCTCTTGAAAAAACTACTAAAGGGACTTCCTAGTCATTCTTGGGCAACCTCCCATGTTCCGATTTCTAGAATGCTCATGCAGTCCTGTGGCCTGGAGCAAAACTGTCTTAAAGATACCTTTTCTAGGTTGACTTCTATATCCTCTTCTATAACTGGGGGCTGAACTTTTGGAAAACCACCTGTAAAATTCAGTTCATTTAGACAAGACTGTGAGTTCCTACTACCCAGAAAAAGGTTAAAACTGAGGCTGAATGTGTTGACGTCTGTGGGTGTTTTTACCCTCTTGTAAGCCAAGCTTCATCCTACACTTAGTAAACCTGGTCACTGGTCACCTTTTAAGCCCTTCCACTAAAAATAAAAGATTCAGCCTGGCAGAGGCAGCCTAACTAGCTTAACTAATACTTTCTTCTTACATAATCACTGATGTTTAAAACCCTGTGGACAAATAACAGGAATTGAAAGATATATGGGAAAAGCCCACAAAGGCAATGGAATCCATATCATAACTCAGGTCAGTGCTGGGCTCCTTGAAAATAAAACAGCTTTTCAGAATACAGGAAATTGGCTATTTACCCTCCAAATTTATTTTGTTTTTATTGACCTGGATACAAAGCCAAAACAAGCAACCACCTCAATTTTTAACTTTTGTCTACATTGTACCAATTTTAGGTACTCTGCCTAATGCGCCAGTATCAATGGAGAAAAATAGTCATAAGAGGAAAAATGAAAACACATTAAAACAAGAAAATATCTCTTTGTAAGCAATCTCTTTACTTAGTAGAAGCCACAACTTTATGGCTTTTTCAGCAGAGACAGCAGCGTATTTTTTAATTCTCTTATTCCTTTGGGGCATTAAAACCACACTATAAAGCAGTCGGCTGTCGATCGGTCACGGAAAGCTTAGTGAATGATGATATAAAAGACAAGAATATGATCTATAGCCAGTTTTAAACCATAGACTAATTTTTAATTCTCCAAACTCCTCATAACAAAAAGAGCTTTCTGAAAAACAAGGGAAGAGTTAACATCTTAGAAAGAAGAGGGAATACTTTGTTTTGGCTTCCAGCTCCCAATCTCGTCCAAGCTGAATATTGCATACAAATCTGTATTTGTGAGACACCCTCAACTACCAGTTAATCAAAGCCCTGGAAATTCAAGGAAACCTGTGTTTATGGAAATCTGGCATTTCTGTAAAGTTTTGAATGAGAGCTAAATAGAGCAGTTCATCTCATTTTGAAACTAATGATTCCTGCCAAGTGGTTTTCCAAAGCTGGGTCTTCTGGCTCAGTCAGCATTTAGGAATTCATTTATGAGTTGGGTTAGTCGGAGACTCTGGAATTCAAATTTATGTCTGCAGCTCACTACTTTTCTCCTGATAGGGCTCTGAAAAGAGATTGTAATCAATTTACCAAACCCAGACTTCAGGAAATTTTCATATCCCTAAAAGAAGTTCTGGTTTGGAGCTTTGTCCACTTTCTGAATCAGCCCCCTCCCCTTTCCCTCTGTGCTAAGAGCTCTTGCTATGGAGCATGTTCCATTGTCTACGGTACCTCCTCGGAGCTCATCCTCCGCTGAGAACAGCCTCACTGTGTGCTCCGGAATTCATCTCCCTTAACAAACTCACCAGTGTTTTATTAAACGGCAGAATATATGTGTGGTCTGACACCTCAAACAGTTTCTGTTCTATCCTTCTGTTTCTTGATGGGAGTTGCCAAAGCTCTGATAATTATTCATCCAATTTGTTTCATAGATTTATCTGCCCCAAAATGTTCCAGGAAATTAGAATATGGGTCTGGGGTATGTGTGTGTGTGTGTGTGTGTGTGACCTCAGTCTTACAAACCTGCACTCTCCTCTTTCGAAAGGCAAGGAGCAAGCATTGAGCAGCCTTTCAATGTAACTGTAAATTTACTACTTTTTTAAAAAAAGTTCCCTTTGAAGAAGTCATCAAATAAATTAGCAAAGCTGGAAATGCGCCCCCAGTTTGTGTTGGCTTTGAATTTTAGGGAGTTACTTAATAAACAAAAGTCAATGAATTCAAACAATCACAAAGTAATTTCAATGATTAATCAAGTGTTAAAACTAGTTTAACCTCTCCCGTTTTACAAACTCTATATCACCCTGACTAAACTAATAGAGGAATAAGACACCCATCTGGAAATCTCATCTGAAATATTAGATTGGGAATCTAAAATTCAGCCAAATAGTGTGGCTTGTAGGGATATCCTGTCGGATAATAAATTGCATTAATCTTACTTAAATTTTCCATCTAAATCATGTCCTGAGGCCATATTACTCTGAGGAAACTATGCCTTACTTTAAATGCATTGTGCTACTGAAAGCGATATTAAAGGAAGGGGGGTGGGGTGGAGAACTTTTTTTTTCTCCTGACTGGTTTTTCCAACTTTAGGAAAAAAAAAAATTCATGTGAAACCTTCTGGCTCTTCTGGAAGAACCAATGCCAGCTTTAACCCAGCACTGGCTCTCAACAGCTACCAATAGGAACCAGTGTCAGTCACGGGGCACTTTCAGGAACTCCTCCAATTGATCTGTTTCTTTCCTGTCTGTGAACTCTGAGCCGTGGTGGCTTATGACAAAGTTGGTCTGGGGGGCAGGTCAGGGCGGGGGAGCGGGTGGGTTGTGACAGGAAGCTTCAGAGAGATACTACACCTCTTTTTTATTTTCACATATTCAGAACTGCAGCTGGCATCTTTCCTGATGAGTCCGCTGTGGCCTCCTATTCTTTTCGTTGTTCAATAACAAACATTTAAATCTGCTCATATTTTTCAACTATTAAAATAAAATTGCCAAGTGGGGAAAAAAATATCATTCTGGATTTCCTAGAGCTGCCGAAAAGGGATTCTGTTGGCCCTGAAGCCCCTCCCGGCTCTGTGCCTCCATCTACCAAATACTACGCACTGTAAATATTAAGTGAAGTTAAAGTGTTAGAATAACGTTGACTCAAAGTTAAACCCACAAACCCTCAGAAATGCTGAGTCATCTCTGCTGGTCTTGAGTGTCTGCTCCGTTAGCATTCGTGGTAAGGGGGGGATTCTTGGGCAGAGCTCCACTATTTCCCCACGCTCCAAAAACACCGCTGAGCAGAGAACATGGATGGAGAGCCATGTCCAGAACATTGCGGTCCACCAGGAGCACAGTGCTCCGGGTCCCTCCTGTCCACCTCCAGAGTGATCCTCACAGCCCTCCTCTGGGGCAGACATCACAGGTAATGATGACCTGCAGATGACGAAGCAGAAGTTGCGTGAGGTTCCCTTACTTGCTTGTGGTGACGGAACCTCCAGGACAGGATGGAGCCAGAACTAGCCATAAAACTCCAGTTCTCTGTCAGTGCAACTACTGGTGGCTGGAATGAAGCTGATTCACTTCCAGTCTTCTTTTATACTAGATTCCACCGAGGATCCTCCACCTGTCAAAGCCCAGGGGAGTTGGAGGCAGCACCATGAACTCAGCCATCAAAGCAGAAATCTCCCAGTGATCCTAGATTCCTCTCTCCATCCCTTTGTGACCTAACAATTCCAGCACCCTCAGACCTTCAAATGAAAATTCTTTCCTGTATGTGTCACTCCTTTCCAATCTCACTGCCATCGCCCTAGTCAAGTGCTCAGAACCTCTGACTCAAATAGTCTCTTAACTGTTAACATTCAGCACCCTCACCCACCCTTCCACACACTTATCAGAGGGATGATTCTAAAGCCCCATCACTCCAGCGCCCATGTTCAAACACCTCACAAGCTCTCATCACTCAAAACTAAGCTCCTGCGACGGAAACACAGCCCTAGCCTGTGGTCCCAGATGTATCTCCCATCACCCACCCAAACTCAACTCAAAGTTGATGATCCAGCAGTTCAAACTCAATAAGCAGCCTCAGCAAATATCATGAGTGTTTCGCGTGTGGGGACTTTTCCTGCAACTACCCTTTCCACCTAACAGAATCTTTCCCAACCTTTCCACTCCTCTACCACACACGTACTTCTTTGTTGGAATTAGTCCTATGGCTCTTCTAATATTCACCTGTGCTCTGTCACAGCGACACCTCCTCCTCAATTCTTCTCAAAGTCAACTTGGGTGCTCCCCCTCTGTGCTTCCCTGGTGCCCTGGGAACAGCTTTAGTGCAGCACTTAGCACAGCATTTGAAATAAGCCATTCACAGCTCATCTCTGACCAGACTAAGATCCTCCAGGGCAGATCATTTCTTACTCACCTTTGTCCTCCAACAGCAAGTCCGGTGCCCTGCTGATAGCAAACACATGATAAATATTTGCTGAATGGAGCCCAGATTCTGCTTCTGTTTTAGCGTCTTACCTAAAACTCTTTAGTGATTCAGATTGTAGTGACTTTTTTTTTCCTGAGGGAATTTTAGTTGGCCCACTTATCTAACAGTTTCATTTCCCTTCCATATCCCATAGCTCATGACTCCTTCCTCCTAACTTCTCAAATGACCTACCCCAGGCAAACTAGAACATTCTCCCAGCTCCTTTTTGTTGACCATAACCTATTTCCACTAGTCCAAGGCTGGTCTCCCTCCAAGCTTTCCCCGCTAATCTTGCCTAACTCGCTCCATCCCCACACAGCAACCATCCTGGTCATCCTTGAGCTCAGCTGTTAGCTCTGTGCTTGTTTTTGGACTCCTGCCACTTGAGGGGTTGAGCACTTCCTCAGCTCGTCCAGTTCTCTGAGGGCGGTGTGCTCTGTTAGGGTAGGAACCTCCATTCAGCTGGGTCTCCTCAGGAAGCACACTCTGGAGGCACAGGTTCACCCCACAATGATCAAGGCTGACTAGTCCAGAAAACTCTGCTGTTTTAAGTCACTGAAAACTCCTGGGTCTAGTGTGTTCCGTGTGAATGGTTTAGTGTAGAGATCTTACAGACCACCAACATAGAAGAAGCCATCTGCTCAGCTATCACATGGCCCTGCCAGGGGAGGATTACTCAGAGTCTACTGTCCATTACTCTGTTTCAACAAGCTACTCTCATAACATTCTTTGAGGTCAGATGCGCCCACTGAAATGAATAATGGCATAGTTTATGATAAAGGGTGAACTGAAAAAAAAGTGGTGTCATTATTGCTGTAAGTACCCACAGAAGATGTTTATGATCACACACGGACACAGCCGCAAGCACACAACTCATTGCTAATAAACTCATTTATTTCCACATAAAGTTGCGCAATGTTGTGCAATCCAGCAGAGGGCTGAGAAATGTCAGCAATTCAGACCGAGACGATTTGTCAACAAAACCAATCCATTTCACCAGTTTCAGCAAACCATTGCTGCAAGAACTGACTTTTTTTTTTTTTCATAACAGAAAATGGTTACACACAACCTTAAATAGAAAGGACAGATGCTCACAACTCCACATAACAAGTTGAGGTAATATTCAAGGGAGACGTGGAGGTTGTAAGATGGGGAAGGAGGATGCCATTTTGTTGTCTGAGGTATCCAGACCATCATTTTTTCTGGTAATAAAGGGAAAAAAAAATAAAAGAAAAACTAAATAGATTTTTTTAAAAAACTGATTTTATCTCTTATTACATTACTGTTTTTCTTAAATCTAAAAATTCTTTAACGTCCTATGCGCAATTTTTGTGATCTTACCATACATCAGACAGTATATTAGATATTCAGCACAAAACAGTAAATAAAGCTGAGCTCACAGAAGATTGAGGGAAGGAAACACAGACACACATCATGATAATACAAGATGACTGGTTATGATAGAGATATGTCACTGGAAATTATAAGCTTCGAGAAGAGGTATTTTTGGTTTGCCTCTGGCAGATATTTCATTCAAGCCACAGCCTCTCTGCCTAATTTATTTTTCTTATGATAGTCCTTATAGATTTTGAAAGTAAATACCTTAAACTATTTGAGGGGTATATTATTGCCATGACTCAAAGAGAAACAAGGTCATTCAGAGGAAAGACACTATGAAATAAAGCCAGAAAAATTCGGGAAATGAGAACACCCTAAGGACTGTCATTTCACTTGTGGTGATGAGAATTCAAGAATTAGTAGAGGGACTTCCCTGGCAGTCCAGTGGTTAAGACTTCTCCTTCCAATGCAGGGGGTGCAGGTCCAACCCCTGGTTGGGGAGCTGGGATCCCACATGCCTCTCAGCCAGAAAAACAAATCATAGAAAAGAGGCAATTCAATAATGACTTTAAAATGGCCCAAATCTAAAAAAGTAAAAGAATAAATACAAAAGCCATGTCAGGCCTGACTGGAGCAAGGTATGTGAGAAGAAATAAAAGCAGCTTTTTTATTTGACTCTCTTCCTTCCCCTACATTCAACTGTACTTTTTTCTTTTCAGTTAATTCATGAACCCTGCAATAACTAAGTGACCTCGGGGATCCTCATGAGGAAAATTTGGCATTCTCTATCCTTTTTCATTGAAGAGTCAAGGTCAGAAGGTGTAGGAGTCAGTATGACATGGACCCTGGAAGTAGAGACCCAGCAAAGACCACAGT
The DNA here is from genome assembly GCF_055505025.1 of Bos grunniens. NCBI lineage: Eukaryota > Metazoa > Chordata > Mammalia > Artiodactyla > Bovidae > Bos > Bos grunniens. The sequence goes on from NC_141180.1 coordinate 56,518,168, forward strand.
TAACTAAAACTGTGAGAAAAAGGAGTGAGTTGTTCCAAGAAAAGGAGAAGCATGAAAAATACACTTGAAGACCAAAATTATCAAAATCTAAAAGACTTTACAAAGCTGGAATTAAGTCCATTAAAAGCAGAGCTCCTGTGTGGAAATTAAAGTTGCTAAGTCAGAAGGAGGCAATCTAAGAAGACTCCAGAAAGCCAGCCAAAGGGATTTCAGCTGGAAGATTTTTGCCCCCAGTTCTAGTAAAAATCAGTCTGTAGTGCTGATCTGACTGGCTGAGGACATAATCAAATCTGGACATTCATATTTTTGAAAACTGGGTTGTGATCAAATGTAGTATTTTCTACTACAAGCCTATGTGTGTGTTAGTCACTCAGTCATATCCCACTCTTTGCGACCCTAAGAGGTATAGCCCACCAGGCTCCTCCATCCATGGGATTTTCCAGGCAAGAATACTGAAGTGGGTTGCCATTTCCTTCTCCAGGGGATCTTCCTGACCCTGACAACAAGCCTAAGTAGAAACATTTATTCATATTCAATATTTTCTAATGAGAAAGTGAAAGTCAACTCAGTTGTGTCTGACTCTTAACCACCCTGTGGACTGTATAGTCTATGGAACTCTCCAGGCCAGAATACTGGAGTTGGTAGCTGTTCCCTTCTCCAGGGGATCTTCCCAACACAGGGATAAAACCCAGGTCTCTTGCATTGCAGGCAGATTCTTTACCAGCTGAGCCACCAGGGAAGCCCAAGAATCCTGGAATGGGTAGCCTATCCCTTCTCCAGCAGGTCTTCCCGACCCAGGAATCAAACCAAGGTCTCCTGCATTGCAGGTGGATTCTTTATCAGCTGGGCTACCAGGGAAGCCCAATAAATGAGAAAGAGGATATCTAAGATCCAAGAAGGCTCTTCAAGGTGCAAAGATGATTTTCCCAATATCACTGCTTCTTTCAGACATTCGAAGGACCTTGTGTGCCAGATCTTTTTAGGATATTCTGTCACAGTCAGTAATTTTTCCTTCCCAAACTGCCCAGCACCCTCTGTTACACTTTGTATTGCACCAGTGTCCTATCCAGAATGACGCAGTAACAGAGTCTTAATGGAGAGAATCTAGGAGGTTAAATTCTTTTCTGCTCCCATCTCTGCCATTGACCACATTGCCTAGAAAATTCATCATCTCTCAGAATTAGCCTCTTTTGCAAAACGAAAGGGTTAAGCTGGTGATCATTCAAGTCTCTTCCAGATCTAAAATGAATGGTGCCACAGAGGATTGAACTCATTCTTCCGGGCCCTAGATGATATTGCAGAAGTTACATTTTAATAAATCCTGCTATCAACATGTTTACTTGTCATGTATCTCATGCACATAAAATCAGAGTGCAGACAGTGCCCTCAACAAATTTGGTCTTTTAAACTTCCCAGATGTTTAGATTCCAGATAAACAGTAGTAGGTTGCTTGAAAATGACAGCAGAGAGGCATCACTTGAGGGGAAGAAGCTGAGCTTACTAAACCACAGGCTGGGGAGAGAGCGAGCCCTCTTCAAATGCCTTGGGCCAGACAGCCCCAGCCCAGACAGCCAGAGTGTGTCTGCCAAAGCTCCCTGTGCATGTCCAAAGGTGATCAGGGCTGGATACCACCTAGAGGAGGTAGATAAGCTCAAGATACATGATCTGCTTTCCTGCCAAGAGCAATTTGCTTGACAGGGCTCCTGCTTATAAAATACGAATGCATTCTTTTCAGTATTAAAAGTTTTGGTCTTTGTAAATAAACTGCATCTGCAGTGGGAAAGGGCGAAGAAAAAATGAATAATTTGATTTTTAAAAGGACTAGGCAGGTGGTGAACATAATTCAGAAATTTCCCAGTTGAAGGAAATGAAAATCAGTTATAGTTTTCAGATTCAGATCCTGGTGTGTCCCTGTGAAAGGAATATTGATTTCTATAGGGATCAAAACAATTCAACTTTCCCTGGCCATCCAGTGGTTAAAACTCCACACTGCTAACGCAGGGAGTGTGGTGTTTGATCCTTGGGGAACTAAGATCCCACGTACTGCCCAGTATGACCAAAAAAGAAAAATTAAAAAGGGTTAAAACAATGTTCTAAAAGGTATTGATAATCCTACTCTTTCTTGATCTTCATAACAACCCTACAAGGTAAGAAGCAGTGTATTATTCCCATTTTACAGATGAGAGAATATGTTTTAAAAATCTTCAGGGACTTGGTTAAGCCTTTACAGCTAATAAATAAGTGAGATTTGATCCAAGTTCAAATTGTTGATTCCCTTTCAGAGTCCTCTGTGGCCCCTTCTATACCTTAACTTTTGGTTTTCCTTTTGTATTGACTTGTAAGGTAAAGAATTTAGCTGTCATTTATGTTAAAGTAATATGCTACTATGACAAATCTTCCCAAATTAATATATAAGCTCAACACACTAATAATCAAAATTCCAACAGAAAGTTTCTTCTAATGTATTTCTTAATCAATTTTCAAGGCATCACCTGCATTGGCAGGCAGATTCTTTGCCACTGCACCACCTGGGCTTCAATTTGTTAAATATTCTCCTTAAATTATGTTTATACACTGAAAGATTCAACAAAGACTCAAGTATTAAAAGATTAAAATCACAAAAATCAAAAGAAAAATAGGTAAACATTTATCCATTCTGAATGGAGAAGAACTTGCCAAGCTTAAACTCAACAGAAGAAATGAAAAAAGGGAAATATAAAGATGATTTTAACAAGTACTTTAATTTCCATATTATCACAAAAGCATGATAATCGGTATAAAAAGGGTAATCTGGGGAAAGTATTTGCAGCAAGTATGAGACAAATTATATACTCTCACTAGATAAAGAATTTTAAAACTCTAAGAAGTCATTATATAGGCAAACGACATGAGTAGATACTTCATGGAAAAGTAAGTGCAAAAGACCTGAATGAAAAATAAGTCTAACCTTAGCTTTTTCTGACATTTAGCTGAATTTTTCCATTTTCACCTGGTACTATTATAGGCGTGTGTGCGTGCGTGTGTGTCTCCAAGGTATCTGACACATAGTCAGATATGGTCGGGGTAGGCTTACCTCTTTGCAACTCTGTGTTCGGTGACATTACACCAAGAGCTTGAAATCAGCCACAGAGGAAGGTATGCAGGCAGGAAATCACAAATGCTGTGTATCTAGGCCTTCTGTTCTAAAGAGTAAGCTTACAGCACGCCACTGCTTATTGGGCACTTAAAAATATCTGTTCTATGAAAAACAACTAATTAGTAAACCGAATATGTTTTCTATTGTCATTAATAATAGATCCCTTAGAGGAAAAAAGGCAAACATCAGAGAAAAACTATCACATTTACTAGAACTTTCAAAATAAGCTGTTTGATGTAAAAATTTTGAATTCTCTGAGGCAAAATTGGGGAACTATTAGAATCTAGGACTCCCCAGTTGATGTTAGTGGTAAAGAATCCACCTGCCAATACAGGAGACACAAGAGATGAAGGTTTAATCCCTGAGTCAGGAAGATCCCTTGGAGTAGGAAGTGGCAACCCATTCCAGTATTTTTGCCTGGAAAATCCCATGAACAGAGACGCCTGGAGGGCTATAGTCCATGGGGTCACAAAAGATTCGGACACGACTGATCAACTGAGCACATTAGAATCTAATTTCTTGATATTTTATTGAAATGAGTGGACAAAACCATGTTCCTTTCATATTCAGTTATTCAGGAAAGCAAGCCTAAAATATTTATGGGTTCAAACCAATGGTTTATATGATGGAAAAAGTATACCACCTCTCTCAACACATATCTAAGATTGTATAAAGAAAGATTTCTTTTCATGGGGAGTAAGTAAATAACTACAACTATTTATCACCTTTCCTAGGTTGTAAGATTTCAAAAATTTGATCTTAGAGAATGTTAGGAGAAATATAAATGTTTTTGTCAAAGAAAGAAAAACTGGCTACCACATGATAGTTCCTCAATTCCCAGATGATCTGATGGTCCATCCCAGGGCAATAACTAACAAGTTTCAATCCTTGGCAGTCATAATTAGCCAGCAGGCTATGTGCGTATGTGCTATGTCGCATCAGTCATGTCCAACTCTCTGCAACCCTATGGACTGTAGCCCGCCAGGCTCCTCTGGCCATGGGATTCTCCAGGCAAGAATACTGGAGTGGGTTGCCATGCCCTCCTCCAGGGGATTTTCCCCACCCAGGTACTGAAACCACATTGCTTATGTCTCCTGCATTGGCGGGTGTGTTCTTTGCCACTAATGCCACCTGGGAAGCTCCATGATAACTATTACTACCTTAATTTTTATATGAAGATAACTAAAATTCAGGAGAGTTTAATAATTTGTTTCATATCACATAACCAATAATTGTTGAAGGGCTGATTCATCCCTAGTACTACCTGACTTCAGCAATGCAGCTGACAACCTGTAGGGTGTCTGTAAGAAATGAATAAGGCCAGGATTGAGAAAGCAATTTAAAAATTATGAATGGCCCCATAAACATTTCCAATCATCAAACATGCTTTATTAATTACACCGGAAAACACTGTGTCCACAACACTGGTTGTCCTCTCTAATCTACTCAAATCAGCCCCAGTCATCAGTAAGCTTATTATTTGAATAAAAAATAAGTCACAGAATCTAGCTTTTTCTGACCTCAACCACAATCAAACGCTAAAATTTATTGTTCATCCAAATGCCTGGAAGGGTCTGCTCTGTGTTTAAATAAGCATTTATGGAGTGTTCACTGAACCCCAGAGTGATTTCTAAATGCTTCTGACTCTCTTTGAGATCACTCAGCTCTAGTCAAATGGAATTGCAAGCAGGATTAATAATTTGAGTCCATATGGTTCAGGCTCCCCAGCACACTAGTGAGTTTTAATTTAATTGTAGCATCTTAGTATTGAAACTACTTCATCTCCTAAAAGTCTGTATGTTAGACATTTTACTTTGCGAAATCTTGAAAACAAAGGACAGACTTACCATAAACTGAGCACCTTCTTGCTAAGAACACAGAATGGAAACGAGGATAGTCTCTTTAATAAGTGGCAACAGGAAAACTGACCTTCATACGTGAAGAATGAAATTGGGCCCTTACCTCACAATGTATACAAAAATCAAGTCAAAATGTGCTAAAAAACTGAACTGTAAGACCTGCAACTGTAAAATGGCTAGAAGAAAATATAAGGAAAAAGTTTCTTGATATGGGTCTGGGCAAGGATTTTTTGGCTTGGACCCTCAAAGCACAGGCAGTAAAAATAAACTAACAGGACTAAATCAAGCTTATAAGCTTCATCACAGCAAAGCAAACAACAGTGAAGAGAAAAGCTAGAGAATGAGAGAAAATCTTTTTGAAACATATATTTGATAAGGATTTAATATCCAAAATATATAAGAAACTGGACAGCTCAATAGCAAGAAAACAAATAATCTGGTTTTAAAATTGACAAAGAACTTGAGTAAACATTTCTCAAACGAAGACATACAAATGGCCAACTAGTACACAAGTTGCTCAGCTTCACTAACCATCAAGCTAATGCAAATCAAAACCACAATGAGATACTGCCTCACACCTGTTAGGATGGCCATCAGCCAAAAAAAATTTTTTTTAAGTATTGGTAAAGATATGGAGAAAAGGGAATCTTTGTATACTGTTGGTGGGAATGTTAATTGTATAGCCATTATGAAAAACAGTATGGAGTTTCCAAAAATTTTTTTTTAAATAGGACTACCATATAATCTAATACTCTCACTTCTGGATATATATTGAAAGGAAGTGAAATCAGGATTTTTTTTTAAATCTTTTTATTTTGTTTTGGAATATAGCCGATTAACGGAGATGTGATAGTTTCAGGTGGACAGCAAAGGGACTCAGCCATACTTACACATGTATCCATCCTCCTCCAGACTGAAGCCAAAGTATTTGTAAGAGGAAGCATATTTCTCAAACAGTTCCTAAAACTGTCTCCCTGGTTGACTGTCCCACTGCGCAGAGGCTCCTGAGGTCGCTTCTTATTAAGGCAATCAAACAAGAGTTTATCTCCTGTGACCAGCATGTCTGTCTTTGTGGAGCTAGAGAGGGGAGGGAGGGAAAAGAAGAGAGAGAGATTTTCTGCCATATTGGGCAACACTGAGATCTCCAACTTTAACTGGACTGTTACTTATTGCTTTGATAGCAACTGAAATGGAGAGAAAGACTGCAGATGGGTTTGAAGTCCCATGTGGAATCTGATGTGACTGCCATGGGAAGAGTTGTGCTTGAACTTGCAAAATGGGAAAATGTAATATAGCCATCATTAAAGGAAATAATAAACATGGGCTGTGCCAAAGCATCAAATTTGTGTACAAAACTGCAGCCCAATAAAACCTACAGAGGGTAACATCTATTTACTCTCACTCCTTTAGCCACAATAGTTTAATGGCTTCAATCACTTTTGATGGAGTTACAGGCCTAATAAATGTCACATTCCAAAGTTTGGAAACCTGAAAGCTACTCTGAGTCTCTGCAATTAATACGACAGTAATACCCACAAATCAATGGCTCAAAGTTCAAGTGATCTTATAAACCAATCCAATTGTAGTCCCTTGAGCCAATGATATCAACTTGTTAGTCTTGTCTAATAAATCACTTGGTCAAATTGAATCTCTACATGAACAATATTATTTAGCACCTCATACATTCTGATCTCTCTTTAGAGAGATTCATTAATTAGACATTGTCATGTCTGCAAAATCAGGCTTATCCTTACTATCCTCATTAATCATGTAAAGAAACAAAAGAGCAAAGACTTCTTTTGCTGTAATGCTTGAGACAGAAAATGGTTTACATCCTGTGGATCATGCACTGTGCTTGGCTCTATTGAAGCTAAAGATCTCTGATTTCTATGCCAGCTTTTTGTTCTTTTAAAAATATTTTTCATGCTGAAAAAGGAATGATAAACCATTGGGAATGAGAGTTTAGCAAAGTGAATGATACATGATGCAGTAAAGGGTATCGATGCTGGAAAACTGAAACATTCCCATTAGATGTGACAGCCACTGGTGGATTGGATAGGAATCAACAAGAGAGAGGGCAGATACAGCAGATCAAACAATAAATTGAGATGAAAGAGAAGATAGTGGATAGAGCTTACTGTTCTAGAAGTATGGCTGTGAAAAAAAAAAAAATGGAGGGTTGATTGACTGTACTAGTCACCCATGCTCAAAACCTAGTTATCCTTAATACTTCATCTCCCTCGCTGCTTATGTCACCAACTTGCTGAAATTTTTCCAAATCAGTTGCTCTAAAATAAACTTCTTTCAACTTCACTGCTGTATCTTAATTCAGATCATTACTAATTTCACGCCTAGGTACTCTGAAAACTTCCTAACTTTTGGCCCAGCATTCCACATCCTCTGCTATCTGCATCCTTCCTACCTCATCAGATTCATCTACCTTGATGCCTCCTTTGGGTCTTCTGCTCCAGCCAAGCTCTCCACCAAAATTGGCCTGTATTTTCTCACATCTTTGTCTTTGCTTTGGCCCCAGTCACCACCTGTCAAATGCTTCACCATCCTTCAAGATCCATTTCAAGTATCATCTTCCCCATGAAGCTGCCCTGTCCTTTCCGGCCAGAGATGATCTTTCCAGTCTCTGGCTTCCTTAAACTAACAAGTCACTCATCATTCATCTTTTGTTACCTCATCAAGGACTGTGCCTTATACTTAGCTCTTATAAACACCTGGACCAGAACAGTACTGTTAGTATTATATAAAAAGGTACCGGCCACAAGATTTTTAGAATGATGTTTCTTAGTTTACATTACAGAGACAGCTAAAACCGTGAATTCTATTTTTTGGCCATGTTACCATTTTGTGCATAGTCCCTGATGGCAAAATTATGATGTCTCAAAGAAGAAATAACCACTTTCCAAAGACAACAGAAAGAATAGAATCCTGGAAGCAAATGGTTTCATCACTGCAATGCACCATAATAGCAAGTTGAGTTGGAAAACCAGTTAGGTTGTAAATGGCAGTTATCATTTGAAGCAGTAATATTATTGGGTCGCACCTTTCTGTTAATGAAACATTATTCAGGGAACTGTGTGTAAGGTTCTTAACAACTAGAGATAATGAATTTTCATCATTTAATTCTCTCAAATTTTCTCAGTTTAACAAATTTGGATTCATTGTATACCATTGCCCAGCATTATACAGATGTCACATTTCGTCTACTTTTAAAAATTTTTCCAAGGAATATATTGCAGCCCATAATGTGAGGAACAAATCCTAGTTCCAGGAGGCTTAGTCTTAGATTCGGAGGTTTCTAACTCACAGCTGTGAGACATGACTCTCCCTAACTCACAGCTGTGTCATCATCCTCTTTGTTCCTCCCTCTCCTTATCCATTTATTAGGATGTGGAGAAAAAAGACAATTCAATTTGTTGAACATGAATCATGTATGCATAAGAATAGATGTATCGATACTGTATTTGGAAGCAATTTACAATAATCACAGTACGTCTCAATTAACTCAACAAAAATAAGGACATTTTGAAATGGTATATTCCAGGAAAGAATAATGAAATAAATTTAAAATAAATAAAAGAGGAATTCTTGATCTTCAAAACCTACCATTTAGTTGGACAAAATTTTATCGTGTGTGTGTGTGAAGTTGAAATTAACTTCAAGACCACAAGCTAATTCTTTTTAACCCTTATAAAACAATGAGTTGCCCCCAAACACAGCTAATAACCTGGGAAGCTTTAAAATATATATATAACTTGAAGCACATTTTACCACAAATATTCTGATATGTCAGAAGTCAAGATGGTGGCTATCTTTTTTGCTATTAACTTTCTATTCTATGATCTGGGTGCCAGACATATCAGAATATTTGTGGTAAAATGTGTTTCAAGTCATGACTTGTGCACATTTCTACATGTACATTATACTTCAATGAAATGTTTTTTGTTAAAATTGTGGCTTCCTTAGTCCCATCAATGGAAGGGAGCCAGGAACGTGCATTTCTTAATATCGTCCCAGGCGATTCTAATGATTCAACATGCTGGGGTCACTTTCTGCTCCACCCCCAAGGGCCTGGCAAAATGATGTGTGTTCAACAACTTCTTTTGAGTGAATAAGTGACGGGGTCCTTCAGCAGAGGTAGAGGAGGGAGTGACATAATAAGAGCAATGTCTTAGAGTCTTATTCCATCAGCCCAAGGTCTGAGTTGAAACTGGGGAAGATTGGAGATAGAGAGACAAAGGACTAAGCCTTTTTATAATACAGGTGTGAGATGACAAGAGCTGAAATTAAGCTAGTGACTATGGAAATAGGGAAGAATGGCTGGTTGGAGAGATGTTGCGGGCACATAATAAATTCCAGAGGATACACTGGCAGATGCCAAAAGACAAGGTTTCCCAGAATTAAATCCCCATGCTCATAAACTCTGGTATGTTCCTTATTCCACAGGGTGTATGTGTGTGTTTTCTGTGTGCCTAGAGCTTCACCCCAAAGGATTAAAGCCTAATCTCCTCACAAACAGACATATACCACATAATCACAAAACTGTCTCTGTTAACTGAGAACTGCTGAAGATGTTCTTTTAACTTCCTAAGTTGCACAGTTCTTAGGTAGAGTCCAAGATACAAACCAGTCAATTCTGACATCACTATTCCAAGATGAGCTAAATTGTCTCATTTCAATCAGGAGTTCATAAAGTCAAAAGGAATGGACCTTAATATACTCTTTTCTGAAAAATTGATGTAGACAGGCGCTATGAAGTCTTCCCCACACACCTCATCCCTAACATACAGAATATATCTCATACCATTCTGGGGGCCTCTCCCCAGAAGTGAGGACACTGTGCCAAGACAGGCAGTGGTTTACTGAAGGGAATAGACGTTTGAGAAGAGGATGAGACCACTAGACATATTTCCACTAGTAACCTGAGCCAAATTTTCCAATGAGACCTCCAGAGGAAGGCAGCTGGCTGGGTATTCCCCACCATGCCACCTACAATAACCTTAGTAGGGGTTTTTTTTCCCCATAAATGGATGTGTTCATTGGCTCTAGTTCATGTTTCTTGAAGGAAAATGGTACTGCTCAAGTAATGGAAATGATTCTTTACTCAGTTCAAAGAATACAAAGATATAATAGTGGATCAGAATCCAACTTAAGAGAAATAGTTTTCAGAAAGCAAATGGAGTCCAGGCATTCTTGATAAATAATGAGAAGCGGAGCCCACAGAACCATTTCCTGAACTTTGATAAAAAGTAATATTTATCATTAGCATCATGTAAATTAAAATGCAGAAATTACTACTCTCTCTTGTCCTTTTACAAACTGTACAGATAATATTTATGGCCCAAATCTGCCAAACGAAATATATTTAATCCTTAAAGATAAAGGCTTATAGGTATAAATGCTTTATAACTTGTGTTTATGCATGAATGTGTGTGTGTGTATGATTGTTTGTTTAGCAAACTAGCTGCCTTGGACCAAATACAAATTCTCTGTTCCCCTGACTTTGGACCTTGACATACCACTTGCTTTGGCCAATGGAATATTAGCAGCTATGTTGTGAGTAGATCCCTTAAATGTCTTCGTAGGGCTTAGTTTTTTGTGTTCCAGTCATCTTTCATGAGAAGAATCTGCTTTGAATAAATATCACATCTTCAATGATCCAAAGCCTAGGATCAATGCACAAGGAGAAATCCTGAACTCAATCTGCAGCCTGAAATCAAGAAACACAAGGATGCAGGGAGCAGAATGGAAAGGGGCTTAAACAGCTATTATTTGTGTCTCAGAGAGATATGAAAAGATATGTGTGTATATATATATATATATATATATATATATATATATATATATAGCCTGGCTTCTATAGCACATGAACCATGAACTTCCAAATGTTCAAGCTGGATTTAGAAAAGGCAGAGGAACCAGAGATCAAATTGCCAACATCCATTGGATCACAGAAAAATCAAGACAGTTCCAGAAAAACATCTACTTCTGGTTTATTGACTATGCCAAAGCTTTTTACTGTGTAGATCAGAACAAACTGTGGAAAATTCTTAAAGAGATGGGAATACCAGACCACCTGACTTGCCTCCTGAGAAATCTGTATGCAGGTCAAGAAGCAACAGTTAGAACTGGACATGGAACAACAGACTGGTTCCAAATAGGAAAAGGAGTACGTCAAGGCTGTATATTGTCACCCTGCTTATTTAACTTCTATGCAGAGTACATCATGCAAAATTCTGAGCTGTATGAAGCACAAGCTGGAATCAAGATTGCCAGGAGAAATATCAATAACCTCAGATATGCAGATGACACCACCCTTATGGCAGAAAAAGAAGAACTAAAGAGCCTCTTGATGAAAGTCAAAGAGAAGAGTGAAAAAGTTGGCTTAAAACTCAACATTCAGAAAACTAAGATCATTGCATCTGGTCCCATCACTTCATGGCAAATAGATGGGGAAACAGTGAGAGACTTCATTTTGGGGGGCTCCAAAATCACTGCAGATGGTGACTGCAGCCACGAAATTAAAAGACACTTGTTCCTTGGAAGGAAAGTTATGACTAATCTAGACAGCATATTAAAAAGCAGAGACATTGCTTTGCCAACAAAGGTCCATCTATTCAAAGCTATGATTTTTCCAGTAGTCATGGATGTGAGAGTTGGACTATAAAGAAAGCTGAGGGCCAAAGAATTGATGCTTTTAAACTGTGGTGTTGGAGAAAACTCTTGAGAGTCCCTTGGACTGCAAGGAGATCTAACCAGTCAGTTCTAAAGGAAATCAGTCCTGAGTATTCATTGGAAGGATTGATGCTGAAGCTGAAACTCCAATACTTTGGCCACCTGATGGGAAGAACTGACTTATTTGAAAAGACCCTGATGCTGGGAAAGATTGAAGGTTGGAGGAGAAGAGGACGACAGAGGATGAGATGGTTTAATGGCATCACCGACTCGATGGACATGGGTTTGAGTAAGCTCTGGGAGTTAGTGATGGACAGGGAAGCCTGGTGTGCTGCATGCAATCCATGGGGTCACAAAGAGTCGGACACAACTGAGTGACTGAACTGAACTGAACTGATATATATAGAAACCAGCAGAAACAAAAGAACATGCAATAGAGGAGTAGGCTAGTAAAGGAATTTGTGTGGAAAGGGGTTGTACTATCAGGAAGGGAGCACTAACCTAGCATTGCTTGGCATGATGGTTCACTTTACTTATCAGTCTGACCAGACTATAGTGGCCAATTGCTTGTCCAGACATCAGTCTAAATGCTGCTGTGAAGTTTTTCTAGGTGTGATTAACATTTAAATCAGTAAACACTGACTAAAGAGATTACCCTCCATAACTTGAGTGAGCCCCATCCAACAATCGAAGGCATCGAAAGAAAAGACTGAGGTCTTCAGAAAAAGAGGGGGTTCTGCTTCCAGGCAGCCTTCAGATTCACAACTAAAGCATCAATGCATGTCCACTTGCCAGCTTGTTTTGCAGCTGTCAGATTTGGCAGCCCCAACATGAATCAATTCTTTCAAATAAATATATATAATTACTATAACTTATTTATGTAAATGGATAGTTTATATATAAATATATATCCAATAGGATATACGTATGTATGTATATATATATGTATTTTCATGTCCATGCTCAGTCGTTTCAGTCATATCCAACTCTTTGTGACCCCATGGACTGTAGCCTACCAGGCTCCTCTCTCCATAGAATTCTCCAGGCACAAATACTGGAGTGGATTTCCATGCCCTCCTCCAGGAGATCTTACCAACCCGGGGATCAAACCCGTGTCTCTTATGTCTCCCACGTTGGCAGGCAGATTCTTTACCACTAGCGCCTTCTGAGAAGCCCATGCATATGTGTGTGTGTACATGTATGTTTATACACACAGTTTGTTCTGTTTCTTTTGAGTTAATATTCCTGGCATTTTATTAACATCAGACTTAAAAAGAGACACCTGAACTCTTGCCATCAGTACCATACTATGTATGAAAAGCTGGAAAGTTTATTATGCAGGCTCCAAAGACCCTGATGTTTATCATCAAAACTCAAGAATGCCAAATTTAGAAAGGGTCAAAGAAACAGTGCCTGTGGCAACCCTGAACATGACTGCTTCCACGATTCCTCAGAGGTCAGCTTCGCTACCAGGGCAGGTCCAATTTCACAAACTTTACCTCGTGTGACCAAGAATTAATTTCAAAAATCTCTCCTTCCAGGAAATTTAATTTTTTCTGTGCTTTTTTAACCCACAAGAATGTGGGCTTGTTTATCCTCTAACCTCAAGATTTTCTGCCTTTCTACCATTTCCACCTTTAAAAAAGGATACTTGTTTTGAGTACCACCATTTAAAAAAAAAAAAAAAAAGCTATGGACCACTGGTGATGATTTGAGAGTAGCATTTAGATCTCAGTTCTAACTTCAATGACCAATTTTCTGTCCTTAACCCCCCTTTTACCACCAATCATTCTTGTCTGTTCTTCCTTTGGGAAACAGTTCCAGAACCATCATGGGAGACTTTCCTGCTATCATTAGCCCTAGGGCATCTTTTTCCTTCTCAAACCTATGAGAAAGAGTCATTTTCACATTAGGTAGAGTACTCCTTGTATAATTACTTATCTATTCCCACCACCCCCCCCGGGTTTATTTATTTATTTATTTTTAATTTTATTTTATTTTTAAACTTTACATAATTGTATTAGTTTTGCCAAATATCAAAATGAATCCGTCACAGGTATACATGTGTTCCCCATCCTGAACCCGCCTCCCTCCTCCCTCCCCATACCATCCCTCTGGGTCGTCCCAGTGCACTAGCCCCAAGCATCCAGTATCGTGCATCGAACCTGGACTGGCATCTCGTTTCATACATGATATTTTACATGTTTCAATGCCATTCTCCCAGATCTTCCCACCCTCTCCCTCTCCCACAGAGTCCATAAGACTGTTCTATACATCAGTGTCTCTTTTCTATTTTTAAACTGGATTGGTTTTTTAATTGGCCAATTATTTTAAACTGTTAATTTTTCACTGGAAAATACAAAAACAACAGAGAAGTAGAACTTATCCAAAACTTTCCCGCTTTTTAAAATGATACCAAATACAAATTAAAAGTTTCCTTCAAGAGATATCTTTGTAAATGATTTCATGTATATGGTTTATTTCCTATAATTCTCACGATTTTGCATGAAGCTTTTATCATATCCTGGACCTTCCAACTCATCTCTATGGTTTTGAGGAAGGAGGCAATGTTATATACACCACTCTGCCCCACTTCATTTTACAGTGACCTAAATATATATTAGTTGCTCAATTAAAAGAAAAGAAGAACACCTCCCTATTGAATGAAAACAATGACTGTTTTTTAGTTCAGACACTTTTCCCTCACTTCAGGTCTAATCTTTCAATATTTGGACTGAGGTTCATGGGCAGATTATTGTAGACAGGCTAGTTGTATTGTTAGTCAAACAATTCTTTCTCATAAACAACAGGTTTCCATTACTGGCCCAACTACATGCCATGTCTTAAGTTCAGGAGATGCCATGAAGATCATCACTTCGGTGTCATGAGGAGCACTATTGGCATATTCTTCATGGAATTCTCAAATGAAATAAAAGCCAAAGTATATGACAGAAAGACATCCATATTCTCGTTTTCCTCCACATCTGAGCAGTTGTATGCTTGGCCTTGGGAACTGTTAGCTGCCTTTCTCCGTTGACAGAGCAGTAACAGCAGTGATCCTCGCCTTCCTAGGAAACTTCTCATCAAGCCCCGGATGCTTGGGATGGATCCAGGAGGCATGTTGAGAAGCTAATGGCACAGGGTAAATGTCAAAGCAAACATAATTTGAAAGATATTAACTGAGACTAATGGAAAGCTTTCCAAGAACTTGAACATGACCGAATCATAAAGCAACCACCAGATGTTTAAAATTACTATTCAGCCTATTCTCCTCCTACCCGCTTCATGAAAGGGAAGTAAAGGATACTGTCTGCAAGTCCGACTGCTGAGGGCTTATACAGGGAAAAATGAGAACTGTCTTTACTATTGGGACCCAAACATGGCAAGTTAGTGCAAACATGGTGAAGAGATATTAAGATCTTAAACCGAAGGCTGAAAACATAATTTTCTTCCAGACTCAAAGCACAGCTAATTTAGGGAAAAGTAGGTACTGCTTCCCACACTGTGAGATTTGGGGGAGCACTAAGCAAGAACTTGCCATCAAGTATCTCCTTTAGCTTCCTGCCCCAGTTCCAGACATCTTTCTATTAGGCTCTGTATTTCTGAGACTTTGGAGTCCTAAGAATATCTTTGCTCTGATGGTCCCATCATACCACCTCCTCTTTCATAGCTTTCCTCATGGTGTTAAAGGCAGGCATCTGTCACAAGAAGATGGCAAGTTGTGAGGAGAAAGGAGAGGAAAGAGGGAGATACAGCTAGTAGGGGTGGGCAATATAAGACCTTTAGAATGGAACTGAGAAGCGACTCAGGTACTGGGCTTTCCTGGGTTGTCAGCTTCACTCTCAAGATATTATTCGAGAAATTATAACAAAGGCTTACAAGATTGCAATTACTTGAGGGCATGAACAATGTCTTATTTCTTATTCATGTTTCTCCTCAATCAAGGTGTGTGGAGGAATGAGTACTGTTAGTTGCAATGTGATTTTGAATACTTGGGAGAGAAATTTCAGCAAAATTTGGCTTTTGCAAACTTATGGTTACCAAAAGGGAAAGGGATGTGTGGAGGGATAAACTAGAAGTATGGGACTAACATATACAAAATAGTATACATAACATCAACAAAGACTTACTTTATAACATAAGGAACTGTATTAAATATCTTGTAATAACTTATAATGGAAAATAACCTGAAAAAATATATGTGCACATTACTGATCCACTTTGCTGTACTCCTGAAACTAATGTGCTATTGTAAATCAGCTATGCTTCGATAAGTAACTTCAGTTTTGGTATTCCCACCCCAAATCTAGCCTTGCGCAATGACTTTGACTTTGAGAAGCCCCGCTAGAATCATTCTCTTCTTTACCCAGCTCTTCCTGGCTGCATTATCTGCTAACTGCATAGAGAACTCTATCTCTTTGCTTCACTAGATGTGAATTCTTTGAGGGCAAGGGCGCCTCAGACTGGCCTTTTAGATGCCCCGTGCCCCATGCACAGTGGACTTTCAATAACTGTTTGTAGACAATGTGGCCCGCACCCACACTCCAAGAATTCTTGAGTCTATACCAACAACTTCATGATTGGCCTCCCATGGTGGTGAGAGTTACATGCTTTTCAGAATCTTCTGGGTTTTTTTAAATTTTATTTTATTATTTTGGTTGCACTGAATCTTCACTGCAGCTCACGGGTTCTTCCTTGTGGTATGTGGGCTTAGTTGCCCCATGACATGTGGGATCTTATTTCCCCAGCCAGGGATTGGACCCAAGTCTCCTGCTTTGAAAGGTGGATTCTTAATCACTGGAGCACCGGGGAAATCTCAGAAATCTCCTGTTTATACCAACAGTTGTGTGACAAGCTCCAGGTTGACATAGCTATGGTCTTCATAATGAAAAAAGCTTCTGTTCTGCAGAACCTCATAAAACCCCAAGGCTTTTGTTATTTAGTTCCAGAAATAGCTGCAGTTGTGGTATAAAGTGCTGGAGAATCCAAGGACCACTTCTGTTCATGACCTTAGTGGCCGTACATACAGCTTCCACCTCCTCTCTCTCCAGCAATACAGCCTACTTGGCTCCTTCAAGAAAATCCTGTGTTGGTTTTTTTTTTTCAAATACAGTTGGAGGTGAGGATAAGTGAGGAAATATAGGACCCCTAACATGAAATCTTGGATTCCTATCCAAAATATCGCTTCCAGTTGTCCAAATATACCATAGCTATCAGGTTGCAGATAACAATTTCTGGTTTCATATATGGTCACTGGTTAATGCGGAGCCAGATACTAAACAAGTCAGTACTTCTGACTACTTTACCAAATTGATATTCCCTCTGGAAGCAAAAATTAATATGGCAAATTAAGAAGAGCATGACTTTGTAGCCATGTGAGTTTCATTTTACCTCTAGTTCTTTTATGTACTAGTTGTGTGGTCTGGGACAAATTTGACCATTTCTCAATCTCAGTTTCCTCATCTGTAAAATATGAACAACAAAACTATCTACTTAATCTGAGCAGATTAGAGATGGAAGTATCTCACACTTACTAGACACTTATTAAATAATAACCACTGCTGCTGCTGCTGCTAAGTCACTTCAGTTGTGTTCGACTCTGTGCGACCCCATGGATGGCAGCCCATGAGGCTCCCCCATCCCTGGGATTCTCCAGGCAAGAACAACACTGGAGTGGGTTGCCATTTCCTTCTCCAAATAATCATTATACATCATTTAATCTAACATATTGTTCTTTGTGAGATGCACCTTTGTTTTACATACCCAAAAGAAAGAAAAAAATGCTGCCAGTTAAACAATGTCAAATTGTTTTCTTATCACTTCTAACTCCTATCTCATACTCATGGAAGAGTGCTTTTAGACTAATCTGGTTGTTTTTTTTTTCTATCATAAAAATGAGTGTGTACCTATGAAAAGAAAACTACATGCAAAATGAAATGTTAAGGTATCCTTGAAAATTATTTGCATCAGTTCTTGGATAACCCCCAGTTTTCAAAGATGATAAATTATGAAAATAATGTATTTTATAATTAATGCAATAAAGAGCTGTTTCATAGCTACACAATAGGGCATAGTGTTGCTTTGCAATTCCCAGCTCCGCTACTAACCATAGTGCCTTTGGCAAAGCATCGACACTTTCAAGGCCCAGGATTGTTGCAGGATTGTATAAAATGATATTTATGCCAAACTTAGCCCCGCGTCTGGCACAGAGTAGAATTTAATAAGTTTTCCTTCCTGCCAATGGCAAACAATGAATCGAGTCAGAAAGGGTAACAACAAAACGTATAACAATTGCTATCTGTATGAGCAATTTCACCTTCATTATCTCATTTAATACCCCCAACAGTCCTGCAAAGTATCCAGCCAAGAAAACATCATACCCCTTTTCCAGATGAGTAAGTAGAGGCTCAGAGAGATTAGGTCATTTGTCAAAAGTCACATAGCTAATTAGAAACTGAGCAAGGACTCAAACCCTTGTCCTCTAACCACCTATTTCAGGATTTTTCTGTAATACTTAGCTACCTTTTTTATTAGTAATATTTTTATTTTTTGCTTCACTGGCTCTTCATTGCAGCAGGCGGTTTTCTCTCTAGTTGTGGCATGAGGGCTTAGTTGCTCTGAGGCATGTGGAATCTTAGTTTCCCAACCACGGATCAAACCCTTGTCCCCTGCATTGGACGGCAGATTCTTAACCACTGGACCTCCAGGGAAGTCCCCTTGACTACCTTTGTATTTACACAAAAGGTTTTCACATCCTTAAGAATAAAAACATCTCTCTGACTTTTGAACCTTTGAAGTGTCTGTAGAATAAAGAGTCTGGCCAATTTGAATTCAAATCCCTATTTTACCCCCATTTTACAGATGAGAGAACTGAAGCACAAGAGCTCAAAGGAACTTATCTGAGCTCACAAGGCCAACAAATAATGAATCTAGATTGTGAAGTGCTTGACTCTGTACTCTATGCCATTCGGCATCACTGCCTTTCCCACCTAAGAGAAAAATCATACCTATTTTTCAGAGTGGCCAGAATTTAAAGTCATGTAGGTAAAGCACATAGTTCAGTGGCCAGCATATAATGGGGACCCAGTAAATAGCAACTATTATCACTGTAGTTAATAACAATAGTAATAGATATTATCAGCCCTGATGCTGCTTCCTATGGGCCACAGATGTCCACCAGTCCCGTTCCTGGCCAGTCCCACAGGGGAACAGTAGGCCCACACATCCTCATGTGGAGCAGGGTTCCCAATTTTGGTACCAGAGGCCAGTTTTGTGGAAGACAATTTTGCCATGGACCATGGGTGATTCTTATAAGGAGTGCAAAACCTAGATCCCTCCCACATGCAGTGCATAGTAGGTTCATGCTCCAATGAGAATCTAATGCCACCTCTGATCTGACAGGAGGCGGATCTCAGGCAGTAATACAAGAGATGGGGAGCGCCTGTAAATTCAAATGAGATTTTGCTCCACTCACTTCCTTGCCCACTGCCCCCACTGTTCTAATAGAAGGGGACTGGTACTTGTCTGTGGTCCAAGGGTTTGGGAATCCCTGACACAGAGGACTACACTTCTTGGGCTTTCCCAAGTTGTCTTATCTCTTCTCTGGCTATAGGCATAGACTGAAAGTTACATATAGAAGAACAGTCAAAATATGTCTTTAGCATTCAATAACTATTGATGAATTTTGCATTTCCATCAAGAATTAATTTTTATCATCAGCAAAAGTCTCCTGCTGAGAGCAGAGTTGTAGTATTACTCACAGTAAAGTACACTGGTGAATTCAGCTTTCCTGCAGGAAACGCAAGACTTGTGACAAAGTTCTTGTGAAATCCAAACAAGGTTTCTCGATCATGACTGCGTTGGCTTGTAACCAAGGGAAGACCCATCAGCTCAACAATCTTTAGAACCGACATGTAAACAGAAGGGCAATCTGCAAATTTGCTAATGGTTCCTCTTTGCCTTGACCTAAATCTAGATTCTAAGAAAACAAAAACAAAAGTGAAAACCTATCTACCTGAGATTTCAAAGTAGCAAATTGTCCCCATTCCCTCATACAGAATAAGTTTTTACTGGGTAAATTATCACTCAAAATATTCATGTGCAGGTACAAATTAAAATGAGTTTTAAATTAAAATGTTTTAGAACAGCTGTGATGTTTTCTCTCTTTACTTGCGGGATCTACAGAAGCATTCTAAGAGTCTGAAATTTGATCTAAAATGTTCTGGGTACATGTAGAAGTAGCTTTTCCTGGAAGAAATCTTAAATCTTTCAGCACTTTTTTGAATGAGATCTGTAGCCCCCAAACCATTGAGAATTAGTGATATACAAGGAAACTTGACACTGAAAAACTATTCACAATTGGTTGTTAAAAAATAACAACAAAAAGTTAGACTATTTTTGTGTGGCATGCTGCTTTTGTTCAAACTAAATTGTTCTTAAAGGAAAATATTAGATATCTATTAAAATATTAGCATATCTGGATATCAGGTTTATAAGTGATTTTTTCTAATTTTATTCTTGTGCTTTTGTATGTTTGCATTTTTTTTAAGTGAACATGAGTTAGTTTTGAATCTGGAAGGGGCTGATAAACGCTATTTTCCAACAAATTTCAAAAAGCAGTTATAAACCTTGGTCGGAATCATTACTTCCCAAGTTCTTTGCAAATCTGTCTCTGTTGGTATTGTGTGACCTCGGTAATAAGAATCTATATCCCAGTCCATGGACTCATCAGAGGGTCATTTCTGGGTTGCAAAACCCTGATGAATAAATGTAAGACCCAGTTCAACTTTGAATGGAGAAGGGAATTATTTAATAAAGAGGACAAGCAACTTTGAAAAGAAGAGGAAGGAAATAGAAGAAAAGCTGTGCAACCCAGAGAGAGTTAAGCTACTTGTTAAGTCTATGAGCAAGCACTGCATTTCCGAAAGACAGCAGCCACTTTCAGGACGGTTCACACTGCCGTTAAGAAAATCAGGTTTACAACAAATGCATTATTAATGTTTTGTTTTGGTGGCAGAACTAAGGAACCCATTCAAATGCTAGAAGGCAAATACATTCCTCAAGGATACTCTGGGAAACTGTGCAGAGCTTGGCTAACCATGATCCTGTCGATGTGCAGGGTTTGGAAAGTGGGAGTCTTGGGGGACTGGGGATGCAAGATTGTCAGATGGAGCTTTTAAAAGTCAGGATGCCTCGTTACTTTATCAGCCTTACAATTCTTTTTCTTAGTAAAAGTATGCCCCAGAGTTCTTTGTTGTTTAGATGAAATTCAAATTTAGCTAGGCATCCTGTATTTTATCTGGCAAACCTAATCCACATAGAACACGGGAGCAGCAATCTATGAGCATATTTTCGCACCTAAGAGGGACGATGGACATATGAAAGAAAGAATGGGTAGTGGTAGTGGAATTGTGGGGCTGATGCATTCTTTAAGGAGCCAGAAAGGCTTCTAGAAATCAGGTGAAGGGCTGGACTGTATAGAAACTCTTGCTCCCATGGAAGAAAATTAGATCTTTCTAATGCTGTTCTTCTGGTGGTTAAACCAATATTACCCCAAAAGCAGAAGGTAGAGAAACCCAGGAAAGTCCCAGGGTACGTGGTGTGCAAGCAGACAGCAAAGAGAACGTGCTAAATGGCAAAGGGTAAACCTCAGAAGTATTGAAATCGGGGCTCGAAGGGAGCGTTGGTTGGTTTTGCTTAGCTTTTCTTACAGCCAAGATTTCAGCACTTCATCCGAATAGCTTGCACCTTGGAAAATTGTTTTCCAGGAAAAAAAAAACACATTGAAAAATAAATAATGCTTTCAAAAAGCATAAGAGAACAGAGACACATGTTGATGCCTGGATCTATGTGACACCGAATGAATAAAAAGTGAGGAAATACCATCCTCCAGATGTTTCATCTCAGTAATAACAAAGAACACTTGCTTTGCACACAGACGTGCGGCACATTAAGGCAGTCTCAATATCCTTTTCAAGGATATTGAAAAGCTTTGATTGAGAAATCAGAAAAATGTCCTTTTACATAGACTACAAATAACCACCGAAATATATTTTCATCCATTTATTTTTAGCTTATCTTAAAAACAGAACTAGCAGTGAAATAACTAGCTCTGTGTTTCGCTAAACAAAAACACTGAAATGACTTCTTAATGTTTCTGCTTTGCATCCAGTACATCCCCTGCCTTTGTTCTCTGAACATCTGATTGAGGAAGTCTTGAGCTTCCCAGAAACAAAAGGTTTGAACCCCACTGACACCAGCTTGTCCCCTCACCCCCACCCTCCCTAGTGAGTGCCCTGTACTAGAAAGTTGGATTCTGATGGAATGTAACAGCTAAAGTTTGATGCAGGAAGCAGACCGCTGTATGCGATTCAAAACAAAGAGTCTATTAAAGGGATTAGACCAGACATGATTGTGGGAGCTGGTGAAGAATTCTCTGGGAGACTTCTACTTCCAGTAGTGGCCCTGAAGTTGCTGTAGGTCAGCACAGACAGCAATAGGCTGGACATGAAGCAAGGAGACAAATATGGCCTGGAAGCCATATTTGCTTCACACAGCCTCCAAACCTGGCAACACAGATAAGCTACAGAAGCAGCAGACACCCTGAGCCACAAAGCTCAAACACAAAGCTCAGGACTCAAAGAACCTGAAGGAAGAGGAGACCCACTGCGAACTAGAAATGCTGCAGACCCAACCACTGTCCCACACCGCCAAGATCAACCAGCAGATCAGCAGTGTCGTGTATGACCCTACGCCCACCCTCTGAACATGATGGCTGATGCTTCACTTCCACTTTCCAAATCTCCTGCAAATGACTCTTGTGTCCAACTCCACTCTAGGGCGAACAGCTTCTAACTGCATAAAAGCTCCCCAGGAATGATTTCCTGTTCTGCCACTATCTAACTGGGTGAATTTATTGGGCAGAGTATACCATCTCCCTAAACCTCTGTTTCTTCACCTGTAAGGATAACATTTATTACATCATTCAAAAAGCAAACATGCCAAGAGCCCATGTATACAAGTAAATGCAAGTTCCTCTTCTCAGTCTGCTATTTTCTCGTTGCTTACATTCTCTTCATTGAAATGCTGCTTGGACTTAAACTGGTGGTGAAAAAGAATCTAGCACAGAGAAAGAGCTCAATCTACGTTACTTACCCTGTGACGAGTTCATTTTTAGAGTAACCTGAGCCTCGGTGCCTCTGATGAGTCGGCCTTCCTTTGAGTTCCCTACACATGAACTTGGAGAACTACCATTAGGGAAAGCCAACTCATCAGTGGATTCCTAATAGCACTGACAGTCCATTCTCGGCTTTTTAAAGGAGTGCCCACCTCTGCTTTTGTACTACGAGCAACCTAGAAAGCCTTGGCTCTCTTCTTTTAGAGTCACAGAAAAGAATCTGCTAGGGAAAAGAGAAAGAGAGTGAAATCTTCCAGGCAGAAAGGTTTGGGTGTGAAAAGAAGGTACCCACTTTCCAAAAGGCTGCTGTGGTGTTGTTATTGACACTGCCACAGTCACTGTCACGGTGGATAGTTAATAGAAAACAAAACAGTCTCCAGCCAGGGCTGGGAGAGCTCAGAGTAGAACTTCAGGGAGAGCATAACAAACACCACACTCCTACCATGGGCCTCACTGGAAGCCGTGTTAGTACCAGAATTTCCAACTGGGCAACGACCACGTCTGCCTCCTTTCTGCTTTTTCTACAACTGCTGGTGGCAAGGTGTTGGTTGGAGGCTGTAGGTGACTTCTCTACAGTGGTTTGCAATATTTGGTAACTCAAAGCTTAGCTATCTGCTCTGCATGGAACAGCTGTGATTAATAATCTGTAGTCAAAGTAGGTCCCCAACTAGGCAGTACTGGGAACACAGAAGGGCTTTCTGAATAACAAGTCTGATGCTAACCTGATGCTCAGATGAACTTCAACATAAGCAGTCATACACAAGTCTGGACTATCAGGGACTGATTGTTGAGAAACACCATGTTTAAAAATATGTCTCTGTCACTTACCAGCTACAATACCCCTCTAACTTCATTTAACTGGTTACAAAAAGAAAGGTCTGGTCTTGCTCTTAACAGTCTCTGATTTTATCATTTGAGTAGTCACATTCAAATTACCCCCTCCTTCCCTCTCACATGTTGTCACCTCCACAAAGGAGCACTAGTTTCTGATCTATAGTCATATCTACAAATTCAGATCTCTATGGGAGATAATTATACTCTGGAAATGATACAACATTTAGATGTCAAAAAAAGTCATCATTCTTCGAAATAGGTGGCTGCTAACTTTCTTAAGAACTCATTTTTACAAACTCAAGTTAAAACAAATGAACACATGTTCCTCTTTTTGCTTCCTCTTTTGAGCAATTTTATGATTGAAAAAAAGACACTTTACCACAATGGAAAATACCTCATTTTTCCATTAAAATGTACACTTTTTAAAAAACAGCTATCAATCCACTTCCTTGTCCATTGGGTTAAAAGGAGCTGCTCCTAAGAAACCAAGCAAGGTTTCAACAAGAAGGTGGTAAAGGAGATGCTTGGCAAGCGTGTTCACCATCCAACACTCAGATGACCATGGCAATGTCAACAGTAGCACAAACGCAGTCAGCTGGAAAGTGAGAACAAATCATGTTATCCACTGACAGTGCGGTCTCCTCTGTGCCGAATAAGGCCAGGACAATTTCCCCACAACTGGAGGCACTGGTCCATTCAGGCCATTTCATAACCGGTGGGGTGTTCTTGGTTCATAAACTCCAGATGGAGTGTTGTTTATTATTGCATCTCCAGTGCTATCAAGGTATCAATGTATCTGGATATGAATAACCTATCCTTTCATGGTAAGCTAGAATTTTAATGATGCAATCATAAATATGATCTTTATCTGGCAGTACATGACTTGTTTTTAATTCTGTCAAGAGGGAGAAACTGAGAAGTCCACAATCTAGTTAAGAAACAAAGATGAGGGCACAGTCCTAACGGAAGAGTGATGGATGAATCAAAAGGCAGTTCAGTCAGTGCTCAGCTGACACTAGATGGGAAAGATGAAACTGGGATGACGGGTGAGGTGAAGGACCGATGGTTGGTTGAACTTCAAACTTTTTGTATTACCCCATCAGTTTCCATCTCTCTAGTGGAATACAGACGTCTGCGTGTATCTATTCCAAAGACAAAGAATTCAATCAAATATATTGATGTTGAACATAATCCAGACAAGTAGTCTGAAAAATTGATTAAATACTTTGCTCTTCAATGTGATTTTTTTTTCTTTTTAGTTAGGAGTCATAATATCATCAGAGGAAGAATGAGGAAGCTATGGATAGTTCAGGATTTGGCTCCAAACACTAATTTTCACTCTTACAAGTTAAGATTGTATTATTGACAATAGGATTCTCCGTTTTACTTATCTTTCTAGAAGGTTTGTACATCTTCACAGAGACTGTAGCTAATTGCACCCCTACAGTTAGCTCAGGGTTTGAACATGTTCTCCATGTATGGTGTGTTGTTCATAGACGACAGATGGGTTTTTCCTGTTCTTAGTGGTTTATCTTTGAAAAGTATGCTCAGTCATTCAGTTGTGTCTGACTCTCTGCAGTCCCACGGACTATAGTCCTCCAGTCTCCTCTGTCCATGGAATTTTCCAAGCAAGAATCCTGGAGAAGGTTGCCATTTCCTACTCCAGGGGATCTTCCTGACCCAGGGATCAAAACTGCAACTGGTGCATCTCCTTTATTGGCAGATGGATTCTTTACCACTAGCAGCACCTGGCAAGCCCCAAAAGTATGTGTGCTTGTGCTCAGTCATGTCCAACTCTTTGTGACCCATGGACTGTAACCCACCAGGCTCTTCTGTCCGTGGAATTTCCCAGGCAGGAGTACTGGAGTGGGTTGACATTTCCTACTCCAGGGGATCTTCCTGACCTAAAGACTGAACCAGCATCTCCTGAATTGGCAAGCAGATTCTTAACCACTGCACCACTTGGGAAGCCCAAAAAGTATATGGTGGATAAAATACAGTAATCTCTTAACGGTCTGTTCTAAATGGACAAAAAAAGATGTTCATGAGGTTCAGGTAATTTAAATTAAGAGGTATCAGAAAATATTACCAGTATCTTCCAATTCTCTCCTTCCCTCCTTCTCTCTCTCTCTCCCTCTCTCTCTCTCTCTCACACACACACACACGCACACACACTATAAAGGTCTAGGCAGTGGCAGTGTTTCACAGGAAAAATTAATTAAATCCCATTGACTTCTCTTGGGGAATATGCTAGCAATAACGTCTACCTAAGACGATAAACACTTAAGATGAAGAAAAGGAGCAAACAGTTGGGATAATTTTTATACTGGATTATAATTTAAATCCTAAGTAACTGGATTTGGCTGAAATTCTTTCTTTTTTGGTGTGTGTGTGTGTTTTTTTTTTCAAATAAACTTTATACAAAAATAGAAATACAGTAGAATCTTGTTATTGCAAAAATTTGGCACAGCTACCACTGAAATCACATCGCTTGAAACATAACAACCACATACAGTAAAAATGAAATTCCTCTCAGTGTGCCCATAAAGAGGGTGTTAGCCCTGCTGCTCAGACTCCACACTATAAAAGGGTTCCAGCATATTTTGTGAACCCACATTAAACCTGGTAATTCTTATCTTGCCATTAGTGTTGTGTGTTAAAACCCATGTCCAAGTAAATTGCTGTGTGGTATATGAAATGTATTAAAAGTACATGAGGTAAAGTTGTTTTTATTACATTATACTTTAACGTCGGATCATTAGTGTACCATTTTCTCATCCCTATTATGGTGATTATTTTACTCTTTACTCTTCAATAGGTTTGCCCTTGATTGCGAAGGGGGCAGGGGTAAGCAAAGGTGTGCCGGCAGTTTTTTGCAATCTATCAAAGGAGTGATAGAAAAAAATAAGGTTGAGATTTGTTCAGCCTCCACACACTGTACCTACTGGGGCCAAGACTTGTCAATGCCACCCGGTTGCTGGCTTTGTGCCTCATCCATTGCAGTACTCACAATCCAATAACAAGGCTCCAGCCACGGATGTACCAGCGTCCCCTGTGGATCGTTAGGCTAACAGGCGACGCAGCTGAGCCAGACTTCTCTGCGGCTCGGGGTGGTCGGAGTTTCCAAGGAGAGAGGGCGTTCACTGCTCGCCCCTGGTTATATGGCTCCACAGCCCCTCAATGTCTCCTGGCAGGAGCCGAATTCCTTCCACTGAGCACCGTATCAGTTCACCTCCGCCAGGCGCAAAGGCCTATGTCTGAGAACGTGTTAGGAACCCGCAGATTTTCCAAGCCTGTGTTTAAAGCATTTGTGAACGTAACGAGTGGGATGGCTTACATTTTTCCTTTCAGGTGTGTGCCCGGTCTAAGGTGATGGGCAGGGCCGCCCCAGGAGCCAGAGGCGAGTGGGGATCAGGCACTCATCGGTCCCCCTGGAGGCCTGTTGGCTGAGGCTTCTGAAATGGCAACGTGTCTCCTCCTTGGTGTGAGTGCCCTGGTGAGCTGACTTCCAAGAACTGTTACAGTTAGAAGTGGAAGAACAACACAGTTGAGGATGAGGAGAGGAAAGAGGAGAAAAGAAGTCATTTCCACTTCATGTAACTAGGGTTTAAAGGAAGTTTAAGTCAGACGCTTCCAAGACCAGATGCCAGACAGAAAGTAGGCCCTTTTGGAAGCTAATAGAATCCAAACAGTGGGCTTCTTCAAGGGAAAAGTTAGGTCTTTCATAGGTCCTACATGGGATCAAGAGAGTCAAACAATTCAGTGGGAAAATAAAGCTAATTTGCTGGAGTCAGTGCTCTGAAGAGATGAACAAAAGGTATGGCTGTTGGAACATTTTTTAACAGCTTAGGATGATGCCACTGGCCTATAAAGCGTCTTTAGAGGAAAGAGGATCCTGCCAGAGGTGACTGGATCAAGTCCAGGAATCACAAGACCAAGAGGACACTGGGACACAACCATATATAAAACCCACAGAGCACGTGCTGATGCCTTTCTTGGGAGTGAACTAGAAAACCTCATTTCCCTTATTGAAAATAGCCTTTTCAAGTTTTATTTCTCCAAAATGAAATCTTACTTCCTTCCAATCTGCTCCTCTCCTCAGATCAGCAAAACTTGACCTAGCACTGAAGAACACCAGAACAATTTTTCCAGGAACAAAAAAAAAAAAAAAGATTTATATAAAAGATAGTTCTTTCAAATTCAGCATGGATAATCCTACATCATTCATTTATTCATTTGGCAATTAATCACTACATGCCAAGCAATGAACTCAGTGCAGGACTTGGGTGCCATCAATGGGCCTTCTCTTTTGCTATTTGAGACCTTCATATTAAATCAGGTCTGTGTCATTTCTCTGTATACTTTGTTTTCAAGAACATTATTCTTTGTGATTACAAAAAAGTATATACGTTCTGTGTAAGTCAAAAGTCATAGAGATACATAAAGAAAAAGCCAATCCCATCTCCCTAAGGTAATTCAGGTTAATAATTGATGTACAATAATTTGGTGTATATCCTTCTATTCTTTTCTGTATGCTTATATAAGCATATATTCATATATAGAGAAGCTATATTTAGGGCGATGAGTTAATTCCATAAACATTACTCTGTAGGTTGGTTTTTTGCTTTTTAGCTTTTTCCCGTAACAGAACGTTATGAACCCATTGAAAATACTGGCTTCTCAAACTTGGTAAAAACTAATTGAATGTCAGAAAGCTTTAAATTCTTCATAGTTGCTTATAGATGGATAGAAACATACTACAATAAGGTGAGGTGACACCAGTAATTCTCTTCCTTCAAAATACTTCTTCTGGCTCCCAGAGCTCTTCATAAGTACACACATTCCTGAAGATTGTTGAAAAAATTGCTAATGGCCTCTTGAAATTGGGATCATAGTAAACCATCACCATTATTCACAGGCATCAAACTGGAAAAACTCAAGCCTTGAAATGACACGGGAAAGATTTGTGAGTACTGACGGTGAACAGAACTGGCCAGTGAGGATACGAGATGATGCGGGTGCCAGCATCTGAAAGAGAGAGGTAAAGGAGAAAGGATGTTAAAACTTCTAGAAGGCATCCCTTTCTATTAACTTATTCCATTTTTTTAAGTAGGCATTATTTTATTTTTTGAAAACAAGTAACTTTGAATCGGGGCTGTCTTTTAGGTTACAATATTACATAAATATTAATTTGCCTAAATCCAGTCATTGTATTGTGGTTATTGAGAAAAGCTTTGTTCTTAGGAAATATATGTTGAATTATATGTTTAGGGAGAGGGCAGTGTAATTGCAACTTACTCTCCAATGGTTCTGAAAGAAAAGGAAGGGAGGAAGGGAAGAGGGAAGGAGAAAAAAAAATAAAGAGAAGGGTTTCTATAATGTAGACTTATTTTTTATTTGCTTCAATGCTTGATCTAAATTAAGTACCTTCATTATCACCATCAGAGGAAATATTAATATTTACCAGTAATTTTGCTGACGATGTTCATTCTTTCTTCCTGATATTCCAAGAATTCTTCTTCTAACATTTCTTATCCATTTAAAGACATTCGTTAAGCCATCCTTTTCAAATTCTTAGTTTGTTTTTGTCTAAGAATGCCTTGATTTCTCTTTGATTTCTGAAGGATACTTTCACTGGATATTGGATTCTGGGTTGACAGTTCTTTTCTTTCAGCACTTGAAAAATGTTGTTCACTTCCTTCTAATCTCTGTAATTTCTGGTGAGATATTTGGTGCAATTCTAATTGTGTGTGTGTGTGTGCGCGCTTTTTTCCTCCATTGGTAGGGTATTATTTCTATCTTGCTACTTGCAAGATTTATTTTTTGTCTTTAGTGTTCAAGTTTGACTGTGATATGTTTTGATATGAATGTCTTTGGATTTATCATCTTTAGTATTCATTCAGCTTCTTGAATTCATAGGTTTATACAGTAATACCTTTTGTTAAATTAGAGATGTTTCTAACCATATTTCTTTGAGAATTTTTTAAACCTCTCTTTCTTTCTTCTCTCCTGCAAGGTCTCTGATGATACAAATGTGAAATCTTTTGTTGTTCTCCTAGGTCTCTGAGGCTCTATTCCCTTTTTTCCGTTATTCTTTTCTCTTTTTGTTCCAATTGGGCTTATTTCTATTGTGCTTTCTTCCAGTTAGTGTATTCTTTTCTCTACCTCTTTCATGATGCTCTTTAGCTCCTCCATTGAGTTTTTATTATTTTTATTTTTTGGTTAGTGTATTTTCAGTTCTAAAATTTCCATTTAGTTCTTAAATTTTAAAAATGTTAATGAGACTTCTTATTTTTGTCAATGATTTCTATTTTTATTTGTAATTTTTGCAAATTTTGTAATGTTTGTAATTGCTCATTGAAGCATTTTTATGAAAGTTGCTTTAAAATCCTTGTCAGATCATTCTAATATCACCATTAGCTTGGTGTTGGCATCT
Source organism: Bos grunniens (assembly GCF_055505025.1). Classification (NCBI taxonomy): domain Eukaryota; kingdom Metazoa; phylum Chordata; class Mammalia; order Artiodactyla; family Bovidae; genus Bos; species Bos grunniens. The sequence goes on from NC_141180.1 coordinate 56,548,296, forward strand.
ATTGATTCTCTTTTTCCTTTTAGCTTTGAGTATTCAGTTTAAGATCTTTCTCATTCTTAGTATAATGAGTGATTTTTGTTCAAAACAGAGAGTTTGGGTATTCTTTTATGAGGCTTGTTCTTATTTAAACCTATTTTGGTTAACATCTTATGATACAGTTCTGGCAGGAAAAGAGTGACACCAATTTTATTACCACCAAGCAAAAGTAGATCTCCAAGTTCCCACTCAAGAAGCTTTGACATACTGGGGGAAGGTCTGGGGAGAAAGCCCCTTGCTACTGCTGAACAAAGGTAGGAGTTACTCCTGCCCACAGATACCAGAAGGAGGTGACCATATGTTGTGATGGAAGTCCTGACTCACCAGGCCTCCTCTGATACTACCCAATCAGCTAGTGTAAGTAGAAATCTAGACTCTCCCAAGTGGTATCTACTGACACCTCAGGTGGGGAGTTTGGGGGATTGGAAAGAGTCTCATTATCACCCTGTGGGGATGAGAGTCCTAGATCCATACTCAGATTTCTCTAGCAACACACTGGTGTAGATGGGTTGTGGTACCTCATTATAGCTTCTGAAGGGTAGAAATCTAGGTTTTCCATTTAGCCCTTGCTGGTGTGGGTGGAGTTGGAGTCACACTTATTTTCTGTGGTCACTTGGAGTAGAGCAATTATTATCAAAGTTTCCTGTCTTTCTGGACTGCTTCTTTCCTGGTCCTTTGACTAGAGAGACTAGGCTTTTGGGTGGTGCATTTCTGTATGCTCCTATTATCATTTCCAGGTTGCTGGCTTTATTTGTTTCAAGTTTGAGATATATGAAGGGGGAAAAAAAAAGAACACGAGAATTCATCACTGCACCATTCCTTGAGTTCCAAGGTCCCTAGACATCTGCCTTCTGCTCTTCACCTTCAGAGTTTTCTTATGCTTGTGTTTTCCTGGTGGCTTCCCTGGTGGCTCAGTTGGTAAAGAATCTACCTGCAATGCAGGAGACCCAGGTCCGATTCCTGGATCAGGAAGATCCCTGGAGAAGGAAATGGCAACCCACACTAGTTTTATTGCCTGGAGAATTCCAGGGACAGAGGAGCCCCGAGGGCTACAGTCCATGTCGCAAAGAGTCAGACACAACTGAGAGACTGATGCTTTCACAACACTTTCTTGTTTGTGTTATGGATACATAGTTCAGAGTTTTTAATTGTACTTAACAGGAGGAATAAGGAAAAGTATATTTATTCCATTTTCTCTCAAACAGAAATTCATATTAGGTGGAGGGATTTTCTAAAATATTAATATTAAGTAAATAAGATTTATCCATAGTGGAAAAACCACTTAAATTCTGAGTGTTTTAAGCTATGTCTAAATGATATCAAGGGCTTCCTTGGTGGCTCAGATGGTAAAGAATCTGCCTGCAATGTGGGAGACCTGGGTTTGATCCCTGAGTTGGGAGGATCCTCTGGAGGAGGGCATGGCAACCCACTCCAGTATTCCTGCCTGGAGAATCCCATGGACAGAGAAGGCTGGCAGACTATAGTCCATGGGGTCGCAAAGAGTAAGACATGACTAAGCAACTAAGCAGACAGATAAATGATCTCAAAATAAGCAGTCAGTTCTAAAAGTTTAGCTTATCATACTTAATAATATAAAGAAATATTCACAACATATTCTTGTGTGAAAAAGTAGGTTACAAGATAGAATGTAAATCACGATTCCAAGGACACAAATGTTGATACTTACGCATATACATTCATAAAGATAAACAGATATATTAGTAGATGAACAGATAGATGGGTAGGTAAGTAGATAGATGGGAGAAGTGTACCTAAAGAGTTGAATGAGTGAGTAGGCTTTGAGAGTTATGGATTTTTTTTAAATTTTCATCTTTCTACATTTTTAAAACCATGTAAATTAATAAGTATTATTTTTGAAATCAAATTATATTTTTTATATCCATAATTCAAATACTTTATCTACATAATCCTTAGGTTGCATTATCAGCTAGCTAAAAAAAGTTTCAGCATCCATAGAGAAGCATTTATTTATGATATTCTTAGAGCTCTTCTTGTATTACACATCTTTGTGAATTTAAAATAGCAAACATGGTTTGACACAAAATTTAAATACAAAGATCAACTACTTTCCTGTTTTCAATGATAACCAAATAAGAGAATTCATTTTAGAAATCTGATTCGCAGTATCAACTAAAGGTATGAAATACTTAGTAACAAATGTAACAAGAAATGTGTGAGACTTAAAGAAAACCATAAAATTTACTAAAGTGAGCACAAAAGACCTAAATTAATGAAGTACATATCATGTTGCTATTGATGCAACCTCAGTGGGTTAAAGATGCCTACTTTCTCCATACTAGTCAATAAATTCTATATAATTCTCATTATAAAATCTCTAGAATTTTTGGTGGAGATATAGCTCTTATGTTAATTCTATTTTTTTCTAAAAAAAAAAGTTTAATGAATATAGGCAACACCATTTTTTTTACAAAGAATTATGAGGGACTGCTTAGTTTACCATCAATCAAAAGGTACCCTAAAGATACTATAAAACTGATTTAACTAATCATCTTAAAATATGCAAATAATTGAGTAAGACAAACATTCTAGAAGACAAAAATATAGTAATTTAATATATTATAAAAATTAAGTCAGGGGAAAAATGTAGATTAGTAAGTATTGGGATGATCTAAGAAAAACAGACTCTTTCACCCTGCCCACTTTAGACTTATAAGTAGGCTCCATGAATGTAAGTGCTAAACAAATACAAATTTTATTATTTTACAAGAAAATATCAAGATAATTTTATGTTCTTGGGTTAAGAAAGGCTTTTTTAAGATTGCCTAAAACTCAGTAGTTATAAAGGCAATAATTGGGTTTAACTTCATAAATATTTAAAATTTCTATATGTTGAAAAACTCCAAAGGAAAGCTGAAAAAAATTTTAAAAAGAAAGAAAAAAGGAACTAGGAGGAAGTATTTTAATACATGTAACAAACTAAATGTAATATTCATAGAATAAGAAAATCCCCTATACTGGGGAAATAAGCAAACTCCCCAATAGAAAAACTAACAAGGCAAAGTCATAGAAGAAATATATGTGAATAATTACACTATGAAAAGATTATTAGTCTCCCTAGCAATAAAATAAATGTATGTTGAAAAAATGAGGTACCATTATTCACTTATCAGACTGGAAAAAAATTTTAAAACAGTCACAGTTTGTGAGAACACCTTGAAATGGACATTTTTAGACACTGTTGTTTGTAGTGAGTGTAAATAATTACAGGTTTTTTAGAGGGAAATCTTTTAGAATTTATTAAAAGTTCAAATGCTACTCAGCAATCCCACTTAAACCCATTTTACAGAAATACCAGAATACATTTGCAAAGATTTATCTTCAAGGATGTTAATTGCAACTCTATGGATAACAATAGCAACAACCAAAAAATGCTAACAATTAGCATCTACCTATAATGACAAAATGGCCAGAGGGATGGTATGGGGAGGGAGGAGGGAGGAGGGTTCAGGATTCTTTACTCTCTGAGCCAGTAGGGAGGTCCATACTAATCACTTTGCTGCAGCTAAGTCGCTTCAGTCATGTCTGACTCTGTGCAACCCCATAGATGGCAGCCAACCAGGCTCCCCCGTCCCTGGGATTCTCCAGGCAAGAACACTGGAGTGGGTTGCCATTTGCTTCTCCAATGCAAAAAAGTGAAAAGTGAAAAGTGAAAGTCAAGTCACTCAGTCGTGTCCGACTCTTCGCGACCCCATGGACTGCAGCCTACCAGGCTCCTCCGCCCATGGGATTTTCCAGGCATGAGTACTGGAGTGGGGTGTCATTTTGTTAACAAAGTACATTCACCAATCAAAAAAAAAAATTAAAAAAAAAAAACATTCAACTGCATACTGTAAACTCCAAGTGTAAATAAATTACATTCTCCAATCAAAAGTGAAAAAAACAAACAACATCCAACTACAGGCTGCCTGCAACAGATTCACTTCAGCTTTAAAGACACACATAGGTTCAAAGTGAAAGAATAGAAAAAGATATTCCATGCAAGTGGAAACCAAAAGAGAGTAAGGGTATCTATGCTTAGGTAAAATAGGCTTTAACTCAAAAACTACAAGAGACAAAAAAGGTCATTATATAGTGATAAAGCAGTCAATTCATCAAGAATATAAAACAATTGTAAATATATATGTATATGATTTCAGAGCACCTAAGCAAGAGAGTTCCAGTAAAACATCTATTTCTGCTTTCTTGACTATGACAAAGCCTTTGACTGTGTGGATCACAATAAACTGTGGAAAACTCTGAAGGAGATGGGAATAGCAGACCACCTGACCTGCCTCTTGAGAAACCTATATGTAGGTCAGGAAGCATCAGTTAGAACTGGACATGGCACAACAGACTGGTTTCAAATAGGAAAAGGAGTACGTCAAGGCTGTATATTGTCACCCTGCTTATTTAACTTCTATGCAGAGTACATCATGAGAAATGCTGGACTGGAAGAAGCACAAGCTGAAATCAAGATTGCCAGGAGAAATATCAATAACCTCAGATATGCAGAGGACACCACCCTTATGGCAGAAAGTGAAGAGGAACTAAAAAGCCTCTTGATGAAAGTGAAAGAGGAGAGTGAAAACGTTGGCTTAAAGCTCAACATTCAGAAAACTAAGATCATGGCATCTGGTCCCATCACTTCATGGGAAATAGATGGGGAAACAGTGGAAACAGTGTCAGACTTTATTTTTCTGGGCTCCAAAATCACTGCAGATGGTGACCACAGCCATGAAATTAAAAGACGCTTACTCCTTGGAAGGAAAGTTATGACCAACCTAGATAGCATATTCAAAAGCAGAGACATTACTTTGCCAACAAAGGTTCGTCTAGTCAAGGCTATGGTTTTTCCAGTAGTCATGTATGGATGTGAGAGTTGGACTGTGAAGAAGGCTGAGCACTGAAGAATTGATGCTTTTGAACTGTGGTGTTGGAGAAGACTCTTGAGAGTCCCTTGGCCTGCAAGGAGATCCAACCAGTCCATTCTAAAGGAGATCAGTCCTGGGTGTTCTTTGGACGGAATGATGCTAAAGCTGAAACTCCAGTACTTTGGCCACCTCATGCGAAGAGTTGACTCATTGGAAAAGACTCTGATGCTGGGAGGGATTGGGGAAAGGAGGAGAAGGGGACGACAGAGGATGAGATGGCTGGATGGCATCAGTGACTCGATGGACGTGAGTCTCAGTGAACTCTAGGAGTCGGTGACGGACAGTGAGGCCTGGCGTGCTGCAATTCATGGGGTCACAAACAGTTGGACACAACTGAGCAACTGAACTGAACTGAACCGACTGAAGTATATTAAAGAAATACTAACAAATATGAAGGAAGAAGTAGACAATACAATAATAGTAGGGAACTTCAATACCCCACTTTCAACAATGAGTAGATCATATACACAAAATCAATAAGTAAACAGTGGACTTGGACTATACTTTAGACCAAATGTCTAACAGACACATACAGAGCACTCCATACAACAACCACAGAATACACATCTTTCTCAAATACACTTGAACATTCTCCAGAATAGGTCATATATTAGGTCACAATCAAGCCTTAGAAAATCTGAGAAAGTTGAAATAATTCCAAGTATCTTTCCCAAACACAATGACATAAAACTAGAAATAAATAATAGGAGAAAGCTAGAACATTTATGAATAGATGGAAATTAAACAAACATGGTCCTGAACAACCAATGGGTCAAAGAAAATATAAAAAGGGAATTTTTTAAATCTCTAAACAAAAGTGGAAACACAACATATCAAAGCTTGTGGGAAAAGCAGTTCTAAGAGGGATGTTTGTAGTGATAAATGCCCTCATTTAGGGGAAAAAAAAATTTCAAATAACTTTTCACATCAAGGAACTAGAAAAGTAAGAATAAATTAAGCCCAAAATTAGCAGAAGGAAAGATATAACAAAGATCAGAGCAGAAATAAATGAAATAGAGACCAGAAAAACAGTAGAAAATATCAGTAAAATTAAGAACTTTTTTTTTAATTAAATTGACAATCCTTTAGCTAACAAACATAGATAAAGACTAACAAAGATAAAAAAGAGAAGACTCAGATAAATAAAACCAAAAATGAAGAGGAGACATTACCTCTGATACCACAGAAATACAAAGGATCACAAGAAGCTGCTATGAACAATTATAAACCAACAAATCAAATAACCTAGAAAAAATGAATAAGTTCCTAGAAACACACAACGTATCAAGACTGAATCATAAAGAAATAAAAAAATTTAAACAGACTTATTATGAGTAAGGAGATTGAATTAATGAACAAAACCCTCCCAACAAAGAAAAGCTCTGGACCGGCTGATTTCACTCTTTATATCTACCAAGCATTTAAAGAAGAATTAAGGTCAGTCCTTCTAAAACACTTCAAAAATACTAAGTACAAAAGAATACACCCAAACTCATTTTACAAGGCCAGTATAATCCTAATACCACACTTAAATAAGGACACTAAAAGAAAAAGAAAAATACAGGCTAGTATCCTTGGTGAATATAGTAGTAAAAATTATCAACAAAAGACTGCTGCTGCTGCTGCTAAGTCGTTTCAGTTGTGTCCGACTCTGTGCAACCCCATAGACGGCAGTCCATCAGGCTCCCCTGTCCCTGGGATTCTCCAGGCAAGAACACTGGAGTGGGTTGCCATTTCCTTCTCCAATGCATGAAAGTGAAAAGTGAAAGTGAAGTCACTCAGTCGTGTCTGATTCTTAGCGACCCCATGGACTGCAGCCCACCAGGCTCCTCCATCCATGGGATTTTCCAGGCAAGAGTACTGGAGCGGGTTGCCATTGCCTTCTCTGCAACAGAAGACTAGCAAACTAAATTCAACAGAACCTTGAAAGGATCACACACCATGACAAAATAGGATTTATCCCTAGAATGCAAGAATGGTACACCATATACAAATCAATGTGATACATCACGTTAATAGAATGAAGGATAAAAATCTTATGATGATCTCAAAAGGATACATAAAAATCATTTGTCAAAATTTGACAAAAATCGATATCCTTTTGTGATGAAACATTTTCAATACTTGGTTTATGGAAGGAATGTATCTCAACATAATAAAGTTCATATGTGACAACCCCACAACTAACATCATACTCGATGGTAAAAGGTTGAAAGCTTTACCTCTAAGATCAGGAACAAGACTAGTGTGCTGCTTATTCAACATAGTACTGGAAGTCCTAGCCAGAGCAATTGAGCAAGAAAAAGAAATAGGAAGCATGCTAATCAGAAATCAGTTCAGTTCAGTCACTCAGTCATGTCCGACTCTTTGAGACCCCATGGACTGCAGCATGCCAGGCCTCCCTGTCTATCACCAACTCCCGGAGTTTACTCAAACCCATGTCCATCGAGTCAGTGATGCCATCCAACCATCTCATCCTCTGTCGTCCCCTTCTCCTCCAACCTTCAATCTTTCCCAGCATCAGGGTCTTTTCAAATAAGTCAGTTCTGCCCATCAGGTGGCCAAAGTATTGGAGTTTCAGCTTTAGCATCAATCCTTCCAATGAATACTCAGGACTGATTTCCTTTAGAATTGACTGGTTGGATCTCTTTGCAGTCCAAGGGACTCTCAAGAGTTTTCTCCAACACCACAGTTCAAAAGCATCAATTCTTCGGCGCTCAGCTTTCTTTTTTTTTTTTTGGAAAAGATTTGTAATTATTGTTATTTGCCAAATATAACACAGCATATCTAAAAATTCCAAGAGTTAGCTCAACACAATTAAGCACTAAAAAAAAACCCAGTAATGTGGCTGATTACAAAGTTAACATATAAAATTCAATACTGACATGCTGTAAAAAAATCAACCCTTAGAAGACATATGAGAAAAAGACTATAGTTATAATAGCAACAAAGAAAAAAAATGTAAGCATTAACTAGAAATATGCAAGTGCTCTGTGAAGAAAGATTGTAAATGCTACTGAAAATTAAAAAAAATTTTTTTGAATTTAAATGTATTTAAATTGGAGGCTATTACTTTACAATATTGTATTGGTTTTGTCATACATCAACATGAATCCACCATGGGTGTACACATGTTCCCCATCCTGAACCCCCCTCTCTGTACAATCCCTCTGGGTCATCCCAGTACACCAGCCCCAAGCTTCCTGTATCCTGCATCAAATCTGGACAGCTTTCTTTATAGTCCAACTCTCACATCCATACATGACTACTGGAAAGACCATAGCCTTGACTAGACAGACCTTTGTTGATAAAGTAATGTCTCTGCTTTTGAATATGCTATCTAGGTTGGTCATAACTTTCCTTCCAAGGAATAAGTGTCTTTTAATTTCATGGCTGCAGTCACCATCTGCAGTGATTTTGGAGCCCCCCCAAAATAAAGTCTGTCACTGTTTCCACTATTTCCCCATCTATTTCCCATGAAGTGATGGGACCAGATGCCATGATCTTAGTTTTCTGAATGTTGAGCTTTAAGCCAACTTTTTCACTCTCCTCTTTCACTTTCATCAAGAGGCTCTTTAGTTCTTCTCTTTCTGCCATAGGGGTGGTGTCCTCTGCATATCTGAGGTTATTAATATTTCTCCCAGCAATCTTGATTCCAGCTTGTGCTTCATCCAGCCCAGCATTCCTCATGAGTGAAGAAGTATAATTATCTCTGTTTACAGATGATATGATCTTATTCAGAGACAATTTTAATTATTCCATTCAAAAACTATTTCTGTGAAGAATGCCATTCAAATTTTGATAGGGATTGCTTTTAATCTATAGGTAACTCTGGGTAGCATGAACATTTTAACACTATTTATTCTTCTGATCCATGAACATGAGATAGCTTTCATTCATTGTGCTTTCTTCAGTTTCTTTCATCAAAGTCTTATTGCTTTCAGTGTACAGATCTTTCACCTCCTTGACTAAATTTTTTCTTTAAGTATTTTTTTTATGTTATTGTAAATGATGTTGTTTTCTTTTTTTGAGATACTTTGTTAGTGTTTGGAAAGCAACTGATTCTGTATGTGGATTTCCTATACTCCAGTCTTAAATTTTTTGATTACTATATTATTTGTTGCTTTAATTATAATTACTTTCATTTAAATTTAAGTTAATTACGCTAACAACTTTCAGTATTTGACATTTATTTTTAAATTTAGAATTTAAATGTGTGGCAATAGAATTAATCTGATCATATCGCTACAATATATTCTCAAGAAATTTTTAAAAAGTGCATAAAATCTGACTGTATTATACCAAATAGCCAGTTTTTATCGTAATTTATTTTTTTTAAAGTTTAGTATAGTATTCATTTTGTCTTAAATTTTATATTTTAATACCATGTTTGAAAAGGACCCAACTCCAGTTTCCTACATATAACTAATTATTAATTCTTAGAACAGAGATTAGTTCTTTACCCTTAACAGTTCAAAATGCTATTTTTGGTGCTATGTTAAACACCAGGGGATCCATGAGCCTCAGTCCACAGAAAACTACATGAGCCTGTGTGTGCCTCTCTCAGAAGCCAGGATAAAATTCTCCAGATTGCACTTTTCCCTGGCCCCTGACACTTCAGTCACTCAGCAGAAGACTTTCTGATGCCATGTGCTTCAGAAAAGGGGCCTGCCAACCCCAACAAGGCAGGGAAGATCACAGAAGTGCTCACATTCTTGATGGGGCCTGTGGATTTAACAGCCTCTTTATAGAGGATGTTTTATTTTTGATCCTATATCCCAGAAATCTGATTTTTTTGGAATAGAAAATATGAATGTGGGTGGGCCTACTCATTTCATACTTACTCTTTCCCCTCCCTGCCCCCCACTACCTCCCCTCACTCTACCCGCCTTGTCTACTGCTCTCCATTCTTTTTCTCCAATCATTTTCTTCTCTTTGTGGGCCTTTCCCTCCCCCTATTCCCCTTAGAGCCTTTCTTTCTGACTCTTTCTCTTTTTATTCCCATAAATGGTTTCCTCTATCGTAGCCCCAGCAACTGATGGAATCACTTCGTGGCAACTCTAATTCAAGCATCACGATGACCAAAATAAACAAGAAGCAGAATAGTCTTCCTAATTTTTCAAACATCTTAAGGATCAAAGGAGGCCAACTCTGGTAAAAATTCATCTGTTATCTTTTAATGAGTGCTTTTCAGCTCCTCCAAGTTCTCACCAAAAACAAGCACAACAAATCTACAGTCTTTCTGACAACTAAGTTGAGTCTTGGAATACAGTTTCAGCAGTCTCTACACTTTCAATCTCTTCCTCCCTCTGCTTTCCAACTTGGCCAAAATTATACAGTAAAATTCTGTTTTCAAAGATTTTATTCTGGTCCCTACCATCTAGAAACTGAAAGCAAGGAATTTAATCCCTAATTCCAGAAATAAATTTCATCCCTAATTCCAGTATGCCTTCTGCTTCTCCTTAGTTTTCATGTAAGGCAAAATGTAGGTTCTGCAGAATAGAAGGCTATGGAACCATACCTGCTGTGAAAATGTAGGCAAATTGGTCCCCTTCTTTGTGCCTTATTTTCATTATAGATAGTTATCACCACCATCCGCAGTTATTACTTCTCTCTACCCCCAATTACATGCTAGAATTTTCCTTTTCTGCCTCCTTTGAAGCTAGACATAGGCATATGACTAACTTTGTCTGATGAAATGTTAGTAGAAATGCCATGCATCACTTCCAAAGAAAAAGAAGCAGTTCACCAGATTGCCTTTTTCTTCTCCGGAGATCACAGAAATGTATTTGAAGTTGGGATCTCTGTCAGCCTGTGTCCCTGTAAGATTTCAATGAGTCTAGCCTCCTCTGCCACTCCATGTAGAATTTAACCCATGGCAGCATGGACATTTTAAACCATTGAGATTGGAGGGCTGTTTGCTACATATTATAACCTGACTCATCCCTTCTGATACATTCCTTGTCTAAAAAAGTGAGGATGATGATAATAATACCCAGCAACACCCAGTGCTTCTCTGAAGATCAAATGAGATGACTCACTCAACATTGTAGGCATTCTAAGTGCCCAGTGACGTTGGTTATTAGTACTTTGATGAGACTCTTAGGCAAACTGAATAGGTTATAATAAAAAGATCAATGGCCTTCTCTTATAGCTAAATTTGAACAGTAGCAATAGAGGTGTAAGGAAACATCACTTAGAATCACTCACTGGAAAATATCCCTACCTTCCCTAACCCTACCCACTCACTAGTAACCAATTATCATTTCATGCACACTCTAGCCTGCCTATGCAACTCAGTCCCATACAGAAATATCAATATCTTCCTCCACTTCTTTACTTTCTTGGGATGTTTTCCCGAACCAATCCTGACTCATGCAGATTATCTCATATTATACAGCAAACCACTCTTTAAAATGCATATGTCCATAGTATGCACTGTATGCATATCTGCTTAGGTTTACCAAAAGTGTATTTATTCACAAGTTATGAACCATGTCATCTGTTTCTCTGATGCAGTTTCTCAGTTTTTATTTTGCAGTTTTCATATTTCTCTGACATACTCTCTAAATTATCCAGTATGAATCCTTAACCCCTCCATCTCGGAACTTATAGTAGAGACCTTGCATTTAGTAGATGCTCTATTAATGTGTTCCACTGACTAACCTATGCTAAGACCTACAGAACCAGGTAAAACCAATGAGGACCTACTATGGATTGATCATGAAGGTGATGGCAAGTTCTCTTTCACCTAAATTAGGATTTCTTGGAATTTGAACATGTTATATTATCCAAAGGAGTGAGTGTATACATTTGCAAAACATTGCTCCAAGAGCCCTAAATGTTTGTCATTTTGCTCATCTAATTACAGTAACTTAGAAGGTACATGAGAATCTTGGCTACCCAAAGTGTCCATGGGTCCATCTGAGTTCACCAAGGAGCAGAGGAATCATAACACACTTCCACACCACAGTCACCTCTCCCTGCAAGAATCTGTCATGTAGACAGGCCCCTGCAGGTATTTCTTGCCAAATAATAATAACTTTGAGCTTTCTGAGAGCAGGAAAAAGTAGCTATGGGACAAGGCATGACTCAGTAACTTCCCATAAATCATTTGTTTGTCTGTTTGTTTGAGTCAGCAAACCAGCTCTCAACAACCCACTGCAGAGTAGATCAGGAACAGAACAGACAACAGGAATCCAGTAATAAATGCCGAGCTTGATTTCAGTCTTAGACTTCTCCTTTAAACAGGCAACGTATTTTGTTTGTGTTTGACAGCTCAGTGGTGGCTAAGCATGTGGGGCATAGAGTCTCTTTCACTTCCACATTGCCTGGTTTCCCAGAAACTACACTTAGAACACCAAACCACAACAAAGAGATGCCCATTTAGCAAACTGATCCCCTTTATCACCTCAGGAGCTTCTGTATTTTCAAAATGGTTGGCAAGACCTGCAAGAAAAGAAAAGAATTCAGACCTTGAGCTTTCATCCTGGAGATGGTCCCCTCTTGGACATGCATGCTCATGGGGGCTGCAAATAAACTGGAGAAATAAGAGCTATAGACAGCCTCAGCCTCAGCCTCACTTGAGTCCATCCTTCATCATGTGCCCTCATAAATAAAGTTCTTATAGGAGAGCCACTTCCTCCCTTCTTTGGTGAGGCCCCTTCACCAAATAACTTCCACACTTCCTTTTTCAGTTAGTGAAGAGAATTGATCATGTGTAGAACCCCCTTCAAGTGATCAAGTGAATGAACTCTATATGCGTTCTGTTATTGAAAGAAGTACAGACAGAAAGATAGACATGCTTTCACATTGTCCACATAAAATTGAAACTTATGTCAGTTAAACTTCATTTATCCCTGTAAGTAAACCTACATAACTAATAAGTAAAAATTTCCTATTTTAAGTGAAAATGGTATACAGTAATAAAAAAATACTGTACAATATTAACATCTATCAGATCTCTAATTAGATTTCACCTTCTTAGATACTTCTCAGTCACTCTGTCTAAAATAATGTCCTCCTTCCCATTCCTTTCTGTGCCCTGAAACTACTATTTTACAAAATTTATCAGTAACTGAAATATTCTCTCTATTGGTTTATTTGTTTATTACTTTCTCCATCCCTGGACTTTGAGCTCCATAGGCAGGAATTTTGCCTGGAACAGTCCCTAGTATGTAATAGTATTAGTCCAGTATTAGTCACTCAGTCGTGTCTGACTCTGTGCAACCCCGTGGACTATAGCCTACCAGGCTCCTCTGTCCATGGAATTTCCCAGGCAAGAATACTGAAGTGGGTTGCCATTTCCTTCTGCAGGGCATCTTGCCAACCCAGGGACTGAACCCAGGTCTCCTGTATTGCAAGTACTCTTTACCATCTGAGTCACCAGGGAAGAACATACGTGTTGTGTAAATGTTAGCAGTTTTAGATAGAGAATGAGAGGTGCTTACATACGCATAGAAAATTCAAAATTGTAAGGAGAAAACTATTAACATGTTTAGCTTTAGGGGACTAGCCTAAGAAATCTGAAAATAAGATGACCGTCACTTTTCATTTTACACCTTTTTGTATCATTCAGATTTTTACCATGAAGACATATTTTTTCCATAGATGCCAGTCCAGGTTCAATGCACGATACTGGATGCTTGGAGCTAGTGCACTGGGATGACCCAGAGGGACGGTATGGGGAGGGAGGAGGGAGGAGGGTTCAGGATGGGGAACACATGTATACCTGTGGTGGATTCATTTTGATATTTGGCAAAACTAATACAATTATGTAAAGTTTAAAAATAAAATTAAATTAAAAAAAAAAAAGAGAGAGAGAGAGAAAATAAAAAAAATAAAAAGTAAAAAAAAAACATTTAAAAATGAAAATATATGATGACACAAAAATTTTACATGGCAAAAAAATACCATACACAAAATCAAAAGACAAATAATGGATTAGGAGAAAAACTAATTTTAGCACAGAGACACGATGTAACTCCTAATATACATGAAGCGCCTAAAAATTAATTGGAGAAAAATAAGTTTAATGGAAAAAAATGGTAAAGAACATGAACAGGCAATTCAGAGAAATGAATTTCCAAAAGTGAGGATATATTCAACTTCACAAATGGTTAGGGAAATGTAAACTAAGATAATACCATTTTTTTAATTCATCAGTTTGACAAAAATTAAAAACAGTCAATATTAATGAGGATGCAAGGAAATGAACTCTACCATATATTGCTGGGTACAAGGGTGGAGGAGAGGAGTGTAAATTGCCACAACCATTTTGGAAAGTAATTGTGTGGTAACTATCAAAGTTTAAAATATACATGTCCTGGCGCTTCTCTAGTGGTCCAAAGGCTACCAATGCAGGAGGCCCAGGTTTTGTCCCTGATTGGGGAACTAGATCTGACATGCTGCAGCTAAGACCCAGCACAGCCAAATAAATAAACATTTTTTTAATGCTAATGATAGCCTAGGTTTTAATGACAAAAACAAATAAAAAACTAAAATATCATCAGTAGAGAACTGGTTGAACAAATTTCATCTGTTTCCACAATGGAAAATGTTAAGATATTAAAAAAGGAATGTAGTCTTTATTGGCTATAGAACTGTCTATGATATTATATGAGAAAGGAAGTTATCAAGTAATGTAATTAATAATTCTACTTTTTTAGAAACATATACTATTTTCTTCAAAAACTTTATACATATTCAGTGTATATATACATATATACAGATCTTCCTCAACTTACAGTGGGGTTACTCATGATAAACCTAAGTTGAAAATATCCTTAGTCAAACATGCATTTAATACACCTAACCTATCATGCTTTATAGTTTAGCCTAGCCTGACTTAAATGTGCTCAAAACACTTACATTAGCCTACAGTTAGACAAAATCATCTAACACAAAGTCTACTTTATAATAAGATATTTCATATCTTGTAATTTATTGAATACTATAGTAGAAGTGAAAACAGAATGGTCGTATGGGTACACGATGGCTGTCAGTGTATTGCTTGTTCACCTTTGTGGTCACGTGGCTGACTGGGAGCTGTGGTTTGAGACAGCTGTCCAGATCACCAAAGAGTATCATATGCCATACCACTAGCCATAGAAAAAATGAAAATTAAAAATTCAAAGTACAGTTTCTTCAGAATATGTATATGGCTTTCACACCATCATAAAGTTAAAAAATCATAAATTGCAAGTTGAGGATACACATACAAACGCTGAGAGACATATGTTTATATGTCTGCATTAGTCTAAAGAAAAATGGAAAATAATATACTAGATGCTCTTAACATTGAGACATCAGACTAACAGGTTTTAGTTGGAAAGAGTAAAGAAAAAAAAAATTCTTTTTTAACCTCCTGGAGTGATTTAACCTATTAAAATGAGTAAAATTCATTTCCTTATTGAAAAAACAAAGGAAAACCCAAAATCACTTACAAAGGAAATAAGCTTTCCTATTAAATGCAAAATCCTTAAATCTAACTCCATGTTTCCAGTTTCCTTGGATCAAGAAAAGCCAGCCCTATTATGGACATGGCTGTTTCTTAAGAAGAAAGATTTGTGTTGTCCAAGATTAACCCATTCCTATTCACACTGAATAATCCTGCTGTTACACTCTGACGGGCTAAGCTCTGACCTTCACATCCACTCAACAGACCCCTGGAGGCAGCAGCAGGGCCCCACACCAAACCCAGAGCCAAAAGGAGATGTCATTACATATTGGCCTTCTTAGGTTACCCCCAGTTCCTGGCTCACACTGGATGCATACCCTTCTTTAAACCCCAAGCAGATGGTAGACCTCTCCTGTGAACACTAGGTCTTCTGGATATGATGTTCCAAGTCCAAAAATCTAAGTTGAGTCAAGGACATCAATCCAGAACTGCATCTGACGAGCCATGAACTTTCTGTCAATCTCCCATTCCTTCCACCTCCTTTTCTTCTTCACCCTATTGCTCCAGAATCTTTCCAGTTAGGGGTTTATTGGTGGTTTCTTTTTTTTTTTTCTAAGGAAAGATCTCCAGAACATAACTCCCTGAACCTGAGTCCTTCCATCCTCAGGAGTCAGAGAAAGCCAAAAAAAAGATGAAACACACAGTTGAGAGGAAATCGTGATTTGTGGGAAACAGCTGAGGAAAGCTGGGGAGAGGCTCTGCTTCAATAGATTTAAAGGCCCAAGAGAAGTGCAAAGTATTTTATGTCCCTACTACTTTGTTAATTTGATTCATCACCCAGAAAGAATTATCAGATGGAAAAAAGGACACTATGTTATCTTTAAATTTCAAATAGACAGTGAATGAATGTTTTAGCCTAAGGCTGTCCCAAAGATGGCCTGGGTCCTATATGTTTACTTACTAAATATGGCCACTCTACCCAGAAGGGAACTCTCTATCCCCTTCTTTTCTCAGGAATATCTTCATTTTCCATATCAATATTCTCCATGAACAAATGACTCAAACATTAAGCACAGCTCCACTCTCCATTATCTCTCAGAAACTTATAACTCTTCACTCAATCACAGGAAAAATCCAATCTAGTTTTGTTCCTATGCATTGCTCTATCAGGATTACAAGAGGGTTGCCTTGCTCAGATTAACTGATGACAAGAATACCAGCTAATTTATGAGTCATTTCTCCTCAGCAACATGGGCAAGCATTTATTTAGAGCTGGTGTTGTAAAAAGAAAATCTCTTCCTAATCCTGAGGAACACTCATAGGAAGTGGTCATTGGCAATGATGGAGTTTATTTGATCTCTATAAAGAACTTAATTAGATCATTTAGATGTCAAAGAAGTATGTAAGCCCTACATTGGCCAGAAGCCAACAGAGATGTGTTTGATCAACTCACATCTTAGACCACTATCAGCAACACACGCCAAGAGTTATTTTGTAGTGGTGGTGGTGCTGCATTGCAATGAGTCATCCCCACTTTCTTGCTGAACCTTACCATGACCAAC
This sequence comes from Bos grunniens, assembly GCF_055505025.1. NCBI lineage: Eukaryota > Metazoa > Chordata > Mammalia > Artiodactyla > Bovidae > Bos > Bos grunniens. The sequence goes on from NC_141180.1 coordinate 56,565,245, forward strand.
AATACAACACTCGGACTGGAAGCAAAGCATTTTATTTCCCTACAAGTTTGTGTAAACCCTGAAGCTGCTCAAGAGAAAGGCCTTGTTCTGAGATTAAACAGGACCATGCTTGCCCATGTTGCTGAGGAGAAATGACCCATAAACTAGCTGGTATTCTTGTCATCAGGTAATCTGAGCAAGGCAACCTTCTTGTAATCTTGAACTGACTACCACTTGGACCGCTTGGATTATCTAATTGTCATTGTTCAGTTGCTAAATCATGTCTGACTCTTGGCAACCCCATGCATGGTAGCATACCAGGCTCATTTGTCCTCCACTATCTCCTGGAGTTTGCTCAGATTCACATCCACTGAGTCAGTGATGCTGACTATCTTATCCTCTGCTGCCCACTTCTCCTTTTGCCTTCAATCTTTCCCAGAATCAGGGTCTTTTCCAATGAGCAGGCTCTTCGCATCAGGTGCCAAAGTATTAGAGCTTCAGCTTCAACATTAGTCCTTCCAATGACTATTCAGGGTTGATTTCCTTTAGGATTGACTGGTTTGAACTCCTTGCAGTCCAAGGGATTCTCAGGAGTCTTTTCCAGCGCCACAATTAGAAAGCACCATTTCTTTGGCACTCAGCCTTCTTAATGGTCCAACTCGCATATCCATACACGACTATTGGAAAATCCATAGCTTTGACTATCCAGAACTTTGTTGGCAAAGTGATATCTCTGCTTTTTAATACACTGTCATAACTTTCCTTCCAAAGAGCAAGCATTTTTTAATTTCATGGATGCAGTCACTGTCTGCAGTGATTTTGAAGCCCAAGAAAATAAAATATGTCACTACTTCTACTTTTTCCCCTTCTATTTCCATGAACTGATGACACCAGATGCCATGATCTTAGTTTTCTGAATGTTGAGTTTCAAGCCAGCTTTTTCACTAATTAGCTAATGTTTAATTAACTAATGTCTTCCCTCTGTCCAGTGGACCTTGTTGATTTGTTGATATCTATTAATAAATTATATTCCTTTGATTAAAAAGAAAATTAAAGAAATTAATAGTTGATGGAAAGAGAAGAATAGATATGAGGTGGCAAAGATGGAGAGTAGAAAAGGGAAAAAAAAAAAAAAACATGTAAAATTTGAAACTCGGTAGGAAACAAAACTTGTTTAACCATGCCCACAGGCACTGTGCTGTGGCGGCCTGCCCTTCCTCTGTTTTTTCATGGTTTTCCATGCCTGCCCAAAAACAAATAATTATGTCAGCTCAAATAATATGCATGATATTATTTTGTTAAAGAAATATTGATACTTAGCAAAATATCAAATGGGTATTTCTAAATTGAAGTACTATGGGTGATTTAAAATTTTTGCTTATTCTGTGTTTTCCAAAGTTTCCATTTCTAAGTAGACATGCTACTTTTTCACTGGAAATATGTACTGTATGTTAAAGCTACTTTTGTAATGGCACTTCTGTGTCGTGTGATACTTCAAGGACCCTCTCCTCAGGGTTCCTTCCTCTGGATCTCCTCAAGAATGTCATATTTCACATCCCAGTCAGACTCATGGCCCGTTGCTACTTGAAAAAGCAGGAAAAAAAAAAATAGTAACTCATTGAATTCTCACTTAGTGTGACTTAGAGAGATGTCCCAGATTCAGTAGGAGAAAGACAGAAGGAAGCTGAGAGAATTAACATTGAGTAATGATATACAATCAAGGGGCTTCCCAGGTGGCACTAGTGGTATAGAATTCACCTGCCGATGCTGGAGATGTAAGAGACGCAGGTTCAATCCCTGGGTCGGGAAGATCCCCTGGAGAAGGAAATGGCAACCCACTCCAATATTCTTGCCTGGAGAATTCCACAGGCAGAGGAGCCTGGTGGGCTACAGTCCATAGGGTCACAAAGAGTCAGACATGACTGAAGCAACTTAGCATGCACACAATCAAGAGAACTTAGTACCTGATAAAACTACTTTTACATCAAAATTTTGAGTTTATTAAGTGAAATGTTTAAAGCAGTAGTTAAGACCTCATAATAGGTTCAGAAAGACTTGGCTTTGAACCCCAGCTCTACCACTTCCTCCATGGTATGGTATGCAGTCTCTGTAAACCTCAGTTTCCTTATCCATCCAATGGATAACAATCATACCTACATCACAAGGACTGAAGAGAACAACTATGTCAAGCAGTACCTGGCACATAGCAAGTGCCCAGTGAATCACCACATGATATCATCCTTATTTTATTGATGAGGTCATTCAACTTGAAAAGGTTAAGTGACACTTTCTTGGAATCATTGAGACATAAGTAGAAAATCTGAAGGTGGAAACTATCTCCTAATGTTATGTGCAGTCATTTTCTTGCTGTGATTCCCTAATTCACTGTGTAAAAGCAAAATTTTTAGGATACCATTAAAGCAGTTTTCCTGAGTTTAACATAGCCCTAAATGAAGCAGTAGCTCTGGTGCCAGAAACCCAAATGATACTTACAGGGGTCTTCTATTTCACTGATAGTGTCTGGACTCAGAAAGAAAGAAAGAAGGCAATCATCTTAGTGAAAACACCCAAAAAACCACACAGGCTTTCAGTCTTCTCTGCTCCTCCCTCTCCTCAAGTGTTATTCAAAACCAAGGCTCATCCAATGTCACTTCCTCCCACCGAGTCATCCTCATAGACAAGTGTCACTGACCATAGCCATGTTCCAAGAGCTCAGAAAAGAAAATTCTCTGAGCTTCACTTTGGAATTGGCTCCATTTCATGATAAATACTTTCCAAACTCATCAAGAGACATTACAGAAAATTAATGTCCCCAAAGAACTTCATTTATGTTATATATTTATGAAATACATCCTCTGGCCAAAGCCTCAGATAGGGTTCTTTTTTCAGTAGAGATGACACAGAGTTTTTCCTAAAACAAAATTAACTCTTCCAGATACTTAAGTTGAGGGTCATGAGTCATTCTGGCTGTGCACTATCACTGAAAACATATAGCTCCAGAAATCTGTGTAACTTCTTAACATAAAAATTTTAATAGCATTTAGGCACTCTCCTTTATTATACCTGCCCAAAAAATCCAGGCGGATGGTCTCTATTCTGCCCAGAAGAGGTCTAGGTCAGTAAAACTTGGTGCCTTCTTTCCTGAAATAGTTTTTACAACTAACTTTTGAGTTAGGCAAGGGTTTGTCAATAAACAATCTGGAGCACTTACCATGGGCAAGCACTGTGCTGGGTAAGAGTTGGGAAAGTCCAAATCAACCAGCACCTCCATGTGCTTAAAACTCCTACTTCAGAAGGGATCAGATCAGATCCGATCAGTCACTCAGTCATGTCCACTCTTCGCGACCCCATGAATCGCAGCACGCCAGGCCTCCCTGTCCATCACCAACTCCCGGAGTTCACTGAGACTCACATCCACTGAGTCAGTGATGCCATCCAGCCATCTCATCCTCTGTCATCCCCTTCTCCTCTTGCCCCCAATCCCTCCCAGCATCAGAGTCTTTTCCAATGAGTCAACTCTTCGCATGAGGTGGCCAAAGTACTGGAGTTTCACCTTTAGCATCATTCCTTCCACAGAAATCCCAGGGCTGATCTCCTTCAGAATGGACTGGTTGGATCTCCTTGCAGGCCAAGGGACTCTCAAGAGTCTTCTCCAACACCACAGTTTAAAAGCATCAATTCTTCGGCACTCAGCCTTCTTCACAGTCCAACTCTCACATCCATACATGACCACAGGAAAAATCATAGCCTTGACTGGATAGAAGATGTTATTTGCAGTTTCAAGCTGCATTATTTTATTTTAAAAAGATCACTGAGAGAGATAGTACTTTGTCAGAGGGCACTGCCAGAGACCTTATGTAGGAAATGGCATTCGGGCTGGGTGGTTTAGGAAGATTTCTGGAGAAAAGGATGCAGAACATTCATGATAGATGAAGTCACATGTGAGAGGCATGGAGGAATGAAAGCATAGGGATGGGTCTGTGGAGGAGATAGAGACAGCATTCCAATAGGAGGAAATATGACGAGATAGTGGTAAGAGATGAAGCTGCTAAGAACCAAAATATGATAAGCTTTGTCTCCTCTGCAGAAGAGTTTAGACTTCACCCTCATACTTTCTGAAAACATGGTTCTTTGAATGATCATAGCATGGTGACTGATAAGAATCAGCTTTTTTTAAAGATTTATTTATTTTAATTGGAGGCTAATTACTTTGCAATATTGTATTGGTTTTGCCATTCAGCGACATGAATCTACCACGGGTGTACACATGTTCCCCATCCTGAACCCCCCTCCCACCGCCCTCCCCATACCATCCCTCTGGGTCATCCAAGTGCACCAGCCCCAAGTATCCTGTATCATGCATCAAACCTGGACTGGCGATTCATTTCACATATGATAATATATATGTTTAAATGCCATTCGCCCAAATCATCCCAACCTCACCCTCTCCCACAGAGTCCAAAAGACTGTTCTATACATCTGTGTCTCCTTTGCTGTCTTGCATACAGGGTTATGGTTACCATCTTTCTAAATTCCATATGTATGTGTTAGTATACTGTATTGGTGTTTTTCTTTCTGGCTTACTTCACTCTGTATAATAGGCTCCAGTTTCATCCACCTCATTAGAACTGATTCAAATGTATTCTTTTTAATGGCTGAGTAATACTCCATTGTGTATATGTACCACAGCTTTCTTATCCATTCATCTGCTGATGGACATGTCCTGCTTCCATGTCCTGGCTATTATAAACAGCGCTGTGATGAACATTGGGGTACACATGTCTCTTTCGATTCTGGTTACCTCAGTGTGTATACCCAGCAGTGGGATTGCTGGGTCTTATGGCAGTTCTATTTCCAGTTTTTTAAGGAATCTCCACACTGTTCTCCATAGTGGCTGTACTAGTTTGCATTCCCACCAACAGTGTAAGAGGATTCCCTTTTCTCCACACCCTCTCCAGCATTTATTGTTTGTAGACTTTTGGATAGCAGCCATTCTGACTGGCGTGAAATGATACCTCACTGTGGTTTTGATTTGCATTTCTCTGATAATGAGTGATGTCAAGCATCTTTTCATGTGTTTGTTAGCCATCTGTATGTCTTCTTTGGAGAAATGTCTATTTAGTTCTTTGGCCCAGTTTTTGATTGAGTCATTTATTTTTCTGAAATTGAGCTGCAGGAGTTGCTTGTATATTTTTGAGATTAATTCTTTGTCAGTTGGCTATTATTTTCTCCCATTCTGAAGGCTGTCTTTTCACCTTGTTTATAGTTTCCTTTGTTGTGCAGAAACTTTTAATTTTAATTAGGTCCCATTTGTTTATTTTTGCTTTTATTTCCAATATTCTGGGCGGTGGGTCAGAGAGGATCCTGCTGTGATGTATGTCGGAGAGTGTTTTGCCTATGTTCTCCTCTAGGAGCTTTATAGTTTCTGGTCTTACATTTAGATCTTTAATCCATTTTGAGTTTATTTTTGTGTATGGTGTTAGAAAGTGTTCTAGTTTCATTCTTTTACAAGTAGTTGACCAGATTTCCCAGCACCACTTGTTAAAGAGATTGTCTTTTCTCCATTGTATATTCTTGCTTCTGTGTCAAAGATAAGGTGTCCATAGGTGCATGGATTTATCTCTGGGCTTTCTATTTTGTTCCATTGATCTATATTTCTGTCTTTGTGCCAGTACCATACTGTCTTGATGACTGTGGCTTTGTAGTAGAGCCTGAAGTCAAGCAGGTTGATTCCTCCAGTTCCATTCTTCTTTCTCAAAATTGCTTTGGCTATTTGAGGTTTTTTGTATTTCCATACAAATTGTGAAATTATTTGTTCTAACTCTGTGAAAAATACTGTTGGTAGCTTGATAGGGATTGCATTGAATCTATAGATTGCTTTGGGTAGTATACTCATTTTCACTATATTGATTCTTCTGATCCAAGAGAATCAGCTTTTTGTTAACCTATATCTGTAGTAGTCTCCTGAGAAACCCAGATGCAGGTCAAGAAGCAAAAGTTAGAATTGGACATGGAACAACTGACTGATTCAAAATTGAGAAAGAAGTACAAGGCTTATGTTGTCACCCTGCTTACTTAACTTATATGCAGAGTACATCATATGAAATGCAGGGCTGAATGAATCATAAGCTGGAATCAAGATTGCCAGGAGAAATATCAGCACAGATATTTTTGGTATCAGATATGCAAATGATAGCACTCTAATGGCAGAAAGTGAAGAGGAACTAGAGCCTTTTAATGACAGTGAAGGAGGAGAGTGGAAAAGCTGGCTTGAAACTCAACATTAAAAAATTAATATCATGGCATCCAGTCCCATTACTTCATTGCGAATAGAAGGGGGAAAAGTGGAAGCAGTGATGTTTTATTTTCTTGGGCTCCAAAATCACTGCAGACGGCGACTGCACCCATGAAATTAAAAACTGCTTGCTCTTTGGAAGGAAAGCTATGACAGTGTATTAAAAAGCAGAGATATCACTTTGCCAACAAAGGTCTGTTTCGTCAAAGCTATGGATTTTCCAGTAGTCATGTATGGATATGCGAGTTGGACCATCAAGAAGGCTGAGTGCCAAAGAAATGATGCTTTCAATTTGTGGTGCTGGAGAATCCCTTGGACTGCAAGGAGTTCAAACTAGTCAATCCTAAAAGAAATCAACCCTGAATAGTCATTGGAAGGACTGATGCTGAAGCTGAAGCTCCAATACTTTGGCTACATGATGCGAAGAGCCTGCTCATTGGAAAATACCCTGATTCTGGGAAAGATTGAAGGCAAAAGGAGAAGTGGGCAGCAGAGGACAAGATAGTTATATAGCATCACTGACTCAGTGGACATGAATTTGAGCAAATTCTGGGAGAGAGTAGAGGACAGAGAAGCTTGGCACTCTGCAGTCCATGGGGTTGCAGAGTGGGACACAACTTAGTGACTGAACAACAGCAACAAAATCTTTAGCTCCCACCCATCCCTCACAGCTGTTCACCATAAGGACAATTCCACTAGGTCTCATCCTCCGGGGAGGAGTGCATTTCACACCTTCCCCCAACAAACAGACACCCAACATGTAACACCCTCAAAGCCCTCTCCACTCAGGACTGCTGCTCTCCACCTTCACTGTTCCCACACAGCAGTCACTACCCTCAGACAGGCCTGCAGCCCCCACCATACCCCATGTCACAAAGGTCCAGCTTCTTTACAGCTGACCACAAGCATAAGACAAAGACAAATGTGTTCTTGGTCTCCCAAATTGGAACTTAGAGCACCAATATCCTGTGTGCTATGTTTAGTCACTCAGTCATGTCCACCTCTTTGTGACCCCATGAACTGTAGCCCGCCAGGCTCCTCTAACCAATGGGGATTCTCCAGGCAAGAATACTGGAGTGGGTTGCCATGCCCTTCTCCAGGGGGTCTTTCCAACCCAGGGATCGAACCCAGGTCTCCCACATTGCAAGTGGATTCTTTACCAGCTGAGCTATCAGGGAAGCTACAGTGATGCAAACCAAGAAGTAGAAGGTGGAATTTTTTCACTTTAGAAATTTAATAGTGACTCACTCTGTTCATCAAAGAGCAATAAAAAGTTATCATGGAACTCTGAAAAGAAATACAGAATTTAAGAACAGTATCAAGACTAGTTATATTTGTAGTCATGAGCGTTTCTTCTTGAAACACTGTAGTTTAGCCTTCCTCTGTTGGGATTTATTCTTGTGGCATGACAACTCTCCCTCTACCAAGAAACACAATAAAAGACCATTTGAGTAGGAAGCAGATGTGTATCTTCTGGAGCTTAACACCCCTGGCTCAAATCTGACAGTGAAAATTTACACCCCTTAAAATATACTAGACTGTGGTGGCTATAACTGAGAGGCCTCCTCTGCCGCTGAGGGAGGGGGATTGCTAAAATGTTAGTAGCCAAAGGGGGCTGGTCAGGGAAGGAAGGAGACCAAGTCTTCCCTGGGAGGAAATGAACCCAGAGATTATCAGTGGATGATATAATCAAAAACTCATACAACCAGTATCCAAGTTTTATTACCCTACTGAGGAAAACAGTTCATTTATATTGGATTTCCTGTCCTTTTTTTCTTAATAAGGGGAATCACATATCTATGAGTCATCATGACCATTACAGATTTGATAGGACACTTCAGCATGATGAGGCATGTGATTTAAAAAAAAAAAAAAGGATTGTAAGCTACAATAATTGCATGCCTCTTCATTTATTGACAGATTAGTAAAAAGACAAGTTGATGTATTTCCCATTTTTTCATGTTTCTTAAAATAGCCTTGACTATTTCCAGTAGGCACATATCTTTGTGTAACAGTAACATACAAAAATTAATAAATAGGGAAAAGGCACTATGGGAATAGACCATAATAAAGACAAATGGAATCCATATTTCAAAAGTTGGCAAGAGCTAACAGATATGTTCTCATTTTTTTATTTGTGTAATAAAATGTTCTGTATTCAGAGTCATTTCTTTCCTTGTTATTTCTCTTGTCTTGAATAAAAGCCATAAACGCTTCAACAAACAAAGTGGATTGAATGTTCAGTTCATGTTGCTGAAGTCTTTTTATGAAGTACTACTTAATGAAATGGTGTAATATTGTTTTAATAAGAAGGCTCCATTTGTTTTCTAGAAAGATCACTTAACACAAAATATTCTTTGGAATATTACAACCATCAATTAGTCCTTATTGAGTATTCAGTACTTAAGAGCCGTACTGAAAAAAATAAAGGGTTGCAATGAGCAGGACAAAGATGGAGCTGTTTTTCAAAGGGCAGAAGCATATATTTGAAACAAAGCAAAGAGCTGAGCATTTTTGAAACTGTACCACTAAAGCAAAATTCAAACCTGACTTGGACTTTTGGACAGTATTCATCAATTGGCCTTACATCCTTGCAAACAGATTTTTCTCCAACCTATACTGTGAAGTGTGATAATTAAGTCCAACTTCTGAGAAAGAGCAGGCCTTGAAAAATGTCTAGTGAATAGAAGATCCTCCACACAGTAAGTTTAAAAACCCAGATGTTAATGATGCACTCTGATCTATGACCAAAGAAAGTCCTCTTATCTGTTAACAGTAGAATCTCGATGTGGATTGCATTTTCCAGAAGATGGGCTATCAAGACCAGCTGCACTCCCCCTCTGGCTTGGCCTTGGATGATCTCTTACGCTTTGTATAGGGAGCTGACCAGTGCTGACCGCTGCAGAAACTTAACCCAGTAAGTACAGTGAGGCTGAAAAAAGTTACACCTGGAGACTGAACCTTTGTCTTCCTCAATGTTGTGGTCTAACTTACTGCTAATCAGCCACCAGGAGGGCATATGGACAAAGTTTGAGACAAGGGGGACGTAATACTAAATCAGATAAAAAGAAGTCTCCCCAAGAGAACATGTAGAGACAGCTAGTCAATCATGTAACAAATGTAAGAAGATTGCTCTGCAGACTCACTGAATATGATGAAAGCCAGATCAGGTCAAATAAATTTTTCCTGGGTAAGTCCCAATACTTGCATCAGAGGGTCCATCCTCAAACTGAAAGATGTTATCAACAAACCAGTAAAGAAAAATGATCAAAAATGATCATTTGGGTTCTGTTACACACTATTGTCAAATCTAATCAATTGCCTCAGTAAGATGCATGGGCTTCCTTTGAATTGCTAATACTCATTATTAAACAGTAACTTAGACTTCACAAGGTTAAATGTATTTCACATAAGAAAACTTTCTTAGGAAACTGAATGAACATCACTGTGTATCAGTACCCACAATAATGACTTCTTCCATATATAATGAATCCCCATAACTTTAAACAGAAATTGGTCCAATAACAGGGTCCAAGTTCATCATGAACTCTTCCAAAACTGGTTCCCATGGGATGATAACATTTACACCGTATGTGCATTTTGTGTAGTCCCATTTCCTCTGGAGTGAGCCCAAACTGTTCTGGATACTTTGGCTCATGGTGAAAGGATGCAAGCGTGTCCTATAGCAAAACGCTTCAACCCTTGCCTTATCCTAATGAACGCAATTAGCCACAACCATAACATCTGAATTATTAATGCTCCCTAATAGGGTGGATAAAGTGTCTCTGGAGCAAAGCTGCTTGGAGTTCTGGCAAAGCTCATGCCAAATTTAATTTAAAAGTTCATCTTGAAGAGAGACAATGCTGGCATTGTGTTACATTGATTTAAACCTAAGTCTGTCCTAAGGATTTTCTTCATCCTTATCTGCAGTTAATAGAATATGAAAGAGAGAGAGAGGGAAAATATCAAGTGCTGGAAAATATCTTTCTCAGAAACTGTAGCAGACGGGTCACAACATTTTTAAACAATGATAGTAACATTTATTATATCAAAGCCATTTTATGTTTTATTTGGAACTCTGGCGCCTTTTTTTTTTTCAAGTTCCCATAACATGACAGTAATTATAGCCATCAAGATGTTCCCTAGAAGATAGCAGTCCAAAATCCAGATGCTGCTGCCGTGCTGTCCCATCGCTGGAGCTCAGAGCGTGCACATTACATCATGGTGTAGTTTATTTTAAAAGTGCTTTAAGAATGTAATGATAGTAATTGTAGACAGGGAAAATTAATGGGGAGCATTGCCGGTCTGCAAATTCCATTTATAAAACACTCCCGCTGCTCAAAAAGAGAGTGGTTTCTTGTTAACAGAGGCTTCAAAATACAATTTGGAGGATGTATTAAATAAACTCTGTGCTAAAGTCATTTTCAGCTGGGTCCTGTGTGTACATATTTCCCTCTCACTTCACCACTAGCTCACCACACGACTTTCCCCGAGAGAATACAAGATTGTGCAGAGAAGCAGAGGGTACGTGTTCCCGTGCAAAAACTACCATGGCTGCAGAGCAAGGGCAGGTTAAGTGGTAGAGCTGGTCTAGGGCCAATGAACACATACACAGTATGTAAAGCAAAGAGAGAGCTGCCGAGGTCCACACAAGCCTACACCCCTACATCCAGCCGTGGTCCTTTAACAACACCCTATGCCTGGGGTTTAGTGATTCAGAAGGTTCTGTATTTCCCTGATGGTACGTGGTAGATAGGCAACTCAAAAGCACGCTCTCCCCTCTAGCTTTATGGTACAGGGTAGATGTCCCTGCTCAACACTCCTTCTTTTGTGTTTCATATGTCTACCCCCTTCTTTCCCTTACCTTTAACAAAAATAACTTCCTTACAGTTGCTTTTCAAGTCCTGTTCATGATGGAATCAGCTGTTTGAAAGGCAATCAGTTTTGTCCTGTGAAGTGGTCAAGGGAATTAAAATTGTTTCTGAAGTCTCAAGGGAGAACATAAAGAAGAGACTAAAATTTGTAAGCCTCTCCTTCATTCAAATTTCAACAAAAAAAGAGGAAGAGGAAAGCTTCTTCATGCATCCAGAAATGAGTTTTTCTGCCTTGATGCCACCTTGATGAAGCAGTGATTGTACCCTGAGGATGTCTACATGGCTCATTGCATGGCAACATCACACCTAACATACAGGACCGTCACTACACCTGCCCCAGCCAGAGCACACATGTGAGCATCTTGCTTGACTCTTGGACCAAGCAGATTGGACCTCAGATTCAAGGACCAACTGCCTTTTTTAAAAGATTTATTAATTTATTGTAATTGGATGATCATTACTTTGCAATATTATGATGGTTTTTACAATGCATTGACATGAATCAGCCACAGGTATACATGTGTGAACCCTTCCCCCATCTCTCTCTCCACCCCATCCCTCTGGGTTGTCCCAGAGCACTGGCTTTGGATGCCCTGCTTCATTCATTGAACTTGCACTGGTCATCTGTTTTACATATGGTAATATACATGTTTCAATGTTATTCTCATCATCCCACCCTCACCTTCTCCCACAGAGTTCAAAACTCTGTTCTTTATATCTGTGTCTCTTTTGCTTCCCTGCATGTAGAATAGTCATTACTGCCTTTCTAAATTCCATATATATATGCATTAATATACTGTATTTGTCTTTCTCTTTCTGACTTACTTAACTCTGTATAATAGGCTCCAGTTTCATCCACCTCATCAGAATTGACTCAAATGTGTTCCTTTCTATAGCTGAGTAATATTTCATTGTGTGTATGTACTGCAACTTCCTTATCCATTCATCTGCCAATGGCCATCTAGGTTGCTTCCATGTCCTAGCCATTGTAAATAATGCTGCAAAGAACAATCAACTGCCTTTCAATGCACTAAATTGAAAATAACAAGAGGAAGGGAAGGAAAGGAAACCAGAATGAGGACTAATGCATAATAGTGCCTACTATGGACCAGTCACTTTTCAACAAGCTTTAAAGTTGTCATATACTCTCTACAACAAATCTATTAGGCAGGCATTATGAACACTGGTTTATGGATCCAAAAGCTAGAGATACAAAGATAATGCAGCTAGTGTAACAGCTAATAACCACCTAACACTTAAATGTGCTCCAGGCTCTGGTCTAAGCCCCTTCTGATGGATATACTCTTCATAATAATCCTGTGGAGGTAGAGACTAGTATTTTCTCCATTTTATAAGTGAGAGGAAATGAGGCACAAAGATGTTAAGTAATTGCCCAAGGTCGCAGATTCAAACCCAAGTAGCTTGGAACCACAGTGCCTGCTCTCAAGAGTCATTCTATTCCCCTCCACGTGACAAAACCACAAGCTGTCTGGGGACAGAACTCTTTCTGCCACATGAAGTGCCAAGGATACATTCTCCAAGCAGGTAAAATGGACACTTCAACAACTTTCTCCTCAAAAACATTCTAGCACCCTAAGCTTTTCTGCCTTAACATGTATCAGTGCAGAAAGCCCAGGCACACCCAGCCCTTTATCCCCAACTGCAGATCACTACTCCTGTCCATGTTACCACAGGAAATATACCTCCTCTCTCTGTTTCCCTCAATGCTTCCTTAGTGGCTCAGTGATAGAGAATCTGCCTGCCAATGCAGGAGACACAGGTTCAATTCCTGATCTGGGAAGATCCCCTGGAGAAATGGCAACACATTCCAGTATTCTTACTTGGAAATTCCCATGGTCAGAGGAGCCTGGAGGGCTACAGCCCATGGGGATGCACAAAAGTTGGACAAGATTTAGCAACTGAACAACTCTGACCTCTACAAAGCAGCCAGAGGCTGAGCTAATATACTATTCTGTATTAACTGGTGTTGGTTGAGGAGGACATGAAAACAAACAGTAGTTCATTCACCTATTAATGAGAGGAGCTGGGTGTACAGTAATAAGCCAACACACCCAATTGGCCACACACCCCAATTGGCTATTTGCATTCACTCATCTGAAACTTACAGGAGCCATCTCATTCTCACTTTACAACAATTCTGTCACAGGGAAGTGCAAAATCTGACCCCACTTGGATTTGTTTCTTTGACTTTAACTTTTGCTTTTCATTGCTTTTGTTATTATAATCAAACATAGCAGCCTGCCTCAGGGAACCCTGCCCCTCTGCCTGAATGTTCAACTAAAATGCCTTTGTTCAGCTCCCAGGGAGACAATCTGACTCTGCCCACCTGTGAATGCTGCGGGAAAGAAGAAATTAACATATTCTCTCCCCAAAGATGCCAGCCAAGCAAGGAGATGTTTTACAAGATAAACGACCTTTTTACTTTACTTACTCACCATCTCTTTCTCTTTCATTCTTCAAAAGAAACTGGCATCCAGACCCCCACATAAGACAGTTATTTCGAGACACTCATCTGCCACCTTCTCAGTCTGCTGGTTTTCTGAATAAAGTCACTATTCGTTGCCTCAACATCTCTCCCAATTTATTGGCCTATACAGTAAGCAGAGCGAGCTTGAACTCAGTAACAACTCCGAGAAGTAAGACTATTTATTTAAAGTGTAGTTGATTTACTAGGACTTTTTATGTTCATACAACATATGAGAAAGCTAGGGTCCATGTTACTTAGGTAAATTACCAAAGTAATAAAATTAACACAGAGCTAAGGTCAAACACCGAATAAACTAATAGGTTAATAAATATATGAACCCAAAGCTTCTATCTGCCCATCTTTATTTTTCATTCACTTGGCCACCAAATAATTCTCAAGCATGTTCTATTTGCCAGGCACCTTTAGGCACTAGATAGAGAAGGGGTCCATACGTCTCATTTTGATAGGCAGAAGCAGAGAAGAAACAAACAAGCCTTCAGACCAAAGAGAAAAATATCAGGCAATAGTAATCACCATGCTGCTGCTGCTGCTGCTAAGTCACTTCAGTCGTGTCCGACTCTGTGCGACCCCATAGACGGCAGCCCACCAGGCTCCACCGTCCTTGGGATTCTCCAGGCAAGAACACTGGAGTGGGTTGCCATTTCCTTCTCCAATGCATGAAAGTGAAAAGGGAAAGTGAAGTAGCTCAGTTGTGTCCAACTCTTCGCGACCCCATGGACTGCAGCCTACCAGGCTCCTCCGTCCATGGGATTTTCCAGGCAAGAGTACTGGAGTGGGGAGAAGTAAAATAAAGTCTCAGAGACTGGTGGCTATTGTCCATGAGGGTGGTGGAGTCCAGATCAGTTCACTTCAACTCAGTCACTCAGTTGTGTCCGATTCTTTGCAACCCCATGAATCACACCATGCCAGGCCTCCCTGTCCATCACCAACTCCCGGAGTTTACCCAAACTCATGTTCATCGAGTCGGTGATGCCATCCAGCCATCTCATCCTCTGTCGTCCCCTTCTCCTCCTGCCCCCAATCCCTCCCAGCATCAGGGTCTTTTCCAATGAGTCAACTCTTCACATGAGGTGGCCAAAGTATTGGAGTTTCAGCCTCAGTGTCAGTCCTTCCAGTGACCACCCAGGACTGGTCTCCTTTAGGATGGACTGGTTGGATCTCCTTGCAGTCCAAGGGACTTGCAAGAGTCTTCTCCAGCACCATAGTTCAAAAACATCAATTCTTTGGTGCTCAGCTTTCTTCACAGTCCAACTCTCACATTCATACATGACCACTGGAAAAACCATAGCCTTGACAAGATGGACCTTTGTTGACAAAGTAATATCTCTGCTTTTGAATATGCTATCTAGGTTGGTCATAACTTTCCTTCCAAGGAGTAAGCATCTTTTAATTTCCTGGCTGCAATCACCATCTGCAGTGATTTTGGAGCCCAAAAATATAAAGTCTGACACTGTTAGGAACTGACAATTAAGCTAGACAAACACTGCTAGAAGGGGCAGCTGTGTGAGTTTCCTGGGAGAGTATCTGAAGCCACAGGAAGGACTACACAAAGTCCAGAAGGAAAGGAGATTTGACCAAAAGAAAGTTGATGAGAAAGGGAACTCAGAGAAGGTACAAGTCTTATAGGGTGTGGTGATCCAGGGAAGGAAGTCTGTTGTTTGTTCTGAAAGCAGTGGAGAACCCTCAGAAGTTTTGAATCAGAGGAGTGTCACACCTCTATTTCTTTTTTTAAAGACTTCTCTCTGCCATACCAGACCTCACTGGTGACTCAATGGTAAAGAACTGACCTGCAAATGCAGGAGATATGTATTCAATCCCTGAGTCGGGAGAATCCCCTGGAGAAGGAAATAACTACCCACTCCAGTATTCTTGCCTGGAGAATTCCATGGATAGAGCAGCCTGGTGGGCTACAGTTCATGAGGTTCTCATGAGCATAGGTCTTGAAGCCAGACTACTGACTCTGAAATCTTACCCAGACATCAACTGTATAACTTGGACAAGTAATTTTGTTGTTGCTGTTCAGTCGCTCAGTTGTGTCCAGCTCTTTGTGACCCCGTGGACTACAGCATACCAGGCTTCCCTGTCCTTCACCATCTCCTGAAGCCTGCTTAAACTCATCTCCACTGAGTCTGTGATACCATCCAACCATCTCATCATCTGTTGTCCCCTTCTCCTCCTTCCTTCAATCTTTCCCAGAATCATGATCTTTTCTAATGAGTCAGCTCTTTGCATTAGGTGGCCAAAGTATTGGAGCTTCAGCTTCAGCATCAGTCCTTCCAATGAATATTCAGAATTGATTTCCTTTAAGATTGACTGGTTTGATCTCCTTGCAGTCCACGGGATTCTCAAGAGTCTTCTCCAACACCACAATTCAAAAGCATCGATTTTTCAGTGCTCAGCCTTTTTTATGTTCCAGGTCTGACATCCATACATGACTATTTGGAAAACAATAGCTTTGACTAGATGAACTTTGTTGGCAAATAATAATTTATCAGCTGTAATTTCTTCTCCATGAAAATAGGAACACACTACTTCAAGCTTAATTAGTAATGGAATGACGACCACAGTGTATTTTTAATATTACAAGCCTGTTGGTAGACGCTGAGTAGATGGTGTTGGAGGTTGTAGTGATGGCAGTAATTATTGTCGCTGTCATGACAGCTGCTGCCTTCGTTGTCATAGATTTTGGGTGAGCAAGTTATAAATGAGTCTCTATTTTCTCCTTTGAAAATTAAGGGAGTCAGACTAGATAATTTCTAAGACAGTCTCTAAAATGACTCAAGATCCACTGAAATAAGAAAAGTCTTAAACCCAAAGGATAGAGTTACAGGACATTAGAAAGCATGCCCTGAAAATAGAGGGCAGAGAATTTTTCTGGGTATTCCTTTAAGTGCTTCCTCTGCCCCAAAGGCCAACTGTTCCTTCAGATGAAGTTTCTATACCCACAACAGTCCACTGAGCATGGCCTGTCAAGACACAATTACCCTCCATGTCTCCCTGCTTCAGAGTTTTAATAAGTCTCCCAAGTTAAGTTTGCTAAAGCTGTTTACTTGATGTAAGTTTATCTCTGTGATTTCTTTCCCCACTGGCCTCTCAAACTTTCACCAATCAGCTATTGTTCAGAGCAAGATAAATTTCCCTTTTCTCCCAGAAGTAAAAGGGAGTATCTGGTGCCTGAGTTCTCTATTTGACCCATAGTCAGATTTGTAATTTCTGAGGCCATTTCCCAGCACTCGGTCCCGCACACCCTTGAAAGTAAAGATCAGAAGACAGAGGTAGAGAACTTTCTCTGGCCCAGTCTCAAGCAGTGACTCACAACTCAACCATCTCCCTAGGGATTTCATTTCTTCATCAACAGAGTCCTTTGACGCTATCGCAACCACCTAGTTCCAGAAACTGCTCATAGCGACCCAAGTACTCAACTAAAAGGTGCCTTGAGGCAGTACCTCCCAACCAGTCCCAAAGGAATTAATTTTAATATCATATGCAGATTTATTACTGCAAGAAATGAGCACTTCCTGCTTCAAAAGGAAGCAGGAGCATGCCTGGGAGACTCGTCTACAGAATACTGAGAACCAAATACAGAGAAAGTCATCAGGCAAGATCCTCCAGGGAAACTCCCTAATTCTCAGGAAAGCATGTGTAGTACTCAAGGAAATGAAAAGTCTGTAAGAACATTCTTGGGAATTTCATCACGGGGAAGTTTGCTAATGACTTCAAGAAACACTCTCCATTAGAAATGAATGGAGCCATGGCCATTTCCCATTGAATGTCGGACCATCCAGGCCAACCCTTAATGAGGTTCTGGGTCTCAAAACCTGTCACCAAAGCAAAAGCTTCCAAGGGCACAAATTACAGTATTTTCAGACATTCATAAGGACATGAGAGGGCACGTATGTTTATTTCATATAAAGGTCATCCACAGGCTACCTGTCAACAAGTTGGGGGAGATTTGTTTTTAACAATCCAGTTCCACATACCAATACATCAGCTATCTATTGGCTGCTTGATCTTTGATAACTGTTTAGCCTCTCAGTAAATAATAATGATAATATAATACTACACTCACAATAATGTTGTGAGAATTAAAGAGGATAATATGTGACTACACTTTGTAAGATATTAGGCTAATGTGTTCATTTGTGTTCATTCAAATAAAAATTTATTAAGATACACAGCACCTAGCTGAGATATGTTAGTATCTTATCTTAACCTGTTGAGATATGTTAGCATCTTATCTTAACCTGGTGGCTAAGACAGCAAAGAGTCTGCCTGAAATGCAAGAGACCTGGGTTCGATCCCTGGGTCAGGAAGATCCCGTGGAGAAGGAAATGGCAACCCACTCCAATATTCTTGCCTGGAAAATCCAATGGATGGAGCAGCCTGGCAGGCTACACCCCATGGGGTTGCAAAGAGTAGTACACTACTGAGCAACTAACACACACACAGCACCTAACTGAGATAATAACATAAGTGCTTGGAACTTAACAGTGAATAAAATATTTCTTTTAAAACTGTCCTTATAGAGCTTGTATTCTTGAGAAAGGTTGGTGGTAGACATAAATTATAATAAATACAATATGTAAGTAAATTACCGATTATAAGAAGAGAAGTACTTTAGGAAAAATCACAGTGCACTGAGAGGAAATGGGAGTACCCATGAGGTGGGTAAGGCTCAGTGATAAAGAACCTGCTTGCCAATGCAGAGATACAGGTTTGATCCCTGGATCAGAAAGATCCCCTGAAGAAGGAAATAGCAACCCACTCCAGTACTCTTGCCTGGGAAATCCCATGAGCAGGCTACAGTCCATGGGGTCACAAAAAAGTTAGACATGCTTAGCAACTAAACAGCAAATGAAGCAAAGTGACAATAGGAAATAGAATGGTCAAGGCAGGCTTCATTAAAAAGGCGACATCTGAGCAAAGACCTGAGAAAACCAAGGAAGTCAGTCGGGTAGAAAACTCAAGAGGAGGTTCCAGACATATAGATCCAAAAAAGGAAGCACTTAGGACATTGAGAACCAGCAAGGGGGCCAATGAGGTTGGAGGAGAGTGAGATTTGGGGGGAAGGAGTTCAGTAGGTGAGGAAACTATGGAAATCAAAGTAGAAAGAGCACAAACCATGAGGACCCCTTACTACTGTTAGGATTTTGGTTGCATTCTAAGTAAGATGGGGAACTTTGCACAGAATATCGACATGAGCTAACTATGTATTTTATAAAGATAACTGTGGCTTCTCTGTTTATAAAAGACTGGAAGGGAGGAAGCAAAGAGACAAGTTAGGAATCTATTGAATATAGATAAGAGATGTCAGTGCTTGGACCAAAAGGAAAAAAAAAAAAAAAAATAACAGCTAAGGAGATGGTGAAAAGTGCTTGGACCCTGAGTATTATTTTGCAAATAGAGCCTTCAAAATTTCTTAATGGTTTTTTGGATATGGGTTGTGAGAAAAAGAGGAGTAGATTCGATGTCAATGTTTTTTGGCCTGAGATGGGGAAAGCTGCATGAGGATTTGAAGGGAATCCATTGATAAAGACTGAGAATTGGAGGGTAAAATTATGAGTTCAACCTTGGACATGTAGGTTTAAAATACACGACTGACTTCCAAGTAGAGACTCTAGTAGGCAGTTTGGGTATAGGCACCTGAAGATTCAGGAAAGAGGACTGAAGTGGACATTAAAAAACTGGTATTTTTAAGCCTGTTTTGTATTTAAAACCACAGAATCATAAGAGCTTCCAAGCACTGGTTGTATGTAGAGATGAAAAAGGATCCAAGAACTGAGTCCAATGTTTAGAAGCCAAAGAGAAGAGGGCAAACGTTCAAAGGAGACTAAGTAGGAGTAGCCAGTGAAATTTGGCTAAAACCAAGTGAGAAAGTGGTATCCAGAGATAAGGAAGTATTTCCAGTGTTAAATAGTACTGATAGGTCATTGGATTTAACAAAATAAAAGTCACTAGTGACCTTGACAAAAGCAGTGAAGGAGGAAAGGTCTGATTGGAATGGAGAGAAAAGAATTGGAAGCAGCAAGGAGAGAAAGAGTTTGTAGGAGATTTTCTGCTAAGGAGAGCAACGATTTGGGATGCTAGTTGGAGGAGGGGCTGGAGGAGGGGGTCAAGAGTAGGAATTTCTTTTTTTACCGATATTTTTTTAATGTGGCCCATTTTTAAAGTCTTTATTGAATGTGTTACAATATTGCTTCTGTTGTATTTAAAGCCACAGAATTGTATGAGCTCCCAAGTTTTTTTGACTGCAAGTCATGTGGGCTCTTCCCTCCCCAACCAGAGATCGAACCCACCTCCTGCACTGGAAGTTTTAACCATTGCATCACCGGGAAAGTCCTCAAAGTAGGATTTTGAATAAGTGTTAATAAACTGGTGAAAATAATCTGGAAAAGAGAACAAATGGTGATACAGTAGAGAGAACTATGGAAGCAACACCTTGATTTCACATGAGGTGACCGTGCAGAAGTGGACACACTGATTTCAGAGAAGAGCAGAGAGAGCTCATTTGTGGTGAGAGGCACGAAGGTAGAGAAGGTGGGAGCAGATGGACACTCTATGGTGGGAATCTATGAACACTGCCCTCTAATTACTGCTCCTACTCAGTTGCCACGGCCCCTGGTGATTCCCTGTTAATATGGACTTGTTTGAATTGTAACCTTAAAGCTATATTTTGATAGCAAACTCTTTCTAGGGTATCTTTCCACCACAGGCCTGTTTTGCTAGGGAAGGAAGGAGAAAATTTAGGATAAGTACAAAGACTATGAAGAACTCTGGAAAGCCATCCCATAACACAACCATCCTGGATATCTAGAGTCTGGACTTTCAAGGGAGAGGAGGTTGGAGAGAAACTGTTTCAATCTGTACACTGTTCTGTCAGGATCACATTGCAGACAAGAGATTCCTGAATATCTATAAGAAATACTGTTCCTACCATCACCCGGTTCCCCAAGTGACATGTGGTTTCTTCTGTCAGTTTTTCCTAATTGCAAATACCAGCTAGAAGTGTTAAACTAGGTCATTAGTTGTCTTAGGAAACCCCTAAATGCATATTTAAATACATACATAAGATACATAAAAAAGACACGATATTCCTTCTGAGAAACCTACTTCCTAGGGTGAAATGGGAACAAGATTATTTCTCACTTTTTTTGTGGAATATAAAACTGTCGCTGAGACTGGCCAAAAAAAAACAGCACCACAAAGGTCTGAATCCTCAGGGCATGTGAGCGGAGAAGGGCAGAGGCAGTACACACAGCCAGACGGCGATCTCTGGGTGGTGGTAAAGTATGTGTTACATCCTAGGAATGGTGTGTGGGGAGCTGGCCGAGAGATTTATACCTGCCCTAGTGCCAAATGTCCGACTAGCAGGTCTGCACTGTAATATTATGAACCAATCTAATTAAGGAAGAATGCCCTGCACTTGGGGAAAGACCACCATCCATAATTCATCAGCTCTAAGAACTGGAAGTAACACGGCAGCAGCTCGGAAAAAGGAGGAAAAGGTAGGAAAAGAGGGCACAGAGGGCGCTGCAAAGTCTACAATTGCCCAGAACTTGTTCAGCCTCCACCTCTCTTTGCCTGGTCTATGTGCTATCCACACATTGGTGCCCCTAAGGTTGCTGTGGCATAGAATGCCAACCCCTTTCCTGCACAGCCTCTTTCCAAACCCTTAGGAAGCCTCCACAACCATCAGAACCTTGATGAAATATTATTATTTGACTCTATCATGGTAGTAAAAAATAAACATACATTACATTGACTATCTTCACCCATTTTAAGTGTACAGTTCAACTGTTAATTAACTTGACATTGTTTAATATCTAGAACTTTTTCATCTTGCAAAATAGAAACCCTCTCTCCATTGCACACTAATTTCCTCCCCCTCCTGCCCCAGGCCTTGGCAATCACTTTCTACTTTCAGTTTCTGTGATATTTCATGAGTGGAATCATACAGTACAGTCATTTTGTGAATTGCTTATTGCACTTAGCAAAATGTTCTCGAGGTTTATCAATGTTGCAGCATGTGACAGAATTTCCTTTTTTTTAAGGCTACGTAATATTTCATTGTATGTATGTGCCACATTTTCTATAACCATTCATCCATCAGTAAGCATTTGGTTTGCCTCCACCTTTTGGCTATTGTGAATAATGCTGCAATGAACATGGGTGTGCAAATATCCCTTCAAGATGCAGCTTGGATTCTTTTGGGTATATACCTGGAAGTGAGAATCCTGGAACACACAGCAGCAGGTTCTATTTTTAATTTCTTGAGAAGCCCCATGCCATTTTTCATAGTGGCTGTTCAAATTTACATTTACCAAGAGTAAAGGGTTCCAATTTCTCTGATTTGTGGATTCAATTTGCATTTCTCTTATGATTAGTTATCCTGAGCATCTTTTCTTATGTTTTTTGGTCTTTTACATATCTTCTTTGGAGAATTATCTTTTCAAGTCCTTTGCCCATATTTTTAAAAATTTTATTGGAGTACAGTTGATTTACAATAATGAGTTAGTTTCAGGTGTACAGCAAAGTGATTCAGTTTTATACATATATGCATGCATGCTAAGTCACTTCAGTTGTGTCCAACTTTCTGTGACCCTGTGGACTATAGCCCATCAGGCTCCTCTGTCTATAGGATTCTCCAGGCAAGAATACTAGAGTAGGTTGCCGTGCCCTCCTCCAGGGGATCTACCTGACCCAGGGATTGAATCCACATCTCTCATGTCTCCTGCATTGGCAGGTGGATTCTTTACCACTGCTGCCACCTCAGAAGCCTATATATATATATATAACTGAATATGTATATATATAACTGAGTATGTATATATATCGGAGAAGACAATGGCACCCCACTCCAGTCCTCTTGCCTGGAAAATCCCACGGATGGAGGAGCCTGGTGGGCTGCAGTCCATGGGGTCACTAAGAGTCGGACACGACTGAGCGACTTCACTTTCACTTTTCACTTTCATGCATTGGAGAAGGAAATGGCAACCCACTCCAGTGTTCTTGCCTGGAGAATCCCAGGGGCGGGGGAGCCTATTGGGCTGCCGTCTATGGGGTCGCACAGAGTCGGACACAACTGAAGCGACTTAGCAGCAGCATGTATATATATATATGTATGTATATACACATTTTTTAACATTATAATAATTACTACAATTTTATATATTATATATATATTCTTTTTTAACTTTCTCTTTCATTGTAGGTTATTTCAAGGTTTTGAGTAGAGTTCCCTGTGCTCTACAGTAGGTCCTTGTTGGTTATCTACTTTGTATATAGTAGTGTGTATGATTTAATCTGAAACTTTTGATTTATCCCTCTCCCCTTCCCCTTTGGTAACCATAAGTTTTTTTTCTAAGTCTGTGAGTCAATTTCTGTCTTAGAAATAAGTTCATTTGTATCATTTTCTTAGATTCCACTTTTAAGTGATATATGATATTGGTCTCTGGCTTACTTCACTTAGTATGATAATCTCTGGGTCCATCCATGTTGCTGTTATTTCACTGTTCTATTGCTGTGTAATATTCCATTGTATATATGTGCTACATCTTCTTTATCCCTGTAGATGGATATTTAAGTTACTTCCACCTCCTGGCCATTGTAAATAGTGTTGCAATGAACATTGAGATGCACGTATCTTTTTTATTATAACTTTGCCCACATTTCAGTTGAGTTAGTTGGGTTTGTTGTTGTTGTTGTAGGAGTTTCTTACAAATATCCTGGATGTAGATCCCTTATGTATGATTTGCAAATATTTTCTCCCATTTCATATGCTGCCTTTCACTCTGCTGATTGTCTTCGTTGATGTGTGAAAGTTTTTAAGTTTAATGTAGTTCTATTTGTCTATTTTTGCTTTTGGCTCAAAGAGATCTTTTATAAGTAAAAAACTGGTATGTTAGAAGCTAGGTCTCTAAGACTTTCTCTTCTTCTTTGGAAAAGGATTAGGGGCAGTTGTTCAGTTGTTGCTAGAAATTGATTCTACAAGTGTGATCTTTAGACTGTTTCTTCCCATACGTATTCCATATTTTTTATCCTTCTTAGTGTTTACAACAGAGCAGTGCCTAATCTTTTGCTTCTGACATGAATAACAGATCTTTAATCAAACCAGATGAGCTCTTGGTAGTAGCTCATGAACAGATGCTCCCACCATGCTTTTTGCAACGGAGCAAGTTTTTCGTTTATGAGCCACAGGGGTAGATGATCCAGATGATCAGACCAACTTGTCCTTCATAGCTGGCACCTGGCCCCTCACTTCCATCCCCTCTGGTCCTCTTTCTCCCAAGCTGATATTCTGTAATGCTGCCTTTGCCTATGTGGCTCCATCTGTCTGGAACATTCCTTTGCCACCTTCCTTCCACCATCTTTTTTGCCTCCATTCACCTGGTAATGCCTAGATATCACTCAAGACTCACCTCAGTGCTATCTCCTCCCTCGTTCATGCAAACCCACTCTCACCCTGACCCTCTGTGTGAGCTGCTTTTTTTTCCTGTACCCATAGCATCCTGTGCTTTCTCCTAATTGAGCATTTGTCACATAGTCTACATTATCCCTATCCACTTATTTCCCATTCTCTCCCACCATATGTGGACCACGATGAAGGCACAAACCTTCTTCATGGACTTTGCATCCTCAACACTCAGGTCGGTTCTTCATACAGAGTAGATCCCCATTCATCGTAGAATGAATAGAATGACAAAGACTAAGGCTTCCAGCTCACTTAAAAAAAAATTTTTTTAATATTGTTTAACTGGCATAATGCCAAAAATCTATGCGTTTTTTTCCTATACATTTAAGAAACGAATAAGTTAGCATGAAGAAGAAAGATGATACTCCTACCATGTGTCTAAATTGGTGTGGACAGTTTATGCACAGAGAACATTTCGTTCTCTCTTCTTGACCAGTGAGGGACAGCTTTTTATTCTCACTTAAAATCCAAAATCCTCACGTGCAATTTCAAAATACAAAACCCCTGAACATTGACATTCTTTTGTAATGATTTGACCGTAAGATCTGACCTCGATTTCCATTTAAATGACAAGGAAACCTGCCATGAATGGACTTCGTAGCCTTTACTGATTTCACTTAAGAAAAATATTCACACTTTATATTGTTTAAGA
This sequence comes from Bos grunniens, assembly GCF_055505025.1. Taxonomy (NCBI): domain Eukaryota; kingdom Metazoa; phylum Chordata; class Mammalia; order Artiodactyla; family Bovidae; genus Bos; species Bos grunniens. The sequence continues at coordinate 56,590,025 of NC_141180.1, forward strand.
AATACTGTTTGTTAAAAAGTGTTACCCTTGGCCACACAGAAAGTGTTATATAGTACAAAGTATATGCACTGTATTATCTTTGTAATAACTGACAAAACCCAAAAACATCTGGTCTCTAGGAGTTTAGGACTTTGGCTGTACTTAAATACTATGCAAGAGCCCAAAGGAGCTTTGGACTCTCCTGTGATGGGAACAACTAGACAATACTTATTAAGCAACTATTGCCCATAAGAAAAAAAAAGAAGAGTCTTCGTTTCCCTGCCCTCTACAATTTCCTTTATTTCATTCAATCTTCGTTTATTGCACTGCTTTCATCACATGAACGGTTTCTACGGGTTACACACAGTTCTGGAGAAACCATACTTACAGTTTGGAGAAACAGGACTTGCCTCAATTTCCCAGTTTGGGATCCCAGACTCAGCAGAAATCCCTGAAACTCACACCCAACAGTGAGCAAGTACATATCAAGGACACTTGATGGTTTGAGCACAAGGAAGTCAATGAGAACATGAGAATCCAGAGATAAGAAAACTTTTGCCCATTTTCCTAGGCTTCCATGGTCTCCTAGATTCTTGGGACCTCTTTGAAAAAAAGAAAAGAGGCCAGCAATGAGTGGAATTTTTACTTCTCTGGCAAATTGGGAACCTTGAAGTAAGAAAAAAAAAAAAGTGTATATCCTTGCCCATTGGAGCTGGTAGACTGAGATTTGTGTAATTAGATGGGAGAGTTTTATTCTACAGACTTACTTCCTGCACTTACCTTATTCTGCTCCCACCATGAATTCTAAGAGAGAGTTCTAAGTAGGTCCCCACTGCCTGGCTCTTGATTTGATCCCTGGAAATGCCCCCAAATGAATTTTTTTAAAGTACCAACAGAGCATAAAACATGCAAGTACAATATAACCTGTGAGTGCGAAGTAGAATTTACACTTAAACAATGTATATTTATGATGTTCCTCTCCTTCCTCCATTGGGGAACAGGATCACTTCTGTATACTTAATCAGAACACATTCTAAATCACACCATGTAACAGGCCTTGTGGCAATCTATGATGGCCAAAGTATATAAAATATGATGAAGTTAAGAAGTTGCAGCTGAACTAACAATATATCCTCCTGGAAGGGAGACATTAAATAAATCTTCACTGTTTTTTGATAGCCTATTAAAGTTCCTTAAGAGCTCCAGTAGGTTTGACTACATTTTTTTTTTAGCCATAATGCCTTAAACAACCTCTTGTAATCATAAATATAACACTAAAAAAAAAGAAAAACAAAGAATTAGCAATTAAATGTGTCTCTTGCTGGGACCAGTCAATGAACAAGACCTTCCTCCAAAGGGAAGTAAAGGATTACACAAAAAGCCAGGCTATATGGGAATCATTTTTTTTTTTTCTTTATCCATTTGTGGGGATTTAAGGCTGAGTTTTTATTCTTGCTTGGAAAGGTGGGAGGGCAACACCTTCTGATAAAGACAGGATCATTTTTCATCAGGTAATCTCTCTAACAGAAACACTGATGGAGAAATTTTATCTCACCCTGAAGTTAAACTTAGTTTCATTTGTTAAGCAAATGGCTTAATTAAAATAATTCATAATTCTTTTAATAATAGTTTTTTTTTTAAACCCTAAACATATCAAGGCTAGGAATTTGGGAAGATACGATCTCAGTAACTACTGAGGAAAGAAGAGGCCAGCAAACAAGTACAAATGAATAAAATTTCATTCAACACATATTTTCTCTTATAAAATGTTACAAAAAAGATTTATCTGCTAAGTACATAACCAAAGTGAAATCACTGAAAAATATTGTCCAGTCAGCTAGGTGGTGCCTCAGTCAAGTGCCTCATAATGTTTTTAATTAAGTAATAGACACTTGGTAAAATCTGGAAAATTTCATGGACAGAGGAACATGGTGGGCTACAGTCCATGGCGTCTCAAAAGACTTGGCATTGACATGACTTAGCAACTAAACCACCACCATAGTTAAATGAATATAACAGATCCAAGCTTCTTTGGGGCATTAACAAAATTTTTATCACCAATTACTTTCCTTGTATTTTTTTAAAGACCACAGACAGGTATTTATTACAGCTGGATGCCACATAAGTTAATAATATACTGTGACAGCCAGAGGTGTTCAAAATACTGGCATAAGGACTTCCCTGGCAGTCCAGTGGTTAATACCTCTCCTTCCAATGCAAGGAGTGCAGGTTCAATCCCTGGTCAGGGAATTAAGATTTCACATGCTTCTTGGTCAGAAAACCAAAAACAGAAAACAGAGGCAATATTGTAACAAATTCAACAAAAACTTTTTTTAAATGGTCCACATCAAAAAAAAAAAAAAAAACAACTTAGAAAAAAATACTGCCATAGATTTAATGGTATTGAGACAAAAGTAGGGGTGAGAAAAGAGGAAGCAAAAGGTTGGCTTAAAGCTCAACATTCAGAAAATGAAGATCATGGCATCTGGTCCCATCACTTCATAGGAAATATATGGGGAAACGGTGGAAACAGTGTCAGACTTTATTTTGGGGGGCTCCAAAATCACTGCAGATGGTGACTGCAGCCACGGAATTAAAAGATGCTTACTCCTTGGAAGGAAAGTCATGACCAACCTAGATAGCATATTCAAAAGCAGAGACATTACTTTGCCAACAAAGGTCTGTCTAGTCAAGGCTTTGGTTTTTCCAGTGGTCATGTATGGATGTGAAAGTTGGACTGTGAAGAAAGCTGAGCGCCAAAGAATTGATTCTTTTGAACTGTGGTGTTGGAGAAGACTCTTGAGAGTCCCTTGGACTGCAAGGAGATCCAACCAGTCCATTCTAAAGGAGATCAGCCCTGAGTGTTCTTTGGAAGGAATGATGCTAAAGCTGAAAGTCCAGTACTTTGGCCACCTCATGTGAAGAGTTGACTCATTGGAAAAGACTCTGATGCTGGGAGGGATTGGGGACAGGAGGAGAAGGGGACGACAGAGGATGAGATGGCTGGATGGCATCACCGACTCGATGGACGTGAGTCTGAGTGAACTCTGGGTGTTGGTGATGGACAGGGAGGCCTGGCGTGCTGCAATTCATGGGTTCGTGAAGAGTCGGACACGACTGAGTGACTGAACTGAACTGAACTGAAGGAAAAAAAAAGCATTAGTCGCTCAGTCGTTTCTGACTCTTTGCAATCCCATGGACTGTAGCCTGCCAGGCTCCTCTGTTCAAGTAATTCTCCAAGAAAGAATACTAAAGTGGGTAACCATTCCCTTCTCCAAGGGATCTTTCTGACCCAGGGATCAAACTCAGGTCTCCTGCATTGCAGGCAGATTCTTTACCATCTGAGCTAACAGGGAAGCCCCTAAAATGAAAGTCGTGTCCAACTCTTTGCAACTCCATGGCCTGTAGCCCAGCAAGCTTCTCTGTCCATGGAATTCTCCAGGCAAGAATACTGGAGAAGGTAGCCATTTCCTTCTCCAGGGGATCTACCCCACCCAGGGATCAAACCCGGGTCTCCTACATTGCAGGCAGATTCTTTACCATCTGAGTTACCAGGGAATAGAGAATAAACACAAATATTGCTAACTCAAAAGAATAAATGAGTTATATGAAAATGCCTTAAAATTAGCAGAACTGGCCCTGACAAGACTAGGGCTGAAGCAGTGAGAGATTCATGCCCACAGTAAAGCTCAAGCCTGGAGCAGACAAGTCAAGGATGAGGTATGGAGGTCTGCCTGCAGCAGGCTGAAATGCTGAACTTAGTCCTGTTAGAGAAAAAACTCCAGCCAGAACACTGGGAACCAAGACAGCCACTGTTACTCTTCTAAAGTGGTCTAAAGGACCATGCAAATCATGAAGAGCAACTGGTAGGCAGAAGTCACAACGGTGGGGAAAGGAACTAAAGAAGGGAGAATGGAAACCAACAAACAGAAACTCAACTCTTGCAGACTCATCCAAGTTCTGGTGGGTTAACTCATAAGTCCGCACACGTCAAGAAATGTCTCTTTTGTACCGGCACTGTGCCAAGTCCTGACACACGGGATTTTGTTTTACATCCCAAATAAAGATACTAATTTATAATTTCAAAATTACAATTTTAAGCTTCAGGAGAACAAGGGATTCCCTAATGTACCCCTAGAGCCCAGGTCTTGACATAGGGTAGATTTATTGACTGCAGATGAATGTTCCAATGGGCAAACGTTTATAAAGACGCACTACGTAAAATTCCATCCTCTGTGGAACTTAAAGCTCGTTTAAAGTAACCTCAAAATAGCTGCATTTACTGTCAAAGCCAATAACAATGGATGCTAAATCATCATAAAGACAGGCTGATTTTCAACCAGAATACAATGCGGTTATTGACTCTCTCCTAGTACTTTACTACACCCACAGTACCTTGGTACATCCAGAGCTTCATATCAAAAGATAACATATTAGTAATGAGAAGGATGGAATTCCACTCTAAAACTATACAGGGAGCTTCTGAGCAGAATGACATGTTATTAATTGTGCTGGTCTGAAGAAACAAAATAATTACAAAAGGAGAGAAATAAAAGAACCAAAATAGGTATCCACAATTTTTTCTGGTATCTTTCTTTCAAGGAAAGAAAGGGTTTGTTTTGCAAATAGAAAGTCCAAAGAGGCCCCGGAATTGACATCAGGTACCTTGTGGCTCAGTGGCAAAGAATCTGCTTGCCAATGCCAGAGATACAGGAAATGCAGGTTCGATCCATGGGTTGGGAAGATCCCCTGGAGAAGGAAATGGCTACCCACTCCAATATCCCTTCCTGGGAAATCCCCTGGATAGAGGAGCCTGGCTGGCTACAGTCCATGGGGTCGCAAAGGGTCGGACATGACTGAGCAACTAAACAGCAACCACCTTGGCAATAACCTGAGTAAGGAATTCACCCCTGCCCACAAGCCCAATGACTGGCTCTCCAGCCAGAGGCACAGCCCCAGCCCTTGGCAATCGACCCACGCCACTGTGGCCATCAGTCACTTCCTTTTATTCAAAAAGGTCCATCTTTGGATGTTTACAATAAAAGTTATTCAAAGTAATTATTATTTCTGTAATTTATTGGCCCCTTTGACTTTTTCTTCTGCATAGATGTGTACAGAAGCCTTCATTTCCTCCCTTCCTCCCCCACCTGCTCTTAGCACCTCACCTCCTTGAGCCCAGCTGATACAGACCATCGCCACATTCTCAGCTTTACCTCAAAGGCAATTTCATGTGCTCTCTGTCCCTGTTCAGCACTCTGCTCCAGTTCTTCTCCCCATTTCAATAGGAAAAGCAGAACAGATATCCCTACAGAATGTTGTCATCACCTCATAAGGCCCGCAGCCTGAACATAAAATACTTCCGATTTCTCAGTTTTCTCTCAGCCTGAACGGATTACAAGTAGGGCATTTAACATCAAAAGCCAAGAGGGACCACACCATGGCTCTGAATGAGAAGCAGAAGCAAGAGTCATGAAGCAATTCCGAAACTTGGGAGTTTGGGGAGTCAGAAGTCTAAGTATCCTACAGAGAATGTGGGTCTGATCATCAGAATATTCCCAAATACAGAAAGCAGGAAGTTGGCCTGTGTTTAAAACATGACTTCACAGCATACAGATTTGGATAGCACAAAATGAAAAAAAAAAAAAAAAAATGGAGCTCAGATGGACTGTTCAATTGTCACCTGCCTCCAAAGGAGACCCAAAATATTGCTGTGGTGCTGGAGAAGACTCTTAAGAGTCCCTTGGACAGCAAGCAGATCAAACCAGTCAATCCTAAAGGAAATCAACCCTGAATATTCATTGGAAGGACTGATGATGAAGCTGAAGCTCCAATTCTTTGGCCACCTGATGCAAAAAGCTGACTCAAGGAAAAGACCCTGATGCTGGGAAAGATTGAGGGCAAGAGGAGAAGAGGATGACAGAGGATGAGGTGGTTGCATGGCATCACTGACTCAATGGACAGGAATTTGAGCAAACTCCGGGAGATGGTGAATGACAGGGAAGCCTGGCATGCTGCAGTACATGGGGTTGCAGAGTTAGACACAACTTAGCAACTGAACAACAACAAATCTTCCAATTCATAGATAATGTAGAGCTCAGTAGTAGGAGATGTGACTTTCTCCATTTCAGAGGATACTGGAATCTAGGATCTGGAAGGAGGCTTGCTACCCCCTCAGCACTTCCCTATTGATACAAACTGCTGCTGCTGCTGCTGCTGCTGCTGCTGCTGCTGCATCACTTCAGACGTGTCCGACTCTGTGCCAACCCAGAGACAGCAGCCCACCAGGCTCCCCCGTCCCTGGGATTCTCCAGGCAAGAACACTGGAGTGGGTTGCCATTTCCTTCTCCAATGCATGAAAGTGAAAAGTGAAAGTGAAGTCACTCAGTCGTGTCCGACTCTTAGCGACCCCATGGACTGCAGCCTACCAGGCTCCTCCATCCATGGGATTTTCCAGGTAAGAGTACTGGAGTGGGGTGCCATTGCCTTCTCCGATTGATACAAACTAGGGGACCCCAATACATTTTTTGCTTTAACGGAAGAACATCCTAAGAGCAAGTAAAATTTTGAAAAAGGTTACTTGTGAGCACTGTTGATTCTCACTCCTGTCCACCATGCTCAGCCATGACCTACCAGCTTCTCTTTGCAGGATATAGAAGAGGGTTCAACTTTCTCTACCACTCACTGTTCAATCAAGGGAGCAGACTCTCTTTGCCAACCATCTCTAAAGCAAAGAACAAGATTAATGATCCTTTGCTTTTATAAAGCACCCTGAGTTTCAAAAGCAGTTTAACATGCTTAATCTTTTCTGCTGGGATAATTGGCCCCTTCTATCTATTTTCTCTCCCCTGGTGATTGGCAATAATTCCAATTGCTTTGATCAGATGAAAAGTCATGGTGTTCAGCTCTAGTTGAGATCTATACCATTTCCTAGTCTGTTCGGTTGATTACTTCTCGGTTGCATTCCCCCATTATTATATTTAGAATCTATTCCTGCTTTAAGCAATGTGCTTTTAAATTTCTGCTAGAGAATTGCAGAACCCCCCAAATTCAAGACTAAGTCTATTTGCTGCCTTTGAGTGTGAAAAAAAAATAATATTAATTAACTGTGTGAGACCCATCTGTCCTCTTCACCCTGGTGAATGCCAAGAGTTCCACCCACCACCCCCCCAATTTGGTGAAAGTCACGATTCTTCTCTGAGTCTCTTTTTTCTTATGAGAAGAATAAATTGGGGAAGAGGGGCAACAAATCAAGAAATATAATCCTCCTAGGCAGACTTTCCATCTTTCATTAGACCAGACCTCACAAACCAAAATGCCTACAGAGGCCAGATAGATCAGTGCAAGCGAGCAGGGCTAGCATGAAATACTGAGAGTGGGGGGGATTGTGGCAAACTGGTAAGTGCAAGCACAGCCCTCACAACATGCCCATCTGTTCAGTTCTAGCCAGTTGTTAAATAGAAATGCAGGTCTGGAGTACTCAGATCGTTAGATTTTTCACAAGGCTCCCAAAGTCAGAACATTTTAATGTGAAATTTCCCAATTTGTAAACATTGACAACTAATTAAAAACATTTCAAAACAATGTGAAGGCCAAAGAAAACATGTCCATGGACCAAATGTAGCCTGTGAGCCTTGGTGTGCAACCTGCATGATAGGCTGAAGAACTATTTAAATTCACTAAGACAGTTGGGGTACATAAAGGAGGAAAGAGAAATGGCATAGCCTCCTGGCTTCAGATGGAGGTTTAACAACCTGCGGGGAGGAAAGGTAGGTCCCCAGGGAAACCCTGGGCAAGCAGCCAGCACTGGTGGGCTCAGGCCTTTTGGACTGACGATCGTTTCACTTTGTCCAAGAAATAATCTCCTTAGAATAACTTAGGAGATAGAATTGGAAGCCTTATTTAAAGAGCCTATGAGTGTGAATAGATAAATAATAAGTGCATGTGCTTATTCTACAGTAAAAGGGTGCAAAAGCAAATGGGGCTGAGATTTCAGGTCCCAGTTTTACCAGGAAAGAAACAAAAATGGTGGGAAATTGATGAGGGACATGCTGAGGGATAGTGATGTGAGATGAGGGCGAAAGCACAGTTTGCAGCATAGACCCTGGGGGGGAGAGCAGATCCCACGGTAGACAGTATCAGAGCCCACGTCCCCCAACTCCCCGCCTCCCCTCATCACTACTCGGGTTCAACCAGACAGAACTGATCAAATGAACACAAGTCCCGAGAGTGCCTGTCTCTCTCTGAATCTGCATCCATTCTGTGAACAACTGTCCACAGCAGGACCCTGGAAATACTCTTGAGGAGCATTGTAATGGATCCCTAGGACACCAAAGGGTAAGGTCTAGTGCACAGAGCTGAAAAATAATATTTGCTAATTTACAACTATTAATTAAAAGCCCCGTCACCAAGACAAAGCACTCTAGCATGACTTTCACATTTCCCCCCAAGGTCATTTCCAGCTTCTCCAGCAAGGGAATTGGAGGAGAACGCAGAGTAAGAACACGGTGCTTAAGCAAGTAGGCTGGGGAGCAGACAACGTCTTCAGGCTTCAGATTTGCACAAACAATCCTGCCTCCTCAGAGCTGAGACAATGCCCTGCATTCACAGAGATCTCAGGAGCTCCAATGCTCTGCCGTGGAGCAGGAAAAAAACTAGACTTGAATTGAGAATAAATTGGTATTCACTAAATGGCACTCCTGAATTTACTGCAGCCTTCACCTTTGGAGGGAATTGCCAAGGTGCTCATAAAAGGAGAAATGATGAATATTCAGGATGTCTTTTGAATCCATTAGGCAACCGAGGATGAGGTCTCCATATGTAGAACTTCTGGTTCTTTCCTCAGGCTGTTAAGGAGACTGCCAAAATGGCCGTCTGCAGGAAAAAATGGACCCCAGGCCTGCCAGTGGGGAGAAAGTCTGAATGCCAAAGGTCAAGTCCATGGAAATAAACCAGGTTTAGGAGTTTTTACAAAGGAAGAGATCTATAAATTTTGGCTTTCTGGACACAGTGAATGAGAGTGTGTCTGTCTGTTTGTAGGAACATTGATGAAAATGTAGTAGCAGGCTATTCATCGTACTGTCAGCCTTTGTTGCACAGGATCAGATGTTCTGCAGATCTAATTGTGTCCATCCCACACAGGAAAATCCCAGACAATCTATATCGGGGCCTCCTGTAGTTTTGTCAGCTGGGCTTACCAGAAGCAGAATTGTTTGTGCATCCCTGAAGACTGCGAACTCTTTGCTCCATAGTCTGCTTGCTTAAGTCCTGAGTATTTGCTCTCATAGCTTACACAAAGAGGAACTGTGAGTTTTTTGTGCTAAAAAGAATTATAGGAAATAATTCAGCGAAGACCATCAACTCCCAGGAATACTGAATATAGGTCAATCAATCCTTAAGGAAAGGGAATTTTTGAAAAAGGAATGATACAAGTCACTTATCAGTTCCCTCCCCTTTAAAATAAAGGCATAAAGTCAGATCCCAAGCAACAAACATTCAGGAAAGCCATCTGTGCACCAAGCCATGGGATGGAAATAGACACCCTTCTTTTCTTCCAGGCACTCATGCTTTAGCAAAGAAGACATACGAGTACACGTACTTGTATACCACGGAAATATGCACAGAAGCAAACCTTTAATTGCATGTCAAAACATCTATGAAAGGTGCTATGTCAACTCAGACAAGTGATTCATTTTGGTAGGGGTGGTGGGAGGAGAATCAGATGGAATACAACACAGGCTAGGAGACATTTGAACTGGGTCTTGAAGAAGAAGTTCAGCAGGAGGAGAAAACTTACCAAAGGTAGAGTCTCAGATGACGGGCCCTACCAGGGTCAAAGCTAGTGGGTAAAGAAGCACAGGGAGGAGTAGGTGACCAGGTGGAAAAAGCATCTAATTATTTTGTAGGAAACACAACTACCCCTCCGGGAGATCATGTGCGTGTCCCTGTGTTCTAAATCAGGAATCAGAAAATAGAGTCGTGTATTGAAAATTCCCTTCCAGAAATAACATTCCATGAGTTTTAGAATTTTAAGTGACAGGAGAAAGTTGAACAATTCAAGAAAAGCCTTGAACCTAGTGGTCTCTATTTTTTGCTAGTTTATGATGATAAGTGAAAATGGTGGTAGTCGGCAGGATTACCAACTGGGCCCCAGGTTTGCTGTTTATCGCGATCGATCTTACATAACCTTCCAGTCAGGCAAACCAGTGCCCATCCTTGAGGAACTGGGGTGTGGCCAGGTCCAAGAATGCTCCGATGTCCTGGACACAGGTTCTTCTGTTGTAGTGTTCTTAATTCTCACATAAGGGAAAATTGTCTAGTGTTCTCTATTTCCTTCACTGATTCTTCTTCTCATGTATCATGGACAAGTCTGGGGATAGATTTACTTTTTTTAGAAAGGAGAAAATGCCTTTATATGAGAATCTACCTAAGTTCATTTTACTTGTACAATAGCCAAATATGAATAGGATAGGTGAGAAAACTAGGGCCTAGGGGGGGTGAAATGATTATTCCAGTTACCAGAGCCAGTCAAGGCAGACCCAACACCCACCTGGTCTAATTCTCTTTCTGCCCCCAAACCCACTCAAACTTACCACCCTTCAAAGCATGAACTAAATTAATATAAATATTTTCTAAAGAGACATGAGTAGCAATATCTAGTTTGTGTTAGGATGAGGAATTCTAATTTATGAAGAATTATAACACAAACAGACATATGAATATTGCATTATAAATGTTAAACTGTTTATTATATATTACTATTTAGTATATATAGAGCCCATCATAATATGGCACATTATCAAGTAGATGAGATATAACTATAACTTAAAAGGTGTTTGTGGCACATTGAAAGTTTAACATAGCATACTAAAAGCACAATTCCTGAAAAAAGAAAGTGAGTAAATAGGACTATCAAAATTAGAAACATTTGCTGTGCAAATGACACTGTTAAGGAAATGAAAAAACAAACCACAGAGCTGAAAACATATTTTCAGAACACAAATCAGAGAAAAAAAAAAGCTTGTATCCTGAATACTTTTTAAAGGAACTTAAAACTTAACAATAAGAAAATAAATAACCCAATTATCATTAGGGAAATGCAGATTAAAAACACAATGAGATACCATCACAAACATAAAAGAATGGCACACATTAACACACACAGAAAATGAAACTCACAATTCCATATGCTGGAAGTGAACGGATAAAGTAAACTGTGGTATATCCATACAATTCGATACTACTCAACAACTAAAAGAAAAAAAATTTAATTCATATAATACCATGAATAATTTTAAATACATTTTTAGTGAGGAAGACAATTCCCAAATGCTATGTATTATATGATTCTACTTATGGCATTTTGGAAATGTCAAAACTATAAGGATGGGAAAGAGATCAGTGATTATCAGACAGGGGAGTGATGACTACAAAGGAGCCATACAGCAGAATTTTAGGATACTGGAACTGTTCTTTGTGGTACTTTGGAGGTGAGTAAATGACTCTGAATTTGTCAAATCCCATAAAATGTTACAACACAAAGATAAATTTCACCATGTGAAAGTTTTCTAAAAATCTACCAGAGTATTCAGGAAAACTCAGGCATAATTCAGGCAGATTATGAAAAATAAATTTAACTATATTACAAATATATGACAAGCTTTCCTTAAAAGACTAGAGAAAAAGGGAACCTAACTGAGAAACTTTGGAAAACAGTTTTTCTACCCCATATTGTAAGGCTAAAGGCAAAAAGGAACTGTATTTTAGCACTCTACTCTAGCTATTTCTCATGGGGGAGGGGGATGCACAGATAAACAATTTTGAAACTGCTTTACATGTATTCTCGGGTTGAACAACTAAGCAAATACATGATAACCAATGAGATTCAGATCACTCACTGTCAAGGGAAGAAACTACAAATAACAAAAGGAAGTCCAGAATAGATCCTGTGGTACTGACTGGATTAGAATCAGAGTTGTCAATACGCATACATGCTTAAACGGTGGTGCAGTGGCAAAGAATCTCTGAGCAATACAGGAGACACCAGGGGATCTTCCAGGGTCAGGAAGATTCCCTGGAGTAAGAAATCGCAACCCACTCCAGTATTCTTGCTGGAAAATTCCATGGACAAAGGAGATTAGAGGGCTATAGTTCATGGGTCAAAAGGAGGTGGACATGACTGAGCAACTAACATAAATAAATATAGACTTGTGATTCATGAGTGAGTATATATATATATACATATATTTCCAAACTCTCTCTGTTCAGAGGTACTAGAATCAGTGACACCCTAAGAACAATAAACACCCCTACTGCCCAGATTTTGATTTCTAAATACCATTACCCACCACAAGAACCAGGAATCCTTAGAGAAATGGCTGACTCTTAAGCTGGGTAGAGAAAATGTGAACCCAAAGTGTCTTGAAGTTCCAAAAAAAGCAAAGAAGTGCTTAAAAAAATATATGAAAACAAAAGGATGAGGGCATATCAAAAAGACATCTCAAAGAGCTCCCAATAAACAAACCTCAAACAATTAGAGCAACAAGATAACGATTGTGTTGGATTACAAGCTAAAAATAAAATAAATATCCATAAATCCATACTTGATAGACATAAATGCTTAAGTAAATAAATGAAAGAAAATAAGGACCAATCTTCCTGACAGGTGAGGCCCAATTAGTAAGGCAGAATGAATGAGAAAAATAGAAAATCATCACTAAAACATAGCAATAATTATGATAGGTAAGATCCACTGATGCATGTTAAAAATTAGTGAGAGAATAGTGCAGAACTTCAGAGTACCTTTGAAAAATATTTATTAATTACTGTGGTGGTTTTAACATACATCAAAATCTTTGATACTCCTCCTTCCACGAAAGAGCTTAATTGCCCTCCCCTTGAATCCAATGGGCTGAAAATATCGACTCACTTCTAACAAATAGAGTATGAAAAGGGAAAACTTGCAAATTTGCAGGGGAGAAACTTGGCAGACACAACCTTGACCAACTAATTGAGGCTAATACAACCAGCAAAACAAAAAGAAAACAAGTCATGCTGATATTGTGCACCTGGTATGGTGCTTCTGGTGTATTCTCCCCAGTCATCTATAATCTCAGTCTAATCATAAGAAACATCAGATAAATGCAAGTTTAGGGGCCGTCTACCAAACACTTGACCCAAAATATCAATGTCATTAGAGACAAGGAAAGAACAAGAAGCTATCATAGATTCAAAGAGACAAAGGAGTTATGACAACTAAATGCAACATCGTAGCCTGGACTAGATCCTGGAACAGAAAATCATTGTTAGACAAATTGGAGAAATTGAATAAAGTCTATAATTTAGCTACTGTTACTGTACTGATGCTAACTTCTTAATTTTGATAAAAGTACCGTCATTATGTAAGATGTTAACATTGGGGAAGCTGTATGAAGGTCATAGAAAACTCTCAATACTATCTTTCCACTTTCTTTCGTTTTTTGAGGCTCTCTGCTGTGATGAGCCAGGGCTTCACCAGGCTCGCGGTCCAGGCAGGAGGCGGGTGCCAAGACAGGAGCACGGGCGCGAACGGTTTTCTTACATCCAGTATAGTATCATTCACCTGTGTATGATTGCTAATTTCCTCTCCTAAGGCCAGGGTCCTTAGAGATTTCCCACCACACCATATAGAAATGTGAAACAAAAAAGAGAACAGGGGAAATGCCTTGGAGAAGGAGGAGAAGAGAAAAACAAAGATATCCCAGCCTGGCTTTGCCATTGTTACACTCCATCATTCTGCTTCCCTCTCCCATCACCATATTTGCCAAGGCACAGGTTAAGCTGCCATAACAAAAGCACTCACAAAAACAAAGGTTAAATAAGATTGGAGTTATTTTTTTTTCTCATTTTGCAATAAATTTCTTTTTGTTTTGTTTTGTCCATGCTGTGTGGCATGTGGGACTTTCGTTCCCGCACCAAGATTAAACCCATGCTCCCTGCAGCAGAAGCACAGTCTTAACTACTGGACCAATGGAGAAGTCCCCTCCTTTTGCAGTTTCCAAGTACAGAGTCCAGTGCTTACAGTGTGACTCTGCTGTCCTCCATGAGACTTCAGTCTCTGGATTGAAGTTAACTGCTCCAGCCCCCACCATCTTCCAACCACCGGGAAAGAGAAGAAAAGGCAGGAAAACTCAGGTCCCTCCCCTGGCATGTTTTATTCTATCCACATCCCACTGGCCAAAAGTAGTTCACGTGGCCTGACCAAAGTTGCAAGAAAGCCTGGAGATATAGTTTCAAACAAATGCCTGCCATCAAGCAGCAGTTCTACTAGTAAAGAACAGAAGGATTTTTAAAAAGAGGGGACTTCTTTGGTGGCCCAGTGGTAAGGAATGTGCCTTGCAATGCAAGGAATGCAGATCCCTGGTCAGGGAACAGATCCCACATGCTGTGGGGCAACTAAGCCGAAGTACTGCAACTAGACAAACCTGTGAGCTGCAGCAAAGAGCCCCTGCACCTCAATGAAGACCCAGCATAAACAAAAAAAATGAAAGAAAGGATTGGTTTGGGTGGACAAGGAGCAGCCACTGTCCCTCATTCAGATGCCTTTCACCAAATTGTGCCATGCACTGCTGGGGGATTGCTGCTGAGTTGCTTCATTCGTGTCCGACTCTGTGTGACCCCATAGACGGCAGCCCACGAGGCTCCCCCATCCCTGGGATTCTCCAGGCAAGAACACTGGAGTGGGTTGCCATTTCCTTCTCCAATGCATGAAAGTGAAAAGTGAAAGGGAAGTCGCTCAGTCATGTCCGACTCTTAGCGACCTCATGGACTGCAGCCTACCAGACTCCTCCATCCATGGGATTTTCCAGGCAAGAGTACTGGAGTGGGGTGCCATTGCCTGGGGGATTTTCAGTCCCTTAAAAGGAATGACAAAAACACAATCTTAAATCTGACAGAAGACAAATCAAATTTTATAGAAGACAATATATGATGACATCATGGGGTATGGGTTGGATATATGATGACAATATATAATGACATCATGACATGGGTTGGATTCACCTGGGGAGAATACGTGAACAACCAAAGGCAGCATCCAAGTGTGACAACGTTTGGGAAAAAAGTCTCCATTCTCCATTCCTTTCACTCCAACCCTTTGCACTCTGACTGTGCATCTCCTCCCACGGAGAGAAAGAATCTATTTCCACACTCTTTGAATTTGGACTGCCTTCATGGCTTGCTTCATTCAATAAAATGCAGCGGAAGTGACACTTCAGCAGAAGTACAAGTTCCAAGTCTAGGTTCTAGAAAGCCTTGCACACCCTGCTGGTTCTCTTGGAAGGCTGCCACCACCTGCTAAAGGATACAGGAGCAAAGAAAAGTCATGCCAACCTGGGCCACCCTGCCCCAGCCAGCTCCCAGTTAACCCACTGCTGACTGCAGGTAGATGGGGAGTCTAGCCAAGATCAGCAGAGCCTGACCCAGATCAGCAGAGCTGCTCAGCTGACCCACAGACTCGTGAGCTAAATGATTACCATTTAATGCCACGAAATTTGGGAGTGACTTGTTATATTGTAATAGCCATCTGATAAAACTGGTAGAGCTCAGTTCTCTCCGGACAGGCTGTGCTTAGTCACTCAGTCATGTCCGACTCTTTGCGACCCCATGGACTGTAGCCTGCCAGCCTCCTCTGTCCATGGAATTATCCAGGCAGGAATACTGGGGTGGGTTGACATTTCCTTCTCCACTGGATAGGCTACTGGAAAGGAATCAGAGAGATTGCGAAACCGGAGAAACTGGAGTTGGAAAGCTGTGAGGAGAACCAGGAGAAAGGCAGAGACCAAAGCAGATGTTTCAGGATGAAGGAAGTGGTTCTCAAGCCAATGGTCTTCTGTTACCATTCCTGGTACCTGCCAGTTTACCACCTATTCCAACTACTAGACTCAATTTGCTCCAATCGTCTTCTTCCCAGGCCAGAGGATCATCAGTACATGCCTGCCATCTCCTGCTCAGCCTTATGCAGCAGGTATTCACATACAGCTCCTTATTGTCCTAATAGGCAATTGGTTCTTTCTAATGATTCTCTCAATAAATGGAATAATATTACAATGACAATTGGAAAGAAAGAGGAAAATGCATAAGAGGACATGGCATGGAGACAAGCACATCCTAGGCTATGTATATGTGGCAACTGCTTTTCTCATCCAGTTCTCTTATTTTGAAATCTTCTGGGAAGGGACTCAGTATTATTAGGCATTAATACAAATTGTTTGCCGGTTAGTCACCAAGTTGTGTCCGAATCTTTTGTGACCCCCATAGACTATAGCCCACCAGGCTCCTCTATCCGTGGGAATCTCCAGGCAAGAATACTGGAGTGGGTTGCCATTTCCTTCTCCAGGGGATCTTCCAAACCCAGAGACTGAATCCACGTCTCCTGCATTGGCAGGCAGATTCTTTACCACTGAGCCTCTAGAGAAGTCCATTAATAAAATACAGAGTCTTTTACTCATCTAGCCACATGGGAGCCATGTAGGTCTGACAATCAGCAATGAAGACTGTTTTCCTCTGGGACAGAGGGAAGGAGGAGGAGGAAGGGGTTCCAAGTGAGGATGGAAGTGGGGTTGTATTTTAAACACCTACCAGTGAGCCACTGTGCTTTTACACTCAAGGCCCACTAGCACTCAGTTATTTCATGAGCTGCACAATAACATTTAAATCTCATCTTTCTAGTCTCTAACTGGCTAAACAGCTGTGAAACCAGATTACACAATGATGAGAGAAGAATTCACATATGTATAAGCAATATCACAAAAGGCCGCTGTTGTTACCAAACATTCCCTTACCAAATTGGTAAACCTTTCATGCACTTGCTATTCCACAGGTTGGAAAGATTCCCTGGAGGAGGGCATGGCAATCCACTCCAGTATTCTTTCCTGGAGAATCCCATGGACCGAGGAGCCTGGCAGGCTACAGTCCATGGGGTCGCAAAGATACAGACATGACTGAAGTGACTTGGCACACAGCTCATTAGGATGTGACAAGATGCAAAGAAAATACAGATGCGCTGTAGGTGTGGATTGAACATCCTTACGCCTGAGTCTCTGTACCAAGACCCGTGTTGGCTGATCACACTCCTGCTCATCCCATTGTGAATGCAGCTGCACTTCCCCCTTGCTGCCCCCGTCCCTGGCAACCCATCTGAGGACAGTCACTCCTGGAAGCCACCTGGAAAGTTTTACCCCATAATATGAATTTCCCCTCTATTCATGCTGTTGGGGATGCAATGAGCCCAAGAACATACTGAAAGCCAAGGTTCTAGAGCTGGAGCCACCCACAGTTTCTCTGGGGAGCTGGTCTCTCTCTTTCAGTCTCCAAGGGATGATCCACTGTCTCCACCCACTGCCAGACTGCCCCACATAACTGCTATATTATCATTCTTGCCAGATACTGATGGGCTCTGCAGAACTGGCTGAATGATTTCTCTCTCTCTCACTCACTCTTTCTCACTCCCTGTGTGTCTCATTCTCAGATAGATAGAAGGATGCATAAATAGATAAATGGAAGATGATGCATAGATAGATAGATAGATGCATGCATGTTTAGTCACTAAGTCGTGTCCGGCTCTTTGAAACCCCATGGACTGTACCCCACCAGGCTCCTCTGTCCATGGGATTTCCCAGGCAAGAATGCTGGAGTGGATTGCCATGTCCTTCTCCAGCGGATCTTCCTTCCCCTTCTCCAGTCCCCTTCTCCAGGGGACTCAGGTTTTGAACTAGAGTCTCCTGCATTGGCAGGCAGATTCTTTACCACTGAGCCAAGTGAGAAGCCCAAGATAGATGGATAGACTTAGATACCTGCATCCACATCACATTTTGGCTGAAAAAAAAAAAAAAATGTATGCTGCCTTCTCCTTGTCTTCAGGATGGAACCCACACTGCCTACCCGGCTTCCAGGCCCTCTGCCCTCTGTCTCACTTGCTGGTTTCTGCCCCCAATCCCTGTGTTGAGCCGACATGACCTTCATTCTGTCAATGGAAGCATCTTCCAGGTGGAAACACCATCAACTTCCCCAGCCAAAACCCAGCCAAAGTGATAATGGTTCTCCTCCCATGGATACAAGCCTTACAGACATTCTGCTGCCCATCCAGAAACATGTTGCTTCCCTGGTCACTGACCAAAGGCAACTTCACAATTTGTCCACTTATTTATTCACTTATTCAAGATGCATTCATCAGGCCCCAGTAGAGCTTGAGCCGGGCCCTGGGCTAGGAGCAGGGGGCTCTCATGTTCTCAAAACCATGTATATTTCATGCCTTAAGCCAGCACAACAATATCACAGGATGAGTATCATTGTTTCATCCAGTGGGAATGACAGTGACACAGCAATGGGGGCCTAATTAGCCCCTCAAAGCCACCAGAGATGAGATCGAACTCTCATAACACATGGCTTCTTCCTCCTTATCCTGTGCAAGACTGTATTCTTGCCCAGCAGTTTTACAAACTAAACACTAATTGATGTGAGAAGAGAGGCTGGGAGAACTGTTTCTCAGAACTTGGCAAGTCAGGGCTGGTTAGGTTATTGTCAGAAGTGGGGCAAGGTTACCTGCCTGCTGAGAGCATCAGAGACCATCAGCACCTGGGTGGCTTGAAGATACAAACAGGAGGGTCACAGCAGCCTCTATAAGAGAATTCTCCAGAGTGAAGCCAGGTGAGGAAGACAGATGACAGCTTATGGCAGGTGCATCAGAAATTTCCAAGTGTTTCATTTAATTTCTGTTTAATGATACACTGCAGTGCTCAGTGGGAAACCAGGTAAAGCCAAACTGCATATTGCTTTTTGCTGGCTAGCACTTAGATCCTGAAGATAAGCATCTTGGCTCTAAAATATGCAGGAACAACTGGCTCATGACCACACATCTGCAGGACCCGTGTTTGGGCGTTGATGTAGGGAGGAAGTCAGTAGGAGAGAAGATGGAAGCTCCAGTGAGAGGTTTTGCCAAACTCCAAACACACAAATGATCAAGCCAGAATTTTGCCCCTTCAAATTACCACCGGCCACCATCAACCCTACATCCCCCACGCTTTTGCTGAACTAGTTACGGTTTCAAGGGGGCCCTTGATTTAAATCTTCACTTAATTTCACACATTAAAATATAGGGGAGGAGAATACTACTCAGACATAAAAAAAAAAAAATTTTGCCATTTGGGCAAAATTGGCTGGATGGACGTGGATGGGTGTGGAGGGTGCTACTGTAAGTGAAATAAGTCAGACAGAGAAAGGCAAATAGCGTATGGTCTCACTTACATGAGTAGTCTTAAAAATACAAGTGAATATAAAAAAAATATCAGGCTCATAGATATAGAGAACAAACTAGCAATTACTGGGGGGAGATAGGGGTGAGAGAGAGAGGGAGGTGCAAACTGCTGGGTGTAAGACAGGCTCAAGGATGCACAACATGGGGCATATAGCCAATATTTTATAATAACTATAAGTGGAAAGTTACCCTTCAAAATTGTATAAAAATTAAAAATAAATTTTTAAATGTTGGGGAGAGGATCCTTAATAAAGAGCAATAAGGGAAGTTGCTACTGCTTCAAAGTTTGCAAACCTCACATATATTTTATCCCATCTAATAGTCCTGTGAGCTAGGTCTTAGCTTCCCCCACTTTCCAGGTGGAAAAAAAAAAAAACTGAGGCTTAAGTATGCACTGACTTGCTAGGGTTTTTCACTAGGAAGTAACAGTAAGCGAGTTTCAAACACAGGGATTCCCCACAAAGCAGTCTGCTTGAGCATCTAGTCCAGCCTCCACCCATGCAGTGATCCTGTGGGTATTATTTCAGAGGTTCTTATTCACACTACTCCCCCAGAACCTATACTTGCTCCTAGCCAACCCCATTCATTCATCCATTCATTCATTTTTGTTTGTGCTGGGTCTTCACTGGTGCACAGGCTTTCTCTAGTTGGGGTGAGTTTCAGTGTGCAGGCTTCTCACTGCGGTTGCTTTTCTTGTTGCAGAGCAGAGGCTCTAGGGCACATGGGCTTCAGTAGTTGTGACACTTGGGCTCCGTGTGCTTGGGCTTAGCGGTTGTGGCACACGATCTTAGTTGACCCTCGGCTTGTGGCATCTATCTTCCTGGAGCAAAGAATCAGCCTGTGTCCCCCGCGTTGGCAGGTGGATTCTGAACCACCAGACCACCAGGGAAGTCCCTCACTCTCATTTAGAAAAATAAAGCTTGCCTTCTAGGAAAACAAAAAAAGCCACCCTCTACAATTCAAAGGGAACATTTCCCAATTCTGTTCCCTAAAGTTCATTCTAATGTTTCTTCTACTTTTTGGTTTATTTTAAAGGGAAACAGCTATAGATACCACACACCCACTTCCAACAGACAGAAAACAAATAGCTGAAGGAAAACTTCTGAGGTATTTCCCAGCTGAACAAAATCAAAAATGGATGAGGACTCAAAGGCGTTAGCCGGCCTGACATTTTCAGGGTTTTAGCAAAATTATTCATGAGAGTTTCCTCTCAAACTCCAACCTAATTTTCACCAAATTCCCTGAAGTTCCTCATTTAGTTCACTGAAATTTCTTCTACATCTTCTCCTCAGCCCCACCTCATCTTTCCTCAGTTATCACACGCTTGCTCACAATAGTTTGGCTTATTGTTTGTTGGTTTTATGGTCTAATCTAAAATATGAGTGTGTCGAGGCTGTTTTCCACTCAGGCACAAATGGATCATATCACGGCCAGGACAAGTAGGCATCCAATTATATTATTCACTTTTTTTTTTTCTTGAGGCATGTTTATAATTACTATGTCTCTTTCAAGTCATAACGCTGCCCTTCCTGGCTTGTGTGACCTTGAAAAGGCCTCTTGTCTTCTCTGTATATTCCAGTGAAGGGAACATCATAATAAATACCTAACAGATTTTTGAGGAGGGAAGATGGAATAACATAGGGAAAAGTCTTTTGAAAACATTAAGAGCCATAAAACTTTTATTGTTTGATTTTTGTTTTGTTTTTTTAATTTATTTTTGGCTGCTCTGGATCTCTGTTGTGGCCCTTGGGCTTTCTCTAGTTGCAGTGAGCCGGGGCTCCTCTCCAGTTGCCCTGCATGGGCTTCTCATTGCGGTGGCTTCTCTTGTTGCGAAAGCATGGGCTCTACGTACGAAGGCTTCAGTAGTTGCGGCACAGGCTTAGTTGCCCCGAAGCATGTGAGATCTTCCCAATCGGGCATCAAGCCCGTGTACCCTGCATTGGCAGGTGGATTCTTAACCACTGGACCACCAGGGAAGACCCTATAAAACTTTTTTTAAGCCTCATTGTTTTATTGGTGTCTATTTCCCCGTCAGTAAGATGATGCTGTTGAATAGTACTTGCCTCAAAGAATGATGGTGAGGATTAAACGACATAGTACATAGTAAGTGTGAAAAACTGTGAGCCAGCAGCAGCCACCACAGGGTTCCCAAGTCCTAAATGACAGGTAAGGCTGTCTCTATTTTGTAGCTGAGAAAACTGAGGTTTGGAAGGTCAGGGAGATTCAGACTGCTTTTGAAGCTTTAACCTTTCACTCCTTGTAGGAACATGTTTATATCCATATGACTGGTTTGGAGCAGAAAACCAGTGGTTGATAGGTACCTTTAGTAGGTTTTTGTATTTTGAAAGAAAATAGAAATTCTTTTTCTATTTCTAAAATTCTACTTCTATTTTGAAAAATGGTAAACAGCAGGCCCCCAGGTCCTCTGACCAGATGGCTAAGAATCCATATAAAAATTCACTAGCACAGAGAACTTTGCTCAATGTTATGTGGCAGCCTGGATGGGAGGGGAGTTTGGGGGAGAACAGATACATGTACATGTAG
Source organism: Bos grunniens (assembly GCF_055505025.1). Lineage (NCBI taxonomy): Eukaryota > Metazoa > Chordata > Mammalia > Artiodactyla > Bovidae > Bos > Bos grunniens. The sequence goes on from NC_141180.1 coordinate 56,611,836, forward strand.
GGACCGAGTCCCTTTGCTGTACACCCGAAACCATCATAACATTGTCAATCGGCTGTACTCCAATACAAAATAAGTTTTGAAAAAACATTCACCAGTCCAGCTGGGTTGTTTTCTCATTGGCAGCCGCAAATTGAGCACATATTTGTGAGAAATGAAAAATTAAATAGAATGAGGAGACTAGAAGGGAGAGGATCATTGCTTCTGCTTTTAATGCTCGATTATAAACAGTTAAAGAAATAAAGGGAAAAACAGTGAGAAGTTTAGTGAGAAAACACAGTTTCAGACTTTCAGTACAAAGATACCAAATGAGTCACTTTCAAAGCTTTGGAAAGCTTCCACTTATTTCATAGCTTAGATTCCCAGGAGACCTGGTGGTCCTAGCCCTCTAGTGATGGTGGGAGAGGGATAGGAAAGTCCTGAAGACTCCACCTCATTCTGTGGACACGACCTTACAGCAGGTGGTGGAACTTCTTCTGGGAAGAAGAACAAAGCGCCCCCAAGAAAGCCTCTTACCGACCAGCTTTAGTTTGTCTGAAAAGAAGAAAGGGAAAAAATAATTCAAGTCTTCAGCCAAGAACACCAGTTGGGCACACAATAATTCTAAGTCACGTCAGAGGAGATTTAAATAGCATACATCAGCCGAAAAGAATGGGGGAACCTCCAGTACGCTGACTTCATTGATACCCCATTTATCAGCAATTACCGACTCCATTAAAGGCCGAGTTTACAGCAGAAAGAGAAGCAGAGCCTAAAATATGTCCCAGCAGATGGACGGAGAGTGTCGGCAATGCCGTATTTCAAAGGCATCTGCAATGTTGTTATCATTGAACGTGGAGTCAGAGAGGCAGCAGAAAAAAACAGCGGCCCGAGAGCCAGCAAATGATTTACTTGACCCTGGATGGGTAGAACTGACAGCAAAAACCTCATTAATTCCTCAGGTCACTCTGGAAGACATTAATTTGGTTTGGACTCACGACGAGAGGAGATTTTCCAGACATACACCAGGAATTATGAAATCTCCATGGCCGGAGAAAGTATGTCCAAATCGCTTTTTGCATAAATCAAGCTGACTTTCTGCAAAAGGATAATACGCTTAATCAAGGGAGTTATGGAACTTCTTGTGCTTATTAGACAGAATATATAACAGTATTTTATTTGGTTATCAGTTCTGCGAGAAAGAATTTTTTTTCTTCTTCTTTAAACTAAAGTCTTCTGCCAGCGTGGAAGAGATCCTTCATAAGAGCTAAAAGAAACTGGACATGTAAATAATTTGTGCACATCAGGATACTTTTGCTTTGCTTTTTCTTTCTGCTTTCAAGTAGGCACCTGTATTCTGTGAGCACCTCCTCCTAGGAATCCCAGCCAGTTTGCCAGCTCAGCTCCCTCCTCTCCGTCCTTCCCTTTTATCTAGAGCTTTCTCAATCCTGGACACATCCCTGTAAATAATGATCACCAGTGGCTTTATTCTGTACATTTTGGTGGACAAGGTCAAAATTAAGAAGTCTGGGATTGAGGTGACTTGAGTTGAAATTACTAAATGTCTAATCCTCACCAGCAAAACCTCTCTGTTCTTTCGCTAAATCTTTGCAAGTCTACACACAAACACGTATCAGGAGAGCTAAAGTTCTCTGGTCCCCAAAAGGAGTCCCTTCTAATACCATGCCATTTAGTGACTTTTAAGCTCTACGACGTTCCCAGAAACCTTGCTTCTTTGTCTTGGTGTTAACCGAGAAAGAAAAAGGTGTGGAATATTTTTCAGGGAGGGGGAAAAAAAAGGTTGATTAAATCCACAATGACCCTGTGGTTGGGTTATTTACATCAATGAATCACTTCATTTGAGGGACACTGACAGACAGATCAAGTTATTCGAAATGATCAGGAGAGAGATTGAAATGCTGCTGGACAGTGAGTTTATCCCCGAGGGTCTGATGCATAAGCCTCAAGGCCCCTTTCCTGATGATATCTCCCCTTGTAAAAGTTGCATCCATCATGTTTAAAGCAAGGTTATCTCTGGCTGAAGAGAACATGCATTAGTACGTTTTACTCATTCAACACGGAACACTCCCTATCAACAGCCGTCTGCTTAAGGGGGACGGGGAGAACAAGAATTAATCACAGGAAGAGACAACTTAAGGGAGTTGGGCTATAAAATGGAATTCATTAGTAAGTCATAAAGTATTACAGCTTCAACTAGCCTTTCCCTTGGACTCGGCTTCCTCTGCCCTGGGACTGCACCAACTCGCTCACCTGACAGCCTAAAGCTGTCCTCACCCCTTTGACCCTCCCATTCCTCTTCCCACTGGAGGCAGAGAGAGCAGAGAGCTTGCCAGTGGTGGGCAGGACCATAAGGTCTCCTGCACACAAACTCCTGCACAAACATTGGGTTGGAGCCTAGAAAAGTTCAATTTGGACAGTAATCTTTATATTCAAGGTTCTTTTCTCATCCTGCCTCTCAGCTTAGAACTGCATAAGCAATTCTTATAAATGTCTGAGACAGAAAAACGTCCTGGTTATAAAGACAGGTTCTGGATCTCACAGACCTGGGCTCACCAGTTCTGACTCTTCTTAGCCAAGTGACCTTGAACAAGTTACTTAACATCTCGGAGCCTAAGTTTCCTGGAGACAAAAATGGAGATAATAATAGTACCCAGCAGAGGGGGAGAGTGAGATAGGAGACAAAGGAACTCTCACTGCAATTCCCTGATCCTGGCATAAGCAAGGCACCCCTGAATAGATGATGCCTATTGTAAAAATATTTTCTTGCTTGTTAATGTTCAATAGTTAAAAATAATAATAATAACAATTTTCCTGTCTCTGTTCAGTTACTTCAATTTGATTAAAAATGCACTTGCTCCTTTGCTTAATCCTGTCTCCTAATCTTCACCAGCACATACATTTACCAGGCCCCAATACATTTTTTTTTCTTTACTGCTACACTAACTGAAGGAGCTACTATCAAAAGATGGCAAAAAAAAAAATCTCATATTTTTCACCCCTTAATCTCATATTTGAAGAATGTTCAAATCCTTTCAGAATGAAGCAGGAGGGAAGCAGGATAGCAGAAATCTGTCTTGATTTCTTCCTTAAGTAACCTGAAATTATTCATCTAATGACACAGGGTTTACAGAGTGTACCAGGTTAGTCTTTATTCGCTGATGATGAACTATTCAGTTCAGTTCAGTTCAGTCGCTCAGTTGTGTCCAACTCTTTGCGACCCCATGAGCTGCAGCACGCCAGGCCTCATTGTCCATCACCAACTCCCGGAGTTCACTCAAACTCACGTCTATCAAGTCAGTGATGCCATCCAGCCGTCTCATTATGTCGTCCCCTTCTCCTCCTGACCCCAATCCCTCCCAGCATCAAAATCTTTTCCAATGAGTCAAGCCTTCACATGAGGTGGCCAAAGTACTGGACTTTCAGCTTTAGCATCATTCCTTCCAAAGAAATCCCAGGGCTGATCTCCTTCAGAATGGATTGGTTGGAGCTCCTTGCAGTCCAAGAGACTCTCAAGAGTCTTCTCCAACACCACAGTTCAAAAGCATCAATTCTTCAGTGCTCAGCTTTCTTCAGAGTCCAACTCTCACATCCATACATGACCACTGGAAAAACCATAGCCTTGACTAGACGGACCTTTGTTGACAAAGTAATGTCTCTGCTTTTGAATATGCTATCTAGGTTGGTCATAACTTCCCTTCCAAGGAGTAAGCATCTTTAATTTCATGGCTGCAATCACCATCTGCAGTGATTTTGGAGCCCAAAAAAATAAAGTTTGACACTGTTTCCCCATCTATTTCCCATGAAGTGACGGGACCAGATGCCATGATCTCAGTTAGGAAACAGGAAAATAATCTATGCATCTAAAATAACCTTCTCTAATTCTTGGAAATTTATGAATTCTACATCAGTGCTGCCCCAATTACTACTTTCAAAAGCAGAATAACCAAACTGAAAAATCAATTAACTTCATGATGAAGAAGACTTAACATCAAAAGCTTAAGCAGAGAAGAATTCAAGGGCAGTTTCTTTCTCAAAGCCACCATTAAAATAGATACAATTTTTGGTATCAGTTTCTTCTGCATGAGGTGGTATGGGAAGACATAACCTAACTCAATCCTTAATATTTTAGCACATCACTGAGTAGTGTTAAGTAAATTGGTTAATATCTCCAAGTCTTAGTTTTTCATCTATAAAAAAAAATTAGTCTACCCTATAGACAGAATCCCTGGAGAGGGAAATGGCCACCCGCTCCAGTATTCTTGCCTGGAGAATCCCATTGACAGAGGAGCCTGGCAGGCTACAGTCTATGGAGTTGCAAGAGTCAGACACAACTGAGCCATTAAGCACAGCACATAAGCAGAATTGGGCTCCCCTGGTAGCTCAGCAGGTAAAGAATCTGCCTGCAATGCAGAAGACCCTGATTTGATTCCTGGGTTGGGACAATCTCCTGGAGAAGGGATGAGCTACTCACTCCAGTATTCTGACCTGGAGAATTCCATGGACAGGGTAGTCCATGGAGTCGCAAAGAGTCGGAAATGAATGAGTGGCTTTCACTTTCACTTTACCTTTCATCAGATCAGATCAGATCAGTCGCTCAGTTGTGTCCAACTCTTTGTGACCCCATGAATTGCAGCACACCAGGCCTCCCTGTCCATCACCAACTCCCGGACATCACCCAGACTCACATCCACTGAGTCAGTGATGCTATCCAGCCATCTCATCCTCTGTCGTCCCCTTCTCCTCTTGCCCCCAATCCCTCCCAGCATCAGAGTCTTTTCCAATGAGTCAACTCTTCACATGAGGTGGCCAAAGTACTGGAGTTTCAGCTTTAGCATCATTCCTTCCAAAGAAATCCCAGGGCTGATCTCCTTCAGAATGGACTGGTTGGATCTCCTTGCAGGCCAAGGGACTCTCAAGAGTCTTCTCCAACACCACAGTTCAAAAGCATCAATTCTTCGGCACTCAGCCTTCTTCACAGTCCAACTCTCACATCCGTACATGACCACAGGAAAAACCATAGCCTTGACTAGATGAACCTTTGTTGGCAAAGTAATGTGTCTGCTTTCCAATATGCTATCTAGGTTGGTCATAACTTTCCTTCCAAGGAGTAAGCGTCTTTTAATTTCATGGCTGGTGACCATCTGTAGTGATTTTGGAGCCCAGAAAAATAAAGTCTGACACTGTTTCCACTGTTTCCCCATCTATTTCCCATGAAGTGATGGGACCAGATGCCATGATCTTCGTTTTCTGAATGTTGAGCTTTAAGCCAACTTTTTCATTCTCCACTTTCACTTTCATCAAGAGGCTTTTTAGTTCCTCTTCACTTTCTGCCATAAGGGTGGTGTCACCTGCATATCTGAGGTTATTGATATTTCTCCCGGCAATCTTGATTCCAGCTTGTGTTTCTTCCAGTCCAGCGTTTCTCATGATGTACTCTGCATAGACATTAAATAAGCAGGGTGACAATATACAGCCTTGACGTACTCCTTTTCCTATTTGGAACCAGTCTGTTGTTCCATGTCCAGTTCTAACTGTTGCTTCCTGACCTGCATACAGATTTCTCAAGAGGCAGGTCAGGTGGTCTGGTATTCCCATCTCTTTCAGAATTTCCCACAGTTTATTGTGATCCACACAGTCAAAGGCTTTGGCATAGTCAATAAAGCAGAAATAGATATTTTTCTGGAACTCTCTTGCTTTTTCGATGATCCAGCGGATGTTAGCAATTTGATCTCTGGTTCCTCTGCCTTTTCTAAAACCAACTTGAACATCAGGAAGTTCACGGTTCACATATTGCTGAAGCCTGGCTTGGAGAATTTTGAGCATTACTTTCCTAGCGTGTGAGATGAGTGCAATTGTGCAGTAGTTTGAGCATTCTTTGGCATTGCCTTTCTTTGGGATTGGAATGAAAACTGACCTTTTGCAGTCCTGTGCCACTGCTGAGTTTTCCAAATTTTCTGGCATATTGAGTGCAGCACTTTCACAGCATCATCTTTCAGGATTTGGAATAGCTCAACTGGAATTCCATCACCTCCACTAGCTTTGTTCGTAGTGATGCTTTCCAAGGCCCACTTGACTTCACATTCCAGGATGTCTGGCTCTAGGTCAGTGATCACACCATCGTGATTATCTGGGTCGTGAAGATCTTTTTTGTACAGTTCTTCTGTGTATTCTTGCCATCTCTTCTTAATATCTTCTGCTTCTGTTAGGTCCATACCATTTTTGTCCTTTATCGAGCCTTCATAGACAGAATTAAATAAGGCAATGCAAGCAGAGCAACTATTTCTTAGTAAGGCCTTCTATAAATGACTGTGAGGTGGTGGTACTGTGTGCTGTTAAAAGGTTTATTAAGAATACATGATGACCTTTCACCTGCAAAAGTGAAGTTTGGCCAGCTGTCAAACCAGTTATCACTAAAAGAATATGAACTGCAATCTATGAAGTCATGTGCTGTGCTTAGTCGCTCAGTCCTGTCTGACTTTTTGCGATCCCATGGACTGTATGTAGATCAGCAGGCTCCTCTGTCCATGGGGATTTTCAGACAAGAATACTGGAGTGGGTTGCCATTTCCTCCTCCAGGAGATCTTCCCAACCCAGGGATCAAACCCAGGTCTTCACATTTTGCAGGCAGATTCTTTACCATCTGAGCCACCAGGGAAGCCCAAGAATACTGGAGTGGGTAGCCTATCCCTTCTCCAGGGGATCTTCCCAACCCAGGAATTGAACTGGGGTTTCCTGCATTGCTGGCAGATTCTTTACCAGCTGAGCTACCAGGGAAGCCCTGTGAAGTCATATATCATGCGAATTATTCTCTTCAAATTTCAAATAAATCAGCCTATTATTTCATAAAAATGCAAACTACTTGATCTAACTCAGGGGTCCTCAACTGGTACCAGTCCATTGGGAAACAAGGCCACACAGCAGGAGATGAGCAGTGGGTGCGTGAGCAAACCTTCATGTGTATCTATAGCTGCTCCCCCTCACTTGCATTACCACCTAAGCTCTGCCTCCTGTCAGAGCAGTGGTGGCATTAAATTCTCATTGGAGCACAAATCCTACTGCACTTGAACCATCCTGAAACCATAACCCCCACATTCCAGCCCATGCAAAAATTGTCTTCCATGAAACTGGTCCCTGGTGCCAAATATGTTAGGGACCACTGGTTTGACTGATCTTTTTCATTAAAATAACTGACATTTTTAATTTTTGAAATTCAACTAGTTCTTTTGTGGAAGTACAGAAAAAGCCTAAACCATGTCTTTTGCTTCCTAGTGTGCAAACAAGAGTGTTGAAAACACTCTGTGATATTTTTCCTTCAGATCATGTTGTTGGACACCATACCTAATGCTCAGCTACGCAGATTCATGACTATGGAATAGGTAAGATGGTCATTAGAACAGCAACCCAGGAATACCCAATCCTTCAGTCCTTGTAAATGAGACACAGAAAATATTGGTCCCTCCACCATATCTCCTACATTACATTTACTGTGGGTTTTCTAATTACAAAAGTAATTGTTAGAGTAAAAATGGAGAAGGCAATGGCACCCCACTCCAGTACTCTTGCCTGGAGAATCCCATGGATGGAGGAGCCTTGTGGGCTGCAGTCCATGGGGTCGCTACAAGTTGGACACGACTGAGCGACTTCACTTTCACTTTTCACTTTCATGCGTTGGAGAAGGAAATGGCAACCCACTCCAGAATTCTTGCCTGGAGAATCCCAGGGACGGGGGAGCCTGGTGGGCTGCCATCTATGGGGTTGCACAGAGTCAGACACGACTGAAGTAACTTAGCAGTAGAGTAAAAAACAAATGAGGAATTATATCAAAGTACAAAGTACAAAAAAAAAATGACTACTATTTAAAAAAATATATAGAAAGTAACATGTGCTGGTAAAGATGTGGAAAAAAGGGAACCCTTGTCAACTGTTGGTAAGGATGTAAAATTGTGTAGCCACTGCAGAAAACGGTATGGTAGTTCCTCAAAAAAAAAAAAAAAAAAAAACTAGAATAACCATGTGATCCAGCAATCCCGCTTCTGGGTATATACCCAAAAGAATTGAAAGCAGGATCTCAAAGAGATGGTTGCACACCCATGTTCACAGAAGTTTTATTCATAAAGGCCAAGACGTGGAAGCAACCCAAATATGAGGCAATCTATGAATGAATAACAGGATGTGGTATATACACATGATGGAATATAATTCAGCCTTGAAAAAAAAAGAGGAAACCCTGTCACATGCTACAACATAGATGCATCCTGAGGACATGATGCCAAGTGAAAGAAGCCAGTCATGAGGGGACAAATGCTGTATTGATTCCACTTACATGGGGGCATCTATTGTATTCCAGTTCACAGACACAGAAATCAGAATGACAGTTGCCAGAGACTGCAGAAGGAGGACATGGAACAGTTGTTTAATGGGTGCAGAATTTCAGTTTTGCAAGATGAAAAAGTCCTGGAAATTGGTTGCGTGACACTGTAAATATACTTAAGACGGAACTTGCACTTAAAAATAGTTAAGATGGTAAATTTTCTGTTATGTGTCTTCTTTAATAATTAGGAAGAAAACATCCATAGTTTATCATCATACATGGGAGGTTCCCATGTGGCTCAGTGTTAAAGAGTCCACCCGCAATCCAGGAGATGTAGTTTCAATCCCTCGGTCGGGAAAACCCCCTAGAGAATAAAATGGCAACCCACTCCAGTATTCTTGCCTGGGAAATCCCACCCACAGAGAAGCCTGGCAGGTTACAGTCCATGAGGTTGCAAGACTCAGACATGACTTAGTGACTAAACAACAACAACACTGAATCTATTAATATTTTGATGATGCGGTTAAAATCTAGTTTTTTCATATATCCACATGTTAACATTTTCCTATGACATTATGTATCTTTCTACAACAGTATTTTAATGGCTATTTAGTGATCCCCTATTGATGGATATTTAAGTTACTTCCAGTTTGTTGCTACTACAAATAAATCATTTTTAACCCCATTTTCTCATTATTTTAAAATTTCCTATCGTATTCCTTACATTACATCTTTTTTCTTTAATAGTAGAGATATTTTTAGTGTGGCAGTTCAGATATTTTTGCTTCTAAACCCCTTTGAATCTGAGAGTGTATATGTTGGAATTTCCAGAGTAGGAAGGAAAATTAAGGAGTCAATTTAATCTTTAAAAGAAGTAAAACTCTCAGTTGCAAAACAGCAATGCTTTCAGCCCAAGGATCATCAGAACTGGCCTGTCATAAATTGTCCCTTTCCCAGAGAACATCTGTAAGGAGAGCATAAAAAGCAGACACAGCAGGGGCAAGTCGGCAGAGGACCAACCATCCTTTGTGTACCCAGGGTCAAACAGCAGACCATCTGTACCCACAGCACATCCTCAAGACCTTTCCTACAGAATAGAATTATTTACTAAAACCTTACTCCCCTTAGAAATTAACCAATAATATTGCTTTAGGGTAAGGATCATCACTCCCAAGGTATCTATGAGAAAACTGAAACCCAGAGAGGCTGCCATACTGAACATCGTGATTGATCACGGAGCTAGAGGCACAGCGGGGCACTTGACTTATAGGGTATCTCTGGCTCCTAATTTTCTTTATCTGTAAGGAAGCCCATACTACTTACCTGAGGACGACTCTAGGCCCAGTTTCAGAGAAGTCTTTCCAATTGCCGGTTCCACTCCCTTTTCCTCCACATGCTAAGCTAACCCAAATAATTAAAACAAGTATTTCTAAAGGAAGAGTAAGGAGAGTACTTCGGAAAGGAAGTTAAATAACTGCAATTAGAAATGCTCTATTTTAGGAGGAATTGGGGCAGCAGATCCTATTTCCATATGGCAATTGCATGTGTTTATGAACAGAAAAGATTGATGAAAAGCCCTATGATCATGTAGCAGTTATCTCGCTCTCCATTCCTGGGAACCAAACTCAGGCTTCTTAGCAGGCCTGTCCTCTGCCATCGTTTGTGGCCACTCTCAAAGTATTTGTCCTCAATTCTCCTCCCAGAATGACTGTTTCTGTAATGTGAGCCCTGACCAGATGACTCACTGGAGCCATGTTAACGTTTATCTTCATCTCTTTTTAACAGTAATTAGGCCAGAGCGATTTTGGGGACAGCACATGAGTCAAATTTGCAATCACTCTCTGAGCTGGAAATCCTGGTCATTATTATTGGCCTTTTGCAACCATATTATTCACATGAACTTGGAGGGATGCAGTGTAAAGTATTTGGTCAGGCAATTAGGGATGCGTTGGTGTCTTTTATTTTAGTCAGTTCAAACACTCGCCAAAATCCATCCCTGAACTCTTTGTCCTGCTACTGCTCTGCAGATAAATCCTTAGAGACAGAAAAATCAGCCAATCACAATGGCCTTTCTTTATAACTGCTAAGTTTTGCATAAAGTTTCCAACAGTCATCTGGAGGATGTGCAAGATTTGAAGGCATTTTTTATTTTTCAAAGGCAGGGAGGATATGTAAACTATTAATTGTTTAATTATTATAACCGTGTGGAACAATTTCAGGCTCCAAGTCCCAACTTTAATGGGCCACACCCTTATTTTTGGCAAAATCACATTTCCCGCTACATTAATGCCTGCACAGAGTTGCATAGCTGAGCACAGCCCTCTCCCCCCACCCTCACAGTCCCTCTTTGTAATTCTCCAAATGGGACTTTTTGCTGAATATTCATTGCTGAATCCACTTCATTCAACTTTTTAAATGTGTATATATATCTTTTTCATTCCACCAGATTCTCTCTCTCTGGAGCTTCACTTTTCTAAGTCACTAGGGCCTACTGAACCTAAAACACTAAATATCAATAGCTCATCTGACCAGATTAATCCCCACACCATGACTCAGAATAGCTATGGGGTAGAAAGGAAATCTGACCTGGAGCCAGACTCTGGTGCTTTGCATTATGGAAGGAGCAAGTAGTAAGATGAAATGGAAGAAGACAGGGTGTACAGAAAGGAAATGTTTACAGATTCTACAAAGGGCAGGAAGGGAGGTAGATGTGGGCTGAAGAAAACAGAAGCAATGAACAAAAATGCAAAGGAATCTATATTCCCCTCCCCCCAAAAAGACCAGGACTCCCTGACCACACTGATTCAGATGTGTCTAATCCTGTGTCTCACAGGATTCCTTGTTCAGTTGCATGAGAAAATATTTCCCTGTATCACTTTAAAATTCATCTTTATCAGAGGTATATAGTGTAAGTGTAGACATGTGCAAGGAGAAGGCCAGGCACCCCACCCCAGTACTCTTGCCTGGAAAATCCCGAGGACAGAGGAGTCTGGTAAGCTGCAGTCTATGGGGTCGCTAAGAGTCAGACACAACTGAGTGACTTCCTTTTCACTTTTCACTTTCATGCATTGGAGCAGGAAATGGCAACCCACTCCAGTGTTCTTGCCTGGAGAATCCCAGGGACGGGGAGCCTGGTGGGCTTCCGTCTATGGGATCACACAGAGTCGGACACAACTGAAGTGACTTAGCAGACGTGTGCAAGAGTGATTAACTCCTGTGGTTCATGTTACTTCTAGAGAGCAAAAAAAGTGTTTCAAATATATTTGTCACCATGTATCTCTTTTTGTGGCATATATTTGCTTTACAATGTTGTGTTACTTTCTGCTGTAAGCAAAGTAAATCAACTATAGGTATAGATATATCCCTTATTTTATTGGATTTCCTTCCCATTTAGGTCACCACAGAACATTGAGTAGGTTCCCTCTGTTATACAGTAGGTTCTCATTAGTTATCTGTTTTACCCATAGTATCAATAATGTACATATGTCAATCCCAATCTCCCAATTCATCCCACCCTCCTCCATTCCCCACTTGGTAACCATACACTTGTTCTCTATGTCTGTGTCTCTTAAGCCAGTGGTGGGTACATTGATTTTTTTTTAAATATTTTTCTTTATCCCTTTTTGAACACCCAAAAGATTTTATAGAAATTTCTAAATAAATAAGTAGAAGAAACTCATCACCAAAGTCCAGAACCTGAAACCTCCATCAAAGAGCACCAGGGCTGGCTTCCTGTACATACAAGGGTGCAGACAGACAGGGCCCCCACCTAGAAGCATCCCATGCTTGGTTAACTCTGCTGTCACTGTCTTAAAACTCTACATAAATTTTTAACGAGAAGCCCACATTTTTATTTTCCACTGGGCTCTGCAAATCATGTAACCGGTACTAGGCAACACTTACTGGGTCAGCAGAAAGACCTTTCTGTTTTAAGTTATATACATGGGGACTCAGGCCCAGGAACTAGGAGGACCCCCTTGTCACCCTCCCTTTGGAAGAAGTCGATCTCCCCCTCCACTTAGACTACATAGAAACATCCTCCAGGGGGACTTCCCTGGTGGTCAGTAGTCAGGACTTTGCCTCCCAATGCACGGGTTGCCGTTTCGATCTCTGGTCAGGGAAAAGATCCCACATGGCTCGCAGCCAAATAACCAAAACATAAAATGGAAATGATAAACATTGTGACAAATTCAATAAAGACATTAAATATGGTCCACATCAGGGAGGGAGGTTCAAGAGGGAGGGGGCATATATGTACCTATAACTGAGTCATGCTGATGTTTGGCAGAAACCAACACAATATTGTAAAGTGATTATCCTCCAATTGAAAATAAAATAAAACTTGAGAGAGAACAAGATGGCAGAGGAGTAGGTGGACATGGAGTGTATCTCTCTCCATGGATACATCAGGACTACACCTTCAGACACAGAAGTGCATGCAGAGAGGGGACAGGAGTACCTGACCAGTGGAAAAGAATATACAACTCTGTGCAAAACTTGGCCAGCAACAGCAGCTAAACACTAAAGAGGCTGGCCCATCAAATGCTTGCCACACTGAACTACAGAGTAGGACCCCACCCAGGGTGCCCCTTTAACTGCCTGGCATGCCAATCTACAGAGTAGGACCCCAGCCGGGGGGGGCCCTATGTGCCTGACGCACCAAACAGCAGAGAAGGACCCCAGGCAAGGGAGCCCTCTAAGCGCCTGAAAGAGCTAAGGAGAAAGCCTGGCCAAAGAGGCTGATTGCCAGCTGCGAGAGGCTTGAAAAAAGACTCTGATAGGGCCATAACTCCTGCAGAGGCAGTCCATGTCCCTGTACACTTGGCACCGCCAGGGTCCCCACAAGCCAAGCAACCGTGCCACCCTCATGCTCAACTCTCACTGAAGCAGAGCTGCCACAAGGCAAAAAATGTCTTGTGTCTGTGCACCCAAGGTCGCTTTGGTCATGTCTGACTCTTTCTGACCCTAATGGCAACCTACTCAAATATTCTTGCCTGGAAAATCCTGTGGACAGTGGAACCTGAAGGGCTGCTGTCCATATGGTCGCGTAGAGTCGGACACAACTGAAGCAACTTAGCATGCATGAATGCACTGGAGAAGGAAATGGCAACCCACTCCAATATTCTTGCCTGGAGAATCCCAGGGACAGAGCAGCCTGGTGGGCTGCCATCTGCGGGGCCGCACAGAGTCAGACACGACTGAAGCGACGCAGCAGAAGCAGCAGCCGCAGACTGTGGCCTGCCAGGCTTCTCTGTCAGGGAGGGGGATTTTCCAGGCAATAATAATACTGGTTGCTTTACCCTTCTAAAACACTGTATTTCCTTCTGCCCTAGCCGCCAGCTCCCCTGAGTCCCTGGTGCTGCCAGAACCCCTGCAACCCAAGCAGCTGCACCACCTCCACACCTGGCCCTCACAGGGGCAAAACCAAGTCCTCCAGGGCAGCCTCAGGAGCAAACCCCAGTGACAACCCACATGTAGAGGTGGAAATAAAACCACAGTTGGAACCCAGGGGGAGCATGGATAAGGAAGAAGACCTAAAACCTTCCCACCAGCTATACAAGCTGCAGATTAAATCCACACGATCAACTAGGCAGGCTCTATGTCTATGGAATATTGAAAATGACACTGAGAGGTCCCACAAAAGAAAACGCACTAGTTCTAATACCTGTGGACATTGGAGGCAAGAACACAGAGGAGTAGGACCAGATTAGAATCTGAGCTGCCCCCAGAGCTGGTCCAGAGATCAGCACAGTGCTGGAGGGCATCCCAGGGAGGTGAGGTGGACTGTGGTTCCCAGCGAGGGAAAGGACTCTGACAGCAGTGACTCAAGAAAAACATTTATTATTCTTACTTTTTGACTTGTTCTGTAGAGTCTTTTGGAATTTTTTTTCTTTTTTATTCCTCCTTTTATCCCCACTTTGTTCTAGTTGTAGTTTTATTTTCATTGCTTTATCCCCCAATTGGCACCTGCTTTAATTTTGTTTTCCAGTTTATGCTTTAATTAGTTTTGTTCTAGTAGATATAATTTTTGGTTTCCTTTGTTTGCCAGGTCAATCTATTGTACTTTATTCTTTTGGTCTGTTTTGATTTTGCTTATGGGTGTATATGTATATGTGTATATTCAGTCACAGTTTCTACTGTTGCTATAAACCTGTCTTTACATTGGGCTTTTGCAGTTCTGTGGAGTTTTCCTCTTTTTTTGTTTTTCTTTTTTCTCTCTTCTTCCATTATTTTTTTCTCTTTTATATAATTTTAATTTTTTAAACCTATCATATTTTTCTACATTTATTTCTTTGTTTGCCTTTCCTACTGTTCTTTTCCCCTTGCAGTTAATCTTTAATGTATATAAATCTTCTTCATCTACCTCTATTTAACTTGGCATATCTATTCTTTCCTTCTTTCTTTCCTTTCCTCTCAACAAATTTGTTAGTTTTGTTTTCATTGCTTTATTCCCCACTTGGCACCTTGCTTTAGTTTTGTTTTCCAGTTTGTGCTTTAGTTAGTTTTGTTCTTAACTGGTAAATATAATTTTTGATTTCCTTTGTTCACCAGATCAATATACTGTACTTTGTTTTTGTTGGACTGTTTCCACTTTGCTCATGGGTGTATATGTATATGTGTATATTCCATTATTTTAATTATTATTTGCCTGATTTTTTAACTGTCATTTGCCTGGGGTTCATCTTTGATTTCTCATTTTTGGATATTTGTTTTAATCTCACTTAATGCCATAACAAACCACTTATGGAATCTTGGTTCCTGACCAGAGACCAAGAGAAGAGCCTTTGGAGTCGGAGCACTGACTCCAAGACCCTAGACTACCAGAGAACTAACCCTGGGGAATATCAAATTGTGAGAACTCACATAAAAGAAACAACTTGAATACAAGACCCAGCATCACCCAACCACCAGTAGCACCCTGTGCAGGACGCCTCATCTAAACAAAAAACAAAACAAAAATACAAACCCAATCATCAGCAGACAGGATTACCACTCACTCAGCCTTGCCCATCAGAGGAAAAACAAATAACAAACAAAAACTCAGGACAAATCTCACCCTATACAAACCTCACACAAACCACTGGACCAAACTTAGGAGGGCAGAAACTAAAAGGAAAAAAGAATTCAACCTTCTTCAAGGAAAGAATTCAACTTTCCTTGAAGCCTGGGGAAAGGAAACCTCAAACAAAATAAGTTTTAAAAAAATAATGAAAAGGCAGAGAAATACTGCACAAATGAAGAAACAAACTAGAAACACAGAAGTCCAAATAAATGAAAAGGAAATAGGAAAACTACCTGGAAAAGAATTCAGAATAATGATAGTAAAGATAATCAAAAAACTTGAAAACAAAATGGAGAAAAAAATGCAAGAATTAATTAACAAAGACCTAGAAGAATTAAAGAACATACAGAGACAAACAACACAATTGCTGAAATCAAAATACTCTAGAAGGAATTAATAGCAGAATATCTGAAGCAGAAGAATGAATCAATGAGTTGGAAGGTAAAATGGTAGAAATAACTTCTGAAGAACAGAATAAAGTAAAAAGAATGAAAAGAACTGAGGACAGTCTCAGAGACCTCTGGGACCATATCAAATGCACCAACATTTGAATTATAGGGGTCTCAGAGGAAGAAAAGAAAAAGAAAGGGTGTGAGAAAATTTTTGAAGAGATTATAGTTGAAAATTTCCCCAAAATGGAAAAGGAAACAGTCAATCAAGTCCAAGAGGCACAAGGAGTCCCACACAGGATAAACCCAAGGAGAAACATGCCAAGATACATACTAATCAAACTAACAAAGACTAAACACAAAGAAAGAATATTAAAAGCATCAAGGCAGAAGCAAGAAGTAACATACAAGGGAAACCCCATATGCTTAACAGCTGATCTTTCAGCAGAAACTCTGCAGGACAAAGCGAATGGCAGGATATATTTTAAGTACTGAAAGGGAAAAATCTACAACCAAGATTACTGTACCCAGCAAGGATCTCATTCAAAATTAATGAAGAAATAAAATCTTTTCAGACAAGCAAAAGTTAAGAGAATTCAGTACCACCAAACCAGCATTGCAACAAATGTTAAAGGGACTTACATAGTCAAGAAATACAAGAGAAGAAAAAAGATCTATAAAATAACCCCAAACAATTAAGAAAATGGCAATAGGAACATATATATCAATAATTACTTTAAATGTAAATGGATTAAATGCTCCAACCAAAAGACACAGACTGGCTGAATGGATAAAAAAACAAGACCCATATATATGCTGTCTATAAGAAACCCACTTCAGACCTAAAAACACATATAGACTGAAAGTGAGAGGATGAAAAAATATATTCCATGCAAATGGGAAGCAAAAGAAAGCTGGAGTAGTAATCCTCATATCAGACAAAATAGACCTTAAAATAAAGAATAGTACAAGAGATAAGGAAGGACACTACATAAAGATCAAGGAATCAATCCAAGATGAAGACACAACAATTGTAAATGTCTATGTACCCAACATAAGAGCACCTCAATACACAAGACAAACACTAACAGACATAAAAGGAGAAATTGACAGTAACGCAATCATAGTAGGAGACTTTAACACCCAACTCATACCAATGGACAGATCATCAAAACAGAAAATGAGTAAGGAAACACAAATCTTAAATGATACATTAGATGAGATGGATCTCATTGATATCTTCAGGACATTCCATCCAAATGAAGAATACAACTTCTTCTCAAGTGCACATGGAACATTCTCCAAGATAGGCCACATCTTGGGTCACAAATTGAACCTCAGTAAATTTAAGAAAACGGAAATCATATCAAGCATCTTCTCTGACCACAATGCTATGGGACTAGATATCAATTACAAGAAAAAAACTGTAAGAAACACAAACACATGGAGATTAAACAACACGTTTCTAAATAACCAACAGGTTACTGAAGCAATCAAAAGGGAAATCAAAATTTTTCTAGAAACAAATGACAATGAAAACATGACAAAACTTATAGGATGCAGCAAAAGCAGTTCTAAGAGAGAAGTTTATAGCAATACAATTCTACCTCAAGAAACAAGAAAAACGTCAAATAGACAACCTAATTTTACACCTAAAACAACTGGAAAAAGAACTAAAAAAATTAGTAGAAGGAAAGAAATCATAAAGATCCAAGTAGAAATAAATGAAAAAAAAAAGAAAGAAACAATAGTAAAGATTAGTAAAGCTAAAAGCTGGTTCTTGAGAAGATAAACAAAACTGATAAAACTTTAGCCAGACTCATCAAGAAAAAAAGAGAGAAGAATCAAATCAACAAAATTAGAGATGAAAAAGGAAAGGTTACAACAGACAATGCAGAAATACAAGGGTTATAAGAGACTATTATGAACAACTATATGACAATAAAATAGATAACCTGGAAGAAATGGACAGATTCCTACAAAAGTTCAATCTTTCAAGACTGAAGAAGAAATAGAAATTATGAACAATCCAATTACAAGCACTGAAATTGAAGCTGTGATAAAAAATTTCCCAAAAAACAAAAGCCCAGGTCCAGATGTCTTCACAGGAAAATTCTACCAAATATTTTGAGAAGAGCTAATGCCCACCCTTCTAAAACTCTTTTAAAAAATTACAGAGGAAAGAACACTTTTAAACTCATCCACAAGGCCACTATCACCCTGATACCAAAACCAGACAAGACAACACACAAAAAAAGAAAACTACAGGCCTATATCACTGATGAACATAGATGAAAAAATCCTCAACAAAATTTTAGCAAACAAAATTCAGCAATACATCAAAAAGCTCATACATCATAATTAAGTTGTGTTTATTCCAGGGATGCAAGGAGTCTTCAATATATGCAAATCAATCAACGTGATACACCATACTAACAAATTGAAAGATAAAAACCATATGATCACCTCAATAGATGCAGAAAAAGTCTTTAACAAAATTCAGCACCTATTTAGGATTAAAACTCTTCAGAAAATGGGCATAGAAGGAACCTACCTCGACATAGTAAAGACCATTTATGATAAGCCTACAGCAAACATTATTCTGAGTGGTGAAAAATTGAAAGCATTCCCTTTAAGATCAGGAACAAGACAAGGGTGTCCACTTTCACCACCATTATTCAACATAGTTCTGGAAGTCCTAGCTACAGCAATCACAGAAGAAAAAGAAATAAAAGGAATCCAGATTGGAAAAGAAGAAGTAAAGCTCTCACTGTTTGCAGATGACATGATACCGTACATAGGAAATCCTAAAGATAGTATCAGAAAATTACTAAAGCTAATCAGTGAACTTAGCAAAGTTTCAGGATACAAAAATCAATACACAGAAATCACTTGCATTTCTATATACTAACAATGTAAATCAGAAAGAGAAATTAATCCCATTAAAGAATCAATCCCATTCACCATTGCAACAAAAAGAATTAAATATCTAGGAATAAACTTACCTAAAGATACAAAAGAACTGTACACAGAAAATTATAAGACACTAATGAAAGAAATCAAAGATGACAAACAGATGGACAGATATTCC
The DNA here is from genome assembly GCF_055505025.1 of Bos grunniens. NCBI lineage: Eukaryota > Metazoa > Chordata > Mammalia > Artiodactyla > Bovidae > Bos > Bos grunniens. The sequence continues at coordinate 56,630,687 of NC_141180.1, forward strand.
ATGTTCCTGGGTAGGAAGAATCAATACTGTGAAAATGACTATACTACCAAATGCAACCTATAGATTCAATGTGATCCCTATCAAATTACCAATGACATTTTTCACAGAACTAGAACAAAAAAATTTACAATTCATGTGGAAACACAAACGACCTCGAATAGCCAAATCCATCTTGAGAAAGAAGAATGGAGCTGGAGAAATCAACCTTCCTGACTTCAGATTATACTACAAAGCTACAGTCATCAAGACAGTATGGTACTGGCACAAAAATAGAAATATAGGTGAAAGGAACAAGATAGAAAGCCCAGAAATAAACCAATGTTCCTATGGGTATTTTATTTTTGACAAAGGAAGCAAGACTATACAATGGGGCAAAGACAGCCTCTTCAATAAATGGTGCTGGGAAAACTGGACAGTTATGTGTAAAAGAATGAAATTAGAACACCATACACAAAGATAAACTCAAAATGGATTAAAGACCTAAATGTAAGACCAGAAACTATAAAACTCTTAGAGGAAAACATAGGGAGAACACTCAATGACATAAATCAAAGCAAGGTCCTCTATGACCCACCTCCTAGAGTAATAAAAACACAAGTAAACAAATGGGATCTGATCAAACTTAAAAGCTTTTGCACAGCAAAGGAAACTATAAGCAAGGTGAAAAGACAATCCCCAGAATGGGAGAAAATAATAGCTAAAGAAGCAACTGATGAAGGATTCATTTCCAAAATATACAAGCAATACCAGAAAAACAAACACACCAATCAAAAAGTGGGGAAAAGACCTAAACAGACACTTCTCCAAAGAAGACATACAGATGGCTAACAAACACATGAAGAGATGCTCAGCATCACTCATTATTAGAGAAATGCAAATCAAAACTACAATCAGATATCAGCTCACACTGGTCAGGATGGCCATCATCAAAAAGTTTACAAACAATAAATACTGGAGAGGGTGTGGAGAAAAGGGAACGCTCTTGCACTGTTGGTGGGAAGGCAAATTGATACAGCCACTATGGAAGATGGTATGGAGATTCCTTTAAAAACTAGGAATAAAATCACCATATGACCCACAATCCCACTCCTAGGCATATACCCTGAGGAAACCCAAATTGAAAAAGACACATGTATTCCATTGTTCATTGCAACACTGTTTACAATAGCTAGAACATGGAAGCAACCTAGATGTCCATCAACAGATGAATGGATAAAGAAGTTGTGGTACATATATACAATGGAATATTACTCAGCCTTAAAAAGGAATGCATTTGAGTCAGTTCTAATGAGGTGGATGAACCTAGAACCCATTATACAGAGCGAGGTGTCAGAAAGAGAAAGATAAATACCGCATTCTAATGCATATATATGGAATCTAAAAAAAAATGATACTGAAGAATTTACTTACAAGGCAGCAATGGAGAAACAGACATAGAGAATAGACTTATGGACATGGGGAGAGGGGAGGAGAGGCTGAGATGTATGGAAAGAGTAACATGGAAGCTTAGATCACCATAGGTAAAATAGATAGCCAACAGGAATTTGCTGTATGGCTCAGGAAAATCAATCAGGGGCTCTGTATCAACCTAGAGGTGTGGGATGGGGCAGGAGATGGAAGGGAGCTTCAAAAGGGAGGGGATATATGTATACCTATGGCTGATTCATGTTGAGGTTTGACAGGCAAAATTCTGTAAAGCAATTATCCTTCAATAAAAAATAAATACATTTAAAAAAAATAAAACTTAAAAATTGTCCACATCAAAAAACATCTTAAAAGAAAAATTCTCCAGATCACACATCTTCTCTCTCCTCCATCTTATTCATTTTCCCTTATCTTCTCCTCAAAAACCAGAGACAGACAAAATGCAGAGAAGCAAAGGATGGTCAGAACTGAGTGCCAGTTCTCAGGATTGGTGAGAGGAAGTGGTTCCAGACCTGCCCCACTCCCCTCTTTACACAAAACAAGAGGGCAGTGGCTTCTACTTAGCTTTACTCCTCACCGGAAGTCACTAATTTTTTAAATTTTGATTTGGATTTGATCTACCAAATAAAGGCATAAGATCTCTACCTTCCAATTACTGATGAAGCATGCTTTCATTCAGAAAAAAAAAAAGCATGCTTTTTTTAATATGGGCATTGAATTTTGTCAGAAGCTTTTTTTGCATCTGTTGAGATGATCATATGATTTTCGTTCTTCAGTTTGTTAATGTGATATATCAGATTGATTGATTTGCATATATCAATCAATGAGCTCCTATTGTGTTTAAGCACTGTTATCAGGCCCTGGAGGATACACAGATAGAAAGTTGGTGTCCCCAGCCTGCAAATGTTTACAGCCTATTGGAAAGACAGCAAAACACATGCACAATGACAATGCAGGCTGCACACTGCTCTCCTGGAGATAGATGCTAAGGGCTACAGATGCCAAGAAGGAATACCAGCATCTGCCTGAGGGGAAGGAGGCATCATGAGAGGTTTCATGAAGGAATGGAACAGAGAAAGTATTCCAGGCAGCAGAAACTGTTTATGTACAGAAACATGTAAAAAGGTATGGTGTATTTATATGGAGGACTGCTGTTATCCATTCATAATTTCTTTATAGATCACATGTAAGGAACCATGCTCAAAAGTACCTTAAGTAGGATAATGGTAGAAGTTGAACTGGTAGGAAGAGACCAGATCATTAGGAAAAAGGTTAATTTTATTTTACTGGTAGAGGAATCATTAAGGAGTTTGAGCAGGGAAGTAACAGAATACTTGTTTGTTAGAAATAAAACTCTGGCTTTGGAAGATAATGTCAGGGAAGATGAATAAAAGTCTTATGACCAATAAGAAGGAGGCAATTGCAATCTCCCTACTTCTATATAGTTTGGTCAATGATGAGAAGTAGGAGAAATATTTTAGGAGATAGAATCTACTAGACTTGGAGACTGGGTAGGGGCTAAGAAAAAGGAAGAATTTAGTATAGCTTTCTAGTTTCTATTGTGAACAGTGGGCAGAAGCTAGCATCATTCTCTAAGTGATGGAACACAAGACAGGAAGTGGGTTTGGGGAGAAATATGAATTGTTCAGATTTGGTATTGTTCAGTTAGGGAAGTCTGTAGGCCTCCCAAGTGGATTTATTTTTGTCAGGCCAATCGGTATGCGAGTTGGAAGCCAAGAGAAAAATTTGAACTAGAGATAGAGAATCTGCCAGGAAAACTGAAACATGACTACCAAAACATAAAAAAAAATAACCAGGAAAGAATGACATCACAAAACAAATTTTAAGATGAAGAAAGTAATCAACAATGGTAACCTAGGCAGATAAGGCAAGAAAAATTATAAACATAGGCAGAGAATCATTAAATTTAACAACTAGTAGGTTTTTATAATCTCAATAAAAAATTATTTGAGTAGTAAGGTTATTTTTGTGAGAGGGCAATGGCACCCCACTCCAGTACTCTTGCCTGGAAAATCCCGTGGACGGGGGAGCCTGGAAGGCTGCAGTCCATGGGGTCGCTGAGGGTCGGACAAGACTAAGCGACTTCACTTTCACTTTTTACTTTCATGCATTGGAGAAGGAAATGGCAACCCACTCCAGTGTTCTTGCCTGGAGAATCCCAGGGACGGGAGCCTGGTGGGCTGCCGTCCATTGGGTCGCACAGAGTCGGACACAACTGAAGCGACTTAGCAGCAGCAGCAGCAGCAGCAGCAGCAAGGTTATTTTTGGATGACTTTATATATATGACTGGCATTTATTTTTTTTAAATCTTACCAATGTATTCGTACCCTTGTTCATCCCCACTTAGTACATGAAGATGATAGACATAATTTAGTAGCTACAATAGATCTAAAATCCAGATATGTTGCAGGTTCTATTTATCTGCTCTTTCAAAACGTCACATAGAATGCTTTACACAAATTGATGTTGACACCAAATACTTTGGATGAGATTATTGACACAAAGGGCAAAAAGCTCAACACCTCAATCTCTTATTTTGAGAACTATACATAAAGCCTCCTGGTATGCTATTTAGCTAAATGGACTTTCCAAAACTGAGCTAAATTTTCCAGTTAATTTCTAAAAGGAAAATCCCACTGGAATTGTGATTATATTACAATTCCATTTATAGATATATGGCTTATTACCCAGCCACAAGCAAAAAGCCAGGACAATAGAAATTGAGATAGAAACTCTTTGGAGTTTAGTTGTTCCAAGGGAGGGGGTGCTTGTCTTTTTTTGTCTAGAGCTTCAGAGAAAGAGAAGCTATCCACATAGTAGGCGTAGCTATAATTATTATTCCCCCATAAAAATGTTCTGTCCAAGGCAAATCAAGTTCACATACATAACAGATCTGACCCTATAACTCAACAAATTATATAAAGCATGATCATCACTGAGCACCTCTACATAGTAAGTCCTGTCAGGCTTAGAAGCAAGAGCTAATTAATAGTTAATAACTAGAAACTTTCTTTTGTTTTATCAGCAAAATCTGGAAATGAATACTGAAGACCATGCAATTATAATAAATAAAGAGAAGGTTCAAAGTCTAAGCACCAAGGGAACATGAAAGACACGAGAATGAGGTCACACTCAGGAGGTCTAATCTTTCTAGTAGGTTTATATTTGGACCAGTTTACTGAAATACTAAATAATGCCACTTACAGAATAAACCTTTCCTTCAAGCATGTAAGTTTTCTTCTCTAAGTTAGCAGCTCTAATACTTAGCTTCTTTCTCTCAGACACATAAAATAGGTTGGCCCATGACTTGAGAAGACAGTCTTTCTTAAGTTTGATAGCTAATGAAAATACAACCAAAAAGAGCATTTTTCAGGGTTGATTCTTAAAGAAAGCACAGTGTTTAAAATCAATTTATTTAACTTTTTCTTGACTTTGAACAATTCAAACTAATCAATTCACCAATCCCATGCATACGTGGATAAATATCTTAATTCCCACCAGTCAGGACAGGGCTCAGAAAGATATTAAGTCAAGACAAATGAAGAGTAAACTGAAGGTTCTCAAAATACAGTCTAACTTTTTAAAAATTTATATCAACCCATGGAACTAATCAATTCAAAAGTTTTAGGAAGAACTGAACCATTCAGAAGTGATATTTGACTTTACAGGATGTGGTAGCAGCTTTCTTTTACCAAATGCAGCAGACTGTAATTTAAATACAACTAACTGACTTTCATTTCCAGCCAAGATACAGTAATAGGGACTAGATTTGCCCTCCCATATGAAACAACTAATAAAGACAGCAGAAGATGACCAATAATTTTTAAAACATTAGATTTCATTATATTTCAGGCAATGAAAGAAAACGATCCCTGAGAGACAAGAAACAAGGTAAGGTCTACAATTGCTCAGCTCACTTCCTAGAGAGTTTCCAGGCTACCACACAGGGAGGAAAATCCATGCAGGGTATAGTGTTGTCTTCCTGTACTGCAGAGATGGAGCTGGGAATTTGGAAAGGTCATAACATAGATTTTGCTGAGGTTGGAAAACCTGGAGCTAAAGGAAAATTTGAGCATGTTAAGTAGAAACATGGATAATATGAAGTAAAGACAATTTGAATTTCTAGAGATGAGAACTATGTCTGTGATTTTATAGTCATGAAGCTAAGAACAGATTTGTTGTTGTTTAGTCCCTAAGTCAAGTCCGAGTCTTTGTGACCCCATAGACTGCAGCATACCAGGCTTTCCTCTCCTTCACTACCTCCTGGAGTTTGTTCAAACTCAGGTCCATTGAGTTGATGCTGCCATTCAACCATCTCATCCTCTGTCACCCGCTTCTCCTCCCACCCTCAATCTTTGCCAGCATCAGGATCTTTTCAAATGAGTCAGCTCTTCACATCAGGTGGCCAAAGGATTGAAGCTTCAGCTTCAGCAACAGTCCTTCCAATATTCAGGGTTGATTTCCTTTAGGATTGACTGGTTTGATCTCCTTGCCATCCAAGGGACTCTCAAGGGTCTTCTCCAGCACCACAGTTTGAAAGCATCAGTTCTTCGGTGCTTAGCCTTCTTTACAGTCCAATATCCGTACATGACTACTGGAAAAACCACAGCTATGACTAGAGGGACCTTTATCTGCAAAGTGATGTCTCTGCTTTTATATACACTGTCTAGGTTTGTTATAGCTTTTCTTCCAAGGAGCAATTGTCTTTTAATTTTGTGGCTGCAGTCACCATCTGCAGTGATTTTGGAGCCCAAGAAAATAAAATCTGTCACTGTTTGCACTTTTCCCCTGTCTATTTGCCATGAAGTGATGGGACTAGATGACATGATCTTCATTTTTTGAATGTTGAGTTTTAAGCCAGCTTTTTCATTCTCCTCTTTCACCCTTACCAAAAGGGTCTTTAGTTCCTCTTTGGGCTTCCCTGGTGGCTCAGCTGGTAAAGAATCCATCTGCAATGCAGGAGACCTGGGTTCAATCCCTGGGTTAGGAAGATCCTCTGGAGAAGGGAAAGGCTATCCATTCCAGTATTCTGTCCTGGAGAATTCCATGGACTCTATAGTCCAAGGGGTTGCAAAGAGTCAGATACAACTGAGCGACTTTCACTTAGTTCCTCTTCACTTTCTGCCATTAGAGTGGTATCATCTGCATCTCTAAGGTTCCTGATATTTCTCCTGGCCATCTTGATTCCAGCTTGTCTTCATCCAACCCAGCATTTTGCTTGATGTACTCTGCATATAAGTTAAATAAGCAGGGTGACAATATATAGCCTTGACATACTCCTTTCTCAATTTTGAACCAGTCCACTGTTCCTTGTCTGCTTCTAACTGTTGCTTCTTGACCTGAATACAAGTTTCTCAGGAGGCAGCTAAGGTGGTCTGGTATTCCCATCTCTTTGAGAATTTTCCACAGCTTGTTGTGATCCTCTCAGTCAAAGGTTTTGGCGTAGTCAATGAATCAGAATAGATGTTTTTCTGGAATTCCCTAGGTTTTACTGTGACCCAGTGGGTGTTTGCAATCTGATTTCTAGCTCCTCTGCCCTTTCTAAATCCAGCTTGTACATCTGGAAGTTCTCAGTTCACATACTGTTGAAGCCTAGCTTGAAAATTTTTGAACATTAGCTTACTAGCATACTTAATGAATAAAATTGTATGGTAGTTTGAACATTTGTTGGCATTGCCCTTCTTTGGGATTGGAATAAAAACTGACGTTTTCCAGTCTGTGGCCACTGCTGAGTTTTCCAAATTTGCTGGCATATTGAGTGCAGCACTTTAATAGCATCATCTTTTAGGATTTGAATTAGCTCAGCTGGAATTCCATCACCTCCTCTAGCTTTGTTCATAGTAATACTTCCTAAGACCCACTTGACTTCACACTCCAGGATGTCTGGCTCTAGGTGAGTGACCACACCACTGTGGTTATCTGGGTCATTTAGACCTTTTCTGTACAGTTCTGCTGTGTACTCTTGCCACCTCTTCTTAATCTCTTCTGCTTCTGTTAGGTCCTTGACATTTCTGTCCTTTATTGTGCAATACAGTTATGTTAACTACAGGTAAAATATTGTGCAGAAGATCTCTAGAACTTAATCCTTTTACATAACTGAATCTTCACACCCACTAAACAACAATTCTCTACGTCCCCTCTCTCCAGCCCTTGGCAATTACCTTCCTACTCTCTGCTTCTGTGTGTTTAACTATTTTAGATACCTCATGTAAGTGGAATCATGAAGTATTTGTCCTTCTGTGCTGGCTTGTTTTGTTTAGCCTAATGTTCTCAAAGTTCATCCATGTTGTTGCATATGGCAGGATTTCCTTTTTTAAGGCTGAATAATATCCCATTGTATGTATATCCCCTGCCAAGGGAAACACAAAACAAAACTACAATGAGCTATCACCTTACACCTATTAGGATGGGGTTTTAGTCTGTTTGGGTTGCTATAACAAAGAACAATAGACTGGGTGGCTCATAAACCACAGAAATTTATTTCCTACAGATTTGGAGACCAACAAGTTCATGATCAAGGTGATGACAGATATGCTGTCTGGTGACTGTCCACTTTCTGGTTTACAGACAGCCATCTTTTAATTGCATCCTCACAAGGGAGAGAAGAGTAAGCTACCATGCCTACTCCTTTTTTAATAAGGGCATTACTGTAATCCCATTCTTTTTTTATATAATTTTATTCATGTATTTCTTTTAGGCTGTGCTGGGTCTCCATTGCTGCACAGGCTTTTCTCTAACTGTGGATAGTGGGGACTACTTTCTCTTTGTGCTGCCAGGCTTCTCATTGCCTTGGCTTCTCTTGCTGTGGAGCTCTAGGGTGCCTGGGCTTCCTAGGCATGGCATGTGGACTCAGAAGTTTCGACTCCCAGGCTTTAGAGAACAGGCTCAATAGTTGTGTCTCATGGGCTTATTCACTCCACTGCATGTGGGATCTTCCCAGACTAGGATCAAACCCATGTCTCCTGCATTGGCAGGCAGATTCTATACCACTGAGCCACCAGGAAAGTCTTGTAATCCCATTCTTGAGAGCTCCACCCTCATGAGCACATTACCTCACAAAGACCCTACCTCCAAATACCATCACATTGGAATTTAATCTTCAACATGTGAATTTTGGGAAAACACAAACATTCAGTGCATATAAGGTGGCAATTTTAAAAAAATATATTCCTATCAACAGTGTACAAGGGTTCCAATTTCTTCATATCTTCACTAATATTTGTCACTGTCTATTCTGTTTTGTTTTTTGATAATGGCCATCATAACAGGTATGAAGTAATAACTCATTGTGGCTTTGGTTTTCATTTGCCTGATAATTGGTGATATTAAGCATTTTTAAATATGCCTGTTGACAATTTGCCTATCTTCTATGGAGAAACGTCTATTCAGCGAGATATCACCTCATACCTATTATAAAAATTCTAGACAATTAGACAATAAGTTGGTTGAGAATGTGGAGAAATTGGAAGTCTTGTATACTGTTGGTAGGAATGTAAAAAGATGCAGCCACTATGGAAAACGGAATGAGAGTTCCTCAAAAAATTAAAAATAAAACCACCTTATGATCCAACAATCCCAGCTAAGGATTTTTACCCAGAAGAATTGAAATCAGAATCTTGAAGAGATATTAATATTTGCATTTCCATGTTCATTGCAGCATTACTCACAATAGTCAAGATATGGAAACAGCCTAAAAGTCCATCAATAGATGGGAGATATAGAAAATGTGGAGATACATTTTTTTAGACTTTCCATGTCTTTATTCTACGTTCATGCTGCACTGATAGTTTGTCTAGGCATTAAAACCTGTGTAGGTGTTTCTCACTATGCTTTGACTTCCAGTTTGCTTTTGAGAAGCCTATTGCCAAGATTGCCAGTCCTCTGAATATGACTTGATTTTCTCCAATGCATCCCTTTTCCCTCCTTTTTATTCTCCTCTGTCAAAGTTTTTAAGATCTTCTGAGTTCCCAGTACTCATTATTTCACAATAATGTTCTTGGTATGTGTCTTTCTAGTATGCACTCAAAGGTCCCTTTTAATTTGGTAATTCATGTCCTTTAGTTAGGGTTTCTCTGATAGCTCCAACAGAAAAGAATCTGCCTCCAATGCATTATTTCTTAGATAATTTTCTCTCTTCTGTTTTCTCTGATCTTTCTTTGTGGAAGTCCTATTAGTTCCTGGCCGGGTTATTTAATTTTCTTATTTTCTTGCTCATATTTTCCAAATATTTACTTTTTGTTTAATTTTGTAGATTTCTTCAAACTTATTTTCCAATGCTTGTATTTCACTACCTTATTTTGCTTTTTAATTTACAAGTTCTCCTGTTCTCTGAATATTCCTTTCTAAGTAGAATATCATTCTTTCTTCATAATGTCTTTTTACATATTTCTGTAGAGGTAATAATTATTGGGTAGAGATGTATTTTTAACTGTGCTTCAGTTGCTTGCATTATCTTTCCTTCTTCTGAGTTCCATTTTCCTGAGTTATTATTTAACTGTGGTCTCTGTTTTTGAAATGGAGCAGAATCCTATGGTTCTTCCCCCCACCACATCTTCTGCTTGCCTCTTGTCTGGGGAAAAACGTTAGCCAAAAGATAAGTTTAATCAGAGAAGGGAGAAAATGCAGAAACAAAAGGAAACAGTCAAAGGAGACCAAGTAATAATGTAGTTTCTTAGCAAAATCAAGGACCTTTAGTTCCTCCTCAAGGGCTATAGGTAATATTCTGAGCCATATCCTGTGGAGATGTCTTATAAACACTGAAGCCCCAGCAGGTGGAGAAGTTAACTATATGATGACCGGACTATAGCCATGACATAAGCTGCCCCAATTCCAAGAACTGGCCCCAAAGAAATGGAACTGACTGACTCTGGAACTGAAGACTAAGTGTACCTAAAACAACCAAGATGACGCTGGGCAGACCACCAATGGCCAGTTTCTAGATGACTGTCAGAGCTGGCTGTGCTGTTTCTGCATGTAGCTCTCTCCCTCAGTCTATAAAAGCTCTTGCCCCCGAATGTTAGGGAGTTGGGGGTGGGAGGGGAATAGTCAGCCTTGGGACAGGTGCCCACCACCCCCCTCACCCCCGGTGGTTGCCAGCATTCACCAACCTTACCTCTTTTGATTTTTGAGTGGCAAGCAGCCGGACTTCACTTTCAGTTACTGGGTTCAGTAACGTTATCACCTTAGAGGCTTTCCTCAAATGCCTGGTGATCCTTGATCATCCAGTCCTATATTAGAGTAATATTATTCAGAAGCATTTTTAAAGTCAATCAGTTTTCCTAACTAAACGTATTTTTTATATTCCCATCAACAATACATGGTAATTTTTTTTTCTTTTTGGCCGCACCATGTGGCCAGGGATTGAACCTACACCCTCTGCAATGGAAGCAGTCTTCACCACTGGACCACCAGGGAAGTCCCAGAAGCACTTTTTTTTTTTTAAACTTTACATAATTGTATTAGTTTTGCCAAGTATCATAATGAATCCGCCACAGGTATACATGTGTTCCCCATCCCGAACCCTCCTCCCTCCTCCCTCCCCATACCATCCCTCTGGGCCGTCCAGTGCACCAGCCCCAAGCATCCAGCATCGTGCACTTTTTTTTTTTTGAGTGAAAGTCTTCTTCTCAATTGTGAGCTTCATTGTGAGTGAAGACCTGCTCATTTCCTTGGGGAACCCTAATAGTATCTTTAGATTTTTTTTTTTTCCTAGCTAAAGGAAACTTTAGCAAGTTTCCTCAAGGACTGATCACCCAGGAAGGCATAACCCTGACTATTCAACATTCCAAGAGGAGAGGAAGCTGGGGATATTCGTGGTTGATCTGTAAGCCTCTACTTAATCCTCCTGTTTTCTGGTCAAGCCCTACCCTGCTGTGCCTGGTACTTTGAATCCAGGGTCTCTCCCTTTTGCCTACTGGAGGTGGACTTCCAATGCTCTAGAGGTTATGGGAGAGGCAGGAGCCTGGCTGCCCACATTGGTGAAGAGGATCTGGCCCTGCAACTTGGAATTCTTCCCAAGGTTCTTCAGCTAACTTTTTAACAGTCCTTCCTGCCTATACGTATTTAACTTTCAACTTTCTCTAAAGCACAGTCATTTACCACTGGTAAATGACTCTAACACCTGATTTTTATATTTTCTTTTTTCTTGTAGGTTTATGACATTTTTATTTCTTTCTTATCACTTTAGTGGGATTTGGTAGGGATGCGGGGAGTCATATTTAACCAGAAGTTAAGTGAAGCATTAGTCACTCAGTCATGTCCAACTCTTTGCAACCCCATGGACTGTAGCCCGCCAGGCTTCTCTGTCCATGGAATTCTCCAGGCAAGAATACTGGAGTGGGTAACATTCCCTCCTCCAGGGGATCTTCCTGACCCAGGGATCGAACCCAAGTCCCTTATGTCTCCAGCACTGGCAAGCAGGTTCTACATCACTAGTGCCAGCTGGGAAGCCCGGAGCAGACAGAGGTCTGCAGGGAATAATTCTGGACGCAGCAGATGTGGTGGACTTGCCCAGCTCCATGTCCACTCAACCCTCTTCCTTCTTCATCTGTGGCTACCTGGCCTCCTCCCCGAGACTGCTCTCTGACCAAGAAGGGTTTAAAGAAACTCCAGCTCAGCATCAAGCCAGACTTCCTGCAACTCACCTGTCCCCAGATACAAGAAAAGGAATTCCTTCCAGGCCCTTTCTCACATGCAGTGCTGATAACAGTCTCCACTTGTAACCTGCCTCACATCCTGGTCTGTGGAAATCTCGATCAAGGCTGTATTTCCTCAGAAGCCAAAGTGCAGCTGCTCCCCGCTGCCTGCCCCTCAGGGAGCAGTCAGTTCTCAGATCCTACTTCTTCCTGGGCAGCCTGGCCCTGTGTTAGACACCAACTACCCCCAAACCCCCTAATCAACTTGCTAATATATTAAGGTTTCTCTTCAGAAATATATTGCTTGACATCAGCCACTTAAACCTGTGTTTGAACAAACTCATCTGATCTTTTCCTGAGGACAGCATTTGATAGAGAAAAGAAGAGACAGCTCAGGGACTTAGGAATTGAAAGAAAGGAAAAGAAACCCAAAGACTTCCCCTTTCTCCACTTCACAGTTCTAAGGCCAGCCTAGTCCACCCTCTCCTTCCTCACACATGCCCCTTTCTTGAGAATCAACCCTTAACTAAGCTTTGCTGAACTGTTGTGGTTGCCCTTCTCTATTTTATGATCTCTTAGCTTGTAGTTTATTCTTGTTTCTCCCCAGATGTCTCAATTTAGAGTTTAATGCCCTTGAAGACAGGGGTGACCAGTTTTCTCACTTTATATAGTTCCTATCCCAGGATACTACCAACATTTATCAATCTGATTCTCTAACCCATGGTTCAGAAGTCATTCTGTCACAAATTCTACATGGAAAGACTTTTCTGAAATTTTTTTGGAGTATATACAGTGCTGCCTTAGTTTCAGTGTCCAGCGAAGTGAATCAGTTATAGATATACATACACCCACTCTTTTTCAGAATCTTTTCCCACATAGCCCATTGCAGAGTACTGAGTAGAGTTCCTTGTGCTATACAATAGGTTCTTATTAGTTATCTATTTTATAGACAGCAGTGTGTATACATCCATCCCAATCTTCCAGTTGATTCCTCTCCCTCCCTTTACCCCTTGGTAACCATGTTGTTTTCTACATCTGTAACACTTATTTCTGACTATAGATAAGTTAAACTACAATTTGAAAAGATACATGCGCCCCAGTGTTGATGGTAGGACTATTTTCAACAGCTAGGTCAGGGAAGAAAAGAAAGCGTTTTAAAGATGAACCGCTTTCCTGTCCTCCGGCTCCAGGGGGTGCAGTGATGGGATGTCTCTCTTCCCTTATGTCAGGGAAGGCACAATTGCTTCCTTTACATCGACAACTCTTAGCCTCAGTTTCTTTACTTTTTAAATGGGTTTATAATAATGCCTAATTCAGGGGGTATGTTGAGGAATAAAAGAGATAAGGTGCTCAAAACGCTCAGCACGTGCCTGGAGTGTATCTGATGCCCAGCAGTTGTTAGTTACTGATTCAGAGAGCAAGAAGGGAGCTGCCAGTGCAAGTGCCCCCACAAAGCTGAGAGGAGTACCCGAGGAGGTACCCAGGGCAGTGGAGAATGAGGACCGTTTACTCCCGACATGATCCGCCGGCCCATTTCCATCCGCCCAAACGCCGAAGCCTGTAAAAGCCTTAAGGGACAATCCGCCTGGAGCCACGGGCGCTCCCCGACCTAAACAAGCAGGCTGAGCCCCTGCAGGACCGCAGTGCCAGGCCGTATTTCATCAGGCCTCCCGACCTCTGAGTAAATAAATGTGTGCAACAGATACAATAAACATTTTCTCAGGCCTGAAATCAGATCTGCAGACTCCTCAGCCCCTTCTGTGCGGGGCGGACTGTAATTACAGGATATGTTAAATTTTCTTTATAGCTGGTCCTGATGGTTGTGAAGTGACCACACCAGACCGAACAGCATCCCTGCTCTCCTCTGCTACCACGGGTAATGAAAACCAGATGCTCGTCTGAAGTTAATCACCCCTGTGGCTCTCGCCCCAAGTCAAGTAGGGGTCCCTGTTTGCTTGGAGAAGACATGTAAAGTGGTGATAAGCAGGGAGTGACCTGTAACCTGCCGTGGGGGCTGCCACTCCAGCGTGAGATAAGCCATTTGACACCCCCAGAGGTGACTTCGGAGAGAAATGAGCAACTGACAAAAACCAAGACTAAACCCAGTACACCAAGTGTCTTTGGGTAACCGAGCCCTCCCCCGAGGTACTTCTAGAGATATAGCAATTTGGATAGTAATAGACATCTTTGCTGAGAATCTACAGATATCATTCCGCTTGTCGACAGTTATCTCAGAATTCCCGACCAAAAGGCTCCTCCATGTGGAGGCAGTTTTCCTCACTTTGCTCAGAGATATTCACACCATATATATAATTACTCCTGCTGGCATTGAACATTGTAAATCTCAGAGTCAGAACTGATAAATATTTATAGCATATTTGATATGCTATATGATATATATATGATATATATTTGATATGCTATATGATATGCTATATGATATGATATAAATATTTGATAGTTATAGTTATTAAAAGGAAGTATCAACACAAGGGTTCTGATTGAAGGTGTGAGATGGGACTCTGGAATATGCCCTTTTGATGATTTTGTGTGTGCGTGCGTGCACACACACGCTCAGTCGTGTCCAACTCTTTGTGACCCCACGAGGACTGTAGCCCACCATGCTCCTCTGTCCGTGGGATTTCCCAGGCAAGGATATTGGAGTGGGTTGCCGTTTCATCTTCCAGGGGATCTTCCCAACCTAGGGATTGAACCTGTGTCTCTTGCATTGGCAGGCAGATTCCTTACTGCTGAACCAGCTGGGAAGCCCAATTTTAATGAGATTCATGTAATTCTGATACAGAGACAGAGGTTTTTGAAATGCGCTTTTAAAACCATGTTTTCATTCCAGAGTCAAGGCAATGTAGCAACACAGAGTGAAGAGGTGTATTGCTCTTGCCAGTCTTAGAACCATAAAGACTGTAAGAAGAGTCACCTCTCTGTCTGATCTACAGCCTCTAAACATGAGCATGGCCTCCATATTCTTCTCTACAAGGTGGAGGAGGAGGTTTCTGATTTATTTCTACGAAATAGTTTTAGAAGAGCAGGGATTTTCAGGAGAAATGAGCTGAGTATTCTGACAAACTACATGTAATTTTAAAAGTCATATGTTTTCAAGTGCTCAACTCAGAAACTTCTCTTCACAATACCTGTTCATTCTCAAGAATGCACTGGTTTTCTTTAATTTCCACCTCACATTCACAATGTTCAAACTCAGTTACTCTCAGTTACTAGATACATTCGATTTGCTTGATAACAGTATTTACTTTTCCATTTGATGGACACTTCCTTTTTTATAGCTATCTTGATTTGATTGTATAAAACATCAGACATCAGTGGGAAGGATATTCAGGCAAAAATATGATCCTTAGTATTAGATCCAGACAACTCAGGAAACTTTCCATTGAGTACTGTTTTCTAAGCACTGTTCTAATATGAAATATTATATTTAATGTAATTACTTCTCTTAAAAAAATAATAATGTAATTACTTCTCTTATAGTAATGGTTTCAGGAGTAACAGTCAGTTGTCCCTAAAAGGCCGATCTAGTTTCTTTCTGGGGCTTCCCTGGCAGCTTAGCTGGTAAAGAATCCACCTGCAATGTAGGAGACCCCAGTTCAATTCCTGGGTCAGGAAGATCCCCTGGAGAAGCAATATATTACCCACTCCAGTATTCTTGGGCTTCCGTGGTGGCTCAGATGGTAAAGAACCTGCATACAATGAGGGATACCTGGGTTTGATCCCCTGGAGGAGGGCATGGCAACCCACTCCAGTGTTCTTGCCTGGAAAATCCCATGGACAGAGGAGCCTGGAGGGTACAGTCCACGGGGTCAAAAAGAACTGGATGTGACTGAGCACAGCACAGCACAGCACGGTCTCTTTCTGAGTTTAAAAATATTATTTGTAAGAACTTCAAACTATAAAATAAAGAATTAAGTACAAAGTAAAACTTGACCACAAATAGATTAGAAGTTAAATTTGAAGTAAGAATCAGGCATTTCTATTACACATATTGCTGCTGCTAAGCTACTTCAGTCGTATCTGACTCTGTGCGACCCCATAGACGGCAGCCCACCAGGCTCCCCCATCCCTGGGATTCTCCAGGCAAGAACACTGGAGTGGGTTGCCATTTCCTTAGTGAAAAGTGAAAGTGAAGTCGCTCAGTCGTGTCCGACTCTTTTCGACCCCATGGACTGCAGCCTACTAGGCTCCTCCATCCATGGGATTTTCCAGGCAAGAGTACTGGAGTGGGGTGCCATTGCCTTCTCCAATTACACTTATTACTTGGCAAAAAAACAGAGACTTTTTCAATTTAATCAGGACATTTCAGTGCCACCATCAAAATGTGTCCCTTAAAAAAAAAGAAGAGGCAGCTTATTTGGAATTGGGGGAAAATTTCTCCCTCAAAAAATTGCCTCTTCATACAGATTAAAATTCACCCTCTAATATTCCATCTATCCCATACCTGGACTCCCTATCTCCCTATGTCCTTGATGTTCTATTACATACTAGATATTTTATTTATTTATTATTTGTTTACTCACTGCTGTGTCTCTAGCACCTAGGATAGACCTGATACATAATAGTTGGTCAATAAACTTCTGCTGAATATCAAATAATCTTACTCAGATGCTGTTTCTACTCTGAAGGCTGTGCTCATTTCCATTATGCTTGATCATGGCTGAGCAGAAAGTAACTTTCTTTCTTTGTGCTTCTATCTCTGTATCTTGTCCAGGCTCCCAGAGTTACATTTTTCATGCAATTGCAATATACCGATTCAGCTCAGGAGCACAAGTTCCTTGATAGCAGGAACAAGGCCATTTGTGTATTTATTACCAATCCCCATCTTCTTACCTGTTTCCTGATCCTGATAGTATACTCAGAAACAGATTGAAGAGAATGTTGCTGCTGCTGCTAAGTCACTTCGGTCGTGTCCGACTCGTGTGACCCCATAGACAGCAGCCCACCAGGCTCCCCCGTCCCTGGGATTCTCCAGGCAAGAACACTGGAGTTGGGTTGCCATTTCCTTCTCCAATGCATGAAAGTGAAAAGTGAAAGTGAAGTTGCTCAGTCATATCCGACTTGTAGCGACCCCATGGACTGCAGCCTACCAGGCTCCTCCGTCCATGGGATTTTCCAGGCAGGAGTATTGGAGTGGGGTGCCATTGCCTTCTCCGATTGAAGAGAATAGACCATGAATAATAAAACTGCTGTTGGAAAAGTAACAGAACAGAGAAAGAGGTGCAAAAATATACATACACATATATATATTAGTCTGATAGGGTAGATGACTTGTGGTGAATGTGTGACAGATGGCAACTGGGGCAAATTTCTAGGATGCTTGGGTTTCCCTGGGTCTCAATTATCAAGCCTCTCTCTTCACTTCTTTCTAAAAGTCTTCATCAAATGGCCACCAGGCAACAGAAAACATGATGCATCAAGTTGGGTTTGTCAAGGTTCATTACACTTAAAAGCTAAGGAGTATCAGACTTCCTTGGTGGTGCAGTGGATAAGAATTCACCTGCTAATGAAGGAGACATGGGTTCAAGCCGTGGTCCATGAAGATCCCACATGCCATGGATCAACTAAGCCCATGCACCCTAACTCTTGAGCCTGTGCTCTAGGGCTCGCGAGCTGTAACTACTGAGCCTGTGTGCCACAACTACTGAAGCTGGAGCATCTAGAGCCTGTGCTCTGCAACAAGAGAAGCTGCTGCAATGAGAAGCCCGTACACCACAACAAAGAGTAGTCCCTGCTCCCACAACTAGAGAAAGCCTGTGCACAGCAACAAAGATCCAGTACAACCAAACATAAAAATAATAATAAATAAATAAATAAATAATTTTTTAAAAGCTAAGGAGTGTCAAGGATCGACTGAGTTCACCCACTGAATACCCTACACAGAGCCCTCTATACATCATGAGAATGACTGCTGGGGATTTCCCTGGAGTCCAGTGGTTAAGACTTCACCTTTCCAATGTAGGGAGAGCAGGTTCAATCCCTCGTCAGGAAGCTAAGATTCCCACACATCTCTCAGCCATAAATGTAAAAATATAACAGAAACAATATTGTAACAAATTCAATACAAACTTTAAAAATGGTCCACATTAAAAAAAAATGAAAGAAAAAGAATGAGTGCTAACTGTATATGGGTTCACCATCCTCCATTCCTCTTCAAAAAGTGAGTCAAAATATAGCCGAGCAAAGTATATGAAACTCCCATCCAGTGCCTTGCACTTTGGAGAATGATGATTTCAGATACGAGTGTTCACTGAATTCAAAAGTATCTGTGGTCTATGCTGTTCTTTCTAGACTTCCGTGCATGTGTGCATGCTAAGTAGCTTCAGTCGTGTCCAACCCATTGTGAATCTATGGATTGTAGCCCGCCAGGCTCCTCTGTCCATGGGATTCTCCAGGCAAGAATACTGGAGTGGGTTGTCGTGCCTTCCTCCAGAGGGATCTTCACAACCCAGGTATTGAACACCTGTCTCTTATGTCTCCTGCATTGGCAGGCGGGTGCTTTACCACTAGCACCAGGAAGCCCAGGACCTCCGTAGTGGAGGCTTTTTTTTTGCCTAGGAAAATGATGCAAGCTTATTATTCACAGGCTAGTTTGCATCGTTTCTTAACTTCCAACTTCCAAGACTTTAAAAAAAGGTTTTCTTAGAGTGGTTTTGAGCTCACAGAAAAACTGAGAGTAAGATACAGAGATTTCCCTCGTTGCCCCTGTCTCCACACCACATTGTTATTCCTCTTACATTACTCATCAAAGTCAAGTACTTCTTCAGAGTCAAGTCCGACTCGTTGTGAACCTATGGACTGTAGCCCGCCAGGCTCCTCTGTTCATGGGATTCTCCAGGCAAGAATACTAGAGTGGGTTGCCATGCTCTCCTTGCCAGGGGATCTTCCCAACCCAGGGACTGAACTCATACCTCCTGGGGATCCTGCACTGCAGGCAGATTCTTTACTGCTGAGCCACCAGGGAAGCCCCGAATATATACATGTATTATATATATATATATTATATATATATATTTATATATATACATACACTCTCTGTCTTGAGCCTCCTTTCCACCCTCCCATCTCACCCCTGTAGGTCATCATACAGCACCCAGCTAAGCTCCCTATGTTATACAGGTGTCACTTCACACCAGTCAGAATGGCCATCATCAAAAAATCTACAAACAATAAATGCTGGAGAGAGTGTGGAGAAAAGGGTTGTACTACTGATGGGAATGTAAATTGATACAGCCACTATGGAGAACAGTATGGAGTTTGCTTTTAAAAACAAAACAAAACTAGAGCTATTGTATAATGTAGGAATCCCACTACAGGGCATATACCCACTACAGGGCATAATTCAAAAAGACACATGTACCCAGCCCAATGCGAATTGCAGCACTCTTTACAAGAGCCAGGACATGGAAGCAACCTAGATGTCCCTACATTTTTGTACACTAGTCCTGTGTAATCTGGTACAGGTTCACTGAAAGCAGGACATTTAGCCATCCCTTTCAAGAGAAAAAAGTACAGGACACTCCACTGGTGGGGTGGTGTTTTGCATGGCCATGACAAATACAGTGCTCTGTATTGGCCATAGCTGAAACTGATTCCATCCTATTATCTCTGAGGGAACTGTTCAACCTTTCCGGGCCTGTACAGATCATTCTAGTCTTGCCCGTGACTTCCGTGTTGAGGGTGAAACGATCTGAGTTCCCAGAACATTAGGAACACCTGCCTTCCGATGCAACGCAACAATTAATCAAAACCAAATGTACAAGATCCTGGGAGTGTGTGTCATGTGCCTCCACACTCTGTCCCTCTGCCTCACGAGGGATGATTGAGAGCTGATTACAAGATCTGTTTGATGCTGCTGCTAAAAACGGTTTGAAAAACATCTTCCCCTCACTTCACAAGATGGATTATATTGGGCAACATGAAGTCATGATTACATTGCACTAATTTTAGCAAAGTCAGACATCTTTATGAAAGGATTGCTCATGCCTGTCAGCCACTGCTGATTAAGTCAAAGTTCACGCAGCTCCGTCCAAAAGAAGAAACAGCCAACAACCTCCTGTCTCTGTGAACAAGCTGCTGTTCCACCAAGAGTAAAACCAAGCCTGAGGCAGACAGGCGCGTTCATTTCTAGGTCCCACAAACTCCGCTGCCTCTCCCTCACACTGTCCCGCTGTCTCCTGGCTTCTCAGGAACACAGGGAAGGTGGACCATGGTGCTGCCAAGTTCTGTCCCCAGTCTCACCAACCTCTTCAACAAGCACCTGGTTTTAAGGACCCAGGATGCTAATACTTGCCTCCCCCATTGTCCTGCTCTCTCCCAAATTGGAGTGGGTCTTATTCCTACTCTCTGGTCTGCTTTAAATTACCATGTAATCCTGAAAAATGTGCTGTAATGTTCCAAGACAGCAATACCCCTGGAGCTCTCTTAGAGTCTCAGTGGTAGTCGGATTGTTTGGGGGTTGGTTTCCTTGGTTGCTTGGTTGGTTGTTGTTGTTTTTTTTTTCCATTTGTTATTTACTGAAGGCTTTGAGCCTCTGAGAAGTTTCTTTTTTTAATATTTTTCATTTATTTATTTATTCTTATTTGGCTGCACCAGGGCTTAGTGGAAGCTCGGGGGATCTTCAATCTTTGCTGTGGCATGAGGATATTTTAGTTGCAGTATATGGGATCTTTGCAACCCCAAGGATTGTAGCCCGCCAGGCTCCTCTTTCCATGGGATTCTTCATGCAAGAATACTGAAGTGGGTTGCCATACCCTCTTCCAGGGGATCTTCCCAACCCAGGGATTGAACCCAGGTCTCCTGCCTTACAGGCAGATTCTTTACCATTTGAACCACTAAAGCTGAAGCTCCAATACTTTGGCCACCTGATGGGAAGAGCCGACTGAGTGGAAAAAGACCCTCATGCTGGGAAAGATTGAGGGCAGGAGAAGAAGTGGGCAACAGAGGAGGAGATGTTTTGATGGCATCATTGACTCAGTGGACATGAGTTTGAGCAAACTCCGGGAGATAGTGAAGGACAGAGAAACCTGGTATGCTGCAGTTCATGGGGTTGCAGAGTCAGACATGACTTAGTGACTGAACAACAATAACAGTTTGGGATCTAGTTCCCTGACCAGGGTTGGAACTTGTGCCCCTTGCATTGCAAGCATGGAGTCAGCCCCTGGACCACCAGGGAAGTCCCAAAACCTCTTAAGAAGTTTCTAATGGGATTCTGATCCACTCTATTTCTTACTCTTCTAACTCTTACTCTTAATTGATTTGCCATGAAGAGGCTCAAATTATAATGCTTTGCATTTTATTATGGCTTCCATATCTAGCCCTCGAGTAATTTACAAACAACACTTAAGGCTACTGATGCAATGAGGAACTGGGTGGGCCCTGGGGGTATTTGATTCAATGGAAAAATGAGAGCCCAGACTTTCATTTTCCCTCCACACTGATGAGAACCACATTTTTACTCCTTCTAATTTTTCAGATCTCTTGAAAGCTGAAAGAACACTAGTGACTGGTATGCAGCCCAAATGTGTGTTAATTGAGAGAAACTGGGGTTAAGACTAGATTCAAATCTAACTTTGCCATTTACCGCAAGACCTTGGTCAATGTCCCTTAATTTACTTGAGACTCAGTTTCCTCATCTCTAAAATGGGAGTGATTATAACAACTACTTCTCAGGTTTATGTGAAGCTCAGCTAAGTGAATTGACATGACGCTTCTTCGCACAATGCTGAATCAGTGCTGTCTGTGGGAGTGAGGGGAACCTTTAAAAGCCTGATTTTAACCTCACTTGTCAAGGTACTGGCATGAAAAGCATTATTTTAGGGACATTAAGACAGGAGTGGCTCATAAAATGTATTATGTTCTTCCAGTCAATCTGAAGCACTTGCTAAGAAATGAATCTAGAGCCAGTCCTTCAGGCCACAAGGACTGTGTGTACATACAACACCCATCACATGCCGAGGCATAAGTTGGATTTTCTGTGGAAGTCACTGCAGGAAGAAACAGCTCCAGATGTCAAGAATTTAATATCTTATTAAAGTCAGTCCAATTCTCCAAGCAAGAATACTGAAGTGGGTAGCCATTCCCTTCTGCAGGGGATCTTCCAAACCCAGGGATTGAACTCTGGTCTCCTGTATTGCAGGCGGATTTTTTTACCATCTGAGCCACCAGGGAAGCCCTCAGTCAACTCAATTAATTATTTAATAAACTGACCCTTACTAGAACATCCTACATGCCCAGCTCTGCCAAGGTTCATCAAGAGAGGCTTTCCTGCTGCACAGGGATCTGACATCTGAATCATTTAATGACTGCCCTACCTTGAAAAATGAGGGACAGGGGTTATTACAAGGCCAGTAATAAGAAAAGGCAGGAGTCTCACTGGAACTGAGGAAACAGGCTTCACCAGAACTAGATTGGAATGTCAGTCATCATGTCAGGAGCTCTCAGGACAGGACTGTCACATGTTCCTGAGCACTGGAGCTTGCTGGCTCAGTTAGTGAGATTCTGTCAGTGGGACTAGCTATTCTCTTGGCCTCTGACCCTCACTGCATGACCACCTGAGGGGCCCTGCCTGTCCCAAGAAACACTCAACAGGGAGAATCTGAAAGGCCTTTGTAGTTGTGAGGACCCACATTCGGGCAAGAGTTCTTCTAGCCAGTTTTCCTCCAAGGCCTCCGACCACCTGGGTCAATCCCACTCATGTTTCAATCCACCAGAGCCAAAGGGTCGCATGGCCTGGAGTTCCCCTGCTTAGAAAAGTCCAGATCTGTTTTCCTTGACGAGGACTGTGGATGAGTTTCTTTGTTCCAGAAAAGGCTGCCAGTCTGGAAAATACCATAATAGCCCCCTTTAAAAAATGACTTTTCTCCCTCTGTCTCTCTCTCTCTCTCTCACTCTACCCCAACCCCACACTTAGAAAAATAATCCAATGGACTGAAATAATTGGGGAACAATTTACAAGAGAGAAAGGGAAGAAGCTGTACCTTGAAGGACAGGGTGACAATGGATAGACCAAAAGATGGAGACATTCTAGGCAGATAGAAGGGGCTGAGCACTGAAAGGCTTCCCAAAATGCACTTCTAGGTTAGCATATAATTCTCTTAGGTATAATAGCCAGGACTCACTGCCTTTTCTTTGAAGTTGGAAATAAAAAATAAAAGGAAGATGGACCACTTTTTGTTCTGTGAAGGGGTAACACTCTCTCTCCATTGCTAGATACTGGTACATATATATTAATAAAGTTAAGGGTGTTTTCTTGACTCTTCCACACTCAAAAATTAGGCTTTTTAAATTCTAATGGTGCTTTTTCTCCCTTCCAAGGGCTTGGCCTAGGTACAATTCCTAAGAATAGTATTATAATAATGAATAACAAGAGATAACATCTATAGCAACCTTAGTGCTGGTTCTACATTAAGTTCTTTATATGTATCATCTCATGTCATCTTCTTTATAAAATAATGTATTATAAAACAAAACTCTACCAAGCTAATAATTAACAGGAGGAGAAAGACTTCCCCCAAGAAGTAATATTTACACTGGATTTTCAAATACCATGTGGGAGTTCTCCTGGTAATCAAGTCTGGAAACGACATTCCAGGCAGCAGGATTGGCATCAAAGAGATAGGAACAAGGATGGAATGTTCCAGAAAAAGCAAGTGGTTCACCAAGGTTAGATGATAGGGTCCTTGTGGAAAGGGGTAGGGATGGGAATGAACAGCGTAAAAGAAACCAAACTGTGGGGAGCTTTGGATGTAGAGATTTTATCAAAATGCAGCAGAAATCCACTGAAATGCTTTAACAAATGTGCATCTTTGAAAGATCATTTGGGGGTGATGTGCAGCACAGACTGATGGAGCAAGGAAACTGGAGGCAGGAACAGCCAGCTAGGAGGCTATCATTATAGCTGTCTACCTGAGAGATGGATGAGAAACAGAACTGAGCCAGTGATGGAGGAGACAGAGGGCCAGACTCGGTCAAGAGGTGTGTTAGGAGAAGGATGTAGTCCCTGCCATCCAGGGCTAAGACCCAAAGAGAAAAGGAAAAGCTAGCAAACAAATGCCAGTGGCACCCAGCTGTAGATGGGTGAGGCCAAGCAGACAGCAGATGAAGCGGGTGCTGGGCAGGTTCAGAATGCAGGGAGGGGGGCCTTTCCACTGGGGAGGGACAAGCAAAGCATCCAGAACGGATGGTTGAGCTTCATACCAATAAATGAGTAGGATTCTAACAGGCAGAAGTACTGTGAAGTGCTCTCCAGGACAAAAGAGCAAAAGCAAAGATTTTTAAAATGGAAAGTGTGGGGTTGCCTGGGGAGATGGGAGAGTGGAACAGATGAACACACAGAGGCCAGCCTCACCACGTTGCTCCAGCCATCAGAGTCCTAGAGCGGGATGCTGTCAGTTTCCCCACTCTCCAGCAAAACCCTCAGTGATAACCCCCGTCCTGGCAGGAGTAAAAGAAATTACATTGTCTTCATAACAGAAAACCCCAGGTAATGGTCTGGACACAATCATGGACCTGGAACAGCATTCCCTCAATAATGCCCAGAGCATGGCAGTGGGATAGACTCTTCATCAAGAGGAGTTCCTCTTATAAATCTGTTGGGCTTTTTTAAGCCTGTTCTAGCTACACTCCACTCCTAGTTTTCTCTGGAACAAATGGCCCTGCATGTGGTTCAGTGCTTTGTTGTCTTGAGCGTTCTTCTCAGATTGTTGCAAGAACAAAGAGAACAACATATGGATACCAAGAGTGGAAGGAGGATTGGGATGAATTCCAACACAGGCATTGACATATCTATACTGCTGTTGTTGTTCAGTCACCCAGTCATGTCCAACACTTTGCAACCCCATGGACTGCAGCAAGCCAGCTCTCCCTGTGCCTCACCATCTACCAGAGTTTGCCCAAGTTCATCTCCAAGTTCATTGGTGATGCCATCCAGCCATCTCATCCTCTGATGCCCTCTTCTCCTTCTGCCCCCAATCTTTCCCAGCATCAGAGACTTTTCCAATGAGTCAGCTGTTTCCATCAGATGACCAAAATACTAGAGCTTCAGCTTCAGCATCACTCCTTCAAACAAGCATTCAGGGCTGATTTCCCTTCAGATTGACTGGCTTGATTGCTTTGCTGCCCAGGGGACTTTCAGGAGTCTTCTTTAGCATCACAGTTTGAAGGCATCAATTTTTTGCCCTCAGCTTTCTTTACAGTCTGGCTCTCAAAACTATACCTGAACACTGGGAAGACCATAGCCTTGACTATAAGGACCTTTGTCAGCAGAGTAATGTCTCTGCTTTTCAAAACACTGTCTAAGTTTGTCATAGCTTTTCTGCCAAGAAGCAATCATCTTCTGATTTCATGGCTGCAGTCACCACAGTGATTTTGGAGCCCAAAAAAGGAAATCTGTCACTACTTCCACCTTTTCCCCTTCTACTTGCCATGACATAATGGGGCCGGATGCCATGATCTTAGTTTTTTAATATTTAGTTTTGAGCTGGCTCTTTCACTCTCCTCTTTGACCCTCATCAAGAGGCTCTTTAGTTCCTCTTCATTTCTGCCATGAGAGTGGTATCATCTGCGTATATGAGGTTGTTGCTTTCCCCACCTGTCTTGATTCCAGCATCTAACTCATCCAGCCCGGCATTTCTCATGATGTGCTCAGCACATAGGTTAAACAAACAGGGTGACAACAGACAGCCCTGTCACACTCCATTCTCAATCTTGAACCAATCAGTTGTTCCATACAAGGTTCTAAGTGTTGCTTCCTGACCCATAGATAGGCTTCTCAGGAAACAGGTAAGATGGTCTGGAAGTCCCATCTCTTTAAGGGCTTTCATGGTTTGTTATGATCCACAGGGTCAACTAAACATTCAAAAATGAAGTTCATGGCACCTGGTCCCATCACTTCATGGCAAATAGATGGGGAAACAATGAAAACAGTAACAGATTTTATTTTCTTGGGCTCCAAAATCACTGCAGATGGTGACTGCAATCATGAAATTAAAAAACACTTGCTCCTTGGAAGAAAAGCTATGACCAACCTAGACAGCATATTAAAAAGCAGAGACATTACTTTGCCAACAAAGGTCCATCTAGTCAAAGCTATGGTTTTTCCAGTAGTCATGTATGGATGTGAGAGTTGGACCATAAAGAAGGCTGAGCACTGAGGGATTGATGCTTTTGAACTGTGGTGTTGGAGAAGACTCTTGAGAGTCCCTTGGACAGCAAGGAGATCCAACCAGTCCATCCTAAAGGAAATCAGTCCTAAATGTTCATGAGAAGGACTGATGCTGAAACTGAAGGTCCAATACTTTGGCCACCTGATGCAAAGAGCTGACTCATTAGAAAAGACCCAGATGCTGAAGGCAGGAGAAGAAGGGAGCAAAAGAGGATGAGATAGTTGGATGGCATCACTGGCTCAACAGAAATGAGTTGGAGCAAGTTCCAGGGGTTGATGAAGGACAAGGAAGTCTAGTATGCTGCAGTCCATGGGGTCACAAAGAGTGGAACACAATTGAACAACAACAAAGTCAAAGGCTTTAATGTAGCCCATTAAACAAAGGTAGATTTTCTTCTGGATTTCCCTTGCTTTTGCTCTGATCTAGCAAATGTTGGCAATTTGATCTCTGGTTCCTCTGCCTTTTCTAAACCCAGCATTGGCATCTTGGTTCACATAATACTAAAGCCTAGCCTTCAAGACTTTAAGCATGACTGTACTAGCATGGGAGATGAGAGCAACTGTCCAATGGTTCAGTCAGTTCAGTTAAGTTGCTCAGTCGTGTACGACTCTTTGCAACCCCATGGACTGCAGCATTCCAGGCCTCCCTGTCCATCACCAACTCGCAGAGCTTACTCAAACTCATGTCCATTGAGTCAGTGATGCCATCCAACCATCTCATCCTCTGTCGTCCCCTGCTCCTGCCACCTTCAATCTTTCCCAGCATCACCGTCTTTTCTAATGAGTCAGTTCTTTGCATCAGGTGGCCAAGCTTCAGAATCAGTCCTTTCTGGACTGATTTCCTTTAGGAGGGACTGGTTGGATCTCCTTGTGAAAGGTTGTTGCTGAACCACAAAAGACGCCGGGATTCTTGGCCTCCAGAGGAGAAGAATTCTATCCGGGGCCAGAGACAAGGCTTGATTGCTAAGAGCTTTCATGTAATAGAGCTTTATTAAAGTATAAAAGGGATAGAGAAAGCTTCTGACATAGACATCAGAAGGGGGCAGAAAGAGTACCCCCTCACTAGTGTTAGCAATGGAGTTATATACTTTTAATTAGTTATTACAGTGAATCAAAAGAATGTCTGGAGGTTGTAAAGACCTTACTAGATCCACTCCCATAATTTATGTTTTAAAATAACAGTATAGGCCAGAAGGTTTTTCCAGAAACTGTCCTCAAGCAGGATACATTATTGTTATATAATCCTAAGGAATGTAGAGGAAAAAAAGTTTGTCCTTTCCTCCTCCTTGAGAATTCCAGACCCCTCTCTACTTGGGGACCTCTGAACTTCTTATCAACCTGTCTAGGAATTGACTTTCTCACTTGCAGTCCAAGGGAGTCTCAAGAGTCTTCTCCAACACCACATGTCAAAAGTATCAATTCTTCATCACTCAGCTTTCTTTATAGTCCAACTCTCACATCCACACATGACTATTGGAAAAACTATAGCTTTGACTAGACAGACCTGTGCTGGCAAAGTAATGTCTCTGCTTTTAAATATGCTGTCTAGGTTGATCATAGCTTTTCTTCCAAGGAACAAGCATCTTTTAATTTCATGGCTGCAGTCACCATCTGCAGTGATTTTGGAGCCCAAAAAAATCTCATTGTTTCCATTGTTTCCCCATCTATTTTCCATGAATGATGGGGCTAGATGCCATGATCTTAGTTTTCTGAATGTTGAGTTTTAAGCCAACATTTTCACTCTCCTTTTTCACTTTCATCAAGAGGCTCTTTAGTTCTTCACTTTCTGCCTTAAAGGTTGTGTCATCTGCATATCTGAGGTTATTAATATTTATATTTATCCTGGCAATCTTGATTCCAGTTTGTGATTCATCCAGCCCAGTATTCCACATGATGTACTCTGCATAGAAGTTAAATAAGCAGGGTGACAATATACAGCCTTGATGTACTCCTTTCCCAATTTGCAACCAGTCTGTTGTTGCATGTCCAGTTCTAACTGTTGCTTCTTGACCTGCATACAGATTTCTCAGGAGGCAGGTCGGGAAGTCTGGTATTTCCATCTCTTTCAGAATTTTCCACAGTTTATTGTGATCCACACAGTCAAAGGGTTTGGCATAGTCCATAAAGCAAAAGTAGATGTTTTTCTGGAACTCTCTTGCTTTTTTGATGATCCAACAGATGTTGGCAATTTGACCTCTGGTTTCTCTGCCTTTTCTAAATCCGATGCCCTTTCTAAGTCCAATGGTTAGCACATTCTTTAGTACTACCCTTCTTGGGAATTGGGATGAGGATTGACCTTTTCCAATCCTGTGGCCACTGCTGGGTCTTACAGTCCAGATTTGGCCAGATTTGCTGACATATTAAATGCAATCCCCTTCACAGATCACTGCCTTGTCATGGTGAAGGGGCTTGTGTAACTCAGTGAAGTTATGAGCCATGCCATGTAGGGCCACCCAAGATTGACACGTCATAGCAGAGATTTCTGACAAATATGATCCACTGGAGGAGGGAATGGCAAACCACCCCAGTATACTTGCTGTGATAACCTCATGAACTGTAAAAAGGACAAAAAGATATACATACTACTGTGTGTAAAATCGATTACTAATGAGAATCTACTGTATAGCACAAGGAACTCTACTCAGTAACCTGGGGTGACCTAAATGGGAAGGAAATCCAAAAAGAAAGGGGTATATGTATATGTATAGCTGATTTACTTTGCTGTGCAGCAGAAACTAACACAGCCTTGTGAAGCAACTGTACTTCAATTTAAAAAACAAAATAATAGAAACAACACGACTAATCCAATTTTAGTAATATTCTTAAATTAATGTTTTAGGGACTAAAATGTAGCCATTAAAAGTATTGTCAAAGAATCTTTAATGACACAGAAAAATAAATGCTCATGATTTAATACCCAAAAAAAGATACAGTTTAGCTCAATGTCTTCAGCTCAGAGACAGCTTGGAGCTCCCTGCCTGCTGGCTCCCTGGACTCCCCTACCTGGGGTATGAGGTCTGCAAACTGAAGCTTAATATTACCTCCTTCCTCCCTCTCTTGATTCACAGACAGCTCCCCAAAAGCTGTTCATCAGTCAATCAAGCATTTATTCTTTAATTCTCAGATGTATATGATCTGAAAAAAAAAAAAAAAAAAAAGAACAAAATAACCCAAGGACGTCAGAGGGAGAGAAATGTGGGGGACAGATGCTGACACTTATTTTTGTCCCATTTTATCTTTGAAAAATACATAAAATATGAATAACTAGGGATAAAGAGTTCCAGCTTCTGGTAAAATCAAAAAAGGGATTTTTTTTTTCCATTGGGCTGGAACTTCTTACATTTTAAAATGTTTTGCTACTCAACACTCTTTGTGAAGTTAGAGAATCCTAGAGAAGGAATAGAACCTGAGAAGTCATTTCTTCCTCTTTCTGATCTTTACCTGAAAAATGGGCATCTTGGCTACAAAAAGCCCTTTTTCCCTTTCCACTCAGTTTACAAATTCCCCTGCTGTGCCATGCTCACCTGGTTGAAACTTCCAGAGAGTCAAGGGATTTTTTTTGCTGTTCAGTCACACAGTCATGTCAACTCTTTGGGACACCATGGACTGCAGCACACTAGGCTTCCCTGTGCTTCGTTGTATCTCAGAGCTAGCTCAGACTCATGTCCATTGAGTCAGTGATGCCATCCAGCCATCTCATCCTCTGTCGTCCCCTTCTCCTCCTGCCCTCAATCTTTCCCAGCATCAGAGACTTTTTCAATGAGTCAGCTCTTCTCATCAGGTGGCCAAAGTATCAGAGCTTCAGCTTCAGCATCAGTCCTTCCAATGAATCAGATCAGATTAGATCAGTCACTCAGTCGTGTCCAACTCTTTGCGACCCCATGAATCACAGCACACCAGGCCTCCCTGTCCATCACCAACTCCCGGAGTTCACTCAGACTCACGTCCATTGAGTCAGTGATGCCATCCAGCCATCTCATCCTCTGTTGTCCCCTTCTCCTCCTGCCCCCAATCCCTCCCAGCATCAGAGTCTTTTCCAATGAGTCAACTCTTCACATGAGGTGGCCAAAGTACTGGACTTTCAGCTTTAGCATCATTCCTTCCAAATAAATCCCAGGGCTGATCTCCTTCAGAATGGACTGGTTGGATCTCCTTGCAGTCCAAGGGACTCTCAAGAGTCTTCTCCAACACCACAGTTCAAAAGCATCAATTCTTCGGCGCTCAGCCTTCTTCACAGTCCAACTCTCACATCCGTACATGACCACAGGAAAAACCATAGCCTTGACTAGACAGACCTTTGTTGGCAAAGTAATGTGTCTGCTTTTCAATATGCTATCTAGGTTGGTCATAACTTTCCTTCCAAGGAGTAAGCATCTTTTAATTTCATGGCTGCAGTCACCATCTGTAGTGATTTTGGAGCCCAGAAAAATAAAGTCTGACACTGTTTCCACTGTTTCCCCATCTATTTCCCATGAAGTGGTGGGACCGGATGCCATGATTTTCATTTTCAGAATGTTGAGCTTTAAGTCAACTTTTTCACTCTCCTCTTTCACTTTCATCAAGAGGCTTTTGAGTTCCTCTTCACTTTCTGCCATAAGGGTGGTGTCATCTGCATATCTGAGGTTATTGATATTTCTCCCGGCAATCTTGATTCCAGCTTGTGCTGCTTCCAGCCCAGTGTTTCTCATGATGTACTCTGCATATAAGTTAAATAAACAAGGTGACAATATACAGCCTTGATGAACTCCTTTTCCTATTTGGAACCAGTCTGTTGTTCCATGTCCAGTTCTAAATGTTGCTTCCTGACCTGAATACAAATTTCTCAAGAGGCAGATCAGGTGGTCTGGTATTCCCATCTCTTGAAGAATTTTGCACAGTTTGTTGTGATCCACACAGTCAAAGGCTTTGGCATAGTCGATAAAGCAGAAATAGATGTTCAGAACTAATTTTCTTTAGGATGGACTGGTTTGATCTCCTTGCAGTCCAAAGGGCTCTCAAGAGTCTTCTCCAACACCACAGTTCAAAAGCATCAATCCCTCAGTGCTCAGCCTTCTTTATGGTCCAACTCTTACTTCCATACATGACTATTGGAAAAACCATAGCTTTGACTAAACAGACCTTTGTTGGCAAAGTAATGTCTCTGCTTTTTAATATGCTGTCTAGGTTGGTCATAGCTTTTCTTCCAAGGAGCAAGTGTTTTTTAATTTCATGGTTGCAGTCACCATCTGCAGTGATTTTGGAGCCCAAGAAAATAGTCTGTCACTGTTTTCATTGCTTCCCCATCTATTTGCCATGAAGTGTTGGGACTGGATGCCATGATCTTAGTTTTCTGAATGTTGAATTCTAAGCCAGCTTTTTCACTCTCCTGTTTCACTTTCATCAAAAGGCTCTTTAGTTCCTCTTTGCTTTCTGCCATAACAGTAGTGTCATTTGCATATCTAAGGTTATTGATATTTATATTTGTCCCTGCAATCTTGATTCCAACTTGTGCTTCATCCAGCCCAGCATTCCACATGATGTACTCTTCATAGAAGTTAAATAAGCAGGGTGACAATATACAGCCTTTATGTACTCCTTTCTCAATTTGGAACCAGTCCGTTGTTCCATGTCCGGTTCTGATGGTTGTTCTTGACCTGCATACAGGTTTCTCAGGAGAGAGGTCAGGTGGCCTGGTATTCCCATCTCTTGGAGAATTTTCCACAGTTTGTTGTGATCCACATAGTCAAAGGCTTTAGCATAGTCAATGAAGAAAAGTAAATGTTTTTCTGGAATTCTCTTGCTTTTTCTATGATCCAACAAATGTTGGCAATTTGATATCTTTTACGTTATTCAGTTCAGTTTAGTCACTCAGTTGTGTCCGACTCTTTGTGACCCTATGAATCGCAGCATGCCATGCCTCCCTGTCCATCACCATCTCCCGGAGTTCACTCAAACTCACATCCATCAAGTCGGTGATGCCATCCAGCCATCTCATCCTCTGTTGTCCCCTCTTCTTCCTGCCTGAAATCCCTCCCAGAATCAGAGTCTTTTCCAATGAGTCAACTCTTTGCATGAGGTGCCCAAAGTATTGAAGTTTCAGATTTAGCATCATTCCTTCCAAAGAAATCCCATGGCTGATCTTCAGAATGGACTGGTTGGATCTCCTTGCAGTCCAAGGGACTCTCAAGAGTCTTCTCCAACACCACAGTTCAAAAGTATCAATTCTTTGGCACTCAGCTTTCTTCACAGTCCAACTCTAACATCCATACATGACCACTGGAAAAACCACAGCCTTGACTAGACGGACCTTTGTTGGCAAAGTAATGTCTCTGCTTTTCAATATGCTATCTAGGTTGGTCATAACTTTCCTTCCAAGGAGTAAGTGTCTTTTAATTTTATGGCTGCAGTCACCATCTGCAGTGATTTTGGAGCCCCCAAAAATAAAGTCTGACACTGTTTCCACTGTTTCCCCATCTATTTCCCATGAAGTGAAGGGAACAGATGCCATGATCTTAGTTTTCTGTTGTTGAGCTCTAAGCCAACTTTTTCACTCTCTTCTTTCACTTTCATCAAGAGGCTTTTTAGTTCCTCTTCACTTTCTGCCATAAGGGTAGTGTCATCTGCATATCTGCGGTTATTGATATTTCTCCCGGCAATCTTGATTCCAGCTTGTGCTTCTTCCAGCCCAGCGTTTCTCATGATGTACTCTGCATATAAGTTACAAGATATTAAATATAGCTCCCCATGCCATACAATAGGTCCTTGTTGGTTATCTATTTTATATATAGTAGTGTGTTTGTTAATCCCAATTCCTAATTTATCCCCCTACTGACATTTGGTTTTTTTTAATGAGGGACTATTGACACCGTAGACTCATTTGCAAATTTTTGTGTTTCATCTATTTGTTTTACTCATTTACTGAGTAAATCATCAGCTGATTTTTTGTTTGTTTGTTTGATCATTACCTAAGTGCAAATGTATTTATTTCAGCATTTTCACCTCTCTGAACATTTTTCTCAACCTTTGGGTGAGTATGACACTCAAAGATTTAAATCTTTCCATTCTGAAGATAATGGGCAAAACAAAGTAAAGAAATGTTCATTGGTTTCTATAAAAATCTCTGAAATATATTTTTATTGAAAATCATACCTATTTTCTAATGCATTTTTATCACTGGTAATTTACTATTCTTGATGTAAATGAACTATTTTATTCATTCACAAAAAAATTACAAAATGCTTGCTAGATATCAGGTACTGTGCTTCATGCTAAGGACACAAAGATACAAAGAGCTCTTATTCAGTGGGGAGACAAGTGAGTAAACAAGTGATTATAGCACAACAGAGAGAAGCACAAGATAAAACATCTAATTCATGCTGGAGGAGACGACACCCAGGCAATTCGAATTAAAGAAAGTCATTATAGCCAGGCAAAGTAGAACCAGCCACAAAGAACATCCTGTGAAAAGTCCCTGTGTCAGAAGGGACACAGAGCAACCAAGGGGGAAAGATGGCCAGCCAATAAGGCTGAAATGTAGAAAACCCAAGAACGGCACCACAGAGGTGTTCAGAGGACATGTGAAATGTGTGGTGAGAGGAGCTAAACCAGACTGAGAATGAAGTTTCTGGCAAGTGATTTTAGCGCAAGTAACAGAAATATTAAAAAAAAAAAAAAAAACTAAGATCATGGCACCAAGCCCCATTACTTCATGACAAATACAAGGGGAAAAAGTGGAAGATGACAGATTTCCTCTTTTTGGACTCTAAAATCACTGCGGATGGTAACTGCAGCCATGAAATCAAAAGACGATTGCTTCTTGTCAGGAAAGCCATGACAAACCTGGACAGTGTGTTGAAAAGCAGAGACATCACTCTGCTGACAAAAGTCCTTATAGTCAAGGCTGTGGTCTTCCCAGTGGTCATGTTTGGTTGTAAGAGCTGAATCGTAAAGAAGTGTGAAGTGAAGTGAAGTCACTCAGTCGTGTCCAACTCTTTGTGACCCCATGGACTGTAGCCTATCAGGCTTCTCCGTCCATGGGATTTTTCAGGCAAGAGTACCAGAGTGGGTTGCCATTTCCTTCTCCAGTAAAGAAGCGTGAGCGCCGAAGAACTGATGCCTTCGAACTGTGGTGCTGGACTCTTGAAAGGTCCCTTGGACAGCAAGGAGAATCAAATCAGTCAATCTTAAAGGAAATCAACCCCTCAATACTCATTGGAAGGACTGATGCTGAAGCTAAAGCTCTAGCAGTTTGGTCATCTGATGCAAATAGTCGACTCATTGGAAAAGTCCCTGATGCTGGGAAAGATTGAGGGCAGAAGGAGAAGAGAGCATCAGAGGATGAGATGGCTGGATGGCGTCACCAATGCAATGGACATGAAATTGGGCAAACTCTGGGAGATAGTGAGGGACAGGGAGGGCTAGCAGTCCACAGGGTCGCAAAGAGTCAGACACGACTGGGGGACTGAACAACAGAAATATATAAACACAGCAATATTTGTGCATCATTCTTTACTTTTCAAAGGTGTTTACAACAAGCTCTTCATTCATTTTATTACTATGCCTGATTTATACATAAGGAAATGGAGATCTGAGTTTTCAAAATAGTAGGTGACTCACAGACCTAGAAAAACAAACTTATGGTTACCAAAGGGGATAGCAGGGGCCGGAGATAAATTAGGAGTTTGGGATTAACATATACACTCTACTATACATAAAACAGATAAACAATAAGGACACACTATTAGCACAGAGAACTATATTCAATATTTTGTAATGACCTATAATGGTAAAGAATCTGAATATATATGTATGCATGTATATATGTGTGTGTGTAATATATATATGTTTGTGTATATGTCTGTTATATATATATATATTTATATTTATATATTTATATATATAGGCTTCCCTGGTGGCTCAGATGGTAAAGAATTCACCTGCAATGCAGGAGACCTGGGTTTGTTCCCTGGGTTGGGAAGCTCACCTACGGAAGGAAATGGCTACCCACTCCAGTATTCTTGCCTGGAAAATGCCATGGACAGAGCAGCCTGGCAGGCTGTAGTCCATGGGGTCACAAAGAGTTGTACATGACCAAAAGAATAAGCACAATGTATACATAAACATATATATTTGAATCACTCTGCTGTACACCTGGAACTAATACAACATTGTAAATTAACTATAATTTAAAAAATGGTTGAAAAAGTTCAGTTCAGTTCAGTCACTCAGTTGTGTCCAACACTTTGCAAGCCCATGGACTGCAGCATGCCAGGCCTCCCTGTCCATCACCAGCTCCCAGAGTTTACTCAAACTCTTGTCCATTGAGTTGGTGATGCCATCCAACCATCTCATCCTCTGTCGTCCCCTTCTCCTCCTGCCTTCAATCTTTCCCAGCATAATGGTCTTTTCATATGAGTCAGCTCTTTGCATCAGGTGGCCAAAGTATTGGAGTTTCAGCTTCAACATCAGTCCTTCCAATGAACACCCAGGACTGATCTCCTTTAGGACGGGTTGGATCTCCTTGCAGTGCAAGGGACTCTCAAGAGTCTTCTCCAACACCACAGTTCAAAAGCATCAATCCCTCAGTGCTCAGCTTTCTTTATAGTCCAACTCTCACATCCATACATGACTACAGGAAAAACCATAGCCTTGACCAGATGGACCTTTGTTGGCAAAGTAATGTCTCTGCTTTTTAATATACTATCTAGGTTTGTCATAACTTTCCTTCCAAGGAAAGTGTTTTTTTATTTCATGGCTGCAGTCACCATCTGCAGTGATTTTGGAGCCCGCAAAAAGTTAAGTCTGCCACTGTTTCCACTGTTCCTCCATCTATTTGCCATGAAGTGATGTGACCAGATTCCATGATCTTAGTTTTCTTAATGTTGAGTTTTAGGCCAACTTTTTTACTTTCCTCTTTCACTTTCATCTAGAGGCTCTTTAGTTCTTCTTCACTTTCTGCCTTAAAGGTGGTGTCATCTGCACATCTGAGGTTATTAATATTTCTCCTTGCAATCTTGATTCCAGCTTGTGCTTCATCCAGCCCAGCGTTTCTCAAGATGTACTCTGCATAGCAGTTAAATAAGCAAGGTGACAATACACAGACTTGACATATTCCTTTTCCTATTTGGAACTAGTCTGTTGTTCCATGTCCAGACAGTTGCTTCCTGATCTACATACAGATTTCTCAAGAGGCAGATCAGGTGGTCTGGTATTCCCATCCCTTGAAGAATTTTCCACAGTTGATTGTGATCCACACAGTCAAAGGCTTTGGCATAGTCAATAAAGCAGAAATAGATGTTTTTCTGGAACTCTCTTGCTTTTTTGATGATCCAGCGGATGTTGGCATTTTGATCTCTGGTTCCTCTGCCTTTCCTAAAACCAGCTTGAACATCTGGAAGTTCATGGGTCACGTATTGCTGAAGCCTGGCTTGGAGAATTTTGAGCATTACTTTGCTAGTGTGTGAGATGCGTGCAATTGTGCAGTAGTTTGAGCATTCTTTAGCATTGCCTTTCTTAGGGATTGGAATGAAAACTGACCTTTTCCAGTCCTGTGGTTGAAAAAGTAGCAGGTGACTGAATTGGGAGTCACACTCGGGTCTTGGAAGTTTAGGTTTCCTGCTCTCTGTTCTCCCTGACACTGCCTTTCTATTTATCATTTAAATAAATAAACTACTGCCATGGAGCAGAGCACTGTAGTATGTTCAGTGCAGGGGGTGGGAGACGATGGTAGAAAGATGAGTAAACCTTCAAGAAGTTTCTAGGTAGAGAGAAGGAGAATCACATAATCATACACAAAGAGAAGGGTCTTCTTTGGTTGGTGTTCCTGTTGTTGTTGTTTGGCAAAACTAAGTGCACCCAGTAAGTGAAGCAATGACTGATACAGGAGTCCAGGGAGGGAAACATCACCACGTCATGGGTGTCACACGAAGGATGGGCTTGGTCTGGGCAAGGCCTTGCAGCTCGGGAGTGGAGGTCAAGTAAGAAAAAGGAAAAACATGAACTTTATGTGAGAGTGATCAGAAGTAAGAGTGGTGAGAGTCAGTTGGAGATGGCTTTGAGTCCCCACTCTGTCCCTTTTGGATGACTTTGGGTCATTCACTTCCAGACCGTGTAAGCATTGGATGCGATTTCACACATAAACTCTCATCATGATACCTGGAATACACCAGTCCTCAGTAAATGGTGGAGATGCTGGTGGTGGTGGTGACATCACTGTTAACGTCATCACCATCAACCCTGCCCTCTCAGACACCACAGATTGGGTCCCTCAGGACCCCCACACTCTCCCAGCCACCCACCCAGGGGCTGATCTACAAGCCTCTTAGGAAGACTTGATTCTCCCCACTCCTCTTCTCCTTTCTAAAGTCCAAGTGCCTGCCTCTCACAATAACCATTTCCACAAACCTGACTTTCCTTCATGATCTCCCTGTTTTCTCGAAGATTCTGTAGGATTGACACCCCCAGAATGGACAGGCCTTCCCCTCAAGGATCTGGAGAGTGCCTACTACCACCCTCAGTAGCCCCGGGGCAGGTAGGAGTCCAGGCAGGGGGTGCTGGGGGGAGAGGCAACCCTAAGACTTGGCTGCTCTCCCCTGGAGCTCCTCTCCTGGTCTGCTATTACTTACTGCATGACTCTGGACTGCGTTATTAGCAGCCGAAGCTGTGGGGGACCCAGCTGCCATGAAACAGACACAAAAACAAAGAATGTGAAGCCAAGAATGAAGAGCTACAGCTGAAATCTGTGAAGGAGGCAATGTTTCTATTTGGAGCTTAAGCGCCTTGCCAGCAGGCCTCCACATACCACCTCCTCCCCCACTCCGTGCTCCCTCGGCCTCCTCCAGTCCTCCACAAGTTGTCAACTAACCCCCCTGAAAGGAAGGCCAGGTGTGCCAAAGAGGGCTTTGGCTGGGAGTCAGGACCCTGGGGTCCAGGTTGGATTCTGCCAGTGATGAGCTGTGGGAACTTAGGCAAAGGATTGGATTTTTCTGAGCCTTCATTTGAAAATGATCAGACTAGTGGGTCCTCCAGCTTTAAACCTGTTACTGACCTCTTTTCTTAGCACATATTTATATAGATACACACACACACACACACACACACACACTCACTTATTGAATCACATTATTTTCAACTCTCATAACAGTTATCCAGCAGTCAGTTTGATGTTAAGAGCAAAGGAATTCTTGCATTAATTCTATGGACAAAGGTTACTTTCTATAAGATATAAAATCTGATTCAAAATGATAAAAAATGTAGGTTTTAAAAATAAAAATATGTAGAGAATATGAATGGAATAATTACATAAGAAAATGTGTAGATAGGAAACAAAATTTGGCAATACATCCTCTTTATGGGTAAAACTGCAAGTGCCAATTAAAGCAGCATTAATATATTAAGATATATTGTAAATTCTTATTAATTAAGACAGAAACTTCTGCAGCAGAAACAGAAAAATGGATCAGTACAACAGACAGAGAACTCAGAAACTGGTGTGTATGTGAATATGTAGGTGGCTTTCCACTTTCATGCATTGGAGAAGGAAATGGCAACCCACTCCAGTGTTATTGCCTGGAGAATCCCAGGGACGGGGGAGCCTGGTGGGCTGCCGTCTATGGGGTTGCACAAAGTCGGACACAACTGAAGCGACTTAGCAGCAGCAGCAGGTATACACTTGACATGTGATAAAGGTAGCAACACAAACCAATGAGGAATGACAGATGATTTAGTAGATGGTTTTGTAGAAATCAACTCCCGTATGAGCAGACATAAAGAGCCAGTTCACAAAAGTCACACAAATGTCCAACAAGCATTTGAAGAAATGCTCCAACTTACCAATAATCACAGAAATCAGACTGAAACAACCTGATACAACGTGGTAACTTTTACAGTCACCAGAAAGCAAAAACAGCTGCTGAGAGTATAAACTGGCACTGCCGTCCTAGAAAGAACCTGCCAGAGTTTAGTAAAACAAAATGTTTATTTTTCTGACCCAGTGGGTCCATTCCTAGGTATAAATCCCAGAGAGGTTATCCCACAGGTTCATAAGTGTGCACACATTATAATGCTTCCCATGACATTGTTCAGAGTCACAGGCAGTTGGAGGCAAACTGCTTTGATCACTAAGAGAATGAATATGTTATGTGTAGGAAGTGCATGCTGTGGCATCCTATGCAGTAATAAACTAAAAAGCAAGAATAAATCTCTAAAATATATAAAAAGTCAGAAATAAAATGAGAATTATAACATAATTCCATTGATGTAAAAGAAAAAAAGATATCAAATGCATTCACAAAACCACTTTACAAGAACATATGTTGCAGCACATATTGGAATGGTTCACACATATTGGAATGGTTCCACAATAAACCGTGGAAAATTCTTAGAGAGATGGGAATACCAGACCACCTTACCGGCCTCCTGAGAAATCTATATGCAGGTCAAGAAGCAACAGTTAGAACCAGACATGGAACAACGGACTGGTTCCAAATCGGGAAAGGAGTACATCAAGGCTGTTTATTGTTATCCTGCTTATTTAACTTATATGCAGAGAACACCATGTGAAATGTACATCAATACATCTGGGCTGGATGAAACACAAGCTGGAATCAAGATTGCCAGGAGAAATATCAATAAACCTCAGATATGCAGATGACACCAGCATTATGGCAGAAAATGAAGAACTAAAGAGCCTCTTGATGAAAGTGAAAGAGGAGAGTGAGAAAGTTGGCTTAGAACTCAACATTCGAAAAACTAAGATCATGGCATCCAGTCTCACCACTTCATGGCAAAGAGATGGGGAAACAATGAAAACAGTGACAAACTTTATTTTCTTGGGCTCCAAAATCACTACAGATGATGACTGCAGCCATGAAATTTAAAGATGCTTGCTCCTTGGAAGAAAAGCTATGACCA
The DNA here is from genome assembly GCF_055505025.1 of Bos grunniens. NCBI lineage: Eukaryota > Metazoa > Chordata > Mammalia > Artiodactyla > Bovidae > Bos > Bos grunniens. The sequence continues at coordinate 56,670,842 of NC_141180.1, forward strand.
ACCTAGACAGCATATTAGAAAGCAGAGACATTGCTTGGCTGACAAATGTCCATTTAGTCAAAGCTGTGGTTTTCCAGTAGTCATGTATGGATGTGAGAGTTGGACTATAAAGAAAGATGAGCACTGAGGGATTGATGCTTTTGAACTGTGGTGTTGAAGACTCTTGAGAGTCCCTTGGACTGCAAGGAGATCCAACCCGTCCATCTGAAAAGAAATCAGTCCTGAATATTCATTGGAAGGACTGATGCTGAAGCTGAAACTCCAATAACTTGGCCACCTGATGTGAAGAAATGACTCATTAGAAAAGACCATGATGCTGGGAAAGATTGAAGGCAGGAGGAGAAGGGGACGACAGAGGATGAGATGGTTGGATGGCATCACTGACTCAACGGACATGAATTTGAGTAAGCTCCGGGAGTTGGTGATGGACACTGAAGCCTGGCATGCTGCAGTCCATGGGGTCACAAAGAGTCGGACACAACTGAGCAACTGAACTGAACTGAATTGGAATGATTTTCTCCCAAACCATAATTCAAAAAAGATACATGTACTCCAATTTCATTGCAGCATTATTTACAATAACCAGTACATGGAAGCAACCTAAATGTCTTTGTATACCTGCTGTATAGCACAGGGAACTCAGCTTGGTGCTCTGTGATGACCTAGAGAGCAGGGATGGGTACCTGGGGAGTGGGAGAGAGGCTCAAGAGGGAAGGGATATATACATACACATACAGTTGAGTTGATTCACTTTGTTGTGTAGCAAAAACTGATGCAACGGTGTAAAGCCATTAAACTCCAATAAAAAATTTAAAATATAAAATATAAAAGAATGGTTTTCTACCAAAGATTTATCAGTGAGTATTCAGTTGAGAAAACAGAAATCTCCAAGAAGAAAAGGACTTAATGTAGGGATTGAGGTACTTTCAAAACTATTCAGGATTTCCCTGGTGGTCCAGTGATGAAGACACCACACTTCCAATGCATGGGGTGCAGGTTTGATCCCTGAACAGGGAACTAAGATCCTACATGTCCTGTGGCCCCCCAAAAAAATTTTTAATTTTAATAGAAACTTTTTTTAAAAACATGTTGTATGCAGTTTGTTTTTTAAAAAGAAAACTATCGGAAAGGCCAAAGGAGTGAAGGGCAGGGAAGACCATTGCTGGTTCCCAAGTTTTCTACCAGCCTTCATGAAAAAACAGGATGTTGATGCTGCAGCCCACAAGGACTAAAGGAAATGTCACCAATGGTTACAGCTGCATGAGCACCAAGGCAGGCGATTTATGGGACAAGCCCTGAAGTCACTGCAAGATCTCACATAAGCCAAAGCTCACACATCTACTTGCCACTACAGAGGAAAAATAATGGTGTTCTAATTCTAGTGAGGACGTCTCCCACTAGTGAAATATAAACGGAACCCCCTTCTCATAAGGGAATATGGAACATGTAAGTTTTTAGCTTAGTGATGCTGGGAACACCTGAAAAGAAGTTCAAATGGGGCTGAAGACCAGCAGACATTCTTCTGACTGCTCAGGACCCATCCACCCCCTCTGTATTTAACTTCCAAACAACAATAGTATCAGAAGCACACTTTCTGCCTAACCTGATGCAAGAGCTAACTCCTGTACAAATAAGAAGGCAGTCACCCTCTTCCCAAAAATGTTCCCAAGTGTAATATCATCACTGTAACCATCATCTAGTTCAATCACAGTTCTTCTTCAACAACATGTAATCAATCTAAAGACATGTACTTAATCAACCACAGCATATTTATATAAAACAGTAAGGGGAAAGAAGAAGGGAAATGGAAATTCCGTATTGTGTAAGATATATAAATAAAGACATACATATAAGCCTAAGACAAGAATATATGAATAGCTACTACAGTCATCATTTTTATATCCAAGATCATAATGTTTTAACTCTTACCACAGCACCCTTTCTATAATCTCTTTGCCCTTCAGCTACCACTTTAGGCTATGGTTCTTGATCTAGTACATGTGTGCTAAGTCATTTCAGCCTTGTCTGACTCTATGCCAGCCTATGGACTGTAGTCTGCCAGATTCCTCTGTCCTTGGGATTCTCCAGGCAAGAATATCGGAGTGGGTTTTCATGCCCTTCTCCAGGGGATCTTCCTGACCCAGGGATCAAACCCATGTCTCCTGCAGCTCCTACATTTCAGGCAGATTCTTTACTGCTGAGCCACTAAAGAATGGGGAAACCCCTCTTGATCTAGTACACTGGCCCAAAACTTCATTCCTAAATGGTCTGAACTATTATTAGTGACCCTGCCTGTGTTGGGCTGCTATAATCTTTTTTTAAATTTATTTTCTAACCGGAGGAAAATTGTTTTGCAATGTTGTGTTGCTTTCTTCCATACAACAATGCAAATCAGTTATAATCTTTCATCAGATTTTTCCTGGCACGAAAGTACAACACTAACAGGCACACCTAACTCCCTGGATTCCACATATATGCTTTCTGATCCTGATTTGAAGTAGCAGCCTTATTTGAGGGTTGATTACTTTTGACAATACTGGAACCCCCTTCTGTGTCTCTTGATTCACTGACATGAGGAGAACAAAATGCGAAACTTCTGTTTCATTGTAATGTCCCCTAAAGAAAGTTTTTCTCCTTTGGGAACTAAGATCACTAAACCAACAGAGACTAAAGATTCAGGCATATGAAGCAAATTTTTGCAAGAGGAATAATGATTGTTAAAAATAATAATAACCTGCAGGAGCCTGAAAGGGAGAGGAGTTTGAGGAGAATGGATACATGCATATGTATGGCCGAGTCCCTTCACTGTTCATGTGAAACTATCACAACACTGCTAACTGGCTATGCCCCAGCACAAAATACAAAGCTTTCAAAATAAATAATAAAATGGATAACCAACAAGGACCTACTGTACAGCACATGGAACTCTACTCAATGTTATGTGGCAACTTGGATGGGAAGCAGGTTTGGAGGAGAATGTATGCGTGTATATGTATGACTGAGTCCCTTCGCTGTTCGCCTGTAACTATCACAACACTGTTAATCAGTGATACCCAATACAAAATAAAAATTTAATAAAAGTAACAATAGTGCAGGGATTTCCATAGTCCAGTGGTAAAGAATCTGCCTTGCAATCAAGGGGACTTGAGTTTGACCCCTGGGCGAGGAACTAAGATCCCACATGTTGCAGGTCCACTAAGCCCATGCTAGAGACCATAGCTAAAGAAAGCCCATGCACTGCAACGAAGACCCAGCACAGTCAAAAACAAAAATAATAATGCAAGAAGCCATCACTCCTTTTTCCTAGTCTTAGTCCCCAGCCAAGTGTAATCTGGCTATGGGAGAAGACACATCACAAATTGGTCACTTGTTCAAAGTATATGATGTATTTGAGAGTTCTCCACCCATCCAAGTTTTGTGCTTCCTGCTGGGCACAATAACTAGTCTTTGCTAAGCCATGCTGTTGCTGCTGCTGCTGCTAAGTCGCTTCAGTCGTGTCCGACTCTGTGCGACCCCAGAGAGGACAGCCCACCAGGCTCCGCCGTCCCTGGGATTCTCCAGGCAAGAACACTGGAGTGGGTTTCCATTTCCTTCTCCAATGCATGAAAGTGAACAGAGAAAGTGAAGTCGCTCAGTCGTGTCTGACTCTTCACGACCCCATGGACTGCAGCCTACCAGGCTCCTCCGTCCATGGGATTTTCTAGGCAAGGGTACTGGAGTGGGTTGCCATTGCCTTCTCCGTGCTACCATTCTATAAAACCAGGCCCTTCTATGGGAGGAAATACAAAAAAAAAAAAAAAAAATGAGTCTTATGGGCATGAAAGTACTATCACATTTTTTTGTTGTACAATTAGTTACTTGGTCAGAAACAATATATGATGGAATGCCATATGGTGAATAAGGCGTTTGCTGAGTTCACAGACGGTGAAGCAAGAGCGTTACAGGCAGGAAAAGCAAATTCATATCTGGGATAAATGCCTATTCCTTCAGGACAAAATGCTATACTCTTTTTGATAGAAGTGGTCCAATATAATAAACCTGCCACTGAGAAATGGTATCATGTCAGGCTTAGACAGCTTCTGCTATGAAGAAGCTGGGTATCCAGCAGTGGTCTAAGCCTTAGTGAGGGGAAGCTTATGTTGCTGAGCTAATGCAAAACCTCTAATGCTGGCAACTTATCCATGAGTCCATTGAGCAAAAACTGGAGCATTTGGGAAAAAATGCTGAGTGACATCCACAGAAAGGGTCACCTTGTCCTCTTGAGTCTTCTGTACAGTAGGTACCCTTTAGTTAGCATTTACAAGAGGCACAAATATCTTATTCTATCTGGAGAATTTTGACGATCCACTCTCATACATACCCTTTCTCAATATTCCCGTGTCATCAATTCCTCCAAGACCTGGGCCAAAAGACTAATGTCTGCCCATGAAGGGCATATACCTGTAGACAGCCTTTCATCCATCCAAAGTAAGCCACAAGATGTATCATTTGAAGTTATACCCACTGGGAAGATTTGTCTTACATGTCTTATGTGTCTTTATTAATCTTCCAGAACCAATGCTGAGTGTGACTATAACACTATAATAATCCATTCCCAGATGGTGCTGGTCTATATTTAAATAAAGCTTATTTTGCTTTCTCAATCGACTGATCTTGAAGAATTTCCCATGAGTTCATATAAATGGATCCAGAGAGAAGTAAAAATGCAGCAGGGGTAGCTATGATGGCAGTCTGAGTCAGCTGCTCATGCAATATACTTGTTGCCTTAGTTACTTTTTGAACTTTTTCATCTACTTCAAGTATATTATAGAGTCCTGCAGCACAAGCCCAACTTTTTATTTAGGGTGTCAGATAACACCAAGTTCATGCTGAGTGGCTCAAATTACTTGCCCACTGGTAATGTCATGATCAGAAGTGGAATCTTTATCCATGACCCACTATCAAGACAAGACCTGTTTCTCAAAAGAAAAATAACATTTGTTTAAGGGTATGTAGCACTACTCCCAAAATCCTAGGGATCTGTATTTAAGTTCTCTTATTGTGGCTTCTCTTACTGTGGCTTGCCAGAGACTCCATACAGCATCACTACCCATCGGACCTCAACTACCACTGAGTCTCCTAAATCATAAAACTTGAGTTGGAAGAGGAATTTGTACTGAAGCCTGGACTAACTATAGAGACTTCTCATATACTATAACTCCCTAAAATTTACAGCATTATAGGTTACTCAGTAAATAGGTCACAAGTGTGCATTCCAATGGGGTGTGTTTTATCTCTTAACTTCCAAGAGGCAGAACACAGCCTTTAAAAGAATGATATAGCCATAGGACATGAAATAAACTGATTAGAACTGAATGGGTCCAAGACAGAAGATGAGTTGACTTCTACTGGGCCTTGAACTTCAGTATATGCTCATCATAACAGTTCAATAAGCTAAGTGACATACCTACCAGCACCATGACAGTTCTGAGGCTGACCAAATAAAATAAAAAAGTGGACAGCAACCCAATTCCTGTAAATCCTCACCTTTTCCCTGAAATAGTTGGAATAATCCTCCCATTCATTAGCCAATGAAATTACCCAGCCCATGAAAACTAACCACACCATATTTAGGGTCCTCTTACCTTCTGACATGGTCCAGACTCTGTCTGTAGAGTGTTTTCCTCCCTAAATAAATCTACTTCTTACTTATCAAAATAAATGAATAAAAATAAACTTCAGAGAGACCCGCCATATATTCTGCCTTTTTCTTAATTTTAGGGGTACAAGGTATGAAGAATTCCCTCTTTTTCATTATGAAGGTGATTTCTTGACCTGCTCTGGATCTCTGGGCTCAGAATCTTCAAGTGTCAGGCTTCAGAATATTTATGGATTTATCTCTCACTCTCTTATGTATGTAATGTACTACACACCCACACTCACTCACCAGTATGCCATTAATGTAGTGAACAGGTGTGATAGCCAGATGGGGAAATAGTCAATGTCCTTGCAGACCACATGATGCCTAAAAGACCCCACTCACTTACAACAAACAGTTTCTGCTGTGTTTACTACATAAAATAGAGAGAGACTTTTGGGAAAGATGGAGGAGAAGCACTTATCTCTATTTTTCCCCCAAGTTACAACTGAAGATCCAGAATATTGTAGAATTAAAAATATGTAAAAAGATTCTAAAAGATGAAGAAGAGAAGGAAGGCTGTCTAAGCACCTTAGTAACTGTGTAACAGCATAGTGGCATGTTCCTAGGTGTTCACCTTGCTTGGTATATGCCAGTTTAGAGTTGAAGAAGTCAAGGTACAGACCAAAAATTTCTCCAGTAAAAGCCTTCCCTCTAGCTAAAGAACCAAGGAAGTAGCAGCCTCATAAGGCAGAAAACTTTTAGACAATAAGTGTTCTCTTTTTCTTAATTGGGCTACAGTTGCTTTACAATGTTTTGTTGGCTTCTGCTGTATGACAACATGAATCAGCCAGATGTAGACCTATTAACTCCTCCTTTTTGGATCTCCATCTCACGCCAACCCCATCCCACCCATCGAGGTCGCTATAGGACACTGAGCTGAGTTCCCTGTGCATACAGCAGGTTCCCATTAGCAATCTGTGTTATACGTGGTAGTGTATATGCTTCCCTGGTGGCTCAGAGGTTAAAGCGTCTGCCTGCAATGCGGGAGACCTGGATTCTATCCCTGGGTCAGGAAGATCTCCTGGAGAAGGAAATGGCAACCCACTCCAGTATTCTTGCCTGGAGAATCCCATGGACAGAGGAGCCTGGTAGGCTACAGTCCACGGGGTCACAAAGAGTCAGACACGACTGAGCGATTTCACTCACTCACTCAGTGTATATGTGTCAGTTCCAATCTCCCAATTCATCCCACTCCCCTTACCCCCGCCATGCTCACACCTCTGTTTTCTACTCTGTGTCTCTATTCCTGCCCTGCAAATAGGTTCAGCTGTACCATTTTTCTAGATTCCACGTGTATGCATTAATATACAATATCTGTTGTTCTTTTTCTGACTCTGTCTGTATGACAGTTTCTAAGTTCAACCACAGTCTCTACAAAGGAACCAACTTCTTTCCTTTTATGGCTGAGTAATATTCCACTGTAAATAATAATAATAATAACTATTATTCTCCAGTTAAACACCACATAATAATCAGAAGTGGCCTCACCACTCCCCAGGCCAGCAAAGGCTATGTGGAAAGACTAGTTCACAGGCACAAAGCTGCAGTGAAGTGTCCAGCAGGATGGGGTCAGAGAATGGCACATAAGGAGCCAGGACTCATCCCCAGCCTGCTATATTCTATGGTATCTGTAGTGGCCATGAGGGGACCTGAAACTACCATCCTCATCCAGCAGTAACAAGGAACCTCTGCCTTTGGATATCAATGGAGACTGGGCAGAGAATCCGGATTTTTACATCCACCTGGCAGTAACAGGGTGGTGCCCTCTCTCTTCCTGCTGAAACTGTGCCAGAAGAAACCAGTTCAAACAGAAGCTTTACATAATGTCCACAGTCTCATGATAACTAAAACGTCCAGGTTTCAGTTGAAAATCACTCATCCTAGCAGGAAACAGGAAGATCTTAAGCTAAATGAACAAAGTTAGTTTGAGTTTAATGATCGAACAAATCTTTCAAAGCAACTACTGTAAAAATACCTCAGTGAGCATTTGCAAGCATGCTTAAAACAAATGGAAAAAATAGAAAGATTCAACAAAGGAACAGAAGATGTAAGGAAGAACCAAACGGAAACTTTAAAACGGAAAAATGCAATAATGGAAATAAAAAACTCATTGAATGAGCTCAACAGTGGAATGAAAGGGACAAAGGAAAGACTCAATGGACTGGAACAAAATAAATTACCCAATTTGAACAGGGGTAAATGTAAAATTAATAGAGCCTCAGAGACCTATGAGACTATAACAAAAGGTTTAACATGCATGTCACTATAGTCACAAAAAGAAGGGGGAAAGGGCAAGGATGAAAAAGTATTCAAAAAATAATGGCTAAGAAATGTGCAAATTTGGCAAGAAATATAAACTGGACCGTCAAGAAGCTGAATGATCACCAAAAAGAACAAATCAAAGCAATCCATGCCAAGACACATAACAATTAAACTTCTAAAAACTAAAGGCAAAGAAAAAATTTTGAAAACAGCCACAGCAAAATGATACCTTTCTTTTGGGGGAAAAACAATTTTAATGACAATGAATTTCATAACAAAAATGATAGAAGTCACAAATAAATGGCAAAATATTTTCCAAGAGTTGAAAGAGTACTCAACCCAGAATCTTACAACCAGTAAAAATATCCTTCGGGAAGGAAGGAAACATCAAGACAATCTCAGATGAAGGAAAACTAATTTTTCACCAATTGGCCAACCCTAGAAATGTATCTAAAGGAAATTCTCTAAACAGAAAAAAAAAAAAAAGATAAAATAAGGAACTTTGGAAAATCAGGAAGAAAGAACAGTAAAAATATGAGTAAATGTAATATACTTTTCTCCTTTTCCTCCTCCAGCATAATCTAAATTATGTTGATTGCTGAAGTGAAAATTTTAACACTGTTATTCCATGGGTCAAATAGCCAACATGGGGTTGACTACCAAGTATGCCTATTTTAATTATTAAATATATATTCCAAAACTAGAGAAGTAGCCACTGGGGCCATTGTGAAATAGACTTAAGTCAAAATTCCATTTATCACACAACCATAGTGGGTTTTGAGGTATTCAGTGATTAGTGTCAACTCAGAGTCAGATATTCAGCAATTTCCAAAAGTCAGGGTATTTCTCTTTCCCTAGTATGTGTGTGTGTATGCTCAGTTGCTCAGTCATGTCCAACTTTTTGTGACCCTATGGACTGTAGCCCACCTGACTCCTCTGTCCGTGGGGTTTCCCATGCAAGAATACTGGAGTGGGTTTCCATTTCCTTCTCCAGGGCATCTTCCTGACCTAGGGATAGAATCCATGTCTGCTGCGTCTCCTGCATCGCCAGGGAGATTCTATACCACTGAGCCACCTGGGAAGCTCCCTCCCCAGTACATAGTCACCTAGTAAATGATTAAGTGACTCTTTGGAGAAGACTAAGAAAAATATTTGCAATACATACTTTGTGTCAGAGCCATGAGATTCTTTTCCCAGAGGACCTGCCCAAATTTCTTTCAAGGGATTCTAGGTCCATAAACTTGTTCAAGAATAAGAATTGACTATAGGACCATAAATCCCCATTGTGAGGGCTCAGATCAAGACCTAGAATACTTCTGTTTATGCATATCAAATAAGACTTTCATAGCTTTCCATCTATTGATTCTTGGAGAATCATAATCAATTAAATATCAAAGATTTCTGAAGGTCAATCATGATTACCACTTCAAACTTGATTCCCATGTTGGTAATCTGCTCATTTGGTCTCTGGTTGTCAGTGTTGTTTTTCGACCACTGCTATCCTAGCAAAAGATCATTTCAATAGCAGCATCACCAGCCTTCATTCTCAACTTTCACAGGAAAGTCACTACAGAGTTTTTAAAGAATGTCAATGCTCCTCTCACAAAATTGTTTTTTCATGCCTTCCTGAGACAAGTATCATTTGGACTCTTTCCAAGGACCTGATGAGGGGGTGGATAAGTGAGTCCTAGCATCTCAATTTATTTATTGTGGGACAGAGTTAAATTCAGGCTTCAAACAGTACTAGTTAACTTCTGCTACATAATTACTCTCTCAAAAACAGTGGATTCAAACCACAGTATTATTTCTGTGATTCCCTGGGCTTGTTGGGCAGTTCTTGGAGTTTAAGACTGAACGACCTAGGATAACCTCATTCACATGTCCAAAGATTTGTCTGAGATTGTTGAGACTTTTCTTCAAGTCTTCAAGTGATCATTCATCCACCAGCGCCTAGCCTAAGCTTGTTAAAGGCAGAATGTTTCCAAGTAGCAAGCACTTTTCAAGCCTCTGCTTAGATCATGTTTGCTAATGTCTCATTGGCCAAAGCAAGTTACATTGCCAAGTCCAGATTCAAGAAGTGAATCTTTGACAAAGGAGGCAAGAATATACAATGGATTAAAGACAATCTCTTTAACAAGTGGTGCTGGGAAAACTGGTCAACCACTTGTAAAAGAATGAAACTAGAACACTTTCTAACACCATACACAAAAATAAACTCAAAATGGATTAAAGATCTCAACGTAAGACCAGAAACTATAAAACTCCTAGAGGAGAACATAGGCAAAACACTCTCCGACATACATTACAGCAGGATCCTCTATGACCCATCTCCCAGAATATTGGAAATAAAAGCAAAAATAAACAAATGGGACCTAATTAAACTTAAAAGCTTCTGCACAACAAAGGAAACTATTAGCAAGGTGAAAAGGCAGCCTTCAGAATGGGAGAAAATAATAGCAAATGAAGCAACTGACAAACAACTAATCTCAAAAATATACAAGCAACTCCTACAGCTCAATTCCAGAAAAATAAATGACCCAATCAAAAAATGGGCCAAAGAACTAAATAGACATTTCTCCAAAGAAGACATACAGATGGCTAACAAACACATGAAAAGATGCTCAACATCACTCACTATCAGAGAAATGCAAATCAAAACCACTATGAGGTACCATTTCACACCAGTCAGAATGGCTGCGATCCAAAAGTCTACAAGTAATAAATGCTGGAGAGGGTGTGGAGAAAAGGGAACCCTCTTACACTGTTGGTGGGAATGCAAACTAGTACAGCCACTATGGAGAACAGTGTGGAGATTCCTTAAAAAACTGGAAATAGAACTGCCTTATGATCCAGCAATCCCACTGCTGGGCATACACACTGAGGAAACCAGAAGGGAAAGAGACACATGTACCCCAATGTTCATCACAGCACTGTTTATAATAGCCAGGACATGGAAGCAACCTAGATGCCCATCAGCAGACGAATGGATAAGAAAGCTGTGGTACATATACACAATGGAGTATTACTCAGCCATTAAAAAGAATACATTTGAATCAGTTCTAATGAGGTGGATGAAACTGGAGCCTATTATACAGAGTGAAGTAAGCCAGAAGGAAAAACACCAATACAGTATACTAACGCATATATATGGAATTTAGAAAGATGGTAACAATAACCCGGTGTACGAGACAGCAAAAGAAACACTGATGTATAGATCAGTCTTATGGACTCTGTGGGAGAGGGAGAGGGTGGGGAGATTTGGGAGAATGGCATTGAAACATGTATAATATCATGTATGAAACGAGTCGCCAGTCCAGGTTCGATGCACGATACTGGATGCTTGGGGCTGATGCACTGGGATGACCCAGAGGGAGGGTATGGGGAGGGAGAAGGGAGGAGGGCTCAGGATGGGGAACACATGTATACCTGTGGCGGATTCATTTCGATATTTGGCAAAACTAATACAATATTGTAAAGCTTAAAAATAAAATAAAATTTAAAAAAAAGAAATAGTAAAGTCCTTTTGATGGAATAAGTGGCAAAGTTCCATCACAAAAGGACAGGTATACAGTAGTTAAAGGAATTATTGAGTAAATTTTGCAAACAAATTATCACAGAGCCAACCAACAGAGAGAACTGTAGTTTCCTAGTTGTTGAAATTGACACACACTGAAGCCATAATCTTTTGATAGTGCAGCCATATCAATAACTGTGACACAACCCATGATTGTTTCTATCTCTCTTGAAACTGGATCAGGGAGCAGAAGCTATCTCTTCCCAATCAGACTCGTACTTGTCTCCCTGGGGTATACTGGGCTATGACAGGTAGGCTGGTAATGAGGATTTGTAGAAACAAGTCTCAAGGAAAACTAGGATCTACTTATAAGAGAACTGCTCCAGGTAAGATTATCGCAGGCTTTTCCAACAAGAGAAAACTAGCCTCCTCAGACAGGGAGGGGAGACCTGCTGGGAAGAGAGTGTCAGGTAGATGTGGGGCTTTAAGGTAACCAGATTCATCCAACCTTTACCACATATTTCCAACCTGCTCTTTATGGTCCCTCTCTTTGCAAAGCAATGTCATAATTGTCACATAGGATATAGCAAGGCTATGAATTCAACCTACAATGTAATTCTATGAGATGCAGGATCAAAGTGTGGATCTGACTTTTATACATTAGCCCTGTAGCCACAATATCTAGTAGGTTATTTTAACTCAGTCATCTAAATTCCCTGGTTCCCTAACTGTGGAACCAGGTTCCCTGGTTCCCTAACTATCTGGTTCCCAGATATTTAAACTCTCTATAATAGTCATAAGGCATTGTCCCAACTCATAGTCCCAACTGACTGCAACAGTCACTTGGTCACCCAAAGTCTTTTCTTCAACAGAAAACTTGATGTTGGCAACAACGGGTGATCATTTAAGTAATGTTTTTGGTTATGCCATAGATTGTTAATGTCCACATCACTGCCAATCATGACATCACTGCTTTCAAATATTAAGTAGATCATATAACGAATCCCAGCTTTCCATATATGAAGATATATATTTCCTGCAGCCACTACTTATACCAAATATTTTATCAGTTAATATTTGGTCAGGAAAACACTAGCACACTACATATTTCAATCAAGAAAGGACTTAACAGAGAAAATGCTGTGTTAAAAATTGATAGAGTTGATGAGGAGAAAAAGTCAAAGAAGGATGCTCTGCCTCTTAGAGAAGTAGGAAGTTTCTGTTAGCCAAGTCAGTACCTGCAGGAAACCACTGTTGAAGTTCACAGCTGATGCAGTAAAATGCTGTAAAATCTCATCTGTCTAAATCCTGATATCTGCATGCCAGGGATGGAGGGAAATTAATGACACCTGCATCTATTTTGCCTTCCAAATCTTTAATAAATGCTTCTCATTGGCAAAATATAAAGTGGGACCTTACTGTCAAGAGATTCTGAAAATTGTAGTTCCCAGGATACTTGGGGAGAGCAGACAAGAAGGTAGAATTGTGAGACTGAGTGGAAGTAGAAATTGAAAAAGAAAGGGGGAAATGGAATAAATTTAAACAGTAAAGAGGCCTTGTATGGATGATGACAATGTGCCTTGAATTAAGGAATATAAATTAGTCAGTTCTCTGCACCTGAGGTCTGGTGGGAAAAAAACAAGAATAAAGAAGCTCATTCATTGCATATAGATAGAGTTCTCTGGGAAGATAATGTGTATATTCATATCAAAGTATGAGGAGAGGATATATCTATACATATAGTTAATTCACTTTGTTATACAGCAGAAACTTTACTTCATACCTTCTTCTTTCTTGCTTAAAAGGAATTATGCAAAGCAAAAAGAACACTTTGTGCATAATAAAAGTATTACATACAAATAAAGTATAGTTTATCCTTGATATTCCCAAGAGCTACATCCTGAGAATTTTGAGTATTCCAGATTTGTGGATTTGTTTACTTTTCCCTTAAATTTAGTCATTTTTAAAAATATTTTGAGGCTCTGTAGATTATATATACCTTTAGAATTGTTCTATTTCCCTGATGGATTGGCATTTTATCATCATCACTATCCCTCTTTGGCTACAGTAACACTTCTGGGCTTTATATTTACTTTGTCCATTGCTATTAGCATAGCTATTTTGGTCTACTTTATATTTTACATTATATCTTTTTCCATCATTTTATGTTCAAAATTTCTGTATCTTTGTATTTAAGGTCTATTTCCTGTAGGCATAATATACTTGTTTTTGGTTTTTAATCCAGTCTGTTATCTTAATCTCTTAAGAATGGTATTTAGTGCCAAGCTTCCCTGGTGGCTCAGATGGTAAAGAGTCTGCCTGCAATGCAGGAGACTCCAGTTTGATCCCTGGGTCAGGAAGATCCCCTGGAGAAGGAAATGGCTTCTTACTGAGCTTAAAGAATTCTTTCCAGTATTCTTAGCTGGAAAATTCCATTGACGAAGGAGCCTGGAGGGCTACAGTCCATGCAGTCGCAAATAGTCAGAGACGACTGAGCAACTCACACACACAGAGCTATGTGATGTTCTTAAAAGACACAAGCATAAGAACCAAAATGACAGTAACCTCTAATGCTCCAACTGAATCCCAGTCCCACTTCCAAAAGAAACACAAATCGTCTAGATTTGGCCATGAAAAGGAAAGCCCAGGGGACATTGCCTAAAACACGACAAGACAAAATAACTAATCACCATTTACACAGTGAAGACATTTCCCAAGTGAACCTAGATCAGGCCAAGTGGGAAGCTGTTAGACAGCACAGGAAGCTCAGCTCAGTACTCTGTGATGACCTAGAGGGATGGGATAGGGGTGGGGTAAGAGGGACGCTGAAGGAGAGGATATATATATATATTCACATAGCTGATTCACTTTGTTATACAGCAGAAATTAACACAAAATTGTAAAACAATTATACTCTAATAAAAAAATTGTTTAAGATTTTTTTTTAAAAAGAAATCTAAGGAGAGTAGACTTTGGCCACTCTCTTTAGATTCTTAGGCTATATTGGCCTTAGAAATCATCTTGTTCATTTGTTAGTTTTTCCCAAACGTTTTTGTTTACATATTTGAAATGAGTGAGATTCAACTGGCCTGCATAAATCTTACCAGAAGGCTTGAAATGTAAGTATGTAACAGAGGTGATAAGGGGCCTTCACCTTTGCTCCTTTCTCCATCTGTCTAGAAGCTGAGGAGTTTCAGGAGGCTAGTATAAGAACAACTGCTCTGATCCAATCCTCACTTCTTATACAAGAAACTCTGAGCTCTGAAGTGCACGTGGCTTGTTCATGGACCCACAGGTACCCACTAGCAACACTGAAGCGAGGCCCTAGTTCTCTCCTGACTCACAACCCAGCGATGTCTCCATGATTATATGGAATTCTCAAATTGGAAGATGTATGCTGCCAGTGGTCCCCAGTGAGCAGTATGTCAGAGCAATGAGAGGCCTCAAGATAAACAAAGTGCATCCTGGAACATCAGCTTCCTTCAGAAATTTGATGTAGATTTGGGCTAAAACAAATTCAGCTAAAGACTGCAAATTGTGCCCAAAATTATAAGAAAAACACACAATTTAAATGAAATATTGAGCCTTCTGAGTCAAGATTAAGTTCAAATTCTTCTGAAAGTACATATTCATTCCCTTTACTCTAACAGAAGTGAAAGTGAAAGAGCTACTCAGTCTTGTAGGACTCCTTGCGACCCCATGGACTATAGCTCTTTAGGCTCCTCTGTCTGTGGAATTCTCCAGGCAAGAATACTAGAATGAATAGCCATTCCCTTCTCCAGAAAGACCTTCTCAACCCAGGGATCAAACCCCAGTCTTCTACATTGCAGGATGATTCTTTGCCGTCTGAACCACCAGGGGACATCGGCTAACTCTGCTCAGCACTGCTCTGCACTATGCTGCTCTCATGCCCCTGCCTTCAGTATGATTACCAGCTGTGTGCCTTTAGGCAAGTTGCTTAACTTTCTGTGCCTCTATATCCTCACCTGTAAAATGGAGATGCAAGTAGTCCCCACACCTTGGAATTGTTGCTTAGAACAGTATCTGGCACATTGTAAACTGCCCAGTATATATAATTGCCATGTGAAATAATACATTTGAATGTGTTTGGTAAACTTTAAAACATCTTCAATAAATAAAGCATCATTATTACCATAGTTGGCTCAATAACGAAGATATAGTCATAGGTCATAAAATTAACATGGACAGAATATTTACTCTTTATAAAACCCTGACAGTTGTTCTGTTTAGGGAATTTAAAAGAGCTGCCCAAACAGAATCCCAGGAGGAGAAAACTGCCTCAGAAGAAAGATGACCCTTAGATAAACAACCATAAACAGATTTCAATATCATCATTAGAGCAACAAATCACCCTTCAAAAACGCCAGCTGACAGCTCTGTGATCCAGTACTGATGGGAAAGTAAACCCTGCTGGGGTGAAATAATTGAGGGAAATATGGCCAGATTAGATGTCATCCAATGAGTTTACATTCTATAATAATTTAAACAGTCATTGAGTCTCCCAATCCTGCTTTATCCAGCTCTACAATGCTTAATATTTTGTGGCTGCTCAGGGTTTCTCTCCCTCTGCCCTAACTCCTGGCCCAGGATTTGTTTAGATAAACTGGATTTCCTGGGTGTGATTTGAAATAAATTAGCCCTGTGAATGCCTGCTTCCCCCTCCCCCAGGTTCCCACTGGTTTCTTGTACATACTGCTTTATTCTAAGTGCTTAAGAGCATTTTTTAATAGCAACTCAGCTGCGCCAAGAGAAAAGAACTAATAATTCATTTGTTGGCCCAACCAACCAGGAAGAATTGATTCAACTACCAGATTGCACTATGTGCCTTGTTGCAGCATAGAAAGCTAAGAAATAGTCCTAATGTTTGAGTCAGAGCAAAAGTGGCACCCCTGAGAAGGGCCAGAACATAAGTCGGTCTCCATGGCTTTGTATGGTCCATTTCACCCTGGCCACCAGCAGCCCATTCCCTCTGTTGCTGTCTGGATTCATTCACGAAATTCCATATTTTCATATGAAATTTGAAAATCATACTTATGATTTTGCATTTGTTCTTTATCATTCATTTTTGTCCTTTTCCCATCTGTTTATATGAGTAAGCCACATAAGAGGGGGGAAAAGAGAACTAAGAAATTAATTTCATGAAATGAGAATGTACTATACAGCATAGTGGAGAGCACAAAAGAAGAGGAGTGGTCATTCACTCTTAAGAATGTGACAGCTTCTGGGTGTCTCAGATCTAAAGTGGACAGGGGGAAGATAGTTACTTTGAGACATTAGTCTGCCATCTTCTCAGTCAGCCTTCCTTGACTCAAAATAAATAAACAAAGGTGGAGGAGGAGTTTTCTTTTCCAGCATTCAAATGTCATCTTTCTTCTTGATCTGTGCAGCAAGAATTTTCTTCTGAAAGACTGTCCAAGTTTACCAAGTGTTTGATGTTAATATTTGGCTTTCAAATCTGGGTGATTCATTCAGTATTTTCACTGCTATTGAGGACAATAAAATGTAAAAATTTAAAGGGAGCCTGAAGATTATAAAATTCAACATCATTTTGCAGATGAGAGAACAAATGCCACAGAGGTAGTTATTCACCTAAGGTCATACAGGTAGTGGCCAAGCCAAGACCAGAAGCTTCAAGGACTCTTCATTCCCCAGTACAGGGAATTTTCACAATGACATGAACCCTGAGTCCCATGCATTCTGACCATGCCCTCATGAAGCTCACACTCAGGAAAGCCCTGTCAGGAACAAAGAAAACACTGCTTCTATGGGCATCAGTTCAGTTCAGTTCAGTCGCTCAGTTGTGTCTGACTCTTTGCAACCCCATGAATCACAGCACGCCAGGCCTTCCTGTCCATCACCAACTCCCAGAGTTTACTCAAACTCATGTCCATTGAGTCGGTGATGCCATCCAGCCATCTTATCCTCTGTTGTCTCCTTCTCCTCCTGCCCCAAATCCCTCCCAGCATCGGGGTCTTTTCCAATGAGTCAACACTTCCAATGAGGTGGCCAAAGTACTGGAGTTTCAGCTTTACCATCAGTCCTTCCAATGAACACCCAAGACTGATCTCCTTTAGAATGCACTGGTTGGATCTCCTTGCAGTCCAAGGGACTCTCAAGAGTCTTCTCCAACACCACAGTTCAAAAACATCAATTCTTCAGCACTTAATTTTCTTCACAGTCCAACTCTCACATCCATACATGACCACTGGAAAAACCATAGCCTTGACTAGACAGACCTTTGTTGGCAAAGTAATGTCTCTGCTTTTGAATATGCTATCTATGTTGGTCATAACTTTCCTTCCAAGGAGTAAGCTTCTTTTAATTTCATGGCTGCAATCACCATCTGCAGTGATTTTGGAGCCCCAAAAAATAAAGTCTGACACTGTTTCCACTGTTTCCCCATATATTTCCCATGAAGTGATGGGACCGGATGCCATGATCTTAGCTTTCTGAATACTGAGCTTTAAGCCAACTTTTTCACTCTCCTCTTTCACTTTCATCAAGAGGCTTTTTAGTTCCTCTTCACTTTCTGCCATAAGGGTGGTGTCATCTGCATAGCTGAGGTTATTGATATTATTTCCTGGCAATCTTGATTCCAGCTTGTGCTTCTTCCAGCCCAGCATTTCTCATGATGTACTCTGCATATAAATTAAATAAGCAGAGTGACAATATACAGCCTTGATGTACTCCTTTTCTTATTTGGAACTAGTCTGCTGTTCAATGTCCAGTTTTAATTGTTGCTTCATAGATCTATATATATGTTCTATACAACAAGGGTCTCCCCTTTGATCCAGAAAATTTTCGTTTCAAGAAATATATAATATTTTAGCAATTAATAATATGGACTTTGTATTATTAAAAAATACCATATATATACATTTATATACAACATATATATACAACACCAATCTTTAAGTTACAAAGAAAGAAATTTGAAGAATGTGCATGAATTGTGAGCAATATTTATTTCTGATTAATTGGATCATGAAAGATGTTTTCCTCTTTGTGATTTTCTATGCTATGAGCTGTTTTCAAGTTGTACTTATATGCAGAGTACATCAAGCGAAATGCCAGGATGGATGAAGCACAAGCTGGAACCAAGATTACAGGGGAAAATATCAATAATTTCAGATATGCAGATGACACTATACTTATGGCAGAAAGCAAAGAGGTACTAAGAACCTCTTGATGAAAGTGAAGGAGGAGAGTGAAAAAGTTGGCTTAAAGCTCAACATTCAGAAAACGAAGATTATGGCATCTGGTCCCATCACTTCATGGCAAATAGATAGGGAAACAATGGAAACAGTGACAGACTTTATTTTCTTGGGCTACAAAATCACTGCAGATGGTGACTGCAGCCATGAAATTGAAAGATGCTTGCTCCTTGGGAGAAAATCTATGGCCAACCAAGACAGCATATTGAAAAGCAGAGACATTACTTTGCTGACAAAGGTCCATTTAGTCAAAGCTATGGCTTTTCCAGCAGTCATGTATGGATGTGAGAGTTGGACCATAAAGAAAGCTAAGCACCAAAGAATTGATGTTTTTGAACTCCAGTGTTGGAGAAGACTCTTGAGAGTCCCTTGGACTTCAAGGAGATCAAATCAGTCAATCCTAAAGGAAATCAGTCCTGAATATTCGTTCACTGGAAGGACTGACACTGAAGCTGAAACTCCAATACTTTGGCCACCTGATGCAAAGAACTGACTCAGTGGAAAAGACCCTGATGCTGGGAAAGATTGAAAGCAGGAGGAGAAGGGGACGACAGAGGATGAGATGGTTAGATGGCATCACTGACTCAATGGACATGAATTTGTGCAAGCTCCGGGAGTTGGTGATGAACAGAGAAGCCTGGCATGCTGCAGTCCATTGGGTCGCAAGGAGTCGGACATGACTGAGCAACTGAACTGAACTGAACTGATCTGTGTACACAGATTGTGCTATGATATTAATTTTGTAATTGGTAAAAATATTACTTGAACCGAATATTTCAAGGACCACTTTTTCATTTATGCTCCCAGACAACCCCTCTACAGAGTGCTTCACTGAACCGAGTTTTCTAGCTCTATCACCACAAAACTCCAGATCCACTCCAATACCTTGCCCCTAGAGGCTGCACCCTGTTCCCTATATCCCCTCCAAAACTCAGTGTTTTTCCTGAGAACATCAGTGGATCCTGATGTTCTCAGGATCCACTGAATTCATACCATAAAGGGTGTGATCACCAGAAAGGCCAGTGTTTTGATTCCTCAGAGTTCCAGCACCTGGTAGAAGATAAAACCACAGAGCCAACCTCTCCTGGCAATCCCACAGACCATCAACTTGAATGGTTCCTTTGCTGGGTGTCCCAAATGGATGGTCAAGTTTGGCCTTCTCCTGTCCTTGATGCAATCAGCTTCTTCAGTTGGGTCAGGGCCCCCAGTTTATAGCCCCCTTCCTAGTTCCAGCTTCCTCTAGTGGTTCATCAAATCCAGGGGTTGAGAACCTAGCATACTTTGAGTCTGTATCCACTGGAGCCACACATACAGAAGCAACCGAAGTTGAGGTTCTTCAGAGGAAGCTCTTGGGAAGAGACACACATCCTCCAACCCTAGACACATGGCAGAAAACTAGTAACAACTTAAGGTTGTATGTTTAAAGAAATACTTAGCAAGGATGGATGAGCTTTAAATGAATGAATTCCATTCCACTATAGATACAGACAAACCGTGGATTCTTCTAGAGCTTGTTGGCACTTTGTGTCTCCTGGAGACATCATCATATGAGATTAAACTTTACTAATTTAGCAGGAATCAAATGAGGACAATGAATCACCCAGCAGGAGTACTACTTCTAGCCCCTTATCACCTCAGTAATTTCAGGAATTCATAAAAGAGATTTAAACGTAATTTTAGGTACTCATATCTCTGAAGTTGTTTCTGGGGAATCTTCAAAGTAAGAAAGCAAGCTCAAGAAGAAAAATCAAGTCAGAGTTCTTAGGCAAGTTGGTTTCCCTTAAGCCCCAGTTCTCTATTTAAAAAAGAAAGAAAGAAAGAAACTTAAAATTTTCCCTCCAGAGTGTAAGACAGAACTCTTAGATGGGGTTCATGGGACAGAGGGATGGAGAAGGGGCAGTGGAAAATGAGCATCACCAGCCCGCCTTGTGTGAAAGGAGACCATAGCTTTAGTTTTGCCCATTAAAATCATGTAAGTGAACAGATTTTTGGCAGAAAATTAAATGATGCAAACAGATGTAGATAGCAGTATCTTAATGCCCAAAGAAATTTGTCTTAAAATGTAATGATATGAAATAGAAAAAACAACTTTTCTCCTGAGCATCTGTTTTTATATTAAGAGAAACTGTCAGAGGCAAGAGTGTAAGATTGCTTTTGAAGCTGCATGAACCTAAATCAAGCAGAACAGGTATGAGGGGATGGTTCCAAGGCTCAGGGTCCAATGGTCAGACCAAGAAAAAAGACAACGACTCAGCAAGCAGCTTTGCCAGCAGCTGCAGCAGCATGTGGCAGGACCTGCTTGCAGGTTTTTGGGGATCATCCACTTCCTAGGGACCAGAATACCCAAGGCAGGCCTGTTCCAGGTCATTGACTAGGGCCTGGGGATTCTGTCACCGAATCCAATTTCCTTGTGGCGTATTTGTTAGCACATTCCACAGCTTCAAAAAGTCAGACAATACAGGGAGAGAAAGGCACTTAGGGCCAAGAACCAGAATTGAGTTTCCAATTAAAACAGCAACACTACAGAAACCTCTATTCCCTATAGTTCCTCCATGCAAACCGTACCCTGATGACTGATGGGTGGTTCTGGGGATGAGACTGAAGACAGTAAGATCACTTAACCAAGGAAGCCTATACACAAAAGACTGAGATAAATACAGTTGACATTATTTGTTAGAAAACCAGAGACTCATAGAACCCCTCATATATAGAATTAAACACAATTAGGGCAACAAAACTACGTCCAGACTCTACTTGGTAAAGAAGCTGAGATTTCCAATCCTCCAACTCTCAGTTCAAGGTTCTCAGATATCTGCCATCATGTTGGCCATGGACTTTAACTTGCCAAGGTGGGAGACCCAAATTATCAAGGGAAATTCCCTAATTCTATAAAAACCAAGATCAAGATGCTAAGTGAAAGGTCACTATGATTACTCACAAAGTATGAATCATGAAATAAAGAAGTTGGCTGTCTTTCTATTACATGTAAACACAGATATCCAAATGAGTGTTATTCTTCAACATGTGATCTCTCTGAAGCTAAACTCCTCCAATGTTTTTGGATCTCTGCTCAGAGTCTTGAGCATGCATTTACAAATATCTTAAGGAAAAGTAAATGTCTCTCTTATGAGGGTTCATTTGCTTTTTTATTTGTTTATTAATAACCAAAGCACAGGCTTATCTAGTGAGTAAAGTAGACATTCATTTGAAACACAATGTTGGGTCAAAAAAGAGATGGGACAACAAAGCTAGAAGAATCTGTGCACTTTGACTCTAATGCAAGGAAAATATAAGAGCAGAAACAGAATGATGAGATTGATCTTATTCATGATTTATCAGTAATTCAGAAGGTAAGTTTACTTGTGGTTAGGCTTTCTGTTTTTTCCCCTCCCTGGCCTCCCAACATGGAGCCAGGTAGATGGGCATCAGTTAACTTATATCTGCAGAATCCTTTCATGTGCATCATTCAATTTAATTCTTTTTGATATTTGTTTTTCCAGTTTATTGAAAAATAATTAACATACATCTCTGTATAAGTTTAAGGCATACAGCATGATGGTTTGATTTACATATATTGTGAAATGAGGACCACAATAGTTTCAGCTAACATCCATCTTCTCATACAATTGCAATAAAAAGAAAAGAAAAAAAGAAAGCAAATGCTCCCTACAGTAAGAATTATTAGGATTTATTCTCTTAACAACTTTCTTATGCCTTGTACAACAGAGCTAAGTATAGTCATCACAAAAATGAAAGTGAAAGTCTCTCAGTCATGTCCAACTCTTTGCGAGGCCATGGACTATACAGTCCATGGAATTCTCCAGGCCAGAATACTGGAGTGGGTAGCCTTTCCCTTCTCCAGGGGATCTTCCCAACCCAGATCGAACCCAAGTCTCTCTCATTGTGGGACCAGCTGAGCCATAAGGGAAGCCCAAGAATACTGGAGTGGGTAGCCTATTCCTTCTCCAGCTGATCTTCCCGACCCAGGAATCAAACCGGGGTCTCCGGCATTGCAGGTGGATTCTTTACCAACTGAGCTATGAGGGAAGCATAGTCATCATGTTGTACATTAAATCCTTATACTTATTTATCTTATAAGTGGAATTTTGGATCTTTTAACCACCTTCCTCAAGTTCCCCTTCCCACAACCCTCCACTTCAGATAACCACAAGTCTGATCTCTTTTTCTGTGAGTTTGGTTGTTTTTTGCTTTGTTTCTGTTTTGTTTTTATGTGTGTGTTTGTATATTCCACAGATAAGTGAGATAGTATAGTATTTGTCATCTTCTGTTTGATTTATTTCACTTAGCATAATGCCTTCAAGGTCCACCCACCTACATGAGGGCCCCTCCCCTCAGAATCCCTCTATCAACTCACCACTTGCCTAGAATTTTCATTGGACACCATCTTAGAATCGCTGGTTTTTAAGGCTTCTGTCCACCAATTCTGCTTTTCATCCACTCTTGCTTTTCACTTGTTCCTTAGAGATCTCCATTTAGGGGCACTGATATGATTGGCCTACTTGATTTGGGGCAAGAACCAGAATTTACCCCAGTGTTGTCAAAAATGCCCTGCAAGAGCAGGAAAAACAACCCCACAGTGGAAAAAAATCACACCAGTGTTTCAGGAGACAGAGCCTAAATGAGAAGGAGCATGAGAGAACTTTCTGGATTGATGGCAATATTCTAAACCTTGATAGGGGTTTGGGTTAAATAGGTGTATGGATTTATTTAAAAAAAAAAAAACTTCACTGAATAGTACACCTTATAGTGCAAAATTCACCTTCCACTTAAAAAAGGACTCTAAATAAACACTGGACTCCAGTTAATGAATGCATAATGAAGTAAATCTAACTGATGAAATGTATTACTTTGTAATATATTGGAAAATAAGGTGGGCAGCCAGAAAGGCAATGATGAAAAAATCCATAAACAATATAATGGTGAAGAGGGTGTATAGGGAAGGAAACCCTCCTACACTGTTGGTGGCAATGTAAACTGGTACAGCCACTATGAAAAATGGAATGGATGGTCCTTCAAAAACTACAATTAGAGCTACAATATGACCTTGAAATCCACTCCTGGGCATATAACAGGAAAAAAAAAATGATCCAAAAGGATACATGCACTCTAATGCTCATTGCAGCATTGTTCACAATAGCCAAGACATGGAAAGAACCTAAATGTTCATTGACCAGGAATGGATAGTATATGGTACAATGTATAATGGAATATTATTCAGCCATTAAAGAGGATGAAATAATGCTATTTATAGAAACATGAATGGACCTACATATTGCCATCAGTTCAGTTCATTTCAGTCACTCAGTCATGTCCGACACTTTGGGACCCCATGGATTGCATCACTCCAGGCCTCCCCGTCCATCGCCAACTCCTGGAGTTTACTCAGACTCCTGCCCAAGAGTTGGTGATGTCATCCAACCATCTGATCTTCTGCCATCCCCTTTTCCTCCCACCTTCAATCTTTCCCAGCATCATGTCTTTTCAAATAAGTCAGTTCTTTGCATTAGGTGGCCAAAGGATTGAAGTTTCAGCTTCAACATCAGTCCTTCCAAGGAATATTCAGGACTGATTTCCTTTAGGATGGACTTGTTGGATCTCCTTGCAGTCCAAGAGACTCTCAAGAGTCTTCTCCAACACCACAGTTCAAAAGCATCAGTTCTTTGGCGCTCAGCTTTCTTTATAGTCCAACTCTCACATCCATACACGATTACTGGAAAAACCATAGCTTTGACTAAATGGACCTTTGTCAGCAAAGTAATGTCTCTGCTTTTTAATATGCTGTCTAGGTTGGTCATAACTTTTCTTCCAAGGAGCAAAGGTCTCTTAACTTCATGGCTGCAGTTACCATCTGCAGTGATTTTGTAGCCCAAGAAAATAAAGTCTGTCACTGTTTCCACTGTTTCCCCATCTATTTGCCATGAAGTGATGGGAACGGATGTCATGATCTTAGTTTTCTGAATGTTGAGTTTTAAGTCAGCTTTGTCATTCTCCTCTTTCACTTTCATCAAGAGGCTCTTTAGTTCTTCTTCGCTTTCTGCCACAAGGGTGGTGTCATCTGCATATCTGACGTTGATATTTCTCCCAGCAATCTTGATTCCAACTTGTGCCCAGTATTTCTCATGATGTACTCTGCATAGCAGTTAAATAAGCAGGGGGACAATATACAGCCTTGACATACTCCTTTCCCAATTTGCAACCAGTCTGTTGTTCCATGTCCAGTTCTAACTGTTGCTTCCTGACCTGCATACAGATTTCTCAAGACTCAGGTCAGGTGGTCTGGTATTCCCACCTACTGAAGAATTTTCCACAGTTTGTTGTGGTCCACATAATCAAAGGCTTTGGCATAGTCAATAAAGCAGAAGTAGCTATTTTTATGGAACTCTCTTCCTTTTTCAATGATCCAGTGGATGTTGGCAATTTGATCTCTTGTTCCTCTGCCTTTTCTAAATCCAGCTGGAACATTTGGAAGATCATGTTTCACTGTTGAAGCTTGGCTTGGAGAAGTTTTAGCTTTACTTTACTAATGTGTAAGATAAGGGCAATTGTGCGGTAGTTTGAGCATTCTTTGGCATTGTCTTTCTTTGGGATTGGAATGAAAACTGACCTTATCCAGTCCTGTGGCCACTGCTGAGTTTTCCAAATTTGCTGGCATATTGAGTGCAGCACTTTCATAGCATTATCTATCAGGATTTGAAATAGCTCAACTAGAATTCCATTACCTCCACCAGCTTTGTTCGTAGTGATGCTTCCTAAGGCCCACTTGATTTTGCATTCCAGAATGTCTAGCTCTAGGTGAGTGATCACACCATCGTGATTATCTGGGTCGTGAAGATCTTTTCTGTATAGTTCTTCTGTGTATTCTTGATGCCTCTTTTTAATATCTTCTGCTTCTGTTAGGTCCATACCATTTCTGTCCTTTATTGTGCCCATCTTTGCATGAAACATTCCCTTGGTATCTCTAATTTTCTTGAAGAGATCTCTAGACTTTCCCATTCTATTGTTTTCCTCTATTTCTTTGCATTGATCACTTAGGAAGGCTTTCTTATCTCTCCTTGCTATTCTTTGGAGCTCTGCATTCAAATGGGCATATCTTTCCTTTTCTCCTTTGCCTTGAGATTCTCTTCTTTTCTAATCTATTTGTAAGGCCTCCTTAGACAACCAATTTGCCTTTTGGCATTTATTTTTCTTGGGGATTGTCTTGATCACCCCTCCTGTACAATGTCATAAACTTCCATCCATAGTTCTTCAGGCACTCTGTCTATCAGACCTAATCCCTTGAATCTATTTGTCACTTCCACTGTATAATCATAAGGGATTTGATTTAGGTCATACCTGAATGGTCTAGTGGGTTTCCCTATTTTCTTCAATTTAAGTCTGAATTTGGCAATAAGGAGTTCATGATCTGAGACACAGTCAGCTCCTGGTCTTGTTTTTGCTGACTGTATAGAGCTTCTCCATTTTGGCTGCAAATAATATAATCAATCTGATTTTGGTATTGACCATCTGGTGATGTCCATGTGTAGAGTCTTCTCTTGTGTTGCTGGAAGAGGGTTTTTGCTATGATCAGTGTGTTCTCTTGGCAAAACTCTATTAGCCTTTGCCCTGCTTCATTCTGTACTTCAAGGTCAAATTTGCCTGTTACTTCAGGAATTTCTTGACTCCCTACTTTTGCATTCCAGTCCCCTATAATGAAAAGGATATCTTTTTTGGGTATTAGTTCTAGAAGGTCTTATAGGTCTTCATAGAACCATTCAACCTCAGCTTCTTCAGCATTACTGGTCGGGACATAGACTTGGATTACTGTGATATTGAATGGTTTGCCTTGGAAACCAATAGAGATCATTCCGTCATTTTTGAGATCACATCCAAGTACTGCATTTCAGACTCTTTTGTTGACTGTGATGGCTACTCCATTTCTTCTAAGGGATTCTTGTCCACAGGAGTAGATATAATGGCCATCTGAGTTAAATTCACCCATTCCAGTCCATTTAATTGGCTGATTCCTAAAATGTCGATATTTACTCTTGCCATCTCCTGTTTGACCACCTCCAATTTGCCTTGATTCATGGACCTAACATTTCAGGTTCCTATGCAATATTGCTCTTTACAGCATCAAGACTTTACTTCCATCACCAGTCACATCCACAACTGGGTGTTGTTTTTGCTTTGGCTCCATCTCTCCATTCTTTCTGGGGTTATTTCTCCACTGATCTCCAGTAGCATTTTGGGCACCTACTAACCTTGGGAGTTCTTCTTTCAGTGTCCTATCTTTTTGCTTTTTCATGCTGTTAATGGGGTTCTCAAGGCAAGAATACTGAAGTGGTTTGCCATTCCCTTCTGCAGTGGACCACGTTTTGTCAGAACTCTCCACCGTGACCTGTCCATCTTGGGTGGCCTTAAACGGCATGGCTCATAGTTTCATTGAATTAGACCAGGCTGTGGTCCATGTGATCAGATTGGTTAGTTTCCTGTGATTGTGGTTTTCAATCTGTCTGCCCTCTGATAGGGGGCTTCCCTTGTGGCTCAGCTGGTAAAGAATCCGCCTGCAATGCATGAGACTTGTTCGATCCCTGGGTTGAGAAGATCCCCTGGAGAAGGGGAAGGCTATCCACTCCAGTATTTTGGCCTAGAGAATCCCATAGACTGTATAGTCCATGGGGTAGCAAAGAGTCAGACATGACTAGAGGCTTATGGAAGCTTCCTGATGGGAGAGACTGACTGAAATTGGGTCTTGTTCTGATGGGCGGGGCCATGTTCAGTAAATCTTTAATCCAATTTTCTGTTGATGGGTGGGGCCATGTTCCCTCCCTCTTATTTACCTGGGGCCAAACTATAACCCACTCCAGTACTCTTGCCTGGAAAATCCCATGGATGGAGGAGCCTGGTAGGCTGCAGTCCATGGGGTCGCTAGGAGTCAGACACGACTACGCAACTTCACTTTCACTTTTCACTTTCACACATTGGAGAAGGAAATGGCAACCCACTCCAGTGTTCTTGCCTGGAGAATCCCAGGGCCGGGGGAGCCTGGTGGGCTGCTGTCTCTGGGGTCGCACAGAGTCGGACACAACTGAAGTGACTTAGCAGTAGTAGCAGCAGCAGCAAACTGTGGGTGAAGGTAATGAAGATAATGGTGATCTCCTTCAAAAGACCCCATGCATGTACTGCTATACTCAGTGCCCCCAGCCCTGCAGCAGGCCACCACCAACCCACGCCTCTGCCGGAGACTCCTGGACACTTACGGGCAAGTCTGGGTCAGTCTCTTGTGGGATCACTGCTCCTTTCTCCTGGGTCCTCACAAAGTTCTGTTTGTGCCCGCCAAGGGTTTGTTTCCCAGTCCTGTGTAAGTTCTGGTCACTCTGTGGTGGGGTTAATGGATACTTCCTTCAAGAGGGCTTATGCCATACCTGGGTCTGCTATTCCCAGAGCCCCTGCCCCTGTGGCAGACCACTGCTGACCCATACCTCCACAGGAGACACTCAAACACAAGAGATTGTCATACTGAGTGAAGTCAGGCAGGCAGAGAAGGAGAAATATATGACATTCCTTATATGTGGATACAAATGAACTTATGAAACAGAAAGAGACTCACAGACTTAGAGAACAAACACGGTTGCTGACGGGAAGGGTCGGGGGAAGGAATAGTTAGGCAGTTTGAATGGGCGGGTACACACTGCTATATTTAAAATGGATAACCAACAAGGAACTACTGTATAGCACATGGAATTCTGCTCCAGGCTATGCAGCAGGCTGGATGGCAGGGGAGTATGGCAGAGAATGAACACATGTATACAAATGGCTGAGTCCCTTCACTGTTCACCTGAGACTATCACAACATCATTTGTTAATTGGCTATACCCCAACACAAAGTAAAAGTTAAAAAAAAAAAAAAATAAGGTGGACTTTTGGATGAATGGAGACAGAGACAGGTGGATTGACATATGATAAACAAATACAGCACAAATTAATTGTATAATCTTTGTGGTGTTTATTGTAAGATTCTTTCAACTTATGTTTGGAAATTTTTTATAATAAATTATGGGGAGGGGTGGGAAATGACCTAGAAAAAGTGATTTTTCAGTGTCTTAATACCTATACATACTTTGTTTCATATAGTAATGCCCATGCCACAAGACAAATCTGATTATTTTCTGTAACCATAATAATGATACCCTGAATTTCCAGTAAAATCTCTTCACAGGATACTCCAATGTGTGGACACTATCTTCAAAATTCTGAGCACAATATTTCAAACAGAACACTTTTTATTTTTTAATCAATAATTGCTATTCAATAGTCCTTCACTAATTCCAAAAAATAAATTATTGAAACCCCTATGGTATGAAAATTGAAGAATTTAAAATCTTATTTTAAAAAATAGTGTTGAGAGACAGAGAGTCCAAAAGAGCCAAAAAAAAGTCCTTTCATATATAAATCAACTATTTGCTTGCTTGCTCAGTTGTGTCCGATTCTTTGCAACCCTACAGAGGGTAAACCTCCAGGCTCCTCTGTCCATGAGATTTCCCAGGTGAAAGTACTGGAGTGGGTTGC
Organism: Bos grunniens; assembly: GCF_055505025.1. Classification (NCBI taxonomy): domain Eukaryota; kingdom Metazoa; phylum Chordata; class Mammalia; order Artiodactyla; family Bovidae; genus Bos; species Bos grunniens. Next base: position 56,700,102 of record NC_141180.1, read on the forward strand.
CATTTCCTCCTGCAGGGGATCTGCATGACCCAGGGATTAAAGCCACATTTCCTGCATCTCCATTGGCATTGGCAGGTGGATTCTTTACTCCTGAGCCACTGGGAAGCACAAATCAACTATACTTCTATATTAAAAAAAGAAAAGAAACAAATTTTCCTCAATATTTTCATATTTAACAAAACACAAAAACAGCAAAGTAAGTAAATTATTTTTAATTTCTTAATATTTCAAATAATTATTACAGCAAAATTAGACCATTCAGGTATGACCTAAACCAAATCCCTTATGATTATACAGTAGAAGTAATAAATAGATTCAAGGGATTAGATCTGATAGACAGAGTGCCTGAAGAACTATAGATGGAGGTTTGTGACATTATACAGGAGGGGTGATCAAGACAATCCCCAAGAAAAATAAATGCCAAAAGGCAAATTGGTTGTCTGAGGAAGCCTTAAAAACAGCTGAGAAAAGAAGAGAAAGCAAAGGAGAAAAGGAAAGATATACCCATTTGAATGCAGAGCTCCAAAGAATAGCAAGGAGAGATTAAAAAAAAAAAAAAAAGCCTTCCTAAGTGATCAATGCAAAGATATAGAGGAAAACAATAGAATGGGAAAGTCTAGAGATCTCTTCAAGAAAATTAGAGATACCAAGGGAATGTTTCATGCAAAGATGGGCACAATAAAGGACAGAAATGGTATGGACCTAACAGAAGCAGAAGATATTGAAAAGAGGCGTCAAGAATACACAGAAGAACTATACAGAAAAGATCTTCACAACCCAGATAATTACAATGGTGTGATCACTCACCTAGAGCCAGACATTTTGGAATGTAAACTCAAGTGGGCCTTAGGAAGCATCACTATGAACAAAGCTAGCGGAGGTGATGGAATTCTAGTTGGGCTATTTCAGATCCTAAAAGATGATGTTGTTAAAGGGCTGCACTCAATATGTCAGCAAATTTGGAAAACTTAGCAGTGGCCACAGGACTGGAAAAAGTCAGTTTTCAATCCAATCCCAAAAAAAAGCAATGCCAAAGAATGTTCAAACTACCGCACAATTGCACTCATCTCACATTCTAGCAAAATAATGCTCAAAATTCTTCAAGCCAGGCTTCAACAGTACATGAACTGAGAACTTCCAGGTGTTCAAGTTGGATTTAGAAAAGGCAGAGGAACCAGAGATCAAATGGCCAATATTCGTTGGATCATAGAAAAAGCAAGGGAATTACAGAAAAACATCTACTTCTTTTTTATTGACTACCCCAAAGGCTTTGACTGTGTGGATCACAACAAACTGTGGAAAATTCTTCAAGAGATGGGAATACCAGACCACCTTACCTGCCACCTGAGGAATCTATATACAGATCAAAAAGGAACAGTTAGAACCAGACAAGGAACAATGTACTGGTTCCAAACTGGAAAAGCAGTATGCCAAGGCTGTATATTGTCACCCTGCCTATTTAACTTCTATTCAGATTACATCATACGAAATGCCAGGATGGATGAAGCACAAGCTGGAATCAAGATTTCAGGGAGAAATATCAATAACCTCAGATACACAGATGACACCACTCTTATGGCAGAAAGCAAAGAGGAACTAAAAAGCCTATTGATGAAAGTAAAAGAGGAGAGTGAAAGAACTGACTTAAAACTCAACATTCAGAAAACTAAGATCATGGCATCCAGTCCCATCATTTCATGGCAAATAGATGGGGAAACAAAGGAAACACTGACAGACTTTATTTTCCTGGACTCCAAAATCACTGCAGATGGTGACTGAAGCCATGAAATTGAAAGATGCTTGCTCCTTGGGAGAAAATCTATGGCCAACCAAGACAGCATATTGAAAAGCAGAGACATTACTTTGCTGACAAAGGTCCATTTAGTCAAAGCTATGGTTTTTCCAGTAGTCATGTATGGATGTGAGAGTTGGACCATAAAGAAAGCTAAGCACCAAAGAATTGATGTTTTTGAACTCCAGTGTTGGAGAAGACTCTTGAGAGTCCCTTGGACTTCAAGGAGATCAAATCAGTCAATCCTAAAGGAAATCAGTCCTGAATATTCATTCATTGGAAGGGCTGAAGCTGAAGCTCCAATCCTTTGGCCACCTGATGCAAAGAACTGACTTATTGGAAAAGACCCTGATGCTGGGAAAGATTAAAGACAGGAGGAGAAGGGGACAACAGAGGATGAGATGGTTGGGTGGCATCACCAACTCAATGTACATGAGTTTGAGCAAGCTCAGGGAGTTGGTGATGGACAGGGAAGCATGGCATGCTGCAGTCAATGGGGTCACAAAGAGTCGGATATGACTGATCAACTGAACTGACTGAACTGAACAGCAAAATTAAATATTTGCCATCCCTTTCTCACTGGACCATGGTTTCTCAGCATCACCAGTTTTAGCATTTGGGGCCAGAGAAATCTTATATGCATAGAGTTGTCCTGTGCCACGTAGGTTGTTTAGCAACATCCTTGGCCTCTACCCACTAGATGCCAATAATACTTGTTTCAGTCCTGACAACAAATGTCTCCAGACATTCCCAGAGATTCCCAAATATCCCCAAGGCAGAAATTGCCCCTGGTTGAGAACTGCTATTTCAGATTCTTTTCTTGATAATTCTTTTTCAGTATCTCAGTGAGTTGCATACAGATGCATTTTGCTTTTTCCTGGATAAATCACACATCAGGAGGAACTTATTCTGTACATTTTTAAATCTATTTACATGCCTAACATTACTGCATTTATAAAGAAAATTTAAGTTGTGTGTGTGTGTGTTTTCAGCAAATGGACTTCTGCTATGTTATTTACATTTGCATTAAAAAAATATATGTCTTAGAGAACTACCCATGCTAATACAAACAGGCTAATTGCACTTCAACTGCTATATACAACAAATATTTAGTATTTACTGGTAGGATATATATGAGAAGGAAATGGCAGCCCACTCCAGTATTCTTGCCTGGAAAATCCCATGAACAGAGAAGCCTGGAGGGCTATAGTCCATGGGGTCACAAAGAGCCGAACATGGCTTCGTGACTAAACAACAATGACAAAACCTTGTTTTCTTTGGAATCCTAACTCTCTAATTATAGTCATTAAAATCCGCCTGCAATGAAAGAGATGCAGATTCAATCTCTGGGTCAGGAAGATCCCCTGGAGAAGGAAATGGCAACCCAATCTAGTATTCTTGCCTGGAAAAACCCCATGGACAGAGGAGCCTGGTGGGCTACAGTCCATGGAGTCTCAAAGAGTCAGAAAAGACTTAGCAACTAAACAACAACAATATATTAGTTTATTCTGTCCTTCCCTGTTGATGGGTGTTTTGTTTGTTGCCCGTTTTTCAACACTGTAAACAACACTGCAGTGAACATCCCTTGTACATGTTTTATTCCTTTATTATTACCTTAGTCGTACATGTGTTTTCCAAGGGAGAAGCAGAATACTAAGTTACAGAGTAAGATCACTTAAAACTCTAATGGACACTGCCTAATTCTTTTCCAAATTTGCTCTATAATTTTACTTCCATTGACAGTATTAGAATGCCCAAATATTTCTGTGGTCCATATTTGAAAGGAAACATAGATTGAAAAGGAGTTCTTGAGTTGAGCCATGTTGAAATTATAGCCAATGTGTACTCAGTAATAGGTTTCCCTGATGGCTCAGACGGTAAAGAATCTCCCTGCAATGCGGGAGACCCAGGTTTGATACCTGGGTCAGGAAGATTCCCCTGGAGAAGGGAATGGCAACCCACTCCAGTATTCTTGCCTGGAGAATTCCATGGACAGAGAAGCCTGGTGGGCAACAGTCCATGGAGTCACAAAGAGTTGGACACAACTGAGCAACTAACACTTTCACTCAGACTTAGGAAAGTCCCTTGAAATCTACTTTCAACCTATTGCCTATTGTCAATGTACTAGTTGACAGCTGAAGGTGTTTTTGGCTGACTGTGGCAAGGATAAGGATATAGTAAACAAAATCATGCCTCGGTTCCAGCCTGTCTGAGCCCACAGCACCTTCATGCTTTGCAATTAAGTTTTGGCAACTTGGCAGGAAAAGAAGGTGGGGTGAATGTGCGACCTGGCAATACCAAGGAATGTTGGGACTACTCTGGGCTCCAAGATTGCCTTGGAGCTCTGAGAGATCTTGAAGAAAGTGTGGAGGGAAGCCAGTCTTCTTGCCTTTCATTGATCCGTGGTTGGCCAAAACAAAAATAGGACTGGAAAACAAATGCGGAATTATAGAAACATCTGTTGGCTTTATCCAGGATGGGAAACCAGTTAGGTTAAGTCTTCTGTCTGGAGTAAGTATTCAGAGCTCTTATTTTCATCTGCCTGGTTCTCCTGGCAGCAACTCAGGGACTGTAAAATTCAGATACTCTTGAGACTATGATTCTACTCATTAAGTACTTACTGAGAACTTATTCTGTTTCAGGCACTGGCATCTGTACTGGGAAGTCAAAGGTGAACAACAGACACTCCAGCTCTCATAGAACTTATTGTCTGATGGGGAGGAAAGGGCATGGTGGTGTGAGGTTGACGCAGTGCAACCATCTGGGTTCTGTGGATAAGAGAAGTTTTTCTCCTGGGATGCAGGAGGGCAGTGTTTCCTGTGCCTGAGAGCCTGAGTAATTTGAATATTTCTATTCAGTGTTTCTGGGAATTTATTGGGGCTGATTCCTTGTATGTCTCAGTGGGGGGCACTGAGCCTTCGAGAGGAAGGCAGCTGGGTTCGGAGGAGATTCAGTCCTTCTCCCAGCAAGATAATCAGTGACACTATATCAGAGTCTAGAGAAGATGTTGCAAAGGTGGTTTGGGGGCTCTCAGGGCTCTTGGGGACATGAAAAGACCCAAAGGGCATTTCTGGCTGGGGTAATATCCAGAGGTGCCCCACAGTAGACACTGAAGGGATATTTCCTATATTATTACATCATTGCTAGAGATATAAGTTCTGCTGAAAGAGCAATAACACTTCTTAGGTCAGAACCGGTGTCCCAGGGATTCTCCTGCCAATACCCAGAGTGACCCTGCACCGCACAGGGCAGCCAAAGGAGAATGCTGTGCAGGAAAGTCCCTGAGTCCAAGGGGACAGCGTGGACAGTCAGACCCTTTGGCAGCTATAAATTTTGGATTCAATGTAGAATATGGGGTCAACCTTCCACTTAAGAACACTTTCCCCAGTGTTCTATTCAATAATATGTCTAGGTTGGTTTTTGCAGGTCTTAACAAAATTGTAAAAAGCTCAGAATTGTGAGTCACTTGAATTGGGAATAATTAGAAAAATTTAGGAGAGTTGATTTGGGGAACAGAAAAGAGCAATCATGACAGATGCAAATGCAGGCTTAGGAGGAGCCTTTGACAGTTACTCTGTGCAGGGAAAAGTCTTTATAAACCTGAGCCTGTGGGTGTTGCGTGTGTGTGTGTGTGTGTGTGTGTGTGTGTGTGTGTGAGATGGAAGGGGCTTAAAGACATCTCAGCAGAGAACAGACTATTTCAATACGGACTGTGCTGTGCTTAGTCGTTCAGTCGTGTCCAACTCATTGCAATCCCATGGACTGTAGCCCCTTAGGCTCCTCTGTCCATGGGGATTCTTCAGGCAAGAATACTGGAGTGGGTTGTCATTTCCTTCTCTGGGAGATCTTCCCAACCTAGGGATTGAACTCAGGTCTCCGGCATCACAGGCAGATTCCTTACCATCTGAGCCAAGGATTAGTAGGAAAGCTTTCTCTGTCTCAAGCTCCAGAGTTCCTAGGTTCCTTCTAGTGCAAAGAAGCTGGCGGTAAAACATGGAACCATAAAATCAGGAAGACATGGGGCTTTGGGGCAAAGGACTTGATGCAGAATAAGTGCCTCTTGCTGTGTGAATCATCCAAGACAAAGCAAAGTGAACCTATAGCAACTCACTGAAATACTGGGAAAGAATTATCGAGAAAAGAATCTGGCACAGTGGATCTCAATCAGGGAAAACTTCTGCCTTGGGGACATTTGGAAATGTCTGGAGACATTTTGGTTGTCACGACTGTGACAAGCATTATTGGCATCTAGTGGGCAGAGGCCAGAGATGTTGCTAAACACCTTCTGTTGCATAGGACAACTCCATACAAGTAAGAATTCTCCGGCCCCAAACACTGACATTGGAGAGGCTGAGTAACTGTGGTCTAGTGAGACAGGGATGGTAAATATTTAATTTTGCTGTACTAAAGCATATTTTGAAAGATTAAAAAATTAAATTGTGTATTTACTTGGCTGTTTTTGTGTTTTGTTAAATATGAAAGTATTTAGGAACAGTTCTTTTCTTTCTATTTTTTTTATATAGGAGTGTACCCACCTGCCAATGCAAGAGACATAAGAGATGCAGGTTCTATCCCTGGGTCAGGAAGATCCCTTGGAGAAAGAAATGGCAACCCACTCCAGTATCCTTGCCTGGAGAATCCCAAGGACAGAAGAGCCTGGCGGCTATAGTCCCTGGAGTCAAAAGGAGTCAGACACAACTGAGCTCGCAGGCATGTAGCTAATATACATAGGAAAGGTTTTTTTAGGTTCTTTTGGAATCTCTCTCAACACTATTTTTTAAATAAGATTTTAAATTCCTCAGTTTTCACACCATTGGGGTTTCAAGAATTTCTTTTTTGCCATTGGTGAAGGACCATTATATAACCACAGTGGTGACCTTGGAGTTGAGGACAAAGAAGAAGAGAGAGGAATGAGAGAACTGAGGTATTGGTCAAGAGAAATTGTAGTCTTATGTACAATATTTTAGTTTTTGCAAAGAGAAAATGTGCATGCAAATACCTTGCAAAATTAAAAATTAAATTTAAAGAAAGGGAAAGAAAAGCTCTAGTGGTTCGACCTCTGCAAGGGAAGGAAAGCTTTAGATGAAACTACCAGAAAACAGCAACCCTTGGAACTGGTGCAATGATCTGGGGCAGGATTGTCCCTGTATGTGGGCAAAAAGGCATGGCTTTATTAATGTCACTGTGAATGCTCTCAGTGTAAAAATACAAATCTTTCACTTGGAGAATTCTTTGCTGGGAAGGGAGGCTATGTATCAGGTGGAAAGTTGAACCAGATAACCTATAGCATGCAATTCCTAGAAAGCAGCCTAATCACCTGATACCTAATGACAGCAGCCACACTCTCCCAAGTGTTCACGTGTGCCAGTCACAGTGCTAAGTACTTACATGCAGCTTCTCAGTCCGTTATCATAACCCTGCAGGTGTGTATAGGTATTTTCATTCTACAAGTGAGGAAGCCAAGTTCAGAATAAGTAGTGAGCTGAGATGTAAAGACAAGTCTGTCTTATATCCAAGCCCACTTTCTTTTTTTTTGTTTTTATTGGAATATAATTACTTTACAATGTTGTGTTAGTTTCTGCTGTACAATAATGTGAATCAACCATGTGTATGTATGTGTGTGTGTATATATATATATAACATACCTCCCTCATGAGCCTCCCTCCCACCCCCCAATTCCACCCCCACTAGGTCATCAGCAAGCACCTAGCTGAACTACCTTGCTACACAGCAGGCTTGCACTAGCTATCTATTTTACACATGGTAGTGAATACCTGTAAATGATACTCTTCCAATTCATCCCACCACCCCCTTTCCTCTGGGTCCACATGTCCATTCTCTGTCTGCGTCTCTATTCCTGCCCCGTTAATAGGTTCATCTGGACCATTTTTCCCACTCTCTTAAGCACGATGCTATACCACACCAGAAATTAGGGGACCCTGCCCACTTGAAGTGGGTTAGGGTTTTGTAATTAACACAGGGATGCATGGCCCTTTTCCAAAATGCTTCCCAGAGCCAAATAACCCTATGGCTTACTAGGCACCATGGAATCGTTTCTCCATGTCCAATAAAATGAAGTTGCCTTTAAAGAACATTTTTCTGGATCTGACATTCCTCAAATGCTGTCCCAGGAGCTGTGTGATAATGGAGTTTCATTGTCATTTGAAAGAAGTTGGAGGAAAAGGGAAATGAGTCCCAGGCGGGGCAGATCTGAATGGTGTAGCAGAGGAAACGCTGTCCCCATGAACACAGCAGCTGGGTGTCTGGATGTATCATAAAATTTTATTGTGAAATGCACAGATGATGGGCCAGCTGCAAAGCATCAGGAGTGTTTATCATGATCTCCCAGCACATTCTGGCTGTGCTCCCCTTTGACACTGTTTTTTGTGGGCTTAACCTAATTGAGATGAAGACATCAAAATGACTTCAAGGTGTAGCCCTTCTGGGAGGCTCACCATAGGCTCCCTTCTCTGAAGGTCATTGTACCATTTGTCATGATGGGCTGGACCACTAGTGGGGAATAAATAGTATTAACACGAGAAGATGGCATGACCTGGAGTTAGTTTACCAAACTTTGCCGGACATCTTTATATTACCAACTTCATCAGTTATCAAGCTCACAGGGAGGCCATCTTATTGGCCGGACATGGTCAATGAACCAGATCACCAAATGCTACCATGTTACACAACTATGCATACGTGTGCTTGTGTTTTAGTGAATGAGACCATCTACAGCCTAAAAATAGTTTTATCCTCTCCCTTTCTCTCCAGCCATCCCACGTACCTGGGCTTCTGTAAGCAATTCTATCTTTGGTAATAATTCCTTCATTTAGATAAAACTTTGCCTTTTCCCTTAAAGTCATGACATTCTCAGCCAGGATTCCTCCTCTAAAACACAGGACACAGAAAATGTTTTGAATGACTCTTTTTTTCTCTCTCAAGGATAATACATAACTAGTACCATTCTAGATACATAGGAAAGATGTCAAGTTGTTACATACAAAGCTTGCATTATGCATTAAGACTTAATTTATTTACTGTACTCCAGTAGAGAGACACTTACTTACACCTAAAAATTTATGCAGCTATAAGATTAAGCCATAAAATCTCATAATGGAAATGCCTCTTACAAGTTGTCAAGCGCTATGGTTAACAGGGGGAAAGAGTGAGGGGGAGGGATAGATCAGGAGTTTGGGATTGACATGTACACATTTCTATATATAAAATAGCCAACAAACATAAATAATATATATGTAAATATATATATAAATAACCAACAGGGACTACTGTATAGCTCAGAGAACTCTACTCAATATTCTGTAATAACTTAAAAGGAAAAAGAATTTGAAAAAGAATAGATACATGTGTATGTGTAAATGAATCACTTATTGTACACCCGAAACTAACACAACATTGTAATCAACTGTGCTCCAATACAAACTAAAATTTTTTTCATCAAAAAATAAACTCATTAGTAGAAGAGAAAAAAAAAGTTGCCAACTGCAACAACCCCTTCTTATTCATTAATTCCTAATGATATCCTGAAAAGTGACCAACTAACCTCTACCTGAACCACTCAGTCATCAGAGGCAGCAAACATTATTTATGGAGAACTCTCACTGCCAGAGCTTTCCAGGTGACTCAACAGTAAAGAATCTGCCTGCCAATGCGGGAGATGTGGGTTCAATTCCTGGGTCAGGAAGATCCCCTGAAAGAGGAAATGGCAACCCAGTCCAGTATTCTTGCCTGGAGAATCCCATGGACAGAGGAGCCTGGTCCATAGGGCCACAAAGAGTAGGACACGACTGAGCACCCATGTACTCACTGCCAGAAATTATTCCTCTGAATGTGGAAGGAAAGGACCAGATCTGGGGGAGTCTTGAAAGCTAAATCAATCAAGACATTTGGACTCCATCTCATAGGTAGTAGCCCATTAATTCCCCTGCTCTCTTCAGGGCCAGCACAATCCCAAACATGTTCTCCTCCGAGTCTGCCAAATCCTATTATGTTATTTCAAGGAGCAGCATCCTCAGAACTGCTGACAAGTTCAGAAGGCCGATGCAGAACCACCAGGTAGATGTTATCAGTAGGTAACGCCATTCATCCATCTCACGGGAATTTGCTTGGCAGGGTAGACAGTGCCTGGAGGAGTGCCATCCCTGCCTGCAAGCTACCAAGATTCCCCTGTACCTCCTGGGACAGCTTGAAAACAGCCCATCAAGATGTCTTATCTGGTTTTTCCACATCAACCCTGGGCTGAGGTTTCGGGCGTCAAGTTGCAGACTGAAAGGAGATTTATGGTCCTGTTATCGCTCTAGACAGCGAGAGGCTGTGGTCACATGGCAGGGAAACAATTACCCTGCAGGGAAGGCCACAAGTAGGGCTGCTCGTCGCACCTGGAATCACCTGAGCCCGTACAGTCCCCATGAGCAGGGCCACTGGGCTGAGCGCTGGAAATAGAAACGTCCTACAGGTCCTGGGAAAACAGCTCCATCCACTCAAATGTTATGAGTACAATCACTTACGAGCTCAGATAGTATTGCCCACAGCTAAATCCAGTCACATATTTCGGCACCTTTAAATCATTTCAGCAACATATGAAATAGAAAGCCTATTACAGCTGTTTGGGGGTAAGGAGGTCATGATAAATGGAGAGGGAGTGAGAAGACACCTTGGGGGCTTACTCATGCCCACGCTCACACCGTGGAAGGGGCAGGTGGTAGGCTTGTGCTGGTGAACTCCCACACTCCAAGGATAGAAATGAGATTCAACAAGACTGCCTCTACAAGTCAGCCATGGGCAAGAGGAGTAGGCAGAAATAAATCCCATTGTCATGGAGACCATAGGTCTTCTCCAGCTCAAAGTTTCTACAATTGTGGACCTTCACCTCCTTTTCTCACGTCCTCCTCCTCAACCATATATATATATATACATGCACATAAATATATATATACACATATATTTATATATACAGCTCCCATGTGTGTATGTGCTCAGTCATGTCCGACTCTTTGTGACTCCATGGACTGTAGCCCACCAGGCTCCTCTGTCCATGGGATTCTCCAGGCAAGAATACTGGAGTGGGTTGCCATTTCCTTCTCCCACGGAATCTTCCTGACCCAGGGACTGAACCCATGTCTCTTGCATCTCCTGCACTGGCAGGTGGATTCTTTACCACTAGTGCCAGCTATGTATCTGTGTATATTTCCTATAGATGTTGGCATTTTTTTAAATATATATCCTCCTCATATCATCATATATCACATGTTATAAACTCCTGAAAGACAGAATCTATACACATAATTTCATAAATGTAATTATATGTATGATGAGCTACCAGCTTCCCCATTCTTAGTTGCCCCCTCACATTGCTATATCTTGAACACACAACCCCTGCCACCTTCCTTGTTGATGCCTTGAGTGGAGTGCCCTAAGAGAGAACCTCTCTAGTCCCCTCCCTCAGCCACAGCTCTCTCCCAGCTTTCAGGCATGGGGAGAAAAAAAGAGAGTAAAATCCCAACCCTAAGCACCAGGGAGAAGCATCTAGTTATTCCAGCCTTCTGCTCAGTCTGCCAGCGGAGAGTTTAGATTTGCCAAAGAGATTCTCTTCCAGTAGGCATGAGGTTAAAGTCAGCACTCACTCCCCTTGGCCTGCCGCACAGATACCATCTGCTGAGTCAGGGCCTGGGCTAAACCTGAGCAGGTGACCCCAGGGGAAATGGCTCTAGTGTGCCCATGAGCAGCTGTCTTCTTCAGAGCCTTGCTCAAAGCACAGTCTCTCCAGAGATTCTTCCCTGGTTTATCCTGAGTAATTGAGTAGGAGCTGGACTGGACTCAGCAAATATTTACTGAGTGCCTCTGACATAGAGAACATGATGTCAAGGAGCCATTTCAATTCTGTTCAATTCAACTAACATTTATTTGGAAGTTTTTATTAGTAAGAGGTGGAGTATAATGGGCTCTGAGCCATCCTGTCTGGTTCACATTCAGAGTCACCATCTCTTTGGATATTTTAAAGTTGTATGAGTTAATATCTCCAAAATAATTAAAGCCATGCCCAACACAAAATAAGCACTCAGTGCATCTTGATGATTATTAAGGTTATAGAGTATGTACTTGGCTAAACCGTGGGGAAGTCATCATCAGTAAGTTATCTTCTAGCCCCCAAGGAAGATACAATCTATGGAACAGAAGACCCAGAGGCATTTCAACACAGTTTTGTTTGCAATCAGCATGACACCATGATAGACCCTAAGCACTTCTCAGGTACCCCGTCACATTGTGAACAATGTTTAAAAGTAGGTCAAACAGAGAAAGACAAATTTTATGTGATATCATATAATATGGATACACGATATTATGTGGAATCTAAAATATGATACAAATAAAATTATTTACAAAACAGAAAGAGATTTGTAAACACGGAAAACAAACTTATTGTTACCAAACGGGAAAGGGGATGGGAGGCATTCAGTTCAGTTCAGTTCAGTTCAGTCACTCAGTCGTGTCCGACTGGCATTTGGAATTAACATACACACACTACTATATATAAAATAGAAAACAACAAGGACTTAATGTGTAGTACAAGAAACTATATTTGATATCTTATAATAACCTAAATGAAAAAGAATCTGAAAAATAATATATACATATGTGTATATGTATACAACAGAATCACTTTGCTGTATACCTGAAATTAACACAATATTATAAATCAACTATACTTAAATTTAAAAGAAAAAAATAGAATGCTTGACGCATGTAAGTACTCTAACATCTATGTTCCCAGGTTAAATCGTTGAGCTGAGTGGAAAGACAAATTGTGTAGAGCAGGGAGTAATGCCAAGCTTGCACCAAAGAAAAATCACTTATTACTAGAAAACATGGGAAATTTATTTCATAAGTGTATAAGAAAGTGCTACTGGGCCACAAGTAGTTCTGTCCAAACAGTAAGGGTACTCAGAGAAATTTTTATCTGCTAATAACATCACCTAACTAAAATGAATAAGGTATAAGAACGTTTATTATCTTGCATAACAAAAAGTCTGGAGGAAGGTGGTTCAAAGATTGGTTCAGAAGCTCAATTACATCATTCCATCTTCAAACCTAAGCCTCTGACTTAATCTTTAAGCATCTATGCCCATGGATGCAGAATGGCTGCCATAGTTCCAATCTTCAAAGATAAATATGATAATGGTCAGCAAAGAATTTCCCATGAACCTCTTTTTTTCTAAAGTCACATGTCCCTGAAATCCCATTGGCCAATATTGAATCACATGATCAGGCCCTAGCTGCACAAGAATCTGAGAAAGCAAGTGTCTGACTATTTTAGCTTCTGTGATGGGAGATAAGATGCACTAGAAAAGTGTGTAACCAAGAATAACTGCATAGTGAAAATGTGAACTATCTGGAAACTGTGGATGCTTATTCAAATGATGTGAGTTCTTGTTGTCCTAAAGTAGTAATTGTGTATTAGTTATTATTAGCTCATTGGGTCTGGCCTTAAAAAGGTTTAATCCCTGCAAGTGTGCAGCCAAATATTCTAGTCCTTCAAAATGGACTACCAACGTGGAAAGGCTGAGCACTAGTTCATTACATGTTAGTAAATGGTACTCATACAAATGAAATGTTATGGGGAGGCGGGTGGGGACTGGTGAATCAGCCAGGAGTTCTTTATATATCTGTATAGTGTTCATTCATTTCATAAATAATTTTTGAACATCTGCTCTGTATATGGCACCATTTAGAGCAGTAAATAAGACTAAGTCTCTGCCCTCATGTAATTTAAACCTAGTGGGTGTGATCACATCACCTTTTGTCCCCAAGACCCCTAGATCATATCATCCTAGGTTTGCAGAAGTTGTTATTAAACCTGTTATTCTGTGACCCTTCTTCTGGTACTAGTCCTTATACTCTGCAATTTGGCAATTCTGTCTATTGTCTGTGAATATTCTTACACTCATAAAAGTGCCTTTCTCCATCAAGTCTGCCAACTTTGAAGAATAAGGAAAGCAGGACTTCCATTAATTTGAGGGGCCCTTAAAGTACAGGCTATTCATCTTATTTACAGTGGCAATTTGGCAGAGCAGAAGAAGGGCAGACTAATGCACTCAGCCCAGGTCTGTTACTTCTCAGCCATATAACATTGGGCAAGTCACTTTTTGAGACTGTATTTCTCATCTGAAAATGGGCAAGTTAACAGGGCTTGTGTTGCTATATAATGCTATAATAATGCTAAATTCTGGTACCAAGCTTAGACAAAATAAGGGTGCAATGGCTGGCATAGTAGACACTCATTAGAGGGGAGGCCAGTAATCATCTTCACTGCTACTTGACCTTCTATTCTCATCTGCCACTTGTCAAACAAAACTCACCCTGAGCAGCAGGTGGCCAGGGCATCAATTAATGCCCGCAGATGGCATGCTGATCTGCTAATTGCTCCAAGGCCTCCAGAATCTAAATTGGTGTGGTCGCTCAACTGCCAAGGACATCAGGTTTTCCTCTATCCCTCCTGCTGGCCACAGCCCCGCTCCTGAGAATTCCGATGAAAACTCTGATTCTCTGGGGACACGTCAGCAGCTTGTGTTGTTAAAAATAAGTCATTTGGACCCTGGTCTGACATTTATGAGGAAACAGAAGACACTTAGCGCCATCTTTGATTTCTTTATGTCCACCACCATAAAAAAAAAAAAAAAATTTTTAAAAACAATGGGGCTTTTGCCATTCCTCCCATGATTCAGCTCTTCATCACCCAGACTATTCCCTGACTGGGTAGGAGGTGAACAGAGGGCCTGAGAAGAGACCCAGGATCTCAAGGAAATGTCAAGTTCAATTATTTATTCAAAGTGGCAGAGCATTGTGTATACTCACTGCCATGAAGCGATCAATTTTTAAAAGAACTGTGTATTTCTACATGTATAAATAGATGCTATTTTTTTTTCCAAATAATCAACTTAGTCTCCCAGCAATTCAAAAAGAAAAAAAAAATACATCTGCTTTTGTAAGCTCTCTCACCACAGATGTCCTTCCTGAGTTTTAAACCACGGCATGGGTATGAACTTCCTGCTAGGAAGTATGGGTAGCTTAGCATTTGCTGAGGAAGAACCTCAGCACATATTTTTTCCTTGCCATTCTACAAACATGGCCTGTTACCCATACATCAAAGCATCAGCATGTCCCCAGCACATCCTCTCCTGTGCACTTAATGTATGGTAATGCAACCGAAAGGATAGAGAAGCGAAGGAGAGAGAGGAAACAGATGGAGAAAGAAAGCTCCCCTTTTACAGCCCAAATGGGTACATGTCTATGGAAAGGTGTCTTCTTAAATAAGAAGAGTAGGAGGAAAGACTCTGGGCAAAAGCCAAGCAAAAGGAGCCCAGTTCTTCTCATTGCCATTTGAGACACTGATATGAAGAAGGTTCTTGGGAATTCATCGTTTCGTGTCAAATTTCAGAAACAAACTGCAGCTCTGCTACTTGTATTGGTCAGTTCAGGCTGCCCTAACAAAATACCACAGACTGGGTGGTTTAAAAAAAGAGGAGTTTATTTCCTCGCAATTCTGGAGGCTGGCAGTTCAAGATCAAGATGCCAGCCAATTTGATTCATAATGAGAACTCTCTTTCTGGCTTGTAGATGACCACCTTCTCACTATATCCTTATATGTCAATGAGAGAGAGAGACAGAAAGAGAGAGAGAGAGTTGGAGATGCTCTCCAAATATAGTCCATGAGGGTGAGGGCTTCAACATATGAATTTTAGGAGGATATAATCAGTCCACAGCATTGCTAAAGAACTCTGTCTTTCTGAAGCTCCCTTACCACACCCTAGATCTCTAGATGTAGGCATCCTTAGCACACACTGGCTGCTCCAACCCAGGGGCCCCTAGCTCACTAGAAGCCCTCAACTTAAGTTCTAACCTTCCCTGTGATCACAGGCCTTGCTTGTAAAAAGTCCTTGTCAATATTCAAATTTATATTTAAAAGGAATTGTTGCTTTATCACAGGATTCCTTAGATAATGTATGTTCTATGAATTATTAAGAGAAACAGGAGTATATGGGTGGGAAGAGTTTGGGCTTCCTGACCTTTGGAAAGTTATTAGAGATGAAGGGAAGTCCCATGTTCACTACAGCATTATTTATGGTATCTAAGATATGGAAACAGCCTACGTGTTCATCAAGAGACAAATGGATAAGGAATGTGTGGTACATGTTTACAATGGATATTGTATATAACTCAGCCATACAGAAGAATGAAATCAAGCAATTTGGGTCAACATGAATGGACCTGGAGAGCATTGTGCTAAGTGAAATAAGTCAGAGAAATACAAATATAGTATGTGATATGGGTAAAGAGACTCAGCAGGTACAAACTTCCAGTTATAAAACAAATAAGTCCTGGGGATGTAATAAAAAGTGTACAGCATGATGACATAGTTAATAATACTCTATCACATACTCCAAGATTTCTAAGAGAGCAGACTTCAAAGTTCTCACCACAAGGAAAAAATTTCAAATTATGTATGGTGACAAGTGTTAACTAGACTTATTGTGGGGATCATTTTGCAATATAGACAAATATGGAATTATTATATTGTACACCTTAAATTAATACTTTATGTCAATTATATCTCAATTTTTAAAAAGAATGTATTTTCAGGACTTCCCTGGCAGTCCAGTGAGGAAGACTCTGCCCTTCCAATCGATTGCGGGCTCAATCCCTGGTCAAGGAACTAAGAGCCCACATGCCATGCCTCACAGCCAAGAAGATATATTTTTTTAAAAAGAATATATTTTTGGTAAAAATAGAAACAGTAGTAAATTATCACAGACAAGATGAGGGTAAGAAGACAAAGTGAGTAAATGGCAGTGTAACATTCTGGATTAGATCCTGAAGCATTAAGAAAAAGGGATATTTGTGGAAAAGGTGCAATTTGAATATAGTACGTGCTTCTATTAAAAAAAAAAGTGAAGATAAGGAAGGATTAAGATCATAACACAGGACAATGGTAGATGACTTTCAGTTGTGCCCAACCATTGTAGCAGAGAAGGCAATGGCACCCCACTCCAGTACTCTTGTGGAAAATCCCATGGATGGAAGAGCCTGGTAGGCTACAGTCCATGGGGTCGCTAGGAGTCGGACATGACCGAACGACTTCACTTTCACTTTTCACTTTCCTGCTTTGGAGAAGGAAATGGCAACCCACTCCAGTGTTCTTGCCTGGAGAATCCCAGGGACGGGGGAGCCTGGTGGGCTGCCATCTATGGGGTCGCACAGAGTCGGACACGACTGAAGCAACTTAGCAGCAGCAGCAACCATTGTAAAATGTCTCTATTACTAAAACAAGGCAACATGCTCTTTGATATTATTATTATTATTAGTGCTATCCTGTATGGCTCCATTTTTCTCAAAGAAAAACATATGGTATATTTCATACATACATTCATTTAATATATAACTTCATAATTCTAACAATAATAGCACTCCAGGGCTATGGATAAAAAAAGGTCACGATTCTGTCTCCCTCTGAGATGCCATACACATTCTATTTAATTAAGCCAATATTTATTAAACAGCTGCCACAGACCAAAGCTCACCTAGGCACTGACAGAGCCAAGGCTTAGGAGAGTAGATCATTTCCCAGATCTCTCCCTCTCTCCATCCCACTCCTTGTGGGTCCTGAGACCATGCCTGGCAGCCGCATCGAACTAGATGAGTGCCCATCTTTGTCTGGAGCGGGGAGAGGGCAAAGCTCACAGGTCAACAGAGACATCAATCAGAGGAAATGATGGTGGTGGTTACTCTGAAGAGCCCACAAGGTTCCCTACCAGCCCCAGGCTATTCTCCTCATTTTCCTTCTCTTCTTCCTGATTCCTTCCCTCTCTTCTTCTCTGTGTCTTACTTGATTACACCTGAAAGGGCTTGGGTCCCCCTCTTAGAGATTCACCATACGCATCAGTGAGCAATCTTATAATAAAAAAGCTTATTTAACCCAATATTTCCCAAGTGTATTTCTTCTCTGAGGCAGTGCATAGCCTCTCGGATAGCTTCTAGGATTTGTTGACTAGCATCAAAGGATTGAGCCAACTCAGTAAGTTGCCCTAATTATAACTCTGAAGATGATAGTCTTTGCCTGCAATCCTCTCTTCTCTCACCTTCCTAAGTGCTTCTGGTCACTTTGGGCATCCACCACATGTCAACCTTTCCCCCAGCTCTACCCCTTGCTACTTTAGATTCAGGATCTTCCTTATGACCCAACACACAGAGGACCACCAAGTTCTACATTCTCCAGACAGAACTTGATCCTTCAAGCCAGAACTTCCAACTGGAAACACTAAGGAATACTTATCCTCAAGAAATGATTAAAGAGAGAAAGCAAGTTTGTAGTTATATGTTTACATAGTAAATTCCCCTCTTAGATGTTTGCAAGATGCATTATTAAAGGCTCTGAGAAGTCCTATAATAGAGCAACTTGACCTAACCCCTTCACTTCCCCAGATGCATCTGACCTCAGTCTCCCTTTTTAATTACGCCTAACAATGGTGGAAGGATCTATGACTCCACAGAATGTGCTTTGAGAACCTCTACTGCAGACTGAACTCCCATCAAGTGCTCCCATTTGGTGTCTCATTCTGTCGGGATCCAGTTAGATAACTGAAGTAATATTGACATGTTGAGCTAATAATAACAGCGCACTGCTTGGTACTAGTTCCTATTCCCCAAAATACTGTGGGTATTATCACCCACATTTTACAAATGAAGAGGCTGAGGCTTAACGAAAGGAAGGAACTTTCTCAAGTCTCGCCCAACTAGGAGGTATCAAGCTGGGATTTGAACCCAGGCCTACTAATGGCTTCTTTTTTGCTAGCCACTTTGTCAACAGGGGGTTAAGATGCTCACTTTCTAGAGCTGTTTACATTTTAATGTCAAAGAGAAAAAAATACTTTAATCCCAGAATAATGAAATGAATCCCTACTAGCAGGAATCCTGGAAGACTTTTTTTTTCCAGTGTCTCCCCTTGGGCAAAGTTCAGCGAGGCATGCTTGCAGCCCATTACAGATGTTAGGGTTCTCTAAACTCAGGGTTCTTCAGTTGTGATGCAAACCCACTTCACGCATAGTGTCCACCTGCGTCACTCCATGGTGTTGGCAGGACAAAGGAAACCGGTTCTTGCTGTCCCGTGAGATCTAGGAGGAAGCCAGGGGAGAAGGAATCTGGGAGTGCAGATCTTCCTTTTTATCATCCAGATCATGGTTTTCCTCTTCCTATAGGCTCAAGGAAAGTTCTGTCTGTTTGGGTAAAAGAACCAATCATTAAGATAGCCATGTATTTATATGTAGCCACAGTTACAGAGGGGGGCTGTAGAAAAGTAACTCTGAACTGTGTGACGTGTGCAATCCACAACCTTTGCCATCTAACAAATTTGGCTTATGGTTTTATTCCAATGGGGCCAAACTGAGACCTACTGCCATCACACATGGAAACTTTTTCTAACAAAAGGAGTATGTTGATATAACGCTAGCTGTATCAAGTCCAAAATTAATGCCTTTCAAAAACAAGTGTCTTACTGGATATTTTCTGAAGATCATAATCCTACTCAGTCGTGTCCGACTCTTTGCAACCCCGTGGACTGTAGCCCACCAGGCTCCTTCATCCATGGAATTTACTAGGCAAGAATACTGGAGTGGGTTGCCATTTCCTTCTCCAGGGGATCTTCCTGACCCAGGGATCGAACCCAGGTCTCCCGCATTGCAGGTAGACACTTTCCCATCTGAGCCACCAGGGATTCCTAAGAAAGTGGTACCCATTTTCAGTATGTACTTTCTCCCAAATGGATAGCAAATTCACCCAAGTCCCCAGGTCAGAATCTGGGGTGAGTTTTCAATTGAAGAGAATTTCCTGGGTGGCATCCCTTGTAATGTATTATAAATATAAGTGCATGGTCTGTAACGATGACCTAGTCTGCAGTGAAGCAGAAACGGATGTTCCTCAGCCCCCGATGGTCATCTCATTAGGCTCCAATCCAGTTCTGTTTGTGCTTCTCCATCACCTTTATTTGTTTAAGAGGCCTGACAAGGCAAACACTCCTGATGTGATGTTTACACTGCAGCTTTCACTGGAGCTTATTAAACTCATCGTTACTTCATATAAGCTGCAGATATGTGACTAGAGCCAGTGAGTGTTGACAGTAAGTAACAGACACCCTGTCACAAGGTTACATGTTTATACACTCCATTGGATGCCTGCTGGATTTTGTTCCTGTAAAACTATCACAGATAATGAAGCTACTATCAGATAAGAGACTATAATAAATGACCACAATTAGGTCTCTGGTTAATGAAAACACTTGGTGGTCTCTCCAGCCTGACTTGGACAAATCCCAGGCAGGCAAAAAAAAAAAAAAAAGGAATCAAAAATCAGATTTAAATGAGATTGATTTAATAGGATACCATTTGATTTTCAAAAGGAACCAGAGAGAAAAGAAATTGAGTTTTTATCTTCCCTCCTGACCCTCTTTCCTTCCTTCTCTTACCCTTCCTCCCATCTCAAAAGTAATAATCACATTCTGAAATCAGATTCCTACAAAATTCTAAGTCACTTGGCATGCCTCTGCCCCAAATGGCCCCATGATACCTAGACCAAAGGAAAACATGGACAGGACATTGAAGCTTGGGGGAGCTTCTCCAGATGGAAGGGCCTGTCTCGGGTTGTTATTGCACCCAAAAGGAAAAGCAGGGAAGAGACAAAATCACCGAGGGTTCTTGGCACAAACTTCAATATAGCCGATGGTCAAGGCTCCATTTGGCAGCTTGCAAGGCGCAACGGTCATCACTTCTTTAAAGGGTTTTTGTTGCCCCAGCATGCTCTCATCACACAGCAGCAAAATGATAGCACAGAATTTAAGTGCTCTGATGAAAAGGTCTTTAAAAGATATTTATTTTCTTGTACGTTATAGTGATTTCCAGGATGACTTACTGATTTACAGCGAGCTTTTAATATATACGTATCACTTAAGAATGTGGTGAAAGAACATGTGTAGAGCCCTTTTCGAGACCTTAAAAGATGACACCAGCAATGTGGAGACTGACTGGCTGGAAAACACGCACCCCAGTGTGCTGCGCAGTTATTTTTCATGGCGACAACGATTTTGTTTATGTCATGTCACGCCAGCCTGTCCCAGATGTCTCTCCCCTTATTCTCCCTGATATTTCCCCCACGTCCCTCTCCCCACTCACCCCAACACTCTAACCATCCACCCAGCCTCCTTGAATCACAACTACATTTTTAAAATTCAGCTAGAGGGGAAATGCTTTTCTGTGAAGTATTTACTCCGGCAGGGCAGGAGGGAGTTCTATTTTCGTTTGATTGAATATTTTCTATTAATAGTTTCAGGGGAAATTACCCTGAATGGTAGAGTGATCCCCCCTAGGAATAAATGTTTTGGAAGTTGGGGGTGGGGGTGCATGGTGATTGATGGAGCTTTTTGTATATCCCTGTTGCCAGAAGACCTCATAAACTCAGGAAAGCTGCCCAGGCATCAATCTGTTTACCTTTTCACGACTTTAAAGGTGATTTATTTGACCTTTGAAAACTGGGATCCTACCTCTTGCTGGAAACAGTGCACATTTCAGCGTAAACGGTGACTGTTCAAGACGGTAAAGCCTCCAGTTGGAGGTCCTTTATCACATTTGTCTTGTCCTAATCTGAATGGGAAGCGTCTGCTGGATTCCTAGTACAAACATATTTGAGGGACATTGTCTAAATATACGGAGATAAGTGTGTGTTTATGCACCATATGTACATATAGTTTCCATAACGATTTTTAAAACTATTTATAAATGCCTGGATATCAGGTAAACAAGAGGTAGCACGGATGGAAAAAAAGCCTGGAATTTGAGATAGGATCTGAGTCCTTCGTGGGCTGGGTTACCCTAATTATATAACTTACCATCTTGTAAGGGAGAACTCTGGAGTCAAACCACCTGCCCTGGATTCCCAGTTTGACTTACTCACCATGTAATCGTGGGCAAGATACTTAACCTCTCTGTGCCTTGATGTTATTATCTGTAAAATGGAATAATAACAGTGCCTATATCTCATAAGGTTGATGTGAGGATTCAATAGGTTGAAGCATGTAGATAGCTTACAATACTGTTTGGCACATAGAAAACAATAAATGTTTGTTATTACTATCTTCAGTAAAGACAGCAAAATAATTATACCTACAAGAAATTTAAAATGGAGGAAATAACAACAGACATATTAAGTACCTTGCACAATGTAACAGGCTATGTGGATGCCACTAGCCCACTGAACTGCAGACAAGTCAGTAAAGCGCCATTCATATCACTAGTTCTGAATGCTGTACCTTTTTTCTACTCAAACTATAAAAGCAATAAGACTGATCATTTGTGTCTTCATTTTACATATGAAAAAAGTGAAGGTCAAAAGACATTGAAATGACTTACTAAAGATCACACAGCTCTTCAGAATATATGGGCATCCCAATTAAAATTTGATAGTATTATAATGTTATTGATTCATTCAGTAAAAATGAATGGGTAACAGCTATTGGCTCCTCAGGTTCATGAGGTCCACTTCTCTTCTGGTTCCTGGAACCAGTTTCCTTTCAGAGGGACCCAACCAGCACAGGGAATGGTTCCCAGAACAGAAAGAATGTCATTAGCAAGGTCAATGTTTCCCTGTGATTCAATGATCAAGGGAGGAAATGAGCAAAAGCATTCAGCTGTACAGACTGGATCAAGGGAATTGCTTTACCAACTGTACTCCTGATTTTGCTTCTAGGGAACACCAGAAAGGATATCTGGTACCAGTAAGATTTCTATTTTAAAACACTATATGGCTTTTTAGAACTCAATCCATCAGTAGAAAAATGAACAACTGCAATGTGAATCTAGTCTGTTATAAGACAGAATAAGGAACTGAGTCCCCTTCCACTGATGACTTCAGAAGTCTTCCCAACAACTGGCCAGCAGAAGAGGGTGTGGCTACCTGAGTGCTGCGGGAACATTTACATCACTAGTACTGTGAGACCATCACACATTTTCAAACCTCATTGGAGCTTGCGGCATGACACTTTGGGAGGAAATCTCCTGGGAGTCCCAAAAATGCTAAGAGAGGACTCCAGAGATAGCCGACTGATATGGTCTAGAATTGTGCAGTAGTTTGAGCATTCTTTGGCATTGCCTTTCTTTGGGATTGGAATGAAAACAGACTTTTTCCAGTCCTGTGGCCACTGCTGAGTTTTCCAAATTTGCTGACATATTGAGTGCAGCACTTTCATAGCATCATCTTTCAGGATTTGAAATAGCTCAACTGGTTTTCATTACAATCCCAAAGAAAGGCAATGCCAAAGAATGCTCAAACTACTGCACAACTGCACTCATCTCACATGCTAGTAAACTAATGCTCAAAATTCTCCAAGCCAGGCTTCAGCAATATGTGAACCGTGAACTTCCTGATGTTCAAGCTGGTTTTAGAAAAGGCAGAGGAACCAGAGATCAATTGCCAACATCCGCTGGATCATGGAAAAAGCAAGAGAGTTCCAGAAAAACATCTATTTCTGCTTTATTGACTATGCCAAAGCCTTTGACTGTGTGGATCACAATCAACTGTGGGAAATTCTTCAAGAGATGGGAATACCAGACCACCTGACCTGCCTCTTGAGAAACCTGTATGCAGGTCAGGAAGCAACAGTTAGAACTGGACATGGAACAACAGACTGGTTCCAAATAGGAAAAGGAGTACGTCAAGGCTGTATATTGTCACCCTGTTTATTTAACTTATATGCAGAGTACATCATGAGAAACGCTGGACTGGAAGAAGCACAAGCTGGAATCAAGATTGCCGGGAGAAATATCAATAACCTCAGATATGCAGATGACACCACCCTTATGGCAGAAAGTGAAGAGGAACTAAAAAGCCTCTTGATGAAAGTGAAAGAGGAGAATGAAAAAGTTGGCTTAAAGCTCAACATTCAGAAAACGAAGCTCATGGCATCTGGTCCCATCACTTCATGGCAAATAGATGGGGAAACAAGGGAAACAGTGGCTGACTTTATTCTTTTGGGCTCCAAAATCACTGCCAATGGTGACTGCAGCCATGAAATTAAAAGACGCTTACTCCTTGGAAGGAAAGTTATGACCAACCTAGATAGCATATTCAAAAGCAGAGACGTTAATTTGCCAACAAAGGTCCATCTAGTCAAGGCTATGGTTTTTCCAGTAGTCATGTATGGATGTGAGAATTGAACTGTGAAGAAAGCTGAGTGCCGAAGAATTGATGCTTTTGAACTGTGGTGTTGGAGAAGACTCTTGAGAGTCCCTTGGACTGCAAGGAGATCCAACCAGTCCATTCTAAAGGAGATCAGTCCTGGGTGTTCTTTGGAAGGAATGATGCTAAAGCTGAAACTCCAGTACTTTGGCCACCTCATGCGAAGAGTTGACTCATTGGAAAAGACTCTGATGCTGGGAGGGATTGGGGGCAGGAGGAGAAGGGGACGACAGAGGATGAGATGGCTGGATGGCATCACCGACTCCATGGACGTGAGTTTGAGTGAACTCCAGGAGTTGGTGATGGACAGGGAGGCCTGGTGTGCTGCAGTTCATGGGGTTGCAAAGAGTCAGACACAACTGAGCGACTGAACTGAACTGAACTGAACTGATGGTCTAGAAACATACCTTATATTAGAAAAGTGCATGGCAACCCACTCCAATATTCTTGCCTGGAGAATCCCATGGACAGAGGGATGTGGCAGGCTATAGTCCATAGAGTTGCAAAGAGTGGGATACAACTGAAGCAACTTAGCACGCATGCACGCAGAAACCCATACGGAACAGCCTTCTGAGGAATCTGAAGACAAGTCAGCCAAAGCTGTGCTTTCCTGGCAATGAGCAGCTGCTCCCTAGAAACTTCTAGAAAGCCACCCATTCTGGGAAAAGACCCACCTGCCCCAACACTCCCAGAGCCTCCCAAGCAGGAACTGGGTTCAGCAGAAACTGCTCATGGCCATGTACTTTGCATGGTCGCTGAGTCCCCACCTCCTCTGCATCTCTCAGAAGCATCAGTGTTAACAGGTGGCACAACAAGATGCCCATCTTCAACCCTGCACACACGCAGCTCAAACCCCTGTGAACTGAGAAGGCTCTGGAGCTGCCCACCATCTTCTGTGATGACAGCTCATAATTTATTACCCACAGCATTTCTCTTCAGGACGTGACCACTGCCTGTGTTGGAAGGGGACAGCTGAAGGCCCATTAATCTTCACCCTGGTGGGGAAGAGACTGATGGCAATTTAATTTAACTGGATGTGTGAGGTAGATATAAAAGACCACAAGGTAAAAATGACAAGATTATTAACTGCGCCCAGAGACGTCTGTTTACCAAGCTGCCTCAGTAAATGGAAGCAGGTTGGTGAAACGTGGACCAAGGTTCAAGCAAGGTTTACAGAGGGGAGTTTCTGGCAGATGTGGGTAATGGCAAGCCTCCACATTTCCAGGGAGAAAGCAAAGGACTTTTGTGGTTAGAAGAGGAACTTGGGCTTCAACCAGCTTAGCAAGCAGGCTAAAGTTTAAAAGGTCAGGGCAAATTCAGAAATATTTCTCTCCCACACCCACAAAAAGGAAACGGTTGAACTTAATCACCAAGGTCCCCCTTCAGGTCCTCCCCTGACCGACCTCCCATTCCAGCTAACTCAATTTTTCCTCCTGTCCAGGTTGTTTTGAAAGGCTGAGCTACAGCTCTTTGCTTGAGAGAAGCACGTCTTCTCCCACCACCTCCGTCCACCTGTGGAAGGAACAACTACCTCAGGAGCTCTCTAAGGGGCTTTCTCCTCACCAGCCCACTGTCCTTCCGAAAGACAAAACTTCAGGTAAAGGTGTGTGAATTCCTCTCTGTCAGCATCCACCATGGGTTCCCTCTGGAAGACATTTTCTAGGTGTCTGCCTTCCCACACTGGAGTCTAAGAAACCCCAGAATCAAAAAGCACTGCCCCCAAATACAGACCACCGTAAGAGCGGAAAGCGTTTGTTCTCCCAAGTCCTGGTCTGGCTCAGGTTCTGCACACAGACACGTAACGAGGAGCTTTTGAACCCTCCTCACTGTCCCAGCTTTAGGCCTGAACTGACCCTCGTCCCAGCTTCCTTGAGGCCCTGCCCTCTGTCCCACCTCCAGGCCCAAACTGACTATGCCAAAGTATCCATCAGCAGAACCACAGAGGTGGCCCCAAACAAGGACAACATTTGTGCTGAAAAACCAACAGGTTTTTCCCTGCTGGTCCAGGGGTTAAGACTCCTCGCTCCAAAGGCAGGGGGCCTGGGTTCCATCCCTGGTCAGGGAAACAGATCCCACACGTAGCAACTAAGGGTTCTCATGCCACAACTAAAGACTCGGCACAGCCAAATAAATATATATTTTTAAAAAGCAATAGGTGTTTAATGCTATCTGGTTTACAAAGCACTCATCTAAAACATGATTCTTACATAGCCCTGGATGTGGCAGGGCAAGCATTCCCTTCTCCATTTTATAGATGAGAAAACTGAGTCTCAGAGAGGTTTGGTTTATTAAGGTCATAAGAAGATACTAGCATACTTCCGCTAGCACTTATTTCACATATATATTATATATATATATATATATATATGGATATGGATATATACTTATACACACACATTCACATGTGTATAAATGACTGTTCCTCTGGGCAGACACTATTGCTCAGATGCTCAAAAGTTGTTGTTCCCTCTTTCTTTTTCACAGAACAAGAATTTTGTTTGGCACTGGCTGGAGATGTCTTTGTCTCCAGAAGTGGATCCAGCTTCTAGTCTGAAGATGTAACTGAGCCCCATTTCTGAACCAGGAAATGAAAGAAGGCTGCTAAACACTTTCCGGAAACACTTTTCTTCCTGATAAGAGAGGGACATCATGAGAGGGAGCTTTCCTGCCCCACATTGCCCATTTTCTCTGCTTTTGAACATAGACAGGTAAGGGCAAAATGATTAGAGCAGCTGCAACTTTTTTGCGACCATGAGGAAGAAGGCCAAGCACCACAAAGAGATGACAACCCAGAACCCTGATGTCTTTAAGCTACTAAAACAGCCTCAGTGAGTGCATATCACCACACTTCTAATATAAGACATTTTAGTATTTTGTTTGCTGGAGCTAAAAGCATTCCCAGCTAATATGCTCCCTGACCAGATGACGAGAAACTCAACAACAGAGACCATATTTATGTTTGAGTCTTCTTTGCAGTCTTGTCCAGAAATAATCACTTAACAATGCTTGCTAGGATAAAGAAAAGAAGGAAGAAAAGAGTATACTCCAAAGAGACATACTTTGATGTGATGAACTTAACAAAACCAATGAAACAGAACTTTGAATTTTTACTTGGAGATAACCACTTGGTTCTACATTAATATTACTATCACTATCAGTATTATTCTGCCTTCTTTCACAGAACAGCTCTCACTATTTCCATACACCTTGACAATTAAAATTATGCTTTTTTCATAAATTGAACAAGTAAGTTATGCAGTTCTGCAATGAAGATAATTTTCCTACTTAAAAATAGAATCACTAAAAGGTATATTTCAAGGCAGTGAGGGAAAGATAATTATTCAATAAGTGATAATAATCTAATAATTATTTGAAAAGAAAATAAGATTCCTGGTAAAACACACCAAATTAAATTTCAGAGGAATGACAGTCCACTATATTACAAAGTAAATAATTACTGAATCCATAAAAATATCTGAAGAACACATCAATGAACGTTTATCTATAATTTCAACTTTGGAAGAATTTTGTAAGGCAGAACATAAAGGGAAAAAATGCTTGAGTACATAAAAATTTACATTTTCTGAATATAAAAAACTACCATTTAAAAATTAAGAGAAATGACACTGGAAAAATATTTGCATTCAGAAAGTTACTGTCTTAATCTGTTTGGCAATTTTAAAAGCATTCATGAAAGAAAAGAAAACCCAATAAAAAATGTACAGAGGGCATTAACCCAAAGTTGTTTAAGGGAAAAATGCCAATAATCAATAGATATATTCAAATATAGAAACTCACTGGTAACAAAAGATAGTCAAATTGAAATGAGATTCACTTTGCCTTTTTTTGCCTACCATATTGGCAAAAATGTTTTTCATTTTATCGAGTGTTTGGAAGAGGTTAGAAAATCATGCTACCCATAAGCTCCTTTGGTAACAGAAAACAGAAAACAAGACTTCACAGAAAAAAGGAAAGAAAAAACCAGTCAACCTCTGATTCATAGTATTATTTTTAAAATTTATCCTAAGGGTATATTTCTAAGATGAATACAAAGCTTTGCATAAATATGCTTAGTGGGGCATTATGTGTAAGAATTAAAATAGGAGTTTTTAAATTGAACTTAAATTGGAACCTAAATGGGTGTAAAATACTAGCATATCCATGAGTGTTGTCACAGGGCAAATATTGTTACAAGGACATGCTCCCCACAATTATTAAGGAAAACAAACAAAGCAATCAGAATCAGATAAGCATCTTTTTATAAAATGGAAGTTGTAATAAGGTAATGGCAGTTTGTAATTATTTTTTTGTCTATTCTGAAATTTCCAAATTTTTCTGTGAATTATATGTATGATAAACAAAAGCAGTTATTTTTACATGAGAGAAATACTCAGGACTCCTCTTGTTCCAACATCGGAAGCCCAGGAGTGTGCTGTTTCCAGCAGCAATTCAAGTCATACACTTTAGCTCCTCCTCACTTTATACTATGGGCACAGACACGCCTCACGAAGATGGAACATTAACAAAATAATTCATATGATCAATAGTAATTTTTTAACAAATTCTGTTCATGAAATGGCAAATTTTTCATATCCATAACCCTTTGTACAGACATGATGACCTCATATTGCACGGGCCAAAAAGTTCATTAAACTCAAACAAACTTTGGGCCAACCCAGTATAACCATCCATGAACCCTCTGAGGGACAGATAGGCAAACTGAGACCCAGAGTGTCTAAGTGATCGGTCCAAGAAGGAAGTAATCACTGCTAGGTTTCTGACTTCACTGCACACTTACGCCCCTCTCTCAAGACTAAGTCTGAAGCGTGTGCTTGTGAGTCCTGTTGACTCAAGCACGGTGACCCTGAGAACCCAAAACCTGAGAGCCTACTCCAGCCACTGTGCAGCCTCAATTCCCAGCTCTGTTGGGCCCCTGAAGGCTTCTCCTGTGTCCTGTTTGCCTCTGCTTGAAGCTACACACCCGTCCCGCCCCCTCCTACGAAAGGGTGAACACTTGAAGCAGCATCCATAGAGAGCGCAGGATGCGGCAGGGTTGAGGACAGCTTGACACAAAGCCTCATGGAAAGCCAAGCCAGGCAGGGGGTCATAGCACAGCCAGAGCTGATAGATTGGTCCCTCTCTGCCGTTTCATCACCTGGGAGTCCTTCTTCTTCAGGCTATGCCAGGGACCAGCAAGGGGACCTGAAAATACAGCTATTACAAGCTCAATCAATATTTCTTCTCTGATTGATGTCTAATTATACAGGATGATCTTAGAAACCCCTTTTGACAGAAAATAAAACAGGTGCATAATATACATCTATTTTTGTTCCATCTACTATCAGGACAGAGACACCTGAACTCTAAGCCTCAGGTTTTAATCACATGTCCCAAGTAAACTACACACCTTTTCCCCACGTTACCCACCCAGTCAATAGTGCCTGGCATCCTCTGGGGCCCAGAGCCAAGGCTGCCCCCCTGAAGCCATCATTGTCCTGCCTGCGTCCCCACAGCCCACTCAGATTCCACTGCCCCTTGGCAGAGCTCCTAGGGTGCACACTCACTGCATACACTCCCATGGCACTTACTGACTGTGTTACAATCTGCTGTCTGTTCACACATCTTGTTCACTGTGCTCTGAGCATCATGTCCAATTCATCTCATTTCCTGCACCTGACGCAGAGGCTGGTATACCATCATTGCAGCGGTCCTCCAGTGAGGTAGTTGGTCCTCCTCGGTTCTTTCAGGAATCCCAAAGAAAACTCCAGCAAGTAGGACCTCACAGCCAATGACAGGGAAGAATGAGAAATCATAGACATTCAAGATGGAGAACATAACTGCAAAAAAAATGAATGAACGAATGAATATATGCATACATACATCTATGTGCATGCTAAGTCACTTCAGTCATGTCTGACTCTTTGTGAACCCATGAACTGTAGCCCACCAGGTTCCTCTGTCCATGGGATTTTTCCAGGCAAGAATACAGGAGTGGGTGGCCATGCCCTCCTCCAGGGGATATTCCCGATCCAGGGATGGAATCCAGGTCTCCTGCATTGCAGGCGGGATTCTTTTCCACTGAGCCACGTGGGAAGCTCCACATACATCTATATGTATGTGTGTTAGTTGCTCTGTTGTGTCTGACTCCATGCAACCCCATGGACAATAGCCCGTCAGGCTCCTCTGTCCATGGAATTCTCCAGGCAAGAATACTGGAGTGGGTTGCTATTCCCTTCTCCACATACATCTATGCATACACATAAATATATGCATATATACACATATACATACATACACTTTTATACCTATATATCTGTAGTCTGGGAAGAACCAAAGACAAGAGGAAGGTGTTCACAAGAGAAATGACACAATCTGTTCATGAAACATGGTCCAAGAGCTGGGAATGAGCAAGATAACCCAGGTAGGCTATCCATAAAATTATATTTAACTTGATGCAAGTTCCACTAGAAGAAGTTGAATTATTCTTATTTTTGAAGCACTATATGAACCAACCCAGTAAAGGTAATGCCTGGTGGTGGCAGAGATCTGTTAAATGCATTGAACGGAGGCCATAACACAGCCAAGTAAACAGAGGAGGAGTCAAACAGCCTTTATTCCAACCCCTTCCTTCACATAGGGGAGAACTGAAACCCAGAGGGGAGAAGAGATATACTTTGAGGAATGTTTCCCATTAGCTGAAGAGCTGGGTCTGGAATCCAAGTCTCCTAGTTCTCAAGTCTTTACACAAGGGAATTCCTCCCTTGAAAAAAAGCAATATGGAAAATTAGAAAAAAAAATAGAAATTTCAAAGAAAGAGGATTTATATGTATATTGTGTATATTGATGGGGAGTATGCATTTTGGGAATATTAGATACTTCGAAGGACTTCCCAGGTGGCTCAGTGGTAAAGAATCTGCCTGCCAAGCAGGATGTGGTTTCAATCCCTGGATCAAGAAGATAAATCCTGGAGAAGGAAATGGCAACCAATTGCAGTATTCTTGCCTGGAGAATCCCATGGACAGAGGAGCCTGGCATGCTACAGTCTATAGGGTTGCAAAGAGTTGGACATGACTGAAGTGACTTAGCACACACACACACACACACATATACTTCAGAAGCACTTATTTTGTTGCTGCTGAAGCTTTTTTATCTGGCATGTACAGTAAAGGAAAAGAGGAGCAAATTTAAAAAGGAGAAGGAAAATAGCACACAGCCTCCCTCCTGCGCTCCCTCTCCCTGCCCTGCACCCAGCCTCTCTGCTCCAGGGGGTCTGAGCTCTGATGACCTGTCACAACCACTAGACTGCAGGGTAAAACATCAAATCACTTCCCTCCAACTCCGAGAGCAGAGGTGTGTCTGTGTTGCCCTTTCCTCCGTCTTCTTCCTAGAATCTCCACTTTGACCTTAGAGATTAAGTGATCTCTTTCCTGTATCTTGAAAGAAATCCTGAGACCCTAGGCTTACCCCTAAGCCTTGGAATCCACCCCTCATCACATCCCAGCCTCCTAACCTTTTACTATCTCTGATCCTTTTGGACCACAAGACCTAAAGTCCTAACTGGGCCCTTTCCCAAACCTCTCCAAGTCTCAACAGCACATAAAGGCCTTCCTAGAGATCTCAGCATATCATCCAAACACCTAAATTGGAAATAATAGGCAAGGGGGAAAAATAGTGGTCAGTGCTGAGAAGTATTGTCCAAGCCGGTTTTTTTACACATCTGGATTATTACAATAATATAGAGAATTACCGAGGAAGATCCCAAATTCTCCCTTGGGTGCTGTTAAAAGCAGTTGCTTTTAAGTGTTTGATTTCATTATTATTTTCATAATCAAATAGAGATCTGCATGTTTCATCTTAAACACCAAGCTGGAGAGACCAAGTCCATATATCAGTTCCAGCTTCACCACAAAAGATGGTGTGAGTTTAGGGAAGTTAACTTTACTTCTCCCAGAATCCAGCTTCCTTAACTGAGAGAATGAAAATAACATACACCTCCTGTACATTACTTCCTGTGATTAAATTAGCTACGGTACAAAGACCTGGCACATAGTAGGTACTCGATTAAAAACTCGGTCTCCCCTTCAATCTTCCTCTTCTACAAATTATTCAGAATGTATAATCAGAGCACGAGGAAACTACCACCACCTGGTGTACGGGCCTCAAAACTGCATAAGCAGCAACAGAGGTGGAAGTGCAACCCCAGCTCAAGAAAGGGCAAACTAAAATTCAGAACAGCTGGAAAGCCTCAAACTTAAAACAGATCAATTATATACAGGAGAGAGGCCATTGGAGATGCCAGAATGATGGACAGCGTTAATCAGGGCAAGCTTCCTGGAAAAGGTACATCTTATTTTGAAATATAAGGGGGAAATGAAAAAGGATGTGGACTGATTTAAAAGAAGGAAAAAATTCCCTGAGCAAGTTGCAGGCAAAATCTTTGAAGCAAAAGAGAAAGATCTTGGAGACCTCAGGTGGCAAATGATGTCAAGTGGAGACTTTGGCATAGTCCACCCTTTTAAGCCTTTGAGATTTTTAGTCCCTAAGTCGTGTCCAACTGTTTGCAACCCCATGGACCATAGCTCTCCAGGCTCCTCTGTCCATGGAATTTCCCAGACAAGAATACTGGAATAGGTTGCCATTGCCTACTCCAGGGGATCTTCCTGACCCAGGGATCAAAACTGCATCTCTTGCTTCTCTTGCATTGGCAGGCAGGTTTTTAACCACTGTGCCACCTGGGAAGTTTTAGGCCTTTAGGAACTTTGATCACAGAAGAAAAAAAAGAGAATGTGGATGGCTGGGTGTAAGTCACTGCACTGCAGGTAGCTAGCCCAGAACAACCAGCTATGAGGACTCAAGCAGAGCATCTCTAACCCATGAATGTCTTCCTTTTGAGGTGGGACTTGCTTTCATAGGCAGAATACTCTGGAAGCAGCCACGTAAGACTATTGTGACAAACAGCCTTAGCAAAGGGTGGAAATGTGTTCCTCCTTAGGCACAGAGGTCACAGGCAGAGGAAAGACCTTGAAGACAGCAGTTCTGCCTTGCTCATCTGTCCCAACAATTCCAAGCTAACAGCCCAGTCCTGGAAGGAGCTCCCTACATCCCTGTGCAGTTGGCTTCCCACTTGGCAGGGACTGGAGGCTGGACTGTGCAGCAAAGTTACTACCCAGCTCTCCACTCCACTCCACACCCCTTACTCTACATTTTGTCTATGCATGTTCTGAGACGGGCAACACCCTCTTTCTCCTAGATCTTTGAGGATAATCCTCCTTCTGTCTGAAAAGCACTTCAAGGGTCCCATTTGAGACAAAACTTCTTCCAAAAAGCCTTCTGTGACCCCACTTAAGCACCCCCAAAATTCTCTATCTTAGCACATGCCACAACATCAGAGTTCCTTGTCTTCGCATCTGTATCTACTTTTGATTCCATGGTTCCATGGAAGCAGAAACAGTGTTTCTTTTGTTCATTGTCATTTCCCTAGGGCCTAATTAAGTGCCTGGCACCTCTGAGGTCCACAAGAAATATTTAAGGTGAAGTTAAAAGAATCTCCAACAGCTACCATCCAGATGGCTCTGAATTGCCTAGAAATGAAGAAACTCAGGACAAGAGAGACTTCCCTTGAATTTCCCATCTCAGCTGCCCAGAAGCCTGCCCTTGACACTCCATTGGTGCTGGCTAGTACCACCTTAGCGGGCTGGTTTTGACCAGTGTAACCCCATCTCCTCTCCTCATACCTCTCACCCAGGCTTTAGGAATCCAAATTACCCTGCCCCACATTTTACGTTGAATAGCCAGAACATACTGCCATGCGTTGACCAGCCTTGGCAACTCAACTGGATACGGTGCTTCAATCACAGAGCTGGCCAAGACAAACCAAGGCCATACACAATTGTCTCAAGGACTTGATTTTTGAAATGAGAGGAGAGCTCACCCTGATTCTCTAACTTCAACAAAAAGAAGCCAAACCACAAAGGGCTCAAGCTCTAGCCTTAGGAGGACTCAGAGCCTAGACCATCACAATGGACCCTTCCCAGTGCTCCAGGTGACATCAGGTTAAAAGAAATATCTGGATGGGAAAGAAGACACATGTGGGCAATCTTTGGAAGAAAGGAGGGTTGAAAGCAGGGGGAGATGAGTACCCAATCATGGAGAGCAGGCAATGTGGGCCAAATACATGTATGCGGCCCCAGGTATTTAGCACCAGCTGCCCAAGTAACTTCCTCCTCCTTCACAGCAGCTGCCTTTGTGACCACTGCCCAGTGGAAGCAGCATAGGGGTACCCCCAAAGCAGAGAGCCCAGCATGCTCTGGGGAGGTGCCCTAGAAACGACCCGAACACAAGGACTTTCTTATGTCCTCACCCACCTTTCCCTGCTATCAGCATCACAAATAAAGAATCCTACCTCCCCAAATCTAGAGGGTCATGACAATGTCTCTTCTGCAGGGCATGAAAGGTCATGGGCAAGGGCAGAGGCAGGAGGGCTGGAATACAAAAATCAGTTTCAGAGCAGTGGCCCCTCCCAACGGTAGACTTCAAAGTCAACCTTGATTCTGCATCAAGACACCAATATTTTTCTCTCCATAGAGCACATCCTTCCCTTCAGCCAAATATGACCATTTCTGCCAGGAGATCTCCCAAACAATTAAACCACTCATCCTTTGCAGGCGCCAACAATATTATGCAATTCCAATGCCTCTTACAGCCATATGTGGTGGCCACTGGACTACTGCAGTAAGAGGATTTGGCAAGGGCTGGCTGCTATCAGAGTTCAATCCTCTTGAATTCCTCACCCCCCCATACTCTCATCCTTTATAATCCCCAACCCCTCAACTCCAGATGTTGCCTTCAAACATGGACCGTGACCTTGGCCGAGCTCTGCCTCACAGACTGATTATGACATAATTACCCCCGCACTGTGACCATGGGTCTAGCCAAGCCTGACCCTCACTCTATCGATTCGCCCTGAGTCATTTATCAACAGGGTGGCTGATTCCCCATGTCTGAGTTAGCGGGAGAGGTATTTCATCAAGACATCTGACACCTTCCTTTGAAGGGTGAACGACAGAACATATGAATGCCTCTGATTAACATCTAAAGGCAGCCTGGCCGCCCTGAAATTGCCCCTCCATGAAGGAGGCTCTCCTTAGATCCAGCTGGCTGTCCCGATAGGGACCTCTACCATTTCAACTCATTTATCAGCAATTCCATCTGCTGCGTTTGGGGGCATTCCATGTGTCCATGGTTCTATCAATGTGGGGCCGGGGGCTGCTCCCTCAAGAGTGGCTGGCCTCCACGAAAGGCCGAATCCAGGCCTGTCATCTTGCCCAGTGATAGCTGGAGCAGCTGTTGTTTCTTCTTCCATCCTGCGGTGGATGCCAGAGAGCCTCAGGGGCCCGCCACCTGATTGCCATGCTTGGAACTAAATCTGTGTGTGCATGATCTTTCCTTGAATCTGTCGGAGGGAATGATGCCCCTCTACCTTTTACACCAAATTGATTTAATGTCTTCTCAAGGAGTGGTGAGCTCATCCTTGCTCCCATTCGACTTCAAAAGACCAACTGTCTCATTAACCTAATTGCCCGACTTTAAGTAACTAGCTTAAATTACCAACTAACGGATGGCCTTTTCTGTCCAAACAAGACATTCTAAAATGTTCCTACTGAAAAGAAATCGCTTTCACCCATGACGGATGAATGTCTCCTTTAGAGGATTATTACCATAATTATGGTAGACACGCTTCTAAGCCCTGAGAAATTTTGAAAAGAAAGATACAAGTGGCAAATTTGTATAGATTACCGACTGTGGAATCCTTTCTCGGGTGGCATTTTGAAAAGTTGGTCATTCACACAATCCATGCTAAATATAAAGACAATTAAAT
This sequence comes from Bos grunniens, assembly GCF_055505025.1. Taxonomy (NCBI): domain Eukaryota; kingdom Metazoa; phylum Chordata; class Mammalia; order Artiodactyla; family Bovidae; genus Bos; species Bos grunniens. Next base: position 56,736,062 of record NC_141180.1, read on the forward strand.
GGCAGTACTATAGAACACTTGTCCTTTGGGGAGAAAAAAAAATCCCTCAGGAAAAAGAATACTGAAACTATCGGTAGCCCCTGTTGGTTACATTAAACCTAATAAAATTACTAATGATAAATTTCTCGTCAATGAGCGTTCCCTGCTGTGCCGGCTTCAGTCCCAGTGAACGAGGCAGGGAAGTTGAATTATTGGTTAGACTCATTTTATTGGCTTGGGCTTTGGGGGGTGCAGTGGGTTATATGGGAGATTCTTTTCATGTTTTGCTTTTTTCTCCTCAAGAAGCAGATGGTTTTGTCTTTAGTTTCAAATGTCCAAAAAAAAAAAGATCAGGGTGATCATTAGAAGGCAGGAATTTGTACATGGGCGCTTCCCAAAACACCTAATGTCAATCTCAGCCCCTGTGCCTGGAAGGACTGCCGAGGTCTCAGCTGAGGGAACAGTGGGGGAGGAGAAAAGGGCAGAATTGCTGGTCATGAGCCTGACTGATGGGTGGACCCTGGCAGAGGAAGGGAGGGGAGAACCTGTTAGGAATGGTAAAGGGAGAGAGGGGGTTTCCCGGGTGGCACTAGTGGTAAAGAACCCACCGGCCATTGCAGGATATGCAGGAGACATAAGCCCTGAGTTGGGAAGATCCCTAACCCGCTCCAGTGTTCGTGCCTGGAGAATTCCATGGACAGAGGAGCCTGGTGGGCCACAGTCCACGGGATTGCAAAGAGTTGGACATGACAGAAGCATTCATGCAAAGGCTGTGAAATGGGTGGGCTGGGGCTGCTCTACAGACAGCTGCGGCACCAAGGGCTCGTGCACCATCACACAGGTCTGGCCCCACTCTCTTGCTGATCCAAGTTCAGTTTTAAATTTCTCTGTGTAAATGGCAGCTACGGTGTGCAAGCTGTCAGAACCCTCTGCCCGTCTCCAGAACAGCATGGGTTACTGAAGACAAGATAGACAGCATAATTTCCTGGGACTGAAACCTTCTGATGGAGAAAGAGACTGGTGCTGATTTCAGAGTGTGGTTTCCTGAACCCCTGGGATCCTATTACCGCTTAGTCCCTTTAATGTCAACCCAACAGCCCTTTTCTACCTTAGACGAGGGCCCGGGGGATAACAAAGAGAAACCCAAAACCTGGACTGAGACTTGGCCTCAAATCTCTGAAACCAACTCCACTTAACTGGAAGGGCCCAGACTCAAGATTTCCATGGGAACACTGGAGCATGTGTCTGAGCACAAGACCCTCCTCCTAGAAACACAACCCAATCATGATCGCGACCAAGCCTGTAGCTCAGCACCGGGCTGGTGTTTGTGTGCAGGCTGGTTATCTTCCAGACTCATTCTGTGCTCTGCCCTTCCCTGAACCCAAGAGGCTGACTCCTAGGAATCTCATCTCTCTCCTTGGCTAATGGGGTGCAGCAAGGATGTGGGGTGAGAAAATGGAGATAAGGGAATTTTTTCCAGGATTTCCCTGATGGTCCAGTGGCTAAGACTCCACACTCCCAATTCAGGGGGCCTGGGGTTCAACCCCTGTTTGGAGAACTAGATCCTACATGCAGCAACTAAGAGTTCATATGCCACAGCTAAGATCCAGTACAGTCAAATTATTTTTTTTTAAAAACTACCCTAAAATAAAGAGTATTTTTTCCTTCTGCTCCCTCCCTCTGGGGACAAGGGACACCATTATGATGGTGGCCATGCCATCTATCCACGTCACAGCTGGATGTCCTCTCTTCCCCCAGCTCCAGGCTCCAGCAGCCCCATTCATTGTTTGGGAGATTTAGCAATGGCCCCCCAAAATGCACACATGTATGCTAAGTCACTTCAGTTGTGTCCAACTCTGCAACCCCATAGACTGTAGCCCATCAGGCTCCTCTGTCCATGGGATTCTCCTGGCAAGAATATTGGAGTGGGTTGTTGCTGTGCCCTCTTCCAGGGGATCTTTCTGACCCAGAGATGGAACTTGGATCTCTTACATCTCCCACATTGGCAGGCAGGTTCTTTACCACTAGTGCCACCTGGGAAACCCCCAAAGATAGCTAGTTCTTAATTCCTAGAACTCTGAATGCAACTTTCTATGGCAATGGGGACTTGGTGGATGTAATTAAGGATCTTGAAGGGAGATTATCCTGGATTATCTGGGTGGGCATCAAATGCAACAAGTGTGCTCATAAGGGGATGGCAGAGGGAAGTCTGACAGAAGAAGAGGCCGTGTGACCAAAGAAGCAGAGTCAGAGTGACACAGACACAAGCCAAGGAAGACCAGCACCCACCAGCAGATGAAAGAGGCAAAGGGTGGGTTTCCTCCTGCACCCTTCAGGAGGAACGGGTCCTGCCAAAGCCTTGTCGTTAGCCCAAGGAAACTTACTTCAGACTTCTGGCTTCTACAAGTGTAACAGGGTAAATTTCTTTTGTTTAAATCACTAAGTCTGTAGTCATTTGTGACAGTAGGCCTAGGAAACTATTAATAGTACACCTCCCCAGTCCTTAGGGAGGCTTTCCTGGTTCAGTTCAGTTCAGTTCAGTTCAGTCCAGTCGCTCAGTCGTGTCCGACTCTTTGTGACCCTGTGAATTGCAGCACGCCAGGCCTCCCTGTCCATCACCAACTCCCGGAGTTCACCCAAACTCACGTCCATGGAGTCGGTGATGCCATCCAGCCATCTCATCCTCTGTCATCCCCTTCTCCTCCTGCCCCCAATCCCTCCCGGCATCAGAGTCTTTTCCAATGAGTCAACTCTTCGCATGAGGTGGCCAAAGTACTGGAGTTTTAGCTTTAGCATCATTCCTTCCAAAGAACACCCAGGACTGATCTCCTTTAGAATGGACTGGTTGGATCTCCTTGCAGTCCAAGGGACTCTCAAGAGTCTTCCCTGGTTACTCAGATGGTAAAGAATCAACCTGCAATGCAAGAGACCCCAGTTCGATTTCTAGGTCAGAAAGAACCCCTGGAGAAGGAAATCACAATGCACTCCAGTATTCTTGCTTGGAGAATCCCATGGACAGAGGAGCCTGGAGGGCTACAGTCCATGGAGTCACAGAGTTGGACACGACTGAGCGACTAAGCACTATTCAGCCCTTAGACCTGAGACTGGAATAGTTTCCCAGCTGTTACTAGATCCTCCACATCTCTTGTGGGTTCTCTGAACCCTGCCCACACCACAGTACATAGTCCCTGTTGAAAAAGTCTCCAAAAATCTGCTGCGTGTCTTCTGTTTCCTGCCAGAATCCTATCTGATATATTCCACTTCACTCAAAAAGAATTTAAGATATAATATCAAAAAATATAGGGTACAACAAGATTTTGTTTACTGAGAAAAATCAGGAGCAAATCAAAGTAAACATGAATAAAAGAAAATTGATGTTAAGACCAATATTAGGATCCAAAAGTGTACAGCACTGAACACTTCTCAGGAATTAGCCCAGAAATTAGCTAAGCTCCCCAGCAGCCAGTGCAAAGAGAAAAACCAATTTTAGTTTACCACTTCTTAAACTAGCCTCCAGTGGTCATATATGGATGTGAGAGTTGGACTATAAAGAAAGCTGAGCGCCGAAGAATTGATGCTTTTGAACTGTGGTGTTGGAGAAGACTCTTGAGAGTCCCTTGGACTGCAAGGAGATCCAACCAGTCCATTCTAAAGGAGATCAGTCCTGGATGTTCATTGGAAGGACTGATGCTGAAGCTGAAACTGCAATACTTTGGCTACCTGATGCGAAGAGCTGACTCATTTGAAAAGACCCTGATGCTGGGAAAGATTGAGGGCAGGAGGAGAAGGGGACGACAGAGGATGAGATGGTTGGATAGCATCACTGACTCAGTGGACATGGGTTTCGGTAACTCCGGGAGTTGGTGATGGACAGGGAGGCCTGGTGTGCTGTGGTTCATGGTGTGGCAAAGAGTCGGACACGACTGACTGACTGAATTGAACTGAACTGAAACTAGCCTGATAAGAGGAATCACCTAGATACCCTGTTAAATATCCAGTCATCATCTTATCCAAGACAGAATCTGGTAGAAAAGCAGTAGAAATCTGGATTTTTAACAAATCTCCAAGGTGAAGATAAGTCACAGCATCTATAAGAGCACAACATGGGCATTGTTGACAGTGGGAACAATGTTAAAGATGTCGGGGGGAAGGAGAAAGAGCCATTATCTGAAGGTTGGAAAGACGTCTGCTATTGAATACCCCTCCAGGTGGGCCAAGCACTCCTTCTACACCCATAAAGCACACAGCTATGACGAAAGAAGTGAACTTAATCGTGAACAATAAGATGGCAACTGAACTGTGCCCTAAACGAAGATGCACACAGTAGTGGATTCCTGTATTGTCACTTCAATGTTGGTTCTCTCTCAGCCTTTCCAAATGCACCCCTCCCAATGTGCTTTCAGGGATCCCTGTGGTCAGGACTAAAGAGGCCACCTAGGCAAATGCAAGCGGATGTTCCCTTCCTCTGACCATAATGACCGGAGAAAGGAGTATGTGCACTAAGCCAGTCCAATCAGGCCTTTTTCTGGGAATTCTGTGTTACAGACAGTTTCTTACTCAACATGGTATAGTTTCTATAGCTGTGAGGGAGGCCTTGATACCAGGAGGGAAGCCAGGTTGAACATGCAGTAAATACAGCAAAAAGGAGAGAAACCCACAGTAAACAGAACCAGAGCCCTCATCAAACCGTGCATGAAACTGACCCTGCCACTATTTCTTTTTTCAATCATGGGAAGTAATAGATTGTTTGCTTTTATTGGTTATGCGATCTTAGGTTGAGCTCTCTTTTACTTGCATCTGAAAGCATCCTACTCAGTACACCTATTGTATTTATCCAACATTTTCAATTGAAACGTCACACCGAAACATTTATTTTTTTAATAAAAAACTGCAAAGAATTAAATCCCTGGAGAGAGATAAATGCTACCCAAAGGAAGTACTGAATTCTTTTTACTGACTACTGAGATTTTTAGGGAATAATTTTTTCTCTTTTCCTGCCCACTGTATTAAAAGAATCACTAAATAGTCTGATTTTTGTCCTCCTCATGATCATTAACCTTCATTAGGCCCTAGAGATGCAACCAGAGACTAATCTTGAACTTATTTTTTTATCTGTTAGTGCAACATTTTTTTATCTGTTAGCGCAATATCAAGCTTTCCGATACTTCCTAGAAAGTATTTCGAAGATTCAGTGACTTAACCCACCAGCCATCCTTAAGACCCAAGAACCAAGATGAGCAGTCATTGAGGGGACACTCCCAGGCTGTATTCAGAGCTCAGTCAGGAGGGGACTGTTGGGATCCAGGGCGTTAAAGACAGAGGAATCAATGGAAATAGCATATTCAGTGGAGCCTGGCTACATCTGGGGGACTCTGGTTGTCCTTTCCCAAACAGTTCAGCTATTCTGAACAACGAATTGATTTCTTAATTGGAATGGTTAGTACTTAGTCAAAAGCATAGACTAAAATGCCAAAACTTGAAGTCTGATTCACATCAACATAAAAATACTACTGATAGGAAGTTCTTTTCAGTGGCTATAGAATTTCAGTTTTACAAGATGAAAAAATTATGGAAACTGGATATCTTAACACTATTGAACTGTACACTTCAAAATGGTTAATCTGGTAAATATTACATGTGTATTTTACCACAACTGTGTTTGTGTGTGTGTGTGTGTGTCTATAACTGAAAGGGGAGGAGAATTAACTTTCATTGTCACCAAATAAGGTTTGGACTTGTATATGTAATCGTATTAATAATAATATCATCACATATGTAGTAGTAATTTCAATGTGCCAGTTACTGATTCTTGAGTGTTTTTCACTTATCTAATGTAATTCTCACAACAATACTATAGGTAGGGTAGTATTATTACTATTACTGTTATTATTATTCCAATTTTCTCATAAGGGAAGTGACCCATGGAGAAGTTTTTCCCCACCCCACACCACCCCCCCACTCCCACCCCACCCCCACCCCCGCCCTTGCCCCTAGCCTCTGTAGTTGGTTTCTCTTGCTCATGGGCCCAGAGTCCTCAGCATGCTGGGGCGGGCGAGAGGCCAAGGGCCCAGTCTGGATCAACCCAGAGGACCTTAGGGAAGGAGACCAGAGACAGTGGCTGGGTTTGCTGCAGGAGAATTTTCCCTCTGAGGTTCCAAGTCTCCAAAGCACTGGGGATCAAATCAAGAAGTAGAAAGAAACACTCAAAGTGAAATTCAAGATGCTGGAAAAGATGGAAAGGCCTCTTCTCCCTGGAGTCTCCCCTTCTCCCCTCCTTCCGGCAGGCAGGAAAGGGAAGGCTGTTCCAGGCAGGGAGGAGAGGGCTTCAGAGGGTCTTCTGGGGCAACTCAATCAAAGAAATTATTTTCCCACAGACGAAGCCAAGAAAATCTTAATGGCTTTTTCCTGATTGAGGAATAAATCTATTAATTTATGGCCCAGCCCCAAACCAGTTGTGTCAACCCCACCCATCTCCTTAAAAAAAAAAATGCGAGAAATGCTTCAAACTTCCACTTATTTTCATGATTTCTATCTTCTTTCTCCTATTTCTTGTTCTTTGTTCACCCACACTGTTCTTCCATACACCACCCTGCTCCTCTCACTCCTATCTCTTCACCTATTTTCCAATAAATTGCCACCTTTGTCAATGCCATGTTCCTATCCCAGGACACACTAAATCTGAGGTGCTAAAGCTTCAGAGGTATGACCCCTCACCTTCCCCAGGCAAAGTAAAGACACCACTGATAAGAATAATTAGTTGCCCTTGCATAAACCTCAAGGTGCCTCATACCTAAACAGTCTTCCGCATCCCAGAGCATGCGTTGTAATCAAAACTGGGGTCCAGGAGAGTTTTAGGGTACAGAGACCCGGCCCCAGAGAGGCACAATTATTACTGGAATTAACACGCTGGAGGGGCGGTGGTGGCGGGGCGGTTTCGGGGTGGGACCCTGAGGGGCCGGTGGGGGTGGTAATTGCTAGATGGCTGGTATTTACCACACTCTGCCACCCTGCTGGTCTGACCTTGAGAGCCCCAAGCTCTGAGAGCCAGGATGAGTGTCCTACCCCTTTGCAGAAACACTAGGAATGGGAAACTCTGGATTTCTGAGGCAATTCAGCGCCCTGGCACCTGCATGACCCATTACTCGACATAAGTATTTGTTTCAGTAGTACTATAGATGATTTAGATAGTGTAGGCTATGGAGAAAGGGAGATGTAAATTACTCCCCACTCCTCTTGCTAACGTGTGTCCTTCGAAAAGTCTATTAAATATATTTTGCCACAGTTTACTCATCTGTAAGATGGGGATAATATAAGACATCACCTAACCGGAGTTTGGTAAAAAGCAAATGAGTTAATACATAGGAAGTTTTTAGAACAGCGCCTGACATGGAAGCACGCCACAATTTTCTACGTGTCAATTGAAAAGTCGTTCCCGGTTTTATTGGTTAAACTATGTTAGGCTAAACCGCCCCTACAGGTGGCTGGTCACGCGGTTACACTGCATGACCCCAGCCCTGATGACAACATGAATAAAGGGACCTGTCTTGCTCTGGCCCCGTGCTCACAGTTCATGAGGGCCAGTGTGACCAGACACTCTTGGTGCTAACCCAGTAAGAATGAAGTGTGCGCGCTCAGACCTCTACCGAGTCTCCCCACCCGGCTGGTCGCCCTCACCATCTTCGCACCTCCGTCGGTACCCAAGGCCCCAGTTCTCACCCAGTCTGGCTTTTTGATGCTCCCTTTAATCTGCCACCGGTCGAAGGGCCGAGGACTGAGTCTAGGCCCCGACGTGACCCCAGGAGGAAGCGACCGAAGGGACCCGTGAGCTGTTCGCACAGCGCATCACTTAGCCTTACGCTGGGCTTGCAGTCCCACCCGCGCCCAGGGCGCGATTCCAAACCCCCAGTATAGACGAGCCCCCCGCTCAAGCCTCGGGGTGCGGGTGTCGTAGGTTCGAGCCCACCTCCCGCCAGACTTTCGTTTTCAGCCGCGCCCTCGGGGGGAGGTTCGTGGCCTGAGCGAGACGGGAAGGAGACTCGTGGGTACCATACATGGCCCTGTGCCTGCCGCCCCAGTTCGCGGCCTCGGCTCACAGGGCCCCATCCTGCTGGTGCGCTGGCCTCTGGAGCCAGAAAGTGTACACAGACCATAAATTTCCAGCCCCGCCCGGCGCGGCTCTCGGAAGCCGGGGTCCGCCCGCCTCTCGCGGACTCCCCGCGCCGGGCCCCTCACTCGAGCCGGGGGGACGGCGGCGGGCAGCAGAGCGCTGCTGGGAGCCGCGGCGGCGCCTGTCCGGGTCGCCTCTCCGCTCTGCGGCCGGAAGGGCTGCATAGCAGCGCTAGGAGCCGGGCCACAGCTTCCAGGAGTCTCCTCTACGCAGCCGAGGAGGTTGGGTTGGAGAGATGGAGCGGCGCGGGAGACGGAAGAGACCTGGGGGAGGCCAGCAGAGGATGGAACGAGGACGAGGTGACTCGGAGCGCGGAGGGGAAAGTGTCTTTGACTTCAAGACCACCTCTCACTGGAGGTGAAGGAGAACCGTGCACGTGGGGATCAGTCGCTTAGCGCTGTTTTTGTGGTAGGCCCTCACCTCCTGTGGTCGTCCGCTACCCACCTGGCATGCGTTCTCCCAGGAGGTGAAGTGACTGGAATCTTAACAGATTTCCACGTGGTTGCGTCAACATTCACAATTTAAGGTGGATATTGGATAGAAGGATCCCAAAAGTTCATCATAAAAGAGAACAAAGGTTTTCTTTGAACGTTTGCTTTGTAGAGAGACTCCCAGAAGCCCACCAGCTCAGTAATTGGATCAAGAAACTTGTGAGTTTCAGGGTCAGAGGCTCGGCCACGCCCCCTGCTAGTCGAGTACCTACCTGGATCAAATTACCCCATCTCTGTGTCTTATCCTATTAAAAAAAAAAAAAAAGGAAGAACAGTGTCTTCCCGCCTAGTGTTGCTTAGAAGGGTAAATGAGATGCGAGATTGTCAATTCCCGCTTAAAGAGTGGGCGAGGATCGCATCTGCTTCCTCCATTTTCACTTGCACGCCCGGACTGTGGATGATTGCAAACCGCGAATAACGAGGCATCTCCAGCCAGAAGAGATTAGCGGTGTAATGATGGTATAGTGGTGATCGTTTAATAACAATCCTCACTTGTAGAGATCGGTCTCCCCAAGACCATTCTTCTGTGATAGGAAAACCGAAAAGGGTGAAAAAGAGGTGACAAAGGAAGGTTCCGGCTTCTCAAACTTTGGGGTCGGAGGACATACCTCCGGGAGCCTTCAGATCGCTGCAGCCTGCGCGGGCGCCAGTCCCTAAACCAGAACCCGCCCAGCACGTAGTTAGGGCTCACATCGCAGGCGCGGGCGATGATGGATGACCAGGAGGCTACGGACGGCCCGTAGGTCGCAGGCACATCGTCCTCGGTTCCTAAACAATGCCTCTGTGAAGGAAGTCACCCTTGAGGGTCTTTTATTTTGTTTTTAGGAACCCATTCCTTTTTTAAAATCATGATGAAAATCACTGTCTTTCGTTATATTTTGGTTCATAGACGAGGCTGGAGCCACCACCTATGCAGGCATATCGCTCCTGTAATGCCACATACCCTGCCGCTCACCTTGTCCCCCATAATGGCCCCAGAACCAAGCCAGCATGGCCCAGCTCCCTTTCAGGTCCTGAGTGGAGCCTTGAACCATCTCAGGAACAACGGAAGGTCGGAGCACAGGGAGAGGAGAGGGGGAAAAAAAATGGGAAAGGGTGGGGATGTCCAAAGAGCAGAGGAGGATAAGGGAGTGTTAATCCGAAGGAAATGGGAAAGCTTAAATCATACTCTTCATTGAATTTTTAAACTGTGTATTTGACTCCTTTTTCTACCCTAGCTTTTCATCCCATTTGTTCAACCACAAAACTGCGCTCTTGGCGTGCAGGACAGAAGCTAGCACTGGCAGCGGGGACTCTGAGGGAGGCAGGGTCCAGGAGACTGGTTTACTTCGCTGCGGAGAACCCGGAGGAAGCCTTACAAGGACGAGCTCCCCGGCGCTGCCCACCCGCGCGGGGCAGATGTCTGGACCAACCTAGGCGACTTCGAGGCCTGAGGGCCCTGACCTTGGCCTCGGGGCTTGGCCGGCGGGTTGAGTATCCAAGAAGACAGAGGACTCGGGACCCTCCACTAGACCCAAAAGAGTGGTGAACGGGGCGGAGTCAGGTGACTCCCGGAAGCCTGAGGCTTTGAGCGGGATCTGCTTGCGGAGGGGGCGGGGGAGGGGGAAGGTGGAAGATTGGCCTCGGGGCGCCTCGTGGACACTGCCTTGGACGGCGTGCACGGCCTGTGATTCTCTCCATGGAGGGATCCAGAAAATAGCTGGATGCAGTGACCCTTGCCTGTGGGGATGGCTAGAGGCGCAGTCTTATTCACGCATTAGTTTATTTGCTCGTTCATTTCTTCATCTGCTCACTTCTTGAGCTCCCATCACGTGTTAGGAACTATGCGGTGTGCACTCTTCACCCCGATTCTGACAAATACAAATAAACAGCCCTGACTAATCAAAGTGAGGCTGAAATTCACTGACCCGAAAATCATCCGACGCGAGTAAGGGGGTCGTGAGGGTAGCTCCGGAATCCCACCACATAGCCAACGCTGCTTCCCAGCAGAGGGAGAGGTGCAGATTCACTGAAGTCAGCTCATCACCCCGTCTTTCTGGCTCTGCACTACCTTTCCTTGATCCCAGAGATGCTCCCGTAAGCCCCAGCGCCCTGCGCCGCGAGGCCCGAGTGGGGTCCGAAGGAATCACAGAAAGCCTCGATGGCTTTAGTTTTGATCCTTCTGCCGACCGCTAGCAACATGACTGTGGACGAGTCATTCAACTTACGAGATGCGGCCAACGGTGTCCATCTATGCGCAACTGCCGGGATGACCTGGAGCTAACAGCTGTGTTGAGCCCTGCTCGTGAATTCGTTTTCTCGCTGCTCTGTGACGGCCTTAGTATCGCGGACCCTTGTGTGTATACTCAGCCAGATGATTGAGGGCTTCCAAGTCCACTCCTCCCGGGGTCACCGCTCGGTAACTCCGTACTTTGTTCTTAGCTTTCTCCTGTGTTCACAGTGCTAAGGAGGCGATCACATTGTATAGGATCTACTGAGTCTACAAATAATCACAAGGGCAGCAGTAATTGTGTTATTCGTTTATTCAATAAACACTTTCTGAGGAGCCTTCCCTGTGCCAAGCTCTGCCATAGCTGTAAAATTTCTCCAACCGCGCAGCAGAGCCCAGCCAGGCGCTCAAGTGCCTTTCCCTGTTTAAAAGGAGAATTGATGTCCGGTTTCCGTTTTGAACACCCTCCCTGTACGCAGTCAGTTAAGAACATTAAAAAAAATTCCTGAAGTTCCATGTGTCCTGACAGGATCTTAGCAGCGGGCACATATTTTTCCCTCCTTGGGCCCCTGACACTTCCTTTAAAGCCAAAGTGTCAGAAGATTCTAGCTTCTTTCCCTTCCAACTCCCAAAGGAAAGTCCCAACCACACCCACAAGAGTCCTATGGGGCTCCTGCTGTGTGCACAGAGTACAGTGCTGGGAGTACCAAGAGGAAGAAGTGTCAGTGGGCATCTTGCAAGGCAACCCCTGCTGTCATCTAGCAGCGCATCCAAACACTCTGGGCTGCTTCTTAAAGGATTTCCCCAGGGACACTGTGTCTGCACCACATTAAAGATCCGCCTGTGCATTTAATTTTCTGGAAAGTAGGGATGGTCATGCATTTTTTCCCAACTGTGCAAATACCTCCAAGGACCTCAAATACTGCAATGGGTAAACGAATAAATGAATATAATAACATCTAAGCCTAGAGCGTTGATTTGATGCCGCTCACTATTCTCATTTCACATTTGATAATGCAATTAATTGTCAATGACTTGTAAGTTAGGTAACTTCGATTATCTCCTCAGGTAATTTCATTTCCTGCTGTACAGATGAGGAAACTGAAAGTCAAATGATTAATTTCCCAAAGTCTCACCGTTAGTTATTAGTGAATGAATCGATGTTCCTTGGGCTAGTTTGGCTTCCCCTATTCGGGCTTGGGATCAGGTATGTGTGCTCCTTTTGACACGCATGACTTGGTGCCCCACCCGCCAGCCTCTTCCCATACCGGATCCCCAGAAAGTGTTCATTGGGGTCACCCAGCTGCCAGCTCTGAGTGCACCTCAGGTGGTGCTCAAAAGAGGGATGATCAATTATCTGCCCCGGATGGGACCAGGTCCAAGAGCAGGGAAGAGAGGAGTCGGTGTGGCTAGGTAGCCACCATCAGACCTGGCACCCTGTGCTGCCCAGAATCCCAACCATCAGCAACGATCGACGGAAGCGGAAAAGCACCAAGGATGAGGAGGTATTCTGTGAACAGGGCGCGGCTGGGGGTCTTAGACACTATAAGCAAAGCTAAGCCTGTACCTAGGGGGTGCAGGCTGAAGGGCAGGGGTGTCAATCCCCGGGGAAGCCCAGACCTGCGGCTCTTGAAGGACCCCTCTTCTTTGGCACCTTAAGAAGCACTAACCCCACGGCCAGACCGAGAGTTGGCATTCATTCTCTAGAGGAACTGGGCAAACGTCAAGACTCCTGACCTTCGTGGCCTCGTCCTTTAAAATGAAGTAATCGCACCTGCGGGGACTTTTCATCTTCGTTCCCAAAGTGAATGAGGGCAAGGCAGCTAAGGAACCCAGGGGCCTAGGGCTTCTCTAAACTCGGAGGGCTGCAGCTGGCCTCGCAGAGTATGTTCTCCGTTAGAACCGGGTGGGATGGGAGACTGTTATCTTACAAAGTGCACCCGGTGTGAGTAGTTGGGAATCCCAGGGGGCGCTGCAGGTTTTGATACTCCAAGAAGAAGCCGCCGCGGAGAATGCGGGTCTTTGGCACGCCGGCCAATCCCACCGCAACCTCGAAGGTGTGGCTGTGGGCCAGATATGAGCACACTAAACCGTGGTGTATCTCCCCCCACCACCCCACCCGCGACCATCTGCTGTTAAAGTCCTGCTTAAAACCTAGTAGTTACATCTTCACAAAGACCACGGAGTGTGCAACCCTCTTACCCCCACTCCACCCCAGACTAAACTGGAGGGGATTCGAGAGCCCTGAGCATTTAGGGTCCTCTCGGGCATCTTTCATGCATTGGAGAAGGAAATGGCAACCCACTCCAGTGTTCTTGCCAGGAGGATCCCAGGGACGGGGGAGCCTGGTGGGCTGCCGTCTATGGGGTCGCAGCAGCAGCAGCAACCGGCATCTTGAAGTAACATCACTGCGTCGTAAGGGAAGGCCTGAGCTCTCAGCACCTCTACCCGCTCTTCCTTCTTAAGAAAAGACGAAGGTGGAGGGAATCTAGGGCGCGCTCAAACCGGAGGAGGGTGCGAGGACCTCAGCCTCTGACTTGTCCCCACTGCTTGCTTCAGAGTCGCGCAAGGCACATCCTGCACTCCGAGAGTCTGTTTGAGGTCTTCGGTGGGGTCAGATCCTGGAACAGGTTAAAGCTCAACAAGCTAGAGCTCAAGACTCAAACGCCCGTAGAAAATCCTCTACTGCAGGGGACCCCACAGTTCCCGGAGATTGTGGTTACAGGAGAACCCGGGGTCAGCTTCCCGTTAGCTAACTTCGGCTTCTGCTACCTAGAGCAGGAGCGACCAGCAGGCCGAGCACTCAGCGCTCACCTGCCCCAAACTGGCCGCGCACTGGAACCCTTGCCAAACCCCAATGTAGACCCTAGTTAAAGGGAGCAAGGTAGATCCTAGAGCCACTGGGACCCTCTGAGGTGCGCAAGGATTTGTGACAACGGGAGCTACTGCCCCCACACCCATCATACACGCAAATTCAAGCTGGAGGAGGGGAAGAGGGAGAGATCAGGGGGATCTCCTTGTCGGGTATGCGGGCCACAGCTTCAAGACTCCCCTTGAAGTGAGGCAGGGTCAGACAGTGTTAACCTCGGTGGGGACAGGACGGCGAGGCTACACGCTCCCAACACCTCCCAGTGTCGCGGTCCTGCCCACCCTCGACTGAGGCTGACAAACGCAGCGGAACGCGGCGCCTGCTTTCAGGTGCTTAGTCGGCGAATCTTGGCGCAAGAAAACTTTTCTAGAGACAAGCGCTCCACCCACCCACACTGGCAGAGAAAGGCGGTGTGAGGCTCCTGACTTGGCCATTTAGAGGAAAACGCGGGACTTGATTTGCGTGGTTTACTCACGAAGCCCTGAGCTAGCCCGTAGACGGTCCCTCGTGCTCGTCTGCGTCTACGTTTATGTGTGCCTCGGAGGGCCTGTGCATTTGTATTTGACCTCCGTGTGTAAAAAAGTTGTGTGTGTGTGCGCACGTGCGTGCAGTCGAAGGGCGTAGCAGATCCTCTTCGCGTCCCAGAGAGGCGCGCGTAGGTCGCCAGCTCTCTGCGCGCCCTGAGCTGCGCCTTGGTAACCTTGCTCGGAGGGCTTGGCGCCGCCAGGACTCCGGGGCTGGCGAGGCGGGGCTCTGCTCTGGGCAAAGAGTTATTACTGCTTTGAGCAAAAGGCGAGGCCTGGGGGGCGCGCGGGTAGGGGCAGGGGTCTCGGCTCAGCTCCAGGGCACGCGCGCACCAGCTCACGCCACGCCCCAGCCTGGAGGGTCTCGGCAGGCCTGGGGTCCGCGGACCTTGCGCTCTCTTCCTTCTCTTCCATGCCTGCGAAATCTCGGTCTTAGTTCAACAATTTCTAGCCTCCCTGGCCACTCTTGTTAGCATCGAGCGCCACTGGGAAAAACCCCGTATCCCGGGCCAAGCGAGCAGTCCCAGGATGAGGCGGCCTGGCCCAAAATGTGGGTTTTCCATCCAGCTACTCGGCCCGCCTAGAGAGACCCTCCGAAAGGGCAGCTTTTCTTTAAAACGAACTTCAACTTCTCCCGGACTTATGATACTCCCTTCTTGAGTAGAGAGCCGCCAGATTTTCATGTGCAAAATACTCAGGAATGAGAGGTGGGGTGGTTGGGGAGGGGGCGCCTCCTACGACACTCTCCCCCACCCTCCGCCCCGCCCTGCGAGCATCCCGACTCCGGCTGCCGGCTCATTTTCTTCCCAGCCCCCCAGCTCCATCATGCCCTCTAGTCTGGCTGGGACCTGGCCAGGATGAGGACGAATTCTACCTGAAATCACACCACTGCAGTCCCTGGGCGACGTTTTCCTTGCGTTTCAAAAGCTGGGGACGCAGGCAAAGAAACGCGGCGCGGGGTTTGGGAGCCTGCAGCATCCCGCCGACCTCGGGAGGGGCGGGGCGGCTGCGGTGTGCATAAAGCACCTCCCCCCGCCTCAGCTCGCCTTCTCAGCCAGAACTGCATTTAAGTGCCTCAAAATTCAACGTTCCTGGGATGTCCCGGTTTCAGTATTTCGGGAATAGGAAGAAATGAATCTGGCTACTGAAGGCAAAATAGAGGCACAGAGACAATCCTACAGTTCAGGCAGCAGAGCCCGTGCCTGAAAGTGTGAAGGAATCAACCTAACTTAGGGTTGGGACTCACAGCCAAGTGGTGAGACTGCCATCACCCCCCAAAACAAGTGGCCCATTTAGGGATAACAGCTGGATGATGTCCTCATTTACCTTGAGGTCCCTTCCAGGGCGCTGTACCTTTCTCTTATCTTTCCTAGGCCAGACCACCCCAGCGGTTCCCTCTCCCCACTGTGAACATTCCTCCAGGAGCTCAGCTCCACTGGGGGTACTGAGTGGCTGACTGAGGCAAGGAATGGTCAGCCTTGCATCCCTGGGCTGCACTCTGGGACTTGTCCAGGTAACCAGCCGAGCCAGGCCAAAGAGAGCTAAATCTGGGGGCTCCACTGTGTCCTTGGGCCCATAAGTCTAGAACAGAAGTCTTTGTGCTCAAGCAAGTGGGTCAAAAGGGGGAGGCAGCTAAGCCAGACCAGGGAGCCTCTTGGAGCTCCAACCAGGGCTGGGTCTAGGGGCATCCTAGGTTCACTGTCCTGGCATCTCTTCAGGGGCAACATTCTCCCTCCCAATGGGCCCCATGGGACAACTGGCTTCCTGTGATGGATGGTGGGTCTGTAAGAGGGCTATGCCTTTGCCCCAGCTCAGTGTCAAAGACCGGGGTGATCAGGTTTTGTCCACAAGGCCTATTTGTTCTAAACTCTCCTGAAATAACATTTTACCAACTCCAGACATTTCGTAGTTTCGAGGGAAAGGGGTGTGGCTGTCTTGGAGAGAGATTTGACTCTTCAAGTTTTCAAAAAAAAAAAAAAAAAAAAGAGGAAAAAATTGAATGGCCCATCCCAGAAGCTACGTGGAGGCAAAAATAGATTTGCTATATTCCATTTGCAGTATGAGGGGAAAACTGCCTTTCATTCCACCTCAGCTTGCGGATGGTCGCCTGTAGTGACCCATCTATTGGAAGATCGTGTGTGTGTGTGTGTGTGTGTGTGTGTGTGTGTGTGCATGCTGATGGGGGAGGTACAGATGGTGTGCAGTGTTTCAGGCCCTTCACTGACCAAATATGAGCCAGAAGGTCCAAGTTCTGGTTTGGGCTCCCCCTCAATCTGGGACAAGGGAAGTGACCTTGAACAAATCACCATTCTGCCATGCAATACTTTGGCAGCTTTAAAATCATCACAGGCTCAGTCTTCCAGCCCTAACCACTGGCAGATAGTGTGTGGTCCTTTTCTCTGGACACTGCGAACCTGCCCAGTCCCCCTACTCCATCCACAAGCAAGGGGTGGGTTTGCCCTGGAATTGCCTCTCTAGACTCCAGTACCAGCGCTGGAGAGGTTAACCTTGTCCCCCACTACCCTCTTCTCCATCAACCCTGCTTACACTCTGCTTACAGCTGCTGTGGAAAGCTGGTGCACACACTCCTGGTGAAGCCATCTGAGGGACAGGCCTAACAGAGTCTATGGCCGACAGGGCTCCCAGGACATACTCTGGTGCATAGATCGCTCGATGGATCGTGGCAGCTGGCGTGGGCTATGGACTAATGGAACCTCTAAGCCTTTGCCCAAGTCTGCAGAGAGGTGGCTCCGGGGTTGCAGTATGCTCCCCCCCAAGCTCTAGTCCCCCACCTCCAGCGGCTGCACCCCGCAGTGCCTCGGGCTAAAGTCCAGGTCAGAGATCCCAGACCCTAAGGACCACCTCGCCCCAGCAAGCCAAGTGGCCTTTACAAACCAGAGTAAACATTTTATTTACAAGTTTGTGGTATCCTAAGTGCATCACGTCTTTGCACCGTGACCCCTAGTGAGGGGAAAACTGTTTAGTCCAACGCTTCACAGTGTGAGCTGCTTGTATCCGGGCAGGAGTGTTCGTCTGGCGCTGGGAGCCTGGCGGTGGCGGTTGGGGTGGGTGGCGGGGGGCACTCAGACTCGCCTCGGCTCTGTGCCGGGTGGGCTGCACCGGCCCGGAGAGGCGATGAGCGAAACTCCGCCGCCGCGTCTCAAACCCCGGGGCCCCGCCGCCACTGGAGAGTAGGCACAGAATCCAGCCCACACTGGAAGGCTGGGGGTCTGCACGCAGGACTCCTCCAATCTCGTCCAGTCTAGAGGCCGCCGAGGGGCGCCGGGACGGGCTCAGGGCTTTTGGGAGCGCTGCTGAGGGAGGGCTGGGGTGCGGGGAGCAGCTCTGAGGCGCCGCCGCTGCTGTGACTGCCGGAGCTCCCGGCGCTGGTGGTGCTGCCGCTACTCAGGCCGCCGAAGTTGAAGCCGCCGCCGCCGCCGCCGCCACTGCCTCCGCTGCTGGCGGCCAGGAGGGCGCCGGCCGCTGAGGCCTTGATGACCGTCGTTTGGTGCAGAGACCGCTCGGCCCCTTCAGTCCGCTCCGTGTCGCTGGGGGCCATGTCCAGTGACTCGGGGTCGCTGCTCTCGCTCTCCGCCTCACCCTCCGAGCGGCTAGGGCTCCGCTCCTCCGGCTCGCCGTCGGGGGCCGGGGCTCCGCCCGACGGCTTCTCGCCCGCCTCCTTGTCTTTGTCCTTCTGGGCCTGAGCCTCCTTGGAGTGCCGCCACTTCATCCGCCGGTTCTGGAACCACACTTTCACCTGCGACGCGCGGAGCCGCACCGGGAGACAAAAAGGGACGTGGAGATGAGAGGCAGGCTCGCTCCAATCCGACTCTCGAGCATCCCAGACCCTCTCCCAAAGGCGGGAAAACATCACTGATCGTCCCCAGCACCTCTACCACAGGCCAGGTACTGGGCTAGGAGCAGGGACCCAGAGGCAGCCGAGGGAAACCACGGGGACCACCAGGGATCCTGGTTTAGGGAAGCCGCTAGGACCGTTTCTCAAAATGTGGTCTTCCGACCTGTAGCCTGAAGTCACCTGGATGCTTGTTGGAAAGGCGGGTCCTTGCACCTTGCCCTCAAACTAGGGGCACCAATACTCTAAGTCGATGCTTCTTAACCCCACATAAGCCAGGACCACCCCCTGCCACGAATCTGATTAATCTATGGATCCCTGGTCCAGAAAAATGCACATAAACCCAAGATTTTGCACACAATTTCAAGGGTTTGGTAGCCCACTGTTAAGAATCCTTGCTAAGTCCGCTGCTCCTCTACTGCCATTACTGAAGGCAAGTCAGTACAAAAGTATTTCTTTTTAAGGAGGAACCCTGAGAAACAAGGGGAAGGGGATTCAAAGAGTTAATCCCAGTGGCATGGGGGCACCAATGGACCTTCAGTAAAAGAGCATTTTCTTGGTGTGTGTGTACTCAGAGACTGATAAGGATCCTGCCCCTGCCTGGATAAACTAATTCTTCTGAGGGCTCAGAAAACGCTGGCATTAAACCTGTGCAAAGTGGAGGAAGGGGGTAGGGATGGTTCGGAGAATCTATATAAATATATAATCCCCTGGGGGACCCAATGCTTTCACACAAGTCCCAGCTTCCCTTTTAAAAATAACATCCACAGCTGGTGGAAAACGGCTGGGCTCTTCCAGTGTGTGTGCTGGGGAAGGGAGTTGTGTAATGAAGGACAGAAAGGGGGTGGGCTAAGGGAGCTGTGAAAAAATGCCTTTGGCGTCTGCCCTGTTCAGAATATTCAGCACCCAGGAAGCAAGGGCCACTGCTGTGAGGTATGGAAGAACTGTGACTCTTTATTTTCAAAACTTAAAATAGTTTTAAGTTTTGAAAATAAAGTTTTCAAAACCTTTATTTTTTATTTAAAAATAAAAATCCAGGTCTTGAACTTGAGAAAAGGAAAAAGTTGAATTCAGGCACAAGAGATTCACTATTTGAAGATTTGTTTTAAAAAACAAACCAAACCAAAAAAAAAAAAAAACCTCAAGTAGGCAGAACCTGGTGTAATGTTCTTAGGCGCTCTAAGAAAATCTTTTTTTTCTTTCTCTTCCTCACTGCCCCCCTCCCATCAGGCCGTTAGAAAAGGGGACTGACTGTGGCTGCTCCAAGTGGACTTCTCACCCTACTGGGGCTAAGTAATTCCGTTTGAAATGATGTTTTCACTTCCTCACAACTGGGGATTTCACAATCCAGCAGCAGCAGAAGGAGGAGGAGGAGGAGGGGAGGACAAGAGGAGGGGAAACAACAACAACAACAATCTCTTGACTTTGGATTTTTATCTCTTCTGAAACTGCCCCCTACGGCCAACTGCGCCACATTGGAGTACATAATTATTATCTCCTGCGGCCTATTTGCTTTCTCAGCAACAGGCTTTCCCTTGTTGGCCAAAATAAACATGCGGCAGCTTGTGACATATATCTTTAGGGTGGGCTATTCTTTGTGCCCTTCTCCCCCCACCCTCTTCCTCTCTCCCTCTCAAGTTAAGAAGTCCACGAAGTCTCGTGAAATTCAAGATTTAGTGTTTCCACCGCAAAAGGAGAGTCAGGCCGGGCGGAGGGGCCTTGGGGCTAGGCCGCGAGCTGCTGCCCCACCGAAGGGCTGTGCGTCGGGGCCGTGCGGGCTTACCTGCGCATCCGTGAGACCCAGCATCGCGGCCAGCTGCTTTCGGTCTGGCTTGGTCACGTACTTCTGAATCTCAAACCTTTTCTCCAAACCTTTTCTCTGCAGGTTAGAGAAGACTGCCCGAGACCACGAGCGCTTTCTCTTGTACGTCTGAGGCATCGTGTCCTTCGTGAGCACGGCATAGGGACCTGCCAGCAGCGGGGAGCCGGAACAGGAGAGAGACAGGAGGGCCCAGTTAGTGCTCTGTCCGCGGCCTGCGCGCCTGGGGCTCACACGATGCTTAAAATTGTTTTGCCTGAACAGTCGTCTCTGAAAGCTCTTTCACGCAGGCACGGAATGGCCTCCCTAAAGAGGAAACTTAGGGCTCATAAGACCATAGGCGGAAGGCCTAATGGGAGTGTGGAGTGGACAAGCCCGGGGTTTCGTCGGTTAATTCCAAAGAAAAGACATAAACCGAATGCGTGACCATCGGTTATTCTCAGAGTGGGCGAAAATAACCCTTGGGCCTAAAGGATCCAAAGATGACAGCCTCGATTCTCTACTCGTGTGTGTGTGTGCACTCGCTTGCGCACCCAGGTGCGCAAGTGTTTGAGGTCATTCCAAAATGTGTGTATGTTAACAAGCAATACCACTTGCTGCACTTTCAAACCACCCTGTCGGGAGAAGTGACTAGGGAAAGCCCCTTCCCCATCACCCCACCGGCCCCCCACACACTTTCTTGACTCCCCAAGCTCCCCCATCCCCCAGGCTACAAAAGACTGAGCTAGCTTCCTGGGAAATCTTTCGCTTTCTCTCCCGCATCAACTCCGGGATTGCTAAACCGCGGCGTGCATGTGAAACTCCAGTAGATGTGTGGGCGGTCGACCTAAGCGTGAGGCGGGCGCTCGGGAGGGTTTCCGTACCTGGAAATGTGTCTTGAAACTGATGTTGAACTGAATTTCTCGGGTTTGAGCTTAAGGGACTCAGGATGGCAGAGGCCTCGTTAATGGGATCTAGAGACGCGAAGAACTGGCCGGCGGAGGGCTGCAGGCCAGGAAGATGCACCCCCGCAGGCCGCCCGCCAGTGAGCAGCGACGTGAGATCTGGGGACAAGGGAAAAGAAGAGGTGTTATCCCTCCACAGACCCACACTCACACTCTCTGGGATTTGTTTCTGTCTGTCGCCCAACACCCCCTCCATTCCGCTTTCCTGGAGCGAAGTCGTGAGAGACCTCTGTCTCCAGCCCCCAAGACGCCTCTCTCCGGACACTGGCAAAAGGGCAGTGCACGAAATGTTCCTGTGTGTGCCCTGTAGGTCCACATCCATGCGTATAACTGGGAAGGGCTTTTGGCAAAGAGGCCTAAACAAGACACTTTCAGGTGTCTTCCAAGAATTCCATAGAACTAAACCGTCCCCTCCCACCCCCAAAGAAGCCCTCACTCTGCTCTCTCCTCTTGGGGAGTTCAGTCAGTATTGTTCATCTACAGTCCTTGGGTGGAATTGCACCAGAAATCAGACCAAAGGAAGCGAAAATGTTCCCCAAAAGGGCTTTTCCTGTCCAATAATGTAGTTCTCTCTCCAGATATGTTATTAAAGAGACACACAGATGATAGTCCATTGAGCAAATATTTACACCAACCATTTTTATGAATATTGATTCTGTGACTGTGTGTTTTTAAAGCATCCCTGGATTCTTCGTGTTTTTGTTTTTATTTTAACGTAGAGCAAGTGAGTTTCAAACCTAATGCTTCACAGTCTCCTTACAATTCATTTCCTTTTCCCTCATTTTACCAACTTGTTCTTAATCCTAAAAACACTCAAAGGCATCCCAAACGGCCCCAGGGATCGGCGAGTGCGTCAGTTCCCTGATCAGAGGCCTGCAGCCTCTCTCCCAAGACCTACCTCTCAGTGTGTTGCCTTCCTTGACTTTGGGGTCAAATTCTGCAGACAAAATGCGGTCTATTCCAAACTTGAGGTCCTTGCTGGAGGGGGCCGGGGCGGAGCCGCTCTGGTGGGGGTTAGGGACCACCCGCGACCCGGAGGCCGGGGGCTGCAAGGCGCCAGCCCGGGGTGGAGGCGGAGGCTGCTGCTGCTGCGGTTGTTGCTGCTGCTGTTGTTGCTGTGGGTGATGGTGGTGGTAGGCGGCTGAGAGCGGGGACAGTCGCTGAGGGAAGCCAGCAGGGACTTCGGAGGGCGCCACCACCGGGGTGGGTCGAAGCGGGGATCTGGCGGCGGCTTGGAAAGAGGCGTGCGGGTGAGCCGATCCCAAGTGCGCGGTGAGGGCAGCGGCCGAGGCCCCCGCCAGACCCTCCGGGGTCGCCCCGGGCTCCCCAACACCCGCGTGCAGGATGTCCGCGATGCAGAAGGAGGGTTTCTTGACGGCGGCGGGGTCCAGAGGAAAGGAGCAGCCGCCGGGGCCGGCAGAGGAGCAGTAGGCGGCCGACCAGAGGCTGAAGTTGGACGCGTAGAAGGGAGCCAGCCCGGCGGCGAACATCCTGGCGGGGTGCGCCGAGAGGCCGCCGCGGCCTGGCTCGGCCGGGTGGATGGGTGGGTGCGCGGGGAGAGGAACGCTAAGTCCAGGAGGAGGCGGCAGCCCCGCAGGGGACGCTCAGCTTACTCGTCTCCGTCCGAACTGCAGACAGGCCAGGGAGCCCTAGCGCCACGGAGGGAGGAGGCGAGGGCCGGATCTCGGCCGGCCGGCCACAGCCTCGGCCCCTGGCCTCACTTTAAAGGCGGCGCGGCGCCCGCGCTCCCCGCGGGCTGGAAGGCGAACCAGGGGCGCTGGAGCGGCTAGGCGGGCGGGGGCCGCGGTTGCACGAACGCCAGGGAAGCCGGGGAGACGGGAATCGGGCACCGAAAGAAACACCCAAACAGCTAAGCCTTAAGAGCTAAATTTAAAACAACAACAATAATAATCCGTTAGTTTGAAAAAAAAAAAAAAAAAAAATAGAGAGGGGGGGAAAAAAACTCCTCTCTAAAAACTCCCAAAGTTTTGGCAGGAGCTTTCAAGTCAGACCCAGGGTAGAACCTCGATCCGAGCGCTCATTGGCCACGCTGGCGACCAATGGGGAGTGGGAAACGGAGGGGAACTGGGAAAGGGGGCGTGTCCCGCCCCCTCGGCCACGCCCCGGCCACGCCAAACTGTTTGCTGCTGCCGCGTGGGCTGAGCTGTGTTAGGCGCGCACTCTGCATAGAGCAGGGGCCCGAACCGCTGCTCCAGGGAGTCCTAACCTCCCACTAACTTCTACGGCTCCGAATCGGCACCAGGCGTGGAGAGTTGGCCACAGCGCTCCTGGAGCGCTCTCTCAAGGAAACTGGTGCTCCTGCCTATTTTCGAGGGTACAAAGCCGGCCTCTTAGAATGCTGACGGCGCCCAAGTCTTCCCTCCTCTCTTTACTTCTCTCGGCCCGATTTTTCTCCAGTCGGCCTCTATCCCCGAGAGTAGGTGTCCTCTACCAAGCTCAGTCTTTCGTAGGTCCCGGCCCCCGCGCGGCCCTGCCCTGGGCTATCGCACGCGAGTGCCCCGGCACTGAGCATCCCCCTCTCTCGCCCCCGGCAAGTGAGCACCTCGTCTGCTTCCCGGCCGCGGAGATCCTCAGGGAAGAGAGGAGGGGCGGTCACAAATGAGCTTTATTCTGAGCTGTCACACACTGACAACTTGAACGAGTAACTTTTCAAACAAAATAAGACGGATGTCTCCGAACGCCTCCCTTGGACGCAGTCAAACCTTCTCCCCTCCCCACCCCTCGAGCCTCAGGGACAACAAAACAGGCCGCCGTCCGAAACCCGGGAGCGCGGCACGCGCGTCCCCTCCTCTGCTGCACCTTGTAGGAAATGTCACCCTCCCTCCTCCGCCACATCCCCGATCACGTGGCGTCCGTTGTTTTGCAAGTGCCCACAGGAGTCGATTTCCTTGGGGTTAAATGCTGCTTTCATTGCGACTGTTTCCCCAGGGAACCCCTTAGGCCTGGTCGCAGGAAAAGCTGCAGTGGCGGCGGACGCCTTCTATTCGCACTTGGGGTCTTTGGAGCACAGAGTCGGTGTAGTGGGGGTTTTCTGCAACATCAACATCTCTATTTTAAGAATTCGTTCTCTTTTAAATTAGATTCAGAATGGATTTCCCCACCCCTCTCCCAAACAAACCACAGGCCACCCAGATGAGTTCTTCCTGCACATTTTCAGGAAGAAAATAAAATGATACTAATAGTGAAGCCACGAAATCTTTTGTTTTCGATTGTCCTAATAAGCATCTTCTAATAGAACTTCCGTGCTTCTGTGGCATTTTCCTCCCCAAACTTTCAGTATCGTTGCCATAAAGCTTCTGTGGCATTTTAAAATTTCACTTCAGTACTAACAGGTCTTTACCAAAGAAACCCAGGAAGACAACTGAATTTGCTTTGCCTATCTCGAGTTCGGAGTTTGGGCTAGTGGTTTCTGGTCACTAGTTGCATATGCTGTCATTTTAAGTTTTTGGCTTTCTCCAGGAAAGTAACAATCACTAATCAATTATTTGTAACCAGTCAGCTTTGAGAACAACACTGGCCCCGCCTCTCTCCCCAACCAGCTTCTGTCTCTCTCTGTCCTCTGTCTCTCCCTCCCTCTCTTACTCAAGAGGGTTTCTTGCCCTGCTCCGTGGAGCCGGGAAAGAAGTCTTAGGTCCAGAGACTGAAAGGGGGTAGCAGTGGGGTGATCTGCTAAGGTCATGGGCAGCTAGGGCAAGAGAAATGCAGGAAGACCAGCCCTTTTGTTAGACGAGTATAAAGCCACTTGAGGTGTTGGACCCTCCTTAAAAGGCTCCAGCGCAGGCTTTGCAGGAATACGCTAAGGATTCCAGGGAAACTCTAGTGGGAGGGCGCGGCCTCTGTATAACTTCGCTGCCCTCGGGGAAAGACACTAGCGCCGGTGTGTGTAGGGGCTGCCTGGAGCCCTCTCTTCCTCCCTTTTTTTCTGGTGTCACTTCCAATTCCGCTGCGAGCACTGAAGCCACGGCCTAAGCACAAACTCACAGTTCGAAAAGAGGCGCATTTAGGCCTCACCCCAGAAAGCCCGCCCGCAAATGCGAAGCGACCCTCGGGAACCGGCGCGGGATGCGTGCGGGGCGGAACGTGGGCTCTGCGGGTTTCCAGCGGAGCCCACTACCCGCATCTGCAGCATTTCAAGGCCCGGAGCAGGAGGGGCGAGGATGGGGCCACAGGGTGCATTTACCCCGCAGACTCCTAACACTGCCGCCCACTCCTCTCTGCCCGCCAAACCCGCACGGCCTGATTGTAAATTGCCACCGGACCAGCGTGCCCTTCATTACTCTCAGTTTCATTGCAACCGCATCAGCGCCTCTCAGACCCACCCGGAGCTCCCGGAGGGAAACGCGAAAAAGGAAACCTTTGGAACCCCTTTCTGCCTCCCCTCCACACGCCTTTGGCCCAGGCTCCGACTCTGCGAGCCCCTCGCCCTCTTTTGAGTGCTCAGAATCTCCTCCTCCTCCCTACTCCCTCCACCCACTCAGAACCAAGAAAGCAGCAGGAAACCCTGGACTCGCCGGAGTTCAGGTCATCTCCTGTTTTTTGATGGGCTCAAACTCCGGCTAAATGAGCGGATGTGCCTGCGAGATTGGGCTCAAAATAGAAGCGGCCTTAGTATTTTAGGATACTGCAGAAATCCTTATTTCTTCCGGAGAAAAACTCTATAATGACTCCTAGCACTTCCCCTTTCAATATTTGTGCAACTTTATCTCCACCGACAAGTTGCTCGGGTGACGCAAATCCGCCCTTGTGTATTACAACTACCAAAATAAATGCGCGGAAATCAATTCCCTTCTAGCAATGAAAATATAAATATACAGCTGCGACTTTCCCCTTTAATCTTTGCTTTCCGAGCGGCTCCGGGCTGTGGCAAAATGAACCGGTCCAGAGCAATTGAGACAGGCCAAGGCCCTGGGGGCAGAGGCGAGGGCTCCCGGGGCCTGGTAGCCGCGGATTCCGGGTTCTAGCAGAAGTGAAGAGGGCCAGACTGAGCCAAATTAACTTGAGCTTAAATTTGGCAGCGCTGTCTTTTGAGGAAGCTCAGAAGAAAAGACATTTGCATAGCTACACTGGGCAAATTACAATTGACAATAGAGCAACAGAAGTAGTGGTTTATACTAAAAGGTTTAACAACTTTGGGCGGTGGGGGACGGGGAGGAGGGACGCTAGAGGGGTAGATGCCACAATGGCATCGAATTAATTCTAAGAGCTGTCTTTAATGCCATACGACCCTTCCCTTCTAAATCAGAGGTTTATGCATTGACTGAAGCAAGAGATGGGTCCCATTGCCCTCTGGTTGTGCTGTATTCCAAGTCTCCATCCTCCAATGCAAATTCTTGTCCTAAACTTGGGGACACAGATATACACCCACTGAGCATAAAAACTCAAGCTTGAGCTTTGCTTATTATATAACATAACTCTTCAAGGGCTTCAGCTGTCCAGATGTGCTTTCTGCTTTGTTCTTGCTTTTGGATTCTGAGCAGAATAACACACAAATTAATTGCTCTGTGGATTTGGGACCCCCTTACGCACAATCTTAATTTTAAATACTTTTTCAAACAAAGGAAAGGATGGAAATAATTAAATATTCACAGTCAAAATAAGAAGGAAACTTAGCTTACCCAGCTCTCAGGATATGAAAGGTTTGCAGCAATGTAGGAATCTGAGTATATTCCGCCTGTCATTCTGCCAGCCCAAGATTTATAGACTGCTGGGCCAGTGCTTGCATTTAGTAGTGGGTGCGGGCTTTCTGTTCCTTATGGATGCTATGTACTAGAGTTTGGGACTCTAGGGAACACACACACGTCCCTTAGATTATTCTAAATAGGCCACAATGCCCTTGTCCTAGAGACCTTAATATTCTGGAAGTTAATATAGTTCCTGAGTTTTTAAAGATAGTTAGACTTTGATAGGGGTTAGGAAAGGTGAATAACAATGTGGTAGGACCACAAAGTCCATAGCCACTTGATTTATTCCTTTTCTCATTTCCCAGGTGAGGCAGACTCACAGGTGGCCGTCTCTTTATGTGTCCATAGCCCTGCCCTTGACCTCTTGCCAACAGGACTGGTTTTGGAGCTGCAGACAGCCTTTTGGGTCTGGTCTCACTTAGCTTTTCTTCTCATAGAGTTTCTCACATATTTCTTTTATCCCATGAATAGGATATACCACTTCACATACATGTACTTCCTCTCTCCCTCTTTCTCTCTCTCTCCCTCTCTCTTTCTTACACACACACACACACACACACCCCAATCACTGGGGATCTTAGAGACTGCGGAGAAGGGCAGGACAGGCAGTTTGGGGTTTTCTCCAGGCAGTTTGGAGCTTTCTGCTGTTGTAAAATGCTGTATCTCTGTCTCTCCAAGTCGTCTGTCCACACTCAGCCAAGAAAGACCTCAGAGCTCATAAGGCATAATGATAGAACCCATTTCCACGTGGCATTTATAACATAGACTCACATATATGTGCAGTGAAGTCATGTCCTCCTAAGAGTAAGTTACGAGAGACCATCTTAACATGGAAGCATTTTAGTACTTCATTCAACAGGTTTCTGTGTGGTAGCCGGAAGCATTCTCACTTCTCCTCCACATATTAGTCACTTGCCTTGTAGAAGCTGGATTTGCTGCTTGAGTTATTGAATCTGAATAGCTGAGATTTGACATCTAGGGAGTGAGTTGAATGTCAAGGTAAGAGAAGCAGGTGTAGGTGAAAATTGTATGTTAAAAAACGACTCTGGTGTTGAGAGGGAGAGAGAAAAGGCATTCCCAGAAGAATATTTATCTAGACGAACAAAGCTTTCCTTTCCTTTGAGATAATATTCCCATGTTAGAGAATAGGTTCTAAGAACAGAGGAGGGACTTAATTACTTCCAGATTAAGAGGCAGGAGTGAGAAGTAATCCTCTGAAGGGAGAGGATTCTCAGTTTAATGTAGATAGAGCCCAAGGGCTGTCCCCATCTCAGTGGTGCCAGTTCTGCCCTTCCAGAATTGAGACAGCTCTGAATTTAAGGGTGGAATCCTGCCAGGCCTGTTACAGCTCAAGTCCCTGCATCACCTCATCCCTCAGTGAGCCACCTTCATACCAAAAGTTGGTTCTCTACTGACACCTGCTGGGCCATCTCTGCATCGTTGTCTAGTAGTGCTTGTCCTTGGCCAGCAACATTGCTGTGATGAGAGCTGACTCTTCCTTTTGCAAAAATGCAGGTTTCTAAAATTGGCTTGGACCAGCAGCTGCTTCCTTCCATATTGCCGACAATATGGAAAGATCTTGTAGGATGTCTTTGAAATCACCAGAGGGGGTGAGGGAAGTTGTCAGCTTTCAGTTCTGATACCTTACATTTTACAGATCTCAAGGCCAGCTCACATTTATTATTTTACTTATTCTTTAAAATACCCATTGTAAGAATGAAGAGGAGGTATTATTATCCCTCCTCATGTGAGTTTAGGAAGTTACCCCTCAGAGAGGTTAAGTGGCTTGTCTAAGGTTACATGGTTAGGAAATGGTGTTGCAGGGAGCAAAGGCTACATTTTCTGACTCATCAGCCAGAGCTATGCCCCTTGGCCAATTTCTTTAGGGGAAATGGTTTATTCAGAGGAAAAACTCTCTGCCCTCCATCTGAATGTGCATCAATTTCAGGCAAGGGGCTAGAGTGTAGAATTGTGTCTAACACGGGGGTTGTCATAGGAATGCTGTTAAACAAGAACAGATGGGTGATCACACCACTAAATTGTGATTAGAGGTGTTTGGAAGATCCTGGATTCATATCATTTCTCTCCCCTTCTCCTCAAGGTAGCTGAAATTCTACTCTTGGAGGATTTTCCTATTTGGAGATGAGGCATCTTACTATAAATCCATGTATCTGATCCTTTTCATCGTGCACCACCAATCTGAGGGCAAAGAGCCTTTGCAGGGGGAGAACAGAAGGATATTGTGAGCATGACAAGCACACAAGGGCTCAGGCCTTAGTGGAGCAAAGGGAGGAGCGTGAGAGCATTGGGCTCCTTGCAGGAAACTAAAGAGGGAAATTGCAGAATGGATTTTTTTTAATTTTTATTGGCATATAGTTGCTTTACAATTTTGTGTTAGTTTCTGCTGTACAACGAAGTAAACCAGCTACATATATACACCCCACCCCATCCCACCCCATCTAGGACATCACAGAGTACCAGGCTGAGCTCCGTGTGCCATACAGCACCTTCCCACTATCGGTCTATTTTACACAGGGCAGTGTATATAAGTCAGCCCTAATCTCTCAATTCATCTCACCCTTCCCTTCTCCCCCTGTGTCTACATGTCCTTTCTCTATGTCTGCGTCTCTATTCCTGCCCTAGAAATTGGTTCATCTATACTGGTTTTCTAGAACCCACATATATGCATTAATATTAGAGATCTGCTTTTCTCTTTCTGACTTACTTCACTCTGTATGACAGACTCTAGGTCCATCCACATCTCTACAAATGGCATTTTAGAGTTCTTCTAGGGTCTGTCCTCTGTCTACAAATTCTCTAAATAGTAAGAAAGAAGCAAAGATGGGTACTTCAATGCCCAGAGCTCTGCCATTCATTTTCCCCCATCAGCACCAAATAGTTTTACAGGATTTCAATCCCCAACTGAAAGACACACAAAAAAGATAACCTTTCACTTTTGAATCCCAGAGAGAACAGTATAGCTGTATTCTAGTTATTTCATGTTCTTTTATCTGAATCTTGGGTATTAAAAAGTGACTATAATACTCTCTTCATGGGTCTTAGAATCAGAATCATAAAGAAGTAGAAAAGCAAGTCCAGGGTCACAAAGACCCCAGTGGAAATGGGATCTTCCTGCTAACCAGTATCCACCTACCTCAGCCTGGTTACAGAAACTTTGTTCCTGAGAGAAATAGGGGTGGCATGAAGTGTAGATGGAGGTAAAGGTGGGAAGAGAGGATGAATTCAAAAAGTTTAGAAGATAGAGTAGACAGGATACTCAGTGACTTCATTTAAACAGTCCCTGTTAGAGCACATAGTGTATTAGAACATGGATATAACCACATTCAATCACAAATTCGTAGACGGGGTGCTTGATGAGAATTTAACATTCAGCTTTATGGTTTGTTTTTTCTTGTGTGGCTGCTTCCTCCCTTGGGAGATGCTGACAAAATTTTCATGTTTCTTCCAAGTGATGAGTTGTGCTTGAATTTATACTTTTGAACTCAGGGCTCACTGTTCTGTTTGTAATCAGACTCAGATAAATAAGCTGGTAGGTTCAAAGTGGAAGTATTTACAAAAGCCTAATTTGATAATTTGGGGTGGCCATGAGCCTGTTGGGGAAGGCAAGGTTTGTAACATAATTGTATTTCAGTACCCTCATTTTGTAGAGAATAGAATACAATTAGTGTTGACTTCCCAAGTAGCTCAGTGGTAAAGAATCTGCCTACCAATGCAGGAGATGCAGATGTGGGTTCAATCCCTCGGTAGGGAAGATCCCCTGGAGGAAGGCATGGCAAGTCACTCCAGTATACTTGCTTGGAAAATCCCATGGTCAGAGTAGCCTGGTGGGCTACAGTCTATGGGGTAGCAAAGAGTTGAACATGACTGCGTGCTCCCTGCCCACCACCACCAGGGATGCAATCTTCAGGAGGTTTATCTTATTATTCATTTAGTTGTTAGCCTTAACAGCGCTTTACCAGCAAAGAGAAATCCCAACACTCAGAATATATGAGGTCTCTTGGTGATGGAGAAGAAACCATTACAGAACCAACTGCCACTTCAGAGTGTGAGTCCTTCCCTTGATGGGCCCCACTGTGTTGCTTGTTCATTGTGTTTTTTTCAGAATCCACAAAGGGAAGAAGTTTTATTTCAAGAATACTAACATTTAGACCTCTTTGATGGTCCAGTGGTTGAAAATCCTCCTGCCAATGTGGGGAGCGTGGGTTGGATCCCTGCTCCGGGAAGATCCCACATGCCCCAGGGGCAACTAAGCCCATGCACCACAAGTACTGAGCCCACGTGCCAACTACTGAAGACTGTGCTCTGAGACAAGAGAAGCCACTAAAATGAGAAGCCCACGCCCCACAACAGAGAGTAGCGCCTGCTGGCTGCAACTAGAGAAAGGCTGCACACAGCACTGAAGACCCAGCGCAACCATAAAGAAATATTTTTTAATTCCTTAAAAGAAAAGAATATGAACATTTCAGGTGCTCTCTGATATCACCACATGGGAAACCATGTGAGCAGAAAATGAACACAAAGATGGAGCTGGCCCGCACAGGTGACACACACAGGTTGACTCTTCTTTCCCACACAGAAGAGGGTGAATGGTTGACAATTCTCCACCTAATTCAGGTGCTGCTGCTGCTGCTAAGTCGCTTCAGTCATGTCCGACTCTGTGCGACCCCATAGACGGCAGCCCACCAGGCTCCCCCATCCCTGGGATTCTCCAGGCAAGAACACTGGAGTGGGTTGCCATTTCCTTCTCCAATGCAGGAAAGTGAAAAGTGAAAGTGAAGTCGCTCAGTCGTGTCTGACTCTTAGTGACCCCATGGACTGCAGCCCACCAGGCTCCTCTGTCCATGGGACTCTCCAGGCAAGAGTACTGGAGTGGATGCCATTGCCTTCTCCAATGAAGACCCAGCCAACCATAAAGAAATATTTTTAATTCCTTAAAAGAAAAGAACATGAACATTTCAGATGCTCCCTGGTATCACCACATGGGAAACCATGTGAGCAGAAAATGAACACAAAGATGGAGCTGGCCCGCACAGGTGACACACACAGGTTGACTCTTCTTTCCCACCTGGAAGAGGGTGAATGGTTGACAATTCTCCACCTAATTCAGGTGCAAGCTCTCCCAAAACGTTGGCTTGGCGTTGAGTTCATATGAATAACTCCCTGACTCTTCTGTGTATATGGAGCCCCCTACTCAAACTCCCTACTTGTTTGTCACACTTGTACCTCACACCGGGCACATCCCACACTGAGCTCATCATTTATCTTCACGAACTCTTTCTCCTCCGAGGTTCTTGGTAAAGGCACCACAGCCTCTGTTTGGTTTTTGAACCCAAATCTGATAGTCATCCTGGACTCTTTTTCACTCATTTGTCACATCTAATCAGTCTTCCAACTCTCAAGGATATCAAAAAGCCTTCCACTTCTGTCTGTACCCTGACCGCCACCTCAGTCCAGCCACCATCCATCCTCCCCTAAACTGTTATGGAGCCTCCTACTGGCCTTCCTGCAGCCATCCTTGTCCCCCTCCAGTCTGCTCTCTATTCCACAAACCAAGGGATCTACTGACAACTCATTTTTAATCAAAGCCCTCCTCTATCCTACTGCCCTTAGCATACAGTCTCTAATCTTGCACATCTCCTCCAAAGCTCTCCATGCTCTGGTCACTGGCCCAGACCCATCCGGTTCCACCATCTTCACCCTCTGGATGAAGCTGAGTCAGCCTCCTCTAGGCCCTGTGAGCACACCGTGCCTTCTCTGCTGTGGAGTCTTTGCAGGACCTTTCCTGACTAAGCCTCTGTGTAGCCCACTCACTTACCTTTCAGCTGTCAGTGTAAAAGACGCTTCCTCAAGGAAGCCTCCCTTGATTTCCCAGCTAAGTTAGGTCTGCCCCTCCTTTGGTCCAGCCTCTAGGTCTGAGTACCTCTTGGAAGTGGCCCTCATCACTTGTCCTCTGCCTCTCCTCCAAGGACAGGGCCTATGTTTATGTGCCTAGCAAAGTGCCAGATACACATTAGGTGTTCAAGAAACATTTGTGGACAAGTTTATGGTTGAAATAATGGGTTGGCTCCTTGATTCCATATCTCAATTGATTCATCTTAGTCTCTCGCGTCTGCTGCCGCCCACCTGTTCTCTTGCCTTTGTTCCCTTTCTGTGTATGAAACTAAGTCAACAGACAGAGAGGTGGGAAGCAAGGCTCCCTTCACTCCTTTTACTCAAAACTTGACAGTTTCCTTTGTTCTTGCCACTGAATGGGGCTGTTGACTTAGTGGGAGAGTCTGCTTCCTCACACGTGGGTCTTCCCCTTACCCAAGATATTTTACTTTATACAGCAGTACCAATAGACTGCAGAAATATGACAGGCAAGAGGTTAAGTAAGTCCCCTTCTCTCTTTGCAATCAATTTCATAGAAAATTGAAGGTTATGAAAAGTTTTCAGTAGTATAGGAAAATGCACTACATGTTCAAGTATTTTTATTAGCATTATGAGCTGAACTCTACTAATACATGCATATGCATACAGAAAAGATAGGTGAGTATCATAGTGAACATCTGTTATCTTTTTATTTGTTTATTTATTTGCTTGTTTGGCTGCACCAGATCTCGGTTGTGGCACACAGGATCTTTGTTGCAGCATGTGGAATCTAGTTTCCTGACCCGGGATCGAACCCAGACCCCCTACATGGGAGCTCAGAGTCTTAGCCACTGAACCACCAGGGAAGTCCCCATCTGTTACTTTTTTGATCAGTCTAGCATGCTCCCTTTTGGAAACAACCCAACTTCTTCCCCAGAGTTTGAGTTGTGAATTATGGGACCCTGCACGGGACAGGTATATGACAAGTTTATGAGAGTGGGACCAATCAGAGTCCTTTTCCAAGATGGATGGAGATGATGAAAAACAGGATCTCTCCCTTTCCCCAGAATTACCAGTTCAGAGAAAAATACATGTCTGGATGCCCAGCTTGCCATTAGGAGAAGAAAACCTATCCGAGAGAAAACCCAAGAAGAACTGAGAGAGAGAGAGAGGCTTGAATGTCAGCATCTAATGTTCTTTGGGCTGCTGGGTGGGATTCATGGCCTTCCTTTGTGAACTACACTATTGTGCTATCTATTTCCAGGGCTTTGTTGCTCCTGTTGAAAATCGTGGGATTTAATTTGATTTTTCCTCTGTTTCTCATTGCTTTTGATTTGGATAACATTCTGTAATGTGAATGTGTAATAATATATCATCCCTGTATTGATGGGCATTAACTAGGTTTCTAGTTGTTTCTCCACTATGATCACAATCAATTCTGCAAGAAGCACCATTGTGTATCGGTCCTTATATACTGACTACTCTATTTCTGTTTTAAAAAAAAAGATTCCCCAAAGTAAGGTTGCTGGGTCAAAGGGGACATAAATATATAATTATATTTTAATTATTTTTATATAATTAATTAAATACTGTTATATATATTTTATCTGAATATCTATATACACATATTAAGTAGACATTGTCAGATTGCTTTCTAAAATAGTTGTAACAATTCACATTTCCACTGTTAATTATAACATTATCTTTCTTCCCCACAGCCCTGCCAGCAATAGACATTGTTTTGGTCTTTTTAAACTTCTGCCAACTTGATGGATATGAATTGATATCTCATTACTATTTCAATTCACATTACCCCAACTTCTCACAAGGGTGCCCAATTCTCCTATTCTCTTGTTCCATAGATGTTCACAGACTTTAATGATTGCAGCTCTAATTGGTAAAAACACATAACTCTTCAAGCACCCTATTTTCAACTTCCCCTTGTCAGAGGAATCCCAGCTCCACAAGCCCTTACATTAGCCTGAAACCTCTTTCTCTCTCTAGCATTCAGAGCACATGCTTTTTCTTGCCTCCCGCTTTTGGTATCAGGCTGCCCATGATCAGAATTCAATGAGGGCAAAAGTCTGTGTCCGGTTCATGAGCAAAATGAAATCCTTCAGTTTATACTCAGGTGTCGGTGCACTACTAAAAGTGAATCACCCTGAATACTTAAAGTATCTGACCAACTAGGTACGGTTTGGAAACAGGCCTAGGAAGGCCTTGATCCAAACCATCTCACCCTCCACTCCTGCCCTCAGCTGAACATCCAGGTCACCTTTTTCCACTGCAACTTGAGAGCGGAGTCTATTTTGGTGGCCGGCAGAGCCCCAACTCCACCTCGATGACTCTGGCTCTGAGAATGCCTCTCAGCTTCAAATGTCTCTCTCTCTCTCTAGCACCTACCCCTCCTCCCTCCACCCCACCCTTCTCTCCTCAGCAGCCACGTGTGATGGAGAATTCACAGGAAAAGTGCAATCTGAGGTGATCAAAGGCTTCTCTGGTGGCTCAGCTGATAAGGAATTCACCTGCAATGTGGGAGACCTGGGTTCAATCCCAGACCTGGGTTCAAGCCCAGAAGCCAGCATCTCAGACGGCAGTGAACCTCAAGCTTCGATGCAGGCATGGCGTGGACAGTTACCCCAATCTGTGGGAAAGTTTAAAAGGTTTCAACTATCCTCTCTTTTCCTTTGCCCTTCTCTCTCTTCTCCCATCAACTGTCCCATTTAATCATCAAAGTCATGGAGAATCTTCTGAAATTTCTCACAAAATGATCCAAAGTGAAAGTGAAAGTTGCTCAGTCGTGTCCAACTCTTTGCGACCCCATGAACCACACAGTCCATGGAATTCTCCAGGCCAGAATACTTGAGTGGGTAGCCTTTCCCTTCTCCAGGGTATTTTCCCAACCTAGGGATCGAACCCAGGTCTCCTGCGCTGCAGGCGGATTCTTTATCAGCTGAGCTATCGGGAAGCCCAAAACCTATTGCCAACAGCCCTGGGTCAGATAGACACAAATAGTGAGTGCTGCTGCTGCTGCTAAGTCGCTTCAGTCATGTCAACTCTGTGCAACCCCATAGACGGCAGCCCACCATGCTCCCCCATCCCTGGGATTCTCCAGGCAAGAACACTGGAGTGGGTTGCCATTTCCTTCTCCAATGCATGAAAGTGTAAAGTGAAAGTGAAGTCGCTCAGTCGTGTCTGACTCTTAGTGACCCCATGGACTGCAGCCCACCAGGCTCCTCCATCCATGGGATTCACCCAAAAACAAACTAAGCACTTACAGACATCCTCTCACTTGATTCAGAAAACAAGCCCAGGAAGGAGCTGTCCTGTGTTGCCATTTCACTTGGGGAAGCAGAGTTTTAAACGCTTAAGTAACTTCCCTAAGCTCACAGGTAGTAAGCCATGTACCCTGGATTTGAACTTGCTTTTTTGGCCACTATGGCCCATTCTCATCTCTTCTCTGGCCTTTCTTCTTTTTGTTGTTGTTCTTTCTGTAGATAATCAGTCAGGAATTTCTCTCCTAGGTACCACTGCCTCTTGAATTGTAGCCCCCTGCTTAGGAATCCTCTCCAAAGGGGACTTCCCTGGTGGTCCAGTGGCTAAGAATCCACCTGCCAATGCAGGGGACATGGGTTTAATCACTGGGAAACTAAGATCCCATATGTCATGGAGCAAATAAGCCCAAGCGCCACAGCTAGAGAGTCTGTGCACCACAACTAGAGAGTCCACACGCTGCAGCAAAAGATCCCGCGTGATACAATGAAGGTCCCTTGTGCTGCGTAAGACCGAGGCAGCCAAATAAATAAACAGAAATGTTTTAAGTTTTAAAAAAAGAGAAAATCTTTTTCCTGCATTTCATATCTGAAATTCTCCATCTCCATTGACTAAGCCAGATTCCCTTCACCAAGTCAAGTGTGTTCTCTTTTCCTACCTGACCCTCGGATTTCACCTCCTTTCATCCTCCCTTTTTCCCTGGGCTTCAGCCTGTCTGCCCTTTCTGACCGTACAACATGCTAAGCTCGGTGACTTTGCATTTCCTGTTCTTTCTACTTAGGACACTCTTTCTTGACTTTTGCATGACTTGTGCATTTTGTGTCACTCAGAACTGAACTCAACTGTTATCTTATAAAAGAGCATCCTTGCAACTTCCCTGATGGTCCAGTGGTTAAGACTCTATGCTTCCAAGGCAGGGGCGTGGGTTCGGTCCCTGGTCAGGGAACTAAGATCCCACATGCTATACGGTGTCGCCTAGCCAGGAGAAATATCAATAACCTCAGATATGCAGATGACACCACCCTTATGGCAGAAAGTGAAGAGGAACTAAAGAGCCTCCTGAGGAAAGTGAAGGAGGAGAGTGAAAAAGTTGGCTTAAAGCTCAACATTCAGAAAACGAAGATCATGGCATCTGGTCCCATCACTTCATGGCAAATAGATGGGGAAACAGTGGAAACACTGTCAGACTTTATTTTGGGGGGCTCCAAAATCACTGCAGATGGTGCCTGCAGTCATGAAATTAAAACGCTTACTCCTTGGAAGGAAAGTTTGACCAACCTAGATAGCATACTCAAAAGCAGAGACATTACTTTGCCAACAAAGGTCTGTCTAGTCAAGACTATGGTTTCTCCATTGGCCATGTATGGATGTGAGAGTTGGACTATGAAGAAAGCTGAGTGCCAAAGAATTGATGCTTTTGAACTGTGGTGTTGGAGAAGACTCTTGAGAGTCCCTTGGACTGCAAAGAGATCCAACCAGACCATTCTAAAGGAGATCAGTCCTGGGTGTTGTTTGGAAGGACTGATGCTAAAGCTGAAACTCCAGTACTTTGGCCACCTCATGCAAAGAGTTGACTCATTGGAAAAGACCCTGATGCTGGGAGGGATTAGGGGCAGGAAGAGAAGGGGACAACAGAGGATGAGATGGCTGGATGGCATTACCGACTCGATAGACATGAGTTTGAGTGAACTCCCGGAGTTGGTGATGGACAGGGAGGCCTGGGGTGCTGCCAGTTCATGGGGTCGCAAAGAGTCGGACACGACTGAGTTACTGAACTAAACTGAACTGAAAGATTAAAAAAAAAAAGGAGGTCATCCCTGAAGCCCGCTTGTTACTCTCTGTCACACTATCCTATTTTCTTTTCTTTTTTTTTTTTTTAAATTTCTTTCCTTTCATAAACAACTGGAACTGTTTTATTGTTTTGCACACATGTTGATTGTTTATCTGTCTCCACTCAACTGTAAACTCCATGAGAATAAGTCTTTATCTGCCAGGTCACCACTGTTTCTCTTATAAGATGCACCAAGCACATAGAATATGTTCAACAGCTTTTGTTGGTTGACTGATAACCAGAATGCACCGTAGTGTCTTCCTCATTCTAACATCTCCACTGAAAAACATTCATCCTCCCAAATCTATATCCACCATTTCTTTCACAATTCGGACTAAGCTCACTTGTGAAGATCATCTTGAGGAGTCCCTCCTGGTGATACCTGTTCAATGTCTCTTTTATAAAAATCTACAGAAGCTCTGATTCCATGCTCACCACTTTCCCATGTGTCACTTTTCAGATGCCTTGCCATTTTCAGATGTCTTATACACCCTATTTCTTAGGGGTGCTCTTTCTCTAAATATTCCAAGAAGATGAAACATACTAGGTAGTTTTAAAGGAAAATATAGATGTAGCTATCAAAACAGTTTATTTATAGCTTTGAATGCTCTAATTTGCAATGTTTTAGTTTTCTATATGACATCACAAATTCCCACCAATTTATTGGTTTAAAACAAAACATCTCTTATTAGGCTACCATGGTTCTCAAGGCCACTCTTTTAATTCTGTAATTGATTTTCCACAGACTTGACATTTTCACATGGTTGTCTGTTGTTTTCGGTTTTCTTTACTTAAGCTGTTGTTTCTTGATGTTCACTCATTTCTTCCTGATGACATTTTAATGTTTTTCTATTGGTAGTCATGAACTTTTATTTATTGAAGATGCCTTATGACTTTTTTGTCATAGTTCCTTATCCCAGTTATGGGAGTTGCCTTTATTTGCTTTATCCCTGTCCCTTAACCTCCATGAGAGCTTGGGACCTTGCCGTACAAGCCCAGGTGTCAAAGGGTCCACATCCTCCTCCCAGCCTCTGCTACACTCCTTACACTTGGGGAACAACCCCTCCTTCCTTGTCAGACTTGTCCAGTGATGTCTGATTTCCTGTGCTGCCTACTATAGTCTAAGGCTGCATCTTCTGTATATAGCAAGAGCCTGCTGTGTCTACTTGCAGACCTAGTTTCCTGGCAACTGAGACTTTAGTCTGCTTAGTTTCAGTTTCAGCTGTTCTCAGGTAACCTCTCAAGGCTGAATTGAACACGTCAAATATGTAAAACAAAGGGAGGGGACAGTGACCCTTAAACTATCCCCAGCCAAAAATCTATGGCCAGTCATTTGATGAGTTTGGTGGTCACAACTCATTACAGATGGCCTTGAAATATGTTTAGTACAATTGTTTAACAAATTTGATTGTTGTTAAATTATTGTTGTCTAACAAATTTGATTGTTGTTAAACAAATTAAATAATTGTTTAACAAATAAACACAATGTTATTCTTGTGTCTATTGAATTATTTTAAAT
The DNA here is from genome assembly GCF_055505025.1 of Bos grunniens. Lineage (NCBI taxonomy): Eukaryota > Metazoa > Chordata > Mammalia > Artiodactyla > Bovidae > Bos > Bos grunniens. The sequence goes on from NC_141180.1 coordinate 56,775,113, forward strand.
AGTTCTTTTTAATGCTCTCAATAGTGTTTCACTATGAGGGCTCTTTGTTTCTTTGAAGCTGGTATGTCTCAGTACTTTTTTTAATATAGACATTATCTAATAACTATAGAAAATGTAGGTTTTATGGAAATATCATAGGAAACTATGTAACTTCACTCTTATGAAGAGACTGTAAAGGGGGGAGTATATCTCAGAAGAGAGGGATGTACGATTCTCAGAGCAAACTCCACACTTAACAATTGTATTTACATAACTCCAGTGAAAGAAAGGAAGACCCCCACATGGGTGTATGGGGAGGAGGAATGCTCTACAATAGGTTTCCATTTTTAAAACATCATGTACCAAAGCTTAAAGTTACCAAGATCAAGACCAAAAGAGTGGTAGGAACTTCTAAATGTAGTTGCAGAATGGCTAGAGCCCATGGTGAAATTAGATTTCTAAGAAAGAAAGAAAAAAAAATAGGACTTCCAAGTCTGTGTCTAAAAAGGATGAAAAAACAGCATGCTTCAGTGAAAATCATGTGATATCAGCTGATAACAAAGAGAAATCATAATTATTCAACTCATTTTATTCACTTCTTCTTCAGAGAGAATGATTTTCAAAATTTTCAATAGCTAATGTAAAGTCGGAGTTCCAATACAGTATACTCTTCTACAATCTCTTCTTCCTTGGAGGTACTAAAAAGTAGTTACCTTAAATTAGTTCAGTTCTTGAGCTTAGAAATACTATATCCCAAAGTGCTAAAAAGCATTCAGATATGATATTAAATAGTTGCTAACTATATCATTGGGAATTTGTAAGGAATGGGAGAGTTACCAAAATCTAGAGACAAAAATTAGCCCAAATTTTAAAGATTTTTAAATGTTAGACTGGTAAAGATGATGATGTTCTCTAGGCAAGTTGATAATTTGTCTGATTTTGAAAAACATGATTCCACTGAAACAATATGGATTTTTAAAAGAACAAGTCATGTCAAACTCATAACATTTTTCCCTAAAAAGTTATTAACTTGATAGAATAATTCATTCATTTCATTCACAAATATTTATTGAGCCAGGTATTACATACCAAGAACTCTTCTAGGCAACCTAGCAGAACAAAACAGATTAATCCTTGTTTTAAAAAGCATGCTTTCTACTGGTGTGGCAGGCAAAAACTGAATCGATATGTCATATCTATTAATGATGATAAATGCTGTGGAGAAAAATAAAGCTGGGTAAGGGGTTAAACATAAAAGAAAGTGAAAGTTGCTCAGTCTTTATGACCCCATGGACTGTTGCCTGCCAGGCTCCTCTGTCCATGGAATTTTTCAGGCCAGAATACTGGAGTAGGTAGCCATTCCCTTCTCCAGGGGATTTTCCCAACATGAGAACTTCATTTTGATAAAAGCAAAATATTCAAACAGTGGCTCATAATATATATTAGGACAAGACGGTGAAATGTGAATTAATGATGTGATGCTCCTGGTTGAAGTTTTCAACCAACCTTGTCACACAGTTGTTGACACAGACAAAGAGGGATTGGTTGAAGAATACGCCTCAGACTATTTCTGGTCCAGTCCTGATCAACACTGCTATCTATGATTTGGATGGAGATATAGAAGGAGTTTTATCAATGTGCAGTGCAACAAAGCTAGGAAGAAAACTGAACAAAACCAACAGAAAACCGAAAAAAGGGCAAAATAATGATATAAGACCTCTGAGAACTCACTCCCTTATAAGCACAGCAAGAATATAGGCAAAAATGGTCAAAATGAAAATTTTCAGAACTCTAGAAATTAACCAAAACCTTGCAATAATTTGAGAAATATTTGAGAAAAATAGCTGAATCTTGTTAGCAACAGTGTGCTCTGTGGCACTTTACCTTGCCATATTCTGAACCCCTTCTCCCCATTTATGCAATAGCCATGAAAACCAATAACTTTGCAATCATACTACAATGAAAACCAGCAGCCTAGCAGCCATTTGACTAAGTTAAATAATTTTGGGCTCCCCAAAGTCCTATCTCCAGAGAAATGTCACTATTTGACCTCTCTGGCAGTTTACTGGAAACCTCCACTCACAGGTGGAGAAGGCGATGGCACCCCACTCCAGTACCCTTGCCTGGAAAATCCCATGGACAGAGGAGCCTGGTGGGCTGCAGTCCTTGGGGTTGCTAAGAGTTGGACACGACTGAGCGACTTCACATTCACTTGCACTTTCCTGCATTGGAGAAGGAAATGGCAACCCACTCCAGTGTTCTTGTCTGGAGAATCCCAGGGACGAGGGAGCCTGGTGAGCTGCGGTCTATGGGGTCGCACAGAGTCAGACACGACTGAAGCGACTTAGGAGCAGCAGCAGCCACTCACAGGACTGATCTTTTTTTCCTTAATATTTTCCCTTTTTAAAAAATTATATGTTTTAGGTGTAAAGCATTATAGTTCTTCATCTATATACAGTACAGAGTGATCACCACCGCAAGTCTAGTGAACATCTATCATCATAGAGCTGACTCCTTTTACCCCTTTTGTCAACCCCCTAACCCCCTTCCCTTCTGGTAACCATTAACCTACTTTCTGTGTCTATGAGTATGTTTTGGTTTTATTTCATTTGTTCATTGGCTTTGCGGGTTGTTTTTTGCTTTTAGATTCTACATATGAGTGAAATCATATGATATTTGTCTTTCTCCACTGGACTTATTTCACAGAGCATAATAATCTTAATGTCTATCTATGTAGTTCATAGGCAGTATTTCATTCATTTTTATGTTTGAGAAGTGAAGGGTGAAAGTCGCTCAGTCACGTCTGACTCTTTGCGACCCCATGGACTGTATGGTCCATGGAATTCTCCAGGCCAGAATATTGGAGTGGGTAGCCTTTCCCTTCTCTGGAGGATCTTCCCAACCCAGGGATCGAACCCAGGTCTCCCACATTGCGGGTGGATTCTTTACCAGCTGAGCCAAGAGGGTGGGTATTTAATCTTCTTTGAATGCCTTGTAGAATTTGCCACTGAAGCTATCTAGGCCTGGGTTTTTGTTTGTTGCTAGTTTTTTGATGTGCTCCAATCTCCTTATTCCTGGAAGAGGAAATGGCAATTCACTCCAGTATTCTTGCCTGGAAAATCCTATGGACAGAGGAGCCTGGCAGACTACAGGCCATAAGGTCACAGAGTTGGACACAAATGAGCACGAGCAATTGCCTCTTTAGTATCCAGATTTTTGGCTTTCTATCAAGATTTTCTATTTCTTCATGATTCAGTCTTGGAAGACTGTATGTTTCCAGAAATTTATCCATTTCTTCTAGGTTGTCCAATTTGTTGACATATACTTGTACTAGTCTCTTATGATTTTTTTGTATTTCTGTGGATTCAGTTGTAATTTTCTCTCTTTCACTTTTGATGTTAATTACTTGAGCTCTCTTTGTTTTTTCTCTTGTTAACCTAGCTATTTTTTTTTATCAGTTTTGTTTCTCTTTTCAAAAAACAACTCCGTTTCATTGATCTTTTCTATTTTTTTAACCTGTCATTGATTTTTTTTTTTTTCTTTTTACTTTGATCTTTATTATTTCCTTCCTTCTACTAACTTTGGACTCAGTTTTTTTTCTAGTTCTTTTAGGTGTAAAATTAGATTGCTTATTTGGGATTTTTCTTTCTTCTTGAGGTATGCCTGTTTGCTATGAACTTTCTTCTCAGAACCTCTTTTGCCATACATTTTGGTACGTCATGTTTCTGGTCTCACTTGCCTCTGATTTCTCCTTTGGTTTCTTTGAGGAACATTGTTTATTCAATAGCGTGTTGTTTAATCTCCATGTTTTTATAAGTTTTCCCTTTTTTTCCTTATGGTTGATTTCTAGTCATAACATCATGGTTGGAAAAGATGTTTGATGTAATTTCAGTCTTCTTAAATTTATTGAGACTTATTTTGTGACCTAAGTTGTGATCTATTCTGGAGAATGTTCCATGTGCTCTTGAAAAGAATGTGCATTCTGCCATTTTTTGGATAGAATGTTCTGCATATAAACCTAAGTTTATTTGGTTAATGTGATTGATCCACATCTTTATTATATATTTACCTTATCCAGTGAAATGTTTATTTATTTTTTATTATAAATTGGTGCTACTTCTTTTCAGGTTAAGGAAATCCCTTAATATCTCTTGTAGGGTTATTTTGATGTTGGTACACTCCTTTAGCTTTTGCATACCTGGGAAACTCTCAGTTTCTTTGTGGATTCTGAATAACAACCTTAATGTGTAGAGAATTATTGGTTGGACGCTTTCTCCTCACAGCACTTTGAATATGTCATGCCTCTGTCTTCTGGTATGTAAATTTTCTGCTGAAAAATCTGCTACAGCTCTATGGGGTCTTTCTTATATGTAACCACTTGTGTTTTCTTTTACTGCCTTCAGGTTTCTCTCTTTATCCTTAACTTTTGCCATTTCAATTATAATATGTCTTGGTGTATCTCTTGGATTCATCTTATTCAGAAAGCCAGAAATCAGTAGGATGCCATATTCATGGTGTAGAAACAAAAAAAAAAAGATTTTCAAGAAAGAACTCTGTGTCAAGCAAAAATATCATTTAAAATTAAGTAGAAACTAAGCTATTTCTAGATACATAAAACATGAGAGAATCATTGCTATCAAACATGCCCTACAAAAAGTACTAATGGAGATCCTTCAGAATAAAATGAAAGTTTTTTTCATGTATGTTAAAAATGCACATGAAGAAATAAAGAGCACTGGTAAAAGCAGCTACATGCTGCTACTGCTAAGTCGCTTCAGTCAGTCCAACTCTGAAGGACCTCTTAGATGGCAGCCCTCCAGGCTCCCCCGTCCCTGGGATTCTCCAGGCAAGAACACTGGAGTGGGTTGCCATTTCCTTTTCCAATTCAGGAAAGTGAAAGTGAAAGTGAAGTCGTTCAGTTGTGTCCGACTCTTTGCAACGCCATGGAGTGTAGCCTACCAGGCTCCTCCATTCATGGGATTTTCCGGGCAAGAGTACCGGAAAGGGGTGCCATTGCCTTCTCTGAAAAGCAACTACATAAATAAATATAAAAGACAGTATAAGTGTAATTTTGCTTTGTAACTTTTTCTTTTAACTTATTTAAAAGATACCTGCATAGACCAATAATTAGAAAGCTATGTTGCAGGTTTACAATGTATAAGGCTTAATTTGTGTGACAATGATACCACAAAAGAGAGCTATTTAAGATCAAAGTTTAGGTATATTATTGAAAGTTAAGTTTGTAATAATTCAAATTAGGTTACTAGATTGTTATAAATTAAGATGCTAATTGTAATCCTGAAGGTAACCAATAAGAAAATAACAACTATAAATATATGAAATATATGTATATACAAGAGAATTAAATGGTGTAGTATAAAATGTCTAACAAAATATAAGGAAAAAAAAAATAAGGCATCAGTGGAGGAATAGAGGAACAAAAAAACTTATGACATGTGTAAAACAAAAACAAAAGGGAGATGTAAATCTTGCCTTATCAGTAATTATATTAAATGGAAAAGGATTAAATACTCCAATAACATGGCAGAAATTGGAAGAACAGATTTTTAAAAACATCATTTACCCATGCTGTCTACAGAAGACACAGTCAAGATTCAAAGACACAAACAGGTTGAAGGTTTAAAAACTGAAAAAGATACACGTTGTTTGAACAGCACCAAAATGCTATGGAATGCCTATCAGCCAAAACAGATGTTAAGGCAAAAGTTATTACTAGAGCTAAAGAGAGACTTTTTACAGTGACAAAGTGTCAATCTATCAAGGCACAATTATAATCACATAGGCAGTTAACAATAGAGCCCCAAAATATGTGAAGCAAAAGCTGGCAGAATTGAAGGAAGAAATAAATAATTCAACAGTAATAGGTGGGGCTTCAATCCCACTTTCAACAATGGATGAAACTAGACAGAAGATCATTGAGAAAACTGAAGACTTGAATAACACTATAAATCAACTAGGTCTAACAGATGTCTATAAAACACTCAAGCCAACAACAGAAGAATATACATTCTCCTTAAGTGTGCATGGGGCATTCTCCAAGATAGATAATGATAAGCCATAAAACAAGTCTCAATACATTTAAAAGGATATAAGTCATAAAAAGTATGTTCTCAAACCACATGAAACTAGAAATCAATAACAGAAAGAAATTTGGGGGATTCACTAATGTGATAATTAATTAAACAATACATTCCTAAATAACCAATGGATTTTTTAAAAATAAATCACAAGGGAAAATAAAGAATATTTTGAGTTGAATGAAATGAAAATACAACATACCAAAATTTATGTGTGCATGCTCAGTCACTGAATTGTGTTTGATTCTTTGAGTCCCCATGGACTGTAGCCTGCTAGGCTCCTCTATCCAAGGGATTCTCCAGGCAAGAATCATGGAGTGAGTTGCTATTTTCTCTTCCATGGGATCTTTCTGAACCAGAGATCAAACCTGCATCTTTTGCATTGGTAGGCAGATTGTTTACCGTTGAGTCACCTGGGAAGCTCACCCAAATTTATAACATATAGCAAAAGTGGTGCTTAGAGGGAACTATACAGCTATAAATATCCATTCTTTTAAAAAAGTAAGATCTCAAGTCAAAAAACTTTAATGAAAAGGAAAAAGAAGAACAACTAAACCCAAAGCTAGCAGAAGGCAGGAAATAATAAAGATTAAAGCAGAAATAAATAAAATAAAGACTAGGAAAATAATAAAGAAAATCACTGAACTAAAAGCTGGCTCTTTGAAAAGATTAATAAAAATTGCCAAACTTTCAGGTAGACTGACCAAGAAAAAAAAGTCTCAAATTACTAAAATCAGGAATGAAAGAAGTGACATTATTACTTACCTTATAGAAATAAAAAATACAAAGGAATATTATGAACAATTATATACCAACAACTTAGATTAAATAACTAGCATCCTAGAATGACATAACTACCAAAACTCATTCAAGAAGAAACAAATTTTCAATAGATATATAACAAGTTAAGAGATTGAATTAGTAATAAAAAAAAAAATCTTCCCACAAAAAAAAGAAAACTTGTCAAAAAGGCTTAGATGGGTTAATTAATAAATTCTATCAAAAATTTAAAGAAGAATTAACATCAATACTTCACAAACTCTTCCAAGACATAAAAAAGAGGTAACACTTCTCAACTTGTTCTACGAGATCAAAATTACCTTAATATAACAAAATTGGACAAATACATCTCAAGAAAAGTACACAGCAATCTCCCTTATGAATACAGATGCAAAAATTCTCAACACCATACTGACAGACATAATCCAGCAACATATAAATAGAATCAAATGCTATGGCCAGGAGGAATCCAGGAATTCAAAGTTGGTGCAACATATGAAAATGAAACTTTATTAGTAAAGTTAAAGGGAAAAAGGATGTGATTATCTCAATAGGCAAAATAGCCTTGAAAAAGAGTAAATTTGGAAGGTTCACACTTCAAGTTAATTTTAAATCTTACTACAAAGCTATAGCAATCAAGACAATGAGGCACCAGCACAAAGACAGACATGCAGACCAATGGAATACAACTGAGAGTACAGAAATAAACCTTTACACAAGTCAATAGATTTTGACAACAGTACCAAGTCAATTTAATAGAGAAAGAATAGTCTTCAACAAAGGGTGTAGGACAACTGGATATCATTTGGAAAGAATGAAGCTAACACACACTATATACAAAAATTAACTCAAAATAGATCTAAATGTAGGATAAGACTACAAAATTCTTAGAAGAAAACATAGGGCTAAATCTTGATGATCTCGTGTTGGGCAATGGTTTCTTATGTGACACCAAAATATATTCAACAAAAGAAATAATTTAGACATTGTGCTTCAAAGGATAGCATCAATAAAGTAAAAGCAACCAATGGAATAGGAGAACATATTTGCAAACCATGTGTCAGATGAAGGGCTCAGTGGTAAAGAATCCACCTGCCAATGCACTAGACATGGATTGATCCCTGATCCAGGAAGACCCCACATGTCAAGGAGTAACTAATTCCATATGCCACAACTATTGAGCCTGTGCTCTAGAGCCTGGGAGCCAAACCACTGAGCCCACATGCCACGATTACTGAAGTGTGTGCACCCTAGAGCCCATGCTCCACAACAAGAGAAGCCTGAGAAATCTGTGCACCTCAACTAGAGAGCTGCACTCAACTAGAGTGCACTCGCTGAAACTAGAGAAAAGCCCACACAGCAACAAAGACCCAGAACAGCCAAAGGTAAATAAATAAATATTTTTAAAAGAATATATAAAGAACTCTTACAATCAACAATAAAAGACAAACAATCCAATTAAAATGAACAAAGGATTTGAACAGATGTTTCTCCTAAGATAAGCATATAGCCAATAAGCAGATGAAAAAATATTCAACATCATTAGTCATTTCAGAAATGCAAATCAAAACCACAGTTATCACTTGACATCTACTAGAATGACTAAAATTTAAAAAAAAAAACAATAACAAGGATTGTTGAGGATGTGGAGAAATTGCAACCTTCATATGTTGCTAATGGGTTATACAGTGGAAAGACCATTTTGGAAAACAATGTTCAGTTCAGTTCAGTTCAGTCACTCAGTCGTGTCCGACTCTTTGAGACCCCATGAACTGGCAGCACACCAGGCCTCCCTGTCCATCGCCAACTCCCGGGGTTCACTCCAAATGTTATTAACAGTTATATGACCTAGCAATTCCACTCTTAGGTATTTACTCAAGAATACTGAAAACATATGCCCACACAAAAAAGTTTACATAAGTGTTCACAGCACATAACTCATAATAGCTAAAAAGTGGAAACAGCACAAATGTCCATCAATTGATGAATGGATAGTCAAAATGTGGTATATCCATCAATGAAGTATCATTCAGTCATAAAAAGAAGGGAAGAAACCTGATTGTGGTAATGATTGCACAATTTTGTGAATGACAGGGCATTCATTTTAAAAACCACTTGCACAGGTACAGATTAGGGCAATCTACTGTAGCAGAAGTTTATATGAGGAAATTCTGTGAGCTAACTGCTTAACACCCTTGAAAACAAGATGTTTCCCCTCATTTTGTTGCATTTACACATGCTATTTTTCTCTCTGAAGCATTCTTCATCCCCAACCAATACTCTATGTTCTTGGCGAACTGCTGCTTGTCCTCCAGAACTCATCCTACAAGACAGGTCTTCCTGAAAGTCTTCCCTGACTTCAATTCCATTCAGTATTTGATGAATATTGGGAATTTTCCTCTGGAGTTCCAAAGCAGTTTGCATTTACCTTGGTCACAGCCCCTATACACTCACAACTTGCTCAGGATCCCTTCCGAGCAGGGACTGTCTTATTCATTCTGTATGCACCGTTCCTAGCACATGGACTGACAAATAGTAGTTTTTCAATAAATGATTTTCAATCACTTAATGAGCCAACAGTGCTACTGAAACAATAAATAAAGGCGTTAACAAAACAAACTGATTGCATTTACAATATTAAGTGAAGGTGTAGTTTTCTGAACTCACTGTGCATTGACCAACCCATCAGATAGATTCCTACAAAAAGAGAAAGACAACGGCGAATAATGGAGGGCTCAAGGAATAACATAGAAGGTAAAACATAGGATTCTATCTCACATAAGGAAAAGATAAATCATTGGCATGTTGAGTCCAATAGGAGAAGCAAGGACTATGCACAGGCATGATGCCTGTCTTATTTGGCCATATATTTGGAAAAGTATTGGTATAAAAGACAGTAGGTTGATTCTAGGTTCTGAGATTGGGGGAACTACGACAGGGAGTTGAGGCAGTCATTAATAGAACCAGAGAGAAACATTATCTCAAAGCAAATTTCAGTTCAATAAATCAAAAAAAGATTTTTTAAAATTCCAAACGAGCTTCTTTGCAACTTCCCTGTCAGGCACACATAAAATTAATGGTAATAATAGTTGTTAAATAGTATTTATTCTGGAAGGCTTCCCAGGGGGGCACAGTGGTAAAGAATTTGCCTGGCAATCCTGGAGACATGGGTTTGATCCCTGGATCAGAAAGATCCGCTGGAGGAGGAAATGGTAACCCACTCCAGTATTCTTGCCTGGGAAATCCCATGGACAGAGGAGCCTGGTGGGTGACCGTCCATAGGGCAGCAAAGAATCAGATGCAACTGACCACACACATTTATTTTGGTGCCAGGCTCTGCATCAAATCCTTTACTTGTATTATATCATTTAATTCTAATAATTTGAGTAAAATACAACAAAAATCATTCTTACTGCTACTTTCTTTAAATAGATATTCGACAATGTCCATTTTAATATATTCTATAGAAGAAATCCCCCCAGAGGACAATAGTTTCTTTTTTAAATGGTTGAATATGCATGCACATTAATATTTTTCTAGTTTATTATTTTTTATTTTTGTATTGATTAGCTTTTTTGTTATTGCTATTATTCCTGAATTGAATGCTTTGGTTATTTTTTAATCTTTCATTTTCTGAAAAATAAATGCAAGTTAAAACTACAAAATTTTCTCTGAGTATGCATGCTTGCTTTGTGAGACTTTGAACAGTAGCCCGCCAGGCTCCTCTGTCCATGGGATTCTCCAGGCAGGAATACTAGAGTGGGTTGCCATGCCCTCCTCCAGGGGAATCTTCCCAACCCAGGGATCAAACCTGCATCTCCTGCAGCTCCTGCATTGCAGGTGGATTCTTTACCCACTAAGCCATAGGTGCTTTGGTCATATCTCATTTGTTTTGATAATTGACCTTCTTATAGTTTATTTATAAGTAGTTTTGACTTACTTTCAAACTCAAGAACTTAGAAGGACATTTAAAATTTTTCAAATAGATTTCTATGCATGGATGTGACAATCATTTCTAATTATTTTTATCTTTAATGCATTGCACACAGAGAATGCAACTGGTATGATTTCATTCACTTTGGAATTTGTTTCTTCTATTTTCTCTGGGGCTCAGTATATGTTCTAATTGTTTTTAATATTCTTAAAAATAATATGTGTTCTCTATTGAATATCAAGTTTTACACAGATCTATTAACTATGTGTGTAATTTTAAATGGTACTATAGTATTACTTACTTTATATTTTTCATCTTATTTTTTGTCTATATCAGTTTCTTCTTGAATTTTTATTGGTTTTCTTTTGTATATTTTGATGTTGTTAGATGTTGATGCTAATGTCTTGTTTGCTTTTCAACACTTTTGGCTCTAAATGTCATTTTGTCTCATACTAATACTCTAATACTATCTTATTTAAATTTAATTTAAAATTTTTAAATAGTGTTATATATTCCAGCCTTGAAAAGAACAAAAAAGTATTTTCAGAGAAGTTGCCTTTTCACTCGAACTTTCCTCAGCTGCAGAATTTCCCTCCCCAGACACAAGTGTTATCAGTGTGTTAAATGTAAGTCAGTATTTGGGGAGGGTCTGGTTAGACATCTTGATTCAGCTTCCATCTGGATTCAGTCTCTGAATATTGTTCCAATGGGGGGAATGCAGCTAGAATATGTTCTCTTGCATCAGTCTAGAGTTGCAAACCCTAGAGAGGCCCCATGTGAGGCCCAAAGAGAATATATTGTGATCTTGTGGTTAGGGAAGCCCTTCCATATTGCTGGCCCTAGACTATTTTCTTCAATACTTGTTGGTCAGGTGGCAGAAAAGGGTGGTAGGTGCACAAGTGTTGCCATAGGTTTGAGCCTTGATTTACCTTGTCTTGAAGTTTTCAATTTTTTAGTTTTTCTGGCTACACTGGGTCTTTGTTGCTACGTGCAGACTTTCTCTAGTTGCAGCAGGCAGGGGATTCTCTCTAGTTTCAGTTCTCAAGCTTCTCATTGCGGTGTTTTCTCTTGTTGCAGAGCACAGCCTCTAGAGCACGTGGGCTTCTGTGGTTGTAGTGCACAGGCTTAGTTGCCCCGCAGCATGTGGGATCTTCCAGGACCAGGGATTGAACCTGTGTACCCTGCATTGGCAGGTGGATTCTTAACACTGGATCACCAGGGAAGACCCAATTTTTATATCTTGAAATACCCATGCGTGCAGGTCTTCTGACATTTTAAGACAGTATGATTCAATCAATTGATTGATCAATCAATCACCAGTGTTGGCTGATGCTTATTTGTCTTAATGTGGATAACCATTAGATACACAGCCAGTTCTTACCCTAGGGAGCTTAAAATTTAATTGGGGCTAAAAATACTTATGAAACAAGGAACAACACGAAGAACATAAAACTAAGTGTATGCCTCAGGGTGATCCTGTTGGTCTTAGTCCTCTTTGGACAGTTTATAGAATAGCCAGCTAACTAGAAAGCTAGACAGACATGTGCATGTGTGCTCAGTCACTCTCTTGTATCCAACTCTTTGTGATTCCATGGACAGCAGTCTGCCAGGCTCCTCTGTCCATAGGATTCTCCAGGCAAGAATATTGGAGTAGGTAGCCATTTCCTTCTCCAGGGAATCTTCCTGACCCAGGGATCAAACTGCCATCTCTTGTGTTTCCTACACTGCAGGCAGATTGTTTACCACTGCACCACCAGGAAAGTCCTCCAAACAGACATAGATATAGTTATATATATTCTTTATGTAACTTATAATTTATAGTGCTATAGAACTCATATATGTGCATATTTCTATATATATCTATTTCATAGAACTCTGATATATCTTTTTCTTCTTATATGAAATTCAAATTTTCTTTTTCTTGTATATATTTCAATATTTATTAATACTGGGGAAGTATAAATTATGTTAATGAAGAACATTCAAGAAATGGGATTAGCTCTTTAAATTTTAAATAGAACCACTATTTTTAAATGGAGCATTTATATCTTTAAATAGAGGATTATTTCCTGCTGGCCATTTCTTACACATAGTGTTTGAAAAACAGCCCCCCATATATAAATAGGTAATGGGACTCACACCCAAAGCACAATTTATGTTAACCGACCATGTACAGTTGCTGAATATTTTGTGCCACAGATGGAGAATTAACACTTCTCCCTTTCATTTAGCACTCTTTATCCCTCCCCCCTCACCCTGCCCCTGTCCTTTCTTAATCTTGTCCTGTCTTTTCTTTCTCTCTCCCACCCCACTATCCTTCTCCCGCCAGGTCTGATGAGTTCTTCCCAGCAAGCACTCTGCACAAACCCTCCTCTGTGGGCCTCTCTCCTGAGAAGTTAGGTGGCTGTGTCAGTGCCTCTGATGCCTATTTTTACACTCGTGTTTGTCCGGAGTCTGACGTGGTTTATCACAGTCTCTCCAAAGACCCATTGTTCAGCACTTCAAGAAGAATGTTGTTATATTGACTGCTAGTGCGTCAGCCCGGCTCTCTCTGGAGGAGCTCTTGGATGAAATTAGATAATTTCCATTAGAAGACCGTGCATTATTAGTCCCTGGTGCCAAACCGGAGAAGGAGCCAAGATGACTATTTCTGGCCAGGCTCACCTCAGGAAGGAACCTTCTCAGCTTTAATGGGATTTTGCTATTGTTGGTTGCCTTCTGTTTGACACCAGGCCAGCCCAGGGTTGGAAATTGTTTAGAAAGCTGCATGAAATATAATAGAACCCCAGCCATTTGCTGAGGCACATTCCTGCACAGTGTTTATTTTGAAGAAGGGAAAAAAATATATTGTCCTTGGCAGACAACAATAAAAAAAAAAAAAGCAGTAACTTGAATCTCTGACCATATGCTTCTTGTTGCCAGTTGTGTTTAAAAACTCCCTGCCGGTATCGGAGAATTTCACACTGAAGTGGTAAATCTCTTGTAATATTTATAAGCATCTTCATTACAGACCCAGGAAGATATTTAAAGTCATCAAGGCCTTCAAGGCTGAAGCTATTTGAAATGGGTGGGTGCTGAAGAGAAGATGGAAACTGAAAGAATATTCCAGAATATCCCAGTCTGGCCCCAGATGTGGACCCCCCCCAAAAAAAAAAATCCCTCCACCCTCCTATCTAGCCAAAACTTTTCACCCCCAACAGCTGTAGGAGCTGAGCCTTTCTGAACTGCTTGTGTTCTGAGCAGACTTAATCACTGAAGCATTAGAGGACAATAGGAATAAATGCCTCTTTAGTCTTGAGAACATTGTAAAAATCAACCTTTGATCACAATGGTAGGGAGTTTTGTTTGGCTTTATTTTTGTTTCCATTCTCAAAAAACTAGCTCACCATCACAGTTGAATTTGGAGAAACAGTTGTCTCTGTTTTGGCAGGACTATGCCATGAACTGTCTAATGATATTAAAGGTTGGACATTTTTAAATGAGATTAAAATCCCTAAACTGCTTTCTTACAAATTTACTCAGTGTCACACACTTAGCTTTCTTTAATGGTCCCATTCTTTTTGGGGTTGTGTGTGTGCGTGAAAATCGTAAACAGAATAAAACAAAAGAAAGGAAAAAAACCTAAGGTGGGGTTTCAATAGACAATTCTTGAAAAAGCAATTCAACTCCATTTATAAGAGTTCCTTGGTTGAGTTAAAATGCAGCTTCCCAAGACAGCTTAAAGATAAAATCTTCAAGTCTAGGAGCTGATTCCATCAAATGACATTTAGATGCCCTCAGACACGTTGCTTCCTTTCAAGTATTTGGCCTTAACCTTGACCTTTTCCTCTTTATTTAATAAATAATATGTCCAACAACATCTTGACCATCAACAACAATGGGAGAGAGGGGAAGCAGAGCTAATTAAAAAATACTCACCAAACCTGATCACCAAGTCAACTTCTGGCATAAATGTCACCCCTTTCCCATGAAATTTTTCATCAGAAATGCTGACCCATGGCCAAAACTGACTGAGGGGTGACAGATGGGCCCTTCACAAGGGAGAACTGGAGAGAAAATTTTCAAAGTACATGCAGTCAGTAAACAGACTCTGCTCTGGCCCTGCCTAGACAACGGGGTCCTGATTTCATCTGAGGGAGGCGGGTGAACCCATGGGCACCAGCAATGAGTTTCAAGCGGCGGGTAGAATTCTAAGACAACCCCCAAATTCCAGCCCCCGAGTGTGTATGTCCTATGCAATCCCCTCCCCTTGAGTAGGGACAGAACCTGTAAACGGGATGGGACGTCACTCTTTGACTAGTGTCCCTTATATAGAAAAGAAGAAGAGACTTTGCTGTTGTAACTGAGATCTCAAATCAGGTGAAAGTGAAAGTCACTCAGTCATGTCCGACTTTTTGTGACCCCATGGACTATAGAGTCCATGGAATTCTCCGGGCCAGAATACTGGAGTGAGTGGCCTTTCCCTTCTCCAGGGGATCTTCCCAACCCAGGGATCAAACTCAGGTCTCCCGCATTGCGGGCAGATTCTTTACCAGCTGAGCCACAAGGGAAGCCCAAGAATACTGGAGTGGGTAGCCTATCCCTTTTCCAGAGGATCTTCCCAACCCAGAAATTGAACCAGGGTCTCCTGCATTGCTGGCAGATTCTTTACCAACTGAGCTATGAGGGAAAGGGAGATTATCTTGAGCGGATCTGACTTACAAGGGGGATTGGGTCCTTCCCCAGGGGCATTCTCTTTCTGGCCTTGAAGCAGCAAACAGCTCTACTGTGAACTCCAGTGGTGAGGGGGCATTGTCCAGGCGCTGAGGAGCCCAACACCTGCACAGAATTGAATGCTCCCAATCCCAGGGACGGCGGAGCCTGGTGGGCTGCCGTCTACGGGGTTGCACAGAGTCGGACACGACTGAAGCAACTTAGCAGCAGCAGCAACAATCTGAATGAGACTGGAAGTGGATCTTCAGCTCCACAGGAGAATGCAGCAGGCTCATAGTCTGATTGCAGCCTTGTGAGAGCCTGAGCAGAGGACATAGCTAAGCAGTGTCCAAGCTCCTGACACATAGAAACTGTGAGATCAGAATGGTATTGGTTTAAGCCATTAAACTTGTACTAATTTTCTATGAAACCATAGATGACTAATACAAAAGCTCTACAGACAGCTTGACCAGTTTTGAAATGCTGGACACTCTACCTGAAGTCTGCTATTGCTACAGGCAGGTCATCTATATGTGTGTGCCTACAGTGGTCTGGAGGCTTTTCAGGATCCATGCCTGAGATCTCCCAGTACCTTCAGTTGGATATGACTGCCTTCCTGCAGTTCCAGAGGCTCTAAGGTACCATTCACTGGCCATTTGTTTTACTTAAGGCAACATCATGGACACTGGGGGAAATAACATATTTTGAGACCATACTAGGCTGGGTTTGAGTGCCTCTTTTGACATGTTTTAAGCCAGGTAACTCAGTCAAGTCATTTACACTTTTTGAGTCTCACATTTCTAAAATGCAGATGATAATATAACTTCCAGAGTTTTCATGAGAAGTAAACGAATTACCTGTATGAAACACCTGGCCCAGAGATTGGACTCTAGCATGTGCTAAATACGTTCATTTTCTTCAAGACTTAGCTTAAGATCTACCAGAAAGCTAGCTTTGATGTTGCCTCTGCTGCCTGCTAGTAAGTTACTTAACTGTACTCTGCTTCCACATTATCATGAATAAAATGAAAATAGCATTAGTACTTATTGGATACCATTATTGTAAGGATGTAAATAAAATAATCCATAAACAAATCACTTATCACCTGCATGGTACACAGTAATGTTAGTGTTTTTAATTATCATTCCCCTTCCACTTACCAAACTGGAATGCCTCACTTCCTTCTCCATGGTCTCATGAGCTTTGACTGGATTTCTAAGATAGCTCTTCTCATATTCTCAGATATGGGTATTGTAAGAAATTGTATGTATTTCTTTCTCTCCCAATTTACCTTTTGCTTTCAGGGGACAGGAGCCATGACTAATTCATCTCTGTAAGCCACTCAAAGCCTTGCCTCTTGCCTTCCAAATAGTAGATGGTCAAGAAGTATTGACTTGGGACTTCTCTGGTGGTCCAGAGGTTAAAACTTCGTCTTTCAATGCAGAGGTGTGGATTCAATCCTTGGTCGGGAAGCTAAGATCCCACATGTCTCATGGCCAGAAAACCAAACATAAAACAGAAGCAATACTGTAACAAATTCAATAAAGACTTTAAAAATGGTCCACAACAAAAAAATCTTTTAAAAAAGTACTGACTTGACCAAATTTTCAATTGACTTGGACAGAGCCAATACTAGATAAAAGCTAATTACAGAACCCAAGCAAAGTAGTGACCTTGTAGGCTCATTTGGTCCCTCCTGCTCGGGAGATCAAGTCAGCCAAGGTGAATGTGTCTCAAGCTTGGTGGAAAGATCCTCATGTATAGAGTTGGTATTATCGTTCATTAATTAATCCCTTGAACATTAATTTTCTCGGAATGTGTGTATCTAGTAGATGCTATATGCTCAAACACTCAGTTGCATCCGACTCTTTGTGACCCCCTGCAGAGGACCAGCCAGGCTCCTCTGTCCATGGGCATTCTCCAGGCAAGAATACTGGAGTGGGTTGCCATGCCCTCCTCCAGGGGATCTTTCCAACCCAGGGATCTAACACAGGTCTCCCACTTTGCAGGTGGATTCTTTACCATCTGAGCCACCAGGGAAGATAGAGCGGTACAAACCAAGAAGTAGATGACAGATTCCTTCTCTCAGAAAAGCTTCCTGATCTGTCAGCCAATACTATCCCCCTGGGCTTTGTAGGTGGCACTAGCGGTAAAGAACCTGCCAGCCAGTGCAGGAGTAAGAGATGGGGCTCAGTCCCTGGGGGTACAGTAAGTACTAATGCACCATCCCCCTTGACGGGGAGCTCTCTCTCGGCTCTCTCTAATATCCATCTCTCCTTGCTGAAATTCTGCCCACAGTCTCTGCTCTGAACTCAGGAGAGGGCCCGGAGGACAGCTGTTCCCCATCCTCAGCCACGTGACCCTCACATAGTTAAAGCCCATTACTGAGTCACCCCTCAGCTTTTGCCTCACTTAAGCTGTGCCTCTAAAGCAGGGATATTGATGACGACCTGACTGGTAGGGCGACTGTGAGAAATAACTCATTAAAATGGCTGCAGGGTGCAATGAAAAGGCCAGAGAACAGGGCCAAGCGGCTTCCCCCAGCACTCCATTCATTTTCAAGGGAAAACAATTCTAGATCAGAGCTATAAAAAGAACGCTGAAGATAAAGTGTACCTCTCTCCCCACCTCGCTATTTGTCTTCTATGAGGATCCGGGCACTTGCCAGGCCTCCTTTTCAGCCTTTATCACAGAACAGTTCTCATCTGTTCTTTTATTCATGCTGGGCCCTTTTCATTGTCTCCTGCTCAGAAATGTGTGATAAGGATCTAGCTGACTGGCATTAGGAAACTCAGCTGTTCAACAAAGGAACCTGTCATTGTGCCCCAGGCACTTCAAAGCTCTCACAATATCTTATTTTAATTATTTGTTGTTTTTTTTTTTAAAGTTTGAACAATGTGTTTTGCATCCTAGATTGTCTGTGGGAAAATATATTTCTTGTTAGTTGGAGCCAGAGCTGCTGACAACTGCGAAAATAACTACACAGTAATTCATGCTAAAGTTTGTGAAAATACTTGAAATTCTTTTTTAAAGAATTAGAAGTATGCTTCTATTGTGTACCATAGTACTGATTAGACCTCATTGTGGGCATCAGTAGAAGCTAAGGATCTGGATGGCGCAACTAGATTATCCAGACTCAATATTAGCACATTTTTGCTAATATTAATTCAATGTGACTGTGTAGTATTATTGTAGAGGTAAAGACAGTGGAAGGAGCTTTCATTCTCATAAGAGGGGCCTGATGTGTCTACCAGACACTACAGTAACAGGGGCCTGATGACTGGGATGGACAGTGAGTATAAAGTTCAAGTGAATTTTAGACTTGAATTCCCAGCTCAGGCCTCACATTTCCACGCTTAACACTACAAAGGGCTATTTAACAGATCAAGTTAATCAAAACAAAACTGATAATACACTATGGACACCAGGAATTAGGAGGGAATACTGCAAATGGCAAGGAAGTATAAATTGAGAGGAAATGATAAAGTGGCTTATTGTGATCCATTCATAGAAGCAGAAGCAATAGCGCAAACTCAGCAAAAATGGTTATTCTGGACTTTTCTTCATCTCCAACACCACTCGTGGCCTTCTCCAGTGGCAGATGATTAAGACTCACTCTTCTAGGCCAGGTCCTGAACTGCAGTCAACAAGAGAGGTTCCTATCTTATTCAGACTGCTCACCAAGCATCTAACAAGGTGCTTTCATACTCACTATGTTCTGCATTAATGAGTCAATACATAAAAACTTAAGTCTAAGAGGCATCTTGAAAGGCACTCAGCATTGCTTTGTTTTGTTTTGGACACCAGTGGCAGGTATTTGATCCTATTTTTCTGTCCATGGTGTACCATCATCATCAGTCCTTGCAAGTCTCCTCTCTTATTTTACGTCTACTTTATTATTATTTCTTTCCTCTGCTCCTTCAGCCTGAATCCCATTTTTCTCTCTACCATAAGCACCCACCCCAGAGTATCTAATTTATGTTCTTAGTTATATGCATATTTATAAATATCATGATATTATTGTGTGTGTTTAATTTACACATAGTATTAGCTGTGTTATCTCATTATATTTCTTACTCTAGTCATGCAACAGTATCTTTTAAAGATCTACACATGTTGTTTTATGTATATACATGTTTTTAATTTTGACTGCTGCATTATATACCATTATTTTTGTATATCATCTTACATTTATCCAAGGGAATGGATATATGATTGCCTTTAACCCCTGCAATTTTAATCACTCTTCAGTTCAGTTCAGTCCAGTCACTCAGTCGTGTTCGACTCTTTGCGACCCCATGAATCACAGCACGCCAGGCCTCCCTGTCCATCACCAACTCCTGGAGTTCACTCAGACTCACGTCCATCGAGTCAGTGATGCCATCCAGCCATCTCATCCTCTGTCGTCCCCTTCTCCTCCTGCCCCCAATTCTCTTAGTAATAATCAATCCTTTCCCCATTTATTTTGTTGATAACTTATAATTTTAATATAATTTGAAACAAAGAAAGGTGAAAAGAATAGTACACAGAACTCCCATCAGTATACCCAAATTTACCAACTAATTACATTTTGTCCCATTTGCTTTCTCATTATCAATTTACCTATATTTATAAGTGTATTTTTTTGATCATTTAAGAGTAAGTTAGAGATATGATCAAGTCCATCTATCACTAAATTTATCTACTAAAAAGTCAATGGTCAAAAAATAAATCAAAGAGAATATCATGAAATACCTTAAGACAAATGAAAACTGAAAACACAGCACTCCAAATCTATGGAAGACACCAAAAGCAGTTCTAAAAAGGAAGTTTGGTGATACAGGCCTACCTCAATAAAGAAAAACCTCAAATAAACAATCTTGCTGCTGCTGCTGAGTCACTTCAGTCGTGTCCGACTCTGTGCAACCCCATAGACGGCAGCCCACTAGGATGCCCCATCCCTGGGATTCTCCAGGCAAGATTTACCATCTAAAGGAGTTAAAAAAAAATGTTCAAAGTCAATAGAAGGAAAGAAATAATAAAGATCAGAGAGGAAATAAATAGAAATTTTTACAAAACTATAAAAGATCAGTGAAATTGAAAACTGGGTTTTGGCAAAGATAAACAAAATTGATAAATCTTTTGCCATTTTATTGTCATGAAGTGCCTCTCTTATCTCTGACACTATGTCTCGCTTTGAAGTTTATTTTGCCTAATTTTAGTATAGCCATTCAAACTTTCTCATACTTTCGTTTGCCTCATATGTCACTGTCCATTCTTTAACTTTCAATCCATCTATTTTCTTATACTTAAGGTACCTCTCTTGAAGATAACAGACACTTTTAGTCTTGCTTTTTTTATCCACTCCTACAAACTTTGCCTATTTAGTTGGTCTATTTACATTTAGTTTAATTATTGCTGTGTAGGATTGAGGTCTACCATTTGCTCTTTGCTTTCTGTTTCTCCTATTTGTTGTTGTTGTTTTTTTTAATTTTATTTAATTAGAGGCTAATTACTTTACAATATTGTGGTGTTTTTTGCCATACATCGACATGAATCAGCCACAGGTGTACATGTGTTCCCCCATCCTGAACCTCCCTCCCACCTACCTCCCCACTCCATCCCTCAGGGTTGTCCCAGAGCACCAGCTTTGAGTCCCCTGCTTCATGCTTTGAACTCGCACTGGTCATCTGTTTTACATATGGTAATATACATGTTTCAATGCTATTCTCTCAAGTCATCCCAGCCTCATCTTCTCCCACATAGTCCAAGAGTCTGATCTTTACATCTGTGTCTCTTTACATCTGTGTCAACTCTGCTGTCTTGCATATAGGGTCATCATTACCGTCTTTCTAAATTCCATACATATGTGTTAATATACTATATTGGTGTTTCTCTTTCTGACTTACTTCACTCTGTATAATAGGCTCCAGTTTCATCCACCTCATTAGAACTGACTCAAATGCTAAAGCTGAAACTCCAGTACTTTGGCCGCCTCATGCGAAGAGTTGACTCATTGGAAAAGACTCTGATGCTGGGAGGGATTGGGGGCAGGAGGAGAAGGGGATGACAGAGGATGAGATGGCTGGATGGCATCACTGACTCGATGGACGTGAGTCTGAGTGAACTCGGGAGTTGGTGAGGGACAGGGAGGCCTGGCGTGCTGCGATTCATGGGGTCACAAAGAGTCAGACACGACTGAGCGACTGATCTGATCTGATCTGAATAGTCCATTGTGTATATCTCCCATTTGTCTTTTATTTTTCTGTGCTCTACCTTCTTTTGGTTAATTGAATATTTTTTACTATTCCATTCTTCCACTGGCTTTACCTCCTTGCACTTTTTTTTTTTTTTTGCTTTTGTTTTTGTTTAGTAGTTGTTTTAGGAATTCTTAACTAGTTACTTAGAGCTAATATTGTATGAAGTGTTAAAAAAAATCCTTGCCAACCGTATAGTTCCATTCATCCACTCCCCTTCAACCTTTATGCTATTATTTCATACATATTACAAGTCTACACCTTATAACCCTTATATATATTTTAAATTAAGAAAGAAAAAGTAGTTTTAATCCAAGTGCTGAATTCTTTATTTTTACTGCTAGATTTTTCATACTAAGACCTAAGAGAGCTGATATGTAGTTCTAGCCCAAGTCCAAAGGCCCAAGGACCTGGAGAACCAATAGTCTAAGTTCCAGTCCAAAAGCTGGCAGGCTCAAGACCCCAAAAGAGCTAATGTTTCAGTTTCAGTATGGAAAAGGCTGATGTCCCAGTTGAGCAGTCAGGCAGAAGGAATTCCTTCTTAGCCTTTTTGTTCTATTCAGGTCTTTAATTGGACGAGGCTCACCCACATTAGGGTGGGTAATCTGCTACTCAGTCTACCAATTCAAACATTAATCTAATTCAGAGACATCATCACAGATACATTCAGGATAATGTTTGACCAAATTTTTGGGTTCTGCATGGCTTGTCAAGTTGACACAAAAAATTAGTCATCACATCCTGTTTGTCCTACAGTTTCTCTCTTAGCTTCTGACATCCATCAACTTCCTCTCACTTCTCCAAGATTTGGCTCTAAATGGAAGCTGGCACCCTTTGCTAGTTGATCATCTTTTGTGGAAAAGAAAGCTTCCAAAGTATTATTTAAAAATAGTCAACTTATTTAGGAAACTCCAAATTTTAGGATTGTTCCAAGACATTTCTTTAAAAAGCATGGAAATCTCCTTAGCAGCTTTTTTTTTTTTTAACATTTCTCTGGTTTTGCTTCTTTACATTATTTTAGTCTATATGTGTGCTTAATCATGTCCAACTTAAAGAAATTTAAGAGGAAAACATGGGCTTGCTATCTACCAAGTTTTGTTTGATTATTTGCAATTTTATTTATGTTTTGTTTTTAATAAACAAGTGCTAATGGTTGAAATTCAATATATTAGCCATATAAGATATATGACAAGTTATGGGCCAAAAGAAGTCAACTATAGGAAGAGGAAGTTCTGAATAAGACAGTTAATGAGACTCACTGCATGATAAATATAGTACATTAAGCGATCTTTGAATCCCAGAGGAAAATTATATTATAGACTGAATGTTCTTGATGGTGCCTGATTTCCCCTTCCCCCGAGGAAGCATTCTTCAGCTCTTTTTCCTAATGGTTATCTCCAAAGCCCCAGTTAGAGAATGCTGCAGGGTCAGTGGAGAGGCGCAGAGTTTAAGCCTTCAAGTACTGAAATCGAGATAAATATGCCAAGCATCCAAGTGCTGTTAAAACCTCCAGAAAGGCTCTGGAGTGGTCTGTTTATTTCTCAGTATTTTTGAGTCAGTCCCTTGGTTCTCAAGGAAGAGGGAAGGACGTGAGAATTCCAGTGCACTATTATTCATTCTTCTGTCCTGTGGGGAGCAAGGCTCTGATCACTCTTGGAGAGGGAGGCAGACATAGGCTGGCTTACAGATTTCTTTCTTTCTTTTTTTACTGCCAGGTTAGGTGATCTCAGAAGAGGCAACTGGTTGCCAGGAATCACAGATTTTGTAAAAGCCAAAAGTCACACTGGAAATACTCTGATCACCTCTCAATTTACAGGAGAAAGAAACAGGCCCAGATGCAGTCAGTAGGTTGCTCCAGATCTTACAGTGGGAAAGGTGGACAAGAAGCCAAATGATCTGACTCCTGAATCAATGATTTTCCCATGACACTGAGACTTCACATGAATACCGATTTTTTAAATCTGCTTTCTTTAATGGTCTCATCTCTTCAATGGAGTATGGTACTCACCTTGACATTTTTTGAATGAATGAATGACTTTAACTCTCAGAGATAATACTTTCATTCGTATTGATTTCTATGGTTTTGCTTCTTTACATTATTTTAGCCTATGTGTGTGCTTAGTCGTGTCCAACTCCTTGCAACCCTATGGACTATAGCCTGCCAGGCTCCTCTGTCCGTGGTATTGTCCAGGCAAGAATACTGGAGTGGGTTGCCATTTCCTTTTCCAGAGGATCTTCCCAACCCAGGGATCAAATCCACAACTCTTGCATCTCCTGAATTGGCAGGCAAGTTTTTGGCCACTAATGCCACCTGGGAATGGAGAAGGCAATGGCACCCCACTCCAGTACTCTTGCCTGGAAAATCCCATGGACAGAGGAGCCTGGTAGGCTGCAGTCCATGGGGTCACTAAGAGTCAGAAACGACTGAGCGACTTCACTTTGACTTTTCACTTTCATGCACTGGAGAAGGAAATGGCAATCCACTCCAGTGTTCTTGCCTGGAGAATCCCAGGGACGGGGGAGCCTGGTGGGCTGCTGTCTCTGGGGTGGCACAGAGTCGGACATGACTGAAGTGACTTAGCAGCAGCAGCAGCAGCCACCTGGGAAGCCCTTATTATGGCCTATTTTAGGACAATTAGCATTTGCTTTTTTTCTTGACAAAAGAGTTTAAAAATCTGGGGTTGAAGGTAGGAATAGAAGCTGGACACAGGGAGACCCTTCTTTGCTTTCACTGCCCTGAATGACCCATGAGTGGGTGAGTGGGCTGCTTACTCACTTGTCAGTCCTTAAGCTTTTCCAAAACCACTACAATGTGTTAGGTCCTGGGTCAGGTTAGAAGCTGGGGGTACAGAACTGAAGTATATGGTTCAGGTAGCAGGTAAGTTGGATGTCACAGAGCTAGGAAGACACAGCCCAGCAAAATGTGAGTTTCCAGCCAGTGTGTTCAGTGCACAGGTGCTATGGGAGCAGAGGAGAGGTTGATCCAGCTGGACACAGGTCACGTCACACTGACATTCCTTATGTAGGGATATATTGCATCTTGGTTATCTGCTTTCCCTAACTCCCTGTGTAGTACCAGCTCAGGAGAGATGAAGAGAATTATCAAATGAATGAATGCATAAAGTATTTCAGGTTTTGTAAATGTAGAAGGTGCAAAGAATCCACTACTTTGCCTACACACACAGGTAGCAAAGCAGCCACAGGTAAATCTGACCCAGACTTTTGTTTTGGCCCATGTCGTGATTTTTAGAAACTTGAACCACACTGTGTTTTAAAATATTGACATCTGACTTCTTTTCAAAAATCAGCAGAATATCTGACAACACTGTGCACTTATTCCAGAATGACTGGCTGGTTGGCGCTGGTAGAACCTATATTTTCCTACTGAGCATAAGCCTTGAGGTGGCCGTGTCCCCATTGGTCATTCTGTGTGGGCCTGTGCACCTCACCCGGACATCTACTCTCGCATTCTGGGTCTGGACATCCACAGGAGTGGAGATCAGTGTGGGGAACAGCAGGTGTACCCGAGGGAACCGGGGAAGGATTTCTGGAGTTCCAGGGACTCTCGGAAGTGCAGCATGTGAAGCTGGGGAGAGAGGGCTGGCCTGACGGGAGGCGATCCTTCCTGATACTCAAGGTGGGCGCTCCACCAAGGGGATGGCTGAAGACAAGGAGACCATGCCTCCAGTTTTCCTCCTGAAAAAGCAGATATTTTCTTTTGAGAAATTAAAAAATACATTTAGTAAGTCTTCTAAAAAGCAATAATCAGCTCACTACACGTTAGCATGAATACCATATTTTTAAAAACGATTATATCTCCCCTCCAAAATTTTAGTGCTAAGTGGCATTATCTTATATTTCTGCAAATATCTTTATGTTTTGCTTAACAGAAGACAGCTGGTGTTCATTTTTATATTCAGTCTACAGTGGTATACTGTTTTCATTGAAGTATATGAAGAAAATAAACACACAGAGATGAAATCAGAAAAGAGGAAAGTATTTTAATAGTCTTTTCATATAACTGTGGCTGTCCTTCTGTAAATGGAATATATGGCATCATGTCCTTTCCCAGGGAAGAATATGTTCATATGTAGGTTCCTTTTGCTGGGAAAGTGTCTCCCCACATCTAATCCTAACCACCACCACATCCTGCATTGCATGAGGCGGTTATCCTCCAGGGCTAGGCTGAAATGGTCTCTTGGGACCCTGAACTTCCCCTTGGTAATGTTCGTCACACTTGCAATTAGTTATTTGTGTCATTAGCTGCTTCGTGCCAGGCTTTCCCACTGTAGGGGAAGCTCCATTACTGACTGCAGCGCTGTGTCTGTTTTGTTGATGACTGTGTGGAGCCCATAGTAGGTGCTCAATAAGCATTTTATGAACGTCTTTAAGATGTCTTCCATGGGACTTCCCTGGTGGTCCCGTGGTTAAGACTTCACCTTCCAATGTAGGGATGAGGGTTCGATACCTGGTCAGGGAGCTAAGGTTCCACATGCCTCATGGCCAATAAACCAGGACATTTTTTAAAAAAAAGCAATATTGTAAAAAATTCAATAAAGACTTTAAAATGGTCCACATCAGTAAATTGACACAACCACTATTGAGAACAGTAAAAAACTAGGACTAAAACTACCACATGGGCCAGCAGTCCCGCTACTGGGCGTATACCCTGAGGGAACCGTAATACAAAAAGACACATGTACCTCAATGGTTATTGCAGCACTATTTACAGTAGTCAGAACATAGACGAAACCTAGATGTCCTTCGACAGATGACTGAATAAAGAAATTCTGGTACATATATACAATGAAATATTAATCGCCCATAAAAGGAATGAATTTGAGTCAGTTCTAGAGGACGGAGGAGCCTGGTAGGCTGCCGTCTACAGGGTCGCACAGAGTCAGACACGATTGAAGTGACTTAGCAGCAGCAGCAGCAGCTAGTGAAGTGGATGAACCAAGAGCCTGTTGTTACAGAGTGAAGTAAGTCAGAAAGAGAAAAGCAAATATCATATATTTACACATATATATGGAATCTAGAAAAACTGTATTGATGAACCTATTTGCAGGGTAAGAATAGAGACACAAACATAGAGAACAGCCTTGTGGAGAGGGTGGGATGAATTGAGAGAGTAGCCTTGAAGCATATACATTATCATATGTAAAATAGATAGCTAGTGGGAAGTTACTGTATAACACAGGAAGCTCAACCCAGTGGTCTGTGACAACCTAGAAGGGTGGGATGGGGTGGGAGGTGGGAGGGAGGTTCAAGAGGGAGAGGACATATGTAGACTTATGACTGATTCATGCTGTTGTATGGCCAAAACAACACTGTAAAGCAATTATCCTCCAATTAAAAAAATATTTAATGGTCCAAATTAAAAAAAAAAAACTCTCTCTGGCCTCTAACGCCTCATCATCTTTAGGGAGCCTATTCAGCGGGCAGCTAAGCAGGAGAAAGGCTTTCAATAAGCTGCTCCTAGCCTGCCCTCTCTCTAGATAACTACCCTGGCACTTCACATTTTCACACTGCTTAGAGAGACAGGCCTCACAGACGGGGAGCTCGTTGGACCGGGCCTAAACAAGCAATGCAGAAAGAACGTCTATGTATAGCTGAGTCATTTTGCTGTGCAGCAGAAACTAACACAACATTGTAAAGCAACCATACTCCAATAAAAATTAATTTAAAAAAAGAAAGAAAGAACTTATAAAGGCATTGACTGCTGTGCAAGAGGTGAGTTGAGGGTGGGAATCTGCTCCCTGGTGCAGACATGTGTCTGAGCAGGAGAGAAAGGCCCCAGGGGTGGACTAAGAACAAAGTGATTTCAGATGTGACCCCAAAATGCCATCCCAAGGTTTTCTATTGAGGTGCTTCTCTCATTTATTTATTTATTGGCCGTGGCCCCACAGGATTTAGTTCCAAGACCAGCGACTGAACCCACGGCCACTGCAGTGGAAGCATAGACTCTTAACCACTGGATGGGCAGGAAAGTCTCAAGCAGCTTTTCTCTTAAGTAACAAGCATTGAGGGTTAGCTAATTTTTATTAGGATCTTGATTTTCCTTAAAGATTCTCTAACATAAAAGTAAAACATTTGCAAACTGGAGTTCTGTGCATTCTCTGTAACAATTTTCTGCCCACACACCCTAGCAGACCACTCTGATAACCCCTGCCATAAAGTTCCCAGGGAGGCGCTGTGCAGTTCACAAAGTACTTTTACATACCTGCTATCAGATAGTCGTGTATACATGAGGCCTCAGTAGTATCATATGATGGATGGTGCGTTAGCATACTCATTCCTGTTTTATGGCTGTTTCAGTGAAGACCCACAAAGGTTAGGAAGCCTGGCCCCCAGTCACTCAATCAGCACAGCCAGCGCTGAGGTCTGAATAGGCAGTTTTCCTGGTCACCTTCCAGTTCCCTCTCGCCTATCTTATGGGGCTGAAGTTTTTCCAAGGGAACCAGATGACTTCCAGCAGGCTGGCGGACCTGAACTTTAGCACTTCAATGTAGGGCCACATCTGATCATTTCTGGTTATGATCCAAAGAAACAAAAACCTCTCCGAGGGTCAACAACATTGTCATGAACCTCCCCTGAACCAGTTCCCTGACAGGGACACGGCATTTGGTGCCCCTGGTGATCCAGCTGGACACATCTCCTTGGGCACTTTGCACTTGTAGAGGTGGGGGTGGGGGTGGGGGTGGGGGGTGGGAGCATGTAGGAATCCTGCCACAGGCTGGTTTGGGGGGGCAAGGTCACTGCGAGAAACTAACTGGCTATGGGGGAAGGAGGCAGGAGCCAGGCCCCGTTTACAAAATCAGCCTTCAGGCTGTTGTCTGCAGCAGAGGAGATCTCAGGGGCGACCTCTTCCAGGCACAAAACAAAAGGGTGGAGGGGAGGAAGCAAGTGAGCTTGCTAATCTCAGTTGTTTATTTTTCCTCCCTCATTTCCTCCTGTGTTCCTCCAACCCAAATCCCCCAGCCTCTGGTTTCCCGCCCCTATCTGGTTAATAACCTCCCAGGGCAGCCTCCTCAGCAGCCCTCCTTGGCTCCCCCCTGTAATCTCTTCTCCAGGCTTTGCTGAGGCTGTATTTACCACCACACAGGATTTCCGTAGGTGATAACCGCAGGGCCTGGTGGCTCCGGGGCAGTCCCCCCTCCCCTCACGGGGGTCTATTTACGGCAGGGGAAGAATTCCAATCTCTCCCAAGAATATGATTGTCCTGAGGGGGTCTCACCTACACCAGTGGCTGATCCCGCCTCTTGGTAAGAGTCACTCATGCTCACACCCCTCCCTCCCTGACCTCCAAGTGTGTGGGGGCCCAAATGCAGAGACAGGAGAGAATGTTCAAAGGTGAATTGTCTGAGGCGAGTCGCTCACTCACAAAGATCACAGGCACAGGGTCTTGGGGCGGGACCTCCGAAAGTCTCCACCTCTTCCTCCTGGACTGGCCTTGTCAATCCAGGTCCCGCCGGAAGTGGGTATGCACCAGCCACCCCGCGTTCACTCATTTCAGGGCTGGTCGCTCAACACTCAGAGAAGTATCCACCTCCCAGGGTGGTTTGTTTTTAAACTTGGTATTGATGAGGAATGCACATGGGGTCACCAATTCAATGGTTTCACCATATGGACTTACTGAGGGAAGGAGCACCCAGATCAGAATATTGGCCGCACTCACAAGCCCTTCGCGATACCCCAACCTAGGCACTGCCACCTCCTTTCACTTCCAGCCCCCAGGACCACTGTCCTGACTCCTGACACCACAGATCCATTTTGCCTCCTGAGGTGTACACTGAAGAAGCTGGATTCCAGAGTTGCAGAGATAAGACTTTCGTTTTTCTCAGTCAACAGTATCTGGGAGGCAGGAGGCTTGTGGAGCCTGATCTGAGTGTTCTATTTTATTTTCAACTGTCAAGATCGCTAATTCCTTAACACCACATAACTGTGAGGAATTTTAGGGAAGGAGTTATCTTTAGTAAGAAACCCTGCAATGGGCAGCATGCCAAGTGTGGAGGAAAAGTGGAATGAGACAAGTTAGACGAAGGCGTTGCAAAGAGATAGGGACTGCGTGAAGCCGAGGCCTCCAGGGGCTTCAGGAAACGTGTTAACATTTTCACCAAAGGGAGAGAGAAAAGAATTCTAAACTCTCTCAACCACCTTCAGTCCATACTTGCCTCTTTCCACATTTTTCTCTATTTCTTGTTGTTGTTGTTCAGTCACTAAGTCATTTCTGACTCTTTGCAATCCCATTGACTGTAGCCCACCAGGCTCCCCTGTCTGTGGGATTTCCCGGGCAAGATAACCAGAGTGGGTTGCCAATTCCTGGGGACCTTCCCAACCCAGGGATCGAACCCATGTCTCTGGCATTGGCAAGTGGATTCTTTACCACTGACTCACCAGGGAAGCCCTCTGTATTTCTAGAGACACTATTTTAAGCAAAGCCATACCCCCTACCTCTTTACTTTAAACATGTGAAAACAGAAAGATAATATAAGCCACATATGTAATTGTGTGTGTGTGTGTGTGATAAAATACACATGACATAAAATTTACCATTAGTGATATTTAGTACATTCACAATATTGTGCAGCCATCACCACTACCTGGATCTAGAACCTTTATATCATCCTAAAAGGACACCTCACACTCATTAAGCTATCACTCTCCTTTCTCAAAACCATGTTCAGATGTTACCAAATAGGTGGCAATGTCTTAACTATATGTGTGTTGTCCAGGCCCTCCCCTACTCTTGTCAAAAAGAATGCTAATCTTCTTTCTTCATACAAGATCCACATAATATCATTTTAAATTTTCTGGTAGTCATGCCAAAAAGGTAAAAAAAAAAAGTGAAAATAATTTTACTAATTTATTAATAGCCAATCCATTTTTATGGCTGAGTATTTCATTGTATATATCTTCTTAATTCGTTCATCTGTTGATGGACATTTAGGTTGCTTCTGTTTACAGAAACATGGATGAACCTAGAGATGATCATGCTAAGTCAGAAAGAGAAAGACTAATATCATCTGATATCACTTATATGTGGAATCTAAAATATGACACAGAAGAATGTATCTATGAAACACAAACAGACTCACAGACATAGAGAACAGACTTGTGGTTGCCAAAGGGAGAGGGTAGGGAAGGATGGCTTGTGAGTTTGGAATTAGCAGATGCAAACTATTATATACAGGTGGATAAACAATAGGTCCTACTGTATAGAATAGGAAACACCACTCAATATCCTGTAATAATCATAATAAACCATTTAGCATATGAAAAAGATTATATATGTATACATATACATGTATAACTGAATCACTTTGCTATACAGCAGAAATTAACGCATACAGCTATACTTCAATAAAATAAATTTTAAAAAATAATTAATTTAATCCAATATTTCCAAACTGTTGTCATTTCAATGCATCATCATTATAAAAATGATTGCTGATCTATCTTGCACTCTTTTATTTGCACTAGGTATTTGAAATTGGGTGTGTATCTCTCATATATTGTACATCTCTGGGGGGACCAGCCATATTTCAGGAACCCCACATGGCTAATGGCTACCATGTTGGACAATGTGGCTCTACACAATTTGTAGAATGCTACCAAAATCCCAAATCATCTTTCTTAAAGGTGATTGTTAAATACTCAAACTTTTTTAAGGCTACAATTATGTTTTGAATATCAATTTACTTTCTCCCATTATGAAAAATAATACACCTGGAAACTAAGGAAATAAAAATTACCACTAAGCGCCAACACAAGAAAAACTATAATTGCTCTTTGGCACTCTGTACGTCATGATTTCTTTGTAGTTTTTTTCTCATTGTTTTGTGCACCACACAGCAGCATTACCACCACTTTGAGGCAGAAGCTCAAGGCCAACATAACCACTTACCAGAGGCAATTGTGCCACTCTCTCCAGGGTCATGAGGAGGTTGGTGAACTAGCTTGTGTCTAAGAGTCTCTCCAACCCAGACATGCCAGGGTAGTAGGATGCCATTCATCCCTGCCATTTAACAGACACACACGGACACACACACACACACACACACACGTCCCAGGCCTTTCCTTCTACCCCATAGAACAGCCTGCAAAGGAGCAAGAACATCATCAGTCAGCCTTGCTAACTTGCTGGGAAAACACAAGGATCTCAACAGAAGCACTTTTATTTAGCATTCATACTCAGAAAGAAGAAAACCTAGCAGAAACCAGACTCGGTATGCAAGAATGTAAAAACATTTTTTTTTTTTTTTTTTTGAGATTCCCAGAAGCTTCATGCCACAATGCCCCAAGCTGGGAAAAAACGTGCCATTTCATATGTTTATAACAACATCTGATTTAATATTATACAATTTTGCTTAGTCAAAACCAGAACAAATACCTTCAGATTTATTACATCCTTCTATTCAGTAACTTAAGTTATCATAGTTAATAATCCAACCATTTCAGAGCCCAAGAAAAAAAGCTTTCTAATTCTTTGGGATGAAAGATTCTGGAGATGCAGGTTTTTTTCATGGAGGATTTTAGGTTTTCAAGCTCTCAATGAAGCTTGAAATTCATCTTTTCCAGTTCACATGAAAAGAGTTTCCTCTGAAGCTTGGCTGGAAGGTAGAAAGAGAGGAAAACCAGTTGACAGACAGAATCTCTGTGGGCTTTTAGAGAATGTGGCAATTTCTCACCAGCATCTCTAACTCTTACCTTGTCTGGAAAAATAAAATAAACACAAAGAAACAAACACACAAAAAAACCCATACCAATGGCCCCATGTTCTTTACATTGGTAATGCTGTATTTTGGACTTCCTTCTTACTTCTTGATTCATTAAAAGGCACCAATTGATTTTTGCTTCGATTTGTTTTGTTCACACAGCTTGTAGGATCTTAGTTCCCTGACCAGGGATCAAACCTAGGCCAACTGTAGTGGAAATGCAGAGTCTTAACCACTGGACCACCAGGGAAGTCCCATCAATTGATTTTAAAAAAGAAGCAAATGCCACTCTCTCAAAACATCCTACCCTCGCCTTCACCCACGGTGTCTGAAAGTCCATTCTCTATGTCTGCTTCTCCATTCCTTCTCTGCAAATAGGTTCATCAGTACTATTTTTCTAGATTCCATGTATGTATTAATATATGTATTAATACACAATATTTGGGCTTTCCTGATGGCTCAGACAGTAAAGAATCTCCCTGCAATGCAGGAGACCTGGGTTCGATTCCTGGGACAGGATAATCCTTGGGAAAAGGGAATGGCTACCTGCTCCAGTACTCCTGCCTGGAGAATTCAATGGACAGAGGAGCCTGGCAGGCTATAGTCCATGGGGTCGCTAGGAGCTGGACATGACTGAGCGACTATCACTTTCACTGATACTTTATTCTGACTGTAAGGCCCACACAACAATTACCTTCCAAGTAAAAATAAATTTAAAATAAACAAAATAAAAAGAAGCAAATATGCTTACAAAGCACTCTTTCTCATTATTTCCTCATGCATACATTATCACACAGGCATTTGTTACACAATTTGTGCACAATTGCTCAGCCCCAAGCATTGCCCCTTCCTGCCCAATTGAACTGAATTGAGCTGAATGATGCAGGAGTTGACTCAGTTGCCTGAAGGTCCATCCAAGTTTTGCCTTCAGAGCTCTGCTGTCATTCAGGACACAGGTGGTCTCCCACTGCCTCCAGATGTGGGCGCTAGGGTCCTCAGAGAGCTGGGAGACGCGTGTTTGGATCAGAATGAACCGATCACCCAATGTGGACATATCCGTGTTTTACCACAATGTATGCTAGTGAGTTCCATTTCTCAAAGAAAGCTAACATTTCTTTACACACCATTAGAGAGAATGACAACATTAGAGTGGGGAGAGAGAGGACTCAGTAATGAGGTAAGAGTTTAGAACAGTTTGAGGCCTTCCTAAAAAGGAGGATTCCTAGGTCCCACTGCAGACCCACCACATGGGAATATCAGAGTATCAGATACAGGAATAGCCACTTTGAACAAAATCATTAGGTGATTCACAAACCCACTACAATCTCCACACAACAGTCTTAAATTTCCCTTCATTAAGTCACAAGTGAATGTTTCAAATGTAGGATTAAACCAGATTCCACTTGAAGATACTTTGAATTCTTGCCAACAGATTTTTTAAATTTTTATTGGAGTATAGTTGATTTACAATGTTGTGTTAGTTTCAGGGATATAGTGAAGTGAATCAGTTATACACATACACTGCCAACAGATTTTTAGCAGCAAGTTGCCAAAGTCAAAAGCCTTGAGTTCTGTTCTAACCCACCACCTATAACATGTTACTTAACTTTTTCAAACCTCCTTGACATGAGTTATGCAACTAAGGGCAAGTGTGATTATAATACTGAAATAGCTTACGGAAGGCTTTCCCATCCATCCACCTCACTGGATCATCAGGAGGATCAAGTGGCATGCAGTGGATGAACTTGTTCTGCAGACTTCATGGCACCTGGCAAAGGCGGAGCACAATTAGTGTGTGGACACAGTTTTAGATCAAACATCTGATTTTTTTGAGGTCACATAAATCAGTCAGTCCTAAAGGAAATCAACCCTGAATATTCATTGAAAGGACTGATGCTGAAGCTGAAGTTCCAGTACTTTGGCCACCTGATGTGAAGAGCTGACTCATTGGAAAAGACCCTGATGCTGGAAAACATTGAGGGCAGGGGAAGAAGGGGGTGACAGATATTGAGATGGTTGGATGGCATCATCCACTCAATGGACATGAGTTTGAGCAAACTCCAGGAGATAGTGAGGGACAGGGAAGCCTGGCATGCTGTAGCCTATGGGGTTGAAAAGAGTTGTACATGAATGAGAGACTGAACCACAGATATCTGTTTTATTACTGAACAAAAAACAAAGCTAGCCTGGAGAATGTGCTTGAGGGATATAATATAGAAGTAATTAGACAACAATTTCTAATATAGACTCTCAGTAGAAAATTTATTCACCAAGCCTCAGGAAGCACTGGACAGCTACAGGCCTCTCCCATCTAGGGCAAGGTTTTTCTGCCAAGTTTACCACTTGGACCAAGGAGACTTCCCAGCAGTTTGAAGGTGGGCTGAGCCCAGGAAGAAAGAGGAAGGAGGAGGAGCAGAGTTCAGTTGCTACTCCCGAGTTTACCAGTCATTTTTCTCCTAAGAAGAAGGATGAGAGGAAATGGGAGGGGCCAAGACTAATTAATGCCTCTTCATTGGATGCATAAGAAATAAATATGAATACTCAAGCAGCCTGAGAGAAATTACTTTATCTGTCCCCAGATTCCTACCTGCCAATGCAGGAGATCCTGGTTTGATCCCTGGGTCAGGAAGATCCCCTGGAGGAGGAAACGGCAACCTACTCCAGGGTTCTTGCCTGGGAAATCCCATGGACAGAGGAGCCTGGTGGGCTACAATCCATGGGGTCACAAAAGAGTCAAACATAACTTAGGGACTAAACCACAACAGTGGTCAACCAGAAGGGGCACGGCACCTTCAGAGAGGGAATCAGCTCCCTACCACCACCACCAAACCAGCCACTGCTCCACTAGAGACCTTCCCCTGCAGGAAGTGTGGAGTTTTCCCCCGTAAGTTTCTGAGAAGGGTCAGTTAAGTACATTGTGTTTCTCAAGGCCTTTCTATATTCAAGATGAAAAATGTAGCTCTTCTTCAGTTTTCCATCTCAAATTATTTCAAGCTACATTGACCAACATAGCACATCAGAAGTTATGCATTAAAACCAACATATCTTAATTTATATCATAAAAGCATCCCAAATATAAGATGTTCTACACTTGAACTTACCCTTCTCAGTATCAAGTTACTAGTGAGTCCCAAGACCAAAATTTAATCCTCTTACAAGATCCAAAGAAGTTAAAGCCTGAAATTAAATTATCCCACTCTCAGTCAAGTTCAAAGACATTACATGTCAAATTCTTATTCTCTTTAGCTTCAGTAAGAAGAGTTCTTGATGTCCTGGGGTGTGGGGAGGAGAAGGTTGTGGCTCTGACAGCAGCTGTAGCCTGCGCTGGCTTTCCAGGAAGGGGCCTTAGAGTTTGGATTAATTCAACTCTAAGCCTCTCTTGTACCTCATTTTTTTTAATATTGTTTTTTATTTGGTGTAGAATACACATAAAACTTATGCTGTTAACAATTTCCAAGTATACAATTCAGTAGTATTATGTATTTTCACATTGTTGTGTAACCATCACCACCATTCCTCTCCAGAACTCTTTTCCTCTTGCAAACCTGAAGGCCCACACTCATTAAACAATAACCACCATCCTCTCTCCTCCAGCCCCTGACAATCACAACTCTTCTATCTCTATACATTTGATTATACTAGATACCTCGTATGAGTAGAATCATACAGCATTTGTCATTTTGTGACTGGCCTTTTTCACATAGCATAATGTCCTTAAGGTTCATCTGTGTTGTAGCACATGTCAGAATTATTTTCCTCTCTGAGGCTGAATCACCTTCCATTGTATGGATACAATTTGTTTATCCATTCATCTGTCGGTGGACATTTCATTTGTTTTCCACTCTTGGCTGCTACGAACTTGGGTGTACGTGCCTCAGTTTCTGTTGTTGGATTGGCACATATACACTATTGATACTATACTATACTAATAAACAATTGATGGGAACCTATTGTATAGCACAGGGAACTCTACTCAGTGCTCTGGGGTGTCCTAAATGGGAGGGAAATCCAAAGGGAGGGAATATATGCATATGTACGACTGATTCATTTTACTGTGCAGAAGAAGCTAGCACAACATTGTAAAGCAGCTGTGTGTGTGTGTGCTAAGTCGCTTTAGTCATGTCCGACTCTGCAACCCCATGGACTATAGCCTGCCACACTCCTCTGCCCATAGGATTCTCCAGGCAGGAATACTGGAGTGTGTTGCCATCTCCTCCAGGGGATCTTCCCAACCCAGGGATTGAACCCAAGCCTCTTAGGTCTCCTGCGTGGCAGGTGGGTTCTTTACCACTAGCGCCACCTGGTAAACAATTACACTGCAATAAAAAGTATTTTTTAAAAAGTGCCCCATGTGTGTTTTGACAAAGGCCATAGCAAATTGAGAAGGAAAGATTCTTCTCAAAGGACTCCTTTAAAGGAAGAAGGGTAAATGGTTTTATTTGAGGTGCTCATCAATCATTGCCAGGTGACTGTAATCCACAAAGAGGTTAATGATGGCACCATGTTTACTGTATCTGGGGGAGATGAACTCATCCCTATAAACAGTCTGCTCTCTCGGGGGTAGCATGTGAGACATTACCGCCTTAAACACATTTTCATGGTTCAGTATAAAAACATGATGAGAAAGGGCTTCTTAGAACAAGTATTTATTTTCTGCCTGAGAAGCTTGAAATGTGGATACTACTAATAAAGACCCACACTTCTAAACGTAGCGTAACAAAGAGTAAAAGTATTGGAGTCTTCCGACAGCTCATGTCCAGAACATTATCTGCAAATATACTCATTGCCAACTGAGATGATGCAAAACGTCAGACACGCATCTGTGGGAAGGCACCTCCTCCCACAGGAAGCAAGATGTTGGGGCAAGTGAGATTAATACAATTAAAACTTTAAAACACAGTCTGAAACAGGGAAATATGGTTGAGCAACACATGGCTGAGACTTGAGATCTGTATCTCCTTTCCTTTCAAAAGCCCTGCGAGCATAATGAGAGTACAGCTTTAAGAACTAAGATTCACCCCACCAGGCATTAATGGTGTCCAGAAACTATGTGAACAATCTGATTTGACATCCCCAAGACGTTAATATCTGTCCAACGCCAAACCCGAGGGGGAAACATGTTAATTTTCTCAACCTTCTGATAGCACGTATACAAGATCTCTGAGTCCCACAAAAGGCTCCAAATATATTCTCTAGGACTTCAACTGCCTTAAAATATAGGCTTGCATTTATCTTGGCCACATTAACGAGATCTGTTTGACCAATACATTTATATTTATGATGACTGAGGGCAGATTATGGTTGTTAAAATTTGTCCTTGGGACATGAAAACACTCCTCTGTCATTAATACATTCTGTAATATAAACTATGATGTCAGGTCAACGTAAAGGGTAAAAACGTTCCGAAAGTATGCACACATCATTTTTTAAAGCAATTGAGCCTAATGGAATAACAAAGGTCATCATAACAAACCATTACAGCCTTGGTCTTGGCAACTCTGGCCACAGAAGAATCTCCAAGAAACGATCATCATTCCTCCAATGTTATGGCATCCAGACGACAGGAATGGCTCGCAAATGAGTCATACGGGCTCAGATCCTCGGTAGCTATGTGAGCTCGGGACGATCAATTATTCATGTGTTTACAAAGAGCTTTCCCGGTTGATGTTAACCAGAGCTGCTTGCAAAGAAGAGCTCTCCAGCTGTCCTTGGTCGTCCTGGGCCTCCGACTAACAAGCCACTTTAATTGTTGGCAAGTCATCTGGAAGATGGTCCTCCCCTAGACCAAGTACATGCCATCACTTTGAGACTTTATTAGGTGTAAAAATATTAATCAGAAATAATTATGACAACAATACCTTATTTACAATACTCCCAGAAAAGCCCATAGAGGTTTGAACTTGACTTAGATCCCACCAAGCTCCATATGGACTAGAACCTTGACCATTGAAGACACAGGCAGAGAGAAGAGGGGCTTCCAAGGATGAAGAAGAATCAGGGGCTGTGGGCCTCATGAGGGAGGCAGAGGGAAGAACCATTTAAAATGCTGTAGGAGGGGGCTTTCCTGGTGATCCACTGGTTAAGACTCCACACTTCCACTGCAGGGAGTGTGGGTTCGAGCCTTGGTCAGAGAACTAAGATCCCGTGTGTTGCAAAGGGTGGCCAAATAAATAATTTTTAAAAATTAAACACAAAAAATTTTCAAAGCTAGTATAGTATTAAAAGTAAATACAATAAACTAAAATGCTCTCTAAAGGTAAAGGAGCATGACAGAGGATCACCAAGGGTGAAGAGATGAGATCTGCCAATAATCAAATATGAATGAACTTGACCCATCGAATAAAACCAGCCTTGCTGCTGCTGCTAAGTCGCTTCAGTCGTGTCTGACTCTGTGCGACCCCATAGACGGCAGCCCACTAGGCTCCTCTGTCCCCGGGATTCTCCAGGCAAGAACACTGGAGTGGGTTGCCATTTCCTTCTCCAATGCATAAAAGTGAGAAGTGAAAGTGAAGTCGCTCAGTCATGTCCGACTCTTAGGGACCCCATGGACTGGAGCCTACCAGGCTCCTCCGTCCACGGGATTTTCCAGGCAAGAGTACTAGAGTGGCGTGCCATTGCCTTCTCTGAAAACCAGCCTTGGAAGAAGTCAAATGGGAAGTCACTTCTCAGGTCCCTTTCTTCCTTAATACAGCTGACTGTCTGTCCGGGAAGACTAATAACGTGATTAAGGCAACTCCTCTTTCTGAGCTAGACCGTGGAGCGTGGGACCAGGTGGTCCCCTCGGTCCCCTGTCAGCTGTGTTTTGAGGGAGAGCAGGATCAGAGTCAAGGCTGTGGCCTGAGCCTTCTCCTCTGAAGACAATCCAGTCCATGCAGAAAAGGAATGCCTCAGGTACATTTTTATTATCCCAGTTCTAAGAACATCATGGTACTGAGCCAGATCCTTCCCCTTTCTTGAAACTGGGTAACTTGAGACACTATCATCACTCACTCATCCATTTCTAAGAAAGCGGTAGAAGCAAGTAATGTCTGTTCTTGCTGGTATGAGATCATAGTATAGAGTGAATGTGTATGTACAGTCGGGAGCACTAGCACCCCTGGGGTAATTCTGCTTAATGTGGTGGGAGGCAACTTTGGTTGAGCATAGTTGCCAAAGAAAAGTGAAGCTGGCGGACAAGGGATGGGGCCTCCCTGGCCCATGAAGCATGCTGGAGCCCTTGTGTTACATACTACTGTAAGACCAGGACTGGAGAGCCTGGGTTTCCGCCTCTCACTCTGATCCACTCCATCTAACCACGAAAACAGGTTTGGAAAATGAGTCCAAAGAAAGGAACTGCTTCTTCCTAAGGGCTTTGGCAGGAGAGCTGGTCTAAGACACCCTCTCCACTCCTCCCTTTAACGTTTTAGTCCAGTCCCATCCTTCTGGTCCAGTGAGAGAGGCCTCTTCCACGTG
Source organism: Bos grunniens (assembly GCF_055505025.1). Classification (NCBI taxonomy): domain Eukaryota; kingdom Metazoa; phylum Chordata; class Mammalia; order Artiodactyla; family Bovidae; genus Bos; species Bos grunniens. The sequence continues at coordinate 56,815,002 of NC_141180.1, forward strand.
GCAGGGGCCCTTTATCGTCTTCCCTCTTCTAATGAACAACCTCTGGCTCAGCACAGACCTCATTTCTGGCTGGTCCTCCCTCTAGAGATCAGTGCAAAGCTTCCCAAAAGGTGACCAGAAATAGACCTCTGAGGAGGGCAGTGTTAAACCCAAACAGAATTCTTCACTGCAGTTCTCTCTGGCGCCCTGTACTGGCTGCTGGGCCTTTGGAAGAGGAGTGAGGCATGCCAGACTTCCCAAAGTTATTAGTCCAGGGAATTCATTTTTTAGTAGCTTCCCTGCAAGCTCCGACAGTAAAGAATCCGCTTGCAATGCAAGAGGCCTGGGTTCGATCTCTGAGTAGGGAAGATCCCCTGGAGAAGGGAATAGCTACCAACTCCAGTATTCTTGCCTGGAGAATTCCGTGGACAGAGGAGCCTAGAGGGCTGCAGTCCGTGGAGTGGCAGAGTCGAACACAACTGAGTGTCTAACACTGCAAGCAAACTTTCAGAACATCCCGGACCCAGTCAAACTTAGTGATGTGCGGTGTTAAGGTATCAACAGGCCTGAGAGTCACTCTGGCATCTTTGAGAGACTCCACAGTATCTGTTCTTGGCCACCATGGATTGCTTTGATTTGTCACTGAGTTCTGGGGGGTACCTGCCTACCGTCACTGCTGGTGACAGCCTCCAGATGGTTTTCCAAAGTCACACTTGGCTAAGTCAAGCTTGCCTGACCTTTTCACACAGTTCTAGCAAACCAGCAGCCCTCCCCCAAGGGCATCTCCTCAACCGTTAGGAGACGAGGAGTTTTTCGCATTGTCCGGCCTAATTTCCATCAGGCCCACCCTGATTTCTTTCTGCCCTTGTGTGTAAGTTGCTGTTTCTTGCTCCTATTTGTGATGATCTGACCTTTTCTGGGGAGTAGCTGGCAACGTGGCCCTTTAAGCAGCCTGCCTAGGCTTTTTCCCACACGGTCCTTTGCAGGGTCCCCAGCTGTTCTGTAATTCTCAGGCTGCACAGTGTGGCTGCAGAAGACACTGCCACCCAGAACGAAACACACACCGACAGTGGCTGCTTTTGTCTGACCGTGAAAGCCCATCGTCCACAGCTTTAAGGAGACCTCTCTGACGGTGTGCGATGGTCTCTACTCCTGACCCTCTATTTCAAGTCGAATTGTGTGCAAAGGTTCAGTCTCCAAAATAAACCAGACTTCAGTCCTGCCTTTGGCATTAACCAACTCATTAAATATAAAATAAACACAAGTAAATGGTTTTTAAATCTCACTGACAGAAAGCTTGGCAACGACTCTGAGATTCTAGAGGTCACTGGAACCTCTGTCTTAAAACTGGAATCTTCCTCACACTCTGAGGAGCAGGAGACTCTGCACAAATGAGGAGGGGGTTAGGGTACCCCTTCAATTGGAAGGCTGCCCTGCAATGCAAAGGACAGAGTCTGCATGAGTGTGGCCTTTGACACACACTGAGTCCCTTGGGAAGTGGCTGTTACTATTGAAAAGGGGTTAGAAGTTCCGGTCTAAGGCATTCACCTTGCCCTGAATACTATCTAGGGCCAGCCACCAAACCAACCTTGAGTTTCTCATCACTGTCTAAGTATTGGCTGCTCTCAACAGAACTGATAATCACATGGTTCCCTAAATCCTGTGTGCATTCTGCCATGGATTTCCAAGGTCCAATTAGTAATGCTACTTGCTGAATTCTTTCTGGGTTGGCCAGAAAGTTTGTTTGGGTTTTTCCATTGTATTGGCCAATCCAATATTTTTACTTTAATTTATCTGTAGTTTCAGCATAAAGTGAATTTATTGGGGAAGGTGATGGGCCAAGGATGACTGATTAATTATTTTAATTCCACTTCACTTCAAGCGTGGGGAAAACAAATTCCAATAATTCACCAACCAGAAAACATATATACGTGCACCTGTTACCTTATAACTTAACCTCAGAACTAGGCTAGGTTCCAACCATTACTAACCACTTGTATAAAACCAAAGTGAAACATACACGGCTTTAGGTTAAAAAGTATGTTTACATGACATCCCTTCAAAGACGAGAGTATGCCTGAAGATGTTGTGTGTGTGTGTACGTGTGTGAGGTGACAGAATGATTGGTTTTGCCCATTCACATCTGTCAGCTTCAAAGTCTGACTTCTTGCCAAGAAGTGAGTACAACCTGAAACTAGTCAAAGCAGCTTCCATTTATTTACAGTTTAGAAACACATTTTTCATGACTTAGCTTCCTAATACAAAGAGCAAAATGGCAATGAAAGATAAACATCATCAGATACTAGAGTTATATAATTTGATGAGGAGAAAAATTAGATACTGGTTGTTAAGTGAATTGACATATGTTTTGCTTTTCTCCTTTGAAAGATTTTATTCAAAACCTGAAATAAAGTGGTTTATTTCAAATCACACAATCACATTTCTTCTCATCCATGGGTCTCAGGGCTTTTTCATCCTGGTTTTGAGGAGGAGCAACCAGTCTTGAGTTGATGGGACCAGCAAGATCCAGAAGGACCCCGTGACAGCACAGCCACGCTTTTAGGGCCAAGTTCCCACAGCAGAGAAGCAGAGAATACCTAGAGGTTATCTCAGTTTCTTTCAAAAAAAATTTTCTAGGCTAGAAGACTAAAACCTATCGGTCCGTTTCCCTCTTTTCAACAGCATGGCTGAGCTGTGACAATGCCACTAGGTGGCATCATGTCCCCTCCTGTCCATTTCTTTGGGCATCGTTTCCCAGGGTGACATCAACAGCATCTCAGACAAGAGGAGGCAAGGGTGCCTCGCCTACTTAGTGTGACTGTTCCCTCTTGTATACTGGGAAAAGTTTGGTCTCACCAATGGGATATAGTTGATATTCTGTTCCATGGCAAGGAAGATTTTGTCTTCCATTCCTCCTACTCCATATCAGAGTCTGACAGCAATGCTGCTCTCTTGAGTTGATTTTCTTCCCTGACATCTCTGCTGTCTTGCCACCCAGAGGCACAGTGTGCCCTGAAGGATCCATCAAATGCCATGGACACTAAGGTAATAGCGCCAGATCCAAAACGATCTAGGGGAAACCAACGTCTGAGTGTTTACTGAAGGCCAGGCTCTTTATACCCTTTTAAAAGCCTGTCTAGGACTTGAGGGGGAAAAGTGAAGTGACAGTCCAGCCTTATTTGGAGTGCTATTTAATTTCCATTGCATGCTGAGGAATGGGGTAAGAAAATATTCCAGAACATTTCTCTCGATCCCCCACCCTTTCTCTTCTCTCCTTTTCCCTAAGGCATAGCAGTAAGATGATGGAGGTTATGAGTAGGTGAATGGAGAAGAAGGAGAAAACATTATTCCACAATCATAGTTAAACAAGTGATTTTTAGAATCCTGCCTTATCATTTAGATGACTTACTGAAGTCCTATTAAGTTATCAAACCTTTCTTTGCTTTGTAGGCTGGGACGCTGGAAGCACTGGGACACAAGGAAGAAGTCCAGAGAAAGATGAAAAACTTGGAGATCACAGTTCTAAAGAAAATGCCGAAGAGTCAAATGCCCCATTTCAAAATACTGTGTTTCAAGTGTTGTCAGTTTTGAGGACATTTTTTTAAACGCATCTGCTATTCCAGGACATATGATTCCTATTCCTGGCCGAGCAGGTACACAGGGTCTCCCACGTGGATGGTCCCTGGGTTTTCCAGGACAAAATATTGTCCAAAGAGGGGTGATTTTCCGTATAACTTTCGTTCAGAAGGGTCACACAGGCGGTAACTGCAACAGGAAAAAGACCATAATGAGTCACAGCCAATCAGAAGGAAGAGCTCAAACGGTACGTGATCTGTTCTCAGCGGACGGATCCACACACAGGGCCGCCATGTTGCCCCGCTCCAGCAAGCGCGTTCCCTTCAAGAAGTCAGAACAGCGCCTCCTGGGGTTGTGCCCAGTGCACAGACTACCAAAGTGTTACCAATGGCCACATTCCCACCTCTTTTCTCTTTGGAATGTCCCCTTTTTCGGCATTAAGGAATTAGGGACTCAGTATGCTTCAGTTCAGTTCAGTCGCTCAGTCGTGTCCGACTCTTTGCGACCCCATGAATCGCAGCACGGGCCAGGCCTCCCTGTCCATCACCAACTCCCGGAGTTCACTCAGACTCACGTCCATCGAGTCAGTGATGCCATCCAGCCATCTCATCCTCTGTCTTCCCTTCTCCTCCTGCCCCCAATCCCTCCCAGCATCAGAGTCTTTTCCAATGAGTCAACTGTTGACTCATTGGAGGTGGCCAAAGTACTGGAGTTTCAGCTTTAGCATCATTCCTTCCAAAGAAATCCCAGGGCTGATCTCCTTCAGAATGGACTGGTTGGATAGACATTACTTTATCACTTCCCTCGGCATCTCTCCTCCTGACTCCACATCTGTGATCAAAACCACAGCCTGAGCAGTCCGTCAGGGTGAGAGGCCTGGAGTCATCCTTTGCACTGGTTCCCTCCCTTTCCAGTGTGTTCATAGCTGCCAGGTCCTGAGGTTTTTCCTGTACCAAGTCTTTTGAATTTTCTCACTTTTTTCTTCCACTGTCAATAATCTCACTTTATGCATCCTCAGATAACTCTAATAACTCTTTTCTACCCCCCTGGCTTGGTGGCTCCTCTCTGGGCTCCCCTCCCCCAGTTCCCCAAGCACTAGAATTCTACCTTTTCTTCAAGGCCCAACTCCAAAGCCACATGTCCTAGGAAAGAAACTCAGGATCCCCGGGCTAGGAGCGGTCTCCCCATCCTGGATTTCCTCTGCTGCCCCTTGAACACACATGTGCTGTGTCCTGCACTGTTAGAGCATGTCTGCCTGTTCTACAAGACAGAGAGTCTGTGGAGAGCAGGAAATGTGACTAACTCCCTTGTATCACTCACACCCAAGGCTGGGCCCTGTATGTCACCGGTGACCCACAATCATCTGTTGAACAAATTAAACGTGTTGGTATAAAACCCTCTGTTAGGAGCAATATTCCTATCTTTGGAGCTTCCCCAGTGGCTCAACGGCAAAGAATTTGCCTGCAAGGCAGGAGAATCAGGTTGGATCCCTGGGTTGGAAAGATCCCCTGGAGGAGGAAACGGCAACCCACTCCAGTATTCTTGCCTGGGAAATTCCATGGCCAGAGGAGCCTGGCAGGCTACAGCCCATGGGATCACAAAAGAGTCGAACACGAATGAACAACTAAATGGAAACAACAAATTCACATCTTTTTCTGGCAAAAAATGCAAGAATCACCAGGAAAAGTGTACATGGGATGTGCGTGAATAACATGGCAAGATTCTCCCCTCCCCCACCTCCACCAGGAGAAAGGTTTCCTTCTGTCTCTCATTTAATCTAACTCCAACTTTAATCATTTTTATAGCATTTTGATGGAAAGCACTTTTTCATTCTACTGTTTTCTGAGAAAAACAACCATTGCAACAACTCAGGTCTAATTTTGTTCTGCATACCAGAGGTGGCTAATGAGAAAATGGGGAGGGTGAAACCTCTAGCCTCTGCCCCTAGCTGCAGGCGCTATGTCTGTTCTGGTCATTGTTGTATGCCAGCAGCCTGGCACCTGGTACATTGAAGCCACTCGAAATGAGGTTGGTTGAGCCAACAAATAAATCAACAGGTGGATGGGAACCATGAGCCGCTGATCCAGCCGGTCCTGCCTGGCCAACAACATTCCCCTGCTCTGCAGTCAGGTCTGCACTGATGCTGGACCCTGGGGACCAGGCACGTCTCCTAGCCTGCCTCTCCAGTCTCAGCCTGCAATACCAGGGACATTTGGAGATGTGTCTGTCGGAGGGTGACTTCTTCAGGATGGAGGCAGATCGGGCACTTTATGACTCGGGATTTCTGCTTCTTGCAAGCTGGGTAGCCTGAAGCTCTGATTATCTCAGAGAGGGGATTGAGAGTCAGTTCTGTGCAAACACTGACAGTTTACAAAGAACATCACACAGATTATCTGTTAATCCCTACAATGTGCCTATGTGGGAATATGTATCGCCCCCACTTCACAGGGAGGTCTCAGAGGAGTAACAGACTTGCCCAGGATCTAAGTGGTCAGGCTCAGGCCAGAACTGAGGTCTGGCTCACTTCAGAGTCAGGACTTTTCCCACCAGGGATGTGACCCCTGGTCATCTTTGTACCTCCTGGGTACTACACACACACACATGAGAAGAGGTGAGGGGGTTAATATTTATTCTGCACAAACCTTCAGCCATGCATGGGTTTCCTTGCCCCTTGACATCACCACCCACACACACAGGTACTCCCCCTCCAGGTAATTTAGGAAGGGAGGACCCACAGGGGTTGCCACCCCTCCCAGCCCAGCCCCTTAACCTGCTCAGGGTTGGGCCAAGGAGTTGGTTTGTAGGCACGGCACCACCAAAAGCCCCCAGCTCTGTCCCACTGACGCTCCTGCTGACATTGTCGCCATTGATCTGTGGGGAGACTCGACAAACGAGATCAACAGCGACCCCTTGTGGGACTGAGGCGATATTGTCCACTGTCTGTGAATTCACATCCACACCAAGCTTTTTGTTCAAGAGACTGAAAACAAGGCATGATCTCATACATGGATCTTCCTTGATTTTTTTCTTCCAAATATACAAATTTTGCTTTTGCGGCTGATGATAGGATTGTGGTGCTGGTAACCCCATGGACTGTAGCCCACCAAGCTCCTCTATCCATGGGATTCTACAGGCAAGAATATGCGAGTGGGTTGCCATTTCCTTCTCCAGGGGATCTTCCCAACCCAGGGATGAAACCCAGGTCTCCTATTTTGCAGGCAGATTCTTTACCATCTGAGCCACCAGGGAAGCCCTGATGATGGGATTAATAAATTGCAAATCCATGTAAAATCACCTTTCTTGGGCTTCCCTGGTGGCTCAGTGGTTAAGAATCCACCTGCCAATGCAGGAGACACGGGTTGGATCCCTGGTCTGTGAAGATTCCACATGCCACAGAGCAATTAAGCCCATGCACCACAACTACTGAGCCTGTGCTCTAGAGCCCAGGAGCTGCAACTACTGAAGCCCGGTGCCCTAGAGCCTGTGCTCTGCAACAAGAGTAGCCACCACAGTGACAAGCCCAAGCACGGCAGCTAAAGAGTAGCCCCCACTCACCATAAGTAGAGAAAAGCCCTCATAGCAATGAAGACCCAGCACAGCCAAAAAATAAATAAAATCGCCTTTCTTAGTGAATTTTCTCTTCCAGTGAATATGAAACACACTACCACATTAATGGGAGACACACATTTTGTTTCACTTAAAACAAAGGTCTCCATCCTTAAGGGTGTGGTGTGAGTGGAAACTGTTACCTGTAAAGTGCTGCGGACTGGTGAGAGCTGCTTGCTTTACTCACTTATTGGTCAATGCCCAGACCAAGGTTTGCAAGCAGGGTCTCTGATCACCACTGGGTCCCCACCGAGGGCACAGGATACTTCTGGGGACACCCAACTTGCTATGTGTATGAGCAGGTCAGGAATAAAACAGCACTGTGAAGACACCACAGACAGGAGGGACTGAAGGCCAAGCAGGTTGGGCTACCTTGCATTTAATGCAGCCTCAGAAAACGGAAAGAAGTGTCTCCAGGATTTTCCTTCTCTCAGAATGTGCCAAGCTCATAAGCGGAAACTATCAATAACCACAGTCTACATGGTCATTATGTATTTTATCATCTATTTTAAAAAGTAGTGTTTATTGCTTTATTCTAACCAAGGGGGAGCATAAACCAGGAGAGATATACAGTCCATGCATGTGTGCTCACTCTCAGTTATGTCCAACTCTTTGCCACCCCGTGGACTGTAACCCTCCAGGCTCCTCTGTCCATGGGATTCTCCAGGCAAGAATACTGGAGTGGGTAGCTATTCCCTTCTCCAGGGGATCTTCCTGACCCAGGGATTGAACCCTGGTCTCCTGTGTGTCCTGCACTGGCAGGTGGATTCTTTACCACCAAGCCACTTACTCTTATTAGGTCCGTTTTTACAAATAAACTGAAACATCAAGCACATAACTGACTTGCCAAAGTCACACAATTACGGGGGCAGGGGAGGACAGAGCCTGGTGGGTGGGGGGAGCTGTCTCCTTCCATAGTATCACTCGCACCAAATCCTTCTGTCTTTACTTCAGCACAGCACAGCCTGACACAGGCAGAGAGCAGCAAATGTCATTGTCCAAGTCCTCCTGCATCTAACAAAACATATGTTTCGACAGAACGAACGAGGTGATTCTTCGTATTGAAAGGAACAATGACAGACCCACACTGCTCCTGTGGGATCAGCATGGGAGTCACTCTCCCTCCAGCAAGAAAATAATAATTCCTTCTTCAAATTTTCCTGCCAGCAGACCAGCCTCCGCTGTGCGTATTTCACAGACAAAAGTTCCTCTGGGCCTGCGATCAGCAGCCATTCAACACTGGTCTCCCAGCTGAGAACCTGCCTTCCTGGAGCACTGCCCTGGGACACAGGGGACCCGGGAAGAGGGAAAGCAGAGCTCCCAGGTATCCTGCCCAGGAGGAAAGCCAGGGAGCAGAGAGGAGGCCCCCGAAACCACTTTGCTTCACTTCTTTGATTTATGTCAGGCGGCCCAGGCCTTTCTCTTCCCAATTTATGGCCATCTGTCCTGGGAGGGACATAAATTACGGCATCTATGGCAATTTAAATCTCAGTAAGATACAGGAGAAGACACCTAGGCTGGCTGTCCCGTCTCCTGGGGTATTAAGAGCAATTAGGGTGGACTGGTTGGGCTGCTGAGGGGCTGCAGGAGATCCAGAAGGCTGGGCTACTCCCAGGGGTCAATTTTCCTCCTTCTATAAACACAAGATCCCAGTGGAAGGAGGGGCACCAAAGATTCAGAGGACTGGCCCCAAAGACACTTTCTGAATCCAGAAGGAAAGGTACCAGGCACCAAGCACTGTTGGGAGGAGAGAACAAGATGATGTATACAAATGGATAACAGCCAATTTTCCAAATCATTTGGCTGGCTTGCACACAGAACCCATGGAGGTCTGTCCTGCTCCACTGACTTCATAGGGAGGAACAGCCAGGGCCTGAGCTAGAGAAGAGCCTGCTGATCAGCTGGCAGAACCAGGACTCTAACCCCATGATGGGGGGCTTTCCCCACCTGCCCTGCCCTCCTCCTCCACAGAGCTGCTCAGTGATCACAGAAAAGTGGGAAGATGGAAGATTTTCCAGTTTGTGCTAATAGTGAGTGAACCAGCACATTTGGAGGAATCACTAGTCCTTCGCTGCAGCTTCTCTGACTCGCTCCCCTCCGGAGTGTCCGGTCATGTCTAATAAAGTCTCCTCTAACATTTCATTACTATCATCCTCAAACAGATGGGCTTCCCTGGTGTCTTGGACGGAAAGAATCTGTCTGCAATGCAGGAAAGGGAGTCTGTTTCATTCCATCTTTCACCAAGCTTGTTAGTCCAAGCTCTTTGGACCACCAGCCTCCTTTGATCAGCACCCATCCCTCTCTTGGGCTTCCCTGGTGACTCAGATGGTAAAGAATCAGCCTGCATTGCAAGGGACCTGGGTTCGACTCCTGAGTCAGGAAGATCCCCTGGAGGAGGGAATGGCCACCCACTCTAGTATTCTGGCCTGGAGAATTCCATGGACAGAGGAGCCTGGTGAGCTACAGTCCATGGAGACACAAAGAGTCAGACACGACTAAGCAACTACACTTTGATCATCAAACAGGCAGATGAGTTCAAAGAATTTTACAGAGAACATCCAATTGTCAGTCATTTGACCCAAAACATAACATTTTACTGTATTTCCTTTATCATATGTATTTATCCATCCATCAATCCATCGTCATTTTTTTTCCAGTTCCAAGTAAGTCACAGATGTCAGCAAATTTCACCTTGAAACAGTTCAGCTGGAATATCATTTCCTAGGGTTAAAATTTCTTAACTATTTTTGAGGGATGATAAAATTTACATGGAGTGAAATGTATAAATCTTAGGTGTTCTATTAACATTTTGTTGTTATTCAGTTGCTAAGTCGTGTCCAACTCTTTTTTTTTCCTTCTTTTTTCTTTTTTTTTATTGAAGCATAGTTGATGTACAATATTATATGTTCCAGGTGTAGTGATTTATGATTTTTAAAGATAATACTCCATTTATAGTTATTATAAAATATTGGCTATGCTCCCTGTGTTGTACAATATATCCTTGTAGCTTATTTTTTTAACTTTTTATTTTGTATTGAAATATAGCCAATTAATGGGACTTCTCTGGTGGCTCAGATGGTAAAGAATCTGCTTGCTAAGCAGGAAACACAGGAGATTCAGGTTCGATCCCTGGGTTGGGAAGATCCCCTGGAGAAGGGAAGGCAATACACTCCAGTATTCTTGACTAAAGAGCTCCATGGACAGAGGAGCCTGGCAGGCTACAGTCTATAGGGTTGCAAAGAGTCAGACATGACTGAGTGAGTAAGCCACACAGACACACACACACACACACACACACACACAGTCGATTAACAATGTTGTGATAGTTTCAGGTGTACAGCAGAGCGACTCAGCCATACATATACATGTATGATTTCTCCCCCAAACTCCCCTCCCATCCAGGTGTAGCCTCCTCTTTGAATGTTTCTGCAAATTTGCACTCAATGGTGGGGATCCAAGAAAAAGCAGCCATTTGCCCTTCACCTCAGTAATCTGGAATCTCCCCTCCCAACCTCCCTCCAACCCACCTCGTTTGACTCTGCTCCTGACCTCCCTCTCTGCCATGTGGCCTGGCCCTGGAATGACTGTCCACCTCGCTGTAGCCTGGTCTTGATGCAGGACGCTGGTCTCCATGAACCGCAGGTGCTGGCTTCATGCCTGGGGGCAACATGCTGTCTGGGACAGAGTCCCCACCCCCAGGCTTCAGCCTGCCAGGGAGGGGCCGATAGTAGTTTCTGGGTCAGCAGAATCAGCAGAGAGGGATGTATGTGTACACAGTCAGCCGTGTCTGACTCTTTGCAACCCCATGGACTGAAGCCAACCAGGCTCCTCTGACCATAGGATTCTCCCGGCAAGAATACTGGAGTGGGTAGCCATTCCCTTCTCCAGGCGATCTTCCTGACTCAGGGGTTGAACCCAGGTCTCCTGCATTGCAGGCAGATTCTTTACCATCTGAGCCACTAGGGAAACCCAGGAGAGGGATGAGTGCTGATTAAAGGAGACTGGTGGTCCAGAGAGCTTAGACCAATGAGCTCGGTGAAAGATGGAACGAAACAGACTCCCATTCCAGGGGAACAAATTTGGTCACACAAGTCCCAGTATAACCTCCTCTTAATGTGCTCTTCATGATGCCTTTTATGTCAGATGGCCAAAGTTCACTTCATTCCTTCCTCAAGTCTTCTGGGGCTTTGACTAAAGCAGAAGTTACCAACCACCCCCCCCCCACTTCTTCCCTCTCCTCTTCTGCAAGTAATACCCAAGGATTCATGTCAGGGTCCAAGCTGAGGGCCTCGGAGGCTGAAGAAATGAGACCTGACACCTGACCTGTGATCCTGCATTCAAAATGGAAGACCAAGGAAGATGAGCATCACTTTGAGGGTTTCCACCATGTCCTGGCTCCAGATTTGGCAGAAAACAGCACAGAAGGGCATGGATCATGAATTGTTGTTTTAGCTAAAGTACTGCAGCTTGCTTATAGAAAGTTTAGAGCCTACATATCAGAATATATATTTCCCCATAATTCCATTACCAAAAGAGCACCTCCATTAATGTTTCATTTTACAGACTTCCAGCCTTTTAGCTACTCAGATTCATTTATATATTTTAAAAAGGAAAATCAAATTAAAAAGTCAATGCTATATATGCAGTTTTATAATCAGCTTTTTAAAATGAACATTATCGTAAATATTGGTCTATGCAATTTAAACTTATCTGTCACTGTCTTTCATTAAAAGAATTTTACTGTGAAACTTTTAAGATAAAGAAAAAAGTAGAAAAAAAATAATGCAATGAATCCCCACCTAATTATCACCCAGATTCTATTTATCAAGATTTGACATATTTTTCCATGTGTGCTTTTGCTAAAATAACAGCACACCCCAGGTATCACTTCACTTTACTCCTGCATGCTTCAACATGCTCCTCCAAAACAGTCGGGCCTTTCTTAAAGCACCGGAAAGCCCTTATCACACCTAATGAATTTGTGAGGTCACCTAATGGGAAGTCCATCGTAAAGTTGGTCAAAATACCTAAACCATATATTGTTGCTTTTTAACTGGTGTGCTCGGATCACAAATTCTAAATGAAAAGTAAAATTAGTTGTGCAAGTAGGCATTCTGAGACCAAAGCACCCGGAATATTTCCTAAATTACCCAGTCACTAGTACCCTCTTCTGCTTCAAGAATACTCCCGCGTGGTGTTCTCCCTGCTTCTTCGAAGAGATATTAAATTGCATAGTCTTACCTCTTCAGGGTCTCCAGTGGCTCCTTCCTGCTCATGACGCCGGTGTCCGGGTCCACTGTGGTTAAAATGCACCTGCACACACACACACAGGGCATCATACACTGGAAAAAGCAGACACTCCCCCCCTTCTCCCCGCTTCTCGAGCAGCAGCGCGTTTGTCTCACCTGGAGCAAGCCATCACCCTTTTCAGTTCCACATCACCAATAAGAAGCTCATTCCATGAGTCCTGGGGCCAAAGCATATAAATCAGGTGAGCACTTTGGAGCCCCAGCCCTGACTCACCCCTGTAGGGGGGACATCACGGGATTCGACAGCTAAGCAGCCATTTCCATCAGTGACGGCTGGCTTTACATCATGCCTTCCTGTTTCCGCCCTCTGCCTTTGATCTGTCAATTCTTTCCCCTGAAATGAAACCCTCCCCTTCCTCTCACTTGTAAAACCGGAATTGAAACTCATCTCTGAAGAATAAATACTGTATGGTATCACTCATATGTGGAATCTAGAAAAATGGGACAGACAAATTTATTTGCAGAGAGATGCTGATGTAGAGAACACATATGGATACCAAGGGGGACGAGAGGGTGAAAGGAATTGGGAAATGGAGATGGACACATATACACTATTGATACTATGTATAAGGTAGATAGCTAATGAGAACCCGCACAGGGAACTCTACTCAATGCTCCTACACTGGAAGGAAATCCAAAAACAGAGGGGATATAGGTACAAATATTACTTTGCCAACAAAGGTCCATCTAGTCAAGGCTATGGTTTTTCCAGTGGTCATGTATGGATGTGAGAGTTGGACTTTGAAGAAAGCTGAGTGATGAAGAATTGATGCTTTTGAACTGTGGTGTTGGAGAAGACTCTTGAGAGTCTCTTGGGCTGCAAGGAGATCCAACCAGTCCATCCTAAAGGAGCTCAGTTCTGAGTGTTCATTGAAAGGACTGATGATAAAGCTGAAACTCCAATGCTCTGGCCACCTGATGTGAAGAGCTGACTCATTTGAAAAGACTCTGATGATGGAAAAGATTGAAGGCGAGAGGAGAAGGGGATGACTGAGGATGAGATGGTTGGATGGCATCACCGACTCAATGAACATGAGTTTAGGTAAACTCCAGGAGTTGATGATAGACAGGGAGGCCTGGTGTGCTGCAGTCCATGGGATCGCAAAGAGTCGGACACAACTGAGCAACTGAACTCAACTGATAGCTGATTCAATTTGGTATACGGAAGAAATTTACACAACATTGTAAAGCAACTATACTCCAATAAAAATTTAAAAATAAAAATGAAATTCGTCTCTTTCAGGAAGCCTCCTTGACTAACCCTGCCTGACTGGAGGCTATAGGGAAGGCAAGGGTGGGGGCTGAGGCAGGCAGCAGGTGAAATAGAGGAGGGATTATGGAGAGGGGGGATTACTCTAGGTTGTAGGAGAGCTTTTCCTGCTCGCCTAAAATGGATTAAGACATCTCCCCTGGCTAGACAGGAACAAATCTAGAGGAGGCCAGTAACCTTACTTCCCTCTGCATCTCCAGAGGAGCATTTATTAATACAAAGCTCTCAGGCCCAGGAAGTTCCTCGGGCATTTGTCTACGGCCTGGGTCACTGGTGCCCACTTTAAGGACAAATCAGATAGATGGACTGTGCCCCTCAAATCCAGCAGGGGAGACAGCACATACACATAAGAAAAGTGAATGGTCAGTATTCCTTTTAAAAGGTCCAGAAAACCGGAGAGAAAGCATTACAAGACCGCACCCTTGTGCTGGTTGATCTGTGCAGGAAAGCCTGGTGCTGGTGGTTTAGAGAAGAGATTTTCAGGCTGCCCTGCTCTGGTCAGGGGAGGTTTTAAGGAAAAGGTGGAATCTGAATTGAGTCTTCCAGGGTGGAAACTTTGAGAGATACAAAAAAAAAGGGTGAGGGACTCGAGGCAATAATAAGAAGGACATCTGATTGTGGTCCTGACCATCTTACCCTCACAGGGAAGGGGCTGAAGACAAGAATCCAGAGTTAAAACAAACCCGCCCAGTCCTTTGTTGATCACAAGCCAGAAAGTTCCAGACCCAGAATTTTGACTCTGATAGTGTGCATTATTCTTCACATGTAAACTGCGGAGTTTCGTTTTTGCTTTTTTAATCATAAAATGAGTCTCTTGTATACCCATTCCAGTATTCTTGCCTGGAGAATACCATGGGCAGAGGAGCCTGCAGGCTACAGTCCATGGGGTTGCAAGACTTAGCAGGACTTAGCAACTAAACCGCTTGTATGTTTCACAACAGTCCAAAATGCTGGGCACCTCAGCTTAGAGTGCCCCAGCCTGTTCTGTGTACATTTCTCCACCAGGAGGCACTGTAGTCTTCCCCCAAAATATGCATCCTTCAGAATAATCTAATCAAGCATCAAAGACTCACACCTTAAAAAAAAAAAAAGTTAAGTCCAAGGAAAGGAGCAAGGAAGGCATAGTGTTACCTCTGCATAGACACCACAGCCTGAAATTACGATATTGGGCCTGAAGTTGGCTATTTTAACTTTCTTCTCTAGCCTGGAGTTGAGATCTGCCAATGACGCCTCAGAAAGGATCAAGAAAGGGCTGGCATCTGAGTATGGGATCTGAGGAGGAAAGAAGAATTGTTAGAGCATGACACACACAAAGGCATTTCTCAGAGGTCACAGGGGTCTGGTTCCTGGAACCTTCCACCCCTCCCTCACCCTACCTCCCCACGCAATCTTTCTAAGTATTTCTCTATTCCTTTTTATAGCAAAGTCACAGCAATTCAGAAGCTTTAAATAGCCTTGCAGATAACAGGAACTGCATGATGGAGTGAAGAAAACGGGGTCTCAGAATCTTAGAGCTTCCCCTTTTCTCATCCTCTGAACTCTCATATGTTGATTTTAATAAGGTGGTTGGGTTTGATGACCTCATTAGGTATGATAAAAAAAATATTCACTGGTTCTATGGATATGTATTTTTCATGCAACCTGCAAATCAGCATTCAACATGGCTGTGGCAACGGTGCCACGAAGCCTTGTATGTTTCACTCTTAGGATGAATTCTTAAAGCCTTATTCCTTTAAGGGCCAGTCTGGTCATTTAAAATCTGTGGATCTCCATAGCCACACTCATTTGCCCAACTGAGATCTGACACAACATGGCAATCCCAGTGTAAAAAGGCTGGATTCCTCATGAAATTACAGAGGGATTGGGAAAGATGCTGACCTAGAAGAGTTTTGAAGCCATGTTGGCACCAGAAGCTTCTGTAAATAGGAATTTTTGCTCTCAGGCAAAAATGCAAGAGTCCTCCAAATCAAGAAACACAGATGATGCTCCCAAGGGAAGGGCTTTATTTTTTACCAATAGCTTATGGCAAAAGTAACAGCTTTTGTCATGAGAGATCACAAAAGATAAAAGATGAGAACTGAGCTCAGCAGATATGTGCCATGCTCTCCACTTCCAAGGAAGCCTGCCTTCCTGACCTGGTCCGTGGGTGAGAATGCGTCTTCTACTTGGTGAGAATTTCTCGGTTGCATGTGGGGTTCAAAGTGCACCAGCCTGTAGGGCTGTGTCTTCAGGAAGTTAGTTATCCACTGGGCCGCAGCCTCACCACAGTCTCTGCCCTCGATCTCCAAGCCGTGCACTCTGCAAGGGACAGGGACAAAGAACAGGCATGACTTTGACAACCTGGATACCCTGCCAATGCTGCACAGATCCAAAAGGTTGCACCTCGCTGTGACGTCGCTGTAATTCCTTCATTACCAGAAGACATCATTTTAGCCTGGCCCTTACTCTGAGCCACATGGAAACCCAAATAAAGACAGAAGTTCAATCCCTCTTTTCTGCATTTTTTTTTATAGTTGATTTACAATATTGGGTTAATTTCAGGTGCACAATATATTGGCTCAGCTTTTTTTCAGATTATACTCCATTATAGGTTATGGTAAGATGTTGGATGTAATTCCCTGTGCTATAGAGTAAATCCTCATTGCTTATCTATTTTATAAACCTGAGATGCAGATGCAGTCTTATGATTCCTTGCCTGGAAGGAATGCAGGCAGAATAAAATGAGATCATGTGTTTGAAAAGAGAAGGAGTTCTCCAGAAGAAATCTAATGTATTAGTATAAAATAAAATTGCTGCAAAAATATGGTTCACTCAGTTGGACAGAAATCTTTATTAAAAGGCTGGTATAATGATAATAGGGGCTTCCTAGGTGGCTCAGTGGTAAAGAATCCACCTGCCAATGCAGGAGATGCAGAAGACCTGGGTTGGATCCCTGGGTTGGGAAGATCCCCTGGAGAAAAGAATGACAACCCATTCCAGTATTCTTGCCTGGAGAATCCCATGGACAGAGGAGCCCGGCGACGTACAGACCACGGGATCGCAGAATCAGACACAACTGAGCAACTAACCCTTCCTTCCATATTTCAGGTTTTTTAAAAGTTGAATAAATTTAAAGAAAAACATCAAGTAAGTAAGTAAGTGGTTTATAATTTAACGTAAATCATGATCATGTTTCGAAAATGCTGAAGTTTGGGAAAGAGGACAGAGTCAAGGGACCTATGTCTTCTATATGAAATGTCTACTTAGTTCCTCTGCCCATTTTTTAATTGGACTGTTTGCGTTTTTATCCTGTTGAGTTATTAACCCCTTACCAGATACATGTTTTGCAAATATTTCTTCTCATTTTGCTGAGAGTTTTCTTTTGTTGTGCAGAAGTTTTTTAGTTTGATGGAGTCCCATTTATTTATTTTTGCTTTTCTTGTTTGTGCTTCTCATGTCATATCTAAAAAATCTCTGCCAACCAGAGAAGCCCTTTCATCACATTGATTGATAGAAAATCTCTCCCAGATTTGGAAATTTCTTAGCTTTAAATAATCTTTCTCCCACCTTCTATTTCTCCTCTCCTGCTGCTGCTGCTGCTACTAAGTCACTTCAGTCGTGTCCGACTCTGTGCGACCCCATAGACGGAAGCCCACCAGGCTCCCCCGTCCCTGGGATTCTCCAGGCAAGAACACTGGAGTGGGTTGCCATTTCCTTCTCCAATGCATGAAAGTGAAAAGTGAAAGTGAAGTCGCTCAGTCGTGTCCAACTCTTAGGGACCCCATGGACTGCAGCCCACCAGGCTCCTCCATCCATGGGATTTTCCAGGCAAGAGTACTGGAGTGGGGTGCCATTGCCTCCTCCTCTCTTCTCCTATGGGAACTCCAATAATTCACAAATTGTTTCTTTTAATGATATCCCCATAGACCGCGTAGGTTTTATTCACTCTTTTTGTTGTTCTCTTCTGACCAGATAATTTCAAAGATCCTGTGTTTATTCTCACAGATTCTTTCCTTCGCTTGATCCATTCAACTGTTGATGCACTCCACTGCATTTTTAATTTCATTCATTTTATTCTTCCCCTCCAGAATTTGTTTGGTTCTTTTTTTTGTTTATGATTTCTACCTCTTTAACTTCTCATTTTGTCCACTTATCGTTTCCATGATTTAATCAAATTGTCTTTCTATGTTTTCCTATATATCATTGAGAGTCTTTAAAACAGATATTTTCAGTTAATTGGGCACATCACAGATATCCATGTCTTTGAAATAGATTAGTGAAAAATTATTACGATTCTTTGGCGATATAATGTTTTAATGATTTTTTTGCATTCCTTAGAGTTTTGTGTTGCTGGCTTTGCATCTGAAGTAGCAGTCACCTCCTCCAGTCTTTACCAACTGTTTTCCAGAGAGAAACACCTTGCCTCAGTCCTGGTGGGTATTCTGAGACTTTCTCAGGCCTTCTCCGGATACACCTACTCCATGCTTCTTGCTCTCTTATATGGCAGGATTCTTAAGCTTGTATGCTTTCTCTCAGTCCTGAAACCCATGAGACCAAATGCTGTCAGATTCCCTTTCTCCCTTCAAAAGTGGCACTAACGCTTATGTTTGTGGGCTTTCCTGGGCCTGCAGATTTAAGCTACCTACCTGTACCTGCTCACTGTATGTACTGTCTGCCAAAGTGTGCTGGAAGTGCATACCGGGAGCCAGCCAGAGTTGGGGGTGATGTGGGTGAGGTATACTAAGAGCTGGGGGTACCTAGGGGGCCAATTGGGGGTGCCAATTGAAAAAATGCACAACATGAGGGCTGCGAGTTCAGTTTAATTTGGGGACTTACTGAGGACTATGGCCCAGGAGACAGCCTCCCAGATAGCTCTGAGGAAATGTTCCATAGAGGTGGGAGGAGGTCTGCTCCTTTGTGATTTTGGTGACAGAGCATTTGCACGATCAAGCACACATCTTAGTAGAAGGTTGCTGCAAGTCACAAGGGGCAGAGTTTATTGCCTTTTTTAGGTATGAGAAGATACGAGAATTTGGGCTCATAAAACTTCTGAAAACATCTATCTGAAGCTGTGAAAACAAGTGTAGTGACTATGATCATGAACTTTGGAAAGTTTTGGCCCTCCAAACGCATCACAAATCTTTAGGAAAGTGAGCTGAAGTTACAGCTCCTTCACAAGAGAATAGCCTGGGTTGCTAAAGGAAATCTAAGTTCAAAGCATTTTTGGCATCTTTCATCTATAGCATGTCTAAGCCTCCTTATTTTGCAATTTCCCAACATGCCCTTGTGTAGTCTTTGGGGGAATGGACCAAAAGCCTGTATGGGACCAGGAAAAGCTTCCATGTGATTCCAAGTGAACCAATAGTTAAATGAAAAATGGTTAACCACAAGAAATTATGGGTAAATATCTCACCCTAGCAGGCAAGCAGGAACCAGATGATGGAGAAACATGAAATACACAGTGCAATAGGCATATTAAAAAATCTACCTCAGACAATCAAAAATACAAATTAAATCATAAGAAATTACCGTTTTTTCTCACAAAAATGGCAAAAGATTTCTTAACATAATGGTCAAAAAGAAATGAGACACATATACTTATAAACTGCTGGTAAATATATACCTGGTATAACCACTCTGCAAAATGATTTAGCAGTATATACATATATATGTATGTATATACATACAAATGCATGTATATACTCTCTATGTCTACAGGAGGGCTTCTCTGGTGACCCAACGGTAAAGAGTCCACCTGACAATGCAGAAGACACAGATCTGGGAAGATCTTATATGCTGCAGAGCAGCTAAGTCCATGCACCACAGCGACTGAGCCAGCCCTCTAGAGCTTGGGAGCTGCAACTACCGTAGCCCGCATGCCCTTGAGCCCATGCTCTGCAACAGAAGCCACCGCAATGAAAAGCCCGCGCACCACAACTAGAGTAGTCCCTGCTCACCACAACTAGATAAAGTCCACGCAACGAAGACCTAGCACAGCCAAATAAATAAATCAAAGTCTACAGGAGTCATACTCTTGTTGTTGGTGAAACCACTGCTAAAAATTTTCCCCTAAGGACATAATAAAAGATATGAACAGACATTTATGCCAAGTTATTCATCACATTCTTCTTCATACCTAGAAAAAAACTGAAAACAATCCAAATGTTTAATCTTGGGGACTTGTCAAAAGGCATTCAAAGACATTCATGGGATGAAATATCACACCAACATGAAAATGGTATGTTTGAAGACTTTTTTTAACAATCTGAAAAATACTCAACATGTCCACTTAAGTATGTGAATCATATTCAAGACAGTCTTCTGTACTATTTCAATGGTTTTTAAAGTATTAGCGATTAAAGACAGAAAGAAGATACATCAAAATACGAATTATGGTTGTCTCAGAAGGGTTTTCTTTTTTTTGGTATTTTCCAATTTTAAACAATGAATATGTATAACTTTTATAATCAGAAAAACCACCAAAATGTTGTTGAGTCACTAAGTCATGTCTGATTGTTTGCAAACCCATGAATTGTAGCCGCCAGCCTCATTCTATCCATGGGATTTTCCAGGCAAGAATACGGGAGTGGGTTGCATTTCCTACTCCAGGGGATCTTCCTGACCCAGGGATTGAACTCGAGTCTCCCGTATTAGCAGGCAGATTCTTCACTGCTGAGCCACAGGGGAAGCCCCAAATTAAAATTAAACATTATATTTACAATTCTGATATTATGGAAATTATACTAATTTTGCATTTTATGAGTTTTGGGGGTTTTTAGAATTTTTTAGGTAACCTCATTTTCTTTCCAGTCAAGTAACTACATTTTTTTGATGTTTATTATTCTCTATAATAAGCTGTGGACTAATTTAGCATTCATGTTGCATTTTAATTCAAAATGCAGACATTATTACAACAGTATAATCAGATCACATTTTGGCTTTCCCATAATAAGATTTAAAAAAACCCAACTCTAGACATGATTTCTTAAGACAGAGCCACTTTTCCTGGAATAATTGCCCCCTTGTCCTTCTGATGTTAAGGAAAGAGCCTCTGTATAGAGCAGCCTCCTGGCTGAATATCTACTCTCACTATTACAGGGACCCCTACGCATCTGCAGGTCAGATCACTCTTCTGATCACAGACATTCTTTTCTATTCTGGAAGTTCCTTTCATTAGGACTAAATATCATGGGTCATATAGCCATTTGTGACTCCTTCCATAACTCAAATTTGGAAAGTTCCCAGTCTTTCCAAGCAACACAGAGATGATCCTAAGGTAATACATGGATCTAACCTCACCTCTTCTAGGATCCTCTCTCCACTCCTTCTGCCCCGATTTGCATCCTTTATCCTCTGGTGATGTTATGTCAATATGCCTTTGTTCCCATAGTTTACTGCTAAAGACATTTTTTTCTCTGTCCCACATTGACGCATATTTTTCTGAAGTTGCCCCCTTTCCCACCTTCTTTTAGATCATCAGCATGTTGAGAACTTGACCCTACATATGGTACATTTGCAATCAATAGTCAATTACTGATAACATTTCTCTGAATTCCCTCCACAGCCCACAATTTGCCAAAACTGTACGAAGAAATATTCACTCCAAGATTAAGATCTATCCTTTCCTTACCTGCACCTGTGCACCACATTTGTGGTGGGTGTCTTGACGGGCAGCTGCAGGTCTTTGGTGTAGGCTGCACTGAGGGTCAGCGTGTCACCCTCACAGGTCAGGGAAATCAGGACCAGGCGGGGTTCCTGTCGAGCTGTAACCATATTCCCCTCCTTGTTGATCACAAGCCAAAACCTGCCATTTTCAAAACACAAGATATTCACGGACCACCATGACAGACAGCCCATCTCTGGGGGGGCTTCAGGGGTGCACCATCATCTTTGATTTCCTCACTGTAAGCCTCGTGTGTCTGTGCATCTGTCTGTCCTAAACATCAGTTCATCAGTCCAGCAAGACCGAATCTGTCAGTTCATTTCATAGTGTTTAATAATCACTCATGCATCGAACAAAATATCTGCAGAACATTCTGAGCTCCTTGATGGCACAAAAATCAAAGAAGTTATATCTTCCTCTCAATTGCCTTAAGTAGATGATATCTCAGAAAAAGACGAGGAAGCATGGTGCCTGGCACCAGGAGGCATTCCTGCTGATGGAAACAAGACACTGCAGTATTGTCCACAGACTGTGGAGTCGAGCTGAACAGCAATCAATGCCACTTACACTTCGCCAAATCCACTCCCACCTTTCAAAAAAGTTAGCTGTGACTTCTGCAATTTATCAAAAGGGCTATTGTTAATGTGGACAATATTCTTTTCTGGCTCAGTACTCAGGGTCTAGAGGTACTTCCCAGAACAAACTGAAATAGAGAAAGAAGAGCAAAAGAAGAACTGTTTCCAGGAAAAAAAAAAATGATGCATTTGCATAGAGGGCGCTTCAGCTATCCAGGAAGCTAGACACACTAACATTTTGGTCATTTCTATTCATACTGAACGGAAAGACCCTGATGCTGGGAAAGACAGAAGGCCGGAGGAGAAGGGGACAACAGAGGATGAGATAGTTGGATGGCATCACCGACTTAATGGACATGAGTTTGAGTCAACTCCGGGAGTTGGTAATGGACAGGGAGGCCTGGCGTGCTGCAGTCCATGGGGTCACAAAGAGTTAGACATGACTGAGTGACTGAACTGAACTGAAGATTCACACTGAGTGGAATGATTATGACTGGAGTCAGCTTGTGTTTCTTTTTTTCTTTTTCATGTATCTTTTTTTTGGCCATTCATATTTTTTTATTTTTCATTTTCTTAATTTTTATAATGTTGTGCTGGTTTCTGCCATGTGAGTGAGTGAGTGAGTGAAGGCGCTCAGTCGTGCCCAACTCTTTGCGACCCCGTGGACTGTAGCCCACCAGGCTCCTCCGTCCATGGGATTCTCCAGGCAGGAATACTGGAGTGGGTTGCCATTTCCTTCTCCAGGGGATCTTCCTGACCCAAGGATCGAACCCAGGTCTCTCGCATTGCAGGAAGACTCTTTAACTTCTGAGCCACCAGGGGTTTCTGCCATACAACAGTGCAAATCAGCTGTAATTATACACACATCCCGTCCCTCCAGAGCCTCACTCCCTTCCTGCCATCCCATCCCTCCAGTTTATCACAGAGTGCCTGACTGGGTTCCCCATGCCACACAGCGACTTCTCACCAGCTATCCATCTTACACCTGATAGTATATATACACTGATGCTACTTCTCCATTTGTCCCACTCTCTCCCTCCCCTGAGATCCACAGACAGAAGTAAAAAATATGGCAGATACTCAAGATCACCACCTCCAGCAGGTGGCTGAGTTGCTCAGCCCTGCTAAAAAATAAACTTCGTGTAAGTCCTGTCCTAAAGGAACTTCCTCTTAGCAGTTCTTCATCCTGGACACAGATAGTTCTATCCTGTCCCAGATCCCTAGTACCAGCATTTGAATATTCTTTCTGCTAATCCTTCCTTGTAACAGTGATAGTCTTGTATTTCTAAAATACAAATCTAATCATGTCACCCTCATACAAAGTTCCCCATAGTTCCAGTTTTTAGAATAAATCTCACTCTTCTGCAAGACCTTTTACAATCCAGCTGCCCTTCCAGTCATTCTCACCGTCTGTGATCTCACATATGCCAGCCTTTCTTTTCCTTTTCAATTTTTTCACTGTGGTAAAATACACACAGCATAAAATATCCAGCATATTCTTAGGTATATACCCAGAAGAACTAAAAGCAAGGACTCAAATAGGTACTTGCGCACCAATGTTCACTGCAGCATTATTCACGATGCCAAAAGTAAACACAGTGTAAATCTCCAACAACAGAGAATGGACATGAAAAAAATAGGGTCTTAGACACGACTGAGCGACTTCACTTTCACTTTTCACTTTCATGCATTGGAGAAGGAAATGGCAACCCACTCCAGTGTTCTTGCCTGGAGAATCCCAGGGATGGGGGAGCCTGGTGGGCTGCCGTCTATGGGGTCGCACAGAGTCGGATATGACTGAAGCGACTTAGCAGCAGCAACAGCAGCAACCATATTTAAGCACAGAATTCAGTGGCATTAAATAATTTCACAATGTCGTGCAACCATCACCACTATCTATTTCCAGAACCTTTTCATCATCCCAAACAGATACTCTGTATCCATGAAGCAATAATTACCTATTTCATTCCCATCTGGCCCCTGCCCCTGGCTATCTCTAGTTCACTTTCCCTCTCTGTGAATTTGCCTATTCTAGATATTTCATATAACTGGAACGATATAGTGTTTGTCTTTTTGTATCTGGCTTATTTCACTTAACATGATGTTTTCAAGATCTATGCTGTAGCATGGATCAGAACATCATTCCTGGGTAAATAATAGAGTGTGTATAGACCACATTTTCAGTTCCAGCTAGGAAGTCCTTCCACCCGTTCCTTCCTCTGGCTTCCCTGGCACTTGTCATATTGAGTCAATTATCATCTAGGACTGCAAGCCTGTGTTTGCTTTTCTTTATCACATTTTCTGATGCGATGGTAACAAAAACAGCTCACCTTTCCACTACCTCATGAATTACCCTCTGGGCAGCCAGAAGAGGGAAATGTACAGCCTGCATCTGTC
Source organism: Bos grunniens (assembly GCF_055505025.1). Classification (NCBI taxonomy): domain Eukaryota; kingdom Metazoa; phylum Chordata; class Mammalia; order Artiodactyla; family Bovidae; genus Bos; species Bos grunniens. The sequence goes on from NC_141180.1 coordinate 56,839,356, forward strand.
CTGCCTGTTCCCTGCAGAAACTGAGGGCTGGTCTGGGAGGGAGTCTGAAGGGCTGGTCTGGGAGGGAGTCTGAAGTGCAGCCTTACAGTGGGGCTGAAGCCAGACCCAGAGGAGGACAAAGCTGCTTGCTTGGGGCCCTGGCCATCTTCGCTGAACCCCAGGAATTCACACAGGTCATGACCACCCAGGTAGAATAAAACCACTGTTTACAAAGCACCAGCATGCTAAAGGAAACAGGAACCATGATTCCACTCAGGGTGGTGTGGCTCTGAATCTCAGGGGTTTTGTTGTTGTTGTTGTTGTTGTTGTTGACTCATAAAAGAGTGCATGAGAGAATTAGAGAAAATAACATAAGCAATAGCACTTTTTAAGCTGCAAGAAGCTCAAGCTTTAACTGCTGTTATTACGATTATGTGCTCCACCTTGGTGTGCTCCTTGAAGGCTGGGCTCCATGGCTCCTTGTGTCCCCAAGTTCTCAAGAGATAATTGCTAAAAATAGAGTGGCCAGGACTAAGCCTGTGAAGCTCGCGTTTCCCGCTAGACTACGTTGAAGTTTGCTCGCGCACCGGCAAACACCTGGGGACAGATGAGAAGATGCCGCACTTACTCTGGAGCGCAAGCCCTGAGAGAGCCGGTGGGAGGTGGAAATACAGCTATATCCCGAAGGCGGGTCGGGACCCTGGGTCTGCCGTTGGGAGGTGATGGCCGCCTTTTCTCTATTTCCTTGCCTGCCTCCGTCACCCACCTCGCCATATCCCATTTTGTAAGGGAAGGATCCTGCAGGCCTCCTCCGCTCCCGCTGGCGTTCCGAGCCCATCCCGCGCTGTTCCCGCGCCCAGCCCTACCTGTCCCGCAGGTGGCCGCTGCGCAGCCCCAGGGCCGTGCACTCGGCTGCGTCCACCGACACCCCCTTGCAGGACTTGATCGGGTAGATCCACAGCTCGCTCACCGTGCCCACCTGCTGCAGCCGCCCGCGCCGCCGGGACCGCGCGCGGCGCCAGGCGACGGCCCCCAGCGCCACAGCGGCCAGTCCCAGGGCGGCCACCCCCAGCCAGCGGGGCCCGGGCGGCGCGGGGAGGCCCGGGCGGGCCAGAGCCGAGGAGCCGGCGGCGCCCATGACCCAGCGATCGCTGGCGCGGCGGGGCCCACCAGGGACGTGCCAACTTGAGCCCGGCGGGAGCGCGCCCGCCGCCCGGGGCTGCTGGGGGAGGTGCGGTCCTTGGCCGAGAGTCCAAAGGAAGGACGACTTCTGAACCCCTTTCCGGCCGATCGGAATGTCGCGTCCTTCTCCCGAGGGGTGGCCCGGGGGATCTGAGGGTGGGAGGTGGGAGCACCTCCCACCGCCTCCTCCACTTCCGCCGCCTACGGCTGCAAAGCGAGGTACCCTCCCGCATGATCGCTACAAGGGACCATTTTATTTACGTATTTGTGGGTTGTTTATTTAACCTAAATTTTTTTTTAAAGTTCGCAGTACTCATCAGGCAGCCGGCAGATCCCTTTCTTGGTAATAGGGAGCAACTGGCACCCGGTGGCCTTCGCAGGGTGCCCGGCTGCCTTCAGCCACTCTCCTCATCTACGGCTGCTGGGGCCGGGGAGCTTTGGGCGGGTGGGAATCTGAGGGCGAGACACGCGACCAGGGTCTCGGGACCTGAAAGCCCAGGTATTCAGGGCCGCAGCCCGCAGCTCCGAACAGCAAAGCCGAGCGGAGACTGCCCTCTATAGGACTGCACACTTGGTTGGCTCCTCCAGGCACAAAGCCTCAGAGATGCAGCTGCATTTGCCAGGAACCCCGGCTACGACAGAGGATACTGGCACAAGGTCCCGAGGCTTCTTCAAGGCAGCAGGGGATGTCCTCGATAATCCTTTCGAATTGTGGTGCGGAAGACTCTTGAGAGTCCCTTGGACAACAAGAACAAACCAGTCAATCCCAAAGGAAATCACGGGTGAATATTCATTGGAAGGACTGATGCTGAAGCTGCAGCTCCAATACTTTGGCCACCTGATGCGGAAGAGCTGACTCACTGGAAGAGACCCTGATGCTGGGAAAGATTTAAGGCAGGAGAAGGGGCAGCAGAGGATGAGATGGTTGGATGGCATCACTCACTCAATGGACATGAATTTGAGCAAACTCAGGGAGATGGTGAAGGATGGGGAAGCCTGGCGTGCTGCAGTCCATGGGGTCACAAAGAGTGGGACACGACTTAGCAACTGAACAATAACAACAAATCCTTGTAAGGCACTGACGTCAGGCTCTTGTCACAAAATCAGGCCATGTTTGGGATTTTCCTGGTGGCTCAGTGCTAGTGCAGGGGACATGGGTTCCATCCCTGGTAGGGGAACTAAGATCCCACATGCAGCAGGGGCAACTAAACCGGGGCGCTGCAGCTAGAGAGAAGTCCACACGCTGCAGTAAAGAGCCTGTATGCTGAAACTAAGACCAAACGCAGCCAAAAATAAATAAATAGATAAGTAATTTTTAAAAGAAATACCAAAGAAAAAGTACAATTGAGAATCACATTTATTCAATATATTCAATGATATTCAAGAAACCACAAAATTATAGGTGAGTTCATTCATTCACATGTTACATCAGTGAGAATTCTTGTTCAGTTTTACCAGAATAGTTCAAAAATTACTTGCATCTAAAAAAAAACAAAACAACAAAACAGGTTCATGATTCCTTCCTCCTATTGTTATTCTCAAAATTCCTTTTGTTTTCAAATCCCATTCTCTTCTTTATCATACTTGGAATTTGTACTGTTTGTCCCTGTCAGTTACAATTACTTTTACATGGCTTAAAAGAGGCATAATCAAAAAAGAAACAAAGTCTGCAGAATAATTTCCATTTCAAATACAACGCAGTTCCATAATGGTGGGGACAAAACCACATGAGCAAAACTCAACAGGACTCAATGGCATTGTAAAACCCAATAAGATGGATTTGTGTGTTAACGTGTTAAGGCACTCTGGAAATCTTTTGTTTCCCATTTTTCCTAAAATACACAACAATACATAATAAAATATAAACATTCAGAAGAAAACTGTAGCTTTTCAGTTGATTCTTTCAACTTTCTTTATTCATCAGTATTAACATCAGAGACTGAAGAAGTGTAATAGCTACCATCACATTCCAAATAATTTTATGGACAATTGTATTTATTTTAAAAGTCTTCATTACCTAAAATCTATATGCGTTCTTATTCCCAAATCACCTTTAATACTTTCCTTGTATTAACTCAGAACATTTGTAACTCCAAAAAGAGGTTCATTTCCAGGATGAAATTACCGGCTGGGTAATAAGGATTTGCCCAGATAGTGGTGCTGCTGCGGTCATAAAAGTGCTGATCAATCCCTCTCAGATGCTGAAATCTGAATAAATTGTAAGAATCTCTGATTATTTTTTTTCTCTTACCAGTCATAAATAATTCAAACATGTACAAACCAGTGACTTATTAAGGTTAAAATGCAGGAAATATAAAGTATGTCCTGCACCAAATGACCCTGGCAAAGGCCAGAGCCAAGGATCTTTCTCACATAACAAGTTGGAGGCGGGTGGGAAGAATTGTTTTGATAGCAATTGGTCAAAATGCTGAAAAAATGCCTATACCCCACAAGTCAATAATTCCACTTTAGAAATCTAACTTATAGAAAAATAATCTTACAATGCTCTGCATACAACAGTGTGTATGTACTCAGTCACTCAGTCCTATCCAAGTCTTTGCTACCCCAGGGACTGTAGCCCACCAGGCTCCTCGGTCCATGTGATTCTCCAGACAAGAATACGGGAGTGGGCTGCCATTCCCTTCTCCAGGGGATCTTCCCGACCCAGGGATTGAACCCGCATCTCTGTGTCTTCTGCATTGGCAGGTGGATTCTTTACCACTGAGCTACCTGGGAAGCCACAATTGTGTCTACTAGACTTTCACTGGTAACAAAGTTGGATTATAGCCTGAGTGTCAAATAATATAAAGTGGTCTTTACAAAGTGTCATGTAACATTAGGAAGCCATCAAAAATGACCTTTGAACAGGTTGGAGGACTATAAATATGATACATAGTTTACAATTCCTAGATACATATTTATAAGCTCATAATTCATAGATATACATGTATATGTGTGACATGTGGTATGTGGACAGGAAATGCTGCCTGCCCTTTCAGTAAACAAAAAATGTTGCCCACCAACCCAGTTTTACAAGAATCATGCCATCAGTCCTTGCAGCTGCCCAAGGAAGGTGTGCCCTGAGGGCAATTCAGGATGGCGAAAAAGAGCATTCTGTGCTTTAGATACTGGCCCTAGATAGGTAAGATGCATATCTAAGGAATCATTTCAATGAGCTCAGATTCCTGCATCTTCTCAAACATAGAAAAGTCTAAAATCATTAACTTGAGATTTCTATTCTTTGTGATTAGCAGTAATCCTTGGATTACTGACTCCTCCATGTGTCTGACTCCTCCCTTACCTCTTTGGAGCAGTTCCTCGGAGCTATCTGAGAGGCTGTCTCCCAGGTTATAGTCCTCAGTAAGATCCTCCAATAAGACTTCACTCACAACTTTTAGGCTGTGCATTTTTCTTTAGTCAACAGATACATATTTGTATATATAAATTATATACAAAAAATACATGCATTATATATGATATATATGATTCTATCATACAGATCATGATATATCATATAGATCATGGCTACCTTAAACAAACGACAAAAAAAAATTTATAAACAGTAACAATGGGCGATTTTTTCTTCTACATTTCTGATGTCTTCAACATTTGCTGTGATGATCATGAATTGCATTTATAATGGAACAGATAAACTTCTATATAATAGTATTTTAAAAGGACCAAAAAAACCAACTCAAATAACCCTTGTGCAAGTAGTAACAGCTACTTTTTTTAATGACTTTAATCAACCTGTTGGAAAAAGGAGACCCTCCAGAATCAGAAACCATAGTAGGCTCACCATCAAAGTAAAGGAGCAAGGTTATTGTTTTTAAAGCCCAACAGAAATGCCCACCAGAGAGGAAGCCCTTGGTGCCCTTGAGGGGTAGGCAGTAGGGATGACTAGATACCGTGTTCCCCAGGTGGGACTCTGAGGGGCTGACACTTAACCCTCTTCAAGTGGAAGCATGTTCAGAGCAAAGAAGCAGGAGACAGCCATCAGGAAGCACTCGGGGTCTGTGCAGGGGAGCGGTGATGAAAAAGCTAGAAGGGAACTTAGGACCAAAGGTCAAACAGCACCTGTGGCATGCTTGCAACCTGGGCTCTCCATATGCCTCTCTGCACCTGTGACCTCCACCCCACTTAAGTCACATGCTGTCACACCTGCCTGACCTTTCCTCTCTTGCCCACTTCCAGTCCATCCCACACACAGCTCTTAGAAAGACCTTCCAAAAGCACCGTTTTTTAACATAATTATTTATTTGGCTGTCAGGCCTTAGTTGCGGCTGCTGCTGCTAAGTCACTTCAGTCGTGTCTGACTGTGTGCAACCCCATAGACGGCAGCCCACCAGGCTCCCCCGTCCCTGGGATTCTTTAGGCAAGAACATTGGAGTGGGTTGCCATTTCCTTCTTCAATGCATGAAAGTGAAAAGTGAAAGTGAAGTCGCTCAGTCGTGTCCGACTCTTAGTGACTCCATGGACTGCAGCCTACCAGGTTCCTGCGTCCATGGGATTTTCCAGGCAAGAGTACTGGAGTGGGGTGCCATTGCCTTCCCCGTTAGTTGCGGCAGGCAGGATATTTCATAGGAGCTCTCGGATTCTGTAGTTGTAGCACGTGGGCTCAGTTCAGCTCTGCAGCTTGTGGGATCTTAGTTCCCTGTCCATGGATAGAACTTCCCCTGCATTGCAGAGCAGATGTTTAACCACTGGACCACCAGGGAATTCCCTTAAGAAGCTTTAACAGGCTTCATGTGTCCTCTTAGTTGACCTGAATCTTTGTTCATTGCCCTTTGAAATGCTGATTATCACATCTACCTCATGGAGACCCTACAAGGACTGGAAAAGGTAACATGTTATCTTAGGCTCTCTAACACAAGGTCTCCTGGGAGTGGAGACAACTGGAAACAGCTGGATGTGAGCAAAACATGGGTGTTCCTTGCTTCAAACCACTGCAACATAAAAGGATCTGATTCTGAGGGGGTTTGAGACTGAGCAACACAGTGGAGTATCCGCCAGAGGGCAGATAGAATGGAAACCACCATTACAGAAAGCTATCCAAACTCACCACTTGGATCACAGCCTTGTCTAACTCATGAAACTGTGAGCCATGCCACGTAGAGTTCTGACAAAATGTGGTCCACGGGAGAAGGAAATGGCAAACCACCTCAGTATTCTTGCCTTGAGAACCCCATGAACAGTATGAAAAGGCAAAAAGATAGGACACTGAAAGATGAACTTCCCTGGTCGGTAGGTGCCCAATATGCTACTGGAGATGAGTAGAGAAATAAATCCATAAAGAATGAAGAAGCTGAGCCAAAGCAGAAACAACGCCCAGTTGTGGAACTGTGGATGTGACTGGTGATGGAAGTAAAGCCTGATGCTGTAAAGAACAATATCGCATAGGAACCTGGAATGTTAGGTCCATGAATCAAGGTAAATTGGAAGTGGTCAAACAGGAGATGGCAAGAGTGAACATTGACATTTTAGGAATCAGTGAACTCAAATGGACTGGAATGGGTGAATTTAATTCAGATGACCATTATATCTACTACTGTGGGCAAGAATCCCTTAGAAGAAATAGAGTAGCCCTCACGGTCAACAAAAGAGTCTGAAATGCAGTACTTGGATGCAGTCTCAAAAACGAAAAAAGGATCTCTGTTTGTTTCCAAGGCAAACCATTCAATAGTAATCCAAATCTATACCCCAAGCACCAATGCTGAAAAAGCTGAAGTTGAATGATTATGTGAAGACCTACAAGACCTTCTAGAACTAACACCCAAAAAGATGACCTTTATATCACAGGGGACTGGGAAGAAAAAGTAGGAAGTCAAGAAACACCTGGTGTAAGCGTCAAATTTGGCCTTGGAACACAGAATGAAGCAGGGCAAAGGCTAATAGAGTTTTGCCAAGAGAACACACTGGTCATGGCAAACACCCTCTTCCAACAACACAAGAGAAGACTCTACACATGGACATCACATCACCAGATGGTCAATACCAAAATCAGGTTGATTATATTCTTTGCAGCCAAAGATGGAGAAGCTCTATACAGTCAGCAAAAATAAAACCAGGAGCTGACTGTGTCTCAGATCATGAATTCCTTATTGCCAAATTCAGACTTAAATTGAAGAAAGTAGGGAAAACCACTAGACCATTCAGGTAGGACCTAAATCAAATCCTTTAAGATTATACAGTGAAAGTGACAAATAGATTCATGGGATTAGATCTGATGGATAGAATGTCTGAAGAACTATGGACAGAGGTTCGTAACATTATATAGGAAGCAGTGATCAAAACCATCCCCAAGAAGAAATGCAAAAAAGGCAAAATGGTTGTCTGAGGAGGCCTTACAAATAGCTGAGAAAAGAAGAGACGTGAAACTCAAAGGAGAAAAGGAAAGATATACCCATTTGAATGCAGAGTTCCAAAGAAAATCAAGAAGAGATAAGAAAGCCTTCTTCAGTGATCAGTGCGGAAAAAAAATGGAGGAGAACAATAGAATGGGCAAGACTAGAGATCGCTTCAAGAAAATTAGAGATACCAAGGGAACATTTCATGCAAAGATGTGCACAATAAAGGACAGAAACAGTATGGACCTAACAGAAGCAGAAGATACTAAGAAATATGCTGTGTTTACTTCTCAGTAAGTTGCTCAGTCATGTCCAAAACTCTTTGCAACCCCATGCACTGTAGCCTGACACGTTCCTCTATCCATGGGATTCTCCAGGCAAGAATACTAGAGTGGGTTGCCATTTCCTCCTCCAGGGGCTCTTCCCAACCCAGGGATCAAACCCAGGTCTTCCACACTGTAGGCAGACTCTTTACTGTCTGAGCCACTAGGGAAGTCACATATTAAGAAGAGGTAGCAAGAATACACAGAACAAAACAGATTTTAATGACCCAGATAACCATGATGGTGTGATCACTCATCTAGAGCCAGACATCCTGGAATGTGAAGTCAACTGGGCCTTAGGAAGCATCACTACGAACAAAGCCAGTGAAGGTGATAGAATTCTAGCTGAGCTATTACAAATCGTAAAAGATGATGCTATGAAAGTGCTGCACTCAATATGCCAGCAAATTTGGAAAACTCAGCAGTGGCCACAGGACTGGAAAAGGTCAGTTTTCGTTTCAATCCCTAAGTAAGGTAATGCTAAAGAATGTTCAAACTACCGCACAATTGCACTCACCTGACACACTAGCAAATACTCAAAATTCTCCAAGCTAGGCTTCAACAATGCGTGAACTGAGAACTTCCACATGTTCAAGCTGAATTTAGAAAGGGCAGAGGAACCAGAGATCAAATTGCAAACATCTATTGGATCATAGAACAAACAAGAGAATTCCAAAAAACATCTACTTCTGCTTTATTGACTATGACAAAGCCTTTGACTGTGGGGATCACAACAAACTGTGGAAAATTCTTCAAGAGATAGGAATACCAGACCATCTTATCTGCCTCCTGAGAAATTTGTATGCAGGTCAAGAAGCAACAGTTAGAACCAGATATGGAACAACGGACTGGTTCCAAATTGGGAAAGGAGTATGTAAAGGCTGTGTATTTTCACCTTGCTTATTTAAATTATATGCAGAGTACATCATGCCAAATGCTGAACTGGATGAAGCCCAAGCTGGAATCAAGACTGCAGGGAGAAATATCAATAACCTCAGATATGCAGTTGACACCACCCTTAGGGCAGAAAGCAAAGAGGAACTAAAAAGCAGCCTCTTGATAAAAGTGAAAGAGGAGAGTGAAAAAGCTGGCTTAAAACTCAACATTCAAAAGATCATGGCATCTGATCCCATCACTTCATGGCAAATAGATAGGGAAACAATGAAAATAGTGACAGACTTATTTTCTTGGGCTCCAAAATCACTGCAGATGGTGACTGCAGTCATGAAATTAAAAGATGCCTGCTCCTTGGAAGAAAAGCTATGATAAACCTAGACAGCATATTAAAAAGCAGAGACATTACTTTGCCAACAAAGGTCCGTCTAGTCAAAGCTATGGTTTTTCCAGTAGTCATGTATGGATGTGAGAGGTGGACTGTAAAGAAAGCTGAGTGCCGAAGAATTGATGCTTTTGAACTGTGGTGTTGGAGAAGACTCTTGAGAGTCCCTTGGACTGCAAGGAGACCCAACCAGTCCATCCTAAAGGAAATCAGTCCTGGGTGTTCATTGGCAGGACTGATGCTGAAGCTGAAACTCCAGTACTTTGGCCACCTGATGTGAAGAGCTGACTCATTTGAAAAGACACTGATGCTGGGAAAGATTGAGGGCAGGAGGAGAAGGGGAAGACAGAGGATGAGATGGTTGGATGGCATCTCCGACTCAATGGACATGGGTTGGGTGAACTTCGGGAGTTGGTGATGGACGTGGAGGCCTGGGGTGCTACAGTCCATGGGGTCACAAAGAGTCGGACAAGACTGAGCGACTGAACTGAACCGAACTGATATCATAACTAAGAGTTTGATGCTGCAACAAAGATCGAAGATGTCTCATGCCACAACTAAGACCCAGCACAATCAAATACAATTTTTTCATTAAAAAAAAAAGACTTTAAAATGTTATAAGAGGTTTTATGATCTCAGAGGTTTTAAATGTGGGGAAAACAGGCATTGTAGAACTGAAGAAATATGTAACATGTATGTATAATATCATATGAAAGATGCAATATGGTTATGTACATGCCTGACCATCATCAGTAGAAGTTTCTTTTTTGTCCAGCCTCTAGCATCTTTACATTCACTATGGCATCTGACACTGGGCCTTACATGGAGGACTTGTTGCAGTGATGACAAGAAAGATCATAGCTCTTATTTATGGATCACTTTTCAGGCAATGCTGCAACTTCATACGAATTACTCTCAAAATAACCTTTATTGGTTGTTTGTGCGACTATTATTCCCACTTTGCAGATAAGGGCACTGAGGCTAAGAGGCATTAAACAACTCAGCCAAGGTGGGAAAGGGGGCTGCTAGGGTTACACATCCAAATCTACTTAAGGCTCAGTCCAGATGGTCTTGCCATGGGTCCTGAAGGATGGGCAGGCCAGAAGGTGAGAAAGCCAGGCCAGGATAAGAAAGAAAGCTACTCAAGAGTTTTGGAGATGAAGTGACTTTAAAATCTGGGTTCTGGATATTGTGAGGAGAGTTACTTATAAACTTCAATTTGAAGTCTTCTGACTGACTTCCCCATTCCTATAATTTAGGGGGTAGGCATTTTGCTCTAGGAGTCTGAATTTTATTTGACCTGATGAACTCAAGGTTAGAACACCATTTTATTCCATGAGATTCAGAATCCAGGCACCCTGCCCTGTTGCACTGACTTTTTTCAAACTTTATATCATATTTTTAAACTACATTTGATAAAAACCATTTGATTAAACACATTTTCCCCAAGTTGACTTTGAATAGTCCATGTATTTCCCCTTCACTTTTCTATCAGAGACAGAAAAAACAAATATAAAATTCTGGAGAATCGTTCACTTACTTATTCCTTCATGATATTCCCCAAAAAACCAGGACCCAAACCTGTCTTTCTGCCGGGGCTCCTGCATCCACATTGTATAACTGGCTGGGGAAGTGGGAGGGAGGAGGAACACTGATTGCTGAAGGGAATAAAAATAAAGGTCAGGGGCCCCCCTGGTGGTCCAGTGGTTAAGACTCCACACTCCCAGTACAGGGGGTGGGGGTTCAATCCCTGGTCAGGGAACTAGATCCCACATGCCGCAATGAAAGATCCTGCAGGCTGCAACAGAGATCAAAGAAGATCCTGCTTGCTGCAACTAAGATCTGGCACAGCCAGATAAATAAATAAATATTTTTAAAAAGAAAAGTTGTTCAAAACAAATAAATAAAGGGCATTTTCCAGCTCCAAATACAAGAACAGAAACTGCTCATTCTCCCAGGAGTTACAGCAGCAGAACAGAAAAACATCTCCATACAAGAAAATGTGGCCCTGGCTTCAAGGCACTGCACTCCTGAAGCAAAGACTGCCCTTTACCTGGTGGTTCTGTCACTGCACCATCTGGTACACGGGGTCACCAACTTTCAGGCTTCCAATTTTTTCCACCGAGTAATAGATTCCAAACAGTGGGGACGACTTGTAAATTGACTTCTCAGAAGGATCACACAGGCGGTAACTGAAAGAAGCAAAAATTCACCCTCAGGCACAAGAAGGGACTAATCTAGGCGCTCTCAACGGAATTCAGCTTCCATGCTCAGCTTCTCTATAAATAACGAGCAAACCTTTTCTAAAATGTGGACAGAGAAATCTGGGTAAGTCAAACGGCAAATAAATCTGGTTTTTCTAGAATATCCTGAGAGTCTAAACAATTTTTCTACGGCTTCAGTTTGAAGTCCCAATGAAAAACTTGTATGTGTCACTTAAAATACTTTGCATGCATACCTTCAGCTTCACACACATGGGAAATCAGCGCTCATACAATCTCACAGAGGACCTGCCCTGAACTCCAGGCTTTCTGCCCCTCCACGGTTATAAGTCCAAGCCTGGGATCTTTGAAAAAACTGAAGACAGAGGCAGGTGGAATGGGCTGTCACTGAGGTTAATTTTTTTAAAGGCTTGTCTAAAGAAAAAATAATCAGTTCACTGGGTCTTAAAAATAAAAAACAAAATAGAATTGCCAATCTGAAGGCTTTAAGAAGTAATCTCCTCTGGAACTTAAATCCATTAGAAACACACAAAAAACAGAGGAAAGGGAAACAGAATAGAATACAACTTCCAGAAAAAGTTAATTTAAGTTTAAAAATACATTCTATATTGAGAACAAAAGTCGGCCAAAACTCTGTAAGTAACAAAACAACCTAACACAAAAGAAGCTCTTGAATAAACAAACTCAGATAACTCATTTCATTCCCCTTTTCAACTATTTCATTATACAACTCAATTATTCTCATCCTCCTGCTACTGATTCTAAAAAATAAATGAGAGTTGCAAACAAGGTCTTAATTTGGAAATAGATGTGTAAAGGTTATTAAAAACTGAAGTCAGAGAGATGAAAATTTCAAAATGTGGAATCATGCAATTGAAAATTTGTCCAAAACTCTATAAGAGTCATGTAGAAAAAAAAAAAAAAGAGGCAACAAATACTCACTGACATTAATAACAGACACAAAGAACCAGAAGGCACGAAGGTGCCCAGACAGAGCACCTGTAGCCACAAGTACTTTGAGGCTGGGGATAATATAAAAATACACCAGACACATAGACGTTCTACCTCTTCAGGGTTTCGAGTGGCTCCTTCCTGTCAATCACTCCAGTATCTGGGTCCACCGTGGTCATAATGCACCTGTCACACAATAATGAAGGGTCAGGGCACAGTTAAGAACCAGCGACCCTGCCAGGCACCAGAGGTCCAGGCTCACAAGAATCCTTACCTGGGGCAAGCCAAAATCTTTTTCATTTCTACATTGCCAATGAGAAGTTCATCCCAAGTGTCCTAGGAGAAAAGGAGATGGTATCTTTTAAATTAAGGCTCCATCCAGCCTTATTCCAGTTTATTCTTCGGCTGGTCCTATGTAGCTGAAGAACAGAGTACAAGAGGATGCCGCAAAGTACCCCAGAAAGGACTCAAAGGAAGGAGGGTGTGGGATGCAGAGTTGTTTTTTTTTTTTTGGCTGCATCATGCAGCACCTAAAATCTTAGTTCCCCAACCAGGGATCAAGCCCTCGCCCCCTGTCCTAGAAGCATGGGTTGTTAAGCACTGGATGGACAAGGAAGTTTCAGGACGCAGTTCTTGATGGGGCCTCAGAAGCCTTCCTCTGTCAGCACAACAAAATACATCTCCAGGGGCTAGTTTGCCATGAGAACCCTCAAGCAACTCCAGGTAAAGTTAATGATGTATAATGAGAAGTGGAAAGCTTACATGACTGCCCACTCTTTCCTTTTGCTAAGCTGCAATGGAAGCCAAGTTACAATCTGATGCTTCTTTGATGAGTGGGACATGGCCCAAGAGAAGTTGGTTCTAAGATGCACCCATTCAGCACTGCCGTTGGTCCTGACCAGCCTCAGCCAACCTCCCTGCCTTGTTTTCCCAATCTTAAACCGTGGTAGATCCGGCCGATGTCTGCCTTGGGATTTTCTTCAAACCTCATGACTGGGGGAGGAATTAATATGGTCCCAATTTTACACAAAGATACAGAGGCAGAGAAAGTTTACAAAATATTTTCAGGGTCACAGCAGCTAGGTTTGAAAACTTTTCTGATTCTGAAGGAGGGCTTTTAACCACCCAGCTTTTAACTATCCCCATGTCTATACCACCTGGTATAGGTCTGTCTAGTCAAAACTGTGGTTTTTCCAGTGGACGTGTGTGGATGTGAGAGTTGAACTATAAAGAAAGCTGAGCGCCAAAAAATTGATGCTTTTGAACTGTGGTGTTGGAGAAGACTCTTGAGAGTCCCTTGGACTGCAAGGAGATCCAACCAGTCCATCCTAAAGGAAATCAGTCCTGAATATTCATTGGAAGGACTGATGCTGAAGGTGAAACTCCAATACTTTGGCCACTCGATGCAAAGAACTGACTAATTGGAAAAGACCCTGATGCTGGGAAAGATTGAAGGCCAGAGGAGAAGGGGATGACAGAGGATGAGATGGTTGGGTGGCATCACCGGCTCAGTGGACATGAGTTTGAGTAAACTCTGGGAGTTGGTGATGGACAGGGAAGCCTGGGGTGCTGCAGTCCATGGGGTCGCAAAGAGTTTAACACAACTGAGTGACCTAACTGAACTGAAGATTCACACTGAGTGGAATGATTATGACAGGAGTCAGCTTGTGTTTCTTTTTTTCTTTTGCATGTATAATTTTTTTGGCGGTTCATATTTGGGAGTTGGTGATGGACAGGGAGGCCTGGCATGCTGCAGTCCATGGGATCACAAAGAGTTGGACACAACTGACTGACTGAACTGAACTGATACCACCTGGAGTAGAAAATGGTTAGCCACTCCAGTATTCCTGCATGGAGAATTTTCCATGGACAGAGAAGCCTGGTGGACTACAGATCACAGGATTGCAGAATCAGACACAACTGGGCATGCACATACATCTATATACCTACCTATCTGTACACACTTACACAAGTATACATACATACATATAAACACATAAATATGGAGGTTGTATTAATTACAGTATATATACATATACGAAAGTGAAAGTCACTCAGTCGTGTCTGACTCTTTGCAAGCCCATGGACTATACACAGTCCATGGAATTCTCCAGGCCAGAATACTAGATATGTAGCTTTTCCCTTCTCCAGGGGATCTTCCCAACCGAGGGATCGAACCCAGGTTTCCCGAATTGCAGGAGGATTCTTTACCAGCTGAGCCACAAGGTAAGCCCATAAACAAACATATATATACACATACATATATGCATTCACACACACACACACACACACACATATATATATATGAGCAGAATATGTTACAGGCCTTTCTTGCTAACAGGAAAGCCATCTGTAAAGCCTGAATTTCACAAGCCAATCCTTTGTCAAAGCCCCAAGGGAGACATGGGGGGCATCAGGGGACAGGGCCTCACTCTAGGCTCCCTACACCAAGAGTGTCTATAACTAGATGTGTTAGGGGAAGCACACTGACTGAAGTCGCCCACCCTGGCCAGGCACCATAGTAATCATTTGCATGAGTTGTTTTATGACAGGAGGTCCTGGTAAGGAACACAAAACTAATAAGCCACTACCAACCGGAAGAGTTCAAGAAAGGTCAAAAGGAGACACCGCATGTCCGAGCATCTCCCAGAATCCTCCTCTCTGGCATCCATCTTGGCTGAACAAGGCGTGCACCACCAGGAAGGACTCTGAGTCAGAATGATTGGCTAAAGACAACCCGGAAACTAATCCCGTCACCATAAAACCCAGACTGTGAGCCATGTGCAATGTGCCTTAAAAATTTGTTTCCTGATCTCATACCAAGTGAGCTTTTGGAGATCATGGGTCTGAGGATTTGGTGAGAAATCCAGCCTCCAAGTGAGGCAGTGGGGCATCCAGTCCTCTCAGCTGGTGGCTCACTGCCCTGGAGACAGGAGAGGAGACCAGTCTGCCCCTGCAGGAGGCAGGGCAGAGGGGGGAAGGGGGCCTCGCAGGTAACGTCCCCCCTCCCCTGCTGATGGCCAGGCTGTGATCACACTAGGGACCTCTTTCAGGGAACACTAGACCACCCCTTCCCCACCCCGGGCCTACTGGGGAGACTTAGCAAATGCACAAAGAAGTCCAGTGCCCACTGGGTCTTCCCAACTGGGAAATCTCTGCGGGGTATGACTGAGGTGAGGGGGCTTCTGTGGATGCCTGGGGTTCCCAACTGTCATTTATGAAACTCTGTGATGTAAGAAATGAAGTGTTTCCTGCCATATCAAAGAACAAGGATGTCACAGCCACAGCCCTCCAAATGTGAATTCCTGAGCCCAGAGGCGCCCAGGAGAAACAATACCTGCCATCAGGCAGTCATCAGCCACTCCCTCGCTCAGCATTCAGCAGCTGGGAAGAGCAGGAGGTGGGGCAAGGGGGAGGGGATTGGGATGGGAGACTGGGAGGTGAGAAACGCAGGATGCTGGCCCCGGAGAGCCGAGATGCATTTGAAAGGAATGATTTCAGTGAACCCAGAATCTTGTATCTTCCCATATGCAGAAAAAAGGATAAATTCCTTAACTTGAGGTATCTGTGTGTGTGTGTGTGTGTGTGTGTGTGTGTGTATGTGTTAGTCGTTCAGTCTTGTCTGACTCTTTGCAACCCCATGGACTGTAGCCCACCAGGCTTCTCTGTCCATGGGATTCTCCAGGCAAGAATACTGGAGTGGGTTGCCATTTCCTCCTGCAGGGGATCTTCCCAACCCAGGGATCGAATTGTCCCTTATGTCCCCTGCACCGGCAGGTGGGTTCCTTACTGTTATGGCCACCTGAGATACCTGGTCTCCCTTAATTAACAATAATTTTTCCATGTTCAGACTACCTGACATTTATCGAAAACTTCTATACAACCTGAACACACACCTCCCACCCTCCCCCACCCCCACCCCTGTCTCCTAGGGGCAGTTCCCTCAGGGTCACTTGAAATGCTGTCTCTGGGGTCTGAAGTCCTAAAAATTCCCACCGAATAAAACATAACTCTCTGCTCCTAGGTTGTGACTATTTTTTAAGTCAACAGTGGAAATAAACTCTGAGTTTCAAACAACTAATTGAGGGACGAAAAGGCAAGGCCACATCATATAAAATCCTTTGTTGCTGTTGTTCAGTCGCTAAGTCAAGTCATGTAAAATGGAATCTCTAGAGTCTAGCCAGGACTTTTGACGAGCAATGTTCAAATGCAACACTGCAAGACGGTCATAGAGCCTGGCTCGCCTCCTGAAGAACCGTGACCTCCCAGAGGGTGTGACCAATAACACAACTCCTGTATCTGGAAGTGACGGGTCTCTGGCGCCCGGGCCTGGAAGGAGCTAACAAGAGCAGACGCACTTCGCCACACGAGGGCGCTGCGGGCAGAGGCATGCAAGCCCATCGGGCAGCCAGTGCAGAACCCTGCCAGCTCTCCTCAGCTTCCCAAGTACCTCTCCGTTCCATTTCTTTTTACAAGTGCTGATGAATTTCATATAGCAAAGCCACATAGCTGTGTAAAGCCGACCTCATGATTATCATATAAAGCGAGAAGCCTGAAATTTTCAGTTAGATTTCCTAGTTTACAAGACATTTAATCTGCTCTTAACGGGCTTCCCAGGTGACTCAGTGGTAAAGAGACACAGGTTCAGGCCCTGGATGCGGAAGATCCCCTGGAGAAAGAAATGGCAACCCACTCCAGTATTCTTGCCTGGAGAAATCCCATGGACAGAGGAGCCCGGCGGGCTACAGTCCATGGGGTCACAAAGAACTGGACACGACTGAGTGACTGCTGCTGCTGCTGTTAAGTCGCTTCAGTCATGTCCGACTCTTTGCAACCCCATAGACGGCAGCCCACCAGGCTCCCCCGTCCCTGAGATTCTCCAGGCAAGAACACTGGAGTGGGTTGCCATTTCCTTCTCCAATGCATGAAAGTGAAAAGTGAAAGTGAAGACGCTCAGTCGTGTCCGACTCTTAGCGACCCCATGGCTGCAGCCTTCCAGGCTCCTCCATCCGTGGGATTTTCCAGGCAAGAGTACTGGAGTGGGGTGCCATCGCCTTCTCCGACTGAGTGACTACACAGAGCAGAAGAGGAGCTGAAGCTCTCTAGACTCTAGCTTCACATACTTCTGCCCCTCTTTCTCAGCCCCTCAAAGTCTCTGTGGCAAATAGTTCAAGTTACTGAGATGCAATCAAAAAATAAAGGTATAGGGAGATCCTCTTAAGTAAAGGCAGTAACACCATCGACAACTTCTTGAGGAACATGAATGTCTGACTGCTCCTCCATCCAGAACTTGTGTCTCCCTTGTGCTCATCATGTTGGCTTTTCTAAATCAGGACTAATTTCCCTGAGGTCCTTCGAGGTCCCCTAGCAAAGTGGGGATGTCATAAAAGTTCCCTGGAGGAGAACAGAGACCCCTATTTGAAAGGCATGCCATAAAGTGATGAGGGGAGCCCCTGTAGTCAACCAAATGCATACAACACCAAGAGTGAACCCTAAGGCCAGCTATGGACTTTGGGTGATTATGATGTCAGTATAGATTCATCCTTGGCTAAAAAATGCCAAGTGAGTGATGCTGATAGCAGGGGAGGCTACATCTGGGGGGCTAGAAATAGATGGGAAATGGTCACTGAGATAAGAAGCACTGGTCAATTTTATTATTTTATTTAAATATTTATTTGTATATTTATTTATTTGGCTGTGTAGGGTCCCAGCTGCAGCACTCAAGATCTTCTTTGTATCATGGGAGATCTTTCGTTGCGGCTCACAGACGCTCTAGTTGTGGCACACGGGATCAGTTGTTCCAGGGCATGTAAGGATCTTAGTTCCCCAACCAGGGATCCAACCCGTGTCCCCTGCATTGCAAGGCGGATTCCTAACCACTGGACCACCAGGGAAGTCCCAGTTTTATTATTTTTTAAACTTCATTGCTCCACATTCCCAGAATTCAAGCATACCACACCAGCCCAAAGGAAACTGCTTTTTAACAAATCTGCTTAATATTCTGAATTACACAGAAAAAGTACAAAGTGCCTTGGGTCCCAAAGAGTAAATGTTGCGCAATGCATCCTCCTATTGCTGTATGATTTTGCAATAAATAATGGCCTGAATTTTTGCACTATGCTTAGGTTTGCTGTATGTTTATTATTAGTTGGTCTATGAAATATTTAAGTGCATTATCATTTTACATTAATATTTAACAGAGTCCCGCTAACTGGAAGGGTTATAGATGGTGCCAGGTAGACAGGTGAGTGCATCAGGCCCTTAACTCTTGGGCTTTTTAATTTAAAGGAGAATAAATCAACCCCATTAGCATCATTTTATAGTAAAGATTTTCTTAATATGCATTTCCAAAGGACTCTTCTATTCAAATAAGAATACTCTTCCTTATGTACTATTTCTGTAAGCCTATCACAATGCAGGAAAAAAACAACAAATGGACTTTAGAGTACAAGGTCACTTAACATTTTTTAAACTGAAAAAAGCAAGGCTCCACCCACTCAAATTGCCTAAGCAAATATAATTTGGCTTACATCAGCTTGGTTCAGTTTGACAAGTTAGAGGTGAGCCAAAAATTCTTAGTTGGCAAGTTACAGGAAAGCAAAGATTCTTGAGCCAGGAATGGGAGTATCTTTTCTTCTTCTTCCTCTGGTTCAAGATCTTATACTAAAACTAATATCTTTAGTGGAGACAAATCAAGAAAAATTGTATTCCCTAAAAGAAAGTGTCTCAGCAAAGAATGGGCCAGTTTTACAGGAGTCCTGTGCAAGAATTTTTGCTTCATGGACTAATTTCTGATCCGTCTTCAGCATTATCAATACTGAGTCTCATTTCATTCTGTATTTAACAAGTATCTAATGACTCTGAACTTCTGCACCCTCTATTCATCAGCACAGAAAAACAGAACAGGGGAGAAATAGGCGGGTTTACTGGGAATGTCTCTGGAAAGGCTTGAGCCTCAAGCTCTGGACCCTTTTGAGACCCTGCACTTAATCTTGGTTTTGTTATTTTCTTTTCATAAAGAGCCCCCTCAAATTGTATCCATTCAGGTGACACCAAATCTGGGTTATTCCTGGGGGAGAAACCAAGTCTCTTCCATCAGGCGGCTGATGCCCAGAGCATGTCAGCACTCCTGTTTCTCCCACCCCCTCTGTCACCCTTGCCCCCCCCCCTCCTAAATCAGCACTTTCCTGGGCACTGTTTGCACAAGAGTCACCCGGGATGGTGCTGCCCACACAGTCACGGGCCTGATCGTAATTCTGACCCAGGTTTCAGGTAAGGCGGGCTGATCGCCCTCTGGGGACGAAGCATGGCACGGATGTTTCTGCCTCAGTTTCCCTAACTTTCCAAGCACTTTCTAGAGAGCTGCCCAGGGTAAAATCGTGCAGCTCGCAGTATCATGCAGTTTGGTCATATTTGTTGGGTCTGTGAAAATAATAATTACTTCCTCATTCAAAATCATTACCAACTCTTCCTTATCCACAATATAAAATCTAAACTCCTGGGACTTCTCTGGTAGTCTAGTGGTTATGAGTCCACCTTGTGATGCAGAGGACACGGGTTCAATCTCTGGTTCTGGGAACTAAGATCCACATGCTATGGGGCAACTAAGCCTGTGTGCTACAACTAGAGAAAGCCCTTGGCCGCAATGAAGATCTAGTGCTGCCCAAAAAAAAGATTTTTTACTTTATAAAAAATAAAATTCAACCTCCTCAGCATGGTGGCCTCTAACAAGCTCCAGGTCCAGCCACCTCATACCACTTCTCCTCTACCTGCAGCGTCCCTGTGATTCTGAAATGACCCCAGGCACCCTTGATGTAACAGCCTGTGCTGCTTTTAGGCCTTCTAACTGGTGGCCTCCTTTACCCACCGTGACCCTTGCTCCCCGTCACCAGCACACACAACAACACACTTCACAGCACAGCTCCTGGGTAGCTTGATCTGACCCCTCTCTGCTCCCACTCCTCCCTTCTCCAGGCAGGTGTAGGCACTTCTAAGCATCCTTGGCCCCTGATAAGTACGTGCATTAAAGCTCTCCTCATGCTGGCCTGCCATTGCCTCCCAGCCATTCCTCCCCTATCAGGAAATTCTGAAGGGCAGGGTCTGTATCTTTTCATCGCTGTATCCAAGATTCTTATTATGGGCCACAGTGCCAGTCAATTTAAAAAAATCATTTTTAATTAAAAAATTTAATTAAAATCAATTAAAATTTTTTTAACAAATGTAGAGAGGGATTCAAGATATTAGATAACAAACAACAGGATAATATCAACAAGTAGACAACTTCTGTATACCCTAGTTATTGCTTTTATTATCAAATGAAGTATCTTCATGTACGAGGATTATACTAGCCTCCATGCAAAGGTTTATCCTAAAGAACAACATTTACCAGCAAATGGGGCACATTTTACTCACACAGAAGGATGCGGGGATCAACCAAGGGAGCAAAGAATTGAGAAGGTACTTAAGATCCTCTAAAAATTAGCTTCTTGGGATCTCTCGATTGGAATCAACATCTCCACTCCTCAGAAGCTGGAGCTGTAAGTCCTGGGTTCTAATCCAAAGCCACTACTTCCATGCCTAACAAGTTGTGTAACACCTGCAAGCTTCTGTTCCCTTATAAAAAGGAGAAAATAGTATAGACTTCACAGCACTGTCCTAAGGAACAAATAGAGTAATTTGCATGACGCCATCCATTGATTCTGTGTCTGGTACCCAGTAAACAATGAACGAATGGTTGCTGTTATTTCCAGTGCTTATAAAGTTAAGCTTTATAATACAATCCTGATGTTTAATAGGATTCCTAGTACTTGTTATTACAGAGCAACATACAACTATATATATTTCACATACAAGTCACAGGTACAAAGAGCTGATGTGGTTGTCCTTTTAGGGCTAAAAGGGGCTGAGTCTTTGTAGGGTGAAAATTTCTAGTTTCAACCACATAGCAGAGCATATGAGTCCTCTGGGAGATAATTCAGGCCACAGAGTGACATGTCTCCAGGTTGTGGTTTACAAGTAATCTCCTGTATCCTCCTGGCCTCCACTCTGGGGTCTGGAGCTTTCAGAAGTCTCAAATCTTTCAGCGCTCCTGGATGGTACAGGTACATTTTTTTTTTCCGTGTAGCTATCTCTGAGCTGTGGTTATCAATACACTCTAGCCTAGTTCCATTGCTGTTGTTTAGTTGCTCAATCTGACTCTTTGCAACCCCATGGACTGTAGCCTACCAGGCTTCTCTGTCCAAGTAATTTCCCAGGCAAGAGAGTTGTAATTTTTTTCTCCAGGGGATCTTCCCCACCCAGAGATGAAACCTGCCTCTCCTGAGTTGCAGGCGAATTCTTTATTGCTGACCCACCAGAAACGTCCCAGTCTAGACCCAGTCTTGCTAGTTTGGGAGTTCCAATTGCTGGCTTTGGGGCCTGAGCAGTAAAGGGTGAGCAGCGCCCCCCGGAGGCCAGCGAGGAGATAGCGGCAGCAATAAGTGAACCACTCCACGCAAGACGCAGGCGAATCTCTCAAACCACCAACCTGGCCATCCTCAGAGAGTCCGACTTGGCGCTGACCCGGGGGCACCTCTAGACATTATGCATAAAAGCAGAGAGCCGCTTACCTCCTCAAAAGCACTGCAGCCTGTCACCACGATATTTGGCCTGAAATTGTTTATTTTCACTTTCTTCTCCATCCTGGTATTCAGATCGGCCAGGGAGGCTTCCGACAGGATCATGACGGGGCTGCAGTCCGGGTAGGCCACCTGCGCCAAGGACACAGCACCGTCAGGCCTCGCTGCCCGTGGAACGGGCTCAGCCCAGCCGCCAAGCTAGGTGAAGCCCAGAAGCCGACCCACCAGAGTGCAGAAGGGGTGAGCTGTGTTCAGGAGGGAGAGGTGACTCCACCGGCTTGGAAACGGCCGGATCAGCGCCGGAGCAGGGTTCCTGCCCCCAGCCCCCACCCCCACCCCGGGGGCGCAGATGGGGCTCCCTGTCCACACACAGAAAGCAGCAGGGCCAAGGCTACCCTGCAGCCCCATTTCTTGCTCCTCACTCCCGCCCAGGAGCCCCTGCCACATCACCACCACCATCACCAGACAGGGAAAGGGTCTGCTGCCAATTAGCTCTGCTCTAGCCCTGGTTTCCTTTAGTTGCGCCATTCACTCCTGTGCATTTAGTAAGCACCACCTATGCATCAGACAGTGTTCTAGGAGGGGAAATAGCGTGAATACAGCAGATAAAACCACCTGCATTCAAGGAGCTTATAGTTCAGGGATCGTGGGGAGAGACACCCCGAGATGGATTTTGAGCCTCATCTCACTGCAGAATCAAAGCCTTTGGTTTGGGGGCTGTAGCTGACTCAGGGGAGGTGAGGTGCCTTTTAAACACCAGAAATGATCACACCTCACTGACTGTGAAGGGTGGACTTGGATAAACTCTGCTTCTGTGATTTTAGAAGACCTGGATTTAGAAAACCTCAGGGGGTCACACAGAGTCAGACACGACTGAAGTGACTTAGCAGCAGCAGGATGGACAGAGGAGCCTGATGGGCTACAGTCCATGGGGTCACAAAGAGTTGGACACGACTGAATGACTGAGTACATAAGCACATAAACCTCACTTTGGCCTGCCAGCTCATCTTCTCTGTCCTCAACACCTGTCCAGGTAGCGCCCTCAGAAGCCCCCTGGGTCACCCCTTAGTTCTGTTCAGTTCAGTCGCTCAGTCGTGTCCTGCTCCTTGCAACCCCACGGACTGCAGCACACCAGGCTTCCCTGTCCCATCACCAGCTCCCGGAGCTTGCTCAAACTCATGTCCAGCAAGTTGGTGATGCCATCCAAGCATCTCATCCTCTGTCATCCCCTTCTCCTCCTGCCTTCAACCTTTCCCAGCATCAGGGTCTTTTCCAATGAGTCAGTTCTTCAAATCAGGTGGCCAAAGGATTGGAGCTTCAGCTTCAGCATCAGTCCTTCCTAACTGGGGCCCCAAAGGAGGCTCTTTGTGGGCCCAGAAGGAAGCCAGAAGGGAAGGGCAGCTCCCCACAAGCTCACCTGGTAATTCTTGTCCAAAGAAGGGAAAATTTCATTTGACGCTCTTGCCTTCATGTTCTTTTCAAACTGAACCAGCCTGAACGCGTCCGTTTTCAAGAAGCTGGTGAACCACTGAGCAGCCTCGTCGCCACAGTCCCTGCCCTGGATGTCAAGACCAAACACCCTGGAAAGGTCACAGAGAGCAGGGGGTTTACATTCGTACCTCAACACACTGAGTGGTGGGGTCAAGGTGGAAGAGCTGGGCTGCTGGGATCTGACTATCCTGGGAGACGGTGAGTGGTCCGTGGGCCAAAACTGGGCAGAAGCAGAGCGGGAGGGAGCAGGGAAGAACCCGTAAGATGCTCACAACTCATGCAGTTACAAGCTGAAATACCGATTTTGTTTCAAGAGGCTGGGCTGGAGCCTGATGCTCAGCTTCGGGATGCCTAGGCTGCTGGTCCACAGACCACACTTTGAGTCACAAGGATTTAGGATGCTTCAGAAAGGGAGAGGGACCATGGTGTGGTAGAAACGCCCTGAACTTGGAGTCTGGTAGACCTGGTTCAAACTGGAACTCTACCCTCTCTAATCTTATGACTTTCAGCAAATCATTAAACTCCTCTGACCTTCTGTCTCAGTTACAAATTGGAAATAATAATATATTACCTGCTTCACAAGGTGGACACAGGTTCCACCAGATAATGAAGTAGTCTTCAAGGATTTTTTTGCTTGAGCAGCCTCAAAAGATAAAAGCTATATACCTCCCCCCCTAAAAAAAGCTATGTACCCCTCACAGAATTGCAAGTTGACATGTAAACTTTTCTTCTTTTTTTTTTAACTGAAATATAGTTGATTGACAATATTGTGTTAGTTTCAGATATAAATGATTGAGTTATATATATACTTTTCCAGGTTATTTTCCACTACAAGTTACACAAGACATTGACTATAGTTCCCTGTTTTATGGGCTTTCCAAGTAGCCATAAAGAATCCACCTGCCAATGCAGGAATTCAATCCCTGGGTAAGGAAGATCCCCTGGAGGAGGAAATGGCAACCCAATTCAGTATTGTCACCTGGATAAGTCCATAGACAGAGAAGCCTGATGGGCTACGGTCCAGGGGGTCACGAAGAGTCAGACATGACTGAGCAGGCATGCACTGTGCGTGTCCCTGTTTTATACAGCAAATCCTTGTTGCTTATCTATTTTATGTATTGTAGTTCATATCTGTTCATCTCAGGCTCTTAATTTTTCCCTCTCTCCTTCACTTTCCCCTTGGGAAACAATAAGTTTGTTTTCTATGTCTGTGTTTCTGTTTCTGTTTTGTATATAGATTCATTTGTATTATATGTTAGATTTCACATATATGTGATAGCATATAATATTTGTCTTCCTCTGTCTGCAGTTCACGGGGTCACAGAGTCAGACACAACTGAGCGACTGAACTGTCTGACTTATTTTACTTAGTATGATTTTCTCTAGGTCCATCTGTATTTTTTATAAGTTTAATTTATTATGAAAGATTAAATTTCCATTGAATTGTAAATATTAACATTTAAAGTAAAATTACATCATAATTTATATGTCATATCTTAATATTATAAATACATATAAATTATATTAAAATAAAATAAAATTATGCTTTTAAAAGCATGCAATGGAATTCAAATGCCAGGGAAGTTTGATAGCTATTTTTAAAAACTATTTTTAATAATACATGATTAAGTCCTGGGTGTTCATTGGAAGGACTGATGTTGAAGCTGAAACTCCAATACTTTGGCCACCTGATGGGAAGAGCTGATTCATTTGAAAAGACCCTGATGCTGGGAAAGATTGAGGGCAGGAGGAGAAGGGGACGACAGAGGATGAGATGGTTGGATGGCATCTCCAACTCAATGGACATGGGTTTGGGTGGACTCCGGGAGTTGGTGATGGACAGGGAGGCCTGGCGTGCTGTGGTTCAGGGGGTCACAGAGTCGGACATGATTGAGCAACTGAACTGAACTGAACTGAACTGAAGGACTTCTTTTCTGGCCCACATTTTAAAAATTATTTTCAAATTTTTTCCCAGTCTAGGACTCCCCCAGTGGTCCAGTGGTTAAGATGCCATGCTTCTGCTGTAGGAGGCATGGGTTCCAACCCCGGTTGAGAAAGTTTCACATGCTACCTGGGGCAGCCAAAGGGAAAAAAAATGTTTTCCTAGTTTTATTGAAACATAATTGACATACAGCACTGCATAAGTTCAGGGTATAGAGCATAACGACTTGACTTACATGTATTGTGAAATGATTACAAGTTTAGTTAGCAGTCCTCATCTCATATTTTTTTTAAGGTCTTTTTTTCTTATGATGAGAACTCTTAGGATTCACTGTCTTCACAGATGGAATGAAAGAAGTCGATTTATAATAATTCCACTCATCCTTTGAATCGTTCTATGATCTTTGGCATTTAGTAATCATTCATTAAAAGTGTTTTTAATAATTTATCAGCAACAATTTGACTAGACAGGCCTTCATTTTAGCGTAAGACAAAGACTTTGAATCACCATCTTGTGCAATGACTTTACTCCCATCATTAGAAAGATTCTCCTTTAGCAATACCAGTATTCTTTTATTGTCTTGGCCCCACAGGTTTTTCCCTCCCAGGGCTGTGCTCTCTACCAAGACAAGGGATGGGCAAGCCTTTCCTCTGTGCCAAGGAGAGGTGGAGAAGAGAATTTGCCCCCTGCAGGTAATATCACAGCTGGAGAGAGAACCTATAAGATTCAAGGATCTGGAAACTGACTCCCTTAAAGGGATCCCAGCCCTCATATACCACGGGAGGTGTCTGCTTCCCTGTGAGTGCCTCCTCCAGTCTGAAGGCCCCTGGGGTGATGGATGTGAGGGAATCCGAGATGGACCGTGAGATGCTCCCCGAGGCCCACACCTTGTCTAATGGCTAGACTCACCCCACCTACTGTCAAATCTCCATGCAGTTCTTCTGAAGTTTCTTGGACCTTTGCCTTCTCTCTAAATGCTCTTCTTGGAGCCACTGTTCGGACTCTGACTAACCCCTGCTCCAACCCCATGGTCCTCTCATGATCCTCTCCCTCACCGCCTTCAGCCTTTCCCCTAAAACTCTCCTCCACCAGTTTACTACTCTGTACAGATCTGCTCCCCGGGCTGAGTGCTTCCTTCAACCCCCTTCAGGACAGCCCTCCTGCGTAAGTGCACACACTTCCACCCACTCCGGTGAGCCTAGTGCGGGCTCTTTGAGAAGCAGAGAGCACCCAGCAGGTCAGGGGAAGACTGATTATCCAGTGCCCCTGAAAGTTACCCCCAACTGATCCTTCCTCCCTCCCCTCCCTGCTGCAGACTCTACCCTTCTGTCATCCCACCTCCTGCAATTCTCTCCGAATTTTATGAAAAGTTCACTTTCTTCCATATTTCTAAATGAAATGTTCTATCATCACCACCCCACAGAAAAGAACCGCATCTCCCTGAGTGAGCATAACAGAACTACATTAGTTAGTAATCTAATTTAGTTCAGGGTTGAAGGTAAACAACTCTGAATATTTATCGGAAGGACTGATGCTGAAGCTGAAGCCCCAATACTTTGGTCACTTGATGCAAAGAGCCAACTCGTTTGAAAAGACTCTGATGCTGGGAAAGGTTGAAGGCAGGAGGAAAAGGGGACAACAGAGGATGAGATGGTTGGATGGCATCCCTGACTCAATGGACATGAGTTTGAGCAAACTCTGGGAGATAGTGAAAGACAGGGAAGCCTGGCATGCTGCAGTCCATGGGGTCACACAGAGTTGGACACGACTGAGCGACTGAACAACAACAAGGTTAGTGATCTACTAATTCATAAAGCAAAATAACTCACTAAAAATATTTGAGAAGACATAAAAGCTTGAATGGAGTTTTACAAAGAAAATCTAGGTAGTTTTACTGGAAAGTTTCACCAATAATAAAGGATAAAAACTATCAAATGTAAATGGAAAAAAATTTTAATTGTTGTCACTTAAAATAGGACAAAGAGATCAGATGTCTAGGACTCAATCTAACAAGAGATGTACAATTCTATTATAGAGAAAATTATGAAATTTTGTTAAAGAAATAAAATAAGACACAAATAAGGGAGAAAAGATAACACATTCATGGATAGAGAGGCTATGGACAATAAAGATGATAACTATGTGAGACATCATTTATTTAAGGGCCTGCTATGAATCAGGCACTCTTGAAATAAATAAATAAATTCATTTCAATTTGCCCTAAATGGAGCCTCAAATTCAGTGCAATTCCAATCAAAATCCTAAAAGGATTTTACATGGAATTTGACAAGTTGATTCTAAAATTTGTAGGAAGAAATTCCCTGGCAGTCCAGAGGTTGGGACTCTGCACTTCTACTACAGTGGGAATGGGTTCGATCCCTGCTTGGAGAACCAAGATCCTGCCTTCCACACAGTGAGGCCAAAAAAATAAAATAAAAACAGTAACAATGTCCCATCGATTAAAAAATAA
This sequence comes from Bos grunniens, assembly GCF_055505025.1. NCBI lineage: Eukaryota > Metazoa > Chordata > Mammalia > Artiodactyla > Bovidae > Bos > Bos grunniens. The sequence goes on from NC_141180.1 coordinate 56,867,159, forward strand.
AAGTGTGAAGTCCAAGGATAGTCCAGACACTTGGAATATAAAATAATGAGACTCATCTTACTTTATATCAAGATATAAAGTTAAAGAAATTAAGACAGTGACAGATAGGATCAGGAATGGGTACAGAATCCAGTGCAAAGGAGAGAGAGCTCAGAAAATAACTGACACTTCCTAAAGAAGCAAGTGGCTCAGTGGTAAAGAAGCAGGAGATGCAGATTCAATCCCTGGGTAGGGAAGATCCCCTGGACACGGAAATAGCAACCCACTCCAGTATTCTTGCCTGGAAAATCCCATGGACAAAGAAGCCTGGCGGGCTGCAGTCCATGGGATTGCAAGAGTCAGACATTACTTTTGCAACAGCAAAAGATCTTAAGATGCCACAATGCAGGTGGCATTATAGATCACTGGGAAACAAATGATTGTTCAATAAAATACTGGAACACTTGATAACTGTATAAGAAAATCAAATTGAATTTCTACCTCAAATCACCATCAAAAATCAACAATAAAAAAATAAATAAATAAACTTTAGATGCAAAAACATAAGTAAGAAAGGCAAAACTTCAATAGTTTTAGAAAAAGAATAGTAGGAGAATTTTTTATAACTTTGGAATAGAGTATATTTCTTAAGACACATAAAAAAGGGCTAATTCCCCCTCAAAAGGTTAATTACTTTGAATATCATAAAATTTTAAATGTCTATTTTTCAGAAGATACCATAAAAAAGATTTAAAAAATCACAAAGCAGGATTTTGCATCTCTTAAAATTGACCAAAGATTTGTATAGATCCAACCTAAAGAACTCCCCATCAATAGGGAAAACTTGGGCATGAAACATAAAAAATAATTTCATAGACAAAAAGAACACAAGGAACCAACAACTATAAAGAAAAAATATTTAGCCTCCAGATTTTAATGGAATGCCTAGAAATGCAAATTAAAACCACAAAGAGATACCACCTAATTCATTTTAAAGATACTTGCAGAATTAAAAATATAAGAAAAGCCAGATGATGAGGACTGGTAACAAATCTAATTGATGAGGACATGAGGCAATTAACCCTTACTCTGATGAGGTATAAATTGGTACAATTTTGGGAACCGATTAGATATTTCCTTATCAAAATTAACATGCAGATACCCAATGACTCAGTAATTCTACTCCTAAGCTCATGCTCTAAAGAATTAAAGATATGTACAAAAACGTTCTTAGGACATTTTTCATATTAGAAAAAAAACTGCAAAATGACATGAGTTAATGGAGAAGAGCAGCAAGAAGTTATAGCAAAGTCATACAATGGAAACTACACAGCAGTGAAAAAACTCAACTATAGCTTCCTGCCACAAGCCACAGATGAACCTTATAACGTTGAAAAGAACAGGCAGCTACAGAAGAATACATATTGCATAATGACATTTTATAAACTTGAAGCAAAACTTAACCATATATTATCTAGGAGCACATCCATATATAAAAAGGAGAGTAGCAGGAACCAGGAGAAAAAGAAATTCGGGACCCTGGTTTCTCTGAGGGGCAGGACATCATGAAGGTACTTGAAATAAATCCATTCATGTTGTATTTCCTAAGTTGGGTATGGTGCTACAGGTGTTTGTTTCAGTATTATGTTTTATAACTTACATATACTTTATGTGGGGCTTCCCTGATAGCTCAGTTGGTAAAGAATCCGCCTGCAATGCAGGAAGGAGACCCTGGTTCCATTTCTGGGTCGGGAAGATCCGCTGGAGAAGGGTTAGGTTACCCACTCCAGTATTCTTGGGCTTCCCTTGTGGCTCAGCTGGTAAAGAATCCACCTGCAATGCTGGAGACTTGGGTTCAAATCCCTGGGTTGGGAAGATCCCCTGGAGAAGGGAAAGGCTACCCACTCCATTATTCAGGCCTGGAGAATTCCACGGACTGTGTAGTCCATGGGTCACAAAGAGTCGGACATGACTGAGCGACTTTCATTTCCATACTTTATGTAGATTCCTCACATATCAAATATTTAATTATATGATATTGTCAGTGGTCAATATATCTCATAATGGAATGAAACCCAGCTGGAGAAATTTCTTCTTCAAAGCAAACTATTACTTTAGTTATAAAGAAAAAAAAAAAAAAAACTTCTGTTGGACTGTCCAGGTTTTAAGTAATTTCTTTCTCACACCTGAAAATACGTTTGGACTTTTTAGACATCAATCGTTCATAAATCATGATAATTAAGAAGCCCTACTGCTCTACAATCACTCTCAAAAAATAAAACAACACCACATAAGGTGAACAGGGAAAGCTGGTTAAAGAAACTAACAATGAAAGTTAATCAAATCCACGACACTGCATCCCCATCCCTATGGTTCTGTTAAGGAATCTCCTTTACTTTTTCTGAGCTTGGTCTCCTCATTTGTAAAGTGTACTGATATCTGCCTCATAAACTTACTGAGATAATTAACTGAAATACTGTAGTCAATGAATGATTGCTTCAGGCTTTCAAAACTCTAGAACCTGGAGTGATGGTTTTCAGTTCAGACACTTAGCTAATAAAAGCACACCATGAGGGTACAGGGAGCATTCCAAGACTCTCCAATTTCCACATGCTGAGAATTCTCAGGTGGTTACAAAGGGAGCACCCATGACAAGTGTCTAAACCTCTAGGAAATGCCCTGCTAGCACAGGATAAGACCTTGAAAAGTCATGCAACTGATGGCCCTGCAAGGGTCCCACAGACTGAAAGGAAGCCCAGGCTTGAGGTGCATGTCTGGCCAGAGGTCAAATCTCATACCTCCTGATGCCTTAGTCTCAATCTCAGACCTCAGGGGCCACAAGAGTCAGCAGGAAAAGCCTCAGCATCCATATCATTCAACCCAGAGATACAGGCGGGAACATCTCCACTAATGAATGCCCTTGTCTGCCTGGCAATTCTGAATAGAAGTCCCTGCTACTTGAACAAAAGGAGACAAACCCTAAAGACTGGCCCTCTGTATCCTCTCTACATTCGTATTACTTTTTCTATTTTTGATGCTTTGATATCTTGGGACTTGGTGACGCTGAAGGAACTCCCCCTTCCAGGGCTAACCAATTCAGAGAGATAGTGAAACACTGGGCTTTCATATGCAAACCAGCCAATCCAAAGTCCTCACTCCAACCACCTCCCCCGTGGCATTTTACACCCTGGCCACCTTCCCCTGCTCTAATCACCAGTGTCAGATACCAGACAACCAAGGACAGCCCCTGTGCCCCAGGGCCAATTTTCCCAGAGCCTGCAGAAACCAGAATAAAGAGTCTTGCAGTTTCCTCTGCCCTCTCTGCCTCCTGGCAGACCCCGGTATTTCCCCATGTGGTCCTGCATGGCATGGGCCTCTGGTTTCTAGGCATGTGTGAATATTAAAAAAAACATCATGACAGTCATTTCTGTGTCTGCATGTCTTGCCGTATCTGATGAAAGCAAATCTAAATATCCTTAATGCAGTATTCTATTTCACTGTGTGATCTATTTCTATTTCACAAATGTGATCAAGCACTCACACTTGACCACTGGCTTGATCCCCAAATAGACTAGACTTCTCTTAAATATTTCCTTTACCAGTTTCATCATCTACTGTACAAAGTGTAGCAAAGTGGAGCACAGGGAAGAGCCTAAATAGAAATGAGTCCTGGCACAGGTCCCCGGAGCCCCAGAGCAGAGCACCTGCAGTCATGGAGCTTGTTTGAAGAAAGCAGTTTGGTCGGCAAAACCAGCTGGTCCATGCCTGGAGCCCTGAGGATCAGGCAATCGTCCTCATAGGTGATGGAGACCAGCACAAGCTGAGGTTCCTGCCGGCCAGTCACCATGTGTCCATCTTCCTTTATCACCAGCCAAAACCTGCCAAGAAACAAACAAGGGCACACTCAGAAAAGCCTTTGCCACCCACTCCAAAGCTCCCCTCTAGCTTTCTATTTCATCAAAACCCTCCCTCTCGGGGACTTCCCTGGTGGTCCAGAGGCTGAGACTTCAAGCTCCTAATGCAAAAGACCTGGGTTCGATCCCTAGTCAGGGAACTAGATCCCACACGCCGCAACTAAGAGTTTGCATGCAGCAACTAAAGATTCCAGGTGCCGCAACTAAGACTCGGAGCAACCAAATAAACATTAAAAAAAGAAAAAAAAACCTCCCTCTGCCCCCACTCAGGACCCAGCAATTTCTAGACAATATCCAAGTCTAGCCAAATTCTTTTGGTCCAAGAGATGGTGCTACCCCCGACCCCAAAAGGAGTTTGTTTGGTACAAAGAACCCTGGGAAAGAGCATCTGGCCAATGTATGAAAATCCCCAGTCCCCAAAATCCTGGTGAGGCTGGTGTAGGGACCTCCTCTGCTGCTAGGGCTCATACATTGCTCACTTTGGGACTGTGTTTTGGTCAAAGACTTCCCTGGTTAAAGCAAAAGGTCTTCCAAGTCTTTCTGCTGTGGAACAAGAGGGAACTGACTAAATGACTACTGGTCCAGGTGGACTGAAACTCTAGACAAAGGTCTTAAATGTGTGTGACTCCAACGGATGCAAACCAGCCTCTGCTGGGTTTAACTTGCTGGGACATGTGGACCTTGATCAGGAAACCCGTAAACAGCCTTTCTTCTTCATGCACACGTTAAAACTTATATAAAGTTATAAACCAATGCCATGTCTGTATGTGTGTACTCAGTCACTCGGTTGTGTCCAATTCTTTGAGACCCCATGGACCATTTTTAAAAAGAAAGAAAATGTGGTATATCTATATGACAGAATATTATTTAACCATAAAAAGAAGGAAATTCTGCAATTTTTAGACAACATGGATGAAACTTGAGGGTATTAATAGTAAGTGAAGTAAGTCAGACAGAGAAAGATAAATACTGCATAATCTCCCTTGTAAATGAAATTTAATAAGCTAGGAATTGCTGGAAACAGAAAGTAGGGCACCTCCCTGGTGGTCCGGTGGCTAAGACTCCACGTTCCCCATGTGAGGGGCCCAGGTTTGCTCACTGGTGGGGGAACCGGATCCCACATGCCGCAACCAAGACCTGGTGCAGTAAATATTTTACAAAGAAAGTAACGGAGAGGAGACTGGTGGCTGCCGTGGGGTGGGGGAAATATGTGACCACCTTCAGGCAGTCAAAGGGTACAAACTTCGAGCTCCAAGGGGAAAAAAATGTCTGTAATGTACATTATGACATCTCTAGTTAATAATACTGTATTTACACTTGAAAATTGTTAAGAGAGAAAAATCTCAAATGCTCTCATGATAACAACAGTGATACAATGGAAATTATGTGCGGTGAAGGATGTGCTCATTAGCCTTATTACGGAAATCATTTCACAATATATGTGCGGATCTAATCATCATGTTGTACACCTGAAACTTACTCAATGTTATATTTGAGTTATCTCAGTAAAGCTGGAGGAAAAAAAATGACTTACGCAATTCATGTGTTAGATAAGAACTCATCCTCTGGACAGTCCCCACCCCCCACCCCACCTTCTGTTCGGCTCAGCTTTCACACTCTGTGTATCACATCCAGGGAGAGAGTGGGGTGCAGAGTGAGCTGAAGAATGGAATGTTAGGCTGGGTATGCTCTTATCTATAGTAATGCATATACTGACATTTTGGGTTATACCACACACACGAGTCGATTCCTCCGTGTGCCGCCCCTAGGGAAAATGAGTTTCAACGTCACTGTTTCAGACAGAACAAGAGCAATGGGTGAGGAACTCTGCAGACTCGGATGAGTGAACCACCACTGAAAGCTGACGCCTCCCACACGTGAGCAGGATAAAAAAGATAGCCCCTGCTGGAATGAGGGAGACATTTCAAAATATGCCTGGAGCCAGCTGGAATGGTGAGATAACCTGGTGAGCCAGGTCTCTGCCCTCTCTGACTCTGGCAGGGAGTCTTCTCTCTGGAACCTCCCCTTCAGACAACCCATCCCTGTTCAAGTGCTGGATAACTTGCCTCCAAGCCGGCAGACACAGTCTGGGTCCTGAGCCCAGGTCCCCGGCACTCGTGCCGGTGCGAGGGTACGGCGGTGGCAGTGGCGGTGGTGCCGGAGCAAAGGCATTTGGGAACCGCTGTGGCTCCTCTCCCGGGAGCTGAGGATGCTGGGCAGTGCTAGGTCCCTGACCCTCTGAGGGGGCCTCCTTGTTTTTTTCCCCAGGCATCTTTGGCTTTCAGGGTTCCCTAGCCCGTTCACCTGCAGGGTGAGAGTGAGTTCTGGGACCCAGGGCTTTTCTGCCTACCTTGTCACAGCCCTGTGATGCTGGGAAAGATTGAGGGCAGGAGGAGAAGGGGGCGACAGAGGCTGAAATGATTGGATGGCATCAATGACTCAATGGACATGAGTCTGAGCAAACTCCAGGGGATGGTGAAAGACAGGGAAGCCTGGCGTGCTACAGTCCATGGGGTTGCAAAGAGTCGGGCACCATTTAGCAGCTGAACAACAACAATTCCCTCAGGGCTGGGCCGTATTCCTTGTTTCCAGCTTCATCCTTGGGCACAGAGTCCTGGGTGGCCCTGCTCTGATGAACCCCACCAAAGCCTGCACCTGAACTTCCAACATGGCCCACCCTGCTCTGAAACGAGCCTCCCTCTGAGAGCCCCACATGACCAGGCTTATCCAGACAGGAGTCACACACCCACGGACCATTATTTCTAAAAATCAGCCCTTCCCTGGGCCAAGTCTGACCTCCCATCTTTCTCCCCACTTGAAACCCTGCACTCTGGTTCTCAAGCCTCACCCCCAGCTTATTGTATAATCACCTGGGTGTTAATCGCTGGGAGGGGGCAGAAGTGGTGGCTGGAAGTCCTGTGCTAACCTGCAATGGTTGGGGCAAGAGGCAACTTGCAAGCAGCCTGACCCTGGGACAAGACAACAGGTGGGGGGTGGCGGGGGGGAGGGGTGTATGCAAAGTGCCATCGGCAACACACACCAGCCACCCCTATCACCCTGTAACTGGAGGGATGCTATTTTTCACCTCTTGCACACAAATAATGACCTCTGCTCTGCCAGATGAGAAAGAAAGGATCTGTCTGCAGTGTGGATTTGATCATGACCCACTTTTCCTCACCTGCAACCCTGAAAGCCAGCACCTTTGTTTTACACAGAAAACACGAGTGTGTGGCATGAAGAGCATTGCAGAGCCCAGAACTAAGTCTCCAAAGGAACAGCGATGCCCTGAACAACCCACAGCAGTGTTCAGGGAGCAGAGTGCCAGACAGATGAAAAGTGTCATTTCTAAATGAACAGACTGGCCTGGGAAGTGGGAAGGACTGAGCCAGCAAAGGAAGGAAAACAGGAGCCCCACCACAGAGAGCTGGAGGGTAAAGGAAGGAGGGAAGGACACTTGGGATAATGAACTTAGGGGACTCAGGTCTCCAAGACGGAATAGTCTGTGCAGAAGAAATGAAGGGCTGGCTTCATAAAGGGCTGGGGTGGATTTATCAATGGGTGAGACATTCGGCCAAGGAGGACAGCCCAGAATCTGTGCCAAACAGCCAGAGTCAGCATTTTTCTGGACAGTCTTGAAACCAGCTCAAAGCTCAGGGTGCTCAGGTCCAGCGTTCACAGACACGTTAAAGGCTTTGACTAGAACAGCTCTAGAAATTGAAGTCCCAGAGCACTTAGAGAGGAAGTGCTCAGTGTCTGAGAACAGTTCCAAAGACACGGGTTCAAAATGGAAATAAATCAAGGTGGCTTTTTCCTGCCTTCTAGACTCTTTGTAATTTCATGATGGAAATCTCAAGTCGGGAGAATAACAGCATTATAGCAGATTTCTTTCCAGTTTGTTTTCCAGTTTCAGTTATCGCTTAATAAATAAAATATAGATTAGACAGGGACTTGGAGATCATCAAATTCAACCTCTTTAGCCAATGAAAAACAGGCTCAGAAGAGGTTAAATGACTTCTCTGGAGGTCTCCTGAGACTTGCTGTGATCCTTGCCCTTGTAAATTACATACTGGCTTCATAGCAAGGGCATGAGTGTTGCCCTCAGAGATATCAGTTCAAATCCCTTCAGCATATAGTGGTCTTGTTGTGATAGATGGGCTCTAGGTTAGATAGTTACAACTGGCCTCCTGTTTGCATTTCACAGGGGCCCAAAGAAGTGGGCTTCAGGCTGGATACTTACAACTGTTAGCATTTTCTAAGACAAGAGATAGGTGGGCTCCTCCTCACTAAAAGGGCTGCCTACACCCTATCTCTCCACATTGCTAATAACAAACTTTGTATCGGCATTTACAATTTCTGCCTCTGTGATAAATGCGTTTTTCACTGGGGGCAAAGATCCAGGGGAAAAATAGCTTCTAGCCTCTAGCCCTTGCTGGCCTGGTGGCTAAGATTCCTGATTCTCATCCAGGCTATCCAGGTTCAATTCCTGGGCTGGGAATTAAGATCTCACTTCACTGCCACCTCACCGAGATCACTGTGATCTTGGGTCAGATACTCATCCTTTCTGATGCCATTTCCTTATTTGCTAAGTGGACACAATATCTAGCCCACAAGATTGCTGGATCCTTGGGGCTGGTGCACTGGGACGACCCAGAGGGATGGTGTGGGGAGGGAGGAGGGAGGAGGATTCAGGATGGGGAACACATGTATACTAATTAAATAATTAAAAAAAAAAAAAAAAGAAACATGAAGTTTAAATTATATTATCTGTTGAAAGGTCTTAGTTCAGTGTCTGCTGAGAATCAACCACTGAATAAAAGTATTCCATCGCTTTTCCCTGCCTCACCCAGTCTCCACACCACACTATCCCATCTCAAGCATATATTGTTCAAAACAAGGGAACGCTCATACAGTTCCATCTATTTTCGGACGTCCACGGAGGCAGAAAATATTCTTTTTCCATGGAAGCCAGAATCACAGCAAAGTAGTGGCAACATGCAGTGGGAAACAATAGTTCTTCCTGATGAAAAGCGGACGCAGAGGCAAGCACTGACTCTCTGTGAAATAGCATCAGTGCTTCATGTGAAGAAGAAGGGTGCAGATGTGCAGCATGAGAATGTATGTCTTCACTCTGGCTCAAGTCTTCCCAGAAATCAGGAGGCTTTTCTAATCCATCACACTTTAATCAGCTCAGATTCTTCTTAATGGTCCCAGAGAAAACCCTCTAATGATAGCATCAGAATCACCTAGGGAGACTTTAACACCTGAGAAATGGAGTATTTGCTGCCGTATCAGCAAATATGGATGTCAACAGGCGTGCTAAGTCACTTCAATCCTGTCCGACTCTTTGTGACCCTATGGACTGTAGTGCACCAGGCTCCTCTGTCCATGGGATTCTCCAGCCAAGAATATTGGAGTGGGTTGTCTGCCTTTTCTAGGGGATCTTCCCAACCCAGGAATGAAACCCGTATCTCTTACATCCCCTGTATTGGCAGGCGGGTTCTTTACCAGTCAGCAGCAATTTCAGCCCTCCGTTGTAAGCTGGTGAGCCCTAAGGGAACTCAGGAAGAATACCTGCCATGCAGCAACTCCCTTTGTGAGCCCTGAGGAACTCAGGGTCTAAAAATAGGATGCTGGCCCCAGATAGTCAGTCAGTCAGTCATTTCAGTCGCTCAGTCGTGTCCGACTCTTTGCGACCCCATGAATCGCAGCACGCCAGGCCTCCCTGTCCATCACCAACTCCCAGAGTTCACTCAGACTCCTGTCCATCGAGTCAGTGATGCCACCCAGCCATCTCATCCTCTGTCATCCCCTTCTCCTCCTGCCCTCAATCCCTCCCAGTATCAGAGTCTTTTCCAATGAGTCAACTCTTTGCATGAGGTGGCCAAAGTACTGGAGTTTCAGCTTTAGCATCATTCCTTCAAAAGAAATTCCAGGGATGATCTCCTTCAGAATGGACTGGTTGGATCTCCTTGCAGTCCAAAGGACTCTCAAGAGTCTTCTCCAACACCACAGTTCAAAGGCATCAATTCTTCGATGCTCAGCCTTCTTCACAGTCCAACTCTCACATCCATACATGACCACAGGAAAAACCATAGCCTTGACTAGAGGGACCTTTGTTGGCAAAGTAATGTCTCTGCTTTTGAATATGCTATCTAGGTTGGTCATAACTTTCCTTCCAAGGAGTAAGCGTCTTTTAATTTCATGGCTGCAGTCACCATCTGCAGTGATTTTGGAGCCCAGAAAAATAAAGTCTGACACTGTTTCCACTCTTTCCCCATCTATTTCCCATGAAGTGATGGGACCAGATGCCATGATCTTTGTTTTCTGAATGTTGAGCTTTAAGCCAACTTTTTCACTCTCCACTTTCACTTTCATCAAGAGGCTCTTTAGTTCTCTTCACTTTCTGCCATAAGGGTGGTGTCATCTGCATACCTGAGGTTATTCCTATTTCTCCCAGCAATCTTGATTCCAGCTTGTGTTTCTTCCAGCCCAGTGTGTCTCATGATGTACTCTGCATATAAGTTAAATAAGCAGGGTGACAATATACAGCCTTGATGTATTCCTTTTCCTATTTGGAAACAGTCTGTTGTTCCATGTCCAGTTCTAACTGTTGCTTCCTGACCGGCATACAGATTTATCAAGAGGCAGGTCAGGTGGTCTGGTATTCTCATCTCTTGAAGAATTTCCCACAGTTGATTGTAATCCACACAGTCAAAGGCTTTGGCATAGTCAATAAAGCAGAAATAGATATTTTTCTGGAACTCTCTTGCTTTTTCCATGATCCAGCGGATGTTGGCAATTTGATCTCTGGTTCCTCTGCCTTTTCTAAAACCAGCTTGAACATCAAGAAGTTCACGGTTCACATATTGCTGAAGCCTGCCTTGGAGAATTTTGAGCATTACTTTACTAGCATGTGAGATGAGTGCAATTGTGCGGTAGTTTGAGCATTCTTTGGCATGGCCTTTCTTTGGGATTGGAATGAAAACTGACCTTTTCCAGTCCTGTGGCCACTGCTGAGTTTTCCAAATTTTCTGGCAGACTGAGTGCAGCACTTTCACAGCATCATCTTTCAGGATTTGAAATATCTCAACTGGAATTCCATCACTTCCACTAGCTTTGTTCATAGTGATGCTTTCTAAGGTCCACTTGACTTCACATTCCAGGATGTCTGGCTCTAGATGAGTGATTACACCATTGTGATTATCTGGGTCCTTGCCGGGAGCCAGCACAGGAGTCCCCACCCATGACAAGGTCATGCGGGAGAGTTCTGGTGGGCAAGGCAGCCAGAACTCGAGGGCTGCCCATCTGGGCCTGCCTGAGCGTCTACCCCAAAATCAGAATCTGTCTGTTTTACTTTCACCAACTCCTCTGACATTCACGGGGGCTATCCCCAATCACTTTTCTCTGTAAGAAAATTAACTTAGAGCTGTAGTTAATAATTCTCCTGGGCGTAATAGGAGTGTTTCAATTCAAACCCCTCTGATGACTTTCTAGCTTGCCTGACAGGTTTGTTCAGATTCACAGCCTCCCAACCACGAGAGGCACAGGAAACTTAAGATATTCTAACAATGCAGAGCTCCTCCGAGAGTTAAAATTGTTAGAATAGAACTAGTAGAGGATTTCTTTGTTGAGCTAATGCTTGCTGCCAAGTTTCCATATCCCTTACCTACTGTGTCCCTGGGAGTGTATTGATTAATATAGTTGGTGTATAGAAATGTAAGTAGTAGCTTTAATGTTTGTAACCTTGGACCCTTGAGTTAATTCTTTTCATGTTATAACCCATCACACTTTTGCCCTATAGGAATGCAACTTTATCTAATGCTTTCGGAGGGTGGTGCCTGACTTTAGAATAATCACCTTTAGAGAAAAATAAGTTTTCTGAAGAAGGGGTCATAAAATGTTAACAGGCCTCCTGGCCAGAAAATGATGTAAATCACCTAAAACTTTTGCATATAAGTTTGCAGAAAGAAAGCCTGGCTTCGATAAGGATCAAGGACTGCTGACCTTGCATGACTCTACTCCTTCCCCCATTATCCTCTATGTACCACTTAGGTATAAAAACTACTTTGGAAAATAAAGTGCAGGCCTTGCTCACTGAAGCTTGGTCTCCCCATGTCGTTCTTTCTCTTTCCTTTTCCTTTTCAGGCTGATCCCCTGGAGTGCAGGGGCTCTCTGCGTTCACTTTCCTGCCTGGGCTTCTAAGACCCACTCGAGAAGGTGCCTAAGGTGGGGCACCTTCCGCGATTCAAGAGGGCGCCTGTGGCCTACGTGAACAGACCAAGTCCCGTGCTGGGGCTTTACTGGCTTTCTGCGTAAACCAAGGAATATCAGCCTCTTTTCTCTCCTCTATTTTCTTAACTGCAAAATTCTTTCCTTATCTCTATCTCTTTATCTATCCTTTTAATCGCCGACACGGTCCTCTGGAAGGAATCCCTGGATCCAAGCGGGGCAGCACCCCAGTAAGTCGTGAAGATCTTTTTTGTACAGTTCTTCTGTGTATTCTTGCCAGCTCTTCTTAATATCTTCTGCTTCTGTTAGGTCCATACCATTTCTGTCCTTTATCGAGCCCATCTTTGCATGAAATGTTCCCTTGGTATCTCTAATTTTCTTGAAGAGATCTCTAGTCTTTCCCATTCTGTTGTTTTCCTCTATTTCTTTGTATTGGTCGCTGAGGAAGGCTTTCTTATCTCTTCTTGCTATTCTTTGGAACTCTGCATTCAGATGCTTATATCTTTCCTTTTCTCCTTTGCTTTTTGCTTCTCTTCTTTTCACAGCTATTTGTAAGGCCTCCCCAGACAGCCATTTTGCTTTTTTGCATTTCTTTTCCATGGGGATGGTCTTGACCCTGTCTCCTGTACAATGTCACGAACCTCATTCCATAGTTCATCAGGCACTCTATCTATCAGATCTGGGCCATTAAATCTATTTCTCACTTCCACTGTATAATCATAAAGGATTTGATTTAGGTCATACCTGAATGGTCTAATGGTTTTCCCTACTTTCTTCAATTTAAGTCTGAATTTGGCAATAAGGAGTTCATGATCTGAGCCACAATCAGCTCCTGGTCTTGTTTTTGTTGACTGTATGGAGCTTCTCCATCTTTGGCTGCAAAGAATATAATCAATCTAATTTCGGTGTTGACCATCTGGTGATGTCCATGTGTAGAGTCGTCTCTTGTGTTGTTGGAAGAGGGTGTTTGCTATGACCAGTGCATTTTCTTGGCAAAACTCTATTAGTCTTTGCCCTGCTTCATTCTGTATTCCAAGGCCAAATTTGCATGTTACTCCAGGTGTTTCTTGACTTCCTGCTTTTGCATTCCAGTCCCCTATAATGAAAAGGACACTTTTTTTGGCTGTTAGTTCTAAAAGGTCTTGTAGGTCTTCATAGAACCGTTCAACTTCAGCTCTTCAGCATTACTGGTTGGGGCATAGACTTGGATTACTGTGATATTGAATGATTTGCCTTGGAAACGAACAGAGATCATTCTGTCGTTTTTGAGATTGCATCCAAGTACTGCATTTAGGACTCTTTTGTTGACCATGATGGCCACTCCATTTCTTCTGAGGGATTCCTGCCCGCAGTAGTAGATATAATGGTCATCTGAGTTAAATTCACCCATTCCAGTCCATTTCAGTTCGCTGATTCCTAGAATGTCGACATTCACTCTTGCCATCTCTTGTTTGACCACTTCCAATTTGCCTTGATTCATGGACCTGACATTCCAGGTTCCTATGCAGTATTGCTCTTTACAGCGTCGGACCTTGCTTCTATCACCAGTCACATCCGCAGCTGGGTATTCTTTTTGCTTTGGCTCCATCCCTTCATTCTTTCTGGAGTTATTTCTCCACTGATCTCCAGTAGTATATTGGGCACCTACTGACCTGGGGAGTTCCTCTTTCAGTATCCTATCATTTTGCCTTTTCATACTGTTCATGGGATAGGTATGGTGCATATCAGATGAATGATTTCAGTGAGCTCAGACTCTTGCATCTTCCCATAATAGAAAAGTGCTAAATTCTTTAACTTGGGATATCTAGTTTTTTTTTTAATTTACAAAAAACTTTTGACAATCAGACTGACTACCTGCCCTTTGTTGCAAAACTCCTATATAACCTGGCTCCTCTCTTCTGCCTCTTCAAACCAGTTCTCTCAAGGTCACTTGAGATGCTATCTCCCAGGTTTGAAGTCCTAAAAATTCCCACCAAATAGAACTCAACTTAGAACTCAACACAGTTCTCAACTTGTAGGTTGTGACTATGTTTTAAGTCGACACACCCCACATGAGCTTGTTTCACTCCTATTCCATAGGCCTGGGCAGTCTTAAAAAACTTTCCAGGGATTTCCCTGGTGGTACAGTGGATAGGAATCTACCTGCCAATGCAGGGGCCAAGGGTTCATTCCATCTTTGTCCAGGAAGATTCCACAGGGTGCGGAGCCACTGAAGTCCATGTGCCACAACTGCTGAGCCTGCACACCCAGAGCCTGTGCTCCTCAAGAGAAGACACCGCAATGGGAACCCTTCGTACAGCAAGGAAGAGCAGGCCCGCTCACCATAACTAGAGAAAGCGTGTACAGGAATGAAGAGCCAGCACAACCAAAAATAAATAACTCTCCAGGATTAGAAATCTGGGGTGAATGGGATGGAAAATCCCCTGTGAGCTTCATACAACACTTTTCTAAAACAACCTGAAGTTTTTCCATGCCATGGGAGCCCACATTTCTTTAAGGGAAGAGCAGTCTTCAGCAAAGAGAATACACGTGTCCCAGGAGTGAACTCAGGACAGCAGACATCCTCCGCTAGAAGGCTCCCGCAATGACCAATTTGCAAACCTCCCTCCTCTAGACACAGGACCACAGCTAATCCATCCCAGCCAGACAGCAAAGCATCTTCATCCTAAGGAAGCAAAAAAGGAGGTTCCATTCTTCCTTGATCACTCTTTCTAGGGTTTGGAATCCTTCCCTGTCTCAACTACCAATTGGCACATGCCAGGGGTCTGGCCATCTACCTCTACAAGGATTAAACCATGTGTTGCTGCAACTGCTGACTTTCAACACCCCCTGAAAGGAGTTCAGGGTGGAGAGCGGAAATGAGGCACTGTGTGCTCTGGGAAAATCTGAGAAGACAGATCCTCAGATGGTTAGACATTATCAGGAGCCAATTTTGTGAGCCCAATTTTTGTATCTCCTCATATTTGGAAAAGCACTAAAATCCTTGAAGGTGATGACTGTTCCTCACGACTAGCAAAGCTTCACGAGACTAGCAGAAATCTTCTGGAAAAATACGTGCTTGATTGCATGTATACCCCCTTCCCCAAATCACATGCATATTGACCTTTCCCCCTGCCTCTTTGGAACAGTTTCTCAGAGCTATCTGAGGGTCTGGCTCCTAGGAGGCAGTCCTCATTTGGCCCCTAGTAACACTCACGTTGTGCTTTTTTTTTTTTTTAAGTTGACACCTGTCAAGATGGCCTTCCCCTTATGCAGCTGCACCATTCTGTGTCCACAAGTATGTCTGTGGGCTCACCTCTGGGGGTAGAAAAACAACATGGCACCTTTTCTGAGGGAGGAGGATGAAATTCTGATGTGTCAGGTCCTCTGTAGGTAAGGACTTTACCTAAAGTTCTTCACTGAGGACCACTCTGCCTCTGGGGAAGGGGACACGGTCCACCTGCCATCTCCTCTCCCCAACAGAAGACTGCCCTCTGCTCATTACGTATTATAGCGGGTCAGGGCCCCAACCTCCAGCATGTCTCAGGAACCTTCCCCGGGGATTAGAAATGGTGAGGGACCAGCCCTGGCAAGGCCAAAGCCAGTGTGCTTGCACAAGACTTGGTTTCAGCATTGCTCCCGTCTACCCACTAGTGCCAAGAACATTTTATTTTTCTACTATTGTGTTCATACGAAGAATCAGAAAATTTAGAACAGCAGCCTTGGAGATAAGCAATCAGACCCCATGTTTTTATAAAGCCTCTCCTCCAGGGAGGGGCAGAGACTTTGTAAGCAAGCAGGACCTTGTGGGGCTTTCCCAGGACAGTCCCTCCCCACTCTCTGCTTTAGGTCCTCTCTGAAGTACTTTGTTGTTGTTCAGTGGCTAAGTCCAGACTCTTTGCAAACCCATGGACTACAACACGCCTAGATAACAGTATTTGATACATATTTCCTGGGCTGTTTTATAGATATGAAACCCCTCACCAAATGGAAGATGTTAACTACTAGATGACCATGAGTACACAGCTCCAAGCCTCCTGGAGCCTAAGGAATAATAACATTAACTCCTGTGACACCCCCATGTTACTTCACTGTAAGCCAGTCAAGAGAATTGTGCAGGATCTTATTTCTGACCCTGCGATACCCCTCACCTGGCTTTAAAAATGCTTTGTCAAGGGACTTCCCTGGTGGTTCAGTGGCTGGGACTCTGCGATCCCAGTGCAGGGCCGGGGTTTGATCTCTGGTCAGGGAGCTGGATCCCATGTGCTGCAACTAGTAGCTCACAGGTCACAAGCAGAGATCCCAGCACAGACCAACCAATAAAGATTTTTAAAAAGCTTCGTCAAAACCTTTCCAGGAGAGGTTTCAGAGAGGCCTGCGACACCAGTCTTCTTGCATGGTCCTGCAATAAAGATTTCTCCACTCCAAACTCCAGCCTTGTGGGTTGTTTGGCCTCACTGAGCCCTCCAGGCACAAAAACTTGCAGCTAACAGCTTGCCTCCACTACCTTTCCAAATCTGAACCAGACACGAACTTGACCTTTCTATCTACAAGATCAGAGACAACCCAGGAAACCCAAGCAGCAAACCTCTATTGTCCTTTCTTGGGACAAGCCCCAGCTCCCCCAACCCACCCCCTCCCCGGCAGGTCCCACGCTGTCCCTGCGCCCGGCGCTACCTGTCCCGCAGGTGGCCGCTGCGCAGCCCCAGGGCCGTGCACTCGGCCGCGTCCACCGACACCCCTTTGCAGGATTTGATCGGGTAGATCCACAGCTCGCTCACCGTGCCCACCTGCTGCAGCCGCCGGCGCCGACCGGGCCGCGCGCGGCGCCAGGCGACGGCCCCCAGCGCCACTGCGGCCAGTCCCAGGGCGGCCACCCCCAGCCAGCGGGGCCCGGGCGGCGCGGGGAGGCCCAAGCGGGCCAGAGCCGAGGAGCCGGCGGCGCCCATGACCCAGCGATCGCGGGCGCGGGCGGGGGCTTGAGCGCACACGGGGCAGCGTCTGGAGTGAGGAGGGCGCCGGGGCGCTCAGGGCTCCAAGCGAGAGGGCGGAGCCAGGGTTTGTCCAGTCAGGCGCTCTGGCACCCTTTACGCGCGGCGCGCCGAGGAGGCGGGACTGGCTGTGCGCAAGGAGGGGAGGCCTAACTGAGGCGCCGAGGATCCGGCAGTAACCGAGGGACATGAGACAGAGAGCGGGCCGGGATGTTCAGACGCCCCTGGGGGAGGCAGGGATCGGGAAACCGAAGCCGTAGGCCTGGCTGCCCACTCTCTCTCTCCGAACGGTCACTTTGGCTTTATTGCTCTCTCTTCCTGGTGGCCTGCGACGCAACCCCTCACCCGCCCACACTCCACCGCTCTCCACTGCCTCTTGGCTTCCTGCACGGCCCACTTAACTGCGTGTTTGGAGCCCAGCGAAAGGGCTCGAACAGAGAAAGCCGACGTCGAAGGGACCATTTTAAACGTTTAGCAGCTCCTACTGGCTAATGGCTCTGATAACTGCAGAACTTTGGGCCCATAACCCGCTCGGTGGAAACGTCTATGCTCTGGATAAACTCCACCATGGCTTCTTGCTGCATAAGGCTAAGCCCCGAGGATGACCCCAGCCTCAAATGCCTACCTGAGAAAACTCACTGTTGCCAGAAGATTTCAGTGTTTTGTTCCTGCCAACATCTGAGGACTGGCCCCTCGATCCTCACCTCCCTTCCTTGTTACAGACCTTTGCTCTTGGCCTCCTTAATCAATAGAAACCAGTAAGAAGCAGAGGGGAGGCAAGACATTCAGGCAGGCTATGTTGGAACTTGAGCTCCAGCACCAGGAAGCAAAAACAAGTAACAGATTCCCTTGCTTGCTCCCTGAGAGGGTGAGGGTGCGGGGTAGGGGGTTGCTGATTCCTCATGTGGGGTGAGGGCAGGGGTGGATCCAGGGGTAGGGCTGGAGGGGTAGCTTAAGTGGGTTGCCCACCCCCTTGGTGGTCCTAGGTGCAGGGTGCAGAGCAGTGCAAAAGCAGACCCCTTCTTTTGCTGGGTTTGGGGTCTTTTTGTATCTTCTTGTTCATAATTTTCCCCCACTGCACATGCACACAGCTATTTTTAGTCCCTTGTAGTTTCTTTGTATTTTGTTACTGCAGGAGACCTTTGTCCAGCTGCAAGCATTGCAGCAAAAGGTCCCAGGTGCCAACCTGTCTCACTTTTAGAGCCCTTACTCAAAAGGCTTCACCATTGTGAATCCTCCTTCTGTCCCTTCCAGATGTGTATGAATCTCCTACAACTCAGAAGCGTCTTTCGCGAGGGCCTGAGAACCATACCTTTGAACTGTAATCAGTACTGCTGGCCCAACTCCATCTCATTGCCCCCGTCCTTGTCAGTTTCACCTGAGACCCCCTTCCTCTCATTCACCCTTTAAAACCCAGTCAACTCTGCATTCATGGGGATGGAGTTCAGTTCTTTCCCCTCAGTTCACTTCAGTTCAGTCGCTCAGTTGTGTCTGACTCTTTGCAACCCCATGGACTGCAGCACCCCAGGCCTTCACTGTTTCCATTGTTTCCCCATCTATTTGCCATGAAGTGATGGGACCAGATGCCATGATCTTAGTTTTCTGAATGTTGAGTTTTAAGCCAACTTTTTCACTCTCCTCTTTCACTTTCATCAAGAGGCTCTAGTTCTTCTTTGCTTTCTGCCATAAGGGTGGTGTCATCTGCATACCTGAGGTTCTTTATTCCAGCTTGTGCTTCATCCAGCCCAGCGTTTCTCATGATGTACTCTGCATATAATTTAAATAAGCAGGGTAACAATATACAGCCTTGACATACTCCTTTCCCGATTTGGAACCAGTCTGTTGTTCCATGTCCAGTTCTAACTGTTGCTTCCTGACCTGCATACAGATTTCTCAAGAGGCAGGTCAGGTGGTCTGGTATTCCCATCTCTTGAAGAATTTTCCACAAGTTTGGTGTGATCCACACAGTCAAAGGCTTTGGCATGGTCAGTAAAGCAGAAGTAGATGTTTCCCTACTGGTCCCATAAAATTCCTTTTTACTGCTTTAACTGAACTCCAGGTCTCTTACTCCTTACCAGCTCTAGTCACACAAGCTCTTGGGTAAACAGTGGATTTTCTTAGAGAAGTTAAGGTTTGAGGTCATTTGTTTATTTTTCAAAGATTGTCCTTTAACCTGCTGCCAGGTTCTGAAGAGTTACCAGCAGGCCACCTCCCACCATCAGGATTGGTCATTCACAGGAGAAGAGGGCTGCCCTCCAGGCTGGGAGGAGAGCAGAGGAGGGCAGGGTGCAGAGGAGCCAAGCTCCCTTCCAGGGTTCCTCCTGCAAAGTGAAAGCCAAAATCTCCCTGTAAACAGACCCTGTTGGCAACTCCAGGCCAGTGCACTCTCTCTCTTCAAAGAGCACATATTCTCATCATGCTCAGAGACCAAGACTTGGATTTCTTTGTCTAATGTGGTGTTGTGAATGAGGTGTGTGTTTAAACTTGCACCTGGTCCCCTTCACTTCTCCAGATACCGGACCCCACAAGTCTACCATCAACACGAGGTCCTTATGAACCCATCCTCCACACTGCCCTTGAGCTCCCGGACATGAGAAACTGTCTTGTTGATTAAGCATCTGTTCCTTTCCACACACAGTTACTCCTCATTCACCCTAGATTGGCCCTGGGGATTTAATATTTAGAAGAAGCTGCCCCACAGTCCGGGAGCTTACAGAGCCCCTGGAAGACAGACTGGGAGGATATTGTCAGAGGGCAGGCAAGGTCAGGGTGCAATGCAAGTGAACAGAAGAAGCAAAAGAAATCTCAGGGCAAGTCGTGTCTTCAGAGGAAGGTGCTTTTCAGCTGAGACTTGAACAAAAAGTGCAAGCTTTTGTTCAAGCTTTGGAGAGTGACCCGAGAGGGGATTCTGGGCCAAAGGAGCAGCCCCTGCAACGTGGAGAAACTGAAGGAACAAGAGCATATGGCATGTTTGAACAGCCACTAGAAATCCTACCTGTGTCCTCAGCCAGGGAGTTTAGGTAGAACAGGTGGGCGGGGCCACACCACAATGCACCAGTCTAATCTTAACGCGGAGACGCCTCAGGATTCAGAACAGCAGTGAGGCGAGATCAGGCTCCGGTGTTTGAAGGTCTCTCTGGCTTCTCTGGGAAGGAAAAGTGCCAAAGGTGGTTAAATGAGAGGTGCCCTAGTTCAGGCTGAAATAATCCCAAATCAGGGAAAAACAATAATGGAGATGGAGATGGGGGGTGGGGGACTCCTTGGCAGTCCTGTGACTTAGGGTTCTGTGCTTCTACTGACTGGAGCCTGGATTCCACCCCCTCATCAGGGAACTAAGATCCCACAAGCCTCGCTGTGTGGCAAAAACAAAAAAAGTTGGCAACGAGGCTGTGGATAGGAGAGATAGACAGGCAGCAATTAGCAAGAGGTGGAGACAGATGGATCACTGAGATTGAGGGAGAGGGGTCCATGGTGACTCCCAGCTCTCTGGTGTAGCTGTCTGAGTGTGGGTGGGAGGTGACATTCTTCAAGATAAAGAATTCCAGAAAAGCTCATATGGGGAGAAAGATGATGAGCTCTGTTGGGATTAGTGAGTGTGAGTAATATGTGGAACATCAAAGGAGAAATAGTTACCTGAACAGGTAACTTGACCTTTCTGTGCTTCCATCTCCTCATCTGTAAAATGATGACTCGAGATCTCTGAGATATCAGCTCGAAATTCTGTATTTACAAGATCCATACTGGCTGGCATCAGTTCCAACAGCCAAATAAGTGAGGAACTTTGCCATGATGAGCACCAAGTCTCTGCTACCCTCACCCACCATCACCTGGCACCTAGGCTACCCCAACTACCATTTCACCAGAGCTCAGTGTTGGGGTGATTTCAGGGACCAAGGATATTCCTTAGTAGTAATGTGTACACTACCAGCCCTAGTATATTCATTGCTATAATTTATGAGAAGCAATGGAAGGTTGAGGATCTATTCATCTTATTGCTTATTTGCTTTTCTTTTCCCTTTTGATTTGGAAGATTGCCTTGTCTATCTTTTCCTTGTCGATTTATAAGAGACTTTCGTAAGTTTAGAAAAACACCCTTTTATCATATGTGACTCAGTTGTTGACTTTTCCCCTAATTTGTCAGTTTAGGGGCAACTTCTGCTTACTGAGACATCACTGTCTGCCTCAAGGCATTGATACCTCTAAATAAAACTTAGTTGATTAGAGTACCAAGCCAGGAAACAGAGAAAAAGTCTAAAAAACAAATATTGCTCTTGCTTCAGTTCAGTTCAGTTCAGTTCAGTCGCTCAGTAGTGTCCGACTCTTTGCGACCCCATGAATCGCAGCACACCAGGCCTCCCTGTCCATCACCAACTCCCGGAGTTCACCCAAACTCATGTGCATCGAGTCGGTGATGCCATCCAGCCATCTCATCCTCTGTCATCCCCTTCTCCTCCTGTCCCCAATCCCTCCCAGCATCAGGGTCTTTTCCAATGAGTCAGCTCTTCCTATGAGGTGGCCAAAGTACTGGAGTTTCAGCCTCAGCATCAGTCCTTACAATGAACACCCAGGACTGGTCTCCTTTAGGATGGACTGGTTGGATCTCCTTGCAGTCCAAGGGACTCTCAAGAATCTTCTCCAACACCACAGTTCAAAAGCATCAATTCTTCGGTGCTCAGCTTTCTTCACAGTCCAACTCTCACATTCATACATGACCACAGGAAAAACCATAGCCTTGACTAGACGGACCTTTGTTGGCAAAGTAATGTCTCTGCTTTTTAATGTGCTGTCTAGGTCGGTCATAACTTTCCTTCCAAGGAGTAAGCGTCTTTTAATTTCATGGCTGCAGTCACCACCTGCAGTGATTTTGGAGCCCCCCAAAATAAAGTCTCACACTGTTTCCACTGTTTCCTCATCTATTTCCCATGAAGTGATGGGACCGGATGCCATGATCTTTTTCTGAATGTTGAGCTTTAAGCCAACTTTTTCACTCTCCACTTTCACTTTCATCAAGAGGCTTTTTAGTTCCTCTTCACTTTCTGCCATAAGGGTGGTGTCATCTGCATATCTGAGGTTATTGATATTTCTCCCACAATCTTGATTCCAGCTTGAGCTTCTTCCAGCCCAGCGTTTCTCATGATGTACTCTGGATAGAAGTTAAATAAGCAGGGTGACATTTATAGCCTTGACGTACTCCTTTTCCTATTTGGAACCAGTCTGTTGTTCCATGTCCAGTTCTAACTGTTTCTTCCTGACCTGCATATAGGTTTCTCAAGAGTTAGGTCAGGTGGTCTGGTATTCTCATCTCTTGAAGAATTTTCCATAGTTTATTGTGATCCACACAGTCAAAGGCTTTGGCATAGTCAATAAAGCAGAAATAGACATTTTTCTGGAACTCTCTTGCTTTTTCGATGATCCAGCAGATGTTGGGAATTTGATCTCTGGTTCCTCTGCCTTTTCTAAAACCAGCTTGAACATCTGGAAGTTCACAGTTCACGTATTGCTGAAGCCTGGCTTGAAGAATTTTGAGCATTACTTTACTAGCATGTGAGATGAGTGCAATTGTGCGGTAGTTTGAGCATTCTTTGGCATTGCCTTTCTTTGGGATTGGAATGAAAACTGACCTTTTCCAGTCCTGTGGCCACTGCTGAGTTTTCCAAATTTGTTTTTGCTTACCCAGGCCTTTATCAGGAGTGTGGGTCCCCACCAGCAACAGAATTATTAATTAGGGCCACTCAGCAGTGTATCTCTCTTAGGCAGATGTACACATTAGATTATCAGAAAGCAATGATAATCAGCCTTCAACTCACATAAGAAGTCTTGTGAGTCACAGGGGCTAAAATATTTTTCAGTTCAATTCAGTTCAGTCGCTTAGTCATGTCCGACTCTTTGCGACCCCATGAATCACAGCACGCCAGGCCTCCCTGTCCATCACCAACTCCCGGAGTTCACTCAGACTCAAGTCCATCGAGTCAGTTATGCCATCCAGCCATCTCATCCTCTGTTGTCCCCTTTTCCTCCTGCCCCCAATCCCTCCCAGTATCAGAGTCTTTTCCAATGAGTCAACTCTTCGCATGAGGTGGCCAAAGTACTGGAGTTTCAGCTTTAGCATCATTCCTTCCAAAGAAATCCCAGGGATGATCTCCTTTAGAATGGACTGGTTGGATCTCCTTGCAGTCCAAGGGACTCTCAAGAGTCTTCTCCAACACCACAGTTCAAAGGCATCAATTCTTCGGTGCTCAGCCTTCTTCACAGTCCAACTCTCACATCCATACATGACCACAGGAAAAACCATAGCCTTAACTAGACAGACCTTTGTTGGCAAAGTAATGTCTCTGCTTTTGAATATGCTATCTAGGTCGGTCATAACTTTCCTTCCAAGGAGTAAGCGTCTTTTAATTTCATGGCTGCAGTCACCATCTGCAGTGATTTTGGAGCCCCCAAAAATAAAGTCTGACACTGTTTCCACTGTTTCCCCATCTATTTCCCATGAAGTGATGGAACCAGATGCCATGATCTTTGTTTTCTGAATGTTGAGCTTTAAGCCAACTTTTTCACTCTCCACTTTCACTTTCATCAAGAGGCTTTTTAGTTCCTCTTCACTTTCTGCCATAAGGGTGCTGTCATCTGCATATCTGAGGTTATTGATATTTCTCCCGGCAATCTTGATTCCAGCTTGTGTTTCTTCCAGCCCAGCGTTTCTCATGATGTACTCTGCATATAAGTTAAATAAGCAGGGTGACAATATACAGCCTTGATGTACTCCTTTCCCGATTTGGAAACAGTCTGTTGTTCCATGTCCAGTTCTAACTGTTTCTTCCTGACCTGCATACAGGTTTCTCAAGAGGCAGATCAGGTGGTCTGGTATTCCCATCTCTTTCAGAATTTTCCACAGTTTATTGTGATCCACACAGTCAAAGGCTTTGGCATAGTCAAGAAAGCAGAAATAGATGATTTTCTGGAACTGTCTTGCTTTTTCGATGATCCAGTGGATGTTGGCAATTTGATCTCTGGTTCCTCTGCCTTTTCTAAAACCAGCTTGAACATCTGGAAGTTCACGGTTCACATATTGCTGAAGCCTGGCTTGAAGAATTTTGAACATTACTTTACTAGCATGTGAGAGGGGTGCAACTGTGCGGTAGTTTGAGCATTCTTTGGCATTGCCCTTCTTTGGGATAGGAATGAAAACTGACCTTTTCCAGTCCTGTGACCACTGCTGTGTTTTCCAAATTTTCTGGCATATTGAGTGCAGCACTTTCACAGCATCATCTTTCAGGATTTGAAATGGCTCAACTGGAATTCCATCACCTCCACTAGCTTTGTTCATAGTGATGCTTTCTAAGGCCCACTTGACTTCACATTCCAGGATGTCTGGCTCTAGGTCAGTGATCACACCATCGTGATTATCTGTGTCGTGAAGATCTTTTTGTACAGTTCTTCTGTGTATTCTTGCCACCTCTTCTGAATATCTTCTGCTTCTGTTAGGTCCATACCATTTCTGTCCTTTGTCGAGCCCACCAGCTCTAAATCTCAACGGTCTGGCAAAGTAAAAGTTTATTTTTCACTCATATCCCAATTCAAGGCAGATGGACAATGGAACCAGTAACTCATTGACCTGGGCTTCTTCTAGGTGGTTGCTCTCCCCTCTATTCAGTTAATGAGAGGAGAAAGCAAGCAATGCTCTTGTGTGGGAGGTTTCATAGTGGGTTGATCTAGGAAGTGGTGCAAATACTTCTAATCTCAGAGAGACAGCAGTGAGCAGTCCTAAAGAGAGATTGTGGTTCCCTGCCCAGGAATTGAACCCGGGTGGCCTGGATCAAAACCAGGAATCCTAGCCACCACACCACCAGGGGATAGATGTCAGAAGCAAAGAGGCCCTGGCTCTTTCCTCCATTTGAGATCAAGAATGTTTCAAAGAGGCAAAAACTCTAACAAACAGGTACAAAGTTTATTATTAGAGATACAGCATAACTTGTGGGAGAGCACACAGAGAAGAAGTTTGTTTATTTAAGACAGAAGGAAGACAGAAATAGAACCCAGAGAGAAAGGGTATGGGCATGCTCTCTAAGGAGGAGGAGTGCAGTAAGTCAGAAACTAGACAGAAATACACACTCAGAAAGGAGCGAGAGCGTCCTGAATGAGGAACACAGTTTAGAGGTGATTTAAATCACGTACATAGGACAGTCCTTCTGGCTTCAGTTCAGTTCAGTTCAGTTCAGTCGCTCAGTTGTGTCCGACTCTTTGCGACCCCATGAATCGCAGCACGCCAGGCCTCCCTGTCCATCACCAACTCCCGGAGTTCACCCAAACCCACGTCCATCGAGTCGGTGATGCCATCCAGCCATCTCATCCTCTGTCGTCCCCTTTTCCTCCTGCCCCCAATCCCTCCCAGCATCAGAGTCTTTTCCAATGAGTCAACTCTTCGCATGAGGTGGCCAAAGTACTGGAGTTTCAGCTTTAGCATCAGTCCTTCCAAAGAACACCCAGGACCGATCTCCTGTAGAATGGACTGGTTGGATCTCCTTGCAGTCCAAGGGACTCTCAGGAGTCTTCTCCAACACCACAGTTCAAAAGCATCAATTCTTCGGTGCTCAGCTTTCTTCACAGTCCAACTCTCACATCCATACATGACCACAGGAAAAACCATAGCCTTGACTACACGGACCTTTGTTGTTTGGCCAATTATCTTGTTTTTTTTTTTTTTCACACCTGACTGGTCCTAGGACCCTTCCTAATATGCGTGGGCAACTTTTTTTTTTTACTAAGATGAATTCCACTTCAGAAGTCTGTGGATACATGTCCAAACTTATTATGGGATGGCATCCCTTCTTTTTTGACTCCCCAAGGAGCCTTCCTGTGCAAGGGCAAAAAGGAAAGTTTTCCTTGACCTCAGGAGTAGTCATCTTCATTTTACTCTTTACTTCAGCAGAGCTCAGCTTCTGCCACTTGCTTTGACCTTGGGGTGTCTGGGTGAGAACAAAGCTTCAGTTTTACTCCACTTGACAAATACCAGCTGTCCAACCCAGAGGCCCATCTATACCTCACTTCTACTCACATCCAGAAGCCAGAACCCAGTCCCACAGCCACATGGGCAGAGAGGTAGAGAGACTAGAGAGCATGCAGGCTGTTGGAGACAGGAGGAAATGTCATCTTTCTGTTCCCAGCAAAACAGAGGGACTTTGGAATTGAGGATGGTAGTGAGCTCTACCACTGCTGGTGCCACCTCCACAGTCCCTTTCTGAGAAAAGCCCCCTTGGGGTTATTTCCATACAAATGTGTCCTGTGGGTTGAAGGAGTCACCTGTACCACCCTGATCACAAAACCAGAAGTAACAATAAGGGAATCAACCATCTATGAAGTGACTTGACCCAAAACCTTATTTAATAAGAAAAATCCATATTGTATAGCAACAAAGTGACCCAACCAGATCTTCTGAGAAGTTGGAATTGGGAGACGCACACAGGAAAGGAGGCTCACTGAACGGTTACCAGCGATGCCGTGTTTTCCCCCGGTGATTTCTCTGGCTCGTGACTTTGCTCACATCCTCCTCCCTCGGCCTCCCTGCCTCACTCTGACTAGATGGCCTGGCCTCTGAATTCACAGCAGTGGAAGGCATCAGACACGGCTCCCTCAATCCAGCCCCTAAGGGTACAAACTCTCAAGCCACCCACTTGTCCACCTTCTCCTTTCCCTCCTGTTCGGTGGGTTGCAGGTCTCCCCTGCTACCAGTGGGCTTCCCTTATGGCTCAGCTGGTAAAGAATCTTCCTGCATTGCAGGAGACCTGGGTTTGACGTCTGGGTTGGGAAGATTCCCCGGAGAAAGGAAAGGCATTCTGGCCTGGAGAATTCCATGGACTAAAGAGTGGGACACAATTGAGTGACTTTCGCTTTCTTCCTTCCCGCTGCCGAAGGCACATTCAGCCTCTGTGCATGGGATCCTGCTTCTACCCTGGGATCTACGGACTCTCCAACCAGCACATTGTCATCTTTCTCTATGGAACTTTTAGCCTGTTCTCACTGACTTAGTTCCTTCCATTATTTAAACACACTAAGAATACTGAAGTATTTTTCATCTTTTAAAGACCTTTCCTGATCTACCTTCTCTCCTTGTCTTTACAATCACACCTTTAAATGAGCTCTTTAGTCACCATCTATAAACACTTTCTCATTCCTCACTTATTACCACCCCCCCACCGCAGCACAATATGGTTTCCATCCTCATGTCCTGGATTGCTGCTCACCAAGAACTTGTGCACCCCAAGAACATTCCTGTCTTTTCCCTTAGTTGAACTTAACCCTGGTGACCACTTGCCCTTTTTTATTTCAACTTATGTGCATTCATGCTAAGTAATTCAGTCATGTCCCACTCTTTGCGACCCCATGAACCAGGCTCCTCTGTCCATGGGATTCTCCAGGCAAGAATATTGGAGTGGGTTGCCATGCCCTCCTCCAGAGGATCTTTCTGACCCAGGGATCGAACCCACATCTCTTATGTCTCCTGCATTGGCAGGTGGCTTCCTTACCACTGAGTCACCAGGGAAGCCATCTGATAATGTACAAATATTTCAAACCTATATTGGGACTTCCCTGGTGATCCAGTGGCTAACTCCAAGCTCCCATTGCAGGGGGCTAAGTTTCAGTCCCTGGTCAGGAAACTAGATTCTACATGCTACAACCAAATAAATAAAATAAATGAATAGATATTTAAAATTATTTAGTGAAATAACAGGAAGATTTAGAATTAACTACAGAGATAATATAGAAGTAAACATTCATTACATTCATTACTATATGAATGTTAAATATAGGCATGATTTTGTATATTTGATATCATAAGAATTTGTAGCACTTAAGAGAGATTACTATATTAGAGAATAGTTGGGAATTTTGAAGAGTCCAATTTAAATTAAATTATGTAATTGATTCAGATTTTTTAATGATAAATGTCATAACTAAAAAAATTCTAGGCTTGTAAACAGTGTTGGGACATTTAAGGGAACCTAGGAATTTTCTTATTTATAAGAAATATAATTTCTGAATTTATTACATTACAAGAGCTATTGAAATGCATTGGAATGCCTGTTAGTCAAACAATGAAGTACTTAAACAGAAAAACAGTAAGTTAAAGAATGCGATTCAAAAGGCCAAACATTAATCAAAGATCTCCTTAAAAAAGTGATTGTAACAAAAAAGAAAGAAGAAGCAGCAGCTATGTAAAGTGAGCTTAAAACTATAAGGAGATTTTATTTTGAAAATTGAGTAAATAAAATCCTAATTAAATACATAAGATAGCCTCTTTGGGGCCTCTGGTTCCTTGTACAAAATATATATATGTATGGTAGGTGTTTGTGACACTCCAGGGTCACTATCTTATATGTAAATTTTGGTGTCATTAAGAATCTGAGTTAAAATATCCATAATAGTAATGGTAACAATCACCTTGCATTTTACAGTACTTTACAATTTATGGAGTAAGTTGGCATTCAGTGAGGTGGGGGCTGAAGTTTGAGAGAAGGCAGTTAAGTTGCCCTGTGGAGGCAGGAGGAAGGGGTGGATAATCGGGAGACAGCTGAGTGTCCATCTATAAAGTCCCCACAGAGAGGAGGGAGCAAGGATCACCATGGCCCAGAATCTTCCTTATAGCCCTTTGAAGCAGAACCTCTGATTTTTCAGTGTCCAAGGGCTGACTGGACTCAGGGAAGAGGCTGATGATGAAAGCACTCTGCTATTTTATCTACTCCCGAAAAGAACTAGCTCTGCAGGCCCACAAGTTTGTGCCTCTGCGTGACTAACACTCTTCGTCCTCCCAATGGGGACTGAGCTGGGAGAACAGCCCTCACAGGTTTACTTGTGTGTCAGTCAGGCGCCTCCTTCAGGCTGCGCGGAGGAAACACATCCAGATTGCGTTCCAGTTGGGGGCAAGGTAGGGTGGGGCGTTGTGGTAGAGACACCCTTGGAAGTTATGCCTCAGTTGGCAAACGTGTATCCCAGAACTTTTAGAGGCTGAGAGCTCAGAAATCCCCGAGAACGAGTCCAGTGAGAGGAGAGCAGCTTTCATTCCCGCCCTGCTGTGGGCTAGACGCTGGTCGCCAGTCTTTAGTAATGAGTAGTCTCAGATCTCAAGGGGTCCAGAGCCTTCCAAGGATAAACATCGGTAAACAGGGAATTAGGTTCAAGGGGAGAATTAAATGAGGGGAGGAGAGTCTTGGAACCCACTGGACACCAGCACAGACCTGCTGAAGCCAGCCTGATCAGAAACATTTCGCTAAATGAAGACAGGGTGAAGGAAGAAGGTGACAGAGAGCAGGGCATTTTGAGGAGCTAAATTCATCAAAGTAGAAGGCCAAGGCTGGAGGTAGAGAGAGGACTGGGAAGACAGACCAGCCCAAGTAGAAAACAATTTACACTGTGTGTAAGGGAATGTGGACTTTATCCAGAAGATATAAACAATGAGTAACATCATTTACTCAAAGAGACACTTGGTGGCTGGATACATGGGAGAGAGGAAAAGTTTTCAGCTTGTACACACATTTATACCCTTTGCATTTAGAACAGTAAAAATGATGACTTATTCAAAAAATTAAAAAATAAAACCATTTTAAATGTATTTTAAATTATCCTACTTACAACAAATCTAGCTTTGTCCAGGCCTTGGGTGAGCAAAACCTAACCCTATCAGTTTCTAATCTATGAGGTGTTTTCAACATTTTACATTCCGTCAGAGACACAGCCCACCTGTGGGTAGATTCCAATGCCCAAGATGCATAGATAAATAATTATAATATAAGCAAAATGATTGTTATCTTAGAGATATGGGCTTAGAACTTTGAAAGCAGAGATTGGGGGTGGGCTTTTACTATGCCTGTAGGCTTCAGGACGTATCCTGTAAATGGGGTTTTGGTAGCAGGTAGCATGGAAACTGGAGGTTTGGTTTTTTTTAAGGATTATTATTATTACTTATTTACTTATTTGGCTGCTTCAGGTCTTTGTTGCGGCATTGGAGATCTTTAGTTGCGGAATGTGAGAACTAGTTCCCTGACCAGGGATTGAACCCATGTCTCTGCATTTGGCAAGTGCGGATTCCTATCCACTGTACCACCAGAGAAGTAAGAAATACGCTTTTCTGAAAAGGCCCGAAATGCTCTTGGAGGAAGAGAGTTTGGTATGATGATCAGGACACTATGGGAAATAGTAGGAAGTAAGGCCAGTAGGCTGGATGAGGCTAAATTGTGCAGGCTTCATATGTTGTACTGGGGAGTATGGATTTCTTTCCTAAAATATTCAAATACACCCTCATGGACATTGGTACTCCAGAAGCTGGTGAGTAGGTACCTTTAAGATAATTGTTTTTTCCAAATAACAGAAAAAAAATGAAAAGAATTTTTTCTACTTTGTGTTTTCCTCTCAGATTTTTTAATGAATCTCCTAGTTTCCCCTGGTTAATATAAGAAATTTTAAAAAATCAGTGTAAAAGAAACCTCGGAAGCAAGTGAATAAACTTGTTCTTTTTCTTCCTTGTCAAATATTTTCATAGTTGTGATTTTTAGATTTTATATAAGATTTTCTGTTACCAAGACTGTTCTTTGTTTATATGTCAGGATTAACTAATATCAGTGCTTTTCATCTTTTCCACGGAAATCAAAGCTTCCTGACGGTTTGCAGGCCCAAACTCTTGCCCACCGCTTGATTTCTTTGGCTTCTACAATTGGTTTTGGTTTTGGTTTTTTCAATAGGAAGTTTCTGGCTTGTCTTGGAAATCCAAAATAACTGGTAATGTGTGGTCTATATTCTGCATGACAATAATCAGTAGTACCTGACTGGAGCCTGTTCTTTGTAGGCGTCGCCCCCCCTCTCACCATGTAGCACCCCAGTTCCAGCCTGCCCTGAGTTCCACTCTGAGCCTTTGGGCTTGCCCTGGGTCTATAGGGCAATTGCTCTAAATTTCCACCAGAAGGCGCCACGATCAGCGTTTGGGCGAGGAGGGCGGGGAGGAAGTGCTGGGAGCTGGTTCCACAGGCGGGAAAGGAAGTCCTCCTTTCCTTCCTGGAGAGAAGTCCTAATGCACAGCTTCCCTTGACCCAGCTCAGTGAAAAGTCAGGACCAAGAGCTACTTGCAAACCACATGCTTTGAAATAAAAGGTGGAGAAACAAAGCACACTTTCTATTACTCCTGACACTTGAGTACTACTTTGCAGTCAATACAACTCTATTAAAGACACCTTGTTACTCCGTCCTCTGAGCAGTCCTCTGTCAGAAATAGGGTACATTGTCCACTCCTGTACCAGTGACACAGGATCCCGTGTCTCGCCTAAGAGCACCTAGCCAGCAAGAAAGAGGCAGGAGCCCCACCACAGCTGCTTCCTCACACTTTCCCTTTGATGGAGAGACAAAGACCCCGGAAGAAGGCAGGACACCAAGAATCTGTAGCTGAAGGAAGGAAGCAAGGACTGGGCAGACCTGAGAAAGAAGCTGAGATGTGTCTGTCATGGCCGACTTCCTCACTGTGAGATTGGCCTTCCATCGCTGGGCTTGGGTGCTACCTGTGTATCTTGGGCACAGTGGAATCTCAGTTTATATTTGGTGAATAAATAGATGATCAAAGGAACTCACTGGGTCTCTTCCTATACCGGAAGGGCACTGATATCCCTTTGATGTCGAAGGCAAAGCTGGAGGGGGTTGGGCCAATGACCCTGAGGGCCAGGGACCATCTCTCCATCTCTTCTCTGGACAATCTGGTCCTGGGTGTCCCCCAGGCTCCTGTAATGGCCATGACCATTCATCTTGGAGAGTTTGATTCTAAGGATGTTATCAGCTAGGTTGCAGATTCCTGCTTCCTCTCTCAGTTTTCAATTGCTTTTTTTGTGTTTGTTTTCTTTGGCTGCTGCAGGGAGATTTGCTTTTCATCTGAGCAGCATGTGCTCTGCTTGGAGTGAAGGATGAAGTTATAGCAGGATATGGTTGTCTGGGAAGGGAAGAGAATCTCCTTGCTTGGGGTTGTCCTTGCCCAAACACAGCTGCTCTGCTCTACAGTAAGTGCTTGTTGCCATGTCTCTCCAAAGTTCCTTTCTCCCAATAAATATGCAAGATGTCTCCTCACTCACAACTGGTCACACAATAACCTATTTGCCAGGCTCCCTTTCATTCTACTTTTTTTTTTAATTTAACCTGCCAAAGTCTTGAACACTTTAGTGTGAGTCATATGCTCAGTCATGTCCGACTCTTTGCAACCCCATGGACTCCCTGCAACCTCGCCAGGCTTCTTTGTCCATGGGATTCTCCAGGCAAGAATACTGGAGTGGGCTTGCCATTTCCTCTTCCAGAAGACTTTTCTGGCCCAGAGATTGAACCCAAGTCTTCTGTGTCTCCTGCATTGCAGACAGATTCTTTACCGCTGAGCCACAGGAGGAGCCCAAACACCTTTAGGGAGTATGACCAGAAAATAATGACATAGGTATGATCTACTATACAACACTTGAGCTGCAAGTATTGTCAGTTTCTCTTTCGAAACTAAGGTGCAACTCACATATCATGCAGTTCAGTAGGCTTTAGTAATATAATCATCACCTCTAACTCACTCCAGAACATTTACATCACCACAGCAAGAAACCCCATACCTGTCAGGAGTCAGTTCCAACTTCCTCCCCGGCTCCCTCTCCCTTGACAACCACTAATCTGCTGTCTACATGGATTTGCTTGTTCCGCATATTTCATGTAAATGAAATCATATAGCGTGTGACTTTTTGTGTTTGCTGTCTTTCACTTAGTGTAATGTTCTCACGGTTCATCCACACTGCAGCCTGTGTCAGCCCTTCATTCCTTTTTTTCTTTTTTTAAAAATAATTTTATTTATCTCTTTTTGGCTGTGCCGGGTCTTCACTGATGCTCAGTCTCTTCTGTAGTTGTGGTGAGCAGGGGTTGCTCACAAGTTGCAGCGTGCAGACTTCTCACTACGGTGGCTCCTCTCGTTGTGGAGCACAGGCGCGAGGGCACGTGGACTTCTGTAGCTACGGTTCCTGGGCTCTAGAGCACAGGCTCAACAGTTGTGGCACATGGACTCAGTTGCTCCACGGCATATGGCACATGGGATCTTCCCAGATAAGAGATTGAACTCGTGTCTCCTGCATTGGAAGGGAGATTTTTTACGGCTGAACCACCAGGGAAGCCCCCTTTTTCCTTTTTTTTGGCCATGCCACTCAGCAAGTGGGATCTTAGTTCCCTGACCTGAAATCAAACTCATGCCCCCTGGATTGGAAGTGAGGAATCTTAACCACTGGATCACCAGGAATTCTCCATTCCTTCTTGTATAAATGTATGTACTACATTTTGTTTATCTATGCGTAACTTTTCACTTTGGGCTGTTATTAATAATGCTTCTTTGAATATTCCTGCACAAATTTTGTGAGACATTTTCAATTCACTTGTGTATATATTGAGATGGAATTGGGAGAGTCATATGGTAATTATAGTTTGACTTTTTGAAGGACTACTAGACCATTTTCCACAGTGGCTGTATCATTTTACATTCCCCACCGGTGATATATAAATTTACCTTCCACTTTTCCCCAGTTTTCTTGAGATATAACTGACTGTAACATTTTATTAAAGTGTACAACATAATGTTTGATATGTGTATATTGTCAAGTACATTTAGTTACCATCCATCACCTCACATAGTTACTTTTTTTTTTTTCTTGTGGTGAGAACTTTTAAGATCTACTTTCTTAGCAACTTCCAAAATACAATACAGTATTGGTTTTTTAACCTTTTTTAAATTGGAGGATAATTGCTTTACAATGTTGTGGTGGTCTCTGCCATACCTCAGCTCGAATAGTCATAATTATATATATATATATATATATATATATATATCTCCCTTCCCTCTGGGCCTCCCTCTCCCTACTATTTCACCCCTCCAGATCATTGCAGAATGCCAGGCTGGGCTCCCTGTGCCATACAGTAGCTTCCTGCCAGCTAGCTGTTTTACACATGGTAGCATATGCATGTCAAAGCTACTTTCTCAGTTTGTCCTACCTTCTCCCTCCCCTGCTGTGTCTACCAGACCATCCTCTACATCTGCATCTCCATTTCTTCTTTGTTATGTGGTTCATCAGTATTATTTTTCTAGATTCCATATATATGCATTAAGATACAATATTTTTCTTTTTCTGACATACAGTATTGTTAACTATAGTTACCATCCAGTACATTATATCCCCAGACTTATTTATCTTATGACTGGAAGTTTGTATTTTTTTAACATTTGTTTTCATTTATTTATTTGGTTGTGCTGAGCCTTAGTTGCAGCTCATGGGATCCAGTTCTCTGTTCAGGGATTGAACCTGGGCCCCTTGCGCTGGGAACTCAGAGTCTCATCCATTGGATCACCAGGGAAGTCCCAGAAGTTGTACTTTTTAACCATTTTCATTCTTACCTCTTATTGTCCAATACCCCTTTCATTCTTAAACAAAACCATTAAGGGACTGTCTAGACAATCTTAGGTAAACTTTTGTTGTCAAAGAGATTAAACAAAGCCAGACACCAGTTAAAATGGTAAGGACAGATTTTAATCCATAATAGATGTTGCAATAAGGCAGAGTCCAACCTGAACTGAATCCAGCTTTGATCTGTACGGAGGTGACTGGGAATTGTAAGAGTAGACTGAGAAAGGAGGGAAGAGAGTGAGCTTGGTCTCGGAAGAGTCATAGAAGTGAAAAACTACAAAAAAGTGAGCTTAGTCTGTGTGACAGTCATTGGGTTGCCCACTGTCTCCCTCCCACAGAGGCTGGGACACGGAGGTTGTATCTTTAGATGTTGGCTGGAACGAACAGTGAATTCTTTCTTTCAGTAGCCTTGAGTTTCTCAGCCAGGCACGTGAATGGGGAGATAGGTTCACGCTTGCTATTTAGCCTTGAGCTGTTAGAAACTATGTTTTGGTTTTTGCTTCAGTCTTTACAGGCCAAGGTTAAGGTCTCATCAAGTTAGAGGAGCCTGGCTAGAGTCTGATCAAAAAGAGAATGAAGAAATGAGAGAGGATCTTTCTCTATTCGTGTTCCCCTTAAAGTGTGCAATGAAACTTAACACTGATATCATCACTGAAAGTGAAGTCGCTCAGTCGTGTCCGACTCTTTGTAACCCCATGGACCATAGCCCACCAGGCTCCTCCATCCATGGGATTTTCCAGGCAAGAGTACTGAAGTGGGTTGCCATTTCCTTCTCCAGGGATCTTCCCCACCCAGGGACTGAACCCAGGTCTTCAGCATTGCAGGCAGATGCTTTACCATCTGAGCCACAAGGGAAGCCGATGTCATTGCTAACTTTTGTTAAAATGGGCTCAATGCATCCTGCTATAGAAATTCCATCAACTTAATAGACAGCTCATATACAGCACAGCTTATCCATTGAGAAGTAGCCAGAGTTGTGTGTTTTCATGGACGTGGAATGAGAGGACAGAACTGAAATGTTAACACTGTGGGTAAGGTGTCCATCGGAGATCATCCTGGATGTGAGAAACACAACAGGAAGTACATCTGCCTGAACGATGTGCCAAAACACTGACAGGAGGAGTCCTCGCTGATTTTAGGTTAAAACTTCTGACAAAGGAGCTTTGGAGAATGAATGTTCTTGGGCAGAGAATGCTACTTTAAAACTAACTCCACAATTGCTACCTTTGAAAGAATCTTTCATGACAAGCAGAAAGACAAATAAACTCTCACTTTGGACAACAGCCTCTGACAGCTTGAAACTGTGTATCTCACTCTCTCTCTCAGAATGAGAGTAGAGAACCAGTAGGTTTAGTAAAGTGTCCCCTCCACCCCAGCCCATCCCTGCATGAATCTCTTTTAGTCCTGTCTGTGCATCACAATCTTTAATATTGATATGCATGAATTATGATTGAACATTTATTATATTGGACTTCCCAGGTGGCTCCGTGGGTAAAGAATCTGCCTGCAATGCAGGAGATGAAGGAGACACCGGTTCGATTCCCAGGTTGGGAAGATCCCCTGGTGGAGGGCATGGCAACCCATTCTAGTATTCTTGCCTGGAGAATCCCATGGCCAGAGGAGCCTGGCGGGCTACAGTCCATAGGGTTGCAAAGATTCAGACACGACTGAAGCTACTAAGCATGCACGCATGTGTTTATTATATGCAAGATTCAGTAGGGTTACAAAATGAATTTAGAGGTATTCTTCTCCCTGGAAATTTAGAATCAAGTGTGTAAAATAAATGCATAAATAAAGTAATAAATAAAATACAAGGTGAAAATCAGTAAAGTTATGTAGGAGTTTGGAATCTAGTGATTCAAGTGTTAGTCTCTAAGACATGTCCAACTCTTTGCAAACCCGTGGACTGTAGCCCACTGGGCTCCTCTGTTCATGGAATTCTTCAGGCAAGAATACTGGAGCAGGTAGCCATTCCCTTCTCCAGGGGATCTTCCCAACCCAGGGATCAAATCCAGGTCTCCTGCATTGCAGGCAGATTCTTTACCATCTGGGCTACCAGAGAAGCCCCTAGTAATTCAAGGGGAGGAGAAATAACTTCTGGCTAGAGTTGAAAGAGAGTCCTTCCTTGTTGAAAAAGGCAAAAAAGTACCCGTGTGTGTGTGTGTGTGTGTGTGTGTGTGTGTGTGTTTGGCTGCACCACATAACTTATAGGATCTTAGTTTCCCAACCAGGGATTGAACCTTGGCCATTAGCAGTGAAAGCAGAGTCCTCACCACTGGGCCACCAGGGAATTCCCCTCTAAAGCATCCTTTTGAATGGAGGACTCACCATAATACTAGCTATTTAGAGAAGTTTAAAAAGGAAATGCGAAATCCCATAATCAAATTTGGGGTGACTGCTGCTAGAGGAAGAGAGGATTTGTACACATGTCACACCTAGGGGTATTTCCTCTCTTTTGTGGCTTGAATAATTCTTTTTTAAGGCCTAAAACCTACCTTTTGTCCAGTTGTTCCCCTAGTTAAAAGTTTCATAATGACAAATGCTTGATCTCATATCCTACATTTTTCCTAGTCTATTTACACTGCTTCTAGATAATTTCTTTCAGTTCAAAGTATTTATGACTTGTTTTTTTCTTTTTTTAACATTTTTAATTGGAGGATAATAGCTTTACAATTTTACGTTGGTTTCTGCCATACAACAATGTGAATCAGCCGTAAGTATTCATACGGCTTGTGAACCTCCTTTGTGAACCTCCCTTGTGAACCTCCTTCCCACCTTACGGCTTGTTTTAATATTGAAGAACAATGAAGAAAGGACCAGCTTTCCCCAATTATATGCATAGGAATGTGTGTGCTTTTGGATACTTATATTCTGTGGGGAAGGTCTTGTGGATTTCAAGTGTTAAAGAGGGAACTCATAAAGCTAGAGACTAGAACTTTTCTAGCTAGTTATTAGGATACTATTTTTAAAGATTTCAGGACTCAAAGGACTCAAAATATAAGCATCAAAATCTCCCCACACTGGCTGTTTTTGTCAAGACTGATTGAACGGTTTGTGGGGTCATGCCACAGAGTGGGTTAATTAGCAGAAGATACTCCAAAATCACTGCAGATGGTGACTGCAGCCATGAAATTAAAAGATGCTTACTCCTTAGAAGAAAAGTTATGACCAACCTAGATAGCATATTGAAAAGCAGAGACATTACTTTGCCAACAAAGGTGCATCTAGTCAGGCTATGGTTTTTCCAGTGGTCATGTATGGATGTGAGAGTTGGACTGTGAAGAAGGCTGAGCACCAAAGAACTGATGCTTTTGAACTGTGGTGTTGGAGAAGACTCTTGAGAGTCCCTTGGACTGCAAGGAGATCCAACCAGTCCATTCTGAAGGAGATCAGCCCTGGGATTTCTTTGGAAGGAATGATGCTAAAGCTGAAACTCCAGTACTTTGGCCACCTCATGCAAAGAGTTGACTCATTGGAAAAGACTCTGATGCTGGGAGGGATTGGGGGCAGGAGGAGAAGGGGATGACAGAGGATGAGATGGCTGGATGGCATCACTGAGTCGATGGACGTGAGTCTAAGTGAACTCAGGGAGTTGGTGATGGACAAGGAGGCCTGGCGTGCTGTGATTCATGGGGTCGCAAAGAGTCGGACACGACTGAGTGACTGATCTCTCTCTCTCTCTCTCTCACCTCTCAGCCGCACTTCAATGCTCCAAGTCCTTCTCAGATTTTTCCTTAGGAATATTTTTCTTCTGTATTTTTGCACTAGTGGTAAATAACCCACCTGCCAATGCAGGAGACGTGAGAGACAGTGGTTCAATCCCTGGGTCAGGAAGATCCCCTAGAGGAGAGCATGGCAACCCACTCCAGTATTCTTGCCTGGAGAATCCTCATGGACAAAGGAGCCTGGCAGGCTATAGTCCATAGTGTTGCACAGAGTTGGACACGACTGAAGCGACTTACCACGTGTGCGCATTTTCTTTAATCTGCAGAACTCTTCTGTCTCTCTCTCATCCAGTTCTCTGATGATATAAGCAATGGTATATTCATTCTGGGGGATGACATGTTCAATGGCATTTACACACCTATTGATTATCTTAATAGCTTCATCCAAAGGAACAAAGGAAGTCTGCAGTGAAGCCAGTTCCAGCAGTAGTTCTTTGGCATAATTCCTCTTCAGTTTAGCCAACTGTTCCCCACCTCTGGCTAAACCAGTCAGTTTATAACTGTCAGTTCTTTCAGGGTGAAAGAACTGTATTCTTTCAAATACTGGCAAAAGAACACCCTGCTACATTATCTTTCTTTGCTTTAATCTTCACTTGGGTTTTATTTACATTTTGGATAACTGTGATGCTGAAGTCCACACGTTTTGTGTGGACATATGTTTTCACTTTTTTTAGGGTATATACTTGTGAGTGAAATTGCTGGGTCATGTGGCAACTCCACGTGTAACATTCCAAGGAGTCACCAAACTGTTCTGTATAGTGTCTGTACCATTTTGCATTCCCACCAAAAATGTATGAGGGTTTCTATTTCTCCATGTTTTCAACAATATTTGTTATTATCTACCTTTTTGGTTATAGCCATTGGTGGGTCTGACGTAATATCTCATTGTGGGGACTCTATTCAATGTTTTGTAATGACTCTTGCCTAGAAAATCCCATGGACGGAGGAGCCTGGTAGGCTGCAGTCCATGGGGTCGTGAAGAGTCGGACGCTACTGAACGACTTCACTTTCACTTTTTGTTTTCACACATTGGAGAAGGAAATGGCAACCCACTCCAGTGTTCTTGCCTGGAGAATCCCAGGGACAGGGAAGCCTGGTGGGCTGCCATCTGTGGGGTCGCACAGAGTCAGACACGACTGAAGCGACTTAGCAGCAGTAGCAGCACATTGGAAAAGAATCTAAAAGTGGAGTGGCTCAGGTGGTAAAGAATCTCCCTATAATGCAGGAGACCCAGCTTCAATCCCTGGGTCAGGAAGATCCCCTGGAGAAGGAAATGGTAACCCACTCCAATATTCCTGCCTGGAGAATTCCATGGACAAAGCCTAGTGAGCTACAGTCTAAGGGGTCACAAAGAGTAGGACACGACTGAGCACACATGTATATAAATAGCAAATTGCCCCAGCATCATTTATCAAGCAATGCATCCTTTTTACAGGGGTTGAAAAATGCCTCCATCATCACATAAACAGTAGCTCCAAGGAAATGTGTCCCTTTGCTGCTGCTGCTAAGTCGCTTCAGTCGTGACCGACTCTGTGCGACCCCATAGACGGCAGCCCACCAGGCTCTCCTGTCCCTGGGATTCTCCAGGCGAAAACAATGGAGTCGGTTATGTGTCCCCTTAGTCTTCGGTTTTTCATGCAGTGTGGCGCACCACAGTGTCACATCATTTGGAAAATACCTTGCAAAGATTTTTCTCAAAGAGATAGTTGGAAACCTCCTAAATAAGTGATAATAATAGATTATGGTGCAGGCCACACAATCACTTCCCACAATGCTGCTGAAGACTTGACCTAGAGTGATCGGGCAAAAGCCCACTCTAGTTTCTTTGGCTCGTGGAATTACCAATGTTTTTCATTTTCCTTTTTTCTTCCATTCAAATCTTCAGTGACTAAAATATTCAGAAGACAATAAATGTTAATAAAACAAAAGCCCTTTCAAGAATTTAAATCCTTGACAGTTTAAAAGAACTCATGCACAGTACGTCTGGGTCTAGCACACAGAGTTATGCTGGGTTCAACAGCTGCTGGAGTTGTTGGTGCCAAAGTCCACATGGCAGGCTCCCCAAGGGACATCCTCTCTTAGACCCTTGAGGCCCTCCCATCCTGACCCATCAAACCCTACTTCCAACAGCTGGCTCTCCCCTCCCTCCTCCTCTTGAGACAACACCAGGGGAAGCATCCCTTAATTGCATAACACAGGCAATGGGGTGGGAAGAAAGCAGGACACACCTTTCTCCAGGGAGCAGGGAGTCCACACACTCTCCTCTCCGTGAGGGCCAGCTGTTTTGGAAGCCACACAAAGGAGCTTCTACCTGAGCTTGGGGAGAACCAACATGGCGACCCAGATACCCTCCAATGAGAAGGTGCTGGTGGGGAGGGGGCTGTAGACTGTAAAGACCACTTGCATATCCAGCATAAGGTATGTGGGAGGGTGGGGAAGAAAGGGTACAGGGCAGAAAGGGTGGTTCAGTCTCCATCTGGAAAGAACATGTGACCAAGAAGGTGGGGTTTGGATTTATGGGAATTAAGCAGTCTCGTGTAGGACTTTGCACACTCTTGAGGCCTTTCCGCCTCCACTTCCTTGTTTAAATAATGGAGACAGTAATATCTATATCATTAGCACAAGTTCATGTCCCTGACATACAGTGAGGTCAAACACACCAAAATGTCCGAGTTTGGAGCAGAGAAAGGTTTATTGTGGGGCCATGTAAGGAGAAGGGTAGCTCATGCTCTAAAACGCCCCAAGCTTCTCAAAGGGTTTCTGCAAAGCATTTTTTAAAAAACTCAGGTGAGGGCAGGGATCACAGGGTATGTGATCAGATCCTGCACATTTGGCTGGTGATGAGGGAACAGGGTGGAGTCACAGGAGTTAACATTATCAGTCCTGGGGCTGTGTACTCGTGGTCCTCATGTAGTTAGCATCTTCCATTTGGTGGGGGTTTTCGCATCTGAGAAACAAGTCGGGAAATGTGCATCAAATACTGTTCTCTTCAGAGAGGAGCTAAAGCCGAGGATAAGCGGGAAGATGTGTCCTGGGGAGGCCCATAATGTTGTGCTTGGTTATAAGATCATTAAGTAACACAGTGATATTAAGCACCCAGCAGGGCCTGGACTTTACTGAGTCGCATGTGTTCCTTCCCTCCACACGGCCCTCCTCACATGCATGCACACAAACAACCCTCCCTGCCCTCCCTCCCACCCCCAGGCCTGGAATGTGCCTTAAGCAAACCCGGTGCCAGCAGAGACCAGCAGGAAGAGTGTACACTGAGTCCCTGTCTCCCTTTGGGAGGCCAAGGGCAGGGACTGGGCCAGTCATGTGACTGCCCAGGCTCCAAGGTAAAAAAAAAGACCACAGCAGTGCAGGAAATACTGTGGCTGCAGCAGAAAAACCTAGGGCTGGTTTGTGTATATTGTATTTCTGGCCCAGCACATAGGCATTGTACAAATTAAACAAACAAACGGCCCTTTCGGCCTTGAGCTCAAAAGACTTTTGCCATTCTTCTGTTTCTTTCCCCCCAGATGGTACTTCCCCTGTTGTTGGGGCCAGAAGCCAGAGAATTTTTCAATTCCTCTCCTCTCCATCCACCCTGGCAAGTCCTGCCACTTCTGTTTTCTAAAAATGCACTTATCAAATCTAGAAAAAGGGTACTGATGAATCTATTTGCAGGGCAGGAATAAAGACGAAGATGTAGAGAATGAACGTGTGACACAGAGCCGGAAGAGGAGTGTGGGATGAATTGGGAGAGTGGCATTGACGTAAAGACACTGCCTTGCGCAGCAATAGAGATGAAGCCAGGTAGAGACTTGTAGATACAATGGGGAAAGGAGAGGGAGGGACAAATGACTTGAAAGAGCAACATTGAAACATACATTACCATATGTAAAGTAGATAGCCAGTGGGAATTTGCAGTGTGAGGAAGGGAGCTCAAACCTGGTGCTCTGGGACGACCTAGAGGGGTGGGATGGGGTGGGAGGTGGGAGGGAGGTTCAAGAGGGAGAGGACAGAGGTCCACCGATGGCTGACTCAGGCTGAGGTGTGGTAGAAACTAACACGATATTGTAGAGCAATCATCCTCCAATTACAAATAAAATAAGTAAAAGAATAAGAAACAATTCATTAAAAAAAACAATAGATAGCTAGTGGGAAGCTGCTGCACAGCACAGGGAGCTTAGCTCGGTGCTCTGTGAGGATGTGGGGGGACGGGGACCCGGGAAGACCGAGAGAGAGGATGTATGGACACATACAGCTGATTCACTTTGCTGTGCAGCAGAAAGTAACACAACATTGTAAAGCAATTAATTAAACACATACACACAAAAGAAAAAAATTAAAAAAAAAAAAAATGGGACTCCGGTGAGCACTGTCCTTCCAGGACCCTGATCACAGGCTCTGTCTGCAGAACAACCCAGAAGCCCCATCAGGGCAGGGTCCACCCAGGCCCAGTCAGTCCCCATGGTAGCTAAGTGGGGGCTTGAGGGTGGGGTCTTTCCAAACCATGGATCCCACCACCGCCCCCCACCCCCTCTGAGGACCAGCCCCTCCACTCACCCTCTCTGCTGAGGCCCAGGGGGCCCTTGGCTGCCTGCCTGTCACCTCTCCCCGGAACTCCCCTCCCACGCTCTCCCTTTCTGGGTGCTCCAGTCATACTGGCTTCCCTTTCTCTGAGTCCCCTACCTCCTGCAGGCTGCCCTGCTTCTTTCAGCTTTGCAAAGCTTTCTCCCTGGTGGGGACCCCTGCCCCAAGGCTGCCCTGCCCTCCTACAGGCCTGGCTGCCCACCCTCTCAAGGTCCCTCACTTCCTTCTCTCGTAGCAGTTGTACACTCATTTGTTTTTCCCTTTGGTCTGTCCCCCCAAGGATGCAAGGGGCAGACACTCGAACTTGGTTACTTGCAGGCTCTCCTATCTCAGTGTCCGGCCCAGAGTAGGTGTGAAGGTAATGCTTAGTGGACAGCTGAGTGACTGAATACGTGAAAGACGGAAGAAACTGATCAATGAATGACAGCAGACAGCCAAGCGCCCTTCTCTGACTCTCTAAGGGGCAATGCCTTGGCGGCATGGGGAGAAGTCCCAGGCAGACGCCCACACACCTGACCTCAGGCTGGCTTAGAGCCCCAGGAATTCCCATGGGAACCTTGACTACTGAGCCTTGGTGAGAACTCAGGATCAGATGCTCCAGCACCCCCTCTCCAGGCTGTCTGCACTCCCTGTCTCCTTGTCCCCTCATCAGCAAAGCCTCATTGAACTCCTCCTGTGCACCAGGCATCTTCAAGGCACTGAGGATGCAGCCGGGAAGCAAACAGCCCCAGTTCTCATGGAGCTTGACTCAAGTGCGGGAAGGGAGACCCCCTAAAGAGGGAGCAGCTGAGAGTGAAGCAAATGCCTTTTGGGATGGCCCGGAGCAGGGCTCTGGGATGGAGGTGACACCCTCTGATGGCGGTGGGGGAGGGAGAGAGATCAGGCAAGTCTGTCACCATCTCTGCTTTGGTATTTTCATCTGTGAAATGGGCTGATGACAGTCCCTCCTCATAGGGACT
Source organism: Bos grunniens (assembly GCF_055505025.1). Classification (NCBI taxonomy): domain Eukaryota; kingdom Metazoa; phylum Chordata; class Mammalia; order Artiodactyla; family Bovidae; genus Bos; species Bos grunniens. Next base: position 56,910,948 of record NC_141180.1, read on the forward strand.
TTATCACAGAAGTCAGGTCCCACCCTCATCTGTTCAAAGCCAGCAGCCGTGCCTTCTGTCACTAAGAACCCTGCAGGATGTCTCCATCGCCAGCTCCATGGCCCCCAGCCCTCACCTCCCTGAATTCATCCACTCCTATCGCACCCCCACCTCCCTCTGGGCGTCCTGCTGCTCGTGAGTCACGCCGGGCAGCGCATTGAGCAAACTCCACTCCCTTCCAGGTCATAGCTAGGGCAGGGCCGTGACCAGAGCCCTGAACTGAAACTCAGGGTCTCACCCTCCCCGCCACTCATGCAGAGTCCACACGCTCAGGGTGACGGGCAGCTGAGGGCAGCAGCAGGTTCGTCTCGATGATTCTTCTAGAGCTATCAGGAGTTACACAAGGATAACTTCATGGTCGCCTACCTCCTTGTTCCTGAGCAGGGCTATCCCACGGAGGTGTCTGGAGACCGTGCACTCAGCACAGATTCTTGTTCTGTATTGGCCAGAAACCAGTAAAGAGGGACGAGTTTTGTCCCAGATGCACTACCAGGCTTCCTACAGAGCTCTGTGCTGTTTCTGTCCCTGCCTTTCCCACCAGTAACATTCATCCAGCACGTTTGTATGTGTGTACTAAGTCACTTCAGCCGTGTCCAACTCTTTGCTACTCCGTGGACTGTAGCCCACCAAGCTCCTCTGTCCATGGGATTCTCCAGGCAAGAATACTGGAGTGGGTTGCCATTCCCTTCTCTAGGGGATCTTCCCAACCCAGGGATCGAACCTGCATCTTTTATGTCTCCTGTGTTAGCAGGCTCCACTTAGGAGCCCCTCTCTCTCTCTCTTAAGTGGCTAAGTTGTGTCCGACTCTTGCGACCCCATGGATTGTAGCCCTCCAGGCTCCTCTGTCCATGGGATTCTCCAGGCAAAAATGCTGGAGTGGGTTGCCATTTATATGCAAGCATAAGGCTGTGGGATCACCTGTGTTAACAGCTAACTCTAACAGAGAGCATAAAAAAATGGGGTGAAGATTTGCTGCTGTGTCTGGAAGAACCAATTCATTCAGCAGAGCTCAGGGAAGGCTGCATGGAGGAGGAAGCCTTGAGCTGAACCTTAGGAAAGATAAGATAACTCCCAGAAGGTGGCCTCTCTTGGCCAATCCTGACCAATCCTGGCAGTCCTGGCCATGGGGAACCTCAGCCTAGAGGGAGAGGGGGCAGAGGGTGTGGTGGGGTTGGGGAGAACAGCCGTAGTTCCAGATAAACAACTTGGACATCTCTCATTAGCAGGGGACCTGGGCTGCTGGAGAAGCAATTCCCATTGTTTCTGTTTCCTCCGTGGGGGGCTGTTTGAAAGCAGGCGGCAGGCCTCTGATTGTCAGTGGCCTTGAGAGCTTCTTAAGAGCTCAAGAGGAAGGCAGAATAGGAAACGACCCCCTTGAAGAAATAACAGCTAAATAAGGATCAAACGACAGTGCCCGTGGTTTTGTAAGAAGCAGGCTCTGAGAAAATTCCTCTGACTCAGATACCAGTGCAAGGAGGGACCATCCATTTCAAACTTATAATTTTACAGAAAAGGATGCTCAGTTTCCAGAAAGTGATGTGACTGGTTCAAGGCCAAGCAGGCGATTGCTTTCCTGACTCCCTGTGCCATGCTCAGATTGCTTCCTGAGGTTGAGAGCAGGCGAAAGGGAAAACCCAGGTCCCTTCTCCCTCCCTCCTGTGTTAGCAGAGGATGGACAATTGCCAGCCAAGCAGGACAACCCCTTCCAGGTGCCCATGAATCTTCAGGTCATAGGAAGGGGCTCAGTGCAGCTCTCAGGTGGGGGCGGCTCCCTCACCCGCTTCCTGCCCACTGGTCTCCCCAGCTCTAAGGCCTAGGGTGTCTGGGAGACCAGGTTCCAGCCCCACCCATCAGGAGAGTGAAGGGCAATGGTTGCACTCATAGCAGAAGGCACATCCTTGGCAAAGGCCTTCAATTGCCAGAGTCAGTGACTCAGATGGGGGCCTTTACCCACTCCCCACGCCCTGCCAGTGGCCCCTCTCCAGACACCCCAGGGCACTCACCTCTGGGCCTTTGCACGGGGCCTCCCATCGCCTGAAGCCCCTCCTTCCTCCTCTGCCTGGGCAGCTCTGCTCAACCTGCAGGCCCCAGCTCTCTCACCACTGCCTTTTGGAAAGCCTTCTCAAGATGGGTGGAGGGGCCCTCCTTTTGAGTCCCTGGGTCCCCACATGCACACGCTTATCACATGGGATTGTCTGAAACCCTTCGATCAACTGCAAGTTCCCTCAGGGCCAAAATTTCCTTTGTTTATTCTAGAAATAGGAACACCACAATGACATAATATTGAGCTCTTTCTATGCGTTTCACTGTGGTGAGAATTAACTCACTCTCTCCTCCTGATGGCCTTCTCTGGTGGCTCAGTGGTAAAGAATCTGCCTGCCAAGGTGAGGGTGGGATGATTTCAGAGAACAGCACTGAAACAGGTATATTGCCATATGTAAAATAGATGACCAGTGTGAATTTGATGGGTGAAACAGGGCACCCAAAGCTGCTGCTCTGGGACAACCCAGAGGGATAGGGTTGGGTGGGAGGTGGAAGGGAGGTGGGGGGTGAGGGTTGAGGATGGGAGGGACACATGTGTAACCATGGCTGATTCATGTCTATGTATGGCAAAAATCATCACACTATTGTAAAGTAATTATCCTCCAATTAAAATTAATTATTTTTTTAAAAACAGAATCTGCCTGCCAAGCAGGAGATGCACATTCCCTGGGTAGGGAAGATCCCCTGGAGAAGGAAACGGCAACCCATTCCAGGATTCTCCTCTGGAGAATCCAATGGACAGAGGAGCCTGGTAGGGTACAAAGAGTGCCTGAACAACGGCAAGGACAACTCCTTCGAATAACTCTACAACGTGGGTAGTGGGGCGGGGTCAGAGGGTGTAGACACAGCAATGTACCACCCACGTGTGTCTGCTGGGAGCACTGCATGCAGACAGCTTTTCAGTGAAGAGCCCTTTCAGGATTGCCTCAGCCCCTGAGAGCAGCTTCAGCTAAAGGTGCATGCCCCCTTCTCCTTGGGGACTGATCCCAAGGCGGCCCCAATAACCACCCTGCCCATGAATCTGCAACGGCCCATCTGCCACCGGGGTACAGAGCAGAACCCCTCGTCCCGATGCCTCCAGTGGAGCAGTCCCACCACCTAGCATGGTGCCGGCTGCTGACTAGAAACTGGCACTCACCATCTGCTTCTGCAAGGATGAAGTCACCAGCTCCTGTAGTCGCTGACCTTCAACACTCCCCCTGAAAGGAGTTCAGGGTGGAGATCAGGAATGAAGCATGCTGTGCTCTTGGAAAAATGGGCAGAACAGACCCTCAGATAATTAGGTATACTAAGGAGAAGATTTTATGAACCCAAATTCTTGCATCTTGTCCCATCTAGAAAAGCACAAAAGACATCTGCTCCAGGTGACTAGCAGCAACCTGCCAAAATGTGAGCTTGCCTGCATCTTCCTTCATCAAAATCACATATATTCTGACCTCCCCCATCTCTTTGGAGCAGTTCCCAGAGCTATCTGAGAGGCCATCTCCTGGGTTAGAGTCCTCATTCTGCTCCAAATAAAACTTAACTCACAGGTCTCATGTATTTTCTTTTTTCAGTCAACACAGAACACAGCAAGCACTTGAAATGTATTTGTAGTAAAGAAGACGTGATATCCACATACAATGGACTACTCATTCAGCCATGAGAAAGAAGGAAATCCTGCTATTTGTGACAACACGATGGACATTGAGAATATCATGCTGAGTGAACTAAGTCAGACAGAGAAAAACAGATACTGTGTGATCTCACTTATATGTGGAATCTAAAAAAAAAAAAGCTAGCCTTGTAAAAACAGAAAGCAAAATGGTGATTTCCAGGGCATGGGAGCAAAAGAATGGGAACGATGTTGTTTAAGGGCATATGTGCTTAGTGGCACAGTCATGTCCAACTCTTTGTGACCACATGGACTGTAGCCCTGTGGGAAGGAAAGAAAAAAATCCATGAGATTTTTCCAGGCAAGAATACTGGAGTGGGTTGCCATTTCCTTTTCCAGGGGATCTTCCCGACCCAGGGATTGAACCTGCATCTCCTGTGTCTCCTGCATTGGCAGGAGGATTCTTTACCACTAGCGCCGCCTGTTTAGGGGCACAGACTTGCAACTAGTAGATAACTAAGTCCTGGAGATCTAATGCACACTCTAGTGAATATAGACAACATCATTGTACTGTTAAAAAATATATATATATTGTACTGTAATGATCCAACTTAGAGACTAGATCTTAATTGTTCCCACCACACACACACACACACACAAAGATAATTATGTGACAGGTGACAGAGATGCTAACTACGGCTACAATGGCAATCATGGTCCAGTATATAAATGTATCACACCAACATAGTGTACACCATAAATTTACACAATATATCAGGTGTATTTCAATCAAAAATATGTTTTAAACAAATGCATGAACATAAAAGCAAAGAGACTTCTTGGGTGATTTAACGAAAGTGTGTATTTGCCTCCCAGGTCCTCACAGTTTATAATACCTAGCCAGTAGTTCCCCTGCAGCTATATGGAGGGAGGGAAGAGTGTCCAACCGTCCCGCACCCTCCAGAGCTTTCCCACTGACGTTCAGGCTGCCTGTTTGTCTTCTGACCACTCTGTGTCCCGGGGGATTGTCAGGACTTCTGGATCCCCATGTTACAGATGAGGCCAGTCTAGGTGTTTGGAAACAAGGCCACTGGCAAACCAAACTGAAAAAAAAAAAACATTCAGGGTGAAAGTTCAGAGTCCTTCCTCATGGCTGGAAGAGGCTAGAAGCTGTAAACTGCTCCTTTCCTGTCCTTGTCCGTCCTCTGCAGCCGGTGATCCTGTCCCTCCTACTGCTCCGGCACTCACACCCCCAGCCCAGCCCAGCTCTCCTGCAGCCTGGGTTGTTTTCCAGCAAAGGGAAAGTTGGGGCTCTCATGTGATCTGGAGGACCCTGGAAGCCACTCAGAGCAGATAAAGGATATGTTTCAGGGCAATAGAGAAAAACACTAAGGGCGAATGTGGCAGCAGGCTGTCTCTGCTTCCCCACCCCTCCACGCTGCCGGGTTTCCTCCGTTGTAGTCTCCCCCCCACACTTCCTCCATCTCTCAGGCCTTCTTTTCCTTCCCTCCCACAGGTCAGGACACAGGGAGAGCTGAGCTGAGGAGCTTGCCCAGGGCCACAGGGCTGGAGGATGCCAGCGCTGTTCCTGTCCTACAGGGTGGCTTCCTGCTACCCTTAGGGCTCTGGCACGTGGCCCGGGGACCCAGGGACAAACAAGGGAGGGCTGGCTCCATGGACGCACAGTTACCAGTCAATGAGAATAGTAGCTGTGGCTGCAGAAATCCTGCCAAGCGAGTATGGCAAAATAAATTCAACCGCACTGACTTGGGGTCACAGATCCTTTCTCCTGTCCAGGCCCTTGTCCCCACTCTGTGCCTTGGCCATGGCAAAGTGGCAACTCAGCAAGCACAGCATCTCAAGAATCCAGAGTATGATGGGAGGGTAAGCACCTCGAGGTGTTTTTTTAATATATTTTTAATTTTAATATTTTAAATTTTAATAAAATTAAATGTTATTATTAAATTTAATTAAATTTAATAAAATTAAATTTAACTAATAAATTAATTTTAAATTTAAAACATTAAAATATTTTAATGTTTTAGATTTTTAATTTAAAAATTTAATATAATTTTTAAATATATTTTTTAAAATACTTGCTTACTACTCTGGCTGTGCTGGGTCTTAGTCCTGGCACTAATCTTTAGGATTAGTAGGATCTTTAGCTGCAGCGTGGGAACTCTTCCATTACCACCACGCGGGATCTAGTTCCCTGACCAGGAATCGAACCTGGGCCTCCTGCACTGGAACCTCTTAGTCTTAGCCACTGGACCACCAGGGAAAGTCTCCCTCATGTTTTGTTTGGAGGGTTTTTTAACTACCTGGATCCATACTGTCAGAACCAGGAATGCGTGTTGGATGTAACTCCATTTATTTATTTGTGTGTGTGTGTGTGTGTGTGTGTGTGTGTGTGTGTTTTGTAATTCCATTTAAAGCATCACTCTTCCTCATGGGTGCTGGTGGTAACAGGAGCTTGAGAGGAAAGGAAACGAGAGGCCACTGAAACTGGCCAAAAAGGGAAGCTGTGGGTCCTGGTTTCAGGCTTCCTGGCCACAGCATTAGAGCAGAATTCCCTACCTTCTCTGAGCTTCAGTTTCATTATCCATAAAACTCAGATAATAACAACAGCTATCATGTTGATTTTGTTAATGAGAAGGAGATAAAATGGATAATTAAATGAATGTCATGAAACCATGGGCTTCCTGGGTGGCTCAGTGGTAAAGAATCCACCTGCCAATGCAGGAGGCGCATTTTCAATCCCTGGGTTGGGAAGATCCCCTGGAGGAGGAAATGGCAACCCACTCCAGTATTCTTGCCTGGAGAATCCCCATGGACAGAGGAGCCAGGTGGGCTATAATCCTTGGAGTCACAGAGTTGGACATAACTTGGTGGCTAAACAACAGTAACATGAAGCCACCCAGCACACTGCCTTATTGACTGAAAGAAAAATGCAAAAAGCAGAAGTTGTGAGTTAAGTTTCATTCATAGATCTTACTGAGGACTATAGCCCAGAAGACAGCTTCTCAGCTAGCTCTGAGGAACTGCTCTGAAGAGGTGTATGGCCAGGCCACTCAAGACAGCTGTGCTCATGCTCTCTGTACATCTCCTCTTCCCTGCCTTCTGCTGGACCAGTGCCTGCTTCACCTACAGCCTACTCACATGACTGAGCTTCCTACATATTTGTCTCAGGCCCCAGCTAATGATTTTTCCCAACAGCTTATGAAAGAGGCAGTGAAGGGCTACCCCCTTGCAGATTTCCCTGGTAACCATTGTGCCAACCTGACCTAACTCCCCCTATAACTGCTAACCTCCTTCTGCCCATGGGAGCAAAGCATGTCACCGCAGGACCTGGCTTCAGATATTCTTCCAGCCTTCAAACCATTGATGTCTCTGTCACTGACTCCAGGCTCAGTCTTTGATCTCAGGGCAGCCCACCAAGAAGTAAGGGAGGAGGCAGGAGAATTATACTGGGTCTCTTTGCTATCTGGAGTGATCCCATACCATAAGTGAGCTAACCACCTGGAGATAAAGTATAAACCTTAGAACTCCTCATTCTCCTGTTGCTATTTATGTACATAATTGAAATTCCAAGTTAAAAGATGAAAATGTATGCTCTTTTCTTTTTGCTGGGGAAAACATGCAATCAGGCATAAAAATATGATTGATAATCACAAAGATCAGACATTTCAAGTTAATGGTTTTAGTGCTTTTCTATGCATGAGGTCTGTCTAGTCAAGGCTATGGTTTTTCCATTGGCCATGTATGGATATGAGAGTTGGACTGTGAAGAAAGCTGAGCGCCGAAGAATTGATGCTTTTGAACTGTGGTGTTGGAGAAGACTCTTGAGAGTCCCTTGGACTGCAAGGAGATCCAACCAGTCCATTCTGTAGGAGATCAGCCCTGGGATTTCTTTGGAAGGAATGATGCTGAAGCTGAAACTCTAGTACTTTGGCCACCTCATGTGAAGAGTTGACTCATTGGAAAGGACTCAGATGCTGGGAGGGATTGGGGGCAAGAGGAGAAGGCGACAACAGAGGATGAAATGGCTGGATGGCATCACCGACTCTATGGACATGAGTTTGAGTGAACTCCAGGAGTTGGTGATGGACTGGGAGGCCTGGCGTGCTACAATTCATGGGGTCGCAAAGAATCAGACACGACTGAGCGACTGAACTGAACTGATGCATGACAAGATGGGAGAATCTTAGGTCATTGAAATTTTTTCCTTAGATATGCATGCTAACTTTTGAGCCAGTATATCCAAAGCACAGGTTGCTTCCTCTTTTCCCCATCCTGAACTCCCCTCGAGGGCAGTGCCCTATAGTTGGGCATCTGCAATGGTCAATGGCTTGATCCTTGCAGAACTGGAATGACAGGCGACATTTTTTTCTTTACAGCCTAGTATCTAGTAGGTGTTTGTTGCATCTTGGTTCCCTTCTCTGATCCTACTGACAACAAAGCCATGACTGGGGGAGCAGGTAGCATGGAGTCCAACCACAGGAGCAGCTCACTGATTTACTGAAATGAAATGAAGAAACACAAATTCAAGTCTGATTTTGTTTGGAAAAACAATAGTGATGACGAAAAGTGCATAAATCATCTATGCCCTTTTCAACTTCAAAGACCTCAAAATACACAAACCATTGCCCACAGTATAAAATGTCTCTGCTTCCTAGTTCCTTTCCTGTGGGCGTGATAATCCCTAACTTGTGTGTGCTTGCTCAGTCGCTGGGTCATGTCTGACTCTTTTGTGACTCCATGGACTGAAGCCCGCCTGGTTCCTCTGTTCATGGAATTTTTGAGGCAAGAATACTGCAGCAGGTTGCCATTTCCTACTCCAAGGGATCTTCTCAACTCGGAATCAAACCCACATCTCCTGTGTCTCCTGTATTGACAGGCAAATTCTTTACCACTGAGCCACCTGGGAAGCAAATACCTAACTCAAGACTCTTTAAATGATTAACGAAGTTGAACAAGTAAAGGGTTTTTCTGATGGACAGGTCTCCCTGGGGAAAGGAGGGAAGGAAAAGAAAGGTTATATCACCACATTCTACTTCTGCAGCAATTCTAAACATCTTCCATAGGAACCCAAACAAAAACAATACAAGTCATCTCCCTTCACTTTCAATGAGGAAAGCTAGTCTGCATGGAAGTGGTTCACTCTGGAATTACAGGGCAAGCAAGGGAAGAAAGCATGCCCTCTCAGCTCTGTGTCTGTCAGCACATTTGCCCTGATTCTTCTGTCTGCTTTGAACCAGATACATTTATTTAGAGCCTTGTCAACAGATGCTGCAAGAGGAATCACCTGAGAAACAACTTAAAAAAAAGCAGAGCCAGTGCTCGAAGGTGGTGGGTTCTGGTCCTGAAGTCTGTCTCTAGATGGAACTGCAGGGTGCAGGGCACCCGGCAGCCCTGGGGCGTTGGGCAGGCAAGCCTCTGCCTTCGCCTCCATTCCTCTTCCCTCTCCCTCCGCTCCTGTGTGGCTTGTGCACCCACTGGGTTCCAGCACTGCACATTCTAGAAAATCTAAAGAGACTTTCTTTCTCTTTGGTTATGATGGAGTGGCTTGGCTCAAAAACAACTTTGCCTCTTACAAGCAATATCCGTGTATTATTTTTTTGTAGTTTGTTTTTATTTTTTAAATTTATTTTTAATTGGAGGATAATTGATTTACAACATTGTCTTGCTTACCACAGTGTGAATCAGCCATAATATACACACGTCCCTTACCTCTTGAACCTCCCCCCCACCACCTCCCACCCCATCCCACCCCTCTAGGTTGTCACAGAGCACTGGACTGAGCTCCCTATGTTATACAGCGACTTCCCATTAGCTATCTATTTTATATGTGATAATGTATACGTTTCAATGCTATGCTCTCAATTCGACCCACCCTCTCCTTCCCCTGCTGTGTCCAAAGTCCGTTCTCTATGTTTAAGTCTCTATTCCTGCCCGGTAAATAGGTTCATCAGCACCATTTTTCCAGATTCCATATATAAGCGTTAATACACAAAATTTGTTTTTTCTCTTTCTGACTTACTTTACTCTATAACAGGCTCTAGGTTCATCCACCTCATTAGAACTAACTCAAATGTGTTCCTTTTTATGTCCGAATAATATTCCATTGTATATATGTACCACAACTTTATCTGTTCATCTGTTGATGGACATCTAGGTTGCTTTCATGTTCTAGCTATTGTAAATAGCACTGCTACAAACATTGGGGGGTACACGTGTCTTTTCCAATTATGATTTTCTCAGGCTATATGCCCAGTAGTGGGATTGTTGGGCCACGCATTATTAATTTTTCCCCATTTCCACCATGAGTGATCAGGGAGTTTGAGCTTTTCTTATTCAGGAACCATCTAGGCTTTTGGCAAAATCATGGAGCCTCTCAGATGCAGCCTATACAAGGATGCTGAGGGCATTTGTTTTAACTCTGTGTATAATTTGTATTGGGCTTTCCCGGTGTCTCAGCAATAAAGAATCCACCTGCAATGTGGGAGCTGCAGGAGACACTGGTTTGAATCCCTGGGTCGGGAAGATCCCCTGGAGGAGGGCATGGCATTATGAAATAAACTTACAGGAACATCTATAACCGTTTCACAACATTTTGGGGGATGATGGCATCACAAAGTTAAATTCAGTTCATCTCTGCTCTTGTAGAAGGATGGGGGAGGCATGGCAGGTGCAAAACCTGTCACAGCAGCTGCCTGAATCTAAAATTGCACTGATGGCTTCCCAGCCCCACAACCGCTTTCTGCTGAGGGCACTGCATGCCCAGGAATATTGGTGAATGCACAGGGAGGTGTGAGTTCAAATCCTGCTTCCGGGTGCTTCTTGGTCAGACACCAGTTGGAGCTTCTCCAACAAAGCACAGGTGGTGGGCAAGGGGCCAGTGTGGGTGATTCCAAGGCAACGGAGGACCTCTGGGATCTGGCTTCTGCTTTGTCCTAAGCCTCAGGGTGGGTTGACATGCGTGGCCCCTACCCTGCCTGGAAGTGTAATGACAGCTCGTCCGGATGCTCCGGTAGGGCTGAATGAGTATGCATGTTTCATGGGCTCATCAAGCACTGACACCTGGCTGACCCCAGGTTCCATTTTGGAGCCCACTGGCCCATGCAACCTGCAGCTGTCCCTGGCACCAGCATCTCCCAGTTCAGGCAGGTCAGTGACTACTTCAGAATCTTCTAGACTGTGGTAGAAAATGCAGATTCCTGGCCCCACTCTAGACTCTCTAAATCCAAATCGGAGGTTCTGGAAATCATTTTTAACCAACACATGAGCTGAGGCCCCTACATAGACACCTCTTCTACTGAGCTTCTGGAGAACTCACTCCCCCCAACCTTGAGTCCAGGGAGTCAGAGTCCCTATCCCTTCCCTTGGTCTTGGGGAGAAGCCTTGGGCTCCTGGTGGGGGCCCCAGGGACGTGTCCCTCACTCTCTGGGGTGGAGGAGAAAAACTTCACACGCAGAAACATTAGACAAATCAGGTCTTTTATTTACAGACTATGATGAAGAAAACATACAAAAGAAGCCTCTTGGTCAATCATGTAAAGGGAAAGCTCTAAAATTCAATTTTTAGTAGAGTGTGGATGCTGATATTAAAAAAAAAACAAAAACTGAAGAGAAAGAAAAGGCAGAAAAGTAAGCTGCAGCATGGGTACCCTGTCTTGGAGGAAATGACAACTCAGCTGAGTGCTTAGAACGGTTCATTTTCTGTGCACAGACCTTCACAGGGATGGTCCTGGAAAGTTTCAACTTTTGCAATTTCTGGGTTAATTCTTAACCAGAATTCCAAAACGTAGGGGCCAAATGTGTTTGGCCTTACAGTGTCTCTAACTTGGGGCTGGAGTGGGAAGCTCGCCCTTGGATGGGCCTTGGCCGCTCTTGTCCCTCCCAGGCCACACTTGAGGTCCCCCGAGAAACTCAACAGGGTTCTCTGGGTCAAGTCTGCAGCGCTGAGCCACCAGGAAGGTGTGCTCCCAACCCACGCAGGCTCCTTCCCCCATCTGCCTTTCCTGTGATCAGCAGTCCTGACTCTCTTCCCCACTAAACGAAGCTCTGCTTTTCTTTCCCCTGATGTCTCCTTTTCCCTGACTCCCAGTGTGGCAGGGCATGCTATAATTATCTTACATGTGTGAAAATGTGCCATTGGTGCTAACACAGGGCCATTTCTATTCTCTTTTCCTCACAAATATGAATGATGCAGGAATTAGGTCCCAGCTCACCTTCAATGATGAGCCTCCAGGATGTGAAGCAGAATCTAGCTTCACAGCTACAACAATCTCCCCTCCACTCATTCCTCTTTCTATCCATCTGTCTGTCTGTCTTCCAACTTTCTCCACTTCCTGGCTAGGTTTGATGGGTGAAGCGTGAGCAACTGAGCCTTCATTCCCCAGGAAAACTTCACAGGGCAACAAGTAGGTGTCATCACCTAACCTGCAGCCTGGTTCATAATAACTATTTCGAACTGGAAATTATTATTCTGGAAACCAGGTCAGAACAGGGGCGTGTTATGGGGGTTGGCAGTGGGCACCTCCCTATCCAATGACTCAGTGGCAGTCCACAGATCATCCTCCAGGCCGAGGACTCTCACCCACCCCATCTTTTTGAATCCAGCTGAGATGATGTCAAATTGGGCAGCACAGGAGAGGAAAGTCTACTCCAAGGGCAGCCAATGTGAGCTCACGGGCCTCAGAGGGTCTGGAAGCATCAGCGTGGCACCACTGACCACGTAGCCTCCCCTCGCCCACATCCAGAGCCTAAGACTTTTCAACACTGATAACCCAGAGCTGGTCCCCGTGCTTCCACTTCTCTCATCCAGCATCCTCCTTCTGCTTCCTTCATACCTTCTCCTACTTTCTGGTTCCTTTTCTAAATCATACACTTCCTTTCTAGGTGTTTTTCTCTCAAGACAGAGCACCCGCTGTCGGTTTGATGCCAAGGATGACGGGGCTGATGGTACCTGGCAGCTGGGTCAGGAAGCCCATGACCTCAGCTGGCTATCTGCCTGCAGGCGGGTCTGGCCAGCCCCACACGCGGCCAGGCTGGAATGGTCTGGACTGGGCCTGGCCGCCCTTAGGAGCCCTCCCTCCCTCAAACAACCTGCACTTGAACTTGCTGATCCTCCTTCCCCCATCACCACCTGCACACTCATGTCAGAGAAGGTGAAAGTGACAAGCTTTCATCTACTTGAAACAGTCATGACACAGTGTCAGCATGGTTTTCAAAGCATCGGCGCCTTCAAAGAGATTTTTCTTTCCTCCTTCTTCTCAAGCCTGTAATTAAACTTCTGGTGGCAAAGGAGTGCAGAAAGGAGATGGGGGGATGACTTTAGGAACAAACAGTTCCTTGGGTACTCTCAGAACCGAGGCAGGCACGGCCTGGGAGCTCTGTGAGCCTGAGAACTTTCAGAATCGAGCAAATTGGCTCACTCCAAATCAAAATCCCCCACCTCCCACCCCATCCCTATTCACCACTCTGCTGCCCACCCAGAGCACTGGCTCCGGCCAAGTGTTTGCCTCTCAGCCACTCCCTGCCATCTTTCATGGGGAGCTCCAGTTTTAGCAAACTCTTGCTAATCCCAAACCCGACCTCAGCCTAATTCTCTGCAGGATTGTCCAGTAGGGCCACCTGTGTCCAAGAGATGTGGAAGCTCAGCAGATGGATGGGGATGACTCATCCATGACATTCATCCAGTTCAACCAAGACAGTTTTTTCTCTTCCGAGTATTCTGTGGGTTCAAGTCTGAAATGCTCCTGGGTTTGGACTGTTCCCAGAACAGAGGCTTCCGATTATTTTTGCAGGGTCCACCCAGGCAGCTCCCACTAGCGGACGAACGACACCACGCTGGTGGCCACGCCAAATGGGGCAGAGTAGGCGGCGGCGAATCCCTGCAGGCCGACCACGATGTAGCGGCATCCTTTGGTGATAACCTTCCCAACATTCTATTTTTTAGGAACAGAGGAGAAAAGCAAAGGGTTAGATGAGGCAACTTTGTGATCTTTCATGCATAATGGTGCCATACATACAGAGTCATCTCGCCTCACTTCCCCAGGGCAAACGAGCAAGTCAGCAATTTCCCACCTCTCTGGCACCCCACATGGAACCCCATCAGAAGAACACGCGGGGGATCAGAACAGACCTCAGCACCTTGACAAGGGCTTGCCAGCCCCACAAGTTTCCAGGTAATTCAAAGATCTTCTTGGAGACAACCGTGAAGCTGCTAGTTCTAAAACCAAACCAGGGGACTTCCCTAGTGATCCAGTGGCAGAGACTCCATGCTCCCAATGCTGGAGGCCTGGGTTCAGTCCCTGGTCAGGGAACTAGATCTCACATGTCACGACTAAGACCTGGCACAGCCTAATAAATATTTGTAAAATTTTAAACCAAACCGATAGTGTTGTATTATTTGAAACAAAGCCTACTGTCCTCTGTTACTGGATCGGAGGAGGGCTGGGTCAAGTCTTCCTTCATTCACCTGAGCTGAAAGCCACCCAGTCCTCCGTCTCAGCCCAGGACACGCCCCGTCTGACCCACATGTTGTGTCTCTAAAGTCTCCCGCAGCTCTGTCATTGTGCCCATGGTTTGGGGTTCCTGATACAACTCTACACTCCTTAATGGTAAGGGCTGGGCCTTACTTTCTTGGTATCCACTCTACCTCTTCCTTGTCTTCAAGGCTTGGTGCCAGTCAGAGGGTATCCAAGGGATTCAAGTGCAGTCGCAACAAAGGAATGAAGACCACCACCACCAGCTAATACTGACAGTGCTGCTGCCCCTCCCCCTTTCTCTCCCCACCCCCAACTTCTGTCTCCATGACGACGGCATTTGTGGAGGTGACCTGGATGTCACCATACATCTTGTCTGTCCGTCCTCAATGCTTCCAGCTCCAATGACCACTTAAAATCCCTGGTCACAATTGCAAGCCTCACTCTGACACCAACACCGCCTGACCAGCCTGGTCCATTGGTCCAGTAGGCTGACTGTCCCTCTCTCCCAGGTAGGATTTCTTACGTCTTCCTTTCTCCACAAGCCCCCAGGACACACGAACGCACACTGTGTCCATACCTTCATTAGATGATCCCACTTTATCTCTCACTGAAAGTCTCAGAAGTCACTGGGGAACCCAGTCATGCTCTACCACTGTCTACACCTGCCCTAACTTCTCCTCCCACCTAGCCATGTCCCAGGGGGAAAAAGTACCCCTACAGCCATTCCTTTGCTACTTGCTTTTAGTACCCTCTTCCCCTTCCCTCCAGCTTTCCCTTCTCCAACATCATCACCCTCTTCCTCCCCATTGGATCACCCCCCTTAGCTCACACATATGCTCAGCTGTCCCCTTAATTCCACGGCCTTCTCTAGGTCCTGCCCACATCACGCCAAACCAATGGAAAGAGTCATCTGCACACACTGCCTCTACTTCCCCCCTCCTTATTCTTTCGTCCTCTACTCTGACCCATCCAGGACGGATTGGCCATGGCCATCTGCCACCACCATGTTGTCTGAGCCAACGAGCACCTTTCTGTCTTCCCCCTGACTCTTGGCCGCTTTGGATACTTCATCAAACAGTCATTTTGATTTTTCCCTTACCTCACACGAAGCCCTTCTTCAGCTTTCTTTTCTATTTTTTAACATTTTTAAAATTGAAGTATAGTTGATTTACAGTGTTTCAGATATACAGCTGCTGCTGCTGCTAAGTCACTTCAGTCGTGTCTGACTCTGTGCGACCCCATAGACAGCAGCTCACCAGGCTCCCCCATCCCTGGGATTCTCCAGGGAAGAACACTGGAATGAGTTGCCATTTCCTTCTCCAGTGCATGAAAGTGAAAAGTGAAAGTGAAGCCACTCAGTTGTGTCTGACTCTTCATGACCCCATGGACTGCAGCCTACCAGGCTCCTCCGCCCATGGGATTTTCCAGGCAAGAGGACTGGAGTGGGGTAAATATATCTGTATATGTGTGTGCTGTGCTTAGTCACTTAGTTGTGTCCAATTCTTTGTGACCCCACAGACTGTAGTCTGCCAGGCTCTTCTGTCCATGGGGATTCTCCAGGCAATATATATATATATATGACAGGATCATTTGCTGTATGTCTGAAACATTGTAAAAAGGATATATTATATATCCATCTATATGTAGAGACTTTTTCAGATTTTTTCCATTATAGGTCATTATAAGATATTGAATATGGTTCCCTGTGTTATAGGGTAGGTTCTTGTTGTTTATCTATTTTATGTACAGTGGTGTATATGCTAATTCAAAATTTCTAACTTATCCCTCCTCCCCCTCTGGTAACCATAAGCTTGTTTTCTATGCCTGTGAGTTTATTTCTGTTTTGTAAATAAGTTCATTTGTTATCCCTCTTTTTTTTTTTTTTGGTTTCCACATATGAAAGTGAAAGTTGCTCAGTCGTGTCTGACTCTTTGCAACCCCATGGACTACACAGTCCATGGAATTCTCCAGACCAGAATACTGGAGTGGGTAGCCTTTCCCTTCTACAGGGGATGTTCCCAACCCGGGGATTGAACCCAGGTCTCCTGAATTGCAGGCGGATTCTTTACCAGCTGAGCCACAAAGGAAGGCCCACACATAAGTGGCATCATATGATATTTGACTCTGACTTATTTCACTTAGTATGATGATCTCTACATCCACACATGTTGCTGCAAATGGCATTATTTTGTTCTTTTTTTAATGGCCCTCCTCAGGTTTCTTCACTGGATTATTCCTTCAATCAAACTTTAAAATGTTATTCTTCAGTACTGTTCCTTATTTTTTATTTTAAAACATGTTTTGGCCTAGAATTTCTCCACAGGTGATGTCATCCATTTCCAATGACTTTGAGTATTTCCTGTATGCTGATAAATCCCAAATTTATATCTTTGGCTCCTACTCAAATATCTACCTCTCTATTTGAGGTCTCTACTTTTTGAGGACTCATGATTCCTCTGGCAAACACTCTTCCTTGCTGCAACAAATAGACAAATCTAACTTCGACTGGCTACTCGTATGTTCCTAGAGGCCTTTGGTTATTAGGCTTCAACAAGAGGGAAGCACCAGGGAGTTAAGTTTATTTGTGATTATACAGCTGGTAAGAGGCAGAGCTGAACTTCAATCCCAAAGAAATCTCATCTCAGGATCTGTGTCCTTCACTCCCACATACACTTCCCTTCTTTCACGAAGGCAGATGTAACCTTGCAGTTGCTTGTAGCTTGGGCATAAAGTCCACCCCCCGTCACTTACTTAACTTTCCTTGGCCTCAGTGTCTTCACCTATATAATATTTGGTGACCACCTCACTGGATAAAGAGGATTAAATGGGTTTATGCAAGGAAAGTACTTAGAACAGTTTTTTTAGTTGCTAAGTTGTGTCTGACTCTTCTGAGACCCTCATGGACTACAGCCCACCAGGCTTCTCTGTTCATGCGATTTCCCAGACAAGAATACTGGAGTGGGTAGCCATTTCCTTCTCCAGGAGATTTTCCCTACCCAGAGATTGAACCCTTATCTCTTGCATTGGCAGGCGGGTTCTTTACGAGCGAAGCCCACTAGAACACTGCCTGGCACCAAATCCGGCAGTACTGGAAAATAACCTCTGCTTCTTTTTACTTTATGGTAGTTTCGGTTTGTGGTAGTAATTTTAAAATCTAAGATATTTTGTTGTCTGTTCAGGGAAGTTTCTTAAGACTGTACTTTCCTATGATTTCTGGCTTATTTTGGCTTTCATCGACCTTGGGATAACAGAATGAGGTCCTGCTCGATACTGTATGCCCAGCATCCAGAAAGGGCCTGAGTGTTTCCTTTGGTTGATCTCAGGCCAAAGGAGGAGTTCTGAGAGATGAAAGTAATTTTGATGGCATTTTTAGACACTGATTCCTGGGACACTGTGTCATCAACTTCTCAGTGGGGTATTAGGGTGTGTGTCCGGGATAGAGAGGTGATGCTACTCAAAGATACATCTCTATAAATGTGTGATAAGATTCAGAGAATTTTACTTATCTGTTTGAAATAACCACAAAAGTTGTCCTCTAACAGTCCAGAGCACCCTTTATAAGGAAAGCACCTAGAATCACGGACTGCCTTCATTAAACTTGACATTATGGGTATTTGTACATCCACTTCCTTCTGCCTGCTATTTTTAAAAAAACTGCTTGTCACTTATCTTTGCCGTGAGAAAAAGATGTTACTAAAATAGCTCATTAGCTAGAACATAGTCAAAACACAGAACTTGAGAAATGTGATGCAAAGAAATGCAAAATATTACCATCGACCAATTCAGTGTCACTGGAGGGAGCGATTTTGCAATCTTTGATCTGAGTAGAGTTTTTTCAAACCAAATGATGTCTCAGAAGGGCAAAGGGGCCTGGGGGATCACAGGACAGTGTGGAGGGTTGGATAATGCCTTCTTCCGAGAGTCCGAATCCCCAGAATCTGTGTATAGGCCAACTCATTTGGCAAAAGGGACTTTGCAGACATCAGTTAATGAAGGATCTTGAATTGGAGGGACTACCATGGATTGTGGATTATCTAGGGGAGCCCGATCATTATAAGGATTCTTATATCTTTATTAATGTAAGGATCCAAATAAGAACAGCCAGTCTTATAAAAGTGATTCTGGAGGACTCAGAGAGAAGGCAATGCAGTGACAGAAGCAAAGGGACAGAGAGAAAGAGATCTGCAGATGCTATGCCAGTGGCCTTGGACGTGGAGCAGGGTGGCGGGGAGGGGGGCACCTCTAGAACCTGAAAAGAACAAAGAAACGGTTTTCCCCTGGAGCCTCCTGAAGGAATCAGCTTGCTGACGGAAGCTCAGAAAGGCCAATTTTGGACTTCTGGTCTCCAGAACTGTAGGAAAGCAAGTTTGTGTCGTCTTAAATCACTGTATTTGTGGTAATCTGTTACAGGGAATCTAATACAGGGAATGTGGCTTTTCTAGGGGTTCCCAGGCATTCAACTAATCCCCAAGGATGTCGGGGTCCAGTTTCCAAAAGGAAACCAGTTCTCAACAAAGGGCCTTTTCCCCGGAATATAAAATCCAGTCTTCACACCCCAGGCACAAAGCTGAGGTGGCTGGTCAGCTAAGTGTTAGTCGCTCAGTCATATCCAACTCTTTGCGATCCCATGGACTGACTGTATGTAGCCCATCAGGCTCCACTGTCCATGGGATTCTCCAGGCAAGAATACTGGAGTGGGTTGCCGTTTCCTTCTCCAGGGAGCTGATTTTTTTCCCCCTGAGATACAGCTCATTAAACAAAATCAGAAAAGAACCAGTCGTATGCGGCCTCTCCTCCATCTCTTAGAAAACAGTCAGCAGCAGTCATAGAACTGTCATCACATTCCAGGTGCACTCTGAGACCTCTGCGTGGATGAACTCATTCACTCCTTACCACAGCCCATGTGACAGAGAAACCAAGGCAGAAAGGAGAGCAGAGCCCAAGGGCACACAACCAGCAGGAGGCTGAGCACAGCTTGTACCTGGCAGTCCGGCTCCAGGCCCGTGTCCTAACCCCACATAGACATGGGGCCAATACCTTCTTGAGCTCAAGGTCATTCCACACCCTGTGTTTCCCCTCTCCTAACTCCCTTCAAGCAGCCCGATTAACAAAATTTAGTAACTTTTTAAACCTACACCTCTTCCTGTGGCTCCCAGAGGTGCCTGGGAAAGATGACCTCCTATTTGAACCTACGTTTGGGGTTTGGTGCCCTTAACCCGCTCCTGCCTCCATCCTAACTGCTTCTGCATAGGCAGAGGCCAGGAGAGGGTCCTGATGCCCAGCTCGGCTTCTCTCAAGCTGTGCAGCCTTGAACAAAGAGCTTAACTTCCTGAAACTCCAGTTTCCTTCACTGCATAATGGGAGTCTGTGGGCTTTCCAAGGTCGTTAAGAGGAGTCAGAGCTATGGCACGTTGTGTGTGCAATGGAGCACCCGGCAGACTGTAAGACCAAAGAAGTACTTCCGCCTCCTTCACTCAAAAAACAGGCACTTTCCCAGCAACCCAGGCTCCATCTGAATATTCTAGTACTTCAAAATCAACTGGGGCCCCTGACCACCAAGAGTCCTGGGCACCCAGCCTTCAGAGCCCAGAGCTTCCTGCCAGACACTGGACCCAGAACAGCCCTGGGGTGACCCTACTCAGGGCCACGGGTTAGCAGAGGGTAGGGGGCCTATCCTAGGACAGTTCACAAAAGCCAAACACCTTTCTGTACATAGAAGCAGGAGGGCTTCCTTGGTGGTCCAGTGCTTAAGAATCCGCCTTGCAATGCAGGGGAAACCGGTTCGATCCCTGGTCTAGGAAGATAACACACGCTGCGGAGTAAATAAGCCAGTACACCACAACTCCTGAAGCCCAACTGCCTTAGAGCCCATGCTCTGCAACAAGAGAAGTTACTGCAGTGAGAAGGTTTCAGATCACGACGAGAGAGGAGCTCCTTCTCACCAAATCTAGAGAGAAGCCTGAGCACAGCAACAAAGACCCAACACAGCCAAAAATAAAATTTTTTTTTTCCAAAAAAGAGAAGCAGGAAAGCACCTGCATGAAGGATTTGAGTGGCTAAAAGATAGAAAGGAACTTTCTTCGCCCTTCCATGGAACTATCTGCAGATCTCTTCTTACTCCCCTGACCGAAGTGAGATAAAATTTTGCCTGGTGACGAAAGCTGGCAAAATGTCACCTCCCAACATTTCTAGCTGAGCCTTGGCTAATGTCATGGATTTTCAACAAAGAGGGGTGGCTCATTTGCACCCTGGGAACTGAAGGGCAGAAAGGGCACATCCACCTCTAACGTGACAGTGTCCTCACCTGGCTTCCTGGTCTACTGAACCAGCGTGTGACCCTGCAAAGCTGTCACTGCCTCGATTCTGCTAGCGCTCTGCCCTGTACCCCATCCTTTTTCTATCTGGTGGAATTCTTTCTTGTTTGTTTGTTTGTTTTAGGTGAGGTGAAATTCACATAATGTAAAAATTAACCATTGTCAAGCAAACAACTCAGTGGCATTGAGCCCATTCAAAACGGTATGCAACCACCACTTCTATCTACTTCTAAATATTTTCATCAACCCCAAAGGCAAAGCCATACACATTAAGCAAGCAGTCACTCTGCATTTCTCCTTCCCTCCAGTCCCTGGCAAGCAACCATCTGCCTTCTGTCTCTCTTGATTTACCCATTCTGGATATTTTATATAAATGGAATCATATGCATGATATGTGACCCTGTATGTCTGGCTGCTTTCAACTAGCACCATGTTTTATCCATGTTGTAGCATGTACTTGATTCCTTTTCATGGCTGAATAATATTCCACCGTGTGTGTGTACTACATGTTGTTTACCCGCTTATCAATTGATGGACATTCGAGTTGTTGCCACTCTTTGGCTATTGCGATGCTGCTCTGAACACGTATACGTATATATCTGTTTGAGTACCTATTTTCAGTTCTTTTTTGGGTATACAGCTAGGAGTGGAATTACTGGAACTACCATTACATATGGTGCATGCATGCTCAGTTGTGTTCAACTCTTTGTAACTCCACGGACTTGTAGCCTGCCAGCCTCCTCTGTCTATAGAATTTTCCAGGCAAGAATACTGGAGCAGGTTGCCATTTCCTCCTCCAGGGGAACTTCCCAACCCAGGGATCGAATCCAAGTCTCCTTCATCTCTCGCATTGGCAGGCAGATTCTTTAGCACTGTGCCACCAACATACATATTCCTTTTCGGATTGTTTTTCATTAAAGAGCATTACAAGATATTGACTCTAGTTCCCTGTGCTTTATACAGTAGGTCCTTGTTGTGTATTTATACACTAGCCATATGTTAGTTCTGTGTTTAATTTTTTGAGGAAATGCTAAATTGTTTTCCACAGCAGCTGCCCCATTTTACATTTCCGCCAGCAACACACAAGAATTCTAATTTTCCACCTCCTTGCCAACACTTGCAATTTTCTGTTTGTTTTTCTAATAATCACGCTAGTGAATGTGAACTAGAACCTCATCATTAACCTGTGAAGTCCTGACTCATCCTTCTGTGCCCAGTTTCCATGTCACCATTGATCTGAAAAACTTGACTTTACAACCTTGTTCCTGAAGATAAAATGCCCAGGCTCTTTCCATGTAGCTCCAGGGCAGTGACCCATATGCCAGCATCTCCCCAGGAAGACTCTGCTAGGGCACAACTACATCATACCCATTTTAGATCTCTAGTGCTCAGCACAACGTCTGGCACATTGTTAGAACTCCCAAAGCATCTTCAGCTCAGCCAGCCTCTGAGCTGGGATTCACACATTTATCAGTTCACCAACTGAGGCAAACAATGATTTTTTTGGTGCTCAACTGGGAAAAAAAGGAAAAAGGATGATTCATCCTCTCATGACTCTAAGCCTGAAAGTCCCAATTTTATACTTTTTACTAATATAGATTTATTAATATACTTTGCCACTGCCTACTTGTTTACTGGTCCCAGAGCTGCTGACACACCTTTAAAGAAGATGACAAAGCTCAGTTGCTAGGTGTGGAGACTGGTCAGTTTCATGTACGATAAGAGATTGCTGGAGGACACAGATAACTGGAGGGACAAAAATGAGGTGGAGCCCTTGCCCTTTGGCCAAGACAGAGTGAGCTCCTGTTGCCTTGTCCGGCTCCAGGGGCCTGAGGCAGCAGGAGCTTTAAGGGTTTACAGGCAGAAGAACTTGGGAACTGCTTTGGGGCTTTGATCATTGAGAAAGAAACTGCCATTGTATCCCATATTCATATTCTCTGTCTCTCCCCCTCCCCACCCCCACCCCCAGGCAAGTGACGGTGTGTTTGCAGAGAAACACACTGGGAGAAAAGTAGATTCAACGAGTGAATACTTAGGGACTGTTGCGCTCCCAGGCCCTGGAAATCACCTTGAGAATATTTAGGGGAATGCTGCTGCTAAGTCGCTTCAGTAGTGTCCGACTCCGTGCGCCCCATAGACGGCAGCCCACCAGGCTTCCCCGTCCCTGGGATTCCCCAGGCAAGAACACTGGAGTGGGTTGCCATTTCCTTCTCCAATGCATGGAAGTGAAAAGTGAAAGTGAAGCCGCTCAGTTGTGTCCAACTCCTAGCGACCCCATGGACTGCAGCCTACCAGGCTCCTCCGTCCATGGGATTTTCCAGGCAAGAGTACTACGCCAACAATTCTCAGCTAATGGGATGTCCTTGAGAGGATGTTGCTGGAAAACAGATAAACTGGGTTGTAACTCCTTGCTTTCCAACTGGGCTGTCTTCTACAAGTCACCAAAACACGCTAATTCCTCAGTGTTCCCATCTGTAAAATAGGGACACTGATTCCTGTCCTCCCGACTACACAGGGGAGTGGGAAGACACCCCTAGGACAAGAACCACCTGGTAATTGACCCTTGGGAATGTTATTCACCCGCCAGCATGGGGGAAGCCGGGGACCTGTGCGCAGGGAAACCTCTCGTTTAGTTCGATCCCTCTCCGCAGTCACTTTCGCCCCACTGCCCAGTTCACGGAGCCGTTTCGGGGCTCCAGGAAAGAATAGCGGGGGGCGGGAGGGCGGTGGCGGGCGCGGGAGCAGAAGGGGCGCAGGGCAGGGCAGAGAGGCTGAGAGCGTCAGGCTTGCAGGGATCGGACTCCAGCTCTCTGGCAGACGTCTGGGTGCCCAACCCAGGGCACTGGGGGCGGTGGAATGCCTACCTTGCCATACTTCTTCAGCTTCTTCCGGTACCTCTTCTTGGGCTTCTCGCTTGGCACCTGCTCCTCCAGCGGCTCGTAGCGCTCTGGGAGGACGGCGAGGTGCACCCTCCGTGCGCCCCGGGACCCCGGGCGCCGGGCGCTCGCCTCGCTCTCCGCCGCCTCCGCCCCGTTCTCCAGATGCTCCAGGATAGCGGCTGCCTCCTCGTCCCCCTCCGTCCGCCCTCGCCCCCGGGTCAGGGGCCCACAACGCGGGAGGCTGCTCGCCGCCTTGCTTCGGAGCCTGGCTCCCACCGTCATGATGCCGCGGGCCCTCCGGCTGAGGTCGGGGACACCAACCTTTGCTCCCAGCCCGCACCTCCAGCCGCGCCGCCCACCCCTGCCCAGCGAGACCAGGCCCAGCCCAGCCGGGCCAACCCGGACGGGGCGGGAGGACTTGGCATCGCAGCGCCCCCTGGCCGTAGGGCCTGGGATGGCGGTGGCTCCATCGAGCCTGGCCTTCGGCTGATCGGGTCCCAGCGGCCAGGATCCCAGCCACTGGGTGAGGGCTATCTCTAAAGGTTAATGGACAATTAACATGCAAAGCAAGTTCAACCGCACTTAACGAAAGAAGTGAACCCCAACTAGTGAGACTTCCTTTGCCCACGTGCAGACTGGCAGAGATGATGATAATGGTGATGATGATGGAAAAGATGATAGTAATAAAGATCGTGCGCGGGCTTCCCTGGTGGCTCAGACGGTAGAGTCCGCCTGCAATGCAGGACACCTGGGTTCGATCCCTGGGTCGGGAAGATCCCCTGGAGAAGGAAATGGCAACCCACTCCAGTATTCCTGCCTGGGAAATCCCATGGACAGAGGAGCCTGGCGAGCTACAGTCCATGGGGTCGCAAAGAGTCCGACACGACTGAGCGATATTCAGTGGTGGTGAGGATATGGTGAAAGGATGGTTATAATACAGTATTCAATGGAATGCAAACTAGAGATAGGCTATTGGAAAGGCAATCAGAAAATATTTATTGAGTTCTGAAAAACAGTTGTAACTCTCCAGGTGCCTATGCTAAGGAAACATTCAGAAGCACAAAGCAGTCGTGGATGGTGCTCATCACAGTCTGACGCCGGTGAAAAAGGGAAGCAAACCGACAGGGCTGGAAAAGTTAATTCTGGCGCAAGCATTTGACATCATATGAAGTAATCTTTAAAATCACAATTTTCAAGAATATCACTCTGGTAGACATGCATTCTCAGATTACTGTGCATCTCAATCTGTTTGGGATATCTTACTTTCTTATGTAGGTGAATACCTGTTAATTCTTGGAAATTTAGCAGTAAGTATAAAAACAATGTATTATCATTTCATTAATATTTTAATACTATCAAAATGTGTGATATGTTTAAGAACTGTTTGGATATACTGCTGCTGCTGCTGCTGCCTCACTTCAGTCGTGTCCGACTCTGTGCGACCCCACAGACAGCAGCCAACCAGGCTCCCCCTCCCTGGGATTCTCCAGGCAAGAACACTGGAGTGGGTTGCCATTTCCTTCTCCAATGCATGAAAGTGAAAAGTGAAAGTGAAGTCGCTCAGTGGATATACTGCTATAAGTATATAAAATAGTCATAATTTAACAAAGTAGAATATAAAAAATTAGTTTTGTGATTTCAACTTAAATTGTAAAATCAAATAATTTTAGACTGATAAGTTTAACTTGAAAGGAATATAAAAATAAATTAATTTACTATATTTATGAGTTACATAGTCCTGTACAAAGTTGAAGGACTTGAAAAGAAAATCACGTATATTAAGTTTATAAAAGTCACTTAAAATGTTTAAGATAATTAAATGAAGTGAATGATGAAAACCCATTACAGTGACTGTTAAATTTTACTAGGTTTGTAAATGAAATAAAACAGTACTGGAGGTTAAAAGATTATGGGAAGCTTGATCTATGGATTTGTAACTTAACTAAGATAACTATCAATTTATAAACAAAAACAGACTCTAATCGTCCCTTTTCTATGTGAAAAATGGGCTTCAGAGACCCTCCAACTCCCAACTACATAACAAATGGAGACATAGGAGAAATGTCCATGGAATGTGTTTTGTTTGTTTCCTGTGGGTTTTTTTTCTTTTCTTTTTTTTGCTGTACTGGGTCTCTGCTGCAGTACAGGAGCTTCTCTTGTTGCCTCACAGCATGTGGGATCTTCGTTCCCAGACCAGGGATCAAACCCACAACCCCTGCACTGGAAAGTGGAATCTTAGCCACTGGACCACCAGGGAAGTCCCCATATGGTGTGTTTTTGTCCAAACAAAATAATTTTCAAATATCACAACCACATTTAGCTTACCTGTTAAAACACTAGAGCAAATTTAAAAGTGATCCCCAGATTAAGTCTCTATAATCAGTGAGCAAACAGGACTCAAGGAGATGTAGTCAGAACCCATGTTATGTTGCTCACTATCATCTCTTTAGAAGTTATTCATAGTGGGGTGTGCTTCCCTTGTTTCTACATCCCTTGTTTCTACATGACAGTCTTATATATGTATACATATTTTTTTTCTAATCTCATAATCAAAATCCAAAGTTGCAAATATGTTCTCAATTTATATAATTTTAAATCTTACAATATCCAATTCCATGAAATACCCAGGGACTTGAATTTGATTTAAAATTAATCCTCTCTCCTCCCTCAGAGAAATTCAACACCTGCAGGGCTATACTTACTAGCAGAAGCAGCAAAAACAGCAGAAACAGGGCTTTCACCCTAATCTGCCTTTCAAAACTCTCAGGAGTGCCCCTGATTATAAGTTAACTTGTTAAATTCCTGCCAGTACTCAAAGGACTATGGAGGATGCCCATCTCCTAGCCTCTGCTCCCAGGAAAGGGAGTGGAAAGGGCTGAGAGCCCATCCTTAGGAATCTTTCCTTCCTGGTAATAATTCGGAACCTGCTAATAATTAGCCCAAGGGATAGCATGTTCCCAGGCAAGAATACTGGAGTGGGTAGCCATTCCCTTCTCCAGGGGACCTTCCCGACCCAGGGATTGAACCTGGGTCTCCTGAGTTGCAGGCAGATTCGTGAAAATGTATCATCGGTTATTGAGTTAAAATAAAAAATGCTTAAGCTATCTCAGAGTCTTAAAAACAATTGTTTATTTGAATTAACTTGCCTAAGATAGTTACAGATATTTAATTGAAAATCAAGTTTCCATATGTAGACCTATAAAGGTTTTATATCTTTTGTTTTGCAATAAATATATGAGTTTGGAAAGAAAGAGGGGCTTCCCTGGTGGCTCAGATAGTAAAAAATCTACCTGCAACAAGGGAGACCTGGGTTTGATCCCTGGGTGGGGAAGATCCCCTGGAGGAGGAAATGGCTACCCACTCCAGTATTCTTACCTGGGAAATCCCGCAGACAGAGGAGCCTGGTGGGCTACAGTTCATGGGGTCGCAAAGAGTCAGGCACGACTGAGCGAGTGAACAGCAACAATAACACTTCTGATTAGCCCAAACCTCAACTTCTGGGTCACCAGCGTCAAGAGGCCAAGGTGTTTGATCTTATAGGCACTGGGGCTGGAAGGGAACTGGCGCACAGCGTCAGCATTTGTTCACCCCTGGCTTCAACTCCAGCAAGGCTCTGGCATCCACCACGGTTGGAAAGTTTGAGAAAGTCCACGTGCTTCCCAGTGCAGCCCCTTTGCTGCTTTCTCAGCACAATTCTGGGGATAAGGGAACCATCACAGGGCCAAGTGACTTGTTTATTTTCTATTTGGGGCATTTCCAGATTCCAGTCTAGCTTGCCAGCCCCAGGTAACTAAAAGCTTGACTCTTTCCTCCTCACCCGCAGGCATCACTTCTCAGTGCCAAGCAGGCCCCTGTCTCTGGTCCCCCACACAGCTCAGTGACTTGCCCAGAAAATGCAGGCTGCACGCCTGCCTGCCCATCCGTGAGAGCTTGTCACTCTCTGGAGTTCCATTCACCAAGACTCCCCTGTATCCACCACCAGTGCATCATTCTACATCAGAATTCACCTGTGGACAAAGACTTAAAGTAGAACATGTAATAGTCAAAATCATCCTTCAACACTGTAATAAAATTGCATCTTATTTGGTTGGATTTATTCAAAAGCCACTGATGACTTGGAAAACTCCCAAGCTATTTGCACTGAATATTGATAACAGAAAAATGTATGTGTAGAGAAAAAAGTCAAAATTATGACCTTATGACTTAGAAGAATATTTCTGACTAAACCTGAAAAACCTGCACTGATATGCATTCTCCTTTGCCAACAGTGCATCATTCGAATATTTATATATAAATATAATATGCATAATACAAATATATGTATATACATTCTAATATAATAAATAACACCATTTTTCCTGGATGTGTATTAAAATATCTTAATAACTGGTACTGTATTTAGAAAACAGCAACACAGAAAACTATTTTGGCTTGTCTATAGTAAAACCAAATAATTAGTTTGATATAATAATACTTAGAACAAATGATGCATTTATTAGAAAGGAGGAAGAGGGAAGAAACACGAATATGGTAGGTGTAGGGAGCAGAGAAGATTATTAAAAAACTCTATTAGGATAGAATTTAGTACAATGAAAATTTAACTAGAGACATGAAACTGTAGATTCTAAACATATTAAGAGAAATTGAATAGGATGAATTTGTCATCATGGGCTTGTCTGGGTTTGTCCAGAATGTACATATATAAATCTTATACCTATAGCTGTGCCTAGAGTCATTGTAGGTGAGCCATAAAATGACTAAATGAAATTCTTGGTCAATACTCAGAAGACTGAAATAGTATGATTATTTCTATTTGTTTTAATGATATGAAGTTTTAAAACTGACTTATTTTTTGCCAGTGGCTGAATATAGCCCAAAGTAAAAAGCAGGAACTAAAATATTAAAAATTCAGAAATGTCAAATGCTGACCCTTTCAAACCGAAAAGAAATGGAAACATTTGGACAGAACTTCGCTAAACCCCAGAATGAGGAATTATTTCAGAGTTCTCTAAACCAAAGTAATTTTACTCTATAACCTCTGGTGTACTCTAAGTACAAAAGCAAGTACAAATACAAATTTTACTTTCATTTAGCAGTTTAATAATTACTATTCATACTGTATCACTATTTTGGATCTTTTTCCTTTTATTGGCAAGTAAAATAAATTAGTAATTCTGTTAGCTTTGTTATAAATCAAGAGCTTCACAGTGACAATTATATGTGTCCTTTATGATAAAAGAAAAGAAGGCATAATTATAGTTTAAATATAGAATTAAAATTTTAAATACTATGGTTGTGAAGTAATATAAGGACTAAACTAAAAATGCCTATGAATGTATTACACACGTGTGTGTCTGGAGAGATAGATTGGGAGGTGGACATTTTTTTCCATCTCTGTCTACTGAAATGGCCTATAGGTCATATCATCCTAGTAGCATAAAATCAGATAAGCACCTCTCGTGCCAATAGTTTGGTCTCAAATCAATTTCCATGGAAAGGTAATGGGGTTTAGGAAAAACTGGCTGATTGCATGCCTGGGATGAGGAAGGTGTAAGATGGGCTAGGGATATCTGCTAACTAGAAAGCAAAGACACATTTAAAAATTGTGCATTTTGGCTGGTGGCTCTGTGGATAAGAATCTGCCTGCCCGCTAGTGCAGGAGACACGGGTTCATTCCCTGATCCAGGAAGACCCCATATGCCACAGGCCTGTGCTCCACAATACGAGAAGCCACAGCGATGAGAGGCCTGCACAGCACAACTAGAGTAGGCCCCACTTGCTGCAAGTAAAGACCGTGAAACAACAAAGACCCAGTACAGCCAATATTAAGTAAATATTATTTTTAAAATTGTGCATTTTAGGTTACATGGGCTAGTAGGCTGCAAAGCCAGACTGCTTTTTAATCTCAACATGCACACACACACAAAACTAATGACCACAAATAAGTGAAAACAACTGAGTCAGTGAAAAACCATTGGCTCATCACAGTAGTCTAAGAGGAAAAATATGTGCAGTATAAAAGAATGTAGTTATAAAAGATATGGGGAGGGAGGTGGGAAGGGGATTCAGGATGGGGAACATGTGTACACCTGTGGCGGATTCATGTTGATGTATGGCAAAACCAATACAATATTGTAAAGTAATTAGCCTCCAATTAAAATAAATAAATTTAAAAAAAGATATGGGTTTTAAAAAAAATGGTATTTTAATATTCCTAGGGGTTTGACCCTGTTAGACTCACAAAATGTGAAAAGAATGCAGAATTCTATCAAGTTCCAGAAAATTTATGAAAGCATTACATTTTGATATGAAAGATCCAATGGAAGGTAACTGAGGTGTCTTTGCAGCCAGATTAAACAACCTGAGTGAATCAAAGGGCAAAATTCAACCGAAGCAGCAAAGGACTTTAGCCTCAAATCCATGAGAAGGCAGAAGAAATAAATATGCTCTTCGTTAAATCTAGAGAATGTGGGCCACGAGAACAAGCACTTTTCAGGGGCAATGGGATATCTGTTCTGCAGGCAGGTCCCTAGGATTCCAACCACTGTGGGTTGTAGGGCACAAGCACTGCATCCCAGACAGGGGGTTTCTCTGCCCTCTAGTGGTTCTCTCTGGTAATAACTGGAAAGTGAAAGTGAAAGTCGTGTCCGACTCTTTGCCACTCCATGGAGTGTATGCTGCTGCTAAATCCCTCTAGTCGTGTCCGACTCTGTGCGACCCCACAGACGGCAGCCCACCAGGCTCCCCCGTCCCTGGGATTCTCCAGGCAAGAACACTGGAGTGGGTAACTTATCCCTTCTCCAGTGGATCTTCCCAACCCAGGAATCGAACCGGGGTCTCCTGCATTGCAGGCGGATTCTTCACCAGCTGAGCTGTGAGAGAAGCCCAAATAACTGGAGCTAACAACAATTTCAATACGTCAAAATTTTTAAGGAAACGGTCTGGCATTTCTGTGCTTTGGTCTGGGAATATCCATTTAATATGGGGGCAGGGGTTATATCACCCTGACCTGAATCTTTGACTGACAAATGCATTATTACTCTGATGCAGCTCAATAGAACAAACTTATAAAGTTGGTTCCACAAATATAAAGGAATTCCTTTATATTCCTTTATAGAGAAATATAAAGAGGGACTACAGTCCGTGGGGTCGCAAAGAATTGGACACAATGGAGTGACTAACTTTATTCGGGTTTCCTTGCTGGCTCAGATGGTAAAGAATTGGTCTGCAATGCAGGAGACCTGGGTTTGATCCCTGGTTGGGGAATATCACCTGGAGAAGAGAATGGCTACCCACTGCAGTATTTTTGCCTGGAGAATTCCATGGACAGGGGAGCTTGGTGGGTTACAGTCCAAAAGAGTAGGACACAACTGAAGTGACTAACACTTTCACTTTTTTCAACTTTGTTGGTGAAGAATTTAGAAAACACTGGCAAAACAATAAGTTGGGATTCCAGAGCCCAGAGTGCTAAACCTTTCTGACCAGATTGGATGAAACCACTTACAACAACATCTTTGATCTCTGTTTCCTCATCAGAGAAATGAGGGTGTGAATGGAATGATTTCTCAGGCCACATCTGTCCATGATATTCTGGGAATACAATGTTTCAGTTCAGTTCAGTTCAGTTCAGTCGCTCAGTCATGTCCGACTCTTTGTGACACCATGAATCGCAGCACACCAGGCCTCCCTGTCCATCACCAACTCCCGGAGTTTACATAAATTCATGTCCATCGAGTCGGTTATGCCATCCAGCCATCTCATCCTCTGTCGTCCCCTTCTCCTCCTGCCCCCAATCCCTCCCAGCATCAGAGTCTTTTCCAATGAGTCAACTCTTCGCATGAGGTGGCCGAAGTACTGGAGTTTCAGCTTCAGCATCAGTCCTTCCAAAGAACACCCAGGACCTGTCTCCTTTAGGATGGACTGGTTGGATCTCCTTGCACTCCAAGGGACTCTCAAGAGTCTTTTCCAACACCACAGCTCAAAAGCATCAATTCTTTGGCGCTCAGCTTTCTGCACAGTCCAACTCTCACATCCATACACGACCACTGGAAAAACCATAGCCTTGACTAGGCGGACCTTTGTTGGCAAAGTAATGTCTCTGCTTTTGAATATGCTATCTAGGTTAGTCATAACTTTCCTTCCAAGGAGTAAGCGTCTTTTAATTTCACGGCTGCAGTGACCATCTGCAGTAATTTTGGAGCCCCCCAAAATAAAGTCTGACACTGTTTCCACTGTTTCCCCATCTATTTCCCATGAAGTGATGGGACCAGATGCCATGATCTTAGTTTTCTGAATGCTGAGCTTTAAGCCAACTTTTCCACTCTCCTCTTTCACTTTCATCAGGAGGCTTTTGAGTTCCTCTTCACTTTCTGCCATAAGGGTGGTGTCATCTGCATATCTGAGGTTATTGATATTTCTCCCAGCAATCTTGATTCCAGCTTGTGTTTCTTCTAGCCCAGTGTTTCTCATGATGTACTCTGGATAGAAGTTAAATAAGCAGGGTGACAATATACAGCCTTGACGTACTCCTTTTTCTATTTGGAACCAGTCTGTTGTTCCATGTCCAGTTCTAACTGTTGCCTCCTGACCTGCATATAGGTTTCTCAAGAGGCAGGTCAGGTGGTCTGGTATTCCCAACTCTTTCAGAATTTTCCACAGTTTATTGTGATCCACACAGTCAAAGGCTTTGGCATAGTCAATAAAGCAGAAATAGATGTTTTTCTGGAACTCTCTTGCTTTTTTGATGATCCAGTGGATGTTGGCCATTTGACCTCTGGTTCCTCTGCCTTTTCTAAAACCAGCTTGAACATCTGTAAGTTCACGGTTCACGTATTGCTGAAGCCTGACTTGGAGAATTTTGAGCATTACTTTACTAGCATGTGAGATGAGTGCAATTGTGTGGTAGTTTGAGCATTCTTTGGCATTGCTTTTCTTTGGGATTGGAATGAAAACGGACCTTTTCCAGTCCTGTGGCCACTGCTGAGTTTTCCAAATTTTCTGGCATATTGAGTGTAGCACTTTCACGGCATCATCTTTCAGGATTTGAAATAGCTCAACTGGAACTCCATCACCTCCACTAGCTTTGTTCGTAGTGATGCTTTCTAAGGCCCACTTGACTTCACATTCCAGGATGTCTGGCTCTAGGTGAATGATCACACCATTGTGATTATCTGAGTCGTGAAGATCTTTTTTGTACAGTTCTTCTGCGTATTCTTGCCTCCTCTTCTTAATATCTTCTGCTTCTGTTAGGTCCATACCATTTCTGTCCTTTATCGAGCTCATCTTTGCATGAAATGTTCCCTTGGTATCTCTAATTTTCTTGAAGAGATCTCTAGTCTTTCCCATTCTGTTGTTTTCCTCTATTTCTTTGCATTGATCGCTGAGGAAAATGGCTGTCTGAGGAGGCCTTACAAATTCAATGTTTACAAGAGTTTAAAAATCTGAACCAATTTCTGAGTCTGGATTTTTTAATAATTGCAAGAAAATAAACGTTTATTAAATCTCTGGATTGGAGATTTTTTTATGGTTGAATGATGAAAGCAATTGTAAAGGATAGGCTAGTAATTCAGAAGATAGCAGAAGGAAAGTAAAAGGCAAACAGCAAACTGAGAAATACTGGCAACAAATTAGAAAAATAATGACAGCAAACTTTCATTGTGTCTAAGATTTATTAGGGTCTTACAAAGAGCCAGGCATATTCTAAGAGCTCTATTTGGAAGGTGAATTTTCAATCACTGGATCACCAGGAAAGTACTGGGGGAATGCCTTTTTTAAAAAAAATTTTTAATTGAAGGATAATTGCTTTACAGGTTTTCTGTCATACATCAACAAGAATTGGTGCTGTCTTTTTAAAGAGAGAACAGAAACCATTTAGATGCTAGTAAATTTGAAAATGCCATTAGGGAAGAATCTCTAGCATCATGTTTTCTAGTTCTTGCCAGGTATTCTTGCCACAAATCAGTACACTTAAAGAAGAGGCAAAAGGTGATTTTAAGATGCAAAGTTACCTGAAAGTATACAATATGGAATTACCTGTCTTGAAAGGAAACACTGGAAGAGGCCTGCTAAATGAAGCCAATGGCATTAAATTATATATTCTGACTTTGGAAAACAATAATAATTAAGAACATGTAAGCCTACATGTTTTCCAAGGCAAACCATTCAATATCACAGTAATCCAAGTCTATGCCCCAACCAGTAACGCTGAAGAAGCTGAACGGTTCTATGAAGACCTACAAGACTTTTAGAAATAACACCCAAAAAAGATGTCCTTTGCATTATAAGGGACTGGAATGCAAAAGTAGGAAGTCAAGAAACACCTGGAGTAACAGGCAAATTTGGCCTTGGAATACGGAATGAAGCAGGCCAAAGGCTGATAGAGTTTTGCCAAGAGAACGCACTGGTCATGGCAAACACCCTCTTCCAACAACACAAGAGAAGACTCTACACATGGACATCACCAGATGGTCAACACTGAAATCAGATTGATTATATTCTTTGCAGCCAAAAATGGAGAAGCTCTATACAGTCAGCAAAAACAAGACTGGGAGCTGACTGTGGCTCAGATCATGAATTCCTTATTGCCAAATTCAGACTGAAATTGAAGAAAGTAGGGAAAACCACTAGATCACTCAGGTATGACCTAAATCAAATGCCTTATGATTATACAGTGGAAGTGACAAATAGATTTAAGGGACTAGATCTGATAGACAGAGTGCCTGATGAACTATGGACAGAGGTTCATGACATTGTACAGGAGACAGGGATGAAGACCATCCCCAGGAAAAAAAGTGCAAAAAAGCAAAATGGCTGTCTGGAGAGGCCTTACAAATAGCTGTGAAAAGAAGAGAAGTGAAAAGCAAAGGAGAAAAGGAAAGATATAAGCATCTGAATGCAGAGTTCCAAAGAATAGCAAGAAGAGATAAGAAAGCCTTACTCAGAGAACAATGCAAAGAAACAGAGGAAAACAACAGAATGGGAAAGACTAGAGATCTCTTCAAGAAAATTAGAGATACCAAGGGAACATTTCATGCAAAGATGAGCTCGATAAAGGACAGAAATGGTATGGAACTAAGAGAGGCAGAAGATATTAAGAAGAGGTGGCAGGAATACACAGAAGAACTGTACAAAAAGATCTTCACGACACAGATAATCACGATGGTGTGATCACTGACCTAGAGCCAGACATCCTGGAATGTGAAGTCAAGTGGGCCTTAGAAAGCATCACTACGAACAAAGCTAGTGGAGGTGATGGAGTTCCAGTTGAGCTATTTCAAATCCTGAAAGATGATGCCGTGAAAGTGCTACACTCAATATGCCAGAAAATTTGGAAAACTCAGCAGTGGCCACAGGACTGGAAAAGGTCCGTTTTCATTCCAATCCCAAAGAAAGGCAATGCCAAAGAATGCTCAAACTACCACACAATTGCACTCATCTCACATGCTAGTAAAGTAATGCTCAAAATTCTCCAAGTCAGGCTTCAGCAATACGTGAACCGTGAACTTACAGATGTTCAAGCTGGTTTTAGAAAAGGCAGAGGAACCAGAGGTCAAATGGCCAACATCCACTGGATCATCAAAAAAGCAAGAGAGTTCCAGAAAAACATCTATTTCTGCTTTATTGACTATGCCAAAGCCTTTGACTGTGTGGATCACAATAAACTGTGGAAAATTCTGAAAGAGTTGGGAATACCAGACCACCTGACCTGCCTCTTGAGAAACCTATATGCAGGTCAGGAGGCAACAGTTAGAACTGGACATGGAACAACAGACTGGTTCCAAATAGAAAAAGGAGTACGTCAAGGCTGTATATTGTCACCCTGCTTATTTAACTTCTATCCAGAGTACATCATGAGAAACACTGGGCTAGAAGAAACACAAGCTGGAATCAAGATTGCTGGGAGAAATATCAATAACCTCAGATATGCAGATGACACCACCCTTATGGCAGAAAGTGAAGAGGAACTCAAAAGCCTCCTGATGAAAGTGAAAGAGGAGAGTGGAAAAGTTGGCTTAAAGCTCAGCATTCAGAAAACTAAGATCATGGCATCTGGTCCCATCACTTCATGGGAAATAGATGGGGAAACAGTGGAAACAGTGTCAGACTTTATTTTGGGGGGCTCCAAAATTACTGCAGATGGTCACTGCAGCCGTGAAATTAAAAGACGCTTACTCCTTGGAAGGAAAGTTATGACTAACCTAGATAGCATATTCAAAAGCAGAGACATTACTTTGCCAACAAAGGTCCGCCTAGTCAAGGCTATGGTTTTTCCAGTGGTCATGTATGGATGTGAGAGTTGGACTGTGAAGAAAGCTGAGCGCCAAAGAATTGATGCTTTTGAGCTGTGGTGTTGGAGAAGACTCTTGAGAGTCCTTTGGAGTGCAAGGAGATCCAACCAGTCCATTCTAAAGGAGATGGGTCCTGGGTGTTCTTTGGAAGGAATGATGCTAAAGCTAAAACTCCAGTACTTTGGGCACCTCATGCGAAGATTTGACTCATTGGAAAAGACTCTGATGCTAGGAGGGACTGGGGGCAGGAGGAGAAGGGGACGACAGAGGATGAGATGGCTAGATGGCATCACTGACTCGATGCACATGAGTCTGAGTGAACTCCGGGAGTTGCTGATGGACAGGGAGGCCTGGCGTGCTGCAATTCATGGGGTCGCAAAGAGTCGGACACGACTGAGGGACTGAACTGAACTGAAGCCTACAATGAAGACATGACTCCTATGAGCTAGGTTTATTTCTGCCCTTTCTGTTGTTGCTGCTCTTCTTTTTGCTTAATTGTAGTAAGATATTCATATACATGGAGAAGGTAATGGCAGTCCACTCCAGGACTCTTGCCTGGGAAATCTCATGGATACAGGAGCCCAGTAGGCTACAGTCAATGGGGTCATGACACGACTGAGCGACTTCACTTTCACTTTTCACTTTCATGCACTGGAGGAGGAAATGGCAACCCACTCCAGTGTTCTTGCCTGGAGAATCCCAGGGATGGGAGCCTGGTGGGCTGCCGTCTATGGGGTCGCAGAGTTGGACAGGACTGATGTGACTCAGCAGCAGCAGCAGCATGCATATACAACTGACCCTCTCAATCATTTATAGTCTAGAGTTCAATGTTGTTGAGTATATTCACGTTGCTGTGCAACCCAATCTCCAGAATTACTTTCATCTTACAGAAGTGAAACTTTATACCCATTAAGCAAGTCTCCACTTCCCCTTCCCCCAGCCCCAATCACAATTTCATTTTCTGTCCCTATGAAGTTGACAGTGAACTGCATCACATAAGTGGAATCAAGCAGTATTTGTCTTTTTGGGACTGGCTTATTTCACTTTAGAGCATACTGCCTGTGTTTTCTTCTGGGAGTTTTATGGTTTCAGGTCTTAGCATTTAAATCTTTCATCAATTTTGAATTTATTTTTGTATATAGTATTAAGTAGTCCAGTTTGATTCTTTTGCATGTAGCTGTACAATTTTCCCAACACCATTAATGGAAGAGGCTGTTTTTTACCCATTGGTATGCCTCCTTAGTCATAAATTGACCACAAATATGTGGCTTTATTTCTGGGCTTTCTATTCTGTTCCATTGAGCCGAGTGCTTGTTCTTCTGGCAATACCATACTATTTTGATTACTGTAGATCTATAATATAGTTTGAAATCAGGGCACATGATACATCTAGTTTTGTTCTTCTTTCTCAAGATTGTTTTGGCTATTTAGGGTCTTTTGTGTCCCCATACAGATTTTGGAATTATTTGTTCCAGTTATGTGAAAAATGCCATTAGTATTTTGATAGGGATTGCACTGAATCTGTAGATTGCCTTGGATAGTATGGTCATTTTAGCAACATTAATTCTGCCAATTCATGAGCACAGTACATCTTGCCATTTGTTTGAGTCATCTTCTGTTTCTTTCTGCAAGGTCTTAAATGTCTTTACCTTCTTGCTTAATTTATTCCTATTTTATTCTTTCTGATGTAATTGTGAATGGGATAGTTTTCCTAATTTCTCTGATAGTTTGCTGTTAGTGTATAGGAATGCAAAAAATTTATGTATGTTAATTTTGTACCCTGCAACTTTATTGAATTCATTTATTAGTTAAAATCGTTTTTGGTGGCATTTTAAGGATTTTCTACGTATAGTATAATGCCATTTGCAAACAGTGCAAGGGGGCTTCCTTTCTCGTTCCTTAGAGAAAAAAAGTCAGGTTTTCACTGTAAAGTATGGTGTTAACTGTGGGCTTGTCATATATCACCTTTATTGTGTTGAGGTATGTCTCCCTCTGCGCACTTTCAGGAGAAATTTTACCATAAATGGAGGTTGAATTTTGTCAAAAGCATTTTCTTCATATACTGAGCACATGAGTTTTGTTCTTCAGTTTGTTAATATGGTATATCACATTGATTGATTTGTGGATATCAAACTATTCTTGCATCCTTGGGACAAAACTCACTTCATCATGGTGTATGAGCCCTTTAATGTATGGTTGAACTCACTTTGCTAATATTTTATTGAGGATTTTTGCATCTATGTTAATCATTGATTCATGCCTGTACTTTTTTTCTGTGGTGTTTTGTCTGGGTTTGGTATCAGGGTGATGCTGGGTTTATAGAATGAGTTCTGAAAATATTCCTTCCTCTTTGGTACATTGGAATGGTTTGAGAAGGATAGGTGTTAACTATTCTTGAAATGTTTGCTAGAATTCACTCGTGAAGCCCTCTTGTCCTGGACCTTCATTTATTGGGAGGTATTTTTTTAAATTATTGATTCAGTTTCAACACTGGTAATTGATCTGTTCATATTTCTATTTCTTCCTGATTCAGTCTTGGGAGATGGTGTTTCTAAAAATTCATCCTTTTTTATTCTAGGTTGTACATTTTTATTGGCATATATTTGTAGTAATTTTAGGATATTTTGTGTTTCTGTAGTGTTGGTTATAACTTCTTTCTCATTTCTGATTTTATTCAGGCCTTAATTTTTCTTGATGAGTCTGGTGAAAGGCTTATCAATTTTGTCTTTTCAAAGAACCAGCTCTTAGTTTCATTCTTTCCTATTTTTTTTTTTTTTTTTTTAGCCTCTGTTTGATTTCTTGTTCTTATTTTTCCCTTTTACTGTCTTTGGGGGTTGTTGTTGTTCAATGTTTTCTAGTTCTTTTAGGTGTAAGGTTCAGTTCAGTTTAGTCACTCACTCAGTCGTGTCCGACTCTTTGCGACCCTGTGGACTGCAGCACACCAGGCCTCCCTGTCCATCACCAACTCCCGGAGTTTACTTAAACTCCTGTCCATTGAGTTGGTGATGCCATCCAACCATCACATCCTCTGTCGTCCCCTTCTCCTCCTGCCCTCAATCTTTCCCAGCATCAGGGTCTTTTCCAATGAGTCAACTCTTTGCATCAGGTGGCCAAAGTATTGGAGTTTCAGCTTCACCATCAGTCCTTCCAATGATTGGTTGAAATTTTTCCTATTCCCTGAGGTAGGCCATTAACCTCCCTCTTAGAACTGTTTTGGCTGTGCTCCATAGATTTTGGATTGTTATGTTTCCATTTTTGTCTCCAGTTATTTTTAAATTTCCATTTTCATTTCTTCAGTGACCCATTGATTACTTAGTAGCATTTTTTTAGCCTCCACACATCTCTGTCTTTTGCAGTTTTTTTCTTGTAGTTGATTTCCAGTTTGACAGTGTTGTGGTTCAAAAAGACCACCTATATTTTCTTCTAGAAGTTTTATCATTTCAGGCCTGAGGTTCAATCTCTTTGCTCCTCAGGAGTAGCTAGGAGTTCAATAATGCTTGATTATGATTCACAGAGCCATGGAGTGGGACTTATTGGGGGTTGGTTACATATTTAGTTGTAGATTCAGTGTATCATTGGAAGTAGCCAAGTTCAGGATCCTCCCAGATCACCATCTTGAACAAGAACCAGCTTATCTATACTTTCTAAAATTTTGAACACATGCTGCTTTTGTAAGAATAAAAGTCTACTAACAGGATAGTGTATATGACTATTTTTATTGCTATTAAAAATTATTTTATAACTCCCAGATGGGGAAGTAACATTCAAGGGGACAGAAACAGTTCAACAGGTGAGATTTCCAAATTGCTATAAATGTCCTTTGCAAAACTGAGCCAAGAAATAACTGAGGCACCAAGACACTACCAAAACAGGTAAATGTTGGTCTCTAGAAAAATCTTTTGAGTAATGTAGGAAGTAATTACATTAAGAAGGAAAATGAAAGATAATTATTAGCAATTAGCATGGGTTCCCTAAGAAAACCTTGTACCAGATAACCTTTCCCTTCTTCCTTTTGTGCTTTTGTTATTATTATTAATGCATGTCATGGGAAGTACGTCTAAATTTAAGCTAAACATTTTGGAAAATCAAAACATGAGTAAGCCGAATAATAGATTACTCATAATTGGTTAAATGAAATACATGCATATTCATTTCTCCATGTGCTTGTGCTTCAAGCCCTTCCCAGCAAAGGATGTAGCTGGGAGAGATGAGAATGGGAAAGAAGGGTGTGCTTTGGGACATGGTCTTTTTTGTGCTTTGCATCTGGCCCTGCAAATATTTAGAGTTGGGGAGCCTCGTGGGCTGCCATCTATGGGGTTGCACAGAGTCAGACACGACTGAAGCGACTTAGCAGCAGCAGTAGGCTTGTCTTTGCAGCAGCAGTAGTAGCATGACCAGTTTTGGGGGACAGCTTAGCGTAGATTCAGCACTGTAAGAGTCTTTCAATCCATGATATTTTGATCCTTTGACCAAGTTTATTATTAGTTAATCTAGACATGGTAATAATTTCCTACACAAATTTCCATTAGAGTTGAAAATTTTGTATCAAGTGTGTATGGTGATATCAAATTTTAAAATATCTCACACAGAATAAATTAGCTACTGATGGCATAAAGAGAAAACAATAAACCCAATATAACTCAGGTTCCACCTTAATAAAATTAACATTTTGAGAATCCATAGTTAACTTTAGTTGGTTTTGTTTATATGTAAGTAGACATGGGCTGGACATTCTATATTTTAATTTTTTTGATTTCTCACAATAAACAGGTGTTAATTGATGGTTTTCTATTGTTTTACTTGCTTTACTATTTCTGTGACATCATCTAAGTTAAAACATGACTTACCTACAGATGATCTGAGATTAGTCTTCCTCAGCTTTTTTCAGTTTCATATTTTGAAGTGAATATCACTAAAATTTGACATTT
Organism: Bos grunniens; assembly: GCF_055505025.1. Taxonomy (NCBI): domain Eukaryota; kingdom Metazoa; phylum Chordata; class Mammalia; order Artiodactyla; family Bovidae; genus Bos; species Bos grunniens. Next base: position 56,951,524 of record NC_141180.1, read on the forward strand.
TTTTCCCTTAGAAAATTAAGATCAAGATTGAAATGTCATTTCCATACATTTGGTCTATATTATCAAATGTAGTACTATCAAACCACTAAGGGTAAGCTAAGCAAGCAGCAATTATTTAGGAAATTTTACAGAACATGTCTATTTGCAATGATAATACAGTACAGCAGCAGTTATCTAAGTTTCTTTTTCTTAAAGACGATGTCGCTTACATACGATATTCCATATCTACAAATAGTTTTGGGGGATTTATTTCCAAAACATATAGTATATGCCAAGAGCACTGAAAAAAACTGAAATATGCACTGGCTGTACTATAATTTTTTCAGATAATTCCTCATCATATACCCTTTTACACATCTCTTGCTTTATACTCATGAACATGTACTGTTCTGTTGCATATACAGAAAATACAATGATGTTACAGATCAATGAGATGAATGAAAAAATTTTAATTTTTAACCATGCTGGCTTTAAAAAAATTAAAATGTGATGTAGACAGGTTTCTACATAAATGTGTCATCTAATTTTTTAAAAATAGTTCGGTTAGAACATTAATATTTGCATGCAGGAAAACTTTCGAGTGGAGGCTAGATATTATGACTATTACCATGTCAGGTGATTCTTGAGCTCTGTTCTGGAACATAGTTACTTAGAAATAGTTCTTCTGGACATTGCTTGCTAAACTTTGTTAAGCCAGGAACAACACTATTTAATCCGGGGTTAACTGGTTTCCACCGCTGAGGCAGTGACCCAGGAATGACAAGGTTTTTCACTACGGCTGGTTGGAGCAGGCACTACTTCTGTATGAGGTTTGAGGATCGTTCCAGTATTTCAGGTGGTCCTTTCATTGGTTTCGTGTAGTTTTCTCCACGTGTGTGCTGATCTCTGCTTATCTCTGGAGTTTTGGTATAGCTGTCTCCCTTCAGACTTTAGCTGCCTCAGTCTCCCTGGTCTCCCAGCTCTGACTCCTTAATGAGGGTGTACACCAGGTTCCACGTGGGCTTCCCCTCCCTGTATCACAGCCTGGAAACTCTCTCCAGGCAGACAGCTGGGTCAGTCACAAGGTTCATTTCACTTGTTTCCTCTTAGGGATCACTGTCCTTCATTGGCTGAAAATATGTCTTGAAAACACTCCATCAAAATGAAAACACCATCCGAATCGGTTGTTTCATGTTTTGTCTTTGTTTGTTTTCTTGTTTTAGGTGGAAGGATAACTCTAGTACTTATCCATGTTGGATGAATCATAAGCAAGCTGACAACTTGAATCATTATGCCAGGAAGCTCTCCCTGCACTCCACTCAGTAGAATATGGGCCACATTCTACTCATGCTATCCTGTTGATACAGCTTTAGAAATGTCTCTCAAATATACCCTCCTTTCAATGCTATGTTAACCATCTCTATCTAGACTATTTCATCCACGCTTTACAGCTAATAGCCTCTGCAAAGATCTTCCTGGCTCTATCTAGCCTTCAATCATCCCACAGATTTCTATTAGATACAGTTTTTTTTTTTTTTTAACTGCTGTTACCCCGGAACCTAGAATCTGATGTATATTGGTACTTGAAAAAATTGCCGAATTAATGAATTGCTCATTAATAGCTCAGGTATTTCCTGGGCTTCAAAAGCCCAAATTGCTTCCCTCTAATCATAGGTTCAAGCTGAGGCTGCCAATCAATGCTTTACATAATCTTCTATCCATCAACCTAGGTAAACCCTGTCACACCATAAAATAAGTGGTTCATTTCTAAAATGTGTCTTATAGTCTTACTAACTTAAAGCCTTTTCTCACATGTTCCTTCCATTCTTCTTGAATTTTATCCATCCTCAAATCCCTCAAATGCCCTTCTTTTCTCATGCTGATACAGAACCCACCCTTCTCTGAATTCTTACAGCATCTATTCTTTGTGCTTATTTGAGCACTTTCACTGTTTTCTATTTGGGCGTGTATTTTTGGTTTGGGTGTGTTTATATTTTGTCTTCCCAAATGGACCAAAATCTTGCAGAAGTAGGAAACCCCCTTTTACAACTCCTTTATACATTTTAAAGGAGTTAAATATCTATTGATCAATAGATATTTTTAAAGTGAAAGCAGAGATCCTGATGGACAGACACATAAAGTCACTTATTTACAGTAAATTGGTATCTCACTCCATCACATGTCCTTTTTGTTACCCACATTGTGAAATGGTACTGTTGGTGAAAATCACTTCACAATAAAGTATTTTGGGTTTTAAATCAAATCCCTTCTTGGATTATATTATCGAGTCAGGATTCTGAAGCATATTTCATCTTACTATTTATCAAATTATAAAATAATTTAATATTATTAAATTATTTTATAAAATATAAAAATTTTTATATTTAAAATATATAAAAATATATTTTTATCTCTATAAAATAATTTAATATTAGCAATGTTATATCAAATAATATTTAAACAGAAATGAAGGAAATCCTGATATCACATAGCCAGTGAACATAATCTGGTATTTATTTATGCAAACATACTATAAAACTCCTCTAAATCTTCAAAAAAAGTTATGTTGCCATATAAAATGGAAAAACCTAAAGTGAATATTAAGATTTCATTTTTAGCTCATTAAAAAGTACTGAAGTAAAATTCCTTGCTACAAACACAGAAGAGATAACCAGAGTGAGAAAATGTAAAAAAAAAAAAAATCAGTTTCTACTTTGGAGAAAGCATGTCTATTTTTCAAAAAATGTTTTAATTGATAGGAATTCCAATAAAAAGATTAAATTTTTTCTTGTCATGTCATAATGACATCTCAAAAACCTACATAGATTTTACCCTGTTAATTAAATTTAGCACACACAAAAGAAACTCCCCATACAGAAGACTTTTGCACTAGAAAACAGGTAATTCACATTCTGATAAAGAGCAAAAGACAAGTGCTTTATTATGAGAACTGTTCAAGTAAAATTTCAGTGTGCACCAGTGAAAGTGAATAAAGATTTGCATTTTTTTTTTTTGAATGAACATTAGGTTAAAAGGGGGCTACACAGTTGTTTTTTGTTTTTTTTGTTTCCAAACACCATCCTCTGCTAAGGCAAAAATACACTTCATTTTAGAACACAGCTGTTACAGAAGAAAGCTACATCACAGTACAGTACAGGTCACCCTAGTCTGGAAGCCATCATGGAATGGCACATCACCTACGCCTAGAGCTTTCTAATGCAGGCTAGAAGTACAGTATTTTGTCACAGCTTTATTTCTCTTTAAACTGATGAAATTGGAATACACTTTCTATTTCTCAGGAGTGTGCAGATGGGGCCCATATGCTGATATTACAGTAATTACAACATTAAATAACATTGCACAGTCAACCTCCAAGGCTAGTTCAGTAGAAAATAACAAGTATTAAAATGTACCTTTACTAGTGGTTTTACATCGCACTAATTATGAAAGAAAAGTAGGCAAATGCCCAATTACAAAGTTGCACATTATAGGCATAATGATGTGGAATAAATACAAGAAATCTGGCAAAATACTAAAACAGGTCACATGGGAACCAACTGAACAACCACATAAGCGTAAATCAATAATATACTATTATAAATAGCATGTTTTGCTCCAAAGTCTCTTATGTAATGACAGATAGTACTAAGTCAGGGGTGGATGGAGAGGCTTGGAGGGAGCATGAGGCAAACATTCCCAATGCCCATTAATTCCTGAGGTGGCATTATTTCTTAACTGATGCATTGTTCAACACTGTAAAGATGAGTTTGTGCTACGAAACAGTCCCAATATTATTATATTATACTTTCACAATTAATGTCATGGGATTTGGAAGGCAGCAAACCTAAGTGACACTTTACATGATAATAGCCAGGTAAAATATTGACTCTCTTTAATTTTGCCGCTCCAATTAGTAGTGGGCCAGGAAACACTTTCAAATTCAAAAGAAATTTTATGTAGATTTAACTCCTTCCCCAGGACTTCTTAGTTAGCTCAAGCAAAGCTATTATTATCTTCATGTACTTTATTTTAAAACCTCTAAGTGCCAACACTGTAAACATTTTGTATCTTCTCAACTAAATCTTGTCTGATAACAAGGATAAGAGCAAAGATAAGCAGAAGTAATTCTGTGTATAACAAAGCTGATCTATTTATCAGCTTCTGGTTCAAATTTAAATATGGTTTAAAAATAACTTTTAAAAGTCCATGCTACAATTGTAAAGACTAGTTTTCTGTGCACTTTTTAAACTCTGGACACAATTTTCAAAATTGCATGATGGAGATAAGAATTTTAAAAACCCACCAGAATGTAAATAACAGAAAGAACATTTTCAACTCAAAGCATCAAACGTACATTTACGTGCAGAAATCTAGACAACTATACAAGTTTTAAGCAATCATCTGTTTTATTATACAACTCTATAAACAGAAGATGAACAGAAATACACAATATACTTACCTGTACATGTGAACCTACTTTTTTAGCTACAGATATTTATTATAGTTCATACTGACTTTAATTTTATAGTTCATAACTATGTATAACCTTATTGCAATAAGGGCAAATTCTACATGGGGAGATTCACAGGCCAATCACATTAGGCATCACCAGTACATTCAAAAACTGTACCTCATATACGGGTGTATCTTCCCTGATCCTGTAAATTCGAGTGTCTTTACAGCTTAAGCTCATTTGCTATTTTAGATGCAATGTTTTTAAAGGCAATAGACGTCCCGGATATTCGCTTGAAGCGGACCCCGTTGAGGGACAGTCGTGGCAACTTGCAGACTTCCATCTCCCACTGCACGAGGCTATCCTGCCTGGCATCACCATGGACGCAGAAAAGCAAAAACCTCTCTTTCTGTTCATAATCACAGTTATTTGCATCTAACACTTTGCGGATTTCTCTCATCATGTCATTGGGGTCCATTGAACTAGTGGTCTTCATGCTCCACGTGAACCGCAGAGAACGTGGCTTGGAATCTTTACCCTCCTCCTTTTCTCTTTCTTTTGGTTCCCCTGTTGTACTTCTGGAATAAGAGGACAGAGCGGGGAGGGGGGAAAATGAAGACAAAAATTCCTGTCAGCAAAGACATCAAAACACACACAAAATATAAGCAGTCACAACCCAGTGACTAATAAAATGACCCAGTTTGTAGACTACCTTCAAGTAGATACAAAGATCTGTATCATCTTGCTATTACAAAAATCAGATTCCAGGATGCCATCTGTTTTGACTCATATTAATATCTTCCATTTAAAACAGCTTATTTTCTTAAATATATTTGTTTGTGGGAAATGTTTGCATCCGAAAGCAAACAACTTGATATTTTTCCTCCATATTTGTTTGAAAATGCAGATTCTCCATTTTCTATACATTTATACAAAATGGAGACCACAAGCAAGTTGTTTATAAACACACAGTTTTGAAATATAAAGAATAATTTTCCTTTTTTTCTTTTTCTTTTTTTTTTTTTGCATAGGAGGTCTGGGGACCAGAAGAGTAGTAATGGCTACTGTGGGATTATTTGTACCTGATGATGTGGAGAAAGAATGTGGTTCTGCAGTGGGGTAACACGCAGGAGTGCAGACATCAGATTTCAATGTTCTGCTAAACATATCCTTAAAATAGTCTACAGGGCTCCAAGTGGCCTATTACACTCCAACTCCCACCCCTAACCCTCCATCTATTATTTTCCTCCTTACTGGCTTCCATACTGTTCTCTGAACATACGGGGTATGTTTTTGCCTTAAGGCTTTTACACAGGCTGTTCCCTCTGCCATAAATGCTTTTCCCTCAGATGGCTGCTCACTTTCTCCATGTGGTCTATAACAACTATGCCTACTCTGGCGCAGCCAATTATATACTATTTAGTTCATTTATTATATGTATCGTCTGTCTTCATCACTAGACTGTAAATTCCAATAGGGCAAGTTTTGTTGGTTTTGTTCACTGATGTATCTCATACATCTAGAACTGTGCTAAGCAAATAGCAAGAGACTGACTTAAATGAGTCAGCCTTACTGGATTTTCCTTATCGGAGGTCTCCCCCAATAAATAATACAGTATCAGAAAATCTACTTCAAATAATCAAAGAAAGGTAAAATTAATAATTATTTATGATTCAGAAGATGCTGTAATTAAATTTGTTGAGCAGTTTTGTTACAATTTTAAATTGCTAATCTAACTAACTTGTGTGTGATTTAAAGAAAAAAAGGATACAATTTTAAAGGAATTTATGTCCTACTATATAAATATTTTATGTCTGTATATAATTTTACATCAATATTATCACATAATATATATTCATGTATACCTTTATATTTATACATTTTTATGTATTCATTTACATATGTTTTCCTCCTCATTCTTAGATATTTCAACAGACAAACCTCTGCCAACTATGCCAACTTGAGAAAACTGGGAAAAGATTAAGTGTAGAATATAAATTTCCAAAGACTATCAAGCAACTATGGAGAGCATATCTCAGTGTCTTCTCTATTAATCTCTTTTATTTGTTCACTAAATCTAAGCTATGACATCACAGGTCTCTGGGTGTGTGTGCAGATCCAACCAGTCATTCACCAGGACCATATGCACAACATGGGCCATGGGATCAGTGTGCCAGGGTGGGGACATACCCAGGAGATCATGTGATTGGACACTCATTTTAAAAACAGAACTGACAACTGGGAAACTTAAATCACTTCTCCATGGTGAAAAGCGAAGACTAGAAATCAGATGTTTTACTCCAAGTCTAGTTTTCTTTCCATTCCATCAAGGAAACCTGGTGACCTTAAGACAATAGGCACATACAAGGTATTTTTCTACCTTTATCTCAAATGCATCACCACCGTTGTAACATTAACTGTACAAAGTGCCTGGACATACTAACATCAACAGTAATAGCTAACACCGACTTAGGAGGAGTACTTACTGTGAAGTGAAGTGAAAGTTGCTCAGTCATGTCTGACTCTTTGCGACCCCATGGACTATACAGTCCGTGGAATTCTCCAGGCCAGAATACTGGAGTGGGTAGCCTTTCCCTTCTCCAGGGGATCGTCCCAACCCAGGGATTGAACCAAAGTCTTCTGGATTGCAAGTGGATTCTTTACCACTGCTGAGCCACAAGGGAAGCCTAGGTACCAGGAATTGTTCTAGGTGCCTAATGTGTGTTAATAACTCATTTACCCCTTACAACAACCCTAGGAGGCAGTCAGAGTGAGGAAGCATGGGTGCCAAGAGTTAAAGTAACTTTCTTAAAGGTATACAGCGAGGTAAGTGGCACAGCATAGCTCACACCCATGAGGTCTGGCTCCAAGCCAGCGCTATTCACCACCATGAATAGGACAGAACCTCACTGTAACAGGTTGGGTCCCACCAGTGCTCCTTACTGCTTCTTCAACTGTAAAATGTCTACCTTTCACTGGGTTGTCATGAGGATTAAATGACCAGCTGGTACCTTACAGATAGTAGGTATCTAATAAGTTTGTTCAAAAGCAAAAAAAAAAAAAAGAGAGAGATAGAGATAGACATGTAGCCACATTAAAAAGATAAATGCATGCAGATTTAAATGCAGCATCAGTAGCCACTTGTGACCTTACATGCCATTAAATGTCTCAAGAGGAAAATCGAGTAGAGAGACAGGATGAGTTGCAAGAAGGGGGCTCAAGACTAAGTGACTCAGCGAGGGCAGGGCTAACCACAAGTCTGTATTTATTTAATAGGCAAAAGGAGGCTGAAAATTGTTCTGCCTCCCTCTGGCTCCCTATTAAGGTGACTTGGGTACCTAATCCCAAAAAAGAAACATTTCAACTATTATGACTAAACACATACACAGCACAGTTTGTAAAAAAGACTACATAGGGATGCTCAATAAAGCTTTTCCAAAGCTGATGGTGGTTTCTGATTTTGGCTGCATGGCACGTGGGATCTTAGTTCCCCAACCAGGGATTGAGCCTGCGAGATGTGCACTGGAAGTGCAGTATTAACTACTGAACCATCAGGGTTTCCAAAGCTCATGGTGCCTTGTTTTTCTAGTAATTTTAAAAGAAGAAATTAAATTGAGACTTGTAGCTGGTCAAATATAATCCCTGAATGAAGCCAGGCCTCTGTCCTACTGAGGAACTGCTTGTCAAGGTTCTAAGGTTTATGCGTTTACCCCTTCATGCTGGTGTACATTCAAAATAATCACACGTCTTCGTTTCTTAAACTTCCCATTTATAAATACAACACAAGCACTAACATGTCACTACCGTGGTCCACACCAGTGGCGCCAGTGCCCCTCCCTGCCAATCACAAGCCCTGGGGGTAGGGCCCAGCCACCCGTTTCATCCAGCCCTCCACCCTATTCTGACTGTGTGCAAGTCTGTGATGCATCACCAAAATGAATACACAAGCAGTATCAAGTGTCAAAAAAGCCATGAAATATGGCAGGGTGAGAGTTTTGAAATGTGGTCCACCAATGAATAGTCCCCTAAAATATATTTCTAGTATCACAGCTTCCTATGTATTTGGTTACCTCAATGTTCTGGGTTATTTGATTAATTTTATTTACATCATTTTTGTGAGAAAAGGATCGGTACATTTTAATCTATTAATTCTTCTGCATGTTTAAGACATGTTTTTTAATAGGACAGAAAGGCATACAGTTCAAAATAATGTTTAGGAAACACAAACAAAGTTAATAATAAATACTAGGCAACATTAGGAAAACCCATACCAATATAAAAACTATAAATGCACATTCTATCTAGTTATTAGTTCTCTCCATGTTTATTAAGTGCTGTTAAGTATTTCAAAAGAACGTCTTCACACACAGGGACCTAGCAGCGAAGTATTAATAGTGGCTCCTCACCTTGAGGTGTCGGCTCTGCCACTGGCTTCGCCTTCACTTGGATCCCTCAAAACAAAGTGAAGGTTGAGATTTAATGATAAAAGTGAAAAAAATTACCAAGAAAACCTGTATCTAAAATGATTTTAAAATTAACTTGTTGAGCAAATTTCTAGCATGAAAGATCTCTATTACTAGTCAGTCTAATATCACTTATGTTTTTCATCATAACCACACTTGACTATCATTTATTGAGCGTCTACTGGGTATTGTCAGAGAGGACATGCTAAGTGATGGTTTAGGATTTTTACGTAATCTTCCAATTTCCAGCTGTGACTTTAAAGTCATAATTTATCTTTTCACTTTTAGTTCAATCTAAAGTTAAAACTATTTAATATTTATCAGCAGCAAGATTTAACTTCATAATGGTTATTACCCATAACTGGAGTAGTCGCTCAATTCAGAAAAATATAAATTAACCTTGTAGTGAGAAATAAAGCTCAGCATATAAGTATTTCTGAAAATAAATACTAGTTTTTAAATATGCAAGTAACTTATTTCAGAAGTTATGCTAATGATTCATGCACATGATAAAATATTACAGCACACCAAACAGCCTATCCAAGCAGATGAGTCTAAAAACATGAATTCAATCTTAAAAGAAACACTGATCTTACCTGGATATCCACCTGTGAAATAAAACCAGAAAAACTCCACTAACTGTTCTTTTGTTGAATGTAATTTGTCATATTCAAAGGTAATTATCTACACAGGAGTATCAAGTTATAAACCAGCTGAAATATACTGAGATGACTTGTGATAGCAAAACAGTAAATAGCTGGGAAAAATCAACAACTTGAACCCTTAAGTTAACATTTTCTTAATGTTTTAACCATTCCAGAAACATTATTTATGTAAAATGAATGCAACAGGAATAAAATCAGTACCACTTTCCTCATCCCTCAAATTAGTAACAATGTCGTGTATCAGTACAACAAGCTCTAAAACTTCAACTGGTTAAAATATGAATGCCTTATATACTTCTCAGGGTCTTTAACTATAGGAATTTCGTGACAGATGTATTAGGTAAAAACCATTTTCCTATCTGAATTAAAAAGGATAATAAGATGTACTCTCACATTCAAACAGGTTTTCTTAAATTTCTATTTTTAATAACTGGCATCTTCCTTGGGAAGTATAACAAAAGTTCAAAGCTATTTACACAAACCTATTTTTACTACAGCACACTGAAATACAACACATTTTTGAGGAGGCCCAAATGAAGTGTGCAGTTTGAGTTACATGTAGATATACTGATAGATACTGAGGGGCAGTCTTTCAACTGGGCAAGAAAGATAATAATGCTGCTGATTCCTGCTGCTAAGATAAAATTCCTTTAACAGGAAGGGATCTATGTTGCACTGGACTTTTCTACGGCTGGCAGACTGCTGCCCAACTGTAAGCATTAGGAATGAAACACACCTTAGGCCCTACTTCCCTTGCAGCTAACTATTTGCAACTGACTCGTCACATCATTCCCCATATCCTGTTCGTGCCTGCCTGGATGCCACAAAGACATTGACTGGAAGAACTTCTGCTAGTTGGCAATGGTTTCAAATAGTGCATAAGTCAGCTCCAAGCAGCCATGGAGGGAGGCACCTGGGGATAGAGAAGTGCAGCTGGCTGTAACAGCACATGCGGTGTGTGTGGCATGGTTCTCCAATATTTAGAAGTTTAAACAAGCCACATACCTTATATATAATCAGCTGAACTAATCAGGTTATTCCCTATATAAGAACTATGAGGTTTGATATAATCTCCAGTCTATACAATAGGTATACAGAACTCCTTCAAAACAAATCATTCTAAACACTTGGAAATAGAACGTCTACGTCCTCCCCTGATGGATTATTCTAGTGTAAATCACTTTACTTAGAAAGTTCTTTCTTAAGCCCAGAAAACAACTCTTTCATGTGGTCATTCTGGTGTCCAGCTTCTTACTGGCCAAGGAGAACTACTAGCTGGCTTCTTCTTTGTGATAATGGTTTTAAAATACATGAATGATTAACTCTGAACTATTCTGTATCCTTCTTTTCTTAAAGCTTAATAATCCAAATTCCTTTACTTTTTCCCTATAACATCCTATTTTTATCCCCCATCTTTTGAAGGCTTTAGTAGCACATCGACTGAGTTGGTTCCTGAACCTGTGAGGTGTCTTGGCTTGTGAGTTGGGCATGTGCCAGCCCTGCCCCCAGCACATGGGGTGTGGTGTGGATCCCACGGAGGTGTCAGCGTGTCGCTCCATTTCTTCCAGCTTTAGGTAGAGTGAGGTGAGGAAGCCAAAGGGAACACAGAGAAAGGCCGGGCTTGAGCCCAGGACAAGCTTAAGAAGACAAGTGGGAAGGATGATAACTTGACAGTTGAGTTGAGAATATTAAATAAGCCACTGAAAAAGTTATCTAGTTTATCGCCAAGCCTTCAACACCCAAAGCTCAACAGGCTGCAAATGCATAAAGATCAGCTGCATGTCCAGTCTGTCTGTTGCTAAAGAGCTCAGTGGGTTCATCCCTGGGATGGAAATTCATTCTTGCCTGTCTTCCTGCATTAAGTCATCTGAAGCAGAATTAGATGGCCCCACCTTGAGCCACAAAATGCTACCCTTATGGCACTGTTGTGAACACAAATATATTTGTAAAGCCAAAACTGTTCATAGGGTGACAAGTGACCTCAGAGCAGAACTGAGCATTTTTTCTCTTCTCTAACCAAATCTGGAATTAATTAAAATATGTTAAAAGTCAAGACATTAAAAAACCCTATTGGACTTCCCTGGTGGTAAGTGGATAAAAATCCACTTGCCAATGCAAGGGACATGGGCTCAGTCCCCGGCCTGAAATTTCACATGCCTTGGAGCAACTAAGCTGTTGCACCACAACTAACAAGCCCCAACTCTACAGCCCACGAGCCACAGCTATTGAGCCCACTTGCTGCAACTACTGAAGCCCAGGTGCCCTAGAGCCTGTGCTCTGCAACAAGAGAAGCCACTGCAGGGAGAAGCCCGCACACCGCAAAGAAGAGTCTTCCCCGCTAGCCCCAACTAGAGAAAGCCTGCACAAAGGACCCAGCGTAGCAGAAAAAAACACAACACCCTCTAATTTCTGACAAACAACAGCAAACAACCTCCTCCCTCGCTTCTTTCTCTCTGCCCCCTCAAAGCCTCTACTAAATGACATTGTTCAAATGGGGATAAGGGCATGGTGGAACCTGAGAAACTTTCACACTAGCACCCCCCGCAGGCTGGCTCTGAGCACTCTTATTCCCTCAACCTTGTCCTCTCTTTCAGGACCTGTTTCCTTCAGAGCACTTATCAGAATGTTTAATAACTTTCTTTACTTTTTAAACTGTCTTCCACATTATTCATCTACTCATGCGATAAACATCTACTGAATGCTACACCACACGTCAGAGGAAGCATTCACTCTTCGGCAGGAGATTCAGCGTAGAACAGAGCAAACCAACCACAAGCCCCTGTTCTCACAGAGAGTGTCTTCTTAGGAGAGACACATGACAAACAATTAAGTCAAGGAAATCCACTATTTCACGTAGTATCAAGTGCTGTGGAGAAAAATAAAGCAGGAAGAGGGAGTGACAGCCCAGTAAAGACCTGAATGAGGTGTAGAAGCCAGCCACGCAGGTGTCAGGGGAGTACGAAATCCTGAACGGGTATGCCTGGTGCGCTCAAGGACAGTTGGGGGCCCTGAAAGGCTGGCGGGGAAAGGGGAGGAGTGGAGAAGATGGAGTCAGAGCAGGAAAGGGTGGCCAGACTACGGAGGCCACTGGGAGGGCTCTAAATTGTATTCTGAATGAGACAAAAAGCAAGCTGAGGATTTTACATCACGGACTTACATTGCTGAGGACAGAATAGGACAAGGGCAGAAGCTAGGGCACCTGTGAGGAGGTGGAAGACATACAGTGACTGAGACCGTGGAGGCAGTGCTGGGAGGGCTGGACGCCGCTAAATCCTGGAAATGCTGTGAAGACAGCGCCAAAACAACTGCTCACGGAATGACGTGTGGGATGAAGAGAGGAGGAGGAGGCAAGGATAATCCAGGCTCAGGGTCCGCAGTAACCGGAAGGACAGTGTCGCCATGACCTAAAACGGCACAGGCTGAGGGAGGCACAGGTTTGGGGAAGAGAAGCAAGAGCTGAATCCTGGACAGGTTCTGTTGGAGAGTCTATTTCACAACCAGGTGGAAAGGCCGAATAGACAACTGGATACAAGACTGTCCTTCAGAAGAGCGGTCTGGCTTAAAAATATAAACTGAGACTGTTAACATATGATGGAATTTAATGGCATGGGCCTGAATGAGATCACCAAGAGTAAGGAGAACCAGGTAAGACAATGGGTCCAAAAATCACGCCCTGAGGCAGGCAGGTCAGGGAAGGGCAGGGGGACCTAAAAGAACCAGCAAAGAGCCTCAGAAAGGACAGGGGGCCCAAGAAGGCAGAAGGCCAAGGGAGGAAAAGGTTTCAGCAGTATGGGGGGGTCATAAGACAATCAGGAACTGCCAGGAAAGGAGGGGCTGTAGCAACAGCACCTGGATGAGAGCCTGGCCCACGGGAGGTGTCCACCTTTGCTGAACGCCTACATGACAATCTCCATCCTAACTTCCCAATGATGATCTCTAAGGCATGTTCTGGCTCTGACAGCTGGTCCTGACTTCTTGTCCAGTGTTCCTTAGTATGTTTCTCTCTCTGATCTAAATTTTATTGCAAATAGAAATATTTTGCATGATACTTAATGTATAATTAGTAATCAAGCATTAAACTCAAAATCTATTTTCCTTCACTTTAAAATCAATTCTGGCTTAACCATAAGAACAAGTACTGTTTTTAAAAATGGATTTAAATTGCCAAATGCCAACTACTGATAATCTAACTGGTGCCCCACAGAGGGTCACCCAGCACTTTCCACGGTCGTGGTGACTGCTGGGGAGCTTTCAGGTCTTTATCACTGTGGTGTCGTAACCGCCCAAATGGTACAAAATCACTGTCTGATATGGTTAGAAACTGACTTTGCATAAGGGTATTTAAAATTACAAATGCAGCTGCGTGATCTTGGGCAAACCAATCCATGAATAGAGTCTATATACAGTTCCACAAAAAGGGAAGAGACTATAGACACTGCTTCTCTTTTCTACACCCGCTCTCTGAAACCCTAGGAACACTAAAAACATTGAAAATTAAGTATTTAAGTAATATTTTTTATAATAAGTATAATACTTTCTTACCCATAACTTCTTATTTGCTCAAATAGCTACCCAGTATGGAGATTTAACTTCTTCCCTAGTGGGAGCCATCAGGGCCTCGCCCACACGTCTCTTTCCATTCCCAGCTCATTCTGTACTGTGGCCGGTGGCAGACAGTCTGGTCCTTTTGGGGCTGAATCTTGAGGGCACAGATGCTGTCTCTTCATTTTTGAAACTTGCTCAGCACTGAGCACAGAGCTTTGTACATACGGGACTTTCGTGGGCCTTTAGCAGGACCTGATGGTGGACTAACTTACATCAACCTGCACTACGTGTGGCGCTCGTAGAATCACCGGTATTATATACTTACGTTACTTTTTAGAAAGGAGTACAATTTCACAATATTACTGAATTAGATTACTACACTTGTATTCCTTGTGTGTTTACTGTGCTGATGTTAAGATTTTACGATGTTAAATTACATAAGTAATATCTATGACTCCAGCACATTATAGGCTTTCTATAAGTCAGAATAAAAGGGGGACTACATGTGTATGTGTGTCATTAGTAAGCGATTTAAAAGTATTCTTAAGTACCATTTGAAGGACAAATGTAGTCACATTTAATTCCTTTTTCTAAACAGAGGCTTTTAACTAGGGAACATTTTTTGTTAGAACACACATTTTTTTATGTCAAGTTATGTTTCTCCTGCTCTATTTTACAGAATTTTTAAATTCTCATTTTGTTTTTTTTTTTCCTTAAGGAAAAAGACTATGTCCTCCATGATCTTTTTCTTCAAGTTTCTGTAAAAAGAGCATGTCTTAATGAAATGTTATAAACCCATTTTGGAAAAAAATCACTGTAGAGGTGAAAGAAAAAAAAAAAGCAAACATCCGTTACTCCCTAAAGGAAACAAAACTGTGCGTTGGTACTGACCTGCGGACGAATTTGGACGTTATTTTGCTTATTATACCAGTGGACGTGCCCCTCCTGGCGTGCGCGAAGGCCCCCGGCTCGTGAGACGGGGAGGCGGGCGGCCCGTTGTAGGCGGCGCTGCGGCGCTCGCGCAGCTGCTCCCCGTGGAAGGTGCTGCGGCTGGAGCTGCCGCGGGGGAAGCGGGTGCGGTCGGGCGTCGAGGCGCTAATACTGTGAGCAGATGGCGACGCAGCGGGCACGCGCTGGGTTGTGCTGCTGAGACACAGAAGATGCGTTACACAGGGTAACCACGGAGAACAGTTTTGCTGATGCTAAAAACTGTTAGAAAGTTGCCATGGCTACTTTTAATCGGCCCTGTTCTAGTCGTTCTGGTGACAGATGTGATGCATGTGTTCACTGTAATTACTGAGACACTATCATTTCAGACTAAATGCCTTTTATAAAAATTTCGTTACTGAAGATTAAGAAAGTACTGAAGCAATTTCTCCATCTTTTTTTTGATGTTCTTTCTCAAGCCTTCATCAAGCATAGTAGAAAAGCTTTTGCATACCTATATAAAAATAATATGTATGATACATATATTTAAAAAAACCTATTGAATTTTTGCCTAACTAAAAAATTTATGATATTTTGATTCAATTTGTTTGACTTGGTATGAATAGAATGCTAGATTTCTAATTTAAAAAATAGATAACACAACAAGCAACAAACATTTATTGAATAGCAGAAGAAACTATAGTATCTTGTAATAACCTATAATGGAAAATAATTTCAAAATTAATATGTGTATATGGATCACACTAAACTGTGGAAAATTCTGAAAGAGATGGGAATACCAGACCACCTGACCTGCCTCTTGAGAAACCTATAGGCAGTAAGGAAGCAACAGTTAGAACTGGACATGGAACAACAGACTGGTTTCAAACAGGAAAAGGAGTATGTCAAGGCTGTATATTGTCACCCTGCTTATTTAACTTCTATGCAGAGTACATCATGAGAAACGCTGGGCTGGAAGAAGCACAAGCTGGAATCAAGATTGTTGGGAGAAATATCAATAACCTCAGATATGCAGATGGCACCACCCTTATGGCAGAAAGTGAAGACGAATTAAAAAGCCTCTTGAAAGTGAAAGAGGAGAGTGAAAAAGTTGGCTTACAGCTCAACATTCAGAAAACGAAGATCATGGCATCTGGTCCCATCACTTCATGGGAAATAGATGGGGAAACATGGGGAAACAGTGGAAACAGTGTCAGACTTTATTTTTTGGGGCTCTAAAAATCACTGCAGACGGTGATTGCAGCCATGAAATTAAAAGATGGTTACTCCTTGGAAAGTTATGACCAATCTAGATAGCATATTGAAAAGCAGAGACATTACTTTGCCAACAAAGGTCCGTCTAGTCAAGGCTATGGTTTTTCCAGTGGTCATGTATGGATGTGAGAGTTGGACTGTGCAGAAAGCTGAGTGCCGAAGAATTGATGCTTTTGAACTGTGGTGTTGGAGAAGACTCCTGAGAGTCCCTTGGACTATCCAACCAGTCTATCCTAAAGGAGATCAGTCCTGGGTGTTCTTTGGAAGGACTGATGCTAAAGCTGAAACTCCAGTACTTTGGCCACCTCATGCGAAGAGCTGACTCATTGGAAAAGACTCTGATGCTGGGAGGGATTGAGGGCAGGAGGAGAAGGGGACGACAGAGGATGAGATGGCTGGATGGCATCACCGACTTGATGCACATGAGTTTGAGTGAACTCCGGGAGTTGGTGATGGACAGGGAGGCCTGGCGTGCTTTGATTCATGGGGTCGCAAAGAGTCAGACATGACTGAGCGACTGAAATGAACTGAACTGAACTGATGTATAACTGAATCACCTTGCTGTGCACCTGAAACATTTTAAGTCAACTATACTTCAATAAAATATATGTATTAAGAAAAAAAAAATTACTGAAACAGGGATATAAAGACATATATCATATATATATATATATTCCTGATACTGGAATTCAGTATCAGGAATACCAAACAAGGGGCATTGCATGCAATTTTTTGTCCCTCCACTGTTCTCTTAAACCAGTCAGCAATGTGGAACACAAATTTTATTGTTTATCAAAAGGCTTTGAATTGAGGCCTTATTTCCTATTTACAATTCACTCCTTTGTGACAGTAAATGCTACCAGATACCAACAATATGATTAACAAAGCTATCAAACATGTTTTTGAATTTGAGAATTCTTAACATGCAGAAATACCAGAAAATAATTTAGCTTTATAACTGAAAGGGATCTTCGAGATTATTTGTTTCACTGATAGGAAAATTAAAAGTTCTTCTTAAGTACCAGTGACTGGCTGGGGCCAAGAAGATTAATCAGGTCTCAACCCCCAGTCTTGTGGGTTGGAATGTTTCTGTTTGTTTTTAAACCATAAAAATTCATTTTATTTAAATGATAAATTAGGAACAACCCTTTATTTCATGGATGGGTTTAAAACAAAATCCTTGAAGAAAATTCCTCTAGAAAATGACTTAAATTATAAGCAACATTTCTGATAACAGCTGGAGGATGTAGCAAGTTTATGTTACAATTAACTTTACCTCTGCCCTATACACTGAGTCTTTTCAAAAAAGCTCTTAAAATGTGATGGCTATCAGGTATTTTTATATGGTGCTATATTTTTTAAAAACTCTTAATGACAAACGAAATGCAACCAGGATGTTACCCAGGCCTGTAAGCTTCAGAGCTGTCTTTAATGGTTGGCAGTGTGACTTTAATAGGATGGCCGGAAGCGGACATGGACTTCTGGTGGCGGGGTCGTGCTGAGGGCACAGCGGAGGCCACGGCGGAGCCTGCAGAGGACATGCTGCTCGCGGACATCTCTGTAAGGCTTTCAACGTAAGCCGGTTGAGAAGACCATGGAGATATAAAAAGAAAAGCTGTAGTTTACTAAAATTTAAGAATTAGATTTTTAAAAGTCTAATATCTTTCATGACAAACACTTAAATCAACAACAATGGTATTATTACTGACTAACAACAATATTTTTAAAAGTGTACAGGGTGAATTTATCACCACCTTCCATGGAAAAGATTTCACACACTCTTGTTCTCTATATGTGAATCTGATACCTATAACATTATTTTTATGGGTAAAATAATTATGACCAGAGACACCTCACACTTTCCAAAAAAAAAAAAAAGCACAGTTTGGAGTGATGTGTTGATGTGGCTCACTGCGCCCACTATTCAATAAGAATTCATAACTGTAGCAAAAATCCCCTCTCTTGAAACATCATCAAAATGCTTTTAGCTCAGTTTTAGGTTAAACTGCTACAGATTAAAGGAGCTGCAGATTAAGATTTAGTAAAGGGAAAAGAGTAAAATAGAAATCAATTCCTGACAACCTCTCTAGCCTAAAGGCTCTTATGTCCAAGGAAGATTCATTTACCTTTGTATGCCTCATAGTAACGATTACTTTAAGTGCCTATTAACTGAGAGGAAACAAGTGTAAGAATGGTCTGTCAAGTCTACTAAAATGACTAGGGATGGAACTAAACAGAATTTATTACAATAAACTCTGTCATTTTGTGATCTACTGATGAGCAGTCCTTACAACTCACGATGAAAAGAAGTCAAATTTTTTAAATAATAAAACATGATTTATCATTATTTGGAATAAAACACTCTGAGATCTGAGAACAGTGGGGTCTCAATGATCAGTTGAGATGGCCACATTTCTTTAGAGGAAAGGAAACATAGTCTTCTGTATTCATGTATAATGATTCATATATAATTCGTATATAATTCCTGTATTTGTACAGGGTGAGTGGGAAGGGAGAAGGTAAGAAGGAAGCAGCAGAGGTATAATAGAGTAAGAGTCAGGACTTCCCTGGTGATCCAGTGGCTAAAATTCCAAGCTCCCAATGCTGGGATCTCAGGTTCGATCCTTGGTCAGGGAACTAAGATCCCACATGCCACAACTAGGACCCGGTATAGTCAAATAAGTAAATAAAAATAAATACTTTTTATAAAAGAACAAGATTCAAGTAATGAAGATAAGATTGGGACACTGTGATAGGTTTTGCTATAGGGAACTATTTACTATTGGATTTTATTTAGAAAATCGTAGATTAAGAGAGTTACCTCCTATTTTCCCTAAATATTCTTTCATTGCTCCATTCTGCTAAACATGAGGAGGTGCCTTAGGAAGCATGGCTGGCTGCCATCTAACTAGCGATTCTGTTTCCTTTCCTCTTCACATGTTCAGCTACAGGAGTTGTACCAAGAGCACTACTAACGCAAAGCGATGACAACGGCAGTCCTACCTGCATGGTGACAGTTACCTGCTGTCTTTCCCGTTTTGCAACGCTGTGTATCGATCTGTGGTTCTTTCACAGACATACGTATTCCTTCTTGCCATGCTACCTCCAGGATACACATTGTTCTTTAAGGAGGGGAAAAAAAAAGACACACATTAAAAAATTTTAGCTGCAGCTGTGGAAAGTCAAAGAAATGAATTCAAACGGCAAGTAACTCCAGAAAAATCCATGGTGGAATTTTAACTTATCAGAATCTTATATTAATAAGCTCTACCTCCCACCTCTCTCTTGAAGGAGTAAAAGGCAGAGCATGGCAAGTGCCTCACCATATTTTAGCTGACTGTCCTGCAGAAGCAGTTGTTTGGAAGCAACAAAAGAGCTGGGCTTTATTCATGCCTCTGTATGCTGGTGATGGGGGTGGTGCACAGGTAGCTTGAGGGGACATGCACCAGCAACAGCCCTGCACTAAGTGTCACTTAGCTCCACACTAAGTTATCATCCCAAACAGGAACCCTGGGGCCCTGACAGTGGAAGGCCACTCGGAAGCCTGTGGGTGTCCATTCTGCACCTGCTTGGGAAACCCTCATAGCCACTGGCCATGTGAAGAGACCAAAACGTGTGCTGTGCCACCCAGGGGAATATTTCCTCTTTCCAACTACATAGATATACAGTGTTTTCTTTTAACTAATAAATCCCTAATTTTTGAACATGTAATTATTCCTTACTTTGCTTTTAGAGACTACTGAGGAGGTTTAACTGAAGATTAAAATTTAAGAGGAAATTAACTGGAAATTAAAAATTTAGAGGAAAAATCCTGGAAATAATAGAAAGGAGGAAAAAAATCCTGGGAAACTATAAAACTATAAAGAGATTACTAGAAGTCTGTAAAATTATCCCATGGGAACCAAATGTAGCAACTTAAGAATCCATCTTTGATCATTTCACTGTCTTGGCTGAATTGTCACACGAGTAACCTAATTTTAAACAAAAATCTAATGTTGAATAAACTCATTGTTGGATATGCTACCATACCTCCCCTTTAGAGACCTCCTAAATGTTTCTGGCTGTCTTCAGTTAACACTGCTTTCCTTCTCAAAGTGTGACAGGTGAAGCACTTCTTCAAAACTCAGCCTTCTGAGTCTGTGCTGCCACAGGCTCCTTCCCTGGGCTTGTCCCTTTCATGCCATTGATGCTAATACTAAGTGGCCACGAGAAAAATTTCTCAATCAGAATCTTTTGGCTTATGTTAAAAAAAAATAAGTGTGGCATAGTAAATCTGAATTTAAGCCAATGCCTTCTTTAAATGAAAAAAATTGTGCTCTGGACACCCACTATGCACGTGACCACTAGTGATTCTGAGGAAGCAAGTGTGCTGGTATATAACAGGACATAAATGTGGGGAAACAACAGTGAACAATGCAAGGCAGCATTTAACTAAGAGCTACATAATGTGGTCCGGTGATCAGAAAGGCTGATAAGGTAATTTTAGAGTATTCAGTTACAGGAGGCTCCAGGCGGAAGGCAGGACTCGAGATGATCTACAGAAATGCGATTTTCATAATGTGAGGAGGAACTTTAAGCAAGAGCACCACATAGAGACGGGTGGAAATCGCTGAGTATATTTATGGAAAATGAGACCAAGCTGAGTTGAAATGACAGGTACACAGCAGAACAGCATGCAATAAAAGGTGAAATTATTTCTTTCTGTTATATGATGTGATGACACTCTGGCAACCGTCTTCTAGTTGATATGTAAGTAAGAGGAAGTGATTTATCTGAAAAACTGCTTATAAAAATATATTAAACCCTATTGTAGTTACATCATTTCCAAACAGATCAGCTGGAATGTAAGTGGCTATATCCATTAATTCTTAAAGTGGTTATATATAGCTATTTCATAGACCAAAGGTAATGATCACACCACATATTTTTAAAACATATGGTTTCCATTACATGTATAAAACAATAGGTACTGGGGAGTTTAACCCATTTACAATTACGATTATGTTAGGCTTTCTGGTACCTTATTTCATGTTTCTATTTAAATCGCTTTTTTCTTTTTTCTCTCCTTCCCTACTTTCCATAAGCTAAATCACTTTTTTTTTCTTCTATTGGCTTAAAAGTTATACATTTTTTGTTCTTATATTTTTTGTCCTTATGTTTCTGAACTCATTTTTGCTTACTGCTACAGGTGTCCCTTGTTATTCAATGGGGATTAGCTCCAGGACCCTTGCAGATTCCATGATCTGTGGAAGCTCAAGTCTTTCATATAAAATGACTGAGTATAGTCAGCCCTCTGTGTATCCACAGGTCCCCTGTCCACAGATTCAACCAGTCACAGATGGAAATCAAGGGCTGACTGTACTGATTTCCTAAACCTCCCTCCCATCTTCCCTTTTAAGGCATATGCTTTTTCCTTTAATTTCTATCCCTATCTTCACTTCCTGGTATTGTCCAAAATTTTGATTCTGAATTTTCATTATTGTTTTCTTCTTTTTTGTGTATGTTATCACGATACATACTGTAATAAGTTAGCCGATTGCTTTCAACTTCCATATATTTTACAGAGTATTGTAGATACCTTTCTCTTCCTATAAGAATACTTGCTCAGACAGCAATGTTTTCAAGTGGGTCATTGTATCACAAGAGTTGAAATACTTTAGTCATGAGAATATTCTTCTTTACATATGGGGTTGCAAAGAGTCAGACACGACTGAGCAACTGAACTGAAATGACTGACATTTATATGACAGTTTGGTTGGGTATAAAATTCTGGGTTCAATGTGCTTTTGATACTTTAGAAAAAAAAATATTTTTTATCCATTTATCTCCTGCATCCATGTTGAGAAATCTGATGTCAGTGTGCATCTTGTTCCTTTTTAGGTCACCTCCTGTCTCATTCTGAAACCTTTAAAGTTTTTCCTCTTTGTTTTTGGTATCCATATATCCCACTTTAATGAGCCCAGGAATAAGTTTTCCTTCTGTCTTCTGTATGCCTTTTGAGTCCTTTTAATATGAAGTTTTCCATCACTTTTTTTAGTTATTATTTCTTCAAATATTTCTTCCCCTTCATTTTGCCCCTTTTCCTTTCTAAACTCACACCTCCTAAATGATACTAATTCTACTTCTATCCTTTGTACATCTTGGCTTTCCTTTATATTTTCTCTTCATTCTTTGCTGCTAAGGTAAGATCTTAAGGTAGATGTCTCAATCTATCTTCCAGCTCTCATTATCTAATTTCTATAGTTTTCTGTTTTAAGTAGATAATGTGAATTAACTCTGTAAATTAATTATTGCTATAGTCTGCCTTCACTGAACAGCTTATTTGTAAACGTAAAATTAAATGCACCAATGAAATATACTATCAAGTAAATATTACAAACATGAAAACTGAGGCAGGAAAGTTTAATGTACTTTCCTTGTGATAAGGTAAATGTTATTTAAAGAATTCATATTTTTTCGTTCTTAAACTACATTTATTAGAAGCTTGGCCCCCTTTGCATGTTCTTTAAATGTATGATTCACTTTAAATTTTGAAACTTGAAAAAAAATTTTAACCTTTAAATAAAAAATTTCAACAATAAATAACTACAGCATATTGCAATATGCCAGAATAATTACTCACACTTGGAATAGTTGAAGACTTTTTTCTTTCTGGCCCTACAAGAGGGCTTGCAGTCATTTCACTTTTTGATCCAACTGTTGTGCTGCCAAGTTTACGAGCCACATCTTTGTCCCAATCCTCTTTCTGTTCACTTTCCACGCTGTTAGCCTGAGGCCTTTTGGTGTATGATACAGCAGGAGGAATGGATGGACCAGCTGTAATTTTTAAAAAAGCAAAATTAACTGAAAAACAACTGACATATTTTCTTCTCACAAACAGAAACTTTTGTATTAAAAATAATCTTTGTTTGCATACTTTACACTTTGAGCTAAGATTAAACTTGATTACAAAAATTAGGTCAGCCCCTGAAAACAGGATTATATTAATCATTCAGTAATATAAATCTGTGATAACTGGGGATGACACAAGGACATAAACAAGTGAACTGTATAATGCTTAACAAAAAACGCAAGTTTGGGCAGACTTGGTTTGTCTTTGCACTTATTTGACTCTCCCCCACCATGATCACTAAAGCGTCGTTGCTTCTGGTTTGCCGAGATGCTCCGCTGGACCTTCAGGTGAGCAGGGGACTGCAGGGTGCTGTTGTTTAAGTCACTGCTGGGCCGGGACCTCTGACACAAGTTTCCACTGGATAACGATTCACCCCCTTCAAACTATATGAAGAAGAAAGACGACCAGCATTTTAAAACAAAACAAGTTCATAGAAACAAAATACACTCTTGATTTTCCAATTTATTCCAAGTCATACAAGGAGCAATCAGAAATAAGAAAATAAAGTTTGGATACAGAACTGAAACTTGGCAAACAGGAAGGGAGAGGACCAGCTAGAACATCCTTCCACAAGAACATGTCATCTTCTGTTATCTTGATCAATGGCTTTGGGTCCTTCTGGGTCCAAATAACAGCTACCAATTCTTGAATGGTTATTATATACTAGCTGCCATGCTGGAGGACTTCCCTGGTGGACTTCCCTGTAGGCTGTAGGGTCTGCCTACAATACGGGAGACTGGGCTCGATCCCTGGGTCGGGAAGATCCCCTGGAGAAGGAAATGGCAACCCACTCCAGTACTCTTGCCTGGAGGAGCCTGGTAGGCTACAGTCCATGCTGTCGCAAAGAGTCGGACACGACTGAGTGACTTCACTCAGCTGCCATGCTAAAGTTTCTGTATGTGTTACTTTCTTTAATCATTACAGCAAGCCTATGATCTATTAACCTGCACTTTTTAGATGTAAAAATTGAGGTTAAGAGATTCAAGAGACATCTTTGGGATTCAAACTCAGGTATAGTTGGGATTCAAACTTAGGGTGAAATCTAAAATTTTTACTTCATACACACATATATTTTTTGTTTTGTTTGGCTTTCTCCACCACATTCACAGAACAAAAAATGTGGTTTATTGGCTGTGACTCAGAAATTTCTTAGAACTAAGCATGGTAAACTGGGGATTGATACACTATCCTTCTCTCTATAACACCAAAGTATTTTGTTGCCAGTAACTTCTGACTGAATCACTGGCTTTCCAATGGGAAATCTAATATGCAAAGCTGCTAATGATAAAGAGCAGAGTAATACTGATAATGAAAATTTTAAAAGACGACAGCTAACACAAAGGACATAGTAATGTGCCAGAAAGTGTTCTGAGGACTTGAGAAGTATTAATTCATCTAAACTCTTTCAGTGATGCTAAGACACAGGTACCATTCAGTTCAGTCGCTCAGTCGTGTCTGACTCTGTGTGACCCCATGAACTGCAGCACGCCAGGCCTCCCTGTCCATCACCAACTCCCGGAGTCCACCCAAACCCATGTCCTTTGAAACGGTGATGCCATCCAACCATCTCATCCTCTGTCGTCCCCTTCTCCTCCTGCCTTCAATCTTTCCCAGCATCAGGGTCTTTTCAAATGAGTCAGCTCTTTGCATTAGGTGGCCAAAGTACTGGAGTTTCAACTTCAGCATCAGTCCTACCAATGAACACCCAGGACTGATCTCCTTTAGGATGCCATTACATCCTCATTTTATAGACCAGGAAACTGAAGCACAGAGAAATTAAGTAAATTGCCTAAGTCACACAGCTTGATAGTGGCTGTGCTAGGGTAGGAGATGGGTAGGAGTTCAAACCCAATGACCCTGGTTCCAAAGCTAAGGCTCTTGCTACTTATAGTAGGTTTACTAATTTATATCAATGCAATTCAAACTTCATTTTAATTCATGCACGGGCTAGGTTGTATGCTTATAAAACTTACATTAATAGGAAAATTAAAGATCTCAGGAGTAAAATCTAAAATCCAAGTAAAAACAGGTTGAAGTCTTTAGAAATAATTATTTATATTTCCCACTTCTTAAAATTCTCTTGGCTTGGCTTCTCTGACACCACTGCCTCAGCTCTTAGCATTTCTACTGAAGATCCCTTTCCTCTGCTGTAACAGTACCTACCTGAGAGGATTAGATGAATTTAAAAAGTCAAGTCCTTAAAACAGTTCCTGGCACATTACTAAGTGGTCCTCTGATGACAACTCACAAATCTATTAATGCTATTCAACTCATTCCCTTCAGATCCAGATCTTTATATCCAAATGACTACTGAACAGCTCCAACCAACAGGAAGTTCAAATTCAACCACCCCGAACTGAACAAGCCTCCCATCTTCCCCCTGAGATTCACTCTTTTCCTATCTTGACAAATACGTCTAACAAAACCAGTCACCTACACTACAAGTCTCAGGGTCCCTTCTCTCTCATTTCCAACAGGTTATCAAACACTGTAAATTCTGCCTTGGCTTGCTGTGGGTGTCTGTCCTCTTACATCCCAGAGTTTCCTGTGCAACCTCTCCTCAGAGCATATCCCACACCGTACCACACTATGGACTGATTCCCTCCCCTCCACACTGAGAGCAACCAGAGATCACAGACCTTCTAATCTTTCTATTCCAGTATGTGGCATAATTTCTGGAACGGAGCAGGTACAATAAATATCAGCTGAATGTACTGATTCACTAATAGTTACTATCTACTTATAAATAATTTAATCCTATTCTACAAAATGCCTCCCACCAACTGTCAAAGCTCTGGGCTATTCTTGATTCTCAATTTATACCTTTATATTTGCTGACCCAAAGGATCATTTGCTTTTATGGTTCAATAACCACTGGCATAGTGACTTCTTTACTCTCTCTCTCCCTAAGATAGATCTCGACTGGTCCTGAGACTTCCCGATTGATGTATAAAAACACTTGACCCACTACAAGGCAAAACATATCACAAGATGACTTTTTCCTGGGTTCCCACCTATATTTCATTTTAAATGCTGTATGTCCCTTTGTTTCAGTTACTGTGTATTCTGTGCACCTGGAATAACCATGTTGCCTTTGGAAGGGCTCTTGCATTTGGGGGATGCTGTTCTCAAGGACCTGACTGAACGGGGCCTCTCAGAGCTAAGCAAGATACTATGCCTACTCTTTCGAAACAATCTCTTCGTGTTTAGAAATAAGATTAGTTCATAACTTAGCACTGTGAATTTTGAATTCTAATAGATAAGATTGTTAGTGTTTTTATATTTTTTTCATACCACCTAGAATATATTTGCTGATATTATATCTATGCTTAAGCTGTAACTTAGCTTAAAAAATAATTCACATTAATGTGAAAAGGTGAAAAACTTACTTCAGGTGGTTTTCTACCTAAAAGAATATAAGTAGCCATGACTTCATCATATTTCTGATTTATTAAGGCATCATTTATCTCATCTCGTACAAAACCCATGGTGATCATGATATCTAGAAATAAAAAACAAAATGCAAAATTTCGAAAAACAAGTTTTAGTAAACAAACCAACAAAAATGGGCAAGTTTGTCCACATTAGATATGAAAACTAAGTTCTAACATTTTAAAGTGTAACTATAATATAAAAACTTCTGGACTACTAATATACAGACTCTGTGTAGTTAGATACTGCACATCCCCAATTTTTCAGGCAGAAACACTCTCATGAGCCAATATACTCCCGAGCCTACTCCATTTCTCTCTGCCTAGCACATTACTGAGCTGAGTTCCTTTGTCCAGATAGACATACTATCTGTCTGTGACATACACAGAATATCTTCTCTCTCTTGCAACACATACTCAGCCACTCATGGAGCAGTTTCTCTCATTGCTTGACAAATTTGTTTTCTGAACTGTAGGCAGGTTGATTCTTTGGAAGGCTTGAATTCCACAGTTCTGATCAGATTTCTAACTCCCTCAAATGCTCCTCCTTTGCCATTTTGCCCTCAAGCAAGACAGGAGCATGGCTGAGGTGACTCAGTTATGAGTTTCTGATGGCTTTGAGAAGGAAGAGGGAGGAGGTTCGAAGCGGACACTGACTGGGTGTGGAGGATGGACCCTGCTGAGTTAGTGGAAACCAAGAGGGGACCAAAGTGCTCCTCCTGCTAACTCAGTGCCTCTGTATTTTTGGTTAAAATACGTGCTATATTTTGCTGACATTTATCAGTCTGAACAGTGCTGATTCTTAAATCAGTCATTCCTCTTGTTAGGAACTGTTGAAAGAAAAGAATGAGGCTTATTTACATTGTTTCCATTTTTATATCACTGTTGCCAACAAATGTTTTAGATTATAATGTATGAGAACAAACTAAGGAACTTGAATTTTTCAATGTTTAGCATATATCTGCAGAAAGAAAAGATGACAACGTAAGCTTTTTTCAAATAAAAACTCCTTCCCATTTACATTTGAAACGCAATTTTGGTAGACTAAAGGACTCTGACTTTTAGCCTAGGGAGGACAGCACCTCTCACAATACTTAAATGCTTACCTATTCTTTTTGTGTCATTGAAATCTGGTTCAGGCTCAGCATATGGCTTTAGTTCTTCTTCTTCATGACCAACATTCATCCACCGATCTTTCATTATTTGCTAGGAAATAAACTCTACATTATGTTTGGCCAATCAGGACATTCAACCACTTATATTAGCTCATATTTTAGTAAATGTGAAATTTGCTAGTTTGATCAACAAGAATCATGTGACATTTTCAAACTAAAGTTACTGTTTCTAGTTTAATTAGCAGGCCAACAGAAGGTATAGGCCTGAGACATACTTGTATTAATGTATCTTATGACAACTATACCCATCATCCTGCACACTCACCAAATGAACTGACTCAAAATACACTGCCTGCTGCCTATGTTCCTCTAAAAGGAGTATTTTCACATTTGAAAATTTTAACATAAAAACCTACGGATTTTAACTTCTGCTTTGTATTTTTATAGTTAAGAATAATGAAGAGATTTTTCTCCTGGTCTTCTACCAAATATCTACCGTGCTGATTTTAAAATCATCTGCTATATTTTAAAATCCTCACTAAAACATTAGGAAAGAAGAGATCATAGGAGATGGAAATCAGGGTTAGTCAATGATGATAGCTTAGAGAATATGGGAAGAAAGGACAGTTAAGATTTAAACCTAGAACTAGGAATTATTAAGAATCAGTGTGAAAACAGGCACTGGTGTGCATTACCAGAGTCAAATTTAAGCCAACACTCAAACAACAGTCACCCCTGGGCTGTTAAAAAGCAACCTGGGAGAGGCAGTCTATGGAACGAGGAAACTATTGGCAAACTATATATCACATAAGGGGTTAATACTCAGAATATATAAACAACTTCTACAACTCAATAACAACAAAAAATTGCACAAAATAAAAAATGGGCAAAGGACCTGTATAGGTATATCTCCAAAGAATATATATAAGTAGCCAATAAGCATGTGATAAGAGGCTCAACATTACTGATCATCAGGGGAATCAAAATCACAGTGAGATATCACCTCATATCTGTTAGGATGACAACTGTCAAAAAAAAAAAAAGAAAAAAAAAGAAAATAACAAGTGTTGGTGAGAATATGAAGAAACTGAAACTGTTGTGCACTGTTGGTGTGACTGTAAAATGGTATTGTTACTATGGTAAATAGTATGGAGGCTCCTTAATATACTAAAAACGGAACAACTATCTGACCCAGCAATCCCACTTCTAGGTATATATCCAAAGTAACTGAAAACAGGATCTTGAAGAGCTATTTCATACCCATGTTCATTGCAACATTATTCACAACAGCCAAGATGTAGAAAGAGTCTAAATGTCTGATGGATGGATAAAGAAAATGAGATATGCACATACAGTGAAGTGTTACCCTTAGAAAAAAAGGACCTCTGAGGACACTGTTAAGAAAAATTAGCCAATCACAGGAAAACAAACACTGGATGATTCTACTTATATAAAGGATCCTTTAAGTAGATCCTTTATATAAGTAGAATCATGTTTTATTTAAAGGATTTTAATCCTTTATTTAAAGGATCTACTTATATAAAGGATGGTTTTAAATAAAACTCATAGAAACAGGAAGTAGAATGCTGTCTGCCTGCGTTAGGAGGAAGGAGCAATAGGGAGCTATTGTTCAATGGCCAATACACTGCACTAGACCAGGTGAACAAACTAATCCATTTCAGATTTCATTTCAGATACCTCAACACAAGAAACAAGAGGACAAACAAGACTCCGAAACTGAAGAAAGTTTACTTTAGCCATCACTGCCAGTGAACGGAGACGACTACTTGCTGAGAAACTCTAGCAAAATAATGGACACAGAATTATGAAGAATTAAACAAATTAAAAAAAAAAAAACCCCTACACAGAGGTCCACACATTAAAAGACTATGGACTTTAGATTGGCCAGATGAAAATAATATTTCTTAAATCGTTTTAGCCTTTGTAAAGTATACCCCATATGCATCCGAATTTGTACTCAGAAATTTTCATTTCAAAAATGGTTTTTATTATTGTTTTTTTGCTTTACTACCACTTGTACTAGGCAGACACAAGCAAGATTTTTAAAATTATCTTAGCTGAAAAAAATGTTAAAAGTAGAAAAATACTTCTTGAGGACTAAAAATGACAGAGAAAAAGCAGTAAGGAAGCGCTTTGCTTTAGGCTCAAACTGTTATTATTTTAAACATTTTGGTTAAGGGCTGGAAAAATTAAAGAAAATATACAAAGATGAGACAGCAGAAGAGTTTTTCATCTTCTTTCTAAAAAAAAAATTCAGACATACCAATATTCTAATAAATAGGGGAAAAAAAGTATACAGCATGAAACACAAATTCTTTTAAAATCATGTGTGATCCTGTCTCTCCCATTATGATCCCAATTAGGAAGAGCTGAAAGCATTCATATACACAGCCTAAGAAAGCTATATAACTATTTAGATCTAGAAACAATCAAAGGTCAAGCAAGGATAATATGAAATCAATTTCATTAATCTTGTTCTCATGGAGGATTAAGGCACATAACTTATAAGGCCCTAAGAAATACATAGTCACATCTAAGAAGCAACAGGAAGGTGTGTAAGTTAAATAAGAAGTTTAATAAGACAATAAGCAGATTATTTGAATCAAGATTCTTTAAATCAAATTTTAATATTAGCAAATTATATAGTCAGGAAAGACTAG
This sequence comes from Bos grunniens, assembly GCF_055505025.1. Lineage (NCBI taxonomy): Eukaryota > Metazoa > Chordata > Mammalia > Artiodactyla > Bovidae > Bos > Bos grunniens. The sequence goes on from NC_141180.1 coordinate 56,981,950, forward strand.
CGTTTACTCAGTAATTCACGATACTCAAATAACACTGAAAAATAATACATCAAGTTCCATTTAAAAAAAAAATGGGAATTGGGAAATATTTCATATCAAAATGTACAAAGTTGATATAAGTCTATAAAGCTGATTAACCAGACTCCCTCAGTCAAGCAGTTAAAGGGATACAGAGAGCTTAGACATGAAGAAGCACCCTTAACCTATTCATTAAAAACACTGAGTATCATCTCTAATGAAAGAAACACAAATTAAGGTGATTATGACTGTATTACTACCATAAAGACACCAATTACTAGAAATTATTCTATCCAATACAGAAACAAGCTGTGGGGAACAGATACCCTCAAGTGCTTTAGGTCACATGCAATCTTTTGGCAATGCTACACAGGACCTAGCAAACTGCTTATTACCTTCTGACTCAGAAACTATGGGCATAGAGTATTTATCTAAGCATATATCCCGAAGGAAAAAAGTTTATCACATTAATTTTAGCAAAAACAATGAAAACAGTTCAAATATGCAACAAACAAGAAAACAGTTTAACTTTGATACATAAAGGGAAGGAGATCATTCTCATGATAAAGCAAAGAGTACAAACTATAAACGTTTAAGTTAAAAAAAAAAAAGAAGGCAATATGACATGAAAACATTACTGTATAAAAATTTGTTTACATACTGCAGACTGGTGTTTTGAAAATGGCTGTTTTTAAAAGTTCATAGATCTATTTTAATTGCAAAGTTGACAATAAAGTTCATCTGAAAATAAAAGTGAAGACTAATACAATTTTTAACATCATTGTTATTTCTAAGGGAGTTTCTTAGGATTTGGGAAAAGAAATCTTTTATTTAAATTGGTATCAGGTTTCTCTGGAAAGTCAGTTCTGGGAATTGTGAAACAGAACAGCCTTTGTATAGTGATATCTGCAATATTATGGTAGCATTTCCAATGTAGACTCATGGTTCCATAGCTGGAAAATGCAGTTTTGATAAGCTGAAACAGGAGGTTTCAGACTATACTCAAATACATCAAGTTGAACTTCTGATGAGCAAATGTTTTCATAATAATAATTTGGATTTTTAATTCTACTCAGAGAATTCTAATACTGTAATCCTTCACATTTTAATGTTAAGGATAAAAGAGTTAAATATTTGGCCATTACTGTAAATGAATCATCGTTAAGACACCAAGTACATCTTATCAACTGTACACAGAGATTTTAACATCTATTCCCCTTAAATAATTTTTGTTGGTCTTTTTGCTCTGCTGATTAGCTGAGCTGATGCCTCAACTCTGGAGATTTTTTTTATTAAGTGACATGCATATAAATTTGACTCCAGTGATAAAAATGGGTCACAAAGCAGGATTAAGAGAAGTTTTTTGTCCCTATAAAATTTTAGAACTGATGAGTGTCCACAATTTTAACTATTTCACTTAATTTTCTATTATAATGGTTGAAAGTAAGTTTAGAAGAGCAGTAATATGAAAGTGGGCTTTTTTACTGCATAGATTTATCTATTAAAACATTATTAACATGTTGCTTGACCCCCAAAGGAAAAAAAAAAAAAACAGAAAAAAATTATAGGAAGGAACTAATCACATTTAAACAAATAATTCAGTAAAAAACATCTGATGACTGATTCACTGATATAAAGCATTTAACTTCCCAGTGGAAGCCACCATCCCTTAACTTCCATCCAAACATACTGTATCTTTCAGTGAAAAGTACTGTGGTAATAAAGTTACAAAGCCCAAACTAACCTGAGAGCTCTGTACACACGGATGGCTCACTATAAGGCTGTCTCCTAACCAGCATGGAGTCCGTGTCAGAAAGCCCCATTGCTACACTAAAAAAGTACAGTTTAAATGAGGTTAATTCTCTGAATTTTCTACCCTATCTATTAAGGCAAATAAATGAAGACAAAAAAGTACTAGAGAACAATACATGCTGAATCTCTGAAATTACTTTAGTACAGGTGAAAATATTCTTGAAAACAGATGGGCAAAATACTTAATAAGTTGTTCAGATTACAGCACCAGAAGGAGAAAATATTAGATCTTTTTGGTTACATGAGCCTCTGACATCAGTGGGTGCAACATACTTAATACTTTTATAATAGCACCTACTATTATAAATATCTCACATATATGGAATGTATTAGGCAACAAAACAGTGTGGTAAGAAATGAAATACCTGTTTCCAACATGCTCTAGTTATTAAATATATCAAATTTTTCGTACTGATGTTGAGAGGGTTATACTGAATATTTTACTATCAGATACAGTCATGGAGTATTCACTGGATTCAAATTTCACTATCTTCTTTCATCCTTGAAATATTTGTACTTCCTAAATACAAGGTTAGGTTTTCCTTCTTCTTCAACTACGTCAATCTTATCCCTATTTTGATGTTGTTCGAATACTTCATTGCAGGATGAAGAAGAAATGAGAATCTCTAGAGAAACCCACTGCACAACTTTTGAGTAGTGAAAGCATCATGTGACTTTCTCTAGCTTGAACAAAAGACAAATGAGATGATCCGGCAATTTTACTAAAAACACACGGGTCACTTCCTCGAATATTTTAATTGTCAAACTTTAAATATAGGGTGGAAAAAATTACTTACTTCTAAGCTGCCTCTCTTAATTGGATTCAGCACTAATAATTTCTTCAAAAGGTTTTCACAGTCTGTGGACATATAGAAGGGAATACGGTACTTCCCTCGTAAGACCCGCTCCCGCAGTTCCTTAGAAAGAAAAAGAAAGCCTTTACTGCTGGCTGATGAAATCAAGGTGATTGGGGATAGAACATTAATATCGAATTTAGCCAATACCTTTAAATTCTGGCCGTCAAAAGGCAAGGAGCCACTGACTAACGTGTAGAGAATGACGCCGAGGCTCCACACGTCCACTTCAGGCCCATCATACTTCTTCCCTTGGAAAAGCTCAGGAGCGGCATAAGGTGGGCTTCCACAAAATGTGTCCAACTTGTTCCCGACTGTAAATTCATTACTAAAACCAAAGTCAGCAATTTTAATATTCATATCAGCATCAAGGAGAAGGTTTTCAGCCTAAGAAGAAAATAATAAAAAGGACAATGTAAAGAGCCTACATAAAATAAAATGTTCATTATAATTGTTCAGATCTTAAACATGTATTCTTGTCTCTCTTTTTAAGATTATGTGAATTTTTTATTATTTAAAAACTTTTCCAAGCTTCAATGAGGTATGATTGACAAATAAAAATTGAATATATTTAGGCTTTACAGCATTACTTTTTAAAAGGGTATACAAAGCAATAATTTAATAAACCTAAACATTGTGAAATGATTACCATAATCTAGTTAATTAACACATCTATTTTCTCACAGTTACTTTTTAAAAATTTGTTATTAATTCTTATTGGAGTTTAGTTGCTTTACAGTTCTGTGTTAGCTTCTGCTGTACAGCAAAGTGAATCATTTATACGCATACATATATCTGCTCTTTTCTGGATTTCTGTCCCATTTAGGTCAGCACAGCACACTGAGTAGGGTTCTCTGTGCTATATAGTAGGTTCTCTTTAGTTATCTATTTTACACATAATAGTGTATATATGTCGGTCTCAATCGCCTAATTTCTTGTCTTACATTTTTAATATAACATCAAACTGAGAAGCCCAGTAGAGTACTTCAATATCTAACTGTTCAGAATTACATCTATATAGGACTGAATTTTAACACTATCATTTCATGGCAATCAGATGGTGTATAAACATGGAACAGTGACAGACTTTATTTTCCTGGACTGCAAACACTGCAGATGGTGACTGCAGCCATGAAAGTAAAACGCACCTGGAAGAAAAGCTATGACAAACCTAGAGAGTGTATTAAAAAGCAGAGACGTCACTTTGCCAATAAAGGTCCATATAATCAAAGCTATGGTTTTTCCAGTAATCTTGGACGTGAGATTTGGACCACAGAGAAGGCTGAGTGCTGAAGAACTGATGCTTTCAAACTGTGGTGCTGGAGAAGACTCTTGAGAGTCCCTTGGACTGCAAGGAGATCCAACCAGTCAATCCTAAAGGAAATCAACCCTGAATATTCACTGGAAGGACTGATGCTAAAGCTGAAATTCCAATACTTTGGCCACCTGACCCAAAGAACTGACTCACTGGAAAAGACCCTGATGCTTGAAAGACTGAAGACAGGAGGAGAAGGGGACGACAGAGGATGAGATGGTTGAATAGCATCGCTGACTCTGATGGTCATGAGTTTGAGTAAGCTCCAGGAGTTGGTGATGGACAAGAAGCCTGGCATGCTGCAGTTCATGGGGTTGCAAAGAGTCAGACAGGACTGAACGACTGAACAACAACGACAAAGACTGAATTTTAGCACTCTATAGGAAGGTTTTATTTATATGCATATATGTAACTGTTTGGGCTTCACAGGTATTGCTAGTTGTAAAGAATCCACTTGCCAATGTAGGAGATGTAAGAGACGCAGGTTCAATCCCTGGGTCGGGAAGATCCCCTGGAGGAGGGCATCTGGTCCCGTCACTTCATGGCAAATAGATGGGGAAACAGTGGCTGACTTTATTTTTCTGGGCTCCAAAATCACTGCAGATGGTGACTGCAGCCATGAAATTAAAAGACGCTTACTCCTTGGAAGGAAAGTTATGACCAACCTAGCTAACATATTCAAAAGCAGAGACATTACTTTGCCAACAAAGGTCCATCTAGTCAAGGCTATGGTTTTTCCAGTGGTCATGTATGGATGTGAGAGTTGAACTATAAAGAAAGCTGAGCACCAAAGAATTGATGCTTTTGAACTGTGGTGTTGGAGAAGACTCTTGAGAGTCCCTTGGACTGCAAGGAGATCCAACCAGTCCATCCTAAAGGAGATCAGTCCTGGGTGTTCATTGGTAGGACTGATGCTGAAGCTGAAACTCCAATACTTGGCCACCTGATGCAAAGAGCTGACTCACTGGAAAAGACCCTGATGCTGGGAAAGATTGAGGGCAGGAGGAGAAGGGGATGACAGAGGATGAGATGGTAGGATGGCATCACCGATTCAAAGGACATGGATTTGGGTGAACTCTGGGAGTTGGTGATGGACAGGGAGGCCTGGCGTGCTGCAATTCATGGGGTCGCAAAGAGTCGGACACGACTGAGCGAGTGAACTGAACTGAACATGATAATTTGATATACATACACACAGTGAAATGATTACTAAAGTTAATTAACATATTTTCTCACATTTACCTTTTTTTTGGGTATTAATGATGGGAACACCTGAAATCTACTCTCTAAGCAAACTTCCAGTACTTAATACAGTATTACTAACTTTTGGGGGGTGGGGCCATACTGCACGGCATGTGAGATCTTAGTTCCCTGACTAGGCATCCAACCTGTGCCCCTCGCATTGGAACCTTGGAGTTTTAACCACTGGACCACCAAGGAAGTTACCAATTATTAAGTTTTTGGATTATATATCAAAAGCTCAGGCAACCAAAGCAAACATAAACAAGTGAGACTATATCAAACTAAAAAGCTTCTGCACAGCAAAGGAAACCATCAACAAAATGAAAAGAAAACATACAGAATGGGAGAAAATATTTGCAAACCACATATCTGAAAGGGGTTAATATTTAAAATATGTAAGAAACTCATGTGACTCAATAACCAAAAAACCAAACCACCAGATTAAAAAATTGGCAAAACATCTACATAGACATTTTACCAAAGAAGACATACAAACAGTCAACAGGTATATGAAAAGTTGCTCAACATCACTAATCATCAGAGAAATGCAAATCAAAATGCAAATCAAAACAATGAGGTATTATCTCACAACTTGATAGCTATATGAAAAAAATAAAAGATAAGTGTCATCAATAATGTGAGGAACTAGAACACTGTGTTCTGCTGGGAGGGCTGTAAATCGGTAAAGCCATTCTACAAAACAGTACAGAGGTTCTTCAAAAGCTGAAACTAGAACTACCCCATGATCCAGCCATCTGCCTTCTCAGTCTACCTAAAGAAAATGAAATCAGTTCCTCCAAGAGGTATCTGCCCTCCCATGTTCATTGCCACCATCATTTCTTGACTAACACACATAACTTAGTCTTAAGTATGCTGCTGCTGCTGCTGCTGCTGCTAAGTCGCTTCAGTCGTGTCCGACTCTGTGCGACCCCATAGACGGCCTCCTACCAGGCTCCTCTGTCTCTGGGATTCTCCAGGCAAGAACACTGGAGTGGGTTGCCATTTCCCTCTCCAATGCATGAAAGTGAAAAGTGAAAGTGAAGTCGCTCAGTCGTGTCCGACTCTTAGCGACCTCATGGACCGCAGCCTACCAGGCTCCTCTGTCCATGGGATTTTCCAGGCAAGAGTACTGGAGTGGGATGCCATTCACATGCATTTGATATTCCTAGTAGTAATAGTGTTAGTCGCTTAGTTGTGTCCAACTCTTTTGAGACTGCGTGCACTGTAGTCTGCCAAAGTCCTCTGTCCATGGGATTCTGGACAAGAATACTGGAGCAGGTAGTCACTGCCTTCTCCAGGTGATCTTCCCAAATGAGGGATCACACTCAGGTCCTCCTGCATTGCAGGTGTATTCTTTACCAACTGAGCCAACAGGGATTCATAAAAACATTAAAATTTTCCTAATATTCTCTGAATTCCAATGTAACGATGAGCACTGGCTCTAACATCAGACAAACCTGGATTTGTACCCTGACCTTGCTTCTGATGGAATGGGGCCTCTGGCATTTTTAATTAGGGACAAAGTTACATATTTATGTATTAAGAGAAGCTAATTAACAGAATCAAATCCTCTTACCCTTTAATGCTAGATAACCTCTCATTCACATTTTCTTCATTTGCTCAGTGAAAATACTTTAAGAAAATATTCCTATGATTTATGTCAGAGTGTTTTGCCTTGGTTCTCTTCTAGGAGTTTTATGGTGTCATGCCTTGTATTTAGATCTTTAAACCATTTGGAGTTTGTATTTGTATACGGTGTGAGACAGTGGTCTAATTTCACTGACTTAAATGTAGCTGTCAAGCTTTCCCAACACCACTTGATGAAGAGACTGCCTTTTCTCCACTGTATACTCTTGCCTCCTCTGTCTTTGCCATAGATTAATTGTAGGTGTGTGGGTTTGTTTCTGGGCTCTTGATTCTGTTCCACTGATCTATGTGTCTGCTTTTATGCCAATACTAAGCTGTTTTGATTACTGTAACTGTGTGGTATCATCTGAAGTCTGGGAGGGCTATCCCTCCAGCTTTGTTCTGTATTCTCAAGATTGCTTTGGCAATTCTAGGTCTTCTGTGGTCCTATATAAATTTGAGGATTATTTGTTCTAGTTCTGTGAAAACTGTCATGGAAGTTTTCATAGGAATTACGTTACATTTGTAGATTGCTTTGAGGAATGTGGCATTTTACCAATATTAATTCTTCCAATCCAAGAGTATGTGGTTATCTTTCCATTTCTTTGGATCATCTTCAATTTTCTTTATCAATATTTTACAGTTTGCAGTGTTATAGATGCATATAGGTCTTTTACCTCCTTAGTTAAGTTTATTCCCCCAGGCAAAAGATATAAAAGCAAAAATAAATAAAATAAATGGGATCTAATCAAACTTCAAAGCTTTTGCACAGCAAAGGAAACCATGAACAAAACAAAAAGAGAATCAAGGAATGGGATAAACTATTTGCAATTTTTTTAACTTTTTATTAACAAGGGGTTACTATTCAAAATATATCAACAGCTCATACAACTCAATAGTACAAAAAACCAACAGGCCAATCAAAAAATGGGCAGACAACCTAAATAGTCACTTCTCCAAAGAAGACACACACAATGGCCAACAGGCACATGAAAAGATGCTCAACACTGCTAATTATTAGGAAAATGTATACAAATGTGTATCAAAAGCACAATGAGGTTATCACTTCACTGTGGGCAGAATGGCTATCATCAAAAAGACTACAATTAATAAACGCTTTAAAGGGTGTGAAGAAAAGAGAACCCTCCTACACTGTTGGTGGGAATGTAAACTGGCGCATCGGCTGTGGAGAAGAGTAAGGAGGTTCCTTAAAAAACTAAAAAATAGAGCTACCACATTACCCAGCAATCCCACTCTTGGGCATATATCCAGAAAACACAAAAACTCAATTTGAAAAGATACATGCAAACCAATGTTCATAACAGCACTACTTACAACAGCCAAGATACAGAAACAACCCATGTGTCCATCAACAGATAACTGGCTTAAGAAGATGCAGGGGTGTGTGTGTGTGTGTGTGTGTGTGTGTGTGTACTTACACAATGGAATATTACTTCACCATAAAAAGGACTGAAATAATGCCATGGTGTGTGTGTGTGTGTGTGTGTGTGTGTGTGTGTGTGTGTGTGTGTGTGTGTACTTACACAATGGAATATTACTTCACCATAAAAAGGACTGAAATAATGCCATGGCAGCAATATGGATGGACTAGAGAATACCATACTAAGTGAAGTAAGTCAGACAAAGAAACACAAATATTATATAATATCATTTATATGTGGAATCTAAAAATAATACAAATGAATCTATATACAAAATAGAAACAGACTCATAGATACAGAAAACAAACTTATGGTTACCAAAGGGAAAAGGAAGAGAGGAGGGATAAATTAGGAGTATGGGATTACCAGATACAAAATACCATACATAAAATAGATAAGCAAAAAGGATTTACTGTATAGCACAGGGAACTACATTCAATACCTATAATGGAAAAGAACCTGAAAAAAAAAATATGTATAATATATAACTGAATCACTGTACACTTGAAACTAACATAACACTGTAAGCCAACTATACTTCAATTTTTAAAAAAGAAAGAAAATATACTGCCTTTTATAAAAAGCTGCTGTAAAAATTAAATAAAAACTACTTTTCTTCTATAATGTTTGGCACAATCATGCAATCCAAAAAATAGCTCTAACTATCAAATATCTGTTAATAATAAGAAATTTTTGTTATTAAACCAGTTGCTTACCTTAAGATCACGGTGAACAATACACTTTTGATGACAATACTGTACAGCAGATACAATCTGAAATAAATATTTGGATAAAAGATTCAAAATTATAGTAAAAGCATCCATTTTTCCCAATTATTATTCCAATTAGAAAGTTAATACTTGGATTTCAAAGTTACATTTAGTAATTTCACTGTTCCTTTAGTTCAGAAAACCATATGTACTAAAGTGATGAAATTCTCACTTTTAAATTCAGACAATGTGGAAAAGTAGTGTTCTTTTGCTAAAATATACTAAATATTTATCAGAGTGCATGCAGATTTTTCCTATAGGTTGTCACATTTCTCTGTTTACGCAATCAAATGCATCCTTCACAGACTTGGGTCAAATGGTTCACTCCACTGTTGGAATAAGAATCTTGGCACACATGAGTCAGCATTTCAAGACAGTTGGCTCAAGTTCAAAATGCAAACCTCTATTTTAGGAATTCCATTAAATGTACTCAAGGCATGTTTCTCAGGGAGGTCAACTGACTTCAGAATTTATCAACAGGGCATTTAGCAATACTGTATTTTTGTCTGTTCATATATTACAAAGCAAAGGGAAAATTTTTGAGCCTTAAAAGGAAACCTAATTTTCAAAAGAAAAGGGATAAAAACGAAATATAATTTTAAACCTGTCACTAATTCAGCTGGGCAAAGTATTCTACCCTTGTAACCAGATTCTGTATGCAGTCTTAATTTCTATTACCTAGGGCTCTTTGGGGATAAGTGCTAAACAGGAAAGAATCCAATGGCTTAAGGGCCAAAGATACAAGTGAGAAATAGGTTATAAGCAAATCTATAATAGTTATATACTTTATTACATAAAATACAGAAATGAAAACTATCTGATAGCAATCAGGTAAGAGCTACTTTGTACATATATGTATGGCCATTTTAGCACAGCAGAACATTCAGGTCTGTGGAGTCAGTTAAATGTAAACACAGTCTGAATGTTGAGTATTGGTTAGGCATTTACAAATGGGGACAGAAATGAGATTTTTAAAAGTCTAAAGGTGATGTGAGGTATGATCACGCTAATAGGATACTGGTTAGGAAAAAAAAAAAAAAACTTCGAAGTAGTACAAGTGAAGCTGATATTTCAGTATTATAAAATTATTCTAATGTATATTAAAATGGTTCAAAGACAGAGAAGACATGAATTCAAAACAAAATCAACATACAATGAGTAAGATGTAATTCTATTAAAGTCAGTTTGATCCAACAGTTTATTGAGTACCTGCTATGTGCAAGAAAATGTGCTAGTTGCAAGGGGAACACAAAAATGAACAATACATGTGCACCCTGTCCTTAAGGAGTTTACAGTCTGATTAGGAGGAAAAAATATGTATATGAGTAACTATATATATAACAAGGCAGAATCATAGAAGCAGATGTACAAAGAAGAGAAGGAATCATAAAAATAAAGAATAATTTCCAGTTGGTAGGTGATACTAACATTTGACCTAAGCCAACATGAAGGACAGAAATATTTTAAAATGTGGAGGCTTGGGGATGGGGATGTAAGGGGTAAGGGGGTGAAATGCCTACTGTGAAGGCAACACAGTGTATCTGGAAAGTAGGTTGGAAAATGGTAATACTGGGAGTTAAACCTGGATAGACAAGTTGGTAAAAGTCTCTAAATTCCAAACTAAGCAGGTGCTACAGAACCATGATATGTTTTTGAGCAGAACAACTGTGAATGATTATAATCAATTTGAAGTGTGAGTCCCCCCAAAACAGCAGGACCCTACAAGTAATATGTAGGTTCATTTTCTTAAGCAATATACCTCAAACTGTAATATCTAATTTTCACCAAAATATGTTCATTAGTTAAGAGATATACATTTACATGTAAATATTAATTCAACTTACTGAATACATTATATAGGCCATAGGACGTTCATACTATAAAGCTATTTTTGTATCATAGATGACAGAACTTTGCTGATAACATTATGTTTTTCAAGTCACCTTCTCTTGATACAGTAAAGAAGGCATGCTACAGGTAATGATTTGGTTACCAAACATGAACTTCACCTTAGACAGGATAGTTTCTATGAAAGCAGTTCTATAGGCACTTCTGGAATAAAAATCTCCTGCGTCTTAAAGACTTAAGAAGGGAAAGATAATTTATAATACCACCACACTGATCTAGTAGGATACAATTTCTACAATGAAAGAAGCTCTGGCTTCTGACTCACTCACTGTAAGAATCCCCATCCACAAATCCAAGTTTTACTGCATTAATCTATGGCCAGACCCTCCCATCTCAAACCTTCTGTACCTCCACAAATGCAATGTATGAACTTCTTTATGATCCTTTAGTTACGGATCTCAAAAACATGATTGACAATCAGTCCCGCACTGACCCTAAGACAAGACATGTCAATATTTTGCCATGAGGTGCAATTGTGGGGTTTGCTTTGCAATTATTTATAAGTGAGTCAGGAATTCCCAAGCTTCAAGTCATAGCCTTGATATTGAGAGGGCTGAATCAACATTATGATTTTCTTGCAGGCCTTCAAATCTTAAGGGAATGCAGAGGTACTGTAGGAGCAATAGCTGCTAAATTGGTCCTAAATTGTCGTAGTGTCTTTGCTATACTTCATGGTAGAGTCAAGGACATACATGGATAGGTGTGTATATACCCTTAATAATATAGTATATTCCCCTTCACTGTTAAACTCTTAAAAGTAATTGCATGACATACAGACCAAATAAAAATAAAATAAATATACATTAACTAGAGTTTTAATTAAACCTATAAAGAAAAATAAACTTAGCAAAAATAAATATAAAAACAAAAACAACTTTTTGACAAATAACTACAAAATTGTGTGTGTTTTCATTGTTTTTAAAAATGTGAGTTGGTTATCTATTTAATTTGGGGGGAACACATATAGATAGTAAAATACATTTAATATTTATAATAGAGAATTATTCTTTAAACTTCCATTGTTTTACATTTTAAATAGAATTCATTTCATATTCAACCTCTGATCTCATTTTAAAGTAATCCAGATTTCACTTAAAAAAAAAAGAGCCACTTAATAATTACTTGGATCTTTATGAAAATATCTATATCCCAGCCTCCTATCCTGCTCATACCTGTCAATAAAGATGAGTAAGCTCTTTAAAACAGCAGGCATTTTCACATTCTCTAATTCCATATAGTACCCAGCACAATTTTCAACCACAGTATGTTTTTAATAGTAAATAAATAAAACCAACCAACTAAAAAGAAGAGTGAGCAGTGACAGTCCTTCAAATACCGATTTAGATTTCAATGGAAATATCTAATGTCAATTGGAATTTTCTTCCTAGTTGGCTACTAAAGCTAGAGTTGATGGAGAGAACGACGACATTTGAAGTGATGATTGTAGTTCCTTACTTAAGTAAACCTGGACTTGCAACCCAGCGTAGCAAAGAATTTAACAGTATGTGGCTGATCGCTGTCCAGCTTCTTAAGGTTGCGTCCTCATTACCAGCTGTCTTTAGATTCAGCTATTTTAAGTCAAATGCTTATAAGATCCATTTCAAATATAATGAATGGCTGTGTATATCTTTGGTCTAAAGTATTTTATATATTGTGTTCCAAAAAATAATGATTCTGTGAGATATTAATAATAGATGTTTCCCAAAATAAGCTCACTCCATGATTAATTCGGAGAGTGCTCGGAGAGTCAAAAAGGTATTTTCCTCCCATCTTCCTCAGGACTGCTATACTTGTTTATATGTTAACATATATGTAAAAATCTCACAGTGGAACATTTCATATTAGTATGACCCACTCTTACTGATTATAGGATCACTTTAATTGCAGAATCATGCTTACGGAAGAGATACTGAACTATTTTTAAGTGAGTATTTTAAATTCACTAAGGCAAAGTTTGGATATAGTAAGCTATCTGTTGACACTTCAGTAAATTTTATGAACAATTTACAATTTATTAATCTGGCATTGCTACAGTGATTTTTAAAGTATGTTAATTTTAATTACTTCATTCCTAAAAATTAGAAACAAAAGCTTAGATGAACTTAAATTGCTTTTTCTTATTTTATCATTTATGTAACAAATCATAATCAAGTCGACCTGGAAATACCAATATCTTACCATATTCTTCACACTGGCAAGGTTCCTTCCCTACTCGACTAAATAAAATTGATCATAGTCTTTAAACCTACAAAAATAGGAGTTCCAAAAGCAAGATATCTTTAATTACTTAAAAAAATACAAAAACCTTCTTAAACAGTACACAGTTATGTTGTACACATAAAGGTAATAATACTTAATAATAATTCCTGGATAAATGTTTAAGTATTTATTTTCTATCTCACTCTAGGTCTCTACTTCCAAGACTATCAAAGAGTTATTAATAAGAGTCTCAACTATAAACATTTTACTATTTATATGATCTAAAAATAACCAAATATAACTATTTTACAAGTTTATTTTTCAGTTTTCCATCTTAAAAAAGAAAGTATGAATTTTTCTTTTTAAAGTACCATGTACTCTGAATTCTGGTTTGTGATACTGTCCATTGTACATCACTAAAAATATCAGCAAAACAAAGTTGAAAACTACTTTCCATACCTGCCTAAATTTTGCACGGGCCTCTTTTTCTTTCATTCTTCCATGGGCAACTAAGTAATCAAATACTTCACCTGAATCAGAAAGGTAAAGCAGGCAGTAAAATATACATAGATTTTCAGTTAACAATATATGCATCGTCAAGTTTTTGCCTTGTTTTTAAAGAAGCTTTTGGCCCACACTTTTCTGATAGTTCTATATAAATTATAACTATTACATGATAGAAAAAAAGGGGAAAAGACATATAAAACCGAATATTGGTAGCAGCTTATGAATCAGCAAAACTCCTTTAATTAAAAAATCATAAAAACATTAAGAAAACTTTCTTCTTTCCAGTACTATGTGAAAATACAGTCAACTCTTTATTATCCATTCAAATAAAGGGAAGCCACAGCACGGGCAACCAAAAATTACATTTGGCTCTGTATTTGGGGCTTACATTTCAAATAAAATACCAAAAGTCATATTATGTTGGCTCACTCTCTTAAAGTCTACTGATCATTTAATCTTGGTCAAATTCCACCTCTATCTCCATCCACACTGATTTCATTCTTATCCTTCATATTTTGATCATGTTCATTCTCATGATACTCATTTCACCTGCACTGGTACTTAACTCCTTACTATACAGAATGAAACCATCCTTGTCTGCATCTCCTATTACCCTAGAGGAGCTGCAACCTTCTTGAATGCTGTCATCACACCCATACTTTACCTGCATGCCCATCCCCATGACAGGACACAAAGTGGATAGACATTACAAATTTGTTGAAAGAATTTAAAGATACTAGAAACTGTAAAAATTTTCTAATAGATTCTTTACATGTAAGTTTTTTTTCATTTTTCTCTAATTAATAATAATAAACCTAATGTTCAGTTACATTATGAAAGATAAAATACCTCAGTATAAGGGATAAAAATTTTATATCCTTATAATTTGTACCATATAGACATATATGTATATTAAAAACTCACCAAGTGTCTTGCAGAGTTCTTATAAAGTACAGCAAAGTGGTTAAAAACTCAGGTTTTAGAATCAGACTAATTTTGGTATGAATCCTGATTTAGCCCTAAGTTGCTATGGGGAGATATTAGGAAGATTTCTTAACTATGTTAAGACCCCGTTTCTCCCTATTGTCTATCTCACATGGCTATTGTAAGGATTAATGAAATAATGCACGTGCTTAGCACAGTGACTGGCATATAGTAAGCACTCAATAAATTATATATTTGTATCTAGGTATACAGATATATTACATATACATATATGCAATATCAATCCTAGGACATAAGTAAAATGTTAAAAATCAAAATGCAACGATGTATGTATGTCAGATGAAACTAATACATCTACAATGTTAGCAGATTATATAAAGCATACTTAAATGATTAAATGGGATGATAAAAACAGAGAAATGAATAGATGCTCTAGTTGACCCATCATAGCAGTTAACTCTAGATATGTGAATTTAGGCTGGGAAAGATAAAATATATACAGCAGGGGTTCAAAAATCTGGACTGCCCTCAAGTTCTGCCTGGAATGTCCATACCCCAGATGTTTACATGACCCAGTCTTTTACTGATTATATATTACATGTTTATGATACGCTTCCCCAACTAGAATGTCATCTTTTTGATGGCAATGACGTTGCATCTGTTCATCCACGTGTTGTTCTCACCTTGAATATCACCTAGTACATAGTAAACATTTAATAAATAACGTTTGCATGAACAACAGGAGAAATACACATACCATTGTGGATTAGCCCTGATGCCTACTTTTAATAGGTTCCTTTGAACAAAACATGGTTCATATAGGAGTTCCCTGCCCTTCTAATCACTGAAGATCTTTTGCCCCATGAATGAACCAGAGTCAAGAGATGTACTCCTCAAAGAGGCCGTTTTTCATGCTAAGTTTCTAGTGTGCATGTCAGATTCAATCCTAAAATATCTATAAATTTTAGAGGAAACATATTGTTTTATTTTCCAGAGTCATCTTGTCATTTATAGGTTTAAAAGGCAAGAGGTCGATTCTAGATTTACTGCTACAGAACTGAGATGGTTTTGTTACAGTACCACTGACTGGCAAGACTCAAAGGAAACCTATCATCAGGAATAAGAATTAAGTAAGAGACCACCTGGTTTGGGATGAGCTGAAGTACATACCCCTCTATCCTACACTATACCCCACTGCCCTCCAGTGCTACTGAAGGAGAGCAGTGAGGACCCCAGGTGCTGCCTATTACTCCAGCCATTGCTCCTCTTCATTAGCACCAATAGAGAGTTGACTGTACTTACCATTAATTGTTAGAGCAGTACGCACATTAGTATTAACCCAGCCTTGTGGTGGACCTTCATAAAAATTGAACAATGCCCATCTATCTTTAGCTGTCTGTAAGTTCTCGTATCAAAGCCATGTCTAGCCCTTCTCTTGAGACTAGATCACTAAAAAAAGTTTAACTGAACTATAAACACACAGGGTTCCCATACTGATGAACTGTTAATTTACATCTAACTAAAGAAGAGTTTAGTGAAGAAAGAATTCATTATGTGGTATTTGAAGGTTCATTAATTTTATTATAGACTAACATTTTATGCAAGTTTGCATGACAATTAATATTTTTAAAAATCCTATGATAATAAAAAACATTAATGATTCAGGTTTTTGGTTTATGTAAAAAACTTACATGAAGTATTTTTAGGGTTTTAAAAAAGTGATGCAAAAACCCAAATCTATTAAAAAACTAAAAAAGTAATTAAAATATTTAGTATTTGTAGTAAATTTTTTAAAAATCTAACAGACACTATAAAAATACATAGTCTAAATGTTGTAGATTAAAATAAATCGTCTTTATTCAAGTTACAGAAAATCAGATCATAAAAATCTACATCCTTTTTTAGCTAAAAGGATTCAAAACTAGACTCAACACTGTTTTCCTACTAATTAGCAAAAAAAGGTTAATTAGACAAGTTGGTTTAAATAATTTCCAATGCCCTCCTTCTTTAATTGTTTAAATTCTATGATTCCTTAAAACCTTCAAGATCCTCTTTTTACTTATTAAATTATTTAACTCCATAAATTTTAAACCTGTTTCTGAGAAAGTTAAGGCTTATGCCTAAAAGAACAGTGATTCTACGGCAATGTATCTCTCATTTGAGGAAAGTGCAGGAAATGAAAATGATTTTCTAATAATCAGTGTTTATTTTGATGCTAGACAGTCAAAATAAACATTGTATTCTACTAGAAGTATATCTTACCATTCCCCTGTCAACTCAGTATTCTAATTTATAAAATACATAGATCAATATTTGTTTAAATTGAAACATTTTATAGATTATCTTGAAGATGTATGTATATTGAGAATCTGTGATATGCGATCAGTTAAACAAAAATGTGACCTAGAACAGGCTTTTACTATAAACATTACTAAAAACATTTGGGTTTGAGATTTCCTATTTATAGCCAAGAGAAAACAGTATTAGAAAATAATAATAATAATATAATATTAAGATGAATGTTTCATAGATTACATTCATAGATAACATTCATAGATAACAATGCAAATTTAATTTTGAAAAATATCCCTAAGTAATTTTTAAATAAGCCAAAGTCCAATTTTTAAATGTAGGATCAATAGGTCTTAAAATCAAACAATGAATTTTCCTAAAGACACCAATGAAAGGCATTTTAATAAAACTACAGATTCATTAACAAAATAAAGACATAGATATTATAATGAGCTTTCAGGTATTAATAATTCAACATGTCTCATCAAAGGTAACTTTTCAATCCTCTCATCCTTACCCCCACTCGCGTATTCCATGACTAAATAGAGAGTCTTCTCTGTTTCAATAACTTCAAACAATTTTACTGAAAAAAGAAATTAGAGATATAACTCTGTAATTGTGAGCATACTAGATATATTTTAAGAAAATTTAAAGTAACACTAAACCAAAGGAAAAGTTGAGCATTTACTAAATATTACTACTTACAATTTAAAGTTTAAAAGTTTTCCCAAGGATTATTACTACCATGGTAGATAACTATCACAAAATGATTTGGAACCAACTGCTGGGTCAAAAGAGAGTTAAGTTTCTAGGATTAAAAAGCTTATCCCCTTTCAAATTAGAATAAGGTAATAAAAAGGAAAATCTTAAAATCAGAATAATAAAATTTAGTGAATGCTTAAAAAGATACTATTATCATAACGATTCAATCAAAAATGTTAAATAATCTTTGGTACAGAAATAAAAAATTTTATAATTATGTGATATTTTAAAGTTTCTGATTAAAATCTACTAAATTATCAGACTTATGTAGTTGAAATTATATACCAAAGGGAACTGCATTTGTATCTCTAATTAAACATAAGATTTTTTTAGTGAGCAAGAAACACACTTCAAGAATAAACAGATTAAAAGAATAATTGCTTTTTACTTCTTATAATCCAATGACTTTGAGTAATATGTTGTAAATTAATTTACAAATAAATTTGTCTGTAAATATGCGGGGAAAATAGAATTTATGGAAATAAGTTCACTAAAATTGAAATAAAATCTTTATTTTCTTTAAAATTCAAACTAGTTATTTTGCCTATGGACTATGAACAAACCCAAGTCCAAACTGCCAAAATATCTGGAATTACTTCTTATCCATATCTAAATGGCATGCAATCTTTAGAGAGATTTAGTAAGGAGACATAAGAAACACCTGTATACAGCAACTCCAAGTCATATGTATTATTTTAGTGAACAGTAGAAGATAGCAAGGTAGTAGAAAAATACAATTTGTAGCCTTCAGTTAACTTCTTTATAATATTTTTACCCAAAGTAACACTTTCTGAGATTATTACTTAGGTTATCACTTTTCTTCTTTTTATACAGAACATCCTTAAAACTGTATCATTTTAAATAGCCTCAATAGTATTTAAGGAAAATATTTTATCATTAATTGTGGAATATAAATTTCATACCTATGTTAGGGTGATTCAATATCTTCATTATTCGTACTTCTCGAAACAACTGTGAAAGGAAACAGGAAACATTTCTGCTAAAAAAGAATACTCAACAGAGAACCAATCAAAACATCTATTTGAAGAAATTTATCTTCTTGTAAGACACTATAGGATTTATTTCACAATTCCAACTCTACTAAGACTTGGCTTCCAGGACAACGTTAACTAATTGAACTCAAATGGTTCTGTGTGTGTGTGTGAATATACCATATACAATAAAAAAAATTCAAATACTCATTACTAGGAATAAAAGAAAAATACTATGGAAATGAAACTAAATGTACATTCTTATGACTTTTATCCAAAAACAACGTTCTTAGGAGGTGGGGGGGCCTGACTCTTTATCTCTACTGGTTGATCACACTATAAGCAATTATGAATAAAGGTATATAAACCATTAAGCTTTTGTGTGGACATAAATTTTCAATTCACTTGGGTAAATATCAAAGAAGATGATTGCTGGGTGGTATAGTGGAGTAGGTTTAGTTTTATAAGAATCCAACAAACTACCCTCCAAACTGGCTGCACCATTTTGCATTCCCATCAGCAGCTGAGAGCTCCTGTTGTTTCACATCCTTGCCACCATTCAGTGTTGTCACTGTTCTGGATTTTCACCATTTTATAGGTGTGCAGGAAGCCCCAATAGCTCAAGAGGCAAATAATCCACCTGCAATGCAGGAGATGCAGGAGACTTTGGTTTGATCTGAGTCAGGAAGATCCCCTGGAGAAGGAAACAGCAACTCACTCCAGTATTCTTGTCTGGGAAATCCCATGGACAGAGGAGCCTGGCAGGTTATAGCTCATAGGGTCGCAGAGCTGGATGTGCCTGAGCACACACATGCAATGCAATGGGTGTGAAGTGATATCTGTTGTTTTAATTTATTCTAGTTAAAGCAATAATATACAGCCATCGGGTTCCTACATCTCAAAGATGTCTAGAATATATTGTTCTATGGATAGTTTCCTCTTCTTCAGGTGGATTTCTTTTTAAATTTATTGAAATATGGTTAATTTAAAAAGTCGTATTAGTTTCAGGTGTTCAGCAAAGTGATTCATATATGAACATATCCATATATGTTCATTTTTAGACTCTTTTCCATTATAGGTTATTACAGGATATTGACTACAGTCCCTGTGTTATACAGTCGGTCCTCGTTGGTTACCTATTTTATCCTTTAATAGTTTTTGACAAGGAGTGAGAAAAAAACAAAAACAAGCAACAGCATAAATGTGTGTATAAGCTGGGTATGTGCTGGCTTAAAGTGACAGGCAGCTATGGACAGAAGAGCAGCTGCTGCTGGAAGAAGTAATGATGGGGGTTTTAAGTGCTTAATTGACTTGGAACAATGAAGTGCCAGAATCATGCCCTGCCAATCACCCTTATTTCTAAAGAAACACTTAAATTGTCACCAGATTTGTCATTAACCTTCCAAACCTAGAGAATTTGGGTCAACTTAACAGGAGTAGCACATGGATTCAGTAAAGGTTTATGATGCTCTTCTTCATGATTCCCCATAATCCCTTCTTAAACTCTAATATTCCAGTTGGTTGCACAGAAGAGAGACTGGACAATGTCGAAGTCTTCTGCACCAGTCACTTGAGTCAAAGGGAGCAGAAGAGGGAGAGACAGTGAGTTCCTTACACATATGTGATTTTTTCACTCAGAACACATCCTTATTAGCAAAGACGCCAATCTTATCCATGCTTGCTCTTCCTTAGTAAAGGGGGAGAGAGAGAGGTGAGGGAGAAAGGAGAGCTGAACATTTAGACCAAGTTAAGAAGGTTACCCTGAGATGGAGAAATGTTGTAAAAATCACTGCACGCCTGTGTACTACAAGAGACACAGGAGATGTGGGTTCAATCCCTGGGTTGGGAAGAACCCCTGGAAAAGGAAATGGCAACCCACTAGTCAAAACTATGGTTTTTCCAGTAGTCATGTACAGATGTGATAGCTGGACCATAAAGAAGGCTGAGAACTGAAAAATTGATGCTTCTGAATGGTGGTGCTGGAGAAGACTCTTGAGAGTCCCTTGGACTGCAAGGAGATCCAACCAGTCCATTCTAAAGGAAATCAGTCCTAGGTGTTCATTGAAAGGACTGACGCTGAAGCAGAAGCACCAATACTTTGGCCACCTGATGTGAAGAACTGACTCATTGGAAGAGACCCTGATGCTGGGCAAGATTGAAGGTGGGAGGAGAAGGGAGCGACAGAGGATGAGATGGTTGGATGGAATTGCCGACTCGATGGACATGAGTTTGAACAAACTCCAGGAGACAGTTAAGGACGGGAAGGCCTAGCATGCTGCAGTACACGGGGTCTCAAAGAGTCAGACACGACAGAGTGACTGAACAACAACAACCAGTATTCTTGCCTGCAAAACGCCATGGACAGAGGAGTCTGGTGGGCTATACAGTCCATGAAGTTGCCAAGAGTCAAGATATGACTGAGCGAACTAAGCATCATATATCCAGGCCAAGTAAGGACAACAGAAGTCTGCCATTGTTTTAGACCAGCATTTATATGAGCTTTCCCACCTTTAAAAATTTCAGTGTGATTAAAACGCACATGAGAATTAACCAGGAAAAAAACAGAAGTTCATGAACATATTAAATAGTCCCACATTACTATTTGAGTTTCTGATTCTAATTTCTAGTCCTAATTTTCCTCTTGAAACTGTGACATCATGATGTTCCTAACATATACAAATTTAGCAGGAGAGCTCTGGATTCACTAATACCTTTCAAACTATTGGTTCAGCTTTTCTGTCGGCAGAGAACTAAGGCCAGGGTTTTAAGACTGTGTGTTGAATTAGAGAAGTAAGTGCTGAGCGAGGCTTGAGACGGATGGGTCTTCCATGACGGAAGGGCAGGCACTTCACTGTCTGGACTTTGTGACAGTTGTTCTAGTTGTTCAGAGGCTTCTGTGGTTTCCTCCTGGGTTCTTGACTGTTTTAGATAACGGAAGTTAGTGAACAAGCCTCAGTTCTGTGCAGAGGTATTCACTTTTCAGTTCAGTCCTTCCTGGTTAGAGGTAAGGATCAGGATTAGGCAAACTCCATTAGTGTTAATCAATACATATTTGTCTTATTTATTTCTTCTCTCAACTACTCTGTTCCTTCCAACCTCTTCCATTCCTTCTGCTTATTATTACTTTTTTTTTTTTTTTCCGAGAGACAAAATTTAATATATGCACACGGTTTTATATGGGGATGGTGGAAAAGTCTATTCTATTTATTAGTAGTCAAGTGGACATGGCTAAGACAATGGTCATCCTATTTATTCTCAAAGCATCATAGTCAGGGACCAGTCAAACTGCCATCATCATCTCTACCAGACCTGCTCACTGTGCTGTCCTGGGACCTGTCAATGTCAAAGGACTTCTTCATCATCTCTGTATTCTTGGGCAGATAGAGAAGAACTCTGGCCACGGAGAAATTGACAAAGGCAGTGGTCAACCTTGTTCCCCCCAAGGAGAGCTCTTCCAGGCTGTCATCAGAGTCACAGTATGCTGGGCTCATAAGAGGAGGCTGACATGCATATCTTCTTGGCCTTTTAACACAGCTTTCTTGGCCTTTCAGGTATTTTGCTCTGATTTGGGTTTGAGGAGGGGCAGAAGCCCTTCTTTGCCTTTACCTCAAACCTTGTAAAAATTCAACTGTATCTTTCACAGCAGTTTACTGGCCTATTAACGTGAAGTGTGGGTGCTGCTGTACCCTGTAGGTGATGTTCAGATCTAAGGGAAAGGGCTTTGTATACACCTTCTCAGAGACACCAGTCATTGAGGGATTTTATATACAATGTGCCTATATTAACAGAACCCTACAGATTAAACTCTCAGCTTTTTAATTTCTAGCATTACCATTTCATTCCTCTTTTACTTCAGACATTATTATTAGGACATCAAATATCTTATGAAGTTATTCCTAGTACCAGTATTAAAACACAGGCTAACTTAAGCTCTCCCCATGAAATACTTCAGAAAAAGAAATCTGAATATACTTAAATTAGTATATATTAGATGATTTCTAAATAAAAAACACAAAATGCTTAGTATTACTTCTAAACTTGACAACTTGTCATCAATTATTAAATGCAAAATAATAGGCTCTGCCACTTTGCCTAAATTTTACCTTCATATATGAATGATAACTTTTCTTTTTATGAACTGGTACTAATTTTATAGTGCTATAGTCTTTCCCAAGGGCTTGTATGGATACAACTGTGGGCTCAAGTTGCTGTTAAGTAAATACAATTATTTGAGACATCAAATCAAATAATTTCATAGAGAAGATACTAAACATTAAATAGATTAAATCTGAAAAAATGTCCAATCTCACTAGGCAGAAATCATGAAAATCAAAAGAAGATACCTTCCACGAGATTGGCAAAAATTAAGAAATCTGATAATATAAAGTGCTGACAACAATGTGGAGCAAAAGTAAATCTCATACAAAGTTAGCAGAAGTAGATATTGGTGTAGCCACTTAAGAGCAATTTGACATTATTTAATAAATTTGAGGATATGCATGCCCTTTAACCTTGCAATTCTACTTGGAGAGATATATACCCTTCTTTACTTCTTTAGAAAAATAAGTACACAACAATAAACATTGCTGCATTGTCTGTAACAGCAAAAACAAAAAGCTAACTAGGAAAAAAAAAAAAGGAAACACTAAAACAACAGGAACAATCTAAATATAAACAGAAAGATGGACTAACTGGTAGATATCTACTAAGAGAATGGGTAAACCAGCTTATTTGTACAATGGCATTAGTAACAGTGAAAATAAGTGAGCTAGACTATACACACTAACATGGATAAAACTGTAAGACAAGCTAAATGGAAACAAGTAAGCTGCAGAAGAATAAAAAGCTTAAAATAAATAATATATAGTATTTTATGTAAAGATACACATGTGAAAAATTTTTAAACAAATGAATGGGAATAAGAAAGACCAAATTCAGAATAGAAGTTATTTCTAGGTAGAAGGACAGGAATAGAGCCAAGAAATGACACACAGGGCTTCAACTGTATCTCTAGTTTTATCTTATAAAAAAAGATCAGAAAAAAAAAAAAAAGATCAGAAATGAAACATTTCAGCCCAATAAATAAATATCATGAGAAAGCAACTTTTTTTAAAATGGTAAAGATGTTTTGAAGTCTCCATCCAAAAATTAAAGATAGACTAGTGTACTATATCAACAAACTTCCCAACTTAGAAAAGCCAGGAGTATGACTCTTAAAATAACTGTGAAAATATTACATAGTTCTTGAGAATACAGAAATAGATGTACACTTTTCAGCCAAAAAAGTCTGAGAAATTAGAACAGAGGTCTTCAGAATCAGAGGCAGAAATACACGCATCAAAAGCAAAATCCAAATAGTACTATTCAAGCAAAACTAAAGCGATGTTTTATGAATAACTCTTGGTTCTGGGTGCTTAATTTTAAGAAGGGCAGGAGGATTTAACACCTGTTGTGGAGATAGGAAAGGTTTCCCTGAAGAAATTACTCTTAAGGCTGAAATGTGAGAAGTGAGCAAGAAGTGGAGATAGGAAAGGTTTCCCTGAAGAAATTACTCTTAAGGCTGAAGTGTGAGAAGTGAGCAAGAATTAAGTGAAGTGAAAATCGCTCCGTTGTATCTGACTCTTTGCAATCCCATGGACTGTAGTCCATGGAATTCTCCAGAACAGAATACTGGAGTGGGTAGCCTTTCCTAACCTCCAGGGATCCAACCCAGGGATCAAACCCAGGTCTCCAACATTGCAGGCAGATTCTTTACCAACTGAGCTATCAGGGAAGCCCAAAGGGAGTGGTAAAAGCTTAAGAACAGGGTGGGTGAAAAGCTGCAAAGGCCTGATGGCTGAAACAGTATGAATAGCACCAGATGAAAGAAAGGCAGCAGAATCAGAGGAGGAGGGGATGAGAAGAGTGGGGAGAAGCTAGGGAGAGTTGGGGGACCATGAGATGAAAAAAGAAGGTAGGATCTGAACACCATGTTAATGAACTTGATTTCCAAACTACAAAAAATGGAATGCCATCTAAAAGTTTAAACAGAAAGACAATATAATCAGACAGGTTCTGCATCCTTGATGACTTTTTAAAGGGTTTATATATGTGTGAGTGAGTGACTGAGTGTGTGTGGGGGAGGGTAGGGGGTGTTGGGGGGGATGCAAAGTGCAGAAAACCTAGGTGGAAAGCTACTGGGGTAGTCCAAGGAAGAGATAACAGCAGCGGTGTCGAGAGGATCGGGATGAGAAAGACATTTAAGAAATAAAATCAGATGTCCATCAGCCAATGAATAGATAAGAAAGCTATGGTACATATACACAATGGAGTATTACTCAGCCATTAAAAAGAATACATTTGAATCAGTTCTAATCAGGTGGATGAAACTGGAGCCTATTATACAAAGTGAAGTAAGCCAGAAGGAAAAACACCAATACAGTATACTAACGCATATATATGGAATTTAGAAAGATGGTAACAATAACCCTGTGTACGAGACAGCAAAAGAGACACTGATGTATAGAACAGTCTTATGGACTCTGTGGGAGAGGGAGAGGGTGGGAAGATTTGGGAGAATGGCATTGAAACATGTAAAATATCATGTATGAAACGAGATGCCAGTCCAGGTTCAATGCACGATACTGGATGCTTGGGGCTAGTGCACTGGGATGACCCAGAGGGATGGTATGGGGAGGGAGGAGGGAGGAGGGCTCAGGATGGGGAACACATGTATACCTGTGGTGGATTCATTTTGATATTTGGCAAAACTAATACACCTATGTAAAGTTTAAAAATAAAATAAAATTAAAAAAAAAAAAAGAAATAAAATCAGAACAATTCAAGGACTGAGATGGTGAGGAGGAGGGAGAGGGAGGAGCCAAGGATAGTTCTGAGGCTTCTGGCCTGCACAATTTGGGGACAGTGTCACTCACTGAGACAGGACACTGGAAGAGCAACAGGAGGGCAACATACTGAGCAGGCGGGGGGAGGTCATGAGTTCAGCTTTGGATATAAGTTTGGGTTATCTTTGAGGGATTACAAGCAAATGTAGGAGGGGTTCTGAGTTGAAGAAATAAATCTGTGTTTGCTTATAGGTGACCATTTAAACCAGAGTCACCCTTGAGACAGCCTTGGAAGAGAACACTGAGAGTCCTAGGACCATGCCTTGTGAAACTCCAACACTGAGCGGCAAACAAAAAGGAATATGACTCCATTTAAAGGAAAGAGAAAAGGGGGAGCCAAAAACACAGAGGAAAACATAAGGGAAATATAATCTTCATTCAATACATATTTGCTATATTAAGAATTAATTAATTAACACATGTATTGGACTCAATGACATGCAGCTTTAATCGTAAGGCAGTTTCCATTTCTAGCTTTACTTTTTTTTCCCCCTTATTTCTATTAAGTTTAAAAAATCCTAAATTATAATCACAGATTGACCAGTGAAAGGAACAAAGGAAATACTGGGAGGTATGTCAGAGACATTCAGATTAATTAGAGTACCCAACCTTACAAAAGCAGTTCTTTACAAAGCTTATGTACTGCTCTCAGACAGATTCTAGGCTATTGATCTAATCATACTAAAAAGTCAGAAGACTAGAAATTTCAATCTGAAGGATAATAGCAAATGGTTCTTAATATACTCTTTGGATATGCTTACTCTGGAAAGTAGTCTTCATATCTGGATGTAACATTTGTACGTTAAACCTGCCTATAATATGTTATTGAACTCTTTGTCCAATAACTGAAGGCTAAAACAGGGTTTAGAAAAGTCAGAGTTTTGGTCAGTGAACTCCCTGAAATACAGTTTGGTCTTTCCAAAAAGGAGTCGCCCCAGTGGTTCAGCAGTCAAGAATCCGCCTGCAAGGCAGGAGATGTGGGAGATGCGGGTCTGATCCCTGGATCACAAAGATCCCCTGGAGAAGGAAATGGCAACCCACTCCAATATTCTTGCCTAGGAAATTCCAGGGACAGAGAAGCCATCCAGGGGGTCGCCAAAGAGTTAGATACAACTTAGCGATTAAACAAGAGCAACTCTCCAAAAAATCTGGTTATCTTTAACATTTCAACTGTTGATATTTTAGTTAGACATTAACATTATTAGTATCACCTTTTAAAAGAAACTTGTTTAGAAACTAACACAATATTGTAAAGTAATTATCCTTCAATTAAAAATAAATTTAAAAAGAAACTTGTTTCAGTGTGAAAGATACACTTCCCAATTCACACTGTGGGCTACACAGACATCTCCCAATAGCCAAGATTTTATGATAGTCCCTGTTTCCAGCATTCCTTTAAAATCAAATCAAGGTCAGAGATATGTTACCAACCAAAAATTTCATGGAGAATGAAGCAGTGAGTGACTCGGCATTAGGTATGATCCTATGTATTCACACAGCAGTATCACTCCTTGCAGGTGTTTGAACTTATATATATAAATTCAGTAATGATTCAAAGACAACTTTTGCAGTCTACAACCAGCTTACTAAACACTAATTCTTCTCTTATGACTTAGGTTTTCATTTATCCACGAAAGAACTGGTCAAGACTTTTTCTTCAAATCATCTACACACATGGAAAGAACTGTACACAAGAAGTACTCAGCACGTAAGTGGTTTTTGCAGCTACGAAGTGACATATGTGAGAGAGCAAGCATATGTGAGAGTAATTGGTTTTCAGCCTATGTTCAACAGGGAGATTTGTTAAGGAGTATTGCCAAGGAGCTTCTGCTTTCTTCTTGATCCAAAATATTTGTCAATAATTATAGGATTGCCTTTAAAAGTTTGGTTTTTTGATTTGTTAAAAGAAATATAATTCTGAATTGCTCCCATGATTCTGTCTTCCTCTCTACTTTTACTGACCAAATTCATCAACATGATACAGATTATTTTGAAGATATTCTGGAAAACTTAACTACCTTACCAGAGAGGTCTCTGGGCTTCATCTGAAAACTCACTGAAGTATAAATGGCTTAGGTTACCATTTGACAATGTTTTTACACAACAGATAACACACTAGCAGTAAATGAATTATTCATTCAATAAGTTTGACTCCTAGATGTTAATTATCGAAACTTTTTATACTTGCCCTGCTTGTGCAGAATCACTGTCATAAGGATTCCTATTCTATGTAACTGGGATGCAGCACTTCTCATTATTAATGAGTTTTAGTAGTCTTGTTTCTGTTTTCATTGCAGGTTTTACTACTCAGCAGATGACTTCTGAACCACTGTGCTATTTTTGTGATTTTGAAATATAATAAAACACAGTAAAACAATAAAAGATGCAAATTAATCAGTAATATACAGAAGATAAACTGCACCCTGATGATTGTGAGCTGAGACAAACTAACAAAAACTTTGTCAATCTGTTATAAATTAATATGTCCAAGTTTCAAAACTTGGTGGAATTTCAGAGAAAACAACTAATCTTGCATTTCAAGTAAGTGAACTATGAATAAAACTGCTTCATCGTTCTGCTTTTTCTCCATCAGTTACAGGCTGCTTAAAAGATCCCCAGGGAATCACTAGTGTAGTTCATAGACCCTACTCTAAAAAACCACTAATACGTGAGGCGGGAGTCATACTTCAAAGAGGAACAAGTAAATATAACATCTATGCTAAACAGTCTTAAACTATGAAAACGTATTAAACTGGATTCCATTAACTTAAAATATGTAATACAAATAATACAAGATATTACGTGAGCAATGTTGAAACTAAAGATGCTAACAATTCCAAAGACCAAACTGTTTTTAAGAACTCTATATTTCAGAAGTTTGGAACAGGTAGGGTATCAAATGTAGATTACTTTCATCTATCACCAATGTTGGCAAAGGAAAGTAATATTCCCTATTAATATGCTATACAAAAAGGAATAAACAAGAAGGACCAGCTTAAATTCACATCAAGTTCAGAACAAGACTTAACCAAATACTTTTGGGTTGAGATGAGATTAAAATGAATCCTTACTGCAAATATGTGCTGTCATAATCTGCCTTTTAAGAAGCACACCTAAGGCACGGAAAGCCATTTTGCTATTTTTTTACTATTACTTGACTGTCAGTGCTAAGGGGGAAAAAATGATTAATTTTAATTCCGTGTTTTATATTTTTATTTCTTAGATATGACTGACTGGCATATGAGGTGCTCCTAGCATTCACTGAGTAAGGCCAAATGTTGAATATTCTACAATGCATGAAAACAAAGCAAGCCTTGATCTGTTCTTTCCTAAATCTTTTAACAAAAAGCGAAGCTATGAACATAAATAAAAATTATTCTGAGAACAACAAAATACACATGGTGTACTGGCTACATTTAGTAAATTTCAATCTTTGCTTTTATTTTCACAGATTTAAGAAAACAAAATTGCCATCATTTTTTATATGCCCGTTTGGAAAAGCAACCCTTTATCAGCAAGATTAGCAGAATTTAGCAGAATCTATAACAGAAATTACATCACCAAGTATATTTTTAATCTGAATAACAGTTCAGCTTCACGTCTGCATGTCTGCTGCATGTTTCAACAAGGGTGACTTTGGTTCCACAACTTTCTCTGGGCCCCTCTGGGAAAGACAGAGTGGGGGTCACACTGCCCTGCATCCAACAAGCACAACAGGCCTGGACTAGTTCTACATGTCACTCAAAATCACATAATTTACCAGAGTATCACACAGAGTAACCTCGGAAAAGAGAAAAGGCTAGCTGGGCCATGAACAGGGCCTCTGGGCTGTTATGCAGTCTCTGTGTTTTAAAGGGATTCCCAGGAGAGGGGTGGGCAAAAATTTGCCCCACTGTGGCTCTAACACAGGAAGAAACAGCATCTTTGGATAATTTGTCTGCCCAAGGAAGATGCCTTTTTATAACTCATACCACTAAGTCATGATTAGCTGAGAGACAGGTACTGGAAGTTTCTCCCAAAAAACATCCAACAAGGTATATATCACCTCACTCTCACAGAGAAAAAAAAAAATCCAGCAAACCTTTCATGTTCATACAGATGAGAAATACCAATACTATGAAAAGCTATACTGGTTGGCAAATTTAAAAGGAATCTCAGTAAGTAAAAAGACAGATCCAAATCTCTTAAGTAGAAATATATAAAATAAACTGAGTTATCTGGTACTGAGACAAGTGGAAAGTCTTGATTATCACTGACTCAAATTTTTCATTTAATGTTAGAATCACAACAGGTATAGTTATACACACCACACTAAAACTTTCTTATAGAATTCTGTTTTAGAAATCCAGTTATTTACACCACACTTACATATGTGACCACGATCCCATTATATTCTCATAAAAATAATAATGTACTTTATACATAATCACACATATATACCTTATATACTACACAGTGAGCTATATATAAACAACATATATGGCACAAATGCTAAAATATTTGCTTCATTTTCAAAGTACTAAAATGTGTATCTGAGAAAGTTTTCCCAAATAATTAATGAAGCAACATGAACCAGCTTTACTAAATTTACCAGGTCAATTCCCATTCTACTTGCTTTTTTTGGTCCCTATGCTGTTTTATGGAGAAGGAGATGGCACCCCACTCCAGTACTCTTGCCTGGAAAATCCCATGGATGGAGGAGCCTGGTAGGCTGTAGTCCGTGGGGTCGCTAAGAGTTGGACACGACTGAGCGACTTCATTTTCACTTTTCACTTTCTTGCATTGGAGAAGGAAATGGCTACTCACTCCAGTGTTCTTGCCTGGAGAATCCCAGGGACGGGGGAGCCTGGTGGGCTGCTGTCTATGGGGTCGCACAGAGTCGGACACAACTGAAGCGACTTAGCAGCAGCAGCAGCAGCATGCTGTTTTATATGTTCACCCTTTGAAGAAATGTTCATATCTTCTACTGTAAGTTAGCTTATAGTAACTTCTACTCTAAGTTAGCTTACAGTAACTTCTACAGTAATCTTCTACTGTAGTTTTTGTGGAGGAAGGAAGAGAAGCAACTGAAGCAATAGCAAACCCACCTATTGACAACAGTATCTCATAAGTTGATTAGAATGAAGCAGAATCCTAAGTACTTCAAAATATCTGATACAAAAAGTTTTATCCTACTGTATTAAAAGACATAAGTTCCTTTGACACGGTAAATGCATTTGAGGAGTAGATATTTTTCAAACATTTGATAAATACTTAAATACTAACAAATGTATATATTATGTTGATATCAAGTCTTTTCTTCATATACTGATGAAATGTAGAATTGTACCTAATGGGAAATTTAGAATAACTGATTCTACAAGTATCATATATTGATTATAAACCCATATTATAATTACTTACTATTAAAATAATTAAATACCTTTTGTAGACTGGTAGGATTTAGCTGAGTTTTGTCTATTATTTTCACAGCAACCTGAAAAAGAGAATTATTAAATTTTAATTAGAGAATACATACCTTAAAGAATAAAATTTATAAAGAAAACATCTTTTGTTTCATCCTAATTAGATATAGCTATACTGGGGGTTAACATAATTGGATGGTAAAGTTTTGATAACTAGACAGCCTTAGAATATATTCTATTGACCCAAGTCTGTAACCTATTTGATTCTAAGTCAGTGAAATTACACCTTTGTTAAGTTCTTCCAAGGTTCCCCTTTTAAAGTAAAAATCATTTGTACTTTAATATTTGACTCATGATCTTGATAAGTCATAATTATCAGAAGAGAGAGGCTTATAAACTTTTAGTAAGTTAAGTAATATGTGGGGAGAGAGACTGGACACCCAAACTTACAGCAAACTAACGAAACAGGTTTAAACATCCTCTAAATCTTTGTCTAATATAACCTGTGTCCTAATAGCTCCTGGAGTCAAAATAGAGAAGACTAAATTTAACCATAAGTGACAATAATATTATGTATAAAACAAAATGGAAACTTAGCAAAAATGTTTTATGACACATTTTTCATAATGTCCTAATTGGATCCAATCATGTAATGTAGAGTGTTAGATGTTTAACTATTTTGAGTCTTTAATATACAAATTATTAAATATATTATTATTAAACATATATTTTACTATGTAAATATACCTACTTTGAAACACACAGGATTTTAGAAACCTGATTCTCTTATTATCTGAGAAAAACATCTATAACACTTGCTCAATATAATCTCTAAATAGATTAAAAATTAGTGGCTAATTTCCTATGCATTTATACCTAATTTACTTCAAGTAGTAGTTTTTAGAATTTATTTTTTATTCAGGTAACAATGGCTTTTAACACTATGTAAGTTTCATGTGTACAACCTCAGATTTCTATTCCTATATACAGTACAGCTTAAGTAGTAATTAATAAGAAGTTATCCTAGCCCTGTTCCTGGGGTTGGGTAGCAAGGGTAATCTGAAATGTTTATGGAAATCATATAATGAAAAGACAGAAGGCTAAGAAAACCTCATGTGCAGCACATCTGATTTATAAGAGATGCTAATACGTATGGACAATTTTTCTGTGCTAGGTATAACTCTACCTATGTACATTTCATTCACACATACCCCAATGTTTACTATATTACAACTGTTAATTTATTTCCAGAATCAACTATAGGAAAGCTTTTTAGTAAGACTCTGGAGAGGTCCAAGTAAGTATTAAAAGGCATCGTGAAAACTTACCTCTCTACCGGTTAGTACATGCCTTGCCAATTTCACTTTGGCAAAATTTCCCTTCCCTATTGTCTTTTGTAAACGGTAATTTCCAATGTGAGGCTGTTCGTCTGTTGCTGACGTAATGGAGTTTCTACACCGAGGGATGTTCTGTCTGCTACTTGATTTGGTTGGCTGGATATGGGGTTCAGTATATCCATCCACAGATGTATGCTAAGAAAAAGGTTAGAAGATTTCATCATTAATTAAACTATATAATTAAAGGACAGTTCAAATAACACTACAAACAATTTTCATTAATAATTCATAACCTAGAGGGGTAGGATGGGGTAGGAGGTGGGAGGCAGGCTCCAAACAGAGGGGACATATATAAACCTATGGCTGATACATGTTGATGTATGGCAGAAACCAGCACAGTATTGTAATTATTCTTCAATTAAAAATAAAGAGGAAAAAATTAATTCATCTCTAATGAAAACAGATCGCACTACACCATTTCTGGGCATTCTGTTTGCAATTTCTACTTGACTTTAGTTCCCTTTGCCAGGGGGAATATAATCATTTAAAATGAAACGTTCTGCATAGCTTTAGACATATGCTTTTGCTTTTAAAAAGATATAAATGGTGAGATGGCCAGGAGCCCCACAGATGATTACTCTCCTAAGGGTGTTACCCGTGTAGGCTGAGATGCCAATCCAGATCCAGATTGCTTCCTTACAATGGTAGAATGTCTTCAGTACCAAGACAACTTCACGAGTACAGCTCTGTTTCTCTAAACCAGTCCAGCTACTTGTCCTGGTCACTCTTTCATTTGCTGGGCACATAACTTTGGCCACCTAACCAAGCCGTTTCCCACGACAGGTACACCTTTAATCAACTCCCTCTCAGCCCCTCACCCAGTTTCCCATGCCCAAGAAGGAGCCATCGACAGCCCTGCTGGATCCATGCCTTTACATCCACTGCCTTCTTCCTCCTTGCCGTTCTCAAGGCAGAGACGTCACTTTGTCTCAGCGTCTCACGCTGGCTCACAATCACAGTAATTGACCGTGTTACCCTGGGGCTCAGCACCTCAAGTCCCAGGTAAGGCTGCCTAAGGAACCCTGTTACCCCAGCTCTGAGTGTCCCTGCTCTTGGCTAGTTTTGTCTGCTTTCCGAAGTAAATGAAATTTGTAGCATTTTCTGTAAAAATGTAGAATTATGCATGACAAACATAACATCATTATCTGACATCTTAAAAATAGCTGAAGATGAGTACAACAAATTAACAAAAGAAGTGGGCAGCTTTATTTGCAAAGTAATTCAGACATACATGTTGTCCAAACTATACCACCAAAAGCATGTCTAAAAAATTATGATCAGAAATTTCTTAAAGGCAACTTTGAAGACGACTCCATTTACTAATTTCATCCAAAGCAGGACTCAAGATCATTTTTCTATTAGTTTTTACTTTTGATATTTTTTAAAAACTTGGCTCAGGAGTAAAGGATTTTCTGTGTCTCACACACACTTGCAGCCATTTTGAGTTAAGAGTCACGCTGGGGTATCTTCACAGCAAACTGTACTTCCATGTGATTCGATCCACTGCATTGTCATACACTCACTTCTTTGTGTCTGCCACCTTACCATGAGCAACTTGAGGACAGGCATGTTTTCTTCCCACTTTTATACACTTACCACACTGCAGAGTGCCAGAATATAGGAAAAGTTCAATGAACCAATAGTTCTCAAAGTGCTGTCCTTGGGCTAGCAACATCAGCATCATCTGGGAACATGCTAGAAATGCAAATTCTCTGACCCTGTTCCAGACCTACTGAACAGGAAACTCTGGGGGTGGAACCCAGTAAGGAGTATTTTAGCCAGTCCTCCAGGTGATTCTGATGCAGGCAAATTTGAAAACTACTGCAATAAATAATGTAAGTAGGCAGTAATCACAAAGTCACTGGTTCTTAGCGACTTTTCTATTATCTGAGCATAAACAAGAGATTTTAATTAAAATCATTTTCTCAGAGTCAACAGATCACTATAGTAATTCCTACTATTCCTAAATAGTACTTCTGTACCTGAACTTGTCCAGCAGGGACTATGGACTTCTTTATCATTCAAAATTGAGTTTTATCTCCTCCTCAACAAAGTGCTCTGTCTTTCACAAAGCAGAACTGATTACCCCTCTTTTTTGTTGCTATCTTTATATCCAGGAAAAATTTCTACTATTGGACTATCACACCATCTTCTTAAGTATTGGTCTATGGTCAATGTTCATTGTTAGACCTAAATCTCCCTAAACTCTAGAAATTAATATGGATTGCTAGTTAGTGTGTGCTCAGTCGTGTCCAACTCTTTGCGACCCCATGGACTGCACCATGCCAGAATTCTCTGTCCATCACCAACGCCTGGAGCTTACTCAAACTCATGTCCATCAAGTCAGTGATGCCATCCAACAATCCCATCCTCTGTCATCCCCTCCTCCTACCGCCTTCAATCTTTTCCAGCATCAGGGTCTTTTCAAATCAAATCAGTTCTTCACATCAGGTGGCCAAAGGATTAGAGTTTCAGCTTTAGCATCAGTCCTTCCAATGAATATTCAGGACTGATTTCCTTTAGGATTGACTGGTTGGATCTCCTTGCAGGCCAAGGGACTCTCAAGAGTCTTCTTCAACACCACAGTTCAAAAGCATCAAATCTTCGGCACTCAGCTTTCTTTATAGTCCAACTCTCACATCCATATATGACTACTGGAAAAACCAAAGCTTTGACTAGATACCCTTGGTTGGCAAAGTAATGTCTCTGCTTTTGAATATGCTGTCTAGGTTGGTCATAACTTTTCTTCCCAGGAGCAAGCGTCTTTGAATTTCATGGCTGCAGTCACCATCTGCAGTGATTTTGGAGCCCCCAAAACATAAAGTCTGACACTGTTTCCACTGTTTCCCCATCTATTTGCCATGAAGTGATGGAACTAGATGCCATGATCTTCATTTTCTGAATGTTGAGTTTTAAGCCAATTTTTTCACTCTCCTCTTTCAATTTCATCAAGAGGCTCTTTAGTTCTTCTTCACTTTCTGCCATAAGGGTGGTGTCATCGGCATATCTGAGGTTATTGATATTTATCCCAGCAATCTTGATTCCAGCTTGTGCTTCATCCAGTCCAGCATTTCTTTTGAGGTACTCTGGATATAAGTTAAATAAGCAGAGTGACAATATACAGCCTCAACGTACTCCTTTTCCTATCTGGAACCAGTCTGCTGTTCCATGTCCAGTTCTAACTGCTGCTTCTTAACTTGCATACAGATTTCTCAGCAGGCAGGTCAGGTGGTCTGGTATGCCCATCTCTTTCAGAATTCTCCACAGTTTGTTGTGATCCACACAGTCAAAGGCTTTGGCATAATCAACAAAGCAGAAATAGATGTTTTTCTGGAACTCTCTTGCTTTTTTGATGATCCACTGGATGTTGGCCATTTGATCTCTGGTTCCTCTGCTTTTTCTAAAACCAGCTTGAACATCTGGAGGTTGGTGGTACTACTGAAGCCTGGCTTGGAGAATTTTGGGCATTACTTTGCTGGCATGTGAGATGAGTGCAATTGTGTGGCAGTTTGAGCGTTCTTTGGCATTGCCTTTCTTTGGGAGTGGAATAAAAACTGATTATTTTTCAGTCTTGTGGCACTGCTGAGTTTTCCAAATTTGCTGACATATTGAGTGCAGCACTTTCACAGCATCATCTTTGAGGATTTGGAACAGCTCAACTGGAATTCTATCACCTCTAGTAGCTCTGTAGTGATGCTTCCTAAGGCCCACTTGACTTCTCATTCCAGGATGTCTGGCTTCTAGGTGAGTGATCACATCATCGTGGTTATCTGGGTCATGAAGATCTTTTTTGTACAGTTCTTCTGTGTATTCTTGTCACCTCTTCTTAGTATCTTCTGCTTCTGTTAGGTCCATCCCATTTCTGTTTTATCGAGCCCATCTTTGCATGAAATGTTCCCTTGGTATCTCTCATTTTCTTGAGGAGATCTCTAGTCTTTCCCATTTTGTTGTTTTCCTCTATTTCTTTGCACTGATTGCTGAGGAAGGCTTTCTTATCTCTCCTTGCTATTCTTTGGAATTTGGCATTCAAATAGGTAAATTCTTCCTTTTCTCCTTTGCCTTTTGCTTCTCTTCTATTCACAGCTAATTTGTAAGGCCTCCTCAGACAACTATTTTGCCTTTTTGCTTTTCTTTTTCTTGGGGATGATCTTGATTACTGCCTCCTGTACAATGTCACGAACCTCTGTCCATAATTCTTCAGGCAGTCTATCAGATCTAATCCCTTGAATCCATTCGTCACTTCCATTGTATAATTATAAGGGGTTAGATTTAGGTTATACTTGAATGGTCTAGTGGTTTTCCCTACTTTCTTCTAAGTCTGAATTTGGCAATGCACTCTCAAAAATGACAGATCTCTGTTCATTTCCAAGGCAAACCATTCAATATCCAGTAATCCAAGTCTATGTCCCAACCTGTAATGCTGAAGAAGTTGAAGTTGAACAGTTCTATGAAGACCTACAAGATCTAGAACTACTATCCAAAAAAATGTCCTTTTCATTATAGGGGACTGGAATACAAAAGTAAGAAGTCAAGAAACACCTGGAGTAACAAGCAAATTTGGCCTTGGAGTACAGAATGAAGCAGGGCAAAGGCTAATATAGTTTTGCCAAGAGAACATGCTGGTCACAGCAAACACCCTCTTCCAACAATATAAGAGAAGACTCTACAGATGGACATCACTAAATGGTCAATACCAAATATGGTGTTAGGCACAAAAAAAGACAAAACAAATACAAATCAGCCAAGTAAAGAAACTTATGTTCCCTGTGCTCCTGACACCTATACTTGGGATGACTTAAGAGGAATGATGTCTTGCTGTCCAGATCTCTTAACAGCAGAATGAGTTAAGATATTTGAGTTATATCTCAATGCTGGTTGCAGAGCATATTCTGACTATAAACCAAACTGGTAGACTGAATTATTAGCTCCAAATTTTGACATCCTTTGCCATGTAACTTTCCAATGTCCTCCTACTGAGGGCAGAATATAGTTTTACACTCTTTGGGCATCCAGTCATATGATTTGCTTTGGCCAATAAAATGAGTTCAAAATGGTGGTATAAGCCAGTCCCATATTAGTCATCAAGAGGCTCTGCTGTGTTTCAACTTGCTCTCTCACATTTCTGCCATCTCCATGAGAAGGGCATGTCCAGGTTGAACCAGAAGGAAGACGAGAAACACACTGAGCAGAGCCACTCCCAGCTGAGGTCAGATTAACTCAACAGATCCCCAGATAACCCCGTGACTCATAAGAAACAACATATGCTTGTGAGTTTGAACCACTGGGTGTTGGGATGACTTGTTACCGAGCAATACAATAGCTGATACATAAGAGCTACTTTCTAATTAAGAGGTCATAAAGGAAAAATGAATAATTAGGAGATTCTTATCAGACATGTTCAACTTTTAGCTAAGCTACCAACAAAAGAGAGGGCAGTATAATCAGTTCCCTAAGGAGAAACTCTCGATCAGGTAACTTATCAATATTTAGGGGCAGCATTCTTGACTGTTCTGTATATCCTCAACAAGAATGGTGAGACACAGAGGTCAGCAAAGTTTTCTATAAAAAGCTAGACAATAAATATTTCAGGTTTTGCAGACTCCACTGTCCCTGTTGGGTATTCATTTTTAAAGAAAATTTCTTAGCGCAGGGCCATATAAAAACATATCCAAAAGCTGCATTTGGCCTATAGGATGCAGTTGGCCAACCGCTACTGTAAAACGTCATGGTTTGAAAAGCAGGACTAAATTGCTTCTGGCCAATGCTACCAACAGAGAAGGAGATTCTAGGAAAATATAGGTATGGCAGTGTCTGTACTTAGAGAGGAGAGGAGGGGAGAGAGGGATCTTACAAAAATACTATTCTTTCTTATCCCACTCCTAGAATTGGAAAAGGTAATATATTCTCCAAAATCCTTTTTAAAAATGAGATCTCCTAACTTTCAACATTAAGCATGACCCTTTTTAGGAGCCATCCAACTTTCTCAGAATGCATTTAGAGGAGTCTTAAATTAGAAATTATAATGGAATATAAAGCACATTTTTTATATTATGATGCTAATTATAAAACACCCACCTAAACAAATATTCCTTCCCTCAAACCCCCATTTTTCCTTAGGAGTGCCATAGCACCACTCAGCAGCAGAATCTTTCCTTAAAGGAACTTTCTGAAGAGTAATTTGAGATAACTGATCTCACTCCATGCTGATCAATATATTAACTCTCAAACAGGAGGCCTAGAAAAAAATGTTTATCCAGCATGGGCTGAAGTCATGCTGTGCTGTGTGTGCTTAGTCACTCAACTGTGTCCAACTCTGATCCCATGGACTGTAGCCTGCCAGGATCCTCTGTCCACTGGGATTCTTCAGGCAAGAATACTGGAGTGGGCTGCCATGCCCTCGTCGGGCTGAAGTCATAGTTAAGTTTAATTAAGAACTGTCTCAGCTGTACAAGATATTATGCAAGCTCAATAATATAATGGCTATAAATTCTAGTCCCTCATCTTTAGCTGAAAATACAAATTCAGATTTTATTTTCTTTCTTCAAGTTGTCCACTCAATCCAGTAGACACTGAATTCCTTCATTTTTCTGCAGCAGTGGCAACATGAACCTAAATCTGGGCTTGAGATGTACTGTATTCAAAGTAATTACAGGTAGCGATTTCATTAGCTCTTCAAGAAACTAATCCCATGGATTATCAGACTTAGAATTCCTGAATAATAATAGAATTTTCCCTGCTTTCAATACCAACTGAAATGAAATTTTTCTACTCACTAGCTATGCATCCTTGGGCAAGTTGTTTAATCTTTATGTGCATGTTTCCTCCTCTATTAAAGGAACTAATAATAAAGCCTGCTGCTGCTGCTAAGTCACTTCAGTCATGTCTGACTCTGTTCGATCCCAGAGACGGCAGCCCACCAGGCTCCCCCGTCCCTGGGATTCTCCAGGCAAGAACACTGGAGTGGGTTGCCATTTCCTTCTCCAATGCATGAAAGTGAAAAGTGAAAGTGAAGTCGCTCATGTCGTGTCTGACTCCCAGCGACCCCATGGACTGCAACCTACCAGGCTCCTCCGTCCATGGGATTTTCCTACCTCATAGCTATTCTGAGCATTACATAAAATAATTTCTGTAAAGGTGCTCAGAATAGCACATAGTAAGAACCATACAAGTGCTTGTTGATTCAGTTCAGTTCAGTCGTTCAGTCGTGTCCAACTCTTTGTGACCCCATGAACCACAGCACAACAGGCCTCCCTGTCCATCACCAACTCCTGGAGTCCACCCAAACCCATGTCCATCGAGTCAATGATGCCATCCAACCATCTCATCCTCTGTTGTCCCCTTCTCCTCCTGCCCTCAATCTTCCCCAGCATCAGGGTCCTTTCCAACGAGTCAGCTCTTCACATCAGATGGCCAAAGTATTCAAGTTTCAGCTTCAACATCAGTCCTTCCAATGAACACCCAGGACTGATCTCCTTTAGGATGGATTGGTTGGATCTCCTTGCAGTCCAAGGGACTCTCAAGAGTCTTCTCCAACACCACACTTCAAAAGCATCCATTCTTCAGTGCTCAGCTTTCTTTATAGTCCAACTCTCACATCCATACATGACTACTGGAAAAACCACAGCCTTGACTAGACGGACCTTTGTTAGCAAAGTAATGTCTCTGCTTTTTAATATGCTGTCTAGGTTGGTCATAACCAAAGAAACAAAAAAACCCCATCTCCTAGGCCAGAAAACCAATCCCAAATTTCTGCCATTTCCCTGAGTGTTTGTTGCCTGCAGTGACTTCTGGTTGCAGGCAGTCAGGTTGCCTGTAACCTGACTGTGTAGAAACTGTACTAGTTTCGGTACAGTCAGGTTTCTTGTCTCTTAAGCAACAGAAACCAACTTAGGCTAAGTTAAAAAAAAAAAAAAAGGAATTTTTCTTAAGTCTATTGGTAGCCTGAAAAAAAATTCTGAAGGATAAAACTTGTGTTCAAGTGGAAGAAGACAAGACTATGCAAATAGCCAAAATAAAATAACTATACTTGGTAATATGGGGTAAAAAGGAAATAAAATGAGGAGATGTGACAAGAGTGTCTAGGGAGGGAGTTGGGGTGAATGCTACTAATGGACTAGATGTAATAAATGATGTTTGAGCTGGACCCAACAGATGGCAATGAGCTAGAGAAACAGGAGAAGAGTATTTCAGGCAGTGAAATGAATAAACAGAAAAACCCCAAGGTGAGAGTACACTTTGTAACGTCAAAGAAGAAAGGTACCTAAGAAAATGGTATATTAAATGGAGGATCTTTTTCAAAGGCCTACACGTTGAAAATTCAGTTGTCCAACTGAATACTACTGGAATTCAAACTGTTAAAGTTATGGATATAGAGCCCCTGCACACTGAATCATACCAGTGTCAGATTTAGAGGGCAAAAGATGGTGTAGCTTGGCTAACCTATTAGGTAATGAATGAATACATGAATACATGAATGAATCAATTGACAAATACATGATAAAGAAAGAATATTCCTGAGAAGTTATATATCATATATTAGACCTGAAGCTGGGGATGTCACAACTCACTTCCCAGGACTCTAGAACATGCCACTTTGCACACCATAACTACTCTTTAGTCAGTTGATATTAGCAGCAATACAGGCCACAACAATTTAGAAACAATAACCAAATTTCTATTTCTCAAAGTCATTTTTAAAAAAAAGTAGGGAAGTTATGGTTCTAATAATGGATGAATAGTTGTATCTGATTAATCTACCAGTAAATAAGAATACAATCTCCAGACAAAATATTAAAAACAACTGTTTGGTGGCCCTGAAGAGCTACAGAAAGAAGCCAAAAACTGGAAGGAGACTGATCTTTGTAAAAAGGGAACCACATAGGGTGAAATTTTTAGTTTCCACCTGGGGGGCAAACTCTGATCCACCAAGCTCCCAGTGACTGAAATTCAAGCAGAGCAACAGTCTTACTGGCTTAAGGAGTCAGAGGATGGAGCTGATGGCTAAAAAAAAGAATTGATCTAAGAGTGAAAAAGGAAACTCTGATGAAAATAAAGCTATGGAGAATAAAACTCTAAAGTCCTCACACAAACTACAGGTCCCTTGCTGAGCCCTAAACCAAATGTGAGCAAGAGAAACTCCAAAAAACATGTCAGAAGGAGACAGATAGAAGGTTAGGGAAACTGTAGATTTGCCTATTGAGCGCTACTGGAAAGGCTGAATTTGAAGACTGAGTTAAGCCAAATTAACTTCCTGTCAAATCAACACTTTTCAGAGGAAGATAAATAAATCCAGAGACTCTGTTTAGTACTATCAACAATATCCTATATACAATCAAAATTTACTAAGTACATGATGGAACAGAAAAATGAGACTGTCAAGAGAAACAGCAGTCAACAGAAATAGACACCAAGATGTTCTAGAAGTTGGACTCAACAGGCAAGAACTTTAAAGCAGTTATGATAACTGTTTCTAAAAGTAAAGGATAATATGATTAGAAGAAACAAACATGGGAAATATCAGAAGAGAAATGGAAACTATAGTTAAAAAGAAGTAAATGGAAATTCTAGAACTGAATTGTATAAGTTTTTAAAAACTCAATTCACTGGGCAGGTGTATAGCAGACTGCAAAAGAGAAAGGGTCAACAAACTTGAAGACAGATGAATAAAAATTAGACAATCTGAAGAAGTGAGAATATCAATTAGTCAATCTAAAGAACTAGGGAGATTAAACAAAAATGCAGAGAGCCCCATGATCTGTGGGTCAATAACACACACTAACTCATGTGTAAATGGGGTACTAGAGAAGGAATAAGAAGGAAAGAAGGGAGAAAAAATTACTACATGCAATAATGGTCATGTAATTCCCCCAAACTATGAACACCAAGTCAGATAAGTTTGAAGAAAAACAAAAGGAGGTACATCACAAAGTCTAACTACTAAAAAAATATGTATAGATGGGTGAAGTGGGGTGGGGAACCTTAAGAGGAGTTAGGGGAAAACAACAATACATACAAAGGAGTGACAGCGCAAATGGTAGCTCACTTCTTGGAGAAGGCAATGGCACCCCACTCCAGTACTCTTGCCTGGAACATCCCATGGACAGAGGAGCCTGCTGGGCTGCAGTCCATGGGGTTGCTAAGAGTTGGACACGACTGACTGACTTCATTTTCACTTTTAACCTTCATGCATTGGAGAAGGAAATGGCAACCCACTTCAATGTTCTTGCCTGGAGAATCCCAGGGACGGGGGAGCCTGGTGGGCTGCCATCTATGGGGTCGCACAGAGTCAGACACGACTGAAGCGACTCAGCAGCAGCAGCTCACTTCTTATCAGAAACAATGGCCGTCAGGTGACAATGAAAGATTTTTGATGTACTGCAGAAAAAAATAAACGCAACCCAAAATCCTTTACACGATGAAAATATTCTTTTAAAAAAGACAATTACTGTAAATCAATAATACCTGAATAAAAATTGTAATAAAAAATGAAGACAAAATAAAGATGAACGAGAACTGAAAGAATCTGCTGCCAGAAGACATATGCTATATGAAATGCTAAGGATAATTTTTCCAGCTAAAAGAAAGTAAACATAGATAGTAATCTAAACCTACAGAAAGGAAAAAAGAGCTCTTGAAATGATAAATATGTGAGAAATATAAATAATACATATTTTTTCATCTTTCTTTAAAAGAAATATGACTATATAAAGCAAAAAAGGTAATACCATATTGTGGAGTTTATGAGAAGTAATGTATGTGAAAAAAAAAAGCACAAAGATCAGGGAAATTAAAAGATTCTTTTAAGAGTCTTAATTTTATCTGAACTGTTGCAATATCACCCTATGTGGATTGCAGTAATATATGGGTGCATTCTGTAATCTCTAGAACAACCAATGGGGAGAAAAGGCATTGAAAAAGATACAGAAGAATAGGTAAATCAACAGAGGAATTAGAATGAAATACTAGGGCTTCCCTGGTGGCTCAGTGGTAAAGAATCCACCTGCCAA
This sequence comes from Bos grunniens, assembly GCF_055505025.1. Taxonomy (NCBI): domain Eukaryota; kingdom Metazoa; phylum Chordata; class Mammalia; order Artiodactyla; family Bovidae; genus Bos; species Bos grunniens. The sequence continues at coordinate 57,025,326 of NC_141180.1, forward strand.
TACACAAGACAGAGGTTCCATCCCTGGTCCACAAAGATCCCACATGCCGCAAAGCCCATGCATCACAACTATTGAGCCTGTGCTCCAGAGTCAGGGAACCACAACTACTGAAGCCCACGAGCTCTAGAGCCTGTGCTTGGCAACAAGAGCAGCCACTGCAACGAGAAGCCCACACTGCAAGGAAGAGGGGTCCCTACTCACCGCAACTAGAGAAAAGCCTGCTCAGCAATAAAATAAATAAATAAAATTATTTTTTAAATGGAATACTAAAACTTAACTGATTGATTCAAAAGCAGAGAAGAACAAAAGAAGAGAGGAACACCACCAAAGATAACAACAAAAGAAAAAAATTAAAGACTTACCAAACATTAATAATTATATTTAATGTAAACAAGAATTTCAATTCAAAGACGGGATTAAATGAGCTTTTAAATTAAAAGATGTACTTTAATTATGAATATACAGATAGGTTGAAACTAAAACTATGAGAAAAGAAATACTAATGCAAACAGTAATAAGCAAAAGAGAGCTAAAGAAGCTATAATAATGTCAGACAAAGACTTCAAAACAAGCAGTACTAACAAAATAAAGACACACAGTTGATAATGATAAAAGGATCAACTCTAAGGAAGACATAACTATCCTAAATATGTATGTGCCTAATAACTGAGTTTCAGTGAACAGAAACTAATAGCAAAGGGCAAAAATCCACAAATCCACAACTATGACTGGAGGTTTTAACAACACTCTCTCAACAGTTTAAAGAACTTCACTCAAAACCGAGGATGAGTAAGGAAGATTTGAACACACTATTAATTTGAGGTAGATTACAGATTTCTTAAACCACATGAATCACAGTCTCCAAGGCAAGAACCCTACTCCAGATTTTTTAAGCTTTAAGTATCAAATTACCTTCCTGGAAAACTGCATATAGACATTAACAACTGTGGCTTGTCAAAGAACGACTTAAAGAACAGCTACATGTCATACAAAAGCATGACTGAAAATATCATTAATAATGACGATGCCTATTTCACAAGGATCAGGCAATAAATGAGTTTAATTGTCAGAAAAATTCTCTCAAATGGTACGCTTCCTTTATTGTATTATCACATAATGACGCCTCCCTCCTTCCACAATTTTAGTGTTTCAAGATGAAATTTCTTTTTTAAATAGCACAATGGTGAGTTGCTTCAGGGAAAGCAGTAGTTTTAAGTGTCAAAAAACTTACACATCAGAAAAAGAATACTTACTACAAATGGAAGGTTGTGCATTCTCTTCCTATAGCACGTGAGAGACATACCTCAGAGACACTATGGGTTCGGTCCCAGCCAAGTACAATAAAGTACTGCAATGAAGCAAGCCAGCATCCTCCAAACTCTATCTTTTTGCTGGTGAAGGGTTTGAAAGAGTTCAAGAATTAATAAAATGTGAAACAGAGACAGGACGTAAGCAAATGCTACTGGAAAAATGACGCCATTGGTCTTGCTTGATTCAAGAGTTGCCACAAACCTTCTATGTGTTAAAAAACACATTATCTGTGAAGCAAAATAAAGCAAAGTACAATGAGAGAGATATGCCTGTACATTCTTCTAGACAACAATTACTTTACGACACAATAGCCTTTTCTTTGGAAACTATCTCCTTTTAAGCTGTGATCTTCAAAGTCACCAAGCATGGTTTCTTTTACATTTATCATTCAAATAGTGGGTGTTGCATGAATAGACCCACTAAACATGTTACAGTTTACATATCTCACCTAAAATATAAATTTAAAAACTCAACTTTATCTTATACATTAAAGATGTACATTTCTTTTATACATCGCATTATTGCAATGAGATGACAGATCTGACAAAATAGTCATGTATCAATTTTTAGAAAGATAAACCACAAAAATGAAAACCAACAAAGATAACCAAATAGTTATTAAATTATCACCAAAACTTTCCAGTAGCTACCAAGCTATGCACTGCATGAACCCAGAGGGCAAAAGGTGCACAGCGTAGTGATCCTACCTGTCTGTAACAAGTAACTGTATAATTTTACAAACTTTCTTACTGTAAGAGACCTCTGATCTTTTTTTAGGAACCGGAAGTTGGTTTGACTTTTAAATACCTCAAATGTACGGTGCTGATGAAGAAAGGCGGCCAATACAGTCACAGGCACGCCTTGTTTCCCTGTGCTCTGTTTACTGTGCTTCATGAATCCTATGATTTTTTAAAAAATTGAAGCTTTGTGGTAACTTTGCATTGAGTAAGTCTACTGACACCATTTTTTCCCTCCCAGTATGTGCTCACAGTGTGTCTCTGTGTCACACTTTGGTAATTCTAGCAATATGTCAAACTTCATCATTATTATTATATTGACTGTACTGATCTGTGACAGTGATCTTTGATGTTATTACCACAAGAAAATTACGAACTCGCTGAAAGCTGAGAGTTAGTATATCTTAGTAATGAAATATTTTTTAAATAAGGTATGCACAATTTTTAAAGACATAATGCCATTGCACACTTAAAAGACTACAGTGTAGTATAAACATAACTTTATATGCACTGGGAAACCAAAATATTCATGTGCTTGCTTAACTGCAGTGGCCTGGAACCAAACCTTCAATATCTCTGAGGTCTGCCTGTACTATACAGAGGTCCAAGAAACCTAAAGAAAATCTTCACCACTATTCAACAACATACTAAAGAACTATCATTACAGTCATTTAGGTATATGACCTAAAAAGGCAAACTTAATTCTATATAAGAAAAACATTACAACTTACCACTTCAATTTGAAAAACAGAGTAACTCTGAGTGATAATCCATAAAAACACAAACAAGACAAGAGCTCATGAAAAACTCAACATTAGAGTAGTGCTAGATAGACCAGTAGTGCTTTTGAAGAAGAAAAACAAAGCGGAAAGATTTACTTGTATCATTTTTCCACTGTTGACCTGAATATAAACCTAGAAAATGCAAGTAAATAATAAAATACCTTCTGGAAGTACTACTTGAGTTCAAAAAAGTTACAAGAGAGAAAGCATCCTTAACAATCAATTAGATTCTGAGTCATTCGGTGAACTCTGAACTCATCCTTTTATATTCAGCTTATGCATTTCCTCCCAGGAAAAGCCATACACCATATCAGAACTTCTATTCCAAACCCCTCTACTTAGCTGAGTTCTGTGCCCATTTTGGTCTTTCTACAGTTATTTCTAGCAGTGCATTGCCCTAAATTTTAAAGTCAATTTTCACTAAAATGATACATGATGCTTCACCAGTAGCTCAGCTGGTAAAGAATCCAACTGCCAATGCAGGAGATGTAAGAGATATGGGTTCAATATATGGGTCGGGAAGATTCCCCTGGAGAAAGAAATGGCAACCTGGTCCAGTATTCCTGCCTAGAAAATTTCACAGACAGAGAAGCCTGGAGGGCTACAGTCCATGAGTTGCAGAGTCGGGCGCAAGTGAGCATGTAAGCAAAATGATACATGCATATGGTCAAAAATGTCAACTAACTCTAACAGGTTATGAACAAAAAATATCAGTGCCCTGTACCACCCTTTAAGATGTCAAGCCTGCTCCCCAGAACCCTCTCTTTTTGCTTTTTCTTCTAAAATTGGCTTAAATGTTTCTAAACAAAATGCTTTCATTGCTAATTCAAGGAGTTCATCATTAGAAACCAAGTAGTATACTATGATGTTTCTACCAAACTTTCTGTCAGCTTCATTGTGGAATAAGTAACACACAATGAAATTCACCAAATTTAAGCATACGACTTGTGACAAACAGGTAAAGTCATGAAACACAGTAACAAATATGTAAAACATCTCATCAAAATAAAAACATCCCTGTGCCCCTTTGCTGTCAAAGCCCTCCTCTCACTGATCTGCTTTCTAATACTATACTCTTAATGTTTTTAGAATGCTAGACAAATAGATGATATCATACAGAGGTTTTTGTTTGTTTTACTTTTTAAAAATTTATGGGTAAAAGTCAAGGTGTAGTGAACTGGCAGAAGGTAGAAAGTGAGGAATGGAGGCTGCTAGGGCAGTTAATGACGCTGATAAGTCTGTCTGTGAATCAGAGGCAGGAGGATGACAAATGGAAAAGGAAAAAAGGTGTGGAAATAAAGGATGTTATTGTTCATTTGCTTGTTCTACGATGGAGGAGACTTGAGCATGTTTAAATCCCAAAGGAAGGACCCAGTGGAGAGGGAGGCACTGATGAGACAAGAGACGGAAAAGATAAGGAAAGTTCCCGGGGAGGTGGACAGTGAGAAGATTCAGGGCACATATGGAGAGATTGCCCTTATGCAGGAAGAAAGACATCACTTCTCCCGTAAAAAGTAGAAAGGAAGAGAAGTTAGATCTAGATGTAGAAAGGTGCACACATTCGATGGTAGGAAGCTAAGGGAGTTCAAATCTGATAGCGCTTCCTTTCTCTAGGTGATTGGAGGCAAGGTCACCTTCTAAGAGTGAAGAGAGGTTTGCAGAGAGTAAAAAAAGATTGGAAATACTCCATTTAGAAAAACGAAAAATGAGTTAACCAAAGCAACCTGGTAGGGCTGCTGGGCAATACCGACAGACTGCTTGGTATCGACGACCATGAATGTATTATGGCTCTCATCTGTCCAGTTTTGTCATTTTTTTCCCCAGCAGTACTCAACGGCCCACACACAGATTACTGAGGAAGCAGATCAATGAGTTAACTCTGGCCTGGAGGTTGTCAAACAAGTACCATCAAAGAGAAAGTAGCAAGACAAGACAAGTTAGGTTACTGCAAGTTACTGAGATGATGGGTCAAAAATCTAAGCTGGATAAAGAAGAAACAGAAGACAAAAACAAACAACCACTGTTGGATAGGGAGTAGTAGCCAATATAGCAGAGGGCCCAATGAGATCAGAGAATAAATGCGCCAAGACTAGCTGAGAAAACCATTAGATGGCCAAGCACTTGTAGTCAGAAACCCAGGTGATTAGACTGGTGATAACTGGAAGGACCGGAGAAGACAATGGCAACCCACTCCAGTGTTCTTGCCTGGAGAATCCCAGGGACAAGGGAGCCTGGTGGGCTGCCGTCTATGGGGTCACACAGAGTCGGATACAACTGAAGTGACACAGCAGCAGCAGCAGCAGCAACTGGAAGGACAGTAACCAGATGCCTTAAGTATAGAATGCCTTGTAAAAGAAGGCATCACCAAGAACTATTTTGCGTATTTTTCATTCTTTTTTTAACATGTGCCTATTCCATTTTTTAAAATGTTTTAGAGAACTGCATTAAATATAACAGCTTCATTATTAGAAATTATTTTTAATTACCTATAATCATTACTGGTTACATTATTCATGGTAGTTTCTTACATCCTACAATTCCCTTTCTTTGGTTCACTTTTTCTAGTTGGTGAATGTTTTTTCAGATAGGTGTGTAGGTGATACACTTTCTAAATTATTATGGCTAATTTTCTTTGATTTCTATAAATCATAACTCACTTGGATACAGAATAAGATACAAAGAAACATTTTCCCACTTATTTCTGGATTGTTCCAGAAGGCTATATTTTATAGAATTATGACTTACTAACAACCAGAAAATTATTACAATTAAATGGTGACCCATGAATGACAAAATAAAAGTGACAAAATGTTTACAAAATTTTATCTAAGGAACACATTAAAATCCAAAGAAGTTGTGAGATGCCAACATCAATGTTCAGTTCAATTCAGTCACTCAATCGTGTCCAACTCTTTGCAACCCCATGGACTACAGCACGCCAGGCTTCCCTGTCCGTCACCAACTCCTGGAGCTTACTCAAACTCATGTCCATTGAGTCAGTGATGCTATTCAACCATTTCATCCTCTGATGTTCCTTTCTCTTCCTGTCTTCAATCTTTCCCAGCATCAGGGTCTTTTCAAATGAGTCAGTTCTTTGCATCAGGTGGACAAAGTATTGGAGCTTCAGCTTCAGCATCAGTCCTTCCAATGAATATTCAGAACTGATTTCCTTTAGGATGGACTGGTTGGATCTCCTTGCTGTCCAAGGGATTCTCAAGAGTCTTCTCCAACACCACAGATCAAAAGCATCAATTCTTTGGTGCTCAGCTTTCTTTATGGTCCAACTCTCACATCCATACATGACTACTGGAAAAACCATAGTTTTGATTAGACAGACCTTTGTCAGCAAAGTGATGTCTCTGCTTTTTAATATGCTATCTAGTTTTGTCATAGCTTTTCTTCCAAGGAGCAAGCAATTTTTCATTTTATGGCTGCAGTCACCATCTGCAGTGATTTTGGAGCCCCCCAAAAGAGTCTGACGCTGTTTCCACTGTTTCCCCATCTATTTGCCATGAAGTGATGGGACCAGATGCCATGATCTTTGTTTCCTGAATGTTGAGTTTTAAGCCAGCTTTTTCACTCTCCTCTTTCACTTTCATCAAGAGGCTCTATAGTTCCTCTTTGTTTTCTGCCATATGAGTGGTATCGTCTGCATGTCTGAGGTTTGATATTTCTCCTGGCAATCTTGATTCCAGCTTGTACTTCATCCAGTCCAGCATTTCACATGACATATTTTGCATATAAGTTAAATAAGCAAGGTGACAATGTACAGCCTTGACCTACACCTTACCCAATTTGGAACCAGTGTGTTGTTCCATGTCTGGTTCTAACTGTTGCTTCTTGACCTACATACAGATTTCTCAGGAGGGAGATAGGATGTTCTGATATTCCCAGCTCTTTAAGAGTCCTCAACAGCTTGTTGTGATCCACACAGTGAAAGGCTTTAGCACAGTTGATGAAACAGATGTGTTTCTGGAATTCCCTTGCTTTGTTTCCCCTCCCCGCCCCCCATCTCTGGTTCCTCTGCCTTTTCTAAATTCAGCTTGTACATCTGGAAGTTCTCGGTTCATGTACTGTTGAAGCTAGCATGTGAAATGACTGCAATTGTGTGGTAGTTTGAATATTCTTTGGTATTGCCCTTCTTCAGGATTGGAATGAAAGCTGAACTTTTCCAGTCCTGTGGCCACTGCTGAGTTTTCCAAATTTGCTGGTATATTAGGTGCAGCACTTTCACAGCATAGTCTTTTAGGATTTGAAATAGCTCAACTGGAATTCCATCTCTACTAGCTTTGTTTGTAATGATACTTCCTAAAGCCCATTTTACTTCACACTCCAGGATGTCTAGCTCTAGAGGAGTGATCACACCATCGTGGTTATCTGCGTCATTAAGATTTTTTTTCTATGGTTCTTCTGTGTTTTCTTGTCACCTCTTTTTAATATCTTCTGCTTCTCTTAGGTCCATAAGGTTTCTGTCCTTTATTGTACCTATCTTTGCATGAAATGTTCCTTGGTATCTCTAATTTTCTTGAAGAGATCTCTAGTCTTTCCCATTCTATTGTTTTCCTTTATTTCTTTACACTGTTCACTAAGGAAGGCTTTCTTATCTCTCCTTGCTAATCTTGGAATTCTGCACTTCAGATCAGATCAGATCAGATCAGTTGCTCAGTCCTGTCCAACTATTTGCGACCCCATGAATCCCAGCACGCCAGGCCTCCCTGCTGCCGCTGAGTCACTTCAGTCGTGTCTGACTCTGTGCGACCCCATAGACGGCAGCCCAACAGGCTCCTCCGTCCCTGGGATTCTCCAGGCAAGAACACGGGAGTGGGTTGCCATTTCCTTCTCCAATGCATGAAAGTGAAAAGTGAAAGTGAAGTCGCTCAGTCCTGTCTGACCCTCAGCGACCCCATGGACTGCAGCCTACGAGGCTCCTCCGTCCATGGGATTTTCCAGGCAAGAGTACTGGAGTGGGGTACCACTGCCTTCTCCGCAGGCCTCCCTGTCCATCACCAACTCCCGGAGTTCACCCAGACTCACATCCATCGAGTCATTGATGCCATCCAGCCATCTCATCCTCTGTCGTCCCCTTCTCCTCTTGCCCCCAATCCCTCCCAGCATCAGAGTCTTTTCCAATGAATCACCTCTTCGCATGAGGTGGCCAAAGTATTGGAGTTTCAGCTTTAGCATCATTGCTTCCAAAGAAATCCCAGGACTGATCTTCAGAATGGACTGGTTGGATCCCCTTGCAGTCCAAGGGACTCGCAAGAGTCTTCTCCAACACCACAGTTCAAAAGCATCAATTCTTCGGCGCTCAGCCTTCTTCACAGTCCAACTCTCACATCCATACATGACCACAGGAAAAACCATACCTTGACTAGACAGACCTTTGTTGGCAAAGTAATGTCTCTGCTTTTGAATATGCTATCTAGGCTGGTTATAACTTTCCTTCCAAGGAGTAAGTGTCTTTTAATTTCATGGCTGCAGTCACTATCTGCAGTGATTTTGGAGCCCAGAAAAATAAAGTCTGACACTGTTTCCACTGTTTCCCCATCTATTTCCCATGAAGTGATGGGACCAGATGCCATGATCTTAGTTTTCTGAATGCTGAGCTTTAAGCCAACTTTTTCACTCTCCTCCTTCACTTTCATCAAGAGGCTTTTGAGTTCCTCTTCACTTTCTGCCATAAGGGTGGTGTCATCTGCATATCTGAGGTGATTGATATTTCTCCTGCCAATCTTGATTCCAGCTTGTGTTTCTTCCAGTCCAGTGTTTCTCACGATGTACCCTGCATATAAGTTAAATAAGCAGAGTGACAATATACAGCCTTGACGTACTCCTTTTCCTATTTGGAACCAGTCTGTTGTTCCATGTCCAGTTCTAACTGTTGCTTCCTGACCTGCATACAGGTTTCTCAAGAGGCAGATCAGGTGGTCTCGTATTCCCATCTCTTTCAGAATTTTCCACAGTTTATTGTGATGCACACAGTCAAAGGCTTTGGCATAGTCAAGAAAACAGAAATAGATGTTTTTCTGGAACTCTCTTGCTTTTTCCATGATCCAGCAGATGTTGGCAAGTTGATCTCTGGTTCCTCTGCCTTTTCTAAAACCAGCTTGAACATCAGGAATTTCACGGTTCACATATTGCTGAAGCCTGACTTGGAGAATTTTGAGCATTACTTTACTAGCGTGTGAGATGAGTGCAATTGTGCGGTAGTTTGAGCACTCTTTGGCATTGCCTTTCTTTGGGATTGGAATGAAAACTGACCTTTTCCAGTCCTGTGGCCACTGCTGAGTTTTCCGAATTTGCTGGCATACTGAGTGCAGCACTTTCACGGCATCATCTTTCAGGATTTGGAATAGCTCAACTGGAACTCCATCACCTCCACTAGCTTTGTTCATAGTGATGCTTTCTAAGGCTCACTTGACTTCACATTCCAGGATGTCTGGCTCTAGGTCAGTGATCACACCATCATGATTATCTGGGTCGTGAAGATCTTTTTTATACAGTTCTTATGTGTATTCTTGCCATCTCTTCTTAATGTCTTCTGCTTCTGTTAGGTCCATACTATTTCTGTCCTTTAGCGAGCCCATCTTTGCATGAAATGTTCCTTTGGTATCTCTGATTTTCTGGAAGAAATCTCTAGTCTTTCCCATTCTGTTGTTTTCCTCTATTTCTTTGCATTCATTGCTGAAGAAGGCTTTCTTATCTCTTCTTGCTATTCTTTGGAACTATGCATTCAGATGCTTATACCTTTCCTTTTCTCCTTTGCTTTTCGCTTCTCTTCTTTTCACAGCTATTTGTATCTGACAGAATGTGGTCCACTGGAGAAGGGAATGGCAAACCACTTCAGTATTCTTGCCTTGAGAACCCCACGAACAGTATGAAAAGGCAAAATGATAGGATACTGAAAGAGGAACTCCCCAGGTCAGTAGGTGCCCAATATGCTATTGGAGATCAGTGGAGAAATAACTCCAGAAAGAATGAAGGGATGGAGCCAAAGCAAAAACAATACCCAGCTGTGGATGTGACTGGTGATAGAAGCAAGGTCTGATGCTGTAAAGAGCAATATTGCATAGGAACCTGGAATGTCAGGTCCATGAATCAAGGCAAATTGGAAGTAGTCAAACAAGAGATGGCAAGAGTGAATGTCGACATTCTAGGAATCAGCGAACTGAAATGGACTGGAATGGGTGAATTTAACTCAGATGACCATTATATCTACTACTGCGGGCAGGAATCCCTCAGAAGAAATGGAGTGGCCATCATGGTCAACAAAAGAGTCCGAAATGCAGTACTTGGATGCAATCTCAAAAATGACAGAATGATCTCTGTTCGTTTCCAAGGCAAATCATTCAATATCACAGTAATCCAAGTCTATGCCCCAACCAGTAACGCTGAAGAAGCTGAATTTGATCGGTTCTATGAAGACCTACAAGACCTTTTAGAACTAACATCCAAAAAAGATGTCCTTTTCATTATAGGGGACTGGAATGCAAAAGTAGGAAGTCAAGAAACACCTGGAGTAACAGGCAAATTTGGCCTTGGAATATGGAATGAAGCAGGGCATAGACTAATAGAGTTTTGCCAAGAAAATGCACTGGTCATAGCAAACATCCTCTTCCAACAACACAAGAGAAGTCTCTATACATGGACATCACCAGATGGTCAATACCGAAATCAGATTGATTATATTCTTTGCAGCCAAAGATGGAGAAGCTCTATACAGTCAGCAAAAACAAGACCAGGAGCTGACTGTGGCTCAGACCATGAACTCCTTATTGCCAAATTCAGACTGAAATTGAAGAAAGTAGGGAAAACCACTAGACCATTCAGGTATGACCTAAATCAAATCCCTTATGATTATACAGTGGAAGTGAGAAATAGATTTAAGGGCCTAGATCTGATACACAGAGTGCCTGATGAACTATGGAATGAGGTTCGTGACATTGTACAGGAGACAAGGATCAAGACCATCCCCATGGAAAAGAAATTCTGCATTTAGATGGGTATATCTTTCCTTTTCTCCTTTGCCTTCTGCTTCTCTTCTTTTCTCAGCTATTTGTAAGGCCTCCTCAGACAACCATTTTGTCTTTTTGCATTTCTTTTTTCTTAGGGATGGTTTTGATTACCACCTCCTATACAAAGTTATGAACCTCTGTCCCTAGTCCTTCAGGGACTCTACCAGATCTGATCCCTTGAATCTATTTGTGTAATCAATCGTAAAGGATTTGATTTAGGTTACACCAGAATGGGCCAGTGGTTTTCCCTACTTTCTTCAATTTAATTCTGAATTTTGAAATAAGGAGTTCATGTTCTGAGCCACATTGAGCTCCTGGTCTTGTTTTTGCTACTCTATAGAGCATCTCCACCTTCAGCTGCAAATATAATCAATCTGATTTCGGTACTGACCATCTGGTGATGTTCACGTGTAGAGTTGTTTCTTGTGTTGTTGGAAGAGGGTATTTGCTATGACCAGCGCATTCTCTTGGAAAAACTCTGGTTTTTTGTGTGTGTTTATTGCTCAGTCGTGTCCAACTCTTTGTGACCCCATGGACTGTGTAGCCTGTCAGGCTTCTCTGTCCATGGAATTCTCCAGGCAAGAATACTAGAGTAGGTAGCCATTTCTTTTTCCAGGGGATCTTCCTGATTCAGGGATTGAACCTGGGTCTCCTGCATTATAGGCAGATTCTTTACTGTCTGAGCCACCAGGGAAGCCAAGTGGTCTTGGAGGGCACTCACCAAGACGCAGAGGATAGAAGCAGTGACCCCACAGAGACTGAATTAAAACCACCTGCTAGTGCTAGAGAGCGTACTGTGGAGGCATAGGTCGGCAGGGTCTCACCAGGAGACTGGGACACTGGCAGCAGCAGGTGGGGAAGGTCCCCCTGGCTCTTGGAGCTCACTATTAATCCTGCCATAGAGCCTGTAGAGTCCAGGGCTGGGTCACCTCAGGCCAAACAACTCCCAGGGAGGGAGTACAGCCCCACCCATCAGCAGATAATTGGATTAAAGCTTCACCAAGCAAGGCCCTGCTCACCAGAGCAAGACCCAGTTTTCCTTCAGTCCCTTCCATAAGTAAGCTTACACAAGCCTCTTAGCCTCATCTGTCAGGGGGCAAACAGAAGAAGCAAAAAGAAGCACATTCCCATAGGTTAAAACAAAAATCACATTATAGAAAGTTAATCAGGATGAAAAAGCAGAAAGTTATGTCCCAGATGAAGGGACAAGATAAAATCACAGGAAAACAACAAAATGAAGTGGAGATAGGCCACCTTCCAGAAAAAGAATTCACAATAATGTTCGTGAAGATGATCCAGGATCTCAGGAAAAACATGGAAAAGATGCAACAAATGTTTACCAATGACCTACAAGAACTAAAGAACAAACAAACAGATATGAATAATACACTAGAAGGAATCAACAGCAGAAGAACTGAGGCAGAAGAACAGATAAATGACCTGGAGGACAGAATAGTAGAAATCACTGTCACAGAACAGAGTATAAAAAACGAATGAAAAGAAATGAAGACAGTCTAAGAGACCTCTGGGACAACATTAAACACACCAACATTCTCATTATAAGGATCCCAGAAGGAGAAGAGAGAGAAAGGGCTGGAAAAAATGTTTGAAGAGGGAATAGCTGGAAATTTCCTGAACATGGGAAAGGAAATAGTCAACCAAGTCCAGGAAGTTTATCCCAAATAGGATAAACCCAAGGAGGAACACACCAAGACACAGTCATCAAACTGACCAAAATTAAAGACAAAGATAAAATACTGAAAGCAACAAAGGAAAAATGACAAATAACATACAAGGGAACTCCCATCAGGCTATTGGCTGATTTCTCAACAGAAACTCTACAAGCCAGAAGGGAATGGCATGATACATTTTAAGTGATGAAAGGAAAGAACCTTCAACCAAGAATACTCTATCCAGCAATAATAGTCTCATTCAGATGGAGAAATCAAAAGCTTTCCAGACAAGTGAAAGTTAAGAAAATTCAGCACCATCAAACCAGCTTTATGACAAATACTAAAGGAACTTCTCTAGGCGGAAAACACATGAAAAGGAGAAGACCTACAGAAAATAAACCCCAAACAAGTAAGAAAATGGTAATAGGATCATACATATCAATAATTACCTTAAATATAAACAGATTATCACCAACCAAAAGACACAGACTGGCTGGGCAAATGAAAACATGTGCATGCATGCACTTCCACTTACTACACCACTCTGCTTGACCACTCCACCAAATTGTATATAATTATTTTATATTGTTAGGTTAATCATGTTCACATTATGGCTTGCAATTATAATTATCTTTTATTTTTTGTCTGGTTATTGATTGTGAAAACGGATAAACATCTATTACTATCGTGATTATGCAAGTATTACTCACTTAATACCATTGTATCATGACTGGTCAGCAGAAAAATAATAGAACTCTGTATCACCAAAGCTACAATTTAATAGAAAAACTTGTAATCACTTTTTAAAATCCAGATGCCTAACAGAATTATCTTGAAATTTTTTGAAAAATACAAATGCTTAGGTATTGCTTTTCTCGTCTGGAGCTTCAAATATGTTTCTAATGAGCATTCATGTTTAAAAACTGGACTATATGATGATCTTTTACTTTTATCTGGTTTGTTTCACTTTTTCCATTTCATATTCAGTGCTCCCATTTCATTTAGTTCATGTTTTCCAATGTCCCCATCTCTCTTTTTTTTTTTTTATGTTTTCTCAAGCTCTTATCAAATGTAGTAGAAATGCTTTTGTATACATATACATAGTGAATTTGCTGAGTCGTGTCTGACTCTGTGATCCCATGGACTGTAGCCTACCAAGCTCCTCTGTCCATGGAATTTTCCAGGCAAGAGTACTGCAGTGGGTTGCCATTTCCTTCTCCAGAGGATCTTCCTGACCCAGGTATCAAACCCAGGTCTCCTACATTGCAGGCAGACACTTTACCATCTGAGCCACCAGGGAATTTCCCATATATACATAAATGATATGTATAATGTATATATTTTAGAAAACAGGAATTTTTGCCTAACTAAAAAATTTATGACATTTTGATTCCACTTGTTAGACTTAGTATGAATAGAATGCTACATTCCTAATTACAGTAAACAAAGGTTTACTGTCTAGCACAGGGAACTACAGTCAATATCTTGTGATAATCTATGATGGAAAATCGTTTCAAAAATAACATACGTGTATGTGTATAACTGACTTACTATGCTGTGCACCTGAAACACTGTAAGTCAACTATACTTCAATAAAATATATATATTAATAAAAATAAATAAAGCTACCACTAAAAAAAAAGATATTCTGCATTTGCAGATTGGACAAATTAACACTGTTAAAATGCCTATGTTACTGAAAGCAATCTACAGATTCAATGAAATTCTATCAAAATTCCAAGGACATTTTTCACATAACTAGTATAAAATGTTCTAAAATCTATATGGAATCTCAAAAGACCCCAAAGAGCCAAAGCAAACCTAAGAAAAAGAACAAAGTTGGAGGTATTGCACTGCCTGATCTCACACTATATTACAAAATCATAGTAATCAAAACAGCTTGGTGTTGGCAGAGAAGGAAATACAGAGATCAAAGTAACAGAAGAAAAACCAGAAATAAACCCACACATATATGAACATTAATTTATGACAATGAAGCATAGAACATAGAGAAAGGACAGTCTCTGCAATAAGTGGTGCTGGGAAAATCGGGAGAGCCACATGCAAAGAAAATGAAACTAGCCCATTAGTGTACACCATACACACAAAGCAACTCAAAATGGATTAAAGACTTGAATTTAAGACCTAAAACCATAATACTCCTAGAAGAAAATATAGGCAGTATGTTCTTTGACACTGGTCTTAGCAATATGTTTCTAGATATACCTCCTCAGGCAAGGAAAACAAAAGCAAAAATAAACAAATGAGGATTACATCAAACTAAAAGCTTCTGAACAGTAAAGGAAACCGCCCACAAAACAAAAGACAACCTAATGAATGGGAGAAAATATCTGCAAACAATATATTCAATAATGGGTTATATCCAAAATATACAAAGAAATCACACACAAAAACAACCCCATTAAGAAATGGGCAGAGGAGTTGAACATTTTTCCAAAGAAGACATATAGATTGTCAACAGGCACTTGGAAAGATGGTCAAAATCACTAATTATCAGGAAAATGCAAAACAATATAATGAACTATCACCTCATGTCTGTCAGGATGGCTATTACCAAAAAGGCAAGAAATAGCAAGCACTGATAGGGATGTGGAGAAAAGGGAACCTTTGAACCCTATTGGTGGGGATATAAACTGGTGCAGCTACTGTGGAAAACATGGAGATGCCTTTCAAAAATTAAAAACAGTACTACATGATCCAGCAACCCCACTCCTGGGAATATATCCAAAGAAACAAAAACACGAACTCAAAACGATATGTGCACTCCCATGTTTGTAACAGGATTATTTATAAGAGCCAAGGCATGGAAACACCCTACGAGTCCATCAGTAGATGAATGGATAAAGAAACTGCAGTTTCTATACGCAGTGGGATAAGTGTTCAGTCATAGAAAAGAATGAAATCTTGCCATTTGTGGCAACATGGATGGATCTTGAGAGTATCGTGAAATTGAAAGATAAATACAGTATGATTTTCACTTAAATGTGAAATATAAAAAATAAAATGAACAAACAGAACCAAACAAAAACAGATACATAGACACAGAGAAGAGAGTAGCTGTTACCAGAGGGGAAGGATGGGAAGGCGGGGAGAAAGTGGGTAAAGGGGATCAACTGTATGGTGACAGACAGAAACCAAACTTTTAGTGGTGAGCATGTGTGTGCTATACAGAAGCAGATGTATAACACTGTACACGTGAAACCTACATGTTATAAACCAGAATCACCTCAATAAAAAAGTAATCTAAAATTAAAAAACAAAAAACCCTCTCCTCAAACCCAAGTAAAAAGAGAAATAATAAACCAAGAAGATACTTGTAACATGGGCAGGCAAATGGTTCATTTTTTAAATACTAAAACCTCTGGCAAATCATTAAAAAAAAAATTCAAAGAGAAAATGAAAATAAACAAAGGATAGGTACAAACAGTTCATGGAAAGGACAAATACATCATTTTTGAATGTGTTAATATTTTTCATATAAAATTCATAACAAGTCAAATACAAATTTGTTAAGCTACAATGAAACACTATTCCTCATTTCTCAGATTAGAATTTGACAGCATTAGCTGCTAAAGCTATAGTAGAAATAGGCACACTTATATAGCACAGATGAATGAAAACTAATACAGTCTCTATATAAAGGAACTTGGTCATACCTATCAAAGAAATTCCTACAATTAGACTAGAAATCTTACTTCTAGTAATTTATTCCATACACATGATCACTAATGAGTCAGAAAGACGAGAGCAAAGTAATGTATTACAGCACTTTCTGTAACAGCAAAAGCTAAAACAAGCATCAGTGTTCATCAATAGGGAACTGGTTATGTATGTATGTATGGTAGGTCTGTTTTTATATGTGTGTGTACCCATGTACAACCATCCCCAAGCTTTGATAAGAAAAGAAGATCTCCAGGAGATTACATACGTGACCTAAATGTAAGTAGTTCTTACTTCAGGTAGAAACTAGGGTATCAGGAAAAAGAAATAGAGGGACCACTTTCTTTTTCTAATGTATCTTTTAAAATACTTGAAAAGTTATTTTATAATATTATGTAAATACATTAACTCTTCAATATAATGAAACAAGTTATTTTTTTAAGTTTATCTAAGAGAATGGGCCAGGAATGGGGGAACCAGCATTTACTGAATGTCCACTAGGTACCACACATTCAGTTCAGTTCAGTTCAGTCACTCAGTTGTGTCCGACTCTTTGTGACCCCATGAACTGCAGCATGCCAGGCCTCCCTGTCCATCACCAACTCCTGGAGTTCACTCAAATTCACATCCATCAAGTCGGTGATGCCATCCAGTTAACTGGTTGAATAATTTACCTAAATTCAATCCAATAACAAATTCCATTATTGGGATTAAAAACTCAGGTGCAATAAACTATAAATTAGTAGACAGAGAGACATTTTTTAAAATTATAATTTGAAGTAAAGCTTTTGGGGGCAAATGGTAAGTAACAGTACTTTGTATAACTTCTTCAGTATAACCCCTTGGTAGAAAATATGAAAGAACCAAGTTAGAGTATAATAATGTAACCACAGCCCCATTCCTCAAACTTTAGATTAAAAAATGGTAAGTGAATAGTTTCAGAAGGGCCTTATTAATAATCTCTAACTAGGAGGGCTGATGATCAGATGCATAGGCAGACCACAGAAGAAATGGCAGGTGTAGTTGATATTGAAAAGAACCATGTGGTAAGATCATTTTAACTTTCTCCAACTCAGCTTCCTCACTAGCAAAAAGGGTTTTAAATCTGCTCATTCAGGACAGAATGACCAAAATCAATGGAGTATTCCTTACAGGTTACATATGACTCTAAAACCCCTAAAATTCAGTAAAACTGTCCTAAAAAAATACACCTTAACTGGGCAATAGCACCCCACTCCAGTACTCTTGCCTGGAAAATCCCATGGACGGAGGAGCCTGGTAGGCTGCAGTCCATGGGGCCGCTAAGAGTCGGACAAGACTGAGCGACTTCATTTTGACTTTTCACTTTCATGCATTGGAGAAGGAAATGGCAACCCACTCCAGTGCTCTTGCCTAGAGAATCCCAGGGATGGGGGAGCCTGGTGGGCTGCCGTCTATGGGGTCGCACAGTCGGACAAGACTGAAGTGACTCAGTAGTAGCAGAGGTTACCTGACCCCACTTGCCCCAACCTCCACCCACAATCTTAATCCCCTTACCACTCATCACTTCTCTCAAGCTACTAAGAACTAAAAAGAGAATATGAACCCATGTATACTTAAACCTAGCTGTCAGATCAAGTGCTACTTCCACTAAAGGGGGAAATAAGTCAAGGAGGATCCACATACATCATTCTTGGGCAAATAGCAAGCCTAGATAAAATTCCCCATTTGGAGGATGAACTATTAAGTAAAAGATTCCTGCACTGTCCCTATGCTTAGATACTGGAGGAAGGCGGGGGTGGGGGAACTATGAAGAAATCATGAAGAATTACTCTAGGACACAGGAAAGGAGAAAAAAAAAACACCAAACACTTTAATTAAACCTTCTCTACAACATATATACACATTTGCTTATATTTGCAAAAGAACACTAAGATAAACTGAAAATTAAGGAAAATGGTTACCTATAGGGGAGGGAGGGAACAAGAATGAGAGGAAGTAAGACGGTGCTGAATATACCTTGCTGCTGCTGCTGCTGCTAAGTCACTTCAGTCGTGTCTGACTCTGTGCGACCCCATAGATGGCAGCCCACCAGGCTCCTCTGTCCCTGGAATTCTCCAGGCAAGAACACTGGAGTGGGTTGCCATTTCCTTCTCCAATGCAGGAAAGTGAAAAGTGAAGTCACTGAGTCATGCCCGACTCTTAGAGACCCCATGGATTGCAGCCCACCAGGCTCCTCCATCCATGGGATTCTCCAGACAAGAGTACACAGCTTCAATTTAGAAACCACGTGAATATTTTAAACACTGGACAAACAAAATCAACACTAAAAGTAAAAAGTAATCTTGAAATATTTAAAACAAAACAAACGAACTTAACAATATGTCAAATTGGTAAAACAAAATGAAAAACATTATTTTAAGGACTTTAGAACTCTGTTTTGACTATGTTCTTCGTGGAATAACATTTTTAGGCAAAGAACAGTTAAATACCATTTAGTAGTCTGATGAACAGTGATATTTTTTGGAGACTATATTTTATATATGAACATACGCATATATAAAGCAAGTAAGTAATTACGTATTCATGTTATTTAAAAATGTCATCATAAAATCAATGTAAAATCATGTAATATTAAATCTGAAGTGCTAATATCAGTATGAACTCATGCTTTTTTACTTTAGCAAAATGCCTACTTCCTGATAACACAGATAACCGAGTTACAATGGCACTCTCATTTAAAAAAATTGGCTGATTTCAGGTCTGGGTGGGGCGGGCAGGAGATTTACAAGATAAACCCCGGACATCTTGTGCCAGTAGCAAAAAAGCTGGCAATTATTAAAATGAAGTTGTATCAAAAGGACACAGGAGCCAGTCTGATCAGGCTCCCAGTGTCCCTCAGCGGTCTATTACAAAGCAGAGCTGAAAGTGAAACCCAGGGAGTGTACCTCCAGGAGTCACATTCTTAACCACTATTCTACACCACCTCTCACACAAGAAAAATCCAATGAAGAGGGGAGGGGGAAATGAGATAAAAACCAGAGACCAGAACAGAGAGAAAATATCTTGCCTCACATACCTCTTGAAAGAGTTGATCCCTCCTTCCTTCCCCCTTAAGTTCCTTCTTTACTTGGTTTTCACGTATTCCTCCCGCCTGACTGCACCTTTTCAGAGTTTGCTGTTTGCTTCTCTTCTCCTCCACTTCCTAATACTGAAAGCCCCTGGAATTCAGATCTTAGTATTCCTGTCTTCTCTGTCCACACTATACTAACTCCCTTGGTGATCCTATTCAGCCTCATAGCTTGAAATAACTAGTATATGCAGACAGCTCCTAAGTTTCTATCTCCATTTATCTCTCCCAACTCTAGACTGCCACCTCGACATGTCCATATAGATGTTTATTGGTATTCCAGCCTCAGCTTGTCCCAAATTGACCTCTATCCCCCATACAAAACCTGCCCCAACACAGCCTTCTTCATCCCAGTGAAGACAAATCCACCCTTTCTGGTGCTCAGACCCAAACTCTAGGGTCATCTTAGCTTGGACCTTTCCAACCCTACCCAACTCTCTCATCCTACATTCATTGTCAGGAAATCCTATTGGTTCTACCTTAAAATATATCCAGAATCCAGCCACTCCCACCATCCCTACTGCAACCACTCAAGTCTGAAGCTACCTAGATTACTGCATTAGCTTCCTAACAGGTCACTGTTTCCAAATTTACCCCATTCTACTCAGAGTAAAACTCCAAGTCCTTATAACAGCCCTACAAATTCTGGCCCCTTATTACCTCTCTGAATTCACTTGCTACCACCCCTCCTTTTCCACTCCCCTTGCTCAGCCAGTGTGGGCTCACAGCTGCTCCTCAAACATGGGGGCACACATGTTTAGGATGACCTTTGGTCTAGCTATTCCCTTTGCCCAGAACATTCTTCTCTCAGACACCTGTCTGGTCAACTTCCTTAGCAATCTTTCCCCAAATCTCACCCTCTCAGGGAGGCTCATTCAGATCTATCTGATACCACATTTCCCCTGCTGTACTTACTTATTAATGTATTAGCTTTCCCTCCACCCCCCTCCACCCACTGTAAGAAGACAGGTATTAGTCTAGTTTGTTCACTATTGTATCTAAAGTGCCTGACAATGTACAACATCAAGCAGCACTAAGCAGGTTCAAATAAAATAATTTAACAAAGCTAAATCTATCATATCATCAGAGCATAAGTGGGTTATTTAAAATTATTCAAAAGAAAGACTTTTACACTGGGGGAGCGTTAGTCACTCAGTTGTGTCCAACTCTGTGACTCCATGGACTGTAGCCTACCAGACTCCTTTGTCCATGGGATTCTCCAAAGGTACGCCTAAATTCACCTCTACGCTGCCTGTAAGAGACACTTTTAACACAAATGGAGTAAAAAAGTTAAAAGTAACAGAATGTACCAAAACACCAGGTAAACACAAACTGAAAGAAAGTAGGAGTCATGTGGGCATTAAGAAAACAAGCTTCAAAACTAGACAGACCTAGGATCTAAGTGTCGTTACAACACTTAACAGCTCTGTGACCTTTGGGAAGTTACTTCACTAAGCCTCAGCTGAGTCATCTATAAAATGGCAGTATTACCTATACCTCAAAGGGTTTTTAATGAGAATTACATGAAACAAAGCATTTAACATGTTGTCTGGCATATAATCAACACTGGAACATGCTGTAATGACCTTGTTATATACTAAAATGGAACAAATATCTTTCAGTGTTTCTATAAAAAAATAACAGTCTTGGTAAGAGTTGTTTTAAAACAGGAGGAAACACCAGAGCAACAATTCTAGCTTTTAGGCAGCTATTCAGGTTTCTGAAGAGGCCTAAAGAAGCATTCAATACTAAAAGGCTTACTTTACAAGAGCCTACCCTAACTATCCTTCCTTCTCTCTCAAGTAAAGCACAAATATTTATTATGCCCTGTTAGAGGCTTCTTACAAACTTTACGAGGTAGCAACCCTACACTACTCAAAAAAACTTAGCATACAAATAAACTCCCAAATGTGAGAAACGCAAGGTGACATTTATAAGACAGACTTACTGCAACAAAACATTTATAATAATAAAAGGCCAGAAACAACTTAAATAGCCATCAGTAGGAAACATGGTTAAACATATCTATATAGTAGAGTACTAAGCAATTTTATAAAGCAGACCTTTATGTAGTGATATGGGATAACCTCCAGGATATAGTCTTAAAACAAATCAAGGGCTGCCCCGTGTGTAAAGTCTGGTGGGAGGACATGTATTTTTGCTCATATTAATAAAATATCTCTAGAAAAAACTTATGAGGACGAGGGACTAGACAAGCAAAAGGCATACTTTTTTGAACTTTTAAAAATTTTCACTCATTTGAATGCATCACCTGTCATTAAAAATATTTAAGTAAAAAGACTATTGAATAAGTTAGTTTCTATCAGTGACAAGCAAGGTAAATTCTGCCTGAATATTCATAACATTAACTGAATACATCCTACATGTTGATGTTTTTACCTTCAATTTTAGGATCTGATATCAAAAGCAAAGGCAACAAAGCAAAAACAAACAAACTGGACTACATCAAACTAAAAACCATATTTACTGAGCATGGCAAGCACAGTGCATTTATCAATATAACACTCGTATCACTTCCTCTTTCAAAACGAAATAAAATAAATCCCTAGCAATGGTTTGCAAGGAGTAACATGCTTGATCAGTAACAGTTTTAAGCACAACTAGTTGGTGTACAGATGAAGATCCAGACTAGAAAATGCTAGTGGTTAGAGCTATCGTGAAATGGTGTGCTCAAGATTATCCATTAACAGACCAATGAAGAATAAACAGCTTACATTTATGTTTTCAATGGTGGTTCTCTCCTCTGGCTGCTCCTCACTCTTTTTGTCCTAACTCTACTATGACCAGAATACATTGGCATCTACTCATAATCCCTGAAAACAGGAATAACATTACTACCAGTTCAATAATAGAAACAGTAGCCATCATTTATTTAATATTGACCATGTCCTCTGTGATGAGTGCTTAATTAGACATGATTTTATTTAGTCCTTAGGGTAAACTTGAGAAGTGGATTACATGACCCACTTTATAGATAAGAAACTAGAAACTTAGCAAGCAAAACAAACCGGTGGGCCACACACCTAGCAAATGGCAGCTGCAGGATTCAAGGCCAGGTCCAGCTCACACTAAAGCCTATGCTCTCCACTAGAAGGCTAAGTTACCTCCCTAAATGTTCCTCCTATCCCAACATTAACTGTATCTGAAAATAGCAAAAGCAGTCCTTCTGAACCCTTTCAGAGGTGAGCACTTAGAACACACATCCTTATCAGCTTTCATTCATCTGCAGGGCAGGCTCTGCCAGAGGCCTATGATTGTCCAGTCTTGCCAATAGTTAAAAACAAGACAGGGAGAGGAAGAGAGCAAAGAATGAGAATTCTTAAGGGTGTGGACAACGAGAAATCCCATTTGTACTGCTCACTGGCCACAAGACCTGGGCCGTTTCCTTGACCGGAGCTTCTGGGCTGGGGAGGCCTTCCCTCCACCCACTCCCAGTATAATCTGTTGCTCCAAATGCCCGTCTTTGCAGCAGACACAAGACCAAGGTCTCCCCATGTACCCCGCCCTCACAGAATAATGCAAGTAAAAGCACACTTTCATCTTTCAGCATTTCCGTCTATACCTACAAAACCCTGAGGAAAGCGTCAACAAACTGAGATCATGGACCAGTTTACCAAAGAGGGTATCAAAGTAGTGCTCTCAACTTCATCATCAGAATTTTGGTGGCTCCCAGAATAACTTCTCTATTGTGGCACCACCGGAAATCAGTCATTAGCTAATCAAAGATATTCACAGGCTCCAAGTGATGGTTACGGCTAAGAAAACTGATCATCTATTTTACAGTTTAAATGCTCAGTTAGAGAGGAATGGGAAAATATCTGACAGATGTGATTAAAATGTAGTAATTTAATTTCCCCCTTAAATTCCAGTCATTTTTCACGTCAACTATTCTATTCAAGAACTGCTGTAAACAATGTCTTACTGAGATATAAAAGTAGAATGGTACACACTTGGAATTTCATAATCTTTTACATAAAATAGGTTATCTTTGTACCGGCCTAAATTATAATAAGGAATGTTCCTCCCTCAAAAAATACAGAAGGAGAAAAAAAGAGAGGTAATCTTGTAAAGAAGAGAATGACAATTAAGAAAATAAAGAGGAAATTATTTTGGAGGATTCCCCTTTTAGAATTTGAATAAACTCTTCTTAAAAATGAAAAAAATAGTATGACTTCAAGATGAAAAAAAAACAGTATGACAGGACGAAATCTGTAAACCACAACATTACATTGTTGAGTTTAACGAACATTAATCGAGAACCTACAACTGCTGAAGAAACATGACTATAAGTGAACTGAAGTCAAAGTCGCTCAGTCGTATCCAACTCTTTGCGACCCCATACAGTCCATGGAATCGTTCAGGCTAGAATACTGGAGTGGGTTGCCAGTCCCTTCTCCAGGGGATCTTCCCAGCCCAGGGATGGAACCCAGGTCTCCTGCTTGGCAGGCAGATTCTTTAAAACTGGGAAGCCACCTGAGAAGCCCCCATGATTATAAGAAATGACTCTAAATATAAGAAGTTAGCGGGAAAAATACAAACAGTTTTGATATGAGACAGCAATTAATTAGTAACAGGTATACACAGGGTACCATTTTTCTACCCACTAGAGCTGTTTCCCAGCATCAGACAGTTATTCTCAGTAAATCTTCTTTCATCCCTCTTGTACCATATGAGACCTATTCAGAAAGTATATACAGGAAATAATTTGCATATACATCTGGTCTTTCACCTTTCTAGCAATTATCACTATAATTAATTAATTGTACATCTCCAAGGAGATGCTGATAGGCTTCTCTCTGATCCAGCAAAATATCTTGTACAAGGTATCTGGCCTACTTTCACGTGTGAAATGAACAAGCAAACATCCAAAAATATAAGACCTGAGACGGGGCTTCCTGCATGCAGTCTCTGATCCTCGTTAGATTACACACAGCCTTCAGTTAAACAGAGTTTCAAACTCTACACCACAAAAAGAAGTTACAGGCCAAGGAATCATAAACGAAAAGACTCTAAAGCACTTGTATTAAATTAAAATTACAGAGAACAGAGAGAAATTAAATCCACAGGCTACTTAAAGGCCATTTAATGCAATAGTTTCTACTCTGTCCCTCAGCAAACTAATGTTTTTAATGAATAAGCATGTAATCCATTTTCATTTGGCAGCCCTTCTCTTTTCTACTGCTGTCCTCAAACAGAAGTGCTGATTTACAATGAAATGGCCCAAAGGAAGACAGTGCGTGAAGGAGGAGAGCAGTAAGTCTGGAGAAAGAGGGTTATCAGTTTTTAAAGCAAAAAAATGGCTGAGTTCAAAGAAAATATTTCCACGGAAAACATGATTGATGATTCAGGTCCACAAACTCTAGCACAGTGATTAAGGGAAATGGGTCTGGAGTGGGGCTGCCTGGCTTGAATCCTGGCCCTGGGACTTACCAGCTGTGCCACCTTGGGCAAGTACTTGCCTTGGGAAATAGGGTGATAACAGGACCTGTTTCAAAGCGCCATGTTCAACCATCTCCCACCAGCACTGAGGGCCTTCTCCAACCACCAGGTCTGAGATTCTCCCACCAGTTTCTCCCCATTCTTTAACTCTCCATTATTACCTTCATATCACTTACTACTATCTAAAATCATTTTAAAAGTTACTTGTTTTCAATATGACCTCCCCATTAAAAGTATAAAAAGAAATCTTGTCTGTCTTACTTCCACAGCCCTGGTGCCTAGAAGCAGTGCACAATACACACAAGTAGAAACCTGATAAATATCTGCTGAGTCAATGGACGAATAACACACAACACAGGAGATGTATGTTGTAAGCATTCAATAAATGGCTTCCAACATTATCTAGGTAATGAATTCAGGTAAATAATTCAGGCTTTGGTGTTATATCTTGAAATAATTATCCTCGTAGTCTTTGCAGATCTTATTTACTATTCACCAAAACCAAGAATTATACTAATTTACAGCTTGAAAGGATTTTTCCCTTCCACTATTAGGTGCTGCCTTTGGAGTAGATTACTTTATGAAATTCATCTCAGACATTTATTGAGCAATATGCTATGACCTGCATTCCATAGATACAGCAATGAAAGACAGTCCTACCCAGTCAAGAAGTTGATATCTTAGTTTTGCGCCTATCTCTGGCCTGCTTAAATGCAGTATGAGGAGGAGACGAGGATTTGTGCAGAAAGTAATTGGACTGGGCTAAGTGGGAGTCTGTAAAGGTCCCAACCATTTAATGGAAATCATCAGATGATTCTAATGTGGAACTTCAAATTCCTTAATTCATTATGCTAAAATTCTCCCTTAGCTACCGTTTTTGTTGATAACAGTATCACCAAGAGACAAACTAGGTTACTGCCGAGGTCCTCAAATGAGCAAGGCAGGTGTTTCTGAAATACTCCCCAACAGATGGAAGTTTACATAGGTCCTCAGCAAACTAAGGACTGCATATTTGTGTATGTATGTGAATGAATATACATTGTCGGTGTAAGACTGCCAAACGCTCTCTCTTAAAAGGACTATTCTCTATTTTGAGGCTCTGCCCTTCTACTTATTTATAGTTAGCTGTCCTTTCTTTTAAGTAATTATGTTGGTAACTCATGGTGAGTTTTTTTCCCATTTACTTGACAAATAAAAAAGTTCTTATTTTTGCTTATTTAAAAAAAAAATTATCAGTGAAATTCTGAAATCTAGAACATTTAGAAGCAAACAGAACCCAATTAACAGCTGCCTGGCCAAACTCCAAATGCAGAATGCTGGATCTTTTATTTGTTAACACACTGTCTCTTCACTCACCCAAGCCCAGTTTTCTTTAACCAGTTGTCTATAACCATTGCCTATAGTTTGTCTAAGGACTTTCCAGGTGACACTAATGGTAAAGAACCAACCCATTGCCAATGTAAGAGATGTAAGAGACACAGGTTCCATCCCTGGGTCAGGATGATCCCATGGAAAAGGGAATGGCAACCCACTATAGTATTCTTGCCTGGGGAATCCCATGGATAGAGGAGCCTGGTGGGCTACAGTCCATAGGGTCACAAAGAGTTGGACACGAATGAAGCAACTTGGCACACAAAGCACATACCTTCTATATTTTCAGGGTAAATAAAGGGGGAAAAAAATGGAAAATCACTGCAGATGGTGACTGTGGCCATGAAATTGAAAGACGCTTGCTCCTTGAAAGGAAAGCTATGATAAACCTAGACAGCAGATTAAAAAGCAAAGACATCACTCTGCAGACAAAGGTCTGTACAATCAAAGCTACGGTTTTTCCAGTAGTCATGTATGAATGTGAGAGTTGAACCAAAAAGAAGGTTGAGTGCCAAAGAATTGATGCTTTCGAACTGTGGTGCTGGAGAAGACTCTTTTGAGAGTCCCTTGGACTGCAAAGGAGATCAAACCAGTCAATCCTAAAGGAAATCAAACCTCACTATTCATTGGAAGGACTGATGCTAAAGTTGAAGCTCCAATACTTTGGCAACTTGACTCACTGGAAAAGACCCTGATGCTGGGAAAGATTGAAGCCAAAAAGAAAAGAGGGTGGTAGAGGATGAGATGGTTAGAAAACATCACCAACTCAATGGACATGAGTTTCAGTAGACTCTGGGAGATAGTGAAGGACAAGGAGACCTGGCATACTGCGATTCATTGGGTCGCAAAACAGTGGACACAATTTAGCAAATGAGCAACAACATTGTCTATACTATTTGAGCAGATCTAAATTATAACTCAATTTATAAACAACTTATAGACAATTTATAAACAATTTATAGACAATATAAACACAATTTTCCTCATCATTTACGTGTCTAAGAGTAGAATGGCATGGACCTTCCCAGAAAATTCTTAGATCTTATGATGCACTGATATAAACACTATACTCAAACTATATTCTTGACTTTGTGACTTTTTAATTTTTCATGTATCCTAAGTCTTGTAATAGATGTGTTGAGAGCATTTAGAGCATTGATTTGAAATAATTAGCTCTTGTCCCCAGAATATTCAAATAGTCTTGTGCTGGAATATTCAGTTTTCTTCAACCTCAAAACCTCTAGTCCACTGACCTTTCCTCATTCACCACCATACATCCCGGTCATGTCTTCATGTATCTCCTCACTCAGGCAATATGCTATGATTCTCTACTGTACCTGCTCCTTTACAAAATTCCTTGACTCCTCTGCTTTTCAGTACCTCTTTCACATTTGCCTGGCAAACCCTCATTGCTGTGAAACTCAATCATGCTCCAACTCAATACCCGCTCAACGTCATTCAACATCGTTAAGAGACACATTTACAAGTGGTATACCCAATTCACTTACATTTTTGGCCACAAATCCCAAATGAGGACTCAATATCATCTGACAATCCTTTATACTTTGAGAACACTAATTTTACCCTTTAAAACCCTCATTTCACACCTTCTCCTCCCTCCTCTTATATCCCCACTCACCAAAGGATGTTTTGTTTTATAGTTCATTAATAATACAGAGACAATTCGAGAGCTACTCAGTGTTTTACCCACATCAAAACTACGACCTATCCACAACTTTTGTGAAATGTCCTTCCTGTTGCCAGAAAACCAACTCACCTTCCATACTGCTGCTGCTGCTAAGTTGCTTCAGTCGTGTCCGACTCTGTGCGACCCCATAGATGGCATCCCACCAGGCTCCCCCGTCCCTGAGATTTTCCAGGCAAGAACACTGGAGTGGGTTGCTATTTCCTTCTCCAATGCATGAAAGTGAAAAGTGAGAGTGAAGTCGCTCAGCCGTGTCTGACCCTCAGCGACCCCATGGACTGCAGCCTACCAGGCCCCTCCGTCCATGGGATTTTCCAGGCAAGACTACTGGAGTGGGTTGCCATTGTCTTCTCCGACCTTCCATACTATGGGTCCCATTTAACGTTACCTTTTCAGAGGTTTTGTTCCTAAACTTACTCTTGTTCACCTGAGTCATCAGTTTTCAAACAGACTGTCCAATATCACATAAACATATTCCTGCATCTGATTTTAAAAGAGGAAATTGTCCTGTAACTATATGCCCCTTCTAACTCTACTTCCTATACATAAAAATGTTAAGTCATTCAGCTGTGTCTGACTCTTTGCAATCCCATGGACTGTAGCCATCAGGCTCCTCTGTCCATGGAATTCTCCATCAAGAATACTAGAGCGGGTAGTCATTCCCTTCTCTCTGGGATCTTTGTGACCCAGGGATCAAACCCAGATCTCTTACATTACAGGGAGGCTCTTCACTATCTGAGCCACCAGGGAAGCCCTCTCTACACATAAAAATAGTTATCAAAAGAAGCTTTTGTGACGGCTGGTAAATTACTGCTGTCACTTCCCAATCTTTGCTTCAACCCACTCCAAGCAGAATTGTCTTCACCATTTCACTGGGACTAGTTTTGTCAATGGTACTCGTCACTTCTATGTTGAAAAACCCAACAGCTGCATTTGACACAGCTGCCTGCTCTTTCTTTATTCTCTTGGCTTCTGCAACACAACTCCAGATTTTCTGCCTAGCCTACTAACAGTTACTTCAGTGCCCTTTGTTCCTCTTCTCATGTACCACGGCCCTGTCCTAAACATATTCTATTCATCTTTTCAAAGAACCAGTTTTTGGTGTCACTGATGTTTCCTGTTTTTGTTTTTCCATTTCCTTACATGCTGTGATTCATGGGGTTGCAAAGAGTCTGACATGACTGAGCGACTGATCTGATCTGATCACCTGCTCTAATTTTCATTATTTTCTTCCTTCTACGTTCCTTATGTTTACCTGTTAAATTTAAGTTGTAAAATTCAACTTACATCGGGGTTTTTTTCCTAATTAATTCTTAGTCCCTTGTTTTCTATTATGTGTATTCAAAGCAGCAAATTTACATCTTAACTGTACTTTAGCTGAACTACTCTCAGTTCAGTTCAGTCGCTCAGTCATGTCTGACTCTGCGACCCCGTGAATCGCAGCATGCCAGGCCTCCCTGTCCATCACCAACTCCTGGAGTTCACTCAGACTCATGTCCATCCAGTCAGTGATGCCATCCAGCCATCTCATCCTCTGTCATCCCCTTCTCCTCCTGCCCCCAATTCTGCTCAGCATCAGAGTCTTTTCCAATGAGTCAGCTCTTCGCATGAGGGGGCCAAAGTACTGGAGTTTCAGCTTTAGCATCATTCCTTCCAAAGAAATCCCAGGGCTGATCTCTTTCAGAATGGACTGGTTGGATCTCCTTGCAGTCCAAGGGACTCTCAAGAGTCTTCTCCAATACCACACTTTAAAAGCATCAATTCTTCAGGGCTCAGCCTTCTTCACAGTCCAACTCTCACATCCATACATGACCACAGGAAAAACCATAGCCTTGACTAGACGGACCTTTGTTGGCAAAGTAATGTCTCTGCTTTTGAATATGCTATCTAGATTGGTCATAACTTTCCTTCCAAGGAGTAAGCGTCTTTTAATTTCACAGCTGCAGTCACCATCTGCAGTGATTTTGGAGCCCAGAAAAATAAAGTCTGACACTGTTTCCACTGTTTCCCCATCTATTTCCCATAAAGTGATGGGACCAGATGCCATGATCTTCATTTTCTGAATGTTGAGCTTTAAGCCAACTTTTTCACTCTCCAGTTTCACTTTCACCAAGAGGCTTTTTAGTTCCTCTTCACTTTCTGCCATAAGGGGGGTGTCATCTGCATATCTGAGGTTATTGATATTTCTCCTGGCAATCTTGATTCCAGCTTGTGTTTCTTCCAGTCCAGCAATACGTTCAAAAACAGGATATTCTGTTTTGAGTATACATTCTGTACATGTCCACTGAATAAAACTTATTTTACTTGTTCCAATATTCCTTATCTTTATTTTTTAATTTTACTTATTTTATTATTTACTTATTATTCTTAACAGAGAAGCCAACACTGCTTCCAGTTGAGAGGAGCCTATGCTCATGCAGGCATGCTCAGTCACTGTCATGTTGGACTCTTGAGACCCCATGAGCTGTATACTGTCAGGCTTCTCTGTCCATGGAATTCTCCAGGCAAGAATACTGGAGTGGGTAGCCATTCCCTTCTCCAGGGGATCTTCCTGACCCAGGGATCAAATCTATGTCTCCTGCATTGTAGGTGGATTATTTACCATTCGAACCATGAGGTTCATCTTTAATTTGCCAGTTTAATTACCTTTTTCAACATTTTATTCACATTAAACTTTAAAATTTTTCACTTTTTAATTGCTGGAGTTAGATTTTATTATTTTTTATATAAGAAGAGAAAAAACTATATATATATTTTAAATGGGGAGCTTAATCCCCTTATATCTATCCTAGGATCATTCTATCAATTTTTTTCTTTTTCTTTCTTCTATTGGATTTAGTTTAATTTCCTTCCCACTACAAGCTAGTATACATTCCATTTCTTTTATTTAAAATTTAAAATGCACAATATGCCTTAAATTTTTAAATAATCCATTTTACATCCTCCTCCCCAGTAAACCAAGGTCTCAGAAGTTTTCACTCCAATTTCCCCTGTTATTCTTATCTAGCATTTTTGTTCATTTTTTCCCAGCATCCTAAAATAAACAATTACCCTTTGTTTGTGTTATAGTCCATATTTGTATTGATCAACCTGAAATTGTTTGCTTATTGTAATTTCTTACATTTGCTGAGAAAGACAACATACTTCTGTTAAATCTGTTGAGATATGTTTTGTGGACTAGTGTGTGATCTACCCTAGAGAACTCATCCATGTGCACTTGAAAAGAATCTGTATTCTGCTGATCTGGGATGTTATATCCTGTAGATATCTATCAAGTCCAACTGGTCCACTGTGTCATTTAAGATCACTGTTTTCCTACCAGTTTTCTGCCTGGATGATCTCTCCCCCTTGATGTATGTGTGATGTTAAAGTCTCACTATTATTGTATTATTATTAGTTTTCCCCTTTATGTCTGTTAGTATTTGCTTTATATATTTAGGTGCTTGTGTACTGGGTGCATATACGTTAGTAAGTGTAACATCCTCTTCTTGTACTGAGTGCTGTGCTGTGCCTATGTTCTTTTCTAGGAGTTTTATAATTTCAGGCCATACAATTAGGTCTTTACCCCATTTTTAGTTTATTTTTATATAGAGTAGGAGGTGATGTTCTTTTTCATGTAGCTGTCCAGTATTCCCAGCACCACTTATTGAAGAGATTCCATTTTCGCCATTGAATATTCTTGTCTCCTTTGTCACAGATTAACTGTCATAGATTAACATACAAGCATGGGTTTATTTCTGGGGGCTCTAGTCTGTTCCATTTATCTCTACATCGGGTTTTGTGCCAGTCAAAACATATGGGTAGAAAAATCTGTCTTTATTTGTCTGAAAATACCTTTATTTTGTCCTTGCTCTTAAAGGACTGTCTAAGAAGATAATTTGTGGTTTATGATTATTCTGTCATATTAAAGAGATTATATCAATTTTATATATTTCCCAGGTGGCTCAGAGGTTAAAGCGTCTGCCCCCAATGCGGGAGACCTGGTTCGATCCCTGGGTCAGGAAGATCCCCTGGAGAAGGAAATGGTAACCCACTCCAGTATTCTTGCCTGGAGAATCCCATGGACAGAGAAGCCTGGTAGGCTACAGTCCATGGGGTAGCAAAGAGTCAGATACGACTGAGCGACTTCACTGCTGATGAAAAACTTACTGTTCATTTAAGTAACAACTTCAGAAATCATGTTTCCTCTTGACTGCTATTCAGATTCTCTATTTTCAGTTAGCAATTCCACTGGGTATGGATTTCTCTATTCTGGTAGGTATTCAGTGTGTACCAATCTAAAGACACGTTATGTCCTCAACTGTGGATCACTCTCAACCATCATCTTTTCAAAAACAGCTTCTCAAGGATTTCCTTATCTCCTTCTCAAGTGTCTATTAAAGGTACAGTGTACTTTTTCATTCTATGCTCCATATTTGTTAATCACTCTTCAGTACTCTCAATGTCCATTTCTTCATGTTTCACTCTAAATCATCTCCTCAGATGTATATATGAGTCTTCAAGGCTATTTTCAATTAGGTATATTTTGCTGCTTTTTTAAACTGAAGTTTAGCTGATTTACAATATTATATAGTTTCAGGTGTACAGCAAAGTGATTCAGTATTTTTACACATTACACTCCATTAAAAGTTATTACAACATAATAGCTATAAATCCCTGCACTATACAATATATCCTTGTTGCTTATCTATTTTATACGTAGTAGCTTGTACCTTATAACCCCCTACTCCTAATCTGCCCCTCCCCCTTCCCTCTCCCCTCCAGCAACCACTAGTTCGTTTTCTGAGAGTCTATTTCTGTTTTCCTAAATATATGTGTTTGTATCATATTTTAGATTTCATATATAAGTGACATCACATAGTACTTGTCTTTGTCTGTTTGACTTATTTCACTAACTGTAATATTCTCAAGGTCTAACCATGCTGTTGCAAACAGAATTTCCTTCTTTTTTAAGGCTGAGTAACACTGACTACATATATGCTACATTTTCTTTATTCAGTCATCTCTTGATGGACACTAACTAAGGTTACTTCTATATCTTGGCTACTGTAAATAGTGCTGCTATGAACACTGGTGTATATGTCTCTTTTTGAATTAGTGTTTTCTTTTTTTCTGGATATACATACAGGAATGGAATTACTGGGTCATACTGTAGCTCTATTTTTAGTTTTTTTGACTAATCTCCATACTGTTCCAAAGTGGCTACATCAATTTACATTCCCACCATTAAGCGTACAAAGGTTTTCTTTTCTCTACATCCTCTCCAACATTTATTATTTGTTGGCTTTTTGATGAAAATCACTCTGACAGGTGTGAGGTGAGGTGATAATTCATTGTTTTGATTTGCATTACTCTAACAATGAGCAATGTTAAACATCTTTTCATGTGCCTGTTAGCCATGTAAATTCTTCTTTGGTAAAATGTCTATTCAGGTCTTTTGACCATTTTATAATTGGTTTGCTTTTGAGATATTGAGTTGTATGAGCTATTTATATATTTTGACCTATCAGACATATCAAGAGCAAATATTTTTTCCCATCCAACAGATTGTCCTTTTTATTGGTGGTTTCCTTTGTTGTGCAAAACTCTTAAGTTTAATTAGGCCTCATTTGTTTACTTTTGGTTTTCTTTTCCTTTGGGAGCCAAATCCAAATAAAATTGCTATAATTTATGTCACAGAGTGCTGTTACTATGTTTTCTTCTAGGAGCTTTACAATTTCAGGTTGCACAGTTAGGTCTTTAATCCATTTTGAGTTTACTTTTATATAGAGTGGGAGGTGATGTTCTGATCTTTCACATGTAGCTGTCCTGTATTCCCAGCACCACTTATTGAAGAGATTCCATTTTTGCCATTGTATATTCTTGTCTCCTTTGTCATAGATTAACATATGTGTATGGGTTTAATTCCATTGATCTCTAAGTCTGGTTTTGTGCCAGTACCAAGCTGTTTTGATTACTGTAGCTTTATAGTATAGTTTGAAATCTGAAAGCGCGGTACCTCCAACTTTGCTCTTTCTTCTCAAGACTGCTTTAGCAATTCATGGCCTTTGTGGTTCCATATGAATTCTAGGATTATCTGTTTAGTTCTGTGAAAAATGTCATGGGTACTTTTACAGAGACTGCATTAAATCTGAAAACTGCTTTGAGTAGTGTGGTCATTTAACAATATTAATTCTTATAATTCAAAAGCATGGGGTATCTTTCCACTTCTTTGTATCATCTTCAATTACCTTTATGAATGTTTCATACTTCCCAGAAGATAGGTCTTTCATCTCCTTGGTTAAGCTTATTATCTCCTAGGTATTTTATTCTTTTTGATGCGATTTTTAAGCAGGATTGCTCTCTACTTTCTCTCTTTGATAGCTTGCTATTAATGTATAGAACAGCAGCATATTTCTGTATATCAATATTGCATCCTTCAACTTTGCTGAATTCACTTATTAGTTCTAATAGTTTTAGGGTAGATACTTTAGAGTTTCCTATATATAGTTATCATATCATTGCAAATAGTGAATTTTACTTCTTCCCAATCTTTTTTTTTTTCCTCATGTGACTGCTGTAGCGAGTTCTACCATTTAAATAGAACTGGCAAGAGTGAGCATCCCCATCTTGTTCCTGAATTTAGAGGAAAGGCTTTCAGCTTTTCACTGTTGAGTATAACATTGGCTATGACCTTTA
This sequence comes from Bos grunniens, assembly GCF_055505025.1. Lineage (NCBI taxonomy): Eukaryota > Metazoa > Chordata > Mammalia > Artiodactyla > Bovidae > Bos > Bos grunniens. The sequence continues at coordinate 57,059,848 of NC_141180.1, forward strand.
TTATGTTGAGATATGTCCCCTCTATACCCACTTTGATGTGAGTTTTTTATCATAAATGGATGTTGAATTTTGTCAAATGGTTTTTCTGCATCTATTGAGAGGATCATGTGGCTTTTTACCATTCCTTTTGTTAATGGTGTATTACACTTATGACTTGCAAATATTGAACTATCCTTGCATCTCTGGAGTAAAGCCACCTAGATCATGGCATATGATACTTTTTTTGTACATTGGTGAACTAATATTATGTATTTTTATATCAATGGCCTATAATTTTCTTTTTTTGTAGTGTTTTTGTCTGGTTTTGGTATCAGGTAATGGTGGTCTCATAAAATCAATTTGGGAGTATTTCCTCCTCTGCAGTGATTTTGGAATATTTTGAGAAGGATTGGTATTAACCCTTCTTTATACATTTGGGAGAATTTTCCAGTGAAGCCATCCAGTCATGGACCTTAGTTAGCTGGTAGTTTTTTTTTTTTTTTTAATTACAAATTCTATTTTACTAGTAGTGATCATTCTCTTCAAATTGTCTGTTTCTTCTTGATTCAGTCTTGGCAAGCTGTATGTTTCTAGAAACGTGTACATTTCTTCTAGGTTGTCCAACTTATTGGCATATAACTGTTCATAGTATTCTCTTACAATATTTTGTATCTCTGTGGTATCAGTTGTTAGCTTTCCTCTCTTATTTCTTATTATGTTTACTTGGGTCCCCTATCTTTCATTCTTGATTAGCCTGGCTAAAGGTTTATCAATTTTGTTTATCTTTTCAAAAAATCAACTCTTGGTTTCACTGATGTTTCCTGGTTGTTGTTTTTTTTTTAATCTCTACCTAACTTTTTTTCCTCTTTGATTTATTATTGCCTCCTTTCTGCTGACTTTGGGTTTTGTTTAATTCTTCTTTTTCTAATTCTTTTAGGTAGTAGTTTAGGTCATTTGGGATTTTTTTCTTGTTTTTTTAGGAAGACCTATATCACTATAAATTTCCCTCTTAGAACTGCTTTTGCTGTATCCCACAGATTTGGAGTGCTGTGTCTTCAAGTCAAGTCATTTATCTTGAGATATTTCTGACTTCCTTCCTGATTTCTTTTTTACCTTTTTAGTAACATGCTGTTCAGTCTCCATGTGTTTGTGCTTCTCTCATTTTCCTTTAACTGCAATTGATTTGTGGTTTCATCCTGCTGTGGTTGGAAAAAATGTTTCATCTAATTTCTATCCTCTTAAATTTGTTGAGATTTGCTTTGTGGCCTAGCATGTGATCTACCCTAGAGAACTCATCCATGTACACTTGAAAAGAATTTATATTCTGCTGATTTGGGATGTTATATCCTACAGATATCTATCAAGTCCAACTGGTCCACTATATCATTTAAGATCACCGTTTCCTACCAGTTTTCTGCCTGGATGATCTCTCCCTTGGTGTAAGTGGGATGTCGAAGTCTCACTATTATTGTATTATTGTCAGCTTTTCCTTTTATGTCTGTTAGTATTTGCTTTATATATTTAGGTGCTTATGTACTGGGTGCATATATGTTAGTAAGTGTAATATCCTCTTCTTGTATTGACTCCTTTATCATTATATAAAGGCCTTCTCTGTCTTTTGTTATAGCCTTTTTTTTAAAAGTCTATTTTGTCTGATACGAACATTGCTATCCCTGCTTTCTTGTCAATTCTGTTTGCATGAAGTAACATTTTTCATCCCATCACTTTCAGCCTGTATATGTATTTGGCCTAAAGTAGATCACTTGTAGGAAGCATATTGAAGTTTATTGTTTTTTCATCCAATCAGTCACCCTATGCCTTTTGTTTGGAGCACTTAATCCAGTAACATTTAAAGTAATTAGTAACAAATATGTGCCATCTTTTAACTTGTTTTCCAATTGTTTGTATAGATTTTATCTGTTCATTTACTATTCAAAAATGAACAGCAGTTCGTTTATATATTAGTTCATTTACTAAACAAAAACTATTTTGTTTCTTCCCTTGTGATTTGGTGACTTTGTTTGTGTTCTATCTCCTATCCATATAAAGGTGCTGGAATCACATTTCACAATGTGTACACATTAAGGGCTGTCATGCTGTCAATTTGTGCTTTCCTTTTGGCTTTTATTTTCATTCCTTCCTCCTTTAAAGCTCAGTAGTAAATATACTTAAAAAGTTATATTTAAGCCAATTCATGTTTTTGTAGCAAGAAGGAAGGAACCATGTCAATTCCTTCTACCAGAATATTGGTACTCCCCGTATTCACGTTTATGGGCTTCCTTGGTAGCTCAGATGGTAAAGAATCTGCTTGCAATGAAGGAGACGTGGCTTCAGAAAATCCCCTGGAAGAAGAAATGGCAACCTAACCCCAGTATACTTGCCTGGAGAATTCCATGGACAGAGGAGCCTGGTGGGCTACAGTCCATGGGGTCACAAAGAGTCAGACACAACTGAGAGACTAACACTTTCTTTCTTCACTTTCTACACATTTTCCCTAGGCGAATTTACTGTCCTGTGACTTTCAATATTAGCTATACCACATGACTCCCAAACTTTTATCTCCAACAGTTCCCCTTTGAATTTTAGACATATTTTCTGACAAAGAACTTCTACAGAATACATTATTTTTTAAAAACTCCTATAAATCAAAACAAAAACACAATTGACCCAATTTTTTAAATAATCAAAAGACTTGTACATACACATCATAAAAAAAATATACAAATGGACAATAAGAACACTAAAAAAGTATACATCATTGTTATAATGAATTGTAAATTGAAAATCATAAGGAGATTCTATTAAACATCCACCAGAATGCCTAAAATAAAAATGACTGACAACATCAAATGTTGGTGAAAAATCATCAGAACTCACACATTGCTGGTAAGAGTGTAAAATGGTACAATCATTTTGGAAAATATCTTGTCAATTTCTTAAAAAGTTAAAAATATACCTTTGCTACAATTTAACAATTCCAATCATATGTTCTCCCCCAGAAAAAATAAAAATATAAGTTAAAAAAAGATGTGTACAAGACAGCTCATAAGAGCTTTGTTTTTAATAAGCCCACGTGGAAACAATCCAAATGCTTGTCAGTAGTGGAACGGATGAACACATAGTGGTAGTTTTACACCAAAGAATACTATTCTGCAATGAAAAGGAATTACTGGCTGATATGCACACAACATGGATAAATCTCACAGACAAACGAATGAAATAAGGAAACCTGGGGAACAAAAAAAGAATCACTGTTTGATTCACTTAAGTTCTGGAACAGGCAAACCAAATCTATAATAATAAAGAGGAGAGTGTGCTGATTAGAAAAAAGCTGAAGTGAAATTTCTGGAATAATGGAAATGTTCTTTATCTTGATTGAGCTGGTTTATACTTTTATCAAAATTCACTAAACTCTACCCCCAAAAATCTGTGTATTTGTGTTTGCAAATATTAACTTAAACAACTACCCATCATCCTTTTACTTAACTATAACTTAAATGCCTGGTTTTCACTTGATCATTAGATGCTTATTCATTAATGAGAGCTAAAACACACCACAAAGTTGAATATTGAATATACATACCAAGTTGTTCTAAGTAAACATATACTAAAATATTTAGATTTTCAGCCATGTTTTAGAAGGGGGGAAACTTTTTCAGAAGCATCTCACTTGCCAAAGCTACCATTCTGAATACTGTCCAAAATTTATAGAGTAAAACATCTCTTACGGGTTTTCTAAATAAACTGCATACTCTCACTTTCTTGCAAGTATAGTCATCAAAAGCCACAATCTATCAAAAGCTATCACCAATTAACATTCTGATCAAAAAAAGCTCAAACCATCAGAAGCTTTGTCGGTCACACACAAAGCCACACACTAACCCTGGCCAGGGTGCTGAGCTGCACAAAGTCAGGGCACAACTTTCATATTCCAGTCCATGTCAATGGTACCTCTGGACTTGTACACAGCCACCCTCAATAGCTCTGATGTCAGCTATTCCAAATAGGTAAATAAACTGAGGCAACAATAGATATCACTATATGCAAGCAATATACATCAGCCCAAGGTCAATATCAGTAATAACAACTTTTCTGTACTCAACTTGTGGTGGTTTTGTACCATCATTTTAACTAAGCTGTGATGTTTCCCACAAATTCCCTTCCCTCTATGTTTCTGAGTTATTATTGGCCATGAGAAACTTGTACAAGATTTGTAAAGCCAAAGTGTTACATTCTGGTTCTAAGTCAGGTGCTTTTGTAGCTCACATTGTGACTTGAATTAAAATATAGTTACAGCTTTCAAACAATTCCCAGACTTGAGTGCTTTCAAGACCTAAAGCCCCTCGAATGAAGGGAAAGATAGGTCTACAAGAAAGACAATATTACTTATCCCCAAATGCATACTGTAAATCCTCCTCCTAGCTTTCCCCCAAATGGAGCTGTGTCAGTATGACACAGCTAGTTTACTAGTATGACTATGAACTGGTGATGTGGAGTTAAAAAAAAAAAAAAATACAAACTGTCTCCAAATTAACAATAACTCCTCAAAACCTAAAACTCCACTGTGTTCTACCAGTCAGAGCTGGGGCTTAAGGAAATCAGATGATCAATGACCTTTAGAACTGGGCTCACTTCACAGAAGAACCAGGTCCCCAGATGGGTCCTGTGGTTATTTCCCCAGTTCTGGGATACACAGTTGGAATACACAAACTCAGCACCTGCCAGAACCTAAACACTGGCTCCCAGGCCTGTGAATTAATATGAGGGCCATTAGTCTGAGGAAGGGCAAGTGGAAATTATTAGAATTATGCAGTCTTATCAAAACAGTAAACCAAAGCAATCCTGGCTCCTTGAAGGACTGCAGAGATTAGTGACAGCACAGAGATGCAGGGATAGTAATCCCCCAACACATCCATTCCCACCCCATCTTCATTCAACTCAGTTATTTGGTCTCAGCAAAACACAGATACATTCTGAAAAATGACTAAGTTATCAAAACTTAATTGGTTGGTAATTCCAATTCCAATCACTATTCTAGAAGTGATTTCCCTGCTGAATCGATCAACATACCCTCTGGTACTGAGCGTGCAGCTACTGAGCTGATGAATGCTTTTTTTCTCTATACATCTTAGAATATTTGAAGCAGCTTGTTGCTCCATTCACTATGCTACTTTGGAGATATTTCAAACCTCCAGCCTTATCTCGTAATCTAGTCCACACTTTCTCAATCTTGGCACTACAGACATTTGGGGCCAGATCATTCTTTGCTGTAGGGGACTGTCCTGTGCATCACAGGACGCTTAACAGCATCCCTGGGTCTCTACTCACTAGATGACTAGCAGCTCCCCCCGCCACACACACACACACACACACACACACACTTATGACAACCAAAAATGCCTGCAGGCATGGCTGAATGTCCTCTGCCAACTGCCCACAATTGAGAATCACTGATCTAGTCCATAGGGACCTTATCTTTCTTTCCAAAGGATATCTCACTGGTCTGTTACATGGATGATGTCATGCTGACTGGATCTGGTAAGCAGGAATTAACTACTCTGATACTTTGATTAAGGTATGTGTAAGCCAGAGAAAATAAATTCCACAAAAATCCAAGGGCCTGTCTCCTCAGTGAAACTTCTAACAGTTTAATCATCTGGGATGTGTCGAGATACCTTCTTCAGAGTAAAGAACAAATTGCTGCACCTGGCCTCCCCAATTTTTAAGAAAGGGAAGCCATGGACATGGAATGAAGGCAACACATATACTTCATTTTCATTACAGGCAGTCCAAAAGCTTGCCAGTTGTGTACTGGGGCCAGAAAAGCAGGACTTTGTAGGAGATATAAGGCTGTTGTCAACCTGCCCTGCCACTGGAACTCAGAAGACTCACCAGTACAAGAAGCATCTGTGACCAAGAGAGGTCAAGTACTGAGTGTCTGGCAGGCCCCTACATGTGAATCACGGTGCAGACTTTCAAGACTTTGAAGCAAAACTATGCCACCCTCTGCAAATAACTATTCTCTTTGGGGGAAACTGCTTCTGACTTGATACTGGGCCCCAGGAGAGACTGAATAGTTGATCATTCAACATGAGCTTCCCATTATGACTTGGGTATTGTCCAACTCATCAAGCCGAAAATTTGGGCATGTACAGCAACATTCCACTATTAGATGGAAGCAGTGTATATTAAATAAGGCTTGAGCGGATACTGAATACACAAGCTGCATCCACATAGCTGAAGTGTCCCTGGCCCATACTCCGGATTCCCTGCTTATTCTCTATATTTATTCTAAACCCACACCTATGGCCTCACGGGACACTTCCTATGGCCACTTGATAGAGGAAGAAAAATAAATCCACATCCAGTTCACACTCGTTTCTGCACAATATTCTGGTACCACCCAAAAGTGGACAGCTGTAGCACTACAGCCACTTTGTGATGGCACTAAAGGAAGAGTAGCAAAAAGAAAATTCCCCATGGGTGGAACTTTAAGCAGGGAACCTGGTTGCTTCCGCTGCCTAGAAAGAGAGTGTGTAGATTCTACAGAGATTCGCACACTGGTGCTCGTTGTTTGGCTGAATAATCAAGGACCTGGAAGGAACATGATTTGAAAATTAATGACAAGGAAGAAGTATGCTAATAGATACCCCTAAATGAGCACAGCATGTGGAGAGTTGTACCATGTGAAAGCTCACCAAGGATTACTCATGTGATTGGTATCAGTCAGCCTCTTTCTCTAGTCAACCATCTTCCTGGCAACACAGACTAACATTCACCAAGGCTAATCTGCCAAGTGCAAAGAGTAACACTGAGGTCCTCAAATGACACCACAATTCCCAGAAGGATCAAGTACAGGTAGCCTGGTAGCAGGTTGATTATATGGCTGATTATCATATACTATACGATTATACTTTCATCATAGAAGGGGGCAGTGCTTTGCTCTCACTAGAATAAATATTTGTTGTAGATATGAATTTGCCTTTCTTGTCCATAATGTTTATGCTAAAACCTCCATGAGGAGGTTTACAGAATCTATTTTTTGCCATCATGGTATATTCCACACAGCACTGCTTCTAAGCAAAGAACTTGTTTTATAGCAAATGAAGCAAGACAGTGGGCTCAAGTTTGAAGAATTCACTGGTCTTATTATGTTCCCAATATCCTGAAGCAGCTGGCTTGATAAACCAGTGGAATGGCCTTTTTTAAAGATTCTCTTATGATGCCAGATGGGTGACACTTCGCAGAGCTAGGGTAACATCTTCCAGGATGCAATATGTACTCTGAATCAGTGACTATTATATGGTGCTATTTACTCCATAGTCAAGAGTTCACAGGTCCAGGAATCAAGAGACAGAAATGAGAGGAGCTCTTCTTTCAATTACCCTTAGTGATCCACCTGTGAATTTCTTTCTTTCTTGTCTCTACAACTTTGGGTTCTGCTACCAGAGAAGTCTTAGCACCTAAGGGAGGAATGCTTCCACCAGATGTCATAGTAATGATCCATTAAACTGCAAGTTGAGACTGCTTCGTGGCAGTGAATCAGTAGGCAAAGAAGGTTATTATACTAGCTAGGGCGACTGATCCTGACTACCAAGGGGAAACTGGGTTGCTATTATGCAAAGGCTTGAAGAGGAGTATATCCAAATGCAGAAGCTCCTCTGGGGCACCTCTTATTACTCTCATGTCCTGAGATTAAGTCAATGGAAAATTACAATAACCCAATACAAGTAAGGCTTCTGATGGCCCAGACTCTTCAGAAATGAAGTCCTGGGTTACCTCACCAGGCAAGAAATTGTAATCAACTGAAGTGTTTACTGAGGGCAAAGGGAATATGGAATTAGTAGTAGAAGAAAGTAATTATAAACACCACCTATCTCCACGTGACTAGCTATAAAACAAGGACTGTAATACTTATGAATATTTCTTCCTTATTTTACTATAAATATATCTGCCTATATATCAACCAATTATTTCTTCCTTTTTATTCCCCTTCCCCATTCCCCTAGCTTTTTATATGAATACTGAAGTTACAAGGTATAAAAGGAGAATGTGACTCAGAAGAGAAGTGAACACTACCCAAAGAGGGATAAAGATACTTCATGTCTATCTTCTTTTAAAGAGAGGGTTAACATGTTTTGGTCTACCTATGAGAGCTGTGTCATATTAGGCAAAAGCATAATTTGCTACTATCTTGGCTTCCCTGGTGGCTCAGAGGTTAAAGCGTCTGCCTGGAATGTGGGAGACCGGGGTTCAATCCCTGGGTCGGGAAGATCCCCTGGAGAAGGAAATGGCAATCCACTCCAATACTCTTGCCTGGAGAATCCCGTGGAGGGAGGAGCCTGGTAGGCTATAGTCCATGGGGTCGCAAAGAGTCGGACACAACTGAGTGACTTCACTTTCACTTTATTTGGAAGTTAAGTATGGCTAAGATTGGTGTGGCCACATCCCATACTTAAAAGGGATGTCCAAGGTGACATGGGACAGGCTGTGGTGGCTTCTGGTATGTGAACTTAGCTAGGTTAGAGTTATATTTCCCTTCCCTCTATGGTCCTGGGTTAGTGTTCCTAGTGTTTAGTTGCTAAGTCATGTCCGACTCTTTATAACCGTTAGCCCACCTGGCTCCTCTGTCCATGGGATTTCCCAGGCAAGAATACCGGAGTGGGTTGCCATTTCCTTCTCCAGGGGATCTTCCCAACCTAGGGATCAAACTCACGTCTCCTGTATGTCCTGCATTGCAGGCGGATTCTTTACACACTGAGCCATGATCTGGGTTAGTACTGGCACATTTATTTGCTCTGAAGGTCCCTGTAGGGCCTTCAGACACAGCTGTGAGAGAATCTGCTGGCCTGCCTGTGGGCATGGAACAGCAGCCAGGCTTTCGCAGCTCCTTCAGCCCCAGGACCACGCTCTTCAGCTGCTCTGAGTACTGAGCCAGGTGGCTGTGCAGCTCTACATGAAGGGTGTCAGCTCCCTGCAGGCCACCCTCCTTAGAGGCTGGAAGGCAGTGAGAGACACACAAGCTCCAGTCTGTCCTCAGAGACGCCAACATGTCTTGTTCTCCCCTACTTTCACATTCGTCTTTCCTTCCTGACTGGAAAGCCTTGTAATTTCAGCCTCTTAATACCAGACTCCAAAGCAGCAACCATATATAAAACACTTAGCCAGTTCTCACAACTCCGTAATTTTAATGCCATAGCAAAAGCCTTGGAGAAGACAATGGCAACCCATTCCAGTACTCTTGCCTGGAAAATCCCATGGACAGAGGAGCCTGGTGGGCTGCAGTCCATGGGGTCGCTAAGAGTTGGACACGACTGAACGACTTCACTCTCACTTTTCACTTTCCTGCATTGGAGAAGGAAATGACAACCCACTCCAGTGTTCTTGTCTGGAGAATCCCAGGGACGGGGGAGCCTGGTGGGCTGCAGTCCATGGGGTCGCACAGAGTCGGACATGACTAAAGTGACTTAGCAGCAGCAGTAGCAGCAAAAGCCTTAATCTGTATCATTCATAGGATCCTGCTTCCCAGATTGAATTCAGATGTAATAATATAGGTAAGATTGGCATAGTCTTACTTGTGAAAGGCAGTCAAACATGGACATATATTCCTTAATTTAAGTCACTATTATGTAAACTTCACAAAGGTGAAATTAATTCCTCTGAAGAGAAAATAGCTATCAAGCATTACTTTTAGAAAGATAAATGTTATTTCCTTAAAAGAGAAGGAAGACAATACAGAATGAGAAGAAGAACTCAGAACTTCACCAAAATCTTGCTCATCACGCCATTACCCATCATTTCTAAGGGCCAAAATATAAGTATCACAATTCAAAAAAGACAATGGAAGAACATTATATTCCAGCATACATGATGTCACCATCAAAATTATCTTCAACTTGTAAATGCCTGACTTAAAACCTGCCTTTAAATTTGGGTTCAGTAAAATCAATGCAGTCTCAAAAGAGAGATTCCATTAGCATGTTTAAAGCAGTAAGCAATGTGAGGATATTTGCACTCAGTCTGCAGAATGAGTGGATTGACATGAAGAAAATGGTAAGCATGGGAAAAAGGGAAGCCCAAACACCAGTAAGTTTAATTGTGTATCTTCAACACTGTGGGGTAGAAGAAAGAATACATCCTGATGAGCAACTGTGACTCTTCTTGTCACCTTGGTTTTGTTTCTTTGGTACCATTACTGAACACCTAACTATTGCCAAGTACGTAATGTGTATCTAATAACTTAAACCTGACAATCTAATCAATAGATAAGCATTTTATTCATTTTACAGATAAGGAAATATGCCTAATATTATACACCTTTGTTGTTCAGTCGCTAAGTCATGTCCGACTCTGCAACTCCATGGACTGCAGCACGCCAGGCTTCCCTGTCCTTCACTATCTCCCAGATTTTGCTCAAACTCAAGTCCACCGAGTTGGTGATGCCATGCAACACCTTATAAATGACTAAGCTGGAGATAAGCCACCCCAAGGATGTCTTGTCTACAGAATGTATGCTCTTAAGCATTACACGTATCACAGGTGTGTCCACTGCCACTGAGAACACTGATGTCAGCACACGCCTATCCTTCTCTGTGCCCTGCTCCAATTCCTTGTTTACCAGCTACCTGCACATAATTCAGACTTCCATCTGGCTTTCTTATACTTAATAGAAGCATTTCAATGAGCCAGAACGTTATCCTTCACACTGTAAATTTAATGTATTAAAATTTACCACAATTATTACTTTTTTGGTATAAAAAGGAATAAATCCATGACCTAAAATACAGAAATTCTAGTTGAAATCATGTATAATCCAGTAGTTAAGGTAAGCACTTAAAACTTTGGCATACTCACTTCCTTTACCTAAATGTCATAGTAGTAGTAGTAATGGTGGTAGTAGTAGCAGCTACATTACACAGCTTCTACTAAATGCTTGGCACTGTTCTAAGGGCATGATATACATCCAATCATTTAAACCTCACAACAACCCTAGAAGATGGTCACTATTGTTATTCTATTTTACAGATAAAGAAACTGAAACATAAAGAAATGAAGTGTCTTCCCAAGGTCACAGAGCTAGTAAATGGCAAAGCTTGGATTTGAATATGCCCTAAATTCTGGAATGACATTGCTTTTGTATCTGAGCTGGGGTATACAGAGGGTGATTTCCCCCTCTTCAGAAGGTGGATGGGGGCGGGGGGGGGTTGGGAGTGGGGCGGGGGGTGTTGGCCTGGCCTGTGTCTTATTTCCAGAGACACTCCTCCCTGAGACACTCCCCTAAACCCCAGGACACTCCCCTGGGAGGGTTTTCACTATAACTTGCCAGAAGACCTTACAAGCTGACACAACTGAATCACCAGGGGATACAAGAAAACATGGGCCTAAATTATATCTAAAAATACAGTATACTGTTTTAGAAACTTCCTAGTTCTTTCAAGTCCCCCAAGTACAAAAATCATACAGCAAACTCATGTCAGAAATGACAATGGATGTTTGTTCTTTAAAACATTAAAATACTCCAGTAGTCAATGCTTTAGTCTAAGACTTTCAGTTTAGATATATTTACTAAGCTAACAAAATTCCATAATTTTCCTGAATATAATAAGCTAATAATCATATCAACTTAAATGTCAATACACTTTCTGAATAAACCTTTTAAATTATAGCAAAATTTTAACTGATGACTTATGAACATGAACATGAAGGGTAGGGAGAAATAATCTTCAAAACACCTCAGAAATTCATTTTTAAAATGACCAGAATTTAAAAGGCAAATACCTTATCTACAGAGCACCGCCTCAGATTCTTAAAGTACTTCATCATTTTCCAGAGTGCCATCAAGTAGCTACTAGGTGTACAGGACTATGTGCCAAAGGACTTCTGGACAGGGTGTATTTTGCTGACATATTCTTGCTATTTAATATGACACAGCAACAATTCTGAAAGGTTCTGAAAGCCAACTATACCAGCACCACTGCCTGACTGATACGGTAATCGGGAGTGGGGATCTCAGTCTCTAGGAGTTTGTAGCACTGCATACAGAACAGACTTAAAGAAATCTCAGTACAGTGTGAAAGGGCTGTCCTTTAAGGGCACACAAGGGAGAATCCACGGCGTGATACTCAACTTCACCAGAAGAGAGGGCACTGTCTCCTGCCTGACACACTCTTCCCTCCTTGGTTCTACCCCTCCTGGAGAGGAAGGGAAGGTAGAAGAAAAAGGTGGAAGTACTCAACCAAGGTGGCAGCAACCTTTTCAAGGCTTTCCTCCTTAGCATGTTTTTTGGCCACTGGTCTTTAAGAACTTACTGAAGAATCAATCCCCATGTTTAAACATGTGGCCACTGTCACAGAACTTATTTCCCTCTAGCTTTGGTATTTAAGCAGCAAACAGAAAGAATCTAGAGTGGCCAGAAGGACCAATGGCATGACTTAGTAGTGCTATTCAGTCAACAAATAATTTCTGTAGTGAAAAAGGAAGTACCAAAATTCACGTGTGTGCTCAGTCGCTAAGTCATGTCCAGCTCTTGGAAACCCCACCAGGCCACCTCTATCCATGGGATTCCCCAGGCAAGAATACTGGAATGGGTTGCCATACCCTCCTTCAGGGGATCTTCCTGGTATACCAACGAGTGCCAGCAGAAAGGGTAAATGACTTACCCAAGATAACTAGCTAGTGACTCATTAGAAGCTAAACAATGTTCCCCTTTAGGTCAACTCTATTCACTACTAATAAAAATCACAGACAGGGTGTCATGAACAGATAATGAGTTACCTACCTCAAGCATTTGCTAAATCCTTGTCCTAAGCCCTTTACATCACCCTATTCTTCTGCCCTAAGTCTAGAGAGGCTCTACTTTCTGACCTACTCATTTTTTTAAGGCGACTCTGGGATTCTTTAACCTTATTCTCAATACCTACTACCATAGTGAAATGTGTATGGGATTTCACTATAAAATGTGAGTCTTTTCTTAACTAGTGTCAAAGAAATAACTATCTCAATACTTGTTATAACAGCAGGAAGAGTTCATTGAAGATTACTGTACAGGGATATTACAACAGGGGAGGGAGATCACCTCTGAATGCAGCAAAGACATCTGGAGATTTACAGCCAAGGGGCACAGGGAGGGTGCCAGTGGCAAAAAAATTACTACAAGGAAACATCAAGGGTAGGGGGATTCTTGCTAAACTAGCCTAACAGGATTCTTACAGGTCAAGAACTTGGACATCAAACATAGGGGATAAGAAATTTGATTAGATACCAGGGTGGTCAGATAGCAAGAGTTGGGGATTCTCACTTAACTGACGTCACTGAACTCTGCTGAGACTGGGCTGTGCAGGCTCTGCAAGGATAGGACAGACAGGGAGGCTGAGTTGAAAAGAAGGTTCAAAGGAGCCTAACTGAAGTTTGATCAAGGACCAAGATGGACTGGCATTTCTCCTTTACCAAACTCTTCTCCCAGTAGGCCAAATTAAGTCTCCTATTATAAACTTTTTATAAGTCCCCTATTAAAAGCTCTTTCAAGAGCCATGAGAAGGCAGGGCATGCAATTTAAAAACTGGAATGTTTCTAAAACACGCCAGCATACCCAGAATACAAATCTAATCATGCTGACCCTTTACTTGCATCACCCAAGGGCCAGCAGTGTCCCCAGGACCACTTCCTGCTGACGCAGGCTGCAGGGCTCTCACTAAATGTGGCCATTTCCGGGCTACTGTTTGCCTCCTCTGACTCCACGTACATAATGCTCCTTCAGCCCAATATTCTCTTCCTCCCATCAACTCAATCTTCCACAGAGCTGGCTGTTAGCAAAGGATGACTTACCTTCGAGCCTTTGTTCAAAGGCTATTAACTTTCCTTAAGTACTGCCTCCCGCTTTCCCCCACCCTCTTTCAGTCTGTGTTCTGACCACTCAGACGACAAGGAGCTGTAACTTCCTACTGCACTTGTTTGTCTCTATGACTCTCTCTCTCCAGGCTCTGAGTCCCTCCAGAGCAGGGAACAGGTTTCATTTGCCTTTGTATCTCGATTATCTACAGCTGAGCTGAAATAAACAGTAAAGGAAATAAAGAAAACCTTCTTCTGAAACTGTGAAAGCAGCACCGTTGGTCCCCAAAGGAAAGGTACTTGATACCGCGTGCTCATTCAGTCAGTCACGTCCAACTCTTTTCCACCCCATGGACTGTAGCCCACCAGGCTAGTCTGTCCACGGAATTTCCAGGCAAGAATACTGGAGTGGGTTGCCATTTCCTACTCTGGGTGATTATCCCAACCCAGGGATCAAACCTGTGTCTCCTGCATCTCCTGCACTGGCAAGGCAGATTCTTTACCATCACGCTACCTGGGAAGCCCAAAGGAAAGGTAGTCATGATTTAAAGTTTCAAAATAAACCTGACACTATATACCTTACAGGTAGTTCTTTAAGATTTTGGCCCATTTCTCAGCTTCTAACTTGTTTACAGCCTGAACTAAACTCATAGAAGCCAAAACAATATTAACTAGTACTTCCTCAGAAGAAAGAGGCAGCCTACAATCAAAGGCACTGTACAGGTAACTCCTTGATGTTGGCACCTTCCCTCTCAAATAGCTAGGCGATAGGAAGAAAACAAAATTCCTCATTATCCCCTCCTTCCACCTACAAACGCCACATTGTACCTTATTATTTTCAAGCAAGACAATTCCAGTATTTTCTACTGCTGTCATCATCTACCAAAAGGACTGATTCATCATGTCTCTTATCCCACTTGCTTTAGTAACCAAAGATAATTTTCTTTCCACTTTAGTCAAAAGATGGGACTTATTACACAGTAACCATCATCATCCTCATCATCATAACTCAGTGTTTTACAAAGTCTAGGTGGTAGATATCAGTATCAGAATTACTTGGGCTCTACCCTAGAGAAACTGAGTAAGAATATGGACTGAGAGAGAGCAGGGGTTAGGGAATGAGAATTTGAAATGGTTGCCCCAGCTGGTCTGTAAACTCACTATATTTGAAAAAAAAAATAACCCTGATTTATCAAAATGCTGAGGGCCAAAAAATGTGCCAAATACTATGGTAGGTAACATACAACACACACAAGTAATTTGGAAGTAATCACTAACTCAGAAAACTTTCAGTTGAGTTAGGAAGATAAAATTATACACAGAGGAACTGTAGTCTTAACCTTTATGATACAGAATGGCCTTCAAAATTTAGATCAAGTGCTCAATCTTTAAAATCTTCAGGCACAGACCACTTTAAGAATACTGACACAAATTATATATGTATTACTTTACTAACAGAACTTGTACATAAAAAACATAACATAAAACAGGTGAAAGGTTCTTGGAAATACACTAAAACTTTAGTGTAGAGCAAACTTTATAGTAATTAATAAACTATTACTAATATTATACAATATAAACGTGTTTCCTGATTTTTAAAATTTTGGTTTAACAATTGGTGATACAGAGACTGAAGGACTGATTGTAAGTTATGCTACGCTATGCTAAGTCACTTCAGTCATGTCCGACTCTGTGTGACACCATAGATGGTAGCCTACCAGGTTCCCCCGTCCCTGGGATTCTCCAGGCAAGAACACTGGAGTGGGTTGCCATTTCCTTCTCCAATGCATGAAAGTGAAAAGTGAAAGTGAAGTCGCTCAGTGGTGTCCGACTCTTAGCAACACCATGGAGCCTACCAGGCTCCTCCGTCCATGGGATTTTCCAGGCAAGAGTACTGGAGTGGGGTGCCATTGCCTTCTCCAGATTGTAAGTTAAGCTTATGTCAATATTTAATTTCAATGACTATCAGGGACTTTAAAAAAGTACCCCATACAAATAAAAGCAGCTCATTTCTGGTTACATTTATTTATTTATAAAGTCCACATTTCAATCCATCCACCAATTATGTGAAAAATTTTTATAAAAGTAATTTAGGAGACACCTACCTGATGACAATCGGCTGTTCTTGAAAAGTAACTATTTTAATAATTGTAACAAACGGCTTCCACAGTTTACTAAGATTTTTTTTTATCTACAAGACTTATAAACAGCTTGGAATCCACATTTTAAAGTATACAGATATGAGTATTTCAGATACACACAGTTTAGGGTAATATATTATAGGAGTATAAACATTTCTGAACTCCCATTTTCAAAAAACTTATTCCAGCCTTTCTGCAGTATAACAGGCAAGATCCTGTAGTAGGTCCTCCAAGATAAAGGACACTTTTTAAAATGCATTGTTGAGCTTGAATGGGGTAAAAGAAACATCTAAGAAAAAAACAAAACAAACAAATATATAAAAAACAAATTCCAGCTAAAAGCTACTACAAAAGCCAGCATTGCTATAGGGTCAAACACTAAGCCTTGGACCCACTACAAGGAGGGAGAGTTGAACCTAAAACACCCTCATTGAGCCAGGACCCCTATTAGGAGACTGAAGTGTAACCAGGTCAGTAGGGGCTCCCATTAGGGGCAATCACAAACACAAACCCCCTGCAGAGGAAATCATCCTCAATTTAGTCTCCCAACTTTCACACAGACAAAAATCAGGCAAATATGAGTTCATCAGCAAAGATCAGCAAATACAGAAGAAAAAAGTCACAGTGAGTAAGTAGACACAAACAAGAGCACTAAATCCCCAGGGACTTGAGACACTGGAATATCCAGATACAGAATGTAAGTAACTATGTATTAGATGTTTAAGAAAATGTAGATTAAATCACAAAAGTAAGCAAAGATGAAAAGAATATTTAAAAAGCCAGACTGACCTAAGAGAAAACCTCAGAACTGGTAGAGACGAAAAGCTGAATTAATAAAACTAAAAATTCAACAGATGGGGAAAGAGAAGAGTGGAGCATACATCCAACACTGGCTTTTCAGAGGATCGCCCAAGGGACTGGTTTCCATCCAGCTCCACTCAGGTGCTGATGGGAACTGGCATATGCTAGATGCCGAGTGGCCGCTGAGAACAAAAAGACTTGTTCAGTGTGTTGTGCTGCTTCAGAGAAACCATGGTACAGCAGACAGACACCAGAGGGAGCAAAAGATTGCAAGCTGCCACCTTAAAAAAAAATAAAAAGTCCTAAAATTTTTCTAATCAGGAGTCTACCCAGACAAGTGAAAAAGACAACTACAGAAAAGATTTGAGAGCTCTGAGAATCTCCAGCTGAGGTGAACGGTGAAACTCCTTCCTTGTATCAAGACAGTACAGAAAGATTAGGAGAGGTAGCCATTTTTAAATTGTGTGAGTAACAACACAAAACTACAAGGAACATGAAAAGAAAATTAAGAAAACAAACAAAAAACACCATGATCCAAGCAAGGAAAGAAAGAAAGTCTCTAGAAATCAAGCCTAAAGAAACAGTTACATGTACTACCTGACAAAGGGTTCAAAACAACTGGCATAAAGATGCTCAAAGAGCTTATGAAAATGATGCATGAAGAAAATAAGAATTCCAACAAAGATACAGAATCAGACAGAAGTTCTGCAGCTGAAGAATGCAATAACTAAACTGAAAACCTCATTAAAGAGGTTCACCAATCCTTGATCAAGCAGAATAAAGAATAAGCAAACTTGAAGACACGTTGCTTGCAATTATCTAGTCAAAATAAATTTCCTGGTAGCTCAGTGGGAAAGAATCCGCCTGCAATGCAGGAGACATGGGTTTGATCCCTGGGTCAGGAAGACTCCCTGGAGAAGGAAATGGCAACCTACTCCACCATTCTTGCCTGGGAAATCGCATGGACAAAGGAGCCTGGAGGACTGCAGTCCACAGACTCGAAAAAGAGTTGGACATGACTTAGTGACTAAACAACAAAATAACAACAACAACAAATAAAACAGAGTGAAGAAAGTCTAAAGTAAAAATGGGATGCCTATGGTATTTATAAGCACCAATATCTAGATTATGTGGCTCAGTGGTAAAAATTCCACCCAGCAATGCAGGAGATGCAGGACACACAGGTTTGACCCCTGAGTTGGGAAGATCCACCAGAGGAGGAAACGGCAACCCACTCCAGTATTCTTGCCTGAAAGATCCCATGGACAAAGGAGCCTGGTGGGCTCCATGGGTCAGAAAGAGTCAGACACGACTGAGGAACTGAGCATATACACACATCTACACTATGGGAGTCCCAGAAGATAAGAAAGAACAAAGTGTAATGTAAAAGAGGAAAAATTCCCAAATATGGAGAAGGAAACAGACACCCAGATTCAAGAAACCCGAGAGAACTGAAAGAGCGTGGACAAACCCAAAGACGTCCACACCAAGACACATTATAATCCAATTCTCAAAAGTCACAGACAGAAGTTTTAAAGCAGCACGAAAAAAGGGACTTGCCACACACAAATGAACCCCCAAAAACCTAGCAGTAGATTTCCCAGTAGAAAACTGGCAGACTCGGGGGGGAAAGCAATAATACATTCAAACAGGGGAAAGGGGGAAAAGAACAACCACCAGCCAACTAAGAATGCTGTATCTAGAACTGTCCTTCAAAATGAAGGAAAGACAAATTTTCAAAGATAAAAGCTAAGGGAGTTTATCACCACTAGACCTCTCTTACAATAAATGTTAAGGTAAATCATTCAAACTAAAACAAAAAGACACTAAATAGGAACAGGAGAAGTATCATACATAAATGCACATGCACGGAATCTATAACAATGGTACTGATGAACCAGTAGAGAATGGACTTGTGGAAAGGGGACATGGGGAAAGGAGAGGGTGGGATGAACTGAGAAAGTATCACTGACAAATACACAATACCATGTGTAAAACAGATAGATAGTGGAAAGTTACTAATAACACAGGGAGTCCAGCCTGGTGTTTTGTGATGACCTAGAGGAGTGGGACAAGGGGCAGGGAGGCAGGCTCAAGAAGGAGGAGATATGTATATATAATAAGACAGATTCATGTTACTGTATAGCAGAAACCAACACTGCTGCTGCTAAGTCACTTCAGTCATGTCCAACTCTGTGTGACCCCACAGACAGCAGCCCACCAGGCTCTCCCGTCCCTGGGATTCTCTAGGCAAGAACACTGGAGTGGGTTGCCATTTCCTATTCCAATGCATGAAAGTAAAAAGCAAAAGTGAAGTCGCTCAGTTGTGTCCAACCCTCAGTGACCCCATGGACTGCAGCCCACCAGGCTCCTCCATCCACGGGATTCTCCAGGTAAGAGTACTGGAGTGGGGTGCCATTGCCTTCTCCAGAAACCAACACACTGTACTCCTATTTTCCACCAATTGAAATAAATAGTAACAAGGAAGCATATAAATATATAGTCTGTCAGTAAAGAGAAATACATAGGTAAATACAAAATTCTGTAATACTGTAATGATGGTGCATAACGCACTTTCTAATACATTAAAAAAGAAGTATGTTAAAAACTAACTAAAAATGTATGGTACTGGACACACAATATAAAAAGACAAATCTGCACAATCAATAGTATAAAGTATTGAGGTGGGAGCAATAAAAGTGCAGAATTTTTGTATGAAATTGAAGTTATCAATTAAAAACAGACTGCTACAACTATGAAGTATTTTAGGGAAGTCCCATGGTAACCACAAAGAAAATACAAAAGATAAACACACATAGAAAAATAGAAAGGAATAAAGCATGTCACTACAAAAAAATAAATCAAAATACATATAAAGACAGCAAGAGATGTTGAGACCAAAAAAAGAAAAATAAGGCAAAACACAACAAAATAGCAACAGCAAAGTCTTCCCTATCAATAACTACTTTAGATATAAATAAATTAAACTCCCTGATCAAGTCAGAGTGGCTAAAAAAAAAATCCCAACTAGATGCTGTCTAAACGAGCCTCAACTGAGATTTAAGGACACATATATGCTTCAAGTAAAATCATGACAGAAGATATCCATGCAAATGGTAACCAGCAGACAAAATAACTTTAAGTCAAAAACTGTTGCAAGAGACACAGAAGGACATTATATAATGATAAAAAGGTCAATTCACCAGGAAGATGTAACAATTATTTATAGACTCAACTTCAGAGCACTTAAATACAAAGCAAACACTGACAGAAATGAGGGGAGAAATACACAGCAACGCAACAACAATAGATTTGACCACCACACTTTCAATAATGGACAAAACCCCAACAGAAGATCGAGAAAGAAACAAAAGACTTAAACAGCACTATACACTAGATGAAGAGAACTGAAATAGAACATTTTACTCAACAGCAGAATACACATTCTTCTCAAAAGCACACGTATGTCTCCAGGTGACAAAAAGAGTCTTAACAAATAGAAGAATATTAAAACCATACCAAATATCTTATCCAAATTGATGGTATAAAATTATAAATTAATAACAGGAAGAAAAAAATGGAACACTCACATGTATGTGGAAATTAACACAGTCTTGGACAACCAATAGATCAAGAAGGAAATCGAAGAGGAAATTAGAAATATATCTTGCGACAAATTAAAACATATAAAAATGTATGGGACACAGAAATAACAGTACTAAGAGGGGCATTTATAGCAATAAATGCCTGGATTTAAATATATATGTATATAATAATCTAACTATATTTCAAGGAACTAAGAGAAAGAAACCTAAGCCCAAAGCTAGCAGAAAGAAATTAAAGCTAAAAGAATAGTGGAAATAAATGAAATGGAGAATTAAAAAAAAAAATAGAGAAAGTCAACAAATGACTTTTTGTAAAGATCAACCAATGACTTTTTTTTTTTAACCTTGGCTAACTAAAAAAGAGAGAAGACACAAATAAAATTAGAAACGAAAAAGACCATTCAACTGATACCACAGAAATATAAAGGAACATAAAAGACTGTTATAAACAATTACACACCAATAATAACCTAGAGGAAATGAAGAAATCCCTACAAACACAATCTACCAAGACTGAATCATAATGAAACAAAATCTAGGGATATAGGTAACTAGAAAGGAGATTGAATCAGTAACCAAAAACCTGCCAACAAAGAAAAGCCTGGTACCAGATGGCTTTTTTGGTGAATTCCATAAAACATATAAACAACTTATACCCATCCTTCTCAAACTCATCCAAAAACTGAAGAGAGGGAAATGCCTCCTAACTCGTTGTATGAGACCAGCACTACCCTAACACCAAAGCCAGAAAAAGACACTACAATAAAGGGAAATTAAAGGCCAAGAACCCTGGTGAATAAAAATGCAAAAATCCTAAGCAACATATTAGCAAATCAAATTTAAAAGCCTATTAAAAGATCATACACTATGACTAAGTTTGATTTATCCCCAAGATACAAAGATGAGTCAACATATGATAATCAGTGTAATACACCACACAAGACAGAGGATAAAAACACATGATCATCTCTACTGATGCAGAAAAGGCACTTGACAAAATTCATACTCCTTTCATGATAAAAAATCTCAACTCTCTAGGAACAGGAAAATTACCTCAACATTACCTGGTGGCTCAGGGGTAAAGAATGCACTTGCGAAGCAGGAGACATGGGGTCAGTCCCTGGGTTGGGAAGATCCCATGGAGGAGGAAATGGCAACCCATCCCAGTAATCTTGCCCAGAAAATCCCATAGACAAAGGAGCCTGGAGGGCTAGCATTCACAGGGTTGCAAGAGTCAGACATGACTGAGTGACTGAACAATAACAACAAATAATAGCCACATATGAAAAGTCCACAGTTAACATCATACTCAGTGAAAGTCCTCTAAAATTAGGAATAAGGCAAGGATACCCACTCTTGCCTCTTATATTCAACACCATACACTTGTCTCTCGGTATGCTTAGGAAACAGCTTCCAGGACCCCTCCCTCCACAGCTACCAAAATCCAGATGCTCAAGTCCCTTATATAAAAGGCAGAGTATTTGTATATGACCTACACACATTCTTCCATATACTTTTATCATCTCTAGATTATTATTAAGTACTGTAATAGCACAATGTATATAAAAACTACATAAATAGCTCAATGCACAGCAAATTCAACTTTTGCTTTATGAAAATCTGTAATTTTATTTTTAAAATATTCTTAATCTACAACTGATTAAACCCATAGGTGCAAAACCTGCAGATATAGAAGGCTGCTGTACTGAAAGTCCTAGCCAAAGCAATTAGGCAAGAAAAGTAAATACAGATAAGTAAGTGGGACTACTAAATACAAAAATAAGTAAATGGGACTACATCAAATTAAGAAGCTTCTGTACAGCAAAGGAAACAATCAACTGAGTGAAAAGGCAGCATACGGAATGAAAGGAAAGATCTGCAAACCATATATGTGAAAAAGGGTTAACAGCCAAAATATTTCAGAAACTGTTACCACAGCAAAAAAAAAAAAAAAAAAGTGATTTTTTTTTTTAATTTGAGTAGATATTTCTCCAAAGATATATAAATAGCCAATGGGTATATGAAAAGATGCTTGACATCACTAATGATTAGGATTAGGAAAATGCCGTCAGGAAAATTCGTATCAAAACCACAATGAGGAATCGCTTCATGTGTTACAATGTGTTTATCAAAAACCAATACCAGGACTTCCCTGGTGGTCCAATGGGAATGCCACTGTCTGCCAATGCAGGGAACACAAGTTCTATCCCTGGTCTGGGAAGATTCCACTTGCCACGGGTCAGGGAAGCCCATGTGCCATAACTGCTGAAGCTCCCATGCTCTAGAGCTCACATTCCACAGCAAGAGAAGCCACCACAATGAGAAGCCTGTGCACTGCACTAGTGAGAAGCCCCTGCTTACACAGCTGCAGAAAGTGGCACACAGCAACAAAGACTCAGAGCAGCAAAATAATAAATAAGAAATAAACAATGTTTTAAACTTTATTCTTTAAAAAAAGAAAATAACAAGTAATGACAAGGATGTGAAGAAACTGGAACCCTTGTGCACTGTTAGAGGGACTGTAAAATGGTGCAGAGAACAGTGTAGACATGCCTCAAAAAGTTAAAAATAGAACTACCACATGACCCAGCAATCTCACTTTTAGGTATTTATTCAAAATAATTGGAATCAGTATCTCAAAGAGATATTTGCAGCATTACTCACAATCAGATCAGATCAGATCAGTCGCTCAGTCCTGTCCGACTCTTTGCAACCCCATGAATCGCACCACGCCAGGCCTCCCTGTCCATCACCAACTCCCGGAGTTCACTCAGACTCACGTCCATTGAGTCAGTGATGCCATCCAGCCATCTCATCCTCTGTTGTCCCCTTCTCCTCCTGCCCCCAATCCCTCCCAGCATCAGAGTCTTTTCCAATGAGTCAACTCTTCGCATGAGGTGGACAAAGTACTGGAGTTTCAGCTTCAGCATCAGTCCTTCCAAAGAAATCCCAGGGCTGATCTCCTTCAGAATGGACTGGTTGGATCTCCTTGCAGTCCAAGGGACTCTCAAGAGTCTTCTCCAACACCACAGTTCAAAAGCATCAATTCTTCAGCACTCAGCCTTCTTCACAGTCCAACTCTCACATCCATACATGACCACAGGAAAAACCATAGCCTTGACTAGACGAACCTTTGTTGGCAAAGTAATGTCTCTGCTTTTGCATATGCTATCTAGGTTGATCATAACTTTCTTTCCAAGGAGTAAGCGTCTTTTAATTTCATGGCTACAGTCACCATCTGCAGTGATTTTGGAGCCCCCCAAAATAAAGTCTGACACTGTTTACACTATTTCCCCATCTATTTCCCATGAAGTGATGGGACCGGATGCCATGATCTTCATTTTCTGAATGCTGAGCTTTGAGCCAACTTTTTCATTCTCCACTTTCACCTTCATCAAGAGGCTTTTTAGTTCCTCTTCACTTTCTGCCATAAGGGTGGTGTCATCTGCATATCTGAGGTTATTGATATGTCTCCCGGCAATCTTGATTCCAGCTTGTGTTTCTTCCAGTCCAGTGTTTCTCATGATGTATTCTGCATATAAGTTAAATAAACAGGGTGACAATAGACAGCCTTGACGAACTCCTTTTCCTATTTGGAACCAGTCTGTTGTTCCATGTCCAGTTCTAACTGTTGCTTCCTGACCTGCACACAGATTTCTCAAGAGGCAGATCAGGTGGTCTGGTATTCCCATCTCTTCCAGAATTTTCCACAGTTTATTGTGATGCACACAGTCAAAGGCTTTGGCATAGTCAATAAAGCAGAAATAGATGTTTTTCTGGAACTCTCTTGCTTTTTCCATGATCCAGTGGATGTTGGCAATTTGATCTCTGGTTCCTCTGCCTTTTCTAAAACCAGCTTGAACATCAGGAAGTTCACGGTTCACATATTGCTGAAGCCTGGCTTGGAGAATTTTGAGCATTACTTTACTAGCATGTGAGATGAGTGCAATTGTGCGGTAGTTTGAGCATTCTTTGGCATTGCCTTTCTTTGGGATTGGAATGAAAACTGAGCTGACTGTGGCTCAGACCATGAACACCTTATTGCTAAATTCAGACTTAAATTGAAGAAAATAGGGAAAACCACTAGACCATTCAGGTATGACCTAAATCAAATCCCTTATGATTATACAGTGGAAGTGAGAAATAGATTTAAGGGCCTAGATCGGATAGAGAGAGTGCCTGATGAACTATGGAGTGAGGTTTGTGACATTGTACAGGAGACAGGGATCAAGACCATCCCCATGGAAAAGAAATGCAAAAAAGCAAAATGGCTGTCTGGGGAGGCCTTACAAATAGCTGTGAAAAGAAGAGAAGCGAAAAGCAAAGGAGAAAAGGAAAGATATAAACATCTGAATGCAGAGTTCCAAAGAATAGCAAGAAGAGATAAGAAAGCCTTCTTCAGCGATCAATGCAAAGAAATAGAGGAAAACAACAGAATGGGAAAGACTAGAGATCTCTTCAAGAAAATCAGAGATACCAAAGGAACATTTCATGCAAAGATGGGCTCAATAAACGACAGAAATGGTATGGACCTAACAGAAGCAGAAGACACTAAGAAGAGATGGCAAGAATACACAGAACTGTACAAAAAAAGATCTTCACAACCCAGATAAGCACGATGGTGTGATCACTGACCTAGAGCCAGACATCCTGGAATGTGAAGTCAAGTGGGCCTTAGAAAGCATCACTACGAACAAAGCTAGTGGAGGTGATGGAATTCCAGTTGAGCTATTTCAAATCCTGAAAGATGATGCTGTGAAACTGCTGCACTCAATATGCCAGCAAATTTGGAAAATTACTCACAATAGCCAAGATATGAAAATAACCCAAATGTCCATCAGTATCTAAGTGTATAAAGAAAATGTGCAATACACATTCAATGGAGTATTTTCAACCATAAAAAGGAAGGGAATTCTGTTATATGCTACAACATGGATGCACTTAGAGGACACTATTCTAAATTAGTCACAGAATGAATAATACTGCATGAGTTCAGCTGGGCCAAAATGGCAGAGTAGAAAGACCCTAAGCTCTACTCATCTTAAGAACACACCAAGATCACAATGATCTGCACAACAACCATCAGTGAAAAAGATCAGAAACCCACCAGAAAATTTACAACTAAAGGCATAAAAAAGGAAATGCAACAAGACAGGTAGGGTCTATGGACTTGAAACCTAGTTAAGTCCCATAATCCCAGATGGGTGACTCACAAATGAGAATCATTGCCGAAGTTCTCCCATAGGAGTTAGAGGTCTGTGTCACATATCATGCTCCCCAGCCCCAGGTCTCATACCAAGAAGACAAGCCCCCAGAGAATTTGGCTTTGAAGGCCAGCAGGGCATAATTTCAGGAGCCACACAGGACTGGGGGAAGTAGAGAATTCACCATTAAAGGGCACAGACAAAATTTCACACACTTCAGGACCCAGGACAAAAGCAGTTATTTGATAGAAGCCTGGACTAGACCTACTTGCTGACCTTGGAGAGTCTCCTAGAGAGGCAGGGGGTGGCTGCAGCTCACACGAGGGATGGCTTTTACCTCATGAATGCTTGTGTTGGCAGGTGCCATTATAAGATCCTCCCTCTAACTCATTAGTACCAAGGCTTGCCCCCACTCCCAACAGCCTGTAGGCACCAGTGCTGGAAGGCCTCTAAGTAACTAACTGGCAAGGAACACAGCCCCACCCAACAGCAGACAGACTGCTAAAAAGACCTCCTGAGTCCACAACAGCTATAAGCACACCTCAAGACATGGCCCTGTTCACCAGAGGGCCCAGGACCCAGATCCACCCATCAGCTCCAAAATCTCATATCCCAACTCCCCTGACTTCCAGGAGGCCTGCTTTAGCCTCTAGAGCAGCCTCACCAACCAGGGGACAGACACTAGATGTAAGAAAACCATAATCCAATAGCCTATAGGTCCAGCCTGCCCACAGCAGTCCAGACCCTGACCGGAGACCAGTTGGACCACCACCCTGCCCACTAGCAGGCCAAGTTCAGGACAGCCCGACCTCATATTCAACTCAGTCAGGAACCAGACCCTCAACGGGTGACCTGACACCACCTCTGGGATCCCTAGGCCCTGCAACCAGACTCCAGGGTTGAATGCTGTCTGCCAGCAGTCCAGCATCAACCCCAGGACCTGGCTTCACCCACCAGTGGGCAAGCAACAGCCCCACAATCTTCTGGATTATGACTCTGTCCAGCAATGAGCCAGTATAAGCTCTGGGGAACCTAGGGATTCCACAAACAGCCACTTCACGACAGTGCCGCTAACCTGCAGCCAGCAGCCTTTCCACGAGGCAGGGTCTAGCAAACTACTGGACTGGGAGCCAACCAACACTATGAGACTGCCCATACAGCCCACAACAACAGAAGGGTCCATGCAGCCCTCACAGGAGGAACTCCTAGAGCACACAGCTTCGGTGATGAGGACTTCATTCCTGGGACGCACAGGAAGTCTTCAACAAAAGGCCACTTCTCCAGGACTGAAAAATGTAGCCAACCTCCCAGATACAAAAAATAAATAAATAAAACATAACTTAGGCAAAATGTGGTGACAGAGGAACGAGATAAAACTCTTGACAAAGGAACAAGATAAAACCAGAAGAACTACTACCTGAATTAGAGGTAAGTAATCTACCCAAGAGAACTCAGAAAAGAATGGATGCACAGAGAGAAGTTAGACGTTTTTAACAAAGAGTTATAAAACATAAAGAACAACCAAACAGCAATGAAAAACATGATAACAGAAATGAAAAATACAGTAAAGAGAATCAACAGTAAACTAAACGATAAGAGGAGCAGATTAGCGAGCTATAAGACAGAGTAGGGGAAATCACTGATGCTGAAGAGAAAAAAAGGAAAAAGAATGAAAAGAAATGAGGATAGTTCAAGGGACTTCTGGGACAACATCAAGCACACTAATACTCACATTATAGGGGTCCCAGAAGAGAAAAGGGGTAGAGAATTTATCCAAAAACAGCATAGCTGAAAACTTTGCTAGCCTTGGAAAAGAAACATATATCCAAGTCCACAAGGCACAGAGTTTCATAGGGGATTAACCCAAAGAGGAACACACAAAGACACATAGTAGTTAAAACGACAAAAATTAAAGAAAAAGAGTACTAAAAGCAACAAGGGAAAAGCAACAAACAATATAAGAGGGAACTCCCATAAAGCTATCAGCTGACTTCTCAGCAGAAACCCTGCAGCCAGGACGGAGTGACACAATATATTGAAGGTAATGAAAAGCAAAAGCCCACAGCCAAAAATACTCTACCCAACAAGGCTCCTGTTCAGATGTGATGGAGAGATTAAAAGCTTTACAGATGAGCAAAAGCTAAGAGTTTAGCACGTCCAAACCACTTTTACAACAAATGTTAAAGGAATTTCTCCAGGCAAGAAAAGAAAAGGCCACAACTAGAAACATGAAAATCATGAAACGAAAAAGCTCATCAGTAGAGGCAAATATAAAGGTTGGAAATCATCCACACACAAAGCTAGCAGGAGGTTTAAAACATGAAAGCAGTAAAGCCATCTATATTCACAATAAGGAGTTAATCTAGAAAATAACTAGATATATATATACATTATGATATCAAAAAAAGTAACTTTGAGAGAAGGAGTACAAAGGCAGAGTTTTAAAACTGCATTTACAATTAAGAGACCAGCAAATTATAACAATCATGGGGGTGTGTGTGTGTATAGCTAGATGAAAACCTCATGATAACCACAAACCAAAAAATTTTAATAGATATACACAAAATGTGTATATCTATTTTGTGTCATCAAATCACACACACAAAAAAAGAAAGTGGGGAAAGAGCTATAAAAAGAACCCAAAACAAGTGACAAAATGGCAGGAAGAACATACACATCAGTAACTGTCTTAAATTTAAATGGACTAAATGTTCCAGTCAAAAGAAATAGAATAGCTAAATGGAAAAAAAACAAGAACTGTTTACACGCTGTCTACAAGAGACTCACTTCAAATATAAAGACACTCACAGAACGAAAATGAAAGGATGAAAAAAGGCATTCCATGCAAATGGAAATTTAAAGAAAGCTAGGACAGCAATGCTTACACCAGACAAACTGACTTTAAAATAGAGATTATTATGAGACAAAGAAGGGCACTACCTAATGATCAAGGGGTCTATC
Organism: Bos grunniens; assembly: GCF_055505025.1. NCBI lineage: Eukaryota > Metazoa > Chordata > Mammalia > Artiodactyla > Bovidae > Bos > Bos grunniens. The sequence goes on from NC_141180.1 coordinate 57,088,366, forward strand.
CAACATGAAGATATAATCATTGTAAATATATAAGCACTCAATGTAGGAGAACCTAAATACTTTGAGCAAATATTAAATGACACAAAGGGAAATCAACCGTAACACAGTAATATTAGGGGACTTTAAAACCCCACTGACATTAATAGATAGATCATCTAGATAGAAAATCAATAAGGAAACATTGGCCTTAAATGACACAACAGACCAAAAGCAGGTCACATGTTAGGCTACAAAACAAGCCTCGGTAAATTTAAGAAAACTGAAATTCTACCAAGCATCTCTTTCGACCACATTATGAGACCGGAAATCAACTATGAGGGAAAAAAACTGCAACACAAACATGCGGAGGCTAACAATATGCTACTAAACAATCAACAGATCACTGAAGAAATCAAAAGGAAATAAAGCATCTCAGAAAACAATAAAAATCTCAAATAACAAACCTAACCTTACACCCAAAGCAACTAGAGAAAGAACAAAGCCCAGAGTTAGAAGAAAGAAAGAAATCATAAAGAAAAGAGTAGAAATAAATGAGACGCAAAGAAAATAACAGAAAAGATCCATGAAACTAAAATCTGATTCTTTGACAAGATAAAGCTGATAAACTTTTAGCTAGACTCATTGAGGAAAAAAAGGGAGAGGACACGAATCCATCAAATTAGAAATGAAAAAGGAGACACTACATCTGACACCACAGAATACAAAGGAGCATAAGAGCCTACTAAAGGCAACCACGCGCCAACAAAATGGAGGACCTGGAAGAGACGAACAAATGTTTAGGAAGGTACAGCTTTCCAAGATGGAACCAGGAAGATGCAGAAATACGAACAAATCAATCACAAGTAATGAAACTGAAACTGTGATTTAAAAGGAATATAAATTGGTACAACCAGTATGGAGAACAGTATGAAGATTCTTAAAAAAAACTAAAAAGAATATCATATGCTCCCAATCACTGCAGATGGTAACTGCAGCCATGAAATTAAAAGATGCTTACTCCTTGGATTATGACCAACCTAGAGAGCATATTAAAAAGCAGAGACATTACTTTGTCAACAAGGGTCCATCTAGTCAAGGCTATGGTTTTTCCAGTAGTCATGTATGCATGTGAGAGTGGGACTGTAAAGAAAGCTGAGCGCCGAAGAATTGATGCTTTTGAACTGTGGTGTTGGAGAAGACTCTTGAGAGTCCCTTGGACTGCAAGGAGATCCAACCAGTCCATTCAGAGGGAAATCAGTCCTGAGTGTTCACTGGAAGGACTGATGTTGAAGCTGAAACTCCAATACTTTGGCCACCTGATGTGAAGGGCTGACTCACTTGAAAAGACCCAGATGCTGGGAAAGAATGAGGGCGGGAGGAGAAGGGGATGACGAAGGATGAGATGGTTGGATGGCATCACGGACTCAATTTTCATGAGTTTGGGTGGACTCCAGGAGTTGGCAATGGACAGGGAGGCCTGGCGTGCTGTGGTCCATGCAGTAGCAAAGAGTTGGACATGACTAAGTGACTAAACTGACTGACTGATGATCCAGCAATCCCACTCCTGGGCATATATCCACAGAAAACCATAATTTGAGAAGATACATGCACCTCACTTTTCACTGCAGCACTATTCACAACAGCTAGGATATGGAAGTGCATATATATACACTATGTATAAAACTGATAACTACTGAGAATCTACTATATAGCTCAGGGAACTCTACTCAGTGCTCTGTGGTGACCTAAATGGGAAGGAAATCCAAAAAAGAGGGGATATATATGTATAGCTGATTTACCTTGCTGTATAGCAGAAACTATTAATAACACAACATTGTAAAGTAACTATACTTCACTAAAGATTAATTACAGGAAAAAAACTAAAAATAGAGTTACCACATGATCCAGCAATCCCACTCTTGGGTATATATCTAAAGAAGATGCAAACTTTAATTCGAAAAGATACATGTAGCCCAATTTTCACAGGAGCCAAGACATGGAAGAAAACCTAAACAGCAATCAACAAATGAATGGCTAGAGACGATGGAGTATATACGCACGGTAGAATATTACTCAGGCATAAAAGAAGAATAAAATAATGCCATTTGCAGCAGCAACATGGATGAACCTAGAGATTATCACACCAAGTGAAGAAGTCAGACAGAGAAAGACAAGTATCATACAGTATCATTTATATGTGGAATCTAAAAAAAATGATATAAACAAACTTATTACAAAACAGAAACAGATTCACAGACACAGAAAACAAACTTACAGTTACCAAAGGAGAAAGAGGGGAAGGGAGAGATAAATTAGGAGTCTGGGACTAACAGATACATACTACTATATACAGAACAGCTAAACAAGGACTTACTGTATAGCACAAGTAACAATAACCTATCATGTAAAAGAATCTGGAAAATATATATGTGTATGTGTCATATATGTACATACATATAAAACTGACTCACTTTGGTATACACCTGAAGCTAACACAATATTATAAATCAATTGTATTTCAATTAAAAAAATAAAAAGTAGTTAAGACATGGGAGAACTAAGGTCCAACATAATCTAATCAGAGTACCAAAATAAAATTCTAAAGAGACCAGAAGCAAGGCCATGTTTAAAAAAAATAATAGTTGATAAGTATCCTAGTTTTTAATTAAAAAAATAGGAATTCAAAGACAGGGGATGCAAACAGGAAGAAAAGAAATCAATACTTAAATACACTGTAGTGAAAGTATAACACTTAAGAAAAAGAGAATCTTAAAAAAAGAGGGAGAGAAAAGACACCAACATACTGGCAGATGACTTCTGAACAGAAGCAATGGTGATAAGTAGACAATGGAAAGCAACTCAGAATTGGAGACTGAGCAAGGCTATCTTTCAAGAAACGGGCAAAATATATTTCTACATTTAAAAAAAAGTTTATGACAATTATCACCAAAAGATATCTATAAACAAAAGGGAAAATGACCTCCAAAGGAAAACCTGAGATGGAAAAGAAATGGCAAAGGAACAGTCATTTTAAAATATGTGGCTGATTCTAAACAACCTAAGATTTAGAGGAGGAGGGGAGGGAGAGGAGGAGGAGAGTTAATAATAGCATTGAGGTCAGAAGGAAGATGATAGAAGGCAAAGACATTTTTTTTCTCACAATGGATGGTCCTGCATACCCACTCTGGAAACCAATGGTATGGACTATACATACACAGATGTTCAGTTACAGCAGACAGCAATGTTGGCTACAATCATTTCAAAAGGCTTCTTAAAGAAAGTTTGGGACAACAAAGGTTTCTTTGAGCAAAGGTTCAGGAATCAGATGAGCATGGCATACCCTGTTCTTCCTCTAATTATCTCATATCATCATGAATGTCCTTTTAAAATCTCTGAGACAGAAACAAAACAAAAACCTGAAGAAGCAATAGCATGAGCACAGCAACGGTAGAAGACATCAGAGATTGGTTATGACCTTGGGCAGGTCACTTCACTGAGGGCTTTGTAGTATGTTCCCTTCCCACTGTTACTAATATATTCTGATGACAAAGGAAAAAATTCAAACGGGGAATATTATAGGACTGCTCTCCTATATATTACTGCCAGTCATTGTGCTGGCACTGGAGATACACAACAAAGGAGACAAAGTAAATCAGCAATTAGAAGGCAATGTGATAGGTCCCGTGACACGTGATGTACGCACATGGTACTGGTAAAACCCAACACAGTGGCAAAAGCATGCTTCTCTCCTGCCTTTTCACATAATTAACAGTTATTCCCATTAGGCAAACTACTGACATCCACCTTAGTAGTACCATACGGTCACCATACTGAATTTCGGATTTTTGAAAAGAATCATCATCAAGAGTTTTGTTATTAAAAGTTTCAAGATAAATTTATCCAAAGTCCATTTTACAAGACCCCAAGAAGGAATCAAGTTAATTTCCTTCGTACTGATCAAAATTTCACAACAGAAAGCTAGCTGGGACACTTTGGATCCATAGCAATCAGCAAAATTAGTTTTCCTAAAACATGAAAAAAAAGTGTTTCCTAAAACATATTTCAGGAAAATTGATTAGAAAATTTGTGTAGAAAAATTGTTTCTTAAAACATGAAAAAAAAAATTGTTTCATTTAAAAGCACAAAAGAGTAATGGCAATAAATTCTCTATATCCATGCTGCAATTATCCAAGTATAATCTAACAGAGGTAAAATAAGGAAATATCCATTCAAATACCCATTCTCTTTGTGGATTTATTTACAACCTAAAATCAAACACAGTTTGCATAAATTAATTCTACAATACTCAACATATGTTTTCTACTTCACTAGGAAGTATTCATTGCCTTTAAAGTTAATCATCAGTTGTTCTATTGTATTTAGCCATTTGAGGCCTATTAACAATGCACATACAAACCCTTCATCTAAGAAAATACTTCTGAAAAAACACACAGAATGTTCTCAAAGAAAAGCAATTCTTTCTCATTCTACTATACACGAGTAGTAAAGAGGAGAATATTTACTACTAATGTTAACAGTGCTGTAACATCAGTCTTCTGAATTGTTTTTTATATAATATTGTTTACTTATATACCCTCAATATATATTAGTGAAAGGCAGATACTACATATTCCCAAAGATACCAAATCCATTCATGTATAACTAAAATGTTTATAACAAGTGCAAATGATAATAAAATTCAAAGGTTCTTTAACTATTTTGTTTAAATTATTTTTAGCAATCATAAAAAGGTGTTTAGTTATGTCCTTAATATTCCAAAAGGCTTACCAGCATTTGATAGTCACGCGAATGTAAATTTTTCACAATCTTTTTTTTTTAATGTCAATTTCACTTAAAACAGCTACAAACAAATGTTCATTTTGATTACCATACTGGTATTTGTATATTAGCTAACAAGTAGATTTGTTGCTTTATCTCACTGATGAGAAGTAAGCAAGAATGAGTAATGACATTTACTACCAACCAGAGAATAGACAGAGACACGAATGGTGATTCAATAGCCATCACTGGTGATCCTGCTGATTAAAAACCTATAGCACCTATAAAACAATTCAGCCATATTTACACACAGCTTTCTACTGTACATTATTTCTTTGGGACTCTATTTACCTTCCTTCTTAAGTTCCTTGAGGGGAGAGGCCTTGTCTTAAATGTTAATATTACCTCCGCATCCGTTGTAGCTCAAAAACAAAACTGAGTGCATACTTGCTGATAAATTAACAGCTATAGTACAACAGATACTTTCCATGGCAATCAGGAGAAAGTCAGGATGTGGGTAAAGGCAGCCTAAGAGAGTAGAGTTACGCACAATGGAACCAATAACAAGGGACAAGATCATAAAAGCAACTTAGAAAAACCATGTCCAGAAACAGAGCAGATGAGTTTACATAGCATATTCACTTTCAGAAGCAAAATGTAGTACACTGCTATTGCTTAACTGAACTCCCCCCTTTCTCTGGTTTACATGTGATGCTGCATTTTGTACTATTCCCTGACAGATATCTGTATAATGCTATCTCATGTCTGTATAAAGCAGACATCAGACTCTGGAAGAAGCTGTTCTAGTCACAGTCCAAAAGAAAATAAGAACAATGTATTTTTCCACCTATCTCAGGTTAAAAACACAGTGTTTTGCTCATAAAAGCAAAGGTCATCATTTGCCTACTTTTCATTCATACTGAATGACACTGTTTTTTGAAGATTTTCTATTAGAAAAATCCTGTACCACCTTGGCTTTAAAACCAGCTTTAACCCAATTTTAGGTCTTTTCCTGTCATCTTCTTCAATCTCCCAACCAAAATTATGTATCAATTATATTTTTAAAAACAGGCTTTTAAAAAACAGTTATGTTGTAAACTAAGTTATAATTTACGGTGTCAGCAGCTTTGCACTGTATCTTTACCATTTGAAATGCAGGACACTAAACAGCACATAAGCATACTCTGAAATTTCCTGGATCTTCGACAGTCTCTTACCAGAATTTCGTCTCCCTTCTATCAAGTTTCTGCGTTCCTCTACGCTCCAAGATTAAATAAACTGTTTATACACCTCCCTCCAACACTCTGGCGGTGAGTTTGTATGTTTTCTCTCTTGCATCTTTTGTCTAAGAATGCCAAAGCCCTTCATTATTTTATTTTACCAACCCTATGAAGCCTCTCCAACCAAGAGCTGGAGAGTCATGGAGTTGACTTGACAGAGATTGGACAGCAGGCCAAAACTTAGTACCCCTCTAAGGGGTACTCAAAACCGGTCAGAAACATCAGCCAAGGTCCTCTTTACAGGTCATGAGGGCTTTAAACAAACAAAAGAAAAAAAATTATTTTTTTTAAACCCTTTGCCACAAAGGAACTCATGCATTCACACACAATTGTACTTTTCAGAACATGGAAATACAACTGATTTGGTTCTTTCGGTTTTCAGAAGTTTAAACACTGGGGACAACGGCAGCGAGATGAAAACTCCCGAAGGCAATTTGATCAAAGGCACAGAAAATCCTTCCCTCAAAGAAATGCACCTTGTGACACTCCAAGGAGGAGGAGAGGTATTTAAAGTAAAACCTGCCCTGAATTATTACCACTGACTTGAGGAAGAGAAGTAAAAAGCCATTGGCTTCACTGGGCTTTTAAACATTGTGCCGTCACCCTGGGACCACAGAAGCGGGTGGTGAAATTCTTCTACTCATTTCTATGGAAGAGTATCATACAGCAGTATAAACTCACACCCCAACACACACTCACACACACACACACACACACACACACCCGTCTCTACTCCCCTTCTCGTCCCTTCCATTCCCGACCGTTCCCCTTTGGTGCCCAAGACCCAACTGTGGACCTAATGTGATAAAAAGCAAAGTCATGGGCAATGCAGGGGGGTGGGGTGCAAAGGACCGAAAGAGCCAGAAAAGCAAGGGGAGAAGAGGCAGTCGGCCGGCTCGTCTGTGATCATAAAGCAAACATTCGGGTGGGGAATACGGAATGCCGAGTGGAAATAAAGCCCGCCGGGATGCCCACTCTGCCATCTCCTTGTGCCTCTCTGCCCTCCATCACCCCCATCCTTCTCCCGGAGGATCACCTCCGCGGGGAGGGCGCCACCGACGGCGCCCCCCAACCCTCACCCTTCAGAGCAAAGCAGCGAAATGGGGCTGGAAAGGAGGACAGGGGCTGAGCCGGGGGGCGAGGGTCACGCCGGGCTCCGGGTGGAGACCCTGCGGCGGGTGGCCGCCCTGAGGACCCCGGGCGGCCCACGCGGAAGGTGAGGCGGCGGTCGGGGGGCAGCGCCCGGCCCCACCGCTGCCGGGGAGGCTCCGGCTACTCACGTTCTCCGTGTCCCGCTCGTTCACCGTCGGCAATGGCGTCCGGGCCGACATTTTGTGCGGGCGGCGGGGTCGGGCCGGGGTCTCGCGGGCCGGGCCGGGCCCGGGCTTGCTGCGGGCCCCGGGGGCGAGAGGCAGGGGTTGCGGCCGCTTTGCGCGAAGCCGGGGCCGGGCCGGGGAGAGCGGCTCCCGCAGGCCGCGGGCGGTGCAACAAGCGGCCGCGGCGGGGGAACGGGGGGGACAGAGGACGCGGAGGAAGAGGAGGGGGAGCCGTTTCCCGCGGCGGCGCCGCCGGGGGGACGCGGGCCGGGGCGAGGGAGGGCTCCGGGCGAGGGCGGTTGCCCGGCGCGGGCCGGGCGGCGAGGCCGGCGGGACGCGACGCCTAGGCTGGGAGGCGGGGCGGGAGCCGGAGAGGGGCGGTGAGGGGGGGGGCGGGGTCCGGGCCCCGCTAGGCTCTCCGGGCCATAGCCGAAGGCGAAGCGGCGCCGCAAATCACTGCCTGGCTCGTCCCGCCGAGCGCGGCCGGGAGCCGGGAGCCGCGGCCCTGACAGCACCGCCCGCGCCGCGCCCCCACGCCCCGCCTCAGGTGAGCGGCGCCGCCCGGCCGAGCCGCAGCCACGCGCCCGGGGCCCAGCGCGGCGGCGCCCCCGCGCCCCCGGCGCGTCAGCCCAGACTCAGAGTCCCGCGCGGTCTCCGCCGCCGCCGCCGCCGCCGCCGCCGCCGCGCCTGAACCGGGAGGTGCGGCCCGAGCCGGCTGCGCGAGGAACGGCGGGCGCGGCACGCTGCGCCCAGAGGCACTTGGCGGCCGCCGCCGGGTGGGCGGGCGCCAGCCGAGGGGGGCCTCTCCATTCATTCCCTCATTAGGGATGCGGGGCCGCCTCCTCCTCCTCCTTCCGCGCTCCATCGCCCGTCTGTCCCCGTGTTTATTTTTGTTTCTCGCCCCCACCCGCGGAGTACGGTAGTCTTTCAGAGCTTCTGGTGGATTTAATTTTTGATTAGTGTTTGGGTTTTGCCGGGGCGGAGGGGGTGGGGAGGTGAGAGGGCGCTGATGCAATTGAGTGGTCCTTTTTTGTCCGTTTCATTGCGGGGGTGGGGGGAGAATGGGCATGATCCTACGCTGGATCCTATCTGCTATCTCGGGACTTCTCCTATTCTTAATTCATCGCCTCCTTCGCCGTTCTCCAGCTTTCTCGGTTTCTGTCCTCCCCCCAGCCCTCTCGGTCCCCCTCTCCCGGGAGCCGTTGGGTTCAGGGTCACCCTAATAGTTGGGAAGAGGGCATAAAATCTCCCCTAAAAGCGCCAGCAGCCTCGGAGGCGGTGCTGCGGAGTCTGTGCGATGGGCTCCGGCCAGACGGCTCGCCGATGTGTCGGGACAGGATGGCCTCCTAGGGAACTCGGCCGGCGGAAGAGGTCGCCAGGCGCCCACCGCGGCACCCCCGGAGTGGCTGAGACCCGGGAGTCAGGACGTCTACTCTGGCTGATCGTCACTTCCTGGGACGCAAGGAAGTGTCACTTAGGCGAGCTTGTTTAGGGAGGGCGGAGAGCTGGCTCTGATTTGTCCTGTCCTACCTCCTCCAGGTGGTTTTATCACCCTGCCACCCACCTGCCACGTCTTACATCCTGCAGACCCACCTCTGTAACGCGTTACCCAGGGCCCATTAGCCCCTAAAAAGCAATGCTGCTTCTATCTAATTTGAAAGCTTACATTTTGCACACTCAGCCTCTAGGACAAAAACCATACCATTTCCCTATTCCTCGTCTTTCCAGTATGTCTTTTTCACATTCTTTCATGACTGGAAGATAAAAGGAGCAGGAGATAGAAGGGGATAAATCCAGTTTTTTGAGCTACTTTCTCAAACCCAATGGGAATCTTAAGATGATGGGAAATCCCTCCTTTCTCCTGAAGTTCATCCATTTGCACCAGATGGTTTTTACCCTGACTCATTAAAGGTTGTTTCTGAAAACTTAACACTTGACCCTTAAAACATGGTACAAAAGACTTAAAAATACCAGGCACGGAGGTCCTCTGAGGAAAAAAATCTCACCCAGCATATAAATTTGTTTCTAGACCATCAACTATGTATTTGTTTCTTTAACATTTTATTTGTAGACACATCTCAATTTCACAAAGCCAGTAAAAAAGTCACAGGATCCCTTAGGTGTTCATCACCATTCCTCAAACAGAATTCAGGCTTCAGAACTACAAGGCTGCATACTAAAAAATGGTGTACAATTGGGAATGCCAAGCTTTCTCAGTCCTTCTGCAGAGGTCCTGAATCATCAAGATGTACTGAAGTTGCCAAGATAGAAGCTTGTACTTTTCTGATCAACTACAGCCACTGCTACAATCCACGATGCAGCCACTCAAGAGTACCTTATGTGGCAATAGTACCCTGTTACTGCTACTGCTAAGTCACTTCAGTCATGTCCGACTCTGTGCAACCCCATAGACCTGTTAACCTGAGAGGAAACAAGCATCTGTGAAAGTGTGTTCAACCCCATTGGATTATGAATCAGTCCTTGAACTGGTAGCTTGGATGTTGTTTTTTCAGTGTCCACTCACATGTTATCTATCCGTGTGTTGACCCAGACAGGCATATTTCTTCCCATTTTACAAAATTCCACTCAACTGGCTTATTCAAAATCATGGATGCACCAGGTTAATGGTGTACAGAAAAAAAGATAACTGGAATATATGGTACAGTCCAATCTTGCAGTGGTCATAAGATCAACAGCCCTCCCCTGACCCTATAAGGTCATTATACATCTGAGATATGATACATCTGGCCTAATAGCTTCTAAAATTTTGACGTACACATTCAAAGTCTTGGGTAATATTCCATTGTATGTATATGCTACATCTTCCTTCCAATGGACTATTACTCAGCCATAAAAAGGAATGAGATTGAGCCATTCATAGAGACATGGATGGACCTGGAGTCTGTCATACAGAGTGAAGTAAGTCAGAAAGAGAAAAACAAATATCGTTTATTAATGAATGAATGTGTAATCTGGGAAAATGGTGCAGATGAACCTAGGCGCAGGAATGGAGATGCAGATGTGGAGAACGGATGTGTGAACAAGGGTGGGAGGATGAATTGGGAGACTGGGATGGACATATGTGCATTTCTTGTGTGCTGCTTAGTGGGAACGTGCTGTATGGTGCAGGGAACTCAGCTTGGTGCTGTGTAATGACCTAGGTGAGTGGGGTGGAGAGAGGGAGGTTCAAGAGGAAAGGGATATATGTATATATGTGGCTGATTCACTTCATTGTACAGCAGAAATTAACACAACAGTGTAAACAACTGTACTTCAATAAAAAAATTTTTTACATTAAAAAACTGTTTTAAAAGTCTTCAGTAAATCCCTTAGCTATATTTGCTACATTGTGCTCACATGTTGAAACTTACTGAATATTACATACTATAATGAGGGATACTTATTTTTTTAATCAACCCATAAAGGTGGCTGTATAGCAGTGGAACTACTTTCAAAGACAGTTGTTACTAGATGGATAACTCCAATCCGTAATTATGGTTAACAAAATAGACTAGAAACAATTCTATCCAAAAATGGCATTCAAACAATCCTATTCATACCCACAGTTTTAGGCTTGGTACATAAATTTCACTTTACTAGGGTTAGAAAAAAGTCATTGTGTCTTTTAAAAGACATCACTTTCCTGACAAAAGTCTGTATAGTCAAAGCTATGGTTTTTCCAATAGTCATGTACAGATGTGAGAGTTGGACCATCAAGAAAGCTGAGCACCATAGAACTGATGTTTTTGAACTGTGGTGTTGGATAAGACTCTTGAGAGTCCCTTGGACTGCAAGGAGATCAAACCAGTCAATCCTAAAGGAAATCAGTCCTGAATATTCATTGAAAGAACTGATGCTGAAGCTCCAATATTTTGGCCACCTGATGCAAAGAACCGACTCATTGGAAAAGACCCTGATGCTGGGAAAGACTGAAGGCAGGAGGAGAGGGGATGACAGAGGATGAGATGGTTGGATGACATCACTAACTCAATGGACATGAGTTTGAGGAAACTCCCAGTGATAGTGTTGGACAGAGAAGCCTGGTGTGCTGCAGTCCATGGGGTCACAAAGAGTTGGTCATGACTTAGTGACTGAAAAACAACTACAAAATTAGGTGTATACTACAATGTGAGCTCACCCCTCCTTAAAATGGCATGAGGCAGTACCCTGATTGAATGAAAACTCTTTAGCCATAGTCCTTAATAGTGAGACTGCTCATAAGCAAATTTTTGTGTGTCACATGTATAGCTTCTTGTGCTAGTGACTATGAAGAAATAACCAAAGGAATATCTTAAGGCTTTTAGTAATTTTCCTTAGGATTATTAACTAAATGGGGCATGTTTAATGTAGAGATTTCTAACCTCTAAGGTGTTAGGATAATACAGGTTTCAGAAAAAAATTGGAACAATGCAAAGACAGAAGAAAAATTTAAAATATATATGAGGTGCTAAACCCACACTGAAATGTGCTGAATGAGCACTGTCTTCCAGCAGCTCTATGGAGCAGAATTCTCTAGAACTACATTGTTGTATACAGCAGGTACTAACTACAGGCAGCTACTGAGCTCTTGACTGGTTGCTCCTGTGACTGAGGAACTAACTTTTTCATTTGATATCACTTCAAATCATTTGAAAACTGATATTTGAATCAGTTATTGGAACATTTTAAATTATGTTGGGTAAAACTTGGGTAAATGAATCTATCTTTGCAACTATAGATATTCTTAAATCTAAATACAGATTTAGATAAATTTAGAAAATTTATCATCTGGATTGAGATGTGCTTGAATATAAAATGCATGCTGATTTTTAAATACTTAGGGAAAAAGTGTAAGGTATCACTTTAATAGATTTTATATTGATTATATATCAAAACCATAATATATGACATGGGTTAAATAAAATACATTATTAAAATTAATTTCAGCTGTTTCTTTTTACTTTTTCAAACGTGGATACTGAAAAACATAAAATTATGTATGTGACTTAAATCATATTGGTCAGCATTTCTCCATAAAGTAAAAAATGAGAATAAAGAGATTTAATTGCTGAAGAATCAAAGGCCTTGATTAGAAGTTGTTAACAATTTGTTCTTTGACTCAACAAACACTTACTAAGTGCTGCTCTACCACATGCCAAGCACTGAACTGCTCAAAGGATGTATTCTTCAACTAATAGTTACTGGCAGTTAGCATTATAATATTCTTTTTACAGAGCTAAATAAAAAACATGGTGAATTCATACAAATGTTCACAGATAATAGTCATTTATGACCAATTTATCAAATGTGACAGATTCAGCAGAACTTATAACAAATTCAGAAAACTGTACATTTTTTATCATGTGCTTTAAATGTATCCAGTGTCTGATAGACTTGACCAATCAATCAGTAACTGTTTGTTGAGGGCATACTTTGTTTCAATAGGCTACAAAGCTGTCTCCAATCTCTCATTTAACCCACAACAAGGAAACTACAAGATGGGAGGTTTTGTAAAGCACCCAAGAGTTATCCCAGCTAAAGAGAAACATGGTTAGTTCCTTTCATAAAATAAACTGGATCCTGATTGCTCTCCTATGGTTAACAAAGTAAGTTTTTATTGCATGTCAACAAACACGACTCAAAATGGTGAATCACTGAAATGGAAAAGGGTCTCAAAAGATATATTTTATCTTATAAACTGTCTTTGTTATTTAGGTTGGGCCACTCTGCACATTGCAAACACAGTTACTGTCAAGGTGACATTTACTCTCCTTCCGCTCCGCACAAGGACTCTAGGCTCAGCAATATTTCACTGTTTGGAATTCCCCACATGTGGCATATTGCTTTATTCCTCTGCACCTTTGTCATCTGTTCTCGCTTTTTGGAATATTCTCCCCTCTTTTCTGCCTGATGGAATTCAAGTTGAATTTTAAAAACCATCTTTTGGAAGGCTTCCCTGACATACTTACTCCTCCCCATACCACAGAGTTAATTAATCTCCCCCAGGCCCACTATCTCTGGGCTTTCCTGGTGGCTCAGATGGTAAAGAATCTGCCTACAATGCAGGAGACTTGGGCTTGATCCCTGGGTCAGGAAGATCCCCTGGAGAAGGGAATGGCAACCCACTCCAGTATTCTTGCCTGGAGAATCCCATGGACAGAGGAGCCTGGCAGCCTACAGTCCATGGGATCGCAATGAGTCAGACATGACCGAGTGTCACCCACTGTCTATACCTTGCCCAGTCTTCTACTGTTGGTCCGTTTGAGCTGTGTGTACCTGACTGGTCCCCCAACCAACTGTGAGCTGAGTCAAGGAGGGGAAAATGTCCTATTTAACTTTTCACCCAACGCCTAGCAGCAGTACCTAGAAATTAGTAGATACTCAATTTCCTAAATGACTTTTACTGAGTTGTCTCCTGTTGTAAATTTTCCAGAACTTCCACATTCTTCTGTTTCTTTTTTTTTTTTTAATTTTGTTTTATTTTTAAACTTTACAATATTGTATTGGTTTTGCCAAACATCAAAATGAATCCGCCACAGATATACATGTATTACATGGAAATTGAAAAGATGTTACAGCAGAATGGTTCAAGTTTACAACCAGGGACTTCAGGGATACCCAAGAGTTCACACAGTATACAAAATATCTTCCTAAATAAATGTTACTGATTGCGTAGCAAAGAGACTGTTCTATCTCCTGTAGAGCAGTTGCTTAAAGCAGTGCTGCTAATTTTACTATTTTGTGATTTTACTGTAATCATTCATTTTTATCCATACAGAAGAGTTGCTGCTCACTGATATTTCAATAAAACAGTCTTTTAAATGAGTATCTTCATAAACCAAGGTGTACTAACAGTAAGTCTTAGGAGGAAGTACTTAAAGGTAGGCTGAAAAATTAAAAGTGGAATAACACAATGACAGAGTGCTGAAAGCAATAAAGCTGGCAAATCAACTCCAGGGAGGAGTCATCAGCGATCAGGTGGCTCTTTCTAAGCAAAAACAGCAGACTGAGCACCACAGCATCACTTGGCAGTGCAAACTGGAAGAGCGAAATGACTACTGGAGATGAGTGATGCAAGAGTCTTTAGCATCATCAAAAAAAAAAACAAAAAAAAAAACATGAAAATCGGCCTTAATAGCATCATCTTCAAGTCAAGGGACATTGGTTATGTATAGACTCATACAAGTGTGGATACACCCAAACTGTTGTACTTTTCAAACTGTAGTTTTATAATGTCACATAGGAAGCTAAACAATCTTTCAAAGTCTTAAGGTAGCCACCCAAAAACAAGAGTTTGGTCATCTTTCACTTGGCCTTTACAACTACAAACTGACACATAATGTAATTCAACATCCATTTAAGCAACCTGTAATTTGATTAGCTGACTTCATGGATAGTACACTGGATGAATGGTTCCTTTAAATTCTTATACTTATTTTCTGAGTATAAAAATATCAGTTCTGTAGCTTCTTTCCATAAACTCTACTTAATTTACTCAATCCCTTCCAACTGTTTTTGCCATATTAAATGTTACATTACTTACACTTTGATGATTTTCTTTCCTTCCTACTTAAATATGGACACCACTTGTTATTTCGCTTTTCTTTCATTCATTCATTCATTCATTAAAAAATACTGAGCCCCGCTAATGCCAGGCACTATATCAAGCTCTTCAGAAAGAGCAGTAGATAAAATACACAAAAGACCCCATCCACAGGAAGTTAACATCTGGCTAGGCACTTTCAGTGTCTACACAGTTCAAAAGCAGAGGCTTCCATAAACAAATAACATTTTCTGAAACTATGCATTGGTTGTTTTGCGCTTTTAACAAACATAAGCTCCCAGGTCTAATTTATTTTTTTAAGTAATGAATTTCAGTAGTTAGATCTTTTCTTCAATCCAAAGGTAATTGCTTTCTCTCTTAATACTTTGGCCTTTCTCCAGTAAGCTTTTGTATAAACGGCTTCAACTGGTTCCACGAGTAGTGTGGGTACTTTAAAATCATAATAAAGATGCCTTCATGACCAGGTGGCTTGTATTTGATCTACATTTTGTAATGTTATCCTTTATTATCTTGACACCAGCATGTTTACCACATTTCATCATTAGGGACTGCTTTATCTTCAATCACTGGTAGTTCGTTTTTTTCCTTTTTCTATTAGCCCCAGATAGTGTCAGTATTTTAGTTCAGCAAGAATCATATAATAGACAGGAATCTGCATTTATAACCATTTTAGCAGAATTTTTTTCAGATAAAGAAATGGTTTTGGAAATTTCCTGTCAGTCCTAAGAAATAAAGCCCCACTACTCATTTTAATGAAACATTCTATTTTCCTATGCAGCTCTTACAGTAATGATGATAAGGAGGCTCTGTGGGCGTTTTTTTCCAGTGCCTAGAATATGGGGATAACTCAACAGTGATTGGAGAAATGAATCATCAGTTTTATAACTTCTCTGAATTTAAACATATGTTTTAAGATCCTAGATTTCTTTCAGACAACTTTGGTATATTGCCACTCATACATGAAGGAACCAGTTTAGGTTTCCCTCAATCTTTTCAAACTATCTCTTCATAGTCACCCCTTAGGCCCTTCCATCGCTTAATAGGTCAGTTGCCAAGGATCCAGATGAAATTTTACCACTCTTTGCCAGTATCTTTCTTTTCTAGTTCTAAAACAAGTATCCGAATTCTTAAAGTTAGAAATGCCTCTTTTTAAAGGCATCACAGCCATGAAATATGCATCTTAGAAGACTACCATGGCTAGAATCCAAGTTTACTTTTATGTGAAAAAAATGTATTTCCTTTGTAATATTTTCAGTCGTTCTTGCTGCCTTCTTATCTCATATTAAATCTTAATTCCACTTTAACACCATGCTACAAATCCATTGCACGTTTCTGAGTGTTTAATGTCTACTATGTGCTCTGTGCTATACACGCTAAGAGGAGATATACCAAAGTCTGACACTGACATGTTAAAAATAATTTTTACATGAATATAGCAAGGCTTACGTAGCATAAGTAGAGTTGATAATTCCAAGTGGTCACTCTGAAGAAGTCTGTAGTGCTGTGATGTCACACATTAGGAACCCCTCTTTTGTAACTGCCTCTGGAGCCTGTGACACAAGCTATTGTGTATTCTCAGTGGTGGTAAGTCGTCGTCTTTGAAGGGTTTATTTTAATGAAGAGTCATTCAGAACAAACTCCATGGCATAGTATGGGTGATTCAATTGGATAATCTCACATTTGATCAAACATTAGAAATGTAATGTTTGCAAAATATTTCTTGTAGTCTTCAAGCTGGATCATGTTTTAAAGAAGTGTTTAAAGCGTTGAAAGATAACAGCCTCTTTGGAATAAGTATAGAAGCTTTAAAAGTGACTATTTTAAGACGTGTTCTCATTGTTTTTTCATTGTTTTCAGAATCACTTCTGCTTGTGGTTAAGTGGCTCATAAAGTTAAGGAACATGAACACTTGATAGAATGACGTGAGAAGTTGAATAACAAATACAGTGTTAATTGCTAAGTGCCCAATGGGTACAAGAGGCAGTGTTTACAGATGGCCAAGAAACATATGAAAAGGTACTCAGCACCACTAACCATCAGAGAAATGCACATCAAAATCACAAGATATCACCTCACACCTGTTAGGATGATCAAAATTATCAAAAGACAAGAAATTATCAAAAGACAAGAAATCACAAGTGCTGGTGAGGATATGGAGAAGAGGAAACCCTGTGCACTGTTGGTGGAAATGTAAATTTGGTGACTATTATGGAAAACAGTATGGAGATACCCCATAAAATCAAAAACAGAACTACTGCATGATCCAGCAATTTCACTTCTGTATGTATATCAGGAGAAAGTGAAAACACTAATTGACATATATATGTGTGTGTGTGTATATATATATAATACACTGAAGTGAAGTGAATTTGCTCAGTCGTGTCCGACTCTGCGACCCTGTGGACTGTAGCTTACCAGGCTCCTCAGTCTATGGAATTTTCCAGGCAAGAGTACTAGAGTGGGTTGCCATTTCCTTCTCTAGGAGATCTTCCCAACCCAGGGATTGAACCCAGGTGTCCCGCATTGCAGGCAGATGATTTACCGTCTGAGCCACCAGGGAAGCCAATATAATACACCGCTGCTGCTACTGCTGTTGCTAAGTCGCTTCAGTCGTGTCCGACTCTGTGCAACCCCATAGACGGTAGACCACCAGGCTCCCCTGTCCTTGGGATTCTCCAGGCAAGAACACTGGAATGGGTTGCCATTTCCTTCTCCAATGCATGAAAGTGAGAAGTGAAAGTGAAGTCGCTCAGTAGTGTTAGACTCCTAGCGACCCCATGGACTGCAGCCCACCAGGCTCCTCTGTCCATGGGATTTTCCAGGCAAGAGTACTGGAGTGGGGTGCCATTGCCTTCTCCGAATATAATACACTACCATGTGTAAAATAGATAGATTATGGAAGCTGCTATAAAGCACAGGAAGCTCAGCTTAGTGCTCTGTGATGACCTAGAGGGGTGGGGTGGGTTGGGAGGGAGGTCCAAAAGAGAAGGGATATATGTATACATATAGCTGATTTACTTAATTGTATAGCAGAAACTAATACAACATTGTAAAGCAATTATATTTGAATAAAAATTATATGTACCCCCATATTTATTGCAGCAGTATTTACAATAGCCAAAACATGAAAACAATCTAAGTGTCCACCAATGGATGAATGGATAAAGAAACTGTGGGAATATATATATATATATAATGCAATATTATCTAGCCATTAAAAAGAATGGAAACTTGCCATTTGCAATAACATGAACGGACCTTGAGGGCATTATGTTACGTGAAAAAAGTCAGACAGAGAAAGACAAATACCATATGATCTCACTTACATGTGAAATCTTAAAAAAGAAAAAACTTCACATACACAGAGAACAGATTGATTGTTGCCAGAGGCGAGGGGTGACAGAGGGCAAAGTAGATAAAAGTGGTCAAAAGTTACAAACTCCCAGCTAAAACTAAATAAGTCATGGGAAAGTAAGTACAGCATGGTGACTGTAGTCAATAACACTACATTAATAATATGATAATCACATATATCCTAGTTACTAAGAGAGTAGATCTTAAAAATTTTTTGTAACTCTGTAAAGTGATAGATGTTAATGAGATTTATTGTGGTTATCATTTCCCAATGTATACAAATATCGTATTATTATGGTATATACCTGAAACTAATATTATATGTCAACTATATCTCAATAAAAATAGAATAAGCCAATGTTTTTGTGTATTTTCTAAACTTGTTTCTTTGCGTTATCTCATGTAATCCACACTGAAAGTCTGATAAGCAGACAAAAATTCTTAGTTTATTCCCCAAAGGAGAAACCAAGTCTCCAAAGGTGAAATGACTGCCTGGTAGCACACATTTCACAACAAACATCTGAAAACCTGGATCCTCCAGCCCCAAATCAAGGCCTCTTTTCATTCATTTCTGAGTCTCTTGCTTGTATACCCAGGCATCTTCCTGAGGATTGCTGACTCCCACACCCATCTCCCTCATTTCCCTTCCGTTATACTCACCCTAAAAACCACTGTTAGCCTTCTGAAAATGAGAACATCAGTGCAGCTGAGACATGGAGGTGAGTGTTAGGGACAGGAATATATGTGAATAGCTGAGTTTACCTTCTTACACATAAAGTAAAAGCAAGTCTGGCCCTACAGGCAGGATCCATGCCAAAACTATATTATGTAGCTTCTTTGATGTTCTTATATGGACATCAGATTAGAATGAAAACCAAGAGCAAACAAGAATTAGGAAAGAAATAATGAAAAGATGTAACTTACAGCCTGGAGAGTATGTGTGTGTGTATAAGGGGGTGTGATTATGGAAAGGACAGTTCAGTTCGGTTCAGTCTCTCAATCAGGTCCAGCTCTTTGCGACCCCATGGACTGCAGCACATATATCCTAGTTACAGGCTTCACTGTCCATCACCAACTCCCAGAACCTCCTCAAACTCATCTCCATCGAGTCGGCGATGCCATCCAATCATCTCATCTTCTGTTGTCCCCTTCTCCTCCTGCCTTCAATCTTTTTCAGCATCAGGGTCTTTTCTAATGAGTCAGCTCTTCACATCAGATGGCCAAAGTATTGGAGTTTCAGCTTCAGCATCAGTCCTTCCAATAAATATTCAGGAGTAATTTCCATTGGTCTTCCCTTGTGGCTCAGTTGGTAAAGAATCCACCTGCACTCAGGATACCTGGGTTTGATCCCTGGGTTGGGAAGATCCCTTGGAGAAGGGAAAGGCTACCCAATTCAGTATTCTGGCCCGGAGAATTCCATGGACTGTATAGGCCAAGGGATCACAAAGAGTCAAACACAACTGAGTGACTTTCACTCACTCCTTCAGGATTGGCTATTTTTATTTCCTTGCAGTCCAAGGGACTCTCAAGAGTCTTCTCCAACACCACAGTTCAAAAGCATCAATTCTTCGTCATTCAGCTTTCTATATAGTCCAACTCACATCCATACATGACCACTGGAAAAACCATAGCCTTGACTAGACAGACTTTTGTCGGCAAAGTAATATCTCTGCTTTGTAATATGCTGTCTAGGTTGGTCATAGCTTTTCTTCCAAGGAGCATGCATCTTTTAATTTCATGGCTGCAGTCACCATCTGCAGTGATTTTGGAGTCCAAGAAAATAAAGTCTGTCATTCTTTCCCCATCTATGTGCCATGAAGTGATGGGATGGGAGGCCATGATCTTAGTTTTTTAATGTTGAATTTTAAGCCTATGTATAGAGATGGAGAAAGAGGAGTTGCCTGGGCGAGGGTTGTGAGAGAGCTTGTGGACTAATTATATAGTTAAAGGTATTAGATTTTTTTAAATTTTATTTTATCTCAGAGTATACTTGATTTACAATATTGTGTTAGTTTCAGGTGTACAGTAAAGTGATTCAGTTATACGAACCCAAGTGTTCTGCATTGCAGGCAGATTCTTTACTGTCTGAACCACCAGGGAAGCTATATACATATACATATAACCATTCTTTTTCAGATTCTTTTCCCATAGGTTATTACAGAATATCAAGTAGAGTTCCCTGTGCTATACAGTAGGTCTTTGTTGATTATCTTGTTGATTTATCTATTTTATACATAGTAGTCTATATACAGTAGTATGTGCTGTGCTGTGCTTAGTCACTCAGTCATGTCTAACTCTGCAACCCCATGGGTTGTAGCCTGCCAGGCTCCTCTGTCCATGGGGATTCTCCAGGAAAGAATACTGGAATGTGTTGCCGTGTCCTCCTCCAGGGGATTTTCCCAACCTAGGAATCAAACCAGGTCTCCTGCATTGCAGGTGGATTCTTTACCAGCTGAGCTACCAGGGAAACCCAGCGGTGTGTATATGTTAATCCCAAACTCCTAATTTATCCTCCCCCACCATCTTTCTGCTTTGGTAACTGTAAGTTTATTTTCAAAGCCTGTGAGATCTTTACTGTCAGTGGGAGTAGGCAACTATCAAGTGTAAATAACTCCAAGTGTATTCAATTGGTACACACTTATGAAAAGACAGGCTCCCACAGGGCAAAGGTTGTGGATATGAACTCCTGTCTAGCAGTTACAGTAGGTGGATGTTTGAGAAAATGTCTGGAACTGGTACAATGAAGAAAGGGCAGGCAGGGTGGGCTGACTCTCAGAAGACTGAGGAAACTTTCAGTCCTCTTTGTCAATTGAACTAAAAGATATAAATTGCCAGAAGTACGAATAACAATAACTTTCATGTAGACTGGGCTGGCTTTGCGGGCACACAACCCATGCAGTCACACAGGGCCCTACTCATGAGGACCTGGGCTTGAACCTGAGCTTAAGTTAATCCTTTGCTCCCACCACCTTGAAATTCTGAATAATTTTTAAATGAGGGACTTGCCCTGAGCCCACAATTCATGCAGCCAGTCCTTCTTGCCAAATTATTTTGAGGATTAAACAAATTAATACATGTAAGATACATTAAATAGTTCTAAACACCATAACTGCCTCTCAGTAATGTTATTTATTGTTTCTTCTTCCTCTTCTTTTAATTGAATGAAAGACTCTTTAAATTCTATAGTGCTTTACATTATTATCATTATTATTATTATTAATTACTATTATTAGCTATGCTCCTGGAATACGGGGAAACCAGGCAATGACCTCAGTCCAGCAAGTGTCACTAAATTCATAACCACCTTCCTCAAAGGATAAACCATAAATGGAAGACTGGGTGTGTCCTAATGCCAGTGTCAGACTAAATGACCATCTATCCAGCCCAGGAAAGTAAATGTGGGCCATTTCTAGTAAGCAAACCACAACAGCAACAAAACAACCAGCCATCAGGAAGTGAGAGCTCCCATCGTGTGCCTTGTATACTAGAATCTGCAGAAATAGAAGGCTTCTATTATTTAACAACCTACTGAACACCCGGCAGTTTCCATTTATTGTTTTGTTTAATCTCCACAGGAGCCCTATGCGACTTGTCCAGAGTCATGCACGCCATTACAGAATATGTCAGACTCCACTGTGCCCAGATGCCAGCAGAAGGAATTGTCCCTACTTTCAAGGAGCTCATACTTGAGTCAGTTAGACCAAGACCCCTACTCTCATCTCCACTCACCCGGATCTACCACCAGGATCTGAACACACACACACGCCACAAAATGAAAAGCAATTATAAAGGAAAATAACTGCATAGGAAGATAGTATGCAAGGCACCTGTTAGGGCCATGAGGAAACAGCTAAGTGGGTCAGAGTTACATGGGGCTCATTAAAAATGTCTTTCTTTTTTTTTTTTTTATAGCAGAATATCTTTATTAAGGATTTCTTCAACAAAATACAAAAAGCACAAAACATATAGGGAAAGGTTAATAAATTTGACATTAAACTTAAAAATTTGTCTAAAATGCATAACCTAATTTTAATCAAATATCTAGACTTAAAAAAAAATAAATAAATAAAAATGTCTTTCTGGGGAGCAGAGCTTTAAGCTGCATTTTAAAAGACAAAAAGACCAATATACGAGAAGAGGTGTGAATCAGGCATTCTGTGAAGAGCAAGTGATGGGCAACAGCACGGAGACAAGAATGAGCATGCTGGGGATAGGAGATGACAAGCAGATTTGTCGGACAGCCACAGAGTTTTCAGCAGTCCGGAAAAATCATTCATGTGCAAAAATATTTAAGGACTCAACTCTGTGTGCTTATACGTGAAAGTCAGTCTTTCCCTGAATAGAACCACGAGCTTCTACTGAGCCAGCTTTAAAATAATGCTGGGAACCATCGCTTGCTCTTTTTAATTCCTTAACAGTTTTGTCCCAGGGGGACTGTTCAATCCTCCTTGTCTTTGGGCTGCTCTGAATTCTAACAGAACTCACTCCCTTGGGTCTATTAGACCCAAAAATAGAAAAATCACAAAACTCTCTCTTTCCCTGAGTAAATACAATTTCAATTTAAAATTGAAATGTATTATTGTGTGTTTTCTGACATTCTTTCCCCAAATAAGACCACAACTATTTGTACTGCAAGACTATTTTGCAGTTCGACATGTGGAAACTCATTTCACTAAGATAGCTTCATGCATTACTGAAGAAATGTTTGCTTTGCTCTGCTGCCTGTTATTTTTATAGACCATTTCTTCGTGATAGCAAGAACTTTAAATGATAAACAATACATGAACACTGTCCTGACTCCCCAGAATCTCCTCTGGGGAAAAAGCAGGGTCTGGATGTTAAGCCATACCAGATGGATGGAATGATCGGAACTCTCGGTCTGATTTCTGGTTTCAGTGTGCCACACTGAATGTATGATCCTGTTCAGTTACACAGATAATGTAACTGTGTAGCTGTTTGTTCCCTGGGTCTCAGTTTTGCTACCTATTAAATGGAGAGAGCCATTTTCACTTCATAATAAATGCTTCTAAAATATGTCCAAAGCCCTAGTGAGGTACAATAGAAAAATCACACACACACCCAAACATGCACACATAGGCTTTAAAGTACTGACTCCCTTCTATTTATGGTAAAAATTCAAAATCTCCATGACGTCATGTTCCCAGAATAGAGCACTCCTCATCCACCTCAGCCTCTCAGAAGACGACCAAAGTGCCACTGGAAATCATATTCACGGAGGCGAGGCCCGGTTCTGAGGGAGGTGTTCACTGCTCTGGTCTTTGCATCACTCTCCTAGGCTTCTGAACTCATGTCTTATTGCTCTAGAACAGTGCTTTTCAAACGAATTACACTCAAGAGCCAGGTTTCCCTCTCCCCCCCGTTGTAGCCACGCGTTCTGGAAAACAAACTCACTCAGAAGGACGATGCGGATAGTGGAGTGCAGTTTATTACACCGGCGGGCCCGAAGCAGAGTCTCCTCTTGGCCAAGGACCCCGACCAGTTTTTGTGAAAACCTTATATACCCTAAGTGTAAGTGCCCAAACCCACCTCCCCCAATTCCCTGCAACTAGTCTGAACTAAGGAAAAAGAAAGATACAATCAAAGTTAACCCGTGATTCTAAGGCCTTAAGCCTAGGAAGTTAACAGTGGACAATTATCAATAGGCCTGTGGTCACACCCCAATAAGCTTAATAGAATGTATGATTCTATTCGGTTACACAGATAACTAGGGTATTTTTTTAGGCAACAGAGAGCCCTGGGGTTCTTCCTTCCAGGGGCCTGGTTTTCCAGTTGGTATGTCATTTCCATAGATACTGGGCACAGTCTGACCCAAGATGGAATCCTGCTTTCAAGATAGGACCTGTTCTGTTTCCTCCTTCACCCCAATTTCAAATCTGTCCCAGCTGACACTTTTGTAAAAATACATGTTATTCATAGAAATACTAATATTTTAAAATTAGACACATACAATAAAAGGTTAAATATTATTAGACCCCAGACATATAATCACTGTAAAATTCTAGATGTTTCTAAGCATTCTCAACATGTACTTAGCGTGTTACTGAGAGACGATGAACACTTCTGGATGTGGCACTTGTGAAGGGAACGACTGTGTTTTGAGGTGCACTGCTCTAAAGCACCCTCCTGAGAACTCAAATATTGCCTGCCATATCAGTAAATAAAGAGTGTTGTGGCCATCAAGCCATCACATTGCAGCTGGCCCTCTGCCCTGAGGGAACTCAGGATGGAAGCAGGATTTACCCCCCACCTGGCAGTCAGCCATGGCAGCCACCTCCCAACAGTGTACCCAGAGGAGAATCAGGATGAGAAAACACAGGATCCCGGCTGCTCCATAGCTGAGCATAGCTCATAGCTCATAGCATAGCTCATAGCATAGCTCATATGCTCCATAGCATATCAAACGTATGATTTCAGTGAGTCCAGACTTTGTGTCTTCCATTATGTAGAAAAGTGCTGAATTCTTTTAACTTGAATTATCAGGTTTTATTAACAGTAATCCTTTGATGCACTGACTACCTGGTCTTTCACTGCAGAAACTTCTATATATCCTAACATCCCTCCTTGCCTCTTCAGGATAGCTTTCTCAGCATTATCTGAGATGCTGTGTCCTGGGCTTGAAGTCCTCAGAAAGTGCACCATATAGAACATAACTCTCAACTTTAGGTTGTGCTTTTTTTTTCAGTTGGCATTCCCAAACTCTCTTTCCTCTCCTCTCTCCTGTGCCCTCCCAGAAACTCTTCTTAACACTGAAGCATGACTATGCACAGAGGAGTTTTCAGTTAGTACTGGGAGGTAGAGCATCTTCTCAGCTTTTGTCTCCATTTCAAGTGCAGAGATACATCTGAGTCATTCCTTAATTAAACAGCTATTACCGAGCCCAAGCTCACTCTGCTTGCTGCACGAGAGGCCAATAAATCCGAGGGACAAAGTGTTGAGGCAAGGAATATAACATTATTCATAAAGCCAGCTGACTGAGACTAATGTCTCAAATTAACTCTCTTCCCAGGATCTGGATGCCAGGTTCTTTTATGGATCAGAGATGTGGGGAGGTGAGAAAACAAAGTAAAAACTCATTTAATCTTGCAAGTATCTCCTAGAATGGCAAGCATCATGCAAGGAATGTGTTAATTTCTTCCTTCTTGCCATCTACAGCAGAACAGGGTTCTGAACAAAGGCACTTTAGCTTAACAGTCAGGCAGAGGGGCTGGATTCTCAGAGGCAGGCCTTTATGTGTGATTATAATAACAAAAGTGGACAAAGAAAAAGATCAAGCATGGAAGAGTAAAAATTGACTCTTCCTTATTACACAGCCTTCTTGGAAAGAAAGCTAAATATTCTAGGCTTGCCCAAACAACTCCAAAGTCACATGCCATTTCTGGGCTACCTTGGGGATTCCTGAGACATGCCATGAAGGTGCTTAGTCACAGTCTAAAGCTAGATCTTTCACGTCCTAATTCCTGACCCAGAGTCAGAGGGGCCCAAGAGAGTCAGGCTCTGCAGAAGTCCTCCTCCTTCCTACGCTTTGTATTAATGACCTCTGCCACCTTTGGTGGGCTTCCCTAGTGGCTCAGACGGTACGGTGTCTGCCTACAGTGTGGGAGACCTGGGTTCGATCCCTGGGGCAGGAAGATCCTCTGGAGAAGGAAATGGCAACCCACTCCAGTACTCTTGCCTGGAAAATCCCATGGATGGAGGAGCGTAGTAAGCTACAGTCCATGGGGTCGCAAAGAGTCGGACACGACTGAGCGACTTCACCTTACTTTCACTTTCCTCATAGCTCAGTTGTTACAAAATCCGCCTGCAATGCAGCAGACCCTGGTTCGACTCCTGGGTTGGGAAGATCCACTGGAGAAGGGATAGACTACCCACTTCAGTATTCTTGGGCTCCCCTTGTGGCTCAGCTGGAAAAGAATGTGCCTGCAATGCGGGAGACCTAGGTTTGATCCCTGGGTTGGGAAGACCACCTGGAGAAGGGAACAGCTACCCACTCCAGTATTCTGGCCTTTGGTAATTACCTCTTCTCCAAAAAAAAAAAAAAAGATTTTTCCCATCAGCCATTCTTATCCTCTGGCAGCATTTTTCTCTAATGACCACATTCCTGTGATATCAGATAATCATAAAAAAAAAGAACTGCCAATGGGTATCAGTCTTTATGACTGTAAGATGAAAAGACCAAGCCCTCCCCACCATGACATCATGACAGGAGGTTGCCCACTCTTTACTCTTGCTTCTGATAGAGTTGCAATTAAATGAACGGTTGTTTATCTAGAGTTCTGAGACAGAGGAAGATCCAAAAACTCCCTGAAAAGACATGAGAAAGTATGTGTGCTTGTGACTTTTTCTATAAGATGAAGCCTTCGTGTTAATCAGATTACAAGAGTTGCATTTAAAAAAGTTAAAACCTCTAACTTAAGCAATCGTAAATGATTTTCTACAGTATTAACCTCAAGCCTTATATAATATTTCCTCTCCATCTAGACACCGTATTTTCCAAAGTACAAGTTGTGATCTGTACTATGAATCACTATGGACATTAAAAAATGAATTAAAATGAATGAAATAATCACCAGTCATAATCATCACCAGCCTCACATGTATTCAGGGTCTGTACTATTTCATGACACTTTTATCATGTATGTGTATGAGATCTTGTAAAATATATTTCTTACACAGTAGGGCCAACATGGGTTGAAAGTTGCAGATGTAGAGATTTAGTCCTCAGACTTGCATATATATAAGAATCATCTGGGCAGTGACTTAAAATGCATATTCCCAGACCCTTTCCACACAAGACCTGCTTACTAGAAATCTGCTGGTGGGCAAGCACCTCAGGTGACCTTAATAGAGGTAGATTATGAGCTTACGGTAACTATTACAATGCTGATATGAGTTGATTGGAAATTCCTTAGGGTGATTTGTTCTATAGTTAGGTGGTTTGAAAGAAGAACCATAGTGTATATGCTGCTGCTGCTGCTGCTAAGTCGCTTCAGTCATGTCCGACTCTGTGTGACCCCATAGATGGCAGCCCACTAGGCTGCCCTGTCCCTGGGATTCTCCAGGCAAGAGCACTGGAGTGGGTTGCCATTTCCTTCTCCAATGCATGAAAGTGAAAAGTGAAAGTGAAGTCGCTCAGTAGTGTCCGACTCCTAGCGACCCCATGGACTGCAGCCTACCAGGCTCCTCTGTCCATGGGATTTTCCAGGCAAGAGTACTGGAGTGGGGTGCCATTGTATTGGGTTGCAAAAAGTTCGTTTGAGTTTTTCCATAAGATAGTATGGAAAACCTGAACGAACTTTTTGGCCAGCCCAACAGAACCACAGGCTCATTTCTGTGTCTTAGATGTGTCTTAGACATGGGGGAGGAGGGATCACAGATGGTCCTTTCAGCCGCAGCACCTGGGAGTGTGAGGGGAAAGCAACCTCTTGGCCCCTTGACTCCAGGAACTTCGCAGCAGCAAGATGAAAGCCCATCCCCTTGATCTGTCAGTACAAGTTCAGTAAAGCACTTGCAAGATCTAATTCTCAGAACTTCATGTGAAGTAGAAATCAAGTATGGTTAACATAGGTTTAGAGATGAAGAAATAACATGTAGAAAAACTCACTCGTAACCTCTGGGCCACTTATCTACATGCTTCCATCATTATCTCTCTGCTCCTGATTCCCCAAATGACACTCCCACCAAGGTCATTCATTTCTGACCTAGCTCCAAGGAAATTTAAGTATATTTCTACTTAAAAGCCTTCATCTCAAATGGGCTTGAAACCAAAGTTTGCGTCTTTGTTCCTCAGCATGGCTTCTCTTTCAGACTTTGCATTTTGTTTCAGTACCCCATCCCAAGACCTCAGGTTTCTCTCCAGCTTATTCCTACATACACCTTTCACACATAATACACATTGTTTGTATTATAATTATGCATAGGCTCCTCTATTGACCCTACTGAATTCAAGTTTCTAGAGGGCAGGAGCTGTGATTTATTCTTTTATAAATGCCCTATCAGCATAAGTCCATCCTCCATTTCCATAGAGATAGAGGGTGGAGGGCACACACAGTAAGCCCTGCCTTGAGCATTTCCACCTCCTCTTCCTTGCTGCTTGTTCAGGTTGCCAAGCAAGGCTCTGGTTACCCCACTGACTGCAACAACTAAATGCTGCTTAATTCTTGAGACTTAATCCAAAAGTCACCATTTGCAATTCTTGTATTTCCATTAAGAAATATTTGCCTGGAGGGAAGATAAACTAGGAATTTGGGGTTAATATATACATACACTACTATAGAAAATAGATAAACAATAAGGATCTACTGTACAACACAGGGAACTATATTCAATATCTTGTCCTAACTTATAATGGAAAAGAACCCCAAAAAAGAATAGATATATATAGATAACTGAATCACTTTGCTGTACACTTGAAGCTAACACAGCATCATAAATTAACTATTCATCAATCTTTTTTTAAAAAGAATAGGCTGAATGACAGAGGAAAAAAGAAATATTTTCCTGGGATGGAGTTGAGATGTGTAGGACTTCTACTTACGTCATTGGATAACAAAGTAACGCAATTTGAAAGTACTTAAAATTTAAGCAGGGCTTCCCTAATAGCTCAGTTGGTAAAGAATCTGCCTGCAATGCAGGAGACCCCAGTTTGATTCCTATGTTGGGAAGATCCACTGGAGAAGGAATAGGCTACCCACTCCAGTATTCTGGCCTGGAGAATTTCTTGCATGACTTTGCAGGATGTCTTGATATCTAGCAACTACTCTGATATATCAATCCGTCCACAGACTGAAGATAGTATGTCAATCAATCACACGTTAGGTCAGGCTCTGGCACACTATTTCAAGGCGTAATTTTTCAAGATCTTAAAACCAAGTTGAGAGAATTGTCTATGAAATTAGAAACATATTGGAGGGTCCTGACATTGTATAACTGGCTATAAATTTCAGAGATAGTTACACAGTTATAAGATTAATATGTGCACGAATGACTGAAGGAAGGCTGCTTGTAGGTGGGCCTGGGATTGAATTCTGAAGGATGAAAAGAGTTTACAAAGATAGAAGGGGGAAATCACAAAGTAGAGGGCTTCCCAGGTGTCTCAGTGGTAAAGAATCTGCCTGCCAATGCAGGAGACACAAGTTCAATCTCTGGGTTGGGAAGATCTCCTGGAGGAAGAAATGGCAACCCACTCCAGAATTCTTGCCTGGAAAATCCCATGGACAGAGGAACACGGTGGACTACAGTCCATGGCGTAGCAAAGAGTTGGACATAACTGAGTGACAGAGAAAGCACACAAAAGGCATAAACAAGGTAAGCTTGAGTCCAGCACATATGGAAGTTCAGTTCAGTTCAGTTGCTCAGTTGTGTCTTACTCTTTGCGACCCCATGGACTGCAGCATGCCAGGCTTCCCTGTCCATCACCAATTCCTGGAGTTTACTCAAACTCATGTCCATTGAGTACCATCCAACCATCTCATTCTCCGTTGTCCCCTTCTCCTCCTGCCCTTAATCTTTCCCAGCATCAGGGTCTTTTCCAATGAGTCAGCTCTTCACATCAGGTAGCCAAAGTACTGGAGTTTCAGCATCAGCATCAGTCCTTCCAATGAATATTCAGGAATGATTTCCTTTAGGATGGACTAGTTGGATCTCCTTGCAGTTCAAGGGACTCTCAAGAGTCTTCTCCAATACCACACTTCAAAAGCATTAATTCTTTGGTGCTCATCTCTCTTTATAGTCCAACTCTCACATCCATACATGACTACTGGAAAAACCATAGCTTTGACTAGACAGACTTTTGTTGGCAAAGTAATGTCTCTGCTTTTTAATACGCTGTCTGGATTGGTCATAACTTTTCTTCCAAGGAGCAAGCGTCTTTTCATTTCCTGGCTGCAGTCACCATCTGCAGTGATTTTGGAGCCCCAAAAAATAAAGTCTGTCATTGTTTCCATTGTCTCCCCATCTATTTGCCATGAAGTGATGGGACCAGATGCCATGATCTTCGTTTTCTGAATGTTGAGTTTTAAGGGAGCTTTTTCACCCTCCTCTTTCACTTTCATCAAGAGGCTCTTTAGTTTTTCTTCACTTTCTGTCATAAGGGTGGTGTCATCTGCATATCTGAGGTTATTGATATTTCTTCTGGCAATCTTGATTCCAGCTTGTGCTTCATCCAGCCCAGTGTTTCTCATGATGTACTCTGCATATAAGTTAAATAAGCAGGGTGACAATATACAGCCTTGAAGTACTGCTTTCCCAATTTGGAATCAGTGCATTGTTCCATGTTCAGTTCTAACTGTTGCTTCTTGACCTGCATACAGATTTCCAGTGGTCTGGTATTCCCATCTCTTGAAGAATTTTCCACAGTTTGTTGTGATCCACACAGTCAAAAGCTTTGGTGTAGTCAATAAAGCAGAAGTAGATGTTTTTCTGGAACTCTCTTGCTTTTTCAATGATCTAACGGATGTTGGCCTTTTGATCGGATGTGTGGAAGATGAAGGGAGAAGGCAGTGGCAACCCACTCCAGTATTCTTGCCTGGAAAATCCCATGGACGGAGGAGCCTGGTAGGCTGTAGTCCATGGGGTCTCTGGGAGTCAGACATAACTGAGCAACTTCACTTTCACTTTTCACTTTCATGCATTAGAGAAGGAGATATCAATCCACTCCAGTATTCTTGCCTGGAGAATCCCAGGGACGGGGGAGCCTGGTGGGCTGTGGTCTATGGGGTCACACAGAGTCGGACATGACTGAAGCGACTTAGCAGCAGCAGCAGCAGCAGCAGCATGGAAGGTAAGTAAGAAAATCAGCTTGTCTGAAGATAGGAGTTTATATTTGGGAACAAAAAGCACTTTAGTTTGTATGTTTACGTCAGCCTGGAACATCGAAGTCTTGAAATGATGAATGGACTTTGAATTTAATCAAATAGGCAACAAAGAGCAAACTCCTTTCAAGGAAGCGATTGCAAGAGCACAGGTGTAAGTATCTGTCATTGGTGCATATGATGATGGGGAAGATGAGAATGATGGGGTGTTGAGGGGATGGAAGCTTTGCCATAGTCTATATGGGAGACAGTGAGAGGCTAGGCAGCAGTAGAGGCAGACGCATGGAGGGAAAAAAAGAGGAAGGAATCTGAGTTGTTGAAAAGACTTAATTCAGTTTACAAGTATTCACTGAATGCCTACTGAGTGCAAGAGCTTCTGCTATGCTCTAAGATATTAATGGCAAACAAAGTGCACATGGCCCTACTCGCCCAGAGTGTGCCTCCTAGTCAGGGAGGTGGACAATTCGAGAAGCAGACAATCACGGTACAGCATTACAAGATTCTGGTGGGAAGACAGAGGAATCACGTCCATGAGCACGTACAGAATGACTCCCAACCCTAAGGGGCAAAAAGTCAGGGAAGACATCTAAATAAAATAACACTTGATATAGGAAAGTGCGAAGGTAATCACAACCCACTCCAGTATTCTTGCCTGGAGAATCCCATGGACAGAGGAGCCTGGTGGGCTACAGTCCATGGGTCACAAAGAGTCAGACACGACTGAAGCGACCGAGCACATAGAAAGTGAAAGTGAAGTTGCTCAGTCCTGTCCGACCTCTTTGTGACCCCATGGACTGTAGCTTGCCAGATTCCTCCATCCATGGAATTCTCCAGGCAAGAATACTGGACTGGGTTGCCATTTTCTTCTCCAGGGGATCTTCCCAACCCAGCGATCAAACTCAGGTCTCCTACATTGCAGGCAGATTCTTTACCTTCTGAGCCATCAGGGAATCCCTTTCCTTTAATACTGACTGGTTGGATCTCCTTGCAGCCCAAGGAACTCTCAAGAGTCTTCTCTAACTAAGAAGCTCAGGGGCCACTAGAATTGATGATGGCCTCATTCTTTAATAAAGGGAATACACAGGAAGGGAGGGCTTTCCAGGTGGTGCTAGTGGTAAAGAACCCACCTGCCAATACTGGAGACTGTCACAGGATTTATTACAGTGTCTTGTAACTATGGATTTTCTGTTAGTCTCACCTATTGAACCGCATGTGTCTTAGGGGTTGTGATCGTGTCATTTTGGTATAGTAGCTTCTAGTCTAGTACATGGCACAAAAAAGACAGCACATGTAAATAATAAATTAGTAAATATGTGATAACAAGATAGAGCCTTCGAGTCGGAAAAAAGACCCTGATCTTGCTGTTAAAGAGCTACTGGCAGAAGCAATCTCGCATGTGTCCAAAGTGTGAACAGCAATAGCCTGTGCAAGAGCCCAGTGCAATCAGAGAAACCCTCAACTTGCAAACCTTTATGGCTTTCTGGGTGGAAGACCTCAGAGAGCAATTGTTTCCACTTGTCACTTCAAACACACACACACACACAAAATGTCACCAGATTCCCAGGGCCCAGTGCTGTTGACAAGCCCCATAATGAAGACTTCCTCTCCTACCTATGAGGTCCAAAGACAGAACAGTTAAGAAAGGAACGTGGCCTTGCTTTTCTCTATGCTCTTACATAAGGTTTTCTGGCATTTCCTATCACGAGATTTTAGTCCAAGGTCACAGGAGGGAGATTGCTGGATGCAGAATTCAGGTTTTCTACCCCCAGAGCAGCTGATTCTAACATTCTTCAAAATGAGCTCCAGGCTTACCTCCTGCAAGAAGCATTTGAAGGCCTGCTGCACAATCACATTAAAATGCCCTCCACCTTGTTCTCTGCAAAGTGCAGGCTTCTATAATAACATTTATTACTGTGGTCAGAAGAGGGACTGACTGGTCTGTTTTCCTCTCCCAAGCTAGGAGCAGTGGAAAGCCAGAACACTGTCTCATATCCAAAGCCAAGGACTGGGCTGCACAGACTTTACATCATTTCTCTCCCTGTTCTTTCCTGGGGGGCATGGGGTGGGGTGTAAATATCCTAGGAGGTCCCTCCTCCTTCTACTGGTCTACATTTTTGGTGAAATCTGTGATTGGATGTCCCACTGCTGCTGGTAGCAGAAACATTTTCATGTCATATTTCCATGTTAAGATAAAGACAATAAGGAAGATGGGCTTCCCAGGTGGTACAATAGTAAAGAATCTGCCTGCCAACAGAGGAAGCCAATATTTGGTTTCCTTTAATCATCGGGCAGCTTCCTGGATGGCTCAGACAGTAAAGAATCTGCCTGCAATGCGGGAGACCTGGGTTTGACCCCTGGGCTGGGAAGATGCCCTGGAGAAGGAAATGGCAACCCACTCCAATATTCTTGGCTGAAGAATTCCAGAGACAGAGGAGTCTGGTGGGCTACAGTCCGTGGGGTTGCAAAAGAGCTGGACGTGACTTAGTGACTAAACAACAACAAATGAGGAAGATCGCCTAAATAAACTTCAAGAGCCCCTCCAGCTCCAAAAATCTAAAATGTCATTTGATGCCACCTTCCTTTCTCTCTCCTGCGCCAAGCCCTGCTTCTACACAAGAGAAGCCACAGGAGAGAACACAGAGCTGCCCTCAGCTCCACAGACATCTGAAGGCTGATGTTATAAATGCTCCCTGGGACCTCCTAACAGCTGGGAGGGCTGAACTGCTGTCAATTCAGAGACAGGCCAGCTGCTATCCTGGGATGAAGGATCACGGGCAGAAGATGCTCAAACAACTGTTATAGATTTTACCGACTTAGGAGAGACTAGAATCGAAATGATAATTGGTGAAGACATCTTAGAGGTCACTAGTGAATAGGAGAAAGCTCTCTGACTTTCTATAATAGCAGTCTCTGCCTGAGTGGGATAATAACCTTGAGGAGGGTGGCTTGAAAGATGAATTCATATGGGGAGAACGTCTGGGAACGCCTCTAAATAGCAGCTTCTAGCTTTTTAGAAACAGTGCTGTAATGAGAGTGAATGTTTCTCTTCAAAAGGCTCTTTGCTACCCCATTAAGGTAGCCAAATAGCTGTACCCCCATTTCATCAAGAAATAAACCTCCTAAATTAACAAATAAGCCCAAGTCATTAGTGGGTATTTTCAATAATGAACGTATGTTTCTTAGCAGAGTAGAGAGATTCTAGAAGGTAGTTTCTCCTTCCTGATTGCAAGTGACCTTAAAGGCACTCTTAAATAATAAATGTCCATTAAATAGTCTTGAAATAATTGCATTTAAACCAATATTATGATCCTATATAACCACATGTGACATCATAACGGAGCAAGAAGAAAGTGCTCTGTATTGCAGATATTAGCCAATAACAGAGGAGGTTTTGTGAGAAGGATTAACTTTCAGGGCATCAAAAGACCCCAAGTGTTCCCAAAATATGGCATCCCTACCCTGCGGCATCAATCTCTTCTTCTCCCATCAAAAGAACTAGAAACCAGATCATACCTGTGAGAAAGCTGTTCAAAATGTCACTCTTAAATGGCAGGTTTGTGACTCAGCAGAGACTTTATCTAGCCTCCATCACAAATGCAAGTTTTTCCAATTACCTTGGAAGATAGAGAAAATCTGCTAATATTTATCAACACCCTAGCGAATCAAGGAAGTGAGCTGTAGAAATACAGGATATCGTTTTATATTGATACGTCTGTTAGTAGATTTTCTTTGCACATTACTTATGT
The DNA here is from genome assembly GCF_055505025.1 of Bos grunniens. Taxonomy (NCBI): domain Eukaryota; kingdom Metazoa; phylum Chordata; class Mammalia; order Artiodactyla; family Bovidae; genus Bos; species Bos grunniens. The sequence continues at coordinate 57,123,193 of NC_141180.1, forward strand.
TTATCATCAATATGACCTGAGTTTTTATGTACACATCCAAGTGTTTCAATGCAGTGATAAAAAACTAGACAGAGAAGCAGTCCACTTTTTCAGGTCTAGATTCCAAATCAAGACAGAGAGAGAGAGAAACTTTCTTCTCAAAATTAAAAATTCTAATAAACATTCTTGGTATTCAGTAGGAGCGTTCTTATGCTTCTCCGGAAAAACAAGAAAGTAAAATGTTTAGGGAGAAACCATGTATGTCGTGACACTATAGAAAGTCCTGCAAAGGATTCAAAGTGAAGAACCTGTGGCAAGTATAACCAAACAAGAACACTATTATAAATACACCAGTGGCCTTGGCGATGGGCTAGGTGGGCACAGACTACGTGATGCTAGATGAAGCCCTACCTTAAAGGATTAGGGCTAGGGCAAACGTGCCCGTGAGCTCCTGCTATGCATTCTGAGATAAAGATGCACTATATGCAAAGAGTACATGTCCTTTGAAAGAAAATCTGTCCCTTGCTTTCATAAGGATGGTCTTCCCACCTTGGTCAGTAATTCTTAAACTTCTGATACAGTTAGAGAAGGTGGGATGATCAGGCAGGGGTCAAGTCAAGAAAAGACGTCAGTAGCTTTTTCTTTCATATTTTCAAGTTATCTCCACCTCAGCCCTACACACTTACAGGAGTCCGGAACACTTTGTGGACTTGGACTTATTAGTATTGACTCTAATTTCAAGGCAGGGGCTCCCCGAAATGGCAGTGAAACATCAATACCCAATAATATGTCCAACATTACTTGAAAGACGGGAGGAATGAGTGGAATTTAGACTGTGTCAGAGACCGAGCTGATGGAAGAAAAGAACGGGAAAGTCCCCATCCTCCAATCCCCAGGGGTGTGCCTCCATCATTCCTCACAAAGGAAAGGGAGGGAGTGGGCAACACCTCCCAGAAGCACTGCTCCTCCCAAATGGGTGGAAGTCCCCATGGAGGCGTTAGTCTATGTTGGAAGTAGTTAAAATGATGTGACCACTCAACAGAATAGCAGGCTCTTTTTATACATTGGTACAATTTGACAAGTCTGTGAGGTAACTTTTCTACATTTTTTAAATTGACTTTTTAAAAAATAATAATTTTTTTTGGAGTATAGCTGCTTTACAATGTTGTGTTAGGTTTCTGTTGTACAGCAAAGTGAATCAGCTATGTGTGTATATATATATATGTGTGTGTGTGTGTGTGTGTGTGTGTGTATTCCCTCTTTTTTAGATTTCGTTCCCATTTAGGTCACCACAGAGCACTGAGAAGGTTCCCTGAGCTATCCAGTAGGTTCTCATTAGTTATCCATTTTATACATGTTAATGTATATATATCAATCCCAATCCTCTAATTCATCTCACCTTTGCTTTTCTTTCTACAAACTATGGCTGATGAAATGGTTGAAATCCATGTGGTCGTGGTCACCAGGCATGGAGATAACCTCGGACTACCCACTCCAGTGTTCTTGCCTGGAGAATCCCAGGGACGGGGGAGCCTGGTGGGCTGCCATCTCTGGGGTCACACAGAGTCAGACACGACTGAAGCAACTTAGCAGCAGCGGCAGCAGCTGACTTCTAGTCCCACATCTATGGGACAAGAAACTCTGAGGGTGATTATTCAGATTAACTAGGGAAAATTTTCAAAATACCCTTTTCACTGCATAGTCTCTGATTCAGTGTACTTTGAAAACCCAGGAGACTGTGATATTCACCCCAAGTTAGTTATCATTCATCATCAAGAAGACATTCTCAGTTTCGAGTAAGAAGTGACCCAGGACAGAGCCAACCATGACAGGAATGAGGACTAGCAGCCATTTAATTTCATATATCTCAGTCTTCACATCTGTAAAATGGAGATGGATGTGGTATTTGTTTCATGGGATAGCTATGAGCATGAAATGAATAAATCATGGTAGTGCATATAATACGGTGCCTGGCTCCTTTATATTCTTGATAAATACTAGTTGTTGTTGCCTTTGTCTAGCTCTGAAGCTGCCTAAGTAGAAATTGGAGATTGCAGTAAGGTTGTTTGAATGGGACTTGCCTGGAAAAGGGCCAGAGAAGACAGGAGGAAAAAAAAACATACAGTGCTTTTAAAAGTCCAGAGAAGAGCTGGTCATTCTCCTGGGGTCAATCTTTGAGGATTAGTATTTTATTAACCCACTTAGGGTACATCATGCGAAATGCCAAGCTGGATGAAGCACAAGCTGGAATCAAGATTGCCAGGAGAAATATCAATAACCTCAGATACGTAGACGACACCACCCTTATAGCAGAAAGTGAGAAACTAAAGAGCCTCTTGATGAAAGTGAAAGAGGAGAGTGAAAAAGTTGGCTTAAAATTCAACATTCAGAAAACTAAGATCATGGCATCCAGTCCCATCACTTCATGGCAAATAGATGGAGAAACAGTGGAAACAGTGTCAGACTTTATTTTCTTGGGCTCCAAAATCACTGCAGATGGTGACCGCAGCCATGAAATTAAAAGATGCTTGCTTCTTGGAAGAAAAATTATGACCGACCTAGACAGCGTATTAAAAAGCAGAGACATTACTTTGCCAACAAAGGTCCGTCTAGTCAAAGCTATGGTTTTTCCAGTAGTCATGTATGGATATGAGTGTTGGACTATAAAGAGAGATGAGCACCAAAGAATTGATGGTTTTGAAGTGTGGTGTTGGAGAAGACTCTTGAGAGTCCCTTGAACTGCAAGGAGATCCAACTAGTCCATCCTAAAGGAAATCATTCCTGAATATTCATTGGAAGGATTGATGCTGAAGCTGAAACTCCAATACTTTGGCCACCTGATGTGAAGAACCGACTCATTTGAAAAGACCCTGATGCTGGGAAAGATTGAAGGCAGAAGGAGAAGGGTAGACAGAGGATGAGATGGTTGGATGGCATCATTGACACGATGGACATGAATTTGAGTAGGCTCCGGGAGTTGGTGATGAACAGGGAAGCCTGGCTTGCTGCAGTCCATGGGGTCACAAAGAGTCGAACACAACTGAGCGACTGAACTGAACTGAACTGAAAGCAAGATCATTATATATCCATAATGTATCAGTTTATGTCATCCAAAAAAAATCAGTATTTACTCAAAAATAAAAAAGAAAAAGAAAAATAACTTACCTATAATTCAGATTTTGCTTGGAAACTCCTGACATACATTTCTAATAAAAAGTGAAACATTCTCAGCATTAGTATTTAAATTCGAACTCAGATCTCCTGTCAGGGCAGTGTATTTGTTATGTATAACTGCGTAACAAATAACCACAACCTTAGTGGCTTAAGACAACACACATCTATTATCTCAGGGTTGAATTCTCAAGGGCTGACAATTCAGGCACAGCTTTCCTGGGTCCTCTGATTCTGAATCCCTCACTCTGAGATTGATTGAGATGCCTACTAGAACTGAAGTTTATATGAAGGCTTTACTGGGGAAGGATGTGCTTCTAAGCCCACGTGGTTGTTGGTAGGATTTAGTTCCTTATTAGCTCAGGCCAAGGCCACTGTCCTCATCCCTTGTCATTTGGGCTTCTTTAATATGTCAGCTTTCTTCATTAAAGCCAGCAAGAGAGAGATTCTGCTAGAAAGACAGAAGTCATGGTCACATGTAACCTAATCATAGAAGTAGCATCCCATCACCTTTGTTATTCTCTTCTGGTTAGAAGTAAGCCACAAGACTTCCCGGGTGGCCCAACAGTTAGGAATTCACCTTGCAGTGCCGGGAGCATGGGATTGATTCCTGCTTGGGCAACTAAGATCCGACATGCCGCTAGGTAAATAAGCCTGCAAGCCATGACTAGAGAAGCCCATACACCGCACCAAGGACTCAACACAGCCAAAATTAAAAAAAAAAAAAAGTGAATCACAAGTCCCACCACACTTAAGGGGAGGGGATTACACAAGAGTATGAATCCCAGGAAGCAGGGGTCATTGGCGTCCCTCTTAGAGTTGACCTGCCATTGACACATTCCCCAAACTAAGTTCCCTGAAACCCTATTATGTCTCAAGACATTAACTATACTCTGGAAACAAAATAAACCGAACCAATACTAATGATTATTTTTCATCTAGATGTTCTTAGGGAAATGCAAAATATACTTTTATATAATGACACCATGTATTATCTGCCATACTCAAGAAAATTTTCCTTGAAAGATTAATACTTGATACAAGAATGTAAAATGTACACCCTCTATGTTGATGCAAAGCTGAAGCTCCATTGATTCCAGGTTGATCCATGCTGTTTATTCAATGATGATGTATGCTATGTATCTTGTTTTACACTTTCAACATTAATTAATATTTAATGTTTCTGATATATTAAATATTTATATTACACAAACTCATTCTCCACAGATCCGTACTGAAGAGAAGGATGTTTTCAAACAAAAAGGAGAATCTTGAGCTTCTCAGACTGTGCCACAATCAAATAATCAAAAATAAGAGCACATCAAAATGAAGGCTACACCTTTTCTTTCTAAAAATGCCTAGAGCCAAGCTGTCTGAAATAAAACAATGAATTTTTCTGGAATAATCTGAGTCAAGAATACCAAGATTTTGCATAACATGTGATTCCTTTCTCCGTAACACATGTACACAACATGGAAATTTTGCAGTAAAAAGAAAATATAGATTTAATGCTGCACTTCACATTTGCATTTAAGTCAACAATATTCTTACAATTAAGGCAACTTATGAAAAAACAACAATAAAAACCAAACACTATTTTCATTGAAAAGTGTGTAGTTTTAATGTCACATTTTATATTGACATATAAAATACGTTCTTAAATGTTTCCATTGTTCATTGTCCAATACATTGTTCTTAATGTATTCCATTAAAAAAAATTTTTGTGACAATTTTTATGTAAGTAACAAAATATGTAATCTGACATCCTCTTTCCCTTGTCAAACCTTCTGAAGAAAATCCTACGCTTAATGTTTAATTCCTTGTACCTTTGTTGTATTGTTGGGCTAAAAAGGTGGTAGAAACCATGAGAAGGTCAGTGTATTCCTAGAAAAAGATCATACAAAAAAAGAATGACACAGAAATTTAGAGACAGAGAGAGGTCATCAGAACTTTTAAAGGCAGAGAAGAGAGCAAGAGGCAGCATTCGTAAATAGTGGTTTTTGTGTTGAGAAGGATGGACAAAAACATTCTAGTTTTTCTTTTTGCTTTGCGGTATAATCCTCTCTTTTGCTATCCCCTCAAGGTAACCTTCAACAGTAATCATGATTAGTCTTTAAGACTTTTGAAGCCAGGTTTATGAATGTGTTCCTTTTAGCTGTGTCACTATGCTGGGGTGGCCTTCCAGTGGGCACACAGAAAGCGGCCTGTCTTCACAGCATCCTCTGTGTTTGTCCTGTGCCATTATGGACAACACTCCCAATTGCCACAGTTGGAAACCCACTCAACAGAGCATGAATGTGCAAGGTTGACTTTACTGAAGATTTCACGGTGGAGACCAAGGAGATGTTTCCTTTGCGTCATGGATAACTTCATTATGAGATGTCCCCTGGGACATCTCTCCCCAGGACGGTCTTCTTGTCTCTGTTTCTCCATCTGCTTTTTTTCCTCCTTCCTCCTCTGGTATACCCCTCTAGCTCTTCCAGACCTGCCTACCAGTACCCTACATGGCAAACAAAACACCCTCCTTAGAAATCCATGTAGGACTATGCAGAAATGTTTTTCATTGTCATGTAAAGTTAAAATAAACACAGATCCTGTTTTACTCATTTATTATAGCAATTGTTCTATCAGTCATTATGATATGAATATAAACCCCATTACAAGTCTGCATTACATCTCTTGACCTATCAATACATTTGAATTTGAAAGGGCTTTTGCTGTCTCAGTGGTCTGGGAAAATTTACAGTATGATGTCCAGTGGGAAGTGGCATCCTGAAATCCAGGTTAGACAGGAGGGTCTGGGCAAAACCTGGGTAAAGTTGTTGGCTCAGAAGGATAAGTCACTTGGAGAGGGAGTGGCTTAAGTTCATTCATTCACTAAGCATTAGTTGTACACTTATCCTGAGTCAGATATGGAGCTGGGGCTATGAAAAGAACCAAGGTGGATGTGGTCGAGAAGTCTATAGTCTAGTGACAGAGATGAGTAATTAAACAAACGACTTGAATATAATGTGGTAGGTGACAGGGGAAGTACAGCGTGAAATAGACCAGCTGTTGACACCCCCTGACCATTTATCCACAACAAATAGAAAAGAGGTGGGGAGGGGAGTAGGAGGGGCTGTTGAGCAGAGGTAACAGCAAGTACCAAGGTGAGCAAGCAAAGGAAGCTTGCGCAGCTTGAAGTGTGTCAGAAAAAGGGCTCATTTTGACTCTGACGTGGGCTCTGAGTGGGGCAGGCTAGGTAGAGTTCAAAAGATGCTGGAGAGTTTAACAAAAATACATGTATTATCTTTTTTTTTTTTTACTTTGGGATATGAATTTTTTTTTACCTTTCAAATTTTATGTTTGCTCATGGAATGAATTGAAATCTAGTGTGTAATTTCAGATCAGACACAATGACGACTGTATTATTTTTGTTTTAAGAAGTATAAATATATTATAAGTTAGAAATTAACAATTAACCAGTCAGTGAAATTGACCTATATATAAGAAAATGTATCCAATAGCTAATACTTCGGAGAAGGCAATGGCAACCCACTCCAGTACTCTTGCCTGGAAAATCCCACGGACAGAGGAGCCTGGTAGGCTGCTGTCTATGGGGTCGCATAGAGTTGGACACGACTGAGCGACTCATTTTTCACTTTTCATGCATTGGAGAAGGAAATGGCAACCCACTCCAGTGTTCTTGCCTGGAGAATCCCAGGGATGGCGGAGCCTGGTGGGCTGCCATCTATGGGGTTGCACAGAGTCAGACACGACTGAAGTGCCTTAGCACCAGCAGCAGCAGCAGCTAATACTTTAATTTGTACCCATTTTATAGCAATATTTACTTCCAAGACTTCTAAATTTGTTCCTGCCTTTTAGATAATTATTTCTCATCTCTGAATGCTCTCCTGTAAATTCTGGAAACTGAAGAATGCATTTGTAGATAAGACATTAACTTGCGTTTACTAACTGTAGCTTTTGAGTTCGTTTTTTGTTTTTTGTTTTTTTTTCTCTCTTTGTGGTTTGCTACTTGAACTATTCTTTACAGCCTTTATATTCACGGGATTCTTTCATATGGTGATTACAAGATTGACAGCTATTAAGTATGATGGTAAGTGAAAATAATATACTTTGATAGGGTGTTCAAAAAGCAGAGTGCTGTGTTTACATCCACCTTTCCTTCTATGGTTTGACCAGTATTATCAAAATACATGCATTTTCTTGATACAAAAGAAATTAATTTCATGTTAAGAATTTTTTCTGAGAATATCTTAAGCAACCTTCAAAATAGTAGCAAAAAGGCTGGTATATTACAAATTGATTTTGAAATTCTTTCCCTTAAACTGAATATGATGCTCTTTGGAGGTGAAAACAATTAAACACAGGACCAGCTGGATAACCAGGAATAGCCGCATCTTGGGGTTACATTAGAAAATATCTCTCCAGAGTGCCCACCGTTCATGAAATGTGCAAAAAACAGTGCTAAAGATTCCTGTGATAAGAAGAGATGTAAAGGGCATTGTTAGAACCTAGACATGAGGCATGGAATTAAATGTGAGTGGCTGGGTAAGCCTTACTGGGGAGGTGATGTTTCACATCAGGGAAGATGGTTTCTCTTTGCCCTTTCTCCCTTTCCCCTATTGCCTGATTATTTCTATTCACCCAGGATTTCTGGGGCCATGTGCTCAATTACCACACCAATGTAGTAATTAGGTAAAAAGACTCTGAAATAAAAGCATTCTGGATATGAGTTTGTAGTTCAAAGAAGAGGAACTTGTTCTTTTTCACTTGGTTTTTAAAATTTTATTTTATTGAAATTTAGTTGATTTACAACTTTGTGTTAGTTTTACATGTACAGCAAAGTGATTTAGTTATATATATACACACGTGTGTGTGTATACACCTATTCTTTTAAATATTCTTTTCCATTATAGCTTATTACAGAATATTGAATATAGTTCCCTGTGCTGTGTAGTAGGACCTTGTTATTTATCCATTCTATATACAATAGTTTGTATCTGTTAATCTGCTAAGTTCAAACTTCCAATCCATCCCTCCTGCCCTTTGTCAACCACAAGCCTGTCCTCCATGTCTGTTTCTCTTTTGTAGATAAATTCATTTGTGTCCGATTTTAGATTCCCCTTATACGTGGTGTCATATGGGATCTGTCTTTCTCATTCTGACTTACTTCACTTAGTATGATGATGTCTGGGTCCATCCATGTTGCTACAAATGGCATTATTTCGTTCTTTTTTATGATCGAGTAATATCCCATTGTATATATGTACCACATCTTCTTTATCCATTTATCTGTCGATGGACAATTCCATGTCTTGCCTATTGTGAAGACTGCTGCTCGGAACAGAGTTGTGCGTGTATCTTTTTGAATTATAGCCTTGAAGGAGTTTTTTCTTGCTCACAGTCACTTTCTCTGTCTTGAGCCCCTTTCCATTGCCATGCCTTCCCCCTGACTTATTGACTTCTTTGTCAATGGAGATCTCCCCTGACCAACAGGCAATGCAATGGTAATCTAGATGGTTTCTAAATACTCAGGCATTCCCCGCCCCAGCACAGGAATTAATGTCCAGATGAGACAGAGGTCAGCTAACCAGGAAAGACCCTCAGAAAGACAGGGAAGGAGCTTCCCTGGTGGTCCAGTGGCTAAGACTCTGCACTCTCAGTGCAGGAGCCAGGGTTCGATTTCTAGTCAGAGAACTAGATCCCAGATGCTGCAACTAAGAGTTTGCATGCTGCAATTAAAGATCCTGCATGCAACAACCAAGATCTGTTGCAACCAAAAAAATGAATTAAAAAAAAAAAAAAAAAAGAAAGACAGGGAGACAGAGACTAAAAGACACAAGTTTAACTGACAAGGACAGGGACACCCACACCACTGTATGAGGGGAAATGTACTGTCTTGGACGGCATTTGTCCTAAACAACTTGACAAATTTTTTAAAACTTGATATCTAAATGGAGAATGGCAATAAATATTTGAGGTAGAGAAGTCAAATCAAATGATGCTTTTTTTCTTCTCATGCATCTTATAGTCACTCTGAGAACAGACAGCCCTTTGACTGTTGAATAGGAAAATTTGGATATTCTAGGTAGGCTTAATTATCTGCAGTAGTTATCTTTTTCATTCATTTGTTCATTTATACAACAAAAATATATATAACACTTCCTATATCTCATACACTGTGAAACCAAAATATAAATAAAATGAAGTGAGCCTAATGAGGGAATCAGCAAGTACAGTATAATGATTTAAGTACAATATAAGTTTCAGGAAGGATGGGGACCATATTTGTATTCAAAATTCCATTCTTAATGCAACACATGACATATAAGAGGTATGTGTCAAATGTGTGTGTCTAATGTACATGCATAGCTTGGAAGCAGGACATATAATCAGATAGGGTGGGAGAATGAGGAATGTCCATCTGAGCTTGGAGACCATGTCTAGAGTGGCACCATTCTCCTTGATGGTGTGAATTTATGCAGCAGGGTTCAACTGCTTGATTTTCAATGAGATCATTGGATAATTTGGATCATAATAAGTTCCAGAAAGCAAAACATACAGGAGCAGAAAGGCCAAGGGCCCTCCTGGAAGCAGTTGAAGCAATGAAGCATAAAGTCTAGAATGAATAGAGAAGGAATGAAGCTCAAAGAAAATGAAAAAATGGTCAGTGAACCAGAAACTTCATGAGGTTTCAAGATTGGAGAACGGGGCTTAAAATGAAGAAACAGGACAAAGAGGGGGATGTGTATGTATAAAAATGGGAAATGGAGCCATGGAGGATTATGTCAGTTTCCAGTGGATATGCAGAAGTAGTTGTAGTTCAGTTGCTCAGTCGTGTCTGACTCTGCGACCCCATGGACCGCAGTACACTAGGCTTCCCTGTCCTTCACTATCTCCTGAAGTTCACTCAAATTCATGTCCATTGAATCAGTGATGCCATCCAGCCATCTCATCCTCTGTCATCCCCTTCTCCTCCTGCTTTACAATCTTTCCCAGCATCAGGTGGCCAAAGTATTGGAGCTTCAGCTTCCGCATCAGTCCTTCCAATGAATATCCAGGATTGATTTCCATTTAAGAAAAGAAGGTCAAAGCAATATGTAACACTTGGGCGGTGGTTGGGTCACCTTTGTTGTGTTGCACAATGGCAATAGTGGCAATGGAGGGGAAGAGCCCCAGGCCAAAGACATCATGGGAGCACTGGCAGGGAAGTCAGTAAGTGCGCATCCGAGAGGGAGAGCCCAGGTGGAATATTCAGGACCAATTTCCTTTAGGAATCACTGGTTTGATCTCCTTGCTGTCCAGGGGACTCTCAAGAGTCTTCTCCAACACCACAGTTCAAAAGCGTCAGTTCTTCAGTGCTCAGCCTTCTTTATGGTCTGACTCTCACATCCATACATGACTACTGGAAAATCCAGTAGCTTTGACTATACGGATCTTGTAGGCAAAGTAATGTCTGCTTTTTAATATGCTGTCTAGGTTGGTCATAGCTTTTCTTCTGAGGAGCAAGCCTCTTTTAATTTCATGACTGCAGCCACCATCTGCAGTGATTTTGGAGCCAAAGAGAATAAAGTCTTTCACTGTTTCCATTGTTTCCCCATTTTTTGCCCTGAAGTGATGGAACCAGATGCCATGATCTTAGTTTTTTGAATGTTGAATTTTAAGCCAACTTTTTCACTCTCTTCTTTCACTTTCATCAAGAGGCTCTTTAGTTCTTCGCTTTCCGTCATAAGGGTGGTGTCATCTGCATATCTGAGGTTACTGATATTTCTGAGGTTACTGATAATCTTGATTCCAGCATGTGCTTCTTCCAGCCCAGTATTTCACATGGTGTACTCTGCATATAAGTTAAATAAGCAGGATGACCATATACAGCCTTAACGTACTCTTTTCCTGATTTGGAATCAGTCTGTTGTTTTATGTCCAGTTATGTTTCTTCTTGACCTTCATACAGATTTCTCAGGAGGCAGGTAAGGTGGTCCGGTATTCCCATCTCTTGAAGAATTTTCCAGTTTGTTGTGATCAACAGTCAAAGTCTTTAGCATAGTCAATGAAGCAGAAGTAGATGTTTTTCTGAAAATCTCTTGAGTTTTCTGTGATCCAGCGGATGTTGGCAATATGATCTCTGGTTCCTCTGCCTCTTCTAAATCCAGCTTGAACATCCGGAAGTTCATGATTCACCTACTGCTGAAGCCTAGCCTGGAGAATTTTGAGCATTACTTTACTAGCGTGTAACATGAGTGCAATTGTGCAGTAGTTTGAACATTCTTTGGCATTGCCTTTCTTATGGATTGGCATGAAAACTGACATATTCCAGTCCCGTGGCCACTGCTAAGTTTTCCAAATTTGTGGGCATATTGAATGCAGCACTTAAACAGCATCGTCTTTGAGGATTTGAAATAGCTCAACTGGAATTCCATCACCTCCACTAGCTTTGTTCAAGTGATGCTTCCTAAGGCCCACTTGACTTCACATTCCAGGATATCTGGCTCTAGATGTGTGATCACACCATCGTGGTTATCTGGGTCATGAAGATCTTTTTTGTATAGTTCTTCTGTATATTCTTGCCACCTCTTCTTAATATCTTCTGCTTCTATTAGGTCCATACCATTTATGTCCTTAATTGTGCCCCTTTTCCCATGAAATGTTCCCTTGGTATCTCTAATTTTCTTTAAGAGATATCCAGCCTTTCCCATTCTATTGTTTTCCTCTATTTCTTTGCATTGATCTCTGAGGAAGGCTTTCTTATCTCTCCTTGCTATTCTTTGGAACTCTGCATTCAAATGGGTATATATTTCTTTTTCTCCTTTGCCTTTAGCTTCTCTTCTTTTCTCAGCTATTTGTAAGGCCTCCCAGGCAACCATTTTGCCTTTTTGCATTTTTTTTTTCTTGTGGATGGTCTTGATCACTGCCTCCTGTACAATGTTACGAACCTCTGTCCATAGTTCTTCTTCAGGCACTCTATCTATCAGATCTAATCCCTTGAATCTATTTGTCACTTCCACTGTATAATCATAAGGGATTTTATTTAGGTCATACCTGAATGGTCTAGCGGTTTTCCCTACTTTTTTCAATGTAATTGAGCCTCAAAAAGCTCCAATTTATAAAGATATAATTTATCTGATCCACTTGAAAGTTTTCTTCCTCGAGGTAAATTAACAAATTAGCATTCTGATTTAGATAGAAGTCTTTTGAGAGTTTGTTTAGCCAGTGAAGCTCCCCTGAGCCTGAACGACTCTGGGCTTATGAATAAATCAAGTCTATGGACCCCAAAGTGGAAGGTCACACCTGAGAACTCAGGGACTGCACCCTTTGCCCTATGAGAGTCTAGCTCACTTCCTCTGATATTTTAGAATTAATATTCTGATGTCAATACACGATGTCTGTGACGTATCATTGTGTGGAAGTAAAATTATGTCTGTGTGGCATAGTTTACTATTACTGCATAACAAATTAACACAAAGCTTGAAACAATACACACTTATTGTCTCAGAGTCCCTGTGGGTCAGAAATCTGAACATGGCTTAACTAGTTCTAATACTACAGACCCTTTCACAGACAACAATCAAGGTGTCAACTGGGAGTAGCTGTCTTCGGGTCTTAAGAATCTATTTCCCATCCCCTAGGGTTGTTGGCAGAATTGAGGCCACTGTGGACTGTTGGACCTAGGTTCTCAGTTTCTGGCTGGCTCTTCCTTCAGTTCCCTGCCCCATGGGCCTCTTCAACCTGGCAGCTTGCATCATCAAAACCAGCAAAAATCTGTTAGAGAAGTAATTAACTTTTGAAACATAATCATGGACATCCATCATATTTGTCAGATGCTATTGGCTAGAAGAGAGTCCATATTCAACAGACGGGGTTTGCATAAAAGTGTACAGAGATCATTGGCAACGAGCTTAGCACATACCTAGCAAGCTGTGTATCATTCTAAAGGGGTGTGTAGGTCAATTAGGGTACAAGCTAGGCTGCTACAACAAAGAGGTGCATATACAGTCTTAAAGGCTAGAAACTGAGTGCTCTCTTTCTCTCTCTCTCTCATTATAGACCAGATGTCCGCAGTCAGTCCAAGGTTGAGAAGTGGCTGTGCCTCTCCAAGGACCAAGGACCAAGGACCCAGGCTTCTTTTCTCCTGTTGCTCAATCTTCCTGCAAGATGCTGTTCTAGTCTGATGGTCACAACTGGTTCATACTTCATCCTCAATCTAATTTCTGGGAATGAAAAAGAGGAGATAAGGATGGAATCAAATTTATCTTAAGGATGTGATACATCAGAGGAGTTGCACTGGTCCCTCCTACTCACATCTCATGGGTGGGAACTGGGGCCCATGGCCATAGCTATGAGGAGGCTGAGAAATGTAGTTTTCTGTTGGTCAGCCATGTGCCTGTCAGAACTTGAGAGGAAGTTTCCTATTAAATAAAGAGAAGAGAATGGACACTGGAGAGGAATAAGTGGTCTCCACCAAAGTGCCCAAGAATGACAAGAGGGTTGAACCTTTACCTTGTTACTTTCAGGTCACACAGCAGATGTTTATTCCTCGCAACCCTGACATTCTCTTTGGAGCTCTGATAGTTACCTAGAAAATTCTGTATGTGGACTGGCATAGCTCCCAATTCTAGTTGAGCAATTTCAAGCTTCACTAAAATACTAATTGCAGCCCAAATGAGGGTTAGTTCAAATGTGGTGTTTTCCCAAAGTAGAAAGAAAAATTAGGTGCTTTGCAGATGACCTCAATGCTGTATGGCTGTATTTTGTTATTAAAATATCCTAAATGATAAAATCCAAACATATAACATATTAAAATTACTGGGTAATTGCTAATAAAGAGAAGGATTCTTAACTTTTTATACATTTGATCATCATAGTCCTTTAAATCAAGAGGGCTCCTAGTACATTTCACTTATTGTAAAAGGTTATAATGTATTTAAAAAGAAAAACTCTATTCCCCTATTGACACAAAGCAAGTTGGTGCCTGATAAGTTCTATTAGAAAGACAAGCACTGATTAGGTTTTGATTGCCATGTTGTCTGCGTCATTTCCAGACACTGACAGTGGATGATTTCCAGCTGACACAGTGAAACCCAGAACAATGCCTAGTGTTTCTGAATTTTAATTAGTTTTAAAACTTTCCTTTATTGCATTATTTGATAGTGCCAACTCTGTGGACAGAGGAGCCTGGGGGGCTACAGTCCATGGGGTTGCAAAGAGTCAGACATGACTGAATGGCTAATACTTTCATTTTCATGGCTAATGAGGGGCTTCCCAAGTGGTGCTAATAGTAAAGAAACTGCCTGCCAACACAGGAGACATAAGAGATGCAGGTTTGATCCCTGGAGGAAGGCATGGCAATTCACTTCAGTATTCTTGCCTGGAGAATCCCAAGGACAGAGGAGCCTGGTGGGTTACAGTCCATAGTGTCACATAGAGTTGGACACAAGTGAAGCAACTTAGCACACACACATAGCTAATGAATTCTCATTGATTTATCCATCTTGAAAACTGTTAGGAGAACCACTAACCAGTGTCCAGAGAGGCAGATAGGGTCCACTAGAAAGTTAGGAGAAGTCCCCGAGCTGCATTTTTGAAAGCTATCAAGTTTTTTCTTTAAATAATTACCTTAGTCTGATGGCATTTTGCCAGAAGTATTAAGAAATTCAGATGCATCTCTTGTCTTTCACTCAGTTATTGACAGTTTACAGCTATGTTTCAGATTTTTTTAAAGCAGAATACAGTTAGAATAATTCATCCGGTTTACTTTTCCACCTTCTAGTGAAGGAGTCCCAGTGTGGATTCCAAGGAACTGTTTGTGGAGTTTCTTGACACTCTTGAAATTATATGTAAAATTTGTGTTCATGTGCAAAGACTTTGACATCAAAGACTAAGAGAGTCTTTGACACTAAAAAGGTTAAGGGCAATTATTTCAGTGGCTGGATAACACAGTGATGAAATAAGACTGAAAAAATAATAGAAATAACAACCATCACTTATTGAGCAATTCCTACCTGTCAGGTATTATGTTGAACTCTTTATATAAAATATATCATTTCATCCTCACAGCAATCCTATAAAGGATGCTGTAATACCCCCATTTAACAGAAAGAGAGAGAAAGTCTGGCATGTTTTGGGAGCATCAACCAAATAAGGAGTTGGACTGCACAGTGGGAAGGGAGAGGAGTAAGATTATAAAGCTGTGAAGTTAGTAGAAAAGAGAAGCTCACGTAGCTAGACTGTCACTCGGCTAATAAATGAGAGAAGCCCAATTTGAACTCAAGGTGATCTCACTCCAAAGCCTGTGCCTCCAATTTCCATGTCTGAACCTCCTGTTGTGGAAACAGGAGTGGGTAGAACCTGCTTTATGCTGATGTACAATAATCTACACCCAGAGAACAGTTCAAAGACGGGGCAAAGGTTTGGGCTTATTGTTTAGTTTTAAAGTTGGGGGTTATTCATCATTTGTTTATCCATCCATTCATTCATCTGTGTCTTGAATATTTATTGAGCACCTCATGGGCACTAATCATGTTGCTAAATGCTAGGACCTCAAGATCAAAAGTCATGTCCCTCTTCCCAAGGGAGCTTACAAATTAATGGAGACATGGATTTGCTAACCCTCCATGACAGAAGAATGTGAAGGAACTGAAATGAATTTATGAACAAACTACAATAAGAACATAGGAGAAGAGATACTTAAATCTCCCTAGAGGGGCCAGAGATCCTTTAAAAGGTGAGAAACCCTAGAAATGAGAATTGTAAAGAGAGTCGCTTTTAGGAAGATAAGCTGAGCAATGTGCAGATGAGAGAGAAGGAGGGGAAAAAGAATATACAATGTATTTGCGGAATTTCGCATGGTTTGACGTTACAAAAGCATGAAGAGTGAAGAGGAGGCGGAGGTAGGTTGAGGCACAGTTACAAGACTGACAATCAGGCCTGGCTGTGTAGACCCTGGGATGGCAGGCTCCATCGAGGATGAAGTATTGCTGGCATTGTGTGAGCAGCAGAGAGACAGGGTTCTATCTTTGCTTTAGAAGGTTCACTCTGACAGCCCCGGGGAGGAAGGGCGGAGGGGGACTGAGATCAAAGCCTGCATAGCTTCTAGGAGACTACGGAGCCACACAGGTAACCAGACGACGTCGTCCTGGACTAGAACAGAGGCAGCAGAATGGATTCAAGAGACAATTGGCATGTAGATTCGGTAGGCCTTGGTGGTTGATGGATTACGGAGGGCGAGGGAGAGGCCAAAGGCTAACATCATTCCTAAGGGTGTGACTTGAACAACTGGCAGATGATGGTGCTGACAATCACAGGCTGGGAACACAGCAAGAGAAAGGGAATAGGTAAGAGTTCACACTGGGACTTGTTGAGTTAGAGGCACCTGCGAGACATCCCAGGGGAGACATCCCAAAGGCAATTCCTTCCTGTGGCACAGAAGGCCTGTGGCTTCCCATGTGGCACTAGTGGTAAAGAATCTGCCTACAATATAGGAGACACAGGTTTGATCTCTGAGTTGGGAAGATCCCCTGGAGCAGAAAATGGCAACCAGTATTCTTGCCTAGGAAATCCTATGGACAGAGGAGTCTGATGGGTGCATGGGTCTCAAAAGAGTCAGATATGCCTAAGCACACGGTTGTTTACAGAAGGTGTGAACCTCAAGGCTGCTCAGTAGTCTGCAGTGGATTCAGGGAGAAAGGGCGTCCTTTCTGTGTGTTTCTTTGCCAATAAGGCCACCAAGGCTGCTTTTGGTCTGAGTCCCAGGCTGTCCTGAGAATTAGCTCCTTTAAGATCTGATTATATCTAACCCTTTTTATTTACAGTGCCTCCAAACCACTCCGTAGAACCCAGGAGAACCTCATCTCTTTCCCTCTAGTCGACATGTGTAATCCCTTCCCTCTTCCTTTATCCAGAACCCTGGGATCCCTATGCATATGGGCAAGAAAAAACACGCATCTTTATCAGTTTTTTTGTTTGTTTTTAAAATATTTTATTTGTTTATTTATTTGACGGGGCTTAGTAATGGCATGTGGGACCTAGTTCCCTGACCAGGGATCAAACCCAGGTCCCCTGCATTGGGACCTCGGAGTCTTAGCCACTGGACCACCCTGGAAGTCCCTTATATCAGGTTTAAGGTGAGGAGATTACCACATCCCCAGTCTCCATTCATGGGCTCTTTTCTCTGCTACCCATATGTGTGAATAAAGTCTAGAGTGAGAGTGAAAATGTTGATAATGATTAGCTCTATGTGGTGGGATGACGGATAGTTTTTACACCTTTTTGTGCTCAGTCGCTTCAGTCGTGTCCAACTCTTTGCGACCTATGGACTGCAGCCTGCCAGGCTCCTCTGTCCGTGGGATGCTCCAGGCACGAATACTGGAGTGGGTATCTTTTTACTCACCTTGATTTGAAAAGTTGCTATTGATGTCAAAATAGAACTTTTAAGAGCTGCAGACTTTGTAATCTTCCATTCCGTCATTTCTACTGCCCGTGCCTGAGGCTGCTCTGTGATCAGGCACAGAGCCTGCACCTGGATGCCACCCATGGATCCTGCCCGTCCCAGTTTTCATCTCCGCTCAGCCCCTGCCCTGCGATCAGCTGGAAATCACACGGCCAGTGAAAGACAGAACCCATGTAAAAGAGAACTGATTGCTGTGAGCATTAACCGAATTGTAGGGCATGTGACAAGGGAACTGTAGCAGGCTGTAATCAGAGGAGAGAGAGAGCTCTAGTTCTCATCGCTGTGACATCACCGCTCATTGAATGGAAACCATGGCAATGAGTTAACAATGTGAAATAGTAGTCTCCTGAATGCGGCAACAAAGAGGAAGGTGGAACAATGGAAAGGTAGCTGGAAGGAACACGTCAGCCAGGACAAGTGTGAAACCCTGGATCCCGGTGTAATTTAAACTGGGCCGTGGGGGGAAGGTGACTTAGGGTACAGTGGGCCACTGCCCAGGGCATTACTCACCTGGTACCTGTCTGGTGACACCCTGGCCTCAATAGGAATATTGCCTGACACCATAGAAATGCTAGAAATGCTGTCCTCTGATTCAGTACTCATCCTTGCGGAGGTTAAAAATTAACCGGGGCCTTTACACAGCCCCCACGCACACCTTCGGACTTCAGAAATGTCTCCTCACTGAGGCCTCTTTGGCCTGCTGGCACCACACCCTTTGTGTAATTCTTTTTTATTGTTTCACAGCCAACAGCAACACTCCTTCTGAATGGTGACTGCGTCTACTGGAAAGGCCTCCTGGGGGCCCAGGGCTGGCTCCAGCCCAGTGTTGCAGGGCCCTGGAGGGTTGTGATGGCCCTCAGAAGTGAGCAGCTCTTTAGTGACCTGACTTCTGGAATTTACCTGGACTGTCTCCAGCTTCCCAGACTCTCTCTGAAGGGAGTTTGCTTCCTCGGGGCTATTATTTAACATTTTTACTGAAGTAGAGTTGATTTACAGTGTTGTACTAATGTCTGCAAAGTGACTCATTTATACATATATATACATTCCTTATCACATTATTTTCCATTACATTTTATCACAAGATATTGAATATAGTTACCTGTGCTACGCAGTAGGACCTTGTCGGTTATCCATTCTGTATATACTAATTTGCGTCTGCAAATCTCAAACTCCCAGTCCTTCCCTCCTCCACCTGCTCCTCCTACCCTTTGGCAACTGCAAGTCTATTCTCCTGAGTCTGTTTCGTAGCTGAGTTCGTTTGTGTCCTGTTTTAGAGTCCACATGTAAGTGATATCCTATGGTATTTGTCTTTCTCTTTCTGACTGACTTTGCTTAGCATGAGAATTTCTAGGCCCATCCATGTCACTGCATTGTTTCATTCTTACCATGGCTGAGTAGTATTCCTGAGGCCCATTTTTACCTCTGGGAGAGTGCCAGGATTGGGTGAGTACAGGGAAAGTCTCTCCAGTTCTTCAAATACTCCAGCCATGAATTAGCTCAGGCCTAAAATGCCATAGTTAGAGTCCTTCTCGTCCTTTGATCATCGTTAAAACTCAAATCACTCTACAAATAGAGGTCTGATGGGTGCGTGGAAACAATAATACTCTCTGTGTCTTAATCCAGGCCCTGTAGGTTCTGCCTCTTACATAAAGTTCTCCAGATTTCTTAGCCATAATGATCTTCTCCATTTCTCAATTTCTACAGGGTCTATCTTTGTGCACAAAGCACCCTAGCTCCTCCTGATACACATTTGGGGTTGTTTTCTAGTTCAGTGATTCTCAAGGCAGGGCAGGTTTGCCCTCCAGGGGACATTTGGCAATGTGGGGAGACACTTTTGACTGTTATAACCTGGGAGGGTGGTACTGTCGTCTTGCGAGTAGATTACGTGAGTGACACCGCGAAACTTCCTGCAAGACCCAGGATGGCCCCTACAGCAGAGTTATCCAGCCCAGCATGGCAACAGTGCCAAGGCCCAGAGAACCTGCTTCTGTCCATGGATGACGTATTAAGCCTTATCAGTTATCTACATCGTAGTGTGAATGACTTTAGGAGACCTTCCATGAGAGCAGTGTGAATGGGCTGAAGCTGAATAATCTGGGTACCGGTAGTGGTGGAGGGTGGTGAGGGTGGATGGAGAGACTTCAAACGTGAAAGAGGAAATTGAAAGAGAAATTCAGAATTTTCAGAGGAAATATCACTTTCCTTGGGGCAGTCACTAAAGAATTTGTTAATTTGGTTTTTTTCTTCTAGTGCTGTTTGTTAATCAGAGTGTACATCAAAATCCTCAGGGAGTTTTTTCAAAATAAAAATGCTTGAGTCCCATCTTTGAATCTTGTTTAGAGTTGGGTCTGGATATATGTTTTTTATTTTATTTTATTTTGGCTGTTTGGCTTGTGGAATCTTAGTTCCCCGACAAGGCATTGAGCCCAGGCCCTCAGTAGTGAGAGCACAGAGTCCTAACCGCTGGACAGCAAGGGAATTCCCGGGATATTTGTTTTTAGAGGACTCCTCAGGATATGTACCTTTGCTTTCAAACCAGTGTGCTAAAGAACATTAGCCAGTATGACCACCGTTCTAGACTTTCTTCCTTGTTTTGAAAAAAAATTTTATTGAAGTGTAGTTGATTTACAGTGCTGTGTCAATTTCAACTGTACAGCAAAATGATTCCATTTTATATACATATATATATATATATACATATACCCACTCTTTTTTTTCAAATTCTTTTCCCATATAGACCATTAGAGAATCTTGAGTAGAGTTCCTTGTGCTATACAGTAGGTTCTTATTAGTTATCCAATTTTATATGCAGTTGGCACCCCACTCCAGTACTCTTGCCTGGAAAATCCCATGGATGGAGGAGCCTGGTGGGCCACAATCCATGGGGTCACTAAGAGTTGGACAAGACTCAGCGACTTCGCTTCACTTTTCACTTTCCTACATTGGAGAAGACAATGGCAACCCACTCCAGTGTTCTTGCCTGGAGAATCTCAGGGACGGGGGAGCCTCATGGGCTGCCGTCTATGGCGTCGCACAGAGTCGGACACGACTGGCGCGACTTGGCAGCAGCAGCAGCAGTGTGTGTATATGTCAGTCCAGGCCCTCTATTCACTCTCCCCTCTTCCCTGTTCCAACCTTTCTTTCCCAATCACAGAGTTTCCACTTTGAAAGAACTAACCATTTTAAAGAAGAATTTGAGATTTTTTTAATTTATTGCCTCCCATCAACACTGGGGGCTTCCCCGGTGGCTTGGTGGTAAAAAACCTGCCTGCCAATGATGCAGGAGACGCAGGTTTGATCCCTGGGTTGGGAGGACCCACCAGAGAAGGAAATGACAACCCATCCCAGTAATCTTGCCTGGGAAATTCCATGGACAGGAGAGTCTGATGGGCTACAGTTCATGGGGTCGCAAAAGAGTCAGACGTGACTTAAAGACTAAGCAACAACACTGGAATTACATCTTTCTTTTTTAAAATTGAGGTATAACTGACATAAAATTGCTTTAGTTTCTGGTGTACAACATAAAGACTTGATATTTGTATACATTGTGAAATGATCACAATAAGTCTAGTTATCATCTGTCACCATACATAGTTACAAAATACTTTTTTCTTGTGATGAGGACTTTTAATATTGACTCTCTTAGCAAGTTTCAAATACGTGATACAGTATTATTAACTATTGTCACCATGCTGCGCATTACACCCCTGTGATTTGTTTACTTTGTCAGTGGAAGTCTGTAACTTTAATCCCCCTTCACTCATCTCACCCATCCCCAAAGCCCCTCCCCTCTGGCAACCACCCATCTGTTCTCTGTATCTATGAATTTGGTTTTTGTTTGTTTTGTTTTTTAGACTCCAAATGACCTAATGATTCCTAATGTATTTTAATATACTATTAGAGAAATGCAGAAGGCTAACTTATAAAGTAAGGTTGTTATAAAATAACAAAAGCTGACTGGAATGTGTCATTTGTAAAATATCAGTTTTCATTTATGCATAATAAACATATGGCTAAAAAGAATATTGAGGGCACACTCTAAATTTTTAAGTTGTGCGTATGATTTTCAAAATTGAATTAATAAAATCACAAAGTGAAAGTGAACGTTGCTCAGTTGTGTCTGACTCTTTGAAACTCCATGGACTGTAGAGCCCATGGAATTCTCCAGGCCAGGATACTGGAGTAGGTGGCCTTTCCCTTCTGCAGGCGATCTTCCCAACCCAGGGATCGAACCCAGGTCTCCCGCATTGCAGGCAGATTCTTTACCAGCTGAACCACCAGGAAAACCCAGGACCATCTCATCTCCACTGTTTCTATTATCAGGCCCTAAACCAGAGGTGGTATACTGTCTGCATCCTGAAGATTGGAGATGCATGAGAGGAAAAGCGGCTACATTGAGCTCTTTATAGATTTTTCATTGTGCAGGGAATCTGAATTTCAAAACAAATCACTTGTCTTTTTCTTTATTTTTGGCTGTGCTGGGTCTTCTTTGCTGCACAGGCTTTTCTCTAGTTGTGGCGAGCGGGGGCTACTCTCTAGTTGAGGTGTGCGTGGGTTTCTCATCGAGGTGGCTTCTCTTGTTGCAAAGCGTGGGCTCTAGCGATGCCACAACTGCATCACTAATACTTGTGGCGCACTGGCTTGGTTGCTCTACAGCATGTAGGATCTTCCTGGATCCGGGATCGAGCGTGTGTCCCCTGCATTGGTAGACAGGTTCTTTACCACTGAGCCACCAGGGAAGCCCCCTCACTTGTTTCTTTAAAAATATATTTTTTTTACAAAATTTACTCACTCATTCTATCAGTCAACAGCTGTATTTGAAACTGCTTGCCCATCATTTTTTATACCATGTGTACTTGAGACAATGATGTTATAAAAAATGTCTTCCTTGGGGAGATTACAGTCTCTTACGGGCACAGACCAAAGCACAAACCATGTAAATATGAAAACCAAACAGAGTGAAAGAGAAAATATTCTGGACTCTGTCCACCAAGTCATTAATTTCCTTTTGGTCCCAATTTCCTTGTCTGTTTTAAATAGCCTTCAGAACCCCTACCAGCCTTCCAGTTCTCTGAATCTGTCCTGCTGTGGGTAATCTGAGTGCCTGGGTCCTCAATGACAGAGCCATAGTCACAGAAGGATGTCACATTGTTGATCAGTTTCTCGTTCATGTCCAACTCTTTGCAACCCCATGGACTACAGCACACCAGGCTTCCCTGTCCTTCACCATCTCCTGGAGCCTGCTCAAACTCATGTTTATTGAGCCAGTGATGCCATCCAACCATCTCATCCTCTGCTGTCCCCTTCTCCTCCTGTCTTCAATCTTTCCAGGCATCAGGGTCTTTTCCAAAGAGCTGGTTCTTTGCATCAGGTGGCCAAAGTATTAGGACTTCAGCTTTAGCATCTGTCCTTCCAATAAATATTCAGGGTTGATTTCTTTTGGGATTGACTGCTTTGATCTCCTTGCAATCCAAGGACTCTCAAGAGTTTTCTCCAGCACCACAATTCAAAAGCATCAGTTCTTTGGCTCTCAGCCTTCTTTATGGTGCAACTTTCACGTCCATACATGACTACTGGAAAAACCATAGCTTTGACTAGATGGACCTTTGTTGGCAAAGTAATGTCTCTGCTTTTTAATATGCTGTCTAGGTTGATCATAGCTTTTCTTCCAAGGAGCAAGCATCTTTTTATTTCATGGCTGTAGTCATCATTTGTAGTGATTTTGGAGCCCAAGAAAATAGTCTGTCACTGTTTCCACTGTTTTCCCACCTATTTACCATGAAGAGATGGGACCAGATGCCATGATCTTCATTTTTTTTTTAATCTTGAGTTTTAAGCCAGCTTTTTCACTCTCCTTTTTACTTTCATCAAGAGGCTCTTTAGTTTCTCTTTGCTTTCTGCCATTATTGTGGTGTCACTGGCATATCTGAGATTATTGATATTTCTCCCAGAAAACTTGATTCCAGCTTGTGCTTTATCCAGCCCGGCATTTCACATGATGTACTCTGCATATAAGTTAAATAAACAGGGTGACAATATACAGCCTTGACGTACTCCTTTCCCAGTTTTGAACCAGTCTATTGTTCCATGTCCGGCTCTAACTGTTGCTTCTTGACCTGCATGAAGTGAAGTGAAGTCACTCAGTCATGCCCGACTCTTTGAGACCCCATGGACAGTGGCCTGCACCAAGCTCCTCGGTCTATGGGATTTTCTAGGCAAGAGTACTAGAATGGGTTGCTGTTTCCTTCCCCAGGGAATCTTCCTGACCCAGGGATCGAATCCAGGTCTCCCACATTGTAGACAGACGCTTTACCGTCTGAGCTACCAGAGAAGTCCCTTGACCTGAATACAGGATGTCATACAAGGGAAGGATGTCATATGAGGGAAAGATGTCATATAAGGGAATAAAACCTGCTTCAGGGAGATCACCTGCAAGGCTCACCTGTAGATATCAACCTCTGTCAGCCCTCTAACCAAATGCCTTGACCCTGGTGGTTCCTGAGTCGGTCTGTCATGAACAAGGCATAGTCCTTCAACCTTAGTCCACCCACAGGTGGGGTTTGGACTTAATTCCTACAGCTGCTTTGAACAGACCTATGGTCTTTGTTTACTGTAAGCACCTGCACTTCTAAACAATTCCAGCCTGCCTGCCCAGCCCAGTATTAACTCAATCTGAATGTCTCGGCTTGCCTTTTGCTTTGTTTTCTTTCGTTTGTTCACTCAACAAATATTTATTGGGTACTTGTTCATATCAGGCAGTGTCCTTCCTTCTGGATGCAGATGTAAAGAAAAGAAGGTCCTGCCTCCCAGAGCCCACAGTCCAGCTCTACCTGCCTGTGGGCTTTGAGCCCAGCCTGAGGCATCCTGGGGTCCTGATACCATCTCAGTCTCTGTCACTCCCTGTCTCTCAGACCCCTTCTTTGGGCTGGGATCTTGCAGTGAAGGAAGTAAAAGTCTAGAACCTGATGTTCTGAGCTCTGGTTGCCTCTCCTCACCTGTGAACTGGCCCTCTGCTGATATGAATACTTGTCCACATCTTGTACTTGCCTGGTCTTCTCTTTTCTTCTGGATCTTCTGCACGGATCTCTCCATCTCTTTGTGATGAGTCGACCTCACCCCTCTCTAGCCTTGACTGCTTCCATCAGCTCACCATAATGTTCTTTTTTTTTTTTTTTTAATTTACTAGGTTGCACCGAGTCTTATTTGTGGCATGTGGAATCTTTAGCTGTGGCAGGGGAACACTTAGTTGTATCATGTGGGATCTAGTTTCCTGACCAGGGATCAAGCCCAGATCCCCTGCACTGGAGTGCAGTGTCTTGGCCACTGGACCACCAGGGATGTCCCACCATGCTGTTCTTGAGGTGCCAGCTTTGGCCAATTCTCCCTGAATCATGGTGGAATGGAAGAATCAAGTCACCCTCACTGTCCTGGTCACAATTGTTGAATATTTTTATTCAATGCGCTCTTGGAGCATCTTGCTTGAGACGTGTCACAATTAAAAACAGGAGCCGCTTAAGCAGATGAGTGTGCGGTTGATACAGTAGTGGAGCCTTAATGGTACTGAAGTAATCAACTAAGAGAGTTTCCCACCAAACACCTGCATCTAGAGCCATACTTTGTGAAAACTGAGTAATGGAAAGCGTTCGGCCAAGACTCAGCAGTTTGCTCCTCTGCAGTCATGCTGCCAGTGCAAGGATGGTGCTGGTGACAACCAAGGCCTGCTTGCCTGGGAATCACGACTCCAGACACTTCTCTGTCTTTCTGCTTCCCCTCCCCCAACCCCATCCCAGGAGGAGTTTACTAGGCAGCACATCCGTGCTTCTCTTTAGCTGGGGCTAGGACTCTACTCTCTTGGAGCAGGCAATGGCACCCCACTCCAGTACTCTTGCCTGGCAAATACCATGGACGGAGGAGCCTGGTGGGCTGAAGTCCATGGGGTGGATAGGAGTCGGACACGACTGAGCGACTTCACTTTCACTTTTCACTTCCATGCATTGGAGAAGAAAATGGCAACCCACTCCAGTGTTCTTGCCAGGAGAATCGCAGGGATGGGGGGGCCTGGTGGGCTGCCATCTATGGGGTCACACAGAGTCAGACACGACTGAAGCGACTTAGCAGCAGTAGCAGCAGGACTCTACTCTGGAACCTGTAAGATGATCTTGCAAACATATGAGCCAGTCTTCCCTCTCCAGCCTCCTCTGTGCCCCATGTCCCCTAGAGCCAGGAGCAGGAAGACTGGGCAAGCCAGGCCACGAGGGGGATGTGTTTACCTGGAGTCAGCCACCCAGCCATCAAATCTAACCCCAAATACACTGTCCGCAAAAGGACGGGCTCAGTTTTCTTTAAGGAGCCTCTAAAGCCGCTGCTTCTGAGCCCGAGGAATTCCAAAGGAAAGTTGCAGTGGAAATTGTCCCGATCAATGCAGTGGGCTGTAAATAATGTGCTAAAGGCATTGAGCGTGCTGTCACCAGCTCTCCTTCTCGTGTCTTTCAATGCACAATGGTCCTGCCCCCTCCCAGATGGGTAGAAGCTCAAGTCATAGGCTGCTAATTCATGTTTCCTTCTTTACTGCTGAAAATTACTCCAAAGACACAAGAAATTATTTAACAGTCTTTACAAAACCACCTCCCTCAGTTCGCAAAGTATATTCTAAATTCTGACTCATTCCTGGGCATCCCAGAGAGTGAGGGAAGCAAGATGTAACTGTAACTAAATGGCCATTGGTATCATGTCTCTTTCTCCCTCATAGACAAAATAAGACAAACTACACCAGCCTGCTGCTGCTGCTAAGTCGCTTCAGTCGTGTCTGACTCTGTGCGATCCCATAGACAGCAGCCCACCAGGCTCCCCCATCCCTGGGATTCTCTAGGCAAGAATACTGGAGTGGGTTGCCATTTCCTTCTCCAATGAATGAAAGTGAAAAGTGAAAGTGAAGTCACTCAGTCGTGTCCAACTCTTCTCGACCCCAAGGACTGTAGCCTACCAGGCTCCTCTGTCCATGGGATTTTCCAGGCAAGAGTACTGGAGTGGGTTGCCATTTCCTTTCCCAACACCAGCCTATTACACATTAATAACTAAGAAGAGCTTTGAGATTGCCGATGGGTGGAAGCTGACCCTTCCTGGGCCCTCCCAGGGGCTGGGGCTTCCACTGACACTTGACCCAGGCCAGGTACTCTGCCTGCATGCCCCTCTAATCCTCATACCTGCCCTGTGAATTAGGTATCATCCCCAAGTTTCAAACGAGGAAATCGCATTTCAAAGAGCCTAAGAATTTGCTCTGGCTTCCTCATTTGGTAAACTGAGCTGAAATTCTAACCCAGAGGCTTGTGACTTCAAAGGCTAATAGCTAAAATAGTTTGATTCCCTCTAAAATCTGGGTATGTACATTTGTAGATTCATATAGTCAATGCATTATTCTTGAGCACCTACTATATGCCAGATGTTTGTGATAAACTAATGAACAAATTAAACAAAACTTCTGAGCCTCATAGAGTTTACACTCTAGTGAGTGGAGTACAGAGAGAAGTGGGTACATAATTCTTTTTGCCTGAAATTCCAAAATGGGTATTGCTGGAGAAAACACAAATAGACAATATGAAAATTGCCTCAGGAAGAAGGCAATATTCCTAAATGGAGCTAAATTGATTGCAGTGATCAAAGCCAGGAAATTCTGCTGTGAAGATTAACCGTGTAAGTAATGGATTTCCATTTGTGAAGGCATCTGTTGAAATTCTGGATCAGTCAGCTATGGAATGGTGTGCATACCTTAAATCTTATTAAAAAGATTAGATGTCTGTTGAAGATCTTTTTTTGCAATAACATGCAAAGGTCTACATTTCTATACTCATTTCATAGATAAGGAAACTAACTTTTCAGGGGATGAATTGCTATGAACCACTCAAAGGTAATTCCTGTAAGAATAAAATGCAGTCCTGAGTGGTAAGTAAAACAATGGATTTACCAGCAGAAATGAGTACAGAACATTTTAAAATATTTATTTTTGGCTGTGCTGGGTCTTCCTTGCTGCACACCGGGCTTCCTCTAGTTTTGGGGAGCAGGGCCTACTCTTTCTGTCGGTGGTTTGGATCAGGTGCGCATGCGCAGGAGTTGGGGTGCACTGGCTCTGTTGCTCTGCGGCATGTGGGATATTCCTAGACCATGGATCAAACCCAAGTCCCCTCCATTGGCAGGTGGATTCTTAACCACTGGACCACCAGGGAAGTCCCTACAGGACATGTTTGTAACCTTCTGTGCTTCAAACAATTGGGATCAGAGGTTATCTATGTGAAAATCCTATAAAAGTTAGACTTGTCTTCTGAAAGCTGTGACTTCCCACTAGAAAAGATACTTCTTTTTAAAACTGAATTACAGCTGATTTACAGCATCATATAATTTCAGGTGTATAGCATAGTGATCAATGTTTTTATAGATAACACTCCATTTAGGACACTTCTGATGATAAAAGGATTCCTAGAAGGTCAGCCAGTGTGTCTGTACTGTTCAGCGTAGAAAAGACAGACAACTCAGCACCCAGAATACGAATCTGTAGCTACACACACGGGTAAAATGAAGAACTGACCCATTACCTGGACCACATAGCTTTACTTCACAAGCGTACATTAGTTGTTTAGTTGCTGAGTTGTGTCCGACACTTTTGTGACCCTATGAACTGTAACCCAACCAGGCTCCTCTGTCCATGGGATTTCCCCAGCAAAAATACTGGAATGGGTTGCCATTTCCTTCTCCAAAAGTGTTAGGGGGAATATTTTGGCGATAATTTCACTTTGAGATGTTGAGGTGAGTATTTACAAACAAGTGGTACCAAGAGTCATTCAAATCCTGACCCTGCCACTTACTTAATAGCTGTGTGATTTTGGATAAATTACTTAATATCTGTGTCTCAGTTTTCCCATCTGTAAAGTAAAGATAACAATGGTACCTATTTTATAGGGTCTTTTAAGGGCTCACTGAATTTATGTATGAGAAACATTTAGTTGATTCATGTCTGACACTCGAGTCAGTACACACCACTGTGAGAGATGTTATTATAATTTAGGATGGTGTGTCTATATGGACTGATGTAAGAACATTCTGAAACAGCCCATTTGCTTTAATAGCATTTGAAATTTCTTTTCTCCAATGATCAACAATTTCCTACCACGCCTGAAAGATCACGAGATGGCTGACAAGGCTTCTTGGTCTGTCTCAACAGCAAAATCTGAAGCAAACGACCACGCAGTCCAGCAGGTTGCCAAGCACACCGTCATCCACTTAAGTGACTGAATATTGCACTTACCTTGGCCAGTTTGACTGTCCTGTCTAGACATAATCTAACAGTGGCTGACATCTTATCATGGTACAGACCCACAAGTGATGAGGCTTCAAAAGGGGCAAAAGAACTAGGTATTAATGAGGGGAACTCAATACCAACATGAAAACAAATGGTAAAAAACCTTTTCTATTAATACGGGGTAAGTTTAGTGGGGTAAATGTGGGGGTAAGTTTGAAGCCACAATGTGAGTTCAGTTCAGTTCTGTTCAGTTGCTCAGTCGTGTCTGACTCTTTGCCACCCCATGAACTGCAGCACGCCAGGCCTCCCTGTCCATCACCAACTCCTGGAGCTCACTCAGACTCACGTTCATCGAGTCAGTGATGCCATCCATCCATCTCATCCTCTGTCGTCCCCTTCTCCTCCTGCCCTCAATCCCTCCCAGCATCAGAGTCTTTTCCAATGAGTCAACTCTTCGCCTGAAGTGGCCAGAGTACTGGAGTTTCAGCTTTAGCATCATTCCTTCCAAAGAAATCCCAGGGCTGATCTCCTTCAGAATGTGAGTTAAGAAAGAACATTACACAAGATCCTAATGATCCAGAGTTTCCATTTGGGAAGAAAACAAAGATACAAAATATTTAATTCCTCAAGGGAGATGATTATCTTTGGCAACCTTCTGACTGATTTGTCAAAATGCAACAAACCAAAAGATGAATCCAGTGAGATTCCATGGTTGTTATAAATGGGACAAGTTACAAATTGTGAGTCTGGGTGGTATCTCTTACATGTACTTGGACAAGCCTGTGGGTGTCTTCAGGGCAAAGAAGGAAACTGATCGCTGTTGTTTCTTACATGTCATAGTCTGTGTTCCAATGAATGACTTTGATATTCCCCTGTGACAAAGAGAAAAAAAGATCTCTTGAGCACCTTCACCCTGGACATGTAGCTGTTGAACAAAATCTTTACTTGTCTCTGAGGAGTAGCTACTCTTTCCAGTTAGAAATCCATGTGAGCAGTTATTTGATGAAGATGCTTCTTGTAGCCTCAAAATAAAATATGTACATTTGGCTGCCCCATGCCTCTGCAGGGAAAGGAAAGCAAATTTTCCCTCCTCACATCACCAGTGAAGGAGTCTCTCCAAGAGGTTTTATTGCTCAGTATTTCATTGGAAAACTGGTGAAGTGGGCTAAAGGTCTGTAAGAAGAATGGAATAGACAATAAGAGGTTATGTACTTTCTATAAAGTATATAAGTGTAAAGTAAAAATTTTTTAATTAACCTTTTAATCTCAGCAGAACAAATATTTTTCTTATGCATCATAATATTTCAAACTGAAATATTTGGGGGCTTGCATTGTCTGCAAAATTTCCTCAACTAACATCTTCAATTTGCTAAGAGAAAGTCTAGTTTTAAAATGTATGCAAAACTTCCTAGATTTATTCCTAGATTTCTTTCTCTTCCATCTCTTTTTTTCTAAAGAAATTTTAACCTCTCTTGTGGGCTTTGGACTTATTTAATCAAAGGACAGCTGAAGATTTTATTACCTTCCTGATGATGCTATTTGACTATTGTTTGTTTTTTTGTTTTTTAATACAAAGAACAGTTTTCATTCCAATCCCAAAGAAAGGCAATGCCAAAGAATGCTCAAACTACTGCACAATTGCACTCATCTCACACGATAGTAAAGTAATGCTCAAAATTCTCCAAGCCAGGCTTCAGCAATATGTGAACCATGAACTTCCTGATGTTCAAGCTGGTTTTAGAAAAGGCAGAGGAACCAGAGATCAAATTGCCAACCTCTGCTGGATCATGGAAAAAGCAAGAGAGTTCCAGAAAAGCATCTATTTCTGCTTTATTGACTATGCCAAAGCCTTTGACTGTGTGGATCACAATAAACTGTGGAAAATTCTGAAAGTGATGAGAGTACCAGACCACCTGATCTGCCTCTTGAGAAATCTGTATGCAGGTCAGGAAGCAACAGTTAGAACTGGACATGGAACAAAAGACTGGTTGCAAATAGGAAAAGGAGTTCATCAAGGCTGTATATTGTCACCCTGCTTATTTAACTTATATGCAGAGTACATCATGAGAAACGCTGGACTGGAAGAAACACAAGCTGGAATCAAGATTGCCAGGAGAAATATCAATAACCTCAGATGTGCAGATGACACCACCCTTATGGCAGAAAGTGAAGACAAACTAAAAAGCCTCTTGATGAAAGTGAAAGAGGAGAGTGAAAAAGTTGGCTTAAACCTCAACATTCAGAAAATGAAGATCATGGCATCCGGTCCTCTCACTTCATGGGAAATAGATGGGGAAACAGTGGAAACAGTGTCAGACTTTATTTTTCTGGGCTCCAAAATCACTGCAGATGGTGACTTCAGCCATGAAATTAAAAGATGCTTACTCCTTGGAAGGAAAGTTATGACCAACCTAGATAGCATATTCAAAAGCAGAAATATTACTTTGCCAACAAAGGTCCGTCTAATCAAGGCTGTGGTTTTTCCTGTGGTCATGTATGGATGTGAGAGTTGGACTGTGAAGAAGGCTGAGCACCCAAGAATTGATGCTTTTGAACTGTGGTGTTGGAGAAGACTCTTGAGAGTCCCTTGGACTGCAAGGAGATCCAACCAGTCCATTCTGAAGGAGATCAGCCCTGGGATTTCTTTGGAAGGACTGATGCTGAAGCTGAAACTCCAGTACTTTGTCCACCTCATGCGAAGACTTGACTCATTGGAAAAGACCCTGATGCTGGGAGGGATTGGGGGCAGGAGGAGAAGGGGATGACAGAGGATGAGATGGCTGGATGGCATCACTGACACGATGGACATGAGTCTGAGTGAACTCCGGGAGTTGGTGATGGACAGGGAGGCCTGGTGTGCTGCGATTCATGGGGTCGCAAAGAGTCGGACATGACTGAGGGACTGATCTGATCTGATCATAAGGCATGAATGGAGTTTGCTGCTACCAGCAATAAATGGAACTGGGAGAAGAAAGGCAGAACTCAGTTCAGTTCAGTTGCTCAGTCGTGCCCTACTCTTTACGACCCCATGAATCGCAGCACGCCAGGCCTCCCTGTCCATCACCAACTCCCGGAGTTCACTCAGACTCATGTCCATCGTGTCAGTGATGCCATCCAGCCATCTCATCCTCTGTCATCCCCTTCTCCTCCTGCCCCCAATCCCTCCCAGCATCAGGGTCTTTTCCAATGGGTCAACTCTTCGCATGAGGTAGCCAAAGTACTGGAGTTTCAGCTTCAGCATCATTCCTTCCAAAGAAATCCCAGGGCTGATCTCTTTCAAAATGGACTGGTTGGATCTCCTTGCAGTCCAAAGGACTCTCAAGAGTCTTCTCCAACACCACAGTTCAAAAGCATCAATTCTCGGGTGCTCAGCTTTCTTCACAGTCCAACTCTCACATCCATACATGACCACAGGAAAAACCATAGCCTTGACTAGACGGGCCTTTGTTGGCAAAGTAATGTCTCTGCTTTTGAATATGCTATCTAGGTTGGTCATAACTTTCCTTCCAAGGAGTAAGCATCTTTTAATTTCATGGCTGCAGTCACCATCTGCAGTGATTTTGGAGCCCAGAAAAATAAAGTCTGACACTGTTTCCACTGTTTCCCCATCTATTCCCCATGAAGCGATGGGACCGGATGCCATGATCTTCGTTTTCCGCATCTTGAGCTTTAAGCCAACTTTTTCACTCTCCTCTTTCACTTTCATCAAGAGGCTTTTTAGTTTGTCTTCACTTTCTGCCATAAGGGTGGTGTCATCTGCATATCTGAGGTTATTGATATTTCTCCTGGCAATCTTGATTCCAGCTTGTGTTTCTTCCAGTCCAGCGTTTCTCATGATGTACTCTGCATATAAGTTAAATAAGCAGGGTGACAATATACAGCCTTGACGAACTCCTTTTCCTATTTGCAACCAGTCTTTTGTTCCATGTCCAGTTCTAACTGTTGCTTCCTGACCTGCATACAGATTTCTCAAGAGGCAGGTCAGGTGGTCTGGTACTCCCATCTCTTTCAGAATTTTCCACAATTTATTGTGATCCACACAGTCAAAGGCTTTGGTATAGTCAATAAAGCAGAAATAGATGCTTTTCTGGAACTCTCTTGCTTTTTCCATGATCCAGCAGAGGTTGGCAATTTGATCTCTGGTTCCTCTGCCTTTTCTAAAACCAGCTTGAACATCAGGAAGTTCACAGTTCCAATTAAGAGAGCAGGAGTATAAAACCAGATCATGGAGGGACTTCCCCGGTGGCCCAGTGGCTGAGACTCCATTCTCCAGTACAGGGGGCCTGGGTTCTATTCCTGGTCAGGGAACTAGATCTCACATGTAGCAATTAAGACCCAAAACAGCCAAATAAATACAAATTAAAAACAACAGATTGTAAAGCAAAAGGACAGAAAGAGTAGGAGTAAAGGAGATGCAAGTCCCCTGATGGGTGTTAGAGAGCTCCTAACACCTGGCCTGCCTCTGCTCCAAGTTGTCATAGGATGCAGAGTTAGACATATGGATCACACATATTCATGTTCTGTACCACACATATTCAGATTCAGATTCATGTTCTGAACTGGCATAGACTGACCAAAACTGTCTCAGGAAACATCTGCCTTTCACCAGGACAACAGTTTAAAATTAAGTCAGTGTTTGGTCAAGAAAGCAGTTAATTTAGTACAGAAATGTCAGACTGGTTGTTTGAAATTCCTAAATCAATCCATTCAAAGTGAAGGAAATGATAGCCTGCATAAACTGTCTAAATAGGTGTTAGGTCCAGTAATCCTGATGAAAGAGCTATGAAATTTATTTGAAAAGCAATAAAGTATACACAAATGTCAGATATTATTATTATGCCATAATTTTCCTGCACTTCCATTATTGATTCATTTATGTTAGTATCACATTTCCAGTTTAGGCAAGAAAGCCTAAACTGCCATATTCTAGAAAATGTACATTTTGGTATCCACACTACTTTTATTTAGCATGCAAATAAAAGTGTATCAATTGCCCTTATTGACAGTAGCAGATTTCTTAGGATCTTTGATCTGCATGCAAACTAATTGGCCTTGAATCCATTCTAACAACATTTTAATTATTCACTAGTTCACTAGTTAATACTTAAGAGCAACTTCAACTTTAAAATGTCAATAAGAGCATGTCCTGACTTGTTTAATACCCATATAATAATTTCATACAATATTCATATCAACCTAAATTTTCTCTGATCTTTATAAATCAGTCTAAAATATTTTTATATTCAGAAAATAACATTAAAATTCTAACAATTGTAACATCCTTTGCATGTTAAATATGCAGATTTTCTGAGCATCTTGTTTATTAAATATTTTATTGACAAAGTTTGCTTTCTTAACGGAGAAGGTGATGGCACCCTACTCCAGTACTCTTGCCTGGAAAATCCCATGGACAGAGGAGCCTGGTAGGCTGCAATCCATGGGGTCTCGAAGAGTCAGACACGACTGAGTGACTTCACTTTCACTTTTCACTTTAATGCATTGGAGAAGGCAATGGCAACCCACTCCAGTACTCTTGCCTGGAGAATCCCATAGATGGAGGAGCCTGGTAGGCTGCAGTCCATGGGGTGGCTAAGAGTCAGACAGGACTGAGCGACTTCACTTTCACTTTGCTTTCTTAAAAAAAGATTTTTCTTTAGGCCATCTTTACAATTTGTTACAATATTGCTTCTGCTTTATGGTTTGTTTTGGCCATGAGGCACATGGGATCTTAAGCTCCTTGACCAGAGATTGAACCCACACCCCCGTGCATTGAAAGGCAAGGTGTTAACCACTGGACCACCAGGGAAGCTGTTTTTTCATTTAGTCTGAGACTACCTGGTATCAGTTTTTAAGAGTCAGTTGAAAAAAATCAGTAAAAAGTCTGGCTCCTATTTGTGCATAGAACTATACCATGGGGAGTATAAAGTGAGCCTGCCAGGCTCCTCTGTCTGTGGGATTCTCCAGGCAAGAATACTGGAGTGGGTTGCCATTCCCTTCTCCAGGGGATCTTCCAAACCCAGGGATCGAACCTAGGTCTCTCACATTTCAGGCAGATTCTTTACCATCTGAGCCACCAGGGAAGCCCTGGTATATATACCAGTATGTATACTGGTATAAAGTATACAGATGTGGTAAAACCACATTCTCTCAGTGCACTGTTCATATCCCCATGGAACCCTTTACTGCAACCACTGAATGCAGGTAGCAACTGGAAACAAAACAAACAAAAGACAGAAAGGCACCAGACCGTAAGAGAACATGTGTCTGTCCTGGGTTGGGCTCTCCAGATGAGGGTATCTGTAAAAAGTGCTTTGGGGAGTGGAGAAATAGGGCTAAAGGGAAATCCTATAGAAGGTAACTTTAGCTCAGTATTTTTTTTTTTTTTTTTGGTTTACAAAATAATTTGTACAATTTTTTTTTCCCCTTACACAGAAGGAACAATGAAACCTAACTGATGAGTACTGAACAGGCACTCTCTTTGAATAGTTACCAAATAAAATACATGCATGTAGAAATGTACAATTTTAGACTTACTAGTAACAGAGTTTCTACCAATATTCCTAGTGGTCTTATCAAATTCGCCTATAATACTATCTGGCCCTGTTGTTTTTGTGAGGGTGTAGCTCTTTGACAATTTTCTCATTTCTTCTACAAAAATCTGATTGTTTAGATTTTCTAACTCTTCTGGAATCATTTATGGTAAATTTGTAAAATTTCTAGAAAGTTTTTCATTTTTATCTAGGTTTCTAAATCATTTGCATATATCTCAGTCATCTTTAATGTTTCTTTTAATGCAGTTATTTCCCCTTTATCATTTAAAACTTTGTGTATCTGTACTTTCTCTACATGTTTCTTAAAAGTCTCTTAGAATTTTGGTTGGGGCCGGGGGGCGGAATTCATTTTCCAGTGTTGAATGTTATGTGTTAAATTTTCTTGTAACATGAAATTCTTAACCAATGACCAAACACAAAGCCAGGTGTAAATAACAACTTAGTTTATAATAAAAGTGACATTTAAACTGGGAAAATGGACAGTTTGTCAAATTATGTTGAATGAAATAACTATTGATATATTTGTAATGAATCTTCATATCTAAGTACCACTTACTGGAATAAACTCCAGATAAATTCAGAGTTACTCTTAAAATGTATGTCAGAACAAAACATTGTAGAATATTTCTCCAACTTTAGGATAAGGAAATAATTTCCAAAAAAAAAAAAAAAGGCCAGAAAAACCATAAAGGAAAATACTGGTAAATTTGTCTGATTAAAAATTTTAGTACAGCAAAAGACACCATGAGTAAAATTGTTACATGACAGGGAGAAAACATTGCTACACGTTTAAAGGACTAATAATTAGTATCTAGTGTATATTGAAAGTGAAAGTGCTCAGTGGTGTCCAACTTTGTGACCCTGTGGACTATAACAGTCCATGAAATTCTCCAGGCCAGAATACTCGAGTGGGTAGCCTCTCCCTTCTCCAGGGGATCTTTCCAACCCAAGGATCAAACCCATCTCCCACATTGCAGGCAGATTCTTTACCAGCTGAGCCACAGGGGAAGCCCAAGAATAGTGAAGTGGGTAGCCTATCCCTTCTCCAGTGGATTTTCCTGACCCAGAAATCGAACCAGGGTCTCCTGCATTGCAGGCAGATTCTTTATCAACTGAGCTATCAGGAAATCTCCTAGTGTATATTGAATTCCTACAAATTAATAAGGAAATCTCAAAAAAACTATTTAAAAGAAGGCAAAAGATATTTTTAAAATTTACAGAAGATAAATGATAAGTAATGAAATATATTCAAATTTGCTGTCATCTGAAATATACAAATTAAAATAATAGTATACCAATTTTTGCCTATTAGATTGTTAAAAATTAAAATAAATGGAAGTATCAAATATTTAACCAGGAACTAATGCATAATATATATGGGTTAATATATATAATACATATATGGGTAGCTCAGATGGTAAAGAATCTGTCTGCAATGCAGGAGACCTGGTTTATCCCTGGAAGATTCCCTGGAGGAGGGCATGGCAACCCACTCAAGTATTCTTGCCTGGAGAATCCCCATGGACAGAGGAGGCAGGAGGTTTATAGTCCATGAGCTCGCAAAGAGTTGTACACGACTGAGTGACCAAGCACCCAATGCATAATATAAAATATGTGGGGGGTGGGGAGTGAATCTGGAAGAACAATTTTAAAAAATGCATATAACCTTTGATTCAGCAATTTTTCCACCCTAAAAATGTACTCACATATTCCCACAAGATGTTCAATATCAGTTATATAGGGATGTGGTGTTACACTGTGTATTGTATCCATAATATGAAATACTGGTAGTCATTAGAAGGAGGTAGAAAGAGCTTCATGCAGTGATGTATAGAGCTCTACAAGACCTATTGTTAGGTGAAGAAGGAAGTTGAAGAATGGTTTGTCTATATATTATGATTACATGTGTGTAACACAACCAACCAAGATTGAATTTGTGTAGTGTGTAATATATATATGTCTGTGTGCATTTTTTTTTAAAGATGAGAAGGTTGTTCACCAAAACGTTGACATTTTCTCCTCTAAGTAAACGAATCAGATTGGGAAGCACAAAGATATTCACATTTCCATCCCTTTATTTTTTGTATTTTACAATATTTGAATCATTTACAATAAGAATGTATTTACATTTTAGTAGCATCATTTTTTAAAGACAGTAAGTATTAAAAAAAGTAGATGGTATGGGCCTGCCTATTTGTATATCGGGGCATATGTTGGGGGTGGGTATGATGAGGAACAATTACTTGTGACCCATTTTTACTCAATCAGGAGACTCTTCCATAATTCGGTGAAATACTCTGTAGTCCAGAGCAGATCCTTCAATAAGAAACAAATGTTTAAATCCTTTCTCTCTTCTCTCTTTCACACACATATACACACAAATCCACATATTAATTTATTCCCTAGGTGTTTGTTGAGTATGGACCTACTTCTAATTCTGTTTTAAGTGTGATGACACTTTCTCATCACCCTGTGCAGGTAAAAATATGCATTTTCTCAAACTTTCTGGGTCACCATGCCAGCTTGTAGGACAACATCGCTCTGCTGCTGTCATTAAGGAGAGATGCCTTCGGGCAATTTTAGGCAAGCAGTTTTTTTCCCATCCCAAATCTCCCTCAAGTTCCAACTGCTTAGATGGGGCTGAAAGAAGTAGGGTTAGGGCAAGGGAGAGGTCAGGGGGTATCTATATGATGGTGTGTGTAGTTGTAATATGTGATTTATAATAAATGTATTTGGTCTTTGTTCCAAATTTTGGTACAGAGCTCCTAAAACCTTTGGAATAACCTAACTGAAGAGAGTGCAAAATGTCTTTTATTAAGTTAATGAGACTACTCTGGGACTGTATATAAGGGTGGGAGCTGAACGCCAGCAGAACCAACTACATGATTAAAGGATTAGGACTTTCAGTACCACCCCTTAACCTCCAGAGTGCAAAGAGGGGCTGGAGGGTAAATCCATCACCAATGGCCAATGATTTAATCAGTTGTGCCTATGTAATGAAGCATCCACAAAACCGCAAGAAGGTCAAGTTTGCGGAGAGCTTCCGGGTTGGTGAACATGAGGAAATTTGAGGACAGTGGCAAAGGGAAGGGCATGGAAGCCCCACACATTTTCCCTGTGCTTATGCATTTCTTCCATCTAGCTGGACTTGAGTGATACCCTTTTATAATCACCTGGTGAATCTAGTAAGTAAAATGTTTCTCTGAGTTCTGCACCACAGTAGCAAATTAATGGTCCAAGAAGCTGGGGGAGAGTGTGGGGGGGGACAGGAGGTGTTCATAGAACTCTGATCTACAGCCTGTGGATCTTGAATAGAGATGATAGCCTAGACTTACAAGTGGCATCTTAAGTGAGGGTGGGGGACAGTCTTGTAGGACTGAACTCTTAAACTGTGGGGTCTGGGACCTCCCTGGTGGTCCAGCGGTTAAGAATCTCCCTGCTGATGCAGGGACATGGATTTGATCCCTGATCTGGGAAGAACCCACATGCCGCGGGGCAAGGAAGCCTGTGCACCACAACTGCTGAAGCCTGCTCACCTACAGCCTGCTACAAGAGAACCCACCACAGTGAGAAGCCGGTTAGAAGAGTAGCCACCATTCTCTGCAGCTGGAGAAAGCCTGTGCTCAGCAACGAAGACCCAGCACAGCCCCCCAAAATAAATAAATATTCTGAAAAATGGACAAAAGATGTGGGATCTGACACTATCTCTGATAGTGAGTTGAGCTGTAGGACAACCAACTGGTCTCTGAGAATTGATTGGTGGGAACCCCTTCACACTCTGGAATTGGAGGTGCCATGTCACAGTAGTACAGCCATGCCACTTTGGCTGCAGAAAAAAACCGGCCAGATATATGTTTATGCATTGCTTTTTTTGTGGAGGGTAGCTAGTGGATTATCACAAGAAGGAAGTGGGAAATGGGACAAATCATCCCAAAGTGTCATCCACAGGTGTGTGGCTTAGAGAGCAAAGACCATATAAGCAAAAGGACATACAGACTCGAGAAGCAACGTCCTTGCGTTAGGAGGCCCAGTGTCATCCTTTTACCATGAAACTTTCAGACGACTGCTGCCCCACCCTCAGGGCCTTTGCCCAGCATCAGCTGGGGCACTGGACTGGCCCGCCCTCACGTAAGCACATACTGTGCACTGCCTGCCACTGCCCCTGCCTGTGCATCTCTACATTCAACTGATCAGATGTGGGATCTCAAAACTGTATCCAGTGCACTGGGTTCTCAGTTTTCTGACCCCCAACTTGTCCCTTTTATTTATTTATTTTAGAATTTCCTCTCTTTTTTTTGTCCCTCTCTTTTGATAACAGTGCATCTTTTCAGATGACGGCATCATGGGAAAGAGTAGCCTTTCAGTCCTTATCACTTGACTCTAGGCTGAAAAGCCATTGAAATCAAGTTCAAACACATCTTTATGATCGTAAATTCATTAATGTCAATAACCAAACTCACTGTTTGCTTGTATTTGTAACTTCAAGAAATTATTCTCGGAACTTTACCAGCACACGATGTTCTGTTTTGATTGGCTCAATCTGATTTCTTTCAGCTCTGAAACAAATTCTCTGCATTGAGACAGCCTCATTGCTAACCACAAAAAGATCATTTCATTCATAAGTGGAGTGTATTTCTGCATGTGTGCCTTACTTTTGCACAATGGTTATATAGTGCTTGACTTGCAGCGAGGGAAACCATTTTACACTTATTTTCATTCAACTACATTACATGAGAAAAAGAAGATTCTATTAATACTATGTCTTATGGCAGAAAGTGAAGAGGAACTAAAAAGCCTCTTGATGAAAGTGAAAGAGAAGAGTGAAAAAGTTGACTTAAAGCTCAACATTCAGAAAACTAAGATCATGGCATCTGGTCCCATCACTTCATGGCAAATAGATGGGGAAACAGTGGAAACAGTGTCAGGCTTTATTTTGGGGGGCTCCAAAATCACTGCAGATGGTGACTTCAGCCATGAAATTAAAAGACGCTTACTCCTTGGAAGGAAAGTTATGACCAACCTAGATAGCATATTTGAAAGCAGAGGCATTACTTTGCCAAGAAAGGTCCGTCTAGTCAAGGCTATGGTTTTTCCAGTAGTCATGTATGGATGTGAGAGTTGGACTATAAAGAAAGCTGAGCACTGAAGAATTTATGTTTTTGAACTGTGGTGTTGGAGAAGACTCTTGAGAGTCCTCTGGACTACAAGGAGGTCCAACAAGTCCATCCTAAAGGAGATCAGCCCTGGGATTTCTTTGGAAAGAATGATGCTGAAGCTGAAACTCCAGTACTTTGGCCACCTCATGAAAAGAGTTGACTCACTGGAAAAGACTCTGATGCTGGGAGGGATTGGGGGCAGGAGGAGAAGGGGACGACAGAGGGTGAGACGGCTGGATGGCATCACTGACTCGATGGACGTGAGTCTGAGTGAACTCCGGGAGTTGGTGATGGACAGGGAGGCCTGGCGTGCTGCGATTCATGGGGTCGCAAAGAATTGGACACAACTGAGTGACTGAACTGAACTGGTCAAAATTTCAAGACAGCCCTTGATCAGAGATGTATTTACAAAATAGCCTGCTCCTGGCACTTTGACTAGAGGCAGCATTTGTTATTGTTGTTTAGTTTCTAAGTCAGTTCAGTTCAGTTCAGTCACTCAATCGTGTCCGACTCTTTGCGACCCCATGAATCACAGCACGCCAGGCCTCCCTGTCCATCACCAACTCCCAGAGTTCACTCAGACTCACATCCATCGAGTCAGTGATGCCATCCAGCCATCTCATCCTCTGTCGTCCCCTTCTCCTCCTGCCCCCAATCCCTCCCACCATCAGAGTCTTTTCCAGTGAGTCAACTCTTCGCATGAGGTGGCCAAAGTACTGGAGTTTCAGCTTTAGCGTCATTCCTTCCAAAGAAATCCCAGGGCTGATCTCCTTCAGAATGGACTGGTTGTATCTCCTTGCAGTCCAAGGGACTCTCAAGAGTCTTCTCCAACACCACAGTTCAAAAGCATCAATTCTTCATGTCTGACTCTTTTGCAACCCCATGGACTGTAGCCCATCAGGCTCCTCTGTCCATGGGATTTCCCAGGCAAGAATACCAGAGGGGTTTGCCATTTCCTTCTTTGAGGGGGGATCTTCCTGACCCAGGGATCCAACCTGAATCTCCTACATTGGCAGGTGAGCCATCAGGGAAGCTCATAAATTAACCCAGTTCTAGCAAATAAGATGCAATGGCAAAACTGTAACGGGATTAGCAGAAGTATTTCCATTCACTTGATGGAATGTGAATATACGATGATGCATTTGGAAGAGGTTTGGCATTTTTCTGTGGTATTGGATGTGCAAATGCAATAAGCTCCCCTGTAACTCCACCTTGACTTGATTTGTTTTTCCATATTCGTGCCCAATAGTCTCAAAGAAGTTATAAAACATCCATGTGAAGTGAACCATATCATAATGGGCCTAAGCAATAGATGGTAAGGTGGGTCTGACCAGGGAAATCTGGATTAGAAAACCTAATACTATAGAGGATAACCCTAAAGTTCAAAAGCTGTCGATGGATCCTTCTATGGACATACAAGTGATGAACATCCAAACATTATATTTTAATTTATTTAGGGGATGCATATTATTGAGTTATTTATATTCTTCAGTTCATAGCACATTATCGTCAGTGATCTCAGCAAAATCTTTCCTCTTTATGTTTTATTTCATTCAGTCAATAAATATTTATGAAGTACATGCTATGTGCCAGGTACTATTCTAGGCAGTGGTGCTACAATCATGAACAAAACAAAGCAAAACAAAATCTTTGCTCTTGTGGTATTTACTTTCTAGCAGGGTTAGATAGACAATAAATAATAAAATAGTAAATTATACAGTATGATGGAAAGTGGTGCATGGTATGGAAAACTTGATAGAATACTTCCCAAATAAGAAGTAAATGAATGCAAATCCTAAGATCTGAGTGCTGGAGAGGCAGGAAACTTAGCTTCCAATTGCAACCACAGAATTGGCTACATAAGACAGTGCTTAATTCCTAGGACAGAAGAACATAAAAGAGAAAAAGTGAATACAAAGGTAGAAACTTGGAAAGACATGTTCTGTTTCAGTAATTCTTAGAATTCCAAAATATTTTAGCAGTACACCTAACCCAACTCTTCAATAATCTTAAAAGGATATTGCTTAATTGCTGCCTAAATTACTTTCAGATAATCTTAGAAGGGCATTGCTTAATCACTGACTACAGTTACTATCTTTTATACCATAATGCATTTTTTTTTTCTGTTCTGAAAACCAGACAACTTTAACCAGATCTTAGGCTTAAATTCCAGACCACCCTGCCAAACATGAAAAAGACCTATTTCAACTATTGCTAAATGCAATGTTGACAGAAATGCAGAATGGTAAGCCTCTACTCCAAAATAAGGCGCCCCTTATATCTCCAGCATGCCTGGGAACCAACACTCATTCGAAGGTCCTATCTTATCTGTCTCCCCCACTACCTGTGAACTCCTTGAAAGCAGGAACTGTGTTTTATTTGTTTTGGATGATTTGGAATCTAGCTCAGTGCTAGCATATAATGATCAATTTTAAAATATTTAAAGATTGAGTATTAAAGACAGCATATTAAAAAGCAGAGACATTACTTTGCCAACAAGGTCCATCTAGTCAAAGCTCTGGTTTTTCCAGTAGTCATTTATGGATGTGAGAGTTGGACCATAAAGAAGACTGAGTGCTGAAGAATTGATGCTTTTAAACTGTGGTGCTGGAGAAGACTCTTGAGAGTTGGACTATAAGGAGATCAAACCAGTCAATCCTAAAGGAAATCCACCTTGAATATTCATTGAAAGGACTGATGCTGAAGCTGAAGCTCCAATACTTTGGCCACCTGATGTGAAGAGCTGACTCATTAGAAAAGACCCTGATGCTGGGAAAGATTGAAGGCAGGAGGAGAAGGGGACAACAGAGGATGAGATGGTTGGATGGCATCACTGACTCACTGGGCATGAATTTGAGCAAACTCTGGGAGATGGTGAAGTACTGGGCAGCCTTGCGTGCTGCGGTCCATGGGGTTGCAAAGAGTTGG
Source organism: Bos grunniens (assembly GCF_055505025.1). Classification (NCBI taxonomy): domain Eukaryota; kingdom Metazoa; phylum Chordata; class Mammalia; order Artiodactyla; family Bovidae; genus Bos; species Bos grunniens. The sequence goes on from NC_141180.1 coordinate 57,166,717, forward strand.
ACATGACTGAACAACAACAAAAAAGAATGAACAAATGAACATTTTATGATGGTGTTGGGCTTGTTTTCATAGTGATATGTTATGTTACTGAAGGGGTTGCTTAAGAGTTGAAATGTCTTATTAAAAATAGAAATACACAAATATTTTATATGGCCTCTGCATATCAGATCTTTAAATCTCTGGTTTTTAAAGGTGATTCTTTTAATAGTTTGCTCTTGGAGTCCATGCCTATCTTGTCTTTCCTGCTCAGCTGTAAACAGGAAAGAGCTTCATCCTCAGTGTCTGACCCTACCGGATTACTGACTCAATCCTGGCTGATGCTGGCGACTCATTTATATCAGTGTGTGTTTGTGCGTTGAGGTGAGATGAAATGGAAGTGAGGTGATGGTGGAAGGGGAAGATGTGAAATTAGTCTAATGGTATGGGATGTGACTGGAGAAGGCAATGGCACCCCACTCCAGTACTCTTGCCTGGAAAATCCCATGGACGGAGGAGCCTGGTAGGCTGCAGTCCATGGGGTCGCTAAGAGTCAGAGATGACTGAGCAACTTCACTTTCACTTTTCACTTTCCTGCATTGGAGAAGGAAATGGCATCCCACTCCAGTGTTCTTGCCTGGAGAATCCCAGGGATGGGGGAGCCTGGTGGGCTGCCGTCTATGGGATCACACAGTCAGACAGGACTCAAGCGACTTAGCAGCAGCAGCAGCATGGGATGTGACTGGGGTGAACTAAGAGTGTCTCTCTGTCCACCAAGATATTGTCTGTTTGGTTCATATAGCTGAACTTCTGGTTAGAGTCTGTAGGAGATGCTATGATATGTCATCCACATCCTCCCTTCAGGACTGCCTTCAACCAAAGGGACCTGCCTCACCCAAGATTATAACCCTTTGTGGGCTGTCCATACCCAAGGGCTGATCATTGTGGGATCTGGCCCCTTGCCTCATTTGGGACATCTCTAAATGGTCATGAAAGCTTCAGAGTTCGCTGTGGGATTTGGATCAGACCTCTGTTGTCATTTAGTCACTAAATTGTGTCTGACTCTTTGCAACCCCATGGACTGAAGCCTGCCAGGTGCCTCTGTCCAGGCAAGAATACTGGAGTGGGTTGCCATTTCCTACTTCAAGGGTCTTCCTGACCCACAGATTGAACCCATGTTTCTCGATTGGCACTTTACCACTGAACCACCTGGGAAGCCCTGGATGAGACCTTTATTGCAATGGTATTACAATTGTACTTCTCCCTCTGATGAATCCTGCTTCCCTCATATTCTTACAGGTGTTGTTCCTAAGATATTCCCCCCAAAACTTCCTGCCTGCAAATCTCCACCTCCATTTGTTTTCTTGGAAACTTATCCCATGAAAGAGTACCACTTCTATTCCAGACTCTGCCCCAGGTTAAAAGCTTGTTTCAAATTTTGGCCCTCTCGCTGATGATCAGAATTCTTGTGAAGACCTTACCTGTCCCCTCCCACAGATAGTTGGATCCTACTCACCGTACCTTTAGCAGATGGACCAATAGACCATTTGAAAAATGTAAAACCACCACCTGTAAGTTTTTTAAAATGTAATTTTCCGATAGGTTCTACAATTGAGCCACTTTTAGTAACAAAACTGATCAATTAAGCACTTTGGATGCTGTGATTTGATCTGCTATGTACTAGTTTTGGGTTTGATTGGCATTCTGGATTAAAACAAATTACAACTAAATTTATAATCATTTCCCCTTCATGATGACCATATCTACATTCCTTTGTTGAGCTCACAAGGATGGTAACATCTAACTTTCTCTACTATATTGCATTGACATGTATTCATATACAGTATAATATTTTTTAAAATATTTTTATTATATTTACCTGGCTTCACCAGGCCCTAGCTGTGGCATGTGAGACCTTTGATCTTTGTTGCTACATTCATGATTTTTTTTTTTTTCTTTTAGTTGCAGCATGTGAGATCTAGTTCCTTCAGCAGGGACCAAACCTGGGCAGCTTGCATTGGGAGCGTAGAGCCACTGCACCACTGGAGAAATCCCTCCAATATAACATTTTGAGATAACCCAATGTCTCTATCTTCCTTCCCATAGAGTGTTCCCCAAAAAAGATCTAGAAAGTTCTTACTCTGTCATTTAGGATATCAAGTATGTGTTTTGTCATAGATAAATATATAAGAATAAGAGGTCTAAGACATCAGAGTTTTCACATAAACAAATTGTTCTTGGCAAATAAATAAAATGTTAGTTTAAGTCTTTTCACTTAAACCCAATTTTAGGAACTTATGAGACAGGATCACAAAGACAAATGTATGATAATATTTGTCACCATATTCCTTTATACTAAATAACATTGAAAAAAATAAATGAAGTTACTTGAAGGAAACTGGTTCTTCAACAGAAGATTGAATAAATAATATTATGGTACATCCATAAAAGCAGCCATGAAAAATATGGCATAAGGGTACATTTTATTAATATGAGTAGAAGTTCATATTGTAAAGCTGAAAGAAATTGGGGTTACTGAACAACATTAAAGACAATTCATTTACGTAAAATATCAATATATCTGGCATGGACATATGCTGAGATAACTAGAAAGACGGTCACTAACATGCAACAAATTATTTTTTCTTAGTAGTAGATTTAGACTGACTTACATGGACATGACTGAGCGACTTCCCTTTCACTTTTCACTTTCATGCATTGGAGAAGGAAATGGCAACCCACTCCAGTGTTCTTGCCTGGAGAATCCCAGGGACGGGGGAGCCTGGTGGGCTGCCGTCTATTGGGCCGCACAGAGTTGGACACGACTGAAGCGACTTAGCAGCAGCAGCAGCACACTTTTCAGAATTGCTTGAATTTTTACCATATATATTCAAGAAGAATAAAATTATCTTACTCTGTGCTTTTCTTCCTAACCATCCTCCCAAATCTTTTTTACATCCTCTCAAAAGAATAGGAAGCAAAATTATGCTCATAGCAGCCAAAGGGTGGAAGCAACCCAACTGTCCTTCAATGAATGAACAGTAAACAAAATGTATATGTATGTATATGTAGTGGAATATTATTAAGCTTTAAAAGAGAAGGAAAGTCTGACACAAGCTACTGTATGTATGAACCTTAAAGATATTATGCTAAGTGAAATAAGCCAGTCACAAAAGAACAATACTGTTTCATTCAACTCATTTCAAGTACTTAGAGTGGTCAAATTCAGAGAGACAGAAAATAGATCAGTGGTTACCAGGAGCTGGGGTGAGAGAAATAAGAAGGTATTGTTCGATGGGTGCAGAGCTTCAGTTTTGCAAGATGAAACAAGTCCTGGAGATGGATGGTGGTGACAGTTGCATAACAGTGTGAATGTCCTTAATGCAACTGAACTGTACACTTAAGAATAGTTAGGATGGTAAATTTTATGTTATGTGTGCTATGCTAAGTCACTACAGTCGTGTCCAACTCTGTGTGACCCCATAGATGGCAGTGCCCCAGGCTCCCCCATCCCTGGGATTCTCCAGGCAAGAACACTGGAGTGGGTTGCCATTTCCTTCTCCAATGCAGGAAAGTGAAAAGTCAAAGTGAAGTCGCTCAGTCGTGTCCGACTCTTAGCAACCCCATGGACTGCAGCCAGCAGGCTCCTCCATCCATGGGATTTTCCAGGCAAGAGTACTGGAGTGGGGTGCCATTGCCTTCTCCAAGTGTTATGTGTATTTTATCACAATTTTTTAAATTGAGGAATTTTAACAAAAAAAAAAAAGAAGAAGAAGAAGAAGAGGATTTGAGTTTTACCATTTATATGTCTCTGGAGTATCCAAAGATGCTTAGAGCACCATATTTCTGGGGAGTGGAGGGGAAAGGATGAACTTTGGTGGCTCATGGAGGGAACATTTTATAGTATTCTTCTTAGTTACAGTGGAGGCAGGAATAATGACAGGCTTGTGAAGTATATAAGAGGAGAAAAGTACCCCTTATAAATCTTGTGATGATCATTCCCCACTTTGAACTACTACAGGATGATGGTCCAATTCAACATATTTACAGCTACTCTAAGACTTTCTTTTTTTTTTTTTTAAGATTTTCTTGATGTTGGTGATGTCTTTGGAGTTTACACCCAAGGGACACATCTCACATTTAAGGAGACAGATGGGGGAAAATGGAGCATAAAAAGCACCTTTTGTGGCAAAGGAAGAGAGAGTATCCAAAAACTGGATCTAAATACTTGAAAATTTTACTTTTTGATTTCAAATTCCAGGATCCTGGAATGTGGCAGAATGTGGCAGCCCTGGTGGTGGCAGAAACTAACCGTGTCCCTCTAGCAAGGACCTGCACTTGCCCAGCAGAGCCCCGCTCACTAAAACACCAGCTTCTCTGATCCCTGCTTTTGCAAAGAGTCATCCAAATGACCTTGTAGGTATTTATTCTTTCTTCTGCTTTCAAAACAAAAATCTCTTCTTTTTTTCCACCCTCAAGAACAATTCCAACCTGCTCACCTGGAATGAGTCTGGTTTCCCTGACTGGTTGGTGCTTCCTGTTGCCTGGACCAGAGAAGAGAATGATCAGGCAATTTGCCTTCCTTTAGTGCTTTCCGTGTGATAGGCACACCATGCTGGTGTATCACAAGTCTTCACAGCAGAGGAGACTGGAATCGTTAATGCGGAGTCTTCGGAAGGCAATCACGTCTGTTTTTATAAGAAAGGAGGTCATTGGTCAAGGTCAAGTGATGTTGAAAGGCAAGAACTTTGAAGTCTAGTAGTCAAAAGTGTCTTTTTAAAAAAATAATTCTAGGTAGGAGTGAGAACAAACGGAACAGGGATTTGGAGCTGGGCCACCCTGGAAAGCCTCTGCCGTAATACCACAATATTCTGATAATTCAAGCAGATACTTGCACCCAGCGTTCATAGGAGCACTGCTTACACTAGGGAAGACATGGAAACAACCTACATGTCCACAAACAGGTGAAGAGATAGGAACTTACCTGGCAGTCCAGTTGTTAAGACTCTGAACTCCCAGTACAGGGGGCACAAGTTCAGCTGGGCTCCAACTCCCAATACAGGGAGCACAAAGTGGGGAATTAAGATCCCAAATGCTGCAGAGCAATGCCAAAAACAGGGGGAAAAAGTTGATGGATAAAGAAGATATGGTGTATATATATACATATATATTGGTTGATACTGGAGTGGGTAAACTTTCCCTTCTCCAGGGGATCTTCCCAACTCAGGGATCGAACCCAGGTCTCCTGCATGCAGGCAGATTCTTTAACAGCTGAGCCACAAAGGAAGTGCGCACACACACACACACACACACTGGAATAGTAGCCATAAAAAAGAATGAAATAATGCTTTTGCAGCAACATGGATGGACCTAGAGATTGTCATACTAAGTGAAGTAAAAGTCAGACAGAGAAAGACAAATACCATGTGATGCTGGCAGGCTATGGTCCCTGGGGTCACAAAAAAGTCAGACACAACTTAGCAGCTAAACAGGAACATTCCGTATAATGGAATCTAAAAAATGATACAGATGAACTTATTTACAAAACAAAAACACAGACATAGAAAACAAACTTACAGTTATCGAAGGGAAGAGGGGGTGGATAATTCAGGAGTTTGGAATTAAAATACACATACTACTATATATAAAATAGATGAATAACAAGGACCTACCATATAGCTCAGGGAATTATATCAATATGTTTTAATTATCTATAATGGAAAAAAATCTGAAAATGTATGTATTTATATATATAACTGAATCACTTTGCTGTACACCTGAAACTAATACAACATTGTAAATCAACTATACTTCAATAAAAAAATTTTAATAATATTTTGAAGGTTTGAGAGAATTCTGACTGATTTGTAAAATTCAACTAACATGGTCTCACTATAGACCTTGGGCTATGCCAACAAGGGGACCAGATATTTAAGAACCACAAGCAAAGAAACTAGAATTTGTTAAATTAAACTTAAATTTGCTATATCAGTTACTCACTGAGAATTACCAAGTGGAGAAAATTTATGAAATAATGATGTAAATCTATGAAATTTTTGTTTTATTCACTTAATTCTGCCAAGTTTTTGATAGCTTTTCTGTAAATTTTGGACTCAGTCTCTGCTTCAGACTCTCTGACCCATGACTTGTTCATGAGTTCAGCTGCTACTTAATCCTCTTTTTTTCATAAAAATAAAAACTGTTCATTGCCTTTTCCATATCAAAGAGATTTTCTGTTATGCCTGAATGAGGAATATTTCTCTTAATAAAAAATATACATACATACATACATACATTCATATATATGTACATATATATATATTATATATATAATTTGGGATTATGTTATCCCAACTGATTGCCAATACTGTCTATTGTTAACTGTTTCTGTCACTGTCTCTTTTTCAGAAGCAAGTTCCCATCAGCCTAACAAGAACAGTTAGTCCCATTTTAAATAGACTCACAGATCCCTTCAGAAGAAAGTCTGCTAAACACAGGCACTGTTGGAGAGGTCAAAGGTGACATTTCTTGTCCTCGATTGAGGAGTATCCCCAGACACGCAAACAGCAACAAATTTGCCAGGCAGGGGATGATAAAGGTCAAAAGCACAGCAGAGAAAAGAGATCCCAATCCCTGCAGGGACTCAGAAAAGGCCTAAGGCAGAAAGTGACATTGGAACTAGGTCCCCAAGGGTGGATAGGATTTCAATGAGCAGAGATGGAAAGAAGGGCATTCCAGACTGCTGGGAAGTATAAACAAAAGAGAGGAAGCAGGAGCCAGGGCGTGTTCAGGAACAGCTAATGGTTCAGTCTGGCCCAAATGCAGGGTATGTGTTGGGAATCAGTGAGAAACATGGCAAGAAAAACAGGGTAAGTTTGCAGATGATCCATCAACCGGTTATGAAGAGAATGAGGACTCTCGAGTGGTTTTAGGAAAGGAATATTGAAATGTGACTGAAATATGAAAATGAATTGACTGCTTCATACCATGTTTGTTGGGAAGCTAGGATGTGAGAAAGATGACTGGCAACTTAGAATGAGCTCCCATCCAAGCATTGAGAGGAAGGAGGCCATCCTTCACATGAGTGCAAGGATCTGCTACCCGAGACGCGTGCTTCTACTGTGGGGCAGAGCTACGAATCCGCTCTGATCACAAAACTGTGGTCATTGGTTTCACCTCCAGGCTCACTGAACAGTCTCACCATGTCATTTTTACAATGCTTCTTCATTGCCTGTAAAAGAAAACCCAGGGACTGCCCTGGTGATCTAGTGGTTAAGAATTCGCCTGCCAGTGCAGAGCACATGGGTTTGATCCCTGGTCCAAGAAGATCCCACATGCTGAGGAACAACTAAGCCTTCACACTTGTGTGCCACAGCTACTGAAGCCCACGCTTTAGAGCCCATGCTCTGCAACAAGAGAAGCCACTTCAAGGAGTAAGCCTGTGCATCGCAACTAGAGAGAAGCCCCTGCTCAGGGCAACTAGAGAAAGCCTGCAGGTAGCAATGAAGACCCAGTGCAGCTAATAATAGAATAATAATAATAAAGATAGAGGCTTTCTGGGAAAGATATTATAAATAAAGATATTTGTCTTTCTGGGACAGTCTGAGTATGAACATCCCTGTATGGACAGGGAGGTCCCATGGTGGCAAGGACCCAGGCTATTTTTATTCGTGTTGCTCTTCCTTCTCAACACACATGCAGAACCTCTGAAGAACAGAAAGTGTCAAAAACCAACAGATAAGTGAATATGTTACTCTCTTAAACAAGAATATGATATCATGAAAAGAAACAATCAGAAAACAGTTAAAGATCTTTTTAAATTGAAGTATAGTGTTGATTTACAATCTTAGTTTAGGTGTTAGGTGTCAACATAGTGATTCAATATTTTTAAATATTATACTCCATTTAAAGTTATTAAAAATAATGGCATGTTTCCCTGTGCTGTACAGAATATCCTTGTTGCTTATTTATTTTATGCATAGTAGCTGTGTTTCTTAATCCCGTATTCCTCCATGTCCCTTCCCTCTTCCTTCTCTTTATGGGTAACCACTAGTTTATTTTCTAGATCTGTGAGTCTGTTTTTGTTTTATTATATACATTCATTTATTTTTACCAGATTCCATATATAAACGGTAAAAGAGTATTTGTCTTTCTCCCTGATTTATTTTGCTAAGCATGATACCTTCTAAGTCCATCGAATATGAAAAAATTTTGTCAATATAATAACTGGAAATAAAACCAAGAAAATCTCTTGGAAAAAATAGCAGAAGGACTGTCTGAAAGATCTGATTCAGTGTCAGGCGTATACAAATCTTAAGGAAAAGCTGGACAGAGGAAATGAAGGGAAGAAAATCTTTAAAGGAGCAATACATTAAAAAATTTTTTAAGTTAAATAAGAAATAGTTTTTTATAGGGAAAATGTCCACTGACTACCAGGTCAACTGATGGGAACTATAAAAGCCCTCACACTTCAATCCAATGACATGAAATTTCAGGACAGCAAAGGCCAAAGAGAGATATTAAGTCTTTCAGAGAAAAATAAAACAAGTCACCTAAAAAGGAATGAAACACTGGATGTTCAAATGGTGGTAGTTTACTTGTTAAGTCATGCCTGACTCTTTGTGATCTCATGGACTGTAGCCCTCCAAGCTCCTCCATCCATGGGATTTTCTAGGCAGGAATACACTGGAGTGGGTTGACATTCCTTTCTCCAGGGGATCTTCCCACCCCCAGCATTGAACCTGCATCACCTGCTTGGCAGGCAGATTCTTTATTGAACTGAGACACCTGGGAAGCCCCATGGATGTTCAAATATGTGTCTTTAAAATAGTTTTTTAATCTGAAGTCTGTATACATGACATTATTAGGCAACTGTGAGAGTAGAAAGTATTTTTGAAGATACAAAGCTGCATCCTTTCTTAGGAAATTATTGGGCTGGCCAAAAACTTTGTTTGGGGTTTTCTGTGCCATCTTAAAAACCCAAAGGAAAATTTTGGCCAACCCAATACTCACTGACAGTCTCAGCAAGTGGAAGTAAACCAAGAAAGAGATGATGTGGACTCCAGAGAATACAACTCAGGAAGGCAGATGAAACTTCTAAGATGTCAGCTGGGAGTTAGCCTAAATTAACCTGGAAACTCCAGGAGGAGGCAGGTCTCTGGAAAAAGATACTACAGAGTAGATAAAATGAGGTAAAGACTGGAAAACTTGAATGTATGATAAATTACAAGAAAAGGGAACAGAGAACTAGAAAGTCTAGGAAAAACATAGAGCTCTCCAAAAAAAGTCATAGATCAAATATTAAGCAAACAAGACCATCTAGGAGATTTTAAGCAACTGATGCACTGTAAAAAAAGAATAACTATTTGACCATGAAGCTAGGACCAATTTTATTTAATTAGTTCATGGAAAGTAAATGTTAACAATTTTGACACAATGTTAAAGAAGAAAGATTTGACCAGAGTGTGGGATGAAAAGGGGAGAGAGAAAAAATAATAGAAAAGATAGAGAATAAAATACCTTCATGTTATGAATTGGAAAATCTAGCAATCCTATGTGAAGCGGACATAACAGGAAATAGAAATCTCAGTGTATTAAATAATCAGGTGTGAAGGTTTAGTTTAGAAGAACTAAAAACAACCAAACATTGGTATGAAGACAAGGAGAGGAAATGGAGTTATGTTGTTAAGTTAAACATTCAACTTTCATACTGAGGAGTCAACAAATGTGTTATGTAAATAAATCAAGAAAAAGGAGCTCAAGCACATAATTTAGATGTTCGGATTTATCCAAAGAACCAAAAGCAGAAACAATTTAAAAATCTTGTTTCAGGGAAATAGGATTGTGGGTAGAAAGGAGTGGAGAAGGAAACCATAGCTTTTCACCAGAATCTCTTTCATTTGTTTTTCAAATGTGAAACAGTAGTCCTGGTCCAAACGTGATGGCACCTTGGAGGGCCTTGCCCCCTTATCTAGGACATCTCTGGCTGCTGGTGCTTCCCGAGAATTTCCTGAGCCTGCTAGCACTCCAGATTAATTCACCTGTCAGATGCAGTTGAGAAAGGCTGCAGCTTGCAACTGTCCACAAAAGGAAAGAGTATAGCAAAATGCAAAATAAGACACAGACCACCCCATCTCAAGGGCTTCCCTGGTGGTTCAGTGATAAAGAATCTGCTTGCCAATTCAGGAGACGTGGGTTTGATTTCTGAGACGGGAAGATGCCCTGGAGAAGGAAATGACAACCCACTCCAATAGTCTTTCTTGCCTGGGAAATCCCATGGTCAGAGGAGTCTGGTGGGCAAGAGTCCATGGGGTCACAAAGAGTTGAACATGACCTACAGACTAAACAACAACAACCGCATCTCAAGAATCCAATTCTAGTTCTTTCAAACCAACCCACACCCTGACCCTTCTTTCTATTCAGGCTCTATCCAGCTCCACTCCTCTTGGTTTGGTGTCTTTAAAAATGACTTTTCCCAGGCATTTGACCTTGATCCTGATCCTGGAACTTGCTGACTCAAAGTGCTTGAGTCTGTGAACTTGACCTCCTAGTAGTAAACAGCCCTCTTCATCTTCAACAAACAACACATCAGCACCTTCTTCTTCTATAGAGGATAAAAGACAATGCCCAAAAATATCTGAGTTCCCTTTTCAGGGTCTATCATATTCTCCATGAACTCCCTCTCCTCTTTATCTTACATGGCAGCTGGGTCACTTTTCTATGAGGTTACCCTATAGCTTTTCTGGTGCCTGCCTTTCCCATATTCTGCCTTCTGGATGCCATGTGAATTCTCTTTCTCCTCGCTTTATCCCTTCGGCATCTTAAGAGGTAGCCTCGGTCCAGCTCCAGCTCCACTTTCCCGCAGGTGGATCCTCTCCTTATTTATCCTTTTCCTGCTTTCCACCCCTTCCTCCCACTGGGTTGTCCCATTGCTGGCCTCTCTTCCTGCCTGATTCTTAAGCATAAAACCAGCAGAAATATGTAAATAGCATTCAGGCAAAGAAAAGAGTTGTCAAAAGGCAAGACATGATTAATTGCCAGATGTATTGTGCAGATGATAATTGCCTTAGGAATTCAGAGGAGACATGATGAGAGCATGCTAATGAACCGTTTCTTTTCCTCACTAACAGTTCTCCCACTTGACTGTTGTCTCTTTCATCATCACAGTGATTCTCAAAATGTGGTCCCTGGACCAACAGCATCAGCATCTCCTTGTTACAATTTGTTAGAAAGGCAAATGCTTGCGTCTCTCCCCAGAACTGCGAAGTTAGCGGTTCTGGGAATAAAGTCCAATAGCCTGTGTTTTATTTAACAAATTCTCCAGGTGATTCTGATGAACACCTTAGTTTGAAAACCACAGGCCAAACTCTTCTGGCCAATAGTGGTTTGAGATAAAAGAAGCAGCGATGATTTTTGTGAGCTAAAATCATCAATAAATTATTCAGTACTTCACAGCTTAGGGATCTGTATTGCATATCTACCACAGATTAATCTTGCCACTCAAATCCTACCACTTCCCAGGGCCCTAATGAGATCCACCCCTTGGCACTTTCTACATGGAATTCCATTCCCGTAACTCTAAATACTTGAAGACAAAAATCAAAGTCCATTTCAGATCTTTAAAGAAAACACACATCAAAGGTAGAGCTGAGATTCCACCTCCTCTCTGAAATTTCCCATTATTTTATTGTTCATGGAAAAAGAACAACATAACAAGTAGTTAGAGGCAGCTTGGCCCCCACAAGCACCATGCTTACATAGAAGCTCACTGAATCCTTGTAACGACCTTGGATGGATGGTTCTACTACCCTTCACCATTCTCAACCAGATTCACTGTTTCCCGCACATGCTTAATACTCTGATGCTCTCTGTGTGCTCATATTAAGGGATCCCAGATGAAGAACGGAAACTTTATTTTGGCATCTATCCTTCCAGTTAAGCATGTAACTGCCATGGGGAATTAGGAGGAAAACCTTTGGATGCATATTGGATTCAGTGACTAGATTAGGAAATTGTAACAGGGTTTGCAGAGGGAAAACCCCCACAGGCTAGCTAGCTATCTATTTCAATGAATTGGATCACATGATTATGGAAGCTAACAAGTTCAAAACTGGCACAGTGGACTGGCAGAATGTTAACCCACTAGAGCTGATGTTTTAGTTCAAGTCTAAGCTAGTCTGCTTTTGAGCCTGGAAGAACTAACATTGCAGATGAATTCTGAGGGCAGTCTTCTGGAGAATTATGTCTTAGGAGGCATATTTTTTGGGCGTACGGTTCAGGCCTTCAACTGATTGGATGAGGCCCACCCACATTATGGAACTGATTTAAATGTTAATATCATCCAAAACACTATCACAGAAAAACGGCAAAAATGTTTGACCAAGTATCTGTGCCCATAAAATTAAGCATCACAGAAACATCCAAGATTAGGCCGGAATAAGAAAGCAAGTTGGACAAGTAGGATCCAGTGCTGACTTATCCTGAAGGGCTATGTCTATCTTGTTCACTAATTTTTCTTGTTGACCAACAGGGTCCACAGCAACCTGAGAATAAATATTATAACAACTGAGAATAAATATTGGTTGAGTGAATGAAACAAATATTCATTCAAAATGAATGAGAGCTTCCGTATATCCAACAAACAGAGATGTGAAAAATGTTTTTAACGCTTTTCTTTTAATGTCTAAGGAATAGACATTAAATAGACATTCCTCTAATGTCTAAGGAATAGTCATCCTCTGGACCTGAAATGTATTCCCATCTCCATAAACTCTAGTGGGACCTGAGAAATGGATGGAAAAGTCCAACTGGTTAGTTTCAGATTGCTCTTTGGAGAATGGAGGCAAGAAACTTTCCTACCCTCCTATGTCTTTGGGAGCAACCAATCAAGTGCTGTGATCCACAGTTTGGCTTCATTTGGTAATTCAGATACTTAATCACACAGTACCACACACAGCAATGACCTAGTTCTATTGGAGAACTCTTTCAGCTTCATAGAGATATTGACAGGTTCTGCCTCCTGGATCAAATTACAATAATATTTGATAACCAACTATTCTCCAAACAAGGAGAAGCTGATTCCTAGAGTTTCATCTTTTAAAGCATTTCATCTCAAAAGTGGTGCACACAAATTATCTGGAAGGCCTACTAAATTATAGACTTTTGGTCTCTACCACCAGAAATTCAGTAAACCTGGAATGAATCTGCTTTTTTACCAAGCAGCCCCAGGAGATACTGACATAGGAGATATATCCCACACACACCCGACAGACATAAAGGAGAATGTTTACCTACTTCTTTCATTTAAGGATCAACTTCTTTCATTTAAGGATCAACTTAATTCACAAAGAAAATGTTCATATACCCTGGGAAACTTCTTATTATTTGATACTGTACCTTATATGAACACCTTATTGCAAAATTCAGAGTTGAATTGAAGAAAATGGGGAAAACCATTAGATCATTCAGATATGACCTAAATCAAATCCCTTATAATTATACAGTGGAAGTGACACTAGATTCAAGAGATTAGATCTGATAGACAGAGTGCCTGAAGAACTATGGATGAAGGATCGTGACATTGTGCAGGAGACAGTGATCAAGAACATTTCCAAGAAAAAGAAAAGCAAAAAGGCAAAATGGTTGTCTGAGGAGGCCTTACAAATAGCTGAGAAAAGAAGAGAAACTAAAGGCAAAGGAGAAAAGGAAAGATATACCTATTTGAATGCAGAGTACCAAAGACTAGCAAGGAGAGATAAGAAAGCCTTCCTCAGTGATCAGTGCAAAAAAATAGAGGGAAACAGTAGAACAGGAAAGACTAGAGATCTCTTCAAGAAAGTTAGAGATACCAAGGGAACATTTCATGCAAAGATGGGCACAATAAAAAATGAAAATGGTATGGACCTAGCAGAAGCAGAAGGCATTAAGAAGAGGTGGCAAGAATACACAGAAGAACTATACAAAAAGGTCTTCATGACCCAAATAATCACGATGGTGTGATCACCCACCTAGAGCCAGACATCCTGGAATGTGAAGTCAAGTGGGCCTTAGGCAGCATCACTATGAACAAAGCTACGGGAGGTGATGGAATTTCAGTTGTGCTATTTCAAATCCTAAAAGATGATGCTGTGAAAGTGCTTCACTCAATATGCCAGCAAATTTGGAAGACGCAGCAGTGGCCACAGGAATGGAAAAGGTCCGTTTTCATTCCAATCCCAAAGAAAGGCAATGCCAAAGAATGCTCAAACTACCTCACAATTGCACTCATCTCACACACTAGCAAAGTAATGCTCAAAATTCTCCAAGCCAGGCTTCAGCAATACATGAACCATGAACTTCCAAATGTTTAAGCTGGATTTAGAAAAAGCAGAGGAACCAGAGATCAAATTGCCAACATCCAGTGGATCATCGAAAAAGCAAGAGAGTTGTAGAAAAACTTCTACTTCTGCTTTATTAACTATGCCAAACTCTGTGACTATGTGTATCACAACAAACTGAGGAAAATTCTTCAAGATATGGGAATACCAGATCACCTGATCTACCTCCTGAGAAATCTGTATGCAGGTCACGAAGCAACAGTTAGAACCAAACATGGAGCAACAGACTGTTTCCAAATCGGGAAAGAAGTACGTCAAGGCTGTATATTGTCACCCTGCTTATTTAACTTACATGCAGAGTGCATCATGCGAAATGCTGAGCTGGATGAAGCACAAGCTGGAAACAAGACTCCTGGGAGAAAAATCAATAACCTCAGATATGCAGAAGACACCACCCTTATGACAGAAAGTGAAGATTTAAAGAGCCTCTTGATGGAAGTGAAAGAGGAGAGTAAAAAAGTTGGCTTAAAAGTCAACGTTCAGAAAACTAAGATCATGGCATCTGGTCCCATCATTTCATGGGAAGTAGATGGGGAAACAATGGAAGCAGTGACAGACTTTATTTTTTTGGCTCCTAAATCACTGCAGATGGTGACTGCAGCCATGAAATTAAAAGACGCTTACTCCTCAGAAGAAAAGCTGTGACCAACCTAGATGGCATATTAAAAAGCAGAGACATTACTTTGCCAACAAAGGTCCATCTAGTCAAAGCTATGGTTTTTCCAGTAGTCATATATGGATGTGAGAGTTGGACCATAAAGAAAGCCGAGCACTGAAGAATTGATGCTTTTGTACTGTAGTGTTGGAGAAGACTCCTGAGAGTCCCTTGGACTGCAAGGAGATCCAACCAGTCCATCCTAAAGGAAATCAGTCCTGAATATTCATTGGAAAGACTGATGTTGAAGCTGAAACTCCAATACTTTGGCCACCAGATGTGAAGATCTGACTCATTTGAAAATACCCTGATGCTGTGGAAGATTGAAGGTGGGAGGAGAAGGGTAGACAGAGGATGAGATGGTTGGATGGCATCACCAACTCAATGCACATGAGTTTGAGTAAGCTCCGGGAGTTGGTGATGAACAGGGAAGCCTGGCGTGCTGCAGTCCATGGGGTTGCAGAGTTGGACACGACCGAGCAACTGAACTAACTGTATTTTATATTTTTTGTTAACATTATTAACATTATAATTAATATTATATTAATATTATCTTCCATTTGAGTAAGCTTTACTATTTATAAAGCACACTCCAGTGTTCTTGCCTGGAGAATCCCAGAGGCAGGGGAGCCTGGCGGGCTACTGTCTCTGGGGTCACACAGAGTCGGACACGACTGAAGCGACTTAGCAGTAGCAGCAATATTTATATATTAAAAGGCTTCCCTGGTGGCTCAGTTCACTTGTGAAGAAGCCTCTTGCAAATACAGGAGATGCAGGAGACTGCCACAGTTCAATCCCTGGATCAGGAAGATCCCCTGAAGGAGGAAATGGCAAACCACTCCAGTATTCTTGCCTGGGGAATCCCATAGACAGAGGAGCCTGGTAGGCTATAGTCCATGGGGTCACAGAGAGTTGGACACGATTGAGCGACTGAGCACATCCACACGTGCTATTTATGTATTATGTTGTTTGATCCACTCAATCGTCCTTTATAAAGTAGGCAGAGAGAGGTATAATTATCCACATTAGACTGATGAGAAACTGAGATTTAGAAAGATTAAGCGGCTACCAGATTGCTCAAGTAGTAAGTGTCTTAAAGATGACAATTTTTTGAGGACAAAAATTATCTTTTTGTGGTCCCAAGAGTGGATATGAGTCAAACGCTGGCACTTCTTTTTCACACTTGAATATCATCTGTACATTGTAATCTGAAGGCAGTCTTCTGGAGAATTATTTCTTGGGAGTCTGTTTTTTGGGGGGTACTGTTCAGGCCTTCAACCAATTGGATGAGTACTAGAGCCTTCAAAAGGAGAGTGCAAAATCCCTTCTTGGAAAATTAACCAAGACAGCTCCTCTCCCACTCTCCCAGTCTTAATCCTGGCAGTGCACTTTGCCTGCTTCTTAGAGGTTTCCATCAGGATTGTTCTCATCATTTTCTGCTGCTTCTTTTTACTCTTTAAGGCTTTGGTGGTTCTAACGTCTGTATGAACCGTTGTGATAACAGTGGTCTTATTTCTCCCAACTCCAGAAGACACTTTAGCCTTCCTCCTCCAAATACCCTTCAGGACTTCTCTTTAGAATTCAGCTTTGCCCCTAGTTCAAAGTCTGCCTTTGTCCTACCCAGATGGCAGCTAGCATGCTCTAGAAAAATTAAAAATTCACCTAATAGGAAATAGAATTTTTTTAGCAGAAAACACAGCTGTGTCATCTTTTGCTTGCATGAGTATAGGCTCTTATAGGCCAACTTCCCTGTAAAAATCCTATTGTTTGCCTGGTTTCCCACTGTAATTACTATTAGCTCCCCTTTCACTCTCAGAAGTGTCTCAGATTACACAATAAACTGAATGGCCATCCTACTCAGATGACATCTCTCCATGGGAATTCAACATATATGTTTTAGAATAACTGGTAGCATTTGGTGCCTCTCAGCATTAGTTAGGTAATGTTAATCAGGAAGCTTATTAAAAATAGATTTCAAGCGCCTCTGCTCCCCTCCCCACAGAAAACTACAGAAACAGCATTTTTATTTTTAAAAACGCATTTTATTGTATATTGGAGTAGAGCTGATGAGCAATGTTGTGATAGTTTCAGAGGGACAGCAAAGGGACTCAGCCACACATTCACATGTATCCCTTCTCCCCCAGGCTCCCCTCCCATCCAGGCTGCCACATAAACATTGAGCGGAGTTCCCTGTGCTATACAGTATGTCCTTGTTGGTTATCCATTTTAAATATAGCGGGTATACGTATCCATCTCAAACTCCCTAACTATCCCTCCCCGTCATCTCTCCCCTCTGGCAACCATAAGTACGTTCTCTGCATGTCAGTGAAACAGCATTTTTAGAGTAGAGATAAAGCATCTGTATTTTGAGTATGTTCCCCAGTGATTCTGATCATGTTCTTCTACAGACTTTGGGGCTTACTCTTCTGGAGTATTTCTGCTCTATCCCCTTGGTAGCTTCATGACCTTGGGCAGATTCTTCAGTTGCTCTAAATCTAATTTCACCTGTGAGGATAGGCAAGCTGCTATAAAAAGCACCCAGAGAATCTCAGTGACTTAACACAACATAGGTTTATTTCTCATTTGTGCCATGGTCCAGCACAGGCTGGATGGCGTTTCCGCCTCACACAGGAAATCAGGTCTAGATTCCTTCCATCAGGTGCCACCAACCCCTGCAGAGTTTCCTGCTGGATCCTATGAGCCAAGCTGGAGAATGAGAGAAAAGAGAGGACAAGGAGCATCATGCAGGACTGTCAGGGCCAGACCTGGAATGGTACACACGACATCCATAGTCTATTGGCTTAAACATAGGAACATGGTTGCCCCTAACCATAAAAGATGACAGAAATGCCATGTCTCTGTATATCCAGGAGAAAAGTAAGGGATTGGATTTGGTCCCTGCCACAGACCCCTATTCTGGTCATCAAATGTTTGCTGATGCTTAGTCCTTTACATAGACAGTCCGCAGGAGACAACCCAAATCCTAGGCCCTTCCAGTGCCTGCTGCTAGTTTCCATCCAGGATTGCCAAGGGATGCACAATCCTCCCCATCAAGTCCAGATGCTACCCTCTTCTTGTCTAGAGATCTGGGCATGCATGCCTGCTCAGTCACTCAGTTGAGTCATGTCTGACTCTTTGCAGTGCTATGGACTATAGCTGACCAGGCTCCTCTGTCCATGGGATTTCCTAGACAAGAATACTGGAGTGGGTTGCCATTTCCTCCTGCAAGGGATCTTCCTGACCCAGGGATCCACAAGCATCTTCTGCAGCTCTGGCATTGGCAGACAGATTCTTTACCACTGAGCCACCTGGGAAGCCCCTAGAAATTTTAACTTTAGATCAAGAAGACAACTTATATTTCCCTTCCCCAATGCCCACCCAATATACAGTGATGGGTTAAGGGAACGGTATTCTCAAAAGAAATCCCACGTGGCTCAGACGGTAAAGCGCCTGCCTACAATGCGGGAGACCTGGGTTCAATCCCTGGGTCAGGAAGTTCCCCTGGAGAAGGCAATGGCACCCCACTCCAGTATTCTTGCCTGGAAAATCCCATGGACGGAGGAGCCCGGTAGGCTACAGGCCATGGGGTTGCAAAGAGTCGGACATGACTGAGCGACTTCACTTCAGAAAGCAAACGCTCAGCATTTGACTATGACTAGAAGGGCAGGAAAAGGTTCCCTTCCTTGAGGTTAGAGATGTGTTTTCATTAGACCTTAATTTGGCTTTCTGGGAAGCATTACTTTGTCCCTCATTCTCTGGTGCTTGACTTACACTTTGTGGTGTTTTTCCCCAGTTGATAATCTCTCTGTCCTTGGCTTAAGAGAGCACTGGGGTATAGGTCTTAGAAGTTTTATAGGAGTCCATCTCCTACTGAAGCAGATTTTGAGGCCCAGTGGCTGTTTTACAACTGGGAAAGTTCTTGCCACCAGTTAGTTGCGTGTGCTCGTAGCCACTCCCAAAGTTCTTTCCTGATATAATCCTCAAGTCTGATTTCTAGCTTTCCTGGTTTGCCTCCACCATTTCCCCCTATCCCCCACTCTCTGCCTTTCTCTCCTTAATGGTGACCACCCTGAACTCATCTGAAACAACATGAAGGAAAGAGTCACATCTAACCTGATTTGGTCAAAAGCCTAAGTCACTTTGTTCAGTTGAGGGATGTTACTAGATCTTTGTCACTCAATCCTTTTCTAAGAGTCTTAACTTTGGGAATCTAGAAGCAGTTAGTTTTCCCAAACCTGATGCCCTGAGTTCCTGGACTCATCCTCTCTCCTTCCACTGTAACTTGTAAACTGGCTAGTTGATTTGATTCCTATGTTGTTTTTTGTTGTTGATGGTGTTTACTTGTTCGTTTTGTCATACCTTGTCAAAGATAGCCAATAATAGCCACACTTCCACTAACACTTTGATATATTCCAATTATTTTTCTTGGCGTTACAGTTCAAATATACATTAATTGTCTTCCAAATTAAAGAAGCTGACAGTTTTACCAAATATTTCACTATATAACATAATCACATTTCTGGGCTTTGGTGTCAGTTTCTTTGCTACCCATTACCCAACTGCTAAGCCAGTGTCATCTATTTTTGGGTTTTGTTTAGGCACAACCCCTACTTCAAAGCACCAATATAAGTATACGGGCATACTAAGTCGCTCAGTTGTGTCCAACTCTTGCAACCCTGTGGACTATAGCCCTCCAGGCTCCTCTGTCCATGGGATTATCCAGGCAAGAATACTGGACTGGGTTGCCATGCCCTCTTGATCCAAGGATCTTCCTAACCCAAAGATCCAACTCGTGTCTCTTAGGTCTTCTGCATTGGCAGGGGAGTTCTTTACTACTAGCGACACTTGGGAAATGCAATACAATATGTTAGTCACTCAGTCGTGTCCGACTCTTTGTGACTCCATGGACTGCAGCCTATTAGGCTCCTCTGTCCACGGAATTCTCCAGGCAAGAATACTGGAGTGGGTTACCATTTCTTTCTCCAGGGGGTCTTCCCAACCTTGGGATCAAACCTGGGTCTCCTGCATTGCAGGTGGATTCTTTACCATCGGAGCCACCAGGGAAGCCATCAATACAAGTATGGTGGTGGTGGTTTAGTAGCTAAGTATATGTGCTATCTAATATAACAAAATAACCAAAATAGACTTTTATTTCTTGCTTATGTCACCAAGGTATACTCTGCTCCACACACATGTTCAGGTACCCAGGCTCCTTTTGTTAAATGGTTCTAATGTTCCCTTAGTGCCTTTATGCTCTCTCTGGATCCTTTTTATCTGCTCAGCAGATAAGGGGTGAGAAGCAGCCTGGAGGATTAGGTGGGAGATTTTAATGGGTCAATAGTTTATATGCTTATACCCATATTCTCCTAGCTATACCTGACTGCAAGAATGCCTGGGATATACAGTCAGGGAGAAAAGAGAAGTTATTTGATAACTTGTAACTGGCCAGCCTTTGTTTGCCTTATCTGTGAAATGGGGATAATCATAATATCTACCTCATAAGATTGTTGCGGGATTACATAAAATAATTGATGGAAAAAACAGTCTGGCATAGACTCACAGTAAATAACCAACATATACTATTTTTTCCATCATTATTATGCATATTTTCAGTATTGGCCAAAGTTAAATATTCTCTGTGAGATGTTTCTACCTAACTTGAAATGATTAAGCTCTCAACTGTCCAACCTCCTCAGGAAGAGACAAAATCCACCCGAGGTGAATTCCTGCCTCAGAAATCAGGCTCTTCTAGGGAATTCACAGATAAAAGACATTAAACTCTTTTTATAAAGAGGGTCACACTGGTGAAGACACCCCACAGTAAGTCATTGTGTGAGAGGACAAAACAGCAGGAAATGGACCTCACTGTGGTCAAGAGTAACGGTATAGATGTCTGGAGAGAAGGTACAAACTCCTGAAATTCTGAGCTAGCAATCACCACTGAGAACAGAGAGCAATCTACAAGTATGTGAGTCTTGAGCCCCCACTGTGTGTCTGGACCTTGACCGAGGGTCAGAGGAGAAGGGCAGGCACACAGCTGCAATGGATCCCAAGAGCCTGGGACCCATGACATTCATTTCTGATTGTTTGGAAGACGTTTCTCCAAAACATTATCAATAATGGCTTGTTTCCCTAGGTTCACTCACAAAAGCCTATTTTACAATCAGAGTTCATTTTAAAAAGTTCTTATTAATGTAGTGGTAAGAGTCTACATTCCTGGTTTTCAGTTATCGTTTTTTGGCTTGACAGCCATATGGCATTTTGAAAAATCACTCAACCTTCAGATTCTGTTTATACTTACTAAAGGGAATAATGCTGTGATGGGTTTTGTACTATGTCAGCTTAGCTAAGCTGGAACTATGTTTCCCTGAATTTCCTTCTCTGCACAGTTTTGGATTGCCATGAGCCCCGAGAGACATTGATTTGGAAGATGGAAGTGAACCAGATGCCACGTTCTTAAGCTCAGAATTAGGGGCAAGATACCAGGTGCCATTGTAGCTCATGTAATTTGTCTCTGATCTCATTTTGATGATCCAGAGTCACAGACAGGCTTGCAGCTGCTGTAGCCCTAACTGAGTCTTCCTTTCGTTTTTCCAGCTACTTAGTCAGTTGCATGTGTGGCTTTGTTATGGAAGTTTCCAACTTCTCCTGGAGATCATCTGCATCGTCAAAGCTGAGGGGTTAGAAAGAGTTTAAGACCAAGGCAGAGAAAATTCAGCCACTGAAATGCCATGTAATGTCAGCATCCCATGGTTAATATCATCCTCTTCTTCACTCTGACCACCTGAAGCCTCCAATCTGATGCTTCATTCTCCTATTTTGAACAAAAGTCAGATTCACAACTTTACCCCACCCCTCTGGGCTGTGAAGCCACACGTATTAGGCTTTTCAAGAGCTTATCTGTCTAGTAGCTTTAAAAAATAGTCATAAAAGCTCATCTTCTGTGCTGGTCTCCCTTATTCAATATTTTATTTTTCTCACTGAGATGCTGGCTGTCTGGTATTACAAAGGCCCAGAGTGAGACTTACTCTCATAGAAAATTAGACTGAGACTATTTGGGGCATTTTATCACTGGAGCTGGAATGGGTGGGAGCTCTTTAGTGGTGAATAGAATGCTGTCTGCAGAGAGAAGATACTAGTGAGACCATGGATGTGCAGAAGGTAAAGCAGGAGGAAAGCAGGGATGTGAAAGAGGGAGTGCCTTTGGGAGAATTTTCTTTCTGCTTTCCTTATCTCACAGTAGACCCATCACCAAACATTCTGTCCAAAAATGGGTGAGTTGGTTTCCTGTGGCTACCATATGAATGACCACAAGCTATTTGTATCATTTTTTTTTAGATTCCGGATAGAAGTAATATCATGTAATATTTGTCTTTCTCTGACTTACTTCACTTAATATGATAATCTTTAGGTTCATCCATGTTGCTGCAAATGGCATTTTTTCATTTTTTTATGGCTGAGGAATATTCAGTTGTATATATGTACCACATCTTCTTTATCTGTTTCTCTGTTGATGGACATTCAGTTTGCTTCCATGTTTTGGCAATTGTAAACAGTCTGAAATGAGCACCAAGGTGCACACATTTTTCAAATTATGGTTTTCTCCAGATGTATATCCAGGAGTGGGATTGCTGGATCATATGGTAGCTCTATCTTTAGTTTTTAAGGAACCCCCCCATACTGTTTTCCATAGAGGTTGTACGAATTTACATTCCCACCGTCAGCATAGGAGGGCTCCCTTTTCTCCACACCATCTCCAGCATTTGCTGTTTGTAGACTTTTTGATGATGGCCATTCTGACTGCTTTGAGGTGATACTTCATTGTAGCTTTGAATTCCATTTCTCTGATAATTAGTGATGTTGAACATCTCTGCATGTGCTTTTTGGCCATCTGTATATCTTCTTTGGAGAAATGTCTATTTAGACCTTCTGCCCATTTTTGATTAGGTTACTTGTTTTTTTGCATAGAGCTGCATGAGTTGTTTAAAGTCCAACAACCCATGATGTCAGGGTAAGAATTCTCTGATAGACTGTGAAGCATAGAGGTATATTCCATTTATTAAATCTCTTTTGTGAACATTATTAAGAGTCCTTATGATGGAGAAATATGTGATTATTCTGTAGAGTGTATTTTTTCCAAATTTCTGACTCTAGCTAGTGTAAAAACCTACATAACTAGAAGATTCTTCAACACATAGGTTATACATAATGAATAAAACATCAGGCAATAAGGAAGCAGATAGTACTAACAGCCTCCAAAATCAGGATCATCTGCACATTTTTCTCTATTCATCCTCCCATTCTTTCTCCTCTAACACCTACAAAAGAATTTGAGTCACTTATTTTCCATCTTCCTTCTTGCCTATAATCTCCAAAGATTTGCAATATTGCCATATACTGGAATAATATTTCTTTCAAAAAACTGCCAAGAAGCTCATTATGTTAGTCTCTATCAAAGGGATGGGTTTTTGTTTTTGTTTTTTTTTCCCTACTTCTAACCGTGCTTCATTTTCCTTGCCTTCCTGTCTCTGGAAACAATTCTTAAGAAATAAATAAGCAAACAATGGAACACACTGAGAAGAAGTAATGAGGAAAACATGTTAACAAAAATGTGAATGCAACTTAGAAGATGAGACTGTATTTAAATATAGCCTGCTGATTAAGGTTTAGTGTTTGTTCTTTTTTTTTTTTGAGCAGTTTATAAAGACATTTGCTGGTAACACAGATGTGCCAACAGGCTTCTCAAGTAAATATTGACTTCAGTTGACAAAGCCTGACATTTTCTCTGGTTTTTCTGACACTAGCAAGACACTTGCTTCATAGTATGTGCGGGAAGGTAGAGGGTAAATAAGCAAGCAGATGGTTACTGACTCTACAGGAAAAATGGGCAGTAGTCCACAGAGAACACAGCTCCCACAGCCGTGGTTCCCAAACCTGGGGCAGAAGATAGAAAATACATACAGGTTCCCAGCCAGGTTTTAATTCAGAAAGTTAAGTGATTGCCCAGGCATCTGTATATTTAAGCTTTGATATACAGGCAGGTTTGGAATTACAGCCCTAAAGGCTTCTATCTAGCACTGTTATAACTACTGGCCCAGCACCTACGTCAGCAGAGCTCTTGGGGGCCAAGATGGAATAAGATGTGAAGGATGCACTAACCTTATGTTCTACAGAGAAGGTCCCTCAAGGTTATGGTTGAAGCACATGGCCACTGTGTCTATTTCTTGCATAAAGAGTGGAATTTATCCCATGGGCTGCCAATTTGGCACCCATTTGGAGCATTAAATTCACTTAGCAAGTCAGAAAGGGAAGCTTTTTAAAAACACCGTTTCAGTTAGGATAAATTTCAACTATGGCTTATACTCTCTTTTTTTAAAATTAATTTATTTTTAATTGAAGGATAATTGCTTTACAATATTGTGTTGGTTTTTGCCATATATCAACATGAATCAGCCTTAGGTATACCAATGTCCCCTTCCTCTTGAACCTCCTTCCCACCTCCTTTCTTTACTGCAGATAGCTGTGACTACTCAGACCTGAATAAGGGCATCTAACTACACCTTATGTTTTAAATATCACAGATCTAAATAGTCTTTTGAAGATCAGTCAGTCAACCCTACTCAGGAAATGCCAACCACAGTGAGAATAATGGATAAGCCACTGCAGTTCATCAGACATGGGTTTGAACACATCGACTTACTTCTTACTGGCTGTGACTGTGGGCACAAATACTTCATACCAGTTCTTCAGTGTCTTGCTCTGTAAAATGGAGGTAACCACAAGACTTATCATACAGGGTTATCAATAAGTTATAATAACATGTAATACGTGTAAAGCTCCTGCTGCTGCTGCTGCTGCTAAGTCACTTCAGTCGTGTCCAACTCTGTGCGACCCCATAGACGACAGCCCACCAGGCTCCTCCATCCCTGAGATTCTCCAGGCAAGAATACTGGAGTAGGTTGCCATTTCCTTGTCCATGTAAAGTTCCTATACTATTTTTAAATGTTTCAATTTTATATTGGAGTATAGTTGATTAACAATATTGCATTCATTTCAAGCATATGGTGAAGTGATTCAGTTATACATGTATCTATTTTATATATATATGTGTGTGTGTATATATATATATACACACACATTATTTTCCCATTTAGGTTATTACAAAATATTGAGCAGAGATCCCTGTGCTATACAGTAGGTCCCTGTGGGTTATCTATTTTAAATATAGCAGTGTATACATGTCAATACCAAAATTCCAATCTGTTCCTCCCTGCCACCCTTCCCCCTTGGTACCTATAAGTTTGTTCTCGAAGTCCATGAATTTGTTTCTTTTTTGTAGGTAAGTTCATTTGTATCAATTTTTTTAGATTCTGCATATAATTGATGTCATATGGTATCTGTCTTTCTCTGGCTGATTTACTTCACTTATGATAACCTCCATGTCCATCCATGTTACTGCAAATGGCATTATTTCACTCTTTCTTAATGGCTGAGCAACATTCTATTGTATATACATATATAAGAAGAAGACCCACATCTTTATCCATTCATCTGTCGATAGGCATTTGAGTTGCTTCCATGTCTTAACTATTGCAAACAGTGCTGCAATGAATACTGGAATGCATGTTTACTTTTGAACTATGTTTTTTTTTTTTTTTCCAGATATATGCCCAGAAGTGGGATGACTGGATCATATGTTAGCTCTATTCTTAGTTTTTTAAGGAGCCTCCATACTGTTCTCCATAGTGGCTGTGCAATTTACATTCCCACCAACAGTGTAGGAGGGTTCCCTTTTCTCCACACCCTCTCCAGCATTTAAAACTCCTATATCATTATCTGGTTCATATTAAGCAATAAAAGTATAAGCTATTAAAAGTGTTATTATTGGTATTATATCTGGCAGATAGCCAATACTCAATACATCATGATGATGATCATGATGGTGTCAACTGAGGTTATTCCTTCAGCCCACCATCTCCACCACCACCACCTCTGAGGACCTCAAAGAGAAGCAATTAGACATACTGCTCTTCAGAGTCAAGTTCATATATGATGGATTGTGAAATAACTCAGGGCAGAGAGGGAGCCAACAATCTTCCCTCTGCATAATAAAGCTGATGAAAGTATTTCACAAGAAAGAGAGTCAAAGTTATGTCAATGGGAGGAACAACAACATCTCTTTGCAGATCAAAAAGAGCAAAGTCAAATCTTCAGTTCACCAAGGGCATCTAGCTACTGTCTGGAGAAGAAACTCTGGCGCTTCTGCCTCCTCATACATGAGACTAGATCCTGAAGGACAAGCAAACACAAGGGTGGTCCCCCACCCATTCATCATTGACATTCAGTGATGAAGGCTGTGGAATTTTTAAGACCTGAGACTGAGCTTGGAACTTAAAGATTTCCAAATGAGAGGGAATTCTAAAGGCAGATGAAAGTACTAGAAGTGGAAAGGAATGAAAGAGTAAGAATTCTTAGTAGAGGGAGATGAGTAGAAAGTTTAGGATCAAGAGAAGTCTGCAAGGCACCCTCACATTGCCTGGGAAATATCAAGGTAAGCCTTTCCCAGCAGGCCTAGGCAGTGAGACTTTGACCTTTGTGTGATCCAGAGAAGCCAATGAAATAACCTGGGGGAGAATGCCAATTCTTCCTCCATCTTTCAAGATTCTAAAGTGTGTGTATTGTGGTGGGGGTGGGGGATTATACACGTATCCAAATAGTTATGGAATACCAGCTGGGTGTCCCTACAACTCATGTCCATCCTGACACTGTCGACCTGGAGACAGTTAAGGGCTCAGTCCCACATTTTCAGATGCCATTCTCAAGTCCAGGCTGTTACCTGGGCTTCTGACTAACCAGCTGTGGAGTTCCCACAACCTCCTCCTCAGGTCCCATTAATTTGGTGGAATGGCTCAACTCAGAGAAACATTTTACTTATGGAAAAGATGCATAGGGCAAGGTATGAGAAAAAGGCATATAACTTCCATGCCCTCCCCACTTACCACATGCTTACCACTCTCCATAAATCTCCACATATTCACCAACATGGAAGCTCTCCAAATCCGAACCCTTTGAGTTTTTATGGAGGATTCATTATATAGGCACGATTGATTAAATTGTTGGCCATTGGCAACTGATTAAACCCCCAGTCTGTCTCTCTTCCCCAGGGTCAGGGGTTGGGACTAAATGTTCCAACTTTTGAATCACATGGTTCCTTTTTCTGGCGACTGGCCCCAACCTTAGCTGCAGTCCAAATATCACCTCATTAACATAACAAAAGGCACAAGCCCGGCTTTATGGCTCTTATCAGGAAATTCCAAGTGTTTTAGGAGCTCTGTACCAGAAATGGGGATGAAGACCACACATACTTTTCTTATTATAAATTGCAATCCTCTTCCCCACTCTACAGAACTTTGGTCAACTAAAGCCCTTCATTAAAAATTGTTTCATACTGAAAAGGGAATCCTCCTATACTGTTGGTAGAAATATAAGTTGGTACAGCCACTATGGAAAACAGTACGGAGAATCCTCAGAAAACTAAAAATAGAGTTGCCATATGACCCAGCAATTCCCGAGGCATATATCTGAACAAAACTATAATTCAAAAAGATACATGCACTCCTATGTTCATAGCAGCATTGTTTACAATAATGGAGATATGGAAACAATCTAATTGTCCATCAACAGATGGATAATGAAGATGAATATATATATACATATGTATGTATAATGGAATATTACTCAGCAATGAAAAGAATACCATTTGCAGCAACATGGTTAGACCTGGAGATTATCATACTAGGTGAAGTAAGTCAGAAAGAGGAAGACAAATACCATATGCTATCACTTATAAATGTAATCTAAAATATGACACAAATAAACTTATCTACAAAACAGAAACAGAATCACAGGTGTAGAGAACAGAATTGTGGTTGCCAAGAGGGAGGGAGGTGGTAGAGGAACAGAGTGGGTATTTGGAGTTAGCAGGTTCAACCTATCACATATAGAATGGATAAATAACAAGGTCCTACAGAGTAGCACAGGGAGCTACACTCAATATTCTGTGATAAACCATAATATAATAATATAATAACCATATATAATATATAATATGTGATAAGCCATCATATAATATAAACCAAAATATAGAAACAATTAAAAAAAGAATGTATATACATGTGTAACTGAGTCACTTTGCTGTATAGCAGAAATTAACAAAATATTGTAAATCAACTGTATGTCAATAAAAAAATTTTTTTAATGTCTCATAACTTTATTGAAGTCCAGTGTGGCGTTACCTCAGGAAGAGTCATAAAGGACAGTGTTTCCTGTTTCATGGGTTCCACCCCCCAACTATGGCTCAGAGGACAGCAAGAAGTAACAGTTCACAGCCTGTCATCCCGCACTACCCTGAATGATCAAAAAGGATAGCTGGAGACACCACTGTGAACAGAAAAGGGAGGGGCTTACTTATATCAGTAGTTGATTGATAGTTGTTTTGATAGATGCTAGGAGTCGGACACGACTGAGTGACTTCACCTTACTTTTCACTTTCATGCATTCGAGGAGGAAATGGCAACCCACGCCAGTGTTCTTGCCTGGAGAATCCCAGAGACGGGGGAGCCTGGTGGGCTGCCGTCTACGGGGTCGCACAGAGTCGGACACGACTGAAGCGACTTAGCAGCAGCATGGGACCTAAGGGCTTCCCAGGTGGCACTAGTGGTAAAGAACCTGCTCACCAGTGCAGGAGGCACAAGAAAAATGTGTTCAATCCCTGGGTGGGGAAGATTCCCTGGAGGTGGGCAGGGCAACCCACTCCAGTATTCTTGCCTATATCCACGGGCTACACTCCATGCGGTCGCAAAACATTGAACAGGACTGGAGCAACTGAGCATGCACACACGCATGGGACCTAAAGGCAGCACAAAGTATGTTACATGCAAAACTTTTCAGGGTTCAAATAATTAAAGCTTTGAACATATTACCAAAAGCGTTTGTTAATTTCCCATTTCAGGAACACTTTTAAATACGTAGACCATCATCTCGCACAGTTTCATTTTTAATTTTGCTTACATGTAAGAAGCTACCCTCAGATTTTTTAGGTTAAGCTCCTTGTGCTTATATATTACCAGCATGGGGAAAAAAAGCCATATAAAACGTGACAATAGTCAAAATAGGTTCATATCAATTTTACCCTCAAAACCTGCTATGAGCAAATGAAAACACTGGGATTCACAAAATTTAACATAACCTGGGTCACAAAGCTCCTGTAGAATTTTGACTTATCCAAGGCTCCTGACCTTAGTCTCACACCTGTTCTCTGGGTCATTCTGAGCCGCACTGTAGGGAGGGGTCAGTAGTGATTCAAAGTTACTTCCTTGACTAGAGATACTTCTAGGAGAAAGGAGCATTGAACACAAACGTCCCTATGTAGTTTTAATACATTTGAATTAAAACATAAAAATTCAGCTTATCATACAAATAATGTTTTTTTATGTTTCTGTTTTGTTTTTTCGCTCAAAGTGTTATTGAACTCCTTTAGGTACTCAAATATTCCCCAACTCCCTTCTGTGAAGAACACTGAGCTAAATGCTATGATGGAAGGCAGAGGTGGTCTGTCTCATAGAAGGATGGATGTTTGGCTTTTGCACAAGGACACAGGGGCCAGGACAGTAAATCAGAGTTTATTTCAGCTGAGGTCCCCTTGTTCCTGGACAGGGGAAAAAAGTACAGTTAAACAGATAGGATTATTTTGTATCATGGTCAAAAGTAGAATTCAAACTTTGATATTCAAGACAGCTTGAAAGGCAGAAAGTACCACCCAGGTTCCAACATGAAGACTGGACTAACTTGGTCAGCAAAGCAGGCTTTAGCCACTGAGGATCACTGAACCCATGTTGCTCTGATTCTACCACAAGACTTAAACCAGTGACCCCTGAGATCTACTTGGTCAAAATATTTTTTAAAGTAGGACCTGCCCATAGCATCCATTTTACTTCCTCAGCATCAGGCTGGGTTCCCACCCTTATTATTAACATCTGGTGGTACTACTATATCTACAGAAGTTTTGTAAGTGTGTGTGTATGTAACAGAGAAAAACAAAGGTGACTCCATACTGGATTCATTCCTTTATATTCTATTGCTACAAGTTAATCACTGAAGGGATGTTGCCTGTAGCTTAAAGTATACACAATGACCCATCTCTGAGAACTCTGCCTCCCATACTTGAGCTTAAACTGAAATGCCTTTGTTTAGCTCACAGGAAACATCAGATGTGGACCAGGCCCACCTATAAATGGCTGCAAGAAAGAAGAGATTAACACATCCCCTTTGATTCTGGTCAGAACCAGGAAATATTTGCCACGACTTGTCTCCTTTTTTAACTTTATCTCCTTACCTCCCCCTCTTTGTTTTATAAAAGACACAAGCATCCAAACCCAGGCAAGATGGTACTTTGGGACACTGGTCTACCGTCTTCCTGGTCATCTGGTTTTCTTTATAAAGGTCGCTATTCCTTGCCCCCCAAATCCATCTCTTGATCTACTGGCCTGTTGTATGGCGAGCAGTATGAGCTTGAACTCAGTAGCATGTGTGAGGGAGAGAGAAATAGAGACAGAGAATGAAGGAGAGATGATCTCTCACTCAGCACTGCACCCCCTGCCCCCAGTCTCTGCAGCGCTTCGAACTCTAGGGCCTGAGACTCACAGAGAATCCCAAATTTCAGTCCTTATTCCTTAGTCTTCATAGATATACTACACACTTTGAAGTGCTGAGTTAGTTTGTAAGAAACTGAAATAGAAGAATTGTGTAGAAGAGTAATGAGAAAGAAAATTTCAAAGATAAGGTTTGGGCCAAATTCTGAGAACTGGAATGATAGGCCAAGGGAAGTTTTTGAGAAACATAGTGTTTTGTTTTTTTTTTTCTTTTCTTTTAGAAACACATTTTAGAAACTATCTGGGTGTTTAGCTTCTGTAAACCAAAGATATATGCAGCCAACTGCTCTTCAGCCAATGATTTTGACAGCATTTAAACATTGTCTTTGTACATTTGCCACAATTTATGCAAAGAATGCATTTCCTGAAAGTTATGTTTAAGTTACATGTTGCAAATCAAATCACATTTTAAATGTACTCAGGGACCTTGCTATTTAAAGAGCATTTTGTCTACTGAACACATGTGCATATGAGTGTGTGTGTGTGTGTATACTAAATTCATCTTGGCTTACAAATTGGATAAAACTGTGGCTTACTCACCCACTAAATTTACCGTTTTTAAAACTCTTGATTTTCTGTTGTTTTCAAGGAGTTCAATGGCCTGATATAGAAAAAAACAAAAAAACTACTGCCCTAATTATTTGCCTAACTTTCAGACAGGAAAACGCCAGTTCATTGTCATTTACTTCATGCCCACAATAAGTATCTGAGGTGTCAGAATGTCTGGTGACAGTGTGTTTTATTTTTAAGAGTATAAGAGGGAGGAGGGAAAGAACTTCTTGGAATCTTCCCAAAGTCTATGTGAAATGCTGTTTGTCTGTTTTGAAGGACACGGTGAGCTGGTGAAACCAGGGAGGGGAGGAAGAGACTGTTCAAGGCAATGGCCTGCTGGCGGGAGGAGGAGGTTGCTAAATCCAGCTTGGAGGAACTCCACACATCAAAGAACTGGTTTGCTGAAGCTCCACTCCCAGGCCTTTCTGAATCACTCAGCTCAGCCAGACACAATAAGCCTGTTGCTTGAACTACCCAGCCCATGTCTCCAGTTTCCCCTTTTGCTTTGTCAGCAGGAACCTTATCCATGTGCATATAAGCACTGCTCACATTTGCATGCAAGAGCCATCTGTTTATTTTGCACAGGCTGGCTGAGACCTTCTCTGAATATTTTTCTGGTCATCTTGATCTTGAACAACCCTTTAACTACTCCCATCTCAAGGCTCTTTCTCACAAGACTTTCTGTTCTGGGATAATGTGTCCCAGGGCAGAGATTAGGACTATGCCAGGGAGATAAAAATGTTGCCAGAGCAGTGGTGGGACCATGCCCATCCCACCTGCCCTGGCTCTGCTTGTTTACAAGCTCCCCACTTGGCCACACCACCTCCCTCTCCATGCATATTCATCATGCATCACAAACCATGACCGAATGTGGGGGCAGGGGTCATTCAGCCAATCATAACTGTACAACTGGAGACTATTTATCAACCCTGAAACAAATTCATATCAAACTAGAGGTTATATTGATGAGACGTTTAAATATTCATTTAATTCAGCTCAATGACTAAAGAATTCCATTAATTACCTAAAATTCTGTCTATTGGTTTGACTGCTGTTTTACAAAGTTAACTGACTCTTTAGTTCATGTTGATATATCCTGTGAGTAGCTTCTTCTCAAAAGTAGACTATTTCCCTGCTCAAGCTCAACGTGTCCTTGGAGAGTTCAGGGAAACTAAGGAAAGGACCTCAAGACCTTATGGAAAGAGCAAATGCGGAGAGGGTTGGCTTAGAAGAACGGTTCATATTTTTGATTTTTGCATATTGCACTTGTAATCACAGAGTCTAAGAATACTGACATGTGATGAGGAGTGGGATTTCATGCACAAAGCAGGAATAAAAGTAACTAAAATTTCACACTGGAGTAATTATAATATCACATTCTTTTCCAATATTATTCCCTCATTGGCATTCATTCAAATAAATCCCTCAGTAAAAGCCACTTATACCAATACTGTATAAGAAAAGAAGCCTGACCTTCTAATAATTTCCAGATGGTCTCACATAATTCATAACAATTGAACACTTATTAAGTGCAGGTATTGTATTAAGGATTTTGAAAATGTTACCTTGTTTAATTAATCATTATTTCCTTTCACCTACTAACTTTAGGCTTTTTCTGTTTCTAGTTCCTATAAATTTAAAGTTTGGTGGTTTATTTGAAATCTTTCACATTTTTTGAGATAAGCCTGTATTACTATCAGCTTCCATCTTAGAACAGCTTTTGCTGTATCCCATAGATTTTAAATGTTACATTTCCAGTTTCATTTTTCTCAACATGTATTTTATTTCCCCTTTGATTCCTTCATTATCCCATTGGTTTTAGTACCAAGTTGTTTAGTCTTCACCACCCATGTCTTTTCCAGTTTTCTTCTTGTTGATTTCTATTTTTATACCATTGAAGCTAGAAAAGCTGCTTGATATGCCTTTATTATTTGTTTATCTTTTCCAGTGATATTTTTACATTCACATATTTTCTTACTATTGATTAATCAGTGCTTTTTCTTTTTGACTTAGAGAAGTCTCTTTAACATGTCTTGTAGGATTGGATTGGTGGTGATGAACTCCTTTATTGTTATTTAGTTGCTAAGCTGTGTCTGACTGTTTGCAACCCCATGAACCACAGCACACCAGGCTTCCCTGTCTTTCACTATCTCCCAGAGCGTGCTCAAATTCATGTCCATTGAGTCAATGATGTCATCCAACTATTTCATCCTCTGTTGCCCTCTTCTCCTTTTGCCTTCAATCTTTCCCAGCATCGGGGACTTTTCCAATGAGCCAGCTCTTCGCATCAGGTGGCCAAATATTGAAACTTCAGCTTCAGCATCAGTCCTTCCAATGAATATTCAGGACTGATTTCCTTTAGGTTTGACTGGTTGGATCTCCATGTTGTCCAAGGGACTCCCAAGAGTCTTCTCCAACACCACAGTTCAAAAGCATCAATTCTTCAGTGTTCAGCTTTCTTTATGGTCCAACTCTCATATCCATATATGACTCCTGGAAAAACCATAGCTTTGAATAGACCAACTTTTGTTGGTAAAGTAATATCTCTGTTTTTTAATATGCTTTCTAGGTTTGTCATAGCTTTTTTCCCAAGGAGCAAGCGTCTTGCTTACCTGGAAAGCTCTTATTCTCTTCTTCAATTCTGAATGATAACCTTGTCATGCAGAGAATTTGTGGCTGGAAATTTTTTTCTTTTTGGCATTTTGAACATGTCCTGCCACTCCCTCTACCCATAAAGTTTCTGCTGAAAAACCTACTGATGGACTTACAGGGTTTCTCTTGTACATAATAAATTGCTTTTCTCTTGCTTTTAAAGTTCCTTCATTATGCTTAGCTTTTGCTACTTTAAGTATAATGTGTCTCAGTGTATTTCTCTTCAGATTCATCTTATTTGGAACTCTAGGCTTCCTGGACCTGGATGTCTGTTTCCCTCCCCACACTAGGGAATTTTCCAGCCATTATTTCTTCAAGTAATTTTTCAGACCCTTTCTCTCTCTTTTCTTTATGGGATCCCTGTAAAATGAATGTTATTCTGCTTGAAAGTCCTGGAGATCCCCTAATGTATTCTCATTTCTTTCAGTTCAGTTCATCGCTCAGTCGTGTCTGACTCTTTGTGATCCCGTGAACCACAGCACGCCAGGTCTCCCTGTCCATCACCAACTCCCAGAGTCCACCCAAACCTATATCCATCAAGTCGGTGATGCCATCCAGCCCTCTCATCCTCTGTCGTCCCATTATCCTCCTGCCCTCAATCTTTCCCAGCATCAGGCTCTTTTCAAATGAGTCAGCTCTTCGCATCTGGTGGCCAAAGTATTGGAATTTCAGCTTCAACATCAGTCCTTCCAATGAACACCCAGGACTGATCTCCTTTAGGATGGACTGGTTGGATCTCCTTGCAGTCCAAGGGACTCTCAAGAGTCTTCTCCAACATCACACTTCAAAAGCATCAATTCTTCAGTGCTCAGCTTTCTTCATAGTCCAAGTCTCACATCCATACACAACCACTGGAAAAGCCATAGCCTTGACTAGACGGACCTTTGTTGGCAAAGTAATGTCTCTGCTTTTTAATATGCTGTCTAGGGTGGTCATAACTTTCCTTCCAAGGAGCAAGCGTCTTTTAATTTCATGGCTGAAGTCACCATCTGCAGTGAATTTGGAGCCAGAAAAATAAAGTCTGACACTGTTCCCACTGTTTCCCCATCTATATCCCATGAAGTGATGGGACCAGATGCCATGATCTTCGTTTACTGAATGTTGAGCTTTAAGCCAACTTTTTCACTCTTCTCTTTCACTTTCATCAAGAGGCTCTTTAGCTCCTCTACTTTCTGCCATAAGGGTGGTGACATCTGCATATCTGAGGTTATTGATATTTCTCCCAGCAATCTTGATTCCAGCTTGTGCTTCTTCCAGTCCAGCATTTCTCATGATGTACTCTGCATATAAGTTAAATAAGCAGAATGACAATATATAGCCTTGACGTATTCCTTTTCCTATTTGGAACCAGTCTGTTGTTCTATGTCCAGTTCTAACTGTTGCTTCCTGACCTGCATACAGGTTTCTCAAGAAGCAGGTCAGGTGGTCTGGTATTCCCATCTCCTGAAGAATTTTCCACAGTTTATTGTGATCCACACAGTCAAAGGCTTTGGCATAGTCAATAAAGCAGAAATAGATGTTTTTCTGGAAATCTCTCCCTTTTTCCATGATCCACTGGATGTTGGCAATTTGATCTCTGGTTCCTCTGCCTTTTCTAAAACCAGCTTGAACATCAGGAAGTTCACGGTTCATGTATTGCTGAAGCCTGGCTTGGAGAATTTTAAGCATTACTTTACTAGCGTGTAACATGAGTACAATTGTGTGGTAGTTTGAGCATTCTTTGGCATTGCCTTTCTTTGGGATTGGAGTCCAGTCCTGTGGCCACTGCTGAGTTTTCCAAATTTGCTGGTATATTGAGTGCAGCATTTTCACAGCATCATCTTTCAGGATTTGAAATAGTTCATCTGAAATTCCATCACCTCCACTAGCTTTGTTCGTAGTGATGCTTTCTAAGGCCCACTTGACTTCACATTCCAGAATGTCTGGCTCTAGGTGAGTGATCACAGCATCGTGATTATCTGGGTCATGAAAATCTTTTTTGTACAGTTCTTCCGTGTATTCTTGCCACCTCTTCTTAATCTCTTCTGCTTCTGTTAGGTTCCTACCATTTCTGTCCTTTATTGTGCCCATCTTTGCATGAAATGTTCCCTTGGTATCTCTGATTTTCTTAAAGAGATCTCTAGTCTTTCCAATTCTATTGTTTTCCTCTATTTCTTTGCATTGATCGCTGAAGAAGGCTTTCTTATCTCTTCTTGCTATTCTTTGGAACTCTGCATTCAAATGGGTATATCTTTCCTTTTCTCCTTTGCTTTTCACTTCCCTTCTTTTCACAGCTATTTGTAAGGTCTCCTCAGACAGCCATTTTGCTTTTTTGCATCTCTTTTTCTTGCGGATAATCTTGATTCCTGTCTCCTGTACAATGTCACGAACCTCCATCCATAGTTCATCAGGCACTCTATCAGATCTAGTCCCTTAAATCTATTTCACTTCCACTGTATAGTCATAAGGGATTTGATTTAGGTAATACCTGAATGGTCTAGTGGTTTTCTCCAATTTCTTCAGTTAGTCTGAATTTGGCAATAAGGAGTTCATGATCCAAGCTACAGTCAGCTCCCGGTCTTGTTTTTGTTGACTGTATACAGCGTCTCCATCTTTGGCTGCAAAGAATATAATCCGTCTGATTTCAGTGTTGACCATCTGGTGATGACCATGTGTAGTCTTCTCTTGTGTTGTTGGAAGAGGGTGTTTGTTATGACCAGTGCCTTCTCTTGGCAGAACTCTATTAGCCTTTGTCCTGCTTCATTCTGTATTCCAAGGCCAAATTTGCCTGTTACTCCAGGTGTTTCTTGACTTCCTACTTTTGCATTCCAGTCCCCTATAATGAAAAGGACATCTTTTTTTGGGTATTAGTTCTAGAAGGTCATGTAGGTCTTAATAGAACTGTTCAACTTCAGCTTCTTCAGCGTTACTGGTCACGGCATAGACTAGGATTACCATGATATTGAATGGTTTGCCTTGGAAATGAACAGAGATCATTCTGTTGTTTTTGAGATTGCATCCAAGTACTGCATTTCAGACTCTTTTGTTGACTATGATAGCTACTCCACTTCTTCTTAGGGATTCCTGCCCACAGTAGTAGGTATAATGGTCATCTGATTTAAATTCTCCCATTCCAGTCCATCTTCGTTCACTGATTCCTAGAATGTCGATGTTCACTCTTGTCATCTCCTGTTTGACCACTTCCAATTTGCCTTGATTCATGGACCTAACATTCCAGGTTCCCATGCAATATTGCTCTTTACAGCATTGAACCTTGCTTCTATCACCAGTCCCATTCACAACTGGGTGGTGTTGTTGCTTTGGCTCCATCCCTTCATTCTTTCTGGAGTTATTTCTCCACTGATCTCCAGTAGCATATTGGGCACCTACCGACCTGGGGAGTTCATCTTTCAGTGTCCTATCTTTTTGCCTTTTCATACTGTTCATGGGGTTCTCAAGGCAAGAATACTGAAGTGGTTTGCCATTCCCTTCTCCAGTGGACACATTCTGTCAGACCCTCCACCATGACTCACCCATCTTGGGTGGCCCCATACGGCACGGCTTAGTTTCATTGAATTAGACAAGGCTGTGGTCCATGTGATCAGACTGGCTAGTTGTCTGTGACTGTCGTTTCAGTCTGTCTGCCCTCCGATCCCCTCTCTCACTTCTTTAATTTTTTTTTTTTTTCATTTTGCTGCTCTGTCTGGGGATTTTCCATTTCTTTGTCTTTTGGCTCACTGATTCATGCTTCTATTTCATCCATTCTGCTGTGAATTCTTCTAATGTATTTTTCAATTAAGTTATAACTTCCTTCTTTCCACTTATTTATGGCTGCACTAGATCTTCATTGCTGCATGAGGGCTTTCTCTAGTTGCAGCAAGCAGGGGCCCCTCTTCATTGTATTGTATGGGCTTCTCATTATGTTGATTTCTCCTGTTGCAGAGCATGAGCTCTGGGCACATGGACTTTAATAGTAGCTGGAGCACTCCGGCTCAGTAGTTGTGATGCACGGGCCCAGTTGTTCATTAGCATGTGGAATTATCCCTAGAGCAGGGATCAAATCCATGCCCCCTGCATTGGCTGGTGGATTCTTAAGCACTGGACCACCAAGGACGTCCTATAACTTCCTTCTTATATTTTCTATCGTTTGGAGGTTCTCTCTGTGTTCATCCATTCTTCTCCTAAGATCAGTGAACATTTTTATGACTGATACTTTGAATTCTTTATCAGATAAGTTGCTTATCTTTGTTTCACTTAAGTCTTTTTCTGGGGACTTTCTTTGTTCTTTGGTTTGGAATCAATACCTCTGTCTCCTCATTTGGCGTACCTATGTGTGTTTGTCTGTAACAGGCAAATGGCTCCCTCCTCTAGTCTTGAAGAAGTGGTCTTGTGTAGATGTTTCATGTGACTCGGAAATAAAAGCCACCAGAGCCAGGCATTCTTTGGACATCCTTTACATGGGCTGCATGTACCTACTATCTTTAGTAGGGCCACAGGATGAACAGGGCACAGGAAGTTTGCCTGATCCATTTGCAGCTCAGCTGCTGTAAGGGGAGGGTTCAGCTTAAGGTTCCTATCCAGTCCAAGGCATAGATCCTGCCTGATTGCTATGCCAAGTTGGGTGGGACATCTTTGTACTAACAGGATAGAAGGAAGACACCAAAAAATTAAGCCTGTCTTCTCTGTCACAAGCGAGCTAGGATGATCACAGAAATGACATCCATCAGCACTATCATTTCCAGATAAGGTCTCAGGAAGTTTCTGCCTCTCCAGCAGTCACTTTAAGCCCTTACAATCCAGTTGCTTTTCAGACTATTGCTTTTGGGCTGGATCTCAGGGCAAGTGGGTCTTCAGATCAACCTTTTAAGAGTTGGTTCTGTATTCCCTGCAGTTCTATCACTAATCCCTCTGTTTCCATGTTGGCCCCAAGGATCAGAGTGTCTGACATGAGGCACTATCTGTTCACTACTCAAGGAAAGTGAAAACTGAAAGTGTCCTCAATTGTATCCAACTCTGTGAGACCCCATGGAGCCTACCAGGCTCCTCTATTCATGGAATTCTCCAGGCAACAGTACTGGAGTGGGTAGCCATTCTCTTCTCCAGGGGATCTTCCTGAGTTCCTTATTTTGGGAAGGCCCTCTTGGCTGTAGGTTGCCACACCTGAGGTGGGGTCCTGGTGAGGACTTATCACTACCTCTCCTCTCATCTCAATGTGTCTTGTTTGTCTTTTATTTTGGAGGTGTTGATCTTCCGCTTCTCAGGATTTTGAGAAAAATCCTGAGATTTTTCTGTATGTAAATCTCAGCTCTGTCCAATCATAGAGATAAGCAAGTGACCAAGAAAGCCATTTAGAATCTCAATCCCGAGAATCTGAATTCTGAGTGGAGACACATTTGACGACTCAAAAGAAGTTAAGAGTGGAGTTGTCAGAGCTGAGAACTCTAAAGATACAAGAGATTTAATGTCACTGCCAAGATCCCTGAAACTGCCCTAGATCTTCTCTTTTGCAAAGGCTGGGTTTCAGCTCTTCCTTTGACTCCATGTTTCCTTCCGACAAGTTCCTTTTGGGAATGCTTGTGGAGGTGGTTTCTATTCCTTGCAACCCAAGAACAGCAACTGATACACTTAAAGGTGTTCAGTAAGTGCTTAGATCTCACAGATACTCAGTGGCAAAGTTGGGCTTTTAACTCCAACCTGTATGACTACAAAATCCCACAAGTAGCCATTAGTTACGCTGATTCATTTACCCTGTCTCATTTATCTCATGGCTTTTATCTTGTAGCAACAGGCTTTGTAATTTTTACCTTTCTGTTTAAGACTTTGGCCAGTTTCTTGTTAGTAGACTACCTCAACCAATATCAGGGTTGTTTTGCTGTTTCTTTGTTTCTCCCAGAGAGCACCTGAGTAGTGTTAGCTGAACAAGTTATTTCAACTAATAACTAATGCGTGTCTGCCTCCTCATCTCTTTATGACATAAAGGGGAAAGTAGGATCATATAATTAGACAGCCTTCAAAGGAGGAAGGATACAGGTAATTGGAGGGTCCTCTTTTCTCTGAGCAGAGGTGATGGAAGACAGTCAGGTGAACTTGAGCTCCCAAGGCACAAACAAACTGCCCAAAGACCCAAAGGAAGACAGTGCAGGGCCTTGCAGATGATTCCAGTAGTTTTCAAACTTATGCTCACACTACCATGCTAACATATTTTGAGCATGCACCTCCCAATATAGTATATTATTTTTGTAAATGATAAACATTTACTACTGAACCATTCCATAATGTTATAAAATATATACCAAAAAAATCTAAGGAATACATTAACAAGCATAAACACAAGTTATAATATTTTATTTCTGCATCTGCACAATTATTTTCTGCACCTCCTAGGGTACCCAAACCTACCTTGGATACCACTGAATTAGAAGTCAAAGAAAGGATTCTCTGTAATAAGTCTAGATAAATTATTTCGGATCATGATTTTTGCTGAAGGATTTTTAAAGGCCCTCCTCTACACCCAAGATCAGTGTATAAAAATAGTGTTTGTTCATAGTGCCAATTTAGCACTTATCATATTACATTAATTCATTTTTATGTGTATTTTCCCATCAGACTATGACATTCTTAAGGGCAGGGTTGGTGTCATATTTATCTTTGCATTCTCTATCACAGTTATAGCACAATAGGTGCCTAATAAACAGCTTTTTAACAGAAACCCACTCCCTCTCCTTCATGTCAGTTGGGCCTGGGCCGCCACTGGGATGGTCACTGAGGCCCTCTGGGTAGGGTCCCAAGCTCAGCAGCTTCACTCTGAGCCCATTCTTGCTGTTCAACAGTAAATAATCAACATGTTTTAAAGCACAAACAAATGCAAAGAACTGAATATCAAGAAATTAGCCTGAGACCTCAGAGAAGCTGCTGCTGCTAAGTCACTTCAGTCGTGTCCAACTCTGTGCGACCCCACAGACGACAGCCCACCAGGCTCCTCTGTCCCGGGGATTCTCCAGGCAAGAATACTGGAGTGGGTTGCCATTTCCTTCTCTCCTCTATGAAATAAATAGCCACATCTTAAAAGCTCTGTTTGTTTCAAATACTGATCTCTATTGGAGGGATGGGCAAGGTTTCCAATATGGAAAACCTTCAGTTTACTGTGCAGTGGAAAAAGACTCTCATATGTGTCTCCGGGTTGGGTTGTGAAAGAGCTCCACGTGGCATTAGGATCCCTTCACGGTGAATTTCAGTGCCTGCCTCTGTAGTTCTTCAGTCTGGAGGCACTTAGGTTTTGCAATCAAGGTCTTTAATTGTGCTCAGGTCAGGAAATCATGCATGTGTTTCTCCCTTTCTCTAATCCCTGGACTCTATATTATCAGAGCTTATGGATGGGGTGTAGGTTGCCTCTTGGATTTTTCTGAAATGATGCAATTCAGTCTTATTTGAGGTCCCAAAAGAAGCCTGGGAAAATTCACAATGTCAAGTTTTTCTCTTTCCCTGAGGAGGAAGTGGAATTCCATTCCTTTGTCCCTGCTCTTTCCCCCACTCCCGCCCCAGCGCCCCACCCCCAGAGGACAGAGTTGTGTACCAGAACAACTGACCAAGTAAGGTCCTGCACTCACACCCTCAGGGAGGGAAAAAAATTTATCAGATTTCCAGGGCTAAAGAGATTTTTATCTGTTCAACTTCAAGGACTGTTCCCCCACACATTTTCATATGACGTAACAAAGGAATATCAGACCACATCCTCCCTATGGTGAAAGAGGTGGAGCCTTAGGCAGGAAGGATGAGAAAAAGACAAAAGCAAACAGAGAGCTGGTAAGGAACTAAAAATGTCACTCTTGGAATCCTCACCAAATGGAGTATTTAACCTGAGATAGGGGCTATTTCTTTTGAGATAAGATGTTAATACTGACTCCAGAAGGCTCTCTTCTGGAGGCTAGAGCTGTACAAGTCTTGACTCAGAGTCTTCGGACAGGACACACAGCCTGGGTAGATTTATGCAAGTCCCCTCTCCTCCTGCACAAATGCTGCCTCAGCTGTTTGTGGCGGGCACTTTCAGATGCAAATGTGACGCTGGTCACTGGATGCTAATCTCAGTTGCTTTTCTCCTTGGTCCTCTGTCCAGGAGAGCATCGGCCAGAACACCAATATTACTGCACAACATGCCGTGTCACGGCTCTGTGCCTACTGCACTTAAAAAAAAAAAGAAAGAAAGACAGAAAAAAAGTCTTCATAGCATTTCCCCCTCCGACAGAGCCAATTAGTTATGGGCTTTCTCGAAGCTTAGTGCTATTCAGTAAAAACCAACCACACGGAACCCCCAACCCCTCCCCTCCCTGTACCTCTCAAAGAAATTCACAATGGACAAACCAAGGGCGTGTCTTTCCCGGGTCAGATTTTTTTCTCTCCGAATCTGTGGACAAAAATATTACTGTAGCATTTGTGCACCTGAATCTGGAAGAGGAGAAACTGTTCACCCGAGTACGTTTTGAAATTCTCTCCTTGAACTGGGTTTGTTCCCATCATGGCAGGATTTGCAACGTGAGATTGAGTGGTCTTCAGGGTTGTCAGCAAAATAATATCAGCCCTTTGTGGAGGGGTGACAGACCATACAAAGAGTGCGGCTTGTTTTATCTGCCCATGCTGGCGGCCAACTTTGTAAAAAAACAAACTCAGTTTAAATATTTTCCCACAGAATGTCTGCTAATTAAAGAAAATGTATATAGCATAGACAAGCCAAACAATTGCACCACTTAGAGGTAACCACTATTCACACTTGATATGTGTATCTTGCTTCTGTCTTTTTCTATACATGAATTTTCTTTTGACCAAAAAAAGAAAGTCGACGTTATATGTACTATTTTATGTACTGCTTTTTCACCAAACAAAATATATTGTACACTCTTCATATCAGCTATTGTTCTGAAAATTCATTTATAAAAGGAATACATATATATTACTTTCTTTTAACCTTATGAGTACACCATAAGCTACTTAACTCTCTTACTTGGGGAAACATTTAAATTTATTCTTATTTTAAAATTCTTTGGATAAAATCTGCACTTTTGAGACATTTATGACCCTTTCTTAAAGATCAATTGCTAGCTTGTAAAAATTGCTGTTCCAAAGGTAAAAAAAAAATATCTTTTGACACATCACCAAATGTCTTTCCAAAAAGAGCTACACAAATTTACAAGGCCACCAGTATGTATAAAGTTATTTTAATCTCTGGCATTTTGATAGGCACCCACTGAAATGTGTCTTAATATTGTTTCATTTCGCATTTATACTGTAATACTTCAATAGGTATTACAGTAAGCATATTTAAAATTTATCACTCATTTTAATGCCACTTTGCAATACACTATTAGCAACTTTTATATATGATTTTCTATTGGGAACTGAGTATTTTTCATATTGATGTTTAAGAACTCTTTATATATTACATTCTATATGCTGCAACTTTTTTCTTCAATTTGATGTTTGACTTTCAATGTTATTTATTGTATGTAATGTAAAATAATTTTTTATATATTTGCTAAAAACTTAAAAAAATAGAAATACAATAAGTTAAAATAGTCACTTAAATATCACTACCCAGAAATAACCAAGACAATGCAGACATTTTTACTTTTAGTAAAATCTGAACCATTTTAATATTTTCTTTCATGATTTCTATATTTTTTGGTATTTTTAGAAGTGTCTTCCTTACTTTATACTCACCTGCATTTTCTTCTATTCCTTTTTAATTAACACATAAATCTTTAATTCATCTGGAGTAACTTTGGTATAAAGTAAGGCTGTAACTTTGTATCTTTCCAAATTCTCTTTCTTCTGCCCAGTATATCTCTGTCTATAAAGTATAGATACTTGGCTCTTTCTTTCTGTAGAAGGGTAAGACAGTGACAGAGAGAACTATGAGTAATCCAAATAATTCTGGCAAAAGCAAACAATTATATCAACAGCAATAGACTGATGGATGCAAGTGGCTCATCAGTAACTAGGTCAAAGAGTTATATGGAATAACTAGGTCAAAAGGGGGTCCCACAAGGTAGTGAAATGATGGAAGAGCCGTGGATGGCAAGAGGTGAGCTGACTTGCCACTCAGTCTCTAGCCCTCTGTCATTCCCTACCATCACCTACACCCCTGCTGCCACTTCCTGGGATGTAAAAACAGAAGGCTACTCATTAAGGTGAGATGGAGTTCAGGCATAAGGAAATCTACAAACCCAAGTGGAAACGCGTGCTAAGCTGCTTCAGTCATGTCTGACTCTTCGAAACTTGAGGACTGTGGCCCACCAGGCTCCTCTGTCCATGGGATT
Source organism: Bos grunniens (assembly GCF_055505025.1). Lineage (NCBI taxonomy): Eukaryota > Metazoa > Chordata > Mammalia > Artiodactyla > Bovidae > Bos > Bos grunniens. Next base: position 57,210,926 of record NC_141180.1, read on the forward strand.
CTCCAGGCAAGAATACTGGAGTGGGTTGCCATGCCCTCCTCCTGGGATCTTCCTGACCCAGGGATGGAACCCACATCTCTTACGTCTCCTGCACTGGCAGGCAGTTCTTTACCACTAGCGCCACCTGGGAAGCCCAGGTGAGCAGCACAGTGACCAGGATTTGCAGGCCATGGGGTTGGATAGTTGAGAGGGTAACAGGCTCATACTCAGTGCCACCTCTGGATAACAGAGTGAGAACACTGGCTCTATGTACATGGAAGATTATTAGTGGCTTTTTACATTTTCAATAACCAGCCTACCCTGACTGCTAATCACATGAGAGTTACGTAGTGGTGGTGATGGTTTAGTCACTAAGTCATGTCCGACTCTTGAGACCCCACGGACTGTAGCCCGCCAGGCTCCCTTGTTCGTAGGATTCTCTAGGCGAGAATACTGGAGCGGGTTGCCATTTCCTTCTCCAGGGGATCATCCTGACCCGGAAATCGAACCTGGGTCTCCTGCACTGCAGGCAGATCCTTTACCGACTGAGCTATGAGGCTCAGTCTGAGAGTTATGCAGTTCTGTGATTTAGCTTAGACTATCTGCCCCACCTTCCCAGGCACTGCCAAGGCCTCTGATAGTGCAGCCTGCTGATGTTAGGTATCCTGACAATGTGGAGGGCCCAGGCAAGCCAGCTTCTGCTTCTCCCTGCCTCCCTGAGAAGCAAATGGCAACCCATTCCAGTATTCTTGTGTGGACATTCCCATGAACACTACAGTCCATGGGGTCACAATGAGTCAGACACACCTGAGTGACTAAATCACCACCACCACTGTTTATGCAGTGTCTGACCTGAGCTAAGATACATATTCATAAACCCATTTTGCTATGTCTATGGACAAGTCCTCTGTGCTAGAGCTTAGGAGGCACCCATAGCACCTTACTGTCTAGAATCCCCACCTGTTGGGTGGATCACCTTGAACGCTAACCCCAGGCTGCTTAATTGGAAGTTGTGTCTAGTCTAGTCTCCCTTGGATCACAGGACTGTCTGACTGTGTCCTGGGCTTGCCTTCCCGACTTCGATACTAACACACACTCACTGCTCATGCTGGTCCTGTCACCCAGGACACATGCTAGGCCTGATCCAAGCCCCATCTGCCTTCCTCCTGGCCACTGAGGCCTCCCGGGAGCCAAGGCCAGATGCAGACCACTCATCTTTATTCCCAAATTGTCTGTTACTGACAATGAGTTCTCCAAGTCGGTTAAAATAAAGCTTTGAGTTTATTTTCATTGCTGCAGAAACTGACAACAATTTTTGCAAAGTGTTTGGTGAAATCAAGATTTTTTTCCCTGAGCCTTTGGCTGACTTCTGTTGGGAGGGTGGGAGAGGGGTTGAAATATGTTCTCAATTGCTCACTGAAGCATTTTTACAGTGGCTGCTTTAAAACCCTTGTCAGATAATTGTAACATCTCTGTCATTTGCTCTTGGCATCTATTGGTTTTCTTTTTTCATTCCATTTGAGATCTTTTTAGCTCTGGATGTGACAAGTAATTTTTGACTGAGAACTAGACATTTGGGGTGCTGCCTTGTAAGAGATGGATCTTAATTAAACCTTCTGTTCTAGCTGACTTCCTCTGACATTGCTCTAGCAGGGAATGTAGAAGTCGGGGTTTCCATTCCCACCCCACTCCCATCCTGTTGGCCTCTGGATGTTCCTAGTTACTGCTGAGCAAGGCTGGGGGTTCCGGCTCCCGACTAGGCTCTGCTGATACCCCCTGGCTGGAAGGCATTGGAGCCTCCCCCTTACTGCTCTCCATGTGGCCTCTTCTGATAGAGGGTGGGGGAGCTCCTTATTGGTGGGTGGTGGTGAAAGTCCACTCCATTAGGCCTCCTCTGATCCAACCTAGGAGATGGGGAGGGACACTGCAGTCCACAAAGGAGGAATGGAAGTCCTGGTTGGCTCTGTATGTTCTAGGACGTCACCACCATAGGAAAGAGTGCGGGCTTTGTAGTGCTTCATTACAGCCTCACCAAGGTGCAAATGTTCCCTCCCCAGCCTTTGCTGGAGGGGTGGGGTGGGACCACGGTATTTTCCATGTTGTTGGCAGAAGCAGATCAATTATTGTCTAATAGTTTTCTTCTCTTTTCCTGGTCCTCTGATTAAGAGAGCAGGCTGTTGGTAGAGTCTTTTTTGTCAGTACCCACTAGTGTTTGGGGATGCCAACTTCTTGAAACTCATGTCTGAGAAACGTGAAATAAAAAGAAAACTTATCACAATGTTGCTCTTCAAAATCATTAGTCAGCTTTCTCTCTTCTTTTCAGAATCATCTTAAGTCTTTCTCTATGTACTACTGTCCAAGCTTTTTCACTGTATGTAATGGGAGAAATATAAAAAAATCACATCTGCTTCATCTTTCCTATTTATTTCTCTAAAGACAGTAGTAAAAGCAATAATACAGGAAAACATAAATTTCTCTGTATGAAATGGATGGGTTTTCCAAGTGGCTTACTGGTAAAGAATCCACCTGCCAATGCAGGAGACACAGGAGGCTGAGGTTTGATCCCTGGGTCAGGAATATCCCCTGGAGGAGAGCATGGCAACCCTCTCTAGTACTCTTGCCTGGAGAATCCCATGGACAGTGGAGCCTGGTGGGCCACAGTCCATGAGGCTGTAAAGAGTCGGACACAACTGAGTGAGTGACCACTCTCACAAGAAATGTATAGGGTTGGCAAAAATGTTTTTTCGGGCTTTTCCATAACATTGTATGGAAAAACCCAAATGGACTTCTTTGGCCAACCCAGTATATATTTAAAACACAAACACATATGAATTTCCTACCATGGGAATGTCAAAGCTCGTGCTTCTTTCACCTAGTTTAATTTGCCTTGATATTTAAGTAAATATGACTAGTTTGTGTTCGGAAAGATTCTAGTCAGAAAGAGTCAGAATCAGCTAGATGTAGCACGTCACTCTCTTTCAGCATCTAATTAGACTTGTCACTGTCAGTTCTTTCTCAGTGACAAATCATCAGTAATTCTTATAATTATAGCTTTGTAAGGAAAGGCAGGGCAGTTCTTCCTGATGCCAGCAGTTCCAAGCAATGTGAAAGCAAGTCTAAGTTCTCATGTGGAACTTAGATGGAATACCCATGTGTGTGTGTGTGTGTGTGCACGTGTGCACGCATGCCCACATGCATCCATATCTGTCTAGCTATCTCTATGTGTACTGACTGAGAGCAAATGTTAATATCATGGTAAATTTTTGGAGTGTCACTAAGAAATAAGCATAATTTCTGTCTTCAAGGAAACAAAATTGAGAAATGACATGTAAAAATGTCTCTTATCAAAGCACTTTCCATCGACCTAGAGCTCATTGAGAAAAGCAGGTTGAGTAGTGAAATAATCCCCCTACTGGAACTCGGGGTCTGGATTTGCTATTAACATCATAGGTTGTTGGACTGAGCTGCTTAGGATGGTTGCGTATCCATCACCTGGCTTTTATGTCTCCCAGGACTGGCAGGAGGACATACCTATATGCACAGACAGCTACGAAGTAAAAGAAATGAGAAGAGAAAGAGTTTATGAAACTGATCCTGGGTCTCCCCTAGACTGAATCACCAGATCTGCTTTGTAAGAGTTGTCTGCCTTCAAGATGCTGAGGAGAGGGAGCCAGGAAGCTGAGAAATCTTTCTGTAACTCAACACAAGTCCATCTCTGATTGAAATAGGGAAGCAGGGACAACTTCGTCACTAGTTTAAAGAGTTTTGAGAGCTCTACAGACTTCTTAGGTGGCACTAGTGGTAAAGAACTGCCTGCCAATGCAGGAGAGGAGGGTTCGGTCTCGGGGCCAGGAAGATCCCTTGGAGGAGGCCATGGCAACCCACCCCGGTATTCTTGCCTGGAAAATTCCATGTACAGAGGAGCCTGGTGGGCTACAGTCCATGGGGTCTCAAAGAGTTGGACCTGACTGAAGCGACTGAGCACACACACAGCACAAGGGGACTTGACTCCCACCACCCAACACAAGAATCCTGTTTCAGGCTTTGACCAATCTAGACCTAACTTCACTCAGCACATTGCAGAATGAATGGAGCTTTAGCTTCTGGTAGGCCCTGTTTTGTGTCTGCCTTGATGCAGCCTCTTTAATTCAGACTCACTCAGGCACCCACCAGCCCATACAGGCACACACTTACATTCACAAAATTAGCTCAGGAAACCCTAATGTCCCCTGCCTCCAACACCACTATCCTACTTCTCCCTGAAATGCTGTTGTTTAGATTCTAAAGAAACCAATATCGCTTGGCTCTGGGGACTTGAGTTTTTACCACAATTTAAAATGCAACTCTCTCGGGACTTTCCTGGGCCTCCAGCGGTTAAGACTCTGCACTTTCAGTGCTGGGGGCCTGGGTTCAGTCCCTGGTGGAGGAAATAGGATCCCATATGCCTTACAGAGTGGCCAATTAAAAAAAAAAGTTTAAAAAAATCAATAAAGTGCAACTCTTTCTGAAAAACTGAGCAGGTTTGCCTTCCTGGCTTTCTACCTCCCTGCCCCACCCCCACCCCCAAAGTGCTGCTTCAGACAGAACCTCACCCTAACTCCCAGTCATAGAAGGCGACTCTCAACCCTAGCCACCTGACCACACCTTGACTGTGTGTGGTCTTGTGCAAGTTGTTTACCCTCTCTGAACCTCAGCTTCTTCACGATAAATGCTACATTATGTCACCTCAAAGACTTGTGTAATGCTCTGACGGGATACTGCATGCTGAGAATTTAGCACAATGCTCTGTGCATAACAAGCCCTCATCTACCTCTATCTCTGTTATTTCTCCAGATCTGGGATGGTATCAGAGGAATTATGCTTGGTTCAAGGCACCCTTCACTTTCAGGAGGGTATCGATGTAGTAGAGTGTCCAGAGAAAAATCAGGGACTACCCTGGTAGTCCAGTGGCTAAGACTCCTCGGTCCTGAAGCAGGGGGCCCAGGTTTGATCCCAACCAAGAGTTCACATGCTACAACTAAAGATCCCTCTTGCAGCAACTGAGAGCCGAGCAGGTGTAGCCAAATATATAAATAAAAATGAAAATATTTAAAAATAGGTCTACTGAAACATGGGTCAAAAGATGAATAACAATAATAATAAAACCAAAGGAAAATCAGCCCTTGATAGAGAAAACAATGATAGCAATAACTATTGTTGAACACTTGTGTGCCAAATATTGTATAAGGAAACTTAGCTATTTTTGTCATTTACTCTTCACAAAAACCAAAAAAAAGAAAAGTAGCTATTACTATTCTTATTTTCCTATCAAGACAGAAAAAGTCAACTTGCCCAATATCACAGAGTTCAGAGGTGTAGAAATAGAATTTGATCCCAAGTCAGTTTGCTTGCTAGGCAAACTGTCTTTTTAACTACATGCCTGATTCCTGCCATAATATAAGGGGCAAGCGAAGGAAACAGGAATATTTAACAAGCTGTCAGGTTTGGAGGAGACAGGGTGCAACGTGGAGAAATCTCCAGTAGCTCATTCTACTCCAAGGTTCTGTGATGTAACGACCGGCAGGCAATGAAGCCAAACTGTAGGAGCCTGGAACTTGCAGCACTGCTCTGAGAGGCTCTAGCTCTGGGAACTTGACCTTCTGTGGTTTTCTTTTCCCAACACCTTTACTTCTGCCTCTCTGTGCCATAAAAAGAATATTTTCTTTTACCCCTAACGCAAGCTCAGTATATTTATGAGGTGCTGATTTTCAGAGGAAATAGGCCTTGTCATTAAGAACTCCAAAGACAACATCAGATCAGATCAGTCACTCAGTCGTGTCCGACTCTTTGCGACCCCATGAATCACAGCACGCCAGGCCTCCCTGTCCATCACCAACTCCCAGAGTTCACTCAGACTCACGTCCATCGAGTCAGTGATGCCATCCAGCCATCTCATCCTCTGTCGTCCCCTTCTCCTCCTGCCCCCAATCCCTCCCAGCATCAGAGTCTTTTCCAATGAGTTAACTCTTTGCGTGAGGTGGCCAAAGTACTGGAGTTTCAGCTTTAGCATCAATCCTTCCAAAGAAATCCCAGGGCTGATCTCCTTCAGAATGGACTGGTTGGATCTCCTTGCAGTCCAAGGGTCTCTCAAGAGTCTTCTCCAACACCACAGTTCAAAAGCATCAATTCAGTGGGCGGCGAGCCGGGCGGGCGCCTGCGCAGGGGACGTGCGGCCGGGGAGCGCGGGCCGGCGTCGGGGGTTGTGAGAGCCGGAACGCCGCCCGGCGCACTGGGAGTATCTCTGAGAGCCTTCCACAGAAGTATGTGGATCATTTATCTGGAGCTGCTGGTCAAAGAGGAAAAGAAGACATTAAATGGACAAGTAGAAAGTCAAAGCACAGATTAATGACGTGAGCTACCTGAATGACTTAGTCATCTGAAAGTGCTTCCGAGGATGGTGATGTCTTTACTCTAAGAATTCCACGTTGCAAGTAGAACCACTTGGCTTGAGGTATAAAGATTGTGTTAGCTTGTTGAAAATTTGGGATGCAATTCTTTTGTGTGAAAGATAAATGGAACTTTAAAAAAGCCACGGTGAACTACTTAGAGGAGAAATTAAAAAACTGGAAGATAAGGTTGGTGAGCTACAGAAAGAACTGTCTGAAAGAAAAGAAGTGAATCACAGTTAGGGCATCAGAAAGTGGAGTGGCAACGAGAGCTCGGTAGACTGAGTTTGACCTTAAAGCAAGAAGAAGAGAATAGAAGAAATGCTGATATGTTATATGAAAAAATTAGGGAGCAATTAAGAAGAAAGGAAGACCAATATAGTAAAGAAGTTGAAATGAACAGCAACTAGAACTCACTCTCAGAGCTCTAGATGGAACTGAAGACTGAGAAATGATCTGAATCAGGTTATGGAAGGGCGACATATGACACTCAGAAGCAGCTTTCTGGAGAACGGAATGCCAGAATCTTACAGGAGGGAATCCTGGCCAATCACTTGCCAAACAAAAGCAGAAAGAAATGGCCAATAAGGAAATGAACTCTGGGGTATTTTCTGTAGTCATTTATGTGTGTGTGTATGTATCTGTGTATGTATATATTTTATAAATGAAGAGTATGTACCTTAGAAAGTATAGAGGCTTGTGAAAGCCTATACATCTATATTTTGAGGAGGGATGACATTTTCATGTGTCAGATAAAGTAATGCTTATAATTCACATCCATTTGTCTACAGCAGTCAGGTAGGGACATTCGATGACCTTATCCAAGGAGAGGCCTTTAATATTTTCCATAGGAATTGATCTCAAAATTATTGCAACTAGATTGGAGGAGCTGGCACCCTCCTCTGATTGCAGTTTAGGCCAGGAAGACGGTGTGTGCTCCCCCATGGACTGTGCTACACACCCAAGTCCCTCTGCTTTGGAGTGAGTGTGTGCATCACTTCATGCACATCATCACCTTCAGTGTCTAAATCAGAGTCCGTTCTTGGCTCCACTGTCATTTCTTTAACCAATGCCCTGTCAACGACCTTTGCACATCATTTACAGTTTTCCAATTTGTAAAAACTGCAAGATGAGTTGTAAAAACATTTTTGAACACTTTAAAAAAAGTAACTTCTTCAGAATAAACTTATTAAAGTCCCTCCTCCTCTGCTCCCCCACGAAGAAAAACCATACCTCTTCTGCTAGCAATGCTGCTAAGTCCCTTCAGTCATGTCCGAATCTGTGCGACCCCATAGACGGTAGCCCACCGGGCTCCCCCGTCCCTTGGATTCTCCGGGTGGGAATGCTGGAGTGGGTTGCTATTTCCTTCTCCAATGCATGAAAGTGAAAAGTGAAACTGAAGTCACTCAGTCGTGTCCAACCCTCAGCGACCCCATGGATTGCAGCCCACCAGCCTTCTCCGTCCATGGGATAGATACTCTTAATTTTTGACAGTGATTTCCCTTCCTTGCTAGATCATTGGGGTAGTTTATAACTTCCTCTGATGGTAAGGATGAAAAGTATAGGCAATTCGGAGACTGTATTGTGGATGTCATTCTTGTAAGAAAATTAACACTTTGCTCTATGTAGTGTCCTATTTTAGTACAAGGAACTTCTGAAAACAGTGATAGATATGACATAATAAATATTTAGTGATAATAAAAAAACAAACAAAAAAAAACACAAAAGCATCAATTCTTCAGCACTCAGCCTTCTTCACAGTCCAACTCTCACATCCATACATGACCACAGGAAAAACCATAGCCTTGACTAGATGGACCTTTGTTGGCAAAGTAAGTCTCTGCTGTTGAATATGCTATCTAGGTTGGTCATAACTTTCCTTCCAAGGAGTAAGCATCTTTTAATTTCATGGCTGCAGTCACCATCTGCAGTGATTTTGGAGCCTGACACTATTTCCACTATTTCCCCATCTATTTCCCGTGAAGTGATGGGACCAGATGCCATGATCTTCGTTTTCTGAATGTTGAGCTTTAAGCCAACTTTTTCACTCTCCACTTTCACTTTCATCAAGAGGCTTTTGAGTTCCTCTTCACTTTCTGCCATAAGGGTGGTGTCATCTGCATATCTGAGGTTATTGATATTTCTCCTGGCAATCTTGATTCCAGCTTGTGTTTCTTCCAGCCCAGCATTTCTCATGATGTACTCTGCATAGAAGTTAAATAAACAGGGTGACAATATACAGCCTTGACATACTCCTTTTCCAGATGGCCAATAAACACATGAAAAGATGCTCAGCATCACTATTTGTTAGAGAGATGTGAATCAAAGCTACAGTGAGGTATTATCTCACACCTATCAGAATGGTCATTATCAAAAAACCTATAAATAATAGATGCCGAAGAAGATGCAGGGAAAAGGGAACCCTCCTACAATATTGGTAGAAATGTAAACCAATACAGCCATTATGGAGAACAGTATGGAGATTCCTTAAAAAACTAGAAATAAATCTACCCTATGACCCAACAACCCCACTACTGGGTATATACCCTGAGAAAACCAGAATTATAAAAGACACATGTGCCCCGAATGTTCACTACAACACTATTTTACAATAGCCAAGATGTGGAAGCAACCTAGATGTCCATCAACAGATGAATGGACAAAGAAGATGTGGTACGTATATAAAATGGAATATTACTCAGCCTTAAAAATGAATTTGAGTCAGTTCTAGTGAGGTGGATGAACCTAGAGCCTGTTGCATTGAAGAAAGTCAGAAAGAGAAAACAGATGTCATATATTAATGCATATGTATGGAATCTAGACAAAATGTATTGATGATCCTATTTGCAGGGAAGGAATGGAGATGCAGATGTAGAGAATGGACTTGTAGACACAGTTGGGGAGGCAAAGAGTGGGGTGAATGCAGAAAGTAATATCAACATATATACACTACTGCTGCTGCTGCTGCTGCGTCACTTCAGTCGTGTCCAACTCTGTGCGACCCCATAGACGGCAGCCCACCAGGCTCCCCCATCCCTGGGATTCTCCAGGCAAGAACACTGGAGTGGGTTGCCATTTCCTTCTCCAATGCATGAAAGTGGAAAGTGAAAGTGAAGTTGCTCAGTTGTGTCCGACTTTTAGTGACCCCATAGACTACAGCCTACCAGGCTCCTCCATCCACGTGATTTTCCATGCAAGAGTACTGGAGTGGGGTGCCATTGCCTTCTAAAATAGGTATCTGGTGAGAAGTTGCTGTATAACACAGGGAGGCCAGCCTCATGCTCTGTGATGACCTAGAGGGATGGAATGGGAGGAGGGGAAGGAGGCTCAAGAGGGAGGGGATATATGTATAATTATGGCTTATACACAACATTGTAAAGCAATTTTCCTCCAATTAAAAAAAAAAAAAAGACTGCTGCAGGGACTTCCCAGGTGGTCCAGTGGCTAAGACTCCATGATCCCAATGCAGAGAGCCTGGGTTTGATCCCTGGTCAGGGAACTGGAGTCCACATGCCTCAACTAAGAGTTTGCATGCCGTGATAAAGATTAAAGATCCCATGTGCTACAACCAAGACCCAGTGTAGCCCAATTTATCAATTAATTAATTTTAAAGAAAGAATTGCTGGAAAAGCCTAGCAGGTAGCCCTGATGATCAGAGAGACTGAGGGCTAAAGAAGGAGCACCTGAGGGTGGCCCCTAAATAGCAACAGAAATGGCCAAGGCTTGGGGAGTATTCATTGCTTGCATTATTCTACGTGCTTACATGGGGTCTCCCAGGTGGCACTAGTGCTAAAGATCCTGCCTGCCAATGCAGGAGACAGAAGAGACACAAGTTCAATCCCTAGGTTGGGAAGATCCCCTGGAGGAGAACATGGCAACCCTCTCCAGTATTCTTGCTGGAGAATCCCATGGACAGAGAAGCCTGATGGGCTAGAGTCCATAGGGTTGCAAAGAGTCAGACATGACTGAAGTGACTTAGCATGCACACACACATGTGCCTTACATAGAATGGGCTACATAGTTATAACAACCCCATGGCCGTTTCTAAATAATATTCTATATTTCTGATGTCTTTTGGAATTTGTTTCATATGGGTATATGATTTTAGGCTCAAATGATACCTCATTTGAAAAATTAAGACCAGTCTATTTGAACTTATTTTTCAGTATGGTCTTTATCAGTGTGTTTAGAAGCAACAGTTAGAGCTGGACATGGAACAATGGACTGGTTCCAAATTGAGAAAGGAGTACGTCAAGGCTGTATATTGTCACCATGCTTGTTTAACTTATATGCAGAGTGCATCATAAGAAATGCTAGGCTGTATGAAGCACAAGCTGGAATCAAGATTGCCGGGAGAAATATCAATAACCTCAGATATGCAGGTGACACCACCCTTATGGCAGAAAGTGAAGAAGAATTAAAGAGCCTTTTGATGAAAGTGAAAGAGGAGAGTAAAAAGTTGGCTTTAAAACTCAACATTCAGAAAACTAAGATCATGGCATCTGGTCCCATCACTTCATGGCAAATAGATGGGGAAACAATGGAAACAATGATAGATTTTATTTTGGGGGCTCCAAAATCACTGCAAATGGTGATTGCAGCCATGAAATTAAAAGACATTTGCTCCTTGGAAGAAAAGCTATGACCAACCTAGACAGCATATTAAAAAGCAGAGACATTACTTTGCCAACAAAGGTCCATCTAGTCAAAGCTATGGTTTTTCAAATTTGGAAAACTCAGCAGTGGCCACAGGACTGGAGAAGGTCAGTTTTCATTCCAATCCCAAAGAAAGGCAATGCCAAAGAATTCTCAAACTACCGCACAATTGCACTCATCTCACATGTGGCAACCCACTCCAGTGTTCTTGCTTGGAGAGTTCCAGGGTCGGGGGAGCCTGGTGGGCTGCTGTCTCTGGGGTCACACAGAGTCGGACACAACTGAAGCGACTTAGCAGCAGCAGTACACGCTAGTAAAGTAATGCTCAAAATTCTCCAAGCCAGGCTTCAGCATTATGTGAACTGTGAACTTCCGGATGTTCAAGCTGGTTTTAGAAAAGGCAGAGGAACCAGAGATCAAATTGCCAACATCCGCTGGATCATCAAAAAAGCAAGAGAGTTCCAGAAAAATATCTATTTCTGCTTTATTGACTATGCCAAAGCCTTTGACTGTGTGGATCACAATAAACTGTGGAAAATTCTTCAAGAGATGGGAATACCAGACCACCTGACCTGCCTCTTGAGAAACCTGTATGCAGGTCAGGAAGCAACAGTTAGAACTGGACATGGAGCAACAGACTGGTTCCAAATAGGAAAAGGAGTACGTCAAGGCTGTATATTGTCACCCTGCTTATTTAATTTCTATGCAGAGTACGCTGGGCTGGATGAAGCACAAGCTAGAATCAAGATTGCCGGGAGAAATATCAATAACCTCAGATATGCAAATGACACTACCCTTATGGCAGAAAGTGAGGAAGAACCAAAGAGCCTCTTGATGAAAGTGAAAGAGGAGAGTGGAAAAGTTGGCTTAAAGCCCAACATTCAGAAACCGAAGATCATGGCATCCGGTCCCACCACTTCATGGGAAATAGATAGAGAAACAGTGGAAACAGTGTCAGACTTTATTTTTTTGGGCTCCAAAATCACTGCAGATGATGATTGCAGTCATGAAATTAAAAGACGCTTACTCATTGGAAGAAAAGCTATGACCACCCTAGATGGCATATTAAAAAGCAGAGACGTTACTTTGCCAGCAAAGATCTGACTAGTCAAGGCTATGGTTTTTCCAGTAGTCATGTATGGATGTGAGACTTGGACTATAAAGAAAGCTGAGCACCCAAGAATTGATGCTTTTGAGCTATGGTGTTGGAGAAGACTCTTGAGAGTCCCTGGGACTGCAAGGAGATCCAACCAGTCCATCCTAAAGGAAATCCATCCTGAATGTTCATTGGAAGGACTGATGTTGAAGCTAAAAGTCCAATCCTTTGGCCACCTGATGCAAAGAGCTGACTCATTTGAAAAGACCCTGATGCTGGGAAAGATTGAAAGCAGAAGGAGAAGGGGATGACAGAGGATGAGATGGTGGGATGACATCACTGACTCAGCGGGCATGAGTTTGAGTAAACTCTGGGAGTTGGTCATGGACAGTGAGGCCTGGTGTGCCATGGAGTCACAAACAGTCAGACAGGACTGAGTGGCTGAAACGAACTTATCAGTGTGGGCTCTGGAGCCAGCATTCCCTGCTGGCTACTTTCTCCTATATGACTGATGGATAATATAACATTGATGAATAAGGCTACTAGGAAATGAGGAAACTTAAGTATATTGCCCAAAGGGCCATATTGGTGATAGATTTGGAACTTAATCCCTTGTGGAGCTCTCTTCATGTTTCTGGTCAAAAAGGGATTGCTGGTAAGTCAGTCTTTGCAGTTATATTTACATCCAGCTGGAATGTTTTCACAGAAAAACTTCATTTGTCTCTACCAGAAACCAAATAAAAATGGAACTTTCAGCATTCTGCCAGAAAAGTCGTCAGTGCTTCTATTTTATTGATTCAATGTGACTCATGAATATTGAAAGAAAAACTGCTATGCGCTGATCACCATGCTACAAACTGGGCATACAAAAGTGGGTACCACATAACCCTTCTGTGAAAGTTGCTCATGGTCTATGAAGGGAGACACACCTGGAAACCAAAAAACTAAAAGTAGTGTGAGAAGGGAGTAGCAGTGTAACATTTCTGAAATTTTGACTGATTTCTTTTTTAAGCACTGTAAATTCTCTCTTTGCCTTATGCCTATGCAAGCACGAGACCAACCCACCTACTGCCATACAGGGGGATGTGACCCAGCAGGAAGTCGGTTCAGTGGAGTCTTCCCAGCTTAAGTGTACAAAAGCCTAAAACCTCAGGGAAGAGAGATTTAACTCATATATTTGAGGAAGGAGAAGAAGATGAGGAATGAACCAAGCCATTGGAGACAAATTCCTGTATCCACAGAAGCAATTGTTCATTTATTCACTCATCATTCATTCACTTATGCATTTGTTCAACTCATGTTTATTAAGTAAATCCTATGGACCAGGGACTGCTTGAAGCACTGGGAACACAGCAGCAACAATCACTAGGTCCTAATGCTTCAAGATGCTTATTTTCTTGTGCACAAGAGACTGAAAGTCAGCAGATAGCCTATTAAACATATGAGACATCAGATGGTGCTAAGTGCTGCAGAGAAAAACAAAGCAGAGAGAGGAGGAAGAGGTTGGGCTGGAGGTGAAGTGCAGAGGAGACTTGTTGTTGTTCAGTCTCTCAGTTGTGTCTGACTCTGTGTGACCCCACTGACTGCAGCATGCCAGGCTTCCCTGTCCTTCACCATCTCCTGGAGTTTGCTCAAACTCATGTCCATGCCAACCAACCATCTCATCCTCTGTTGTCCTCTTCTCCTGCCTTCAGTCTTTCCCAGGGTCAGGGAGGAAGTTGCTGTTTTATAATAAAGGATTTGAGGACAATCTCTCTAGTTAGGTGACTGAAAGGGGTAAGGGAGCAAAACGCAGCTCTCCAGAGAAAGAGCATTTCATGTAGGAGAACAGTGACTCAAAGGCCCTGAGGCAGAAATGTTCTTCCTGTGTCCAAGGAGGCCAGTGAGGTTGGAGTGACTGAAGGGAAGAGAGCAAGACTTGAGGTTAGAGAGAAATGGAAATCCAGATCATTTAGGACTTTAGAAGCCGGTGAAGGGAGATTGTCTTTTCCAGCAAGTGAGAGGGGAAGTCATTGGTGCTTTTTACAGAGAAATGACATGATTTGACTTCTGTTTTAAAAGATCGTTTCAGTTCCTATATTGGGAATTGTGAGAATGCAAAATGAAAAGCAGGAAAAGAGTGTGAATACTGTTACAATAATCCCAATAGGGACGGTGACTGCTTGGACCAAGACAGTAGCTGAACCAGAAGTGAGGACTGATCAGATTCAGATACAGACCCCGGGACACACTGATGGGCCAGATGTGGGGTATATGAGAGCTGTCAAGATGGAGCCAAGAATTTTTAGCCTGATAAAATGGGAGCCCAAAGGTTTTAGGTTAGATAAGCCCTTAGAGTTCACTCACGCATTCTATCCCCACTCATTCACAATTTTGAAAGAAAATGGAGATCCAGAGACACAGAGCAGCTGCCCTGGTCACAGGGAATTAGAAAGCAGAGTGTGGTCTCCTGAATTTCAGTCTACTGTCCCTTTCTCCTTCTTCTTTGGCATCATTGAGTTGATTTCTTAACCCTGGAGAAGTTGTCACAGGCAGCACTCACCAGTGCTCTGACTGAAGAGAAGTGGATAATATGCAAAAGAGAATAAGAATTAGAACATCAATAAATTTGTATTTTTTTAAAATGGTCTTCATCTGTTTTTTAAAAAAAATTTTAGAAGAGCATTTTTTATTTTTCCCTTCTTAGTTTCTTTTAAAAAATAATTTTATTTATTATTTGTTTTTGGCTGTGCTAGGTCTTTGTTGCTTTGTGGGCTTTTCTCTAGTTGGGAGAGCAAGGACTACTCTCTAGTTGGGGTGCACAGGCTTCTCGTTGCGGTGGTTTCTCTTATTGAGAGCGTGCGCTCTAAGTGCACGGGCTTTGGTAGTTGAAGCATGTAGGCTCAGTAGTTGTGGCCCATATGCTCGGTTGCTCCCCAGCATGTGGGATCTTCCTGGGTCAGGGATTGAAACTTTGTCTCCTCCATTGGCGAGTGGATTCTTTACCACAGAGCCACCAGGGAAGCCCTAAGAATATTTTTTTAAGCATAGTTTTAAATTTACAGAAAAATACAGACTTCCAAATACCCCACATCTAGTTTCCCCCATTATTAGTATCTTACACTAATATGATGGATTTGTCTCAATTAATGAACCAAAGTTGATACATTTTTATTAACTAGAGTTGTACTTTATTGTTTTCCTTACTCTTTTCCTAATATCCTTTTCCTATTCCAGTATCATATCCAGGACTACATTATATTCAGTTATCATAGTTTTTTAAATTCCCCTTGGCCATTACTGCATTTCAGAATATCCTTGTTTATGACGACCTTGACAGTTTTGAGGAGTACTGGTCAAGTATTTTGTAGATATCCCTCAACTAGAATTTGTCTGACATTTTTCTCATAATTAGACAGGAGTTATGTTTTTAGGAGGAAGATTGCATGTCATTTCATTAATTCATAAAAAGGGTACATATTATCAATATGATTTATCATTGTGGATGTTAACCTTGATCACCAGGTGAGGTGGTATTTATCAAATTTCTCTTCTGTAATGTTACTCCTTTATTTCCCATTCCACACTATCCTCTTTGGCAGAGTCCCTATGAACAGTTCATTCTTGTGGAATAGGGTATCTTGAAGATGGAATATCTACAAAATTACTTTGAATTCTTCTGCATTGATTTTATATTGGCTCCCCCCATGTATTTATTCAATTATTTATTATACCCATATGGACTGGGCAGGGCACCAACAATGGCTGCTACCTCTGACACAGAAAATGGATGGATGAGTCGTTGGATGGATGAAGGCTTTCTTTTACAGGTGAAAACAGAAGTTGTAACAACAAATTATGTCCACACAAGAACTTATACATGAATGCTCAAGGCAGCATTTTTCATAATAGCCAAAATGTAGAAATAACCCAAATGGTTATTGAAATAACCCAAATCATCAACGGACAAGTGGATGTTCAAAATGTGACGTAGCTATAAAATGGAATATTATTTGTACAGAAAAAGTGATACAGTACTGATGCATACTATTAATACAATGTAAATGAACCTTGGAAACATGCAAACTGAAAGTAGTCACAAAGACTAGATATAACATGATTCTATTCGCATGACACGTCCAGAATAAGGAAATTGTAGAGACAGAAAGTAGATTAGTGGTTGCCTCAGGCTGGGGCAGGGAGGCCAGTGAGTGAGGGAGGTAATGGCTAAAAGGTACAAGGTTTCCTTCTGAGATGAAAAAAATGTTCCAAAATTGATTGCAGGGATGGTTGCATACATCTATGAATATACTAAAAACCACTGAACTGTAGGCTATAAATGTGTGAATTGTATGGTATGTTAATTATATCTCAATGAAGCTATCTTTAAAAAGAAACTGTAACAGCATGCAAATTGAGAAATGTACTTTGGTCTCTTTTATTTTAATACTAGGCTGGATTGTACTTTGGTTTGTAATCCTGGTTATCTTTGGTGCGGAAATGAACAGAAACACAGACCACTTTGAAATGTTGGATAACAACACAAAAATATTCATCTTCAGTTCTAGAAAACACTATAGTGGTTTTGAAATAATTCATTCTCCTTTCTAATTATATTTTGCCTAGGTGACAAGACAAATTTACCTTCCTTGAGTTCATAAAAAGAGACACACAAAGGAAAGATGGGCAAGACACTTTCTAAACGGAAAGTCAAGCTAGAGATAAAGTGTGCTTGAAATAAGCCACGAAGGAGGAGAACAATATGTGACTAATGGATGGTTGAACTCACATATGCACATACACACCACACTACGTGATGTTTTACCCTTACATTCAGCTGACTGTCTTTCCTCTGTTTTTCTTCATTAGCTTGATTACCACCTCAGCTATGAATAAATGACTCCACACTGTTCAGCCTAAGGCTCAGTGAAATGGGCTATTTAAACATTAAATGGAGCCAGATAGACATAAGGAGAGATACAGCTCTAAGCATATGAACTTGAACTTTTTGGCAGATTCTGACCAGCAAATACAGAACACTCTCACTGAGGAGAAATTAGCTCATCATTTGTCTGTGGAGTTGGCCCAGGGCAATCATTTCTTTCCACGTTCCATCTGCAGCCCTGCCATCCCTGTAAAATCGGGTTGGCGTGCTCCCAGAAACATGTTTTTGAAGATGACTCAAGGAATGGCCTCCAATGGTTCTCACAACTGGTACCCTGCTCTTTCCTTAAGGTAGGACCCATCTGAAAATGATAGCTTTCTGCAAGGGGGGTTGAAGGGGGTGACAGGGGTGTTCAAAAGGAAATATTTTCCTTCTAATCAAGTCATAAGCCACAGAGATGGGAGGTGAGACAAAAACTTGGTTCCAGTGTCAACAGGAGGGGCTGATACATGTGGGGGAAAAAAAAACACTTGAGACAGAGGAGAAGGGAATCTTCCAGGACAAACAGAGAGTTTGGTTATTCCCCGAAAAGGCTGGCGACTACTGGAGGCTGGAGCTCCCCTCCAGGCTGGAGACTCTCCATCCTGGGGTTTGATGGGGTGAAAAAGCACAGGGCTGGGTGGGGACATATGAGGAATTCGGGAATGAGTAGTTCCAGGTCATTGTTGTTACTGAGTCACTAAGTTGTGTCTGACTCTTTTGTGACCCCATGGACTGTAGCCCACCAGGCTCCTCTGTCCATGGGATTCTCCAGGCAAGAATACTGGAGTGGGTTGCCATGCCCTCCTCCAAGGGATCTTACTAACCCAGGGATCAAACCCACGTCTCTTATATCTCCTGCATTGACAGGCAGATTCTTTACCACTGAGTCACCAGGGAAGCCCCAGAGTCCCAGGTATTCGGGAACAATATTCCTGACTAGTGTCTGCTGAGTTTGCTCTCCACTCACCTCTCCTCAACCCACTCTTTTCATCATGGGCACCATTCAGACTTTCTAGGTCAGTTCTCATTTCCAATACCCCTGACATGGCACCATAACAAACCAAAATTGCTGCACATTCTAACTTTTTATCACCCAGATTACATCTCTTAGACTATTTCTTGAATCTAGAAGTGAATCACAAACCACCATCTGTATTTGCACCACATACCTCTGCTTATGGGATGTGGCAAAAATAGAGAGAAAGGAAGCATGTGAGTGAGTTTCCTCTTCTAGAAACTTTTCTTTTCCCTTTGGGTTTCATGAGAATCTGTCAGCTTGCTGAGCAGACATCACTGCAATTGCAAGATGCTGGGTTATTGATGAGAGTGGTTCGGTTCAGTTCAGTTCAGTTACTCAGTCATGTCCGACTCTTTGTGACCCCTTGAATCTCAGCACGCCAGGCCTCCCTGTCCATCACCAACTCCCAGAGTTCACTCAGACTCATATCCATCAAGTCAGTGATGCCATCCAGCCATCTCATCCTCTGTCGTCCCTTTCTCCTCCTGCCCCCAATCCCTCCCAGATTCAGAGTTTTTTCCAATGAGTCAACTCTTCACATGAGGTGGACAAAGTACTGGAGTTTCAGCTTTAGCATCATTCCTTCCAAAGAAATCCCAGGGCTGATCTCCTTTAGAATGGACTGGCTGGATCTCCTTGCAGTCCAAGGGACTCTCAAGAGTCTTCTCCAACACCACAGTTCAAAAGCATCAATTCTTCGGCGTTCAGCCTTCTCCACAGTCCAATTCTCATCCATACATGACCACAAGAAAAACCATAGCCTTGACTAGACGAACCTTTGTTGGCAAAGTAATGTCTCTGCTTTTGAATATGCTATCTAGGTTGGTCATAACTTTCCTTCCAAGGAGTAAGTGTCTTTTAATTTCATGGCTGCAGTCACCATCTGCAGTGATTTTGGAGCCCCGAAAAATAAAGTCTGACACTGTTTCCACTGTTTCCCCATCTATTTCCCATGAAGTGATGGGACTGGATGCCATGATCTTCGTTTTCTGAATGTTGAGCTTTAAGCCAACTTTTTCACTCTCCACTTTCACTTTCACCAAGAGGCTTTTTAGTTTCTCTTCACTTTCTGCCATAAGGGTGGTGTCATCTGCATATCTGAGGTTATTTGATATTTCTCCCAGCAATCTTGATTCCAGCTTGTGTTTCTTCCAGTCCAGCGTTTCTCATGATGTACTCTGCATACAAGTTAAATAAGCAGGGTGATAATATACAGCCTTGATGTACTCCTTTTCCTATTTGGAACCAGTCTGTTGTTCCATGTCCAGTTCTAACTGTTGCTTCCTGACCTGCATACAGACTTCTCAAGAGGCAGGTCAGGTGGTCTGGTATTCCCATCTCCTGAAGAATTTTCCACAGTTTATTGTGATCCACACAGTCAAAGGCTTTGGCATAGTCAATAAAGCAGAAATAGATGTTTTTCTGGAACTCTCTTGCTTTTTCCATGATCCAGCGGATGTTGGCAATTTGATCTCTGGTTTCTCTGCCTTTTCTAAAACCAGCATGAACATCTGCAAGTTCATGGTTCACATATTGCTGAAGCCTGGCTTGGAGAATTTTGAGCATTACTTTACTAGCTTGTGAGATGAGTGCAATTGTGCAGTAGTTTGAGCATTCTCTGGCATTGCCTTTCATTGGGATTGGAATGAAAACTGACCTTTTCCAGTCCTGTAGCCACTGCTGAGTTTTCCAAATTTGTTGGCATATTGAGTGCAGCACTTTCATGGCATCATCTTTCAGGATTTGAAATAGCTCAACTGGAATTCCATCACCTCCACTAGCTTTGTTGGTAGTGATGCTTTCTAAGGCCCACTTGACTTCACATTCCAGGATGTCCAGCTGTAGGGGAGTGATCACACCATTGTGATTATCTGGGTCGTGAAGATCTTTTTTGTACCGTTCTTCTGTGTATTTTTGCCACCTCTTCTTAATCTCTTCTGCTTCTGTTAGGTCCATACCGTTTCTATCCTTTATTGTGCCCATCTTTGCATGAAATGTTCCCTTGGTATCTCTAATTTTCTTGAAGAGATCTCTAGTCTTTCCCATTCTGTTGTTTTCCTCTATTTCTTTGCATTGATTGCTGAGGAAGGCTTTCTTATCTCTTCTTGCTATTCTTTGGAACTCTGCATTCAGATGCTTATATCTGTCCTTTTCTCCTTTGCTTTTTGCTTCTCTTCTTTCCACAGCTATTTGTAAGGCCTCCCCAGACAGCCATTTTGCTCTTTTGCATTTCTTTTCCATGGGGATGGTCTTGATCCCTGTCTCCTGTACAATGTCATGAACTTCATTCCATAGTCCATCAGACACGCTCTCTATCAGACCTAGACCCTTAAAACTATTTCTCACGTCCACTGTACAATCATAAGGGATTTGATGTAGGTCATACCTGAATGATCTAGTGGTTTTCCCTACTTTCTTCAATTTAAGTCTGAATTTGGTAATAAGGAGTTCATGATCTGAGCCACAGTCAGCTCCTGGTCTGGTTTTTGCTGACTGTATAGAGTTTCTCCATCTTTGGCTGCAAAGAATATAATCAATCTGATTTCGGTGTTGACCATCTGGTGATGTCCATGTGTAGAGACTTCTCTTGTGTTGTTGGAAGAGGATGTTTGCTATGACCAGTGCATTTTCTTGGCAAAACTCTATTAGTCTATGCCCTGCTTCATTCCATATTCCAAGGCCAAATTTGCCTGTTACTCCAGGTGTTTCTTGACTTCCTACTTTTGCATTCCAGTCTCCTATAATGAAAAGATAATGACATCTTTTTTGGGTGTTAGTTCTAAAAGGTCTTGTAGGTCTTCATAGAACCGTTCAACTTCGGCTTCTTCAGCATTACTGGTTGGGGCATAGACTTGGATTACTGTGATATTGAATGGTTTGCCTTGGAAATGAACAGAGATCATTCTGTTGTTTTTGAGATTGCATCCAAGTACTGCATTTCGGACTCTTTTGTTGACCATGATGGCTACTCCATTTCTTCTAAGGGATTCCTGCCTGCAGTAGTATATATAATGGTCATCTGAGTTAAATTCACCCATTCCAGTCCATTTTAGTTCGCTGATTCCTAAGATGTCGACATTCACTCTTGCCATCTCTTGTTTGACCACTTCCAATTTGCCTTGATTCATGGACCTGACATTCCAGGTTCCTATGCAATATTGCTCTTTACAGCGTCGGACCTTGCTTCTATCACCAGTCACATCCATAGCTGGGTACTGTTTTTGCTTTGGCTCCATCCCTTCATTCTTTCTGGAGTTATTTCTCCACTGATCTCCAGTAGTATATTGGGCACCTACTGATCTGGGGAGTTCCTCTTTCAGTATCCTATCATTTTGCCTTTTCATACTGTTCATGGGGTTCTCAAGGCAAGAATACTGAAGTAATTTGCCATTCCCTTCTCCAGTGGACCATGGGAGTGGTAGGGTGGGTTAAAGAAATTCAAATGTAAAACTCAAGAGAAGATAGCTTCAGTGTATTAGCATTGCCTGTATTGGCATGTTCAATACAACATATAAATTATGTGTGAATTCTAGAGTAACCGTCTTCCTGCCACTTGCCACACTTCCTGTATTTGAATACAACTCTTAAGAAAACTCCCAGGGGAAAATTCCTGCTTAAACTCATCTTGTATTCCCTTCCCTTAAACTCAACACTTGGCACCACCCACTTCAGTGAATGACACTTTCTAGGAGGTCAGCAGGTATTTCTGTTCACTCATCCTAGGAAATTCATCTGCCAGTTGCAGTAGCCTCACCAACATGACATTTTAGTAGATAATTTGTCATTGACATGGAAAACATCAGTCTAACAGACAAAAGTCTCCCCAGGGCTTCAAATTCCTATTACCTTTTTGGTAACCTAAGGGGCTAACTCACTACTTCTCACTCCTCTTTGTAGAGAAGTTATCCAAAATCCTTAGTAGATATTCAAAGCCTTCCATGACTGTTCCCTTCCTACAGTTCCAGCCTTTCCTTCTATCTCTCTCCCTAATGTCAAAGGTGTAGCTAAGCTGGGCAACTGAGCATTTCCTGAACATGCCCACTGCTTTCTCATCCTGTGCTTTTGTGTATGCAGCGTTCTCCCCCATCAGGGATGCCAGCTTCTCACATTCCACCTGTTGAAATTCAACCTATCCCTCAAAATCCAATTCAAATTTGAGTTTATCTATTAATACAAAGTCCTACCTGGCTCTACATCCCCAAATCTTCCCTACTGTAATGAATTTCTCTTTCCCCTTGGCAATATCAATATACAGAATTATCAGATTTTGCCTAATTTAATTACCAGAAAGTATTTCTCTCATTCAAAAAATACAATTTAAGGGACTTTAACTTTTTCTCTATGTTTATCTTCGTTCCTAGAAAGTCATCTTGTCTAGAATACTTAGCAGATTTATGTGATAAACTTCTGGTTGGTAGGACCCAACCTCCAGATTGCATGAATATTTAATGAGAAGGGATGAACAAATAATTAGTATAAACTAATTGCTTTTCTTTTAGATCAACTGACTCAAGCTTTAAAAAATGGTGATGATGCTATACTTTTTTATTATTGTCCTATTTGGGATCACAGGATAACACCACACCCTGGTGGGTAGACTTGAAGAATCCTTAAACAAGATAATATCTAGACTGCTTAATATTGGGAAAAGAGAATAATTCTGGGTCAGAGAATGAGAAATCAGAAGGAAGTCTGGCTTAAGGGGAAAACTTTCTCTTTTAGAGCCAGAAACAAGTAGGGCTTGGTCTAGGAGACACGGAAATGCCTATAGCAATGTCAGAGGTGGGAGGTGAATCCCCCAAGACCACAGAGATGTTAGCTGCGTGTGTCAGGCAGACAGCCTATCTGAGCCTGAACCTTCCAGACATTCTGTATCTGTGCAATGTGGTTATTTCCTTTCCATTATCTCAGATTTTGATACATTCTTACTACCTGCAGCAATCTGCTCTACCATGTAAAATTCAGGGGAAACCAGTCTCACCCTTAAAATGAGAAGAACAGAGGGACGGCTACAGTCAGAGGGATTGTCCCAATGGTAACTCAGCCTAGAGGTGACCCCATAGGGGATATGGGAGCTATAGGAGGTAACAAAGAGCACACTGACAATTTGATACTAAAGAGAATGTGATAGCAGATACTTTGCAGTTAATCACTTCCTAATTGACAAGTGTTCTGAACTTTTTATATTGGCTGCTCTCAAATGGTTAATAACAGTAATTTATTCAAGCTATTGCAAACACAAGTCAGAAGTTAACACGTGTTACGGAGGTGCCATTAAACAACAGAACTAGCCAAGATGATTTTAGCACTTTTCTTTTGGGAATATGCTGCTTGAAAGAAATATGTCTCAGAAGTCAATACCAAATTGGGTTAAAGATAATTAATTGCAGAATGTGTATGAAAGAACAACTCAAATTAATTTTTGAAATCTGTATGCAAAAGACTGATTTTTTTGGAAATGAAATTCAATTGTTTCACTGTTTAGGCACTATTAGCATTGCCCTCAGCCTTGGGCCATCTCTAAAACATATCTGGTGGGTCAGTGGTAAAGAACCTGCCTGTCAAGACAGGAAACTGGGTTTGATACCTGATTTGGGAAGATCCCACCTGCCCCAGAGCAACTACTGAGCCTGTGTTCTAGAGCCTCGGAACTACAGAAGCCCACACACCCTAGAGCCTGTGTTCTGCAACAAGACAAGCTGTCACAAGAAGAAACCTGTGTACCACAACTAGAGAGGAACCCCCTTCACTGCAGCCAGAGAAAAGAGCACAACAATGGAGACCCAGCACAGCCAAAAATAAATAAATATATAAATAAGTCTTAAAAAGCTAATAGAGTATTTACTGTAGGCTCTGATCACACATCAACAGACTCCTTATAGTATTAAAACAGAATTTTTTATTATTATGAGTAGCTCATAGCTTAGCAGAGAAACAATTTGGTGACTGTACCGACTGAAATATGCAAAGAATAGTATAGGAATTCTAAAGGGAGGCTAGTCATTGGACACTTCCTAATGACAAATTTACAAAACTTCTTGCTTGCATGCATGGTAAATTGCTTCAGTTGTGTAAGACTCTTTGCAACCCCGTGGACTATAGCCTGTCTGGCTCTTCTGTCCATGGTATTCTCCAGACAAGAATACTGGAGTGGGTTGCTGTGCACTCTTCCATGGGATCCTCCCTACCCAGGGATCAAACCTGTATCTCTTACATCTCCTACATTGGTAGGTGGGTTCTTGACCACTAGTTCCACCTGGGAAGCCTCTTGCTTGCATATGTTTCATCAAATTAATTTGTTTTTAAGTTTTCTGGATAGACTTTTACTTGCTTGCAGTTACTTTGCTATCATCTCAACCAGTAGTATACTTAATTTTGTGGCTAGGTTTTTTCTGTATAATTAATCAAAGGTTAGGGTGCCAAACAGAGATGCTGAGAGAGTTGGGGGCTTCTCAAATGGTGGAAAAAGAATCCTGGCAAATCTTCCCTTAAAAAGCATTGACATAACTGGCAAAATTCTCAAAAGCAGCAATTTCAAAACTTTAGAAATTAACCAAAGGCATAAAACAAACTGAAAATCATTTTTTCAGGAAAAGCAACTGACTTTCACTAAGAAGAGTGGGGTCTACAGCATTTATTCCCACTCCACCCAGCCCCCAGGTCCATGGTTCAGTAACCATGAAGACCAAAAACCTCACTGCCATGGAGGGGGCTGATCATATCTGAAGCTTCCCATAAAAATCTTATACCCTAGGGTATGGTCAAAAACAAAAGCAATAACAATATTGTAAAGTAATTAGCTTCCAATTAAAATTAATTAATTAATTTTTTTAAAAAGCAATTAGTGGCAAGCAGTTGGGAAAGCCAGTATTGCATTTGCCTAAGCCTGCTGGTGACTGTGAAGAAGGCTGAGCGCCAAAGAATTGATACTTTTGAACTGTGGTGTTGGAGAAGACTCTTGAGAGACCCTTGGACTGCAAGGAGATCCAACCAGTCCATTCTGAAGGAGATTAGCCGTGGGATTTCTTTGGAAGGAATGATGCTAAAGCTGAAACTCCAGTACTTTGGCCACCTCATGCGAAGAATTGACTCATTGGAAAAGACTGATGCTGGGGGGGATTGGGGGCAGGAGGAGAAGGGGACGACAGAGGATGAGATGGCTGGATGGCATCACTGACTTGATGGACGTGAGTCTGAGTGAACTCCGGGAGTTGATGATGGACAGGGAGGCCTGGCGTGCTGCAATTCAAGGGGTCGCAAAGAGTCGGACACAACTGAGCGACTGATCTGATCTGATCTGAAGCCTGCTGGTTGAAATAAGCAGAGACCAGTCAAAAATGTTAAAGGAATATCTGGAGAAAAGAGACAGCCATGGGAGCTTTGAAAAGATCCAACATAGTCCTGGAGATCTGGAAGACTATGTGCATGTAGAAGGATGTATGTACATTCAGGAAAGACCAAAGTGGGTCCCAGGGCTGCTAAATGAGCATGAGGACCTAAGCATACAGAAAGTGAAAGCTCAAAGAGAATTATGAACCATTTGAACTTTGAAAGTATGCACCAACCCATACAGATCCCTTGGCAATGAATGGAAGCCTTGCTAACTCAAGATGTTTAAGGTAAACTTATAACAATCTTTGGATAACCATGCAGCTATGCTGAACCAGAAATGATTGCTAAGAATTGACTTGAACATAAAAACAATTAAAAACTTTAAAAACCTGATCAGAAACTTCAGCAGCCAGTTGCTGAACTGCTGAACAGACTGTATTAGTCCAGGCAAGACACTTAACAAACCAACAACATCCCTTGGGAGGATCTAAATCCAGAATCACCATGATATATTATCTAGCATGTTCAGGTTTTTTGTTACCAGAAATGCAGAGAAACAGGAAAATGTAGCCTATACTCTGGAAAACAAGCAATCAATAAAACTCTAAGAGAGCCCAGATATTGGGCTTAGTAGACAGAGACTTCATATTTGCTATTATAGATATGTTTAAAGAATGAAAAGAAGCCACGTTTAATCACTAAATGAAAGGCTTTCCTGTTGGCTTAGATAGTGGATAGTCTGCCTGCAAAGCAAGAGACCCAGTTTTGATCACTGGGTCAGGAAAATGCCGTGGAGAAGGAAATGACAACCCCTCCAGTATTCTTACCTGGAAAATCCCATGGCAAGGCTACACCCCATGGGGTCACAGAGTCGGACATGACTGAGCGACTAACACATTATAATAATATGTCACCAAATAGAGAATATCAATAAAGAAACAGTCACTTTTTTTCAGGAAAAAAAGGCCTAATAAAAGTTCTGGAGTTGAAGAGTACGATAACCAAAATGAAAAATGCACTAGATTGGCTCAAAAATAAATCTGAACAGGCAGAAGGAAGAGCCTGCAAACTTAAAGACAGATAAAGAGAGATTATCCAATCTGAAGAACAGAAGGAAGAAGAAGGGAAAGAGCGAGACACAGAGAAAGAAATACTTGAAGAAGTAATAGCTGAACACTTTCCAAATTTTATTTTTAAAACATTCATCTACATAGCCAAAAATCACAATAAATCACAATAAATAAATAAAGTAGGATGACAGGCAGAGATAGTGGTAAAGAGCCCGCCTGCCAGTGCAGGAGATGTAAAAGATACAGGTTCAATCCCTGGGTTGGGAAGATCCTCAGGAGGTGGGCACGGCAGTATACTGCTTGGAGAATCCCATGGACAGAAGAGTCTAGCGGGCTATAGCCCATAGGATCGCAAAGACTCGGACATGACTAAAGCGACTGAGCATGAGAGTACACTGCTGTCTATCCATGGTGTCTCTCACCCCATGGGACATACCTGCTTCACTTTCCCCAGCAGATTTCTCTGGTCTCAATCACATACTTTCTGACTCTACTTTGTTGACCTTACTGAGCAGCTAGACTCCTAATCTAAGTTATTCTCGGCCAGCCTGGTCACTTCAATGATCTTAGTTTGGTTTGGCAGAAATTATTTTAATTCAGAAGCAACCAAAGACTTGAAGAAGAAAAGCTAAGATACTCATAGACTCTCTATGAGAATTTGTCTCTTTTGTTCCTCTCTGTTTAACTGGTGTATAAAGTTTGAATAAATATGTGTTGGATAATGAATCAAACTCAGATGGTCATAGTGGTTCACAGTTCAGAGTTTCTAAAGAGATAAGTCACAAGCTTCCAGTGGTTAGGAAAATTTTGAGAGGCAGCAATAGATAGTAATCTATGTAATCATCCTTTTTTTTTGCTTCAACTAAGCCAATTTATTTTTTTTACTTTAATTAAAGTAAATAATTTTGTATAAAAAAGTATTCTGAAACCATTGTTGTCTCCATTACACTTTACATTTTCTTACACATTATCTGTTACTTTGCTCATCGTTCTCCCATCAGTCATCAGTTAATGTCACTTAGATTCCTGGAGTTGCCAGGAAAAAGAAAGAAAAGCAAGCAGGCTGGGAGCTGGCACATTTGGAGGAAGAAAATCCCAGAGTTCTATTTCTTTTCTTTTGAGAATCTGCAGGTTTCCATTCTCAGCTCTTTCACTGTATCAGGACCATTGACTTGTTCAAGAGTCCTAACCACCAGCTTGAGAAACATTTTTTAGGTCACTACCTAGAATCAATTAACAAAAGAAAGCAAATAGATCAACTAGGAGACAGGCTAAAAAAAAGAAAATAATATACACCATCTAAAGCATTAAAGCAAGGTAAAATATGACCATTCAATTTGGATTTTTGTATTAAATAATTATTGGTAGTTAAACTGCAATTTTTTATTTTTTTTACTTGTGAAAGGATAATCTTTTATTGCCTCTTTTAATGTGCAATTATTTTATTAAGTATTTTTCCAAATTATTTCATAAGGTTAATTTTATGTAAGTTAAGTATACCAAAGCTTTCCTGGTGGCTCAGAGGTTAAAGTGTCTGCCTGCATCTTCCTGCAAAGCGGGAGACCTGGGTTTCAAGATCCCCTGGAAAAGGAAATGGCAACTCACCCCAGTATTCTTGCCTGGAGAATCCCATGGACAGAGGAGCCTGGTAGGCTACAGTCCACGGGGTTGCAAAGAGTCAGACACGACTGAGCGACTTCACTTTCATTTTCACTTTAAGTATACCAAAGAACTTGGCATTTCCAGATGTAACATTCAAGATTTAAATCATTCTAGTGATCCCAAAGAGTGATGTGTTAATAGACATTTGTGATCTTGATAAAAGCACACAACGGCCCATTTGCCACCTGTGAGTTGCTTAGCTAATGAGTGAGCAGAGCAGGCTACCCAGCAACCTTGTATTCAACCACTTTATAAATATACCCACAATTGGATTTGTTGTTGTCTAGTCGCTAAGTTGAACATGACTGAAGTGACTTAGCAGCAGCAGCAGCAGCAGTCACTAAGTCATGTCTGACTCTTTGTGAACCGATGGACTGTAGCCTGCCAAGCTCCTCTGTCCATGGGATTTCTCAGGCAAGAATACTGGAGTGGGTTGCCATTTCCCTCTCCAGGGGATCTTCCCAATCCAGCGATCAAACCCACATCTCCTACATCAGCAAATGGATTCTTTACCACTGAGCCACCAGGAAAGCCCCACATTTGGATTGCAGCTGGTGTAATCTGACTTCTCCCTGCTATTCAGTGTCTCCCTGCTATTCACCATCCTTCTCTTTACCACGATGGCCTAGTGGCTGTCCTCAACCCTTGAAAGCATTACTGTGGCTTAAACTGCAATTCTTTTAAAATCCATATGTTGCTCTTAGCTATGTTTCCTTTACTCTTTTCATCTCTGGAGTTAACAGGTAGCCCGCTGGATGTGTTATCTGGTTGCTATGGAAACTGTTCATCGAAAACTAGTGCTTAAGACCAGAGCAACAGGGTAGCAATGAATGAGCAGTGATGGCTGCAGACTCTGGTTACCAATCCTGAAGCACAGCTGGGAAGGAAGTCTCAGAGGAGTCTATCTGAGATGCAGTATACCTCGAGGGAATGCAGAGACAGTCCCTCAACCTCTCGCTGGCCTACAGCCTTTACGTGTCCCCTTTACCATGAGCTAAAAGAAGTAATAAGTCAAAGTCATGATGAAATAGAGGGCCAGAGGTTCAGCTGAGAGGAAATGGTTCCAACTTCCCTTTTTGGTGTAAAGGTCTTCAGAATTATTCTGGGACAGCGAAGTTTTCAAGAACACACTAGGCTTGTTCAGCTGCCCTCTGAAATCTGAGACATACATATGCAAGACATGCCAAGGTCAGGGTTGTGCTCTGTGCTCAGCACCATCTGGAGGCATTAGCATGAGTGAATCCACTTGTCTTTTTTTGTCCTTTTGTGAATTCATTTTCCAGACTTATGCATCCTGTTTCAAGCTGTTTATGCACAACAAATTTGACTTTTAGAAAAATCTGAGATCATCCAAAACAGTAATTCCCTCTTCACATTCATCCCTGAGAGAAAAAAATAATAAACTTCGATCTCGGGACAGAGGCATGTTCTACACATATGACTGGTTTAGTCACTGTAATAGTCAAGAAAATGGTTTGGCCTATTTTTAACCTACTAATTTTTTATAAAGATCTAAATAGTGGCTGAATGTGTATGTATGTCCCTAAATGAGACTCATAAGGCCCTTTCTTCTGCATATAACAACAAGTATGCATGTTTCTGGTTGGCAAATACTATCACCATCTGATGTATAAGTATTTCTGTACAAGGTGAAACACAAACTTCATTCAGAGAAAAAAATTTTCTACAAAAAGTGAAAACAGTGGCTGCAGAATTTATGGTACCATCCAATTTAACTTTGAATCGATAGATTACATCAAGAACTTGAAGATACTTTTTACCCTTGGAAAGAGATTAGGTTACAAAATCAGCCTAAGCCACAAAGAGATGCTAAGTAAGAATCCCTTATCATGTTTATTGTCTTTTCAGAAGAAAAATTTTATGAAGTATATTCATTGTCTTTATTTCTCTGAGAAACAGAGAAGTTACTTACATTTAATTGTAAGAAGGCAGAACCTCTTTGAGAGAACATTTTGAAGTTAAGGAAATTAGATGTTAAAGATTCAAGCCCCTTCTTGGTTCCATCCAAATAAAAGAATTAAATGAATATATACAAGGAGAATTTATCTCCATCACCAGGCTATCTCCATCAGCGGGCATGGTTTTGGAGTACACAGACTGAGACACAAATCTCTACTCTTCCCCTTAGTAGGTGTGTGGACTTAGGAAAGTTGCATAATCTCTCTAAGCCTCTGTTTTCTGATGAATAACATGGAGATAATAATAGTACTCAGGATGTCTTGGATGGTTCAGTGGGTAAAGAATCCTCCTGCCAATGCAGGGGACACAGGAGACAAGGGTTCAATCTCTGGGTAGGGAGGAGGAAATGGTAACTCACTCCAGTATTCTCCCCTGAAAAAATCCCCTGGACAGAGGAGCCTGGAGGGCTACAGTCCAAGTATTGAAAAAAGCTGGACATGACTGAGCAACTAAATACACACACAATAATAATAATACACAAAAAACTTCATGAGGATTTAATATAAACAGGAGGAGATGACACTTGTAAAATGCCTACAGTGTGCTGGAAACCAGTTTGTGAGAACCTAGTCTGTGTAGCTCCTCCCAACTCTTATTCTGAACTCTTCTCAATTTTGGTAACTTGAAACTGATCATGGTAGAAGTATTTACACCATGGAAATTGGCAGCACTTCAAGTAAGGGCTTTGTTTTTAGTTTCAGACTGAAGCAGTTTTTTTAGCACACCACTCCTCCTGTCCACAGTAAATGCTCAATTATAGCTTCTTATCATGTAACAACAATGGCCCATAGGATTCCCTAAGCACTGAAGCTCTGAACAAACCCAGTTAGAGCTGAACATAGAAAGGAAAACAGGCAAAAGTGAATTCAATAATGTTTGAATGGAGTTGCAGAGTAGTAGCCTCACTAATATTTCCAGGGATCACAAGAAAGATTGTTATAGAGTGTGTGGTTTGGTTAGCACAGATCTTTCAAAAAACAACAGTAACTCAAGTACAAGCTTTCCTGGCACCTGAATGGGTGGCCTGGAAGATCAGTGAAGACTCAGATGGCAGAAATTTGAAACATGTCTCTGAAGAAGAGAACATTTTACTCTCCACCTTGCTGCTGCTGCTGCTGCTAAGTTGCTTCAGTCGTGTCCGACAGTGTTCGACCCCATCGATGGCAGCCCATCAGGCTCCACCATCCCTAGGATTCTCCAGGCAAGAACACTGGAGTGGGTTGCCATTTCCTTTTCCAATGCAGGAAAGTGAAAAGTGAATGTGAAGTCGCTCAGTTGTGTCCAACTCTTAGGGACCCCATGGACTGCAGCCTACTAGGCTCCTCCGTCCATGGGATTTTCCAGGCAAGAGTACTGGAGTGAGTTGCCTTCTCCTAGTCTCCACCTTAACATAATGTTAAACGTGACAGTTCCCTAGCAAAGTGATGGGTTGAACTGTGCAGTTCTTCTTATTGTACAGATGATAAGAGACTTCCTGGAACTGCAGATCTCAGGAAATAGGTCTTCTCCCAGAGTATTGATTCACGTGGACTTCTGCAAGCTACGTGGGCCAGTTTCAGATGAGGTGATCTGTTTCTGAGTTCATGATGATACCACAGCTGTTTTCAGACTTGTCTCTCCTCTGCTCATTTCCTGTTAGTCACCTGATGAGAGTGAGAGAAAATGATTCTATTTACAAGCCAATTTCTCTCTCTTTCCCCATCCCTCCCCCACTTTTCTCTCTCTCTTGTTGTCTCTCACAAATCTAACAGAGAACTGAGTAGCAGAAATGATGTTCCAACCTGGGTGAGGTTGGCAGTAATAACCCAGCTAGGAGAATGCCAACTCCCTGAGACCCCATGGATAGCAGCAGGTCATGCTTTACCTAAAAGGGAGATGTCTACGTAGATAAGTTGTCAGTACCAAGAGGTCTATTGACAAGTAATAAAGACTCAGTCATGGGAACCAGAAAAAACAGGAAGAAATGGGCTATGGGAAATGAAAAGCAAGGAAGGATCCTCTCTCAGGGGAACTAAGTTACTGTACAAGTTACAAGGAATCCAGGTACCATTCATCTGTGGGAATAAAGTGAAGAAAAGAAACCACTTATTAGAAATGCAGTGTGTGTCATGAGGTGGGCACAAGTCAAAATCAGAAGGAGATTTAACAAGGAGATTGGCTTGGTGCTAACTCTCTGGGCCAGATCTTTGATAAAAATAAAATCAAAATCTATTAATATATAGAAGATTGCCTTGATTCTAAAAAGATGCAGTGACACAAAGCCAGGAAACTGAGTAAATTATTACACAAGACTCAGCAACATGTCTACATAGAAGTCTCAGATAAAAGGTGGTTCTTCATCCAATAAAATAACACAACCTTATCAAATTACAATGGCTAAATCAACTCTAAACACACTTAATATATGTAGGTGGCAGCTACTATGCTTTGGGTAATGTTGTTGTTTTAAATAAATTAATTCTAAGAAATTTTAATCTTGAACTGATAAATATGACACACATACTGACAACCAGTGTTCATTTCATATGATTTCAACCTGAAATATTTTTATTCAAGTAGCAAACAAAAGACCCCACCAGAGATCCAGGGGTCTCAAGAATTCCTACGTGATTACAGACTGATTTCTACCAAGCCAGTAGGACCAAATTTTCCCATAAGTATAGTAGAGAGCAGCCTACATTTGGTGGCATCCATTCCCATTCAGCTGCGACCCATGTGGCTCAATGGGTAAAGAATTCACCTGCAATGCAGGAGACACTGGAGATGTGGGTTCTATCCTTGGAATAGGAAGATCCCCTGGAGAAAGAAATGGCAACCCACTCAGGTATTCTTGCTAGAGAATCCCATGGGCAAGAGGAGCCTGGGAGGATACAGTCCTTAGGGTTGCAAAGAGTCAGACAATTGGACAAGACTGAAGAGACTGAGCACATTCCCCCATCAGCTAAATTTGAAGACTTCGAGTTCCTCCAGGGAGTTACTGACTCAATTCAGGACAATATCTATTAAGCACAACCCACTCTAGTATTCTTGCTTGGGCTTCCCTGGTGGCTCAGCAGTAAAGAATTCTCCTGCCAATACAGAAGACTCAGGTTTGATCCTTGGGTCAGGAAGATCCCCTGGAGAAGGAAATGGCAACCCACTCTAGTACTCTTGCCTGGAAAATTCCATGGACAGAGGAGTTGGGAAGGCTATAGTTCCTGGGGTCGCAAAGAGTCAGACATGATTTAGCCACTAAACAGCAACCACAGCAATATGCCATGCAATGTGCAAAACTCTGGAGACTTTGAGACAAATGAGCGTTGGCCTCAGCTATTGAGAACCTGAGTTAGAAAAGCATACTTTTTCCATTTTTCCTCAAAAATATATGCTACAGATCACAGTAGGCAAGAAAACATGGTTGATTCAGAGCGAGTTCATGTCATTGCCAAGAAAAATCATTATAGTGGAAATCTGTTGAATTTTCTCTGCTCAACATCTCACATTTTTAGAAACTGCAGTCCTCTTCACTCAGAACTCCCCTTCTGTTGCACAAAGTCCCAGGAACACAGTCCTCCTCACCAATCCATGTTTGCATGGACAGAAACACACAATCTTGGTCAACTAGACCCTCTTTCCTGGCATTTTGACCAGAGACACAGGGCTGAAGGCAATTACAGCTGAGTCATCCAGTGCTTGTGTCCTATGGATCCTGCCATCAAACAACATTTCAGTGATCTATTGGCTCCTATAGTGAGAGTCTGTCCATTGACCTAGTTCTGGTTATTCCAGAGGCCAGGTTGCTCAACTTTTCCTTTAGTTTCCTTCCAGTAAATCCTTATTCCTCTCTTAATGTGGGTTTTTATTGCTTTCAGCCAAAAACTCTAACAATAATTCTACATGCCTACTTTTCACTGAACCATAGTTTATTCAATGAGCACCCACCATATTTTGGTATAATTTTAGTTGTATTGGGATTTGTATTCATAGAATTAACACATAGACATAAAATTCAAATAATAAAGCAAAACACCAAGCAGAATGCACATGTCTCTTGGGAACTCACTTCCTTTACAAGATGGTCACTGCATGATGTAAAACTTTCTCAAATTGGATCATGCTATACAATAAAAACAAAACCGGGAGCTGACTATGGCTCAGATCATGAACTTCTTATTGCCAAATTCAGACTGAAATTGAAGAAAGTAGGGAAAACCACTAGACCATTGAGGTATGACCTAAATCAAATCCCTTAGGATTATACAGTGGAAGTGAGAAATAGATTTAAGGGCCTAGATCTGATAGACAGAGTGCCTGATAAACTATGGATGGAGATTCATGACATTGTACAGGAGACAAGGATCAAGACCATCCCCGTGGAAAAGAAATGCAAAATAGCAAAATGGCTGTCTGGGGAGGCCTTACAAATAGCTGTGAAAAGAAGAAAAGCGAAAAGCAAAGGAGAAAAGGAAAGATATAAGCATCTGAATGCAGAGTTCCAAAGAATAGCAAGGAGAGATAAGAAAGCCTTCCTCAGCGATCAATGCAAAGAAATAGAGGAAAACAACAGAATGGGAAAGACTAGAGATCTCTTCAAGAAAATTAGAGATACCAAGGGAACATTTCATTCAAAGATGGGCTTGATAAAGGACAGAAATGATATGGACCTAACAGAAGCAGAAGATATTAAGAAGAGGTGGCAAGAATACACAGAACTGTACAAAAAATATTTTCATGACCCAGATAACCACGATGGTGTAATCACTCACCTAGAGCCAGACATCCTGGAATGTGAAGTCAAGTGGGCCTTAGAAAGCATCACTACGAACAAAGCTAGTGGAGACGATGGAATTCCAGTTGAGCTATTTCAAATCCTGAAAGCTGATGCCATGAAAGTGCTGCACTCAATATGCCAACAAATTTGGAAAACTCAGCAGTGGCTACAGGACTGGAAAAGGTCCGTTTGCATTCCAATCCCAATGAAAGGCAATGCCAGAGAATGCTCAAACTACTGCACAATTGCACTCATCTCACACGCTAGTAAAGTAATGCTCAAAATTCTCCAAGCCGGGCTTCAGCATTACGTGAACTGTGAACTTCCAGATGTTCAAGCTGGTTTTAGAAAAGGCAGAGGAACTAGAGATCAAATTGCCAACATATGCTGGATCATCAAAAAAGCAAAAGAGTTCCAGAAAAACATCTATTTCTGCTTTATTGACTATGCTAAAACCTTTGACTGTGTGGATCACAATAAACTGTGGAAAATTCTTCAAGAGATGGGAATACCAGACCACCTGATCTGCCTCTTGAGAAATTTGTATGCAGGTCAGGAAGCAACAGTTAGAACTGGACATGGAACAACAGACTGGTTCCAAATAGGAAAAGGAGTACGTCAAGGCTGTATATTGTCACCCTGCTTATTTAACTTATATGCAGAGTACATCATGAGAAACGCTGGGCTGGAAGAAACACAAGCTGGAATCAAGATTGCCGGGAGAAATATCAATAACCTCAGATATGCAAATGACACCACCCTTATGGCAGAAAGTGAAAAGGAACTAAAAAACCTCTTGATGAAAGTGAAAGTGGAGAGTGAAAAAGCTGGCTTAAAGCTCAACATTCAGAAAACGAAGATCATGGCATCTGGTCCCATCACTTCATGGCAAATAGATGGGGAAACAGTGTCAGACTTTATTTTTGGGGGCTCCAAAATCACTGCAGATGGTGACTGCAGCCATGAAATTAAAAGACACATACTCCTTGGAAGGAAAGTTATGACCAACCTAGATAGCATATTAAAAAGCAGAGACATTACTTTGCCAACAAAGGTCCATCTAGTCAAGGCTATGGTTTTTCCAGTGGTCATGTATGGATGTGAGAGTTGGACTGTGAAGAAAGCTGAGTGCCGAAGAATTGATGCTTTTGAGCTGTGGTGTTGGAGAAGACTCTTTAGAGTCCCTTGGACTGCAAGGAGGTCCAACTAGTCCATCCTAAAGGAGATCAGCCCTGGGATTTCTTTGGAAGGACTGATGCTGAAGCTGAAACGCCAATACTTTGGCCACCTCATGCGAAGAGTGGACTCATTGGAAAAGACCCTGATGCTGAGAGGGATTGGGGGCGGGAAGAGAAGGGGATGACAGAAGATGAGATGGCTAGAGGGCATCACCAACTCTATGCACATGAGTTTGAGTAGACTCCGGGAGTTGGTGATGGGCATGGAGGCCTGGCATACTAGGATTCATGGGGTCACAAAGAGTTGGACACCACTGAGCAACTGAACTGAACTGAACTGATGCCAAAATACTATTGTGAAACTCATTGCTTACTTTTAACAATGTAACAATTATATCATTCCATATCAGTGTCCACAGTTCTGATTCAGCCTTTTAAGTGGTTGTATATTACTTTATTTCATAGAATGTTTTAAATGTAACCACTTTTCAACAATGGGCATTTAGTCGTTTCTAATCATTTGTTAATATAATCAATGGTATGATTTTAAAATACACATTATAATCTAGAACTGATAAGGAGATTTATGAGGAAACTCCCCACCAGAGGAAGAGGAAATGGCAATGTCTTCAGGAATATTTGCCCCCAAATATTCTTAGCACAAGCAATAAAGAGATTAAATGGTAAGGATGACTGGATATTAGGAGATTACCAGCTGAGACCTTTGCCGTGAATATATATGTGATCACTGTGGTCCACCAACTTCTACTGAGATTTAAGCATGATTAGGAGATGATTAAAGCTTCTGCATAATATACTGGATTATTGTTTCAAGTCAGAGCCTAGATACAAAGGTTCCTTCCTACTTTTTAAACTCCCTTTCTACCAATACCCCCCAAATTAAGGTGAACCATCAGCTAACACAACAAGGAGCTTTCCACAGGGGGCATTCAAAATCAAAGTCCTGGGCTGAAGATTGAGGGGTGAAAAAGAAGAAAGAGAAAGTCAAGAATAAATTTATTGCACAATCAGGTGGTGTTAGTGTTCTCCCTGGTGAGGAAGCATCAACATAAATTTCCTAAAGTAGGACCTTTGACTTCAGGAGTACTGGCTAAAGAACACACAGTGGCAACCCAAGGGCTGCACCAGCATGAGTGTCCCGAGGGCAGAGTCACAGATGATACTAACCACAGTCAAGCCATGCACTCCATGAGGACACTGTTTCCATTTTAGTCATTTTCCAAAATCCATGGATGAGTTGCTGGTATGGGATTGTTAAATTGAATGCAAGTAGGAAGAGTAAGCCCATGCACAATGCCATACTTGGTTATACAAGAAAATTGGTGAGAAAGTATGGCCACTGTTGGGTGACTTGGTCAAGTGGAGGCCTTGGCTGAAGTTGATTTTCTCAAAGCAGAGACAGGGGACAGAACAGTGATGGGATTTGTTACCCAGCACCTGATCTGGGTATATACTGTACTCTTCTTGGATATTCACTGCTAAAATGAGTTCTGCCCAAAAACTGAAAGAAGAGCAAGACTTGATCTCATTCTCAGATAAGCATGATTATAAACTGTCAGTGCTTCTCAGAAGCACTGAAATTGCATTACTTACTTAATCTGAGGGACTCTTTGCTGGTTTTCAACCGAAGAGAGAGAGAGAGAAGATGCAGCAGACTTGCTTTATAATCTTCTACAATATATTTTCTGGATTCCTCTTACTTTTGGTACATGTGTATAGGAGCTAATCAGCACCACCAGTGAAAACCACTAATATGCAAGAAGAAAAATTTCTAGAAATTTTTAGGTTGTAGAAGTAAATGTTCAGATCGTTATCTTCTGTACTTGCTGTAAACTTTTCCTGGAGTAGTTTGGTTAATATATTACTTTATGGACTTTCCTGTTGGCTCAGACCATAAAGAATCTGCCTGCAATGTAAAGAGCTCATAATAGAACGATGACAAACACTTGGTCAGCAGTGCCTTTACATTACCTTTAGTCATTTCAAAAAATAGTATTTATTATTGCTCTCCTAAGTTTTTTTAATATTTATTTATTTTTAATTGATTGATAATTGGTTTACAATATTGGTTTGATTTCTGTCATACATCAACATGAATTAACCATAGGTGTCCATATGGTCCCTCCCTCTTGAATCTCCCTCCCACTTCCCACCTCTAGATTATTACAGAGCCCTAGTTTGAGTTCCTTGAGTCATACAACAAATTCCCATTGGCTATCTATTTACATATGTTAGTGTATATATATCCATGCTACTCTCTCCATTTACCGCACCCTCTCCCTCTTCTCCCCTACCCTTGTCCATAAGTCTGTTCCCTATGTCTGTGTCTCCATTCATCCCTCTTC
The DNA here is from genome assembly GCF_055505025.1 of Bos grunniens. Taxonomy (NCBI): domain Eukaryota; kingdom Metazoa; phylum Chordata; class Mammalia; order Artiodactyla; family Bovidae; genus Bos; species Bos grunniens. The sequence goes on from NC_141180.1 coordinate 57,249,344, forward strand.
TGTGAACAGGATTCATCAGTACCATCTTTCTAGATTCCACACACACACATTAATATACAATATTTCATTTTCTCTATCTGACTTATTTCACTCTGTATAATAGGCTTTAGGTTCATCCACCGCATTAGAACTGTCTCAAATGTGTTCCTTTTTATGGCTGAGTAGTATTCCATTGTATATATGTACCACAGCTTCTTTATCCATTCGTCAATGGACATCTAGGTTGCTTCCATGTCTTGGCTATTGTAAATAGTGCTACAATAAACACTGGGGTACATGTGTCTTTTTCAGTTTTGGTTTCTTCAAGGTATATGCCTAGTAGTGGGATTGCTGAGTCACATGGTGGTTTTATGGAGACAGAATCTCCATACTTGTCCTCCATAGTGGCTATGCCAATTTATATTCCCACCAACAGTGTAGGAGGGTTCCCTTTTCCCCACACCCTCACCAGCACATGTTGTTTGTGGATTTTGGTTCTCCTAACTTTTAACTTGACAGAGACTTTTATCTGAAGATCTCAACAAAGCTTAATAACAGTGATGTTCAATGTTAACAGAGAGGAGAGAGTTCAAAGCTATTCAAAGGCACTCATTTGTTCTTCCCACACTCTGTGATCATCCTTGTTAAATCCCCAAATTCCTAGAGTCTCCAGCCTGTATTTTCATCATGAAGCCTCTCTTCCAACCTCTGTCCATGATTATGAACAGAACCTCAGGACAACCAGGTAACTGACTTTCTATTACATATTATTAATAGTTCCTAGGCCAACAAAATGCTCCATGGGGGCTAGAGTTTGTCAAATCTAGTCTAGCCACAGTCATACTGACTATTTAAGACTCTCCCAGTTCTGCTGGAATCTCTCTTCCTGTTCTTGCAAAAGCAAGGTGCATCCAGAGGCCTCTGGCAATTGCTCCAAGATCCCAGGGCCACCTACAGCCCAAAGGGAAGGTGAAAGAAGAACTAGTGTTTGTGTCCCTGTTCTCAGAACATTGCCTCAGTGCAAGTTCAATCTTTGAGCCACTGTGACCTTATACACATAGCTCAGAATTGCCACATTCTGCCTACCTCCATCTGCCTTATCTTTCCAGCTTTTCAAGTTCCAGGTTTTCAGCATACCTTCTCCATACCTCAGGGAACTACCTATTTGACTTTGTCAGATACACCTGAATCCCCAGACTTCTTGTCCTCACTGTCTGCTGATCACCGTCATGCAATCTGGAGAGTGAAGAGGAATGGAGTGACAGACGTCTGTTAGACAACACTGAGAGTGAGTTAGGCCAAACAGGATACAGCAGAATGAACTGCTATAGGTCTAAGGGTCATAGTTATAGGTCCAGACTGGTTCTTGGTCAGGCTTCCCTTCTGCTGCCATAGAAGAGACCTTTGCTGCTTACCTGGCATGGCTTGTCTCCATCTCTGAAGCCCTGTTTTGGCCTGGGTAGTAAGTATTTAAACCTTATCAGCTCAATCAAGAGTCAGAATCAAACACACCCAGGCTCACCATCCTTCAACCTTAAGACATAAAATCCTGTCACACTGCCAAGAGCCAGTGCCCATTCTTGGCCCAATTTCCAATGCCTGGGACTCTGTCTTCTTTTTATCTCAGCTCATATCATGTTAGCCTGGGAAAGTCCTGTCACTCCCTCTTCTAGGTCCTGGAGTGACTAGAATTCTGGTAAATCAGCTTGTGTTCCCTTAATCTTGACCTTTTCTTAGGACTAGAGACAGGAAAGATAGCCTGAAGAAAAAAAAAAAAAATGATATGCTGGGATGAATGAAAGAAAGAAGAATGAAATGAAGTGAAATTTCATTAAAGTGAAAAACTTCTGCTCTGCAAAAGACAATGTCAAGAGAGTTGACACAAACTAAGACAAAATTTTTGCAAAGACACATCTGACCGAAGACATCCAGAATGTACAAAGAAATCTCAAACTCAATGATAAGAAACAACTTGATTTTTAAAATGGGACATAGACTTCAACATACGTCTTCTCAAAGAAGGTGTACAGATGCAAATAAGCATATTAAAAGATTCTCCACATCATACGTGATCAGGAAATATAAATTAAAACAACAACGAGATACTACTACTCTGGAGTGGGTTGCCATTTCATACTCCAAGGTATCTTCCTGACCCAGGGATCAATCCTGTGCCTCCTGCATTAGCAGGCAGTTTCTTTACCACTGAGCCACTGGGGAAGCCCAACATGTCTATTAGAATGGCCAAAATCTGGAAAACTGACACCACCAAATGCTGGCAAGAACGTGGAGCAACAGGAACTCTCATTCATTGCTGGTGGAAATGCAAACAGACACGTTGACCTTTAACAGTTTCTTACAGCACTAAACATACTCTCACCATATGATCCAGCAATTGCACTCCTTGGTATCTACCCAAATGAGATGAAAACTTACTTCCATGCAGAAATCTGCACACAGATATTTAGGGCAGCTTTATTCATAACTGTCAAAACTTAGAAGCAACCAAGATATCCTTCAGTAATTGAATGAAGAATTAAACCTGGAAAATTTGGAGAATGGAATACTATTCAGCACTAAAAAGAAATGAGATATCAAGCCATGAAGAGACATGGAGGAGCCTTACATGCATATTATTAGGTAAAAGAAGCCAATCTGAAAAGGCAACATGTGGAGTGATTCCAACCATACGACATTCTGGAAAAGACAAAACTATGGAGACAATAAAAAGATCAGTAGTTGCCAGGGGCTAGCCTCTTGATGAAAGTGAAAGAGGAGAGTGAAAAAGTTGGCTTAAAGCTCAACATTCAGAAAACGAAGATCATGGCATCTGGTCCCATCACTTCATGGGAAATAGATAGGGAAACAGTGGAAACAGTGTCAGACTTTATTTTTTTGGTTCCAATCATTGCAGATGGTGATTGCAGTTATGAAATTAAAAGACACTTACTCCTTGGAAGGAAAGTTATGACCAACCTAGATAGCATATAAAAAAGCAGAGACATTACTTTGCCAACAAAGGTCTGTTTAGTCAAGGCTATGGTTTTTCCAGTGGTCATGTATGGATGTGAGAGTTGGACTGTGAAAACAGCTGAGCTATGAAGAATTGATGCTTTTGAATTGTGGTGTTGGAGAAGACTCTTGAGAGTCCCTTGGACTGCAAGGAGATCCAACCAGTCCATTCTAAAGGAGATCAGTCCTGGGTGTTCTTTGGAAGGACTGATGCTGAAGCTGAAACTCCAATACTTTGGCCACCTCATGCGAAGAGTGGACTCATTGGAAAAGACTCTGATGCTAGGAGGGATTGGGGGCAGGAGGAAAAGGGGACAACAGAGGATGAGATGGCTGGATGGCATCACCGACTCGATGGACATGAGTTTGAGTGAACTCCGGGAGTTGATGATGGACAGGGAGGCCTGGCGTGCTGCAATTCATGGGGTCCCAAAGAGTCAGACAGATTGAGCAACTGAACTGAACTGAGTGGAAAGGGAGAGATGAATAAGCAGAGCACAGAGGATTTTTAAAAGCAGTAAAAATACTGTGTATGATACTTTAAGGGCAGAGACAGGTCATCATAAATTTGTCCAAGCCCACAGAACGTAGAGCACTGAGTGAAGACTGATGTAAGCTGTGGGCTTGCGGTGACTATGATGTCAGTGTAGGTTCATCGGTCGTAACAGATATACCACTCTGGTGGGGATGTTGGCAGTGGGAGGAAAGCAAAGAAGGAAGGAAGGGAGAGATGAAGAAAAAGAGAAAGAGAAGAGAAAGGGAGGGGAAAGGAAAAGAAGGGAGGAAAGAAGGGAGGGAGAGAAGGAAGAAGGAAGGAAGGCGGCCAGGAGCCAGGTGGGTGTGGGGATAAGAGGGTGGTGGTGTTATGAATCTCTGGTAATGTTTGCTCCCAGCTCTATGGGCTGCTAGTGTCTTTCACAACTGCTGACTAATGCCTTCTGCCAGCCCCATCTTGGAATGTGATCTCTTTCGTGAGCACTCAGTGAGTGCACTAGATCTGACCCCTTGATTGGAAGTGCCAAGACCTCTGAAAACAACCTAGGGAGACATGGATGCAGCCAGCCTTGGATAATGCACTTTTCTAACAGTTGCCATTGGCTCAGCCTAAACGAGCTCCATGTGGAAGATTTGGCTCCTGTGCGCTAGAGAAAGTGCCTCGAGTCCTGCTCCTATTTGATATTCGGGCTCCAGAGTTGTTGGGCCTGGGCCTAACATTTGGTTTGTGTTACACATACGTTGCACAGATCTGCCTGAGGGTAGTTTCCTCTCTCTCTTAGGGTGGCCTCGCTGAGAAGGCAGAAGGAGAGAGGAATTGCTATTTGGACTCAAATACTGCCAGCTGGTTGCTGACATGGCAGATAGTATTGATACCTTAGGACCTGGTGACTGGGTTATCTCAGAGTTTGTGGATCAAGAAAGAAGCTGGGAATCATCTGGCACTAAAAACAGAAGTCAGACCCTCAGAGACAAAGTAGGTAAAATACAACACCCAAAAATTCTAAAGAGGAGCATGGTTAATAGAGGTAAAAGTTTCCAGAATAATTTAAATATTATTCTAACAATGTAATTCCAAACAATCCCAATGATGATTTCAGTGGGGCTGGTATAAGTAATTTCTGTGTGGTTTTTGTTGATTGAAATTTATTATTTTCAAAAAATTTTACTGAAATTGAGTTGATTTACAATGTTGTGTTAATGTCTATTGTACAGCAAAGTGACTCAATTATATGTATATATATATTCTTTTTCTTATTTTCCATCATGCTTTATCACAGGATATTGAATATAGTTCCCTGTGCTATACAATAGGACTTTGTTGTTTATCCATCCTATATATACTAGTTTGCATCTGCTAATCCCAAACCCCCAATCCTTCCCTCCCCTACCCACCTCCCCCTTGGCAACCAGAAGAGTGTTCTCTATAACTGACACTTATTTTTAAGGTATGCCAAGAACTACGAAAAACTCTTTACAAACATTTCCTCACTCAATCCCAAAACAACGGTATTTGTTAGGTACTGTTTTTATGCCCATTTAACAGATGAAAAGGGCCTTCCCTGGTGCTCTGGTAAAGAATCTGCCTGGCCACGTGGGTTTGATGCCTAGGTCAGGAAGATCGCTGGAGAAGGAAATGGCAACCCACTCCAGTATTCTTGCCTGGGAAATCCCATGGACAGAGGAGCCTGGCAAGCTGCAGTTCATGGGGTTGCAAAAGAGTCAGACACGTCTTAGCGACTAAATAACAAAAACAATTGAGAAAACCAAGGCTTACAGTAAATTGGCCAAGGTCAAACAGCTGGGAGGTTTTCCAAATCTGGATTTGAACCTAAACAATCTAATTCCAGAGCCTGTGCTCTTAACCATCACCTACACAAAAGACAGGCATAGATCTGAAAAGATCGTATCAACATCCATAAGCCCCAAATTAAGCTAGGGATTTTGAAAAGGCTTTTTAATGAATTATCACGAAAGCAGGACTAATAAGGTAAGTATAAGCCCACCTTTAGAGCTTCCCTGGTGGCTTAGATGGTAAAGAATCCACCTGTAAATGCAGGAAACCTGTGTTCAATCCCTGGGTTGGGAAGACGCCCTGGAAAAGGGAAAGGCTACCCACTCTAGTGGGGCTTCCCTGGTAGTTCAGCTGGTGAAGAGTCCGCCTGCAATGCAGGAGACCCAGCTTGGATTGCTGGGTCAGGAAAATCCCCTGGAGAAGGGATAGGCTACCCATTCCAGTATTCTTTGGCTTCCCTGGTGGCTCAGATGGTAAAGAATCCACCTGCAATGCAAGAGACCTGTGTTCACACCATGGGTTGGGAAGATTCCCTGGAGGAGGTCATGGCAACCCACTCCAGTATTCTTGCCTGGAGAATTCCATGGACAGAGGAGCCTGGCGGGCTACAGTCCATGGGGTCACAAAGAGTCGAACACACCTGAGCAACTAACACTTCTTTTCAAGCCCACCTTTTGGAAGTAAATGACATAATCCAGGATGGCAAATAGGTTTCCATCTGCAGCACAATTCCACTGGACTGGGTGAAGTGACCTGGAGTCCAGTGTTAGAGAGGTTCCCGATACAGTGCTAGGCTGCGGTGGAAAGAATGCTGAGACTTATTACCCATACCTGCCACGTGTGCAGGGGCTGGGGACAGCATGATGGATGCTGCATAGCTGCCATTCCTGACAGAAGCCCACAGATGGCAGAGAGAGAGCAGGATTCCTTCAAGGAGACAGGCAGAACTTGAACTAGAAGTTTGGCCAGCAAGGGAAGAGCTCTAACCATGACTGAATATGCCCACCTGGAAGGAGGCTACCAGTGGGGTCAGGAGGAACACACATAGGTGGAGGTCCCAGCTCACCTTTTAGGGTCAGTAGCCACTCCAGTGTTCTTGCCTGGAGAATCCCAGGGATGGGGAGCCTGGTGGGCTGCGTCTGTGGGGTCGCACAGAGTTGGACACGACTGAAGCGACTTAGCAGCATCAGCAGCCAGGTATCAGGGGCTTCCCTGGTGGCTCAGTGGTAAAGAATCTACCTGCCAATGCAGGAGACATGGTTTCGATCCCTGGGTCAGGAAAATCCCCTGGAGAAGGAAATGGCAACCCACTCCAGTATTTTTGCCTGGAAAATTTCATGGACAGAGGAGGCTGGGAGGCTATAGTTCATAGGGTCTCGAAAGGGTTGGACATGACTGAGCAACTAAATAACAGCAAGCCAAGTGTTAAGGGTGAAAAGGTGAGATTCCTTTTATAGAAGAACAAGATCTCGGAAAGAAATCAGGCAGTGACTCAGGGACTTGGTATGTGGTCTCAAAACAGAAGGCAAGAGTCAGAGGCCTAGTCCCTAGAGGTCAAGTTGGAGTGAGGTCAGCAGGGTGTCTGAGCAATGCTGCTCTTCAGAGTGATGGATCTCGGCTCTATAGCTGCGTCTCTACTGAAGGTCTGAGATTATTACAGAATACAAAGAGGGACAGAGCTGGCAACTGGGAACTAAGTAGCCCTGGTTGTTTGTGAAGCTTCGGAGAGGACAGGGCAAGAAAGCAGTATGTCCTTGCACTCGTCCTCTGAAGAGAGAATGGGGGAGAACCGGTTTGGCCACTGGTCAAGGGGGAAAGGCCTGGAGACTGTGACTTGACCGCTAAATTAAAATGAAGCAACAGCTGGTGTGCTCTCTGTTCAAAGTTCATGCAATCTGCACCAGCCCTGTTTTTAGATGTGTGGCACCCAGATCAAGGGGGAAATCATCTCTATTTTGGCGTTTGTAAAACTGTATCCGGAAAACCATGCCAGGTCTGGTCACTCCATGTCAAGGAGGCCAGGGGCAAACTACAGAGAATGGTGAGAGGTTATAGAAAGCAGAGTTGAAAGGATTAAATCTGGATATTGTTTTGTTTCTGTTCTCTGGTCAAGAGAGGACCTTTGAGCAACATAGAAGTTTCTTGTAGTCAAAGAGCTGGCCTTTGGAGGAAGTCTTTGACTTGTTCATGTAACTCCAGAGAGAAGAATTAAAATAGTAGGTGAGGGCTTGCCTGGTTGGCTCAGAGGTAAAGAATCTACCTGACAATGTAGAAGACACAGGTTCAATCCCTGATCCGGGAAGATCCCACATGCCGCAGAGCAACTAAGCCCATGGGCCTCACAACTGAGTCTGTGCTCTAGAGCCTGGAGCCGCTACTATGAGCCCGTGTGCCCTAGAGCCCGCGCTCCATGATAAGATAAGCCACTGTGATGAGAAGCCTGAATACCACAACTAGAGACTAGGCCCACTCTCTGCAAGTAGTAAAAAGCCTGTGCAGAAATAACGATCCAACACAGCCAAAAATAAATGAGAACATAAAAATTATCTTAAAAAACAGTAGACGATAACTGGGCTTCCCAGGTGGCTCAGTGGTAAAGAATCTGCCTGCAGTGCAGATGACGTAGGAGACTCGGGTTCGGTCCCTGGGTTGGGAAGATCCCCTGGAGGAGCTTGATGGGCTATAGTCCATGCAGTCACAAAGAGTTGGACACGACTGAAATGACTGAGCACGAGGTGATACTTACAGGGAGACTGATTTCTATTTAGTAAATGAAGTCATTTCTAACCATGAAGACAGCTTTCCCCCAGATTATTTCTCCACAGACTACTCTCCCATTGGATGTTACTAGAATATACCATAGGGTAAATTTAGGAATCTCTGGATTAGACAAAGTAAATAAGTTTCTTTGTCGCTGGGTTTCTCAAACCCTTTAAATTAAATCAGTATCCTTAAAATTTCTCTGAAAAGGACATTCTCAAACATAACTGACCCTGACAGAATCAAATTCTAGTTTATATATTAGTTTTCATGACACAATCTGTTAATACCTCCTGAAGCAATGAGTTGTATCTGCAAAACACACTTGAGAAACTTGGACTAAAACCAACCATAAAGAAATGGGTTGCTTGGTAAAGAAAGCCAGCAACCTGTCAGTATTTATGCAGCCAGCCTTCAAATTCTACCTGGGAAACAGGTTATAGAGAAAATAAATTCACCAAGCACTGTGGGTCCCATGACTCTGGAGCACGTGGTTCTATGATTCCTGCTTGAATGTCCTTTGTCCCACAAACAAGCATTTTCAAGGACACCTGAGTTAATTCTCATTTCAGCAGATGGGAAAGATATCCATATAAAAATGGGTGGAAAAGGGTGATGGTTGTTGGAGGGAGGTCCAAGAGAGAAGGGAAATATTTGTATGGATAGCTGATTCTCTTCATTGTACAGCAGAAACCGGCACAACACTGCAAAACAAGTGTGGTGGTGGTGGTGGTCTAGTCGGTCAGTAAGTCCTGTCTGACTCTTGCAACCCCATGGACTATAGCCCACCAAGCACCTCTGTCTATGGGATTTTCCAGGCAAGAACTGGAGTGGGTTGCCACTTCCTCCTCCAGGGGTAATGTTCCGACCCAGGGATGGAACCACAGTCTCCTGCATTGCAGGCAGATTCTTTACTGACTGAGCTACCAGGGAAGCCCTAAAGCAACTATGCTCTCCAAATAATAATAATAAAAAAACTATATAGAGGTAGCCACATGAGAACATTCAGCTAGTGATAACCCTTGGAATTATACAGGTCTAGCAAGTGTGCTATTGGTGCACGCCGGTGTGTAAAACTTTACAAGCCTGATTCTGCCCCCACAAAATGCCTTACTGAACTCGTAGAAACTTTCAGATCAACTCAAGTCAACCTCTGAGAGCATTTTTCTGCCTCTAGTTCCTCAAGTCTCACAGAGGATAAATAAGATAAATAAATAAATAAGATAAATCCATGACTCCCCTTAAAAATGATTCTGCTTCTCAAACTTTCATATCATCTAAGTCTTTTCAGAGACAGAGGATGGGGTATAAATTTTTTTCATTTAATTAATTAATTTACTTTTTTTACATCCCACAGCATGTGGGATCTTAGTTCCCTAACCAGGGATCTAACCTGTGTCCCCTGCATTGGGAGCAAGATGTCTTAACCTAAATTTTAAATACAGAAGCTTGAGAACTGTGTATTTTCCACAGCCATAATATACAGTGGCATCAGATCAGATCAGATGCTCAGTCGTGTCCGACTCTTTGCGACCCCATGAATCACAGCATGCCAGGCCTCCCTGTCCATCACCAACTCCCGGAGTTCACTCAGACTCACGTCCATAGAGTCAGTGATGCCATCCAGCCATCTCATCCTCTGTCATCCCCTTCTCCTTCTGCATACCTGGTATTAAAAAAAAAAATGTGGACCCAGCGTAAAATCTGAATCCCTGGACTGAACAACAGCAAAAAAAAAGACACCCAGACATTTTCACAGGTGCACGGGGTCTTAGTTGCAGCATGTGGGATCAAGTTCCTTGACCAGAGATTGAACCTTGGGCCCCCTGCATTGGAAGCACAAAATCTTAGCTACTGTACTATCAGGGAAGTCCCTCAGCTTTTCCTTTTAGGCAAAGGACAGGGGTTTAGTTACACAAGATCTGTTTCTAGAGACTTCCATAAACATCCTGGGCAGCTCAAGCCTCATTGAGCTCAAGCCTTGTCCTCTGCCTGGCTGTTCAACAGCCAAGTCCAACCAAAAGTCCATGGCTTTCCCTGTCCAAGATGGGCTGCTCTTTGCATACACACCACTGGCCTCAGCATCCCCCTCCCTGCCCCCACAAGAGACAAAGATGGCTCTTCTGGCCCTCTCCCTCCTGCACATGATCAGCTGCTTAGGCAGGGAGAAAGAGCTCCTAAGGAGACTGCTGGGCCTCCTGTGGTCTGGCCCCTCCTGGCTCTGGGACCTCACCTTCCCCTCACTGCCCTAGTTCCTGCCTCCAGGTCTCTGCATTTGCCCTTCCCTGTGCCTGTAAGTTTCTTCCCCAGCCCTTTGCTTGCTTCCATCTCTCTGTCCTTTCAGGCCTCTACTTAAATGTCACTTCCCCAGAAGTTTTCCCCAATTACCCCAAGTAGCCATCAGTCTTTCCCTTATGATTGCTATACCCTGCTGGATGTTGCAACAGCAGTTGCTACTACCTGACAGTGTATTATTCATCCACGTGTTGCCTTGTTTACTTTGTGTGGGTGGAAAACCCAGGTCAAGATGGCAGAGTAGAAGAATGTGCACTCATCTTCTCCTGCAAGAACTCCAGAATTACAATTCGCTGCTGAACAACCATTGACAGGAGAATGTTCGAACCCACCAAAAAAATAGTACCCCATGTCCAAGGGCAAAGGAGAAGCCCCAGAAAGATGGTAGAAGGGGCGAAATCACATTTAGAATCAAACCCCATACCCGCCAGAGACGCTCAGAGGGCTCAAACAAACCTTGTATGCACCAGGACCCAGTGATCCCACAGAGACTGAGCCTGAACTGTGTTTAAGCGTCTCCTGTGGAGGTACAGGTCAGCAGTGGCCTGCCGCAGGGGCAGAGGCTCTGGGTGCAGCAGACTTGGGTATGGCATAAGCCCTCTTGGAGGAGGTCATCATTAACCCCAACATAGAACCGCCAGAACTTACACAGGACTGGGGAAACAGACTCTCAGAGGGCACAAACAAAACTTTGTGCACACCAGGACCCAGGAAAAAGGAGCAGTGACCCCACAAGAGACTGACCTAGACTTGCCTGTGAGTGTCCAGGAGTCTGGCAGAGGCGTGGGTCAGAGGCACTGACTGCCGCAGTGCATGCATGGGACCTTTGAAGGATATCGCCATTGTCTTCATTACCTCCACCAGAATTTGGCCCCAGGTCAAACAACAGGGAAGGAACACAGCCCCGCTCATTAACAGAAAATTAGATGGAAGATTTACTGAGCATGGCCCCGCCCATCAGAACAAGACCTGGTTTCCCCCTCAATCAGTTTCTCCCATCAGGAAGCTTCCATAAGCCTCTTATCCTTATCCATCAAAGGGCAGACAGAATGAAAATCACAATCACAGAAAACTAACCAAACTGATTACATGGACCACAGCCTTGTCTAATGCAATGAATCTATGAGCCATGCCATGTGGGGCCACCCAAGACGGATGGGTCATGGTGGAGAGTTCTGACAAAACATGGTCCACTGGAGAAGGGAATGGCAGACCACTTCAGTATTCTTGCATTGAGAAACCCACAAACAGTATGAAAAGGCAAAAAGACAGGACATGGAAAGGTGAACTCCCCAGGTTGGTAGGTGCCCAGCATGCTACTGGAGATTGGTGGAGAAATAGCTCTAGAAACAATGAAGAGACGGAGCCAAAGCAAAAACAACACCCAGTTGTGGATGTGACTGGTGATGGATGTAGAGTCTGATACTGTAAAGAGCAATATTGCATAGGAAGCTGGAATGTTAGGTCCATGAATCAAGGTAAATTGGAAGTGGTCAAACAGGAGATGGCAAGAGTGAGCATTGACATTTTAGGAATCAGTGAATTAAAATGGACTGGAGTGGGTGAATTTAACTCAGATGACCATTATATCTACATCTGTGGACAAGAATCCCTTAGAATAAATGGAGTAGCCATCATAGTCAACAAAAGAGTCTGAAATACAGTACTTGGATGCAATCTCAAAAATGACAGAATTATCTCTGTTCATTTCCAAGGCAAGCCATTCAGTATCACAGTAATCCAATTCTATGTTCCAACCAGTAATGCTGAAGATGAAGTTGAATGAATGGTTCTACAAAACCTTCTAGAACTAACACCCAAAAAAGATGTCCTTTCATTATAGGCGACTGGAATGCAAAAGTAGGAAGTCAAGAGATACCTGGAATAACAAGCAAACTTGGCCTTGGAGTACAAAATGAAGCAGGGCAAAGCTAACAAAGTTTTGCCAAAAGAACACAACCGTAGCAAACAACCTCTTCCAACGACATAAGAGAAGACTCTACGCATGGACATCACCAGATGGTCAATACTGAAATCAGATTGATTATATTCTTTGCAGCCAAAGATGGAGATGCTGTATACAGTCAGCAAAAACAAGACTGGGAACTGACTGTGGCTCAGATCATGAACTCCTTATTGCCAAATTCAGACTTAAATTGAAGAAAGAAGGAAAACCACTAGACCATTCAGGTATGACCTAATTCAAATCACTTACGATTATCCAGTGGGAGTGACAAATAGATTCAAGGGATTAGATCTGATAGACTGCCTGAAGAAATTTTCTTCAGAGGTTCGAGACATTATAAAGGAGGCAGGGATCAAGACCATCCCCAATAAAAAGAAAAACAAAAAGGCAAAATGGTTGTCTAATGAGGCCTTAAAAATAGCTGAGAAAAGAAGAGAAGCTGAAGACGAAGGAGAAAAGGAAAGATATACCCATCTGAGTGCAGAGTTCCAAAGAAAAGCAATGAGAGATAAGAAAGCCTTCCTCAGAGATCAATGCAAAGAAATAGAGGAAAACAATAGAATGGGAAAGACTAGAGATCTCTTCAAGAAAATTAGTGATACCAAGGGAACATTTCTTGCAAAGATGGGCACAATAAAGGACAGAAATGGTATGGACCTAAGAGAAGCAGCAGATATTAAGAAGAGGTGGCAAGAATACACAGAACAGCTATACAAAAAAGATCTTCACGACCCAGATAACCACGATGGTGTGATCACTGACCTAGAGCCAGACATCCTGGAATGTGAAGTCAAATGGGCCTTAGGAAGCATCACTACGAACAAAGCTAGTGGAGGTGATGGAGTTCCAGTTGAGCTATTTCAAATCCTGAAAGATGATGCCATGAAAGTGCTGCACTCAATATGCCAGCAAATTTGGAAAACTCAGCAGTGGCCACAGGACTGGAAAAGGTCTGTTTTCATTCCAATTCCAAAGAAAGGCAATGCCAAAGAATGCTCAAACTACCACACAGTTGCACTCATCTCACATGCTAGCCGGAGAAGGCAATGGCAACCCACTCCAGTACTCTTGCCTGGAAAATCCCATGGACGGAGGGGCCTGGTGGGCTGCAGTCCATGGGGTCGCTAGGAGTCGGACACGACTGAGCGACTTCCCTTTCACTTTTCACTTTCATGCACTGGAGAAGGAAATGGCAACCCACTCCAGTGTTCTTGCCTGGAGAATCCCAGGGACAGGGGAGCCTGGTGGGCTGCCGTCTATGGGGTCGCACAGAGTCGGACACGACTGAAGTGACTTAGCAGCTGCAGCAGCACATGCTACCAAAGTAATGCTTAAAATTCTCCAAGCCAGGCTTCAGCAGTATATGAACTGTGAACTCCCAGATGTTCAAGCTGGATTTAGAAAAGGCAGAGGAACCAGATATCAAATTGCCAACATCCATTGGATCATCGAAAAAGTATGAGAGTTCCAGAAAAACATCTATTTCTGCTTTATTGACTATGCCAAAGCCTTTGACTGTGTGGATCACAACAAACAGTGGAAAATTCTTCAAGAGATGGGAATACCAGACCCCTTTACCTGCCTCCTGAGAAATCTGTATGCAGGTCAGGAAGCAACAGTTAGAACTGGACATGGAACAACAGACCAGTTTAAAATCGGGAAGAGTATGTCAAGGCTGCATATTGTTATCCTGCTTATTTAACTTATATGCAGAGTACATCATGCAAAATGCCAGGCTGGTTGAAGCACAAGCTGGAATCAAGATTGCCAGGAGAAATATCAATAACCTCAGATATGCAGATGACACCACACTTAAGGCAGAAGTTGAAGAAGAACTGAAGAGCCTCTTGATGAAAGTGAAAGAGGAGAGTGAAAAAGTTGGTTTAAAGCTCAACATTCAGAAAACTAAGATCATGGTATCCAGTCCCATCTGTTCATGGCAAATAGATGGGGAAACGATGGAAACAGTAAGAGACTTTATTTGGGGGGCTCCAAAGTCACTCCAGATGGTGACTGCAGCCATGAAATTTAAAGATGCTTGCTCTTGGAAGGAAAGTTGTGACCAACCTAGACAGCATATTAAAAAGCAGAGACATTACTTCCCCAACAAAGGTCCATCTCGTCAAAACTATGGTTTTTCCAGTAGTCATGCATAGATGTGAAAGTTGGACTATAAAGAAAGCTGAGAGCTGAAGAATTGATGCTTTTGAACTGTGGTGTTGGAGAAGACTTTTGAGAGTCCCTTGGACTGCAAGGAGATCCAATCAGACTATCCTAAAGGAAATCAGTCCTGAACATTCATTGGAAGGACTGATGGTGAAACTGAAACTCTGATACTTTGGCCACCTGATGCAAAGAACTGATTCATTTGAAAAGACTCTGATGCAGGGAAAGATTGAAGGCAAGAAGAGACTGGGATGACAGAGGATGAGATGGTTTGATGGACATGAGTTTGAGTAACCTCCAGGAGTTGGTGATGGACAGGGAAGCCTGGCATGCTGCAGCCCATGGGGTCGCAAAGTGTCGGACACGCCTGAGAGACTGAACTGAACTCAAAGAGGATATGCCTGTGTGTGCTCAGTCGTGTCCAGCTCTGTGTGACCCCATCGACTGTAGCCTGCCAGGCTCTTCTGTCCATGGGATTTCCCAGGCAAGAGTACTGGAGTGGGTTACAATTTCCTTCTCCAGGGGAATCTTCCTGACCCAGGGATTGAACCAGTGACTTTTGTGTCTCCTGCACTGGCAGGTGGATTCTTTATCACTGAGTCACCTGGGAAGCCAACTGGTCTTAAATCTACTCAGTCCTACAGTCAGCTGTCCGCAGTGGCTGAGGTGGCTCCTGTCCTGTCCTCTGCTCCTGGCAGACAGACATGCCTTCAGCACAGTTAGGCAGGTACCAGAGTGTATAAAACCCTCACCAGAGCAACAGAAGGACCTTCTCCCAGCAGCTTCCAGTTGGACCAGTGCATATGAACTTCACCAGCATGGACTGTAGCCTGGCAGGCTCCTCTGTCCATGGCATTTTCCACGCAAGAATCCTGGAGTGGGTTGCCACTTTGTACTCCAGGGGATTGGAGAAGGGCATGGTGACCCACTCCAGTATACTTGCTTAGAGAATCCCACGGACAGAGGAGCCTGATGGGCTGCAGTCCATGGGGTTGCACAGAGTCAGACACGACTGAAGCAACTTGGCTCACATGCACTCCAGGGCATCTTCCCAACCCAGGGAGCCAACCTACCTCTCCTGGGGCTCTGACATTGACTAGTGGATTCTTTCCCAACTGCACCAAAAGACGCACCACATGTTCTTATCACTTAGGAAATTACAGCGGCTTTAGGAAGCTCTGTGCCAGGAAATGGGGACAGATTTATCTATCTATCCATCTATCTATAGAGACTTTGGTTGGGCTCCAGGGTGCGGGCTGGTCACCAGAAAGATCAAGCCATGATTAGAAACTTGACATTTTTAGCCCAGCCTCCTGTGTCTTCTCTAAAGAGAGGAGAGGAGCTAGGAATGAAGTTAATAACTGACCATGCCTACAAAAGGAAGCCTCCATAAAATCCCCAAAGTACTGGATTGGGGGAGCCTCCAGGTGGGTGAACCTCTCCGTGTATAGAGAGTGTGACACACCCTGATTCTATGGGGACAGAAGAACCTATGCTCAGGACTCTCCCAGACCTTGCCCTATGCATCTGTTCATCTGGCTGTCATCTTTGTCCTTTATCACATCTTTTAATAAATGGATGAACTAAGTAAACACTTTCCTGACTTCTGTGAGTCCCTCTAGCAAATTAATCAAATCCAGAGGGCTCATGGGAACCTATGATCTGTAGCCAAGTGGGACCAAGGTTGCGGGTAACCTGTGACTGGTAGCTGCAGTGGTGGGGAGCAGTCTCATGGGACTGAGACTGTAACATATGGGATCTGATGACGTCTCTGGGAAGACAGTGACAGAATTAAATTGAGGACACCCAGCTGGCATTGTGGAGAATTTCTTGATGTTGGGGGAAAAAAAAATTCCACACATTTGGTGACCAGAAGTGTCCGGTGTTCTGGGTGAGTAAAGAAGACTCACAGGAGGGAAGGCTGGACTGAGTTTTTCACTTCACGGTCCCATTGGGTCCACTGCACACAATGGAAGCTTCTGTCCCATCCACCACTGTATACTCAGTGCATAAACAATTCACATAGTGGACATTCAGCACGTGTTTTCTCATGGCTAAATAAAACAGCAGCAGGAGATCGTCTAAGAGTGAGAATGGAGAAAACAATAAGATCAATAGGAAGGAACCGGAGGTCAGCCTTTCCCTCCTGAGAATCCCCCCACCTTTGAGACAATAGCTTTTGACTCTAACAACAGCCTCTTACCTGGGCATGGGAGCCCAGCCTCATGCAGTGAATGGACCCATTAGGACACCACGTCCAGGACTTCCACCAGGATTCCTCCCTGATAATAAAATCCTCTGAAATTTACAAAATTCGAAGACAGGCCCTTGTTATTCTGAAGGACCTCAACCCTCTTCTTCCAGATTTGTTCCCTCTAATCCTGACCACCAGGACTCACTGTCAACCTATAACCTTGAACTTGCCCCACTGGCCTCTAAACTCTGATTTCCATCTTCCAATTAAGTTCAAACCTGTTTCCCAGGCAAGCTTTATTCCTGAAATTTAGCCCCTGTTATTTTTCTGGGTTATTTCTTACCCTATCTCATGTTGTTTCACGAGATCTAGAAAGGTGCCTTCTTAGAGTATATACACTAACTGAAGAAATAAGACAGATGCGACTTCAAGTGACCAAACCAAATACTCATCTCAGCATTTTCCGTGGAAGCTAAGAAAGGATACCTCAGAAGCAGGTGGTAACTGCTGCAACAGGCTGATCTTGGGGAAATCATCAGGTTCCAAATGAATATTGAAAAATCAAAGGGAGAGGCAAGGAGTTGAAGTCCACAAGCAGTTAGTGACAACCCTTCAATTAATAGAGGAAATAGGAAAGACTTGTATTTGCTACAAGTTAGCTTGTTCTTAAGAGGTGCCATTTAAAACCACACTCCATAAAGAGGGTATGTGTAGGTGGATTAAGCTGAGAAAAACACTGCATCACCCTATGCCAGTGAAGCAGCCAGAACGGTCAAGCTGGGCTTATATAAAAAGGTCAACAGAAGGGAGATTCCAAGCAAATTTAAAAATAGAGATGGAAGATATACAAAATGTCACAGAGCAAAGAACTGCACCTCACAAGCTTTTCCATTGCCTTCGCACTGGGAGTCCCCCAGCACACACCTGGCAGTGTCGAAAGTAGGCCTGTCCTGTCCTATTCATGCCTGAGGTGTGTGTGTGTGCTCAGCTTAGAGGGACATCAGAGACACTTGGTTCTGACGTGCCCCAAGGTGGCCCAAAGTCAGTGGCCCTATTCCAGAGTGGGCTGGTGTCACCTGTCACCCTGTACCTACACACACACACACACACACACACACACACATGCTGCAGCAAGCCAGTGATTCTTTCAAGATAGGAGTTTGGATTAAAATCTCAAGAGGGGAGACATCATCTCCCCTCTTAAATCATCTTTATCATGATAAAGATGATTTTTAAGATGATAAGATGATAAAAAGCAACTTTAAGATGATAAAAAGCAACTTCAACGTGCTTCTGATTTTCTAATAGAAATTTTGGGAAGTAAAGCGTCACAGAAATCTTTGTATTGTATGCATCAGCAAACAGCAGAGTGGGTGAGAATGCTTTGAAGGGAACTACCGGGCTGTAGAGAAATCCCTGAGAATCACTGCTTGTGTCTGCCCTTGTCTGTCCTCGGTAAGGCGTCAGAGGTGGACAGTGCTTCAGGGCCCCCAGTCAGCAAACAGCACGGAAGCCTTAGTGTTTTCGGGAAAAAAATGTGACCTCCAAGCAGTTAAGTCCCCAGGAAATCTGCCTGTATTAACCAGCTGGGTGCTGGAAAGCTTTGCCACTGCCTCAGAAAAATGATTTCAGGAACAGATGTCTGATCTCCACCTGAAAGGATTATAGAGCAAATAGCAGATTTCCCACAAGCTTAGTGAGTCATCACCGATGTCAGGCCAGGCAGTTGCTCAAATTGAAAACATTTGAGGAAATGTAGTCAGAGGGGGACCAGCTCTGGTCATGTGGTATCTTTTTTTAAGATTTCTTTTTTAATGTGGACCATTTTTAAAGTCTTTATTGAATTTGCTACAGTATCAATTCTGTTTTATGTTTTAGTCTTTTGGCTGAGAGGCATGTGCGATCTTAGGTCCCCAAGCAGGGATCGAACCCACATCCCCTGCATTGGAAGGTGACGTCTTAACCACTGGACCTCCAGGGAAGTCCTAAGGTCATGTTGCATCTTGATGGGGAGACAGAGCACTGTCGTCTTTATGATTGGAATTTTAATATATTGAGATTTTTCTACAAGGATTTTAGAATGTCAAGTCTCGTTAACTGCAAATGGGAGCATTGATTCCAGAGCTGAAAATAGTGCTTCCACCTAAAAAATAAAAACAGCTTAATATTCTGACTGTCTTTACTTGGCAGCAACATGAAAAAAATTTTTTTAAGTTAGGCTCTCAAGATCGAATAGGACCTCAGAATTGGTTTAGTCTAAACAATCAAGAAGTCAGCTTCTAATACTGCCTAGGAAATTGAATTTGAGTAAAAGAGGTCGAAGTGCTATTCTGTTTTAAAATGTTTTCCCAGAAGTGCTATTCTGGGAAAAAGACCCAAACCCTCCTGAAAGGTGCAAATGGGCTTATGTGTGAATATACACATACACACAAGTGTTCACATATTTCACACACATGTCCACACATACTTTGACTCTTCTAACCCTCCATGTGTCCTCCACCTCTAAGGATGTTTAAAAATTCCTTTCAATGCGTTCACGATCCAGAAGAACAATTAAGTTAAATAGCTCTGGAGTGAGACCCAAGCTTCAATACCTTTTAAAACTTCCTCAACTGATTCCACAGTGCAACCAAGATTAAGAACTGTTATTCCAGAGGGAGAAAAGTCACTATCCGTTCATTCATTCATTTAACAAGTATATATTGAGCATTTGGTGTGTACCAGACACTGTACTAGATGCTGGGAATAAAATTAAACAAAAACCACGGTCTTAGCCTTCGTGGAATTTTTCATCTAACGAGGGGAGGTGAACCAGCTAATAGTAAATATGCTGTTTAAAACTTACTAAGTGTTCTGGAGGATAGATTATCCTCCTGTGAGCAAATGTAACAAAGTGACCTAAATGAGAGGTTAGGAAGGAGCATTTGCCATGAGTTCCTATGGTGAAGTAAACCTTGCTCGATGTTACTAGTCGTCAGGGAAATGTAGATCAAAATCACGAGGAGGTGCCACCTCACGCCTGCTGCGTCCTCAGTTGCTAAGTCATGTCCAACTCTTTGCTACCCCAAGGACTAGCTGATCAGGCTCCTCTGTCCATGGAATTTTCCAGGTAAAATTACTGGAGTGGGTTGCCATTTCCTCCTCCAGGGGATCTTCCCAACCCAGGGATCAAACCCATGTATCCTGCATTGGTGGGAGGATTCTTTGCCACTGAGCCACCCCACTTCCCAGGTGACCCTAGTGGTAATGAATCTTCCTGCCGATACAGGAGACTCAAGAGTCAAGAGTTCAATCCCTGGGTCAGGAAGATCCCAGGAGTGGGAAATGTAATTCCTCCAGTATTCTTGCCTGGAAAATTCCATGTCCATGGGGCTGCAAAGAGTTGGACAAGACTGAGCACTATTTGATCTGATTTCACTATCCAATGAAATATAATACCTTAACAATTTGATATCCACCATTATTCACTTTAAAAATATGAGAAAGATCATTTTTTAACATTTGGAAATTTTACATGTTTCTTCATTCTATCTGAGCTCATATTTCTGTTCTGCTTCTCCACACACACACAAATCTATCCTAATATATTTTATGGTTAAAAATCTTTTGTGTTTGAAATTCTTTGATCATTTCATATCTATAATTAAAATATGTATAATAACTGAAAATTTGATGTTGTATTTTCTATGACCTAACATGTTTAATGTTTAAAATTTAAGGGGAGTTGCATTATCATTATAATCATGGTTAAACACACTTGATGAAAACAAAGTAAATACTTTTATAAATATTGATTATAATAAAATTATATTGAGACAGCATCTTTTAGTCAGATGAATCATGATCAAACTTTTCCTATATATAGGTTTTACCACAAGCACATAATTTTATTTTTTGCTAATGAGTTAAAAATAATTTAAACGTTTTATAAGATGAAACAAGAGTTGATTGCAACTGGAATAAATATTTAATAATATGATTTGATAATACAGGTTTTAATGACCAATTCTGAAAAAGAAATACATAAAATTTTTATCTATGCATTTTAGCTAATGTATCCTGGAAAAGCTTCCTGTTATATTTAAAGGAATTAATGTCATTCCTCTATATTGTTGTTTAGAGATGACTTGTTTTCCAGCTATAAAGGAGAAAAAGTACTCCTTTGAAAATCGCTGAAAAAAAAGTTTACAGTTAAATGCCTTAAGTATATTTTAAGTATTTCATATTTCTTATCAATGCTTTACTTTTATAAGACTCTATCTCAATAGGAAATGAGAGAAGCAAATTTATTGAGCAAAATTGTCCTTTCTCCTCTGCCATCCCACGCTACTCTGAATCTGAACTTCCCTACCCAGGAATGCCACCCCCACCTTTACACAGGAACAAGAGCAAAACCGAGACAAACAGGATCTTAAAGGTTCATGGCACCTCATTTAATACCCATCAGAGGAAGTCCTCCTTTGGCTTGGCACTGGGAAGTTTTTTCATTTCAGGACAATGCGCCCATAATAAGATTTTAAAATGGGTGGGACTTTCCTGGAGGTCTAGTGGTTAAGATTCTGTGCTTTCAATGCAGAGAGCCTGGGTTCAGTTCTTGGTCAGGAAGCTAGATCTCGCATGCTGCAACCAAGAACCTACATGCTGCAAGCCAGCTCAGCCAGATAAATAAAGAAAGATAAATAAAATATCTTAATATTTTCATCTTCAAATATTTAATCTTAAAATATCTTAATAAAATAAAAGATAAATAAAATATATATCAAGATAAATAAAGCCAGATAAATAAAAGAAAACAAAGTGGGTGAGGAATATAGACAATTACTGGTCTATTCTCTATATATAGACAACACAGGTCTATTCTCTAGAAGAGAATATCTCACTGAAGATGGTTGAAGATTTGGATATTGATTTCTTTAAAACTATGCATTGTATACCTTAAAAATTTTTTTTCACATTCCAGAGGTGCATATACTCCAGCTTGAAAATCACTCAATAAAATAGCTTGATTCTGCAGTAATTTCAAATACAGATCCCTATCTCAGTTCTGACATCACTGCTTGTGTGACCTTAGGCAGATTGTTTAGTCTGAGTTTCAGTTTCTCGTGGGTAAAAAGGAACTAATGGACATATATCAGAATGTCATAGTGACGAATACGACAATACATGTAAAGCAACTAATGTATGACCTAGTTAACATAATGGTGGGCTCTGAATAGTTTTGATCATTATCATCATTTTGATCATTATCATCATTTTGATTTTGGTACAAGATTTGCTATTATTATTCCCCTGCAGATGGCATTGAATTAGAAGAAGAAAAGAGGCACTGAAAGAAGATCCACAACAAAACTGAGTATTTTACCAAAGGTCATGATGACCTAAGATTTCACTGATTGATAGTGGAGAAAAATTAGTGACTGAAATCAAAATCTGTTGTACAACCATTTGACGTAATCTTTATTTCAGAGAATGGTGTAGTCATTCTCCATAATCCCATTGAAGTCTTTGTAAAGTCCTTTGTTTAAACATCCCTTTAAGATCCTGCTGCTGCTGCTGCTAAGTCACTTCAATCGTGTCTGACTCTGCGACCCCATAGACAGCAGCCCACCAGGCTCCCCCGTCCCTGGGATTCTCCAGGCAAGATCACTGGAGTGGGTTGCCATTTCCTTCTCCAATGCATGAAAGTGTAAAGTGAAAGTAAAGTCGCTCAGTTGTGTCTGATCCTCAGCAACCCCATGGACCACAGCCTTCCAGGCTCCTCCGTCCATGGGATTCTCCGGGCAGGAGTACCGGAGTGGGGTGCCATTGCCTTCTCTGCTTTAAGATCCTACTGCATTATTATAATCAGGGTTCTAGTGCTAATGGATCACACAATTGGATGGACAAAAAACTTTACCAAAAAATTTCCTTGATGCAATACAGACTGGGGTCATTCTTTTAGCCTATGAGATTTGGAGGCAGGTAGATCCAGGTCAAGATCAAAAGACCTTAACAAATTATATCAGGGAGCTTGACTGATTAAAGTTTTTCCTAAACTGTAAAAAGGATATAATAACACTAACTTTTCAGAGTTAGTCAAGCAGAAGTATGTAAAACAACTAAAATACCTGATACATAGCAGGTACTCAAGAGTTAGTGTTATTAAAGAACACAAAAAGAGAAACCATAGCAAATTATCACAAAAGGCACAATGTTAAATACCATGACACGTAGTCAAGGGGCTGTGATGGTTGAAAGAAAAGAGAAGAACACCTTCTTTTTTAAATTGAAATATAGCTGAAATTTACATCGACGTATATAAGTTACAGGTATACAACAGCTGCACTCCATTTATAGTTATTATAAAACATTAGCTATTTCCTCTGTGTTGTACAATATATCCTTGTAGCTGATTTTATATCTAATAGTGTGTACCTTTTATTCCCCTACCCCTTGCATAGTCCCTCCTCTCTCCCCTCTCCTCACTGGTAACCACTAGCTTCTTCTCTATATGTGTGACTCTGCTTCTTTTCTGTTACACTCACTAGCGTGTTGTATTTTTTAGATTCCTCATGTAAGTGAGATCACACAGTGTGTGTCTGTCCAACTTATTTCATTTAGTACGATGCCTTCCAAGTCCATCCATGTTGTACAAATGGTAAACTTTCATTCTTTTATATGGCTCAGTAGTATTTTATCATATATATATATGAGGCCCATATGTATGTGTGTGTATATATATATGTATGTATATATACATATACATACGTATGTATATACATACATACACATACATATGGGCTTCCCTGGTAGCTGAGAAGGTAAGAATCTGCCTGCAATATACACCAGACAGAAGGACAACTTTCAATTCTGGAAAGAGGTGATGGAGAAAGGCTGTCTGGAAGAGGAGGCACTTGAGATCGTCTTCAAAGGACCAGGTAGATTTTGACAAGCAAGATGGGAAGAACAGACATTCAGGGTAAAGGGGAGGATGAGAAAAGGGTAGAGGTGGGAGACCATAGGGATTGGTTCAAGGAATGAATAATTCAGTGCTTATAGGTGGATGATATTGAGACACACAGCTATTGCTTCATCTGTTTATGTGCTGCCACCACCCCTGCCCTGCAAACCTCAGGTGGTAAAATTGGAAAGAGAATTCGCAGCCATGGCATGGAGATCCTTGAATTCTGGACTTAGCAGCTGTAGGTGGGAGAGTTGGAACCAGAACAACTCGGAGATCTCAGGCAGGCCCTTAACTACCACACGGAGGCAGAGAAAGGAACTGGGTTTCCATTCCTTACCTGTTCCTCATACTACCTGGGTTGGATCCTGTATAGATATATTTATTAGAGAATACTGTTCAGGGGATGTTCTTGGGCCAGCATTTCTCAAACCATCCTTTGGATGCACTGAAAACCCTTAAAGTTAACACAAACATACCACAAAATGGTCCACTGTGATCACACCAGCCTGGGAAACATGGATATCGTGTTCCTCTTTGCCAGTTACCAGTTAAATTAACATGTTAAAGATCCTGAGAAATCCTGAAACCAATGAACCATTTCCCTTGATTTAATCCAGCATTTTCCTCCTGTTTACAGCTCAGCACTGTTATCAACAGCTTATGGAACACAATTCTGTAGAACCCAGTTTAGAAAATGTATCTTAAGCAAGACTTAGGCAGGCATCTAAATTATGGTTTTGGCTAAGGATTTGGCGAGAAGCAGGGAGAAAGAGGGTGGAGGTGGGCAAGGTTGCCAGAATAGCTCTTTGGGTTTAAGTCAGGCTGAGTAACCAAGAGTCACATAGATGAGCTGCATTGTAGAAAATTAATGAGCAGATAAAAGAATTTAATCATCCTGAAATTTGGCAACTGTGAATAACACTTCCTTCCTTAAACTCCAATCCTTTAAGTTTTTTAAACACACTTTTCCAATTATGTTTGCTAGCTCTTTTAAGAGCCAGAACTCCAGATTGCTTGCTGCTTGTTTTGAAAGACATTTCTGCAGCCTGCCCAAAAAAGGGTGTGAAATGGTTAAATACTAAAATCTAGGATCTCTGCAGCCAGAGTTCTGTTTAATACTGCTGCTCTGGCATCTCTGCCTCCTTCCCAATTTCCCAGCAGCAGAAGCCTTTTCAGTTCATATTGGAGCCACATGCATTTCTTCCCACCCAAAATCCAGAGGCTATAAAACACATCTCCCTATCTTCTATTATTCTGCCTTTTTCTCTTTCTGTTTGGCAGCCTCTGAGGCAAAAAAAAAAAAAAAAAAAGAAGCAGCAGCTTGCAAGCAGCATTTTGAGAGAAACAAAGAGTTGGCAAATGATAAAAATACAAAGGGACACCTTTTTTGAGTAATAGTTACTAGTAACAGGCTGTATATTGTCACCATGTTTATTTAACTTATATGCAGAGTACATCATGAGAAACGCTGGGCTCGAAGAAGCACAAGCTGGAATCAAGATTGCCGGGAGAAATATCAATAAACTCAGATATGCAGATTACACCACCCTTATGGCAGAAAGTGAAGAAAAACTAAAAAGTCTCTTAATGAAAGTGAAAGAGGAGAGTGAAAAAGTTGGCTTAAAGCTCAACATTCAGAAAACGAAGATCATGGCATCTGGTCCCATCACTTCATGGGAAATAGATGGAGAAACAGTGGAAATAGTGTCAGACTTTATTTTGGGGGGCTCCAAAAATCACTGCAGATGGTGATTGCAGCCATGAAATTAAAAGACGCTTACTCCTTGGAAGGAAAGTTATGACCAACCTAGATAACATATTGAAAAGCAGAGACATTACTTTGCCAACAAAGGTCTGTCTAGTCAAGGCTATGGTTTTTCCAGTGGTCATGTATGTATGTGAGAGTTGGACTGTGAAGAAAGCTGAGCGCCGAAGAATTGATGCTTTTGAACTGTGGTGTTGGAGAAGACTCTTGAAAGTCCCTTGGACTGCAAGGAGATCCAACCAGTCCATCCTAAAGATCAGTCCTGGGTGTTCATTGAAAGGACTGATGTTGAAGCTGAAAGTCCAATACTTTGGCCACCTCATGCAAAGAGTTGACCCATTGGAAAAGATCTTGATGCTGGGAGGGATTGGGGGCAGGAGAAGAAGGGGACAACAGAGGATGAGATGGCTGGATGGCCTCACCGACTTGATGGACATGAGTTTGAGTGAACTCTGGGAGCTGGTGATGGACAGGGAGACCTGGCGTGCTGCGATTCATGGGGTTGCAAAGAGTCGGACACAACTTAGCGACTGAACTGAACCGGCCCTTTTTAATTAGTATTGAAAGACAGCAACTGCTCTAAGCTGTGATTGATGAATCTCAAACTCTAAGCTGAAAATCCAAACTTTGAATCACTGCCGTTAACAGAATGAAAGTTCTCTGTTAGCAACATGAGGTCCTCATATAAAAATGGTATAAGCCACAATATCTTATATAACAATATAAGCCAGGAACATCTGTGGAACCTGGAACAGAACAAGCAAACAATATCAGAACAAAAACAAGTTTCCTAGACACACCTGGCCAAGGATTTCAATAATTTCTACTATGGAGGACTTTGAAATCAATTATTTCAGCCAAAATATATGGTATATACAGTATGATATAGATAATTATGCTTGACTGAGTTTATGATAAGGCAGACCACATGTAGTTAATACATATGTAATTTTAGTCATTCTGAATTAACCTTGTCTACTGTGTTTATAAAGTTTATAGTAGGTCGGGATGGGAGACACGTGTACATCCATGACTAATTCATGTCAGTGTTTGGCAAAAACCACCACAATACTGTAAAGTAATTAGTCTCCAATTAAAACACGTAAATTAATTTAAAATAAAAATAAACACCTACAAGGGGCTGACTGTTTATCATACTCAACAGTGAAGTTCTGTTTGGTTCTTTTTTCACATCTTTCAATTTTTCAGTTTCTTAAAAAAAAAACATAAAAAGTTTATAGTAGGGACTTCCCCTGGTGGTCCACTGCTTAAGAATCTACCTTCCAATGTAGGGGGCTCAGGTTTGATCCCTGATCAGGGAACTAGGATCCCACATGTCATAGGGCAACTAAGCCTGTGCACCGCAACAAGAGGAGAAAATAAGTTAAAGAAAAAATAAACTTTTCAAAATAAAAGTAAAGTCTATACTTAAATAATCCCTTTAAATACACTGTATTGATATGTTTATCTATTGCAAGTAGACTTAACTGACGATTATAGACAGTATTTAATTTTTAGAATGAAAGACAAGATAAGTAACAGTTTGCAATAGCCTTCCTTAGTCAGACTTACTCTTGTCTAATATGCCCCAGTTAGTCTGAACTGTGGTGTTGGAAAAGACTCTTGAGAGTCCCTTGGACTGCAAGGAGATCCAACCAGTCTATTCTGAAGGAGATGAGCCCTGGGATTTCTTTGGAAGGAATAATGCTAAAGCTGAAACTCCAGTACTTTGGCCACCTCATGCGAAGAGCTGACTAATTGGAAAAGACTCTGATGCTGGGAGGGATTGGGGGCAGGAGGAGAAGGGGACGACAGAGGATGAGATGGCTGGATGGCATCACTGACTCGATGGACGTGAGTTTGAGCGGACTCCGGGAGTTGGTGATGGACAGGGAGTCCTGGCGTGCTGAGATTCACGGGGTCTCAAAGAGTCGGACACGACTGAGCGACTGAACTGAACTGAACTGAAGGCCTTATCGTCCCTCCCTCCATTGTTCGGCAGGGCGTGTTATGTCACATGACTGATTTTGCCTCTGAAAAATGGCACTGCTAGGATATGACCACTTTCTCTCTGAAAAGTGGGACTACGGATGTGTGCTCATCACTTGGTCATGCTGACTCTTTGTGACCCCACGGACTGTAGCCTGCAAGGCTCCTCTGTCCATGGGATTCTCCAGGCAAGAATACTGGAGTGGGTTGCCATTCCCTTCTCCAGGGGATCTTGCCAACCCAGGATCGAACCTGGGTCTCTTGCATTGAAGGCAAAAGGACTATGGATACAGAATAGCAATTTTTCCATCAGCCCTTCAGAGCTGATAGCAACCTTAATAAACATCAGTAACAACCAGAAAGATACTTTATGGACACAAAGTCCTAGAGGATGCAAACAGGGGACAGAAGCATCAATGGCTATTTCAAGGACATCCTTGTGTTGCTGACCACAGGAAACAAATTTTATCTTAGAGAATAAAGGTCAGAAATAATGAGAGTATTGCCCAGAGGCAAATGACAGTTCAGGAGAGTGGGTGGCAAGAAGTAAGTTCTCTTTTTCCCCCACCTGCCTCTCTCCCAATTCTGGCCACCCTTACAGCCAGTCTCTCTCACTTAGTATTTTCCTTCCAGATCATTCATTTCATTCACAGAATGCAGGGAAAATATATTCACCACAATTGAAGCGGCACTGTGAGGAGTGATTACCCACTTCTGCTCTCAATGGCTTTTACTCATGGTAGACAGATAAAAAAAACAGCTAGGACCAAGACACACGTACTCTGTATGTCCTGTGCTAATGGGAAGGAGACTCCAGATAAACTCTGAACTTTAGCCCTTGTTTTCCTTCCTTTCGGGTTCCTGTTGGAAAAATATGAGCTACTGGCCCGCTCCACTAAAAGATGCCTTTCCTTTAGCTGTGATTCCTAAAGGAGAAACGGGTAGTGGAAAGAAGGCTTACTGCCCTGGAGATATATCAGAAGCATCTGGCAAGGGAGGAGGAACATTTTTACCATTAAAACTTCTCTCACACTGTAAAGGAATTTGGTACCCCTTCATGAAGGCATGCCCAAACTTTTCCATCCTCCCCTGCTGAACATCCCTGGACTGAGGAGGCACTATTACAGATGCAGTTGCCCACATCCCTCAGCAGAGTTGAGTCAACAAAAATAGAACAAGGACCACTGCTAGAGAGACTCTTCACTCAACCTCAAAGAAGCTGAACATTTTTTGCCAGACAAATGCAGAAGCTTTGCTGGGAAGGCTGTGGTGGAGGGGAATATCTGAGTGTCTGGGGCATCCAGAGCGGGAAGGATGTGGAAGGCCCTGGTTGCCAGGTAATGGAAGAGCTGGAGAATACAGAGCAATAAGCCAGCAGCAAGGGCAGCAACACAAAGATTGGTTAAGGGTCCTGTCTAGGAATGAGGTTTGGCGTGATGGTCAGAGGCAGGAAAGGAAGAGGAGATACAGTGGTTGAAACTCTGGGCTGGAGTAGAGTTGAGCAGAGCCGGGAGCTGGCAGAGAGGAGTGTCCAGTGGATGTGAATGTCCAGCCGTTTCCAAGGTGAGACTCTGGCTTGATGCGGCCCCTGTGTTCCCTCTGACAACAAGCTGACCAGAACCCCTCACACTTGGGGAGCAGCTCTGCTCAGAGGATTTACCTCATCACCCACAGGCCCCAGGTACCCCCTCAGCATCCTTAAGAAGATCCCTTTACTTAAGGAAAGGAAGGCATACTTTTCTACTCTTGCATTTGGTCTTTGATAGGAAATAGAGTTGACCCGTGAACAGCATGGGGTTTGGACTGCCTGGGAACACTTAATGGATTTTTTTTCAATAGTGAATATCACAGTATGGTCTGTGGTCATTGAATCGTCAGATATGGAACCGTGAAAGGGGGGAACCAGGGCAATGGAGGGCCAGCTATAATTTAACACAGATTCGATTCTGTGAGGATCAGTAGCCCTAAGCTCTGTGTTGTTTAAGGGTCGATATTACTGCAAACTTTGTGTTGTTAGGGCTTATTTTTACAGCAAAACAATTCGGCTTCTCTCTATGTTGGATTTAATCCCCCATATAAAAAGTCTGACATTGATATGGAAACTGTGCTCCTGTCCCAGCTCCAACCAGCATCTCCCTGTGAACTCAAAGGCAAAAAACATCTAAGCTACTCATTCCCTTCCCATCCCTCAACTCTGCAAACCTCACTCTTTACCTCCTCTTCAGCTTTGTGCAGATATAAAGGATGACAAGATGAAATGCTTGTTGAACAAACGCCTCCAGACAAGAGTGCATTGCCATGGACATCTGATGGCCAGAGCTTAACCGCTGTGATCTAAGGAGTGGCAGGACTCAGGAGGCATGTTTTGGCTCATGTTTTGCAATGCTGTGCTGTGTGTCTCAGTTCCCATTTATATTTTACTCTATGAGACAGATATAAGCTAGAAGAGCTACTGACCCAAAGCCTCCTAGATTTGGACCACTGCTTTCTGGGACGCTATCTGTATCTTTGAACACACTTCCTCGAATGAACTAAACCTAGATCTCCATGGTCTTTCCAAAAGGAGAAAGATTTCTTTACTTTCAAATCATGAGGGATCAATACTTTGCTCAGGGAACGCAAAGGAAAATAAGTAAGATTAAATTGAGTGGTATAGGGTGCTTGGGCAAGATTTCTGCCATATATCTCTGGCCTCTGTCTTGAACTGCCACAATAAACACCATTACTGCCCTTAATTATAACATGTATAAATTAATGAATCCTGCGAACATGAAGAATTGAGCCTTCTCACTTCCCTGCCTGAGCAAAATGTGAAATTCTTGATGAAATTATCAAGATATCACTTAAGGTCAGTGTTAATTATAATTAATTTGCTATGAAGTAACTTGGTAGACAAAATCATCCCTTCTTCCTACAACTTTTATGAAAATAAAATGCTATATATGCATTGTGACCTGTCAGTAGAAAGATGTCAATTGTTTTATATTGGGACTGCTCAGATGGTCAGTCATGTCTGACTCTTTGTGACCCCATGGACAGTAGCCTGCTAGGCTCCCCTGCCCATGGGATTTCCCAGGCAAGAACACTGGAGTGGGTTGCCATTTCCTTCTCCAGGGGATCCTCCCACCCTAGGGATCAAACCTGCATCTCTTATATCTCCTGCATTGGCAGGCAGATTCTTTACCACTAGAGCTACTTGGGAAGCCCTACATTGGGATTCAGTTCGGTTCAGTCGCTCAGTCCCTCTCTTTGTGACCCCATGAACCATAGCACGCCAGGCCTCCCTGTTCATCACCATCTCCGAGTCCACCCAAATCCATGTCCATCAAGTCAGTGATGCCATCCAACCATCTCATCTTCTGTCATCCCCTTCTTCTCCTGCCCTCAATCTTTCCCAGGATCAGGGTATTTTCAAATGAGTCAGCTCTTCGCATCAGGTGGCCAAAGGATTGGACTTTCAGCTTCAATATCAGTCCTTCCAATGAACAGCCAGGACTGATCTCCTTTAGGATGGACTGGTTGGATCTCCTTGCAGTCCAAGGGACTCTCAAGAGTCTTCTCCAACACCACAGTTCAAAAGCATCAATTCTTCAGTGCTCAGCTTTCTTTATAGTCCAACTCTCACATCCATACATGACCACTGAAAAACCATAGCCTTGACTAGATGGACATTGGGATTATCAATTTCCAAATGAATGGAATAGAATAGAATGTGTACAAAAATCTCCTGAGTATAATTTGGCCTTTCTAGTTATGGAAAAGATACTTAAGAGTTGTCATAAAAATTCCTTGAAATGGGGGTGGGGTTAAAGTGATATTTGGAAAGTGCTCTTGATTTCAAGTTGTTTTAACGCTGTAAGTAAAGAATAAAGGTTAAATATCTAGAAACAAAATATATCAGCCTCTTTACAAAGGCACCTATATGACAGCTCCAAGGCATTCTCTCTCAAATACCTCTGAGATGCTTGATAAATACACACACAAAAAAAGATAATGACCACCACCACCTAGAACTAGTACTTACTCAATAACTATGCGACATCTTTGTATGGTGACATATTGTTACTAGACTTCTTGTGGTGATCCGTTGAAATGTACAGAGATACTGAATCACTGTCTTGTGTAACAGGAACTAGCATAGTGTAGTAGGTCAATTATACTTCAAAACAAAGTCAAAGAAAAAGAGATCAGATTTGTGGTTATCTGCAGGAGGTAGGGAAACTGGATGAAGGTGATCAAAAGATAAATACTAGGGATGTAACATATCAATACAACATGATAAACATAATTAACACTGCCATATATTATACATGAAAGTTGTTAAGAGAGTAAATCCTGAGAATTCTCATCACAAGAAAAAATTTTAATAATTTGATCTATATGAGATGTTAAACATTGTAATAATCACTTCATGATGTGTGTAAATCAGATCATTATGCTGTATACTTTAAACCTACACAGATATCTATTATATCTCAATAAAACTAAAAGAAATATATTTTTTAAATAAAAATAGGACTTACAATCATGCTACCACATCTTGGAGATATTTCTATTAATCATGAAGCTGATGAAATTCAATTTACAAAAGCAATCAGTGGTCCATGGTTACTTTGCTGCTAAAAGCCTAGCAAACATGTTGATCTGAACTAAAATAGTGAAAGTGAAATTCGTGTCTGACTCTTTGTGACTCCATGGACTGTACAGTCCATGGAATTCTCCAGGCCGGAATACTGGAGTGGGTTGCCATTCCCTTCTCCAGGAGATCTTCTCAACCCAGGGATCAAACCCAGGTCTCCCATATTGCAGGCAGATTCTTTACCATCGAAGCCACCGGAAACCCAAAAGAAAATAGGAAGATGCTTTATGATTTTTCTGAGTTCTGCCTCCTAGTTTGAAATGGCAAAGTTGGGGCTAATCAGAAAATCGGGCAGAAAAATCCAGGGGTAGACTGGGGTGGTGGGACATGGTTATGAAGTCCTGGGGCAGATTATCAGGACAGTAGCTCATTCAATACAGTCTACACTATAGCTCCCTTATGGTTTTTACACACGCGGTCAAGATCTATTACAATCCTCAAGATTTCTAGATTGTGGGCACCCGAGGACAAGAATTTTGTTCCTGGTTCACTGCAACATCTCCAGAATCTAGTGAGGTTATCAGGCACACAGATATACTCCAGAAGTTATTCAATGGAAGAAAGAGAAGGAAGAAAGGGAGGGAGGAAAAATAGAAAGCTGCTTACATCCAACAGTAAGATTCCAACACCTCTTGGGAAGACACTTGGTCTACAATGTTTTCTCATAATTAGAAAGAACTTTAAAGTACAAAACTTTTTCTGGGGAAATTGTTTCGAAACAAACCTCTTCTATTATATCTGCACTGTGGTATATCTAACAAGTGGTGTGGTGCTAGTTACATACCCCACTACCTGTTATAAACTTGTCTATATTTGAAAACTATGCTTATGTAGTCTTCCTTTAGAATTTTAAAATCACCCTCCCCTGTACTTATCCTTTGGTAATCATAAGTTTGTTTTCTATATCTGTGAATTTGTCTTCTATGTCTGAGTTTCTGTTTTGTAAATAAGTGCATTTGTAACTTTTTTTATACCTACATTCTTTTGATGACCCCTGTCCTATGCCATATTATCCTCCTGGGATTCTTAGATCTAATTAAAATATATTTAGTAGGGAAGGACATTCCAACCTGATCCCTGATCCCCTTCGGGGATATTCTTTCAGGAAATAAACTGAAACCTCCCAGGCTTCTTGCCACATACCCCCAAATTCCATCTGCAACCCACTCTTTGCAACCCCATGGACTGTAGCCCACCAGGCTCCTCTGTCCATGGGATTCTCCACTCAAGGAAAGAAATCCAAGAACCCAAGAGATACCCAGTCAAACATTGTGTCATTCATCTCAGAGACCAAATAAAGACCTTTGCAGTAAATATGCATGTGACCAACTCTTTGCGACTCCATGGGCTATAGCCCACCAGGTTCCTCCATGGGTTTTCCCAGGCAAGAATACTGGAGTGGGTTGCCATTTCCTTCTCCAGGGGATCTTCCCAACCCAGGGATTGAACCCGCTTCTCCTCTGTCTTCTGCATTGGCAGACAGATTCTTTACCACTGTGCCACCTGTGAAGCCACCTGGGAAGCAGTGAATGTAAAGATGTCTATAATGAAAACGAGATAAATGAACCTCTACAGTAGTACTGCCAGGGCTACTATTTCAAAAGAAGTAGGGTAAAAATTGTGTTCAAGGTCAATGAAAAAGCAAAACTAGTTCTCTCCATGGTGGGGTATGATTGCTTTTGGGTAATTTAAGATGAATTAGCCATGGGGATTCACTGGGGATTCCCAGGTGGCACAGTAGTAAACAATTTGCCTGCCAATGCAGGAGATGCAAGAGACACAGGTTTGACCCCTGGGTCAGAAAGACCCCCTGGAGTAGGAAATGGCAACCTGTTCTAGTATTCCTGCCTGGAAAAATCCCATGGACAGAGGAGCCTGGTGGGCTACAGCCCATGGGGTTGCAAAGAGTCAGACATGACTGAGCATGCCACACAGCCATGGTTATTGCCGCTGGAAAGAAACTGGGGTGGTGTCAGCTCACAAGTGAGCCAGCCTGGTATACATGCTAAGTGGCTTCAGTCGCGTCCCACTCTTTGCGACCCCATGGACTGTGGCCCACCATGCTCCTCTGTCCATGGGATTCTCCAGGCAAGAATACTGGAGTGGGTTGCCAAGGCCTCCTCCAGGGAATCTTCCTGACTCAGGGATTGAACCTGAGTCTCTTATGTCTCCTGCACTGGGAGGCAGGTTCTTTACCACTAGCACCACTTGGGAAGCCCGGAGCCAGACTGGAGCCCCCACTTACTTCTCTATCCGAGTTGAGCTGAGATGAAGGTTGAGTTCAGCAACGCCCACCCCCTCCCTTCAGAGCCAGCAGAAGCCCACAGGGAAGATTTCACTGACTCTGACTGGAGCCCCAGGTGGCTGAGTGGGTGTAAGACAAGAAGGATTGGGCCTGGGCCTCCCTGAATCTGTGGGGAAGTACAGCATCCCCACAAGAAGAAAGGGGCCTTAAAGAGAATATTCTTCATGTGGGAAGAACACAGGGATAATTGGAGAGGAGATGAAAGACCACTCAGTGAGGCTCAGCACTGTCCTCAGCTCACTCTGTCTCATCCAACCCTATACCTTTATAGTGGAGGCAGTTAGCCAAGGAAACTCACACCTTCTGATCCTACACCCTGTAAAATATTGAGGTACTGGTTCAATGCTTCGTTCACAATTCAGCATGTGAGTTTGGTTTGGGGAGGATGAAAAGGATAATACTGAGGACTTCTACTTGACCATCCCCTGAAGATTGCAAACCCCTACTTGCCTTAACATCTCTCAGGTGGAGAGTTAGTTGATTGGTGAGTCTGCTTAAAGGTCTGGCAGGGTTCATGGGTAAGCTTTCTCCAGGGAAGAAAGGAAGAGGCATTCCCTACAAGACAGAAAGGAAACATGCCCAGAAACTCTTTTCAACAAACTCTCCTGCTATGCACTTTACAAACAAGGAATTGACAAGAGAGGATAACTAACCCTCCTTGCATCTTAGGACTTAGGTCCTTAACTCTTAGTGTTCAAGGAAAGAAGTTTGGATGGGCACACGGGATAGACTCAAAATAGCCACAAGGGCTTTCAAATTCTCACATGAGAAGATAGAGGATTTTCCCATTCTCTACATCTGGACTGGACTTGAGACCACCTTGACCTATAGAAAGTGGGAAAAATGATACTCTGCCAGTTTGAGCCCAGGCCTCTAGAGACCTCAGCTTCAAATCATCTTCCCCCTAAATAGATACCATGTGAACAAGCCCACAGTAACCTCCTTGAAGGTGAGAACCATGTGGAAAGAAAGGTCTTGGGGATGCTTACACCACATGGAGCAGAGAAGAGTCACCTGGTTTGAAAGCATGTCTGGAAATTCTTAGATACGAGTGTGGCAGAGTTTAATTGCCTTCCCCCTTGAAAATGGGTTGGCCTTACTGACTCACTTTTAATGAATATGATGCAGTGAAATTGACTCTGCATGACTTCTGAGATTAGGTTAGAAAAAACAATACAACATCCACAGGCCTCTCTCTCTTGCGAAACACATCATGGAAGCCCTGAACTGACAACTGAGAAGTTTGGCTACCTGGAAGCCACCACATGAAGAAAACACACGGTGAGGTCACATAGAAACAAAGCAAGGAGCTGCAACTGCTTGAGTCTGCTCAGCATCAACCAGCAGACGTGTGAATGCAGAATAAAGGTTTCCCCAATGGCTCAGCAGGTAAAGAATCCACCAGTAAAGCAGGAGACGTGGGTTTGATTCCTGGGTTGGGAAGATCCCTTAGAGAAGGAAATGGCACCCCACTCCAGTATTCTTGCCTGGGAAATCCTATGGACAGAGGAGCCTGGCAGGCTGCAGTCCTTGGGATCACAAAGACTCAGATATGACTGAGTGACTAAGTGCATGCGTGGAAGCAGAATAAATGTTAATTTAAACTACTAAGTTTGGGGCTGATTTGTTAGGTAACAGTATACAACACATAGACTATTGCATCTTCTTATTCTGACCTGTCATAATTTAGTGAGTTCTGGTGAGCAGGTATGCTTAAGCTTCAGCAGCATGGATCAATGAGGAGGAAGCAACTGAAAACAAGAAACTAGAATGAAGAGGGATGAAGGCTGGATATACCTACTTCAGCTACAGAGGCAGCTGAGGAGTCCAACATGTGATGCTTACAAGCCAGGGGAACTCAAGTGAAGGGGCGAGGAGAGAAGACAATCCAGCCTATGTGAGTTCACATTTTCAGGCAGGCCAGCAGAGACCACGTACATGGTGGCCTTAAGAGGGCTAAAGACATTGGGAAAGTAATTCTCCATCCCAGAGGAAGGCCTTTCCTTTCTATCTCATGACCCAGTTGAAGAGATTAAGTATGGACAAAAAACTGTTGCCTGCCATTGCTTACCAACAAAGAATGCTGCTTAATATTCCTGTTAACAAGGAATGTTACCCACCATTAAGCCATTGGCCACCACAGCCACTCTTGACAGCGTATCCTGAGGGGAAGCTGGGATGGAAAAAAAAGAAGATACAGGCTCTCGATAGTTAAGATGCGTATCAAAGGAATCATTTCAATAAGCCCAGACTCCTGCATCTTCCCACGTAGAGAAAAGCACAAAAAATCATCAACTTGAAATGTCTGTTTTTGTGTGTGATTAACAGTAATCTGGATCATAGAAAAAGCAAGAGAGTTTCAAAAAAACATCTATTTCTGCTTTATTGACTATGCCAAAGCCTTTGACTGTGTGGATCACAATAAACTGTGGAAAATTCTTCAAGAGATGGGAATACCAGACCACCTGATTTGCCTCTTGAGAAATTTGTATGCAGGTCAGGAAGCAACAGTTAGAACTGGACATGGAACAACAGACTGGTTCCAAATAGGAAAAGGAGTTCGTCAAGGCTATATATTGTCACCCTGTTTATTTAACTTCTATGCAGAGTACATCATGAGAAACACTGGACTGGAAGAAACACAAACTGGAATCAAGATTGCCGGGAGAAATATCAATAACCTCAGATATGCAGATGACACCACCCTTATGGCAGAAAGTGAAGAGAAACTCAAAAGCCTCTTGATGAAAGTGAAAGAGGAGAGTGAAAAAGTTGGCTTAAAGCTCAACATTCAGAAAACGAAGATCATGGCATCCGGTCCCATCACTTCATGGGAAATAGATGGGGAAACAGTGGAAACAGTGTCAGACTTTATTTTTCTGGGCTCCAAAATCACTACAGATGGTGACTGCAGCCATGAAATTAAAAGACACATACTCCTTGGAAGGAAAGTTATGACCAACCTAGATAGTATGTTCAAAAGCAGAGATATTACTTTGCCAACAAAGGTCCATCTAGTCAAGGCTATGGTTTTTCCTGTGGTCATGTATGGATGTGAGAGTTGGACTGTGAAGAAGGCTGAGCACTGAAGAACTGATGCTTTTGAACTGTGGTGTTGGAGAAGACTCTTGAGAGTCCCTTGGACTGCAAGGAGATCCAACCAGTCCATTCTGAAGGAGATGAGCCCTGGGATTTCTTTGGAAGGAATGATGCTAAAGCTGAAACTCCAGTCCTTTGGCCACCTCATGCGAAGAGTTGACTCATTGGAAAAGACTCTGATGCTGGGAGGGATTAGGGGCAGGAGGAGAAGGGGACAACAGAGGATGAGATGGCTGGATGGCATCACTGACTCAATGGATGTGAGTCTGAGTGAACTCCGGGAGTTGGTGATGGACAGGGAGGCCTGGCGTGCTGCGATCCATGGGGTCGAAAACAGTCGGACACGACTGAGCGACTGATCTGATCTGATCTGATCTGAACAGTAATCTTTTGTTGTTCGACTACATGGCTTTTGGGTTTTTGTTTTTTTTTCCAACAAAAGTTCCTATGTATTCTGACTCCTCCTTTACCCCTTTGGGACAGTTCCTCAGAACTACCTGAGAGGCTGCCTTCTCAGGCTATCATCCTCAGTAAGGTCCCCAAATAAAATGTAACTAGCAAATTGCAGGTTTTCTTTTTTTCTTTTTCTTTTTTTTAGTCAACAAAAGTAACACACATGAAACCCTTAGAGGGATAATTAAGTGCTCGATTACTTGGACTATGTGTTCAGAGAACAGAAAGTTCCAGTGTGCTGAAAATGAAAATTACCTTCATACAACACTATTCATATTAATTCACCTCCACCTTAGGTACAAAGAGCTGCATTGAAGATGGGTCATAGATGCATTCTCTGGCTAGAAAATAATACCAACCTGTTTCCTAGAAATGAATGAAAAGGATTTGTGAAAATAAACCATCACTCTTGAGAAAGGGAAAGGCAAGACTCTGCAGCAGTTTGAAAATGTGACATTGAAATTTCCCAGTCAGCCCCAAATCATCATCTCCCTCCCAGGAGTGGTTCTTGGAAATCCATTGTATACTCATTTTCCTCCACGGAGTATTCACTTGAGCATCAGCATCATATTCTGTATGTAAGTTACATTGAACCTCTAGCCCTGAGCGAATCCTGTGCTCTGATTTGAGGCAGGACGTAGATGGGTTCCAGGCTAGACATTTGCAGCTAGACTTCTGTTCATATTTCTAGAGGCAGAGGATAGATGGGCCCCAGGTTAGACACTGATGTCCAGCTTCCTGTTTATACTTCAAGATAGAAATAACAACAGCAACAGGGTGAGTAGCTGAACTTTGTCTCCTGTGGCCACTTTAAGATAATAGTAACAGCAGGTGCAGAGACAGGCTAAGCCCTGCTGGCGTAAAGGATCAGGAGATCACAACTTCCCTATACCTGGGGCTGGGAAGATTTCAACTGCACATGCGCAGATAGGCTCCTCGGGGGTCAAAGGGAGGGGACACCAGGCCATAATAAGTTGTGCTAACTCCACCAGTGGCCCTTGAGCTGAAATTCACCTTGGCTAAAGGATGCACACACACATAAGGGAGAACTCTGAGGCAGATTAGCCATGGGATCAAAGCAAGACGATCGGCCAGAGGAAAACAAAGACCTGGAAGACTTTACCCCTTACTCTCTCTCTGAGCTCAAGCGTGTGTCTATCCACATGTACTCTGCTTTTCTAATAAACCCCTTGCTTTCATCTCTGCCTTCCATCTCCCCGTCAGAATATTTTTTTCAAGGTAGACAGGGTCTGGGGCCCAGACCCTAGTCACTGGCCCTCGTGGTCTGGTGGTTAGGACTTGTCGCTCTTGCTGCTGTGACTGGTGTTTGATCACAAGTCAGGGCACTAAGATCTCACTTCAAACTGCCGTTCACCGCAAGCTATCACTCTCACTGTATGTCTGAAATCATGCTCAGCATGAATGGAAAAGAATCAGTGGAACTGAAGCCATAGATGCTGAACACTGGTTAGGAGTGGAAGGGTAGTTTTATCTTGTGTCTATGACTGTCTGAAATAATCTTATATTCTATTCTCACTGTGGGGTGTTACTACAGATTTTCTACCCATTTGCCAAGAAGAGTACAGAGAAAGAGAGGAGTGTCAGAGAGCTGTATTCAAAATAATTATCTGTTGCTCTTGGTAACTAAGACTTGCAGTAAATTAAATGAGAGGAAACTATGGTCCTTTTTGATTTTCAGATGGTTGAATCTTTTAAAAAGTGGACTTAGTTTATTTTTGGATTTTATGGTTCAAATATTTCTCCGAAGGTCAGTAGGCCTTGGGAAGGTTTATATCCCATATTTAGATTTCTAAAGCTATGTTTTAAATAAGAGTATTTGGGATTTATCCAGAATTTGAACTAAAAATAAGAATTGTGAGAAAAGTAGGATTTTCACAGCCAACCCAGTCATTTGCATGTCCCCATTCAAGGCCATCATTAGAGATCCTCTTACTTCACGGCCACATGTCCTCTTACAATTTGCTCGTCTTTTTCTTCAAAGTCTTCACCCTGTGCTTGCCCTTTGGACTTGACAAAAGAATTTGGCTGACCAAATGTATACACTGGGATTTTTGCAGTTCCAAGTAATAGAATATTCAACTCAAATTGGCCTAATCCAAAAAAGAAATGTATTGTCTCATGCAACTAGAAATTTCAGAATTTCAGGTGCACCATGGTGCAAGGGCTCAAGTGATATCTCCAGGACCCATTTTTTTCTCTGTGCCATGACTCAACTAACTCTACTTTGATTCCATTCTCAGGAAGGCTCTCCCTGGATGAACCCCCAAGTGGCTGCTACGTGTTCTGGGAATAAGTTCCTTCGAGGCCCAAATCTGGTAGAAAAGAGTGGGGAATCTTTGACTCAGAATTCTCTAGAAAAATCCACAGAAACATATTAACTAGATTAGGCTAGGTCTTATGCCAAGAAAATATGTTACAGCCATTGGCTGAGACTTCAATCCCAAGAGCAAGGGCCTACTCTAGGCCACAGGAATGAAAGGGAGCAGGAGTGGATCTCAAAATAAAAATAGGGGCCACTGATAGCAGCAAAAGGACTGGATACCAGGGAGGCAAATGACAAATGTCCATCCATCCAGCTTAGAGCATTAGCTCTTTCTACGTTTCATATAGACACAATCTGCTGTGCTAAGTCGCTTCAGTCATATCTGACTCTTTGCAATCCTACGGGCTATAGTCCGCCGGGCTCCTCTGTTTGTGGAATTCTTCAGGCAATAACACTGGAGTCGGGTGCCATTTCCTCCTCCAGGGGATCTTTCCAACCCAGGAATCGAATGCAGGTCTCCTGCATTGCAGGTGGATTCTTTACCATTTGAACCACCAGGGAAACCCAGGAATACTGGAGTAGGTAGCTTATCCCTTCTCCAGGGGATCTTCCCAACCTGGGAATTGAACTGGGGTCTCCTGCATTGCAGGTGGTTTCTTTACGAGCTGAGCTAATACTCCTGCCATATTGAGCTCCCCATACTCAACTGGCCATGCTCTTTCCACTTTGTGTCACCCCACATGCTGGGACATGTGATAAGAAGTCGAGTCTGTTGTCTGCCTGCCATGAAAGAGTGTAAATGAACTTACTCCAGGTACATAATTGAGGGCTTTGGACCCTGTCTGATGAAACACCCTAACAATAGCAGGATTGCTACAGACCTGCTGAAATGAGCGTTGTTGCTTCAATGCATACTGATCATGTAAACTCAAGAACATCTCATTTTAAAACTTATCCTGCTGTAGGAAGAATGGTGATACAACATCTGTAGCAGGAGATGGGAAGTTCTCAGAGGCACTTAACATGGTGGCCAATAACACTGGGAGTGCTTTTTCTCTATTGTCTTAAAAAAATATTTCAAAGTTTATCCTCCAACTAATTAATCCTTTTGAAACTACTTGGCACCTGATAAGGTCTATTCAACCTAGAGGAAAATACTTATTCAAATTATGGATAAAGTCGTCACCTACCATATCAATAAACCAAGGATGTTACAGCCAACAAACCATCACCCACTGCAGCCTCCCCTAAAGGTGCACCCTGAGGGGATTCAGGGTAGAGTAAGGCAGGATCCTGTCTAAGACAGTTAAGGTGCATATCAAAGGAATGATTTTAATGAGCCCAGACACGGGGCTTCACAGGTGGCCCTAGTGGTAAAGAATCCACCTGCCAATGCAGGAGACGTGGGTTCGATCCCTGGGTTGGAAAGATCCCCTGGAGGAGGAAATGGCACCTGACTCCAGTGTTATTGCCTGAAGAATTCCATCAACAGAGGAGCCTGAGTGTACACAGTCCATGGAGTCACAAAGGGTCAAGATATGACTGAGCACACACACACAGTCTCTTCCATTTTCCCAGACACAGAAAAGCATGCTAGATTCGTTAACTTGAGATGTCTAGCTGGCTGTAAGTAACAGTAATCTTTTGATGTTCCAGTCACCTAGTTTTCATTGCAAAAACTTCTGTATATCCTGGCTCCTCCCTTATCTCTTCGGAGCAGTCCCTCAGAGGTATCTAAGAGGCTGTCTTTCAGGCTAAAGTCCTCAGTTTTGTCCACAAATAAGACATAATTCTTAACTTCTAGGTTGTGCATTTTTTCCCAGTCAACAAAATTATCTCAAGAACTATGAGTTAAATAATAAAGAAATGGACTTATTTTGTTATTTTTTTTAGCATATGAACAGAGCTAAAAGGAGAATTTCAAAAAGAGCATATTTCATTAAACATATATTTATCAAGAGCCTGGGAAGTGCCCAGCTGGGTATACACCTTTGAAATGATAGAGGTAAGATCCTTGCCCCCAAGGTGCAAATAATCTAGTAAAAAACAGTCTTGTGAACAGTATACACATTTAAATGAAGTGAAGAGAAGTGAAGTCGCTCACTTGTGTCCGACTCTTTTCGACCCCATGGACTGTAGCCTACAAGGCTCCTCCGTCCATGGGATTATCCAGGCAAGAGTACTGGAGTGGGTTGCTATTTACTTCTCCAGAGGATCTTCCCAACCCAGGGATCGAATCTGGGTCTCCCACATTGTAGGCAGATGCTTTACCATCTGAGCCACTAAGGAAGTCCATACACATTTAACACTCACATTAACACACACATTACCAGATGCCCCCAAGAGTGCCAGGAACGCTGACTGAGAACCACTGCACCCTCCCCTTGGCTCTGCCAACATTCCTACCTGGAGAAGAGGTGATCAGTGTTAGACTGTATAACATCCCTGGGCCTGCTTGGCATCTTCCAACAGATGACTCTTCCTTATTTTTTCACCTCCCCTTAAATCCTGCTGCATCAAGACCATCTTGGCAGTTTCTCCTGCTTTCCTTATTGTTGGGAAATGCCGGTGAACTGGAGAGAGGCTCACTGGAATAATTTAAAGGCAACTCCTCACTTGCAGAAGCAATGCTCCAGTTACGTAAAGATAGCATCAGGCCACCCAGCCTTCAGCCTGTGCCTGAGGCGGGTATAGGCTAGTGATGGCTTCAGCTAAAATAGCCAGTGAAGCAGCAGTGGCCATAACCACCCCAAAATTGTCATGAATTATGGGCTTCATTCTAAATTGAGGGATGATGCTGTGTGTGGGAGAGGGATTGGTTAGATCAGTTGGTCAGCAGCAGGAGAGCTGGTAAAAAGTAACACTTATTTGATCTGTAATAAAAATATCATGATTATTTACATTTTTTGAAGTCAAGGATGGAAATTTTATCTACTTTCTCCACCTGCTTCCAGCCTCTCAGTTATTTCTTTAAAAGAAAAAAAAAACTATTGGAGTGTAGTTGATCAGTGGCTCAGCAGTAAAGAATCAGCCAGCCAATGCAGGAGACGTGGGTTTGATCCTTGGCTTGGAAAGATTCCCTGAGGAAGGAAATGGCAACCCACTCCAGTATTCTTGCCTAGAGGATTTCATGGATAGAGGAGCCTGGCGGGCTACAGACCACGAGGTTGCAGAGTTCGACACAACTTAGGGACTAAACGACAACATAGTTAATTTACAATGTTGTGTTAATTTCAGGTACAGTAAAGTGAATCTGTTATACATATACACGCATTCATTCTTTCTAAAATTCTTCTCCTATGTAGGTCATTACAGAATATTGAACCTCAGTCTTTTCAATAAGCACCTTCACCACGGAATTCAGAGAAACACAAATCATTAATACATTTGAGTCCTAAACATAAAATAAGCAGAAGTGAGACTTCTGTGAAAAGAAACAATATGCAGTAAGATCTAGAACTCCCAAACAAGCTTTGTTCATTCAAATCCCCAAAGAAATTGTGTTCAAAATTATGATCATACTTGCCAGATTTCTAGGTGTGACTATTGAAATATACTGATTTAGTCAGGGCTAAAGATTGAATAGAAGCTAAAGCTGGAAAAAGAATAGAAACAAATCCAAGAAACAGCGTCCTTTTTATATCTGCCCTGTGGAAGTTGCTTTTATTAGTTTAATTAAGCTCCTGGATTAATTCAGGTAAGCCCTTCCTGATCCACCCCTTGCTCAGGCAGGAAATCCAGCACAAGCCTAAGCTGAGTTCATTCCAGGACTCGGGCAAGTTGAGGCGTGTTACAAGGACTGGCAGGGGTGAGGGGTTGGATCTACCTAAATGAGGTGTGGAGGGACCTTCTGGGAAATGACTCCTTTTCAGGAAAGGGATTTTAAGGCAAACAAATTTGATACAGGCTTCCCTGATGGCTCAGACAGTAAAGAATCTGCCTGCAATGTGGGAGACCTGGGTTTGATCCTTGGGACAGAAAGATCCCCTGGAGAAGGGAATGGCAACCCAGTCCAGTATTCTTGCCTGGAGAATCCCATGGACAGAGGAGCCTGGTGGGCTACAGTCCACGGAGTCTGCAAAGAGTCGGACACAACTAAACGACTAACACTTTCAGAGGTTCAGAATGGAAGTGGTAAATGAACAAAAGGGGTGAGGGGGGGATCTCGGGGAGGCTGAGGGAGCCCCAAACTCTTTCGGTGTTTGAGGCCTCTGAAATATTACAATATTAATTAATATCAATACTGGGTTATAAAGAACAGTCACATTTTACTAGTTTACATATAACATGTACATGTCAGATATTAATGTTAACACCAAAATAAAAACACATTGCAGATATTCACAAGGTAATTACAGGATTTCTAAGTTAAGCATTTCTAATTCATCATTCAGTACAGGTGGACTGAGCCAGACAGACACACAGAAGAAAGGCTTTATGGCGAGTGCTCCTTTTTCTGTTTCGGAGACGCCTCTCTGAGATGGCATGAATGACCTATGGCTTCATCCCCGAGACTGTCCTGTGGCTGGCTCTATGCATCCCTCAGATTATGCTCCTGCTCAGTCCTCACTGCCGCAGCCCGAATCTTATGCCTGGGGGCGGGGGGGTGGGGGGTGGTTGCAGGAAAAGGACAAGTCGAAACCACAAGAGCTCTTGATCCACAAGCTCTGAGAGACGCTGAGTTTGCAAATGTGCTGGGGCCAACACTTCTTCAGCAACTTTGGCTTCTTTGGCAACCACTGGAGTTGGCTCAGACTTTATCGCCTGGACTGGACGTCAGCGGATTTGGCTTGGGTGTTCCTGGGGCATCATAG
Source organism: Bos grunniens (assembly GCF_055505025.1). NCBI lineage: Eukaryota > Metazoa > Chordata > Mammalia > Artiodactyla > Bovidae > Bos > Bos grunniens. Next base: position 57,294,297 of record NC_141180.1, read on the forward strand.
CAGTGGAAGTGCCTTCACCTGACACCAGCAGTGGCCGCATCTTCCGGGCATATTGACAGCTGAGCTGTCACTGGTTACAAGAAAGCTCACCAATGGCAAGAAAATTGCAGTAGCCATGGGATAACTAGAAGGGTCATATTTCATTGATTAATCCATCCCTGTCCTTTCACTTGGGGGCCAGTCTTCCCTCAGAGAGCACACTTTCTGTTTCTCTGTGGTGAATTTCGTAGGACAGTCTTCATGGGAAGTCTCTCCCTGTAACTGGGTGGGTAAATCTATTTAATCCTCAGGCTTAGTATCTAGAGGGCTTCCCTAGTAGCTCAGATGGTAAAGTATCTGCCTGCAATGTGGGAGGCCCAGGTTCCATCCCCGGGTTGGGAAGGTCCCCTGGACAAGGCAACCCACTCCAATATTCTTGCCTGGAGAATTCCATGGACAGAGAAGCCTGGCTGGTTACAGTCCATGGTATTGTGAAGAGCTGGACACAACCAAGCAACTAACACACGCACTTAGTATCTAGAAGCCCACTTGTCCACAGACAGAAGGTTCAGTCTCCAATATAAGCTTAATTGGGAATTTTTTTAAAGTTATAACTTTGAATGTAAATGCTGGCTCTTTTGTCTTATTTCTGGATTGGCTCAGAATTCTGGAAAGAGAAATGCTATTTGTTGAGCTTCTTAAATACTCACAGGAACATCATCATCAAGATCATCATCACACTATGTTCTCAGGGCTTATATATTATTTGCCCCTAATAGACATATAAAAGTACATATGAGGAATGAATGCATGAGAAAATGTGTGTAACACTCACCCTGCAAAAACAGCAGAAATATCTGACCCGAAATGAAAGGGTGCATAATGGGAAGAAGGCACATCTAAAGAAAAACTGTTACAGTGACTCAATTTTTTTTCCCCTAAGGCTGATATACCCCAGTAAGCAAAGTCTGCTCATTTACTGATTCGTACTTTCAAGAAACACCTTTTGAGCATTTAACATGTACCAGGCACTCAGGAAAAGAATCCCCACCTTTAGGCAGTCATACTCTAGTTGGGTAGGCAGACCTGGGTGTGAGTAACTGGAACTTAATATGCAAATGGTTTACTAACCACAGAAACCAATTCCAATAGAGCATCAAGGCGGTGGCAATGAGCTCTGACTATCAAGAAAGTTAGGAAAGTTTCAAAAGACAAAGGACCAAAGGATATCAGCTAAAGTTCATGGATTCACAGTGAGGAAAAGACAGATAAGTTTGAGACATTGAATGTCAGTGAACTGGCAATTCTTCTGGAAGCTAGCAGATGGAAAAGACCCCATTCAAATGAACTGACGATTCATTCATCCAGAGTATTAGCTGAGGGACTGCTATATGTAAAGAACTGCCCTGGGACTGTGCAGATGCAAGCATGGCAGAAAAAGGATCTAGGGCTATATGTGAAGGGGAATCATAGAACTTCTCTGGTTTCAGCACAGAGCTCTCACTCCCAGACTCTGTGCTTGGCATAAACTTCCTTCCAACAGAGTCCTGTTTTACAATAACTCTAAAAGTGAAAGTGTTAGTCAGTCAGTCATGTCTGACTCTTTCAGGCCCCATGGACTGTAGCCTGCCAGGCTTCTCTGTCCATGGACTTCTCCAGGCAAGAATACTGCAGTGGGTAGCCATTTGGAATATAACTTTTAAAAATTATGAATCACTATATCATACCCCTGTAACTTATATAATATTACTATACATCAATTACACCTTAATTAAAAAAAATAAATGAATAAAGCAACTGTATTTCTGAGGAGAGAAGCCACCTTCTGTGGGCTGGGGGTGCCTATTTTTCTAAAGGGAATGGAAATTTCCAGAACCTGGCATATGGAAATGGGAAGATCCAGGGCCAGAAAGACAAGACTCAGAAGGCAGAGAATCGTTTACCTTTAATGGATTTGGGGACCACGAACCAATGGCTCAGCAGAGGAGGAGATGCCTGAGGTCTTTCCTCTAACATGGGAAGGAGAAAGTTGGCATCCACCATGACAAGTGAGGTCAGACTTCGGCCATTGCCTCTGAGAACAGGTGTATCTATCAATGATTCTAGTTTCACATTTCTCTGCGTTGCATTTTCCTTCTGTGACGTTCAAGCCCTCAGTAAAGTTGGGTTGTTACAGTCTGGCCTTGGGTTGTCTAAAACCTAAGGTAAGGATCTGTGTAAAGTTGTTTTGAGGGAATAGACTTTTCTTATCCTTAGTTTAGCTTCATCAGAGCAGCAGCGTTGATTGAAGGAAAGTAGAAAGTTCTAGAAATGCAGAAAGTGACCAGCAGGAAAGTGAATGGTGGTCCGAGGCAGAATGGAGTTCACCAGTCTGGAATCCTGCAAAGCAGAGGCATAGTGTGGCATGACCGAGCGGGAAACCACATGAGACCTTTCCCATTCACCTCCTTCTGAGCACACGGAAGGGGAAGGAACCCTTGTGGCTGAGAAGCACTAGGTGCTCAATGATACTGTTGCCACCTCCTGAACACACAGACTGCATCTCCTAGGTCCCTTGCAGTGGTCGAAGCAGCATGACTGGAACAAACATAGGGGCACCAACAGGGAAAGGGCAGGGTAAGATGAATTGGGAGACTGAGATTGACATACATACAGTATCAATACTGTGTATAAAGTAGATAACTAATGAGAATATACTGTAGAGCACAGGGAACTCTACTCAAGGCTCTGTGGTGACCTAAATGGGAAGGGAATCCAAAAATGAGGGGACACATGTATATAGGTGACTGATTCACTTTGTACAGCAGAAAATAACACAACATTGTAAAGCAACTATATGCCAAAAAATGAAAAGAGCACGACTGGAATTGAGGTAGGCCACTACCAGGCCTGGACCCTAAAAATCTCCATGATGCCCTCTCTTGGTCTTCCCTTGCTCGCTGGTCAGCTCTGTTCAGATACTCTACAGAGGACTCCAAGAGGGCCATGTGTGTGTGCCTGCTAAGCCAACTCAGTCATGCCCAACTCTGTGTGACCCTATGGACTGTAACCCTCCAGACTCAAGTCTCCATGGGATTGTCCAGGCAAAAATACTGCAGTGGGTTGCCATACCTTCTTCCAGGGGATCTTCCCAACCCAGGGATCGAACCCACGTCTCTTACGTCTTCTACACTGGCAGGCGGGTTCTTTACCACTAGCGTCACCTGGGAAGCCCCCATGGAGGGCCATAGAGCGCAGCAAACTCAAAAGACAGAGGAGCCTGAATGCCTGAGTCATCACTTGGAGGAGAGCTGGCAGACTTGCTTTGGGAGTTGTGATGTGAGCAAAGGATAAACATTTACTGTGTAAACCGTTGAGATTTTGAGCTTGTTTTGCTACTGCAGCTAACATTAATTACTCTGACTAATACAACATAAAGGGATGTCTGAAGTCCTATTATTAAACAGATGAGGCCCTTTGAACCATCTGAGGTCTGGGTTACAAGAATACAAAATCAGACATAGATCTGTCTCCCAAAGCACTAGCAATTCACTAAGAAGCTTAGAGAGAAAGTGACAATAGAAAGATAAACAGGAACCTAATAAATGACCGCGTTTTCCTATTGTAGACATTCGTGATGAGGCACTGAGCCAGGAGGAAATGTTTAAGCGACGATTGTATAGTATTGTTCCTCTGTCAGTATTGCCAAGAGTTGAGTCCTTATTTCACAAGCGGTGAAGTCATTGCAACCCTACCCATTTTTCTCTCCGAGTCTCTCACAGGTTTTTGTTTATAACTTTTATTTCTACACTTGATCTTAGCCAAAAGGCCGAGAAGCAATGTTTATAACCTTTATTTCTGCATTACCATGGTTTTATTTTTTATTTCCCCGTGGCTATTGGAAAAGAAAACAAATTATACTAAGTCGGTTCTTATTGAGCCAAAACTTTGCTAACACAATGTTCTTTAAGTATATATAACTTCAAACCAAAATATGACTAAAACTTCCCCCAAAAAAAGTTCATTTGGCACCCCTGGAGGAATAGCTATTCACCTGAGACATATAGATTTTCTTTGTTTCTTTTAATCCCCTTTTCCCATTTCCTTGGAACTGGATAAAGCATCAAATCAGAGGTTCGCAAATCTGAGTGGAAGGAAATATCCAGCCAGGTGAAGTGGGTCTGTGACTTTTCTTCTCAATTTTTTAAAATTCAAAAGTAACTTAAAATATATGCTGCACCATGGATAAACTTTAAAAACATTAAACTATGTGAAAGAAGCAAGACACAGAAGACCACATATTGGGTAATTCCATTTATATGAAATAACCAGGCAAATCCGTAGAGACAGTAAGCAGATTAGTGGTTGCCTAGGGACTGGTGTGAGATGGGGGTAGGGGAATGACTGCCGCTTAATGGGTACAGGGTTGCCTTTTGGGATGATGAAAAAGTTCTGGAACTAGATTATGGTGGTGGTTGTACAACATTGTGAATGCATGAAATACTATTGATCATACACTTTAAAATGGCTAAAAGGATGTTAAGTGAATTTGACTCAATTTTTTAAATATTCTGACTTTCAAAGGTAACTTACTATTATCTGTTGCCTTGCTTGCCACACATATTCTTGTTCTGTCTCCTATTCATCTTTCCTAAAGCTATAGCATTAATAACAGCAGAAATTAAATGCAGCTCACTGCAACCAGACTGGCAAAAACACAAAACTCAGCTTTAGGGCAATTGACTGTCTGCTGAATCAATGGAAAATCTGAAAGGGGAAATCGTATGATCTTCAGTCAAGCCTCAGGGGAGACTGTGCTTCCACTTGGAGCAGACATAGAACTGTAAGTTCCTGGATGGGAGATTAAAGACTAAAGAAATGTATCTGGATTTTTTCAACTCACCTCCCCTAAATGCATATTGGTGTTATATACAGATCTGACCATTTAAAAAAAAATCTTACCTCCCAGAACTGGGATAAGCCACTTGGATAGTGAAGAAGGATAATGACTGGCGGGCAGAAAAGGAGCTGGGGTTGGATTGAGGTTGTCACATTGATCCCTAAAAAGCCACCCAGTCACTGTCATTGACTTTGTGCCAAGCAGGTAGGTAGAAAGACATGAGGCTTGAAGACAATGGACTGAAAGTCATTTGCTTTAAATCCCTGCCCTCCCTTTCTGCCTTGGCCATGCTTTCAGCTGGGATGCCTTTCTGGGAGAAAAAGGGCAAGGCTGTCACTTCATAAAGAAGTACATACCCTCATCTCAGGCTCCAGTCTGTTCTTTGAGATGGTTTCCAGGCATCTCAGGATGTAAAGTTAGCAAGATGTCAGCAGACACTCCCTGGTCCAGCACGACGGAAAGCAAACACCATTTGGTGTTTTGATTACTGACTCCTACATACTAGCCCTGCTTTAAAGAAGATTTGAAGAGAATCAAGCAAGGTGACTGCCAGCCCCTAAGGCAGAGGTGTGCTGGAGCTGGCTTGGCTTATAAGAGTTAGATGCTAAATTTTCAAGAATTTTTCAAGCCAGTCCTTAAATGAAACCATTATTTTTTTTAATTATATTACAAATGTTATTAGAGCTAAAAGAGCTGTCAGTTTAATGGTTATAATTTGTATAAAGGTGATAAATACTACATCAACAGTAGACTGCATAACAGATGTTATGATAATAGATTTATTGGGTAAGGATTTAGCGAATTGGGCTACAACACTGTTCGTCAGGTCATGGCTGAATTGCAATCATAGGTTGACTATGGATGTATGATTCCGACAAAATCAGCAAAAGCCTTTACTAAGGGTCAGTGGCTCTGTGGAATTTACGATAAAGCATGCTGTATTCAGTTCAGTTCAGTTCAGTTCAGTCGCTCAGTCGTGTCCAACTCTTTGCAACCCCATGAATTGCAGCACGCCAGGCCTCCCTGTCCACCACCAACTCCCAGAGTTCACTCAAACTCACGTCCATCGAGTCGGTGATGCCATCCAGCCATCTCATCCTCTGTCGTCCCCTTCTCCTCCTGCCCCCAGTCCCTCCCAGCATCAGAGTCTTTTCCAATGAGTCAACTCTTCACATGAGGTGGCCAAAGTACTGGACTTTCAGCTTTAGCATCAGTCCTTCCAAAGAACACCCAGGGCTGATCTCCTTTAGAATGGACTGGTTGGATCTCCTTGCAGTCCAAGGGACTCTCAAGAGTGTTCTCCAATACCACAGTTCAAAAGCGTCAATTCTTCGGCATTCAGCTTTCTTCACAGTCCAACTCTCACAATGCTGTATATTTATTATTATTTGTAAATTGTACCCCACACTCCTTTTATATTGATAAAACTCATAATAAACTCATAAACTACTTTTTTTTGACAGTCTGTCTTTAAATATTACCAGCACACCTCTACTTAAGGTCAATAACCATAGGAGACCTGTAGCAAGCCATTTTCCCACCTGTGAAAAGAAAGGAAGGAAAGGAAGGAAGGAAGAAAGAATGGAGGCTGGGAGACAGGGATGGTTCTAGGCAAGCCTGTCTCTCACATTTTAGATTTAAAATAGTGAAGAAAAATCTACATATAAAAAAAAACCCACAGGGCTCTCTCCTTATACATGTAGAGCAGGAAGCCTCTGACCTTGTACAATTTGAGAAGTACTCCAAGGCTTAGAGCCCAGAAAAATCTACTCCTTCAGCTTTCCAGAGCTTGAGTCTTGAAACTCACAGGATTTGAGCATCCTTCCTTTGGGTAAGCCTGTCTCCTAGAGCTTTCTTTTGCCTCCAATCTCACTCATTAGCACGTTAGCCCACGTGTGTGTATAAATAACTAGATATGACCTTGAAAAGCACTGTACCTCTTCTTCGCAGGGAAATGATACAAAATTAAAAACTCAGATGTGGGAAGAGAGTTGGGAAACGCCAAGACTTTGGACCTGCCTTGACAGTATCGGCCACGAAGCGAGGATATCAGGTAGCGTCTGGCAAGGGCGCCAAAGGCCCTGTGGGTGAGCTCAGGGCTTCTCAGAGGATGGCAATGCTCCAGGGGTCATGTCACGTGTGGACCAACCTCATGTGGGTCATGGGACTGAGCCTGCACATCAGGCCACTCAGAAAAAAAAGAGGCTAGAATGAACCCTAATGCAAACTGTGGACTCTGGGTGATGATGGTATGTCAACATCAGTTCACCAATTGAAACAAATGTACCACTCTTTTGGTGGGGAATGTTGATGGCGGGGAGACTGTATGTGTAGAGGGGAGCAGAAGGAATATGGGAATCCTCTGTATTTTCTGCTCAATTTTGCTGAAAAATCAAATATACTTAAAAATAAGAAGAGAGTTTTACTTGGTAGTTCTGGTTCTCAAGTATGTACCCAGATACCTTCTTTCACTGCCATTCACAATCTTCCAGGGTCTCATGCCGTGATCGTAACATTACAATCCTTGGAAAGATTAAACTACAGTGGTGGTGGTGATTTAGTCACTAAGTCGTGTCCGACTCTTTCGCAACCCCATGGACTGTAGTCTGCCAGGCTCTGCTGTTCATGGGATTCTCCAGGCAAGAATTCTAGAGTCAGTCGCCATTTCCTTCTTGAGGGGATCTTCCCAACCCAGGGGTGGAATTCACATCTCCAGCACTGCAGGTGGATTCTTTACCTCTGAGCCAACCTGGAAGTCCAACTTAACAGATAAACAGGTATAAATGTGTGGATTTATAAAGTGGTGGCAGGGAGAGAGAAAGCATCTCTTCCTCCAATCAAATTCAGAACTAATAAACACTTATAATGTTTTACTCTTTCAAGGCCATTTCTCCCTTGCCCTTCAGACAAAATATTGTGACAAATATTGTGGTTTTCAAATCTGTATCGCAATCTCTTCTCAGATGCATATTTTATTTTGTTTATAGAGACCACCCTGGTTTTCAAAATATTTCTCTGAATGTCTTTTCAAAGGTTTATTTGATTTCACTTCCTACCCTCCCCCTTTTTTCAAAGTGTATACTTGAATTGCTCTTCAATACTATCATCAGACCTTTGAAGTTTGTCTACTGGCAGTCCAAGGGGCTCCCTTCCTTGTATGTTTCTGGAAAGGTCAGAGGGTCAGAAGACACTGAGTTGCACTCAGCTGTGAAACGGGCCCTAAAACTAATTCGACAGCAGCCTAGCTGCTCTTCCCTCCCTCCATCTCTTCCTGCATACAGATGTTTTAGTAAACGGAAAAGCTGTATATTTTTAAATGGGATGAGGAACCACTCACCATGTACACAGAGGGCAGAGTTGGCTCCTGGTGGTGACTATAAATGTCAGATCTGGGCCAGATCGTAGCTGGTCCAGGTGGAGGTTCACGCCTGCCCTACACTGGGTCTCACTCACCTCCTGTTCTGCGGGCCACAAGGTCATCCTAATGAGATTATACCTGCCTATTGGTCCTGCTCCATTCGAAGCTCTGGGCCAGCTTCCGGCAGTCCAGATGATCCTTCTCCACCAGGACTCCAGTCATCAGCTGGCTCTTCTCTTGCCTTGTTTGGGTTTTCCCAACCAACAATGCTACCAAGTGGTCTAAGAAAAACATATTTTTGACTTGTTTTTCTTATGAAGTCTGAAAGTTCTTAGGAAGACAAGTTAAATCTCACTTCCATATTTTATGAACAGCTTTTACTGCAAGGAATCACAATTGACCAAACTGGGACTGTTGAGGAATTCGGAATGGGTGGTCACCATGCCAGGATCTTCTCTCACAAGGGCCATTGGTCCTCCAGCCAACATCCATGGACACTTTCACTTTGTGATCAGAGATGGGAACAGAGGAACTCATTCATTTGTCTCCCAGGTTGGCAGTACTTTTCCAAGATGTCACCTTTGAGAAGTTACTGCTCTGGGGAATTCCCTGGTAGTCTAGTGGTTAGGACTCTAAGCTCTCACTGTCAAGAGCCTGGGTTGGATCCCTGGTCTGGTAGCTATGATCCCCCAAGCTATGTGGCATGGCTGAAAAAAAGAGAGAGAGAGAAAGAGAAGTTATTGCTCCAGATTTCAGTCTAAGTGTGGGTCTTGGAGGGTTTTTTCCTTTCACGCCCCCAACCCTAAGACAGACCCAGTGGATGACTCTTGTCTTTCCTGGAGTTCACTCTCAAATGGATGATTTGTTTCATCCATTATAAAGTTGTTTCACCAAGACTATAAAGGAAGTGATCTGGTATAAACAGAGCACCTGGACTCTGAGTTAAATTTTTGATCTGAGCTAAAGCTGTCTATATTTTATAGGATAGCAGGGCAGATAATGACTTGTGTGAACTATTCTTAGCTATTAAGTAGAGGCCAAAAACATGATAAAATGATGATTACCAGTGCATCTTCTGCTGTTTGCACATGGCCAGCTGTCTCTGGGAGCCTTCCTGGGGATATCATCTCTATGGTTGCCAAAGAGAGGAACTGCATAAAGGAGATGACCAGCTCCTTGGCTCAGCTTCTCTGGATCTGACCAGGATCGAGACCAGGGAAGGGATGGTGTGTTCTGTAGGTCTGGGCTTGACATTGGATGTGTTGAAGCCATTTCTCAGCATAAGCTTTCCTTTACTTGGCAGGTTGGAAAAACTGATTTATGGCTGTCAGGCAGAATTCACAGGAGTCACAAACCTAAGATGCATCTCCTCATGGCTGAACTCGCCCTCAGCAAGTGGGTAAGAGGCTGGTGTGCTCCACAGCGACCCTTGCTGAGTCATGGCTTCTGGGCTGTGGGGAGAGTCCGGCAGCAGAACCTAAACCACAAGAGAGGAAACACCGAGGCTGGAGGAGACTACACAGTCCAATTAGCGCCTGTGATGTGTGTTCTTTCCTGAGTACTGCCTCCGCAGTAAAGCCTCCAGACAGCTAAAAACTAAAAGTAGCAGCTGCCAATTAATCCTACCTCCTATTCCCCTACTTGGTGTCCATCCATTTGTTCTCTATGTGTGTGTTTCAATTTCCGATTCACAGATAGGTGGATCTGTACCATTTTTCTAGATTCCATGCTGCTACTGCTGCTAAGTCACTTCAGTTGTATCCGACTCTGTGCAACCCCAGAGATGGCAGCCCACCAGGCTCCTCCGTCCATGGGATTTTCCAGGCAAAAGTACTGGAGTGGGGTGCCATTGCCTTCTCCGAATAGATTCCATATATAAGCCTTAATATGTGATATTTGTTTCTCTCTTTCTGACTTACTCCACTCTGTATGACAGACTCTAGTTTCATCCACAGCTCTGAAAATGGCACATTTTTGTTTCTTTTTATAGCTGAGTAATAGTCCATGGATGAATTGGGAGTTTGGGACTGGCATATACACACTGCTGTGTATAAAATAGATAATTAATGAGAACTGCATATCACAGGGAACTCTACTCAGTGCTCTGTGCGACCTAAATGGAAAGGAAATCCAAAAAAGAGGAGATATATGTATATATATGTGTGTGTATACATATATATCTGATTCACTTTGCTGTAAAACAGAAAAATAGCATGACATTGTAAAGCAACTATACTCCAGTGATTTTTTTTTAAAGTAGCAGCTCCTTGTTCTTCTCTGTGGTTTTCCTCTCTCTTCACTCAGAAAGGGCTGCAATTAGCTTGGCTCATGGGAAGACTGGGCCATGGCCACCCCAGACCACCAACCATCCTCCCGCCTGGAGAAAGTCACTGGTGAAGAAGGATCAGGAAGGAATATCTGCTTAGTCTCTTTGCAAGGCTGCTTGTCTTTGACCTTGTTTTCCAAACCAAAGCTCAGGACGTGTGGTCTGAAAAAAGGATCTTTGTACTGCTCCCAGGGGCATGAGTCAGTCGGGAGAAGCACAGTTTAGAATACAGATGTTGGAGTCTCTGGCACACTTTAAGAATAGCAAGGGAGAACACTAGTTTGGGAGTCAAATGGAAATGATTAAAAATCGTATCTGCTTAAAAACTGTGCGGTCTTAGACACATTATTGAGTTGGCCAAAAATCTCATACCATCTTATGGAAAAACCAGAACAAACTTTTTGGCCAGCCCAGTATTTTACTAGGACACAGCTTTCTCCTCCATAAAAGAGAGTCATAATTCCTATCTCAGAGAGCTGTTCTGAATACAGAGATAATATATATGTAAGGGAGAAAGGGAGAAGCATCGCTATAGATGTCACAATTGCTTTTCAAAAAACCAGGATTCTTTTGTTCTTCTGGATTCTTTTGTCTTCATGGGTTGGCTGCCCTTTCTTAGTAAAGAAACAAGAATTTGGACTTGCTGGAAATAGGCCAGGAGGGATCCCCTGAGGAATGGGATGGAACCAGGGAAAGAAAATAGGATCTGGTGAGCTGGTGTGAGAGGCAATGGCACCCCACTCCAGTACTCTTGCCTGGAAAATCCCATGGATGGAGGAGCCTGGTAGGCTGAAGTCCATGGGGTCGCTAAGAGTCAGACACGACTGAGCATCTTCACTTTCACTTTTCACTTTCATGCACTGGAGAAGGAAATGGGAACCCACTCCAGTGTTCTTGCCTGGAGAATCCCAGGGATGGGGGAGCCTCATGGGCTGCCGTCTATGGGGCCGCACAGAGTCAGACACGACTGAAGCGACTTAGTAGCAGTAGCAGCAGTAGAGCTGGTGTGAGGCTAGAGGCGGAGGTTCTAAACTTAGGGACTTGAAGGCTGGATAGACGAAGGTTCAAATCCTACCACTGTCACTAAGTAACTTGGAGCTTTGGGCCAGTTCTTTGCCTTCATTTAGTTCAGTTTCCTGGAGAATTGGGATCAGCATATTGAGGTAAGAGAGAGTGAGCATCTGGGCTGGACACCTGGTATTTGTCAAGTGGAGTAAAATTGAATCTTTGTACCCACCCAGACACTCCAAGATCAAAGCTAGTGGCAGAAGCTGAGCTCTGCTGAAGCAGAGATAAAGTGCCCACTCCTGAGGTCAAGGAAAATTTCCCTGTCTGTATATATGCTGGAAGCCTACTTGAGGGTCAAAAGGGGAGGAGTCCCCACCCATAATAAGTCTGGACATGCACCCATAGGCTTCTGCTGTAGGATCCATCTTAGAAAAAATTTGCGCTTGCATCCTGGGAAGGGTCCAAGGACCAGTTAGGTGTGAAGAAACAAACAAGATAATCGGCCAAGATATACAAAGACTCAGAAGGATTGTCCTATATACGTGATTTACACCACCGCTTCCCTGCTCTCCTCCTCACGCAGGACACCTGCATTCCTCTCCAGGTATGTATCTCTGCCTAGCTTCTGACTTCTCACTTAACTGCGCTCCTCCTCACTGGAGAGGACGCCCATGCCCTTCCTCTCCAGGTGTGTATCTCTGCCTAGCTTTTGACTTACTGTGCTCCTCACTCAGGGGGTCCACACTCCCTTTCAGGTGTGCGCTTCCGCCTTGCTTCTGTCTGAAATAAACAACCTGTTTCACTGTGTGTTCTCCCATGCATTGTGCTGTGTCTCTAATATTAGACTTTGGACCTGTTTTTACAGTTTTTGCTTCCTTGAAACATTCTTGCTTTTAAATAGGGAAAAGAGCCAGGGCCACTTGGCTTCTAACCTCTAGCCCTGGTGGTCTGGTGGCTAGGGTTCCTGGTTTGAATCTAGGCTACCCACCTTCAATTCCTGGGCAGGGAACTAAGATCTCTCTTTAGGACTGCTCACTGCTCTCCCTCTGAGATCAATACATCCCTCCCAAAGCTAGAGTAAGCATTAAATGAGATAATTATTTTGAAATATTTAGTACACAGTACCTACCATTGCTATGGGTATGAATTACATTGAGATTTTATGGTCTGGTTTCTACAGTGAGCGACCCCATGGCAAAAGCACATCTCCTGCCTGTTCAACTAAGAGTGGACACGGTCTTGGCCCAACCTTTCCAAAGTCCAATGTCAGATGGGAGAGAGTTGAGAGAGTTTAGGCTACATCCCTGGGTTCCAGCAGCAGGTACCACAGTCTAAGCCCCAGCTGAAGACCAGGAATCACTTCCCCTTCACACTCTCTCTTTAATGTATTTTTAAAATTGGGGTCTAGTTGCTTTACCATGTTGTGTTGGTTTCTGTAGAACAACGAAGTCAATCAGCTATATGTATACAGATGGGTCCCTTAATGTATTTTAATTAATTAAATTTTATATTTATTTATTTATTGACTGTGCTGGGTCTTCATTGCTGTGCAGGCTTTCTCTAGTTGCAGAGAGTGGGGGTTACTCTTTGGTTGCAGTGTGTGGGTTCCAGTGGCTTCTCTCGTTGGGTAGCATGGGCTTTAGTTGTGGCTTGTGGGCTCCAGAGAGCAGGCTCAGTTGTTGCGGTGCATGGGCTTAGTTGTTCCATGGCATGTGGGATCTTCCTGGGCCAGGGATTGAACTGGTGTCCCCTGCATTGCAAGGCAGATTCTTAACCATTGGGCCACCAGGGAAGCCCCCTTTTAATGTATTTTTGATTCAGAAGAGCAGCATTTGCTTTCTGTGACTGGGATGACAAATGTAAACAGTTTGTTTTACTTGCTATATTTATTGTTTTATTTATTATATTTTACTTACTGTATGTATGTAAAATAAATTAATGTACATCAAAGAGCTTTGTAAACAAATAGGTGTGTCATGCAAAACTAAGCCATTAGGATTATTATTACCAGAAGAAAAGGGTTTAAAACCTCCAAAGCTGGATATTCCTTTTCTATATCAAGTACAGTTTTCGTCAGATACATCATCTAGGCACTAAGCACTTTTAAAAGTCTTCTCTGGAGTTCCACCAAGTTGCTCCAGGGCCACTGAAAATGAGTACCCCTTTTGCATGTGGTGTGGTTCTGAGACAAGGGTCAAGTGGACCAGCCCACTGTGTCCTAGATGGGATGGTATCTTCATCCGTGTGGCAGTGAGGGGATGGGGCTGTCACAGGGAGAAGAAGACAGGCAGTTCTCTGCTGCAAAGGTGCTTACTATGGAAAACATTTCGAGTAAAGTCCACAATATCTATTCACTTCCTTTTCGGTAACAAGTAATACAAAGTAAAGCCTACAAAAGTGTTCAGATAGAGACTTGACCTCATCTGAGAGTTAAGGCAAAGGCTTTTCTGAAGAAATGATACTGTAGCACTTGATCAGAGTGTTTGCATGCAAGAGAGAAAGCCCAGTCCCGCCAGGAAGAGGGAGAGCATGAGCAAAGGTACTGAGGCAGAAAGGAGTGTGGTGGTTGAGGGTCCAAAAGAGGGTCAGGATGTCTCAAGTCTAGTAAGAGGATGGGGAAAGTAGCCTGGGATCGAGGGGCAACTAAGAATGACTCTTCCAGGTTGTTTACATGGGTGAATGGTACAGATAAATCCTTCCTCTCACAACCAGGGGAATAACCATCTGTAATGTATGAGAGAGAGGGACAGCAGACGTGAATATATGAACACCTTCATTAAGGGTGTGGATGGTTTACCAGCTGCCTAAAACACTGTGCCAAAGTCAAGGACCGATGAACTGTTTGAGCTGGCTGATCTTCCTCTGTCATGGCCAGCTTGCAGACAGGTGGGCAGGAGAGAGGCTGAGGCAGTGTGTGGTTCTGTGCAAATTCATTCCCACTAGTAGGAACAGGCTCAGAGTGAAGCCTACTGATGATCTCACATAGAGGAGAGAACACATTATAGTCTAGACACCAACCAAACACGTATCATAAGAGTTGTGTGCATGAGAGCACCCAGCCAGAACCCAACCTGCTCCTTGGGTAACTCCTCTGCTTCCAGAGGAGCGCCCATGCGAAGACTCTCTAGAGAAAGTGTTTTTACTTCTCAAACCCTGCTTATTTGTCCTGACCCCTTGGAGGAATGAAAGCATCAAGGTATCTGGAGCTGGCCACAGGCAGCCTGCCTCTAACATGAGGGCTTGAGAACAGAGTGGGGTCCTCCTGCTGAGCTGTCTGGGGCTTGTGATCCTTTCACCCTGGGATGGTACTTTCTGGCACATCTATACCCAGACATATTCACTGTCCCTCCAAGATGGGACACCTCTGTAACAACGCCAAATGAAAGTCCTCTCATTCAGGTAAAGAGAAGCAAGAGAAACTGTTACCAGTTCAGAACTCTTGGACTCTTTGGTGGTATTAGTAGCTCAGTCATGTCCAACCCTTTGTGATCCCATGGACTATAGCCCGCCAGGCTCCTCTGTCCATAGGATCCTCCAGGCAAGAACACTGGAGTAGGTAGCCATTCCATTCTCCAGGGGAATCTTCCTGACCCAGGGATCAAACCCAGGTCTCCTGCATTGCAGACAGATTCTTTACTCTCTGAGCCGCCAGGGAAGCCCAGTAGAAATTGATGAGTCCAGACAAGAAATGCAGGCCAGGCTTTACCGGGACTTGTGCTGAAGCTTAGGGAGCAAAAAGGAGTAAAAAGTGCCCCTGCCCACTCCCTGAAAGTGAAGGAGCTGGTTCCTTAGGTGGGGTGAGTGGTGAGGCAGAGTCATGGGTCAGGCGGAGGGGTGGCTTGGATGGTCTGCCTACCCCTTTCCTTGGAGGTATTGTGTCCAAGGGGCACGTGCAGTCCCCCATTTTTGCTCCCCTCACCTCAGAAGTGGCAGCTGGGGTTTTGGTCTTTTTGTGTCTTGTTCATAATTTGCCTCAACTGCCCATGCATGCAATTATTTTTGTTGTTGTTCAGTTGCTAAGTTGTGTCCAACTCTTTGTGACCCCATGAACTGCAGCATGCCAGGCTTCCCTGTCCGTCACTATCTCCCAGAGTTTACTCAAACTCATTTCCATTGAGTCAATGATGCCATCGAACCATCTCATCCTTGGTCTCCCTCTTTTCCTCTTGCCCTCAATTTTTCCTGTGTCTTTTCCAATGAGTCAGCTCTTCTCATAAGGTGGCCAAAGTATTAGAGCTTCAGCATCAGTCCTTCAATGAATAATCAAGGTTGATTTCCTTTAGGATTGACTGGTTTGATCTCCTTGCTGTCCAAGTGACTCTCAAGCGTCTACTCCAGAACCAGTTCAAAAGCATCAATTCTTCAGGGGCACTATTTTTAGTTCCTTCTAGTTTGTATTCTGCTGCTTGAGGAGACGTTTGTCCAGGTGCAAGCACTGCTGCGAAGGGTCCGAGGTCCCAGGTTCCAGCCTGGCTCAAAATCAGTTTCTCCTCTTTCAGGTTCATGTGGGAAACATTTGTTCTTAGCACTTGTCTGCTAAGAAACATCAGGAGCCTTCCAACTATCCTTCCCACGACCCATAGCACCTGTCTCCTCCTCTTCACCTCATCCACCTCCTTCTCTTCTTTTTTCTCTTTCTTCTTCTTAACACTTCTCTATACCATTCCAATATTTCTCTAATGAATATCAGTTCAGTTCAGTTCAGTCGCTCAGTCGTGTCCGACTCTGCGACCCCATGAATTGCAGCACGCCAGGTTTCCCTGTTCATCACCAACTCCAGGAGTTCACCCAAACTCATGTCCATCGAGTCGGTGATGCCATCCAGCCATCTCATTCTCTGTCGTCCCCTTCTCCTCCTGCCCCCAATCCCTCCTAGCATCAGAGTCTTTTCCAATGAGTCAACTCTTCCCATGAGGTGGCCAAAGTATTGGAGTTTCAGCTTCAGTTTCAGTTCTTCCAAAAACACCTAGGACTGATCTCCTTCAGAATGGACTGGTTGGATCTCCTTGCAGTCCAAGGGACTCTCAAGAGTCTTCTCCAACACCACAGTTCAAAAGCATCAATTCTTCGGTGCTGGGCTTTCTTCACAGTCCAACTCTCATATCCATACATGACTACAGGAAAAACCATAGCCTTGACTAGACGAACCTTTGTTGGCAAAGTAATGTCTCTGCTTTTGAATATGCTATCTAGGTTGGTCATAACTTTCCTTCCAAGGAGTAAGCGTCTTTTAATTTCATGGCTGCAATCACCAGCTGTAATGATTTTGGAGCCCAGAAAAATAAAGTCTGACACTGTTTCCACTGTTTCCCCATCTATTTCCCATGAAGTGATGGGACAAGATCCTATGATCTTCGTTTTCTGAATGTCGAGCTTTAAGCCAATTTTTTTCACTCTCCTCTTTCACTTTCATTAAGAGGCTTTTTAGTTCCTCTTCACTTTCTGCCATAAGGGTGGTGTCATCTGCATATCTGAGGTGATTGATATTTCCCCCAGCAATCTTGATTCCAGCTTGTGCTTCTTCCACTCCAGCGTTTCTCATGACGTACTCTGCATAGAAGTTAAATAAGCAGGGTGACAATGTACAGCCTTGACATACTCCTTTTCCTATTTGGAACCAGTCTGTTGTTCCATGTCCAGTTCTAACTGTTGCTTCCTGACCTGCATATAGGTTTCTCAAGAGGCAGGTCAGGTGGTCTGGTATTCCCATCTCTTTCAGAATTTTCCACAGTTTATTGTGATCCACACAGTCAAAAGCTTTGGCATAGTCAATAAAAAAGAAATAGATGTTTTTCTGGAAATCTCTCCCTTTTTCCATGATCCAGTGGATGTTGGCAATTTGATCTCTGGTTCCTCTGCTTTTTCTAAACCAGCTTGAACATCTGGAAGTTCACGGTTCACGTATTGCTGAAGCCTGGCTTGGAGAATTTTGAGCATTACTTTACTAGCGTGTGAGATGAGTGCAATTGTGTGGTAGTTTGAGCATTCTTTGACATTGCCTTTCATTGGGATTAGAATGAAAACGGACCTGTTCCAGTCCTGTGGCCACTGCTGAGTTTTTCAAATTTGCTGGCATATTGAGTGCAGCACTTTCACAACATCATCTTCCAGAATTTGAAATAGCTCAACTGGAATTCCATCACCTCCACTAGCTTTGTTCGTAGTGATGCTTTCTAAGGCCCACTTGACTTCACATTCCAGGATGTCTGGCTCTAGGTCAGTGATCACACCATCGTGATTATCTATCTTGGTCGTGAAGATATTTTTGTACAGTTCTTCTGTGATTCTTGCCACCTCTTTTTAATCTCTTCTGCTTATGTTATGTCCATACCATTTCTGTCCTTTATTGAGCCCATCGTTGCATGAAGTGTTCCCTTAGTATCTCTAATTTTCTTGAAGAGATCTCCAGCCTTTCCCATTCTGTTGTTTTCCTCTATTTCTTTGCATTGATCACTGAGGAAGCCTTTCTTATCTTTCCTTGCTATTCTTTGGAACTGTGCATTCAGATGCTTATATCTTTCCTTTTCGCCTTTGCTTTTCGCTTCTCTTCTTTTCACAGGTATTTGTAAGGCCTTCCCAGACAGCCATTTTGCTTTTTTGCATTTCTTTTCCATGGGGATGGTCTTGATCCCTGTCTCCTGTGCAATGTCACGAACCTCTGTCCATAGTTCATCAGGCACTCTATCTATCAGATCTAGTCCCTTAAATCTATTTCTCACTTCCACTGTGTAATCATAAGGGATTTGATTTAGGTCATACCTGAATGGTCTAGTGGTTTTCCCTACTTTCTTCAATTTAAGTCTGAATTTGGTAATAAGGAGTTCATGATCTGAGCCACAGTCGGCTCCCGGTCTTGTTTTTGCTGACTGTATACAGCTTCTCCATCTTTGGCTGCAAAGAATATAATCAATCTTATTTCAGTGTTGGCCATCTGGTAATGTAGAGTCTTCTCTTGTGTTGTTGGAAGTGGGTGTTTGCTATGACCAGTGCGTTCTCTTGGCAAAACTCTATTAGCCTTTGCCCTGCTTCATTCTGTATTCCAAGGCCAAATTTGCCTGTTACTCCAGGTGTTTCTTGACTTCCTACTTTTGCATTCCAGTCCCCTATAATGAAAAGGACATCTTTTTTGGGTGTTAGTTCTAAAAGGTCTTGTAGGTCTTCATAGAACCGTTCAACTTCAGCTTCTTCAGCATTACTGGTTGGGGCATATACCATATTATAATAAACAAGGAAAAATAAAAGATAAGAACCAAAAGGAAACTCGATCCTCAAATCACTAAGAAAGGTTGACCGGAGGGGGTGAGTATCCTGGGCTCTGGTCCTGGCCTTTTCACTCATAATCTCTACAGCCTTCAGCTCTCTCTGAAAGGGAACTCTTAAATCATTTCTAAACTCTATTTAAGCTTTAAGCTAATGGAACATGTGAATAAGTTGATTTTTTAAAGGCAAAACAATCCTCAGGGACCAAAAGCATTCTCCAGTAACTTCATCATGGGACAATAAAACAAGAAACTAGCCTTGAGCAAGGTTATTGAGTTCAACCCCTGACTCCAGTTAGCCATGCTAAAAGGACTTAGCCCTTAGACCTCAGTGCAATCCTGCGTTTAGGGCAGTGAACACACACACACACACACACACACACACACAGAGGAAGTAAAACACTGGAGAGATCCTTGAAAGAAGAATTTCTATTATCACTGATTTGCTAAAATGTTGTCAAAATTAAAGTCTCAAATTTGTCTATCCTCAGCTTTAGAAATGAATAGGATGATGGTGTCACCAAGCAGTTCCCTTGAGCTAGACTATTATTGATTAATACTTTCTCCACCTCTGAGAATTCATGCATATTCTGTCCCCCCTACAATGTCTTCTTGTGAAAGTCTCTCAGTCATGTCTGACTGTTTGTGATCCCATAGACTATACAGTCCATGGAATTCTCTAGGCCAGAATAGTGGAGTGGGTAGCCTTTCTCTTCTCCAGGGGATCTTCCCAAACCCAGAGATCGAACCCAGGTCTCCCGCCTCGCAGGCAGATTCTTTACCAGCTAAGCCACAGGGGAAGCCCAAGAATACCAGAATGGGTAGCCTATTCCCTTCTCCAGCAGACCTTTTCAACCCAGGAATCAAACCGGGGTCTCCTGCATTGCAGGCAGATTCTTTACCAACTGAGCTATCAGGGAATCAGGGAGAGCTCTGATGAATGTGTGTGTGTGTGTGTGTCTGAGTCGTGTCCGACTCTTTGGGACCCCATGGACTGTAGCCCGCCAGGCCCCTCTGTCCATGGGATTCTCCAGGCAAGAATACTTTAGTGGGTTGCCATGCCCTCCTCCAGGGGATCTTCCCAACCCAGGGATCGAACCCTGGTCTCCAGTACTGTGAGTAGATTCTTTACCATCTGAGCTACCTAGGAAGCCCACTCTGGTGAATGGATGGCATCATTTGCCCTAGAAGACTTCCCATATTTTGAGGGACAGATAATATTTAGGGGGCTCCCTTGAGAAAAAATGTCTTCTTGTTTATCAGAAAGCCTAATGCTAGAGACCTGCTGGTAGAATCAAAATCAGATTTCACCTGAGTTTCTATGGGAGTTTTAACCTATGAGAACAGGAATGAGGTTTTCTTCCATCTCTCCCTGTCTATGGGTTGTCTAGGAGAGAGAATTTTCCCTCTAGCCTTCTTGAGTTCATGCAGCTGAACTAATAATAAGTTCAACACAACACAGGACTTCCCTGGTGGCTCAGACAGTAAAGCGTCCACCTACAATGTGGGAGACCTGGGTTCAATCCCTGGGTCAGGAAGATCCTCTGGAGAAGGACATGGCAACCCACTCCAGTACTCTTGCCTGGAAAATCCCATGGAGAGAGGAGCCTGGTAAGCTACAGTTCATGGAGTCGCAAAGAGTTGTACACAACTGAGCAAACTTTTCTTTCAACACAACACAGACTGATGGAAGAAATGGCAACAATTTTTTTAAAGATACTTATTTATTCATTTGGCTGCACCAGGTCTTAGCTGTGGCATGCAGGATCTTTAGTTGTTCGTGGTGTGCATTCTTAGTTGCGGCACGTGGGATCTAGTATCCTGACCAGGGAGCAGACCTGGGCCCCTGCATTGGGAAAGCAGAGTCTTAGCCACTAGACCATCAGGGAAGTCCTAGGAAACGAATTTTAATTCATGTGCACAAATGTCTCATAGAAATGGGACCGAAGTAGCCAAAGCTGGCAGTATTGATGCTTTTTAGACAAACAATAAATTTGTGAGAATTGACAGGAGTAAGAAACTTGGGTTTGGGTGCTCAGTTAGTGAAGAATCTAAATGGAGTTTGGGCTTGGGATAGCAAATTAAGTAACAAAGTTTGCCTATACAGGCTTCTGGGTTCAAATCTCCCACCTCTGGTAATAACAGTGTCCGACTTCCAGATGTAGGCAGTGCACCTCTCACATGAGGGTTTTTATTTCCTGTTTTCAGAGAGACAGGGAGAAGGGTCACAGTGTCTCTCTTGCATTGGTCATTTCAAAACTCCCTCACGATGGATAGTTAACAAGAGAAGCAGAAGAGTACTGCTGAGAAATGAATAGCAGGAAGAAGTCAGGAACTGCAGGAACCAAAGGGCACTTACTTTCATTGCTGAGATCATCAGAGCTGCCAGATGATTCAGATTACTCAGGTTCAAGAACTGCTCCTGAGCTGCCATGGGATCTTCATGGGGAGGAGTTGAGCCCTGGCTGTAATCAGGGATGCTCTTCCTTGTCTGCTTTTACTTCATCATATTACCTTCTTCCACCCCATGTTAACACGTCTCTCTGATCCTTAAAAACTGTACTTTCATTTATTCAACAAACGTTAAAATCCAGGTTAAAAAAAAAATAATCAGCATATCATTGAGGCACATTTTGGGGTGGCTTGCCCTGGACCTCAGTGGAATCCTGGTTGACCTTACCACCACCACCTGTACATCTCCATCACTCATGGGGATTTGCTTTAACTTGAGAAGCATGATCTATGGCTGCCTCGAGGGGGTTTGAATCCTAAATCACAAAAGTCGGTGCCAAAAACTGACAAGTTGCAAACCAATTGAGAAAGCCATTTGCATATTTGGAACATATGGTTCAATTATGTCATTTAAGCTCCATAGTAGTAGACTGCTGCTTATTAGTGCTCTCATTTTGGAGATCAGGAAACAAAGGCTCCATGAGTTATATTAGGTCTGCATTGAATATTAATAGATCCCTTTAATGTCAGACCTAAAATAACTGGGAATAAGAGATCAAATAAAAATCAAAAGGCTAAAAAGAGAAAACAAGTCTGTCATGAGTCAGGAGAGTCTCAGCAGATTTCACAGTTCCCTGAAAGCCCTCGAACTTCACTGTCTAATCTGATCACGATGACCCACATGTGGCATTTAAATTTTAATTGTAATGATTTCCTCAGTCACACGAAGCACATTTCAAGTGTTTAATGGCCACACATAGCTAGTGGCTACCTTACAGATTTATATAGCATTTCCATTATCACAGAAGATTCCATTAAACAATACAACTCTAGAATGTATCCTCATGAATGAAGGGGTCTATTCTTAGAAGATGATGGTTTTTTAAAGGCTATTATCTGAGCAGTGCTAGTATGGAGTTCCTG
Source organism: Bos grunniens (assembly GCF_055505025.1). NCBI lineage: Eukaryota > Metazoa > Chordata > Mammalia > Artiodactyla > Bovidae > Bos > Bos grunniens. The sequence continues at coordinate 57,316,481 of NC_141180.1, forward strand.
GAGCACAGAAGTAATCTGCTTTCTCCTGCCGATGGAACAAGATGCAGCAGACAGCCTTTGTCTTTGAAGACAAAGCAGAGAGTCTTTTAAGAACCCACTCACTTGCCCAGGAGGCAGAGATGCTTCAGTGGCCAATGCGTGAGGTCTTTGAGGGCCCAGGAGGCACAGACTCATCCTCTGAGCTCTCTCTTCCTCTCCAGGAGGCTTGATGGACTAGAGGACTCAGTAGGCCCTGTCTAGTTGCTCACCTCAACATGCTTCTGTGATGATGGGACTTCCCTGGTGATCCAGTGGTTAAGACTTTATGCTTTCAATGTAAGGGGCCCGGGTTTTACCTCTGATCAGGGAACTAAGATCCTACATGCCACCTGTTGTGGCCAAAAAATAAATAAATACACAAAGTAAAATGTCTCTTCCAAAAAAAACAGTCCTTCTGTGATGCAACCAGCCAGAGGTAGGTAAGATTCTAAGGCTTAGTTTTATGGGGAGGAGAGAGAAAATGCAGGATCAGAAATCTCAATTATGCCTCAAGCCTAAGCCAGATGTCCCCCTATCGCCTCCAGAGCTGCGCTGAGTGTTACTGCCTTTGGTTTGGTCCTTAATAAAAACTGCAATTTGATTTTTATTTGATATTCCTGTATATACTAATTCTTTGGGAAACCTGAAAGAAAGAGACTAGCAGGTAGGGCTGGGACAAGGTGACTCTGGGAGACTAAATATTAACTACCATTAAAACCTCATCTCCCAATGAACAACACTTTATCCATTTCTTTTCTTTAGGACATGCTGCCCATCCCCTTCTTTCTGAAAGTCTCCTTCCTTTGTTTCCATGACAGTATTCTGAGTTTCCTATTTCTTTGACTGTTCATTAAAAATACCTTTAATTTAGTCTTCTTTTTCAACTGTCCTAAATGCTCCTACACAATCACACCTCTATTTATGGTTTTGCCCACTTGCCATATATGAATACTCTGGATGTTCTAATTGCATCTCACATCTATTTAGCTCCATACACAGATACTCGGTGACCTGCCAGATGTCACCATTCAGATGTCCACAGGCAATCCAAAGTTATTTGATCTTACACAGAACTCATCATTTCTCTTCCTGTTGCTAAACCTTTTTTCACCCAGTTTCAGCCAAGGCTAGCCATTGCTAGTGCTCTAGTGCTTCTCAACTTTACTGGTCAGCTTTAAACCAGGATTATGGTTCTGTTGGCCCTAGGCTCCCTCCAACAACCTGAGACACAGAACTTCGTGAAAACGATCTATAAGATATTAAAGGCTGTTTCTTTGTTTGGCTTTTGTTGGTTTTGTCTTGTTGTGGCCGCACCACACAGCTTTCAGAATCTTAGTTCCCTGACTGGGGATTGAACATAGGCCCTGGTAGTGAAAGCTCAGAGTCCTAACCACTGAACCCCCAGGGAATTCCCTGCAAAGATTTTTAAGATAATGTTCAGTGCTAGTGAGAAAATAACGTGAGAGTCCATATACATGCTTTTATGATGGGAGCATAAATTTATACATTCCTGAATAGCAATTCAGTGGTATGTGTTGTTACTAATATCAAAACACCCTTTCAGAACACACTTGGGTTCCTGAAATAACATAGCAAGACAGAGACCTATCTGACCTGAAGAATCTTTGGAGTCTATACTTGCCTTCTTGATGCCAGGTGGCACTCCTACACATCGCAGGAGTAAAGAAGGTGATGCCTTAAGATCAGCTTGTCGGAATAATTTTTCATAAAAGTTTAAGTGTCTTGAGCCCATCTTCCAACAATATCATCCATAATTCCCTCCAGAGCCATTTGTCTTTGATAACAACTCACAGTTTATTATATCAGATTATCAGGGCTGATGACAGATGGCAGCCTGCAAATACAGACATTCCTTCCAGGTTTGGAGGTTGGTGCTCAAGAGTCTCATCTAGAGCTAGTTTCTTCTCCTTACAGGTACTCAGAGGCGAGATACAAGACCTCAGCCAATCAGAGCTTGATGGACCCTTCCAGACCCTTGCAATGAGATATATATGTCCTAGGTAGAAAACACAGAAACGGCAAAGAATTCCAACTCTGTCACACCACATTCCAGCACAAAAGTTAACCATAAAATTTTATAAATACCACCAGAAATGTACTTTCCAATGGACAGAAAGCTCTATTCAAGGAAATCAAAGAAATGTAAAGCAAAGTAGTGAGTGAATCGGAGACATAATGTGGTACATTAGCCCCCAGAGCTGGGTGTCTGAAGCAATGCAACATCTTTCCAACACGTGTTGAGAGTTTCCAAAAATTTATTCTCAATTCCTTTAAACTGAATGTGTACTAAATGAGTAAGTAGAGACAAGGGTAAATATTTGTGGTCTAGGATGTTTAATGCAATATTATTCATAAAAAATAAAAATAGTGGAAACTATAAATGCACTATAATTTATTTGTTATATGTTATGTTAGTTGCTTAGTCATGTCTGACCCTCTTTGTGACCCTATGGACTATAGCCTGCCACTCTCCTCTGTCCATGGAATTCTCCAGGCAACAATAGTGGAGTGGGTTGCCATTCCCTTCTCCAGGGGATCTTCCCAACCCAGGGATCGAACCTGGGTCTTCTGCATTGCAGGCAGATTCTTTACCATCTGAGCCACCATGGAAGCTCTATTTATTATAGATGGGTAATAAATAAATTACAGTACTATGAATACTATGCCACCACTAAAATTATATTTTGAAATAGTTTTAATATCCTAGTAAAATGCTCATGATACAATATTGAATTTTTAAAAAGTACATATATGTACAAGTATAGCTCAATTTTAAATGTCTCAATATATATACATATGTGCATTGTAAAACAAGAGTTAAAACATACTAAATGACAGAATTAGAGATTTTCCTACAATGTGTAGCTGTTATCTTTAGAATAAGAAAAATATTAGAAAAGCAGTCAGGCTGTCCTCACAGTATTATTTAATACCTGGTGACAGAGAAAAGAAATACATTTTATTTCCAAGTTCTTTCTTCCATTTAGATTTGAATACCTTGAAGGGATTTCCCTGGCAGTCCAGTGGTTAAAGCTCCACACTCCCAAAGGAGAGGGCACAGGTTTGATCCCTGGTCAGGGAACTAAGACCCCATATGCCACATAGCATGGCAAAAAAAAAAAAAAAAAGAACTTGGTTAGATTTACATATCTTCAAAGTAAAGACTTGTCTACTATTTTTTTTTCTCCCTTATGTTTAATAGTACAGGGTTTTATGCACAGGAAGGCAGTCAGCCAGTAAGTGTAAGGAGAAATATCTAATGTGATCAGTTCAATGATCACTTCTAAAAAGGGCCCATGGTCAATCTGTCAATAAAAAGACCAATAAATCACAAGGTGAAATTCAACGTCAGTAAAGATGTCAAAATTTCCAGTGTAGAGGAATACCAAAAAAAATTAGGGTCAAGCACATCTGAGTTCCAACCCAAATTTCATCACTTAATAGCTAAGTAAATTTGGCTCAGTTACCTACTTCTTTGAGCCCCAACTGGTCACCAATAATAATACAATCCTCAAGGTAGTTAAAAGAATTAAAGGAGGTTCGGTACCTGGCAAATTGTTGGTATTTTGTTTTCCCCCTCTTGAAGCATGCATCATTTCACCAAGAAATGAAAGTTATGAATAATTAAAATTGTCATCAGCATCCTCAGTTCATTAAATATCTTCTTTTGAAGAACTCAAAGGATTTAACATTAAATTTTAAATGGTATCTGTGTGGACTAAATCCACCCACATTTGGAAAACTGGAGTTGAATCTTTTGTTCTTGCTGCCAGCAATTAAATTTTTCAATATTCCCCTGAAATCCTTTTGTTGTCTCATCAAATCTGAGTGGGACGGGACACTCACTTCCCCAGGGTCTGGGGTTGAGCATTATATATGAAAGTCACACCAAGATCAGGAGAAATGAATACTTTGTCTCAGGCCATTTATTTTCAAATGCTTTTTGAGGTAGGAGAAGTGAATGGGAGGAACTTTGAAAGAGTAACCAGCTTTATGAGACGAAAGGATGTCATTTTCATAATTTAATACTAGGAAGCAGAATAATCTTTGATGAAATAGTTATTTTGGAACTGGAGTATCTGCTATTTCCTTTATATTTTCCTCTTACAGTATAGGGACATTAATTACAGTGAATGTAATAGGGCCATGTGAAATTTTATTTTTCATGCAATACCACTTCTTGTGCTTTGACTAGTTGGTTAAGCAGTAAATTTCAAAATATCTTTTCTTAGTCATCTACTTAAAAAGATATTCTTTCAAAAGACTTATCAAAACAATTCTATATTCTTCTATTTTGATCTATGAACCACAGGACTTGTACATTATGCTTACTTTGAAGGAGGTGGCAATAATTATTAATAGCTGGGACTACATGTGCATTAAGCAAACCAGTCATTTCAGCAAAGAAAACTGGGTAGTAATAATGATGTGATATGCTTGATTCAATGTTATTTAAGCTAAGGCTGTGTACAGCTGAGTGTTGGTTCTGCTTGGCCCAGCTGCTTCATCCTTTCTGGAGCTGTTAGGAATTGTCCTCTGTTCTTCCCCATAGCACATCAGACACTTTCTGACCTGGGGGACTCATCTTCCAGTGTCATATCTTTTTGTCTTTTCCTGCTATGAACGGAGTTCTCTGATCCTGGGAAAGATTGAGGGCAGGAGGAGAAGAGGGCGACAGAGGATAAGATGGTTGGATGGCATCACCGACTCAACGGACTTGAGTTGAGCAAACTTTGGGAGATGGTGAAGGACAGAGAAGACTAATGTGCTGTAGTCCACGGGGTTGCAAAGAGTCAGACACAACTTAGCAACTGAACAACAACAACAAATGGGATTCTCCAAGGCAAGAAAACTGGAGTGGTTTGCCATTCCCTCCTCCAGCGGACCACGTTTTAACAGAACTCTACACTATGACCCGTCCATCTTGGGGTGACCCTGCATGGCAAGTCTCATAGCTTTGTTGGAGTTATACAAGCCCCTTCACCATGATAGCTATGATCTATGAAGGGGACAGTTAAATGTGGTGGGATCCCATTCCACATCACGCTTTGGGAAATTTTTTTGGTCATTATCATATAACTTGCATTCCAGCATCCTTGCTTTATACTACAAAATTCTTATGTTGTGGTTTTTGTTCTCATGGACTCAAGATGGTGCCTCTATGTCCTCTAGACACAACACGATCATTCCAGGCAAGAGGAAGAGATAAGGACAACACTGTAAGTCTGCCAGCTGGGAAACAATATATTTCCTAGAATTTCCACCCAATAGAATGCAGCTTGCATATCATTGGTCAGACTTATGTGACATGTTCATTATTAACTGCAAAGAAAGCCTAAGAAGTCATCCTCATGAAATGTTTTTCCTCTGCAGAAGTATCAGATATCCCATCAGATTCATTCTCACCCCTGGAGACATCTTCCTGGTGCCTCTTGCCCTCCTCCAATCTGACCTGGATCTGCTCTAATCTTAATACTCAGCCAGGAACCCGGAACACCTCCATTTTCATCATCCTAGGAACTTTCTTCCTCCTGCTCCTGAGTTAGATTCTCTCTTCCTTGTAGGCTTAGTTCTTGCTTACTCCTTTGTTTTAGTGGTGCACATCCTTCAGTAGTTTTTTGAAAAGGATCAAAAATATTTGAGATCTATTTACTTTGCCAACAAAGGTCCGTCTAGTCCAGGCTATGGTTTTTCCTGTGGTCATGTATGGATGTGAGAGTTGGACTGTGAAGAAGGCTGAGCGCCGAAGAACTGATGCTTTTCAACTGTGGTGTTGGAGAAGACTCTTGAGAGTCCCTTGGACTGCAAGGAGATCCAACCAGTCCATTCTAAAGGAGATCAGCCCTGGGTGTTCTTTGGCAGGACTGATGGTAAAGCTGAAACTCCAGTACTTTGGCCACCTCATGCGAAGAGTTGACTCATTGGAAAAGACTCTGATGCTGGGAGGGATTGGGGGCAGGAGGAGAAGGGGATGACAAAGGATGAGATGGTTGGATGGCATCACCAACTCAATGGACGTGAATTTGAGTGAATTCCGGGAGTTGGTGATGGACATGGAGTCCTGGCGTGCTGCAATTCATGGGGTTGCAAAGAGTTGGACACGACTGAGCAACTGAACTGAACTGAACTGAAGACATCTGAAAATATATTTTATCTTGTGTCACACTTGAATGCTAGCTTGGCTGAGTAGAAGCCTAGATTATTAATCAGATTTTGGGGCTGCTAGTTTCTTTTTTTTTTTCTTCCAATATTGTGGAGATGTCATTCAGCTGTCCTCTGTTGAGTTCTCAGATGTCTGCGCAGCACTGTGAAATCCCAGAATCTTCAGTCAGCTTCCTGGAGTCTCTCCATCCATGTGTGCAGCTTCGTGTTTGGCCAAGAATCCAGGAGGACTCTTTGCTGATATCTGGGTACTTCTCCCAAGTACCTGACTCAAAAATGTCAACTGTCTTATTGTCCGTGAGTCCCAGTTTCTGTCTTATCTCCTCTCTGACTTCATTTCTATATGCCATCTTTATAGAAGGCCCCATGGAGAAAACCAAGGTGAATGTGATGGTTACATAATGTGTTTCCCTTTCCTTAAGAACCTTATCCCTGCAGTGTTCAATGCTGAATAACTGAAAAGTTGCTTCATATATTCTGCCCAGTTTTACGGTTGTTTGCTGTAGGAAGGAACGTCTGTATCAGCTACTTCATTAAAGCTGAAACTAAAATCTGATTGACAGAATTTTTTATTTTTTAAATTTCTGGCCGTGCTGTGAGACTTGCGGGATCTTATTTCTCCACCCAGGGATCAAACCCAGGTCCTCGTCAATGAAAGCTCAGAGTCCTAACCACTGAATGGCCATGGAATGCCCTAAATTTTCTTACTTTTAACTTTGTTCCGTTTTCAGTGCACATACAACAGAATTTAATTCAACATCTTAAAAGGGACAATTTTTTATTGTGATACTAGTTCTACCCCCCCCACCAAGTAATTAGTGATCAGGAAATGGCAACCCACTCCAGTTTTCTTGCCTGGAAAATCCCATGGACAGAGGAGCCTGGCAGATTACAGTCCATGGGGTCGCAAAGAGTCAGACACGACTGAGCGACTTCACTTCTACTTCATAGAAAAAAGTGGGGTGTTTCAATGGGAAACTGTATGACATCTGTAAAAACTTAACAGCCTAAGTGCTAGTAAGGTTGATTTCTCACTATGAGATAAGGTGTGAGTGAAAGAAGATGCTTTTGCTCTGGATTGATCAGGGGAAGATTTGGATTTCTATTTTGACAGGCTGCTCAGAGTCTTCAAATATTAGCTCTAGAAAAATGAGCTCCCCATTCTTAGGAATGGAGAGAAGATTCTGCCAGAATAGATTCACATAGAGGAATTTCCTATTATAATTCCAACACATAGCTAAGCTAAACAATCCGTTGGACCAGAAAAATTCAACAGATAATGAAAACCAGTGTTTAAGATAAAAGGAATTTAGGGACTTTCCTGGTGGTTCAAAGGTTAAGACTCCTCACTCCCAATGCAGGGGGCCCAGGTTCAATCCCTGGTCAGGGAACTAAGATCCGACATGTCACAATTATGAGCCTGTATGCCACAGCTGAAGAAACTGCATGCAACTTAAAAAAAAAAAAGACAGGACCCGCCCCCCCCCCCCCATGCTGCAATAAAGAACCAGAGCAGGCAAATAAATTTTTAAAAAAGGAAAATAAAAGTGATTTATCCAAACTCTGGGCTTACCAGATGGCACTAGTGTAAAGAATCCGTCTGCCAATGCAGGAGATGTAAGAGACATGGCTAAAATCCCTGGGTCAGGAAGATCCCCTGGAGGAGGGCACAGCAACCCACTCCAGTGTTTTTGCCTGCAGCATCCCATGGACAGAGGAGCCTGGCGGGCTATGGTCCATAGGGTCACAAAGAGTCAGACACAACTGAAACAACGTAGCTTGTACACATGTGTTCAAACTCCAGTGTGTACTGTGGATAAAGACAGAAGCTGGGCTCCTTTTCACACAAGGCTTCATGACTCCTACATCTCTGATCTGGAAGGTCGTCAGCATACTCCTAATATCCCTACAGGTTCTGCTTTTGCCTTTCTCAGATATTGAGAATCGAGCATCGATGGTCTCTCAACATGGGAATGTGGACTTTGGGGTCAGACTCACTAGTTCAGATTCAAGCTGCCTCTTACCAGTTGTGTGATCTTCAGGATGTTACCCTCTTTGAGGCTCAGCTTCTGGAATACAGCAGAAAGCACTGCTTCCTGAGACATTATCTGCCTCTGCCCTGCCAAGCTGTTGGTACTAAAGCTAACTTTCTAGGGCAAGTGCCTGGACCGAGGAAAGGGGTAGGTGGCTCAGGGGATAAAGAATCTGCATGCCAACACAGAAGACATGGCTTTGATCCCTGGGCCCAAAAGATCCTACATGCTGTAGAGCAACTAAGCCCGTGTGCAACAGCAATTGAGCCTGTGCTCCAGAGCCCGGGAACTGCAACACTGAGCCCTCGAACCACATCTACTGAAGCCTGTGTGCCCTAGAGCTCGTGCTCTGCAGCAAGAAAAGCCGCTGCAATGAGAAGCCTGCTCACTACAACCAGAGAGTAGTTACCGCTCACCAAAACTAGAGAAAAACCTGTGCAGCAACGAAGACCCAGCACACCCCAAAAATAAAATAAACAAATAATTTTTTTTTTAAAGACACCTTCCTCTTAGAAAGAAGAGACAGGAACATGCACATGTTACCCATCCCACCTGTGGAAGTAGCAAATCGCTGCATACCCTGTGAGTGTTGGCCACAGACAACTCCTCGATCACTGTTTTTGTCCCTCAAGTGTACCTTGCCTTTTCTTGCCCCCAGGGCTACACACAGGTCTTTCCTCCAACAGCAGTGTTCTTCCTTATCAAATCCTCACAGTGAGTCCCATCCCAAACTCATGTTTCCTGGTTAACTCTTACTCTTTTTACAAATCTCAACTTAAACATCTCTTCCTCAGGGGAACCTTCCCTTTCTCTAGACCAGGTTCACCTCCCCCTGCACTGGGTTCTCTGAAAATTCATACTTCTCCTTACATAGGGGTCCCCAGTCAGATCAGTGGTGGCATTAGATTACAAATAAAGTGCACGATAAATGTAATGCCCTTGAATCATCCTGAAACCACCCCCCTACCACCCCAGGTCTGTGGAAAAACTGTCTTCCACGAAACTGACATGTGCTACGTCGTATCCGACTGTTTGCCACCCTATGGACTGTAGTCTGCCAGGCTCCTCTGTCCATAGAATTTTCCAGGCAAGATTACTGGAGTGGGTTATCATTTCCTCCTCCAGGAGATTTTCCCAACCCAGGGATGAAACCTGCGTTTTTTGCATCTCCTGTACTGGCAGGTGAGTTCTTTAGCATTATCACCACCTGGAAAGCCCTATAAAATTGATCCCTGGTGCCAAAAACGCTGGAGACTGCTGCTAAATATGTCACAATACAATAACAGGTGCCACAAATGCAATTATTTATTTAATATCTATTTCTCAGCTAGATCATAAACTCCATGAGGGCAGGGATTATGTCAAGAATCTCTAGGACCTCACCCCAATCCATAGCCAGAGGCTCCATAAGCTATCGCTGACTTGAGTTAGCATTAGTGGTGATGCACACACGTATATTTGAAGTATGTTGGTGCTGGAGAAGTGGGAAGACTGGTTAGAAGCCTAAGATGGGGTCCAGCAGCAAGATATTTCGAAAACACATCTCTTTTCTATTAAAAATTCCACACATAGAGGGAGTTAGGTAACAGAGACAAGAATTCAGAGCTCAGTGGATAGGCAAACACTCTGTCTATGAAGTTCTTTATGGAAACTTTGTTGAATAGAGAAAAGAACAGAAATCAGTGTCACTGAGCAACCTAAGCTCACCTGGTTGGTACAAAAAGGTAGAAAAGGAAAATATTTGAATTCTGGCCATTGTCCAGTTTTGGGTGGACTCCAGGAGCTAGTGATGGACAGGGAGGCCTGGTGTGCTGCGGTTCACGGGCTCGCAAAGAGTCGGGCATGACTGAGAGACTGAACTGAACTGAACTGAGAAGTCATTTTACGGTTCAGTACTTTCCTTTCTTCTCTAGTGAAACACAAGAAAGAGATAGGGTGTTTATGACCATTATATTGTCCTCTTCTTATACTGAGGGGGGTGAAAGTATATAGTTTAAGTGTGAAGGAACCAAACACAAAAACAAACCCCTTAATTCTAAAGAAGAGATTCTCAACAGGATCAAGAAGGGAAAGATCAGTAACATTTGACTTGAAAATTTTAAATAATTTACCATTGTTGTTCAGAAAATTAGATGTAGGGACTTTCTTAGCTCTCCAGTGGTTAAGACTCCATGCTTCCAATGCAGGGGGCACAGGTTTGACCCCTGGTGATGGAAGTAAGGTCCCACAGGCTATGTGGCATGGCCAGAAAAAAAAAAAAAATTAGATGTACATGATAGATGGAAAGATAGATATAAATTTTGCTTTATTTCTCTCTTTAGGGTGTGTGTGTGTATGTGTGTGAAAAAGAGAGGAAAATAAAACATATAGAAAAATAATAACTGGCAAATCTAAGTGAATGATAATATATGTGTATTTCTTTTAGCAATCTCATTTTTCTGCATATTTGAAATTTTTCAATTAAAAATATCATCGTGATTAATAAAGCTTTGTGTTTTCAAAATATTATACTTGGTCCATACAGGGAGTTTGTAGAAGCTTCATTTCCCACCCCCTTGCACTTCCATCCCTAAGATTCTCTCTCGCTATCCATTTAGAAAACATACGAATCTTTGCTGTTGGCACCTGGCCAAGCTCTCCCCTCACCACTGCTCCCAGACATTCAGCCAGTCCAAGTAAGAGCTACTGTTCTAGGGGTAGGGACCCTGGAGCCACAGACTAAAAGCAGCTTATGTACCATCATTCTCCTCAAGAGTTTTATACACTTTGAAGTTTTAGATATAATTCCCTAATAGCTCAGTTGGTAAAGAATCTGCCTGTAGTGCAGGAGACCCTGGTTCGATTCCTGGGTCAGAAAGATCCCCTGGAGAAGGGATAGGCTACCCACTCCATTATTCTTGAGCTTCCCTTGTGGCTCAGCTGGTAAAGAATCTGCCAGCAATGCGGAAGACCTAGATTTGATCCCTGGGTTGGGAAGATTCCCCTGGAGAAGGGAAGGGCTACCCTCTCCAGTATTCTGGCCTGGAGAATTCCATGGACTGTATACTCCATGGGGTCGCAAAGAGTCGGACACAACTGAGCCACTTTCACTTTCACTTCCTAACAGTACACAGTTGAACCAGGTAAGCCTCCCAAGGTCCTTTCAATTGTAAATGTGCTTGAATGTGAACTGGTAAGGGTTTAGAGTCTCCCAAGTAAGTTTTACAATACTGTTTCTTTTCCCTTGTGATCTGACTACTCAGATTTTTGAAGCTGGCACACACTTTTGCTTTGCTTTCTTTTCTGTCTCTCAAAAGAGCTAAGATCCAGTGTCTGCCAGGCAAAGTTGCTAGAGGTGGCATTCCTGGAAGCTCCCACCCCTAGGTGATGTCAGACCTCACGTGACCCAACCACCATGCAATGGGATGCATGACGTCATTTTAGGATGTGAGTCCTTCTAATGCAGAGATTGCTGCTGCTGCCACCGCTATGAATAACAAGCCATCACCGTAGCAGAGTCAACTTTGCACATGTCAGTGGTCAACGCTGTGTAGACAATAGACTCATCTGAAGGTCACATTGCCCCCCCCTAACGCAGGGACCTTGGTGGCAGGTCACAGAACATATTAAATATTCATGAAACATTCTGCAATTGCAGATCTGAAATGAAAGCAAGGTGGGTTTTCCCTGCCAAGATGTGGTATCTTGTGGTTCACATTTTGTTGAGTCAGGCACTTCAGTTGGTCAAGCTGGGGTTATGTGGGCAGATGTTGGAGTGAATCGTCACTGTCCACTGGTGGAAAGAGACTGACTCTGAATATAAAACTCACGAGTAAACGTATCAGGACAAGAAGCCTTTAGATGGGCATTAAAAGAAGACAAGGCATACTTTAAAGAAACTTCTAATTCATAATTACTTCAAAATAATTATAGATGCAGAACTTGAGGGTGGAGGGAAAAGATGAATAGCCAATATCCATTTGAAAGATAGTTATCAATAGAACAATAGAAATAATAACAATATTTTTTCTGTGGAGACTTTAGAGGCCTCTACCATAGACAGAGAGAAATGTGTTAGTTGCTCAGTTGTGTCTGATTCTTTGCGACCCCATGGACCGTAGCCCACCAGGCTCCTCTGTTCATGGGATCCTCCAGGCAAGAATACTGGAGTGGGTACACATTCCCTTCTCCAGGGGATCTTCCCAACCCAGGGATCAAACCCACATCTCCTACATTGCAGGCAGCTTCTTTACCATCAGAGCCACCAGGGAAGCCCTCTACCAGAGAATATCATGTCAGTTCAAATAGTGAGTTTTATCTCTTCCCTGCAATTAACTCTGTTTCTTAAAACTAAATCTGGAGTCCAGAAAGTATTTGCTTCCCTACTTACTTAACAGTTGTGTTCACCCTCCTTGCTCCCCCAGTGCGCTGAGGCCCTCTTGATCACTGCCTGCTGCTGCAGCCCTGGTCTCCTAGCAACACTCAGCTCCCCACAGCTTGGGAAGTGGGGGTGTCAAAGGGAGCCTGGAGGGCAGAGATGAGACCATGAGGAAGGCTCTTTTCTCCCAGGTCTGGAGTAAAGAATTGCTGCTTCATAATCATTAATATTACAGAAGAAGGGATTTGCTTTCCTTGGCATATTGAGGACTCAGCCCAAGGGTAGTAAATCATGTGCCAAGGAGGGTGGGACTGCATTTTGGTGCCAGAAGCAGAGAGTTCTATTTGAGAGATGCCTAGTAATTCTTTCTCTACTTGCCCTAAGGACTGATGAAGAGATAGGTTAAATGTATTGTCTTTTTGGTACACAAACAGACTGTTAGGATGCGCTTCAGTTGTTCTTTGGGAATAATGTCATTTCAGAGTCTGATAATATTTTAGGATGATGTGGCTCAAGTATCTGATCTTCTGTAACCTGGTAAGTTGAGGCCCTGGGAAGTTAGATGACTCACTTGGGCTCTCCCAATAAGGAAGGGTGAAGTCGGGACTAGAATACTACCACTCACGGCTCAGTCTTATGCTCCTTCCAGAATCAGTGTAGAGGTGCATCGGGCCATGACGGTTCACATCATAGTCAAGGTCATGGGTTGCAAAACAGCTGGCTATTTTCAGGGATACGGTCTGTGTTGCAGACGGAGCAGAACTAACTGAAACACACGACCTGTGCTCTTGGCCACACTAGCAACATGTTCTCCTTGGTTGAGCTAACCAGGACAGATACCAGTGAGAAAATGGCAAAAATCAGTGAAAACAACAACTAATCATCACTCACCCATGAGTCTTGCATTGAAAGATGGACTCTGGGTTTATCCCTCTGTTTATGGTCAGAGGGAAGGTGATACCACGCTATGAAACTCTTTTCCTCTCCCACTCAACAAAATTTTTTGTTATGACAAAAATCAACCTCAAACTTTTTTTTTTAATTTTTAAAAATGTTGACTTTGATTGGACCATTTTTTAAAGTCTTTGTTGAATTTGTTACAATATTGCTTCCATTGTTTATGTTATGGTTTTTTCGGCTTTGAGGCAAGTGGGATCTTACCTCCTGGACCAGGGATCAAACCCACAACCCCTGCATTGGAAGGCAAAGTCTTAATCACTGGACCACCCTGAGAATTCCCTCAAGCTATTTTTAAATGACAACAAAAGGAACTGATCTCAGCTCTTGTCAGTTCAGTTCAGTCACACATGTAGCTCATGGAGCTAAGTATAATAATTAGGGTCATTCAAAGAATGAGAGAACCTGAAGAATCAGAATCAGGAATTGGGAGTCAGTCCTCCATTTGGCATTTATCTCTGGGTCTGTGGTTAACTTTTGTATCTCCTCCTACAGCAAGTCTTCTCCATTTAGTTAGAAAGTGGACCACAGTCATCTAACTTTATATCTTTCTGGCACCATAACCCCTGAGACAAGACAGTTATTCCTCCAATTTCAAACTTGGGAATCCCAGGAAGGGACTCTGATAGACTCAGCTGGGGACTTCCATGGTAGCTCAGCTGGTTGGGAAGTTCCCCTGGAGAAGGGATAGGCTACCCACTCCAGTACTCTTGGGCTTCCCTGGTGGTTCAGATGATAAAGAATCCACTGGCAATGCGGGAGACCTAAGTTCGATCCCTGGGTTGGGGAGATCCCCTGGAGGAGGGCGTGGCAACCTACTCCAGTATTCTTGCCTGGAGAATCCCCATGGATAGAGAAGCTTGGTGGGCTACAGACCATGGGGTCGCAAAGAGTCAGACACGACTGAGCAACTAAGCACAGCACAGCACAGGCCCAGCTGGATGTCGTATCTTCTCCTGAATCATCACTGAGTTGGGAGAAACAGGAAATTATGATTAGCCAGACCTATGCTACAGGTTCATGTCTCAGAGTGAGGGAGGAAAAGGGAATAAGGGGTAATAGGAAAGCTTGCTTGTATAGCAGAAAGACCACAGCTACACCAGCTCCTTCCATTGCATCTTTATGCCTGTAAGTGCTGTCATTCAGCAAAACTGGCATTACCTCATGCCCCCCCTCCCTCTAGCCCACATGCACAGAAATGAACTGTTAATAAACTTGGATGATGACATTGGTGGTCCAGGGATCTCTTGGCAAGTTAAACAGCCTTGTCAAAATCAATCTATATCAATGAATCCTGCAAGAACCTTCCAAGGACAGGAGGGCAAGAGACAGTGTATAAGTAAGTTCCCTACATATGAATGAGTTCCATTCTGAGAGCAAGTTCAGAAGTCCAATTTGTTCATAAGTCCAACAAAGTTAGCCTAGGTACCCAACTAACACAATTGGCTATATGGTACTGTACTGTAATAGGTTTATAATACTTTTCACACAAATAATACATAAAATAGACACAAAAAATAAAGAAGACATTTTTAATCTTACAGTACAGTACTTTGGAGAGTCCAGTAATACAGTACAACCGCTGACATACAAGGGCTGGCATCGAGTAAACAGGCAGGAAGAGTTACTGATTGGAGGAGGGAAAAGAGGTTGAGAAGGTAGAGCTGAAAAACCGTCAGCATAGGAGAGGGAGGGCAAGCTGCAATTTCATTTACGCCTTGTGGTGGAATGCACGTTCACATCTTTGAAAGTTCACAACTTGAAGTTCATGTGCAGGGGACTTACTGTCCAGTGATTAAGAGTGCTAGGAGAGACAGTAAGTGGTCTGGGTTTTGTCACTAACCAACTCTGCGACCTTAGGCAAGTCCTTTCATCTCTCCATCTGTTTAGAAAGTGGGAGAAGCTGGCCCACGAGATCACTAAGTTCCATCTAGCCCTATCCTTCAGGTGCAATGCAGGTGCTGCTACAGAGCCTATGTGTCACTGCCCCCTCTAGTGGCTAAAGTAGGAAAAGCCTACTTCCAACTTCAAATGAAGAGGGAAACAACTTTCTCCACCGAGCCTGACAAGCACTTTCCCTCGGAGAAAGTTTTAAAGGCCTGCTGCTGCTGCTAAGTCGCTTCAGTTGTGTCCGACTCTGTGCGACCCCATAGACGGCAGCCCACCAGGCTTCCCTGTCCCTGGGATTCTCCAGGCAAGAACACTGGAGTGGGTTGCCATTTCCTTCTCCAGTGCATGAAAGTGAAAAGTGAAAATGAAGTCGCTCAGTCGTGTCCGACTCTAGCGACCCCATGGACTGCAGCCTACCAGGCTCCTCCGTCCATGGATTTTCCAGGCAAAAGTACTGGAGTGGGGTGCCATTTAAAGGCCTAGTTCATAGCTTTCTCAATAGAAGCCCTGGAGAAGTGCCAAGGGCAGCCTAGCTCCTGCCCAGAAATGTAGCAGAAACCCTGACATTGTGATTCTCCACGTCACTACGTGTGTCCAACCGAGGTGGTAGAAATAAGAAACTGACCACAGAGGAAGAAAAAATTGGTGAAGAGCGTAAACACCTCTGCAGACAGTAGAGGACGAGAGGGAGAGAGAGGTTAGTCTCGTGAATGCTATTGATTGAGATTCGTCTTGAAGTGCTTATTGCGCATGTACTGTTGTCCTAGGCACTAACTGATTGATAGCACTGAGGATAAGGGAATTCACAGTTTCAGTCCTCCCAAAGCTTATATTCTAATATAGGACATACACAGAACATATGGATGGATACAAAAACAGTATCCATAAATATAAGGATAGTAAATGTCGGAAAGTGAAAATCTAAGGTGTTCTCTGAGCTCACAACAGGGGGCCCAGCCCTTGACTTTGGTATCAGAGAAGATCTGTCTGAGGAAGTTATCTTTAAGCTCAGGTTTAAGAGTGCTAACAGGGCTTCCCTGGTGGCTCAGTCGATTAAGAATTCGCCCTCAATGCGGGAGACCTGGGTTCATTCCCTGGGTTGGGAAGATCCCCTGGAGAAGGGAACGGCTACCCACTCTGGTATTCTAGCCTGGAGAATTCCATGGACAGAGGAGCCTGGCGGGCTACAGTCCATAGGGTTGCAAAGAGTCGGACATGACTGAGCAACTTTCACTTTCAACAGTGTGGTATTTTGATTTACAAGTGTACATACATCTTATTATAAATATATATTTATACATAAATATAGTTGTTGTTCAGTCACTAAGTTGTGTCTGATTCTTTGCGACCCCATGGATTACAGCATGGCAGGCTTCTGTGTCCTTCTCCATCTCCCCGAGTTTGCTCAAACTCATGTCCATTTAGTTGATGATGCCATCCAATCATCTCATCCTCAATCGTCCCCTTCTTGTCTTGCCCTCAATCTTTCCCAGCATCAGGGTCTTTTCAAATGAGTCGACGCCTCGCATCAGGTGGCCAAAGTATGGGAGCTTCAGCTTCAGCTGATTGTCCTTCAGCATCAGTCCTTCCTATGAATATTCAAGGTTGATTTCCTTTAGGATTTACTGGTTTCACCTCCTTGCTGTTCAAGGGACTCTCAAGAGTCTTCACCAGCACCACAGTTCAAAAGCATCAGTTCTTCAGCGCTCAGCCTTCTTTATGGTCCAGCTCTCACATTCATACATGACTGGAAAAAACATAGTTTTGACTATATGGACCTTTGTTGGCAAAGTGATGTCTCTGCTTTTTAATACAATGTGCAGGTTTGTTATTGTTTTTCTTTCAAGGAGCAAGCGTCTTTCAACTTCACGGCTGCAGTCACTGTTTGCATTGATTTTGGAGCCCCCAAAATGAAATCTGACACTGTTTCCACTTTTCCCCCTTCTACTTGCCATGAAGTGATGGGACTGGATGCCATGATCTTAGTTTTCTGAACGTTGAGTTTTAAGCCAGCTCTTTCACTTCTCTTTGACCTTCATCAAGAGGCTCTTTAGTTCCTCTTCATGTTCTACCATTAAAGTGGTATCATCTGCATATCTGAGGTTGTTGATATTTCTCCCAGAAATCCTGATTCCAGATTGAGCTTCATCCAGCCCAGCATTTCATACGATGTACTCTGCATATAAGTTAAATAAGCAGGGTGACAACATACAGCCTTGACATACTCCTTTCCCAATTTTGAACCAGTCTGTTGTTCCCTGTCCGGTTCTAACTGCTGCTTCTTGTCCTGTATACAGGTCTCTCAGGAGGCAGGTAAGGTGGTCTGCTATTCCCATCTCTTTAAGAATATTCCAGTTTGTTGTGATCCACACAGTCAAAGGCTTTACTCTAGTCAAAAAAGCAGAAGGAGATGTTTTTTCAAAATTCCCTTGTTTTTCTGTGATCCAGCCTATGTTGGCAATAATGATAGTAAATGCCAGCAAGTGCAAGCTGCTTCCCTCAGACTCTTCAGCCTCATCTGTTGAATTCATTCAGAATGTAGTGTTGCCGACTTCGATATGGAGACAAGGAGCAGGAAGAAGGTTGGTGCTAAGTCAATGCCCTGCATAGAGTAGGTTCTTTTTTTTTTTTTTTTAAGAAAGTCCTGCTTTTAAAAAAATTAGTTAATTTATTTGGCTGCACCGGGTCTTAGTTGCAGCTCCATGGATCTTCAATCTTCGTTGCAGCATGCAAGCTCTTAGTGTTGGCACGTGGGGTATAATTTCCCAACCAGGGATTGAACCCAGGGCTCCTGTTTAGGGGGTGCAGTGTCTTAGCCACTGGACTACCAAGGAAGTCCCCAGAGTAGGTTCCTAACTCAGTTGAATGGATGTGTGAACAAAGTCTGCTGGTGTGTCCAACAACTAGGTGATGACAAGGGTGTCACGTCCATCAGAAAACTGAGATGCTGATAGAGTTTTAAGACTCAAAAGAGATCTTTAATTCCAAGCACAGTCACCTCCATTTTTTTGTTGTTGGCCATCCTCACTCCTCCGGAGAAGGCAATGGCACCCCACTCCAGTACTCTTGCCTGGAGAATCCCATGGACAGAGGAGCCTGGTAGGCTGAAGTCCATGGGGTCGAGAAGAGTTGGACACAACTGAACGACTTTACTTTCACTTTTCACTTTCATACATTGGAGAGGGAAATGGCAACCCACTCCAGTGTTCTTGCCTGGAGAATCCCAGGGACTGGGGAGCCTGGTGGGCTGCAGTCTATGGGGTCGCACAGAGTCAGACATGACTGAAGTGACTTAGCAGCATCCTCACTCTCAGCATCGCAGGCTTCCTGTGTCCTGCTGCTGAGACTCTTGGATAAAGTATGATTTTCCATGATTCTAAAGATGAAGAAAAACCAACCCCAGTTCAGGGATAGGTGGTCTGAGGGCCACTGAACCAGGTGCCAAGATAGGACAGGAACTGAAATCACTCTCTCCCACAACTGAGACTTTATTTCATAGAGTCGGCACATTTATCAAGGAGAATATATTGGGAATTAAATCATTTTCAACACACTAAAGGTCTTATTTGAAGGAAGACTAATGAGGGTTCCTTTTTCAAAATTAAGATTTCCTAATGCAGGAGGAGAAGGGGATGACAGAGGATGAGATGGCTGGATGGCATCACTGACTCGATGGACATGAGTCTGAGTGAACTCCAGGAGTTGGTGATGGACAGGGAGGCCTGGCATGCTGCAATTCATGGGGTCGCAAAGAGTCGGACACGACTGAGCGACTGAACTGAACTGAACTGAACTAAATGGTTTCTGTGTGTGGACTTTCCCCACCAGGTTTTCTTAAAATGTGGTTGACCTTTAAGGCAGAAATTTGTGTTGGAAAACAAGCCTCAGTTTCTGAAAATAAAAACTTTTAACAGTCATCATCCTATACCCATAAGGATTCTTTCTTGCAAACAGTCCAAAACAACTCCAATTGCTCTAAGGAAAATGGGAATTGGTGAAAATGAGAGGTACGTCACACAGAATCACAATAAGGTTGAAGAACCAGTTCAGGGTGATGAATCCAGAAAGAAGCCTGAAATCATGTTACAGAATGGGTCCCTGCAGCATGACCCCCCTCCCCGACCCTGCCCCACATTGCAACTTGCACCACTGAGAGAATGCATTGGTGAGATTACCTTCAACACTAACTGCCAGAGACCCCCCAGTTACAAGACTGTAAATAAGAGAAAGACAAGAAAGACCCCTCTTTCTTGTTTTAAAGCCTGGAGCCTCAAGGCTGACAGGTAAACTCCGTTCCTTGGAGCCCCCTCTATGTTCATGTTTCTCCCGTGCAGTCTCTGTTACTATGGTTACCTCATGATTTGTGATCGCTGTTCCAGTTCAGCCATCCTGAGCCCCACTCTAGCCAACATAAAGAGGGAAGGGATGAAGTCCCAGCTGTCCTTTATTTTTTATTTGAAATCTCTTGCATTCCTATGCACTAACAATGAAAGATCAGAAGGAAACAACCATATGGAGAACAGTATTGAGGCTCCTTTAGAAAGAGGCATCTCGGAAGAAGTCAGAAAGAGCTCCCCTGTACTGTGCACTGGCCAGAACTAGTCAATCCCTGCCTCAATGGAGCAGGGTGATATGGTCTTTATCCTGAGTGGCATGTGCTCACTTAAAAAAAAAGAGGTTTGGGGAGACACTTACACTGTTGGTGGGAATGCCAACTAGTACAGCCACTATGGAAAACAATGTGGAGATTCCTTAAAAAACTGGAAATAGAACTGCCACACAACCCAGAAATCCCACTGCTGGGCACACACACTGACAAAACCAGAATTGAAAGAGACACATGTACCCCAATGTTCTTTGCAGCACTGTTTACAATAGTTAGGACATGGAAGTAACCTAGATGTCTGTTGGCAAATGAATGGATAAGGAAGCTGTGGTACATATACACAATGGAATATTACTCAACTATTAAAAAGAATGCATTTGAATTGGTTCTGATGAGGTGGATGAAACTGGAGACTATTATACAGAGTGAAGTAGGCCAAAAAGAGAAACAGCAGTACAGTATATTAGAACATACATATGGAATGTAGAAACAGGGTAACTATGACCCTATATGCAAGACAGCAAAAGAAACACAGATGTAAAGAACAGACTTTTGGACTCTGTGGGAGAAGATGACAGTGGGACAATATGAGAGAATAGCATTAAAACCTGTTTATTACCATACGTAAAATAGATGACCAGTGCAAGTTCAATACATGAACCAGGCACTCAGAGCTGGTGCTCTGGGACAACTCAGAGGGATGGGGTGGGGAGGGAGGTGAGAGGGAGTTTCAGGATGGTGGGACACATGCCTACCCATGGCTGATTCATGTCAATGCTTGGCAAAAACCACCACAGTTTTGTAGAGTAATTAGCTTTCAATTATAATAATACATAAGTTTAAAAAAAAAAGAGGTTTGGGGGAGAAATGTTGGGTATAAGATAGGCTCAAAGATGTATTGTACAACATGGGGAATATAGCCAATATGTTATAATAACTATAAATGGAAAGCAAACTTTAAAAACCATATAAAAATGAAAAAAAAATAGGGGACTTTCCCAGTGGTCCAGTGGTTAAGAATTCATCTTCGAGTGCAGGGGATGTGGGTTCAATTCCTAGTCCAGGAACTAAGATCCCACATGCCTCAGGGCAACTAAATCCATGGGCCGCAACTACCGAGCCCACGTGCTGCAAGAGAGACCCAATGCAGACAAATAAATAAATGTAAAAACCAAGAGATTAAAAAATGAGAAAATACACATGCCTATGTTAAACAAATTAAGATCTGTTGTTACTAAGGATGAAAGGAAGAACAGAAACCTAGAGGCGTCTGACACACATAGCAGACACTAGACATGAGACACCATCATTTGCTCCACTGTCCCTGTCTGTTAATTCCCAGGAACTCAGGTTTTCTGCAGCCACTGTCACTGCAAGGAACAGCTGTGTCTGATGGGCAGGGCCAGGGTCACGTGCCCACTCTCCACAGTGAGAAGCAGGTCGGGGAATTGAATATCTGACCTAATTGGCCTCCAGAGTTAGGAAAAGTTCCACATTCCACAATATTCATAAAGTGTAAAAATTCCCAAAGGAAAATGTTGATTTGAATCTTAGAAAAGTTCTCAAACAATTATAATCCCAGACAATACTGATTTTGCTCCTTCTCATCTAGAGTCTCACTGTGAAGCTACATAAAAATATTATTGCTTTTGGCAGTGATTTCTTGGACATAATACCAAACGTATAGGCAACAAAATTTAAAAAATGGAAAAACTGGCTACATCAAAATTAAAAACATCTGTGCATCAAATGACATAGTCAACTGAGAGAAAAGGCAACTACAAAATGGAAGAAAATATTTGTCAATTATATATCTGATAAGGGGTTAATACCCAGAATATATAACTAACTCTTACAACTCAACAAACTGAAACCAAATAATCCAACTTAAAAGTGGCAAAAGAATGTGAAAAGACATGTGTCCAAAGATATACAAATCTCCAACAAGCACATGAAGAAGATACTCAACATTACTAATCATTAGGGAAATGCAAACCAAAACTTAAACACATTAGGATAGTTACTATTTTTAAAAAGAAGAAGAAAGAAAACTGCAAGTGTTGGTGAGGATATAGAGAAATTGAAGCCCTAGGCACTGTTGGCAGAAAAGTAAAATAATGCAGCTGCTAAAGAAAACAGTATTGAGGTGCCTTACAAAATTAAGTCATACGATCTAGCAATTCTATAGTCTGAGTATATACACAAATAATTGAAAGCAGTGTCTTGAAGAAATATTTGTACAACCAGGTTCATGACATTATTCAACACAGTCAAAAGGTGGAAATAACCTGAGTGTCCACTGACAGGTGAATGAATAAAGATGGTGTGGTATAGCCATACAACTAAGTAGTATTCGACTTTCTAAAGGAAGGAAATTCTGACATGCCAGAGCATGGGAAGACCTTGAGGACATTATGCTAAGTGAAATAAATCAATCACAAAAGACAAATACTGTATGGTCCCACTTATGTGAGGTGTGAACACCCAGTAGTAAATTTCATAGGGACGGAAAGTAGATGGTGGTTGCCAGAAGGTGGTCTTAAGGGGAAAGGGGAGTTTAATGGGCATAAAGTTTCAAGTTTTGCAAGATGAAGCGCTGGGGAGATTGGTTGCACAACGATGTGGAGGTACTTACCACTACAGAACGGTATATTTTAAAATGGTTAAGATGGTATATTTTATGTCTATTTTATCACCATTTAAAAATCTGTTAAAAATACTACTACTGTTTCTTGATGTACAAAGCAGTGGCCAAGGTTCTCAACTAGTCTGGCATTCATCTTGCCCAGAATGTGAGAATAGGTAGTAAGAAGAGACACATAATAAAATCTATGGCACACAACCCAAATCATAGAAGTCTTTGCTCTTGGATGAGAAAAAGAAGGAGATTTTTTCCTTTAGCTTTAGGAATTTATCTATTCCTGTGTGTATCTATTCCTATTTCCTATAACCTTAAGAATTTAATCTTATTTATTCCCTATACCTGAGATACAGGGAATAAAATTTTCAACATAATTAAATTATAATTAGTATTCCGTGAAGAGTTTAATCTAGCCATTCTCTTTTATTTAGAAAAAGTTCTAGCATTCAAAAAAGGCAGATAAGTGGGTTAAGACCCACAATCCTCAGAAGAATTCAGTATAGGGAATAAAAGCAAGTATAATTCAGTAGTCCCATTACTACTTGAAAGTATATAGCAGTAAGTGTAATTTGAATCATGTCTTCAGAAACCTGTCACCTACTATATACATTATCTCATTTGAACCTCAAAATAATCCCACAAGAGAATTAAACAAGTATCACTGCTCCTATTTTAAATGTGAAAGCCAAGGCCTTTGGAGGACATATCTAGGGTTAAATAAAGTGTTCTATGAAGGGCAACGACTCAAACCCAGAAGGCAACAATCCATTTTCTTCAAACACATTATGATGCTTCCCTTAACACTTAGAAAACAAACTGGTTAATACAGAAAGCAGGCCAAAGATTCTATGCCCTTTAAATATATATACTGGCTTTATTTTCATTCCAGTTTTCAAACTTTGCTCTTTCATGATATTTCTTCCATCACAATGGAAAAAAATATCTTAAAGCTTTGTTTTGAATAAAAGCCAAATTTAAAGCTCTCAAAAAGAAATAATTTGAAAGTTTCTGTTTCCAGATATAAGGAGGACTAACATAACTGAGACTCTCTTAAGCATTTCAAAATGCTGGGTAAAATATAGCAAATATTCTTTTCAGTCATAGCTGAGAGCACAAAAACAAAGGGAAAGCTTCAGGACCTGGAAATTAAAAAAACAAACAAACAAACCAAAAAACTGAAAAACACAGACGTGAGCTTGTAAATTAACACACAGACTATGCTGGAGCAGTGGGCATTACCAGTGTTGGTAACCAGGGCAACTTTTGTGCTCGTCTGGGAAAGGATGATTATGCCTCAGGCTGGTTCAAAACAAGATCTGGAACTGAGAACGTGCTTCATAAAACTAAAATTCAAAAAGAGCTACCCCCTCAATTAAGCAGTAGTTTAGAAAAGCTTCCACCTTCTACCATAGATACGAAAGGCACTTGTTTGAGTAGTCCTGGCTCTCTGTGAAAAATTCTTTGTGAGAATCAAACACCACCTCAAACAGAGGAATTAGCACAAAAAAATGATTCCAACTTCCTGATACCCCATGACATATGATCAGAACAAACCAAACTCCGCTCTAGATGAGCATGCCTTCAACCCAATTTACTCATATAAGGCTCTGCTAAAGACGAGATGTCAGCCCCAAATTATGAGACACACAAAGGAACAATCTACTCTACATGAGAGTCAAAACTAGACCCCCAAAACATGTGATATTAGGATAATCTAAGAAAAAACATAAAAGTACGTTTGAATTTATTAAAGATATAAAATAAATGAAAACATAATAAAATGCAATTACACTATTGAAAAAAGGAAAACTTTTAAAAGAAGTGAAGTGAATCTCTAAAACTTAAAAACATAGTAATCAAAGTTTAAAACTGCAAGAAATAGGTTAAATAATAAGCTAGACATGTTTAAAAAGAGCATTAGTGAACTGAAAAACAAGTGTTAGGAAATTGTCCCAAATGCTGCTGCTGCTAAGTCGCTTCAGTCATGTCTGACTCTGTGCGACCCTATAGACGGCAGCTCACCAGGCTCCCCCATCCCTGGGATTCTCCAAGCAAGAACACTGGAGTGGGTTGCCATTTCCTTCTCCAATGCATGAAAGTGAAAAGTGAAAGTAAAGTCACTCAGTCGTGTCCGACTCTCAGCAGCCCCATGGACTGCAGCCTACCAGGCTCCTCTGTCCATGGGATTTTCCAGGCAAGAGTACTGGAGTGGGGTGCCATTGCCTTCTCCGTGTCCCAAATGCAGCTCAAGCTAAAAGAAGAGGGTGGGTGGAAATGAAGTTCCAAGAGGAAATAGAGGTGATTTAGAAAAGCAATACACAAAGAATTAATGCTAACTTTTTTAATTGATAAAAAAGTCATGAATCACTAGGTTCAAGAAGTACAGTGAATGTCGAATGTAAATAAATTGTTGTAAATAAATGTAAACATTGTAAATGTAAATAAATATTGAATGTAAATAAACATTGAATGTAAATAATTCTACACAAAAGAACATTATGAAACATTATGAAAATACTTTCAGAACACTGAAAAACAAAAGGAAATGTACAAGCAACCACAGAGAAGAGGTACTTTTAATTTCAAAATAATGAATTAGATCCTAAATTTACAAATCATATATGTTTCTACCTCAGTCACAAGTGCCATATTTTGCTTTTCATAGTGAATTATACCCATTACCAGAATCATGCGTGCTTTTTCTTTTTAAAAAATAAATTTATTTATTTTTAATTGGAGGTAATTACTTTACACTATTGTGTTAGTTTCTGCCATACATCAGCATGAATCAATTGTAAGTATATGCATGTCCCTTCCCTCCCACCCCATCCCACTCTTACAGGTTGTCATATAGCACCAGGTTTGAGCTCCCTGCAACGAATTCCCACTGGCTATCTATTTTACATACGGTGGTGTGTATGTTTCAATGTCACTCTCTCCATTCACTCCTTCCTCTCCTTCCCCCACTGTGCCCACAAGCCTGCCTCCACTGCTGCCCTGTGAATACGTTCATCAGCACCACCACGCATGCTCTTTCTATCAGCCAGCATTAAGGACAGTAAAATATTTCAAAAGGACGAGATCCTGAAATATTATTTTTCTGAAAAATAAAATAACTTTTATACAAACATGAGCATTATATTCAGAGTAGGTTCCTTGGAGGCAATGCTTTTTTTCCCAAGGTGTAGGTATTGCTCTTTATGTTTATACAGGTCCTCTTTTTAAACGTCCTTTAAAAAAATTAAAAATCTAGAGAAAAATTATCTTTGGGTATGCTGCCTTATTTTTTAATTTTTAAAACTTTTAATAAACTTTTCTCACTTTTTCCTGCCTGTCTCAGTTCACTTAACACCATCTTTCTTTGCGTCTTACATGAAACCACTGACCAATGATCTTGGGGCTGTAGTCTTAAATAAATGTGGCCCACATATTAATTCAATTCAGTTCAAACTAGCAAACATTTACGAAACCCATACCATGTTTTAGACCCTGAGCTTTAAGCTAGAAAGCAAAGAGGAACTAAAGAGCCTCTCGATAAGGTGAAAGAGGACAGTGAAAAAGCAGGGTTAAAACTCAACATTCAAAAGACAAAGATAATGGAATTTGGTCCCATCACTTCATGGCAAATAGAAGGGGGGAAAGTGGAAACAGCGTCAGATTTCATTTTCTTGGGCTCCAAAATCACCAAACAATGACTGCAGCCACAAAATTAAAAGATGCTTGCTCCTTGGAAGTAAAGCCATGATAAACCTAGACAGTATATTAAAAAAAGAAGAGACATCATTTTGCCAACAAAGGTCCATCTAGTCAAAGCTATGGTTTTTCCAGTAGTCATGTACGGATGTGAGAGTTGGACCATAAAGAAGGCTGAGCACTGAAGAATTGATGCTTTTGAACTGTGGTATTGAAGACTGTTGAGAGTCCCTTGGACAGCAAGGAGATCAAACCAGTCAATCCTAAAGGAAATCAACCCAGAATATTCATTGGAAGGACTGGTGCTGAAGCTGAAACTCCAATACTTTGGCCACCTGATGTGAAGAGTAGACTCATTTGAAAAGACCTGATGCTGAGAAAGATTGAGGGCAAGAGAAGAAAGAGGGCGACAGAGGATGAGATGGTTGGATGGCCTCACTGACTCAATGGACATGAGTTAGAGCAAAATCAGGGAAATAGTAAAGGACAGGGAAGCCTGCTGTGCTGCAGTTCATGAGGTTGCAAAGTCGGACACAAGTTAGCAACTGAACAACAATAAGCTAGTTATACAAGAAACAGCCTCTACTTTCCAAGAGCACATCATTTATCAGTGGAAGCAAGTCTACAAACAAATAACTACCACAATGTGGTCAGCACTCTAATAGAACTGCGTGCAAAACCAAGGTTAGGCAACCATTCACTGTGCATGAGCGCTGACATGGAGAGGGGCAGAATCAGGGGAAGCTTTAGAATTGACACTGATTTGGGTTCTAAAGAAGCAGTGGGAATTCAGGAGGCTGACAGGAGGATGTGGGTGAACTGGAGACCAAAGTGACAACACAGACAAAGAGAAGAGTCTGATGGTGCACAGGACCAATAAGACCCCAGTGTTGATGTGCTCTGGGGAAGCACTGAGATGTAGGGGAAGGAAGGGAGGTGGGAGAGATCTGAGAGAGCTTGGGAAGGCTCCTGATTCCATGATCAAAATCTGGGAACTGGGATTTCGCTCGTGGCCCAGTGGCTAAGACTCTGCCCTCCCAATGCAGGTGGCCTGGGTTTGATCCCTGGTCAGGAAACGAGATCCCAATGCCACAGCTAAGAGTCCCAATGCCACAACTAAGAGTCCGCATGCCACAGCTACACATCCTGTGCGCCACAACTAAGGCCCGGTACAGCCAAATTAAAAAAAAAAAAGTTGGGAACTGATATTTTTTGGCACCCTACTGTGTGCCAAACACACAGAGGAGCTTTTCATATATTCTCTCATCTAAGAAGTTTGAACTTCACTCACTGAGTACCAAAGAACATTCAGAAGGAAGGCAGTGACATCATTACATGAGGAAGGAAAAATGACATAAATCCCTTTGTATCTTTATGCTTCCTTTCAATGCTCAAAGTGGTACTAGCTGGGAAAAACTGAATGAATGCTGGGAATGCAAAACAGTGAATGTAGAAATAACCAAAACTGAGGACTGTCCGAATTTACCGCAAGCTTCACATTCCTTGAGGGCTCCCCAAGGAAGCTAACTATCATTTACTCCCTTCTTTATTTGGATGAATAGAGTAGATGTTCCTGAAAATTTACAGACTAATTTGGAAATGCTGTAATTGGAGGTGGCTTAATCAGGAACCCAACCCAGAAAACCTTATCCATTCAACACTATAGCACCTCATTTGACAAAGGGTACACTATCTGAGAATACAGGCCCTCCTGAGGGAAGGGATACTAAAGAATAGTAAGAATCGCCATCATCATCACCATTATATCATTACATTAAATGTAGTATAATCTACATATGTACAAAGTATAGCCTAGAGTGTATAGATGTGTACTGTATACTAGCTATTCATGTCTTATTTAACAATCTCTACACTGAGCTCTAGTCCTAAAATGGGTCCACTATTCTGTCTCCATTTATTCAACTGTAAAAGGAGAGTACTGGGGACTTCCTTGGTGGTCCAGTAGTTCAAATCAGATCAGATCAGATCAGTTCAGTCACTCAGTCGTGTCTGACTCTTTGCGACCCCATGAATCACAGCACGCCAGGCCTCCCTGTCCATCACCAACTCCCGGAGTTCACTCAGACTCATGTCCATCGAGTCAGTGATGCCATCCAGCCATCTCATCCTCTGTCATCCCCTTCTCCTCCTGCCCCCAATCCCTCCCAGCATCAGAGTCTTTTCCAATGAGTCAACTCTTTGCATGAGGTGGCCAAAGGACTGGAGTTTCAGCTTTAGCATCACTCCTTCCAAAGAAATCCCAGGGCTCATCTCCTTCAGAATGGACTGGTTGGATCTCCTTGCAGTCCAAGGGACTCTCAAGAGTTTTCTCCAACACCACAGTTCAAAAGCATCAATTCTTCGGCTCTCAGCCTTCTTCACAGTCCAATTCTCAAATCCATACACGACCACAGGAAAAACCATAGCCTTGACTAGACGAACCTTTGTTGGCAAAGTAATGTCTCTGCTTTTCAATATGCTATCTAGGTTGGTCATAACTTTCCTCCCAAGGAGTAAGCGTCTTTTAATTTCATGGCTGCAGTCACCATCTGTAGTGATTTTGGAGCCCAGAAAAATAAAGTCTGACACTGTTTCCACTGTTTCCCCATCTATTTCCCATGAAGTGATGGGACCGGATGCCATGATCTTCGTTTTCTGAATGTTGAGCTTTAAGCCAACTTTTTCACTCTCCACTTTCACCTTCATCAAGAGGCTTTTTAGTTCCTCTTCACTTTCTACCATAAGGGTGGTGGCATCTGCATATCTGAGGTTACTGATATTTCTCCCAGCAATCTTGATTCTAGCTTGTGTTTCTTCCAGTCCAGTGTTTCTCATGATGTACTCTGCATATAAGTTAAATAAGCAGGGTGACAATATACAGCCTTGACGAACTCCTTTTCCTATTTGGAACCAGTCTGTTGTTCCATGTCCAGTTTTAACTGTTGCTTCCTGACCTGCATACAAATTTCTCAAGAGGCAGATCAGGTGGTCTGGTATTCCCATCTCTTTCAGAATTTTCCACAGTTTATTGTGATCCACACAGTCAAAGGCTTTGGCATAGTCAATAGAGCAGAAATAGATGCTTTTCTGGAACTCTCTTGCTTTTTCCATGATCCAGCAGATATTGGCAATTTGATCTGTGGTTCCTCTGCCTTTTCTAAAACCAGCTTGAACATCAGGAAGTTCACGGTTCACATATTGCTGAAGCCTGGCTTGGAGAATTTTGAGCATTAGTTTACTAGCGTGTGAGATGAGTGCAATTGTGCGGTAGTTTGAGCATTCTTTGGCATGGCCTTTCTTTGGGATTGAAATGAAAACTGACCTATTCCAGTCCTGTGGCCACTGCTGAGTTTTCCAAATTTGCTGGTAAACTGAGTGCAGCACTTTCACAGCATCATCTTTCAGGATTTGGAATAGCTCCACTGGAATTCTATCACCTCCACTAGCTTTTTTTGTAGTGATGCTTTCTAAGGCCCACTTGACTTTACATTCCAGGATGTCTGGCTCTAGGTCAGTGATCACACCATCGTGATTATCTGGGTCATGAAGATCTTTTTTGTACAGTTCTTCTGTGTATTTTTGCCATCTCTTCTTAATATCTTCTACTTCTGTTAGGTCCATGCCATTTCTGTCCTTTATCGAGCCCATCTTTGCATGAAATGTTACTTTGGTATCTCTAATTTTCTTGAAGAGATCTCTAGTCTTTCCCATTCTGTTGTTTTCCTCTGTTTCTTTGCATTGATCGCTGAAGAAGTCTCTCTTATCTCTTCTTGCTATTCTTTGGAACTCTGCATTCAGATGCTTATGTCTTTCCTTTTCTCCTTTGCTTTTCACTTCTCTTCTTTTCACAGCTATTTGTAAGGCTTCCTCAGACAGCCATTTTGCTTTTTTGCATTTCTTTTCCATGGGGATGGTCTTGATCCCTGTCTCCTGTACAATGTCACGAACCTCATTCCATAGCTCATCAGGCACTCTATCTATCAGATCTAGGCCCTTAAATTTATTTCTCACTTCCACTGTATAATCCTAAGGGATTTGATTTAGGTCATACCTGAATGGTCTAGTGGTTTTCCCTACTTTCTTCAATTTAAGTCTGAATTTGGCAATAAGGAGTTCATGGTCTGAGCCACAGTCCATTCCTGGTCTTGTTTTTGCTGACTGTACAGAGCTTCTCCATCTTTGGCTGAAAGAATATAATCAATCTGATTTCGGTGTTGACCATCTGGTGATGTCCATGTATAGAGCCCTTGTGTTGTTGGAAGAGGGTGTTTGTTATGACCAGTGCATTTTCTTGGCAAAACTATATTAGTCTTTGCCCTGCTTCATTCCGTATTCCAAGGCCAAATTTGCCTGTTACTCCAGGTGTTTCTTGACTTCCTACTTTTGCATTCCAGTCCCCTATAATGAAAAGGACATCTTTTTTGGGTGTTAGTTCTAAAAGGTCTTGTAGGTCTTCATAGAACCATTCAACTTCAGCTTCTTCAGCATTACTGGTTGGGGCATTAACTTGGATTACTGTGATATTGAATGGTTTGCCTTGGAAACGAAGAGAGATCATTCTGTCATTTTTGAGATTGCATCCAAGTACTGCATTTCGGGCTCTTTTGTTGACCATGATGGCTACTCCATTTCTTCTGAGGGATTCCTGTCCGCAGTAGTAGATATAATGGTCATCTGAGTTAAATTCACCTATTCCAGTCCATTTCAGTTCGCGATTCCTAGAATGTCGACATTCACTCTTGCCATCTCTTGTTTGACCACTTTCAATTTGCCTTGATTCATGGACCTGACATTCCAGGTTCCTATGCAATATTGCTCTTTACAGCATCGGACCTTGCTTCTATCACCAGTCACATCCACAGCTGGGCATTGTTTTTGCTATGGCTCCATCCCTTCATTCTTTCTGGAGTTATTTCTCCAGTGATCTCCAGTAGCATATTGGGCACCTACTGACCTGGGGAGTTTCTCTTTCAGTATCCTATCATTTGCCTTTTCATACTGGTCCAGTGGTTAAGAATCCGCTTTCCAGTACAGTGGATGAGGGTTTGATCTCTGGTCGGGGAACTAACATCTCTCATGCCATGGAGCAAGTAACCTGTGTGTCACAGCTACTGAAGCCCACACACTCTAGGGACCGTGCTCCACAACAAGAGAAGCCCTTGCACTGAGAAGCCCCGTGCACCACAACTAGAAAGAAGCCAGCTCACTACCATGAAAGATCCTGCATGCTGCAACTAAGACCAGATGCAGCCAAATAAATAAATACTAAAAAAGAGAGAGAGAATACTGGACTAAATGGTCTCCAGATTTCCTTCCCGCTCTAAATTTCTATGATTCTAAAGGTGTTTTCTCTAGAAAAAGGAATTATATTCAAGTTCTGTATTTTGTGTGAGAAAGTTACAAAGGATTACACTGTATCAACATCACTTGTCTTCACTGTTTTAATATCCTTTATTGAGTTACTTTACACTGAGCCATATACATACACACCTCTTCAAAAGAAGCATTTCAGGATATTTGATGAAGTAGTTGTTGCTCTTAAAATTTTTTGATTATTTACAATTACAGAGATATTAGCAGTTATACTGGGGAATATTAGCATTAACTACTATAATTTAGGATTATGCAATCTTCCTTTAGGCAAACCACTTACATGAAAATAGAATAAACTTGTGGTTAGGTGGTTACTTTACAAAAATAATCTCATAGGATTTACTTCAAATAATGAAGTCCTCTAAATACAATCTTTGTAGTGGTCCTGTCACAAAAAGCCTATCTATTAATAAAAGACCAGGATGAAATAGTCACTATAGATATGCTTGTGCATGTGGATACATATTTACACACATATATATGACAAAGGGTTTGTATCCAGAATATGTAAGGCACCCTTATAACTCAACAAGAAAATAACAAGTTGAAAATAGGCAAGAACCTTATGCAGACACTTCACAGAAGAAAATGCATGACTAGCTGGATAGCACATGAAAATATGCCCCAAATCACTAGTTATCAGGAAAAAAGTAAATCAAAACCACAATGAGATACCACCAGAGAACCATGAAAATAGCTAAAATCAACATAACTGACAATACCAAGTGTTAGTGAGAATGTGGAAAAACCAGAGCTCTTATGCATTGTTCATAAGAGTGTAGATGGCACATTTATTCATAATGGTGATAAAATAGTTATCTTCTGATACACCAATTCTAGTTCTAGGTATTTATCTAAGAGACCTAAAAATAAATGTCTATAAAAAGACTGGTGCATGAAAGTTCAAAATAGTTGTTTATAATAGCACCAAACTAGAAACAACTAGAAACAACCCAAAATTCATGCAAGGTGAATGATAAACAAATTCTGGTTTAATTAAACAAATAACTAGTACTGCTAAACGTAAATAAGCAAATTTCTGATATCCACACAAGAGGGACAAATCTCACAGAGATTCAGGTGAGTGAAAGAAGTCAGACATAAGAGTATATCTATCTCATTCAATTTATATGAACAGGGCAAATTACCATTTTATGAGAGATGGGGCAGGGGCTGGGTTAGTGTAATCAGGACTGACAGCAAAGCAGCAGGAAGGAACTGATTAAGGCGATGGGAATGTCCTACATATCGACTGGGGTCAAGGCAACACGGGTGTAGATGTTAAAACTCATCAAACTGTGCACTTAAATCTTCACAATTTTAAATGTATGTAAGTTACATTTCAATAAAGATGACTTTATAAGAGTAAGAAATGATTTTACAAGAATGATGGTATCTATTACCAACAATTTTCTGTTAAAAGATTTTTGACACTTTCTTATGTCATGACTCCTAAGTATCAGTTTCTTGTTACTGTAAAAACAGTGGTTCTTGAATGGATAAAGAAGATGTGGTACATGTATATAGCGGAGTGTTACTCAGTCATTAAAAAGAATGAGGAATTCCATGGTGGTCCAGTGGTTAGGAATCCACACTTCCACTGCAGGAGGGCACAGGTTTGCTCCCTGGTCAGGGAACTAAGATTCCCACAGTCCATGCAGTGCAGCCAAAAAAACAAAAAGAAGAATAAAATAATGTCATTTGCAGCAACATAGATGGATCTGGAGCTTATCATACTAAGTGAAGTCAGACAAAGAGAACGACAAGTATATGATATCCCTTGTATGCAGAATCTTTAAAAAATGATGCAAATATTTACAGAACAGACATAAACAGAATGAGTTTATGGTTACCAGGGGGAAGGTCAGTGTGGAGGGATAGATTGGGAGCTTGGGATTGACATGTACATATTGCTATATTTAAAATAGATAATCAGAAAGAATCTACTATAAAATAATAACAAATAAAACCAGTGGGTTTTTAAAATATAAATTTATTTATTTTAATTGGAGGCTAATTACTTTACAATATTGTATTGGTTTTGCCATACGTCAACATGAATCTGCCACAGGTGTACACGTGTTCCCCATGCTGAACCCCCCTCCCATCTCCCTCCCTGTACCATCCCTCTGGGTCATCCCAGTGCACCAGCCCCAAGCATCCTGTATCCTGCATCGAACCTGGACTGGCGATTCGTTTCACATATGATATTATACATGTTTCAATGCCCTTCTCCCAAATCATCCCACCCTCGCCCTCTCCCACAGAGTCCAAAAGACTGTTCTATACAACTGTGTCTCTTTTGCTGTCTCACATACAAGGTTATCGTTACCATCTCTCTAGATTCTATATATATGCGTTAGGATACTGTACTGGTGTTTTTCTTTCTGGCTTACTTCACTCTGTATAATAGGTTCCAGTTTCATCCACCTCATTAGAACTGATTCAAATGTATTCTTTTTAATGGCTGAGTAATACTCCATTGTGTATATGAACTACAGCTTTCTTATCCATTCGTCTGATGATGAACATCTAGGTTGCTTCCATGTCCTGGCTATTATAAACAGTGCTGAGATGAACATTGGGGTACACGTGTCTCTTTCAATTCTAAACCAGTGGTTCATGACAGAGGGTGACTATATCCCCTACCAGATGTCTGGCAATGTTTGGAGGTATATTTGGTTGTCACAAGTGGGGCAGTGGGGTGAAGGTAGCTGCTGGTGTCTGGTGTAAAAAGGCCAGGATACTGCTAAACATCCTACAATGTATAGGATAGGACTGCTTCTATTCAGAGAATGATCAGGCCCCACATGTCAAAAGCACCCTGCTGTAAAACACTTCCCGAAATTATATTCTGACGTGCACACAAACATTAGGGAACTTATTAGATTTACTCACTGAATGTGAGCATTTATACAATATCACCATTGTGCAGTATGGTGACCAAGGGGACAACTTTGCAGTTGATGGTGCTAAAAATTCTTCATCCTACATGATAATGTCAAACTTTGAAATATGGACTGCTAAAGGATAAAGTAATAAAAATAATATTTGACTTTTTAAGAAGTCCATCTGAAGACATTTCAGGGACACAGGTGCAACATAAAGAGAAGCTGTAAGTTTAATGAAATAGCAATGATTCCCTTAATATTTGTGTTTAGAATCACCTTGACAATCTAGTTTAAGAGGGAAGAGTTCTAATAAATACAATGAAAGCAGACTTAGGGTGTGATAAATACATATCTTTTCCTTCAAATGTCTTACACTATTAATGAGCTCATTTATTAAAACATCCTTAAAGTGTTCTTTTCATATTCATTACAAACTTTTGTTAAATACTTTATCTAGAGACCCATGCATGGTCAATAGTGCTAAATAGTTAAGCTGTAACATATAAAACATTCAAAGAATTTCACTTACCAAGATATTAACGTGCATTAACCAGGACTGCATTCAGTACTGAAATATTTATTAATACGAGTGAATTATTTATTCCCTTGTTTTATTCATTACTTAACATCTCAGCCCTTTTGATTTTGAGATTTCATTTCTTTAGGAAAAAAAATCTCAGAATGGATCCTGCCATGTTTACAGAGCTTAATGTCATAGCTTACAAAAAATACTATTCTCCAAAGGATGAGATTTTCAGCAAATGTGATTTAGCTAGAAGGGCTGCATATAGTACGGTGTTGTGCTCATAGACAGCATACAGTCAGTGTCTGAGGATGAAATGATGATGGGGGAAAAGGAGAGGAGGGACAAAATAGACAAATGGAAATAGAATGGGAATGGATATCAAAGATTGATAATAATAGTATGTGGCTAAATTAGTCCATAAAATGTAAGATGAGATTACACTTTATGAAATAATGTAAAAAATTAAAATGTAGATGGCTCAGTGCCACAAATAAAACCTATATTGATTTGTATCATCATCACGGGTAGTAATTTTAAAAATTGACAGTTATTATACTTATCAGAGTCAGAGTCTATTTTCTGATTAAATGGAGCCCAGTAAATCATTTTCTTATCTCACCAGTAGAAAAGCATTTGTGTGAGACTCGAAGGGTTACACAGAGCATAAATTAAATAATAAGTATTTCTTGTTTTTATTCCGTTTCTATGTAAATCACCATTCAGTAAATATTTCATGATAATGGCAAACTATTTTGTAGCTACATTTTAAAAAGTACTAGTTGCAAAGGAAATGACTGGACAATCTAAAAGTCATAGCATTGATTTTTTTTGAATTCTGCAACAAGAAATTATATTTTATTTTCCTGATTACAAATGATTATCCAACCTTTTGTCTTTTCAAACTCAACGTTTATTAAGTATAGTTTTTGAAATGGATTCAATGCTTCAGTTTGCTTTGACTTTTGACCTTTTAAAAAGTAGTGTTTACTGCCTCCTCACTTTTCTGCCATGTGCATGATGGTGCAATTGCTTGAATCTCTGTTAGTATCGACTAAAAGCATAGCCATCATAAATTTTCTGCTGACCAAGTTGTATTTCTAATTTAGTGAGTGTGCAGTATAATATATAATCCTTGATGCTTGTCTCCCTAAGGATCACAGTTAAATTCCACCTTAAATAGCTGGTAGATACATCACAAAAGTGACTCTTTTCCCAATAAGATATAAATCACCTAACTGACTGGAAAGACAATCAAATATTTAGTTCTGTGCTCCTGATTTTCTGTTAGGAACAAAGAATTCTCCAGGGTTATCACAGAAAACAGAAAAAATTTTTTTCTTAACCTTTTAAGTTCAGAAAAGATTTGGCAGAAGAGGGAGAACTTCATTATTAAGAAATAGAAATAAATCATTAGTAATAAGCACCACGTGTGCCTTTTAATCAACTGACTAGCTTGACTAGGTTTACTAGCTTTACTTTTAATAAACTGACTAGCTTTATTAGGTTAACTACCATTAATAGGTCAGTGTAAAACTACCATAAATAAACTAAGTCATCCAAAATACTTTAGACAATGTCACAGAAAAGTGTGGGGATGTCTGTGTTTTTTAAAAAAGAAAATGTATTCATTGTTCTAAAAGTTGGGCTTTACCAGTGGCTCAGCAGTTAAGAATCTGACTGCATTGTAGGAGCTGCAGGAGACATGGGTTCCATCCCTGGCTGGGGAAGATTTCCCAGAGGAGGGCAGGGCAACCCACTCTAGTATTCTTGCCTGGAGAACCCATGGACAGAAAAGCCTGGCGGGGTCCATAGGGTCACAAAGAGTTGGACACAACTGAAGCAGCCTAGCATGCATGCACATTGAGAAAATTTCTCACTGTCAAATGTTCTAATTGTAGAAAATACTTGAGAATTCACTATCATATATCACTGATTCTAAGATATATTTTCCCACACTATAACAACTCTAAAATAGAGCTTGTTGTTGCTGTTTAGTCGCTAAATTGTGTTTGACTCTTTTGCAACCCCATGGACTGTAGCCCCAGACTCCTGTGTCCGTGGGATTTCCCTGGCAAGAATACTGGAGTGGGTTGCTATTTCCTTCTCCAGGGGATCTTTTCCCACCCAGGGAGTGAATCAGTGTCTTCTGCATTGCAGGTGGATTCTTTACCACTGACCCACCAGGGAAGCCAAAATACAGACACATTTTACAAAAAAAAAAAAGCTATATTATAGTTTAACAATGTATTTAAATAATGATATATCTTTTAAGCAATAATATCTTAGATTCAATGAAATATAGTAAATGACAGGTAGAATCTGTACTAAATGGATTGCATGAATTAGGTCACGTTAATGTACCCATATTACAGGTGATGAAATTGAATGTAAAGATTAATCTAATCTGAGATTAGAATACTGTGGCTGCTTATACCATTAAAAACAGTAGTACCTGAACTCAACCTTAAGATTTAGAAAAAGGTCTCACTTTAGCTAGACTACACCATCTTATACATTTGTATGAGGCTTGCAAGAGGAGCAAGAATTAAGAAATGTGCAGAAAAGTATCAGTTTTACATAAAAATAAGTGTCACGTGATAGTGAAAGCCCGCTTGAGATTTTTTTAAAAAATAATAAAAGCTCTGCATTAAGAAAACACAGTAAGTTAAAAATCTATTTTTTTTGAATTAGCTTGATCACAGTCAATGATGTCCTGGTAACTATTTAACAACTGGTTTGGGAAGGCTTCCCTGCTGGCTCAGACCAGGGGAGAATCTTCCTGCTATGCAAGAGACCTGGGTTTGATCCCTGGGTCTGGAAGTTCCCCTGGAGAAGGAAATGGCAACCCACTCCAATAATCTTGCCTGGAAAATCCCATGGACAGAGGAGCCTGGCAGGCTAAAGACCATGGGCTCGCAAAGAGTTGGACACGACTGAGTGACTATCACTTTCACTTGGGAGTGGTAGGAAAGTAAATCGTGGTAGTGTTTGCTGATTTCTGTGGTATAAATATTCTCACTACTATGGCAGATTTCCAGACACCAAAGTGGAAGCTATTGGTTTATGAATTTCTTAAAAGTTAAGCAGGTCTGGCAAACTAGTAGGAGACATCTTGAGTACACCACTGCCAGTAAATGTT
Organism: Bos grunniens; assembly: GCF_055505025.1. Classification (NCBI taxonomy): domain Eukaryota; kingdom Metazoa; phylum Chordata; class Mammalia; order Artiodactyla; family Bovidae; genus Bos; species Bos grunniens. Next base: position 57,354,788 of record NC_141180.1, read on the forward strand.
AACCAATCATAAAGAAATTGTTATACCTCATGATTATCTTATAAAGTCTCATTTGCAATATTAATTCAAATTGTCTTGGGAAGGAAGATTAAAAACTGATAAAACTATCAAAGTCATTGCTGCTAAGATGACGGATGAATAGGACGGGAAGACCACTTTTTCCCCCCACAAATTCATCAAAAGAACATTTGAACGCTGAGTAAATTCCACTAAACAACCTCTGAATGCTGGCAGAGGACATCAGGCACCCAGAAAAGCAGCCCATTGTCTTCAAAAGGAGGTAGGAAAAAATATAAAAATAAAAAGAGAGACAAAAGAGGTAGGGACGGAGCTCCGTCCTGGGAAGGGAGTCTTTTTAAAAAAGAGAGAAGTTTCCAAACACCAGGAAACACTCTCACTGCCGAGTCTGTGGCAAGCCTTGGAACCACAGAGGGCAACATAACCGGGAGGAAAAATAAATAAATAATTAAAACCCAGAGATTACGAGCCCAATGGTAACTCCCAGCGGAGAAGCAGCACAGATGCCTGCATCCGCCACTAGCAAGTGGAGGTTGGGCAGGGAGGCGCGGGCTGCATTGCTTAGAGTAAGGATCAGGCTTGAATGCCCTGAGGGCAATCTGAGCGAACTAACCTGGGCTAGCAAACCAGACTGTGGGATAGCTACCACATGAAAAGCCCTAACCTAAGACACCGCCAGGTCCGCACACAGAACAAAGGACTGAGCAGAGCTAGCTGGCTGCAGACCAGCCCATCCCCCTTCTCTGGTGACAGGCAGGAGAGGGCAGCCAGGCCAGAGCGGGGCAGTCACGGCCCCAGAGAGGCATCTATCAAACTGCAAGCAGGCTTTGTTGCTAACCAAGACTTCTTGGGATTCCGGACAGTCAACATCCGCCTGAGAAGGTGCGCCGGTTGTACACCCAGAAAACTGAGCTGCAGGGATGGGGGAGGCGATAAGTTGCAGCAATCACACTCGCCAAACACCTGGTCACCTGAGCTGCTCAGACCTGGGAAGGGCACAAAACTCAGGCTCAACCAAGTCTGCACCTCTGAGGACTACCCGAGTGCCTGAACTTGAGAGGCTTAGACCTGGGAAGTGCGTACAACCCAGGGCCGGCATCAGACAGTTCCCAGCAGAGCAACCTAGAGCCTAAGCAGGGTAGACTGGGAAAGCACACACACTGTGAGTGAGGGCAAACCCAGGGTGGCCAAGACACTGCCTGCACACACGTGTTATTTATTTGCAGCGTCCCTCCCTCCCCACAGCACGACAGAACAAGTGGGCCTAAAAAAGTGTCCACCACCTCCCTCTTGTGTCAGGGCGGAAATTAGACACTGAAGAGACCAGCAAACAGAAGAAGCTAAAACAGAGGGAACCTCCTTGGACATGACAGGTGCAATAGATTAAAAACCCTGTAGTTAGTACCGACTACATAGGAAGAGGCCTATAGATCTTGAGAAATATAAGCCGGATCAAGGAACTATCTGAAAATGAACTGACCCCACACTGCCCACAACACCAGAGAAAGTCCTAGATATATTTTTACTACTTTTACTATCATTCTTTAATTTTTAAGTCCTCTATTACTCCTTAAATTTTCATTTTTATAACCTACTATTACTTTGCAAAAAAAAAAAGAGAGAGAGAGAGAGAGACCCTATTTTTTAAAGCAAACTTCATATATATATATTTTATAATTTTTGACTTTTTTTCTTTAATATTGTATTTTTGAAAATCCAACCTCTACTCTAGATTTTTAATCTTTGCTTTTTGGTATTTGTTATCAATTTTATACCTTTAAGAACCCAATCTTCAGTACCCATTTTTACTTGGGAGCGAGATTACTGGCTTGACTGCTCTCTCCCCCTTTGGACTCTCCTTTTTCTCCACCAGGTCGCCTCTATCTCCTCCCTCCCCCTTTTCTTCTCTACCCAACTAAATCTGTGAATCTCTTTGCGTGTTCTGGATGGTGGAGAACACTTAGGGAACTGATTACTGACTGGATCTGTCTCTCACCTTTTGACTCCCCCCTTTAACCTCCTGGCCACCTCTGTCTCCTTCCTCCCTCTTATCTTCTCTGTGTAACTCCATAAACATCTCTGAGCGGTCCAGACTGTGGAGTGCACATAAGGAAGTGATTACTGGCTAGCTTGCTCTCTCCTCTTTTGATTCCCCCTCATCTCATCCTGGTCACCTCTGTCTCCTTCCTCCCTCTTCTCTTCTCCATGTAACTCTGTGAACCTCTCTGGGTATCCCTCACTGTGGAGAAACTTTTCATCTTTAAACTAGATGCTTTATCAATGGTGCTGTATAGATGGAGAAGTCTTGAGGCTACTGTAAAAATAAGACTGAAAACCAGAAGCAGGAGACTTAAGTCCAAATACTGAGAACACCAGAAAACTCCTGACTCCAGGGAACATTAGTTGACAGGAGCTCATCAAATGCCTCCATACCTACACTGAAACCAAGCACCACTCAAGGGCCAACAAGTTCCAGAGCAAGACATACCACGCAAATTCTCCAGCAACACAGGAACATAGCCCTGAGCTTCAATATACAGGCTGCCCAAAGTCACTCCAAACCCACTGACATCTCATAACTCATTACTGGCCGCTTTATTGCACTCCAGAGAGAAGAAATCCGGCTCCACCCACCAGAACACCAACACAAGCTTCCCTAACCAGGAAACCTTGACAAGCCACGCGTACAACCCCACCCACAGACAGGAAACTCTACAATAAACCGAACTCCACAAACTGCCAGAATACAGAAAGGCCACCCCAAACACGGCAATATAAACAAGATGGAGAGAAAGAGGAATACCTAGCAGGTAAAGGAACAGGATAAATGTCCACCAAATCAAACATAAGAGGAAGAGATAGGGAATCTACCTGATAAAGAATTCCGAAGAATGATAGTGAAAATGATCCAAAATCTTGAAAACAAAATGGAATCACAGATAAATAGTCTAGAGACAAGGATTGAGAAGATGCAAGAAAGGTTTAACAAGGACCTAGAAGAAATTAAAAAAGAGTCAATATATAATGAATAATGCAATAAATGAGATCAAAAACACTCTGGAAGGAAAAAATAGTAGAATAATGGAGGCAGAAGATAGGATTAGTGAGGTAGAAGATAGAATGTAGAAATAAATGAATCAGAGAGGAAAAAAGAAAAATGAATTAAGACAAATGGGGACAATCTCAGAGACCTCTGGGACAATGTTAAACATCCCAACATTCGAATCATAGGAGTTCCAGAAGAAGAAGAAGGAAAAAAAAAAAAAAGACCATGAGAAAATACTTGAGAAGATAATAGTTGAAAACTTCCCCAAAATGGGGAAGGAAATAATCACCCAAGTCCAAGAAACCCAGAGAGTCCCAAACAGGATAAACCCAAGGCGAAACACCACAAGACACATATTAATCAAATTAACAAAGATCAAACACAAAGAACAAATATTAAAAGCAGCAAGGGAAAAACAACAAATAACTCACAAGGGAATTCCCATAAGATAACAGCTGATCTTTCAATAGAAACTCTTCAGGCCAGGAGGGAATGGCAGGACATACTTAAAGTGATGAAAGAAAATAACCTACAGCCCAGATTACTGTACCCAGCAAGGATCTCATTCAAATATGAAGGAGAAATCAAAAGCTTTACAGACAAGCAAAACCTGAGAGAATTCAGCAGCACCAAACCAGCTCTCCAACAAATGCTAAAGGATCTTCTCTAGACAGGAAACACAAAAAGGGTGTATAAACTCGATCCCAAAACAATAAAGTAAATGGCAACGGGATCATACTTATCAATAATTACCTTAAACATAAATGGGTTGAATGCCCCAACCAAAAGACAAAGACTGGCTGAATGGATACAAAAACAAGACCCCTACGTATGTTGTCTACAAGAGATCCACCTCAAAATAAGGGACACACAGACTGAAAGTAAAGGGCTGGAAAAAGATATTCCACGCAAATAGAGACCAAAAGAAAGCAGGAGTAGCAATACTCATATCAGATAAAATAGACTTTAAAACAAAGGCTGTGAAAAGAGACAAAGAAGGACACTACATAATGATCAAAGGATCAATCCAAGAAGAAGATATAACAATTATAAATATATATGCACCCAACATAGGAGCACCGCAATATGTAAGACAAATGTTAACAAGTATGAAAGGAGAAATTAACAATAACGCAATAATAGTGGGAGACTTTAATACCCCACTCACACCTATGGATAGATCAACTAAACAGAAAATTAACAAGGAAACACAAACTTTAAACAATACAATAGACCACTTAGACCTAATTGATATCTATAGGACATTTCACCCCAAGACAATGAATTTCACCTTTTTCTCAAGCACACACGGAACCTTCTCCAGGATAGATCACATCCTGGGCCATAAATCTAGCCTTGGTAAATTCAAAAAAAATTGAAAGCATTCCAAGCATCTTTTCTGACCACAATGCAGTAAGATTAGATCTCAGTTACAGGAGAAAAGGAGAAGGCAATGGCACCCCACTCTGGTACTCTTGCCTGGAAAATCCCATGGACAGAGGAGCCTGGTAGGCTGCAGTCCATGCTAAGGGTTGGACACAACTGAGCGACTTCCCTTTCACTTTTCACTTTCATGCATTGGAGCAGGAAATGGCAACCCACTCCAGTGTTCTTGCCTGGAGAATCCCAGGGACAGGGGAGCCTGGTGGGCTGCTGTCTATGAGGTCGCACAGAGTTGGACACGAATGAAGCGACTTAGCAGACTTAGCAGCACAGGAGAAAAACTATTAAAAATTCCAATATATGGAGGCTGAACAACACGCTCCTGAATAACCAGCAAATCACAGAAGAAATCAAAGAAGAAATCAAAATATGCATAGAAATGAATGAAAATGAAAACACAACAACCCAAAACCTGTGGGACACTGTAAAAGCAGTGCTAAGGGGAAGGTTCATAGCAATACAGGCATACCTTAAGAAACAAGAAAAAAGTCAAATAAATAACCTAACTCTACACCTAAGGCAACTAGAAAAAGAAGAAATGAAGAACTCCAGGGTTAGTAGAAGGAAAGAAATCTTAAAAATTAGGGCAGAAATAAATGCAAAAGAAACAAAAGAGACCATAGCAAAAATCAACAAAGCCAAAAGCTGGTTCTTTGAAAGGATAAAGAAAATTGACAAAACATTAGCCAGACTCATCAAGAAACAAAGGGAGAAAAACCAAATCAATAAAAATAGAAATGAAAATGGAGAGATCACAACAGACAACACAGAAATACAAAGGATCATAAGAGACTACTATCAGCAACTATATGCCAATAAAATGGACAACTTGGAAGAAATGGACAAATTCTTAGAAAAGTACAACTTTCCAAAACTGAGCCAGGAAGAAATAGAAAATCTTAACAGACCCATCACAAGCATGGAAATTGAAACTGTAATCAGAAATCTTCCAGCAAACAAAAGCCCAGGTCCAGACGGCTTCATAGCTGAAATCTACCAAAAATTTAGAGAAGAGCTAACACCTATCCTACTCAGACTCTTCCAGAAAATTGCAGAGGAAGGTAAACTTCTAAATTCATTCTATGAGGCCACCATCACCCTAATACCAAAACCTGACAAAGATGCCACAAAAAAAGAAATCTACAGGCCAATATCACTGATGAACATAGATGCAAAAATCCTTAACAAAATTCTAGCAATCAGAATCCAACAACACATTAAAAAGATACATCATGACCAAGTGGGCTTTATCCCAGGGATGCAAGGATTTTTCAATATCCGCAAATCAATGAATGTAATACACCACATTAACAAATTGAAAAATAAAAACCATATGATTATCTCAATAGATGCAGAGAAAGCCTTTGACAAAATTCAACATCCATTTATGATAAAAACCTTCCAGAAAGCAGGAATAGAAGGAACATAACTCAACATAATAAAAGCTATATATGACAAACCGACAGCAAACATTATCCTCAATGGTGAAAAATTGAAAGCATTTCCCCTAAAGTCAGGAACAAGACAAGGGCGCCCACTTTCACCACTACTATTCAACATAGTTTTGGAAGTTTTGGCCACAGCAATCAGAGCAGAAAAAGAAATAAAGGAATCCAGATTGGAAAATAAGAAGTAAAACTCACTGTTTGCAGATGATATGATCCTCTACATAGGAAACCCTAAAGACTCCACCAGAAAATTACTAGAGCTAATCAATGAATATAGTAAAGTTGCAGGATATAAAATCAACACATAGAAATCCCTTGCATTCCTATACACTAATAATGAGAAAATAGAAAGAGAAATTAAGGAAACAATTCAATTCACCATTGCAATGAAAAGAATAAAATACTTACGAATATATTTACCTAAAGAAACAAAAGACTTATATATAGAAAATTATAAAACACTGGTGGAAGAAATCAAAGAGGACACTAATAGATGGAGAAATATACCATGTTCATGGATTGGAAGAATCAATATAGTGAAAATGAGTATACCAAAGCAATCTATAGATTCAATGCAATCCCTATCAAGCTGCTGCTGCTGCTGCTGCTGCTTCTGCTAAGTCGCTTCAGTCGTGTCCGACTCTGTGTGACCCCATAGACGGCAGCCCACCAGGCTCTCCCATCCCTGGGATTCTCTAGGCAAGAATATTGGAGTGGGTTGCCATTTCCTTCTCCAAAAAATGCATGAAAGTGAAAAGTGAAAGTGAAGTCGTTCAGTCGTGTCCGACTCTTAGTGACCCCATGGACTGCAGCCTACCAGGCTCCTCCATCCATGGGATATTCCAGGCAAGACTACTGGAGTGGGGTGCCATTGCCTTCTCCCCCTATCAAGCTACCAACAGTATTTTTCAGAGTTAGAACAAATAATTTCACAATTTGTATGGAAATACAAAAAACTTTGAATAGCCAAAGCAATCTTGAGAAAGAAGAATGGAACTGGAGGAATCAACCTGCCTGACTTCAGGCTCTACTACAAAGCCACAGTCATCAAGACAGTATGGTACTGGCACAAAGACAGAAACATAGATCAATGGAACAAAATAGAAAGCCCAGAGATAAATCCACATACCTATGGACACCTTATCTTTGACAAAGGAGGCAAGAATATACAATGGATTAAAGACAATCTCTTTAACAAGTGGTGCTGGGAAAACTGGTCAACCACTTATAAAAGAATGAAACTAGAACACTTTCTAACACCATACACAAAAATAAACTCAAAATGGATTAAAGATCTAAATGTAAGACAAGAAACAATAAAACTCCTAGAGGAGAACATAGGCAAAACACTCTCCGACATAAATCACAGCAGGATCCTCTATGACCCACCTCCCAGAATATTGGAAATAAAAGCAAAAATAAACAAATGGGACCTAATTAAAATTAAAAGCTTCTGCACAACAAAGGAAACTCTAAGCAAGGTGAAAAGACAGCCTTCAGAATGGGAGACAATAATAGCAAACGAAGCAACTGACAAAGAATTAACCTCAAAAATATACAAGCAACTCCTACAGCTCAATTCCAGAAAAATAAACGACCCAATCAAAAAATGGGTCAAAGAACTAAACAGACATTTCTCCAAAGAAGACATACAGATGGCTAACAAACACATGAAAAGATGCTCAACATGACTCATTATCAGAGAAATGCAAATCAAAACCACGATGAGGTACCATTTCACGCCAGTCAGAATGGCTGTTATCCAAAAGTCTACAAGCAATAAATGCTGGAGAGGGTGTGGAGAAAAGGGAACCCTCTTATACGGTAGGTGGGAATGCAAACTAGTACAGCCACTATGGAGAACAGTGTGGAGATTCCTTAAAAAACTGGAAATAGAACTGCCTTATGACCCAGCAATCCCACTGCTGGGCATACACACCGAGGAGACCAGAATTGAAAGAGACACGTGTACCCCAATGTTCATCACAGCACAGTTTATAATAGCCAGGACATGGAAGCAACCTAGATGTCCATCAGCAGACGAATGGATAAGAAAGCTGTAGTACATATACACAATGGAGTATTACTCAGCCATTAAAAAGAATACATTTGAATCAGTTCTAATGAGGTGGATGAAACTGGAGCCTATTATACAGAGTGAAGTAAGCCCGAAAGAAGAATACCAATACAGTATGCTGCTGCTGCTGCTAAGTCACTTCAGTCATGTCTGACTCTGTGCGACCCCATAGACGGCAGCCCACCAGGCTCCCCCGTCCCTGGGATTCTCCAGGCAAGAACACTGGAGTGGGTTGCCATTTCCTTCTCCAATGCATGAAAGTGAAAAGTGAAAGTGACGTCGCTCAGTCGTGTCCGACCCTCAGCAACCCCATGGACTTCAGCCTACCAGGCTGCTCCGTCCATGGGAGTTTCTAGGCAAGAGTACTGCAATGGGGTGCCATTGCCTTCTCTGCCAATACAGTATACTAATATATATATGGAATTTAGAAAGATCATTAATGATAACCCTGTATGTGAGACAGCAAAAGAGACACAGATGTATAGAATAGTCTTTTGGACTCTGTGGGAGAGGGCGAGGGTGGGATGATTTGGGAGAAGGGCATTGAAACATGTATAATATCATATGTGAAATGAATCGCCAGTCCAGGTTCAATGCATGATACAGGATGCTTGGGGCTGGTGCACTGGGATGACCCAGAGGGATGGTATGGGGAAGGAGGTGGGAGGAGGGTTCAGGTTGGGGAACACATGTACACCTGTGGCAGATTCATGTTGATGTATGGCAAAACCAATACAATATTGTAAAGTAATTAGCCTCTAATTAAATAAATTTATATCAAAAAACAAAAACAAAAAAACTATCATAAAGCAAATATAAGAGTATGGCCAGTCTATTTAAAAGAAGGATGTACAGAGGAATAATAAATCTGTAATAATAAGTCAGGATATTGTTTTAAAGTAAATACTGAACTTCTACAGGGAACCCAGCAGTTTTAAGCCATAGTCTATAAATAATGTGAAATGTGGCAGTCAGCTTTCAAAGGTTTTTCTAAGAGAGAGGGAAAATAAAGCTTCAAAAGGAAAGGTAGAGATTATTCTAAATTTGGGAGTGACACAAACAACAGCAAAGACTGAAAAGAAAGCCAAATTTTTTTAAGTTTAAAAGAAAAAAAAACAGGGGAAAATACATTTTAACTTCATAAAATGTGAATCAGTAAATTTTGAGAAAATAATTTCACACAATAAAATTGGAAAAATAAAAATTCAAAGATACCCAACTGTGATATGCAAGCAGAAACAGGAAAATATGTTGACAAGATGATGGGCCAAAATGCCAGAGCCTCTGATAGAAGACTTAGCCAGGATGGTAGAACTCAAATGCTATTACACAGCCTCTGTGGAAGTACCCACAGACTTTTGCTGTTCTAGAATTTTCTTGGTTAAAAATTGCTTGAAATTTTCAGGGTATTTGTTGCTTTTGTAAAGCAGAAAATGATCCTGTTTAAAAAATAATTTTTACTTTAATGAACACTTAACACTGAGCACATTTTGTATCTCTGGACATCTTTTTTTTTACCCCACCTCAGAGCACATATCCGCACCAAAAAGTATATTCAAGTCGACTATAGGAATTTGAGTCTCCCGAGCTCTGACCCTATAAATGGGCTTTCCTCGACAGAGTGCCCTGGCGCATGCTCTGGGGCCTTTCAGCAAACACCTTGGTGCACTTCTGAAAACAGCTCCTAATTAAACAGAAGTTGATAGGAAAAGGAACCAAAACAGGTTTAGAAGGGTTACACTTCCTCCTTCATCTTGTCCTCCATGTCCTCAGTTCCATGCAGTAAAACTCAAAATGTCCTTTTTTTTCTTTTCTTCCTAGTTAAAAACTACACTCATCCAACAGATGCAGGGCGGGTCTCACCTTCTTGACACAGGTCCCCCGACAGCCTCCTGGCACAGCGATCTCTCCAGACAGAACCATGCTTGCCTGAACCACTTTCTTTCACTATATAATCATATGGGACCTCTTTTGATTTATCTGTTTAGACAGCAATGTCTATCTGTCCAACGGCCCTGTGGGCAGGCAGGATCTGTATTTCATGCCATTTATCTCCACCCCCTGGCTATTGGACCATTCTTTCTTTTCTTTTTTCCTCCCTTCCACAAATGTCTATTAGCAAGCTGCCTGTTTGTCAAGTACTTATCTGCTAGACACTGGAGATGAAAACAAATTTGAATAAACTATTGTCTCTGAGTCTGAATGAGAAACAAATTTGAATGAACCATGAGTCCTTTTTAAGATTTTGTCCCTCCTACTTCTCCGTCATCCCCTTCTCCTCCTGCCCCCAATCCTTCCCAGCATCAGAGTCTTTTCCAATGAGTCAACTCTTCGCATGAGGTGGCCAAAGTACTGGAGTTTCAGCTTTAGCATCATTCCTTCCAAAGAAATCCCAGGGCTCATCTCCTTCAGAATGGGCTGGTTGGATCTCCTTGCAGTCCAAGGGACTCTCAAGAGTCTTCTCCAACACCACAGTTCAAAAGCATCAATTCTTCAGTACTCAGCCTTCTTCACAGTCCAACTCTCACATCCATACATGACCACAGGAAAAACCATGACCACAGAAAAACCTTGACTAGACGGACCTTTGTTGGCAAAGTAATGTCTCTGCTTTTGAATATGCTATCTAGGTTGGTCATAACTTTCCTTCCAAGGAGTAAGCGTCTTTTAATTTCATGGCTGCAATCACCAGCTGCAGTGATTTTGGAGCCCAGAAAAATAAAGTCTGACACTGTTTCCACTGTTTCCCCATCTATTTCCCATGAAGTGGACGGAGGATGAGATGGCTGGATGGCATCACTGACTTGATGGACATGAGTCTCAGTGAACTCCGGGAGTTGGTGATGGACAGGGAGGCCTGGCGTGCTGCGATTCATGGGGTCACAAAGAGTTGGACACAACAGAGCGACTGATCTGATCTGATCTACCTCTCCAACCTAACCTCAACACTTTTCTTTTAGCTCTAGACAGACTAAAAGATATTCAATTCTCTAAATACACTGCTGCTGCTGCTGCTAAGTCGCTTCAGTCGTGTCTGACTCTGTGTGACCCCAGAGATGGCAGCCCACCAGGCTCCTCTGTCCCTGGGATTCTCCAGGCAAGAACACTGGAGTGGGTTGCCATTTCCTTCTCCAATGCATGAAAGTGAAAAGTGAAAGTGAAGTCGCTCAGTCAAGTCCGACTCGTAGCGACCCCATGGACTGCAGCCTACCAGGCTCCTCCATCCATGGGATTTTCCAGGCAAGAGTACTGGCGTGGGTTGCATTGCCTTCTCCATTAAACACACTAAGTCCTCCCATCTCCAGGGTACTGAGTTTCCTGTGTTTAAGAATGCTTTGCCCACCCTACTCTTATTCTGTCCTTCCTCCAGTTTGTATCTGAACAACATTGACTCAATCCTTCTGGTCTCAGACTAATGGTATTTCTCCAGGAGCCCTCCCTGATATCCAAAGTGGAATACCCTTTTTATGGTCTCCTCTGTACTTTTCACAACATTGCACTTTCAAAATGGAGTTACAGTTGTCTATCTGTGCGCGTCACAGAAATCTGTTATCTATTAGTACAGATATGTGCTGCTGTTGTGTATTAGGTATGAGTCATGTGCATGTTCATGGTATTTTTGGTACCTAGCGGTATTTTTTACAAGGTAATGAATGAATGAATGTCCATAGGTAAGTGGGTCGAAATTCCTGCTCTTGAGAACATCACCATCTAGTGGAGGAGTGTGTATCAGTTGCTCAGACTCTGCGATACTATGGACTATATAGCCTGCCAGGCTCCTCTGTCCAAGGAATTCTCCAGGCAAGAATACTGCAGTGGATTGTCATTTCCTTCTCCAGAGATCTTCCTGACTCAGGGATCAAACCCAGGTCTCTTGCATTTCAGGCATTCTTTACCATCTGAGCCACCGGGGAAGCCGCCAGTGGAGAAGATACACATTCAAATAGATAAACCATCGTACGAGGTGCTACATTTTATGGCACAGGGGCTTTCCAGATGGCTCAGTGGTAAAGAATCCGCCTGTCAATGCAGGAGACACCCAAGACTCCAGTTCGATCCCTGGGTTGGGAAGATCCTCTGGAGGAGGAAATGGCAACCCATTCCAGTATTCTTGTCTGCAAAATCCCGTAACAGAGGAGCCTGGCTGGCCCCAGTCCATGGGATCACAAAGAGTCAGACACGCACACAAGTCCCCTACATACAAACCTTCAAGTTTCAAACTTTCAAAGATGTGAACATGCATTCCATCAGCATCAGGTGTGAGTGAATTTGCAGCTTGTTCTCCATCTCCTATTGCTGACGATCCTTCAGCTGTACCATCTCCCACCTCCTCTCCCTCCTCCAGGCAGTAACTCTTCTTACCTGTTCACTCAGTGCCAGCCTCTGTATGCCAGCGGTTGTACTGTACTGCTGTACTTTTCAAGGTTCTGTACGCTAAGACTTAAAATGTTTTATTTTTTGTTTTTTATGTATTACTTGTGTGAAGTGAAGTGAAGTCGCTCAGTCGTGTCTGACTCTTTGCAACCCCATGGACAGTAGCCTACAAGGCTCTGCCATCCATGGGATTTTCCAGGCAAGAATACTGGAGTGGGCTGCCATTCCCTTCTCCAGGGGATCTTTCCAACCCAGGGATCAAAGCTGGGTCTCCTGAATTGCAGACAGACGCTTTACCATCTGAGCCACCAGGGAACCTATTACAGTACTATATAGTCAATTGTGTTAGTTGGATACCTAGGCTAACTTTGTTGGACTTATGAACAAATTGGACTTATGAATACACTCTTGGAGCTTGTTCCTATGTAGGGGATTTACTGTAAATACATAGACAAATAAGCTATGGGGTTCCAAAGGGATTAATTTTGCCTGTGAAGACAAATTCTTCACTAAGGAGGTGAAATTTGAGCTGAGTTTTGAAGGCTTTCAAGATGTACTAGGAGAGAAGAGGCTCGTAGCATATGCTCAGTGATTTAACTCCTTTTGAATGTTCCAGCATAGCTCTGTACAGGTCTATATGGTCCTAAATGTTTCAGACCTTCCAGATGCGTTTCAGTGCAAGAAAGAAAAGACCAGAGTTTGACCATAAATGAAGGACTTGACTAATCAGGACAGAGGGAAGGACTGTATTTGGAAAAAGACTGTGTGTGTGTGTGTTAGTCACTCAGTCATGTCTGACTCTTTGTGACCCCATGGACTGTAGCCAGCCAGGCTCCTCTGTCCATGGAATTCTCTAGGCAAGAACACTCGAGTGGGTTGCCATTTCCTTCTCCAAGGGATCTTTCCAATCCAAGGATTGAACCCAGGTCTCTTGCATTGCAAGCAGATTCCTAAACATCTGAGCCACTGGGGAAGCCTAGGGGAAAAAAAAAAGATTCAATAGTATCAAATATAAATCAAACCAATGACTTCTGGCAAGACTATTAACACTGACTACATCTACAGGAAAGAAACTGCATCAAGAAGAGTGAAACAGTTGATTGCCTATGCCATTCAATGTAAAGAGCACAAATTAAATTCCCTTGAGAGAAGGGAATTCTTCATTGAACACATAAGGGAAAGTTCCACAGTTCTGGAATCTTATAACCCGTGAAAGTTTTACCAATGATGAATAGAAAGCCAACATTCAACATGAATCTAGACTCTGGTGGAAATCATTAAGAATGTCATGGAGCTGGGCCAGATGAACATGTATGACTCCCAACCTATAAAACCTTCCCTCCACAGCCCTTAGAGTGCAAGCAAGATGTGAAAAGTGGTATCAGTAAAGACCAAAAGGAGGCTTTTCTCACTTTTAGGCAAATGAAGAAATATTGATTAGTCCTTAATTTCTGGAGAAATTAAAATTTGAGTAAGTTTAAAATTATTCAGGCTACTGCTCTAGACTCACTACTGACCATGATGTCACAATTCACATACCAGAAACAGCTGCTTGTTTGTCCACACACACAAATCATCACTACGCCAAAGCCTTTTGTGATGTTATTGCGTTTGCCTGGGCTACTTTCTCCTATCTCCCTTCTACCATCATTAACCAGCTAAAGACAAAGCTTAAACATTACCTCCAAAAAGCCTTTTCTGAATCCCAAGGCTGTGGTATTTTCCCCTGCTCTGTGCCCTTGTAATATTTTTGCCTGTTTTTGTCTTAGTAGCCTACCAACTCTACCAGTAGAGGGTCTTACTTATATTTATGTTCATAGGGTCTCTAGCTATTCCTAGGACCTAACGGGCACCCAGAAAATGAATGAATAAATTAAAAGAATATATTAAAGTGTTACTGGAAGATTTCTAACATGATTAGACATGGGGCTTCTCTGATGGCTCAGACAGCAAAGAACCTGCCTGCCATGCAGGAGACCATGTTTGATCCCTGGGTTGGGAAGATCCCCTGAAGAAGAGAATGGCTACCTACTCCATCACACTTGCCTGGAGATTTCCATGGACAGAGGAGCCTGGCTGGCTATAGTTCATGAGATTGCAAAGAGTTGGACACAACGGAGCGACTAACACTTTCACTTAACTTCCACTTTTTCATGATTAGACCTATGCCTCAGGAGGACAAGTCTGACAGCAATGTGCAGGATGATTAAAGTGTGAAGACATCAAAACCAGAAGCAAGAAGAACTGGGGGCTATAAAAAGAACTCAGGAAAGTGGTTATGTAGATCTAGATTAAGGAGATGGCAATGCGGACTGTAAGGAGGGGATAAATCTGGGAGGCCTTTGAAGTTAAACCAATGGAGTCTTTAACAAGGGAGATAAATCATATTTTTAGTCTTTCTGTTATTAAGTAACCCATCAACAGAAGAATTATACCATTAACAAAAAGAAAGGAGTCTAGAATGAGGGTGACTTTGGAGAAAGGACTAGAGGAGGAGAGAAAGACAGCAAGAAGCTAATAAAATATCCAGACATAAAATGATTAAAGGGGAAGAAAGGGGCCAGGAGGATGCAGCTTCACTGAAGCTAATGTTTGGGAAAGCTTTAAGGAAAGTGTGGTCCGGAGTAAAAACGCTGCAGCAAAGTCAAGAAAGATGTCAGGGAATTTCCTGGCAGTTCAGTGGTTAAGACTCCATAAGTCCACTGCAAGGAGCATGGGTTCAATCCCTCTAGGGGAACTAAGATCTTGCAAGCTGCATGGTGCGGTCAGAAAAAAAAAAAAAAAAGAAAGATGTCAGCCTCAGTTATCTTAGCTCACAAACCCCAAGGCAATGGCTTTTGGGATTTAGGGTCTCAGATTTAAATACAACTCCTTCCAACAGTTCCCCCTCCTCCTAACCTGCCCTTGATTTTCCATTATGAAAATTGATGGTTGAAACTTACCACTCAGGTACTCAACAACACTGGGAATATTCCTTTATTTCACAGAACCTTTTAAGGATCAGTTGTGCCAAAAATAACAAGAAATATTCAGTCATTTGGAGCATATTTTTATGTCCAAATGAAACCAACATATTTAAGTCATTAAACATGTCCTGTTAACTGGTTTAATCTCTTCTGAACGGTGCTAAGGAAAAATGTCAGAGAAATAAAAATGCTTTTATTTCAACAACACAGATGGAAGAGACCAAGCTTCCTCCTTGAAAAAGTTCCTTTTTGTTACTTAGGTCATACTGTGTTGGGATTAGGTGCAGCTACAGGAACAGAAAACCTAAAATAACAGTAACTAAAACATGGAAGGATTTATTTTCTTCTGTAAAAGAAGTCTCCATGTGGTAGTCCAAGCTTAGACGGCAGCTCTGGGCAACAAAGAAGCCTGGAGCCTTGCCTCCATGCTCTGCCATAGTTTAAGTCACCTCATGGTCTAAAATGGATGCTGCAGCTACAGCCATAACGTCAAACTCCATGAAAGAAACAGAAAAGGGGAAAGAAAGACCACAGAGTTGTCCTTAGCTGCCTGTTCCTCTTTAAGGAAACTTTCTGGAAATCCCTCCCAACAATTCCAACAATTTATGCTCCATCTCATTGGCCAGCACTTAGTCATTTGGATCCACCCAGTCAGTGAAAGTAAAAGTGTTAGTCGCTCAGTCCTGTCCAACTCTGTGGGATCCCATAGACTGTAGCCCATTAGGCTCTTCTGTCCAAGGGATTTCCTAGGCAAGAATACTGGAGTGGGTTGCCATTCCCTTCTCTAGGGGATCTTCTCGACTCAGAGATCGAACCAGGTCTCCTGCATTACAGGCAGATTCTTTACCATCTGCGCCCCAGAGAGACTGAGGAATGTGATTTGTTTTTAAATCTGAACACATAGCTTGCCCAGTAATATAGCGGTTCTCTTGTTAAGAAAAACGGGATATGGATAATAGGCTAGTAATCTCTTCCACATGTCTTCTCACTGTTTTAAATATTGTGACCTCCTTACCTAACATGTCTTAAATGC
This sequence comes from Bos grunniens, assembly GCF_055505025.1. NCBI lineage: Eukaryota > Metazoa > Chordata > Mammalia > Artiodactyla > Bovidae > Bos > Bos grunniens. The sequence goes on from NC_141180.1 coordinate 57,371,193, forward strand.
AGTAAGGTCAAGAAGAAGGAAACTTACATGTAGAATTAAACAATAAATAAACAAAACCAAAAATGAGCTTTTAGAGAACAGAGTGGTGGTTGCCAGAGGCAGGAGTGGGGGATGGGCAAAAAGCATGAAGGGAGTCAAAAGATAAAACTCCATTCATAAAATAAATAAATCAAGGGGATGTACTGCACAGTATTGATGTAATGTACATCAAGGGGATGTAATGTGCAGCATGGTGATTTAATAACACCATAATAACAGTGTAACGATATTTCTAAGTTGCTGAAAGTAGAGTTTAGAAGTTCCCAGTGCAAGAAAAAAATTTGTAATTGTGTATGGTGATGCAGGTTAACTACTTATTGAGATGATCATTTCACAATATATAAATATAGAATCATTATGTTTTACACCTGTAACTAATATAACATTATATATCAATTATATCTCAAAAAAGTTATCAATAACACATACACTCAAACTATGGAGACTTAAAAGCACTATAGCATTCAAATTTTTAAGCTATTTTTAATCTTCCTTTCTTATGCTATTTAAGTAGATTTTGCCCTTATATAAAAATTGGAAAATATTGAAAACACATATATTTTATATTCAAAAAACCTAAAGTTTTTTTTTTCATAACTGATAAATGTCAGCAAAAAACAAAAACACTTCTCTTACCCTCAATAAAACATTTTTCCTTTGCGTTGTTGCTAAGTCGTGTTTGACTCTTTGCAACCCCATGGACTGTAGCCTGCCAAGCTCCCCTGTCCACTGGATTCTCCAGGCAAGCATACTGGAGAGGGTTTCCATTTCCTCCTCCAATTTTCCCTTTACCCAGAGTTAAAGACTGCCATAACCAGTCTCTGCGACTCCTGGAAAAATAACCTACTTCTGAAGAGAGGTTATAAATTTTCTTCCAAGGATAGAGTTTGGTTGATCCATAAGCTGATTACTTGTGACTTCCTACCTACTAAATGCCATCACTTTGTCTCAGCATTCACTGCCCTTAAATTCTTCATTGAATTCAACACAGTAGATTCAACTGTTCATGAAATTTTCTTTTCCCTCCCTTGGCCTCTCTGACATGGTTCTATTATGCCTGGTTTATTTCTTTGACTGCTTCTTTTCAGTCTCCTTTTCGAGAGCTTCTTCCTCCAGGCACTCCTAAAAAAGCAATGCTCTCATTTTCTTTCCAGGACCCAATCCTTCTCATATCCCAGTGACACTTTAACTCCCACCCTTCAATATAATGTTGTGTGAATGACTGCTCCAATCCCACATTTCTAACTTCTGTTGATAAAAAACATGTGTGTTTTTTTTTTAACCTAGATCTTCCGCAGACACTTTGAATTTAAGGAATCCAAGACTAAATTCACCCTATTCGTGTTAACACTCAAATGCATTCCTCTTCTTGCCTTCTTTTGGTTGCTAACATGACATTGCCATTGCCTTCTTGGGTCTCATCTTCCCTCCTCGCCATCCATATCTAATCACATACCAAAAATCCAGCTCCAGAGCAGCACCACCTTTCCATTGCCATTACTTCTCACTTATTATAGAATAATGTTATGCTGGGACTTCCCTGTTGGTCCAGTGGCTAAGACTCTGTGCTCCCAATGCAGGGGGCCCAGGTTCAATCCCTGGTTAGGGAACTAGATTCCACATGCTGCAACTACTGATCCCTCATGCCACAACTAAGACCTGGCACAGTCAACTACTTAAATAAAATTGAAACCTTTAAAAGACAGAATAATGTTCTGTTATCTTGAGGTGTCTCTCTGCTGTCAGTCATGCACCACACATACAGTTATCCATCATACCATACTTCTTCAAAATAGTATCAATTGGCTATACCTTGCACACAGAATAAAGCTCAGATTCTATTTGGACTTTGCAGTTCTCTATAATCTGGATCCAATCTGATCATCGCCTTTCATATTTCTTCCCCACTACTCCTTTTCCATAAGACAACCTAGCAATCAAAATGAATCTCCCCCGTATTTCTCCCATGGCCCTTTATGACTACCCAAAGTCACCCGTGGTACTCATTACACTCTGTTTTTAGAGCTATTTGTGCTTGTCTGTTTCCCTGCTTAGGTGGTAAATCTCTGGAGGGCTTGTTCTTACCACCCCTCTGTGCTCACAGGAGTATCTTTAGTGGAAGAAGATAGATGTTATCTTTCGTGGATGTTTATTGAATAAATATGAGTTGTATATAGCCTCCGCTTCTGCTCACAGAATTTGAAGTTCAATTTAAGGATAACCCTCAGCACAGCTATGAGGTAAGCCTTCGGTGCTTCAAGATATCCCCTTTCAGGGACTTCCCTGGCAGTCCAGTGGTTAAGACTCTGAGCTTCCACTGCAGGGAGCATGGGTAAGATCCCTCGTTGGGGATCCTGCATGCCACATGGCATAGCAAAATAAAATAAAATATACTTGGGAGTTCCTTGTTGGTCCAGTGGTTAGGACTCTGCACTTTCACTGCTGAGGATGTGGGTTCAATCCTTGGTCAAGGAACTATGATCCCACAAGCTGTGTCACCAAAATTTTTTTAAAATTTTGACCACCAGTCAACCACTGGTGGTCCAGTGGTTGACTATATGCTTCCACTGTAGGGGGCATGGTTTTGATCCCTGGTTGGGGAACTAAGGCTGTGAGGTGCAGCCACAAATTTTATATATATATATATATATATATCCTCTTTCTTTTACTTACAGATGCTCAGTGCCCTCTCATTCATTTCTGCCTTCCTTAGACCCCTTACTGGGGTGCCCACATAGACCCCTCCTTTTGAGCAAGTCGAATGCCCAGATCTTTTCCTTCCCAGTTTCTTACCAAAACTTACACTTCCCTGAGATGCACTTTAGACTCCAGTCTTCTCATTCTGTAGATCAAGGCGACATGAATTGCTCAAGTCCAAGTGACCTACTAGCAGGCCTAGCTGAGATGGAAACTAGTCTCTTGACTCTAAGTCCACTGCTCGCTCTTTCACACTTTGCTGCCCACCCTGTTTCTCAGCCCCTCCAGTCTCTGGCTGCTGTTAAAGATTGGCAAGGACTGGCCTCTGGTACTCCGTGAGCATCTCTCTCTTTGCAAGAGTTACCAGTGCTCTAACCCTCAGGAACAGATCCTGGGGGGAGCTCGCATTCGTTCTCCTCTTGGCGATTGTTTGGTCAGTCTCTTCCTAGCTTCTGAACACAGATACACTGTCTAGGCTGGGATCCGGAAAGCCTACACATTTTCTGCAAAGTGCTTTCTCATGGCTGTGTGGTTACTGATCCTCACAGCATAACAAACCTCCCACACTTCACAGAAACCATGGCAGCAGAACTCCAGAGGCATCACCCTGCAGTTTTACAACTTCCTGGGGCGGAAGAGCTCCATTCACCAACACCAAGTAATTTCTGTAAAGGGGATCTAGCATCCTTAAAAGCAGTCATGAATGGGTCTTTTCAGTACTACTTGGAAGGAAGTCAGGGACTTCACAATTGACACTAAGCAGTAATGCCATTCAATAGCAGCCACACAAGAGATATATGAACGCCTCAGGGCAGAACAAAGACCAGCTGAATCAGCCAAGGGCAGTTACTTCTACAAAATGCATTTACCTGAATAGGAACTTGAAGGGTTTTCAAGGAATGATACTGTATCCTTTCCAAAAGTGTCATGTGTTCTTTGCTCATCTTATAAAACTAAGAATTGAAATTTAAATTTTATTCTAGTATGGTCTTGGTGTTATATTTTAGGATTTAATCATCAGGGCTGATCTGAGGAAGTGTTATATTTTTTTTTTTCAGATGGAAGAAGGAAGCACTGAAAGTTTGCCTTTTCTGCAAAATTTGATTTTACAATTATAGGTATTTGATGTTGAAGGAACTTCGCAGTACATCTTAAGTGAAAGTGAAAGTCACTCAGTCATGTCTGACTCTTTGCAACCCCATGGACTGTACAGGGGGTTCTCCAGGCCAGAATACTGGAATTGGTAGCCTTTCCCTTTTCCAGGGGATCTTCCCAACCCAGGGATCGAACCCAGGTCTCCGGCATTGCGGGCAGATTATTTACCAGCTGAACTACAATGAAAGCCCAAGAATATTGGAGTGGGTAGCCTATCCCTTCTCCACCAGATCTTCCTGACCCAGGAATCGAACCAGGGTCTCCTGCATTGCAGGCAGATTCTTTACCAACTGAGCTATGAGGGAAGCCCCAGTACATCTAAACCAACCATATATTTTAGACGTAAAGAACTGGCCTCACATTTGATAAAATTATCTATTTTGTGAAAATTATTTTACTTTTGAAAGGGCATCTCAGAAAACTCTGAAAACTGTTCCACTAATTAGAAGTCAAAGTGCCATTATATATGTTTTTTGAGACAGAGGGCTGGTTACATCAAATTGTTAGGGGAACTACCAACTAAAACTGCCTGCCCCGGCCTGGCACCATAGTAATCACTTGCATGAGTTATCCTTACAAAAGGAGGTCCTGGTTAGGAACAAGGATCTAACAAGCTACCATTAACCAGAATAATTCAGGAAACGTCAAGAGGAGAGAAGAGACTCCAGTCCATATGGCCTGCCACCCTCCCAGAAACCTGCTTGCTGGAATCCATCTTGGCTGAGTGACAGGCACACCACCAGGAAGGACCCTGAGTCACAGTGATTGGCCAGAGACAACCTGAAACCAACCAGATTACTGTAAAACCCAAGACTGTGAACCACATGGCAGAAGAGTTCTCCTGGGTTTCCTCACCCTGCAGCTCTCCACCAGAGTGCCCTTTCCCAATAAAGTCTCTTACTTTGTCAACACCTGTGTTTCCTCAGTCAACTCACTTCCATGTGTCAGCCCATTCTTGGGCCCTGGAAGGGGTCCCTTTTCCTGCAACAAAATGACATATTATAGATAGCTTACATAATCCAATTCTAAGTGCCATGTGACCCCTTATGAGATCAAGAAGGAATGTTATCTTTTTCAGCTTTTACTTTTTAGAAAAATCATTTAAATGTGCTTAAAGGGTCTTCTCTTTGAGTAGTCATGTACAGATGAGAGTTGGACCATAAAGGCTGAGTGCCAAAGAATTGATGCTTTCCAACTGTGATGTTGGAGAAGACTCCTGAGAGTCCCTTGAACAGCAAGGAAATCAAACCAGTCAATCCTAAAGAAATCATCCTTGAATATTCATTGGAAGGACTGATGCTGAAGCTCCAATACTTTGGCCACCTGATGCGAAGAGCTGACTCATTAGAAAAGATCTTGATGCTGGGAAAGGGCAAGAGGAGAAGGGGGTGACAGACGATGAGATGGTTAGATAGCATCAACAACTCAATGGACCTGAGCTTGAATAAACTCAGGGAGATAGTGAAGGACAGGGAAGCTTGGCGAGCTGTTGTCCATGGGGTTGCAGAGTCTGACACAACTTAGCAACTGAATAACAAAAGGGTCTTCTCAGATACACACACATATATCTCATTTAAAAAAATTGAGATAAGACACATTCAGGATGGCATTGTGACTACCTACCTTGAAAGTGTGTGGAAAAATACTTTAAAAAAATATAAAGTGCTTTGTAAAAGAAGTGGGTTATTCTATTTACCTTATGTACATATTCCATTTCATTTATTCCTCCAGGAAATATTTGTTGAGCACTATGTGCCAAGTCCTGGAAAGAGACACTGAATATAAAGGACACAAAATGACATCCCAACCTTCAGCAATTTACAATGAAGTCTGCTCCTGAAACTGGCAACACCTCCAACCCAATAAAACAAAACAACTTGGTGAGGTTCCCTGTTATGCTATGAACTTACTTCTTTTCTTCCTAGCATCATGATAATTTCAGTTAAATAGTTGAGTAATTAATATCTTACTATCCATGTCAACCATCAGAATTTTAAGCTCCATGGAACAAGTATTTCACCTCTTTTGGTCTCTGCTTTATACTGAAGCCTTGCGTGCCTGACACAGAAGAGGAGCAATGAATTTGTTGAATGGACGGAGAAACGAATGAAAAAGCAAACGGATGTCGGAAAACAACAGAGAACAATACAGTATAATAAGTACTGTATTAGGCGTGCATAGTGTGACGAGAATTTATATGAGGCGTTTAGAACTAGGCTTGACGGAGCTGACTTCCAGAAGAGAATTTGATCTTTTCAAACTCAGATACTTGCACGACACCGTCCCCCACTGGCCTGGCAGTAGCTTAACAGGTATTATTCTCTACCAGGCCATCTAGAAGACTGGTTAAATGGCTCAAAGGCCGGCGCGGACAACGTCCAATGAGGTCACCTCTGGCTAAGAGCCAGAATGACTAAAAGGGTTCACCCCCGGTGCGGATGCAGAACCCGGACTGAAGCCGGATCCCGGCCTCCACCGCGACGTTACACCCCGCGGACGCCGCCGGTCAGGTGATTCGGCTTTCGCCCGCCAGACCGCCTGGGTTGTTCCGCGCATGCGCAGTGCGCCGGACGGCGGAACCGAGGGCGCTGACAGCTTCCGGTTTGCTTTCCCCGCCCCCTGCGTGGCTGAAGCTCTCCGGACTCCGCGGTGGCGGCTGGAGCAGCGGCGGGGTGGCGGGGGGGCAGGGCGTGGTGAGGTAAGGTGAGTGCCCGAGCGGGCTTCCCGGAGCCATGGCCTGCTCCATTGTCCAGTTCTGCTCCTTCCAGGACCTCCAGGCCGCCCGGGACTTCCTCTTCCCTCATCTGCGGGAGGAGACCCCCAGCGGCGCCGTGAGGAGGGACCCCAGTAAGTGCCCCTGCCTCGCCGCTCCCTTCCCCGCCTCCTTCCGCGGGACCTGCGCGGCGGGCGCGGGTCTCCCGCCCGCCCCGGCGCTCCTAGTTCCTCCCTCGCCTCCCCTTTCCTTTCCGCGCGGATCCCCTGCCGTGCGTCCTGAAGCCGCGTCCGTCTGCCCCGACTGCGTCGGTGTTGTCTTCCTCTCGCCTAAGCCACTCCGCCCTCAGCCCAAACACTGCGTCTGGCTTGCTCTGCTCTCTGCCTAGCCCACTTCCCCACCCCGCAACTCCTACTTTTCTCTCTGAGTCTCTTCTCCGTCTCCCCCTCTCCCTCCGGCCCGGGGTCCCCCGTTCTACACTGCCTGCCCCGTGATCGCATCCTCCGCCCCACTCCTCGCCAGCTGTCAGCGCGCTATCCTGGTTTCGCCTCAGCCCCGACGCTCCTCCGTGTTTGGGACTGTGGCCTTCTGCTGCTTCTCTTTCCGAAAGTGTCTGTCATCGCCCACTCTCTGCCTTCTTCCATCCCCTTTCTTCCCATTCAGGTTTAGAAAATAAGTGATTGACAAGTGAGAGACTCCTGAGGTGGTGAGTTGGAGGCTCCCAAATAAAGGAAAATAACCTGTCAGGGAGTGAGAAGCCACATCAGGAGTTAAAATCACAGCAGCTTGGCCATGAAAAGTTAATGAGATGAGAAGCCTTCTGCCTGTTATTATCATCAAACAGCGTGACTTGCCCACGTAGTGTAAAACCCCAAGTCTGTTTATTCTGCTGCAGAATTCCTCAGAATTTCCTACGTTTTACCTTTTAAAGGGGGTATGTTTTGTGTGTCAGTTTTTTTTATTTCCATTTTACTGCGAAGCCATATGTCCAAAGTGCTGTTACTTTGTGCTGTATTGGAATGATGATGAAAAGCCCAGTAAATAAGTTTCTCTCCGTTTTTAAAATTTAGAAAGTATCAAATCACATCTATTTATGACTGTTAGCTCTGTGCCGTCGATAGTGCTGCCAATCAAGTGAGACTGGTGGTCTCTGTCCTCTAGGAGCAGTATAGTGTACTGGGACAAATAAGTTAACCCCTCCTGTACAGTGTGAGCCGTATATATACATATGGCACTAGGTGATACAGTCTTTGAAGTGGAGGTACTTAAGTCTACCTTTGAAGTGGCCCTTAGATGAATAGGGGAGAGGGAATAGCACCTGTAGAAGAAGGGAGGCCTGAAATGGCATGGTATTTAGCTAAGAAAGGCTGAATGACTGAAGAGGACGGTGTGAGGAGAAGAGTCATAAAGGTAATAAGGAGCTTGATCATGAGAAGCCTTGTGAAAGGAGTCAGATACATCTGAAGACATTAAGCAAAGGAATGATGTGATAAAATTTGTCCTTAATGGAATCAGCAAAATTCTTGCATAATTGTTAAGTGTGTTGGCAGCAGTATGGAGGAGAGATAGGAAGCAGGGAACTTCATTCTGAGGATATTTCAATAACCCATGCAAAAATGATGCAAGCATGGACTAAAGTAGCTTCAGCAGGACTTGAGATCAGCAGCTAGATCAGGAAGATATTAAGAAAGAATCTGCAGGACCTAGTGAAGATCTGGTGCTGGGGGTTGTAGCTGGTGAGTGAGAGGGAGGTGAGGTTGCCTTTGGCTTTTGACTTGGGCAAGGGTTTCTAATGAAAGGGAATGAAGGAGATCGGTTTTGGATCTTTTACATCTTAAATGCTTCTAGTTTGTCCAGTTTTAAATGTATGCAGTGTCTAGTCGAACAGGTCTAAAACTTAATAAGGATCCCTGGCCTCGAGGTGTTAACTCAGGAGTTACCAGTAAAAAGTGTCAGTCCGTCTCAAGGGTTATGAGTATAGTGAAATGAATGCAGGACTGAAGATGTAACCATAGAGGAGCACTGAAGTTTAAGTCAAATAGAGATGAATAGGAAGAAGACTTAACAGAAAGAGGAAAACTAGGTGAACGTAATGCCCCAGAAGTGAGAGAGAATCTGATGAAAGGGAGGAGTGGTCAGTAGTTGTGAACACAGCAGAGATCAGCTAGGATGAGGATGGAAAAGTGCTCATTGGCTTTGGGTGGATGGAGGTGACTAGGACCTTAGGACAGTTTCAGGGGAAGGGCGGGAGAGGAGTTAAAAAATAAATTTGCCTGTTCCAAGGAGCCAGGTTGTGAATGATGGTGGATATAGGACTGTTGATAAAGGATGCAGAGGAAAGAACACATTTCCTCTATCCCATTGCCACTCCCCTTGTCCAGGCCACCATCTTCTCTCACGTGCTAGATGGAACTGGTCTTTTAACGGATCTTCCTGCTTCTGTGGTTGGTTTTGGTTTTTTTCCTGTGTATGATAGTTTGTATCTGCTAATCCCAATCTCCCAATCCTTCCTGCCCCTAACCCCCTCCCCTATGGCAACCACAAGTCTATTCTGTGTCCTTAAGTCTGTTTTTCTTTGGTAGATATGTTCATTTGTGTGGTATTTTAGATATCACGCGTAAGTGATATATGGTATTTGTCTTTTTCTGACTCACTTTGTTTAGTATGGTAATCTCTAGGTCCGTCCATGTTGCTGCAAATGGCATTATTTCATTCTTCTTAATGGCTGAGTAATATTCCATTGTGTGGTGTGTGTGTGTGTGTGTGTGTGTATACACACACACACACACACACACCACATTTTCCTTATCCGTTCATCTCTTAGTGGGCATTTAGGTTGTTTCCATGTCTTGGCTATTGCGAATAGTGCTGCTGTGAACATAGGGGTGCATGTAGCTTTTTGAATTACAGTTTTGTCTGGGTATATGCTCAGGAATGGGATTGCTGGTGGGTCATAAGTCGGTTCTATTTTTAGGGTGTTTTTTTTTCTTTTGAGGAACCTTCATACTGTTTTCCATAGTGACTGAACCAACTTTTATTCCCAGTAACAGTGTAAGAAGGTTCCCTTTTCTCCATACCCTCTCTAGACTTATTAATTTGTAGACTTGTTAGTTAACTTGTTAGTTAGTTAACTCGTAGTTAGTTCCAAAAGCTGTCAAAGTGAACTTTTGAAGACAGTTTAATCATAACAGTCTTCTCTCTATAACTGCCTGTGGTTTCAGTTGCATTTAATATAAAATCCAAAGTTCTCACATGGCTTAAAGGACCTTGAGACCCCACTTCCTGCCGCTTCTTGTACCCTCATACTCTTTTCCCCTTATTTCTTATGCTTCAGACACTTTTTTGTTGTTAAAGCTGTGATGTGCTTAGTTGCTTAGTTGTGTCCGACTGTTTGCGACTCCATGGACTGTAGCCTGCCAGGCTCCTCTGTCCATGGGATTCTCCAGGGAATAATACTACAGTGGGTTGCCATGCCCTCCTCCAGGGGATCTTCCCAACCCAGGGATCGAACCCAGGTCTCCCTCATTGCAGGCGGATTCTTTACCTTCTGAGCCTCCAGGGAAACCCACCAGGCTCGTTTGTACCTCAGACCATTGCCCTTGCTCTTATCCCCACCTTGGATGTTGTCTGCAGATCCTTGCATGCTCAGTGCATCTCAGGGAGACCTTTTTTGAGTATGTAATCTAAAACAGCATCACTATCCCTTTTTCTCATTTGTTACTTGCAGGCATTTCATCTTGTTTATTTTCATCACCAAGTCTGTATTGTCCAGTACGGTCGTTTCTTGCCAGAACTAGCCGTTGAAATGTGGCAGTTGCTGCGAGGAACAGAATTTTTAATTTTACTTAATTTTAATTAAATTTAAATAGTCAGATATGGCTGGTGGCTACCATGTTGTATGGCAGCTACAGATTGATACTTGTGCAGGGTCACACAGTGGAGAGTAGCCATAGGCTATGAATTTGATCCAGGCGTTTGGGAATATAATCATACCCGAGACATCAGATTAATTTATAATATGCCTGTGAGTTTTCAAATACAATTTAATTTATTACCCTTTTAAATAAAATTATTTGGTATATGTATGTTGGTATTATTGTGGCTACTAGCAATTCAAGTGGAAGATAAGTGGAGAAAAAACCCTCTTAATCAGTGAACCCCTTTGCCAGATCTGTATTTTACAGTTAAAATGGTGCTTTAATTTAGAAATGAAAGTCTAAAAAATAGCTTGTCCTGTTGTAAATAGTTTACTTGGAATTCTTGGAATGACTGGTTTATAGATCTCAGTAATCTCTCTGCCCATCTTTTACAAAACATCAGGCTTTGTGAAGAGTTCATCTTTAAGAAAATCTGAACCTAAATTTTTGTGAGGGTGAAAATTTGCATTGTAAAAATGAAGTTATGGTGGTTATTTGGTTTTGCTTTTCTTCACTTTGTTGTAAATGATTATTGGGAAATAGAAATCATGAGATCATTTTATTTAGTTTATATAGTTTTGCTTTTAGTATGTATCTTTTCAAAAAATATTTATTTGAAATCTTTGGTTGCTGCATAACGGATCTTCTTTGCATCATGAAAGATCTTTCGTTGCAAAGCACAGATTCTCTAGTTGTGACACTCAGGCTTAGTAGTTGGGGCGCGTGGGCTCGGTTGCTCTGCTGCATGTGGGATCTTAGTTCCCCAATCAGGGATAGAACTTGTTTCTTGCATTACAAGGTAGATCCTTAACCATGGGACCACCAGGGAAGCCTCAAGCTTATATAGTTTAATTTCTTATACCAGCTCATCTCTGGAGGATATATAAACAGCCCCCTCCTGCAAAAAATAGAAAACTGAATTACTTGTCATGATTTGTCCTAGGCAGCTGATAATTTTGAAGACTTGTCTGTTGGTTTAATGGTTTTGTTTGTTTGTTTCTTTTTTTAATGTGGATGGCTGCTGTTGACAAAGTGAGACCTAGTACTGGGAACCCTGAACTCAAAACTACACCTCTATATTTGAATTGTCAGAGAATAAATAACAGTATGACTTTATGTTACTTTGTATCATCAACTATAAAATGAGACTGTTGTCTGTTGCTTTAAAAGAGATCTTGAACCCTATTTCCCAGTCTTTACATTAATTTATACTAATGCTGCTGCTGCTGCTAAGTCGCTTCAGTTGTGTCCGACTCTGTGCAACCCCAGAGACAGCAGCCCACCAGGCTCCCCCGTCCCTGGGATTCTCCAGGCAAGAACACTGGAGTGGGTTGCCATTTCCTTCTCCAGTGCATGAAAGTGAAAAGTGAAAGTGACGTCGCTCAGTCATGTCCGACTCCTAGCGACCCCACGGACTGCAGCCTACCAGGCTCCTCCGCCCATGGGATTTTCCAGGCAAGAGTACTGGAGTGGGCTGCCATTGCCTTCTCCGAATAAATGTTAATAATTGTGCTCTGCTTAGTCGCTCAGTCGTGTCTGACTCTTTTTGACCCCATGGACTGTAGGCCCCCAGGTTCTTCTGTCCATGGGATTCTCCAGGCAAGAACACTACAGTGGGTTGCCATTCCCTCCTCCAGGGGATCTTCCCAATCCAGGGATTGAACCCAGGTCTCCCTCATTGCAAGCGATTAATAACTGGTTCTACTCAATCAGATGCTGTTTTAGACATAAAATTTGCTCTCATATTTTGACATTTTGGAGATGGGCAATAGTATAGGTCCCCACCTGGCCTACAGTGACACAGTTTCCAGGGAGATTGGATTTCTGTACCAGAGTTTTCTGATATTTGTAATTGCTGGATTCGATCCCTGGGTTGGGAGGATCCCCTGGAGAAGGGAACAGCCACCCACCCACTCCAGTGTTCTGGGTGAATTCCATGGTCAGAGGAACCTGGTGGTCTACAATCCATGGGGTCGCAAAGAGTCAAACACAACTGAGTGACTCATTTTCATTTTTTTAGGCCAAAAAAAAAAGAGAGAGAAGGGAAGAAGTACATGTACAGGTAGGGAGAATCAGACTATTTGGAGGTAATTTACATATTATAATATTGTGGATCTGTTAATTTACCTGGGCTTCCCTGGTGGCTCAGTTGGTGAAGAATCTGCCTGCAATGCGGGAGACCTGGGTTTGATCCCTGGGTCAGGAAGATCCCCTGGAGGAGAGGATGGCAACCCACTCCAGTATTCTGGCCTGGAGCATCCTCATGGACAGAGGGGCCGGGCAAGCTGCAGTCCATTGGGTCGGAAAGAGTTGGGCACAACTGAACAACTAAGCACAGCACATTAATTTACCTAATAGTAAGTTAATTTTCTGTTAACATTCTAATGAGGTAGAGCAGCCTCTACTTTCCTTCTTGCTCTTTTACCAGAAAGATAGAAGAAGATAAAGCATACAGGAAATTACCTTGGAGTCATCAATTAAAGTTTGTTTTTGTCCAATCACTAAGAAAAGTATGCTTTTTAGGATAACCTAAAGTCATGGACTCAATTTGGAATATTATAAATGGTATAAAGTACCCATTTTTTTATACTGAGTGAAATGCTTTCATTTGTTTGTGATCATAGTAGGGAGAGAAAAGTAATCTGAAAGTAGAATATTTATAAGAATTTCAGAAAATTTCTAGTTACTGCACTTCAGTAGCTGTTTAAGGTTGGAAGAGGGTCTTAGGAGATAAATTTCTGTTGATGACAAAACTGACACAGGACTAGTTAATTCCTTTATTCAGCTGGTACTTATTGAGCATCTACTACATACAAAGTAGTCCTAAAGGTAAATAAAATAGGTCCCTCTCCTCAAGGACCTTTGAGCCAATAAAGGAGATCAGTATGTAAAAGAAGTGTTAGAGGTACTGTGCTATAATTTGGCATATGATAGTTGGAGAATGAAGGGGTGTTGGCTAATGCTGTATAGTGGACTCAGAAAAGTCTTCACGAAGGAACTGTTTTCACCACGTCTTAATAGTTTCACAGAGGTTCAGGTGGAGAGAAAATGGCCAGGCAAGGGATGTGAAACAGTATGGGGTTCAGAAAGATGGAGATAGTAAATTCTGGTGGAAGAGTGGGATATGGTAGGGTAAAGAGAGAGATTGGCAGAGGAATTTAGATTTTATGCAGTAGAAAGGAAATAAGAATACTTAGGAATTACAAGGAAATTTGCTTAGGGTTACTTGGGAACAGATAGTTTTAAACAGATTAGTTTCCAGATGCACCTGTGTAAATGCCTACTTTCCCACCCTCCCTTCTGCTTTACTACACAAAGGCTTACTTCTCACACATTTTAAATATTATTATAGTAAGTTGCTTACAAAGCATTTAAGCAAAAATTTGTGTTTAAGTCTCTGTAAACTCCACCCCCCATCCATCTCAACAAGGGATTTCCAAATAATATTTGCTATTAATGTTTAATAATTATTTCTCAAAGTTGTGATAATGTATGTTTTTTCAGTTATCTGCTTCTAATAATAATTGTAATAAAACAATAATATTTAGAGCCTTAGATCCCAAGAAAACTTTTTTGTGAATTCTTAACTCTTTTTGCAGAGAAACTTTCGGACTGATGATATATATCTGTATTACATTAAAATAGCATTCTGTGGAGGAAATAGAATGGAGATAAGAATTCAGTGAGAAAAAAGAACTTATAAAATTATTCTTAGAGACACTAATCATAGTTTTAAAATGGGTATTTGTGGGTATTATTTCCCAAAAGTATTTAGAATCCACTGAATAAATTTAAAAGGATGATATAAATACTATATTAAAATATCCATGTTTAGTATATCAGAAATTACATTTTTGTCAAGGAGGCACATATTATTGAAAAATTCTTTTGGGGTGTATATAATCAGAAAGCTTGAAGACATTCTATGGAGCTGTTGTTCCCAGTGTGTGTGTGTGTTGTTTTTTTTTTCTTTTTCATTATGACATGCATAAAAAATGAGACCTAGGCCCTGAATAGTGAAAACAATTTTAAAGGAGGAGGAAGAAGTTGGAGGACTTTACTTTTTTATTTTCAAAATGTATACAAAGCTATAGTAATCAAAATGTGGTACTGGCATAAAGACAGAATAATGGATTAGAGAGAGCTCAGAAATAAACCCTTGCATATATGATCAGGTGATTTTTGACAAGAGTGTCAAGACCACTCAAGGGGGAAAGGACAGTCTATTCAACAAATGGTGTTGGGAAAACTGCGTATCCAAATACAGGAGAATGAAGTTGGACCCTTATCTTATACCACATTCAAAAATTAACAAAAATGGATTAAAGACCTAAATATAAGACTTAACACTATAAAATTCAGAGGAAAGCATCCGGGGAAAATTCATGACATTGGATTTGGCAGTGGGTTTTTGGTTATAACACCAAAAATACAGGCAAAAAAGCAGAAATAGGTAAATGGGGCTATATCAGACCTTAAGACTTGTGAATTGAAAGATGCAGTCAACAAAGTGAAAATGCAGCCTACAGAATGGGAGAAAATATTTGCAAATCATATATCTGATAAAGGATCTATATTCACAATACCTAATTTCTCCAGCCTAGTAACAGCAAAATACAACAAGTAAAAACTGAGCAAAGACTTGAATAGATTTTTTCCCAAAGATGTTGTAGAAATGACCAGTAAGCATATGAAAGATACTCAGTATCATGAATCATGAGAAATGCAAATGAAAACCACAATAAGGCATCACCTCGCACTCACTAGCTTGGCTTCTATTAAAAAACTAAAAACAGAATAATAAGTGTTGGCGAGGATATGGAGAAACTGGAACTCTGTACACTGTTGCTAGGATTGTGCAACTGCTGTGGAAAACCATATTTAAAAATAAAATTGAATTACTATATGATTGAGCAATCTCACTTAGGGGTGTATATCTAAAAGAACTGAAAATAGTATCTAGAAGAGATAGTTGCACACCCATAATCATAGAGGGATCGTTCATAAAAACCAAGGAGTGGGACCAACCAAAATGTCCGTCGATGGATGAATGGAATGGGGTATATATATGTATAAGATGGAATATTATTTGGCCATTAAAAAGAAGGAAATCATATCACATGTGACAACATGAATGACCTTGAGAGCATTCTGCTGTGTGAAAAATTAGCCAGTCAGAAAAAATAAATGCATGATTCATTTATCTAAAAGAGTTAAATTATTCCATTTATCTAAAACAGTTAAATTCATGGCAACAGGAAGTAGAATGGTAGTTACTAGGAGCTAGGGAGAGGGAGAAAAGGAGTCTTGTCTAATGAGTATTACAGTCTCAGATTTGCAAGATGGAAAAGGTCTGAAGCTCTGTTTCACAACAATGTCAGTAAACACTACTAATGCACTTAAAAATGGTTCTGATAGCTTTTATGTTGTGTGTCAATAAACTATATAAACTAGTATGATAATAAATAGGTCGTAAAATGTAAAACAAAGCTGTTCATGGTGAGAAGTGACCTGCTAGAAGTTCCAGTAGCCCCAGGCCCTACCAAGCTATCCTGAGAGCCTAGAGGATCAATATCTTGGCTCATCTGTAATCCATTTGCAGTTCCCTGGGCATCTCTGCTATAGGCAGAGGGTAACCACTGATGTAAGGCAAAAGTATAGCATTTCAAGATTTGATTTGCAGAGAGATGGGTTTGGTGGCTCTGAAAAGGATAGGTTTTGTAGTTCTGAGTTAGAGGTAGGTGATTATTTGGGAGATGTTCATACAACTCAAGATCAGGGTCTTCAGAAGTAAAGACAGGACTAAGGCAGTAGCAGGGTGATGGCGTTTGAAACTTGAGAAACATAGCAGTGGCAACCTGTGCAAGGAATTTGAACTGAGAAATAGGACAACCAGGTTAATATTTGAAAGACATTTCTGTGTTAGCAAAGAAGAGAATGAATGGGAATGGTGGGTGAAAGTGGAAATAGAATGACCAGTTGGGTGGCCTTTGTAGTGTCTGTCAAGAATCTTTTCCTTAGATTGGTATTCTTCAGATGGTATTTAATGGTCTACACAGGGACAGTTCTGGATCTGTACGACAGTAAGTGTTTTTGTATGACTACTGTGTTAATATCATTTGGGACTATCGAGACCCTAAATGAACTTTCCTCATGAGAAAGAACTCTTGAAATTCTTGGGTGTCTGCCATACCATATTGCTGTTTTGAAAAGGTGACCAAAAACAGTTCTTTGAACACAGATCATTGTTCTTTGTATCATGTGAGCCTAAGCCTCACATATAAATTCTTCAGAAGAGAGACTCTCAGGTCAAGAGAGATAATCACCTATTATTACATCGCCTCTATTTTTTTTAAGTGTATAAAGTCAGACATAAAATCTATCTTCTAGCTACTCATATCCCCCCTTCCAGATGTTAAAACTTTAGTCTTAAGCTTTTTAGTATAGTAGCCACTAACTACATGTGGCTGTTTAAGTATAAATTAATAGAAATTAAGTAAAAATTACAGTTCACTTTTTCAGTCATACTAATTACATTTCAGTGGCCACATGTACCTGCCTATTGGCTACCTAATGGACAGCACAGATACAGAACACCACCATCATTATGGAAAATTCTGTCATTATAAAGTGCTGCCCTAGCGAGAATCTTCCAGACTTTCTGCTTAGACAGTAAACATACATGCTGCTGGGATGTTTTGTTTCTCTATTTTACATTTTATATTATGGCCTCATTTTTGTAAAATGTACCTTCTGGAACTTTTTTGGTTAATTTTTAATGTCAGCTGTTTTGACAGTGTCAAAAAATGTCAATTTCTTTTTCAACCTGTGTATATAACTGTAGCATTTTTTTTTTTCTAATGCCTGTACAGTTATTTCAGTGAAGACTACCAGGTTTTAAACATTCCCCTATCAATGAACATTTAGAGTATTTCCAGTATTTTTGCTACAAGAAAATGTTCTAGTAAGCATCCTTATACATGCTTTACCTATGATGTTAATATTTCTGTATGTAAATTTCTGGGATTGGAATTGCTGGATAATAGAAATTCACATTTTAGTTGTTGAGCACAGTCACATAGTTAGTCTAAAAATTGGTCAGGTTTATTCCTGTCCATGGTAAACAGAAATGCTCATTTATACCCACACTTGTCATCTTCCTGTGTTATCAGTTTCTTTGCTTTTTGCTCTTCCAGTAAATGAAAAATGGTTCTTAGGTGATGCTAATGTTATTATCAGACTTTATCTGTGTTTTTTTTTAAAGCAACAAGTAATAGCAAGATTAAGCTGGTATTGGAAGAATTTACCTTAACTATAAGGAAAGTTTTCTCACAAGGACAATCATATTAGAATTGAATAAGTAAGGAAAATACTGAATTGGCTTTAGAATTTGCAGAAATTAGCTTTGGTGAGCAGTATTTATATACCTGCACCTTCATTTATGTTCCCTGTTCAGTTCAGTTCAGTTGCTCAGTTGTGTCCGACTCTTGCAGCACACCAGGCCTCCCTGTCCATCACCAACTCCTGGAGTTCACCCAAACTCACGTGCATCAAGTTGGTGATGCCATCCAGCCATCTTATCCTCTGTCGTCCCCTTCTCCTCCTGCCCCCAATCCCTCCCAGCATCAGAGTCTTTTCCAATGAGTCAACTCTTCGCATGAGGTGGCCAAAGTACTGGAGTTTCAGCTTTAGCATCATGCCTTCCAAAGAAATCCAAGGGCTGATCTTCAGAATGGACTGGTCGGATCTCCTTGCAGTCCAAGGGACTCTCAAGAGTCTTCTCCAACACCACAGTTCAAAAGCATCAATTCTTTGGCGCTCAGCTTTCTTCACAGTCCAACTCCCATATCCATACATGACCACTGGAAAAACCGTAGCCTAAGTCCTATCTAATATACAAAATATATTGTTGCCCTTAGTCAGTGACTTCCTTTAAAAAATAAAATGAGTAGAAAGAAGAATAGGGCATGTTAAATTTCTTCAAGTCTATAGTTTGTTTTTATCGTTTTTGTTAGGATGAGTCTAAAGATTTCTTAGATTTGGAGCAAAAGAAGCATACTTGTGTTTTTGTAACTATTTAGAGCAAGAAAAGTGAAAGTGTTAGTTGCTTAGTTGTCTTCAACTCTTTGCAAGTCTATGCACTGCTCTTCTCTCCATGGAATTCTCTGGGCAAGAATACTGGAGTGCGTAGCCATTCACTTCTCCAGGGGATCTTCTCGACTCCAGGATCAAACCTGGGTCTCTTGCATTGCAGGCAGATTTTTTTTTTTTTTTTTTACCATCTGAGCCTCCAAGGAAGCCCTTTAGAGCAAGAGGATACACTTTGTTTCTGCTTAAAGATATTTTCAGTTCTGTCCTTTTTTGAACTGTCAGAACATTTTCCTTGAGTGATATAGAAGGCCACTTATTTGATAACAGGAGTCCTTAGAAATCTGGAACTGGAAGGGGCCTTACAGACCTAGTCTGATTTAATCCTGGTGTTTTGAAAGAAACTGATGTTTGTTGAAAATGGGAGCCTCCTCATTTTAGATTGCTGCATATTTTTATGTGCTGAGAGGATATGCTAATATAAAATTTATATTCCCATTTTCCATTTCTTTAGAAATAGAAAAAGATGAATAATTCTGAGGCATAGGAAATGAAGTAGCTTCTCTATTCTTTAGTCTTTTTTTTTTTTTTTCCCCTTTGTATTGCTATGTGATGCTTTCTGTGGCTTGGCCAAGAATAGCCAACTAAAATTGTTGAACCTACGAATTATTTACAAGTTACAAGTTCTGGAGGTTGGTGCTCTTTATAGAAACAAGTACATTCTCTTTTTCCTGTTTTAGAAGAATGGAAATGAATTTGCTTCAATGCGAGTAAGATCTTTTCTTAGACCATGGAGATTAAATTTTCTTTTTCCTAACATTTAATGATTTCAGTTTCCCATTTAGTTTTCGATCTTGACATACTTATATTGAAGAAAGCAAATACTGTCAAATTAATTGCCCACTTCTAGAATTCATTTTCCTTTTTAGCTTCAGGTTCTTTTTAAATGTGAAACTATTACTCAGTTTATGAGGACAGACTGTTCAGAAGCAAATTGGAATAATGTATATTTTAAATTAAATAGAACTGTGAAAAGCAAAAGTTGAATTTCTCATTTAAGCTTTTGTTGGTAAAATAATTCATTCGTTGGAAATATACCTTAAAAGACATCTATTATTTTTTGATGCTTGAATTACAGTGTTTTCTCCATAGTTCGAAGGTTTCAGTGACTATAAATGACTGATGATATCAAGTGAGAAGCTGAACAGTTTTTTTAATACTAGTATAATCTAATCTCTTTAGGGAAAAAATTCTCCCTAGAGGAAGTTGTAGTTACATTTTATGTTTTAAAGCCATTGGTTTTATTCATTTACCTGATAAGGGTAAGAACAAGAATTTATGTTGCCAGTTATTCTAGACAGTTCAAAATAGTCCTCTTCAGTGATATGTATTAAAAAATGATTGAAAAGTCAAATTACTTGTCAATGAGGAGGTTGTTGCTTTTCATTACTAATAACTTCATTTTACTCGTGTTTATTTCTCTCTACATCATATAAGTTGATTGGAGATAAGCTTAGGAATTTTATTTAAATAGAGAGCAAGTATGATTCAAGGTGTGGTATAAAATATGAGTGAGGGGTAATTTTAGCAAATGAAGTAGTAATGACATAGTAATTATAACTAACATAGTAATCTAAACTGGCAAACTTCTTTTTATTGTTACTGTTTATTTATTTACTTTTTTAATTTGTTTTTGGCTGTCCTGGGTCTTCCTTGCTGTGCAGGCTTTTCTCTAGTTGTGGTGAGCAGGGGCTACTCTCCAGTTGCAGTGCACAGGCTTCTCAGTGCAGTGGCTTCTCTTGTCGCGGAGCACGGCCTCTAGAGCACGAGGGCTTCAGTAGTTGTGGCTCCCCTGCTCTCAAACACAGGCTCAATAGTCGTGTCTCATGTACTTGAAAGTGCCTTTTTTTTCAGTAGGCTGTACTGGAAATGAGGTGGGAAAGCCCAGTTGAAACATGGACATCTGAAATATTTGGCTTAGAGCTGATGCTGTCCTGCTGTGCTATAGTTGTAAAATCACTGCTTTAGGAGCAGCATCTGGCACATGAGTCATAGCACTAAAGTAACAAACCTAGGGAGGCAGTCTCATGATCTAATTGTAGATGTCTCCAATAGGCAATATTTGCCATTTCTTAGCTGTTTTGAGTATAACCTGTTTTATTCACTGTTGGCAAAAAGAATATTTGCATAATAGAATACAGACACATTTTGAGAATGATGTGGTTGTTCTTTTTTGTCTTCAAAATGATATGGTGTTTATTTGGGAACTCAGTGTTCTTTGTAATTGTTTTTTCTAGCCTACCAAAAAGTCAGGTTGAAAGTAAATGCTTAATTGAATGTATTGGTTTTTCTTTACTGATGCAAGATCTTTTTAAAGCAATGATACAAGTTTTGTTTTGAAATGTTGAAATATGCATTGTGCATGTGTGTGTGTGTGTGTATCTATCAGATACAAAGATCCATTAATCCATATTAGGCCAACTATATTGAGCAATATTTCTAGAGGATCTTTTTTTACATTGTCAGATTCTGCCATTTAGACTTTAATTAGAACAAAAATATTCTGTTTCTTCTGTTCTTAATCAAAACTAAAGCTAAAGATGGTTAATTATTTTTTCTGACTAAAATGGAATAGAGAATTATCAAAATTTATCAATATATATTTATAATTTTACATAGAAAACTTATTTACAAAAGATAGTTTTGATTTGGAATATAAAGTCTTTGTATATAAAGTTTATAAAAATAAAATGTTTTTGTATTTCTGTGGAAATTTAAAATATTTAGAATCAACATCTGATTTACTATATTTAAATATGTTAATTTAAATCCTGCTTCTTTTATAGGGATATATGGGGAAACCTTTGGGTACGAAGGTTATTTTCAAAGACTTGATGTCCTAAATGGATATAAATATTTAAGTACCTACGATGTTCTTGAAGATGCATATATGTGTGTGTGTAAGAGTTTGAGCACACACAGTATGTATATTCCTTGTCCTCCAAGGCTTAAATGTTTAGCTGTATTGACACGGTATTCATTTAAGATCAACCAGACAAGTTAACAACACAACAAATGACCCAACGCAATTTATAATTCTGAAAGGAAAATATAATCAAATGCTGTGGTTTCACAAGAGGGAAAGATCATTGATAGATGCAGTAAAACTTCATAAATAATTAATCCAAGTCCTGAAGGAGAAGGTGAATTTGGAGAGCTGGAGACAAATGGGAATACTTAAATTAGTTGACAGATAAGGGATAGGCAAATGCAGAGGGTAAGAATAAAGAAAGAGGGTGCTGTGTTTGGAGAGTAATCGTTTTAACAGCCATCAAGGGTGTGTATGTGCCAAGCACTGCTCTTTTAACTCTTAACAAAAATGGATACAGTTATTAACTCCATTTTGCTAAAGAGGAAGCTGAGAGGGAAGAGATTAAATTGCCTAAGGATATATGACCCCTCAGGGGTAAAGCTGGGTATCAAACCCAGGCAGGCTGACACCAGACACCTAACAGTTGTTCTGGACCTGTGCTGTCTCGTACTGTGCAGTGGAGCACTAGGAACATGTCTGGTCCCAGCTGAGATGTGCGCTGAGTGTAAAATACGTGTTGGATCTTGAAGACTTAGAGAACCAATGTGAAATAGCTCGTGAACAACTTAATAGTGATTACATATTGAAATGACGTTTGGGGCTATACATATTAAATAAAATATATTAAAGTTAACTTCACCTGTTTCTACTTTTTAAATATGGCTGCTAGTCAGTTTAGCAGGGCATGTGTGGCTTGTATTACATTTTTATTGGACCGTGCTGCTAAAGACTGCCCTCCAGTAAATGAAGAGGCTAATGAAGTGACAGAATAGAAATAAGGATGAGGGCAGGCAGAGGAAAACAGATTTTAGATCAGATTAGATTGGCATTGAAGTTTATCCTTGAAGCTAGTATTCTTCAGAGCGTCATCCATGGACAGCCTGCCTCACATTTTCAGGATGGGGTCAACCCTGAAACTTGAGTCATCCCTAATTCATTGTTTTAATCTCTTTGCAGAGATTTTAAGGTTCCCTAGAGAGGCCATGCTGCAGAAGAGACTCTAGCTCCAGTTTTGTAAAGGCAATGGATGTGGATGCCATTTTCTTAATATTCTGATCAGTGTTGTTGGGATACAGGCAGTTGATGACAGTGTCATTTAAAGGATTGCTTTCTAGAGATGAGGTGGTTACGACTTACTTATTTAATAAATGGGGGGATGGTAAATACTTAAAATTACCCCATAATTTATAGCCTAGCCTTAGACTGAAAAGCATGCTACTGGGCTCATTAGGTGAACTGGATGATTTGGTGGTTTGTGCGGTTTTGGGAATTCTACACTGGATCCTGATCACCCTAAAGAAGTTTATGTCTTGAGTGTCCATCCGTGATAGTACATTTTGTTAAACTGACTTCAGTTCAGTTGCTCAGTAGTGTCCGACTCTTTGCATCCCCATGGACTGCAGCACGCCAGGCTTCCCTGTCCATCACCAGCTCCCGGAGCTTACTCAAATTCATGTCCATAGAGTTGGTGATGCCATCTAACCATCTCATCCTCTGTCGTCCCCTTCTCCTCCCGCCTTCAATCTTTCCCAGCATCAGGATCTTTTCAAATGCGTTACATCGGACTTACATCTTTTCAAATGAGTTTCAACTGACTTACATCTCAACACATACAAGAGTTAGGACTTTCAAATCACCCTGGCTTATAGAAGGTTTTGATCTATTTATTCTAACAGACCATCATCTTTTGATGTCTTATTTCTTCCTGTTATGTAGAAATTTATAGACCTTAAAGTTTTGTAGTAAATGTTCCTTACTGACATTAAATGGCCCAGTTCTCAAATGTAAAACACATTGCTCTTGTTATTCACAAATTTGATCAATAATCAATTAAAATATACTGATAATGACATGGATTGAAGAAGAGCATCCCTCATAGAAAAGTTACCAGAAGGAAAGACCACCTGAATAAAATTTTGTATATGAATGGCATCTTTATTAGACATTCAGCAGCTATTTTTTCAATATAAACTTCTTTTGAAGATTGTGCTTGACCTGCTTTCATATTTGAGGACATAAGAAATAACCTTGGTAAGGTACTACGATTCTGATACTTCAACAGTAGCTGTCAAATAGCAGCCTGCAAAACAGTATCAGATGAATTTTAACTGAAGTCAGGAGGCTACAAACTTTACATCACTGACACTGAGTAACAGTAGCCAGAAGGTAGTACCTTATTTACTGATGTTTCCATCTTTGGTTTTTTTTTTTATGTTTCTCATTTTTAAGTTGACTAAAATTTGGAGTCCATTTTCTTACATTATTATAAATAATACTGAGAATTCTAAACCAACCTTCAAAAATATCTTTAACCTCTCCAAGTAACAGTTCTGTTTTTCACCTTCACCTTCCTTTAACCTTTTTGTACCATGACCCCTTTTGGAAATGTATTCCTGTGACAGTGGGAGGTGCCTGATTAGTTTTTCTTTGCCTCCAGTTAATAGAAATTCCCCAGGCAGAGACATTGAGACATGGGTAAACCGTCATGAGCACCACTGTTTTGTAAAAAGAAGGTATTTCTCAAGAGTTTTTTTTCTTCCTGGAATGTTTTGAATTGTGCTTTATGGAGAGAACTGGGTCTCGGCAGGGGCTGATAATCAAAATTTCTGCTGTCTTCTCCTGATTGAATGAGTCATTTGTGAATGGAGCTGGGTACTTTTTTACCAGTATGGAGGAGAAATAACACATTTTTTATAGTTTTCTTTTCAACAGCATTCAACAGAGGTTATGTGCACAGACTAAGCTCTTTGAAGGCTTATTTTGCTTTTGTATGTCCAGCACTTAGCACAGGGCCCAACACAGAAGAGATGCTGGGTTGTGTTTGTTGAATGCATGAATGAATACATGATTAGCTGGCCTTCATGAAGTACTTTAAATTCTGCATGCTTTTCCAGAGAGTGTGGTAATTTGATATTTCTATAGCAGTTTTAACATTGAATTGTGGACCTTAGAGCAATAAGCTTTACTACACATTTTGCTCTCTCGTACAAAAGACATTATCAGTCGGATGGCCTAGTTACCATCAGCCCATAAGAAGATAGTTGCTTTCTATGCAGTAGAAAAATGAGCAGACTAAAGGGATTGCCTAGCAAATTTAGATTGCCAAAGAGCAACTGTAGTTTTCCAAGTTACAAAAAAGAAATTTCCAAGGTTCAATATCACGGGAATATTTCCATGTTAATGTAATGAAATCTTGCTTTTGGTCTTACTTGTAAGCCCCACTGTTTCCTAATCTTACTCTTATTCACAGGCCATAGGAGTAAGTATGGGAGAATACTAGGCAGCGTGGGCTCTGAAACTCAGGCAGAACTGGATTCAAACCCCGCCCCTCCATTTAATCCTCTGGATTTTAGGCAAGTGATGTAAACTAGGCAATCTGCTTTTCTCTGTAAAAAGAGAGAGATAGGGGATCCTTGTGCTTATGTGAATTAATGTCAATAAAGCATTTAAGCATATAGAAATGCTGAAAACATGTTAGTTGTTGTTATGATAACCTCTGTCTGAATGGCTTTTTTTTTTTTTTTTTTGTCTCTTTGCCTTTGAAAAGTTTCTAGCCACTTAAAAAAAAAAATCTGTGGATCATTTTTAAAGTCTTTATTGAACTGGTTACAATATTTGGCCCCAAGGCACGTTGTCATCTTAGCTCCTTGAACAGGAATCATACCTGAAGCCCTGCATTAGAAAGCGAAGTCCTAACCACTGGATCACCAGCGAAGTCCCTCTAGCCACTTTTTATAAGATTTCATTTAAGATGACTCCTCCCTGTAGTTTTTGGTCTCTTTTACGGCCTCATCTGAGTTTCCATAGTAGTCAGTAGTCAGTTACAGCCATCACCATAACGATTACTTGTTTGTCTCTTAGATCACAGATTCTTTAAAAAGAAAAGGAGTTCATATGTTTGTATTTTTCTCTGTTTCTACTACAGGATTTGGCACAGGGTATTTAACAGAACATTTGTTAAATTGTTCAATTGATGTGTGTATGGAAATCTTCTATTAGTTGTACAGTGTTAAATAAATGATTAGTATTATGTTATACCTAGCAGTGTGCTTGGCACATTATAAAGTAGCTATTTGGTGTTTAAGTACCAAAGACAGGGATATTGCCACAGAGCTAATTGAGCAACGATTTCAAGTACCAGACTGTAACTTTTATCATCTAATATATAGTTGATTTTAGCAGCTTTTGGAACGTTGTAGATAAGTGGAAGTTCTTTTTGCTTCCATCCTCCTGTCAGCAGATAACATGTTCACTCCCATCTTTTAGGTTGCTTCTTCCTCCAGAATTTTGAGGCTAATTGGTTTAAATACAATATTTTATTTATATTTTGTAGTATTTTAATAGCTAAATCCTGATGACTGGTATTAAGAACTTACTATGTTGGGAGAATGACATTGAAACATGTCTAATATCATATGTGAAACTAATTGCCAGTCCAGGTTCGATGCATGATACAGGATGCTCGGGGCTGGTGCACTGGGATGACCCAGAGGGATGGGATGGGGAGGGAGGTAGGAGTGGGGTTCAGGATGGGGAACACGTGTACACCCGTGGCGGATTCATGTTGATGTATGGCAAAACCAATACAATATTGTAAAGTAATTAGCCTCCAATTAAAATAAATTTATATTAAAAAAGAACTTATTATGTATCAGGTACTGGGGACTTAGCATGCTGATGGCAATCCCACTAACCGTAGGTACTGTCATTTTCTATGATGTTACGGTAAAAGAGCTAAAGCTTATGAATACGGGGTAACTGTTCTGGGTCACAGAGCTGATAAGGGCTGGATCCAGGATGAACCTAGGTAATCTGATTCTGGGGCTAAACTTATAATTAGACAACTATCTGCTCTTTTCACACTTAGGGAAACTTTGATTTGTTTTTTAATTTGATTTGAAGTCATACATATAGAGTATCTGGTGTTTGGTTCAGAATATTAATAGTTCCTTTAAAAATGATAGTTTTATTCATTCTCTTCTGATATGATATAAAATAAATTCAAAGATAATTATATAAAAATGTACTCATTAATTTGGGATTTTTTTTTTCATTTTTTAAAAAATTTGACTGTGCTGGGTCTTTGTTGCGGCACGTGGGCCTTCTCTACTTGCTGTGCGTGGGCTTAGTTACCCTGTAGCACGTGGGATCTTAGTTCCTTGACCAGGGATCAAACCCTCATCTCCTGCATTGGAAGACAGATTCTTAACCAGTGACTACCAGGGAAGCCCCCAGTTTGGGATTTTTAATTCCCCATTGCAGTGGTGGTTGGACATCTTATTTTAATCCAAGGCAGTGTTATCATGTATAAGAATTCCCACAGTGTCAGGAAAAGGTGGAAAATAGTAGACCAATCTGGTTTCAAAATTGTTTTCTTAATCTTTGATACATTATCTTATTAAAACACTTTTAAAGATATCTGTGTGAAATTTTAGGTGTGTTTTTGGCCACTATGTACATTTAACTTGTCTAATATATGAAGTAACAGATACTTGTCATTTTAAGATTTTTTAAAAAGTCACCTTTGCAGTTTGATTTAAATGTGGGTAAACTTGATGTCCAATATCTTAAAATCCAACCAACTCGCACACTTTTACTATCACATAGTGGAAATCCGGGTCAGATGTTTCCTGAATATTATTACATATAGCAAAATCCTGACCTAGTATAGTATAGTTTACCGTTGTTTTCTTCCTTAATATGAGGTTGGTTCTATTATGTTTAGAGGAAATGTTTTTAAAATAACTTAAGCTCTATATTTTACGTAGTAAGCACTTTTCATCTTTTTCAAAACAGGTAAATCAAACTGGGAAGATGATGGTTGGGGAGCATGGGAAGAATCAGAACCCCAAGAACCTGTAAGTCTGCAAAAATATGCATGCTTTTTGATAGTGGCATTTTCCTTTTGTAATGATGGTGACATATTTCAGTGTTAGGTCAACATTTTAAAATCGTTATCAAGAACATTTTTTGCTTAATCAATAGTACTTAAGTAGATGCCTGTTCTTAAGGATTTAATGAAATTTTATAGCTCAGTCATTGGGCTCAGTGGAGAATAATTGTTTTAGGATTCTTTCTCCTTCATTGGTTATTCTTTCAGACTCTTGAATTTATTCATTCAACATAGATTTGTTAAGTGCCCACCATATTCTAGGTGTTGGGAGTATAGCATTGAGCAAGTAAACAGAGTCCCTGTGTGTAGTGTATTTTCACCTATAGATAATAGAAAATCTAACCTACACTGGCTTAAATAAGAGGGATACTTATTAGCTCACATAAAAGGAAGTCAGAGATACTATGTATTCCCAGATGGGTTGACGAGGCAATTCAACTATGTCATCAAAGACTCACGTTCTATTCTGCATACACCATGTTGACTTCATCCTAAAGCTTGTTGCTCTCACAGGTGTGGTGGGGCAACTTGTTTTTTCATTCCTGCCCAGAGAGAGAAAAAGGCTGGGGCTTTTCATAGCTTTCTTCCTTGCCTTTTATCTCCTTGGCTCATTTCTGAACTAGCTACTAGCAAGGTATATGAGATTTTCGTCAGTCAATCATATCAGTCATTCCTGAAGTTGGAGGATAGAGGGTCAGCTTTTCCTGAGGCCCATGGCTGCACAGGGGAGGAGTTGATACCTGAACAAAATCAGGGTTTAGTTTTTTTTTGTTTTTTTGTTTTTTTAAGAAAGAGAAATGAACCTATATACTGGATAGGTCTTATCATCCCTGTGCCCAGCTGGCGAGAGAGGGGAAAAAATTTCTTTTTAAGGTACATGAAAAATATCAAATGGTGGTAGTAGAGAATGCAAATGGTGATGTAACAACTGTAGATTGGGTGGCCTGGGAAGGTGTTTAGGAGGATGTGACTTTAAGCTGAGGTTTGAAAGATGGCGGGGAATCGGCGAAGTATAGGTCTGGCAAAGAGCATCGCAGGCCAGGGCAACAGCTCATGCAAAGGCCCTGTGGCAGGATGGGCTTGGTATTAGAAGGAAGGTAGAGAAGGCCAGTGGGGCTTGGCAGGACTGAGGTGGCTACAAGAGGGGATTAGAGAAGCAAACCAGCCTGATTAAAGACTTCATGAATTTGAAGTTTATTCTAAATGCAATAGGAAACCACATTGATCTGATTCCTTATTGTTCATCTTGCTGCTGTTTAGAATAGATTGAAGTAGGGAGCAAAAGTGGAAGCAAGGAAAACCAATTAGGAGGCTGCTAGAGGAGTTTAGTTGAGAAATGATGGTGACTTGCATTAAGATAGAGAAAATGAGAAATTGGTAGATTCAGGATGAGTTTGAGAGATAATGCTAAGACATTCCTATGAATTGGCTGTGAGGTATGAGGGGGGAAGGAAGAACCTAGATTTAATTTCTTTAATCTGGGGCATAGTGTATAGTAGATAAAGTATAACAAGATGTTGCTGCTCCCTAAAGCTGAGTAATAGGTACCATTCTCTTTATTTTTGTCAATCTTTGAAACTGTCCATAATAAAAGGTCTTTGAAAATCCTTCCAGATATTTGGCTTGAGCTACTGAATGCATGGTGTATCACTTACCTTGTTGGGAAAGACAAAAAGAATAGATGTGGAGGAGAAATGAGAGAGCATCATGTTGTGAGCAGCAGAGCATGTAAATGTCATATAGAGTTGTAGCAAAGCTCCAAGGGGAGATGCAGAACAGGGAACCATTTCAGAGGACCTCAAGGAGGATTGGGATGCGGTGCAGCTCAAGGAACTTAGTTATCCCATCACCTCCGCAAACACCACCTTGTCCCTCTCTGCTCTAGTCCTGTGTCAACAGGAAGACTCAGTTATACTGTCTCTGCATTTGCTAATAAGACTGACTTACTCATAACTTAGACTCTAGATTGTCTTCAATTCTTTCTCCTTTTCATTTCACCCTCAGAGCTCATATGAGGATTTTACTGAGTCTGTTCTTCAGCATCCAGTGTAGGATATTTGGGTGGGGGTGTGCAGTGCGTAGATTTATGTGAGGTCAGGGACTTCCCTGGTGGTCCAGTGGTTAGGACTTCTTGCTTCTGCTGCAGAGGGTATGGGTTCTATCCTGATCTGGGAACTAAGATCCCGTATGCCACATGGTGTGGCAAAAAAAAAAGAGGAAAACTACAGAAAAATAAGCTGGTGCTGAGTTTTGGTGCCTATTTAGAGGCCCAGAGGCCCTCCCTCATCTTAAAGAGTTTACTGGTCCATTTGGAATGGATTTTTACTTGTGAATGACGCAGTTGGGGATTTGTGTGCAAGGCTAGTTCTCCTTACAAAGATCTGCTACATCTTCCCTGATAATATTACTGGGGTGGGTTCACTGATTGTGTGTCATAGACCCGCTTTTTGGTTTTGCCTTCCTTAAGCTCACAGGTTCTCATGGCGTATAAGCCAACATAGGAGAAAATGGGACTTGCTGGTGGCTCAGACAGTAAAGAATCCACCTGCAATGTGGGAGACCCGGGTTCTATCCCTGCGCCAGGAAGATCCCTTGGAGAAGGAAATGGCAACCCACTCCAGTATTCTTGCCTGGGGAATTCCATGGACAGAGGAGCCTGGTGGGCTGCAGTCCATGGGATCACTACAGGCTGGGGTCAGAGAAGTAGGCAGGCCTGGTAAGTCTTTGTGAATTTGAAGTTTATTCTACCTGTGATCAGAAACCACACTAATTTCTGGTTTTTGAAGCTCACCTTGGCTGCTCTGTGTGATAGGTTACCTCCCATGCTCATAAAGGTCATGGGTTGTTTATTGTTCAGTACTTCATTTTGATGTTGCACCTTCCCAGCTGATCCTGGTGACATGGACAATGACAGCCTAGTTAGACTGTGTGAGTGTTACCAACCTCCTTTGAATCTGACATGTAAGTATGTTGTCTTCTCTTTATTGGGAAGGTGATCCTAAATCTAGGGATGACATAGCTTAACTGTTTCAGTTAAAAGCCAAAATATGCTTCTACTCCTTCTGAAAACACATGAAATTACTCACATGTGAGCACGGCTTGATTCACATAAAAGTTGAGTATTCACAAGTGACCCTTGGGAACGAGGGTGGCTTTTTCTCTTTGTCTTGATGGATTTGCTCACACTGTGGACTTGAAATGCAGCAAGTAAGGCAGTATAGTTAGGCCTTGTTGACAACAGTTTGGGGGTACCAGTCATTCCTGTTTGAACCCTTTGCCCTGTCATGGTCTCATATATATGGTGAGGGAGAAGGTATTTGGATGACAACAAAAGTGGGCTAGAACACTAAGGCAGTTATTCAGATGTTCAAGTCATCCTGCAGTGTTTAAGAGAGCTTCTTTGAATTTGGATCCAGTCTTCAAAACAAGACAACATGGCACTGTGGCCAGGGAAAAGGATGTGACCTCTGCCTGACACAGCAGCAGCATCTAGAACTTTCTCTGTGTAGCATCATTATGAAGTTCTGTTGAGAAAAATTTTATAACCAGGACTATTAGTAATTTTACTCAGCTGAAGCAAGAGACTTCTGTTACTTCTGCTACCATCTACAGTGATTAACAACTCCAAAGGCACAGCCAGCTCCAGGGGCCTAGCAAGAATCAAGAGTGCATTTTGTCGAATGTGTGAAATGCAGAAGTGGCACGCTATAGTCAGGGTAGTAGGTGTAACCACCTAGTTGGAATGGAGAGGGAACTTCCTACCCTCTCTTGTCGTGTACAGACAGCAAACCCAAACCCTGCCTTCCATGAGTCCCTTGAAAGTTCTTGTTCACATTCAAGATGAGTGAAGTGAAAGTCACTCAGTCATGGTCTGATTCTTTGCGACCCCATGAACTACACAGTCCATGGAATTCTCCGGGCCAGAATACTGGAGTGGGTAGCCTTTCCCTTCTCCAGGGGATCTTCCCAACCCAGGGATCGAACCCAGGTGTCCCACATTGCAGGCGGATTCTTTACCATCTGAGCCATAAGGGAAGCCCAAGAATACTGGAGTGGGTAGCCTCTCCCTTCTCCAGGGGATGTTCCCGACCCAGAAATCAAACTGGGGTCTCCTGCATTGCAGGCAGACCTGAGCTATCAGGGAAGCCCTTAAAGATGAGAGAGACCACTTCTTCCGATCCTTAAAGATGAGAGAGAACAGGATTGAAGAAGTGGAGTGGCTTTAAGTCAGGGTGCTGTCACTATCAAAACAATGAGAGGCTTCTCCACCAATTGCCATTGGCAGTTACTGTGACTAGCAGAGTAATGAAAGTAGGCTTTCATTCTTGTTTAGTCTGACATTAAGAGACGAGTCGTGTTCTGGTCTTCAGGAGGCTGCAGTGGTGTGTCCGTGAACCACAGAGAAGGGTACCTAAGAGTAAAGTATGGCAGCCTCTGCCACTGACTGCCGACCTGAAGGCCAGCTCACTGCTATTGAGTCCAGCAAAAGAGCTATAAAAAGTCAGAGTGCTTTTAATCTCCAGGAGACTGTCAACTCTTTGATAGTAGTTTATTTTTATGGCAGAAGGGAGTAAAAAGCTTTTGTAATCAGAGAGATTTAGTACCAGGGGTCTGGATAAGGCTTTGCTAAAGAAAGAGAAAGCCTCTTTAATTTTGCTTCTGGGGTGTCAAGTAGAACGAGGATTCAGTGAAGAAAGCATAATCTAGTATCTATTATCATCAATAGCCAGCCGCGTCCAAGAAGGCATTCATCTGTATGGCAGGCTTTGGAACTTTAAGCATGACTTCCATTATAGAAAAGGACAAATGTCCTTCTCCTGTAGATATTTCATGCCTTTGTTAGTCTCTTCGGCTGCCATAACAGAATACTGCAGACTGGGTGGCTTAAACAACAGAAATTCATTTTCTCACAGTCCCAGAGGCTGGAATCCCAAGGGCAGGGTGCCATCCGGGTTGGTTTCTGATGAGACTCTTCTTCCTGGCTTGCAGGCGGCTGCGTCCTTACCTGGCCTTTCCTCTGTGTGTGAAGACAGAGAGTGGGTTCTGGTGTTTCTTCCTCTTATAAGGATACCAATGTAACAGGTTGGGGCTGTGCCCTTAAGACTTTATTTCACCCTAATTGCCTCATTAAAGGCCCATCTTCAGATAGTCACGTTGAGGGTTAGAGCTTGTGAATTTGGGGGTGGGATACAAATCAGTCCTAACAGTGCCCCAAATAACAGATCCATATCAGGTGTAACTTTTATGTCTAGAAGTGCATTGAATAAGGTTAAGAAGTTCCTCCTCACCCGTGAGTAAGTACACTAAAAGATTGAAAGACAAACAGAATAGGTTTTCAGGATGGAAGAAAAGGCTAAACAAAGATCTTTCCCCATATTGAATTCTAAGTTGGCATCATGACAGATAGTACCTGACTGGGGTAAATGGGGAAAGAAGATATTGTACTGTAATACCTATCACTTAATGATGTATGACAGATAATAAATTGTATTTTTTACAGTGTTATAATGGGCTTCCCTGGTGGCTCAGATGGTAAAGAACCCACCTGCAATGTGGGAGACTTGGGTTCGATCCCTCGGTTGGGAAGATCGCCTGGAGGATGGCAATCCACTCCAGTATTCTTGCCTGGAGAATCCCCATGGACAGAGGAGCCTGGCGGGTTACGGTCCATGGGGTTGCAGAGTTGGACACGACTGAGCAACTATGCACAGCACAGCACAAGGGCTTTTAGTTGGGGTATAGTTTTCTCTTTGGGAAGGAGGTGATACTTTGCTGAGCCTCATGCTGTAATGGGAATTGAGCTTCCCAGGTGGTGCTAGTGGTAAAGAACCCACCTGCCAGTGCAGGAGATACAAGAGACACGAGTTCGATCCCTGGGTCAAGAAGATCCCCTGGAGAAGGAAATGGCAACCTACTTCAGTATTCTTGCCTGGAAAATCCTATGGACAGAGAAGCCTGGCAAACTACAGTCCATGGGGTCACACAGAGTCAGATATGACTGAAGCTACATATAATGCATGCAAGGGCTTTTAGTTGGGGTGTAATTTTTTGCTTTGGGAGTAAGGTGCTATTTTGCTCAGCCTCATGCTATAAAGAGAGTTGAGGCAGTGGGAAGAAACTTGCCAGATTAATTTAATTTTAACTAGCAAGGCAGATTGAATGAGCTTTCTTTCATTAAAACCAAAGGGTTGGAAGTACAGAATCAAGGATTAGCTTGACAGCAGTTTCTAGAACAGGAACACAAAAAGTCTTGGGTTAAGGTCCTCAGTTAAGGTAGGCAGCATGGGAAATTTCCATTCAAAAAGACACTCTAGGACTTTGTTCCATCTGTTTTACAGAAGGTGATAGCATGCCGTTTACAGAGGCACTACTGATTTCACACATTAATGGGAATATAAGCATGCTGGCCAGATAGAGGCCCCAGAGGAGACAGCACGACCTGATTAGAGATTCTTAGAGCATTAGTGAAAGTGTTAGTTGCTCAGTCCTGCCGGACTCTTTGTGACTGCATGGATTGTAGCCCGCTCCTCTGTCCATGGGCTTCTCCAGACAAGAATATTGGAGTGGGCTGCTATTCCCTTCTCCAGGAAATCTTCCCAACCCAGACCTCCCACATTGGAGGCAGATTCTTTATCATCTCAGGCAATAATCTGGGGTAATGCTGGAAAATATCTTGCCTTATTTTAGTGCCAGTGGACTCTGGTGCCATCTGGCACAGAAGAGCCATAAGCACGGGCTGGGCCAGAGGCAGGAGAGCACCCACAGGATGCTGCGGGCACGCCCCAGGCTCTCCTGTGAGGGGTGTGGTCGCAGAGGGTCTCTTTCCTAAGGTGGGCCTCATCAGGACTTTGGACTATTAGAAACACTTTTGTTTCCCAGTGTCCTTCCTCTCCACATTAACACGAAGCTGGGTTTAGCCTAGTGCTTCTCAACTGGGGGTGATTTCGCCACTGAGGGGACATTTGGCAATGTCTCGAGACACTTTGGCTTGTCATAGCTTGGGGGGAGGTGCTAACTGGAGGGATGCTGTGAGGTGTCTTACAGGGCACAGGGCATCCTCCAAAACTGGATTGGCCACCCAAAATGTTAGTCATGCTGGAGTTCAGGAATAGAAATCATGGAAAGCCCGTGGTTTTTTGTGTAACTGTCTCAGCCTTTCTTCCCACCTTTACCCCCTTTTGTTCTCTGAAATTTCTTGGCCTCGTTTGGGGGCTTCTAAGCTTTTGGTCTTGTAAATCAACCATACCTCAATATAAAAAATAAAGTTATTTAATTTTTTTTAAAAAGGAGGGGGGAATAAACCCTTTTTATCTTTATGGCCATGAGTTTGGTTTTAGTAGATTCCGGTGGAGTGGTTTGCTCGTATGAAAAGTGCAGCTAAAGAACTGTTCACCAGCAAACAGTGTAAGCTGTTCCTGGGTCTTAGGCCACAGACCAACCAACAGTCCAGGCTCAGTCTTAGTGGCAATATTAATGCCTAAATATTTAAGAGCAACCTATTTTTAGTCTCCATATTTAGTCTCCATATTTTAGTCACCACTTTTCCTTGCTCTCGACAGGTGTTCATTTTAGTTCAAATCTGGACTCCTCAGGCATTCCTGCAGGCTAGATTCTGGGAGTTGGTTTTACATAGTGATGGCCCTCTGGTCTTCTGGCAGGGAGAGAGGGACAGCGACTGAGTATGAGGAGTCAGGGCGGGGATCTAGGGACCTGCCTCTGCCTAAGCACTTTTTCAACCAACACTTCTGACTTTAGCCACTCTTTGCTCTCCCTTCCACAGGGAGCTGGCACCAATTCCTAAGCCTGTTGGCAGTTTTGCAGTGCAACTGGAGTTGCTTCTCAGCTTTCCCCGGCATCACTTTAGTGGGAGTTAGTTTTCTAAGGACTGTAAAATCAGTTACCTCCTGTCCATCTGCTTTCTAGTTCTCAAATTTT
Organism: Bos grunniens; assembly: GCF_055505025.1. NCBI lineage: Eukaryota > Metazoa > Chordata > Mammalia > Artiodactyla > Bovidae > Bos > Bos grunniens. Next base: position 57,406,721 of record NC_141180.1, read on the forward strand.
AGTGATTTTTCTCCTCTTGTTCTTTTTGCCCATACTTGAAGCAAACTCTTTTCCTGCTGGTTTTAGTGGGGTTGAGAGTGCTGGGGAAAGTGAGAGTAAAATTGATACATTTAGTTCTCTTTATGTCAAGGTCCATATAGATTTCATTTTTACATACTGTTCTAAGTCTTGCCTTTTCCATTTAGTGTAATGTGGAGGTTTTTCTGTGTCTCCATATTTAAATCATCTAGTTCTTTTAAAGTAGTACTATTTCATTGTCTAGATGTATTGTGATTGATTCAGGCACACCCCTATTGAGAGACATTTTATTATTTTCTTGTTCTTTTCTGTCACAGGCAGTGCTGTAATCATCTTTACATCTACTGTGCCTCTTTGGTTACACGTGTGTGCAGTATGATGACTGAAAGTCAGACTGCCGGAATTTCTATCCTGTCTTTGCCACTCAGTGACTGTAGAACCTTGGAAAAGTTCTATAACTTCTCTCAGTCCAGTTGCTGCTGCTAAGTCGCTTCAGTCGTGTCCGACTCTGTGCGACCCCATAGACGGCAGCCCACCAGGCTCCCCCATCCCTGGAATTCTCCAGGGAAGGACACTGGAGTGGGTTGCCATTGCCTTCTCCAATGCATGAAAGTGAAAAGTGAAAGTGAAGTCGCTCAGTCGTGCCTGACTCTTAGCGACCCCATGGACTGCAGCCTACCAGGCTCCTCCATCCATGGGATTTTCCAGGCAAGAGTACTGGAGTGGGGTGCCATTGCCTTCTCCAGTTACCTCATTCCTAAAGTGGGACTAATAGGATTATTAGTCATAGGATTATAATTATAGGATTATTAGGAGGATGAAATGAGAAGTGCTTAAAATAGTACCTGGAACATACACAGTATGTGCCTCAGTAAATGTTACCCATTCTTATTCTTCCTTTAGAATAAATTCCTAAAAGGTATACATGTTGTTGTTGTTTTAGTTATTACTAAGTCATGTCTGACTCTTTTGCCATCCCATGGTCTGTAGCTCGCCAGTTTCCATCCAAGGGATTTCCCAGGTAAGAATTCTGGAGTGGGTTGCCATTTCCTTCTCTAGTTGACCTTCCTGACCCAGAAATGGAACCCATGTCTCCTGCATTGGCAGGCAGATTCTTTACCATTGAGCCACCAGGGAATCCCGAAAAGGTATACATGTCTATTTCAAATTTGAATAGAAATTGCCAAATGGTGCTTCTAAAAGCCTGCCTCAGCATATATTCCAAACATAGTGAGACTGTCTTCCTTCCCTCTCTGTGTCACAGAAATGAAAACATCTCTGAGCTAATTGCTTTCCATCATTGTACGCTATTTATTTTGTAAAAAGTGAAATATTTCTCTGTATGCCTATTTTTATCAATCCTGGGAAACTCAAGACAATGAGAGATGGATGTGTTTTCTTACTGCGGTACTTTTCAAAATCATTGGCCCCTAGTAGATTATCAAACTATATACTTTGCAAAATCAGAATGATGTGAAATGCTATTTCAGTGTTTTAATTTTATTTTTAAATTTATGAGTGAGGTTGGTCATCTTTTTACTCAGATATTTTTGGGGGAATGTGTACTGTTGTGTCTGTGTGTGTGTGTGCCTAGAGAATCCCGGAGACGGGGGAGCCTCGTGGCCTGCCATCTATGGGGTCGCACAGAGTCGGACATGACTGAAGCAACTTAGCAGCAGCAGCAGCAGTACTGGTGTGTGTGTGTGTGTGTGAACACTAATAGTGGTTTAAGGTCCATAGCATAGTTTAACTGTCAGATCTGTTCTTATTTATGTTGGGTGCTGATTATTTCTTGTTTATTGAGTCTTATTTGTCCAACTAGATAGTAAAGATTTTGAGCAATAATTGTTTAGTACTTTCTTATATCCCAGGAAGCACATCGATTTTAGTATTAAGTGTTGTCTCAAAAATAAAGAAGTTTGATTTTTTTTTTTTTTAGAAGTTTGATTTTTATGTTTGGTGTTTTGTTGTAATTATTTGTGAAGTGAATTTTTTGTGAGTAATGAATTTGTTTTGTAAAAATGAAGTTTATAGAAAATTCAGGTAGGGAAAAAAATATAAAGAATAAGATAGTCAACTTTCTGACATCTAAGAATAGTCATCATTACTAACTTTAAGAAGCTGTAATTGTGGGCATATTTGGCTGAGTGGTTGGATGAATGGGCAAACAGATAATTCTCTAAAAATGGGATCATATATATTCAATTTAAAATAATAGCAGAATTAATCCTACTGTAATTGACAGTTGAAATAAAACTGGAAAGGTTACTGAATGATCGTTAAGTTACTCTAAGGTTAGAAAGAGAAATAATTTTAAAAACTGAAAGATTGAAGTTAGAGGTTTTTGTGACTGTGTTTGTAAATTTTTTTCCTTTGTTTTATCTGTAATGAAATTTGTAACCAACTTTATAGCTCTTGCCTTGCCTCATTTTAATATTGACAAGACCTTAATTTAAGATGTTTGATTTGAGAATTTTAGTCTGTGATCTGGAAGATGGCCAAGACCAATACTTTTCATGCTGTGTTAGAGAAAGCTCTAAGGTTCTGCAGAGATGCTTCCTCATTTCTGATTTTATCTATTTCATATGTTAAAATACTGTATAAAATTTTGTTTGGGAATAAGAAAGTCCTGCAACCTAAAAAAAAAGTTTGAGAAGCATTGGGTAGTACATATGCTAATAGGAAACTAGAAAAAAAAGACAACTTATATAGCATTGTTATTTACTTCTTTGTGTTTCAAAATTGCCAAGCACTTACATCTCTTGGTTTAGAAAGTGTAGTTCAGTTCAGTTCAGTCGCTCAGTTGTGTCCAACTCTTTGCGACCCCATGAACCGCAGCACGCCAGGCCTCCCTGTCCATCACCAACTCCGGGAGTTTACCCAGACTCATGTCCACTGAGTCGGTGATGCCATCCAGCCATCTCATCCTCTGTCGTCCGCTTCTCCTCCTACCTTCAATCTTTCCCAACATCAGGGTCTTTTCAAATGAGTCAGCTCTTCACATCAGGTGGCCAAAATATTGGAGCTTCAGCTTCAACATCAGTCAGAAAGTGTAGCTGACTAGTTTATGCCCATGAATTAGGAAGTGAAATACTGAGAATTCACGCTGACTGTGCTGACAGTCCCTTATTTGTACTGGATTCTGTCGGCACCACTGTCACGTGTTCGTGTCTGTGACAGCACAGTGACAGTGACAGTGAAAACTGCACATGATGGACTTATTAACTAAAGTTGAAGGCCTTGAAAAATTACTCTGGGCCGGGGCTCTCTAGTCATCACAGTGGTTGATGCACCACAAAACATGTGCCACTCTTCAGAGTGATATTTACCAGCCCCTGTGGTGGCCAGCTATAATGAAAGGTTGGTTAAATTACTACATTTTCCCATCTGCTGCCTTGTGAAAGACTAATCGTTTGATGAATTTGTGCGATTAACATCAAAAGAAATAAAAATTTAAATTACATATTTGTTACAGTCCTAGTGTTTAGAATGGATTCCCTTTCATAATCCACATTGATGGCTTCCATATTTGTGCAGATTAAGAAAATATTTTACTAATCTCAAGGCAAAGAAAAAACTTTGAAGTTTAGGATATGCTAAAAGAAAATTATACATTCTCTTTTCTCACCCCTAAGCAGGAGCTGTGTTTTATAGCTAATGGGTGAATTAATGTTAACTTTAGTATCTGAGTGCATGCTGAGTTTTGTGGAAAGCCAAGGTATTCCTTGATGGTGCTGTTTTGTTATTTTAAATATCATGCCTCACTAGGGAAATTAAGTACTTTATCACATGATCACATTATTTTAGAATCATTACCTTCAAGGGAGCATTGTTCCTAGCCATAGGCCCCATATTCGTGTGGGAGGTTTTCAGAAAAATCTTAATTGGTAGCAGATGCCCTTATGGTACAAAACAGTATGAGCTTGCATCTTACCAGCCAGCAAATGTGTGTTGGCACATTCTTACGAGACCTTGACAGCCCACTTTCCTCCCTTTACTTTTTTAATCATCGAGGGGCCCTCATCTTTCAGTTAGAAGACTAGAGCTCCTTGTCACCCCCTTCATTCTGAACACAGAGCAGAGCGGAATTGAAGGGGCTGTGACTGTTTTGCTTCTAGGGCGCAGCTTCTCAGGGCAGTGCAGCATGGAAACAGCACAGGGGGTTGTCCAGGCAGTTGCACCCCAGGGCCTGCGTTCACATGCCTGCGTCCAAATCCCCGCTCCCTCTGTGTGATGTAGGGAAGGAGAGGAGTAATGGAACCTTCTTGGAGAGCAACAGTGAGAATTAAGTACGATTTATGTGTAAAGTATTGAACACAGCGTCTGGCACTTAGTGTTTGGCAGATGTTCCTGTTGTACATCATCCAGGTCACTGATGTCAGCCCTGTGTCATTCCTGTTGAGTTAGGTGGCCAAACCCAAACACACATCTGGGGCAAACACTTCCTCTGATGGAATCACTGTCTTCTGCTTAGGGTGGCGCCAAAGGATTCCTGTATCGTGAGAGGAGATTTCACGTGACTGGCCTCATTCCTGCCATGTTGCTCGGGTGTGAGTAGCAGGCATTCTAGGACAGTGAACAGTGTAGGACTTCTACTTCCCGTCCTTTTGTTCTTTGCCTGCCTTTGTGTACAGCATATTAGTTGTTGATTCAGATGTAGCAAGGGATTTCTTTTTCTTTTTGAGGATTTATTGAAAGACATTTGATTTATAGGAGTACTTAGCCCACCTCCACTCCCAGTTGTTTTCAGTTCTTCCTTTTGCTTTATCATTTTCTGATAAAAATTCACACTGCATGGGGCAAAATAGCTAAGCCTGTGGAGAAATAACACATTTTAGCTCTGTTTATAATTTTAAAGATAATACTTGTTTTTAGTTGTGTCCTTAAAAGGCTTTTTATTTTATCAAATCTGATACATTGAATATTGTATCTTCAGAATTAAATGTGACCAGGAACTTGTAGTTGCTCCTACCCCGCCCCAGTGTGGCTGTGGATCAAAAGAGCTATCGAACTTGTGTTAAGAGCACACACCATTGGATTTCATGACAAGCTAGCATCATTCCCAAGCAGCAAGACTAAAGCTTTAAATCTAGAATTTGATAACATGTCAAATCCTAATGATAATATGATATCTTAATATAATGTAACCTAATATAGTACAAGCCCTAGGGAAGGAAATGGCAATGTATTCCAGTATTCTTGCCTGGGAAGTCCCATGACAGAAGAGCCTGGAAGGCTATAGTCTGTGAAGTTGCAAAAGAGTTGGAGGTGACTTAACCACAACAACAAGGAATAGCATACCTTATTTCATTGTGCTTTGCAGATATAGTGGTTTATTTTTCTTTTTAACAAATTGAAGGTTTGTGGTAACCTTGCATCAAACAAGTGATTGATGCCACTTTCCAACATTTGTTCACTTCCTGTTTCTTTGTCACAATTTTCTAATTCTTGAAATATTTCAGATCCTCTACTGGTAAAATGATTATGATTTGCTGAAGGCTAAGATGATGGTTAGCATTTTTTATCAATAAATATTTTTAAATTACAGAGTGTACATTTTTTAGACATAATGCTATTATGCATTTAATAGACCACAGGATAGTATATATAAACATAACTTCTATATGTGCTGGGAAATCAAAAAATTCATGTGACCCACTTTGTTGTGGTGTTTGCTTTATTGTGGAGGTCTGTAGCTGAACCCACAGTATCTTTGACCTCTGCCTATATAAGATAGTCATGTGAGTGTTGTATAACTTAATTTTGGTATATGGAACTCCCACTTGTACTCATTCAGTTTTGCCATGATAGACTAGGAAGATCTGCTTTTAGTCCCACAGTCACAGGAAAGATGGAGAGTTGGAGAGTGAAGAGTGATGGAAGGTATTGGTTTTTGCCATCTTCTCACCCCTCCCCCACCAGCCCTCATCATCAATAGATGAAATGGGAATGCTGATCCATGTGGCTTCATATTAGTAAAAATGTACATGATTGAGATGGCTCAGCAAGGGTGGGGATGTAACCAGTCATTGTGGAGTAGTTTCTCTGAATTTGCTTCTCAGTGATATCTACTTCTTCTGCTTTCATCTTGGTTAATTCTTACAGGGCAGAACTCATGTTTGTGCTGAAATACCTTATAGTCCACTTGCTGGACATGGTGGCAGACAAAGCTTGATTATAATTTGACACTGAATTCTAAACCCAATAGAGAGAGTAGTTCTTAGTGTGTTTACTTGTACCTACATGGATATTGTACCTACATGGATCAGATCAGATCAGATCAAATCAGTCGCTCAGTCGTGTCCGACTCTTTGCGATTCTTTGCATGGGTACATCAGCCATAATCTTAAAATGTTAAATCATAAAATTACTTAAGGAAAAATATTACTAAAGATACTATTATTCCTTATGGATACATTACTTAGCATACTAGTCTTGAATCAATTGCTCACTGTTATATAGTTTCATGTGTAAGAATAAATACTAGGTAATTCGGGTATCTTTGTGAATATAAATAAGGAGGAATTGGAAAGCTGTTATTCACTCATGTTTGCGGTTGTGCAGTGAGCGGAGTAGAGGAGTCATAGAAAGTATCGAAGACGTCTAGTCTAGGGTTAGAGAAATGCAATCACAGAAGAAACATCAGAGAATAGTAAGACTTTTCATGGCAATAAATCCGAAGGATGGTAAAGTCAGAGGAGAATGAGATTGCAATAGGAACTGGCATGTGAGATGGACAGATAGAAAAGAGGAAAGAATCTTTCTAAAGGAAGAACTCAGAGCAGTGCCTCAAGAATGTGCTGACTCCCATGTTCAAATATGGTTCCTCACAGCTCTAAATCAGTTTGCAGAACCACAGGAAGAGTAGCCTGGTATATTGTTGTTGTGTCATTGCTAAGTTGTGTCCAGACTGTTTGTGACCCTGTGGACTATAGCCAGCCAGTCTCCTCTGTTCCTGGGATTTCCCAGGCTAGAATTCTGGAGCAGGTTGCCATTCTTCTCTGAGGGATCTTCCCGACCCAGGAGTCAAACCTGCATCTCCTGCATTGGCAGTTGAATTCTTTACCTCTTAGCCACCAGGGAAGCCCAGTCTGCTATATAGCGATAAGGAATAGGGCAGTTCTTTTAGAGAACACACTTTTCATTGACTGAGACTGGAGTCAAATCCTGCTGCTAAGTCGCTTCAGTTGTGTCCGACTCTGTGCGGCCCCACAGACAGCAGCCCGCCAGGCTCCCCCATCCTTGGGATTCTCCAGGAAAGAACACTGGAGTGGGTTGCCATTTCCTTCTCCAATGCATCAAAGTGAAAAGTGAAAGTGAAGTTGCTCAGTCGTGTCTGACTCTTCGCAACCCCATGGACTGCAGCCTACCAGGCTCCTCCGTCCATGGGATTTTCCAGGCAAGAGTACTGGAGTGGGTGCCATTTCCTTCTCCGGGCGTCAGATCCTAAGGCTTCTTAAAGACCTGTTGCAGTCACCCACCAAGATGAGAGTGGTTGTCCTCTGGCCTCAGATGCTGATTGTGTGGCAGGGAGTACATATTTTTAACCATCCCAAGACTTTTATCTTTATTGTAGAATGAGGTGTGGGCCAGTCTTTAAATGCCTTCCATCTTTGAATTTCTTAAACTCTTTGTCTTTTGGGCAAATGTAAACACAGCTCTCATCCTTACTAGTGACAGTATTTTGAAAACAGGATAAAAACAGGAATAATACTCTTTGTTGAAAAGTAATTTTTACAAACTTTTTGGAGTTTACTGTTTGAACAAAATTTTGGAAGTATGATAAAAGGAAGGAACCCATTTGTATAGATGTTCTATTATTTAAAAAAAAATTTTTTTATAGAGCTTGCCAAAAGTAGAGCTGTATTATCCCTATTCTGGAACATTGTTTGGATTTCTTTTCTATTACAATGAGATGGAAATTTTATAGAGCAGTCAAAGAGTTTAGATACTCTTAATTTCTTATCAAACAGAACACTTAAATAATAACCCTGTATCGCTCTCCCTGCTTTGATTCTTCCTTCTGAAGGATGTTTTCCCTTGAAAACTCCTGAACGTCAGTTAGTGTAATTGGATCTCATTGAAGTAGAGGAAACCATAGGGCAGTGATGCCCTCAGCGGCCAAGGCGCTGTGAGGAGTCCTGGGTGCGTGCCGGCCAAACAGAGACCGTGCACTCGGGTGGAGATTGTGGGTCAGGGGAGAAGTGAATTACAACTCAACTTTTACCTTATAACTTTCACTTTTTAGGGAATAATTTTCTCCCTGGCTTATATGTAGAAAAATACACATTAAAAACAACAGACTAGATAACAAAAGTCCTAAAAATTGTAGCTTTACTAAAATAAGGGATCGTGCCAGTATGACTCTTCTCCCTATCTTTTGGGAGTGAGTGCAACCTCTTTAGCGTACCTTGCAGAAGAAAGAGGAATATGGTTGATTCCTCAGTGTTCCATTGAGAAGGAAAAATAATTCGATGGCTATTCCAGAGGTTTCAGACTTACTTGGAGATTTTCCTAAGGGTTTCTTATAATCCGTATTTTATTTCTGTTTTAAACATTTCTTTGATAGTATCACAGCAAGAAATATTTATCTTTCCTAGAAATACTGCCATAATATTTCTGATTAGGATGATTTTCTGTTTTTAAAATCCTTTAAATTTCATTGTACTAGCAATATATTCTTATTGTTTGTGGTAGTCACGCAATCATGTCTTTTTGCGACCCCATGGACTATAGCCCACAAGGCTCCTCTCTCCACAGAATTCTCCAGGCAAGAATACTGGAGTGGGTTGCCCATCCCTTCTCCAGGAGATCTTCCCAACCCAGGGGTAGAACCGAGGTCTCCCACATTGCAGGGGGATTCTTTACCATCTGAGCTACCAGAGAAGTCCTAAAAGCTTTAAAAACCATAATTTTTTTTTTTTTTTTTAATGACAGCATTCTGCATCTCTTCCCCCCCTCTTCCCTCTCATCTTGGTTAATTCAATCCAAAAGCTGTCGGGTAGGATTGAGTAAGGTGGAAGATCAAATGACATAAAACCTAGGAGCTATAAGGAGCTATAAGAGAGTAAATATAAATAGATCAGTAATTTTAAGACATAAAATTTTAAAATTCTGCATGAAGAAAACTAAGCTATGACATGAACTGGGGAAAGCTTTTGTTCAAAGGGCCAATTTTCTTTGTATGTAAAAATGCTAAGTAGAAAACGAAAGAAGGGAAAGGTATGTAAAGGTTTTGTTGTAGCATTTTTTTTAATAATGTCAAAACATGCACCTAAATAGCAGAATAGTTAGGCAGTTTCTAAGGAAAAGAACCTTCTATAGCCATTAGGATGATAGTATGAAAATTCAGTGGTGTCCCAATTGTGGGTGATTTTCCCCTTCTATTTTCTGTGTTTTGAATAAAACAAAATAAATCTCCAATAAGCAATACAATGTTATCAGGAAAAATAAATGCTTTATGTAAAAAAAGGTATATACAAATCAATTAGAGAAAGATCAGCAACCCAACAGGGGGTCTGCAAAGGAAAGGAACAATATACTGTTCATAGAAAAGTCTCTTAAGCATATGAAAAAATACCCATTCTCACTCATAAGAGCAATGCTGTAGACTAAGATACTACTTTTTATGTGCTAGTTGGACAAAAATCAGAGTTAAAGCGCTTTTGAAGAGTCCCTGCGGAAGCAAGCACTTTCAAAACTTGCTGGGTTAGATTATAAGTTAACACAACTTCTGCAGAGCACAATTTGGGCATAGCTAGCAAATTTACTAACACACATTCCCTTTGACTAGGAACTTATCCTACTGGCATCCTCCCACATAAACTGATAAATGTATAAAATTATTCATTGTAGCATCATTTGTAGCAGCAAAAGACTGTGAACAACACAAATGTCAATCAGTGGGGGCTGGGGTGTTTCTACAATGGAATGCTCTACAGCCATTAAAAAATTTAGGAACTTTAGGTAGAGTGAAATCTAAGGTATATGTTAAGAGAAAAAAAATATAGAATAAAGTGCGGGCCTTGTTCACTGAAACTTGGTCTCCCCATGTCGCTCTCTCTCAAATTCTGGCTGAGTCTCCATCTGGAGCGTGGAACCCGCCATGCTTGCTAATTATGCCTGGGCTTCTAAGATCCGACCGGGGAGGCCTCAGTGTCTCCTCTCCTTCGGGAGAACGGAAGGACGCCTGCGGCCTACATAAGTGGTGCAAACTTCTTGTCTTGAAGTTTTATTGGTCTCCCGCGTAAACCAAGCTACTCAGCCTCTTTTCTCCACTGAATTTTCCTACTGAGCTATCCTCACCCTATTACTCTTTATATCTTTGATAAAATATTTAAATAAATAGGTCGCCGACGCCGTCCCCGCTTCGAATACCCTGGATCAGCCGGGGCTGGTCCCTGGCAGGTGGCGCCCGAACAGGGACAATTCGAAGTCTATTGTCAGGTTGTTTCCACATCAACTGACAACCAACTAATCTCAAAAATATACAAGCAACTCCTACAGTTCAACTCCAGAAAAATAAATGGCCCAATCAAAAAATGGACCAAAGAACTAAATAGACATTTCTCCAAAGAGGACATACAGCTGGCTAACAAACACATGAAAAGATGCTCAACATCACTCATTATCAGAGAAATGCAAATCAAAACCCACTATGAGGTACCATTTCACACCAGTCAGAATGGCTGCGATCCAAAAGTCTACAAATAATAAATGCTGGAGAGGGTGTGGAGAAAAGGGAACCCTCTTACACTGTTGGTGGGAATGCAAACTAGTACAGCCACTATGGAGAACAGTGTGGAGATTCCTTAAAAAACTGGAAATAGAACTGCCTTATGATCCAGCAATCCCCTGCTGGGCATACACACTGAGGAAACCAGAAGGGAAAGAGACACGTGTACCCCAATGTTCATTGTAGCACTGTTTATAATAGCCAGGACATGGAAGCAACCTAGATGTCCATCAGCAGATGAATGGATAAGAAAGCAGTGGTACATATACACAATGGAGTATTACTCAGCCATTAAAAAGAATACATTTGAATCAGTTCTAATGAGGTGGATGAAACTGGAGCCTATTATACAGAGTGAAATAAGCCAGAAGGAAAAACACCAATACAGTATACTAACGCATATATATGGAATTTAGAAAGTTGGTAACAATAACCCTGTGTACTAGACAGCAAAAGAGACACTGATGTATAGAACAGCCTTATGGACTCTGTGGGAGAGGGAGAGGGTGGGAAGATATGGGAGAATGGCATTGAAACATGTAAAATATCATGTATGAAACCAGATGCCAGTCCAGGTTCGATGCACGATACTGGATGCTTGGGGCTTGTGCACTGGGACGAGCCAGAGGGATGGTATGGGGAGGGAGGAGGGAGGATGGTTCAGGATGGGGAACACATGTATACCTGTGGTGGATTCATTTTGATATTTGGCAAAACTAATACAATTATGTAAAGTTTAAAAATAAAATAAAAAAAAAAAAAGAACACACACACACACAAAAATACTACCTTTTTATAATGTTAAAAAAAAAATTAAAAAAATAAAACTGCGGTTTTGCCTGAAAAAAAAAAAAAAATATAGAAGTATGTATGTAGCATGCTACCATTTGTGTCAGGAAAGGGGAAAGGGGTAGTTAATTATATTTGCCTATGTGCATGGTGTCTCTGGAAATACACATGAGATACAGTCGCACTGCTGTCTCCAGAGTGAACAGCAGGGTGGCTGGGACACAGGAATTGTCAGACTTTGCAAAGACCTTTTTGGATCTGTGAATTTTTAACCATAGGAATTTACCTATATAGTAAGTACATATTCAGTTGAAAAAAATAAAACACCTTTCAGATCACATAAAAAGAAATGTTACACTTTACAGGCCATAGGTGCCAGGTAATATTTTCTTTGCTGTCTAGCTGCAGATGCCCTAGCTATCTGTCTCAAGTAGGATTCGTTACCAGGTTTCCTAACTAAATCATTCCTGGAATGATCCCTATGTGAGATTCTTTTAATGTCTTGCTATCTGTTTTATTTAAAATTTTTACATGAATTTTCAAAACTGAGATCTGCTTGTGGTGAGTATTTTTTTATTGGTCATCTTTGACATGTTTTGATAACAAATATTATTGAGACTATAAAAGAATTGGGAAGGTTTCTTTTCCGTTGCTTCTCAAGGTGGACGTGGTGAGTTGAACTGTTCGTGATATTTTTCCATGGAAGTAATTGTAGTTTTACTCACAGGAAGAAGAAGGAAATACTTGCAAACCACAAAAAACTTGCTGGCTTCAAGATTGTATTTTATCATTATCTCCAACCAATGATCTTATGGTTATAGCTCGGGAACAAAAAGCTGTATTTCTAGTGCGTAAGTACTCTATAATTTTCATTTATTTTAATGCATAGAATAGAAAATGAATTAGGTAGAAAGAAAAAGTGTTACTTCTCCATTATATGGTAGCATTTGATAGCTTGATATGTTGCACAGCACTTTTGATTCTCTTTTATTTCTTTCTCTTCCCCTTTCTTTTCCTTTCTCTTCTGTTTCTTTCCTCTCTGTCTTTCAATCTTGGCTGCAGATACTCTAGCTGTCTCTGTCTGGCACTTCAGAAGCAGTTTTGGGCATTGCCCAATTCTCACAAGGGGCAGTTAGAGCTAAAAAGGCCACTGCCCCCTTCTCAGCAGTAATGTGAATTGGGTGACTTTCAACTCTAATTTGAAAGCTCACAGTACTCTTGTTTCCTTTTTGGGGTATAAGCTTAGCTTACAATTTTTGTTGAAGATTAAAGTTTGGCTATATATAGAAGGTGGAAAACCTCACTGATCAAAATAAGGTCTTGTGTTAAATGGGTACGGAGTTGCGCTATTAAGCAGATTTGCTCTCCAATAGCATAAATCTATTAGAAAATTTTTCTTTGCCAATTGAAGATAAAAGTTTTATAAATAAAAATGATGGGGTAATACATAGAATTAATAACTTTATTATATGGATTGCATTGGAAGAGAGACTAAAGAGTTTTGTAACAATCTTATAAAAATTTTTAAACATTATCTTATATTTACTTATAGAAAGACCTACATAAGTTAATATAGAACTATTAAATTCTGCACCTATCATTCTAAAGGAAAATAATGAAATTAATAAATTCTGTTTTAGTATGCTGTAATTTAAGTTATTTTGTGTGATGATTTTTTTTTTTTTTTCCAGCAAAATGGAAACATAGTGATAAAGGGAAGGAAGAAATGCAGTTTGCTGTTGGTTGGAGTGGTTCTTTAAGTGTTGAAGAAGGGTAGGGACCAGTTAGTTCTTTTTGTCTCTCCATATGTTAAATGTATATGTGAAATTGTTTGACTTGTATATCAGTCTGCTAAGACGTTTCGTCATTTGGAATGTTGATTAAATGTATGTTCATTGCAGCTTTAGAGATTGTAGAGCATGATTTGGGCAATAAACTTTAATTTTATTAACCATGTAATTATTAATCAAAGAACCAAAAAAAAAACAACCCTTGCATTTGGAGAGGATTTACAGGAGAGTTCAGAGAGAACTCCATAATATCCTGTTTATATTTTGTCTTTTCCTTTAGTTCAGTCACTCAGTCGTGTCAGATTCTTTGTGACCCCATGACAACATGTGGTCCCCTGGAGAAGGGAATGGCAAACCACTCCAGTATTCTTGCCTTGAGAACCCCATGAACAATCTTTTCCTTAGCTCTCTGTTATTATTATCTCTCTTTTTTTTTTTTTAAGCATACCACATGGCATATGAGATCTTAGTTGCCCAACCAAGGATCAAACTTGTGTCTCCTGCAGTGGAAGTATGCACTTTTAACTTCTGGACCACCAGGGAAGTCCCTCATTGTTAATTTTATTCAGCCAAAAAGTCAAGGGCTGCCATGGTCCTCTCTGCTTTGTTAGCACTGAGCTTGTATTTAAAGGGGACAGTGCTACATTAATTGTTAAAACTCATAAATACTTAAGAAATGCAAGTTAGTAAATTCAAGTTTCTTACCTACCTGGTTAGAGTTTTAAAACCAGATTTCTGGCATGGTTCTGTGATGGAGCTGCTAGCCTGGAACCTGCAGCCAAAAATTGTTTTCAGTTAAATTTTTATGACTGAAAGTTATCTAGTTGGAATGAATAAGGTTCTTTAGACTTTAAATTCAGATAAAAGGCAATCAAATAGAAATCCATAGTACATGCCTGACACTCTGTAGAGACTCAGTGAATTATTTTCTACTCTTGTCAAAATAAATGCTATTTCTCCTTGAGTCATTTAGTCTAAGCATTTTGAAGACTTTTAATTTCTGTCAGAAATGCACATGCAAGGTTCAGTTACTTTAGGGCTTCCCGGATCGCTCAGTGGGTAAAGAATCCACCTCCAATGCAGGAAACACAGATTTGGGTTCAATCCCTGGGTTGGGAAGATCCCCTGGAGAAGGAAATGGTAGCCCACTGCAGTATTCTTGCCTGGAAAACCCCATGAACGGAGGAGCCTGGCAGGCTACAGCCCAAAGGGTCACAAAGAGTCAGACATGACTAAGCATGCAGGCATGACAGGAGGGCCCGAGGCTGTCAAGAGCCTCACCCACTTATGCTAGTGTGTTACTTTAATGTTTTCAGTTACCTAGAGACAACAAACAACCAAAAAGATTCATTTTGTTTGGTGTCTAGTTTGATATATGGGGAAGAGGATTTATACTTTGTTGAATAAACTGGTGATGGTCCTGAGTTTTGACAGTTTAAGGAAGAAGTCAGTAGGCATTATTTTAATTTTGAGGCTTGTCTCTGTGCGTGGGACAAATTTTTCTCAAATCTGCATGTCAGAAAAAAAAAATCTTTTAGGGACCATCCAGCTCATCAGGTGCTTAGAAATAGGTTATCAGCAGCAATTTCTGCAAAATATAAAAAGAAAAAGAAGCCAGCCAGTTGAAATATGGCAAGTCTCCAGAATCATGTTCTCAACAGAAATGCAGTCTGCCTGTTATGTGATTGCCAGTTCCTCCCACCTTCTGCCCAAGTTCTTCACTTATGTGGAGGAGAAGGGAACAATGGGAAATGACTGCTTGGTGATCCCTTGATGTTTTCTTTTGTGTATAATCAGTTGTATACGGTAAAGGTTTGCTTTTTTTACTTTTATGCTTTTCATGACAATACAGAATGAAAAATACTGTTTTTTTTATTAACCTCAAGTGAATGTGACGTTAGCTTTTATGTGAATGGGTTTTATTACCCTCCTTATGGTGGAGTTTTGCTCATTTTTTAAATTTATGTATTGGATACAACTGGTCCACAGAACTCATCTTCCACTTAATTGTCCTTTAACATCCAAACATAGAGATAGAAAAGACATTGATAAATTGATTGGGTAAACATATGATTTTGTCTTTGTTTTTAGGGAATGTGTAACCAGTGCTCTGTGCATCCCACTAGCAAGCCAGAAGAGGTAAGGATAAGTGAGTCAAGTGAGGCTTTTTTTTTTTTGGTTTGATGTATGAACTCTTAAGATCATTGATTTTGTTTGTAACAGGAGTTCCACTGGACGTCCAGACTGGACCTGCATTGTGGTGGGCTTTACTTCGGGTTACGTACGCTTCTACACAGAGGTGAGTTGAGCGTTACGCAGTTGAAAGGCACCATTTGACTGGAAAACCTGGTTCCGCATTCCCATCACACTCCTTTGTGACTCACTCCCTGCCACTTGAATGTGTAGTTATTACTTATGGGGGTGAAGGCTGGGACAGGGGAGGTATGGTGGTAGAAAGTTCTGCTGTAAACTATAGAGAAGAGAAGCCATGTTCTTCTGCAGACTGACCACCTGGCATCCGTGGAAGACCTGTGGGGGAAATGCCGCTCTTTGCCCAGCCTCACCTGTTCAGGTATATTGGTAAGAAAACAAGCAGGGCTCGTCTCTGTGCTTCCTCCTAGAACGGCGTGCTCCTGCTCGCTCAGCTCCTGAACGAGGACTCAGTGCTTCAGCTCAAATGCAGGACCTACGAAATCCCACGACATCCTGGTGTGACTGAGCAGGTAGCGTAAGAGATTGTGTCCAGAGGGACAGTGGCTTTACTCTGAAGTGGTTTCTTCCTTCTTGTTGGGTGGAAACTTTAAGGTATCTTCTCGTGGCACAGTGAGCTCTGCTGTCAGACTTTAGAAATAGAAGCTATTCATAGCTGAGTAAGGAACACCAGTCTTGCTTTTACTTACTGAAATTTCGTGTGCTTTGCTCTACAGTAAAATAAAACACTTAAGTTGGAAACCAAAAGATTTTCTCATTTTTAGAACTTAATAGTGACTTAAGGTAAAAATGGCTTTATATAACCTTGGCTTTATATAACCTTATATCTTTTTTATTTGGACGTAGGTGTTAAAAGTATGTAGAGTAAAAGATTTAGCACTATTAACAACAGAGTTAATAGTGCTACTATATTGCACTAATCTATTTCTCAGAAAAGGGGTTATTCAGTTTTTATTTACTGTGGAAAATATTTTATATTCATTGAAAATTTTGATAGAGAAAATACTATTGAGTGTCTAAGGCACTCCACAGTTTTCACTTCTTCCTAGGTGCTGTGTGAGATTTTGGTTGTCTCACAGTCAAAAATTTTGATTGTGTCTACAGTAATTGTAGAGGCACATGAACTAATATGCTCTTGTTCAGCACATCTTGTGTGGTACATCATCAAAACTATATAATATGCCTTCTCTCTTGGTGCTGTCCGGCTTCCAAGAGGTTTGAAGTAAGCAGATGAATGTATATTGTGTTCCTTTGTGGACGTAAATTGTGTGATAGACTGGAGTGAAATTTAACCAGTAAGAATAGACTAATATCTGTTCATACTGGTGATTGAGTTAATCAGTAGTATTAAGCATTACCTTATGAGTTGCTAATTTACATGAACAGAATAACTTCTGTGCAAATCTAGAGATGAGGGAGCTCAATTAGGACTAGGGTAATAAAGGAAAATTTCGTTGAGGAGGTAGAGTTTGAATTAAGCCTTGAAAATGGGTATAGAACTTAGAAAAGAAGGGAAAATATTTTAGGTAGTTAGGAAAAAAATCAGGAAAGATTCAAACATGGAACTGTGAGACAGCAACTGTGTTAGAAACTGAGAAACTGTCCAATAGTCTGAGTGACCAGATTGTTTTCATAAATTTGAAAGTGAAGCGAAAATCAGAATTGCTTCAGAAGATTTAGAAGCTACTAGAGATATGGCAACCCACTCCAGTACTCTTGCCTGGAAAATCCCATGGACGGAGGGGCCTGGTGGGCTGCAGTCCATGGGGTTGCTGGGAGTCGGACACGACTGAGCGACTTCACTTTATTTTTTCACTTTCATGCATTGGAGAAGGAAATGGCAACCCACTCCAGTGTTCTTGCCTGGAGAATCCCAGGGACGGGGGAGCCTGGTGGGCTGCCGTCTGGGGTCGCACAGAGTCGGACACGACTGAAGTGACTTAGCAGAGATATGAGAAGGAAGTAGTATCATCAAAGGAATCTTGAAGGACCTTGTTCTGGATGAATTGGACTTGTGAGAATCTGGAATCAGGGAGGCTAGTTATCCTGTTTTTTCAGTTATCAGTAATAGAGTGCAGTGCTGCGAGCCAGGACTGGAATGGCTGTGGGAAAAGGGAGGAACATTTGACAGGACTGGGTACTGTATCGAGATGCTGAATTTTTTTTTGGCTGCATCTGGTGTTAGTGATGGCATGTGTGATCTTTGGCTGTGGCACACAGACTCTCTAGTTGTGGTGCTCAGGCTCAGGGCTTGCAGCGTCTGGGCTTAGTTGCTCCACTACATGTGGGATCTTAGTTCCCCTACCAGGGGTTGAACCTGCATCCCCTGCATTGCAAGGCAGATTCTTAATCACTACCACCAAGAAAGTCCCAAGGTGTCAAATTTAAAGAGAAAAATGAGTTGGCTCTAAGATCTCCTGCATTGAGGCATTTGATTTTGTACATGTTTGAGGTGATAGTAGGAAATAAAATGAAATGCCATCATGCCTGTAGTGATACAGAACTACCCTAGAGGTACAAAGACTAGATTGAAGATGATGACTGAAGTCACAGATACTGAACGAACTCTTCCCAGGACCCATTATAGGAAAATGAAACTGAAAGCTGAAGACTTAAGTTACAATGCTGATCGTAAGGAGTTGGGAGAAAATGGAACTATTGCAGGAAACAAACAAGGAACTGTTGGAAATCCAAGACGGTGATCTGTTTATTGAAGCTGCCTCTCAAGAGCCATTTAAAAAAAAAAAACAACAAATTCCCTGGAAGATGAAGGTTCTTTAAATACTTTAAACTTGACTGTGTTTGTAATAATCTGTTTTTAGAGCTGGTGGAAAAATATAACTCACATTTAAATACTTGCTATTTGCTTTTGTGAGTCAAAATCTTTTCACTGAAAAATATTTATTAAACACATGGAGGGAAGTCTTTGTTGTTACTCTGTATTTTACATAAGCATCTTTCGTTCCAATATATATCAGTTTGTATATCAGAAATATCTATTTGCTGCATCTTTAGTGCACTCCCACATCTATTAAAGATCACAAGAGCAGATTTCCTTGTAATTCAGAACTGGGGGCAGTGAGTATAGTAGGTGGGACGACTGGTCATTGCAGGAGAAGATTCTAAAGGGAGATGTTTTTCTGGAATGCCAAAGAAACCTCTTCTGTGGTTTTTGCACAGAGATCCCTATCATTTAGCTCAATTTCTGCAGCTTTTGGACATTGGTGTTTATAAGATTATCTTTTTCAGGAAAACAGTCTTGTTTTGGAGATACTTGGCTAGCTGGTGGTTAGCTCCTCCCTGTCAGGGACCTCTCCCCCACTGCCATGCTCGGTGGACTGCGTAAGCTAGGCATTGTCAAAGTGTCATGTGAACCCCGACATCAGCTCCCACCCCTTGTGGCCCACAGAAATGTTTAAAAATGGAAACACCCCAACAGTCCAGTAGAAAAAAAGGACAAGGCAGTTCTCCAAAGAAGAAATATAACTGATCGACAGCATATGATAAACTTGTGAATGATACTGATAATCTCAGAATTATAAGCAGCTACATTTGGATAAGTTTTCACCTTTCAGATTGGCAAAGGTGAAGATTAACAAAACTTGGTGACAGAGGGAGAATCAGGCACTGTCATGTATTGTCGGTGGAATTATAAACGGATAGGTACTTCCTTGAGATAGTTTAATAATATGAATGAAAATGAAAATTGTGAATGCTCTGTGACCCAACAGACCTCCCTGAAGGAATTTAGATCAAAGTGATGTGAAAAGATAGATACAAAAGAATGTTTACTGCAGTGATGTTCGTAATAATGAAAATATTTCATTCATTCATAAACATTTATTTACTGCCCGTTATGTACCCAGCCTAGTTGTAATCACTGAGAATCCATTTTTGAACCAGACATGCAAGGTTTCTGCTTT
Source organism: Bos grunniens (assembly GCF_055505025.1). Lineage (NCBI taxonomy): Eukaryota > Metazoa > Chordata > Mammalia > Artiodactyla > Bovidae > Bos > Bos grunniens. The sequence goes on from NC_141180.1 coordinate 57,426,187, forward strand.
TGTGGAGCCTACAGTTTGGAGGTGACGGAGGGTAACCAATGATGAACAGCTGGAGATTTTTCAGGATGTTTCCAGCCTCTGATAGGTTCTGTGAGGGAAGTAATCATGTTGATGAGATTGAAATGAGACAAGGAAATGGAGTTGATGTTTGAGACAGACTCAGGAGTAGCCTTTCAGAGCAACCACATTTGTGCCAAGACCTGAGTGATCTAAAGAAAGGCAGGCAGTGACTTGGGAGGTGAAGGTGCAATGACCTCTGTGTTCAGGGTGCAGGGGGAGAGGGGTGAGATGATGTTGGAGGGAGAGGCCCCATCTTGAAGCTTGGGTAGAGTTCAGGTTTTATTCTAAGTGCAGAAGGGAGCCAGTGGAGAGATTTAATCAGGGGAGTAGTTTGTTCTGCTGTGTCTCAGGAAGATCACTCCAGCTGTGGAGTGAGGATGGTAAAGAGGGAGACTGGAATCAGCAGACCAAACTAAAGTCAGTAATTGAAATTTTGGCACATATGATGCAATACAGCATCACCACAACAAAAATTGATTTGCTCACTTACTGAAATGGAAGAATATCATTGATATATTACTGAATAAGGAAAAACCTGTTATAGAATACTGTATATGGTATAGTCTTGTACAAAAGTGTGTGATTATGTATGACCCTATATACTGAAATACGTCTGGGATTTCAGGTGAGTTTTTCTCTTCTTTTTACTTTTATGTGTTGTTTGCATCCATGTAGTGACTAAATTTCACTTTTATGAAACTTGTACTTTTTTGGGTTACTCCCTTTGTCTATCCTGAAAATATTCACCATGTACAAAGGCTCATATTTGAGAAGAATTTTAAGTCCTTGACCAAAAGGCATTCAAAAAAAAGTCTATTTGTTTTTTACTGTTCCTCTGCCTGCTATTGTCTTGTGTGTTGGGTGTTTGATGGTTGTTTAGTTATAGTATTCCTTTATTTTACATTAATCGTGATATTCAGCTATAACAGAAACATAGATATGCTTATTTGGCAATAATGGAAATATTTTCTTCTTTCTTATTCCTTTAACAGAATGAAGAGTTGAGTATATTATATCCAGCTGCCATTGTGACTATTGATGGATTTAGCCTTTTTCAGTCTCTTCGTGCTTGTCGAAATCAGGTAGCAAAAGGTAATTTGGGGCAAGAAATAGCTAGCTTGTGGTGATATTTGTCTTATTTAATTTAATCTACTTAGAAAAATATGTCTTCTAAATTAAAAAGGGCTTCTGAACTAGTTCTAAAGAGAAGGAAAAAAAAAAAACCCACTACTATAGAAATGAGAGTGTAGTAGATTGCTTCCCTGGCGGCTCAGATGGTAAAGAATCCACCTGCAGTACAGGAGACCTGGGTTTGATCCCTGGGTTGGGAAGATCCCCTGGAGGAGAGCAAGGCAACCCACTCCAATGTTCTTGCCTGGAGAATCCCCATGGACAGAGGAGCCTGATAGGCTACAGTCCATGAGGTTGCAGAGAGTTGAACATGACTGAGCGACTAAGCACAGTAGATTGCTTAATTAGTAAGATAAAGGAGAGGACTAGATCTTCAGCTCTCGTGTTGCCAGCTGAATGGTTGGCTTTTTTTTTTTTACCAATTCAGCAATATGTCTTGGCCAGTTAAGAGAGAAGTTCAGCACTGGGATAGAGAATTCAGTTGTGTCTCACTGAGGAACCAGATTTCTCACTAGATGAGTGCCACTTGGGCCAGCATACTAAAATCAAGTGATTCTGCCTTGCTTCCACTCTCTGGGGCGAAGAAAGCGGAGTGTGTGCAGGGGGCGTTTTCCTCACACTAGGCAGGACTCAACAGGCAGCCAGCGTGAGCTGCTTTTAGCTAACTTGAAACACTTCTGAACAGAAAAAACTTAAGAGCCCTAAATATAATCTATGTAGGCAACTATGTCAGTTCCAGACTTTGGCATGAACCGTGCACTTTAACCTTCCCTACCCATAGTTTAAACTCTGAGGCTATTTGAGGATATTGTGTTTCATTAAAAATCAAGATGTACTGTTATTTTCTGTTCCAATAAGAAGCAAAAATGCTGCCAGTAAGAGTCACGCCATCAGTTTTAAGATTCCAGTTTTAAAGATAGTAAAATAAAAGTAAAAAAGCCCCAAGTCAGTGCAGATACCAGTGTTGGTGCTGACTTACCCCATTTTCTTCTGGTTTAGAATAAAGGAGCCTTCATGGCCCTAAAAAGAGCAAAGTTTAGCTTGTAAATGATTTAGCTCCCATAAAGCAGAGTTTAATTCAGATGTGCTATCCAGTTCATAAAGATTGTTCATAAATCCAGAACTAAACTGTAAGACACAGAAGAAGCAATTTCTTCCAGGGAGAGAATGCAGCATCTCACATTGCAATAGAACAGTTTTCACTGTTTTTTCAACAGGTGGGTATATATGATCAGTATCTTCTTGGTTATGTGGTTCTTTAGTAGTACATGCTTTTCTCTAAAGTCAGAATTTGTTTGAATTTTTATACCTATTTTCATAATCTTTTAAATTATTTAAATTTAGTCCATGTAAAGTTTCAATGTCTTTTATTTTGGAGAAATTTCAAATAGTCACCATTAATATATATGTCATTTTCTATAGAAATTTCTATAAGAATTTTCTATAGGTTTAAGAATTTTGTAATTTTCTATGCATAAGAATTCTGCAGTAAAATAAACTAGAAATAGACAGTTATGCTTTAATTGGTATCATTAGACATTTCATTTTTACTACTTTTGAATTGCCATTTATTTTATTATGTATGAGATCATAAAGCCATTTTATCTCCTAGCAAGTAAGTAAGCCATTTACTGCCCTCTTACTATAAGTTGCTCTAAATATCTGATTACTTAGCTACAGATTGTTGTGACTTTTATTTCACAGTATAGGAAAACTGTCTCTGGTTGGCCTTACTTTCAAATCTGAAGTGCTTAGAGGATTACTGTTTTCCTTTGTCAGAGTACTTTTCTTCATCTTCCTGAATAAATGACAAGAATCCAGCTGTATTCTAATACATAGCCTGAGAATGTACTGACACATGGGGTCTTGTGCATGAACCTGTGGCCCCAGGTGTAACTGCTGTTTTTCTTTTCATTCCTCTCTCCCTAGGTGGAAATGCCATGGTCGGTGATCAGCATTTCCTTCATTTTCTTGGCAGTGCTGTCGCTGTTAACGTATCTTTCTGTCAAGCCTGGTCTCAGTTATTTGCATCTGAGATCCTTCTGTTTTGTCATGTGTGCTTCTGCGGGGTGTACCATCAGGTTTCACTAAGACACTAGTTGCTGCTTCAGGGATTTTATTCACTGTCTTTCTCAAGAGGGAGAAATTGCATACTTGGCTTCAATTGCAGTTTGAATTCACCTTGATTTTTGATGGTAGTCTAGAGTTTTTAGTCGTGTTTTCTAATTCCTTAAGTGTTTCAGAATCTCTTATGTCAGCCAGGTTAGTCTTTTAATATATGTATTTTATGTATATTGTCTTCGTGTGAGTAAATCTCACTGTATGCATGGTTTATATTACTTTATTTTTAATTAGTTTAGAATAATAAGTCGTTATTATATTTTTAATGATTTTTGGTAAAACTTCATTTTCTCCATTATATTTAAGTTTGGTTTGTCTAATTTTTATCTTTGACAGCTGCAGCATCAGGCAATGAGAACATCCAGCCACCACCATTAGCGTATAAGAAATGGGGTCTACAAGATATTGACACAATTATTGATCATGCTAGTATTGGTAAGCCATTACTAGTTCCAGTTCTTTTGGAACTTCTTATACTTTTTAATAGAAGTATCTCATTTATTGGAAATGTAGATTTATTCTCAGGGCTTCCCTGATGGCTCAGTGGTTAAAAAAAAATCTACCTGCCAATGCAGGAGACATGGGTTTGGTCCCTGGATACTGGAAGATCCCCTGGAAAAGGAAATGGCAACTCACTCTAGTATTCTTGCCTGGGAAATCCCATGGACAGAGGAGTCTGGTGGGCTGCAGTCTGTGGGGTTGCAAAGAGTTGGTCACAACGTAGCAAATAACATTTATTCTCATGTGAAAAGAAAATCATTGTCTTCAGTGAGACATTTGGAGGGTAGTTTAGACTTAGAGATGAAGTTAATGTCTTTAAGGAATGGTAGTGGTTTTAGTAATTATGCCCTTAGCATAAGCAGTACTGTACAGTTTTTTTGTTGTTTTGTTTTTATAAGATTGTTTTTTAATATGAGTCATTTTAAAAATCTTTTTTGAATTTGTTACAGTATTGCTTCTGTTTTATGTTTTGGTTTATTGGCCATGAGGCATGTTGGATCTTAGCTCCCTTGACCAGGGAGGTCTGCACCTCCTTGCATTGGAAGGCAAAATCTTAACCACTGGACCATCAGGGAAGTCCCTACTGTACAGTCTTGGATCACCCACTATTTGACTTAAGTTTTATACAGATGAGTTTGATTCATATAATTGCCAGATCAGTCTTCTAAAAATGTAACATTTAGATCAACAAAGTATAGAGCAAAGCGTATGTCTTCTTGTGACCTGTATTTGAAGGCTTGTTATGTTAGGTGTGAGGAATGCAGAGATGGAGAGACTTGGTTTCTGCTGTCAGGATGCATGTAGCTGGTTGGGAGAAACATGTGAAAACAATTACAGTATCACAGCATGTGACAGGGAGAAGGCAGTAGCACCCCACTCCGGTATTCTTGCCTGGAAAATCCCATGGACAGAGGAGCCTGGTAGGCTGCAGTCCATGGGGTCGCTAATAGTTGGACACGACTGAGCGACTTCACTTTCACTTTTCACTTTCATGCATTGGGGAAGGAAATGGCAACCCACTCCAGTGTTCTTGCCTGGAGAATCCCAGGGACGGCGGAGCCTGTTGGACTGCCGGTCTATGGGGTCGCACAGAGTCGGACACGACTGAAGCGACTTAGCAGCAGCAGCAGCATGTGACAGTTGTCAGAATCAGCAAGTGGACCTATTCCTCCGGGGTGGGGGCAGAGGAGAAGCCCAAGGGAATCAGGGAACTGGAGGTTGACCTCAATCTGAGATTGAAAGAATGAGTGGGATTTGGCCAGGAGGGCAAGCATCAGGGAGGCAGTTTAGCGAACAAGGTTCACATGGCGGTGGAAATGCGTTGTGTGCAGGAGAAACTGACAACTGGCCCGAGTGAGGCCAGCCTGTGAGGAGCAGCCAGATTGTGAAGGCCTAGGATACTGTGCACAGGAAGTTTTATTTTTCTCATCACCATGTTGAGAGTCCTTAAAAGATTCTGAACAAGAAAATGGTACTATCACTTAGCCTGTTGGAAAAATCACTTGAATGGGTCAAGACGAGAAACTTAAGTGCAGTAAGAAAGCTATGATAATCTCAGTAAGAAGTGATGGGCTTCTGACCTAAGAGTAGAAATGGCGGTAGAGAAGAAGGAAATGTTATTTTTAAATATATTCCTATTTTTTCTGTTTAATATTATATGCTTGTTAGAGTTTTCAAATAGCACATAAAAGATAAAGAAAAAATAAGATAACTGGATGAGGTTTTGCTGAGAAACTACTTATACAGTCGTAGTATAGGAGAACCACACTGAATTGGATAGTCCAGTGTCTCAGGGCTCATTAGCAGTGCAACTGTTAGCTCCTCCTAGGCCTAAATTCTACTCATTCGAGATAATGAGTAGAATCAGCAGCTTAAGAGCAGGGTGGTTTTTGGCCAATGGTCCCAAGGAAATACGTATCCTGACTTCATTTTCTTTTCTGTCTTTGACCTCCTGGTGGGGCTTCCCATTGTCTGAATCCAGCTCAGAGTCTGGGTTCATAACATGCACACACCAGGAGGGAGAGAAGGAAGGAGTGTGAATCCAGAGGGGTGAACTGAAGATACCTGACACAGAGCGCATTTGTGGGTTGTTGCATTTCTTATATGGAATACAGATAGACCTTGTTTTATTGCACTTTGCTTTATTGCACTTCGAAGATACTACATTTTTCACAAATTGTAGGTTTGTGGCAGCCCTTTGTCAAGCAAATCTCTGGGTGCTATTTTTCCAAAAGCATTTACTCACTTCATGTTTCTATGTCATATTTTGGTAATTCTTGAAATATTTCAAACTCCTCTACCAGCGACAAGATTAGGCGTCACTGAAGGCTGAGATGATGGTTAGCAATTTTTAGCAATGAAGTATTTTTAAATTAAGGTATGTTCATTGTTTTTTAAGACACCATACCATTGTACTCTTAACAGGCTACAGTATAGTATAAACATATTTTTATTTGCACTGGGAAACCGAAATATTCATTTACTCACTTGGCTGCGATACTTTCTTTTGATGGTCTGGAATTGAACCTGCGATATTTCCAAGGTCTGCCTATAATCTGTAATAAGCACATTGTTGGTAGACATTCCATTTATCTTTACTTTTTATGAACACAGAAATGTTGCAAAACTCCAAAGTGTTGAGTTCAGTTCAAGGTGACTTCCTTGTTCTGTTAATTAAACTTTGGAACATTGAAACAGGCTAGGAGAAATGATTGGATAGAAAATTTTATTCTATTCATTTATCTCCCAGCCTACAAAATGGAAAAATAAAAAAGAGGGGGCATGCCATGAGCTTTATTCCATGTACATCTTTATGTAAAGGTCTGATTAACTCATTCAACAAAGAAATGAACGAATACCTGTTGTGTCCCAGACACTAGTTTTGGTGCTAGAAATACAAGGCAGACAGGACCGCTGCCCTGATGAAGCTTAGATTCTTGTGATGGGGAGACAAAAGAGAAACAATTAAACCAAATGAATAAATATGGTAATAACAAAATGTTAGTGAGCATCATGAAAATAAGCAGAGGGTTATGACAGAAGTAAAGGAAGGAGGGGACTAGGTACACAGGTGAGCAAAGGCCTCTCCTGAGACACGAAGGATGGGAAGCAGCCACTGTGTGAATGTAGGATATGCATTCTGGGAGAGAAAGCAGCAGAGACAGAGGCCTGGTCTAGAGGGGAGAGGGGATGGCATGCGGTCAAAACCTGAAGGAGAATGAAATGAGAGCAAGGAGACCAGCAAAGAGTTTGTTGGAACAAGAGAGAATGAGGATTTTGTCTCAGGAGGAAGCAGTGGTGCTAGAGAGTAAACAGATTGGAGATGTAGTTGGCACTTGCTAAGGGATGGATATTAGAAAAGAGAGAAAGGGAAGAATCAGAGATTTCTTAGTTTTTAAGTGTGAGCAACTGGGTGAATGTTCGGGCTGTGGCTGAAAAGAGGATAGGAGAAGGAAGCGGTAGGAGTGAACGAGTAGAGAGTTATGGTTTTTACAGGTTAACTTCTGATGCAGACTTCCAAATGGAGATGCCAGGTAGACAGATACATGAGTCTAAAGGTCAGGGAAGAGGTCCAGATTATCAGTATAAATTTGGGAGGGAATGGTTAACTGTGGAATGCGTTACAGAATTCAAGAAAGGAGATTTGACAACGTTCATTGATTCTTAGAAGTTTAAGTGGAATGGTGAGAATGAAAGCTGCATTGGAGTACATTTAAGAATAAATATTTATTTCCACCCCCTATTTTCAAAGCTCTGAAACACAAGAACAAGAAATCAGCTCACAGCATCTCCATTTTGACTCCAGTCCTGACTTCACTAAACTTCTTACTCATTTTCCAGCTCCTGGTGAACGCTTCCCCCGGGGTATCCGAACTTAACATATCCCAAACCTAATTCTTGACTTCTCCCATCAAACTTGGTCCTCCTCTGTGCTTCTCTCTTGTTGTCTCCTCTTGCTTGCACCACAAGCTTTTGAGTCATCCTTGATTCTCTTTTTTTCCTCACCGGTCCTCACCCAGTCCACCTTTGTCTCAGCTGCCCTCACGGTAAATCTGGATCTGACCACGTCTCCTCTCCATCATTGTCGGCATGGTAGGCCACACCACCGTTGCCTTTTGCCTGAGCTACTGAGGAAGTGAAAATCCTAACTGGTCTTTCTGCTGCCTTTCTTCTTGTCCTAAAATGTCTTTACCCAGTAGCAGCTAACATGATCCTGGTAGAATATGATTCATATTTTTGCCACTTCTCTGCTCACAACCTTCCAGCGGCTTCCCATCTTCTTCCTCATAAAACCCAAAGGCCTTGTATCTCCTGCAGAACTGCCCCTTTCTCACCCCTGTGTTCCCCCACGCTGATCTACTTTCGCTCCTCCGCTACACCAAGCGTCCTCCCACTTTGGAGCCTTTGCAGTTGTCCCTTCTGCCTGGAGTTTTACCCAGCTAGTCACATGGCTCTCTCCCTCACTTCAAACAGGTGTCTGTTCAAATGCCATTTTATCAAAGTGACCTTCTTTAGCCAGTATACAGGCCTCGAGAATTATCCAGTGACTTTAACCTTACGGAAGTTTACATTAAGAACTGTAAGGTGTTTCACAGTGTGGAAAGGCCTCAGATGTTCAGGGAAAACCCTAAAAGACAAGGTAGTAACAAATTCAGAAGGAAAAAAAAATGTACATTTAAGGCAGTGTAATTACAGTAGGCAGCTCGTCTCAGCAGTAATGCTTAGAGTTCTTTATAGTGAGAAGGGTGAATGTGAATTTAATTTAAAATTTGAGATATGGTTATATTGGAAGAATATGGAGAGAAAAAGAAGGACTGTAAGTTATATTTTCATTTATCTTCAATCAGTGAAAAATAATGCTAAAATTGGTGACTCAAAAAACAAAATCACACACCTATAGTGTGTAGAGTACAAAGAGAAAGCATTTTGAAACTTAAAATTTCAATTTATATGTGATACCATTCGGCCTTTGATTTTGTGCTGGTACAGTCAGCATATTTAATCATGTCATAAAAACACTTTGTATATTGAATCATGAATTCATTCATAAACACAGAACAGGCATTCTAATCTTTCAGAATAGGTCAACTTTTGTAAGGATTAAAATTTGATGACTTTAAATCCTAAATCCAGTAAGACGTTTACTTATGAACACCTGAAAAGCAGTTCCTTTCCCAGGACTCTCTTTCAGGAGCAATGCATTCAAAATAGAGGCAGTACATACATAGGAAAATGAGAATAACTCCTGTTCCATTCTGCAGTATGTTTGTGTTCAGAACTGGCTGTCTTTATGTACCAGGAGCATCTGAGCTGGAAGACATCACCCGAGACGAAATCTAGCAGCAGATCTTTACTTTCTAGATCTCTAAGCTCACTTGCCCCCTCCTCTCTCTCCCGCCCAGGTGAATTTAAATGATGTTGGCTTTTCCTCTACTGCTCCTCAGCATTGTCTACATTTACTCTTAGCGCCATGGGGAGATCAGCAGTAACTCTTCATTATGGAAGGCTGGGGATTTCGGGACTAAAAAGCAGATGTTTGAAAGCGTTTGTTTTCACTTCGGGAGAGGATATGGGAGCAGAGGTGCTCTACTGCCTTTCTGGTGTGGACGTGAGGCAGCACTGCCTCTGTGGAATGCCGTGTCACAGCACTTAATAAAATTGTTTACAAATGTAGATCCCCTTTTGAGCCTGCTCTTCTGTTGATGAGGACTTGCCATACAGATGAGCTTATATATAGGTATACAAAGATCTGTCAAGGTCATATATTGCAGCATTATTTGTAGTCGTAAAAGTGAGAACCAACTCAGATGTCCATCAGAAGGTCAGATCAATTATGGCATGACCACACAGTGGAATACTCTGAGTGACTGCCAAGAATGAGGCATGTCTCCTTGATATTTTATTAAATTTAAAAAACAGGGCACACATCAGTTGATTTGGTGTGCTGTCATTTATGTACCTACATTTCTGGAAAGCAATGTAAGAAAATATTTCAGTTGTTACCTCAAAAAAGTAAACTTATACCTGGAGATATTGGTAGATTCTATACTTCTTGTACCATTTGAAGTTTTTATCTGTTTAAAAAATTAATGCTTAAATTGTTTTATACATTTTATAGCTTAGAGGAATTGTAGATGGCAATTTTAATATCTTATGGATGTTTTATGGCATTGATCTTGTAGCTTTGAAAAATGACTTTTATCTATTAAATGACACTCAGCAGTTAGCATTTTAGAATGGAGTTCTAATAAAAATCTAGTAATCTAAAATGACAGTGTCATTTCAGTACATTAAAATTACATATTGTTGCTGTTTTGTCATTAGGTATTATGACTCTGTCCCCTTTTGATCAAATGAAGACTGCCTCCAATATCGGTGGATATAATGCAGCAATTAAAAACAGCCCACCAGCCATGTCTCAGTATATCACTGTAGGGTCCAGTCCATTTACAGGCTTCTTCTATGCTTTAGAGGTAAGTGTTTCATCATTGATTTTGATTTTCAACGTATATACAAATTGGATATGGTAATAGCCTTAAAAAGATTAAGCAGTTTACATTTGTAAGTTTCAGTATAAGCTGAAATTAGTCTCAACTCACTTTCTTCTAAATTCTTTAGATTAACTGAAAATGTACTAAAGTCAGTGTAAAATAAGCGGCCTTCTTTGTTTCTGATGCCCCGAATTCTTACTTGAGTTGTCTTAAAATATTGGTGCAGTTAGTCAGAAGCTTAGAGTTGTTAGTGATGTTGGCCCATGAGGGAGTTGAGTAAATGAGGAATTGTAAAGATAGAATGAGCTGCCAACTATAGCTGATGAAGTGGTGAAACTGCTCCCTAAAATTGGGGAGATTTAGGTATTAGACTTGGCAGCTCTGATTTCTAACATAAAAAGCGCCCTTCTCAGAATTGTCCAAACAGTCTTTTTACTTTAACAAAAATATATTTTTAAAAAATAGGTGGGGGGGGATAAATTAGGAGTTTGGGATGAATAGATATACACTCCAGTATATAAAATAGGTAACCAACAAGGATTTACTATATAGCACAGGGAGCTATATTCAGTATCTTGTAATAATCAGTAATGGAAAAGAATCTGAAATGTATGTGTATATATAAAACCGAATCACTTTGCTGTATACCTGAAACTAACACAACATTGTAAACCAGCTATACTTAAATTTAAAATAAGTTTTGTACAATATGAAGTATTTCTAAATAAAAACTGACTGAAAAAAATATTTTAAAAAGAGGGAAAAGAGCTAGTTCAGTATGGATGAGAAATCAATAGCCCTGTTAGAATAAGGCCATTTTAATGTCCTAGTTTCGGAGAAGGCAATGGCACCCCACTCCAGTACTCTTGCCTGGAAAATCCCATGGATGGAGGAGCCTGGTAGACTGCAGTCCATGGGGTCGCTAGGAGTTGGACACGACTGTATAGCTTTCAAGTAGACAACCTGAGCGATTTCACTTTCACTTTTCACTTTCATGCATTGGGGAAGGAAATGGCAACCCACTCCAGTGTTCTTGCCTGGAGAATCCCAGGGATGGGGGAGCCTGGTGGGCTGCCGTCTCTGGAGTCGCACAGAGTCAGACACGATTGAAGCGACTTAGCAGCAGCAGCAGCAATGTCCTAGTTTAGATTTTTTAATTGACTACAATTTAAAGAGGGAAATCATGAAGATTATAAACTATTAGTGATTTTACTTTTCAACTGTAGAGTTAAAACTTCTGATTATATTTCTACCCCCTACCTTTTTAAAGTGCATCTCATTTAGAAAGTGTATTTTGTTTATTTGTCATCTTTCAAATGTTCTGTTTTTCAGGGAAGCACACAACCACTATTATCTCACGTTGCACTTGCAGTGGCAAGTAAACTCACTTCCGCTTTATTTAATGCTGCCAGGTAATGACATCAGTTTAAATAATCTAATTTTCATCTCACTTAGTTTTAACTTGTATTTGGATGGTCTGCACATTAAAACACTGGAATCCGTGGTTTTAGTCTAAATGCTCTTTCTTTCAGTGGTTGGCTTGGTTGGAAGAGCAAGCATGAAGAAGAAGCTTTCCAGAAGCAAAAACCCAAGGTGGAACCAGCTACCCCATTAGCTGTAAGGCAAGTCTGTCGTGCTCCTCTTGCATTTTAGTATTTTTAGAAATGGACTGTTAAATGTATGGTCTTTCCATGTGCTTAGCTGATTTATTGATTTCTTGAGTCTTTGGAGCTCCTGTAAGTCATTAATGTGAGACTGATGTTTTCTACCAGAATGTAAACTTCATGAGAAGAGTGGTTCCTATCTGTTTTAATGACACTTGTCTCCCCATCATGTAATAGATGGCTTATTTTGTGTGTGTGTGTGTTGGGTGTGTGCTTACAACACTGTACACTTAGATGTACAGTAGAAATATTGGGTTTTTGATAGCTATTGAACTTCTTTCAGTAAAAAGTTTAGTTTATTGATAAGCTGTAGAACCTTAAAAAGGACATAGTGATTTCTTAAAAAAAAAAAAGTAAAAATGGGATCACATATATTCAAGCATTATGCTTGAATAATGCTGGCTTATGCTTCCTTGTTTGTTCCAGCAGTACTGGGGGATATTTAGTGGATTTGTCAGGTTTTGCAGGGAGAGGGCATGAGTGTTGCTTGATTCTGTTTTTATATCCTTTTTTATTACTCAATATAAAGTACCACCATGAAGGGAAATAAAAACCTCTCCCTTTTTTTAGATGTTCTTCAACTGAAGAGATATAGCTAATTATCTACTGGGGCTTCCCTGGTGGCTCAGAGGTTAAAGCGTCTGCCCGCAATGCGGGAGACCTGGGTTCAATCCCTCGGTCGGGAAGATCCCCTGGAGAAGGAAATGGCAACCCACTCCAGTATTCTTGCCTGGAGAATCCCATGGACGGAGGAGCCTGGTGGGCTACAGTCCACCGGGTCGCAAAGAGTCGGACACGACTGAGCAACTTCACGTCACTTCAAAATGTATTGAAGATTATCTTCTAGAGTTTTTTCCATCTAACATATCACATCCCCAGTCACCCAAGTATGAAGAAATAAGGCAAATGGCCTTATGCACTGCATGGATGTAACAAAGTTTCTGAGTACTTTGTCTCAGGAAGTTTTTTCAAAATGAGCTATTCTGGTTCTTTCTCAGTACTTCCTTACTTTTATTTTACCCACAGTTCTAATAGGATTGATTATAGACCAAGAACAGTATACAGATAACTATTTAGAAGAAGGAAAGTTCTTGCTTCAGGCAGTTACACTGATATCAGCAGGATATGCTATCTAGAGAAGAAGAAAGAGAAAAGATTAGAAATAAGAAAATATAGACAAAGATGCGAGTGTAGGAGCAAAGTATTCTAAAATTAATTGGTTGTCAGGGTAGTTTCATATGACATATTGCTTAATCAAGGAAAGATATAGTTGTACTTGATACTCTGAAAAAATAAGGTTGTGGGTATTCTGTATCAAATATCTCTGAGATAAGACTTAGGTATTATTATATAATAGAAGAAAGTTCCTTATGTATTTTGTATTATAAAATGTCTGTTGTGATTAGTTAATAAATTTAACTATTAATCCATACAAAATTCATATTTCTTTATATTAATGTAAAATCAGATTCAGTCTGTTTTGTTGCTGTATTTCATTATTCTTTTATTTATTTCTAGATTGAACTTTGATTTCTGCTTTCTTTTTTCTTTTAAATATCAGATTTGGGCTTCCAGATTCTAGACGCCATGGTGAAAGTATATGTCTGTCTCCATGTAACACACTGGCAGCAGTAACAGATGATTTTGGCAGAGTTATTTTGTTGGATGTAGCTAGAGGAATTGCAATACGCATGTGGAAAGGTACTTCTTACAAAAATCCAGGACAAAAGTTAGTTAGCTTTTTACCCCAGTAGCTGAACAGTGCTATCCTTCTTCAGCTTCTCATTGATAACAGTGTTTAATTCTTTATGCTTGCTTGCTTTCTTTTTTTAATCATGTACTCAGATCATATCAACAACATTTGACCCATAGTCCAACTGACACATCCTTTAAGTTTGACCAACGCATAGGTACTTAAAAACTCTTCCTTATGTCCTTCTTTTCAGTTCTCACATTGTCAGTTCCTGAATTCAGTTTCTTGCCCCTGCAAGGTTCATTCCAGTTTGCAGGGCCGTGCTTGAATCAAATCTTTCCAAAACTGGAATGCTGGGTGTTTCAGATTCAAGATGGCAAAACCTAGCAAGATTCATTTTTTTAAAATTTGAGTTCCATATCCATATGCCTGGGTCAGTTCATTTAAGTGTCTTGGTAACATTGTCTGTTAAAAGTTACATTTAGTGACAAGCACAGAGCTATGTACAGGATCAGTATGATATCACATGACATCCTCAGGAACTCAGTCTTATTCCATGTAGCTTCCCCATGAAGGTTATATCATGGTCTAAATGGCTGTTGAAGCTCCAGCCATCTTACATGCATCCCAGGAAGGAAGAAGGGGACAGAAAGACTACCACCTTAGTCTACTTTGAAGTTATTTTCAGAAATCTTGCCAAGCTTTTTCTGCAATACATTATTTAGGACTTAGTCACATAGCAAACCTAACTATAAGGGAGACTTAAAAATATATTGGCACATTTTCAACCTGAATAAAATAAATCCTTTTGACGAAGGAGGAGAGGAGAATTCATTGTTTGTAATCATCTTTAATATTAACATGTAAGCAGAGACTGTTAGTTAGAAACCACAATTTTGATGCAATCTGGTCTGTTTTTAGCATTGTGAGGAATAATGGATTTGAGGGCATTAAATTTAAACTCTGGACCTGACTGAGGCCACTTTTACCTTCTTGCCAAAGAATTCCTGCAGTGTTTACTTGCCACATGTTTAAATGTCTTTAGAAATAGGTTTCAAGGTAGCAGATACATCATTTCTCCCGACATGGTGCTTGTTTTCTGAAATAACTTCAAGGGTATGTTCTCAGCAAGACTTTTCCAGAATATATACCAGTTGGTCCAGATCCACTCTGGTGATGCTATGACTGCCGTGTGGCCTGTCTTCTGCAGCTGGCGCACTCTGTCCTTTTCCTCCCCGTTACTGGGAAGAGAGGGAATAGGAAGGCATGTCAGCTGCATTTTCCTTCTCACAGGCTGGCGTTGCTTCCCGTTGCTCTGCAGCCCATGTCCTCCCTCTGTCTGTGTGCCACCAAGGGACCTGAATTGCAGGAAACCAGTTTGATCTTCTATTTTAATTGGATTTATACTTTAAATCTGAACCTTAAAATCTCTCCAGAATTTTTTAAAGAGAGGGAGGAAGGGATGGAAATCAGGGAACCTTCCATGATAACTGATTTCTTCTTAAAAAAGAAAGTGATCAGAACCAACTGTAGCAAACTGACATTTTAAAGAGACTTGGCGATTTAGGATTTGTCATAATTATATTTTTTTGTGTTTAATATATTTCATAATAAAAGAGAATATACATTTATTGCTTTTCTTGAGCCCCCCTGACTAAAACATTACGGAGTGCTTCAGAAGGCTCTGCTAAACCTAGATTCCATATCTAAGTGGCTTTCCTTTTCCTCTGTCTCTAAGGGTATCGAGATGCACAGACTGGTTGGATCCAGATTGTAGAGGACCTCCACGAAAGAGTGCCAGAAAAGGGAGACTTTTCCCCATTTGGAAGTCCTCAGGGTCCAAGTCGAGTGGCTCAGTTCCTTGTGATCTATGCACCACGAAGGGGCATTTTAGAAGTGTGGAGTACACAGCAGGGCCCTCGAGTTGGCGCTTTCAACGTGGGAAAGTACTGCAGGTAAGCCGCAAACCCTAGCCTTTTCCTGGCTGCAAAAAGAAATGCTTTTGTTCAAGTAAAGCTTCTGTTTAAAGCTACTTAATTAGATTGCAAGTTGGTTGAGAATTAAAATGTCCTTTATTGTGGTTTTTCCCCATGAGTGGCTGCTATGTAATTATGGATTAAGTGTTTAATAACAAAGGAATCTGACTGAGGAGGCCGTGATACACTACTGAATTAAAGTCAGCTTTGGTGCCCCACTTGTCCCCATCCCTTCTTACACTGTGGAGGCTGGAAAGGAAAGATTCTTTCCGATTCCCCTGGTGATGATACGAAGTCATGTGAGTGCTTTGTTTGCCACTGTGACATCAGCCTGGTTATGTGATTTTCTAGCACACTTTAACAAGGTAGAACCCTGGCAGTTAGGTTCTATTTTACTTTTTTTAAAATATTTATTTGGCTGCCTTGGGGCTTTGTTGTGGCACCCTGGATCTTCATTGCATCACGTGGATCTTTTGTTGCAGCATATAAACTCCGTGGCTTACCATTATTGGTTTGTGATTTCCTCAGGCTTCTGTATCCTGGCTATAAAATAATGGGCTTAAATAACATTACTAGTCAGAGTTGGCAGCCCCAGACTTACCAGATCTGCCTGGTTGATCCAGTGTCTGGAAGTGTGAAAACAGTCAGTGTTCCTTTCCACTTAGCATTGAGGTAAGTTGTATCGCATGCCAACTTATTAATGTCCCTCTACTGACTTTTCCCAGTCCTTTTTTTTATATATATATATATTAAACTTTTAATTTTGTACTGTAGTATGGCCGATTAACACTGTTGTGATAGTTTCAGGTAGACAGCAAAGGGACTCAGCCATACATATACATGTATCCATTCTTCCCCAAATTCCACTCCCATCCAGACTGCCACACAACACTGAACAGAGTTCCCTATGCTATACAGTAGGTTCTTGTTGGTTGTTCATTTTAAATATAGCTTTGTTTTGTAGCTATTGTTTTATTTCTCTCTGGACTGATCCCTTTAAAGTTAAATAGGAAGCGTAGAAAAGAAAAAGAAATTTGGATGTATCAGAATTAGAAGGAAGACAGCTTCACTTTCTTTAAGAACTTGTATTTTTTTGTTTTAGCGATAAGAAGAGTGAACGAGCCAAGGACATGCACTTAGTGAAGAAACTGGGAACCTTGCTGAAAGCAAAATGTCCCAATCTTGGTAGGTGTCCTTTAATAAAAATGAAGGATACTGTCATGGCATTTTTAAAATTAATAGAATATTCTAAATGGAGCAAGCAAAACACTTTAGTGCATTTATAAGCTGTTGCAACTCCTTTGTGGAATGAGATGAGGTACAAGTAATCATGTATAGCTTTTATTGGAATTATTCTGAAGGATGAAGCATGCCATCGAGGGATTATTAAAATTTGTAACAATAAAACAGTAATTTCCAAGAGGACTCAGAAATCCTTCAGACTGACTGATAGTGCAAATACATGTGTTTTTCTTTTAGAATAAAGTTTACCTGTCGTAAAAGTGAACCAAAATTTTATTTTGGTTAATTTTCTTTCTAGATTTGATTGAAACAGAAATAAAGGAATTAATTCTTGATATTAAATACCCTGCAACCAAAAAACAAGTAAGTGTATAAAATAAAAGATCTTTCCTGCCAAGTGACTGTTATATTCCCTTCTTAATAAAATCTGTATTTTCCTATTTCCTTCCAAAAACATGACAGGCCAAAATCCTCTTTCTGTGTTTTTATGCATGTTCATCCTTTTTTTACATCCCTATGCAAAAGTTTCTATTGTCTCTTTTGTCTTTCTTCTTTTTTGATTAAGTAATACTACCATACATGGAAGTATGTGTGTTTTATATACACGAAAACCCATACATAGCATATATTCAAATTAAGTAATAATAATAAGACAAAGCTGTGTATGACCACCCCCCTTAGGAAACAGGATGTTACCAGGAACTCTGAAGAGCCCTCCCTGCATGTCCCTCCTCCTCCCATCCCTTCTCCCATTCCTACAGTAACCAGTGTTGAGAATTTTGTGTTCCTCTTTTGCTTTTCTTTGTAGTTACAGCATTTCTGTATGACTCCTTTAAAACATAGTGATGCATTTTCCACTTTTTTGAACTTGAAGTGAATCGAGTCCTACTCTGTCTTCTTTGTGACCTACTCCATTCTCTTACCATTGTGTTTCTGGAAGTTGTCTGCATTGCTGCCTGCAGCTAACTCGTGTAATGTATGAATTCCACTCTGTGACTGTCATTTATTTATTCACTGTCTGTGGACATTTACGTTGTTCTCAGTTTTTTGCTGTTACCAACAATAAGAGTATGATTATCCTTGTACAATGTTTCCTGGCACACAAATGTAAGAGTTTCTCTTGAGTTTATACCTTAGAGTGGAATCTCTAGGGTATGAGCTTCTGGCTGGTTGTTGATAAATTACTTCTCAAAATACTTGTACTAATTTACATTCACATTGATACTGTAGAAGAGGCCCTGTTGCTTCTTAGCTTCTCATGGAATAATCAAGACTTGTTGCCTTTTCCAGGCTCCTGGTTGTAATATGGTAGCTCGTTACGTTACTGCCACTCCTCTTACCCAAATCCCTGCCGTTGTTGCTTGGGTTCTGACATGGCTCGTTGGTCCTCAGGGATCCCTCTGAACTCTGCTTTTAATCAGAACAGAGGGCTAATGACTGCAGTCTCACTCAGATTCCCCGGGGGCGTTGATTCCAGGACCCCCTGTGAATACCTAAATCTGAAGGTGCTCAAGTCCCTTTATAAAACTGTGTGAAGTGACAGTGGCTCAGTTGTGTCCAACTCTTTGTGACCCTGTGGACTATACAGTCCGTGGAATTCTCCAGGCCAGAATACTGGAGTGGGTAGCCTTTCCCTTCTCCAGGGCATCTTCCCACCCCAGGGATCGAACCCAGGCCTCCCACATTGCAGGTGGTTTCTTTATCAGCTGAGCCACAAGGGAAGCCCAAGAATACTGGAGTGGATAGCCTATCCCTCCTTCACAGAATCTTCCCGACCCAGGAATTGAACTGGGGTCTCTTGCATTGCAGGCGGATTCTTTACCAACTGAGCTATCAAGGAAGCCCCATAAAATTGTGTAGTATTTGCATATAACCTACGCACATCCTCTTGTATACTTTAAATCCTCTCTAGATTACTTGTAATGCCTAACACAGTGTAAGTGCTATGTAAACAGTTGTAAATACAGCGTAAGTGCTGTGTAAATAGTTGCAAGTATGGGGCAAATTCACAGTTGCTTTTAGGAACTTTGTGGAATTTTTTTCTTTCCGAGTATTTTCAGTCTATGGTTGGTTGAATCCGTAAATGAGGAACCCATGGATACAGAGGGCTGATTACACTTGTTTTCTGATTATTTCATGTGTATTAGTCCTAGCTCCCCAGCTTTTTCCTCTTTATATCTTTTAAGGTCCTTCAAATAGGACCTTACCAAATGTGTCATTTTCATAATACACAGCATCTGAATAGTAGGATGATTTAGTGAATACTGGTTTCTTTCTATCCCTCTTTTTCTGTTATGGCACTCATTTTCTAAAAACACTATCATTTTATTGTAAAACTGACAGGTTTCTGACTTTTAATTGTGTTTTCCACTCCACTGACAGTACTAATAGGTTCTCATTTTCCTTGGGGCAAAGTTTCCATTATTAAATGTGATTCTTTTGACAGAGTGAGCATGTGGAGAGCAGTTTAGGGCTTCAATCTTAGAAAGGGAGGGTCAGAACCCACATAATTTTTCTCATTTTAATACCATCTTTTTTACATCATAGAACAATAAAATCAGGAAACTTTAGAACAGTACAAACTGTTTCCTTAATTTTTTTAATACTACTGAAGTTCGTATGAAGCTATGAATTTTATAAAAAATACTAAACAACCTAATAGTTAAATTTGTGTATTGTTTTACAACAGTTAAGGGAGGAAAGAAACCAGTTTAGACTTTGAAGACTGAATAATATTAGTAAGGCAGTGAGCCGCTAACTTGTGTGATAGTAGACACACAGAGGCAGATGACATTTTCCTAGGTATTTGCCTTTTTCGATCACTTTCTTTTTATTTAATATTTTATTCATTTATTTGGCTACTTTGGGTCTTAGTTGCAGCACGTAGGATGTTCGTTTCAGCATTTGGGATCTTTTGTTGTGGTGCACAGGCTCTCTAGTTTGGCACACAGGCTCTTGTGCTCAGACTTAGTTGCCTGGCAGCCATTCTTTGTAAGTAAGTAAGTGAAGTCGGTCAGTTGTGTCCAACTCTTTGTGGCCCCATGGACTGTAGCCCACCAGACTTCTTTGTCCATGGGGTTCTCTAGGCAAGAATACTAGAGTGGGTTGCCATTCCCTTCTCCAGGGGATCTTCCCAACCCAGGGATTGAACCCGGGTCTCCCGCATTGCAGGCAGCCGTTCTTTGACTAGGGCTCAAACCTGTGTTCCCTGCATTGAAAGGCAGATTCCTAACCAGTGGACCACCAGGGAAGTCCCTGGGTCACTTTCTTTATATCCTCCATGCATTTGCCTCATGCTAGGCCGGCCCAACCTCCAGAGCTGCCCTCTCTCTGCACCTGTTTCTCCCCAACAGACACACAGAGTTGTTGTTGGATGAAGTCTGTTATTTGTTATTTGTCTCATGCCACATTCATAGCGTACCTTTTATACTGTTTAATCTCATAATTCAAAATTCAGTTTAACATGCTGATATGAAAGGACAAGTGTGAACTTTAAGTGCTGTGTGTAACCCACTAGTGATTCTGATGGTTGCTCTTTTAGGAGTGAAGTAATGATGAAGATTCTTAAATATCTACCAGTAGGCAGAAGGAGAGTAGGCGTGGAGAGGTGGGAAATATATTCATCTAGATTGGCCTGTGGATACAGCCAGCCATGCTTAAGCACAGTAACATAGCAGTAATTAAGTTGTCAGCTTTTATTATTGGCATGACAATGGCAATGTCTGCTTTTCATTTATGCATATATACTAAACTCTTACTGGTGAATAACTTTGTCTCTGCTCAGCCATCCTGTTGAACCTCAGTTGCTTTCCAAGTTGTTTCATTCTCAGTCTGGACTTCTTGTCATGGTACCATATTTGGCATGACATGAAATTGATTACATATTACTTATGATGCAACTTAAGCTCTTGGATGATTAATACATCTTAAAATGGAGTTTCCCTTTGAAACTTGGGGCAGTGAAACTATGGGCATAAATGTAAAATTGAAAAACCAAGATCTTTGCCTTGTACGAAAATTGTTCCTTATCTTTCTTGTAGGCAGCTTCCCTGGTGGCTTAGACGGTAAAAGCATCTGCCTGTAATGTGGGAGACCCGGGTTCAATTTCTGGGTTGGGAAGATACTCTGGAGAAGGAAATGGCAACCTGCTCCAGTACTCTTGCCTGGAAAATCCCATGGACGAAGGAGCCTGGTAGGCTACAGTCCATGGGGTCTCAAAGAGTCAGACATGACTGAGCGACTTCACTTTCTTTTTTCTCTTTTTCTTCTAGGCATTGGAAAGCATATTGGCAAGCGAACGTTTACCATTTTCCTGCCTTAAAAACATCACTCAGACATTAATGGACACTTTAAAAAATCAAGGTAATAGGGTTTGTTTATGGTCTCACCTCAAATTCTGTAACTCTGACCATAGGAAGTATTAACTGTTTATGATGCCCTTCTGTTACCTTGATGTGGTAATATGTATAAGAAACAATGTATAAGAAAGAAGAAAACTTATATCATACCTTTGTCATTGGGGACTTTTAAAATTCCCTGTTCAGTGTATGCTACTGATCTTTCTCTGAGTATGTTGACTCTCTTTCTTACTGTAAATATTTTTCGTTTGAATCCATCTATTATGAGGAAAGATAGAATGATGGGAAGTGAGTATTGTGATAATAGTTGTAAAGCGTTTTGAAAGCCATTGGCATGTGGGGACAAGATAGCTGGTGGTAAGCAAAAAAACAACCAGGCTGTCTTGCTGCCATTATATTTTAACTCTCAGTAATGTTGTTTTGACCATGATAATGATTTTTTTTCTAAATTCTATGCTTTGATTAATGTTTTGTCAGTGTATGGAATCCATATTTTTTCATCCACTTCCCTCATGAATGGAACTAGGGCTTCCAGAATCACAGACTATGATTACATGACCAGTTCTGATTGTTTTTTACTGTTCAGAATATATTTGTCTGGAAAAGAATTACATCTGTAACTGTGGGGTTGTAACTCCATATTCTATCCAGCCGAGCTAGAAAAATTTATTCTGAATTCCTAACATCAGTTAAAAATGTAGTATGTGGTATACTGACTTCATCTAGTTGTGATTTTTTGCTTGCTTATTGTGTGAATTATATCTTTATTGAATTTGTTACAATACTGTTTCTGTGTTATGTTTTGGGTTTTTTTGGCCACAAGGCACATGGGATCTTAGCTCCTTGACCAAAAATCACACCCTCAACGCCTATGTTGGAAGGGAGAGTCCCAACCCCTGAACTGCCAGGAGGCTTCATATTTAAGCCAGCCTAGAGTGGCTTATGGAGAAGGAAATGGCAACCTACTCCAGTGTTCTTGCCTGGAGAATCCCAGGGACGGGGGAGCCTGGTGGGCTGCCGTCTCTGGGGTCACCCAGAGTCGGACACGACTGAAGCGACTTAGCAGCAGCAGCAGCAGAGTGGCTTAATAGATAAAGCATAATATGCTGTTCCAGGGGACTTACCTGGTGGTACAGTGGTTCAGACTCTACTTCCACCGCAGGGGGCACTGGTTCAGTTCTCTGGTGGAGGAACTGAGATGCCACATGCTGCATGGTATGACCAAAAATTAAACAGATAAATAAATATTAATGCTGTTGCAGGACAGTAAGCATCCTGGTTTTGAAATTTTTTTAACACATGTAAAATTGATTTTTGGCAAATAGAAAACTCCCTTAGTGCATACAACATGTTAGAAATACCTCTTTTAAAAAGTATCAGATCAGATCAGTTGCTCAGTCATGTGCGACTCTTTGCGACCCCATGAACCCCAGCACGCCAGGCCTCCCTGTCCATCACCAACTCCCAGAGTTCACTCAGACTCAACGTCCATCGAGTTGGTGATGCCATCCAGCCATCTCATCGTCTGTCGTCCCCTTCTCCTCCTGCCCCCAATCCCTCCGAGCATCAGTCTTTTCCAATGAGTCAACTCTTCACATGAGGTGGCCAAAGTACTGGAGTTTCAGCTTTAGCATCATTCCTTCCAAAGAAATCCCAGGGCTCATCTCCTTCAGAATGGACTGGTTGGATCTCCTTGCAGTCCAAGGGACTCTCAAGAGTCTTCTCCAACACCACAGTTCAAAAGCATCAATTCTTCGGTGCTCAGCCTTCTTCACAGTCCACCTCTCACATCCATACATGACCACAGGAAAAACCATAGCCTTGACTAGACGAACCTTTGTTGACAAAGTAATGTCTCTGCTTTTGAATATGCTATCTAGGTTGGTCATAACTTTCCTTCCAAGGAGTAAGCGTCTTTTAATTTCATGGCTGCAGTCACCATCTGTAGTGATTTTGGAGCCCAGAAAAATAAAGTCTGACACTGTTTCCACTGTTTCCCCATCTATTTCCCATGAAGTAATGGGACCGGATGCCATGATCTTCGTTTTCTGAATGTTGAGCTTTAAGCCAACTTTTTCACTCTCCACTTTCACTTTCATCAAGAGGCTTTTGAGTTCCTCTTCACTTTCTGCCATAAGGGTGGTGTCATCTGCATATCTGAGGTTATTGATATTTCTCCCGACAATCTTGATTCCAGCTTGTGTTTCTTCCAGTCCAGCGTTTCTCATGATGTACTCTGCATATAAGTTAAATAAACAGGGTGACAATATACAGCCTTGACGAACTCCTTTTCCTATTTGGAACCAGTCTGTTGTTCCCATGTCCAGTTCTAACTGTTGCTTCCTGACCTGCATACAAATTTCTCAAGAGGCAGATCAGGTGTATAGTACACTTCTAAAATCTCCCTATCCCCCTAAGGATTTTTTTAAAACGTCAAAAAAATTATTAAAATTTACCTTGCACTGGGCTAGGAGTAAACCAAACACCATTGTCGGAGTTCTGTAACATCACTAGCTTCAAGTTCTACCCACCAATGAGAGTCCTAAAAATGACAAATATTGAGTATGCTACATTTTATTTTGGCTGTGAGAACATAGACAATCTTCCATGTTATTGTATCCCATAACAGAGTCTTGCAGTTTACAGTGTCTGCCTTTATCATACAGGAATGTATTATGCAGAGAGTGGGTATTTTTCCAGCGATAATCTCAACAAGAAACCTGACTGATGTGGGTGGAATTCTACTTTTGGTCTCTTTCTCAGCCTCTCTTGAGGATGCATGTGTTACAGTTCAGTTTCTGGTTGAATTATAGTATCTTTGACCACTGTGATAAGAAGAGCCAGGCAGCTTTCCAATTGTATTTTCTCAGGGTATGAGAATAATAGACAACATTTGAGTTAGAGAGTGAGGGGAGGATATTTTCAAACCTGTTTCCAAAATATTTGTTTAAATTTGAGTACTAGACTAAAATATCTCTTCTGTTTTCTTTCTTTTTCTCCTCTCTCACTATTATAGCACCTTCATTTAAAAATTTAGACACTTTGCATGATATAAAAATTATTTTTGCCTTCTTAATTTGTTATCGAAAATATAGCAATATTATAAAATGGAACATCAAGAAATTATGTAAAATTAAGGTATTTTTATCAGTCTGTTAAATATCTCTCTTTAATATATTTTTTCTTTCTACCTTGTAGAGCTTGAGTCTGTTGATGAAGGACTGCTACAATTTTGTGCCAATAAATTGAAATTACTCCATCTTTATGAGTCTGTTAGTCAATTAAATTCCACTGATTTTCATTCAGATACACCATTCTCTGATAATGTGAGTAATCCCATTATTCATTATATAAAATCATCTCTTTGGTTATTTATTATTTTTTAATTGATAGTAAAGAAGTACAAATATTAAGTTTTTTTTTTTTTAATGTGTAAAGGTTTATGTTCTTTAGAAGATCCCTGCTGGCTTCTGTGCCTTGCTCCTAAATTTATGTTATTTAGGCTTGAATATTGAGCTTGTTATTAATCCATTGTCAGTACCTAGAATCATTTGGTTTTCCTTAAGTTCTTTTATAAAATTGCTTCTTACAACTTCTTTTCGACAGGGTTTGCTAATCAAAACTGTGCAATGAACAGAAGTAGCAAATTTTATATTTCTTTTAAAGAAAATGATTCTAACAAGCAGAAGAGACCAGCTCTTCTGTGTTGTTGTTAGTAAACTCATACTGCTGTTGTTTACTACATAATAGAATACATTTTTAAGATAGTCCATCTTACATCAGAGTGCTTAAAGTAATTGTAGAAAATGTTCTATGGTTTTATTCTTCAAAATGTAAAAAAGTGATAGGACCTTATAATCCTTATTATAGTACAAGTGCAGTATTGCTCATTTCTAGGAGAGTATACAAAACTCCTACTTTCTCTGCAGAGAAATAGAATTTCTCGTGATAGAGAACAGAGAGAAATATTGTCCTCTCTTCCCTCAAGTACTGTGTGACCGTGCGCAGATTGGTGGCTTCAGGGTCTCATGTCTTTTACTTATCTAAAGGAAAACCATTAAAGTGACTTTAGTGATTTGTCAAGGCACTGGTAATGCTTTTAAAAAACATATTTGGTACATCTGAAAGCTCACTGAGTTTTAAAACAGTTGCCTATTATTGTAAATACATGTATAGAAATAAACAGAAATTTTAAACAAAAATGAGAATTGGTAAATACTGAAAATATTTCCTCTCAGTATTGAAAATAACCCACACATTTCTAACTTTTTTTTTTAATCTTTGGTATTATAGATGAATTTTATAAAGTATTTTAACGATCTCTTCGTAATACTACTCTATGAATGCCATGATAAATGACAAGGCCATTTTTTAGGAGATTTTGTTCTGCCATTATTTCTCCAATAGTGAAAAATACTTTCAAGCAGCAGAAAAGTTCAGGTTGATTAAGTTATACCTATAGGGTGCCTGGGGTGGGAAGATCCCCTGGAGAAGGGAATGGCTACCCACTCCAGTATCCTTGCCTAGAGAATCCCATGGACAGAGGAACCTGGTGGGCAGCAGTCCATGAGGTCTCAAAGAGGCGGACACGACTGAGCGACTAAACTGCCGCCACCACCAGTGGTAGTATCAGGAGATGTTTCTGCACATCTGATGTGAAAACAGTTTGAAAGACTGGCAGGTTGTATCTGTTACTTTTTAACCTCTACAACCCTGAGAGCCATATAGAGGATTTATATGCAGACACAGTGAGGACTGTTGCCCACTGCTTTTATTTTATAGTGTTTGTGCTGCTTACTAAAACAAGTATTAAATATCAAATAGTTCTTTAGTTTCCTCAGAATCACAAGAGTTGGCAGTTAACAACCACTTACATTTTTTTCTGATTAAGCAATAATATATGTTTATTAAAATTCAGACATTTTAGAAGGGTATTGAATAATCTCAAGAAACTTTCTAAGAATGATACTTCCAGTAATATGTAGTGTTTCAAGATTATTTTATTTAAATAACATCCTACTTATCAGTTGAGAGTAACATTTTCAGCAGAGCACACCATAGCTATCATATTAATTAAGAAATCATTTTTTGCTTATAGTCTTGCATTTTGTTTCAGATGATAATGGCAGATAATGACAGATAATTGACACATAATGGCAGGGGTAGAAAGAGAAATGGTCTGTTGATAACTTCCTTCCTCCCTAAATTTAAGGACTTGGCCGTGTTACTAAGGCTGGATGAAAAAGAACTCCTTAAGCTCCAGGCCTTGTTAGAGAAGTATAAGCAAGAGAACAACAGGACTGCTGTCCGATTTTCTGATGATAAGGATGGTGTGTTGCCTGTGAAAACATTCCTGGAATATTTAGAATATGAGAAAGATGTGGTCAACATAAAGAAGACAAGTGAAGAGGAATATGTGGCTTTGGGTAGGTAGAATGAATGATAAACTACTTTCTGAATCCTCCCTCTTTTTAAATTAATTAACCAAAGAATTGAATGTATGTTTTACAGTCAACGGAAGACTCTCTGGATAGGTAGGCACTGTCTTATAAAAGTTGTACTGAATTAAAAAGTATACTTAGGAGACAGTGTGAGACATGTAATGACTTGCTTTCTGCTTTAATCACTTAAGCAAACTGAGCCATTGATTTCCCTTCTCTGCTGTTGTTTTGCTCCTCTAGGGATCTAGATTGCAATTCAGGAAGATTTTGAGTTTGGTAAGCAGGCATTGGTTGACGTGTTTTGTTTTTGTTTTACCAGGCAGTTTCTTTTTTTGGAAGTGTTTATGTGGAGAAAGCTCCACTGAGGAAATGTGTCACACTTTGGAGTCGGCTGGACTTAGCCCCCAGCTGTTGTTGGTAAGGTTTCTTGTTGCTGGATGCTGTTCTTCCTCGTTAATGTCATCTGGAAGTGGCTGTCTCTCTTTTTTTTTTTTTTACTCTTGTCTAAAGTGTATTATAGAGCATACATGAAGACTTTCTAAAAACGATCAAGGAAATGTATAGTCATGTATTTAATTGAATAATAATATCTGATTTTTCTCATTCTCTGTAAATTATAACCAGCATATTACAAGGTTGGCCTAAAATAAATTTAGAATCTGTTGTGTATGCATACATTTACAGTGGACTGGGATCATCAGAAAAAAATGTTCATATTAGCCTAAAAAGATCTTATCTAGAGAACAAAACTGTTTCCTTAAAGCATTATTGAATTATCAGACATTCCCAGACCTTGAATACGTGTTAGGATTTAATCTCTGTGGCATAACAAATATAAATAGCACTAAATTTTCACGCTTTCTGAAAAGGGCAAGGGAGTTACCCCACATCACTTGTTCTGCTCTTGACTGCCCCCCACATGTAGAGATACGCACGTGCACACCCTTTATCACGTGCCCACTCACATCTCAAGTTTTGGCCAGGATTTGGGCCTTTTACCTGTATGAACTTGTTGACTATGCTAACATTAGTTTTTATTCATTTGTTTGTTTATTTTTAACTGTGCTGGGTGTTTGCTGCTGCTCACAGGCTCTCTCTAGTTCTGGTGAGCAGGGCCTGCTCTCTAGTTGCGGTGCACAGGCTTCTCATTCTGATGGCTTCTCTTGTTGCGGAGCACGGGCTCTAGGGCACCAGCTTAGTTGCCCCGAGGTACGTGGGATCCTCCTGGACCAGGGATCTAACCCATGTCCCCTGCATGGGCACATGGATTCTTTACGTAACTGGACCACGATATTGTTGTAGTTGAACATGTAAGTCCTTTAAAAATGGGCTTTGCCCTACCTCCCTTTGCAGTATAGATGTCAGGAAGTACAGTTAAAGGTGCACATTGCTTGCACATGGTTGTTCATAAGTGGCTTCGTTCATAATAGCCAGACACTGAAACCTGCCCCACACCCTTTAGTGGATAAACAGATAAACACACTGTGGCACATTCTTACCATGGAATACCCCTCAGCAATAAAAAGGGATAAACTATTAGTAGAAGCAGGAGCTTGGATGAATACGGAAAATATGCAAAGAGAAAAAAAATTTCAAAGAAGATACATACTGCATGATTCTGTTTTCATAACATTCATAAAATAACACAGTCATAAAGATGGAGAACAGATTAGTGGTTGCCGAGAGTTAGTGGTGAATGTCAGGGAGAAGGGTGTGGCTATAAAGCATTAACGGGAGGGAGATTTTGTGCCATGGTAGAGTGTCTGCATGGTGACGGTTATGCAGTGCTACACATGATAAAATTGCATGCTGCAAAATGAGTGCCTGTATCACTGGTGAAATTTGAACAAGCTTTATGGATTTCACCAATGGCAGTTTCTTGGTTTTGTGTAAAGATGTTAACATGAGGGAAGACTGCAGGAAGGGCCCACGGACCTCCCTGTGCTCCTTTGTGCCACCAATGACTCTATAATTATTGCAAATTTAAAAGTTTTTAAAAAGGAAATAACTATTACCTGTCATTCAGAATTGAGATGCTGAAATAGATGAATATGGTATACTACTTGTTTTCTATTGTGCTTAATCAGTTTCATTTAAATTTTGTTTACATTAAAACTGAGGTCATTGTTCAGCTAAGTCATGTCCAACTCTTTGTGACCCATGAACTGCAGCACACCAGCTTTCTGTCCTTCCCTATCTCCTGGAGCTTGCTCAAACTCATGTTCACCGAATCGGTGATGCCATCCAACCATCTCATCCTCTGTTGCCCCTTTCCCCTCTTGCCCTCAGTCTTTCCCAGCATCCGGGTCTTTTCCAGTGAGCCAGCTGTTCACATCAGTTGGCCAAAGTATTGGAGCTTCAGCTTCAGCACCAGTCCTTCCAATGGATATTCAGGGTTGATTTCCTTTAGGATTGACTGGTTTGATCTCTGCTGTCCAAGGGACTCTCAAGAGTCTTCTCTAGCACCACAGTTCGAAAGCATCAGTTCTTCAGCACTCAGCCTTCTTTGTGGTCCAACTCTTACATCCATACCTGACTATTGGAAAAACCATAGTTTTGACTATATGGACCTTTGTTATCAAAGTGATGTCTCTGTTTTTAATACATTGTCTAGGTTTGTCATAGCTTTTCTTTCATAGCTGCAATGACTGTCTGCATGATTTTGGAGCCCAAGAAAATGAAATCTGACAGTTTCCACCTTTCCCCCTTCTATTTGTGATGAAGTGTTGGGACTGGATGCCGTTATCTTTGTTTTTTGAATGTTGAATTTTAAGTCAGCTTTTTCACTCTCCTCTTTTACCTTCATCAAGAAGCTCTTTAGTTCCTCTTTACTTTCTGCCATTAAAGTGGTACCATCTGCATATTCGAGGTGGTTGATATTTCTCCCAGCAATCTTGATTCCGGCTTGTGAGTCATCCAGACCATCATTTCATATGATGTACTTCATATATAAGTTAAGTAAGCAGGATGGCAATATACACCCTTAATGTACTCATTTCTCAATGTTGAACCAATCCATTGTTCATGTCCAATTCTAACTGTTGCTTCTTATCCTGCATACAAGTTTCTCAGGAGGCAGATAAGGTGGTCCGATATTCCCATCTCTCAGAATTTTCCACAGTTTGTTATGATCCACACAGTCAAAGGCTTTGGCAAAGTCAATAAAGCAGAAGTAGATGTTTTTCTGGAACTCTCTTGCTTTTTCTGTGATCCAGTGGATGTTGGCAATTTGATCTCTGGCAATTTGATCAAAGGCTGGAAAAAACAAACCTCACACCTATACCTCAAGCCATATATTAAAAAAAATTAAGTCCAATGGAACGTAAATATCAATATGAGATAAAATTACAAAATCTATAGAAGAAAACATCAGAGAAAGCTTGGTTTAGACAAAGGTTTCTTAAGGTAGAAAAAGCATGAACTGTAAGATAAAAATACTGATAAGTTACGCTTCATGAAATGTCAAAACTTTTGTTTTTTAAGACTTTTAAGAAATTGAAAAGGCAAGTCTCTTTTACACAACATAGATCTGATAAATGCATTGTGTCCAGGTTGTACAAAGAATTTGTACAACTCAGTAATGAGACAGTACAGTTTAAAAATGAGCAAAGGATTTGAACAGATATGTCACCAAAACATACATACAAATTGCAAAAAATTACCTGAATGATGTTCAGGAATTAGCCGTTAGGGAAATGCAAAAATAAAACCATGATGGCCTCTGTCCCAGAGAATGACTAAAACTAAAAAGATTGACATATCCGGTGTTGATGAGGATGTAGAGCAATCAGAATGCTCAACACAGATGATGGAAATGCAACTTAATACAACCACTGTAGAAAACAGTTTGAAAGTTTCTTATCAAGTTGGACACAGATTTACCGTAAAATCCAGCAGTCTTACTCCTAGGTACTTAGTCAAGAGCAATGAAAATGTATGTTTGCATAGACTTGGCATAAACTATTTACAGCAGCTTTATTCCTAACAACCCAGACTGGAAACAACTCAAATATCCAATAATTGATAAATGGATGAAGTATGGTGTAACCATACAATGAAATGAACTACTGATACACAGAATGACATAAATGAATCTCAAAAGCATTAGGCCAAGTGAAAAGATCCAGAAACAAAAGAGTACCTACCGATGATTTCAGTTGATTTTATATGAAATACTAGAATAAGCAAAAATAGAGTAACAAAGGAGATGAATGTTTGCTAGAGGTTGATAGTGGGAGTTGGAGATTGAGTCAAAGAGGCACAAGGGAACTTTGGGTGGAGATGTACTTTATCACATTTATGGTATTATTTACCCAACTTAAAATTAGTAAACTTTACTTTATAGATATGTGTGTGTGTGTGTATGTGTGTGTGTGTGTTTTATAATGTGATAGAGTGGTGTGTTTTATAATGTGATAGAGTGATGTGTATTATATGGAAAATTTCTGTGCTTTAAACCCATCAGGCTGTGACCTGTATTATTGCACTACTAAATTTCTAAAATTGGCTAAAATGTAAACACTTTTTAAGAAATCATCTCTTTTGAGACTATTTCACACATTCCAAATGGCTGAATTCTTTTTCCTAGACAAATGTTTTATGGCTGGGTTTTATTTTTAAAGTATTTTTGTTTCAAATGTAATAGAAGATACTGTATTTTTAAAGTATTTTAAAAACAGTTTACTCACTTTAGTTTACTTAATTTGTATGTTAGTCACTTTGTCATGTCCAACTCTTTTTGACCCCATGGACTGTAGCCTGCCAGGGTCTTCTGTCCATGGCATTCTTCAGGCAGGAATAATGGGGTGGGTTGCCATTTCCTCCTCCAGTGGCTTTTCCTGACCCAGGGATCGAACCCTGGTCTCCTGCATTGCGGGCAGATTCTTTACTGTCTGAGCCCCCAGGGAAGCCCTTACTTAATTTATAATTAAGTAATTTTAAAAAATCCTGTGAGTGCAGAGTAAAAAGGAGAAAAATATGACATTTTCACTTAAAGGCTATAATGAATGGGAAGGGAAGAGGGAGCTTCTCTTGGGGGGGAAAAAAAAAAAACCCCAAGAATTAAAGTAAGAAACTGAGTGTACAGTAAGACTAGGTTTTAAAAGAGCCTGCTTGGTCATTGTGGTGACATTGATTAGACAAAATAGCAGCCCACGCACTCACACTGTTACTCAACCATCTGGCTGTGGGAAGATAAAGTGCATGGGTTTGTACACCAGGCAACAGGTATGTGTTCTGCTTATATCTTGCTCTTTCCCAAAGCAGTTAATACCAGTGCCACGATATAGACCAGTGACATTTTTCTGGAGTTATTAAAATTCAAGTCATTTTTTTTAAAGAGAATATAGATTAACATCTATTATTTAATGTTAAAAGAGTAACAGACTTTCAGGAATATAGACATATAACAGTCATGAATAAAAAGTGATAGGTCTTACAGCAAAATTTATTACTAGTGTTTTAAAGGCACATTATTTGAAATGCTAGCTTTTTCTATTCTTTCCTGATAATTATTTTCTAAATTATTTTTCCTTCTGAAATATTTGAAAAAATAGTTTTATTGAAATTATGTACATGAGAAAACTTGGTACTTATAATCTAGCTTGTATACATTTTTTAATTTGAAAAGATTTCCCAATCTAGTATAATCACAGATGATGTTATTCACAGGCAACAGCTGATAGTTTTTCACAACGTCTAAAACTATCCTTAATGGAATTGTATAAAGTTTCAGATTCTGTAACCTAAAACAAACCCTAGTTTTCAGGAAAGACTAGGAAATAAGGCTCATCCAAAAGACTGACTAGATAGATTTCTTTGAAGTATAGGCAGGCAAGGCTGGCAGGTGGCCTCACACTAGGTATGCCAGCATTTCCGTTGAGTGAAGGACTAAAACATTAAGGATGTAAATGATATAGGAGGATATTTTGCAAAAGGTAAAGCTCATTGGGCGCACCGACCAAAGATCCCTGGAAGTTTCTATTTTTTTCTTGGGCGGAAGTTCTAACAAGTCTTAGATACTCCTTGGTTAGAAGAATTTAGTAAATTTCTGTTCAAGGATTCTATTATTCAGTCTTTTGTTCAAATATATGTGAATTAACAATTATGAAACAACATGATTCACACCTACAGTGTGTGAATCTCTAATACAAATGTTTACATTATGAATAATACATAATCTAACATTCTTTGCTGCGATGTTTTGAAAATATATCTTATTTTGTATTCACTAGTTATGGGGATAGTCACCTTCCAGGTACCGTCTTTTCCTGTTGTGTATGTCTGTGCGTGTATTCTACGAGGTATCTGCGTTCCTCTCTCTATTCTCTATACTTTGCTTATTTTTCTCCTTTCCCCTTAATTTTCCCTGAAGTTTAAAAAATCTTTCTGTCACTTGATTCTAAAATTGTCTCATCCTGTTCTAAAGACGCCCACAGCATCCTCTGTTTACACTGACTTTCTACGCATAAACAAAAGCATAACTGGTTTGGAATTTTTTAAGTTTAAAAAAACAAGAACACTCTTTAGCTTATAAGCAGAGATTACCTAGTTGGGCAAGAGATAGAAAGAGCAGATCTCAGAGAGACACGAAAAGGAGAGTTAAGCAGAAGAACAAGGTTTTTTGTTTGTTTCAGGACTTGCTAAATGTAGTGATGGGTGAGGAAGCGGTTAATTGAAGAAAAAATGAGAAGAGTGCTGTGGAAAGAGAGAGTGAAGGCATGACATTTAATTTGTGTAAACATAGTTTAAAACAACCCTTTGGATTGGCAATCTTTGTGAGCACTTTGAAACCCTTACTGTTGGGGACATGAAATCAGACTTTGAGAAACATAGTGCATTAGAAACCTGGTGTACTCTTAACATAACCCCCGGACATACATTTTGCCTCCAAAGTTAATCAGGGTGAGTCAAATGGCAACCTGGCCATGAACCTAGTAGGTAAATTCTGCCACTTCCCCTCATTTCCTTTTGATTTGCTTCACAATGTGCGTGCACAAGACACTGAGACGAAGTAATTTTCACATGATTCTGGAATGTCTTTGTTGTCCATGCAGGCAATTCATTTTTTTTAGCCTGCCTTGTGGTTATAAACAGCGGTGCTGTATGAGGTTAAGAAGAAGTTTAAAACAGAGGGAATAATGTTGATAAATGGCTAGCATCAGTCAAAATTTTGTGGATGACAGAGGATATTATGTAGCAAGTGGAATGAACATGGTATAATACGACCCCATTTTTGTGAGAGTGAACCCCCATCCTGTCCTCCCTCCATAATGCTTTCTGTGTATCTTAACTTACGAAGGCAGTTAGTGGCTTGGCTCATAATAAGCTCTAAATAACCATTAGCATTGATTGTTGTTAATACTGTCATTGTCTTATGATATGAGGGCAAATATGAAAGGACATACCCAGTTTTAAAAAATGAGAAGGTGTATGGATAGGATGAAGTATAAAGGAGGCTAATCAAGGGAGAGATGTGAAAGGGTTCAAAGACAAGTTAAACCAAAAAGGGGAGAAATAGGAGAAAGTGTGTGTGTATATTTTTATATTTGTACAATCAGGCAGATCTAAGTTCAAACTTTAGTTCTAAGTTAGTAAGTAAGTTATTTTTTCTACTTATCATTTGTAAAACCCCAGTAGTCAGCCCTGCCCCAAGAGGTTGTTGTTGTCGAATGGGAAGATACGCTTGTCGGGTACTTATCTGCCTTAGGTCATTCTCCTGAGTTAATTTCCTTCACACACTTCTCCTTCAGCTTCCTACTCTTCTTAATTTTGAAAATTGTATATACTAATGCGTTTAAACTGATAGTCAGCCTTTCATTTTATTAGAGCTTTTTTTTTAAACATAAAGACATTGCAGAATTATAGGCAATCAAAACCTTTCACACACACCAGCACTTAACAGATGTGACACTATGCCTTTCAAGTTTTCATTAGCCCAGAATTATCTGTGTACAGATTTTATGAACCCAAATTTTAAAAATTTTAAGTAGATATGCTCATTTTTAAAAATCACTCTGTTGATTTAAGTGCTTTTAAAATCTGTTTGTCATGACTCAGTGACTTGAAGATTGGAGTTTGATAGTATTACGTACTCACCAACCACTGCCAAGTCCCCGGTTTCTTTGCATGACCAAGGCCAGGGCTAGAGCCACAGCTCCAGGCCCTCCTGTCATAACCTGTGGCCAGCCTTCTGTGATCCATGCTAACTGGCAGTACCCTCTCTGCCGATTTGTTCTTTAATAGAAGCTTGCACTGAAGGGTAGTATTGAACCTAAAGAAGTGGTGGAAATGGGGAGATTTTGATCCCCAACAGATAAGGAATCTCTTAAGGTAGACAAGCTACCTTGTTCCTGGTTCTCCTCACACTACATCATGTAACAAGCAAGCACTTACCTCCCAACCAGAAAGGCTGAACCACTCATGAATACACATATGGTCTAAAATTGTACAAGATTTTGTTTATGGTAAATATTTTTTTTACAATAAAGATTTAAATCTGATTTCAGTCTCTGCTCCTGAGTGTTTGGCTTTCTAAGGAAAAAGATATTTTGGACAAACCTCAGTCTGTCTGCTGTCTCCATACTATGCTGTACCTCCTGAGCAAGATGAAAGGTGAGCACTTTCCCGAGGTTTGGCTCCTCGGGAGTGTGGTCTCTACTCCCAGAAACAACGTTCAGTATTGAAATTCCACAAAAACAGGGAGGGAGTATACTTCCTTGTAACAAAAGGAGACAAGAAGGTACAAAACATTTCACTAGAGAGAATCCTTTATGTAGTCATAGAAAACTCTTAATACATTCAAAGTGTGCTTTATGAAAATTTAATTTACATTTTGCATCAACATCAAAAATGATAGCGAACAGTGTGTTTTCTGAGTTCAGTGAGGTGAATTGAGTGGTCTGTGGTTGAAGGTAATATTTTTCTTACTATTTTTGGCATGATGAGAACAATAATCTGTTGTATTAAAACATTCAGTAGTAGTTTTCATCAGTGATGAAAGTATTCCAAACAGATTTACAA
The DNA here is from genome assembly GCF_055505025.1 of Bos grunniens. Classification (NCBI taxonomy): domain Eukaryota; kingdom Metazoa; phylum Chordata; class Mammalia; order Artiodactyla; family Bovidae; genus Bos; species Bos grunniens. The sequence continues at coordinate 57,461,886 of NC_141180.1, forward strand.
TCGATTCAGAGCAAGATGCCTAAGAGCATGGAATGTAAGTGTTCTGAATAAAATAAAGACTTCTTTTTCCAGTTCATTCAAAAATACACACATACATCAATGGGAAACTTGGTTTTAACATTATATTTAACATCAAAGGTTAAAAAGGAAAATTTGCCAAGCTAAGAGTTTCTTTTTTTGCCATTTGCCTGTAGTGGCCATCGAAGAGACCTGGGATTCCCAGTCAGTGTCCCCTTGGTGGCAGCAGATGCGCACGGTCTGTATTCAGTCCGAGAACAACGGGGCTGCGCTGCTGTCTGCGCACGTTGGGCATGCTGTCGCTGCCCAGATATCCAACAGCTTGACCGAGAAGAAAGTGAGTGGGCAGGGGGGGCGGCTCTAGGGGGGCTCCCCTCCAGCAGGCTCCCGACTGCTTTCCCTTTCTGGGCTGCATTGTCGTCAGTGTGTGGAACATCTAGGATTTGAGATATGTGTCCAGCAGGATCTTGTCTGTCTCTTGGAGATGAGTGGTTCTTTAGTTGTTTATTCAGATGACATGCATCCTTGAACCTAGTCTCCACATAGCATAAGGGGAGAAGCACTGGAGTCAGGGCAGAGACCTAGTGTTCACAGCTGGTGATCTGTGGTGAGCACCTTTAGAAGGCAGGTCCTCATTCAAAAGGCTCAGGGTTAGACAGCATTATTTCTCAGATTTCTTTCAGCTCTTAGTTTCTACAATTGCATTTATATCCCTCTTTTAGAAACAAGGGTGGTTTTGGCATGTAGTGTTGAGTGACTCAGATGATAGCTTCCAGTAGACCTTTTACTTTGTGGCTTTTCCCCATCTCTTGAAAACTAAAATTTATTAAGACAAGACTAATGCCTCTCGTATCTCGTGGTGAATCAAAAATTTTTTTCTAGGGGGATGTTGCATTGAATTGGATAGGATACTTAAATAGGTCTGTAGAGATTCACTCAACATTGTCAGTCTCAGTAGTTTGGGGCTAAATTCATTATGACTGGTTTATGGTGTTTCTAATAATGGAGAGAGAGAAATTTAAGATACATTTTTTATGTTGGCTTGTACATTCTGAAGAACTGTCAGTATTTGGGAACTTGCAGGGATGGGCCTGAAACCTTTGCAGTGCATGTCGGTTGAATCATGGGCCTCACTACAGGTCTCTTCATAAATGTCTGAACTCCATCAGCATTGCCCCTAAGTCTCCAGTCTACTCCTCACCCTCATGTTCCATCCAGCCAAGTAGTAATGTTTGTGTGCCAGCATCTGTATATCGCTTTGTGATGTATCCTGATGATCAGTTGGCTTTCATGTTAAAAGTTCGTTCAAGTTAATGTTGATCCAGACTCTTAGCCAGAGTATCAACTGGGTGTTTTCTATTAGTTTTCCCAAACAGTTTCAGGAACTGACTCGGAAGCCCTCACCGATTCCTGGGAGGCCCTTTCTCTTGACACGGAATACTGGAAACTCCTCCTGAAACAGCTGGAGGACTGTCTCCTGCTTCAGACTCTGCTTCACAGCAAAACGAACACCCGGACCTCCAAAGTGTCTTCACTGCAGGCTGAGCCGCTCCCGAAGCTTTCTGTGAAAAAGCTGTTAGAAGGAGGAAAAGGTAACCTGAAGTTATTTGTGCATTTGTAGCCATATATCTATATTTTTATGGTATGAGCTTTCTGGGGCTTTGTTTTGTTTTGTTTTGTTTTAAATAGAAATGACTGAAAGAAAAATATACTCAGATTTTAAAAGTAAATAAATAACCCACCACCTACCTCTTATCAACTTCCAAGGCCCATCTCAAATGCTGCCTCCTCCAGGAAGCCTCTCATGACCTACTAACTGCGGATTTTCTCTTCTTCCTCCTAATATCTGTGGAACTTTATACCTCATTTTCAATGCATCACTTTCTACTATTCCAAAGTCATTGGATTCCTGTGCTTAAACATCTTGTAGGACCACAAATATCTTAAAATATTGGGTTTATAATGACATACTTCTCTCCTTATTACCAGCATCTCTGTCAGACGTTTGATACTAGAATGACTATTTCTGGATTTAATATGGCATTTATGGTTTTAATTTAGTTAACTTGTCTTTTCATTCTGTATAAGATTTGTGAAGATTTCCAAATTGTAAACTCAAACTATCCTCTGTTCTGCCACCTGGTGAAACTGTAGGAACACCATTTTAATATTAACTTGAGCAATAGGATCAGGACTTGATCCTGGAATGGAATTATCAAATGATTTAGAAGCCAAGCATAAGAAATTAGATCACCTGGCACACTGGTCTCATTTATTTCTGCTGATAATCATGATTTTGTATTCTTGTTGTTAAAAAGGTTTACGGAAGAAATACTGAGAGGAAAAGTTTTAATACATTACAGAAGCTTGTATTTATTTTAGGTAGTAGGCAGGACTCTTCATCGTGAATGCTTTTTATGATTTATAACTTTCTGGACTACGTTGGTGACTGAAACATGGTACAGCATCATGCCATTAATTAACTATGGCTAAATTTTGCCCTCAAATATTCGAGAGGCAAGTTCTTGACTATTAAAAATAGTATTTTGCCCTAAGAAGCCTTGACACAAGTAGCATGCTAATGAGTTTGCTTTCACTTGTGTTTAAATGAAAGCATTTTAAATATGTATTCATGCCTTCATCTGTGCCTGGTAAAATGCAGTTTGAATTTGTGGACATTGAAGGTATTGTGTATAGACATTAATATTTAGCTAATATGTTACAAGAGTGTAAAGATGCCCTTAGAGATCCAGTATCCCACTCGCCTTCACATGGTGAGTGGTACGTGGTGACACTGCTATAAATCTCATGGCTTTGGGGTCACTTCAGGCTTAACCCAATGTGGCACTTAGGTCTTTGTGAAGACATTGAGATCCTGCACTCTGTGGGCTCCTTTTGGCAAATGCTGCCAGTGTTCATTTTCTTTCTTATCTCCAAACTGTAGGTGGCATTGCAGACAGTGTAGCCAAGTGGATATTTAAACAGGACTTCAGCCCTGAAGTGCTAAAACTGGCTAATAAAGGAAGAGATGCAGAAAACCCAGATGAACCCAGAGAAGGTATTAACCGAGGTTTATTTGAGGTGTCAGAGGTGGAGATGGACTTGGGAGCCATTCCAGGTAAGACATAAACATAGGTAAACAGGAAATCCAGCGTGAAGAAGGCAGCTGGCGCTCTCCCTCAGGCAGGAGTAATACATTGCTGTCTCTAACTTTCAGACCTGCTGCACTTGGCCTACAAGCAGTTCCCTTGCAGCCTCGAGCTGGATGTGCTGCACGCACACTGCTGCTGGGAGTACGTCGTGCAGTGGAATAAAGACCCGGAGGTATGACTCTTGTTACCTCTTCCATGGGGCTGTTCCCTTTGCTTATAGCACTTGACTTTTTCCCCTTTGAAATGTCTCCATGCTAGGAGCTATACAAGGCCTTTTTCATATATAATCCTCACGGTAAACCTATGAAGTGTGGGTGTCATCATTGTTCCCACTCTAGAGAAGAGAAAACAGCCTCAGAGAAGTCAGGTTCCTTGTCCAGATTGTAAGAACACTGCTTACAGTGGTCAGGCCAGGATTCAAGCCTAGTAGATTTCTCTGTGTTCAACACCAGTGTGTTCTGTCCTATTCTTCATAAGTTGCCATGAGCATCTTTTATTTCCTTTGGAATTTCTACATAAGATAGCATCAACCTGTACACAGTTCTTCACACTGTAGTCCTCATGATCAAATCCAGAGTAAAGATCCTGATGCCAGCCTGATTGTCTGCTTGGGCATCACTTTCTGCCCCTTCCAGCAGTCTTCCCTCCCAGACATTCTCAATCTGGAAGCAGCATGAGGCCGTCCAGGCCTGGAGACAGGAGGCCTGGACTTGAGGGCTCCACACAGGTGTCTGGGTTTGGGCCAGTCACTGAATCTCTTGAATCTGGTTTTTCTCCTCCCACCCTTTTTTAATGATGGCGCCACTGTTCAGGATTGACACCTGGATAAAATAAGATGCGAAAATGCCTGCTGTATATTTCTCTTGGCTGTACAGTTGTCAGAGCATAGGCCTCCTTAGTTCTTTGGTAAATTAACCTCAATCAAAATTCTTTCCTTTATCATCCTTGTATCAGGTTGCATTGAAGAAAAATCTCACTGATTAAGTAATTCACACTAAAATACTAATGATAGGAGCTTCCCAGGTGGCGCTAGTGGTAAAGAACGCGCCTGCCAAGGCAGGAGACATAAGAGATGCATTCGATCTCTTGGTGGGGAAGATCCCCTCGAGGAGATCCTGGCACCCTACTCCAGTATTCTTGCCTAGATAATCCCATGGACAGAGGAGCCTGGTGGGCTACAGTCCGTGAAGTCACAGAAACGTGACTGAAGCAGCTCAACACATAAGCATGCATACTAATGATAATGATATTTTTCCTTGCTCTAAATAAAACAATGTTGTCTTGAACATGTAATCACTTTCATTTTAAAGAAAGACATTTTAAAAATAAGTGCTTTAAACAAAGTAATGTTCTTTGATCAATTAAACTTTGACCAAAAAATGCCCCTCCCATCACTCTTCAGTTGACCTCCCCACAGCCTAAACGGGAGCAAGTTTAGTCTCTTCCTTAAATGGGACACTTTTGTCCCATTATAAGAACCTTATAAGAACTCTTTGTCCCATATAAGAACCTTAGGACTAGAACAAAGGCACTATACTTTCTAAAATCTGAGTGAATTAGTTCCAGATTCAGGTTTAAGAAAACGATATTTAAGTTAAAAATCTTTGTCCTACAGAGGTCATTTCTAAACCAAAGGCAGTTTACATAATAGACACTGTTCAGCCCCATGGCTCCTGGCTGTGTGACCTTTGGGAATGTTTCTGAGCCTTTTGTTCTCAATTTTCTCCTTAAGTAGATGAGGACCATAACAGTAGCATCTCGAAGAGTTGTAGCAGCTTAAAGAAAATACACACATGGTGCCTGACATTTTGATTTGTGTTGCCGTTGTCATTTATTATAATTATTTACATTTAAAATCAATAGTCATTTTTCTTGTTTGTTTTTTTCCTGTTAAATATTTATCTCCTTGCCCCATCCAACAACCCCTATCCCAGTTTCATCATTTTACACACACAGCTTTACTAGGTTCAAAACAATTGAAGTTACCTTTGGGGAACTTTTGACACACATTAGCAAAGTTGCTATGTTTAATAATGTACAGGCCACAATTTTAAACTGCCTTGATTAAAAAGAGTTGAATGTTCAGCATTCCCTCTTATATTTCCTATTTCCCTTCACTGCTTTAATATTTTCTCCTTGGCACTTAGCACTAACATCCTTTATAAACATCCTCTATAATTTACTTACCGTACTTATCTAGTTCTGTCACTAGAATGTAACCTCAGTGAGGGCAAGGATTTGGGTCTGTTTTGTTCATTACAGTATGTCTGCTGCCTTTAGCAGCCTGGTGCATAGTAGTTGCTCAATAAGTAGTTGTTGAAGAATTAATTAATGATATTTACAAAGAAAATAAACCTACTGTTTTTACATTTGTGTGAAATTCAACTATTTATTGGAGAGAGCATTGCTGTGATGTACAGACCACAGTAAATTTTGAATCCAGATGTCCGGGAATCAGTTGTTAAATAGATACTGTAAGGGAGACCATTAACATTATCTTATGCAGAATTTCTTCTTATATAATAATTCCATGTTCTTGTAACATTCTTGGGTTTATGTAGAAATGTATGTAAGAAGTCTCCATTTATATTTGAAGCAACTATTGAATAATACCTCTTCTTTCTCTCTTCTTGCTTCCTCTATGCAAGGAAGCACGTTTTTTTGTTAGGTCAATAGAACACTTGAAGCATATTCTTAATGCCCATATTCAGAATGGTAAGTAAATAGGTGTTTAAAATGTAACTGTTTCTTTCAAAAGAGCCAAATCTCTCTTTTTTTTTTAATAATGTTTTTTATTTTGTATTGGGGTATAGCCAGGTAACAAACAGTGTTGTGATGGTTTTAGGTGAACCAGGAAGGGACTCAGCCATACATATACATGTATCCCTTCTCCTCCAAATTCCTCTCCCATCCAGACTGCCACATAGCATTGAGCAGAATTCCCTGTGCTATACAGTAGGTCCTTGTTGGTTATCCATTTTAAATATAGCAGTGTGTACATGTCCATCCCAAACTCCCTAACTATCCCATCCCCTTCCTCACAGAGCCAAATCTCTTTAAATTCACATCCTGGTATATTTTTATTTGATAAAAATAAAGTAGGTCCTACCACCTAACACGTTACTGTGTGTGGCTGCATACACAGTACCAGCTGTTTTAATTGCTTGAAAAATGCTGTCCAGAAAGGAGATGGGGGCTGGTGGTAATTATCACCATCTCTCCCCACCCATCAGTTTCCCGAGCTGATGACTGTTGCTAGCTGTAGTGAGGAGAATATTATGCATGAATTATTAATTCCCCCTCTAGTTCACGGGTAGATAAGGAACGAGGAATGGGCTGCTCAGAACTGTAAGTCCTGATGAAAAAGTTAGGGTAGCCAAAGCCTAATAATACTGTATCCTAGAAATTACTTTGTGCTGCTTCTTTTTCTTTTATTTATTGATTATCTAAGTTTATTTCATTTGTTTACAAAATAAATGCATCAATATTGTCTTTTCAAAAAATGTTTTATTGAAGTAGAGTTGATTTACCATACTGTTAGTTTCTGGTCTGCAGCAAAGTGATTCAGTTATACACACACATACACATGTATATATATGTTCTTTTTCATATTCTTTTCCACTATGGTTTGTTATAGGATATTAAATATAGTTCCCTATGCTGTGCAGTAGGACCTTGTTGTTCACCTATTTTATATGTAGTAGTTTGTGTCTGCCAAATCCCAGTCTCCAAATCTATCCCTCCCATCTTGTGCTTCTTTTAATGAACATGAGCATTCTCCATTGGCTTCTTTACCACGGGGATTGCTGTTGTCTTCTTGAAAAAAATGTTACAAATTATTGTAGAAAAATGGTCACCAGATTGCTGGCTGCATTTAATAGAAGAGTTTCCCTGTAAGAATTAATCAAGGAACTCAGTAATGAACTAGTGAGATACTAAGATAGGAAGTTAGTAAGATACTAAGTGGTGAAACTGGATTTGGGTCCAGATAAGGGGAGATAATCACCTTTTTGTCTCTGTGATACATTGTAGAGAAGCTGTTTATTTCTTCTTCCGTAACATCTTCTTGCAGGTGATATGGGGTCAAATTGCAGAAATTCTAAAATTCTTGTTTTACTTGATAAGAACTTATAATTTATTTTGTATATTCATCTCTTTACTCTTAACTTTCTTCCAAGGGTGGAAAAAGGATTTAAAGTGGCTCATTTGGAAAATAAGGTCTCTAGAGGATTTATCCTTACTGATAAAATTAAGTTACCATTGATCACAGGCTGGTATTCAAGTTAGAATTTTACCCAGTTTGTCACGGGAGGAATAAATTCGGAGTTTGGAATTAACACACTACCACACTACTACATACAAAATAGATAACCAACAAGGACTTCCTGTATAGCGCAAGGAACTATACTCAATATTTTGAAATATCCTGTAAGGGAAAAGAATATATATATATATATAAATATGAATGGGTTGTGTGTTTGTGTATATACACATAGATGTGTATGTGTGTGTGTATATATATCTGAATCACTGTTGTACACTTGAAACTAACACAGCATTATAAATTAACTTTACTTCAATTAAAAAAGAAAAACACACTTTACCCAATTTGTACATTGAGTAAGTTTCCTGGCTTCTGCATAACCTCACTCCTAGTTACAGAAGCAGCTTTGTGGGTAATAAGGCAATATGTGAAATGTCATGTTTATGCTGCCTAACTGACAGCTATTGCAGAAATTCTAGTATCAGTGCCACAGTTTATTGTTTATGGACATGTAAAGCCCAGATTTTTTGTTTGGTTGAGTTCTTTTTAAATATTTTTTTTTTGTATTTTGTTTTGCTTTTTAATACTTTTTTTGTATATTGCTTTATTTAGTGGTTACATATAAGAAAAATCCTTTAGGGTTGTTTCCAGTGTTTGGCTGTTGACTCTCTTGTACATATTTTTGTGATTGTTTCTGCAGAGGACTTGCTGGGTCACACGGTAGGCATACATAGCTTAGGTAGATATGGGCCAAGCAGTTTTCCAAGGGGTTTTTCCAGGTGGTGATCCCACCAGCAGTGTGTGAGCAGCCCCACTGTTTCCACATCCTCATCCACACTTGGTGTTGTCATATTAAAAAATTTTAGCCTTTCTGTTGGTCATGTAATGATGTCTCTGTGTAGTTCTAATCTCTGTTTCTCTTATAACTAGTGACGCCATCTTTTCTTATGCTTATTGGCCATTTGGATAGCCTCTCACACAGCCCAGTTCTGATTTTTATAGATGATAAAGGTTTTTATTAATTTTATAAATATTATATAAGATATAAGAAGTAATATCTAAATAACACAGGTAGTTTTATAAACTTAATGAAGAAAACAGTTTGCTGTGTATGGTGAGAGAGGAGACATATAAGCATTTTTCTTCTTTACTTCACTTGCTATCCAGGCATTGCGCTGATGATGTGGAACACATTCTTAGTCAAAAGGTTTTCTGCTGCTACGTACTTGATGGATAAGGTAAGGTCATTTTAAATTTGAAGTTTCCTATAATGACTTCTTGTTTATTTGGCTCCGTTAATAATTGGCTGATATAAGAAAGATTATTTACATTAGGCCTTGTTAGACTATTTTTTTAATTTGATAACTGCATTTTATTTATGCTCAGTTGTCCTGGCATTTTGGTGACTTGAAGAGCCCAAATCCTTGAAAGAGAGCAATATCCTGTAAAAGCCTCTTAACCCAGGTGATTAGGACCAGTGGTGAATTCAAGCAAGGATTTGCATTTTAAATTAAAACATATAAACACGCAATTTCTCATTGATCATGGGATGTAGGGCCAAGATATTTTCTCTAAATAGGGTTGATTGCAGTTTTACTGAAGTTTTTCTACATTAACCTCACCCATGATATATTGCCTGTAATTTCTAAATCCTGTCTCTTTAAAACAATGATGCCATCTGAGTATAAAATCTTAGGATTTTTGTAATTTGTCCCCTACTCTTTATAGTTGTTTCTCTATATCTAATCCAGTAGACCTTGGAGTGAGCTACTGTCTTCCATAAATCTTTTTAAAGCAGTCTGCACAGTATTCATGTAAAGAACTCCCTTGTTTTCCTCATTCATATTTTATTAGTTATTTAATTAAATTACAGACTTACAATATGTACAACCAGCATAGGTAGATTTGGGAACAGATATAAAAGGTAAGCCTGTAACTCAGCCAGTGGGAGCAGAAGCTGCTGGCGTTGCCTCTGGGCCTCAAGCTGAGCGGCAGCGCACCTCGAAGGCCAGTGGAGAACGTCGGTTACTCCAGCAGCAGCTAAGTGCATGTTGGGAGAGCTACCACCATAATGACAGCATATGCTATTAAATGTACAGTGACAGACATTCCTAAACCATAAAGAGCACTATGGCTCAGACCCACTATAGGCCACAACTTCTGTAGAAAATACTTTGACATCACTGGTAACTTTTTTTTTTTTAGTTAAATCTAACTGTTCTTCCCTGTGTGCTCATCTTCCTTGCCCATTTACCTGCTTATTTCTTGAAACTCACTCCTTTTGGCCTGTGTACTGTTGCTCTGTTTCACAACTCTGACCACCGTCTTGAGAGACATAATGCAAAGCCTTTTCCATGTGTTAAGCTGTGCAGATGTTGAGCATTCTACCCCAACTGTCCCATCTCACCCTCACAACTTGAGTTGGGTTTAGCAGCCCTAAACCAGGAAGCAGAGAGTTTATAATCATTCATTCAATAGATATTTATTATGAGTATCTCTTCTGTGCCAAGGACAGTGCCAGGTTCTGTGGTTGCAGAGAATAAAGTCACAGCCCGCCCTCAACCCACCATCGGAAAGATGGTAAACAGGCAATAGGGTGCTTTTAGAACTCAGAAGAGGAACGTGAGTGACAAGGGGAGGCTTCTGGGCTGATTTTGGAGGGTGAATATACGTATGAATCAGTAAAAAGAAGGGTGAGAATAAAATGTTTCCACAAAAAGCCCTGGAGATGGGAGACAGCGTGTCAGATTCGGAGAGCTGCAAGTAGCTTTGATTGGTTGAAGGTCAGGCTAGAGACAGGAGCAGGAAGTGGACCATGGAGAACCTCCTCTGTGGGCTATGGATCTGGGGTTTTCTAGTATATGTCAGCTGTTTAGCAGAGGGCCTGGCACAGTCGGGGAGGGCACACTGAACGGTAGCTGTTATTTTTATCTTGGAGACTTGGAGCAGTTTTAAGCAGAAGAATGATATGATCAGATTTGCATCTTAAAAGATGATTCGGGCAGCAGGATGAAGTATGTTGCAATTGGGGTGGGCTGAACGTGGTTGTTTTGAAGGCCGTTGAAGTAATCACAGTGAGAGGTGATGAGGTGAAGAGGCCTTTGTCCTTTCATTTTCTGTTTCCTGTGAATTTTCTTGTCACGTAATATTCTTGAAGGGCAGAACTTTATCTTCCACTTACTACCCTGTATAAAGTGTACAGTAGGATCTTAGGAATTACTTATGGAATAAGAACATCAGCTGATTTTTCTGAGCCAGTAATATAGCTTCTGTCTGCTATAGATGGTTATTCCTTCTGACCTTTTAAAAGTACTGTGTATCATTATGAACAAGCGGAATTTTTAGCTGCTCCTTATTCGTAACCTTCAGTTTGGTTCTAAATAGGTTTTAAGGCAACACAGTTTGATTATGGAAATTGGGAACCTGATCTTTGGGGGTTTTCTTATTTAATAGTTCAAAAATAAGTATTTTTGAAAAGAATGATTTGTGAGCCCCGTGTAATGTATTTTCATAATATATATTTTTTTAAGTTCCACCACAAAATTAATTGTTTTATGCTACAAATTAGTACAACCAGCATTTAATTGATGACACTAGTACTGCATTTACTTATAGCTGCATGTATATTTTTAAAATTTGGTTACTTTTTACTTTCTGTACCATAGTTTAATGCCTTTTGATTTAAATTACTAATTAAATGCAGCATTTTGTGTCCTCTTGTCTTAGGTTGGAAAAGCACCAAAGGATAGATTATGCCGAAGGGTAAGTGAATCTTCCTTAACTAGATGAATAGTTGTTAATTCTGCACTTTATATAGTACCTTATTAACTGTGGGGGTGAACTTTGCCTTTTACCATTTTGATGATGTAGTGAGAGATAAGAAAAATGGAAAGAGAACACTGTATTAATAAGCAAACTGGTTATGACCTATGGTCAATTTTAATTTACCTTTCCACATCATCAAATAGTATGTTTAAACTAAGTTTGCCAAGATGTCTTCAACTTTGGACTGTGGACAGGAGGTCCACAAAAAAAAAATTGCATATTTTTGCTGTCTTTCAAATTAGAAATTTATAATTGAAGTGGATTCATATGAGTAGTGAACTTTATCTACCTTTATGTAATAGCTGTTGTACAAACAGTCTTAAATGATGTTTCTACCCATGGATACAGGGGTTTATATTTGAGGTCAGTGATTAGTAATGCTGCTGCTGCTAAGTCGCTTCAGTCATGTCGGACTCTGTGCGACCCCATAGACCAGGCTCCACCGTCCCTGGGATTCTCCAGGCAAGAACACTGGAGTGGGTTGCCATTTCCTCCTCCGGTCATGATAGTGAAAAGTGAAAAGGGAAGTCGCTCAGTCGTATCCGACTCTTAGCGACCCCATGGACTGCAGCCTACCAGGCTCCTCCATCCATAGGATTTTCCAGCTAGTGTTGCTCAAAACTTTGAAATATTATTACAGATATTTTAAGAAATACTAGGACACAGGAATCCAGCCTTTATATAGGCCCTTAGTCCTGAAAAATCTCCATCGTTGAAGAATTTGTCTGTATGCTCTTGAGTGTGGCTCTGTGACTACTGTTAATATGTGTGTAAATACACACATACACACATGCTGTATTCCTTAAGGATGAATTACTTAGGGATGTCAGGGATTTGTGGCTGTTGGTTTTAAGAAGACCTCATGTGAGCACAGTGGCCCCTTGGACAGGCCCCTTCAGGAAAGATCCATTGCCCACAGCCTCAGTCTGGTGTTTACTTCACCAGCTAGGGGATCTTACTTTAGTTCAGAGGGTTCAGTTCCTGAAAGATGCTCTGAAACCAGATCAGGCTATTGTCCTGGAACTTTCCAGGTTGGCCTGTCTTGTGTACTCTTGCACACACACACCATGATTGTTTGGCCAGCAGATGCCTAAGCAAGCCAGACGCAAGCCATCTGTGGCTGACTGACAACACCGCCTCTTTTCCAATACAGAAAGATACTCAGTTTTTAAAAATTGAGAGCAGAACCATGTTTTTTAAAAGCCAGATTTTAAAATCTGCTGACTCTACACAGAGAGATTAAAATGTGCGAGTGCCTTGACTTTCAGTTCTTACCTGTCTGTTCAGTGGGGAAAGGCAGTTAACTAGATGCATATGTTCTATTTATTCTTCTGATTACAACCTACCAGTTTTCCTGCTGGAGCTAATGATGCCCCTTCTTACAAACAGGATGTGGGGATGAGCGACACAGCAGTGACTTCCTTCCTCGGCTGCTGCTGGGATCTTCTTCAGACTTTAATGGAGGTAGAAGGGTGGTGTTTTTATGCTGAACTGTCTCTAAGATATCAAGTATTTTGAAACTCATTGGACTTCAGAAAGAACTATATAAAAAGAGCTTGTTTTTTGTTTATTCTCTTCGAAGTTTTGACGTAAGCCTAAAAAATAGTGACGTATCTTATTAGTATTTTTTTTTTAATTACAACTTGAGGGATGGGGAAAAATACGGGTTTCTACTTTGCTGCTGGTAAGAAGCTCATTAAGATATTGGCAAACTGTCATTTCTCCGATTCTGAACATAGCTCTCCCTTCTCAAAACACCCAGGCAGACGTCAGCCGGGATGAAATGCAGGTGCCCGTCTTGGACACGGAGGACGCCTGGCTGACTGTGGAAGGCCCGGTCTCCATCGTGGAGCTGGCCCTGGATCAGAAGCACATCCACTACCCGCTGGTGGTGCACCATTCTGTCCTGGGCGCCGTCCTCTACGCTGTCATGAGGTTCTCTCTCAAGACCGTGAAGCCGCTCTCTCTTTTTGACAGTAAGGTAATTCGGAGAGCACTTGGGATCCTCTTGGAGCTGAGGGTCTAGCAGAACTGTCTTATCAGAGAGAAATCACTTGGTCTTTTGTGTCTTGTATAGGATTATTTGCTGTGGGGGTCTTGGTCCTCTATTCTTTGTCAGGCTCCCTGTTCTGATTTACCTGAAATATGGGTGTCCCGGGGTTCGGCCCTCTCAGCCGTCTCCACCCATCATTCATCTTCAATAAGTTCTTTTTCTCCCTCTTGTGTGTGTTCAGGCCTGACCTGTCCCCAGGATTTGGGGCATGTGTTTCTCCTGAATGCCTCTATCGGCCTGTGTGGTGGGCTGCACACATACCTCCTTCCTGAAATATCTATCCCCGCCCCTACCCACCTTTGACCTACACTTGCTGTTCCCCCAAGTTCACTGGCTTGGTCAGTTGGTGAGTGATGTCACCATCTGTGATGTGGCAGAAACTAGTAGCCTGGGAAACATCTAGGTCCCAGAGCCACCGTGAGCTCATCGTCGGTTCTTCCTTGCATCCCCTCTTGCCCATCCTTCTCCATCACTGTGGCCCAGGCTCAGGCCTCATCGTCTCCCCTAGGCTGGTCCAGCAGTCTCCAGCTTCCCTCCATAGTCCCTGCTGCCAGACCTTCCTTCCCAAACTAAGATTCAGTCATACTAGATTCATGCTGGGACATAAGACACAGCCTTGCCTGGCTTCTCCACCTGGGCTTGTGTCCATAGTGCTGGTCTTACTCTGCAGCCAGACCACCGCTGGAGACCCCTCGGGCTCCTGGTGCTGGGAGCAGAGGACAGGAGCCCCTGCAGGAGGACTGCCCCCCTCAAGAAGGGGAAAAGCAGGGTGCTGCCGGAGCTCAGTTCCTCCTCCCAAAGGCACTGTCCCTGTGGGGAGCAATGAGTGCAGGGGGAGAGCAGAGACCTGCTGTTACTGTTACAACTACTGTTACTAACCATGTTATTACTATTTCCTGCCGCGTGGAAATGTGGAGCCCGAGAAGGCGGCTTCCCCGCCCCTTGACTTACCTCTCCTCCCGCTTGTCCATTCCTCACACCCCATGCTCTAGCCACTGCTCACCACTTCCACCCCTAGGAGAAGGCAGGCATTTTTCTCACCTCTTGTCTTGTTGTATTGTTCCATTTTCACAGCCAGCTGTTCCATACGGTCAGTTCCTGTTTGTTACTCACTTATCACTTAAGTGTCACCTCCCCTTCAGAGTCTTTGTCTACATTTCCTGAACTGACCACCTCTTGGCCATGTCCCCATGTCTGTGTGCCGTGCCAGGTACATAATAGGAACCCGATAAATATTTGGTACATTCATAATTAAGGAGATGATAGAGAGAAGTTATGTGACAGAGGTCTGCAGAAGGGATGGGGCAGATGGTGAGTAGAGAAGCCAGTGGCAGTCAAGGAAATCAAGCCTCTTGGAGAAGCCAGTGGGAATCAGGAGTTGGTGACCATGTGGCCTGGGAAAAAAAAATAAAGATCATGGAGGGATTTTGAGGAATAAGCCACCTTATGACAGACTAGTGCAGGGTGACGGAGAGGGGATGAAAATTCAACCCAATATCAGGTTTGGGGGACTGGACATGCCATTTAAAGGAAGCCCATTTAGAAGGGTTCTGGACATGATGAGTTTGAGAATAAATATAAGCAGAAATAGTGTATTTTAAGAAATTCATTTCTAACAAGTACTTTAAAATTGGATTTAAAAAAATAAATAAAGATAAAGTGTCTAGCTCAGTACTCCCCTCAAAAAGGGACTTCTCAAAACGAGACCACATCCAGCATTGGACATGCATGGTGGTGATGCTAGTCCCAGCCCAGATTGCGCTTGAGTGGCCTGGGGCAGCTGTGTGACTCACGTGCAGGTACCAAAGCAGTGTGCTGTGGCAGGTGACGCAGAGCCCCTCCCACCTTTGCATTTACTGGTAGAGTTGTTTCAGTTCTCCTAGCCTGAGAGTCATGACTCCTGGTTGTCCTGAGGGTTAAATGACATACTCAACACCAAGTGCTCAACAGTGTCTGGAACATAGTAAATAATAAAGGCACACATACTGCCCATCCCGGAGGCCCTTCTGTAGAACAGACCCCGATATCTAAGACCTCCAGGTAGAAACTACAGACTGTGAGTGAGTGCATGGGAAAACTCTCAAAAGGTGATGTTCAGAGGGAGCAGGTTCCCCTCAGAAGTCTGGCATGTTCTATCACCAAAGGATGAATGGCTTCTTGGCAGTCCCTCCAGATGACCTGTAATCACAGGTTAGGTCTAGAAAGTACCTTAGGCGATATCTGGCATGACCTGAAAGAACAGCACCCTAGAATGGTGGGATCCTTTGTTCAAGATGACCTGGGTACAAGGAGTGGGCTTGGAGCCCAGATCTTACAACTTACAGGCCAGTGCTCTTTGCTCTTGCAAAGAGCATTTCCTTCTTGAGAACTTCTAAACCGTATTTTCTGATATTCCTTTTTGGCTCTATTTTCTTAAACAGGTGCTTTTAAACAGTTCAACAAGTATTTTTAAGAGGATTCAAATACCTACGATGTATTCAGTTCAGTTCAGTTGCTCAGTCGTGTCTGACTCTTTGTGACCCCATGAATTGCAGCACGCCAGGCCTCCCTGTCCATCACTATCTCCCGGAGTTCACTCAAACTCACGTCCATCGAGTTGGCGATGCCATCCAGCCATCTCATCCTCTGTCGTCCCCTTCTCCTCCTGCCCCCAATCCCTCCCAGCATCAGAGTTTTTTCCAATGAGTCAACTTTTTGCCTGAGGTGGCCAAAGTACTGGAGTTTCAGCTTTAGCATCATTCCTTCCAGTGAACACCCAGGGCTGATCTCCTTCAGAATGGACTGGTTGGATCTCCTTGCAGTCCAAGGGACTCTCAAGAGTCTTCAACACCGCAGTTCAAAAGCATCAGTTCTTTGGTGCTTAGCTTCCTTCACAGTCCAATTCACACATCTATACATGTATTAGTTACCGATTATTACTTAACAGGCAGATTCTTTACCACCTGAGCCACCAGGGAAGCCCCATTACATACAAATGATCCCCAAACTCAGTGGCTGAAAACAGCAAACGTGTCATTTTTGTGAGTCCCGATCTGTGTTCCCCTAGTGTAGGCGGCTTTGGCTCAAGGTCTCTCTTGTCTGCGGTTGGTGTGTCAGCCAGGACTCCACCAGAGCGGGGATCAAAATGCACTCACAGGCTTCCATGAGGTTGGCGGGACTCAGTTCTCCTCACGTGGGCCACTGCACAGAGCAGCTCCCAGGTGGCTGCCCTCAGAGCAAGTGAGAGTGAACAGGAGCTTCTAGGGCAGAAGCCACAGCCCTGTGTCACCTGATCTTCAAAGTGTCAGGCTGTCCTCTCTGCCTGACCCTGCTCACCAGCCCCACATCAGGGGAGTGGAATTACACAGGGCTTGGGTACCGGGAGGAGGGCACCCCTGGGGTTCACCCTTAAGGCTGCTTTCACCATAATGCTTACGAAAATCAAAAGAACAGAATTCTGAAGTGTTAGTGTTCAAAGACAAAGTCAAATCATGAGTTCTTTTTAATTTTTTAAATTGGAGGATAATTACTTTACAGTATTGTGATGGTTTTTGCTGTACATCAACCTGAATTGGCCATGGGTATGTGAGTTATTCTTTATACCCCCTCCCCCCCATAACAGCCCATACTTATCAATTTTCTTGGTCTTTTCTTTTTCTTTAGGGGAAAAATGCATTTTTCAAAGACTTAACTTCAATTCAGTTATTACCTAGCGGGGAAATGGATCCAAATTTTATTTCTGTACGACAACAGGTAAATTACAGCTATTGGGATGACCAGCTCTAAGGTATTTTTGAGAACTAGTTTCTCTTTAAATTGTATCATTTTTTGATAACTAAATATAATGGAAAAACTACTCTAAATGACAGAAAAGCCAAGTTACTTGGAATTGCATATTTTTTAATGAAAATACTAACAAGATTTTGCTGTATCTGTTTCTCCACCTTCAAGTTCTTACTGAAAGTCGTCAGTGCAGCTGTCCAGGCCCGACACACAGTTGCAAAAGACAGAGACTCCACAGAAGAGGCAGCAACCGCCCCTTTTGGTAAAGACCAGGACTGGCCAGTGCTGGCCGTGGACCTGGCCCATCACCTTCAAGTCAATGAAGATGTTGTCAGGAGGCATTATGTGGGGGAACTCTACAACTACGGAGCTGACCACCTAGGAGAGGAGGTAACAAACAGCCTATGAGTGTCCTCTGGGCTCAAGTTGTAAAACTGGCAGTTGGGGTAAAGAATCAGTAAAGTTGCCAGTAAAGCTTGTTTTCCCTTCCTTTGTTACAACTCCTAGGCACAATAGTAGAACAGGATTAAAATAAGTAACTAGGGAATTCCCTGGTCGTCCAGTGTGGTTAGGATCTGCGCTTTGATTGCTGAGGGCCTGTGTTCAATCCCTGGTCAGGGAACTAAGATCCCGGATGCTGCACAGCTTGGCCAAAAAAAAATTTTTTTAATAGAAACTAATCAAATTCCTGTTTGTGGCCAGTGTTTAGTATAACTCGTGCAGTATGCCAGACCTGTTTTATGCAGAGGGACAGAGCAGTAAACAGACAGGGTGCCTTCCTCCAAATGCAGTCTACTTATGGGAGCTGAGAAGCACGCTCAATTCTGGATTGAGCTGTAAATGCTGTGAAGAAAATCACTAAGATCATGTGAATAAGCAGAAGTAGAATAGGATGATCAGGGGTGACTTCTGAGCTGAGCCCCAAGGACAGGAAGGAGCCAGCCACTCAGAAAACTGGGACCCTTGCCAGAGGCAGAAGTAACATGAAGTCCATACGTTTGTCCACGCTCCTCCCTGCAGGCCATCCTCCAGGTTCAGGACAAAGAGGTCCTGGCCTCGCAGCTGCTGGTGTTGATCGGGCAGCGGCTGGCGCACGCCGTGCTCCGCACACAGACGAGGGAGGGGCTGGAGCTGCTCGCCAGGCTGCCCCCCACGCTGTGCACCTGGCTGAAGGCCATGGTGAGTGCTGGGCATGAGGGAGGCAGACAGCCACTGGAGGCTTTCTCTTATGCATTTTTAATAGTGGAGAAAAATGGGATTTTCTTAATTCTGAACAAAAGCATTTTTATTGGGAAATTACTCTCCTGCTAACTCTTAAGTAGCAATTACTTGGTTGTATGTAACTGATGGGTTATTTTTGTGTCCCATTTGCAGAACCCCCAGGATCTTCAAAACACAGAAGTGCCCATTGCAACAACAGCTAAACTAGTAAATAAAGTCATTGAGCTTTTACCAGAAAACCACGGGCAGTATAGTTTAGCCTTACACCTCACTGAAGCTGTGGAAGCCATATCTCTTCCTCCTTTATGACACTTATCTCCTGCAAACAGTCTCAAATTGTGTGACTCTAATATGAACTAGTGCATGGTTATTTTACACAATAAGATCTGGAATTTTACGGAGGAAGTATGTTTTTTTCTTTTGTAAAGTAAATAAAAATACACATTACTTTTAAAAAGTGCAGTCTTGGCTAAATTCCACCTTTGGTTAATACTGACAATAAAATATAAACAGGTATCAGTTATACTATCAATTTCTCTTGAAGCTGTTTTCCTGTTTATTTTTGATTTAAGCACTTAAGTAGCTTTATTGTCCAAATTTGCTATTTAAAACTGGTTATAATTTACAGATTATGTTCTTATAAGATTCTATATTTCGTACTCAAAATGTTATTGTAATTAAATTTAAATGTGTTCATGTGTAGTCCCCATCAGTAAAATGAGAGAACTGTCTCACTCTGTTTTAATAAATGTTGGGAAAATGCTTTTGTTATCATGCTTAATCCCATCCTGGGGGACTGCTCCCTGGAGTTCTGGATGCTGACAGGCTTCTTTCCCAGAGGAGGTTATGCTGGTGCCATCAGAGGAGGAATAATGCGTTCAAGACCATCATATTCATCAGAATGGACACTAAGTAGAACCCTTAACCTGTTGCACTTGCCAAAACAGATTCTGAGATGCAATCTAACCCAGCAAAATTAATTATAATGCAAGTTAAGATTTGCTTTTTGCCAAGATTCAAAATTGTATCCATATCAGGTAACTGTAAAAATGTATTATCTTGTAAAACTTACGTTTAAAAAAAGGGCAAAGATACTAAAAATTTAAATCCAACTTTATTTTTCCTACAAGTGTTTAGAAATGTCTGTTTCTGGGATCTGGTCATGTTACCTGTTCTTAGGAACAGTATAGAAAATGCTTAGTGATGATACTACAGCTTAGCAAACCTACCTCACTGCTGGCTTGAGAGGATGAATACAACTAATTTTGTACCCTACAGTGCCTAGAGCAGTCCAAGTGCTGAATAATCATTTGTTGATTAAAACCAAATTAACCAAAACTCTGTAAAAAAAAAAGTACTTTGAGCTGTACAAATACCAAGTATTTATCAAGGTAAATCTTCGGAATGTAGCCATACAGCGCAATTGTTGACATGTCCTGGGTCACAGTTGTTACACGTAGCAACTCGTTGTGATACAAAAGTTTCTTTCTTCACTTCCTCAGGAAGAAGCCAGCTCTTGCAATTGTGCAAATTTGAGGCGTTGTTTTCAGGAATATAAAGGAAAAGTCTGATGTCTGAGAATATCCCAATGTAAATTCTTTTTAACAGAGAGATCACATTCAAATAAGAACTGTCTAAAACCTGGTAATTACTGTTTCATTTTAAATCGTGAGAGATTAATTTTTCAGGTGCCTTGAGTGTTTGGGGTGAAGGCCCATGTGTCTGACCGAGGCATACGCTCTGCAGCAGTAACACTGAAAAAGGCCTCCAGGCAGTCCAGCCCCTCAGCCTCTGCTGGGATCGCTGGTACCCCATCCAGACACATTCACGTGATTTCTGAGTATCAGGCATTCTGTAGTCACTTGTTACACGCACTCTACAAGATGAGTTCTTTCCGTGACTTGTCTAGATACTCTGAAAGTAGTTCTGAACCTTGGAGGCTGGTCAGAGAAACTTGGAATTACAGGCATTGTTAAAGAGTAAATTACTCACTCTGATTCCATTATCATTTTTGGGGGTATCTAACAAGCATTTTAGATAATAACACTGGTTGAACTTACTCTGATAGGACACACAATCAAATTTTGGGATTGTTGAGAATATATTAATAAGCTGGAATACGGCTCCTAGGACCATAACAAATCACTGAGTCTCTAGTTAGATTTATACTCCTAAAATTTGCCATTGAGAGAATTTTAAAATTGAATTCTCAGTTGCATGGTTAAGAAAAGCAGTTAAATATTTTACTGTTTCGTTAAGGGCTTTTAAAATAAATCTGGTAGAGGACAGGAAAACAAATACCTGTGTATACAGTCTGTAACCATGAAGAGCCACAAAGAACGGAATCAAGTTTCACACAGAACAGGCAGTTTCTGAAACAGGTGCATTGCACTTATCGCAGTTATTGGTGCAAAGCCGATTTACCAGTGAGTAGCTTTTTCTTAGATATACTCCCATCCTCATATACGTTTCCTTGTTATCATTAAGTAAGCATTCTGTACCTTCTTCAATTCTGTTGTAAATGCAAAGGAAGTCAAAAGGGTTCAAATAATCATAACTTCTGCATTACAAGTTGTGTTTAGATGTAGAACTAGAATATACAGGATAAATGCAGATGGGGAGAAATAATAGTACCAGGCTTCTAAATACGTCCTACTTTTGTAAAAAGAAAAATGAGGTATGGAGAAAAGAGTTTCACCTTTGTTATAAAAACTCAACTAGGGTCAAAGTAAACAGTTAAATTTAAATAGTTTTCTTGAAAAAAATGATTACAATTTAAAATCACAGAAAACTCATTTAATAATACTAAGCATACAGGGAATCAGTTCTCTTAGCAGTTATTGTGGTTCATTTCACTTAGGCAGATATTTTTAAAAGTACTCTATAGCAACAGTGAAAGCCCTCCCTCACCCTGATAGGAATGGATTTGTTATATTTCTGCTAAATAGAATTAACCATCCCTGGAAAGATTTTAATCCTATATGGAATTGTTTATTCCATATTATCTATTGTAATGTATTGTAAGTAGTCAAATTCTGTATATACTGCTATTTTCTGTGTCTGTTCATTGTTGTGAACTTATGTATATTAGTGAAATAAATTTTCAGCTTTCATGTTGTTTCCTTAACATTTATATAGTATTAATGTGTTTTTCCCCTCTTATATGAGACATATTTGGTGACTTTTTCTGATGTGCAGCCCAAAGAGCTAGCTGTTCTGAAAAGGTTGATGTTTGCTGTTAAGGCAGAATGAAATTACTCTCTTCATCTCCTAAGTGACAGACCCCTGCACCGTTGCTGTTCAAAACACATTTTTTTACTTGCTATTCACAACTTTTGTACCACCACCAGTCAGTAATTTTCCAGGTGCCTTTATTTTTAGACGTTATAGAACTTAAATACTGAGTGAAGAAAGTTTATAAAATATAAAGCATTTTCCGCTCAGCACATTTGTAGGCAAGCATTTTCAGTGTTATGTTCTGAGTTAAGTCCATTATGGATCCACCTGCAAATGTATATGTTTCCATATGTATATACACACATTATTGTTTATCTAGTTACAGAAAAACACTTGTAGCTCTGACTCTGACTCATCCTCAATCTTGGATTTCTCTCCAGTACTGTAAACAACCCATCTAGACCCCTACTCAGTCCTGTCAGGAGGTTCTTGCTCAGAAAGCCGTCGACACACCCCCTGAGGTCCTACTTCCCTTTCACAACTTCTGCGCATCGGGGACACAGTGTGTCTGATGACTCAGCCGTGTACTTCCAACAGCGAGGGCATTTTTCCTTCGTAGTTGGCATGACAATTACTTTGTATGAAGACTCTTCACGAATATCGCCACCTGTGGAAGAAAAACATGTGGAGAGTATTCCTCACAGGCCACTGAACTTGTGCATCTCTGTATTTCTCCAGGTGCCCCCTTTTCAGAGCTTCCTCCCTGCCTTGGGAAATACTGCTTCCCTTACACATTTGTACAGAAACAGCCAAGATTGTAGGCTCACACAACCTGATGACTGGTGAGGAGGAATCTGAGACCCTGAGAGGCTGATTTTTCCACAGGTCATGGGAGTTCTGTACCTACTCAGGCAGAGCATGCCTGCTTGCTCTTCATCTGTGTCCAGTTCTGATAATTACACTGCCTCTCCTCTCCAGCTACATTCTTAAGAATTTTAAAAGAGCCAAATTAGAGGGACAACGAGCAGTGCCCCCACATTAAACTTCTTGGTTTGGACAAAAGGAAACAAACATTTGTCCATAATGAATAGACCTCAGACAGAAAATAAATCATTTTCTAGTCACTGCACAGAGAATATAAATTAACATTCTGGAAAGCAGATTAATATGAGTCTACTACATGATCAGTGCTGCCAGGGCTCAAATTTAAACTGATGGCTATAGATGAGTCTCCCACCTCTTGCTGGTGCCTAAAAGCTACTATGAAATACACAGCATCACTGTTCCTAAGATATACTCAAGTTGTTCTGTTAATGTTACTCAGCTTTCATTTCCATCAATGAGAATGAAGTAAGTTGACAGAAGATCCTCAAATCAAACAAATGCCTACAAAAGGTCTGCTTATAAGATATCACTGTGGGAATGAGTTCAATAAAACTTCCTTGACTCATTATGAGTGGCTACGATACTGTAATTTGGGGTGAGCATAATAAATTGTAGATTGAACATGAGAGGGATGGTAGGGTTGGTCAAAGGACAAGGACACAGGCCAAATGAGGTAAGGCAGACTGACCACATACGGTGACTATGACGTTTTCCCTCCTCTCCCTACCCCTGTGTTCCCAAGATCACCAGGTAGGGCACTTAGCTGGTTCAGAAACCTGGCCACTGTTTTCACTTTCTATAGAAAGATGCACTCACCAAGTGTGTATCTGCCTTTCAGCTGGAGATGACCTGTAATTATTGTTCAGTTGTCCACATACCATTGTTATCTGGTATTTGTTATCATTCTCATCTCCTTACCTTCTAAATTGATTAGAAATGTCCCTTTAAGCTCAGTCACATCCTCATTTATTCCTCGTGGTTCCTGAGAAAGCAAAGTTGTCTGGGACGCCATCATTAATTCATTCAACTGAGAGGTACTGGAAGTCTCCTCGGCTTGTAGCATCTGGGCATTAGTTTTTGAAAGTTACTATCTAAATTGTTACCACAAAGGTTACCACAACAATTATAAAAAGACACTGCAAGTTCTTATGTTTGGTGAGGAACTCTTGGGACCATCACCTCCTGAGCTAATACTATTATATAAATCAAATCTTACTAGTATGAAAGCTTTTAACTAAAAACTCCTGATCAATAGTATCCATTGAGAATACAACTGTATGCCAGGCAGTTCACTTTACTACTACTACTACTACTAAGTTGCTTCAGTCGTGTCCAACTCTGTGTGACCCCATAGACGGCAGCCCACCAGGCTCCCCAGTCCCTGGGATTCTCCAGGCAAGAACACTGGAGTAGGTTGCCATTTCCTTCTCCAATGCATGAAAGTGAAAAGTGAAAGTGAAGTCGCTCAGTCATGTCCAACTCTTAGCGACCCCATGGACTGCAGCCCACCAGGCTCCTCCGTCCATGGGATTTTCCAGGCAAGAGTACTGGAGTGGGGTGCCATCGCCTTCTTCGAGGCACTTCACTTTGCTAGATGCTAAATGTCCACCCATTATCTGTAACTCACAAAACAGCAACAGCATTTTTTTAATCCCCATTTTACAAATGAGGAAACTTGCTCAGGGAGGTTCCCAAACAGTAAGTGATGCGCTGCAATTCCAGCCGAGGTCTGTTAGCGTCAAAGCCCACACTTTATCCCTGTATCATGCTTCCTACAGGAGAGGGGTTAAGATACTATCTCAACAAGGATCTGCTTTTAGCGGTGCAGACCAACGGTGGCAGCCTGAATAATGCTCAGAACTCTTCTGAAGCACACTGAATTGGGATATCTGATAAGCACTTTTGTACATTTTTCATTTTAATTCTGATCTTCAAAGTAAGTGTGTGAGCTAAGTAATACAAAATCCCTTGGGAAAAAAAAAACCAACTCATGAGAAAATAGGAGATTCAGAGATTGCATTTACACCATTAGTAAGTGACAGATCCAGGACTCCATCAGACAGCCAGTTAGTATAATTTCTAAGGAAAATACACTCATGTTTTTTTAAATCCTGAATTTTTTTTTTCAAGTATCAATGATCCAAGCAAGGTGTACTGTTTTCAGCTTACTACTCAGAACTAATGACTCCAAGGCAACATGAGAATGCAGTAGGAAAGCTCAGTGCCAGGCTGGGCAGCCTCAGCTGAGTCACAGCCTCAACAGGCCTCAGCTTCCTGGCTCAAAAAATGGCAATCATGAGCTTCCCAACTTACCAATTTTAAAACGTCAGGATCTTATCAAACTTTTGTTACCTGAGCAACCATCTATACCTACTAGCTATTTCAAGCCCTGAATCTTAATCAACCTGATTACATTATTAAAAATTTAGATTGAACTTCCAACCAGCTGAGATGGTCATTTTTCAGTAGACTATAATACCAGTCAAATGTTAAAACATAAGTCACAAAACTAAGTTTTCTTCTCAAACATTAAAACTAAAAAAAAATCTTGAGTCAGTATGTTAGGCTCTAAGTCAATCTGGTCAATCAACCCCTAAGATCTCAAGGGGAAACTTTTGATGGCCCTTTTGAAAATAAAAAGATGAATGCTTTGAGATCACATGGTAAATTTGCTGGCGCAAATGAATTTTCTTCAGAACTCATGAGTAAAAGATGAAAAAAAATTTTTTTGAGTCTTGTCCAGATGGATAAAATTCTCAGAAAACCAGACCCTTAACACAAAACTCCCAATTTTTGTGTATTCAGATATTACTGCCAGGTGCTGCCTGTTGTCTAACTAGCCCTGAGGGCTCATGTTTCAAATAGAACTTTATTAAACCTTCCTGTCCCAACCTATAAAAAATAAGTAGCAACAGAGTACATGTTTTGTAAGAGAAGAAAAAGGAAACACACAGAGGTTGGAAACAAAGAATCAGTGATTAATATTAGGATTACAAGACAGAAATCCTAACTTACAAATTTTTTTTTTTAATGTACTATCAAGACCATCCCCATGGAAAAGAAATGCAAAAAAGCAAAATGGCTGTCTGAGGAGGCCTTACAAATAGCTGTGAAAGAAGAGAAGCGAAAAGCAAAAGAGAAACGAAAGATATACCCATTTGAATGCAGAGTTCCAAAGAACAGCAAGGAGAGATAAGAAAGCCTTCCTCAGCTATCAATGCAAGGAAATAGAGGAAAACAACAGAATGGGAAAGACTAGAGATCTCTTCAAGAAAATTAGAGATACTAAGGGAACATTTCATGCAAAGATGGGCTCGATAAAGGACAGAAATGGTATGGACCTAACAGAAGCAGAAGATATTAAGAAGAGGTAGCAAGAATACACAGAAGAACTGTACAAAAAAGATCTTCAGGACCAAGATAATCACGATGGTGTAATCACTCACCTAGAGCCAGACATCCTGGAATGTGAAGTCAAGTGGGCCTTAGAAAGCATCATTACAAACAAAGCTAGTGGAGGTGATGGAATTCCAGTTGAGCCATTTCAAATCCTGAAAGATGATGCTGTGAAAGTGCTGCACTCAATATGCCAGCAAATTTGGAAAACTCAGCAGTGGCCACTGGACTGGAAAAGGTCAGTTTTCATTCCAATCCCAAAGAAAGGCAATGCCAAAGAATGCTCCAACTACCACACAATTGCACTCATCTCACACGCTAGTAAAGTAATGCTCAAAATTCTCCAAGCCAGGCTTCAGCAATACGAGAACCGTGAACTTCCAGATGTTCAAGCTGGTTTTAGAAAAGGCAGAGGAACCAGAGATCAAATTGCCAACATCCGCTGGATAATGGAAAAAGCAAGAAAGTTCCAGAAAAACATCTATTTCTGCTTTATTGACTATGCCAAAGCCTTTGACTGTGTGGATCACAAGAAACTGTGGAAAATTCTGAAAGAGATACGAATACCAGACCACCTGACCTGCCTCCTGAGAAACCTGTATGCAGGTCAGGAAGCAACAGTTAGAACTGGACATGGAACAACAGACTGGTTCCAAATAGGAAAAGGAGTACGTCAAGGCTGTATATTGTCACCCTGCTTATTTAACTCATATGCAGAGTGCATCATTAGAAATGATGGGCTGGAAGAAGCACAAGCTGGAATCAAGATTCCCGGGAGAAATATCAATAACCTCAGATATGCAGATGACACCACCCTTATGGCAGAAAGTGAAGAGGAACTAAAAAGCCTCTTGATGAAAATGAAAGAGGGGAGTGAAAAAGCTGGCTTAAAGCTCAACAATCAGAAAACTAAGATCATGGCATCTGGTCCCATCACTTCATGGGAAATAGATGGGGAAACAGTGGAAACACTGTCAAGACTATTTTTTGGGCTCCAAAATCACTGCAGATGCTGACTGCAGCCATGAAATTAAAAGACACTTACTTCTTGGAAGGAAAGTTATGACCATCCTAGATAGCATATTCAAAAGCAGAGACATTACTTTGCCAACAAAGGTCCATCTAGTCAAGGCTATGGTTTTTCCAGTAGTCATGTATGGATGTGAGAGTTGGACTGTGAAAAAGCTGAGCACCAAAGAATTGATGCTTCTGAGCTGTGGTGTTGGAGAAGACTCTTGAGAGTCCCTTGGACTGCAAGGAGATCCAACCAGTCCATCCTAAAGGAGATCAGTCCTGGGTGTTCACTGGAAGGACTGATGCTGAAGTTGAAACTCCAATACTTTGGCCACCTCATGTGAAGAGTTGACTCATTGGAAAAGACCCTGATGCTGGGAGGGATTTGGGGCACGAGGAGAAGGGGACGACAGAGGATGAGATGGCTGGATGGCATCACCAACTCTATGGACATGAGTTTGGGTAAACTCCGGGAGTTGGTGATGGACAGGGAGGCCTGGCGTGCTGCAATTCACGGGGTCGCAAAGAGTTGGACACAACTGAGCGACTGAACTGAACTGATTTACATCGACATCTTCTGAAACCAGATTTTACATGGAGCACTTTGATATGAACCCCATTTCAAAAGGAACAAACTGTGACTCACCTCCATGATCTCAAAAAGCAGCCCAGGCTCGATCACAATGATCACCTCATACTCAGCTGCATTTTTGCCAGGAATGCTTCCAAGAAATGAATCTCTCATTGCACACGCGCTTTCTATGGCTTCTTCCAGTCCAGGTTTCTTCCAGATAGAACTGGTTTTAATCCACCCAGTACGAAAAACACTCTTGGGTTCTTAAAAAAAAAAAGTTAAACCAATTTATATATATTTTTAAACTGTATATAAAACTCAAACCATCACACTTTTAGTATTCATGGGAAATAAGGATTGTTATTTGTGGGTAATAATTAATATGGTTGTTGTTCAGTTGCTACGTCATGTTTGACTCTTTGCAACCCCATAAGATGGCAGTGTGCCAGGCTTTCCTGTCCTTCACCAACTCCTGGAGCTTGCTCAAACGCATGTCCACTGAGTCGGTGATGCCATCCAACCATCTCATCCTCTCTCGTCCCCTTCCCCTACTGCCTTCAATCTTTCCCAGCATCAGGGTCTTTTCCAATGAGTCAGCTCTTCACATCAGGTGGCCAAAGTATTGGAGTTTCAGCTTCAACATCAGTTCTTCCAATGAACAGTCACGGCTGATTGCCTTTAGGATTGATTGGTTTGATCTCCTTGCAACCCAAAGGACTCTCAAGAGTCTCCTCCAACACCACAGTTCAAAAACATCAATTCTTCAGCACTCAGACTTCTTTATGGTCCAACTCTCACATCCATACATGACTACTGGAAAGACCATAGCTTTGACTATATGGACCTTTGTTGGCATCCTAAATGCTTACCAAATATTTACATCAACATTTGGAAATGTAAACAAAGGACAAGATATACAGTAAGATCTCAGAAGATGCCCAGAAGAAACTAAAATAGAAATATCCCAATATTACAGTAGATGTCTGTGGGTTATAAGATCAGGAGTGACATCCTCACTGTAAAATTTCTAATTTTCTGTAAGTTTAATGTAATCAGACAGAAAAAAAATTAGAAAACTATTCACTAGCAGGCACTATACGAAGACTCTTGAGAGTCCCTTGGACTGCAAGGAGATCCAACCAGTCCATTCTGAAGGAGACCAGCCCTGGGTGTTCTTTGGAGGGAATGATGCTAAAGCTGAAACTCCAGTACTTTGGCCACCTCATGCAAAGAGTTGACTCATTGGAAAAGACTCTGATGCTGGGAGGGATTGGGGGCAGGAGGAGAAGGGGACGGCAGAGGATGAGATGGCTGGATGGCATCACTGACTCGATGGACGTGAGTCTGAGTGAACTCCGGGAGTTGGTGATGGACAGGGAAGCCTGGCGTGCTGCGATTCATGGGGTTGCAAAGAGTCAGACATGACTGAGCGACTGAACTGAACTGAAAATATATTTCTGACATTTATAAAGGTATATAAGAAAAAGTGACTTGTCAGTATAGCCAAGCTGCTAATATATTTCAGAAAGCATTTTAAAGTGGCTTGAAAGATATGCTGAAATTCATCCTAGTCCTCTACACACAGATGAGATGCAGAAACTACAGTTGCTGAACCGAGACGCATGGTGCCACAAAGCAGGCACTGTATTAATAGATGAGTGTGTGCCTCTTACTTGAAGCAGATAAAAGGAGATGCTGCACCCTCAGCCAGGGTCTTTCTCACTCAGAGAACAAATCAATATTTCTTACCTTTAATATAGGGTATGTGCTGGAATACCTCTTCAGCCAAGTGAGGAAGAATGGGAGCAAAAGAGCGAACCATTACATCCAAAATTTCAGCTAATGCAGTCTGACAAGAGCGTCGTTTGGGATCATCTGCATTTTCACAATAAAGCCTGGACAAGAACAACTTATTGAGCAGTTGACAACATGCTATACACAATCACGGCCAAGGTGGGACCGGCCTCAGGCTGAGCTTATTCTGAAGGTGCCTAAGCCTATGGCTCTGTCTTCTAATTAAAGGATAAAATATTCCATCATACAGCGCTTCTGACTACATCCTCTATTCCACTTGACTCCTTCCAGGTGTGCTCACCTCCTCAAAAACTCAGAGCTATGCTATGTCCAATTCTGTTTTACAGATCGATAATAGCTAGAATCTAGACAACTCAGTGAACGGAAAATGAGTATGTCAGTTGATGGTATTTAGGATTCGAGTCCCCAGGCCTACAGTCTTCCCTGGTGGCTCAGGTGGTAAAAGAATCTGCCTGCAATGCAGGGCACCCAGGTTTGATCCCTGGGTTGAGACAATCCTCTGGAGGAGGGCATGGCAACCCACTCCAGTATTCTTGCCTGGAGGGTCTCCATGGACAGAGGAACCTGGCAGGCTACAGTCCATGGGGTCACAAAGAGTAGGACACAACTGAGCGACTTAGCAAGCATGCAGGCACCCCACCCTTACTTATGACCCTATCAGTACGTCAAGGGAAGGACTGGGATTTGTAATCCCAGTAGAAGGTCCCTGAGGTGCTGATGAGTAGGGCAGGCACTTCACACTGGCTGAGTTACTACAGGAGCAAAACATGAAGACAGCATGCAGCCTGCCTCTAAAAGGGCATCATTGATGTTATATGATGTTATTATATTAATAATTACCTGAATACTTCTCCCGCCTAAAGGCCAGCAAACTCCTGAAAACAAGCACTGTGTTCATGCCCTCACAGTCACAGCTACTACTTATTGAGGACTTGCTTTGTCAAACACAGCATTGAGTATGCTACTCATATTGTATCTTTTCATTTCCACTTTCTGAGATAGGTATTATCATCACCATTTTATGAATAAAGAAACTGAGATTACAGGATAAATTGCCTCAGCTCATCAAACTAGCAAGTAGCAGGGTGAAACTGCCCAATCAGACTTGACTCAAGAATCCAACTTCTTAATAATGGCCCAGGCCCCCCACTGCTGGCCTCTGCTTTCCAACATTTGCCGAGCAGAGTAGACAGTCAAGCACTGTTTGTTAAGCATTTGAATGTTCAGTCATACATACCTGTCTTTGATTATGCTGAAATAAAAATTGGAGAGTTCCCTGGTATAAAATGCTTGTAACAGCCGAACAACCTTTCCAAAGTCATACTGCTTATATGAATCATTAATCTAGGGAACAAAACCAAAATAAATTTGGAAGCTGGGATAAGCAAATAAAAATGCAAGTCGTCATGAGCAGAACATGTTCCTTTTCAAAAATACGTTTCAAAGGCAGACAAACACAAAACAGGAAAAATGCGAGAGCATTTAAGGATCTTTGAAAGGTTATTTCTGGATATGAAAGACTACTATCCTCAGAAAAAAAAAGAATAATTTACCCTGGACTCTACAAAAGAACAGGCATCAAATGAAAAGATCAAGTTTTAAGTGATGAAACAGCATTATTCTAAAACAGCAAAGGGTAAAAATTACCAATGTTCCCTCATTTATACAAAAAAAAAATAAAACTGGGCAAAAGTCTATATGTACAACTCTGACTTAAGTGCAAGCAATTCCAATTTTTGAGAAAATACAAATTACTTGTGTTTATATATGACAGAGTATTTTACAAGACACATTAAGAACTGTCATTTCAGTTACTGCTGTACTTTTGAGATGGCTATTTCTATACATCTGCAGACAAATAAAAGTACACCTCAACTTTATTCCTTCTTATACATGGAGCTGATTTTCAGAGGAAAATGTGGTCTGAGGAGAAGCCTGGCCTACTTTTGCCACCAGGCACTACTCTCGTCTTTTTTGAGAAACCAGAAGAATTCTAAGACTTCATACCTAGTCAACCTAGGAACATGTGGAACTGATCAAGTATAACTTTCCTCAGTGCTTTAGTCACTGTTTCTAACAAAGTTGGTTCCACTCAACATGCACCCCAACTGTGCTACCTCCAAAAGCGTATTAATGCTCACTCACCTTGTTTGCCAAATCCTGCAGTAAGTGTAGCATGTACTGGTCTATGACATACATGCTGTTGACAGGGATGGAATCTGTTTCTGGGTTGAAACCAGCCACATTTCCCAAAAGAAAGCGGAGTGTATTCCTAAGCTAGAAACATTGAGAAAAAAGAAATATGCAGTCAAAAAATATGAGTCCTTCAATTATTACTGAAATTGTTTTATTTTTCTATAATTTTTATCCAACTCATGTTACCTTCCTAATGGAATACTTTATTTTTATATCATTCCTTTTAAATAAGACAAAGTGCAAAAAAAAACACCATCTCATTTCAAAAGCCCAGTTATAGAAACAACCATTGTAATTTATAAATAAAACTGAGTTTTCTTTATATTTCTTTAAAATTTTAGGGCAAATCACCTGTCAGTGGCCCAGTCTGTTCATCAGTGTAGATGAGAATATTTTGCAGGTAAAAATAAATGGAATAAATGTGAATGGTCATTGAGCACACAGAAAGTATATTAAAATCAGCGTAATTACATATATTAAAAAGACAGTATATAAAAATGTTAACATTACCACTTACATTTCTAAACAAATAAATTAACATACGCTATTTTTTAAAGCTCACAACATGTGGAGAACGCATTTTCATTCAGTTGTGCAAGTGCCAACAAAACGCACCTCATTATTTTAACAAGGACTCAGTAACCTTTCATTCAGGAATAGTAAGGAACAGAAAGAGGAGTGATCCGACCTTGCTAATGTCATCTCTGGCAGCGTTCAGTAGAGATGGACTAATTGTGACTTCAGTGAAGACGTTGGACTCGGCAACCCACCAGCGAAGCACGTCAGCACCATAGGGGGGCTCTTTGCTGTGATCCTTTTCATTGAGGGGAAAAAAAAACATACCAATAAACAGCTTTTGATGACAATTTGATGAACAGATGTTTTAGGTAAGACTCCTATTCTGAAATGCTTGAATACAACATGATCATAAAATGTACCTGTATTGTAATGAAATAAGCTAACAATTTCAGAGATCCGGCTGCATCTAAAAAAACAACGCAACTGGAAAAGGGGGAGTATGGCCTGCGGCCTGGTGCAGTGTCTTCCCTGAGGTATCTGTAAACAGCTACTATGGCAGGCGGGCAGTCAGAGTACTGCCCTGGATGCCCTGCGATGGGGGACGGGCCGGGGTGGAGCAGGAGCGGTGCTTCCCTCTCGGTATGCCCAGGCTACTCTGACCAAGAGATGTGATTACTGGACTCTAGGAGGGCAGTTAAAAGCCGACAGGGTTAAAGAACAGATAAGCAGTATCTTTTCTGAAAGCAACTCCAAAATAAACCAAATTACCAGCAGCCCCAGATTTGATATTCTTTAATGAGTTGCTTTAAAGTGTATAATGTCCAAGAATGAAAGTTGCTGTCTCATTTTTTTTCTTATACTGTTTCTATTTAACTGTAAAACCATAGTTTATAAAGTTTTAAAGTTCAGACCATTAAAAAAGGGATAGCGTGAACCTAACTGGAGATTCAGACCTGAAATAAGTCAAAAAAGCCACAACAATCCCAATCCTTCACATTTTCAAAAAAGTCACACAAAACTTAAAGAGTCTAGATTTAAAACATGGTAAAGCATTTGCTACGAGTATAAAAATCAGTTTTGTGAGTTTTTTTTACATTGAAGTAACTATGTTAAGGGTCTTGCTGCCAAATTAAGAGCCTTAAAACAAAAATAAAATGAGTTTTTAGGGAACCACTTACTTGTCCTCCATTGATGACAACATCAGGATCAATGATATTCCCAAGAGACTTGGACATCTTTTCTCCCTTTTCTCCAAGGGTAAATCCATGAACAACCACTGTCCTAAGAAGACAAATGAGCTACCATACTAATAAACACAATTATGATGGACATTTTGAAGATGACTTACAGCTTAAAAACAGTGTCTTAGTTTGACACAAATATAAAAAATTTTTCTTGCCAGAATATATATGAAAATTTTTCTTCAAAGTATAATTCTAAGCTGCTTATTTATCCTGATTATTAAATACTAACCTCTCTATACACAGAAAATATTTTTATGCTTACATTCACTAAACAATTGTCTTCTGATCATCTATAATGTACCGATTTTGATCATTAAAACTAACCAGAAAAAGTATGTCTTAAAAAAAATTATCACCACAAAATTATCTTTGTTCAAAAAGGCAATTTGAGAAATATATCTGTTCCATTGACTTTTAAAAGCATGTTATACTAGAAACATAAACATGCCGATTACTCAGAAGAGTTTTCATTTTGAGATGGCAAAAATCTTAAGCCATTTAAGAATCGTTCTGGGTAGAATCCACATATTTGAATAAGGAAAAGCTATTATCTGTAACGAAATAAGAACCCCAAATTTAATAAAATTCACTAAAAAAATGTTTCAGTTCATTAACCACTTGCGGAAATTACAAATATAAGGTATCTGATCAAGACTGTCCCTAGTGAAACTGGAGTATCCTCTCTACATCTATCCGTGTCTACCATATTTAAGGTCAAGCTCTCGTGGGTTTCTCTACTACGCCAGTCAATGCCGGTTTTACTTCTGGGACTTAGGATCTGTATCAGAGTGAAAGAACTTTTCTGTATTACTGTCTCCTTTGTGTCTTATTTTTTTTTTTTACTTCAAACATTTCTCTCATGAGATTGAAGCCTGTAAACTAATTAAGGGCAGTGTTTTATCACATACATATTATTTCACACTGGCAAGTACTCAGCAGAAATACTCAAGGTATGCTCACTCGTTCAGCCCAGGTGTAATACTTACTTAAAAGGCGACTTATTCCTTGCTGCCACACTTGTTAATAAGGAAGACTGAAACCACCCCCCAAGCTGGTCTTTTCCTTCCAAATACAAATCTGCTCTTTGGTCAGTACCTCCAAAATAAATATGGGAAAAAAAACACAGAAATCTAAGTCAATTAAAGTTAAAAAATGGAAATGAATACTTATTAAAATATTAAAAGTAATCATGTTGCCTATTTCTTGTGTCATCCTCCACCCAATGGCCACACTACATTCACCTCAGCTGTTACCTTTACTGTCAATTTATTAACCAAGATAAATAAACTTTGCAGTATGATCTTCCAAACAACAGACAGCTAAAATATTATCTAAATTAGAAACTAATTCATAATGACTGTCAATTATCAGTATTACCAGTTAAATCTTTAGTGAAAATAAACTACTATTTTTATTAATTCAGTAGTTATTTGCTGAGTATCTAATAACCTTATTGTTGTCATTTAATTCTCAGAGTAACTCTAGAGGGGAGTTTTTACAATCAACATTATCGCATCAAGGCTGAAGCAGCTAATGAACTTTGAAAAATACTTCAAAAGCACTATTTCATATATGGCATATGCAATTTTGAAATGCAGGATGTTACTCTAAACACAGTAGGAGGTAACTCTTTTTCCTGTTTATAACACTACTTAACCTACCTACCAACCTTATGGAGTGTTATCTGCTTACATTTTCAATATAATTTAGGAAAACAAAGTGCCTAAACTGGCAATATTTTCTCTTGAGTACAATATTAGAAACTATTTAATATTGTTGCTATTAAACATTACTACAACTGAACATTACTACATAAAAATCATACTATACATTAACTTATATTTGATTATGAATTTTTATGTACACTTTAGCTATAAAACAGAGTGAACATGAATTTATGCGTATTTTACTTCTCAAATTTCCTAGGCGGAAAGAAAGGCCCAAACAGTGGAACACATTTACCTGCTAGGAATCATGCTAATGTCCTCTCAATAACGAGGCCTACTACCAGAAGGATACCCCAAGTAAAACCTACCACGATTTTGGTCAATCCCTTCAACAATGGTGAGCGGAGCATGCAAGGCGTTTTTCCATATTCCTTTGCTCCAGAAAGGAAACCGCCTCATCCCTGTAACCTCCCGGTACCTGTCCGTAAGCTCTCAGTGAGGACACTTTACCTCTCCCTTTTCGCTTAGTATCCTTGAAGGCATCTGCTCACATCTAAACGCACCCTTTGTGCGCCTGCTACTACTCCCTTCTGATCCCTGCCTAATCTCTCCTTCCTCTTTATCCATGGAGTCAAAAGCTCACCCTAACCATGAGCAAGGAGAAACCAGTCAGTTGTCTGTGGCAAGAGGGGAGAAAGCTGTGAGAAGGTAATGGAGTACCAAAGAATAAGAACGGAAAAGCAGGGTGCCCGAGTTCTACTCTGACACTAACCTGTGTGACCACCAACTAATGTGATTCTAATTCAATCTCATGTCCTTTTCTGAAAAATGAGATGCAGTCAGGCTATTTCAATGATTTCCACACTTGGTTTTACAGAACTCAGTACCTTGGGGCTGCCAAGGAGGTCAAAGAGAATGAGCTGATTGGGAGGAAGAAGAAAATTCCCACCTTTATTTATCTTATGTATTATGGGTCTATATAAAATTTCATAGAAGACACTGGATTAAATGATTGCCAGTGGCTCTTTTAGGTTTAAAATTATACTATAGTAGGAGATATACTTCCAAAAAAAGCAAAAAAAAAAAGTTCTTGATTAGAGATTTCTTCTGATAGCATTAATTTTCAAAACTGCCTGACAGGCAATAGACCTCTTGTTTTAGATTACCTGGGAGAACATTAGACCATGAAGTTCCACTATCAAACCAGATGTCCAAAATATCCTGACCTGGCACGTACTCCAACGCATCGGGACCACCGACCTAATAAGACAACGTAAAAACATTTTAATTACACAAAGACCATGATACTTACAATTAATATCCAAAAAAAGTCTTAAGAAAATGAAATACAACCATTAAATTCACATTTTACACTGACATTTCTTAAGTATTTTGCCGTTAGGGACAACTACTTCACTACTTCATCTACATGTACAAGTGACTGTGGCCACCTACACATGTATTAATGTAAATGTAAATTGTGTTCATTTTCTTGCAATTATCTTCCAGTTTGGACTTCTCCATGTACGATGCCATTGAACTCATGTCCTATGAAGGCCCTGATGCACCAGTGTTAGGCACTATTTTCCCACATCACACGTGTCTCTACTCAGCCAACAGAGCAGTTGCAGTCAATCCTGGCCCCCGGGGAGACAGCAAACCGCCCCCCCCACTCAGCCTCTGCTGCTGCACAAACACCCAGCTTCTCTCCTGAAATCAAACTGTCTACTCTCAAACTGCTCTGGCTCCTAGTTTATGATGACTAAATTCATGAACTTGACATGATAGCATCACTACTTTTTAACTCTCAGGAACCTCTCGGGTTGTCATTAAATCATGCAATACACACAAAGGCTGTTTAAGTCCAATGGAAACGTACCTGAGATAAGACTTCTTTCGGAAGAAGTTGCTCCGGGGGAAGAGTCCACCAGATATCACTGCCATGCTTTTCCACTAGTTGAATAATGTGCTCGATGGTTTGGCTATGTTCAGGTGGACAAAGCAAAACTGTTCAATTAGTTACCGTGGTTAATAGCAAACATTTAAAAAATTACAAAGTGGTGATTTTTTTCCCCCCATCTGCAGGGTATTTTTCCCAATATGCAGGACATTTTTTCCTATCTTTCCCCCAAACTTTAGTCATATTATCTTCAATTATTTGATTACTTTGTTGCTACTGTCATTGGTCATAAGTAGACCTTAAAAGAAAAAGGAAAAAAAGTTGTGTTTTTTTTAAATAAGGATATCTCCTGATACCTCTTTTTTGGTTACTAATTGCCCTGTTTCTATTTTCTATCCAAGTACCTATATTCAAAACCTCTTAATTATCTACCTCCTCCAATTTCTGCTCAAATTAAGCCAATACATTCTCTCAGTTCCACCTTAAAATGGTACTCAAATTTGTTCTTTGTTCAGATACTATTATTAGTCCAACCTCTCTGCCTCCTACCAGACTGGTGCAATGGTCTGACTTTTCCCCTATTTGCATTCCTTTATATGACACATGTAATTTAATTTAAAGGATACATCTCTGCATTCCTAAAATTGCTTTTATCACACCAACCCTGTCTCAGAAACTTCCAGTGCCCCCTCACTGCTTACAGGACTGAATCCAAATTCATCTGC
Source organism: Bos grunniens (assembly GCF_055505025.1). Taxonomy (NCBI): domain Eukaryota; kingdom Metazoa; phylum Chordata; class Mammalia; order Artiodactyla; family Bovidae; genus Bos; species Bos grunniens. The sequence goes on from NC_141180.1 coordinate 57,499,293, forward strand.
ATAAGAGGCCATGCTGTACCAGAGCATGGGTTTTGGTAACAGATATCCAGGCTTATCTCCCAACTGCTACTTTTCATATACATGACACACACAGTAGTAAAAGTTCTCTAAGTTTTGACTGTCCCTTCTGTTAAGACTAATAGTACAATTTTTATTCAAAAACATTTACTGAGTACTCCAACATCTTGGTCACTGTTCGAGGCACTAGAGTTACAGCAGATAACAAGGCGGATAAGATTCCCACCATAGTGGAACTTGCATTTTAGTGATCCTGGATACTTTTGTCAGGATGACTACAAACTAGATGAGATGATCCAGTAAAACTTAATGCATGCCTAACACACAAAAGAAAGCCAGTAAACGTGTATCAAATGCATACTGAAACTGATCATATCTTTGGGAAGATAAAGATACATAGTTATAAATCATTTGAAAATTAAACTCAGGAAAAATTCTACACTAAATTTTCTCACAGGAATAATATACTTTTAATTTATTATCACAGCTTTATGAACATTACAACTTCCCCAGCTGCTTTCCACCAAGTCAGAATACAGTGGTCAAGAAAACAGAGCATGTGTGGAGAAAATGGAACCCTCCTACACTGTTGGTAGGAATGTAAACTGGTGAAGCCACTATGGAAACAGTGCAAAGAGTCCTCAAAAAACTAAAAATAGAGCTGCCGTATAATCCTACAATCCCACTCCTGGGAACATATCCAGAGAAAATTATAATTGGAAAAGATACAGGTACCCTTATGTTCACAGAGCAATATTTACAACAGCCAAGACATGAAAGCAACCTAAATATCCATCAATAGAAGAACAGAGAGAGAAAATGTGGTGTGTACACACACACACGGAATATTACTCAGCCATAAAAAAGAACAAAATAATGCCATTTTGCTTCAACATGGAGGAACCTAGAAGTTATCATACTAAGTGAAGTCAGACAGAGAAAGACAAATACTATATGATACTACTAATACAAGGAATCTAAAATGTGACACAAATGAAGCTATCCATGAAACAGAAAGAGACTCACAGACACAGAGAACAGACCTGCGGTTGCCAAGGAGGGGAGCGTGGCTAGATTGGGAGCTTGGGGTTAGTAGACGCAAACTATTACATATAGAAAGGGTAAGCAACAGGGGCCTGCTGCATAGCACAGGGAACCATATTCAGGGTCCTGTGAAAAACTAGAATGGAAAGGAATATGAAACAGAATGTGTGTGTGTATACATATATATACACACACACAGCTGAGTCACTTTGCTATATAGTAGAAATTAACACAACATTGTAAACCAACTATACTTCAATAAAATAAATTTATAAAAAGAACATGGACCCCAGAGCCAGAGAACTTTCATTTAATTCCTGACCCTATCACTTACTAGCTATGTGACCCTGGGCAAAGCACTCAATATTCTGTACCTTACTTAGTTTGCAAAAATGCAAATAATAAAGTATCATTAAGAGAGCTATTATGGATATTAATTGAGCTTATATGCAAAATGCCTAGAACAGTGTCTGGCACATATTAATGGGCATTATGCAAGCAATAATAAGAGAAGAAGAAGAAGAAGAAGAAGAAGAATGTAAGAGAAGACCCTTGAGAATCCCTTGGACTGCAAGGAGATCCAACCAGTCCATTCTGAAGGAGATCAGCCCTGGGATTTCTTTGAAAGGAATGATGCTAAAGCTGAAACTCCAGTACTGTGGCCACCTCATGCGAAGAGTTGACTCATTGGAAAAGACTCTGATGCTGGGAGGGATTGGGGGCAGGAGGAGAAGGGGACGACAGAGGATGAGATGGCTGGATGGCATCACAGACTCGATGGACGTGAGTCTGGGTGAACTCCAGGAGTTGGTGATGGACAGGGAGGCCTGGCATGCTGCGATTCATGGGGTGGCAAAGAGTCAGACACAACTGAGCGACTGATCTGATCTGATCTGGTGTAATCAATATCTATTATTTAAACTGATTCTTTGAAGTCAGGAAACTTTACAGTTAATTTTGTTAACCAATTACCAAAACACATATCACACACATACATATTAATATTTAAAGATTAAAGTATGTATACTAAAGCCAACTTTTGAATTATCCTCCTTTCTACCACACTCCATTAACACAAGTAACTAAGAATGCAGGTCCACAAGAGTTGGTAGAAATGGAAGGAGTGGATAGAAAAAACCTCTATGCTCCTGACCTGGATCTACTTGTTATTAATCATGACCATGTATTATGAATCACTAAATCTCTCTAAGTCTGATAAATCAGATAAAATGAAGTGTTTATGAAAAATTGCTATGGGAGGCAAAAACCAAATGGGTGTTATAACTTAAATATGCTCTACAAATTGAAAACCAAAATACTTAAGTTGGTTATACTTCAAAGAATAGACTGAAAAAGTATGATGCTACATTTATTTTGAAGAAATTATAAATCATAAGGATGTGTAAATGGGCACAAGTCCATATTTCTAATACAGTCACACATTTCATATGGACTTTAACAGTAAAGATAAACTTTTTGTGACATGAGACCATAAAAACTTTGTGCAATAACTACCTAGTTATATGACAATATTTAGTTACATATTACTATTTTATATAGTTTACACAGAACACTGTATCAGTTAAGAAAACTGAATATACTATAATAGAAAATCTGAATAAACCTAACGCTATTACTCTTAGAACAAAAAAGAGATACTATCAAAGGATTCTCCAGGCAAGAATACTGGAGTGGGTTCCCATGATGTTAGGATTTTATTACTCAAAATAGTTTTTGTGTATATACAAGTTTATATATTTATGTGTATACCTTTATTAATAAAAGGACTTTATAAGACCTCTCTAATTGGATTCATTTAAAAATGGCTAAAGTGACAGATAAACTGTTCTGTGTCTTGGGGTTCCTTAAATGCTGGGCCTTATAAGCAAGTAACACAATTAAAAGCGAGGCCTTGAAACTGTGTCTCCCAAATCATGGCTCAATTCTGCTTTACTTCTCCTTTCAGCCTTTCTGGGCTTCCCTAGTGGCTCAAAGGGTAAAAAATCCACCTGCAATGAGGGAAACCTGGGTTTGATCCCTGGGTTGGGAAGATCCCTTAGAGGAGGGAACGGCTTACCCACTCTAGTATTCTGGCCTGGAGAATTCCATGGACAGAGGAGCCTGGTGGGCTACAGTCCATGGGGTCACAAAAAGTCAGACACGACTGAGTGACTTTCACTTTCAGCCTTTCTAACTCTTTTACGAAGACAAACACTGCATCTGTGAACTCATACTCCCCTTCTCTGGGGTTTGCTGGGCAAAGGCAAAAAGACCCTCAGTACCCATGCAGGATGAAGGCGTGAACCAGAGACAAGTCAGAAGCAGGAAGTCTCCAGAGACAAGTGCGCTGACAGAGCAAGCACCAAGTCCAAAGACCAGAGTCTACCTGCAACTTACTAGATACTGACAGGAATACATCACGTCATTCTTCTGAGCTTCAGTTTCTATGGATACTGGGAATGCCTGGAGAAGGAAGACTATTTGAAAATTTTTATTTTTTGTTTTCTTTTGAACTTTTTATTTTGTACTGGGGTACAGCCGATTAACAATGCTGTGACAGTTTCAGGTGAACAGTGAAGGGACTCAGCCGCACATATACGTGTGTCCATTCTCCCCCAAACGCCCCTCCCAGCCAGGCTGCCACATTACCTCGAGCAGAGTTCCATGTGCTACACGGCAGGTCCCTGCTGGTCACGCATTTTAAACACAGCAGTGTGTACATGTCCATCTCAAACTCCCTAACTACCCCTTCCTGCTGGCAACCATAAGCTCATTTTCTGTGAGTCTCTTTCTGTTTTGTAAGTTCATCTGTACCATTTCTTTTTAGTTTCCACATATAAGGGATGCCATGTGGTATTTCTCCTTCTCTGTCTGACTTACTTCACTCAGTACGGTAATTTCTAGGTCCATCCATGTTCCTATAAATGGCACTGTTTCATTCTTTCTAATGGCTGAATAATATTCCACTGTATATATGTACCACATCTCCTTTATCCATTCCTCAATCAATGGACACAGGTTGCTTCCACATCTTGGCTAGAAAATTTTTATTCTTAAAAAAAAGTCCTAATATTTTAGTCTCCTTACAATTGTAGATGATACTTGCATATCCATTTCAGAATGCCTAATCCAACTATAATGAAATTATTTTTTATATTGCTAAGTCACAGATAAATTCAATGAAGTTTCAGAATTATATTTTAATTATTACTTAACTATATTCAAGTATCTTAGTGAGAGTCTGTAATGAAAAATACCCAACAGCAAAGAAAGATTTCAATTTTGCAACTGACATGTTATTAAGGTAACTATTATTATAGAATCACATCAAGTTTAGTTAACCACTTCTAGCCTAACTAAAGTTGAAGTTTTAATTGCTACATTTCCTTATAAAGATATAGGTAGTTTATTTACATATACAAAATAATGGTCCAATATAAAAAGTTTAGTATTGTATTATGTAAACCTTATTTGCAAATATGCTTTTTAACACATAAAAGTCCCTTATTTCAGTGACGAGGAAAGTTTTATTTTGTTTTTCTTTTACTTTACCTAATAATACTTACTAAAATCGATGTAACCACACAATGTTATCTACACCAATGAAAATAATCCTGTAGTAGCTTTAAAAAATCTAATTTCAAAAAGGCTGTCATAAATCAAATACATACTACTAAGAAAATGACTATTTTGTGTTCTTCCCAACATACACAGATGAACAAAAAAAATGCTTTTTTCCAGTGTACTGAAAACAAATACAAAGCATTTTTAAGAGGGGAGAGAAGCTCTGCCACATTAATAGACCAAGTCTTACTAACATTTAGAGCAAGACTTGCTTCCTTCCTTTTTATCATGAAATATAAAAATATGATGTACTAAATGTACCCTAAAGGCATTTTCTTCTGCAACTTAACTCTATTTTGAGATCTTAGACAACTATATTACATATGTTTTTAAAGGAAAATAAAGACAACTCTGAATTAGAGTATAAAAGCTGAACAAAATTTATAACAAATAAGAAAGCAGATTTCAAAAATAAAAAACATTCTCATAACCCAAACAAATCAAAATTTAAGTGCATGGAATTGGTATAACAAAGTGAGAACTTTCTCCTGACCTATATACTCTGGTGATCTGAATGTCCCAAAAAGTTGTGGCAGTTTTAAAAATAAAATTTGCAATAAAAATAAATGAGCACATATAACTTTCACACTTGAGATGACCACAGTGGATTGCAAAATAAAGATAAATTTAATATTCAAACAAAATCTGAAAAGTAATTTGGGTAAGAAATACAAGTAAATGCTGTACAAGTGCTCAGAAAGTACTCATTACAGCACTGTAAAAAACTTAGAAACAGTCAAATGTTGGGATGGGCTACATTTATTTGATTTTCATACAGAGGGAGTCAGGCAACCATTAAGAGCTAAGCTACTTAGGCTGCTTGGATTCAAGTCTGTGACAGATGATTCTCATTTTTAACTCCCCCTGCTGATAAGCTCAGATTTTAGTAATTATTTAGGGGCTCCCTAAGGAATGTAAGGAAGATAAAATTCTAATTTGAAAACTGAAATTAAATGAGGATAATTTCATGAGGAATTTGGGGTAGCTCTACAAAGATGAGAATATAATACGATGTTCTAGACTTTTTTCCTGTAGCTATTTTATCAAACAATCTATCAAAACCATAAAAAAAAAAGAGCTAAGCTACCATTTTTAATGGCTACCTATTAATTTTTAATGGCCACCTATTAATTCTTCCCAAACTGACTTTATTTCTTCTTTTTCATATCATGTTTCTTCATAAACAATTGTATTAGACATCCCTACATTTATCTACCTATATATCTATATCTATACAAGAGATGTTAGTGTATAAGAGATGTTAGTCCTTTTGCTTCCTTAGGATAAATACTTAGAAGTGTAACTTTTTATTACAAAATTGAGATTGTGCTTTAAAGTTTTAAAACAATTTCTAGTGATATTATTCTTCTGAAAAATAGAACATAAGAAGTAGTCAAAATTTATCTTTTGAAATATAAGAAATCCCCCCTTTGTTAATAAAATGCTAAACTTAACACAAACACACAGTTAACTTATAACCTAAAGATCAGTATAAATTACTGTTAATAAAAGTGGGTGAAACCACTTATCACTACATAATCTCTATGCTTCCATCTTAATGCTGCATTTCATAAAGCAATAAGTCCATCATAAAACTTTGTACTTTACGCAATGGCCTTATCTAAACACACATATTATGTGTCCTTCCTGGGTTTCAATCTGTGAAAATGCACTAGGTAGAACCAGCCACTGCCACATCAACCAATCATTCTGAACTTCGATATCAACTGGGCTCAAGTTTATTTAGCGTGTTCCTAGAAATCAAACAGCATTAAGATTATAAGGTAATGAAGAAACTGTTGCTGTCATTTCAGTTCCCTGCGTTTTGTCTTTATAAAAGCAAAAATGCTAAGGACTATAATATTTTTTTCTTCTGGAAGTCACTGGAATTAAGAATGAGGTAAGAGGCTAAATGTTTCATATTTATTTACTACATTTAATTCTAGAAATTGGGGGTGGTGTCTGTTTTTAATTTAATCCTATATTTTGAAGATGACAGGAAACAATTTTGGAGAAATTTTTACTTGATGAATACTATCGAACTTTTTCACAAATAAGTCATTATTATTAACATAAGCAAAAATTTGAGGTAGCTAAATCTAACACTCAAATTTGAAATTCCTTGCATGTTTCTAATGAAATTTCTCATATTTCTGTAAATCAGGGGCTAAGTTTCCTAAATGCATGTTAACTATTGCATTAACACTTAAATGTTCTGAAATGAAAGAAACTTAATAACTTTTTTTCCTTCCTAGTTTCTATATTTATCTTTATTATATAAAGAGTAATTGTCTTTACTAATTAGTAATAGATTTCCACCTAAATTATAAAGATGTTATATCACAGATTAAGATAAATGATTAATGATACTGAAGTCAAAAGTGGAATTATTTCTTGAGAAAATACAAATATGAATATAAAGTACAAATGAGAACATTAATTCAAAATAAAAATTAAACATCAAAGTTTCATATCTACCAGTCTCTCAACTTCTGTAGGAAAGAATAAATCAAGATTTTCTTCTGTGAAACTACATAAGAGATAATTTATACTTTCATTCTGCAAAGCGGAGGGAACCTTCTGATGTTCTTAATGGCGTCATCGATTGTAACAGCAACTCCATGTGGACTGTGCGTCAATTTCCAGTGGAGATGCTGTTACTTTTGATGGCTGCCAACTCACTGCAGTGTAAAGGCATATTCAAGGAAGACCAAGAAAATCATGGTCACCCGATTCTCACTTGATTCAGGAAAAAACACAGACATCCTTTCATGTGGTATTTAAAAATTGACAAATAATTAAGAATTAACATCCATTAAAAAAAAAAAAATCAACTGTTATGTCACTTAAAGGACCAAACATGGAAGAGGATTAGAGTTATTATTCAGAAATGGTGTACAGGAAAATGACCTATGAATTGACAGACAACGTGACTAAGTCTGTCTGTCATTTCTGTAGGCCAATGTTCTGTATATCTCTGCGACTTCAAAATCAGAAATCAACTATACCACGCAAGCAACACAAAGCTCAATGCAGAGAAAAGAATCTGTTACTCACCATGCAAACAAACTGACTGAAAATAAAACACAAATTATACCTAAAAAAAATCTGCTTGTTTTTTCTGACAAAGCTCACATTTATTTCACCTACGTCACTGACCAATTGACCTAGGTACCATTTTGTTGTAGTGATCAAATAATGGTCAAATAAACCAGCTTGCTCTACTTACTAATATGTACAACTGGTACACTTCAATCACTTCAGGGAAACTCCCTAAAAATCTTGCTCTCTAAGTGCAGAAAAGAGTGAGGAACAATCACAGTGTTTTTATAAACATTTCCTTCAAGGAAAACTCCCTGGTAAGGAATTTAAGCAATACTTGTGTAAATTCATCTCAACTTTAATTCTCAGTAGGGAAAATAAGATACTAGTTTTTATGTGATCAAGCTCTAAATTTTAAAAATATAAGCAACAGTATTTGGGTCAAAGAGTCTTAGCTCGAAACTGTAATAATATTGCAATAATCTTACAATCACTTCCTGATCTCTAACTTCTAGCTTCTTTTTCTAAAACACACTCTTACTCCTCACTCCTACTTAAAAGTTTAAACTCCTTAGCCTGGTATTCAAGGCTGACTTCAGTTTGCCCCAGTCAAGCTTTCTCGGGTGTTTACCTCTCTGCTCCCCTCACACACACCCCGAAGCCCCATTACAGTCCTATACGTGCTATGTTTTTGCCACTCTGGCTCCTCAGCTTCTAATACCACTACTTGCTAAGTACTCTCCCCCATTTCCTGCCCAATTCTCAAGGCCCTTCTCAAATGCCATATCCTCTACAAAGGAAGCAAACAAACTATTTTGGGTTCAAAGCAAATCCTTTAGTTCTTTCTGAGGCATGTTGCCAGAAGGTGTCAGATTTTCCCTGAAGTCGTGACACAAGAACATTTCAAAGTGAAAAGGAACCTTCACACCAAGGATACTCAGAACTACCCAACATGCAGTGAAAGGTAATTTAAAACAAAACACTGGGATCGACAATTTAAAAAAAAACTAAAATATATATATTCATAAAACACCACGTACAGCATACTAATAATGTAGTCAATGAAAAGCACAACCTTTTTACAATGTTGAATCCCAAGGCAGGGCACATTCCCCTCGCTGTCTCCTGAATTCTCCATTACTTGCTGCCTCCATGCCCTCAAAATCCTCACTGGATCCTCAACTGATAAAATGTGAAAATACTTCCCAAAATGTAGTCAAACTCTTTGTTCATATTACAGAATAACTTAGTAAAAAAAATCTGAAACAAAATTACTTCCAAAAAAATGAAAATTCAGGATATATTCCCAAAAGAAATAATTAATATTCCCTTTTCCACATCTCTTAATAACAGTAACAATCCTGAAAGCCACCCTAATTTGCCAGAAGATAAATCAGCTAGGTTATTACCACAATAAGAGCGGGGACCATGTCAGTCTTGTCTATTGCCTCAGAAAAAGGGTCTAGTGTATGACCAGCAAAAAAAAAAACCTTTTTATTGTATAAGCTCTTCTATTCTGAATTGTTTACTAGGTTCACGTATTATCTTTCCAAATTAAAAAGAAAATTAAGCAAAAAAAGAAGAAATAACTAGTGCATTCAACTATATTATAGTTCCTTAAATTTTAAATTATCTGTACAATTACCTAACACCATTTCTACTGAGAGAAAAAGCAGACTCAGAAAGACTGACACTGATTCCTAAATCAAAATTACATACTGGGCCACTCAATCTGCTCACTTTGGGTTCCTGACACCTTACTCCAACACAGTGCTAGGCACACAGTCAGGAATAATGAATTCTCAAAGAAAAAAAGTCAATGCCTTTAATTCTGAGTTATCAATACTGAAAATAATCCAGTATTTGTTAAAACTTCACCCATCTGAAAGGATCTTTTTGAAATTTATATTTTACTTCCCTAAAAAAGATAGTTATTTTAGACTATTTTATTTAACATATATCAAGAGTTTTCCATAGTCCACTATTTTTCCATTTTTGAAGAAAATACAACTCACTTTAAAGTGCTGAAAAATTTTGAAAGAGTTCTACCTGTTGATCAAGACTTCATCTTTTGTCTTATGATGAAACACAGGAATTGGAACACCCCAAACTCTTTGCCTTGATATGCACCAGTATGGCCGCCTGTCCATCATTTCAACCATGGCATTCAATGCTGATCCAGGAATAAATTTCACTTTTTTCAACAATTCCTGCAATTGATTCACAAATCAAGTTCAGTGAGAGAAAGCAGAACAAATTTTCTAGAACTCCCATTCTTTATCATGATACAGTTCCTTATTTTGGAAGTTTATAGGCATTTACATGCCCCCTCTCCCTGCCAAAGAGAAACTAATCTCAAAAAAACCATAGATTTCAGAGCAAACAAGGCGATATTAAAACAGGGCCACAAAGGATCTAATAAATAACATCAAGAGCAGACTCCACCTTTGAAGAAGTGACAAGCGATTTTATACTAATTTCTAAACACTGCTAGATCAAAATTGGTAATAACAGGTTTAATAGAAGTACTACACGTTATTAAACTTCAGTTAAACTCAATTCAAACTTGATTTCCAGGTTTCTTTTTTAAATGTTTAAGAAATAAGCTCCTATCTTAGGTTGACAAGGATACTGAAATACAACCTAATTTTATGTAGTACGGTTTAGTTAAGGAATAATTATTATTTTTTAAGGTGGTAATAACAGCATGAAAGTTATGTTTTAATTTTAAATGTCAGATATATATGATGAAATATTTATGGAAAACATAATACCTAAAAGTTGCTTTAAAATAATCCAATGGGTAGGAAGTGTAGATAATGAGTAGGGATGTAGCTAAAAATAAAATTGGCAAAAAGTTGATTATTGTTGAAGTTGGGTGATGGAAACATGGCAGTATATTATTTTCTCTATTTCTGCAAAGATTAACTAAAAATTTTCCATAAGGAAGTTAAGAAAACAAACTTGTCTTCAGCGTACTGCATCAGCATCAGATTTGGATGTTCTGCAACAAAAATCTATGCAGAGCTGAAAGTCACAAACTACATTTACAGGTAAGAAAAACAGGCTTTATAGAGAAATGTAAAAAAAACAGAACAAAGCAAAGAAACAGTCCATAGCACAGCTCTCCAATCTACATGAATGTAGAAAGTATTAACTGCCTCCATAGCTTTGGCAAGGGCCCCAAACTGCCAGGCCAACAAATGAACCAACTAATAACAGTACTGCTATATGCAAGCTGTAAAGCAAAGTATCTGTACACTCAGCATGGTCAACAAATATATATTTGAAAAACAAAAGCAAAATATGGTATTTGAGTTCTTTCATTTAATAGAATCAAGTTATTCATGAGATACACACACACACACACACACAGATACATCTATGTATTGAATGAAAGAGCTTTAATTAATTTAAATTAATATTTAAAATGCCAGCTATAAAGTAATTGTTAGCTCAAAGTAATAGCTTTTCAAATGAATTGTGAATTCAATTCAACCCTTCAAGCAAAGGGTTTTAAAAGAATTTTGGTAAATGCCTATTATGTGCCAGACACTGTTCTGGGAACTCTTATTCACGTATCTCATGAGGTAGGCATTATTATCACCTTTATACAGATGAGGAAACTGAGGTTCTGAGAGTTTAAACAATTTGCTGAACTCAGGTCGTAATTTTATGCTACTTTCACACTGGGCAGGAAATTAGAGCAAACTAATTAACCTTTTTAAGCATGAGTTTCCACATATGTCATGACGGAATGGAGAAACCCAAGGTCCCTCCAGATCTAAAATTCCACAATTTTATGAAACCAATTAATAATAGCCTTAATTCCTTCTACCCTCAAAACCCTACCCCAACCTCACAGATAAACCTTTCATCCTGGGGAAGGGATGAATGAGGGAATGATAAACCCAACCCTTACAGCAGGATGCCCTTTATACCTTGGCTGTAGTCTTAATATCCGTGATATTTACAAACCACTGCTTGCTGGCACGAATAACTACTGGTTTCTTAGTTCTCCAATCATAGGGATAGCTGTGTACCAATTTTTCTTCTTTCAACAAATTCTTTGCAGCCTGAAGCATCATTATAACTTAAAAAACAAAAAACAACTTACATTAGACACAATGAAAAAGTACTATGAAAACCCTAATACTCTCTAAACTTCCAGGGAGTACGAAATCTGGGCCAACAGGTGACAGGAAGAGTAGCCATCTACCAGGGAGCAAAGGCATAATCTGGGAATCTCCAGACAAAAAAAGCAGAAACTGTAAAACCTTAAGCAGACTCCAAAGTATGCCATTCCCATGGGCTCTTCTCAAAGACGACAGAACACACCTAGAACTCTACATCTCAAATCCAGAGTCACAGTCTCTCATACTATGAATCTTCAAATGGTCTCCAGGTAATCCAAAGAAACCAGGTATACTGGCTTGAATTTTGTCCCCTAAGTCCTTGCCCCTACGACCTGTGACTGTGACCTTATTTGGAAATAGGGCCTTTGTAGATGCAGTCTTGGAAAAGGCAATGGCACCCCACTCCAGGACTCTTGCCTGGAATATCCCATGGATGGAGGAGCCTGGTAGGCTGCAGTCCATGAGGTCGCACAGCGTTGGACACGACTGAAGTGACTTAGCAGATGCAGTCTGCAACTAAGATGGGGTCACACTGGACCTCCCTGATAGCTCAGTGGGTAAAGAATCTGCCTGTGATGCAGGAGACACAGGAGATGTGAGTTCAATCACTGGGTCAGGAAGATGCCCTGGAGAAGGAAATGGCAACCCACTCCAGTATTCTTGCCTGGAAAACCCTATGGACAGAAGAGCCTGGAGAGCTACAGTCCATGGGGTCACAAAGAGTCCGACACAGCTAAGCAACTAAACCACCCACACTGGATTAGAGTGGGCCCTAATTCCAACGCCTGGTGTCCTTGTAAGAAGAAGAAAGAATACACAGAGAGAGACACACAGAGCAAATGACAGGGGACAATGGAGGCAGACTGGAGTGATACAGCTATAAACCAAGGAAAGCCCAGGATTACCGGAGCCAACAGAAGCTAGGCAGAGGCAAAGAAGGACTTTTTCACAGAGCTTTCAGAGGGAGCAGAGCCTGGCTGACACCTTGACTTCAGACTTCTCGCCTCCAGAACTGTGAGAGAATAAGTTTCTGTTGTTCTAAGCCACCAAACTTATAGTAGTTTGTGACAAGAGCCTAGGAGAATTAATACACCAGATCTAATTGGCCTTAGTCGTGGTGTGGGCAAAGAAAGGTGTTCATAGTGTAGGTCAGTGATATGAGTTACTAGAGGAGTGAGTGAGTGATTCAGTCAACATCCAGCCCCAAGGTTGACTTCATCCTTCCACGAAACTCACACTGCTGATGACTATCTCTGCTGTTCTAAGGTAACACCACTCCCTGCTGACCGCCCTGATGTGATTAAACAAGTAGGGCAATTCAAAGTGAAAGATGAAAAAGTGCCAAACTCCATGTTACACCACGTGGCAAAATAAAATACAATTTCCGCTTTTTGCTTCTGTTGAAAGTGCAAGATTGAGAGAACTGTCAGCAAAGATTACTGCTGGCTGCTTCTCAGAAAATGCATATTTACAATATCAACATAAAAAAGAAAAAGAAAAAAAACACAATATCAACATACACAGGACTCACCTGCATCTGTTCCCTCTTTAAGAACAGCTTTGTTTTGAAGTTCAGGACCTGCAGCATCTGTGAAAACTCCATCTTCATTCACTAAACAATCCTACAAAGAGTCGTTCTGAACAATTAAAATAAAGCATCAAGACTTTCTATCTTATGACAACATCTGGCAAAACAATATATACTGTATAAAACATCTCATTATAGTCTAGTCTTTCACTGTACTGAAATTTAGGTATCACTTCTTAGTCAATCAGAATTTGTGAATTTAAACACTTAAATCACCAAAAAGGCAAACTGTATTACTAAAGCACATACCTAGAATTTAATAATAAAAAGTAACAAGATATACTAAAAACTTCTGTTAACTTACAGATCTGTGGCCATGTATATACACTGTGATGACTTTGAGACTTGTCTTTAACTAAATAGAAAAACTTGCTAAGTAACTCATGTGTAAAATAAATTTTGAGAGGATGGTTTAGTCTGAAAAAAATGGCTCTTTGGAATTATCCAGTATCCCAGGTGGCTCAGTGGTAAAGCATCCACCTGCAAATCCAAGGGACACAGGAGATGCGGGTTTGATCCCTGGGTCAGGGAGGATCCCCTGGAGCAGGAAATGGCAACCCACTTCAGTATTCTTGCCTTCGAAATCCCATGGACAGAGGAGCCTGGTGGGCTACAGTCCCCAGGGTTGCAAAGAGTTGAACATGACTAAGCGACTTAAGCACACATTCACATAAGCAAAACCCACTCACCATTTTTCATGGCTTGAAAGTAATTTGTCTACGTGACTTAGTACTTGGAAAAAAAATGCCCCTATTTACTATGTATTCTTCAATTTCAACTCTGTGCCAATTCTGTGCTGATTCTAGGAAATGATTCTTAGTTAGTATGAGCTAATGAGATTTATTGCACAAAAGCATTTCACAACTTAACTATAAAGACAAAAATTATCATTTATTATCAAAAAGTAAAGATGTTAGGGTTTATCACTTCAATTCTACAAAAGCAATTATTAAAAAGGAAAAAGGAGGAGCAGTACCATGGACAAGTTGTGTTGAGCAGCTACACTGTAATCTTCCATACCATGAGCCGGGGCTGTGTGAACCAGCCCGGTTCCTTTTGTCATGGTCACATGATTGGCAGGTAAAAGAGGAGACTCCCTCTCGGAAATTAAAGGATGAGCACAAGAACCATTTTCCAAGTCCACACCTGTGGGGAAAGAAAAGCACAATTGAGAGTTATTTTATATGGCGATTCTTCTATCTCTTCAAGGAAAGCAATAGATATCAGGCTGAGAGGAGCAAAATCTGAGACAAGGCTGGGCTCAAATTCTGGCTTTCCCTTTTACTTGTTCTGCGACTTTCAGGAATCTATAAACTGTAAGTAATTACAGTTTGTATCTCACAGGTCTGCTGTGAGGATAAACTGGTTGATGCATGTTAAGCATTTTGGGTAACATATCACAATATTTGCTGCACTGTAAATGCTTTAAAGTACTGGTAATTATTAAATTAAATAGATAATCAAATGAACTCAAGAACATTTCTCTAATTTATGTACAGTTATGTGCCTTTTAGAACAGAGGACAAAAAAATTCTAGATCAATGGGTCAACGACCAGCAGGTTCTAATACTATCTCTATGGGAACTCATTGCTGTTGCTTTTCATAATGTTACCCTGAAAAGGTAAGATCTGATAAATAATACCTGACATTTACTGGGTACCCACCGTACACTGGACTCAACATAAACTCTGACCTCACCTTCATAATAGTACAAAACAGCTAACGTTATCTCCAATTTACAAATCAGAAAACAAGAAAATATAGGCAATTTGTCTGAGGTTACATGGCTAACAAATGACTAAATTCAAGTTCAAAGGCAAGTCTGACTCTAATATTGTACATAACTCTAGCTCCCTTTAATAATATACCATACCCATCATCTATGAAGTTTTCTGTCGTCGTTGTTATCACGTAATCACTAAGTCATATCTGACTCTTTATAAACCCATGGACTATAGCCTTCCAGGATCCTCTGTCCATGGGATTTCCCAGGCAAGAATACTGGAGTGGGTTGCCATTTTCTTCTCCAGGGGATCTTCCTGATCCAGGGATTAAACCTGCATCTCCTGCACTGCAGGTGGATTCTTTACCACTGAGGCACCAGGGAAGCCCTCTACACCATTGCTGTTTCCCAACTTTACTGCCTCTTGAGTTGAGCTCCACAAACTAATCTTTCTTTCATACATTCGAAAAATAAACGGTTTCAAGCTTTAAAATGATTCACTGGTTCTACCCATCCACTTACCCAACATACTAAATAGGTCTGTTTATTCTATCTAGTCCTTAGCATTAATAACTGAAGAATGGTCAATGGCCCCCTTATGCCTCAGATATTCCCCACAAATCATTCTTCATCTTTCCAAACTAAATGATATTTAACAACAAAAAAAACTGCCTTTATAAATTTCTCCACTTCTATGATCCTTTTTTCTAGCCATAGAGCAATAAAAACTATACTGCCTACACATATCACCAGAAGAACACAAATCTTTTAACTTTGGACATTTCATAGAAAAGACAGCTCTTTTGCTGATTTCATTTTGCTTAAAACAGCACAATGGGTAAGAGGTGTGAGAAAAACTGACATTTTCTTATAAAATCCTGACAAAATTCCCTTTTCTGAAGAAAATCACAAGCCTTCCTTGCTGTCTCACTTGGATGACTTGGCATTTTATAACCAGGAAATACCTGAATTACTAGGAAAATTACTTTAGGATGCATTCTTTTCCATGCAAATTTTAATGCTGTTAAGAGAGAAAAGGTCAGCACTGATTTTTAGAGAAATCAACTCTTTAGTTTGTGTTTTGATTCCTTTTCTAGAAATCAGATTGACAAGTAACACCAGTCTCTACAACCTTGTGCTGTACTCTTTACGCATTTTTAGTATGGAAACCACAGCTTTGGAGCAAAGTAAACTTTATCTATGAACTTTCCTTCAGCCCCAATACTTAGTGCTTATAATACTTAATACTCTTCCTCACCTCCCAACAAAGATCCCCAGATGATTGAGAAACAATTGACATTTCTTTCTGGAAAGAAAATCTATCCCCCCAAAAATGTTCCATTTCAGCTGTTCAACATTCCTACTACTTTAGTAAATAGAAAGCCAGCTGTTCTTATTCAGCCAGAAATGAAAAGTATACAAATTGCTCTGAAACATGGTGGATCAAAATGGCAATCCATCAGTTCTCTACAAAGTGATAATTTGAAACAGTTAAGCAGTCTAGAAAAAGGATCTTTAAATTTAACCTTATACTTTTACAAACCTTTTGAGCATGCCATTCAACTTCTGTAGCAACATCTAAAATGTCAATGAAGTCTATTACTATCTTCTGCACTTAAAAAAGAGGTGGGCTGTAATTAATAATACTATATTGTATATTTGAAAGCTGCTAAGAGAACAGAACCTCTTAAAAAGCCTCTTGATGAAAGTAAAGAGGAGAGTGAAAAAAGTGGCTTAAAACTCAACATTCAGAAAACTAAGATCATGGCACCTGGTCCCATCACTTCATGGCAAATAGATGGAGAAACAAAGTTAACAGTGATAGACTTTATTTTGGGGGGCTCCAAAATCACTGCAGGTGGTGACTGCAGCCATGAAATGAAAAGGTGCTTGCTCCTTGGAAGAAAAGTTATGACCAACCTAGACAACATATTAGAAAGCAAGAAATTACTTTGCCAACAAGACCCGTCTAGTCAAAGCTATGGTTTTTCCAATAGTCATGTATGGATATGAAAGTTGGACTACAAAGAAAGCTGAGCACCAACGAATTGATGCTTTTGAACTGTGGTGTTGGAGAAGATTCTTGAGAGTCCCTTGGACTGCAAGGAGATCCAACTAGTCCATCCTAAAGAAATCAGTCCTGAATATTCATTGGAAGGGCTGCTGCAAAGCTCAAACTCCAATACTTAGGCCACCTGATGCGAAGAACTGACTCATCTAAAAAGACCCTGATGCTGGGAAAGATTAAAGGCAGGGGAAGGGGACGACAGAAGATGAGATGTTGGATGGCATCACCGACTCGAGTTTGAGTAAACTCTGGGAGTCAGTGATGGACAGGAAAGCCCGGCGTGCTGCAGTCTATGGGGTCGCAAAGAGTCGGACATGACTGAGTGACTGAACTGAAGAGAATAGACCTTAAAAGTTCTCATGACAAGGAAAAAAACTCTGTAACTATGTGTGATGATGATGTTAACTAGATTTATTATGATGATCATCTCACAATGCATACAAATATTAAATCATTATACCAAATGTCTAAATTAATACAATGCTATATATATCAATTTTTTTAAAAAAAGAGGTGAGTGAAGGGTATGGACTTAAGAATATACCAGATCCTCTAACTTACCAAATGTACCAATAAGATACAAATGGTATTAAATACTAAACATTCTGCAGCTTCTTTTATGCCTTTGACATTAAAAACTTTTTGATTTTTGTTAAGATTGTTTAAACCTCTAACTGGCTTATATCTGAACTGATACATTTTGAGGTCTTCTCTATTCAGCTGGACAATCTTTCCATTTTTGGTTTTTCCTGTGGTCATGTATGGATGTGAGAGTTGGACTGTGAAGAAGGCTGAGCGCCGAAGAATTGATGCTTTTGAACTGTGGTGTTGGAGAAGACTTTTGAGAGTCCCTTGGACTGCAAGGAGATCCAACCAGTCCATTCTGAAGGAGATCAGCCCTGGGTGTTCTTTGGAAGGAATGATGCTAAAGCTGAAACTCCAGTACTTTGGCCACCTCATTCGAAGAGCTGAATCATTGGAAAAGACTCTGATGCTGGGAGGGATTGGGGGCAGGAGGAGAAGGGGACGACAGAGGATGAGATGGCTGGATGGCATCACTGACTTGATGGACGTGAGTCTGAGTGAACTCTGGGAGTTGGTGATGGATAGGGAGGCCTGAGTGAACTTTGGGAGTTGGTGATGGATAGGGAGGCCTGGCGTGCTACGATTCATGGGGTTGCAGAGTCGGACATGACTGAGCGACTGAACTGAACTGAACTGAACTGAACTTGTGATCTTTTTTCTTTCATAAGAAACTCAAAGATATACCATCCCTAAAGATCAAAGGTTATTTTAAACTTCCTTAGATTTCCATAGTTATATTTCAAAATCAGCCACTACTTTAGGAGTCCCAAATTATAGCTTACTAAGGATTCTTTTGACAGAAATGCTATCTTGGAAATAACTTTCAGAATTTATTCAGTTTCCTTATTAAAATCATATACCCCAAAATAAATGGGATTTATTTCCTTCCTAGCTCTTTTGATCAAATCAGATAAAAATAGTTTTCAGTAATTTACTTTTGAATAAAAATTTAAAGGAAAATTTGCACATTTTATATTGTATAGAGGACATTTTTCTAATTTTCCACTGGATATTTGTCAAAAAATTTTTTTTCAACTATTGTGACTTTGTCAATGTTCATATTTTCTATGCTCCTATCATGTTTAATGTATATTCTCCTTCAGTTTGATCAATATAAAATATATTCTAGAAAGGCAGAAGCCATATTTGTTTTATTCACAATGAGCAATGTTCAGCAAGGTACTGAACGCAGATCAACCCAGTATTCTAATGACTTTGACTGTCAGAGTATCTGTAAATCCTCACCTGAAAATGTTGAAATAACTTCAAATGTTGTTCCCAAAGTAGAAGCAACAGATGTTACTTTATCTGCACCTAGAATGTACAAGTCTCCAGATGAGGAACACTTCACAACAGCATACCTAAAATAAAATTGAGGAGTAAGCTGCTAACAATGAAAAAGGAAAAACCACAGATAACATTTTAAACGTTTCGAATCACTTCAGAAAAACTAACTAAGATTAAAAAAAGTACTATTTTCAAAGGACTTCATTCCTTACATTTCTGTTTTCTTTTCCAAAGAAGCTGGAAAATAGGGTCTTAAGTGGTATTCTCTAAAGCTTAATAAAATCTATATGAACATAAAAACTAAGTGATAATTCACTAATTTTAAGAGGATAATGAGGATGCAATAAGATCAAAATAATGCTAAAAAATGGAACTGATCCTATTTGTGGACAAAACAAAGATTGCTGTAATATACCTACTTTGATTCTGGCATGTAACAAACAGCTTGATTGGCTGGAATTGTCCAAGGCTGTGTGGTCCAGACTAAAAAACTAACAGGAGATGAACCATCTGTGAAAATAAAATTTCAAATATGCTAGCAAATCAAATGTTTTAATTCCTTAAGTTTAATAAACTCAAACAACAGATAAATCTTACCTAGAAGAGATGCCAACTTAGGAGAAGGTTTCAGGAGAGGGAATTTTACATACACTGAGCGACTGATGTGCTCCGGATTATATTCAAGTTCTGCTTCAGCCAATGCAGTCCTAAGGTTTAAAAACATTAAACATAAATATTTGGAAGTCCCACAAAATTCTCCACTTTAGCTACCCAAAACACATAAATACCTTGATGAAGGAGACCAAAACACAGGTTTGTAAGATCGATAAATCAAGCCCTATAAAAGACAAAGATATATGAAAGCTGGAATTCTGTAACAGGTAATTCAACATACTCAAAGGGAAAAAAAAACTTTATTACCTTATCATACATTTGGTAGAAAATTCTCAACTGCTTGGCCTCGTATCTCCCATCAAAAGTATAGTAGCAATTATTCCAATCTGCCATTATTCCCCAGCGAATAAATGACAATTTCTGTTTCTCAATTGCTGCTTTGGCGAATGATCTAGCTAAAATCAATAAACAAAAAGCCTTTTGAAAATGAGTTAAAATTCTTGAACACAGTTTAGCATGTATATCTCTAAATGAAAGCATCACACACAATTTGAAAATGAGTTAAAATTCTTGAATACAGCTTAGCATGTATCTCTCTAAATGCAGGTATTACACAAAATTTAGACTATAAAAATGTTTAAAAGTAAAGTTATCCTCAAAGTTAAAAGTATTCAGCAGATAACTTACAACAAATTCTAAAATTAACTAAAATTTCAAAATTTTTAAAAATTATAAAAAAATATACAAAAATTATAAAAATTTGTCTCTTCCATTATTCAGAGATCATAAAATGATCTTACATTTAAAAAAAACAAACTGGAAAAGTTACTCTTACTTCATAATTTAAGAAAACGTCAGAGAATAATTATTTCATTACATACACACACACACAATTAATTAGTGTAACCAATCATACTGTTTCACAAGAAGTATGAGATCTTCAAAATCATATCCAATTATACAATAGTTTAACAGATAAGATCAGACGAGTCCTCCTTGACTCACTCTATTGAAGGAAAGGACCGAAAAAGAGACTTCTAAATAAATTTTAATTTAAAATTTACTTTTGGTTTAGGTATAGGTCAACAGGTTCTAGCCAAGAAAGTAAATAAAAACAATAACAAAAATAATAATTTCAAAGTTCTCACAAAAGTCAATTACACAAAATCTGAATCTTCTGTGACACAGTGGTTTCCAACTGATCTCATTATAAGTGAAAAAACAATAGCAAAAAACAAAAAGCAACAAGTGTCTTTGATAAAGTCCTGACTTTTCCAAGGAACTATGGTTTACAAATAACATTTTGAAACAGAAATAGAGATTACTTACCTTTCTCTCTAATTTCCATAGCTGAAAGATTCTGAGCTTTTCCACCAAGTTCTGATAATACTTTGATTTCAATGGGTAACCCATGACAATCCCAGCCTGGAACAAAATGTATTTTGGAACCCCTCATCATATGGTATCGATTGGCTATGTCTTTCAAAATCTGCAAAGATGAAATGATAATCATCATTCATACAAAAAGCATGTGGCCTACAACTTATGTTCTCTTAGTATCATTTTAAAACACTAATAAAATCCAACTTTAAAGGATTTATATAGAATTACCTATTAAATCAACTTATGTTCTACATAAATACAAGCATAACAAATATCTGATTTTTAAAATGTCATTAACTCCCCCAGGAAGAAATCAAATTACAAAAGATTTCAAAGTGAAAAACATTATATCCAAGATTACTAATTTTTTTTAAGTTGGAGTATGCAAATAAGCAATCCACACTACCACTTTAAGAAATAATCTGAACTTCCTAAAAATTAGAGTAAAAAATTATAATTTGCTTTACTCTCATGGAAAAAAATTATTTATGTGAATAATCCAATATTATATATAATATTATGTATATTTAGCTCATAAATATTACAGAATCAAGGCAGAATTTATAATGCCCTTAGAGTATGAAATATTATGCTTAACTCTGTTACTACTAAAACCCTAAATAACACAGTAGATCTCTTAGAAAAGTTCTGTAACTGTTTACTAGCTCATCTTAAGATACTGCTGCTGCTAAGTCGCTTCAGTTGTATCCGACTCTGTGCGACCCCATAGACGGCAGCCCACCAGGCTCCCCGGCCCTGGGATTCTCCAGGCAAGAACACTGGAGTGGGTTGCCATTTCCTTCTCCAATGCATGAAAGTGAAAAGTGAAAGTGAAGTCGATCAATCCTATCCGACTCCTAGCGACCCCATGGACTGCAGCCTACCAGGCCCCTCCATCCATCGGATTTTCCAGGCAAGAGTACTGCAGTGGGTTGCCGGGCAGCAAATTTGAAAAAATATATATACCCACTGAAAAATGGAGGCTCAAAGGCAAAGGACAGACTTGGCTCCAGGCTCAATTCCTTCTTCCCAAAATTAAATAATGCAGTAGTCCAGAAAAATATATCTTCCCTTCCATGTCTCTCAAAAGTAGAAAAGATAATACACATTCCTCTCACAACTTCTATGTAAAACTCCTTTAGACTTCTTACCAAAGGGCAGGGGGCCTTGCAATCTGGGGGTAGTCATATAACAAAAACATTCATCTACTGATACATACTTAAGATTTGTATACTCTTTGTTATGTATATTACTTACATCAATCAATATAAATAACATCCTTTCTATTTATCCCTATTTGAAGTTGTTTTATTTATTTATCTGTCCCTTCCTGGAAAATACAAACTCTTTGAAATCAGAGCTCCCATCTGTCTTCATCTGTAAACTTCCAGCATTTAGAATGGTGACTGCCACTATTCGTAGCTCAGTCGGTAAAGAATCCGCCTGCAATGCAGGAGACCTGGGTTCGATTCCTGGGTCGGGAAGATCTCCTGGAGAAGGAAGTGGCAACCCACTCCAGGATTCTTGCCTGGAGCATCTCATAGACAGAAGACTCTGGCGGGCTACAGTCTACAGGGTCACAAGAATCGAACACGACTAAGCATATACACCCTATTCTACAAGTACTTAACTGAATAAAGGAAAGCATGCACATATGCTCTAGACTGTGATATCTCATACAGTCCTTACTAGCCACCAGCAGTAATAAGCATCAAAACTGGCTAGTCCAAATTGAGATGTAAATATACAATATATACCACTGAGTGAAAAAAGTTAACCCCCCAAAACTGTATGATTACATTTATATAGCATTCTTGAAATGACAAAAATATAGATGTAGAGAACAGTTAAGGAGATGGTGGGAAAAGAGGGAAATAAATATAGCTATAAAAGAGCATCATGAGGGATTCTTGATGGAAATGTTCGGTATCTTGAATGTATCAATGTAACATTCTGGTTATGATATAATACTGCAGTTTTGCAGGATTTTACCACTGGGGAAATTGGGTAAAATGTATACGGAATCCTCTCTATTTTTTTCTTAACGAATGCACTTGAATCTATAATTACTTCAAATATAAACTCTAACTAAAACAAAATTTGAAAGAAATTGCTTTCAAATAGTGTGCACTTAAAAAAAAAAAAAAAAGCACTTCAGTTCTATCCATGAAAAGAAATAAATGCTTTTTTTACCATCTGATGTAATATGCCTAATAATTTGAAAATGAGCTATCAAGCAGCATGATTTGGCCTCCGTGGAAGCAAACAAACTTTATACCAAGGAATGTGCAATATGTGTAACATCTCAAAAGTTTTAGAAGTTTTCAATACAATTAAATGGTCTAATACAATGAAAGAAAGTTAAAGAAAGTGTTGGTCGTTCAGTCGTGTCTGACTCTCAGGGACCCTGTGGACTATAGCCCACCAGGCTCCCCTGTCCATGGGGATTCTCCAGGCAAGAATACTGGAGTGGGTTGCCATGCCCTCCTCCAGGGGATCCTCCCAACCCAGGGATCGAACACAGGTCTCCTGCATTGCAGGCAGACTTTTTACTGTCTGAGCCGCCATGGAAGGTCTAATACAATATGTAATACATATTATAATATAATTCTGCTCTAATAGCAACACTGACTTGTTCAATGACCAGATTTCTGGTGGTGAAAATACAGACAGATGTCCAAGGTCATGTCCTCTCCAAACTTTCCATTAAAGTACACATAAAAATAAAGGACTGAAAAAAATAGTAAATAAATTGTGGTACACTCTCTCAATGGAATGCTTCTCTACAATTATTGACAACTAAAAAGGAATCAACTATTGACATCATAACAGCATGTATGAATATCAAACACTGCACAAGTAAAAGAAGCCAGACATAGAAGAATTTGTTATGCTTCAACCTTCTGAAATTTTGCAATTGGCAAAAAAAAAAAAAATTATAGCAATAGAAACCAAAATAGTGATGAGGGCAGGAAGCCTTCATTCTGGAAGGCCAGCATCACCCTGATACCAAAACCTCATTTTATCCTCCTCAAACACACCAAGAAAATTCACCTCAAGCCTTTGTACTTGGCACTGTGTGTGTATGCTCAGTACACACACAGATGCAGTGGGTTGTCATTTCTTACTCCAGGGATCTTCCCGACCCAGGGCTCTAACCTGTGTCTGCTGTGTCTCCTGAATTGGCAGGCAGATTTTTTTACCACTTGAACCACATGGGAAGCACTTAGCTATTGCTATTGTTCAGTCATGAAGCTGTGTCCGACTCTTTGCAACCGCACGGACTGCAGCACACCAGGCTTCCTTGTCTTTCACTATCTCACGGAGTTTGCTCCGTCTGATTCAGTGATGCCATCCAACCATCCCATCTTCTGTTGCCCCTTCTCTTCCTACCCTCAATCTTTCCCAGCATCAGTGTCTTTTCCAATGAGTCGGCTTGTCACATCATGGCCAAAGTATTGAGGTTTCAGCTTCAGCACCTGTCCTTCAGTTAATATTCAGCATCGATTTCCCTTAGGATTAAATGGCTTGATCTCCTTGCTGTCCAAGGGTCTCTCAAGAGTTTTCTACAGCAACACAACTCGAAAACATTAATTCTTCGGCGCTCACATCTGCACATGACTACTGGAAAAACTATACCTTTGACTATATGGGCCTTTATCAGCAAATTGATGTCTCTGATTTTTAATATGCCGATCATAGCTTTTCTTCCAAGGAGCAAGCATCTTTTGATTTCATGGCTGCAGTCACCATCCACAGTGATTTTGGAGCCCAAGATAATAAAGTCTGCCACTATTTCCATTTTTTCCCCTTCTATTTGCCATGAAGTGATGGGACCTGATGCCACGATCTTAGTTTTTTTGAACGCTGAGTTTTAAGCCAGCTTTTTCACTCTCCTCTTTCACTTAGCTATACTTACCCCAAATACCCCACAGCTTACCCCCCTGCTTCCTTGAGGACCTTACAGGAATGTCATCTTTTCAGTGAAGGGGGCATCCCAGATCAATTCAGTAAAACTGCACTTTGCCCAACTGACCTGCCCTATTAGTTTTCCCTTTCTTATATTTTCTTCTAAAGTACTTATTATTACTATCTTTTAGTCAGTTTGGGTTGAGAAGAATTTCTATGTGTGTGTATACGTCTGTCTGTATGTGTGATTGTGTGTGTGGTGGGGGGCAGGGGGGGTTCCCACACATACAACCAAGCAATTCTTGGACATCAGCAGAGTGTCTGAGAATTAGCATAAATGGGGTGGCATAAATAGGAGAAATGTCTTTCTCACTATTCTACAGGCTGTGGAGTCCAAGATCAAGGGGCTGGCAAATTCAGTATCTGGTAAGGGCCACTTTCTGGTTCATAGACCCCCATTTTCCCCACTGTAACCTCACATAGCATACAGGGACAAGGGAGCTCTCTGACCTAATCATCTCTCAAAGGCCCCACCTCCACACACCATTAGAGATTAGGTTTCAACATATGATTTGCAGGGGGAGGGAGACAAATATTCAGTCTCTAGCAACTACCTACCATATTAAACATTTTACTTATCCTTCTGTGCCTTCCTGTTTAGATCACAAGCTCCATGAAAACAGGACTTATCCTTATTTTGTTCACTGTTATCCCCAGAATCTAGACAATATCTGGCACATAACAGATGCTCATTAATTATTTATTGAATAATATGATACTTATTAACATAAAATAAGTTCAAAGCAAATACCAGTGATGTTATTTTTCACACGGTACTAAAACTGTTCATTGCTGCTTTCTATTAAGACATTTTAGTTTATGTCAATGCAAATTTACATAATTGCTGTAATGTTAGAATATACTCTTTTCCAAAGTGTATTTAAATAAAGATTTTCCCTCACATCTTATAACCAAAATTATAAATTACCTTATTTAAAGCATGTCCAACATGAGGGTCACCATTTGCATAAGGAGGTCCATCATGAAGACAAAATTCAGCCTTCACTTTT
Source organism: Bos grunniens (assembly GCF_055505025.1). NCBI lineage: Eukaryota > Metazoa > Chordata > Mammalia > Artiodactyla > Bovidae > Bos > Bos grunniens. Next base: position 57,525,386 of record NC_141180.1, read on the forward strand.
CTTTCTCTTTGCCAAGAATAAAGTTCTGAAAATCCACATTTCTGTTTAAAAAGAACAACAATGTCTGCACATCACATAAACACATACACTTTAATCTTGCCATAAATAACACTCAGCACCAGTTTATTTCCTATCACATTCCAATATCTTCAACTCTAAAACACAAGGTGAGTTTTCTAAAATGCACATCTTCCAATTAGAAAATAAGTTTAAGAATGTTTTATTAAAAAAAAACTTCACTCCTTCTAATAACATAAAAAATAAATAAAATACACATCTGAGTACTTATCTTTTAAAACTTTTCAACAGTTACCCTGCAGACTTCAGTTTAAAGTCTAAGCTCTGTATGAAGGTGTACAGCACCCTAAAAGGTTTGTGCTTAGTCTCTCAGTCATGTCGGACTCTTTGCAGCCCCATGGGGTGTAGCCTGCCAGGCTCCTCTGTCCATGGGACTGTCTAGCCAAGAATACTGCAGTACGTTGCCATGCCCTCCTTGAGGGGATATTCCCAACCCAGGGATTGAACATGTGTCTCCTGCACTGGCAAGCATTTCTTCACCCCTGCACCATCTGGGAAGCCCTACACAGGTTTAGTACCACAGAATTCTTGGTCATTGTCTCAGAACTCCATCCCCCTCCACTCCATGTTGAAGGACTTGTAGATCCCCCACCACACACACACACACACACACACACACTTTCTCTCATATCTTATTCCTGTTATGCTCTGGCCTCAACACTTGCTACTCTCAGTCTGGAAAAACACTGATTGCAATCCCACTCCCCTTCCCTCATCTTCTGTGTGACGATGGCCAAGTCACTTTGCCTTTGTAGGCCTATTCCCTCATTTGAAAAAAAAAAAAAATTAATAATATTCAACCCACCAAGCTGGTGTGAAGATTATACAAGAAGATATCTGAAACTGTCACAATTTCAGAAATACAGAAGGTACTGGATGGAACACTTAAAAAACTAGATGGCCAAAACAGGCTTATGAGTCTAGAACTCTGAGAGCTGTCATAAGAATATTTAAGCTAAGCATATTTCAGTTCAGTTCAGTTCAGTCGCTCAGTCGTGTCCGACTCTTTCCGACCCCATGAATCCCATATATCCAAAATATCAGGGATTTTTAAAGACCCTAGAATTACACAAACTAACAAGTGAATTTCTGGCCTTAGAAAGTTCAGTTTAATACAGGAGACAGAAGCACAGGTGAGGAAGAGGACTGAGACGAAGTAACCACAGCTACCTGACCCTTCAAACAAGCCACCTTCCAACTAAGGACCTATTGATACCATAAAAGTGAACTTCAACTTCTTCTCAGGATCGCATTATTTATATGTGTACATGTTAATTTACTTTAAACAAAATCACTGGACTAAATTCGACTAGTTTTGTATAAGCTAAAACTGGCATTTGTATTCCATCCATGCTATCTGAGCATAGCTGTTTGACCGCTGGACTTCCCTGGTGGCTCAGACGGTAGGTGGGTGGCTCTGCCTACAATGCAGAAGACCCGGGTTAGCACTCCGGTCTGGAACCCGCCACCTCTAGTGGACTTGTCTAGAGGTTTCTGCACCTGTGTTTTCACCCAGAACAACCTGTGGGAAGTGCATGATTCCCACTGGTCTGATCGCAACACCTCTGGCCCAAGAGGGCCTGGAGCCTGCGGCCGGGCCTGCCTTGCCCTGCCCTGCCCTGGATGTGGGTGGCCCAGGCGTGGCTCCAGGGAGGGCCCGTGACCCCTCCCGAGGCCCCGCTCCCGGCCCCCGCGGAGCACAGGCCCGCCCGTACCTGCTGGATCTCCAGCTCCGTGTCGGGCTGCTGGCGGCCCAGCAGCTTCATGGGGAAGCTGGTCTGCGGCAGCAACACCGTGTCCCGATAGCTGCCATTACTCGAGTTCTGCGGCTGGTTACTGGCCCCGGTGACTGACCGCACCAAAAGGCTCCCAGTTGTCCCTCGCCAGCGAGGTCGACAAGGAAGGCGGGGTGGCACCCACAAATTCCAGGCCGCGGCCAGGGCCGCTTCCCCCGGACCGCGAGGGCGCAGCCCCCAACGCATGGCGGGCCAAGCCAACCCCAGCGTCCGGGAGGGCGCCGGGGCCTCGGCTCCGGCCGGGCTTTGTGGGAACGGGGAGCCTAGAGTACGGAGACGAGCCTTACGGGAGTGCGCACGCGCGCGGGGCGGGGAAGAGGCGGGGAGCGCAACGCGGGCCGGGGAGCGATCCACATCCGGATCTTGGCGGCAGCTTTCTCGACTACGAGGGCGGGAAGAGGTGTGGCCCGCACCACAAGCTCACGTTTCAATCACGGCGCGTTCCTTTTAAAGTTTACTTTATTTAATTCAGTATAACCAACATTACCACTTCAACATGTAATTAATATAAAATTATAAATGTAATATTTTACATTCTTTCTCTTCATTCCAAGTCTTAGAAAATTGCTGTGTAATTTACACATACAGCGTATCCCCATCCATTTGGACTGCAATTTGCCAATTCAGTTCAGTCGCTCAGTCCTATCAGACTCTGTGACTCCATGGAAACTGCAGCACGCCAGGCTTCCCTGTCCATCACCAACTCCCAGAAATTGCTCAAACTCATGTCCATCCAGTCAGAGATGCCATCCAACCGTCTCAGCCTCTTGTCATCCCTTCTCCCGCCTTCAATGATCCCGCCTTCAATCAATGTTAACATCAGGGTCTTTTCCAGTGAGTCAGTTCTTCGCATCAGGTGGCCAAAGGATTGGAGCTTCAGCTTCAGCATCCTTCCAATGAATATTCAGGACTGATTTCCTTTAGGATTGACTAGTTGGATCTCCTTGCAGTCCAAAGGACTCTCAAGAGTCTTCTCCAACACCACAGATCAAAAGCATCAAGTCTTCACTGCTCAGCTTTCTCTATGGTCCAACTCTCACATCCATACATGACTACTGGAAAAACCACAGCCTTGACTAGATGGACCTTTGTTGGCAAAATAATGTCTCTGCCTTATAATATGCTGTCTAGGTTGGTCATAGCTTTTCTTCCAAGCAAGCATCTTTTAATTTCATGGCTGCAGTCACCATCTGCAGTGATTTTGGAGACCAAGAAAATAAAATCTGTCACTATTTCCGCTGTTTCCCCATCTACTTGCCATGAAGTGATGGAACCGGAGGCCATGATCCTGGTTTTTTGAATGTTGAGTTTTAAGCCAGCTTTTTCACTCTCCTCTTTCACTTTCATCAAGAGGCTCTTCAAAAAAAAAAAAAAAAAAAAAGAGGCTCTTCGGTTCCTCTTCAGTTTCTGCCATAAGGATGGTGTCATCTACATATCTGAGGTTATTGATATTTCTCCTGCCACACGATGGAATATTACTCAGCCTTAAAAAAGAATGACATTTTGCCATTTGCAGCAACAAGGATGAACTTGGGGGTCATTATACTAAGCGAAATGTCAGAGAAAGGCAAATATTGTGTGATATCATTTATATATAGAATCTAAAATATACAACAAACTAGTCAATAAAACAGAAAAGCAGACATAAATATAGAAAAACTAGTGATGGCGGGCAATATAGCAGCAGAGAGAAAAATGTTATTATGGGATTATAAGAAACTCTGCATGAAATTTTTGAAAATTGTAAAGCACTATAGAACTTAATGAATCTTCCTTCAATTTAAAAAACTGAAAAGAAAATAAAGCATATGAAACTAGGGCGAAAAAAGCAAAGGCCTGAGCAGATGGCTGTGGAGTCTTTCAGTTTTTTTCTGTTTGAGCAATGAGACTGTGGTCATGGATTATTTAATTTTAAAATGTTTAAAAATAAAGTATATTTATTAATATGAAGGATACCTTTAACAATGCAAACTCCCTGTTTCCTTTGATAATTTTTCTCACCCTGAATTCTACTCTGATAAAAGAGTGGGTTTGGCTTTCTAATGAATCAGAAAATTTGTCTTTAAATGGATGAGTTTAAACAATTTACCTTTATTGTTGCAACTGATACCTTTGCTATTAACTCTGCCATATTATTTTATTCTGTCATATTCTAATCATGGTGCCATGCTTTTGAATACTGGGAAGAAAAGAAAAAGAAAAAAAAACAGTGCTGTTTTCACCACAGGTCAGCTCTCCCGTGCACCAGAAATACAGCCTAAATAAATACACAGACAATTTTTGTTTTGGCTTGTTTTAACTTTCAGCATTGCAATAAAAATCGTAATTAGGTTGGGTTGTTGTTGTTGTTGTTTTTTCGATGCTTAAAAAAAAAAAAAAAAACTAATATGATACATTCTACTAGGAAGACAATCTTCCAGGACTTATCAGGCAAATGAAAGTCACAGGCACTTTTATGAATCTGGTTAAGTGCTTAAAAAAAAAAAAAAAGTAAGCGCTAGTAACACACTTCTGCATAAAATTTTCTTTAGGGGAGCAAAGGTGGGGGTGTCCAGGACGCCCAAGTGTTGGAGGTTACGCAGCTGGCCCGCCGCCGCAGGGCGGTATCAATAACCCGACAAGTATCTTAAGGATGAACTGTGCGCACAAAGTGGATTGGAGGGCTGCTGCTGCTACAAAGTCGCGTCAGTCGCGTCCGACTCTGTGCGACCCCAGAGACAGCAGCCCACCAGGCTCCCCCGTCCCTGGGATTCTCCAGGCGAGAACACTGGAGTGGGTTGCCATTTCCTTCTCCAATGCATGAAAGTGAAAAGTGAAAGTGAAGTCGCTCAGTCTTGTCCGACTCTTAGCGGCCCCATGGACTGCAGCCTACCAGGCTCCTCCGTCCATGGGATTTTCCAGGCAAGAGGACTGGAGTGGGTGCCATTGCAAGCCAGAATGATTCCTGAATTGTTAATACACCTTTCGTTTTGACTTCAGGAGACTGGCACCTACGTAGAGCTTGAAGAAAACCCGAAAGTGGAGTTTTCCTGAAGGTGGGGAGTCAGAGCCGGGGATGACCAAGTAGCTGTTCTGCGCCTGCGCCGAATTAGCCGCATGCTCAGTAGCCGAGGTAGGTTTGCTCTGCATCTACTGTTGACCTATCCCAGGAGGGTGAACGCTGCCCGGGACCTGGTGCCTGATAACGCTCTTTTGGTTACCCCTGAAGGGTGTTTCGTCTGACTTGGTCCCAGTCTTGTCACCGTAAGTAATTTTGTCCCCTTCGGGTCAGCGCAAGGGCCTTAGGCAGATCTGAGTAGTTTATTCGTCCTCTTAACTCCAGTCCTCTGCACAGATACGAAGAGATTCAAGGGCTTTATGTAAAAAATAATAATAATAGTAAAAATTACGTCAGTCAGGGTGCCTCTCCAGATACTTCAACTTCGGACCTAGATTCTTCAGTGTCAGTATTTTGATTATTTATCCATGCTATTATTTTCATGCCCCTGGGTTTTTTTATGGCTGTATATTGTTGAAATAACAAGGCAAACCTGGACGGAGTTTGCTGCTGCTGCTGCTAAGTCGCTTCAGTCGTGTCCGACTCTGTGCGACCCCATAGACGGCAGCCCACCAGGCTCCGCCGTCCCTGGGATTCTCCAGGCAAGAACACTGGAGTGGGTTGCCGTTTCCTTCTCCGTTGCGTGAAAGTGAAAACTGAAAGTGAAGTCACTCAGTCGCAACCGAGTCGTAGCGACCCCATGGAATACAGCCCACCAGGCTCCTCCATCCATGGGATTTTCTAGGCAAGAGTACTGGAGTGGCTTGCCATTACCTTGTAGAGACTGTCTTACGCCTAAAATTAAATTTCGTTAAATTAGCACACGTTCTTCCTACTGTCTTTTCTGGTTGTAGACTTGCTTGATATGTTTGGATTCCCTGAAAATGTAGATGTTAGTTTAAAAGGTGTGTATATTTTACTGCTCATAAGATTTTCAAAAAAGAGGTTTCGCCACTTTATATCCTTGGTAATAATGATCAGGAGGATTTTCCCTCACACTGTAGTGAACACTGGCCAAATTTTCTTACCTATGCCTGTCTTACAAATGAACAATCCTTTCTCATTGGTTTAGATTGCCTTTCTTTCATAATTAATGAAGTTGAGGGTTCCCTGGTGGCTCAGATGGTAAAGAATCTGCCTGCAGTGCAAGAGACTTGGGTTTGATCTCTGAGTGGGGAAGATCCCCCCCTGGAGGAAGAAATGGCAACCCACTCCAGTATTCTTGCCTGGAAATCCTGTGGATAGAGAAGACTGGTGGGTTACAGCCCATGGGGTCACAAAGAGTTGAACATGACTAAGTGACTAACACTTGAACATGTCATGATTCAAGGCTTTTACTTTTATTTTTCTAAGAATTGCCTATTATTGGTGTCATTTACCCAATTTTATTGGATTATTCATCTTTTGCATATTGATATATGTAAGTCCTTTTAACAAAAATTAGCTCATTTGTCTAGTACGTAATACAAATTTTTTTCTCTTTCTGTCACTGATCTGTTCGCTTACCGTGTTTTGGTTATACAAACGTTTTAATTTTTATGCAGTCAGATTTATCAATTTATTCTACAATGGATTCTTGGTTTTAGTCATGTTTAAAAGTCCTTTTCCAAATTTATAAAACATTTCACTCATGTTTTATTCTTATACTTCTATGTTTTCATTGTCTAGTCTTAAAATCATGGTTTGGTCTGGAATTTACATTGCTATAAAGAGTGCAAAAAATTCCAACATTTTTTTTAGAAGATTAGCAATAAACGATGTTTTGCACAATTAAGTTTCCTCCGTGGTTTAAATTACAACCTTTAGTGTATTTGGATCTAACTCTGGAATTTGATGTCATTAATTTGTCTCGAATTCTGTCCAGGACTAAACTTTTAATTACTATAATTTTATATCATATCCTATTTTGATAACTGGTGAGGAGAGTATCTCTGCCCATTGCTTTTTTTTTTTTTAGAATTTGCTCTGTTACAGTCAGTTTCCAAAAGAGAAATAAGCTTAGTATTTTGATAGGGAATTCATCATGTATTTTCAGTTCCTAATCTCCATATGTTCACCACATTTGTATTGAGTTCAAGAAGCCACTCCCAGGCTTTGGGAAGAAATGGATCATTTGATTTCTGTTATTTTTGTCCTTCTGAATGAGCCCTGTTAGCAACTATAAAGATTTCTTAAGTGATAGATGTTAGGTTGATTGCCTTAAATGTCATACAGTTGTTTTTTTTTTTCCTGCTCTAAGTCTCAAGCCCAGAATGTTGTGGAAAAGAGCTTGAACTGTGTGCGATTCACCGTCATACTGGTTATCACTTTATATCCTCAGTCAAAATAACGTCGCAGAAGCTATAGGGATTTTTTTGCCCTTAACGCTGCCCTAATGTCCCTGCAGGATAGTCAGTAATGAGAACAGTCATCGTAATCATGGTTAGCCAGCATTACTTAGTGTTTACCTTGTGCCAGGACTGATTTAATATTTATAACGACTCTATGTTACAATATTACTGTTAGTTCCATATTACCGCTTGAGGCACAGAGAATTTAAGTGGCTTTCCCAAGGTCACAAAGCTAATGTGCGCCAGAGCCGGGAATTGAACACAGGAGACAGGCTCCGGTGCCTATGTCTTTAACCCCTTTTGTGTTGTTCAGTCACTCAGTCGTGTCTGACTCTTTGTGACCCCATGGACTGCACCATGCCAGGCTTCCCTGTCCATCACCAACTCCTGGAGCTTGTTCAAACTCACGTCTGTTGCGTCAGTGATGCCATCCAGCCATCTCATTCTCTGTTGCCCTCTTCTTCTCCTGCTCTCAATCTTTCCCAGTATCAGGATCTCTAATCCCTGTACTGTTTTTGAGTGAGCTTTCAGAGAGACATGCTCACAAAACACAGTGTTTTAGGACCCAGAAGGTGTAAAACTGATAGAGAAGGAAGTACAGTGGATGTAATCTGAACTGCTGTAAGGAAGTGACGAACTTGCAGAAGGAGCTTTTTGGCCTTGCTTTGCCTTCACCTTTGCCATCAACAGGTAATTCTCATTTAGGGTGTGGGAGGGGACTTATCCTGTCTATAATAGGAAGGTCTTTTACAGGTTTTGCAATAATATGATTAGCTATGTTTTCTTTACACAAAGAGCCGAAACTCTGTTCATTTATTTAAAAAATACTTAAGAGAATTACTAGGGCTTGGGGACAGCCTAATATTTTATCAGTAGTTCAGTGTGGATCAAAGAAGTACTTCAGAGAAAATAGTAGAAATATTCTCTCCTTTGCTAACTAAAAGTGATTTACAAGATGTCTTTATAAATCATTGTGCTTTACATCAAACCTGATTTTTTACATTCTTATAAAACTGGTATTTGTTTTAAAGGGTGATTCATAAGTATGGTGCACATTCATTTTCTGAGGAATGTAATAAGACAAAGCCTAAAGCTGTTCTTTAGAAAGAAAATACTGTGGCCTTGGCAAGCAGAAAAGCAAGTGGTTTTAGTCATATATGAAGCTTGCCAAGGCTGGGATGGTTACTGAACTGGTTCAAAGGTAAATGATATCTGTGAAAAGTTAGAACACTATACAGTGTGGGAAAATGATCCGCCTTTCATAGATGGCATTGTATAAAACATGGGGACTGAAAGAGCCCACAAGCACATTAAAATATCCTCAGTGATTAAGACACCTGGGGAGTAGAGATCAGCTACCTGAAGACTACTTTTTTCAGCACAGAAAAAATCAGTTCCATGGCTGGTCATGGATATAAGGGAGTAGAGATAGATCAACGAAGTGTTTGCTAAATCCTTCTCCTGTTTTCTCTCTGAGTTATTGCTGAAGTGTTAATAGTTATCATTGTAAAGAGTTTTTCCACATTAGTGCTCAGTATGCCAAGAAAATGAATCTAACCTGATTATAATGTAATAAGATAAATAGGATTCAGATATATAGAAACCCATTTTGTTTTTATCTTAGTTCCAGACAATTTCTATGTGTTCAGATACAAAGAAACCCATTTTATTTTTATCTTAGTTCCATACTGGTCCCAGTATGCTATTTATTACATCAGTTTCAGTTGTCTTCCTTCTGAGGGGTTTCAAATATTTCACATGTTTATTGTCTCAATTATGTTCATAGTCCCCGTGAACAGAATGTGAATGATAGAAAAAAAGGTGTCAAGAGGTTAAAAAGTGCATCAGATTAAACATGCAGTCAGAAATTGGTGGGAAAATGATGGCTATTGCTGAACTGAGGTTAATAATGTCCTTTCTATTCTGTGTTGTGTTCCCTTATTGCATTGAGATCATGGTGACTTGATTTGGTCAGAAGTGAGAGAGTTTTTGTCCCAGATTGGTTCCCCCTAGGCCTCAAATACAAGACAAAGTACAAGGATTGAGCACAAGAGATTTATTAGGGAGTATTGTCAGGATTCCTCATGGGAAGCGTGAAGGAACTAGGAATGAGCCAGCGGGCAGTGGGGGTGGGAAGCTGGGCCGTGATGCAGCCCCAGCTAAGGCTCAGCCCACCCAGTGGGTATTTGGAAGCTACAATGGCCCATTGGAATTGGGGCAGCAGCCCAGTTGGAATGAGCAGTGGCCTTTATGTCTGCCTGTTGACCAGTTTCAGGTAAAATGACCCTTCTCAGATAAATTCCCTAAGAAAGGTGGCAGCTAAAGGCCATCTGTGGACAGCCCTTTCAGCAAATGGGGAAGTAAGCGATTCAGCTTTAGAGGGGACGTGAGTAGTGTATTTCAGCATCAAAACCATCAATAAGAATGTACAGAAGAATGTGTATGTATATGTATAACTGAATCACTTTGCTCTACAGCAGAAATTAATACAACGTTGTCAGCCAGCTATACTTCAATTTTTAAAAGTCAGTAAGATTGCAGGATTTGAATCTGTATTTTCAAAGAGGAATATATTTGATCCTGGTGGTGGTGGTTTAGTCGCTAAGTTGTGTCCGACTCTTGTCACCCCATGGACTGTAGCCTGTCAGGCTCCTCTGTCCATGGGATTCTCCAGGCAAGAATACTAGAATGGGTTGCCATTTCCTTCTCCAGAGGATCTTCCCAACCCAGGGATCGAACCCTGATCTCCTGCATTGCAGGCAGGCAGACTCTTTACCGACTGAGCTACAAGGGAAGTCCCATACTTGATCCTAAAGACTGTTTTTCCATATTTTTTGTTGGGCCAGGGGCTACATGACACGCCTCACTTTCCCAAATGATTGGTTTTCACTCCTATGACCATGCTATTTGTTCTGTTTGGCCGCTGGTGAAGTCTTAGTTGCTCAGTCCTGTCTGACTCTTTTTGATCCCATGGACTGTAGCCCACGAACTTCCTCTGTCCATGGAATTTTTCAGGCAAGGATACTGGAGTGGATTGCCATTCCCTTCTCCAGGGGATTTTCCCTACCCAGGGATTGAACCCAGGTCTCCTGCAGTGCAGACAGATTCTTTACCATTCTAGTCACCAGGGAAGGTGAGAATGGTAGTAAATAACCAGCGGGTGAAATTTTATTTAATGTCTAAAGGAATATTCATTGGGTTTCAGAAACTAAATGTAATCACATGCAACCCCTCCCTTTTTAAACTATTAATACGTCCCACATAAGGGCTTCCCAGGTGGCACAGTGGTAAAGAATCTGCCTGTCAATGCAGGAGATGCAAGAGACTTGAGTTCCATTCCTGGGTTGAGAAGATTCCTGGTAGGAAATGGCAACCCACTCCAGTATTCTTGCGTGGAAAATTTCATGAACAGAGAAGTCTGAAGGGCAACAGTCCAGGGGGTCGCAAAGAGTTGGATATGACTAAACACACACATACATACACTTCCCATGTACGCAAACGTCCCTTATGCTATTCATCCCTCTCTTGGCATTACTTGTTCTATAGACATTAGGTTCCAGTATCTCACCAGTAGCCCAACAAAATATTAGCTCTCATTAGTGGAGAAGTAAATGGCAACCCACTCCAGTATTCTTGCCTGGAGAATCCCAGGGACAGAGGAGCCTGGTGGGCTGCCGTCTATGGGGTTGCACAGAGTCGGACATGACTGAAGCGACTTAGCAGAAGCAGCAGCAGCAGCAGCAGCAGGGCACATAGTATATTTTTAGCCCCTGAACCACCTTTTAATGTACAGCATTTGCACATTACACACATCATACATAAAACATTTCACATGCTCGTAGGCCTAAACCAGTTACCTCTATACCTCTTTTTCCCACCTGCTGAGAAAAAGAATACTGCTGAATTTATTGGGAGAGCTGATGCTGAAATGGAGCCTTTCCCCAGGTCTCTTTCAGTAGATGTTTATTAGAGAATCTACACAGTTAATTGAAACCGTCCCAAGGAAGAGCTCAATATCTACATGTTGAATTGAATTCAGGTAAATGAAACCAGCAGCTGGTTTTGAAAGTAACAGAACATTTCTCTTGATTTCCCTTTAGGGCCCATCATGGCATCCAGTCCCACTGTGTTGATGCGGTTGGTGGCTTCAGCATATTCTATTGCTCAAAAGGCAGGAACGATAGTCAGGCGTGTTATCGCCGAAGGAGACCTGGGTATCATTGAGAAGGTACTGAAAGTCTCATCTCATTTCATACCACCTCCATTATTGTTCCTTGAGGTTTAGGTAAAAGGATGTACCAATCTAGACACACTAATAGTTGATTGAAGTAGTCAGTGGCTTCCTTATGGAGCCTGCAAGACCCTTAGTTCAAATGGGTTCCATTTCTGCTCTGAAAAGGACTCCGGACTTCCGACATCCAAAGCTTTTATTTGTATGACTGGGTCTTCTGACCACTGTCCAGGTCCAGAGCACTGGAACCAAGCTTCATATCCTGAAATAATCTGCTTCAGGCAGAGTCATGCTGTCCTTAGTGAACTTAACATATTTGGTCAAATCTGGCATTTAAACAAGTATCCCTTATATTCAAGCTTTAGATTTTTTTTTTTCTTCATGGACAAGAAACCTAAAGCAAAGTTTTTCTTTCCAGTATAATAACTAAAAACTTGGGTAAATTATCAGAAAGATAGTTTAGAATGGTAGTTGATTTTTAAAAGAAGTCTCACCCTGTATGTGTTCTAGTTTAAAACATAATTTCTTCCACAGGATTTGTTATTTCACATTACAAATTTGACTTCTCATCATAATCTTTAAGAAAAATTGTATTGTAGTTTTACCAAAGTGGGAAAATTTAGGATATTATAAACATTTTAATGGTTTGAAATAGAGATGTAGTTTAAACACTCCTTTATGATAAGTCAAGCATCTCCTTAAGGCTACTTATATAAAAAATAAGGACCTTATATACAAGTAAAAAAAAAAAAAAAAACTTAGAAATAAGTTCCTGTGAACTAATTATAAGATTTTTAGCATAACTGCTTTTAAAAATTAAGACCAAAAATCACAAGAACAAGTAAAATAAATCTTATTTCTTTTTTTGATAGATTCATGGGCTTAATAGTATAGGAAAGAGATATATAGGGTATTTTGATCTTGAAGTCAAAATTGATTTTGAATCAAACTTTTTAAAAAATATTATAGTACCTCATTTTCCATTTTCAGAAAGTACTCAAGTTTTTTATAATACATAAATGACATCTTCCATCCCTTATCCTGAACCTTGGTTAATGTACTCATAACTCTGAACAATGTCAGTTACCCCCCAGTTTTTTTTCATTATACACTTTCACCCTGGAAAGGGGTCATTGGTGACAGATCAGAGGATTCTGCTCTTGACTGTCTTTCTCTCTTTAGCCATTAACTTAAATACAGTATAAAAAATTTATTGAATGCGTATTTCCCAAAGTGTTGTTAAAGAGGAGGCTGAAAAAAAGGATGCTAATCAAATTTGTCAATAAAAATGAAGCTGGGAGGGCTAGTTAATGTATTGGATCACAGAATAAGTATTTGAAATAGTTGCCAACTCTGAGAAAGATGGGCCAAATTCAACAAGATATTACAATAGGAATAATTATAGAGTCCCATATTCTGTGTTCAAGTACTTAGGAGTGAGTCTGATTCAAATTTGTTTGAAAAAGAGGTTTTAGTTGATCACATACATGCTCAATGACAGATTAACAGTGTAAAACAGCTACTTTAGAAGGCTACTGATCTTGCTATCTTGTCTTTCTTATCGTTTTCTCTATTATGAAACATAGAAAGTGGAAAAAATTAGCAAAAAGTACAAAATCATCTATCAAGCCACCACTGCCAATATTTTGGATCATATCTTTGCATATTTTCCCCTTAGCTTCACTTACTTTGTTTAAATTGATTTTCTGTTGTGATTATATTAGATGGGCCACTTTGTAGTGTATAGCTAAAGAGTCATAGCAATACAGTGTTCAAGTTAGAAAAAGAGATAATAGGGACTTCCTAGGTGATACAGAGGCAGGACTCTGCACTTCGAATGCAGGGGGCGCAGGTTTGATCATTGGTCGAGGAACTAGACCCCATATGCTGCAGCTAAGGGTTAGCTTGCCATAGCTAAAAGAATTTACATGCTGCAACGAAGATCAAAAATCCTCCATGCTGCGGCTAAGACTTGGCACAGCCAAATAAATAAATACGTATTTTTTTAAAAAAGAAAGAAAAGATAAAAGATAATAATGTCCCTGTCCTCTCTACTGGTCAGATACTCTTGGTACTTCGTATCCACTTGTTGACACCTCATTTTAAAAGAGACAGGAAAAAATCAGATTTATCACACAAAATATCCAGAATGGTGAGGTCTGGCACTGTGTCAGTAGAAAGAGCAGGAAATGTCTTACCTAGCGAGTCTTTGGGATAGCTTTCCTTATAGAGTTGAATAACTGTCATTGTGTCTTTCCCTCTGAAGCAGTGCTGTCTAAACTTGACTGCTAAGTGAGTAATCTTCAATTTCAACAGACCTTTCTCGTAGTTTCATTCCACAGTTATTTACAGAGCACCTACTATGTGCCAGGCACAGTTCTTTAAGAAATAGAACAAAGTTCTCTGTCTTTGCAGCCCTGCATTCTAGCAGAATTGTTCTTTGCATTGAGATAAGCAGCAAACTTCAGTGTTGCAGAAAAAAAATTTGATTTTCACAGTCATTCCTTATCTCATTACAAAGTATTACCAAAGTTCTTCCTGTTGAAGATAATCTGTAAATCCACCTAAACAGGCATGTATAAATTGTGACATATCCTAACTGGTTGAAAACAAGATAACAAAGTGGTCACTGTGTTTTACAAGTGTGATTTTATGACATGTGGATTGAGTTGAATGCCATAGGTGAGTTAGGTAGTAAATATTACTGCTGTTCACTTTCATATTTTTTATAGTTTAAAAACAAGAATTTTGAAATAAGAAATAATCATTCCGAGGACCTCTTGAATTACTAGAATTAGGATTCGTGACTGAAATTTATAGAAGAATCCATATCAGAATACTGTTAACTGCCTTGAAAAATGTATAAATTTCCTGTCAACCTGCTTGAGCAAAAGATTCATGTAGAGACCTGATAAATGAAATTTGTAAGCTGGGGCAGAAAATGTTCTAAATAATTTAAAAGTTCGTTTCCAAACTTTAGCCACTAGAAGTCCCATGAGGAAAACCAAGCCAAGAAATTAGCTGACTCATATGATGTTAAGCTCCATCAGTCTTAAAACAGACTGTAATTTAAATGGATATAGATAATCACATGAGACATCAAAGAACAACTTTATTAGTTCTGCTAAAATGTACTTTCTTTGTTGCAGACCTGTGCAACAGACCTGCAGACCAAGGCTGACCGATTAGTTCAAGTGAGCATATGTTCTTCATTGGCACGGAAGTTCCCCAAACTAACAATTATAGGGGAAGAGGTAAGACTTGTCAGGGATACCATGTTTTTTTTTTATCCCTGTTCACCATATGGATTTGTAATTGTCACTTTGCTATACACTACTTTTATGATTGCAAGCATTGTATTTTTGTGTTTTAACATAAAAATAGCTGTGATGTTCCTTGAACTTTCAGGCAATGTCTGCTTTTAATATTTTGGCCTATTTCTAGACCAGATGTCTCAGTTCTTGACCATAGACAATGTGGTTATGCTTGTGACATTCAGCATACAAAGTATAAGATGAGCAGAATTCTCCAACTTTGAAATAAAATGAGTTTTGTTGTTCCTGGTTTTTTGGTGTTTTTTTTTTTTTTTTCCAGTTAACATTTACTTGCCTATTTATTCAAAGACTAACACTGTGAAGGTGAAGGAGTTGACATCTCATATATCTGAGAGTAAGACATAGCTGATATCAGAGCCACTTGTGTAGATAAATGTGTAATACTTAAACGTTCTTTTGTTTTTAATCTTTTCAGGATAATGAAGTTAGGACCCTTTGTAATCAACTTTGATGAGCCATATATGATTTGTTTTTGCAATTTTATTCCGTTAGTTTTAAAAGCTCCAAATAGAAATGGTAAACAGAAAGAACTAGTGAAACCTGTGATGCTGCGTTACTTGTTACTGAGACAGAGGGTATTCTGTAAAGAGGAAATAGCTTCGGTCATCACCAGTATTCCCTGCTTTAGGATCTGCCTCCTGAAGACGTGGATCAAGAGCTGATTGAAGATGGTCAGTGGGAGGAGATACTGAAGCAGCCGTGCCCATCACAGTACAGTGCTATCAAGGAGGAAGATGTATGACCCATACTATTACTTACCTCTCTGTTAATCTTCTGTTTTTGTTGTAGTAAAGGAAATAAAATCTGCCATCATAATAAAAAGTTGGTAGTTATAAAAAACAGGGCAACCAGGAACCTGAAATCTTTTAGAGCCAACATAGAAATGTCTGGCAACCGTACGGGATGTCTCACCTGTTGATTTTGAGTTCATTTTCTCATTCTGTTGATTTCCTCTTCACTCTAAAACTGTTACTAAAAATACATTTGGGGGAATTCCCTGGTGGTCCAGTGGTTAGGGGCTCTGTGCTTTCACTGCAGGGGCCCAGGTTCAATCCCTGGTCGGGGAACTAAGATACCACAAGCTGCATGGTATGGCCAATAATAATGATGATAATGATAATACGTTTAGGAAGAAAATCTAATTTGTTATTTAGTAGATTTGATAGTAAAACTTTTCATGGGTAATTGGAACTGGAAAATGCTGAAATGGATCACTGCCTTATATTTTTGGAAGGCTGTAAAAAGTACGCCCCTTGCTCTTTATAGTTGCTTAAATTAAATCTGTGACTTCAGATAGCTATCACACTTCTTTAATGTTCGCATTCTAGTTTATTTAACACACATTCGTTGAACACATACTATGAGTAACGTGCTTTGTTCTGTGATACGGAGTATGGAAAGAAAAGACATGATGTCTTCCATCAGAAATATGCCCTCATAAATTCACGTCAAGTGTTGTAATTCTAGTGGTTCGTGACTGTGTATCCTGAATCATATTGAAAGTCCTAAGAAGAGAGGATTTCTTGTCTATTCTATTTCAGTCTTATAAACAATTCATTTTTCTTGGCCATATATACACTGTGTCCTTAAGATAGTCCAACTGTTGTTATTTTTTCTAAATCAGCATTTATATATGAGTAGTATCCACACAACACATTTTTGCTGCCACTTTAAAGTTTTCCTTGTATCACGATCTGGAGCTCAGGATGTTCATGGCAATGTGTTATAATTGTTTAGGTGACAATAAACTTTTACCAGTTCAGCATTTTATATTTAAAAAAATTTTATTGAAGAACAGTTGATTTATAGTGTTGTGTATCTCTGATTACAAAATACTTTTTTTACTATTTTTTTTGATTATTACAAAACTGATGACGTTGGCTTAAGCCTCCCATAATTTCAGAAATGAAAAAGATAGTTTTTAGTTTATCTATTTAAATCAAATTTTTTTTAATTTCTGTTTTTTTTTTTTTTTTTGGCTGTCCTGTGAGGCTAGCAGGATCTTAGTTCCCCAACCAGCAATCAAACCTGGACTCATGGCATTGGAAGTGAGGAGTCCTAACCACTGAACCATCAGGCTATTTCCACTTTTTAAAATTTTTATATGCTTAATTTGGACATGTTCTCTTTTTTAGCTTGTGGTCTGGGTTGATCCTCTGGATGGGACCAAGGAATATACCGAAGGTTAGTATCTCTTCTGTATTTGGCTTTTGTATCTGTGTTTGGCAGCAGTAGGACTAGTATATGACGTCCAGTTCAAATACCAATCCCCCCAATACAACCAACCCGAAGGTCCCATACACAAGAATAACTGACATTAAGCCAGTGTAACCAAAGAGACTGTACTGAACCCCCAACTTTATTAGGTAGAAAACCAAGAGCGTTGCTGTACTGCCTTACTCTGCCAGCATCCCATGGTGTGCATGCCTCACTCCCCTCCTCTGAGAACTGCTGTCTCACTTCACAGCATCACCTCTAAAGATGGGTTTTGAAACATAGTGCAATATTTCTCCCTCCTGAAATTATCTAAGATCAGCAGACTTAGAAAGCAGCAAATTAAAGTTGGCAACATTGAAGTGAAATGGACCAGGCTCAGAGCCAGAGTGGTAGATTTTAGGAGCACAGCATAAGCTTAGATTCTTATTTTTGAAAGAAAGATTAGCGTGGGTTTTCTTGTATCGGTTCTCAGCTTCATGGCTTAAAAAAAGAAAATGTCTCATAATCACTAGAAAAAACTTTCTCTGTCCTTAGATGAGACACATCTACAAGTGAATTCTGTAGTGTGTATGTGTGTTTTTCCAGAAAACGTCTCTATAATCCATTGAGAAATAGGAGAGCTCTAGACAGTTTAAGTGAGTATAAGAGCAGCTAACAACTGGTTCAGATCTCAGCCCCCACGTCCAGAAAGTTTGATTTACTAGCTCTACAAAGGAGCCTAAGAATCTGTATTGAAAAAATTGAGCCCGTTCATTCTAATGGCATCTTCCCTGGTGGCTCAGATGGTAAAGAATCTGGCTGCAATGTGGGAGACCTGGGTTTGATTCCTGAGTCAGGAAGATCCCCTAGAGAAGGGAATGGCAACCTACTCCAGTATTCTTGCCTGGAGAATCCCACGGACAGAGGAGCCGGGAGGGCAACAGTCCATGGGGTCTCAGAGTTGGACACGACTGAGCGACTAGCACTTTGTTGCACTTTCTTTCTGATGCTGCTTGTTAGTTCATCGTCCACACTGTGAGAAATCTTAATTTAGAGGCTTGAAATACAAATCTTGATGGTGATCCTGGAATCGAGAGTGATCTAGCAGGCAGAAGTGAGTCAGATGGTGATGGTGGGGAGCGCAGAGGAATCTAATGATGGCTGTGGAGTTATGGCTGATTTACTTAATTGGTTTACAGATTGTTACTAATGAGACCATGTGTATCAATCAATTCAATTAAGTGGCCATAGTTCCTACTCCTGTCCCTGGTCAGCACTCTCTTATAATTTGTGTATTTTGCCAAAAGTAGGTTTAATCAAGGATGCTGCTGCTGCTGTCGCTTAAGTCATGTGCGACTCTGTTCGACCCCATAGACGGCAGCCTACCAGGCTCCACCGTCTCTGAGATTCTCCAGGCAAGAGTTCTGGAGTGGGTTGCCATTGCCTTCTCCGTAATCAAGGATCAGTCAGTTCAGTTCAGTTCAGTTCAGTCGCTCAGTCATGTCCAACTCTTTTCGACCCCATGAATTGCAGCACGCCAGGCCTCCCTGGCCATCACCAGCTCCCAGAGTTCACCCAAACTCATGGCCATCGAGTTGGTGATGCCATCCAGCCATCTCATCCTCTGTTGTCCCCTTTTCCTCCTGCCCCCAATCCCTCCCAGCATCAGAGTCTCTTCCAATGAGTCAACTCTTCACATGAGGTGGCCAAAGTACTGGAGTTTCAGCTTTAGCATCAGTCCTTCCAAAGAACACCCAGGGCTGATCTCCTTTAGAATGGTCTGGTTGGATCTCCTTGCAGTCCAAGGGACTCTCAAGAGTCTTCTTCAACACCACAGTTCAAAAGCATCAATTCTTCGGCACTCAGCTTTTTTCACAGTCCAACTCTCACATCCATACATGACCACTGGAAAAACCATAGCCTTGACTAGATGGACCTTTGTTGGCAAAGTAATGTCTCTGCTTTTGAATATGCTATCTAGGTTGGTCATAACTTTCCTTCCAAGGAGTAAGTGTCTTTTAATTTCATGGCTGCAGTCACCATCTGCAGTGATTTTGGAGCCCCAAAAAATAAAGTCTGACACCGTTTCCACTGTTTCCCCATCTATTTCCCATGAAGTGATGGGACCAGATGCCATGATCTTCGTTTTCTGAATGTTGAGCTTTAAGCCAACTTTTTCACTCTCTTTCACTTTTATCCAGAGGCTTTTTAGTTCCTCTTCACTTACTGCCATAAGGGTGGTGTCATCTGCATATCTGAGGCTATTGATATTTCTCCCGGCAATCTTGATTCCAGCTTGTGCTTCTTCCAGCCCAGCGTTTCTCATGATGTACTCTGCATAGAAGTTAAATAAGCAGGGTGACAATATACAGCCTTGACGTACTCCTTTTCCTGTTTGGAACCAGTCTGTTGTTCCCACGTCCAGTTCTAACTGTTGCTTCCTGACCTGCATATAGGTTTCTCAAGAGGCAGGTCAGGTGGTCTGGTATTCGCATCTCTTTCAGAATTTTCCACAGTTTATTGTGATCCACATAGTCAAAGGCTTTGGCCTAGTCAATAAAGCAGAAATAGATGTTTTTCTGGAACTATCTTGCTTTTTCCATGATCCAGCGGATGTTGGCAATTTGATCTCTGGTTGAATCACTGTAAATTCCTTACCTTTATTGCAAAAGTAACTTGGGAGGCATTGATGTGCTGCTGATGAATCATAACATGAGTTATGTAATTGATATGAGTTTTCTTCTTTTTAGGTCTTCTTGACAATGTAACAGTACTTATTGGAATTGCTTATGAAGGAAAAGCCATAGCAGGAGTTATTAACCAGCCATATTACAACTACCAGGTATTACTCTTAAATGATACTGAAATATTTTTTCAGATAAATAATTATGGTGTTCTATGATTCTTAATGCTATCTAATCTAGTGGTTTCTAGCTTGGTTGCACCTGCAGTCTGGGGGAACTTTTCAAAGTAAGGATTCCCAGGTCACACCCTAGATGTACTGAGTCAGAACCTCTGGGGGTGATGATACCAGGAATATGTATGTATTTATGGGACTATACATAGACACACTGTATGTGTTGTATATGTTTTTTTACATATGCCTTATGATTCAAATCATAAGCAAAATTGGGAATTACTGATATGGTTCTTGATTAGCTTGGTCATTGAGGCACCTGATTTACAGGTGGTGCTTGAAGCACATTGAAGAAGTGAACCATTTCAATCAAGAAAAGAGGCTAGCCATGTTGTTTTGCAGGTAATTCTACATAATGCCTAAATTATGGTCAGCATTAAATAAATATGCTCTTGCACTGTTTCCTCTTACTTTTTCTCTCTAATCTGCTTTGACTTTCTACTATACTCTCAAGATATTGTCTTCTGTAGAACAAGAGGCTAATGTACTTCCAAATCAGTAATATTACCATTAGATCACATGAAATGTTAAAGGAAATTGTTGAAATAAAATACTTAAGGTATTTACATTAGTGTAACCTTGATGAAAGTGAAAGTGGAGAGTGAAAAAAATTGGCTTAAAGCTCAACATTCAGAAAACGAAGATCATGGCATCTGGTCCCATCACTTCATGGGAAATAGATGGGGAAACAGTGGAAACAGTGTCAGACTTTATTTTTTGGGGCTCCAAAATCACTGCAGATGGTGACCGCAGCCATGAAATTAAAAGACGCTTACTCCTTGGAAGGAAAGTTATGACCAACCTAGATAGCATATTCAAAAGCAGAGACATTACTTTGCCAACAAAGGTCCATCTAGTCAAGGCTATGGTTTTTCCAGTGGTCATGTATGGATGTGAGAGTTGGACTGTGAAAAAAGCTGAGTGCCGAAGAATTGATGCTTTTGAACTGTGGTGTTGAAGAAGACTCTTGAGAGTCCCTTGGACTGCAAGGAGATCCAACCAGTCCATTCTGAAGGAGATCAGCCCTGGGATTTCTTTGGCAGGAATGATGCTAAAGCTGAAACTCCAGTACTTTGGCCACCTCATGTGAAGAGTTGACTCATTGGAAAAGACTCTGATGCTGGGAGGGATTGGGGGTAGGAGGAAAAGGGGACAACAGAGGATGAGATGGCTGGATGGCATCACTGACTCGATGGACGTGAATCTGAGTGAACTCTGGGAGTTGGTGATGGACAGGGAGGCCTGGAGTGCTGCGATTCATGGGTTCACAAAGAGTCGGACACAACTGAGCGACTCAACTGAACTGAACTGAACCTTGATAGATCTTTAGAGAAAAAAGTAACTAGAACGGGGACTATTACTTCTGAATGTCCAAATTGAGTTAAGAGCAGGATTTCTACTTCTTAGATAACTTTGGGTTTTTCCTACTGTGTATATCATTATAACTTTTTTAGTTATAGTCGTGTGCTTCTTAAGAGTGTCATGTAAACTTTAAGGTAAGCTAATACTGTTCCTTAAAAGAGGGGCATTTAATTCATAGATAATATTGCAATGCATGGCACCTTTTAAAAAAAAAAAAAAGGTTTAAGTGCTTTGGAGTTACTAAAAATTTCCGTCATTTCTTTCTGAAGTTAGAATACTTGTATTCACTTTCCACAGAACAATGAAAATCAGAAGTTAAGGGAACCCAGGAATGACGCAAAGGTGAGAAAAATAGCTAGGCTTTTGGCTCCACTGGTAGGTAGAAAGAAGTAGGCAGCTTTGGTACCCCAGGAAGCCAGTGTCTGTGCCATTCCCCAGCTCATTTTCCCCTGTTCTGCTTCTCTCCTTTGTCACCTGTCCCTTTACCACCTTTCCTTCTGTACACTCCCTTTCTCTTTGTCTCTTCCTTCTCTCTTGCTTATGCCTTAAAATTTGTTGCAACAAGGAGAAAAAGTCACTCAGCTTTGTTGGTAGTTTTCAAGGCTGAATGTTCAGTTTAAGATCTTCATCGTTTATCAAGAGCTTCCTGTGTACTGCCAGACTCAAGGATCTACATGCATTATCTCATTCTAAGGTGCACCATCATTCTTTAAGGACACCTTCATCCCCATTCAAAAGATGAGGACACTGAGACAGATAACTTGCCCTGGTTGGTCACTGGCAGACCTGGGATCTAAACCACAGTCCGCAGTCTGTACTGCTCTCTTAGTCACATAAAGCACTTCTCACAATTCAGACTGCATTATTGCTTCTAACAGATACTGAAGCTGGGAAGCACTCTAATTAAAAGAGCATGGCAGAACCTACTGTATAGCACGGGGAACTCTACTCGATGCTCTGTGGTGACCTAAATGGGAAGGAAATCCAAAAGAAAGGGGATATATGTGTATGTAGAGCTGATTCACTTTGCCGTATAGCAGAAACTAACACAACATTGTAAAGCAGCTATCCTCAGATAAAAATTTTTAAAAGAAGAATTCTGAACAGGAAATAAAATTAAAAAAAAAAAGAGCATGGCAAAGTACAAAGAAACCCAGTCTGTCTGAACATCAGAGCTAGCTCCTTAACCATTATGAATCTTACTTGTCTCATCAGTAAGATGAAAGTGTTAGCCTTTACTACACCCAGACAGTTGGTGTGGCTACTCTGAATGGGAGAGATAGTGAGAGAGGCTGAGAGATCAGGAGCTCAGAGGGAGGCTAGCCGGCTGCCTCGTGGGGTTTGCATTTACCTTGCCAGGGTGCCAAGAGTCCATGGTCCCGTCCTCTTTACCTTCGTGTTTATTTACACAGGGCGTGTGAGTTTTCTAGGGCCCAGAATACTCATATCCCCCTATTAAGTATGCTTTCCTTTCTTTTTCAGAATGACTGGAGAGCTGAATTAATAAGTAGGGTTTTTTTTTTAATGTTTTTATTTACTTATTTTTTTAATATTTTTAATTTTTTGGCCACACAACACTTGGGATCTTAGTTCCCCAACCAGGGATCTAACCCACGCCCCTTGCATTGGAAGCACGGATCTTGACCACTGGACCACCAGGGAGGTCCCCATGAATAGGTTTCTTAAGAGCATGAAGTTGGTCTCGGCAGTTGAGCTGAAGTGTAATGAGTACCCGGAGCCTGTCAGTACTCTGAAAAGTCCAGCTTCTCCTAGGGTGTAGATGCTAGAGCAAACAGGAAAAGCAGGCGAGCATGCACTGAGCCCCAGTGCCTGTTCTTTGGTTCCTCTGTTTCCCCATTTGCAGAGTGCTCTCAGCACTTTGGAGGCCAGCCTCCTCGCCTGTAAAGAACCACCTCGCCAGTGACACGGCCCTCCCCCAGGCAGTCCGTCCATTTCCAGTGGCTGATGATTGGATAGGTGTAAAGGCCTGGCATTTCATCCCAGTTTGTGATATGTTCTCTACCGGGGTCGAGCCCCGGTTGGATCCAGGGATTCCCTCAGGAGGATGGCGTTGGCGATTAAAAGGATAGTTAAAAGGAGAAAGACACAAAGGCTTGACCTGACTGGTTTATGTGGGAAACTAATAAAGTTCGTGACACTGAACTTGCTCAGACCATGGAGGCCGCAGGCGCCCTCTCAAATCGCGGAAGGTGCCTCACCCTGGGCACCTTCTCAAGTGGGTCTTAGAAGCCTAGGCAAGTAAGTGGTCTCAGAGAGCCCCCACGCTCCAAGTCAGTCACCCTGAAGGAAGAACAGAGAAGAAAAGGAGGCAAGAACGACACGGGGAGACCAAGCTTTGAGCAAGGCCCATAGCTTTATTTTCAAAGGGAGCTTATATACCTTAAGTTGTGCATAGAGGATAACAGGGGGTGTAAAATCATGCAAAGTCAGCAGTCTTTGATCCTTATTGAAACCAGGCTTTCTTTTCTGCAAACTTATCATCGTATACAAATGCTTTAGGTGATTTACATCATCTTCTGGCCAGAAGGCCTGTTAACATTTTATGACTCTGATAAAGGTTTGTCAACCATAAGACTTATTTTCTCTAAGAGTAATTATTTTAAAGTTTGGCGCCATCCTCCGAAGGTGTTAGATAAAGTTGCATTCCTATAGGGCAAAGGTGCAGTGGGCTTACAACAAAGGAAAGAATTTATTACCTTGAGGGTCTAAAGTTGTTAACACCAAGGCCACTACTTATTTTTTCTATATACCAACTATATTAATTAATACACTTCCAAGGATACAAGACAGGGGATGTGGAAACTTGGCGGCAAGCATTGGCTCAACAATGAAATCTTCTACTAGTTCTGTTCTAACAATTTCTAACCCTCTGAGAGGCTCTATACTATTTGAATACCTTAAGCTTCCCATGCCTCTCGCAGTTGGGAGGCTGTAAACAATCGTATGCTGTAGGAGTCCGGATAAACCTGTCAGGCAAGTTAGAGAGCCATCTGAGGGGTTTGGATTGAAACACTCCTATTATGCCCAGGAGGCTAATTAACTAGAGCTCTAAGTTGAATTCCTTTAGAGAAAGGTGGTCGGGGATAGCCCCCCATTAATGTCAGAGGAGTTGGTGAAAGTCGTAAAATAGTAAAACAGACAGATTCTGGTTTTGGGGTAGATGCTCAGGCAGATCCAGGGGGGCCCTTTGCATATCAGGCCTTTGCCTTTGCATATCAGGCCTCTCCGCATGACCTTTGTCATGGGTGGGAACTCCCGTGCTGGCTCCCGGCAGTTCTCCCCAGTTTGGTACAACCCTGAGGAGCCGTTCGGGCTCCAGAGCTCCCCCTGGGGTCGGCTGAAGCTGTGGTCGGGTCTGCATCATAGCTCAATTTCTCCCTCTGCCCACTCACACCACCTCCCCTCCTTTGCACAGTGTGGATCCCAAGGGCACTCCTTCATAAACACCCTTCTTAACTCAGAGCCCGCTTCCCAGGGAATCCAACCCTGCAACACAAGCGTCTTTCACTGTAACAGCACCCAGAGTACTGCTCTAGGGTAAACAAAATGATGTGTGTGAAAGCATTTTGACAAGTACACTGAGGTAGATAGTCTAGTTCAGTGATAACAGATACTGGCTTTGAACACAGAGGAGCCTCAGTTTGATTATGATCTCCCTAGAGTCCTTGGAGAAGGAAATGGCAACCCACTCCAATATTCTTGCCTGGAAAATTCCATGGACAGAGGAGCTTGGTAGGCTACAGTCCATGGGGTCACAAAGAGTTGGACATGAGCAACTTCACTATACTCTATACTATAGAGTCCTTGGTCAGGTTACTGAATGATTCCAAAACTCATTTTCCTCATCTGTAAAATAAGGATGATAATGCCTACTACATGGGACTGTTCTGAGGATTAAATGAGATAATACATGTAACGCTCTTAGTATGGTGCCTGGTACATGTTTAGTATTCAGTAAAAATACATGTCTGTATATCCACTCTATTGCTATAGTGATATTTCGATGACTTTGTGTTAACCATTATAGGCTTCAGGTTTAGCTTCCTCGAAATACAGGTTATGTTTTTCTATGCAAAGTCTATCGTTATAATAATGTGGTTGAAAATTCTTTGAGCTCTGCAAAGGAAAATACAGATTCTGGGATTGCATTGTCATTGTCGTTTTACCACCATAATTGTCAGTAAAATTTTTTAACCCTGACCCCATTATCCACGGCCATTTTTCAGCATTAGCTTCTTCAGTCACTTTGTCTCTGTAGCAGCCAAATGTATTATCACCGTTTCCTGTTCCCATAGTAATGTGATCCCTGTTGTTCCTTGGACAATGAAAAGTAATCAATACATGATATTTCATTTCCTGGGAATTTATGTACCTTTTGCAAAACAGCTCTTTGCAAATACAATAATGAGGCCATTGGATAATTCTAAGAGGACCAGGAATCAGTATGTGATATTGCCTTTCCTGAAGACTCCAGGCAATAACCAGAAGTTTCTTTCCACACTTTTTTTTTTCTTTCCATTCTTTTGAAGTCCAGTGATTATTATTATTATTTTGGCTGTGCTGCATGTCTTGCAGGATCTCAGTTCCACAACCAGATGTAGAAACTGGACCATGGCAATGAAACCCAGATCCTAGCCACTAAGCCACAAGGGAACTCCCAATTATCAACCAAAACAACAATGAGAATAATCAGTTGATCCTCTCAGGAAAATTTCTTTGTTGGTGATACTGTTTTGTACTTTATAACATTACCATTTTTTTAATCATGCTCCTAATATAACTACATGTTGTATTTATAATGAGCCTTTTTCTCTAAGTGATGACAAGCTTTGCTGTTGTTCCATCTGTTTACACAGGCAGGACCAGATGCTGTGCTGGGGAGAACTATCTGGGGAGTTTTGGGTTTAGGTGCCTTTGGGTTTCAGCTGAAAGAAGCGCCCGCCGGCAAACACATCATCACAACAACCCGGTCCCATAACAGCCAGTTGGTTACGGACTGCATCACTGCTATGAACCCTGATGATGTGCTGAGAGTAGGAGGAGCAGGAAATAAGGTATGAAAATGTATCCATCATCTCCTCTGAAATGCAACTGAATCATTGAAAGAAATAACTGAGCTTTTACAAAATGTGAAATCAGAGTTTGGGAGAAGAGAAGAAAGATCGTTATCTGCCATTAAAGACACATTTCAGCAACATTTGATTTTTTTTTTTAATGTTGTGGTTCAAGCCTTTTTTAACCTAAGAGAGTTCAGTGATAATATAAGTCATTTGCATAAGGCCCCATGCCTGATGCCAGTCTTTATTTTCTCAAGGACCCTCTTGGATTACTTCCTAGATCTTCTACAGACTCTAAGGATGGGCCTGCCTGCCCCTCCCTGGATGCCTCCCCCATTCATTCATTTAGGCCCACATCCTGAGAACATGGTGAAATGAAACACAGTTTGATCTCCATCCCTGATCTCCTCTCATCTGATTGCCCCTTGGTTATCATCATGATGACATCCTTCAGGTGTCTCAAATTCAGCATCCCCAGTTGGAGCACATCCTCTCTCTA
The DNA here is from genome assembly GCF_055505025.1 of Bos grunniens. Lineage (NCBI taxonomy): Eukaryota > Metazoa > Chordata > Mammalia > Artiodactyla > Bovidae > Bos > Bos grunniens. The sequence goes on from NC_141180.1 coordinate 57,552,245, forward strand.
CCAGCACCCAGATGTGTTCCACTCGCTACTTCCTATCTGGTTAATGGCATCGCCATTTTCCTAACTCTTCTAGCCAGACACCTGAAAGTCATCGTATCCTCCTTCCTTCCTCACATCCTATCAATCTGATCCTACTTACGGATCTTTTTAATTCTCCTCTAAAGTCTCGTCTGTCTCAACTGCCAGTGCCCTAGTTGAAACCTATCATCGTCCCGCATCCAAACTCTATGGCAGCTTCCAAAGTGGTTCCCCGTTCAAGGCCATGTCCTCACAGTGCCACTAGAGCAATGAAAACACACAGCTTATCATGGCACTCCCCTGCACCACATCCCTGGGTGATTCCACCTCACAGCAGCTGAGAATGGGATGTAAATGCCTCTATATCCTGACACCCAAATGCCCCCAAGCATGTGTTTTTCCCACTTGTGTGTTAAGGGCAACAAATGATAAATATTTATTGAACTGAATGGAATTCATTTCTCCTCCCTTATCCTTTGGAAGTGGGCTTCCCTGGTGGCTCAGATGGTAAAGAATCTGCCTGCAATGCGGGAGACCTGGGTTCAGTCCCTGGGTTGGAAAGATCCCCTGGAGGATGGCATGGCAACCCCCTCCATTATTCTTGCCTGGAGAATCCCCATGGACAGAGGAGCCTGGCAGACTACCGTCCATAGGGTCACAAAGAGTTGGACACGACATGAGCGACTTTGTAAGCAACTAAGCACACACACCCTTTGGAAGCAATAATCAGCTATTTCTAGATTTTCCAAAAGCATTTGCTTGTAAGAGGGTGAAAACTGGAAGTAACAGTATTTTGAAAAAAAAATTTTAAACATCTCAAAGTAAAAATATATTCCTGGTATTCCCTGAAATATGATTTCTCTTTACTCCTTTTGTAACTACAAAACCCATTACCTCTTTTATTCCCAAGGGGTACCATTCCCCATTGGAACAAAGTCCCCATCCTGCACAACCCCCCACCTCTTTTTCTTCTATGAAAAGACTTTGTTGGGCAGTTCTTAACTTTTTTGCATCTAGGACTTCTTTGAAAATCTAACAAAAGTTATAACTAGCCCCTCTTCTCTCAAAAAGTATTCCTGGCACAGTTCTTGGCACATAATAAAGACTTGACACAGATTTCCTCAAAGAAAGAGAAAGGTTTTACTCAGAAGTCTACAGCAAGGTTTAATGGTTTGAAGGTGTTCTTGAATACAGTAATCCTAAAAGGAATAGCTGGTTACCTTGTGTTCACTGAGGTTCTCCTCATTCTCCTGGGCTGGTCTTTTCATCTCAATATTTGCATTCTGAATTTTATAGTACTAATTGTTTCACAGTGTAACCAAAAAATAAGCCAAGTGGCTAATGAGGGGCTGATAGCAAGTTTATGTTTAGAGTCACACAGTTTCTATTGGCAACCTTATTTTTATATGAATATTACAGATGTTAGTAATATGAGTCTTTTAAAATTCACACTTTGGTAGCAGAAACAGTAACAGATAAGATTCTAAAACATGGCTTCCCAGGAGGCTCAGTGGTAAAGAATCCACCTGCAATGCAGGAGACCCAGGAGGTGCAGGTCCGATTCTTGGGTTGGGAAGATCCCCTGGAGAAAGAAATGGCAACCCACTCCAGTATTCTTGCCTGGAAAATTCCATGTTCAGAGGAGCCCGGTGGGTTGCAGTCCATGGAGTCAAAAAGAGTCAGACATGACTGAGCATACACACACACATGATTCCTAAACAAAGACTTACAAAACTGCTTGTTGGATTAGTCAGCATCACACATCTATTAGAACTTATCACAACTTATACATTACTGTGCTGGCTGATATTTCTGTCTTCTTTACATAATAATGGTCAAATTTTTGCAAGACTAAAAAACTTTACTTTTTCTACAACAAAATATATATAGCTTTCACAATAAAAAGAAAAACAAACACCATAAAAAAGGGAAAACTTTATTTTCCTAACTTGGAATATGAAGAGGCTGCAGATATCCTCCTTATAGCTTATTTGACTACTTCCCCCCCTCCTCAGATCACTGTATAATTACACATGTCTTCTGTATGTTTCTTCATAATACTCGTGTCATTTATACCTGCTGAAGGCTTTAACCTAAGTCGAGTCTGATTGAGGAATCGAAATGCTTGAGAAAAAAAAACTAGCAGTTTCCCTTTATTGGTACCTCAGTCATTTCATGGTCAAGGGATTATTACTCTCTTAACCTTACAGATAATTCAGCTGATTGAAGGCAAAGCCTCTGCTTATGTATTTGCAAGTCCAGGATGCAAGAAGTGGGACACCTGTGCTCCAGAAGTCATTTTACATGCTGTCGGAGGTTAGTCCATTTTATTTGGGGGGAATTATACAGTTTTCATATTATGCTAAAAAATTATACAGGTTTTATACAGTTTTCATATTGTGCTGGGACATAATATTTCAGTAGTATTACTTTACCTAGACTCTTAAAATGTAAATGATAGAAGGAAAGTTAGAGGTTATACAGTCCAACCCCTGCATCGTATAGGTAAGAAAGTAGATTTCCAGCAAACTCATTCTTGAGTTGGGGAAATAAGATCCCACATGTTGCACAGTAAGGCAAAAAAAAAAAAAAAAAAACTAAATTATTTTAATCAAGGTGGAAAAAATAATGATACCTTTAGTTAGTCTTAAACTGCAAGTGAAATTAACACTTAAGCTTTGTGGTCCCTTCTCATGTTCCTTATTTTATCCAACATTCATTGTATATTATTACATAGGGAAGCAAGAAACACTTAGATGATCTGATCAGTCATTGACATTGTATTGATGTTTTTTCCACAGGCAAGTTAACCGATATCCATGGAAATGCCCTTCAGTATAACAAGGAAGTGAAGCACATGAACTCGGCCGGAGTCCTGGCCACACTGAGGAATTATGACTATTATGCAAGTCGAGTCCCCCAGTCTGTTAAAAATGCCCTTGTTCCTTGAAGGGAAATCTTGTCAACTCAGCCAGGAGAAGGACTTGGTTCTCAAAAATAATACATTTTAAAATTAACTGAATGGAATTTGAGCTCCACTTTTACTTCATTGTTGATCACCAGTTTACATTTGATTACTTAGGAGTAGAAAATAGAATTTTTAAATGTCTTGATAAATCAATCACCCAGACCAATTTTGACATCTGGAAAATTTGCAAAGTCACTCCGTGTCACATTTCTTTTCCTCCTTTTATTTGGAGCAGTGAAAGAAAAGTTCATTTCCAATTCGCTGTCCTGATCCATTGCTGAATCAACATTCCTATTTTGTAAACAGATTTCTCTAGGGCATAGAACCAGTTGTTACCTGAATCTCATTCTTGTCTTTCAGTGTAATGTAAAAAGTTTCCCTACTCCCATCCTGAATACATTAAAATGTCATTGTATATGTTGAAGAAACAGATTTTGGAGAAATGTTTCTTTATAATTATTTACTTTGAGCTCTCTCTCTTATTCACCAGCTTTTTTTGTCTCAAGTTATTTGAAAATGATATATTTTCTACTGTGGGCATTACTTTAATCTTACGGCATCATAATGCAACCTAACTGTGGAAAATTAGATAATTGACCCTATTCCTTCCAAAGGGAGATTATAATATATGCTATCAAAATTATTTGGACATTCTGCCTACGTTTTTATTTTTTAAGTCTCTGGCCCATGCTTTTAAATAATTTTTCTGTTATTGGATTAAGCGATTGGTTTAACTTAATCATCCCCTAACCCACTACATGTCAAAATTACCTGGGAAGCTTTTCAAAAAATATGAATTCACAGCCCAGTGATTTTGATTCTTTGTTGTTATCCTGCATAATACTTTAATATGAGTGAAAATTTTACACTTAACTCTATATTTCCAAAATAAGATCATTAACACATTTGAACAGGGTATATCCATATGATGATAATAATATTTGGCTTACCCTAACAGTTTTAACTGCATATTTCCAATATTTCTTACAGAAACTAAATTTTTATTCACTGTTTTTTCATTTTATATTTTACTGGAGTATAGTTGATTTACAACATTGTATTAATTTCAGGTGTACCACAAACCCATTCAACTATACATATACATACCTTGGCTTTCTCTGGTGTCTCCGATGGTAAAATATCTGCCTGCAATGCAGGAGACCTCCATCTGTGGGTTGGGAAGATCCCCTGGAGAAGGGAATGGCAACCCACTCCAGTATTCTTGCCTAGAGAATTCCATGGACAGAGGAGCTTGGCAAGCTACAGTCCTTGGGGTCCCAGAGTCAGACAAGACTGAGAGACTGACACACATACACACACATACATACGTAGATTCTTTTCCATATAGGTTATTACAGAGTATAGCGTTCCCTGTGCTATAGAGTAGGTCCTTGTTGGTTATCTATCTTATATATAGTAGTGTGTGTATGTTAATTACAAGATCCTAATTTGTAACATATCTCCCATCCCATGTTTCCCCTTGGGTAATCATGGTCAATTCAGTTCAATCAAACTGAACTGAATGTCTATCGAGTTGGTGATGCCATCCAACCATCTCATCTTCTATCGCCCCCTTCTCCTCCTGCCTTCAATCTTTCCCAGTGTCTGGATCTTTTCCAGTGAGTCAGTTCTTTGCATCATGTGGCAAAAGTATTGGAGCTTAAGCTTCAGCATTAGTCTTGCCAATGAATATTCAGGACTGACTTCCTTTAGGATTGACTGGTTTCATCTCCTGGCAGTCCAAGGGACTCTCAAGAGTCTTCTCCAACACCACAGTTCAAAGGCATCAATTCTTCGGCACTCAGCCTTCTTCACAGTCCAACTCTCACATCCATACATGACTACTGGAAAAACCATAGCTTTGACTAGTTGGACCTTTGTTGGCAAAGTAATGTCTCTGCTCTTTAATACTCCACCTAGGTTGGCCATAGCTTTTCTTCCAAGAAGCAAGTGTCTTTTAATTTCATGGCTGCAATCACCATCTGCAGTGATTTTGGAGACCAAGAAAATAAAGTCTCTCGCTGTTTCCATTGTTTCCCCATCTATTTGCCATGAAGTGATGGGACCAGATGCCATGATCTTAGTTTTTTTGAATGTTGAATTTTAAGCCAGCTTTTTCACTTTCCTCTTTCACTTTCGTCAAGAGGCTCTTTAGTTCCTCTTCACTTTCTGCCATAAGGGTGGTGTCATCTGCATATCTTAGGGTGATTGATATTTCTCCCAGCAATCTCGGCAATGCAGATTCCAACTTGTGCTTCATCCAGCCTGGCATTTCGCATGGTGTACTCTGCATTCTAAAGGAGATCAGTCCTGGGTGTTCTTTGGAAGGAATGATGCTAAAGCTGAAACTCCAGTACTTTGGCCACCTCATGCGAAGAGTTAACTCATTGGAAAAGACTCTGATGCTGGGAGGGATTGGGGGCAGGAGGAGAAGGGGACGACAGAGGATGAGATGGCTGGATGGCATCACCGACTTGATAGACCTGAGTTTAAGTGAACTCCGGGAGTTGATGATGAACAGGGAGGCCTGGCGTGCTGCAATTCGTGGGGTTGAAAAGAGTCGGACACGACTGAGCGACTGAACTGAACTGAACTGAACTGAAGCAGGGTGACAATATATAGCCTTGACGTACTCCTTTCCCAATTTGGAACCAGTCTGTTGTTCCATGTCCAGTTTTAACTGTTGCTTCTTGACCTGCATACAGGTTTTGCAGGAGTCAGGTAAGGTGGTCTGGTATTCCCATCTCTAAGAATTTTCCACAGTTTATTGTGATCCACACAAAGGCTTTAGTGTAGTTCATGAAGCAGAAGTAGACGTTCTTCTGGAATGAGTTTGTGATTCTGTGTATTTTAAGATGGGGACTCAGCAGTCACTTGAAGATAGTGCTCACTGGAGAAGATGACAGAGAAGGCAATGGCAACCCACTCCAGTACTCTTGCCTGGAAAATCCCATGGATGGAGGAGCCTGGTAGGCTGCAGTCCATGGGGTCGCTGAGTCGGACATGACTGAGCGACTTCACTTTCACTTTTCACTTTCATGCACTGGAAAAGGAAATGGCAACCCACTCCAGTGTTCTTGCCTGGAGAATCCCAGGGTTGGGGGAGCCTGGTGGGCTGCCGTCTATGGGGTCACGCAGAGTCAGACACAACTGAAGTGACTTAGCAGCAGCAGCAGCAGCAGAGAAGATGATGGAGTACTGTTTCCCAGGACAGCCACAGTCGAGCAGGAAGAAGTCTTAGTGGCTTTGACACCATTGGCCCCTGCCCCTCACAATGAACTCTTCTCACTATCCTGCTTTTCCTCTTCTCCCTGCTTGCCACTCCTACTCAGTCTCTTTTCTTGGTTTCTCTTTGTCTCCCCTTCCATGATTGTCTGTATTCACCATGATTCTGTCCTAGGTTCTCTCCAGATGGTCTAATCCACAAATAATGACTTCATTGATGGGTCTTTTACCTAGAATTCCAATTTCTGTATCTAGTTTAGAATAATCAAACTCTAGATTTCTATACCCAGAATTCTGCTTTGATGTTTTGCAGGTGTCTCTGAATTGTCATGTGTGAAAACTCTTAATTCTTGCCGGTGTGTACTACACTGTGCTTAGTCACTCAGTCATGACTGACCCTTTGCGACCCCATGGACTGAAGCCCGCCAGGCTTCTCTGTCCATGGGATTTTCCAGGCAAGAGTACTGGAATGGGTTGCCATGCCTTCCTCCAGGGGATCTTCTCAATCCAAGGACCGAACTCAGGTCTCCCACACTACAGGCAGATTCTTGCCTACTCCTCTTTATTTTACAAATGCCCATGTTGATCCTGATAACTGGCCATGTTTGGCAATTACCTCTTTCTAAGAACAGAGTTCTCTATCTAAAAACACTGAACTAAACCTAATTAAAAAAAAAATCTAAATGCAATGTGAGAATAACTCTGAAGAAATTTTCTATAGGCTCCTGTATAAAAACTTGAGTTATCCAGGTGGTGTATTTGGAAGTCTGCATCCTCTCTTCACTCCCATTGCTTCTATATTAATTTACACACTCATACTCCTTTATTTCTTCCTTGAATCACTGCAGCATCTTCCTGACTAGTCTTCCTTTCTACACTGTTATTCCTCTCCAACCCATCTATCACTGGCCCCAGGTTCACTTTTTAAAAAAATAAAATCCATTAATACCACTCACTTCCTCAGAAATCTTGTATTGCTTGCTATTGCCTTTAGGATAAAATGCAAGTTAATTATAATGACATGAACCCCTCTTTTTTGGCATGCAGCATGTGGGATTTTAGTTTCCTGACCAGGGATCAAACCAGGCACCTGCTGCACTGGAAGCATGGAGTCTTAACCACGGGGCCACCAGGGAAATCCTGACATATGAGCCTCTTGATGTGACAGCTTCTTCCTTCTCTGGGTTCACCTCTGATTACCAACTTAACACTGCAGCCACACTCAACCATTTAAAGTTCCCGCATGTTTTCTCTCACCTTGGCCTCTATTTATTCCATCATTCAGTCAACAAATATTTTTTGAGGAACTTGCCTGGTGGTCCGGTGGTTAAGACTCTACTCTTCCAAACGCAGGCAGCAGATGTGAGCACCTGCTGTATGTTAGGCATGGCTCTTGGTATTGAAATAAAGGTATTTCAACAGTGGATGTAAGTCTGTTTGTTGAGCCATGGTCTTGTAAAGCAATGACAGAGATAATATTATATATAATATGATACAGATAAGAAGGAAATGAAATTATTTTAGATGGTGGAAAATGGCTAAACAGGGAACCAAGGAGGAAGAAGAGCTGGGAAGCAGCTGGGGCCGGGAGGGGGCCAGGAAGAAGATACCCTGTAGATAGAGTGGGGATGTCTTCTCCGAGGAGTGATGTCTGAGCTGAAAACTGGATGGAGAGAGGTTAACAATATCAAGAGCTGGGTTTACTAATGCGAATAATTGTCTCTGAGGAGAGAAATAAAAAAACAAAAATGTAAAGAAAGCCAGAGTAGGCTGAAGTAAGGTGAACGAAAGAAAAAGTGTTAAAAGTGAGATTGGTGAGGCAGGCAGGGGCCACGTCGTTAAAAGCAAAAAAAATAAATAAATAAAAGCTTTTTTTTTTGAGGCGGGTGGGGGTGTGGGTATTCCCTGGCAGTCCAGTTGGTTAGGACCCCAGTTAGTTAGAATACTGTGGAGGGCCTGGATTCAATCCCTGGTCGGTAAACTAAAATTCTGCAAGCCAAATGGCACAGCCAAAAAACAGATAAAAGCTCTTATTTTAAAAAAATTTTAATTTTAAGGGTTGAAGTGAAATGAGAGTGACTACTAGAAGGTACAGATATTTCAAGTTTAGAAGATAATAGTATTGAAATACTCCTTTACCTTAAAAATTTTGTCCAAAGGGAATTGTAATGGGGAAAAAAGTGGATTTCTCATGTATGTGGAGAGAGATTGATGGACATTCTACTTCAATCTATTAAATTCTTAGTGATGACTATGATATTGGAAAGGGAAATGAAGCAAAGAGAACTCATCATTTCTAGCAATCAATTTACTGGAACCACTTGGTGAACTTTTCCCAAAAGTACGACAGCCTAACAGCATCTAAAGGGAAGAAATATCTGCCAAAGAACATGATGCTGTTGGTTTTATTAATGTTCGATAAAGAGAAAGGGTGATCACAATAGTAATTTTCATAAATTGGTAATGATGCTGGAACAGTTTCCACACCAATGGTAGCTGCAGCCTTTATGCCCTTCTCAGTCACCTCCAGATAGAATTCGTGCAGGATTTTAGATACCATGGTGCCTGAGGAGTTGGTGTCCCACTGACTGAAGGGGTCCACCATTCCCAAGTCTCCCAGAAAGCCCTTGAGGCCCCAGTTCTTTTCCAGTTTCAACTGAAGTTAAGTACAAATCCACATCACTCTTGTCCATATTCTGTGAGCTTGCCCAGGCTGTTACTTTCTCAGTGGTGAGTTTATCCTCAAGCTTCTGCAGACAATTTACTCCATTTGGCAGCAGCCAAGTCATGCTTGGCTCAGCACGATCGATGAAGCTCGGATCAGCAAAATGATGCTTGCTTTGTATGGTATTTCCGGAATCTTGGCTTACACATCCTTTAGGAAGGTGAAATTAAAGGACTTGCTTTGTTTTATCCTCTGCATGGATTTGCTCACATCCTTGTTCAGCTAAGATTCTCCCCCTTCCGTGTTTTCTTTATCAAGGTCCTGGTTGCACTGCCCTTTGAAATAGACTGTATCCCACCAGAGCCAGGATGGCAGAGTGAAGCCTTAGAAAATGGGTCCTTGATACTTTTTCATTTGTTTGTTTTTCACCCAGGAATTAATCTTATTACTTTCTTCTGCAGTATTTACGACAGCAGATTCCATGCTGACTAGGTAAAATTTCTTAACAGTATCCAAGTACTCCTGAAGAAATTGATACATCATTTCTCCATAGAGACTGTTGGTGATGTTCAATTAAACATGAACTGGGTTTCTTTAATTTGTGGGTTTCTTTAATTCAGTCAGAGGCTTTTGAAAACGGAGATGCACATTTCCTAACTTTTTAGCATCATCTATTGTAGCTCTAAGTCTTGTGTTCATTAAAGCACTTCATTTTGAATGCAGTGTTTTCTGAAGCCTCTACACAGAGCTGGCCTCAGGCTGATGAGATACTGATGGGGAAGGGAAAACATTGTCCTCTTTTGACTTTTTGAACTTATGAAACAGATCAAATGCAAATTGGGCATTTGCTTCACTGAGTCATGTGCTAGCATTTTCAAACTGAAGACCTATTATGCTTGTAATTTTTTAATCTATATTTTCTTCACATCAAGCTTTCCTTTTCCATGAATTATTGAACTGCAGAATTTTTACCTGTAAGTATTTTAAAATAAAATATTCCTTTTAAACTTGAAAACACTAAGGATATTTTCAGTCCACATGAGCTTTCTAGTAGAACTTTCACAGCAGTTGTGAAGAAAAATAAGTTATCCATAATCACCATTTTCTTTTTTAGTATCTGCTAAATCTGGCACATATAAATGACAACTTTTGTAGACAACTTTTATAATTATGGTTTTCTCTGCACTGCCTTCTATAAGAGGCATAGCCAAGAGGAGAGAACTGCTACTGATGCCAAAAATCTTGACTCTCTGTGCACCAATGCTGAAAAGAAATATGGAGACAGAATTTTGGAGGAATGAGAAAAATGGATTCTATCTTTGCCTGGCAAGGGGGAATACACAGCAGGCAAGTGCCTTGCTTTTTTTTTTTCTTTTGCAAAGTTTCAAAATGGCCACTGCCAGCATCAGGCAAGTCAGTAATTGGGTCTGGTGTCCCCGAAGTTATCAGACCTGATCTTCTTTCTGAAATTGCAGAATGCTCCCAGAGAGTGTAGGGGGAGAAGAAAGCCAGGTGCAGAGTACAATTCATACGGAGTCAGAAAGTAATCAGCTTTGTTTGGCCTTGTGAAGGGTGAATCCAGCCACAAGTGTTTGTCAGTAGCAACAGCTAAAGAATAGCCAGGATTACTTAACTGTTTCAGGCCTGTTTATGTTGTTTCCCCGGCCTGTTCATTGTTTCCTTATTTTCTTTGTATATCAGAAAATCAAAGTCTCATTTTCATTTAAGAAAAGTTTCACCTCTATTTTTGCTGCAGTAATCTTAGCAACACAATCATGTACATGATTTTAAAAATCTGTATACAGTAAGATGGTGAAAAAATTTTAAACTTTTGTTGACTTAAAAAAATGTACAACGTGAGAGTTGCAAGTGAAGTTTTATCTGGGGCAAAATGAAGACTGCAGCCCAGAAGACAGCGCCTCAGATAGCTCCGAGAAGCTGCTCCAAAGAGGCAGGAGGGAAGGTCAGTGTATACGTGATTTTGGTGAAGGAACAGTACATGTAGTCAAGCACACGTTTTTTTTGTAGAAGGTTACTGCTAGTTATAAAGAACAGTCGTCACCAGGACAGATATTAGTGCTTTTCTAGATATGAGGAGATACAAGAATTGGGTTCATAGAATCGGCTTCTGAAAATACCTAACTATCTGAAGACCTGTCCTGCCTGCTTTTCCCAGAGCACAAAGTGCCTCGTTTCTGCTCTCCACCCCGAACTCCTACCAGGGAGTGTTGAAGGTCAGCAGCTGCACATAATTTAATCCCTGTAGAGGTAGATGGCAAATGCCCATGGCAAGTACCAATTTGTAGTTTATACTTTGTAATAGCTAGCCGAGGCAATGGCACCCCACTCCAGTACTCTTGCCTGGAAAATCCCATGGACAGAGGAGCCTGGTGGGCTGTGGTCCATGGGGTCTCTAGGAGTCGGACACGACTGAGCAACTTCACTTTCACTTTTCGCTTTCATGCATTGGAGAAGGAAATGGCAACCCACTCCAGTGTTCTTGCCTGGAGAGTCCCGGGGACGGCGGAGCGGGGTGGGCTGCTGTCTCTGGGGTCACACAGAGTCGGACACGACTGAAGCGACTTAGCAGTCTCCAAAGATTGCCCATTTATTAATTTCCTAGAACTGTTTTCAGACATGACCACACACCAGGAGGCTTAAAGCAACTGAAATTTATTCTCTCACAGTTCTGGAGGTCAGAAGTCAAAAATCAAGGTTTGACAGAGTTGGTTCCTTTTGAAAGTTCTGAAGGAAGCCATTCCATACCTCTCTTTCACTCCTGGACATTTACAGTAATCCTTGGCATCCCTTAGCTTGTAGCTGCATCACTCTGATGTCTGCATCTGTCTTTCCCCCCATGAGTCATCTCCCTCTCCTTTCTAGGATGATGTCATCACGAGATTCTTAACTTTATTGCACATGAAAAGGCTCTATTTTCAAATAGTTACATTTACAGGTACTGGAAACTTGGACATATCCTTTCCAGGAAACACAAGTCCACCCAGTACAGTCCCCTGTGAGCCACACCTCCTGGCAGTCATGCTTTTTGTATAGTCAGCCCCCTCTTTTGAATCTGTGAGGGCCCTGTGACTCATCGGTCACCAGTCTAGCACCACAGAAGTGATGCTGTGTGACTCCCGAAGATAGATCAGAAGACTTGCTGTCTTCACCTTGGTCATTTTAAAAAATTTTATTTATTCTTATTTTTGGCTGTGCTGGGTCTTCATTGCTGAAAGTCTTTTCTTTAGTTGGGCAAGCATGGGCTTCTCATTGTGGTGATTTCTCTTATTGCAGAGCATGGGCTCTAGGACACATGGTCTCAGTAGTTGTGGCTCCCAGGCTTAGTTGTGGAATCTTCCTGGATCAGGGATCAAACCCGTGTCCCCTGCGTTGGTAGGTGGATTCTTTTCCATTGATCCAACAAAAAGCTCCCATCTTGGTCTTTCTGAACCTCCACTCTTGGGGCATCTAGCCACTACTTATAAAGTCTTACTGCCCTACCTGAGGTATAGCATGGAAAGGATCTGAGAAAATGTGGAGAGTAAGCAGAGCTTAGGCTTCCAGACTTCCCATTCCAAGCACCAAGTGAGAGTTATATTGTAATTTCACAGATGGCGCTAGGGGTAAAGAACCTGTCTACCAATGCAGGAGACCTAAGAGACACGGGTTCCATCCCTGGGTCAGAAAGATCCCCCGGAGGAGGGCATGGCAACCCACTCCAGTATTCTTGCCTGGAGAACCCCATGTACAGAGGGGCCTGGCAGGCCACGGTCCGTAGGGTCGCAGAGTCAGACACAACTGAAGCAACTTAGCACACCTGCAAACAATCTCCAGTTAAATAGCACCAAATGACCGCACCCAAATCCCTAACCCACAACAATAGGTGATGAAACAGTGGTATTGCTTTAAGCCACTAAATATTATGGTGGTTTGTTAATAGCAAGAGATAAACAGAAAAAGGTACTTTGAATTTCTATTTTTTTCTATTGAAAATAAATAAATAAATCACATATTAAAATAAGGAGATCAATAAGTTACATAAATTTAATTATAAAGAACCAGCTTCTAAATAAAGCATCAAGAATCCTGTTAGGTAAGGAACTAGTTCAAATTATTCCTCTTCCAGTTCTTACAAAACCATATATGCACTTTACATATAACTCATGTTTTTAGTTTGTAAGTCTTCATGTGTGTTATTAGGTGGGTTATTGAGCAAGCATGGTGTATTATAGATTACTTTACACACATTTATCCACTCATCCATTCACTTCCAAACTTAAAAAATGTTGACTAAACAATACATTCAAGTTACTGTAGTATGTGTTGAAACATTTTATGGTCCCCTCTCTATAAGACAGTTTGAGACTATCTCTGTATTTAATTCTGGTCTATTAGCACAACTATGTTTTCTTCATCATACAGTAAATATTTTTCCTCTTGGCTTTGATTCTAATTTTTTAGCTCAGCCCAGGTGGCACCAGTGCTAAAGAATCTGCCTGCCAATTCAGGCCATGTAAGAGGCTCAGGTTCAATCCCTGGGTCGGAGAGCAAGGCAACCGACTCTGGTATTCTTTCCTGGAAAATTCCATGGACTGAGGAGCCCGGTGGGCTACAGTCCATGGGGCTGCAGTCAGACATGACTTAGCAACTGAATATACACGTAGCTTCTCTCTTGGTGTCACCTTTTACATTCTTATTATCTGTTTTCCTCAATTAAAATGGTGTTTTTATCATGTTTCTCAATGAGGAATTGAAGGATTTACTCCTCAGAACAAGATGAGGCAATGTAAGTAAATAAGTATGCTTTAAACTTGGTTGAGGTTCATGACATTGTACAGGAGACAGGGATCAAGACCATCCCCATGGAAAAGAAATGCAAAAAACCAAAATGACTGTCTGAGAAGGCCTTACAAATAGCTGAGAAAAGAAGAGAAGTGAAAAGCAAAGGAAAAAAGGAAAGATATACCCATTTGAATGCAAGTTCCAAAGAATAACAAGGAGAGATAAGAAAGCCTCCCTCAGCGATCAATGCAAAGAAATAGAGGAAAACAACAGAATGGGAAAGACTAGAGATCTCTTCAAGAAAATTAGAGATACCAAGGGAACATTTCATGCAAAGATGGGCTCGATAAAGGACAGAAATGGTATGGACCTAACAGAAGCAGAAGATATTAAGAGGTGGCAAGAATACACAGAAGAACTGTACAAGAAAGATCTTCACAACCAAGATAATCACGATGGTGTGATCACTGACCTAGAGCCAGACATTCTGGCATGTGAAGTCAAGTGGGCCTTAGAAAGCATCACTACGAACAAAGTTAGTGGAGGTGATGAAATTCCAGTTGAGCCATTTCAAATCCTGAAAGATGATGCTGTGAAAGTGCTGCACTCAATATGCCAGCAAATTTGGAAAACTCAGCAGTGGCCACAGGACTGGAAAAGGTCAGTTTTCATTCCAATCCCAAAGAAAGGCAATGCCAAAGAATGCTCAAACTACCGCACAATTGCACTCATCTCACACGCTAGTAAAGTAATGCTCAAAATTCTCCAAGCCAGGCTTCAGCAATATGTGAACTGTGAACTTCCAGATGTTCAAGCTGGTTTTAGAAAAGGCAGAGGAACCAGAGATCAAATGGCCAACATCTGCTGGATCATGGAAAAAGCAAGAGAGTTCCAGAAAACATCTATTTCTGCTTTATTGAATATGCCAAAGCCTTTGACTGTGTGGATCACAAGAAACTGTGGAAAATTCTGAAAGAGATGGGAATACTAGACCACCTGACCTGTGTCTTGAGAAACCTGTATGCAGGTCAGGAAGCAACAGTTAGAACTGGATATGGAACAACAGACTGATTCCAAATAGGAAAAGGAGTATGTCAAGGCTGTATACTGTCACCCTTGCTTATTTAACTTCTATGCAGAGTACATCATGAGAAACGCTGTGCTGAAGAAGCACAAGCTGGAATCAAGATTGCCGGGAGAAATATCAATAACCTCAGATATGCAGATGACACCACCCTTATGGCAGAAAGTGAAGAGGAACTAAAAAGCCTCTTGATGAAAATGAAAGAGGAGAGTGAAAAAGTTGGCTTAAAGCTCAACATTAAGAAAATGAAGATCATGGCATCTGGTCCCATCACTTCATGGGAAATAGATGGGGAAACAGTGTCAGACTTTATTTTTCTGGGCTCCAAAATCACTGCAGATGGTGACTGCAGCCATGAAATTAAAAGACACTTACTCCTTGGAAGGAAAGTTATGACCAGCCTAGATAGCATATTGAAAAGCAGAGACATTACTTTGCCAACAAAGGTCCATCTAGTCAAGGCTATGGTTTTTCCAGTAGTCATGTATGGATGTGAGAGTTGGACTGTGAAGAAAGCTGAGTGCCGAAGAATTGATGCTTTTGAACTGTGGTGTTGGAGAAGACTCTTGAGAGTCCCTTGGACTGCAAGGAGATCCAACCAGTCCATTCTGAAGGAGATGAGCCCTGGGATTTCTTTGGAAGGAATGATGCTAAAGCTGAAACTTTGGCCACCTCATGCGAAGAGTTGACTCATTGGAAAAGACTCTGATGCTGGGTGGGATTGGGGGCAGGAAAAGGGGATGACAGAGGATGAGATGGCTGGATGGCATCACTGACTCGATGGATATGAGTTTGAGTGAACTCTGGGAGTTGGTGATGGACAGGGAGGCCTGGCGTGCTGCGATTCATGGGGTCGCAAAGAGTCGGACACAACTGAATGACTGAACTGAACTGAAACTTTATTGAGATCCCAGGTGACTTTGTTTTCCATTTTGCAAGTCTCTCACAGATCTGGTTTCCATGACCAACTCAAACTAGTTGGTCATGAAGCAAGCTCACGTTTCTGCACTTGCCCCCACATGGAATAAATAAAACCAATTCTAGTTTGTTAGTGAATTACTAATAGGCAAATATATGCAAGCTTTGTTCTTAAGTCTTTTCTAGGCAGTGCTTTCCACAAGGACAGCTCTTTAGCTCCAGGCCCAGAGCTCTTGCCTCATCCTTTTTGCTCAGCAAAAACCAAACAGTGAAAAGAAACATTCAATATTTAATATATTCTTTGTTCTAAGAAGAATTAACACATAGTTGTTAAGAATACCTAAATTTTGTAAGATAACAGATACAAATTTATTTTCCTTGTTTCACAATTTGTAATTGTATTTTCCAAGTAAATTTTGTATCACTCCCACTCCCTGGGCAATTAATGACTTTGCATCCTCTTTCCCATTGTATTTTTCCAAGTATATTTTGTATCACTCCCACTCCCTGGGCAATCAATGACTTTGCATCCTCTTTCCCATACCAATTATGTTAGAGTAGGAGGGACCTCCAGTATGTGCCAGGCACTGTGGGGAATCCAAGGATGTCTAAGACAAGGTTTCAGCAAACAAGAACGTAGAGCTAAAATAGTGTGCTGAAAAGAAATCAATTCAACAAAGAAGCAGAAAGGCACAGTGTGCTGTGCATATAATCACCTGGAGAACTTGATAAAATGAGATTAGGGATCTCATCCTCACAGAGTCTAATAGGAAGGTAGGGTGAGGGAAATGGTCCTGTTCTGATGCTGGTGTCTTAGGTTCCGGAGGCTGGCCACAAGTAAGATGTAGCCATCTGGTGATGGGTTGGGACAGGTACAGATAACGCCTCTACAGCTGCACTGTGCACTCAAGGCTCATATTTAATTTAAGCAGTACTCCTTAGTGAAAACAGAGACGTCTTTAGGAGGCTGAGATGTATTTTTGTAATCAGTTCTTGGCCCCTTGAGCTATAATACCAGCCCCTGGAGTATGCTTGCAGGGCACTTGCCAGCACACACGTCACGAGGTTTAAGAGGACAGATGACCTCTGAAAGGCATGCTTGCACAGGCAAATAGAGCCAAGACAAACTGGGGCAATGCCTTTAAGAAATGTCTTTTTATAAATAAATCCTTCATTTTTCAAGTTCGAAAGTAATTCTTGAAAATACATTCTTCTTTTGAAAACATTGAGGAAACATCATAAAAACCCTCCCCCATCTCCAGTGTAACCATGGCTGTTGGTGTACATACTTCCAGGACTTTTTTGGTGTTTATATTCAGTGCCCCGGACAGTATGATCTCAGGTGGCCTTGGCTGCAGTGGCCTGAAGCAGAGTTTCTGGTTCCCAGCTATAGAGACTGAGGTTGGGTCGTGCAGTGAAAGCCGCCAAATCCTAGCCACTGGACCAGTGGTCAGGCCCTGGCCCTTCAGCTCTGCAGAAATGAATTCTCCCAAAGACAGAAAGTAGGGAAATAAAGTGTTTATTAGGAGGAAAAGAGAACAGTACATATGGATAGACACACAGGTGGACTCAGAAAGTTGCACCTTTGTGGCAGTTTAAATCACTTATATGGGGCATTTCTTCCAGGTTTCCTTTGGCCAATTATCTTGCTTTACCTGGTTCTGAGTCCTCAGGATCCTCCCATCTGTGCATGTGTATCTCTCAGCCAAAATCGATCTCTCAGTCTCTTCCAGCAAAGAGGCCCATGTGTAGCTTGACATCACTCCCATTTTGACCTCCAAGCTCTCCAGTCAGGCGTCTCCTTGACTTCAAGAATAAGAAATGTATAGTCTCTTATCTTTTATCTGAGCAGGGCCCAGCCTCCTCTCTTGATTGAACTGCTATTGATATTTTGGAGTTTCTGTCCATAGGGAACGAACTCCAACTGTTCACTCTGGTGGGGAGCCCATCTATCTCCTGCCTCAAATCTTCCCTGAGAGACGTACACCCCAAGAAAACTTTATTGGGAAGATGAAGGGTGAAGGTCTGTCTTCTGTAGCTTCTTCAGGCTGGCAAGGGGATTGTAGACCCTACCTAGCTGAGGTCACGGAGCTCTCACCCTATCTCATTAAAGAGGCCCCAGGATCTGCCTTGGGAAGTGGCTGGAGTCCCTGCATAACCATTGTCCTGTGATGCCCTAGAGAAAACAAACTAAATAATTAGAGAAGCAGGGCCTAACGATCAGTAAAAGACTGTTAAAATCGGAGGCTAAAGCACGCTTAGGAATAAGGTCAGCACATTGGCCATACTGATTTATATTTTTCCTAGCACCCTGCTGTCTTCTTTACTGTTGCAAATCTGCAACTAAGACGTTTCAGTCCAAGAAGCAGGCCTGGGGACCAACAGGTTGAGGCCTTCCTTCTTAAGAATAGAGAAATACTAAACGTTTAACATAAATCAGTATGGCTGAAACCATGAAGAAGGTTATAAGAAAATGGAAACATCCAATCAGAAAGTTTTTAATACCTTGCGGGATCCAGGAGGACAAGTTAGAGAACCAGTTTTCAATTTCCCCACCCATACTGAATAGTGAGGATTGGTGGTTAACTGTCTGTTGAAGCCAGGTGGCCTGCTGTTGTGTTTTCTCAATGTCGGTCTATACCTGGGAAGAGGTGTTAATGTATGTGCAACAAGAAAGGTTGGCAACTCCTTGTTTTGCCAACAGATAAACCAGGGCCAGACAGTTGTCAAATACCACCTTGGCCAGTTAATCTAGAGACTTCTGTAAATTAGTAAGAGAGTTAGTGGTATTGTTAGCTATGGTGGTAAGAGTAACAGATAAGTTTTGAAGGACATGTTGATGGGCGGCAACCCCCCACCATGGTAACAAGGTGTACCCAAAGAAATAGACGTCTCCATCTAGGATGCCACCAGGTAAATCTAGAGTTAATCGAGTAAATGGGTTTAATAAACTTAAATTCATTTAAGGAGTGGCTTGAGAAAGGAGTAACCAAAGTTGCCAGCATATACTATGTGGACATGGAGTTACTGTGCAGGCAATTAGTGGCCCATGGTTTCTTATCTACCTGGCATACCAAAACGTATCCTGGTGGGTACAATAGACTAACAAATTTAAGGTTTTAAGAGCTAGCCATCCAAATCTATTGTTACAGAAATGTTCTCTAACCATATACCCAATGCCTTCCTTCCATGTTTGTCCTGGTATCTGTTCCTTTAATGTGGATCCTTTCTCCTTCCACCTTTTCTCTTGTTAGGATAAGCAGCTTCAGGCCTAAGGTGAATTCTTACAGGCTGGGCATGTATGGCCATTCTAGGGATTTCTTTGTCCCACACTGCAGGACCCACTTTTTGTACAATATGGCTGGGAATAGGACCTTGCTCCTCTGGCTGGTCTGTCTTAGTCAGAGTCAAGGCAAAGTGTTGCAGCCTCCTAACTGGAGTATGGCCCTGATAGAGCTCAGATGATCTCTTTCCAGTAGTCGGGTGGGACACTCAGGCACAACTAAAAAGGCACATGAAATCAGCTGCTGCTCACATTGACAAGTGAGAGGCCCAGTAAAATAATGGCTGCAAGGCTTTCCATTGACACCAGTTACAGCACAGCTTTTGGAAGAGGGAGGTCCAGTGTGAGAAATTAAGACAGAGTAAGTGGTTCTCATGTCAACTAAGAAATTGATTTTCTTACCTGCCATGACAAGGACTATCCTGGGCTCCTCGATGGAGATAGACCTCTTGTTAGGGGGAACCATCAGAAGCTAGAATCCCTGGGCCACCTCAGTCGTCCAGCCATTGGACGACGTCCTGAATTGGCCATTTCAGGAGTGGGAGCCCCTCGCCCACTTTGGGACTAAGGGCAGTCCCTCTTCCAATGACCTGCTTGTTTGCAGGCTAGGCATGGCCTGGGGGAGGGAAGCGGGGTTCCTTCTGGCAATCTCGGCCCCAGTGGCCAGTTGGCTTGCATTTGTAGCATTCCTCCTTGTTGGTCTTACTTCCAGATGGACGGTTGGACTTTTTTGGCCCCCTTGGGTTGTCCTGAGGTCACAAGACATGGCCAACAGCAATGGCTATCAATTGTGCATGAGCCCTAGACTGTCTTTTCTCCAGCTTTCCCTCTGGAGCTTGGTCTTGATTATTAAATACTCCAAGGGCCACATCCAGGAGTTGAGGTATGGAAGTCTGTGGCCCAAATTCTAACTTTTGAAGTTTCCACATATTAATAGTATCAGGGGAGGGCTGGCTGATAAAAAAATGTTGTCCCAGCAGGGACTGACCTTTGGAAGTGGAGGGATCTATGTTGGTATACTTCCTAAAAGCTTCCACAGCTGCCTATGAAAGAGGGAGATGGATTTTCTTTCTTTTCCTGGGTCACTCCTTTAACCTCACAGTTAAATGACATTTTGATACACTTTCTCATCCCTTCTAATACACATTAGATCATGAGCTTCCTGGCTTCTGTTCCTGTCCAAGAAGTATAATTCCGAGGAATTATATTTGGGACTGCATCTCCACCCAGAGTGTATTCAGGCTGGTCTCCCGCAAGTTAGTCAGCAAGCCTCTGGGCTGCCGTCCAGATTCTGTTTTTCCTCAAGAAGTACAATAAGTATTAGGTTGGCCAAAATGTTCACTCAGGTTTTTCCATAATATCTTATGGAAAAACCCCAATGGTCATTTTGGCTAACCCGACAGGACTCCTTGGACATCCTACCAAGTTAAGTCATAACCAAAATTAGAGCATGAAACTCTTCATGAAACCCTACTTGGGTCTTCAGAAAATCGTTTGTTTGCTTTGGGCTAAGTTGGTTATAAAAGGGGACTCTGACTGTCCCTTCCCCATTTGCCACTTCCCTAAGAGGGCGTAACTTCCCTGATCCTGGGTGATCGGAAGCTCCAACGGTGACAGGACAGAGGGACTAGTCTCTTTCCTGGGGTAACTGCGGGGATGGAGGGACATGGGGAGGTGGAGTTTGGGTTCAGTCAGATGGATCTGGAAAAGTAGGGATACTGTCAGGAGCAGGGGGAGCTAGGTATCCCCCTGAGACATGGGAGAGCTTTGAAGGGGATCATCTAAAATGACGTTTTTTCTTTTTTTTCTCTGGTTCCCCAGGTTTTGAATTACAAGAGCCATGTAGGGTGGAATTTTGGTAATGGACCATGAAAGCCTGACTAGAGGGATCCTCAGTCCACTTTCCTATCCAGTGGCAATAAATATGCAATTGTAGAATGGCATTATAGAGACCTGTCTTCAGGTAGTTTTTCTCCATTCCCCAACTTATATGAAGGCCAGGCACTGTTACAGTAGAACTTAAGTTTTCCCTTTCCTAGCCTTTCTGTTAACCTGCAACCGAGAAAGCTCCAGGAAATGGAATCTGTTGTTCCAGGAACATTTGCTAGGAGACTTTGACCTGAAGGGGTTCAGGGTGCAACCCCAAATTCCTTCCAAACCTGATGGAGTTTCCAGACCTCTACCATCCCATAGATTTCTGACACCTCTGGTCTCTCTTAGTACCTTTAGAAGCTGTCTTCCCCAGGTGGCCAGGGGAGGACATTTGAACCACTGCCGACTGGCTGCTAGGACTTTCCTTAGGAGGGAACCCTCGTCTATACAGCTTATGTCCTATGATAAGTCTTCCTACGCTGGGGTGTATTCCTCGTGACTGAGCATCTACAAAGTTTATAATTCGGGCTTCTGGGTAGCGGCCAGCCTGATAAGCTGTCTGTAGCAGTGTGTATGCTGCCAAGGCCTGGAGTGAAGGGGGTCCATCAGTTGCAAAATAGAACCCTTGAAGAAACTGGAGTTGGGCACTGTGGAAGATAGCACGGGGTTGAAGGCTCAAGGGCCGGGAGGCAGAGAAATTCACGGTAAATTTCTGGGCATTGAGTGAGGTGAGACACCAGACAGCAGAAAAACCCAAAATCCTTTGCCGTTTCGTCCTGGCAGATGTAAAAGAACTGGGCTTCGGCTGACGACTTGGTCTCACACAGGCAGCATTGGGTTTGGCAGTGGCGGGGACACAGTTTAGGAATAATATCCAGGAAATCCTTCCCTAAAAGGTTGTGGAGACACGAAGTGAGAAAGAGACCCTGTTGCGCAAGTAAGGTGGGAAGGAAAAGCGTAGTGGAAGGTTCCACACTGGAGAACAACAGAGGGAGAGTGGGTGAGAAAGACCCCTTGAGCTCCTGCAGGTTTGGCAATCACGTTTCCACCATGTCCCAGAGTCAACTGTCACCCAAGTGTTATTTGAATCTGCACGGCCTGGGGGACCCCTCTGCCATCCTCAATGTTGAGCAGACAGAAATTATGCCCTGTAGGTCTTGAAAGTGAAATGGAGAGTGAGAAAAAGAAAGCAGAAGCGAAAGTCAGTGGCCTCAAGCTGCAGCTGGGTGAAGCCCAAGGTTTACCTTGAATTCCTGGGTTTCAGCACCAAATATGATCTTGGGTGGCTTTGACCTGCAGCGGCTTGAAGTGGGCTTCGTTTCCCCACCAGAGATTGAGGTCGGGTCTCCGCGGTGGGAGTACTGAATCCTAGCCCCTAGACTAATGGTCAGTGAGAAGGTCCTGGCCCTTCAGCTCTGCAGAAATAAATTCCCATGAAGACAGAAAGTAATGAAACAAAGAACACGTTTATTAGCAGGAAAAGCATACAGTACGAGTGGATACTCAGAGAGTTGCACCCGCTTGGTAGTTTGAACCATTCACGTGGGGCATTTCTTCCGGGTTTCCTTTGGCTAATCATTTCCATTTGTCTGGTCCTGAGCCTGTGTTCGGTTTAACTCAGGATCTTCCGACGTGTCCAAGTGCATCTCTCAGCCAAGATGGATTCCAGTGAAGAGGCCTATGGGTAGCTTGACATCACTCCCCTTCTAACCTCCAAGGGGCTATAGGGGAAGGTCTCCCCGATTTTGAACATGATAAATACGTGGTCTCTGGGCTTTTATCTGATCAGGGCCCAACCTCCTCTTTCAATCATCCTGCTATTGATATCTTGGAGTGTCTGTGGAGGAGGGGGTGGGGCGGGGGGGCGCAGCTACCTCCTGCCTCAACTATACGAGCCCGTTTGTTTCAATTCTGGCTTCTGGTGACCACCCATCACACTGCAGAAACCATCTCACCACTTACTTTTTTCACTTTGGGATTCCCTGGTGACTCAGACGGTGGAGAGTCTGCCCGCAATGCAGGAGATCTGAGTTCGATCCCTAGGTCAGGAAGATCCCCTGGAGAAGAAAATGACAATCCGCTCCAGTATTCTTGCCTGGAAAATCCATGGACGGGGGTAGTCTGGCGGGCTACAGTCCACAGAGTAGCAACGAGTCAGACACTACGGAGCGACTTCACTTTCTCACTTCTCACTTTACGAAGTGTCGTAAAACGTCGTCCGCTTCAGTGTCTCTCCTCGGTCACCGGCTTGGAGCACGTTGGCCACGTTGACACTCCTGACCCTAGAAGGCCCCCAGCGCCCACTGCTGGAGGGAGGGGCGCGCGGTGATGACGCATTGCGCTGTGCGGCAAGACGCCGGCCGCGGCGCGGGGGAGGGGCGAGGGTTGCGGCAGCGTCAAGCCGGCGCACACCACGTTGCAGCTTCTCGCTTTGGGCCAGTCGGTTGTGTTTCAGGCGGCCGGGCAGGCGCGCTGATAGGTAGACCGGCGGACCGGTGCAGATGGCGACGCTCTGTCTGACTGTGAATTCGGGAGACCCTCCGCTAGGTAAGGGGCCGCGGCCACAGACCTGTGTGGGTTGCATCAGCCGGGGGAGGGAGCGGGGCGGGGAAGGTCGCCGCGCCCCGGCTTGGCGCAGTGGCAGTCCTGGTCTGGGAGGTTAGGCCTGCCTCTCTCTCCGGAAATGTACACGCGGTGGGCTCCGCGCCCCTCTTCCTCGGTCCCTTGCAGGTGGATTTGCTCCTGAAGACCTTTCTGGGCGTGGAGGTGGGCGCGGTGTGAGCCCGGGCAAGGCGACATGGGGCTCAGCTTCGGACCTTCTCCCCCAGAAAGATGACTTCTAGCTTACTCTTCTCTCCCTTTTAACAATTATGTCCCCTGGAGACCAAGAGCAGGACCTAGAAATAACATTTTTAAAACTTAAAATCCCAGTACTTCGTTCCCTCTGTTTTAGCGCTTTCCTCCAACTCCACTTATCTTTATTTACCTCCCTTCCTTCGTCCTCAGAAAAGCCTGTCAATTCCCTTGACTCAAGTTTTCTTCACGTTTCATTGGGTTCAAAGGAAACGAGGAAGATGATCATAGAAGCATTTAAAATTTTAACCGTGGTTACGCTTATATTAATTAAACGTGGCAAGGTAATTGCTGGAACACTCAAGTACACTGCGGAGTGATGGGGTTGCTTTACTACACATCCGATGGATGTAGTAAATGTCAGAGCAAAGGTGGGACTTGCCATCTTCCTGATACACCTTAAATTCGATTTGGAATTGCTTATTTAACATGGCCAAGGTTACTGTGGATAGATAGCTTAGACTTTCAGCTATTTCTTTTTTTTAATTGCATTGAGAAATTACACAGAATAATTTGATCCGTTTATTGAGGTCTTATTCTTAATATAGACACGCAAGTACTTTTCTAATATTTGAAAGGCCCAGATATAGTTGGCCACATCGGGCTGATGAAATTACTCAGTACATTCTCGTTACAGGGTGTTTTGAGCCTTTTGGAACAAAAGGCACAATTGAATGCTGTTTAAAATATTTTTAAAATGGTGTTTTAGCATATTGGTTCCAGTAATTATGGGCTAGCCTTACACAAAAATCAATAAACTCTAATAAAAGAAATGGGTTTGATTCTGCAGTTGAAAAGCACTAGACAATGTGACCTCATGGTTAAGAGCAAAGACACTTGGTTCCTGGAGATCTGGGCCCATCCTGCCTGCCATTTACTAGCTGTGGAACCTTGGCAAGTTCCTTGTTTGGCATCTTCACAGCTTCCTTGTTTAAGAAACAAGGAATAATAACTTCTACATACGGTTGATGGCCAGAATCAATGAAAACTGTAGGTTAAGTTCCTGACACACTGTAGATTTTTAATAAATAGCTAGTTTTAACTCATGTCACTTAGAAAAGCACCATGAAGATGATAGACCTGTTTCCTTAGTAAATTATGAATTTGAGAACCATATCTTCAGTATTCTGGAAGGAGAGTCTTACAGATTTTTGTTGTCCTTATGAATTATAGACCAATTATAGTTCTATTTGCTTCTCTTCCTCTTTTTTTTTGTTTTTATTGTTCCCGGTTGTTTAATTCGAGTACATTTTGTCTTTAATCAGTAGCATTAGATGAAACATTTAGAAAAACATTGCTTTGTGAGAATTTCTCTATTTTATATGCATGTACCATTTTTTTTTAATGTTAATATAATTTTAGACTTAAAAAAGTACAAGACTAGAACAAGGAACCTTTTTTTCGTCCAATGCCTTTGGAGAACATACTGCAGATAATAATGCTTCGACACCCCAGAATACACCAAAGTACATCTCTCTCAAGTAAGAAAACTCTATAGGACCTCACAAGACCATAAAAATCAGGAAATACTCATCGATACAATTCTCTCATCTAATGCGCAGATCCCATTCAGATTCCTACACTGATTGTTCCTGTGTTGCCTCTGTAGCTCAAGGATCAGAATCTAGGGTCATCCTGTGTGCCTGCTTGTCACGTCTGCCCAGTTTCTTTCAATCTGGAATGGTTTTCTAGTCTTGCTTTCATAGATTTGACCTCTGTGGAGATTACACTTATTTGAAGAGTGTCAAGGTTGTTTCTCGTGGCTTCTCATGACTAGATTGAGGCTCCACGTCTTTGGCAGAAGTAGCACAGAAATGATTCGTTGTTCTTCACTGCAGCCCACTGATTAGTGCCTGAGTTTTTTCCCATTACTGATGATCTAATCTTGAGTACTTAAGGTGGTTTCTGACAGCTTTCCTCACTGTAGAGTTTTCCCTTGTGCCGTTAACAAGCTTTTTGTAGGGAGATGCTCTGGGGCCGTGTAAACATTCCACTCCGCATCAGGCCTTCACACACTGGTTCAGCGTCCACTAGTGCTTCCTGCCCAACTTGATTATTAATGAGATGATGCCGGATGGTGACCTTCCATTCTGCCACTCCTTCACGTATTACTTGGAATTTTGTGTGTGCATGTCAGGTATCTTTTTATCATTTAAAAAAAATTATAGGAAAATATACTCAATAGGTTATACTCTGTGTTATTTTTCATTTTCAGTTTTTTTTTCACATTAGCAATTTTTTAAAAAATAATTTCTTTTTATTATGTAACATTCAGTTCTTTTTCAGTTTCCCCTGGCTGTCTCAAATTATCTTTGTACATTTGGCTAGCTTTGCATCATTTTCCGTTCTTAAAATTAGGCAGTTTTACTTTCAAAATTAGTTTTATTGAGTTCTTTTTTTTTTTTTTTGGTGAACATGCCTAAAGTTCACCAGTTTTAGGTTATAAATTGATTGACAGATATGTATAATGTGTAACCACCACAGTTATGAAGTAAAATATTTCCCTCACTTCAGAAAATTTCCTCATAGAACTTCATATACATTGTGTGTGTGCTAGTCGCTCAGTTGTCTCCGACTCTGCGACCCCATGGACTATAGCCTGCCAGGCTCCTCTGTCCATGGGATTCTCCAGGCAAGAATACTGGAATCGGGTGTCATTCCCTTCTCCAGAGTTCATATACGTTGGGTCATGTTAAATTATTTTGTGCATAGGATAGTTTTTTGAGATTCATCTATCTTGTTGCTTGTAATGGTTCATATTAAAAATCTGCTGTGTAGGATTCTTTGCTGTGGATACTCTAAAACTTATATTATTTACTTTAGTGGTTAAATTGGCCCTCTTTGCCAGTGGGGGCCCCTGCGAGCCGGCCAGTGGGTCCTTTTGGCATATCTCTTAGCATCCTTTGAGTACTTCTTGGTTTCCAGCACACTGAAATTTTCCAGGTTTGTTTTATACCTTCTCTAGCACAGCCCTGTCCCTAGTGGACCATGGTATTTAGAATCCAGTATCTGGGTGCTAGTTGTCTGTCTTCAATAAATTAAGGACAAAGGATTAATGAATATTTAGTAAACTTTATGATATGCTGAGAGACAGATGACACTGTTCTTAAATTTGAGTTCTGGCCTGTGTTAGACCTGCATTCAAAGCCTGACAGCTACGTATTTACTCAAGGGCTTTGAGCTAGTTATTTAACCCCTCCACACCTCAGTTTCCTTGTCTATAAAACAGAGATAAAGGTGCCTACCACTTAAGGTTACTCCAAAGATTAAAAATGTTAATGAAGGTAAGGCATGTAGCACAGTCCCTGCCACATAGTAACCTCTAATGCTTTCAACCATAGCTTTTATACAAGGTACTATTCTAATTAATTCTTTTCTCCTGAGGGAGGGAAAGGTTCATTTCTGTGTCCCCAGCTGGACACTGAGCATTTTCAAAAGCAGTTGGATTATGCCAGGGAATGATTGCTGGTTTGTTACTTCTCTAAGACCAGAAGGCCATACTTTGCATCTGCAGACTACTGGGAAAAAAATTTTACTCCTCACAGTACTTAACATTGTTTTGTTGACTCATCCTTATTGCTTTATGATTCAGGTTTTAAATACTGCATTGTTTATAAAGAGAGAAGTCTTTTCATCTCATTATTTTTAGGAGCTTTGTTGGCAGTGGAACATGTGAAAGACAACGTCAGCATTTCTGTTGAAGAAGGGAAAGAGAATATTCTGCATGTATCTGAGTAAGTGTATCTTTGCTTTCGGTACTCAGCAGCTTCTTTTAAATATTTAGAGTTAAATGTTGTATGCTTGTTTTACTTGCTGACTGGTAGAATATCCCTAAAAAGAAATATACTTTTCTTTCTTATTCGAAAAGAATTATATCCAACCAGCACAGCATTGTAAAAACAATTATTCTCCAATTAAATAAATGTTAAAAAAAATTAATATCCAGAGACTTATATTTGTCAGCAAAGTATCTGATCACATGTATAATCTGTCTAAAAGAAACTGGAAATGTACAGAAAGGTATATGTACATGTGTTTTAATTCTTTTGTGATTCTGGTGGAAAATTGGAAGTTTAATAAAATTAATAATAAGGGGAAATAAATATGGTCATTCCACAGCATAGAGTATTAGACACCTGTGAAAAAAGACTTATGAAGAATTTCTAATGTGGATATGTTCAAATCTAATGTTAATAAAAAAGCAAGAAATAAATGTGAAAGTACATATCTCCAAAGAAAAAAACTGAAAAGTATACAACACCTTTAATAGTATTTCTGAGTTTTTGAGTTGTGGGGTGTTTTTTCCTTTTTACTTCTCTGTGTTTTCAATTTTTTCTATAATGAAGGTATACTGTATATTCTTTTTTTTTTTTAATATTGTATATTCTTCATTAAGATGGATTATTTGCATCTCAGGTATATGGAAGATGGCATGCCTTTGGATTTATCTCTTTCTTTTGGAACTCACTGAAAAAAATTGAAAAGAAAAGGAAGGGAAATAATTCTCTTGTTTAGCAAAACTGAGGCATAGACACAACCAAGTTTCCGATTCTTTTAAGGAATCTTTGCCAGATCATGGAACTTGAACCAGGTTGAAAGCAGGCTTCAAGGGTATTCTCAAGCAGGGTGCAGATATGGAAATGGTTTAAATGGTCTGTAATAAACTGACAGAAAGACTTGTATCGGAGAAGGGGCGGCATACAGAAAACATTCACTCAAACACACCCTCCTCCTCCTCCCCGACCTCCTTCCTCCCATTGTAGTTGCATCAGAACTTTGATTGGATCACTTCATAGTGTTTATACTATGAGGTTCCTGTAAGTTGGAGCCACTGCTGAGCCACATATCATGATTGCTTTTTGTGTACAATTTTTACTTTTCCGTGGAGTGGTTGGTTGCTTTGTTCTCATCTGAAACCTTTCTGATCCCTGTGTTTTCTGTGGGACTTCAGGAAGATTGTGGGCATCTTCTCTTAGGATCCAATATTCAGAAATTTCATGATAATACGCTTTGGTGTGAGTCCATTTTTCATCTGTTCCACTGGGTGCTTGGCTGCTCTCTCTTCTAATATGGAAACTTAGAAATCCTCTTTTGGGGATTAGAAAATTTTTTCTTTGATAACTTTCTATTTTCTGTTCTTTATGTGTATGTTGGGTTAGTCCTTATTTTCTTCAAGGATCACCTTCATTTTCCATTTTTTTCCCCTCATTTTTTTTCACTTTCTGGAGAGGTCTTCAACTTTATTATCCCATTTTTCTATTGTGTTTTCCTTTTTGCGGTTGTATTTTTCGTATATGAGAGTTCTGTTACTTACTATCTAGGTAAAGTATCCTTTTCTTGTTTTATGATTACAAACATAATCATGTTTTTTCATTGCTCAGAGGAGATTTATGTATTCACTTTTAAACTTTTCTTTTCCTTGATTTGTTGGCTTTACATCTATGTGTTTATTTGATCGCTATCTTTTGAGTTACAGGCTTTCTTTAAATATTTGGTAACTCTTGATGGTTTTCTAAGATTCTGACTGGGAGTTTCAGACTCCCAGGTTCTGAACTCCAGGGTGGGCTTGTCATTTGTGAGCTTCACTCTGGGTAATTTGACCAAACAACTGTTCATTTGACGGAACTTCTGGTGTTAGTATCCTTGGTTCTTTTCCTCCTGGTTAGGTTAGATTGTCCAGAGAAGACTTCCAGTGTCTGTTTGGAAGGTGAGGACGGGCTGGGGCCAGCATATTTTGGAAGCTGAGGGTGGGAAGAAGGCTGAGAATCTCAGCATCCAGTGTATGTTTATTCGTGTATTCTCTTGTTATCTCTGTCACCCAGCTTGCCACCAATTTGAGAGACCCTCTGTTTTCGTCTTTAGAGAATAAAGCACAAGTTTTTGCCAGGAGTGGGTAAGAGGAGTAGCCCAGCCGTAGAGAATAGGGATTGGAGGTATCTGTATTTCTGGCTAAGTTTTAAGTAGACTTTTAACTAAGCCTCCTCATTTTAGTCCATGGTTTTATTGATTTCGAAGTCTTTTGAGGATCCTGAAGTTTAGATTGGATTGGTTTTCAGCTTTGTCCATTGTCCAGTTAAGATTCAGTGTTTTCAGGCCTGTTAACTCCATCTGCTTTCTAGCTTCTGAAATTTTATTGCTGTTGTCTCTTCTCCCTCGTCTCTTTTTCCTTATGGGTTTGTTTCTGTGTCTTTTTAAAACATTTTATGCAACAGTTTTGGTGAGGTTTGATCTGCCATGTTTACCTGGAAGAAGGCAATGGCACCCCACTCCAGTACTCTTGCCTGGAAAATCCCATGGATGGAGGAGCCTGGTGGGCTGCAGTCCATGGGGTCGCGAAGAGTCCGACACGACTGAGCGACTTCACTTTCACTTTTCACCTTCATGCATTGGAGAAGGAAATGGCAACCCACTCCAGTGTTCTTGCCTGGAGAATCCCAGGGACGGGGGAGCCTGGTGGGCTGCCGTCTCTGGGGTCGCACAGAGTCGGACACGACTGAAGCGACTTAGCAGCAGCAGCTTCTTTATGACAGCATATCCTTGGCTTCATTGCCTTTATTTATTTTAAATCACTTTATTCCTGATATCCCAATTATATTTTTATATTTTCACCACTGAATAGACATGTAGAAACTAATAGTGAGAAGGATCAAACATCATATAGAGGACTTCCCTGGTGGTACAATGGACAAGAATCTGCCTGCAAATGCAGGAGACTCGGCTCAGTCTCTGGTCTGGGAAGATCCACATGCTGAGGAGCAACTAAGCCCGTGCGCCACAGCTGCTGAGCCTGAATGTGACAGCTGCTGAAGCCTGCATGCCTGGAACCTGCGCTCTACAACAAGAGAAGCCGCCACATTGAGAAGACTACCCCACAACCAAGAGTAGTCCCCGCTCACCGCAGCTAGAGAAAGTCCACTCACAGCAGCAAAGACCCAGTGTAACCAAAAACAGAATAAATGATTAATGGAAAAAAACCAACCAAACACCATATAGATAGTGAGGTCACTGAAGTGAATTATAGGATTTAGCTGAACATCTCAAAACAAATTAGTGTTTGATAGAATTTAGAACCAACTGAATCTATTTTTTTCATTATAGTAGAAAATACTTGCTATATATAAGATTTCTGTTTTTACATTTTCCACATGTCTCATGACTTACTGATTTACTAGAGCCACAGTGATATTTTATCTCATGTTTATATTCCAGAAATGTGGTGTTCACGGACATAAACTCCATACTTCGCTACTTGGCTAGAATTGCCACTGCAGCAGGGCTCTATGGCTCTAACTTGTTGGAACATACTGAGGTAAGGAAGGAACGTTTTCTTGGGTGTGTTTTTGTTTGGTTTGGTTTAGGCTTTCACTTTTTTGGACTATTACTGTATTTAAGGGTATAGGATAGTAACAGAATATTAATCATAGACCAAGTTAGGAATTCTCATTTGACTTTATTTTCAGAAAGAAAGTCTTTGCTCCTAAGTTTCTACTTTCACACCCATACCAGCTGTCCTTTTGGGTCATTTAGTTCTGTCTTCCTCTTCCTAGAGTCCTAGAATTTCATAGCTGGATGTGACTGCATAGGTTATCTTATGCAGCTTTCTTACTTTACAAATGGGGCAGCAGGCCTTGAAAAGTTACATGGGCCCAGGGTCATACACATTTTCCTTTTTAAGTATATGCCTTATTAACTATAGCAATAGTAGATTATCTTTCAATATGGCACTTGAGATGCCTTTTTTTTCCTGTTTGCTTTCAGCTCTAACTCTCCTGAAGCTTATAAAATTCAAAATACAAAGAATAATTTCCAAGTATTTGCTTTTAAATTCTGCAAGTGGATAAATATGTTTGGCTGGGTACCATTTGTTGGGCTCGGTCAGGCTTGTTATTCCTTCCTGCTTCCAGTTTTCATATTTTCCTTTTTCTTCCCTGAAGTGCCTCTTCACACTCCTGGGGGAAAAAGAGAAAACATAGGAAGATAGCACAGTATGTGTTTGAGTGCCAGTGTAGATGCCTCCAGACAGTCACAGTCAATCCCATGTAATGGTGACTTCTTTGATTGAGATGAGATAGGCACGGCCCTCACTGAAGTTGTTTGTTTGCTTGTTTGTTTAAGTCTAACCCTGGGATGCATTTCTTTCCACAGATTGATCACTGGTTGGAGTTCAGTGCCACAAAACTGTCTTCTTGTGATTTGTTTACTTCTGCAGTCAACGAGCTCAATCACTGTCTGTCTCTGAGAACATACTTAGTTGGAAACTCCTTGAGCTTAGCAGATTTATGTGTTTGGGCCACCCTAAAAGGTATCAGTAATTCTTGAAGAATTTCTGTTTAAATTATTTAGTGTTTTGCTGGGTCAGGAGTACACATATTTCTGTGTATGTGAACATCTGTCTACCTGGTGGCAGTCACTGTGGATTTTCTGATGAAAGAGTGACCTCCCTGGCCACTTTCTTCCTAGCTAGTTGCAAGAATTCCTCATCCTCTGCTGTCCGTGGAGGCTGGTCCTGTCTTGCTGCCCGCAGCTCCTCTCTTGCCTTTGGAACTGTCCTTGTTCCTCATCGTCTATGTTGGCATCTCTCCTGCCTCAGCCATGGCTTGACTCCAGTTGCTTTGTCTCTGGTTGCTCAGTATGTGGGTGAGGGGGGTCAGCTGGAATTGTCTCTCTGAGAGATCACCTTTTCCATCCTCTGTGAGTAGTTTGCAACAGATCAGACTATGGGATTGATTGAGAGAAAGAGGGCTTGAATTTTGTTAGTTTATTTAAAAGGAAAAAAAAAAACCTGCAGATGCAGCAAATATGCTAGAATGTTTTACCGTTCTTTAAAGAGTCAGAAACAACTGAGCGACTTCACTTTCACTTATACTTTGCAAATTTGGGTTATATGAGGATTTTTTTTTTCAATATTCTCTTAAGTTTTTTTTTGACTGGGCCATGTGACTTGTGGGATCTCAGTTCCCGAACCAGGGATATTGAACCTGTGCCCTTGGCAGTGAATATGCAGACTGCTGGGTAACTCCCTCTCTGTACTTTTTGGTGGCTTAAACTTTTCTTTAAATTAAACTGTTGTAATAACAACCAACATAAAATGAGGGACTATTCTAGTTACAACTTTTCATCTATAGGCTTATGACATTTTTATCTACTTTGATTTTTGAATTAATATTCATAAATGGAAGGTAGTATCTTATGGAGGTAGCTTTGTGATGCTAAAGAGTTGCATAAACTCCTTCAGTACCATTTTTGATATTACATCTGAAGAAAAGAGCTACTTCTTGATCTTGATTTTTATTTTTTTTCTGTAGTTGATACACTTCAAGCTTTTCTGAATTATGGAATGTAACATTGCCCTAGTATGTGTGTGGCGGTGGTGAAGGCAGGATTTAGGATTCAACCTTAGTGGATTAAAATGAAAAAATATTTAAAATTAATTTTTGTGAATTCTTAAAATATGCCAAGTATTAGAAATCATTGCCATGTATACTCAGATTTTTAAAATTTCATTATAGAAGCATAGCTTTAAGCCATCTCATTTACTTAAATTAACCATGACTGGAGCTTTGCTTTTGATTTTTCTGATATATTGAGTGCTTTTAAAATTATGTTTACTAATAGGAAATGCTGCGTGGCAGGAACAGTTGGGACAGAACAAAGCTCCAGTTCATGTAAAACGCTGGTTTGGCTTTCTTGAAGCCCAGCAGGCCTTCCAGTCAGTAGGTACCAAGTGGAATGTTTCAGCAACCAAAGCAAAAGTGGTAAGCCTTTAAAACTTTTTTTTTTATGCTGACATCTTGTCTGACTGAGATCCTAAATCTGAGAAGAAAATTATGTTCATAATTTTTCCCCCCCATCAATTAAAAAGGATCTTCTTGGAAGAATCTGCTGTTGTTGAATCTTGCCTTGTCTTCACCTGCTTGACTATATTAAGCCTTAATCTTCATAATTATATTTCTAGAAGATTGTGATCATCCAGTGTGTGTCCCTTAAGAAATCCAAAGTCCATGTTACTAAAATCTCAATATTTTATAGCTCTACCATCTTTTCTTCCTCCCAGATCTTCTGTTCTCTGGTGTTTGAACCATCGTGACCATTGAGTCCTGGGCTTCTGTAGAGCCTTTTTGTTTATTTTGTAGGAAGATGTAACATAGAGAACAGTAGAAAAAAGTCCTCTTATCCAGCTAGAGTTGCTCTGGTTTGATCTATTTTACACACTACGCATGTGTAGTCCAGTTAATTTTTCAAGGTTTTCTGATGCTATAAAATTTGAAAACTACTACTTGCTTGTATAAAGACACTAGAGTCATCTCAGTTCTGCTAAAAATCCTCACTCTGCTTTCACCACTGTCCACCTCTAATTAGTCAACAAGTTCTGTTATTACTTCTCGTATCTAGAGATTGATTTTCTGTCTCCACTGCTGTCGATTTTTGTTGACACCTCATTACCCCCTGTGTGTTTTAAGACCACAGGCTCATCACTGAACTTCTTTCTTTGGTCTCTTTTTTCTAGTTGAGCCTTTGCACTGTCTCAGGTATCATTTTAGAAAATACAGATAAGTAGTTCAATACCTCTGAGGATTCCCCATTGCCTAAAACATAAAAGTCAGCATTATAAGGACCTTCATGTTTGGACTTGGTCGACTCTCTAGTGTCTTGCCTACCCACCCAACATGCGTTCCTAACATTGCACAGCTCTCCCCGCCTTTGAGTCTTACCTGTGCTATTTGTTACTCCTTCCCTTAGAATGACTTCCCCTGTACACTGTCCGTCTGATACACTTCCACTTATTTTTTTTAGGTCCAGTTTGGTTCATGCCTCCTTTTAGCATTTTCCTGATGACTTTAAAGGCTGTTGGTTGACTTCAGCTGATTTTGAGTCTTCAAGTGCAGGGACAATAATCTAGTCAATTTTTCCTCATAAGCATACTTGGTGCATAGTGGGTACTGAGTATTTATTTGGTGAATTTATTCTTAAACATTTAACCATGTAACTATTTTTGTTGTTGTTTTGCTTTTCAGGTTCCTGAGAAAAAGCAAGATGTTGGGAAATTTGTTGAGCTTCCAGGTGCTGAGATGGGGAAGGTTACAGTCAGATTTCCTCCAGAGGCTAGTGGGTAAGCAAATATAACTTACAATTGGATTCATTTAGTAGAAAAACTTTAAGACAATTACCAAATATTTTATAAATCAGTAGGTTAATATATAGAAGAAAATTAGTAAGATTTTAATTTTGGAAGTTAAAATTCTAAATATCTTAATGGTTGTTAAATTATTGATACTTAATTTCTAAAAATTTGTAGTTTTAGCTTATTAAATCAGTAGGAGAGATAGCATTTTAATTTCATTCCAGGCAGAATTTTAATTGTAAGTAGAAAAATATCCATTAATAGAGAAGTTTTATTTACATTTTGAGATTTTGGGGGGGTGTCCTTTAATAAGGGTTTGTATTTGTACTCTCAGCATTCCTTTCAGTTATCAGAAATTATGGTAGATTTAAGTTATTTTTTTCCCAAATAAAGCAGGTGGAATCCTGAAAAGCCCAGTCTTACTCGTTTCTTTCTACTGTTAGTAGGCAAAACCCTTTTCACTCTTGGCAGTCATAGAAAATAATAATATATGACTAGCTGATTAGAGCAAAGGGCTGTTCTGGCTGGAGCCACTGGTGTGGGTCTGCCTGAGTCCTTGCCCAGCACCCCCTAAGGCTGAAGGATGTCTGCCTTGGCACGTGTGTGCTTCTGTGAATCGTGCTGGACAAGCTTTGTGAAAGAACATTGCCAGTGGTGCTAATATAATAAAATGCCTTTTATTAAAGCAGTTGGGAATCTCCAGTGGCTCAGCTGGTGAAGAATCTGCCTGCAGTGCAGGAGACACAGGAAACTTGGGTTTGGTCCCTGGGTCAGAAAGATCCCCTGGAGAAGGAAATGACAACCCACTCCAGTATTCTTGCCTGGAAAGCCCTGTGGACAGAGGAGCCTGGTGGACTACAGTCCAAAGGGTTGCAAAGAGTTGGACACCACTGAGTGACTGAGCGCACACAGCAGCACACGCTCAAAGCAGTCAGCCTCAGAAACTTAGCCACTGAGAAAGCATTGTGCCGTATTTTGTAAATCAGATGGGGTTTTTTCCCCCACATTTTGTTTAATTTGAGATTTTGCATTCTATAACCTAATTCTTACCCATCTGTGCTAAATGCAGTATGCAGACAAAAGGAAGTGGCACATAAGGAAACAGTTCTATTTTAGCTGTTCTTACTATAGTTCTTCCCAAACTATTTCATACATGTCATTAATAGCAAAACCAGTTTTACAATTCCACAGTTTCTCTTTGCTGATTTAGGAGGTGAATAAAGGATAAGTCAGAAGGAGATGAAAGGCAAATAATGGTTCTGGAAAATACACAGACTGGATCATTAAATGACTGACCAGTGGAGTCAGTCATAAATAGTCCTTATTTTCCATTGTTTAATTCCCTCAGACGTCCTGGGTCCCTACCATCCAGTATCCTGCCCTTGTGTTCTTGGTGTGAGGGGTCATGGTTGTCCCATTGGGTGGTGACTTGAGTGGTTTGATAAAAGTTAGTTTTTTAGCCATAGTTACGCTATTTGAACATTTGTACCTTTTGAATTTTTTAATATTTTCTGTCACTGTCACTTCTTGGAATTGTGAGCTCTGCATTTTATTATTTACTGTATAAAATACGTTTATTCTGAATTACATCAGCTTTAGAGTCCATGTTCTTGGCTGAATACAGTTTGGGGGTTTGGAATATAAGTCAGTATTCAGGTTTAGAAACATTCAGTATCTTGATTATATCCCCTTATACTGCAAAACAGATTGTCTTTAATTAGTTTTTTAATCTTTTTTTTTTCCTATGTCATTCATGAAAGGCCAGAAGGCTTGAATTTTGCCTTTTATTTGTATTCCTAACTAACACACATAACACACCTGTTATGTGCAGATACTTAGCAAACACTTTACACGTAGTAACTTATTTAATCGTATCAGCCCTGTGAGGAAGGCACTGTTGTTATATCCAGTTTTACAAATGGTTTAAGAAACTGGTTCATACAACATTTTAGCAGCTTGCTAAATCCAAACCTACGCTGTCTGACTCCAGCGTCCATATGACTAAAATTATATGCCTGTGTCTGTTATGTGTGGGAAAAGCCCAATATAGCATCAGTACTCACTAAATGCAGCGTGGAACTTATTTTCTTTAGCTCTCAGGTTGTCTTTTGAGCCAGTTAGTTGTCTTATGAATACTTCATAGTCCTATTTGCTTTTTTGCAGGTTAGAATTGCACACATTTCAGATTCAGAAATAATATCTTTAAGAAAATAGTTTGATTTCATTACTTCTCTTAAGATTGAATGTAAAGCACATTAACTGTCAGTTAGTAGTTACTGATTATTAGTCTTTTTTTTTCTCTTCATAACATGTTATGGGGTGTAACACTTTCAGTGAAAACTGCACAAAGTATTTCTGTTTCATTTTCAGAACTCACGTTCCTTTGTTTTGCTTTTAATAAACTTTAAATTTGGGAATAGTTTTAGATTTATAGAAATATTACAGAAATAGTTAAAAAAAGTTCCCTTGTACCTGTACTCAGTTTTCTCTAATGTTAACATCTTTCATTACCTTTGTCAAAATTAATGAACCAGTTTTGATATATTGTTAACCTAGACTCCATACTTTGTTGTATTTCATTAGTTTTTCCCTAATGTCCTTTTTCTCTTCTAGGGTCTTATCTGGGCTGCCACTTTGGGTGCTTTGTTTTATGCAGAAAGTTTTGAATAATCCTAAATGCACTGCCTTGTCCTTGTCTGCATTAACCTGTGCATATACACCCTTCAACATTGAATCATTGATCTAGAATGCTGCATGAGTATCTTTAAAAATGATTGATTTTAGAAATGCTATAAAGACATACAAGGGGTTGTACTTTTCCCTCCTTTCTTGAGATCAGAGGTGTGCGTGAGATCAGGTGACTTGGAATGGTGCAGTTGTGGCTGCTGTTACTGATGAAAAGTCCATTTCCAACAGTAGTGGTATAGAATGTTGCTATTGCCCACTTCACTGATAGAGGAGGAGGTTGATATGTGATATTATTAACCATGCCTCTAATTCGTTTTATTCTGTGTAATGGTCAACTGCCCATAGAATAGAATAGTGTCTTCATAGATTGCGACCTGTGGAATTTTGATACTGGATGAAACCTTCAAGATCATTTAGTTAAAATCTTTTTGTTTTGGGTTCTGAGAAAACAGAAGCCTAGAAAAGTAAAGTGGCTTTCCTGAGGCTTCCTAATTCTCATATGCTCTTTTATTTAATTATCACAGCAGCAGTGGCATCTCAGAGGAGCCTCTGTCTTCTGTGTGGAGAGCGGGTGTCCAGTTTTCAATCGCATTGGGTCTTATTAAAGAGACATACTGCCGGGTAGCATAAGGAGTTTTCCCGTAACTAAATTACCTTTCATTCCTCAGTAAAAAAGGAAAATGGAGATTAGCTTTAAGGTTTAATGTTTGTAAATAACTTGCTCCTTTGTGATTTTTTTACATATGAAGTTGTTTCTTACAGTAATTTACTAAATGTTGTAGTTTTTTTTTTTGTTCCTCAGGGTCAGATTTTCTGTTACAGTATTTCTTGTTAGCAACTAACGTAAGACTGGAGTACCAAGTAGAAGGGTTTTTGTTTAGTTCTCCTCTCCTGGAGAAGGTGAAGTTTACGAATGTTGTTGAAGCCTGTTACCGAGTCTCCTTGTGACTGTTTCTGCTGCAGTTACTTGCACATTGGGCATGCGAAAGCCGCTCTCCTGAACCAGCACTACCAGGTCAACTTTAAAGGGAAACTGATCATGAGATTCGATGACACAAATCCTGAAAAAGAAAAGGAGGATTTTGAGAAGGTAATTAAAGGTGTAGCGATGACCCTTTGTTGGTAAAGTTAATTAAAATTAGAGGGTGACCTGATACCTTCATGGGTGAAAATAAATATTGTTCTCATAACTTTTTCTTTTGTTCTTCTATTAAAATATATATTTGTCTGAGACTTAAACCAAGAATTACTCAGTTCCCGTATGAAAAAACTTCAATTTATCTTTTTTTCTCTTCAACTATTATAAAGTTTATTTAAGTGCTACATTTTCTTATAAGTATCAGTTTCTTAAATGAATTGGTTCCTAGAGTCAGATTTCCTTTTTGTTATATAATTTTATAAATGAAGCGAACACTAAGTAGGTATTGGAAAATGTGATGGTTTCCTAGCCTCTTATATCATCTATTTAGAAGCACTAAATTTATTTATATTCAAAGAGAGGACGAATAATTGTCAGCATTGCCAATAATAATCAGCTTTTCCAGAATAAATGGAAAGCACCATGCGATCAGCTTTCTCAGCTGAAAACTTGGAGGCTAGTATAAAATTTCTCTCTCCCTCTCTCTCTTTTTTTTTTTCCTTTTTCTTTTCTGGTCTAATATCATACAACTTCCACAACCATTTTAAGGCACTGTAAGACTAATGGTGTATTATTACGTTTGTCCAAATGCAGTATCAAGGATTGAAAATACACAAGAAAATAACAAAAGATAAACTGATGATTATTTTGAATTCTTACTGCAGGTTATATTGGAGGATGTTGCAATGTTGCATATCAAACCAGATCAATTTACTTACACCTCGGATCATTTTGAAACTATAATGAAATATGCAGAGAAGCTAATTCAGGAAGGGAAGGCTTATGTCGATGATACTCCTGCTGAGCAGATGAAAGTGGAGCGTGAGCAGAGGATAGAATCCAAACATAGAGAAAACTGTAAGGCACATTTAGTGTTCTGTATTTTAATTGATATTCTTCTTGTATTCTGCTTCAGTAGAAAATTTCTTTTTCTATTGAAAGATGTTGGTTTGAAACACATTTGGGAATGTGTTTCATACATTAATTCATCTCTTAGAAATCTTTTCCCTTTCTCTGCCATCTTTACATTATTACTTATCAGCATCACAAGTGCATGTGAAGTGTGTGTGGTCTCAGCATCTCACTTGTTAGCTGTAGTCTTTTTTTTTTTTGTAGTCTTTTGCATTGCTGTTCAGCTCATGTGAATGATTTCTTCTGCAACTTTTTGTGATTCTCTCAATTTAAATATTTAGCCTTTCTAGTTAGAATGTTTGATAGTAATGTTAGCCATACCCAAATCTTCCTGGCAGCCTGTAAGTATGAAGATTCTATGTAAGACTCATGCTACCCTGTGCCTGAAATACCACTTGACAAAAAAAGTATGTCTTTGATATTACTTATCCCTGAGCTTCTGAGTCTGGTTATTTTTATTCTGTAATTATGTTGCAGAACATCTTGAGTGTCACATTTAGGAAGAATAGTAGTAAATTCAAATTGTTACGGCAGTCTGTCTTTCTCTCTCACCTCCCCATTTTACAGTTTCTTTACCTTTTCAAAAATAATTAGCAACTGGACTTTAGACCTAACTTGATTCTTTGAGAGTTGATAGTGTGTCCCTTGTATCTTCAGTAGTTTCTGCAGAAGAATCACTGTTTAACAGTTCTTTCTTACTCATACGAGGCATATGAGTCCTAATATAGATAAGACTTATATAGTCAGTGGGGATATATAGAGATTTTTTTTCCACCCCTGGGATAAACTTCTGTCACTCTCTGTTTTCTGTCATCTCTCATTTTTTTTTTCCAAATCTAAGAGCAGCCTGTTTTCCAGTGGAATGGCCAAAGGTGCTTTTGGGGAGCCCACTAGCTCAGGCTCTCGGCCCAAATTGTTTTCTTTGGATGGACATGGGCTGCAGCACCAACACCTGGGCTGGGTCAGACCAGCGTGTCCTCTGGGCATGAGGTGGCAAAGGAACAGAATGCTTCTGCTTCAGACACCCAGTGTTCAATTTGAGGAGGCCTGGCCAGTTGTGCCATGATGGGAACGTGGGAAAACTGGATAAGAGAAACCTTCAGGCCTCAGACATCCACTCTTAGCCTTCACTAGTACTATATTAGTGGAATATATTGACTTCTAAAATAGAGCATATTCAAATGTTTTGTGGGACTTCTTTATTAAAAACAAACATTTTCACTTGGTATCAGATACTGGAACCATTAAGTACTTTTCAACTAGTGGAGTGTGCTTATAATATAAAATCAGAATGGAAAATTTTGTATCAAATTAGAAGACTGTTAAAATAATTTGTTTTCAACCAGATTAGCAATGCTGATTAGGTAAACTGTAGTATAATTCATTTTATAGCTGTGGAGAAGAATCTGCAAATGTGGGAAGAAATGAAAAAAGGAAGCCAGTTTGGTCAGTCCTGTTGTTTACGAGCAAAAATTGACATGAGTAGTAACAATGGGTGCATGAGGGACCCGACACTTTATCGCTGCAAGATTCAGCCCCACCCGAGAACTGGAAATAAATACAAGTAGGTGTATTGCTTTCATTACGCTCAGTAGCTTCCTGTGCTTTTGCTTTGAGGCTCTCTGTAAACACGGGGTGGGAATTACTGCAGAGTAGTCAAGAGATCTGGATCTTTGTTCTTCATGGATTAAATGACCAGTAAAGCAGGTAGCCCAGCCTCTTGGGATGTTACTCACCTGTCAATTAAGGTTATACTAGGTTATTTTTAGGATGGTTTCCATCTATAAAGTTTCTTGAATCTGCCAAAAGTTGCTTTTTATGTATTGATTAGGTATACCATGGTGTGTATTTTTAGATGAAGACACTTCTTTTCCTGTTATAAACTTTGATTCTGCTAGGAGTAAGTTGATTCTTAAATGTGATAGAATTGAAAATTTAAAGAAATATGAACATTATAAAAAATATCATGTGTTTTTTCTACTTTCGGTTGATTTTCTGTGTGGGTTTTCAGGTTAACAGATTTTTTTTTTCCTTTAAATGCCCCTCACTCTGCTATTAATTTATATAATAACCATAGAATATATTTTCTTATGCTTTGAAGAAGCCTACTGCTTACAAATAGTGAATTGTAACTCTTGAAGAGATTGGTGACTATAAATGATTACCTGGTTTGCTAATGTGACTTTCTTTAAACTTGGGGGTGCAAATGTGTATGTAGATAAACGCTTCATGTTTATATGGGTGTGTGTGTGTGTTTATATGTCCTTCATTTTTAACAGGGTATTTACTCCTTGTTTTACTAAACAAATGCTCTGACTACATTTGGAAAAGTGTATTTGGATGTTCATTTTTAGTATCAAATAATCTCAAGCCATAGTGTAGTAGCATCTTAATAAAATTGTATCTTAAAAATTAGAAGGTATAATGCAGTGAGATACACCTTAAAAAATTCAAATGAAAATGGATGTTTTGTGTACATTTTTTAAGACAGAAATTGTTTTTACAACTGTTCCATCTTAAGGGGAATTATCTACTAATTTTCTTCTCTTTTACTTTGTCAGAGAAGGAAAAACACTGTTCTTGAATGCATTTAATTGTGAAGGTATTAAACCTAGAGATTTACTTGTGTGGAATTTAAGATACTGAAAAACTCAATTTCCTCAAAATTATTATTACTTTCCTTCCATGGTATACATTGGCTATTACAGAAATATGATTATAGAATTCACTACACCAATATCCAGTTGTTTTATAAATTGCAAATTAGTCTTATTGTTTGTTTGTTTGTTTGAATGTTGAGTAACTGATTCATTGTCCTCAAAGTCTGTTTTGATGTACTTTGAGTATTATGACTCATAACACCTGTTGTTTTAAGAAACTCTGATTTTGTAAAGGATTATGTTTTAGTATTGGTGCTTATAATGTCTAAGATGAAAAGGGTAAAATTCTTTACTGATTTTCAGAAATACTCTTTTTCTAGTGTTTATCCGACGTATGATTTTGCCTGCCCCATAGTTGACAGCATTGAAGGTGTTACACACGCCCTGAGAACAACAGAATACCATGACAGAGATGAGCAGTTTTACTGGATTATTGAAGCTTTAGGCATAAGAAAACCATTTATTTGGGAATACAGTCGGCTGAATCTCAACAACACAGTGCTGTCCAAAAGAAAACTCACGTGGTTTGTCAATGAAGGACTAGTAGATGGATGGTATGTTTGCTGTTATCTAGAATTGGGAGGCAGTAAGGACATGGTGTGTCACTAATTTTAAACTGCTTGGAGGTTTGGGGAGGATGAATAGGAGGGGTTGAAAGGGTATGCCTATTGGGTTTCTGGTCCTTGTCTTTCTTTTATCCAGTTTCTCAGGTATTCCCTTTTGTTTTAATGCTGCAAACATGGAGTGCCCATGTTTGGGACTAGACAAAGTTTGAAAAATCTCTGAATGAAATCTGTTCAGTTGAGTCACCATACTTACAAGCCTAAGAATATTTTTTTAACCTGAATTAACTAGAATGTGTGTATTTTTATTAGCATCATGTAATAGTGACACATATTAAGTATATATTGAATAATGTGTAATTTTAGATAATTACTCTGGAGCAGAATTTGATAAAGGGCAAGTTTACCTTGGGCCCCATTCAAAGGGTGTTATTGCAAACCTACTGAAAATTGCACATCTCTACAGAATATTAATTAACCAACATATATGTTTTTTACAACCCAGAAGACTTTATAAAGTGCATTTGGACATGAATGCCAGAATAACCATCTCTTATCTGTGTCTCACAGTCATATGTAGAATAGAGACTTGAATGTTAAATGAAAAGCAAATGAGAATGTTGTAATGCTTGGGTTTTCTGTATTTGAAGATGTCACCTATGTGTCCTTTTTCAAATGTGCTTTTACTGTTTGCAGTAGTACATTTATTTTACTTAGTAATAATTGACTAGTAATTAGTGTTCTGCCTAATTATTGTAACCAGCTCTTAGTTCAGATATTTAACAAACTGAATATAATATTCAGAAAGGTATTTTATACTCTCTGCACCTACATGTTAAAAACATCTCCTAGGCTCTTAAAACTTCCCTATTTCCCAGGGATGACCCACGGTTTCCTACAGTTCGTGGTGTGCTGAGAAGAGGGATGACAGTCGAAGGACTAAAACAGTTTATTGCTGCTCAGGTGAGTTATGGTTTCTTTTCCAGCTTCTCTGTTTGGATTTTTAAAAGGATTTAATATCCTTTTGGTCTTTATTCCTGTTCTTTCTGTTCCTTGCTTGTTCCTTAGAATGCAAAAGCAGAGTGTTTTTGAAAAAAATAAACACCAATAATAGTGGAAAGTTGAGGACGTCCTAAACTCCTCTGCTAGGGTTGGACAGGGGCAGCTGTGGTGTTTCTACCCAGTGAAGTGTATGACTGTTGACGCTTAACTGTTCAGGGTAACCAGATTGGCTTGTACACACTTAAGTTTTATATTCCAGTGGAAGTAAACTTGTAATTATTGATTGGGTTTATTTTCTAGCTTGCTTAACGTAAAATATTCTAGTTAATACTTCTTGCCCTTCAAGCCATTTTTTAAATTGTTTTTCTAGGGTTCTTCACGTTCAGTTGTGAACATGGAATGGGACAAAATTTGGGCATTTAACAAAAAGGTACATGTTTTGACTTTTGGTCCTCTTTTCTCTTGTCTAACTGCTAAATAATAGAATACGTGTAGAATTCATTAGTGTGCTCATAGTAGTGAAAACTTTGTATAGAATATTGTAATTTTGCAGATTTTCAGGAAAATGGAATGTTTTACTTTTTTAAACATGTAACGTGCATTAAGC
The DNA here is from genome assembly GCF_055505025.1 of Bos grunniens. Lineage (NCBI taxonomy): Eukaryota > Metazoa > Chordata > Mammalia > Artiodactyla > Bovidae > Bos > Bos grunniens. Next base: position 57,596,605 of record NC_141180.1, read on the forward strand.
TTATAAACTATACCAAACAAGTAACAATGATCAAAACAAACAAACTTGGGAGTATTAGGGAATGGTAATAGCTTTTTCCTTGAATCTTTTTTGAACACTTTGCATTTCATTTTTCTGCTTTCAAGCTGCGAGCTCTCTGTAAGAAGGTATTACTTAATGCTTTTATTTGCCTTACTTATTTAGCACATAGCTTTTAGCATATTACATGTTATAACTTGAGATGTTATATAGCTTTGAAGCACAATCACATTTATATAAGGGACTTGCTTATACAAACCCACTGAAAATGCATTATTCCTAGTTTAAAAAAACGTGTCCTCTAGTTTTCTTAGTGGCAAAGGGAAGACTTGGCTAACTCCATTCACCTGTTCCCTTGTGTACTTAGAGGACATAGTCTTAAAGATACATGTTTCGTTGAATAATATCAAAGGTTTGTTAATTATAATTCCTGTGTATTATTGAATCTAGCTTTAAGAAAAAAACTGTCTTGAATAAAAGTCAAATGAGGAATACTGCATATTGACCTTGTTAATTGGAAGCAGATGCTTAGACACTATAATAAGGCAAATCATTAAAGTGCCATGTTTTAAACTATGGTTTCTGTGATTGTGTTCTGTAAATTCTTTTTTTTTTTTAATTTGTATTGCTGCTTGATTGTGCTGATGCCTTGCTTCAAAAAATAGATGCTTGTCTCGCATGTGTCTTGAATTTATTTTCTTTAGTCTTTTGTGTTTAGTCAGTTTTTGGATACATAAGGGAATTATTAATTGGTTCTCTTTGTTGCTGCAGTTACTAATAAATACACTCGAAATTAACAGGCAAAGTTAACATTGGTATTTGTTACATTAATAACCCATGTACACTTGGGTTCAAATATGAGAAATACATTTCACTACAGGCCAATAATTCTGTAGGGTCTGTTAAGTGAACACCATATTCCCCTATCTTTCCTTCCATTTTCTTTCCTTAGATAAATCACATTCAGCTCTTTCAGACAATTTTTTTGGTATTAGTTGCCTGTATCTCTAAATGATGTGTGTGTTGCTACTTCTTGATTTTTGTTTGTTTGTTTGTTTTAGGCATCATCACAATGGAAGATGAAAATTTAGGTGGTCTGCTTTTTCTCATAACTTGTGGGCTTTCTTGTGGCTAATTGTTTCATTTTGTTTCCCTCATTTATTTCATTTTCTCATTCTGTCTTGGACTCTCCACAAGCTGTCTAAATTTTCTACCAGAATGTTCACACGCCTCAGGTATTTTTTCACCCTGGAGACTTCTCTGCCAGGGCCTTTGGGGCTGCGCACATCTGATCCAGATGAGAGAATTGCTAACTTCTGAAGCCCTGCCGTCTTCACAGGTCATTCTTCCTCCTCCTCCTGGAAATTCCCTGTGCTTTTGTTCTGAGCTGGGTCATCTGGTTCATGGGTCTTCCTTTTCTTTTTCTTGCCTTTTTGCTTTGCTGTACTGTATCCTCTGTAGCTCCCTGGGAAGGGGAGCATGGGATGAAGATTGTTGAGACGGTGTACAGGAACAGCTTCTTCACTTTGAAATTTCACAGTGATGTGCCTTGGGCTGGGTCTGTTTTCATTCCTATGCATTGGAAGAACATGTGGCTTCCAGACTGAAAACTCATTGCTTCAGTTCTGGGAAATTTTCTTGAAGTCTGTTTTTTTTTTTTTCTCTACTGTTTTGTCTGTCTTCTTTCTGAAATGTTTCTTGAGCACATGTTGGGCCTCTTGGACTATTTCTCTAGTTTCTTTTCTCTCTTATTTTCCATCTCATCTTTTGGCTCTCCTTTCTGGTAGATGTACTCAGCCCTGTCTTATCAGCTTCTGTTGAGCTTTTCATTCATGCTCTCTTATTTCCAAGATTTCTCTTTTGTGCTCTGAATTTTCAGAATAACTTCCTGTTCTATTTCATGGTTGTAATATTATCAAATGGCATTTTTTCCCCCATGTAACATCTCTTTCCTCCAGGTTGTTTATTTTGGTTTTTCTTTGATAATAAAGGCATTTCTCAGATACCTGGCTGGTGAGCCTTGGTTATCTGCTCATCTTTAACACATTGACTGAGAGAGGGTTAAAGAAGACTAGGCTTGTCAGCTGTACCCCTCTGTAAGGTAGTCTGGTGGGGCCAATTAGTTGAAAAGCCTCCATTCAGTAACTTTCTATCTTATCTCTTAGACTAGGCAGTTTTTCCAGAAGAATTTCTTTAAGCTGCCAGAAGTGTGAAGGCCTGACTGCCAGGGTTTTGGAGCTGACCAGGGGAAGACTCGAGCCTTGATACCTAATATTACACCTTTTCTTAATACCCTGGTCTTAGTGCAGAACCCTCACCTTCAGAGGAAGAGACTCTGGACTCTTTGGAGTAATTTGAAACCACTGATCCAAAGATTTTGAGAATTGTGTACAATTTTAGACTGAAAAAAACTTAAATTTTTTTTATTTTTGGCCATGCTATGTGACATACAGGATCTTAGTCTCCCACCCAGGGATGGAACCTGTATGCCCTGCATTGGGAGCATAGACTCCAGACTCCACTGGACTGCCAGGGAACTCCCAAGACTTTAAAATCTTCTAGTCAAGAATTCTCAAACTTGTCTGATCCTAATCATCCTGTGGAATGCTTGTTTAAAAACAAATTTCTAGACTTTACTTCAGATCATTAGAATCATAGTCCTTCAGGGTTAAGTGGCCTAAAAATCTGTGCCAACAGGCTTCCTTGATTGCTCAGTGGTAAAGAATCTGCCTGCTGACGCAGGAAACACGGGTTTGATCCCTGGTCTGGGAAGATCCCACACGTGTGGAGCAGCCAAGCTCCTGCGCCACAACTATTGAGGCCTTGCTCTAGAGGCTGAGATCCGCAACCACTGAAGCCTGCACGCCCCGGAGCCTGTGCCAGCAAGAAGAGAAGCCACTACAGTGAGAAGCCCATGCCCACAGCTAGAGAGCAGCCCCCGCTTGCTGCAAGCAGAGAGAAAGCCCGTGTGGCAACGAAGACCTGGCACAGCCAGTAAATAAATAAATAAAATTTAAAAAATTCTGTGCCAGCCGGTGCCCTAAGTGATCATTGTTATTCAAGTGTGAGAAACTGTCTTCTGCTCTCTTTGTCAGTTTGAGGGAACTGAACTGCACTGAACTGAAGTAAGTTTCTCAGGTTGGGTCAGCTAGATTTAACATCTTTAAAAGGAGAAATTGTATCTTACTGGCGTAAGTAACTGAACTGAGTAGTCACAAATTAAATCTGTGATCATTCTAACTCAGTAGACGCTGCAGGAAGGAACCCCTTAACCAACAAGGATGACTTTAAAACCTCAGGGAAGGACACAATGAAACAGTTTAGGAGGAGGCTGATGCTGATTTAGTACTGGCATGAAATGTTAATATAAGCAGGTAAGGAGTAGCAATCAAGGTGAAGTTAGATGGCTTTTCAGACTTTTCTTTCTGACCCTCTGCACATGGTTTCTTCTCTAAGTATATCAGAGTTTTACAGAGAAGCAGAAAAATGCTCTCAAAGCAATCAACAATAGCACAATACCAGCCAAACAATAGCAACAACAAAAAACCCAATATAAACCCAAACAAACAGAACCAGGTTTAATTAGCCATACCACTATTTCCTGCATCCTTCTAATGGGAAAAAAGTGACTGTTACTACTTTAGTTATCTATTTGACTTGTCATGTGCTTCTGTCTACATTTTTCCTGCAAATGCTTTCTCTAAATACTGCTGTTGTGATTGGTCATCATGGATAGTTTTAAATTGAATAGAGAAGTGAGAAAAATACACCAGATCCAGAAGGGGATGCTGCTCCTGTTTTGGTGGTAGAGGAAGTTAGAATGTAATGGTTACCACCATTCATTCATTTCACCTGGGAATACGTATCCATTTCGTGTAAGTTCCAGGCCCTTGCTAGGTACTGGAAACACAGTGGTCCCTATATATATGTGTGTGTGTGTGTATATATATATAGCATGCAGACCAGGAGAAATACCGCGTTTACTTTTAATCTATAAAATTGCCTTATTATAGTGACCTAATGCTATTTGCTTTTGATGGTGGTGTGTTGCCTAACACTGCTTATAGAAAATATCTCTATTCCTTCACAACAGTCTTCTCTAACAATACAAAATGGAGTATCACATTTACCTGTAGGATTGCTATATCACCCCACAAGATAATTTTGCTTTCAAATACCAGAGTTAAAAAATTATTTTCAAAATATTTCTTCTCATATTATGCTTTAACTATTGGTTTCTTTTCACTTGTCGGTAGTTTTTCTTGGAGAGGAACTCTAAATTCTTCAGGTAGTCTTTGCTTATGATTATTGTTTTTTTCCCTACTTGACTGCTTAAACATTAGATAACAGTTAGCAGGTAAACCAAAAATTAGTAAATGCAGTAACAAAGAATACCAGTTAGTAGTCCTGTGCTATTACTTATTTTATTGATGAAGTTTTTAAAAAATTTGTGACTTGTTTTAACACAAGGATGCCTTTGTTGCAGGTTATTGACCCAGTGGCTCCACGATACGTTGCATTACTGAAGAAAGAGGTGGTCCCAGTGAACATCCCCGAGGCCCAGGAGGAGATGAAGGAAGTTGCCAAACACCCGAAGGTCTCTGTCCAGTTTCACCAGTGATGTCCTATCTGTTAAAAAGGGCGCAGGATAATCATGGGGAAAGTGTGCTGAGGTGGCAGTAGCGTGACTTGGGGATAATTTCTATCCAGCATCATTTGTCAGGATTTCACACTAATTTTTAAGTTTTCTTCAAATTTTTTATACAATTTTTAAAGGTTGCTTTCTGTTTATGGGCTTCCTTGGTGTCTCAGATGGTAAAAAAAATCTGCCTGCAAGGCAGGAGACCTGAGTTCGATCTTTGGGTTGGGATGATCCCCTGGAGGAGGGAATGGCTACCCACTCCAGCATTCTTGCCTGGAGAATCCCCATGGACAGAGGAGCCTGGTGGGCTACAGTCCATAGGGTCGCAAAGAGTCGGACACGACTGAGTGACTAACACTTTTTGTTTACAGTTACTGCAGGATGGCTGTATTCCCCTGTTGTGCATCCTTGAGCCTCTCCTACGCCTGTTAGTTTGTATCTCTCACTCCCTCACCCCTGTATCATCCTGCCCCTGCCTATTCTCCACTGGTAACCACTAGTTTGCTGTCTGTGTCTGTGAGTCTGCTTTGTTGTTGTTGTTGTTGTTGTTGTTATATTCACTAGTTTGTTCTGTTTTTTAGATTCCCCATAGAAGTAATATCACACAGTGTATCACTTTACTTTACTTTGTTTTTATCTGACTGACTTTGCTGAGCGTGATGCCCCTCATGTCCATCCATGTTGCTGCAGATGACAAAATCTTCTCTTTTTTATGACTGAATAGTATTCCTCTGTGTGTGTGTGTGTGTGTGTGTGTGTGTGTGTGTGTATACACACCACATTTTCTTAACCATGTATCTGTTGATGGGCATTTAGGTTGCTTCCATTTCTCTGCAATTGTAAGTGATGCTGCTGTGCACATTGGGGTTCATGTATCTTTTTGAGTTAGTGTTTTGGGTTTTTTGGGATATACCCAGGAGTGGAATTGCTGAGTCATATGGTAGTTCTATGTTTAGTTTTTGAGAACCCTCCATACTGTTTTCCACAGTGGCCGTACCAATTTACATTCCCATCAGCAGTGTGCAAAGGTTCTCTTTTTTCCACATACTCACCAACATTTGCTGTTTGTGTTCTTTTTTTGATGATCGCCATTCTCAAAGGTGTGAGGTGATGTCTCATTGTGGTTTTAATTTGTATTTCCCTGATGATTAGTGATATTGAGCATCTTTTCATATACCTGTTGGCCGTTTGCATTTTCTCTTTGGCACAACATCTGTTTGCTTCTTCTGTCCATTTTTAAATTGGCATTTTTGTTTTCTTGATGTTGGACTGTATGGGCTATTTGAGAATTTGACGCTAAGTGAAAAGTAAATGATTTTGTGGATTTCTTACTGAGGAAGTTTATTCTAGTAGTAGTATTAATACTGTCCATAGCACATCATGCAGAACTGTTACACTCAGTTGGTGCCTATTTTTTATTTTGTAGAAATAGCACATTAGTGTATAATAAGAATTTATTTCTTCCTGGAGATTTTACATAATCCCTGCTCTTATCTCTGTGTGAAAGCTGAAGATACATTTTTTATTAACTGGGTTGCTCACTGTTGCCTTTGCCTTTAAGCCAAAACATTTGACCTAGTAGTATTGAATCAGAGCTGTGTGCAGAGTCTGTCACACAGCCATTGGCTTTGATTTTGAAAACATCAGTGAAGTGAAAATGATACCTATTTGTCTAAATTGTGACTATAAATCTTAAATACAAGTAGCAGACAGTTTGTCTTAGATAAGCCATGGTTGTTGTCTCACATGGTCATGACTGCTAGGTTGATAATCTTGAAGCAAAAATAGATACTTTTTTTCCAGTTTTGTGAGTTGTCTATAAATATCCTTGTTATATAATGAAGCTTATATCCGTGGACTAACTCAGTCGTGTACTAATCTACCTATAACTATGCTATGCTCAGAGACTAACTCACATACAAGAGAATGTACTTCATTGTTGCTGTTTAGTCGCTCAGTTGTGTCCAGCTCTTTGGGATCTCGTGGACTGTGGCCCCCAGGCTCCTCTGTCCATGGGATTTCCCAGGCGAGCATACTGGAGTGGGTTGCCATTTCCTTCTCCAGGGGATATGCTTCATGAAGAGCTATAAATGTTCTGAGTTGTGGCTTTGTGATTGCCTTTCTCTGTATGACATTAGCTTCTTTTAATTTTGAAGACTTTGTTTAGTGATACGCCTAATAAGATTTGGGGAATGTGTGTCTCTCTGTGTGATTGATTTGGCTTTACCTTTGCCTTTTTTTTTATCTGATTGGTTCAACCAGGTGAATGGTGGTTCCTGATATGTCATATCGCCCACTACAGTTAGCTTAAATGTGAAGCCAACTTAATGTTTTAAAATCGAAACAGTGATAATAAAGCTTTTAAGGGTGCTTATTTGTTAAAATGGTAGTTATAGTCAGATAGCTTAGTTAATAGTTAAAGAATACGTAATAATAAAGAATAGGTAATAGTTAAGTAATTGATTAGGAAGCACTGATGACTGTACCACCCAGTTTGACCTGTGGAATTTTCATTATCATTTTCCTCACAAAATGTTCTATATTTAGCCTGTCTGTATTCTGTTCTGAGCCCAGCATAGCATAAGTTGTTGCAGCATACTGATTTTCCTCAAGGACATTGGTTCATTCAATGAACAGTTATTAAATACTGGTTATTTAAGATTTATTCGAAGGATTTTGTTATACTTCTTGATTTTGCTCAAACAAGAATCTGAAATTTAACCAATGTAGCATTCTTTTTATTCTGCATGTCTCTTTTCTTCATATAATACATACTGAAATGGCAGAAAGTGTATTTTTCTTACATGTATACTGCTGTCCTTAAAATTTGTCTCTAAAACGTGAAACGTCTATTGTTTCCTGCTAGGATGACATCTGTTCCTATAGTGTTGTACAGCCACTGATGAGAAATGACTTTTATTTTCCCCTTTGCTGCAAAAGCAGTGAGATTTTGAGTCTAGCTGAGCAGATTCTGGTTGGAGGGACACAGAAAAGTACTGCTTCAGCCCTAAAAACAAAGAATGAGTGTTTTAGGCTGGAAGTAATCTTGGGGCAGACCACCTCATCTGACTCGATTACATTATTGTGCAGGCATCTGCCCCAGGGTCATTTAACTGGGAATCAGATTGATACAGAGGACTTCTGTTTGTGTGAAGAAATAAAATGAATGAATATAAATTTGCATATTGAGTTCAGTAGTTGAATGTTTCAACCAACACACTGTCTCTTTTTTTTTATCAATCAGAATCCTGATGTTGGCTTGAAGCCTGTGTGGTATAGTTCTAAGGTTTTCATCGAAGGGGCTGATGCAGAGACATTGTCAGAGGGTGAGATGGTTACATTTATAAACTGGGGCAACATCAACATTACTAAAATACACAAGTAAGAACTTTTTGTTTGTTTTCAGATAAATATGGGAGAGAAGTCTGTGATGTTTATTGATTTATTGAAAATTACCTAATTCAGACCCATTCATGATGCTGGCTGTTAAATCTCCCCATGCATAGATGCTGCAAATTTTGGACACATTAAATTTTTTTCCCCATATATGTTTCAGTATATTTATAGAGTATCAGGGTATCTTTTGCTTGTGATGTTGGAAATGACTTCCGTGCTTAGTCACTCAGTCGTGTCCAGTTCTTTGCAACTCTGTAGACTATAGCCCTCCAGGCTTCTCTGTCCATGGGGATTCCCCAGGCAAGAATACTGGAGTGGGTTATTATGCCCTCCTCCAGGGAGTCTTACCAACCCAGGGATCAAACCCAGGTCTCCTGAATTGCAGGCAGATTCTTTACCATCTGAGCCGCCAGGGAAGCCTGAAAATGACTACATGTAGATATAAAAAATAGTTCTACTATTTTGGGCCCCCCTTTTATTATTTAATTCTCAGTATACAATTGCATGATGGGAGAGATCCTTGGGACAGAATTTGTATTATAGCATTCTTTATCCTAAAATCTACTTTAAATTTATTTAGCTTGCCAGTTATTATAGTGGGACATAGTATGTTAAGATTAATTTAGTAGACTGAAACCTCAGTTGTCCCGTCATTACATATATTTCAAGTCATTGCTAAATGTTTTGAAAACAGTATTTTGGCTTTTTTAATGCTTACTTCAGGTGACTTTAAGATTCCTAAACATGTTCATGTTCTTTATTAGATGTATGTGGGTTTGGCACATACTACTATCTTGATAGCAGGGGTTATATTTTATTCATCTCTTAACTAGTTTGTGTCTGGTACCTACCAGAAACTCAGAAAGTGATTGAAATTTTTCCAAAGAAAATTCCGTATTTACTATAGGCAGAGAACAAAATAATGCACTTTTGACAGTGAAGGTTTATTTTCTTAAACTACTTTTCAATCTTATTTTTAGAAGTGCAGAAGGCAAAATTGTCTCTCTCGATGCAAAATTGAATTTAGAGAACAAAGACTACAAGAAAACCACTAAGATCACTTGGCTTGCAGAGACCGAACATGCTCTTCCTGTCCCAGCAATCTGTGTCACTTACGAGCACTTGATCACGAAGCCCGTGCTGGGAAAAGATGAGGACTTTAAGCAGTATGTCAACAAAAACAGTAAGGTAGCCTCCTAAAAGAAACCCTATTTCATCTCCCTCTGTGTTATATTTTCTTTAGAATTAAAAACAAAAAATATTATTTATTTACTCTTGGCTGTCCTTGGTCTTCATTGCTCTGAGGGCTTTTCTCTAGTTGCAGTGCGTGTGAGTGGGGCTGCTCTGTAGTCGCGGTACGTGGGCTTCTCGTTGCGGTGGCTTCTCTTGTGGAGCATGGCCCTGGGGCACGCAGGCTTCAGTAGTTGTGGGACGTGGCCTAAGTAGTTGCGGCTCCCAGGCGCTAGACTCAGTAGCTGTGGTACATGGGCTTAGTTGCTCCAGGGCATGTGTAATCTTCTGGACCAAGAATTGCTCTTGTGTCTGCTGCATTGGCAGGCAGGTTCTTATCCACTGTACCACCAGGAAAAAGCCCAGTGCTCTGATAATTTTAAGACAGTGTATTTTGGCCTAATATCATCTTTACAGCATGAAGAACTAATGCTGGGGGATCCCTGCCTTAAGGATTTGAAAAAAGGAGACATTATACAACTCCAGAGAAGAGGCTTCTTCATATGTGATCAACCTTATGAACCCGTTAGGTAAATAATGTAACCAGACATTTAAATGAAAATGCTTTAAGTTCTTAGAGTAAATAATATTTCAGAAGATGAAGTGCCACTAAAATAATGTACCTGACATTATTCCCTGTTCCTGTTTCGTTACTCTGTATTTTTTTAGACTTTATTATAACAAGTGTTAACATTGAAATAGCATAATATTAACAACTTTTACTTCTAAAACTAAACCATCTTATAATACATCTTCATGTGGTCCAAGTAACAAGAAAAAATTTCAGTGTTATCTTTGGATTAAATTATAACTTAACTACCTTTTCTTTATTGTGTATTTTGATTAGGTATATTGTAAAATATAAATAGTGCAACAGGGCCCAGAGGAATGGGAGACTGGAAAGTGATAAAGAGTACAAAGTTTCTTTTTAGGGTGATGTAAATGTTTTAAAATTAGATAGTAGTGATGGTTGCACATATGTAGCCATTGAATTGTATATTTTCAAACAGTGGATTTTTTTGGTATGTGAATTATATCTTGGTAAGGCCATATTAATGGCAGCCCACTCCAGTATTCTTGCCTGGAGAATCCCATGGACAGAGGAGCCTAGTAGGCTACAGTCCATGGCGTCACTAAGAGTCAGACACAACTGAGCGACTTCACATTCACTTTTCACTTTCATGCATTGGAGAAGGAAATGGCAACCCACTCCAGTGTTCTTGCCTGGAGAATCCCAGGGACAGAGGAGCCTGGCGGGCTGCTGTCTATGGGGTCACACAGAGTCGGACATGACTGAAGCGACTTAGCAGCAGCAGCAAGGCCAATTAAAATATACTGAAGAGATATATAGGATTCTATTGTTACCAAATTCTCTTATTTTTACTCTGTGGCCTTTACTATAAAATTTGAAATTTTTTTTTTTTTGCATGTGGATAGTCTTAGGGGTGGTGGATTCTGCTAACTACTGTACCCTTTAGAATTGAGAAATTCTAATAAAATAAATGTTTTATAGAAATTCTTCTGCTTACAAGCAGATTAGTTGTGGTATGTGTATGCATTTCCTTTAAATCAAGAGTGAGACATGAATATCCACTAATGCCATTTCTGGTGGCCAGAGTAGATATACCTATGTCCTGGACTTATTTAGCAGGTTTATATCCATGAAAGTTCATAAATTGAAAGTTTATGATTAGCACTGTCAATTTTTATTTATATGTTTGTTTTTAAACTACTCTGAAGAAACTCGGATGTGAATAAGAGAAGGGACTTATACTTTGAAAAGCATTAACAGTGCCATTGAATTAATCCAGGAATTCACTTGCTGTTCAGATAAACTTTTTTGTTCCTTCATTTTCTTTTTAGTCCATATAGCTGCATAGAGGCCCCATGCATTCTGATATACATTCCTGATGGACATACGAAGGAAATGCCAACATCTGGGTCAAAGGAAAAGACCAAAGTGGAAACAACAAAGAATGAGGCAAGTAATTGACTTCTATGGATATGTGTCTAATCAGTGATCCTAGGATTTAGACTTTATTTCTTTTTCTTTGCTTTTAAATAAAGTCGTTAATATATATATAATATAAATATAGAAAATATGCAAATTATAAATGTTAACCTTTTAAAAAAGTAAAAGCCTTAAGTGTTAATAACTAATTCAGGGTTGCACTGCTAGTATGTTGGTACTGCTGCTGCTACTGCTAAGTCGCTTCAGTCGTGTCCGACTCTGTGTGACCCCATAGATGGCAGCCCACCAGGCTCCCCCATCCCTGGGATTCTCCAGGCAAGAACACTGGAGTGGGTTGCCATTTCCTTCTCCAATGCATGAAAGTGAAAAGTGAAAGTGACGTCGCTCAGTTGTGTCTGACTCTTAGTGACCCCATGGACTGCAGCCCACCAGGCCTTTCCGTCCATGGGATTTTCCAGGCAAGAGTACTGGAGTGGGGTGCCATTGCCTTCTCCAATGTTGGTACTAGCAGTGGTTTATTCTCAGATTTGGTAGGTGAGTTATAATTTCTTGGGCTTCCCTGATACTTCAGTTGGTAAAGAATCCGCCTGCAATGCAGGAGACCCTGGTTTGATTCCTGGGTTGGGAAGATCTGCTGGAGAAGGGATGGGCTACCCACTCCAGTATTCTCAGGCTTCCCTTGTGGCTCAGCTGGTAAAGAATCCGCCTACAATGCGAGAGACTTGGGTTTGATCCCTGGGTTGGGAAGATCCCCTGGAGAAGGGAGTGGCTACCCACTCCAGTATTCTGGCCTGGAGAATTCATGGACTGTGTAGTCCACGGGGTCGAAAAGAGTCAGACGTGACTGAGTGACTTTCACTTTCACTTTCTCATTTCTTTAGTCTCCTAATGGTAAAGATTTAGGTTCAGGTTTTTACTATGATAAAAAACACTTCGTGAATATCTGTGTACCTCTACCTTTGTTTATTCCTGTTATTTTTTATTAGGATAATTTTTTTTGTTTGTTTTTTTAAGGAATGAGATTGTTCATTTGAACTTTAAGAAAAAAAGTTTTTTGACCGCATCATGTTGCTTGCAGGATCTAAGTACTGTGATCAGAGATTGAATTCAGGTCCCCTGTAGTGGAAGCACAGAGTCCTAACCATTAGACCACCAGGGAATTCCCTAAACAGTTTAAAGAGATTAGCATTTTAAAATTTTGTGTTTAGCTTAAAATATTATAAAATAGTTTGATAAAATTTTGTGTAAAGATATTTAATACAAATTAATAATTTTATTTTTGGTTTTCTGCATCTGTAGGCATCTACACCTCTCAAGACAAGATCGGCTCCTTCTTTGAGTACTTGTGCCACGTCTGAGGATTCCTTGGTCCTTTACAACAGAGTCGCTGCCCAAGGGGACGTGGTTCGTGAATTAAAAGCCAAGAAAGCCACAAAGGAAGATATAGATGCAGCTGTAAAACAGCTTTTGGCTTTGAAGGCTGAATATAAGGAGAAAACTGGCCAGGAATATAAGCCTGGAAATCCTCCCGCTGCAGTAGGACAGAATATTTCTTCTAAATCATCATCAAATATTGTGGAAAGTAAATCTCTGTATGATGAAGTTGCTGCACAAGGAGAAGTGGTTCGTAAACTGAAAGCCGAGAAAGCCCCTAAGGTCAGTATCCTGGAAGGAGTTTAGACACATTGTCGGTAACCTTATGAGGTCCAGCAATCTGGCCAGTCCCATTTTCTCATAAGATGTATTGTCTATAGACTGTCTGATTCAGTACTTTGATGTAACAGTCAACGTTGACTGATGCATGCTTGTGCCAGGCTCTGGAAATATTGATGAGACACAGCTGACCGTCTAGAGGGGGAGCGGGGCTGAAGAAGAATCTTACACAGACTGTAATCCTGGGTGGTATATGTAAATTGCTCTCAGAAGTGTCTGTGGCTGTAAGTGGCAGGGAAGGAAGAAACAGAATATTGAAACCAGTCCTGAAGTAGAAGAAGCCCTTTAAGATGAATGACTTTCAGAGGAGGTACTCTTAAATCTAGGTCTGTGGTTCTCAAGCTTTATTGTGCATCAGAATTATTGGAGAGCTTGCTCAAACACAGGTTGCTGGGCTCCACCTCTTGAGTGTCAGCTCCAGTAAGTCCAGAGTGTGCAGAGGTTATGCATTTGTAAAAAGTTGTCCAGGTGATATTGATGCTGCTGTCCTGGGACTGGATATAGAAGATAGCACAAGCAAAAGTTCAGGGTGCATGCAGGGAATAAAGAATTGTCTGTTGGTGACTATTTCAGATTTTTTTTAGGGGAGTCCTCAAGTGATACCACATTTTGACTGAAGTATGCATTTCACTGGGCTTCCCTGGTGGCTTAGTAGTCAAGAATCCACCTGCTGATGCAGGAGACATGAATTCGATCCCTGGGTCAGGAAGATCCCCTGGAGAAGAAAATTGCAACCCATTCCAGTATTCTTGCCTGGGAAACCCCATGGACAAAGGAGCCTGGCAGGCTACAGTCAGGACTTGGAAAAGAATTGGACACCACTGAGTGACTAAACAACAGCAATACATTTCATTTCATTTCAATAATATCTTTAGGCAAAACATTTAGCCAAGTGGGTGGTAGCACTGATTTTGGAACAGGATTGCTTGCTCAAAATAAGAGACAAAAGGAATGGCATCTGTGATAGAAAAATCATGTTTAATAATCAGCATATGTAGTTTCTATACTCAGAAAGTAACGAGATATAAAATATCAAGTTAATAGTACTGTAACTGGATAAGCTACCAAAAATTGTAGAATCTGGGTTGTGGCATGAACATGGAGAGATGTGATGAACCACTGGGCCTGACTTACGTAACTGGAGATTTGTTCTAAAATGCTCCTGGGGATCTGTTGTCTCATCAGCGTCCTGGGCTTGGGTTGGAGAATGAGTGATTTGCGGTTGTAAATTCCTCACCTCATTAACGAGTTTTTCTGCCTCTGACTGGAGACCTTGTACCCTAAGAGTCTTGTCTGTGGACCTTTGCCTTCTGGTGAGGAGAGAAAATGCTTTGGGGAGATCTTGGGGCTTTGCTCCAAGTTATTGTTGATATTTTCCTGTCTCTCTCACTGTGAAGTATGAGAAAGTTTTTAATTAGCCTGTTGAAGCTCTGCAGAGCTGTGATGCTCTAAAACAGCTTTGCTTCAAGGAGTGAAGGCTGATAGATGTATTGTTGGGGATATAAATCCTTTCTATTTCCTGTCTTGTGGTGAGGTTAGGAGCATTTTGTACTGTTTGTATATCTCATTTACTAAGCATGGTCCCCTTTCTAGATGTAATTTGAGGGGAAGGACTTTGATCTTTAAACTCCTTCATTCTTAGTAGAATACATTGATATCCTGGGCTGATTTTTAGTTAGTTGCTTGTATGTGGGGTAGTAACAACAGCAGCAAGTATATTGGGTTGGCCAAAAAGTTCATTCGAGGTGGTCCGTACCATCCGAATGAACTTTTTGGCCAACTGAGTACTTAGAGTAGAACCAACTATGTCTCCCATCTTGTTGGGTTAATGGACTATATCCATTGAACAGCACTGTTATGAAAAGCCAACCTGTGGGTCAAAAAAGCACCTAATTTCTTTGGAAATTGGGGAGGTACTTTGACTACATATATTTTGATAATGGTAAGTGTGGTACTGCATCTTACTTCACTGTAGTTTGCATATTGAATGCCTACAGTGTACCCTGTTTCAAAATGTTACTTGTATATATTTTTTTCTCTAAATGCTGAAGGTAGTAAATTGCTCTTTTTCCTAGAGAACCAATTCAATTACTAGGAATGGAAATATTGTAGAGACTCCATCTGGCAAGGCGCACTCTGCACTGATGCTATTTTTGCATTTAATCCTCACAACAACCTTGTCCAATAATATTCAAATAATACTCCTTTTTTTTATTTGTTGGTTTTAGTAGCCAATGAGAAACTGCTTCCTGCAGTGAACATAAAAGTAACTTTGTGAAGTTTGCGAAGCCTAGATTCCAAGTTACTTCCAGTTCAGTTCAGTCTCTCAGTCGTGTCCGACTCTTTGCGACCCCATGAATCACAGCACGCCAGGCCTCCCTGTCCATTACCAACTCCCAGAGTTCACCCAAACTCATGTCCATCGAGGTTGGTGATGCCATCCAGCCATCTCATCCTCTGTCGTCCCCTTCTCCTCCTGTCCCCAATCCCTCTCAGCATCAGGGTCTTTTCCAGTGAGTCAACTCTTCACATGAGGTGGCCAAAGTATTGGAGTTTCAGCAGTTAGAGGCATTCTAAGCACCAGTGGAGGGTGGGGGTCATGGTTTCACTAGTTTGTTACTATTCATTAAGCAAGCCTATGCTGGTTTTACATTCGTGATTTGTCTAAGCCTCTTAAGCATCCATTTCCCACAGAAGTAGTTTTTTAACCATGTCATGTTACCACTCAAGTAAGGAAAGTGGTCGGCTGCAGCTGAGGTTTTATAGTTACAGGTTTCCACGAGAGTTTCTTTCTCTGTTTCTCCCACCCCCTTTTCTGCTTCACGATCAGATTGGTGATTCTGTGTAAGAACCTTTAGGCATGAAGGCAGAATATTAGCATAATGCGGGCAAAGGATAAAAACCTTCACGTTCACCCTCAGCTCCCCTTCCAGTCCACCTTCTGCTCCTCTTTGCTCTTCCTCCTGCCCAGTAGGCTTCTGTGTTAAAGTGGTGGATCGGGCAGATAGCGTGTGAGGTGAAATTCAGAATACACCCAAGATTTCATAGCTCTGACTGCTGAGTTACTTTCATAGTGACCTTAACTTTTCAGATTTTACGTATTAACTTTTAAAAGTTTTAAAGCCGCAGGTCCAAAAAATAAAGTTTTGATTTTGAACAGATTTCTCTGGTCTGAAATCTGAGTGAAACGTTTTGAACATGAAATAATACCTCATGGAACAATTTGAACAAATCTTCTGGCCAACCCAATAGTTTTTGAAATGGGAGTCAGGAACTGGTAAATCAAAGTTTTTATGGAATACTTGTGACACTGGAGGACAGGGCTTGCCAAGCTGACCTACACCTGTGTTTTGTGAGCGAAATGTCATTGGAACACAACCACACTTAACTAGTTTACATATTTTGTCTATGGCTGTTTTTGTGCTGTAATTCCAGAGTTGAATAGTTGCAGCAGACTTGCAAAGCCTAAAATATTTATTGTCTGGCCCATGCCCTTTATTGCAAAAGTTCTCTGACCTATCCCTTAGAAGAGTTTTCAGAACATTTATAGTTGAGGATTTGTAAAATTGGAGTAATAAATGGCAGCAAAATCAGATGACTACTGCATTAAATATAAATAATAATTCACAGGACTTCTGTGGCAGTCCCGTGGTTAGAAGGCTTCACCTGCTAGTGCAGGCTGTGTGGGTTTGATCCCTGGTCAGAAAGCTAAGATTTCACATGCTCAGGGTCAAAAAACAGAGCATAAAGAACAAGCAAATTGTAACAGATTCAGTAAAGACCTAAAAAATGGTCCACATAAAAAAATTCTTAAAAATAATTCATAATTGTCTGGTCTTGTTAAACCTCGCCTATGTGATGCGGGTGATCGGAGAAGGCAGTGGCACCCCACTCCAGTACTCTGGCCTGGAAAATCCCATGGACGGAGGAACCTGGTAGGCTGCAGTCCATGGGGTCGCTAAGAGTCGGACACGACTGAGCGACGTCACTTTCACTTTTCACTTTCATGCATTGGAAAAGTAAATGGCAACCCACTCCAGTGTTCTTGCCTGGAGAATCCCAGGGACGGTGGAGCCTTGGTGGGCTGCCGTCTCTGGGGTCGCAGAGAGTCGGACATGACTGAAGCGACTTAGCAGCAGCAGCAGCATGTGGTGTGGGTGATGGTCACTTTTTACTTCTGGAGTTGTAGCATTTTGATTCACAGTACCTTGTATTTAAAAAGTATTTTTAAAACCTTTTTTCCCACTGATCATTGAGGTGCTAAGGCCATTTTGAAAGGTTCTATTCTTGCTAATTTTTGTTGTTGCTGTTCTTACTGTTTTAAAATTGGTTAACTTTTTATTAAAGTTCCCCACTTTTCCCATGGGGAAATGTTTCCATCAAGTGGTTGCTGCAAAAATAGTTTGTGTACTTCTCATGTGTTCCAACCAGCTGTGTTCTCATCCACTTTGTCCATTTTCAGTTATATTTTAATACCCTACTCTCAGGGTTGTTTTTACTTCCTCAAATTCCCATCTTAAACCTTTACTGAAGGTTTTTCGGTAGGCTGTTTTCTTTCTTATTTATTTGCCTCAGCAACTATTTATTGTAAACTTTTTTTGTCTGTTGGCACATTAAGTAAGTTTAGAACAGTCTTTGTCCATTAAAGACTTAAGATCTGTTAACAAGTGCTTATTACATTATGCTGTTGTATAGTCATGTACTGAGTAGTATCATCCAATTCTGCTTTGTAAATGTCTTTTAATGCAGAAAATTAAAATATTAAAAGAAATTATTTTTTTCTCATTCTGTGAGACATCTTCAAGTAACAATCACAGATCTCTTTTAAAAAAGCGGTTTTTGTGATGCATTAGCAGGATTCAGTTCAGTTCAATTCATTTGCTCAGTCGTGTCCGACTCTTTGTGACCCTATGAACTGCAGCACACGCCAGGCCTCTCTGTCCATCACCAACTCCTGGAGTCCACCCAAACTCATGTCCATTGAGTCGATGATGCCATCCAACCATCTCATCCTCTGTCGTCCCCTTCTCCTCCTGCTCTCAATCTTTCCCAGCATCAGGGTCTTTTCATGAGTCAACTCTTGGCATCAGGTGGCCAAAGTACTAGAGTTTCAGCTTCAGCATCAGTCCTTCCAATGAATACCCAGGGCTGATCTCCTTTAGGATGGACTGGTTGGATCTCCTTGCAGTCCAAGGGACTCTCAAGAGTCTTCTCCAACACCACAGTTCAAAAGCATCAATTCTTCGGTGCCCAGCTTTCTTTATAGTCCAACTCTCACATCCATACATGACCACTGGAAAAACAAAGCCTTGATTAGATGGACCTTTGTTGGCAAAGTAATGTCTCTGCTTTTTAATATGCTGTCTAGGTTGGTCATAACTTTCCTTCCAAGGAGTAAGTGTCTTTTAATTTCATGGCTGCAGTCACCATCTGCAGTGATTTTGCAGCCCCCCAAAATATAGTCTCTCACTGTTTCCACTGTTTCCCCATCTATTTACCATGAAGTGATGGGACCAGATGCCATGATCTTAGTTTTCTGAATGTTGAGCTTTAAGCCAACTTTTCCACTCTCCTCTTTCACTTTCATCAAGATGCTCTTTAGTTCCTCTTCACTTTTCTGCGATAAGGGTGGTGTCATCTGCATATCTGAGGTTATTGATATTTCTCCCGGCAATCTTGATTCCAGCTTGTGTTTTTTCCAGCCCAGTGTTTCTCATGATGTACTCTGCATATAAGTTAAATAAGTAGGGTGACAGTATACAGCTTTGATGTACTCCTTTTCCTATTTGGAACCAGTCTGTTGTTCCATGTCCAGTTCTAACTGTTGCTTCCTGACCTGCATATAGGTTTCTCAAGAGGCAGGTCAGGTGGTTTGGTATTCCCATCTCTTGAAGAATTTTCCACAGTTTATTGTGATCCACACAGTCAAAGGCTTTGGCCTAGTCAATAAAGCAGAAATAGATGTTTTTCAGGAACTCTCTTGCTTTTTAGCAGGATTAAAATTACCTTTTAAATTTAGATCACTGTCTCATATTTTCTGTAATGTGATGGCATACTATAGTGCTTAAGATCAAGACTCTAGAACAGCAGTCCCCAACCTTTTTAGCACCAGGAACTGTTCATGGAAGACAGTTTTTCCATGGACTGGGGGGTGGGGGAATGGTTTCAAGATGATTCCAGCACATTACGTTTATTGTGCACTTTATTATTATTACATCAGTTCCACCTCAAATTATCAGGCGTTAGATTCTGGAGTTTGGGGATCCCTGTGTCTAGAGTAAACCCTAGATTAAAATTCTCACTCTACCACTTACTGTGTAACTTTGGGTATGGTCCCTAATCTTTCCAAACTTTTACTTTTTTTTTAAATGGATGAGGATTGTTTAGAAAATTAACTAAGATGGTCCATTAAAAGCGCTTAGCATCGTTATCTGGTACAGAGTAAATAGGCCATAAAATGATGGTGACTTGTTTTATGCTTCTAACTCTCTTTCTGTCAAGAATCTTCGGTTACCTTCTAAATCATCAGAAAAGACTGCATAGCAAGTAGTATGATTTCTCCCAGTTTTGAAAAATAATCTGAGTAGATTATTTAGATATCTAGAATATTCCATTTCCTAATTGGAGAGGTATATATAATTTGGTCTTTTAGAATATTTCATTCAGTAATGAAGTGGTTTGCCCATACTAATTTTCTCCTTTGCCACACAAGGGTTTTTTCCTTTGTGAAATGTGTGCCATCTGACTTCAAACTGTCATCAACACCTGCTTATAGTGTAAAATGGAACTTCTTTCAGATAGGCGTCTTTTTGTAGAAATAGTTGCAGGGAAGTCCCTTAACTTTTTCTCTATGTTCTTTCATTTAGTTGATGAAAGATTCTTTTTTTCTCAATTCTGATATGTCTGATTAACTCTCTGTCTTTTTTCTTAGACAGATAGATTTTGCTTTGAAAACACTTTCAGTTCTAAAGACGGTATAAACAAGAGACAGGTCAGAAATACAAATCAGACAACCAGCTCTTTGCAGTTTCTCCTTTTACCCTCTTCTGTGATACCTGCTGCGGCACTCTAACAGGCAGGAAAATTGTATCATAAATAGCTGGACAAGGAAATGTCATTTGATATTTTGCTGATGCAAATTCTTTGAAGATATATGGGTTCTTCCTGTGTCTCTTTGACCCCATCTTAGCATTCTTTCTGTTTCTCTTGGGTTCTTCTTAGCTATTTGGAGCATTGTTAGAATTTAGCAGTAAAACTTGCATAAGCTAATTGGGAGGCACTTTTTCTGTTTTGATTCTTCGGCTTTCCAGTGGTAGAGTATACAGTATAAGTATGTAGTATAGTCTGTGGTTAGATGGTGTCTCTATTCAGGTGCAGTGTCCAGCTTGGCTTGCATTGATGTCCTCTGCTGAAGTCACAAGAATCTTCATTTTGGTTGAGTGTTTCATTCTTCATCATCATAATTAAGTTGAAGTATCAGAGGTTGATATGTATATGAAGTGAATATCTAAAACCAACATACACTCTCATTTCATTGTAAATTTTTAAGAGTGATGTAGTTATTCTTTAGGTGAGCTCATAGTGTGGGTTTTTTCTAGTGGTATATTTTGTGTCTGTTTAATGGGCTGAAGAAAATAAGAATTTGTACAGGCAAATTCTGATTTTGTAAATTCTGACTCCACTATTTACAGTCCCAGGACTTGGAAGCTGACAGTTTGCTTGGATGTTCTCTACTTTGTTTGTTTACATATATGAAGTTAAACGTTACAGTAGGATATGTGTATGTACATTTATGCTTATTTTTATGATTTGTATATAGGTTTATGATACTTATATTTTTAACTTTTCTTTAGCTTTGATGTGTTACTTTAGGCTGATTATTTGACTCCTTTGTGCTTGCATTTCTTCATGATGATTATTTACAGGGATATTTTGGCAGTAATTAATGATTTTTAACATTAATTGAAATTTTCAGAAATTTCAGAAAGCATTAAATATTTGTCTTTTTTGCCCGTTTTCTCATAGGCTAAAGTAAATGAAGCTGTAGAATGCTTACTGTCCCTAAAAGCTCAGTATAAAGAAAAAACTGGGAAGGAGTATGTTCCTGGTCAGCCCCCATCATCTCAAAGTTCAGATTCAAGCCCACCCAGAAGCTCTGAGCCTAGTGGTCCAGAAACACCAGAAGCCAAACTACTTTTTGACAAAGTAGCTTCTCAAGGAGAAGTAGTTCGAAAACTTAAAGCTGAAAAAGCTTCTAAGGTTGGTGTGGTATTATTACGTTTGTGTGTTTTTGTTTTGTACACTACAGGCTACTTTCTTTGGAACGCTTTCTGCCCAAAAAACCTGGTTAACCTCTACTCTTAATGTCAGTTCTCAACTCTTTTATCTTGCCTTTTAGGGAATCGTTTGTTGATCCTTTTCCCACCAACTAGGGTTGACTGGACATGCTCATGGAACTCTGCTGTTCTCTGACAAAACACTTCAGTTTGGTTCAGTCACTCAGTTGTGTCCGACTCTTTGCGACCCCACTGACTGCAGCATGGCAGGCGTCCCTGTCCATCACTAACTCTCAGAGCCTACTCAAACTCTGTCCATTGCATCGGTGAAGCCATCCAACCATCTCATCCTCTGTTGTCCCCTTCTTTTCCCACCTTCAATCTTTGCCAGCATCAGGGTCTTTTCCAGTGAGTTGGTTCTTTGCATCAGGTGGCCAAAGGAATGGAATTTTAGTCCAAGGGACTAGCAAGAGTCTTCTCCAACACCATAGTTCAAAAGCATTCTTTGGCACTCAGCTTGCTTTATAATCCAACTCTCACATCCATACATACTACTGGAAAAACCGTAGCTTTGACTAGATGGACCTTTGTTGGTAAAGTACTGTCTCTGCTTTTTAATATGCTGTCTAGGTTCAGTTCAGTCGCTCAGTTGTGTCTGACTCTTTAAGACCCCATGGACTGCAGCACGCCAGGCCTCCCTGTCCATCACCAACTCCTGGAGTTTACCCAAATTCATGTCCATTGAGTCGGTGGTGCCATCCAACCATCTCATCCTCTGTTGTCCCCTTCTCCTCTTTGCCTTCAATCTTTCCCAGCATCAGGGTCTTTTCAAATGAGTCAGCTCTTCGCATCAGGTTGCCAAAGTATTGGAGTTTCAGCTTCAACATCAGTCCTTCCAATGAATACCCAGGACTGATCTCCTTTAGGATGGACTGGTTGGATCTCCTTGCAGTCCAAGGGACTCTCAAGAGTCTTCTCCAACACCACAGTTCAAAAGGATCAATTCTTCAGTGCTCAGTTTTCTTTATAGTCCAACTCTCACATCCATACGTGACCACAGGAAAAACCATAGCCTTGACTAAACGGACCTTTGTTGACAAAGTAATGTCTCTTCTTTTTAAAATGCCGTCTAGGTTGGTCATAGCTTTTCTTCCAAGGAGCAAGCGTCTTTTAATTTCACGGCTACAGTCACCATTTGCAATGATTTTAGAGCCCGAAAAGATAAAGTCTCTCACTGTTTCCACTGTTTCCCCATCTGTTTCCTACGAAGTGATGGGACCGGATGCCATGATCTTAGTTTTCTGAATGTTGAGCTTTAAGCCCACTTTCCCACTCTCCTCTTTCACTTTCATCAAGAGGCTCTTTAGTTCTTCACTTTCTGCGATAAGGGTGGTGTCATCTGCATATCTGAGGTTATTGATATTTCTCCCGGCAGTCTTGATTGCAGCTTATGCTTCTTCCACTCCAGCGTTTCTCATGATGTACTGTGCATATAAGTTCAAAAAACAGGGTGACAATATCCAGCCTTGATGTACTCCTTTCCCAATTTGGTACCAATCTGTTGTTCCATGTCCAGTTCTAACTGTTGCTTCCTGACCTGTATACAGATTTCTCAGGAGGCAGGTGAGGTGGTTTGGTATTCCCATCTCTTGAAGAATTTTCCATAGTTTGTTTTGATCCACACAGTCAAAGGCTTTGTCATAGTCAATAAAGTAAAAGTAGATGTTTTTCTGGAACTCTCTTGCTTTCTTGATGATCCAACGGATGTTGGCAATTTGATCTCTGATTCCTCTGCCTTTTCGAAATCCATCTTGAACATCTGGAAGTTCATGGTTCACATACTGTTGAAGCCTGGCTTGGAGAATTTTGAGCATTACTTTGCTAGCGTGTGAGATGAGTGCAGTTGTGCAGTAGTTTGAGCATTCTTTGGCATTATTTTTCTTTGGGATTGGAATGAAAACTGACCTCTTCCAGTCCCGTGGCCACTGCTGAGTTTTCCAAATTTGCTGGCATATTGAATGCAGCACTTCCACAGCATCATCTTTCAGGATTTGAAATAGCTCAACTGGAATTCCATCACCTCCACTAGCTTTGTTCAAAATGATGCTTCCTAAGGTCCACTTGACTTTGCATTCCAGGATGTCTGGCTCTAGGTAAGTGATCACAGCATCGTAGTTATCTGGGTTATGAAGATCTTTTTTGTATAGTTCTTCTGTGTATTCTTGCCACCTCTACTTAATATCTTCTGCTTCTGTTAGGTCCATACCAGTTTTGTCCTTTATTGTGCTCATCTTTGGATGAAATGTCCCCTTGGTATCTCTGATTTTCTTGGAGAGATCTCTAGTCATTCCCATTCTGTTGTTTTCCTCTTTTTCTTTGCATTGATCGCTGAGGAAGCATTTCTTATCTCTCCTTGCTTTTCTTTGGAACTCTGCATTCAGATGCTTATGTCTTTCCTTTTCTCCTTTGTCTTTAGCTTCTCTTCTTTTCTCAGCTATTTGTAAGGCCTCCTCAGACAACCATTTTGCCTTTTGGCATTTCTTTTTCTTGGGGATGGTCTTGATCACTGCCTCCTGTACAGTGTTGTGAAACTCCGTCCATAGTCTTCAGGCACTCTCTCAGATCTAATCCCTTGAATCTATTTGTCACTTCCACTGTATAATCATAAGGGATTTGATTTAGGTCATACCTGAATGATGTAGTGGTTTTCCCTACTTTCTTCAGTTTAAGTCTGAATTTGGCTATAAGGAGTTCATGATCTGAGCCACAGTCAGTTCCTGGTCTTCCTTTTGCTGACTGTATAGAGTCTCTTCATCTTTGGCTGCAAAGAATATAATCAGTCTGATTTCGGTATTAACCATCTGGTGATGTCCATGTATAGAGTCTTCTCTTGTGTTGTTGGAAGAGGGTGTTTGCTATGACCAGCGCATTCTCTTGGCAAAAGTCTGTTAGCCCTTGACCTGCTTCATTTTGTTCCAAGGACAAATTTGCCTGTTATTCCGGGTAGCTCTTGACTTCCTACTTCTGCATTCCAGTCCCCTATAATGAAGAGGACATCTTTTTGGGGTGTTAGTTTTAGAAGGTCTTGTAGGTCTTTGTAGAACTGTTCAACCTCAGCTTCTTTACTAGTCGTCTCATAGACTTGGATTTCTTTGATATTGATTGATTTGCCTTGGAAATGAACAGAGATCCTTCTGTCGTTTTTGAGATTGCATCCAAGTACTGCATTTTGGACTCTTTTGTTGATCATGATGGCTACTCCATTTCTTCTAAAGGATTCTTGCCCACAGTAGTAGATATAATTGTCATCTGAGTTAAATTCACCCATTCCAGTCCATTTTAGTTCACTGATTCCTAAAATGTCAGTGTTCACTCTTCCCATCTCCTGTTTGACCACTTCCGATTTGCCTTGATTTATGGACCTAATATTCCAGGTTCCAATGGAGTATTGGACTTTACTTTCATCACCCGTCACATCCACAACTTAAACACACTATATTTTAATTATTGTCTCTCTTGGCTGTAAGAATAGAGGCCTGTGTCTATCAGTGCCTGGCATAGTGGAGACCCTTGATGCGTACTCTTTGTGTGACTCATGCCCCTAAAGCTCTGTCAGTCTCAAATGGCAGCTTTTACTTTGAACTTTTGGGGTAGTTTGCGCTTGTCGTATTATACCATAGGAGGAGGGTTTTTTGGTACAAATTCACATGAGTGGAAAACAATCATTACAGGTTTTGAAGTTTAACCAGTAATATAGAAGCTTGATTACTGTCATTTTTATAATTGTGAAATGTTCAACTTCTGTCCTGTAAAGACTCATATTAAATTGCAGAATACATGTTATATCTAGTGCTTTCCAGTAGAACTTTCTGAAATGATAGAAATGTCTTCTAACTGTTCTGTCCAGTACCGTAGTCACTAGCCTCTGGAACCGTTGAGCAGTTGAAATGGGGCTGTTGTGACTGAGGAATTGAATTTTAAGTTTTATTTAATTTAAATTTAAGTAGCTGCATGTGGTTAGTGACTGTTCTTTAAACAGAGCAATTATAGTACAATTTTTTAGTAACTTTTCCAGTTCTGTCTCTACTTACCATGTTCTCTTATTCATTTCAATAGTTAGTATATTTAACATATACTGACCGCTAGCCCGTACCCCTCTGCCTTTGTGTTTTCAGATCTGCTTGTAAAACACTGGACATCGGTGCTTAGGTAGTGATTGGAATTAAATGCTGTCTTCTCTTTTTCCTCTTCTGTTAAAGGATCAAGTAGATACAGCCGTACAAGAACTCCTTCAGCTGAAAGCACAGTACAAGTCTCTGACGGGAGTAGAGTATAAGCCTGTCTCTGCCACTGGGGCTGAGGAGAAAGATAAGAAAAAGAAAGAAAAAGAAAATAAATCTGAAAAGCAGAATAAGCCTCAGAAGCAAAATGACAGCCAAAAGAAAGATTCCTTTAAAACCCAAGGAAGTGGGCTGTCACCAAATGGAGCAGGGGAAGGACAAGGGCCTAAGAAGCAGACCAGGTAATAAAACGGAAACTTCAGTTGAAGTGAAACAAAGTTTTAGATGAATTCAACTTTTAATTATTGAAAAAAAACTTCTTTTTGGTTAGTTTGACTATCACATTAAATTGGAGAATGCTAAATGTATAATGTCAGCAGATAGCTTCTGTTCATTTTCTGTCCTCCACTGTCTCAAGGGCCTAAGAATATGTTACCTAAATGGTAACACATTCATTTGCTTGGTTCAAGAATCTTAGAATATAAAAAGTTCAGCGAAGTCTCACTCCTATGCTTGTTTCCCATTTTCCCAGTTCCTCCTACCACCGTAATGAACTGGTCACCACTGTTACTGTTCTTCTCTATCCATCAAGAGATTTTCATTTGCTTACACAAGTAAAAACAAATACATATATATGTATGTATTTTGGGAAAAGACCCTGATGCTGGGAAAGATTGAAGGCAAAAGGAGAAGGGCGACAGATGAGATGGTTGGGTAATGTCACTGACTCAATGAATATGAGTTTGAGCAAGCTCCGGGAGACAGTGGAGGACAGGGAAGCCCAGTCGGTATACTGTGATCTACGGAATTGCAGAGTTGGCTATCCGCAACTTAGTGACTGAACAGCAAAAATGTTATTTTTTTCTCTTTTTCCTCCCTTTAACACAATTGGTAACCTAACTATACATATTGTTTTGTACTTTAGCAGATTTTTCAAATGAAAATCTTTTGTGAGGACTAAATGAGAACTTCATTTGAAATAGGTTTTTAAAATGGTTGGTTAAATATGAAACAAACGTGGTTTAAAGATGACACCCGCTGTGGAATAGACAGTGTTACGATATTTCCAATCCATGTGAACAATAAGATTTCTCCATTATCCCCATCCCAAAATTAGTGTGAACTCTATGTGAGGTTTTCTCGAAGCTAAACTTAAGCTAAGCTGATGTTAGCAGCTACTACTTAGAGATACTTTGGTGTTAAGATTTTTTTAGCTGAATTTCAAATCTTGCCTCTCATCTCTCATGGCATACACAGAAGGTCTCCTTAAACCAGAGAATACAACTGTGACTTTTCTTGCGCATCGACTGGGTGATTAGAATTATAGAATAGTAGAGGTGAGAACAGAACATTTTACCTTTTACCTTCTGACTGCTTGTGAAAGGGCCAGACTTCACGTAGACATTTTGCTGAGATGTGTCAAAGTGAGAAATGGACAATTCAAATGTAAATACATTCAGCTTTTAAGCCAGTAAGCCAATAAACTAAAAAGATGGACCTTTTATAAGACGTAACTATTGGGTAGACTTTCTGTGTGAATTTTTAAGACTGCAGTTTGCTGAATAATTGTCAGTGTTTCAATAAAAAGATTATTGCCTAGAATAGTTTTTTATTGTAGACCTAATTTATTTTGGAAGCATCTATTTCTGTGACTTTTATTGACTGAAGTTAAAAACTTTAGAACATGTAAGGATATATATGCACACACACATATACACATTTATGTATTGACATATGTATATACATATACCCATTGTTTTTTACTATTTACAGGTGCTTACAGTGAGACACTGATGTTACTCTAATTTATCTGGATTGAGATTGGCAGAAACTTCTTTTTATTTTTTAGTGAGAATAAATTCTGTCTTTACTACAAATTAGTAGTAATTTATAAAGAACTTACAAGGTAACTTATAAAGAACTTTGTAAAAGGAACGTCTGCATTAAAATCATAGCTTTTGGTTAGGCTTAGCTTTCCTAATTTTTGTGGACAGTATCACACTACCCTTTAAGAAATGACTTAACTACTTTCTAGGATAAAAATATAGGGATGAATACAGAAGAGATACAAACAGAGAAATAACTCATACTGAAGAAAAACAAGCCATTTTGAAGTTTCGGGGTTTATTTCTATTGAGCCTCAAAGCAGTTGCTGGATGAAGAGATTTATATTTTATTTTTTATATCTACAGGTTGGGTCTTGAGGCCAGAAAAGAAGACAGTCTTGCAGATTGGTATTCTCAAGTGAGTATGGGCTCAGTTGATTTCTTCTTTTAAATTTCTCAAAGGCTACTTACAATTAGATTCTAAAATCCAGATACAGAGTAATAACATATAATGCCTTTAGTAATCCATAGTATAGTCATGTAGCGTGTCAGTTTTCAAAGCGTGCCCACAGAAAGTATTGAACCGAGAAGTAGATCTATGAGATAGTCATTATTTTATTTTTGTTTTGTTTTTTGGTGAGGTGAAAGTCTTAGTCCAAAGTAACAAAACAGTAAAACAGCGGAAGCAAGTTAGAATGCAAGTCTTATGACCTTAGAGCACTCTTGTTTCTTAGAAGGATCTAGAAAGATCCATCTTACATGCACATTAAGAGGATTTACCAGCAAGGAAAGCCTCCAGACTTAAAGCTTGACTGTCATACTCTCGGCACTTACATTGTAATTTTGGTTCAATTTAGGCTTCATAGAATGTATTTTTCTTTTAAAAAGGTCATCACAAAGTCAGAAATGATTGAATACTATGATGTAAGTGGCTGCTATATCCTTCGTCCCTGGGCATATTCCATTTGGGAATCCATCAAGGACTTTTTTGATGCTGAGATCAAGAAACTCGGTGTTGAAAACTGCTATTTCCCCATGTTTGTGTCTCAAGGTGCATTAGAGAAAGAGAAGACTCATATTGCTGACTTTGCTCCTGAGGTAAATTAGCCTGCTTTATCTATTTTTGCAGTTTTCTCTTATAAAGTCAGAAGTATATTTTCAATTCACACTTGAATAGTAATTTAAAAGACAGGTTACAGCAGTCAACTTAGAGAAATGTAAAGCCATTTAAAAAAATTATATTTCTTTCATCAGTGTAAATCATGATTCTTTTTACATTAATTAACTGGCTTTTACCTTTTAGTAAAAATTATAAATACAGTATAAATTATAATTTATAAATTATAACATTATGATTTTATATTATAAAATATAAAAATTATAAAGACAGTAAATACTTTTTCTCATGGTGAACAGTAGTGGTTATTTTAACTTGCTTAATTGATATAGCAAAACTTGAAATAAAATTTGCCTACATCTGTGTTCTTTCTCTAAAGTGCTGTTTTAAAAATGTATGAAAAATGATTTTATGTTGCTAGGTTGCTTGGGTGACAAGATCTGGCAAAACAGAGTTGGCAGAACCAATTGCCATTCGTCCTACCAGTGAAACAGGTGAGGGTGGGCGTTGGAACGCAGGAGAAAAGCTCATTGAACATTAGAGACAGCTTCCAGAGTTGAGTTTCACCTTTTATTTTGTGGTATTTGTAATTCCTGTTGATGATACAAAGTTTAATGAATGTTGATAAAGATGAGTGCAGATCTGAGTGGCATAGAATTTTGTTCTCTGACAGTATGCTTTGTGGAGCTCTTTGTCATCCAGATAAAATTTTTTTTTTTTTTAAAAAACACTTGTATCATTTTTCATTTCATGCTATAATTTTTCAGAACTTCCCATGGAGTTTTATTCTTGGAATTGATTATAAAATTGCAAACACTAGTGTTTTATGCCCTATTGACTTGAAATTAGTCATTTTCAGGTTACATTTATATAGAGTTTTTATAGGGTAATAAGTGATTTCATTTACACCTTGTATTATTCTCACAATGGTGTAGTTAGGAAAGTAGAGACAGCTACTGTTCTCTCCACTTTGCAGGTTAAAGAAAAACAAGTTCTCTGATGGGATAAATGATTTTCCTAAAACTACACATAATAAATGGGAATACCGCTTGGAAAGTTCGAGCCTTTGGGCTTGTTAGTGTCTTCCAAAGTGGTTATCTATCTTTAGAGGTAGAGATTGTTTGCTCTTTATTTGATACTTTCAGTGATACTCTTAATAATGATGCATTATTAAAATTATGACACCAGCTTTTTTTTTTCACAAGGCAGATTGGCAAAGTTTTCTTTTTGTTTTATTAATTGTAGATAATCCTGAATAGGCTATGATAAGACAAGTGTCTTCACTTAAATTAGCAGTTCATGGCAAGAGCTTTCAGACTCTGGGTAGACACAGCAGATAGATTTAATGTAAAGTTTGGTAGCTGCTGCATTTAGCAGGTTATTTAACTTCTCTAAGCTCAACTTCCACATTTTCAGTATTGAGATGATATTTATTTCATGGGTTGAATGTGAGGATTGAACAGTGTAATGAATGCAAACAACTTAATATAGAACATAGTATATACTGTAAGATGTTCACTTAATGTCTAGAAACAAAACACTGAGAAGTTGTCAAATGTAAATCTCATTGTGAAGAACATAAAATACGGTCAAGTTTTTCCTTGACTAATCCATTTTCTGAACTACAGTACCGCTCACTCACCTGCACAGACACAGCTCTTTAGTTCCTATTATGTTGCTGGTTTATGGTACAGCCTGCAAGGGGAACGACTGACTGCCCATGCTTCCCTGTGTCTTTTCAGTAATGTATCCTGCATATGCGAAGTGGGTGCAGTCCCACAGGGACCTGCCCGTGAAGCTCAACCAGTGGTGCAACGTGGTGGTAGGTCACTCCCATCTTACAGTTCTTCATTCTTCTTCTTAGCCATTAAAAAAAACACACACAACACATGTTTTTTCTTACTTTTAGATTCAAAGGATTGGGAATATGAAAGCATTTTTGAAATATTGATATTTTGGATCACAGTTAGGATTTCTGATTGCTTACCACATAAAGTTGTCACTAAAAATTGAAAAGCTCTAACGAGCAGACCGTGTTCTTGTCTCTTCCAGCGCTGGGAGTTCAAGCACCCTCAGCCTTTCTTACGTACCCGTGAATTCCTCTGGCAGGAAGGGCACAGTGCCTTTGCTACGTTTGAAGAGGCAGCAGAAGAGGTATAAAAGTTGTGTTCCATGTTAATTCTGTTCTGATTCTTTGTCCAGACTATGCATTCCACCCCCTCCCCAAGCTGTGAGTAATGCAGTGCTATCTACATCGTAGTAATCATTCAGTAAATAAGTTGAAATTTGGTCTGACTCGAAATGACATTATAAGACAGCTTTCTGGTATAAATTGTTTGTTCCTTAAAATTTACATATCACCTCTTAACGTTAAAAGCAGGTTAATTCAAATATGTTAATGTTAGTTGCTCAGTCATGTCTGACTCTATGCAACCCCATGGACTGTGGCTCACCAGGCTCCTCTGTCCATGTTTTTCTCGTGGCAAGAATATGGGAGTGGGTTGCCTGCCATTCCCTTCTCCAGAGGAATCTTCCTGATCCAGGGACTGAACCTGGATCTTCTGCATTGCACGCAGGTTCTTTACTGTCTGAGCATGAACTTAAGGAACTGCATATTGAAATTTTATTAATAAACATACTGCTTTAAATTTTCAGATGAAAATAGTTTTGGACTTCAGTGTATAGAAGAAATTATTATAATATCATGGGTGAAATTAATTATTCTTCAGGATGTCTTCACCCAGGTTACTGTGTATCTTTTATAAGCATTCATTTTTCTCTTATATTCTAAATTTATGTATATTAAAAATTATTCTAAAACAGATAACTAATGAGAACCTACTGTATACCTCAGGGGACCTTATTCAGTGCTCTGTGGTGATCTAAATGGGAAGGAAAAAGAGGAAATAGTACAGCTGATTCTCTTTGCTGTACAATAGAAGCTAATGCAACATTGTAAAGCAATTATACTCCAATAAAAATTAATTTAGAAAAATGTTCCATTTCTTTGAGTTCTGCTTTGTCTCTCTTAATGAATTTACACTGGCTGCTTTAACCTTTCCAAGAAAAAAGATTTTTGTTGTTTGAAGTGCTTTCCCCACCACAGTTAGTTTTAAATAGTACAGTTTTTATAGATCTATAACCAATAAATATAGCATAAATTTGAACACTTTTACATTTAACATGTTACAGGTTTTGCAGATACTTGACTTATATGCTCGGGTATATGAAGAACTCCTGGCAATTCCTGTTGTAAAGGGCAGAAAGACTGAAAAGGAGAAATTTGCAGGAGGAGATTACACCACTACAGTGGAAGCCTTTATATCTGCCAGTGGAAGAGCTATCCAGGTACCAGTCTGCCCAGGGGACTCCTAGGGGACTGAAAGCACGGCCATGGCCCATCTGAGAAGCTTCTTCTGCCATCAGAGAAGTAGACTCTTAAAAAAATATAAATATCACATGCTTCTAGGTCGTGTTATAATTTCAGGCCAATCTGTCCCATTCCCCCCGAATCTCCGATGTCAGTTAAGTCAAGCTTGTATCCTGAATTACCAGAGCATGGATATATTTTTTTAAACCTTTGTAATTAAAGTTACGCCTATGAAAGGGTCTGCCTTACAGCAGAAGAGGTATAATAGTTGTCTTCTGTATTAATTCTGATAGAATTTTTTTTTTAACTAGTCTTAGTCTTTTTTGTATCAGTTATGCTTTAAAAACTCATTTAACATAAAAAGGGAAGATAAAGCAGATCTAGTGCCATGCTAAGGTGTGTGGTCTTAACAGTAGTTATTTCAAAGGCAAAATGGGTTGTTAAAAGATATGTTTCTCTATTTTAGGGAGCAACATCACATCATTTAGGACAGAATTTCTCTAAAATGTTTGAAATCGTTTTTGAAGATCCAAAGACAGCAGGAGAGAAGCAGTTTGCCTATCAGAACTCGTGGGGCCTGACAACTCGAACTATTGGTGTGATGACCATGGTTCATGGGGACAACGTGGGCTTAGTGTTACCGCCCCGTGTCGCCTGTGTTCAGGTAAGCAAAGTATTCCTGGTCACCATTTTTTTTATAAAATTCAAGCCATATTTAGTGAAGAAAATTGAAAACTGTGCTTTTCTGGATGTCATTCAGGTAGGTTTTGCTGATATGGAAACAACACAGAATACAGTCTAGATTTCAGTGTTGTGTAACTATGTGTATTATTCATGTTACTGTTTTCTACCCTTTAAAATTTTCTACCTACTTTATAAAACTTCTAGAAATTATTTTTTGAAATGATTTATAATAGGTTAAATGAGAAACAAAAATGCATTCATCATGGACAGACAATATGCAGCTCATTGCTAGATATTCTGTGTAGACCACAGAAGTTGACTGCTGTGAAGATTTATGGCCACTAGGAGGTTTTGATTTGTGAGTGCTAGGTGGTGATTGTGAATTCATTACTTTTGTATGATGCTGCTTTGTACAAATTTGTAATATCATGCTGGATTCTAGGTGGTGGTTATTCCCTGTGGCATCACAAATGCACTTTCTGAAGAAGACAGAGATGCTCTACTTGCAAAATGCAGTGATTATCAAAGGCGGTTACTCAGTGTCAATATTCGAGTTCGAGTTGATTTGCGAGATAATTACTCACCAGGTTGGAAATTCAATCACTGGGAACTCAAGGTAAAGTCTTCCGTTGCATATTTTACTCCCACTCTCCCAATTGGAATTTTGTTGTTTGAATAAAAATGATCTTGAAGACCTTGTTTATGGTTAACAAACCCCCTATGGTTGTTACTAAAACGTTTATATCAAGGATTCATAAAATAAGTTATTTCAATAGTAAGACTATCAGAATCATGGTGCATGGACATCAACTGTTAATAGCTGTCATTGGTGCAGCTAATCAGAGAGTAATTTCACACCACAGTTTAACAGTGGTGTGTTCATTCTTACTTTGTATATTCAAGTCTAGTCTAAATTCTGGTTTAATGTTTTTGATTTAACTTTTATTGCACAGTCATTAATAGGTGATCTGTGTTCTTTATTCTATTTTTCAGACTTCTGAGATTTAAGTTTTTCTTAATGATGAAACAGGAAATCTTCTTAGAACTAGCAGTTAGGAGTCAAGAATTTATAAACTCATATTACAGGCAGTGGATGGGAAGAGGTAGTGAAGTTGCAGGTTCAAGCTTTCAAATATGCAGTCTTAGCCATACTGGGATTATTCAGTATTAATGCATGTTGGGTTCCCAAAGTTGCTCATCTTTATCTCTTTATTTGTCTTAAATGGCCCCTCAGATAAATCTCTGCTGAAGGATAGTAGTTACATTGATGCTGCTTTCCTTTTGTGATATACTTTTTCCTTTACATACTCTCCTACCTTTAATAAAGACTTTAAAGTTGTGTAAATTTCCCTTTAATTGCAGTCTTTTTTACTTACTTGGAAATAGCAAGTGTGTGATTTCAGTAATACCTTCTCTAAACCCATTTGTACTTGCCCAAGGTACCAAAAAGAAACTTATCCCTTGCTACTAACTGGACTGAAAGGTAAAAAATAGTCCTCCACGCCTGTGGGCCTCTCCTTTGCCTTCCTCTGGTCTGTCCCAGCCCTCCCTTGCCCAGGATAGGATGGAGTCCTAGTGCGTTTTTATTGTCATGTCTTTTTAGTTTCTTTTAATCAGGAGTAGTTCCTCAGCCTTTCATTGTCATCCATGGTATTTACATTTTTGTAATTATAGGTCAGTTATTTTATAGAACGTTCTTCTGTTTTGATGATTACTCATTAATTTTTGCCTTCTCCAGTAGCTTTTCTTCTCTCTTCCTGCTGAGGGTAGTCTCCCACTTTTGATTTTCTGATTTTCTGCACTGATTTTTATTATTTGTATGCATGCCTTAATTACTCTGCAAAACATGAAGCTTCTTCAGGACAGGATCTCTTTCTTATTCATCTTTTAAAATATCATTGCACTTAACACTGTTTCTTAACGCATGTATCAGTTCAGTTCATTTCAGTCTCTCAATCATGTCTGACTCTTTGCAACCCCATGAGCTGCAGCATGCCAGGCCTCCCTGTCCAACACCAACTCCCAGAGTCCACCCAAACTCATATCCATTGAGTCGGTGATGCCATCCAACCATCTCATCCTCTGTCGTCCCCTTCTCCTCCTGCCCTCAATGTTTCCCAGCATCAGGGTCTTTTCAAATGAGTTAGCTCTTCACATCAGGTGGCCAAAGTATTGGAGTTTCAGCTTCAACATCAGACCCTCCAATGAACACCCAGGACTGATCTCCTTTAGAATGGACTGGTTGGATCTTCTTGCAGTCCAAGGGACTCCCAAGAGTCTTCTCCAACACCACACTTCAAAAGCATTAATTCTTCGGTGCTGGACTTTCTTTATAGTCCAACTCTCACATCCATACATGACCACTGGAAAAACCATAGCCTTGACTAGACAGACCTTTGTCGGCAAAGTAATGTCTCTGCTTTTTAATATGCTGTCTAGGTTGGTCATAACTTGCCTTCCAAGGAGTAAGCGTCTTTTAATTTCATGGCTGCAGTCACCATCTGCAGTGATTTTGGAGCCCCCAAAAATAAAGTCTCTCACTGTTTCCATTGTTTCCCCATCTATTTGCCATGAGGTGATGGAATCAGATGCCATAATCTTATTTTTCTGAATGTTGAGCTTTAAGCCAGCTGTTCATGGGGTTCTCAAGTCAAGAATACTGAAGTGGTTTGCCATTCCCTTCTCCAGTGGACCGCATTCTGTGAGACTTCTCCCCTATGACCCGTCCGTCTTGGGTGGCCCCACACGGCATAGCCTAGTTTCACTGAGTTAGACAAGGCTGCGGTCCATGCATGTATACATTCATCCAATGTATACATTGGATGAATAAAGGGAAACCATAAAATAATGTGAAAGTATATAGTATTTTGTTCCAGAGAATTGTTATTTTATAAAGTAAGTCTTCTCTAGGGGGTAAATCTTTTTTTTCTAGAGTAAAATTTACATTTTTTCGTTTGGCTTTGGTTTGGGGGACGACTGATCAGCTGAACTGTGTAGACAGGCTCCTAATTTAAATTCAAAATGATTATAGAGGATCATTCACTCAAAAAAGGAAAATGTGTTAAAGTTTTATTTGTCAGGAAGTTTCTAGCCCCTAAAAGTGGGCTCTCTCTTAAGCCTTAATCCACTCAGAGCAAAGTCATTATGTGGATTCACAAGGATTGAACATCCACAAGGCTTAAACTTGCATATGCTCCTTAAGCTCCTTTGTAAAAACCCTGGGCTCCTGGGGAGTGGTTCTTTAGTCCCAGGACCAGCAGCTCAGCATCACGGGAGAACTTGGTGAAAGTGAAGGGAGAAGTCACTCAGGCATGTCCGACTCTTTGTGCTCCCATGGATTGTAGCCCGCCAGGTTCCTCTGTCCATGGAATTCTCCAGGCAAGAATACTGGAGTGGGTAGCCAGTTCCCTTCTCCAGGGGATCTTCCCAACCCAGGGATAGAACCCACGTCTCCCGCATTGCAGGTGGATTCTTTATCATCTTAGAACTTGATAGGATTACAAATTCTCGGGCCACATCCCTGGACCTACTGAGATCAGAAACTCAGGTGGCGGAGCCCAGCAGTATGTGCTTTGACAAATCCTTCAGTAATTCTGATGCTCAAGGTAGAGCAGCCAGAGCCAGGGCCTTCCCACCAAAGCACACCATGTGCCATGAATGAGTCCAGGATGTGCCAAGGAGCCCACTGTGTTTACCCCCGTGTGCCATGCAAGTGTGATTTTCCATGTGTGCTGTTATGTGAGAGAAGTTAGGAGCACCGAGCTGGACAGCTGCCCTCCTGTTTCCCCATTAAACTCTTTCCCAGCTCAGAGCCACTTGGGCAATAGCTTCATCCTTAGGTTTATGCCTTCTCATTGGAATAGGTTTTTGAAGTATATCAGGAATATTACCTTCTCTTTAAAGTGGTTTGCATCTGTTTTTTGTGTTTCGGATATTTATGATTTATAGTAGGTAAAGCCATGACATCAGTCTGTTTATTCAATTGGAGATGTGCATGTGTCATTTTTCACTGCTTTTTTGTTTTCTAGGGAGTCCCGATTAGACTTGAAGTTGGGCCACGTGATATGAAGAACTGTCAGTTTGTAGCTGTCAGACGAGACACTGGAGAAAAGCTGACAATTGCTGAAAATGAGGCTGAGACGAAGCTTCATGCTATTTTGGAAGACATTCACATTAACCTCTTCACCCGGTCAGTCCCTTAGAGTTGCTTGTGCCTCCCGTCTTCTCATTGTGCTCAGCCTTTGAGATCTCTACCAAGGAATCCGTGATTGCCCCCATGGGAAGTCATCTTTCCCTCCGAACTCCCATGGTTCTTAATTGGCCTTTCTCTTTGGTTTTTTGACTCATATTGTGGTTATCTTCTATATGCTTTCTGCTCCCTGTTGGGTTTGGAGTGATGGACTATCTGTCCCTTTGACTGATTTGGGTTCATTTTAGATCCAAGCTTTTATGATACATCAGATTTGAGGTGCAGAAGCACTGATTCTCAGTTGTTGGGTACACATTAGCAGCACCTGGGGAGCTTTTCAAACTACCTGTGCCTGGGACCCTCCCCGAGAGGTGTTAATTTAATTGGCCTAGGGGGCCTGGCGGAGAAGGCAATGGCACCCCACTCCAGTACTCTCCCTAGAAAACAAAAAAGCAGTGAAAAACTGGAGCCTGGTAGGCTGTAATTCATGGGGTCGCTAAGAGTCGGACACGACTGAGCAACTTCACTTTCACGTTTCACTTTCCTCCATTGGAGAAGGAAATGGCAACCCACTCCAGTATTCTTGCCTGGAGAATCCCAGGGATGAGGGAGCCTGGTGGGTTGCTGTCTGTGGGGTTGCACAGAGTTGGACACAACTGAAGTGACTTAGGAGCAGCAGCAGAGAGCCTGGCACCTTGAGTAGTAATCGCCCTCTGGTGGTGATAATATGTCACCAAGGCTAAGAACCTCCTGAAGGGGGTTGGGTGATGGGAAGGCTTGAGGCTGCCCTGACCTCTGGAGAGGAGACTTTTAGAATCACAGATCTCAAGGCACAGGCACCAGAAGATGGGGGGCCTATGTGTGGCACCTTATTTTCTTTCCTGTCCACCTGAAGCAGAGAGGAAGACCTGTGGCCACTGGGGATAGAGGCTCAGTTTGGGGTGGGGGGCCTTGCCTGCACCTTCCTCGTTTACCCTCTAATACCTGTGTCCGATTCATGTTCATCTTCAGTAAATCTTGCACATAAGGAGTGAATCAGTTTTGTCCTTGGCTTTGGTGCTTTTATGTGATGGTAGGCAAGTGAACTTGCTTTTGTTGGCTGGCTTGCCTTAAAATGCGAATGATAATAACGTCTCTTGAGGTTGACTTTCATGGATTTATTTGGCCAACAAATGCATAATTCATGTGAAGTTCGTCTGAACTCAGAACAGGAGATACTGTCAGAGACACAAGATTAGAAAGCTGCCTGTCCTCGTTGCTGTCACCTGAATAGTGCTCTCAGCGCAATGATTCTTATCCAGAGATTCTCTTCAGAGTCACCTGGGAGCTTTGGGAACAGAAAAATACCTGGACCTTATACCTGGAGACTCTTATTCATAGTTTATTAAGATAGATTCTGCTCATCTGTATTGTTAACATGCTCTGTGTGATCCAGATGTACATCCCTGGTTGGAAAAGACACTGTTTTAATGGCTAAAAAAACAGGACCTTTTTATTGACATTTTTAAAAATTTTAATTAGAGGCTAATTACTTTATAATATTGTGGTGGGTTTTACCATACATTCACATGAATCTGCCACGGGTGTACATGTGTCCCCCATCCTGAACCCCCTCCACCTCCCTCCTCATCCCATCCCTCAGAGTCATCCCAGTGCACCACCCCTGAGCACCCTGTCTCATGCATCAAACCTGGACTGGTGATCTGTTTCACATATGATAATATACATGTTTCAGTGCTATTCTCTCAAATCATCGCACCCTCACCTTCTCCCACAGAGTCCAAAAGTCTGTTCTTTACATCTGTGTATTGACATTTTAATTCAGTAAATTTATTAGTGTAAGTTGCTTACATTAATAGTGTATTTTTTTTCCTTCCTTAAGGCTTCAGCCTTGGAAGTGGCATATTCCTTTCTGTATCTCATTGGCTGTAACTTAGTCACTTGGGCCCACCCACCTCACTGCAAAAAAGTCAGAAGAAAGGGAAACAGATTTGGTGGACAGCGAATAGTCATGGTCAGGGTTCCCACAGTCTAGCCCTGAGGTTCAGAAAAGAAACATATGCCTTCTCTTCATTGGTCCCCACCCGTGAGTGCTCCTCGTGTGATGTGTGACTGTGAGTGTGGAAGAGAATAATATTTATTTCATTTCTGGAAGGTGAGGTTCTTACAGAAGACTTACAGAGTATGTGAAAATAGCTTGAATAATATATATTTATGTGTTTTTCCTTTTTTAAACATTTTCATGCCTTTGTGTTTGATTCTCACAACAATTTGATATGGTGGTTAGAAGAGTATTTTTCCAATTTTGTATAAGGGAAAACTAAGACCAGAGAAGTTTAAATAATAACCTAGACTCTGGTAGGTAATAAGTGGTAAAGCCAGGAGTTAGAATATTGATCAGTAGATATTTAATGACTATGACAAAAGTAATTGTTATCTGCATGTGCTTGGCAAATTTTTTAATGTTTCCAGTAATGCAGTGATGAGCTAACTAATAGCTAGTGATGAAGTTCACTGACTGTCACTGCTGGAGACAAAGTTGAGGTTCATGTTGAATTCGTCTCAATTCTAAGTTGTTATTCTTTCATTAAATTATGCCATTAAAAAAACTGTCATATTAGTAAGAAAAAATATGTATTCACTTCTAATTCTGGGTAGCCTGTGGCTCAGTGGTAAAGAATCTGCCTGACAGTGCAGGAAACGCAGGAGATGCGGGTTTGATCCCTGGGTCGGGAAGATCCCCTGGAGGAGGAAATGGCAACCCACTCCAGTATTCTTGCCTGGAAAATCCCATGGTCAGAGGAGCCTGGCAGGCTACCATCCATGGGGTTGCAGAGAGTGGGACACAACTGAACTAACATGTGCTTTAGTTTATTAGTAAGAAAAAATATGTATTCTAATTACTTGATAGGGCTTCTGAAGACCTTAAGACTCATATGGTTGTGGCTAATACAATGGAGGACTTCCAGAAGGAGCTTGATTCTGGGAAGGTAAGAGAATTCTGAAAATCTTTTAATATAAACGTATTTCAGTGAGTGGTATTTTAAGACCATTAAATTTATGTATCATGTTAATCCCTTTTCCAAAGCCTGTCACATAAAAGGTTTATATATTATTCAGCCTCTGGTTTCCATTGATTTTGCTATAGCAGTAAAATATTCTGTTATTTTTGGATAACACTGTGAACTGATTTTATAACAGCTTTCTCTCATGTTCATTAGGCTCACTGAATGAGTTTCATTCTGTATGATCCCTAATATTTTCATTATTGAAAATTTTCATTTTGTTTTCTCAGCTTAAGTTCCTAAAGTAAACATTGTTTTAGTTTTAGAAATCTAATGGGCAGATTCCTAAAATAAGGAATGCCTGTTTCTGATCTCTCACTGTTTGTACTTACCCAGATCTTAATTGATTGATCTTTCTGAATAATGAGTGAAAAATATCACTCATTTCTAAGCCTGTTTTTGAGAATGAGTGGGTACTACTGGATTCCATAAAACTGCACGGGTTTTCCTAATGGCTCTTTAAGGTTTTATCAGTTTTGTGTGCTCTGTATATGCACATGTTCCCAGCCAAAACTTAATTTTCATAAAGAAGAGGTTTCAGTTTGTAAAATTATTAATTACTGGAATGAATCACTTATGAACTTTAGTATTCTGGTATACATGTTTACTTATACAGCCTGTTCTGTGTCCCCAGATTATAAATGAGAAAGCCACAGGCCAGAGTCTAAATGAATTACCCCAAGCCATACAACAGCAGGCCTAGTATTAGAATTAATACTAATTAGGGTCTCTCTTCTGATTCAGCTTAATGTACTTTTTCTCTGTATCTTTTTTAAAAATTCATCCTGAGTGTATAAGACAAGATTTTAGTTGGTTGTGATCATTGACCTCTTAATATGTCTGTCAGTTTACTAATCTGAAAAATAAGTACAAAATAGTATCAAAATCCCCTTCTGATCTATAATTCTATAGTATTTAGCCTTCTGTTATTCTTGGTTTTTTGCCTTAGTAATCTTCCACCTTTCTGATTTCCATCGTTTGTCACTTGACTTCAAACATATTTCAGATTTCTATTTCTTCTAGCCTTTTTGCCTGAGAATGGACACTGTGTATATTTTTTCTTCCACTGTGATTTATTTACATTTTCATAATTTTTTTGTTCCATAAAGTATTGAATTTTATGATTTCCTTTATTATAGAAATATGGTAGTCATTCTTACAGTAAAGTCTATTAAAGACATTGCATAAGAGTTAATAAATCAATAGAGTAACTTATCAGTTAATCCATTGCTTTCAAAGAAATGAATCTCAGCAGATATTAGTGGAATCATATTCTAATATTAGATAAGCTGTTGGAGACATTTCAACATCTGTCCTGAACCAGAATACAGTATTTTGGTTGTATGTCCAAAGATCACAGAGAGACCAAAACAACTGTTGTTTCTTGTATTCAGTAGTCAGTTTCATCTCCCATCTCACCTTTTGTTGGTCAGCTTAGCTATGTTGACTGACTGTCAAGCAAGCTTTGAAGCTATGGTAAATAAAATTGGATTTACTGGGAGGGAAGAAGGAGGAAGGGATCTTTGGAACTTGAATGTAAGTGAGAGTTTGATTTTCTACCCTTCCTTGTTGGTATAAATGAAAAAAAATTTTTTTATATATCTGATTTGTAGGACTTGATTTTAGTAAATTTTTCCAAGGAGGTGGTCTTCATTGAATGAAAAATAGATGTCATTTATATGTAACATATACTTGTTACTGTTGACATAAATATATCTTTAATTTGTTGATCATTATTTCTATTATTACATTACTATTTCTCATCAGTAACATTTCTGCTGAAGAGTTCAAGAAACTATATATTGCAAAAGATTTTGTCTTTTTAAAATATAGATGTAGAAAAAATGAAAGATAAAAAGGTAAAAACCTTTCTATGGCTGAATAAATCACCTAAAAATGTGTATTCTCCTTTCACATTAATAAATTATGTGCATAAATAATAAGAAATTTCAGATCTTATCAAAAGCTTTGAGGCTAAAAAGAATTGAATCTTTTGGTTTTTGTTTTTCACAAAAGTATCATTTATGAGTCCAAATACATCTAATAACAACTTTGGTTGAATTTGTTTACATGCTTTACCATTTTAAATTAAAAAAATTTTTTTAGAAATACCTTTCCAAGTCTTAGTGATTTTTTTTCTTAGTGCAAAGACATAAGACTATTGTAAAATTTGTTAATATTATAAAAAAATATAGCTTTGTGTTGTACATTAACAAAAATAAAATTTCTAAGAAACTAAATTTAAATTTATTGCAGTTTTTGTAATTGGGTTAGTATTTATATCATAGCATAATTAGAGACTGATTAAGGTTTTCCCCCTACTCTGTCTTCTAGAATAAATTTTAAAAAATACTTTTAAGAATGTTCCATTTTTTCATGCTTTTTGTTTGTATAAATGCTAATGATTTAGTAAGTTTCAATACAGGGAATTAACTTTGTTAGTTCAGCTCTTATGTCTGTAGGTTTGTTTTTTCTTCTGTTTTCATTGCAGAGTTTCTACATTTAGATTTTACATTAATTATTTATATATCCAATAATTAATTTTATATTGTTTGTATATAAAATTAAAATTATATACTTAATTATATGAACTTCCTTGGTGGCTCAGGCAGTAAAGAATCTGCCTGCAATGCAGAAGACCTGGTTTCCATCCCTGGGTCAGGAAGATCCCCTGGAGAAAATGGCTACCCACTCCAGTATTCTTGCCTGGAGAATCCCATAGACAGAGGAGCCTGGTGGGCTGCAATCCATGGGGTCACAAAGAGTTGCACAGGACTGAGCAACTCACACTTTGTTTCACTGAAAATCAGTTTACTATTTGTCTTCTCCATCCTCCTGATAACCTTGGAGCCAGGTAGAGCAGGCGGCAGTGCAGATTTGAAATGAGGATGCTTTGAAATTCACTTTTTGTTCCTTCTCTTCAGCACTATGTTG
The DNA here is from genome assembly GCF_055505025.1 of Bos grunniens. Classification (NCBI taxonomy): domain Eukaryota; kingdom Metazoa; phylum Chordata; class Mammalia; order Artiodactyla; family Bovidae; genus Bos; species Bos grunniens. The sequence goes on from NC_141180.1 coordinate 57,639,317, forward strand.
CAGCCAGTTTATTTGGTCATTTAAGTGTATTACAAAGATGTCTTTGTTATGGGCCGATGTTACATAAAGTGTGGGTTTGGGATAGTGGAAAATATTGCTTTCCTATCTCGGGCATCTCTGAGCAAAGTTCTTAGCAGGTTTGCAAGGTGTCATGGCCTGAAAAGGGCTGGGAGGCCTGTCCTTTTTGCTTGCAGGTTTAATGCAAAACTCAAATGTTCCTTTTATAGAATGGAAGGAGTTGTAAATACTGAACATTTTTTTTCTTGTTAGATTGCTCAGATTCCATTCTGTGGGGAAATTGACTGTGAAGATTGGATCAAAAAGACCACTGCCAGGTAAGATAATTATGTTTAACAGATAAAACCTATGAGGTATTGCAATGAAAAAGAATAGAAATGCATGGTATAAACGAATGGATTTTTTATTTGTTTTTGATTCAGGGATCAAGATCTTGAGCCCGGTGCTCCTTCAATGGGAGCTAAAAGCCTGTGCATCCCCTTCAAACCACTCTGCGAGCTGCCGCCGGGAGCCAAGTGCGTGTGTGGAAAGAACCCTGCCAAGTACTACACCTTGTTCGGTCGTAGTTACTGAGGCATACAACAAAACCCCAGCTTCGACCCTCCTCACTTTTTAAAAAAAGAACTGATACTAATCTTCCCAGATAGAGACAGTTTTATGATTTTTTTAAAAATAGAAGTTCTAAAAGGAAGTCACATGAGACAAATACCTATTCTTATGCCTAAATCAACAGTGGAAAAAAAACTTTTCTGTAACCAGCCCCAGTAATAAATATCATGAACTAATACTGTTTCATGTATTCATTTGTTTCTGAAATACCTTAATTCTATGCCACAGTTATTCTAACCGTTCTGCTCCATGTAGCCCTCTTGTTTCAGACCTTGCACCACCAATTTCCCATTTCTTCCGTGTTGGAGTGCTTCCTTTTTGTAACTCCTTGGAATATTAAAATTGCCCTTAAGCTTTCTGTTTAAAAAGTAAAATACAACCACAGATGTCCCAAAAGAGATTTCTCTTGAAATCTGTTGAAATTTCTTCCTGATTACTGTGGGGTCTTTAAAACACCACTCATGATTTACTAGAGTGGTAAGCCCTCCTCACCTCTACTTCCAACTTTGTGCTTTTACTCACTCACCCTGCTTCTGCGCCTGCCCACCCCCTTCCCCACCCCGCACACTTCTGTTCTCACAGAGGTCACACTGCCACTTCTGCCCAAGCTGACTTCTTAGTTCCTTGTCTTACCACATCTCACTGCTTTAGCTCTGCTGCTAGAAAACGTTGCTCTTTTTTTCCCCCCCACTAAAATCACTCTCTCAATTTGCCTTTTTGCTTTTGGCTCTTCTTTCTTTTCTTTTAAAAATATATTTTATTATTCTTTGGTTGTGCTGGGTCTTCGTTGCTGCGCTCAGGCTTTCGTTGCAGTGAGCGGAGGCTGTTCTTTGTTGCATTGCTCAGGCTGCTTGTTGCGGGGGCTATTCTTGTTGTGCAGCCTGGGCTTTAGTAGTTGTGCATGGCTCTACGGTGTGCAGGTTTCAGTAGTTGCATCACACAGGCTCAGTAGTAGTGTCTCATGGGCTGTAGAGCAACTGGCTCAGAAGTTGTGGTGCCCTGACTTAGTTGCCCTGCAGCATATGGGACATTCCCAAACCAGGGATAGAACCCATCCGTGTCCCCTGCATTGGCAGGCAGATTCCTATCCACTGTGCCACCAGGAAAGTCCGTGTTTTTCTTAGTCATGTGTCTTCCACTGGCTTTCTTTCCTTGGCCTGCTTGGTAAGACATTGGTGTGCTGTGTCCATACTTGGCCCTCTTATTCTTTTAAGAATTATTTTTTTTTAATTTAACATTTTTAGTCTTTACTGAACTTGTGGACCATTTTTAGTCTCTACTGAACTTGTTAAAATATTGTTTCTGTTTTGTGTTTTGGTTTTTTGGCTGAGAGGCATGTGGGATCTTCACTCCCCTACCAGGGATCTGTCCTGTATCCCCTGCTTTGGAAGGCGGAGTCTTAACCACTGGATTGCCAGGGAAGTCCCTGGTTACTCTCCTGTTCTTTAATCAGCCTCATCTCATCCTGTGGTTTCAAGTAGCATTAATAGGATGATGACTCCCAACGGTTTTCTCTCCCAGACTGAGCTTTAGCCCTCCATCCCAACTGCATGTTGGGTTTTCTTGAGTGTTGGATCAACATTTCAGGTCAACCTGTCTCAAAAACCTCATTTCACTCTACTCCCAGACCTGTTCCTCCTACATACAGTATTTCCTGCCTGAAAGATTAGCATTACGAAAATGGACTTAGTCACTTAAACTAGAACCCTGAGAGTCCTCCTGGTTGGCTTCTCCAGCACCTCATCAGCCACACTTAGTTGGCTGTGAAACCTATTCCTGTTACCTCTGATGTCTCTTGGGTCCCTCCTTTCAGCATCAAGGTCACCTTTTCACCTGTTCCCTCTTACACTGATCACTCTGCTGCCTCCAGTTTTGTCTCCAGGCCAGACTATTGCACATTCCCACAGGTGTTTTTTTCCTTTTTCCTAAAGTACAGTATGTTGAGACTTTTTTTTCCCCCTTAAAATCCTCTCGTAGCTCACCATTGCTAACAGGTTAATAAAATGTAGTCTCTTTCCGTTCAGCCTACCTGTCTAGTCTCCTTTTTAATCAGTCTAGTAGAGTCCTTTGCAACCTAACCATTTGGGATTCCCTATAAACCACACGCTATTTCTCACTTCTGGCCCTTTGCCTGCAATGCCTTTCATTCCCCATTTCTTGTTTACTTGGTTTATCTCATTTCAGAGCCCTGCTACATCTAATATGTTATCCCACTTGGTGGTGATAAATATAAAGGGAAAAGTTTCCAAAAAAGGACTTGAAATTTGAGCTGTGCTTTGAAGGGTGAGTAGAATTTTAATAAGCAGAAGAGGAAGGACAATCTAGGCAGAAAGAAAAACATATGCAAAGCCTTTCAAAGTATCTGCTGTGCATGAGAACACAGCAAAACTCTCCTGAAGTGGTAAGAAATTATCATAGGAAAGCAGATTGCATAGAACATGCTTTCAGATGCCTAGATAATGAGATAGGTGTCTGAGCCATACTTGTGTACTCAGAATTATTATTGATATATGGCAGTTCAGGATGTTTTATCTTGCTTTTCTACTCTTAGTAGCTGTGTAAACTTTCTATTCCTTCAGCTGAAGGAGAGAAGTCTAATATCTGTATCATAGTTACTCTACCTCATAAAGTACTCAGAACAACACTGAGCGCATAATAATAGCTAGTGTTAGTTACGACACTGATGCAAGGTCACTTGGAAGTTGCTCCTGGGATATATAGCTCTAGTTGACAGTAATTACCTTGGTGCCTAGGAGTTTGTTTTTTTGTCTGCAAATTAATAAATGCTTTAAAGCAGCAGTCCTTGACCTTTTTGGCACCAGGGACCTGGTGGAAGACAATTCTTCCATGGATTGGGGAATGGGGGGTGGTTTCAGGATGATTCAAGAGCATTCTATTTATTGTGCACTTTTTGTTACTACATCAGCTCCACCTCAGTCATCAAGCATTAGATCTGGGAGGTTGGAGACCCTTGCTTTGAAGGACAAGGTGTTTTTTATGTTTTTGCCAGTCCCTGACAAAAGCCTGAAAAGTAGTTGAAAGACTAACCACATTTTGTTCTGTGGCCCCTGGCTGTTTTGGAGGCAGTGGCCATCTCTGACACACAGACAGATAGATCCCATGCTATTGTCTGAGGCTTCAGATCCGCAAAACCAATCACAGAAGAGCTTGACCTTTGCTGTTTTAAAGAAATGCTCACTACTTAAAGGAACTCTCCAGAAAGCAGTTATGTTAGGAAAGGAATCCTTAACCCCAAATCTATGTGTGATAAACTGGCTGTTTTCTTAAATTGAGGTTCAGCTAAAATATCAAAACTTCCAAATATCTTAAGCACAGTGGTGCTTTTCAAGAAGGCATCAACCTGACTACAAACTTTTAGAAACTATCACTATTTTCTACTTGCAGGCTGCAGTCACTAGCCGGATACATGACTGACAGGAAAGTGATTGTGTGCCTGATATTCATGGTTTTCAAAAAGAAAATAAAGAGGTCAAGGTATATTTACTGCAGGCACCGCTCGCTGTGATTTCTGGTGTAGATCCCGTATTAGTAAACTCTAGTTCATCCATGATGGTGTGTTTAGAATAGTTCCTAATTATGTCAGTAAATCACATGAAGCCTTCATGAAAATTGGACAATAACGGCAACTCATTTGGCTGCTAGTGGCGAGGTCAGCAGCAGTGGAACATTCCATAAGGCAAGCAAAGAGGCATTATGATTTGAGAGTCTGGATATACCACCCTAATTATAGCTGGTTTTCGTTATAAATATTAGTCATCTGTTATATAACTATATAACTTTTCCTATTTTTTTGATAGTTGGTGATTTTTCACTGATACGTGAGTGAGATAAATGTATAAAGCTGTGGATTTAACTGTAGAGTTCTTTTGTATTTAAGTTGCAGTCATTGTCTTTTAGTGTGCGGAAAGCAAAAACATTTATTTATTTTTTATTGAAGGATAATTGCTTTACAGAATTTTGCTGTTTTCTGTCAAACCTCAACATGAGTCAGCCATAGCTATACATATATCCCCTCCCTTTTGAACCTCCCTCCCATCTCCCTCCCCATCCCACCCCTCTAGTTTGATAACAGAGCCCCTATTTGAGTTTCCTGAGCCATACAGCAAATTCCCGTTGGCTATCTATTTTACATATGGTAATGTAAGTTTCCATGTTACTCTTTCCGTACATCTCACCCTTCTCCCCTCTCCCCATGTCCATAAGTCTATTCTCTATGTCTGTTTCTCCATTGTTGCCCTGTAAATAAAAGAAAAAATCTCTGTCTCCCTGCACTGAAGGGTCTGGTGGCTCAGTGGTAAAGAATCTGGTTGTCAGTGCAGGAGATGTAGGTTTGATCTCTGTGTTGGGAAGATCCCCTGAAGAAGGAAATGGCAACTCACTCCAGTATTCTTGCCTGGGAAATTCTGTGGACAGAGGAGTCTGGAGGTCTGCAGTCCATGGAGTTGCCAAAGAGTCAGACTCGACTCAGCCGCTAAACAACCGAAACACATAACTGTGGTGCTCAGCGGCTCTGGGAGCATCAGGGATCTGCGGAGGCAGCTGCCCCAGCCCTGTTATTTTCAAACGTATCTTTGGCCCTTTGTCACTTTCACTGCGTCTGCAAAGTGCTAGCCATTTATTTCTTTAATGAATTGAGTGCCTGCAATGTACAAAGTGTTAGAGCAGACAGTAGAGAGTTAAACGTTTTTTCCTCTTCTTGGCTTCCTCTTCTCAAAACTATTCTATTTTAGATGGAAAATCAGGCTATCAAGTGGACAAGGAGATGGACTGAGTGTGGGCGGCCACTGCCTAGTGACGGTGACACTGACACGTCGTGAGGTGACCCCTGCCAAAGTAACCCTGTAACAACCCTGCCATTGAGATGACAGCAGCTGGAGAGTGCGATCCATCCCGTTCTGCCAAACCATCAGGGTTAGAATAACAGGCACAAACACATGTCTGGGGCTCAGGGGGTGATGTTAAACTGGTGGCTTCATTCAACCTGACTGAAAAATTGAAGAGCTTGGAACATCAGTCGTACTGAAATGATATGAAAAGATTCTATTAAATAAGTCTCAGATGATACAGCTCTATTGGCAGAAAGTAAAGAGGAACTGAACAGCCTCTTAATGAGGGTGAAAAAAGAGAGTGAGAAAACCAACCTAAAATTCAACATTCAAAAAACTGAGATCATGGCATCTGGTCCCATCACTTCATGGGAAATAGATGGGGAACAAGTGGAAACAGTGACAGATTTTATTTTATTCTTGGGTTCCAAAATCGCTGCAGATAGAAAGATGCTCCTTGAAAGAAAAGCCACGACAAACCTAGACAGTGTATTAAAATGCAGAGACATCACTTTGCTGACAAAGGTCTGTATAGTTAAAGCTATGATTTTTCCAGTAGTCATGTACAGATATGAGAGTTGGGCCATAAAGAAGGCTGAGCACCAAAGAATGGATGCTTTCAAGTTGCAGTGCTGAAGAAGACTCTTTGAGATCCTTTGGTCAGCAAGGAGATCAAACCAGTCAATCGTAAAGGAAATCAACCCTGAATATTCATTGGAAAGACTGATGCTGAAGCTGAAGCTCTAATACTTTGGCCACCTGAAGCGAAGAGCCAACTCTTTGGAAAAGACCCTGATGCTGGGAGAGATGGAGGGCAGGAGGAGAGGATGACAGAGAATGAGATGCATAGATGGCATCACCGACTCAATGGACATGGGTTTGAGCAAACTCCAGGATATAACGAAGGACCAGGAAATCTGGCGTGCTGCAGCCCATGGGGTTGCAAAGAGTTGGACATGACTTAGCAACTGAGCAACAACAACAAAGTCTCACGTAATACGGTCACCAAAACCAAATTTTGTGATTAAGAAACACCTGTTGAATGAGTGAGGCACTTGGGGTTGCACAGACTGGTGACAATGTTAACACTGACATTACTTTACGTGTACTAAATATGTAATTGGCTTCTCAGGTGGCACAGTGGTAAAGAATCTGCCTGCCAATTCAGGAGACAGGGGAGATGCAGTTTCGAGCCCTGGGTCAGGAAGATCCCCTGGAGTAGGAAATGGCAATGCACTCCAGTATTCTTGCCTGGAAATTTTCATGGACAGAGGAGCCTGGCGAGCTATAGTCCCTGGGGTCGCAAAGAGCTGGATGCGCCTGAGCATGCACTTGCAGGCACACAAATACGTAACTGTACTATATTTCCTTCCAGCATTCATTTTCTCACTCTTCTGAACAATTATTCCAGAGCTTTTCTCCCCTCGGATTCTCAGTACTTCCCCTTTCTGACTTTTGGTTGATCAGGTTGATGTCTATTTCACTAAGAAGATAGAGACAATATGAAGAGACTCACAAGAACCCCCACCGTATCTTTCCCACTCAAGTGTCCACATTTCCACCTTCTCTGCTATTTCAGATGAACTATCGTCTTTTTTAAAAATTTATCATTTGTTTTATTAAAATATAGTTGATTTATAATATTATGTTGGAGAATGAAATGGCAACCCACTTCAGTATTCTTCCTGGAGAATTCTATGGACAGAGGAGCCTAGTGGGCTACAGTCCATGGGATCACAAAGAGTTGGATACTACTGAGTAACTAACACACATTGCATTAATTTCTGCTATATGTCAATAGCAAAGTGACACTTATATATATTTCTTCATATTCTTTTCCATTATGTTATCACAGGATATGGAATATAGTTCCCTGTGCTATATGGTGCTGTGCTTAGTCACTCAGTCATGTCTGACTCTTGGTGACCCCATGGACTGTAGCCTGCCAGGCCCCTCAGTCAATGGGGATTCTCCATGGCGGGGATACTGGAGTGGGTTGTCATGCCGTCCTCCAGGGGATCTTCCCAACCCAGGGATCAAGCCTAGGTCTCCCACATTGCAGGCAGATTCTTTACTGTGAGCCACCAGGGAAGCCCAAGAATATTGGAGTGGGTAGCCTATCCCTTCTCCAGGGGATCTTCCCAACCCAGGAATCGAGCCGGGGTCTCCTGCATTGCAGGCAGATTCTTTACCAACTGAGCTACCAGGGTAGCCCATACAGTGCTATCCTGTAGGACTTTGTTTTTATGCATCCTATATGTGTTTACATCTGCTAATCCCAAACTCCCAATCCTTCCTTCCCCTACTCTCTCTGCCCCTTGGCAACCACAAGTCTGTTCTCTGTGTGAGTCTGTTTCTGTTTTGTAAATAAGTTCATTTGTATCATTTTCTTATATTCTACATATAAGTGATACATGGTATCTGTTTTTCTCTTTCTGACTTAATATGATAATCTCTACATCCATCTATGTTGGTGCAAATGGCATTTCATCCTTTTTATGGCTAATATTCAATGGTATATATAATATGTACCACATCTTCCATATCCATTCATCTGTCAGTGGTCATTTAGGATGTTCTGTGTCTTTGCTATAGTAAATAATGCTGCCGTGAACATGGGGGTGTATGTATCTTTTTGAATTAACAGTTTTGTCCAGATAGATGCCCAGGAATGGGATTGCTAGATCATATGGCAATTCTATTTTTAGCTTTTTGAGGAACCTCCACTCTGTTCCATAGTGGTTGTACCAGTTTATATTCCCACCAATAGTCACACCCCCTTCAGCATTTATTATTTGTAGATCTTAAAATGATGGCCATACCATAAGCTAGTATGAGGTGGTATCTCATTGTAGTTTTGATTTGCATTTATGTAATAATTGGCAATATTGAGCATCTTTTCATGTGCCTGTTGGCCATCTGTATGTCTTTAGAGAAATGTCTGTTTAGGTGGATGAACATTCTTCTCATAGCAGAGGGCACCCCCTCCACGTGTGCACTAAAACTCCTCAACTCTGGCCGCCTTGATGGTGACACTTCAGCAGCTCTCTCCATGTATCATCACATCTTCTTTCTCTACAGGATCTTTCCATCAGCTTGAAAATGTGCTGTTACCTTCCCCAGCCTAAAAATACCCTTTCCTGTCTCCATATTCCTTTTGCTTTGCAATAAAACTCCTTGAAAGGATTATCTGTACTTGCCATCTCCAATTTCTTCTCTCTGTTCTCTTGAACCCAATTCATGTTGTTCAGTCAGCAAGTCGTGTCTACCTCTTTGCGACCCCATGGACTGCAGCGTGCCAGGTTCCCCTATCCTTCTCCATCGCTCAGAGAGTTGGCTCAAATTCATGTCCGTTGAGTTCAGTGATGCTGTCTAACCATCTCAGCCTGTGCTGCCCCTCTCCTTTTAATCTTTCCCAGCATCAGCGTCTTTTCCAATGAGTCTGCTTTTTGCATCAGGTGGCCAAAGTATTGGAGCTTGAGCTTCAGCATCAGTCCTTCTAATTCTGGGTTGATTTCCTTTAGGATTGACTGGTTTGATCTTGTAGTCCAAGGGGCTCTCAAGAGTCTTCTCCAGCACCACAGTTCAAAAGCATCAATTCTTTGGTGCTCAGCCTTCTTTATGGTCCAACTCTCATATCTGTACATGACTACTGGAAAAACCATGGCTTTGACTAGACAGAGCTTTGTTGGCAAAGTGATGTCTCTGCATTTTAATGCACTGTCCAGGTTTGTCATAGCTTTTCTTTCAAGGAGCATCTTTTAATTCCATGGCTGCAGTCACCATCTGCAGTGATTTTGGAGCCCAAGAAAGTAAAATCTGTCACTGTTTCACTTCAGTTTGCCCTCTCGCTAAGGTCACCAGGGCCTCCATAAGGTTAAATCCAGTCATCATTTCCAGTCCTCAGTGCTTCTTGTCCTCTCAATATTTGACCCAGCTAGTTCTCTCCTCTTTGAAACACATTCTTTCTTGAATACTACTGTACTCTCCTGGCTTCCCTTTCATCTTTCTGGTCCTTCTCTCTTATCTACTTGTATCTTCATTTTGTATTTTCTCTCACATCCTTGGTTATCTCTGGGCATCTTTTGACTTCTAAATCCATGGATTGTCAACTCTCAAGTTCACGTATTCCCAGCCTATCCCCTTCTCCTCTGAACTCCAGGCTCCCTTATCCAATTCTCGACTTAGCGTTTCACCTTGGATGTCTAATAGATACACCAGGTGACAACACTTCCACCTCTTGCTCCCACACTGTTCCTAGAGCTGTCACCTTTGTTTTACGTTCATCTCACTTTGCAGCGTCATTGTTTTGGGCCAAAAACCTTCATGTCACCTTGACTGCGGTAATTATCACAGTCTGGTTGTCTAGAAGTCTCACTGTTAGAATAGCAACTGAATTGGCAACGATTTATGCAAAATCACTGCAGATGGTGATTGCAGCCATGAAATTAAAAGACGCTTACTTTTAATTAGGAAGGAAAATTATGACCAACCTAGATAGCATATTCAAAAGCAGAGGCATTACTTTGCCAACAAAGATCCGTCTAGTCAAGGCTATGGTTTTTCCAGTGGTCATGTATGGATGTGAGAGTTGGACTGTGAAGAAAGCTGAGTGCCGAAGAATTGATGCTTTTGAGCTGTGGTGTTAGAGAAGACTCTTGAGAGTCCCTTGGACTGCAAGGAGATCCAACCAGTCCATTCTAAAGGAGATCAGTCCTGGGTGTTCATTAGAAGGACTGATGCTAAAGCTGAAAGTCCAGTACTTTGGCCACCTCATGCGAAGAGTTGACTCATTGGAAAAGACTCTGATGCTGGAGGGATTGGGGGCAGGAGGAGAAGGGGACGACAGAGGATGAGATGGCTGGATGGAGTCACCGACTTGATGGACATGAGTTTGTGTGAACTCCGGGAGTTGGTGATGGACAGGGAGGCCTGGCGTGCTGCAATTCATGGGGTCGCAAAGAGTCGGACACGACTGAGCGACTGAACTGAACTGAACTGTGAGATGCCAAGGAAATTATTAGGGCTACATCTAAGTAGTCATGTTTTAGTCAAAATCAGTGTATTAGTCTTAAGTTCTTCAGATAAGTAGAACCAGTAGGATATGTATATAAATAGAGACTTATTAAAAGGAATTGGTTCCTGCCATTATGAAGGCTGAGAAAGTCCCAATGTCAAAATGGCAAGCAGAGACCTATGGTGTAGTTTTAGTCTAAAGGCCCACAGGCTCTAGACCCAGGAAGAGCCAAGCTTTCAGTCTGACCCTGAAAGCTGGAAAAAAGCCAGTGTCCCAGTTTGAAGGCAGGCAGTCAGAGGAATCTTCCCTTACTTGCAGGAGAGTCAGCCAGTTTGTTCTGTTCAGGCCTTCAACTGATTGGATGAGGCCCCCACTAAGGATGTATGTGTGTTATGTGTTAGTCGCTCAGTTGTGCTCGACTCTTTGCGACCCCATGGACTGCACTCCACCAGGCTCCTCTGTCCATGAGATTTTCCAGGCAAGGATACTGGAGTGGGTTGCCTGTTTTACTTAGTCTACTGATTCAACTGTTAGTCCCACCCAAAAACACCTTCATGGAAACACTCACAGTAATGTCTGACCAAATGTCTGGGCACCTGCAAACCCAGTCAAATTGATGCATAAAACTAGCCATCACAGTCAGACTTCAAATGCAGTTAGGATTGGGTATAGTCATTTCAATCTGTATTTCTTTAAAGGATTGACTGTAGGCAGTCTACTCAAAGCAATAGCAGCTACTGTTGTTTTAGATATTTGGGAACTGGTAAACCTTTAAGGCTTATACATGACAGAAGATAATATTAAAAGCAAAAATATCTTCTTACATCAGTTAAATCAAGACACTGTAATTTGACTTTCTTCCTAAAACTAACTGGGATTATGTCTTTAGCTCCTTTAAAGGTATTATATCTTTCCTAAACATGAAGAATGTTTTTTTTTTTTTTTGTCTTATTTATGGAAAGGGTTTGGAAGTGGGGTGCTTGTTTATTCCAGATCAGTGCGCAAGGCAGAAGAAAAAAATCACCCTAGCTGTTTTTTGGCTTTCACTTACTGTAGCTCTAATCTCTGGATTACTGACCCCTAGAATATTCCCTGTTCCATGTAGTATACAGAATTAAAAGCCACTCACACACCAGGTTGACAAGATATGATTGTTTATGTAAAATGTCACAACGATTATTGCAAACACAGAGTGTGGAATCTAGAAAGGCCATAGCCATACATGAGTTTGTGCATAATTCAGACACAGAGGCTCTTGACTTTTGTAATGATACACACAAATGAGCAAAAGAAGCCCCTCCAGTTCCTATCTGGAAGTTGGTGTCTTCTATTTCCATAAGTCCCTGCTCACGTGACATCTCTTGCTTAATTGCCCTTTAAACTGTTTTATGGCTTTATAGCAGCCTGTAAAAAGTGATTTTCAAATATGACAGGCGCTGAAAGGCTGTAGGGGAGAGCTATCCAAGAGCTGTGATCTCTACATCTGCTCCCCTAAGAGCTCAGCCTTCCCAGGAAAAGGAGAGGGACAGCAGAGCGCCATGGGGCGATACTCAGGGAGAAGTTTCCGTTTAATCCTCATGTGCATTGTGAGCATGCTCCTTTTCGTGATGGAGCTAGTGATCTCCCACATAGGCAACTCCCTCTCGCTGACCTCCGATGCTTTTGCGGTCCTCTCCCACTTAGTCTCCATGATCATCGGTCTTTTTGGCATCAGGGCCAGCAGCATACAGCAGCACCGGAAAAGCACATTTGGCTTTCTCCGGGCAGATGTCGTGGGCGCATTTGGCAACTCCGTTTTCGCTGTGGCCCTGATGTTCAGCATCCTGGTGGAAGCTGTCAAAAGGTATATTGATCCACAGAAGACAGAGAGGCCGCTGCTGGTTCTCAGTGCTGGAGTCATCGGGCTATTCTTCAATATTCTCAACTATGCCATCTTCTTGGACTGCTGTTACTGCGCGGCGCGGGGGCCCCAGGGAGACGCTGAAGCAGGTAAACGCCTCCTCAGATGTTATAGTTTGGTCAGAGTCCTGCCAGGTGCTATCTTGGGGGCCTCTGGGGGTGTTGTGGAGTGAGACTCCATTCCATCAGTCTTTCGTTCCCCAAACTTTACTAAAGGTCTTTCTCCAAAGCGTCACTTCCAGTCCAAAGTTCCTTATGAGCTGGGTGGCAGCTGACCACGTAGGGGTCTTTTTTAGTAACTGGGGATGAAAAATGTGCAGACAGGTAGAGTGATAAACCGTGGCCATAGAGAGAGTCCTTTGCCAGAAAGTGGATGTGCCATGCAAAGCTGTCTCCTTTATTTAGTGACTCCCTTTTGTCTATCCAGATGTGACATGACTGTGTTTGAGTTTTAAAATAATATTTTAATTTTCTTTCCCCCGAATTGTTCGAAACTACTAGGCTCCATTACCAGCTCACTTGGAGCAAAGGCTCAAAAACCATCGGTTAGGTGGATAGCCTCTTAAGAATATATTCAAGGAATGTGATGTAAAATGCAGAAAGAAAAAATAAAGATGATCTAGTAAACTTAGCTCTATTTCTGAATCGGAATATTTGTATCTATTTATTGTAGACATCTGTCTTGTTTGAGAAAAAGGAAAGCTATTTATATGTAAATCTTTAGGAGGAATTTAGGAGTGGGTACCAAACTCATTGGATTATCTGTCAAAGGATCAAATTAAATCTCAGAAGAGAACAATACATTGAAAAACGTGGATTCCAAAAGATTAGTTGTTAGATAGAACCATGTTTCTTTAGTGCCGCAAAAGGAATTTTAAAAATATATGTTAAAAGCTTTTTGCAGAAGAGCAATTTTCAGTGCTTTTTAAGAAGTCCTATAGAGTGAACAGACCAGGTCCAAATCATGGTTCTCCTACAGGGCAGCTGTCAAATTACTTCCCCTGGCTGTGGGCCCACCTGTAATCTAGAGTCAATAAGGACTCAATGGGCTTCTAAGTGCTTAGCATTTAATAGGCTCTTGGTATAGACTAGTTATTGTTCTTTTACAGAAATCACAATGCAAATCTGAATTATGTGATCATCCAGTATCATTGAATTCTGATTGCTTATCTGGATTTTAAGAAATTTCAAGATTTTTCTTATTTGATGCTGAAAAGTTTTCTCTCATTAGTCAGAGGGTCATGTAACTCAATAGGGGACCTCAGAGTAAGACTTTGCATTCTTATTGTATTCCTCCTGTCTCTCCTGCCATTGTAAATTTTCCCAGCTGGGAGCAGTCCTATATTCTATCTCTGCCTAGATTTTCCTATTAGTAGAAGATACATCTTGAAAACACCTATAGTATGTGTTAGGTATAAAAGGGAACAGACAAGAAACTAGAGTCTGTATCTTTATTTTATTTAATGAATCAGTTAGGGCCTCATCTTTTGTAAAACATAATAGTTAACTTGAGATCATATACCTTGTTTACATCAGTCATCATATACTGGAGGTTCAATATCATAAAATTCACATATTTGATAGAAGAAAACAATATTTATTGCTAAGTATAAGGCAAGGAAGCTGATCAAATCAATGGTTAGTATTGGCATTGCTAAACTTACCTTGTGTTTTTAATTCTAATTTTTTCTTTACCTTTGACATATGATATTTACCTGCATATAGTAAAAGCAATGTAGGCAAAGAGTTTGACTTCTTGACCAACATGAAAACTGGTAGATAACTGTTGTTCTATTTTTATAAACTGAATTATTATCAAGTAGATCTTAGTTCAGCTCTTGTTTGGGAAGCAGTGATTTCTAATGTTTATGTTCATATTCAGATAAGAAGAGGCTTAAAGACAAATATTTTACCCTGACCATATGGATTTCTACTGTCTTAGTTCTAGAGTATCTATCTCCTTTTGAAATGTTTCATGCTGTATAGTAGTCTTCTTTAAATAATTATAATGATAGGTACTATACATACATATAAATGATGCTTTAAGATTCGTATTCTATATTTATTATTTTAGGTACTATGCACACATGTAGCTAATGCTTTAAGGTCCATGTTCTATGTTGGAATTATTACTTTGGTAGCTTTTGGTATTGCTGAATTCTTCTTAGAAATTTTAGAGTGTTTAAATCCTCCTAGTGATTTTAGGATAGCTACTTAGTGTCTTAGCATTTATGTTTTGAGTTACATATTTATCACTTTCCCTAAAACATATATTTTAATATCCTTCAAATTAGTTAAATAAACTTAGAGTCAATATTTGGCTTAAATAAATCTCATAAACTGACATTAACCCAATTGTCTCTTAGTCTAAGAAAAAATGTGATTAATCCATACATATTGATTTATACCAGGACCTCCTGGTATAAAATATGAAGAAAAAATGATTCTTGATTTCAAAAGATTCAACTCAAATTTAGGAATAAGATTTTCTATATACTAAATTCTAACTTGAAGGGTTTTAAAGTCCTATAAACTAAAGAACTATTGTATCTACTGGTTGAGTGATCAGAATCAAATAATCCATCACTTTTTTTTGGTGCAATGTGTGACCAAAGAGAATTTTTTACTTAGCAAGCCTTTAGTCTCTTCCAGTTCTGTGGATCTTTTACTTGTTTTATCTGTTTGATACCAGTTATATTTTATGTCTGAGATTATAGGTAAAAAGAAGACCACTAATTTATTCTAAATGTGAACAAAACAGAATGTATATACTGTTAAGACTTGAAAACCTCTCTGGGATTCATGGAGTAAGATACATTGAAGAATTGGACAGAAGGAGTTAGAAATTTTAAAAATCACCTGGGAGTAAAGAATGTCTGGAACACTAAGCTGAGACTGGGATTGTGGAAGCCTTATACCAGTATCTAGTCAGTGGGAGTCCATCCCCAACAGGAAAAAATGATGGTGGAACAGATATTTGTAGCTAAAGAAAAAGGAAAAGGAAAAAGGAAAAATTGCAAGCACAAAAGAAAAAAAACAAACAGGTTTAAGGTTCAAATTTGGATGGCTATATTTGTGAGATTATTAGGAGGAAGAGAGTTATAAATGTGTTTGAAGAAAGGGAAGAGGAGTGAAAACAAGTCAGTTCAGATCCTAGGAAATACAGGGCACCCCTACCTTCTTTCTCTAGACTTACGAATGAAATTTGCTTTGCTTGCAGTTTTTCCTACAGCTTGTTTGCTTTATTAGATTTTCCTTGACTTTCACCTTATCTTTTATGTGTGCACTTTTTTTTTTCAATTATTTTTAATGTTTGAGTTTTCTTTAAAATTTAACAGACAGAACTCTCTTTTCCTTGACTTGTGTTTGAACAATACTTTGCCTTACATTGGTGCCTCAGAGGGTAAAGAATCTGCCTACAGTGCAGGAGACGAGGGTTAGATCCCTGGGTTGGGACGATCCCCTGGAGAAGGGAATGTCTACCCAGTCTAGTATTCTTGCCTGGAGAATTCCATGGACAGAAGAGCTGGGCGGGCTACAGTCCATGGGGTTGCAAAGAGCTGTGCATGACTGAATGACTAACACTCGCTTCTCACTGGCTTTTATTTTAAACCAAAAGTAATTTTGTGCAGCTCTGTCTAGGATAGGCTTGCCATTTACACAATTTATGAATGGCACATTTAGGTCTGAAATATGTATTTATTATTAAACATTTTTTAACCAAATGCCTTCCCTGTGAATTTACTTAAATTTTGTTTTGATTTCCAAACTGTGTTCTTTCCCTCTCTCTTCCTCTCTTTGCCACTCTCTCTCATCACCTTTCTGGCATATTTCCTCAACCAACCTGCTAGGGGCAGTGACAGCCTAGAACAGGCTGCTGACTGGGGGCTTTCCCAAGCTTCTCATTAAGTCTGAATGCTACAGCCTAATGGGAACATTTCACACAGACAGTCCTGTAGATACTGAAAGCAAATAGGGTTTGTTTTCCTTTAAGAGCTTGTGTAGGCAGGGCTCTGAGGGTTTAGGAGGGGCCGGGAGGAATTGGCTACCTCCCTCCCAGCAGCAAGTACCACAGAATAAGTCAGGGATCAGAAACTGCACAAGGGAAGGTGGCTTTTCAGGCTGGAACGAGAAAGAAGATTTTCCAGGTATCGGTTCCCTGGGTTCTCTTTGTACTTTGGAGGCAGGATTGGAATGAACAATAATTATTAAATGATTTTACGAACCGTGATGCTTAATTCCCAGAAGCTGTTACTTTGCTGTTTGTATATATCGGACATAATTGTTTTCCAAGCGTTTTGAACAATTCACTTCTGCAGGAGCACTCAGTGTACACACACCTGTCACAGATCACAGCATCTCCACTAGTGCTTCACAGATTACCTTAGGTCTCTCTCTGTACACTCAGGTCAGCTTGCTTAGCCTCTCACCTCTCTTGCTGCCCAGGGATGGGGTTCTGGGTCAGTTACAGGGAATGAGTAAGAAAAATCAAAGGAAGACTGAAAACTTCGTGCTGTTTCACGTTCACAAAATCAAATTCAACTGAAGAAAAAAAAACCAGAAGATAAAGAGACCCGTTCCTTATTCTCAGCCATGTTCTTTCAATATGCAGAGGCCACTCTGACTGACTCCTCAGGTAAATCTTAATGAAAACCAAGGTCTTTCTTGACATCTGTGAGTCGTCAGGCGCTGTCAAAGTGTGGGAGGATAACCCCAGCAGTGTATCACATACATTTGGAGAATTATATGTTTTGTGAAATAATTAGCAAGAAGGAATACTTGGTATTTGTTTTTTTTCAGATAAGGAAACAAAAACTGAGAGTCAGGACCACAACCATGCAGCGAGTGAATGGTTGTGGACAGAGAATTACAAGGCTAAATCTAGGGCTTTAGTTATAAACCTACTCTTCTTGACCAAAGAAAGAAAAAGAAATAACGAACAGTGAAAAGTTATTTGGAAATAATCACAAAATGGCATGTCAAAAAGTATGAATCAGGGAATGCCCTAGTGGTCCAGTGGTTAGGACTTGGTGCCAAAACAAAAGTATAAATCAATACTCCATAGGTAGAATCCTAATTCCAGTAGCTGAATGACCTCCAGAAAGTTACTTCAACTTACTAAACCTCAGTTTCTTCTTCTGTAAAGTGGGTAATTATTTATCTCGTCAGGACATCGTGAAGAAAGTATATTCTGTGTAAATTCCTCAACATGGCACTTGGTGGCGGTGGTTGATAGTGAGTGTCCAAGGGCTAAAGAGACAAGAATAAAGGTCATATTAGGCAATGGCACCCGACTCCAGTACTCTTGCCTGGAAAATCCCACGGATGGAGGAGCCTGGTAGGCTGCAGTCCATGGGGTCGCTGAGGGTTGGACACGACTGAGTGACTTCACTTTCACTTTTCACTTTCATGCATTGGAGAAGGAAATGGCAACCCACTCCAGTGTTCTTGCCTTGAGAATCCCAGTAATGGGAGCCTGGTAGGCTGCCGTCTATGGGGTCACACAGAGTTGGACACGACTGAAGTGACTTAGCAGCAGTTAGTTCCTCGGTGGACAAGTCCTTGCCTGCTCCACATCCATAAACTGGCAGCCAAACACATCCTGGGCCAACACCCACAATGGATTGCTGTTATCCATACTTATGATCCATATAGATCCATCACCATTTCTGGCCATGCCATGTGCTACGTGCTCAGCTGTGTCTGACTCTTTGATACCCCATGGACTGTAGCTCACTAGGCTCCTTTGTCCGTGGGATTCTCCAGGCAGGAATACTGGAGTGTGTTGCCATGCCTTTCTCCAGGGAATATTCCCAACGCAGGGATCCAACCAGCATCTCTTACATCTCCTGCATCGGCAGGCAGGTTCTTTATCACTAGCGCCACCTGGGAAACCCATCTACATGTGTGTGTGTGTGTGTGTGTGTGTATAAAACTCAGGATGATTTGCCTTTTAAACATTTTCCTGCAGTTCTGTCTATATAGTCCCATTTTCCTTACTGAGAGGTTTACTTTCCCAACAAAGTGGAGTAAAAGTAAGCTTATTATTTTTTTTTCTTTTGGTCGGATGCTTACAGAATATAAAGAATATATTTATTACCTTTTGCCTTCTTCTTGCTCTTTCGTGGAGACAATAGTCACTGTGATTTATATAAATCACATTGTGTATAGCTGCCTCTGATGATTATGACAAATTCTAGTCTTGTCATCATTTTTTTATAAGAGGCAATGATATCTAGAGACTCCTTTGTCTTAGAAGAATGTCTTCCACAGTCTGTGTCCTGATATTTATTGTCTACATCTGAGAAGTTGTCTCCAGAGAATTTTGAATGAAGTAATTTTTGATGAAGTATATCTGGGCTCTTGTTCTTTGTCTGCTGTGACAACTCAAGAAATGTATCAGCCCAATAGACAATAGAAAAAAAATGATAGTCCTGACTCAGGCCAATGAGAACTAGTGGTTGACTGCTTAGATAGAAGAGCAGCCAAGAAATCAGGTTGAAGACGGAACTATCTGGACAGACCACCTGTTTTCTGTCTAATTCTTAACTTGAAGAAACCACCTTGAGATTTTACAGGAGAGAAAAGAGAGGAGCTGGCAACCAGCTCTACAGCTCCTGACCAGTTGATTGATGACATTGTTGGGACTTTATGGGACCAATAAATAATGTCCACTCATGAGCCTAGAACTAACTGAGAGCTAAGGGAGCAAAGATAGTCAGATGGCAATAAAAATTGTTTTTGATAAAGGCTGAATTGGAAGGTGGACCTTTGATGTCCCAATAGCTTCCTAATACTTATCTCAGCGGTAAATATACCCATCATCTTCTTCAGGGCCCAGCTCAACAATGGGAGGCATAGAGGTGGGCCCAGGAGCAGAGAGGATGGACACTCCGAGGGGCATATTGTTCAAAGGATAAACCCTGGGAGGAGCTGAGCCAGGCTTCTGTTCCTTCTGCTAAACCCACCAATGCTTCCCTGGTGGCTCAGCTGGTAAAGAATCTGCCTGCGATGTGGGAGACCTGGGTTTGATCCCTGGGTTGGGAAGATCCCCTGGATAAGGGAAAGGCTACCCTCTCCAGTATTCTGACCTGGAGTATTCCATGGACTGTATAGTTCATGGGGTCACAAAGAGTTGGACATGACTGAGTGACTTTCACTAAACCCACCAATAAAAGGAGACCTTCTTACCCTAGGAGTGGCTTCTCCCATGGAGAGGGAATGAAGGGGTCAGTCAGAGCCAATATGGCAGTCTCCTCAAGGAAACGTAAGACCAGAGGAATCATCTCCCCCCAGTACTCTCCAATTTTATGTGCCCTTCACTGGGGGCTTCCCTTGATGGGCTAGATATAGAGTTATCAGGAGAGTATTGATGCTGGTATTCTCAAGGCCTGCACCTCCTACAATAACCACTTTTTCCTTTGGGTATAATCCTTGGGTCCAGTGTTTGGTAATTTCGAAACCCATCTCCTCAATGACTAAAATGGATTAGAACAGTAAGTATATTAGTTCAGTAAGTGTATTAGTTAAATGAACACTGAGGCCCCACAAATGTTAAGAATTGCTCATTAGAGACTGCAGAGTGACGTGAAACGATAGCATCAAGATAACTCTCTGGCTGGGAGGAATAGGGCTGCCTTCTATTGAGTTTTTAATCTCAAGTAATGTATTCTTCATTTACAGTGCCTTGATCTTTATTTTTACTTTTCGTACCTTCCCTTATTCCCATATATTAAATATGCTCACTTTATTTTCTGCATCTTATATTCTTAAAATCAGCAATTTTTGAATGCTCGATTCTGCTGTTTATTAGTTTTGCTGCCTCTCTCAAGATGGTTTGCTTCTTCATGTTTTGTGAGTTTCATGATGTTTTATTGTGAACTCATGATCAGTGGAATTTTCTTTGAGGGAATTTTTTGAGGAAGATTGTAAATACATTTTCCCGCAGAAGATTTACTTTTCTTTTCACTGGGTCCCTGAAGCCATTAGAAACTGGTGAGCAGTTAAAAAATTCTTTGCTTAAGGATGATAATTATAGTGAGAATTTAGACTACATTCCCACATGAAGGCCAGAGTATAGTTCCAACTTTCCACAGGGGATATTTTTCTCTCTACCTAAAACCAAGAGTGAAACATGCAAGTTTTCATGCTGTCTCCTTCGAGGCAGTGAGTTTTTGTGTGTTTATTTTATTGTTTGTTTTGATTCAACCTTTTACCAAAGGATTGAGCTTTATGAGGGGATCTCTGATCTCACCATGCCTGCATCTCAGTTTTATCTCTTGCATCATACCCTGTCACACGGCTGTTAAAATCCAAGGCGAGATCCTTTGTCTTTGGTGGGCAGACATCCTTAAGTCAGGTTCTGGCTTCAACTCTCCTTTCTGGATTTTGGCTTTCACTTCATTGTTTGACCTCAAAGTCAATAATGTCCTGCCACACTTTTTATATACACAATGGAGTATTACTCGGCCATTAAAAAGAATACATTTGAATCAGTTCTAATAAGATGGATGAAACTGGGGCCTATTATACAGAGTGAAGTAAGCCAGAAAGAAAAACACCAATACAGTATACTAACGCATATATATGGAATTTAGAAAGATGGTAACACAACCCTGTATGCGAGACAGCAAAAGAGACACAGATATATAGAACAGTCTTTTGGACTCTGTGGGAGAAGGAGGGGGAGGATGATTTGGGAGAATGGCATTAAAACATGTACAATATCATATAAGAAATGAATAGCCAGTCCAGGTTTGATGCAGGATACAGGAAGCTTGGGGCTGGTGCACTGGGATGACCCAGAGAGAGAGTATGGGGAGGGAGGTGGGAGGGGGGTTCAGGATGGGGAATATGTGTACACCCGTAGCGGATGCATGTTGATGTATGGCAAAATCAATACAATATTGTAAAGTAAAAAAAAAATAATAATAAAAAATTAAAAAAATAATAAAAAATAAAGAGTTCAAAAAGCTTGACAGAAGCACATAGTATTAACCCAGAGCTAGAGCACTTAATATAGGTAAATTTCAGTTCCCAGAACTCAGCACTTAATATAAGGCAGGCCCTCATTACCACTTACAAGGATCAGAGCAGAGACTCAACAGTGTCAGGAGAGGGGCGACTGACAGATGGAGTCCTCTCCGTTTCTGCTTCTCTCAGAGGTGGGTCAGCATGTGCCAGCAGACCTGGCTCTGCCAGCAGACCTCACAACAAGAGGTTAATTATGCTACCAAGATTTTTGTATCTGTAAAACACATTGCATCCTTTTCCAGGAAGCAATGTTTAAAATATTCCTGCCTACTTGTAGAGTAGGCTTTAAAGACTTCTGAGGCTCCAGGTTGTGTGAGAGAGAGAGAGAAAGAGAGAGGGAGGGAGAAAGAGGGGGAAGGAAGGAATGGAGAATGCAAGCAAGCAACCCCCAGGATTCCGTTTCCGTCTCGAGCTCCTATTCCTGCTCTGTCTGCGCTCTCAGTCCTATGTCTCAGGGGTTGCTGCCACCACCTCCGTCTCCAGAGCTGCTGAGGCCCGTGACTCTTGCTTCCTAAGGAAGCTTCTCCCTCGAGCCCATGTGGGCTTCTGCCTGAGGGCCGTAGATTTCTTAGCTGAAGCTGTCTGGATGTTGCAAGCTCACCCTGTTGCCCCCGCTCCTGCTTTCTGACCCTCCAGTGACTGTCTGCCTTCCCACAGCCCTTGACTGATCTTCTGTCTTCTGTTCTGAAGTGTTGAAGGGGCCTCCAGCGTTTTCCCGTCTCTCTTCCTGCTCTTCTCTCAGAAGGCTCAGTTGAACTGTTCATGGTTTCATGGTTTAATCAAGTTCTTAAAGTTGCTCCTTTTCTTTCTCTACTCCACATAAGGCTGGTGTTTTTGTTGGACTTTTCCCCCTTTTATTTGGTCCTTGTTTTCTGGGTCAGGCATTTATTTTTCCAATGTAGTTTTTTTCCCCCTTATCACAGTGAGAGAAATGAAGTCAGTGTTCAGGAGCCTGCCAAAAGCAGCTGTTTTCCAAACAAATCTCTTCAACTCTCACCTCTCTGAGTTGGGTCATCTCACTTGAAAAGCATTTTCCAAGTGAGCCCAAAGTCTAAGTTGGGTGTGGCCTTGCACTATTGTGTTCTTGCCTTGATCCCCTTCACTGTGCCTCATCCTCCTTTTTCCTGTCATAGGTGTCCTAATTCTGTCTGTTCCCCATGGGTCCCGCAGGAGCAGACAAACCCCCACATCCATGATAACCGTTTTGCTTTGAATCACTTCTAATAATAGACCCCATGGACTGTAGCCCGCCAGGCTCCTCTGGCCATGGGGTTCTCTAGGCAGGAATACTGGAGTCGGTAGCCATTCCCTTCTCTCAGGGATCTTCCCAACCCAGGGATTGAACCTGGGTCTCCTGTAGGCAGATTCTTGACCATC
This sequence comes from Bos grunniens, assembly GCF_055505025.1. Taxonomy (NCBI): domain Eukaryota; kingdom Metazoa; phylum Chordata; class Mammalia; order Artiodactyla; family Bovidae; genus Bos; species Bos grunniens. The sequence continues at coordinate 57,662,117 of NC_141180.1, forward strand.
TGAGCCACCAGGGAAGCCCAATAATACCTTAAATATTTTATGCTAATCTTCCTACTTTCTCCTCTCAAATAGCTCCAAATTGTATAGGAATTTTGTATAGCTCTGCCAATCTTTACATGGTGGTTCCTCATTCTACTTAACTATGTAACAAACCATTACAAACAGTGGCGTAAAACAGCAACCATCTGATGATACTATACTCAGGATTCTCTGGGCAGGAACTGGGAAAGGACACAGTGGGAACAGCTTGTCTGGGGCCTCAGCTGGGATGATTCTAAGGCTGAGGGTGGCAAGGTGATGACCGGAGACTGCATCACCGTATGTCTGGCTCTTGGGCTGAAAGGACTGCTTACTGGACCACCGACACAGGCTCTCGCTGTGTGGCTTGGATTCCTCACAGAGCATCGCCCCAAGACATCGTCTGTGGTGGCTCAGGTTTCAAACATGAGTGTCCCATCAAACAAGGTAGATGCCTCCCTGCCTTTTCTGGCCCAAACTCAGATTGTATGGGATACAAGCAAGTGAGAAGATGGAAGGAGTGTCAAGCCCTCAGACCTGTTTCTGAATGGAAGGAGCGTCAAGGTCTGCCTATGAGAAAACATGTTGAATGGGAGATAATGTTGTGGCCATCTTTGGAAAAAAATGCTCTGCATAGTCTGCCCTCCACCTACAGCTCATCTCAGTTCTATACGCAAAATTACTCACTGCTCCCCAGAGCCTTACCGTCTCATCCCATGGGGCATCCACTTCACGTTTAGGCTCTTACTCAAGGCGAGGGCAAGTGAGGCTCCTCAGGGGCTTTTTAGGTATCCTCTCCTCCATCTGAAGATCTGCGAACTAAAGAAACAAAGAAAGGGCTTGCTCTTCACATCCCCAGCACATGACAATGGGACAGATATAGGATAATTGCTGGATTCCCCAGTTGCTTTTATTTCAGATGGTACAGCAGCTTTAAGAGGATGACTTTTTAAAAAAAAAAAAAACTAGACTTCTATTTTTTAATTTTTTAAAAATTTATTTTATTGAAGTACAGTTAATTTACAATATTGTGTTAATTTCTACTGTACAGCAAAGTGATTAGTTATACATATACATACATTCTTTTTCATATTCTTTTCCAAGATGGCTTGTCACAGGATATCGGATATAGTTCCCTTTGCTACCCAGTAGGACCTTGTCGTTTATCCTTCTCATATGTAATAGTTTGCATCTGCTAACCCAAACTTCCAATCTATCCCCCTCCTCAGCCTTGGCAACCATAAGTCCGTTCTAAGGATGACTTTGAATAGCTCCCTGCCTCTGGTTCCCTCTGGGGCTGGTGAGGTGCATTCCTCGATGCCAATCAGCCATCCGGTGTCTTGCCTTCCTGTCTCTGAAAGATATCTTTGGTTCCCAGTTCCCAGTCTGATCTAATCTAATCCCCTCTAAGTATATTTAGATAGATGTGCATCTCCTTTTCTTTTTTGCATCTTTCTCTCTTCCTCTGGTGCAATTTCCCTGCAGTTTCTGAGAGCAAACTACTCTCTCTCTCCCACTTTCTTTGCACAATAAGACTGAAGCATAAGTAAAAACAGTCTTAAAAACTCATGCTCGCAAAGGCCCATTAGAATATCCCTGCATTTATAATAACAGTCATAGCTGATAAGCAGCTTTGATTTGCCAAGGTCAAAATCCTTGCCTGGCTCACTCTTGAGCCAGTGTGTGTTTGTGTGTGTTAAGTCACTGAGTCATGTCCAACTTTTTGTGTGTCCAATTGTGTAGTCGTTTCCAACTACAACCCATGGACTGTAGCCCACCAGACACCTCTGTCCATTCTCCAGGCAAGAATACTGGAGTGGGTTGCCATTTCCTTCTCCAGGACAGGCTAATAGCACAGCTCTAAATTCATATCAGAGCTGCCTCCTTCTCATGGGCTATAATGCAAATGTTGACAGTTTCTCCCTATCAACAGCCCAAAGTGGTGTGGACCACTACCTAATTTTTATCTTTTTTTGTCTCATGCCTTTATTATTTAAAAAAAGTCACCTCAGTTAAAGTGTCTTTTAAGTTTTAATATATTCTAAAAATCTTCATGGAAGAGAAATACATACTTTTGCGTACAAAAATACCTTTGAGTTATGAACTGTTACAAATATACATATTATATGAATTTATCAATGAAGAACTGATTTGTACATAAGATTCCTCAGCTACCTAGAGAAGCAATTTCCTTTTGAAAAGTCATGTTTGTAATATGCTCAGCATGTTTGGAGCTGGGCTGATGATGAGAAAGGGCCATCCTTTGATTATGTATTTGCAGTCTGAAGACAGTGCTGTGCAGAAAAAGAGCCACCTCTTCTTTTGAGTAAGAATTTGCTGCCTTGGACAACATGTCTGCTCTTTTCTCCGAAGGAAGCATCTTCTCTTGTCAAGGAGAACTGAAAAATGAAAACAATAACAGCTGCTTTTAAAATTTCTAAAAAAAAAATAGTCTTTTTAGTTTCTGAGCTAAACACCAAGGTACTGAGGTCCAGCCCCAGTGGATCCAGGGAATTCGAAGGGGAGACGGCGTTGGCGATCAGGATATGATAGAATTAAAGATATAAAGAGTGGTTAAATAGGGATAGCTCAGCTAAGAAATTCAGTGAAGAAAAGAGACTGAATAACTTGGTTTATGTGGAAAACCAATAAAATTCCAAGACAAGGAATTTACGCCACCTATGTAGGCCTCAGGGGTCCTCCCGTTCTCCCGAAGGAGAGGAGACACTAAAGCCTCCCCGGTCAGATCTTAGAAGCCCAGGCAAAATTAGTAGGCTTGGCGAGCCTCCACACTCCAGATGGGAGTTCAGCCAGAGGGTGAGAGAAAGAATGACATGGGGAGACCAAGCTTCAGTGAGCAAAGCCCGCACTTTATTTTCCAAAGTAGTTTTTATACCTTAAGTTGTGCATAGAGGATAATGGGGGAAGGGGTAGAGTCATGCAAGGTCAGCAGTCCTTGATCCTTATCAAAGCCAGGCTTTCTTCCTGCAAACTTATCATATGCAAAAGTTTAGGTGATTTACATCATCTTCTGGCCAGGAGGCCTATTAACATTTTATGATCCTTTCTTCAGAAAACTTATTTTTCTCTAAAGGTGATTATTCTAGAGTCAGGCGCCACCCTCCGAAAGCATTAGATAAAGTTGCATTCCTATAGGGCAAAGGTGTGGTGGGCTATAACAAGAAAAGAATTAACTCAAGGGTCCAAGGTTACAAACATTAAAGCTACTACTTACATTCACCAACATATATTAATATGTTATATATACACCAACTATATTAATCAATACACTCCCAGGAACACAGTAGGTAAGGGATATGGAAACTTAGCGGCAAACATTGGCCCAATAAATGAAAACCCTTCATCAATATAATTTCTAATCAACCCACTATACTATACTAATAATCTTCTAACTGCTCAAAGGAATCTGTATTTAGAAAGTTTAGAACATCTCATGCCTCTCATGGTTGGGAGGCTGTGAACAATCACATGTGGCCGGAAGAACCTGTTCAGGCAGGCTAGAGAACTTCCAAAGGAGTTTGTGAACTAAAACACTCTTGTCACGCCCAGGAACTTTATTAACTGGAGCTCTAAGTTAACTCCTTCTCTGAGAGAGGTGGTAGGGGACAGCCCCCCATAAAGTCAGAGGTGTAGGTGAGAGCACAAAGCAGTAAAGTAGGCAGACTCTGGTTTTGGGGGTAGATGCTCGAGAATTTCCAGGGGGGACTCCTGAGGCTCGATCCCAGTTTTGCGTATGCCAAGCCTCCTTCCTCATGACCTTTGCCATGGGCGGAGTTCTTCACGCTGGCTCCCGGCACCAATGTAAAAGAATTTCGGGTGTCATAATCAGACTTTATGAATTGTAGCACATCAAGTGAAAAAGTTGGCTTAAAGCTCAACATTCAGAAAACGAAGATCATGGCATCCGGTCCCATCACTTCATGGGAAATAGATGGGGAAACAGTGGAAACAGTGTCAGACTTTATTTTTCTGGGCTCCAAAATCACTGCAGATGGTGACTGCAGCCATGAAATTAAAAGACGCTTACTCCTTGGAAGGAAAGTTATGACCAACCTAGATAGCATATTCAAAAGCAGAGACATTACTTTGCCAACAAAGGTTCGTCTAGTCAAGGCTATGGTTTTTCCTGTGGTAATGTATGGATGTGAGAGGTGGACTGTGAAGAAGGCTGAGCGCTGAAGAATTGATGCTTTTGAACTGTGGTGTTGGAGAAGACTCTTGAGAGTCCCTTGGACTGCAAGGAGATCCAACCAGTCCATTCTGAAGGATATCAGCCATGGGATTTCTTTGGAAGGAATGATGCTAAAGCTGAAACTCCAGTACTTTGGCCACCTCATGTGAAGAGTTGACTCATTGGAAAAGACTCTGATGCTGGGAGGGATTGGGGGCAAGAGGAGAAGGGGACGACAGAGGATGAGATGGCTGGATGGTATCACTGACTCGATGGACATGAGTCTGAGTGAACTCCGGGAGTTGGTGATGGACAGGGAGGCCTGGGGTGCTGGGGTTCATGGGGTCGCAAAGAGTCGGACACAACTGAGTGACTGATCTGATCTGAGCACATCAAGTCCTGTACCAGTAGATGATGAACTTTAAAAAAAGTTCTTTCATTTTTTTAGAACAAAAGAAGTGTTAAGAATGATCAAATTAGTATAATGTGGGGGCAAAGTGTAAAAGTACACTGAAGAGTTTGATGCCTAGATAGTATTTCTGTTTTATCATTTACAGATTGTGTGATTTTAGGCGATTTATTGGGTTGGCTAATAAATTATTGTGTTTTACCATAAGATGTTACAAAAATCTTAAAATCTTTAGGGCTTTATGTTCCTGACTTACAAAGTAAATGCAGACATGTATTTGCATAAAATATTCCTTATTTTATTGTGCTTCGATTAATTGTGCTTGGAAGACAGATACTGTGTATTTTACAAATCAAAGGTTTGTGGCGACCCTGCATTAAAGGAAGTCTATTGGTGCCATTTTTCCAAGGGCATTTGCTCACTTTTTGTCTTTGTGTCACATTATGGAAAGTCTCAAGGTGTTTCAAATTTTTTCATAACTATTGTATTTGTTTTGGTGATCTGTGATCAATGATCTTTACGTTACGACCATGACTCAGTAAAGGCTCAGGTGATGATTATACTTTTTTAAGCAATAAAGTATTTTTAATCAAAGTATGTACATTTTTTTTAGACATAATGCTATTGCAAACTTTACAGACCACAGTACAGTTTAAACATAACTTTTAAATGCACTGGGAAACCCAAAGCTCCTGTGATTCACTTTATGTGATACTCACTTCATTGAGGTGGTCTGGAACCAAATCTGCAGTATCTCTGAAGTCTGCCTGTACTTATTTTATGGGGCTCTTATGAAAATGAAGTGAAGAAGTGAAAGTGAAGTCATTCAGTTGTGTCCGACTCTTTGCGACTCCATAGACTGTAGCCTACCATAGACTGTAGCCTACAGGCTTCTCCATCCATGGGATTTTCCAGGCAAGAGTACCGGAGTGGGTTGTCATTTCCTTCTCCAAAGATGAAGTGAGATAATGACTATAAAGTGCTCAGCACAGGGTTGGGCAGAGAATCAGAACTCAATGAACAAAACTACTGAAACCTCATAATTTATAATAACTGTAAGATACAGTCTAAATTTTTGGCAATTAACTTAGATTATATATAACCTATATACATATAGATGTTTTTGTATATATACACAGACACCAACTAGTATATGTATGCGTGAGTGCATGCATGCTAAGTCACTTCAGTCATGTCTGACTCTTTGTGACCCATGGACTGTAGCCCGCCAAGCTCCTCTGTCCATGGAATTCTCCAGGCAAGAATACTGGAGTGAATTGGTGCCTTCTTCCAGGCGACCTTCCTGACCCACGGATTGAACCTACATCTCTGGCATCTCCTGCATTGGCAGGCAGGTTCTTTACCACTAGCTTCACCTGGGAAGCCTCTTATATATGTATACATGCAGACAACTATGAAATGGTTGAATAGCATCACTGACTCAATGGAAGTGAGTTTGAGCAAACTCCAGGAGCTAGTGAACAGGGAATCCTGGAGTGCTGCAGTCCATGGGGTTGCAAGGAGTTGTACATGACTTAGTGACTAAACAACAACACAACTATATACATGTACACACAACTATATGTGTATATATACAAATACATATGTGTATATATATGTAGTTATGGTTATTCAGTCAAAACATTTTCCTAAATGCTTTTGGTTGATACCCTTAGCCTTTAGCCTTTCTTCAAGTCAGGAACTAGGCCCTGGGCAGGGCACTACAGCTCCAACCTATGCTTACTTGGTCGCTGGCTTTCAGGTTCCATCGATTGCCCTCTGGGGCAATGACATAATTCTTCTTATCTGCCTTCGGTTAGGGGAATGACTGGGCAACAGGCACAAGTGAGATAGTCCTGCCGCTCTAAGGTTTTTCTTGTAGTTGTGAATGGCAGAGAAGCGCAGTCAGCGAGGTCTGTGTTAGCAATGTTAAGTTATCTCCAAAAGGCCTCTTTCTTTTGTGGTGACTGCTTGGCTTGCTCTCATAGATTACACGTCTCAGGGGACTCATAGTCTGCACTACTTGGGCATCACTCTTCTCAAATTAGAGTCTGCCTCAGTTAGTAATTCTGTTACATGTGCTGTATTACCAATACCTATGCAAATATACTCTCAATTCTCATATGCTCATATTCTCATGTGAGAATATGCTCAAAATTCTCCAAGCCAGGCTTCAATAGTATGTGAACTATGAACTTCCAGATGTTCAAGCTAGATTTAGGAAAGGCAGAGGAATAAGAGATCAAATTGCCAACATCCACTGGATCATTTAAAAGGCAAGAGAGTTCCAGAGAAACATCTATTTCTGCTTTATTGACTATGCCAAAGCCTTTGACTATGTGGATCACAACAAACTGTGGAAAGTTCTTAAAGAGATGAGAATACCAGACCACCTGACCTGCCTCCTGAGAAATCTGTACGCAGGTCAAGAAGCAGCAGTTAGAACTGGACATGGAACAACAGACTGGTTCCAAATCGGGAAAGGAGTACATCAAGGCTGTATATTGTCACCCTGCTTATTTAACTTATATGCAGAGTTCAGTTCAGTTCAGTCACTCAGTCATGTCTGACTCTTTGCAACCCCATGAACTGCAGCACACCAGGCCTCCCTGTCCATCACCAACTCCCGGAGTTCACACAAACTCATGTCCATCGAGTCAGTGATGCCATCCAGCCATCTCATCCTCTGTCGTCCCCTTTTCCTCCTGACCCCATTCGCTCCCAGCATCAGAGTCTTTTCCAATGGGTCAACTCTTCGTATGAGGAGAGTTGACCCATTGGAGTCCAAAGTATTGGAATTTCAGCTTTAGCATCATTACTTCCAAAGAACACCCAGGACTGATCTCCTTTAGAATGGACTGGTTGGATCTCCTTGCAGTCCAAAGGACTCTCAAGAGTCTTCTCCAACACCACAGTTCAAAAGCATCAATTCTTCGGCGCTCAGCTTTCTTCACAGTCCACCTCTCACATCTATACATTACCACAGGAAAAACCATAGCCTTGACTAGACGAACCTTTGTTGGCAAAGTAATGTCTCTGCTTTTGAATATGCTATCTAGGTTGGTCATAACTTTCCTTCCAAGGAGTAAGCGTCTTTTAATTTCATGGCTGCAGTCACCATCTGCAGTGATTTTGGAGCCCTGAAAAATAAAGTCTGACACTGTTTCCACTGTTTCCCCATCTATTTGCCATGAAATGATGGGACCAGATGCTATGATCTTAGTTTTCTGAATGCTGAACTTTAAGCCAACTTTTTCACTCTCCTCTTTCACTTTCATCAAGAGGCTTTTGAGTTCCTCTTCACTTTCTGCCATAAGGGTGGTGTCATCTGCATATCTGAGGTTATTGATATTTCTCCCAGCAATCTTGATTCCAGATTGTGCTTCTTCCAGCCCAGAATTTCTTATGATGTATTCTGCATATAAATTAAATAAGCAGGGTGACAATATACAGCCTTGACATACTCCTTTTCCTATTTGGAATCAGTCTGTTCTTCCATGTCCAGTTCTAACTGTTGCTTCCTGACCTGCATATAGGTTTCTCAAGAGGCAGGTCAGGTGGTCTGGTATTCCCATCTCTTGAAGAATTTTCCACAGTTTATTGTGATCCACACAGTCAAAGACTTTGGCATAGTCAATAAAGCAGAAATAGATATTTTTCTGGAACTCTCTTGCTTTTTCCATGATCCAGCAGATGTTGGCAATTTGATCTCTGATTCCTCTGCCTTTTCTAAAACCAGCTTGAACATCTGGAAGTTCATGGTTCATGTATTGCTGAAGCTTGGCTTGGAGAATACATCATGGGAAATGCGGGCTGGATGAAACACAAGCTGGAATCAAGATTGTTGGGAAAAATATCAATAACCTCAGATGTGCAAATGACATGACCCTTATGGCAGAAAGCAAAGAAGACCTTAAAAGCCTCTTGATGAAAGTGAAAGAAGAGAGTGAAAAAGTTGGCTTAAAACTCAACATTCAAAAAACTAAGATCATGGTATCAGGTTCCATCACTTCACGGGGAATATGTGGAAATATGGTGAAATAATGGAAACAGTGACAAGCTTTATTTTGGGGGGCTCCAAGATCACTGCAAATGGTGACTGCAGCCATGAAATTAAAAGATAGAAGAAAAACTTGCTTGCTTGGAAGGAAAGCTATGATACACCTAGATTAAAAAGCATATTAAAAAGCAGAGACATTACTTTGCTGACAAAGGTCCGTCTAGTCAAAGCTATGATTTTTCCAGTAGTCATGTATGGATGTGACAGTTGGACTATAAAGAAAGCTGAGCACCGAAGAATTAATGCTTTTGAATTGTGGTGTTGGACAAGACTTTTGAGAGTCCATTGGACAGCAAGGAGATCAAACCAGTCAATCTTAAGAGAAATCAGTCCTGAGCATTCATTGGAAGGATTGATGGTGAAGCTGAAATGCCAATACTTTGGCCACCTGATGCGAAGAACTGACTCATTGGAAATGACCCTGATGCTGGGCAAGATTGAAGGCAGGAGGAGAAGGGGACAACATAGGATAAGATGGTTGGATGGCATCACTGACTTGATGGACAGGCGTTTGAGCAAGCTCTGGGAGTTGGTGATGGACAGGGAAGCCTGGTGTACTGCAGTCCATGGGGTCGCAAAGAGTCAGAGAGGACTGAGCAACCAAACGAAACTGAACTGAGTGTGGCCCTCTGGATTACTTCACTCTTCCCTACTCTTGCCCAGTTTCTTTTTCCTCACTCCATACCTTCTATTTCTTCCTGTCTGCTTTTTTAAATTTTTTTAATCAGCAGCTAACATTTATTGACTGCTTGCTATTATAATCTGTTACAATATCACTGTTATAGTCACTTTATGTCTACTAACCCATTCAATCCTCATAACCCTGTGAGAATACACTGTTATTATTCCCTCTTTACAGTAGTTAAAACTGGCCTGGACAATTAAAGAACTTGTGTGAGGCCACTCAGCTTCAAAACTTTCATTGGCCTGTATCTCCTTACTGCTTTTACGTTCTTGATCATTTTAATATTAATTTTTAGAGAAGACTTTGAAAGATCAATTTCCTCAGTTCTCAGTGTACTGATATTTTCCTGGAAGTGGGAAAGGAATGCATAATAGTCTCCCCGAATTTAGAATTTCAAGGCTCACCTGATATTAGGTGGAATGCTCAGATTCAGGAGGTTTTTGCATGCATTTTAAGGCCCCTCAGGGACCATTAAAAGACAAGATCATGATTTACAAGGCTAAGACAATGGGAATTAGGATTAGAATGTTCTGTGAATGGATTCTGTGGCTTTTTTGGAGTGAGACATTTTTATTCATTTCCAAGCCCAAACCAGATGTGTGTGTGCGCATGTGTGTGTGTGTGTGTTTGTGTGTGTGTTTATCAATGGTTAAAGTTCAGGAGTTGGGTAATGGGGGAGGGAGAAGAGCGATCATCTGACTTCACCCTCAGATCTTTTTCAGAATGAGACAAAAGTATAACACTGAAACAAACCAATAAAGGAAACCTGCAAGGGTTCCCCTCACCCCACTCCCTGAACTGACTAGGAGCAAACACCCTTTTTCCAGGACGCCTATCCTTGGTTTCTCCCTGAGAAACCCTCTTCTGGGCTTCTTCACTTGGACTACAGCCTGTTCTCAACAGAAGATCTCTATTTGGGATAAGTCTTCATGTAGGTCAGTCACTGAACTCTTGAGTATCAGGTCATGTTGGGAGGGACCCACCGGGGTGAAGAGATACTCTCTTCAACTGAGAACGAGACAAGTACACAGAGGCGGCCGACCCTGGCTTCTTTGGTGGCCCAGGGACCTGCACCTACTGCAAAGAAACTGCCTTTCTGAGCGCTGGGTGGGAGGCGGGACGCACAGTCCAATCTGCCCTCTCCCCCAGGGCTGCCTGCGGCTTATCTCCGGAAGGCCGCCTTGTGAGCCAAGATCCTCAAAGGAAGATGCTGGGCCATGAAGGGGTGACAGAAGCGACAACGTGCCCTTTAAGAAGGCTGTGAACAAGAAGACTGGAATAAAATAGCTCTACTACCGTGGTAGTGGAGTGGGAGCCCCGAGTCAGCTCAGACTTCAGAAATGCAAGGCAGGAAGCACGGGAAGGGCAGTGGGGGACAGGTCAGTGCTCCCGGGTTAGTGGGGAATGAATTGGTGTCTGGGCACGTACGCGAAGGTGCTCACGTCCACCACTGCGAACACACCCCACAGCAGTCAAGGTCCTTATCCCTGAGTCAACAGTCACGGCCCGGGTGACCCGAGGGACTTCAGAAGCGGGTCGTCGGGTGGACCCCACCGCTGCTTAGGGGGTGTCTGTGACGAGTGCCGTGCAGGCACGCCCCCTCTTTTGGGCAGCCCCCCTCTCTGCCCACTTCCGTTCTTAGGAGCACAGACACTGGCCGGTGGCCACGTGCCAAGTGAGGCCGAGCAGCGAGGGAGGGGCAGCGGCCGGGGAGGCGGCGGAAGGTCCCGCCCGGCCCCTCCTTTAGACTCTGGACGTGCGAGGACTGGGACCGCCGGCCTCCGCCTCCGCCTTATAAGAAGCCCCGGGCGCCGGCCGGCAGGGCGGCCCGGGAGGCGGGGACCGGGGCACCGCGGAGTGCAGGACGTCGCGCCCCACCTGTGGCGGCGGAGGCGGCGCGGGGCGTCCGGCCGGGCCGGGATGGGCCGCTACTCCGGCAAGACGTGCCGCCTGCTCTTCATGCTCGTGCTCACCGTCGCCTTCTTCGTGGCGGAGCTGGTGTCGGGCTACCTGGGCAACTCCATCGCGCTTCTGTCCGACTCCTTCAACATGCTCTCGGACCTGATCTCGCTGTGCGTGGGGCTGAGCGCCGGCTACATCGCCCGGCGCCCCCGCGGGGGGCTGGGCGCCACCTACGGCTACGCCCGCGCCGAGGTGGTGGGCGCGCTCAGCAACGCAGTCTTCCTCACCGCGCTTTGCTTCACCATCTTCGTGGAGGCCGTGCTGCGCTTGGCCCGGCCGGAGCGCATTGATGACCCCGAACTGGTGCTCATCGTGGGCGCCCTGGGGCTGGCGGTCAACGTGGTGGGGCTGCTCATCTTCCAGGACTGCGCCGCCTGGTTCGCCTGCTGTGGCCGCCGCCGCCGACTGCAGCAGCAGCAGCATCCGCAGCCCGCGGCCGGGGTCGGCAGCCGCGGCGCTTTCGGGGATCCCCAAGGCGCCGAATGTGGCTGGCACGCCGGCGCCCTGCCCGCCCCCGGCCGCGACTCGGCCGTGACCCTCCGCGTGTCCTCGGTGGACAGGAAGGATGAGAAGGGGGCCACCGTGTTCTCAAACGTAGCAGGTGCCTTTCGGTTGCATCCTCTGGCCCGCGTTGCCCTTCCCTCCTCCCGCGCGGTCCCTTCCTCCTCGCCCTCTTTTATACCTGCCTGCTTAAAAGTAATCGATTTCCACTGCAGGCCGGCTTTAGGTCTCTGCCGCTAACTGAACATATTCCTACAATTTCTCTTTTTCCTCCTGGATCCTTGGGCCCCTCTTTCCCCCTCCCTCTTGTATAGGAGTCTCCTTGTATAAGAGTATTGATTTCCTTGGAGATCAGTTATTATTATTGGGCAACAGATAGCACCCCTCCCCCTCCATTGTAGCTATCTGCACCTTGTTTGCCCTCTCCCCCTTTGCGCATCCTTCAGTCTTCTTGCGAGTTAAAGGTTTGGGGGGGATGAGGGTGGGTTCCCATGTCCGCCCCCCCTTTTTTTTAAATCACAAGGCTCATTTCAAGGCCAAAATTGGACTGCGTGTTTGGAGAGGCGGGAATCTGGGAAGGTAGTAGGATTTGAAAATAACAAAACTGTGTTTTGAGTCCATTGGTTCTTTTTGCTTGTAGAACTTATACACAACACGAGGTTTCTTCTTTGAATGCAGGTGATTCCCTGAACACCCAGAATGAGCCAGAAGAGACGATGAAAAAGGAGAAAAAGTCCGAAGCCCTGAATATCAGAGGTAGGATTGACTTGGGGTTAAGTTGAAATCCTTTTAAGTGTTACATATGGACTGCGCTGAACTCTTCATTTGTTTGCCTTTTCATAGGTGTGTTAGAAAGTTGGCCGGTTACATGTAGAGACTATGACCTTAGTCTCTTGCCTAATGGTGGCATCGATTCTCGATTCTCGGGAGACAGAGTTGCTAATGATTTATCCTTGTTCTACTTAGGCTCATGCTCATGCTGCCTGCTCCAGGGCCCCCCAGATCTCTGGCTTGCTACTGCTCCATTTTGCCCACCCATGGATATTGTGAACATAAAGCGCAGCCTGTTTGAATTGAGTATCATTTTGATAAAGCTTGGAAGAGAGTAGGTGGGATCTATCCAAGGTCATGCCCCAAGTGAACTTGCTCAGTGACCCTCATTGCTTCACTTATTTTGGCCAGAAATATGCTCCTGTGATGGGTCTGTCTGTTGGTTCACTTGAATCTCCACCTCCATGTCCAAAGTGGGGGTTCAGGGAGACAGAAGGAAGGCACATCACTAGCATCTCTCCTACTATGAGCTCAAGGTCAGACTCAGGGTGAAGGTCAGCACTGAGATTTCAAAAGTTTTCTCACTGGACACTAACATGGTATACTATATCTCCCCTCTCCAACTTCTTGAGTACAGGTTTTTTTTCAGAGAGATTCAGGAAGGGTCAATCCCCAAACTGATGGAGAATTTCAGCAAAGAGTGAAAGAGAAAGTGTTAGTCAATCAATTGTGTTCGACTCTTGGCAACTCATGGATTATAGCCCACCGGGCTCCTCTGTCCATGGGATTCTCCAGGCAAGAACACTGGAGTGGGTTGCCATCCCCTTCTCCAGGAGATCTTCCCAACCCAGGGATCAAACCCGAGTCTCCTGCATTACAGGCAGTTTCTTTATAGTGAGTTACCAGGAAAGCCAGAACAAAGATTATGCAGCCCTTTATTTTTAATTGATTTGAGGAAGGTGGAAGTGGGGCTTAGAGGTAAATATTACAAAGAAAAACAAGTAATACAGAAGATATCTTCAGTTCTGAGAATCTCACATCTGTTTTATAAAGTGATATCCAGAATGAATCCAGAGAGAAAAGCAAAAAAGAACAACAGCAACACATGAGCTCCTAAACATTTCTAAATGAATTTGTTTAAAAAAAGTTAACTGCAATAGGGGAATTTCTAAAAAGTGTGGTGGTGACACTTTTTGAAAAGAGAATCTATGATGAAAACTCATAATCCTTTAATTTATCCTTTTTTTTAAGGTTCAGTTTATATATATATATATATATATAATTTAATGAATTTTAAAAATGGAGTTCACCATCATAGCATTTTACCATTTCAAAGCACATTCTGTTTTTATTCTTTTTTAATTGAGATATAGTTGGCATATAACATTAGTTTCAGGTATATAATATAATGATTTGATCTTTGTATAATATTGTGAAGTGATCACCACTGTATAAATATTAACAGATTAATAGTGCATGCTTAATGTCCATTGTCATACATAGTAAGTTTTTATTTTCTCTTGATGAGAAATTTTAAGATATACTCTCTTAGCAACTGTCAAATATGGGTTACAGTATTATGAATTATAATCACCGTGATGTACATTGCATCTCTAGGGCTTATTTATCTTATAATAAGCTTGTACCTTTTGACTCCATCTACCCATTTTGCACCCACCGCTCCCTGCCACCACCTCTGTCAACCACCAATCTGTTCTCTGTATCTGTGAGCTTGTTTTTTAACTTTTTTAAGATGCCACATATGTGAGCTTGTTGGTTATTCATCCTCATCTTATGTTACTGAGAAAGAGAACAGGTAGGTGGAAAGTAGCAAAGAATGAAGAGTAGGTCCCAGTAGATATTGTGACCTCGTTTGGGAAACATATGTAAGGGAAAACTGGATGATCCTGCTCATTTTCGCTCCACAGCTATTGGAACTCCTGGATAGAAAAACATCAGTGGTGAAGTGCCTTGCCGTACCTAGCTGAGCCCTGCGGTCCACAGGGGCTGACAAAATGCACTGGTAGCTCCCATAGAGGTAAAGAATTCAGAGGCAAAAAGATTGGGGTTGGGCTCAAGCTGCCTGGGTTTGGGTCTGGGCTCTGCCACTTAAGAACCAGATGACTTCAGGCAACTTTTGAACCTGTCTCAGCCTCCCAACCCCTCATCTTTAAAATGAGGATAGCAGTAGTACCCATTTCATGGGGTTGTTGTTTAAGGAGGTCTGGGAGGTCTGAGACATCTGGGAGCTAACATTTTTATGGAGGGCACACTTGCTCTTAGGCACCATTCATGAATAGGTCACTTAGCATTCAGAACAACCTGAAGAGCGGGATTCTATTGTGCTTCAGGTGGTGAGTGGAATTGCTGGGTTCCAACCTAAGCTGCTTCAGGGACAGGTGAGCTCAGTGCCTGGCTGTGTTAACAGGAGCCTGTCTGTATTTCAGGCCAAGGGGCAAGCTGGCCTTACCTTGAATCCTGTGTCCTCATTCAGGGAAGGACCACAGCATGTTACAGCTGGAAAGGCCTTGGGGAAATTAGACTCCAAGGCCTTCACTTTACAGATGAGCAAAAGGGACCAGAGATTCTGGTGACTTCTTAAGTCACCCCAGCTAACAGTGGAGGCAGGGCTGGGATCTTGGGCTTCCGTTTCTGGCTCTTTCTGTCATCTTGCACTGCCTCTGGACTCCATCAGGATGGCTGGCTTCTCCAGTGTCCACAGTCCACTGAATGGTTGCATTTCTGACATTTTAGTCACTGCTTTAGAAAGCAAGACTGTCCTTCCCAGACACTCAGGGGAACAAACAGCTGATGTGAAGTCTTGTGAACAAAAACCATTTCTCTTTTTTTAACTTAAAAATTTTACTCAAGTATAATATACATACTCAGAAGTACATATATCATAAATATGCAATCAGTGGATTTTAGTGAACTGAACACTTCCATGTTCAACACCCAGATCAAGAAATAGAAGATACCATCACCCCAGGGCTTCCCGCCTCCACTCGCCCCGCATGCTCCTGTCTAGTCACTAGCCACCCTCCCAGGTCACTACTATTCTGACTTGTAACAGCATGGATTCATTGTACTTGCGTTTGTACTTTATATGAATGGAATCTTATAGTTGGTACAATTTTTGCCCAGCTTCTTCTACTCAACATTACATTGAGGAGATTCATCCATATTGTTGAAGGTTGTCCTAGATCATTCATTTTCATTATAATGTTCCACTGTGTGAATATTCCACCTTGTAGTTATCCATTCTTGGTTAATGGACATTTAGGTAACTTTCTGGTTTTGATTTCTGAGAATAGCATGGCAAAAGCCATTTCTTGATTTTCTTATTTCCATGGAATAAAAAATGCCTTCTAAAAAACACACCCCATCTTCTGCTGCAAAGCACAGCAGAAGCACATTTCTTTAAAATTCTCATCAGAGAAACAAGTGCCCTTTGTTGTGGTTGATTTTATTTATTAGGCTCAAACATGATCCATTAAGAAAAACTGCAACAGGGTATCAGAAAGACAATTAACCCTTTTTATTTCAGTATAAATATAAATGGGTAAATAACAATCTTGACATCTTTTGAAAAGAAATCTCCTGGGATGAAGTATTTCTTTTATTTTCTTTTTAATTGGAGTATAATTGCTTTACAATGTTGTGTTGACTTCTGCTGTACAACGTGAAACAGCTGTTATGTATACATATATCCCCTCTCTCTTGAGGAGGTGTTTCTTTTTAATTCTTGTGGGTTTTTTTTTTTAACCCATTAAGAAAGATCTCCCATCCTTCCTCAGCACTTGATAATGCCCAGTGCTAAGGTACTATGTTTCCAGTTATTCAATAAATTCAGTACCACTGATACATGCTGGGACACACATTAACTTATATCAAGTTTCCAGGCTATATGCCAGTGTTTTGGTTTTGTTTTTATCTTAAGACAGCAAGCCAGGGCTAAGGGTCCTCGCTTTTGCAGAGCTACCTGTGAGCACCGTGACTAATCAGGTGACTGGGTGTCTCCTGGTGGCAATCTTTGCCTCTCAGACAGTACTTACTGCCTGATCTATCTTTCTGAATCACAGATGAGGTCTCAGCAGAATCTGCTCTGAAACCTTCATTGCATCCAGAATGAGGCCCTGACACTGCAGACATTCAAGGACTTGCTGTTCTAGTGCCAATGCTCCTTTCTAGACATTTCTGTCCTTCTGTTCACTCATTTACTGCCTCACCCTTACCCTTTAACAGTCTCCCTGACTTCCCCACTGTTACCGACTGGGGTTCTTGGCCTCCTTAATCAATAAAAATTGACTAGAGGGCAGACAAGAAAGTCAAGGTTGCTCAGCAACTGCAGGCGCTCCGATAATCTACTGTTGTTTAGTTGCTCAGTCATGTCTGACTCTTGCGGCCCCACAGCTATAGTCTGCCAGGCCCCTCTGTCCATGGAATTTTCCAGGCAACAATACTGGAGTGGGTTGCCATTTCCTCCTCCAGGGGATCTTCTGGACCCAGGAATCGAACCCACCCCTCCTGCATTTTTGGGGTTGCGGGTGAGTGAGAACAAGTAACAGTTTAGCTGTTTCCCTATATGGGGTGAAGGTGGGGGTCAGCCGGGATTGGGTTGGAGAATTGGCTTACTTAGGTGGTTTGCCCACCCCTTTGGTAGTGACGTGTGCGTGGAGGGCATTCTCAGTCCCCTGCTTTTGCTCCAGGCTCTTCAAAAGTGGAAGTTGGGCTTTTTGGTCTTTTTGTATCTTGAGTGAGTGAAGTCGCTCAGTCGTGTCTGACTCTTTGAGACCCCATGGAGTGTAGCCCACCAGGCTCCTCCATCCATGGAATTTTCTAGGCAAGAGTACTGGAGTAGGTTGCCATTTCCTTCTCCAGGGGATCTTCCGGACCCAGGGATCGGACCCGGGTCTCCCACATTGCAGGCAGACGCTTTACCGTCTGAGCCACCAGGGAATCCTTACTGTTCATAATATGCCCCAACTGCCCATACACCCAGCTATTTTTAGTCCCTTATAGTTTCTTTGTATTTTGTTGCTGGAGGAGGCCTTTGTCCAGTTGCAAGCACTGCAACAAAGGGTCCCAGGTTTCAGGGCCCAGGTCACTCGTAGAGCGGGTGAGGAATGTGCTTAGCAGGGAGGTCTGGTTTGAGTTCTGTCTCTGCCTTTAACTAGCTGGGTGACCTTGGGCAAGCAAAGTATCCTCTTTGAGTTTCAGTTTCCTTATCTATGTAAGGGAGATAATAGCAGTGTGAACATCGCTGTGTTATTGCGAGAGATACATGCTGGTCGGAACAGCACGGAGGATTCCCTTAACCAGTTGCCTCCCCATCAGTTCAGTGCGCTTACTTCTCAGTGGGTTTCCGGATGTTGTTTCACGGCCTCTTCAGAGCTAGCCTCTTTGGGAAGTGAGGCTGACGTTATTACCATCCCCAGTTCACCAGTGAGAATCTTGCTGCTGTAAGAGGTTGATGTTCACAAGGTCCGTGAGTCATAGAGAGAGAGACCGTCAGGTCTGTCTCTCACGTTGCCTCACAAGTCTTCATCTGCAGCCTCGTTCCAGTTCTGAGCTTGGAACACATTCCGGCTGTTTCCCTGCCTGGGACATCATTGCCTTTTGAAGTCTGCCTCCTCTTTGGAGGCTTGAGAACCCTTTCCTGAAGCTTGAGAACCGTCTCTTGAGACCCCTTTCCTGAGATTTCCCATCACAGGGAATAGTCTTCCCTCTAGAAGTTACTGACCTACTTTATCTCAGAATCCTGCCAGTGGACTGTGGTCCCCAGAAGATAAAGACCATTTCTGCGTGGGAGGCCAGAAAACACACCGCAGTGACCAGTCTCAGGAATTTAGTGACATGATGCTGTAAGCAGTTTTTCAAACAGGTCATGATAGTTTGGGTCATAAAATCAATTTAGTAGAGTATGATCATCATTTAGAAAATAAACTAGAATTGAATGAAATAGAAAAATAGTAATGAATCCTGTATAAGGACAGGTTTTTGGTTTTTCCAGAAATATTTCTTTCACCGTACGTTTATGCCTGGGCTAGGATGCAAAATAGGGTCCTTACTGTGGATTATGTGAAAAATAAGTTTGAACATTTTTTTCTTAGGAGCTAGTAGTGGGACTTCTCAGAAGGAGAACCTGAAACTGGAATTTGGGACTTAGATAGGGCAGGATATGTAATGGTTCTCTAGTCAGACTATGCAGACTTATTTCCCCACTCAAACATGTTTTAGCTGTGTGATCTTGGATAAGTCACTTAGCTACTCTGTGCTTCAGTTTCCTCATTTGTAAAACGGAGAGACTAACCACTTCAGAGAGTCCTCAAAAGCACTCAATGTATAAATATCAATACATGTAACATACAACAATGTCTGGTGCATATATCTTGGCTGTCATTACAGTTATTCTTACTAAGAGGCAGAAGTTACTTTGTATTGTGGGAGTTCTGACTAATCAACCAGAAAATACTTTTTAAGTGTCTAGATGGTATACCTCCAGTGCTAAATAAACAAAGGAAATTTAGGGTACAACCCTCACCCTTATGTTACTTATAGTCTAAATGAAGAGTGAAAAAGAGAAGGACAGTCTCAGGCAGTGAAAATGATGTTGAGTGCATAAAGGCAATAATTGGTCTTCATATTTTTATGGTAGTGTTTGGTACTGCCCTGGGGAAGGTTAAAGCTTTGATCTTCAGTTTCTTCTCGAGACCAACTCTTGGGAACATTTTGAGATTGTCTTGGTGGCTGAGGACAAGGACTGGGAAGTAAGACACTCCTGTGGGGGTGGGGTGGACAGAGTGGGCACAGAATTTAAAAACCGGACTGTTTAATGTATTTATTGAATCAGGATCCTATTGCCACTAGTAGATACTCAGCCTGGAGGAGATGTGGAGATTCCTTTTATTCTTGTGCTTCTTTGGTTGGGGGAAGTTGCCACAATTTACATTTGGTATGTTTTCAAAATGCCATTTGACACCATGATGCTACTCAGAAGTTGCCAAGAGGAAGAGTTAGCCTCTTCTAAGTGGAACGATTCAGTCGCAGCCATGAGTGAGTTTGTTAGTATTTTAGATCATTATTAATTCTATTGAGTGAATCTGGGATACCTGGAGAGACAGAGCAGATCTTTCTTAGTTCATATGCTTTCTTCTAGAGAAGCGCTTTGAAATTTTTATCTGCATTTGAATCACCTGGGGAATCTTATTAAAATGCAGAATTGGACTCAAAAGATTGGAAGTGGGGCCTGAGATTCTGTATGTCTCACGAGCTTCTAGGTGATACTGAAGCTGCGAACCATACTTTGAAGAGAGAGATTCTGATGTACAGAAAGTTAAAAAAAAGACACAAAAACAAAAAATGTTATGTTTATACTGTATAATCCTTCTGACAAATCTTCACCTAATTCACTAAATCCCAGTTTAGTCTGGGCTTCCTCGATGGCTCAGACAGTAAAGAATCCACCTGCAATGTGGGAGACCTGGGCTCAATCCCTGGGTTGGGAAGATCCTCTGGAGGAGAGTATGGCAACCTACTCTGGTATTCTTGTCTGGAGAATTCCCATGGACAGAGGTGCCTGGCAGGCTATAGTTCATGGGATCGCAAAGAGTCAGATAGGACTGAATGACTAAGCACAGTTTATTTAGTCTATGTCCAACAAATGACTGGACATTTAGATCTTCTTTGCTGGGATGACATGTTTTCTATATCATAATTAAAGCTTTTCAAAGTGGTTCCCTTAAGTAAAGGCAACCCCAATTTTTGCTATTATCTGTAGAATTTAAATGTTATTTTATTGAGACAAAGAGTTCTTTAGTGGGAACATTCCGGAGGATCTCTTACACCAAATGCAGTTTAAGTAACCACAGGCTAAGTGAAAAGTAGGCAGATATATTTCAGGAAGGGAATGTGGCAGTTTGAACTAGCCCAGTCCATCTTCCTGCAGGCGTTTGCAGCTCAGAATCTTCTTAGGCTATTCCGGGTTCTCTGGGTCATGGGATGGTGGTCTGGGGTTTTGTTTTTCTGTGATGCAATGGTCATTGTTTTTGCTTTCTAATCCAGCCTGCTGTTCTAACAGAACAGAAAAAAAGTAGCAACAGGTATTCGTAGAGCTGGGAAGCCAAGTCACTGAGTGTCATGCGGCTCCCAGACCTGGATCTGGGCTTGATTGGTCTTTCTTTCTTCCCCACAGGGGTACTTTTGCATGTGATGGGGGATGCCCTGGGGTCAGTGGTGGTGGTGATCACGGCCATCATATTCTATGTGCTTCCCCTGAAACGCGAGGACCCGTGTAACTGGCAGTGCTACATTGACCCCAGCCTGACTGTCGTCATGGTCATCATCATTTTATCATCTGCCTTCCCACTCATCAAGGAGACTGCTGCCATTCTGCTGCAGATGGTCCCCAAAGGTGTCAACATGGAAGAGCTGAGTAAGTCATGCCATTCAGATCTCAAACCGCTGCCCACTGAATGTTCTTCAGGCCAAAGCGCCAGCATTATTTCAGAGCAGTGTTTGATTTATGTATCTTGAAATACTTTAAATCACCAAGCAATTGAGACATCCTTCTATGTTTCGTAGACGACTACAGCTACTAAGATGACTCGCAGCTCCGAGAACCAGAGGTCCTTTTTAGCCCGTCATTCTCTGACTTTACCGCGAGTTTTTGAGAATGTGTTCCTTGGGCAGTCCCTATTAATATTCCTGGGATATTTATTGACTTCATGTCAAGGATTTATTCTAACTCAGATAAGGCCACTCTACCCAGGACTTGATTTGTATTCCCCCTATTCTGAAAATATGAGTCATTCCTTCATATTCTAGATCCTGCTTTCTAGTTAATTGATTTTGTGGGCATGCAAGTCACCGTGTGTCTTAAAACACAGGCAAATGGACCATGTTTCAATCCACTCATTCAGTAGTGAAATCTGTTTCTTTGCTGTGCTCAAACAGAAGGGCAAGCTCTCACTGCAGTTTACGTGCATCTGAGAATAACATTTTTAGAGACCTTCTAGAATGTCTAAATGGGAGCTGTCCAGATATTGGTGAGAAACTGAATTTACAGCTTTAGTTCTAGTGTTTTTAAATGGAAAGAATGTTTTTTATAGGAAAACACTTTTTTTTTTAATGAATCTTTGCTATTTTTCTATCATTACTTCATCGGTGAGACCATGAACATGAACTAAAGCCCAGGCCCACTATGTGGCTGAAAATTGGAAGACCTTATTTCATGACAGCTAGCTGAAATTAGATTTGATGGGTCTTAATACACTGTATTGCCGTGGCTAGGCTTTCCCTCCAGAGGCGTGATTTACAGTGTGACTGTTCTGCATACCTAATCTTTGTGCAGTGCTGCAGGCTGGGGAGGACAGAGGTGAAGGAGGCTCTCTCCAGGGGCTTGTTTCCTCATGGAGAGAGCAAAATAAACACATACTGGGTTGACCAAAAAGTTCTTTGGGGTTCTTCCATAACATCTTGGAAAAGAATGAACTTTTGGCCAACCCAATGGCAATTTGTGATATATATCCTTTTATTGCCTTTTAACAAAGTTATATATATATGTATATATCCCTGGAGAAGGGAAAGGCTACCCACTCCAGTATTCTGGCCTGCAGAGTTCCATGGACCACATAGTCTATGGGGTTGCAAAGAGTTGGACATGACTGAGTGACTTTCACACACATACACATACATATGTATATATATAAAGCAGATATTAATATTAAAATTAGATTGTAATAACAATAGCAACACTTTAATGGCACTGATTACATGCTAGGTAATATTGTCCAGATGCTTTGCTTGTATTAACTCATATTAATCTTAAAATAATCCTATGAGGTACTGTGATTATCTTAATTTCCAGGTAGGGAAACTGAGGCACAGAGGGACTGGGTAAGGTCATGCAGGTCCTGCAGGTAGTAAATGACTAAACTGGAATTCAGATTATCTGGCTATAGGTTGCTTGGATTCACTGTTCAATACCATGTTTATAAATGCTAGAAAGTATGAAAAATATAGAAGAGCCTAAATAAGGAAATAGAAATCTCTCATAATCCTACCACCCAGAAATTAACACTCAGTATTTTTGTGTCAGTCATTCACTGAAACAAGACTTTATCTGCCTAAGAATTTTTGTATGTGTATATACACCATTTAATTAAAAAAAGGGGAAAAGATCATGCCACATATACAGTCCAGCTACTGGCTTTTTCATTTAAAAATACCTTATATACCTTTCCTCATAGCCTTAAATATGCAGTTTGCTTTTTCACAGCTATGTCATCACCTGTCACATAATTGACTGTTTCCTTGTTGTTTCCATTTTTTTTCATTAACACAAAAAGTATTGCCCAAAGCATTCTCATATGTAAATATTTGGTTGTTTCCTTTTGGTTAATTTCCTAGTATTAGAATTGCTGCTAAAAGTTTTTGTTCTATATTGCCAAATCCCCTTTAAAAAAAGGCATCCTATTTTATATTCCTATGCCAATCCATCAGAGCACTTAATGCCTTGTACACTCAACAACCTGGGCATTTTGGGAGGGCTGTTGTGAATCTTATTTTCTTCATTTGCCTTTTATGGGCTAACCCTGTATGTTAGAGGAACTCAGAGAGGAAGAAGAAGATTATGGGAAAATGTGCTCGTATAGGTACAGCTGTTTTCCTTTCTTTATTCTTAATAATGACATCATTCTGGTGAGAAGGCATACAGGGACCCTACCTGTCCCACGGTGGTTCCATGTTCCAATTACAGCCCTCACCTTGACTATTGTTTTCTCTTCCTTATTCTAGTGAGTAAGCTCTCTGCTGTGCCTGGAATTAGCAGTCTCCATGAAGTCCACATCTGGGAGCTTATAAGTGGGAAGATCATTGCCACTCTGCACATCAAGTGTCAGCAGGATGGGGGAGATCAGGATGCCAACAGAAAAATTCGAGAAATCTTCCACAACGCCGGAATTCACAGTGTGACCATCCAGTTTGAGAAGGCAGACCTGAAGGAGCCCCTGGAGCAGAAGGACTTGCAGCTGCTCTGCAGCTCCCCTTGCATCGCCAAGAGCTGTGCCAAGCAGCTGTGCTGTCCCCCTGGGGCCCTGCCACTGGCCCATGTCAATGGCTGTGCGGAGCACAATGGCTGTCCCCCTCTAGACATGTCCCAGAGTGATGTCCTCCGTAGACGACAGACCACCGAAGTGGCTATTGAAGTATCTTTGGAAGGTTGTCTGACTGACCACGGACAAGCTCTTGGCAAACCTCAGGAGGACTCACGTTATGTCAACAGCACACATTTTTAATCTGGTGCCCACATCAGTAAGACTATATAGACGAGGCACTTTGGAACCACTCGCTTGGCTTGTGGGAAGAACTTTGTGGGCTATAGGCACTGACCAGTGAGCACGCTCTGTGTTCCGTAAGTAGCTGGTGGTTTGAGATGCTAGTTGAACTGGTCTAATTATTAATTATTATTAATTGTTATGTGACTGAGAACTCCTTTACATTATCCTGGGTGTTTCATGCTGCTCTTCAACAGTTTTGTTTGAACATTTATTTTCCGAAGCAAATGCGCTAGTGTACACATCAGGGACATTGAAAGCTGGGACTCTGATCGTGGACGCAGGATTCAAAGTAGCTTTTTGTTTTAAATTGACTAGAACTTCTAGCTGACTCTCAGGTGAGCTCATAGCCAAGTACGTCAAAAAAACTCAAGAACCATAACAGCTATATTCTTTTCCATTCCACTGGGTGACCATAAAAGAGAAAAGTTAGGTAATCCTATCATGGCAGAAGTTTTTTTTTCTTTGACTCATTTTTTAATGAATGTAAAATGAATACCTGGTAAGATAGAAAATATTCTCAGAACATTAGAGGATGTTGAGTTTACTGAGGATGTGGAAAGGCAGGAAGAAAATGCATTTTGATGATTTCTTCATTTCAGGAAGTGGTGAGAAAAAGACTTTCTGCTGTGAACTACAACTATTCAGTTCAGTTGAGTTAAGTCTCTCAGTTGTGTCCGACTCTTTGTGACCCCATGGACTGCAGCACGCCAGGCCTCCCTGTCCATCACCAACTCCTGGAGCCTGCTCAAACTTACGTCCATCGAGTCAGCGATGCCATCCAACCGTCTCATCCTCTGTCATCCCCTAATCTTCCTGCCTTCAATCTTTCCTAACATCAAGGTCTTTTCCAATGAGTCAGTTCTTTGCATCAGGTGGCCAAAGTATTGGAGCTTCAGCTTCACATCAGTCCTTCCAATGAATATTCGGGACTGATTTCTTTTAGGATTGACTGGTTTGATCTCCTTGCAGTCCAAAGGACTCTCAAGAGTCTTCTCCAACACCACAGTTCAAAAGCATCAGTTATTTGGCACTCAGCTTTCTTCATGGTCCAACTCTCACATCCATACATGACTACTGGAAAAACCATAGCTTTGACTAGATGGACCTTTGTCGGCACAGTAATATCTCTGCCTTTTAATATGCTGTCCAGGTGTGTCATAGCTTTTCTTCCAAGGATCAAGTATCTTTTAATTTTATCCACCACCTGCAGTGATTTTGGAGCCCAAGAAAATAAACTACAACTATAGGTTGCTTCAAATGTTTAAGAATACAAGATGCTTGTGTTTTTCACTTGGAAGTATGGGAATATCTCTACTTCTTTAAGTATGACACAGTACTTAAATACTGTCTTTTAGAGTCAGTCCAGTTGGGACTGATATCATTTATTGCTTGTTAATGATTTGCTTATTTACCCAAATTTCCCTTGTGTTTTCTTTTATATGATCACATTGATCTATGTAGCATTTACCAGGAGAAAATGAGCTTTCTCAGGATAGAAGAATATATGACATTGAGTATGCATTCTCGCTCCCCCAAATAAGCTAGATTGACTTTCCTTTACTTAGATATATTTAAAGATATTTATTATAGTTTTCAACTAATAATTTTATTAAGAAGTATATGTCCAAGGGAGAAACAAGCATTTCTTAAATTACTGCCTTTAATGTGTTTCAAGGAGGTTACATCTTACTTTCTCTGACCCATATTACCAAGCTTCAGATACATTTATTACAATCTGATTTGCTTGCAAAATGAACCTATATTAGTATTGGAGAAACATCTGTCACGTGTTTAACAAATTGTTTAGGCAGCAATGTTTTAATCAGAACAGTCTCAAAATAGGTATAAGCAAATGGGAGGTGCCTTACTAGACAACTAGAATCTTTGATTCTAGGGTTGCAAAATTGACTGAGAAAGATCATCCCTTAGACTGTAAGCATTGAGTCTGCATGGTCTGGAATCTGCACAGTTCTCGTAAGAAGTTATGGGTTGGGACCAGAAAAGGCCCCCACATTTTTCAGCACAAACACCATTAAAAAGCTGTGTCTTAGTTTTAAATTCTAAAGCTGAAGTAAAGAAGCAACTGTGGTCAGTAGCACAGGAAATTTTTTATTCCTGTTAAATTCATTATCTGAGTTTAAATTGGTCATGAATTACATAAATATAAAAATGCATATAAAAATGCCTAAATATGTTTTTATCCCAGAAGTTTATTAAGCATATATACTTAATGGTATTATATGGAGCAGCCTGGCAGGCTGCAGTTGATAGGGTTGCAATGAGTTGGACACAATTGAAGTGACACAGCATGTACACATGCACGTAGTGTATATAGACTTAAAGCTAAAACGAGAGAAATATAAGACATTTTTATTTTTAATGTTGAAAGTATGGCATGTCCTCACACAAAACGAGGATTCTCTGTCTGTGAAACTCACCACAGTAATATGCGGATCAAATTCTCTTGTGTAAATGTTGGTTGAAATATATTGATTGGAGTCAAAGAAGAAATCTGTCTTTCACTTCCAGATTTGAAGGTCTAATTTGATTTTGTATCCTTCTGCCTTCATGAAAAAGAGGAAAATATCATTTTATCGTTTTTGTGCAGCTGGATAAAGGAATGCATATTCATTTACATCCAAATAATATTCTTTAATTAATCTCTAAAGTATTTGTCTGCAAAGGAAAAGGCTCTTAATTCCAACATAATTAAATCTAACCTCAGGAAATTATCTTGATGGACACTTATGAACATACCAAATTAGGGAATATAGTTTGGCTTGGTGTGTTTAATAATGTCCAAACAAGCTAATTAAGTGCAATATTTTTGTATTGGGTTAAGTGTTAGCATTTGCCGCCTCAGGCATCTGATGCTTGCTCTATGGTATTTTCACTTTGGGTTTTACTCTCCCTTTTAATTTAAATTCTCCCAATGCAATGCAAGAGTTTTCTTTTTCCCTTTGCATATTGGCCATGGTGCCTGATGAACAGTGGATTTAAACAACACTGTTTTTTTCTGAGATTAGAAAAGTCCTGCTACCCAGTTTAGCATTGCTGTTTGTTTAGGTTAGTTCCAGAAAAATTCCCTCTTTGTCCCTAGGAACTGAAAATAACTTTTTAAGCGTCTAAGGAATTCTTTGGGTGTCAGATCAGAACCAGCCATCAGGCCCACTAACCTGGGGACACGAGGCAACACTTAACCATTTCCTCCTATTTCTATGGAAAGAGTCCTTTCCACATTATTTCAGCACCAGTTATAGGAAATACCATGTCTGCTTTTATTTCCCAAATTTCAACTCTGTTTTTGAAAATAGAGGTTGATTTTTTTCTCGTATTTGGCCACTATGAATGTTCATTGGGCTATCAGGCTCCATTGTTGACAGAAAAAGAAATTATCCCTTTAATTTTTTGTTCACTAAAATAAGGAGACATTGAGGAAGAATTTAGAATGTTCTCCATACTTAGCTACTTTTTGTTTGTTTTCTTTCTTCTCTTTTTGGCCACCGAGTGGCCAGTCTCTAGTGGAGGTACATCAGGAACTGAAAAGCTCAGTTGGAAGGGGTACTTTGAATGTCAAAGAGATCACTGAGGTAGATTTGGATTATAATAAGGCAGCTGCCTTTTGAGGTAGTAAGAGGTTTTTTTTTGTTTTTTTTTTAATGCTGGATCTTAGTTTTCGGACCAGGGATCCAACCGTGCTCCCTGCATTGGGAATGCAGTCTTAACCACTGGACCTCCCAGGGAAGTCCCTCTTAAGCTGTGCCAGTCTTGACCTTCTGAACTGGATAACTCTGTGTTGCGTGGGGCTGTCTGGTGCCTTGTAGGACTTATTGCAGCATCCCTTGACCTCTACCCACTAGATATCAGTAACTTCCCCCGCACCCCACCCTACCGAGTTGTGACAACCAACAATGTTCCCAGACACTGTCACAGGTCCCCCAGGAAGCAGAACAGCCCCTAGTTCTGAGTCTTTGACTTAACCTAAGGGTTCTTGAGGGATATTGTGGGTGAAAGACCTTCCAGGGTCCAACAGTCCTTTTAATATAATCACTCTGCAGAATTTACTCTTTAAAAAAATAATTTTTAAAGATGAGACCAAACTGTAAAAATACAGTTATCTTTATATAGGAATTTGGATAGTTAAAGAAAAATACAAGTTGGCAAAAATAAAGCCTTTACCAACCTGATTGTACAGTTCAGACCATGTAACAGTGAATGAAATGCTCTCACTATTCTGTGATGATCTCTTCAACTTTTGACTATCCTCAATTTGATGGACTCACTGCTAAATGAGAAGAGCACATCAGCATGATTGATTCTTGGAGTTAATGTGCTTAATTTTCCACTGATTTTAAACCTGATATTTTTTATTATTGGTCCCTGACAAACAGCTCATCTTAGGGCTAATGACAAATTCAGGCGTTAAAAAAATTTGTTTTGTTGTTCATGACTCATTTACTCCTTTGCCAAATTATATCCATTTTTCCCCCAAGAGGACAAAATACATTTCCTGACTTAAATTATCCCAGATTTAATGTATCTTCACACTCTTGCAATTAAAGATTGTGAAAAAAGACTGGTTTAAAAGCAATGATGAAACATGACCTAGTTTGGGTTTTTATTTAAGACTGAGCAAGCATGCCTATTGTATAGCCCTGTCGCTGATAAATTGTCACCTATTTGTGCTTCTGAGTGTATTTGCATGTGATTAGCCACAGGAATAAAATAGAAATGAAGTTGTTGAATCTGGAAACTGGCTGCTCAAATGAAACTCGCATCAGCCTCTAGTCTTCACTGTCATCTGAATGTTCTTAGGAATCTGGAATTTAGCTAATGAAGATGTGTCATTTTTTAATGGAATTTTTCAGGTATTTCTTTCTGGACTTTTTTTGTTTACATGGAACTTTCTTGCATATTGCTAGGTGGATCAGTGGTCTCCTTTTGGTACGAAGCCAAGACACTGAACCTGCTCTGAATTCTGATGGGAATAATCCGGAAAGAATGTTGATTTTCAAGGGAGAATGACTCCTTCCTAGAGATCTGAAATTATGTTACAGTATTGTGGAGTTTTGTTGCTTGAAGTCTTCCTTCTGTCCTCACAGGCGATTTTGCTGAAGTATAATTGTCACATTTGGGGGAATTATTAAAACTCTAAGATATAAAGTTTCAATAACTCATTGCTAATTGCATGTGAAGTCCCCCAGGGATATATGCACAGGTGCATACCTTTAAAAGCAAAAGATGTTCGATGGTGCTGTAAATAAAAAGGTTTTAAAATAAACACAGGACTGAGCTATGTTTGTGAAAATTAGGCAGCTCAAAGTACCTGAATCATTTTGTCTTTGTCACTTACCTAAGTCCATTTCCCGCACAGTAGCTTGTTGGATTGATTTCAATAATTTGGGACTAATTCTCTGTCTCCATTTCTCTGTTCTCTTCTTCACACCCCTCTGCTACCCTCCACTCTTGGCAGAAATGTCACCAATTGACCCCACTACCTTAGTTTGGTAACCTGGACTGATCTGGTTTTTTAGTGTTTGACCCTGGCCACCTGATGGGTTTGTGTAGGAGGGGAGCTCCTGTGATTTAGGGAATGGTGAGAGGCTGGGCTTTCTCGGAGAGACCTTATCGATTTGAAAATCTCTCCAGTGAATTGACTGGCAACTATATGACTGTTGAATAAGGGGAGCAGTCTCCCACTTCTTTCAGTTGCTTTTATGTTATCAATCAATCAACTGATTAATCAGCATATACTTATTATAAACCATGTGCAAGTTCTTCTTGCTTCTAAGGAGGTTATAGTCTATATGTGAAGCCAAAAAAGGCAGTCCAACTTTGCGGGCTTTTAAAGAGAACTGCATTATAGCCTGGATGTCTGGGGGGTGGGGGGATCTTGGGCTGGAGGGGTTCTGGCACTCAAATGTGCACATGCTAAGCCCTGGGCAACATTTGCAAAAGGAGAGGCTTATAGAGCATTACATGACCATCGACTTGCTTCAGCTACAAGAGTCTGCAGTATGGAGCAGAGGTGAGAGTACTCAGTACTCCAGGGCTCAGGCTATAGAATCTCTGACTACTTCATTAAAGATATTTTTAAAAATTAATGTTTTGGCAGCATAGCATGTGGGATCTTAGTTCCCCAGCCAGGGATCCAACCTGTGCTCCCTTGCACTGGAATGTGGATTCTTAACCACTGGACCCTGACCCTGGGAATCCCTCTGACCACTCCATTTAAAAGAGGACCCCACCTCTCCCTGTGTCTCTTACCCTCCTTAATGCTTTTTCATAGTACTGTCACTTAGTAACATCATATTACTTATTTATTTTCTGTCTCTCCAACTAGAATAAGGCTTTGTATAATCAACCACTGTGTTTTCCACCCTCTTTGCCAGTGCTTAGAACAGTGCCTCAGTACCTGGCACATGAATGAGTAAAGAAGTAAATACATAAATATGCGAATAAGCATCTGAATGAATAGGTTCAACACTTGGTGTTCCCAGTGGCAGGCTTTGGACAAATCATTTAGCTTCACTTCCCTTCAGTTTTCTTATCTATATGTGAGGTTAATGAGGAAGGCCTGTGTCACCTTCCTGCTGCTGCTGCTGCTGCTGCTAAGTTGCTTCAGTCGTGTCCGACTCTGTGCGACCCCAGATACGGCAGCCCACCAGGCTCCCCCATCCCTGGGATTCTCCAGGCAAGAACACTGGAGTGGGTTGCCATTTCCTTCTCCAATGCATGAAAGTAAAAAGTGAAAGTGAAGTCGCTCAGTCGTGTCTGACTCTTCGAGACCCCACGGACTGCAGTGTACTAGGCTCCTCCGTCCATGGGATTTTCCAGGCAAGAGTACTGGAGTGGGGTCCCATTGCCTTCTCCAGTTACATTCCTTACAGGGTTGTTATAGGAATCCTAGGAGATCAAGTGGGTAAGATCAGAGTTAAAAGTCAGTGGATTTTATTTTGTTACGCTTTCAACTCGGAGTTCATACCCTTCCTTCTCTTGTCCCGCCTCCTCTCATCTCTGTTATCCCATTTTGTCAGTTAAACACCATTTAAAGCTAAATGGCACTAAACAGTGGTGCAATCAACATGGATAAAAGTGAAGAAGAGAGAATGAAGAGTGAAGGGCAACTGCTCAGAACATGTCTACCTGAAATTGGCCTTGGAGTAGTTCAGTGGGTAGAGAAAGAGGGAGAGAACCATACATCTGGAGAACTGAGACTTTATTCTCTAGGCAACTGGCACTGAGCTTTCACAGCAGGGAGGCTGAGGGGGGCAGATTGGGGAAACGGCAGGAACAGGATTTGGAGAAGGGATTTTATGCAGACATCTTTCCCACCATGCTCTATACTCCTCTGTGTTCAGGGTTCAAAAGGCCTGCGACCTTATCTCCTGCCCCGCCCAGGATCTTAGGCCCTGGGAGTGGTTGCTAAGGACTCCCTGGGCACGTTCTCCAGGAATCTGCAGACACTCCACATTTGCTGGGAGTTTGTCTCGGTTCTGTTTTCTTTAATGAAGTATAGTTGATTTACAATGTTGTGTTAATTTCTGTGGAGAAGGCAGTGGCACCCCACTCCAGTACTCTTGCCTGGAAAATCTCATGGACAGAGGAGCCTGGTAGGCTGCAGTCCATGGGGTCGCTGAGGGTTGGACACGACTGAGCGACTTCACTTTCACTTTTCACTTTCATGCATTGGAGAAGGAAATGGC
The DNA here is from genome assembly GCF_055505025.1 of Bos grunniens. Classification (NCBI taxonomy): domain Eukaryota; kingdom Metazoa; phylum Chordata; class Mammalia; order Artiodactyla; family Bovidae; genus Bos; species Bos grunniens. The sequence goes on from NC_141180.1 coordinate 57,693,760, forward strand.
AACCCACTCCAGTGTTCTTGCCTGGAGAATCCCAGGGACGGGCGAGCCTGGTGGGCTTCCGTCTTTGGGGTTACACAGTCAGACACGACTGAAGCGACTTAGCAGCAGCAGCAGTTAATTTCTGCAGTACAGCAAAGCGATTCAGTTATACATCCATATACACTCTTTTTTAAAATATTCTTTTCCATTATGGTTTATCATGGAATACTAAATATAGTTCCCTGTGCTATACAGTAAGGCCTTGTTGTTTATCCATTCTATATATGATAGTTAGCATCTGCTGACCCCAACCTCCCACTACATCAGTCCCCAAACCCCTCCCCCTGGCAACCTCTATGTTTGTGAAACTGCTTCTGTTTCATAGATAGGTTCGATTGTGTCATATCTGAGATTCCACATATAAGTGATATCATATGATATTTGTCTCTCTCTGACTTCACTTAGTATAATAATCTCTAGCTGCCTCCATGTTGCTGCAGATGGCATTATCTCATTCTTTTTCATGACCGAGTAGTAGTCCACCACATCTTCTTTATCCATGAGTTTATCCCAGTTCTACAGTTAGCCCTTCTGTTGGTTTTAGTGGGAGCATTCTGCCCACAATCCCCACCTCCCATGCTCCTTCCCCTGAACCAACTGGAACCTTGCTGCCGCATTTGACGCTACCTTCCCCTTCATCCTGTGTCTAACCAGTCTTCAGTTTCTGCTTCCTTCAAAGGACTCGCCAGAGCCCCCCCCTTTTGTATTCCTGTCCTGTTTCTTGGGTGTGACTTTATCCCTTCACACCTGAGCTGTTGGCAAAGGCGCTTGACCAGCCTCCTGGCACCTTGAACCTCTCGTGACCCTCTCGCCTTCTCTCTGCTCCAGGAGGAGGACCAGCTCCTCAGCATGTCACTGAAGCCCCTCTATCCCCTGGGCCCCTGGCAAGCTTTATCTTCGTCAGCAGACCAGAAGAGCACCAAGATAAACGAAGGAAGTTAGAGCATGAGAGGGGTGAGGGTGGTTCCTTGTGGACTAGTAAATGGAGGTCGGTATGAGTTGAGGAGTGAATATCACACAATAGCCTGCTCTGTTTAACCTAAAAAGACATTTTCACTCTTTTTGAATTTTGAATTAGGCTTGCCAAGCTATCTCCTTGCTTGCTCTCTCTTTTCTCCAATTTCTCCCTTTGCTATGTTAGTGTGTCACTTTACCCCACAGGGTGACTCCCTGTGGATGACAGACGGCCACCTTTCCATTCCTCGTGTCCTGATTCAGCAGCACACTCTGGGATGAATATATCCTGTGTAGAGGAAGTACAGCCGTAATCTCACCTATTATTATTTTTTTTTTTGGTGACAAAAAGGTGATGGACCTTCCTTTGTCTCATACTTGAGCCACGTGGTCACAGAGGCCATAAAAATAAGCTCCAATTTAGAGCCAAAATATTTGGCACATTATACCCATTCTCTTAGGCTTAGGGGTGCAAGTGTCACTTTTCATGGGATTTATAACCACAGGGCTGGGTGTTTTTTGCCTGTGTTTTCTCAAGGGAGGGAGGAGTAAATTCTCAGAGTGGCCAGTGGTGATAGGGGCTTGCAGCCATGATGATAATAACCAGGTCTCCTATCTGCCGCAGAAAACTGGGACCCATGCTGGGCTATGAGTGCATGACTGCAATCTGGTGGTCAAAGGTATTCAGAAAAAACAAATGTGATGCTTTTAGAGGGAGTGATGCATGAAGCTTTGCTTTATAGGTTTTGCTTTCTATCTTCGAAACTTGCACTGCTGCGGCTGCTGCTGCTGCTAAGTTGCTTCAGTCGTGTCCGACTCTGTGCGACTACAGAGCCCTAACTGTGGAAACATGATCTGGCCCATGGCCTGACCCAATCTAGGTTATAGAAAAGGGCTTTACAGAGAGATTTTATTATAGAAATTAATGTATACTATGAAGTATAGCTTGGAGTTTGAGCATTCTGGCTCTGAAGTCTGCCTGCTATCAAAACCCTGTTCCACCAGCTGCTTAACCTCAGAAAGCACATTGTCTGTGAATTTAAAAAGTGCCCTGAGCCTCATTTTTACCATCTGTAAAAGCAGTTGTTGTTCAGTTGCTAAGTCATATCCAACTCTTTGTGACCCGAGGGACTGCAGCAAGACAGGCTCCTCTGTCCTCCACTATCTTCCAAAGTTTGCTCAAATTCACGTCCACTGAGTCAGTGATGCAATCTCACCATCTCATCCTCAGTCACCCCCTTCTCTATGGGGCTTCCTGGGTGGTGCATTGGTAAAGAGTCTGACTGCCAAAGCAGGAGACGCAGGAGACTCAGGTGTGATTCCTGGCTCAGGAAGATCCCCTGGAGGAGGGCATGGCAACCCACTCCAGTATTCTTGCCTGGGAAATCCCATGGAAAGAGAAGCCTGGAGGTCTACAGTCCATGCGGTTGCAAAGAGTCGGACATGACTGAACATGCACACTCATGCACTGTAGAAGTGGAGAAAGTCATAATTCCTGCCTCATGAGATTGTTGGGAGGATTAAAGGAGATGGTGGTCCCTGTGGAGTGCCTGGCACAGGGCCTGGATCTGTAAATGCTCTTAGGAATGCTAGGCCTCCTTTAAACTACCAACTTTAATAAGTAAGGTTTCAAGATTTAGTTCTATTTTAACTCACTGTTCATAGTGGAAATGTCAAAATGTATAGTGTAGACTGACCTTGGGTGTCTGCACCCAGTTAGATCTTAAATGTCTCGAGGGCAGAGGCCAGATTCCACTATTTCACCAGAGAACCATATAGACTTGATTATATGACTGAAAAATCCCAAGGCACATTATTCCTAAGAAAGCGAAACTGACCCAATGCTGAAGGGCTTCAGTGGAATACCAGGGCCCGATTCCACAGGACCTCACCTCCCAAACAAGGCGGCATCTTCAGCAGGAACACTAGGGAGGGTCCTGGGTCCAGGTTCCATTCAAAGGCAGTGAGGACTCCCACTCCAGGTCTGTCACTGCCTTTCAGCCATAGACACACCTCGGGATAAATCGTAAGACAAATGGGTTTTAATGCTCAGTGCAAGGGGGAGAACTTTCACCACGGGGAAACAGTGAGGTGTCTTAGCAAGAGCGTGTTCACAAGGATTTGTTCCAGCACCTGGGTTGTTAGGTGCTCTGGGGAAGGATTCAAGGAATTGGGGCTTTGCTGCCAGCAAAGGGGATCATTCTATCACTGGGTGTCAATATATTCTGTCTGTAAGATGGGAGGAATGAAGTCAGGCTTCAGGTTTCATTGGTAAAGAACAGCAGCCACTCATAATCCTGGGCAGGGGGAAGAATGGTATTTCTATGGCTAGCAGAGCGTTCTTGTTTTTATCTGAGCTTCAACAAGAATGCAAGGAATTTGCCTGCCAATGCAGGAGACCAGGGTTTGATCCTGGATCTTTCAGATCCAGGAGAAGGCAATGGCAATCCACTCCAGTATTCTTGCCTGGAGAATCCCATGGACAGAGGAGCCTGGTGGGCTACAGTCCATGGGGTTGCAAAGAGTCAGACAGGATGGCATCTGAGCACGCACCCAGACAGGAGTGCGGAGTGGCCTCTTGTCTGGTGCTGCTATCCTGAGAAATGATGTTCAGCAGGACACTCCTGCTTAGCTGTGAGGGCCCGGCCAGGCCTAGCAACACCAGGGCCGAGCTGTGTCAGTTCCAGAGGTTAGGGGACCTGCTTGTCTCTTTTTTGTGTTTTCAGTACTTGGTATATTTGTTGGTGCATTTTAATGAAGCAGGTGTGAGCCTTTAAATCCTGGTTAACAGGTCCCTGAGACGCTGTATGACCCTGGGCAAGTTACTTCACCTCTTGGAGCGTCAGTATCCTCCATACTTTTTGGTGAGGTGTGATACCTACTCCTATGGGAGTTGTGAAACTTAAATGAGATCCTGCGTGATCCTGGCAAAAAGTGATCCCTTTGTGATCCCATGGACTGTAGCCCGCCAGGCTCCTCTGTCTGTGGGATTCTCCAGGCAAGAATACTCGAGTGGGTTGCCACTTCCTTCCCAACCCAGGGATCGAACCCTGATGTCTTGTGTTGTGGGGTGGATACTTTACCACCTGCACCCAGCAAAGAACTGGGCTAACAATTTAAAATGTTAGTTGTTTTTATTGAGCCCCTCTATGCATATGTCTGCTTCCATGACCGCCTCATTTTAGAATGTGAATCAAATGCACTTTCTCCTTTTGTATCATTTTATTTCCTTGCATCACGGGACTATTAAAAAATCCTCCTACCCTGTTGGTGGGAATGTAAACTGGTACAGCCACTAAGGAGAATAGTACAGAGGTTTCTCAGAAAACTAAAAATAGAGCTACCATATGATCCAGCAATCCCACTCTTGGGCATACATCCAGAGAAAACATGGTTCAAAAGGATACATGCATCCCAGTGCTCATTACAGCACTATTTACAATAGCCAGGACATGGAAGCAACCTAAATGTCCATCAACAGAAAAATGGATAAAGAAGATGTTGTATATGTATATATATATATATGTACACACACACAATGGAATATTACACAATCATTGAAAAGAATGAAATAATGCCATTTGCGGCAATGTGAATGCACCTAGAGATTATCATAGTAAGTGAAGTAAACCAAAGACAAATATCATATGATATTGCTTATATGCAGAGTTTAAAAAAATGATACAAATGAACTTATTTGCAAAACAAACAGACTCACAGACTTAGAAATGAACGTCTGATTACTACTGGCAAATGGTGAGGGGAAGGGATAAATTGGAAGGTTGGGATTGACATGTACACATTGTTATATTTAAAATAGTTAATCAACAGGGACCTACTATAAAAAAGATTCTTTCTTTAAAAATCATGATCAGAAGACTTGCCAGATGCTTAAGGGTATTTCTTCCTTTGTGTTTACTGCTAGGAAATACTCTCATGTCACTGCCACCACCACTTCCACTGTTAACAAGCCCATGGTATCAAATAATCGGGCCTAGAGAGAGTCTGGCTCATGTGTGTGTCCTAACATGGGAGGTCCCATGGCTTGTGAGTGGCCAGACTATTATCAAAATGCCCAGATATCTATCTGTCAATCCTCAATACGTGAATGAATGAAAGGATGTAAATGATGAAGTGTGGTTCACCTTTCACCCCATCAAGCAGATATTTTCTTTATCCTTTGACACCAACATTCAAATGAGGTTCTGATATACAGTTTACAAGTTACTTCAGTGCTCAGTGCTTCAAGGCAAAGAATGAGCTGGGTGAGATATCTGTGGTTTCCAAGAGTCAATGGTGTCAGCCTCCTATCTCCTCCTTACAGTGTCCTGAACTTGCACTTTCTCACCCACGTGTTTCAGGCCATCAAGTTTGAAACAGATATTTTGAGCCTCAATGCTCACATCCTAAGATAGTGTCCTTTGTTATCTGGGGGTTCTTTTTTTAATTTAATTTGTTGTCCAATAGTTGATTTACAGTGTTGTATTAGTTTCTGCTGTATGCAAAGTGAATTAGTTATACATAGACATATATGCACTCTCTTTTAGATTCTTTTCCCATATAGGTTATTACAGAGTATTGAGTAGAGTTCCTTGTGCAATACAGCAGGTCCTTATTAGTTATCTATTTTGTGTGTATGTGTATGTGTGTGTGCTCATTTGTGTCCGACTCTTTGCATCCCCATGGACTGTAGCTCGCCTGGCTCCTCTGTCCATGAAGTTTTTCAGGCAAGAATACTGGAGCAGGTTGCTGTTTTTTTCTCCAAGGAATCTCCCTGACCCAAGGATTGAGTCTATGTCTCTTGCGTCTCCTGCATTGGCAGGCAGGCTCTTTACCAGCTGAGTCACACATTGACAGTGTATGTGTCAATCCCAGTCTCCCAATTTACTCCTCCCCTCCTATCCCCTGGTAACTGTACATTGTTTTCTACATCTATGACTCTGTTTCTGTTTCGTAAGTTCATTTGTATTATTTTTTTAGATTCCACATGTGAGTGATATTACACGATACTGGTCTTTTTCTAACCACTTCACTCAGTAGGACAATCTCTAGGTCTGTCAATGTTGCTGCAAATGGCCTTGTTTCATTGTTTCTCATGGCTGAGTAATACTCCATTGTGCTTAGGAACCACACCTCCTTTATCCATTCCTCTGTTGATAGACATTTAGGTTGTTTCCATGTTATTTGGGGGTTTTTGATATCTGTGTTTCTTCTTCTTCCTCAGCTCCCTTTATATGGTCTTTTTGCCTTTCTCAGAGCTGTTGTTTAAATTACTAAATTGCCACAAAACAAAATAGTGAAAATATGTATAAAGTGTTTGAAATAATCCCAAACTTCAGAGGAAAGCATGCCTAATAAAATAACTATTTCAAACTATTTTTTTTCTTTAACCTGCTTGTTATTCATTTAAAAAGTTGAAGTATAATGATTTACAATAGTGTGTTAGTTTTAGGTGTACCACAAAGTGACTTGGTTATACACACACATGCATATATAGGTATATATCTATATTCTTTTGTTATTCTTTTACATTATCATTTATTACAAGATATTGAATATAGTTTCCTGTGCTCCACAGTTAATTATTATTGTTTATTTTACATATGGTAGTGTGCATTTGTTAATTCCATGCTCTTTATCCCATTTATCATCAATTCGCTTTTTAAAACTAACAATATATTCTGCTATTTTCCCATTTAAGACATAAAGTTCCAGTCTATTTTTATTAATTAGGTATATAGTTTTCCACTGTATGACTACATCAACTTAAATATACACTCTCCCTAATGATGAATTTTACTTCCTTTAGAAAATCATCTAAATCTTTATAGATTTAAAATTTATAAATTTTATATAAATATATTAATTTTCTATAAATATATACATGTATAGATTTAAAACATTAATTCTAAATACTGTTTTATCAGTATTATGTGTTTGGACTTTATGCCATTAAAAGTGTTTCTTCTTTTTGCCTCCTCTTATTTTTTTCTAATGAACATATGATACTTATATAATGTCAGAAAAAATTATTAAAAAATAGTATTTATTTTATAGGTGTTTGATTCATTTGACTGATATTTGATTATATGTCTTATATCTTCGAATAAACAGTTGTTCCTTGACAACATAGAATGCATCTTCAAATTAATGATAAGATTGACTCAGCCCCTCCATGTGCCAGGCACTTGACTTGTATCTGTGCTAAGTTGCTTCAGTTGTGTCTGACTCTTTGTGACCCCATGAACTCTAGCCCGGCAGGCTCCTCTGTCCATAGGATTTCTCAGGCACGAATACTGGAGTGGGCTGCCATTTCCTTCTCCAGGGACTCTTCCGGACCCAGTGATCAAACCCACGTCTTCACGTCTTCTGCACCGGCATTGGCAGGCAGGCTCTTGACCACTAGCGCCACCTGGGAATCCCTGACGTGTGTATATGATCTCGTCTAATGGTGGCGCAAGGGTAAAGAATCACCTGCCAGTGCAGGAAATGCAAGAGATGTGGATTTGATTCCTGGGTCGGGAAAATTCCCTGGAATAAGAAAATAGCATCCCACTCCAGTATTCTTGCCTGGGAAATCCCTTGGACAGAGGAGCCTGGTGGGGCTACAGTCCATGGGGTCACAAAGAGTCAGAAATGACTGAGCATGCCTGCAATCTCCACAAATGCCTGCGAAGTCAGTTCTCTCTTTTGCAGTGAGGAAAATAAAGCTCAGAGAGTTTAAATGATTTGCTCAGTTCAGTTTTATGGAGCTGGGATTAGAACCAAGTTCTCCTTGGCCCTTCTCACTGCCCTGTCCCGTCTCCTATTTTGTAATCCACTGCAGCATTTAGCTCAGGGATGGATTGTCCAACTTGGGTGTAATTGCAGCTTCTTGGCTTAAATATGATGGAGGGCAGTTCTTCCTCTAAAGACATCTCCCAGCCAGTATACCCAAACCTGTCTCCTCAAAGATCAAGTCTGCATGATATGGCCTCATATCATATGTATCCACTAATAATTCCTTTGTAGTATCCGTTACTGAATTCTCTTCAGCATATTGGACTTGAGACATCACAGCATAGAGGGAGAAAAGGCAACTGGGGAAATTCTGGAGACAAACATTTGCTGGAAAACAGAGTGAAATGCAGTAGATCAGAGTGAATGACTACTGTAGAGCCCTGATTATTGACATTGAATGTGGGGGTGTCTTTTAGTTAGCTGTCTTATCTAACAGTTGTTCATTAGAATTCATAATTGCCTTGTCATAAAAGAGGGCTTGCATTGGGAACTGCTGGGAAAGCAAAAACTCTGGACTTTTAAATGTTTTTAAATGCACTAATTATTCCTTCCTGGAGTAGGAAATGGCAACCCACTCCAGTGTTGTTGCCTGGAAAATCCATGGACAGAGGAACCCGGTGGGCTATACTCCATAGGATTGCAAAGAGTTGGACACGACTGACTGACTGAGCATTTATTCCTTAGGACGTTAACCAACATCTCATGGTGATCTTATCCAGGCTTCTGGAAAGCAAGTCATGCCTTGCAGTTTAGTTGTGGTTTTGCTTCTTTGTCTGTGGTGTTTTTCATTATAAACACCTCTAGGTATGTTAGATTAATCTGTCCTTAACTACAAATTCTTATTTCATTAAATTCTAACATAATGTATTCCTTTTCAACATCTGCAACAATTTGGATTTTAGGGCAAGCTAATTGCACGCCAACTTCTGTGGGGGTAATTTGGAAAAAGAGGGAGCTGGGTCTTAGAAGGAGAGAAAAGAAAAAGTTGACACAGCAAGAATTGGAGCTCTTTGCAAGGACGTTTTTAGATAAAAGCAAATGAAGGAAATTAACCTTGGCCTTGAGATTGTGTGCGCACTTGTGTATCTGAGAACAGCCAGGACCAAGTGAGGGCAGGGGTTGTGGAACATTCCAGGGGTCCTGGAACGACCAGAATTGCTGAGGTCATAGAAGGCTGGATGTTGGGAGAGGGGTTTGCGAAATATTTACTCAAAAAAACCCAGGCCCCACAGGTGAACCAAAGCTTCCTATGTTTGCACTGAAATGTTGCTTTGAAGTCTTGCACTTTCCGAAAGCCTGGGGAAAATGGATGGGCCCTGAAAGCCAAGAGTTAACAATTACAGAACTTAACATTGGAAAGGCATTGAATATTTGGCTCAGGAAAAATTGTCTAGCAGTATGAGGTTTATCTGTTTAAGAAACATGAAAAACAAAACCTCAAAATGAATCTAAAAGATTGTTTCCAAAATGGAGCTCATGAATATTTTCTAGCAAGCAAATGATATCATGAAATAATACATCTTTATTACTTATTTACAACTATAATAGGATGACTACTGTCTATGTTTGATATTTTCTTCATAGGTTTATTTTTATGGATATAAAATTATTGGGCTTCCTTGGTGGCTCAGACAGTAAAGAATCTGCTTGCAATGAAGGAAACCTGTATTCAATCTCTGGATCAGGAAGATCCCCTGGAGAAGGGAAAAGCTACCCACTCCAGTATTCTTGCCTGGAGATTTCCAGGCAGAGGGGCCTAGTGGGCTGCAGTCCATGTGGTTGCAAAGAGTCGGACACAACTGAGCAACTAACACACAAAATATTTATTAGGGCATTCCTTCTTAATTTTTTTAAATTTCAACTTCTATAAAAAATATTTTAAAAAATTTCAATAAAAAACCAATTCTTGGTGCCAAAAATGTTGGGGACTGCTGCTATAGGTTGCTCTTTCTGCCCAAAATTATTTCTCGAGGATTCATATCAAAAGGGAGCAAAAATATTTTGTAAAAGTCAGGGAAAAGGCTGTCTATGTCAAGGGTTTTCAGAGTCTCATTAATACTTGAGGCTGAATACTCTATATAAATCCTCATCCCATCCTAAGATTCTGATCTAAGATGGTATGCTGGAATTCTATCCTTTTTATAGGTGGGAAAATGGACTTAAATAGTAAAGTTCTTATATAAAATTTCACAGCAAACCAGATTTTGGGGAATAGTAGAACTTTTGCATCATAAGGAGATCCAACCAGTCCATTCTAAAGGAGATAAGTCCTGGGTGTTCTTTGGAAGGACTGATGCTAAAGCTGAAACTCCAATACTTTGGCCACCTCGTGCAAAGAGTTGACTCATTGGAAAAGACTCTGATGCTGGGAGGGATTGGGGGCAGGAGGAGAAGGGGATGACAGAGGATGAGATGGCTGGATGGCATCACTGACTCAATGGATATGAGGTTGAGTGAACTCCGGGAGTTGGTGATGGACAGGGAGGCCTGGCGTGCTGCGATTCATGGGGTCTCAAAGAGTTGGACATGACTGAGCGACTGAACTGAACTGAACTGAAGGAACCCTAAGCACTTTCTTCACTTTTTATGTTTTTAACTGATTTTTAACAGGTACCAGAGGCTCTGGATTTATTCTGTCTGGATGTTTAAAGTATTTTGGGATGTGGATTGTTAGGTTTCTACAGAAATACACTTTAAAATTCATCTCTCACCATGTAGTTCTATGCCCTTCCTCCCTCCTTCCTTTCCCTGCCTCCCTTTCTTCCTTCTTGCCATATTTATGTTTTTATTTTTGAATTTGTATTTATTTTCTTTTAATTCTATCCTTTCAACCTTTGCGTAGCCTGTTCTCAAGGGAGTTTATTGTAAATTCCATTTGGAGATACAGAAAGTTGAAAAGAAGAATAGCAAATGTCTCTTTAAGAGTCATGCCTTAGGGTTTGTTGGTTTTTTTTTTTTTTTTTTTCATTTAAGTGAATTCTCTTTTACCCTTTAATTAAAGAATGGGTTCTATTTCGGTGTCACATTTTGGATGTTGGATATGAACTTGGAGACAGGACCCTGGGCTGGGCTTCAGAGTTTGGTTAAGTCTTTCCCCTGGACCTTCTTTCCTCTCTCTGTGAAATGAGGTTGGGTGAATGATCTCCAGGGTCCCTCCAGTGTGTCTATCTTGGGGTCTCATGGTTCATGTTTGAATTTTTCGTCTTATTCTTGAGCATCTTGAATATGTCTTGCTCCTTTGCTTTGGTGTCCTCTGCTTGTACATCTGTGGCACACGACGAGTTATTGCAAGTCTATTCTTGGCTAACTCTATTTCCCTTCAGCTCCCTCTTGTTTTCTTTGTCCAAAGGCTTTTTATCTTACATCCTTTCCCTTATGTTCTTGCACTGAATTCTTTCTGGGCTCCTGTCCCCCCACAGTTCCCTCACACAGGACTTCTTTGTAACTTGAGTATCAGAAGATTGGCCTAAGGTCTGTTCTGAAGGCCACCTGTGTTCTTTCAGGATATCTTCCCCACGGGAGATAGCTGATCCATGGAAATAGAAGTCATGCAAAAACTGTTTTTTCTTTCTTTTGCTAGATGGTTTTGGCATCTGCTCTATTACATTCCACTTCTATCTTTTGGTTTTATTTTTTAATCTTATTTCCCCTACATCTAGGAAGCTTAAACCTTTCTCTGCAATTGACTTCAAGCTTTAAAAACTCAACTTCTTGTGTTGTCTTCATGGTTAGCAAACAACCTGGTGTGGAACCGTATTCCCAAAACAGGATCTAGGAAATTATTTTAGGCGATCCATGAACAAACACCTTTTATTTTAATATTGTGTATTGGTTGGAGTGTTTCTTGAATTATAACTATCACATAAAACTTGTAGGTTCACAGTCATGTTATAAAAACTCTCCTTTTAAATACATTTTGTTAAGTAGCAAATGCGTAATTTAAAGACAATTCTGAAGTAATATGAGTTGACTTTGACCACGTAGTATAGTGCTTTAACATATATTAAGTCATTTAATCTTCAAAACAGTCTTTTGAAGTAGGTGCTATTATAACCATGAGGAAAGAGGCAGGGGTCAAGTCAATTGTCCAAAGTTGTAAAACAAGTAAGAGGCAGCACCAGGATCAGAACTTAGGAAGGCTGACTTCAAGACTGTGTTCTAATCATGAAACCAGGCTGCCTCTAAGAAAGTAAAAGAGTACACGGCACACGATTTTAGCAGAAGTCATGAGTGTGGTTTTGAACGACTGAAACTCAAAAGCTTCCATGTAATGAAAAGCACGTGGGCTTTGGCCTCAGAGAACCCACAGGTGCTGGATTATTATTGATCAATTGTGTGTTTTTCTAGACACATCACTTAACCTCCATTAAAGCATTGGAAAAAATATAAAATAATCTCTGTATCATAATTTTTTTAAGAAAAAACTTTGTTTTGTATTGGGGTATAGCTGATTAACAATACTTTGATACTTTCAGGTGAACAGTGAAGGGGCTCAGCCGTACATACACATGTATCCATTCTCCCCCAAACTCCCCTCCCATCCAGGCTGCCACATAACATTGAGCAGAACTCCATGTGCTTACTATATGCTAGGTCCCCATAGGTTTTAACACATATTAATTCCCTTCCCTCTTCATAAATCTCAGTTTTTTTAATCCATAAAACATCAAGATCAGTGAACATGAGAAATTCAATAAAGTAATAGCTATTAATGCATGGTAAGTGTTTGAAAAGATACATTGATATCTTCCATGTCTTCCACTTTGCTTATCGTTCATAATTGGCAACTTGACATTTATGATCCCCAAGTGGTTTAAGAAAAGGGCCCTTTTGTCTGTTCCCCACCAGTGGCCAACACAGGGTCAGTCTGGTGAATTTCACTGATGCCAGGTTCCCCAGTGGAAAAGGCAGAGAGTGCAGGGTAACTATGGCCAGGAAGAGAATATGTTCTTGATTGGAGCTGGGCTGATGCATGAAGGGTTGTATCTCCATCAGAAGAGAAAAGAGTGGGAGATGAAGGTGACCTCTCTAGGTCCATTCCAGGTCTGAGTCTACATGTGGGTAGCCTCAGAATCGATTTGTTCACTACACGTATCATCATAAAACGAAGATCTTGACCTGCAAGATATAACTGAGGTTCAGAATGGGAAATGCCTACAGCAGCATTCTTGTGGTGAAATATTTCCAGATTTTACAACTTTGAACCCAGTATCCTGTAAAGAATAATACAAATGGCTCCAGACTATTTACCCAAGTGATTACAACGGCATTTGGTAAAGATAGGGCCATTATATTCTTCACAAATGATTAAACCTCTGTGACTAATACAAGGATAGTTGCATTTTAAGGAAAAAGATTGATTTGCTAAGCATTTTGAAAATAGCCATAATAATTTCAGTTATTATAATAACTGAAAATGAAATTTCATGAATTTTGGTGCACGGGCTTCTTAAGAGGTCCACAGGCGAGCTTTCTTGGGGTCCTTGCCAAGTTTTGTACATATGTTCATGTATAAACTTTCTGCAGAGAGAATCTGTAGCTTTTATCAGTCAGGTCCTCAAAGGATCTGTGATTTTTAAAAAGCCAAACAAAACTTAGGACCTTATGAACTGAGTCAGAGAACATGGCTGAGTTATAGACAGTCAGTAGTAAACTTAGAAAACACTTTTAAAAAGAAATTATTTCCTTGCATATGAACTGCTGAGAGAAACATTTGGTGCATTGTTAAAAAAAAGAAGAAATTATTGAACTAGGTCTTAAGCTAAGACCGATTTCTGCTGGGTCTGCTTATATGGATATGTTAAATTAATTTGTAGCAAATTATGATAGTAAGAAGTTCTATTACCCAGGACTCCACTAGTTGTGAAATCTTCAGAGAATTGCATTAGTCATAACTCTCAATTTAACTGTATAATCTAGTAATCGGGCTTCAGCTTCAATATATTTTGAAACTTCTTTGAATAAGATACAAAGTTCAAACTAATATAATTTTGAGGAAGCCAAAGAAAGAGTAAAGGTGAAAGTAACTTTGGTGGAATCTTTGACCAGACAATCTTCTTTCTTCCATTTGGTCAGTTTACAGTATAACTAATTTTTTTTCCCCTAGTGATTCAGTATTTGTAATTGTTTTCTCAGTAAACATATACTTAATGAATCCCAGACTCATAGACTTAGAGAAAGAACTTAGGGTTGCAAGGGGGAAAAGATGGGGAGAAAGTTAGGGAGAGAAGTTAGGGAAAAGTTAGGGAGTTTGAGATGGACATGTACACACTTCTGAATTTAAAATGGATAACCAACAAGGGCCTACTGTACAGCATAAGGAACTCTGCTGAATGTTACATGGTAGGTTGGATAGGAGTGGGGTTTAGGGGAGAATGGGTACATGTATATGTATGATTGAGTCGCTCGGCTGTGCACCCGAAACTATTACAACATTGTTAGTCAGTTATACCCCAATGCAAAATAAAAGGTTTTTTAAAAGAAGGAGGCACAGGCAGAGAGATATTTTACATGTAGAAGAGGAGGAGGTACTGTGACTACAGAGGCACAGACTGGAGGGAGGCACCTGCAGCCAAGGGATGCTGGCCAGCTCCAGAAGCTAGAAAGAGGCAAAGCGCAGATTCTCCCCTGGAGCCTCCAGCAGAGGCTGGTTCTTCTGACACCTCACTTCTGGCCCAGTGATACTGATTTTAGACTTCTGGACTCCAGAACTATTAAAGAATAAATGTCTATTGTTTTAAGAAAAAAAATATGTTTAATGAATCCCCGATGGCTCAGTGGTAAAGAGTCTACCTGCCATGAGGAGACTTGCAGGGGACATGGGTTTGATCCCTGGGTTGGGAAGATTCCCTGGAGAAGGAAATGGCAATCCACTCCAGTATTCTTGCCTGGAAAATCCCATGGACAGAGGAGACTGGAGGGCTACAGTCTATGGGGTCACAAAGAGTTGGACATGACTTAGCAACTCAACAACAACACAACAACATTCTGCCGATGGCACCATGTATAGAATTTAAAAGTTGTCTGATCAGGTATCTGACTGCAGAATCAGGAGGCAAAGAGGGTAGTGGAAAGAGCTCAGGGGATCCTCTATGGAGGTCTTGAATTCCACCTCTGAGACCTTGTCCTTGGAAGACACTGGGGAAATCCCTTCAATTTAGCCTTATATCTCCCATGAACAAATGGTGATTTGGTTTCTTACTGCCTTCACTTGCTGAAAATATTTTATCTCGTCTTTGACTTACCATTTGGCAAATGATCTGAGTCTACTGCATCTGCATGTTCTAGCGTGGGGATGTCTTGTCAAATGAGTGGTACAGATGTTATTTTCTAGAGGCAGAGGGGACAGCCTGGGCAATATTAATGGATGAAAACTTCATAGAGGGGTGACTTCAGCCAGTTGATGAACACAGGGCAACTGGGACACAAAACTACGATAAGATGGGTAATTTCATTTTCTAAGGTTGTTTATTATTATTATTATTTTTTAAACTATATGTCAAGTGAACCCTCCAATGCTAATGCAAAGGTGGCCATTACCACAGCTCAAGTTAAATGATTATGTATTCTAAATTGATTTTAATAGATCAGCAAGGGCTTTTTCTTTCTTCTTAAGATATTAGTATAATGAAATTAGTTCTATTTAGAGAATTATACAGGCAAGAAACCAAGCTGAACTGAATTATACATGCAAGAGACTGAATAATTATAGGATTATAATTATTATTGGTAGTACCAATAATAATTATACTATTATCATCAATGGTAGTCCCACAAAATCGTCTTTGTGGGACTACCATTGATGATAATAGTAAATCTGAACAGAACCTTATAGTTTGCAATGTACGCTTGGATGAAGTATAAAATATTGACATATGGCATCATGCATGCAACAAGGCAAAGCAC
Organism: Bos grunniens; assembly: GCF_055505025.1. Lineage (NCBI taxonomy): Eukaryota > Metazoa > Chordata > Mammalia > Artiodactyla > Bovidae > Bos > Bos grunniens. The sequence goes on from NC_141180.1 coordinate 57,709,438, forward strand.
GACCAACACTACAGTGTCAGGAGTCATTATTCACCTTTTGTATATGAGGGGAAAGTTACAGAGAAATTCAATGACATGCCTTCAGGTCATTGATGAGGTAGACTCTTTCCTCAGCTTCCACGATGCTGCCCTAATCTTTCTCATTACCTGTCCTCCATCTCTTTTCCTGGCATCTCTTTTTCTAGGGCTTCTCCATCCTCTACCTTCTTTCCATCCTTGTTTTCACTTGATTATGTCATGGTTTCCACCCCAGGAATGGCTCCAAATCTTATCTCCACACTTCATTATTTTCCTAAGCACTGGAGCTCTATTGAACATTCCCAGATAGAGGTCTTATCAGCTTCTTAAACTCAACATGTTAAAAACAAACCTCATTGTCCATTCATGCCAAATCATCTCTTCGTCTTGACCTCCTTAACTTTGTCAGTAACATCACCAACCTCCAGCCCACCAAGGCACTCTAATAATAAAAGCTCTCATGTAATGGGGACTTGGGTACTATATTTATGTTGTTTCCAGAAACTTAGCACAATCTGCAGAGCAGGGCTCTTTAGTTAATTTCCCTTGTTTTCCATATCCCTGGCTGATGATTAATACCAGAGAGACCTGGCTCCCTATGACAGCTTCTCAACAAATTAGTTGTGGTCACCTTGGGCATGGTTTCCTAGAGTGTAAAATGTGAATGTGAAGTGAAGTGAAGTGAAAGTTGCTCAGTCGTGTCTGACTCTTTGCCATCCCTTGGAATTCTCCAGGCCAGAATACTGGAGTGAGTAGCCTTTCCTTTCTCCAGGGGATCTTCCCAACCCATGGATCAAACCAGGGTCTCCTGCATTGCAGGTAGATTCTTTATGAGCTGAGCCATGAGGGAAGCCCAAGAATACTGGAGTGGGTAGCCTTTCCCTTCTCCAGCGGATCTTCCCAGCACAGGAATCAAACCAGGGTCTCCTGTGTTGCAGGCGGATTCTTTAACAACTGAGCTATCGGGGAGGCCAAAATGGGAATAAGAGTATCCATTTTTTCAGGAGGAAAAATATCTTGAAGTAGGAAAGAGAAGAAGATGAAAGATAGGTGAATTAGTAGCTGGGGAAAAATAAGTTGAGAGATACCCTCTGTAGTGGTCTCTGTTTCATTCAGAAGTTGGGGGACTTCCATGCAGAAGGTGTAGCCATGGGGTGAGGCTGAAGGAGTGCTAGAAATTTGCACAGCTGCTCTGAAGTAGAGAAGAATTAGGGAGGACCAGAGGGGAAGGCTTAATTTATCTGAAAGAGCAAGATTGGTGTAGATAGGGAATAAAAGATAAATATCTAAGAGTGGGCAATTGAAGTTTCAGATTTCAGAGATGGAATGGATCCCGGTGAACAGGGTGGATTATAAGAGTGAGTGGCTGCTATCCAATGCAGCTGAAGGTTATTGGAATCAATCATGAATTGAAACATGGGCATCTGGCTGGGTAATCCACTGCACAGTAGAATTTGCTAGGATGATGGCAAGATTAGAAGGTGGTGAACAGGTGTCAACTTTTTTCCCCCCATGTCTATTCTCTATGTCTGTTTCTCCATTAAGTGAGTGAAGTTGCTCAGTCATGTCCCACTCTTTAGGACCCCATGGACTATAGCCTACCAGGCTCCTCCATCCATGGGATTTTACAGACAAGGGTACTGGAGTGGGTTGCCATTTCCTACTCCAGGGTACCTTCCTGACCCAGGGATGGAACCCAGGTCTCCCGTGTTGCAAGGCAGACGCTTTACTGTCTGAGCCACTAGGGAAGGCCCATTATTGTCCTGTAAATAAATTCTTCAGTACCCTTTTTCTAGATTCTATATATATGCATTAGCATACAATATATATCTTTCTATTTTTTACTTACTTCACTCTGTATAATAGGGTCTAGGTTCATCCACCTCGCTAGAACTGACTCAAGAAAGCATTCCTTTCTATGACTGAGTAATATTCCATTGTGTATATGTACCACAACTTCTTTATCCACTCATCTGTCGATGGACATCTAGGTTGCTTCCATGTTCTAGCTATTCTGAATAGTGCTGCAATTAACAATGGGATACATGTGTCTCTTTCAATTTTGGTTTCCACAGGGTATATGCCTAGGAGTGGGATTTCTGGGTCATATGGTGGTTTTATTCCTAGTTTTTTAAGGAGTCTCTGTACCATATTCCATAGTAGCTGTATCCATTTACATTCCCACCAACAGTGCAAGAGTGTTTCCTTTTCTCCACACGCCCTCTCCAGCATTTATTGTTTGTAGACTTTTTGATGACGGCCATTCTGACCAGTGTGAGGTGATATCTCATTGTAGTTTTGATTTGCATTTCTCTAATAATGAGCGATGTTGAGCATCTTTTCATGTGTTTGTTAGCCATCTGTATGTCTTCTTTGGAGAAGTGTCTGTTTAGGTCTTTTCCCCACTTTTTGATTAGGTTGTTTGTTTTTCTAGTATTGAGTTGTATGAGCTGCTTGTATATTTTGGAAATTAATCCTTTGTCAGTTGCTTCTTCTGCTATTATTTTCTCCAATTCTGGGGGTTGTATTTTCACCTTGCTTATAGTTTCCTTTGCTGTGCAAAAGCTTTTAAGTTTAATCAGGTTCCACTTGCTTACTTTTGTTTTTATTTCCATTATTCTAGGAGGTGGGTCGTAGAGGATCTTGCTTTGATTTATGTCATTGAGTGTTCTGCCTATGTTTCCCTCTAAGAATTTTATAGTTTCTGGTCTTACATTTAGGTCTTTAATCCATTTTGATTTTATCTTTGTGTATGGTGTTAGGAAGTCTTCTGATTTCATTCTTTTGCATGTAGTTGTCCAGTTTCCCCAGCACCATTTATTGAAGAGGCTGTCTTTGCCCCATTATATAGTCTTGCCTCCTTTGTCAAAAATAAGATACCCATAGGTGCATGGGTTTATTTCTGGCTTTCTATCTTGTTCCATTGGTCTATATTTCTGTTTTTTGCCAGTACCATACTGTCTTGATGACTGTAGCTTTGTAGTAGAATCTAAAGGCAGGTAGGTTGATTCCTCCAGCTCCATTCTTCTTTCTCAAGACTTCTTTGGCTATTTGGGGTCTTTTGTGTTTCCATATGAATTGTGAAATTTTTTGTTCTAGTTCTGTGAAAAATGCCATTGGTAATTTGATAGGGATTGTATTGAATCTGTAGATTGCATTTGGTAGTATAATCATTTTCACAATATTGATTCTTCCTACCCAGGAACATGGAATATCTCTCCATCTGTTTATGTCATCTTTGATTTCTTTCATTAGTGTCTTATAATTTTCAGTGTACTGTTCTTCTGTCTCCTTCAGTTCAGTTCAGTTCAGTCGCTCAGTCGTGTCCGATTCTTTGCGACCCCATGAATCGCAGCACGCCAGGCCTCCCTGTCCATCACCTACTCCTGGAGTTTACTCAAACTCATGTCCATCGAGTCAGTGATGCCATCCAGCCATCTCATCCTCTGTCGTCACCTTCTCCTCCTGCCCCAAATCCCTCCCAGCATCAGGGTCTTTTCCAGTAAGTCAACTCTTCTCATGAGGTGGCCAAAGTATTGGAGTTTAAGCTTCAGCATCAGTCCTTCCAATGAACACCCAGGACTGATCTCCTTTAGAATGGACTGGTTAGGTAAATTTATTCCTAGAATTTAATTCTTTTTGTTGCAGTGGTGAATGGGATTGATTCCTTAATTTCTCTTTCTGATTTTTCATTGCTAGTATATAGAAATGTAAGTGATTTCTGTGTATTTATTTTGTATCCTGCAACTTTGCTAAGTTCACTGATTAGCTCTAGGAATTTTCTGATACTATTTTAGGGTTTTCTATGTACAGTATCATGTCATCTGCAAACAGTGAGAGCTTTACTTCTCTAGAATGATGGCAAGATTAGAAGGTGGTGAACAGATGTCAAATTTTTATAAAATAATGTCAAGGAAGGGGAGAGACCGAGGGTTGGGTACTTGATAGGCAAGGGGACAAGTAAGAGGTGGTGACACCCGATAGCATCAGAGTGCTCCACAGTCTGTCATATCTCTGGTCTCTCAGATGTTCATGTCTGCTTTTTGTTCATCCTGTACAGTTTCCAAAATTATCTTTACAAAGAACAGAGTTGATCGTGCCATTTCCAGCCTCAGAATCCCTCAAAGTGTTCATGTCATAAAAAAGAATCTGAAAAAGAATGGATATATGTGTATGTATAACTTAATCACTTTGCTGTACACCTGAAACTAACGTGACATTGTAAGTCAACTCTACTACAATATAAAATAAAAATAAAGAAATGTTCCCACAGCCTACAGGAAAAGTCTTAGCTTCTAATTTAAAGGTCAAGTGAACTATTTTCATCTTTTTTTCCAGCCCTATTTCTTTTGTTTAATCACAGCCCTCTTTTCACCTCCTGTGTCAGTCATACTGAATTATCTGCGCTTCCTTTATCCCGAACTTCTCTTTCCTACCTCTGTGCGCTTATCTGCTCACCTTGTCTCTGTGACTGGAATGACTGGGCTTCCTTTCACCCAGAAGCTGCACGAAGCTGATAGTGACCCCCTGCCCTGAAGTGTTGTTTCTCTCTGAACTCCTGTAGTGCATTATTTGAATCTCACTTCTGGCATTAATGATATAGGCTTTATTTTACAATTTTCTTTTTGTGCATTGGATTTCAATTTTGCACAATTCTTGAGGGCAAGGATGTTGTATTGGCATCTAGCACATAACTTACAAGTGTACTGGTACATATATATATATATATATATATATATATAGTATGTAAGTATATTTATTATTTTTTAAAATTTTATCATTGGAGTATAATCGGTTTACAATGTTGTATTAGTTTCTTCTGTACAACGAAGTGAATCGGCTACATGTGTACATATATCCTCTCCTTATTGAGTTCCCTCCCTCCCTCACCCCCATCCTACCCTTCTAGGTCATCACAGAGCACTGAGCTGAGTTCCCTATGTTAAACAGCAGTTCCCCACTAGCTAGCTATTTCACACATGGTAGTGTATATATGACAATACTGTTCATTATCATTCATTGATTCGTCCCACCCTCCTCTTCTCTCACATGTAAGTGTATTTTAAAAATGACATTTTTCATAAAGTGATAATATATGCTCTACAGAAAAACCTGAAACCACAGAAAATCACCCCACCCACACACAAATAAAAAGAAAATAAAAATCCCTAGGAATTATAGCCATAAGGGATAAGATGGCTAAAATATTAGTACATAAGCTTCTAACTGAAGCCTTAAATTATAGTACAGTCTGTTCATGATCATAGCACCGCTGTCCTTGACTACACACTGGAATCACTTGGGGGAGATTGTATGTCTGGGTTTCATTCTTAAAGGTTCTGATTAATTGGTCTTAGTTATGACCTGGGTATTGGTCTTTGAATAAGTACAACAATAATATCTAACATGTATCATTATTGTTTCAAGCATTTTGCAAGACTGAGTCATGGAATTTTCCAAATGATTGCATGAACTTGATATCCTTGTTACCTATTTCTTTTTCCTCTACTTTAAGTTGAGAAAAGTAAAAACCAGGGAGGTAAGTAATTTGCTCCCAAGCAAGTGTTCAGTGGGAGAGCCAAGGAACAAATCCAGGCATTCAGACACCCTAGCCTACTCATGAATATACAGCCTGATTGACTCACATAACACATACTGACAAATTATACATATATAAAATCAAAACAATGTCATTCTTAAAATTGATGCATTTTCTACTTGCTTTCAAAGTATTTAGATTGCCTTAATTTCTCCTTCTTTGTCATTTTTTATTGTGAGTTGATATTTAGCATGGAAAAAGTCAGCAAAATGATGTGTGTTTTTTTAAATATATTTTATTAGATATTTAAATTTGTCTTGAACTTTGGTTTTATAATCTCATGAAAGGGAGTTTTGTATTTGTTTCTGAGAAAAATTTCTATGACTTTTATGTTTGGGGTTAAGGGTTTTGCTTTGATATCCAGACACCGGAGCTCTCTTTGTACAGTGTTCCTGGGAACTCCCAACTTTCTCTCTTGTAAATTTGGTTTTACTAAAGTATTAATTCCAGAAGGCTCTTGGGACATCCAATATGCAGGTCAAGTTCCATGCTTTTGAGATTAGTACCCAAAGATGAAACATAACAACTCAAGAATCTAATCTGACTGCTGAAGCAGATTATAATGTAAGCGTCCATTTTCTTCTTTTAAGAACATTTCCCAAAGTAGAAATCAATATTTTTCAGGCTCAGTACATTTGCAACAACTGGCTTATGATCTACATCAATGATCCAATTATAATTTGTGAAAAATAGGTTTTCCCAAGATTGTTTATAATGCTCTTATATTTGGTAAAAAACATATACAGAAAAATAGGAAAGTGAAAAAGACCTGAAACTTTTCAGAGTCGAAATTCATGTCAACCACCCAGATCTTATCACCGTTGAACTCATTGGAAGGAATCTTTCTAATTAAGAGCATAGCAGAGGGGACTTCCCTGGTAGTCCAATGGTTAAGAAGCTGCCTGCAAATGCAAGGGACACGGATTAGATTTCTGGTCCAGGAAAAATCTCACATGCTGCAGGGCAACTAAACCCATTAGAGGCAACTACTGTAGCCCGCATGCCCTAGAGCCCATGAAAGCCTTCACACAGTAAGAAAAACCCAGCACGGCCAAAAATTAAAAAAACAAAAAAACATAGCCAAGTATCCATTCTCCTTTTTCTCTTCATTAGTGGAACCCTGAATATTAGCTGGGCACATATATACTCAGAATACATTCCCAGTATCCCTTTCAGATCAACATAGCCTTGTGATAAGTTTTAGAAAATGGAATCTATGGAGAAGTAGTCGGTACAAAATTTGTCCCCCTTCTTTCTCTGTGACTAGAAAGCAGATGTGAAGGTTGAAGGGACACGAGGAGTGGGTAAACAAATGTGATCACTTTACAAGCAACAGCTGCAGTCGTCCTAATCGTATGTCTAGGAGTATCTTTTCCCATTTGGTGCTTACCTTTTCACCCTCTTAATCATTCATGTCTTTTGATTAATGGGAGTTCTGAATTTTAATGCCATTCAGTTGATCAGTTATTCCCCTTTTGTAGAGTTGGTGTTCTTGGTGTGCTGTTCAAGTAGCTTTTTCTACCTTAAGAGCACAAAAACTCTCCTATGGTATTTTCAAAAAACTTTGTCTGACAGATCACATTTAGATATACAGTTCTCCTGGAATTTATATATCCATATGATGAGTGTGAGGTTTGAGCTAAATTTTATTTTTTTCTATATGCCTAATTAATTGACTCTGTACCATCTATTGAAAAGATACCCCACTGCTCTGCAATGTCCCCTTCACAATGAATCAAGTATGCATACATATGTAGGTCTGTTTCACGACCCTGTCCTATTATACTGGTCATTTTTCAATCCTTGGATTGGAACCACACTGTTTTAATTGCTATAACCTCATAATGAGTCTTTATAGCAGGTATAGAATTCCTGGTCAGCAGTCATGTTCTTTTGGAAGGTAAATATAGTATTTTTTGTCTTCTGGCTATTGTTGTTTCTATAGAAATATCAGATGTTGTCCCACTTTTTTTTTTTCCTTTCCCTTTTATATTAAAATATTTCTCTTGACTTAGTCTCATCATCGTCGGTTTACATAAGCTTTACTGTAATGTACCTAGTGTGGATTTCTTTGTTTCTGCTTAGAGTTCATATCATTTGTAGTTTTCCACTAGCCATTATCTTGTCAAGTATTGCTTCTGTTCTATTCTTCCTCTCCTTTTCTATTACGAGTATTAATATATTGAACTTTCTCATTGCATCCAATGTACCTCTTGTTTTATTGTGGAATTTCCATTTTTTTATCTTTCTGTGCTCTATTCTGAATATTCTGATTTACGTGCTAGTATACTGCTTCTATCTTTTTTTAAGATATATTTAAACAGCTGTTTTATCCATCTACTTCAATTAATTTACTCTCTAATTCTTGAATATCCATTTATTTATGTACATACATATTTTTCTTATTTTCTGCTAAAATTTTTAATGTCTTTTATTTCTTGGAATGTTGTTAGCATATTTATTTTAAAGTCTGTGTCTGGAAACCTAGTAATTGGAGTCCCTGTTGATCTATTTATGTTGTCTGAATTCTTCCTGCTGGTTTTTGTTCGTATCATAGTGTCTCCTTGTTTGTCTGCTTATTTTTGATTATGTGCTGTCTATTGCATGGCAAAATTATTTGTGTAAATAATTTGAAGCTAGGTTAATCTTATCTTCCTACAGAGAAGATATCCTTTTGCCTCTTCTAATTATCTAGGGGGCAATGCTAGATCACCTCAGTCCAATTTATGGATTAAAAGGATTTGAAGTTGAATTGCTATCCTGTAAGTATATATTTACTTCTGGCAAATCATTATTTGAGTCCTAGAAGGAGAAGAGTTGGAGAAAGGGGTAGAAAACTTACTTAGAGAAAAATTGGCTGAGAAATTCCTAAATCTGGGGAGAGGTTTGGACATTCAAATTTATGAAGCTAAAAAGTCACTCCAAAATTTCAATCCAAAATCAACTTCTCCAAGACACATAATTATAAAACTCTCTCCAATCAAAAACAGAATTTCAAAAGCAGCAAGAGAAAAAAAATTTTTTTTCTCATACAAAGGAATTTCCCATAAGGTTATCGGTGGATTTCTCAACAGAGACCTTTCAAGTCAGGAAAGAATAGGATGATAAATTCAAACTACTGGAAAACAAAAAGAAGAAAAAACAATGCCTACCAAGAACACTCTACCCGGCAAACATGTCCTTCAAAAGTGAAGATGAGATAAAGACTTTCCTAATAGCAAAAGCTGAGAGAATTCTTCATCATTAAGCCTGCCTTATGAAAAAATGCAGGAAGAAAAGCTCTTCAAGCTGAAATGAAATAATATTAAAAGTAACATGAAAATATCTACACATTAGTAAAGGTCAGCATATTGTGAGATGCAGTAACTACTCGTTGTTCAGTTGCTAAGTAGTGTCCGACTCTGCAACACCACGAACTGCAGCACGCCAGGCTTCCCTGCCCTTCACCATCTCCCAGAGTTTGCTCAGATTAATGTTCATTGAGTTGGTGATGCCATCCAACCATCTTGTCCTCTGCCACCCTCTTCTTCTTTTGCCTGCAGTCTTTCCCAGAATCAGAGTCTTTACCAATGAATCGGCTCCTCACATGAGGTGGCCAAAGTATTGGCGCTTCAGCTTCAGCATCAGCCCTTCCAATGAATACATTGTAACTACTTAACTCTAGTATAAAGATTAAAGGACAAAAGTATTGAGAATAGCTACAGATATAATAATTTGTTAATGGATACACAATATAAAAAGATATAAATGGTGACATTAAAAACTTAAAAATGGGGAGAGTGAAGGGGTAGATTCTTGTAAGTGATCAAAGTTAAGCTGATATCACCATAAAATAGTGTTACATTCGTAAGATGTTTCGCATAAGCTTCACGGTAACCAAAGCGATCCTGAGAAAGAAGAACAAAACTGGAGGCAACACACACCCTAAAATTTCAAAGCATTCTACTAAACTACAGTAATCAAAACAGTTTGGTTCTGGAATGAAAATAGACATGTAAACCGACGGAACAGAATCAAGATCCCAGAAATAAACTCTCATACATATGGTTAACTAATATTTGACAAGGAAGCCAAGAATATTCATTGGAGAAATTACAGACTCTCCAATAAATGGTTTTGGGAAAATGGGATAATCACATGCAGAAGAATGAAATTGGACCCTTAACTTACACCACTTAAAAAAATTAACTTGAAATGGATCAAAGACTTAATCATAAGATTAAAAACAGAAAATTCCTAGAAGAAAATCAGAGAAAAAATGTCTTGATGTTGGTTTTGGTAATAATTTTTTGGATATGATACCCAAAACACAAAGAGCAAAAGCAAAGCACAAACAATCAGCAAAATGAAATGGCAACCTATGAAATGAGAGGAATTATTTTCAAATCATTTATCTGATAAGAGGTTAATATCCAAAATATATAAAACTCAATAGCAAAAAAAAAAATCCCCAATGATTCAATTAAAAAAATGAACGGAGGATCTATATAGACATTTTTCCAGAGAAGATACACAAATGGCCAAAAGTTACATGAAAAAAAGTGCTCAGCATCACTTATCATAAGGAGAGTGAAAATCAAACCACAGTGAGATACCATCTCATGTCTGTTAGAATGGTTGTCAATGACAGGAGATAATGAGTGTTGGAGATGATGTGGAGAGAAGGGAAACTTATACATTATTGATGGGAATGTAAACTGGCACAGCGACTATAGAAAAAAGTGTACAGGTTCCTCAAAAGATAAAAAATAGAACTACCATATGACCCATCAATTCCATTTCTTGGTTTATATTAAAAGGAAACAGAATCACTGTCTCAAGATTTCTGCACAGCCGTGTTCATTGCAGTATTATTTACAACAGACAAGATATGGAAATGACTTAGGAGTCCATTGATACAGAAACAAAGAAAGAAAAGGTGCAGATATATAGGTAGATATAATATGCACACACACATATATATGATGGAATATTATTCAGCCATAAGAAGAAGGCAAATCTGTCATTTGTGACAACGTGGATGGACTTTGCAGGCCTTGTGCCAAGTGAAATAAGTCAGATGGAGAAAGACAGATGCTATATGATATCACTTATATGTGGACTCTAAGAAAACCAAACTGAAAGAAACGAAACAGATTGGTGACTGAGGTGGGAGCGGGTAGGGGTATGGGGAAATGAGATGTTTGTCAAAGGGTACAAACTTTCAGTTATAAGATAAACAAATTCTGGTGATCTATTTTACAACGTGGTAATTATAATTATTATATAATTGAAAGTTGCTAAAAGAGTAGATCTTAAAAGTTCTAGCTACAAAAAAGAAATGATAACTATGTGATGTGCAGGAGGTGTTAACAAATGCTATGGCGGTAATCGTTCTCCAATATTTAAGAAGATAAAATCTTCTTGTACACCCTAAACTTACCCAATGTTACATGTCAATTACATCTTAATAAATATGGAAAAAACATGCATATAACATTAAGTAATACTTACACATGGGTGGGAATAAATCAGTGGAGAAGAGAAAATGATGATGCAGGTGACCTTAACTGAGAAGCAGTTTTACTTCTGGGGCTTGTAGATGGGGAAATTACAGTCCCCATCCCAGGAACCAATGAGTAGGACCTAGTGGTAGCTGTGTCTTTTCTGTCTTCTAAGAGAGCAGCTTGTTTGCAGTGGTAAACGAGTACAGTGGTAAGCAAGTGTAAACCTGGCCCCTGACTTTATGCAAAAAGCCTGGTTTGAATTCAGTTCCTGTTCTCCGGAGGAAGTAGAAATTCCATTCTCCGCAGTCTTGTATGCCTGCTGAACTGAGCTTTGAATCCTCGCGGGCTAACTGTGTGGAGCTTGAGTTAGTGAAATATAATTATTAATATCAATTGAGTGCTTGTTGTACGCGAGGTTTATCAACTCTAGTAAGCCTCACCACAGCCCTATGAAACTGAGGTACAGAGATGTTAAGTAACTTGCCAGTGGTCCCCCATTCAGAACCCAGGAAGTGATAGTCCTGGGATTTGAATTTAGGCGGTCTGACTGCAGAACTCTGGGGTTTGATGACAGTTTATCTGGAGGGAGTATGGGAGAGTGGGTTCATTGCATAGTACAGAATAATTTGGGGATGCTGATCTTAAAAAATTTCTTCACCATAACATTAGAACTATATTTATATTGTGGGCAGTGGATTTATTTTTAGCAAAACATGATTTATTACATTAAATGAATGTCAGAAATGTAGGGGCTTTTGGGGAAATAAAATTCTAAGTATGTTTGTTTTTTAAAGCCGTAAATAAGCTAAAGTATATAACCTGATTTTATGTTTACATTTAAGTAACACCTTAATAATTATTATTTTAACCAACAATGGGAGTCCTCAAAATTTTTTGTCCCGAGAGCCTATTACTCAAGTATAAAGTAGATTGATACAGTTTTTTTTTAATCTCTTTTTTTTTCCTGGAAGAAAGAAGATCTTTGTTTCTCTTCTCAGTCTCCTAAGCATTAACCAGACCTCTGCTTGTACAGAGGAGTTAATAGTATGACTCAGAAGAACTGTTCTCATCCTGGCTAAAAAGACTGCTTTTGAGGGACTCTTCAGAGACTTGGCTGAAAAGGCTCCAGCTGCCTGGGTAACCAAGCAATGTAGAAGCAGAATTCTGATTTTCAATTGCTTCCCAAGGCAGGATTTATTTAGTTCAGGAAACGGCCTGTGACTCAAACTTGGCGTAATTTTGCATCACAGTTACAGATTTGCAAGACATCCATCCCTTTTCCATGTGCATTTACTTAGAGGAAAAAAGATACATAGATTGCAATGATATATTCTGTTTCACTGAGATGGCAGAAGACTCTAAAAACATGAGCAACTATATCATATAGATACATAGATATGGAATATTACTCAGCCATAAAAAGAATGAACTTCTGCCATTCGCAACAATGTGAATGGACCTAGAGGATATTATGATTAGAGAAGTAAGTCAGAGAAAGACAAATACTCTATATTATTGTGTGGAATCTAAAAAAGAACACAAGCAAATGTAATCACAGTACAGAAACAGACTCACAGCTATAGAGGACAAACTAGTGCTTATCCATGGGGAGAGGATGGCGGAGAGGGGCAAGTCAGGGATATGGAATTAAGATATACAAAGTATATCTATGTATTAAATAAATAAACAACAAGGATACATAGCATTATTTTGTAATAATCTAAAATAGCATATAACCCCATCTACAGGGGAGCCTGGTGGGCTACAGTCCATGGGGTTGGAAAGAGTGGGACACAAGGAGCAACTAAGCACAGTGCAATGTATAAAAATCTGAAACTAATAAATCAACCAAACTTCAATTTTAAAAAGACAACATGAGCAGCTGGATGATGCAGACTGTATGAAGTTGACCAGGGATGGTTTATTGACCCCTTATGTATCCATTCCTATTCTTGACTTACTCAGTGAGGTTGTAAAGCCTGACTTTTTGATGCAGGAAGCCATAGCTGTTTTTATTGCCCTCTGACAGCTTTATAAGGGTTGAAGGTAAATTGAATGTTATTTTCATAGACTTGTATATTGACTCCTTGGTGAGAAAGAAATGGTTTGATCTGGGCTCATGAAATTGTTCCTAGATACTACAACAAATTTTCACTACTCCTATAGGACCTGTTTTGAATTCTAGTTTATTCTAGCAAATAATAGATATCTGGGCTTCCTTAGTGGCTCAGTGGTAAAGAATCCGCGTGCCAATGCAGGAGGCGCGGGTTTGATTCCTGGGTGGGGAAGATCCCCTGGGGAAGGAAATGCCAACACACTCCAGTATTCTTGCTTGGGAAATCCCATGGACAGAGGAGCATGGCAGGCTATAGTCCAGGGGGTTGCAAAAGAGTCAGACGTGACTTAGCGATTAAACAACAACAAAATAGATAACCACTAAATGTTTCTTGAATGAATTAATGAATGAACCTTTCATCCCCATGTGACACTTTTCAAATAAATATTATCTGGGCATATTATTTGACAAGGGAATGTACTTTTCCATTTTGACCATTTACTGACAGATATTTCATGTCTTGGAAAAACTTAATCCTAAACTGAAATTTTTCATAGCAGGTGAAATAAGATAACATAAAAATTTACATTCCTTAACAATAACCACATTTGTTAATGAGATGTTAGGATCAAGCATCTTCACTTTTTATCACAAATTAATAGTCATCTTGCCTCTCATCCAGATAATAGACACATACAAGCAAAAGCACAAATGAATTACTACTTATTAATGTTTTTCACAGTAAGACATTAAATAGATGAATCCGTTTCAAAGAAAGAGAAAAGATCTGAAATAAAAGTTGATGTTTCCAGTTGCTATTTTCAGCCGTGATAAGGTCTTAAAGATAAGTGAAAACAATGGTAGAACTCTGATACCCGGTCTTTGCAAAACTGGGAAAGTAAAACTATCACTGTAATGAGATTCAACTGCAAATTCACGAGAAGCAGTAATCGCTGAAAACGTCAGTTACTGCCTGTCTTCAGCTGTTCACAGTTTAAATTCATTTTTTTCTGTCAATGATTCAAGAAGCAGGTAATTATCATTCATTCCTTAGAGGAAAACAACTGAGCTATAGAAAAATGAAGCAATTTGCCTAAATTTACCCAGTTAGTAAGTGCCAAAGCCAGGATCTGGACCTGGGAAGTCTGGCTCCAGAGCCCTTACTCTTGATGCTCCTTCTCAAAATTCTGTAGCGATTATATCAAATGCTGTTTATCTTCAAATATCAAAGACCCAGCTTTCATGTTATGCTTTGGGAAAAAAAATTAGAACACTACTGTCATTTGCTGAAAATCTGCTTCATCATCTTTATTCCCAGGGGGTAGAAAGGATTCAGAAGATAATGCCAGTAAAATACTTTCACCTTCCTACAACTTAAATGCTGAGAGACTTATTAGCTATGCATTTTAGCAGTTTTATACAAATACACACACAAAGGTGTAGGTAATAAGTCAGATAAAAAGCTGGTGTTAGATACAGAGAAAACCAACACCCTCCCTCCTCCCAAAATATACAAACAGTGTAAATTTCATGGACATGTATTTTTTGTTGCATTGTTGATTAGGCTGTGTTTTATAAAATTAATTTTTAAAAATTCTGTCAAAGATTAGTGAAAGCAGTGACTAAAAGGAATTTTCATATGAGGAGGGAATAATTTTGTTAGTTTTATTCCAAAAAGTAGAAAGGCTTCAAGTGAGAAACGAACATTCTAGGTACAAAGATCTTCTAACGCTTCAGAATATAGACAATTTCCATTCAGCATTAACTAGTTCCAGGACAAATTTAATGTTGCTTGTTTTACATAATTTAACTCAGTTAAAGGGTAAAGATACAGATGTCATTAAAAAATTGCCCCTAAATAGCAAATATAAATAAAACAAGCATTTTATTATATTAGTGAAAATGAATTCACCATATATGATTATTGGTTACAAAATAAGAGAACCGATATAAACATAATGCCAGTTAGATATTTACTTTTGATTTGCAAGTGAACCATTAATCAAACATTTTGATTCAGCGGCTAAGGGAAAATAAGTCATTGATACTATTAACGGCTTGTAAGGGTGTTATATTAAGCAAATGAGCTTTTTATTTCCAAATTTCCTGCTGACAATAATCTCATTATATTTCTTAAAACCTGTAGTTTATCTAAGATAGCCAAGAAGTTAAGTATTATAAGAAACAATTTTCGGTATGTAGTTATGAATATGACACTCATTAATGTTTCATTTGAAATATTTTCAAAGTGAAATATTCAGTTGATTGTTAAACTTTCAATATACTTATTCAGTGATTTAATTTTCTTTTGTAAAGTCAATAACACACTTGGTAATAAGAATGTTACAGAATTAGTATAATATAAAGTGTACACATGTATTTATTTTCTTAATATCAAATTTTATATCCTGCACCATGATAACTTTACATCAATCAAGCATGAAGATGACATGAAATTTATGAGTTCAATAGTTTTTCCCATATGTATATGTAATTGGTTAGAAACAAAGAATCTGAAATGCTTTATTTTCTTCTAAATATCTTGCTTATTTTCTTAAGTATCTAGTATTTTGTATTAGAAATCTGATGTTATCTGGAATTGTTTAGTGTGATACTAAAGGCATCACCGACTCGATGGACGTGAGTTTGAGTGAACTCCGGGAGATGGTGATGGAGGCCTGGCGTGCTGTGATTCATGGGGTCGCAAAGAGTCGGACACGACTGAGTGAGTGACTAGACTGAACTGAACTGAAAGGTCAGAAATATTTAATTCTCAAAATCAATTCTCCATTCAGGGATGATCAGTTGCAATAGACTTGGTGAAATAGAGGTATCAGTATCTTTCCATTTCCTTTCCAGTGTAATTATATGTTTTATTTATTCCTGAAATATACTGGATTGGAAAAAAAATTCATTTAGGTTGTCCATAAAATATTATTTATATTTAATTTGAATTTATATACTCTATAAAATTAATGGAGCTATTTAAAAATTTTA
Source organism: Bos grunniens (assembly GCF_055505025.1). Taxonomy (NCBI): domain Eukaryota; kingdom Metazoa; phylum Chordata; class Mammalia; order Artiodactyla; family Bovidae; genus Bos; species Bos grunniens. The sequence goes on from NC_141180.1 coordinate 57,725,594, forward strand.
AGCACATTCAGCATTTTCTCATTTAATGTTTTTAAATTGAATAACAAGACTGTATTTGGTTTTGTTTTGAAAATGTGCTAGCTGACGGAAAATGACCTTACAATTAATTATGATTGAACTGTGAACTACTGTGAATTCAATATTTTGAACTGTGAACAACTCATCAGCTTACCTCATTGGTTATAATACAATTCACATTTATATGACAAGTTATTTGATAATTTTGTAAATAAATAAACTCATTTTCTGATATGATTGTAGCTTTGTTTGTAACAGTTATGAAGACATGTTTGTAATCTGATGTTAGTATATTAATTTATCTACTCACAAAGTGTTCATCTTTTTCAAACCACAAAGAAAAGCAGTGCAGACTCTTTAATATTAAATGTTAATTTTTCAAGCTCCAGCATTTAGTAAACACAGTTTTTAAAAAATTATGGCACTAGAACTTTGTAAGTTCTCAAGATGTAGAGAGAAATTTCTGGCAAAGATTGATTTAGAGGACAAAAGCAAATGCCTACTCTTTAATTAAATTGCCCAGATAGGCACTGCAGAACTCTAAAACTCATTCTGGAATTAAGTCCTGTGTGTGAGCTGAGGCCAAGCTTCCTATTTTACAGGTTTGTCAAGGGATTTATATAAGCAAGATCAGGATATCTGAGGTTGACTCTCAAATAGGCTATGTTTTATGAGTCTAAATAGAACTTGAATTTGTCCAAAATTCATTCCTGCTTATCAATCTCCAGGGGATCTTCCCAACCCAGGGATGGAACCCTGGTCTCCTACGTTGCAGGCAGATTCTTTACTGTCTGAGCCACCAGGGAAGCCCCCTATGTTATCAAAGTGAAGTCGCTCAGTCGTGTCCGACTCTTTGTGACCCCAGGGGCTGTAGCCTATCAGGCTTCTCCATCCATGGAATTTTCCAGGCAAGAATGCTGGAGTGGATTGCCATTTCCTTCTCCAGATGTTATCAATACATAGTGTAAAAACAAAGGAAAAAAAAATACCTTTGGATAAATAACCGATCAGCAATTAGTTTTGTAATTTTTTGATACGGATAAGTTTGCTGCTACTGCTGCTAAGTTGCTTCAGTCCTGTCCAACTCTGTGCAACCCCACAGACGGCAGTTTAGTATGTAGCAATATAAAACCAACTAAGTTTCTAGAATAGAATCAGAAAAGGTAATTTAATAATCAACATTAAAAAGTGTCCAAGCTTTTCTTAAATTTAATGGTGTTCCCCTGCCCCAACTGAATTGCTTTCTAAGAGATTATTTTTCTGGAGGTTTTATCACGTATACTTTAACAGTTTACTCTTAGTGTATTAAGTTTATTCGTATTTTGTTAAATACCTTGTTTTCCTTTTCATCAACTTGAAACATTCTCTGCATTTCACACGAGGTGCATCATCAGAAAATTGTGTGTATATATGTGTGTATTATGCACACATTTTGCCTTTAGCTCCTTAAGTCAACTAAAGAAAAATCATAGATGTGTAAGTTAATTTCTCTCACAGAAGAGGGATGATCAGTTACAACATACCTGATGAAATAAAGGTATCAATATCTTTCCATTTCCTTTTTAGTGTGACTGATCATTCTTTCCTTTTTTCCCTCTGAATTTGTATCCACGTTTGCAACTTTCTGATATGAAGCCTTACGTCCTGCAAAAATCACACTGTGTCTAGAAGTTTAATTTTCTGAGATTATAAGTTACAGGCTACCTTCCCTTCTGTCTTAATTGACTGCCACTACTGCATTCCTATTGGGATGACCTGATTTTGTCCATTTCACTTACTTTGGGGATAGCCTTTGAGTTTTCCAGCGATGGTTTTAACCATTTTAATCTCTTCCAGGAAAATGGCCCTTTTCCCCTCATCAAAGCTTAAAATTAATCTTTAGTTTTAGAATATCTGTATTTTATATATTTTTTGTACATTTGTATATTTTTTGGTAAGATCAGGAAAAATGAAAGCAGAAAATGTTGAGAAATGAACACCAAATTCTTTCATCTCTAGACACTTTGAAAAGAAGAACCCCCGCCCCCCTACAAATGCAATGAGGAGATTATTTGATATTTTAACACACAAACTTCTTTTCCTGGGCTTAGTCAGAAAGAAATAAATGATCACTTTTTGTTTGGAGGAGAGAGAAACTGTAGCTAGATGTAGAGGGGGAACCCCACTGAAGATGTTTTGGTTAAATTCTTTTTTGTTGCACAGTTTTTGGCATTGGCAGCCTAAGGCACGATCTTACCATTGCTTAAGAAAGTATATTGACTGTCTAAAAATAAGCACCTTTAAAATTTTAAGGGTGTTCATATTTATATAAAATACTGTACTTAATTTTAAAAATTATCTTATTTGCAAATTATGGCTAAGATGGAGAAAATTGATAGCCTTATTATCATTGTTATTATTAAATATTTTTGTTCTAGCTTTGCATATTACTCACCCTATGGCCCAAAGGAAGTTTCTACATGTCCTCTTCAATCAGATGAGTTTTTTAGAAATCCTCTGCAGTTAGATAAATTCACAGCAGCTGCAAAATCTATAAATGCCAAATGTGTCTGTTGAGAAAAATTTTTTCTCCTCGGGGTTATAGCAGATCCTAGTGAGTTTTGGAAATTTAAAGCAGAAATTAACTCTGAGTCTTCATCTATGGCTTGGCAGCGCCCCCTTTTGTCCAGGATCTAGAATATACAGTTCAGTTCAGTTCAGTCACTCAGTCGTGTCCGACTCTTTGCTACCCTATGAATCACAGCACGCCAGGCCTCCCTGTCCAACACCATCTCCCGGAGTTCACTCAAACTCACGTCCATCGAGTCGGTGATGCCATCCAGCCATCTCATCCTCTGTCGTCCCCTTTTCCTCCTGCACCCAATCCCTCCCAGCATCAAAATCTTTTCCAATGAGTCAGCTCTTCACATGAGGTGGCCAAAGTACTGGAGTTTCAGCTTTAGCATCATTCCTTCCAAAGAACACCCAGGGCTGATCTCCTTTAGAATGGATATACTCAAGAATATACAGTAAATGATATCTAAATTTGGAGAAGACTCTTGAGAGTCCCTTGGACTGCAAGGGGATCCAACCAGTCCATCCTAAAGGAAATCAGTCCTGAATATTCACTGGACGGACTGATGCTGAAGCTGAAGCTCCAATCCTTTGGCCACCTGATGGAAAGAACTGATTCATTGGAAAATACCCTGATGCTGGGAAAGATTGAAGGCAGGAGGAGAAGGGAACGACAGAGGATGAGACAGTTGGATGGCATTGCTGACTTGATGGGCATGAGTTTGAGTAAGCTCCAGGAGTTGGTGATGGCATGCTACAGTCCATGGGGTTGCAAAGTGTTGGACATGACTAAGCGACTGAACTGAACTCAACTGATGTCTAAATCTTGAAGTGAAAAATCAAAACTGTTGACTTTGGTCTTAGATTTTTAGCAACAGAACTGGGCTTTAACTTGCTGCTGTCCTGTTTGCTGTCTGTTGAAGACCCAGCACCCATAATCTCATTTTCTTTCCAGCCCCCACACCAACCTGTTTTTTTGAAAGGCACCAGGATATACATTTGCTGAGATTTAATATGCTGCTCCTTCTAGAACATTTGCATTTTAATTGCAGACAACACTATAAAAAGAGGGACTCCTGAAGTGTGGAATTTCTGGGGTCATTGAGTCAGTAAATAAAAGTCAAGATTAGGATGAGGTAGGTGAAGCTGAATCATGCAAATGCAGGGTGAAATTCTGTATTTAAATTTTTGACCGTTGTTCATCAGGAATTCTCTACACTAATTTGTCATTTTTATTTTTAAAATTTGTTTTACTTCAGTGCAGTTGATACTACAGGGGATTTTCTGACCTCGAGTCTCTTGAGTCTCCTGTGTTGGCAGGCAGATTCTCTACCACTGCGCTACCTGGGAAGCTGATGCTATACAGTAGGACCTTGTTGTTTATCCAATTCTGTATATAGAAGTTTCCCCCAGTTTGATTCCTGGGTTGGGAAGATCTGCTGGAGATAGGTGACCTACTCCAGTGTTCTTGGGCTTCCCTTGTGGCTCAGCCGGTAAAGAATCTGCCTGCAATGCAGGAGACCTGAGTTTGATCCTTGGGTTGGGAAGATGTACTGGAGAAGGGAAAGGCTACCCATTCCAGTATTCTGGCCTGAAGAATTCCATGGACTGTATAGTCCATGGGGTCACAAAGAGTTGAACACGACGAAGCAACTTTCACTTTCATATAAAAGTTTGCATCTACTAATCTCAAACTCCCAATCCACCACAGCAAAAAAAAAATTGTTTTAAAAAAAGTGTGTCAAAATACTATTTTTCTTGATTTCTAAGTTTTTTGACTCCCTTTTAAGTTCTGCACACTCCTCCCTTCAACCTCCCACCCACCAACACCAGAAGAATAACTCTCTGCCTTGCCCTAGTCCTGCCCCAGTCAATAGGGAGTAATTTTTTTTTTTTTTTTTTTGGTGCCTGCCATTCTAGGATGCTAGATATTACACTTCTAAGTTGCCACGCAGTTCACCTTCCCAGTGAACTCAATGACTGCTGGTGAATAAGCAGTTTCACCACATCTATCAGAAGCACACAGTGTAAAAAAACTGAAAGAAAACTTGCCACCAAGCCAGTGACGTTGGAAGGGTTTAATGGGTTCATGTAACAAGGGAGGAGGAGGTCTTGGGGTTCAAAGGACCATAAAATAATAAAGTTATATAACATTTGCTCAACACTAATAAAAAAGTAAAGAACCTGCCGTATTGCGAAGTTATCTAAGGGCACGGATGATCTTTCACTTTGTGTGGCTGTGTTCAGTAGTCATTATTCTTCACATCTCAAACTGTTGCCTTTTTCTGGTAGGATGAAATAGATGAACTAGATTAGAGAAGGCATCTCCTAAGCGTATAGTGTTTAATATTAACTTCCTAGAGGGAGAAACAAGGGCTTCCAGTTGGTGCCAAGCACTGCCATGCCTGGAATGTGACCAGATTTCAGTCATCAGAGGTCAGCATCTGGGCATTCTGAAATGTGATACTGTGAGCCTTTTTGAGGTTTAGGACAGAGAAGAATGATTCTATGTTCTGCAGCCCCCTAGATTCATATTGATGCTTTTTGGACTTGAACCTGTAATGTGTTTTGGTAGCTTTTGTTTTTCTTCTATAGATCAAAATTTCCTACTTTTAACCAAATAAGAAACCGAGGAAGCTTTTTAACTGTAGCTGGGCAAGAAGATAGGGCTAGAGAGAGGATGAGCTTGACAAAGACAAAGAGCTTAAGTTCACTTAGGTCTTTGTAACTCATGAAAATGGGTCTCCACCTAATTTAGAATTTTTATTTCATTTTAGTATGACTGGGGCATCTTCACTGTGTTTATCAGGAGTTAAAATCCCTGGGGATGGGAGGGATAAATTAGGAATATGTGATTGATAGATATATGTGTGCATGCAGCATTCAAAAAACTAAGATCATGGCATCCAGTCCCATCACTTCATGGCAAATAGATGGGGAAACAATGGAAACAGTGAGAGATTTTATTTTCTTGGGCTCCAAAATCACTGCAGGTGCTGACTGCAGCCATGAAATTAAGAGGTGTTGCGCCTTGGAAGAAAAGCTATGACCAATCTAGACAGCATATTAAAAAGCAGAGACACTACTTTGCTGACAAAGGTCCATCTAGTCAAAGCTATGTGTTTTCCAGTAGTCATGTATGGATGTGAGAATTAGACCATAAAGAAAGCTGAGCGTTGAAGAATAGATGCTTTTGAACTGTGGCGTTGGAGAAGACTCTTGAGAGTCCCTTGAACTGCAAGGAAATCAAACCAGTCAGTCCTAAAGGAAATCAGCCTTGAATATTCATTGGAAAGACTGATGCTGAAGCTGAAACTCCAATCCTTTAGCCACCTGATGCAAAGAACTGACTCATTTGAAAAGACCCTGATGCTGGGAAAGATTGAAGGCAGGAGAAGAAGGGGACGACAGAGGATGAGATGGTTGGATGGCATCACTCATTTGATGGACATGAATTTGAGCAAGCTCTGGGAGTTGGTGATGGACAGGGAAGCCTGGCGTGCTGCAGTCCCTGGAGTTGAAAAGAGTTCGACCCAACTGAGCAACTGAACTTAATTGAACTGTGTTCGTATTCAGTCGCTTCAGTCCTGTCCGACTCTTTGTGACCCCATGGACTGTAACCCGTCAGGCTTCTCTGTCCATGGGATCTCCCAGGCAAGAATACTAGAGTGGGTTCCCACATGCTCCTCCAGGGGATCTTCCTGACCCAGGGATAGAACTGACATCTCTTATGTCTCCTGCATTGGTAGGCGGGTTCTTTACCACTAGCACAACCTGGGAAACCCTGACAGATACATACCATTCTATATAAAATAGATGCACAACAAGTACTTACTGTATAGTTCAGGGAACTATATGCAATATCTTGTAATAACCTATAATGGGAAAGGCCTGGGAAAAATATATGTACAACCGAATCACTTTGCTATATACCTGAAACTAACACAATATTGAAAATCAACTATTGTTCAATTAAAAAAAAAAAATCTCGAGGATCAAGGTCTAACAGATCCTTAAAGAACTGTCTATAACTCATTGTGGAAGAAATCTGGCTATAAATAATAGACCAGTGTCATATTTGACACGTGGTTTGATTAATAATAGTGATGGCAGTCTTTGCATGTTCCTTATTTGCTGTTTCCACAGAAGTCAGAGGAAAAAACCCCAATATATTAGGAAATAACTTGCTGTCATCTTTATAAGAAAATTATGATATTCTAGATACTAGACTACAATTGATGCTTTTTTGGATATTCTTTTCATGGGAAGCTTTTGTTTCTATATATTTTAAAAGATTTTCCTCTGATACATATGGTTTAATATGGATTTCATTAATTCTGACTTTCTAAACTTGAACAATTTATACTGTAATTGAATATGAGTTCAGCTAAAAAATCCTTGTTCTTTATTTAACAAGAGTTTTAAATTAGTATTTCACAACTAAAAATAATTTGGTTTAAAGAATATTAGCTCTCATACAACCAATGTCATAAATAAGGATAACTTGCATGATTAGTGTATTATTAAATTGTGTCAATTAAACCTCTCTATTAGGCAATACTCCTATCTAAGAAAAGCAAAGTCAAAGCTCCTTGGGTTAACATGCGTAATAAAGAATCTTCATGAACTTTGAAATCTCTTACATGTGTCTAAAAGGTCACCAAAGTATTTTCACAAAAGCCCCCATTTATCGTCTTATTTTTCTATAACCAGAGATTTCAATAGATAATCAACAAGGACCTACTATAGAGCACAGGGAACTCTACTCAATATTCTATTATAACCTAAATGGGAAAAGTATCTGAAAAAGAATGAATACATGTATATGTGTGACCAACTACTTTGTTGTACACCTGAAACTAATACAACATTCTAAATCAACTGCTAAGTCACATCAGTTGTGTCTGACTCTGTGCAATCCTGTAGATGGCAGCCCACCAGGCTCCCCCGTCCCTGGGATTCTCCAGGCAAGAACACTGGAGTGGGTTGCCATTTCCTTCTCCAATGCATGAAAGTGAAAAGTGAAAGTGAAGTTGCTCAGTCGTGCCCGACTCTTATCGACCCCATGGACTGCAGCCTACCAGGCTCCTCCATCCATGGGATTTTCCAGGCAAGTGTACTGGAGTGGGGTGCCATTGCCTTCTCCGTCTAAATCAACTATGAAACTGAAAATGTTAATCGCTCAGTCATGTTCGACTCTTTGTGACCCCATGGATTGTAGCCCGCTAGACTCCACTATCCATGGAATTCTACAGGCAAGAATACTGGAGTTTGTAGCCATTTCCTTCTCCAGGGGATCTTCCTAACCCAGGGATCGAACCCATGTCGCCTGCATTGCAGATAGATTCTTCACCATCTGAATCACAAAGGAAGTCTCATAAAGTAAGGATGGTGGTGTGTGTGCTCAGTCATGTCTGACCCTCTGCATCCCTGTGGACTGTAGCCCACCAGGGTCTCCTGACTATGGAATTTTCCTGGCAAGAATACTGGAGCTGTTTACTGGAGCCGTTAAATGTTGCCGTTTACTACTCCAAGGGATCTTCCCTACCCAGGGATTGAACACGCATCTCCTGGGTCTCCTGCATTGGCAGGCGAATTCTTTACCACTGTGCCACCTGGGAAGCCCCGAGTGTGTGGTAGTCCACCATTAACCACCACTACTCATCTCATTTTTAGAGATCAGAGGTCAGGCAGGTGATAGGATGAGGCTTAACGCTCTTGCATCCTTCAGGTTTATTTTAAAGACATATTTGACTTTTTGTTTTTGATTGATTGATTTTTGGCTGCCCTGGGTCTTCGTTGCTGTGTGTGGGCTTCCTCTGCTTGTGGAGAGCCGGGGCTACACTTCGTGGTGGCATGCTGGCTTCTTACTGTGGTGGCTTCTCTTGCTGTGGAACACAGGCTCCAGGCACATGGGCTCCACAGTTGTGGCACACAGGCTTACTCGCCCCACAGCACGTGGGATCTTCCTGGATCAGAGCTCGAACCCATGTCCCCAGCATTGGCAGGAGGATTCTTAACCACTAGACCACCAGGGAAGCCCTCCTTTAGAGTTTTTGATGGTGGTAATAAACTCTGATGCCTCAAGGAACATTGAATTCAATATTGCTATTGATCTTTCAGTTTCAGAGGCTTCCCCTTTGTTCTTGTGACCACAACAGCCCTTACTATATAGGTGGGGGAACCAGTGTAAAGTCCATAGTCCCACTGGACCAACTGTGAGATAGACTTGGGTCATTTAATGCGGCGAGTGTGGGCTATTCTTCACTGGGGCGAGTGGCCTTCTCATTGCAGTGACTTCTCTTGTTGCAGAGCGCAGACTCTAGGGCATGTGGGCTTCAGTAGCTGCAGCTTGGAGGCCCGGTAGCTGTGACTCACACGCAGACTCCAGAGCACAGGCTCAGTAGTCAGAGCACAGGAGCTTAGTTTCTCCGTGGCATGTGGGATCTTCACGGACCAGGAATTGGACCCATGTTCCCTGCTTGGCGGGCAGATTCCTATCTATTGTGCCACCAGGAAAGTCCCATATTCCCTTTAATTTATGCCTGCAATTACGTCAGTTTTTCTTTAGCTCATCTCTTTCTTGCAGTATGTTATCATATGCACTGAGAGACAGTCAGCCGAACCTTTGAGCATTTTGCCGTGGTAATCATTTTGCTCAAGTCCAAAGATTTTTTTCCAGATTTCCATATTGCCATGAATGATGGTTTTATTAATTGCTTCATCACTACCCAACATGGGTTTCCATTCTCCGCCTGTTATAGCAATGTACTCTATGATTTTTCTAGTTTCTTCCCACTCTCCAGTCTCCAAAGTCACTGTTACATCAGTGTTACATATTTTAGGTTTTTGTGATGGCAGCAGTGAACTTCTGGTACCAATTTGTGAATCGGTTATCTATTGTCACAGCAGTGCTGTATGAAGAATCGTAAACCCCAATGATACACACCAGCAAATATTTCTTTCTGCTTCCAGCTCTGTGGATCAGCTGCTTTTGTTGCTCAGAGCTGGGCTCAGCAGGGCTCCTGCATCTAAAGTCAGCTCTCAGTCAGCCCAGTGACTTTGCTGGTTTTGGACGATGCATCTGGGGCTTCAGCTGGGACAACTACTTGACTTGGCGGTGCTCCACCTGTTCTCCAGGAGGCCAGCCTGGTCTTGTTTCCATGGTGAGGCAGAGGGGCAAGAGGAAGAACAGAAGTACGTAAGGCTTTTTGAAAGACAGCCTTGAAAACAGCACAAATCACTTCTATTGTATGCTGTTGAGTGAATAAAGTCATAGGACCAGCTGAGATTTAAGACATGTGGAAATAGATTCAACTCTTTATGACAGGACCTGGATGCTTCAGAAAACCCCACCAGAAGACGAAAGGAAGAGCAATTTATTTACTGTTTTTCCCCTGACTCCTCTCCCACTGGTCCGAGTCCGCTCATGGTGCATTCATTCTGTGCTGTATCATCCGGCCCCCTTTTTCCCTATGTTGTGTTATCAGGCCCCTTCTGGACCCTCCTGGGAAAACTGTATCCCAAGTCCTGTGCTGTGACACTTGATTTAAGTCCAGAAGTGCTAGGAGGTACCCAGGCTTCTGTAGGCTTGGTGGGCTTTCCCAGGGATGAAGGGGCTTCTGCCGAGGCTGGTGCGATGGAGACTCTGCCAGGGTCTGATGCTTATGATGGGAGAGGCCAATTCAGCCAATGGAGTGAGGGCGTTGTGGTTGGTAGTGGCGGCAGCCAGGATTCATCATGAATGCCTGTCTTGTATTTAGACTTCTCTAATTTCTTTGCTAGTAACCGTTCTCTGAGACCACCTCATCTGTCCTTCTCTGTAACACCATCCATTACCTCCTCACCCTCGTCACCCTCTTTCTCCTCTTTCTCCTCCTCATGTTCTCACCATCGGAGCAAAAAATGGAACACCTGCCATTTGTAGACTGACCGCTCTGTGCCGGACACTGCGATGGTTGCTAAGTGAATATTCAAAATCATTCTAGGAGATGGTTATCATGTCTCTATTTTATAAATGATGAGACAGATTCAGGGAGACATATTAACTGACTCAAACCATGTAGGAATTTGAAATCCATCGAGTCTGATGTCATAATTCATGACTTTTCGTTTTATTCTGTCATCATCCACTGTCGTTTACCTTGTAGTATGCTATGCATCTTTCATCTCTTTTATTGTACTGGAAGATTTTTGAGGGTAAGTGTCCCATATTGTGATTTATTATAAGAAATAGATACTTGGTCTTTGTCCCCATCTGTGGCACAGAGCTCCTGAAACCCTTGACATTTCTTAAGAGATGAAAGGCGTTCTTGTTATGTTAATGAGATGGTCTTTGGACATCACTTAAGGATGGAGGCTGGTTGCCAAGGGAACAAGCAAAGTGATGATTGGAACTTGCAATCCTACTTCCCTGACATGAGGGGAGGGCTGAGGGGCTGGAGATTGAGTTCAATCACCAATGGGCAATGATTTATTCAATCATGCCTCTGTAACATGTATGTGCTTAGTTGCTCTGTGGTGTCTGACTCTTTGCAACCCCGTGGACAGCAGCCCGCCAAGCTCTACAGTCCATGGAATTCTCCAGGCAAGAATACTCAAAAAATGCCAAAGGACTAGTTTTGGAGAGCTTATGGGATGGTGCACATATGGAGATATGGAACATATGGAACATATGCCACTTAAGGAGAGGCATACTTCAAGAGAGTATGGAAGCTCTGTGCTCTTTCTTCATAACTTGCCCTTCCTCCTGGCTGTTCCTGAGTTATATCCTTTGACAATAAATGGTAGTCTCACCGGTAAAATGTTTCTCTGAGTTCTGTGAGTCACTCTAGCAAGTTAGTTCAACCCAAGGAGGGAGTAATTGGAGCCTCCAGTCTATCTCAGGCAACAACCTGGACACGTGACTGGAGTCTGAGGTGTGGGGGGAGAAGTCTTGGACTGAGTCCTTAACGTGTGGGACCTGATGCGATCTGTGGGTTCATAGCGTCAGATTTGAGTTACACTGTAGCACACAGAGCTAGTGTTGAATGTTCGCTGGTGGTGGAAACCCTGTGTCCCACCCCATCCCAAACACACATTGTACTTGGTGACCAGAATCTTACCAAGAAACATTGCTAATTCATCTCTGTACATCGTCCACCCTCCAACACTGTGTCTGTACACAAAATGAGAATATGTGAATTGAGAAGGGCACGGCAACCCACTCCAGTATTCTTACCTGGAGAATTCCATGGACAGAGGAGCCTGGGGGTCTACAATCCATAGGGTTGCAAAAAGTCGGACATGACTGAAGCAACTTAGCATGCATACAGATTTATATCTTGGAATACGTTTATGCACTTTTCTCCTTTGCTGTCCAGAATTCTTGACTTCTCTGACTGGCCAGAACTTTCTTTCTGAATAGAGGAAAGGAATATTCAACTTTTGACATCAATATGAGATTTCTAGTTTTTTCATATCTTTCTTTAGATTCTTAAGCAACCAACCAGGCTCCTAGAGTCACTGTGTAGTAGGAGAAAGAGACATTATTCACCCTTGGCCACGGGCTCAACCACACATTCTCGTCTACAACCACGGATATAGATTTTAAGAACTCCTTGGAGAAGGCAATGGCACCCCACTCCAGTACTCTTGCCTGGCAAATCCCATGGACGGAGGAGCCTGGTGGGCTGCAGTCTATGGGGTCGCTAAGAGTCGGACATGACTGAGCGACTTCACTTTCACTTTTCATTTTCCTGCATTGGAGAAGGAAATGGCAACCCACTCTAGTGTTCTTGCCTGGAGAATCCCAGGGACGGGGGATCCTGGTGGGCTGCCGTCCATGGGGTCGCACAGAGTCGGCCACTACTGAAGTGACTTAGCAGCAGCAGGGCAGCGTTGCACATAATATGCTTGAGTCCACCACAGGACAAGATTTACTCTGGAGTTTTATCTATTTATTAAACAAATACAGGGAAACTTAAAATTAATCATTTCTTTTAATTAGAAATAGAGACTCATTTATTCAGTCTCTCATGGCATACTGTCTGAGTGCCCACCATGTAAAGATGCTGGGCCATGTCCTGGAAGTGGTGTTGGGGTGTGTGGGCATTACAAAGACATCCCAGCCTGAGGTCCAGCCTCCTTGAATATGACAGTAGTTATGATCTCTAACTGGGAAGAGTGAATTCAGCTTTGCCTGATTAAATAAATACATAACTTATGTTTTGATTATATGTAACCAAATGAACCTTACATTCAAGGTTTGCCAAAGCAAATACTAGAGGTAATAACAGACAGACTTGGTGACTTTAAGTGGGAGATTCCAATGTGATAACAGCCCCATAAAAAGCTGCTGAATTGGAATTACCCAGGAGATAGAGTCTGGCTGTCAGTTCACTCAGCTCAAGGTGTTCCTTAAAAGCAAATTCTCCAGGGTAGGAGGAGTAAGCCTGGGATACTCAGACAGAGGGCCAGATAAATGGGACATCACAGTTCCAGTGCCTTCCCTTTGTGTGATGACTTTCAAATATCTTGAAAGGGCCATCTATAAAGAAAACAGTGTCCTAAAAAAAAAAACCCTGTGTTGACAGCTGAGTCTATTTGAATAGGGTCATTTTACTGGCCACACTTCCTCTCAGATTTGTTGGTGGTTGGAGGAATGTAGTCTGCACACCCAGTCTTTGTTCTTGAGACCACTCACTTCTGTGGCTCATCCCCCCGAGGCCCAGGTCAGCAGAGGGGAGTGCATGATGGCCTGGAAACCTCCTTGTGGCCTGGGTGGGCCAGCAGAAAGGAATGCATGGATGTAGGATGTAAGAAAAGCAGAAAGGATGGAGCCAGAAGGCCTCCTGGACTCAGGGAGGGTGGCTTCCGAAGGTGCCTAGAAACAACGGGAAGAAGATTTACTTTTGCTGACTCTTAGGATAAATATTTGGGTTGCTTAAGTAGCTTTAATTCTAGTGGCACGTCTATGTTCATTTCTTGGTTGAATTGTGAAAATTCCAAACAAATGAACAAAGAAATACTGTCCCCTTTTTCTGACAAAAGAGAAAGAAATGTTTAAACACATTTTTAATTTTCTACATTTATTTTATCTAAGTATAGTTGATTTACAATGTTGTGTTCATTTCTGCTGTACAACAAAGTGATTCAGTTATAATACACATACTTTCGTATTGTTTCCATTATTGGTTATCACAGGCTACTGAATATAGTGTTCCGTGCTATACAGTAGGGCTTTTTTGTTTATCTATTCTATATAAAATAGTTTGCTGCTAATCTCAGACTCTCAGTCCACCCTTCCTCTTTGGCAGCCACAAGTCTGTTCTGTCTATCTGGGAGTCTGTTTCTCTTTTGTAGATAAGTTCAAAGAAATGGGTTTATATTTTACTTTTTAGAGATACTTACATGAGTGTTGAGCATCACATTATTGATTTATGGGGGAAAATTACATCAAAATGGCAGAGAGCTTAGATTTGATCATATTACAGAGGCCCTGAATGCTGAGTTATGCATTGCATTCACCAAAAAGTTTGTTCGGGGCTTTCTGTAAAATGTTATGGAAAAATCTGACAACCTTTTTGTCCAACCTAATACTTTGATTTCCTCCACCTTCATCACTGTCCTGGAAAGAAGATGGTTTCTCTGACTCTTCCACACTGTCCATCTTCACATTCCATCTATCTTAGGGTGTCTCTGTTACTTACAGAAAGAGTGCCCACCTGTCCTGCATTTTGGACTACTGTGTACAGATTAAAACTCATATCTAGCATTTAGAGATGGACAGAAAATAGAAAGTGTAGGTTTTCTATATATAAAAATTGCCAACACCAGAAAACATATACAATGCTTAAGATTTATCCCAAATTCAACTTACATTTTGTTTAAAGGACTAAATTCTGCATACATTTAAAATATATATTAAATATCTTTACAAAGGATCTCAGAAAACTGAGTCAAATTATATTCCCTGAGTACCTAGTAAATCATAGTTTTTTATCCTTGTAAAATGGAAAACCTAATATAGTGATATTTTTAATATTTTAGCATTACATTTATTTTTAAGAAGTCTACCAAAGATTTCTATGTTTATCATAATTATTATTTGAGCAACGTTTTTATTTCTAATGATTTGAAATAAAAAAATCAAAACACCTATAAATATATGGTCCCCTTTGATTTTCACAGGAACCCAAACTACCTAACTTTTAAATACTTAGAATCTCAGGGGACTGGAATGTAATGCAGTGATTGGTGTGTCTTCTCAGAATTACTGAAAAGTGTGATTTTGTCTCAAACTCAGCGTACATGTACTTAGCTTTCTTCCCATGGTTTTTTTCCCCCATACTCTCCTCACCCCTCAATATTATTTCTTCCAATTCCATAAACATTCTAAAGAAGTGTCATAAAAAATAACCATGCATTACTTATTAGCATGAACATTTTTGGTCTGCTTCTCAAAGTATAGAGAAAAAAAAATGCATTGCCTCCAAATAAAAATTAAAAGCTGAAGCTGATCAAAGGCCTGAGTATGAATTTTGTGCTATCTGAATTTTTAAGCCTTGGTTTTAATTTGAGGCATTAAATTACTTTGCTTTATTAAGACTTGGATAACCTGGGTGTTTGAAATGCTTTATAAATAATGATGTCACATATAGGATATGACTAGGGCTCCGGTTTTAAACTCTATTGCTATTCACCATAGACACTTGAGAGCAGGAAGAAAACAAAGGAAGGAAAGAACGAGAAACAACTCGGGACTGGAGTCAGAAAATCTGTGGTTGACACAGAGAACAAACTAGTAATTACCAGTGGGCAGAGGGAAGGTTGGAGGGTCAATACAGGGGAAAGGGATTAAGAGCTACAAACTCTTATGTATAAAATAAGTTACAAGGCTCTCTTGTCCAATAGGGGGAATATAGCCAATATTTTACAATAACTATAAAAGGAGCATTAGCTTTAAAAATTGTGAGTCACAATACTGTACACTTGTAACTTAAATAATATTGTACAGCAACTACATTTTAATAATAAAAAAAAAAAGTGCACACGGCAACTAGAGGGCAGCCTCAGCTTGAAGCAACTGGAGAAAGTCTACATGCAGCAATGAAGACTCAGAGCAGCCAAACAAAGAAAATCTGTGGTTAAAACCCAACGTTGTCAAGTCACAATGACAGGAACAACAAATTTTGAGTGACCATCTACTATATGTCAAATGGTTTTTTCCAATTCTTTCACAGACTTATTAGCTGGATGACTCAGAAAGTATTATAACCTTTGTGAAATTCACTTGTAAATAAAAATAATACTGTGCACCCATCTTATCTCATGGTTGCTAGGCGACTCAAATGAGATAACATGCTATATAAACGTAACAACTACAATTTCCTGAGTATCTAGTATGTGTCAGGCAAGGTTTTCACTGCTTTGCAAGCATTACTTCATTGATTTATGTCAACTCTCCTACAAGGCGGGGAGCAATACTTCTTCCTAGACAAGGAAACTGAGGCAAAGACATTTAAGTATCGTGCCCCAATTTTTATAATCAGCAAGGATTTGAATATATATATATATATAAAACTTTCTAACAGAAAAATCTCAAGTTAAATATATTGGGAAGTCCAGTATCTCTAGGATCTTTGGTTAGGAGATTTTCATGAGTTTGTACTAGTTTGATGGAGCTGAAGGAACAGCTCTTGGGACTTGGGATAGAGATCCTTAAGCCTCCAGTTTATATCTTGCTATTCGGGTAGGTCAGTGACCAGTTCAATTCCAGAGTGGGTCCTCTCCTTCTTACTGTCAGGTTCCTGCAGTTCATTCTACCTAGATACTTTACCAATTTACGGTCCACTGGAGATTCGCTCTTTCAGGAGAAAGTGACTTGAATACTTTGCAATGAAATGCAAGTGAAAATGCAGATGAAAGCTGACAAATGTATTTTTACATATAGAATAAACACTGTCCGCAGAACCTTTTCCCCATCGACCTCCAGGTTATCCTTGTTTCTGGGACATGTCAGGATGTGACCATGTTAAAATAGAGCAGGCGGAAGAGCAGAGATGGAGGAACACTTTGTTCTCATATATGGAGGAAGCCACAAGGAAATGTAACTCGACTTTTGTTCTGATAATTAGGGAAGAACTTTCTTATGAAGAAGAGATAGGATCTTTAGAGAAGGGGACCCTACTTGCCATTTTAGACTTTATTCTAACCATCCAGAAATTCATAAAGGGATCCTGTGTTGAGTGAGGGTAGACCAGATAGCCAAGGCCACAAGCCCTGTCCTCACCTTGAATTCAGTGTGGGTGAGACTGGACTCATGATCTTATCCTCATCTCCAAATCATCTCTCATGATGGCCCTCTTTGTGCCATGGTATTGTGATTATTACCTACCACTGATGTTGGGAAACATAAAACCATTTAGTATAGGTGATCAGAGCACACTGGAGCCAGACCACTCACATTTGACTATTTCATCATCATCAACTCCACCAGCACCAGCTCCACCACTTACACTAGTTGGGTGCTTCTGGGCAAGTTACTCAATCTCAGTTTACTTCTCTGTGAAACTGGGTTCATAATAATGCCTGCTATGTAGCTTTGTTGTGAGGACTAAATAGTTAACATTATGTAAAGTGCTTAGAAGAGCACCTGACACAGAATGCTGCTGCTAAGTCACTTCAGTCGTGGCCGACTGTGTGTGACCCCATAGATGGCAGCCCACCAGGCTCCCCCATCCCTGGGATTCTCCAGGCAAGAACACTGGAGTGGGTTGCCATTTCCTTCTCCAATACATGGAAGTGAAAAGTGAAAGTGAAGTCGCTTAGTCATGTCCGACTCTTAGCGAACCCATGTACTACAGCCCACCAGGCTCCTCCGTCCATGGGACTTTCCAGGCAAGAGTACTGGAGTGGGGTGCCATTGCCTTCTCTGTGGCACAGAATGAGTGTTCTATAATAATAAATAAATGATATGGTATTATATATTAGAGGCTTCCCAGATGGCTCAATGGTAAAGAATCCATCTGCCAAACAGGAGACATGGTCCCAGGGTCAGGAAGATCCCCTTGAGAAGGAAATGGCTACCCACTACAATATTCTTGCCTCTATCCCATGGACAGAATAGCCTAGTGGGCTACAGTCCATGGGGTTGCAAAGTCAAACACAACTGAGCGACTGAGCACACACACATATATGATATTAATACCTTTATTCATTAATATATTAATTACTATCTACTATTAACAATATTATATATCATTACAAATACTATTATTTATTATATTATCTATTCTTAAACAACTACTGATTATTATTATCAGTAACTATTACTATCAATAATCCCTTGTCTGTAAACTCTTGGAGCTCAAGGTCCTTCTGTTTTTTCCATCTTGAACAACTCACTGTCCTCTGTAACTCATCCTTTGGCTTTATATCAAATTAACTTTTCCAGTAAATGCCTTTCCTCATTTCTTTCTCTTGCTTTCAGCATGGATTGAGCTCACATTGAATATATGATAAAGTCAAACTTCTTTTTTTTAAAAAAATTAATAACCTTTATTTTTTAGAGCAATTGTAAATTCACAAAAAAACTGAGCAGAAAGCACAGAATTTCCGTACATCCTTCCCCTCCCATGAAGCTTCCCTGGTGGCTCAGATGGTAAAGAATCTACCTCCAATGCAGCAACCTGGGTTCGATCCCTGGGTTGGGAAGATCCCCTGGAGGAGGACATGGCAATCCACTTCAGTATCCTGGCCTGGAGAATCCCCATGGACAGGGGAGCCTGGTGGGCTACAGTCCATGGGGTCGCAAAGAGTGGGACATGGCTGAGCGACTAAGCCTAGTACAGCACTGCCCTCCCATACCCATACAATCATTCACTGTCAACAACCCCCAATCAGTCAGTTCAGTTCAGTAGCTCAGTTGTGTCTTACTCTTTGTGACCCCATGGACAGCAGCACGCCAGGCTTCCCCTGTCCATCACCAATTCCCAGAACTTGCTCAAACTCACGTCCATCGAGTCGGTGATGACATCCAACCATCTCACCCTCTGTCGTCCCCTTCTCCTCCTGCCTTCAATCTTTCCCAGCATCAGGGTCTTTTCAAATGAGTCAGTTTTTTTGCATCAGGTGGCCAAAGGATTAGAGTTTCAGCTTCAACATCAGTCCTTCCAATGAATGTTCAGGACTGCTGTCCAAGAGACTCCCAAGAGTCTTCTCCAACATCATAGTTCAAAAGCATCAATTCAAGTCTCACACTGTTTCCATTGTTTTCCCATCTATTTACCTGAAGTGATGGGACCAGATGCCATGATCTTAGTTTTCTGAATGTTGTTTTAAGCCAACTTTTTCACTCTCCTATTTCACTTTGATAAAGAGGCTCTTTAGTTCTTCTTCTATTGCTTCTTCTTCTATGGCTTCTTCTTCTATGGTTTTCTGCCATTAAGGGTGGTATCATCTGCCTATCTAAGGTTATTGATATTTCTCCCAGCAATCTTGATTCCAGCTTGTGCTTCATCCAGCCTAGGGTTTCTTATGATGTACTCTGCATAGAAGTTAAATAAGCAGGGTGACAATATACAGCCTTGACATAGTCCTTTTCCTATTTGGAACCAGTCTGTTGTTCCATGTCCAGTTCTAACTGTTGCTTCTTGACCTGCATACAGATTTCTCAGGAGGCAAGTCAGGTGGTCTGGTATTCCAACCTCTTCAAGAATTTTCCACAGTCAAAGGCTTTGGCATAGTTAATAAAGCAGAAGTAGATGTTTTTCTGGAACTCTCTTGCTTTTTAAATGATTCAGTGGATGTTGGCAATTTGATCTCTGGTTCCTCTGCCTTTTCTAAAACTAGCTTGAACATCTGGAAGTTCACGGTTCACGTACTGTTGAAGCCTGGCTTGGAGAGTTTTAAGCATTACTTTGCTAGCATGAGATGAGTGCAATTGTGCGGTAGTTTGAGCATTCTTTGGCATTGCCTTTCTTTGGGATTGGAATGAAAACTGACCTTTTCCAGTCCCGTGGCCACTGCTGAGTTTTCCAAATTTGCTAGCATATTGAGTGCAACACCTTAACAACATCTTTTAGGATTTGTAATAGCTCAACTGGAATTCCATCACCTCCACTATCTTTGTTCGTAGTGATGCTTCCTAAGGCCCACTCGACTTCACATTCCAGGATGTCCGACTCTAGGTGAGTGATCACA
Source organism: Bos grunniens (assembly GCF_055505025.1). NCBI lineage: Eukaryota > Metazoa > Chordata > Mammalia > Artiodactyla > Bovidae > Bos > Bos grunniens. The sequence continues at coordinate 57,745,349 of NC_141180.1, forward strand.
TCATCGTGATTATCTGGGTCATGAAGGTCTTTTTTGTACACTTCTTCTGTGTATTCTTGCCACCTCTTCTTAATACCTTTTGCTTCTGTTAGGTCCATTCCATTTCTGTCCTTTATTGTGCCCTTTATTGTGCATGAAATATTCCCTTGGTATCTCTAATTTTCTTGAGGAGACCTCTAGTCTTTCTCATTCTATTGTTTTCCTCTATTTCTTTGCATTGATCACTGAGGAAGGCATTCTTATCTCTCCTTGCTATTCTTTGGAACTCTGCATTCAGATGCTTATATCTTTCCTTTTCTCCTTTGCTTTTCACTTCCCTTCTTTTCTCAGCTATTTGTAAGGCTTCCTTAGACAACCATTTTGCCTTTTTTGCATTTCTTTTTCTTGGGGATGGTCTTGATCACTGCCTCCTGTATAATTTCACAAACCTTCATCCACAATTATTCAGTTGCCATAGTTGATGAACTTACACAAACTCAAACTTCTCTGATTGCCAGTCAATGCTCTCCACAGCAGGGCTTCAACCATTGTCTCCAAATTTTCATTTTGTTGGAAAGATGCGGACATTTTTTGTTTTAGTTCCGTTTCAGTGACAGCAGCGCCATCTACTGGACAGTCTTTATTCTAAATAGAACTGAGCATCAACATTCTAGACTCCTAAAAACAGTGATTCCTAAGCCCAGTGGTTCCTCATAATCACGTGGAGAGGTGTAATTCTGGTTCTGATTCCCACCCCAGGCCCACCTGCGAATCAAATCAATGATTGGTGGTAGAATCTATGAAGAAGCGAGGCTCTTGATTCGAGTCCTGAAGCTGCTTTGGAGCAGTTCTGTAGGCTATTCCTGGATATTCAAAGCCTCCATCTGGGGTCTTGCCACCCCTCCCCGGTCTAACCCTGTGTCCTTCATTGTGATACAGTTTTTTCCTTTACCCTTCCTCCGGTTTAGCAAAGCATCTCTCTCAATATTTCATTCCCTCTCAGAAATCTGTCGGAGAAGGCAATGGCGACCCACTCCAGTACTCTTGCCTGGAAAATCCCATGGACAAAGGAGCCTGGTAGGCTGCAGTCCATGGGGTCGCTAAGAGTCGGACATTGACTGAGCGACTTCATTTTGACTTTTCACTTTCATGCACTGGAGAAGGAAATGGCAACCCACTCCAGTGTTCTTGCCTGGAGAATCCCAGGGACGGAGGAGCCTGGTGGGCTGCCGTCTATGGGGTCGCACAGAGTCGGCCATCATTGAAGCGACTTAGCAGCAGCAGCAGCAGCAGCAGCAGCAGCAGCAGCAGCAGCAGCAATCTATACAACTGGAAGGTAAATATATTAAAATAAGCATGCAACTTCTTAAAAGTCAATTTTAATTGTTAAAGTTTGAAATTAAATGTATTAAAATTTGAAACTGGAAATATATGATCATGCTAAAAGAATCAACCAATACAGAAGTATATGAAAGTAAAAAAGCAAACCTCCTTTCTCTTGTGCTTCTCTCATGATGTACCAAAATCTTCCATTCCCATAGCTTCTGTTAATAGCTGGAACAAATCCTTTAAGATTTCTTGGCTACACTGAACACCATACATTCTCTTTCAAAAACACCTTTAAAGGGATTTAACTGGCATAAAATAAATGGCACCTGTTTAAAGCACACTCTTTGATTCATGAAGTGAAATGAAAGTCACTCAGTCATGTCTGACTCTTTGTGACCCCATGGACTATGCAGTCCATGGGATTCTCCAGGTTAGAATACTGGAGTGGGTAGCCTTTCCTTTCTCCAGGGGATCTTCCCAACCCAGGGATCAAACCCAGGTTTCTCCCACATTGCAGGTGGCTTCTTTACCAGCTGAGCCACAAGGGAAGCCCAAGAATACTGGAGTGGGTAGCCTATCGCTTCTCCAAGCAGATTTTACTGACCCAGGAATTGAACCAGGGTCTCCTGCATTGCAGGTGGATTCTTTACCAACTGAGCCATGAGAGAAGCCCCTTTGATTGATATGTTTTGACAAATCCCACACCTGTAAACCTATCACCACACTGAAGAATGTTATCTGTTACCTCCTAAAGTTTAAAAGCAGGAACACAACTTCGGACCTTGAGTTCTACAAGTATGAAAAACACTGCCATGTTTCAGTGCTTTTAAGGGCAACACATTCAGAATATACCAACATCCAAATTCTATTTCTAATACTCTCTGAGTGCATTAAGTATTTTCTATGGACACTCTTCCTTTCTTAAGGAGTGTGTGCATGCTAACTCGCTTCAGTCCCGTCCAGTTCTTTTCTACCCCATGGACTATAGCCTGCCATGCTCTTCTGTCCATGCGACTCTCTAGGCAAGAATACTGGGGTGGGTTGCCAGTGCCTTCCTCCATGGAATCTTCCGGACCCAAGGATCGAACCCACCACCTGGGAAGCACTTCTTAAGGTGGAACATGAGAAAAATCCCTTTTAAACACCCTGCCCCCTGGTGGACAGTTTGGGACTTACATGGTTTCAATGTGCCCCAAGCAGGGCTCTTTTTCCTCACGGCAGAGATGACTGTGGGCTGGCTTTTGGTTCATTTATTCGGAGATCCCATTTCAAGGAAGAATAGGGGAAAATCTATGGAAGAGTCATGGAAGTATCATGAATAGTAGCTGTTGTTTCATTTTGAAAGTTTTTGAAATCGTGATTTTAGGAAACAAAAATACTTAGAAGATAATGGTAGAGCAGAGACAACTGGAATAAAGATGGATACCTGTGTCATTTAACAAGTTTCTAGTGACTTCCGTGGCAGTCTAGTGGTTAAGATGTCACCTGCTAACGCAGGGGGTCAGGTTCAATCCCTGGTGAGGGAGCTAAGTTCCCCCATGCCTCTGGGTCAAAAAGTCAAACCAAAACAAACCATAAAGCAGAAACAATACAGTAACAAACTCAATAAACACTTGAAAAAATGATCCACAACAACAAAAAGAACCGTAAAAAAACCAGTTTTTAAAGAACATTCACTTTATCTTTTTTGACCCTCAAAACAGCCTTGTAGTACAGGTATTCCTGTCCTTTTAAAGGAAACAAAATTGAAGCGCAGAGAGGTTAAATTACATGCTTGAGGTTTTAAAATTAGAACTTATGACCCCTAGTCCCACGACCTTTCCATTCCACTATACTTCTCCAAACTCTCCCTTATTGATGAGAAAACTGAATCCCAGGGTGGCTCAGCAATGTCTGTCCACTTTTGATGTCTGCAAGTGAAGAGGAGCATGCCAACAAGAGCAGTCTCCTGATTTACAATCTGGCGTTCACGTCACAACCACCTCCCTACTTCGCTCAAACCCCAACAGTGACAGCATCGGGGAAAATTAGTGGGTGAAACTCTTGTTGGAATTTCTGCTCTGAATTGTGGAAGCAGGTGTGTGCAGCGTAAAGACTCTTCTGAGGTGAGTCTGATACAGACCATTAGCAAGATCCCTCCAGGGTAGGGCCAGACCCTGAGCGGGAGGAGAGAAGTGGGGTGGGGGTGTGGATAAGGGGGTAGAGGGGTGAGGGAACACTCCCAGCCTCAGGCCGAGTCCGCAGATATTCCCCGGATGCGCTCTGACCCACATTCTCGGCCGCTCAGAATGCCAGAGAGCCTCTCCATCAAGGCTGTGTCACACCTGCCTGCTGACCTGGGGACGACCCCTCTCCTCACTGCAGGAAGCCGGGTGGCAGCTGCGGGAGCCCTGGGTTTTATAAGAACCCTCAGCCAAAACTGAGACGTGCTTCTTGAGCAGCTCTCACAGTTTGAGCTCTGGTGCTAAACACATCGGTGAGGTGAGAAAGTCTTATTTCCTGGTCTCCATTCCTACTCTGGGGAATTTTAATGAAGATTTGATCATTCTCCATGGGCTGAATCTTGGCTCGAGAGTTTCCTGGAAATATAAAAATGTCACCTGGGTTTGCTTGCACTTAGGTAACCCTTGATGGAGCACTCAGTTTGAAAGAAACCAGGAGACCCTTCTAGTCCAACTATTTCAAGCCATTTAATTATCAAACTTGCACAAACTATAACGATTCTTCTGCAGTTGATTAAATTTTCTAGGACCACAATTCCTGGAACCTGTATTGCTTTGTAAAACCTATTTAAAAGTACGTGTTCATTCTAGATGCCAAATTAAGCTCTATATGCATTTTTCCTGTATTCTACTATTGACAGGAGATATTGGAATTTTAAATTGTTGGGTGATCAATTGGAGTTTTCAAATTACATAGTGTAATTGTAATTTAAAAAATTCATTTTTTATCTAAGAGGAAAATTTTTTTTTCTGTATAAATATCAATTCCAAATATCAGAATCTGAATCATAGATGCTGAGTTATTGACAGGTTTACATCCCATTCTACTCTGCCTTTAGGATGGGACCTTGGAGGGTGACAAGGACACACTAGAGAAAGGTATGGCTATAAGGTGAAGATTTAAGGCATAAAGTGGGCTGAGACAGGATTGGGAAAGCGAGAATAAATTGTTAGAAGGTAAAAAGTTTTCCTCTTATTTCTAGTATCTGCTATTAGGGGACCAAAGGGGCCTTGGGGGAGGGAGCTGGGAGATTATAAATGTTGCAAAATTGCTGGGGTTAATTGACTAGGAAAAACTAGCCTTTTTGGATGCCCTGCCCTTGACCTCACTGGGGGCCATAGTCCAGGAAGGTAAGCTAGAAGCCAGAAAGAAAGTTTAATAGAGACACGTTGGAAATCCAAGGAAAACTGCCAAGTGGTTGAATCTTCATGGATATTTCTATAAGAGGTACAAAGGACTGATAATATTGTTTGACATAGCAAACCCCCTAAATATCACATTGTGGTTCATCTACCACAAATCTTAATCTTATGGCTGTTTCTAGGGTGAACAGATAATTTTTTTGTCCAGGTTGGGACGTTTTTGAGAGTGAAAGGGGTGCTACTGATGATTATTCTTGAGCAATAGGCTTATGCTTTAGCCCATCCTTGGCAAACCAGGGCAAATGGTCATTCATTGCCTGTCACTCTGCTCTTCCCTCTATTTCTCTCAAATTCTGGCATCCTCTGGTTCATCTACATGCACTTTTCCTCCCAGCTAACTGGTCTGTAGGATTTATTATGTTTTCCAAAAGGAGTCAGAAGGTAAATCACTGCTTTATCCATGACTGGCATAAGTACAACATAAACCTGATGATTTCTCAGTTCTCGTTTCTTCCCACCATTGCTCATTCTCTTTTATGTGTTAAGAGGAAGCCACTTGGTTTAGAATCAGAACCACTCCAGGAGCATGAGCACAACTGGCACCCAGATCTTGTTTTCTAAATACCATTCTCCAGTTAAAGGAATCAGGCTCCTTGGAAACATGGCTAGTTCTAGGCAGACAGCAGGGAAAATACAGGATTGGCCTGGAGGATCTTATAGTGGCAGGAAATAAGGAAGTGCTCACCAAAATGCAATCAAATCTTGAAGAAATATCAGAGAAATCCGAATTAAGAAGCCTTCTGCAGATGAACTGGCTTTTATGTTTCATAAATAGCATGTTCCTGAAACATAAAAAAGGTTAAGGAACTGTTTCAGTTTAAAAGAAACTAAAGCAGCATGACCACTAAATGTAACATGTGATTTAAGACTGTATCCTGTACAGGGAAGAAACAAATAGCTATTCAAGGACGTTATTGGTGCAGTTGATGCAAAGTGAATACACTGAGGACTGGATAGTAGTACTGTGTCAATTTGATTGTCTGGATTTTGATAACTTTGCCGTAGTTATGTAGGGCCATGATGTTTTTATAAAATACATGCTGAGCAATTTAGTTCAAGAAAAGATACCTCTTGCTGCTTTGTAGAGAAGAGATGATAGGGGTATCAGATGGAAGTTGGAAGCCATTTGAAAGCTATTTGAATAATCCAAGCAAGAGACAAACAAGGGTCTCTGAGGCATGGTTGTGGAATAGTGAGAAATGGCTGCCTTTATTTTGAAAGTGGAACTGAATGGATTTGCTGGTGAATGGGGGACTTCCCAGGTGGCGATAGTGGTAGAGAATCCACCTGCTGATGCAGGAGACATAAGAGATGTGGGTTTGATCCCTGGGTCAGGAAGATCTCCTGGAGGAGGTCATGGAAACCCACTCCAGTATTCTTTCCTGGAGAATCATATGGACAGAGAAGCCTGGTAGACTACAATCCATGGGATCGTAAAGAGTCAGACACGGCTGAGCATGCAGAAAACCAAACAACAGTGGGAACCTACTATAAATTAGCATAGGGAGCTCAGCTTGGCGCTCTGTTGTGACCTGGATGTGTGGTCTGGGGGTGGGTGGGAGGGAGGTTCAACAGGGAGGGAGTATACGTATCCATATAGCCGATTCAATTCATTGTACAGCAAAAACTAACAACATTGTAAAGCAATTATACTCCAAACAAAACAAGCAAACAAAAACCAAAAAAGTATTTCTTAGCTTGGCCTCATTCAAGCTTTACAAAGGCAGTATTTATTTTTCTTTTCAATATTCTTTTTGTTTCCGTGTAATTGAACTACTTGTTGTTCTTGATAAGGCCAAACCTCAATACTTTTTCTCCCCTTGATGTTTCCCAAAGTAGGATCTGTATACCTTTGTTGTTACCAAGGATTGCTGTGGATGGCATGTGTAGAAATATTTTGATAGTAATATGCTGATTTTAATATATGTTACAAAATGATGGCGCAAACACATTAAAATTGTGATTTCATGCATACTAGTATTAATACAGGTCTTGGTAAAACAGTTGATCAGTTTAAAGTTAATAAAAAGAAAAATATTATACATGATATTATATAGTAATATTACTCAGAAATGGTTCAAATTATGAAGGTGGTACATGGAATCTGAAATTTGGGAAATACTGTACTCTTACAATGTAATTAAAAAATACTTCTTATTATGGTAAAATTTCAAATATACCAACAGTAGACAGAAGGTAGCTTTCATTGCTTTGACCTAATCTCTTGGCTAACTACAGTCTTCTCCAGCTTAGTAAATTGGAGGAACCGGGCGGTTCAATGGTTAAGATTTGGCACTTTCGGTGCAGAGGACGTTGCTTCAATTCCTGGCTAGGGGACTAAGGTCCCACATGACATGTGATGTGGGCAAAAACAAAAACCAAAACAAATGAAGTGCTTTGTTAACCATCAAGGAATTTGGACTTTGTCATTTGAAAATGGGATGTTAGTAAAATTATTTAAATAGTGAAATTGTGCTATGAAAGGTTGACATTCCAGTTTAGGACGGCATTATTTAGGAAGTAATAAAGTACATAGGATCATAAGATGTAATGGCTGAGATGGTTTTTTAAAAACCTGGGTTTATATAATCTGATAGCACTCATTATTAACGTATCGTGTATGCCACCACCGTTCCAATAGATCTCAGCAGGACAAAAGTTCGCTTCCTTTAGTATGGCAGACACCCTGGGGAGAACGTGGGGTGAGGAGCCGGGCAGTCCCCAAATGTGAGACTCCAGACCCATAACTTGGTTTTGTCTAGTTACATGGCCTTGGGTAGGTCTCTAATTCTCTGAGCTTTTCTTTCATTTTCTGAGCATGGTGTTTCTACACAGATCTAATAGGACAATAATAGTTGTCCTACTTTTGACCCTAAATCAGAAGTGTTCCATTCTCTTTAGATACACTGCTTTGGTTATTTGGTGTTCTTTGACAATGTCTTACTCCCCACACTCCCAACCCTTGACTCCAAGACAATTTTTTTTTTTTAATTTGTGTGAGTGAGGACATAGGGATAAATATGGATATGTCTTATAATACATGGAAGAAGGAATAAATAGCAGCAGTTAAAAATTTTGGCCTACAATCCTCTTGCTTCAAGGGAATCAGCAGGTTGTTCTCTGCTAGTGCCTGGGTTGCATTTGGAAATAAAGAAATCTTGATGAAGGGAGGGGATGATGTTGGGGAAGTTCCTCCCTGCTGCTGGCAGAAATCAGAAAGCACTTAAATGTATAGCAGTGATTTTCCTGGCATGCTTGTCATGGAGAAGCAGTGGGATCTTGTTGGGAATAGTTACGCCTTTGGAAAGGGAGAATTTCCTCAATTAGAGGACATAAAACAGTAATGAGACTAAGCATTTGGTAAATTCAGGAAATCAACTTCAGCTTGAGAATCCCAAAAGGGAGTTTGCTTTGTGGGGTAGGGAGCGATTTTCCAGGGTTGACCTTTGTTAAAAGGGAACTTTTGACTTTAAGGTTTAAAGCTCCAAAGGGCTAATTCAAAGAGGAGAAGGGGAAATAATTTCCATGGAGATTCCGGCTAAGATATTTGCATACTGTAAACCAGTTGCCTTTTGGCTGATGGGTTTTGAATTTTCCAGCCTGTACAATTTTAAAAAATTTCCACCACTGAGTAAAATTATTCCCTGAATCAATTTTCATGAAAGGTGATGAAATGAATGTGGGCAGGGTGAACTTCCTGGATTAAATCTTTATTATACTTTAAAGGAGGAGATACTACAGTTAGCAAGTAATTAAATTTTTTTTCCCACCATATTAAAACTAGTAAGGAAGATAATGACCAGATATATTCTGTTTTTACTTGCAAAATATATAGACATGGTTACTGAAGTTAGTCAGTCATAGGATACTAATAATAATAGATATTAAAATCTGAATAATATTTCAAGTGTACAAAGCACATTTATATGTAGAATTTCCTGTGCACTAATTGAAATCTCTGGCTGTAGAGGTGAAACATGAGATTCATCTCCCGTAGAAGTCTTTGACAGCTAGACATAAAAAACATGCTTTTGAAATGCAGTGGTTTCTATATTGTTCACCTTATGATTGTTAACAGTTTTCTTATTAATTTTAAATTTCAAAATTAATTCCTCTTTTTTTCAAGTTAAACTTAAGGAACTTCAAGTTGCATAGAAGATTAATCTTTAATAAGCCAAGTTGTGAAGGGAAAAAACTAGCAAAGAAGGATTTGCCAGGATTGAAACTCAACTGAAGAGTTCTCCTTCCTGGTTATGTATCGATGCCTTCAAGAGGTTGACATACAACACAGTAATCTCAATATACAAAATTGTTAGGGTAACTGACTAAAAGATCATCTTAATTTAGTCCTGACCAGTTCAATCTGCTTTGCAGACTCCAGAATTCATAGAGCTAGATGGAAGGCAGCTATGCTCCTCACTGTATCCCCAGCGCTCACAGAACTACAAGAATTGGGACAAACAATGGGAATTTGACTTGATATGTTTGGAAAAGCTTGGCTTAACAGGACTTTACGCTTGAACACGTATGTTCCAGCCTGCACTCTCTTCAAGTCCCTTGCTCAATTTCTACTCCTCCTCCCTGAGGAGATGCTAATCTCCCTGCATCGCTCACTGGCCTTTCACTAATTCCCCATGAGTTGCAGTTGACATAAACTGAAGCTGTCTAATGTGGCTTAACTTCTGCTCCTACCCAGACTGCTTCTTTCACTGGTTGCCCCTTGCCTTGAATTTGACTCTCCAGGAGATCAAATGACTGGTAGTTCTGGACATGGAACCTGATAATAGATTCAGGTCCTGTCTCCTGTCTGAAGCAGCCCTCTGTCACCTGTTCCTTTTCACCTGTTGCAAGTTAATTCCCATTCATCTTTCAAGACAAAGCTGTCTCTTTCTGATAAAGACTTCTTCACCCTGTTTGCCTATTCTCTTTACTCTCAAATCACCTTGGAGGTACTGCAGTGATTATCTTCACTGTGGCATATTCGGAGAAGGCAATGGCACCCCACTCCAGTACTCTTGCCTGGAAAATCCCATGGACAGAGGAGCCTGGTAGGCTGCAGTCCATGGGGTCGCCAAGAGTCAGACACGACTGAGCGACTTGACTTTCACTTTTCACTTTCATTCGTTGGAGAAGGAAATGGCAACCCACTCCGGTGTTCTTGCCTGGAGAATCCCAGGGACGGCAGAGCCTGGTGGGCTGCCGTCTATGGGGTCACACAGAATTGGACACGACTGAAGTGACTTAGCAGCAGTAGCAGCAGCAGTGGCACATTAGAAGTGTAATGTAATGGGGTCATTTGTAGAGATGTGGATGGAACAAGAGCCATCATGCAGAGTGAAGTAAGTCAGAAAGAGAAAAGTCTTGTATATTAAAGCGTATATGTGGAATCTAGAAAAATGGTTCAGATGAACCTAGTTCCAGGGCAGGAATAGAGACACAAATGTAGAGAATGAACATGCAGACACAGTAGTGGAAGGGGAGAGTGGGATGAACTGGGAGAGTAGCGTTGACATATGTCCATCATTGTGTGTAACATAGATAGCCAGTGGGAACCTGCTGAATGGCACAGGGAGCTCAGTTTGGTGCTCAGGGAAGACTTAAAGGGGTGTGATGGGGTGGGGTGGAAGGGAGATCCAAGAGGGAAAGGGCGTATGTGTGCATATAGCTGACTCACTTCCTTGTACAGTAGAAACTGACACTATATTGTAAAGCAATGATACTCCACTTTAAAAAAGTATCTATTTTCACTCCCCGCACTCTCCACTTGATGAAATTAGATTGTAAGCTCTTAGAGGGCCAGGAGCCACATCTTATTTATATATATTTTTTCTAGTATTTGAATATGGAAGGTGCTTATTAATTTTGGATGGATTTTTGAAGTCAAGTCAGATTTTGTCCGCAAGTGGCTTGGGGTGCTAAAGAAAACATTAGAGATTAGGTACTTTAAAAAAAATCTTTTGGCTGTGCCCGAAAGCGTGTGGGATCTAAGTTCCCTGACCAGGGATTGAACCTGCACCCCCTGCATTGGAAGCATAGAATTTTAACCAGTGGACTGCCAGGGAAGTCCTGAGATTCGGTGCATTTTAATGATGTATCTGCTAGGTGTGTCTTGTCCCATGTGTAACTAGGAAGTCAGTGTCTTATATCTTCAAGGCCCCAGTATGCTTATGATTTCTGAGCCCTTTACGTATGATAATAACCCTCTAGTTATCTTGATGCCTTCCTGCTTTAAAATACAGTGTATTCATAAAAAATGTGAGGTATAATAAGACCAACAGATCAGGAGACTCGTCATTGGAAAATAGTTTGTTTCTCATAGTTATCAAGAGGAGAGACATGCTACCCTGTGCCCTAGGGCACACAGGGAAGCACCAGGGTCAGCTGAGAGGCAGAGGGAGAATTTGTGAGTAAGAGCATCCTCTCCTCTCCGGTCAGTGGGTCTGTTAGGGGAAGCACACTGATTGAAACCGCCCACCCTGGCCAGGCATCATAGTAACCATTTGCATGAGTTGTTTTATTACAGGAGATCCTGATAAGGAATACAGAACTAATAAGCCACCCCCAACCGGAGGAGTTCGGGAAAGGTCTAAAGGAGACACCGCGTGTCCGTCCACTTCCCAGAATCCCTCTCGCTAGCATCCATCTTGGCCGAGCGATGTGTGCGCCACCAGGAAAGACTCTGAATTAGAATGATTGGCCAAAGACCACCTGGAAACTAATCCCATCACCATAAAACCCGAGACTGCGAGCCACGCGGCAGAGCAGTTCTCCTGGGTTCCCTTACCCTACCGCTCTCCACCCGGGCGCCCTTTCCCAATAAAATCTCTTGCTTTGTCAGCACAAGTGTCTCCTCAGACAATTCATTTCTGAGTGTTAGACAAGAGCACAGTTTCAGGCCTTGGAAGGGGTCCGCCTTTCTGCAACAGGCCTGGGTTGGGTGCATGGATGAGGGAGAGAAGTTCCCGACTGTTTTGGAGTTTGGATATAGCGTCAGTCTGGACTAGGGTTGGGTGATTGTTAGAGTCGATCACATTTTACATTGTTTAAGAGTGCTTGAGAAAGTTCTGGGATCTGCCTAAGGCCAAGAAAGAACTTGGTCATAGGTGGGTTTGAAGAGGCAAATGGGGAAAAGAGTGAAGCTGAGTTTTGGTTACAACCAACTGTTTTCCATTCAAACCTGTTCTACGAACAGAATTATGAAGTTCTGCTCAAGGAGGTTTATTTAAAGCCTCCTTTGCACAGGGCAGCATCCTAGGCACTGGGAGGATGAAGATTAAGCAGACAGACTCTGTCCTTAAAGGGTTAGCGGTTTAGTGAGAAGAAACAGCAGGTTAGTCCATGCCAGCAGCCTGTCTCTTGCAGGTCCTGTGACACTGGTTGCTCCCCACTTCAGGTCCGCGGAAGAGTTATGAGCTCAAAGGCGGTGACCTCCTCACTGTTGATCCTGGGCTCCATCTGCATGCTGAAGCTTTCTCATTGGGTTCTGGGTACCAGTCGCTGTGACTTGACCAGGGTGAGGGACCTAGACCTGGCGTGAAGCATTTGATCTTGGGTCAATTACTCAACTGCTTACGCTCCATCTTCCCAGTCACTAAATGGATATAATAAAATCTAGCCCTTGGGCTTAGTGTGAGAATTAAATTAGGTGTTTGTTAAGGGTTTACCAGAGTGCCTTCACACTGAAGTGCTTTTAAATGAAAGTTATTGTTATGATCATCTGTGCCAACAGGCCCCTCTCCACCCCTCTGGGCTTCTCGCTTGTGTGTTTGCAACCTGATGGATGAGTTTCAAATGACTCTAGTCTGTAGACTGTCTTTATGGTTAGATGCTTCTAGGGGGAAAGAAATGTATTTTTAAAAAGTAAACTAAGAAGTAGTGCATGATGACATCATTCTTAATAAAACAGAGTTGAGGAGTCCAACTGGAAAGGTTGATGACTTTGTAGTAACTTTTTTTTGTGTGTGTGAGTAGACCAGTGAGATTGGGCATGTTAGATACATTCACATTTTGCAGAAGGGAGTAACTTAACTTTCCTTTGTCTACGATGTCCGTGAAGCTAATTGTACCTGGGATTTATAAGGGCTGATCCACTGAATGAAAATGGAAAGACATTTGAAAACATTGTAACATGAAAATATGGCTGTTTGTTGTTCTTTCGTTGGATAATCTTTAACTGCCCCTGCCAGATAGGTGAGAATTGGTTTTCCCAGAGGTAATTCTGAAGCCTCTGAGGTACCTTGGTTTTCTAATGTGATTAATGAAAATCTTGCCTCTTCAACAGATTGGGACTTTAGGATGAGGTTTGTCTCCTCTGCTTATTATATATATTCAGTATTCTACAGTAATTTTTGTTGTTGTTTAGTTGCTAAATTATGTCTGACTCTTTTGCGACCCCATAGACTGTCACCCACCAGGCTCCTCTGTCCATGGGATTTCCCAGGCAAGAATATTGGAGCCGGTTGCCATTTCTTCCCCTAGGAGATCTTATCCCCCAGGGATCGAACCTGAGCCTCCTGCATTGGCAGGTGGAATCTTTACCACGGAGCCACCAGAGCAGCCCTCTACAGTAATTAAATCCCTTAATAATTACTCATTTACTCTGTCTTATGAGTGACTCCTGAATAATCCAAAGAAGTTTAAAAGAACTTTATGGTACTTTTAGTGTTAATCCTTTTCCACATCGTTTTTGAACCCAGCTATTTGAAAATTGGCAATCTGTGTACTTGTTAACCAGAACAGCCCATTCTCAAGCCCTGCCAGGTAACAGGGAGTTTCCTGCATTCTTTTTTATTGTTATGGCCCGTCTGGGATTTGATGAGTGAATGGGATCCATCCTCATACACGTCTCCGCATTTGGATTCATATAGATTCTGAGATACGGAATTCATACTTAATTTTAAATTCTGATGTTGAAATATGTGCCCACCGAGGATTCTGCTGAGTTGGTTTATAGAAAATACATATTAATTTTGTTAAACTGAATGCATTTGCATTTATTTTCCCAAATTACCACCAGCTTGCTTAACAAAAGGCAAACAGAGGCAAATGCTCCTTGGTTAGTGACTTTTCTATTTTTCTCAGGGATGCCTTCAAAAGAAGAATGTTTGTTTATATGTGTGTGTGTGTGATATGTGTGTATTTATATATACATATTGGGCAGGCAGTAAATGAGAGATGTTATTTAAACTTCTTTTTGGCTGATTTTCCTTACATTGTCTGAGTAGGTGACATCCTTGATGGGACAGTTTGTCAAACACACACAAGACACCAGGTAAGGCCAGGGTCCTGACTGATTAGGTAAAGATAGAATGAGCTGCTTTTAGATTTAGAACATTTATTACTCATATATTCAGCAAAGGGGAAAACAGCTGATGGCACTAAGCTCCCTGTGGTCATTTCCCCAACCTAAAAACACAGCCTCGAATAAAAGGGGCTGGACCACAGCAACATGGGTTCTGGAAGTCCCCGTTGTCGCAGAGCCAATCGTGAGCTGCAAGAAAGTGTGAGTATGAGACAAGAAAAAATCTCTAGCTTAGGCCATGGAAAAATGATAAAAACCATGGAAAACTTGTTCCTTCTTTAGATGGCGCAACTATTTTCCTGGGCACACCCCCTCTCCCCTCCCCTCCTCCTCCGCCCCTTACCTGTCACATCCTAGGACCTTAGAGGATTTATTCTCTGCGTTTCTGCTCCGATGGAGGCAGGCCAAAAAGCCTTAGGCCTCATCAGAACCTGGGAGGCTGGGAGTGCTGTCTCCCAACAGCCTTGGAGGTGAGTGGGCAGGGGCCTCTTGGCTGCCTGTCTCAGGCCTCCCATGCTCTTGTATTCTAGGGGGATCATGAGATATTCTTTGAAGGTTTGGGTGAGCTATGCTTCAGGCCCTTCCTGCGTGGCCTGCACAGATCCATGGAAGGTGGCCAGGGTGTCCTGGTGGAGCCCTTGCTCTTGGCCATCCTTTTGAAGCAGCCACCCCCGTGATGGTTGAGTGAGAAAGGCTAGGGCAGGGCTGTACTGGCTCCATATTGGAGCTCTGGCTTGTCCTGCTTGCCCGGTTTTCTCATAGTTGCTTGGAATCCATCGTGAAGTTTTCCTTGGGTGGGTCTCAGGGACAGGCTCGGAGAGCTTAGGTCTGTTACACTTGACCTCAGGAGGGTGCACCCACTTTATTAACAAAAGGGACTGCTTTCTGAGTGCTTTGCTGCTGATTTTGCTGCACTGAGCTTTAGTTTCCCAGGAGGTGCTAGTGATAAAGAACCTGCTTTCCAGTGTGGGAAACATAAATGTGGGTTCAATCCCTGGGTCGGGAAGATCCTCTGGAGGAGGGCACAGCAGCCTACTCCAGTATTCTTGCCTAGAGAATCCCATGGACAGAGGAGCTTGGTGGGCTACAGTCCATGAGGTTGCAAAGAGTCAGGCACAACTTAGTGACTGAGTGCAGGAAGCGAGCTTTGTTTAATAAGCACAGCCTAGTGGTCAATGGCTTAGACTCTGTCCTTGGATGTTCTGCCATTGACTAGCAGGGTGAACTTGAGCAAGTTCTCTCACCTCTGTAGCTCTCCAGTCCTCATCCATAGACTGGGGACAATTGCATGAGAAAGCTGTATGAAGCAGGTCAGGTATATTCCAGTGGTGTCTAATGCATGGTGAGCACCCAACAAATGCAGCCTTAGTTATGGATGAGAACATTCCATGGAGCTTTCCAGTGAGCTCCTGGGATAGGGAAGAAAGACAAGGGGGAAAAAACCCCCAAGCTTTCTTAATTTACCATGTAGCTGAATTAAAGGGACATGGACAGTCATAAGGCAATCAATGAACACTGACAATGCTCATATGGTGATCTTTGTGAAGGAGAGATCAATGGTCACACGATTTATCTTTTGGTTGGACGGCCTTTAATTTTACCTCTGAGTTGACCCAGCGACTTGTGACTACAGGTGGCAAGTCACTAGGTAAAGGCCATCATCAAACAGTGCTGTCCACAAAATCTCTTTGTAGAATGGTCTTGGCCAGGGACCATGCACACACCTCCATTTTCCTTTCATAGGCCAGCCTGAGGAATACCCACATAATCCATTTGGTCACTTTGACTGGAGCAACTGTGTCATTTCATATCCCATGGGATGTTTGCTGAAGACATGAAACACAGGTGCAGATGGAGGGCTAAAGGCACAACCATTTTCCAATTAGGATCCCTTTGGCTCCCTGAAACCCAGTCGCATGGAGTGAACCAGACACCCCTGTCTGGAGCTCTGCATTCAACTCAGGATCCAACTCTCAGTGGAAAATTAAAAACAAAGTCATTATTATATATTAGATTTATTAAAAATGCAACTATTACCAAGAGCCTGTGGGCATGTGTGGAAAATACCATAATTAAATTAAATTAAATTAAATCCAGCAGCTAGCAGTAACATTTTCCACTAAGGAGGAGGAGGAGAAAGAAAAAATAAGCCCATAGGAGAATTCCAAACCAGAAAAGTGTAAGAAGTGGCCAGGATTCTTCTAGGAGAAAGAAGATGTTATAACTGTTATTATTATTATTATTGCTGCCTTGAGATAATGGAAAAGTAATATGTAAATTTGGAACAAGATGGGAACTTTCCAGGCATCGGGAAATGATGTTTATTTGGAAGACGGTGAATAACATTAAAGCCAGAAATGGAACAGCTACTATTATAGGGAGAAAGTTTATTTGTAGTGATTATCTCGAGTAATTATTCAAATAGGGACTATCGGATCAGTGGGAAAGCAGTGCTCTTTCAGTGTTGCCAAGGTCAGAGAAGGGTAGAATTCTCTGCTGGCAGATTCAACACTCATGCTTTATTTCTGGAAGAATTAAAGGAGTGTTAAGATGTCAGATGATGGGTAAGACTGGAGCTTTACTTCTGCTTCTTGTTTTCATTGCTTATGAGGATGGTAGAGAAAGGAAGGTGGAGACTTAGTGTGACAAACCCTTATATGATGTATTTGTGTTTTGTTTTTCTGTTTTTGAGATGTGCTTTTACAAAGAGGTTGAATGGCCCCACAGAGGCTCCTCAGCGTATCCCCATGTTGCTTAGAGCAGAAGGCTCTTCTGGTTAGTTGCATTCCTGGACCAGAATCTGTGTGGCCTGATTTGTTGGCTTCCTCTATAGCATCAACATTGGCTACAACAGCACTTTTAAAAATTAGGACAATCTTGGGGTAGTTTTTAAAAATGAAATGGTCCAGGCAGCTCGAGGGTGAGGTCAGAGTACAGTCAGTACTTTGGGGTGGCAGTTCTCTAATCTGCGTGGTCCAAGGAATCCCCTGGCAGCAATAATTGCTTCCCCTGGAAGAAAGTGCTGTTCTCGAGGTTGGTGGTGATGGGCTGTCTAGCTACCAGAAATGCTCCATTTTTTGTATCAGAAATTTCTTTTTTATTCTGTATCTGAGATATTTGTTATTCATCTGAATTCTACCAAGAACCAAGAAGGTATCTTTCCTGTCAGTGGGCTTGTGTTGAGCTTGTTGAACTTACCAATCATTTGGAACATCAAATCTGGTTGATTTATCTGTAGCCAAATAATCTAGTTTGCCTCAGTCAAAATGACTGAACTGGTTGCTTGAATGTAACTCTAGAACATTCCCAGGGGATTGTGAGAGAAAGCTCTGAAGCCCAGGAAGAGTCCTGTGCTCTCCCTCTGAAATTGTTGGCACATTCTGCGCAAGGACTGGATGTACCTCACTCAGTGGAGAAGCATGTGAGGATTTTTAATACTTCTTGGATGGTTTTTATGGTGAGCTCATTCATTGTAGTTCTGGGGTTCTGGGGTGGGGATGGTAGATGATGAATTCTGGCATCTAGGCTGGTACTCCAGTAGTCACTTGGGCTCTTTGGATCTGTCGTGGGGCTATGTTTGTCTCTGGTTGTAAATAAAGACTTGCTCAGTTTACTTAAAAGAGGCTCCCTCATCCCTCACAACCCTTCTTGGGAAGGACTAGAGAAATCAGGGGCTTATTTAATGTAACATAATTTAAAGAAGGGCTTCCTTGGTGGCTTAGATGGCAAAGCACCCGCCTGCAATGCAGGAAACCTGGGTTTGACTCCTGGGTTAGGAACAGCCCCTGGAGAAGAGAATGGCAACCCACTCTAGTATTCTTGCCTGGAGAATTCTGTGGACAAGGGAGCCTGGCGGGCTACAGTCCATGGGGTTGCAAAGAGTTGGACACAACTGAGCAACTAACACACACACACACACACACACACAATTTAAAGGAACATACAATATCCCTTTAAGATGCACAGAATTTGAGTGCCAAATGCTGTACCTTGAGCAGTCTGGTTTTATTCCTGTGCAGGTTTTCACAGGGTGTTATTGGAGGGTTGCAGCAGAAAGTTTATAGTTTTTTCTTTAATCCTTGCAAAGTGGCAGGACTCGCATTGGAGTGTGAAAGGAATCAGATACTTATAATTATTTTTACCTATTTGGATCAGGTCTGCAAAACGATACAGAAAGCCAGCAAGCTGTTCAAATTGCTACATGATGCAGGAAAAAGAACTGGTTTTACTTCTATGGAAAACCCTGTCATTCACCTGTTGAGACTCTGGATAATTTCAAGTGATTCTTGGAGGTTTCTTCTCAATATATTTGCCAGTTCTCTCCACAAAAAAAATGTAGGGAGGATAAGAAGATAGTATCAGGAAAAATAAATCACATTCCTTTAAAACATTTTTTTCCTACGTCTATTTCTAATGCCAATAATAGAAATTATGTGGAAGAAATGTTAATAAGTGTGGCTTGATGGCTTTATGTGTTTGATGGGCTCCCTGATGCCCTCATGAAATCAGGTTGCCAAAAACAAACCGGGGAAACAGGGAAGTGTAGAACACAGAGATGAGTATCAGAGAACTCCATGCTATTTCTAAGGATGTGTATGATTTATGAAAAACACTGTTAAGGTTTTTGGAGTGTGGTATCTCCATTTCCACTTCTGTAAGTGTGGATGAGTTAGATGAAGACTGTAACACACAGCTGGAACATGGCAGGATACTTGACAGCTAGAAGGACCACCCCAGTCCAGCTGCCTTCCTAGCTGGGTTGGAGAAGGGAATTGAGGCTGGGGGTAGAGGAGGGGGTGGGGATGGAGTGCAATTTGAGAAAATCAATGGGAGGATTAGTTGAGAGTGATAGAGAATCCCAAATAACCTTTGACACAGACACTACCTTTTTGTCAAGTGATAAACACAGTCATGGGGAAGGTACTGCCCTGTTGAATGTATATTGCTAACTTCATTGATTTTACTTTCATTCTGGTACATCTTATTTTGGTAAATATCATAAATCAGTCTTCATTCTAAACATGATTCATGTAAAATGGTTCACATAGGGTAGGAAGCTGAACTGATCTACACAAGTGAGAGGTTAGGAAAATAAATGTCTATCTAGGAAATATATATTATTTCCTCTGTATTAAACTGCTTAATGAAAGGTGTGAACATAGCTTTGAACATGGCTTCTTGTTCTGTTTCTTAATCCTGTGAAAGAGAGACAGTGTACGGTTGGGCATGAACTTGAATCAACTGATCTAGATTTGAATCCCAAATCTAGTATTGATTAGCCATTGATCCTAAGAATGCTGCTTAGGATCATGCTTTTTTCAGTCTTAGTGTAACTGCAAGGATTAAATGAGATGATGGATCAAAAATGCTTTCAATTTTTTGTCTATAATCTGTAGCAGGAAATACATTTTTTTTGCATCACTAGATAATGTACCCAAATGTACACACAGAGAGAAACATACAACTTTAACAAAAATTTCATGAAGCGATGGTCACCCTTACTATGTGTAATATACACTGATATTTTCTGTTCCATTCTACTGCATATTTTAAGAAATTCTGGTCATGATCCACTAAGTTAATTTTACAATTCGTCAATGATTTAGGACCCACAGTAAGAAAAACCAGATTTGATACTTAGCACAGTGACTGGTATACAGTCATTGTTCTATAAGGAATAAACATTGCACTTAGGAGGGAATGATGTCATGTAATAGGTTTATTGAGGTATAGAGGAACTTACAACTTCCTCTTTGGCTAGAGGAAGTTGTAATAAAAATGCTAAAGTTTCTTAATGAGAGTAGCGCCAAGGTTGCCAATATGATATAAAGCACTTTCCCCTCTTCCTCTTCTTTCTGATTAAGGCACATCATTGAAGACCAGAGACAAACAAGTTGGAAAAACTGAAAACAAAACATCATTCCTTTTTCCTTAGCATAATTTAATTAAAATTTCTTAACCTAAAGCTTGATTTCAGAATGATTAATATTGACAACTTTGGAAAATAAATACTCAAAGGAGGAAAGCAGAAAGGATGCTGTTTGTACACAACTAAAGCACATTTAACTAGCAGCAGTGAAGGTGAGGCCTGATGAATTTCTATCCAATAGCTGACTGTGGAGCATCATTTTCTCCTCTCTTTTCTTCTTCAGAAACAAGGAGAAAATTCAGGGTAAAAAAAATATAAGTATACTTGGCATACAAGGTTTCTGTTGCTACTGTGGCAAATTGCCATAAATGCAGATATTTACAATTCAAATTTCTTATCTTACTGTTTTCATGGGTTGGAAGTCCAAGTGTATCATGGCTCAGTTGGTTCTTTGGCTCTGGGTATCACAGGCTGAATAATGTGTTGGCAGGGCTGTGTTACTTTTTTGGAGACTTTGGGATTGGATCTCTTCTAAGCCGATTCAGGCTGTTGGACCAGTTTGGTTCTTTGGGGTTGAAGGACTGAGGTATGTTTACTTGCTGGCTGTCAGCGAGGGAGGCAGGCAGACTTTGCTCCTAGAGGCTGCCTACAGTCCTCCTCAAGCTGTCCATATGGCTCAACAGAAGTTGAGTTCCTCTCACTGTTTGAATCTCTCTGACTTCCCTTTGTGCCACATTTCTCATCCCAGCAGAAGAGTTTTTTCTGCTTTTAAGGGTTCATGTAATTAAATTGGGCCCACACAGATAATTCAGGACCATCTCTATATCTTGAGGTCTATAACCATTATATCTGCAAAGTCTCTTTGTAATATACCATATTCACAAAATCCAGAGAAGTGTGGGCATCTTTGGTGGGGATTTGGGAGAGGGTATTATTTGCCTACTATATTTGGTTTGGAAATTATTTTCTCTGTAGAGAAGAAATTTTATTGCTGTCAGAGTTTTCATGGCTCTTAGAGTTACTGAATAAATCATAAAATTATAGGATTTTAGAGGGGGACAGCATTCAGGAACTTCAACTTCCTCATTTCACAATGAGGAAACCAAACAGAATTACTTGCTTAGTCTCACAGGAGGTTGGTGAAAGTGTTAGCGGGGCAATCCATGATTCTAGACTTCTGGTCCTTTTTCATGGCTCATACAGTCAGAAATGCTGATGAATTATATTCCTGGGAAGGTGGATCTTGGGGAAGAAATAAATTAAAAGTTAGCAATGGGGAAGCTAGGCTTTTTGTTTTTCTCCCTCTCCTGATCTGACTCCTAGGAAGCATTTGCAAAGAAAAATTCTGAAGCTTTAAGGAATTATTTTATATCATCCTAGAATCGTGGAAAAATTTAAAAGCCTTTCTACTTAAAAATACCAGGGTTCTTAAAAATTTCTCATCCAGTTACTTTAGATGAAAAATGTTTATTTTTCTTCTTTTTAATATGGTGTTAATATCATTGTTTCTGAGGTTAGCAAAGCCTGAGAGAATGAGGAATAAAAGGAGTGAAAGAGGATGAAAAGAGAGCCTAAAACCATCAATTTCAGGGGCCTCTAAAATGGAATTCTCACTGCTATGCTTTTGCAGTCTCAGGCTGAGATGAATACATAAGACCAGTACTGGTTTACTCTTTGTTAATATCAGTGGAAGCTGGAAAGCAGTTCTATCTATCTATTGAAATTTATCTATCAATTATTCTTTCATTCCTACTTCTTTCACTCTTCATTTACTGAGGTCTTGTTATATGTCTAGTGCTATGCTAAGGGCTGTGATACCTTGAGGAATAAGATAAGGCATCTGTCTTTAAAAGATCATAGTTTAGCCAGAGAGACAGATATAGGAACAGATATAATAGCATGTTGTCCCAGAATTGTGACTAAAACCCCAATATGAAAGTAAAAGGCTCAAAGAACCCTACTTCTTTGGCAGAGGGGAGTCAGACAGTTCCTTCTGGGGCTTCCTAGGAGGCGGTAGAACTTCCAGCCGTGATCCTGGTGCCACACCAAGGAGGAAAGGTAAGGGAGGGGGCGGTGGCAGTTTACATAAGAAATCTTGAATTTTCAGAGTTGCTAACCTCATGGGGAGTACAGTGCTTGTGGTAAGATGGCATTGCCACTCTCCCAGGGGGAGCAGAGGGATTGCTTTTCCTTCCCTAACTTCGAATAAAGGGACCCCTCAGATACTCATTTGTAAAGCCTGGATGTGTCTGCCACAAGGCAGAAAGAGATGGGCATCTCATACCCCAGGCATCAGACTTGCTGATCTGCCCCTGAACACCCAAGACAAGGACAGGAATTGGAGGGAGACACAAGGGTGCAGAAAAGGAGCAGCAATAGTCTATGACCTGCACCAGCACCAACTGGGAAGGGGCTGTGAGTCTCTAGTGAATTGAGCATACCATCCAGAAGGTGGCCTTGAGCTCTTTTGCTGATAGTTCACATAAGAGGGTTGCCTACAGGATGAGGGCCCCCCAGAAGCAAGGGGCTGTTGGATGGACCAGCCTCTTAGAGGATAGAATAGATGGAGTTGGGAGGATAGATATCCCACATCAGTGTACTATGGGGTGAGGAGGCTCCTCTGATATCCCCATCAACACACTCGTGAACCACACAAAAGAGTCAGCTTTGGGTGTCTGCCCCACATGCCTTGCCTTACTGACCAGTCAAGATTGGGCAGAGAGAGGCCAGACTCCGGTTAAGTAAGGAGAAGTTTGTCTTCCACCAATACTCCTCCTCCCAATCTTCCTTGCCTTTTCTGTCCCCAAAGCATCTGGAATCTGCAGATGGAGAAGGGCAGCCATGAAAGAATGTCTTCCTTCCTGCTCCAAGTTCTTCAAGCCAAATGCCTGACTTGCAGTGAAGGGGAGGGAAAGTTTTGAATCAGATATGAGTCCAGACTTGTTAACAGGATGGGACTGAACTTTAACAACTGAACATAAATAGAAAGTTATGGGACCTGCCCGAAGTGTTAAAGGATTTACTATTGAGCAGGGAAGGAAGATCTGAGAGATTGTGAGTGAAAACAGTGATTAAAAATGTTTTGTTTTTTCCCCACTTATTGGAAATTTTAATCCCTCAATATACTGGTTCCAAAATAAATGCAGAACAGAATTGATTTGTCCTATAATGGTGACAAATAACAAGTGTTTTTTCTTTCTTGCATAATGTTTGTTTTTCCTAGAACTAATAAAATTGTTTTGTTTTGTTTTTTTTTGGTTTGCTTATTACATTTGGTTTTCTATTTACATATCACAAAGTCAACCCCAACCATTTCCCCCTAATTGTCAAAACTCTGGGTAGGTTGAAATACATAAAGTGTTCTATCAAATTCACCTTGTTAAAAAGTCATTTTTAGAATCTTTCCTGATCTTCAATTTGAACTGATTGTTCTCTGTGTTTGCCATAGATCTGTCCTCATGTGACCTCCTAAGAATGTTTTTTTTTGTTTTTTAATTTTATTTTGTGATAGATCCTCCATTTTCTGGATTCCAGGTCTCCTTTTTTCTTAACTCACTTCTTTACTTTAGTGGAGCACTTTCTCCAACAACTGAAAAATATTGTGTGAAAGATCGATTTGGGGAGACCTTGCATATAAAAAATGTTTTTAGTCTACCTGTGGTAATTTGTTTACCAAACAGCTGCAATAATTCTCCACCTTGAATTATTACCATTGTGCTCAGTTACTAAGTCATGTCCAACCCTTTTGCGACCCCATAAACTATAGTAGCTCACCAGCCTCCTCTGTCCATGGGATTTCCCAGACAAGAATACTAGAGTGGGTTACCATTCTTTCCTCCAGCAGGTCTTCCTGACCCAGATATCAAACCCATGACTCCTGTGTCTCCTGCATTGGCAGGTGGATTCTTTACCACTGAGCCATCTGGGAAGCCCTTTGGTCAATGGGACAGTATCAAACATGAGGTGAGCAGAAATGGGAATGCTTGTACATTGGTGGTGTCTTCTCTTGCAGCTTTTTGGAACCCCAAAACCAACATGGGAAGAAGATGGGTTAGTTTGTTGGAAAATGAGAGACTGTGTGATGTGGAACAGAGATAAGCTGTTTCAACTGAGGGCCCCTCTTCCTTCTGCTTTAGACCTCCAAGCCTGCAACATGTGTGTACAAGGCCATCCTAGATGATCTACCCTCGACTGGAAAGATTCACCAAGTCAGCAGAAAAACCACACTGATGACCCAGAGAATTATGATAAATAATAAATGTTTTGCTTCATTAAATGAATTAATGAATCTTAAGGTGATTTCTTTTATGGCAAAAGCTAACTGGTAACCCTATCATGACACTTCATTGAGAGTTTAGCTGGGTAGAGAATTTTGTACTGAAAATTATTTTCCTTTAACCATTAAAAAAGACAACTTATAGAATGGGAGAAAATATTTGCAAATGATGCAACAGACAAGGGCCTGATCCCAAAATATACAAAGAGCTCATACAACTCAGCAACAAGAAAAAAAAACAAACCAATCAAAAAATGGGCAGAAAATCTTAACAAACATTTCTCTAAAGAAAATATATAGATGGCCAGTAGGCATATAAAAAGATACTCAACATCACTATTCAGTTCAGTTCAGTTCAGTTCAGTCGCTCAGTTGTGTCCGACTCTTTGTCACCTCATGAATCGCAGCACTCCAGGCCTCCCTGTCCATCACCAACTCCTGGAGTTCACTCAGACTCACGTCCATCAGGTCAGTGATGCCATCCAGCCATCTCATCTTCTGTCGTTCCCTTCTCCTCCTGCCCCCAATCCCTCCCAGCATCAGAGTCTTTTCCAATGAGTCAACTCTTCGCATGAGGTGGCCAAAGTACTGGAGTTTCAGTTTTAGCACCATTCCCTCCAAAGAAATCCCAGGGCTGATCTCCTTCAGAATGGACTGGTTGGATTTCCTTGCAGTCCAAGGGACTCTCAAGAGTCTTCTCCAACACCACAGTTCAAAAGCATCAATTTTTTGGCGCTCAGCCTTCTTCACAGTCCAACTCTCACATCCATACATGACCACTGGAAAAACCATAGCCTTGACTAGACGGACCTTTGTTGGCAAAGCAATGTCTCTGCTTTTGAATATGCTATCTATCTAGGTCGGTCATAACTTTCCTTCCAAGAAGTAAGCGTCTTTTAATTTCATGGCTGCAGTCACTATCTGCAGTGATTTTGGAGCCCCCCAAAATAAAGTCTGACACTGTTTCCACTGTTTCCCCATCTATTTCCCATGAAGTGATGGGACCAGATGCCATGATCTTCGTTTTCTGAATGTTGAGCTTTAAGCCAACTTTTTCACTCTCCTCTTTCACTTTCATCAAGAGGCTTTTTAGTTCCTCTTCACTTTCTGCCATAAGGGTGGTGTCATCTGCATATCTGAAGTTATTGATATTTCTCCTGGCAATCTTGATTCCAGCTTGTGTTTCTTCTAGTCCAGCATTTCTCATGATGTACTCTGCATACAAGTTAAATAAGCAGGGTGACAATATACAGCCTTGACATACTCCTTTTCCTATTTGGAACCAGTCTGTTGTTCCCTTACATAACTGCACAATGTCATTTTTGCACCCTGAGAGGAGCTACCCCACGTCCGAGGTCAGGAGCAGAAGCCGGGAGGACCCCATGCCAGAAGGGCAGCGGCCAAGAGGAGTTACCCCACGTCCGAGGTCATGGGCAGCCGCCGAGAGTGCCAGGCTGCAACAGCGCAGGAACGGCGGAGAAGAGCTACCCAAATCCGAGGTCAGGGGCGGCGGCCAGGAGGAGCTACCCCACATCCGAGGTCAGGGGCAGTGGCTGAGAGGAGATACCCTGCGAACGAGGTCAGGGGCAGCGGCTGTGAGGAGCTACCCCACGCCCCCACGCCCAAGGCCAGGGGCGGCAGGGAGGACCAACCCCACGTCCAAGGAGCAGTGGCTGCGCGGGCGCAGGAGGGCCTAGAGGAACTATCCCACGTTGAAGGTCAGGAAGGGCAGCGGTGAGGAGATACCCCTCATTCAAGGTAAGGAGCAGAGGCTGTGCTTTGCTGGAGCAGCCATAAAGAGATACCCCACGCGCAAGGTAAGACAAACCTAAGTAAGATGGTAGGTGTTGCAAGAAGGCATCAGAGGGCAGATACACTGAAACCATATTCACAGAAAACTAGTCAATCTAATCACACTAGGACCACAGCCTTGTCTAACTCAATAAAACTAAGCCATGTCTGTGGGGCAACCCAAGACGGGCGGGTCATGGTGGAGAGATCTGACAGAATGTTGTCCACTGGAGAAGGGAATGGCAAACCACTTCAGTATTCTTGCCTTGAGAACCCCATGGACAGTATGAAAAGGCAAAATGATAGGATACTGAAAGAGAAACTACCCAGGTCAGTAGGGGCCCAATATGCTACTGGAGATCAGTGGAGAAATAACTCCAGAAAGAATGAAGGGATGGAGCCAAAGCAAAAACATCACTATTAGAGAAAGGCAAATCAAAACTATAACGAGATACCACTGCATACCAATCAAAATGGTCATCATTAAAAAGTCTACAAATAACAAATGCTGTAAAGGGTATGCAGAAAAGGGAACCCTCACACACTGTCAATGGGAATGTAAGTTGGTGCAGCTACTATGGAAAATATTGTGGAAGTTCCTCAAAAAATTTAAAATAGAATTACCATATGATCCAGCAATCCTACTTCCAGGGATGTATTTAGACAAAACTATAATTCAAAAAGATACATGTGCCACTATGATCATAGCTGCACTACTCACAATAGCCAAAACATGGAAACAACATAAATGTCCATCTACAGACAGATGGATAAAGAAGATGTGGTGCATATATACAATAGAATATTATTCAGTCATCAAAAACCCTGCAAATAATGCCATTTGCAGCAACATGGATGCAATAACAGATTATTATACCAAGTGAAGTAAGTCAGAAAGAGAAAGACAAATACCATGTGATATCACTTATATGTGGAATCTAAAATATGACACAAATGAATTTATCTAAAAAATAGAAACAAACTCACAGATACAGAGAACAGACTTGTGGTTGCCAAGCGGGAGGCAGGTCGGGGGAGAAGGCCTGGGAGTCTGTGGTTAGCAAATGCAAACTATGATATATAGGATGGATGGACAACAAGGTCCTATTGTATAGCACAGGAAACTATATTCAGTGTCCTGTGATTAACCAAAATGGAAAGGAATATATATAAAAAAAGTCTGTATGTGTATAGCTGGGTCACTTTGCTGTACAACAGGGATTGGCACAACATTGTCAATCAACTATACTTGAATTAAAAAAAAAAGTTAAATTAACAACAACAACACAAAACTCAAGACCTGTGTGATTGGATCTGATCAAATAAAATTCTTAATTGGAAACCAAACAGAAAGATTATTTTCCATTAGAAGTGTTCAGTTCAGTTCAGTTCAGTTGCTCAGTCATGTCTGACTCTTTGTGACCCCATGAATCGTAGCACGCCAGGCTTCCCTGTCCATCACCAACTCCTGGAGTTCACTCAAACTCATGTCCATCCAGTCAGTGATGTCATCTAGCCATCTCATCCTCCGTTGTCCCCTTCTCCTCCTGCCCCCAATCCCTCCCAGCATCAGGGTCTTATCCAATGAGTCAACTCTTCGCATGATGTGGCCAAAGTATTGGAGTTTCAGCCTCATCATCAGTCCTTCCAATAAACACCCAGTACTGGCCTCCTTTAGGATGGACTGGTT
Source organism: Bos grunniens (assembly GCF_055505025.1). Classification (NCBI taxonomy): domain Eukaryota; kingdom Metazoa; phylum Chordata; class Mammalia; order Artiodactyla; family Bovidae; genus Bos; species Bos grunniens. The sequence goes on from NC_141180.1 coordinate 57,773,009, forward strand.
GGATCTCCTTGCAGTCCAAGGGATTCTCAAGAGTCTTCTCCAACACCACAGTTCAAAAGAATCAATTCTTCGGCACTCAGCTTTCTTCACAGTCCAACTCTCACTTCCATACATGACCACTGGAAAAACCATAGCCTTGACTAGATGGACCTTTGTTGGCAAAGTAATGTCTCTGCTTTTGAATATGCTATCTAGGTTGGTCATAACTTTCCTTCCAAGGAGTAAGTGTCTTTTAATTTCATGGCTGCAGTCACCATCTGCAGTGATTTTGGAGCCCCCCAAAATAAAGTCTGACACTGTTTCCACTGTTTCCCCATCTATTTCCCATGAAGTGATGGGACCAGATGCCATGATCTTCGTTTTCTGAATGTTGAGCTTTAAGCCAACTTTTTCACTCTCCTCTTTCACTTTCATCAAGAGGCTCTTTAGTTCCTCTTCACTTTCTGCCATAAGGGTGGTATCATTTGCATATCTGAGGTTATTGGTATTTCTACCGGCAATCTTGATTCCAACTTGTGTTTCTTCTAGTTCAGCATTTCTCATGTTGTACTCTGCATGTAAGTTAAATAAGCAGGGTAACAATATACAGCCTTGACGTATTCCTTTTCCTATTTGGAACCAGTCTGTTGTTCCATGTCCAGTTCTAACTTTTGCTTCCTGACCTGCATACAGGTTTCTCAAGAGGCAGGTCAGGTGGTCTGGTATTCCCATCTCTTTCAGAATTTTCCACAATTCATTGTGATCCACACAGCCAAAGGCTTTGACATAGTCAATAAAGCAGAAATAGATGTTTTTCTGGAACTCTCTTGCTTTTTCCATGATCCAGCGGATGTTGGCAATTTGATCTCTGCTTTCTGTCTTTTCTAAAACCAGCTTGGACATCTGCACTTTCATGGTTCACATATTGCTGAAGCCTGGCTCACTGAATTTTGAGCATGACTTTACTAGCGTGTGAGATGAGTGCAATTGTGCGGTAGTTTGAGCATTCTTTGGCATTGCCTTTCTTTGGGATTGGAATGAAAACTGACCTTTTTCAGTCCTGTGGCCACTGCTGAGTTTTCCAAATTTACTGGCATATTGAGTGCAGCACTTTCACAGCATCATCTTTCAGGATTTAAAATGGCTCAACTGGAATTCCATCACCTCCACTAGCTTTGTTCGCAGTGACGCTTTCTAAGGCCCACTTGACTTCACATTCCAGGGTGTCTGGTTCTAGGTGAGTGATCACACCATCGTGATTAGAAGTGTAAAGATATGTAAATAGTAACTTGTCCAAGGTCTTGCAAATTTTAACTAGAAGAATTAAGTTTTGAACCCAGGGAGTACAGCTTCAGAACCTATGCTTTTTATCACTGTGCTAACTATTTTATTCAGACACCTGGAAGAGATCTGGACAGGAGAGAATGCACATGATGGTAAAAGGAGTTAAAATCAAGCTAGACAGCGATGGGGATTTCCTGGTGGCTTAGACAGTAAAGAATCTGCCTGCAATGCAGGAGACCTGGGTTTGATCCCTGGGTCGGGAAGATCCCCTGGAGAAGGGAAAGGCTACCTACTCCAGTATTCGTGCCTGGAGAACTCCATGGACAGAGGAGCCTGTCTAACTATAGTCCATGAGGTTGCAAAGAATCTGACATGACTGAGCAACTAACTCTCTCTGTGTGTCTCTCTCTCTCTCTCACACACACACACAGATAAGTTGAAAACTGTGGGTCCTAAAAGAAAAGACTCACAGGAAGCTGATAAATACCTTTCAATACTTGGATAACTATTAAGAGAAAGAGGAATTGGATCCATTCTAACTACAAAGAAACTAGGATCAATGATTCTCAGCTACCATAAAGCAGATTTTTGGCTGATTATGTAGATCTATCTAATGCCCAGGTTTTCAAGGGACTTCCTGAATTGTCTTGAGAAGAACCAATTGCAAGGCATTGGACGTTCTTAAGAAAGAGCAGAAGCGCTGGTGTTAGGATTCAAACATCAGTGAAGGTAGGGGGTTAGATTACCATTATGGTTCAAAATTTTGAGATGCTAGACTTCTATTCAACAGGCCAACGAGGGAAACATCCCTAAATTCCCCAGAATATGGAAGAGAAGGTCATCTGGAAGGTCATTTTTGTCACTCCCCTTATTGCAAGTACATCTGTGTCCATACCAATGGAAACAGTTAAAAATATTCCACTCCCTCCATCCTCACCCCTCCCTACCTCTCTCTCTGACAGCCTCCAAGGGGAAGCATCATAGAAGCTTAGACTTAAAAGCATTTAGGGGTGAATGGACAGCTATTGTTTAGTGTGATGCTCTCTTTGCAGAAGAGGGGATCGAGAAAGGTGACAGGAGCCTCCCAAGCTCACGCTGCTAGTTTGTGACAAAGCAGAAACTAAAATCCAGCACTCAAGATTGTTAAGTTCAATTTCCTTTTGCAACATACAATGTTACCATTCACACTCCCTTCGGAAATTTCTTCCTTTTGTCTAACTTAAATTCTTCACTGTGTGCTTTAAATCTAGTTTCCTACCATCTCCACTAAGAGCAATGCATGTTGGCCATTTCTCCTGGCAATAAAAAGTCTTAAGTCTTGGATAGTGAAATGCTCTGTTAGCTGTATGTTACAGTCTCCTCCCAGGGGATGGGGCGATGTCTGTTTCACACTTGCAGTCATCTGAAGTTAGCAAGGATTCTAAAGAATAGAAGGCAAAACTGGTAGTTAGCTGCTGTTGGCAGTCATTTCTCAAATACTTGTTTGAGACTGAGACTTAGGTCTGGTCCTCACAGGCCTGTTGGGTTTATCTGGATGTCTTCTCTCTGGGGATGGCAGTTGTCTATTTCATCACTGACTGAAGAGATTGTTCCTACTCAGCAAAGGTGGACAAGCCAATGGGGTCCAGAACTTAGAGAAGTCTTGCCTAGGGCAATCCTTTTCCCACCACTCTCTTCCTTAGGTTCCAAGATCTACACTGACATTCAGTTCCTCTTCGAGCTGCACTTTCTAAAGTTGCAGGCACTACCTCTTTGTATGTAAAAACATCTTGGTAATGCTTAGAGCAAGACTTCCCTGTGGCTCAAATGGTAAAATATCTGCCTGCAATGCAGGAGACCAGGGTTCAATCCCTGGGTCTGAAAGATCTGGAGAACAGAATGACAATCCACTCCGGTAATCTTGCCTGGAGAATCCCATGGACAGCAGAGCCTGGCAGGCTACTGTCCGTGGGGTAACAAAGAGTTGGACATGACTGAGTGACTAACACACACACACACACACTCTGCTTAGAGCAGGGTTCCCATACATAGGCACAGACACACACACACACACACACACACACACACACCACTTAGACACACACACACTCACCCATCCACCCACCCCGCTTAGAGCAGGGTTCCCTTAGCTATAGGAAGAAAGCCCAGATGGCTGTAACCCTGTATAACCACTGGAGGGCAGGAGAGGCTAAAGAATGTAAGGAAGACCAGCCCAGAAAACAAACTACTCTTTGTTCACATGTGAAGGTCGACTCATCAAATGATCTGCAAAATGTGGCAACTTTTAAGAACAATAGGGAAGCGGTATGCATTCAGTGACCAGCTTGCTAGCTTCACCATATGTAGCAAAGCAGAGGACTTGTGGGCTCAAGATTTACAGCCTGTGACCTTTGGCAAGTTGGTTAACCCCTTGATGTCTCAGTTTTCTTCTCTGTGAAAATGAACCTGGTATTGCTCATCACCCTGACTTATGGTGGGACCTAAAAATCCTGGGGAAACACCGCCCCTGGTATCCCTGAAGCTCTTCTCAGTAGTTGGTTCTCCACGCTCAATGCCACTCTTTCTTCAGTGCCAAATATCACTCCTCTGAGAAGCCTTCCAGCATCACTTATTCAGCTAAGCCTGGCTAGTGTCCCCAGGGAGAAAGAGGGGAAGAGGGAGGGATCAAGGAGGGAGACCTCAACAAGGGCAAAGTTAACTTGGGGAGGTCTTTAGATTTAAATTTATCTGAATGATATGTTTGCATCAAGTAAAGACCACATAAAACCCCAGAAATCTGTATAAAAGAAGGCTTTGTAATTATTTGAGGATAGAAAAGGGCCAGAAGTATTGAGTCATCATATACCTGGTGTTACCATCTCAGGTCCTTGAAGGAAGCTGTCCTGAAGGTTCATTCATGACCATTTCAGCCAAATGATATCGTCATGTAACTGACTTGGTTATCATTAGTTTTGAGTTTTCTTGATAATTAAAATTTAAAGTTTATTTGATAGTTACATATAAATATTTGTACATATTTGATCAATATTTGTACTTATTTAGGTCACAATTAAAATAATTTTATTCAACACTAAGAAGCTGCAAAAATTTTTTGAGTTCCAACAGGACTGATACTTCAGAAGTCCTGGATTAAAGGAAATTTATGGGAGCTTTTCTTATATCAGAGGGCTTCCCTGGTGGCCTAGATGGTAAAGAATCTGCCTGCAACGTGGAAGACCCAGGTTCCATCCCTGGGTTGGGAAAGATCCTCTGGAGGAGGAATTGGCAACCCACTCCAGTATTCTTGCCTGAAAAATTCCATGGACAGAGAAGCTTGGCGGGCTACAGTCCATGGGGTTGCAAAGAGTCAGACACGACCGAGCGCATAACACTTTCACTTTCACACTTTCTTACATCAGGGTTCAATCAGGGAAGGAGAATCACTATGAGATATACGGAATAAGGCTGTTCCCTAATCTGCACCATACAGAGGGTGGAATTCTGGGAAACTCACTTCCAGCCTACCTCAGCTGCTGAAATACAAAGACCTCACAATGATTCCTGTTCAGATATTCCCGAGATGAGCATTTAAGCAGAAACTACTCCAGGGTGTTTCCTCAATGAATTATTACTGAGTGAATAAGTGATTTAAAGAGAAATATTGAACTTTAGTCTCTAGTATCTTCAGTTCAGTTCAGTTCAGTTGCTCAGTCGTGTCCAACTCTTTGCGACCCCATGAATCACAGCACGCCAGGCCTCCCTGTCCATCACCAACTCCAGGAGTTAACCCAAACTCATGTGCATCAAGTCGGTGATGCCATCCAGCCAGCTCATCCTCTGTTGTTCCCTTCTCCTCCTGCCCCCAATCCCTCCCAGCATCAGGGTCTTTTCCAATGAGTCAACTCTTTGAATGAGGTGGCCAAAGTACTGGAGTTTCAGCTTTAGCATCATTCCTTCCAAAGAAATCCCAGGACTGATCTCCTTTAAAATGGACTGGTTGGATCTCCCTGCAGTCCAAGGAACTCTCAAGAGTTTTCTCCAACACCACAGTTGAAAAGCATCAATTCTTTGGTGCTCAGCCTTCTTCACAGTCCAACTCTCACATCCATACATGACCACTGGAAAAACCATAGCCTTGACTAGACGGACCTTTGTTGGCAAAGTAATGTCTCTGCTTTTGAATATGCTATCTAGGTTGGTTATAACTTTCCTTCCAAGGAGTAACTAGTATCTTACTGACCCCAATTTGGCAGTTTAGCACAGGATCTGGCATGTAGTTGGTGCTCTATGAAAATCTGTTGAATAAATAATTGAATGGTGTGACAGGAAGAGCGCAGGACTGCCGGTCAGGAGGCTTGGGCTCGTTCTGGTTCTGCCTCTGCTTATTTAGCTGTGGGACTGGGGGCGAATCTCCACAGCTCTGTGGCCTCCACTTGATGGAAGGGGTCAGGTGACATTATCTCTAAGTAATGCTTTTGCTTAGAAAGTTTGCAGTTCTCTGAGTTTGTCAGGTGGTTTTCCAGACATGAAGTGAGTTAGGGAATGAATGATTATTAAGAAAAGGCATCATGGAGACTTCCCTGGTGGCCCAGGGGTTGGGACTCTAGCTTCCACTGCAGGGGGCATGGGTTCAATCTCTGGTGGGGGAACTAAGATCTCATATGCCCTGTGGTGTGGCCAAAAAAAATAAATAAAAGAAGAGAAGCCGTCATGGGTGGGGCCCAGAGTTGAGTCCTAGAATCTAGCATTTTGCATGAGGGCCTACTTGGAGGATAGTAAACAGGAAGAAGAAAGACAGATACAGAAAAGGGTGCTGCTGGGGAGCTCAGGACCAACTTTGCCTTCTTGAAAATGGTGTCTCAGGCTGCTCTGACTCAGTCAGAATGTGGCTTCTCCCCTACATCGGTTTTTGTGCAGAGATTTCCCTGGTGGCTCAGAGGTAAAAGAATCCACCTGCCAATGCAGGAGATGCAAATTTGATCCCTGGGTGGGGAAGATCCTCTGGAGAAGGAAATGGCAACCCGCTCCAGTATTCTTGCCTGGGGAAATCCCGTGGACAGAGGAGCATGGCGGGCTGCAGTCAATGGGGTCGCAAAGCTTCAGACACGATTTAGCAACTAAACAACAACAATTTTCCTCTCTAGCCCACAGCAGGTGGCAGTGTCATCTCAGATTCCCAGGCTCTCTGGGACATAGGCCCTTGCATTTGAAACCCATCTCTGTCTGCTTGGGCACCAATTTCTCAAAATCACCCCAAGTCTGCCAGACTTTCTCACACATATGATATTTGTACTGATCTTGGTCAAAGGCTCCAAATTTTTTAGGACTTGATGAAGATGGGATGGGAAGTCCTTTATTGCAATTTCTTGTGCCCTTCTTAAAGCAGCTGTTCTTTTCTTTCTAAATGTGTGAGATGTCATTTGTAGCCTTTGAATATGAGACAAGAAAAATCTTTAGCTTAGAGGAAGGGAAATGATAAAAACCATGGTAAAATCATTCCATCTTTAGAATGTATGCATTTCCCAGTGCACGCCATTCCCCGACTTCCCTACTGGTTACATCCCAGGATCTTAGAGGTATGAGACCCAACTCAGGCTAAATTCTACAGTTAATCTACAACTTAGTCAACCATCAACTGTTTACTGATTATCTACTATGTACTTAGTCGCTCAGTCGTGTCCAGTTCTTTGTGACCCCATGGATGGCCTGCCAGGCTCCTTTGTCTATGGGGATTCTTCAGGCAAGAATACTGGAGTGGATTGCCCTGCCCTCCTCCAGGGGATCTTCCCAACCCAGGGATCAAACCTGGGTTTCCCGTATTGCAGGCAGATTCTTTACCTTCTGAGTCACCAGAGAAGCCCGATTATCTATTATGTTGTCTGATTAAGTAGCTGCTGGGGGGAATCCTGAAGTGTAATGAAATTTGTTTCACTTTTGTAGAACAAATAGTCTTCTTGGAAATAGAACAAATATATGAACAATTAGGAAACTAAAGTACCAGACAGTTGGCTTATAATCATGGCAGGGCTTTAGGAGAAAGCTTTACAAATCCATGTGATTTTCAGAAAAAAAATTTCTTGTAGATGTTGGGTATGAAATTTTAACAGTTGTAAAAAAAGAAGAAAAACACTCTACGTTGGAGAGGAGAGTGACGAGGAGGTGATAAAAAGCATGAAGGGACTTCGTGAGCATGAAGTAGAAGGAATATTGGGGGGATATGCAGTAGGACTTCTGTATGTCTTTAAACTTATTTTTCCTTGATCTTTCTAGACCTTTCTAAGGCAATATGCCATATTGGGGTTTAGGAGCTCCTTGGCATCATCTCAATCCAGGGATGGGAGCCTCTGTCCTTGTAGAACATTTTTAAAGAATTATTGTGCGAGATAACCAGTTTAAAGTCTTGGGCTTCCAGCCACATTCCTGGACCCTTTCTTATTTTTACAGTGTGGCTCTCCCTTTTTGCCTCTTTTCCTTCTAGCATTTCAGCTTTTATTGGTTGCAGGTCTAGAAGAATTTTGCAGGTAGTAGGGCTAAAAAAAATATGCCTTCTTCTCTCCTAAAAATACATATTTAATTTATGCCTTTCCATTATCTTGTATACAAGATGTATACAAAAAATGAGACACACACATAAAGACAAACTGCACTCAATATGCCGAGTGGGTCAGGGAGAGACGGGCATCTTGATCATTACCCAAGGCTCTGTGAGGGATTTAAGTTGCTTGATTCGTTAGCTCCAGGCCTGGTGAAATAGGTAGTATTTCATTTCAATCCTTAGTGGGATTCAGCCTGCCAATATAGAGGCTTTGAAGTGGTTTCACCTCCTGTGATGTAACCGGACTCCCTGTGCTTGAGTCTTGTTTCTCAGACTCACTCCTGTTCTCCCACATAAGTCACTGGTGGCTTGCCAGCTCGTGAACCTGATCTGACTGGTCCTCTGGTTTGCAGCATTTCTCCCTAAAGGTCTATATATCCTAGATAATTTGAGAGATGAAGATTACTGTACGTTCGGCTTGTACTGTGCTCTTTGGAGGGGGCACGTCTTGGGGTGGGGGCAAGTGCTGTGAATTTCAGCTCTCTGGATGTGATCCTGATTAAGAGCAACTCTACTTACCCCCATTTTTAAAATTTTTTGTCCATCCACACTGAAACAGGGCCTGTTTGACCCATTAGTTTCCATTAGAGCAGGGATCCCCAACTTCTGGGATCTAATGCCTGATGATCTGAGGTCGAGCTGGTGTAGTAATCATAGAAATAAAGTGCACAATAAATATAACATACTTGAATCATCCTGAAACCATCCTCCCCACTCCCATCCTTGGAAAAATTGTCTTCTAAGATGCAAAAAATGCTGGGGTCTGTTGCATTAGAGGTCATTAGCTTTACCCATTTCCTGGCTGATTAGTAAACAAAATGAGTATAAACTAGAATTGTAGAATATCTATATTCCAAGGTTCCCAGAAGTTATGAACCTCAACTGTTTTCCTTCCAAACTTTTTCCATGGCCAGATGTGAGATACAGTTTTTCTTGAGAATTTTCTGAAAGGTAGAAGCAGGCTTTCTATACCTCACTATGCCTTTGAATAAAATCACTTATAAAGAACCCACCTGCCAATGCAGAAAACATAAGAGACATGAGTTCGATCCCTGGGTCAGGAAGATCTCAGAAGATCTCAGAAGATTCCCTGGAGAAGGAAATAGTAACCTACTCCAGTATTCTTGCCTGGAGAATCCCACAGGCAGAGGAGCCTGGTGGGCTACAGTCTATGGGGTCTCAAAGAGTCAGACATGACTTGGCCTGCACTCCTCCAGAGAACCATGTGCCTGGAATGTGTTATGGCTTCGTGAATGCATGATTTCACTGAATTTCACCATGATGTTATGCATTTTGTCTACACTGAGAGAATGACATAGAGGCAACTGTGTGAAACATATTGTGTTTATTGTCAGGAAGTTTTGGAAAAAACATGAATCTATGTCACAGGGTGTCTTCTGATCAGGAAAACAACAACAAAATAAGCATTAATAGAGTCTCCCATGTTTCAGTATTAGGAAAAATGTGTTTCTCCCAAACTGTGGTTTCTTGGGAAAACCAATTTCATAGTAGGTACAAATAAAATCTCCTTGGATTGGTCCCTGCTGACTTGAGATTTCTGGCAGTTTGTACACACGATTTTAATCTTAAAGTTGAGTGTGGCAGATCTTGGAATTTCTCCTCACGGTTCATTCTTTGCAGTCCAGCTTCAAAAAGTTTTCAGCTGCTTTATAATCACGGTCTCAATATACTGCATTTAACGTATGAATGCTCCTTTGTTTTGTAGCTTATAAAATAGTCTGGGGAGAGTAAATGGTATTTATTTGAACATGCTTTGCAATTCAGAGTTTGTATTGTGTTTCTTCTTTTATTCACCCAAATCTTTTCATGTATATCTCTTCACACTAGGTGGCAGAAATGCCTCGTTGAGGAGTTTAATTTCCTTACCCAGGACTTTGATAGCTTCTAGGGGTTGGGGAAGCAGGGGGGAGGTAAGGCAGATGTTTAGGACGGACCTTGGAATATCCTGGTCTGGTGAAGTGAGTGAATGTGTGGCTTGGGTCTCTGACTCGGGGCCTGTGGCCCCCCCACTGTTGCTTTCTGCCCCTATTTTTGTCCCCAAGAGACAATGAGAGAGGGAGGGAGACAGAGACAGACAGATGGGGCTGAAATGGGTAGGGAAAAGAGAAAGATTCCTTCTTTTTACCTTTTATGGGGCTTCCGAGGTGCAAGAGCCTGCCTGCCAATGCAGGAGACCCAGGAGATGCAGGTTTGATCTCTTGGTCAAGATTCCCTGGAGGAGGGCATGGCAACGCACTCCAGTATTCTTGCTTGGAGAATCCCATGGACAGAGGAGCCTGGCAAGTTGTTATAGTCCATAGGGTTGTAAAGAGTCGGACAACGGAAGTGACTTCACACACGCTTGCCTATTTTGAAAGTGACCAGAATAGAATTTAAACGAGAGATAAGAAGTTCTACACTGTCACACACGCTCGATGGTGGACCTCTGGGGAACTGCGGAAGCTGGGGGTCTGCCATTGCCTGGGTAGCTCTGCTCTGTTGATACGTAGCAGGTTAGCAGAGTTCCTGTGTGGAATTTCGCTCACATATTGTTTTCCGATCTTTCAGTTTAGTTAGTGTGGTGAGGAGCCCAGGAATTGGACTGTGTTTGTATATATGTGTGTGCATGTGTGTGTGACATGGCTTTCTTCTTAGATTTGGTTTTTGTCTTGGGCAAATCACTTAATCTTCCTAATATTAAGTTTGCTCATCTGTGAAAAGAGGATAATAATAGTACTCATTTCATAGTGTGGTTTTGAGCATTAAAAGGGATGATACCTGTAAAGAATTTGGCACAAGATAAGTAAACATGTTTGCTGTCGTTGCTTTTTAAAAACATCTTGGACAAGTCAAAGTCTGTGAACTCTAGTTCATAACTGATAGAACAATAGTTTTGAATAATATGATGTCCACAGATTTTTATAGCCTCCAAATCTTGAAAATGTGTGCACTGTGTGTGCAGTCATTCTGAAATGTGTGCTGTGTGTGCAGAGTTTTATATCATTCATAGGGTCTAGTATATAGCTGGGCACACCATAGTTAATCTTGTGTTTGTTAAATGCATGTCGAATTCCAAATGAATAGAAAGCATGAAGAGCTATGCTTCTAGCATGATTTATTTTACATATAAGGAGATGGTGAAGGCATAAGTAATATATTCTGTTTTTTTTTTCCTCTTGTTCCTTCATTACTTTTAAATTAGGGAACATTTATGGACCAAATCCTTCCTACCTTCCAGGAACTAAGCTAGAAGCCATTAGGGTTAGAAAGCTGGAAGGTTTAGGTTAGAAGTCAGAGCCCTGACTTCTGGGTGAGAAGACAAACAGTGAAGTGATTCCACAAAATCACCTCTGCATGGGATCCCACAGCAGCAGACAGTGAGTGAACTTGCTACATTAGGACACTGCAAGCTATTGGCGTAGCTGGTGCTGAGTACTTAGCGGGGGTTGCTGGGAGTTGAGGCTGCTTAAGAACATTTTCTAGCATTTTCCTAGTGCATTGGCTGTCAGAATTGCATATTTGAAGTTTCAGTTCAGTTCAGTTCAGTTGCTCAGTCGTGTCCGACTCTTTGCGACCCCATGAATTGCAGCACGCCAGGCCTCCCTGTCCATCACCAACTCCCAGAGTTCACTCAGACTCACGTCCATCCAGTCGGTGATACCATCCAGCCATCTTATCCTCTGTCGTCCCCTTCTCTTCCTGCCCCCAATCCCTCCCAGCATCAGTCTTTTCCAATGAGTCAACTCTTCGCATGAGATGGCCCAAGTATTGGAGTTTCAGCTTTAGCATCATTCCTTCCAATGAACACCCAGGACTGATCTCCTTTAGGATGGACTGGTTGGATCTCCTTGCAGTCCAAGGGACTCTCAAGAGTCTTCTCCAACACCACAGTTCAAAAGCATCAATTCTTCGGCGCTCAGCTTTCTTCACCAGTCCAACTGTCACATCCATAGATGACCACTGGAAAAACCAAAGCCTTGACAAGACAGACCTTTGTTGGCAAAGTAATATCCTGGCTTTTCACTATGCTATCTAAGGTTGGTCATAACTTTCTTTCCAAGGAGCAAGTGTCTTTTAATTTCATGGCTGCAATCACCATCTGCAGTGATTTTGGAGCCCAGAAAAATAAAGTCAGCCCACTGTTTCTACTGTTTTCCCATCTACTTCCCATGAAGTTTAGATGTGCGTAAAATTCTGCAGTTTTACTTGATGGAAGCATATGCTGGCTTTAACAATTTGTTCTAAAAAACCTCGATAATAGAAATGGTAACAGGAACAATTGTATTTACTCTGCAGTTTATAAAAAGTGGGATTTTTGACACTGGGATTTCCCTGGTGGTCCACGGGCTCAGACTCCCCACCCTCACTGCCTAGGGCCTGGGTTTGATCGCTGGTCAGGAAACTATGATTCTGCAAACCTACCAGTGCAGCCAAAGAAAAAAAAAGTTGACACTATCTCATTTGGTTAATTATAACAGTTTTTTTTCCAGTTAATGAGCTCCTATTATTGACCATGTTCTGTTTGACATCTGACATATGTTATCTCACTTATTCTTAATTAGACACTTAAAACAATTAGATTAGGAACTTTTCTATCAAAAGCCTATGTTTACCAATAAGGGGTGCTGAGGTGGGGAGGACCCGATGAAGCTCTGGGAGAGCAGGAACCCCATCTATCCATCCACTTTCCATTATGTACCAGCATCTTGCACGGCCTGGCATAGAACAGGCGTTTAACTGATATTTGCTGACTGACAAAATGACATGACTTGTCCAGGGTGGCACAACTAGGAAGGAATAGAGTCAAACTGAAAGGGAGTTGACTTTGACAATTCAGAATTGACATCATCATGGCTAGAGAAAGTTCATTTTCTTTAATAGAAGAGACTTATGCTCAGTACATGTCCTTTGGCCACAGAGCCTTGCTGGAAACGAACATAGGCTTGGTAGTCGACTGATTTTCATTTATCAAGGATGTCATCTCTTTGGTGAGCCAGTCTTTAGATGTATGTGAGATGGCAGAAGTGAAAGTGAAGGTCACTCAGTCATGTCCGACTCTGTGACTCCATGAACTGTAGCCCACAGGCTCATGGAATTCTCCAGGCAAGAATACTAGAGTGGGTTACTATTCCCTTCTACAGGGGATCTTCCTGACCCAGGAATCAAATCCAGGTCTCCTGCATTGTAGGTGGATTCTTTACCATCTGAGCCACCAGGCTGACAGAGTTGGCAGAGTAGGGACTCTTTACCTCTTTCCCAATCAGGTGGATGTGATGAGAAAAGCAAATGGCAAACTCTCTTATTGCCATGTATCAATGGCCTTTCGCTTTTGTTAGTTTTGAATTCTGGCTCAAAGGAATTTGGGGAGATTCTTTCATTTTTGCTGTATCATTGAGACATGAGCGAGTTCCAAAGGTAGAAATAAATGTTTTCTGTTTCTGAGAAATCATTCTTCTCATTCTTAGTATGATCAAATAGCCTTTAGTCAAGACATTCTATTATTGTTTCAGTTTCCAGTCTTGGAGGCCATTTTGATTGAGGAGAGGTCATTAAAATTTTGGGAAAATGTTTATCTTTAAAGAACATTCTTTTTTGGACATATTTGAGTTTATCCTCCTTAAAAATAATAATTTTCTGCTCCACCAAAACTAAAACAAAGACTTGGTTTTGCTTTGCTCTTTACAACCTCTTTGAATAAGGTGAAAAGATTCATCCATAAGGAATGTTGCTTTCGAAAAAAAAATAATAATTTTCTATTTAGTGAACTTGCTTGAATAATTTAACAAATTGTTACTGATTGCTAGGTCTTGTGTTGGGTGCTGGGGATACAAAGATGACAAGACACAACTCTTGTTTCAAGAGTGAGCGATGGAGAAGGGCTTGTAGGCAGATCAGTGCTGTACTTGCTATGTGAGCCCTCAGTGGGGGACACGCAAAAGCCTATGGGTAACCCAAAGAGGCAGACCCAGAGGCCACAGATAGCTTCCCAGCATTGGCAACTAGAGGCTAGGAGAGTGCTATAAGCTGAAATCTTGTGTCTCCCCAATGTATATATTAAAATCCTCACTCTCAGTGTAATGGTATTATGAGGGGGAGACTTTCATTTGTTTTGTTTGTTCATTTTAGTTGCTAAGCCATATCTGACTCTTGTGACGCCATGAACTAGCCCACCAGGCTCCTCTGTCCATGGGATTTTCCAGGCAAGAATACTGGAGTGGGTTGCCACTTCCTTCTTCAAGGGATCTTCCTGACCCAGGAATCGAACCCATGTCTCCTACATTGCAGGTGGATTCTTTACCGCTAAGCCACTGAGGGAGCCCTGGACACTTTCATAGGTGAAGCCTTATGGGATTAATGCCTTATAAAAGAGACCCCAGGGAGCAACCTCATCCCTTCCATCATGTGAGAATACAGTGGGAAGTCAGCCATCTACAACCTGGAAGAGGGCTTTCATTAGAACCTGACCATGGCATCCTGATCTTGGACTTTCCAGCCTCCAGAACTATAAGAAATAAATTTCTGTTGTTTATAAGTCACCTAGTCTGTGGAACTTTATGATCACAGCCTAAACTAAGACAGGGAAAGAAGAGAAAGGCAAGGACTTTCAGGAGAGGCAAAATCACCTCCTGGATAGGAATGGGTGGAAAGTCTTAAATCTCATGGTCCGCAATCTGAAACCTCTACTGCAGCACTTTGATATCCAACAGCTCCCCAGATTTAGCATCACATGTATTATTACAGTCTGTTTCATATTCCACAGCCGAAAGAAGCTGAGCCCTAATAGACCTAGATGGTTCTCAGGTGGAGAGGCTGGAGCTTCCTCCTTCTTCCTCCCCTGATGGCCATTGATGTATGTATCTCTCATGGTCATCCTTGGTCTGGATGCTGAGATGCTGACTTGCCTTTGGCCATTTGTCTTGAGTCTGTGGTATTATTCACTCTTCTGCAGTCTCTTATTCCCCCCTTTTCTCCCCTTGTTTTTATTACTCTTGTTCAACCCATAACTGAGATTATCCCTATTTATTCTAAGAAATGCAATAAAACAGCTCATGCAGACCAGGGTGCAAAGACTTTTGGGCAGAATGGTTTATCCCCATCTACTCTTCAGACTGAGGGATCCCTGGAGGACCAAGGGCTCCACAACACATTCAGTCATCTGACCAGCTCTCTGCCCTTGCTTCCCAGTCTTAGTTTGGTGGACCAGACAGAATCCATGATGTTTGTCAACATGTGAGACCAATGTTAAGTCTGATAATGCCAGCATAACAGTTTGTCTCCCAATTAGAAGCTAAGGGCAGGTAGCAGCCATTCAGAAACTCTGAAATGGCAAAGTTAGGGAGTTGGGTTTTGAAAATGAGTCACCCAAACAGTTTCTTTCCAAACATCTGCAGGTTGTTAGCCTGATTTATTTTGAATTAAAAAATCTTTTTGAGCTGGCTGACAGCTTATTTTAATTCCCAGCTGTTAAAATGTTTCAGCAATTGGAATTAGGGGCTGTGCCATTGCTTTTGATGTGGTGGGAAGCAGCTCAGCACTCAGGTACACCTGGGGGAACTGCCCCTTCTCATCATGGCCCTTCGTAGTTTTATTTCTTTCTGTTTGAAAGCTTGGCGCTTTGAGCTCTTTGTTTATGATCTATTTGCTTGGGTCTTGTAGGACTTGTGGCCAAAGGAGTTTAGCTCATATCCAGGATGTGGTGGCTTTTATCCAGCACATCGTGCTTTGTGGCTGCCTTAGATTCTTTCTGGGACAAGTTGGGGGAATAAACAAATATGCAAATAAGTTTATATTTAATTAATACGGCCTCCTCCTTTCCAAAAATATGCTGAAATGAATTTTCTACTCAAAGCTGTGGTTCTTAAAAATGTTTTCAAGATTTCTGTGCAGATGGTTGGCTTGGTGAGAGCCTTTGACTTGTTCCTCATTTTTCCCTGGTTGTGGGTGAGCACCTCTCTGTACTGTAATTTTGGATAAGGGACTTGGAGACTCTATCTCCTCTCTTCTGATCCAGCCCAGCACTCACAAACACGACCGCCACCATCTTCTACTACCAACTCCAGCAAGAAGCCACTCCTTGTTACTTCCGACTCCCCTACTGTAACAGCCTATATCCCCTTTTGGGGCTAATTTCCCCCTTAAATTATGTCCACTAGCTACTGTCAGCTCTTCAGCTCCCCCACCCCCTGCCTTTTTAACAGACAAAGGCCACACATTTATTTCTTCTTGCACACATGCGTCAGCCTCAGACACGAGGTCCCCAGAAGCAGGAAGCCCTCTGTGGGCCCATATCTTCTTCAGTTGCTCCAGGTCTTCACAGAACTTGTTGTCTAGACTGTTGGCCAGGACTTGACTGTATTTTCTATCCTTCACGTCCTTCTGTCCATAAGAACCAGTCTGGCATCTTGTATTGGTGTAGATTCTACGTGGTGGTGATCACACGTGCCCCCTAATTCTCTGTGAACTCTCCCGCCCTCATGGTGAGCTCGATGTCTGCTTTCCTCAACAGTGCATGAGCGCATCTGTGCTCCACGCCCTTCACTGGAATGATGACAAGGGCAGTTTCCCACTGCCCATTGATGCTGGTCTTGAGGACTTCCAAAACGTGCTGTAACTTCTCAGGGGTTACTAGAGACATGGTGGGGGCCCCAGTGGAGGACCTCGTCAGCTCCCCTTTATGCTTAGCTTTTTCACACTCACTGGGGTTCCGTCCCATCACTCTGTTGAGACTGGACTCTCCAAGGTCACACATGACTTTCTAGTTGGTTCTCAGTCCTCTTGTGACTTGACTTCACTTGTTCCTTGACCTCTGTGTATCTGCATTAAGAGAAATTTTGAAACCCCAAACTAGAATGATGAATTGGGGCATTAAATATTAGGGTAACATAGGGACTTAGGGTTTCATCCAGTAGGTGTTGGGGACTCAATCATGTTTGTCATCTGTGTAAGGAGTACATGAATTAACCCGAAGAGGAAAAATGAGTGGAAGATCTTCACTGTAGCCCAGGTGGAGAAAAGCAGTGAAGGACCACGTGGGGAAAATGGTAAAGGGAATTGAATATAAAGCAAAGGTGGAAGATATGCTGAGGGAGTCTAATAGATAAGACATGGAGATTGGTAAAAGCAGCAGGAGAGCCATGCCCTTCTTTAATTTTGACCTTCATGTTTTTGCTCATATTCTTGCTTTTTTGTTATGTCCGTTCTTATTTATCCTTGTTTATTGAACTCCACACTTCTTATCAGGACTCTCTAAAATTTTTATGAAGTCTTCTTTGATCACCCCAGTTAGCATTATCTTTAATTTTTAAGAGTCTTGTAATACTTAGTATATCTTTAACCTTTATCTCATTATTTTACACAATCTCTTCAGTCTGATTCATGTGATTATCTCTCCCTACCTCTTATCTATCTATCTATCTATTAATATTTGGCTTTCTGGGTTGCACCTGTGGTAAAGAACTCGTCTGCCAGTGGAGGATGTGTAAGAGATGCAAGTTCAGTCCCTGGGTCAGGAAGATCCTCAGGAGGAGGGCACTCCAGTATTCTTGCCTGGAGAATCCCATGGACAGAGGAGCCTGGTAGGCTACAGTCCATAGGGTCGCAAAGAGTAGGACATGACTGAAGTGACCTAGCGTGCATCTATTAATATCTGCCTATTTATGAATAAAAGGATATGGAAATAAGGAAAGTGGAAGGAGAATGTTGATAAGTATCAGGTTACATGGTCTCGTGACCAAGGTGAAATTACAGACTCTATTTCATGAGTTTGATTTTTTTCTCTGTTACAGTTTTGCTCTTTTTATTTCAAAATATTTTAACTTGTGATAAGATTTTACAGTTAGATTCTTAGGAGCTTTAGTTATAATAGAATGACTAAGAGGAACTTAGCCTTTGGTAAATATTAGTCACACTTTCCATGTCTCTCGATGAACTGGAAGAGGGTGCTGTTTCTTATTCTTGGAAATTTAAGAATTTTTTTTTGTTTGTTTGTTCATAACATTAAGTTAAACAATTCTCCTGAGAATCTTTCTGAAGAATTTATCCTCATGTGACTGAATGCAACTTAACCAGGTTTCTAGAATTTTGTTGGTCATACCCAACAAAACAAAATTGCTTTTTTTCCACTGAGTTTTCTTTCTCTAAAGAACTTCCTGTTTTGACTCTTAAGAAAAATGTAATATTGAGTGTTTGAGTAATACGTTAAGGCAAATGAATTTTCTCTTCTTCTACTTTTCTATTTTAAATATGACTAAACTTTGAGAGTCATTTTAGAAGCCTGGGTAATGTTTCTGGTGAAATTCTCCCAGGTACAGTTGAGCTGAGAACGAGTTACATAGATGGTTTCTAAATGAATCATGTTTACACATAAGCACATTGAGATGTCTAGCTTTCTGCTCTTCCTCTTTCTCTCCATTAATATATAATTTATTTGCCTGTTTTTAATGATGAGTAAACTGCTTATATTACAAATGTGGTTTCATACTCAGAATTTACAAGAAATGCAAATTTTTGTGAAAAATGCCAACTGCAGTACCATCTTCAAAGCTTCTGGAGTTTGGGATGGAGCCCCATTTTCTGTTTGTCTTCTTTCTTTCTTTGGCTGCACGGGTTTTAGTTGTGGTGCACAGGCTTGGTGGTTGTGGTATGCAGGCTTAGTTGCCCCACAAAGTGGGGCAGTCTTCTAGACCAGGGATCGATCCCATGTCCCCTGCACTGGCAGGCAGATTCTTAACCACTGGACCACCAGGCAAGTCCCAAAGCCCTATTTTCAATATCCACCATCATCACCCCACCTTCCCTAGAGGATTTAGGTATCTTTGGGGCTGTGCACCACACTTTGAGAAATACTAGAGAAACTAGAAAAGTGAATTTTGCCTTTCATTATGTAATCTGCTCCCAGTTGCTTCGAGCCCCTCGGGTGTGTGTGTGTTAATCACTTAGTCAAGTCTGACTCTTTGACCCCATGGGGTGTTGTCCACCAGGCTCCTCTGTCGAAGGAATTTTCCAGGCAAGAATACTGGAGTGGGTTGCCATTTCTTTCTCCAGGGGATCTTCCTCGCCCAGGTCTCCTGCACTGCAGGCAGACTTTTTACCATCTGAGCCACCAGGGAAGCCCAGGCCCCCCAGGGAGCAACCAGTAGATTTAGGTTTGTAAGTTTCTTCCAACTCATTTCTTCGGAAGAGTTATAGGGTGTACTGCTACAGCTCAGTACATAAGAATGAAGAGGGTTCTCTTAAGATGACCTCTCTTTATCACTTCTAACCTCTTATTTTTGGTTGTGGCCATTTTGTGTATCACATGGAATCCTTAAATAACCTTTCTAAAAAAGTGCACTAAAAAGTAAATTAAAAGTAAAAGGCATTTTAAATGGTGTTCAGGTATCAGATAAGGATTTGGACTTAATGGCCCTGAGATTCAATAATTCAATAAAATGTGCTTCTGAATGTTACACTGGATGTTAAAATGACATATTAAGATACAGGAAAACTCCTTTCTCTGAGAGAATGTGCTACTAAAGTTGTGAATTTACTTCTCATCTCTTTCCAGCCTTTTCTTTTTCCCCTTTTGTTGGAAATACTTGCCTTTATCATTTGATGTATTATTGTTTTGGTGTTTGGTGAATAAATATTCCAACCACTATGAGTAACTGGACTGGCTATTGACATTGTTTGTCAATTGTTATAAATAAAGAAACCAAGACATGTCAAAATGTCAGAACTGGTTAAAGACGATGTCTCAGCTAGAATGAAGGGAAGTAGGTGTTATTTTTTTATGACACTGTCCCCAGTGTGTTAAACTCCTGTCATCATTTCATTCTTTTTTAAATTTTTATTCTTACTTGAGTCAAATGAGGTAAGTATAATGATTCCAGTGTTCCTCAGGAGAAGACAGAGACTCAGAGATGAACCTGTCTTGATCACATTAACCAAAGTGGCAGAGGCGAAATGTGGAGCGTGACTTGCCTGTCCCTGAACGCTCTGCTTTTGCTACTAGACTGTGCTGTTATGATCCCTCATTCAGTGAAGTGGATGCCAACAGAATCAAAATAGGTTTTGTTCTGCTTCTGATGGGGAACTGACACTTTAGTAAAGTTCCCAGCTGTTGCAGTATAGCACAGGGAGATCAGCCTGGTGCTCTGTGATGACCAGGAGGGGTGGGATGGGGGCAGGGAGGGAGGCTCAAGAAGGAGGGGATATATGCATACATGTAGCTGATTCACACAATTGTATAGCAGAAACCAACACAAATTGTAAAGCAATTATATTCCAATAAAAAACAATAACAACAGAAATAAAGTTCCTAGCTGTTGATTGATGAATGGCAGGGCATAGCTTCTAAGGGGCAGGTACAGAAACCTGGAGAGGTGGGAGAAATCAAGACAGATCAGAAAGAGCTACTTGAAGGGTTTCAAACCCTCCACCAACCCCTGCCTCCTGGGATGGTTTGATTTTGCTGCTCTTTCCTTACCTCCTTCTTTTCAAGACTTAACTTACCTTAACTCGAACCCTTCCTGCTTGTGGGTACCTCATTCACAAGGGAGCAGATACCAGATGGGAGAAACTGAAGAGACAGTTGTGCGGTGATTGTTCTCGTGAGTTATAGACTCATGGTTGGAGGACTCTGATTTGAAAGCTTGCCTTCAAACCCACTGACAAGATAACATGATTTAAGTGGCGAGTTGGAGATGGGGGTGGGAATGGCCTAATTTGTGGACTAATTTGTCCTTTAAATTTACCTAATGGGTTGCAAGGAGGGGAAGTATCTGCTGGGGACACATGATGGATTCTCCTAGGAAACTGACTTCACCAGCTAATTTCTTTAGAAAGTGGTTTCAGAAAGGAGACAAGCGGCATGAATCTACTGACAAAGGGAACAGGCTCTGTGTCTGGGGCTGGGTCAACGACCTGAGAGGCATTCCTGTCACGATACAACTTAGACATTTGATCAGGGGACAATCACTCACACTGAATGATTTTCAAAGCTGTTTCAGGGCATTTTTCAGGCATTTAAACTCTGGGCCCTCTTTCCCACGATGTGAAGGCCAAGAGAAGGGATCCTAAACTCTCTTCCCTGGCCCCCTTGAGGGGAATTCAGGGGGAAAAGGTCACCCATTCTTGTCTCACAAAAGAGAACTTATCCATCCATTGTCAGGCTAAGGAGTTTCAGATCCTGCAAACAGGGGATTTGCTGAGACCTTATCAGCAACACCCAGCTCCACCTCAAGCTGGTGCTTCAGGCCAAGTGATGGTAGCCACGGATCTTGTCCTACTTCAGGTGGAAAGGGGGGTTCATTCTGCTTTCTTTTGACATCTTTCTTTTCCTTTCCATGCCAGTAAAAACATGCACTCCTAACCACCACCTTGTTTACTTTGTCCTGGGGAGAACTTTTGGAGAGAGCATGAGAGAAATGAAGAAAAGGGCAAAATCGCTGTAGTGGTTTTCCAGGTCTCTCTGATCCCTTTTTTCACTCGAGAATGTTTCACATCACAGGATTTTCCTTCTTCTCTTCTGTACTGGTGGTACACTCAAGATCTTCATATCCTTTCAATCACAGGTTAAAGATGCAGAATAGGGGAATAAGAGGAGAAAGTTGTATTTTAAAATTTTGTTCCATTTATATTCAGTTCAATTCACTGACTTTTTGGGACCCTATGGACTGCAGCATGCCAGGCTTCCCTGTCCATCACCAACTCCCTGAGTTGACTCAAACTCATGTCCATCGAGTCATTGAAGCCATCCTACCATCTCATCCTCTATAGTCCCCTCCTCCTTCTGCCTTCAGTCTTTCCCAGCATCAGGGTCTTTTCAAATGAGTCAGTTCTTTGCATCAGGTGGCCAAAGTATTGGAGTTTCAGCTTAAAACTCTTTGCAGTTCTCGCCCTGATTATAACAGCAGGGGCCATGAGGCCACTCTGCTGTGAATTCATTTCCAGTCCAGCCAACTAGGACAACACTCATATGAATGAACAGGTCCTGCTAGACCTCGGCTTCCCCATCCTCGAATTACTGAGCACAGCACTGGGCTTCAGTGACTGCAGGCATGAGCACATCCACTCCCACCCTTGGCCCAAAACATGTACTGAACTTGGTGCATGTGAGAAATAAGCTGTTTCTCCAGCACTGGCTGTCAGAGCCAATCTAGCTGCGTTCCTCCACAGGGGGCAGGGGACCTGAAGTCATTTCTCTGCCCCAGTGAACGGATCTTCCTGCCTTCCTTCCCCACATCTATTCACTCTTCTCAATGTGTACTATGCTTGGATCCAGCCTCCTGGGGGAGGTGAAATACAGCTTCATTTGAGAACAGTTGTGCTTTGCTCATGAAATGGAAGTGCTGGAATCACAAGTCGAAGGTGTGATGATGCCAGCATTTCTTACAACTTAGGAGAGAGCATATCCTAAGAGAGAAAGTTAGGTTAGAGTAAGACGAGCGAATATAATTGTTTTAAGGCTGTAAAGATATTAAGAATTTTAATTGTTCTTAGTTT
Source organism: Bos grunniens (assembly GCF_055505025.1). Taxonomy (NCBI): domain Eukaryota; kingdom Metazoa; phylum Chordata; class Mammalia; order Artiodactyla; family Bovidae; genus Bos; species Bos grunniens. The sequence continues at coordinate 57,795,330 of NC_141180.1, forward strand.
GGGGCTATGATGTCCTTTTCCCTGGGTAAACCCACAGGCAATGTTGGAGGAAATCAGAACTGGGGGGCATTCGTGTAGGAGCTGAACTGTCAGTCAGCATTGCCATTTTACATTGGGTCTCCCAAGGCAAACCTTCCTCACCTCCCACACTTGTGATTTATCCTGGTGCCTGAGGAGAAGAGGCTGCTTGGATTCAGGGTTTACTGTGCAACAGATGGACAGCAGGGCTGGTGTTCACATCTGCAGGTGGGGCAGGGAAAGAAAAGTGCCTCATGTCTCGCAGTTACTCAGTAATTAATTCATTAATATAATTAATAACTTCAATGTCAGAAATAGATATGATGATAGAAATAGATAATGATTGAGTTAGCTATAACTAATAAATTAAATATATAATAAATAATACAGTGGATTCAAATGTTAGTCCCTCAGACATGTCCAACTCTTTGGGACCCCATGGACGATTGCCTACTAGCCTCCTCTGTCCATGGAATTGCCAGGCAAGAATACTAGAGTAGGTTGCTATTTCCTTCTCCAGGGGATCTTCCTAACCCAGGGATTGAACCCAGGTCTCCTGCACTATAGGCAATTCTTTACTGTCTGAGCCACCAGGGAAGCCCATATAATAAATATTTTAATTAATTAATGAGTGTGTGAAAGACATTTTTTGATAAATTTTGTTTGACGGTTTATTACCCCAGAATCATTGAAAATGTGCTAATTTTTGAGGCTCATGTTTATTACCTCCTTCCCAAAGTTCTACTCAGGCATCAAGTGTGAGATGTAGCAATTACTGTATACAACTTGAAGGAAGGACTGGTGAGCAGTGTTTTGGTTCCTACCTATTACTTCAATGTAAGCCAAATTCCTCTAATTTTTAAAAGATAGGAGATTTCTTATTTCCTGTGCTGCTGGAATAACCCAAACCAATGGAATCCCTGGGGGAAATAAAGCAACTACAACTCAAGAGAATCCACTTACATGAGAGCCTTCAGATGGTGGTTTAGGTTTAACGAGTGAGTGGAAGCATCTTGAGAACGGCGTATTGTTTGGAACAAGCATCTCGTTTGGTCAGCCTAATGTAGAGTGAGATGCGTCTTTAGCCTTTGGATGAGGTCTGTGACCCATGCCAACATCAGGGAAGAAATCCTAAATTGATGTTGTGACTTTTGAGAGCTCTTATGTTATAGTAATTTCTGAATGTTTTAATAAAGTAAGAAAAAAAGATTAGAAAGAAACAAAACTAAAGATTCTTTTTCTGAGTAATGAGACTCTTGAAAGAAAGGCTAGCTTATTTTATAATTGTTTCTCTCTGCACCCCCCATTTCCCGCAGGGGAGGGGAGCTCTTCAATCTGGGTAGCAGGTTGGCATCTCTAGATTGACCCTGGTCTCCTCCTGTGTGTATGAGGTGTTGAACAAACTACCGGAGAGTCTCGCTTGAAGGATGAGCCGCAGATATCAACTTCGATTGCATAGGAACAAGAGTTAGCATATGACCCCCACCTCTTTGAATTTCCTTTTTCTCTTGCTAGTGGACATGACAGCCCAGGATAAGGTGACTGGGAGATCACAGGGGCTGTCTTGAGCCTGCCAGCTGGGACAGGAGCTGTCTTTCATAGAGTGGACCGGCACTGGGACCACCACACAATTCTATGGACCAGTTTTGACTTCTCCAGATGCAAAGAGAGGAGCCGTGATTACCTTGTGTACATTTTGATAATATCCCTTGGGCCAGAGATAAGGGGAACTCACAAGAGATAAACTCTGCTTTTGCTCCAGTGTTGTCTCCTTTATCTGCAACATGGGGGTGTTGAGTGATGCCACAGGCAGCTGGAAGGGCTCATTTATTTGACCTAATTATTCCCACTGTAGACCTGACTCATCATAATGGGCTCTTCTTCAAAGGAAATGAGAGCCAGATTGTCTCCTTGGCAGCAATGGAAAACAAATGCTATCCACAGAATGGCTGTTAGATTGAAAAAAGGTGCAACTCACTTTTGGGGCCAGCCAATACTTCATGATGTTACCAAGAATAGAGGGCTGGAAAGAGAGCAGTGTCAACTTCTGACATTCTAGCTTTCTAAAAATGTTCTTAATAAAATTAACTTGCCCTAGGATGCCATGGACAAAAGTAACCACATACTCAGAATCAAGAGAAAGATGCAAACCTTGGTTGGAGTGTTTTTATTAATAATTGGCTTACTCCTTATGGCTATACTGGGGGACTTTTCACATGGGGACCTTATTATTTCTTAGTCCTCTTAGATGCTCTATTTAAGAATCAAAATTGTTTCTCTTTTAAGGGATGGGAAAATGGAGAAAGAGAATTGAAATGACTCTCCTATTACTATTAGGCAAATCAAACACAGAATGGGAGCAGCGTGCCACATTCCCTCACTGAAGCCTTGGAATGAACCACATTGCTCAGTGATGCATTTCTGAATGTTGAAGCTTCATCTTAAATAATCACAATTTGTCCATATTGAAACGCAGGTGTGCTGAAAAGAATCATTTCAATGTTCCCTGGTTCCACTTTCTTGTTTCATATTCTGGTTGAGAATGTCACAATTCTAAGAATTTGGGAAAGATATGAGCTTGGCTGATCCCTGTGGCATAGTCTGGCCCTCCGCCTTTTGTTTAGTAATTCCTGAAGCACTGGACTGTGAAGATGCCCTGTTGACAACACCGTTCAAAAGTCAGCCCGTTGTTGATGGAGTGGAACCTCCCAGAACACAGTGTTTGATCTCAGCCTGGTTCCTGCTTGGGGGAAGGAGAGGGAATCCCACAAGCTATTTGTAAAGAGGGTCCTGTTGTTCCATCATGTCCTCTGACACCGCAGCAATCCGTGCATACAGTCGCAGTTGGCATTCTGACACGTGCATGATGTTTTCATCTCTTTCCTGGAGTTGAGGCCAAAGCCTGAGGTTCCTTTTGACACAACTCTGAAAAAAAACTCTGCTCTCCTGTGCTCTGCAATAACATACCAGCTCTGCGGTGTGGCCAGTGTTTACTTAATTGGTGGGAGGACTCTTTAATATCAAAAGGAAAACATTTCTTCTGCATTCCACATAGGTAAGATGTGGTTTGCTGTTCTACAAGGGTGAGATTTGGGGTGGGGAGGGGGTTGAAAAAAAAAAAAACAATCTCGTGATTTTTTCCTTAGGGCTAAAGTGATGGGTAGGGGAGAGGATGGACAAGAAAGCGAATCAAGCAATGGGGAAAGATGAAAGATCAGCAGACATTGTTTGAAAGAGTCAGAGCTATGACTGAGCATATGCTGGCTTTGCAGTTAGTTCCCAAAATAGATGATTAGTAGTGAGAAGCAACTGGTTTCTGATGCTTATCAGAGGGTCATTTAATATCATTTCCAACTGTTGGGGTAAGATACAGTGTAGGCTATATATCTAAAAGAAAGTGATGACTAGCATCGTAGTGGATTAGATTTCACAGAGCTCTTTGCTGGCCAGACAAAGCTGTGAGCTAAGTAAGTGGAATTTGCCAGGGGATAAAAGGGGCTGGTACCTTTCAGATATTCTATATTTTAATTAGTGCTAATCTACCAGCAATGGAATGGTCATTATGAAATCAGAGCCAGTGAGTGCAGTGTGGGCGGACAGAGGGGACACCTTACCAGTGAAGGGGTGGTCCTATTGGGGGAATTAGTGCTCTGCCTTCTCCAGAGACCCCTGGATGGGTGACTGTCAAAGCAGTGATTTCCCGAACATCTAATATTATCTGAAAAAGTGAAGAGGCTGAAGGTGCCCTGTTTTCTGGGTAAGAACGACCTTGCTCTAGGTCATGTGAATGTAAATGTTGATACATTTCTACATCTTGGGTTTATTTTGACTGTGGTCATTCATGAAGGATGTCTTAGTTTGTCAGTTTCCTCCAAACAGACTCTGTCAAGGACTTTTCCTAGGCTCTGCTTACTTATTACAGGACTCAAGAGTCCCAGCAGGATAGAGGCATGTGGATGGCTGAGAGCAGCACTGAAGTGATAGTATGCTAACCAGAGACCTCAAGACATAACAAGTGTACCAGTTTGACTTCTTTTCTGGATGCACAGCGTGCCTTCACTTCGAAAACAAACAAAAAAAAGGGTAGGGTCTTCCCTGGTGGTCCAGTGGTTAAGACTCCATGCTGCCAATGCTGCTAGGTTCGATCCCTGGTCAGGGAAGTAAGATCCCACGTGACCAAAGGATTTTTTTTTAAAAAGGGGGGGCAATATGAGAGTTTCTTGAAATGCTCACAAGTCCTTGAAATAGACAGCAGGGATTTTCAGTGATCTGTGTAGACTGGACGTGCTTCAAATGGAAGGTTGATGACTGAATTTTAGTCCCTAGGGCTAACATTCTATTTTATAGATTCTTCTATGCAGCTCTCAAGTTCAAGTTGAGCTCTGAGCAGCTGTTAGGCCTTTGATGCTCATCTCCCCAGAGCCCAATCTTTCAGTTGACTGCTCATTGCAGAGCTGTGTATGTCCACTCTGGGAGTGGTACAGGAGGTCATAGCTCTGGTCTCCTCCTTTGGCACAAATGCAAAACCCTAGTTGCTGAGGGGAACACGTGTAGGGTGACAGATTGATTTGTTCCTTTTTAACATTTTTTTTTTTCATTTCAGATGGTGTGAAACAATTATGTGCAATTATTAGTACATTCTAAAAACACTTATGGGCATCTGTGTCAGGCTGAGATTCAGAGTTAGATAAGACACAGACCAGCCATGACGGAATTTATATTTAGTTTCCATTTTGCTCGGCTCAGTAGAGTTGGCATGTAAAGTACAGCAGAATTCTTATTTACCTTCTGATCTCTGTCTTCTAGTGTAGAGCCTGGTCCAAAGTGGGTATTCAACACATGTTGAAATGATGTGCCAAGAGAAACTTGCATTGACATTTCTTTCCTTTTCTCTCACCTCACATATATCAACTGACTGACTGCCTCCCCTCCAAATACCAGAAGAGCTTTGCCTGTAGCAAGCTTATTTCCCATTGGCTTCTTACAAGCTGTGAAGAGAAACAAACTTTCCCCCTTCATGGTGATGGTTACTTCCCAAAAGTATGTGTTATGACCCACAGAGACAGGCATTTTTTTAAAAAAAAGTATTTATTTTTAATCAAAGGATAATTGCTTTACAATGTGGCATTGATTTCTGCCATACATCAACGTGAATCAGGCATAGGTGCACATACGTGCCCTCCCTCCTGAACCTCCAGCCCACCTCCCAGCCCTTCCCACCACTCTGTGTTGTTAAGGGGCCCTGATTTGAGTTCCCCGAGTCATACAGCAAATTCCCACTGGCTCTCTATTTTACATACGGTAATGTATATACTTCCATGCTATTCTCTCCATTCATCCCACCCTCTCCTTCCTTTCCCACGTCCGTGTCCATAAGTCTGTCTTCTATGTCTGCATCTCCATTGCTGCCCAAGGTAGGCATTTTTATGTCCTTTCGTTCACTGCTTCCAGTTCCAAAGATATTGTCTGGGGTGTAGTAATTATATGTTGAATTACTTGTAACTATTTGAAAGAATATATGAAAATTGAGCTCATAAGAACCAAAGATCTTACCTATCAGATAGATTAAGTTAAGCTGTGCTGCAGTAACAGACAAATCTGGAAATCTCAGTGGCTGAACATGTATAGGTTTATTTCTCTTTTCCACAGAGTTGACTGTGGGTCTTGCAGCTTTCCAGATCAGTTCCTTTCCCAATGGAACACGACGATCCAGTCTGGCTACATCCCGTAGCTATCTGATGGTTGTGGCTCTCGGGGAAGAGAAGGTGGAAGGGTTGTACATTGACTTGTTTTTGCCTGGAAATGATGCATATCACCTCTGTTCAGTCTTTTGATTCCATGGCTGGGAAATGTGGGTGAGCCCTTGAATATTTGGTGAGCATGCCGCTCTAGCTATGTCACGTCAGTGCTTGCTAAATGATACTGTACTACCCGAGGAAAGCAACTGTTGACATCCCTCCCTCACTCTTACCTCTTTAGTGCCTGCTGGTGAATTTCCAAATGCCAACATCTGCATTTCTTGGTTTGAAGTCTATCTTTGGATGCTGAAGTTTTGCACTAGCCTCCTGCTTTGCTTAGCATAGGAGGCTGTCAGCGCTAGGAAACTATCTTAGGTTAGGCTGAGCTTCAAAGTTGAATAAGACATATAGCAACCATCAGGGAGTTTGTACTGTTTAAAATTCTGTCTCCTCCTCTGGACTAAGCTTGTCCAAGGGAGCATCCACTCAATCAGTAACTGATGGGAGTTGGTGTATAAATACCTTGGATCCTTCCCTACTCAGGTGACACAACCCTGAGATGCATTTTCTACACTAACTCTTAGAGGCATCAGCAGGATTAAGCTCCATTTATCCACAGTGGTGTCTTGTTTGATAACAAACATATTATTGGCTGTCTACTCTTCCTTTCTTCATCTTACTTCCCCATACCCTTGGCAGTTTTTCTTGGGATTCCCTCTCCAACAAGTTGTTTACCCTTGAATTCATGGCTTAAGATGTTCAAAAGAGGGAGCTCCAAACTAAAATAGAAAGTTACTGGAATAGTTCTCATTCTATGTGAGTATGCGGTGGAGGGGAGGGGCAGTGGGGGAGGGGAGAGCATCCTAGAGATTTGGGAGAGAGCATAATAGAGACCCGTGTACTATCTCCATTTGTAGAACTGTGTAAGGTGTAAAAGTGAAAAGAACACGAGTGAGGGAAGAGGAGAGTCCTTGAGATGCCAGAAAGGCTTTCTCCTGTACCATGTTGTTAAAGATCTAAAGCTTGGATCTTATTATGAAAATATTGTCTCCCTGAAGTCCCAAAGGCTTTCTGTGGTGGGTCCACTCCTGGGTAGTCAATGTGAAATCTGGAATGACTGGAGCATCACATTTCTAAGCACCGTGGTGGGATTCCAGAAGTGTATTTGGACAGGTAGACAGGCAGTCATGGCCCCTCACTGCTGCAACACAGAGTGCAGGCCGAGTAAAGTCCCGAAGTGGTAGCGCTGGTCCTTGAGGGTCCTCTCCTTTTAATGTCTTCTACTCCTTTTTGGTGATCTTCTATGCCCCAGGGTCAAATTATGCTCAAGTGATCTTATAACTTATCATCAGGGTATTTCCCAGATACTAATGAGAAAACTAAGAATTCACATAAGCACACCAAAGTCACTCAGCTGGTGCTGCCAGGGTTTGAAGTGGTGCTTTCTTACTGCACCCCACCCCTGTCTACTGATTTTGGCAGGGACTTCATGGCAGAGAGGAAGGGGCTAGGGCTTTGGCATGGGAGTCAGAGCATAGGGGACAGTCTCAAATTTGGTGCTTATGTGTCAAGGAACATTGACAAGTCCTTTGGCTTCTATGGGGCCAGTACCAGTATCTCTAAAGGAGAAGTTTAGGACTGGATAAAAATAACAATAATAACAGTAACAGCCACACTTTGCTGTATACTGAGTGACTCTGCTAAGTGGCTTAAGACTGTTAAGAACGTGGACTCTGGAGCCAGAGCCCTCAGATCAAATCTCAACTCCATCACTTACTAGCATAAGTCACTCATAAATTTTCTTAACAGCCTGGTTACAGAACGATTGTCATACAATAAACTGTATATATTTAATATGTATAATTTTAAGTTTTTTTTTAAGGTTTAACAATGAATAACTTTTGAGGTTTAATTTTTTAAAATTTTGTTGTATATATTCTTTTCAGATTCTTTTCCGTTATAGGTTATTACAAGATATTGAATATTGTTCCCTTTGCTATGCAGTAGGTCCTTGTTTTTTAATCTATTTTATATAAGTGAAAGTGAAAGTCTCTCAGTCACGTCTGACTCTTTGTCACCCCATGGACCTGTAGCCAGCCCACCAGGCTCCTCTGTCCATGGAATTCTCCAGGCAAGAATACTGGAGTAGGCAGCCATTTCTTTCTCCAGGGAATCTTCCCAACCCAGGGATCGAACTCAGGTCTCCCCCGTTGCAGGCAGATTCTTTACCTTCTCAGCCACATGGGAAACCAAAAAGTAGGAAAGAGTAAGAGGTCCCAGAGAGGATCAAACTTACAACCCCTAGTTTACAAGACCAACACTCTAATCACTGGGCTATGCAGCCTGCTTGCTCCATAGCAGTGTGTAATTTTTAAGTTTTGATGTGTGTATATACCCATGAAGGCAAGAAACTATCACTACAATTGAGATAATATACCTATATACTCCCCACCCCCCAATTCCTGCCTTTCCTAATCATCTCCTTACCACTCCTCCCTGGACCCTGTCCTCTGCCCTACTCCACAAGCAACCACTGTTGTTTCTGTCACTATAGATTAGTTTGCATTTTCTAGAGATTTATACAGATCAAATCATGCAGTAGGTACTCTTTTTGGTTTGACTTCTTTCTCTCTGCATAATTCTTCTGAGGTTCATTCTGTGTTGTACCAGTGTTGCATGAGTGCTCAGCTGTGTTCAACTCTTTGCAATTCCATGGACTGTTAGCCCAACAGGCTCCTCTGTCCATGGAATTTTTCAGGCAAGAATACTGGAGCAGGTTGCTGTTTTCTTCTCCAGGGGATCTTCCCAACCAGGAATCGAACCCAAGTCTGTTACTCCTCCCACATTGGCAGGCAGATTCTTTACCACTGAGCCTCCTGGGAAGCCCGTGTGTTGTATCAGTAGTTCATATCTTTTTATTCCTTGTTATTGGTGAGTTGTCCCTTGTCAAGCAGTTGTCCCTTGTTGTATGGCTATATCTTAGCTTGCTTATCTATTCACTTGTTGATAGATATTTAGGTTGTTTCTGACTTTTTGGCTCTTGCAAATAAAGCTGTTATGACCATACATGTATAATTCTTTGCATAGATATATGTCTTCTTTTCTCTTGGGTAAATATCCAGGAGTAGAATGGTTGGATATTATGGTAGGTGTATGTTTAACATTTTAAGAAACTGCCAAATTATTTTCTGAACTATTTTTACATTCTAAATTCTAATGAGTAGTGTATGAGAGTTCTAACTCTTCCACATCTTCTTCAACACTTGATATGGTCAATATTTTTAATTGTAGACATTCTAGTAGGTGTGAGATAATATCTAATTAATTTTTTGCTCATGACTAATGAGGATGAACATCTTTTCATGTGCATATTTGCCATCATATATCTTCTTATATAAAGTACCTATTAAAAACTTTTGTTTTTCAGAGTTTTTTTTTTAATGTCCCTAATAACTAGCTCCTTATCAGATATATGATTGTATATATTTTCTCCATTTCTGTGGTTGATCTTTTAATTCTTTATCAGTGTGTTTCATAGAGAAAAAAGTTTAAAGTTTTGATGAAATCGGATTTATCAGTTTACTTTCAGGTGTAATCCAAAGTCAGGTTTTTCTCTTATGTTTTCTTATAGAAGTTATAGAGTTTTAGGTTTATCCTTCCGTGTATGATTCATTTTGAATCACTTTTTGTATGTGGTATGGATCAAAGTTTAATTCTTTAGCATATAAACTGTCAACTGTTTCAGAACCATTTGCTGAAAAGACTATTTTTCTCCATTAAAAAGTGCTTTTGCACTTTTGTCAAAAAGCAGTTGTCCATTTCAAAACCAATACAATATTGTAAAGTTAAAAAATAAAATAAAATTAAAAAAAAGCAGTTGTCCACATATTGATGGGTTTGTTTCTGGACTATTTTGTTGATTTTAAATTTATATTTATATCAATATCACATTGTTTTATAGGTTTACAATAAGTCTGGAACTAAGGTAGTATTAGTCCTCCCACTTTGTTCTTTTTTGAAGTCATTTTAGCTTTTCTAGGCCCTTAGTATTGCTGTACGCATTTTAGAGTCAGCCTGACAGTTTGCAAAAAAGCCTGCTTTTTTTTTTGCAGGCTTTACCTGCAAAAATGTTGTTGATTCAATACATCAGTTTCAGGAGAATTGACATCTTAGCAACAGTGAGACTTCTGACCCACGATCATACAAACTGGGACACAGTGAATAATTATGCTGGGACAGCCAGCATCACTAAGGCTGTTCTGGGCAGCCTGGGAAATTTTGGTCACCCTATTTCGTGCCCTCTTATCACCCCGTCTAATGACATCTCACTGGTGGCATGGTTCCCAGAACTCTCATCTAGTCCCGTCAACTTCAAAATTTATTATGCTTCCAGTAGTACTAAGTACATTGCTGGCCCAACTATATCAATAAATAAAGCCCTAAAATCTCAGTATCCCATTGACCATTTTTCCTGCATGGCAGGAGTGACAATGGCCTAGCCTGATAAATCAATCTCTAGTAAGAATTATGTAGCAAATATATTATTCTATTAACTTACTCATTCTCATCACTTATGATTGTATCCAGCTCACATATTCTTTAAATTTGAGGACTAATTTTAAAGACAGGTTAGAAGGAAAGAGTTTTATTTCTTAAAAAAAAAAACAACTTTTATTTTGTATTAGGGTATAGTCAGTTGACAAACAATGCTGTGATTGTTTCAGGTGGACAGTAATGGGACTCAGTCACACATACACATATATCCACTTTCCCTTAAATTCTTCTCCCATCCAGGCTGCCATATAACATTGAGCAGAGTTCCCTGTGCTATACAGTATGTCCTTGTTGGCTATCCATTTAAAATATAGCAGTATGTACATGCCCATCCCCAAATTCCCTATTTCTTCTCCCAGTCCTTCCCCCTGGCAACCAGAAGCTCATTCTCAAAGTCTGTTTCTGTTTTGTAAGTAAGTTCATTTGTATCATTTCTTTTTAGAGTCCACATATAAGGGATGTCATACAATATTTCTCCTTCTCTTGAAGGAGAAGAAGAAAGTGTTTTAAAGGAAGGAAAGTGTTTTAAATAGCTTTTAAATGCCCATACCTTTGAATTAAGTTAAATAACACGTAAAACACCCAGTACTATTTCTGGTTCATTCAAAGCTCTCTGTAAATCCATCTCCCTTGGAGCATATCAGAGCCCAGGAGAGTCCCTGCATCCGGTCAGGAAGGGCTTTCCTTAGGAGGAGTAGAGGACGTGAACCCCGGTTCTCCTATATTCTTTTGGGTGGATCAAAAGCAAAGCTCATCTGAAGCTGGCAAAAGAAAAATATATCATAGTAAAAAATCTGGATGAGTTCTTGATGTCTGTGCCAGCGATCTTGCAAGACACTTGAGGACATGACCTTTATGGCTCTCTGCTGCCATACACTCAAGGGTCAGGGCTTGGGTGGGGTAAGGAAGAAGATGGTTACTTTGAAGCCCGAAGCTATTATTGTGACAGGAAGCGAAGTATCAAGGATGTTATTCCAGAATTTTCTTTCTTCTTAATTCTGTTTCATCATGGCTTGCTGTGCTATGCTTCTTCTCTGGAAGGCTCTGAGTCCATTCAGGTGGTCAAGATGATTAGCTCAGCTGGTTAGGCTGCGGGGCTAAGGAAATCAAGGTCATCAGTTTAGTTTCCATATGAGCCAATTAGCTCTGCACATGAAGAAATCTGTCCAAGTCCTCAGATTGCCTCACTGACTCTCACCAGCTGGCTTGAAACTCAGTGCTGTGCACGAATGGCTGAACAACAGGCCTATCCCCAGTACTGGAGAATTCTCCTTAGAGGAGGCTCTCCAGACGTTAGCAACCTCTTATTAGATTCTGGAACTGTTCATTAATCTGGCAGCACTTCACTTCAATGCCTGGTGTTTATCTTGAAGTAATTTATGAGTGGCTGAGGATTTTGCATTGTTGTAAAAACTGATTGTTGATAGTGTACCAGCCTACTTGATAAATGATTCCTTGCTTCAGTATGCTGGAATGCAGAATCAACTGGATAAGACTTGAGGAGGGAGGCCACAGCCAGCAAGTTGGGGCTTCAGAGGTTGAGTTATTCATTTAATAACTTTCATGGCATGCCTTCCATGGGCCATGATACTGTGGCTCTAAGTACCCAGTATTTCCAAAGTATTATTGTTTTCAAATTTTATTGAAGAATAGTTGATTTGCAATGTTGTCTTAATTTCTGATGTACAGCAGAGTGATTCAGTTATACATATACATATTCTTTATCACATCTTTTCCACTATGGTTTATGACTGTATATTGATTATAGTTCCCTATATTTCCACAATGTTTTACTGACTCTTCCATGGTAGGCATTGTACTGGACCCTAAGGGCACAGCAGAAAATGAGACACAATCTGTGCTCTCAAGGTGATCTGAGTTTAGGGCAAGGGGTCTTAAACCTTTGTGTCGTGGATGTCTTTGGCAGTCTTAGGAAGCCTATGAAAACCTTGGAAAAAAAATTGTAGAGGCATAAGATAAAACATGAGATTACAAAGGAAATCAGTTATGATATAATACAGTGGTCAAAGTATTAAATATATTGGTGTTAAGTATTGAACATGTAACTGATGCCAAAAACTCAGCCTCTCTGTATACCAGTGCCAAATCAATTTCAGAGACAGAGTTTTTGGTGAAGTAGAAAAGAATAATTTTATTGCTTTGCCAGGCAAAGAGGGACACACTGGAATCCTGTCCTCAAAAACTATGTGGCCAGGAGCTCCCATAGGATCCTGCTTGGTTTCATAACCATGGTCCATGCTGCTCACAGCTCCTTCTCAGGAACACTGCCCCCACCTCAGCTCCTGCTGCGGAAGGGTCCTAGCCTGCCATGCTTGGAACTGTGTGTCTTTATTCTTCTGGGCCCAGTGGGATAAAGAAAAGGAGGCATCAACCCGAAGGCTGCTGTTCTGTCTTGAGCAACTAAGATGCTCTGACCAAAAGAGCTGCCTCAGTAGGCATGTAGTCCTTAGGAATGTGTAATTGGGAAGTAAGACACATTTTGGATATGGCAGGGAACTGAAGATCAAAAGATGCAAAGAGTGGACTCTGATGCACAGCTGTGGCCTTGAAACTGTGTAACGCAGACTGGGGCTTGAACCCATGTACTGAGACTCAAACCCAACCTAAACTCTGATTGGGACTTGAACCTGGCCAAAGCTCAGTGGTCTTTTAACTGAGATCACAAGATCACACAGTTGGTTTCAGGACTTAATGAGGCTCAGGTTCTTGATGTCTTGCCATAGAAAGAATTCAGTGAGAGACAAAGTGATAGGTAAGAAGTGGATCTATTTAGAGAGAAACACACTTCACAGACAGTGTGGGCCATTTCAAAAGGTGAGAGTGGCATCAAAACATAGTGTGGTTAACTTTTATGGATTGGGTAATTTTGTAGGCTTATTCCAACCATTTTGGGGAAGGGGAGGTTCCAGGAAAGTTGGGCCACCACTCAACTTTAGGTCTTTGATGGTCAGCCTTGGAACTGCTATGGCCCCTGCGGGTCTGTCATTTAGCTTATAAATGTGTTACAATGAGAGTATCAGTTCAGTTCAGTTCAGTCGCTCAGTTGTGTCTGACTCTTTGCAACACCATGGACTGGAGCATGCCAGGCTTCCCTGTCCATCACCAACTCCTGGAGCTTGCTCAAACTCATGTTCGTTGAGTCGGTGATGCCATCCAGCCATGTTATCCTCTGTCGTCCCCTTCTCCTCCTGTCTTCCATCTTCCCTATCATCAGGATCTTTACCAGTGAGTCAGTTCTTCGCCCCAGGTGGCCAAAGGATTGGAGTTTCAGCTTCAGCATCAATCCTCCCAATGAATATTCAGGACTGATTTCCTTTAGGATTGACTGGTTGGATCTCCTTGCAGTCCAAGGGACTCTTAAGAGTCTTCTCCAACACCACCATTCAAAAGCATTAATTCTTTGGTGCTCAGCTTTCTTTATAGTCCAACTCTCACATCCATACATGACTACTGGAAAAACAATAGCTTTGACTAGGTAGACCTTTGTCAGCAAAGTAATGTCTGTGCTTTTTAATATGCTGTCTAGGTTGGTCATAGCTTTTCTTCCAAGGAGCAAATGTATACTGAGGCTCAAGGTCTAGTGGAAGTCAATTTTTCCACCATCTTGGACTCATTTGGTTCTAATCGGTTTGTTGTGGCCTCAAGCTATGTCATTCTTTCAAAGGTTGTGCCCTGTCCCTTCCCTCCTGTTTCAGTCTTGTGATGTTGAGAGCCAGGTAATGTTATGAGGAAGCTGAATTAGTAAAAAGCAGAATAAGCGAGAGAGAGTTAATAAGTCACATGTAGTGGGAAGAGAGATGGGTAAACACACAGAGAAGCAGAAAAAGCAGAGTAGCTGAATGGGGTTAAGAATAGAGCCTTAGAAAACAAATCTAGAAACTTTCTGCTGAGATCCCTAGAATTGCTTTGGATTTAGAACAATTCTTCTCTTTCTGTCTCCATTTCAGTTTTTCCCATAGGGCCTGGTTGTTCATCTTTTCCTGAATTGTATTGAAGCCTAGCTTCTTGGCTGATATTCCCTTCTTCTTCATTACTGTGCACATTCTGACATGAACCTTCATTTCCTGAGGCAACTAGAGTGGATAGCTGTTCCTGGGGATTAAGAGAGTCAAATGCAAATGTGACAGAAGGTGGGGGTGATGCCCCAGAGGACAAGGACAGCGGGACACCGACCACCTCAAGCAGGAGGTATGGGTAGAGAGTGCCTCCCAGCATCTGATTCAAAACTGATTTTTGGATTTGCCCAAAATTATTCAGTTAGCTGCAAATTTTGGCAGAAAATTTCATGGTTCATTAAACTATTGCATCTTTTTCATGTTGGTGATATTTTAATTCCATTACATGATGTGCTATTTATACTAAAAGCTTTGTTTTGTGTGTTGGGAGAGGGTTTGGTAAAGAGGAAATGTTAGTTAAAAAAAAAAATTAAGGTCACTAAACGTGATATTTAATAATGAAGTCTCATTTACATCTACTTCTCTTGGTAATTGGTTGTTAACGTGAGAAAGTAAAAAATGATCTTAAAATCTGAAGTTGTACATGAATCACTTTGTAGAAAAGAAAGGGCAGCCCATGTTAGATATGAAGGAAGAGGGTTTGGGGACCAAATAGGGATTCACTCATTTAGCTACGTAATGCCTGTCTGTGTCAGACCAAAGCTAGACAGATGGTCCTGGAGGAGCTTGCTTCCTCAGGAGAAAGATAAACAATACATAAAAATTAGCAAATAATTAGATAATAATACACTATGAAATGTGCTACGAAGGTTGTTAAAGAAGACTTGATAGAAGAAGTGAGCAACAGGTAGGTGGTGGGGGCTAATTTAGATAAATGGATCAGGAAAACCCACTCAGGAGGTGACCCACCACCCATTAAGGAGGTGACCTTTGAACTGAGACTTGAAATTTGAGATGAGTCAGCATTGGAGCCACCAGAGGAAGTACATTCCAGCCAGAAGGAAACAGAGGAGCACCTTAGAGAGGAATTTGTGACAGGAGTTTAGGGAGGCAGCGAAGGAGAGAGAGAATAGTATGAGTGAGGTGAAAGGTAAGCAAGGACTATTTGCTCAACCGCAATTCATCAAAGGCCTTCAATGGATCAGGCTCTGTGCTTTTCCCCCAGGGATAAAACAGTGAACAAAACAGACAAAACCATCTGCTGCCGGGGAGCTTACACTCTAGAGTGGACCAGGTTACAAGATGCTCTGTTCGTCATATTCAAGGATTTGGATTTTAATCTAAAGACAATGCAGAGTCTTTGACTCAAAGGCTCACAGATGGGGAGTGACATATTTAGATATGCATTTTAGAAATCATAGCTGAGAGCAATGTGGAGAAGGGCTAGGAGTGGGAGCCTGGAAACAAGGAGACTATGAAGAGATTACATATAGAGGTGCCAGAAAAGAAGATGCTGTTCTGAACTGAAGTGCTAAAGTAAAAGTTGCTCAGCTGTGTCTGACTCCTTTTAATCCCATGGACTGTAGCCTGTTCAGCTCCTCTGTCCATGGGATTCTCTAGGCAAAAATCCTGGAGTGGGTAGCCATTCCCTTCTCCAGGGGTTCTTCCCAACTCAGAGATCAAACCCAGGTCTCTTGTATTGCAGGCAGATTCTTTACCATCTGAGCCACCAGGGAAGCCCAGTAGGTTGTAAATAAATGAAGAGATTCCAGATGTATTAAGAAGTACAATGATCAGGTTATGAACAGGTGAAAGATCTAGAGGGATGCAGATGTATATGGTCAGGATTCTGACTTCAAGAACTGAGTAGGTCTCCAGTGTTTATCCATAGGGTTGCAAATTGAGTAGAACTCCAATGTTCATCCATAGGGTTGGAAACTGAGTAGACCTCCAACATTCATCCATAAGGTCACAAAGAGTTGGACATGACTGAGCGACTGAGCATGCACTCACACCAATGTTCATAACAGCACTTTTTACAATAGTGAAGACGTGGAAGCAACCTAAGTGTCCATGTACAGATGAATAAAGAAGATGTGGTACATATATACAATGGAATATTACTCAGTCATAAAAAAGGAATGAAATAATGCCATTTGTAGCAACATGGAGGAATCTAGAGATTATCAGACAAAGTGAAATAAGTCAGACAAAGAAAGACAAATATCATATGACATGGCTTACATATGAAATCTAAAATATGGCATAAATGAACATATTTATGAAATAAAAACAGACACATTGACATTGAAAACAAACTTATGGTTACCAAAGTGGAAGTGGGGGAGAGATAAATTAGGAGTGTGGGATTAATGGATATACATTACTATATATAAAATAGATAAGCAACAAGAATTACTGTAGAGAACAGGGATATTATAATATCTTGTAACAACCTATAATCTCTAATTTTCTTGAAGAGAGCTCTAGTCTTTCCCATTCTGTTGTTTTCCTCTATTTCTTTGCATTGATCACTGAGGAAGGCTTTCTTATCTCTTCTTGCTATTCTTTGGAACTCTGCGTTCAGATGCTTATATCTTTCCTTTTCTCCATTGCTTTTCACTTCTCTTTTTTTCACAGCTATTTGTAAGGCCTCCCCAGACAGCCATTTTGTTTTTTGCATTTCTTTTCCATGGGGATGGTCTTGATCCCTGTCTCCTGTGCAATGTCACGGACCTCAGTCCATAGTTCATCAGGCACTCTATCTATCAGATCTAGTCCCTTAAATCTATTTATCCCTTCCACTGTATAATAATAAGGGATTTGATTTAGGTCATCCCTGAATGGTCTAGTGGTTTTCCCTACTTTCTTCAATTTAAGTCTGAATTTGGCAATAAGGAGCTCATGATCTGAGCCACAGTCAGCTCCCGGTCTTGTTTTTGCTGACTGTATAGAGCTTCTCCATCTTTGGCTGCAAAGAATATAATCAATCTGATTTCAGTGTTGACCATCTGGTGATGTCCATGTGTAGAGTCTTCTCTTGTGTTGTTGGAAGAGGGTGTTTGCTATGACCAGTGCATTCTCTTGAGTTTGAGTGAACTCCGGGAGTTGGTGATGGACAGGGAGGCCTGGCGTGCTGCAATTCATGGGGTCGCAAAGAGTCAGACATGACTGAGCGACTGAACTGAACTGTACTGAACTGAACAACCTATAATGGGAAAAAGAAAAAGAAAAAAAAATAACCAAATAACTTTTCTGTACACTTGAAACTAACATAATATTGTAAATCAACTATACTTGAATACAAAAAAAGAATTGAGTGGATCTTGTTGCCATTTATTTTCGGGGGAAGATAAGAGAAAGTATATATTTTTGGTTGAAAAATTAAATGGTATCATTCTTGCCCTTAAAATTTCTACTTTATTGAGGAGATAGGCATGCAAATAAAACCAATTCATCAACCAATTTACCACTTATGATAAGCTAAATTAAGCTGTACTAATAAACCATCACCAGAATAGTGGTTTAATTCAGCAAAAATTTATTTTCTGTCAAGCTACATACCAAAGGAGACAGGATGGGGTGTAGTGTGGGTCATGGACAGCTCTTCCCATGGTAGTTAGTAGACTAAGGCCAACATAATGTCCCATCTAGAAACAAGCTTCTATCCACTAAGACAGGGTAAAAAAAAAGAGAAAGGGAAATAGTGACTCTGGCTCTTACATCTCCTATCTGGAAATGATTCATGCCACTTCTGCTCACACTTTGTTGGCCAAGTCATAGAGTTATGCCTAAGAACGTGAAGAGGTACAGTAATACTGTGCACTGGGAAAGAAGATGACTGTTTGGTCATTTATTACATCCTATCACGTGGTACACAATGTCAGTTTTGTGCACAGTCATTTTGATACCTTGACTAAAGTGGTGTCTGCCAGACTCCTTCACTATAAACATTTCCCCCTGCAATTTATGTGTATACAGTAAGAAGTTACTTTGAAGCTAAACAGCCCATTCTTCACTAAACTCTTCATTTATTCATTCATTTCCTTATTTATATCTGGATGGACCCATGGTTTCCCATTGACTCACTGGGTTATCATTTGTTGCTGTCATTATTTATCTTGACTCTCAAATTGTCCTAGATTTGGCCAGTGGGAATTCCTTTAGTCTGGCTTCTGTGTCCGTTTGTCATATACCCAGCATTCTTTGAGTATTTCCTGGTCACTGGCTTTAGCCAGACTCATCTTACACTTTCCTTCCTCCAGCTGTAGCCTTGAAATCAGCCACTTTTACAAAGGAGCTCTGACTTCTTTTGGTGGAGAATGGCACTTAGATGATCAGAGTGTTTGGAGTGCTCTTTGCTTTAAGAGTATTGCTGCTCCCACACACTCTTTGTGGACAGAGCTACAGCATATCAGTGGGCATGGTCACATTGGGGCTTCCCAGTGGTAAAGAATCAGCCTGCCAATGCAGGAGATGTAGGAGATGCAGTTCAGTCCTTGGGTTGGGAAGATCCCTTAGAGAAGGAAATGGCAACTCACTCCAGTATTCTTGCTGGGAAATCCCATGGACAGAGGGGCTTGGTAGACTATAGTCTATGGGGTTTCAAAGAGTCAGACATGACTGAGCATACAGTCACATGCACATATACAGAGACATACATTCATGCATTCACACGCACATTTATGTCTATACTTGTATCTTTGTCTATCTATTATGTATAATGAAAACCATGAGTTTACTTTATGTCTCTAATTTCAGTTCACCACCACAAAGTATATTCTGATTTTCTCTCTTTCCATATTTATAAATCTGTTCTCCTGCATTGAGAGAATTGGCTATTTATGCTTGCTTATTTCATCAGTCTAACCTGCTCCCTTTCCCACCCTCTCCCCTACATAAGTGCCCTTCCCACTCTCCTTGGCTCCCAGTACTTCATTTCAAACCTCCTTCCTCACCTTCAAGCAGGTTACTGGGGCCACTGCATTATCAAAAACCTTTGCAAGGTCATATCCTATATCCTATCAGGAATCTGTTTGGGGGCCATTTTTACAGGGCATATGTGATAATGAAAACTAAGCCAACTAAGAGTTAGAAACCTGTCTTCTGATTCCTTATTCTCTTTTCTCCAAAACCCATGGCATCAACAGCACTGAATGGAATCCATGGAAGATTTATCTGGCTTCTCTTTCTCAGTTTCATTCCCAAATGGATTTATTTTGGAAAGTAAAGTCCATTTACTCAATTCAGAATTACCTAAAGATGAAAAAAAATGCTATTTTTTTTTCAGCATGTCAGAGATTTTTCAAATGCTTTTTTTGTCTTCAGATTACTCAAAAGCAGCTTTGTTTGGAAATTTCAAACTTGGCATCTCTGGTACATAACCCTGAGTAAGGAATGTGTGCTTTGCCTTGTTTGAAGAAATTTAGTTTTAAAATAACAAAATTATGGATGTTTAAATATACTGCACCTAACGGACACTGTGGGTTATGTTCCTTTGCCTTTAAAACATACTCTATACTGTGAAGCTGATAACTTCCATGGGTGGGGAGTTCAATAACATGTACTTAACTGATGCATATGTGAGATCATTTTATAAGCCACATGGGAATCTAGTTGAGTTGTCTTTTCAAGTTTTACTTGCAAAATTCACATGAACTCCAAATAACTTAGAATCCTTGGGCACAGTGCCTGTGTACATTATCAGGTGTACAGTAATTATTGGGATGATGTGAATTGAACATGCTTGTTCTCATTTGGCTACAAAATTTCCCTCTAGCTCTTAGTATCTAACTGTGGCCTAGGACAGGCAAATTAGGGCCCTCAGACCAAATCCAGCTGGTCACTAGCCTTTTTATGGCCCGCAGGCTAAGAATAGCTTTCACATTTTTAATTTGTTGAATAAAAATCAAAAGACTAATATTTTATGACATGCAAAATTTATATGAAATTAAAATTTCAGTGTTCATCAATAAAGTCTTATCAGCACAGAGTCATGCTCATTGATTTACATACCATCTAAGAGTGCTTTCACGTTAATGGCAGAGTTGAGTAGTTGTGACAGAGATGCTATGACCTGCAAAGTCTAAAATATTTACTGTCTGGCACCTTATAGAAAAAGTTTGTGGACCTCTAATCTAGAAGATAATGCATGTTGTCTGTTCATTTTAAAGATTACCTGCTATGAAATTTAAAGTCAAAGCTCCTTTTTAACTTTCTAACCCATCATACTTCTGGCCTGCCTCCTCATTGGTCTTTGATTGGATTCTAACTTAATTTCATTAACAAAAATTATTGAGAGAAGATGAAAAGTATAAAAGATAAAGTCAAATATAAAATGTTTTGATTCTGTCCTCTTGTTAATAGTCTGCACCAGTATTTCCATACTGTTGCTGCTGTTTAGTCGCTCGGTTGCATCCAACTCTTTTGCAATCTCATGGACAGTAGCCCACCAGACTCCTTTGTCCATGAGATTTCCCAGGCAAGGATACCAGAGTGGTTTGCCGTTTCCTTCTCCAGAGATCTTCCCGACCCAGGGATTGAACCTGCATCTCCTGCTTGGTAAGCATCTCCTGCATGGCAGGACTCTTTACCACTGAAGCACCTGAGAAGCCTTTAGGTGACTAATGAAGATAATCATCATGAGTGAAGAATCTTGAATGATACTATACTGCCTTTTATGTACATCGCTGGGTTTGCTTCTAGTTGCTTTGTTAATTTTGTTTTCTCAAGCTCTTTATAAACTCCGTGAAGGTAGACACTAGCTTTTGGCTTCTTTTGGATTTCATGCACATAGTATAGAAGCCAGAACTGAGAATCACACCTATCTAATGGCACTGTCCTGCATCTGAACCCCTGAATGATACTGGAGATAATCACATACATCTGATGACAAATCTCAAAAAGATATGCCTCTCTGCCTTGTCATCCTACTGAACATCCCTAGTAAGTTTGCTTTTCTGTTCTCATCCTCCTGGTTAACTCATCTTCTACTTCACAGAGAAATATAGAGGGAACTGGATGAGAATTACTCCAATTCTACCCATGTACATGCATCTGCACCTGCATGGTGACCTAGACTGTCGTAACAATAGGTCTCTTACTACAGGTAATAGTCCTTCCATCTACCCTGGATCTCATTCCTCTAACCTTTGAAAGGACTTGGTTCCTCACTCACTTCTTGTCTCCAG
This sequence comes from Bos grunniens, assembly GCF_055505025.1. Classification (NCBI taxonomy): domain Eukaryota; kingdom Metazoa; phylum Chordata; class Mammalia; order Artiodactyla; family Bovidae; genus Bos; species Bos grunniens. The sequence continues at coordinate 57,816,747 of NC_141180.1, forward strand.
CACCAGTTGTCCTTCTCTTATGCATCATTCCAATCATTTCATAAGCTAGTCTTTAGTAAGATCTGTCTTTTAAAACCCCTCCTAATTCCTGACAGTCTTTTTTAACTACTCTTAAGAGCATCTCTTGATATCATTGTGCATATTTGCTATCTGCACCTTTTTTTTTACTAGTCTGCAACTGAATTTGTCTATTTCCCCCCAACCCATTCTAAACAGACTCTATTTCCCACCATGCATGATACTTGTCAAAGACACAAGTGACTCTGATCTGTATAAATATAGTAGTTGATCACCTGTTTGTACCTTATTATGTTTATCATTAGCACACAGTGTGGTTGTTTACTTGTCATGAAAACACTTTCTTTCCTGGTCTTCTAAGGACTGCTGTTTCTTTGTGACCCCATGGACGGCAGCATGCCAGGCTTCTCTGTCCACCACCAACTCCCAGAGCTTGCTCAAATTCATGTCCTTCGAGTCGGTGATGCCATCCAACCATCTTATCCTCTATCATCCTCTTCTCCTACCTTCAATCTTTCCCAGCATCAGGGTCTTTTCCAGTGAGTCAGTTCTTTGCATCAGGTGGCCAAAGTATTAGACCTTCAGCTTCAGGATCAGTCCTTCCAATGAATACTCAGGACTGATTTCCTTTAGGATTGACTGGTTTTGACAAGGATTTGATCTCCTTGCAGTCCAAGGGACTCACAAGAGTTTTCTCCAACAACACAATTCAAAAGCATCAATACTTTGGTGCTCAGCTTTTTTTATAGTCCAACTCTCACATCCATACATGACCACTGGAAAAACCATAGCTTTGACTAGATGGACCTTTGTTGACAAAGTAATGTCCCTGCTTTTTAATATGCTGTCTAGGTTTGTCATAACTTTTCTTCCAAGGAGCAAATGTCTTTTATTTCATGGCTGCAGTCACCATCTGCAGTGATTTTGGAGCCCCCAAAATAAAGTCTGTCCCTGTTTCCATTGTTTCCCCATCTATTTGCCATGAAGTGATGGGACCAGATGCCATGATTTTAGTTTTCTGAATGTTGAGTTTTAAGTCAACTTTTTCACTCTCTTCTTTCGCTTTCATCAAGAGGCTCTTTAGTTCTTCTTTACTTTCTGCCATAAGGGTGGTGTCATCTGCATATCTGAGGTTATTGATTTTCTCCCGGCAATCTTGTTTCCAGCTTGTGTCTCATCCAGCATGGCATTTCATGTGATGTACTCTGTATATAAGTTAAATAAGCAGGGTGACAATATCCAGCCTTGACGTACTCCTTTCCTGATTTGGAATCAGTCTGTCCAATCCCAAAGAAAGGCAATGCCAAAGAATGCTCAAACTACCACACAATTGCACTTACCTCACATGCTAGTAAAATGATGCTTAAAATTCTCCAAGCCAGGCTTCAGCAATACATGAACCGTGAACTTCTGGATGTTCAAGCAAGAAAAGGCAGAGGAACCAGAGATCAAATTGCCAACATCTGCTGGATCATCAAAAAAGCAAGAGAGTTCCAGAAAAACATAAACTTCTGCTTTATTGACTATGCCAAAGCTTTTGACTGTGTGGATCACAATAAAGTGTGGAAAATTCTGAAAGAGATTGAATACCAGACCACCTGACCTGCCTCTCGAGAAACCTGTATGCCAGTCAGGAAGCAACAGTTAGAATTGGACATGGAACAACAGACTGGTTCTTAATCGGGAAAGGAGTACATCAAGGCTGTATATTGTCACCCTGCTTATTTAAGTTATATGTAGAGTACATCATGAGAAACGCTGGGCAGGAAGAAGCACAAGCTGGAATCAAGATTGCTGGGAGAAATATCAATAACCTCAGATATGCAGATGACACCATCCTTATGGCAGAAAGTGAAGAAGAACTAAAGAGCCTCTTGATGAAAGTGAAAGAGGAGAGTGAAAAAGTTGACTTAAAACTCAACACTCAGAAAACGAAGATCATGGCATCCAGTTCCATCATTTCATGGCAAATAGATGGGGAAACAGTGGAAACAATGGCTGACTTTATTTTTGGGGGCTCTAAAATCACTGCAGATGGTGATGGCAGCCATGAATCTAAAAGACACTTACTCCTTGGAAGGAAAGTTATGACCAACCTAGACAGCATATTAAAAAGCAGAGACATTACTTTGCCAACAGAGGTCCGTCTAGTCAAGGCTATGGTTTTTCCAGTGGTCATTATGGATGTGAGAGTTGGACTATGAAGAAAGCTGAGTGCAGAAGAATTGATGCTTTTGAACTGTGGTGTTGGAGAAGACTCTTGAGAGTCCTTGGACTGCAAGGAGATCCAACCAGTCCATCCTTAAGGAAATCAGTCCTGGGTGTTCATTGGAAGGACTGATGTTGAAGCTGAAACTCCAATACTTTGGCCACCTGATGCAAAAAGTTGACTCATTTGAAAAGACCCTGATGCTGGGAAAGATTGAGGGCAGGAGGAGAAGGGGACGACAGAGGATGAGATGGTTGGATGGCATCACAGACTCAATGGACATGGATTTGGGTGGACTCTGGGATTGGTGATAGACAGGGAGGCCTGGTGTGCTACAATTCATGGGGTTGCAAACAATTGGACAAAACTGAGCAACTGAACTGAACTGTTGTTCTATGTCCAGTTGCTTCCTGACCTGCAAACAGATTTCTCAAGAGGCAGGTCAGGTGGTCTGGTATTCAAATCTCTTTCAGAATTTTCCACAGTTTGTTGTGATCCACACAGTCAAAGGCTTTGGCATAGTCAATAAAGCAGAAGTGTATGTTTTTCTGGAACTCTCTTGCTTTTTTGATGATCCCACGAATATTGGCAATTTGATCTCTGGTTCCTTTGCCTTTTCGAAATTCAGCTTGAATATCTGGGAGTTCTCAGTTCATGTACTGTTGAAGCCTGGCTTGGAGAATTCTGAACATTTCTTTGCTAGCATGTAAGATGAGTGCAACTGTGTGGAAGTCTGAGCCTTCTTTGGCATTGCCTTTCTTAGGGATTGGAATGAAAACTGACCTTTTTCAGTCTTGTGGCTACTGCTGAGTTTTCCAAATTTCCTAGTATATTGAGTGTAGCACTTTCACAGCATCCATCATCTTTTAGCATTTGAAATAGCTCAACTGGAATTCCATCACCTCCACTAGTTTTGTTTGTAGTGATGCTTCCTTAGGCCCACTTGACTTCACGTTCCAGGATATCTGGTTCTAAGTGAGAGATCCCATCACTGTGGTTATCTTGGCCATGTAGATCTTTTTTGTATAGTTCTTCTGTGTATTCTTGCCACCTCTTCTTACTATCTTCTGCTTCTGTTTGGTCTATACCATTTCTGTCCTTTATTGTGCCCATCTTTGCATGAAATGTTCCCTTGGTATTTCTAATTTTCTTGAAGCAATCTCTAGTCTTTCCCATTCTATTGTTTTCCTCTATTCTTTGCACTGATAACTTAGGAAAGCTTTCTTAACTCTTCTTGCTATCTTTGGAACTCTGCATTCACATGGGTATATCTTTCCTTTTCTCCTTTGCCTTTAGCTTCTCTTCTTCCTCAGCTATTTGTAAAGCCTCCTCAGACAACCATTTTGCTTTTTGCATTTCTTTTTCTTGGGGAAGTTCTTGATGACCACCTCCAGTACAGTGTCATGAACCTCTGTCCATAGTTCCTCAGGCACTCTGTCTATCAGATCTAATCCCTTGAATCTATTTGTCACTTCCACTGTATAATCGTAAGGGATTTAAGTCATACCTGAATGATCTAATGGTTTTCCCTATTTTATTCAATTTAAGTCTGAATTTTGCAATAAGGAATTCATGATCTGAGCCACAGTCAGCTCCCTGTCTTGTTTTTTTTGACTTTCTCTTTATCTTGTACCCCAGAACCAATCTGTGGTAGGAACAATTCTAAAATGGTCCCAGGAAGGCACATGCTTATTTAAACTCCCCTTCTTGAGTATTGGAGGAACCTATACTTTGCTTCTAGCCAGTGGAATAGAGCAAAGGAGAGAGCTTCAGCACAGGTTTCAGGGAATTCTGACCCAAAGAAATGATGAGATAGTACAGATACATGTTGCTTTTAAGTTGCTAGGTTTGTGGAAATTGTTATGCAGTAATGGAAGATGAATACCAAATCTCTCAGCAAGTTCTGCTGGTTCTCTCTTGAGCTCTTATCCACAGTCTAATCACTACTCCCCACTGCCACCATGTTCTACTCCAGCTCATGATACCATTTGTTCACAACTCTAGCCAGTCTCATCTCTGACTTCCCTACCTCCACTCTTGGCCTTCCACATCTCACTCACCAGTTTCCAAAGTTGTCTTTTAAACATGCAAATCAGGTTACATGACTATGATGGGTTGGGTTTGGCCTCAAGGCTGTAGTTTGCTCACTCCTGTTCTAGTATATTGCCCTCTTTCTAAAATTTTTATTAAATATAAAAAAATTGAAGTATAGTTGATTTATATTGTTGTGCTGATGTCTGCTGTACAGCAGTTACTCAACTGTACGCATATATACACTGTTTTTTTCATTTTTTTTCCATTATGGTTTATCCCAAGAGATTGAATATAGTTCCCTGTGCTACACAGGAGGAAGACCATGTTGTTTATTCTAAATGTGATAGAGTTTGCATCTACCAACCCCAAATTCCTAGTCCACTCATCTCCCTTTCTCCCCTACCCCTTGGAAATCACAAATCTGTTGTCTATGTCTATGTTATCTTCATAGAGCTGACAATTATCTTATTTGTTCCTTTGTTTTTGTGCTTTGCATTAACCTGTTTGAACATGGTCATCTTGAGGGCAGGAGCTTAATCCCCAGGGTCTAGACCAGTGTCTGACTGCCTCCTGCCCAGGCTAGTACTACCCCAGGGCAGACATTACTTCATTTCCAGAGCCCTCTTTTTCCAGAAGCTTATTCACCTTCTTCTTTCATACTGACAGCTCTATTCTTAGGAACTCAGGGTTCATTTCAGGAGAGAAAGCCAGGAAACATGGTGTCTGGTTGGAGTAAGAATCCCAGTTTTCAGTGAAGAGGGGCTTAGTTTATCTTGATCACAGCTGTATCTCCAGCATCTAACTGTTCTAATCACATCCAATTCAGCCCTGGAGTAAAGGAGTAACTTCCTGACATAAACAGGATAAATTAGTCATGCATACGACACCTGACACTGGACAGATGCAACTGGCAGTTTCTTAGTCATACATACTCAGATTCTGGGGGTGTCGGATAGGGCCATGAGGGTTACACTCAGGAACTGTGAATCACCAGCACGGTGGGAGGTAGGCTTTGTGGTGAGAAGAGGTCAAGGTGCGCCTCGGTTCTCATAAAAGGTTGTCATTGGCTTTTTGAATAATTCATGGTCCAACAGGAAGGTGAAATCATCAGGTTGAGGACCAAGTAGGGTGCAACTGGTTGGGGTGCTGAGGGAACAAGGATGATGGGGGTTCTTTCTTGCTGTGTGGGAGGGGCGCATATCTGGCAAAAGGAAAACCCGTGGTTAGACCTGTGGGGGCCCTGTGACCCTCAAAGATATCAGGATAATACTTGACGTTTTAGGTCTTACAATATGCTCACATAGCACAAAGCTGGTAATAATAAATATTTGTTGAATGAATGATTTCACTGAACCTTGATTCAGTATCTGGTATGTATGCTGCTCTACGTTAGCTGTTTTTGGCACAAAACCAGGGCTGAGGTACAATTACACTTCCGTTATAGGATGCTGTACAGCAGTTACAGTAGGGAGTGATGCTCGGTTTGATGAATGATGTCTCAGGATGTGTCAGAAGGCTGAAGATAAGGTGGGATGGGTACCAGAAGAGGGAGTTTGATTGAATTAGTTCTACATTTTTGTATTCCTCCAATCACCCACTCACCCGCCAATCCTTTCATTTAGTGTTAATTGAAGGTCTACTGTGTGTCAAGCTGGGCAAATGAGCATTTGTCTTTTTCAATCTAATCCGAGAGACAAGCTATAACCATGACATACGGAGGACAAATTGGGATTATGCAGGACACGCTAATGTGGTTTTAGCAATTCGCCTGAGAATTGCAGGCATGTGGAGACCGGATGCGTGGTGTTCTCATGTGGGTGTGGAGAGTCAGGGGGCTCCATGGGGCAGGGGTAGGTGGGGCATTTGGCGTCCAGGGAAGTGATGGACGCTGGTTGGCAGGAAGGAGAGGTAAAGCGATCCAGGCATGAGTCAGTCTCTGGTTGGTTTCCTTGCTAAATAGATTTTTCATGGGGAAGAGCCATGTCCTGTCCAACCACTTTCTTCTGATGGATTTGCACAGCAGTAGACCACATCATGCTGTTTATGGGATTATGAGGCCATATTTGCAGCTGAATTTTAGTCAAGCAGAACCTCTCAGGGTTTAGAGCCGGGTCTTAACCATAACATACAGGCAGAAAATAGAAAGTACAAGTCCCTGGATCAACTTATTTTGACAAGATTTTCTAGCCTTATTTTCCTTCTTTGTGTGGTGGAAATTTGTGTGTATTTTCATCTATCGCACATTCATAGAGCAAGTGCTCGGTATCAGGTACAAGGCCAGGGTCTGGGAGAAACAATGACAGCAACAACAAATAGATTTCTGTCGTTGAAGAACATGTAATCTAATGGGGAGATATAATATCGCAACAAAAACAGCAAATAAAATTCGATGTGATAAACTTTAAGAATTGACTTTTTATTGTAGTTAGTAATTAAAGTATAGTTGATTTACAGTGTTGTGTTAATTTCTGCTGTACAGCAAAATGATTCAGTTATATATGTGTACATACATACATACATATATATTTTTTATATTCTTTTCCACTATAGTTTACTAAAGGATGTTGAATATAGCTCCCTGTGCTATATAGTAGGATCTTGTTGTTTATTCATCCTGTAGGTAATAGTTTGCATCTGCCAATCCCAAACTCCCAATCTTCCCCCCACTCCTTGGCAACTACAAATCTGTTCCCTATGGACATTGACTCTTACACCAGAGAACTCTGGGTTTTAATTCAGCCACCTACTATCTTAGCAGTTTAACCTTGGAAAATAGTGTAACCCGTCTGTTCGTTCTTTTCTAAAATGGTAATGATATTAGAACTACCACATAGTGTGACTGCAAGGATTAGGTATTGTAAGAATGTAGGGCAGTGTCTATACACATGATCAATAAACGCTTGTTCTCATTATTGTTATTATTGTGAGAGAGATACCTTTAGGGACAATGAGTGCATGCAGAACTGACACCCAACAGGGAGAAAAGGATTCATTGAAGGTTTCCTGTAAGTGGTGATAACTGAATCTAGAAAGAAGAGTAAGGATCACAGCTAAAATGTATCCAGGGCTTGTGTGTTAGTTGCTCAGTCATGTCCAACTCTTTGAGACCCTATGGACTGTAGTCTGCCAGGCTCCTCTGTCCATGGGATTCTCCAGGCAAGAATACTGGAGTGGATAGCCATTCCCTTCTCCAGGGGATCTTCCCAACCTAGGGATGGAACCCGGGTCTCCCACATTGCAGGCAGATTCTTTATCATCTGAGCCACAAGGGAAGACCATCAAGGGCTTACAAGAGGCCATATACTGTTCTGAGGATGCAATGTGGATGACCTCTTTTAATCTTACAACCCTCTGAAGTATGTGCTAATATTATCTTTATTATTCCAGCTGGAAGACAGATAGGTCTTAACCTGGCAGAGAAGCATTTTGGACAGTGGTACAGATACAATGGTCCAGGGATATGATGGAGCAGCAGATTAATGGAGCTGAAAGCAGTGCAGTGTGGCTGGAAGAAAAAGGATGTGTGGGCAAGCTGTGTGAGCTGAGGCTGGAGAAATAGGCAGGTGTGACTGTCATGGCCATCCAGATTGATGGGACCCCCAACTGAACAGAGTCCAGCGCTGTCTTCAACAAAGTTCTGGTCATCCATTTCCCATTGTATTGATGGGAAGCAGATGTCATCGGACTCTTCATTGGAATGGGTGCTCCACATTTATAAAAACACATCAGAAGGTTCTTGGAAATTAATTGAAGAAATCAGGCCAGAAAACGTTGGACTGAGAGACAGATGCACAACTACTAGCATCTCTCTTTTGCTGTGACCAGTTCAAGTGATTTTAAACCCCCAAAGTTAAATCCACATAAAGAGGCGCTCAATTTGAACTCAGGAATAAGTGCACATAAGCGGTTCTGATTTAATTCTATGATCTCTGACAATTGCCTTCTTCCCAGACCTTGTTCTGGTCTTTTTGGGTCACTTGACTCAAAGCAATGAAGTACTGACCCAACTTAGCCTCTAACCCTCCTAGCAGGTGTGAACAAGCGCCAAAAAGTATTTTTAACCAAGACACCTACAAAGAAACGTGCAAAAGAGGAAAACATGGAAAAGCAACAAATCAATATAGAACTGTAAGACGAAGACCTTCACTTACGTCAGGTCTGTGCTTTAGCGCTGGTCTTGAAAGGTACTGGAAACTTCCAGCTTTTAGGAACCCTAAAACCACCAGATCAGGTGGGTAACATGTTTGAAGACAGACCATTGGATGGGTCTGGTTCAAAGTGCAGCTCACACTCTGCTGTTTGGGATCCAAGACTGGCCAAGAAATCCACTACTTCACTTCTCCTCTCATCTACCCAATGCGCCCACTGGGGACTTTTATTAATAGCATCTGCTCACTTGTGACTTTGGATTAAACATTTCTTTTTTTTTTAAACTGCCTTTCTCTGCTCCCAATCATAAAATATAAAGGCAAACATTATGACAAACATTATAAAGGCAAACATTATTTCTGGGGATAGTACACAAATTCAGAATCATCTTAATATGTCAATATCTCATTCTGGTGAGACTAGAACATTAAGCATTTCTCCAGATTTAGAGAAGAGACTGCAAAATTGATGTTCAAATGGAGGAAACAAAGTCTGGGGGGTATCCATGACATGCCTTTTTCTTTTCTTGCAAAGAACTTGAACTTGAGTTTGCAATGAACTGAACTGTAGTTTCTGTGGAAGAGAATTTTAGAAATATTGTATGTATGGTTAATTTACTTATAAATGTTTAATTGAAGGACTTATGTTGCCTCCTCCATGTCTCTACTCCTACCCACTATATCTATTTTTTTTGTTTTTTCTTTTAAAGTCACACTTATTTTTGCCTTCTCTTTCTTATGCTTCCTAGAGGTGTCCAGTGGTCCAGGGTGTCCAGAGGTCCAGGTTAGATACTTTGGGAACATCCTCAACTCCTCCTGTTTCCTTGCCCAGGCAATGAAGTACTGACCCGATTTGACTTAATTCTTATTGTGGAAATAATGTTTATTGAGCATCTCATGTGTTCCAGAGGTTGTGTTGAAGCTTTCACATGTTTTACATTTATTCCTCACCGGCACCCCACTCCAGTACTCTTGCTTGGAAAATCCTGTGGATAGAGGAGCCTGGTGGGCTGCAGTCCATGGGATCGCGAAGAGTCAGACACGACTGAGTGACTTCATTTTCACTTTTCACTCTCATGCATTGGAAAAGGAAATGGCAACCCACTCCAGTGTTCTTGCCTGGAGAATCCCAGGGACGGCGGAGCCTGGCTGGCTGCCGTCTATGGGGTTGCACAGAGCCGGACACGACTGAAGTGACTTAGCAGCAGCAGCAGCATAGCTTCCCTGGTGGCTCAGATGGTAAAGAATCTGCCTGCAATGCAGGAGACCCGTGTTCAATTCCTAGGTCAGGAAGATCCCCTGGAAAAGGGAATGGCTACTCACTCCAGTATTCTTGCCTGGACAATTCCATGGACAAAGGACCCTGGAAGGCTACAGTCCATAGGGCCACAAAGAGCTGGACACAACTGAGCAACTAACATAGCTATTTGAGAATGCTTTTAATTTGCTGAGGGAGCCAAGGATCAAAGGATCTGAATGCTGAATATACCTTGGGAATATGTGAAGAAACCAAGTTTTGAGTGAAGTTTTGTGTTTGTGTGAGGCTTCAAATCCAAGGTCTTTAGGCTATACCCACCACGTAATAAGCTTATGTTTACATAATGTTTGTGTTACTGGTTGATGAACATTCTAACCTGTATGTATTATAAGTACCTGAAACACAGTTTGTGTAAACAGAGCCTATCATCTTCTTTTAAAGACTGCTCCTCCTAATTTCCCTGATTTGGTCAAAGGTACTACTTTTCTTCACATCACTCGAAAGCAGTGTTTCTCAACCTGGACACTTCTTTGTTGAAGGGGGCTTTGCTGTGCATTGCATGGTGCTGAGCAGTGACCTTGATAATGGTAGAACCCCCACAAGCCCACATGTGACAATCAAAAATATTTTCAGATGCTAAAAACTGTTCTGTGGGGGGAAAAAATCCTCACAATTGATAATTGTTGCCTTGTAAGTGAAATTCCAGAATCTCCTTTCTGCTCTCCTTTCTCTTTTTGTGTTTGTTTCAATACTGATAAATAACATAGAAAGCCAACAAGTAACTACTGTATAGCATAGGGAACTCTACTCTATATTCTATATGAGTATAGATATATCATATAGATATTATCTATATGATAATCTATATGAGAAAAGAATCTTAAAAAATAAATATATGTATATAGATCACTTTGTTGTACAGCTGAAACTAACACAATATTGTAAATCAACTCTACTTCAATAAAATGGAAAATTACTGTATCAATTACTAAATTCTGATACTTCTTCTTGTGCAGTGTTTCTTGCATCTGTCCTGAGTTTTTATTGCTCTTACCTAGCACTTGCCCTTCTCTCTTCTAATTTATCCTTGGTATTTACTACTTCTAACCTGTCCTACACATCTGTGGAAACTTATTTTTCTCATACGTCATGACACCTATATGCTGAAACCTCTCAAACAGCTTCCTGTTGCTTATTGAATGAGTTTTGAACCCTCTGAAACTGTATAGCTCTGTTTGTGATTAGTGAGTGAGATTAAATGTGGGAGCTTAGATTCAGGAAACTGTTGTAGACACAAATCAGAGGTATCAGTCAACTTCATGAGAACTGAGGGTGATCTTTTGAATCTCCATTTATTTGATAAAACCTAACATTGCTGACTTTATTTTTCTGGGCTCCAAAATCACTTCAGATGGTGACTGCAGCCATGAAATTAAAAGATGCTTGCTCCTTGGAAGGGAAGTCATGACCAACCTAGATAACATATTAAAAAGCAGAGACGTTACTTTGTCAACAAAGGTCCATCTAGTCAAGGCAATGGTTTTTCCAGTGGTCATGTATGGATGTGAGAGTTGGACTATAAAGAAGGCTGAGCGCTGAAGAATTGATGCTTTTGAACTGTGGTGTTGGAGAAGACTCTTGAGAGTCCCTTGGACTGCAAGGAGATACAACCTAAAGGAGATCAGTCCTGGGTGTTCACTGGAAGGACTGATGTTGAAGCTGAAACTCCAATACTTTGGCCACCTGATGTGAAGAGCTGACTCATTTGGAAAGACCCTGATGCTGGGAAAGATTGAGGGCAGGAGGAGAAGGGGACGACAGAGGATGAGATGGTTGGATGGCATCACCAATTCAATGGACATGGGTTTGGGTGGACTCCGGGAGTTGGTGATGGACAGGGAAGCCTGGCGTGCTGTGGTTCATGGGGTTGCAAAGAGTTGGACATGACTGAACGACTGAACTGAACTGAACATTTTAAACCTTCTCTTCCTTGCAGTTTCTGCAGCATTATCCTATTAAAACTCTCTGGACCTGGTGTCCATTGAAGGGAAATACTTTGGATGACCAATTATATTTCTTTAATGATTTGTTTTGTTTATTTAGTTTTCTATTTCTTTAGGCTAAAGTTTAAAATATATTAACTTAAAAATACTCATACCTCTTTTAATTTTTGAAAGCTCTGCCATATCTCTAGATTTGTCCTTCTTCTCACATAATATTCTTTAAATATACATTTTCCCCTTGTTTTCTTTTTCTGAAATTGGCATATAGTTGATTTACAATATTGTGTTACTTTCATGTTTACAGTGAAACTAGTTATATATATATATATATATATATATATATATATATATATATGGCTTCCCTGGTGGCTCAGAGATAAAAGCGTCTGCCCGCAATGTGGGAGACCCGGGTTCAATCCCTGGGTGGGGAAGATCCCCTGGAGAAGGAAATGGTAACCCACTCCAGTATTCTTACCTGGAGAATCCCATGGGGAGAGGAGCCTGGTAGGATACATATATATGTATGTATACATCTATATTGTCTTTTTTTTTATTCCTTTCTGTTATAGTTTATTACAAGTTATTGAATATAGTCCCCTGTGGTGTTGGAGAAGGAAACGGCAACGCACTCCAATATTCTTGCCTAGAAAATTCCATGTATAGAAGAGCCTGGTTGGCTGCAGTCCACAGTGCTGCAGAGATTCGGACATGACTGAGCACGCACACACACCACTTCCCAATGGTAACAGTAATTTTGTTTTCTATATGTGTGCATCTGTTTCTGTTTCATAAATAAGTCCATTTGTACTGTTTTTTATTTTTTAATTTATTTTTAATTAAATTTATTTATTTTAATTAGAGGCTAATTACTTTACAATAATCCGCCACGGGTGTACACATGTAATTCCAATTTAAGTGACATCGTATAATATTTGCTTTGCTTTGTCTGATTTATTTCATTTAATGTGATAATCTCTAGGTCCATCCATGTTGCTGTAAATGACTGTTTTCTTGACTCATTCTGCTAAAATTTTGTCTCTTTTTTTACTTTTTCGAAAGTATCAGCTTTTATTTTTAATTTTACCAAAGTAGAATTGATTTACAATGTTAATTTCTTCTGTATAGCCAAGTGATTCAGTTATACATACATACATATATATATATTCTTTTTCATATTCTTTTCTATTATGATTTATCACAGGGCATTGAATATAGTTCCCTGTGCTATACAATAGGACCTTGTTGTTTATTCATCTTATATATGGTAATTTGCGTCTGTGAAACCCAAACTGCCAGTCCTTCCCTTCTCCAAGCCCTTGGGCAACTACAAGTCTGTTCTCTATGTTATGAGTTTGTTTGTGTTTCGTAGAAACAGCATTTCTTTGTATCAGTTTTAGATTCCACGTATAAGTGATATCATTTGTCTTTCTCTTTCTGACTTGAGTATGATAATCTCTAGGTCTATCTGTGTTGTTGCCAGTGGTATCATTTAATTCTTTTTAATGTCTGAGTATTACTCCAATCTCATCTTTCCTTAAAAGAACTAGCCATAAGGAGCACAGGTAGCTGAAGTCTTCCACCTGTCGTATCTTCCAGTCCTTTCTTATGTTCACACTCTGACTTATTCCCTTAGGCTGATCCTAAACAATGACTGAACAGAGATGCTAAAACCTGGTCACCTCTGGACTCCTCTAATGGGCCATCTTTCCTCTAGAGCCTCTCCTAAGTCTGGCCAAGACTTTCTTACAGCAGCACTGCAATCCGAGGCCCCCTCCACCTGCGGTGTGGAAGACTTTTTTCCTTGATTTTTTCCCCCAATTCCTTTAAGGGACGGGGGGCTATTTTATTTAAAGGAGTGTTTCTCAAACGTGAGTGTACACATACACTGAAGACCTTGTTAAAATGCACTTTCATTTTCCCTTAATTTGGGGTGACAGCTGGATAGTCCGTGTTTCTAATACCCTCCCAGATGCCGGCCCAAAGACCATGGTTGAGTGGGAAGCGTTTAGATTGTCATTTATATTTATCTGCCAAGTAGATTGCTACAGAGAGAAGTAATCAAGTCCAGTTTAGGGAACTGGATGTGTTAGTGGAACTAACAACATATATTTCCACAGAACCATTTTTTATCATTGTTTTGACCTTGTAGTAGAAGGCCATGATAAAGTGGGTTTGGATATTTAAGTTACAATGGGAGATATGTTTCATAGTTTGGGGCATATCATCATACAACCAAAGTGGTATTATAATGAGACACTTCAGAATGGTATTTAATTGTTAGGTGGATTTAGGTTTCCACGGCAAAAATGCCTTCTGAATAAATGTCCTACAGGGAGAAGTAGAATGTCCCGTGGATATGAGAATTATGACCAAAGCAATTGGAGGGAAGGCCCAAAGAACAGAAATGTATGTAGGGCTGGAATGCAGTACAGAAGGGAAAAAAGCCGAACAGAAACATCCAGACCCAGTGGGCTTGCTATTTAGATCTGAGCCAAAAGAGAAGGCTGGAGATCAATCAGCCTGCAGACGCCACGTTCTGAAGGCAGGAGAAAGGCTAAAGTTAGCATGTGTGGCTTCCTATAAACTGGGAGTAATATAAAACAGATATTCTCCAAAGGACACTTCCAATGTTTCCTGGCCCTGGGCCAGACACTTCAAAGCACCATTATCAGTGAGTTGTGGTCCTGTGTTGGGAAAGTTGGGCAATGCTCTGAGGAAATGTCAGCTCCGGATCACAGTTTCCTCTCGTTGCAGTGTGAGGAGGTCAACGTTGCCGAGGGCGGCTCACTCTCCAGTGGCCGGCCAAGTTGCCAACTCTACCCGCATTAGAGTTTGTCTTCAATCTCACGAAGAGCTAGGATGCTATCTGACAGGAAGCAGGGTTTGAAATGGTCTCTACTGGCTGATGGATGACGCCTCTCCAGAAGTGTGATTCTGCCAGAAACCCCTTACCTTTTTAATGAAAAGAGCACAGAGAAAGTCAGGGTCCTTTCCTTCTTCCACTCAACTTGGTTTTTGGACTCCTCTCAGTTGAGTCAGGTGGGTTGTTTGCCAGCACTGGATATCCCTGTGGTGCTGAGTATCATATATTAGCTTACAGGGTGAGGAATCTTGTGAAGGCCCTTTTGAACCTATGAGGATGTCATACATTTCTGTTTCCCCTGTCTCTTGAACTTTCTCATCATTTCTGAGCAGTAGTGCCTGCTGCATTAGACATGAACTGTGGAGTCGATCTCCTTCAGCCCAAGAGCTCCTTCGTTAGGGTCTACTTGTTATCTTTGTAGCTCAATGAGCTGAGGTGAGTATAAAGGGGAGATCACATCTACACAGCAGACCAGGGTTCTGACTAAGGAGCAGGCACAATGCTGTTTTCAAGGATTGCAGGGCATTCTGATTCCCTTTCCTGTCCTTGAGGAAATATCACCCAAGAGGTTAAGGTGACTAACTGGCATCCAGGGAATGTCCTTTTTTTTTTTCTCTCTCTCTTCTGAGATTGGTGGATTCTTGTATTTGGGACTTGGGTAGAAAGAGGAGAGAAATAAAATGGGCACAAATAGTGAGAAAAATTGCTCCAGGCCAGGTAGTACCCACCCTTTAATTCTATAAGGGCTGAAGTGGGAACTTGGTGTGCAAATGAAATGCCTCTGAGGGGATTAAGTATCACATGACTTTGTAAAAATGGTCAGAGTTTTGGGTTGTCTAGTAAGTGTGTCATTAGGTCAAGTTATTTGAAAAATTAGGAAATTTGTCCTTAATAATCACTTTTCATTCTCTTTCTCCAGTAAGATGTTAGCTAATGAGGCTTACTATGTGATCTCTCTCAGGGATAACTGCATCTTTTTAGAATACTTTAAAAAAAAATTGCTTTCAATTTTTCACCATTGAGGATAATGTTTGCTGTGGGTTTGTCATATATAGCTTTTATTATGTTGAGGTATGTTCCTTCTATTCCTGCTTTCTGGAGAGGTTTTATCATAAATGGATGTTGAATTTTGTCAAAGGCTTTCTCTGCATCTACTGAGATAATCATATGGTTTTTTTTTTATTATTATTTTTTTTTATTAATCATATGGTTTTTATTTTTCAATTTGTTAATGTGGTGTATTACATTGATTGATTTGTGGCTATTGAAGAATTCTTGCATCCCTGGGATAAAGCCCACTTGGTCATGGTGTATGATCTTTTTAATGTGTTGTGGATTCTGATTGCTAGAATTTTGTTAAGAATTTTTGCATCTATGTTCATCAATTGGCCTGTAGTTTTCTTTTTTTGTGGGATCTTTGTCAGGTTTTGGTATTAAGGTGATGGCCTCATAGAATGAGTTTGGAATTTTACCTTCCTCTGCAATTTTCTGGAAGAGTTTGAGTAGGATAGGTGTTAGCTCTTCTCTAAATTTTTGGTAGAATTCAGCTGTGAAGCCATCTGGACCTGAGCTTTTGTTTGCTGGAAGATTTCTGATTACAGTTTCAATTTCCGTGCTTGTGATGGGTCTGTTAAGATTTTCTATTTCTTCCTGGTCCAGTTTTGGAAAGTTGTACTTTTCTAAGAATTTGTCCATTTCTTCCACGTTGTCCATTTTATTGGCATATAATTGCTGATAGTAGTCTCTTACGATCTTTTGTATTTCTGTGTTGTCTGTTGTGATCTCTCCATTTTCATTTCTAATTTTATTGATTTGATTTTTCTCCCTTTGTTTCTTGATGACTCTGGCTAATGGTTTGTCAATTTTATTTATCCTTTCAAAGAACCAGCTTTTGGCTTTGTTGATTTTTGCTATGGTATCTTTTGTTTCTTTTGCATTTATTTCTGCCCTAATTTTTAAGATTTCTTTCCTTCTACTAACCCTGGGGCTCTTCATTTCTTCCTTTTCTAGTTGCTTTAGGTATAGAGTTAGGTTATTTATTTGACTTTTTTCTTGTTTCTTGAGGTATGCCTGTATTGCTATGAACTTTCCCCTTAGGACTGCTTTTACAGTGTCCCACAGGTTTGGGGTTGTTGTGTTTTCATTTTCATTCATTTCTATGCAAATTTTGATTTCCTTTTTGATTTCTTCTGTGATTTGTTGGTTATTCAGCAGCATGTTGTTCAGCCTCCATATGTTGGAATTTTTAATAGTTTTTCTCCTGTAATTGAGATCTAATCTTACTGCATTGTGGTCAGAAAAGATACTTGGAATGATTTCTATTTTTTTGAATTTGCCAAGGCTAGATTTATGGCCCAGGATGTGATCTATCCTGGAGAAGGTTCTGTGTGTGCTCGAGAAATAGGTGAAATTCATTGTTTTGCGATGAAATGTCCTATAGATATCAATTAGGTCTAACTGGTCTATTGTATTGTTTAAAGTTTGTGTTTCCTTGTTAATTTTCTGTTTAGTTGATCTATCCATGGGTGTGAGTGGGGTATTAAAGTCTCCCACTATTATTGTGTTATTGTTAATTTCTTCTTTCAAACTCGTTAGCATTTGTCTTACATATTGCAGTGCTCCTATGTTGGGTGCATATATATTTATAATTGTTATATCTTCTTCTTGGATTGATCCTTTGATCATTATGTAGTGTCCTTCTTTGCCTCTTTTCACAGCTTTTGTTTTAAAGTCTATTTTATCCGATATGAGTATTGTTACTCCTGCTTTCTTTTGGTCTCTATTTGCATGGAAAATCTTTTTCCAGCCCTTCACTTTCAGTCTGTATGTGTCTCCTGTTTTGAGGTCGGTCTCTTGTAGACAACATATGTAGGGGTCTTATTTTTGTATCCATTCAGCCAGTCTTTGTCTTTTGGTTGGGGCATTCAACCCATTTACGTTTAAGGTAATTACTGATAAGTATGATCCCGTTGCCATTTACTTTATTGTTTTGGGTTTGAATTTATACATCCTTTTTGTGTTTCCTGTCTAGAGAATATCCTTTAGTATTTGTTGGAGAGCTGGTTTGGTGGTGCTGAATTCTCTCAGCTTTTGCTTGTCTGTAAAGCTTTTGATTTCTCCTTCATATTTGAATGAGATCCTTGCTGGGTACAATAATCTGGGCTGTAGGTTATTTTCTTTCATCACTTTAAGTATGTCTTGCCATTCCCTCCTGGCTTGAAGAGTTTCTATTGAAAGATCAGCTGTTATCCTTATGGGAATTCCCTTGTGTGTTATTTGTTGTTTTTCCCTTGCTGCTTTTAATATTTGTTATTTGTGTTTGATCTTTGTTAATTTGATTAATATGTGTCTTGGGGTGTTTCGCCTTGGGTTTATCCTGTTTGGGACTCTCTGGGTTTCTTGGACTTGGGTGATTATTTCATTCCCCATTTTAGGGAAGTTTTCAACTATTATCTCAAGTATTTTCTCATGGTCTTTCCTTTTGTCTTCTTCTTCTGGGACTCCTATGATTCGAATGTTGTAGCATTTAATATTGTCCTGGAGGTCTCTGAGATTGTCCTCATGTCTTTTAATTCATTTTTCTTTTTTCCTCTCTGATTCATTTATTTCTACCATTCTATCTTCTAATTCACTAATCCTATCTTCTGACTCTGTTATTCTACTACTGGTTGCCTCCAGAGTGTTTTTGATCTCATTTATTGCATTATTCATTATATATTGACTCTTTTTTATCTCTTCTAGGTCCTTGTTAAACCTTTCTTGCATCTTCTCAATCCTTGTCTCCAGGCTATTTATCTGTGATTCCATTTTGATTTCAAGATTTTGGATCAATTTCACTATCATTATTCGGAATTCTTTATCAGATAGATTCCCTATCTCTTCCTCTTTTGTTTGGTTTGGTGGGCATTTATCCTGTTCCTTTACCTGCTTCCTTTACCTGTATTCCTCTGTCTCTTCATCTTGTTTATATTGCTGAGTTTGGGGTGTCCTTTCTGTATTCTGGCAGTTTGTGGAGTTCTCTTTATTGTGGAGTTTCCTCACTGTGTATGGGTTTGTACAGGTGGCTTGTCAAGGTTTCTTGGTTAGGGAAGCTTGTGTCGGTGTTCTGGTGGGTGGAGCTGGATATAAAATCAACACACAGAAATCCCTTGCATTCCTATACACTAATAATGAGAAAATAGAAAGAGAAATTAAGGAAACAATTCCATTCACCATTGCAACAAAAAGAATAAAATACTTAGGAATATATCTACCTAAAGAAACTAAAGACCTATATATAGAAAACTATAAAACACTGGTGAAAAAAATCAAAGAGGACACTAATAGATGGAGAAATATATTATGTTCATGGATTGGAAGAATCAATATAGTGAAAATGAGTATACTACCCAAAGCAATTTATAGATTCAATGCAATCCCTATCAAGCTACCAACAGTATTCTTCACAGAGCTAGAACAAATAATTTCACAATTAGTGTGGAAATACAAAAAAACCTCGAATAGCCAAAGCAATCTTGAGAAAGGAAAATGGAACTGGAGGAATCAACCTGCCTGACTTCAGGCTCTACTACAAAGCCACAGTCATCAAGACAGAATGGTATTGGCACAAAGACAGAAATATAGATCAATGGAACAAAACAGAAAGCCCAGAGATAAATTCACGCACCTATGGACACCTTATCTTTGACAAAGGAGGCAAGAATATACAATGGATTAAAGACAATCTCTTTAACAAGTGGTGCTGGGAAAACTGGTCAACCACTTGTTAAAGAATGAAACTAGACCACTTTCTAACACCATACACAAAAATAAATTCAAAATGGATTAAAGATCTAAACGTAAGGCCAGAAACTATAAAACTCCTAGGGGAGAACATAGGCAAAACACTCTCTGACATACATCACAGCAGGATCCTCTATGACCCACCTCCCAGAATATTGGAAATAAAAGCAAAAATAAACAAATGGGACCTAATTAAATGTAAAAGCTTCTGCACAACAAAGGAAACTATAATCAAGGTGAAAAGACAGCCTTCAGAATGGGAGAAAGTAATAGCAAATGAAGCAACTGACAAACAACTAATCTCAAAAATATACAAGCAATTCCTATAGCTCAATTCCAGAAAAATAAATGACCCAATCAAAAAATGGGCCAAAGAACTAAATAGACATTTCTCCAAAGAAGACATACAGATGGCTAACGAACACATGAAAAGATGCTCAACATCACTCATTATCAGAGAAATGCAAATCAAAACCACTATGAGGTACCATTTCACACCAGTCAGAATGGCTGCAATGCAAAAGTCCACAAGCAATAAATGCTGGAGAGGGTGTGGAGAAAAGGGAACCCTCTTACACTGTTGGTGGGAATGCAAACTAGTACAGCCACTATGGAGAACAGTGTGGAGATTCCTTAAAAAAACTGGAAATAGAACTGCCTTATGACCCAGCAATCCCACTGCTGGGCATACACACTGAAGAAACCAGAATTTAAAGAGACATATGTACCCTAATGTTCATCGCATCACTGTTTATAATAGCCAGGACATGGAAGCAACCTAGATGTCCATCAGCAGATGAATGGATAAGAAAGCTATGCTACATATACACAATGGAGTATTGCTACTGCTACTGCTAAGTCACTTCAGTCGTGTCCGACTCTGTGTGACCCCACAGACGGCAGCCCACCAGGCTTTGCCGTCCCTGGGATTCTCCAGGCAAGAACACTGGAGTGGGTTGCCGTTTACTTCTCCAGTGCAGGAAAGTGAAAAGTGAAAGTGAAGTCGCTCAGTCGTATCCGACTCGTAGCGACCCCATGGACTGCAGCCTATCAGGCTCCTCCATCCATGGGATTTTCCAGGCAGGAGTACTGGAGTGGGGTGCCATTGCCTTCTCTAGCCATTAAAAAGAATACATTTGAGTCAGTTCTCATGAGGTGGATGAAACCGGAGCCTATTATACAGAGTGAAGTGAGTGAGAAAGAAAAACACCAATACAGTATACTAACGCATATATATGGAATTTAGAAAGATGGTAACAATAACCCTGTATACGAGACAGCAAAAGAGACACTGATGTATAGAACAGTCTTTTGGACTCTATGGGAGAGGGAGAGGGTGGATGATTTGGGAGAATGGCATTGAAACTTGTATAATATCATATATGAAACGAGTCGCCAGTCCAGGTTCAACGTACTATACTGGATGCTTGGGGCTGGTGCACTGGGACGACCCGGGAGGATGGTATGGGGAGGGAGGAGGGAGGAGGGTTCAGGATGGGGAACACATGTATACCTGTGGTGGATTCATTTTGATGTATGGCAAAACCAATACAATATTGTAAAGTTAAAAAATAAAATAAAATTTAAAAAAAATGGAGGTTAAAACAACTCATGGTATGTCAAAAAAAAAGAATAAAATTTAAAAAATTGCTTGTTTGAAGTTTAAAAAACTAGCTTTATTAAGTATAAACTTATAACATATACAGCAAATTATACATATTTAAAGTGGCCAATTTGATAAGTTTTGACAGATGTATATATCAGACCTGTGAAACCATCACCACAATATAAATAATGAACATGTCCATTATCCCCCCAAATTTCCTCTCCCACTTTCTACACTTTCCCTCTCAACCCTCTCTGAAAGATCATTATATAACTACCAATCTTCTCTCTGTCACTATAGATTAGTTTGCATGACCTACATTGTTGCACAAATGCAACTCTTTTTTAGTCTGGTTTCTTTCACACAGAATAATTATTTTGAGATTCATTTGTGTTATACATGTATCAATACTCTATATATCAATATACCATGATGTGTTTATCCATTTACCTGTTGCTTTGAGTTGTGTTCCAGCTTTTGGCTACTACAGTCTGCTATGAACATAGGAGCTGTTATGAACATTCCTGTCTAAATTTTTATATGGACACATGGTTTTACTTCTCTTAGGTCAGTACCTAGGAGTGGAATGGCTAGATCATAGAAGAATGCTTAACTTTTAAAAAGACTGAGTTCCTAGCTTTTAAAGAAACTGGCAAAGTATTTTTTCAGAAGTGACTGAGTCATTTTATAGGCCTAACAGTTCTACATTCTCACCAAAACTTGGTGTAGTCAGTCTTTTAATTTTAGCTATTTTAAGATGGATGTGGTATCTTCGTGGTTTTAATTTGTATTTATCTAATGACTAATGTAGGAAATTTGATCTCTGGTTCCTCTGCCTTTTCTAAAACCAGCTTGAACATCTGGAAGTTCACAGTTCACGTATTGCTGAAGCCTGGCTTGGAGAATTTTGAGCATTACTTTACTAGCGTATGGATGAGTGCAATTGTGCGGTAGTTTGAGCATTCTTTGGCATTGCCTTTGTTTGAGGTTGGAATGAAAACTGACCTTTTCCAGTCCTGGGGCCACTGCTTAGTTTTCCAAATTTGCTGGCACATTGAGTGCAGCACTTTCACAGCATCATCTTTCAGGATTTGAAATAGCTCAACTGGAATTCCGTCACTTCCACTAGCTTTGTTCATAGTGATGCTTTCTAAGGCCTACTTGACTTCACATTCCAGGATGTCTGGCTCTAGGTGAGTGATCACACCATCATGATTATCTGGGTCATGAAGATCTTTTTTGTACAGTTCTTCTATGTATTCTTGCCACCTCTTCTTAATATCTTCTGCTTCTGTTAGGTCCATAAAATTTTTGTCCTTTATCGAGCCCATCTTTGCATGAAATGTTCCCTTGGTATCTCTAATTTTCTTGAAGAGATCTCTAGTCTTTCCCATTCTGTTGTTTTCCTCTATTTCTTTGCATTGATCGTTGAGGAAAGCTTTCTTATCTCTCCTTGCTATTCTTTGGAACTCTGCAATCAAATACGAATATCTTCCATTTTCTCCTTTGCTTTTCACTTCTCTTCTTTTCACAGCTATTTGTAAGGCCTCCCCAGACAGCCATTTTACTTTTTTGCATTTCTTTTCCATGGGGATGGTCTTGATCCCTGTCTCCTGTACAATGTCATGGATCTCCATTCATAGTTCATCAGGTACTCTGTCTATCAGATCTAGTCCCTTAAATCTATTTCTCACTTCCACTGTACAATCATAAGGGATTTGATTTAGGTCATACCTGAATGGTCTAGTGGTTTTCCCTACTTTCTTCAATTTAAGTCTGAATTTGGCAATAAGGAGTTCATGATCTGAGCCACAGTCAGCTCTCGGTCTTGTTTTTGCTGACTGTATAGAGCTTCTCCATCTTTGGCTGCAAAGGTTTCTTGAGAAACCTATATGCAGGTCAGGAAGCAAAAGTTAGAACTGGACATGGAACAACAGACTGGTTCCAAATAGGAAAAGGAATACATCAAGGCTGTATATTGTCACCTTGCTTATTTAACTTATATGCAGAGTACATCATGAGAAACGCTGGGCTGGAAGAAGCACAAGCTGGAAACAAGATTGCCGGGAGAAATATCAATAACTTCAGATATGCAGATGACAGCACCCCTTATGGCAGAAAATGAAGAGGAACTAAAAAGCCTCTTGATAAAAGTGAAAGAGGAGAGTGAAAAAGTTGGCTTAAAGCTCAACATTCAGAAAATGAAGATCATGGCATCCGGTCCCACCACTTCATGGGAAATAGATGGGGAAACAGTGGAAACAGAGGCAGACTTTATTTTTGGGGGCTCCAAAATCACTGCATATGGTGACTGCAGCCATCAAATTAAAAGACGCTTACTCCTTGGAAGGACAGTTATGACCAACCTAGATAGCATATTAAAAAGCAGAGATATTAAATATTAAATATTAATATATTTATATATCAGTTCAGTTCAGTCACTCATCATGTCTGACTCTTTGTGACCCCATGGACTTCAGCACTCCAGGCTTCCCTGTCCTTTACTATTTCCTAATTTGCTGAAACTCAAATCCATTGAGTCAGTGATGCCATCTAACCATCTCATCCTCTGTCGTCCCCTTCTCCCCCTGCCCTTTATCTTTCCCAGCATCAGAGTCTTTTACAGCGAGTCAGCTCTTCCCATCAGGTGGCCAAAGTATTGGAGTTTCATCTTCAGCATCAGTCCTTCCAATGAATATTCAGGACTGATTTCCTTTAGGATTGACTGGTTGGATCTCCTTGCAGTCCAAGGGACTCCCAAGAGTCTTCTCCAACACCACAGTTCAAAGCATCAATTCTTCAGTGCTCAGCTTTCTTTATGGTCCAACTCTCATACATGACTACTGGAAAAACCATAGCCTTGACTAGATGGACCTTTGTTGGCAAAGTAATGTCTCTGCTTTTTAATATACTGTCTAGATGTGTTATAGCTTTTCTTCCAAGGAGAAAGCATCTTTTAATTTCATGGCTGCAGTCACCATCTGCAGTGATTTTGAAACCCAAGGAAATAAAGTCTGTCCCTGTTTCCATTGTTTCCCCATCTATTTGCCAAGAAGTGATGGGACTGGATGCCGTGATCTTAGTTTTTTGAATATTGAGTTTGAAGCCAATGTTTTACTCTCTTCTTTCACTTTCATCAAGAGGCTCTTTAGTCCCTCTTCACTTTCTGCCATAAGGGTGGTGTCATCTGCATATCTGAGGTTATTGATATTTCTCCAGGCAATCTTGATTCTAGGTTGTGCTTCATCCATCCCAGCATTTCGCATGATGTACTCTGCATATACATCATATGTAACAGGCAAATTTGGCCTTGGAGTATGGAATGAAGCGGGGCAAAGGCAAATAGAGTTTTGCCAAGAGAATGCACTGGGCATAGCAAACACCCTCTTCCAACAACACAACAGAAGATTCTACACATGGACATCACCAGATGGTCAACACCGAAATCAGATTGATTATATTCTTTGCAGCCAAAGATGGAGAAGCTCTATACAGTCAGCAAAAACAAGACCGGGAGCTGACTGTGGCTCAGATCATGAACTCCTTATTGCCAAATTCAGACTTAAATTGAAGAAAGTAGGGAAAACCACTAGACCATTCAGGTATGACCTAAATCAAATCCCTTATGATTATACAGTAGAAGTGAGAAATAGATTTAAGGGACTAGATTTGATAGACAGAGTGCCTGATGAACTATGGCTGAGGTTCGTGACATTGTACAGGAGACAGGGATCAAGACCATCCCCATGGATAAGAAATGCAAAAAAACAAAATGGCTGTCTGTGAAAAGCTGTGAAAAGAAGAGAAGCGAAAAGCGAATGAGAAAAGGAAAGATATAAGCATCTGAATGCAGAGTTCCAAAGAATCGCAAGGAGAGATAAGAAAGTCTTCCTCAGTGATCAATGCAAAGAAATAGAGGAAAACAACAGAATGGGAAAGACTAGAGATCTCTTCAAGAAAATTAGAGATACCAAGGGAACATTTCATGCAAAGATGGGCTCGATAAAGGACAGAAATTGTTTGGACCTAACAGAAGCAGAAGATATTAAGAAGAGGTGGCAAGAATACACAAAAGAATTGTACGAAAAAGATCTTCATGACCCAGATAATCACAATGGTATGATCACTCACCTAGAACCAGACATCCTGGAATGTGAAGTCAAGTGGGCCTTAGAAAGCATCACCACGAACAAAGCTAGTGGAGGTGATGGAATTCCAGTTGAGCTATTTCAAATCCTGAAAGATGATGCTGTGAAAGTGCTGCGCTCATTATGCTAGCAAATTTGGAAAACTTGGCAGTGGCCACAGGACTGGAAAAGGTCAGTTTTCATTCCAATACCAAACAAAGGCAATGCCAAAGAATGCTCAAACTGCTGCAGAATTGCACTCATCTCACACACTAGTAAAGTAATGCTCAAAATTCTCCAAGCCAGGCTTCAGCAATACATGAACTGTGAACTTCCAGATATTCAAGCTGGTTTTAGAAAAGGTAGAGGAACAAGAGATCAAATTGCCCACATCTGCTGGATCATGGAAAAAGCAAGAGAGTTCCAGAAAAACATCTATTTCTGCTTTCTTGACTATGCCAAAGCCTTTGACTGTGTGGATCACAATAAACTGTGGAAAATTCTGAAAGAGATGGGAATACCAGACCACCTGATCTGCCTCTTGACCTATATGCAGGTCAGGAAGCAACAGTTAGAACTGGACATGGAACAACAGACTGGTTCCAAATAGGAAAAGGAGTACGTCAGGGTGTATATTGTCACCCTGCTTATTTAACTTATATGCAGAGTACATCATGAGAAATGCTGGGCTGAAGAAGCACAAGCTGTAATTAAGATTGCCGGGAGAAATATCAATAACTTCAGATATGCAGATGACAGCACCCCTTATGGCAGAAAGTGAAGAGGAACTAAAAAGCCTCTTGATGAAAGTGAAAGAGGAGAGTGAAAAAGTTGGCTTAAAGCTCAACATTCAGAAAACGAAGATCATGGCATCTGGTCCCATCACTTCATGGCAGATAGATGCGGAAACAGTGGAAACAGTGTCAGGCTTTATTTTTGGGGACTCCAAAATCACTGCATATGGTGATTGTAGCCATGAAATTAAAAGACGCTTACTCCTTGGAAGGAAAGTTATGACCAACCTAGATAGCATTTAAGCTGAGATATTACTTTGCCAACAAAGGTCCATCTAGCCAAGGCTATGGTTTTTCCAGTGGTCATGTATGGATGTGAGAGTTGGACTATAAAGAAAGCTGAGCGCAGAAGAATAGGTACTTTTGAACTGTGGTGTTGGAGAAGATGCTCAGAGTCCCTTAGACTGCAAGGAGATCCAACCAGTCCATCCTAAAGGAGGTCAGTCCTGGGTATTCATTGGAAAGACTCATGCTGAAGCTGAAACTCTAATACTTTGGCCACCTCATGCAACGCGTTGACTCATTTGAAAAATCCCTGATGCTGGGAGGGATTGCAGGCAGGAGGAGGAGGGGACGACAGAGGATGAGATGGTTGGATGGCATCACTGACTTGATGGACATGAGTTTGGGTAAACTCTGGGAGTTAGTGATGGACAGGGAGGCCTGGCGTGCTGCGATTTTGGTGTCGCCAAGAGCCAGACATGACTGAGTGTCTGAACTGAACTCTGCATATAAGTTAAGTAAGCTTATATATATGAATATTTATTTGGCCATATAAAAAGGAAATCTTGCCATTTGTGACAGCATGGATGGACCTTGAGGGCATTATGCTATGTGTAATAAGTATATGATCTCACTTATATGTAAACTCTAAAAAGCAACACAATAGAAAAAAAACAGCAAAACCCCCAATAAACCCCACCCTGAGCTCATGGATACATAGAACAGATTGGTGGTTGCCAGAGACAGGGGTTGAGGGGAGTAGGTGAAACAAAGGAAGGGGGTTAAAATGTACAAATTAACAGCTACAGAAAAAAAAAGTCATGGGAATGTAAACTACAATATGGTGACGATAGTTAATAATATAGTGTCATATATTAGAAAGTTGTAAGAGAGTAGATCTTGTAAGTTTTCATCACAAGAAAAAATGTTGTAACTATCTATGGTGATGGGTGTTAAACAGACTTCTTGTGGTGAACATTTCATAATATGTAATGTATACAAATATCAAATCATTATGTTGTACATCTGAAACTAATATAATGTTGTATGTCAATTACTAAAGAAAAATTCAGTTGTCCGTGTATTGAGGCAAATATGGAACATACATCTTTTACATTGACTGTGTCTCTGTTGATGACAATATCACATTGAAATTATTACTGTGTAGTGTTCTACAACTTTGGTCTTCTTTTTCAAAATTGTTTTTTTTTTTTTAAGGTCCTTTTCATTTCCAGACAAATTTTAGAATAAAATTGCTAGTTTCTACAAAAAATGCCTACTGGGGTCTTGTTTGGAATTGTATTGAGTCTATTTCCAGTGGTCATGTACTGAAGCTTGGACCATAAAGAAGGCTGAGCGCCGAAGAACTGATGCTTTCGAACTGTGGTGCTGGAGAAGACTCTTGAGAGTCCCTTGGACAGCAAGGAGATCCAACCAGTTAATTCTGAAGGAAATTAACCCTATATATTCATTGGAAGGACTGATGCTGAAGCTGAAGCCACAATACTTTGGCCACCTGATGTGAAGAGTTGACCTATTAGGAAAGATCCTGATGCTGGGAAAGACTTAAGGCAGGAGAAGGGGACAAGATGGTTGGATGGAATCACTGACTCAGTGGACATGAGTTTGAGCAAACTCCAGGAGGTAGTGAAGGACAGGGAAGCCTGGTGTGCTGCAGTTCACAGAGTCACAGAGTTGGACACGACTTAGTGACTGAACAACAACAAAATAGATCAATCTAGGAACAATTGACATTTTAACAATTGAGCCTTCCAGCCAATAAACATATTATAATCTTATCATTTATGTAAATTTGATTTAATTTCTCTCTGCAACGTTTTGTTGATTTTAGGTCTGGCACATATCTTGTGATATTTACTCCTAAAGTATTCAAATATTTTGTTGCTATTGTAAGCAGTATTTTCAAAAATTCAGTTTCCATTAGTTTTTTTCTAGTATATAGAAATGCAGTTGATTTTGGTACATTGATCTTGTATCCTGCAACTTCAATAAACTCACTAGTTCTAGTCTTTTTCTTGCAGATTCCGTTGGATTTTCTACACAGACTATGATGCTGTTAGACTACTCTTCAAGATTAAAAGACTAATGCAGTTTTAAAAGTAGTATTTTTGGTACCTACATATGTGAGCTTAATTAAAACTGCTCAGGGAGAAAGGTGAGTGCTGTGACAATTTACTTCTGATGATGTTTCTGAAGGGCACCAGAAGGTGATGAGTGCAATAGAAGTCTCCTTGGTAGACACATGGACCCTATGTCTTTAATTTGCAACAGTGAATGGTCTCACTCAATGTCTCTAGCCAAATCTGGTGCTGGCATGTAAATTTCATTTTATAGTTATACTTCATGTGCACTTAGAATAACTTTAAAAACCACACAGGAAAACCCCATATGAATGGCTATATGCTAGCACACATTTCAAATTGTGGCTTTCAATTAATTGATAGTGAGTTATGACCTTTTAAACATTTTAAACTGTTTTCTAAAAGGGGAGAGAGAATGAAAGCAACAACTTCAACAATAGTATTTTCTCATCTTTATTCTTTCTTTATAGTCCTAAAGGCTTAAAATCAAATTAAAATTTGCTTTCTGTTTTTTGTTTGGTTGGGAAAGTTGTAGAGGGAGCTGAACCACATGGTAAAAACTCATATGAAGACCGAGCTTTTGATGTGTTTATTTTTGCTGGGTCAGGGAGGCATGGTGATTGACAGGTGGGATTGTGCACCTCCAAGATGGTGTAGGTACAGGGTTATTAACCATGAACCCCCTAGCATCATTTTCTCATGCGTATACATATGCACAGTCTTGTGTTACCTGCAGAATCTCCCTGACCTTTATGAACTCCATATTCCTCACTCCACAATCTACCCCATCTTTCCTGGCTCAGTGTATCTCAATGTACTTGATGGTGCTGTGGACCATAGGTATTCTTCATGCTTATGATTCTGGAAGAAAGGGAAGATTAGAAAAATCCTATATGTACACATGTTCATGAAACCACCTTAGCTTCAGTGCTTACCATATCCAGATAACGGAAACATGATAGAAGATACTGAATGGCCAAGGAAAGATCTCATGATTGTCCACTGAGCATATTATTGAAGGAATGGGTAGTGGTTAGGATAAGAAGATCTTTGCTAGCATTTATCTGTTCAACAAAAATTTTGAGTGTCAGCTAGGTGTTACCTTCAATTCTAAGCACTTTGGAAATTCAATCAATAAAAGGGACAAAAGTTCCTGCCTTCTCTTGTTGTTCAGTCACTAAGTCATGTCTGACCCTTTGTGACTCTGTGAACTGCAGCACACTAGGCTTTCCTGTCCTTCACTATCTCCTGGAGTTTGCTCAAAGTCATGTCCATTGAGTTGATGATGCCATCCAACCATCTCATTCTCTGTCATCCCCTTCTTCTTTTGCCCTCAATCTTTCCCAGCATCAGGGTCTTTTCCAATGAGTTGGTTCTTCACATGAGGTATCCAAAGTATTGGGGTATCAGCTTATGCATCAGTCCTTCCAATGAATATTCAGGACTGATTTCTTTTAGGATTTACTGGTTTTATCTCCTTGCTGTCCAAGGGACTCTCAAGGGTCTTCTCCAGCTCAACAATTTGAAAGCATCAATTCTTCGGTACTCAGCCTTCCTTATGGTCCAACTTTCACATCTGTGCATGACTACTGAAAAACCATAGCTTTGACTATATGGACCTTTGTCAGCAAAGTGATGTCTTTGCTTTTTAATACGCTGTCTAGGTTTGTCATAGCTTTTCTTCCAAGGAGCAAGTGTCTTTTAATTTCATGGCTGCAGTCACTGTCTGCAGTGATTTTGGAGGGGAGATGAAAAAGAAATAGAAGTGTAATTAATTAATAAATTACACAGTATATGAGAAGTTGACACATATGGATAAAAGCAACAGAGTAGTGTTGGCAGGAATTCAGAGAGGAGTAGGGAATGATTACAATTTAAAATATGAATACAGTATATAAAATATTTAAGCAGAAGCTTGAAGGAGGTGAGTTAGCTGTGAACAAGAGCCATTCAGCTGATGGGAACGGTGTAAAGTGAGACCATGCCTGGCATGCTTGAGGAATAGCAAGTGGTTAGCACTCCATTACTGAGAATTGGTTCAGTCTATCTTGGTCTCTGATAGCCCTGAATGTGGAAAGAAACCCAACTTGAGACTGGAGGATGGATTAAATATCTTTCTAAGGTACTTCTTAGTCATAAGGATCAGAGCTTTTGAGGTTCTTCTAAGAGAATACCAGCCTGTGCTTTGGTCACACTACATATTATCCTCCAATCTCCAGCTATTTTATTAAAAAACAATTCAGGCCTGGAAAGGAGGGGAGTTTGGGGGAGAATGGATACATGTGTATATGTAGGGCTAAGTCTCTCTGCTATTCACCTGAAACTATCACAACATTGTTAATTGGCTATACTCCAACACAGAATAAAAAGTTTAAAAAAATCAGTTGAGTAAGACTAAACAATGATAGAAGCTTCAGTTGTGAGAATAAATTGGAGTGTCCTTAGAAGGCTGTTTGGGCTGTGTGAGATTCGGTGGTGTGGGGTGCATATGTGTGGAGGGGATGTTGTTGCCTGACAGCTGTTCTGGATATGCTCAAATTATGACAAAATGTTTGGCCTCTTTTCAAGATCCAACTGCATGTGTATGACAAGTGGAAAAACAAAATACAATGAAATTGACAACCTTGGGTGAGCCATAACTTTGATCTGAAGGCAATTCTCAAAGTGAAGTTGCAAAAGTGGTTTTAGCATCAGCAGGGCTTTTAGGGTGTGTGTATGTAGCTGCCTAGAGGGTTGCCTTAAGGGGAGTACTGATTTGGTGAATGAGCTATGGAGCTTAACTTGATCATCAACAAAGAGATGGCTTATTTTTAATTTTTAATTAAAGGAATTGAAACATCAGAGGGAAGGCCATCTCTTCTCCAAGCGCTCTGGCTTCCTAAAACGTGGAGTTGGTGGAGAAGGTATTAAACTGCTTGGACCTTGGGTCACCTGGAAGCAACTCTACCTCTGTTGCTGCCTGCATACATTTTTCATGGTTAGAAAGCCATGGCCATTATCTATTTTAACAAAAATTATGTGAGTCTGTAAGGAGGTGTGGTTGAACCCTCACAGGGGATGAGGGTGTTTCTGGCATGAGGAAGAGTCACGGTTCAGGTCAGAAAATGATAAAACAAGGGAGAGAATGAAATGATTTCAAGTGTGAATTAATTCTATTCATCTAGTGCTTGGTCTGAAGCATGGATGAAGGTATCAAGATGTTTCAAAGGGGACTAGCAGTGTCAGGACCTACTATGGCAGTTTTTTTGTGGAAAGACGTTAGAAGTTAGAAGTGAGTAGCAGAAACAGGCGTGATGGGCTGCCAAGGGGGTACTCCCTTTGAGACTTGGGTATAGTTGTCTCAGTTGGTGGGGCAGTGTCTGTGAGCCCTGGGACCCAGCATACCCAAGTAGGATCAGAATCCAGATTCTTTGTGTTTCTTGCTTTCTTTGGACTTTCTTCATTTTAAATGAAAGGATTTTGGAAGTTTGAATTATGCTAAGGGGGACCAATGGAGAAGGCAATGGCATCCCACTCGCGTACTCTTGCCTGGAGAATCCCATGGACGGAGGAGCCTGGTAGGCCGCAGTCCATGAGGTCGCTAGGAATTGGACATGACTGAGAGACTTCACTTTCATTTTTCACTTCCTTGCATTGGAGAAGGAAATGGCCACCTACTCCAGTATTCTTGCCTGGAGAATCCCAGGGATGGGGGAGCCTGGTGGGCTGCCATCTATGGGGTCCCACAGAGTTGGACACAACTGCAGTGACTTAGCAGCAGCAGCAGCAGCAGGGGGACCAATCATGTTGTAAGGGAAACAACTCACTGTAGGGCATTGAAGTGATAGTCATGGCCATTCAAATCAGAGAATTTGAAGGGAAAGGTCAAAGCCAAGGGAACAAATCAAGGCTAAGGCTCTTTCACGTCTCTCATCACACCTGGAGATTTGTCTTCTCAAGCTAAAAATCTCAAGTGGGCAGTTCCAGTTTTAGTTCTATTAGGAAAGCTGAGATTCCTTTATAAGTTCTTACATCTTCAGTTGAAAGTCAGACCAATTCCATCTCCAGTACTTAGCCTGATGAAAACCACACCCAAAGATTATTGTTTGTATGCAGTTCTCTTTCATTGATGCATCTCTTCATAAAGTACATCAGCAGGAGGGCTGTTCAGTTGATCCAGTTTGGATAGTTGTTGGCATCACTGTCCTGGATCCAGCTTGTACTGGCTCCCGAGAGCTGACCGTGTAAGTCTCTTTCCAATGCTTCATTCAGTGATGTCACATGGGTAGCTTGAAACTGACCATGGTGGGCGTATTTACACCACAGAAATTGTCACTTTGTGTAAAGCTAGGCTTTCCCCCTGAAGACCTGAGTGTTAAACATTTACCAGTACAACACCTGTCCTAGTGGTTTTTACACTTTTAATAGAAGGAAAAAATAAAATAATTTTCTATGGTTCCATAAGGGACAAAATTAAAAAGCAACCCCAATTTTTGGTTATTTGGTTAGTGGCTTAATTTCACTCACACACCAAAGAAGTTACTTGAGTCAAGATATTATGAGCCATTTTAGAATGTTCTAGATATCTTTGTGTCATATTTCTTTGGATAACATGATAAAATATTTGCAGTATTTTTTGAAGTCAGAGAACATGACTTAGATCTTAACATACTCTCTTTCAGGTGAATGAGAGCAGATAAGTTACATTCTCCAAGCTTCAGGTTCCTCACCTATAAAATGAGAATAAAATTGATTTTACTTGTGAGGCAGCTTTGTAATTAAGGACCAGTTTACTTTTTCCTAGGATGAATGAGTGTGCTTTTTTTTTTTTTTTAAAGCTATTATGGTATCAAACAATAGCCAAGTATTTGGTTGACCAAACCCTTCCTTTTCTGATGGTTGATGAAAAAGTCTTTTAAGTCTCAGATGAATGACTGTTTAGTATTAACACTGGCATCACGGCAACAGTGTGTGCTTATCCCATTGCAGATTGTTGCCCTGTGCAATGGAGGATAATAGAATATAAATACACATGGTTTACAGGGCCATAGAAACAAAGAAGGGAAGCTTTTCTACACTCATTTCCCTCTTTCTCCACCCAGTCCTTTTCTCAGACTGAGCTTCCTTCTTCAACCTCTCTGGAGTATAAGTGCTGATAACGGTCTAAATATGGGCGTGCACTTTAGTGGGAATGCCTGCTCTGGATCAAAGCTGTATCATCCAACCGCCAGTTCAAGGATTTCTGACTTCCTCTCTTATCTTTGGAACTCTGCTCCCTGTTACCCACGCCCATCTCTAGCCCCTACTTTTAGTAGTAATCCCATTGCATCATTCTCTGTTCTCCGGCTTTGTGGGTGGTTGATCCATACGTCACCTTCTCCGTCTATACATTATAGTGTTGGTGTTTCCTTCACTTTGAAATCAGTATGGACAATGGGATCTTCTGTGGTCTTGTAATTATTTCATTTGTGTTTATCTTGCATTGTACACTGACTGTAAACTCTCGTATGTCTTCTCTACAACCTTTCTGAGCTTTTGTTTCCTCATTTATAAAAAGAAAAAAAGAGGATACTAATACTTATTTTTCAGAATTTTGTGGATGAAATGAAATGATGCGTGATGTATATAAGAACCCTTAGTATGATTCCTGGCATTTATAAGTGCTCAGCAAATGTCACTTCCTCATCTTCCTTTGCTGCTCTCCTTCATGCCCAAGACAAGGTTGTTGCCAAAGAAGCATTCAGCTGATTCAGCTGAGTTAATGATCATAATGTTCTTATAGATCTGAAAGAGATGGGAATACCAGACCACCTGACCTGCCTCTTGAGAAATCTGTATGCAGGTCAGGAAGCAACAGTTAGAACTGGACATGGAAAAACAGACTGGTTCCAAATAGGAAAAGGAGTATGTCAAGGCTGTATATTGTCACCCTGCTTATTTAACTTATGTGCAGAGTACATCATGAGAAACGCTGGGCTGGAAGACGCACAAGCTGGAATCCAGATTGCCGGGAGAAATATCAATAACCTCAGATATGCAGATGACACCACCCTTATGGCAGAAAGTGAAGAGTAACTCAAAAGCCTCTTGATGAAAGTGAAGGAGGAGAGTGAAAAAGTTGGCTTAAAGCTCAACATTCAGAAAACGAAGATCATGGCATCTGGTCTCACCACTTCATGGGAAATAGATGGGGAAACAGTGGAAACAGTGTCAGACTTTATTTTTTTGGGCTCCAAAATCACTGCAGATGGTGATTTCAGCCATGAAATTAAAAAACACTTACTACTTGGAAGGAAAGTTATGACCAACCTAGATAGCATATTCAAAAGCAGAGACATTACTTTGCCAACAAAGGTCCGTCTAGTCAAGGCTATGCTTTTTCCTGTTGTCATGTATGGATGTGAGAGTTGGACTGTGAAGAAGGCTGAGCGCCGAAGAATTGATGCTTTTGAACTGTGGTGTTGGAGAAGACTCTTGAGAGTCCCTTGGACTGCAAGGAGATCCAACCAGTCCATTCTGAAGGAGATTAGCCCTGGGATTTCTTTGGAAGGAATGATGCTACAGCTGAAACTCCAGTACTTTGGCCACCTCATGCGAAGAGTTGACTCATTGGAAAAGGCTCTGATGCTGGGAGGGACTGGGGGAAGGAGGAGAAGGGGATGACAGAGGATGAGATGGCTGGATGGCATCACTGACTCGATGGATGTGAGTCTGGGTGAACTCCGGGAGTTGGTGATGGACAGGGAGGCCTGGCATGCTGTGATTCATGGGGTCGCAAAGAGTTGGACATGACTGAGCGACTGAACTGAACTGACTGAACTTCTTCAGTATTGGTGTTTCTTTTTGTGTTGAGGGACTTCTATTAGCAGAACACTCTGGTCTCACATCTTCCTTGGGAAGGAGTGCCTTCTTGGAGAATAAATTTGGGATGAGGAAGTGAAGAAATTTGGAGGAGGAAGAGGATGAGGCAGTAGGTCAAGTTTTTTTTTTTTTTTGGCCTGGTCTGTCTCGGATAGTGGGGAAAGATGGGGGATAGAGAGGAGCTTTAGCTGCTGAGTCCATTTTGACCTGCTCTTTCATGCTGAAAGTTTTACAGGGACAACCTCCCAAATGAGGAGGCCTGTGTTTTTTCAACCTTATGTGTGATGGCTTCTGAGACTCAGTAACAAATGGTTTATTGTTGTTGCATATGTAAGCCATGTTCTCCAATACCAGACTGATAAAAAATGAAGGTGGTATTTTCGATCTCCAACTAAAATCAATTTAAATTCAATTTATTTGTGCCTCTCAATTGATTCTGAACTTGGGTATGGAAAATAGGTTTTTTTGTTTGCTTTTTGGTTTTTACTCTGTCCTTTTTCTATCCCCAGCAATGTGTTCTTCCAGTTTGTGGAATAGAAAATGATATCAATGCAACAGCATCTTGTTTCTGCTATTCTGCCTCTAAAAGTTTCTTTCATATGGATTCACATATGTTTCAGAATCAGTGGAGACATCGTTAAATCATTTTTATAGTTCGGAGCACCCTTCTTTATCTTCATTCCATAAAGATGAATCTTTTTCATTTGATATCTCTCAAATTTTTGGTGCATTTCTACAAAATGGATCTGTTTTGATTTCTGTTTTTTTTTTTTTTTAATCTCAATTTTTATATTACTTAAAAATCCTTTTTCCTCATTGTCATCCTTCACCAAATGACAAGATTTCACTATGGAACATAATTATAGGCCAATGTTGTCAGCTTTTGAATGATTATAAATTGCTAACGTAGGCTCTTTTGTTCATTTCCCTTGGTTATGACTCTGGATCTATGCGTAGGGTCACAGAGAAGAGAGAATAGGAAGGAGGTGATGAGTAAATAAAAGTCAGAAGTGAAGATGGACAGCCAAGTAGACTTGTGACTGGGGGTTGGAAGAGAGGGTTTGTCCGCTTGCCAAGCTGCTTTTCTCATTCCATTGATCATCTTCATGTGACACTAGTAGGGAATGAGTCAACACCAGTTGTTGGAAGCAGGAAAGTTAGTCAAGGACAGGGACGTGTCAGTCCCGAGATACAGATTACATTTTCTGGGATTTTGATGGAAAGAAAGTTTGACAATGAGCTGCTGACAAAAGGATACTACGTTTAGCTGAAGGAGAAACACAGGGGATGACATTTGCTTCAGAGCTCATGGGTTTTGTCTGAGAGCACAGCTCAGAGCTGAGGCTGAGGAAATTTACCGTTGACTCCAGAGCAGTTGGAGTGGTTGGCATTGTTGACAGTTTTTTTTTTTCTTTCAGAACCACAGTTCTGTCCATTCCTTATAGGATCTAGTCACTTTTTTTAATTGAGGGAGAAAAGGAACAGGCTAAACTTACTCCATCTTGAAAAAGAAGGAAACCCCATCTTGCACTTTCAGTGAGCTTTGGACTACATGCCTGGTAGCCCTGGGGATAACATACCTATGGCCGAACTGGCCTCCCAGACTGATGAACACCAGATTCCATACCAAGCTATCCCGTCGCCAAAAAGAATGTAATAATCCCCTATGTAGTCAATCACCTTTGTAATCTTTATGGCACCCATGGGTGTAGGCTACAGTGTATAACCAGCTGACCCTTCTGATTATGAATCATGGCTGTAACCTGATTGCATCTCCCTTTAACACTTTCCAGGCTAGGTTTAAGGAATTTGGGGATGTGGGCTTGAGCAGTATGTTTAAGGTATATAAGGTTTTCACAAAAGTCGGTTGGGGTCCTTGGCTAAGAGGAGACTCTGCCTTGGGCCCGCCGGAGTAACAAACTGCACTCCACTATCTGCATTGTCCTTCTGAGTGAGTTTGTTTCCTGGAACGCGTGCTACAACATAATGACAGAAATCAGAACACCAATCACAAGAACTCTTGGCCTAACTTATATAGTCCATCTTCAGATTTTCACATCATATGTCCTGTCCATGGGAAACCAACAAGAATGCATTCTCAGGCTTCTATTAATTAATCAGTTTAATAACAGTTTATTCTTTTGACATTCTCTAGACCCCTGGCATTGTGCTTGATAACGAGAATATAAGAAATCAATTCACCATGTCTTTTGGTCTGATCTTGAGAAAACTCACAGGCTATGGGGACAGCAGATATGCAAACAGATAAACCACAAACTTACACAAATTAGGAGAGTACAGAGGGGAGAGCAACTCATTTCTCACACGCCATGAGAATGTGCCTGGTGTGGCTTTTCCAGGCAAAAGGGTAGACAGAAATCTGAGCTGTTCCTGAAAACTGTCTGTGATTTGAGCTTCATTCGAATTTGCCCTGCCTGCTTGATCTCGACCTGAGTGAACTGCATGGAGTGCATCAGCGTGAAGCCGGTCTGAACATAAATGATTTCATTATCTCAGTAATCACTCTATAATCCAAATAAGCATGTCATAGAAAGATAGATGGCTGTGAAGAAATTGCCTGAAAGAAAAAAAAAAGAGAGATGGTAGAACTACAGTTGCTGATGGTATTTCATTTTTCAAATATATTTGTAAACCATGCACAAGCTTATCTGGGTGACCTTCTTGTAAGTAGCAGAGGCTGATGCTAATTCTGTGGTGTCTGGGAGTGGTGAGGTTTCGGTTCTTTGAGCCCAGGGGGAGAAAGAGAAGGTTTCCATTCTCCAGATAACTTCTTATCAGATGCAGAGTTGGAAGTACCCTGATAAATCTGCCTCTAAGCTAAACATCCGCTGAATTCTGTGCTCCCATGGGAAATTCCTCCCCTTGAGAACTTGGTCTTTTTATTTGCTTTTCAAACCTCAATTACTGAATGGTACAATTCCTGGAAGCATCTTGACAGCATGAATTGATTATGAAGATGGTGTAATTAGCACTAAAGTTCCGGTGCATTAGGTCATTAAGTTCTTCCTTGTGAAAGGAGTGGTTGGGACATTTGTTGAAAGGATGATGACATGAAAGAAACACCATTTCTCCTCAAATCTGCTAAGATCACCACAGTATTACCTCCAAGGGGCTTGCACAAGAGAGAAGATGTTTTTTACAGATTGTTCTGAAGTCAGTGTTTCCACAAGTAGCCATTGATTATGGAGATGACCTTTCAACATGCTGCTTTATTTTTGTGGTTGTAATAATGTGGCAAGTCATTTGAAATGTGGGAGGCAAGGCACAGCCCTGTGATCAGAACACTGGGCAGACAAGCGGGGAGCAATTGTACTGGGTTCCAAACAGTGCACTGGCTTTCTGGGTGGTACTAGTGATAAAGAATCTGCCAATGCAGGAGATGCAAGAGTTGCAGGTTCAACCCCTGGGTCAGAAAGATCCCCTGGAGTGGGAAACGGCAACTCACTCCAGTATTCTTGCCTAGAAAATTCCATGGATGGGAGCCTGGCGGTCTACACTCCATGGAGTTGCAAAGAGTCAGACATGACTGAGCGCCTGAACACGTGAGCAACAAACGGTGCACATGTGGTCTCATTTCATCCTCACAATTGCCGGTTAGATATCATGGCTCTTAAGGAAGCTGAGGCAGCAATAAATTAACTGAGTCACAGCAAGTGGAACGGACACTGAACTTGGAATATGAATCTCTCATTTCTTTGTAATGTAAGCTTGGGCAAGTTATTTAATCTCTAGCCTCTGTGTCTAATATCTTAGCTGAATAATAATAACAAAAAAAGTGAAGTGAAAGCGTTAGTCACTGAGTCATGTCCGACTCTTTGTGACCCCATCTACTGTAGCCTGCCAGGCTCTTACATTCGTGTGGTAGTAGTTAATAATTTATTAAAGTCTTTCATCGTCATTATGTCATTTATTCCCCACCACATGCCGGTTCAGTAGCTCGGGAGATGGTACAAAACAGCGGAAAATGCTTGAATTGTGTCGACTAAAAAAGAGGTACAACTTGAGAGTCATGAATTAAGTTTTATTTGGGGCAAAATGAGGACTGCAGCCTGGGAGGCAGCATCTCAGATAGCTCTGAGAGGCTGCTCCAAAGACGTAGTGGGGGAAAGTCAGTATATAAGGTTTTGGTGAAGGGGGAGTTTAGTACCATGAAGCACTCATTTTACAAAAGGTTTTTGGTTAGTCATGAGGATCTGATGTCACCATGAAGGGATTTAGTCCTTCTCTAGATTTGAGGAGATGCAAGGCTTGAGATCATAAAATCTGTTCCTAAAAACATCCGTCGAAAGACCTGTCCCATCAGATTCCCTGGAGCACAGAGAGCCTCACTCCACTTTGAATTCCCTCAGGGTTGTTGAAGGTCAGCAGCTTTAGCAGCATGGGGTTCAGTCTCTGTAGAGGCAGACGGCAAATGCCTTTGTTGGTCACTTTTTGGCAATGCCCTTGGTAAGTGCCAATTTGTAGTTGACAGCTGTGATGTGAGAGCGTCCTGAGTTCAAATCCTGATTCTGCCTTTAATCTGTTTTTTTAAAAAAAATTGAGGTGCATTTGATTTACAGTATTGTATTAGTTTCTAATGTACAGCAAATTGATTCAGTTTTATATATAAATATTTTTCATATTCTTTTCCATTATGGTTTATTACAGGATACTACTGAATAAATTTCCCCATGGTATATACTAGAAACTTACTGTTTATTTTATATATGTGTGTGTGTATATATATATACATATGTATATATATAATATATATTAGCTTATATCTGCTAATTCCAAACCCTTAATTTATACTTCCTCCACTCTCTTTCCCCTTTGGTAACCATAAATTTGCTTCCTATGTCTAACATGCTTTTTTTCAGATTCAATCTCTTATTCAGTAAAATGGGTCTAATGTAATGCATATCTTGTGGCATTTTTGTGAGATCTGAAAGGAGCTTGGTAAAGCATTCTCAACGGAGGCATCCTGCCTCTGGCATTCTAGCTCCATGACCTTGTGCGGCCATTGCCTGTCTGTTTCCTGTGTGCTAAGTCGCTTCAGTCATGTCCGACTCTTTGCAACACTATAGACTGTAACCCACCAGGTTCCACTGTCCATGGGATTCTCCAGGCAAGAATACTGGAGTGCGTTGCCATGCCCTCCTCCGGGGATCTTCCTGACCCAGGGATCAAGCCTGACTCTCTTATGTCTCCTGCGTTGCCAGGCAGGTTCTTTACCACTAGCACCACCTGGGAAGCCTGTCTAATTCATAGTCCCTGTTAATCATCCTTATTTCACAGGCACATGAGATGCTGCTGCTGACAGTGCTTTGTAATGTTATATAGCTAAAGAAATCTTTTTCCTAATATGGAATCTGGGGCATCAGGTTATGGATTCGGGGCTGTTTGTGTGAGGGCAGTGGGCCTGGATGTCAGTAGCTTTCAAAGTTGAGTCCTGTCTCATGCAGAGCTGAGCAAGCTTCACCTTTCACCAAGCTGTGTCCATTGTTCATCTCACTAGTGCAGTGCTTCTCTGCACCTGGGAACTGCCCAGACTTACTGTAAGGAATCTGTAAGTCGATACGCATAGATCTTTTTCTAGCCAATGAACTTTAAGAGTGGGTTTCCTATAATTGCGCTCACCAAAGTTTTTGATGTTAAAATAGAAGCCCTATGATGAAAAATGTTATTGATACAAGCCATTGTGCTTGAGTGAGGAGTCTTTGTTGGTTAAGAATTGAGGCTTCAGTTCAGTTCAGTCGCTCAGTCATGTCTGACGCTTTGCAACCCCATGAATTGCAGCACGCCAGGCCTCCCTGTCTATCACCAACTCCCGGAGTTTACCCAAACTCATGTCCATCAAGTCGGTGATGCCATCCAGCCATCTCATTCTTTGTCATCCCCTTCTCCTCCTGCCCCCAATCCCTCCCAGCATTAGGGTATTTTCCAATGAGTCAGTTCTTCGCATGAGGTGGCCAAAGTATTGGAGTTTCAGCTTCAGCATCAGTCCTTCCAGTGAACATCCAGGACTGATCTCCTTTAGGATGGACTGGTTGGATCTCCTTGCAGTCCAAGGGACTCTCAAGAGTCTTCTTCAATGCCACAGTTCAAAAGCATCGGGAGAAAATAATAGCAAATGAAGCAACTGACAAACAACTAATCTCAAAAATATACAAGCAACTCCTACAGCTCAATTCCAGAAAAATAAACAACCCAATCAAAAAATGGGCCAAAGAACTAAATAGACATTTCTCCAAAGAAGACATACAGGTGGCTAACGAACACATGAAAAGATGCTCCACATCACTCATTATCAGAGAAATGCAAATCAAAACCACAATGAGGTACCATTTCACGCCAGTCAGAATGGCTGCGATCCAAAAATCTACAAGCAATAAATGCTGGAGAGGGTGTGGAGAAAAGGGAACCCTTTTACACTGTTGGTGGGAATGCAAACTAGTACAGCCACTATGGATAACAGTGTGGAGATTCCTTAAAAAACTGGAAATAGAACTGCCTTATGACCCAGCAATCCCACTACTGGGCATACACACAGAGGAAACCAGAATTGAAAGAGACACATGTACCCCAATGTTCATCACAGCACTGTTTATAATAGCCAGGACATGGAAGCAACCTAGATGCCCATCAGCAGATGAATGGATAAGAAAGCTGTGGTACATATACACAATGGAGTATTACTCAGCCATTAAAAAGAATACATTTGAATCAGTTCTAATGAGGTGGATGAAACTGGAGCCTATTATACAGAGTGAAATAAACCAGAAAGAAATACCAATACAGTATACTAACACATATATATGTAATTTAGAAAGATGGTAACAATAACCCTGTATACGAGATAGCAAAAGAGACACTGATGTATAAGACAGTATTTTGGACTCTGGGGGAGAGGGAGAGGGTGGATGATTTGGGAGAATGGCATTGAAACATGTGTAATATCATATATGAAACGAGTTGCCAGACCAGGTTCCATGCATGATACTGGATGCTTGGGGCTGGTGCACTGAGACGACCCAGAGGGATGGTATAGGGAGGGACGTGGGAGGGGGGTTCAGGATGGGGAACACATGTACACCTGTGGTGGATTCATGTTGATGTATGGCAAAACCAATACAATATTGTAAAGTAATTAACCTCCAATTAAAATAAATACATTTATATTTTTAAAAAATTAAATAAAAAGCATCAATTCTTTGGTGCTCAGCTTTCTTCACAGTCCAACTCTTACATCCTTACATGACCACTGGAAAAACCATAGCCTTGACTAGACGGACCTTTGTTGGCAATGTCTCTGCTTTTTAATAAGCTATCTAGGTTGGTCATAACTTTCCTTCCAAGGAGTAAGCGTCTTTTAATTTTACGGCTACAATCACCATCTGCAGTGATTTTGGAGCCCCCCAAAATGAAGTCTGACACTGTTTCCACCAAGAATTGAGGCTTAGTTACCTTTATATCCTAGGGCCTAGCATAATGTATTAGGAACTTAATAAATATTCAATATGGAGAAGGAAATGGTAACCCACTCCAGTACTCTTGCCTGGAAAATCCCATGGGAGGAGGAGCCTGGTAGGTTACAGTATATTCAATAACTAGCATGAATTAAACAGTGAATGATTTGCAGGGCAGGAATAGAGATGCTGATGTAGAGAATGGGCTTGTGGACACTGGGCGGGGACAGGAAGAAGAGGGTGGGATAAATTGAAAGAGAAGCATTGACATAAACACACTACTAAGTAGATGCTTGCTCCTTGGAAGGAAAGCTATGACCAACCTAGACAGCATGTTAAAAAGCAGAGACATTGCTTTGTCAACAAAGGCCCGTCTAGTTAAGGCTATGGTTTTTACAGTAGTCCTGTATGGTTCTGAGAATTGGACTATAAAGAAAGCTGAGCACAGAAGAATTGATGCTTTTGAACTGTGGTGTTGGAGAAGACTCTTAAGAGTCCTTTGGACTGCAAGGAGATCCAACCAGTCCATCTTAAAGGAGATCAATCCTGAGTGTTCATTGGAAGGACTGATGCTGAAGCTTAAACTCCAATACTTTGGCCACCTGATGTGAAGCACTGACTCATTTGAAAAGACCCTGATGCTGGGAAAGACTGAAGGGGACTATGGAGGATAGATGGCTGGATGGCATCACTGACTCAATGGACATGAGTTTGAGTAAACTCTGGGAGTTGGTGATGGACAGGGAGGCCTGGTGTGCTGTGGTCCATGGGGTCACAA
This sequence comes from Bos grunniens, assembly GCF_055505025.1. Taxonomy (NCBI): domain Eukaryota; kingdom Metazoa; phylum Chordata; class Mammalia; order Artiodactyla; family Bovidae; genus Bos; species Bos grunniens. The sequence continues at coordinate 57,860,000 of NC_141180.1, forward strand.
AGAGTTGGACGTGACTGAGCAACTAAACTGAACTGAACTGGAATATAAAACAGATAACTAGTGGACAGCCACTGTATAGTACAGGGAGCTCAGCTGAGTGCTCTGTGATGACTTATAGGGGTGGGATGTGGGGGGATAGAGCGAAGTCCAAGAAAGAGGGGACATATATGCATGTATAGCTGATTCACCTTGTTGTTCTGCAGAAACTAACACATTATAAGGCAATTATACTTCAACTGAAAAATAAATTTAAAAAAAATTAAGAAAAAAAATGAATGAATGTGGTTTTCTCATCGACAATGCTATAGCTCTGTTCCCCATTTTGGAAGCCTGTAGAGTTCAGGTGTGGCCAACCTGATCTCTGGCTTCTTTTGCCTTTTCATATGGGCTGGTCTGCTTCTGTTTATGGGGCTCTTTGTTTGAAGAGTATCCTGCTCTCTTGGAGTCCTTTGTCTCATAGACTTTTTCCTTTACAGGATGATGATATCATCTGATAAACCAGTTCTTAAAAATTCCATCTCCTCCAAAATGGGAAATGAGCTCATCTTGGTTAAAGCTGTCTACCTGTTATAGTATCTCAATGCTATCCTGTCCCACCATTCCCTTTGTCTTTAGTGTTAAGAGGAAGAAGAAATGCGGCAGCCCCAAGTGATCCACGGGAAATATCTCAGAAGTTTTCATCACTTAACTTAGCTATTATCACCTCTCCTGGAAAAGAACCTTAGGCAAAATGTGAGAAAGTGGCCCCTTAAGTGGAAAACATGAAGAGAGGGGAAAAAATGAGATCAGAGCAAAATGAATATAGCACAAAACTCCAAAGTGATTCAACTTTCTAAAAAGTAAAGTGATGATAGCTACAGGGAGTGCTGTGATTGTGGGTTATTTTCTGAAACCCCAAACAAAGGATTTGGAAAGCTGAAAAGCAAATCTGTCTCTTATGCTTCCCCAGAGACCTTGCAGGGAGAGCTAATGTCTGCAGCTATGTTGAGAAGGTCACCTATTAAACAAGAACCTTGTGTGCCGGATTCAGGTGGGGCTAGCATACAAGGTCATGGACACTCACGAGTCAAAATGTTCCCGAATGTGGAGTGTCTATAGCCAGTTAGACCCTGATTAAATTTCTTCTGCAATTAGAATAAAATCCTTCTCTCTAAAGACTCTAGAGACATAACCAAATACTAGACAGGAGTGTTCCAGTGGATCTGAAAATGATTCCATACATTTGAATGGCAGATCCATATATTCTAAGTCATGTTCTTAGAAGCAGATTTGTGTTATTCAAATGCTCACATGTTCTTTTCTGGGTGGGTGGCTGTGCAGTGTATATGTGTGAAATTTGGATTTAAGCACATGGTCTAGGAACCCAGCACCAGGACTGGGTGACTCAGGCAGGATTCTAGGGGTAGAGACCAGGAATTTGATGGAATTTAGGAGATAACAGGACTTCCCTTGTGACTCAGATTGTAAAGAATATTCCTGCAGTGTAGGAGATCTGGGTTTGATTCCTGGGTTGGAAAGATCCCCTGGAGAAGGGAATGGCTACCCACTCCAGTATTCTTGCTAGGAGAATTCCATGGACAGAGGAGCCTGGTGGGCTACAGTCCATAGGGTCACAAAGAGTTGGACATGACTAAGTGATTAACACTTTCAGTAGCTAAGAACATGACTTTAGCATCAGATAAGCTTCCCTCGGTCACCTAACTATTTACACGGCAGAGGACAACTTAAGTAAACCTATTGCCTTACATAAGTAAGATGGAGATAATAATATCTACACCACAACATTGTAAGGATTAAATTAAATCAAGCATGTGAGAAGTATCCTGAACTGAACTTAACCAGGGTCAAGTGGTGGATGTTGTTATCATTATTCTCCAATTGGAGAGTCAGTGGAAGGGATATGGGCATATAGTGTGATAGGAAATGACCAAGAAACTGGTCTCTTGCTGCCTTGTATTCTCTTCTCATAGGGAACCATCTTCCCAGTGACCAATGCACTTGACTGTTGGAAATGGAGTTTAGGTTCAAAGGGGAACCCCAAATGTGTTGAAATAATGTACTTCAGCAACAAGATTTTATATTTTCTCTTCTATCATTGGGTTGAGTGATTTAAGTTTGGTGAGCTGCTTTAGGAAATTTATCATACTTTTTTTTTTTTGGCAAATGAATTCCAAGCTATAGACAACTGGAATACAACTTACTTGTGTGCTGGGGATTTTCAATACTGGGGGAAAGAATTTTAATTGTGTTGGAAGTCAGTACTCATTACTCCTGGTGAAATTAAGCAAATCCTTTAGAAAATTTCTAGTGCTCTGGCAATATGACTGGCAAGGAATCTCAGGGTTAGGGTTAGGGCTATGGGGCTTCAGACCAGTCAGCCTTTCTCTTTCTTTCTCCATCTCCACTTCTTTCTGTTTCCTGTCCCAGGATCTTAGGTATTTTTCTGGGTCAAGGAACCTACTTGGAAGGTGCGAACTTCCATTCAGGGCTACTGCTTTGATGCAGCCTTTTCAAAATGTTAATATACCAGTTTTAGTAAAGAGATATTTTACAGCATCCAGTTTGTCCCCACATAGATTAAGGCTGTAAGATTTCCCATTTCTACCATTGCCTGTTTTCTCCTCAGCTTTATCAGTAATAGGTATTATTGTTATTTTAGTTTTTCTCAGCTTGATCAATCTCAAGTGCTACTTTCCTGTCCTTGCTAATGAGTTTGTGCCTATCTCCGCACATTTGATGGTTTTTTGAAATTGTTCTTCTCTGGAGAGTGTATGAATTTCATCCCACTGTTCCTGTAATTTTTCAGTAGGCTTGACATTTTCCTAGATTTTGGAAAGAGAAGCATTGAGTATAGAAGAAGAAGAATTAGAGACTGTGCACACATTTTTTGGGGTATCGAGTGCACAAATAAGGGATTGAAAGCACAATAGATGTGCTGCTTTAGATGGAGCACATCATTAATAAAAGGCAGAAAAGCTGAGTGTGTTGGTCCAGATGTCTGCAGGTGTTGGTAGAGATGGTAGTGTGAGTCTGTTGAAATATTTTCTGATTTTTCAGTTTTCTCACTGAAGTGGGAAATAAGATTGTCAGCTGAGCATAAGGCTGTGTGAGGAAGTATTAGAGGCTAAAGGAGAGAGAAGGGGAAATATGAGGAAGTGAGAGCACCCGGGAAATCTAGTATGATTACCAAGCAGCACTGAGGGGCTGCTTGAATTACAGTGACAAACGAGCTAGTGACCAAGTCAGAGTAGCTAGTTTGCAGAGTGTTTTTCATTAGTCATGCTCAGATACTGGATACGGGTAAGAGCATAAGAGTTGGAGTGTTGGATTTAGTCAGGGTTGTATTCTAAGAAAGTATTTGCAAAATCAGAGAAGGCAAGATTGTTGAAGGTGTGTGCAAGGACATGATTAAAATGATTGATCTTGGAGTAAAGCTGGGAGAGGGGTGAAGGCCAATGAAAAAATTGTATGACCAATGGATTAGTGATCCTGTTCTGGGGCATAATGGTAGGACATGAGTACCAAAGAGAATGAGCTAGAAAGATCAGAGGTGGTGGTCAGAGAGTGGGAACTATGACAAGGGATTTATGGAGGGTTTATAGGTATTGCCAGTATTGAATCACTCTTACATTTCTGGGATAAACCTTCCTTAGTCATAGTATATTATGCATTTGAAGATTGCTGTATTTCTATTTTATTCAGATATTTTGCCTTTATATTTAGAAGTGAGATTATTTTTATACACTTGATATGTCCCGATCTTAGAGATATCCTGATTTCATAAAGTGAATTGGGAAGCATAATTTCTATGGCTAGAGCAGTATAAATAGCATCAAAGTTACCTGTTCTGTAAAGATCAGATAAAGCTTAGCTGTTGACCGATCCATCCTGTGCCCTTGTCCATAGATTTAAATTACCTTTACCATTCATTCTAGGCTATTATTCTATTCAAGTTTTCCTCACTTAAAAAAAATATTTTTATATTACAAGCAAATCATTTCTGTCTTAAGGATTTGAACATTTGTTGGCACAATTTTGTATGAAATGTTGTCTTATAATTCTTTTGATCTCTCCTGAATTTGTGATTTTTAATCCTTTTTCTCTCTCTCTTTTTTTTTTAAATGAAGTATAGTTGATTTACAGTATTTCATTAGTTTCAGGTGTACAACCTAATGATCCAATATTTTTATAGACTGTACTCCATTTAAAGTTACTATAAAATATTGGCTGTGTTACCTGTGCTATACAATATATTCTTATTTTTATCCCTTTTCTCAATCCTAATCTTGTCTACTAATGCTATAATCAACTATACAATGGTATTCCTTATTTTATCTTGTTTTCCAAAAATAAACTGTTATATATCATGTCTATCAATTTTATTTTCTCATTCACTAGTAACATATTTTAGATTTATTAACTCACTCTTCCTATATGTTTTTAATTGATTTTAATGGTCTATTTTTAATTTGGTAATATGTGAACTGTGAACTTAGTTCTTCTGTTTTAAATCTGTTTTTAAATTTTGAAGGCATTTAAAGCTATGATTAAGCTTTTGTTTGGAGAAGGCAATGGCAACCCACTCCAGTACTCTTGCCTGGCAAATCCCATGGACGGAGGAGGCTGGTAGGCTGCAGTCCATGGGGTCGCTAAGAGTCGGGCATGACTGAGCGACTTCACTTTCACTTTTCACTTTCATGCATTGGAGAAGGAAATGGCAACCCACTCCAGTGTTCTTGCCTGGAGAATCCCAGGGGCGGCGGAGCCTGGTGGGCTGCTGTCTCTGGGGTCGCACAGAGTTGGACACGACTGAAGTGACTTAGCAGCAGTAGCAGCAAGCTTTTGTTAAGAGCTGACTCACTAGAGAAGACTCTGATGCTAGGAAAGATTGAAGGCAGGAGAAGTGGATGACAGAGGATGAGATGGTTGGATGGCATTACCAACTCAAGGGACATGAGTTTGAGGAAGCTCTGGGAGATGGTGAAGGACAGGGAGGCCTGGTGTGTTGCAGTCCGTGGGTTCATAAAGAGTTGGACACGACTGAGCGACTGAACAATAACAACAATTATCATAGGATTTAATATGAATGGTACTCCTTTTCGAGAAGGCAATGGCACCCCACTCCAGTACTCTTGCCTGGAAAATCCAAGCAGCAGCAGCAGTACTCCTTTTCATTACTCTTCAGATAGTTTGTGAATTAGATTTCCCCTTTGAACAAATTATTATCTAGGTATTTGTAAATACACTTCTATATAATTAATTAATTAATTTTTTTTGCCATGCTGCGCAGCATTTACGGTCTTAGTTCCCCAGGGATTGAACACATGCCTCCTGCAGTGGAAGCTCAGAGTCTCAACCGCTGGACAACTGGATAAGTCCTTGGCATCAACTTTTTATTATTTGTAATTTTATTGTATTATTATCAGAAAATGTGGTCTGTAAAATTTCTATTATTTTCAATTTTTTACACTTTTCTTTTCTGGTCAAATACATAATTTTCTTTTGCAAATGTCCCACGAATACATGGAATGAATATATGATCTTTATTCAAGGGATTTAAGATGCTATTGTACCTAAACCAAGTATTACTTAATTTGCCTAAGTTATTTATACCTTCATTACTGGATATGTTCAATTTTTATAAGAAATATATTAAAATGTCTTTCTATAATTGTATTTTAGTCAATTTTTTTTTGTATTTTAAGCTTTATGTGTTTTCTATATTTAACTGCTATGTTATACGATGCATTTAAGTTTATCACTAGTTTATCTTCTTTATAAGTTGTACCTTTTATTCATATAATGTCCCACATTTGGTTGCATCATATCCTTGACATTTGATTGGCATTTTCTTATGCTTTGCTTTATTGTCAACCATTCATTATTTTCTTTTTAAAAGTGCATTTCTTGTAAATGGAATATAGCTTTATTGTTGTTTGTCTGTCTTTTTTAAATGGGAGAATTTAATCATTTTCTGCTGATTGTAGATACATATATCTGCTTTGTTCTCATATATTGTCTCACTTCTGGATGCTGAACACCCTTAGATGATATTCTACTCTGCAAGGTCATGGAGGCTCAGGTCTGGTTTTAGGTATTTTTGTTGTTCAGTTGCTCAGTTGTGTCTGACTCTTCACTGTCGTATGGACTACAGCACACCAGACTTCCCTGTCCTTTATTATCTCCTGGAGTTTGCTCAAACTCATGTCCATTGAGTCAATGATGCTGTCCAACCACCTCATCCTCTGTTGCCCACTTCTCCTCCTGCCCTCAATCTTTCCCAGCATCAGGGTCTTTTCCAGTGAGTTGGCTCTTCGCATCAGGTGGCTAAACTATCGGAGCTTCAGCATCAGTCCTTCCAATGAATATTCAGGGTTGATTTCCTTTAGGACTGACTGGTTTGATCTCCTTACTGTCCAAGTGGCTCTCAAGAGTCTTCTCCAGCACCAAAGTTCAAAAACATCAATTCTTCAGTGCTCAGCCTTCTTTATGGTCCAACTCTCACATCTGTACGTGACTACTGGAAAAACCATAGCTTTGACTATATAGACCTTTGTGGGTAAAGTAATGTCTCTGCTTTTTAATTGCTGTCTAGGTGTGTCATAGCTTTTCTTCCAAGGAGCAAGTGTCCTTTAATTTCATGGTTGCAGTCACTGTCCACAGTGATTTTGGAGCCCAAGAAAATAAAGTCTGTCACAATGGCTGCAGTTCTGCCAGTAGCAAGGAAGCTATTGAAGCATCATTTCTCCCCAATCTCCTTGCATTTTTCCGACTTTGGGGAAAAGAAATACTCAGTCCATCCCCTTAAGTCCTTTGTAGCTTTTTTTCTTTAATTTTTAATTTTTAAAATTTATTTACTTTAATTGGAGGATAATTACTTTACAATATTGTATTGATTTTGTCATACATCAACATGAATCCGCCACGGGTGTACACATGTTCCCCATCCTGAACCCCCTTCCCACCTCCCCTCCTAGCTTTTTAATGCCAACTCTCAGAGAGAAATGCTGATCTCAGTTCTCTCTGTTTAATTTTATGCAGAGCTCAAGGTTTCACCTGTACCTAGGTGATCATGGATCCCATGGCCTTTGTCTAAAGATATAGATATACGTATATAGTGTAGTTGGGAATGGAGAGATTGGGAGATGATTTGAGGTTGCCATTTTTCTAACTTCTTTTCCATGACTCTGTCACCAATTTTTAAAAATTTTAATTTTTAATTTTTATTGAAATATAGTTGATTTACAACATCGATAGTTTCAGGTATACAGCCAAATGGTTCAGTAATCTATATATATAATCTTTTAAAATATTTTTAAAAACATTCTCTTCTATAGTAGGTTATTACAAGATATTGAGTATAGTTCCCTGTGCTATACAGCAAGTAGGTCCTTGCAGGTCATCTATTTTATATATAGTAGTGTGTATATTTTAATCTGAAACTCTTAATTTATCCCTCCCCCTTTCTCCTTTGGTAACTATAAGTTTGTTTTCAATGTCTGTAAGTCATTTCTGTTTTATAAATAAGTTCATTTGTATTATTTTTTTTAGATTTCACATAGAAGCAATATCATATGATATTTGTCTTTGTCTAACTTACTCCACTCAGTATGATAATCTCTGGGTCCATCCATGTTGTAGCAAATGGTACTTTTCATTATTTTTTTAAGGTTGAGCGATATTTCTTTGTATACATATACCATATCTTTGTCTATTCCTCTGTTGATGGACACTTAGGTTACTTCCATTCTTGGCTATAGTAAATTAGCTATAGTAAATTTTGTATATTTCGTATACCACATCTTTGTCCATTCCTCTGTTGATGGACACTTAGGTTACTTCCATTCTTGGTATAGTAAATTAGTGCTGCTATGAACATTGGGGTGAGTATATCTTTTTGAATTATGGTTTTCTCCAGCCGTATGTCCAGCAGTGAGATTGCAGAATCACACGGGAGCTCTATTTTTAGTTTTTAAAAAATTTTTATTGGAGTATAGTTGATTTAAAACGTTGTGTTAATTTCTGCTGTAGAGCAAAGTGAATCAGTTATTCTTACATCCACTCTTCTTTAGATTATTTTCCTATATAAGTCATTACAGAGGATTGAGAAGAGTTTCCTGTGCTATAGAGTAGGTCTTTATTGTTGTTAGTTTTTAGTCATTAAGTCGTGCCTGACTCTTTTGTGACCCCATGGACTGTAGCCTGCCAGACTCCTCTGTCCATGGGATTCTCCAGGCAAGAATACTGGAGTGGGTTGCCATGCCCTCCTTGAGGGGATCTTCCCAACCCAGGGATTGAACCCAGGTCACCTGCATTAGCAGGTGGATTCTTTACCAGTAAACCACCAGGGAAGCCCCAGAGTAGGTCCTTTTTAGTTATCTATTTTATATATAGTAGTGTATATGTTATTAGTTTTTTAAGGAACCTCCATACTGTTCTCCACAGGAGCTGTACCAACTCACAATCCTGCCAATGGTATTTATATGTCACTAATTTTTGTAATGACAAATTTCCCCTCAGTTTTGACATATTTGGGGCTTAGTTAAGTTTACCACACAATAGGGTTGCATTTTTAGAAAACTCTCAGTAATTTTCACTCCTCTATATGCTTTGGCTCATGTTTGCAAAAAGCATGTATCTGTAAATAGCCTCATAAGAATAATGAACATTAATCAAATGAGAAAGAGCAAGTGGTTTGTTTTTGTGCTCAAGCTGTTTGGCATTAGCTTTTAGAAAATGTTCTCCAACTACTTTATGCCTTCATAGTCTTTATACCATAATCTTTATACCAGTCTTTTACCAAAAGCTAAGGGGCAATGACAAAATGTTCTTCTTTGACTCGGGAATTTTTTCCTCTTTTTCCTATGTTTTGTAGGAATCCCAAGTACTTCTGCTCTGCTCAGTCACTTCAGTCGTGTCCGACTCTGTGCAACCCCATAGAGGGCAGCCTACCAGGCTCCCCGGGTCCCTGGGATTCTCCAGGCAAGAACACTGGAGTGGGTTGCCATTTCCTTCTCCAATGCATGAAAGTGAAAAGTGAAAGTGAAGTCACTCAGTACTTCTACTCTGAGCCTATTCCTGCAGAGACTATGACAATGATTTTTTAAAGTTTAAGTATAGTTGATTTACAATATTATTACTATAATCATTTCAGGTATACAACATGGTTATTCAGTATTTTTATAGATTATACTCAATACAAAATTATTATAAAATATTGACTATATTCTCTATGCTATACATTATAGCCTTGTAACTTGTTACAGTTTATTTAAAATTATGCATCAGGATCACCTGTGGAACTTTAAAGCTATCACCGTTGTATTGATTTTAACTCAGTGCCTGTAGAGTTCACAGTTTTTCTTTGCAGGCTCTTAGATGACTGGTATATTCCCAGGGTGTAAGCGTCTCATTATTGCTATTCTTTTTTTCTCTTTCTTATCCCCCCGCTCCCTGATCATTGACTTTCATTACCAGTATATTCCAAAGCCTTAACATTTTTTTTAAAAGAGACCTCCCTGATCTATGAACATACTTGACTTCCCACAGCTACTGTGGTTACTTGTTCTCTAAGATGTGGGCTCAGCTGTGGACGCAGACTTTCACTGCGTTGTTGCTAAAAATTGGAGCTAGCGTGAAAGCGGAATGTTTTGTGCAATAAAGTTCCCTTTAAAGCTGTGTCAGATGGTTTCTACCTGTGGCTTTATGTTCATCCAGTCCTCTTCTTTCCTCTTCTCTGTCCCAGGAGGCTGACCTAAGTGGACTACAGCAATAGGCTCCCTTGCTTGATTGGGTTGGTCCCGTAGGAGCCATGATCAGAGAATGAGTTTGGTGTATTCACTCCTCTGGATTCCTCTTTGTGAGAACTTGGAACTGACTGACTGTGACCTCAGTGAAAGTCTCTGCTCCTTTTTACATGGCTTTCTTTGCATGGTATTTGCTCTCCGGGTTCCAGTATCCTCTTCCTTTCTTTCCTCTAGCCTAGGAATAGTGATGGTTACATGGCAACCTTGTTCTTCCCTGTACCTCACCTATGTCTTTGCAAATAGCACCATTGTATTGGGTTGGCCAAAAAGTTTGGGTTTTTCCATAAGATGTTACAGAAAACCTGACCAAACTTTTGGGCCAGGCCAATGATTCAGCCTTCTTTACACTGCCCCATCTCGAGTGTGTCATCTGTTTCCCGACTGGTCCTCACTATTCCCCATAGTAACAATGAGTCTGATCTCCTTAGAGCTTGGTGATCAAGGCAAAATCAGGCCATTTCTAGGATAGTAGATAGTAGATGCCTGGTATGTTGCCCAGACCTCCTCGCTCAAGACTTATGTACTCATTCCTCCAGCTGTCAAGGGTGTTGGTGGATGAGTTCCCTTCTGGTGACTGTCCTCTGCTGAAGAGAGCTTCCACCATCAATATTATACTCCGTTCCTGGAGTCAGCCTGGATCCAGTGATTGGTCTGATACAATGTAGAGTAAAAAGACATAACTCTTACCCAATTTGGAATGTCTTTTTATGGCCCTTCCAGCTCCAGAGCTCTCTATAGATTGACTGAGGCCTTTGTTGTAACTATATCACAGCTCGCCTTCTCCCTCTGCCCAGTCTGCTTCCTTCTCTGTCCGACAGGAGTTCATTCTGAGCATTCTGACCCGTTAGCCTGCTGCACACAAATCTCTGAGTCAGAATCTGATTCCCAGGGAGTCCAGCCTGTGACAGTATTCTATCTGTCCCCCCTTCCCCCACAACTGTCCCCTTTACAGGTCTCCATCTTGTCCCATTGCTCACATATGCAAACAGACCTGGGGGACCTTGCTCTGAAAGCAGTTTTAACACAAGTGAAGGAGCGATAGATACAAGTGTGATCGTTAACTAATGGTGGTGATTCTGGGCATGAGATCTGTGGAAGGCTGGGCGAGGTGGGCCTCTTAGGCTCTCTCAAATCTAGAGACATATGATTGGTGTGGAAAGAAGAAGGGAAAGGGATGAGAAAGATAAAGGAAAATAGAAAGAGATAGTGGAGATATTTTTGAAGGATAAACTATAAAGATGGATTCAAGCTATTGAACTAAATAAAGTTGATTGTGTACAGACCTATCACCTTCTGAGGTGTCCAATCCAGATTTGCAGAACTGCCCTTGGCTGTGAATGAGACACAGGAGAAGTAAGGGTAAATTTCATTTTCAAACTAAAAATTTGGTTTCTTCCCGGAGAATGCATACTGGAAAACAAAGTTGTCTCTTCCATAAATAGCTTATGGAGACCTCTTGGAGAAAATAGTATACTTTGCCCTTTTAAATTATTAAGCAGAAAAAAAAAAGAGTGCAATTTTTCATTGTAAAAGGACTCAGAATAGATCACAAAAGGGGCCTCCAATCCAACCCTAGCTCAGTTTGGTTGGATTATCAAGTTTATGAGCAAACCACCAATTTGTCACCAAGAGCAGTTGGTGGCATAGGGTTCTTTCAGCCTGCTGGATATTCTTGGAGGGCAGACAGAGTCCCTAATTCACTGCCTGCTTGAGAAAGCTTTGAAGTCCTTGCCCAAAGATAAAATTCTCCTAGGGACTGTTCTGATGAGATTGCCTCCCACACAGGAGAATGAAGTTTGGCCTAAAAGTGATTTAAGCTGCAGTGTGGGCTTGATTAAGAAAAGCACCTAGTTTATTTCCAGTCAGATTTAATAAACAGCAGTATGCTGTGGCTCTGATTAAAAGCCTGCAAAGCACAAAGTGTTGTTGAAATCTACAAGTGCATGGTGAGGACTGCTTCCTGCAGGTGCTGGGAGGGAGCATTTGGTGTATTTCCCTTCTTCAATTGCCCTTTCTGACTGCATCTGATTGCTATAGTCTACATACTCTAAATACTACAAAACTTGCTTGACTTGCTTGACAGCTATTTAGGAGGGCTTGAGATTTTTTTTTTCCTTAACTGATTTTTCAGTGGAAGGAATGCAGTCATCTCAAGTATAGCTAATGGGTTGATACGACTTTAACCATTTTATGGACTCAGTTTTCTTTATAAGAAAGTTTTCTTTCTTTATAAAGAAAGCTGAATGCTGAAGAATTGATGCTTTTGAACTGTGGTGTTAGAGAAGACTCTTGAGAGTCCCTTGGACTGAAAGGAGACTCAACCAGTCAATCCTAATGGAAATCAGTCCTGAATATTCATTGGAAGGACTGATGCTGAAGCTGAAACTCCAGTACTTTGGCCACCTGATGGGAAGAACTGACTCATTTGAAAAGACCCTGATGCTGGGAAAGATTGAAGGTGGGAGGAGAAGGGGACGACAGAGGATGAGATGGTTGGATGGCATCACTGACTCGATGGATATGAGTTTAAGTAAGCTCTGGGAGTTGGTGATGGACAGGGAAGCCTGGTGTGCAGCAGTCCATGGGGTCGCAAAGAGACGGACATGACTGAGCGACTGAACTGAACTGAACTGAACTGATGGCCTCAGTACTTGATTGATTGATTTGTTTTTAGTTGTGTACTTCTACTATATTGCTTCCTACTGCAAAATTTTAAAACTTGGCTGAATATTTTATTAATCACAATAATTATGTATACTCATAACTAATTGTTTATTTAATGTTTTCTTCCATACCAGATTATTGGCTCTAATAATTGATCTGGTGTCAGTTCCTAGCAGTACCAGCCCATAATGTGCTACAAAAATATTTTTTGAATGAAGGACTGAATGTTTTCATAAGCATTTTCTAAATCTTGATGTTCATAACATACTCTTTTAGATAGTTTTTGGGTAAATATTACTGCTTTCTGAATTTTACAGATGAGGGCACTGAAACTTAAAGTGGTAAGTGACATTCTTATGGTCACAAAGCCACTAAGAAGTAAAGTGTGCTTCCTGGACTAACAGCAACAGTGTCACGTGGGAACTGGTAAGAAATGTAAATTCTCAGGCTCTGCCTCAGACATACTGAATCTGAAACTCTTCAGGTGGGGTCCATAAAATTTTAAGAATTGCTCCAGGTGATTTTGATGCATGCTCAGGTTAGAGAAGCACTGCTGCAGTGGTTGAACTTTCACTGTATCCTCTTAATCTAAATTCTATATTGTTTCTGTTTTACCATTTGGCTCTCTAGTACTGCTTCACTATGAAGAGGAAGATATTTGCTGATAGTATCATGCCAACTTGAGTCTCTTAGAGGAAGAGGAACACTAGAATTAGTGATTGTTCTCCTTTAAATATTTGATGAAATTCTCAAATGAGACCATCTGAGCCAGGAAATTTCATTTTTGGAAGATTTTAAGGTAGCCATTCAATTTTCTTCTTAGTTTGAGAGCTGTTCATATAATCTATATTAATCAGGCTAAGTTGTGATAGTTTGCATTATTTGGGAATTGGTCAATTTTGAAAAATTTATGTGTGTATAGTTGTTCATGCTGGGTTGCTTCAGTCGTATCTGACTCTTTGCAACCCTATGGACTGTAGCCCACCAGGCTCCTCTGTCCATGAAATTTTCCAGACGAGAATACTGCAGTGGGTTACCATTTCCTTCTCCAGGGGATCTTCCCAACCCAGGGATCAAACCTGTGTCTCTTATGTCTCCTACATTGGCAGGAGGGTTCTTTACCGCTAGCGCCACCTGGGAAGCCCCAGAGTTGTTCACAGTATTCTCCTATTATTCTTCAGTTGTTCTCAAGATTTATAGTGATATGTTCTGCTTCATTCCTGAGTTTGGTAATTTGTGTTTTCTCTTTTCTATCTTGCTAGACATTTGTCAATTTTATTGACATTTTCAAAGAACCAGCTCTTTGTTTCAATTTTTTTTCTCTTTTGTTTTTCTGGTTTCAACTTAATTGATTTCTGCTCCAGTTTTTATCATTTCATTTCTTCTGCTTGCTTTGGGTTGACTTTGCTCTCCTTTTTCTAGCTTCTTGAGATAGGAGCTAAGATTATTGATTTGAAACTTTCTCTTGTTTTAAACGTGTGCATTTAATGATATAAATTTGCACAGCACTGCTTTAGCTGTGTCCCAAACATTTTGATATGCTCTATTTTCATTTTCATTTGGATAATTGTACATATTTTAAAATTTGCTTTGAGACTTCCTCTCTGACCCATAGCTTATTTGGAAGAGTGCTGTTTGGTTTTGAATTGTTTGGATATTTTCTTATCTTTTTTTCATTGATTTCTAGGTTGATTCTGTTGTGGTTGGAGGACACATTGTACTTCAGTTCTTTTAGATTTGTTGAGGCTTGTTTTGTGGCCCAGGATATGGTCTATTTTGGTTTCCTGGGTGCTCAAAAGAATGCATATTTTGATGTTGTTGGATGGAATATTCTATAAATGTCAGATCCTGTTGGTTGATGGTATATTAGTCTGCTACAGCTGCCACAACAAAACACCACAGGATAGGTGGTTTAAACAATAAACATTTATTTTCTCCTCAGTTCTGGAGCATGGAAGTCCAAGTTCAAGGTGCTTGCAGATTTGGTTTCTCCTGACACCACTCTCCTTGGCTTGAAGATGGCTGCTTTCTCACTGTGTCTTCACAAAGTCTTTTCTATATGAGCACGCATCCCTGGTGTCTCTTTCTCTGTATGTCCAGATGTATTCTTTTTATAAGGATACTAGTCAAATTGGAGTACAGCCTACCCTAATGGCTTCATTTAAACATAATTTATGTAAAGGTTCTATCTTCAAATATGGCCCCAGCCAAAGTACTGTGGGTTAGAGCTTCAACATATGAATTTGCGGAGCACACAATTCAGGCCATAACTGGTGGTATTGCCAAGTTCTTATATTGTCTTGATGATTTTCTGTCTAGTTGTTCTATCAATTGTTGAGAAGTGAGTGTTGACATATCCAACTATAATTGTCAATTTGCCTCTTTTTCCTTTTTTTTTTTTACCTCACATGTTTTGAGGCTGTGTTTTTCAGTGCAGACACATTTAGGATTGCTATGCCTTCTTAGCGTGTTTACTCTTTTATAAAATTTAAGGTGCCTCAATGCCTCTAGTAATTTTCTTACTTTATATGATAATAATATAGTCACTCTTCTTTCTGTTGGTTAATGACAATTGTCTCTAATGTTTGAATGGTTTATCTTTTTTCCATTCTTTTACTTTTAATCTACCTATCTGTATATTTGAAGTGAGTTTCTTGTAGCCAGAATATAGTTGGGTAAAGGTCTTTAATATACACTGACAATTTGTGTCTTTTAGTAGGTGGTTTCTTGGGCTTTCCCATTGGCTCAGTGGTAAAGAGTTTGCCTGCAGTGCAGGAGATGCAGAAGACACGGGTTCTATCCTCCAGGGAAGATCCCCTGGGGGAAGGCATGGTAACACACTCCAGTATTCTTGCCTAGAGAATCCCATGGACAGGGGAGCCTGACCCTCTATGGTCCATGGGGGTCACAAAGAGTCAGATATGATTGAAGTGACCAAGCACATGTTTTTAGATAATTTACATTTGATGCAATTATTGAACTATAATACAAAATATTGATATATTCTTGAATAATGTGGAGGTTGGGGCACTGACCCTCTACAGAATTGAAAATCTGTGTATAACTTTATAGTCATCCCTCTGTATCTTCTATATTTACAGATCTACATTTCCACAGATTCCACATTTCCACATGTAATTGTACTTGCTCAGTTCAACCTGTGTTTTTCAAGAGTCAGTTGTATTAGGGTTAAATTCTGCAATTTTGTTTTGTTTTCATTTTGTTCACTTCATTTTTTGTTTCTGTTATCTTTTTCTGCCTTTCTCTAGATTTCTTGAATTTATTTAAAAATTCCATTTAATCTGTCTATAGAGTTTTTGAGTGTCTCTTTGTATAGCTTTTTTAGTGGTTGTTCTTGGTATTACATTATATTATACATAACATCAGAATTTAGCAGTTGTGTTAATTTACTAGTTCAAGTGAAGTATGGAGACCTTATTTCCCTTTATATTCCAATTTCCTCCCCTCTTTCTATTTTAATTTCATTAAAATTTTCTTTTATAGGTACTGTATCAAACAGTGTTATAATCTTTGCATCAATTATCAATTAGAGAGGTCAGGAGGAAAAGGAAAGCTTATTGGGTTTACTTATTCTTCCTTTGAAGGTTCTTTGTTTTATTGTTTGTTTTCTATTTAGAGAACTTCCTTTGGCCATTTTTGGATGTCTCTACTGGCAACAGTTTCCTTCAACTGAGAATGTCATGATTTCTTCTTCATTCCTGAAGAATATTTTTTACTAGGTATAAAATTCTGGGTTGACAGAGTTATTTCTTTCAACACAAACAATATTTTGTCAGTCTCTTCTGGCCTTGATGAAAAATCTGTTGTCATTAGAATTGTTTTTCCCCCAAATGGTTCTCAGAATTCCTTTCTATGAGTACAAGAGAGATATATCATCTTAGTAATTTAACTAGAAGTTCCTACTGCCAAAAGGCCTCCAATATCAAGTAATTCTGGTTGGGAAGTGGCTAGAAAATATTAAGATTTGTTCATGGAAAGTAGATAAACCTTTAATCAACTAATATATGATAAAAAAAAATATAGCACATAGACAACCTGTGGTTGCTATTCAACCATGACCTGAAAAATGGAGTTTCGTCTTTATCTGACCTTTCCCAGTAAAATTTATTTCCATCACATCTGCTACATGATCTATGATTAAACTGTTTCTTATTCTTATACAAATCACATTAATTAATAGAAATCTCTTTTAGCATCAGTAATATGCATGTCAGAATTTCACTCACTTATCAATGATGTGAGTGATTTCTTTGTTGCATCAGATACTTTTCAAATACTGAAACAGTAATGCCTCCCTATTTTGTGTGCCTTAGAATATACAGCTACAGATACAATACACTTTTAAAAAATGTTTCATCTGCCATGTTAACATTTTCTTCATCTCTTTCTTAAACTTAGACAATCAATAAAACAATAAATTAAACCTAGGTTTTTTAGCTTTTGCTGATTTCCATGGTGCAGATATTCCCGAGATGGCTGATTTCTAGTTATCAACATGAGGCTCCTGAAAGAGGAATTGGGAAGAGATTATCAGTAACCCACCATTTATAGAACAATTGTCCCTCTGTAACCATGGGAATGGGTACCAAAATCCATATATGCTCAAGTTCCTTAAATAAAATAGTACAGTATTTGCATATAACCTACATATATCCTCCTGTGTACTTTAAATCATCTCTAGATTACTTATAATACCTAATCCAATGTAAATCATATGTAAATAGTTGTAAATATGATGTAAATGCTAGGCATATAGTTACTAGCACATGGAAAACTCCAGTTTTGCTTTTTAGAACTTCCTATAATTTTTTTTCCAAATATTTTTGAATAATTGGTTGAATCTGTGGGTGTGGAACTAGAGGATACGAAAGGCCAACTGTATTTTCACACAAATACAGTAGATGTACATGCTGTTGCTGCTGCTAAGTCACTTCAGTCATGTCTGACTCTGTGCGACCCCATAAACAGCAGCCCCCCAGGCTCCGCCGTCCCTGGGATTCTCCAGGCAAGAACACTGGAATGGGTTGCCATTTCCTTCTCCAATGCATAAAAGTAAAAAGTGAAAGTGAAGTCGCTCAGTCGTGTCTGACTCTTAGTGACCCCATGGACTGCAGCCTACCAATGTCCATGGATTTTCCAGGCAAGAGTACTGGAGTGGGATGCCATCTCCTTCTCCGATAGATGTACATACAGGAGAATAAATTTTTGTAAAATGCCGTAAGGTAATTAGGAAGTGAGAATTTTGAGTATTTTTTAAGCTTTTCTTTTTCAGTGTAATTCACTTAATTTTAATTTCTAATAATGGCTATGTTTAACACTGGTTCTCAAAATCCTTGAAACTTTAACAAGGCACTCTTTGTGAGCTTGTGTGTGCCAGCTGCCTCACACCACTCTTTATGTTACTATCAGAGAAAGAGTTGAAGGTGATCAGAATATGTCATGCCAAACTATGTTACTTTGGCATAAAGATTATTTTGAGATGAAAATAATTGAGAAAAAGCAGGTACAGGAAGAGCTCTCTACTCTCCCCTCATTACCTAGCAGCATGGCATAAATTTATGACAGTGTCTCTAAGCTCCCATACCGGGAAGAGGAGAACAGTCTATCACTGCAGTCAGAGATGGCACTGATTTCAGCCTGCATAAACAGAGCTTACAGAATGATCCTTATCAACCATGAGCTCCCCCCTATAAATAGAAGCCCAAACCCCCTTTCTTTTGTCCAGCTGCATACCCACAATTTGTAGCCCTTTGTTAAAATGGTATATAAGCTTCTGGGTCTAACTGCTTCTTTGGGTCTTTCTTTTTTTTTTTTTTTCTGTTAAGCCCTTGTGCAGGTAAAATTTAAAAAATATTAATATTTATATGCTTTTTTCCTCATTATCTGTATTTTGCAGTTTAATTTTGAGGTCCATGTTATAGAACCTAAGAGGATAGAGGAAAAGTTTTTCCTTCTCTATAGTTTATTGTGGGTAATTCTGGCTTATAAGAGGGTTTCAATTTTCTAAAGCCAAATTCTGAAGAATAAAAAAGACTACTACATTTTCTACTATTAATGTTTAATTACTCCTTCCCTTATAGCCTCTGAATAAGTCTGGCATTGGGTGCATGCAGTTTCTTATCCTTCACGCTCCTTACTCTTTACATCTTTTATTCTTTGTGAGTGTTTATTTCTGAAATAATGAGCTTTGTAACGGTCACTTCAGTGGTGAGAGATGATGATGGCGTCAGAGAAGAGAACTTTCCCTGGGAACAAAAGCCTTCTTATTGTTGCCATCCCTGATTGCAGTGATGAAGGCCTGTTGGAACCTGTGCACTTTAACCTTTTGAAAGGGCAGAAGTATGTTTCTTTGGTTTTCTTTAGGCAGTGGGGTGTTCCTTTTCATATCCTGAAATGCCAAGGCAGAGGCTGCCCACTCCATGGGAAACGTTTAATCAAGTTTTTTGAGTCTTTTCTATCAACAATACTTGTCCTGAGCTGGACTGCTCCCTTCTGTCATAAAGTTATCTTGAAGTCACTTTCTAAGAGAAGGAGACCAATCTGTTATTAGCATTCTTTGCCTCTTGATGCCTTCTTAAAGGGGTAGACTCTCTGGAGTAGATACAAGTTTGTTGTTGTTGTTCAGTCACTCAGTTGTGTCTGACTTCCCTATTCTTCATCATCTCCTATGGGTTTCCCTGGTGGTTCAGACGGTGAAGTATCTGTCTGCAATGCAGGAGACCCGGGTTCGATCCCTGGGTTGGGAAGATCCCCTGGAGAAGGAAATGGCAGCCCACTCCAATATTCTTGCCTGGAAAATCCCATGGATGGCGGAGTCTGGTGGGCTACTGTCCATGGGGTCGCAAAGGGTTGGACACGACTGGGCGACTTCACTTCTCTTCAGAGTTCGCTTGAACTCATGTCCATTGTGTTGATGATGCCATGCAACCATCTCATCCTCTGTTGCCTCCTTCTCCTCCTGCCTTCATTCTTTCCTAGCATCAGGGTCTTTTCCAATGAGTCGGCTCTTTGCATCAGGTGGCCAAAGTGTTGGAGTTTCAGCTTCAGCATCAGTTCTTCCAATGAATATTCAGGGTTGATTTCCTTTAGGACTGACTGGTTTGATCTCCTTGCTGTCCAAGGGACTCTGAAGAGTCTTATCCAGCACCAGAGTTCAAAAGCATCCATTCTTCAGTGCTCAGCCTTCTTTATGGTCCAACTCTCACATTCAAACATGACTACTGGAAAAACCATAGATTTGACTAGACAGGCTTTGTTGGCAAAGTAATGTCTCTGCTTTTTAATATGCTGTCTAGGTTCTCATAGCTTTTCTTCCAAGGAGCAAGCATCTTTTAATTGCAGTTGCAAGTATTGAACAATAATCAGTATCAAGACTGCAAAGAATAAAGATCTTGATTTGTGGTCTTAAGAATTGCAATTTGGGAGACAAAGATTAGGCTGAAACCAAAAGACTGTTCCAAGGAGGAGAAAGCATCAAAGGCTTAAAAGGCACAGGGTTGTTAAAGTTGCCAAATGAGAATTGTGACTGACTCTGATGCAAGTCTGGAAATATTTGTCCTTAACGAATCATGAATTGTTTTAACGCGGTGGTTTGATATGTAGACAGACTGTTATAAGTTATTTTAGAGTAAGAAGCTGATAAATATATTGAGCCTCTGGCAGATGTTTTGGATGCCTTCATTAGGACTATAAGTGGTTGACGGTCAGATTCCACCTGGGCTGGGACATGCCTAAGTCACACTTCCTCAGTGGTCTCCTGGCTTCATTTCATAGAGCTCACATGGGGATATAAACTCCATTTTGCTTTTCTTTTAACACAAGACAACCCCCTTCTCCTATTGCTACTGATCACATCTGTGAATGATATGGTAGTATTCTATTGGAAATTTGTTTTGTAAGTACAGATATATCCATTCTGACAGCAAAATTTGTCTGTCTGATCCCACTGTGATAAGCAAAGAAGGTTAATAAGAGTGTATGGGAAAAAAAGATAGCAGTTAGGAGTGATATGGTGAGGACTAGTAACATTTTTTTCCTGACAAAGAAAACAAGCACTATACAGCTTTTTTCTTTATGCTGTGTTGAAATTATGGTAATTCAGTGAAGGTGTTTAGCTGTTTTTCACACATCAATGACAAGAAAACAGCCTCAGGAGATTTCTTTGATTCTTTTTGATCTTAAAAAGGAACACAACTTAGAAGTGATGGAAAAAACAGACCTAATTGTGAGAATCCATAAATTCTATTTTTTTTCCCTTTCATTTGAAAGGAAAGATGTCAGCTGTCTAGAAAGCAGTTTGATGAGTTTTCCCTTGCCTATCTCCCATGGATATTGTCCTGTTGTTTTAGAACTGAAAGTCTTTCCCTGTGGCTCAGCAGTAAAGACTCTGCCTGCAATGCAGGAGTCACAGGAGACGCAGGTTCAACCCCTGTCTCACTAAGATCCCCTGGAGAGGGAAATTGCAACCCACTCCAGTATTCTTGCCTGGAAAATCCCATGGACAGAAGAGTCTGGTGGTCTGCAGTCCATAACACCCTTTCTTGAAACTCTGAGGTCTAGTTTCAGAGATGTTCTCCTAGACACGACAAGTATTACTGGAAAAGGAGAAAATTTTTTTTTTTTAGAATGCTGAGTTAGAGACAGCAGCTTATTCAGAAAGGATTCTGAACTGGAAACGAGTTAACAAGGTCAAACAAAAGTTTGAAAATCAAGTCCAAAGTCAAGCTCCATAGGTAATTCAAAAGTGTGAAAGGATGAAGAAGTAAGCAAAGAAATTGTAAAGGCCAAAGAAACACAATCCCGAAAAGCAGAGTCAGAGGGAATTTACTCGTGAGAAAAATTCCCTCATAGGAGGCAAAGCCTGCTGTTGATAACACGGCACGTGTTTAGGTGTTCCAATGATATGTGTGTCTTGCATTGTGGCCATCTCAGAATTACAGTGGGAAAGGAATGTCTCTCTCTCTCTCCAAGTTCTGGTGATTCCCGCCCCCCCCGCCCTTTTATTTTTTAAATTATGAAAGTATTATGACACATTAATAGGAGACTTGGAAAATACAGAACAAAGTTATATTTAGTTCTATCATATATTACAATTATTTTTTAAGTAGATAAATTAAGATTTTTAGTTGGAATTTCAATTATCAAACTCTCAAAAATTAATAGAATGAATAAACCAAAAAGTAGAAGGATATAGTAGACCTGAAAAGCACTATGAGCCAATTCTACATAATTAAGATTTATAGTTTTCGTAAACTCAGTTACAGCAGAGCCATTTGGAAAATGATTCAGTATTATAACATTTCTCCAGCCATGCCTATTAATGTTGGAGTTTGTCTTTTGTGAATCACATAACTAAAGACAGGAATTCCATCTATTTTTTAATTAATAAATATGTCATTAATATTTTTCCTTTTGAAACAAATCAGTGTGAAGGGCTCTGAGTAAGAATCTAGCAAACATATGACCCTTTAGGGAGGCAGCTAAAGATTCTGTCCTTCAGCTAATTTATTTCTTGGCTGAACGTATTCTTCTCTTGTGATAATGTAATTAAAAATGACTTTTATTCTTATATATCTTAAACTTCATATCCACAGTAGACTGTTAGTTAAATATTTGATCATAAAGAATACTGATGCTGAAACATGGGTATAATTCTGTAAGGTAATCTCAAGATGCTCTTTGTTATAAGTTTAATTTATCTGATGGAAAGATTTATATAATACATTGAGCTGTTTCTAGAACTTTTAAAGAAACGAATACTTACAGAGCAACTATAATAGTGATTATATCCAATTTATTTGGAATAAAAACTATATGCCAGCAATATATTATATGTGGAGAGGGTTTACAAGTAAAAACATAAAACTTTCTTTCTGAATTAATTTAGAATGAAAATAAAAAGTTGTGAAAAAGTCTAATTCGTTGTCAAAATTTGGTTAACTTTAGTCTACATTTTAATATGTATATATATTTTATATCTACATGTGTATTTATGTATATGCATTTATATAATATATAAAGTTTATGCTCTCCAAACCAAATATGACATAAGCCATGTTTTACTTTTTTTGGTAAATTGCTTTGTATCACAAATTAATTTAATGGAACTTAAGTCAAATTGAGTCTTCAGATATTATGATTGTTATTAATGATAATGTTAGTAGGACTTTTATAATGTAGTCAATATTATTCCAATCTAAAATAAAAGCAAGTCTTTATTTAAAATGACTTCTTTTCAATACATGCACCCCCTATGTTCACAATGGCCAAGACATGGGAACAACCTTAATGTCCATCGACAGATGAATGGATAAAGAACATGAAATATATATATATACATACATATATACACAATGGAATACCACTCAGCCATTAAAATGAATGAAATAACGCCATTTGTAGCAATGTGAACGGACCTAGAGATTATCATACTAAGTACAGTAGGTCAGAAAGAGAAAAACAAACAGCATATGATACCACTTATATATAGAATCTAAGATGTGACGCAAATGAACGTATCTACAAAACAGAAACAGGTTCACAGCCCTACAGTACAGACGTTGCCAAGGGGGAAGGAGGAGGGAGAGGGACGGGCCAGGAGTTTGGGGTTAGTAGACACAAACTATTACACTGAAAATGGAGAGACAAGGTCCTACTGTACAGCACAGGGAACCACATCCAGTTTCCTGGGCTAAATTATAGTTTAAAATAATATAAAAATATATATTAAACTATATATTATTTTAAACTATAATTTATCACATAAAAAATAAAAAAAAATAATATAAAAAAGAAAATATATATGTGTGTAACTGAGTCACTTTGCTGTACAGCAGAAATTAGCACAACATTATAAATCAACTATACTTCAACAGGAAAAAATCATTTCTTTTTTTGTATACCACTTAACAGTTCAAAAAAAAAGTTAAAGGAGAGTTTGGGGAGTGGAAGGAGTTCACAGTTCACACTGTGCTAGAAATGTGAGATGCAGTGCTGAACTGCAATGATCCCTTTAATGGCCTCTGAGCAGTGCCCTCGGTTGTGTGGGTGAGGGATTATTAAGCTTAAAATTTCATGCATTTCTATCTGACACAGACCAAATGCTGTACCCTGGGACACTGCCTCACACTGCAAAAGGCTGATATAATATGACTTGTTAATGGCACAGATGGCATTCAAAAATGTATTCCCTGTGTGATTTTCTCTTCTATAAACAGAATGGTGTGAAATTCATTATTTTTGTAAGAAACACTGAGCAGGAATCATCAACAAAATTATATTTTCTGCTTTGGAAAATGGGCTCAGCTTCTTTGTCCACTGACACTATCCTTTGGACAATGGATTGTGAGTGAGTTTATGGTCAAGTGGCAAAGAAATGCGCTGTTTGGCAAGCATATTTTGAAATAAGTTTATTTAAAAATATTACTTGTTAAGTGTAAATATTAGGTAAAGAAAAGTTAGTTTGAACTCTTAATCATTTTTATTTGTTGGATGAACTTTGGTACATGTTTTTCTCATCCAGCCCACTCCATCTATGAATTAGAACACAAATATCTTCCAGACTGTGGGCATCCATGGAGTCCTATTAAAGTAAGATATTTTCTCCGCAAATGCAGAGACTTTGGAAGCCCCTGAATTATCTTTTGTGCGTTCATGTGCAGTTTTTTCTTCTACTCCTAGCCAATACTCTCGCCCGTGACTGCTGGAGGGAAAAATAAAGGTGAGCAATGGTTGCGCAGGCTTTTGGGGAGTGCTGCTCCGAGGTCTGTTACCAAACACATCTTCATGGGGTCCTTCTTTCACCTGCATAGTCAAAGGAGTCCTCAGAGCTGCCTTAATCTCCCATATTTCTCAGAATTCTTCTGTGGTCCTAGAAGAGAGGGTGGCATTGGTTTGGGATTCAGCTGTGCTGTAATCTAAAATGTGTAGATCCATGAGCTTTTGTAGTTATTTTCTTACTTATTTCTCCCAGCAACCCTGAGAGGTAAGTGTATATCATCTACATTTTACAGTCGAAGGCACTGGGGTATTTAGTCACCAGGGAATCTGAGGTTGGGAAAGAAGCAGGAATGATACTACCACAAAGAAGTAATTCCTTGGCTCTTGGGTCAGTAGCAATAAATTGTCACAAGTGAAATCTGAAGGAAATTGTTGAGTTTGGGCATGTTGCTTAGAGCCATCCTTTTTTGGATGGGCTGCCCTTGGAACTGACCGTATTAGCTTGATGATGTTTTCTTAACAAACACAAGAGAGCTTTCCAGGTGAATGGGGACTCTTGGCCATGCTCATTCTGTTGACAAATCCATCTGAGAAATCAAAAAATTCTTCTGGCAGCCTCAGTGCTCCCTTTGCTTTTTTACCACTTCAAGAGCATTCCTAGCATTTTAAAATATGAGGTTATACTCATTTCAATCACAACTTGAACTGAAACTGCTGACCATTTTCAATGCATTTATAAAATCTTCACATCCTGGAATCTCTCTCTTCTTAGGGATGAGAAACATCAATTGACAGAAAATGTTCTGGCAGCAAAAAGTATCATTACCTATTGGGTACTTGGGACTCAGTTTCACAGAATAGCCATATTTTGCTTTTGGGGACATTTATCATTTGAAATGCCAGCACATTTCTTAGTCAGAGTTGTAGTTTGGAAGCTTACCTCTAGGAAGAAAGTCTTGGGAAAAGGGAAAAAAAAATCATTTTAAGAAAAAAAAAAATCTATCTATCAGTTAATCTATGTTTCTATCTATCTTTCTAAGTACATGTCTAGGTATGTATATAGGTAGGTGAAAAATTGAAAGTGAAGTCACTCAGTCATGTCAGACTCTCTGCAACCCTGTGGACTGTAGCCTACCAGGCTCCTCCAACCATGGGATTCTCCAGGCGAGAATACTGGAGTGGGTTGCCATTTCCTTCTCCATGGGATCTTCCTGACCCAGGGATCAAACCCAGGTCTCCCGCATTGCAGGCAGAAGCTTTACTCTCTGAGCCACCAGGGAAGCCCGTGTATGTACGTATGTATTATTTATTTTTCTAAGTACCTATCTCAGTATCTATCAATCTATCTGTAAGTGATGACTGTGGGAAATTAATAGCCATCCAGGATTTTTGGATCAAGGACTCTTAGATCTTTCTAGTCCCTTTTCTGGCCCTTATCTATTCATCTGAGCATCATCATTGAACTACGATAATTCATAGATATGATTTAAGCATATCTTAATAATATACATTATTATTCATATTATCAGAAGCATTCTGATAATTCATAGATATGAATTAAGCATATCTTAAGGATAAGATATGCTCTTTGTTTCAAAGCATTTTTCAGTTTCATAGAAAAAGGCAGGGATGTAAACAAAATAAGTATTCAGAGTACTTTAAAAAATCTGTTAGACAGTAGTAGAGTCATAAAAATGAGAGAAAGATTTCATAGGTTTTATTTCCATTATTCAGTAAGACTTGAATGTTGAACTGGTATTTCCTAAATCAGAGATTCCCAGACTAGCAGATGATATGTGGATTATGTGCTCAGTTGTTCAGTTGTATTCAACTCTTTGCAGCCACATGGACTGTAGTCTGCCAGGTTCCTCTGCCCATGGAAACTTCCAAGCAAGAATACTAGAGTGGGTTGCTATTTCCTACTTCAGGGGATCTTTCTGACCCAGGGATCAAACCCATGACTCTTGTGTCTCCTGCATTGGCAGGTAGATTCTTTACCATTAGTGCCACCTGGGAAGCCCCACCATGGATTTTAATTGTTTTAAATTGTTAAATTCCTTAGCCAGTGGGCTCTTGGAACCTCCTCCGTAGTTTCCAACATGTTGTGTAAAGTTGCCATTTTAAAATGTGTGCCATGGTATGAAAAATGTGGAAAATCAACTGCTAAGCTGACACGTGGGAAGAGGGAAGGTCAGAGGGAGGTGCTGAAGCAGGGAGACAGAGGTGGGAATCAGCACGGTTTTTAGAAAGAGCTAAAGGAGACAGCCATGTTCAGATCTGTATCTTAGGAAGTTCACTCTTCTCCAAGTATGTCAGTTGGATTGGAATAATCTAAGACTAGAAGAATGAAGATCTTTAGGGAATCTCTGTAATAGAGTCAATGAAAGGTTGTTAAGCTCTAAACGAATAGCATTGGGGATGGAGAGGCAGAGGTAAAGATGAGGGATGTTAAAGAAAAGAATTTTAAAATATTGGTTACCTATTGTTTGGAGGCAGAATAGGTAATTCTTGCATTTATTCATGAAATTATTTATTCATCATGTGTGTTGACCACTTACGATGTACAAGACATTATATTAGGCACTAGGGAAATAATGGTGAGTAAAACAGATACAGTCCTTACTCATGGATATTGTGTTTAGGTAGGGGACTTAGTGATCAAATAATCACAAATAAATATCAAATTATTAGAAGTCTGAAACACAGGAACAGAATGACATGCATTGTGTATGTGTAACAGAGAGCTAGACTGAGTCTATAATTCATAGTAGGTTGTCCTGAGGAAGACAGGTTTGGATAGGGATCTGAAGTTTAGATAGAAATTGGCCAAATGCTAGGGCAATAGATGGAGCAAATAGATGGGAAAAAAATGGAAGCAGTGACAGACTTTATTTTCTTGGACTCCAAAATCACTGTGGATGGTGACTACAGCCATGAATTTAAAAGACACTTGTTCCTTGAAAGAAAAGCTATGACAAACCTAGACAGCACATTAAAAAGCAGAGACATTACTTTGTTGACAAAGGTCCGTATAGTCAAAGCTATGGTTTTTTCAGTAGTCATGTATGGATGTGAGAGTTGGGCCATAAAGAAGGCTGTTGTCCATGTCCACCTGTTTGCAACCCCATGGACTGTAGTCTGCCAGGCTCCTCTGTTCATGAAATTCTCCAGGCAAGAACACTGGAATGGGTTGCCATTTCCTTTTCCAGGGGATCTTCCCAACCCGAGGACTGAACCTATATCTTCTGCATTGGCAGGAGGATTCTTTACTGCTAAGCCACCAAGGAAGCTCAAATTGAATTTTACCGTATCGATAAAGATCACATTGGTTGCAGTAGTAGGGGGATGGATTGAAGAGGAACAAGTGTGGAGACCTGAGGAGACCAGTCAAACTTATTGCAATAGTCAGGGTGAGGCTGAGAGGCAGCCAGAACTAGGGTGACGGCATGAAAGACAGATGTGGGTGGCTCTGAGAGATACTGACCTGTTGGTGTCAACAGACTTGGTGGTATCTTGGGAAAAGGAAGTGAGACGAAGAGTGTACTCATAGCTCTCTGCTTTGGGTGTAGGGTAGATAATTCTTCCATATTTTCCAAAACTGAAAACCCGGGGAAAGGTTGGAATAAGGGAGGAATATTAGTAGCTTCATGTTGGAGACATGCCTGTGGTGGACATGTCCAGTGAACACTTAGAATTCAGGAGTAAATCTAGGTGAAGCTATAATTTGGAAGTCCTCAGCCTAAAGTATTTATTCCCCATTGGTGCTAGTGGTAAAGAACCTGTCTGCCAATGCAAAGGCATAAGAGACTCCAGTTTGATCCCTGGGTCTGGAAGATCCTCTGGAGAGAAGTAAATGGCAACCCACTCCAGTATTCTTGCCTGGAGAATCCTATGGACAGAGGACCCTGGTGGGCTACTGTCCATAGGGCTACAAAGAGTCAGACATGACTGAAGTGACTTAGCACACATGCAGCCTCTAAGTAATGGCTAAAATGTAAGAGTGGAATGTATCTGATAAGCAAGGAAGATCACATGGAGGAAGAGAAGATTGAAGCAGATGCCTGGGCAGTACCTGCAGGTGGGAAGGGCCAGAGAAGAGGACCCATCCTCAGAGGCTGGGAAAGAGGATGCTCCTCTGTCAAGGCCCCTGAGGATGTTGAAGGAAACATATTTGCCAGCCTCCAGCAGAAATGAGAGAACCGAGTATCGAGTCTTCAGCGATCACTTCTTTCTCTCTCTTTACAAAACCAAAGACTGGTTCTATGAAGTAGCAAAATGACTCATTCAAAAGTGAGCAAGATGATGTTTGAATGACATTAGACATCCAGCCAGATTCAGGTTGTCCCTGACAAGCAAGAATTTGTCCCACTTTCCTTCCTTTCCCTTAATCTTGTGACATTGAATACAGAGGCTAATTTTTTTTTTTTTTTTTTAAGAAACCCAGAAATATTGGGTTGGCTGTAAAGGTTGTTTGGCTTTTCCCATAACATTTTAACGAAAAACTTGAATGACCTTTTTGGCCAACCCAATAGATTGGACTACAATCAGAAGAAAGAAAGAAACAAGAACCCAGCAACAACCCTGATTAATTGAATAGCCAATTCTTACATCTTCTTCTTTGTGCCCCATCATCTTATAAAGAAAGGATTTTTGACTCTCGACGTGTGGACTAATTGAAGTTTGACAAAAGTTGTGGTCAGACATGATGAGGATTATCATACCCCCATATGATTCCTCAGCAAGTTGCTAGAAGCTTAGGAAGGCACATTTTCTCACTGGGGTCGTGAAACCTCTCAGAGATATTGCTGCTGATGATTTATGGAGAAGTATATTAGTCCTTATTTTGGCTCCCTTTTCAATCAACACATAGTTATTACGTATCTATCATTTGTAAGACACTGTTAAACCCTGGGGTGGCTACAAAGGAATAGAAGTTCTTGCTTCCTTCCAGCTTGGCCCACGTTCGTTTTCCTTCATGGAACCTCATGATGCCTCCAGCCCCCGGTGATATCACTCTCCTTTGAACTCTTGTTGGGTTTCACACGCTCTTCTAATATCTAGTTTTAGCAA
This sequence comes from Bos grunniens, assembly GCF_055505025.1. NCBI lineage: Eukaryota > Metazoa > Chordata > Mammalia > Artiodactyla > Bovidae > Bos > Bos grunniens. The sequence continues at coordinate 57,889,279 of NC_141180.1, forward strand.
GATGATGGCTCAGAGAGGCTTGGATTCTGCCGTTCTTCCGAGACAGTACTTGGCAGGTTAATTGTAAATTAATCAGAGCCATATGGATTTAATCAGACTTGCAGAAAGATTTTAGAAGGATCTGGACTCACCAAAATGTTCACCAGCCTGGAAACATTCCGATAAAGATAGCAAAGCTTTATAACACTCGGGAGAATTCTACATATTTATGAACTAGGACCCAAAGCTTTGTGATATAATTGAATAAAAATATTGACCCTCCCAACGGAATAGAGCATTCTTACACCTACGTGTGGGGTCATATATCTCTCGTGTTGTCTAAGCCCTTTCTTGCAATGGGATCTGAACTCAGCTTTCACAGGCTGTGTGCATTCATCCATCTTGTACTGGCTTGGCTCCTACAAAGTTACAGAGGAGAAGTTGCCTTTGGGACCTTTTTCTCCTTGTCTGTACACTGTCTGTCTTCCCTGCGCTCTCTTTATCTAATCCCCACCCTCCCCCCGCACCTCCCCCACCCCGACCCCTGCCTTCTGAACTAAATACAATCTTCCTTTGTAGCCATTCTTCCTGCACATTGGCTTAGGGTTCTATCCCCTGTTTTCTAAGATGAGTTCTAGTTGTTCCATATAATCGCTTGTATTTACTTTTTTAACAGCAGAGAATGTTTGGGGAATTCCCTAGCGATCCAGCGGTTAGAACTCTACTCTTCCACAGCACAGTATTGGGGTTCGATCCCTGGTAGGGGAACTAAGATCCCTGCAAGCTGCACAGTGCGTCCCGTAAAACAATAGCAAAAACCCAACTGTGAATGTTTTCATATGTTGCCCTTCCCTGGGACTTTTGGGGGAGATACTAGAAAAAATTCTCAGAGTGTCAAAAATGAGTGAATGGCTTTTGAAATACATTTGGTGAGTCAAGATTCCAAGTGTTGCATTAATACTGACTTAACTTTTAGGGACAGTCTGTCTCATTTGTTAGAATTTTGTTCTTGTTGATCACTTGAGTTGCTAATCATGACTCCATCAGGTCAGGAAATCACCATAGGCTTGGCATGGTGCTGTCATTGATTTAATATCCATCAATTATGCATTGATTTGTATTTAATGACATTAGTTGAGTTTGGTTTAATGGAAGACTGTCTAGACTTGGCTTCCTATCCCTTCTAAGCATGAGCATCTAATAATAGAGCTAAGATCAGCACACACTGTTTTCCCCTGTACTCAGTTTTCTTCCCTGACTTCCTCTCTTTTTTTGATAGGTCTGTCCCTTCCTCTTCTTTCAAGGGTGTTCTAACCACAAAATGTGGGTGGTGTAGCTGGCGCGTGGTATCAGAAATCCTGGCAGGACTGGATCCTATTAGGGAGTGGGTGGCCTGAGCTCAGAGAAGGTTCCTTTCAACAGCACGGTGGGGATGGAGCGCACCCAGCTCACACCCTGAGCTCTCCTGCAGGGCGGCCCTGCTGATGGTCTCCCCACCCTCCCCGGCTGCCCTTATCCCAGGCGAAACATTCACCAAGTTATCTCCCTGTGGTTTCTTGCAATTTGTTCACTTCATCATGTTAGTCATCCTTCCCTCAGTTTGTTCTTGGATGCTATTCATCGGTTACCTCAGCTAATCCCACAGACCACATTTCATGGATATGTACATATAACCTCCATTTACCATGCTATGTACAGACATTTACCACTATTAAAAAAAAAGATACTTAGCTAAGTGTTTTGTGCGCATTTTCTCATTTCATTTTACCATAACCTCATCATCTGTTTTATGGGTAAGGAAGCTGAGGTTGAGGGACACTTAACCAGCACAACGTCCCACTCCTTCAAAAATACTTGTGCTCCCAAACACTGTCCTCTATCATCTCGTTACAAAAGTGTTCAAATCTCTTTATTTGGAGTTCTATAATCACCTCATACCTGCAATCTTCCATCTACTTATCACCCATTCCCTTCCCATTATTGCCTATCCTCAAAGCTTCATCATAGAAGCCACAGGCAAGGGAGAGGACTCCAGGTGGACCTGCAGAATGGGGGTGAGAGAAGTATTCTCGAGATGTGAAGGTCCTGAAGAGGCTGCTGAAGGTACACAGGGGTGCTCAGTGAATAATCTGACACTACGGATGGATGAGCTGAACAGTGGTCAGTCCAGTCTCTCGTGTCTGTTGTGTATATTGCACTCTGATACGGTGCATTTAGCAGCTCCTAACTGTGATGCGTAGATAGAATATTGTGCAGCAATCTGTCATGAGATTTGTTCAATAATTTCTTCTTGAAACAAAGCTTTTTAAACGGTTTACTAAAAAATAGCATTTATAGCATAAGGCAAGGGAACCACTGACAATTAGATAAATAGAAAGTAGAAATATAGATGAACTAAATGACAACAGAAAATTAGATAAACTTTCCTGGATGGGAGAAAAAGGAGGAGAAGGGTAGGAGAACCCAGAATCAGCCTAATCTCATAGCCTAAAGTGATAGATTTTTGAATTTCTCAAAGTTTGCTGCACTGTTTTCCTTCTCTGACAGTTTGAGGGGGAGTTTTTCTCAAAATCTGGCGGTACTCATGAGATTAAGCACACTGCGCAGAGACAATGTGATTGCACTCATCACTATTCACTTATTCTTCCATTTTCCTCCTGGGTACACAGCAGTTCCACATGTCCCAGGCTCCTTGGGCCTAGTTAGATCATGTGACTGATGCAGACCAATGAAACATGAGCCGAAGTCAAGTGTATCACTTCTGGGAGATGAAGAAGCATCTAGTGTATCTTCCTTACTCTCAATTCCCCTTCCTAGCTGCGTGGGACAAGAACTGAAGGATTCCAAGATGGCAGAAGCATGATGGACAAAGCCTGTGTCTCTGGGGGACCCCTGGGGTGTAGACCTGAGAACTCAAAGCAGATTGTGATGTGAGTGAGAAATGAACTGTTATTTTGTCAACCCCTTGAGATTCAAGATTGTTTGCCTTGGGTAGTACTTATATCTTCTATGTCATTACAGAAAGGCCAAGAACTGCTGGTATATATTTTTAACTGTAAGTTTACTCTAAAATTGTACTTTCTGACTCTGACGTTTGGAAGTTTATTCTAGCTTATTTGTATTCCTAAAACACCATTGTCATCAACAATGATCATCGCCTGAACGTGCACATACTAAGCACTTACTGTGGGTCAGGTAGTAGCCTAAGGCTCCTACACACAGCTTGTTAAATTAGGACCCTCCATCCGTCTCTGCCAAGTATATTCAGGCCCAGCCACACAGGCCGAGTTCTTTAATCTTTGAAAAGGCCAAACATGTTTCTCTCTTGGGGCCCTGACATTTATTTCATCTACCAGATCTTTGCTGTTTGGCTTATTTGAGTCACTCAGATTCCATGTCAATAATGACCTCCTTGGTGAGGCCTACTCTGATCATTCAAACTAAAGCATCCATCCAGTTCCTCCCTCTCTGCACACCTGTTTTATTGCCTTCATGGTTGATTCTACTATCTGAAATTATCTTGTTTCCTTCTGCATTATTTTTCTCTTTCCTTGGTCCCTCCCCACTCATTTCTTTAGCCTCTGTCCTGAAACAATGCCTGGTACATTGTAGGTGCTCAATAAATACTTGTTGGATGAATGAATGAATGAATATATCTTGCGCAGTAGAAACTATAATAACCCTAATTTTTAGATGAAAAAAAAGGCTTAAATATATCCTCTATCCATCCTTTCCCCCTTCCTTCCTCCTCTTTCTTTCTTTCTTCCTTCCTTTCTCCCTTTTCTTTCTTTCTAAATGGCACATGTTGTCTAGATTGTACATGTAACTGAAGTAAAAAAAAATTCAGCTTGCCATCTATGCTTTTTTATTTAAGCAATAAAAGATATCCAGATATTTAGAGATGTTAAATGTTTAGTATAGTGTAGATCCAGCTACTTGACAGATGTATTCAAACCATTTGGATGGGCTTAATACCTAAAAGCATTAAAACAGATTCTTTGATGTGCAAGCGAACTGTGTACATTATATTTAATGTTGAGGTTCCACAGATGAGGTTCTTTTTCTTCACAAATACAGGCCTTTCCTCTCTGAGGAGAAGCATTTCTTAGTAAATCTGGGAAATGAACACACTGTGATACCCTCTCTGAGCCTCATCAAGATCACTAGCATATTTACATCTTTGAAAAGTTCCATAGTTAAGAAATCTGTTTACTTTTTTAATCCAGGATTTCCCAACCTATTTGACCATGAAGTCCTTTTTTTTTTTTTTTTTTTTGACACATAATGACTATTTCCAATGAAACTTGGGAAATACTATACCAGGGTATGCTAAAAATTTTAATGATTGCTCTGAAGCATTTTGCTTCTAAGTTTCCAGCTTTCTCCATGTTCAAAAATTATGCCATTTTATTTTACAAGCTTCTGGGACATGAATGGAAATAAACTATACATTGTTATATATTTGCAGTTCTCTATTTTGTTGAAAGAGCCTTTATTTATTATTATTATAACTTATGATTGCTATTGCTTGCCAGATAGCTCATTGATCTGGTCTAATCAACCCCTGGGAATGATAGGGATTTCCACATCTGTATGATTACTGTAATTCCCTTAAAAATGTTGTGCTCATCAACTATTTTCTCTTATCGTAATCCAATTCCACAAATGTGGAAAGATCTTTTTTCATAGATTTAGAGAAGCATCTACCGAGAAAGGAGGATATGACCTAGCTATAAGACCGTCCTGACGAAAGATGTCTTTTTTTTCCCCTTCAGAGATTTTCTGAATTTGAGATTTTCAATTAATCAAGCAATTTTCAGTGTTCATTAATGCATTAAAACACAGTTTTACATTTGTTGCTGGGGCATATGAAGGATGAGACATTGTACTGTCTCTTTGGAACTTATAGTCTTGCTACAGAGAAATCATGAATACTCATTAGACAATTGGAGTAAAAAAAATCAATCTATGAACCTTTGGGTTTGGAATTCATAGCAAAGCAAAGTCCCTAGGTTTAATCAGCAAAAACAATCATTTATTTCAAGCCTATTGGTGAGATGATCTTTTTACTAAACTCTCAATTACTCATTTGCCTACTATAATCAATTTGTATACACAAGGAATTCTCTGATGTTATAATGATATGTGAATCTTTTAAAGCAAAATTAAGACATCTTGTTCAGTTGTAAAAATTGGTTTGGTTAATTTTGGGTCCATTTTTCATAATTAATATGTAGAGTGGATTCTAATTTTTTGAGGTTAACCTTTTTTTGGGGGGGGTGCTTGAGTCAATAAATAGAGAAATAATTTTCCCTCTGAATTTAACTTCTCTTGGACTGTGAAAAGTGAAAGTGTTAGTCACTCAGTTGTGCCAACTCTTTGTGACCTCATGGACTGTAGCCCACAAGGCACCATGGGATTCTCCCGGCAAGAATACTGGAGTGGATAGCCATTCCATTCTCCAGGGGATCTTCCTGAACCAGGATAGAACCTGGGTTTTCGCATTGCAGGCTGATTCTTTACCATCTGAGCCATCAGGGAAGCCCATTCTTGGACTGTATACATATATAAATGTGGCTTCAAAATTAATTTAAAATAAAAAAATTTAAAATCTTCAGGTGGCTCTAGTAGTAAACAATCTGCCTGCAGGAAATGCTAGAGATGTGGGTTCGATCCCTGGATCAGGAAGATCCTTTGGAATAGAAAATGGCAACCCACTCTGGTATTCTTGCTGGAAAATTCCATGGGCAGAGGAGCCTGGTGCGCTACAGTCCACGGTGCCACAAAGAGTCAGACACGGCTGAGCATACAGGTACACAGTTACACACAAACCAGTTATTTCATGGAGGGTTGGAATGAGGCTGAACATAGATCCCCACAAACCTGGAGAGCTTGACAGAGATGGTTGTATCAGTTGGGCAGAGACTGGACCAATGGATAACCTAAGGTCCTCACATGGTTGCCAAAGATCCATGAGTTTCCTTTGGACCCAGAATATAAAAGATGGTTGCTGTGACCATGATCTTAGAAGTTTCCTGGCCAATTCAGCATATTTGATGAAGTCTATGGAGGAGAATACTACCAAAGGTGGGGGCTGCCTCCAAGAGATAATTCAGGCCAGAAAGCTGCACAGGGATCCAATAGCATGGCTATCAGATCAGATCAGATCAGATCAGTTGCTCAGTCGTGTCCAACTCTTTGCAACCCCATGAATCGTAGCATGCCAGGCCTCCCTGTCCATCACCAACTCCCGGAGTTCACTCAGACTCATGTCCATTGAGTCAGTGATGCCATCCAGCCATCTCATCCTCTGTCGTCCCCTTCTCCTCTTGCCCCCAATCCCTCCCAGCATCAGAGTCTTTTCCAATGAGTCAACTCTTTGCATGAGGTGGCCAAAGTACTAGAGTTTCAGCTTTAGCATCATTTCTTCCAAAGAAATTCCAGGGCTGATCTCCTTTAGAATGGACTGGTTGGATCTCCTTGCAGTCCACGGGACTCTCAAGAGTCTTCTCCAACACCACAGTTCAAAAGCATCAATTCTTCTGCACTCAGCGTTCTTCACAGTCCAACTCTCACATCCATACATGACCACAGGAAAAACCATAGCCTTGACTAGACGAATCTTTGTTGGCAAAGTAATGTCTCTGCTTTTGAATATACTATCTAGGTTGGTCATAACTTTCCTTCCAAGAAGTAAGCGTCTTTTAATTTCATGGCTGCAGTCACCATCTGCAGTGATTTTGGAGCCCAGAAAAATAAAGTCTGACACTGTTTCCCCTGTTTCCCCATCTATTTCCCATGAAGTGATGGGACCAGATGCCATGATCTTCGTTTTCTGAATGTTGAGCTTTAAGCCAACTTTTTCACTCTCCACCTTCACCTTCATCAAGAGGCTTTTTAGTTCCTCTTCACTTTCTGACATAAGGGTGGTGTCATCTGCATATCTGAGGTTATTGATATTTCTCCCGGCAATCTTGATTCCAGCTTGTGCATGGCTATAGGCCATCTAAAATGCTACCAGACTGAGTTTGTGTCAGATACTTACTCTTCTTATAGAGCCAAATGCCCATGAATCAGAGAAGATGAGACCAAAACCATATCAAGAATGGAAAGGCACTACCCTTCTCCCTGACTCTCCCACCAGACCATTACTAGTACCTGACTGCCTAAATTCTCCATGCTTTCAGTAGAGGGTGATGTGAGTAAGAGCAAAGAAACAGTTGAAAACTTAATGGGATTTAAATTGAGTTTGACTTAGATCATATTGGTCTAGATTAGGCTTTCTTTTGCTGAGCTGAAATGGAGGATCTGAATTTAAGATGAGTAATAGAAAACAGAGCTTTAGTTTTGAAATATTGTTGCATCAAAGAAGCTACACATACAGTAATCTCAAATATTGCCTCCCAAGAGTCACCAAAACAAAATAGGGGAGACTGGTTCACCTTATTCACACAGATTCCTGTGTTAGGTGATGTGCTGGTCTTTGTGACTTCTTTTTTTTTGCCCCCTAAAGATGAACGTTGATATTTGTTCTGATGAAAAGAGGGAAATAGAGAGGGAGAAGTGGAAGGAAGAAAGAGGAGAGATTCTATTGATTTATTTATTTCAGGTGTACACCTTCTAGGCTTGTTATAAGCAAATTTCCAGGGTTGCCACAAACAGAATTTGCTTATTTATGGAATAAATTTTTCTGCAATTTTAATTTCCGTAATATTAACATTTGCAGCCTAAGCCTAGGGATGATTTTCCTAGAAGAGCACCAGGCATTAGAAATGGGTTCTCACTTCCATAGAGAGTCTAATCTCAACAGTGAGCTACAGTTTTAAATCCCTTCAAGTATTTTTAAAGGGTAATATCAATAGTGAAAGGATAAAGAAGAAACAATATCCACATGCAAAACATAAATATGACGTGAATCTCTGAGTCTTCTCATCTTTGACCTTTTTCTGTGGTAGAGTTGGCAGCATTTCTACTAAGGAAACAACACATGGCATTTTCATACTAGTAAATTAGACTTAAATGCATTTGGGAAGATTTCATCAGGGCAGTTAGATCAAAGTGTTCTTTAAAAACACTTCTCTCCATTTCTTTAAGCGCAATGTCTTGGGCAAATGTTATTAAAATATAAAATGCATTTAAGGGCAAAGGAGAGGAGGGAGATAAAGAGATCCAAGAAAAATATTTCTTAATTATGTGGTAAGCCTATTATGTAACAGCTGTCTTCCAAGACCAAACAACTGGTAGGTGGTTAATGTGCACATGTAGGAGTGGACAGGATTCAGCTACACCTGGGAAGCAGAAGTTTGGCTCTGTAATATGTGGTTATGGGTATCTATATTGTGGGGAGTGTTTTTCTCATGCTTGGATTTAGGAACAGGTAACGCACACTCAATGCATACTCAATCTATTTAGTAAGAAAGTCAGCTGGAGAACTCAAGCTGTTTTTACCTAGTGTTCAGATATGTCTGGACATTTCTTAGAATATGAAGTGGGCTAACCCAGTGTTTTATGTCAGAAGGGATTGTGTGAGATTCACTACAAAAGTGGTCCTTATTTTCGATCCATTCCATTCCTAATGGAAGTCTGTAGTGCCTTCCATTAAGGGATAGACTCTTTTCCCTATCCCTGGAACCTGGGTTGTCCCTAGGACTTGCTTAGGGGAAGCAGAATGTAGATAAATGAAATTATGTTGGTTCTAAATCTAGCTGTTGAGAGTTTGTGAGTGCTTCTGTTCTCTCACTTAGAAACTTGTCACCACTATGCAAACCAGTCTAGGCTAGCCTACTGGGTGATAAACAACACATGGGCCAGTTGTCCTTGTCATCACAGCTGACAGTCAGTCAACCAGCCATGTGAGACAATCCTAGACTAGCCAACCTCCAGCCTGTTGACCCCAGCGGCATGATTAAGACCCTCTGGAGATGAACTGAGTCAGCCCAAATCCACAGAAACATCTAGTTGAATGATAGACTCAATAAGAAAAATTAACTTTGATTTTTTAAGATGCTAAATTTTAGGATGGTCTGTTATGCAATAGTATATAAGTGATACAGAGACTAAGATGTCTCCTGGGAAACCAAATATTCTGAAGATGGAGGCACTAACATGTACTCATTTGGCTCAAGGATAACGGCTCATTTCACAGTAGAGAATGAGATAGAGGAATGATTCTCAAAGGAAGTTTGCAGAGCCAGCAGCATCAACAATATCCAGGAACTTGGTGGAAATGCAAGTTCTTGAACCACACCTTGTACTTACTGAATCAGAAACTTTATGGGTAGGGCCCAACAAGGTACCTTTTAATAAGCTCCCCAAAAGGTTCTGATGCTCAAAAAAGTTTGAAAACCACTCAGATAGATTGAAAAGGAGTGGGATAACACTCCTGGGCATATATCCAGAAAAAACTAAATTTGAAAAGATACATACACCCTCTATGTTTATAATATTTGTAATAACCCTCTATGTTTATAGCAACACTATTTATAATAGCCAAGATATGGAAACAATCTAAATGTCTATTGACAGATGAGTGGATAAAGACAATGCAGGTATATTTTACTGCACATATACTATGCATAATATATATACAGGTATATTTATAATATATATATATGCAGGTATATATATATATAATATATGCAGTAAAATGGAATATTCTTCAGGCAAGAATACTGGAGTGGGTAGCTGTTTCCTTCTCCAGGGGATCTTCCCAACCCAGGGATCTAACCCAGGTCTCCTGCCTTGCAGGCGGATTCTGTACCATCTTAGTGACTAGGGAAGGCCATTACTCACTCATAAAAAGAATGAAATAATGTCATTTCAGCAATGCTGATAGATTATCATACTAAGCCAAGTTAAGTCAGAAAGAGAAAAACAAATACCATGTGATATCATTTATATATGGAATCTAAAATGTGACGCAAATGAACATTTCTACAAAACAGAAACAGTCTCACATACGTAGACTTGTGGTTGCCAAGAGGGAGGGGATGTGGGGGAGGGAAGCACTGGGAGTTCGAGATTGGAAGATGCAAACTAGCATATAAAGGATGGATAAACAACAAGGTCCTTCTGTACAGCACAGGGAGCAATGTTCAATATCCTATGATATTGAAATAATGAAAAAGAAAATGAGAAAGAATATGTATATGTGTAACTGAGTCACAGAAATTAACAACATTGTAAATCGGTTATACTTCAATAAAATTTTTTAAAAAGGAGTGAGATAAGAATAAAATTTCTTACACTACCTTCCATGGAATTCATGATGTGGTAATATTGTAAACATTTACTTAAACCATCCAAATAGGTACAATTATTTACAAAATATGGAAATTTCAGATAATAGTTTGCAAAGCATAGAATTTTTATTCAACTCTGTGCTACCTAATTTGTAGACCTGGTCCCCAGATTTACAGTAACAATTTAAAAAATTCAATTCCCAAAGTAATTTTTAAAAAGCCAGACTGTATCAAGCAAGATACTGCTGACATACCAATGCTGTTCCCAGCACATCACTCTGGGTGCCACTGCCAACATTGGCAACCAAGTGTTCTTATGTGTAGGCACTGTGGTAGATACTTCACGTGAGTTATCCCAATGGACATTTGCAGCAACCCTATGGAGCAAGAATGGTCATTTTCATTTCAAAGATGAGGAAGCTAAGAGACTTAGATAGAGTAATTTGTCAAATGTCACACAGCTATACTTTCTGCTGGGCAGAAAGCTGATGTCTTCTTTCTAAACCCAGTGGGAAACAGTGATGAATGAGTCTAACACTAGATTTTTGAAAACAACAACAACAACAACAAACATATCCATGATGTGTAGTGTTTGCTAATTTCCATGGTGTAACTATTTATGCCGTGGCTGTTTCCAAACTACCATTGTGAAGTCACTGACTGTAGAGTTAGGAAGATGTGCATGATCGACTTTTTATGACCCTGTAAGAGCTGGCTCCAGCACACCTTTGAGGGGAAATGTGAATGAACATTGTTTTCTGTGGCAAGTACGAGCATCAGTTCAGTTCAGTCGCTCAGTCATGTCCGACTCTTTGTGACCCCATGGACTGCAGCATGCCAGACTTCCCTGTCCATCTCCAACTCCGGGAGCTTGCTCAAACTCATGTCCATTGAGTTGGTCATGCCATCCAACCATCTTATCCTCTGTCATCCCCTTCTCCTCCTGCCTTCAATCTTTCCCAGCATCAGAGTCTTTTCCAATGAGTCAGTTCTTTGCATCAGGTGGCCAAAGTATTGGAGCATACTGATGTTTTAAATTTTATTTTCAAAGCAGTGGTTACTAGAGAAGGAAAATTTTGTCTTTTTCAAGTATAATCAAAATAGACATTGGAATCATTTTGTTTTAGGCTTATGTTTCCATCTTTAATTTATAGATAAAATTTTAAAAAATCAGTTCCTTTCACAAACCTTTGAAAGATACTCATTTTATGGAGTCAGAGCTGGGTAGAACCTTGAGAAAACAATTTGCTTTCTCCCTGACTTTTGCAAGGGTTGCTTGTATAGGGCAGATATTTGATCTTCTTGAAGATGTCTGAGCATGGAGGTTTGACCACATTTCTCAGTATTCTAAACAAGTGCTTTATCATTCTCAAGAAGGCCCTCTTGTAGGTTGATATGAAAGCTTTCCAACTGTAATTTAAACCTTTTCCTTTTGTTTTATCTCTAGAGACATGAAAAGGAATTGATTGGCATTCACCTCTTAGAAATTCTTCTGCTTTGACAAAAGATGTTAAAAGATTCCTTTAGTATCTAGTTCCAGCTTATTTAAAAATAACCTCTCATCCTCACATAAAGAGGAAGATTTCCAGCTAGGCAGTCTGCCTTACTGGTCCCCTAAAATGCCATTTTAAGACCTCTCAAATTTCCAGGCAAGAATGTCCTGACCACTTTTTGACAACTTCCCTTCTTAATGTCGTCCAGTGTTAGACTTTTCTTAAAAAAGGTGTTAAACATTTCATGTGAGATCAACCTTCTTAACAAAATTTTATGTGTACAATGCAGTATTGTTAACTATAGACACAGTGAAATAGAGCAGATGTCTAGAGCTTATTTGTCTTGCATGGATGAAACTTTATGTTGGATTTTCAAACAGCAGTGCATATTTCTGGTGATGTAAATGACTCCTATTTACTTTTTATTGGGTGTAAGTTGCAAGAGATGGACCCGTTTGGAGTATCTTGACTGTAATGTTTTCAGTGAAATATATAAAGTATTATTGCCCTTAACTCACATGTCTATTTGTGTCTTCTACAACAAAGAGGGAGATTATTCTTCTTTTACAACAATTTTGATTGCATATAGAAAGGCACAAGATACTATCAGATGTTGAGCTGTTCACCATTTCTCCTCTCTTTTACTCCCACTCCTCAAGTAAGAGACAATTTTTGAAAGTATCTGGGTAGCTTCTCCTTCCTTGAAGTATAAAGAAAGATGATACCAAAAAGGTATACTTTTGATATCTTAGCACCCTCTTTCTGCCCTTTCTCACCACATACTGGTTTTGCTTTGTCCTTTTTGTTATGGGAAAATTAGATGCTGACTTTTCAACTTTTTTTTTACAAGAGGCAAAACATCCTTTAGGAAAACTCTTGCTTCTGACTTTTATGTTCTTGGAAGTTACATGGAAAGGTTAGGTAACAGTGGGGGAAATAAGATACTGACTTATGAGAGTACCAAGTATATAAGAAGGTTAAATAATGAAACGCGCAGTAGAGAGGAAATAGCAAATTCTAAGATTAAATCAGCCAGGGCTGAAACGGTGCTTCTCTTACTGTCCTTACTTAGGTATGACCTTAGGAAATCATTTAACTTCTCATTGTTTGTATTTATAAAAATTAGACTGATGTTGTGTTTTGAAAAAAAATGAAATGAGTTAACATATATATTACCGTCTAGTTTGATGTCTAATATGTAAGAGGTGTCCAAAAATGCTTGTGGGTCATCTGTGTACAGAATGCTTAGAGTTCCCGAAGTGTACATAACTATATCTTCATGTGTTATCCTTTGTTGGGTGAAATAGCATTATTTCATGTAATGCCTAAGTCTCTTTCCCTTTGTTTCTGGCTGCTGACTTTTCCTTGTGTTGCCAAAGTGTTGAGTTGCCATGTCAGATAAGTAGGATATAGAAAACTCCTACAGGCAAAAGAATGGAGTTTTAAAAATTAAGTTTTTTTTTCTCCCCTCCTATCTAAGCTATTCTGACTTCATCATTGAAACCAAGCAGAACCCTGTGGGACCTTCCCAGGGACAGAACCCTCTGCCTCTTGTTTGTAGAAAAATTTAGCTTCGAAGGTTTTCCCCAAGTTCCAAAGAGCAAATTTGATCAGAGAAATTTAGCATCTCTGACTCCATATTGCATCTATCTCTTCTGCTACTTTAACCTCTGAGTCATAAACTTCTGCTTAGCCCTGCAAATAGACATGTTGATCATTAAAGGAATTTTGCTTAGAGCTTAAGATTTGTGCAAACAGTACCATACCTGAAACTTGCCTCCCACAGGGAGATAAAGAAGTAAGAACAAAAGAAACCCTACCGTCTTGCTGAGATTTGTAGGAATGTTGTGACCAGGTTCATGTCAACCGAAGTCAACTGACCAGGAAAAAAGAGGTTTCACAGCAGTCCATACTGGCACCCAGATATCTGTGGTCATTTGTCACTTCCTGAAATTAAACACCTCCAGCTTGCCCTTTCCCTAGCATAAAAAAAACTTGAATTCTACACCGAAATTAAGCTGATTCTTTAGGACATTAGTCTGCCATTTTCTAGGTTTGCTGTTGTTTTTCCTTGCTCCTTGACTCATTGGCTTGTACAGTAATCGTTACATCATGACAGCTGAGTAGGACTCTTATATGCTAGCTTGTGGGGCAGGGCTATTGGGGGTATCACTTGACTGTTACTTCTGTCCTCGTAATGGAGCAGGACCCTCTGGGGTACTCCCAGGACAGGAAATCTACCCCCCAACCCCAACCCCCATGTCCTCCACCTCCCTCTTTTCTATAGAAAAGCCTTAGTCAGAGAATACATTGAATCAAAGAAATGAGAATATGCAGAGGTAAAGGAAAATGGTCAAATAAGACAAAATAATAGTAGTTTAGCCACTAAGTAAAGTCAAGGACCCTTAATTCCTTCTCAAAGTCAGCAGATAATATTCTGAGCCATATCCTTTGAGCTGCTTCGCAGAAACTGAAAACCCTACCAGGCAGAAGAAATTAAGTACATGATGACCGGACAGTAACCATGACATTATCTGCTCCATCTCCTGCAGTTCCAAGAACTGGCTTCAACGAAATGGGAACAAACTGACCTTGGGATTGAAGATTAACTATACTTAAAACAATTAAGATGACGCATGATCAATTTCAAGATGATTGTTCAAGGCGACTGTGCTAGTCTGCATGTAGTTCCACTTGTCTGTGCATCCCTGAAGCTCTGGCCCCCTGATCAGTAATGGGGAGTTTGTCTTCTGGGGGCATGAGTCTTTTCTCCCCAGGATTTCTGGCTTCCTCAATAAGGCAGTCTTTCCTTTTACCCACCACTTGTCTCTCTGTGTTGGGTTCCTGAGAGATAAGCAGCCAAACCTAAGTTTGGTAACACTCTGAAACCTTGAAGTGTAATTCATATTTAAAGTGGCAGAATTAGCTTACAAAGTTTGATTTCAGGATTAGAATAGCTCTCTCAGACAGTGAAACTGTGGTCTCCTAAAATTCCGAGGAAAGACAAACCATTCTGGTATTGCCTGAAATGTAAATACTGGTTAGATGATTTCCATGTTGAGCCATGGCAGTGATTTATACCACAATGTGGATCAGTTTGTAAACTTTAAATATCTTTTCCTGGGAACTAGTTTTGACAAATAGAAAAGACATGATAATAGCTGGCAGAAGGGGAAAGGAAGAAGATGGGATGCGTAGGAATCTATTCTTGACTTAAGGACAAAAACAGACATGGTAGATGGCTTACCACTCGGGGAACAAGGCAAGGGGTCGATAATTTTTTGCTGACAACGTGAATAAGAAAAAAGTTTATCTACAGCACAGCTTTACTTGTAACCAAATTTTCCACAACATAAAAATATTCATAAACAAACTGTGACAAATGTTTATCAAAAATTCATCTTATTCCTTCTAAACATACAACTAGAACTACATTTACTGGCATTGCTTGCAGTTAAGAGTGACCACATAGAGTTTTGGCCAATAGAATTTAGGTAGAAATGATGTGTACCATATCAGGTCTTGTTCATAAAAATAAAATTTGTGGCACTGACAGCATTTCCTGACAACGGGCAGAGCGAAAATTGATATTGGAATATGGAAAGATAAAAACCTATGCTATTCAGTGGCATTTGGTAAAGTCATTGCCCTATGAGAATTTGGAAAGCAGACAAAGGGAAGACGAAGTATATAGCTTTAGGGTTGAAAATAGAATGTTAGAGCATGTTGATTAGTACTGGCTTCACTTAGCTGGTTTTTCAAAGAAAGAGATGAGTTTAAGCAAGAATTGGCTGATTTGCAAGCAGAACTGGAAAAGTATATAGAACAGAAGTGGGGAGCCTTGACACATTGTAAAAGCTAATTGTTTCTAGACTCTGCTCACCACAGAATGATTGAAACAGCTAGAGTGAGAAAGACCAATCAAAAATACAGTTCTGTGATAAAGGTCGAGTGAAGGTAGAGGACTTTCCACCCAAATCTGATGGGCTCAGTAGAATTGCCATTAAGTTGAGAGGAAAAAGGATTGTGGGGACAGGGAAGATGGCAACAGATCAAAGAGATAAAACAGGCTTGAGAATTATATCTAGTAAAAAAATGTGGGTGTATTTACTGGCACATGACATTGACTGGAAGCAAATAGATATGAAACCTACCAACTTTCAAGGGACGTCTCCTGCCAAAGAAACAATGAGTTTGGACTACAACAACCTTGTCGGTGTAAGTCTTAGAACTAACTCTTTGGTCACCAGTGAGAATGAGTGGGAAGTGAACTGTGAAAATTGTGCATTCCTACAGGGACCATCCTTTCTCACTTTGTGTGAGTCTTTGGAGGATAATATGGCAGCCCACTCCAGTACTCTTGCCTGGAGAATCCCATGGACGGAGGAGCCTGTGGGGGCTACAGTTCACGGGGTCGCAAAGAGTCGGACACGACTGAGTGACTTCACTCACTCACTCACTTGGAGGATAATATTTAGGAAGGTCTGTCTCTGAGAGCAGAACCAGGGGCAGCAAGAACCAGGGAATTCTCTCCAGGGAGATTTGCGGTTAAGAATGACTGAATTCTGGCAAATAGAAGTGAGTGGGTCTGGTGTGCACCCATTTCCAGATGCGGCTCATGAAAACTGCCCATGTACAAATCTTATTCTTTTTTAATCTGTTGATTGGTGGCATTGCCCAAAATAACCTTGGAAGCCAATGAACTATCCAAATGTTTTTCTGTTACAGCAGTTTGTCAATACTTTAACTGGTACACAAACTAAACACAACAAATTAGTCCCATTTGAACATCTTTCCCTTAAGTGCCAACATCTAGCCTGACCCTTAGAGCCAACTTGTTTGTCAGTTAGTCTCTTGTTTATTAGAACTTATTTATTATAAAGTGAAAATCAACTGCAAATGTGAGTGAAAAATCTTGGAAAAGATGGAGGGCTTAAAGCCAGTGAAAATGACATTGAACCGCTGCTTGAATCACCTGCAAAGCCATTGACAAATGAGAATTGGATAGAGTTCAAACAATGAACAAATGAAGAAGAGAAAGCCAGCAAGGCAAATGGCAACATACTTGTAATGAAAATGGTTTGAGTACCAAATAATTAAGAGCTGTCCTTGGGAGACTTAAGTAAGGCAATCCTTCAGTCGTGTCCAACTCTTTGAGACCCCATGAACTGTAGCCAACCAGGCTCCTTTGTCCATGGGATTTCCCAGGCAAGAATACTGGAGTGGGTTGGCACTTTCTGCTCCAGGGGATCTTCCTGACCCAGGGATCAAACCCACAGTTCTTATTTCTGCTGCGTTGGCAGGCAGATGCTTTACCACTAGCACCATCTGGGAAGCCCCTAAAGAGGCTTTCAAATATATTTATAAAAATGATACCTACTTTAATTGTGTAGTGAAAGTCAAATGCGTAGCTAAACTGTCCTAGCTTGGCATCATGCCATGCTGAAGGAATGATTATCTTGCCAAAGTCAGTGTTTGGCTTGTTCTTTGGTTTAACTAATAGCATGTAAGTGAATTTATAACCTAAAATAAATCAAATCGATGAACTTATATTCTTTAATCTTTAATTACATATTCCAAAGTGAAGTCCCTTTTCTGCCACTGTTTATTGACAAGTTTGGTTGCTGTTTTCGGTGGAGGAGGACAAGTATGTCTTTAGATAGTACTCCATTAGAACTAGGCAGAGTTAAAAAAAAATGGAGAAAACAAGCCAATGGTTCTTGACAAGGAGTGAGAGTCAATGGAAAAAGCTAATGAGAAAGATGGATAACAAGAGTATGACCTATGGCTTATCTGGTACATTGTGATTCAATGGATTATTTTTATTGGGTGTTTTCAGTTCATTAGATGAAAGTAGCCATTTAATATAGATATGAACATTATAAAAACCTCTCCCTAAGTTTGTTGCATCTTGGGCCACATTGAGTGGTCCAACTGTTTCTGTGAAATATTCATACTGCTTTATAAGTTAGATTTGATATTTATTTGCTTAGTTTCCAAGACACGTTTTCTGAATTTATCTTTCAAACATTCTGTTGTAATAGGACAAACACATCGTTTGGCCTCTGTTAGGATTCTAAAGGGGCTTCTCTAAAAACATAGCAGGACTTTGCCATAGGGTTCTTTTATAAAAGATTCCCACTGAATACAATAGACTTCCTTTCAAAAGGGAGTCTATTGTACTCATCTCCTTTCTCTCCTTTAGTTTGTCAAAAATGTTTAATTATTTTAAACAATAAGCTTTTATTTAGTGGTAGGCCAATGAACAAGATCCACTAAACTGTCTACATAAATTTCAGATATAGGGAATTAGAAGTCTTTGCTTTAATAGAGAATTAAGGGGCATATTAGGCAATTGGAACAACAGGCTTGCTTACTGCTGATGAAGACTTACAGGTTGCATAATTGGCATATAATTGGCAAGGTCACAGGCCTAGACATTTTTTTTTTTTAAGATTTATGTTACATATTCTCTGTGGGCAGTCTGAGAAAGCAACTGTGTACAGGAAAAAACAGTTTCCTGTTAGTGATTATTATTCATTATTTGTCACTTATCATCACATAATAACGAATATCCTGTGTACTATCTTAAAGGACGTGAGTTTGGTTAACACATGTTGATGATTTCTCACTTAATAAAACTTATCTACCAAAGACTGAAAGAAGGAAACTGCCAAAGAAACAAGTCCTAAATGCACATCTTTTATTTATGTTTTTGGAAGCAACAGAAAATGACTCTGGATAGTTTAGTTTAAGCAAAAAGGGATACTTATAAGAATGATATATGATAATCATAATATCATTATAATAAAAAAGATAATAAAATAAATAATAAAAATAAATTATATATATATATATAAAATAAGGTGGTAATGATATAATCTCAAGAAGCTGGTGAACACTGAACAGCTAGAATCATGGAAAGGAACTTGGCCGCTCTTGGCCTTAGCAGAGGATGTGTGAACATTCTTTTTAGAGAACTATTTAAAAAAAACAACTAATTTTTATTGGCGTATAGTTGCTTTGCAATGTTGTGTCAATTTCTGCTGTACAAGCAGAGTGAATCAGTCACACATGTGTATATACCCTCCCTTTTGGACTTTCTTCCCATTCAGGTCACCACACTGCATGAGTCCGAGTTCCCTGTGCTATATAGCAGGTTCTCATCAGTTATCTGTTTTATACATACTAATAGTATCTATAGTGTATATGTGTCAATTCCAGTCTCCCGATTCCTTCCACCTCCCCTTCCCCTTTGGTATCCATATATTTGTTCTCTATGTCTGTGTCTCTATTTCTGCTTTGCAAATAAGATTATCTATACCATTTTTTTTTCAGATTCCACATACATGCATTAATACATATTTGTTTTCTTCTTTCTGACTTCCTTCATTCTGTATGTCAGTCTCTAATACCATCCACATCTCTGCAAACTGTACTACTTTGTCCCTTCTTATGGCTGTTCAGTTCAGTTCAGTCGCTCAGTTGTGTCTGACTCTGTGACCCCATGGACTGCAGCACACCAGGCTTCCCTGTCCATTACCAACTCCTGGAGCTTGCTCAAACTTGTGTCGAGCGAGTAGGTGATGGCATCCAACCATCTCATCTTCTGTCATCTCCTTCTCCTCCTGCCTTCAGTCTTTCCCAGCATCAGGGTCTGATGGCTGAGTAATATTCTATTGTATATATGTCAGTGAGTGAGTGATAGTCACTCAGTCGTGTCCTACTCTTTGCGACCCCATGGACTGGAGCCTACCAGGCTCCTCTGTCCAGGGAATTCTCCAGGCAAGAATACTGGAGTGGGTTGCCATTTCCTTTTCCAATTGTATATATGTACCACACTTCTTTATCCATTCCTCAGTTAATGGACATTTTGGTTGCTTTCATGTACTGGCTATTGTAAATTGTCCTGCTATGAACATGGGTACTGAGCTCCAGGAACAGAGAGAATGTATTTCTCTGCCTTATCTTTCATAGTCCTAGGAGAGATAAACACTTTCTAAGGAAAAATCAGTCTAGAGTTGGGCTGATCCTTTCTTGTCTGTCTGTATAGATCACATCTGAGAGCTGCTGCAATATTTACTATTCTCAGGTGATGTTTGCTGAATTCCTTTAACTATTCTTTTGTAAAGACATTTTCCAGACCTTTTTCATCATCCAGGTTGCTTTCTTCTGAATACAATCCATTTTGACAATGTTCTTAAAATGTGGTGCTACAGATGTGGCTCAACAGTACAGAGGGTATGGGAATTCTTCATTCTTTTGATCTGCTCATGGAATTTTACGTTCCATGAACTGTCTTAACAACCTTGTCAATCTGGCAAGCTCATTTTGAAATCACAGTAAACTAATATTAAAAGGTATTTTTGCTTACTTCTTTATATCCTCCCAACCCCCACCCTCTTTAATACAAACTTGTTCAGTTAGGCCTTGCTTACCTATTTTGCCATGGATTTTTCAGAAATATAACACAGAATTTTATACTTGTCAGATTTCACTTTTGTTTTCCACCCAGTATTCCAAATTATATAGGCAATTTTTATTTATTTTTTAAATTTATTGACTTTAAATCTGAAGGTCATTTCTCTAAATGAAATTAAAAAGTTAGTTTTTTTTAAAGAAAAGATTTTATTATAAAAGCAATTCACCATACATTTTCAGGCACTTTGGAAATATGGAAAAGTATAAGAAGAAATTAAAAGTTAGTTGTAGTTCCATTTCTAAGGGAAAAACTAGTACTTTAATGTAATAATACATTTCATTTTAGATAACAGCACACTCTGAAGATATTATGTTTTGACTTGTACAGTCTTCCCACTACTTTTTTCTTTTTTACACACTGATATGGTCCTGAGAATAGCTCCACGGGATTTTAGATAGTTTTGCCAGTCTCTTCTGGAGGAAGAAATGGCAACCCATTCCAGTATTCTTGCCTGGGAAATCCCATGGACAGAGGAGCCTACAGTCCATGGGGTCACAGAGGGCTACAGTCCTTGGGGTCACAAAGAGTCGGCACAACTGAGCACGCACGCCCCTCTTTCCTGTGATGACAGATGTACTGCACCCCTCAGAATCTGTACTGATTCATTATTTCCAAGTACCAAAAGGACTAATGGACAAGCGAAAACATTCAACAATCAGCTGGTTGTTCTGGCTCAACGATGCAAAACAAGCAACTTCAGAGTATTTTTCCTTCCTTAATAGATCGGTTATTTGAAACTTAGCCCCAAGGTCAAGAAATCAACACCGAAACTTTCATGATAGGAATCTTTTATTCTTGTTTATGCAAATCTGTTTACATAGATTAGGGGATATCTGTTGAATGAAATTCCACAGATCAGTGAGGACTCAAATCATTTTCAAATCAGGTTAAATTTGCCATTTCTGTTGCTTTCAGTAGAGAAGAACAGGAGGGGGGTCTCTGGAACTTGCAACTCAGTTGATCCTCATACTTGATTGTCCCCTCCTAGCTGACAGTGTGTGACTCACATGGCACTACTTTAATATTAAGCATGAGACCACTTGTCCCTTAGTCATTTGTTGGGCATAAAACTGTATGGCTTAAGAGAGTGGTCCTTTTTGGGTTGAACTCTGAAAAATGATCTTGGAGAGATGGCTTTTAAAATGGCAAGCATAGTGTTTATTTGCACAAAAAGTCAGAGTGCGGTTACTTCTTTAGAATGAGCTAATTTTGGCTTTTATCCAGAAAAAAAAATTGAAGTGGTGGCAAAGTGTAGCACCAGATGTTAGAAGTCCATTTTTTTCCCTTGACAAAAATAGTCTACAGTGTAACCATGAAAAAGTCGCCTCAGTTTCCTCATTGGTAAACTGATTATAAGAAAAATGAACTGTAGTGGGGTTCACATTAACTTTGGGAAGCTCAGCTCTACAGTGATTCCCAGATTTTCCCAGATAATAACTGTCATCACAGTTATTACTCTTTTCTATTCAAGTGTCTGCCCCTCAGTGATCCTTGTTTTCTAAATCTATTTCTGTCAATTTATATGTAATGGCAATGAATAAAATTACTTTTGCTCCCTGGAGATCCATTTCCTTATTTTGTGAAGTAAGAAAATTATACTCAAATTATTGTTTTTGAAGTTTTTTTTTTTTGGTAAAGCTGTGGAACACTTTCTTCAAATGCAGCTTTTTATTTGACCTCTTTTGTATCTTTACAACTTCATCTATTTTCTTTATCAACATCATCACTGCCTTAATTCAGGCTATTATCTCTTACTTGCATCGTTGCAGCAGTCTCCCAAATGTTTTCCTACCTTTTCTTCCAAATTATTTTCCACATTAGAATAAGTACTAAAATGTAAATCTATTGATGTTGCCTCACTTGTTTGAAATTCTTTCACTACCTCCAAAACTGATCTGCAGACTCAACACAACTCCAATAAAATCCCACTACATATATATTTTTTGGGGGGGAGCGGTAAAATTTGAATCCAATTCTAAATTTATTTGAAAATGCAAAGGATGTAGAATAACCAAAGAAATCTTGAAAAATAAGAACAAAGTTGGTATACTTACCAGTTTGAAGCGAAAGATACTGGAGGCTTAAGGGCAGGGATGGAGCCAACCAATAGGAAGGTAACTAAGAATCAAGTTCAGGGATTTACCTGGTGGTCCAGTGGCTAAGACTGTGCTTCCAATGCAAAGGGCCTGGGTTCAATCCCTGGTCAAAGAACTAGTTCTCATATGCTGCACCTATGAGTTTGCATGCTGTAACTAAAGATTCTGCATGCTGCAATGAAGATGGAAGAGCCTGACTGCTTCAACTAAGTCCTGGTCCAGCCTATTAAAAAATAAATATCTAAAAAAACCCCCAAAACTTCTGGAGGGATGATGTCAGCAAGATAGCAGAGTAGGAAGCCCTGACTTCCTTTCCCAAACACAGACTCAATAACAATTCACAAATTCTCTAACCAAAGGCACAGCACCACAGGTAAACACAAAACCAGACTCACCTATGCCAGTAAGGAGATTTGTGACACCTGCTCACTAGAGTCTGCCCATGGCACCGTGCTGTGTGTTTGGAAGAGGAAACTCCAAGTTTCCATCTTCTCCTAGGGCAGAGAAAGTATGGGTTCGTGTGTCTGGTGTCCTAAATTTTGCAAGGGGGTATCCCCAGGGGACTGGTTTGTATCTTGTCAGTTTTGGAGCTCTAGTGGGTCTGGCACAATTGAGCCTCCTGAGAGTGAATGGAGATAGAAGCTTTGGCTGGTTAGATGCCATAGACCTCCCCCTGCTCAGCACAGGGTAAGTGGATGAAAAAATATCAACTTTGAGCTATTTCCTGGGGATGAAAAAAGGTGATATCTGTATCTAGCACCCTGCTTCTCTGGGACTGTCCAACAACCTGGCCTATGGTTTGTCGGTTCTGGAGCTCAAATCAGCATCTTGGATTAGTAGGTGCTATGGGTTTACCCCTCGTTCAGCACAGTGTGCATGCATGCTCAGTCCTGTCTGACTCTTCATGTTCCCATGGACTGTAGCCCGCCAGGCTCCTCTGTCCATCGGATTTTCCAGGCAAGAATACTGGAGTGGGTTGCTATTTCCTCCTCCAGGGGATCTTCCTGACCCAGGGATTGAACCTGTGTCTCTTTTGTCTCCTGCTTTGGGAGGTGGATTCTTTACCACTGTACCACCTGGGAAGCCCTGGCTCAGCATAGTACAAACACTTAAAAACCACAGCTGCCTGCTTCTCCTTGGGGAGGGAAAGAGTTGGTAGAAGTCCCCAGAATCCCTGGCTGGACTAATTGGTGGGAGTCTTCTCCTGTATGAGGCTAGTTCATGAAAACAGAAAAGGTGTCTGCTTTGTCTCATGAGCAGACACCAACACAGAGAGTCAAGGAAAATAGAGAATCAGGCAAAAGTGTTCAAAAGAAAGAAATCTCCAGAAACTAACCCTAATGCACTGGAGTTATATGTGACAACATGGATGCAACCTGCGGACATTATGCTAAGTAAAATAACCCAGTCACAGAAAGAAAATACCATATGATTCTGTTTAACATATGAGGTATTTAAAATAGTCAAATTCAAGTAATCAAAGAGTGGTTTGAGGGTTGTGGTGGCTGAGGAAGGGAGAAATAGGAAGTTATTAACCAAAGGGCAGGTTTCTCTGGTGGCTCAGTGGTAAGGAAACTTCCTGCCAATGCAGGAGACTCGGATTTGATCCCTGGGTTGAGAATAACCCATGGAGAAGGAAATGGCAACCCACTCCAGTATTCTTGCCTGGGAAAGCCCAGAGGAGCCTGGTAGGGGGGATCCCCAAAGAGCTGGACACGACTTAGCGACTAAACAAAAACAATCAGAAGGCATAAAGTTTCAATTAAGCCAGGTGAATAAATGCTAGAGATTGGCCATGTAATATTGTAACTATAATCAATAACAATTTATTACATACTTTAATGTTTGTTAAGAGGGAGATCTCTTATTAAGTGCTCTTAGACTAAATAAATTTTTTAAAAATAGTATTTAAAAAGGGTCTGTTGAAGAAGTCAATAAACACAAGTGCCTTTGGTTCCAATATTTATGCTGAAAATGTCTTCTAGAATTGTATCCAAATCCCGATAACGTCTTATAAAGCTTGAATATAAAATGACACTAAAAGTGAAAAGAACTTAGAATGACCTGGCTGTATAAAATTTTAAGTTTGAAAATAAACCACAAAGCTGCTCTAACTGACACTGGTACTGGCATGAGGATAATAAATTGGTTAATTGAACAGAATAGACCAAGATGTGGACTAGGTATAACTCCATTTTATGTGGTCATTTGATTTTTAATAAAGGCAGAGCAATTCAATGGGGGAAAGTATCTTTCCAACAAATGGTTCTTAAAACCACTGGAAATTCATGTGGAAAAAAATGAACCTTGACTTACTTCATACCATATACAAAAATTAATTCAAGATCCATCCTGGAGCTAAATGTAAAAGTTTTTGAAAAGTAAAGTACTTTACTTTTCTAAATATAAAGTACTTTTCTAAAAGTATAAAGCTTTTAGAAAGAAATGTAGGAAAATATCTTTGCAGTTTGGAATAAGCACAATTTAGGATAGTCAAAGCTTCCATAGACAAGACACAGAAAGCAATAACTATGTACAAATTAATAACTAGATTTCATAAAAGTGGTAACTTCTGCTCATCAAAAGACATCATTAAGGAGATAAACAGTCTCGCTAGGCATTGGAAGAAAATATTGGTAAAACATCTGTTTCACAAAGGACTGGTATCCCAAATACCTAAAAACTCAACTAAAAACAACAAATTACCCAATTAAAAATAGGCAGTGTATTTGAATAGACAGTTCATAAAGGAAGGGATACAAGTAACAAATGAACACATGAAAAAGTGTTTAACATTATTATATCATCAGGGAAATCAATAAAACAATGAGTTATTATTATATATGGACCAAAATGGCTAAATTTAAAAAGTCTGATAATACCAAGTGTTAGTCAGGATGCAGAACAATTGGAGGTCTCCCAGCAATTCCACTACTAGGTATGCTGCTGCTGCTGCTGCTGCTAAGTCACTTCAGTCGTGTCCAACTCTGTGCAACCCCATAGATGACAACCCACCAGGCTCCCCCATCCCTGGGATTCTCCAGGCAAGAACACTGGAGTGGGTTGCCATTTCCTTCTCCAATGCATGAAAGTGAAAAGTGAAAGTGAAGTCACTCAGTCGTATCCAACTCTTCACGACCCCGTGGACTGCAGCCCACCAGGCTCCTCCATCCATGGGATTTTCCAGGCAAGAGTACTGGAGTGGGGTGCCATTGCCTTCTCCAACTAGATATACAGTCCCTGATATGAATGGAAGCATACGTCCACAAAAAGATTTGTGAAATAATGTTCATAAGAACTTTCTTCATAATTTCCCAAAGTAGAAGTGCTCCAGAAATCCATTAATAGCTGTAGTATATCCATAGAGCAGAACACTATTAGCAATAAAAGGGAATAACTGCTGGCATATGCAATAGCATGCATGAATCTGGAAAATTTTAGGCTGAATAAATGTCTAGAATAGGCAAAATCAACCTGTTGTGGAAAAGCAACAATAATGGTTTCATTTGGGGGTTCAGTTCAGTTCAGTTCAGTCGTTCAGTCATGTCCGACTCTTTGCGACCCCATGAATCGCAGCACACCACGCCTCCCTGTCCATCACCAACTCCCAGAGTTCACTCAGACTCACGTCCATTGAGTCAGTGATGCCATCCAGCCATCTCATCCTCTGTCGTCCCCTTCTCCTCCTGCCCCCAATCCCTCCCAGCATCAGAGTCTTTTCCAATGAGTCAGCTCTTCGCATGAGGTGGCCAAAGTACTGGAGTTTCAGCTTTAGCATCAGTCCTTCCAAAGAAATCCCAGGGCTGATCTCCTTCAGAATGGACTGGTTGGATCTCCTTGCAGTCCAAGGGACTCTCAAGAGTCTTCTCCAACACCACAGTTCAAAAGCATCAATTCTTCAGCACTCAGCCTTCTTCACAGTCCAACTCTCACATCCATACATGACCACAGGAAAAACCATAGCCTTGACTAGACGGACCTTTGTTGGCAAAGTAATGTTTCTGCTTTTCAATATGCTATCTAGGTTGGTCATAACTTTCCTTCCAAGAAGTAAGCGTCTTTTAATTTCATGGCTGCAGTCACCATCTGCAGTGATTTTGGAGCCCCCAAAAATAAAGTCTGACACTGTTTCCACCGTTTCCCCATCTACTTCCCATGAAGTGATGGGACCGGATGCCATGATTTTTGTTTTCTGAATGTTGAGCTTTAAGCCAACTTTTTCACTCTCCACTTTCACCTTCATCAAGAAGCTTTTTAGTTCCTTTTCACTTTCTGCCATAAGGGTGGTGTCATCTGCATATCTGAGGTTATTGATATTTCTCCTGGCAATCTTGATTCCAGCTTGTGCTTCTTCCAGTCCAGCGTTTCTCATGATGTACTCTGTATACAAGTTAAATAAGCAGGGTGACAATATACAGCCTTGACGTACTCCTTTTCCTATTTGGAACCAGTCTGTTGTTCCATGTCCAGTTCTAACTGTTGCTTCCTGACCTGTATACAGATTTCTCAAGAGGCAGGTCAGGTGGTCTGGTATTCCCATCTCTTTCAGAATTTTCCACAGTTTATTGTGATCCACACAGTCAAAGGCTTTGGCATAGTCAATAAGGCAGAAGTTTATGTTTTTCTGGAACTCTCTTGCTTTTTCCATGATCCAGCAGATGTTGGCAATTTGATCTCTGGTTCCTCTGCCTTTTCTAAAATCAGCTTGAACATCAGGAAGTTCACGGTTCATATATTGCTGAAGCCTGGCTTGGAGAATTTAGAGCATTACTTTACTAGTGTGTGAGATGAGTGCAATTGTGCGGTAGTTTGAGCATTCTTTGGCATTGCCTTTCTTTGGGATTGGAATGAAAACTGACCTTTTCCAGTCCTGTGGACACTGCTGAGTTTTCCAAATTTGCTAGCGTATTGAGTGCAGCACTTTCACAGCATCATCTTTCAGGATTTGAAATAGCTCAACTGGAATTCCATCACCTCCACTGGCTTTGTTCGTAGTGATGCTCTCTAAGGCCCACTTGACTTCACATTCCAGGATGTCTGGCTCTAGGTCAGTGGTCACACCATCGTGATTATCTGGGTCGTGAAGATCTTTTTTGTACAGTTCTGTGTATTCTTGCCACCTCTTCTTAATATCTTCTGCTTCTGTTAGGTCCATACCATTTCTGTCCTTTATCGAGCCCACCTTTGCATGAAATGTTCCCTTGGTATCTATAATTTTCTTGATGAGATCTCTAGTCTTTTCCATTCTGTTGTTTTCCTCTATTTCTTTGCATTGATCGCTGAGGAAGGCTTTCTTATCTCTCCTTGCTATTCTTTGGAACTCTGCATTCAGATGCTTATATCTTTCCTTTTCTCCTTTGCTTTTCACTTCTCTTCTTTTCACAGCTATTTGTAAGGCCTCCCCATACAGCCATTTTGCTTTTTTGCATTTCTTATCCATGGGGATGGTCTTGATCCCTGTCTGCTGTACAATGTCATGAACCTCATTCCATAGTTCATCAGGCACTCTATCTATCAGATCTAGGCCCTTAAATCTATTTCTCACTTCCACTGTATAATCATAAGGGATTTGATTTAGGTCATACCTGAGTGGTCTAGTGGTTTTCCCTACTTTCTTCAATATAAGTCTGAATTTGGTAATAAGGAGTTCATGATCTGAGCCACAATCAGCTCCCAGTCTTGTTTTTGTTGACTGTATAGAGCTTCTCCGTATTTGGCTGCAAAGAACATAATCAATCTGATTTTGGTGTTGACCATCTGGTGATGTCCATGTGCAGAGTCTTCTCTTGTGTTGTTGGAAGAGGATGTTTGCTATGACCAGTGCATTTTCTTCCAAAACTCTATTAAGGGTTTCATATCCAAACCATTGCTTTTCTTATAGGAAATAGACAATACAAATGTACAGTAATTTAGTCTCTGTAGCACTGGCCAAAGGGCAGGCACATGCATCAAGGAAACAGAGCAGAATCTAGAGGAATGTATATTCATACAAAAAAAAATCTGTATTTGAAAGCGTCTGTCTACAATGCAGGAGACCTGGGTTTGATCCCTGGGTCAGGAAGATTCCCTGGAGAAAGCAGTGGCAACCCACTCCAGTACTCTTGCCTAGAAAATACCATGGACGGAGGAGCCTGGTGCAGGCTACTGTTCATGGGGTCGCAAAGAGTCAGACATGACTGAGCGACTTCACTTTTTGTTTTTCAAAGTTGCCCCAAATTGTAAACAACCCAAATAGACATTATCTGATGAATGAGTAAACACACGGTGATATAGCTGTCGAATACAACCCCACAGAGCATTGTAACAACAGCAACAACAGAAACCTAGTGAAAACAAGCTACTGATATGCACCACAACACAGATAAATTTCCAAAGCATTATGCTAGATAAAAGAAGCCAGACTCAACAGTCTACATAGTATATACGAGTCCATTCATATGATACTCCGGAAAAGACAAGACGAGAAGAGAAAAATAGATCAGTGGTTTCCTGGGACTAGGGGAAAAGCAAAACAAATGACTACAAAAGGGCAGCAGTGTTTTTGGTGTGATGAAGATATTTTATATCTTGATTGAGGTGGTGATTACATGACTATGTGTCAAAGTTCAATTTTATTGTATATAAATTATATGTCACAAACATGGCTTTGAAAACAAACTGATAGGGAATTCCCTGGTGGTCCAGTGGTTAAGACTCCTCACTTTCAATGTAGGGGGCCAGAGTTTGATCCCTGGTCAAGCAACGAAGATCCCATATGCCATGCAGAGTGGCCTAAATAAATGAATACATCTCGAAACAGCACATCAAAAAAAAAAAAAAAAAGACAGAGTAGTTAAAGCAAAAACCAAACTGGTAGAAAGCACATCCATTATTGTTTGTGGCTGGAGGTTGGATGGAATTAACTGAGCAGGGGGATAAGGTAAACTTTTGGGAAGATGGAAATGCTACATATTTTGATTGTTGTGATGACTACACAGTTGTGTATACTTATCAAAATTCATCAAATTGTATCCTTAAAATCTTTGCATTTTATTGTAAATAAATTATACCTCAAAAAGGTTGAAAAGCTTTTTGAGCCTGTACTATGGTATGTGGGGATGGATTTGCTTAACAGCTAAGTTAAGCAAATGCATACATATTGAAAAGTACCCTCAGAGAACATGATATGTTTCTAGTGTCTGTACTATTCATTGCTTGGTAAATAATAAGAATTTGGATGATGTAAACAATAACTGTTCCATCAGTCTCACATCTTTTCTTAGTTCATTGTGTTGACTTTCTGCTTGTCCTTATTTTCTTCTATGCTATGCGCGTGTGCTCAGTCGCGTCCCGCCAGGCTCCTCTGTCCATGGGATTTTCCAGACAAGAATCCTGGAGAGGGTTGCCATTTCCTCCTCCAGGCCATCTTTTTGATCCAGGGATGGGACCCAGGGATCTAATCCACATCTCTCGCATCTCCTGCATTGGCAGGTGGATTCTGTATTACCATGCCACCTTTTTCTTTTTTTTTAATATCACACACCAATGTGTATTTGAAAGGTTCCTTCCTTGTAACAGGGCAGGGAATTCTCAGTTTCTCGCTGTGAATTTTCTGTGAGTTCCAACTTTAAACACAACTTCTAAATCAACTTCTTAAAAATTGTGAGGAATCTGAGATTTTTACCTTATTTGCAGGTTAACAAGTTAGCGTATCACAATATCATGGTAGCAGACACCATACTCCTGGGACAGAGACCAAAGAAAGTTAATTACTTGCATCACTAGCAGCATCTGGAGTATCAGCATTTTGGTGTCAGCTCCTTAAACCCCAGTTCCTATAATGCAGAGATGTGAGATGACACTTTCATACTTGATGGGTTGGGTTTACAAGAAAGAAATCATGAGTTTAGGGAACTTGAATCTTTTATATTAGGTAGTAAGCATGATGCTCTTTGTCCTGAAGGAGAACACGAACTTTATTACACTGAACAGTAAGCAGGTTTGCTCTTTGCTTCAGAAGAAAGTACTCTGTATCCAAGATTGTAAGCAAACCCGACTTTTACTCCAGTGGGAGATATGATCTACATTCCAAGGATATTTGCTACACAAATCTATGAAAAGGTAGATTTGTACGAGCAAAGGGTAGCATTGCTTGTAAG
Source organism: Bos grunniens (assembly GCF_055505025.1). NCBI lineage: Eukaryota > Metazoa > Chordata > Mammalia > Artiodactyla > Bovidae > Bos > Bos grunniens. The sequence goes on from NC_141180.1 coordinate 57,919,708, forward strand.
ATGTGAAGTAATGCAAGAGACCCATGAACAATTGTTTCCAATATAACTCTCCAAACCTTTAGTCCAAATGGTAATTAATTTGTTGAGGTAGGCCCATGCATTAATTACGTTTCAGAGAGTTCACTTTACTGCAATAATCATTGGGCTAAATTGTCTGCTGCGTGTATGCAGAAATGTCTTTTTGTTTGTCTTCCTGAATGTGTTTTTCTTTCTGTCCTGTATAGCAACCAGGGAAGTAATTATATAGACTTTTGATTTTGAGGTGGGGATAATAATTTTAGTTGTGTAGTATTTGAAAACTTTCCCCCAAAATATTTAGAAATTACCTATTTTATCTTAGTTATTGTTGCCACGATCCTGCTTTCAAATATCACTTCTGGTTGGGTTGGCTGAAAACTTAATATTTAATCATTTAATACCCAATATTAATACATACACACATATATATATATGTATACATACACACACATATATATTATATGTGTTCTTTTGCTTTAGAGTGTAATTTTCAGGGAATTCATTTTGTAGAGAATATGTTAAATCTAAATATATAGTTATCTGGAAACTAATTTGCCAAATAAAAATATCTTGCATAATGTTTTTTACATTGAAAATATGCAATATATATGCTTATTGATGAATACATATATACTTACCTTTTTTTTGCTGTGCTGGGTCTTTGTTTCTATGCACAGGCTTTCTCTAGTTGCAGCAAGCAGGGGATACACTTTAGTTGCAGTGCACAGGCTTCTCATTGTGGGGGCTTCTCTTGCTGCAGAGGACAGGCTCTGGGGCGCTTGAGCTTCAGTAGCTGTGCACTGGGGTTTAGTTGCTCCCTGGTTTGTGGAATCTTCCTGGACCAGAGATCAAACCCGTGTACTCTGCATTGGCTGGTGGATTCTTAACCATTGGACCACCAAGGAAGTCCTATACATACATTTCTAGAAGAGTGATAATAATCACCAGAAGTTTGATAATGTTTTACTTTCAATAATAAATTAATAAATCTAAATCTACTATAAGATAGAGTTATTTAGATCTAAAACTAACATTATGTTACTATTGATTTTATTGAAAACAAGAAAGGATATGTATAAGATGTTGTGTGTGAGATATTTTTCTATTGCTCTGAATTTGATGCTAATGTCTTATAACTGAAAACAACAATTAAACCCTTCACTTTCTGGATTAACATTCTTTATGGTTGGACCCAGTCGATGACCTGACCATGGAACCATGAAAGGAGAGGCTGAACCAAGTGGCTTTTCCCACCTGTGTGTGGCTGTTCTTCCTCCTTCCTACGTACCAAAAATATGCAGGAGAGATAAGAGAGAGGAATTGGGAATGTACTTTTTTGTTCCATTCCCCATTGGTGGATAAGCACTCATTGAGATTGGGAGTGTAGGATGGAAAGATTGATCTTTTTGTTTATTTGCTGGATGCTCCTTCTGATGTAGAGCCCATACCATAGGTCCACCCTGGACCAACAGCCTTGGGGGTATGTGGGGCTGAGTTTAGGGCTGAGGTCAACTTGACTTGGGTCATGAACTTAGAGTCAGGTACTTACATTTTACCTGGAGATTACTATAGATGGGAGCTGTGCTAAAAAAGGGGCTTTCCAGGTGGCACAGTGATAAAGAATCTGCCTACCAATGCGGAGACACAAGAGATGTAGGATTGATCCCTGGATCGGGAAAATCCCCTGGAGTAGGAAATGGCAAGCTGCTCCAGTATTCTTTTCTGGGAAATCCCATGGACAGAGGAGCCTGGTGGGCTACAGTCCATGGGGTTGCAAAGAGTCAGACACGACTGAGCAACTGAGCATGCACATACATTGCTAAAATAACCTAAGCCCATTGGATGGGAAGGGATCATGGAGCTGTGTTTGGGAAGAAAATATGATTCTTCACAATCTCCCAAAGATTTTGGATGATCTCAGTGACTCAAAAAATTCACACAGATGGGTCAGGAAGTTTAAGGAAAGTGGTCATTGGCAAGCAAGAATTTGTTGTTCAGTCCCTCAGTTGTATCTGACTCTTCCTGACCCCATGGACTGCAGCATGCCTGGCTTCCTTGCCCCTCATTATCTCCCAGCGTTTGCCCAAGTTCATGTCCAGTGCATTGGTGATGCCATCCAACCATCTCATTCTCTGTCGCCCTCTTCTCCTTCTGCCTTCAGTCTTTCCCACGCGAGAATATGTCACAAGTAAAAGAGGGATTGGGAGTGGGATTTTTTGGAACCAGAGGAGATATGGCTGCAGAGCAACGAGGGTCTAACACTCCAAGGAAACCATATGCATCAGCCATAAGGAGGTTTCCACACCAGCAGAGACCACCAGAATCAGAATAAGCTTCTCAAGTCCGTCCTGTGGAAATAGACACAGTAAAGGAAGAGGACCAAGAAATTTCAGAGCCAGAATTCCACTCCTCACTCACCTCACTACACACCTACGCTGATGTGGGATAACTTGTGATGGAGAATATCACATTCTTTCCCTAATCAAGACTTCATGCTGTGGTTACACGTTGACCTTAACTCTAGAGGGTTTGCAGAGGGGGTGTGTTTGGTTTAGGGGTATCCAACTAGTACAATTTTCTATATTCTGATCTTGATTTAAAAGATATTTACTTCTAGAATGAGTGCCCTGTTGTTAAGAAGTGCTGGAATAAGTGTCCTTTAACATATTTTAATAAAAGTTTGACAACTTAAGTTAGAGAGTTGCCCATTGGTAACCATTTTGAACTGTGGTGTTGGAGAAGACTCTTGAGAGTCCCTTGGACAGCAAGGAAATCAAACCAGTCAGTCCTAAAGGAAATCATTCCTGAATATTCATTGGAAAGACTGATGCTGAAGCTGAACTCCAATATTTTGACCGCCTGATGTGAAGTACTGACTCATTGGAAAAGACTCTGATGCTGGGAGAGATTGAAGGTGGGAGGAGAAGGGGACGACAGAGGATGAGATGGTTGCATGGCATCACCAACTTAATGAATGTGAGTTTGGGCAAGCTCTGGAAGTTGGTGATGGGCAGCAAAACCTGGCTTGCTGCCGTCCATGGGGTCGCAAAGAATCAGACACAACTGAGCGACTGAACTGAACTGAACCATAATACCTCTTTTTTTTCATCCCCAGCATGTCCAGAGAGAAATAATGACATTTCGCACAACTGTCTAGGATGTACCAAGTAGGAATCCCCTGAGGTATGATATTTTGGTTAAATGTTTTCTCTTCTCCATTAACTCGGCAAGGCCCATAATTAGAAATAAGACTCCATATTTTTACGTTTTAAACTAGTGTTTATTTAGTCTTACAATGAGGCATACATTAAAATTTTCTTTGTTTCAAAGAAAACGTAAGTTATAATTTAGACCAACTTATCCTCATCTAATATTACCCTTTTGGTTTCTTTTCAAAGACAGAGATCCTTTTGATGCCCATGTATTCTCTTTTGTGTTTTCTGTGTGGGGTGGTGTGGGAATTGATCTATTATAAATTTCAAAATATTATAGATGTCATGAAATATTCTTCTCTAAGGTTTCCATTTTTTTGGTATAGTATTTCAATAATTTACAGTATTGATTTATACCTTATCAGTCATGGGTGGAACACTCTGCTAAGCTCTGATTAAGGGTATATTGTCCTTGGAGTTCTTAGACTACAGAAGAAAATGTGAGAGGTAAGAAGCTTTGCCTCAGGCTCTCTGGGTGGCTCCGTGGTGGAGAATGCCCCTGCCGATGAAGGAGACATGGGTTCGGTCCCTGATCTGGGAGGATCCCGCAACTAAACCTGTGTGCCACAACCGTTGATCCTGTGCTCTAGAGCCCTGGAGCTGCAACTACTGGGCCCACACGTCCTGGCGCCCCTGCTCCACAACAAGAGAGGCCGCTGCAATGAGAAGCCCGTGCACTGAAACTAGAGAGTGGCCCCCGCTTGCTGCAACTAGAGAGAAGCCTGAGCAATGAAGAACTAGCATAGCCAAAATAAATACATTCATTAATTTAATAAAAAAGAAGCTTTGGCTCACTGGGGTCTCAAAGAGTCGGACACAACTGAGCCTTTATCTTCCTTCCCCCAAGAACAGATACAATCAAAACTTGCTAGTGTAACTTGAAGGCATCATTATCTGGGCTATCTGAAATAGTATGTTCAGGAATATCCCTGGTTGTCCAGTGGTTAAGAATCCATCCCTGGTCTGGGAAGATCCCACGTGCTGCTGAGCAACTAAGCCTGTGTGCCACAGCTACTGAGCCCTGGTGCTGCAACCACTGAAGCTTGCATGCCTAGAGCCTCGCTCTGTGCTTTTCTACATGAGGAGCCACCACAGTGAGAAGCCCGAGCACCATAGCACCATAGCCAACAATCGCCCCTGCTTGCCACAACTAGAGATAAGCCAGCATAGCACCGAGGACCCAGTATAGCCATAAATAAATAAATAAATTGTGGTTGTTGTTATTCAGTCACTAAGTCATGTCCAGTTCTTTTCGACCACATGAACTGCAACTCTCCAGGCTCCTTTGTCTATGGGCTTTCCCAGCCAAGAATGCTGGAGTGGGTTACCATTTCCTTCTCCATGGGATCTTCTGCATTTCAGGAAGATTCTTTGCATATATCACCTTATTTCACTTCTCTATGGTATACTGGTCAGATATTATTCTCATTTTTCAGATATGGAAATTGAAACAGATTAAAGTGACTTTCCCAAGGTCATCTAGCTAGTTGGATTAGAATTAGGAGAACTTTCTTTTTTTTAAATTTATTTATTTTTAATTGGAGGATAATTGCTTTACAATATTGTATTGGTTTCTCAGATATATCAACATGAATGAGCCATAGGTATACATATATCTCCTCCCTGTTGAACCTCCCTCCCACCTCCCACTCCATCCCACCCCCTAGGTTGTCACAGAGCACCCGATTTGAGCTCCCTGCATCATACAGCAAATTTCCATTGGCTATCTAATTTTACATATGGTAATGTGTGTGTTTCAGTGTTACTCTCTCAATTTGCCCCACCCTCTCCTTCCCCATTGTGTCCAGAAGTCTGTTCTCTATGTCTTGGTCCCCTTTGGTGCCCTGAAGATAGGCTCATCAGTACCGTCTTTCTAGATTCCATATTAATGGAATGTTAATAGGTGATACTTGTTTTTCTCTTTCTGACTTTCTTCACTCTGTATAATAGGCTCGAGGTTCACCCACCTCATTAGAACTGAGTCAAATGCATTCTTTTTTATGGCTGAGTAATTAAGGAACCACATCCCACATCCCAGTGATGAACCATCCTGTTTAGTTGCACAGTACTCTGTATTCTGTATGTAAAGGTCACTCTAAAAGCTTCAGTGTTTTGTTGTTTTACTTGCTTCTCTACGTGTTTCAAGAAGCAAATTATACCATAAAAACTGCTGCCAGGAGACCCTGCTTAACTCACCCGCATCACTGAGAGCTGTAAGATGCTCAGCTTTTCTCTTCATGATCTGAAGACAACCAGTCAGTTCACTTAGTCCAGGATATGAGCCAATTCAAATCTTCTGTTCTGGAAGCTCACAGGTCAAATAAGTGTTAGTGAACTACTCTTGCGTTCACACAATACCTAAAGCTTCTGGTAATAGCTCTTGGAAATGTGGTGGAGGAAATATACTTAGTGATATCCAGAATTCTATGAATGAACTGGTTTTGTGTAGGTACTACTTTTATTTTAGTTGCATGAAGTAAAATTCCAGATTGGCCAGGATTCCCATTCATGTCACTTGCTATTGTTCAGTTGCTAAGTCATGTCCGACTCTTTGCAACCCCATAGACTGTAGCACCCCAGGCTTCCCTGTTCTTGACTATCTTCCAGTTTGCACAACATGTTACTGGGGGCCCGATATTCTACACTGTGGAACTGGGGGGAGTAGTTCCGTTCTTTCTCACTGTCTTTGGAGGGCTTGTGCACTCTGGACTTGAGGTCTTGAGCAAGGGCCCTGTTTATTCAAAGAGAATTCTCTCCCACTCTCCCACAGGAGTTTGGTTTTCATCTAAGACTGGATCATGTTGGGAGTTATCTTTCAAGTTCTGGCTACCGCAGCGAGCAAACTCTGTTAGCTAATTGCATTTTTTTTTTGTTTGACTGCAGACCCAGAGGCACTATAAAAAGTTTAGATCTGACACAGCAAGGGGGAAAAGAAGAAGAATAAACAAGCATGCTGTGAGTTTTCTACTGTGTGAGGATACAGGCACACGAGAGTTTTCAGCATCTTTTGCATTCCAAGACCAGAGTTTGAGAGGTTGCCAAGTGCAACCAAGAGTTAGACTTCAGAAGTCCTGTGCTTCCTTCAAGAACATGGTCACCGATCTAAGACACTAAATTTGAACCAATTTCTCTTTGTTATGTTTCTAAATCCAAAGCAGGGAGGGAGATAACCACTTTCCTTCTCCTCCCAACAAGCTTTCCCCTTGTAATGATGGGTTTTGTTCTAGGGAGTACATTTCTCAACTGTGCTCTCATGCTTGGGTAGTTTGGCAGGCTTTCTGATGCTCCGGGGCAATCTGAATCACACCTGAGGTTGATGGGCTGCTGACATATGGAGCTTTAATTAAACCAAGCTGAAAAAGGAGAGCATCTGGAAACCAGGGCTGGGCTTTGGAAGGGCCTGGGTGGTTCTTTTTTGATTGTGTTATTTTTTTATTTTTTCCAGAGACCATGTTTATCTTTTCTAACCAAAAAAAGTTGGGAATAACATGAATAATCAGATTGAACTTGGTCAAAATGTTGTGTCAGGAGAGATTTGTTTTCTTTTATGAGTGTTATAGGCAATACTTGAAAGAGCTGAAGTGGAATTTGGTCATGAAAACAGCTGTTTGAAGGGCACATGACTTTTATTTTTCTAAAAACATGTCCCAGAGTTGATCTTCATTGGTCCTGAGGGAAGCTAATGGAGGAAGCTTAAGACAAAGGTGGTCCAAAGTTCCAGTTCAGGTGATGCAAAAGATATTTTCCTGTCTTTGAAAGTGACTCTCTAGAACATTTAGTCTGTTATTGCCTTTGACTATATGAAAAATCAATTATACCATGGTGGATCAAAATTGCATTTTTACTAAATTATAAGAAGAAATGACACAGTATGTTGTCATTTGTTAAGCACTTATTCTGATCTAGGGATGTACGTGATACTAGGGATTCAAGAATTCATTTACTTATTAATTTAGTCATTCAGCAAATATTGTGAGCCTATTACATCCCAGGCAAGTTTTAGACACCATGGATAGAAAGGTGAATGTGGCAAAATGTTTATTCTCATGGAGTTTACCTTTTAGTAGAGAAGCCAGACAATAAAAAAGTAAGCAGAGAAACAATATTATTTTAGGGAGTGACAAGAGATTTGAAGAAAAGCAAAATGAAGATAACATGCCACCTATATCTTTGTTTATTTTCTGTTTTACCCAATAAAATTTTACCGGGGACCCTGAATGAGATACTGTTCTGGGTACTAGGAGTCAATGGAGACTGTACCCATGATGAGAAGTGTAAAGAAAACGAAGGGCTGAGATGAAGAAGAATCAAGGGCTTGGATGGAGTCAGGTGTGGGCCCAGCAGCACTTTAGACAGGAGGTCTGTAAAAACTTCTCCAAGGACCTAAATTATGAGAAGGAGGCGAAAGAGGGAATGGTGGTGTGGTGTGTGTGTGTGAGTGGGTGTGTGTCTGTGTGTATGTATGTGTGTGTGTTGGTGGGGTTGGAGTATAGGAGGGTATCATGAAGATCATTCTAGATAGAAAGAGCACAGTAATAAAAGGTTCTGAAGCAGAAAAAAGTTGCTGAGCTTTGGTCAGGAAAACCAAATTTGGTCCTGGTTTAGAAGACCTGGGTGACTTGGTATGGCCTAAGACAAGGCTGGGGTCAACCATACAGTGTCCTGAAGGCCAGCTTAAACACAGTGAACTTTATTCTAAGGGCAGTGTGAAGAGACTAAAGAATTTTGAGCAAGGACGCGATGTGATTTGATGCATGTTGATAGCCCTTTGACCACGGTGTGAAGGATAGATGAGAAGTGAGCAAAAGCAGAGGCTAAGAGGCCAGAACAGAGCCTTTTAAAATAATCTGGTCCAGAGAGATGGAGGAGGACTCCACCGACCACCTTGTTAGCACCTCTTCCACAGTTTTGCTCACCTCCTTCCTAACTAGATCAACAAAATTGGTCTTCCAACTCTTTCAGACTTCTGCAGGCAGCCCATTTGATACTTAAGATTAATTAAAAAAATTTTATTTGGATGTGCCAGGTCTTTGTTGTGGCATGTGGGATCTAGTTCCCTGACCAGGGATCAAATCTGTGGCCCCTGCATTGGAATCACAGAGTCTTAACCACTGGACCTATAGGGAAGTCCAGACTCACTTGAAACCTGTGGAGTTTGAGGTATCTGGAAAGACAACTTTTATTTTAAATTTAGTTTTATTTAGAATGTTCCCTAAGAAGCTGAATTCTTCCTTTAGATCAGAGTCTGACATTAAAAAATCACAATCACCACAACCACCAAAATCTACAAATATGCAGTATGTCCGTTGGAGTTTGAGTTTAAAGCAGAGATTGTGCAATGCTAATTGGAAATAATACTGCAGCTTCAGTGTTTCTCTATCAGCCTTGTTTGGGAAGATAGCACACTCAGAAAAAGACAAGCCATGTGAATAATTTTCAGATAGAATTTGCCATTTTGGTTGTGGATGAATGTTTTTAAGTTAGAGATATGGGAAGAAAGTGACTATGAGAGAAGAATAGACCTGAATTTGGATTTCAGTTCTGCTGCTCAGCTGACTATACGACACGCAACAGGCCACGGAGGTTTCTGAGTGTGTGCTTCTTCAGCAAGTGACAAGATGTGTGTACAATCATTGGTACATCATCAATGATCCGGGAAGACAGCTTCCCTAGCTTTCTTGCTGGCCTCCCTCTTTTCAAGAGCATCTCTCTCTTCCTGGCTGTGACACACTCTGAGAGATCTTCTTCCAATCTTTCTTCCATCATCTCAGAAGGATGAAGGAATAAACGAAACCTCCCCTCCTGTTGTCTCGCCTCCTCTCCCTTTTCTCCTTTCCTTTCTCTTTTCTCATTCTCCCTGTTTCTTTCTTCTTGTCTCCCTTCATGTTTCTTCTTCCTCTCCTCTTCCTCCTCCTCCTGTTTCCCGTCTCCTCCCCTTCCCCCTTCTTCTTGTTCTCCTTCTCCTTCTTTGTAGGAATAGTGCAGGATAACAATTATATTCCAACTACAAAGCTTGGTATCAGGCGCCATACTGTGCTGTGCTGTGCTTAATGGCTCAGTCGTGTCCAAACGACTCTTTGTGACCCCATGGACTCTAGCCCACCAGGCTCCTCTGTCCATGGGCATTCTCCAGGCAAGAATACTGCCATGCCCTCCTCCAGGGGATCCCAACCCAGGGATCGAACCCAGGTCTCCTGCATTTCAGGCAGATTCTTTACCATCTGAGCCACCAGGGAAGCCCATGAATACTGAAGTGGGTAGCGTAAACTTCTTCAGGGGATCTTCCTAACAGAGGAATAGAACTGGGGTTTCCTGCATTGCAGACAGATTCTTTACCAGCTGAGCAGCCAGGGAAGCCCCAGGCACCATACTAGCTACTTCTAAAGAAAATTATTTATTTTTACTGAAGCATGTTGTTTAGTTTCTAAGTCATGGCTGACTCTTTTGTGACCTCGTAGACTGTGGCCCGCCAGTCTCCTCCGTCCATGGGATTTCCCAGGCAAGAATACTGGAGTGGGTTGCCATTTCCTTCTCCTTTATTGCAGTATAGTTGATGAAAAATATTATATAAGTTACAGGTGTACAATATATTGATTCACAAGTTTTAAGGTTATAGGCCACTTGTAGTTATTATAAAACCATACCAGTTACTTTTCAGGCATTAGCTCAACTTCACTACAGTTTTTAGAGGGAAATACTAATATTATTCCTATCTTATAGATGAAGAAGCTGTGACTTGGAGAGGTTTAATTGCCTATCCAGTATCATACAATCCATAAGTGTTGGCACTGGAATTTGAATCCAGGCAGTCTGACTCCAGATCCCCTTTAGGGTACTTTTTTTGGTATTAGAGTTCTCTTTCCCTTAGAACACTTTACTGGGTGTGGGGCATGGGGACACCTGTACTGCCAACTGGCCTTGGTGGACAGGTGGGGAAGTCTTTCTGGGAAGTAAGTGGGGTTTGCTGTAAGTTCATGTATGTGTGTGTCTTATTCGTGAAAAATTGCCCCCCCCCCTTTATTATCCACCATCTGTGTCACACCTGGAGGCACTCAGTATTTTCCAGAAATATAGATGATTCATACAATTATTTTCTTATAATATCTAACCTCCCAGTGGAGGGACCAGAGGGGAAAGTTCATTTACAAAGATCAGTTATGATTTTAAAGGCATCTTAATTTGGTGAGTAGGAGAAAGCCAGGCTGCTAATTGATTAGTTTGTTTCTTGACCTGCTAATTGAGATTTGGTCCTCATTCACATGGCTCCTCTGCAGCGTTGGCTTCAGTTGTATGTCCTCATCTAAGCTTGCCAAAATCAGATGCTTTGGGGTGTAGAGTTAAAAACCTGGCAGCCCATCCGGACATGTAATGTAGATGCCGTTATGGAAAAATGAGGAACTTCCCTCCCAATTAGAGAAGATTGTTCTGTTGCTTCTCTGCTGTTACAAGCTTGTTCGCTGTAAATACTTCCACCATTGTAATCCCAAGGTATCAGACAATATATATTTTTTTTTTTTCAAAAAAGGAAACCTGTGTATGTTTAAATGCTATTTGTGTTGCAAAGGAAGTCTCTCCCTAAGAGCTTGGCAGAGACAAGTTGACTTCGATAAAATAGTCCGTCTAGGATTGGGTTGAGTGAGAAAGAATGTTTCATGTGAATTTGAACTACGCTTTCCAGAGAGGTGAGAGCTGCAGTTCTGTGTGCAAAGAAGGCAATAGGGTAAGGACAGGGATTTCTGCCAGGTTGGCAAGGGCTGTGGAACTTCCAAGTTCTATGTGTGTGTCCATCCACGGCTAAGTCCACTCTGCATTTTCCTTCCTATCTTCCTCCTGAGTCCCTTGTCTGCTAGGTGGTCAGCTGCCTCTTTCACAGCTTTTACATCCACACACCAGCATAAGCAGTAAAAATTTGTCTTTAATTTTCCAAGCAATCTTTCTGAATTATGAAAAGAGAAGAGAAAAAAAGCTACTTGAACCTTCTGAAGTAATTAACAGAAGTTTTCTGGTTTGTAAAATGGGAAAAATAATCTACCCTTTTGGGGGACAAATATGAGCTATTAAAGCACAGAGTACAGGGTCTAGCCTTCAATAAATGCACGTGCTGTTTAATTAATTTTTTTTGTTGTTGTTGTTGGCGTATAGTTGCTTTCAGTTCAGTTCAGTCGCTCAGTCGTGTCTAACTCTTTGCGACCCGAGGGACTGCAGCACGCCAGGCCTCCCTGTCCATTGCCAACTCCTGGAGTTCACTCAAACTCATGTCCATTGAGTTGGTGATGCCATGCAACCATCCCATCCTCTGTCGTCCCCTTCTCCTCCTGCCTTCAGTCTTTCCCAGCATCAGGGTCTTTTCCATTGAGTCGGTTCTTTGCATCAGGTGGCCAGAGTATATAGTTGCTTTACAATGTTGTTAGTTTCTACTCAGACGCAAAATGCATCTGCTATACATCTATACACATATCCCCTCTTCCTTGGAGTTCCTTTCCATTTAGGTCACCATAGAACATTGAGCAGAGTTCCCTGTGCTGCATAGTAGGTTCTTATTAGTTATCTATTTTATGCATGATATCAATAGTGTATATACATCAACCCCAATCTCCCAATTCATCCCACCTTCCCACCTCCTTTGGTATCCATATGTTTGTTCTCTATTTCTGCTTTGCAAATAAGTTCATCTATACCATTTTTTTTTCTAGATTCCACATATATGAGTTAATATACAATATTTTTTTCTTTTAATGTATTTCTATGTGTTTATCTGTTGGCCTCCACCTTGCTTCTCCCCTCCTGTTCCTCCTTCTTTCCAACATGTAAACAAGAGACTACATACAAGTGGGTATCCAACTTATCATAGATACTGTGTCTAGAGCATTTAGCGGAGAAGGCGATGGCACCCCACTCCAGTACTCTTGCCTGGAAAATCCCACAGATGGAGAAGCCCGGTAGGCTGCAGTCCATGGGGTCGTGAAGAGTCAGACATGACTGAGTGACTTCACTTTCACTTTTTACTTTCATGCATTGGAGAAGGAAATGGCAGCCTACTCCAGTGTTCTTGCCTGGAGAATCCCAGGGACGGGGGAGCCTGGTGGGCTGCCATCTATAGGGTCACACAGAGTTGGACATGACTGAAGTGACTTAGCAAAGAGCATTTAGAGTAATCTTTATTAAGAAAGAAGAGCCTACTATATCATCCCCTATTCACTAATTTTTTGGTCAATGCCCATTTGTTGCTCTGCTCCTCTGCCATAGACTTGGGAATGAGCTGGAGTTTAAGTCCCTCTGGCCCCATGTCCTTCCCTCCCATCATCATTCCCTCTTCATTTACCAAATGGCTGATGACTGGAAGTAACCAAGTTTAGGAAACACATTTGATGATTTAAACAGATATGTTTGACAAGAAACCTCTTACAAAAGCAGGATATTCTCAGAATTGCACCAGTGAAGCTGACTAATAAGTTGTTGAAATAAGAAGTTGTCCAAATTTGGTCTCTTCTCTGGCTCCCTTATCTCCATTTGCTCTTCAGATTTCTTCTCGTTGGGTTACGCAGTTGAATCAGAATTAGAACTTGGGGATCATTTTGCTCAGAATCATTTTGCTTTTGGCACAAATGTGTTAGAAATCCGGTTGGGGTGAGAGGTGAGATGATGTCTTGTTTCTCTTCCAACCCTGTGATTCTGTGATTTTTATCAATAGGAGGAAGAAAGCAGTGCCATCCCTTGGCATTTACTCTTCTGAAAATTTCCCAAGAGCTTCACGACTTGAAGTCTATTTATTCAATTCCTCTGAAAGTTGGGTAGTCTTTAAACACGTGTCAGGACAGCCTGGCTTAATGCCTGTATATTTTACTAAGAGGTTGGTGGGCTTATTTGATTTAGCTCATGTTAGAAGTTTAATTGTTTTTTTCATACCCCCCCCTTTTTTTTTTCTGCTGGCAGTGACTCTATCTAATAGAATAAAGCTTTGTCCAAGCACCCGCTCTCATTCCTTTACACACATGAGATGGGAACTTTGGATGGCTGATGTTTTTTTGAGGTTCCCAATGGACCATGTGTTTCACATCAAGCGAGCAAATACCTTTTCAGCTGAAAAACCTTTCAACGGCCTCAAGTTTCCAGACCAGACTTTACCTCTGGGCTCCAAACAGATCCAGCCTGACTTCATGTTGGTTCACCCTTAATTTTGGCATAAGAGATGCTGATTCATGAGAGCAGCTTCCAAAGATCTGTTTGGGATTATGCCTCAAGTCTTATACCCATTATTTTTCCCCAATCCAAGTTCTGCCATCCTGTTATGGGAAGCCCTATGTATATTGATGGCATAGTAATAACGATGTTTTGGTTCTTCCTAAGAACTCTGTGAAGTTGAAATGGCTATTATCTGTATTTTACAGATGAAGAAAGAAGGCTTAGGGAGATAAAGTCTCCTGCTCAAGATACATGCATTAGCATACAGAATCATAATCAGAATCTAGATTAAAAAAATTTTTTTTTTTAATTTGGCTGCCGTGGGTCTTAGTTGTGGATTGTGAGTTCTTTAGTTGCAGCACGTGAACACTTAGTTGTGGCTTGAGGGATCTTGTTCTCTGACCAGGCATCGAACCTGGACCTCCTGCATTGGGAGCAAGGAGTCTTAGCCACTGACGCACCAGGGAAGTCCCTAGAATCTAGATTTTAACATCACAATTCAGGTTCTTAACCCCCATCCCAAACTGTGTCTATAGCAAGAGGGTAAGTATTAAGTCCTGAGAGAGTAAGATAATTTTTTCCTCTGTTTGATCAGATTAATTTAGGGCCAAGAGGATCTTTGAGATGATCCCACCCAACGCTTTTCATTGATGGAGCCAAGGCTTGCAATAGCGGGGACTTGGTCAAGGTCACACCAGCAGCAGTGCCAGGACCAGAACAAAGAGGCCCTGTGCTCTTTCTAGAACTGGCTGCAGAACAGGGGCAAGATTCTGAAATTACAGAGAAGTGAGAAGGTGTTGGCCAAGAATCAAGAGAGCTAAGATTTTGTCCTAAGTGAAAAATGAATTTACATTTTCTTGAAATAAAAACTATATATTAAAGCATCCAACACATGTAAGGGATCTGGAAAGCTTCCCTGGACAAGTCCTTCAGGAAAGTCCAAACTCCTTCCAGGATCCACAGGGTGATGAGTGATCTCTTCCTGCCTCTCCATCCCAAGCTTTCAAGGTGTTAGTCTCTTTTGAGTCCTAGAATCCAAACCTTTTTTTTTTTTTCTTGGGCTTTGTGACACCATTTCACCTGTCCTTTGTAGGGCTGGTTTCTTCTTTTTTAATTTTAAAAAATTGAGGTATACTTGACACATAACATTATATTAGTTTCAGGTGTACAGCATTTGTTGTTGTTCAGTCACTAAGTTGTGTCTGACTGTTTGAAACCTTATGTACTGCAGCACGCCAGGCCTCCTCTCCTTCAGCATCTCCTGGAACTTGCTCAAACTCATGTCCATTGAGTCATTAATGCCATTCAACTATCTCATCCTCTGTTTCCCCCTTCTTCTCCTGCCCCCAATTTTTCCCAGCTTTAGAGTCTTTTCCAATGAGTCAGCTCTTTGCACCAAGTAGCCAAAGTATTGGAACTTCAACTTCAGCATCAGTCCTTACAATGAATAGTCAAGGTTGATTTCCTTTAGGATTGACTGGTTGGATCACCTTGCTGTCCAAGGGATTCTCAAGAGTCTTCTCCAGCATCACAATTGGGAAGCATCAGTTGCATTGCAAAATGTGTGACTTGGCTCCTTTATGCCTCAATTTAGTTATTTTTTTTGTTTGATGTGGATCTTTTTTTTTTTTTAAGTCTTTGTTGAATTTGTTATACTATTGCTTCTGTTTTATGTTTCAGGTTTTTGGCCTTGAGGCATATGGGATCCTAAATCCCCAAAGATCGAACCCATATCCCCCAGATTAGAAGATGAAGTCCCAGACATTGGACTGTCAGGGAACTCCTATGCCTCAATTTAAGTATTCATCCGTAGATTTCATTTAAATAAAGAGAGATCTTTCCTGACATCATTCTATGTATGAATGCTCTCTACCTCCTTTAACATTTTACTCATTTTTTTTTTTTTACCATTTCCACTATTTATAACTATTTCTTTGTTACATCACTCATGTAATGCTTGTCACTCTTGTTAGATTGTCTCAGTGGTAAAGAATCTGCTTGCAGTGCAGGAGATCCGGGTTCAACTCCTGGGTTGGGAAGATCCCTGGAAGAGGAAATGGCAATCCACCCCAGTATTCTTGCATGGAGAATCCTCGAGAATCCACACAGGAGCCTCATGGGGTACAGTCCATGGGGTCACAAAGAGTTGGACACGACATGACCGGGTGATCACACACTTACCAAGCTGTAAGTCTAGTGAAGTCAGGGATATGCTCATGTCATTCAGCACCTATAAACTGGTATATTTGTTGAACAAATGCCTGGCTGGCTGGTTGGGTGTCTGAATAAATGAATGAGTGAATTCTATCACCCCAACCCAATATCCACTCCTTGGCACAGTATTACCTGAAGTTCCTAAATGGGAGAGATTTTGATATTCCAGTCAAACTGTATTTTCTGAGAGCAGTCAGTTGAAATGACTAATAGGGAAGTGTGGATTTTTTTTTTCAAGCTAAATAACTAGTCACTTAGCAACAGCCTGAGAGAATGGGACAGAAGCAAGGCGTTATTTTGGAGAAAAAAGAAGAAGGATCCAGAATTGTCAGGGCTTGGGGGTACTCACTGTGGGTAGCACATGCATGCATGGGCCTGCTTGAAGTTTCCTTCTCTAAATTTTGAACAATCAATTCTAATTAATGTCTACCTAGGCTTTAATGGTGGTGCTAATGTTAAATAACCTGCCTGCCAATTCAGGAGACATAAGAGGTGCAGGTTCGAGCCCTGGGTTGGGAAGATCCTCTGGGGGAGGGCATGCCAACCCTCTCCAGTATTCTTGCCTGGAGAATCCCATGGACAGAGGAGCCTGGTTGGCACAGCCCATGGGGCTACAAAGAGCTGGATATGGCTACTGCGACAGCACACAGGCACCTGCTCTTCCTATAGATCAAGCCTCTGCTACAGTAGAGCTCCTTTCTCTACAGAAGAGACTGTCTCCCATGCCTCTTCCTGTCCCTGGGGCCGAGTCCAGCGCCAGGCACTCCACTAATGCTTGTCAGGCTGTCTTCACACAGGACATGACCACATACATTTTGGAACATAATTAGTCTCTAAGTAGTTTATAAATATTCAATTAATAACAGTAATAATGTTAATAGCAGTTATTGAGTGCTTACACATGCCAGGCAATATGTGGCTTTGCTCTCGTTATAATTTAATTCTTACAATGACCCTTTGAAGTAAGCACTATTGTTATTTATGTTTCACAGGTGAGAACATTGAAGTGAATGTCATTAAAAAGCAAAACAAAATGAAGGAGAAAACCAAACTCCCGAGGGTCGTATAGAAATACAGAGCTAGTATTCCAAGCTGGTGCCTAACTCCAGAGCTAATGCACTAAATATTCTGCCATGAACACAAATCTTTTCTCACGTTCCCGTTTTCCTGAGGAGGGCTAGGCATGATCTACTGATGGCACATTCTGGAGTAGGTGCAGCAAGGAGGCCTGGCTGCCTCTGGATAAGCAGGTAACAGCAGAAACTTCTGCCTCCTGTAACACTTCCCCCCCATCCCCTCTCCCTGGCTGACTGATTCGCATGAAGCTCACTAGCACTCTTGGGGGCATGGAATTCTTCTAAGGAGAGCACCAAAACTGGTTTCTAGTTCACATTCACAGTTGAGGGGGAATAGAAAGATACCAGGCCAAGGTGTAACTCTTAACAGCTGTGATGAACTCCTCTAGGGTAGAAATGTTTTCTCATCTGCCCATAAGGGCAAGACGAGTGGCTACCTAGCAACGCTGTTGTCAGGACTGAAAAAGCATTGTGCATCGGAAAGTGTTTTATATGCTGCACCATATTATGAATGCAAAGATTATTTTTAGTGGTGGCTCTTTCAGCTGAAAATTTTGGTGCTGTTCGGCCCAGGCACAAGTGATCTAAGTATTTCCTGTTTAACTGGGACAGCATGTAGGGGTCCAAAGTCCTGTGTTCCTATGGCTGTTGTCCAGACCATAGGGGTGGGGGCGTGGATCTCAGCCTTCTGAAGCGATGGCCCTTACATAGCTGGTTTCCTTTGTTGAGAAAGCTCCACGAGGCCCGACCACAGGTTTCCAAATATTCGGGGTTTGCCCACCAGGACTCCTTGCTGGGCAGTCAGGGTACTAGTGGCCAGATTCTTTGTCCTCTACTGACAGATAGCCGAGCCTCGCATAGCGATTGCACAGGCAGATCACTTACTGGGGAGGAAAGGAAACACTTCTAATCATTTCTGAGTCAGCTTTCTGACTTACTGGTTTTGTTCCTTCCCCCATGAAGCATTAATAGAAATACACTTGGCTCGGAGAAGCCCTCTTCCCCGGATGAGGAGACGCATGCCTCCACGAGGGGTGTTGAGTGGCTCAGACAAGGTTCTAAAGTGAGAGATGAATGGTTTCATGTTTTGCGGTTCTGAAAGTTGGGGATAAGACTTCCTTAGGTGGAGGGTTGAGCGAACCGATCAGACTGAACAGAGGGCTTCCCCTTTGCAAGTCCAAAGCAAACCACTTCTGACTTCCAAGGGAAAGTCCAGTCCTCATGTCACTGTTCGCAAAGTGTTGCATTCCTTGGCAGGAGAATATGTAGGCAAATCGCAAAAGGAAACAGAAATCCTATAAAATCTTCCTTTTGGTGGTGAGATCTCGACTTTTTCTTGTTGGTCCTGGAGGAGCCGACGATAGCTACATCTTTCATCACCGTTTTCACAACTCCTCTTGCAATGAAAGGGAGATCAGTGTTCCACCGCTAAAAGGAATGGGGAGGCTGACAGCTCTGCCTCTCCACATGTGCAGGGTCACTTCTTACCCTGTCTAAAATTTGGTCTTAGTCCCACAGGACCACAATTCTGGGGCATCCCAGAGGTGTAAGCATCTAAAGCAAGCTGTCTGTAATGGAGCAAGTCTGTAAACGATGCTGCTGCACACGTGTCTGGTAACAACTTGTCCTTAAATATTGTTCTGAGCATTTGCTCTGAACTTTGAAGTCACCACCAGCAAACTACCCTTTATAGTTGAAACAGTTTCCATGACTTTTGCAGTTTAGCTATGCTCTTGAAGGGTATTGTGTATACATTTTTTTTTTTAAAGAGGAGAATGTTGCCTCAGCAAGTCTGGAAGCAAGAAGAGGGTTTATTTCTGGAGTCCAGAGATTTCTTTTGATGAGGTTTTCAGATTGATGCAGGTGTGAGACACACTTACAGTCATGTAAAATCCCAACTGGATCATCGCTTGTGCTGGGGGGAGTGTGCACCTGTAATTAGATACCCGTGACCTTGGCAGAGAGCCAAAGCTTGGAAGATGTGAGTGGTTATGCAACAGATTAGAAATGTAGGGATTATGGCCATTTGTATCTATCTGCTTGTGTTCAGTTCGGTTCAGTTCAGTTGAGTTGCTCAGTTGTGTCCAACTCTTTGAGACCCCATGGACTGAAGCGCGCCAGGCCTCCCTGTCCATCACCAACTCCCAGAGTCTACTCAAATCTGGATTAAAAAAATAGAAAACCTTCTCATTTGATATCTGTGTATAACAAATGCTCTATAATGGAAACTATCTGGCTGAATGGTTTCTTACTTTTTCAGTTTTCATGGGGCTTTTAGGCTAAATGTATGCATGGCATGTAAATTCTCATCTAATGTATGTAAAATCATACCAGTTTTTCATAGTTCAGAGTCCAGGCTCTTCTGTCTTTTCTTCTGAGGGAGTAGTTATTAACACCTGTGGCTTTTCTGATGCACTTGTATCCACCTGCCAATACCCCATGTCGGGGAACGTGATGAATGCATAGGATATCCCTTTGAGGGAGCGAAGCCAAACTTGAAAAGTGTTACCACCCTTGTAGAGCTGGATACTTCTTCAAAGATTTTGAAAACTTGACTTATTCAGGCCATTTGATGGAAAGTTGTAGGTGTTTGATAAGGAAGGGTGCAATTATACTTCATTCCTCAAAATGAAGCAGCTGCATAACCTTATGCATTTTTTATGGTTGGACATTACACCTAGACCAAGGGATGGGGAAATATGGTTAGAGGAGTCAGTGGTCATTCCCTGGGGACCACTTCATTCCCTGGGGACCTCCCTTCATTCCCTGGGGACCTTCCCAGCTCTGCTTTCTGCAGTATTGAAGTTCATAAGGTGAGGTTGAGGAGGATTTGGCTTCTGGTATGAATTAATTTATCTGTATTTATTATATTGCTTATGATTTCTAAATGAAAACCAGACATAATCTCATTGGTGTTTCACCAAAGCATTGTCATACTTACTTATCTGTTTTTTGTGTTTTTTTTTTCACTTCACTGATGTTATTATCCATAGGCAAAAATGTGGTATCTTGGTCTCTACATTTTAAGCAATTCAGTAAGTATTTATTGATTGTATCACACACTAGGATAAAGAGTGCTGCTGTTACCAAGATGAAAGGAAGTCATTCCTGCTCTGAAATAATTCACAGTCTAGTGGAGGAGACAGACAATTATTACAGCAGACAAACAATTATTTTCAAGATGGTAAAGTCCAGTGATTAGTGATGGGCTCTTGGTCAGGACTGCCTAGTTCTGAATCTTTTCTCTGCCAGTCACTAGTTGTGAGCTCTTGGGAAGTTTTCCTAATTTCACTTTATGTCAGAGAAGTTAATCAACATATATTATAAATAAAATAGACCAATAAAAATTGTCTCTTCTTATAAAGGTAATTGAGATAAAGATAATTTAGTTAATATTGTGATAACAAAAAAGTTAATTCATGCATGAAGTGCTTAGACCAGTGGCTGGCACAATATAGATGCTTAATACAAATTAACTGCTATTCAGAATTATGTGGACCATAAAATAAATGTTTGCATTTGCATCAGAATCACTGGGGAGAGGGTGGGGAGCTTAGTAAATGCAGATTCCTGAGGCTCTGCCTCAGACATTCTGATCCTCTGCCTCAGCCTCCTTCTCAGAAATGAAACTTGGGATTGGCATTGAAACATGTATAATATCATATATGAAACGAGTCGCCAGTCCAGGTTCGATGCACGATACTGGATGCTTGGGGCTGGTGCACTGGGACGACCCAGAGGGATGGTATGGGGAGGGAGGAGGGAGGAGGGTTCAGGATGGGAAACACATGTATACCTGTGGTGGATTCATTCTGATATATGGCAAAACCAATACAATATTGTAAAGTTAAAAAATAAAATAAAATAAAATAAAAAAATAGGTAAAAAAAAAAAAAAACAAACCACTGTGGGCAAGTCTGATGTAGAATGTGTACAGTTGGAGGAGCTCTGGTATGTTGGATTCAGAAACAACACTGAAGAGGTGGGATAAGTCTTTGTTTAGGAGTGGAGTCAGGAGAAGCTTCACAATTGATTCACATGGTTTGAACTCTGGGTTTTGAAGCATGCATAGGAGCTCAACAGGCAGAGAAAACAATAACATGTATAAAGACAGAGTTATGGATCATTTTGATATATTCAGAGTATTATTTTTTCCATGTCATTCGAGGTGGTTTAAGGTTGGGCAGTTGAAGGAAAACTGTAGGTGATGAAATTAAAGAAAGAAGAGTGATTTCTGGACAGCTGCTGCTGCTGCTGCTGCTGCTAAGTTGCTTCAGTCATGTCCGACTCTGTGTGATCCCATAGACAGCAGCCCACCAGGCTCCCCCGTTCCTGGGATTCTCCAGGCAAGAACACTGGAGTGGGTTGCCATTTCCTTCTCCAATGCATGAAAGTGAAAAATGAGAGTGAAGTCGCTCAGTCGTGTCCGACTCTTAGCGACCCCATGGACTGCAGCCCACCAGGCTCCTCCGTCCATGGGATTTTCCAGGCAAGAGCACTGGAGTGGGGTGCCATTGCCTTCTGGACAGCACCTGGCCATAATTATAGAATTCCAGTGAATAAGTGGGTCAGAATGTTTTCTGATATCATTTGGATGAAAATGAAGGATTGATTACAAGTTTAATTTTGCAGATAGTCCTGGTAGTGATAAACAGAAACAGTCATCACTGGGCTAGTTAATCATAATGTCAAATTCTGTTCCAATAACCAGGGCCCAGTTGATTAGGAAGAACTCTTCCCAAGAATTCAGCTTAGACTCTGGTAGTTGGGCAAGTTTAGACTTAGCAACACTTTAAAATGAGGACGTGAAGTCTCTCCGTCTTCCACTTGCGGATATTTTCCAAATAAGGCAGGCTTTCATCCACTTAAGGTTTTTAGATGTTTTAGATTTGGATATTTGAGGAATAATTAGGTAGTGCCACAAAACTCCTTCTACTCCATAAGATGAGAAAGGATCATGGAAAACACTAATGCTCTTGTTTTCTCTTTTTTTGTGAGCCCCAACACAATCTTGAATATAGTAGAGGAGGTGGTGGTCCTACATTAAAGATAAATGATTTTCAGGCAGAATAGGTGGTTCTCTTCTTGCACTGTGTTAGATCAAGAGAATTTCATGAGAGAAATAAGGAGGAAGAAGTTTCCATGTGAAATGTGGCTCCACATTG
This sequence comes from Bos grunniens, assembly GCF_055505025.1. Lineage (NCBI taxonomy): Eukaryota > Metazoa > Chordata > Mammalia > Artiodactyla > Bovidae > Bos > Bos grunniens. The sequence continues at coordinate 57,941,575 of NC_141180.1, forward strand.
CTTTATGGTAGAATCAAATTTTATGGTCCATACTGATGAATTCCATGAATCCCTGATCCAATGTAGGAAAAGACAGGGATTCTTCAGAAAACCTTACTGGAGATGTAGTTTCTGGTGAGTGAGGAGAAAGAACTAATAATATAGCTGGAAACCAACTAGTAGGCATAGAAATACAGGAGTCATCTTCTTTTTCAAATTCTCATGCTTCTAACTTTCTACAGATACTGTTTATTATGGTATTAGAATAAACTTGATTTCTGCTGATTAGCAGCTGCTCTAAAAACCTTGCATAGTCAAACCAAATTCCCATCAGATTTCACCACAATGGGGCGTCTTTTCCCGCTGTGGGCTGCTCCATAATCTATACCTACTGATTGGAGAAGGCAATGGCACCCCACTCCAGTGCTCTTGCCTGGAAAATCCCATGGGCGGAGGAGCCTGGTGGGCTGCAGTCCACGGGGTCGCTAAGAGTCGGACACGACTGAGCAACTTCACTTTCACTTTTCACTTTCATGCGTTGGAGAAGAAAATGGCAACCCACTCCAGTGTTCTTGCCTGGAGAATCCCAGGGATGGGGGAGCCTGGTGGGCTGCTGTCTATGGGGTCGCACAGAGTTGGACACGACTGAAGCGACTTAGCAGTAGCATACCTACTGATACAAAAATGGATAGTTAACAAAGGAAAAGAAAGCCTGTGTGTGTGTGTGTGTGTGTGTGTGTGTGTGCATTCTTTGTGAGACACTGTGGAATACCTCTCAGTAACATTTTCCCTCTTTGGTTCAGAAATGGAAAAATAGTATCAAAAAATGTAAAAGGTTCTTGGGCATCTGGATCTATCTGAGAGAGCCTGTGTTTAGATTCATGGATGACAGATTGCATAGTGAGTGGGTCGTGATGGGTGGGCAAATCCTTCGAAACACAGTAGCCCTATTGTATATCTAAGAGCTACTAAATTCAAAGCAATCTATGGCGTGGATGCTTTTGTAAATAGACATCAGCCTTTAAGCAAAGAAGAAATTATGCCCGCTGTTATTTTTTTCCTTAAGGGAAGAAAGTAAGAGAGATGAAACAAAGAAAAAAGAAAAGCACCAGGAGAACTTTTGCAACTCTAACTTCTTTTCCTCTTAACATTGTTTTGTAAAGTTGCAGTGGTCCTGTGCGAATGAATATGGGTTTTTTATTCCTGAAAACAGAGACCCGCTGTCTGATGCAGCCCTCTCTTTTCCATTTGATTGGCAGAGCTTTCTGTCTCACTCCCATTAGAGAAGAAATACTGTTCAGATTTCGACACAAGATACTACCAATGGAATAAACAGTGCCATTTCCATGATAAAGTGGATGTTTAAGATTAAGGGCTATTTAAGCCCACTGGTGAGCGACATTCCACTTGAATTAGGAGGTATTCCTGCAGGAAACAATTTTTATCGACTCAATTTTGCTACTTTCCAAGCTTTTCCTTCTGAGCATACAGAAGCACAGTGTCCGCAGAGATACTGTGGCAACATTCTGTTACTAGCAGAGCTCAACACACAGAGCAGTAACTTTCAGGCGTTGGGGTGGAAAACCTGGAAGGATTAAGACAAAGAGCCATGACGGGAACGGCAGGGGGCGCTCTAAGACAGGCTGTCGCCTGGCAAGCGGGCTGCACAATAAGGCAGAGGCTGTCCGGAGAGTACCCTATTTCCACCCCTCCACGCCTTTCTTTTTTAAACGTGGGGAGGAAAAAGAATCATCAGTCAGAACACAAAGGGCTCCAGAGAACCAAGAAGTTGCAGCTGAAGAACTTAAAACAATTTTTTCAGGGGACTCTAAAGAGAGGGATGTCACATGGCCCTCTGGATGTCAATCATTTTGCAGCTGTCCCGGCCGTGGGTCTCCTCGTCTTTTCCAGCCACATCCCTCACCACCCCCACCGCCCCCACATCACCTCGTTTGGGTCTCCTGTAATTTGGTCAGCTTGGGTAGTACCGTCGGATACCTTTAGGAAGACCCCTGGCTCACATCCTTCTCTACAGGAACAACACTTCAGTGCTCTCCTGCGGAAGTAAGTGAGCCAAGGGAGCTGAAATCCTGGGAGCAGCCGAAGTCAGGACACCTAGTTCTCAGCCCAGCCGTACCCTTCGGGGCCTCTCTTAACCTCCCTTGGACTCCTGCGCTTCATCTGTAAAATGAGGGAATTAGGCTGAACAGCCTCTGAGCACTAAGGTTATGTCTGTTCATAAAAGAAGTGAGAGGTCAGGACAACAAACCAAAGAAGTCAATCCCAAAACAAGATTTTTAGTGCAAATTTTTGAGGTAATCGAGACCAAAAAAGTGTTTCTTCTTTTCCTCCTGGAGTTTGCATGACCTGATAATAGGTCCCCCTGCTTTCTATCTACCTCTATGGCGGATCCATTAACAGATTTATTGACCTTTTCACTGTGCCGTCAAAACAGAGATGAGCAGATTAGGAGATTATATCTTAATTGGCAGTTTTCTTTTGGCTAATGGCTTATTTATGAGTTAACAGCAATTTCTTCATTAAGCAAACTCAACAAAAATACTGCTTGTAAACTGACAGATTACACTGCCTTTGCTCTTTGGTTCACAAAACAACTTTAAATATACTTTCTGGGGGGTGTTCTAATTTAATTGGCCCTAAGGAGAACCAGGTTGCCCACTGGGATTAAAAGGGGAACATCACTCTGAATCTCATTAGTTGGCCTCAGCAATGGGCAGGATTGTACTTTGAGTGAAATAAGTGAACAGATGTAGTGACTGGGGGTGGGGGCTGATAAAAGTAGAGATATGGAATGTAGATATTAAATTAATCTTATAATTACACATGTGCTTATGATATGTCCAAGCAAAGGGTGCAAAGATGTTGAGAGGCAGCATCTGAGGAGTGATGTAGCAATAATTCTCTTAGTCAGTGACTGATGGAAACTTCTCACCTCTTGTAGGAGCTCTCTATGCAGTGGGCATCAGCTTTGTCAAATAAAAAAGAAAATGTGATGACACTTTAGGAGAAGACCAAGACATTATTTCAATAGGGATAAGATTGTTCTTTCACTCAGGACGTGGAATGCACCACAGTCTTATTCCACAAAGTCAATGTGGCCATTGTCCCTTAAATATTTGTGCCAACAATTAGATAAGTTCCTTGAGGGCACATGTTGAAATCTCTCTGTTCCTTTAGTGTCTGGTTTGCGTGGGGGCTTTTGCAGTAAGAGGTGCTCAAAGACAGTTGTTGAATCAACTGTTCACAATCACGTTTTCCTCTTTAAGGCATCATTACAGCTACAGAAACAAACAAAGCAAAAAAAAGAGATGTCCTTGCATGAAGTCATTACTTGGCTCATACGAGGTGCTGAGTTCATTTCCAGCTCTGATGACTGGATACTCACCACCAACTTGATCCAAGCTGCTGGGTTGCACCAACTGGGATCAGAGACAGTGACTTGCTTAGATTATTAAGCATGAATGTGCTAAGCACCAAAACTCAGATTTAGTGCAAGCTTTTGGCTACTCCTCAGCTTTGGCTTTCAGAGTTTCAAAAGTTATTGATTTCTATTAATATTAATGCCACTTTCTATTCAGGTTGCTTCCGAACATGAGTTCTGTGCTAGGGTAGGGCAGTATACAGTTTCATGGCATTGCTGAGTCAGGACCAGCAGCAGTATGGCCGTGTTTAGTTAGATCAGAACCACTCTGGATTTACAATCATGTGGTCAGTGCTGTATTTGGGAAGAATTGCTCTATGATGGCGGTGGCGAAGCTGATGGCATTGGAGTAGGTGACCCAGTATATGATGTGGTCAGAATCTCTGTTTCCACTTATTGTTTAATCACTCTGAATCTTTGCTTTTTTAAAATCCATAAAATGGGAGCTCTTGTCTTGTTTGTGAATTAAGTGAGAATATATGTATGAAGACCCCTTGGAACATGAAAGGCATTCAATTGTAGGCTATTTTTGTTTTTTAAGATGTACCCTAGAAAGCCCTGGAGAAGGAAATGGCAACCCGCTCCAGTACTCTTGCCTAAAAATCTGATGGACAGAGGAGCCTGGTGGGCTATGGATCAAAGGATCACAAAGAGTTGGACACAACAGAGCAACAAAGCACTAGAAAGCCCTCGTCTACACAACTGTGTGTCACAAAATGCTGTTAGAAAGTGTATTTAGTTTTCAATGACAGTTGAAGCTCTCTGAAATTACTGGGACAGAAATATTACTCATTAAAAAAAAAAAAGGATGAGATTCCTTTGCATCCTCAAACTTTTGATTTTTCTCCTCTTCCTCACTTTTCTTTGTACTACTTTCCTCAGAAATCCAGTTTCCAAATTATGTTTCTACCTACTTTCTTTGAGTCCTTATTTATCCTTTTATGGACGTGAGTCTGAGTGAACTCTGGGAGTTGGTGATGGACAGGGAGGCCTGGTGTGCTGCGATTCATGGGGTTGCAAAGAGTCGGACACAACTGAGCGACTGAACTGAACTGAACTGAATAATAATAATTTAATGTGCCAATCTTCCTGAGACTATTTAATTATTAACAGATAACAAATCTCTCTGTGAAGAAATAAAGTGTGGAATGAAAATTTCAAGTCTTGACCAACATGTGCTTGCTAAGTCACTTCAGTCGTGTCCAACTGTTTGTGACCCCATGCACTGTAGCCCGGCAGGTTCCTCTGTCCATGGGATTCTCCAGGCAAGAATACTGGAGTGGGTTGCCTTTCCCTTCTTCAGGGGATCTTCCTGACTCAGGGATCAAACCCAGGTCTTCTGCATTACAAGCAGATTCTTTACCCTCTGAGCCACTAGGGAATCCCTGGTCAACATGTAGAAATGTGTATTTTCAGGGTGCTAGAATCTTTTCGATTTTCTTGAGTTTAGATTCATTGACAGTAGCTAATGCATGAAACACATCATTTATGAAATCATCAGAACTTTAAATAACTCGTTACACTGGTTACTTATCTGCAGAGTGAATGAGGGAAGAAATATGTATAGTTACCACTTGTTCTTTTCTCCAGTATTTTTAAGTGAGAAATTTCTATAGGCAGAGAAGCTGGAGAGTCAAGCTGGAGAGTCAAGAAGTCTTGAGGCGCCATCTTTGTGCAGGAAGCTCCTACTCGAGGGTTAGACGTAACAGCAAAGAATCATAAACGCACTGATAACATGAGGCCAAGTGGGCATGACCAAAAAGAAGGTTATCGAGGGGCCAGCACTGACTGCCAGGGTCTTGAGAAAGTGCAACACCTCCCCCTGGGATGAGGAGGCTACACAGTCCATTTCAATCACAGTATCTCCTGCCCAGCCGAGAATTTCCTCTATGACCATGTATTTGTCAGTGGACAATGAACTGGCTCTATCTTCTTAAGATGTGAACTAACCAGAATAATTTTTAAGCAGGAAATTCTCTCAAAACACAAGTACAGTCATAAGTCAGGAAGATAATCTATGTGACCTCTGTTTAACCTTGGGACTATTTATGATTTTAAACTTTTTCATCGCCTGGGTGAACAGGGGAAAAATCTTCTATTTCCATTCTTATATCCTCCATTATACTAATTGCAGGAAGAAGGCTTCTAAACTCCACCGTTAAAAGCAGTAAAGAAACTCTATCCCTGACATGAAACATGACACTCAGCCTATGTAAAATTGAGTTACAGGCTCACAGGATTGTGGCCATGGCCGTTATTTGAAGTTGTCAGCTGTGCTATTGTGGGTTAACTGTTCAGAAAGCCTACTTTTTTTTTTTTCCTAAGCAGTAAAGCTGTTTCTGTAGTCTTATTTTATTTGGTAACTATGCTGTGTTTAAATATAGTTTGTGGGTGAAATTCTTATAAGTTAGCATTTGTACTTTATATGGTTTTGTGCTAGGAAACCTCGGTTAAAGAAAAACACTCACAGGGAACTCTAGCAAATGTCCTTTCCTCAGGGCCTATACTGTAGGCGCTCCCTCTGTTATTTTCTGACCCCAGAAAGAAGCAATGCAAACAGGGAGGAACACAGAACTCAAAACATCATGGGAACTGATTGGCTCCATGTCTCTGATAAAAGTGAGTATTCCTCATAAAGTGCTGTGAAAAACACGTGTTTATTTTGACCAGGAAGATACTGAGTTGAACAGATGACAGGGAGTTATCATTCAAATAACCCTTGTATACATGAGAACCTCTCAGAATTTACTTTGTAGTCATTTTCAAATGTTTCTTGCTTTGTGTTAATAGATGGTAAACATTAAACTTAAACTTTGCATTTCAGTACATGATTGTGAGACATGCAGTCCAGACTGGAGATGTTACAATTGCCCAAGTCTATGAGAGCCATTGAATTGAAGAGAGCTCTCACGGAGAAGGCAATGGCACCCCACTCCAGGACTCTTGCCTGGAAAACCCCACGGATGGAGGAGCCTGGTAGGCTGCAGTCCATGGGGTTGCGAAGAGTCGGACACGATTGAGAGACTTCACTTTTCACTTTCATGCATTAGAGAAGGAGATGGCAAGCCACTCCAGTGTTCTTTTGCCCGGAGAATCCCAGGGATGGGGGAGCCTGGTGGGCTGCCATCTCTGGGGTTGCACAGAGTCAGACACGACTGAAGCAACTTAGCAGCAGCAGCAGCATGGTAGGAAACACATATGCATTGGGTTACAACCTTATAAGCTACGTTCTTTGTGGTTGCACGGCCTTTTTGAGTCATCAGCTTTGTGTTCAGATCACCAAATGAGAAGACAAAGGCAATAACATTTGTAACTGGATGAGCTTTTCTATTGCCTTCAAATAGAGGTCAAAGTTAAGGACAAAGAAATATTAAGAATTTCACATTCTAAAAAGAAAAATCAACCTTTGGGACCATAAACTTCCTTTAGGGTTTCTAGATGCTGCTAATTCCATCTTGAGGCTCTATCATCTTTTATTTCCAAGATCATCTTGGTAACATGTGTCACTTCTGCTTCTGTTCTGCTGGTCAGAATTAGTCACACGGTTAGCCTAACATCAGGGATCTGAGAAATGTAGAGGAGTACATAGAAATCTTTGAGAATCAATAGTTTCTGCAATAGAGTCATTGACATATTTGAAGGTGCATTGGCTTTCCTCACCTTTTCAAAATCAGGTGAATGAAGGCTCTGAGGATTCACTGGTAGAGATCGAGCGTAAGTAAAAAAAGAGAAGACTGTCCATAACAGGTCACTGGGTTAGGCAATACTTAGTGAAATAACCCTTGTGTATAACCATAGAAAAGAAAATTATTGAAGAGCAATGGCAGAGCCAAGAGAGGAGATGGAGTTGGAGTAGTCCACAGTCCTGGTGGTTGGAATGTCAAAGATGCAGGGAACAAAGATATGGGGTTTTCTTATGAGCCAAATGAACTCTTAAAAAGGTGCACTGAAGTCTATCACCAGTTCCTCATTCAAGAGGGTGGTCCTGGCATCAAGAGGCTGTGGGATGTTCTGCCAGGGCTAAGAGCTGTGAAGAACTGGAGGATGTAGAGCTGGAGCCAGAAGCCCCACTTCAGAGAACTGTGCAGTGTGGACGGCCTTGCAGATGCTCTAAAGAACTTTCTCTTGTCTTATGAAAGAGCAGCGCTGATGCTTAATCACTCAGAGGGCATCGGTGCTGATCCACAACAAGCATATATGTAGCAGAACCCAACACAGAGAAAATCACAGTGGAGACGAGGCTGCAGTTAAGTAAGACCCAGATGTTTCTTTCTTACTCATTTACCCTTCCAACCTGCCAAGTAGAGTAAAACCTTCAGGAGGGGGAAGGAGGAGAGAGGCCAAACCCAGAATACATGTCCATCTATTCTAAAGAGGGAGGGTGGGGAAGAAATAAAAGAGAAGGTCATGCTTTCTTCACTCCAAAATAAAATGGAAGAGAAGTTCTGAGTTTGAAATTCACCTGAATCCTGAAAAATGAAAGCAAAGGAAAAGTATGGCATCTTCTGAAGACATTATTTGGGGACTAGAAAGCGCTTCAACAGAGCAGTGTTGAAAGCAGTAATAATAGTAGAAAAACAATTATAAATTAAAACTCCCACTTGGAATGAGACCATTCAGTAGACTAGCTATCTGTGGACCTACCATCTGACTTATTAATGTTGCTCCTGTTTCTGATGGGTGAGACCAAGGACTTGGGTCTGACTTAAAACTCTGAGAGACTGATGTCTTGGAGTCAAAGTGAAATGGGGTTGGACCCATGACATTATGGGTTATGAGAGCTGGGAGAGGCTGAGTGCTCCCTAGCCCATTATCCTCATCTTTCTCATGATCAAACTTGGGACCAGAGTTGGCACATAGTTGGCTTAAGATCAAATTGCTGTTTAATAACAGGGATTGGTATCTTGACAATCTTGGAAGTATTATGAAAATTAACTCAATTCTGAAAAATAATTTTCATTCGTGCCTTAAATTTTGACCACTTTATCGTTTCAGTTCAAAATAATGAGACTTGAAGGTGAGATCACCCTTTTTTAAGTTGGTCCTCTGCAGTTTTGAGGCTACCTGTGAAGTAGTGACTTAATATTTTTCAGATCATTTACAACCCAGACTGCATAATGCTCAGAACTCTCTGTGATCAGCTTTCCTATAACTGTGACTAAAGAATAAAGAGCTTTATTGTATATTTCAAATATGGTCCAGGATTAACATATCTTTGCCTCTTTCTCTCCCTTTCAAGAGGACATATCATTTTGTCAAGTCTACAAAAGTCAATCCAGTTCTATGCGGCATCAGAGACTAATGTTGGCATCAGAGACTGAAGATGGCACAGGCCAAGAAAGACATGGTGACACCATCCAGCAAAACGTATTAAAAATCTTAATCGAATAATTTGCCCAATCCAGTGCTTCTTCAGTCATCAACTGCTTCTTTTCACTCTTAGATGCCCCCAACCTGCAGCCAGTCCAACTGCACCAGATTCACCTTTTCTTGCCTCCCAGAGCTTCCACAACCCTCCCCATGCAAAGAGTTGTGGAATGCAAAGCAACTGAATTTTCAGTATTTTCTCTCAGTTTCTCCCATTTTCACCTTCAACCATCATCCTTTATTAGGAAGACTCATGTTAGGGGCAGTCTGCTTAGAAAGCAGAGTGTCTAAATAATAAATCTTTTTTTTTCCCTGTGAAATAGTGTTTCTCTGTTGTATTTGCTTCCCAGGTTCAGTGATAATCTGCCTGCCAAGGCAGGAGACTCAAGAGATGCAGGTTTGATCCCTGGATCTGGAAGATCCCCTGCAGAAGGAAATGGCAACCCACTTCAGTATTCTTGCCTGGAAAATTCCATGGACAGAGGAGCCTGGTGGGCTATAGTCCATGGGGTCACAAAGAGTTGGACACATCTAAATGGCTGAGCACACTGTCATATTTGTAGAATTTTTAGGCAATAGAGTCTCTTCATCTGTTTCAATTCATCAGGAACGATTGCTATTCATAGATCCCTCTTACTTATAGAATTTTGGCTTCTGCCCTCGAGAAGAGTCACTCCTTCGTACTGGACTGAGACTTAAAAGTTGGTGTGGGTTACCCATCTCTATGGGTTTGTCTTCAGGCTGACCTGATGTTTCTGATTGTGTCTGCTCTTACCTCCCTCTAAAACCTCTGCTGTATTATCAGATTTGCTCATGGGCTTCTATGCTGACCTGATCTCAGACTCTAGCCCCAGCCCATCCAACTTCTTACCAAGTTCTCATTTCATGAACTACTTTTTTTCCTGTCCTTTCCTATTCCCCCCAGCACTCAGCATTGGTCCTTCCCTATTTTCAGATAATGACTTCTGTATCAGCTCTGACAGCTGACCTCACTTAGCTGTGTGGTTGGAGATATAATTCCCAGCTCAAATGGCGGGAAGTTGGTGAGTTTCAGGGCATCATTGTTGGTGTTAGATGATGTGAAGAGAACCTTTCACGAACCAACTAACATATCCCTCTATGTCCTGTCAGATGAGACGTCTGATATGTCTTATAAGGACAATTTTTAGTGACAATTTGTATTGATATCTAAAGTACATTCAGGAAAATCCACCTTGACCTTTTTGTTTGTTCATAGCGTCTATATTCATTATTGTCAAAACTTGGAAGCAACCAAGTACCCCTTAGTAGGTAAATGGATGAATAAACTGTGGCACAGCAGACAATGGAATATTATTCAGGGCTAAAAAACTATCAAGCCATGGTATTTGTCTTTCTTCATCATTTCACTTAGCATCATACCTTCCAGGTTCATCCATATTGTCATGAATGGAAGATTTCTTCATTTGTTATGACTGAATAGTATCCCACTGTGTGTGTGTGTGTGTGTGTGTGTGTGTGTACACTACCGCTGTGTATGTAAATATATGCACACACAATGGTGGTATACATATGTCACATTTTCTTTATTCATTTGTTGATGGGCACTTAGACTGTTTCCATATCTTGGCTATTGTAAGTAATGTTGCAATGAACATAGGGGTGAAGATATTTTTTAAATTAGCATTTTTGCATTTTTCAGGCAAATACACAGTAGAATAGCTAGACAATATGGTAGTTCATGGAGGAGGAAATGGCCACCCACTCCAGTATTCTGGCCTAGAGAATCCCATGGACAGAGGAGCCCGGTGGGCTACAGTCCGTGGGGTCACAAAGAGTTGGAGACGACTGCGTGACTAATACTAACACTATGGTAGTTCTGGTCTTAATGTTTGGAGGATTCTCCATATTGCTTCTGTAGTGGCTGTGCCAGTCTACACCACTAATAATGTATGAGGGTTCCATTTCTCCGCATTCTAGAGAATACCTTTGTTTCCAAGCTCTCTGTGCATTAAATAAATATCAACTCAGAAGTTCAAGCAACTGATAGGCACTGTTCATGATTTATTCTGTCTTCTTGAATTTCTGGTTCTGTTTCTCTATAGCACTTTCATATTTGAAGAAGCAGCAAGCTTTTTTTTTTTTTTACCATTACTTAATTCCATTTTTAAAATTTCTCCTCAACATCCCCTCTTTATTTTTAAATTTTGAGATTGCAGCTTGAATTCTAAATTTTGTGTACAAATGTCACACAGCAGTCAAAGAGTAAGGAGTACAGTTCTAAACTCCTAGGCTTCTTGAGCTAAAGAAAATCTCTTCTTCACAGCCACCATAAGAGTAGAAAGGGTTAATGAATTATCCAGTTCTCTGTTCTTTGTCCAGTATCCGGTGATAATCTAAACTTACTGGAAACATACAGGTCTGCGCTCAGCTTTTCCATCATTTCTATTTCTGGTGCCTCAACACATGGTGCCTCAACACATGGTGCCTCAACACATGGTGCCTCAAAACAATGTCTTTAAAGGAGCATTCTTGCAAAAACAGAAACCTGCTGTTTGGGTGAACTTGAGAATCCTTTGGTTTTCTTTAACAAAATAAATATTTTTGGTAGAAGAGCGAATTCCAGGTCTGAAGATGACCAAGGTAGGGCTAGATCCATGGAATATTAGCCAAGACATTCAGGATAATGGAAATAGATGGGCTCTGCAGGAGACGGGTAGGAGAGATGCGAGAGGGAAGCTCTGAATGAGATCATTGCTTAAAGAAAGTATGGTTTGGCCCAAAGAGCAGAAGCTGTGTTCCCTAGATAGATCTAAGAATTGAATAAGTGGGTAGCTGCGGTTCACTCTTCAGATAATAATCCTGGAGGGAGTCACTGTTCAACTGTTACTTCCAGCAGGTACCAATTACACACGTTTAGAAAGCTAGGGGGCTGCTTGTATATATAGATATAGGTGGAAAGCATTATAATAAATATTACTGCCAAAAATGGGAAGAAAGGAGAACTACAATTTATGATATCCCTGCTGTACGCCAAGTATAGTGCAAGCATTATTTGATTTGTTTCTCTCAACCAACCTATGTGTTATCTTATCATCTTATAGAGGAAGGTCCTGGGGTTCAGTGAGGTTAAGTACATTACTAAAGGTGGCAGAATAAAGAAAGAAAAAAGGTGGAATTTGAATCCCAGTTTGTCTAACTCTAAAATTTAGATTTCCCTAGAGCAGGATTTGGCCTTCCAAAGCCTGTCCTGTGTAGGATCGTGCTCTCCATGCTTTGTTATGAGAGTTGCTATCATTTACTGAGCACTACACTACACATTTTGCACATGTCATTTATCATTCTCACAAAAATCATGAACATAAGTTTTATTATTCTTACTCTGTAAAGAAGCTGAAGGGTGGACAAGTTATGTTGTATTCAAAGGCATACAATGGGTGGAACTGATATCCTAGCTTGCTTCTCTCCAAAGTACTTGTTGACTTTTGTTTTCTGTTTTTTAAACAATTACTTGAATGTCGTTGTTCTGTTGCCAAGTCATGTTGGACTCTTTGCTACCCCATGGACTGCAGCACACCAGGCCTCCCTGTTCCTCATCTCTTGGAGTTTGCCTAAGTTCATGTCCGTTGAATCAGTGATGCCTTCCAACCATTCATCCTCTGTCACCCTCTTCTCCTTCTGCCTATTCTGAATACAATGAAGTTAACAAATTATTCTAGACACAATGAATTTTCTATGTTAAATGAACTTGTACTTTGGGGGGGGGTCTTATCAGCAACTCCAGTACTTTGGCCACCTCATGCGAAGAGTTGACTCATTGGAAAAGACTCTGATGCTGGGAGGGATTGGGGGCAGGAGGAGAAGAGGACGACAGAGGATGAGATGGCTGGATGGCATCACTGACTCAATGGATGTGAGTTTGAGTGAACTCCGGGAGTTGGTGATGGACAGGGAGGCCTGGCGTGCTGCAATTCATGGGGTTGCAAAGAGTCGGACATGACTGAGTGACTGATCTGATCTGAGCTCATCAGCATTGAGTCACTGTGCTTATATGGTTGTCAGGAAGACAAGAATGGAGAGGATATATGTTTCAGCTATCTGTCTACTTATGTATGTACCTATTACTGTGTGTATGTATATATCTATCTCTCTACCTAATCTGCCATCAAGTATCAAAATACAATTAATTATCAATAGTTCATCACTAAATTGAAAGTATAGTTGATTAAGAAAAATTCTTAATAAGCTCAAAAACCACATTATAATCTACCAATAAATAGACTTGGGAGTAAAATGAGGGATGGAGCCAAAGGCAGAATGGACACAAAACTTTTCTTCTTTCCCAGGTAATTTTTGTCTCTTCCTCCCATTTGCTAATGAGTTATTGACAATCAGGGCTTCAGCTCTTTTAACACCAGATCCTACAGTTTTGCAATAGAATTTAATTCAATATATCTGTTCTTTTAAGAAACGCTTGGGCCTTCTCAGGTGGACCAGTGGTAAAGAATCTGCCTGCCAATGCAGAAAGTGCAGTTTGATCCCTAGATCAGGAAGATCCCCTGGAAGAGGGAAATGGTAACCCACTCCAATATTCTTGCCTGAAAAATTCCATGGACAAGAGGAGCCTGGCAGACTATAGTCCATGGGGTCTCAAAGAGTCGGACATGACTGAATGACTAAACACATGTGTACCTGGTCTTATGCTAGATGCTGTAGACATACAGCTTTGAAGCTCACAGTCTAGTGGGAGAAACAGGTGTATAAACTTAACTTATGACGGATGTCTTCCTTAATAATACAAAACTTTAATATTCAAGGAGCCAAGTACACAGCCAATCAGAGATGTTCTGAAACTTCTTCCTCTTGTCTCTGGTGATCAGCTGAATTGAAGCTCAGCTCTACAGTCTTATTGGTCACTTTATTTATTCTTTATTCTACTCTGAAACTCATGTACACTCAAGCATGAATGCTTTCCTTGCAGTACAAAATATTATTGTAGTGTAACCAAAATACCAATGAGATGAAATTTCTCTTTATACGTGTAGTATTCCAGTTAAGAAATGCAATAGGAATTATAGAATTATGTAGTGATGTTATTTGGATTGTGTTTCAAATGACTACTATAAAAACAAACAATAACAGCAATTAAATTAACAGCCCCAAATTGAAAGCAATTCAAATGGTGAATGGATCAACAAATAATGGTATAGTCTTATGATGGAATGATATTCAGCATTTAAAGGGAATGGACTATGGATTCACACACAAAAAAGTAGGAATTTTAAAATAATTATGCTCAATGAAATCCTCCTCCTTCAAAAAAGTATATATTGTATTATTTTAATCATGTAAAGTTTTAGAAAATACCAACTAATCTATCGTAACAGAGAGCAGGTGAGTGGTTTTCTGGAGATAGGGATTCAGTAGGGGAAAGGTCAGGGTCAAGGAGAGACCATGAATAGGACACAGGCAAACATTTGGGGGTGATAGATATATTCATGGTCTTGATTGTGGTGATGGTTTCATGGATTTGTTAAAACTTACCACATTTTGTAGTATAAAAACCTATAGTTAGTTTTATGCCAATTACATCTCAAACTGTTTTTAAAAAAGGTTAACAGTCTCTAGGTCCATCCTCATCTCTAGAGACCATCATGCAGAATGAAGTAAGTCAGAAAAAGAAAAAATACATAGTATATTAACTCACATATATGGAATCTAGAAAAATGGTACAGATGAACCTATTTTCAGGGCAGAAATAGAGACACAGATAAAGAACAGACACGTGGACCCTGAGGGGAAGGGACGGTGGGATGAATTGGAAGATTAGGATTGACATATATACACTGCTGCTGCTGCTGCTGCTGCTAAGTCGCTCCAGTCGTGTCCGACTCTGTGCAACCCCATAGACAGCAGCCCACCAGGCTCCCCCATCTCTGGGATTCTCCAGGCAAGAACACTGGAGTGGGTTGCCACCTCCTTCTCCAATGCATGAAAGTGAAAAGTGAAAGTGAAGTCACTGTCGTGTCCGACCCTCAGCGACCCCATGGACTGCAGCCTTCCAGGCTCCTCCGTCCATGGAATTTTCCAGGCAAGAGTACTGGAGTGGGGTGCCATTGCCTTCTCCAAATACCTCCTCTAGCAATCTCAAAAAGAAGCATGTTTTCTATATTTCTAGTCAATATTCCAATGGCAAAATGAACCCTTATTGGTAAATTACATTTGGACTCACTCAGTCAGTCAGTTCAGTCACTCAGTCACGTCTGACTCTTTGCGACCCCGTGAATCGCAGCACGCCAGGCCTCCCTGTCCATCACCAACTCCCGGAGTTCACTCAGACTCACGTCCATCGAGTCGGTGATGCCATCCAGTCATCTCAACCTCTGTCGTCCCTTTCTCCTCCTGCCCCAATCCCTCCCAGCATCAGAGTCTTTTCCAATGAGTCAACTCTTCGCATGAGGTGGCCAAAGTACTGGTTTCAGCTTTAGCATCATTCCTTCCAAAGAAATCCCTGGACTGGTTGGATCTCCTTGCAGTCCAAGGGACTCTCAAGAGTCTTCTCCAACACCACAGTTCAAAAACATCAATTCTTCGGTGCTCAGCTTTCTTCACAGTCCAACTCTCACATCCATATATGACCACCGAAAAACCATAGCCTTGACTAGACAAACCTTTGTTGGCAAAGTAACGTCTCTGGTTTTCAATATGCTATCTAGGTTGGTCATAACTTCCCTTCCAAGGAGTAAGCATCTTTTAATTTCATGGCTGCAGTCACCATCTGCAGTGATTTTGGAGCCCAAAAAGATAAAGTCTGGCACTGTTTCCACTGTTTCCCCATCTATTTGCCATGAAGTGATGGGACCGGATGCCATAATCTTCATTTTCTGAATGTTGAGCTTTAAGCCAACTTTTCCACTCTCCACTTTCACTTTCATCAAGAGGCTTTTTAGGTCCTCTTCACTTTCTGCCATTTGGACTAGGAAGAACTAAAAATACACTATAAATTTCTACTTGGGACACCAGAACAAAATCCTCAAAACCAAAATTTAAGATAATTTGTCCCATAAAATCGACCAAAAAGATGACAACTCTATTTACTAACCAAATGTGGCACTGCTGTTTGTTAATGGTAGAAATACAAAGAGCGCTAACTTCGAAATTAAACAACTCTCGATGATTGTTAAAAAATCGATGATGTGCATTTTCTCAAATGGAGTGCATTATTTCAAACAAAGTAAACCTTGATTAATACTATAAAACTTCACATCTGCATCTTTTGAATTACCACCCAATGTCGGTCTCATTTTAAAAAATAAGAGGTAAGCTCAAGGTGTTTTGGGTGTGTGTATGTAGATCAGACAATCAGAGAAACAACTGCCTGGAGGTGGGGAAGTTTGAGATGGAGGAAGAAGTGGAGAGGGCATCTCAGACACAGAGTATAGGGAAAGGGGTAAAAGTAAGAAGTGGGATGATGACGGTGGGGAACTGAGGTCAGCTTTGTGTTCCTGGGGGGAAGTGAGAGATGGTAAGTAGACGGAAGAGGACGAGATGTCAGTCCAGTGTCTTGCTTGTGGTGTTAAACGCTTAGACTTTATCCTGAAGCTGATGAGGGTAAAAGAAGAAACAGTTAAACTAGTTGGAATACGGCTTCAGTAGTGTGGGTAAAAGATGCTGAGGACTGAAATAGGTTGCAGTGGATGGAATGAGGAAGGTGGATTCTAACAGTATTTCAAAAGGAAAATCAACAGGACTCAAACAGTGATGAATATGAGGAGTGAAGAAGAAGAAGAAAGCATTAAGGATGACTTCTAAGTGCTTTAACCCACTTGATTATGGGTGATACTAATATTGCTGCTGCTGCTGCTAAGTTGCTTCAGTCGTGTCTGACTCTAGGCGACCCCATAGATGGCAGCCCACCAGGCTCCTCCATCCATGGGATTTTCCAGGAAGAGTACTGGAGTGGGGTGCCATTGCCTTCTCCAATGCAGGAAAGTGAAAAGTGAAAGTGATGTCGCTCAGTTGTGTCGGACTCTTAGCGACCCCAGGGACTGCAGCCCACCAGGCTCCTCCGTCCATGGGATTTTCCAGGCAAGAGTACTGGAGTGGGGTGCCATTGCCTTCTCTGAATAATATTGATGATAACATAAAGTAAGAAAAATTTAAGGGAAAGGGAGTGGATCTGGTTTTCAATTACTGAGGTTAAGTAATTAATCTTCAGCATAAACAGGTGAGGATTCCTCATAGTAGACTGGTAACTGTAAGTCTGAAGGCCTGGGATAGAAGAGCGCTTGGCTTCAGAAATGGACTCTGGGGTCAGCAGTACTGAAGTTGTCATGGCCACAGCTGGGTTGGAGAGTGGCTTTGCATATGGCCCAAATCTTATAAAATGGTGAACTTTTCCATGAGAGTAGAAGGGTTAATTGGGCTTCCCAGGTGGCGCTAGTGGTAAAGACCCTGCTTGCCAATGCAGGGGACTTAAGAGATGTGGGTTCCATCCCTGGTTGAAGAAGGTCCCCTGGAGGGGGCATGGCAACCCACTTCAGTATTCCTGCCTGGAGAATCCCCATGGACAGAGGATCCTGGCAGGCTACAGTCCATAGGGTCACAAAGAGTTAGACATGACTGAAGCGACTTAGCACTTACAGAGGGTAATTAATTCAGAGCAGAAATGAAAAGGCAGGAAAAGCAACCTTTTGACACATACTATGTGCCATTGGAGAGAGTGGAGCTGATCAAGGAGACAGGTGTAGAATTCAGCGAAGAGATTTTTGAAGCTATGTTTTCAACATTAAGAAGGTGTTAGCAAAATAGTGGAAGGTAGTCTCAGTGTAAGTCTATAGTGGGAAAGCAAGTAGTGAGAAAGTCTTTGATGGCTAAGGCATGAGAAGATTGAGAAAGGGAAGGGGATGAACTGGAGGGAAGTTGTTTTTCATTGATCAGAGGAATGAAAAGCAGATTAGAAATGATTGATCTTATCTGATTTTGGCACATAATGTTTTGGTGCCAAAACTGACTAAGGATCCCACTTGGCCTGGTCTCATGTTGGGGACCCAGCTCAGGATGGAGATCGCCTGGGGTCTGTAAAAGCAGTCAAGAAGGCTCAAATGAGTTTGGGTTTTACAAATGTCTTGGAAAATTGAATCAAGTATTTCTACCCTAATGACCAATTGCTGGTAATAAAATATGAACATCACAAAATAATTTGGCTATCTGATGACATTTGTCTTACCCCTACTATTGGTTTGGTATCATTTCTTCAAAACGAATCTTGTCTTTCAATAGTGTAAAAAGTGGAGATTACATAGGGTGGAAGTTGGGAGGTGGGGAATGAGGTTAATTGGTATTTGGTAAACCAAAAATACCCAGTAGTTGGAAAGAATTTTTTCAGCCCGTTACTGTGGCTGAGATTTTGATTTTAAATTTCTTAGACAATTTAATCCCACAAAAAGTGAAAGTGTTAGTTGCTCAGTCATGTCTAACTCTTTGTGACCCCATAGACTATGGCCCACCAGGTTCCCCTGTCCATGAAATTCTCCAGGCAAGAATACTGGATGGATATTAATGTAATATTAATACAATGTAAAACAAATTCAATGCAATATAATGGGATGCAAATTTCCCACGAGTCTGCTATAGACTGTAATATGTATGTTCCCAGTGAACTTTGCCCTTCTGTAACCTCTTCCTACAAAGACTCTGAGATTAGTCATATCAATCACTTTGTTCTATGGGATATTAGTAAATGAAATGCAAACATAGATGTGGAAAGTGCTTGCACAGTGGGGTTTGTCATTGTGGAGGTCTTCCTCTTGTAAGCTAATCACCAGGCTGTCATGAGTCTTGGGTTAGACTGCTGCATGAGAGACCACATGCAGAGAGGCTATGCAACACGTGGAGCCATTTGGACATTCCAGAGCTGATGGCTCAGAGGAATGAAGCCACGTGAGTGACCTCAGATACACAAAGTAGAAAGGAACGACCCACCTCAGGCCCATCAACCCACAGAATCCTCAGAAACACTTTATTTATAATCTATTGAGTTTTGGGGAAGTTTGTTATGTATGCAGCAGTAGATAATGGACACAGCATCTCTTAAGAAATAATCTATGTCTTAAGAAGCCAAGTTTTGGAGAACAGGTGTTTCATTGTGCTGTATCAACCAAGGCATGGTTCCTTCAGACCCTTTGCTGTGAAAATAAATTATTTCTTCTCATTTCTCTGAAGAAGCAGATCCTAAAATATCTCTCAGGATAATGTCCACATTTCTATTGCAACCAATTGTAAGTCATCTTTATATTCAAGGTCTTACTATATTTCACATTCATGTGCTTGGACCTTATTATTCCCATGCTTGCGTCATGGGACAGTTCTTGGTCAAATGACTCCTGTTCAGAAGTCCAAAAAGATGTTTCTAGTATTATCCTAGGGATTCCATCAGTTCTCATTTAATGGAAGCTCAAAAACAACCAAATCTAAGTCCAATACCCATGACCCACCTACTATAACCCACTCTCCTGCTTATCTTTAATTTCCATTGTTCTTAAAAGAAGGGTAAGGAACAAACAGGTCAGTCAGCATGTAGACTTTGTAATCTGTTTTAACATTTTCAAAGACTCCTTGTAATGTTGGCAAGCAAATTAGAACTCCACAACTATCCCTTTGATTGCAAAACACATAGGAGCTCACTCTTGACCAGATTATTGTTTTTCCATACACAAACAGCTTTTCTTTGCAAAATGTGCTTAGGGCAAATGTCCAGCACCAACTGAATTCCCATGGTTTTATACCCACTGTTCTTGCCTATGAAGAACCTTTTAAGATACAAAATCAAGGAAGATTAGAAGATTTTTCATGCTGTCATTGCCAACCTGGTTGCAACATGTTTATTAGTAAAGTGACGTTTATTTGAGGATAAGTTGCAGCTAGTTTGTGATGTCACAGAAACACTGCCTTTCCTATGTTACAAATGCATTTTATCTTTCCCTTTCCCTCAGGCTCAAGCTTCTCATTTTAATAGACCTAAACTGTAATCTTTTATAAAAGCCAATAATTCCTAAGTTCACTAATACTGGAATAGTTGTCTATTTTAGGTTTTGAACAATCCATTATAGTTTCTACCATGCACAAGCAAGAGAGGCTTGTGGAAATTATCATTTGGTGTTATTTAATCCTGGTGTTCAACTCCAGTCCTTAGCAGGTTGTGGTAGGAATGGTGATGATATTTGTACGTTTCTGACCATGTTTTCCAGTTCTATTTTCATCACAGTTCTTTTTATTTCAGAAAGATATCTGAAAACTTTCTTGCTGATAACCTCCAAGGGCTATGTCTGCTGGAAGACAGTTCTTTTTGGTATGATCCTGTGATGGAGATGCATTTACACAGAGTGGTCACTAGGTAGAAAGGGGTTTCCCTTGTGGCTCAGACAGTAATGAAACTGCTTGAAATGCAGGAGACCTGAGTTCGATCCCTGGGTCAGGAAGATATCCTGGAGAAGGGAATGGCAACTGACTCCAGTATTCTTGCCTGGCAAATTGAATGGACAGAGGAATCTGACGGGCTGCAGTCCATGATCTCTGGAATTCCAAGATGAAAAGAAATTCAGGTTCTAAATAAATGGTTCGATTTGAAAGCAAAGTGTCATGGTTTTGAGAAATTCTGAAAATGTTCAACTTGCATGCATCCAATCTTCACACAATCATACCACTTGAAGAAACAACAGCAGTCTTCCATTAGATTTCCTGCAGTGATGTTGTTTCCTGGGAGATTATTGGCCCCAATTTCTTACATTCTTTCGTCCATAAAGAAGATCGCCAGTCCAGGTTCGATGCACGATACTGGATGCTTGGGGCTGGTGCACTGGGACGACCCAGAGGGAGGGTATGGGGAGGGAGGAGGGAGGAGGGTTCAGGATGGGGAACACAGGTATACCTGTGGCAGATTCATTTCGATAATTGGCAAAACTAATACAATATTGTAAAGTTTAAAAATAAAATAAAATTGAAAAAAAAGAAAAGAATTTGACTAATTAAATAAAAACTGGTATTAAAAAAAAAAAAAAAAAAAAAAGACCCAAACAAGAAGTGAGTACTTTGGTAGGCTTCTCCTACCAAATTCATATTTATATGAATCTTCAAGTAAATATGATCCAAGTGATGGATGGACCAGTAATCTTTCCACTTTAGTGATCTTTGATAAATAAGTTTAAAAATAAAATAAAATTGAAAAAAAAAGAAAAGAATTTGACTAATTAAATAAAAACTGGTATTAAATAAAGAAAAAAAAAAAAAAAGACCCAAACAAGGAATGAGTACTTTGGTATCTTCAAGTAAATATGATCCAAGTGATGGATGGACCAGTGATCTTTCCACTTTAGTGATCTTTGATAAATAAGTTTAAAAATAAAATAAAATTGAAAAAAAAAAGAAAAGAATTTGACTAATTAAATAAAAACTGGTATTAAAAAAAAAAAAAAAAAAGACCCAAAGAAGGAATGAGTACTTTGGTAGGCTTCTCCTATCAAATTCATATTTATATGAATCTTCAAGTAAATATGATCCAAGTGATGGATGGACCAGTAATCTTTCCACTTCAGTGATCTTTGATAAATAAGCCTGCCTCATCTTTGCAACTGGAGAAGGCAATGGCACCCCACTCCAGTACTCTTGCCTGGAAAATCCCATGGATGGAGGAGCCTGGAAGGCTGCAGTCCATGGGGTCGCTGAGGGTCGGACACGACTGAGCAACTTCACTTTCACTTTTCACTTTCATGCATTGGAGAAGGAAATGGCAACCCACTCCAGTGTTCTTGCCTGGAGAATCCCAGGGACGGGGAAGCCTGGTGGGCTGCTGTCTATAGGGTCGCACAGAGTCGGACACGACTGAAGTGACTTAGCTTAGCAGCATCTTTGCAACGACTATCCAATTCAGACAAAATCTTCTCAGTGGAGAATTGTATGCTCCATAATTTATCTGTGATATCTTTTCAAGAACCTGATGGTTCCAGGAAGATAATTACTGAAGGACTGATGAACTGTAGAAAGTGTTTAAGCTCACTGACTTGGGATTTACATTTGGCTTTCGTGGGTAATTATAAGTATGCTTATAATAATCTAACTTTTCCTGGTTGATATTTTATTAATCTAGAGATCTACAGAATTTAATATTTCCTCAAAATGTTCCCAAGTCCCATTTCATCCACATATAA
Organism: Bos grunniens; assembly: GCF_055505025.1. Taxonomy (NCBI): domain Eukaryota; kingdom Metazoa; phylum Chordata; class Mammalia; order Artiodactyla; family Bovidae; genus Bos; species Bos grunniens. Next base: position 57,963,547 of record NC_141180.1, read on the forward strand.
AACATGGTATGACAGGCTGGATATCAGTGTTTTGAGAATGTCTATGTAATGCCAAGTGATTAATAATGAGATGGTGTATATCTTCATAGCTTCTAACAGACAGGTAGATTATTAGTGTATAGTTGTTACTGAGCTTGAAATTAATACCTGTGTGTAGGAGAAGGATCCTCTGTATTTCTTGATGACTAGCAAAGGAATGCTTTAACTCACCACTAAACTGTAGTATGGCAGGCTTTCCCAGTGTCTCAAAGGTAAAGAATCTACTTGCGAGTGCAGGAGAGGCAGGTTCAATCCCTGGTCTAGGAAGATCCCCTGGAGAAGGAAATGGAAACCCACTCCAGTATACTTGTCTGGGAAGCTCCATGGACAGAGGAGCCTGGTGGGCTACAGTCCATGGGCTCCCAAAGAGTTGGACACATCTTAGTAACTGAACAGCAATAACAACAAACTGTAGTATATATTAGAGTTTCATAATAGGGGTTTATGATAGTGTTAATAACAAATAGTATGATATTTTTAAGAGTGTGGATAAATTCTTGAGATGGACTTATATGCTTTGTTAATAATTTAAGAGTTAAGTTAATTTCGTAGACCAGTGATTCTCAGCTAGGCAATTCTGCCCTGCAGGGAATATTTGGCATTTGACAATGTCTGGAAGCATTTTTGTTTGTCAGAGCTGAAAGGTGCATCTAGTGGGTAGAGGCCAAAGATACTGCTAAACATCCCACAATGCACGTGACAGCTTCCCTTCTCCAACAAAGAATCATCTTGTCCAAATAGCAAGAATGAGAAACTGCTCTAGTTTTTGACATGACCACAGGAAACTCCATAGTCTAATGGGATAAATACTGGATTGACAATTTGGGCTTCTGCATTTGGACGCTCCTTCATAGCCCAGGAAATCTGTGGATGGGCACCTCACTTTAGTCAGTTTGCTTATGTATAAAAATGATAATATATTTGCCACCTTTGTCTTATGAAGTTGAGATAATCATTTAGAAATAAAAGTGGAGTGAAATTACAACTCTATAGGACACTGTTGGTGACTCTGATTCCCTCTTGTGGGCAGTAGGGGACTGGAGAGGTTTTCTTGTCTGTCTTTAGCACATGCAGATTAATAATCATCTTCTTTTGGTGATGCCTGGATTGAGTTACTGATAATTGCTCCAGCATTCTTTCTGACAGCTCACTTGGTCTTTAGGGTTATGATCATGCAGGGGTTAGATCTTGTTCTTTCCATCCTTCTTTGGGGACTTTGGGGAAGAAAGAATTCCTTGTGTGCTCATATATTGGTATACCCTGCTGATTAAGTAACACCACACACTCTATTGTTTTGATAATTGTAAAACAGTGTAAGTGTCTTGCTGTGGCATTCTGATGGTAGCTGTCAAACAGTGTGGAGCTAGTGATTGATGCTTAGTGTGTGGAACAATTTGAAGAAACTATATTCCAATGATGCATATTCAAAATTGATTTTCCTTTATGGATGAATGTTGAGGTTTAAAAATAGAATATCTCAGATTTTCCATAAATGTGAATACTGAATGAAGATCCAGTATCCAAATGTATTTCTTTCTCACATACACTTTCCTCTCTCCTATAAATTCCCCCTTTTCTGGGTCTAGAATGAAAACACAGGCTTTTTGCCCTTTGGGTTAGAATCCACCCACAATATAGGAGACCTGGGTTTGATCCCTGGGTTGGGAAGGTCCCCTGGAGAAGGAAAAGGCTACCCACTCCAGTATTCTGGCCTGGAGAATTCCATGGACTTTATAGTCCGTGGGGTCGCAAAGAGTCAGACATGACTGAGTGACTTTCACATAGATACATACATAACCACTATAGGCAGTGTTCTCAATTACACCCAAATTTTCTATTTTCTGTGCAAGAGACTAGAGAGAATGCTTGTTCAGAGACAAGCTTATTATTGTTTCAGAATGAAAAGAACAAATCACCCTAATCCCTAATCCTCTTATGCAAGAAATGCAAGCTTAAACTTTTGATTCAAAGATATAATTTTGAAAAGAAAAGTCCCCTTCTTGCCCCACACTCCCAAATGCCCTGGCCGTGTACCCCTCGGGCTGCTGGCTATGTCAGGCTCCCAGAATTTCTTGTTCTCAATTGTTTGCTGGAAATCATTGCTTTCTGACAATAAAAGGTAAAAATACATTTGGATTCTTTGTAAATGAAGCCTAAACTTTTGTTAGTTTAAGCAGTATTTTTCTCTCATTTCTGTGGTCTTCCATATCCTACTCTAGTCTGTTAAATTGTTTGGCTTAACTTCCACTCTTCAGTTGATTCATTTATATGAACTATTTTAAGCAGCAAAAGAGTACAAATCCCCACTCAGCTCTGTTCTAAGCAGATAATGATTATACCATAATGTCTCCTTCCTCTTCTACGCAGCTGCTCCGGTTATTCTAGGTTTGTATTTTTTCCTTGGAGCTTCTTTTTCATTCATCTTTCCTAAGACCTTTCCTGTTAAATACTATCAAGTGAGCATAAATTGGAAGGGAAAAACCAATGCTTGCCAAAATTTTTATTTTATATCCTATGTATTTTGATGTGAAAAAAGCACCTTTCTTCCCCTTTTTCCTTTCCTCCTTGGTAAGAATTCTAAATAGATCTTTCTGGAAGTGGATCACTATATTTTGGGGAAGCCTCATCATCACACATGTACCTTTTGCACAGTTTAGAAGTCTTGCAGCCCTACTTCAGTTGCAATCCAAGAAATTCTTGTTCTGCATTTAAAATAACTGAAAAACAATTTAAATCTTATTGCACAGCTGTGTGATTACATAATTTATAACACAGGAGCACTTGTTAAATGCTTTTCCTCATTTATTCATCCTGAATATCTTCTACACTTTTCTGCATCCCCAGATATATTTCCACAACCATGTCAAGCTTTCCCAAACTTTTACAAGTGTAGTTATATTTCTTGCCTCTTCCTGGATCAATGACTAGTTAGGTAAATCAACTTGATCTCTCAGATATTTTTAAAATTTTATGTTTTTTTTCCCCTCTCATGGTCTTTGCAGCAAAAGAAGTTATAAAAGCTGACCACAAAAGCAAGAATCTATCTTTCCTGAAAGGCAGGTGATAGTAGAGGAGGTGGAGAAGATACACACACACACACACACACACACACACTGTCCCTGTCACATGCAGTAGTTATAAATTAGAACAATATGGTTCTTGATCACTGGACACAACTGAAACTCAGAGATAAAAACAAGGATTCCCTCCACTCCTAGAAATCTGTGGCTTAATCCTCTATCCCTCACCATTCCCCATTTACCTGGGTTTCTCAAACATCTGGCATTTCCCTTCTGCCAGTGTTCTTTAATGACTGAACATTAAGGTTTAAAAACAGAAACCATGAGAGTTCCCTGGTGGTCCAGTGGTTAAGATTCCATGCTCCCATTGTGAGGGACATGAGTTCAGTCCTTGGTAGGGAACTAAGATCCTGATGCTGCAGAGTGTGACCAAAACCACCCAAAACAAAACCAGAAAAGAAGTCATCATCAGCTTATCATCTTTCAGGTAGACAACTCTGTACTCTAGCAAGAGTGATTCCATTTGCTTCAATAATTGTTTTCAGATTCAAAGATAATCATATCACACTCCTTTGCTGAGACCTCCCTCCTTTTATTTTCGGTTGCTTTAGGATGATGTCCAGCTGCGTTAGACTGTGTTCAATACCCTCTGCTATGAGCCTTTTTCCTTATCTCCATCAGATCTCCCCATGATATTCTGCTTTCCAAGCATATTAATTTTCTTTCAATCTATGGATTTCCGTGACCCCTTATATCTCTGAGACTTTCCACATCTTGCTGCCTCTGATGAAATCCCGTTCCTTCCCCATGCTGCTTTATGTGGCCAATTCCTTTTCCTGCATCAAGTCTTGGCTTAGACTTTATTTCCTCTAGGAAGCCCTCTCTGACCATTTTGGATCAAATTAAGTGGCTCTTCAATACATTCCTTCTGCAGCTTCTGTTTATCACACTGTTTGTTGTTTGGCTTGTAAAATCCAAATTCTTCATTGTCTTGATCAATGTTATATCCCACACCATGTGGCGTGAATCAAGTCCTCAACACATGTTTGTTGAAAGCTTACTAAGTGAAGGCACTAATGCTTATTGAGCAGCTACTATGTGCACTGTTCATGAGGCTAAGAAAGGCATCTGTCAACTGGTAAAATTCTTCCATTGAACTGACTCTGCATACACTTCCTGGTAATGTGGGGTAAAGTTGTTGCTCTGTCCCTCACACCCAGCTAACATCCCCGTTGTGAGCTATGAATGAAGATGATGAAGCGAACTCTTATCTTTTACCATTGGTTGAAACCTTGTCTTTTTTTCTAAAGGTTTTTTTTGATGTAAACTATTTTTGAAGTCTTTATTGAATTTGTTACAATATTGCTTCTGTTTTTATGTTTTGGTTCTTTGGCCACGAGGTATGTTGGGTCTTAGCTCCTGACTAGGGATCGAACCTGCACCCCCTGCATAAGAAGGCAAAGTCTTAACCACTGGACCACCAGGGAAGTCCCAAACCTTGTCTTAAGTGTTTCACATGAGTTATCTTATTTATTGTTTAGTAGCTTGTGAAGTAGGTACTATTATTAACACTGTATTTTTGGAAAAAAGTTGAAGCTTTGATTAGTCGAGTCACTACACAGTAAGTTGCGGAGCCAGGATCCAGGCTCAGGCGTTTTGAGGCTACTCTGCTGAACTGGTTTCAGTAAACTGAAATTGGTGGCATAAATTGGGCCATTATGATGAATACAATGATAATCACAAAATCTTTTCATTATACACTTTTGGCAAATGTATCTCTTTTATTCCTCTGAACCATATTCTGAGTTATATAAAGTAGATTTTACTCCGACTGCTAGTAAACTTGAGGAAAAGCTAGTCAAATGGCTAAAATCAATCAGCTAACGAGAAAGAATGGATTTCCAAAACCAGTTGTCGGGACTAATTACATTTTTTCACAGGCTCTCTGTGGCCTTGAGAATAAACCCCAAATTTCTCAACAAGGTGGTCAGAGCTCACCCCACCTTTTCTAGATATGCCTTACACTAACTTCCTGGTGATATTACATTCAATGAAACTAGACTGTCATTTAAAAAAAAAATACGCTTAGTGCACATTCAAAGCTTAGCCCTTAATTTACATTATGTTTTGACACTCAAGCAAAGAGAATCAGGTGGATGGTACATTTTTAAAAACAAGGAAGCATTGTCTGGATTAATTTAGACAAGTGAGAGTTTACAAGTTGTGATTAGTAAAACAGGATAACGGTATTATTCTGATGCCCAGAATCCCAATTTTCATAGCCTGATCATACCACACATTTCAACTTGTGATTTGTTTACCCTGATGGTCACATCCTTTGCAAGTGACAGATGAAGAGTAACTGTGGAGAAAAACACAGAGTGAAAATAGCCTGTTTCTTCAGTCAATAATTGAAACACCCTAGGCTCTCAGACACATTAATAGACAACATCTGCTAAAATCAAGAGAAAAGAGTGAAAAACAGGATATAAGGCTTTGGGAATTAGAGTGAAGGGTATCCAGCATGGACTTAAGTTCCCATGACTAGGGTGACTGAGGCCAACTGACTTGGTGAGGCAAAATAAAAACAACTGAAAAGAAATTATTGAACTGGAACAGAATTAATTTTATTCATTTTTTTCAACAGTCTCTTCTAGCTGAAGAGATAATACAGAGAGACAAAATGGTTTGGAGTCAAGCAGAAGAGTCAGCTAGTCTTCAGGGAATTATGTTGAATATAATTCTTTTTACTTTTCCTTTTGAAAGTAAAAGGAGAAGTGAAAAGAGACTGCATTGAAAACCATGATGGCCTTTGTAGAGTTGTCAGGTCAGTTGCTCAGTCATGTCCGACTCTTTGTGACCCCATGGACTGCAATACACCAGGCTTTCCTGTCCATCACCAACTCCTGGAGCTTGCTCAAACTCATGTCCATAGAACTGGTGATGCCATCCAACCATCTTGTCCTCATGCCTTCAATCTTTCCCATCTTTTCTAATGAATCAGCTCTTCGCGTCAGGTGGCCAAAGCATTGGAGCTTCAGCATTAACACATTAGTCCTTCCAATGAATATTCAGGACTGATTTCCTTTAGGATTGACTGGCTGGATCTCCTTGCTGCCCAAGCAACTCTCAAGAGTCTTCTCCAACACCACAGTTCAAAATCAATTCTTCAGGACTCAGCATTCTTTATGGTCCAACTCTCACATCCATACATGACTACTGGAAAAACCATAGCTTTGACTATATGGGTCTTTGTTGGCAAAGTAATGTCTCTGGTTTTTATTTTATTTTATTTTTGTCTCTGGTTTTTAATATGCTGTCTAGGTTTTTCATAGCTTTTCTTCCAAGGAGCAAATGTCTTTTAATTTCATGGCTGCAGTCACCATTTGCAGTGATTTTGTAGCCCAAGAAAATAAAAAGTCTATCACTGTTTCCATTGTTTCCCCATCTGTTTGCCATGAAGTTATGGGACCAGATGCCATGATCTTCGTTTTCTGAATATTGAGTTTTAAGCCAGCTTTTTCACTTTCCTCTTTCACTTTCATCAAGAGGCTTCTAAATTCTTCTTCACTTTCTGTCTTAAGGGTGGTGTCATCTGCATATCTGAGGTTATTGATATTTCTCCTGGCAATCTTAATTCCAGCTTGTGTTTCATTCAGCTTGGCATTTTGCATGATGTACTCTGCATATAAGTAAGCAGGTGACAGTACACGGCCTTGATGAACTCCTTTCCCTATTTCGAACTAGTCCATTGTTCCATGTCTGGTTCTAACTGTTGTTTTGTGACCTGCATACAGATTTCTCAGGAGGCAGGTAAGGTGGTCTGATAGTCCCATCTCCTGAAGAATTTTCCAATTTGTTGTGATGAGTTCTAAAGAAATGAAAATCATTTAATGACATTTTAAATCTAAATTCTAAAAAAAACATACACCTGTGAAAACAAGCCATAATGTTTTAAATATTCTTCAACCAAAAGTCATTGTGGAGCCAAATTTTATTTACAATATGCAAAGACTGAGTAGCTTCATGACTTTGCCCTGGCACCAGTGTGGCAAAACGGCAGACTTCTACCAGAGTGGAAGTGTATAACCCGAAGATTGATTCTATTACACAGAATAGTGCATACAACTCTGGAAATATATTTTATCCATGACCATTCAAAGGTTGTTTTGTCTGTTAAAGGATATCTTTCTTACTTCTAGAATCAAGATAATCTTATTTAGAAGAACAAGTTATGGCTTATTCAAGCAAACTTTTTCTGTAAATGACCAGATAATAACAAGTATTTTTGGCTTTGTGGATTATATCATTTCTGTAGTAACTACTCGATTTTGCTATTGTATTGTGAATGCAGTCAGTGAATAAGCATGCCCATTTTCCAATAAAATTTTATAAATATAGGCAGTGAGTCAGACGCAAGAGTCATAGATTTTGATCTTTGAATTAAGCTAAACATTGCCTAAGATTTGATGGGGATTCCTTAGTGACTCAGATGGTAAAGAATCTGCCTGCAATGCAGGAGATCTGGGTTTGATCTCTGGATTAGGAAGGTCTCCTAGAGAAGCGAATGGCTACCCATTCCAGTATTCTTGCCTGGAGAATTACATAGACAGAGAAGACTGGCAGGTTATAGTCCATGGGGTCCCAAAGAGTCAGACATGACTGAGCAAATTTTTTTTTCTAGATTGTGAACTAGTTTCAATAACAACTTCAGTATTCCAGTTGAATATATCAGTTTTAAGTGGCTGCATATCACAAAGTGGTCAAAGTGCTTTCTGATTTATAAATAATGGAAATTATAAAACGTTACTAGAGGTCGCTGGCTGTTTTTCCCTTTGACTTTTAAACAAATGCCAAAACCTCACTCTAATGTCTTCATGTTGAATGGAATCCAGTGTGAGGCAGACTGCTCTTGGACACCATTCAAGAGGACTTCGGACCTCAAGGGCTAACAAGACCTCATTATAAGGTAGTGTTACTTATGGGGCATGGATCTCAAGGGTGTTTTTTGAACGGCAGTGGTCCTAATGTAGAGGGCTATTTTCTCACAGGGATAAACACATTATTTTTTCTTTCAAATGTCTTGGAGTAGAAAAAGAAATAGACTCTTGTATTTCCATGTCTGTTTCCAGCCCATAATGCTTGGATTCTACACCCACGAGCAACAGAGTACTTCCCTGTCTGTAGCTGAGTGATCACCTCTTATTTTTATTTTACCTCAAGGGATAGGCTTAACCCTGCCTGTTGCCCTCCTCAACTCCTGCAAAGGAGCTGGGCCTCCAGATGCTTTTAGGAGATCAGGAACTCATAAAGTCACCCCTGGTGAGTTTCCTGGGCAGGTGCACTTACCTTGGATTGCCTGCTGCCACAGAGCCTCTTTTAAAGTCAAAGGCAGCTTTCCCTAGGGAAGAGTGGGGTTTTGAAAGCCCTGGAAGGAGGGAGGTTTTTCTTTTTCTCTCTCTCTCTTTCATTCCCCATCTTCTCTCATGACTCTCAGGGGCCTGATAACATACGATCATTCTGCACCACTAATCACTTTTTCATTTCCAATGAAGAAACTATTATATATAAAAAAAGAGTGCAGCAGCAACAAGTCATTTGTTTTGCAGCTTGGGCACTACTGTAAGAGTGGCCAAAGTCTTTATTAATATTTCAGTTTGGCATTTGAACTGCACAGGCTTTCTCAGTTCCTTTGCAGTGAATATTCTGGAATGGATGCTACATTAATCAGTACTTTTGAATACAAATCTGCATCGTTGGCTGTGGCTCCCTCAAGGTTTTCCAACAGGAAGGTGCTGTATATCTTTCTTGCCCATGGCTGCCTCACCCCAGGTGAGCACTGACACGTCTGCATAGCATCATTTACTATATAGCATCCATCCAGTCTCTGACTCGTTCTACCGGGCTCCACAGCTTATGGTCAATGTTCCTTTGTAAATGATAAGAGCCATGAGGAATGCTGCCCCTGCTAACCACTCTGACTAGGACACACTCATTTTTCACATTTTAGTTTTATGGTGAAGCATTCAAGTCATGAAACAATAGGATGAGATGATAATCTCTAGCACTAAAATTCATTTTTATCTAATCCCATTGGATTCCACTCAATCAATATTACAGAATATATGATGTGAATATTTATAAAATCCTGGGACATAAAAGTGTGAAAGTGTTAGTTGCTCAGTTGTGTCTGACTCTTTGTGACCCCATGCACTGCAGTCAACCAGGCTCCTCTGTCCATGGAATCCTCCAGGCAAGAATACTGGAGTGGGTTGCCATTTCCTTCTCCAGGGGATCTTCCCAGTCCAGGGATTGAACCTGGGTTTACTGCATGGAAGGCAGATTTTTTTTTTTTTTTTGGTGTCTGAGCCACTAACTAGGGACATAAAGATGAACCATAATTCACAAAGAAACCATGTTTCCCCTGGAGACCCTTAAGACTGCATTTTCTTAGACAATCTTTTCCTTTTTCCCTTTTACCCTCACTACTGTGGCTCTACTGATCCTTGATAGAAGGAGAGACTCAGATATATAGGGAAAAGGTAACTGAAAAGCTCATGAATGTTCATCACTTCTTGTCTGATGACCCATAGAAGTTTCTATGAAGACCCATAGAAATTTCATCTGTGAACATCTCTCTGCTCTTTAGTGGAAAATATCAATCCTGTAATTTGCCCATGTGTGAGTTACTCAGTCATTGGCTTCCCGAGCTGAAGGCCATGCCACTGTGCAGGATTTTGGCAAATATTTTGCATTCCAAATTTGGTTCTGATGAGTTGACAGGAATGCCCTTTGGGCCTAAGAGTAATCCAGACCTCCTGGAAGGCAGTCATTTCCGTGAAAGAGCAGCAAAAAATTAGGGTTTCAGGGTTCTGGGTCCCTATCAGTAGGAGAAAGGCCTGACCATTCTCTCCTCTGGGCTGCAGGGTGGTAATCTCTAAACACAAGCATAACAGGATCATGGAAAACCAGACATTTTTCAGAAACTCAGCATCAGAGCTAGGGAGTGGGGTAACCTAAGGAGATTTCCAATTTTGCTGGAAAAAGAATTTCCTTAGTTGAAAGTTTGGGTAAGAGCAACATCATGGGTTATCCTTGATTACTAAATCTTGTTTTTATGCATGGAAAGTAAAATTTGCATCATTTCCTTCTCATCTTAAAGGCCAAGACTACAAGAGGACAAAAGAAATAAGTAAAAATTAAGATTGAGCTATGACCCTTTGTAATATATTTATCACTTCAGTGTCTCTCTGTGTTCTTTCTATCTTTATTCATGTCTTTTCTTTCTCTTTACTTCTTTGCACAAAACTCTCTTTCTTTGTAGGTTTCTGTTGTTTTTGTGTCTCCTTTCTTTTTTGTATAAACTTTTAATTGTGGAATAATTTTATATTTGCACTAAAATTGAAAAGATAGTAGGGAATTTCTAAATGTCCTATAACCCGCCTCGCCTAATTTTCACATCTTTACATAATCATGGTTCAGTTCAGTTCAGTTCCATTCAGTCATTCAGTGATGTCCAACTCTTTGTGACCCCATGGACTGCAGCACACCAGGCCTCCCTGTCCATCACCAACTCCTGGAGTTTACTCAAACTCATGTCCATTGAGCCAGTGATGCCATCCAACCATCTCATCCTCTGTCGTCCCCTTCTTCTCCTGCCTTCAATCGTTCCCAGCACCAGGGTCTTTTCAAATGAGTCAATTCTTCCCATCAGGTGGCCAAAGTACTGGAGTTTCAGCTTCAGCACCAGTCCTTCCAATGAATATTCAGGACTGATTTCCTTTAGGATGGACTGGTTGGATCTCCTTGCAGTCTAAGGGACTTTCAAGAGTCTTCTTCAACACTACAGTTCAAAATGGTACATTTATCAAAACTGAGAAATTAGGGACTTCCGGGGCTTCCCCTGTGGCTTAGCTGGTAAAGAATCTGCCTGCAACGAGGGAGACCTGGGTTCAATCCCTGGATTGGGAAGATCCCCTGGAGAAGAGAAAGGCTGCCCACTTCAGTATTCTGGCCTAGAGAATTCCATGGACTATATAGTCCATGGGGTCGCAAAGAGTCGGACATGACTGAGTGACTTGCACTTTCACTTTCACTGGTGGTCCAGTGGTTAAGGCTTTGCCTTCCAATGCAAGGGGTACAGTTTCGATCCCTTGTCAGGGAGCTAAGATCTCCATCCCCTGTGGTCAAAAAACCAAAACATGGAGCAGAAACAACATTGTAACAAATTCAATAAAGACTCCTAAAAAATGGTCCACACTAAAAAAACCAAAAACAAAAACCCAGAAACAAAAACTAAAATTAACCATCACTATTAGTTACAGAATTTATTCAGATTTTACCCGTTTTTCCACTAGTCTGTTTATTTCCAGGATCAAATACAGGATATTGTGTTCCATTTATTATCTTTCTCATTTTATCTACATTTTCAGGTCCTTTTGTCTTTTTTCCTAGTTGAGAGTGTAAGCAGTGCTTTCTGGTTGCTGAAGACGCAGTCTGTCTCCCTATAAAAAGAATTCACTGTATTTATCACATCTCTTCTCAAGGCATATACCTAAAGCAGCAAGGATTTTTTTCTGCCCCAAATTAATGCCCTCTAATGGGACTTCCCAGGTGGCACTAGTGGTAAAGAATTTGTCTGCCAGTGCAGGAGATGTAAGAGACATGGGTTCGATCCCTGAGTTGGGAAGATCCCCTGGAGGAGGGCATGACAACCCACTCTAGTATTTTTGCCTGGAGAATCTCATAGACAGAGGAGCCGGCCGGGCTACAGTCCATGGGGTCACAAAAAGTCAGACACGGCTGAAGCAACTTAGCACACATGCATGCATGCAATGCCTCCTAATAACTCTTACATTTTTCCATTTGTAGGAAGTATTTTTTTTTTTTTCCTCTTGCATACCTTGCTTTCCATTCTGTTTCAAACCCAGTGAAGATCAAAATTAAGATACTACATTTTCTACTAAGGAAAGTAGTCGCATGGAAAAATAAGATCTGCTCCAGTGGTGCTACAGCCCTGGAATATTTAAAGATGTGCTGTGTTGGACAGTAAAAAGTGCAAACGATTGGTTAATATTGGTTAACAAATATTTATTATGTCCTTGCAGTGCACAGAGAGCTCATGAAAGCCGGTATCACTGATTTGTAAATGCCAAAGCTGAAAGGAACCATAGGGAGACTTACTCTACCCCAATTCTTTTTATGGAACTGAAAATTGGGGCCAGGGAAAGAATGGTCTTGACCAAGTTCCAATGGAGAGTAAAAGCTAGAATCCACCTCTTTGCTCCTCTGGGTCCAATGCTTCTTAAGTCACTTTTGGCAAGCAAAGCCCTATGACACAATGCTAGGGGATAAGTAGTTGACAGGTTAATTAAGTCATTTAAAGCAGAGGATCATTAAAAGTGATGGTATGTATATTTTAACATTAACATTTTATTTTATCATGAAAACATATAAGTGAACACATAATGAATGACTTAAAAACATTCATGTCCAAGGATAATTTATTTTTTCTGAGCAGGAGTCCAGGGATTAGAGCTCGTGTTGTCTTCTTTAGATTAGCCAAGATTTCCAGTTGGATCACTGTGTAAAAACACTAAAACTAAACACTAAAACACTAAACACTAAAAGGCACACATTAAAAAAAGATGTCAAAACAAATTCAACCGGTATAAAACTTTCATATTGAAAAACAAGACAAGCCACCTACAAACTAAAAGTGATCAGCTGACTGTGGGTATTGGTCAGCATGCTTTACAAGAGAGTGTAGGTCCACCTGGGAAGTCACTTAGATGTAAAATTAGCTAAAGGATGTTTTGAGACTTCCAAATTTTGTCCCATCACCTGCATGAAGCCTTTTCCAGCTACCCTAGTCCACAATTGTTCTTGCCGCTCTGATTTCTTCTGCACTTACTGACTCTGTCACATTGCTGTCTAACCAAGGCTATCTTGCTCTATTTTTATTTTTTCTATTGAAGTAGGGTTGATTTAAATGTTGTGCTAATTTCTGCTATACAGCAAAATGTTTCAATTATACAGATATGTTAATACATTAGGCTTCCCTTGTGGCTCAGTGGTGAAGAATCCACCTGTAATTCAGAAGATTCGTTTGATCCTTGGGTCATGAAGATTTCCTGGAGGAGGGCATAGCAACCCACTCCAGTATTCTTGACTGGAGAATTCCATAGACAGAGGAGCCTGGCGGCCTATAGTCCAGGGGTCACAAAGAGTTGGATACGACTGAAGCGACTGAGCACACATGCATGCGTATTGATACATTCTTTTTAAAAATATTCTTTCTCATTTTAGTTTATACATTCTACTTCTTTAATATAAATATGCCTCATTTTGACCTAAAATCTTTTAGTGACTTGAAGCAAATAAAACTTATACTTTTATTGTGATTCTTCCTAGCATTTAGCTGAGACCTGGGCAGGTGAGGGTGGGAAGAGGTCACTGAAAATGTCCTTATTGAGTTAAGTTGATTGCATGATGGTAAATTCTGATGTGTCTATTCTAGTCACCGTGGAAAAAGTTACATGCTTACCCCATGATGGGCACATGAGAGAACAAACTAGATAGAACACGGCTATACCAGAGTGTGAGTGGGTACCGCATCAGCAAGGAAATCAAGAGCCACTCAAGAATGTGTCCTCATATGCCTGGAGAAGGTTGTGGATTTAATTCATCGGCTTTGAGTCTAGGAAGAGGAACTCCCCAACAGGGAAGGTTCCTAAGTACTAGAATTGATTACCAAGGAAAGCTCAGGGTGTTTTTTCCCACAGGACTTTCCAGTAGGATGGATTCATCTCTGTCTGGCATTATGGGGCCATGAGGCCCCAGTTCTGCATTTTAGCTATAGCAGTTCTTTGTTTCAGTCATCCAAGACAAAGGCACAGCTCTTGTCTTATGGAAGATCTGCAGGAAGACAGGCTGTATAACTTCCCAGCAGAGAACACGTCAATGCTTTTATCAACTCAAGCATTGCAAAGAACTTCTTTTGTACAATGGCAAATTCTCTGGCTATAAGTTAAGTATATTTCCTTTTGTTGGTTCTCTGTGGATGTGGAGTATGTTTATTTATTTAATCATCTATTGCCTTTAGGAAAAAATCTTCATGGACTGAAGGATTATGTTCAAGTCATTCTCTGTCTTCTGTAGGTCAAGCATCTCTGGTCCATTTAACCTCCCCTTGTAGGAACTCTTTCTCATCCCTTTAATCAGGCTGACTGCTCTTCTCTTGCCAAAACAGGATGTGAAAGGCTTATTCATGCTGGGGCAGGAGGTTTCTGCTGATATATGGGTTGTGCATGTGACACTCAGCCATCTGACTGCAGAGATAGCACACACTCTTGGACCAGGCCAAGTATGGTGGGGGCTAAGACAAAGGAGAGATGGATGGAGCAGGTTACAACACTTAGGAGATGTCTTACCAAAGACTGTTTAAAAGACTTAAAAAGTTGCTATTCTGTAGACTTAAGTACAGTGTTTCTTAAAAATAGATCAAATGATTTAAATATGATACTATTTCTCCACTTTGTAAAAAGCTCAGACTTTCCTCTTGGGTATAAAATGTTCCCAACACTGAGCATGGTATCATAAAAATACAGTTTGCAAAAAAAAAAAAAAAATGTGTGCTGACACTGTAAAAATTAATAGTTTTCTTGGAAGTGGAGTCTTTTGAATACTCATGGTGGTAAACTGAACAGAAAAATTGGCTTTTTTCTTTTTCTCTTGTAAAGTGAGTTGACTTTCTTGTCTTAGTTTTCCCAAATGAAATAGCTTGGATGGAGCACACGGTCAGTGCTAGCCTCCAGGAGCTGTCTTCGTTTGTCATTCAAAGACCCAGCCTTGTGCTCTGGAACTCTTTAGGTCACAACTGTTGATGGTTGTATGGAAATAAAAAACTGCCAAAAATACTCAACCTTTAGGAGAGTTACCTAGAAAGAGTTTACTTAGTTCTCTATGTTCTTAAATGTCATAAGAAATCATGGCTGTTCTTTTCTTCCATCAGCGCATGCATTTGCCACATCTTGCAACTCAATTAAATAATTATAAAATATCCCTAAAAGAGAAAAGGAACTGATTCTTAGATATTTTAAAAAGGTCTTGGTGAATGTGCCAATGTAAAAGGCTACTGATTACAAATGATGAGATATGTCAAGTTTGGGCATGGATATCCTGTGGCTGTTTAGTCTCGCGGAAGGTAACGTCTCTAGGGTTGGGCATCTCTTTTTAGAAGACAGAAAACAAGAAACAAGTCAAAAAGTTGATGTGAATGCCAGTGCCATTTTTGACGCTGAAAACTTTAAATTGGAGTTTTTCAAACCAGTTGTTAGCATTTATAAATTTCTAAACCAGCTGAGGTATTGAAGGAAAGGGGCTGGTGGGGAAAAACAATTGCAGATCTATTAGAACGGTTTGGGGTATCGGCTATTCCATGCATATGACATCTGGTCCTACCAGTTCATGCATGGCATCCAGTCCCATCACTTCGTGGAAGATAAATGGGGAAACAATGGAAACAATGAGAGACTTTATTTTTTTGGGCCCCCAAATCACTGTAGATGGTGACTGCAGCCATGAAATTGAAAGACTCTTGCTCCTTGGAAGGAAAACTATGACAAACCTGAGCACTGAGCAGTGAGCTCAGTCATGTCCAACTCTTGGGACCCCGTGGACTGCAGAACGCCAGGCTCTCCCATCTGTGGGATTTTCCAGACAAGAATACTGGAGTGGGTTTCCATTTCCTTCTCCATGACAAATCTAGGCAGCATATTAAAAAGCAGAGATGTTACTTTGCTGACAAAGGTCCATCTAGTCAAAGTTATGGTTTTTCTAGTAGTCATGTGTGGATGTGAGAGTTGGACTATAAAGAAAACCAAGCACTGAAAAATTGATGCTTTTGAACTGTGGTGTTGGAGAAGACGCTTGAGAGCCTGTTGGACTGCAAGGAGATCCAACCAGTCAATCCTAAAGGAAATCAGTCTGAATATTCACTGGAAAGACTGATGCTGAAGCTGAAACTCCAATACTTTGGGAAAGAGGAGAAGGGGATGACAGAGGAGGAGATGGTTGGATGGCATCACAGACTTGATGGACATGAGTTTGAGAAAGCTCTGGGAGTTGGTGGTGAACAGGGAAACCTGGCGTGCTGCAGTCCATAGGATTGCAAAGAGTCAGATACAACTAAGTGACTTAACTGAACTGAAACAACCACAAAAACATTGTCTACTCAGTCGTATACATTAACCATCTCATCTTCTATCATCCCCTTCTCCTGCCTTCAATCTTTCCCAGCATCAGGGTCTTTTCCAATGAGTCAGTTTTCGCATCAGGTGGCCAAAGTATTGGAGTTTCAGCTTTAGCATCATTCCTTGCAATGAATACTCAGGACTGATCTCCTTTAGGATTGACTGGTTGGATCACCTTGCAGTCCAAGGGGCTCTCAAGCATCTTCTCCAACACCACAGTTCAAAAGCATCAATTCTTTAGCGCTCAATTTTCTTTATAGTCCAACTCTCACATCCATACATGACCACTGGAAAAACCAGAGCATTGACTATATAGACCTTTGTTGGCAAAGTAATGTCTCTGTTTTTTAATGTGCTGTCTAGGTTTGTCATAGCTTTTCTTCCAAGGACCAAGCGTTTTTTAATTTCATGGCTGCAGCCACCATCCGCGGTGATTTTGGAGCTCCAAAAAATAAAGTCTGTCACTCTTTCCACTGTTTCCCCATCTATTTGCCCTGAAGTTATGGGACCAGATGTCATGATCTTAGTTTTCTGAATGTTGAGTTTTAAGTCAACTTTTTCAGTCTCCTCTTTCACTTTCATCAAGAGGCTTTTGAGTTCCTCTTCACTTTCTGCCATAAGGGTGGTGTTATCTGTATATTTGAAGTTTTTGATATTTCTCCTGGCAATCTTGATTCCAGCTTGTGCTTCCTCCAGCCCAGCGTTTCTCATGATGTACTCTGCATATAAGTTAAATAAGCAGGGTGACCACATACAGCCTTGATGTACTCCTTTCCTGATTTGGAACCAGCGTGTTGTTCCACATCCAGTTCTAACTTCTGCTTCTTGACCTGCATTCAGATTTCTCAGGAGGCAGGTAAGGTGGTCTGGTATTCCCATCTCTTGAAGAATTTTCCACAGTTGTGATCCACACAGTCAAAGGCTTTGGCATAGTCAATAAAGCAGAAGTAGATGTTTTTCTGTAACTCTTTTGCTTTTTTGATGATTGTGGTTGTTTACCTGTCATTTACTTTATTTGAAGAGTGGTCTTATCCCCTCAGTTTTCTCATCTGCAGGCTAAATCATCCCAATTTCTGTACTATCAAGCAGTTTGGATTCTTTCCCATCTAGATTTTTCTCAACTGGAAACCATTTCAGTTTCCTGAGTTTGCTTTTATTTTTAAAATTTTTTATTGGAGTAGAGTTGCTTTACAATGTTGTGTTAGTTTCTGCTGTACAGCAAAGTGAATCAGACACATGTATGCATGCTGCTGCTGCTGCTGCTAAGTCGCTTCAGTCGTGTCCCACTCTGGGCGACCCCATAGACGGCAGGCAGCCCACCAGGCTCCCCCGTCCCTGGGATTCTCCAGGCAAGAACACTGGAGTGGGTTGCCATTTCCTTCTCCAATCCATGAAAGTGAAAAGTGAAAGTGAAGTCGCTCAGCCGTGTCCGACTCTTAGCAACCCCATGGACTGCAGCCTACCAGGCTCCTCCATCCATGGGAGTTTCCAGGTAAGAGTACCAGAGTGGGGTGCCATTGCCTTCTCCGACATGTATATGTGCATCCCCTCTTTTTTAGATTTCCTTCCTATTTAGCTCATTCTGGATTCCTTTTAAACTGTAACATTTAAAATGGTACCCTTTGCTGTGCATTTATATAATCTAAATATAGATTTTTTTAACCTAAGCACAATACTTTAGTTTTTCTCTGTAAGTTGTATTATTAATTCAGGGCCGATGTATGATGGGCAAGAACACTACCTGCTGCCTGATATCAGCTTCCAGTAACATCTGTGAAAAATCAACCCATCTGCCTGGGCAAGCATTGTCTTTTCTTTGCAGGGCTAGAAAAACTATTGGGATATTATATGAATCTACTAAAATTCAAGACCTTGAAACTTTGAAGGGAATCTGAACTTTTTCTTCATGATTGAGTCCTTGGCCAATTGGCAAACACAGCTTCCTTTTTTAATGAGGAAAATGGATTAAAAATCTTTCTGAAAAAGATTCAGAAAATCTTTGTGGACACTAAATTGCTCCTGGAAAACAATATTTTGATGATTATAGCGTAAATGAATCAGGATCACATGGGTTACATTTCTGCTCAAGTACACATGGTTTAAGTGTGAATGGAAAAATGGTTACATCTTGTAAGTTTCATAGTTTTCTCTCTCTCTGAGTCTTCGAGCTTCTCCACTTACATCTGGGAAGGACAAGGGAGAGTCTGAGGGCTTCACAAAACCTCAACCACACCTGGCTTTCTTCTTGCCACCATTGAAGGCTTTATGGATGAAAGTTTATGACATAAATAAATGTAGCTGTGGAAAACTAATAAACATTCCCAGTTTCACCAGGTGGGTCTGATGTCAAAAGAGCACAGTCTGGGGTTTTCTTGATTTCTTTCTTGTTTCTCTGTTTGTCCAGCTTTTCCAGGATATTTTTTTAATCTCTATGTCCTCACATACACCCAAGGATAATTAAATCAATTCTGCTATTTCTTTGAATAACTTTTAACTCTAGAAAAGTACTTTCTTAGTTGATAAGGAGGCAGAAGAAATTCATTAACTTATTTTTTTCATTCAAATTTATGTTTATTTTTTAATTTTTTTAAAGAGAAACATTTTTTAATTGTAGTTGATTTCCAATGTTGTATTAATTTCTGATGTACAATACAGTGATTTAGTTCTATATACATATATATAAAACTTTTTCAGATTCTTTTCTGTTATAGGTTATTACAAAGATATTGAATATATAATATTCCTTGTGCTATAATATAAATGCTTGTCATTTATCTATTTTTGTATGTATACATGTGTATCTCTTAACCTCAAGCTCCTAATTGGTCTCCCCACCCCTTTCCCCTTTGTTTTTTTTTTTATTTAATTTTAGTTTTTTTAATTTACAATATTGTATAGGTTTTGCCATACATTGACATGAGTCTGCCACAGGTGTACATGTGTTCCCCATCATGAAAGCCCCCTCCCACCTCCCTCCCCATCCCATCCCTCTGGGTCCTCCCAGTGTACCAGCCCCGAGCACCTTGTATCATGCACTGAACCTGGACTGGCGATTTGTTTCACATATGATAATATACAGGTTTCAATGCCATTCTCCCAAATCATCCCACCCTCGCCCTCTCCCACAGAGTCCAAAAGACTGTTCTATACATCTGTGTCTCTTTTGCTGTCTCTCATACAGGGTTATTGTTACCATCTTTCTAAATTCCATATATATGCGTTAGTACACTGTATTGGTGTTTTTCTTTCTGGCTTACTTCACTCTGTATAATAGGCTCCAGTTTCATCCACCTCATTAGAACTGATTCAAATGTATTCTTTTTAATGGCTGAGTAATACTCCATTGTGTATATGTACCACAGCTTTCTTATCCATTCATCTGCTGATGGACATCTAGGTTGCTTCCATGTCCTGGCTATTATAAACAGTGCTGCAATGAACACTGGGGTACATGTGTCTCTTTCAATTCTGGTTTCCTCGGTGTGTATGCCCAGAAGTGGGATAACTTTAATGATCATATTTGTACCTGGGAAGAGAGGTGGGTAGCAGACAGACCTAGGTGCAGGCTCTCTGACTCTGTATCTCCTCCTAATCTTCAGAGCTGAGTTGTAAGACTCCTGTATATGCATCTATGTGCCAGACCAACCTACCCTGTCTTCTCAGGGGCCCTCAATAATTCATTATTAAAATGTCTGGTCCCACTCAAATTTTAGCAACAGATCTCCCAGTTACTGTTGTTGTTCAGTCGCTAAGTCATGTCCAATTATTTGAGATACCATGGACTGCAGCACACTAGGCTTCCCTGTCCTTCACTATCTCCTGGAGTTTGCTCAGATTCATGTCCCTTCAGTCAGAGATGCTATCTGACCGTCTCATCCTCTGCCACTCTCTACTCCTTTTGCCTTCAATCTTTCCCAGCATCAGGGTCTTTTCCAATGAGTCAGCTCTTCACATCAGGTGCTTAAGCATCAGTCCTATCAATGAATATTATGGTTGATTTCCTTTAGGATTGCCTGGTTTGATCTCCTTGCAGTCCAACAGACTCTCAAGAGTCTTCTCCAGCACCATAATTCAAAGTCATCAGTTCTTCGGTGATCAGCCTTCTTTATGGTCCAGCTCTCATATCCATACACGACTATTGGAAAAACCATAGCTTTGAATATATTGGGTCCCTATTTTATTTCTAAATCCCAGTATGGCTGAGTGTCTATCTTCTCGTCAACTCTCTAGTGAACAAATTTGCCTACTCATCCCCATTATTTTTAAATGTCAAGATTTTGGCATATGACCTTAATCCCTTTAGCTGTATCTGGTAGCTCATACCCAGGGCCTGGATGTACTGGTTCTGACCCAGGGTCCCTATGCTTGGGTCTCCCAGACACTGTCCCCCGTGTGCATGATTGTTGCCTGCCACTTGTAAACCCTGAGCCCTCCCCTCAAATTTCCTGCTCCATTCATTTGATTCACTTACTTTTTTTCTTATTCATTTGCTTGTTCATTCAATGCATATCAGTAGCATATTAGGTTACTCCAATGGTATTAGTTTTGTGTGAACAAAATAGGATTCATCCTGGTGTGAAAGAGGGTGGAGGCCAAGCATTGTAGGCAAAGGGAAGAGCGCTTTCTCTGGATTCTGGACGTAACACTATGAAAAGGGCAGGTTGAGTTCTTGCCCCTGCGAGCTTACGCTAGAGTTGCTGGATAATCATTTTGACTTGAGGGTTTTAGAAACTATAGGTTCCCATATTCTTTCCCTGGAAATTCTGAGTTGGTAGGTATGTACTTGGGATCTGCATTTTTAATAAGCATTCTGGGTAATTCGCATCATCACCAAGTTTGGCAGACTCTGCAGCTTGGGACATGTGAAGGCTCTAAGGTGGGATTTTTTGGAAACTATGAGCAGTTCCATCCGACTGGATTGTGGGGCGTTGGGTGTGGGTTGGTGAAAGATGAATTTGAAAATAAGTGGAAGTCAGATTTTGAGAGACCTTGGGTGCCAGCTTAGGAACCTAGACTTTGTCTCAAGACTGTGGAAGGCAGTGAAGGCTCTTTTAGAGGGTCATGATGTGACTGTTTTTACAAATTCACTCTTTGACATTTGGATAGTCAGGTGAGGGGAGGGGACAGGGGAAGATGGTATCAGAAGATAGACCAAGATGATGTCCGTGGTTGTTGTGCTTTGTATAAAGGTTTGGGAGGGAGATAGAATTTGAAGTCATTTTGACACATGTGGTAATTGAATAAGCTGGTCAATTGGATCTTTTCAATTTCTTTTTTTCTAATACATATATTGATCTCTTCATTTTTCAGCTATCTATATGTGATTTTTTGTCTCCTACCACCTATCTGTGACCTTGCTCCTCTGTTCAGGTCCCCAGATCCTGTCCAAGTTTCTGGGTCTGCTTAAGCATCTCCTCCCAGCTTCCCTAACTTAGCTAGTTTTACTAGGACCTTGATCCTCAACAGGCATGCCTGCAGAGGTGAGCAAGATGCTCTCTTTCAATCTCCTCCCATCTGCCATGTTGGTGCTTGACTGGGAGGGGGAGTAGAATCCTTTTTTGCTCCTCTAAAACTCTATGGTTTTCTACAGAAAAATGGAATTCGTCTCCCTTCACAGTTAGAAGCTTCACTTATTTCTGCATGGATAGCAGCTGTAAGAATCTGGATGAGGATATTCTTTTTTGTTGTTGTTTTTCAGTCGCTCAGTCGTGTCTGCCTCTGCGACCCCAAGGACTGCAGGATGCCAGGCTCTCCTGGCCTTCACTATCTCTCGGAGTTTGCTCAGACTCATGTCCATTGAGTTGATGGACCATCAACAACCATCTTGTCCTCTATCTACCCCTTCTCCTACTTCCCTCAATCTTTCCCAACATCAGGGTCTTTTCCAATGAGTTGGCTCTTCGTATCGAATGGCTGAGTAATGGAGCATCAGCTTTAGCGTCAGTCCTTGAACTTTGGATTTAGGATAAGAACAGGTAATTCAGGGGAAAGACTATTTGCCTGTTCCATCACTTTCCTGTGAGTTTATCTGTAAAGTCAGATTTTGACTTTGGAAACACAATTTGTATTGAGCTAGTGTTGGTTTTTAATAATAATAAGAAGTACTAGAGCATGGGAAAAGCAGTTCTCCATAGGATGCAAGCAGCAAACTATATTATTCTTATTTTTTCTTACTGTCCCTTTAAACCAGATCTGCAGTTTAGTTTTCCCTTCTTTTTTCTTGAAATCTTGACCAGGTCCCAGAAAACTTTTCAGGCACTTCTAAATAACAAAATGTCTACTAGCCACTTTCAGCCCCAAGACACACAACTAAAATTTGCCGTCCAGTTTTATAGTCAACATGGCAATACCAAAATATAGTATTGCTTTAGTTTGGAAAGCTTTTAGGGTGAGGGGAAGTTTATGGTAGATTTCTTCCACCAGATTAACTTGCATTCTTTCAGGGCACAAAGAACAAGCTCTCTGTGTGGTCTCCTTAGGGCCCCTTGGTATAGGATTGAGATGCAGGACAAATGATCTTACTCTGCCCCACCTACCATAAAAACACTTTTGAGAGTGTTTCTTCTTTCAAGCTTTTTATACCCTTGAGGTGGATGAGGGACTAAGGCTGAACTAGCCAGTTTCAAAACATAGGCAGGCTGATCTCTCACCGTGTGATGTGGAAGCTCTTGGCATATGTTGCTTTGTCCTTGGTTTTGCTGCCTTGGCAAAAGCTGAGTGAGAAAGAGTCACATAGAATATTCCATTAGCAGGTTAATTTTGGCCAGTGCAAAATACTTTAAAGTGTTTTCACATCTATTAATTTCATTTGTTTTGTAGCAATTCCATGAAATAAGCAGGACAAAAAAAAAGTGACACCCAGATAGGTTACTGGGGTATATGAGCCCAGAAAGATATTAATGGTTGGAGTCTGGATCAAAACCCAAATCTTGCAGCTTTAGACTGGTTTAAGACTTGGCTCAGTGGAGTGGAAATACAATGCTTTCAAATGGGCCAGAATCCAGTATATTACTATGTTGTGAATTTTACATAAATTTCTTAACCTTTCTGACCCTTAATCTCCTAATAGAAAATAAAGTTAATACCATTTATATCCATGATTTTGGTGAATTGATGCTGAGGGTCTTGCTATAATGCAAGTTTGAATGGCGTCTGAAATTCTAAATTTCTAATAGGCTCCCAGATGCTGCTGCTGCTGCTAGTGGTTTAAAGGCCAGCCATTAGTGGCAAGAGCCTAATGCATGTCATGCATTTGGTACACAGTAGACAGTAGACATTCAATAAAAGGCTTCCCTGGTGGCTCAGACAGTAATGAATCGCCTGCAATGCAGGCGATCCAGGTTCGGAAAGATCCCCTGGAGAAGTGGATGGCTACTCACTCCAGTATTCTTGCCTGGAGAATCCTATGGACAACGGAGCCTGGCAGGGTACAGTCCATGGGGCTGTGGAGAGTCAGATACGATTGAGTGACTAACACTTACTTTTACTATTGGGATAATCAGGCTTTCCAGGTAAAGAACCCACTTCTCAGTGCAGGAGACATAAGAGACGAGAGTTCAATCCCTGGGTCAGGTTCAATCCCTGGGTTGGGAAGATATCCACAGAAGATCCCCTGGAGGAGGGCATGACAACCCACTCCAGTATTCTTAACTGGAGAATCCCATAGACAGAGGGGCCTGGTGGCTATAGTCCATGGGGTCACGAAGAGTCCAACACAACTGAGCTTTTCACTTCATTCAATCAATAGCAGTTTCCTTCTCCTTCTTGAGTAGTCCATCTACTCTGCTCTCCATTTGATTTTAGGATCCACTGTAAATTTCCTTGTTATTTGGCACAGAGTCAGAGATAACATGTAATATACTTAAAAAGACACCCACATACAACTCCCCATATAGTCCTCTTTGATTGCAATTGAGGGCAGAATGTATTGGGTTGGCCAAAAAGTTCAACCCAATACTAGTGAATGGCTCTTGGTAAATGGTACCAGCAGCAGCACTGTTAGAAAAATTACCCAGATCAGAGGGCATCCCTGATTTCTGGTTTCCAAATTAACCACTTTATCTTCATGGAACTAACAAATAAGCAGAAGGCTTGCCAAAAAAGGTGTGAAAGATGTGTGTGTGGGTTTTTTTTTTTTTTTTTGAGAGTTATTTTAGAAAGGAGATGGCTCATTACCACTCCACATGATGGCCTAAAGCCATAATCCAGCTACAGTTTGGACTGTAATTTTTCCATTATAATCTACTGAGATGGGAGGGACAAAAATATTTTCAAACCCCAATCCTAACTTCCACTCCTGAACACATCTGTTTGAGTTTGGGCATGGCAGCTACTGGCATGCATTTAAGTTCATTAATCTTTAAGAGGGCGTAAAGAAATCGTGGAAAAATCTTCCTTGCCAACAAAGGGCTGCAAATTATGCCTTCAGTATTTGGTGCCCTGGTGTGATACTCAAACACCATTTTATATTGTCACCAGTTGCAAAGGTAACCCTAATCTGGGAAGAGAGGTTTTTTTTTTTTAAATGTCACGTGATTTTTTCACTTGTATATTCTAAATTTATTCACAATATTTGGTGTTTCTTCCTGTGAAGACACTTTGTGTGCTACCCCCCTGAGCATCTTAGCTCCCAAACTTGCCTGGGATGAAGTAGCATGAATTCCCACCCTAGGTGAACAAAATCAGAGGAGACTTCCGCTTTCCCCAGGTGCCCGCGAGTGGTCTGTGGCTTGCGGTGTGTAGGAGGAACATTGACGTAGTGGACACATGGAGTGGAAAAAGGAACCAGGAGGGATAAAATTGTGGTATAGGAAGGCACATTTTGTTTATTAATAGAAAAGACTAGAATATGCAGCAATTTTCTTGCAAAAGTAACGGAAATTTATAGAGGCTAGAAGAGTACAACAGAACAATTTGTTGTCCCTGAAAATTTTTTTCATTACCAATAAATGCAGACCATAATGATATGTTTACTATGTTTTTTCCATTGCAAAAGTAATACTTATACAACAATATTTGGAAATATAGAAAGTTAGTGGAAATAGATCCATAATTTTGGCATTTAAAGGCAATTGGGTTTAAAATTTTGTAATGTTTCTTTCTTGCCTTTCCTTTGTTAAAAAAAAAAAATTGGTTTCTGAAAACGTTTTTGACTAAAATATGTGGGTTGATGGCCTCAGATCCACCAAGAAATGAGGTAATTGGCCTCTCCATAATAAGATAGTGCTACATGCCTGTAGTTACCAAGAAAGATAAAGTCTCAACAAAGAGGTTCCTAATGTTTTATATCCTTTGCCAAACAGTGTGCTTTTTAAAAATATAGCTTCTTTGTGTTTTATGGACAAACTCTAAAATTTCTCTAGTGTGTGTTATCTGTCCTCCTTTTATTTAAATTTTTAAAAATTTTTACTGAAGTATAGTTGATTTACAAAGTTGTGTTAATTTCAGGTGTACAGCAAAATGATTCATATATATATATATATGTATATATATTCTTTTCAGATTCTTTTCCCTTAACAGGTTATTATAAAATATTGAGTATAACTCCCTGTGCTTTACAGTAGGTCCTTGTTGGTCATCTATTTAATATATCATTTCAGTTCAGTTCAGTTCAGTCGTTCAGTTGTGTCCAACTCTTTGCGACCCCACGAATTGCAGCACGCCAGGCCTCCCTGTCCATCACCAACTCCCGGAGTTCACTCAGACTCACGTCCAGCGAGTCAGTGATGCCATCCAGCCATCTCATCTTCTGTCATCCTCTTCTCCTCCTGCCCCCCATCCCTCCCAGCATCAGTCTTTTCCAATGAGTCAACTCTTCGCATGAGGTGGCCAAAGTACTGGAGTTTCAGCTTCAGCATCATTCCCTCCAAAGAAATCCCAGGGTTGATCTCCTTCAGAATGGACTGGTTGGATCTCCTTGCAATCCAAGGGACTCTCAAGAGTCTTCTCCAACACCACAGTTCAAAAGCATCAATTCTTCGGCACTCAGCCTTCTTCACAGTCCAACTCTCACATCCATACATGACCACTGGAAAAACCACAGACTTGACTAGATGGACCTTTGTTGGCAAGGTAATGTCTCTGTTTTTCAATATGCTGTCTAGGTTGATCATAACTTTCCTTTCAAGGAGTAAGCATCTTTTAATTTCATGGCTGCAGTCACCATCTGCAGTGATTTTGGAACCCCAAAAAATAAAGTCTGACACTGTTTCCCCATCTATTTGCCATGAAGTGATGGGACCAGATGCCATGATCTTCGTTTTCTGAATGTTGAGCTTTAAGCCAACTTTTTCACTCTCCTCTTTCACTTTCATCAAGAGGCTTTTTAGTTCCTCTTCACTTTCTGCCATAAGGGTGGTGTCATCTGCATATCTGAGGTTATCGATATTTCTCCCGGCAGTCTTGATTCCAGCTTGTGCTTCTTCCAGCCCAGTGTTTCTCATGATGTACTCTGCATACAAGTTAAATAAGCAGGGCGACCATATACAGCCTTGACGTACTCCTTTTCCTATTTGGAACCAGTCTGTTGTTCCGTGTCCAGTTCTAACTGTTGCTTCCTGACCTGCATACAAATTTCTCAAGAGGCAGGTCAGGTGCTCTGGTACTCCTATCTCTTTCAGAATTTTCACCAGTTTATTGTGATCCACACAGTCAAAGGCTTTAGCATAGTCAATAAAGCAGAAATAGATGTTTTTCTGGAACTCTCTTGCTTTTTCGATGATCCAGTGGATGTTGGCAATTTGATCTCTGGTTCCTCTGCCTTTTCTAAAACCAGCTTGAACATCATTAACCCCAAGCTCCTAATTTATCTCTTCCCCTCCCTTTAGCCTAAGTTTGTTTTCTATGTTTGCTGGTCCATTTCTGTTTTGTATATCAGTTCATTTGCCTTCCTGAAGTTTCTTCTCTTGGGATTACTGAGTCTACTCTTCCCACACCCTTGCTGAGTATCATAAAACCTCCCCTCTACACCTGACTTGGGAAGAACCTCTTCCCCTCCTGACCACACACACAGAAATTCTTGGAAGGGTCTTAATTTGAACTCTTGAATGAAAGCAAACCTGTAATTTTCAGAAATTAAAGAACTGGTAATCCCCAGCCTCTGGCAAGTGAGCATTCCTCCTTCCTTCCTGCAATGTGAACTTTATAAATAACAAGGTCACATATAAAGACTTCAGTTTATGGTTTTATTTTTTGCAGAAAAAGTCAGATAGCATAGTGAAGAGTCAACAATACCATTCTGTTAAAATTAATCTTTAGTTGCTCTGATGTATGAATACTACTGAATTTCATTGGCCTTATGACAAAAATATGTAGGTATATGTATTCATTGACTGCCTTGGATCTCATTTTTCATCAACTTTCTTGAGGTTGAATTTGCTTGCAAAATGTATTCCAGTTGGATGAGTTTTGACAATTGTCTGCTTCTGTGTAACCAACACCAATCATCTCCAATTTCCCTTGTCTCTTTGCTGTCATATCTCACCTATAACCCACCTTAGCTCTAAGCAATTAGTGATTCTTTTTGTCACTATATAGATTAATTTTGCTTAGTCTAGAATTTCATATCAATAGAACTGTCCAATATGGACTCTCTTGTGTATGTCTTCTTCTTTCTTTTTTTTTTTTTTAACTCAGCATGTTTTTGAGATTTCCCCCATGTTGCTATGTCATATAATGTGTGATTATTCTGTTGTTACTTTCTATTGCTGAGTGTTGTTCCATTGCTTGGCTGTAGTGCAGTGTATTTATTCATTTATCTGTTTATGGAGATTTGGACTGCTTCCAGTTAGGTTAATATGATTAAAGCTGCTATTGATATTTGTGTACAAGTCTTTGTGTAGACATAGGTTTTTGTTTCTCTTGAGTAAATACCTAAGAGTAGAATTTGCCTTTTGTATATTCTCTTTAGTAAAATCTTTTTCCATTTTCTAAAAGATTTTTTTTTTTTTACTGTTTTTGAGAGTTCTTTTTATATTCTAGATACTGCTCCTCTGTTGGATATATGTTTGCAAATACTTCCCTCTCACTGTGTACCTTGTCTTTTTATTTTTTAAGTGGGGTCCTTCACAGAGCAAAAGTTTTTTCTTAATTCTGATGGAGTCAAATTTACAATTTTTTCCTTTTATAGAGAATGACAGTAGTGGTAAATCTAAGAACTCTTTGTATAGCCCTTGATCCTAAACATTTTCTCCAGAATTTTTTTTAACTTTCGTAGTTTTAAGTTCATGGTTCTGTTTTTGTATAAAATGTGAGACTTAGGTCAAGGTTATTGTTTCTGGATAACCAATTTCTCTGGCACCATTTATTTTCAGAACTCACAGTCCTGTGCTCTGTTTTCAGTGTCTGAAAACTTGTTTCATATATTTTATCTAGTTTCTTATTGTTTACAGCAAGGGGACAAATTTGGTCCCAGTTATTCAATCACAATCAGAAATGGTAGTCCCAAAATTTGCTCCAAAAACGTTTAGCTGGATTCAGAACAATCAATGTTTCCTTCCTCAGCTTCTCTTAGTCGTTTTGAGCAGCTTCAGTGCATTTCTTCTCAAATACATTCACAAATTACTTGGAACAATGTGACTGCAAGCATCATTCCTCCTCTGCTTGCTATCATTACCTCTCTTCCCTGAAAACAGTAGGACACGTTTTTCTGAGACTGTGGGTTTAGTTCAGTTGCTCAGTCGTGTCTGACTCTTTGTGACCCATGGACTACAGCATACCAGGCTTCCCTGTCCATCACCGACTCCTGGAGCTTGCTCAAACTTATGTCCATCTAGTTGGTGATTCCATCCAACCATCTCATCCTCTGTCATCTCTTGTCCTCCTGCCTTCCATCTTTCCCAGCATGAGGGTCTTTCCTAATGAGTCGGTTCTTCACATCAGGTGGCCAAAGTATTGGAGCTTCAGCTCCAGCATCAGTCCTTCCTATGAATATTCAGGACTGATATCCTTTGGATTGACTGGTTTGATCTCTTTGCAGTCCAAGGGACTCTCAAGAGTCTTCTCCAACATCACAGTTCAAAAGCATCAGTTCTTCCGTGCTCAGTTTTCTTTGTGGTCCAACTCTCATATCCATACATGACCACTGGAAAAACCATAGCTTTGACTATATGGACCTTTGTCAGCAAAGTAATGTCTCTACTTTTTATTGTGGGTTTAGTAGTTAGGGCAAAAAACTCAGTTGTTCCCCCCTTATTTTAGGGACTGAATTCAGAAGAATGAGGAATATGACAAGACCCAATGTTCTCCTAGGTGATTTGGAATCTCTCTCCCCATCCTTCTCCCTCCCTCCCTCTCCTCCTTTCTCTATTTCTCTTCTTTGTATGTGGATGGGTGGGGAAGGGTTATTGAATAAAGAGGCTTTTAGCTCATGTCTTGCCTGACAAATTGAAAATGACTTTCTTGAGACTTCCCTTTTCATACTGTTCATGGAGTTCTCAAGGCAAGAATCAGTCCATCCTAAAGGAAACCAACCCTGAATATTCACTGGAAGGACTGATGCTGAAGCTGAAGCTCCAATACTTTGGCCACCTGATGTGAAGAGCAGACTCATTGGAAGAGACCCTGAAGTTGGGAAAGATTGAGGGCAGGAGGAGAAGGAGGTGACAGAGGATGAGATGGTCGGATAGCATAATCAATTCACTGTACTTGAGTCTGAGCAAACTCGGGGAGATAGTGAAGGACAGGGAAGACTGCAGTGCTGCAGTCCATGGGATTGCCAAAAATTGGAGATGACTGAGTTACTGAACGACAACAATAGGACTTCCCTGACAATCCAGTGGTTGGGACTTTACCTTCCAGTGCAGGAGGTGTGGGGTTAATCCCTGGTCAGTAAGCTAAGATCCCACAGGCCTTGTGGCCAAAAAATCCAAAAACATAAAACAGAAGCAATATTGTAACAAATTCAATAAAAACTTTTAAAATGGGCCACATCAAAAAAAGTCTTTAGAAAATGACATTCTTGCCAGATGTGCCATAATAGAAATCTCCAAAAAGTTTCACTTAGGATATCTCAGTGGGCATTTAAAAAAATACTATATTGACTTGGTATGATTTCAATACCTTTAGACCATGAAATTTTTGCACCTTGTTTTATGTCCCTGGATATATTCCAGTGTCTCCTAGTTTATAGTCTATGGGAACTCAAATAGAATTTGTATCCTACTGTTGTGTGAAAATTCTATAAATCTTAATTATGTTGAATTGCTTCATGGTGCTTTTCAGGTCTACTATATCCTTATGCTTTTCTGTATAGTCATTCTATTAATTTTTGAGAGTTTGCTATTGAAAGTCCAACTAAAAATCTTAATTTATCTATGTAAAAAAGATAACTGTAATATATAATAGAACTATATATAACTTTGTCCTTACTTTCCAAGTCTCCTATAACTGTGTTATCATACTTTCATAATTTGAAAAAAGAAAGAGAAAAAATACTGTATCAATTAGCTTCTTAATCACATGGTAAGATCTTGGTATTTATCAGAAAGAGATCTGAGCCAAGATGTTTTATGTTGATCAGTATCTGGAAGGAGAAAGATCTCTCTTTTTATGAGCCCTCCAGAAAAATTTCCCCCTATTTGCCAGGCATGCCAGATCCTCATACTGAAGTGGATGCTCCAGGTACAGTTCAATGTCGCAGGAATGAATGTCAAGGGGGACATGCTTCCGCTTCTAGCTCTGTCACCCCCATTCTGTTGAATTTTCTCTGAAGGGTACTCAGAAAAGCTGCAATTGATAGAATGATGAAGTTTGAATTATATTTTTTCATTTAAAGAGGCAAGTTGGTAACTAATGATTTTTTTTGTTTGTTTGTAAATCAGTTTAAGATAATTTAAGAAGGGCCTAGAGTCTTAATATTACATACAAATAGGAGGGTTACATAGAGTGTGTAGAAAAATTTCTTTTGAGTATGTGAGGAAGGTATTGAAGATCCCAGACTGGAACACACGTTGAAGAATGTAACAGTTGCTGCTGCTGCTGCTAAGTTGTTTCAGTCGTGTCCGACTCTGTGCGATCCCATAGATGGCAGCCCACCAGGCTCCCCCGTCCCTGGGATTCTCCAGGCAAGAACACTGGAGTGGGTTGCCATTTCCTTCTCCAATGCTTGAAACTGAAAAGTGAAAGTGAAGTCACTCAGTTGTGTCCGACTCTTAGCGACCCCATGGACTGCAGCCCACTAGGCTCCTCCGTCCATGGGATTTTCCAGGCAAGACTACTGGAGTGGGGTGCCATTGCCTTCTCCAGTAATAGTAGGTGTGTGCTAATCAAAGCTTCTGATATGTTGAATTTAAATATTCCTTAGAAGGATGATTGAAAAATACATGGAACTTGGGGCTCCTAATCGCTTATAAGGAGAGCAAGATCATGCCGAGGTTGACGGAGACTCACACTGATGTTGCACACTGCAGTATTTTTTTTTTAATTTATAAGAATCTAACACTGAGTATCATGTATTTCAGAGGGTAATCAAATACAGAATGTTGTAAGATAGTTGATGAGATATTCTTCTGTTGGATTTTCTCAAATAAATAAAGTCTGTTGTTGATTCCATCAAGACAACTTTGCCTGTAGGACAATAACTAGCATGTGTTTTTATCTCTGTGAGCATATGTTTGTAATTGCACCCATGTACTTTCTGAGGAAGGGAAAGCTCGCTGGCCTCTGAAATGAGATCAGTACTTCCATAGCAGAGTCCAAAGCCGACAACATAGGAAACACGTATGGTCTTCTGAAAGGACCAGATTGGTGAATTAGTCAGGGATGGTGGCAAACACGGAGGCTCATAGAGTTGTCATAACTTCTTACAAATGTTCTCACCATCAGAAAGCATTAATGTGCTTTTGCTGTCGTGGTTAGATATCAGATATTACCAGAAACCTGTTATTGATAAAGGAGCTTAGAGTTTAAAAGGGGAACTTTTATTTATTTACTTTCCCAAACATTAAACTTTTTATTTTGTATTGGGGTATAGCTGATTAACAATATTGTGATAGTTTCAGGGGACCACTGAAGGGACTCAACCATACATATACATGTGTTCATTCTCCCCCAGCTCCCTTCCATCCAGGCTGGCACGTAAGGTTGAGCAGGGTTCCATGTGCTATACAATAGGTCCTTGTTGGCTATCCATTTTAAATATAGTAGTGTGGACATGACCTTCCTAAAGCCCCTAACTATCCCTTCCAAAAGGGGAACTTTTAAGTAAGTAAACAAATTAATAGATTTAACAATATACCAGTCCAACAATATTGAAGTACTGGAAAAATCTGAGTTTAAATGCTGGTTCTGTTAATGTGTGTGAATATAGGAATGTATTTTAATATTAAGGAACCTCAGTTTCCATATCGCTTAATAGCATCCAACCTTCCAGGTAAAAATCCGAAGGGTGATCCATTGTGCTTTGTTTTCCCCCATCCTTTTCCTCTGATTTACCAGCAAGCCCTATTGGCTCTACTGCAGATATAAGCCAGACTGATCCTTTAAGTATGCAGTGGATCACAGCACTTTCCTGCTCTAAACCCTCCACCTCTTTCCCACGCCACTGGGATACCATACAAACTCTTCTCCAGGTCTGTGCAGGCTCTTTGTGAGCTTGCCCCTGCCTACCTCATCCCCACCACATTTGACACTCCTTTCCCTCCACACTCTACTCACTCCCCTGTAGTCATCCAGTACTAGAAACTTGTTAAACTCATTTCTTCCCCTGGGAATGTTCTTACTCCATTCCCATATGCCTGGAATCTTCTTATGATATAAAATATATGTCTGGCTCAAATGCTACCATAAAAAGGACTTTCACCACCTTATCTAAACAGCAGCTGCCTTTGTCTCTCTCTCTCTCCTCTTGCTCTGTTTTCTTTTTTTAAGATTTTTTTTTAACGTGGACCATTTTTAAAAAGACTTTATTGAATTTGTTACAATATTGCTTCTGTTTTATGTTTTGACTTTTTCGGCTGTGAAGCATATAGGATCTTAGATCCCCGACCAGAGACCTGTATCCCCTCCATTGGAAGGTGAAGTTTTAACCACTGGACTGCCGGGGAAGTCTCCCTGTTTTATTTTCTTCATAACAATATGAAGAAACTTCATATTTCCATTTGAAACTTCATGAGTTTTAAATATATTTTTTTCCATTCTAGAAGTAAGTTCTATCAGGATGGACCTTGTCTTGGTCACTATTCTAAGCACATAATGAATACCCAATAAATATCTGTCAAATAAATAAATAGCTTTTAAATGAGGGTGATGATAAGATATTATATTTTAGGTACTATGATGAAAGAATAAGAGGACATATGCATATCTCTAAATCAAAGCTGTAGGTACTAAAATACTATTCAGAGACATAATATAACTAAAATGGTTGTAAGGTACACAAAGTGTTTGGACACAGTACTGTTAACTCTCTCCATGAGCTGAGACTTAGCTCTTATATTTAATTCTAATTTCTATCTTGAGAGGTAGTAAGTGACTTTCACTTTGTTGGACAAATACTCAGGACTTAACGCTTCGCAATTAGAATTCTGTATGCATTTTTGGTTGGTTGTAACAATTCCAGCAATAGCAAAATATTTTATCCCTCTGGGAGACTAGGGGAATAGTGGAATGTTGTATTTGCAATAATGCTGCTTATTAGACAGCAGTGATTTCATCTTTTCCATCAGTTAAATGGGAGCAGCTTTTACTAATCATTTATTCTATGGGACTCAAATATGCACAAATTCTACACAGTCCTTAGTTCCCTTCCTACAGATTCTGATACCATGGTGCGACATTCTGTGAGTGTGGAACCAGCATGGAAGCGACATGTCATCTACCAATACAATGTTTGTAGCGCATTCCTTAGCTTTGCTCTCTAAATTCCCATCTTGTATGTCCCAAAGCAGAGATCAGTGTAAGTAGCTTTGCCAGATGTAGCCAATGGCAATGCAGAATGCCCAGTTTAATCAGAATTTCTGATGAACAAATGCTTCTCTGGTATGAGTATGTTGGGACATACTTATGGTGAAAAATTATAGGTTGCTTATTTGATATTCAAATTTAAATGGGCGTGCTGCATTTTATCTGGCAACTCTTCATGTAGGATAAAAGCCAGAAATGCATTTCTTTTATTTTTTAAAATAATTTTAATTGGAGGATAATTGCTTTATATACAATGTTGTGTTGGTTTCTGTTGTACAACCATGTGAATCAGCCATATGTATACAAACAGGAATCATTTCTGACACCATCACTGGTCCTCTGACTCAGACCACAGTGTCCCTAGAATCAGTGAAGTGCAGTAAGATTGCTCAGATTACCGGATGTACTAAGGATTGTTGGGGTGGTCCTACACTATTGAATCCCAAGTAATAAGACTGTTTACTCTCTCTCTTTTCATCTAAGGGACTTTAAATGATGTCTGGCTAACTCTGAATGTCTCTCGTCTTTTTTGTGAACTCGATCACCAAGGATTAAGTCATCAGTTACTGCTCCCAAGGTTTTATCATCTGGTTCCGGGGTCAGAGGTGGACTTTCTGTGTATCTAGTGAAACTATAGCTTAAGGCCTTTACTTGCATAGGTCTTTTCTAAGACCCTATACCTAGTTTTGTGCACGTGTGTGTGTGCTCAGTCATGTCTGACTCTTTGCGACCCCATGGGCTGTGGCCCGCCAGGCCCCTCTGTTCATAAAATTTTCTAGGCAAGAATACTGGAGTGGGTTGCCATTTCCTCCTCCAGGGGATCTTCCCAAACCCAGGGATAGAAACTCTATCTCTTGCGTCTTCTGCACTGGCAGGCAGATTCCTTACCACTAAGCCACCTGGGAAGCCTAGTTTTGTCTTCTTTTCCTTTAAAAAGTACTCCCTCAACCAAACTGTACAAACTTCAGGCTCCATAAAAACCTAGATCTTCCTCCCCCAACCCCTAACCTGTCTAGGAATAAGAATAGCACCCTAGCTCTAGAGAATTGCTGCTTTGAATGATTCCCAGATAAAATGTCCAGATTGGCAAGTAAATGTTTTGCATTTAGACAAGTTTGGCTTATGTGTCTTAGGTTCCCAGTAACCCAGTTCATTTCAGTTGTTGGCTTCTTTCCTTTTCCAGCAGTCACAGTTGTTATATAATGCTCTCAGGAAGATGGGGCAGGGGTCCAAACAGATCCTTATATGTCCATTTCACTGGGCAGCCCTAGTTCAAGCCAGTTATAGTTTATACCAATTTCAAAGCAAAATTCTGGCTGGCTAGGAGGGAGCAATAATGCCCTTTGACTGCAATGTTTGCATTATTGCTTTATTATCATGTCATTTAACAGCTGCTTTCTGTGCTTTGCTCCAGCTCTCAAACCCCAGGGAGGACTGTAGAAAACTACCATGACCTTGCAGGACACTAGCAACTTGGACATGAACCTGAAGGGGCCCCAGATTTCCTACAAAAGTATTTTCAACCCTGCAAGTCCAGATGGCTTGGTTTTCCCTCTGGGGATATTTTCAGTTTCCTATAAGTAGGGCTGGTGAGAGATTATGTTGGAGTCACCCACGGCCCCATTCTTCAACCTCATCTCTATTTTTAGGTGCTCTCATCCCCTTGGTGATCTCATCTTTTGTCATAGTTTTAAAAAGAATCCTGATGCTGGCAGCTCCCTAGTTTATATCTGGGAAGTAATTGGAGGTTTTAGAGCAAAAAAAAAAAAAGATGGGATTCAATACAATCTTAAAGGATCAGCTCAGAATTTCTGCTCTGAACTCTAAACTTATTCACCTCCACAGCTAGACATTTGCAGGCATCTCGGCATGTCCAAAGCTGACCTCCTGGGCTCACCTCCCAGTCTGCTCTCTCTGCCTTTTTCTGTATCTCAATCAATGGCAACACTATCCTTCCTCCTAGATACTTGGGCTGAAAATCTTGGAGCTATTTCAGATGCCCTTCTTAATCTCATATCATGTGCTCAAATTATCTAAACAATAATCTATCTACTAAATACTTCTGGTCTCTGCCTTCCATGTATATCCAGAATCTGAGTATCTCTCATCATCTTTGCTGCAGATTGCCTGGTCCAAACCACCTCATCTTTCACTTGGTTGAGTCATAACTTTCTTCCTGATCTTCCTGCTTCTGTCATCACCCAACTTGAGTTTGTACACAGCATACCAGCCAGGGTAGTCCTTTCAATAGATAACTACAGAAATGATAGAAACCCTGGGAGCAGTAACTATCTGAAGGATAGTGATAGCCTTCACTCAGAAACTTATAGGCGCTTCCCACCAAATCCTATAATGGCCCACAAGGTGGTACCCCTTGCTATTTCTCTGACTTTATCTTAGAATGCTTTTCCCATCACTCGCTCCACTCCAGCCACGTTGACCTCTATGCTGCTTTTCATGCAAGCCAGGGACATTCCCTGTTTAGTGACTTCCATTTGCTATTCTGTCTGCCTGGATTTTTTTTTCCTTCAGATTTTTTTTTTTTTTTTTAAAAAGCATGCTCCCCCAACTCCCTTTAGGTATTTTCTCAAATGTTACTTCCTCAGAGATTATCCTTGGGGTTCCCAGCTGGCGCTAGCAGTAAAGAATCCATCTGCCAATGCAGGAAATAGTAAGAGACATTAGTTGGATCCCTGGGTTGGGAAAATCCCCTGGAGGAGGAAAATGGCAACCCACTCCAGTATTCTTGCCTGGAAAATCCCATGGACAGAGGAGCCTGGCAGGCTACACTCCATGGGGTCACAAAGATTTGGATATCACTGAAGCAATTTAACACACACACCTTATTCTTATTCTCTGGTTTAATTTTTCTACATGTCATTCATTATCTGTAATGTATAGTGTTTAATTTTTGTATTATATCTCCCTCCCTTAATTAAAATAGTAACTCCATGAAATCAGGGATTTTAATCTCTTTTGGTCACTGTTGTATTCCTAGCCCTAAGAATAGTGCCTGGCACAAGCCAGGGGCTCCATAAATACATATCGAATTAATAAAAAGAGATGAAAAACCTTAAACATTTGTGTAATGCGTCTACTCAGTAACTCTTAAAAGGTTCAAAAGCACTCAGTTTCTCTTTCTCTTCTTTTTTTTTTTTTTTTTCATTGCAGCTAAAATTTGGTATCTCTGAGTCAGGCCATTAAAGGAACTGTAGCTAGCTTTAGACAAATCTTGCATTGTATTTACTGAACTCCAAGAAGATGGTGTGTTCAGTACCAAGGATGGGATACAGCCAGTGGTGTTGATGGAGACTTGTCTAGGATGTGTGCTGACTCACATAGATTTTTGTTCACTGAATACATCTCTAAAGATATATTCATCAGAGTAGAATTTCAGTCTGGCATCAGCTAAATATATTGAAACATTAGTATTTATATTCCTCCAAAGTCTGGTCAAAGGCAACTTTGACACAAAATTTTAAAAAAGGAAAAAAAAAAAGGCAAATTTGGCTAATTTGATTAGATTGACTGAAAACTCTAGGAAAACCATACCACTAAAACAATTTTTATCCACTGCTGGATAGTAGAATTTGCTGAAATTCACTACCTAATATCTTACCTAATAGGATCACTGAATCTGTATTATCATCTGTTTTTTATGGCCAAGAGAGGAATTAATACCCATGCCTCATGCTAAATTGAAAAATCCCCAGACCCCTGGCAAGTCATCTATTGCATCCTGAATCTGGGGTTCAGTGTACTTACTACTCCTATTCAGAATTTATCTAATTCCCAAACATTCTAATTTTATCTTCCCCTCCAATACTGTGATGGGGTAAACATGTGAGGTATTGCAGAACTATCTTTTGTTTCTTAACATTTCATTGAATTTTAAGGTATATGCAGAAATATCTGCAGTATATTAACACATACAACTCAGTGAATTATCACAAAGTGGGCACATATGTAACGGTATTCAGGAAAGAATATTCCCAGCACTCAGAAATCCTCTGATGCCCTCTTCAAATCACTACTCCCTCCCTCCTCCTCTAAAGTAATTACTATGCTCATTTTTAACATGTAAGTCTATTGTCCCTCTTCTCCAACTTTACAGAAATCAAATCATTCTGTATGAATCTTAAATCTGACTTATTTCTCTCCATACTTGGAGAAATTTATCCATGTTGTTGACTATAGCTGTAGTTTAGTTACAGTTATTGATTGATTTATTTACTGCTCGACAGTATGAATTGACCACCATCTGTTGTTTCTAGAACTTTACTTCCTCAAATCATGATGCTCTGGATGTTCTAGTTCATTGAATCTGAAAGTCTTCAACTTTTCATAGGGGAACTGCAAACATTTATATTTATTGTCCTGATACTTGGCCTTATTTCTTGTTTTCAAAAACATTGTTACATTGTGTTTCTCTATTGAAGTGAAGTCCCAAACAGTACTTTTTAATTTCTCCTGTAATCTTGGAACATTCTTTGAATTGGCACATAGTAAAGACTCAATAAATAATTGTTGATTAAGTGATATGAACAGATGACTGGCTGGCTAGAATGGAATGGTACTGGTCTGCTGTAAGGGAGCAGATGCTTGTGTTTCTGGTTGAGTCTTCACTCTATATTTTGAGCTAGATGTGCTCATGCACTCAAAGAGAGTTGAAATGCCTTCTTACTTCCTTCTTTGCCAGCAAGACTGTTTTGTTCCCTTCCCCAAACATCCAGGTTTTCAAGTAAGATTCTTTACCTGAAAGATGCAGGTAAAGAATTGGGGAAATTTCCCTATTTCCCTCAATTCTTTTTCCTTCTCTACCCTCTGAGGACAGTTGTGTCTCTCAAGTGATTTTCTACAGCTCTGTGATGTCTAATAAGACTGTAGAGAATGAGATGGGGAATAAGTGACAGAAAGATTAGAGAAAAGAATTAACTAGTGAGGCCAAGTGGGGCTACTCAATAATGCAATATAGGAAAAAGAGAAGGATGGAGAATAAAAGCTGAATGGACAGAATGGAGAGGGAGAATTTGGGCTGAAAGTCAGCCAATTAGAGATTCCAGAAGCAATAGAGTTGAGAGTACTTAGAAGAGAAAAGCAGACGTAAAAAGAGTTGCATTGGCTCAAATGGGTACAAGCACTGGCTCAAATTTAATACCATTCTAATAAATGTAAAGAATGGAGTTCTATTTTCTTTTCCACAATGTTCCTTGAGAAGATCACCATTCAAGCCACAAGTCTCTGCTTTTGATAAGGTAGGAAAAACAGACCACTGCTATCTGCTCTGTTACTGTGAAAAAGTCCTCTAGGAATAATGACAAATTGCCAGCTGCTATGCTGAGTTTTCAATGTTGCATGCTTTCGTTTGCTATTATTGGTGCACAAATGTTCTAAAGGGAATTTTTTGAAGATGCCCATCGCTGACAGGAACTACTAGCATGATACCATTTTAACCAGTTTTATTTTGGAAGGGACGAATGTTAATGGATTGGAGGATGAGGAAGTGTAGCCCATAATGGAGAACCATCAGATGGAAACACTCAGAGGTAGGTAAACCTTGAACAGAAGCCAAGGAGGCGTGGATTTTAATTGCAACGGAGAGCAAATTATGGTATGTCAGTGTCCTAAAGTTAACATTTCAGTGAAGAAGGAAAATCCTGAAGAGTTGTGCTTTCTGGGTTCAGGAGAGTTAGAAGTTCTTTCCTCTAAGAGAGAGAGAGAGACACTTCTGTCAGAAGCACAGCAAGAGTCTCATTTCACTATATTCTATAGCTCCTGTCTGGACATTTTGGGTTTCTTGTTTTCAGGGACCAATGGACAAGAAGTGGAGCCACCATCTTTTCAGAGTAACTGGCTCTGATTAGAATTGGAGGTAGAGTGACATGGACCTGGGTGTCTAATATACCTGCCCAATTGTGATAGCAAATGGACAAGTGTGGCACCCCTCACCTGATAAGGACATGGTGACCAGGGCCCCAGATGACTCAGAGATGAAGATCTAGCGTATGCCACTAGATAAGCCATTAAACCAGCTGAGATGCTGCCTGAGGTGAGGAGAGTCTAGACTGGATAATGGAGAAGAGGGATGATGTGTATCAGTTGCAGCCCTAAGACCAGGTGTGGGAGCAGGGGCTGTGGTTCATTCCAGTGACTATCACCTCAGTTTTCCAGAGGATGAGATGCTTGGTTAGAACAATGGAAAGACTGCTCCTCAAATGTATGTGGAGTAGATTCAAGTGGCACAAGGAGTG
This sequence comes from Bos grunniens, assembly GCF_055505025.1. Classification (NCBI taxonomy): domain Eukaryota; kingdom Metazoa; phylum Chordata; class Mammalia; order Artiodactyla; family Bovidae; genus Bos; species Bos grunniens. The sequence goes on from NC_141180.1 coordinate 58,004,011, forward strand.
GATTGGAATGGACATAGAGATTTGCACCCCAAAACTTCTTTCTGGAAAGGACATGCCTCTAGCTATTAATCTCAGCAGACAGTCTATAGTTCTCAGCCCCTTCAGGAACTGTCTCCACTGCAGAGACCTGCCTTGCCTAAAGTCATCCCCTCCTTCGGGCGACCCATGAACAGTGGTGGATGGAAGTAGCAGTATAAAAGCTCACTCATTTTAGCCCTGAGTGATTAACTCTGACAGGCTCTGGAGCTCCCTGTGGTGTTGGCTAAGCCTGTCAGGTCCATCCGGTCTGTATCACCATCTGCAACCATTCTGTTCCATCCTGCTCAACTTCCCGCCACACTCCCTTCCATCGGTGTTGATCCCAAGGGAACATGGTATATACTGCACGCTAAACTCTATCTTGGGCTTCCCTGGTGGCTCAGAAGGTAAAGAATCCTAAAGAATCCTCCTGCAATGCAGGAGATGTAGATTTGATCCTTGGAAGACTCCCTGGAGAAAGGAATGGTTACCCACTTCAGAATTCTTTCCCAGAGAATCCCATGAACAGAGGAGCCTGGCAGGCTGCAGTCCATGGGGTCTCAAAGAGTTGGACATGACTGAGTGGCTAACACATTTTAAGCTCCATCTCAGGTCTGCTGATGGACCACCCAACCTATAATAGTGCTGTGTGACCAAGGGGATTTTTGTAGGGTTAAAACTAGGAAAGAATATGAAAGCCTGGGACTTTATTATGTTTTATTTTATTTTTAGCAGATGCAGTATTCTGAGAAAGGGATTAACATGATTAAACATGGTGGCCAAGAAATATGATTCTTGTTGTTGTGTTGGAAGAGCTGGACATGTAAGAGACTAAAATATAAAACAGATCGGGAATCTGTTTTAGGAGTCTAAGAATGAAATCCACAGGCTAACACAGGGCTGTAGTTGGAGGGAAAGAATATACTTAAGTTATTTTTCAAAAAAGAATTGGAAAGATTTGGTGTCAACCTGGACGTGAGGAAGAAGACAAGCTGGCTAGAATAAATATTGATTTCAAAGCTGAGAGCAGAAGTTGTCTGAGAATGCCACTGATGGGAAAAGACAAGATGGAAAGGATTTGAAGAGGACAATACCCTCCAGTTTTAATATCTCTAATTTAAAATGTTGACAAGATAATTAAATATAAATTTCTTTATGTTTAGGTGCGATCTTAAGTATGTAGCCATATGGATGGACTTTTATACAGGGGTACAAGTAGATTCATTAAGCACAGCCATGTCAAACCCTGCATGTGATACATCCAATATCTTGTTCAACTTGCTCAGAGCCTCACAGCTCGTATGTGATGGTATCAGAATTTGAACCCAGGTCTGTGTGGCCTCAAGTCACTTTTTCTAAGACCATGTAGATTTGAAGGATGGACTTAGGCTTCCTTCATGGTTAACTGGATGTGGCAGGGAGTAGGAGGCTGTGAGAAGGAGAGTGTTCTAGAATGATTTCCAGGTTTCTGATTTGGGTGGTCTGTTGGACAGTGAGTGATGCCTTACCCAGGACACCCTGGCTCCTAGAAATAATTCCAGCCTCTAATTAACATCAAGATCATTTTTAGGTTAAAAATGAGATTTTGGCCAGAGTTATGGGAATTATTTTAATTCTTTATTCAGATTTGCTTACAGCAGACTAGCTAAATGGTGAATGAGAGCCCTCCTATTAACTTGAAACTCTTCAACTCAAAACAGTCAAACGATTAAGCTAATGAATGAGCAGTGTTCCTGTTACCTCTCTGTTCATGCCCCCAGACTCTTTTTCCCAATGGTCACCAGATATCATGTTATGGCAGTGAAAGCTATTAGGCAGTGGTTACAGAAACTCTGAAAAGTAGAAAAGTCGAGCACACTGGAGGAGCCCTGACCGATTAAGGAGAGAGAAGTCTGGTTCTGATTACTGATAATTATAGATAAGCTGGAGCCGACAGTCATTTTCTGACCACAAACTCAAATCAATCAATTAGAAGCTGCATGTAGCTGTACCACGGCTAATCAGTCCCAGGCACTCAGGATGATCCATGACGTTCTACCTCTACCGTGTCATGGTTGCTGTATTCCATCTGCAACTCCGACAGTACATCAAATACACACCTCATTTTATATTCTCCGACTAATCAGGAAGGCTGTTAGCAGCGTCAGCCTTCCATCCACTTACTGAAATCACCCACCTTGTATAAGAAGCCTTGTGATTGAGTTATCTTTTCCTTTTTCGAAGCCGGGCATGCAGACCTAAGAAAAATAGTTACTAGTGAGAAGCAGTCATGGCTGAAGCATTTCACTCATGGTGTTACCCACTCATGAAAACAGACAAAGGAAGGACTCACAGAGGTGGGTGGCTATGACAGTGGGGGATACAGAAGTTAGGCTGTAGAAGCTGAAGCTGATGTTGCAGCTAAACAGTCTCAAAAAAAAGGGAGCTATTTGTGCTATTTACAGTAGCTGAGAATGGAAGCAATCTAAATATCCATGGACAGATGACTGGGTAAAGAAGATGTGGTACATATGTCTTATGGAATACTGCTGCTGCTGCTGCTGCTAAGTCGCTTCAGTCGTGTCCGACTCTGTGCGACCCCATGGACTGCAGCCCACCAGGCTCCTCCGTCCATGGGATTCTCCAGGCGAGAACACTGGAGTGGGTTGCCATTACTACTTAGCCATAAAAAGAATGAAATAATGTCACTTGCAGCAACATGGATGGATCTATAGATTACCATACTGAGCAAAGTAATTCAGCAAAAGAAAGACAAATGTCTTATGACACAAATGAACACATCTACAAAACAGAAACAGACTCAGAGACACAGAGAACAGAGTTATGGTTGGTTGCCAAAGGTGGGAGAGGGATGGATTGGGAGTTTGAATTGATAGATGTAAACAATTGTACATAGAACAGGTAGACAACAAGGTCCTATTGTAGAGCTCGGAGGACTATGTTCAATATTCTATGATAAACAAGAGTGGAAAAGAATATGAGGAAGAATGTATGTGCTCAATCACTAAGTTGTGTCTGATTCTTTGTGACCCCGTGGACAGTAGCACACCAGGCTTCTCTGTCCATGGGATTCTCCAGGCAAGAATACTGGAGTGGGTTGCCATTTCCTTCTCCAGTGAAAAAGAATATATATATATATATATATATATATTCAGTATATATATATATATTCAGTAGAAATTAACACAACATTGTAAATCAATTATACTTCAATAAAATACTTTTTTCCTAAAAGGGAGATGTTTGGGGAAAATGATGTCTAGCTTCAAAATAAGGCACGTTGGAAGAGAAAAAGTGATTCTTGATTACTCCTGGTGCATGGATTCCCAAAGAAACATGGGAAAAATAGAATGAAAAAGGTTTTTATTTCTGAGGTTGCACACTGGTAGCCCATAAGTTAAAAACTGCTAGCAGATGTGGGTTGTTGTACCCACAGAGAGTTTCAAACAAAATTGGAATTAGTTGCCAACATTTAAGGATCCAGGAATGAGCCAAGATTTTAAATTTTGGCTTTTTTTTTTTTTTCTGAAAATTTGAAAGATTCAGCAACATGGAGACCAAAGTCCCCCTCCCCCTTGCTCCAGCTGGAGGCTGTTTCCTTTGGAAAGGGCTCGTGCTTTCCACCTCACCACATTCCCAACTACTTTCTTTGGACCTACATCAGCTTCCTTCATTCATGTATGTTGCTTCCTGGCTCTCGCAGCTCTTTTGTGCCTGTGACCCTTACTAAATACTGAAGCACCTCCTGGAGTGATGATCACTGCGCCTTTTGAAGTTTTTGAACACAGAGTTGGAAGAACACTTGCTAAAGATCGGCAGAACAGTGTACCCTTGGTTAAAAGTGATGGCCCCCTGTCCTGGGCACCATACTTCAGAAGGCCTGCATTGGTTCTTTTCCAACAGTGTTTTACCCGTGGAAAGAGTGATCCATAGAGTCAAAGGAAGAAGTCCTCCTAGACCCTACTCTTCTGGACAATCACTGCTCACCCAAGGCCACCAGATGCGGCCCCATATTTGACCTCTTGAAAATGGAGTGTGCTATTGATGTACATACACCCAGGGGTGAGAGGTGAAAGAGGAGCCGTTAGGAAAAATGCATTTAGTGCATGGAGATGTGGCTTGTTGGGTCCATAGACATGCATGTGAGACCCCTTGCAATGCAGGACAAGATTGAGGGTGAGAAAGAAAGGGTGAGCTGGGGGCCTCTGTATTCCTTCCCAAAGCTTATATTTTTAAACTCTTGTGTGTTACTCACTCGGTCGTGTTTGTCTCTATGCAGCCCCATGGACAGTAGGCCCCCAGGCTCCTCTATCCGTGAAATTCTCCAGGCAAGCATACTGGAGTGGGTAGCCATTCCCTTCTCCAGGGGCTCTTCCCCACCCAGGGATCAGACCTGGGTCTCCAGCATTGCAGGCAGATTCTTTACCGCATGTCCCTAAAACTCTCCCATGTCCCAGCAGGGCATCAGTTCTATACTTGGGAGAACACTGAGTAGAAGGTGTCCTCAAGAGATGTAAGTACGCATCACTTCAGAAAACAATAGCTTTCCTTGGCAAGAAGAAGTGAAAGAAGAAACACTGTGTTTTAGAACATCTCCAGGCCATTTTTATTAGGTCTTTACCCTGTTTATGAAGTTTTAAGTCACAGGATATGATACTGCTCTGGCTGCTCGGAAACATATGGCCTTTTAACCCAGAGCGTGTGGTATTCTATCCTTTTTGAGCATGATTGCTTAGTTCGCATGGGTTTTCTCTATCTCATCGTGGGCACACAGACTGAGCATGCTTTCAGGGTTAGACTAACCCCCTTTCTGGGGTACCCTCACTATTATGATCAACTATATATATACTTTTAGGACTAGGAGAACTGTTTGCTAAGGCAGGTTGGGGTTTGCATGGTCCCCATTGCTTCTTGTCTCTAAAGAGGTAATCAGTCCCATCATCCCAGTTGTTTGCCAGACGTGAGTGGCTTTCCCATCTGAAGGTCATCACAGAGCTACAGTGTCACCATAGTAAGCGCCTTCTCAATGAGAGAATTTAATTACAGTGACTTTTGCATTGTCTCTCGGGTTATACAAGAAACACGTGTGTGGTTGCTCAGTCACTCGGTTGTGTCCTACTCTGCAATCCCAAGCAGCCTGCCAGGCTTCTCTGTCCATGGAATTTTCCAGGCAAGAATACTGGAGTGGGTTCCCATTTCCCACTCCAGGGGATCTTCCTGACCCAGGGATAGAAACTGCATCTCCTGTGTCTCCAGCATTGCAAACAAATTCTTATCGCTGAGCCACCAGTGAGCCCCCATATGACAAACACATTATCCTTCAAGTGGGGAGACAAAACACACCAAAAATCTGGTCTACTGGGTGAATAGATTTGATTAAATTTGTTTTCATCAAAATTAACTTCAAGCAAATATGGGAGGTACAAATTAACCAGTTAGTAATTCAGTAAAATCCTGTCAAACTGGTTGGGCATATAAAGAAAGCCTCTGGCTATCAAGGTTACACCATTGCTTCTGGCAGCCAAAAAGGAGAGCCATGCTCCCACTACTTCAAAAATGCCCCATTTCAACACTTTTCCTTGATCCCTGATCATGTTGGCTGTGCTTAAAATCACCACACCATCAAGTAAACTTGAATATTTGGCCACAAATCACAGGGTTGTAGAAACATTAACAGCAAATGGACTCTCATCACTTTCCATAATTAGAATAATAGAAAACAGATATGAATACGAGTCTTTGCTTTGCCAACTTATCCTTGCCATCTGAATTGACCTTAGGAAGAAAATACAATTCTGCCTATGACAGTATTGGCTTATTCATTTGCTGAAAGAATTGAAACTTACTACAAGCATACAATTTGTGTTTGGGCGTTTACTACAAGCCACTCCTGTGTCTTTCTATTTCTTTTCCACTCTTATTTTTTAAAAAAGATATTCTGCTATCATTTTCCTTGTTTGTTATTGTTCCATAAGTGATGTCTTTATAAAATGGGTTAGAAAACACTCCAAGTACCTTTGCCTTGTTTTGCAGAGCTAGGAAGTGATTCTCAAAATCACAAAAGACAGAGCTTCCATCTCCCTTAGTGCTCAACATGGGCTGCATGTTGGAATCATCTGGGAAGTCTTTAAAAAAGACGCTTATCTCTGGGTTTCCAACCCCAAAAGTCTGACTTTATTAGTGTGGGTGTGGTGTGGGCACGAGTAGTTTTAAACATTCCCCAGGTGATTCTAATGTTCAGCAACATTTGAGAAACACTGATGGAGCGTATGTAGCTTTATGTAGTCTGGTGCTTCTTAAACTTTAATGTACATACAGCTCTCCTGGAGGGATTATTAAAACTCAGATCCCTGCTCTGCACTCATGGAGATTCTGATTCTTAGATCTGGGTGGGACTCAGAAATTTTCTTTTTGCACCAGATGCCATGCTTTTGGAGACGCTGCTGACACTCAGGCTTTGAGTGGCACCGGTATAGCCCCTCATCTCTCTCCCGCACACAGAGCAAGCAGAGACCAGGGAGGAAAATGAATTGTCAAATGTGTTTACCAGCATCTTTTAAAGGACAAAATCCTATAAGGGAACACATCAGAAATGTTACATTGTATTGGAGGAGGTGCCAAACCAGTAAACAAACTCCTGAAACCCTGTGGGATTGTTCTAATGTCTGAAATGTCATCACAAAGCTTAATTAATGTAGGAAGAAACTAGGAATGCACAAAAATAGAAAATCTGAGCACATGCACTCTACATTTTCCAAACACTTTAGAATCCAATGAGAATGAGAAGCAGAGGAAGAAAATAGGACAAGACTATGAGGGACCGTGGGGTCGCAAAGAGTCGGATACGACTGAACGACTGAATTGAACTTATGAGGGACATAAGAGGTAAATTTTTAGTATAAGAGCCTGTGTGAATTTTTCTGAGGTGTATTCACACTTGGATTCTGGATCTAGGAAGATTTCAGTTTGATTTTTGTTATGAGATTATTTATGACCTGATAGGGTGACCAACCATCAGTTTGTCCAGGACATGCCTGGTTTGAGCATTGAGTGTCATACATCCTGGAAAACCCATCCCTCTCTTGCACACAGGAGTGGTTGGTCAACCCTAAAATGAGCAAGTAATTTCATTCCTCTGTAGCTCATTCTTTTTACCTGTAAAATATGGATCTGAATACTTATTCCAAAGAGTTGTTGAGAGGATTAAAGCAATAAAGTATGAACTATCCAGCACTTACCTGGCTCACTGGAGAAACTGAAAAATCTTGGCTGCAAGTAATAACTTTTTCCTGTCTGTGAGACTTCAGAATGGGATGAAGAACTGATAATTGCTTTAGGAAGTATCTATCTTGGTCTGATGGACTATATGGTGATGACAAGGAATAATGGTTTTCTAGATTCAAGCACTAAGGAAAGATGGGAAAACAATGGAAACAGTGAGAGACTTTATTTTCTTGGGGTCCAAAATCACTGCAAATGGTGACTGCAGCTATGAAATTAAAATACATTTGGAAGGAAAGCTATGACCAACCTAGACAGCATATTAAGAAGCGAGACATTACTTTGCCGCCAAAGTCCATATAGTCAAAGCTATCGTTTTTAAAGTAGTCATTATGGATGTGAGAGTTGAACCATAAAGAAAGCTGAGCACGAAAGAATGGATGCTTTTGAACTGTGGTGTTGGAGAAGCCTTGAGAATCCCTTGGACTGCAAGAAGATCAAACCAGTCAGTCCTAAAGGAAATCAATCCTGAATATTCATTGAAAGGACTGATGCTGAAGCTGAAACTCCAATACTTTGGCCACCTGATGTGAAGAGCTGATTCAGAAAAGACCTTGATGCTGTCAAAGACTGAAGGCAGGAGGAGAAGGGGGTGACAGAGGATGAGATGGTTGGATGGCATCACTGATTCAATGGACATGAGTTTGAGCAGGGGATGGTGAAGGACAGGAAGGTCTGGCGTGCTGCAGTCCATGGGGTTGCAAAGAGTTGGACACAACTGAGGGGCTGAACAGCAAGACTCAAGGATACTTCTGAGCATTTGCTAGTTAATTCTTATAGTCTTCTAGACATGAATTTTAGGTCTTTTGCTTGAGATCATTCTGGTTCCTTTTATGTATGCACTTATCTGTTTTTCTCAGTTGTTGATCCACTTTTATACTTTGACTGATGCACTGGTGAGAGGTCTCCTGGGATCTATAGATCCCAAAGGATCAGTAACAACATGCTCTGAGTACATGCCAGTTGGGGATGTCCACAGTACTTCAGTGGACCCTGCAATGCCTTCTGCTGCTTCACCTTCAGTTGCTTCTCCTGTTGTTGGAACATTTTCATCAACCTCACTGTTTTCTGTTTCCTTTTCTACAAAATAAATAAAACATGCAAACTATGAAAAAAAAAGATATGCTACAAAAAATTTAAGTTTATAGGAGTTCTCTGATAGGACTATGTACAGTTGCCTATTTTAAGACAACCTGGTGGGAGAATTTGCAGATATGTGGAATCTAGAAAAACAGTACAGATGAACCTATTTGCAAAGCAGAGGAAGTGTTTTATTTTTTCTCATGCTGAAATGATTCAACATTTACATGTAGAGGATAAATGGAACCACAACTTTCTGCTCATAATTTGCACAGCTCCATTCTTTTACTGTTGACAGTTCTAGCAGATTTTTGGTGATAGTAAGTTTCCTGGCCACTCCCTTCCCTCTCTGTGAGAAGGGCATTCTAGGTGAGAAATGTGGTGAGAAAAGACAGGGAGATATGAGTGATAATTTCCAACATGTACTTATTATCATGCAATTTCACTCATCAAAACAATTTTGAGGACCTGTGGTGGAGGCTATAATGGGATTCTACCTGTATTTGATCCTGCCACCTCAAGTCAGCTGCTAATTAGACTGCGTATTTATCTTTTTCTAAGTGTCTATTGACACTGCAATGCCCACACACAAGAAGCCGATGCAAACAGCCTCTCTCAAGGCTCCTGTGCCTTCTGGTGGCTTTCCAGACCTCCCTCAAACAGTTTCCTTAATTATATCTTCCACCATCCCCAGCTGTACCATTGGAGCAGCTGCCACTAATCCTAAATAAATATTTCCTGTTCTCCTTAGAAACAATTAAACCCAGCCTTTACCAAACCTTTGGCATCAGAGACTCCCGCTGATGGTGGTGCAACAGTTGCTTTTTGTCCTTAGGAGCTGAGTAGAGACCTATTCCAGTCTATTCTTACTAAAGTCCGTTGTCTTAAAACAAATAGCCTCAGCTGACATGTTTAAACTTTTGATGGCACAGAGTGAAATCAGTCCTTTTAGCAAATTGCTGCAAGGAGCATTCGGTTCCCCCCACCCTGGCCCTCCCCTGGCAACACAGAAACAGATGGGCTTTGTGCCAACAGATGTGTGTCAGCTCTGGGGTGAGGCATGCTGATGGCCTCAGCTGGCTTCCAGGGGCTTGGAGCCAATGAGGCCATGCAAAGCCTTCTTCCAACCTCTTTCATTCTGGTAGACCCTGACGGCCCAAAGTTCTGGTTCTCAAACTTGACTTCACTCAGGAATCACATGGAATGGTTTTGAAACTATGCTGATGATTGGACCTGCTCCAAAAGATCTGACTTTTTTTAATTGGTCATAGAGGTGACCGTGGCCATTCAGATGCTTACAAAGTTTCCAGGGGATTATAAGGGCAACAGTGTGAGATCTACCAGCCAAAATGAACTCCCATCACCTGTCTCCCTCTTGTCTCTTTGTCTGGTTGTAGTGTTTTCCTGTTTGCTGTTCCCTGATTGTCAGCAAGACCGAGGTGGAAGAGACTGGGCCTCAGACCTTGGCTGTTGGCTTGGCTCTGCTTCTAACATCAGAATTGGCCTAGAAGGAAGAATATGGAAATCTACGTCCCACCCCTCTCAGCGTAAGCTCCACTTCCTTTCACTACTCAGACACCCGGTGCGTTTTGAGAACTTACCTATGAAGCATGTTTAGTTCAAAGGGCACTCCCAAGATGGCCAAGGAGGCAATGTTTCCCCAGCACCCGAGTGCAGCTGTCACTGTTTAAGCGGAAGCAGTTGCCAGGAAAGGGTACTGCTGGGTGGCAGCATCATTTCTACACATTTCTTACATTTCTAAGCCTTGGTGTGACCCATCCAGGCCTTTTCTCTGCAGTCTCGCAGTCCCTTCTGGAAGGCCTTATTGTTGTGCTCTGAAGTCAACTGTCAGGGGCACTTTGAAAGTGAAAGTGAAGTCGCTCAGTCGTGTCCGACTCTTTGCGACCCCATGGACTGTAGCCTACCAGGCTCCTCCATCCATGGGATTTTCCAGGCAAGAGTACTGGAGTGGGGTGCCATTTCCTTCTCCAGGGGATCTTCCCCACCCAGGGATTGAAACTGGGTTTCCCACATTGTAGGCAGACACTTTACTGTCTGAGCCACCAGGGAAGTCAACTGTCAGGGGTGCTTTACTCCCTGCCCCCCAATCAATATGGAGACAGTCAATCTAGGGAAGCGTGTAAATCCAGGCTGGGTGCAAGCACTGAGACACTGGTTTCCGGGAGTCCTGGGCAGCCTCTGTTCTACCACATCTCACAGGCCAACAGGCAGCCCTTGGAAAGTCCTCCCTAAGAGAGAGAGGGCCAGCGGTTGCAGAGTGGCAGTTCTCTCGGTGGCAGCTCATTCATCATTTTGACTTTGTTCCATTTACAATATGCACATTCAATTTCCATTTTAATTAAGAAGCTGAAAAGCACATGATGAGGCAGAAACCCAGCCCATGTGAGTTCTGGCTAAAATCTATGTGCCCTTAACAGCAACGGCAACTGGAGTATGTGGTTTTGCCTTTCTGCCCTGTGTGTGGAGTAAGGCAGTTGTTTTGGGAGTCACAGGTGGTAACTGTTGGATGTTGAGAGTTGTCCATCTCTCATGGAGTCTGAGCTATCAGTCAGTCAACAACATTTATTGAACTCCCACTTGCTGTGGAGCTGTGGAAAGCTTCAGAGTAAGTCAACAACACGTGCAGTCAGGTACAGCCTGATTCCCATGAGCGCGTGTGTGTAGGTGTGTGGGCGTGTGTTCTGCCTTAAACATATATGAGGTGATACTACAAGCCTCATGAATCCACTAATTCAGCTAACAGCTTTCGAGTCTCTACTAGTGCAAGTCACTTCGAGATTTGGAGGGAGAAACAGAAATGAACAAGACAGTCTTTATATCCACAGACTTTATATTATAGCAAAATGGGGGAAGGTTTGAAAAGGCAAGTCAAATTTAGCAAAAGCTTAGTACTTACCATGCCATGTTCTGGGCACTTTACATTCTTTAGTTCATTTAAATCTCACAGTAAGCCTTTGAACTGGATGTTTTCCATGCACCCCCTTCTTGAGCACTTGAGAGGTTTGAGGCTGAGAGGCTGAGCAACTTAATAGAGGTCACCAGCCTCAGAAGAGTTCCGGGGAAATGGGTCTGATCTCTCTTCTGTTAGTGCTTCAGCCCTGTGCTTCCTAGGGCATTCTAAGAGAGGCAGAGAAAAGAAGGGTGTGAAAAGGAGAGTGGCGCTGATTTTAATTGCAGGAAGTTTTTTGCTTTTTTTTTTAGACTTTTATAGTTTGATATCTTCTGTTTAGATTTATGATCCATTCCAAGTTAATTATTATGTATTGTGTGAGGAAAGGGTCAAGGTTACTTTTGCATGAAAGTGAAAGTCACTCAGTAGTGTCTGACTCTTTGTGACCCCATGGACTATACAGTTCACAGAATTCTCCAGGCCAGAATGCTGGAGTGGGTAGCCTTTCCCTTCTCCAGGGGATCTTCCCAACCCAGGGATCGAACCCAGGTCTCCTGCATTGTGGGCAGATTCTTTATCACCTGAGCTATAAGGGAAGCCCAAGAATCCTGGAGTGGGTAGCCTATCCCTTCTCCAGTGGATCTTCCTGACCAGGAATCGAACCAGGGTCTCCTGCATTGCAGGGGGATTCTTTACAAACTGAGCTATAAGGGAAGTCCTGTTGATTAGGTAACAATAGACAAGAGGAGTCTTACAAAGAACAGAGGAAAAGAAACGAATGCAGAATTTGAGGGAAAGAGAATAAGAAATGAGACAGATATGGCAAGCTGCAAGCTGGCTGGCAGCATCTGCCACCTGTGTGCTCTCCCATTGAAGTTCCTTAGCATCCCAAGTGGATTTCCCCCTTACCCAGTAAAACCCACTCTTAATCTTTAGATCAGTTTACCAAACACTCTAATGATAAGGCTGCTGGTGAAACCTCTTTCCTGAGTATCCAGGAGGAGTTTGGGGGGTGTGTTTTGGATACCTGCTCCTTTTCAAATCTTTGAAGACAGAACCTAGGAATTCCCCACCAGGGAGACCCCCCACCCTGCCTTCAGGAACTCACAAAAATACCCCAGGACAAAGAAAGACCCCTAGAATTTCTCAGGATGAATTCATTACTACCCACTACTGCCATGTTGGTAAATGTGGAACCCCTTCTCGGTGCATTCTTCAGCTTGGCTTGGAGTCATGTCTTTTCATGATCCTTGCACAAGTTGAAAATTAAAACTGTACTTTGACTGGCAGGTTCCATGTTTGGGCTTCCTAGGTGGTGCCACTGGTAAAGAATCGCCTGCCAGTTCAGGAGACACAAAAGATGCAGGTTCAATCCCAGGGTCAGGAAGATCCCCTGGAGTAGGATATGGCAATCAGCTCCAGTATTCTTGCCTGGAAAATTCCATGGACAGAGGAGCCTGGTGGGCCACAGTCCATGGGATCTCAAAGACTTGGATACAACTGAGCACACATGCACACATTTATCTTTACCCAAGAAGTGTAAATCCTCCAGCATCTCCCTTTCCTCTTTCTTAGAGCAAAGCCAAGGCCTTTGCAATGGCTGACTTGCTCTGCATGCTTTGCATCCCTTCCCTAATCCCTTGCAGCACCACACCATCACCTTTTTGACCTCAGTTTGTATTGTTTTGCTCTGCTCTCCAATCCAGAAACACTGGCCTCGTATCCATTCTGTGCATATGCCAGGCATGCTCCTGCTTCAGGGCCTTTGCACTAGCTTTTCCCTCTCCTGGAATGTTTCTACTCCAGACATCTATGTGACTCCTTTAGTCCACTTACCTTCCTTAGGGGGGGCCCTCCTTGATCACTTCATTTAAAATTGCGATGTCCCTTCCCTTACTCCCTTTTTGGGTTTTCATCTTCAGATATACTCATCACCTTCTAATAAACTAATAATCTAATATTTTTCCTTTCATTTTCCACTTAAACTCCACCAAAATGTAACTTCATGAGGGAAAATAATGAATGTCTTAATCACGGCTGGGAGTTCAATACAGTTCTAAACACACAGTGAATGTTCAATAATATTTTACAAATTCTTCAACTGACATTAAATATAGAACCAAGTCAGCCCAGTAGCAATGAGGATGCCTAGCATTCTGAGCTTGGCTCCTGACATTATCCTCCAATAAAAAGAGCCAGGGCTATTTGGAGAAATGGCTGATTCTCAGGCTGGGTAGGAAATGCAGCTGGATCTTCGTTTCATCACTGATAATTCAATCAACTGCAGATTTGCAATTAATTGACTACTCAGATGCAGAACCCTCCAATATGGAGGGCCAACTATGCTAATCATTTTCTATAAAGGACTTAAATATCTGCCGATTTTGGCATCCAAGGGGTTGGAGAGTCCTGGGCCAATATCCCATGGATACCTAGGGATGACTGTTTATAAGATGAGCCTGGAGCATCTTATAGTGCCAGAAAGTGAAGCAGTACTTAAAGCAACAACAAGAGTAACCAAAAAAAAAAAAAAAAACAAACCTCCTCAAACCCCCTACCTTGGTTGAAGGGACACTGAAAACATTTGGAACAATTGGAGCAACAAAATAAATAGAGTAGCATTGAATTACAACACAAAGGATAAAATAAATATACAGGAGTCCATATTGATACAAGTAATGATTGAAAAAGTAAATAGGAGGGAGAACTAAACCCCTGCAGAAAATCTCAAATCGTTTATATAGGTATTCTGCCCTCAAGAAGGAAGAACATGGCTCTCCACTCCTTAACTGTGGGCTTCACATAGTGATTTCCTTCCAAAGAGGACAGTATGGGGAGAGAAAGAGAAAAAGAAAAAGCATATAGTGGGAAAAACGGACTAAAAACCTGACAAGCACTACCTCCGCATGGTGTTCAAGGTTACCATCAACTGAGATACAGCATCATGATAGTGTGTGCCCTGTTCTGTGTGAAGAAAATGCCACCTGTCTCTCTAGTTTTCCTTTCCCAAATTCGTTTGTTGTTCAGTTGCTCAGTTGTGTCCAACTCTTTGTGACCCCATGGACTGCAGCATGCCAGGCTTCCCTGTCCTTCACCATCTCCCAAAGCTGGCTCAAACTTAGGTGCATTGAGTCAGTGATGCCATCCAACCATCTCATCCTCTGTAGTCCCCTTCTCCTCCTGCCTTCAGTTTTCCCAGCATCAGGGTCATTTCTACTGAGTCAGTTCTTCGAATCAGGTGGCCAAAGTATTGGAGCTTCAGCTTCAGCATCAGTCCTTCCAATGAACATTCAGGATTGATTTCCTTTAGGACTGGCTGGTTGGATCTCTGTTGCTACCCAAGGGACTCTCAAGAATCTTCTCCAGCACCATAGTTCCAAACCATCAAATCTTTGGCATTCAGCCTTCTTTATGGGCCAACTCTCACATCTGTACATGAGTATTGGAAAAACCATAGCTTTGACTATATGGACCTTTGTCAGCAAAATGATGTATCTGCTTTTTAATATGCTGTGTAGGTTTGTCATAGCTTTTCTTCCAAGGAGCACAACCTAATCATGAGGAAACATCGGACAAATCCTGACTGAGGGACAGTCTATAAAATACTTGACCAGTACTCTTTGAAACTGTCAAGGTCCTTAAAAATAAGGAAAGTCAGAGAAACTGTCACTGCCAAGAAGAGCCTAAGAAGATATGACAACTAAATGTAACGTGGTGTCCTGGATGAGATCCTGGAACAGAAAAAGACTTTAGGGAAAACTAAGGAAATGTGAATCAACAATGGACTTAGTTAATAACACTGTACTGACATTGGTCACAAATTACAACAAATGTACCATATATTGTATGACACCAGTAATAGGGGAAATTGGGTGTGGGAAGCATGGAAACTCTCTGTGCTGTCTTTTCAATTTTTCTGAAAATCTAAAACTGTTCTAAAAAAAATGAAGGCTATTAAAAAAAATAGAGCCAAGTTCAAATTAGTTAGGAAGCCAGAAAACCATTATTATATCTTGAATGTGTCAGTTCCAGTTGGAAATTTGCCAGCTTTCTGAGTACGATCACACTGACAGCTCTATTAATCTCCTGATACCAAACTCCTTTTAAATTTAGAAATGGTCATTTTTCCTCCCACCATCTTTTTTCCTTTCCTTTTGGTATTGTAGCCTTGAGGTACTCTTTAACAGCACACTGAGTTTCCAAAGACTGCAATAATTAATAATAATTCTGCATCTTATTTCTTAAACTTACTTTTAGTTACTTTCCTCCAATAATTTTTATTTTATCAATAATTTATTCTAATTTATTTTTTTTGTCTCTTGGGTGTAAAATTGGAGAGTGGTCTTAGTCTTTTGGAAGGGCAAGTTGCCTCTAATACAATCCACAATCTATACCTAACATGTTTGAAAAAAATTGTCTATAATCTCTCCCTAGGTGAAATTTGTTCTTTTAGAGAATAATAAGACAATGACGTGATGTTTTACATTTTTGCTACAATGCACATTTTCATCTGGAACAAAATTCGTCAATTGAAAAACCAGAATTGAATAAAAATTAATAATTAGTTTGTTATGTTTTAGATGCTGACCAAAGTCCCATCCAAAAAAAGCCTTTGGCTTTGGTTTCTCAACATGTGGCTGTGACTCAACTGTTCTCCTTTGATCTCCTACCCTTTAGTACTTTGTTTCTCTGGGAGAAAAAAAATGCGTAACAATATTGGCTTGCATGAGGTTGAGTCTCTTTTTAACCATCTATTTTAACTACACCTGTAAATGACAGCTTTGAGCTTGCTTGGCTTTTCCAGGGTGTGTAAACATTGTAAAATAAAAAATACTGAATTCAAGTGCAACACCCAGTGTGAACCCCATGCCCCCCACTCTTCAACTGTATAACCCTAGTCAGGAGATTGCACCGCTTCGAACCTTGATTCCTTCACTTGCAAAATGGCGACTGTGCTGTCTTTCTTGCCCACTTTTCATATTTGGATGGGAGGGTCAAATAAGGGATGCAAACATTTTGTGTAAACCACAAGGCACAAAATAATCTGAAGTAGAAATGTTTTTGGTGATGAATACCTTATTTTTTCTTACATTAAAAAAAATAACTTTTGGAGGATTTTTAGCTATGTTTAACTCATCTAGAACACTTCTATCTGCTATGCCCCAGCTTTTATTTCAGCTTCCCAATCACTGTTGGTCTTTCTCAAACCTCCACCTTGCTTATCCTTTCAGATTTTCTTCTCCCTGTTTATTTCCCTGCCCTCCTATTCTTTCCATTCTGCAGACACGGTAAGGACATTTCTTTCTGGGTTTAGATTTAATTTCACCTTTCTGAGCTCCAGCTTCCTTATTCATCAAATGGGGATGATAATAAAGCAATAAAACAACACTGGATTGTTTGGGGGATTAACTGAGATGATACATTGGAGGTGATAGTTTCGTAGGAAACTTACATAATAGGAACTCAGCAAGTATTTGTAGAATGAATACATTTCCTTCAGTGGATTTCCAGGTTCATTGTGCCCTCTGGGCAGCTTGTTGTCCTAGGTCTTATGGTGAACCTGGTTCTTTACCAACGAAAAAGAGCCCATGAACAGAGCCTACAGCTGTGAGGTGCCATGCTATGCCTGTGTGCTCTGTCATATCTGACTCTTTGTGACCACACAGAGGATTTTCCAGGTGAGAATATTGGAGCAGTTTCCATTTTCTCCTCCAGAGAATCTTCCTGACCTAGGGATTGAACTTGTGTCTCTTGCATTGGCAGGTGGATTCTTTACCACTGAGCGACCTGGGAAACTTAAGAAAGGAATAAGGAATGGTGAAGAAACATTTTCTGAGTGTGTGATACAAACCAAACACTAGACTCGGTCCTCCCAACCTGTTACTTTCAAGCCTGTCCTTGGCATCTAAGCCCTCAGTTCTATCTTGCCTGGATTGTGTCTTTGATTTTCTCATGCTTTACCTCTAACTCCTTACCTACAGGAATATGGGAGCAGGGTCTTTCAGGCTGTTGTGATGTTTTTCCCTGAAGCCTCTACTGAGGCAAAGCATAGAGCACTTATAAGGGTCTTGTAAACCCTTGAGGACACGGGGAGTATGCTCAGCCCATGCATGTAATTCAGCGCTCTGATTCTATGGAGTCCGTCTGTACTCTCTTGGGGCAATGGGATCTCAAAATGTTGATGCTTCCTTTTAAGAATCTATTCATGGTAGGGGAAATCTCTGGGGCTCCTAGGAAATTCTTCTGGAGGGACTCTTCAGTGTGGGCTCTTTTCACTAGTTCTGCCTTGTCTAGGGTGAGAGGAAGAACTCTTGTTCACTGAGCTCTTTAGAAGCCTCATATGTGAAGGTGGAAGCTTTACGCTCCATCTCACTATAGCTTGGTGACCCACGACTTTGGTCAATTCTTAGTCTCCAACATCTCTTCATATTGCCAAAGTTAATGGGCACCCATGTGACTATTTTTAGATTTTCCTGAGGTGGGGAGCCTCTGTGACATGCATCACTACCTGCATGGTATTTGTGTTACTTGTATGTTTAATTTATTTCTCTGGAAAACTCCATGCTTATCCAACCAGGAACAATAAATCTCTTCCCAAATGTCATAGCTTGGGTTAAGTTCAGGGCTATGAGACTCTAAGGACTGTGTTAGCTCCATCAGACTCTGTATTTGTTGCTTCTGTGCCATCCCAGCCAGGAGTGCAGTGCAACTTAAAAATGTACCCTGCCTTTCAATGTTGTCTTGGTTTTTCTGGCTACATCTTTGGTACTCTGGGAAGTGATAGGGAGCAATAAATAGCTCACGTCAACCTCTTGGGAAGTATTTGAATGGGCAAAGCATGAGGTAGTCTAACAAGGCTGATTTCAAAAAGGATGAGACCCAGAGATACCTGGAAAAGAGCTTTTAGAAGTATTTCTGAATTAGATTGCAAAGCTCACGATTCACTAAGCCAAAAATTATTTTTTCTTTAAACAGAGAGACTGTCAAACCATCCAATAGCCAAAAGGTGGCACTCCCCATCCACGATTCATTTCCTTCCAAAGTGAGCCCATCCCTATGTGTTCCTGTTCCTTCTATTAGTCGTTTCATAATAAAATGTTATACCTCCATCCTCTCCTGGTAGAACATAGCAATAAAACAGATCTTATTATTTGGGTTGATCTGTGTGTTGATATATGCCAGTCCTTGTCCCTCTGGGTGGACAATGCATAAACTGTTTGTATTTTCAGTAGACTTGGCTTATAGTTCTGTGTGTATCATAGACTATACCATATAACTGAGCACCTTTATTATAAAATCATCCCTGACCAGATCCAACATTTTAATTTGTCTCTAGAGTTTGCCTTTCTCAGTTTCATAAACCGTGAAAACACAGCTGGAGCAATTTACAGACTGTGGAAAAACTCTTGAGTATTTTTGCTGAAGTACTAATTCAAGGATCATGCTTTGTTATTTCCTGTTTCATTGTTGTTTCTAAAACTAGTTAACGGGCAATGGGCTGTTTCAAATTTGCCTGGCCCCACCATGCTGTCCATGCACCTTCTGTCAGGGCTCAGCATGAATTGGGTCCATGCATGAGAGCAAAATGGTACTGATGGGGGAATGAATTTGAGAACACATCACTGAGCCTGAAATCAGAGCAACAATCTGGAAAGATCTAGGTTAGTATTCTTGAGTTATATGAATGTGAGGCCTGAGGCTTTAAAAAAATCAGATCCCACTCAGTTATAACTTTCCACCAACCCCAAATATTTTTCAGATACAATTTCAGAATCGGCACTGGGCTGGTGTCACTACAGAGGAAGGGAAACTTTCACAGCTTCCTGACTTATGGATCATTAGCAGCAAAGACATAGAATGTGATGGAGAGCAGTGTGTCAGCTGAGGGGACAAGTATTAAGCAAGAAGATTAACTCCAGGAATGCCACAATAACCTAGATTTTGGAAATGTAGAAACTTCAGTCATTTTGAACACAGACACAAAATTGTATATAACTTAGAAGAGATTCTGAGCAGCATGGAAGATTGTTATCATAAAATCCAAGCACTGTAGGAATAAAACCTTTAAGAGTTTTAGGACCTGGAATAATGTAGGGTGGACTTCTCTGGTGGCTCAGCAGTTAAGAATCCACCTGCCAATGCAGGAGACACGAGTTTGATCCCTAGGGGATCCAGGGGAAGGTCCCCTGGAGAAGGAAATGACAACACACTTCAGTATTTTGCTTGGGAAATCCCAAGGACAGAGGAGCCTGGGAGGTCATGGTCCACGGGGTCACAAATAATCAGACATGACTTAGCGACTAAACAACACAGCAACAAAAGTACGAGGCAGGTGCTCAATAAATATTTATGAAATAGATGGATGATGAGTGGAGAGAGGCAGAACCCTGAGAGAGGCAGCCTCCTGGATTCAATGTTATGAAAGGATGAAAGGATGTTATGAACAGACCATCCAGCATAGGAGAAAATGGTCTTGTACTGCCCAAGAATCTCTAAAGTCATCACCACAATAGCATGATTCAACGATGGAGGCTTTCCATGTAAACTTCACTTGTTGACAAAACATGGAATTACATTTAGAATGTCCTATTCCTTAAGATGTACGTGCTAAGAATGGTTAAGATTCAAAACAACTT
The DNA here is from genome assembly GCF_055505025.1 of Bos grunniens. Lineage (NCBI taxonomy): Eukaryota > Metazoa > Chordata > Mammalia > Artiodactyla > Bovidae > Bos > Bos grunniens. The sequence goes on from NC_141180.1 coordinate 58,023,937, forward strand.
ATGCTGTTAAAAGGACAAAGCCTGAATTATTTACTTTGAACATTTACTACTAGTCAAGAACTGAACTTGATTCTAGAATATAGTGGTAAACAAGTTATCTGAAATGTTCACTTAGATCACATATTTTGAACTTTTATGGTGTCCAAAAAAGAGACATTAATACATTTTATTGTATATATATAAAGAACAAGTGCTTTTGAGCAGAACTGATCCAGAAGACTTATAGCTCTAGTTCAAGTCCTCTGTAAAGCAGAGATCAGAAGAAAATAATCAGTGCTACATTGGTTGATTTTAATTTTTAAAAAATATAGTTGGTTTATAGCATTGTGTTAGTTTTAGGTATACAGTAAAGTGATTCAGTTAAACATATATACATATATCTTTTTAAAATTCTTTCCCACTATAGATTATTACAAAATATTGAATATCGTTCCTTGTGCTGTACAGTAGAATCTTGTTGCTTATCTGTTTTAGACATAGTAGTTTGTATCTGTTAATCCCAAACTCCTAATTTATTGCTGCACCCCATCACTGCTGCCTCTTTGTTAACCATATGATTATTTTCTATGTCTGAGAGTTAATTTCTACTTTATAAACAAGTTCATTTGTATCATTTTTTTAGACTTCACAAATAAGTAATATCATATTGTAATTATCTGCTTCTTTCTGACTTACTTCACTTAATATGATAATCTCTAGGTCCACCTATGTTTGGAGAAGGCAATGGCACCCCACTCCAGTCCTCCTGCCTGGAAAATCCCATGGATGGAGGAGCCTGGTAGGCTGCAGTCCATGGGGTCGCTAAGAGTCGGACACGACTGAATTGACTTAACAGCAGCAGCAGCAGCCACCTATGTTGCTGCAAATGGCATTATTTCATTCTTTTTTATGAGTAATATTCCATTGTGTGTGTATATATACACACCACAGCTTCTTTTTCTGTTCCTCTGTCAAGAGACACTTAGATTACTTCCATGTCATGACTATTTTAAATAGTGCTTCAAGTTTGATCTATTATGTGGATTTTTCCTATATTGACAGCACTTTTTAGGACTTTCTTAGTGGGTGTGTTACCCACTAAGACAACACAATGAAATTAGGCAAATTACTAAGAAGCCATGCCCGTCATCTCTCTTACAGCATAGAAGAATTGTGTTGTAGAAACTATCTGGTTTTCACTTAGTTTGTGGTGCCACCAGATACTGTGGCCTCTGATGCTTTCAAGGTGGTGGTAGAAAATCGCATGCTACCCGATGTGTAGAGGATGAAGTGCCATTGACTGAAGTAAAGAAACGAGGTGCCTTTAGTTCTCCTAACCCAAAATATTTCCTCACCAAGATCTAGGAAATGTTTCTGGAAAGGTTCATCTGGTTAGGTTGGAACCAGAGTTTAGTAGTTTGTTTGAAATATGTGAGAACAAGATAATCAAATCGTGTTCTCATTTTATTCTTCAGGAAGTGCTCAGCCACCAATTTCCCCAGTCATTTGAGCAAGACTCTTCCCACATTTGTAGTGTTCTTTGTTGTTATATTCCCATTGACTTTTAGAGGTAAAATTAAATTGTAGCTCAAAGAATTTGCATGTTCAGCTTCAGGCCACACAGAATCATAGACCAAGCCTGGGATAATGTGTGTCTTAGATCTTTCATAGCGAATGCACAGCTCTTCTGCAAAATCTACACAGTTGCTAATGCTAATTTCACATTTTCCAAACTGGAAGATGCCCTTTGGTGCACTGGGTTGGGTTTTTAACTGTAGATTTTTTTTTTTTTTTTTTTGTCTTTATAGTCTGATGTTTTCAGAGTGTACTTTAAGTGGAAAAAACTTGTTGGGTTTCTCCAACAACAACTCATTCTAGTGTTGTATAAATGAAAGAGCCCATTGCTTTTCTGATTTTTCACTTTCTAATCAGTTTTCATGCTGATTCGAAGATCTAACCTAATCTCAGGACAACTCTTATAGATAAGGAATTAGCTGTTCCTGTATTGCAGCGCAAGGTCATGCCTCATTTCTAGCAGTTCCAACTCAGTGAGATTCAAAAAAGAAATGGCCCCATTCATGCCACCAAACTAAACTCATGAGTACAACTCATTTTCTCTCTACAAAGGTTTTTTTTTTCCCCCCTTATTGACTACGCTCAGTTCAGTTCAGTTCAGTTGCTCAGTCATGTCCGACTCTTTGAGACCCCATGGACTGCAGCATGCCAGGCCTCTCTGTCAATCACCCACTCCTGGAGTTTACTCAAACTCATGTCCATTAGTTGGTGATGCCATTCAACCATCTCATCCTCTGTCATCCCCTTCTCTCACCCTCAATCTTTCCCAGCATCAGGGTCTTTTCAAATGAGTCAGTTCTTCGAATCAGGTGGCCAAAGTACTGGAGTTTCAGCTTCAACATCAGTCCTTCCAATGAATACTCAGGACTGATCTCCTTTAGGATGGACCGGTTGGATCTCCTTACAGTCCAAGAGACTCTCAAAAGTCTTCTCCAACACCACAGTTCAAAACCATCAATTCTTTGGTGCTCAGTTTTCTTTATAGTCCAATTGACTACGCTAGGTTTAGTCAAACACAAAGGTCATTCTGACTTCTATTTTGAATGTACATTCAGTTCAGTTCAGTTCAGTCGCTCAGTTGTGTCCGACTCTTTGTGACCCCATGAATTGCAGCACGCCAGGCTTCCCTGTCCATCACCAACTCCCGGAGTTCACTCAAACTCATGTCCATCAAGTTGGTGATGCCATCCAGCCATCTCATCCTCTGTCGTCCCCTTCTCCTCCTGCTCCCAATCTCTCCCAGCATCAGAGTCTTTTCCAATGAGTCAACTCTTGGCATGAGGTGGCCAAAGTACTGGAGTTTCAGCTTTAGCATCATTCCTTATTCCTCCCCAAAGATGAATGAAATGCCAAACCTAAGACAATCCTAAGCCAAACTTGGTTAAAATAAGTCTACTAAAATTTTCACATATTGATTTGAAAACCTAAATAGAAAATTATTCCTGGATTACTTATTCTGTTGGTTGGATTTTATTGGTGGGATAATTAACAGGGCTTCCCTGGTGGTTCAGATGAGAAAGAGTCTGGCTGCAAGTCTCTTGCAGAAGACTTGCAGGTTCGATACCTGGGTCAAGAAGATCCCCTGGAGAAGGAAATGGCAACCCACTCCAGTATTCTTACCTGGGAAATCCCATGGACAGAAGAGTCTGGTGGGCTACACCCCATGGAGTCACAAAGAGTTGGACATGGCTGAGCAACTAACTGGAGAAGGCAATGGCACCCCACTCCAGTACTCTTGCCTGGAAAATCCCATGGATGGAGGAGCCTGGAAGGTTGCAGTCCATGGGGTCGATGAGGGTCGGACACAGCTGAGGGACTTCACTTTCACTTTTCACTTTCATGCACTGGAGAAGGAAATGGCAACCCACTCCAGTGTTCTTGCCTAGAGAATTCCAGGGGCGGCGGAGCCTGGTGGGCTGCCGTCTATGGGGTCGCACAGAGTTGGACACAACTCAAGCAACTTAGCAGCAGCAGCAGCAGAGCAACTAACACACATATGTATTTTTTCAAACCACTAGTCTGCCCACACTGTCCGGATTGTTTTTAAAACTATTGGAAATTTCCATCCAGGTTGCATTTTCTTTGTTTGCTTCCATCAACATTTCTTTGCCCAAAGAGTTTCTTTTGTGGTTCAATTTTCCCATCTTTTTAATATAGAGGGCTGATCCAGCTATAATTGTGCATGGTTATATACTGACAACCCACATAAACAAACATCAACAAACACAGCCCTTTGATAGGGTGATGTCATCACAATTGGAGTTTAAAAAGCAAATACAAGTGGGTAACTTGGACACCTGTGTCAGCTCTCCTTAGTCCTTCCTCCTATCGCCCTTGATGATGAAAGAATTATCTTTACTGAAGGTGGAACGCTCTGTTGACACCAGCTCCCCAAGTCCCAACCCTGGAAGATCAATTTCACGTCAGCTTGTTTAGATTGATAGTGAGGCCACCTGGGCCTCAGCTGTCAGGAAACCCAGTGCTTTGCTTAAACAGCAGGCAGCTATCAAAATAGGGGAGAGAGAGAGGCTATCAGGCTTAATACTGGCACACATTAGAGTCTAGAGGACTCTCGCAGGTCAGCTAATGTTGCCATTACCATTTGTCAGGTGTACAATCACCTGGAGAATAAGGATAATGGGGCCTTTGTAGGATTTTGAATCAACACCCCAAACAATTCAACCACTGTTCACAGGTTAGAGCTGTAATTCACTGACCCTTCTTCCCTCTCTTCTCAAATAAACCCCTACTCTTCCCACCTCCCAGGAACAATACATCAATTGGTACGTTCACTATTCCCCAATATGACAGCTGGTTAAGTGACACCGTGAGATTCCCTTCCTAAGAGCTGCTGTATAGAAACAGCTGTTGGGGTGATTTTTCGTGTTGTTCAACCTTGTTTCCAGCATCAGAGGATTTAGAATTTGTGCCTTCTTGGAGAGAATTTCTCTTTTGTTTTAAATGCATTTAATAGAAAAACTGAATGCTATTCATGGTTTAAAAAAAAATAGCGAGGGGAATCATTTGCTCTCAAGGTTTATAAAATAGTCTTTTTCTTCACTTTCATTTCAGCACTAAAAATTGTATGAGTGGAACTTTCCTGGTGGTCTGGTGGTGTAGACTCTGAGCTTCAATGCAGGGGCTGTGGATTTGATCCTGGGATGTGAGAACTAAGATCTCACATGCCATGTGGTGTGGCCAAATTAAAGCAAAGCAAAACAAAACAATCACATGTACGTCCGTGATGAAATGCACAGAGAGCAAATTCAGGGTCACTGTGACATGTTACCTGGGCTGATCTCCACTGTGGGCTTGCCCAGTGTGCTCAGTTTGGTGGCATTTATTCATTCCATTCCACCTCCCACCCTGGCTCCATCTTCCCTTTCCTTGCGCTTCTCACAAGTCCTTTTCCTCCTTTTAAAACCATGAAGCCAGTTCTAGAACTCCCCTGAAAGAATTTGTTTTCCTGTTAACTCTGGGAAGAAAATGGAAAAAAAAAAAAAAACGCAAAAAACTAAAATAGTAATATCAAATAAAGAAGTGAAAATCTACCTTCTTGCTCACTGTAGCCAAGTCTCTCAAATGGGAAGTCCAGTGATGTGATTATAGATTTCCAAAGCTAAAAGATCGGAACTAACATCGGGATGACAAATGGACGGTAGACACCAAATTACGTCCTTCAGTTATTCTGTATTGTGGCCCAGGAAGAATTTTCCAGAGCCCTCAAACACTTGTTTGGAAAAGACATGTAATATGGTTGAAGTTTTTCCAACACCAAGAACAGATGACTTCTTGGCAGGGCTGCATTTCCAGAATGCTTAGTTTTGCCTCCTTCTGGGCTGACGCTCCTGTCTTTTGCAGAGGAGACTGGTTCATTCAAGAGAGGAAAACATGATGTAGGTTTTCAACAATGCTACTTCCCTGGCCTTTCATTAGTGCTTAGAACATTTATAGAGAGAAGGTTGATTGAAGTCTTTTCTTACACATTTTGACATCATTTACCAACAACTAGTATCTTAAGAAGGTACCTCATTGACTTCAACTCACATCCTGGCAGAGAGTATATGTGTCTAAGAGAAGAGAGAAAACTTGGAGGGGCTGGATCTCAAAGGATGTGTTGTGTATATGTGTGGCTTTTGTCTAAGTCCAGCACTGTTTTGGTTCAAAGACAAATATTCCTAGTGAAATAAAGATTTTTGTGATCGTAATTATTACATCATGGAACGATACTTTGGACTCATTTCTGGGAGGCTCAAAGCAATGTATCTTGGGATTTCCCTGGTGGTCGTGTAGCTAAAACACCATGCTCCTAATACAGGAGGCTTGGGTTTGATCCCTGGTTGGGAAACTAGATCTCACATGCTGTAACTAAGAGTTTGCATGCTGCAACCAAAAAACATCCTGCATGCTACAGCTAAGACCCAGCACAGCTAAATAAATAAATATATATTTTTAAAAGCAATGTATTCCACTGGAGAACACTTCACCACACACATTTAACAGTAGTTTCCAGCAGCAAATTATTATTTTTTCTTTTTTTCACAAAGGAATTGGCCAGTATAGCCAATTAGGTCTCTCAATGCAGTCACTGGTGGCTCAGGCAGTAAAGAATCTGCCTGCAATGCAGGTGACCTGGGTTTGATTCCTGGGTCAGGAAGATCCCCTGTAGAAGGAAATGGAAACCTGCTTCAGTATTCCTGCCTGGAGAACTTGGGCAGAGGAACCTGGCGGGCTACAGTCCATGGGGTCTCAAAGAGTCAGACAAGACTGAGTGACTAACACTTTCACCTTCAATGCAGTCATATTGTGTAATGTGCAAATTATCAACCTGGTGCTGAACCCAGGAACAAAGCAGGTAAGAAACCCAGTCTTCAATATACCCACACGGTCACTTCATGGACACATCTGCTGAATGCAAATCGTATTTATTTAACAATGGGAAAAATGACTCATAAATTAGAAATCTAATTTTTGTTTTGTTTTATAGTAAGCCCTAGTTCTAGGGTATGGGATGTGTGGAATTCGTTTTGCTTTTTCAAGTATTAGTTGCTGCATGAGAAAGAGGACAAAAAATAGAGCACTTCTTTGGATACTTGCTCACCATGCACATATGAGTAGCCAGAAGGGCAAGAGATAGGGAGATGGAGAGGGGAAGACTGCGGAATGGGTGGGGAAGGAGGGGGAGGGAAAGACTGGTTCCTTATTCAGCTCCTTGGGAGTCCCTTGGTGGTTAATTTGTTGTGAGGAGCCAGAAAACAAATCCATTCTAAACTTTTTCTTCCTGGCAGATTTTTGAAAGCTGAGGTTTCTCTGTTGACTGTGCATGTCCTTTTATCATGTGCTTGGTTTTTCAACATCAAGCCATTGCACCAAGATGAGAACAGTTACTTTCAATTAATAAACTGTCTTGCAATCACCCTTTGTTCATAACCACGTGAAGGCTTCTGTATGTGCAGATGAGAGCTTACCCATTCAACATCTCTCTCCATTAGCGGTCTCCACTTCTCACTGTATTTTCCATTCTGCCTTCTCCCCTGACACTAAGGGTTTGCCTGCTTACTGCCAGCTCTGCAGAGAGGCAGCCGCACACACGCTATAGTTCATGCTCACTTATAAACTGAGAATAAAGATCTTTATTTCCAATGCCCTGTGAAGATTGTCAACTTTTGTCTGTAAATCAGGTGACTTATTTTTCCTAGTCTTAAGGGCTGTCCCTTGTATAAAATAGAATTAAGCCTCAAAAAGGATTCATTGATTTCAGTGCAATGAGTGGTTATTTTGAAAACAGTTGGTCCTCTGCTAATCCTCTTGGTCCATGTCAATCTGTGTTTGGAAGCTTCTGGACTGTCTGGACAGAAAATGAATTGTAAGTTCCTTGAGGGCAGCATTGGATCTTGCTCATTTTTGTATTTCCCATGATCGCAAACATTCAGAAACATGCTAGGGTATACAGGTATGGTGTGAATAAAGAGATAACATAGGGAACCATGTTTAAGCTGGGTGCCACCACCGACAGAGAACGTGTATGCTCCGCTTTCCTTTGTCAACTTCCTCTGACTCCTTTCCATTCATCAAACCCAACAAGTTTCTTTCTTTTCTACTATCCTGGGGAAAATGGTTAAGAACTAAACTAATAGAAAACACACATAGAAGTCAACCTGGATGCTTACTGAAAGCAAGACTCAGACTCTTAAGAAGCTCTGCCAATGACTTAACTGGTTTGCTAAGTTAAATATTAAATAATCCTCTGGGTTGTCCAAAGGTCCTTCTGCTTAAATGGGAGGAGACAGACATTTTCTCCAGCACAACTTAACTGACAAAATTCCCAACAGAAACAATTTTTGATTATTATAAAAAGTCCAACAAATATAGAAATGTATAAATATATAGGCAAAAATTACCCATGCGCCAGCCATACATGAATCACCTCCGTGCTGCGTCTCATTCCAGGATTATTCCGCAAATAAACAGGGCTATCTAACTATCCATCCTTTGTCAACATCTGTCTCTATCTAGAATACTATGCATATGTTTTTTTATTTTATTTTATTTTATTTTTAAACTTTACAATATTGTATTAGTTTTGCCAAATATCGAAATGAATCCGCCACAGGTATACCTGTGTTCCCCATCCTGAACCCTCCTCCCTCCTCCCTCCCCATACCATCCCTCTGGGTCATCCCAGTGCACCAGCCCCAAGCATCCAGCATCGTGCATCGAACCTGGACTGGCGACTCGTTTCATACATGATATTATACATGTTTCAATGCCATTCTCCCAAATCTCCCCACCCTCTCCCTCTCCCACAGAGTCCATAAGACTGATCTATACATCAGTGTCTCTTTTGCTGTCTTGTACACAGTATGCATATGTTTTTTTACTTCATTTTTCCCTCTTAAACATTATATACATTTGCCTCACCATTTTAATAGGTTTCTAAGTAGTTGAGTAAATGAACATGTGTAATTAACTTAACCAATCCCCTATTGTGGATACCTGGATGGTTTCCAATACTAACACTCTTTTAATACTTGTTTCAAACATTGAAAGTGACATTGGTTTTTCAAGTTGCAAATGGTAGTTCATAAATTTTGCAGTAAATATAACACAAAATGAAAGTGTAAAAAGTAAAACTGAACATCTCAGGGTCACCCTACATGGTTGGGAGGGTTGTGCACTGCACAAGGGCACCACAGCTAATAGAAGTCCAATCATATTGCAGACAGTGAAGGGTTTTCTATTTATTACAACAATTTTCTATCAGATGGCTATATATTATAAGAATATCCTGGCAGATGGAAATAAAGCATCTTGAGTAAAGGGCATCTTTCTCCAATGGACAGCATCTCTGGTTTTCCCCAAACTCATGTCTCCCTCTTACATTGCTCAATCAGTACTATCTTGTGAAAATTTTCGCAATTGATATAGTTCTGTCATTCTTTATAATGGGTGATTAATATCTCTTATCGTGGAGAAGGCAATGGCACCCCACTCCAGTACTCTTGCCTGGAGAATCCCATGGATGGAGGAGCCTGGTAGGCTGCAGTCCATGCTAAAGGTCGGACATGACTGAGCGACTTCACTTTCACTTTTCCCTTTCATGCATTGGAGAAGGAAATGGCAACCCACTCCAGCGTTCTTGCCTGGAGAATCCCAGGGACGGGGGACCCTGGTGGGCTGCAGTCTATGGCGTCACACAGAGTCGGACATGACTGAAGTGACTTAGTAGTAATATCTCTTATACAACTTAGATGATACAGTTGAAAGGCATAATGGGCTAGAGTAGCTCCTGATAATTGATATTTCAAACAACCACATATATGAAATCATCAGAATTTTAATTTTTGCCATACAAGTTGGTTGGCTATTTCTGTACTTGATTCCTATTCCTAACAGAAAGAGATATTGTGGCTTCCTAAAATACTTTTTAAACCCTCCAAGAAAGACTAAATTGTATTTAAGATTGTTGTAATATTGAGTACTCTTTCCATGTTCTTTGAAACATTCATTTATTGGTTATATGTGATGCTTCTTTATCATAGTCAATTAAACACCATCTTCATACAGGGCTTTACAGCTTCCAGAACAATTTCCCATAATTTTGGTATTTGATCTTTGAAACTGAGATATTGTGAAGCAGGAGGTGTTAGTCTCTCAATTTTCCTGTCGAGGAAGTAGTGGCTTAGGAAGGGCAGATGTCTTGCTCAAGACCCTGAGGTCTTAAAGATTTAAAGTCAGGGTGGGTACTCAGTTAATGGTCTGTACAAGGCCCCATTGCTCTCGAAAGTAAGATTAATTAGAATCCACCACTTTTTGCTCGCTACAGTTAAAGTTTTTTGCCCTGCTTCGGGTACCATATAACATATCAGTACAGCTTTGGGGTCAGTGTTCTTTCCTTTGTAAGAATGGTCCCTTTGTTGCGCATTTCCCTGGATACATTTTTCACTTTCTTCCGCCAGTTTTCTCAGATGCTGTAGGAACACCTTTGTTCCCACTTTTCACCCCAGGCAACAAATCTCCTTCCCTAACACACACACACACACACACACACACACACACACACACACACACGGAAAGGCTAAATGAGTCTACCTATGACATTAGCTATCAAAATGCAACCTAGTGGCAAGATAGACTCTTGTTAGCATTCATCAAAAATGTACCTTGCTTCTTCAGATCTTTCCATTGTGTATCTTTTGTTTAGATCAAGTTTATAGTTACAGTGCTCCATAGCTATGAGCACGCTACAGTTTAAAGAAAATAAAATTTTCTTCGCTAACATTTAAAATTAATTCCCTATTGTTGGATTGGGTGGACACATCTTTATTAAAGAAGCTACAGGATTTCTGTTTCCTGGGGTAAGAAGGGGGAATGCATAGAATCAAACCATTTCTTTAAGATGGTTTTTTCAGGTCACGTTATTTTGCACACATCTCAAAGATAACACTACCACCAAACAGCAAAGCATTCCTCCTTTTACATGAAATAATGAACAGCTGGATTGCTTTGTCAGGAGCTGGTAGGTTAAGTAACAGCGCTTATTTACGTTTTAGCATGACAAGCAAAAAAACTAATTAACTGGTGAGACCATATGCAGTGGACCATGGCAGTCTGCGAGGATTAATGAATTAATTAGTCATTTCCATCCATTACAGTTTTATTCTTTTCCTTGGAAACGCGTGGACTATTTATTTCAGTCTTTAAAATTTCCAGAGCAGGGGTGTTCATTCAGCTTTCTGAATGGTTGAATAGAACAATAAGATTGTGTAACCACTGGGACCAGTCTGTGCCTCCGACAAGGGGATAATGTAGCTATAGAAAGCTCTTTTCATCTTTTAGCAAGGGCCCATTATTCCTATGTATCTCTCTTCTATGCTTTATGAAAAGGTTTGTACAGTAAATAATGACTGACTATGTAGTAGTTCTTTCTTCTTTTGCCAAGCTCTTTTTAGCTTTGGCAGCAATTTTGTTTTCCCTGTCATCATCTAATGTCTATTTATTTTACATTGCTACAAAGCCAGTGAAATTCCCTTATAAATCCCAGGTCATGAAGATGAAGCAGCAACCCGATTCCTTTTATTAAATGTCTCCAGTGTCCTCTGCTTTTTCTAATTAGGTTCAAAGTGGTCAGTGGCTTGAAAAGACTCTGGGCAGGAATCGAATCTGTTTGAACAATGCATTCCTAGAGGCCGTGCATATTAGATGTTTGGATTTAATTAGAAGACAGGTATCAAAAGTCAGATACTCTCTGGAGGCACTGGGGTCATCATCACGAGGTCCTCTTCCTACCCAGGCTATTCGACCAAATTCTCCCCCTCCCTCCTGTCGCCCCTCCCACACACGCATACAATAGGCATTAGGTATTCAGAGCCTGGGGCTGTTACTCACCACTGGTTTTCCAGAACTGAAGTTTTCTTCTGTCAGCACTGCCACAGCATGAAGGTGAGAACAAGAAACTCTGAAACTGAAGGGGAAAGATAAAAGGAAAAGTGCGCAGAAGAAAAGAGAGGCTCTTTAACTGCTCTGTCAACCCAATTTTTCTCCCTGCTCAGCCGCAGGCGTGTTCTGAAGATGGATGGGCATAGGTACAGCTGGTACCAGAGAACAGCTGTGATTTCCATCTGGGTACCATTTAGTAGCAGATAGATTTTTTCAGGCCAAAGTCTTCTCCAATTGTTGCGGTTAGAGAGGGAAAGTGAGAGGCCCGTTGTGTTTTCTTCCACTTCAGATGCTCTTGTTCCAAACCCTTGCCTCTCCCTGTGTTGGCACGTTATCAAAGAGAGAGGAATTATGATTGTGGGTGAATGGGTGGGGGAGTTAGCTGATGAGAGCTGGTGGAGCTCAGACACAAAGCATCTCATGGAACACATTAAATATTAGATCTATCCAACACATACTTCTCATAGTGTCTGTCATTACCTTCCTTCCAAACTATGGGGCCATCAGGCAAGATGGTGCTCCTCTGAGGAGTGATGTCAACGTTTATGTCTGCACAGCTAAAACAACGGGTTGAAATGTGAAAAATTCAATATGTTGACGACAGCTCTTGTTCAGTTGTGCTGGGAAACCAGTTTGAATCATTACTTTTTGCCTCTAGGATAGAACTGACCTGAGATGCCAGGGAAACCACCTCAGCCAATAGAATTCTTCCAGAAGAAATAATTTTTTTAAAAATCTGCATATCTGAAAAGGTTTTCTGAAGTGGATTATTTGATAAAAATGTCTTCAAAATCCAGTTTGCTAATATATTTTTTTAATTGGAGGATAATTGCTTTACCATGTTGTGTTGGCTTCTGCCATACAACAAAGTGATAACCATATATATCAGCCCTATATACATATATGCTGCTAAGTCGCTTCAGTTGTGTCTGACTCTGTGCGGCACCACAGATGGCAGCCCACCAGGCTCTGCCACCCCTGGGATTCTCCAGGCAAGAACACTGGAGTTGGTTGCCATTTCTTTCTCCAGTGCATGAAAGTGAAAAGTGAAAGTGAAGTCGCTCAGTCGTGTCCGACTCTTCGCGACCCCATGGACTGCAGCCTACCAGGCTCCTCCGTCCATGGGATTTTCCAGGCAAGAGTATTGGAGTGGGGTGCCATTGCCTTCTCCATATATATACACATATATATGTATATGTATGTGTGTATATATATATATATATATATATCCCCTCCTTCTTGAGCCTCCCTCCAGCCCCTCCTCTTTGCTAATATTTTAAAAATTGAACATTGATGTTGTTCAACTAGCTGTATCAGTGCGGCACGGACACTAATTGAATTACATTATTATTTTGAATACTCTGTTCTGTATATTCTGTTGTTCTCAACTCTTCCACTCGTGTCAGGGGCATCTACAAGAATCAAACTAGAGGCTGTTTTAATGCTTTTAGAAGATTTGGGGGGCTGAAAGCTGGTGATTTTTCATGGCATGAGTGCTTCTTTTCAAGGAGGCGGCACCTATAGCATGCTCCTGGGTCCCAGTTCTTTTATATTATTCAGATTTGAGACCAGAGATGTTTCATAAGCACTCACAAGGATTAGCAAACGTGACCCAGGGAGAGATTGCAATATCTTTTCTGGCAAACCAAGATTCTTTTTTTCTTGCCAACGCGGATGTCTTCCAAGGTTGGCCCCAGCTCTTTAGCTCTCCTAATGTACTCAAGGTCAATGTTTCTCTCCCTGAGGAGAAACCATTGCTGAGAGGCATGGTCAAAGTTGATTTTATTTTGTGTTTTAGTTTATTGCCCTTTTAGCTTCCAAAGCCCAGAGTAAGTTTAAAAACATGTTGCTAAATATGATGAAAGCATACTTGATTCTCACCTTGGGTTTCAAAGGACGAATTCAATGGATGGGATGAGGTGTGTGAGGCCCATACATATGGATCATCTGGAGCACTACTGCCCAATGGAAATAAATAAAAAAATAAAAAAAAATAAAATGTCATTTTACATTGTTTTTAGTAGCCATGCTAAAGCAGTAAAAAGAAACTTGTATAATTAATTTTAATAATTTATTTAACTTAATATACTAAAAATAATAGCATTTGGACAAGTCATTACCATAAAAATTATTGATGAGATATTTTATCTTCTTTTCTCAATGTTCTAAATCTTCAAAATCTAGTGTATTTTACATTTACAGAGTATCTGAACTTCAAATTGCCATGCTTCAAGTGTTGTATAGCCCTGTGAGGTTAATGATTGCTGTGTTGGACAGAGAGTGGATTTGAAAGAAATTGATAAAGAGGATAAAGAGGGAACTGGTATATATTGCACATTTCTATATGTAAGACACTGTGGTAGCAATGAATATACCTCATGGCTAGCCTGAGAGGTGACAATTATTTTAACTGAAGAATGAAGTGTCCATTAATTCAGTGTTCAAACAGTAACCTTTTTGAAGTGATAGGGTAGCTTTTATTAATCACCCAAGGACAGAAGGTATACTTTAGGACTGTCGTGGGGAAACGGGCATGCATAGATGACCTAGATGGGGAAACAAGGTAGAATAAGTTAACTGACTTGCCCAGCATCACACATGGAAGCATGAGTTAAGGTTTTTAAAGTCAGATCTGTTTGTCTAGAAAGCCCACACTTGGAATGTGCTTCTGGTATTTCTTCTGGAATCCTCCCTTGATAGTTTGGTTAACCATTCTAAGTTGGAAGCACTGGTCTCAAAATCTGTTGGCAGCGTGGTTCTCTATTAAGCAAAAAAGACTCAGCTTGTCTCTGTTCTTAGAAAGGCCCTTCTAAGGAAGCAGAACATACACAGAGGCTGACTACATACCCTTTAATTTTAGATGTATATGAATTGCTATCACAATTAATAATTAGATGAGCGGATAGCTTAGACTCCTTAGCTATGTCCGTGTGGTGCTAAGTGGAGGGAAAGGGGTTGCAGATCTCTAGCAATTTTCTCTGCAATGCTCTAATTTTTTAAGCTTCTTTCCCTATTGGGAAACATATCATTGGAATCTGTTCACAGACATGAAAGAGGGCCAGAAATGAAAACATTTTACTTGACTTTCTCCAGCTCCCTTTAGACTTTCAGAAAAATGGAACTTTGTCTCCAGTGTAAGTGATTGGGTTCTCTGATCCTTGATTCAGTTCAGTTCAGTCACTCAGTCGTGTCCAACTCTTTGCGACCCCATGAATTGCAGCATGCCAGGCCTCCCTGTCTATCACCAACTCCTGGAGTTCACCCAAACTCATGTCCATCGAGTCGGTGATGCCATCCAGCCATCTCATCCTCTGTTGTCCCCTTCTCCTCCTGCCCCCAATCCCTCCCAGCATCAGAGGCTTTTCCAATGAGTCAACTCTTCTCATGAGGTGGCCAAAGTATTGGAGTTTCAGCCTTAGCATCAGTCCTTCCCAAGAACACCCAGGACTGATCTCCTTTAGAATGGACTGGTTGGATTAGTGTTTCTCTTATTTGCTTGTCTGCTCCTGACATAACCTGTTTCTCAGAAATATATACATTCCCCCTTTAGGTGACAGCTAGAACAAATGATGGCTGCAGAAAATCAAAACACAGCAGGAGAAAGGTTTCAGCATATTGTTAGTAATAGCTAGCATTTTTTAAGAGATTACTATGGGGCAGACCCTGCTTGGATTGCTTTCTATCTATTAATTCATTTAATCCTAATAATGAGACTATGAGATACATACCATAATTATCCTCTTTTTGCAGATAAGGGAATCCCACAGAGACTTGTCCAAAGTCACATAGCTACTTAGTGCCAGAGCTTGATCTCAAACCTAGGTCTGGTGGATTAAAAATCACTTACATTAAATAAAAATCAATCCTACCTGAATTACTAAGACCATTATTTGGAAATAATTCATATTGTGCATTTATCAAGTTGTTATATTAAACCTCTTGTCCTGAGAGTCCCCAAAAACCATTTTATTAGAAGACTGAATGAAAAAGTGATGTTTTGGTTTGTGTTTCCTGTAACGACACAAGTTTTTGATAGACATTATATGAATATTCTGGATGTTGATAAATATTTTTCTGTCCTGCAGGCTGAGTAGTGTCTGGCTCACATCTCAGCATGGATGTAATCTCATTTAGGAGGGAAGATTAACTCCCTTTCTCTCTATTTCTTCCTAATTTTTCATGACTTGAAACTTTTAGAGGTTGGTTAGCAGTGCCATTTTTTTTTTTTCTCATTTACATTCTTCTAGTGAAAAGATAAATCATTTAAGTTGTATAATTATATGTGTTTACCATGGAATTCAATAAGCTCTTACTAGGTGGAATTTAAAAATGTGGTCCTGCACTTTAAAAAAAAATTTCTCCTGAATTTGCTCTCATGCTGTAGGAGGATGCCCAGATGAAACTGAACAACACAGCATTCTCTCTTATCCTGTTGTGGAATAATACCTTATTGGAGCCTCTGAAACACAAAGGAGAGATTTGAGCAGAATATCATAAACCAGGGTTATTGTTTATATTGGACATATTTCAGAACTGCTTGTGACTTTAATATGAGTGGTTTGGTATCAAGTTTTATATTCTAATTGGCATTTTTTAAAAAGCAAAACAAAACATTGGTCTTTCCCTAAGGCTGAAACAGCCAAGATCTTATCTGTTCTTTGTGTTAATTGTTGATAATGAGCATAAGATCATTATGACCAAACTCACAGATTGTCCCCAGATACAGAAGGGCTGGGTCTTCATAAAAAGTAGAAGGTTAGATCCATTGACAAGCAGCAGCTAGCAGGGCGTTTCCAACTTATGCTTCTAAATAGCACAAGGTGGGTCTGCAAAATGTTATTGCCAAGTACCCCCCTGGAAAATAAATGAAATAATCTTCCCCATGTTCAATCTTTGTAGGAACCTTAGGGCTGGGGAAAAAATAAAATAAAATAAAAATTGCATTTATAGGTCTGGAAAAAACAGGGGAGGATTATCTCTCTCATAAAACCAACTTCTAAATCTGAAATTGCATTTTTTCCAGACTAATATTTTACTTTATCTTTGATCATTATAAATTATTCTTTTTTATTTCTTTCTTTTTAAAGTCCTGGTTGAAAAAGTAGCTTGGCAGACTGTTCCACTGGAGCTTAAATGGACTTATTTATTGAAAAATACTCAAAAGTAAAAATTTGAAAGTGCTTCCCATTATACTCATTGGAGCCCCCCAAGTTTGCTGCGTGTAACTGTCTGTGGAGAATTATGGGCAAAGTCAAGTAACCACCTCCTGGCTTCAGGCTCAGCTTTCCACATCTTTCAGTGCCAAATACATATGCTTACTCAGATTTTTGATTGAATCATATATATATATTTTTAATTTTGGGGTATTCCCAATTTGTGAAATAGTTGGAGAACTTTAGGTGAAGGATCTGAGAAAAGCCCATACGTTTGAGGGGAGAGAGGAAGGTGATCTGTCAGTCCTGAAGTCTTTCTTTCAGGCATGGAGAGGTGGTCTTTTCACAGTAGGATCGCTGGAGACAAACCTCAACAGTAAGTGTTCTTTCACAATAGGGATACATGGCTGTATTATCATTGATAAGGAAAAATCATTTCAGCAATGGAAAATTAGAGTTGGCAAGGGTGCTGGGGGGGGGGGGTGGTCTTTGTAAATACAACTTCTCTCAGAGACTGGCTCAGCAATGGATTACCTTTTCCCCTTGTTTTTTCAGCAGCTTTTCATGCCATACCTTTTTGAGGCATCGTAGCCTCAGTTGAAACTCTAAGCAGGAAGCTTGGTGAGTCATTATTAGTAGTAACAATACTAATAAATAAATTACTAACAATAATAAGACAGTGGTTAACACTTAGGATTTTATGGTTTTCTCATTCATTATCTCATCTGAGCTAATGACGATTCTGTCACGCTTGGCTGCTCTGGAGACCTCTTTCAGACCACTCCTTCTCAGATCAAAGGTGGGGCTTTCCCAGCCCCTGGGAGTGGTGCTGAAGTGAATCTCCAAGGGTATCAGCCTGGCCACCCCAGAGAGCACAGAAGGAAAGAGGAAAGAATCAGAGGCTGCGCAGAGGATTGGATGCCATGATGTGGAGGCGCTTTGTTTCTCCCCCATATATTTTTAACGGAACCCTTGGGACTTGGGGAGGTGGTTGGATGACCACATGCTCTTTGAATGCTGTATTGTGCTTGAAACATAAAGCTGCTCCATAAAAAGTTTGTATTGTGAAATGTCAAGTTTTTGGCATGTATCATATTTGTCAAATGAGGTTATGTAAGCTGAGCTTTCCAGCATGGCCTCCTCTTATCCAGCATTGGAGAAAAAAGTTTCACAGAGGAAAGCCCAAGCCATCTGAAGCCACATTGTGCTTGGCTTCCAACATTGTAAAAAAAAAAAAAAAAAAAAAACAAAACCAAAAGAAATATTTGAAAAGAGAAATGGCTGGATCCTAGAAAACATAAGACATATGGTAAGTTTTTGTGCTTTGGGACCATCAGGAAGAGGAAGAATAAATGATCATAAATTATAATAAATCCAGGTAGAGAACAGTCAACCTCTTCATATATCTTAAAGATGGAGCATCAGTTAATTAACTGCATTCTTTTTAGGCCCTGCCCTCCAGCACTCCAACCCTAAAGTCATTCAAATATTTGTTGAATAAATAAATCTCCTAGCCAAAGCTTTGGTGGTGAATTAGGGAATGGAATCACTGATGTAGAATCTCAAACTGAAAATAAAAGTTGATAGTGATTTGGGGACCAAGCACCTGCCGGCTGGCTTGTATTGAGTTGAATGAGAACAGGATTATAATAAAGTGAGAAAAGTCACAGACAGGCTTCTGTAAGAGACCACAGCCTGTGTTTCCTCATTTGCCACGTGAAAATAAAATTAAGTTACTCTTGGTTGCATAGCTCCCGGAGTTGCATGGAGTAGAGATGAGCTCTGGTGATTGTTCCCTCAGTTAAGTCCACCTACCTCCATCGGTCAAAATGATCTGAGAACCACATAAAAGGGTGAGATGCAATCTTCTATTTAATTGCAGAAACTGTAATTGCAGTAACCTTTCCTTAAATCTGACTCTATTTTGAATCTGACCATCCGAGGTACCAGCCTAGCTGCTCATTCTTCTTTTTTCATCTTCATTCTTCGGGCTTCACCACTGGTAGTAACCCCACTAATGGGTAATTCCCATTACCACCCCACCCCCACCTTCAGGATGTGCTTTTATCTCTGGGTCTCAGTGGGAACTTGAACTCCACTACTCCAAATCCAAGATTTCGGTCCCTTTGTCCCCTCCTTCCATTATAATGGAAAAGAGAGGAAAAAAGAAAGAAAACATCCATTTCTAGGTGTTAGGGGAAAAAAAAGTTATAATTTAAAAAAACATCTTTCTGGATGCAGATTTTCAGTCTGTTTATTGCTGGAATAATAATAAACAAGGGCTAGTTAATTTGTCATGATGACAGGACCATGTTTTGGGAGGTACTTAGTCAAAAATGAAGTCAGGCCCAATCTGCTAGATAGAAGAGAGTCAACATATTCAGTAAAAAATTAGGCATGAGATAGATAAATACAAAAACCACAGCAATGAATACTGAGAAAGGTGGCTTCAGGTTACCACTAGTGGGTTGGAGCAGGATCAACAGAAATGAAAAAATGCTTCCCAGCAGATGACCAACTTGAGACGTGTTTTAGAAGGAGTGGTGTGACTTGGCGAGTACAAAGTCTCGTGCACCATCTAAAAATCGATTCTACATTCTCAGTGCCTTTTACAGGGTGTTTGCACTAAAAGTGGTAGAGGGTATTTATTTTCGGGTAAAATTCAATTTAAAAGCAGGAATAATTGAAAACATCATTTTGAATGACGTGGTTCTAAAAACTGAATTAAAAAAAAAATGTTGACAATCCTTCTGAGCCCTCACCCCTCCTTTACTGCTAAAGTAACTTTCAAGACTAAAATTTCTTTTGTTATCTGACACTATAATTCCTTTTAAAAGAGTGCATATATGTTGAACTAAGCCAATAAACCAATCAGTCAATAAATTCTTGATTCTGCCTTCTAAATGCCTACAGTTAATTTGTACCATGATGAGGACATACCCATCAAGAAACCGACCTGTGATGCACTTACTGAATATCTAGCTGCCCCACCTTTCATGGTATCAGGGGACACATAAAAACACCATCTTGTCCTAGTTCCAGAAAGGACTTACACTGCCCTAACCACTCTTCTTGGGAAGGAAAAATTTCTGGGTAAAGTTTTGGCTCAGTGGATCTAAGACATAAATTAAGTTTCTGCCTGTATAAATAATTTCCTCTCCTACATCCTGACAAGCTTTGAGATGCTCCTGAACTCCTTACCTACATTCTCTCCCTTCTAGAAGATACTCATGAATTTTGCAATTGCCCATCCAGTAAAGAAGCCTGACTCAACTATGGCTTGTTTTCCTCTTAAGTTCACCCCCGCCAAAATTGAGCCCTGCTTGTACTCCCTTCTTGTTGGCTCTTCAATTCATCCTTCTTTTCATGTGCACTGACATCGTGATCTTTTCTTACCTGGGTATTCAGATTACCTTCAAAGGGGATTCTTTCCTCTTTCAAATCCATTATCCGCTCTGCTGTCCAAGTTTAAAACGTCAATCTGATTAAAAGCCATCAGGGACTCCTATTGCCTTCAGAATGAATATCAAACTCTTCAACAGAGAGGGTAAGTTCCTTTATGGTTTGATCTTTCCCGATTCTCAAGTCTAATTTGGTCATGTATCTTCATGTTCTTGTTTTTGAAGCCAGATGACAGTAAGGTGCTTGTCCCTAAGAGGGCCATATTCTTAAATTTCTATGTCTTTAATTCAACTGTTTCCCCCAAAATGCCTCTTCCTCTGTCCCCTGCCCATCTCGTCTGTTTAATTACTCCTAATTGTCCTTTTGGTTTCTCTAGTGGTTCAGTTGGTAAAGAACCCAACTATAATGCAGAAGACTGGACACCTGGGTTCGATCCCTGGACCAGGAAGATCCCCTGGGGAAGTAAATGACAAACCACTCCAATATTCTTACATGAGAAATCCCTTGGACAGAGGAATCTGGCAGGCTACAATCCATGCTGTCACAAGAGTTGAACAGGACATAGCGACCAAACCACCACTGCCACCAATTGTCCGAATCAACTCAAGCCTGTCTTCCTCTAGGGACATGAACATCCCTGAGAAGAGTGGGTGTTCATCTTCTTTACTCTCCCTTGTACTCACTCACTGGTCTGCCTGCCACCTGGTATAACATTCCATGCTGTTATTATTTGTCCATTCCTTATCTGTGTCTTCTAGGTACTTGAACTGGCTTATAGAGAGAGCCTGGGTACTGTTCGTCTCTATCCACAGTGTCTACTGAGCACACAGCCCAGTACTGTGTGCTGTTGTGGACAAGTAGATCATTTGTAGGGTAAGGCTTTGCCAATTTTCTTGAAAGGGGGAGTTTCTCTATGTTTACACCTTTTACTGGATGAACTCAAACCTCCTCTGGTATTTGTTTTGGGAACAGGTCACGGGAGCTGGGTTCTCATAATCCTTTCCTGGTTTGAAGGGCTGGATCCAGAATGTAAGGCCCTGTTTTCAGCCCATACCAACCTTGGAATTTCCACAAACTTCAAAGATTTTCACTGAAGATGACCAATTACTTGATTAGTGCTTTACAATTTTCAAAATAACATCTTTCATAAATAATTTCTCTCTTTCGTTCTCTCTTCCAACATATGAGAGCAATTGAACCGATATGTTTGTAATTCAAATTTTGGAGATGATCAAGTGAAGACTCAGAGAGTTATTTAACCTGCTCAAGGCCATAGAGTTGTAGCTGAGGACAGAGGGCCACTCAGCTGGGATGATATATATTTGTTTTCCATTGCTTTATAATAAATGCCACAAGCTGAGCCACTTAAAATGGTGTATGTTTATTATCTCACAGTTTCCATGGGTCAGAAGTCTACGTATGGTTTCACTGAATCTGCTGCTTAGGGTCTCATAAGGCTGAATTCAAGGTGTCATCTGAGCTGTGTTATCTCTGAACCTCAGAGTTCCTTTCCAAACTCATTCACGCTGTTGGCAGAATTCTTTTCCTTGTGATTATAAGAAATGAGGTCCCACTTTCTTGCTGTCGGTTGAAGGTTTTGTCGGTGACTAGAAGCCAGCCTCAGGTTCTAGCCATGTGACTTTCTTAGCACAAGGTAGTGAACTTCTTTAAAGTCAACAGGAAAAATCTCCCTTTAGTCTTACAATGGAGTCATATAGAATGCTATCTACTCAATGGAGTGACCATCACTAGATATTCACAGATACTGCCCCACTCGAGGGAAAGGGATTAAAAGATTATACTGAATATATACACTGAGGGATAGGAACCTTGGGGCGCCATTTAGAAGTCTGCCTACTACACACCTCATTTCATCATTATATTAAAATAATAAAAATCATTATATTAAAAGTCTCCTTTGAGACTCCAAGAACTATAAGTATTGTAGTCATAGGAAATGTCACCAAGACAGTGTCATCTGCTCTGTGGTTTCAAATTGGATTATTTATGCTGAAAGAAGGATCACTGTGTGTGTTGTGGGCAGTGATTTTTTTTTCCTGCGCTGGGCAAAGTGGAATGCATGACCTGTGAAGTGGACATAGCCAGAAACCATTTTAACTCTTCTGCATCTAAAAATACCTCAACTGGATGCCCCAGACAGTTCCTGAGAATTGATGTCCAGGAACAGGCAAAGATGGAAGCTCATCTTTTCAGTTTTCTTTATGCAGATTTTAGCTGAGGAAACACAGGTGGTCACTTCAGGGCTCCTCTCTGGAATGGAGACCTCTGCTAGACTGTCAATTAAGGATGTTAATCCTAAACTGAGTTATATCACCCAATGAGTCTGAGTTTGGTCCAGAGTCCTCCAACTATCTAAAGTTTCTAGTTCTTTGGTCTTGCATTCTGGATGGGAGCTGATTGGGCATTTCCCATTTGCCTCTGGGCAATATGTGCCTTTGGGTTGTGGGTAAAAAGTGTCTACAGCTTGCTTTTCAGAAGTCATTTTTTAAGAGCCCCTCTCAGTGTATGTTTTTTCTTTTCTGGCTTGGTGAAGAGAAAGAGCAGTCACAGAGACCTTTGGGTGAGTTCACCTTGGTCCGACCTTATAGACTCATGAATATGGAAGAGAGTGAGAACGGCTTCTCTTTCTGGAGTTCAACTATAACACATCTTTGCTTACAAAAAGCCAGAGCAACTATTGTTTAATTTCTTTCATTAGGAAACTCACCAAATGTTTGGCCTTAAATTCTCTTCTCCTCCAAGCCAGCTGGAAATCACTGCGAATTGCAAGGCAACACTAACCCACTAAATTAGTCACACACAGAAATCTGTGTACG
Organism: Bos grunniens; assembly: GCF_055505025.1. NCBI lineage: Eukaryota > Metazoa > Chordata > Mammalia > Artiodactyla > Bovidae > Bos > Bos grunniens. The sequence goes on from NC_141180.1 coordinate 58,046,822, forward strand.
AAGTCTCTCTGACCCAGTTCTTTCTATTTGTCCCTTTGATTCCACCTTAATGGAGGCTTTATTTATTTTCTTAGAAAAACAGAGTTTTTTGAGAATTGGTTTTAGTTTATACCCACTGGATCACACCAAGAGACACTGATGCAAGCTGAATGCCCAAGCGTCTGATTTGTACATGATACTGTGTCCAGTGTGAAGGTTCTTCAGTATAATAAAGTTCAAGATCATGTAGTGCAACTCTGGAAATCTGGAATTGCAATGTTTCTGACCTAGAGTGTGTTATCTATCTAGGCACCATCGACTAAGAAACAGCTTACTGAGAAAATCAAAGATGATTGCAAATAAGATAAATAGTTAATATTTAATATTTATTGTTTACTAACTCAGCTAGAAGATCTGCCCTGAAGTTTTTACACATGACTTCATTTAAACCTCATGGCCTCTATGAAGTAAGGACTATTGTTTCCCAATTTTTTATTTATTTTTTTTGTTAAAAGTTACTGCTTGTATGACCTAAGGGAATAAGCTTTTAAAGTATGCACATGTCCTTGAAAAGTCAAACACATTTCTGGTGTGATATTTATAAAATATTCTTATCTACTCATTATAGAAGATCTTTGAAGGTTTTATTAGCTACAATGTACACTATGAGCTACAGAATCACTCCGTAGTTGGCTGGAACATTTTGCTAATGAGTCCGTTTTTAATTCCTATGTTGATTAGTTAGTCTGATCCTTTCCAAACCCATCTAATGTTCTCCTGTTCGCAACCAACCATCAGAGGGATTTCTGTAGTCACAGGTGTGGAGAGCTAGGAGGGATTCAGGGTTTAGGTCAGCATTGCTTGGAAGAATGCCTGCCGGAAGTATCTGAACAAATGGTCATTCAACCTCCATTGAAATCACAGTGTGTTGGTGTTTTTCAGTCGCTCAGTCGTGTCTGACTCTTTGTGACCCCATGGACTACAGTATGCCAGGATTCCCTGTCCTTCACTATCTCCCAGAGTTTGCTCAAACTCATGTCCACTGAGTCAGTGATGCCATCCAACCATCTCATCCTCTGTCGTCCCCTTCTCCTCCTGCCTTCAGCCTTTCCCAGCATCAGGGTCTTTTCCAGTGAGTCTGTTCTTCACATCAGGTGGCCAAAGTATTGGAGCTTCAGCTTCAGCATCAGTCCTTCCAATGAATATTCAGGGTTGATTTCCTTTAGGATGTACTGGTTGGATCTCCTTGCTGTCCAAGGGACTCTCAAGAGTCTTCTCCAACACCACAGTTTGAAAGCATCAGTTCTTCAGTGATCAGCATTTTTGATGGTCTAATTCTCACATTCATACATGACTACTGGAAAAATCATAGCTTTGACTATATGGACCTTTGTTGAAATAACAGTGTATGAGTTTATTTCATTAGAGAATCCTTCTTTGCCTTGAATTGAAATTTCCCCTTCTATATAGCAGGCACGGATGTCTTTATAGTCCTGGGATTGCCTTTGGTTTTTCTATTACTAGATATTTTAAGGATAGACACCATTCCACCTGCTCTCCACTATGCTACCCATCCAGTTTCAATTGTCCAGAGCATCCTTGTCACTAAGAAAACATCTCAAAGCTCCAGTTCCTCTGATGGCTGGTCAATGACAGCCATGTTCATACAAAGTTGTGCAGATTGCATCATGTAAACCCCATTAAAAATTTTAGAATGAAGGAATTTTTTTTTTACCATTTCACTTTGGCCTTTAGCAGTCAGTGAGTGCAATTTGTCTTGAAGTGAAGGATGGAAACAAAAACAGAAGTGTGTGTCAGATGATGGGATCAGAAATTGAAGATGTGGGTGGGGGATGACAGTGCTCAGGAGGTGAAGCGCTGGAACCCAAGGGCTTAGGGATCTGTTGTGTGACTTAGAGGAAGTCAACTGAACCCCAGATTTTGACAAAACATACAGCTATTTCCCATTCACGGGTGACAACAGCAGGATTGCTTCAACATATGAACCTACCGGGAAGTGAGTCCAGCCCCACAGCTTTTTGCTCCCCTACAGGGCTGCCTCACACAGCTGGATTTGTGTTGTGCAACTGTTTGGTAAATTCAGAGCAAAGGAAATGGGCGAATTCCATTAGGAGTTTCCCAAAGGTCACATTCAGGCATATGTAATAGCTGGGAGTGCCATACTGTCATTTACATAGTATTTGTATTCAGTTTGCAAGCTTTGGGTTGTCAAAACATATTCCCTGTTATTTCTTGCCAACCCATCCTAACTAAGGAAGAATTCGTATTTCACAAGCATATAACAGAAGTGTAAGTGTATGTGTGCATTTGGGGTGGGGCATGTAATGGTGGGATGGGGAGTAGAGGATGAAGGAGATGGGTACACAAAAAGATGGGAAATTATAGCGCCCACCAAAAATCAAGAAACAAGTTTAGTGGAAGTAAAAATGGGGAGTAGATGTGGAATTTAGGCCCTGCTCCTTTAGTGATTAGCTAAAAGTTCTCTGTAAAACCACTTTACTTCTCTGAATCATAATTTATTTGTAAAATGTGAGGGTTGAAACTAGGAAGTTTCTAAGGTTCTTCCAGTGGTTACAAGTTAGAGATAACAAGTTTTTTTTGAATGGACCACAAGGTCTGGGAAATTCAGATGATTCATATAACTCATCCCTACCCCTAAACCCAAGGTATGAATTATATGAAATCCAGATAATTCATATAACTTATCCCTCCCCCTAAACCTGAGGTTCAAGCCCTTGCCATGAACCTTGTTCATGGCATGTTCATGATCCCTGAACATGCCTTGTTTGGGGATTCTGAATTTTGGAAGCTGTTAACTCCTTAATATCAGTAGAACTTTCTTATTTCTCACCTTCCTTCATTTTTCTATTTCTTCTTGCTACTTTTTAACTTTCTTTTACCTGTCTGTCTCTCTCACACTATGGTGTTAACAGATACACTTGGCATTTATGTGATCAAGGTTGAAAGTAAAAGTCGCTCAGTCATGTCTGACTTTTTGTGACCCCACAGACTATACTGTTCATGGAATTCTCCAGGCCTGAATACTGGAGTGGGTAGCCTTTTCCTTCTCCAGGGGATCTTCCCAACCCAGGGATCAAACCCACGTCTCCCACATTGCAGGCGGATTCTTTACCAGCTGATCCACAAGGGAAGCCCAAGAATATTGGAGCGGGTAGCCTATCCCTTCTCCAGCGGATCTTCCTGACCCAGGAATTGAACCAGGATCTCCTGCATTGCAGATGGATTCTTTACCAACTGAGCTCTGAGGGAAGCCCTGTGATCAAGGTTGTTGGGGGTAAAATTCATTAGAAAATTCATAAGTCTCTACTTTGCCTTCATTGAAGTTTATATGTTTTATTTCTAACTTAAGCTGCTTCCCTTTTTCTCATATTTATATTAGTAGAAGCATAATTCAATGAGAAGCCACCCTGCCTTACCTTTTTGAATGTAAAAATTTTATATTAGAAGAAAAAAATTAGCATATCTAAGAGCAACAGAGCTTCCAAGAGTGAAATCATCATCTCACCAAACAAAGCCAATTGGGTGTGTTTGTATGCATAGCACTGGTGCCTATGAATTTCTTCAGTTCATGTGTGGGTGAGAACTACACAGGTGTTTTACTATGGCTATTTATATATATTTTAAAATCCATCAAAATTTCACCATACTAATAAACCCAAGGCAGACATACTATAGAACTTGTGAGCTCATGAATAGTCTTTGAAAAGCCTCATCCTGTTTTGCAGGCAGACCATGGTGGTCAAAAGTTGTCCAGCTCTCATCTGTGAGAATACTGCTTTCGATGCACCAAACTTTGATCCGAGGAAGATCAGACCAGCTTACTGGATGATTAATGTTCAGTCCCAGGAAGGAGAGAATTCCAGCCCAGATGCATCACTTTATTACTTGCTGGACTGAAATTTTAAAAAGGAGAGATCCTTTTGTCTGATAATATAATTGCCTTGCGTATACCAGGATATGAAGCCTTCAAGGAATCTAAGGAGTTAGACAAAGAAAATTATGAGCCTCAGAGTATTGGGAATTTTTTAACTAAACAAAAAATGTGTGGCTCTTACTCATCTTTTAAGGACTAATGTATGGCTTCCCTGGTGGCTCAGATGGTAAAGTGTCTGCCTACAATGTGGGAGACCTGGGTTCAATCCCTGGGTCGGGAAGATCTCCTGGAGAAGGAAATGGCAACCCACTCCAGTATTCTTGCCTGGAAAATCCCATGGATGGAGGAGCCTGGTAGGCTACAGTTCATGGGGTCGTAAAGAGTCAGACACAACTGAGCGACTTCACTCACTCACTCACTCATGAAAATCCTTACGCAAGGAAGAGCCCCTATAACGTTTCCTAGCTGCTGGTTGTAGAACGTAAGAACCTAGGCATATACCGGCCCAATACTAGGTCTTAATGTAGTGAATTCAGAGCTTCTTCACATTCTCTCAATACGTTGTCATGTATTTTTAATTAATTGTTTGATATGCATAGATACTATCTTGGCAAGGCTGTAAGGTGAGCACAAGGTTTATTCTTCTCATTTCCCCAATTTTACAGCTGTTGATATGGCCGTCCCTGGGCACTGAGGATTTTGGTATCAAGAAGTTAGGGCGGTTTCCCAGACCTCAGCAGGTATATGCTAACTATGGCTAGTGACTGGCGGTGGACATTCTGAAGACAGTGGACATTTCCTTGAAACAAGGAAGATCGGAGTAGAATGATGACTTTCCAATAAGGTACTTTTATTCTGGTGGACTGTGGATATTAAAGAAAAAATCCTAAAACAAGAGAAAGGAAGGGAGAAAAGAAAAGACATGCGTTCATGATTGGGAAGGAGGTATTTTTCATGCTTCTATTTTCCTGAGAACTAGGGAGCATGATTTCTGTTTAAAATATTTCTATCCCATTTGACTGGCCCCTGTTCTTCACCATTTTCCAGAAGCACACCCCAGTGGAAAATGACAAACAAACCTTGGGGTTAAAAGTAGCTCTTTTTTTCTCTCCAGGAGAGAAGGAACCCCCTGGGGGTGGGGGCAACATAAGCTTGCCCTGAAACCCACTTCTGCCAGGACCTTGTCTGCCAGCAGCTTGAATAGTATTTGAAACTCAACCATTTATATACAGAACAGACACCAGGAACTCTTTTTTCCTTTCTGAAAATAGCAAATATTTGGAATAGAATCGCAGCCTCCAGTGTAAGCAGTACAGAAGCAATTAGATGCTGCCCAAGGAAAAACAGAGAGTACTGGAAACGCATGGCCTCCACGGACCCCTCTGACCTTCTCCTGTTCCCTGGATTGCTTGCTTTCATATGAATAATGAGTGAATTTGAGACCACTATCCACCAGGGCATAGATCTTTCTGCTTTTTATGTTCTTCATTTGCTACTTCCATATGGTAGAGTAATTCTCCAAGCATTTAGCCCTGGAATATTAACTGGCCATTCTGGGTGGGAAGGGAATGTTAGGCTTATAAAACAGCCGATAAAAGAGTCTTGCACTGGGCTTATACACAGCCTACTCTTCCCAGACAAGTGAATAGGATAGCTTGATGCTGTCATTTAAAACTAAAGCCCGCCTAATCACGGAAGCTGGGAGCAGGATTCCGTGGATGGATACACTGTAGAATGGAGACCATGCTCATTATTAATTTGAGTGTAAACTGTTCACATACTTTCTTATCCTGTAAAGAGTAAGAACTGCCTAATGCTCCTTCAAAGTGAGTTGGGTGGGACCCTCAGGCTTCTGTGATTTAACAGCCCCAGAGCAAAAAGGTTAGTTTCCCCAGATCCCAGACCCCCAGCAGAAGCCAACTCTACAGCTATGACAGAATCAGATAAGATAGAAACAATCAGCTTTTCTCACTGCAACCAAACTGCTTAGCATCATGGGCATAAATGATTATCCCTATGATCCAAAAGCCTCTTCCTGTAAATTCAATTTACTGATATTTTCAGTACTGTTAATGTCCCCAAATGGCAGGACACTGATCTTTTCTATTGCTCTGCAGAAAATGAAAAAATAGTGATTCTGGTATATTGGTATACTGGTCAATTATCCCATGAAATAACTTTGCCATGGTAGTTTTCATGCCATCATGCAAACAGAATAAGACCATCGGGGGGTAGATATTATTTTCATCTGTCAGGAAGTTGGTTTTGCCACTGTATTAGTCAAATGCATTTAATTATTAAGGTTTTTTTGGCTCATGACAAGGGCTGGGGTTTAGGGCAGAACAATCTAGCTAGGGTCAGATTCTGTCCTCCTAAAACTTAGTGTCTCAGTATTTTTATGCTATTTTATGAAGGGATTAACCTCTCCAGGGTTGGAATTTGCCTGCTTTGGATAAACTAACATTTCCAAAGGGTTTTCATAATTTACTGAAAGCTCTTCCCTGGAAATATGGAGAGCTCTGTGTTGACAATCCAGGCTGGCTACTTATGTTTTAAAAGAACAGAGATTGGAATGGTTGAATGACTAGTCCAAAGCCAGGGAATAAATCTACCATTGAGATGATAAGAGAAACCAGGCTTTCCAAGTTTTCCATTTTGTCAAATACTGAAGTGATTGAATAGAGCGGGAGGAGGTGGGACCAGAGGGTAGATAGCAAAGAGATGCCAGCAGGGCAGCAGGCTGTGCTTTGGATCAGGAAAACAGTAATAGAGCTGAGTAGCAAGATCCCTCTAGGCTTTATATAAAAGGGCAACCAAGGATTGTTCTGAAAGGCTCCAGAAATCTAAGTCTGAGGGGAAAGACAAGCAAAGCTGTCTTGGGAACTTACTCTTCAGAGCTAGGAGAAGGAGATCAGTCTTGCTTGGCACAAGTTTTATTCACTGCTGTTCTTGCTGATGTGACTGACTTAAGTTAACTCAGCCAGCCTTGTGGTGACCTGGAACCAGGGCACACTGAGGGGGTTACAGAAGTCTCTAACCAAATCCTACTAAGATGGACTTCCTGTGTGCTTCCGAATGAAGATTGTTTTGGTTCACTATAAAACAGCTAGGCAGATAAAAGCTGCCAAGGACTTCCCTGGTGGTCCAGTGGTTTAAGAATCCCCTGCCAATGCAGGGGACATGGGTTCAATCCCTGGTCTGGGAATATTCCACGTGCTCCAGGACAACTAAGCCCGTGTGTGGCAACTACTGAGCTCACGTGTACCTAAAGCCCATGCTCTGCAACAAGAGAAGCCACCTCAATGAGAAGCCCATCACCGCAGCTAGAGTGGCCCCTGCTCACTGCAGCTAGATAGAGCCCCCATACAGCAACAGAGACCCAGCATAGCTAGAAATACATGAAGAGGAAAAAAAAAAAGCTGGCCAAACCTGAAGATTCTGATTGCAGTTAGGTTGAGGAAGAGTTTTTGCTCTCAACATCTTGGCAGAACCAAATACACAAGGGCAAGGAACATCCTTTGTAAGTTTTTTCCAGTTTCTTTGTCGTTGGGACCACAATTTTGTTGGAAGCTCTTCTGATCTGGTAAGAGTATATGTGGACAGCCTGAGAGATCATTTTGCCTTCTTAGGTTGAAATAGTTAATTACTAAGCTATGATATGATACTTCGGAGAAGGCAATGGCACCCCACTCCAGTACTCTTGCCTGGAGAATCCCATGGACGGAGGAGCCTGGTAGGCTGCAGTCCATGGGGTTTCGAAGAGTCAGACAAGACTGAGTGACTTCACTTTCACTTTTCACATTGATGCATTGGAGAAGGAAATGGCAACCCACTCCAGTGTTCTTGCCTGGAGAATCCCAGGGACGGGGGAGCCTGGTGGGCTGCCATCTATGGGGTCACACAGAGTCGGACACGACTGAAGTGACTTAGCAGAGTAGCAGAGATATGATACTTAATAGTAACTGGTGAGTTGGGTAGGTCCCTTTCATTTCCTCTGACTTGTGTTTTTCCCATCTTCACTAAAGGACATTTAGGGTTCAGTTTATGGTCTTAAATCTGGTGCTCAGGATGGGCAGATTTCTCTTTTCTGATAATTCTACCTGACTCAGGTTGGAACTAATAATCCAAGAAATATTTCCCATGCATTCATTTGAGATGATTCTGTAAATGATATGTGTTTGCTCAGTCCTCTCTGACTCTTTGTAACCCCATGGACTGTAGGCTGCCAGGCTCCTCTGTCCATGGGGTTTCCCAGGCAAGAATACCAGGTTGCCATTTCCTTCTACAGCAGATCTTCTGGATCCAGGGATCGAACCCAACCCCTTCCGAGTCTCTTGCATCTCTTGCATTGGAAGGTGACTCAGGAAGGAGCTGAAAGATATTTTAGGCTTCTATGGATAAGAAATCAAGCCAAGGAGATAATATTTTATATTTTGTTTATTTTTATCCCTACAGTAAACACACGGTTTCTGGATCAGAGGGGGACGGATCTGAGGGGGGCCGATTTGTTTTCTTATGCCCCATCTCACCCTCGGGATTCTATGATAAAGGCAGCCACCATGGGCTTGTATGGAAGGGAAGGTGACTAGAATGCAGAAGAAGAACCCTGAAATTATGAATCTTGGCGCTCATATAGGAACAATTGTACAGGTGTCTTTATTCCCTCCTGAGAGAAGGACAGAAAGTTTGCTCTTTAGTATAAACACATCTTCTCTGTGGAGAGAAGGGAAAGATCCTGAGGGTGTTACAAGTCTTTGGAATGTGAACAAATAGCTCCAGGAGAGAGAAATCTGTAAATCTCTCCTGGGTAATTTATTATTCTGGATAATCCAAGCCTTGTTTGCTATTCACTCATCCTTTAACCCAGATTACTCAGAAAGCCTTAAACACGCAGAAACATGAATATTTTCATGTCGTTTTCTGACACTAGGGAACTAGACTAAGGAAGCAACAAGTGCCGTAGATTTAAAGAGTCAAGTAGAAATTCAGAATCAGAGTCCGAAGGGAAAGCACTGACGGACCCTGATGCCAAAGGAAAGGTTATTCTCTCTCTCTGTCGGTTGGGTGTGGGTGGCTCTGGGACAGGAGATACTAAGTGGTGGCTTATTGGAAAATATACTACTCCATACTGGGAAGATAAGGAGAATAGAATTATCTGGTAGCTATTAATAGTTCCAGTGATAGTAGAGGTAGCCTGGTTAGTTAGTAGAAAAGCTATGGGATGAGCAAATAAAAGAGAGGGAAAGAGAAGTAGGATTTATTTCTACCAACAACATGCTAGGCATTGCATTAGATACATAGTCTCCTGTTTGATCACACAGGCTTCCCTTGTGGCTCAGCTGGTAAAAGAATCTGCCTGCAATGCGGGAGACCTGGGTTCGATCTGCTGGAGAAAGGAAAGGCTACCCACTCCAGTATTCTGGCCTGGAGAATTCCATGGACTGTATAGTCCATGGGGTTGCAAAGAGTCAGACACGCCTGAGCGACTTTCACTTCCCCTTGATCACAGACTCAACATCCTGTTTTGCTGATAAGAAAACTGAGGTCCATACTGATGAACAACCTTCAAAAGATACAGTGATGGAAGACGGCAGACCTAATATTCAAAGCCAAACCTGCCTGGATCCAAACACCACGCTGGTTTTGAGTCTGTGCTCTGTCACATACTACCTCTGTAGAAGTGAAGTCGCTCAGTCGTGTTCTTTGCGACCCCATGGACTGTAACCTACCACGCTCCTCTGTCCATGGGATTTTCCAGGCAACAATACTGGAGTGGGTTGCTATTTCCTTCTCCAGGGGATCTTTCCAATCCAGGGATCGAATCTGGGTCTCCTGCATTGCAGGCAGACGCTTTACTCTCTGATCCAGAAGGGAAGCCTGAAACAAAGCACCTAACCTATCTGAGCCTTCGTTTCCTCATCTGTGAAATATAATTGCATGCTTAAGTCACTTCAGTCGTGTCCAACTCTGTGCAACCCTATGGACTGTAGTCTGCCAGGCTCCTCTGTCCATGGGATTTTCTAGGCAAGAATATTGGAGTGGATTGCCATGCCCTTCTCCAGGGGATCTTCCCAACCCATGTCTCAAACCCATGTCTCTTAGATCTCCTGCACTGGGGAAATAAATAAACCATAAATTGGTCTTTGTTTTTTTGTTAGGTTGCTTACAAATGGGGCAATATACTTGCAAATGTTTTATAAAGTAATATGCTCTACAAATTCTAGTTGTTTTTATTATTAATGAAATCCAGTAAACTATTATTAATGATTTCAGCATTTTGAAAGTTAACTTGCTTCTAATTTTTCACCATTACATTTCCATGTTCCAGTGAGCATCTTAATTCATAGTGCTGTTCATAGTTCTTAGTACTGTCTTTGTCCTCCCATTTCATTATTTTCTTATACATGGACTAACTGAAATGCAGGGAGAATAAAGGATGGCTATGATCCCACAGTAGGTTCATTTTCCCACATTATTTAAAGTCATACCCTGACTGTAGGATTAATCTGTATTCTGTTTAGTAGAGCTTGGGGGATATTCCAAAGATCTCATCTGTGAGCGGGTAGCTTCACTTTAGCTATTGCTCTGCATCTTTAACTTTCAGGTAAATGGATAGGATGAATTGTATTTCAAAATTAGGGTGGGTGAATATTATTTAGAACCACGATGGGATAAGGAGGAAAGGAATTCCTAAGGGAAATCCATCTGAACCAAGGAACACTGATGGTGATCTTTGTCTTGTTGTCTTGTACCCTTGGCTATGGAGGAAAAAATTAATTCTTAAATGATGCAGTTAAGTGGACTGGGAAGCCCCAAGGGAGATGGGTGTGGAACAAGCAAGGGAGAAGTTTTCATAAATTAAAAAAGAGAGAGAATATTTCATCACATGGTGGGTTTTCTATTAGGCCCACTGCATAATTTGTTTCAGCTCACTTTTCTGGCATCCACTAGACTCTTCCTCCCTATCTCTAGGGGCTGGAAAGGATTACGGTTTCCAAAAGTCATGCGTACTCTCTTCAGAGCCATCCCAAGAACCTAGCAAAAAAAAAAAAAAAAAAAAAATCTGGACTAGTTTTCTTATTGGTTTTAAACAATGAAGAAACCCAACGTTTTCAAAGTGCTTAACTTCAGCTGCGGTCTGAAATGAGGAGCCTGGGATATAGTATGGCAGGGACTTATTTTCTTGTTCGTGGAAATAGATTTTGCAGGAGCAGATGGCAATGGGCCATGCAAGTGCCTGAGGGCACACCGTCCGCTTTCTATAGGTAAAACCCCATGAGACAAAGGCTACACACCTTCAGTCTGTGTGTGAGTGTATGTATGGACTTTAAGGAATTTTAATATCTTTAACATTCTACTTAGTTATAATGTCATATATGATCACTAAATCTCTGCATTCTTGCTGATTAAGAAAGAAAAAGGAAGAACCATGTAGGAGTAGTTCTGATTCTGTCAAAAAATGTTTAACACGTGGTTGGAAATAGAATAGTGTTGATGGTAATGAAATTCACATTCCTTATCATGACTCACAAGGGTCTTGGTGGCCTGGGCCCTGCGTGTCTGTGATGTCACTACCCATCACTTCCCCACATCCCTTCTCCTCACTGTCCACCACCAGCCTCTTTACTGTTGCTCATATTCTCTGCACTTCCCACCTTTGGGATTCTCTTCTCCATGCCTTTTTCTTGCTAACCAAGAAGGTCATTGTTCAATAAGGTCTTCTTTAGAGAGACTTCCCTTTCTATCTTATCACCTTGACCCAACCTCTTCCAGTTACTCTCTGTCCCATCACCCTGCTTTATTTTATTTCTAGTATGACTTTATTTTATGCCTCTGTTTCATGTTTATCAACTGTCTTTTCTACCAGAATGAGGACAGGGCCTCTCTTTTACTCACTGCTATACCTACAGTGTCTAAAACTGTCCCTGGCACACAGTAGATGCATAAGAAATCCATGTTGAATAAAAGAAAAGTAAAAAGAAAGAAGAGACAGGAAGATGTTGAAGGAGAAACTGGTCATCGCTATTTTCAGTGACATTATTTAATGACTACTTTATTGCACTGATAAAAGTGATTCTCATTAGCATAATTGATTGGTTTCTTTTCCTCTTGATTGCTAACACAATTGAATCAATTCCAACTCCACTTTTTTTTTTTTACCATTAGACTGAACCAATCAACCCAAAGAAAGGAGTGTTTCATTTTCTCTAACAGCACTAGTCTGTTTTTTATAAATGTTGGTTTATTTACTTATTTTGCATTTTTACTTTTTATTAGATTGTATGTTTTTAAACAAACTCCTTAATCTATCTTGGATCTGTTGGCGTTGGCATCAAAGTCAACACGTGTGTGGGTTTGAACATATAAGTTTAGGAGAGATTGCTAGGGAGAGCTGAATTGTTATGGATAATATGTGGGACTCAGAGAAGGAGGACCAGTGAGTTGGAGAGATGGCTTTGGCAATGTGACTCTTTCCTAAGCTTTTTGCTATGACCCCCAAATTTCTGTAGAGCCTATTTATGCTCATGGAAGCTTGTGTGAAAATGGAGAAAGAAACTGAGTGTCTGTATTTATTTTAATGTTGTATTAAAGGGAAGCACCAAAACATGCCTGGAAAAAGAGATGACTGGGATTCTGCATAGACGTACTGGACTTCCACAGGACATGAATGTGAGTCTCAGTGATCCATAACAATGATCCATGGATCCACATGATCCATGACATCAGGGCCATGTGAGCTACATATCTCTGAGTGTGAAAAAGTGAAAGTGAAAGCCCCTGAGTCGTGTCTGACTCTTTGCAACGCCATGGACTATATAGTCCATGGAATCCTCCAGGCCAGAATACTGGAGTGGGTAGCCATTCCCTTCTCCAGGGAATCTTCCCAACTGAGGGATCGAACTCAGGTCTCCCACATTGCAGGCAGATTCTTTATCAGGTGAACCACCAGAGAAGCCCAACTCCAAGTGTAGGTCAATATAAAACAACAAAAAGAGACTAAAGCTTATGCTATCACTTTAAGAGCTCCAAGTACCATCTTTAGAACCTTGTAAATGGGTGAAGAGGTTACTGCTAAGGCTTTTTTAGGTACAGTATGTGCATTCTGGTGGATCCTGTTGTCTTGACATGGTTGGATAGAACATAAAAGGGGTCTTATGTTTAGTCTGACTTGCTTTTTGCCTTTATGTTACTCTAACCATGAGAAGAGGCTTCCCTCATGGCTCAGTGGTAGAGAATCCACCTGCCAATGTGGGAGACTAGGGTTTGATCTCTAGGTCAAGAAGATCCCCTGGAGACAGAAATGGCAACCCACTCCAGTATTCTTGCCTGGGAAATCTCATGGACAGAGGAGCCTGGCAGGCTTACAGTCCATGGGGTTGCAAAAGAGTCAGACATGACTTAGTGACTAACAACAACATTTCATGGGGCTTCCCTTGTGGCTTGGGTGGTAAAGAATCTGCCTACAATGCAAGAGATGTGAGTTTAATCCCTGGGTTAGGTATACCCCCTGGAGTAGGAAATGGCAACCCATTCCAGTATTCTTGCTTGGGAAATCCCATGGACAGAGGAGCCTGGTGGGCTACTGTCCATGGGGTCACCAAAGAGTCAGACACAACATAGCAACTAAACAGCAAACAAACAAGAGCTCTGAAAAAAAAAGTATGTTTGTCCTTTGCTGCCTGTCTGGGGAATTCAGATCTATTCTCTACTGTGGCATAGCAGGCCATAGTCCCCAACACCAGCTGCTAGATCCAGTTCAGTGTCCTCAGTTTGGACCATGAACAGCCATCTCCCTCAGGAATTATTATCTGCTCTGGGTTTTGTTATCAGGTCACCTGGATCTTGTTACAGACTGAATAGTGTCTCCTGAGTTCATATGTTGAAGCTCCAACCCCTAGTGTGAATTCATTTGAAGATATGAACTTTGTGAACTGAGTTAAATGAGGTCATAAGGTGGGGGTGGGGACCCATATCTGATAGAATTGGTGTTCTTATAAAAAGAAGACAAGAATCAAGAGCCCTTTCTCTCTCTGCATGCACATGCAGGAAAGAAAGACTATGTGTGGAAATAGCGAGAAGGCTATTCTTTCCTACAAGACAGAATGAGAACTCTCACCAGGAACCAAATTGGCTGGCATCTTAATCTGTAACTTTCGGCCTCCAGAACCATGAGAAAATAGATTTCCGTTGTTTAAGCCACTCAATTTATGGTATTCGTTATGACAGCTTGAGTTGAATAATACAGACTTTTCCTAGTTTTTCTCTCACTAAGTCATGTACTACTGTTTGCAATTCCATGGACGGCAGCCCACCAGGCTTTCCTATCCTTCATTATCTGCCTGAGTTTGCTCAAACTCATGTCCATTGAATCCGTGGTGTCATCCAACCATCTCATCCTGTCACCCCACCATCTCATCCTGTCACCCCCTTCTCCTCTTGCCTACTATATTTCCCAGCATCAGGATCTTTTCCAGTGAGTTGACTCTTTGCATCAGGTGGTGAAAGTATTGGAGCTTCAGCTTCAGCATCAGTCCTTCCAATGAATATTCAGGATTGATTTCCTTTCAGGTTGATTGTTTTGATCTTCATGCTGTCGAAGGGACTCTCAAGTTTCTTCAGCACCACAATTTGAAAGCACCAATTCTTTAGTGCTCAGGCTTCTTTATGGTCCAACGCTCACATCCATACATGACTGCTGGAAAAACCATAGCTTTGACTATATGGATGGGCTTTTGTTGGCAAAGTGATGTCTCTGCTTTGTAATACACTATAGATTTGTCATGGCTTTTCTTCCAAGGAGCAAGCATCTTTTAATTTTGTGGCTGCAGTCACTGTCCACAGTGATTTTGGAGCCCAAGAAAGTAGAGTCAATAGAGGAACATTTCCAGATCCCAATTTCCATTTTGTTCTTCCTCTTTCACTGTTCCTTCCTGATGGGTAGCTCTTGTAATCTCAGTGCTGCTACCCAGAGTTTCATTGCTGACTAAAAGTATACTAGGACATGGGGCCGTTTTTAGGGTTTGCTTTTCACCTTAGTATTTCTAGTGATGAGGAAAATGTGGGTCTAAGCAGGTACCGCCACATCACCTGATGATGAATAAAGGGACAAAAGAAGGGGAAGAATCGCAGGTTATCAAGTGCCTCCATTTTATAGACAAAGAAACTGAGGCTCTAGGGTTCAAACTCAAATACGCCTTAATCATTCCCTCCATTTTGTCTTTTGTGTACATTGTCTCAATTCATTTAATCAGCAGTCATATACCCTCTCTGAAATCTTAGTTTCTACCCTGGAAAATGAGGAGAATTGGACTGGATGGAGGCTGTGTAAACACTCTTCTAATTCTAAAACTTAGAGACTGTAGCTCCTAATCTTGTGGTTGATCTTTCCCTGATGACCACACGTCTTTTCCATGTTGGTCAGAGTAGAGCACAGGAAGCAAAATCACTCTGGGTGTTTTAAACAGAAAGTGATTTAAAATTAGTGGAAGCAGTGAAGGACTGGGAGTCAAGGGCCTGGCACGGGAGTATGTGTGGTTGTGGCCAAGGCATCAGAGAGTTTACTGCTCTTACACCGTTGTAGTCCCTTCTGCTGTCACAATAACTGACTCTTGATAGCCAGGAGACACGCTATCCATCACTGGACTGCTGCATATGCCAGCAAAGGGGACTCAAGAATTCCGTCTCTGTGACCTGGTTTGCCAGCAAGACATTGGCTTCTTTTTCATGTTTGGCTCTGAAGTTTGCATACACGCTTGCTGTCACTTCAGTTGTGTCCAACTCTTGGCAACACTATGGACTGTAGCCCTCCAGGTTCCTCTGTCCATAAGATTCTCCAGGCAAGAATACTGGAGTAGGTTGCCATTTCCTTCTCCAGGGGATCTTCCTGACCCAGGGATCGAACCCATGTCTCCTGTGTTTCCTGCATTGGCAGGCTGGCTCTTTACCACTGTGCCACCTGGGAAGCCTGGCTAAATCTCAGACAAATGCGTGTTTCTCAATGTAGAACCTATTTTGTATCCCCAATCTTTGCTGCTAAGGAGTCTGGAAAATGTAGATTTCAGTTCACTTACATTGGCAGGACAAAAAGGGTTGAATGGAGGCTGAGAAAACAAAACCACGGTGCCCACCACACTCCCTTGACTTGTAAAAGTTCTCTGCTTTCCTACTCCTCAGCTTCCAGCAGCCCATCTCTGAGGCTCTGGTTCACTGTAGGATGCCTGCCCTATTGGTCTCGAATTTCCTACAAATTTACCTTAGCAGAGAGGATGTTTTTTTTCTCTGAAGGAGTAACATGGTCCCTGATGCATGAACAGAAAATTTAGGTAATGGGAGAGATGTGGGAATCTCATCATGTCCCCAGAATAGCAGAAAATATATTTGGAATGTGATCATTCATAAATATAGTTGGTCCTATTAGCTGGTTTAAAGCTTCTAAAAATCCACGTGTTTTTCCCTTTGGACTGACCTGAGAGAGAGAAAAAGTTTTGTGAAAGCTACCTTTACTGAGGAAGAGAATCTGAAAGTAGGTTTTCTTCTTGGAACTTGGAATTCAGAAATATGCCATTCTGATGTGGACATGCGGCAAATATTCTACCGCAAGGTTGCTCTGTCCTCCCTGAAAAAAAACCAAAACGCTGATTCTGCAGTTGAGTGTGGCCTGAAAGAGCTTGTCCATGTGGAAGACACAAGCCTAGTGCTTAACCACTTTTCCCTTTCCACAGCCTTATTCTGCAGGAGGCCACAAGTACAGCATGTTAATTCAAACTTTTCAAAACCATGAAACCACTGAATATCTCAATATCCGCGTGTGGACTCTCATTTGCCTACTCTGTGTTAACAGAGAAACATTTGGTTTTAAACAAGACTTTATTTAAGGGGAAAAAGTGTATAGGATTACATTTGAAAATGTAATTACTGAAAAGATAAACCATATGTCGTAAGTCTTTGTTTTACCTCCTTTTCACTGAGGCCCTCCTTAAAGAGTTCACTTGGAGGTGTATGGAGATTCGAATTCTTCTGGAAGCAAGCTGGAGAAGCCAAACGTAGCTGACTCACCAGTCTTTGTGTTTACGTTTTGATGGAGTTGCTGCCAAAATATCTTATAGTCCGGTGCTGTATCTTATTGAAAAAGAGCACAAAATGTTGCCTCAGAGATACAGAGCCTGAGGGTCCACACCTGCCTCTCAACCCTTCCCATCGCCGCCTCCTCAGGACACTGGCTAAAGGGAGGCTGTAACAAGGATATAGAGACTAGGGGGTGACAGTGGGGGGCACGGTGGGAATGGATAAAGAATAAAGACTGTGTTTTCTGGTTCATCTTACTTTAGTTGAGGAGGTCATGTCCATGTCACACAACAACTAGAAACAAAGGGTAAATAGCCAGCCTTGGCCCTCACTGATGCTAAAATCCATTCACTCAGTAGTGGCTAACTCTTTGAGACCCCATGGACTATAGCCTGCCAGCTTCCTCTGCCCATAGGGTTCTCCAGGCAAAAATACTGGAGTGGGTTGCCATTTCCTTCTCCAGAGGATCTTCCCAACCCAGGGATCGAACTTGCGTCTCCTGCTTCTCTTGCATTGGCAGGTGGGTTCTTTACCACTGAACCACTGGGGAAGCCCAAAGGAAAGGTAGCCATGCTTTACAGACTCAAAAATAAACCTGTTACTACATCTCTTACAGGATATAGTATAACAATTATAGGTCAGTCAAAATCTTTTACAGAGGATAATTCTGAGTATCGGTAAGCAAAATTAATAACCCTCTCCTAAAGGAAAAAAAAAAAAAAGGCTAACCCCGATACCAATTTCTGCCTGTTGTGAAGGTATCTAAGTTCATTTGGATATGCACAGCTCTTGGATGGTTTTTGGTAGGTAAAGGCAATAACCCAAAATGTCTGAGGTTGATGGAAGTTGAAAAGTGAAACGTAAAGTCGCTCAGTCTTGTCTGACATTTGTGACGCCATGGACTACACAGTCCATGGAATTCTCCAGGCCAGAATACTGGAGTGGGTAGCCTTTCTCTTCTCCAGGGGATCTTCCCACCCCAGGGGTCGAACCCAGGTCTCCCACATCGCAGGCAGATTCTTTACCAGCTGAGCCACAAGGGAAGCCCAAGAATACTGGAGTGGGTAGCCTATCCCTTCTCCAGCAGATCTTCCTGACTCAGGAATCAAACCGGGGTCTCCTGCATTGCAGGTGGATTCTTTACCAACTGAGGTACCAGGTTAGCCTTCTCCCAAATTCCTGCCACAAGATTATAATGAAAGTAAGCTCCTAACAAATTTCATCATAGATACATTTTTAAACCAACTTTTATGAGCAAGTGAACACAATATAGCACTTCCCCAGTGGCTCAGCAGTAAGAATCTGCCTGCAATGTAGGAGATACAGGTTCAATCTCTAGGTTGGGAAGATCCCCTGGAGGAAGGTGTGGCAACCCATTCCAGTATTCTTGCCTGGAGAATTCCATGGACAGAGGAGACTGGCAGTCTACAGTCCTTCGGGTCACCAAGAGTGAGACACAACTGAAGCGAGTGAGCACACACACATGAGCACAATATAGTCTGTTCTGTAAGTTCAATGTGGTCAAATTCTCTTTGTTTAGTTACTTTAGTTACTTCCAATGTCTTGGAAGATATTAATAGTTTATAGTCCAAAGAAAAGTAGACAGCATTTGGCAGCAACCAGAAATCCTTGTAAACCGGTAGTTGGAGATAGGTCTATTAAAAGGAAAATTGTGAAAGACTTCTAGACAGACCAAATGATTATTAGATTCTTTTTTAATGACAAATCACATTTTACTACTCTCCGCGTTATACACTGCACACTATTTTTTTAATTTTAAGGACATTTCACCCTCCAAAAGATAAACAAAAATACATTTAAATACATACAGGCCCAAATAATGAAACTAACAATGCAAACATTTATTAATGTACTCATCCTACAGACTTACAGTTCAACATGACTTGAATGTTGCACACAATGTTTCAATAATATTCCCTCCATGAAGTTCTCAAATTTGAAAAAAAATTAAGGCATCCTAAGTTTTCCAATTTATAATAATGTATACAAGATAGATGACAATATTTGATGTTTTTAGTATGGAGATCTATGTTGTTCAGAGCATACACTTTTTTGGTTATTTGATTCTATGGAGCTTCTGTCTTTCATTGTATTTGAGCTATATTGCAATTCTATATATCTAAGTTAACCTGTGGAAAATTGATGGTAATGCAAATAATGCTTTTCCTTACACATGCAAATACATTCTGTCTAGTGG
Organism: Bos grunniens; assembly: GCF_055505025.1. Classification (NCBI taxonomy): domain Eukaryota; kingdom Metazoa; phylum Chordata; class Mammalia; order Artiodactyla; family Bovidae; genus Bos; species Bos grunniens. The sequence goes on from NC_141180.1 coordinate 58,066,000, forward strand.
GAGGTTCAGTTGGCTTTGTTTTGTTATAGTCAGTCAGTTCAGTCGCTCAGTCATGTCTGACTCTTTGCAACCCCATGGACTGCAGCATGCCAGGCTTCCCTGTCCAACACCAATTCCTGTAGCTTGCTCAAACTCATGTCCATCGAGTCAGTGATGCCATCCAACCATCTCATCCTCTGTCACCCCTTCTCCTCCTGCTTTCAATATTTCCCAGAATCAGGGTCTTTTCAAATGAATCAGTTCGCATCAGGTGGCCAAAGTGTTGGTTTCAGCTTCAATATCAGTCCTTCCAATGGATATTCAGGACTGATTTTCTTTAGGACAGACTGTTTGGATCTCCTTGCAGTCCAAGGGACTCTCAAGAGTCTTCTCCAACACCACAGTTCAAAAGCATCAATTCTTTGGTGCTCAGCTTTCTTTATGGTCCAACTCTCACATCCATGCATGACTACTGAAAAAGTTATAGCTTTGACTAGATGGACCTTTGTTGGTAAACTAATGTCTCTGCTTTTTAATACGTTGTATAGGTTGGTCATAACTTTTCTTCCAAGGATCATGCGTCTTTTAATTTCATGGCTGCAGTTACCATCTGCAGTGATTTTGAGCCCAAGAAGATAAAGTCTTTCACTGTTCCATTGTTTCCCCATCTATTAGTCATGAAGTGATGGGACTGGGTGCCATGATCTTCATTTTTTGAATGTTGAGTTTTAACCCAGCTTTTTCACCTCCTCTTTCATTTTCATCAAGAGGCTCTTTAGTTCTTCACTTTCTGCCATAAGGGTGGTGTCATCTGCAGATCTGAGGTTATTGATATTTCTCCCAGCAATCTTGATTCCAGCTTGTGTTTCATCCAGCTTAGCATTTTGCATGATGTACCTCTGTGTAGAAGTTAAATAAGCAGGGTGACAATATATATCCTTGACGTACTCCTTTTTAAATTTTGAACCAGTCCATTGTTCCATGTCTGGTTCTAACTGTTGCTTCTTGACCTGCTTACAGATTTCTGAGGAGGCAGGTAAAGTAGTCTGGTGTTCCCACCTCTTTAAGAAGAAACCAAATTACTGTAGTAGAAGAAGCCAATTGTATGCCTATCAAGAAAATTCATTTTAGTACAACCAGTGGACTTACCTATTTTTCTGGTCTTTGAAATCTTCTTTGAACAATTCCCTTTCTGTTTTTCTCATTAATTAATGAATCAAATAAAATTTTTGATATGTTCATTTTTACCATAGAGGTATGATTTTAACTATTTTAAAAAAATGTATCCCTACCACCATTCCTCAATGGCTAGGTTCTTACACACTGTTCAACAGATAGTAAAGAGTAAATTCAAACGACTTCATCCAATTTCCAATGTACATAGCTTGCTGCTAAGTCACTTCAGTCGTGTCTGACTCTGTGCGACCCCATAGACGGCAGCCCACCAGGCTCTGTCGTCCCTGGGATTCTCGAGGCAAGAACACTGGAGTGGGTTGCCATTGCCTTCTCCAGTGCATGAAAGTGAAACGGAAGTCTCTCAGTTGTGTCCAGCTCTTTGAAACCCCATGGACTGCAGCCTACCAGGCTCCTCCGTCCATGGGATTTTCCAGGCAAGAGTACTGGAGTGGGGTGCCACTGCCTTTATCTTTAATTTAGTAACTTATATCACCCAATCTATGTATCTCAAATGTATTTAAATTTCATTCAGATCAGATCAGATCAGATCAGTCGCTCAGTTGTGTCCCACTCTTGGCGACCCCATGAATCACAGCACGCCAGGCCTCCCTGTCCATCACCAACTCCCGGAGTTCACTCACACTCATGTCCATCGAGTCAGTGATGCCAACCAGCCATCTCATCCTCTGTCGTCCCCTTCTCCTCTTGCCCCCAATCCCTCTCAGCATCAGAGTCTTTTCCAATGAGTCAACTCTTCCCATGAGGTGGCCAAAGTACTGGAGTTTCAGCTTTAGCATCATTCCTTCCAAAGAAATCCCAGGGCTGATCTCCTTTAGAATGGACTGGTTGGATCTCCTTGCAGTCCAAGGGACTCTCAAGAGTCTTCTCCAACACCACAGTTCAAAAGCATCAATTCTTCTGCACTCAGCGTTCTTCACAGTCCAACTCTCACATCTATACATGACCACAGGAAAAACCATAGCCTTGACTAGACGAACCTTTGTTGGCACAGTAATGTTTCTGCTTTTGAATATGCTATCTAGGTTGGTCATAACTTTCCTTCCAAGGAGTAAGCGTCTTTTAATTTCATGGCTGTAGTCACCATCTGCAGTGATTTTGGAGCCCCCCAAAATAAAGTCTGACACTGTTTCCACTGTTTCCCCATCTATTTCCCATGAAGTGATGGGACCAGATGCCATGATCTTCGTTTTCTGAATGTTGAGCTTTAAGCCAACTTTTCCAATCTCCACTTTCACCTTCATCAAGAGGCTTTTTAGTTCCTCTTCACTTTCTGCCATAAGGGTGGTGTCATCTGCATATCTGAGGTTATTGATATTTCTCCTGGCAATCTTGATTCCAGCTTGTGCTTCTTCCAGCCCAGTGTTTCTCATGATGTACTCTGCATATAAGTTAAATAAACAGGGTGACAATATATAGCCTTGACGAACTCCTTTTCCTATTTGGAACCAGTCTGTTGTTCCATGTCCAGTTCTAACTGTTGCTTCCTGACCAGCATACAGGTTTCTCAAGAGGCAGGTCAGGTGGTCTGGTATTCTCATCTCTTTCAGAATTTTCCATAGTTTATTGTGATCCACACAGTCAAAGGCTTTGGCATAGTCAATAAAGCAGAAATAGATGTTTTTCTGGAACTCTCTTGCTTTTTCGATGATGCAGCGGATGTTGGCAATTTGATCTCTGGTTCCTCCACCTTTTCTAAAACCAGCTTGAACATCAGTAAGTTCACATATTGCTGAAGCCTGGCTTGGAGAATTTTGAGCATTACTTTATTAGCGTGTGAGATGAGTGCAATTGTGCGGTAGCTGGAGCATTCTTTGGCATTGCCTTTCTTTGGGATTGGAATGAAAACTGACCTTTTCCAGTCCTGTGGCCACTGCTGAGTTTTCCAAATTTGCTAGCATATTGAGTGCAGCACTTTCACAGCATCATCTTTCAGAATTTGGAATAGCTCAACTGGAATTCTATCACCTCCACTAGCTTTGTTCGTAGTAATGCTTTCTAAGGCCCACAGTGGACATGAATTTGGGCAAACTTCTGGAGTGGTGAGGGAGAGGGAAGCCTGGCGTGCTGCAGTCCACAGGGTCACAAAGGTTCTGGCATGACTTGGTGACTGAACAACAACAATAAGCCCCCCTAATGACTCTGATGCTGGGAGGGATTGGGGGCAGGAGGAGAAGGGGACGACAGAGGATGAGATGGCATGATGGCATCACCGACTCGATGGACATGAGTTTGAGTGAACTCCGGGAGTTGGTGATGGACAGGGAGGCCTGGCGTGCTGCAATTCATGGGGTCACAAAGAGTTGGACACAACTGAGTGACTGAACTGAACTGAATGTAACATTCATTGATCTAAACACTTGCTCTGAGAATCTGATATATACTATGTTAATTATCAAAGTCTCAGGGATTGATCAAAATATGAATAACAGAAGTGCTTATAGTAGCCATGTGTGGTCTTTCTGATATGATATTAATTGGTTTTTCTGGAGTGTAGATTTTCAATCAGAGGAAGTGACTCTCCTTTGAGCTGGAGCTTGAATTAAATGGCATATTTACAATATCATAAAGTCTATACTGAAGTATCTTAACATAAGCTAAAAACATCATAACATTGTCCTTTAAAGGGATTAAGAAAAATACTCCATGTTGAACGTTTAACATTCTATAGCACATTAGTTCATGTAATCTTTAAACACACAGTAATTTGGCACTTACATTGTTAGAAAATGAAAAGTTGATGACATTTCAGTTGGGTTGAAATGAATCCTGACAACTTGAGTATCATAAAGCTGTTCATAGAAATCTGCAGGAAAAAAAAATATGTACATTGAACTTTAATATAAGTATGTGTGTTTTGAAGATGGAAAGGAAAGAATTATACAATGTAGGTAGTAATTTACATATAATAACAGTGCTTTGCATTTATGTATACCACTGCTAACCATTTCAAAGAGAATTTGTGACCCAACAACAACTAAACAGTAGAATTTCAAGCCAATTCAGTTATAAAGATAAGTAATTCTTTTTTCAATGGAACATCTATAATGAGAGGGAGGAAACATTTAAAGGAAAGGACATTTGAGTAATGGGGGAGAGTGCTTAGCACAGAAAATGTTTTCTAACCATCTGAAGCCACAGAGTCACCCATCTGAATACAAGGAGAGTTTTCTACTTTAAGTCAAAGGACGGAGTCCATTTGAGCTTGAGAGGGACCTCACCTCTTACAGGTTTCATGTTGTATGGGATTGTACAATAAAGTATGAGGAACAGGAGTAGCAACTGCATAAATTTGCAGTAGTAAATGTTCTGTTGCAAATCTTAAGGCAGTGGAAGCCAAAATCCTGTGTTTTAAGATGGAAACCTGGAACAGTTGCAGAGAATTGAGGACTGACTGAGCACACTATGAGGGAAGCCGTCAGACCAGCTTGATTCAATGAGAATTGTAGCCACATACAATTTGGATTGGAGACAGCATGGAGACAACAGAAACAGGAAATTGGGCAAAAATATTTCTCTTGACAGTTTGGCCAAGGGCTCACTAATACCCTAGAGAAGGGATTTGATTAATTTCCACCAGAACTACATTGTTCTTATATCTGCAAGTGATTTGTAATTTGCTGCACACTTTTATGCTTGAGTTGTTAAAAGCTCATGTTATTCCAGGGTATAGTTTTAGTTTATATATATTCAAAAAAAGTAGTAAAGTTACAGAAATAAAATCTTAAGTTAAATCTCCTTAGGTTATGTTAAGAAACATTTAAAAAGGAGAACAAAACAGACAATTATAATTCCTATTTTCATGGATACAATAAGTATCCTTTATAAAAACTGACTAGAACAAGGCTGTTTCCTTGGATCAGTCAACTCTTGTTTCTACCATGTTGTTTGTTACCTCTGTCCTTTTGCTATTGCCAGCTAAAGAATGTTGCTCACCATCTGGCTCTACAACGACTGAGTCATTAGCCACCACAGTGACTGACCTTCAAGTTACCCTGATAGGCTTTCAGGACTGAGATCAGGAATGAAACACTCTGTGCTCTGGGAAAACTGGCAGAACAGGCGTTCAGATAGATCTTTTCAGGAGAAAATGTTATGAAATCAATGTCTTGCATCTTCCCATACTTAGAAAAGCTCTAGAATCATTAACAGAGAAGGCCATGGCACCCCACTCCAGTACTCTTGCCTGGAAAATCCCATGGACGGAGGAGCCTGGTAGGCTGCAGTCCATGGGGTCGCGAAGAGTCAGACACGACTGAGCGACTTCACTTTGACTTTTCACTTTCCTGCATTGGAGAAGGCAATGGCAACCCACTCCAGTGTTCTTGCCTGGAGAATCCCAGGGACGGGGGAGCCTGGTGGGCTGCCATCTATGGGGTTGCACAGAGTCGGACACGACTGAAGTGATTTAGCAGCAGCAGCAGCAGAATCATTAACTATCTGTTCTTCAAAAACTAGCAGCAACTGTCTACTGAGATGTGTGTTTGAATTTACGTGCCCTTCTTCAAAATCACACATAGTAATTCCCTTCATATGGAGTTCCATTCTGAGAGTGCATTCATAAATCCAGTTTGTTCTGAAGTCCGACAAAGTTTGCCTAGGTACCCAACTATAACAATCAGCTATATAGTACTGTACTACAATAGAGGTATAATAGTTTTCACACAGATAATACATAGAAAACACAAAAAAATAAAGAAACCATCTTTACTCTTACAGTACAGTACTTTGGAAAGCACAGTATAACCGCTGGCATGCAGGGAATGGCAGCCAGTGAACAGGCAAGAAGAGTTACTGACTGAAGGATGGAGAAGAGGAGGGAGACAGTAGAGCTGAAGGACTGTCCGCAAAAGGAGACGGAGGGCAAGCTGCAATTTCACTCAAGCCTTACATTGATGGAGCAAATGTTCCCGTCTTCAAAAATTCATAACATGAAGATTTGTAGGGCACTTACTGTACATGCTGACCTCCCCTCCACCCCACCTCTTTGGAGCAGTTCCTCAGAGCTAGCTGACAGACTGTCTCCCAGGCTATAGTCCTCAGTGTCTCTAGATAAAACTGAAACACAGCTCTCAGGTTGTGGTTTTTCATTTCAGTTGTTACTATGATCCCCCATTTTTTTAGGAATCAGATTATTCATTCCAGCAGCATCCCTCCCACAACCCCCTGCCCCTAAACACTAGGGGAAGTTCACTTCTGCTCATCCTTCCACACTTGGCTTACCATTCCGTTCTTACCAGAAGCCTTCACTGACCTACACTATATACTACCCTGTCCATAAGCCTATTGAGTATATTACCATGTTTTATTTAAATCGTGTTTTGGTCTTTATCTTCCTAACCAGACTGTGAACTCTCTGTATCTTTCCCACCTTGAATTGTATGTCTGCTGCTACTAAGTCACTTCAGTCGTGTCTGACTCTGTGCAACCCCATAGATGGCAGCCCACCAGGCTCCCCCGTCCCTGGGATTCTCCAGGCAAGAACACTGGAGTGGGTTGCCATTTTCTTCTCCAATGCATGAAAGTGAAAAGTGAAAGTGAAGTCTCTCAGTCGTGTCCGACTCTTAGCTACCCCATGGACCGCAGCCTACCAGGCTAGAATATAATAAATGTTCAACAAACACTGAAGGGAAGATGGAAGGAGTGAACTGTAATTTAGGGTTAGTTTAACTCAACACTTGCGTATTACATAATGGAAAACAAAGGCTCTTGTCTGGCCTTGTGTCAGATAGGATAATCTGCAAAACACATTTAAAAGGCATGCAAAATGTCATCAACATTATCTCCAATGCACAGAGTAGCTGTGATGATCAGGGACTATCTTTAAGTAGAAGGTTGAAACCAGAAGGTGAAGTTTCACTGGGTTTGCTGAAGACTTCTTCACCTAAATGCTGATTTTGAACATTTAGTTCAGTTGGGAGATAATCTGGGGAAAGACAGGGCCAGGGGAAGTTAGGATGTTTGAAAGGCCACATCCTTAAAAAAATGTGGACTGGGAAAAAAAATCCCCATGAAAAGGGAATGATAAGGAGACATCTTTTTCTGTTAGGTTCTGGTTAATAAAACAAACTTTCTGACAAAGTTTAACACAGATCTGCCATCATACAGGTTTTGACTGGACTGTAAAATCCCAAGCTAAGGTATTAATATGATGGCCCACCAGCATCCTGGGGTGTCTGACAGAAACATGTAAATTCCCCTTAGAGGGGCAGATTTCAACTATGATGCATAGGCCTGTTGGAGATATATACAGGCTGAACATGAACACACTAATCAGAGTTTATATAACACACAAAGAAACAAATATCCAGGAGGCAGACTTGTGGGATAAATAACATATAATGAGTATGCTTAAAATGTTTAAAGAAAAATGAGCCCCACTTTGGTTAAACAGGATTCAGCAAATTTGTGGCAAAAATCTGAACTATATTATATCCAAGGCTAGCTACATAATTTGCATGGTCCAGTGCAAAATGAAAATGCAGGGCTCCCTGTTCAGAAAAGCAGTAAAAAAGTGTCATTAAAAGCACTAAAGTAAAAAGGGTTTTCTTTAAAAACATTTTGTTACTTGTAAAACATAATGGGGATAATGATGTCTGAGTAACAACTTAAACTAACAAACTGATAATATATTGGTGTCAGAATTTTAAGTAAATAACAATACTTTATTCATGTGATATCTTGATTAATCATAAAAGTTTTCTGACTTGATTTTCTGCACATGTATTAGGTCAGAAAAATTTATACTTTTAGAAATTTCATTTTCTGTCAATGAAAGATTGCAAATAATTCTTGAATATTCAATTTTAAGAAGAATTTTTCTATTAAAGCAAGTGTTACAGGGGCTGTTAATAGTATGTTATAGACTGGCAACACTGGAATAAATAATTTAGAGCTGATGATTCTTAAAGAACAATTCTTTAGAAAAGATTTAACTTTTTCTACACATAAGAAGTGAATTTAATTTAACTTAATAGTCAATGTGAATGTATACAATGGCATTTTTATTGTTTTCTCTAACATTTCCTATGACTTGTAGAGGTCATATAAAAAACCAAATGTGACTTCAAGATTTATAAACAATTAAGTAAGTTTGTTTATACATTATAGTATAATATATTCAATTACAAGGGAAAGTGATTTTAAAATTGTCTTCCTTGTTAATAGTTATCTGAAGCTTCATGTGAGAAAAGGTTCTTTTTTGTTGATTGTAAAAATCTTAACATTTAATTCCTATATCTAAGTCTCTGGGGATGTTATTTGCAATGCTGTAGAAGTTTTCAAAACCAGAGATTCCAAATCCTTTAAAGAATTATAATAATTCAGGAGTATAGTTATCCTGTAATATGAAGTCAAGTGGGCTTTAGGAAGCATCACTATGAACAAAGCAAATGGAGGTGATGGAATTCCAGTTGAGGTATTTCAAATCCTAAAAGATGATGCTGTGAAAGTGCTGCACTCAATATGCCAGCAAATTTGGAAAACTCAGCAGTGGCCACAGAACTGGAAAAGGTCAGTTTTCATTCCAATTCCAAAGAAAGGCAATGCCAAAGAGTGTTCAAACTGCCACATAATTGCACTCATCTCACACGCTAGTAAAGTAATGCTCAAAATTCTTCAAGCCAGGCTTCAACAGTACACGAACCATTAACTTCTATATGTTCAAGCTGAATTTAGAAAAGGTGGAGGAACCAGAGATCAAATTGCCAACATTCACTGGATCATTGAAAAAGCAAGAGAGTTCCAGAAAAACATCTATTTCTGCTTTATTGACTATGCCAAAGCCTTTGACTGTGTGGATCACAATAAACTCTGGAAAACTCTTAAAGAGATGGGAACACCAGACCACCTGACCTGCCTCTTGAGAAATCTGTATGCAGGTCAGGAAGCAACAGTTAGAACTGGACATGGAACAACAGACTGGTTCCAAATAGGGAAAGGAGTATGTCAAGGCTGTATATTGTTACCCTGTTTATTTAACTTATATGCAGAGTACATCATGAGAAATGCCGGGCTGGATGAAGCACAAGCTGGAATCAAGATTGCCGGGAGAAATATCAATCACCTCAGATATGCAGATGACACCACCCTTATGGCAGAAAGTGAAGAAGAACTAAAGAGCCTCTTGATGAAAGTGAAAGAGGAGAGTGAAAAAGTTGGTTTAAAACTCAACATTCAGAAAACCATGATCATGGCATCTGGTCCCATCACTTCATGGCAAATAGATAGAAACAGTGACAGACTTTATATTTTGGGGCTCCAAAATCACTGCAGATGGTGACTGCAGCCATGAAATTAAAATACGCTTACTGCTTGGAAGAAAACCTAGATAGCATATTACAAAGCAGAGACATTACTTTGCCAGCAAAGTCCATCTAGTCAAAGCTATTGTTTTCCCAGTAGTCATGTATCGATGTGAGAATTGGACTATAAAGAAAGCTGAGCACCAAAGAATTGATGTTTTTGAACTGTGGTGTTGGAGAAGGCTTTTGAGAGTCCCTTGGGCTGCAAGGAGATCCAAACCAGTACATCCTAAAGGAGATCAGTCCTGAATATTCATTGGAAGGACTGATGCTGAAACTCCAATACTTTGGCCACCTGATGCAAAGAACTGACTCATTTGAAAAAACCTTGATGCTGGGAAAGATTGAAGGTGGGAAGAAAAGGGGACAACAGAGGATGAGATGGTTGGATGGCATCCCCGACTCAATGGACACGAGTTTGAGTAAACTCTGGGAGTTGGCGACGGACAGGGAGACCTGGCGTGCTGCAGTCCATGGGTTGCAAAGAGACACAACTGAGAGACTGGACCAACTGAACTGAAAGTTTACTGCAATGTCTGTGTGCACAGTCTCATTCTGTAATAATTTTCTGGCAAAGTTTACTGCCTACGAGTAGGTATTTCATGTTCTATCACTCGGACTGGAGAGTTAGTTTTGGTACAGATGCTGTAAGGACGGGGTCTGGAGGTGAACGGGCAAGTTGACCTCTTACCTCTCGGCTTGGTCCTGCCAATACGCCCAGCTCTCACTCTCCGCCTTAGCCTTGGCCATGCCCACTGCTGCTAACACTGACTCTTTTGCTCATTGCTGCTGTACCCAGGGACCCGAGTCTGCACATGTGTGTGCTTAAACCTGGCATATTTGCTTTGCTCAAGTTCATTCTCCTATCCAACTTTCTCTTACAAAGCACAACTTCAAAGATTTTATTAAACATTTCTAGTCAGTGATGGGAGAGCAATAGACCAAGTGCTTGGCCCTTCTGAGAGCAGGGCCCTAGGCAGCTGCACTGACTGTCCTCCCATAAAACTTGCCATGATTGTGTAGCTTCATCTGATTCTCCCAACCACCTTTTAAAAATAGCTAGAGCAAATCTGTTCTCCAGTGAATATTGGAAAACCGAAATCGAGAATGCAATTTATTGGCCTATGTTCAAAGTAGTAACAGAAACAAGTGTAGAACTTGGACCATGAGACTTGAAGCTTGAGGTTGTTTTAGAGTATTTAGGCTATATTTCCATAGTCATGCCAAGGGAGAGGGGCTTGGGGCAGAGATGGATTGGGAGTTTGGGACTAGCAGATGCAATCTATTATATACAGAATGGATAAGCAGCAAGGTCCTACTTCATAGCACAAGGAACTATGTTCAACATCCTGTAATAAACCATAATGGGAAAGAATATGAAAAAGAATATATATATACACATATATATGTATAATTTTGATGTACAGTAGAAATTTATATAATATTGTATATCAACTATAATAATTTTTTTAAGTACATAAAATTCCTTAGCTAAAAATTATGTTTACCAAAGTTACCCTTGGTTTAATACTAATTCTTTGAGAACTGAAAAAGCTTAGACATACCAGGGATTCAGCTTAATCTTATGAGTAATCCTGAAAATCCCCACTTTGTTTACTATGCATTTGATGAAACTCAAAGGATAATTTATTGTTCTCTCTGATGAGCTTGCTTTACACAGAAAGTCAATAGTATTAATATTAGGAAAAACTTTCCAGAATGAATATGTATATCTGTATAGTTGTGGGCGTGTGCATACTACTCTGTGAATAGGTAATCACTCACTCAGATTAGATAACACTTTCTGATATTTCTATATGTTTCATATAGTCTTTATGTGCACAGGGAATGATCCAGTATGTTGACTGGTAAATATTTACAACCTATTTCTAGGGCTGATCCACAACCAGTTTCTAAAGAGATCCATCCTTCAATCCTTCTATTGGATCTCTCCCCATTCTTTTTGGGGCTTTTCTGGTGGCTCAGTGGTGAAGAATCTGCCTGCCAATGCAGGAGATGTGGGTTTGATCCCTGGGTCAGGAAGATCCCCTGGAGAAGGAAATGGCAACCCATTCTAGTATTCTTGCTTGAAAAATCCCATGGACAGAGGAGCCTGGTGGGCTACAGTCAGTCATGACTTAGTGACTAAGCAACAACCTCAGTCTTTGCTATTTCCATCACTGCCTGACACTCACTAAATCTGGAGGTGACACCAAGAGAAAGTTTACAGGATAAATTTTGGATTTTATTCCTCATGATGATTTGAAAGAAAGGTACATTAGAAATGGCCTTTGAAAAGCTGAATGATTGAAATGATACTGTAACAGCACTGTTGGAGGCTTCGGACATAGCTAAGTAAAGCCAGTTGGATGAAGGGTAAACTAAACTCATTCTTTCCAATGTCTCGTCTATCAGGAAAGAAAACATAAGGGCTATGTCTTCACTTTTAATATGATATGATAAACACAGGAAAGGGAACAGCATTCATTGTGTTTAATATTCCATGAAGGTATTTGAGCAAAGCAATATTTTATTGTCTGAGAATATAACAAATGTCTATGTCATTTCCTAGTAATGAAACATGTCAAGAAGTGATCATGGCTTGGGAAAGTGGAGTTTAAAGAGCATGCTTTTGCTAATAAATCATAGAATGTAACATAATACGGTGTGACTATGTTAAACAAATAATTATATCTACAAATGGAATCTGAGCCAAGAGGGAAACATACACTATTTTGCTTTGCTTTGAGCTCCACCTCACACTCACACACGCATACATGCTCACATGCACTTGCACACACATCTCACTCATGCACACCGTATCATGCTTAAAGATCAGGGATGTATTACTTGATGCCCAGAGAACAAAGAGTAGCAGAAACACAGTTGATTTGGATTACCTATGTCCCATTCTCATTCTTTGAGTTGCCATGTATGTGCCATATTTTAGTGATGGAATGCAGAGAGCATGTGTGTCCTGAGCCTGTTTACTCAAACCTTATGATGGAGAAGGAGTTGCTAAATTTGACTGTGCAATTGAAATGAATATCAAAAGCCCCATCTCCCTTTTATCCTCCTAAAGCTGTAATACCAACTTTCTACTTAGAATCTTCAGGCTTGGTATTTCCATGCTTATTCCAAATTTTGTTACTTCCCTGCTGTTTCTCCTTTTCCTTCATATTTGAAAGGAGGTAAGCCACATAGTTGTTGTTGTTTTTTTTTAAACACAGTAAGTACCCAACAAGTGTGCATCATGTAAACACATGGGAATATTTTTCTGAAAACTAGATGAATTATTTCTTCCTACTCTATCTACTTTTTGAAAAGAAACTGAAGCAGATACCCAAAGAGGTTTCTGAATAGATTCAGTTATTCTTGATTTTTTCCTGAACTTCTGAGGCACCAGATTATTCATTCTGATGTCTTTGTGCCCTCAGAGATGGAGTCTGCCTGCTCTAAAGTATGAGAAGTCTGTGCTGTGTGTGTGTGTGTGTGTGTGTGTGTGTACGGGCTGGAGGGGTTGGGAGGGAGAAACCATTCTCAGTAGGTCTGACAGCATTTGCTAAATGTTATTACTGTTGGCAACGTCTTATCTTAGATGAGGTGGTAAATTAGTAAACTGCCATGGAGAGGTATGATTTTGTAAAATTAGATGGGGTATAAAGAAACACAATTAATTCCAGACCCTCAGGCAAGAGAGATGAAGTAACTGGAGTCTTTGTTCTCTCAGATTATCAGATATACCATCTTTTCTTCAGAGTAATAGCAGGCACTCTCTGGCTGTCAGTGGAAATGCCAGGTATGCACTTGCAATGTGGACGAGGCCACCCTAGGATTACATTTTGTTGTCTTTAGAGAGAAAAAGAGTGAATCACCTTCCAGGGGTCTGTTTTCTCCCATTAACCCTAAACCCCAGCAGCACAATTTATTACATCTTAAAATGACCAGAGATTGGTTACTAGCTCCAAATTAGCCAATAAGATCTGCAATGAAACACCCAGAAAACCCCATCAAGATGAAAATACACTTTCGGCTCATGAAGTGTCTTGAATTTTAAAGAAAGGTGCTGGAAAGAGTTTAGAGAGATGGAGATTGAGAAAAGCCCTTTTTCTATTTGCACAAAGCCTCAGGCTGAGAAGGAGAGATGGGAAAAAGCAAAGATGGAAAAACAGGGGAAAGAGGTTTACAAACAAATCCCACATTCCATGGGCCAACATTATGTGAGGCCATCAAGGGAGCTGGTCTATGGACCATGCAAGATGTACCTTCATTTTGCTGTTAGATCTCGACTGTCTTTGCATCTTCTGAGAGGTACGTTCCAAGTTCTTTCAACAATCAGTCTTGGGACTTCTCTAGTGATCCAGAGGCTAAGGCTCCATGTTCCTAAAGAAGGGGCCTGGGTTCAATCCCTGGTCAGGGAACAAGATCTCACAAACTGCAACTTAGAGTCTGCTTGCTGAAACTAAAGATCCTGCATGCCACAGCAAAGACCTGGCACAGCCAAATAAATAAATAAATGTAAAAAATAATCAGTCTCTGAAGTGCTGTGCAGCTAGGCAGTACCACCTCAAGTAAACACTGCAGACCACACGGATTTTCACTCTTCACCAAAACAAATTATGATAAAAATCTAATTGAATTAAGAGTTAAAAGGGGGGGTGGGGTTTAGAGGTTAAACACAGTTCAACCTCTCATACGGTGCTATGAAAAGTAATTTGGTAGAAAATGTCCTCAGAGGCACTTGTTAAGAAAAAATTTTAAAAATGTGAGGAAAGAGACTTACATAATCATCACTGAAAAAAGACTTTGTCTTTAGGCAGAACTTTCATGTTGAGAGGAAAGATTTACAGCTCTCCTAGTCTAATTCATAATGTACGTAGGAGTCACCGATATGATACCTCAACAAATGGCCTTCACGCACATCAGCCAACAATTTACTCATTTAAGAAATATTTATGGAGTACTTACAGTATGCCAGATAATGTTCTGAGCACTGGGCATGTGGCTGTAGGCTCCTCTCACAGGGGGAACATGAAGTAAGTAAACAAACAGTAGTTAGAGCTATGTTAGTGTGAGTGATGAGGAAAAACATTTTTGAGGAGGAGACCCTGACTGAATTTTAAGAACAAGCCAGTCACTTGAAGACCTGGGTGCTCCACGTATGCTCAGTCGCATCCCACTCTTTGTGACCCCATGGACTGGAGCCCACTAGACTCCTCTGTCCATGGAATTTTCCAGGCAAGAATACTGGAGTGGATTGCCATTTCCTCCTCCAGAAGATTTTCCTGACCCAGGGATGGAACCCACGTCTCCTGCATTGGCTGGTAAATTCTTTACCGATGAGCCATCTGGGAAGTCCCCACGAAGACCTGAGAAAAATGACATTCTGGACAGAGGACTAGCCAACTTGGAGGTGCTGAGGAAGAAACAAGTTTGGTGTGTTTAAATCATGCAGAGAGTGGGCAACAGAGAGAGTGGACAAGGTCATATCTGGTTCCATAAGCTATATAGTTAGAATTATGAATTTAATTTTAACTGTAATGCGGAGGCCTTGGAGGATGATAATCGGAGGGATTATGTGATTTTACATTGTACATATATCAACTTTACTATGCTGAGAATAAGAGATTACAGGGGCAAGAGACGACTACAGGGAGACAAGCTAAGAATATTCAAGTGGTTCATGTTATAAATATCTGGGTCCTCCCATGAATTTGAGCAAGCTCCAGGAAATAGCGAAGGACAGGGAAGCCAGGCGTGCTGCAGTCCATGGGGTCCCAGAGTCAGACACGATTTAGCAACTGAACAAAGATTACAGAAACAGTAATGGGAAACACTTAGAGCATGCTTATAGTATGCCAAGCAAAGTCCCAAACATTTCAAAGATTCACTGAATTCTCATAGCAATCCTATTATGGTTCCACTTTACAGGTGAGAGCACTCAGGCACAGGAATTTTGAATGGCTGGCCTGTAGCAATTAAGTGGCAGAGCTGGAATTCAAACTGTCTGGCTTCAGAATCTCTGTTCTCAAGTAGCCCTCAGTTATGGTAGAAGCAGTAGAAATGGAGGAACGTGAATTAATGTATTAGTTTCCAATTGCGGCTTAACAAATTGCCACAGCTTTCATGGCTTATACATCATGAGTTTATTACCTTACAGTTCTGTAGTTCAGAAGTCTGAAACCAGTTTTACTGGGCGAAAATCAAGGCATTGGCAGGCCTGTGTTTCTCCTGGAGGCTCTAGGGGAGAATTCATTTTCTCGCATATTCCAGTGTCTAGAGGCTGACCTCACACCTTGGCTCATGGCTCTGTCTCAAACAGCCTTTTCTTCCTTTTCTTCCATTGTCACCTTCATCACATTTTCCCTCTCTCGGATCTAACTCTGATCCTTCTGCCTCCCTCTTAGGAGGACCCTTGCGATTACATTGAGTCTACCAGATAATCCAGGATAATCTCCCCATCTCAAGCTGCTGCTGCTGCTAAGTCGCTTCAGTCGCGTCTGACTCTGTGTGACCCCAGAGATGGCAGCCCAACAGGCTCCCCTGTCCCTGGGATTCTCCAGGCAAGAACACTGGAGTGGGTTGCCATTTCCTTCTCCAATGCATGAAAGTGAAAAGTGAAAGTGAAGTCGCTCAGTCGTGTCCGACTCCTAGCGACCCCATGGACTGCAGCCCACCAGGCTCCTCTGTCCATGGGATTCTCCAGGCAAGAGTACTGGAGTGGGGTGCCATTGCCTTCTCCACCCCCTCTCAAGAGCCTTACCTTGACCACAACTTAAAGGTTCCTTCTCCATGAAGTGTAATACATCCATAGGTTCTGGAGGTTAGAATGTGGAATTCTTTGGGGGGAGGGGTGGCACTTTATTCAGCCAACCATCGACAGGTTCAGCATCTACTTTAAAAGTACTTCCAACAAGGCTTTGCTGACCAGTTGGATGGGGGGAATGAGAGAAGGATTTATAAATCAAGGATCTCTCCTAAGTGTTTTTGATTTGGGTAACTGGCCGAATGATGCTACCATCTGTCAGGATGAACAAATATTATGGAAGAAGTCATTTTGTGGGGGTAAATTGAAGAGTTCAGTAATGCACCGTGGTGACTTGAATGAGAGGGAAGTCCAGTAGGGACAGGATAGATGTATATGTATGACTATTCATTTTTCTATACATTATAAGCTAACACAGTCCATGGGGGTGCAAAGAGTCTGACCTGACTTAGCGACTGCACAAGAAGACAATGCAACATTGTAAAGCAACTATACTCCAATAAAAATGAACTAATTTAAAAAAGGGAATTGACATTTTTTTTTATATAACTGAAAATCACAGCATGGGTGAGATAATCAGGAAGCAAGATAAGGCTACCCTGGTAATTCAGTGGCAAAGAATCCACCTGCCAATGCAGGAGATGAGGGTTCAATTCTTGGGTTGGGAAGATCTCCTGGAGAAGGAAATGGTAACCCTACTTCAGTATTCTTGCCTGGGAAATCCCATGGACAGAGGAGCCTGGCGGGCTACAGTCCATGGGGGTCACCAAAGAGTCAGACATGACTTAGTGACTAAACAAATAAGAAGAGAGATACAAAGACTGGGCCCTGAAGCACTTATCCCTAACAAATACTTATGTGTTAAGGAGAGGAGCACAGTTCAGCAGAAGAGACTAAAGAAATGGTGTTGAGGGTGAGAAAGAAACTAGGAAAGTGCAGGGATAGATAATCTAAGAGAAAATTGTGATGGAGAATGTGTTCACCCAAATCAATTCTCTGCTTCTTCCACAGAATTATATTAGTAGCTGCTTTTTGAAAAATTGCATTTGCAAGCACTTGTCGCACCAAGGTCTGGCCATGTACTAAATGCTCAGAGTGAATTGTGAGCAGAATGGCACGTGCCATTTCCAGGCTGTATCCTTATCACATCGCACATCCACTCTCCCATGCTCTTTCCCCAACTTCCATCATGTTGATAAAAATACTGCACTAAGGAATGGTGGAGACACAAGATGGAAAGATGGAGACCAACTCAGACTTGGACTATTGTCTGAGAGAGAAAGTATTTCTTTTTTAAAAGACACTATTTTTAAGGTTCTTTGATCTTTAAGACACTCACTGCATTGTTTGCCCAGCTGCATCTTAGTTAATTCAGACATTGGCACTAAAAGTGGGGTTCTTCCCAACTAAACCAATATACATGGCTTAGAGGGTAGGCAGAAAGTGGCCTGGACATGCCAAAAAGCTTATGACCTTTATAATCCTGTGGCAAAAAGGTGGGTAGAGCTGTTTATTGTAATACATTGTACAGCCTGTGCCCACTGAGCCTGGAAGTTAAAAGAAGCAAGAAAAAGCCAGGAGTTTTGTGTATGTTTCTAGTTCTTTGTTGCTGTAGCAAGGCATTAAAAAAAAAAAAAAAGATACTCTCTCAGAAAAAAAGTAACTAATTTGCAAACATGAAAGAAAGAGACTAGATGGTATCTAGAAACTTGAGGTCTCTCATGTTAGGAAAAGATGTAAAAAATAACTCAACTAGAAGAAAAGAAATGGTTGTTAATATAACCTTAAAAAAAATTAAGGGAGGCAAAGGATGGATGAAGAACAGAGCAAGGGTGTGGCTTTTCCAACTAGGCTTGTGGTTCAGAAGACCTCAAAGTAGCAATCATACAACTGAGCAACAGGCGTGTGTCACAAGTGGAAACAATGAAGAACAGCAGGAATTAGAAATATGTCCAGAAAAGAACTGTAGGTAGTTTGCTGACACATGAAAACAACTGGCAGCAAAAATATCTAAAGTCTATTATTATTTTTTAAGGGAATTGTATTGTCAAAGAAAAGACTATGTTTTAACCAATTCACAGGGCATCAAAACTGTACCAGCAGGAAGCAGGGTATAAATGTTGTACTGTTGCCAAGAGGAAAAGAGTTGGCATTATCTATTTTGGATGTAGCCTTAACAGATAATGGACTAATAAGAACTTACCAGAGTTTTGAAAATGGACACCAAGATCAATGGAACAGAATACAGTCCAGAAATAAACTCATATATATGTTCCAAGGTGGTGCTAGTGGTAAAGGACCTGCCTGCAAATGCAGGAGACATAAGAGACTCAGGTTTGATCCATGGGTCAGGAAAATCCCCTGGAGGAGGGCAACACAACTGACTCCATTATTCTTGCCTAGAGAATCCCATCGACAGAGGAACTGGGTGGGCTTTAGTCCATAGCGTCACAAAGACTCAGACACAACAGAAGCAATGTAGCATAGAACAGCATAGCATAGCATATGTGATCAATTAATTTATAAAAAAGGGGCCAAGAATATACTTTGAGAAAGAAAAGACTTCAACAGAAGGTGTTGGGAAAACTGGATAGCCACATAAAAAAGAATGAAACCAAACAACTACTTTACATCATATACAAAAATTAACTTAAAATGGATTACAGTCTTAAATGTAAGACCCCAAGCCATAAAACTCCTGGAAGAAAATGTAAGCAGTAAGCTCTTGACATTGGTCTTGGCAATTATTTTTTGGATTTGACACCAAAAGCAAAGATATAGCAAAGAAGAAATAAACAAGTTGG
Organism: Bos grunniens; assembly: GCF_055505025.1. NCBI lineage: Eukaryota > Metazoa > Chordata > Mammalia > Artiodactyla > Bovidae > Bos > Bos grunniens. The sequence goes on from NC_141180.1 coordinate 58,085,046, forward strand.
ACTACATCAAACTAAAAAGTTTCTGTATAGCCAAAGACATCATCAAAAAAATCAAATGGCTGGATGGGAGAAAATATTTGAAAATCATATATCTGATAGAGGTTAATACTTAAAACTTATAAAGAACTTATATAAGTCAATGGGCAAAACAGTCAAACAATTCAAGTAAAAACGGGGCAGAGAGTCTCTTTTTTTTTTAGCTTCAGTTATTTTGGTTTTAAAATTAATCAATTTTGTTTAAATTGGAGGACAATTGCTTTACAGTTGTGTTGGTTTCTGCCATACAGCAATGTGATAAGGTCATAACTATATACACATCCTCTCTCTCTTGAGCCTCCCTCTCTTCCCCCATCCCACCTCTCTAGGTCATCGCAGAGCTCCAGGCTGGGTTCCTAGCCATCTATTTCACACGTGGTAGTGTATATACATCAGCGCCACTTTCTCAGTTCACCCCACCCTCTCCTTCCCCTGCTGTGTCCACAAGTCCATTCTCTACGTCTGTGTCTCTGCTCCTGCCCTGCAAATAGGGTCATCAAAACCATGTTTCTACAGTTCATATGTATGCATCATAGAGGATATTTGTTTTTCTTTTTCTGACTTACTTCACTCTGTATAATAAACTCTAGGTTCATCCACCTCAGTTCAACTGACTCACATGTATTCCTTTCCATGGCTAAGTAATATTCCATTGTATATATATACCACAGTCTCTTTATCCATTCATCTGTCGGTGTACATCTAAGTTGCTTCCTTGTCCTGGACTATAAAGAAAGCTGATAGCTGAAGAATTGATGCTTTTGAACTGTGGTGTTGGAGAAGACTCTTGAGAGTCCCTTGGACTGCAAGGAGATCCAAACAGTCCATCCTAAAGGAAATCAGTCCTGAATATTCATTGAAAGGACTGATGCTGAAGCTGAAACTCCAATACTTTGGCCATGTGATGCAAAGAGTTGACTCATTTGAAAAGACCCTGATGGCTGGGAAAGATTGAGGACAGGAGGAGAAGGGGACGACATAGGATGAGATGGTTGGATGGCATCACCAACTCAATGGACATGGGTTTGGGTGAACTCCAGGAGTTAGTGATGGACAGGGAGGCCTGGCGTGCTGCGGTTCATGGGATCACAAAGAGTAGGACACGACTGAGCGACTGAACTGACTGACTGACTGTCCTGGCTATTGTAAATAGTGCTGCAATGAATATTGGGATCCATGTGTGATTTTTAATTATGCTTTTCTCAGGGTATATACCTATATATGACCCAGGGATTGCTGGGTCATATGGTAGTATTATTCTTAGATTTTTTAAGGAACCTCCATACTATTCTCCATAGTGGCTGCATCAATTTACATTTTCCCCAACAGTGCAAGAGGATTTCCTTTTCTCCACATGGGCAGAGAATCTGAATAGATACCAATAAGACATATGGAAGGTCATTCTTGGGCTTCCCTGATGGCTCAGACTGTAAAGAATCCTCCTGCAATGTGGGAGACTGGGGTTTGATCCCTGGGATGGGAAAATCCCCTAGAGGAGGGCATGGCAACCCACTCCAGTATTCTTGCCTGGAGAATCCCCATGGACAGAGTACATATGGATGGGCAACAGAAACATAAAAAAAGTGCTCAACATCATGCCACATTTGATAGAATGGCTGTTATAAAAAAGATAAGCGATAAGTGTTGGTGAGGTTGAGGAGAAAAGGGAACTCTTGGCTGCTGTTGTTGGGAATATAAATTGGTACAGCTTCTATGGAATACAGTATGGAACTTCTTTTAAAAAATTGAATAGAATTACCTTATGATCCAACAATACCACTTCTGGGTATATATCCAAAGAAAGTGAAAACAAGATATTAAAGTGATATCTATGTTCATAGTAGCATTGTTCATAGTGACTAAGATATGGAAACAGGCTGCATGAGTGTGTGCTCAGTCACTTTAGTCATGTTTGACTCTTTGTGATCCCATGGACTATAGCCTGCCAGGCTCCTCTATCCTGGGAATTCTGCAAGCATGAACACTGGAGTGGGTTGCCAATGGAAACAGGATAAATGTTCATAAATTATGAATGGATAGAGATGATGTGGCATGTATATACAATGGACTATCATTTAGCCATAAGAAGGAAATCATGCCGTTTGTGACAACATGGATAAAACTTGAGGGCGTTATACTAAGTGAGGCTAATTAGACAGAGAAAGACAAATACTGTGTGGTATCACTTATATGTGGAGTCTAAAAAAATGTCAGACTCATAGAAACAGGAGAATAGAATGGAGGTTGTCAGGGGCTGGGGGATGGAGGGAATAGGGAGAGGCTGGAAAAAGGATACAATTTTTAGGCTATAAAATGAATAAGGTCCAAAGACCTAAAGGTAAAGCATGGTGACTAAGCTGATAACACTGTATTGCATAATTGAAATTAGCTAAGAGAGTGGAATTTAAATGTTCTGTCTCACACACTGGATAAATATTGAGTTGATGAACACATTAAATGGGGAGAATCCTTTCACAATGTATACGTGTTATAGGTCACAATATATACTTTAAGTATCTTACAGTTTTGCTTGTCCATTATATTGCAATAAATCTGAAATCAACAAGAAAAGAACTCAGCAGAGTTCAATGTCAGGGAGAATGAAGGGAAAGTTCCTTTCAGAGAGCTGAACTAGTGGGATCTAAGAGACTACCACTGTTACCAGAGCAGGACGACTTCAAAATTCTGCCCATCAGATTTCAATCCTCTCTATAGACCCAGTGACTGGTACGTATTTCCCCTTCCTCTCTTTTAATTATTTTTCAAAGTTTTTATTTTGAAATAATTTTAGACTTAACCAAAAAGTTGCAAGAATGTAGGGTTTTTTTTATGCCCCTCACCCAGCTTCTCACCAAATTAGCATTTGCATAGTCATAGTTTTCCAGGTGGCAGCCTGGTAAAGGATCTTCCTGCCAATGAAGGAGACGCAAGAGATGTGAGTTTGATCGCTGGCTTGGGAAGACACCATAGAGTAGGAAATGGCAACCTGCTCCAGTATTCTTGCCTGGGAAATTTGGTGGACAGAGGAGCCTGGTGGTTACAGTCCACGGGGTCACAAAGAGTTGGACATGACTGAGCACACATGCAGAGCAATGACAGAAACTTAGAAGTTAACACTGGTGCAATCTATTATGTAAGCTAGTGACTTCATAGGGTTTCACCAGTTTTTCCATTTATGTCTTTTTTGTTTGTTTTTTCAAGATTCAATCTGGAATCCTGCATCACATTTAATTGCATGTCTTTATTCTCCTCATAAGATGTGACAATTCCTCAGTCTTCTCTTATCTTTCATGACCTTGATCCTTCTGAAAAGTCCTGTTCAGTAATTCTGTAGAATTTTCTTCTGTTTGGATTTTTTTTAATGTTTCTTATGATTAGATTTAGGTTATACATTTTTGACCAGAATGCCACAGAATTGGCACAGAAGTCTTTTTCTGCACATTATAATCGAGGGGAGTATGAAATAAATCTTATTACTGGTGACAATAACCTTGATTACATGGTCAATGTGGTATCTGATGGGTTTCTCCACTGTACCCCTCCCATGTTTTCCTTTGTAAATAAATATCTGGAAGAAACACTTCAAGACTGTGCAAATGTCCAAACACTTTTCAAACTTTCACCTACTAATTTTAGTATCAATTAATGGATCTAATATTTATTTTCATACCTTCTGTATTTATTAATTGGAATTCTTCCATACAGAAGTCTGGGTCAGTCTCTTATGGGGTCACTGTTCCTTTCTCCTGGGTCCTGGTACACACAGGGGTATAGCTTCTCCCGGCAATCATCAACTTTTGGAGGAAAGTGTCCAATAAGATGTTGAAAAGCTTCACCCTTGAAATGGTAGCGCTGGGGCATGCAGATTCCTGAGACAATTATGCAGGCCCTTTTTCATCACAAATGCCACCTACGTTGACACTGCTTGCTTAGGCCATGTTGAAATAGGATCCAAAAAAAAGCATCCACAAGAAAAAGAAGTGCAAAAGGACAAAATGCAAATGGCAAAATGGCTGTCTGAGGAGGCCTTACAAATACCTGAGAAAAGAAGAGAAGCTAAAGGCAAAGGAGAAAAGGAAAGATATATTCATCTGAATGCAGAGTTCCAAAGAATAGCGAGGATAGAGAAGAAAGCCTTCCTAAGTTATCAGTGCAAAGAAATAGAGGAAAACAATACAATGGGAAAGACTAGAGATCTCTTCAAGAAAATTAGAGATAGCAAGGGAACATTTCATACAAAGATGGGCATTATAAAGGACAGAAATAGTATGGACCTAACAGAAGCAGAAGTAAGAAAAGGTGGCAAGAATACACAGAAAAACTATACAAAAAAGATCTTCATGACCCAGATAACCATGATGGTGTGATCATTCACGTAGAGTCAGACATCCTGGAGTGCAAAGTCAAGTGGGCCTTAGGAAGCATCACTCTGAACAAAGCTAGTGGAGGTGATGGAATTCCAGTTGAGCTATTTCAAATCCTAAAAGATGATGCTGTGAAAGCGCTGCACTCAATATGTTAGCAAATTTGGAAACCTCAGCAGTGGCCACAGGACTGGAAAAGGTCAGTTTTCATTCCAGTCCCAAAGAAGGGCAGTGCCAAAGAATGTTCAACCACACAATTGCACTCATTTCACATGCTAGCAAAGAGATACTCAAAATTCTCCAAGCTAGGCTTCAACAGTACATGAACTGAGAACTCCCAGACATTCAAGCTGGATTTAGAAAAGGCAGAGGAACAAGAGATTAAATTTCCAACATCTGTTGGATCATAGAAAGAGCAAGAGAATTCCAGAAAAATATATACTTTTGCTTCATTGACTACACTAAAGCCTTTGACTGTGTGGATCACAACAAATAGTAGAAAATTCTTCAAGAGATGGGAATACCAGACCACCTTACCTGCCTCCTGAGAAATCTGTATGCAGGTCAAGAACAATAGTTAGAACCAGACATGGAAAAATGGACTGGTTCCAAACTGGGAAAGGAGTACGTCAAGGCTGTACATTGTCACCCTGCTTATTTAACTTATACGTAGAGTACATCATGTGAAATACTGGGCTGTATGAACACAAGCTGGAATGAAGATTGCTGGGAGAAATATCAATAACCTCAGACATGCAGATGACACACCCACATGTGGTGGTGAGGAAGAAAGTGGCAGAAAGTGAGGAAGAACTAAAGAGCCTCTTGATGAAAGTGAAAGAGGAGAGTGAAAAATCTGGCTTAAATCTCAGCATTCAAAAAATGAAGATCATAGCATCTGGTCCCATCACTTCAGGGAAAATAGATGGGGAAACCATGGAAACAGTGTCAGACTTTATTTTCTTGGTCTTCAAAATCACTGAAGATGGTGACTGCAGCCATGAAATTAAAAGACGCTTGCTCCTTGGAAGAAAAGTTATGACCAACCTAGATGGCATGTTAAAGAGCAGAGACATTACTTTGCCAACAAAGGTCCATATAATCAAAGCTATGGTTTTTCCAGTAGTCATGTATGGATGTGAGAGTTGGACCATGAAGAAGTCTGAATGTTGAAGAACTGATGCTTTTGAGATGTGGTGTTGGAGAAGACTCTTGAGAGTCCCTTGGACTGCAAGAAGATCAAACCAGTCAATCCTAAAGGAAATCAACCCTGAATATTCAATGCAAGGACTGATACTGAAGCTGAAACTCCAATACGTTGGCCACCTGATGCAAAGAACTGACTCATTAGAAAAGACCCTGATCCTGGGAAAGATTGAAGGCAAGAGGAGAAGGGGGTGACAGAGGATGAGTTGGTTGGATGACATCACCAGCTCAACGCACCTGAGTTTGAGCCAGCTCTGGGAGGTGGTGAAGGACAAGGGAGCGTGGTGTGCTGCCTTCCAGGCTTGCAAAGAGCTGGACATGTCTGAGCGACTGAACAGCAACAACTGTAAGGAAGTGTCATCCCTTCTTCATTTATGTGTTTATTCAATTATTTATTCATATCAACACAGAGTATTATTTATTATATTTTATGAAGTAAGTATAATACTATTATTTTTGTTTCTAAAATTGGTCCAGTTTTAGCCATTTGGAGAGGTTTTTGGTTGGCGTCTGTATTCCAGTTCCCATCCTCTGGGACTATTTTCTTACTTTCTGGCATCAAATTTCATTTGTATTTTCTCTGCCCAGCCCTAGAATCAACCACTTTTCCAAAGACCCTTGGTTCCTTTTGTTGAGAATGATATTTTAAAAGCAAAGATACGGGCACTAGATGTGCTCTTTGCTGCAAGCGTGTTATTACTTCTAGACTCTCTCGGTGGACAGAGATTGGAAGGATATGTATATATACTAACCAATGCATGCACATACATCTATGTTTATTGCTATTTCTATTTAAAAAAAGCATGAGTTGAGTGTGATAGCTTTCATTCCAATCCAACAATGTAGTGTTCATTCTAGCTTTTCCCCTTGGCTTATTTGTAAATTTTTCTCTGACAGTTGGAAATTGAGACAGCCAAGTTTCCAATTATTTGCCCTAAGAGATGGTTTATAATTTATGTTTTTTATTTATTTATGTTATATGTCATTTATTTATATTACATTTTATTTATTTACATTATTTCTTCCTTAAATGTTTGATAGAATTAACCAGTAAAATCATCCAAGCTTAGAATTTTCTTTATATAAATGCTTTTAACTACAAACTCAGTTTCTTCGATAGATGTTTCTTGTTATTTATTTCTTCTTGAATACATTTTTGTAGTTTGTGTCTTTCAAGGGATAAATCAGTTTCATCTAAATTGTTGCGTTTAGGGGGCACTGAATTATTTGCAGCATTTCTTTATTCTTTCGTCTACAGGGTCAGGAGTGCTATTTCTTCTTTCATTCCTAATGTAGGCCAATTTTAATCACAGCTTCCTCTGCATCCAGTCAATGTGGTTACATTGTAGTTTAATTTTTTTCAGCTGACAGTATTTTAGAATTTTCCCCAGGTCACCTATCTGAATCATGGGCTATTTAAGAGATATTTAAATTTTTTTTAAATTTTCAAATATTTAAGGAATTTTTCAAGTATCTTTCTGTTATTGATGTCTAGCTTAATCCTTTTATTCTCCAAGAACATACTTTGTATGATTTCTATCATTTTAGCTTTATTAATGTTTGTTTTATGGCACAGATTATAGTCATTTTTACTGAGTGCTCTGTGTGTAATTGAAAAAAGTACATATTTTGCTATTGCTGTAAGTGCTGTTTTACACAGCCTCAAATTAAACATCTTTCTACAGTTTATGTTGCCCAGCATAATAATGCTTGTGTGTGTGCTCAGTCACTCAGTTGTGTCCAAGTCTTTGTGACCCCACGTATTGTTGCTTGCAAGTCTCCTCTGTCCATGGGATTCTACAGGCAAGAATACTGGAGTGGGTTGCCATTTCCCCCTCCAGAGGATCTTCCCTAACCAGGGGTGGAGCCCGTGTCTCCTGCGTCTTCTGCATTGGCAGGTGGATTCTTTACCATTGAGGCAATTGAGAACTGTAAGGACAAAAATGTATACTTTTGGGTAAAGGCTAAAGTTAGTGGGAGAAACAAGCACACTTAGTGAAGGAATACTATAATTTAAGAGAAAAGGAAAGATGCCCTTTTCAAAACAGGCTTCTCTAATAGAGTGTGACTGTGTAAGATTTTGCCTACTTTCTATCCACATTCTAGTTCTGTTTTTTCCCATAACCAGGGATACTTGGCCTCAACCTGACATCAACTATTACACAGGGCCCTGGGATCAGTTCTGACTGAAGCTGATGGCAGGATTAAAGTAATTGAGTTCATCACTGATTCTGAGCTCCAGGTCTTTATTGCTGTTACACAGTGCTTCCAGAAGCCCTCAGTTCCACCTGGAGGTCCACTCTGCTGAGAGTTTATAATCACAGTCCACTACAACCGGACCCCAACTACCACGGAGAGTGGGCTTTGCACGCAGAAACTGCAATGTCTTGAGTCAAGTAATTGACTTGGCAAAGTCCTCACTCCTTTCAAAACTAGCAACATCTCTGAACAGCAGATGGAATTTTAGAGTAATGCATCTGGAAAGCTGCAAGAACAGGAATACATCTGTTTCCATTGTTATAGAAAGATAAACAGGACCAGACTCAAGACTCTGTGGGAAACAGAGTTCTTGCTTCTCTGCTTACTGTTTACTGCCTTTTAGGAGGAAGAAATGCCATGGATGTGTCAGATGGTGAGGAGAAACTGGTACACACTATAGTCATCTCAAATATATCCCGGGGAGAATAAAAACAAGGCTACCTCGAAGTAACAGACAAATGCTCGGCCGATTATTTATTTATTCATTTATTTTTGCCCACATGATATCAAATTCAAAGAACATTATCTTTGTATTTTGGCTTTGGGGGCCATTTTATATCAAAATGTGTTTGTTCATTTTAATGTTAGTCTGGTTATAGGCTTTTTTTTTTAGGATATGTTAGCTTTTCTATGAAAACTATATGATTAACAATAGATGTATCTAACTAATCTTTCTTAGAGCGTTTGAGATTTTGAAAACACACACAATGTCTTGGAAATAATTTGCTACTTGCTGTTTAGAGAAGTATTTGCTTTTATTTTCCTGTGTATGACTGGTTTGACTGGGTTTTTTGACTGAGTTAACTGGAAGTTTTGGCATGTTGATGAACTCAGAAGTTGCCAAACAGGCTAGAAGAGCATTATTTTTTTCCTTCTGGGATAAAATTATGATTTTTTACCAATTAAAAAAAAAATCCAGTCTCCAAGTGATCTTTCAAATCTTTTCAGCCAGGAACCGTCAGACGCATGGAGATGTTGGTTCACATGGGACCTTTCTGGAAGAGAAAGTGAGCCTTCCTCTCTGTTAACCCCACGGGCTGTACACTGGCCAATTCCAGATTGAAGACCTATTAGTCATGTCTGACTTGAAAGCACCACTGTATCGGTGGCCTACAAGGTGACGTATGGGCATCTGATCTGCTGTTTGTTTCTGACAACTCCCAGAACCTATTTCCACCCAGCATCAAACAATCAAGGATCCACAGGTTGAAGGGTGCCAGTTATTCAAGTGATGAATTTGCGTTAAATCCTAGGATCAGTGCAACCTAACGAATCAACCAGGGGAAGCGTGCCCCAATTAGAGACATAGCTCAGGGCTGCCAACAAAGCCACGTGCTGTTCCCCTTGCCTGAACAGCAGGGCTTTGCGCAAATGCCTCGTAAAACCCAGGGACAGCTACAACTGGAGAGCACTGTGTGCTTAAAGGTTCCTATGATCATTTTCCCCCCTTTTAAACTCTGTTCAACATTTGTGACCCCCTGCCTCGCCTGGCTACAGGTTCAGAAGAGCCTGAAAGCCAGTGGGTTTTTCACCAGCAGGGAAAATAAATGAGGACTCAACTTAGAAGAGGGACGCCCTCTCTTATGTTTTCTGCACCACTGCTAGGCATTGAACAGTAAATTGAAAGAGAGTACAAATGATGCAGAAAATACGATGACCACTCTTGGCAAGCAGGGCTAGATTTCACTGTGTGGAAAGGTTCATATGAAAGATTCCACTAGGGGGAAAACACTTCTCGAATAGACTTAAATTATCTGTCCTATGGCACTGAACCATTTTTATATACATCCATGTATTGACTTATTTGTGGGGAATGCTAAAACCACAAAGTTCCTGTTTGCTCTATTTCTTAGGGATAAAGTTATTCTGTGGTCAGAGACACCTAAGACCATTAGGCACGCACACTGCAGATCTGAAGAAGGTCTATTTACTTGAGCTTCCAGGAAAAATATTGACAAGGCAGTAAAAATACTTTCCTTGATTACTCAACCTCGTATTTTAAACCTAAAATTACAGGAACTTTTCTCTTTTAGTCATTTATTTTTAGCTTCTCTATTTTTCCACCTTTTGGGGTTTTTCTGGCTCACCTTTTAAAACATGGTCTATTTATACTGACTCTGCAAATCGAGGAATAGCAAACCCTTTAAAGCATTGTCACTGTTTCCTTCTGACTAGTTTTCAAGCTACTTGGGGACAAGTGAATCTCAGCTTCTGGAGAGAAATGGATAAAGGAGAGTTTGTTACAGAGCTGAAAGAAACTTCAGAAAGTCTGTTAGTGCTAGCTTTCAGAAAAACCAGCATGTTAGCCATTTCTTATTTCCCTGTCTTTGACCAAAGGTCAGAAATAGTTACAAATTTAAGGGAAAGGTGATGAGTATGACTCACACGACCTCACATGACTCAATCATAGGGCCCCCAAAACAAGGGGTCCAGACCATTCTGTCTTCATTGACCCCCTCATTACAACAACCACAACCTTGTTATCTCCACATCTTACCCTGTTTCATCTTTATTCAATGTACTGTATAGTCAATGGACTATATATTTGTTTGATTATTTGTGTATTACCTGTCATTTCCACCAGATTTTAAACTATAGGAATGTGGGGTCTTCTCACTGCATCTCCTATATGTAGACAAGGCCGAGTATAGATACTTTGCCATCAAAGCTCAAAAGTGCTTTTTTGGTTGAACGGATATTTTTCAGTTGACTTTAAAACTTCAGTTTTGTTTTTTTTTTTAAAGTGACCTGTTTGTTCATTCACAACAGTCAATGCTATTTCTCTCTAATTTCTAATTGACAGAGACTCTTCAAATCTAGAAGGTCCATTGGACTTATTACAGTTAGAAAAAAAACGCTCACAGAATCTATCAATGATTCTGAATCCTGACTTTGAGTCCCTGCTGAAGACATCCGGATCATTTTCAGAGTGAATGAATACTTTATGCCTATTTTGTAAGCTTTTGCTAAGTCTTCTCAAGGGTTAAGTTCTGTATTTTAACACTTCTTCCTGCCTCACTCCCTGCCCCTGCCATGGTACTTCTGCTACTTCAACTTGTCAGTTTGTATTTTATATATTATTGTGTTTGCTTACTTTGTATCCTGCCATAAAAATACATACTCTTCTGGCTGAGCACCATCCAGAATATACAGGAGACTTTGATGAAGATAAAAGAACAGTTGGGTCACCTGGTGATGAAACACAGCTGCTCAGTCCTGGAATGAATACCTGATGCTTGGAAGAGAAGGATGGTTAGTTGGGTGAGGAGGAAAAGTGCTATTATTTACCATTGGAAGCCCCGAGGAAAGGCTTTCATAAAATGAGACAATGCCTCGTTTGCCATTGGAGAAGTAGGCAGATGGTAGATTACTTTTCTGAAACTTGTATTCCTCAAACCACAGTATATTCAATTTTCAAGAGGCCAGAGAGATCTGCCCACTTTTTTTCCAATTTTACAGCATATCATTGGGCCACTCAGAATGTCAAGCCCAGGCAATACAATTAGAAAAATAAATCCACTGTTGCAAGAATTAAATGCAAACACCTAGCTCATTCCAGTGATAGGCAGATACCTGTACAGTCATTGTTATTGGGGACTATTTGTCCAGATATTCTGATGTCTAATAAGCATGATAAGGAGTTGACAGTACTTAAACAATAATGAGAGGGATTTCACTGGTGGTCCAGTGGTTAAAACTCCAGGCTTCCAATGCAGAGGGCACAGGTTCGATCCCTGGTCGGGGAACTAAGATCCCCCATGCCACATGGCATGGCCAAAAAATTAAAATAATAATAATAATAAAGAACACTTCTGAGCATTTACTATATGATATATGTTGTTCAAAAACTTCCAGAGCCCTCTTTCTTACTTCTCTCAACATCTGAGATCAGTCAGGTAGTCAGTTCACTCACTCAGTCCTGTCTGACTTCTTGAGACCCCATGGACTGCAGCACACCAGGCTTCCCTGTCCATCACCAACTCCTACAGCTAGCTCAAACACATGTCCTTTGAGTCCGTGATGCCATCCAACCATCTCAGCCTCTGTCGTTCCCTCCTTCTGCCTTCAATCTTTTCCAGATTCAGGGTCTTTTCCAATGAGAAAGTTCTTCGCATCAGGTGGCCAAAGTATTGGAGTTTCCGTTTCAGCATCAGTGCTTCCAATGAATATTCAGGACTGATTTTCTTTAGGATTGACTGGTTGGATCTCCTTGCAGTCCAAGGGACTCTCAAGAGTCTTGTCCAACACCACAGTTCAAAAGCATCAGTTCTTTGGTGCTCAGCTTTCTTTATGGTCCAGCTCTCACATTCATACATGACTACTGGAAAAACCATAGCTTTGACCAGATGGAGTTTTGTTGGCAAAGTAATATCTCTGCTTTTTAATTTCCTGTCTAGGTTTGTCATAGCTTTTCTTCCAAGGAGTAAGCGTCTTTTAATTTCATGGCTGCAGTCAACATCTGTAGTGATTTTGGAGCCCAAGAAAATAAAGTCTGTCACTCTTTCCGTTGTTTTCCCATCTATTGGCCATGAAGTGATGGGACTGGATGCCATGATCTTCATTTTTTGAACGCTGAGTGTTAAGGCAGCCTCCTCTTTCACCTTCATCAAAGGGCTCTTTCGTTCCTCCTCACTTTCTGCCATAAGGATAGTGTCATCTATATATCTGAAGTTATTGATATTTCTCCCAGTAATCTTGATTCAAGCTTGTGCTTCATACAGCCTGGCATTTCGCATGATGTACTCTGCATAGAAGTTAAATAAGCAGAGTGACAATATACAGCCTTGACGTACTCCTTTCCCAATTTGGAACCATCTGTTGTTCCATGTCCAGTTCTAACTGTTGTTTCTTGACTGCATACAGATTTCTCAGGAGGCAGATAAGGTGATCTGATATTCCCATCTCTTGAAGAATTTTCCACAGTTTATTGTGATCCACACAGTCAAAGGCTTTGGCATAGTCAAGAAAGCAGAAGTCTCTCTGGAATTCTCTTGCTTTTTCTATGATCCAGAGGATGTTGGCAATTTGATCTCTGATTCCTCTGCCTTTTCTAAATCCAGCTTGAACATCTGGAAGTTTTCAATTCATGTACTGTTGAAGCCTAGCTTGGAGAATTTGGGGCAATGATTTGCTAGCGGGTAAGATGAGTGCAATTGTGCGGTAGTTTGTGCATTTTTTGGCATTGTCTTTCTTTGGGATTGGAATGAAAACTGACCTTTTCCAGTCCTGTGGCCACTGCTGTTTCCCAAATTTGCTGGCATATTGAGTGTAGCACTTTAATAGCATCGTCTTTTAGGACTTGAAATAGCTCAGCTTAAATTCCATCACCTCCACTAGCTTTGTTCATAATGATACTTCTTAAGGCCCACTTGAGTTTGGACTCGAGAATGTTGGACTCTATGTAAAGGATCACACCAACCAGTTATCTTGGTCATTCAGTTCAGTTCAATTCAGTTGTTCAGTTGTGTCCGACTTTTGCGACCCCACGGACTGCAGCATGCCAGGCTTCCCTGTCCATCACCAACTTCTGGAGCTTGCTCAAACTCATGTCCATCAAGTCAGTGATGCCATCCATCCATCTCACCCTCTGTCATCCCCTTCTCCTCCTGCCTTCAATTTTTCCCAGCATCAGGGTCTTTTCAAATGAGTCAGTTCTTTGCATCAGGTGGCCAAATATTGGAGCTTCAGCATCAGTCCTTCCAGCGAATATTCGGGACTGATTTCCTTTAGGATGGACTGGTTGGATCTCCTTGCAGCCCAAGGGACTCTCAAGAGTCTTCTCCAACACCACGGTTCAAAAGGATCAGTTCTTTGGTGCTCAGCTTTCTTTATGGTCCAACTCTCACATTCATACATGACTACTGGAAAAACCATAGCTTTGATTAGACAGACCTTTGTTGGCAAAGTAATGTTTCTGCTTTTTAGCTGTCTAGGTTGGTCATAACTTTTCTTCCAAGGAGCAAGCGTCTTTTAATTTTATGGCTGCAGTCAACATCTATAGTGATTTTGGAGCCCAAGAAAATAAAGTCTGTCACTCTTTCCATTGTTTCCCCATCTATTTGCCATGAAGTGATGTGACTGGATGGCATGATCTTCGTTTTTTGAATGCTAAGTTTTAAGCCAACTTTTTCACTCTCCTCTTTCACTTTCATCAAGAGGCTTTTGAGTTCCTCTTCACTTTCTGCCATAAGGGTGGTGTCATCTGCATACCTGAGGTTATTGATATTTCTCCCGGCATTCTTGATTCCAGCTTGTGCTTCACACAGCCTGGCATTTTGCATGATGTACTCTGCATAGAAGTTAAATGAGCAGAGTGACAATATACAGCCTTGATGTACTCCTTTCCCAATTTGGAACCATCTATTGTTCCATGTCCAATTCTAACTTTTACTTCTTGACTGCATAAAGATTTCTCAGAAGACAGATAAGGTGACCTGGTATTCCTATCTCTTGAATAATTTTCCACAGTTTGTTGAGATCTACACAGTCAAAGGCTTTGGTGTAATTAATAAAGCAGAAGTAGATGTTTCTCTGGAATTCTCTTGCTTTTTCTATGATCCAATGGATGTTGGCAATTTGATCCCTGATTCCTCTGCCTTTTCTAATCTGGAAGTTCACAGTTTATGCACTGGTGAAGCCTAGGTTGGAGAATTTTCAGAATTACTTTACTAGCATGTGAGATGAGTGCAATTTTGTGGTAGTTTGAACATTCTTTGGCATTGCCTTTCTTTGGGATTGAAATGAAAACTGACCTTTTCCAGTCCTGTGGCCACTGTTGAGTTTTCCAAATTTGCTGGCATATTGAGTGCAACACTTTAACAATATCATCTTTTCGCATTTGAAATAGCTCAGCTGGAATTCCATCGCCTTCACTAGCTTTGTTCCTGGTGATGCTTCCTATGGCCCACTTGACTTTGCATTCTAGGATGTGTGGCTCTAGGTGAGTGATCACACCATTGTGATTATCTGTGTGATAAAGATCATTTTTGTATGGTTCCTCTGTTTATTTTTGTCACCTCTTCTTAATACCTTCTGCTTCTGTTAGGTCCATACTATTTCTGTCTTTTATTGTGCCCATCTTTGCATGAAATGTTCCATGGTACCTCTAATATTCTTGAAGAGATCTGTAGTCTTTCCCATTTTTCTTTTGTTTTCCTCTATTTCTGTGCATTGATCACCGGGGGCAGCTTTCTTATCTCTCCTTGCTATTCTTTGAAACTCTGCATTCAAATGGGTATATCTTTCCTTTTCTCCTTGGCCTTCAGCTTCTCTTTTTTTCTCAGCTATTTGTAAGTCCTCCTCAGACAACCATTTGACCTTTTTGCATTTCTTTTTCTTGGGGATGGTCTTGATCACTGCTTCCTGTATAATGTCGCGAACCTCCGTCCATAATTCTTCAGGCACTCTATCTGTCAGATGTAATCCCTTGAATCTATTTGTCACTTGCACTGTTTAATTATAAGATATTTTATTTAGGTCATATCTGAATGGTCTAGTGGCTTTCCCTACTTTCTTCATTTTATGTCTGAAGTTTTCAATAAGGAGTTCATGATCTGAGCCACAGTCAGCTCCCATTCTTGTTTTTGCTAACTGTATAGAGCATCTCCATCTTTGGTCATTAAGATAGTTTTTTGTATAATTCTTCTGTGTATTTTTGTCACCTTTTCTTCTTATCTTCTACTTTTGTTAGGTCCATACTGTTTCTGTGCTTTATTGTGCCCATCTTTGCATGAAATGTTACCTTGGTATTCCTAATTTTCTTGAAAAGATCTCTAGTCTTTCCCACTCCATTGCATTTCTTTTCACTGATCACTGAGGAAGGCTTTCTTATCTCTCCTTGCTATTCTTTGCAACTCTGCATTCAGATGAGTATATCTTTCCTTTTCTCTTTTGACTTTAGCTTCTCTTCTTTTCTCAGCTATTTGTAAGGCTCCTCAGACAACCATTTTGCCTTTTTGCGTTTCTTTTTCTTGGAATGGTCTTGATCATTGCCTCTTAATTATCTCTTAATTAAGATAGATACTCTTAATTATCTCCATTTAAAATAGAGGATAAAAAGATGCAGAATTTAATGTCTCTGTGATCACCAGGATTTGAAATCAAAGTGCGTTCTTAGGAGTGCACCTAAGGATGTTTACACTCCTGACAGTGACTGAGTGATGTTTGTACAGCCATGAAATACCTACCCAAATGAGTCATTCTCATTCAGCTTCTAAGATTTGGCCATTTCTATGTTTTCGATTCCACAAATATTGTAATTTCCACGAAAAACCTCAGAGGTCCCATTTCTGGCTCAGGAGAGGGTTAACACACTCCACCTAAGAGTCTCCCAGTACTGGGATTCATTCATTTTCCAAAATATAGCATGTTCTGTTTATTAGTCTGCTTCACGTCATTAAAGCAAACCCACACACAAACAGCTAGCTGAGCCCCAGCCATGTGGTGTGGCAGTGACCTTGACCTCATTTCCCCCTCAAACTTTTGGTCTTGATCAATTCCCAGAATCCAAAGTTCTGTAGTCAAGTCCTCTGACAAAAACAAATGAGGATGTTTCAGTGGCTTGCTTCCACAAGGAATCAAGGGCTCTCTTCTGATATGTCTCTTGACATTCATCCACCAAGCTTTTTTTTTTTTCAAATAAAGCTTCCAGGAGGAGATGAGTGGAGTTTTTTAAGTAGACAAATTTATTTGATAGATCAAAACTGCATACATCCTATGACATAAGGAATGCTGGGATGAGACTTCGAGCCATGCATTTCCCTCATGTCTCTGCCTGGATCCATTAGAGCTGCATGTCTGTGGGATCACTTGATTCTGCTCTGAGAATCCAAGTGCAGATGCCTCTTGGTTAGGTAACAAGGAAGCAGTTGCAATCTCTCACATCCTTTGGTGATTCGGTCAATCCTACAGGGATTATGTCATAGAATCAGGAAGGTTTCATCAGGAGAAAAAAAAGGAACTCAAAGGACCAAGGATGATGGAAGACACCTGGCAGAGTTGGGCCCTGGAGACCCGGGTGCCCTTGAGGAGGGTCATACACCTGACGGGAAGGAGTCTTAACACCCCGGTTTGGACACCTCCAGTAGGCTTCTCTGGTGGCTCAGATGGTAAAGCGTCTGTCTACAATGTGGGAGACCCGGGTTTGATCCCTGAATTGGGAAGATCCCCTGGAGAATGAAATGGCAATCCACTCCAGGACTATTGCCTGGAAAATCCCATGGACAGAGGAGCCTGGTAGGCTACAGTCCGTGCAGTCACAAAGAGTCAGACATGACTGAGCGACTTCACTTTCACTTTTCACTTTCAATAGGCTTCCACCAGGGCTCCCGGTCCCAGCCTTCCTCCGGATTACGCTTATTTGAGTTATGACTTTTAACAAATGACAGTAGGAAGTTGGGTCTGAAACTTAATTAAACTGAAAAGATGTGAAATGGATATTCCTCTTCACCAGGAAATAGAAATGCTCATGATGTAGCAGAGAGCAAGCACTTATTTTTATGGAATAGATAGATGACAATAATGGATAAGAATGAATGAACTCCATCCATCTTTCAGTTGATCCTGCTCTAATTTACACAAACAGCTATTTGTCTACAGGCTTCCCAGGTGGCATAGTGTAAAGAATCCACCTGCCAATGCGGGAGGCTCAGGAGACGTGGGTTCGATCCCTGGGTCAGGAAGATCCCCTGGAGAAGGGAATGGTAACCCACTCCAGTATTCGTGCCGGGAAAAATTCCATGGACAGAGCAGCCTAGCGGGTTACAGTCCAGGGGGTCGAAAAGAGTCAGACACAACCGAGCACACATAATGGCAACAATTTGTCTATATTTATTTACCCCGTTCCTAACTCTTCTTTCAAAAGAGAAAAGCTTATGATCTAGCTGGGGAAATATAAAGAAGTGCCTCTTAGATACAGAGGAAAGAACAGGTGACATTCAAAGTAGTCTATTATTCCTAACATCCAGGTGAATGGGAACTATTCATTTGATTTGATAGAGGTGTGATTGACCTTGCCTAGCCTGCAGCTCCAGGCACTGGGTGGTTTCCTGACTTACTGTGGGAATGGAGTTTGGGTTAAGTGTGTAGCATACAATGTGCTTGGCACATAAGTTCTTTTTTTTTTTTTTATGTTGTGGTAGAAATTTATTTTCCTTCTAATAAAATATTTTTATTTAAAAATTTTTAAAGCTTTTAATTTTGTATTGGGGGTATAGCCAATTAACAAACAATGCTGTGATAGTTTCAGGTGAACAGCAAAGGGACTAGCCATACATATACATCTATGCACTCTCCCCCAAACTCCCCTCCCATCCAGTCTGCTGCATAACATTGAACAGGGTTCCATGTGCTATACAGTAGGTCTTTGTTGGTGATCCATTTTAAATACAGCAGTGTGTCCATGTCCATCCCAAATCCCTAACTATCCCTTTCCCCTCATCCTCCTCCCAGCTATCATAAATTCATTCTCTAAGTCTGTGAGTCTCTTTCTTTTTTGTAAGTTCATTTGTATCATGGAGGGACCTCGAGATTGTCATGCTGAATAAAGTAAGTCAGACAAGAGAAGGGGAAATATCATACAACATCCCATATATGTGGAATCTAGAAAGAAATGATAGACACATAGATTCTTGATACGTTTATCTGAATGAATGAATATATGAATGAATAAGTCCCTTATTTTGTAGCCTAAGTTTTAGGGGCTAACTGATCTTAGAATTAATTATTTACAATGAGCGGAAGAAGTATTAATAAATGGTGAAGTACAGTGAATTGTATGTAAAGCTTGGTCCACCAACAATTCTCACCATCCTTCCACTGAAGGGCACTCTTTCTATCAGGAAGTGGCATCTGATCCTCCATCTCTTAAATTAGTGATGGTCTAATGACTTGCTTTGACCAGTGAAATGACATTGGTCATTGAAATGACATTGGAAATGATTTTCTGGGACTACTGAGGCTGGAACTTGGGGAGAACTTGCAACTTCTGTTTCATCCCTGTGGTATCTGGATGCCATGGAAGGAGCTTGAGTAGGATGAATGAATTATGAGAAACTATGTAAAAAGAGAGATGCTCAGTCAGCCCCCAGCCTTTCCAGCTGCCCTAGCTGAGGTGCCAAACATGGGTGCTGCCCTGTTGCGTGTTCCAACTCTAGGCACTCACATGGATGACCCCAACTGACACTGTGTGGAACAGAACTGCCTGACGGAGCCCAACCAACACACAAAATCATGAGAAATAATAAATCATTGCTGTATTAAACCCTAAGTTTTATTTTTGCAGTGGTTTATTAAGCAGCAAGAAATTACTGAAATGCATAGTAAGGCAGCCTTACCAAGCTCAGAAGCATGTCCATTCCTGCAGGGGGAAAAGACTTCAGTGGTGCCTCTTGTGAGCAGGCTTCCCAGGTGGCACTAGCGGTAAAATGCCTGGCGGACGATGCAGGAGGCATAAGAGACTCAGCTTTGATCGCTGCTCGGGAAGATCCCCTGGAGGAGGGCACGAAAACCCATTCCAGTATTCTTGCCTGGAGAATCCCACGGATGGAGGAACCTGACGGACTATAGTCCATAGGGTCAAAAAGTCGGACATGGCTGAAGCGACTCAGCACATGCGCACTTGTGGTGAGTACACTTTGTCTTTGCTGCAGCTTGTGTCTCCCTGAAGATCAAATGGCTACAAATGACATCACGAGTTGAGATACCTTTAAGAGTCTTACCACCTAGGGTTTGATGTCTGGACTCCTGCAGTGGGAAGAGCCCAGAGAAGGCATCACCAGAAGGACAGGAGTCGTTTATGGTAGTAGAGTCTGACACCATGTTTAGTTATATTAACATCTTGATTTAACTAAACAAACTAGCCACAGACCCCATTAAATAGAATAAAAAAATATGTGTATTGCTTTATGTTTGCAGAGCCTTTGATGTGCTCTGCTTCAATTGATACTCAACTCTCTGAGAAAGACAATTTTTTATAAACTCAATTTTATCAAGACATAATTTATACAAAATAAAATCTCACATTTTAAGTATATGTGCTGTGCTGTGCTTAGTCACTCAGTCACGTTTGACTCTTTGCAACCCCGAGGATTGTAGCTTACCAGGCTCCTCTGTCCGTGGGATTCTCCAGGCAAGAATACTGGAGGGGGTTGCCATGCCCTCCTCCAGGGAATCTTCCCAACCCAGGTCTCCTGAATTGCAGACAGATTCTTTACCATCTGAGCCACCAGAGAAGCCCGGAGACTTTTCACAAATACATACATCCGTGTCACCTTCACCTGAATCAATATCTAGAGCATTTTTATTTTACCAGAAAGATCCCTCTTGCCTTCTTCTTTTTTCTCTTTTGTATTTAAAAAATTTTCAGCTTTATGGAGGTACAAATAACACATAAAATTGCAAGTAATTTAAAGTGTGCACTGCGGTCATTTCATATGTGATGTACTGTGAAAGAATTCTCCCCATGTAATTAATTAATTCTGCACCATCACCTCACATATTTATTTATGTATTTAATTTTGGGGGTGAGAACACTGAAGTTTCACTCTCTCAGCAAATTTTGACTATGCAATACACTGTTATTGGCTCTAGTCACCACACTATACGTTAGATCTTCAGACCTCATTCATTTTTAAGCTGAAAGTCATTCAGCATCCTCCAGCACATGCTCAAGGACTGACTGAGTTTCTATCACTGTAAGACAGTTTTGCCTCTTCTAGAATTTTATAAAATGGAATGATATACTCTGCCCTCCTTTGCTTATTGTTTCTTGCATTCAGCCTCATGAACATAAGACTCACAACATGTTGCATCAGCCTGCATTGCTTTTGAGGAAGTGCTTCTTTTCCCATTTTACAGAGCAGGAAACTCAAACTTGAAGAGTAGGCTAATTTTTCTGAAGGACTTAGCTCACAAGTAGCCCATGCAGGACTCCCACACAAGATTTTCGGAGATTACTTCTCATGCTGCTCTTGGTGCTTAACTGAAAGGATGAGACTAACACTCACTCCATTTTGGTAGTTAGCAAACATCTAAAGAAGGCACCCCAAGCGCAAGAAAAGAGCACATTCTGATAGTTGATGCAAGAGTGACTCTCTGGTTGCAGGATGAGCGCCAGATATAGACAAGCCAGTCAGAATTCCTCACCTGGATTTCCCAACTTGGAATAAAAGGATAAATCTACATTGGCAAGATGCCGTGTTTGCCTGCATCCTGGAAGAAATTTGAACTAAACAAAGAAAGAAGCCAACATACAGAGAAGAGGAAAGCTAAGGGACCTGGAAAGAAAGTTCTAGTTGTTTGGAAACTTTGGTTCTATTTGTTTTTGAGGGTTAGCAGCATCCTTGTCCTTCTGATGAATTGGTTATGGAAATTTTCATTTGATAACCTGAGAGGTTTCAGTATCAACCGATAAATTCCCTCTAAGGAAATCTGTTAGATTTCCATCACTTGCAATCAAAAGAACCTTGTGTAACACATAAAGCATAAAAGGATTTAATTGGATTAACCTATTTGCATAATGTTGCCACATCTTGTAAAAAATCTATAGTTTTCATGGTAACCCTAATTAAATATACTGCATCTATATTGTGCCAGGAAGAATGACAGCACTGTATTTACCTTTTGAAACAATCTTTGTTTCCATTTGGCAAACACAGAGGTTGAAATATTAACAGTGCATCCCAGGAGAAAAACCTAGCTCTGAAGGGTCTAAGGGTGATAAAATATAGTATATAAATACTCTCTGTTCAAGATCAGCACATTCTATACATTTTTTGTCCTGCTGGGAGTTACTCATTTTTATGGAAAATGTCTTGGCCCACTATAATAAATACTAATAGAACTGCTGGGGGATACTTTTTTTTTTTTCTAATTCTCATATCATACACAGGTAGTGAATAATATCTTGTGTGAATAATATCTTGTGTATTTTAGGATTCCATTTTCAGAAGTAGAACCATTGCATGTGGGAAGGACTGGAGGTACTGGATTTCCTTTAAGTAGAAAATATGCCAACAGCAAATTGGCAAGGAATTTCTTTCTTATCTTATGCAAAGAAATCCTCCCCCCTCTCTTTCTTTTTGAGGACTGGTTCTCAAGAATGCCATCAGAGCTCCCTAAGAGAACTCAAAGAGCAACAGAAATTAACACTTGGTTAAGTTCTCTTTGCTTCGCTTTCCTGACTCTAACTCTTCTTTCTGGTTGTAGTCTACCCTTTGGATGCTTTTTTCGTCCATTATTGTTTCCCTTTCCCTTCCTTCCCATTTCCCCAGGGCTTAGTGAGGATAGAGCTAAGTCTCCTGCTCCTCCTCCTTTGCTCCTCTGTGGACTGGAGGGAGTAACCTTGCTGCCCGTTCTCAAGCAAGGGGAGATCTCGGTAGTTTCTGTTTGGACCTCTATTCTCCAGCATGTCAGGATGCTCGGAGGGCAAATGTATGCGAAATGGGGGACAATTGAATTACAGATTTTTATTGTGTTCAGGATATTAGCTCTTCCACACATGTAGCAATTTCTGATTGCTTAAGAGGTCCCTGGTGAGTTTTTGGCAAGTGAAGACCTTTACATGTGCCTGGCTCAGGTCCAAGTGACATGCACAGCGCTGGGATTACTTAACTACTCATCCGCCTGCCTTTTCTTCCAATTCCTTAGAAAGAAAATTGAAAATAAGGAGAGAGGGAAAAAAAGGGATGTTGACCTTGATGACCGAAAAAAATTCCTTTTAGATAAATTCCAAGATAAACTCCAATATTAAAAAGATACGACATTCCTCAATGGAATAATTGCAGAAAATAAGATCTCATACGTGCAGGCTTTCCTTAAAAATAAGACCAAAAAAAAAAAAAAGACTAACTTTGGAAGTGTGCGTGTGTGTGTTCACATGTGTGGACTTTTGATTTCATTTTGTGAGCTGAATTTGTTGTGTCACTCAGTTGTGTACGACTTTTTGCGACCCCATGGACTACAGCATGCCAGGCTTCCCTGTCTTTCACCATCTCCTGGAGCTTGCTCAGACTCATGTCTATTAAGTCGGTGATGCCATCCAACCATCTCATCCTCTGTTGTCTGCTTCTCCTGCCTTCAATCTTTCCCAGAACCAGGGTCTTTTAAAATGAATTGGCTCCTCACATTAGGTGGCCAAAGTATTGGAGCTTCAGCTACACCATCAGTTCTTCCAATGAATATTCAGGACTGATTTCCTTTAGGATGGACTTGTTGGTCTCCTTGCAGTCCAAGGGACTCTCAAGAGTCTTCTCCCAACACCACAGTTCAAAAGCATCAATTCTTTGGCTCTCAGCCTTCTTTATGGTCCAACTCTCACATCCATACATGGCTACTGGAAGAACCATAGCTTTGACTATACGGATCTTTGTTGGCAAAGTAATTTCTGCCTTTTAATATGCTGTCTAGGTTTGTCATAGCTTAGATCTTCCAAGGAGCATGCATCTTTTAATTTCATGGCTGCATTCACCATCTGCAGTAATTTTGGAGCCCAAGAAAATAAAGTATGTGAGCTTAACAGTGATCTTTAATGACTTCAAAATCTTTCTAGGATGAGGAACAAGTGAAAAATTATCCAGAATAGAGGCTGCTCTAGTTATGTGATATATTGGTCTAATTTGGGAACAATCTGTGAGGCAAAAAGAAAGAAAAAAAATTGACTGGAAAAACTTAAAAATTCCTTCTTTTTTTTAAAAATACATAGGTAGAAATTGCCATGCTTAGTATTAATTACAAGTAGCTAGGATAAGCATAGACTTGGATTACTGTGATATTGAATAGTTTGCCTTGAAAATGAACAGAGGTCATTCTGTCCTTTTTGAGATTGCATCCAAGTACTGCATTTCAGACTCTTTTGTTGACCATGATGGCTACTCCATTTCTTTTAAGGGATTCCTACCTGCAGTAGTAGATATAAAGGTCATCTGAGTTAAATTCACCCATTCCAGTCCATTTTAGTTCCCTGATTCCTAGAATGTCGACGTTCACTTTTGCCATCTCCTGTTTGACCGCTTTCAATTTGCCTTGATTCATGGACCTTACAACCAGGTTCCTATGCAATATTGCTCTTTACAGCATCGGACCTTGCTTCCATCACCAGTCACATCTACAACTGGGTATTGTTTTTGCTTTGGCTCCATCCCTTCATTCTCTCTGGAGTTATTTCTCCACTGATCTCCAGTAGCATATTTGGCACCTACTGACCTGGTGAGTTCTTCTTTCAGTATCCTATCGTTTTGCCTTTTCATACTGTTCATGGGGTTCTCAAGGCAAGAATACTGAAGTGGTTTGCTGTTCCCTTCTCCAGTGGACCACATTCTCTCAGGCTTCTCCACCATGACCCGCCCGTCTTGGGTGGCCCCACGGGCATGGCTTAGTTTCATTGAGTTAGACAAGGCTGTGGTCCTAGTGTGATTAGATTGACTAGTTTTCTGTGATTATGGTTTCAGTGTGTCTGCCCTCTGATGCCCTCTTGCAACACCTACCGTCTTACTTGGGTTTCTCTTACCTTGGGTGTGGGGTATCTCTTCACAGCTGCTCCATCAAAGTGCAGCCGCTGCTCCTTACCTTGGATGAGGGGTATCTCCTCACCGCCGCCTCTCCTAACCTTGAACGTGGAATAGCTCCTCTAGGTCCTCCTGCGCCGGCGCAGCCACCTCTCCTTGGACGTGGGGTTGTTCGTCTTGGCTGCCGCCCCTGGCCTCGGGCGTGAGGTAGCTCCTCCCGGCCTCTGCTTCTGACCTTGGACGTGGGGTAGCTCCTCTCCGCCGTTCCTGCGCCTTTGCAGCCTGGCACTCTCGGCCACTGCCCTTGATCTCGGACGTGGGGTAACTCCTCTTGGCTGCCTCCCCTCAGGCATGGAGTCCTCCCGGCTTCTGCCCCTGGCCTTGGACGTTGGGTAGCTCCTCTCGGCCGCGCTCTGTGCGCCGTCATGAGAAACCTTGGGCTGGAAGAAGCACAAGCTGGAGTCAGGACTGCCCGGAGAAATATCAATAACCTCAGATATGCAGATGGCACCACCCTTATGGCAGAAAGTGAAGAGGAACTAAAAAGCCTCTTGATGAAAGTTAGAGTGAAAAAGTTGGCTTAAAGCTCAACATTCAGAAAACGAAGATCATGGCATCTGGTCCCATCACTTCATGGGAAATAGATGGGGAAACAGTGGAAACAGTTTCAGACTTTATTTTGGGGGGCTCCAAAATCACCGCAGATGGTGACTGCAGCCATGAAATTAAAAGACGCTTACTCCTTGGAAGGAAAGTTATGACCAACCTAGATAGCATATTCAAAAGCAGAGACATTACTTTGCCAACAAAGGTCAGTCTAGTCAAAGCTATGGTTTTTCCTGTGGTCATGTATGGATGTGAGAGTTGGACTGTGAAGAAAGCTGAGCGCCGAAGAATTGATGCTTTTGAACTGTGGTGTTGGAGAAGACTCTTGAGAGTCCCTTGGACTGCAAGGAGATCCAACCAGTCCATTCTGAAGGAGATCAGCCCTGGGATTTCTTTGGAAGGACTGATGCTAAAGCTGAAACTCCAGTACTTTGGCCACCTCATGTGAAGAGTTGACTCATTGGAAAAGACTCTGATACTGGGAGGGATTGGGGGCAGGAAGGGAAGGGGATGACAGAGGATGAGATGGCTGGATGGCATCACCGACTCAATGGACGTGAGTCTGAGTGAACTCCGGGAGTTGGTGATGGACAGGGAGGCCTGGAGTGTTGCAATTCATGGAGTCGCAAAGAGTCGGACACGACTGAGCAACCGAACTGAACTGAACTGAGGACGAGCATTTGGAGTTCCAAAGAAAGGCAAGAAGGGAGAACAGAAAGTAACTTGAAGGCCCTACCAAGTCACATGGGTTTGTATCTTGGGGGATCCCAGCTCCTTCCTTCTCTCCAATGGGGACTCTGTCTACCTTCAGCCTTCTAGGGGTCTCCAATGCACAGGTGCATCCCCTTGGGTGTTCTAAAGCAGAGCAGCATTATGCCTACGTAGGGCATGTTTCTCCTTTCACCCTTATAAAAGGTGTGATTCCTTTCTCTCCTTGATGTCATATCAAGTGTGATGATGAAAGCTGGGCCTCTGCACTGGTGTCAAATCATATCTTAGAAACAGAGTTTTGGGTGAAGTAGAGGAGAATAGCTTTATTGCTTTGTCAGGCAAAGGGACCTATCAGGCTTTTGCTTTGAAAAACTGTGTCCCAACCTGGAAGGATTTGATGAAGAGTTTTATAGCAGTGGTTCAAGGGTGGGGTTGCTACTTAAGATTAGGGTGTGTGCAGGGCCTGCACTTTAATCTGGTCTCTGGTAGTCTGGTCCCCTAATCTTAATTAGGGGATTCTTAACAGAACAGAGCTGCTCTGTTCCCTTTAATCTTACTTCAGGTGGTTTCTTGGTTGCTTCTCCCTTGATTAGCAACTGTTGCAATCTGCCCTCTGGAACTCAGGAAAGGTCATGGAGGCTGGAGTCTTTTTTTTTTTTTTTTAATTTTTAAAAATGAAATTGTAGGTAGTCTTTATTAATGAATATTCAAGCAGTTTTCTTCTTTTGCTATTGCAAACAATGTTGTAATGAGTAAATATATATATATATACATATAGATATATCTAATCTATCTATATAGATATAGATATAGCTATCTATATCTATAGCTATCTATATCTATATATCTTCTGTGCACATGAAATTTTATCTGTAGGATACATTCTTAGAAATGGAATTCTTGTGTTAAGGTCATCTGCATTTAAATTTTTTAAAGTTTGTATTAATTAGAGTCTTGCTTATAAGAAATGGGGAACAGAAGGGCTTATGCGCTCAGCAGCCCCACAGGTCCTGCTCAGTTTCAAGTATAGCAGCCTGCACATCAAGCTCTAAACAGAAAAGGATCAAGAACAGTAATGGAACTTGGTGGTAAATGGAAAAGTGATGCCGTGATGGATGGTCCTCTGCAGCTGGGAAAGAAACCTCTGCTATTCTCTCCTCTGGTTTACAACTAGTATCTCAATCATTTGACTAATGGTCAGGGTATAGTCTGAGAACAGGATAGAATATTTCAAATCTGAACCATCCATGGAAAATTTGAAGGAGGAGAAGGGGAGAAGGCGGAGGATGCTTGAGTATGAACTACTTTAATTTATATTTTTTCCCCAAACTCCTGACTGATTGACAATGAAGACATTAAAGAGTTTTAGGGAGGAATAACTCAAGTGTAAGACACAATTTTGATCATGGAGTCCTTCAAGCTTGGATTGTGTTAAGCGGGTAGTGAAAGGGCCAGATAATAGCTTTGAGTATCTACAAATCAAAGAAAAGAAGATGCCGCTGAGTTATAGAAAAAGTGGCAAAAGAGGAGAAAAAACTGAAGCAGGAGAGAAGTTCAAAAAAGGAGATAAATAGAGACCCATGAAAATCTGCCTGTGTTACACTATCTCTGCTATCATTCTCGTTGTAATTACCATAAAGTTAGTCTCTGTTTCACATAAATTCTTTCTGTACCTTTCCTATGATACTGAATACTCCATAAGGTTGGGGCATATGTTGTATGCCTTTTGTGCACTGCTAAAGCATCACTCTGAGCCTGGTGCCAGGAGGGAAATGAGTACTCCATAAACACTCATTTATGGGGGTTTTGATCAGGGATGGCTAAAGGACCAAGCTGCAGAGTGGAAAAAGCTGGAATACATCAATGATGCATTTTAGAGAAATCACTGTTTTGCCTTTACCTTAATTTTCAAGGGAATTTTTCTTCAATGTCAGTTTGCTGTTAGCGCTATTAAAAAGAGAGACAAGGAGGTAAAACTAATTCTCTTTCCCTAATCCTCTGAGACTTGAGAACTTGGTGTTAGTACAGCCAAGAAAACCATCAGCATTTTAGGTAAAAGGATTCCTCAGAACCACCTCGCCCTCCCACTTGCTTTGGACTCTTGCTTCGTGATAAACATTTGTTAAGTTCAGGACACAACCAGGCTCCCAGAGGACTGAGAATAGAAATTCTGCCAAAGGGGAGACATTAAGGAAGGGATGTGTGGGGCCATAATTTTCTCCTCACATAAGGATGTTTAATAAACCACATGATACTGATCTAAACTGTGATGAAGAGCTAGTTCAGTGTGATAAAGCTTGGAAAATACCACTTCTGACAAATGGTGAAAATTAAGTTAAACACTCAGAAAAGGACTGAAGCACCAGTTCTAGACACATAAACAACAGAAGCCACCCTTCAACTTGATAGTTATATAAGCCTCTCTCATCAACCACCAAGAATTTTATTGAGCAGTCAACTTTCCTAGTGGTGGGGGCGACAGACTGCAGGGCACCAAGGGCAAGTTTATGGGAGCCATGGAGAAAAATAGTGTTGGGTTTTTTTCTTTCTCCCTTCCTCCCATCCACCTCTCTGGACCACTTAGCTGAGCTTGTTCTGAAATCTACCATAGAAAAGGCCTTGATTATCAAATGTAATATTCACGTAAGATTGTGTCGTTCAGCCTCATGTTGGGGAGTATACAGGGCTTCAGTGTTCCTTAATAAATTACCTCTTCTTGTAGCAATTAACCCCCTTCTGTGAAGGTTCAGTGTTTCCTTGGGCTTGTGCCAGTGCTAACAGCTATGGCTTAGCATTCTTTTTAATGGGCTGCAATTACTGCTGAGAGCAGGGAAACATAAAATATTAACACTTAAGCATCTTTTACACTTCTTTGAACGTTAGATTATGTTGAAAATATAACTGACTTTTCATTCTTAAACCCGATATTTGCTTAGAATTCCACAGGACCCATGAAAATGTTTCAGTAAGTGGTTTCTGTTGATTTATTAACTCCCATGAAAGCTTAATGGCAATCCCTTGCCACCAAATATTGGATATGTTTTATGGATGCTTACAAAAGTCTTGTTTACCAATTCAATGGCTTCTACACATTTCATAGAAGATAAATTATCTGGAGCACAACTCGATGGGAGTCCCATTTTTCTCCTTCTGGTGCCATCTGTTGGGAAGAAGAGGACAGAAGCTTTAAGCTATCCAGCTGCCATGTGTTGGTGAAGCTGAATTGGGCTCTTCTTAAAAATGTCATCACTATTATCTTTATTCAGGTTACTTTGCCTTTTTTGTTATTATTATCTGTTGATGTGAAGATCTAATGAGATAAGTCATGTGAAAATGTTGGTAATCTGTACTCTCTTTTCTCTACATAGCACATATATGTAGAATGCAATATATATTTATATATCCACTGCATATACTATATACATAACATATACATGTAGATTTAGATTTTATACTTTATATAACACAGACACATAGTATATAGTGTGTATGTACTATATGTTATATGTAATATATATACTATATATTATATCTGGTATATACACG
Source organism: Bos grunniens (assembly GCF_055505025.1). Taxonomy (NCBI): domain Eukaryota; kingdom Metazoa; phylum Chordata; class Mammalia; order Artiodactyla; family Bovidae; genus Bos; species Bos grunniens. The sequence continues at coordinate 58,114,276 of NC_141180.1, forward strand.
ATGGGTTATGTATTGATGCAATATATACACTGCATATATATATATATATAAACACAGAAAAACACAAACTTTTTGGCCAACCCGATATCTATACAGAGACTAGGGAATAATAGGTCTTGTGTATATATACATATATATATATATAAAATATAGCATTGTATGTATATATAAAATATAGCATTGTATATATATATAAAATACATGTACATAGTCTGTGTGTGCACACACACTATAGCTTCCCAGGTGGTGCTAGTGATAAAGAACCTGCCCGTCAATGCAGGAGATTTAAGAGACATGGGTTTAATCTCTGGATTGGGAAGATCCCCTGAAGGAGGGCATGGCATCCCACTCTACTATTCTTGCCTAGAGAACCCCATGGACAGAGGAGCCTGGTGGGCTATAGGGTCCGTAGGTTGCAAAGAGTTGGACTCAGCTGAAGAAACTTAGCATGAATACATGTGCATATATGTAGTGGTTTTTGTGCCTGCATTATAAAGCTATTGAGTACTAGAGCTATAGCTAATTTCAAGAGGTTAAATGAATCCATTCCATGATTTCAGATGATTAAAAGTCTAAATCCATTAATACTGACATATTTTCTTCTTTGTTATCTCTAGAGATAGTTATCACATAGAGTTAATTTTAGAAGTAGCCTAAGCACTCTTAAATATGGAAATATTTTCTACACCACCAAATAAATAATTTTAATAACTACTCACTGATTTCTCATGAACTAAATATATTTAATTCTCTAATGTTCATTTCAATGGTTTTACCTTTTAAAAATGTCTTTGTATTTTTCTAGCAAGACTTGCAGCATTAACTATGTGTAGATTGATTGATATCAAGCTTTATTCTGGTTTTTGTAAACATTATTTTTTATGCTAATATTGTCTCTAAAGTGCCTTCCTATGTTTAGTTAAATGGGATGGCTGAGAAACTCTTCCTTATGAATTACTGAATCATTTTATCATTTAACATAAATTTAACATATGTATAAATTTAACATAAATTTTAACATAAATCTATTTCTTCTTACTCCTCATTTAATAAGCTGAAAGTAAAAACAAAAATCATATTGACCTCTTCACTTTGTAAACAAAAGATTCAGGTACTGTTTAAATTCAAATACATTTTTTTTTTGCTTGCTTGCAACTGTGGCACTCTTAGAATTTCCTCAATGAGATGGAGTAGCCCTCTAATACAGAGACTGGCAAACTATGGCCTATAGTTCAAGTCTATCACAGCCCATTTTTGTAAATAAAATTTTATTTATAAATAAACAATCTCATTGTTACAGGGATGACTCCATTTTGACTCCATGTTAGATCTTTCTCTTCGACTTTAACCTTTGCTTTTCACTGCTTTTGAAATTATAATCATACATAAGGGCCTGCCTCAGGGAACCCTGCCCCTCTGCCTGACTGTTAAACTAAAGTATCTTTGTTCAGCTAACAAAGAGACAATTTGACCCTGTGCATCTGTGAATGGCTACAGAAAAGAAGAAAGTAACACACTCCCCCACCTCCTTCCACAGGCCGGCCATTCCAAGAGATACTTGCAAGACTAATAGCTTTTTACTTTACTTTACCTCCTCCCCCTCTCTGTACTATAAAAGAACATGGTTTCCAGACCCTGACAAGATGGCTATTTTGAGACATTAGTCTGACGTCTTCTCAGACTACTGGCTTTCCTAAGAAAGTCGTTATTCCTTATCTCAGCACCTTGTCTCCAATTTATTGACCTGTTAGAGCAGTGAGCAGAGTGAGCTTAGACTAGGTAACAACATTCACTCATTTATGTGTTGTCAAGCTGAGCACTGAAGAATTGATGCTTTTGAACTGTGATGTTGAAGACTCTTGAGAGTCCCTTGGACTGCAAGGAGATCAAACTAGTCAATCCTAAAGGAAATCAGTCCTGAATATTCATTGGAAAGACTGATGCTGAAGCTGAAGCTCCAGTACTTTGGCCACCTAATGCAAAGAATTGATTCATTGGAAAAGACTCTGATGCTGGGAAAGATTGAAGGCAGGAGGAGAAGGAGGTGACAGAGGATGAGATGGTTGGATGGCATCACCAACTCGATGGACGTGAGTTTGAGCAAGCTCCAGGTGTTGGTGATGGACAGGGAAGCCTGGTGTGCTGCAGTCCATAGGGTCACAAAGAGTCAGACACAACTGAGCAACTGAACTGAACTGAAATGATGGCTGCTTTTGCACTTCAGTAGCAGAGTTGAGCAACTGTAAACAGACTCTATGGCCCACAGGTCTGCAGATAGTTACTATATGGCCTTTACAGAAAAAGTTTGCCAGTCCCTGAATATAGACAGACATTTAGAATCACTAATTATGCAACTATGGAACCAAGCATTCACATACAGTATTTTCAGCTGTATTAATAAATGCATCCAATCATGGGATAATTTCTATGTGTATTTTATATTCCATGTCAAGCATGTTTACATTTAATTGCTTGTTTCTACATCTCTCTAGATCTGGAATCTACCAAACTTTCCATGAATTCAAAGTTCTTTTGTCTTTTTTTGGGGTTACTGAAATATCAAAGTTTCCATGATGGTTGAAAACATGAGTTTTTGGGGCTAATAAGTCATGATTCAAAACCAAATGTGTCACCTGCTAGGTACCCAGAAGCAATATGTGACCTTGGGTGTATCACTTGAACATTCTTAATCTTATTTCTTCTTTTAGAAAATGAAGGTAATAAGAATATCCACCTCGTACGTTTAGTATGAAGATTAAATTAAAAATATTATAATGTATGTATGTTACACAAGAGCACATGATGTATAGCTGATAGTGTTTTTTATGATAGCCAAATGTACAATAAAAATTAATAATTATAGTAAAATAGTAGCTGCTCTCATTTTTCACTTTATGTATTACATATAATCTTTAGTCTTCCACCTAAATCAGTAACTCTAATTACTTCTTTGACTCATAATAAAACTTAGCAGTTCCTTCTGAATCATAATGATGTGACATGAGGCAAAGCAGAACTCTTAGTTTATGTTTCTTGATTATCCTTCCTCAGTGAGTCTCTCTGTCTCCAGATGAAATTAAAATATTATGTGTTTTTCTAACACACCAAACAATTCTCAGTCCCTGAGCACAGTAGAATCTCAAACTGATTAAATGATTAAGGAAGAGGAAAATCCCAGAGACGCCCAATGATGACAGCTAAACATCAGAGATATCAAGAACACTCACATTCACATTGCCACTAGGGAAATCCAGAACACCCATCCATGGCAGATGATGCGACACTGCTTAAATACTGTCAGGCAGATTCTTATCCATCCAGCAGTTTTTGGTGCTTTTGCCTACACTGGACATTTTCACCTCTTACACATACTTGTCATAGCATCTGAAGTTTTACCATTAGAGAGTCATGTATTTGAGGATTCTCTTTCCACTTTATCAAATAGGCAAATAACTCCCCATTGAAAAATAATTTCTCCTTCCTCTGAAATCTGAATTTTGCTTGCCACTGTTTCATAGCCTGCGGCATATATTACCTTATGATTATTTGCATATTAACCTGAATCTCTTCCGTATTAATTCTCTGTATGCCCTGGACATGCCCCTGCAAACAGGCATTTCTCAGGACTCTTACCACTCAGAAAACTGTTTATTTTCTACAAGACTTTGTATCTTTAAAAATATACTCTGTAAGAATTCTATTACCAGTTAATAAAAGCTATAATATATTGGTCAAATAATCTTTTCTGCTATGGACTGAACATTTGTGTCCTTTTCCTGAAATTTATGTGTTGACACCTTAATCCTTGATATGATGATATTTGGAAAGTTAATTAGGGCTAGATTAAGTCATGGGAGTGGAGTCCTCATGATGGGATTAATGTCCTTGTAAAAGAGGAAGAGACAAAATCTTTCTCCACTCTGTGAGGTTATAACAAGAAGGCATGCAAATGAAGTTGCTTCAGTTGTATCAGACCCTTTGCAACCCTGTGGACCATAGCCCACCAGTTCCTCTATCCATGGGATTTTGCAGGCAAGAATACTGGAGTGGGTTGCCATGCACTCCTCCAGAGGATCTTCCTGACCCAGGGATCGAAATTACATCTTTTACATCTCCAGACTTGGCAGGCGGTTCTTTACCAGTAGCACCCCCTGGGAAGCCCAGCAAGAAGGCATCCATTTGCAAACCAGGAAGAGGACTTTAATCAGGAAATGAACCTTATCTTGGACACCCCAGTGTCCCAAACTGTGAAAAATAACTATCTATCATTTAAGCTACTTAGACTATGGTATTTTTGTTATAGCAGCTAGAATTGATTAAGAGCCTCTGTAACTGAATATTTACTTTTGGCAGGTAAAGTTGGTTGCCTAACTTCATGTCCAATCCCCATTCCCTTCTCCCTTGCCTACTTCCACTTATAGAATCTCCCAAAAATATTGCTTGTCTTTGCAGCCTCCTTTGGAGCTAGGTGCAAATCAATCAATCCTAAAGGAAATCAACCGTGAATATTCACTGGAAAGACTAACGCTGAAACTGAATACTTTGGCTACCTGATTCAAAGAGCTGACTCATTGGAAAAGACCCTGATGCTGGGAAAGACTGAAAGCAAAGGAAGAAGGGGGGTAGCAAAGGATGAGATGGTTAGATAGCATCAGTGACTCACTGGACATGAATTTGAGCAAACTCTGGGAATAGTGGAGGACAGAAGAGCCTGGTATGTGGCAGTCCCTGGGGTCACAAAGAGTCAGACATGACTTAGCAACTGAACAACAAATTGCAGCTATGTGTAGCCATGTGACAGATCTGGGCAGTAAAATGTAGGAAGAGTCTGCTCAGACTGTGGAGAGTGCTTTGGATTTTCTAACAAAAAGGATAGATGTCACTGGTCCAGCCTTTTCCCTCTTGCCTGCCTTGAACATGAACCTAAGGCTTGCGGCTCTAGTGCTATCACACTTCTAAGCTGATGCTTCTCTGTGTTAAGAGTGATGAATGGATAGATAGAGCCTGAGTCCTTGATGGCATTGCCAAGCCACTGAACCTAATGCTATAGCCAACTCCCAAACCATGCTTTCGGAGAAGGCAATGGCACCCCACTCCAGTACTCTTGCCTGGAAAATCCCATGGACGGAGGAGCCTGGTAGGCTGCAGTCCATGGGGTCGCTGGGAGTCGGACATGACTGAGTGACTTCGCTTTCACTTTTCACTTTCATGCATTGGAGAAGGAAATGGCAACCCACTCCAGTGTTCTTGCCTGGAGAATCCTAGGGACGGGGGAACCTGGTGGGCTTCCGTCTATGGGGTCGCACCTAGTCAGACACGACTGAAGCGACTTAGCAGCAGCAGAAGCAAACCATGTTTTATCATACAGTGAATCTCCTTCAATTTCTTTAGGTCATGTAAGTGTATTTAATGATGCTTGCAATCAAATACAGTCCTATTTGTTCAACAGATGATGAAAATATCAGCAGGATTTAAAACACTATGTGAAAGATATGATTAAAGATCATACAGCAACATATATATATATTATATATATAAAGTAATTAAAATAGCACAGAGCTTAAGAACAAGGATTCAGTTTTATGTCCCAGCCCCATTACCCACTAGTTTACTTAGGCCTTATTTCATAGTTCTCAGGCTCAGTTTCTGTGTCTGTAAATTGGGCAGAATTATGTAATAAAAGGACTATAAGAATCGAATGATAAAAATACATGAAGACACTTGGGACATAGTAAGTGCTCAATAAAGATGAGTTTTTTTTATTATTTATAATGTTATGGATGATGTCATCCTAAAGAACTGAATTCGTATCTATTGTGCTTTATTGAGGTTCTACTTTACAAATTCATGACAGTTCAAATTTTTGGATTCCATACTATTCTGCATCAGTTTGACATCAATAAATAAACTCATTTCTACTGACTATGCCTTTCAAAAGAGACAGAAAAGGATAGCACAGAAAGGTTGGGAGATATTATTCCTGTGTTGGTTTATCATGCTATTCTTTCTGTACCTCTATCATGATCACAATCTGTCACAATTAGAAGGCAATGGCACCCCACTCCAGTACTCTTGCCTGGAAAATCCCATGGATGGAGGAGCCTGGTAGGCTGCAGTCCATGGGGTCGCTGAGGGTTGGACTGACTTCACTTTCACTTTTCACTTTCATGCATTGGAGAAGGAAATGGCAACCCACTCCAGTGTTCTTGCCTGGAGAATCCCAGGGACGGGGGAGCCTGGTGGGCTGCCGTCTATGGGGTCGCACAGACTCGGACACGATTGAAACGACTTAGCAGTCACAATTAGATTAGTTCCCAATTAAGGTTCACTAGAGTTGTTAGGGCTTCCCAGGTGGCTCAGAAGTTAAAGCGTCTGCCTGCAATGCGGGAGACCTGGGTTTGACCCCTGGGTCAGGAAGATCCCCTGGAGAAGGAAATGGCAACCCACTCCAGTATTCTTGCCTGGAGAATCCCATGGACGGAGGAGCCTGGTGGGCTATACAGTCCACGGGGTCGCAAAGAGTCGGACACGACTGAGAAATTTCACTTTCATACTTTTAGAGTTAAGTTATTGGAACTAATAATAATTGAGATTTATTACTAGAATTTATTTAAATTAATAGAATTAATATCTCAATTGCCAAAATTAATCTGAATCATCCCATCCAGTCACAGAATGCTTGTTATTCCTCTTGTCTACTCAGTGTTCAAAGATTTTATTTATTCAGTTTCAGATTAAAAAAAAAAAAACCTTAATAGCTTTTCTTTTTCTCCTTCTACTCAATTTGGAAAAGGACTCATTCCTGGTTACCATAGCTAAAGCAGGAGACATCAAATAGAAGAAAGGAATGATTTATATGAGAAAGAACGAAAATAAAAATCACTCCTCACTTAGAGGAAGAGACTGGGACCGAGTCAAAATAGTTCGAGATGAAAGCTTAGCAACTTTGCACATTTTAAGCGCTGCCTGGAATCCTGACTGATGGGGCATTCTGGAAGAAGGCTTAAGCAAATAAGTACACGAAGAGGAACACTGAAGTCGTTTCATGCTGTGGCTGTTTTAATCTTCGGGCATGGACTAGTAATTATTTTCCTAGGGGTGGGAGGAAAAGTAACCAGGGGATTTCTGGGGCCCATAATGGTCTGCTGTGGTATGCAATGAGGATCGAATGTTCTACCACAAGATTACAGGACTCTCCTGACCAGTGCCGAGCTGAATCCACACGCGAGCCTTTACGTGTCATCTCAGCTGGAGTTTGTGGGGAATCTTTATCATGCAGCCTGGGCTTTGGAATAAGTAAAATCTTATTAGCCATTATCTTAGAAGTTGAATGAATCCATGGTTCTCAGAGAGGTATGCCTTTAGAATTTAAATTCTCTCTTAGGTAACTACAAAGCCAAAACTTGAAAAAAACCCAAAGTCTTTGTAACAGAGAAGAAATGATAAAGCATCCAGGAAAGATCAAAAATAGCAAACTTCGTTAAGCGACATTCTTCTTGTGTCAATCATGTGTTTTCATATGTTTTTTTCTTGGTAAGGAAAGTCAAGCTATCTGAGTCTGTCCTCTCAGATAGGAGACAGCATTTATTTATTTAGGCTGTGCCATGCAGCTTGGGGGATCTTAGTTCCCCAAGTAGGGATCCAACCCATGGCCCCTACAATGGAAGCATGGAGCTTAAACTACTGTGACTTTGTATTTCTCCCTGTGCCTTGTGCCTGGGATGACGTTAAAGTTGTCCATTTTGGTGCTCTCTGATGACCTAGAGGGGTATGGTGGGGGAGTGGGTGGGAGGATTAAGAGGCAGGGATTTACGTGTACTTATAACTGACTCATACTGCTGTACAGCAAAAACTAACACGATTATAAAGCAATTGTCCTCCAATTAAAAATTAAAGATAAAATAATAGAAATAATAAATAAAATTGTCCATATTGAAGAAAGAAGAGGGACAAAACACTCAAGTTCCTGGGAAGATCCCTCATCTCTCATGACATTATTCTCTTACTTCAGAGTCTATTATTTCCCTAAATTATGTATGACTTAAATCCTGTTAATTTCTCTTTACCTCCTCATTGCAGATATAAGATATTAAAAATAATGATGTCATTCGGAGGGTGACTGGTTTCAAAAAAAGGGATTTCTCTGCTGTTTACATGTTTGGTGGACATTTGATGAAAAGTTCTTTGAGGTTAAGTCTTGTACTTATGTTCATCATTTCTGTACAAATTGAAGCTAGAGTAATCTTCCCTGGGTATTATTTTTCTTGTGTTATTAATGAGCCATGGTTTCTCCTGTCTGTGCTCCTTCTACAGTCTCAGTTCAGTCGCTCAGTCGTGTCCAACTCTTTGCGACCCCATGAACTGCAGCGCACCAGGCCTCCCTGTCCATCACCAACTCCTGGAGTTCACTCAAACTCATGTCCGTTGAATCGGTGATGCCATTCAACCATCTTATCCTCTGTTGTCCCCTTCTCCTGCCTTCAGTCTTTCCCAGCATCAGGGTCTTTTCAAATGAGTCAGTTCTTTACATCAAGTGGCCAAAGTATTGGAGTTTCAGCTTCAGCATCAGTTCTTCCAATGAATATTCAGGACTGATTTCCTTTAGGACAGACTAGTTGGATCTCCTCGCAGTCCAAGGGACTCTCAAGAGTCTTCTCCAACACCACAGTTCAAAAGCATCAGTTCTTCGGTGCTCAGCTTATTTTATGATACAGCTCTCACATCCATACATGACTGGCTAGCCCTAAACCCCCAGTCTCTTCTCTCCTCTCTCTTCTACTTGAACTCAATTACTAAGGTCCAGATAAACTTGGTTCCTGATCATTCTTCTTCCAACATTCCATGTCATTCTGCATTTGTGTTCATTTGCTTGTCCCCTCATTTTGGAATGTCCTTGTCAACTTCCTGTGTGTCAATCTGACTCATGCATCATGGGCTAAATGAAAAGTCTCTTCCTGCATGAGGCCTGTGATGGTCACTGTGGTCTGATACTTTCCTCTTCTAAACTCCTACAGTATTCCATTTACACCACTATTAGGCCACTTTTTACTCTTTGCCCTTGATTAAGCTATCTGAAGATCTGCCTTCATTATTCGAGGTGCATTTATTGATTGCCCTCTCTGCATCAATAACTGTTCTAGGAACAAGAGGTGCTGTGGTAAAGCAAACAAATGTGAGTCCTACATTCATGAAGCTCCAGGGTTTCTCTTATATTAAACTGAACTTCTTGGGGACATCCACTTCACCTTTTTAGTTTACATAGAATGCTTCAAACATGGAAAATAATTCCTAATTTGTATTAAATAAGTAAATCAATGGTTTCCAACCTTTAAAGACCCCGTGCTCTCTTATAACCAATATTTTGTCATGTGCTTTTCACTATGCTGGAAGAAAAGTAACAACGACATCATCAATCTGTGCACACAGGGGTTTCCTAGGTGGTGCTAGTGGTAAAGAACTCATTTGCCAACGCAGGAGATGTCAGAGGCATGTGTTCGATCCCTGGCTCGGGAAGATCCCCTGGAGAAGGAAATGGCAAACCATTCCCATAGTCTTGTCTGGAGAATCCCATGGACAGAGGAGCCTGGTGGGCCCAATGAGTCCATGGGGTTGCAAAGAGTTGGACACAGATGAAGTGACTTAGGATACATGCAGCATTTGTACACATAATGTCAAAAACAATATATCTCCATGTAAACAGAATAGTCTCAATTGACATATATACAATTATATGTATAAAACAGATAACTAATGAGAACCTTCTGTATAGCTTAGGGAACTACTCCATGCTCTATGGTTACCTAAATGGGAAGGAAATTCAAAAAAGAGGGGATATGTGTAGACATATAGCTGGTTCACTTTGCTATACAGCAGAGACTAACACAACATTGTAAAGCAGCTATACTCCAATAAAAGCTGTTTTAAAAAAGACCAATAAAAGAAAAGCAATTGATAACAATATGCATTTCATTATGTAAATGCCTAGACAGGGCTACTTAGATACAGTGAAGTAGTCAGGTGAATGAGTTTAGATTCTTCATAAGCAAAATGATAAGGATGCATGCCCCATATGAAAAGCAGGAAAATGAAATGGTGGAGGGATGACTGACACTAAAATGAAAACTCCTATGTGGGTAGGTTGTAACAACCTAGATCCATGTGTGTATAATAAGGGAAAGAGGGAAATAACCTTAATCAAAGTTGGGATAACATGCCAAAGAAAATTGCAGAGCAACAAAGTGGAGCCATGAGAAAGTGTGACAGTCTGACAAATGAGCCATATCGCACTTGTAAGGGAAAGGTCAAAATAATTCATACGAAATGACCCCGGACAGAGTCGTGACAGAGTAGCACAGAAAACATATCTTCTATTTTAAATTCCTGCCACATGTTGGGGAATACTTTCAGTTTCTGCTATTTATTAAGATTTGAAGGCCAAATATTTTGGCAGGTGGTAGGCAGAAGAGGGTGGGCTGAGAAAAAAGAAGAGTAATATACACAGGAGACTGTAGAAAACTGTTTTAGGATATGTTTCTGAGGGAAGCATAAGAGGAAAATAAAAATGAATAGGGAACTCACTTCTGCTTCTGGTCACAGTTGAGGAACTAGTATTGGAGTATCTGTCCACTGTAAACACATATCTGCACAAAATATAGGAAACAACTGGATTCTGATGTTGGACAAGAGTCAGTGCAAGACTATGATTGCCAGGAGATGGAAAACAAGTCAGGTGTCTCATCCCATCACTCTGGTGTTTGTTGTGAATCCAGGAGGCACAGCCTACCTGGAGCATGGCTGTCTTGCTGAGCCTGGGGCTAAGTTCAGAGCCCAGGGAGGTTGAGAGAGCTAGTATGTGCAGGGCAGAAAGCCAAAGAAGAAGGAGAGATGCAGAGAAAGCATACAAAAGGAAGAGAATTCCAGAAAAACATCTACTTCTGCTTCATTGCCTACACTAAAGCCTTTGATTGTGTGTATCACAACAGACTGTGGAAAATTGTTAAAGAGATGGGAATACCAGACCACCTGACCTGCCTCCTGAGAAATTTGTATGCAGGCCATGAAGCAACAGTTAGAACTGGACATAGAATGACAGGTTCCAAATTGGGAAAGGATTACATCAAGGCTGTATATTGTTACTCTGCTTATTTAACTTATATATATATATATATATGTTAACTTATATATGCAGAGTACATCATGTGAAATACCAGGCTGGGTGAAGCACAAGCTGGAATCAAGATTACTGGGAGAAATATCAATAACCTCAGATATGCAGATGACACCACCCTTATGGCAGAAAGCAAAGAGGAACTAAACAGCCTCTTGATGAAAGTAAAAGAGGAGAGTGAAAAGCTGGCTTAAAGCTCAACATTCAGAAAACTAAGATCATGACATCTGGTCCTATCACTTCATGGCAAATAGATGGAGAAACAACGGAAACAGTGACCGACTTTATTTTTTTGGGCTGCAAAATCACTGCAGATGGTGACTGCGGCCATGAAATTAAAAGACACCTGCTCCTTGGAAGAAAAGCTATGACAAACCTAGACGGCATATTAAAAAGCAGAGGTATTACTTTTCAAACAAAGATCCATCTAGTCAAAGCTATGGTCTTTCCAGTAGTCATGTATAGATGTGAGAGTTGGACCATAAAGAAAGCTGAGCACCAAAGAACTTATGCTTTTGAACTGTGGTATTGGAGAAGACTCTTGAGAGTCCCTTGGGCAGCAAGGAGATCCAACCAGTCCATCCTAAAGGAAATCAGTCCTGAATATTCATTGGGAGTACTGATGCTGAAGCTGAAGCTCCAATACTTTGGCCACCTGATGCGAAGAACTGACTCATTTGAAAAGACCCTGATGCTGGGAAAGATTGAAGGCAAGAGGAGAAGGGGACGACAGAGGATGAGATGGTTGGATGGCATCATGGACTCTATGGGCATGAGTTTGAGCAAGCTCTGGGAGTTGGTGATGGACAGGGAGGCCTGGTGTGCTGCAGTCCATGGGGTTGCAAAGAGTTGGACATGACTAAGCAGCTCAACTGACTGACTATGTAAAAGTCCCCTTGGATCTAGAATGCAACTCTGTGTGACTGGAGAAAAACAATTACTGGGGAAAGACAAGTAGCCAGGAGATATAAGATGATCTGTCAGGCTCAAGAGGAGTTTGAATTTGTTCTGGTTAGAGTGGAAAAACCTCCTTAAACATCTGGAGCACTAGGAGAGGCTGCAGAAAAGCCATGCCTTAGAAGTGCGGCCAAATTAGTTCCTCATGGCTTTGCCTAATAAAGCTGAATAACAAGACTCCATAGGAATCAAGCTAATCCACATTTAATTGCTGCTGGAACAAAAATTCAGCACTCTTTAAAGGAAGACAACAAAACGGAGAATGTCAACATCATAACATCTACCCCAATGAGAACTGACTCAATGTGTATTCAATAGGTAAAAGCAGATTCCCAGTCACCCTCCTGATCCATCTATAGTGTCTAATAAATCTGTCATTTGGAGTCCCAGGAAAAGAGAAGGGGAAAATTGAAGAATATTTGAAGAAATAACATTCAAAAAATTTCCAACTTGATGAAAATATAAACACAGTTTCAAGAAGCCAAATGAATCACAAACAAGGAGAAATGCAAAGAAAACTACAAAGGGGAACATTATAGTGCAATTGCTAAAAGTGATAAGACAGAGAAAAATCTCAAAGGCAGCCAGAGGAAAACACACATTTTGTACCAGGAAACAGAGACAATGATTACCACTGACTTTATCAGAAACAGTGCAAACCAGAGGACAAGCAATGACATTTTTAAAGTCCTTAACAAAACAAAATTCTTGTTAATCAAGGGATCTGAATCATGCAGCAACATGGTTGAACCTAGAGATGATCATACTAAGTGAAGTAAATCTAATGGAGAAAACCAGATACTATATGACATCACTTACACGTGGAACCCAAAATACAACAGAAATGAACAAAGCTACGAAACACGAACAGATTCACAGTCATAGAGAACAGACTTGTGGTTACCAAGGGGAGGAGGCTGTGGGAGGGAGGGCTGGAAGTGTGGAATTTGCAGATGCGAACTATTGTATATAGGATGGATAAACAGCAAGTTCCTGTTGTATAGCACAGGGAACTATATTCAGTATCCTGTGATAAGCCATAAGAGAAAATAAAACTATTTAATATATATATTAATGATATAATATATATGGCATTTTTAAAAGCAATATAATTATAGTAACTGTACTTTTTAGTAACTGTGAAATAGCACCGAAACTCTATCCAGCTATACGAAGTTGAAAATGCTCTAGTAAGTAATTTAGCTTATTTCGAAAGAGGAAGGTCTGAAATTCATAACAGTGTAATTAAACTGCTTAAATACTTTGGCGCCTGTCCTTTCTTCCTTTCTCAAGTAACACTCTCTGCAAATATTGCCTGATGGAACTTTTTCTTTCAAATAAATAAATCCCACTCAATCACTAATGAAAACTCATCCAAATCTTTACATCTCATCTTTTAGATTCAATCATATAAGAGTAATATATGTCCAAATCAATATTATCACATTTAACCTGGTCCAACAGCTGGAAAGAAACAATGAAAACATTCAGTGACAAAGGTTATTTTCAAAGGAATTTGTTTCTTGTAATGCATGAAATTAAAAGATGCATTTCCTTAGAAGGAAAGTTATGACCAACCTAGATAGCATATTAAAAGGCAGAGACATTACTTTTCCAACAAAGGTCCGTCTAGTCAAGGCTATGGTTTTTCCAGTGGTCATGTATGGATGTGAAAGTTGGACTATGAAGAAAGCTGAGCGCCAAAGAATTGATGCTTTTGAACTGTGGTGTTGGAGAAGATGCCTGAGAGTCCCTTGGACTGAAATAAGATCCAACCAGTCCATTCTAAAGGAGATCAGTCCTGGGTGTTCATTGAAAGGACTGATGTTGAAGCTGAAACTCCAGTACTTTGGCCACCTCATGCGAAGAGCTGACTCATTGGAAAAGACCCAGATGCTGGGAGGGATTGGGGGCAGGAGGAAAAGGGGATGACAGAGGATGAGATGGCTGGATGGCATTACCAACTCAATGGGCATGAGTTTGAGTGAACTCCTGGAGTTGGTGATGGACAGGGAGGCCTGGTGTGTGCTGTGGTTCATAGGGTAGCAAAGGGTCAGACATGACTGAGCAACGGAACTGAATGCCTATGAAAATTCCTTTTACTTTGGTGTGATTAATCTAATTTCCTTCAATCTCAAGGATTACCTCATTTAACTTTATCAATAGCTCTGAAAAATAAACACACCATTTTTCAATATTTTAATTTTGGCATTGAATTTATCATTAATCTTTCATTGGTTGAATGAAACAACTCTACAACAGTATCAAATAGTAAACAAAATATTCATAGTTCAGTTCAGTTCATTCGCTCAGTCATGTCTGACTCTTTGCGACCGAAGAGTCGCCAAGTATTGGAGTTTCAGCTTCAACATCAGTCCTTCCAGTGAACACCCAGGACTGATCTCCTTTAGGATGGACTGGTTGTATCTTCCTGCAGTCCAAGGGACTCTCAAGAGTCTTCTCCAACACCACAGTTCAAAAGCATAAGTTCTTTGGTGCTCAGCTTTCTTTATAGTCCAACTCTCACATCCATACATGACCACTGGAAAAACCATAGCCTTGACTAGATGGACCTTTGTTGGAAAAGTAATGTCTCTGCTTTTTAATATGCTGTCTAGGTTGGTCATAACTTTCTTCCAAGGACTAAGCGTCTTTTAATTTCGTGGCTGCAATCACCATCTGCAGTGATTTTGGAGCCCCAAAATATAAAGTCAGCCACTGTTTCCCCATCTATTTGCCATGAAGTGTTGGGACCGGATGCCATGATCTTCGTTTTCTAAATGTTGAGCTTTAAGCCAACTTTTTCACTCTCCTCTTTCACTTTCATCAAGAGGCTCTTTAGTTCTTCTTCACTTTCTGCCATAAAGGTGGTGTCATCTGCATATCTGAGGTTATTGATATTTCTCCTGGCAATCTTGATTCCAGCTTGTGCTTCTTCCAGCCCAGTGTTTCTCATGATGTACTCTGTGTATAAGTTAAATAAGCAGGGTGACAATACACAGCTTTGACGTACTCCTTTTCCTATTTGGAACCAGTCTGTTGTTCCATGTCCAGTTCTAACTGTTGCTTCCTGACCTGCATACCGGTTTCTCAAGAGGCAGGTCAGGTGGTCTGGGATTCCCATCTCCTACAGAATTTTCCACAGTTTATTGTGATCCACACAGTCAAAGGCTTCGGCATAGTCAATAAAGCAGAGATAGATGTTTTTCTGGAACTCTCTTGCCTTCTTGATGACCCAGCAGATGTTGACAATTTGATCTCTGGTTCCTCTGCCTTTTCTAAAACCAGCTTGAACATCTGGAAGTTCACAGTTTACTGAACTATTTTTTTTTTTTCTTCAGTATTGCTGAAACCTGGCTTGGAGAATTTTGAGCATTACTTGACTAGTGTGTGAGATGAGTGCAATTGTGTGGTAGTTTGAGCATTCTTTGGCATTGCCCTTCTTTGGGATTGGAATGAAAACTGACCTATTCCAGTCCTGTGGCCACTGCTGAGTTTTCCAAACTTGCTGGCATATTGAGTGCAGCATTTTCACAACGTCATCTTTCAGGATTTGAAATAGCTCAACTGGAATTCCATCACCTTCACTAACTTTGTTCATAATGCTTCCTAAGGCCCACTTGACTTCACATTCCACGATGTCTGGCTCTAGGTGAGTGGTCACACCATCATAATTATCTGGGTTGTAAAGGTTTTTTTTGTACAGTTCTTCTGTGTATTCTTGCCACCTCTTCTTAATATCTTCTGCTTCTGTTAGGTTCCTACCATTTCTGTCCTTTACTGAGCCCATCTTTGCATGAAATGTTCCCTTGGTATCGCTAATTTTCTTAAAGAGATCTCTAGTCTTTCCCATTCTATTGTTTTCCCCTATTTAAGCAGCTTCCTATAAGAGTCATTGCAAATGTAGGAAAAATTTTCTTAGTATGTAATATAAATTTTTTCATATTTTTGTCATGCCACAAGTTCCTAAATAAACTATCATTCAAAGAATGTCTTACTTTTATCAATTTACGACCGCTAAACATATATTTTGCTTTGAAATCACAAACATTTTAAACTTTTATTATTTATTTCAAAAAACATTTATTGAAATGTTTCACCAAGATCTTTGTCTATTGGTTCACTATGAAAAATAGAATGAACTACTAAAATATTGTGATACTTGAAGCCATTTATAAAACCTTGTTTGGTGACAAATTATAGCTGGTCTAATTATCTATGGAACAAACAGTGATATTGAAAATGAAATTTTTTCCTGTTTAATATTTTTAAGAATTTCAACTATTGACACCCTTTTTTGTCTTATCAGTAATTTTGAAAATAATAGTTTCTTACAACTTTTTTCCCTTGCAAATCTTATGCATGTGAATAGTAAATATTTTCTTGAAAACAGTGAAAGTGTTAGTCTCTCTTTGCAACCTCATGGACTTAAGCCAGGCTCCTCTGTCCATGAAATTCTCCAGGAAAGAATATTGGAATGGGTAGCCATTCTCTTCTTCAGGGGATCTTCCTGACCCAGGGATCAAATCTTACATTGCAGAATTCTTTACCATCTAAGTCAATAGGGAAGCCCAAATATTTTCTTATAGGATGCTTTCATACACTTGTCACAAATATGCTTTTTACAGTTCATTACACGGTTAATTTTTCAATACTCTTTGCATCTCATCAGTACTTCTTCTTAAAACAGTAACACTGGTTAATGAAAAAGTAAAAAATTATTTTATTCATATTCCTTTCCATCATTATTCAAGTAAAATCTTGTACAGCTTGTAAGATTAGATTTTCTCCAATATTTGTATAGATTACCACATTTTGTAATCATTTGTACTACTCTCTAAGATTTGTTCTTTTTTTGGTTAAAAAACTGTTTTTTAAACATCCCAGAGACAAGATTACTTGGAAATGTGACATATCTTTAACAATATTATTAGGATTTTTTATTATAAAATGTTTCTTCAATCAAGGATTTTGCTGCTTCACTCGGAAAAAAAAACCCAAAATCCATAGAAATTGAAGACACAATGGCGACTTTTATAGGCAAAACTAAAAAACTCAATTTTAAATAGTCAGCTGGATATTGTTGTCACTTTCCTTTGTATTTGACACTTTGAAATAAGATCTAAAGTAATACATTCATACACATGTTCAATCACAAACGGAACAACTACTAATACAAATGGAATACAAGTGTCTTGCGTTAGAAATGCAAATCCTATGACCTGAGTTTCTTGTAGCAGTGCTATTTTCCAAACAGTTGAGAAAAATCTTTGTAACAAAGTACAGGCTTCTCTTGATTTATACAGTCGTTGCGTTTTTGGAAATTTTAACATATATGCAAACAGCTAAATATATTCTGTAATTTATATGTATAAAGGAATTAGGCTCAAGGTTCAGGTAATTGTACTGGTTTAAAAATTTTAATCCGCAGAATGCAGAACAATTACTTGTAGTTCGGCACTTCTCTGAACATTGCAAGACATCTAACGTACCTGGTCCCTTCTCACTAAATGCTAGAAACTTTTCAAACCAGGTCTCAGCCTAAACGCATGGCAGATTTCAGAAGTGTTCTCTAGAGACTATTTTGAATGACACTGGGGTAAAAGAATCATTGCGAGTTGACTGTGAGCAAGCCTTTCAGGCTACATGCTTCTAAGCTTCACAATTCAAACACTGCCCATAATACCAGATAGAGGGAGTGACAGGGAGCTGAAGTCGTTTGTGTTCCGTTCTGCCTGGAGGAAAAGGTTGGCACCTTTTTCTTCCTTAAAAAAGTAACATTCTCTTGTCAAGTAATGATCCAGAGAGATCATTTTTCCCTTGTTTGTACAAAGGCACCAGAAAAGCAAATAATATACAAGATGTTCAAGAAGGATACTCCCACATTAAATCCAACATATTTAAATAAAAAGCAAGCAAGACAAGAAAAAATTTAAAAAAAAATCAATTCTTAGATTTGGAAACTTTAATATATATATATAAACTGCTAAATATATTCTTTAATTGATATGTATAAAGGTGTTCGGGTCAAAACTCAATAGATTTTCAAATAGAAAAATGATATGCCTAACATATTCTTTTGTTTTTATTTCAACATTGCCATAGTTATAGATAAATGTGTACTATAGCTTCAGATGATCATTTCAGAGGCATGGAGGTCAGAGAATGATGGAAATTGAGTTTCACCATCTTTGTCATGGACTTGGAGCTCAGACCTTTACTCATTTGTACTATATTATGGCTGGTTTTCTAGTAAAAAATCAATACATCTTTAACTGATTGTTAATAATTTTGTCATAGGTTGGGGGTAAGCATAAATATTAAGGACTTCCCGGTGGCTCAGTGGTAAAGAATCTGCCTGGCAATGCAGGAGATGCAAGTGATACCTGGGTCAGGAAGAACCTCTGGAGAAGGAAATGATAACCCACTCCAGTGTTCTTGCTGGAAAATCTCACGGACAGAGGAACTTGGTGGGCTACAGTGCGTGGCCTGTAGGTCACAAAAGAGTCAGACACGACGTAGTGACTAAATAGCAACAAGCGTAAGTATTAACCCGATTCAAATAAGTTAACAGATCACATTTTGGAATCTTTCTTTATTGAGGACACCAGTGTGTTCTAATTTTTTCTCTTGATATTCATGCTGATTACACTCTCTATGGAATGCTAGTTTCCAGGGGGCTGAAGGTTGAGATCCTCTGAGCTGGAGTAATGGGACTGAGTGATAGAACTAGCCTGGAATGGAAAGTTCTCTGTGCCTAGTGTTTCTTCTTAATGGCAAGTATGGTGGCTGCAGAAAACTGGAAAGAGCATGGGTCCAACTCAAGACAAGCAAGGCATCACCACTCAAGGATCCCTGATTGAAAATATTTAGGTGATAAAATATATTTTAAAAGATGGTTTTCTGAATCATTATTGCTACTGAAAAAATAATAGAAGCAAGCCACAAGAAAAGTTTTATTTGGTTGAAGTCCCCACCCAAGCCCAACTCTGACACTACCAGACATTCTTGGCAATTTGGCAACCAAATAGCTTCTGTTATAGAAAGACCATGATCTTGAAAATATATAGATGCCACTCTAAGGGTGTCCGGGTCAAGAGCAAAGTTGCTGGATCCTATACCGGGCTCTACTTTCAGCCAGGGTAAGTTCTTCTGTCTCAGCCTTTCTCCCAGTCTTAGTCCCACCTATGGACCAAAGGTTTCACGTTCTCTTGACAACCTGCTCACTGCCTCTTGTGGTCACCATATCTCTTAGCCAGAAAATGCAGTAGTGGGCGGAAATGGGCTGTTGTTCCAAATTATAATTAAGGAAGGTAAAGGAGAACTTGTTCTTGAATGGTTTCCTTGCTTTGTGAAGCACTGGGTCAGAATCTCCAGGACTATTACATGTTGCTAGGCAGAGAGAAGCATCACGAAGGACCAAGTGTGTAATAGGTTCTAAACTCAGAGAGACTTGAACTTGAACCTTAACTCTTTGACTCCCTGTGTGAATCAGTCAGACCCAATTGATTCAACTGGGATTGAATCAATCCCAATTCCCCTTGTGCTCAAAGCCAGTGCCTCAGATATCCTTAAGACGAGTGAGAATCAAATGAGATTCCAGGCTACCTGGTATGTAAGCAGAACAAATAAAAACATCACAGAAAAAGAAATGCTCTATGATTTTATGAAATTATTGAGGACTAATAACTCAAATTCAGACCATTCTAATTTTCATGAACTAGAGAACAGGAAAATAAAAAAGATGGCAACAACTATAGAGCAGAGCTTTTAAGCTTTTAAAGTAGAATTAACATACTTTTATTTGTAGTTCCTTAGTGGACTTAAATTTAATAGTGCTTTTTTTATTTTTGACTAGGCATGCCATGGAAACTGATATTCTCCACCAAAGTGAAAGCAGGTTTGTGGGATCTATATTTCTTTGTTTGAGAGTGCACACACATGTATAAAGACCTGATCAGAACATTCACTTGTAGGGCCATAAATGAATTGCAATGAGTCGCTTATTATTAATAGAAAAAGGCAGATTATTTTGCTAATTGTCTGATGCTGAGGCTCACCTGATGCTAGTCATCTGGCACGGCTACCTGGCAGTTCTCAGCCGGGCCGTGGGGTGATGGAACCTAGAGCTGGACGGGGCTCTTTCCTTTCCACAGACCCCACACTTTTGTGTGGTTTGGGGCTGCTTTTAGGAGACAGAGAGATTTTCTTTCAGGAAAAAAAAAAAAAGCGAGCTGAAAAGTCCATTGTATCCTCCGTAACCTGGGGAGAGAGGGGTTTCAAATCTCCTTGGTCTGGAAGGCAAAGGTGGCTGAAGGCTAACAAAGGAAACCATTTTAAGCTTGATGAGCTGAGAGAAAGGAGATCATTTGAAGCTCTGGAAAAATCCCAGAAGGTGACTTTTCTCCCTTTTAATATAAATGTGCGACTAAACCCTTAAGAGCTGATTTGATCTCTGTGTTCCTGGTGGGTACAGGTCTTGAAGGCTGCTTCTGTTAGCAACTAAGTGCCTTTCTCACCTTCTTGCCACTCAGCCAGCAAGCGATGTGGTCTTACACGGGACAGTTTACACTTAGTGCTAGAATCATCTCTGGATTGCATGCCTGCGGTGCTAAGTCGCTTCAGTCATGTCTGACTCTTTGTGACCCCATGGACTGTAGCCCGCCAGGCTTCTCTGTCCATGGGGTTTCACAGGCAAGAATACTAGAGTGGGTTGCCATTTCCTTCTCCAGGGGATCTTCCCAACCCAGAGATCAAACCCACATCTGCATTGGCAGGCAGATTCTTTACCACTGAGCCACCAGGTAAGCCCCAATATATGCATGAGTGAGTGAGTGAAAGTCGCTCAGTTGTGTCCAACTCTTTGGGGCCCCATGAACTATAGCCTGCCAGGCTCCTCTATCCATAGGATTCTCCAGGCAAGACTACTGGAGTGGGTTGCTGTGCCCTTCTCCAGGGGATCTTCCTGACCCAGGGATTGAACCTGAGTCTCTTAGGTCTCCTGCACTGGCAGGCAGGTTCTTTACAACTAGTGCCACCTGGGAAGCCCATCACCTAATTAAACGTATCATAATGTCAGCTTTTGTTGCAAATGCTTTTAGAAAAATATAACACTAATTCTGGAATGGGACGAGATTTTTTTTTTATTTCTGCATTTAATGTCCTCATATGACAAAGCTTTAAAATTTTGATTAAAAATTCCACCTTTTGTTTTTTTTCCAAGCTTCTGGATGAATTTCCAAAATGCGGAAAGAAATCTTAGGCTTCCCACCTCTTGCCACGGGTTCCCTGCTTCTTCCTCTGCTCTGGAGTGAAATCACACAGTCACAATAGGCGGACGAGCACTCTTTGAGCCATAGCTGGGACCCTGGCGTGTGGCGGGTTATTTTTGCATGGGGGGCATTAAAATGCCAGACTTCCAATTTTTGTCTCTTGGTGAAGTTATCTCTCCATTGAAGAGGCAGGCTTCAGTCCCTTTCAAAGAAATTTTGCAAGTGCAAATTATGGGAACCCAAGGGAATTAACTGTATTTCTTTAAATAAATCCCCTCCTGGTTCTGAAGATGGTTGTGGTTCTCTGAGAAGTAGTAAATTTTGCCTTGAGGGAATGGGGCACGAAAACCCTCCCCACCCTCATTCTCTAGCAAGTATCCAGTCGGGTGGGTGGGGCAGCAATGGTAAGGATTAGGTAATACCCCTCCACCGCCACCCCCACCCCCCACCCCCACCCTCCTTAGACTGCAGATGTGTGAACTAGTTTAAAACTTTTATTAGGGCTTTTTATTAGACTCCAATGCAGTCCCAGCGTCTTAACAGTTGCCAACGTAGCCAGTTGCTCACAAGTTTTAACAAATTAGGAATACCTAATGCTTAAGCTATTCTTACACTTTGGGGACAAAATCCCAAGCAAATCATAGTCTTCCTTGTGAGTCCACTCTCCCTTTATGAAACTGTGCTTCCAGGCAGAATGACACTCGAACCAGGGTTTCCTTATGGTTTTGTTAATAACAATGTGGTTCGAGTCTCTTAAGCACATAAAACCCAAGATCCTTTATCATTCTCTGCCTAGCCCTAAAGCGCCGTCTCTCAAGTCTTTGGTGGCTTTCCAAAGTCACTTTTTCTCTTGTTCTTCTTGCTCATATTCCTTAAGTGACCCTAATACTTCTGTAAGTGCTAGATTGGCATCTCTGAAGGCTGACATTGACTTTTGATCCCCAGAATAGGTATGGGGAAGCAGAAACTCCCTATCTTCCTTCTGCTTGGGAGAAGAGCTGAGAAAGAAGGGAACACCTTTCTTACCTAAGGAGACACAGCAGCCTGGTCCTTGGCTTCCAAGTTTTTATTATATGCCAGTGAGACAAGCTCACCAGGCTTTCTAGCTCCTTCTTCTGAAGAAGACATTAATGACCCCCTATTTAGACTGACTTACATAGGAGGAAATAAGCACAAAGCCGGCTCCTTTTCTTGGTGTTAAGGTTGAAATGTGTCCATTCATCAGTCCTCAAACTTCCTTAAAGTTTCAATTCAGGCACCAAAATGAGATTGTTGTGCCCTAACAGCTGCCCTGAAACACTCATGCTTTGGGCAAATGAAATGATAGAACATGAAAATGAAAATCATTTGTTGGATCACTATAATGTCAGTCAGACTTATTAAAGATATCTTAATGCAATATGCAAGGCAATGTTTTAGAATATGAAAGCGAGTTATTGAATCATTATAAAGTCATAGTTAAACCTATTGCAAATTTCTTAATGCAATATGCAAGGCATGTGTGTAAAGATCTCTTGTCTTGTTCATAACCAATAATCAAAGATATTAGCTCAATTTATTGTATCCCTAGTTTTGCCTATTTTTGGTCAGTTTCTGTTTGACTTCCTTCCACAGTGGTTTCTTTCTGTGGCAATAGTTACACATCAAGGAATAGTTTAAGTATTCTCTGAAAAATCATACAGATGTCAAATCATTTGTATCTCAATTCTTTGGTTATAGGAAACATGTTGCAGATGGCAAGATTTCCCTCTCTTTTTATGGCTGAGTAATATATCTATATCAATATCTATATTATCTTCCATTACATTTTCTTTATCCATTAATCTGTTGATGGACACTTAGATGGTTTCCATGTCTTGGCAATAATAAATAATGCTTCGAAAAAGTTGAGAGTACAGATTATCTTTTTGAGTT
This sequence comes from Bos grunniens, assembly GCF_055505025.1. Classification (NCBI taxonomy): domain Eukaryota; kingdom Metazoa; phylum Chordata; class Mammalia; order Artiodactyla; family Bovidae; genus Bos; species Bos grunniens. Next base: position 58,137,586 of record NC_141180.1, read on the forward strand.
AGTGATTTTATTTCCTTCGCATATATACCTGGCAGTGGAATTTCTGGATCATATGGTAGTCCTACTTTTAATTTTTTGAAGAATCTCCATACTGTTTTCCACAGTGGCTGCTCCAATTTTCATTCCCACCAGCAGTGTGCAAGGGTTTCCTTTTCCTCAGACCCTTGCCAACTCACCATTTCTTGTCTCAGCGAAGAGCCTTATACCCATTTCTATTTAAAAACCCATTAAACAGAGTGTATGTTCTTACTGCAGAATTTTAAAATATGCATTTAAGTAAATTGTCATGAAAAGTAAATTCCTTATGCTGCTGCTCTGGCAAGTCACTGACTAGAGCTTTTCTACCTCTAATAAATCTCTCTCTAAATCAGCACTTACTAATATCTACTTCAAGAAGTGCTTTAAGGAGAAAAGTAACTACTTACATTTTGGATACAAGGAAGAAGAACACCTTTCTTGTTTAGTTTTGATTTTCATTTTTTTCAGGTTGCCGATTCATGGAATTTCTTTTTTGAATGTGGATTTTTTTTTTTCTTCTTTCCTTTCTTTTTGGCTGAGCTGGGTCTTCATTTGCAGTATGTGAATATCTCTAGTTGCAGCTTGCAGGCTCTTTGGTTGCTGCACACAGGCTTTGTTGAATTGTGCCATGTGGGATCTTAGTTCCCTGACCAGGGATCCAACCCATGTCCCCTGCATTGGAAGGCAGATTCTTAACCTCTGGATCAGCAGGGAAGTCCCAGGTGTTGAGTTTTAAGAATGTGTTATTGTTGTTTTAATGTAATTTATTTGAAGGATTAATACTTTCATTTTTTATAATGACTATGTTTCACAATTGGCCTATAACATTTCTGAAGAATTTAATAGGTGACTTTCATGTGCTTGGTGCTTCCCTGGTGGCTCTGCCTGCAATGAAGGAGACCCAGGTTCAATCCCTGAGTTGGGAAGATCCCTTGGAGAAGGGAATAGATACACACTCCAGTATTCTTGCCCAGAGAATTTCACTGACAGAGGAGCCTGGCAGGCTACAGTCCATGCGGTCACAAAGCGTGAGACATGACTGAGTGACTAACACTTTCACTTTCTCGTGTGCCCATGTGAGCTGGCTGCAGCATGTCACATTTATAGATCAAGTTAAGAACGTAGAGATGAAAAAGTCTTCTTCTCCCTAGAGTGTACAATATAATGTGAAATGGACCCCAGGTTGTAAATGAAGAATCATGTATACCTTCTATATCCCAAGTACCAGTATATCCCAAGAGAAGCTTTCCTCTAGTATTTTTAGGAAATTGGAAGCTTTAATATATAACTGGCCTTTAATATATTATGTTTATGTATCCAAAGATGTCATTGCTTAAACTTTAATATTCTTGATTCTCTCTGGGGTGGCATGAATAGAAGCTTGTATAATCCCACTAGTAACTCATTTGGGATGTCCTTGAAGTATTAAAGCTTTTTTTTTTAAGCCTAGTCCTTTCATCCACTTGGCAGCTGACTCTCAGTGGTCCACGTCCAGGGTCGATGTGGGCCATTGCATGCTTTGCTGGTATTCTGCTCTGGGAACTCTGGAGCTGCTGTCTGTGGTGATGTGCGTGTATCCTCAGCAGCACAGAGGATGGGGAAGGCCAGGATTCCATCATAAGCCACAGTCATTGGTCTCATTCCTTTTCCTTGATTAATGCTTTTGCTTTCCATCCCTTCAGAAAAGTTATACCCTGAAAATTTCTTAGTAATAATATATTTATCTCCTTTCCATGGAGGAAAACCCTACTTCTGAATTTAGTCTTGTTCTAGGAGCTTTTTTTGTCTCATCAGTCCCTCCAATGCAATCCAGAGGATGCAATAATTCATAGGAGAATCCTTTCAAGGTCTTCGATGAAGGGTATTATGCTAAGTGAAATATGTCAGGGACTTCCCAGGTGGCTCAGGGGTAAAGAATTCCCTTGGCAATGCAGGAGACATGGGTTGGATCCCTGGGTCAGGAAGATCCCCTGGAAAAGGAAATGGCAGCCCACTCTATTATTCTTGCCTTGGAGAATTCCATGGACAGAGGAGTCTGGCAGGCTACAGTCCATGGGGGTCACAAAGAGTCAGACTAAACAGCAGCAGCAGCAACAACAACAAAATAAGTCAGAAAGAGAAAGGCAAACATTGTATGATATCACCTATTTAGTTTGAGCAAGCTGCAGGGGATAGTGAAGGACAGGGAAGACTGGCCTGCTGTAGTCCATGGGGTCACAAAGAGTTGGACATGACTTAGCTACTGAACAACAATATATGTGGAATATAAGAAATACATCAAACTAGTAAATATAACAGAAAAGAAACAGACTCACAGATACAGAGAGCAAGCTAGTGGTTATCAGCAGGGAGAGGGAAGGGGGACGGGAAATGTAAGGCTAGAGGATTAAAACGTACAAACTACTATGTACAAAAAAGCTCTGAGGATATATGATACAACACAGGAAATAGCCAATTTTTCCTAATAACTATACATAGAGTATAACATTTAAAAATTGTGAATCACTGTACTGTACATCTGTAACTTATATGATATTGTACATCAACTGTGTGGTGGTGGTCAGTTGCTTCTGCCGTGTGCGACTCTGTGCGACCCTGTGCGACCCTGTGGACTGCAGCCTGCCAGGTTCCTCGTCCATGGGATTCTCCAAGGCACGAATACTAGAGTGGGTTGCCATGCCCTCCTCCAGGAGATCTTCCCATCCCAGAGATAGAACCTGTGGGGTCTCCTGCCTCTTCTGCATAGCAGGTGGATGCTTTACCACTGAGCCACCCAGGAAGCCCCATATCAACTATACTTCTAATTTTTAAAAAAAAGAGGAAAAAGAGAAAGAAAAAAAAAAAGAAAACCCCCAACGTCTGAGATGGTTTAGAATAGCACCAGCAATGGGTAGTATGGACATGTGGGCTATATGTGTGTGTGTATATATATATATAATATTTATGTGTATATATCTGTGTGCATGTGTGCTAAATCGGTCCAGTTGTGTCTGACTCTTTGCAACCCTATAGACCACAGCCTTCCAGGCTCCTCTGTCCATGGGATTATCCAGGCAAGAATACTGGAATGTGTTGCCATGCCCTCCTCTAGGGGATCTTCCCCACTTGGAGATCGAACCTTCGTCTCTTAAGTCTCCTGAATTGGCAGGTGGGTTCTTTACCACTAGCGCCACCTGGGAAGCTGATATATATCTAAATATGCTATTATAAATAAAATTCTGTCTTTTTTATATTATATATATTATTCTGTACCTTGGGTATTATATATACACACAACACACATATCAAATACACATGCATGGAATACCTATCTTTTATAGGTATTACTAGTGATATCCTGAACAGTACTTATTTCTGTGGATGGGGGCTGGGGATTCAGGTAGAGAAAAACTAATGTTTTTTGCTCTAAAATTTTTATAAGTTTCTGTTAATTAGTGAACTAAAATGAGTGCTTGCCAGACTTAGTCTCTCTCTAGCCATTTTTGAGACCTGACCTGGAAAGTCCTTCAGCGCCCAGTTTATTTGGTCTAAGTCAATGGGAATGTTTGCCGCTGACCATCACTTGCCTTTTTGACCCTCTTTCCTTAATAAGATTTTACTAGTTCAGTGAACACCCTCTCCAGTCTGCTATCATGATGTTCTTGCTTCACTTTATTCTCTTAGAGCACTGTGATAATTGTCTCAGGGAAGGTCTAGTGATGACCGTCATGTTAGAAGTAACACACTGATTCCCTGTGCTATGCACTTGTGAACTCTGCTCGGTATTACGTAACAAATGAGAAAAGGTTTTGAAAGAGAATAGATGCATGCATATGTATAACTGAACCACTTTGCTATACACCCGAAATGAACACAACAGTGTTAATCAACTCTGCCAATATAAAATTTAAAAAACTCTACGCCAATATAAAAAAAAATAAAGTATTTAAAAAAAGTGATATGCTAGTATCATGCGTGCATGGATTACCTTCAACAAATGAGCCAGTTGTCTAGTAAAATAAAGGCCATGGTACTCAGCAGAGTAATTTCACAGAGAGGGATAAGAAGATTCCACTGGTAACTGTGGAGGCCCCTGAATTTTGTTGTGACAATTGCATGGGGGAGAGGATTTTGTGCGTGGACTTCAAGCTAAAGACATTACTTAACTCTATTTGCTTTCAGGTTAAGTGGGCATGCGTATGTGTACGTAAATTGCAAAAACATAAAACTTATTTAGACTTTTGTTTAAATAGAAAAAAAAAAAAGGCCAGAATATTAGCTCATTTGCAGTGGAAAAAACCAGAGTTGTTGGTAAGAGACTGGTTATTCCATTTAGATTTTCCTAGCTTCAAATATAATGAAAGAAAAACAGACCAACTCATACTACGTTTATTTGGATAGGTGAGCTCAGTTGATCAGATGTCAGCTCCAAAGTTATCATTCAGCCTAGAAACCCAATTTAATTATTTGCAATTAACTCTCCTACTTTGTCTTGGAAAAAGATGACTATATCAGTTTTACTTAGCATTCCCGTTGAAACTGTAAGCTTTCTTTCTGCTGTTGATTCAAAAATCATTTTCTACTATTATTAATGTCTTTGCTGAGGTTTTTCATGCAGATAAGCAGAATGTCAAATAAAGACATAATTAAAAATAATTAGTAATTGGAAGACTTTAAAATATAGTTTTTCAATCTTAATTTGAATTCAGCTTTGAACATCGAATTGATATTTTGGAAAAATCTGAATCCTTTGAGAGAAGTAAACTTATTAAATGGCCTAATGTGCATAAAGAAAAAAAAAACACAGCTTTGAGTCTCTAAAATAATATTAGTTTTTATGTCAATTTTTCTTTAACATCAACCTCTTTTTTGACTGTTTTATTGAAAATTCTACAGACAGTAGCTTATTTTTCCACCAACCTAAGCACCTGAGACTTTTGGCTGATGGATATAAGACCAATAAAATTGCCTATAAAATGCAACTTTATATCATAACTTACACAATGTTTATAGAATATACGTCAACATTTTCTTTTTTCAAAAAGCAAACATCTCAGTATTTGTATGTGCATATTCATTATATCACAATGGAAAACCAAAACTAATAATCCAATTTTGAATAACACTTGCTCCAGTATCATATTATTATGATGTTTTGTACACCCTAATTGACAAACTAAAGCTGAGAGAACACTGATCTCACTAAGCATAAAATTTTTCTGAGCCTAGTTTGAAGGAAATAGAGTAATATTTTACTGGAACATATTTTATTAGCTTGATTTTCAAATGCTATGGTAAAATTGTGTCTTTAACCTTTTATACAGTCTGAAATAATATGATCAGCCAGTGTGGCTGGTATTATTTTGTATATTAGTCAGAGTTCTCCAGAGAAACAAAGCCAATAGTATAAAATTTATGTATATCTATAAAGGTACATGGGGCTTCCCTGGTGGATCAGTGGTAAAGAATCCGCCTGCCAATGTAGGAGATGCGGGTTCAGTTCCTGGGTTTGGAATATCCCCTAGAGGAAGAAATGGCAACTGACTCCAGTATTCTTGTCTGGGAAAGCTCATGGACAGAGGAGCCTGGCAGGCTACAGTCCATTGGGTCACAAAGAGTTGGACAAGACTTACAAGACTGAGCACATATGTGTAAAGATAGATGTGCTGCACTGTGCCTAGTCGCTCAGTCATGTCCAACTCTCTGTGACCTCATGGACTGTAGCCCGCCAGGCTCCTCTGTCCATGGGGATTCTTCAGGCAAGAGTTCTGGAGTGGGTTGCAATGCCCTTCTCCAGAGGATCTTTCCAACCGAGGATCTAAGCCAGGTCTCCCACATTGCAGGCAGATTATTAACCATCTGAACCACCAGGGAAGCCCAAGTATACTGGAGTGGATAACCTATCCCTTCTGCAGAGGAGCTTCCCAACCCAGGAACTGAACCGGGGTCTCCTGGATTGCAGGTGGATTTCTTTACCAGCTGAGCTATCAGGGAAACCCATAAAGATAGATAGATAGTTATACATATAGACATGTATGTGTGTGTTTATATAGGTAGGTAGATAGATAGATATGTATAAGAATTGGCTGACAAGGTTATAGAGGCTGAGAAGTCCCAAGATTTGTCATCTGAAAGTTTCAAATGTAATGGAGACCCTGGAAAGCTGGTGGTGTAATTCCGTCGGAGTCAGTGCGAGAACCAGGGGAGCCTAATGTAAGTTCTGGTTTGATTGCAAAGACCCAAGAACCAGGAATGCTAATGTGCTAGGGCAGGAGAAGATGAAAGAGAGGAAATTTGTCCTTTTTTTTCAGGTCTTCTTGAAACATTCACAGACACACTTAGAAATAGCATTTTACCAGTTATCTGAGCATCTCTTGGCCCAGTCCAGTTGACACATAAAATTAGCCATCACTTCTTGTAACCAGCACACAACACACTCCCATCTCAGAGTATTCTTTCAGATGCCCCTTTCGGCTTACTCCTTACCTTCTTGAATTCTTCGCTCAGTATCACTTTCTCAGGTACCCATGAGCCTTCCGTTTAAAATGGCACTCTTGCCATCCAGAATCTTCCATCTCTTTTAGTCTAAGTATTTTTTCTGTCCTGAAGGAGGAAGTGGCAACCCACTCCAGTATTCTTGTCTGGGAAATTCCATGGACAGAGGAGCCTGGTAAACTACAGTCCATGGGGTCATAGAGAGTCAGACCCGACTGAGCAACAGAGCATACACACAAGCATTTTTTCTGTAGGGCACTTATCACTTTCAAAATGTTATGTCATACAATTACTTATTACGTCTACTGTCTGTCTCCTCACAGCAGATCATAAAAGTCATGATGGGAAGGACTGTCTTTTAAAAAAAATTATTGAAATATAGTTGATTTACAATGTGTTAGTTTCAGGTGTACAGCAAAGTGGTTCTGTTCCACACACACAAAAATATATATATAGTCTTTTTTATATTCCTTTCCCATATAAGTTATTATAAGATATTGTGTATAGTTCCCTGGGCTATATAGTAGGTCCTTGTTGGTTATCTATATGTATAGTAGTCAGTATAATCCCAAACTACTAATTTATCCCTCTCCTTCCTTCCCTCTCTGATAACCACAGGACTGTCTTTCTTTTTTTCTCTACTGTATTCCCAATGCCTATAACCATGTATATAGTAGGAGTACAATAAATATAGTTGTATAAATGAATAAATAAATGAATGAATAAATGTAGGTTACTTTCTCCACATATCTGTTGTATTCATTAGTTAATTCCTTACAGGCTTTTTTTTTTAAAAAGGAATTTTAGCATTTCATAAAAGTAATAGACCTAGTACAACCACTGCTTGCTCTGATGACAGTGAACATTGTGACAATTTAAAGAAAAATCCCAAAGAGACGAAGCCCATAATAGAGTGAGGCAAATTTGCTGAAGATCATAGAACTCTTCTCAAACACACAAAAAAATCAATAAATGTAGTGTTATTCTGCCAAGTATGACAGAACCAGAGTTGTAAGTATTTGACTCATTCAGCACAAGGAAATTGACATGGAGACTTAAAAAAAGACTTGGTGGAAAAGTGATTTGTTACTTATCTGCCAATATTACCCACTGGAGTGCCTCAACCCCTGAAAGACCTAAGTCACATAGTGATAGGTGTTTGGGGCACTGGTCTCCTTCTAAGAGACTGGAAGCCAGGTAGAAGGCATAGCAGCTTGCTGTGTGGATTTGCATTGATTTGAAGGAGACAATGGAATGTGGCCCCCAAAAGGAGGAGAATGGAAATGATGCTTCTCTTCTGCACTCTCTCTCTACCCGGTTTTACTTATTCTATGGCTACCTTCCACCTTTGAGTCTAAAAGGGAAAACATAATATTGTCTTTGCAGTTTTAATGAAGTGTGGTTTTTTTGTCCCTTCTAAAGATGGATATTTATTGAGGAAGAAAAAGCTGAAATAGGTATTTGGAAAAAAAAATATTACTGATGGTGAAAGAAATTAAGCAGTGGAAAAGATGGCTAAGGGGGAGAAGGGTTCATAGAAACTTGACTTTTACAGATATCATATCCTACCTGCCAACCCTGAATCACTGTTTGGTTCTCCCATATTAGATGTTCAAATAAGGACTTGGAATATGTTCAGGAGGGAAAAAATATTGCAATCCTATCACTATGATGTGCCAATGTTGTACATGTTGCAAAACCCACATTGCAATACCCTCAATGATTTCTCCATTGGAAAAAAAGTTGTGTCATATTAAGTGGTGCTTGGTGTGTTCAGGGAACATTCTGTTTACATTAGATCAAATATCAGTACCCAAAGATACTATAAAAGACACGTGAAAGAGGCATGGGTACTGGTTTTCATTGGAATCAATTCAATTCAATTCAGTTCAGTCGCTCAGTCGTGTCCGACTCTTTGCGACCCCATGAATCGCAGCACGCCAGGCCTCCCTGTCTATCAACAACTCCCGGAGTTCACCCAGACTCACGTCCCTCTAGTCAGTGATGCCATCCAGCCATCTCATCCTCTGTCGTCCCCTCTCCTCCTGCCCCCAACCCCTCCCAGCATCAGAGTCTTTTCCGATGAGTCAACTCTTCGCATGAGGTGGTCAAAGTACTGGAGTTTCAGCTTTAGCATCATTCCTTCCAAAGAACACCCAGGGCTGATCTCCTTCAGAATGGACTGGTTGGATCTCCTTGCAGTCCAAGGGACTCTCAAGAGTCTTCTCCAACACCACAGTTCAAAAACATCAATTCTTCGGTGCTCAGCCTGGAGGGCTGCAGTCCATGGGGTCACTGAGGGTCGGGCACGACTGAGCGACTTCACTTTCACCTTTCACTTTCATGCATTGGAGAAGGAAATGGCAACCCACTCCAGTGTTCTTGCCTGGAGAATCCCAGGGACAGGGAAGTCTGTGGGCTGCCGTCTATGGGGTTGCACAGAGTCGGACACGACTGAAGCAACTTAGCAGCAGCAGCAGCAGCAACTTTCTTCACTGTCCAACTCTCACATCCATACATGACCACAGGAAAAACCATAGCCTTAACTAGACAGACCTTTGTTGGCAAAGTAATGTCTCTGCTTTTGAATATGTTATCTAGGTTGGACATAACTTTCCTTCCAAGGAGTAAGCATCTTTTAATTTCATGGCTGCAGTCACCATCTGCAGTGATTTTGGAGCCCCCAAAAATAAAGTCTGACACTGTTTCCACTGTGTCCCCATCTATTTCCCATGAAGTGATGGGACCGGATGCCATGATCTTCGTTTTCTGAACGTTGAGCTTTAAGCCAACTTTTTCACTCTCCACTTTCACTTTCATCAATAGGCTTTTTAGTTCCTCTTCACTTTCTGCCATAAAAATATTGGGTATTAAAAATGCAATCTGTTCTGTTGAATTCTGAGGACTGAGTCCTCTGAAATAAGATTCACACTTGACCTGTTTTAGATTTGGGGTTTGTCTACATACTTAAATGGTGCTTCCCTTGGTGTGTCAGATGGTAAAGAATCTGCCTGCAATGCAGGAGGTGTGAGTTCGATCCCTGGGTCAGGAGGAGCCCCTGAAGAGGGGAATGGCTATCCACTCCAGTTTTCTTGCTAGAAAAGCCTATGGACAGAGGAGCCTGGTGGACTATGTGGAGTCACAAAGAGTCGGACATGACTGAGCAACTAACACTACATACTTAAATACCTTTTCCTCTCTTTTTTTTCCTAAAATTTCCTTTACTCATCTTTAATTTCATGTCTTCCGTGTAACAAGACATTGGCACTAAAACAATGGATCTAATTAGACTGGCTTTAAGTTTTACATGTATTTGTTGTTTTCCCTGATAATAAAAGAAATAGGAGCTTTTTACACACTGCTCAGAGTTCAGTACAAGTCATTCTACTTGAAAACTTAAGTTCGGAGGATACGCAGTGGGTTTCAAAAGAAACCAGAAAGAGATGGGTAAGTGGCCCCAGAAAATTCTCTCTCTGTATGTCTCTTTTTCAGTGTCTATCTTTCTCTGTCTCTATATAAAGCAGTTTTACCTATATTATCTCACTTTTACCTTTTCTATATTAATAAAATCCTTTCATTATTAATTCCCTTGTATAGTGTAGGAATGGATTTAGAGAAGCTAAATAATTGACACAGACCCATAGCTAATACAAGGCAGAAATGGAATTGAAACTCAAGTCTACCTGACTTCAAAGTCAATGTTCATTCAGAAAAGGGAGCTCATATATGACATGCTTGTCAGGGAAGCAAGAGCAGACTTGTCTTGCTGGGCTATTACCAGGGAGAAGACTTCCTGTGGTTTATTTTTAGAACTCCAAATTTCACCTCTTTCACTAACATCCTATCTTGCCAAATGCTACTGGCTCTAATACCACTTCCTCCTTTCTTCCTGTTCTCACATTTCTGCTGTACTGATTTTATTCTGCTTGGTGTGCAAATTAATTTGGATGGCTTTTCCACAAGAGATGGTGTGTGCATCAAGAGAATAATTTAATCTTGCTTATTTCTCATTCCTTTCAGAGCAAAGCCTGGCTCTGTGCACACAATAAGTGTTTAATACATGTTAAAAGTGAAATAGTAGCTATGCATGAGTCTGGAGAGCCAGCCATGGAATTTCTTAAGTCCTGTGATGTCTGTATTAGCATAAAAGATAGAAGAAACCATTTTCTTGGTATTGCAGTTTAGTCCACTCTGGCCAAACAGAAACTGTCATGTGAATACTTTTAAACCGCAAAAACAATTTTGGTTAAAGTCGAGTAGGGGAGGAGAGGGATGGTGGTTCTTATTTCTCCCACACCAGTCCACCCATCTCTTATTAGAACATGTAATTCCAACAGTGCTGACTGTCTTAAATTTTATGAACAGAGTGTCCTCTGAACACAGTGTGGTACACACACATCACCTCTTTAAGAAGCTTACTTGTAGCTTATAATTAAATTAAAGGACCAGCAGCTGCTGGGGGAAAAAAAAAAAGAAAAGAAGAAGGATGACCTAAAGGCTGTGTTTATGAGTTTCTCAGGCAAGAGGTAGTCATGTCAGAACTACTATTGTTTGAGTTTGGATGTTTCCAATGAAGCTTTTACACGAATCATTTGCTTAGCACTAGTCATTCAGTCATGCCATTTGATTTCAGCCCACTATTTCCTCTATGAACTGGCAAAAACAACTCTACGAAGGAAAACATTTCATTAAAAAGTCACAGGATTTTGCTTTATAAAGCATAGATCTGGACTCCATGACCAGCTTTGGAGTTATTGCCTTTGGTTCTAAAGGCCTGGGAAGACCACCACAAACACCTGAACTTATGAAAGCAGAAAGTGTATTTCCTCTGTGTTTCCTTAACAGAATATTTGAATATATGGTTGGTAGAGGACTAACTGTCCTGGTTTTCCTAGGACTGTCCTAGATTTAGCACTGAAAATCTCCATTATGTCATGGGAATCTCCTCAATCCTGGTCAGACTGGGATAGTTAGTCATCACGGCATGAATGCTGTTAACCAAGAGACTCACATTCTGGGACCAATTTATGCTCTAGAAGGTATTGGACCATGATGGTCAAGTCTCAAATCAATGGTTAAATACCAGTGAATTTACGCTAAAAAGAAGTCTTGGAATCCCCAATGAGTCCATAAACATCCTTTCCTCCAGAGCTTCCAAACTTGTGTGCCCAGCAGTAGACGTGGACACACTGGTGTGTAACTGATGAGTTCCAGATGAACTGAAATATTGACTTCCTCTGCCCCTGGGTTGGCTGGGCAGGTTCTACAGTGCCTCTCGCCCTCAGATGTTTTCTTCTGGCCATGAACTGTCTTAGCTCTTTGGCCTGGTGAATGTTACCAAATAATAGCATTTTCTACGTGTACCATAATGAGAGAAAAGTCACGAAGAAATGTTTACATTGAACCCATTAATTTTATGATGAAGCTTAACTTTGATCATTTCTGTTAAACACAGGTTTGTACCAAGCTGAGGCAAAACTGTGTTCAATTTGTCTTGTGTTCAGCTTTTTTCAAGGTAAACTGTCTGGGGAAACTGTTTTTGTAGTGAGAGGTAAGTGGCAGAACTCAGCAAGTCAAATGGACTGTGCTGTAGCCTATCCATTTGTACCAAATGGATACATCTAGCTAGGTGAAGAAAAGAATAGACGTTTATCTGGAGAATATCAGTAGAAATTCCTAGATTGTTTCACATATCTATGTTTTCAGTAAACATATGCCATTTACATCAGAATCACCTTTAAGTTTGTGCTCTCTAATGCCCGGGAGTTGGTGATGGACAGGGAGGCCTGGCATGCTGTGGTTCATGGGGTCGCAAAGAGTCGGACACGACTGAGCGACTGAACTGAACTGAACTGAATGCATCAGGTCCACAGTTGACTTTGTACAGATGCAAAGTTCTAATTTCAAAAATCAAAATGTTTGTAAATGTAAAGACAGCTAAGAAAGAATTATATACTTAAAAATCCAAGGTTTCAAAGAAACAAGCATTTGTACTTTTACTTACTGATTCTCTAAGTATTAGTTCAACGTCAACATGGAGAAAGGATTCAAGGAGAAAGGCAATATGCTTATGAAAGTCTTTGGCTGCAAAAGTACTAGAGTTTTGAATTCCCTGTTCCTTTGCTATTCCTCACAGGCAGTGAATGAAGAAGAGACAGATTTTGTATATAAAGCTAAGCCTTTACAGATCAGAACTTTACATTGTGCCAAACTCCAATAATCCTGCCCAACTTCTGACTCTCGGATTGCTTAATACATTAGTGGATGTCTTCCAGTCCCCAGTGGTTGGAGTTCCACATCACACAGTCCCTGTCCCATCTGGTGCTAATTGGCACCCTTGTTGGTAGTTTCCAAAAGCAGAACAGGAAAAATAAAAAAGACTATCTTTCTATCCTTAGAAGCTTAGTACAGGCAGTCCTCAATTTAAAAGGAACTGTGGACTAAAATATTGTATGTAAATCAGTTGTTTAGATCCCAGAACAAAGTTTTCTAATAAAATAGTCATGCCTCATGGTTTGTTAACCCAGGTCACCCCAGTTCACAAAAGTCTGTCTTAATCCAAGTCACCCCAGTTCACAAGAGTCAGTCTGATCCATAAAGCACCCAATAAATAGTGCTCATCTTACTAGCATAGACCTGTCATGGGTAAGCCAAGAATTAGAAAGAGAAGTAAAGCCAATGCCATCTTTGGTGAGAGAAAGCCAGGCTGTACTCTCATCAATCCTGTGACCTTGGACAATTCTCATAAATCTTTTTAGCCCTAAGATTCTTTAACTGAATAGGAGGAAGAGGGCAGGTAAGAAAAATCGCTTTTCATCTTACTGGGTAATTACTGCAAGGATCAAATGAGATAACATATATGAAGACATTTGAAAATGATTTCACCTTCCCCTGAAAGGACAGAACCGCAGGTTTCTTCTGCTTCCTTTCTAAACCTTGTCAGTGGTGAGAGTGAGGGGCTGCTGCCTGTTCAATTTCCCTATGTGGTCCCCCTTTAGACGGAAAGGTAGGGAAACTGGAAGATGATGAAGAAGTAGGAATAGAGGCTACAGGGGGATGAGACGAGGGGCTGGCTCCTTATATTCCACGTAAACCCTCAAAAATTATTCCTTGGCCCAGGTTTCTCTCAGTCAGCCCTGTGTTTTCTCCCTAATACCCTATGGATTAGCCTACTGCTTTCATTGTCAACACCTGCTGTTTCTGAACAACACAACTTCTCCTCAGTTTTACCAAGGACTTAACATCCTTTTTAGGGTTTCATAATGAATTTAATTACTTCATCATAAGAGAAGGTAAATAGGAAGTCAAAAGATTCACTGCTCTATTCTTTCTGTCTCTATATCTATCATCTATCTATAATTTTACTAAAGTCATAAATGAAAAATAAGGCCACACATACATGCTGATTGTATATTTTTTGTTATTTAATAACACATGTCTTAACCATATTTAAAAGAAGGAATGTGTGCTATCGCCACAGTCGTGTCTGACTCTTTGCAACCCTCTGGACTGCAGCCTGCTAGTCTCCTCTGTCCAAGGGATTGATTCTCCAGGCAAGAACACTTCCTGGGTTACCATGCCCTCCTCCAGAGGATCTCCCTGACCCAGGAATCAAACCCTCATCTTATTATGTTTTCTGCATTGGCAGGCAGGTTCTATATGACTAGTGCCATCTGGGAAGCCCAAAAGGAGGAATGCTGCTGCTGCTGCTGCTAAGTCACTCCAGTCGTGTCCGACTCTTAGCGACCCCATGGGCTGCAGCCTCCCAGGCTCTTCCACCCATGGGATTTTCCAGGGAAGAGTACTGGAGTGGGTTGTCATTGCCTTCTCCGAAAGGAGGAATAGACTTAGATAATTTCATCTCGGAATGTTATACTTAAGCTCTGGGAAGACCAACAGGCTGCATAGCTGAATAGGGACTGAGTACAAAACCAGCAAGACATCACAGAGGCTTTGGAGCCTGAGAAACAAGGTAGACTGCCTAGAGGAAGGGAAAGGAGAGGTATTCTGGGATGGGATGATTACCCTCTCCTATTCTTCTGATTTTTCCTTTCCTTCTCACAAAGAAGGGGATACCATTACAAAGGTATCAGTTATGGCATTTAATAAAACTGAACTTAAAGTTTTTTTTATTTTATTTTAAAAGATCCTTGCTCCTTGGAAGAAAAGTTATGACAAACCTAGAGAGCATATTAAAAAGCAGAGACATTACTTTGCTAACAAAGGTCTGTCTAGTCAAAGCTATGGTTTTTCCAGTAGTCACATATGGATGTGAGAGTTGGACCATAAAGAAAGCTGAGCACTGAAGAATTGATGCTTTTGAAGTGTGGTGTTGGAGAAGACTCTTGAGAATCCCTTGAACTGCAAGAAGATCCAACCAGTTAATCTTAAAGGAAATTGACCCTGAATACTCATTGAAAGGACTGATACTGAAGCTGAAACTCCAATACTTTGGCCACCTGATACGAAGAACTGACTCATTGGAAAAGACCCTGATGCTGGGAAAGATTGAAGGCAGAAGGAGAGGGGGATGACAGAGGATGAGCTGGTTGGATGGCATCACTGACTCGATGGACATGAGTTTGAGCAAGCTCCAGGAGTTGGTGATGGACAGGGAGTCCTGGTGTGTTGCAGTCCATGGGGTCACAAAGAGTCAGACACGACTGAGCACCTGAACTGAATTGATTAAAAACTTTATTGCAGTATAGTTGACTTACAATGTTGTGTTAATTTCTGCTGTATAGCAAAGTGACTGTTATACATATATATGGATAAGTATATATATTTTTCATATTATTTTCTGTTGCTCTTTGTCACAGGATATATACAGTAGAAACTTATTATTTATCCATTCTATATATAATAGTTTACCTCTGCTAATCCCAAATTCCTAATCCTTTGTTCCCCCATCTCCTACTCTTGGCAACCACAAGTGAGACCATTTTTGTTTGTTAGATATGTTGATTTGTGTCATATTTTGGATTCCACACATAAGTAATATCATATGGTATTTGTCTTTCTCTTTCTGACTTACTGCATTTAGTAGGATAATCTCTGGGTCCATCTGTGTTGCTGTGTGTGTATGCTGTGTTTTTTTTTTATAATAATTACAAATAGAGTATAAACTTTATTTTTTAATTTAAATTTATTTATTTTGATTGGAGGCTAATTACTTTACAATATTGTATTGGTTTTGCCATACATCAACATGAATCTGCCATGGGTGTACACGTGTTCCCCATCCTGAACCCCCCTCCCACCTCCCTCCCCATCCCATCCCTCTGGGTCATCCCAGTGCACCAGCCCCAAGCATCCTGTATCCTGCATCAGACCTGGACTGGTGATTAGTTTCTTATATGATATTATACATGTTTCAATGCCATTCTCCAAAATCATCCCACCTTCTCCCTCTCCCACAGAGTCCAAAAAACCGTTCTTTTACATTTGTGTCTCTTTTGCTGTCTCGTATACAGGGTTATCGTTATCATCTTTCTAAATTCCATAGATATGTGTTAGCATACTGTATTGGTGTTTTTCTTTCTGACTTAATTCATTTAGTAGGATAATCTCTGGGTCCATCTGTGTTGCTGTGTGTGTGTGCTGTGTTTTTAGTAACTTAGTCATGTTTGACTCTTTGTGATCCCATGGACTGCAGCCCACCAGGCTCCTTTATCCATGGGGATTCTCCAGACAAGAATACTGGGGTGGGTTGCCATGCCCTCCTCCAGAGGATCTTCCCAACCCAGGGATTGAACCCAAGTTTCCTGCATTGCAAGTGGATTCTTCACCATCTGAGCCACCAGGGAGGCCCAAGAATACTGGAATGGGTAGAATATTCCTTCCCAGAGGGTCTTCCTGACCCAGGAATTGAACCAGGGACTCCTGCATTGCAGGCGGTACATGGCATTATTTCACTTTTTGATGGCTGAGTAATAGTCTATTGTATGTATATAACACACCTTTATCCATTCATCTGTTGATGAACATTTAGATTGTTTCCGTGTCTTGGTTATTGTAAATAGTGCTGCTATGAACATAGGGATGCATGTATCTTTTCAAATTATTGTTTTGTCTGGGTATATGACCAGGAATGGGATTGCTGGGTCATATGAAAACTCTAGTTTTCTAAGGAAACTCCATACTATTTTTCATAGTGGCTGCACCATTTACACTCCCATTAAAAGCATTAGAAGGTTCTCTTTTCTCCACACCCTCCCCAGTATCTGTTATTTGTAGACTTTTTCAATCATAGCCATTCTGAGTGGTCTGAGGTGGTTCAGTTCAGTTCAGTCGCTCAGTCACGTCCGACTCTTTTCGACCCCGTGAACTGCAGCATGCCAGGCCTCCCTGTCCATCACTATCTCCGAGAGTTCACTCACACTCAAGTCCATCGAGTCGGTGATGCCATCCAGCCATCTCATCCTCTGTAGTCCCGTTCTCCTCCTGCCCCCCATCCCTCCCAGCATCAGAGTCTTTTCCAATGAGTCAACTCTTCGCATGAGGTGGCCCAAGTACTGGAGTTTCAGCTTTAGCATCATTCCTTCAAAAGAACATCCAGGGCTGATCTCCTTTAGAATGGACTGGTTGGATCTCCTTGCAGTCCAAGGGACTGTCAAGAGTCTTCTCCAACACCACAGTTCAAAGGTGGTACCTCATCGTAATTTTGATTTACACTTCTCTAATAATTAGCAATGTTGATCATCTTTTTTTTTTTTTTTTGCATTTATTGGCCATCTATATGTCTTCTTTAGAGAAATATCTATTTAGAACTTCCACTCACTTTTTGATTGGGTTTCTTGTTGTTGTTATTGAGTTGTATGAACTACTATTATATTTTGGAAATTAAGCCCTTGTCGGTGGCATTGTCTTCTAATTTCAGAACTTCACTCACTTCTGACTACTTCCCGTTGTCTTCATCCTAGGGATCCACATTCTGTACATTCATTTTTCTTCCCTGTAAGACCTCTCATCCCTCAAAAATCCCTTCCATGATAATGCCAAGCAATCTTGCCTCATGCTCTTTATCTCTCTACAGTCCTTTCAACTATCAATAACCTTGTCCTTCTCCTGACTTCTTCTTCAGTCCCTCCACATTAGCTTATGCAGTTTAGTTTAATTTAACTACCGTTAATTACTCTTTTAAACAGTAATAATGTTAAAGTACAGTTTCTATCATCCGGAAACTATTAGAATGTAGATATAGTGTGATACATGGCAGGGGGTGCAGAAGACAGTGCTAAGAATACAGAGGAAGGAAAGATTAATTTCAAAGACTATGTGGATTTTCAGGTGTTACAAGGCAGTCAAGGTGATCCTTGTGAAAGCTGAATCTCAAAGAATACAGGAGAGTTTGAAGAGCAGAGGATCTTTGAAATAAAAGGAATATACCCTTAGGAAAATTCCAGGTTGATTATCACATGTAATAAAATATCACAAATTAATAAACCTCCACCACTTCCCAGGAATCTGTGCATTATTTTTTCCTAGGACAACTGAAAGAGAAACTTCAGGCTTCAAATCAAATCTCTGCTAACATAGGAATAACAGAAACATTTAGACCACTTGGAAGAAATACTCATATCTTTCTTTCTTCCTTCAGTAGATAGACACAAGCCCCTCGAAGCCTCTAAACCTCGAGCCATTAAACCAGAGCTCATGAGGAAAAATAGCAAATCAAGAGTATATCTCAGCCACTCCTGGCTCACAACCAAGCAGCCTTGTAGTCCAGGACTCTGGCTCATGTTAATAAATTCTCTGCAAAACCCCCGGTGGAAAGGTTGTAATCATGTGGCTCTATTTAATGAAAGTATAAACAGAGGCCATCTCATTCTAATTTAAAAGAAGAGAAAAGTAAGGATCTGGGGTTCTCAGTGCAGTGACTCAGACTCTGAGCCATTAACTCAAGAGCGAGCCTGTGTTGACACGTACAAATTGGGTGTCTGTTTTGACTTGACTGGTCAAGGAAACAGCCAGGTTAGGTTAAAAAAAAAAAAGAAAACGGTATCCAGGACAGTCAAGAAACAGTCAACCTGATTGTTTGACAGAGGATTATTATTTCCGTTTCGTTCTGTCACTTATGTCAAGTAAATCACACCAGTTAAAATAGATGAACTTCACGTTCAACATACTCTTAGTGGCGTTTACCCATCCATCTCATTCATGTGGAGACTCTAAAGTTCTCATTGGCTCTTTCTCCTTTACTTACTTACTTACTCATCTATTTTTATTCCTCATTCTAGTTCTTGTTTTTGCCTGCATTCCTTCTTTCTTTGGAAAAAAAGAACTTTTCAAACTGTGGTGCTGGAGAAGACTCTTGAGAGTCCCTTGAGCTGCAAGGAGATCAAACCAGTCAATTCTAAAGGTAATCAACCCTAAAAATTCATTGGAAGGACTGATGTCGAAGCTGAAGCTCCAATACTTTGGTCACCTGATGAGAAGAGCTGACTCACTGGACTAAACCCTGAGGCTGGGAAAGATTGAGGGCAAAAGGAGAAGAGAATGGCAGAGGATGAGATGGTTAGATAGCATCACAGCTCAAAATGAATTTGAGCAGACTCCAGGAGATAGTGGAAGACAGAGGAGCCTGATGTGCTACAGTCCATGGGGTTGCAAAGAGTTGGACATGACAAAGCAACTCAACAACAACAACTTTTTTCTTCATTTCCCGCCATGTTTTCTTCATCCATTCCTAAAAGCAAACAAAAAACTGTGCAACATTTTTCTCTTCTGAAGTTAAGTCTAACATTGTATCTCATTTTTAAGGAGTCATATCAGAAATTTATTTAAGAAATTACATTTCCAAACTGGCAGAAATGTAGGTAAGCCTCTTCACATTCAAGAAGAGAGCATTTTGAAAGTTCTATAGAATGGCTATAGGTAATTTGCTGACACTGTCTAGGAATCAGAAAGTCAGGCTTATTTCTCATTTGGCTTTCCTGAGTCCTCATGGTGCCTTTCAAAGAGTCCTGGGCCAGCGGTTGGAAGATTTCTGTTCTACCTTCTGTTCCACCACCAACAAATGGTTGACTTTCTTTCTCCTTTGTCTCATTCTCATATTTGAAAATCAGACAATTGGTCTACTTGATTTCTACCTTTGTGTCCACCTAGGATTGTGATTCTCTAAAGCTTCTGTAGAATAAATAATCATCCTGGGAGCATTTTTACACTATTTCTTTACACATGCTTAAAGCCTTTTTTGACTTCACTGTTGACCTAATATTGAAGATCACAGCTAAAAACAATCTTTTCTTTACTTTGAGAAATAATAATTGCACATGCTAGATTTCTTAAGACCTTTTCTTCTTGAAGATAGACTGAGATATGCTAATGTTAAAGACTTAAATGTCACTATATTATATCTTCCTCTGTGAACATAAGACCCCCTAGGTCCCTGGAAATTCTTTTCCTACAGGAGTTCTTTCTCTGCATTCTCATTTGGCCACAAAGTCAGATCCCATGGTACTGGGTACAGAAGTTCTTAAGTTGAGCTTGCTGCTGCTCTCCTGGACAAGACAGATACATTTCTGCTCTTCCAGGCTTGGCATTCTTATCTGTGGTTCAGCTGGCTCAGCAGTGTTATATTAGCATCTGTTAATGCTGAGCTGGGTATAAAAGCCTGTCTCAGATACTGGGTACCATGTCTCTGCTCCTCAGCTAAAAGCATGGCATTTCCTCCTGACTGACTACCCTCAGACTTTTGTCAAGACATGATAGACAAAGCACTAGCTCTCCCAGGCACCACAGTGGTGTCCTCAGGGCACCAGCTCTGTGTGATGACCTGTGTAAAAGTGGTGGAGAGACATTCCTTTTTCTGCCAAGTTCTGTTATAGGGGATCCTAAAGTAGAGATGTTTAGGTTTACAAAGTAAAACAACTGTTTCAGCATTTACTTAGAACTATTTGCTTTCCACAATATTCAGACGAAGCTCAATTGGGGTTAAGCTGGGGATAAATCTCAGACTTGCTGTGTTCAGGATTATCTTCTTCATCCAATGACTAAGACTTTTTTTACTGAGTCACCTCATCATGCCTGAGTCGTCCCTCCCTTGGGACCAGTTCTCTCCCAGATTTCTCAGTCTTCATGCAAATCGGTTTCCAGAGGCTGACACTGCCCTTTTGCCAGATGTCCCCAGGAACATCTGAATCTCTTTTAGTCGCAAGCTGAAGCATTTATTATAGTTGCATAAAAAGCTGGATATAATTCAAATTCCTCCCTGAATTTTCTGATTTCCTTGAGCGTTTATACTCTACCGTCCCACAGTTCATCCTGATGAGGGTTCTAACACTACTTGTTCGTAAGCTTTTACAAGGTCTACTAGGTTTACATGTGGGCTCTCCTGAGTGTTAACCTTCTTAAAGTTAGACCTTGTTTTCTTCTGCTGTGTCCTCTATCATGTTTTGCAGAGAAATCTTGCTCACATGGTAGGATTTTGATTGGTACAGAGATAGCCAAGAATATCACTGGGTCCTTTTGTTTTTATTTTTATTGAAATATAGTTGATTTACAATGTTGTGTTAGTTTCAGGTGTATTGCAAAGTGATTCAGATATACATATATATATATATATATATATATATATATGTATTTTACATTCTCTTTCATTATAGGTTATTAGCAAGATACTGAATATAGTTCCCTGTGCTATACAGTAGGTCCTTGTGGGTTATCTATTTTATACATAGCAGTGTACATATTCACTGTTGATACTATGTATAAAATAGATAACCACTGAGAATCTACTGTATACACAGGGAACTCTACTTAATGCACTGTGACCTGAATGGGAAAGGATGTCCAAAAGGGAGGAGATTTATGTATATGTGTGGCTAATTCATTTTATTGTACAGTAGAAACTAGCACAATATTGTAAAGCAAATATACTCCAATGAAAATTAATTTAAAAAGAAAATAAAATATTCTAGTACTTTTGTAACAGTAAATTAATGTCACGTCCTTAGGCCACAATAGCCCCCTGTGCTATTACTGGAGCATGTCTCCTAATTCCCAAAGAAGCACATCTCATAGTTCCTAAAGTATCCAGAGAAGTTGTGTTTTCTTCTTCAGCTTTGAGTCCCTGGCTTGTATTTTGGTGGTTTAAAATATAGAATAACACACTGGCAAAGAACCCTAAGGAGGTAAGCATGAGGTACTGGGAAGATAGTAATTACACAGAATTTTAAGGGACTGGAACACTTGGGGTAGCTTAATGTTATGGTTAATTGCAGGTTAGTCAGAAAATCATTCTTATTTCAACACTTTTGGAATAATCCTTATAAAACGCCCTTAGCAAAACTCCGTGTAGCAAACAGCTGCATCTTTCTTTGATGTCTGAGGATTTTTAGAACTTTTAGGTCAACACTGAAACATATATTTTCATTTTTGAAGGGGCAAAGATGGTACAGACATTAGCCCTTGCCAGAACCAGTCACTATATATACTTCCTAGACATTGGTTTAGATAAATCTTTGATCTCTTTCATTTTTTTATGATTTTCTTCTTTATTATCTCACTCTCAAAGTTAGATTTATAAAATTTTTATGATAAAAAGCTGCATACAGGAAAATATCATCCTAAATTATTCCCTTTATTCAGACATAATGTATTTTTAACATATTTCGGTGTTTGTTTTGTTCTAATGCTTCTAATGACTCCCACGCCCCAACACACACACATTACAAACTTAAGCTAATCTCGGCATCAACATGTAGAACAAATATCTGCATGTAACACAAACATTGAAGCTTCACTGAAGAGTAAAAGAAAAAATATTTCTTAAAAAAAGCCTCTCTTGGCACATATCTTTAGCCTTAATAACTAGAAATGGCCTCTCTCCACCTGGTTCTACAAGAATGAAGTCACTAACCACTACAGACACTGACCTTCAACACTCCCTGGAATGAGTTCAGGGCAGAGATCAGGAATGAGCCACTCTGTGCTCTGGGACAAACTGGCAGAACAGGCCTTCAGATATATATTTTCAGGAGAAGATTTTATGAGCTTAATAACTTGCATCTTCTCTTATATAGGAAGACATTAAAATTATAAACAGACACATTATTAATGGAAGCACCACGTGCCTACCAGCAACCTTCTGCCAAAATGTGTGCTTAATTGCAGATGTGCCCCTTCATGAAAACCACATATACACTGACCTTCCTCCTTACCTTTAGGGAGAAGTTTCTCAGAGATATCTGAGAGGCTGTTTCCCAGGCCAGAGTCCTCATTCTGCCCCAAATAAAACTTAACTCACAAATCTCACATTGTGCTTTTTTTTTTTTTTTTTTTTTTTAGTTAACAGCTCCTATTCCTCAAGGGAAATATTTTAAAAAATAGATTCTATTTCTGTTTTTCTGGTGTTTTGAGGGAAACAGTGCATGGTAAAGCCATTGCCAGATAAAATATAGTTGAAGGGAGATTCGGAGAAGTGACAGAATGTATGTTTGCGGGACCAAACTATAAATAGTGGCCTTCAGCCCTCCTCACCTGGTACAGGCAACCGGGCTTTTATTTCTGATCCAAATACGGAGGCTTCTTCTCTGAAGAAGTGGAATAAATTATTTAGGAAAATGCTTAGTATAGATATTGGCATCACAGATGTAAGCCCTTCTTACATTCTTACAATAGAGGGGGAAATAGTCTGAGTGTTTCCTTTCACTCATCCTAAGGAAGGTCAACCTTCCTTTCTGCTCTGCCTCTTCCCTGTTCTGCTCTATCTCATGCTTGGTAGCCACCCATATTTGCATTCAAGAGAGAGAATGAAGGGAAAAGAGACATTAAAGCAGAGGAAATCCTTATTAACTAAGAAGTTATTTCTTAAATATGAATGGACAAGTAAGAATCAATGGATACATGAGAATAAATGACATGAAAGACAAAGATTAAACAAGAAAATGGTAAACCTAATCATGGAGGAAAAAATACACTACTCAGGAAACAAATATAACAAAAATAATATAATTAGAGTGATTTGGAATTGTGTTGTAGCCACAAAATGAACATAGGATATCTTTAAAAAATAAAAGGATAAGAAATTCTTACAGAGTAATAATATGAATATCAAAATTAAAAACAAAGCTAAAAATTAATGCAAAATAAAGCTAAAGAAATCACCTAGTACACAAAAGAGGCAGGAAGAAGAAAAAGCATAAAAAAAAATATACAAACCATTAAAAACCATTGCTGCTCACAGGTGAAATAAGAATATAAGAATAAATATAGAACATATATATTTTTTTATTGGAATACAGGCAATCCAAAGGAAACTACAAGGAAACTATGACAAGTAACAAGTGAACACTGGATACACACCTAATATCAAATATACAAAACTCAAATATTTGAAATATTTTATAAACTAGAGAAAAATAGATGAAAATTGAAATTTAAAATTTACCACGCTCAATAGTATAAAAAATGATCAAATACCTAGGAATAAATTTAATGCAAAATGTAAGACTTCAGCCTATAAAACATTGCTGAAAGAAAATAAATATGCCTAAAATAATTGGAGATTAATGCAGAGACACATCATATTCATAGATTGTTTCTTAAAAAAGATCTTAAGTCTATCCAAATTGAACGATAGAATTAATACAACTCTAATCAAATAATGGGCTTCTCAGGTGGTGCTAGTGGTAAAGAAGCTGTCTGCCAAGGCAGGAGACGTAAGAGATGCTGGTTCAATCCCTGGGTTGGGAAGATCCCCTGGAGAAGGGCATGGCAAACCACTCCAGTATGCTTGCTTTCAGAATCCCACGGACAAAGCCTGGTGGGCTACGGCCCATAGCGTCAAAAAGAGTCAGACACGACTGAAGTGACTTAGTACACAGGCAGTCACAAAATAACTGCAAGATATTTGGTGGAAATTGACAAGCTGGCTCTAAAATACGTAGGCTCTAAAATAAAAGACCTAGAATCATTAAGACAATTTTGGAAAAAAAGTAAAAGGATAAAACTGCGGCACAGCTCATTAGAGTTGGAGTGAAAACAGTGACTGAGTACTGCTGGTACGAGGTTAGGCTAGTAGATGTATGGAAGAGAATAGAGTGTCCAGAAGAGACTCATACGTATAAAGATCCTTCACGTGTAGCCAAAGTGCTAATGGCAATTCAGTGGTGAGAGTGACCTTTCCAATAAAAATGGTACAACTGCATATTTTTATGAAAAAAAAAAAATGAACCCTATTTTTGTCTCACATAACACACAAAAATTAATTTGTGATGGATTTTAAACCTAAATATGAAAGATTAAAAAGTAAAGCTCTCAGGTGAAATTGGGCTTCTCTGATGGCTCAGTTGGTAAAGAGTCCACCTGCAATGCAGCACACCCTGGTTCAATTCCTGGGTCAGGAAGATCCCCTGGAGAAGGGATAGGCTACCCACTCCAGTGTTCTTGGGCTTCTCTTGTGGCTCAGCTGCCACAATGAATCTATATGCAATGCGGGAGACCTGGGTTAGGCCCCTGGGTTGGGAAGATCCCCTGGAGAAGGGAAAGACTACCCACTCCAGTATTCTGGCCTGGAGAATTCCATGGACTATGTAGTCCATGGGGTTGCAAAGAGTCAGACACAACTGAGCAGCTTTCACTTCATTTCAGGTGAAATTACAGGAGAATATTTTCATAAACTTGGGGTTAAGAAAATATTTTTTAACAAGAGACACAAAACACTAATCATAAATGGAAAGGCTGAGAGTTTGGATTTTGAAATTAAAAACTTCTATTCATACAAAATGGAGAAGGCAATGGCACCCCACTCCAGTACTCGTGCCTGGAAAATCCCATGGGCGGAGCAGCCTGGTAGGCTGGAGTCCATGGGGTCGCTAAGAGTCGGACAGGACTGAGTGACTTCACTTTCGCTTTTCACTTTCATGCATTGGAGAAGGAAATGGCAACCCACTCCAGTGTTCTTGCCTGGAGAATCCCGGGGAACAGGGAGCCTGGTGGTCTCCCGTGTATGGGTTCGCACAGAGTCAGACATGACTGAAGTGACTTAGCAGCAGCATTCATACAAAAATATCATCAAAAGAGTTAAAAGACAAACCATGGAATGCAAGAAGATACTCAAAATCCATACATTTAAAAAGCACTTATGTCCAGAATATATACAACATCCTACATAAAAATGAGAAAATTCATATAGCTCAGTTTTAAAATGGATCAAAGATTTGAGTAGACATTTTATGAAAAAGGATATCAAAAAGACCACAAGCATAAGAAAAAGTGTTCAGTATCATTACTCATCAGAAAAAATGAAAATTAAAACCATAATGGAATATCATCTTAAATCCACCAGAACGGCCAAAATTAAAAAGACTGACAGTGAGCCATGGAGTGACTGTCATATGCTGACGATGGGAGTGTACATTGGTACAGTCACTTTGGAAAAATGTTTGACAGTTTCTTATAACATTAAATATAGTGACCCAGAAATTTCACTTATAGACATATACCTAAGAGAAATCAGTACATATGTCTACCAAAAGACATGTCTAAGAATGATTGCATTTGCATTTTTCATAATAGTCTAAAACTGTAAATAACTCATAATGCTTACCAAGAGGAGCACTAATAAATTGTGAAACATGGAATATTCTAAAGCAATTAAAAAAAGAACTAACTGCTGATATTCTGAATCACAGATTCATCTCACAGACATCATGTTGTGTGAAAGAAGACAGACAAATGAAAGCGTAAATGTGCATGACTCCATTTACAGTAGTTCAAGAACAGGCAAAACTAATCAATGATACCTTGATTTATGAGGGTACTGGCATTTGAAATGCTGGAGTATTCCCTATATCCATCTGCGTGGTGGTATATGAACGCACAGATGTGTATATACTTAAGTATTTTATGTATGGGTATGCAAAATAAAAAAAAAAAACCAAGGCGATCAATATATGGTATGTTAAAAAAAGAGAAGTTGGAGATCATATTTTATTTTTAATTTTATTTTTCATGGGTAAGCATCTTTTATTTTTAATTTTTATTGGAGTACAGTTGCTTTACAATGTTGTGTTAGTTTCTGCAGTACTGCAAAGTGAATCAGTTATAAGTATACATATAGCCCCTCTTCTTTTGGATTTCCTTCCCATTTAGGTCACCACAGAGCACTGAGTAGAGAGAAGATATATATATTTTAAAATGTCACATGAGACTTCCCAAAATATTTAGATTGAAGGGCTTCACAAATTGTTAAGCAAGATAAATTATATATATATATATTTAATTCATTAACAGCATTATATATATAACATTATATGTATATTAACAACATTATATATATAACATATATACACACACATATATAGTAAATTAATTAATTTAATTTAAATTAATTTAAATGTTAAATTAATATATCTGATTAAATTATGGGGGCTTCCCTGGTAGCTCAGCTGGTAAAAAATCTGCCTGCAATGCAGGAAACCCTAGTTCGATTTCTGAGTTGGGAAGATCTGCTGGAGAAGGGACAGGCTACCCGCTCCAGTATTCTGGCCTGGAGAATTCCATGGACAGAGGAGCCTGGCAGGCTAAAGTGTATCAAGGATAAAGGAATGTTCATAAACTCTCTGGTAAGGAAATAAGCCATATAAAAAGGAATAAGGATCACGCTGACATCAGGCATATGCAGCAACTGAATATTACATGACTATGAACCACTGTTCCTCAACATCCTGAAACACATACCAAACAGGTGTGAGAAAAGGGTAAAGATATTTTCCCACAGCAAGGAAGGGTAGTACTGACCTTTTAGTGATTTTTTTTTCCCAGAAAGTTAGTTGAAGTTGTAACTTCAATCAACTTTAAATAACATAGCAAGGATACAAGAAATGGAAGATGTAGCATTTA
Organism: Bos grunniens; assembly: GCF_055505025.1. NCBI lineage: Eukaryota > Metazoa > Chordata > Mammalia > Artiodactyla > Bovidae > Bos > Bos grunniens. The sequence goes on from NC_141180.1 coordinate 58,164,925, forward strand.
GAGAAGAAGGGGACCCACACAAAAGAGACGAGAAGGCAGGTTCCAGATAAGCACCATAGAGCAGGCCTGGAAAGAAAACGCTCCAGCTTGGTATGGGATGATAAATCAGGAGACTGGAACTAGCCTAAACAGATCACTGTATATGAAATAGGAAAATAACGAGGACCTACTGTATAGCATAGGGAACTATATTCAGCATCTTGTAATAACCTATAATGGAAAAGAATCTGAAAAAGAATATATATCTATATATATATATATGTTGAGATATAGTTAATTTGCAATATTGTGTTAGTTTCGAGTGTAAAGTGATTCAATTATATATATATATAATTGAATATATAATTCAATACTTATAATTAAACATATAATTGAATCACTTTACACTGAAACTAACACAGCATTGTAAATTAGCTATATCTCAACAAACAAATTAAGGTCTTTTTTTTTTTTTTAAAGAAATCCAGATAAAGAGGTTTCTCACTGGACCAAAAAAAAAAATAATCCAGGCACTAGAAGTTATGGATGAACGAATAATTGCAGAAAACAAGGAAAATTAGAAGCTCTAAGAAAAATGAAAATGAAATCTGTAGGAGAAAGTTATGATCCCAAGAGTACAAAATTAAAAGCACAATTGAAAAAAATACAATAAACAGACTTCATTTAACCTTGCTACTGGTGCGTGTTTTGTTTTCATTTCATTGGTGCAGCGGTCTACTTTGAGTAACATTGGACATACAGGAAGAGAAATATTATTTTAACAGAAAATTTGACTGATGGTAAAATTTTTTTGTAAATTCAATTTGTGATATGTATAGAAGCAGGAAAGTCCTGTTTATTGTGGAAAGGTAGAATACGTATGTTCATACACTTGAAGATGCAAAAGTCAAAACAGATCTGACAGAAAGGGGAAGAGAAAGGAGGGCAAGGGGGGAGAAGAGGGAAAGGTGGCTAAAATTCTTCAGAGAAAAAAGTTGAAATACTAATTAAAACTGATGGAAGGAAAATGTAGATATATATATTTAGAATAATCACAAAGATAAGCAATAAATTGTTTTAAAAGAATAGCATGACTATAGACTTAAAATAAGTAAGAAGTAATGAATGGAGAGGGATACATGTATTCTAGTGGCTAGGCTCATTTCATAAAGAGACTGAGCCTAAAAAGCCAATTTAGAATTAAGACAGCAGTCACTAGGAGAACCCAAGGTAGAAGAGTTAAGAGCTTCACTCTAGGAGTAGGACTGGGGTTGGCAAGAGAGGTCATTGCTTGTTTTATGCTTTTCTTCATGACTTGATCTGTGATCATATACATGTGTTATTCTATTTTAAAAATTCAAATAAAAATGTAGTGACCATTCTCTGCTTCCTTGTGCGTACTTGCTCAGTCACTTCGGTCTTGTCTGACTCTTTGCGACCCCATGGACTGTAGCCTGCCAGGCTCCTCTGTCTACAGGATTCTCCAGGCAAGAATACTGGAGTGGGTTGCCATGCCCTCCTCCAGGGGATCTTCCCAGCCCAGGGATCGATCCCATGTCTCTTATGTTTCCTGCATTGGCAGGTGAGTTCTTTAGCACCACCTGGCACGTTTCCTTGTAGTAATAATAACCAGCTATTTCAACCCTTGCTCACCCCTCCATGCATTAGAGGAAGTGGCCCCACTCTCACATACCATCTTGTGCGCCCAGTCCTGGGATGAGGACTGAAAACATGGCCCAGAGGAGGGCTGCAAGACGTGAAGCTGAGAACATTCCTCTGGGTGTCTGAGGAAGAAGTTTCCTCTCTCTTTTCTGAAAGCCACCTGCAGGGAAGCTGTCTGAAGGCTGGAGTGAATAAGGACACATGCAGATGCAGGGCCACTGACAGCTACGCTGTGGGTGTCCAAAGAAAGGCAACACTGCAGGATTCAAGGAGGAAAAATGGAAAAATCTTTCTGGGAATCTCTAAAGAGTCACTGTTTGAAGCATCACATAAGGCTGGCCCTGACTCTGAAATACTTAAGTTATGTTGGTCATTAAATTTTATTTTTAAAGCCAGTGTCAGTCAGGTTTTCTGTTGCTAACAACGTAAAGAATTCTAAAAGACAAGAAAATAAAGGAAGAGAGAAATACTTTGAGAGCATTTATTAAAGGAACTATATAGGATGTGTGGGTGCTAAGTCACTTCAGTTGTGTTCAAATCTTTGCGACTCCATGGACTGTGGCCCGCCAGACTCCTCTGTCCATGGCATTCTCCAGGAAAGAATACTGGAGTGGGTTGCCATGCCCTCCTGCAGGGAATCTTCCTGACTCGGGGATCGAACCTGCATCTCTTACATCTCCTGCATGGGCAAGCAGGTTCTTTACCACATCGGAAGCCCAACCATATAGGATATTTTTACAGAATTTTATAGATTATAAAACACTTCTGCAGGTATCTCTTTGATGTTCACAGCATTCTTGTAAAGTAGGAATTATTCTTTGTGTGTTACAAATGGGAAAAAGAAACAGAATTGTCAGGATATCTACTCAAGTTCCTTTGGTTTTAAGTGACAAGATCTGACTCTAAGAACTGTGCTCGCGTGCATGGATGCATGAGTGTGTGTGTGCTCAGTTGTGTCTGACTCTTTGCGACCCCAAGGACTATAGCCCGCCAGGCCCCTCTGTCCGTGGGAATTCCCAGGCAAGAATACTGCAGTGGGTTGCCATTTCCTTCTCTAGGGGATCTTCCTGACCCAGGGATCGAACCCGTGTCTCCTGAGTCTCCTGCATTGGCAGGCAGATTCTTTACCACTGTTCCATCTGGGAATCCCTTAAGAGCTGTGCTGCTACCAAAATAGCACACTGCAGGTGTAGACATGTGAACCAGTTGAGTAGAATAGACGGCCCAGAAATAGATCCATGCATATGTGGAACTTTAATGAGGGCAGAGGTGGCCTGGCATTTAAGTGGTGAAAAGAGGGATTATTCAATAAAAGGAGCTGGAAAAACTGGTTGTCCATTTGGAAAAAAATGAATTTGGATCCCACCCTTACACCATACCCAAAAAATCAACTCCAGATGGATTAGGGACTTAAATGTCAAAAGCAAACTTTAAAACACTCAGTAGAAAAATATAGGTGGGTATCTTTCCGACCTTGGGGTAGGGAAGGATTTCTTAAACAGCCACAAAAAGCGTTAACCATAAAATAAAAGATTTATTGTTTTAATTTATTAAAATTAAGATGTTTTGTTCATCAGAAGAATTCATAAAGAAAGTGGAAAAGCAAGCTATAAACTAAGAGAAAATCATTTGCAACACATATAACTGGCAAAAGTTTAGTATCAAGAATATGTAAAGATGCCTCTACTAAGGAAAATTCAAATGCCTAAGTAGAAAAAAGATTTAAAAATGAAAGACCAAAATATGGAAACAGATGCTTTACAGGAGAAAATATATAGCTAAAAACATATGGAAGGACGCTCAGCCTCTTAATAGCAGTATATGCTAGCAAGTCAAGATGAAAAAAAGTGAAAGTGTTAGTTGCTCAGTCCCTCTTTGTAACCTCTCTATCCATGGAATTTCCCAGGCAAGAATACTGGAGTGGGTAGCCTTTCCCTTCTGCAGGGGATCTTCTCAACCCAGGAACTGAACCCAGATCTCTCTCTTTGAGCAGTGAGTGACACATTGTAAGTTACATGTTAGTCCTTGGAAAACATATTAATAGAAAGGAAGGAAGGGAGAAAGAAGGAAGGAGAAAAAAAGACTGGATTCCAAGAAAGTGGGCAAGCATAATGAATAATTAAATTCTGGGGACTTGAAATATGTTATTAAAACATTAGTCCTCAGTATCCTATGATAAACCATAATGGAGCAGAATATACAAGAGAATGTATAAACATGTATGACAATTATTTTGCTGTATAGCAGAAATCAACACAACATTGTAAATCAATTATACTTCAATAAAATAAATTTTAAAAAATTAATGCCATACAACGAGGTGTCAAAGAGTGCAAAAGAAAGTGTGCTTAATCAGGGAAAATTCTCTAGAGCAGGTAAATTGTGAAAGTTTTTTTTTTAAGTGTAAAAGTGTTGCTAAACTATAAATACATCAGTGAATTGGTTGACTCGCTAATGGGTTAAAGTTCCAGCTTCTATTTTCAGAGTGGAACTTACTTGCCACGATAATAGGAGGTGACATTTGTTTGATTTTCCTCTTTGAGTTGTGGAAGAATCCTATAAACTCCTCTATAAATAACCATGTAGAGGCCGAAAGGCTTCCTGTAACTTACAGCCTAAAGCCAGTAACCTCTGATGGCAGTCTGAGTGGTGGTTGAATCAGCAGGGTGGCAGCCTTCACCAGGGAATTCCGCCTCCTTCAGCAGGGCTGGACCCGGCAGGAGCGTCTTGTGTTTTTTTCCCCTGCATCCTCAGTATGTTATATTAAGAGCCAGCACACATGATACATTCCCTGCAGTACCCAAGTGTACTTGAGTCAATGAATAAAGCTGGATCTCTCCGGCCAAGGAAAACAGCATCCAACTGTTCCCAGAGAACATACAGAGAATGTACATGATAACTGAGTAATCCAATCACATTCCCAGCTTGGAGCAGTGGGCAAGACACAAACCCTTCGTCTGAGCGAAGTGTGGACTTGAATACATTCCACACCTCAGTGAAGTACATAGTACCCTGTGGGCCACATTCTAAGACAGGATGGGAAGGTGAGGACGTGTACTGGGGAGAGGAGTTGAACTGTGGCGGGTTTGGGTTACAGGTGGAATGGATGGCTCAGACAAGATAAATGAGTACTCTTCCACTCCTGTGTACTGACCTCAAAGTTATCTGTTATTGTTTACTTATCTTCCTGCTTGATTTTCTTCCTTTCCCTTGTCCAAATTCTTCTTGACTGTCTAGGAGGTAGACTCAAGAAGGAATGAGTATCTGGGTGGATGTCTCTTTGTTTACCTTTGGGTTATTTTATTATTTACATTCCACCTCTCTCCAGCAGATCACAAAGGGTTGTCACTTAAAAAAAAAAAAACAAGAGCAAAGGCATGAACATATCACGCTACTGCAGAGAAGACAGATGACCAATGAGGACCCACTGTATAGAACAGGAAACTCTGCTCAATACTCTGTGATAACTTATATGAGAAAAGAATCTAAAAAGAATGAATATATATGTATGTGTGTAACTGAATCATTTACTGTACACCTGAAACTAACACATCGTAAGTCAACTATAATCCAATAAAAATTAAAATAAAAAAATAACATTTGTAAAAAGAAAAAAACAAAAGTAAAAAAATTGTCTTAAACCTATGTCCTACAACAAATAAAGATCCAAATTGTAAGGAACAGAAAAATAATTTTCAATTTTTACCTTTTACTTCCTGACAATAGTCTACCTCTTCCTTTTTCATTTGAATAAACATACGTTAGGAAGATCAAAGGAATTCCCTGGCAGTCTCGTGGTTAGGGCTCTGCGCTCTCACTGCCGATAGTCTGGATTCGATCCCTGGTCCCACAGTCGTCCCCTAAAATCCCAAATCCCCACAAATTGTGCAGTGCAGCCGAAAAACAAACAAATAAATAAATTTTTAAAAAGGAAAACAAAAAAAATTAATAAAACCAACTACAACTACAGAATTATCTGGGTTCCTTTCGTCAGGCAATAAGAATTGAAATTACCTTCTCAACTTTGATCCACGAATATTCTTTCCCTTCTCAGTTTTTTCTGAATTTATGGAAAGACCAACTAACACTTACATGTAGAAGCCTGTTTTTTGTTTTTTTTTTTAAGAAATGACAGTATATGCACAGGTCTTCCCCCAAATCAAAAATAAAGCAGAACGGGAGTCGGGGATAAAGTCATTTCCATTTTACGTACAAAACCGAAAGCTCTGATTTCACTCTTTATTCACAGGACTTTTTTTTTCTTTTCAGGCTGTAATATAAGAAACCTATTGTGATTTGAATCAGAGACATGTTCCTCTTTCTACCTTTAACCAACTCAACTTGCTTTGATTTGTATAAGTAGATTTTAGTCTGTCCATAATTGAAAGCCAGATTAAAAAAAAAAAAAATGGGAGTGGATAATCCAGACTCATTTTCTATGGTTTTTGTGACTCCAGCTGCTGGGCAGTGAAATTCTGGAGAGAGGGATGGGATATCTCCAGAGACTTAGTTTAGTATCCTCAAAGCTACCCCACTCCTCCCCCACCCCTGTGTGCATATCTGCTTTACTAATCAGAGGGAAATTTATCATGGAGGATTTAGGGGGGATATTTATGGCGTCTGTAAGCACAATGGCCTTGCCTTGTGTGATGTCGGCTATTCTCTTTAGGAGATAAAAGGCCACAGCTGGTAAGAGAATAGACCAGGGACCATTTCAGGATTTCAAAACAGAAGGCCTTGTTGAAGAAGAGGGATTTTAAACAGCCTTTGCTTTCTTTTGTTCCTAATAGGATGAACAGGTGTGGAAGTCAGTGCAAGAGGGCTGCTGAGATGATTGTGGAACAGAAAATGACTATTTTTTGATGGCTGGCAAAAGATTGAGATTTCCAAACTTCAAATTAAGCAAGGTAACACAAGCTCTTTCCACCTGAGTACATCAAGGAACTAGGAACCTAGGTCAAGGCAAGACAGGAGGGTGCCGTGCATATTTTTCATTAAATTATGGCATCCTCCTAGCTGAACAAAACGGAAAACAGTTGTATGACATGTGTCTGATGTGAACACACATACACTATTCTGATTGTATGGAGTGTCTGAGGGAGGCAGGGTTTTCCTATTTCTTGAGCTTATGGGCTAAGTATCTTAAACTTAGGGGGAAACAGAGGTTGAGATGGTTGGATGGCATCACCGATTCAATGGACATGAACTTGGGCAAACTCCAGGAGATGGTGAGGGACAGGGAAGCCTGGCGTGCTATAGTCTGTGGGGTTGCAAAGAGTTGGACATGACTTGCGGCTGAACAACAACAACATCTTAAACATATCTCCTGGAAGAGAGGATGAAATAAAATGGTAAACTGATTTTTTAAAAAAATTAGGGACATCACACTAAATGAGAAGATTTACTAAAATGACTTGGGACATATTAAAGCACTGTGAAAAGTAAATTAATAGATGGACTAGAGGTTATTAATAGCATTAACATTATGAGTTAATATATGATGAATACCATATATTGGGTTGGCTAAAAAGTTCATTCAGGTTTGTCATAATACCTTATGGAAAAACCCAAACAAACTTTTTAGACAACCCAATATTTTTATCTTTGTAGCCCTGTGGCTCTGTATGGTTTCTTACACATAGAAAGCCTTCAATAAATATTTGTCCAATTATTAGATGAAAGCCACTTTTTAATGTGGCTGCAAAATATCTGAACCACAAGAACAAGTAGAATACTGGCCTTGTTTATAAGTAAAGCGTAAAGTATAGGTCATTTAGGCATTGGGCATTGAATTTTCTACTTGTTCATTTTTCAACACAAACTTTTGGTGCGATGGGGTAGCATTATTTTAAACAGTTCCTCTTAGGTCCCATTAAGCAGGTTTTTCTGTGGACAGCATAGATGTCTTTTACAGCTGGTTGGTGTTTAGTTCTCTGAATTCCTCACTAAAGAAGAAAATGATCAGGTTGTAGGCTATCTGACCTATAGATTGCTCATTCCCTGCGTGAGCCAATCTTTGAAGTCCAAAGACAAAAATCATCATTCATCACAAAAATTTCCTATATTCATAAGGAAAGATACTCTAGCCTTCTTCCAAAATTACCATGCTGACTGGCAGTGGGAGAGACTGACCCAGCCGTGGTTACCTTTGTGACACATGGTTCTTGCCCTCTGGTTGATGCTATGAATGGACAGGCAGGAAGAGAGACTTAAAAGTCAGCTAACCATTGCTGAGTCAGTTCAGCCCACTGCATTCAAAGCCTGAAGGGCCACCTGACTCTGAGGAGCCGACAGGAAATGCAGAGCTGTTTCCTCCTGGGGAGCGATTTCATGAGGAGAAATCCTGACTTCAATAAAGCAGAGTCTGTCTATTGCTTTATTGGGCAATGAAAGTTCCCATCATACTGATCAAAGGTGGAGGATTTGGTACATGTGGGAATGCTTTAATATCTCACCTGTGGCTCAGACAGCTGTGCGTTGCCAAATGCTAATTTCTTTTCCTATGAAGCCAGGTGGACAAGAAGAGCTAAGGGAAAAGGGAACATTTGTTTTTTTCCCAATGAAAATATGGATTCAATTCAATGTCAAAACATTTAATTTACTTTGTGTCCCTAAGTAAAGAAAATATTATCCTGAGGAAATAAGGGAGGTAGCAACCTAAGTAAGATAAGAAGGATGGAAGGAAGGGAGGAAAGGAGGCGGGGAGGGAGGAGGAGGAAAGATGGTCGAGGGACATTGTGTGCTATTTCACAGACACAGCATCCTTTCTGTTCCTCACAGCGGTCTTGGGAGTTAGGTGGTGCTTAATCATCTTACAGATGAGGAAAATGAAACACAGGGAGGTTGTTCCTTGCCTAGTGAGGTGAACATTATTCATTTATTTTTCTGTCCAGTGTTTGAGTTCCTTTCTGTGTTTTGGGAATTGCTTACTCTTTGATTCTTAGTAATGGGGATGAGGCAGGTAAAGCCTCTTGTCCTTGAAGGCAATATTTACAATAGCTGAGACAAGGAAGCAATTTAAGTGTCCATCAACAGTAGAGAAAATACGTTGTATATATATATGTGTGTGTGTATGTATATATATATATATATATAATGGAATATTACTTAACAATATCCTTTGATGGCTGGTGAAAGATTGAGATTTCCAAACTTCCAATTAAGAAAGGTAATGCAAGCACTTTCCACCTGTGCACATCAAGGAACTAGAAACCTAGATCAAGGTTAGACAGGAGGGTGCTGTACAAATTTTTCATAAAGTTATGGCATCCTCCTAGCTGAACAAAACTGGAAGCGACTATACGACATGTGTCTGATGTGAACACGTGCACGCTGGAACACACACACTGTTGTAAATTTTTTGTACTAATGATATGAAGTGTCTGGGGGAGAATGAAATAATGCCATTTGCAACAATATGGATGGATTTAAAGATTATCATACTAAGTGAAGTAAGTCAGACAAAGACAAATATCATATGATATCACTTCTGGTGGTGGTGGTTTAGTTGCTAAGTTATGTCCCACTCTTGCAACCCCATGGCCCACCAGGCTCCTCTGTCCATGAGATTCTCCAGGCAAGAATACTGGAGTGGGTTGCCATTTTGTTCTCCAGGTGATCTTCCCAACTCAGGAACTGAAGCCCGGTCTCCTGCATTGCAGGCAGATTCTTTACCAACTGAGCTACGAGGGAGTCCTGATATCACTTATAGGTGGAATCTAAAAAATAGTACAAACGAACTCACTCATAAAACAGAATTGGACTCAGAGACATAGACAACAAACTTATGGTTACCAAAGGGGAAGGGGTGAGACTTCCTTCCAATAATATGTCTTTCTACTTGCTCAAGTCTACTTTTGTGTCTTTCATGAGTGTTACAGAGTTTTCACTATAAAAGTGCTGACATTCCTTTTTAAGTTTGATCTCTCTCATTATTATAGAGCTGTCTTTTCCACTATATAGTGCAACTGGCCTTTTTGAATATTTGTGGAGATGATTATTTTTTATGTTGATTTTATAGCCTTTTTAAAAAATTAAATTTTCTTATTGTTTGCTGTGGCTTTCCCCTTTATTATTTTGGCTTTTCCAAAATCCTATCATCTGCTAATAGAGATAATTTTACCTCTTTCTCTCCTATTTCAGAACCTTTTTAATAAACTCCTGTCCTATGAAATCCAGAATCAGATTTCCTTGCTGGCAACTGAGAACACTTTATAATGTTCAAAGATCAATAATCTTGGAAGTGATAAAAACAGATTCCAAAACAAGTCTACTTTCCTTAACCCAAGCTTCCTTTTACCTTTCCCTTGATGACATCTGTAAAGAAAACCACATGTGACAGAAAGTCAACTTAAGTGAAAGGGAGATATTTTTGGCTCTTGCAGCTGAGAATTCAAGGGTAGAGATGGTTCAAAGCAGGATCTTGGAGTTTGAGTGATATTAGGGCTCGCTATGTTTCTGTTTCTTGGCCTTTGATTATCTTTGCACGTTGGCCTCTTTCTTCCCTACTTTAAATGACTTTTCACCATTGTGACAGGCAATATGACACTTTCATTTTATATTTCCTCACAGCTTTTATCCTGAGAAAAAGATAATCAAGAATAGCTCTTGTCAGAAAGTTGCAGATATAATTCTGATTGATGCACCTTGGTTCCCATGCCTTTCTTCAAATCCACTCAGTATGCCCTTAACGTGGAATACTCCAGTACCTATGAGACACGTGACTGTTTATGGAAACAGGTAGTGGAGTAAACTACACATGAGTCATGTGTGGACCACAAGCTACAATAGGAATGGTTTTCCCAGCAGTAAAGATGCTGTACAAACAATAAATGTGCACAATACCAGACCCTTCAGTTTTTATAGATATCACTAAGACTCTGATGCTGGGAAAGATTGAAGGCAAAAGGTGAAGGGAGCAGTAGAGAATGAGATGGTTAGATAGCATGATGGACTCAATGGACGTGAATGTGAGCAAACCCAGGGAGATAGTGGAGGACAGAGGAACCTGACATTTTGCAGTTCATGGAGCCACAAAGAGTGGCCACACCTTAGTGACTGAACACTGACAATGACAGTCATCAAGTAAGTGCAGATTAACAGCCTAAACTGCTTCATTAAAAAAAAAAATTTAATGGCGTATAGTTGCTTTACAATATTGTGTTAATTTCTACTATACAGCAAAGTGAATAAGCTATACATATACATATATCTCCTCCTTTTTTTTTTTAAATTTCCTTCTCATTTCAGTCACCACAGAGCACTGAGTAGAGTTTGCTGAGCTATTCAGTAGGTTCTCATTTGTTATTTATTTTATATACAGTATTGATAGTGTATATACATCAAGCCCAATCTCCTAATTAATGCCATCCCTCTCTTTTCCTCCCTTGGTGTCCATACATTTGCTCTCTACTTCTGTGTCTCCATTTCTGTTCTGCAAACAAGATCATCTGTACCGTTTTTTTCTATCATATAGGTTCCAGTAAGCATTTACGTAATAGCCCCTGTTCAGTAGTGCCCGAACTTACTAGTGTCCACACTGTTCTAAACATTGTGGTATATCTAATATGATGTTTAAAAGCAGTGTATCCTATTGATTTAACTTATATGCAGAGTACATCATGAGAAATGCCAGGCTGGATGAAGGTCAAGCTGGAATCAAGATTGCCAGGAGAAATACCAATAAACTCAGATATGAAGATGACACCACCCTTATGGCAGAAAGCAAAGGAGAACCAAAGAGCCTCTTGATGAAGGTGAAAGAGGAGAGTGAAAAAGCTGGCTTAAAACTCAGCATTCAGAAAACAAAGATTATGGCATCTTGTCCCATCACTTCATGGCAAATGGATGGGGAAACAGTGAAAAGAGTGACAGGCTTTATTTTTTTGGGCTCCAAAATCACTGCACATGGTGACTGCAGCCATGAAATTAAAAGATGCTTGCTCCTTGGAAGAAAAACTATGACAAATCTAGACAGCATATTAAAAAGCAGAGATATCACTTTGCCAACAAAGGTCTGTCTAGTCAAAGCTATGTTTTTTTTGGTAGTCATGTAAAAATGTGAGAGTTGGACCATAAAGAAGGCTGAGCACAGAAGAATTGATGCTTTGAAACATTAGTGCTGAAGAAGACTCTTGAGAGTTCCTTGGACTGCAAGGAGATCAAAGCAGTCAATCCTAAAGGAAATCATTACTGAATATTCGTTGCAAGGACTGATGCTAAAGCTGAAGCTCCAATACTTTGGCCACTTGATGTGAAGAGCTGACTCATTGGGAAAGACCCGAGGCTGGAAAAGATTGAGGGCAGGAGGAGAAGGGGACGACAGAGGATGAGATGGTTGGATGGCATCAGCGACTCAATGGACGTGAGTTAGAGCAAGCTCCAGGAGATGGTGAAGGACAGGGAAGCGTGGTGTGCTGCAGTCCACGGGGCTGAAAAGAGTCAGACACGACTGAGCAACTGAACACAACAACAAGCGGCACATGTTTCCTGCTTACAAGAAAGAATATAAATAAGTGCTACAGAAGTTAATTTGTTATAGGAACGTGGTAATATAAGGGAATATTCCTTAGGTTGGTTGAGGTTGGGAAACATGTTGCAAAGAGTTGGAAACCACTGAAGTGACTTAGCATGCACACACGAATGTCTGCTATAGAGGCATGACTATCAAAGTCTGGCATCTCCAGGGGAGGACTGGGCCTAGTGCCAATGATATGAAAATATTATGTGTCACTGTATTTGATAGGGAGTAAAGGGCAAGTGAAATTCATTGATGAGTTTCTATTAAATAGAGAATTCCATCCTTTCTTTTTTATTTTCATTGAGATGAAAAAGATCAGTGTCTTCTGACTCAGGGAAGGAAGGTACTCTCGTGTCACAAATCTGAAAAACCATAAGATATAAGACGAGACAGCAAAAGAGACACTGATGTATAGAACAGTCTTTTGGACTCTGTGGGAGAGGGAGAGGGTGGGATGATTTGGGAAAATGGCATTGAAACATGTATAATATCATATATGAAACGAGTCGCCAGTCCGGGTTCAATGCACGATACTGGATGCTTGGGGCTGGTGCACTGGGACGACCCAGAGGGATGGTATGGGGAGGGAGGAGGGAGGAGGGAGGAGGGAGGAGGGTTCAGGATGGGGAACACATGTATACCTGTGGCGGATTCATTTTGATATATGGCAAAACCAATACAATATTGTAAAGTTAAAAAATAAAATAAAATAAATAGAATTACTTTTGCACAAATAATCTTTTAAAAATTATGTAGAGTAGCATTACCTCTGTCTTGTGAGTGATATGAGCAAAATTAAGATTGAGCAAATAAACATCATTTTATCAAAACAACAACAAAAAAGGGTACTAATGGGGGATAAGAGGAGGTATATATGTATATTCACTGAACCATTTCTTGAACTCCATTTTGGGAGGGATACTTGGCAGCACAAATCAAATTTTCTGTGTAAGATTACTGTCATAGTTATTTGGGTACAGAAATGTAGGGAGAGTGAGTGTCAGAGTCAGGAGACCAGGCATGTGTCTATTGCAAGGGTTCGCGTAAGAGGACCTTAAATGGGATATTGGCTCTGGAAATGCAGATGACATGGCAGATGTGAGAGCTGTTTAGGTGGGGCTAGAGAAGGAAGGAAAGGATTACGTGTTGACGGAGCTCTAAGTGTGTAGTGATGGGGACGATACGGAAAGGTGGTAGGGAGAGGTGAAAGCCTCGAAAGGTCAAGGTGGCTGGACACAGGTTCCTGCTCTGTGCTCACCCAGCCCTAAGAAACTCTGACCTTTCCTAGTTTATGCATACACTACCAAGTCTAAAGATGCAATACTGTGATAGGCACAGGAACTTGGACTCTTGAAGCCAGTGGAAGGCACCTTCAGTCCATTTCCAGGGAGAAGTACCAAGCACCCCAGTAGGTAGACAGTAGGAGGAGAAGAATCTACAGACAGTGCAGAGACTGGCACTGAGAGCCCCACCCACACTCTGCACTGGAGGTGAGAGAGGTCAGAGAAGGCCACGTCAGCTTGGGCTTTCTTACCGCCTTCGTTAATTAATTCTGTGTTGTCTAATTTCGCAAGGAAAGAGTGGATCAGGGTTCCCAGTCTCAAATTAAACTCAGGGTGGGGGCTTTTATTTTTATTTTTCCTAACATTGATGTCTGAGAGCTGAAAAAAACTTATTTAAAAGATATCAGCTGTTGTTTTGACTTCCTACAAGTTGGTTCACGTTTCAAGGTCATCTATTAGAGAATAGATATGGATGGAGAGCCACCAGAATGAGTGCTTTAGTAAGACAAATGCAAAGCAGGTATTGACTCAACACTCTTCATCACGAGAGAAATTCACTGTTCACCTGAATGCATGTATTTTATTATAAAACAGGAGCATACCTAGATTTGGGAACAAGGAACCCAAATCTGGACCCTGTTTTTTCCATGACTGCATAATCCAGCTCTTCTCTGCCTGTGCAGCTCTAGGCCAAGTAGATGTGCCCACCTGGAGGGCATCCCCCCACCCTCTTTATAGACTGTACTCCAGGTACTCCAGTTTACAGTAGGTACAGTGGGCACAGTGCCAAGGGAGTGTGATACTGCTAAGGGTCACAAGAACATTTTAATTTCTTTTAATATCAGAAGGAAAAATATGAACTTTTAGGTTGAAAATATGTTAATATCTCTATGCCAATGCAGATGTAAGATAATTTTTTAACTTTATTTTGTGGGAATATAGTTAATTTACAAGGTTGTGTTGATTTCTGCTGTACAGCAAAGTGATTCAGTTATACTTATATTGGCTGTTTTTTCATATTTTTTTCCATTCTGGTTTATCACAGGATATTGAATATGGTTTCCTGTGCTTTTCATTGAGACCTTGTTTATTCACTCTTTGATGGTGGGTGGATGCTCAGTTGTGTCCCTCTCTTTGCAACCCTATGAACTGTAGCCCCCTGGGCTCTGCTGTCCAAGGAATTCTCCAGTCAAGAATACTGGAATGGGTTGCCATTTCCTACTCCAGGGGATCTTCCCAACCCAGGGATTGAAACCAGGTCTCTTGTATCTCCTGCATTGGCATGCAGATTCTTTATCACTAATGCCACCTGGGAAGCTCCTATTGGGGCATATAAAGATATAATTTTTAACATTAGCTTTTATGTAGAAAGGGGGCTCAAAAAAGCAAGAGTGCCTGGGGCTTGTTAGAGATCATTTGGCCCTGCTCCTATTCAGGACCTCAGAATTTCATACCCAAGTTGCCCAAGGCTACCTGCAAAGTCTGCAAACTTTTCTGTCTTTTCCTTTAAGAGCAGGCTGCACCACTGGTGTGAGCACTCCAAAGCACACTCATGATCTTGGGGCCACTCTTTACAGAATCTGTGACTGGAGTTTGGGTGTGAGGAAATTCTGCATGGTGCAACAATAAGGGTGAACCTGGAGGACACGATGCTAAGTGAAAGAAGCCAGTCCCAGGAGGACCGAAAGACAAGTGTGACCTGATTCCTCTTCTACTGCTGCTACTGCAAAGTCACTTCAGTCGTGTCCGACTCTGTGAGACCCCACAGACAGCAGCCCACCAGGCTCCCCCATCCCTGGGATTCTCCAGGCAAGAACACTGGAGTGGGTTGCCATTTCCTCCTCCAATGCATGAAAGTGAAAAGTGAAAAGTGAAAGTGAAGTCACTCAGCTGTGTCAGACTCTTCTCGACCCCATGGACTGCAGCCCACCAGGCTCCTCCGCCCATGGGATTTTCCAGGCAAGAGTACTGGACTGGGGTGCCATTGCCTTCTCCGAGGAGCTCTCTAAAAGAGTCCAATTCATAGAATCCACAGATGGGATGATGACTGTCAGCACTGGGAGTGGGGGAGGTGGGAGGTGAGGGGGATCAGACTTGGGGGGGGTCACCCAGGAGTCCCTGATCTAGAGGTGTAAGGTTTCAGTGACTACTTAGGTGAGTACTCAGTCCTAGAGGTCTGCAGTAGAACCTTGTAGGTATCCTTCACCACACACTGTCCCGTTCACTTCAGGACAAAAGGGTATGTCAAGAGGGTTGATTGCCTGAGAAGTGTTCTCATCCCAAGAGGGTGACTGATAGATTGACTGATAGATAGGTAGATTGATTGGTCAATGTATTGATTTGGGGGGAAGAAACAAATATGAGCGGGTGTGTCCTTGCATCTGTGTGTGACTGCTTGTGATAAAAGGAGTGGGGGTGGTATTAAAAGGGGAGCAAATGAGAGCTGGGCTAGTTCTCTGGTGCAGACTGTGTGGATGTAATACTCTAGCTGAGCTAGGTGGTAATAAATACTACAGTACTTTCCATGCATGTGGAAATTATCATTGATCTTTTATTATTATCATTAAAAATATATTGTAAACTACACCCATCGAAGAAATGTAAGCTAAACAAAGGCTGATCATTGGTTGCAATGCAGGATATCTGGTTCCATTCCTGGGTTGGGAAGAGCCCCTGGAAAAGGCAACAGCTACCCACTCCAGTATTGCCTGGAGAATTCCATGGACAGAGGAGCCTAGCAGACTACAGTCCATGGGGTCACAAAGAGTTGGACACAACTGAGCGACTTTCACTTTCACTTTCATTCATTGGTTGGTAAATAATTTAATGATGAATTTTATCTGATAGCTGCCATTAGTTTTTTTTCTCAGAGAAGAAATTGTTCAGGGAAATATCTCAAAAAGTCATCATTGTAGAAAGGACCAACATGCTGAAGATAGAAGCAAAACAGAAAATTCCTGGGTCCTTGATGGCATCATTGAGTCGCTGGACCATTCTTGGAATCACCTTGATTCCAAGTTGATTCCAAACTTGAACCCCGTAGTTCAGTTTTTAAATTGGCTTAATGTTCAACATACATTTGGTTGGAATTTTTATTTCTTATGTGGATGACGAATGTCACCTGCCCAATTAGTAAACAAAGAATGTTGCAACTGTGAAGCCAGCAGCCCTTGTAACCACCCTCAGTGGGGCACCCTCAGGGGATTCAGGCTATAGACAAAAAGGAGGCTAGCCCATATCAAAGGAATGATTTCAATGAGCTCAGACTTGGATCCTCCCATCCATAGCAAAGTGCTAAATTCATTAACTTGAGATATGTGGTTTTCTTTATTTAACAGTAATATTTTGATGTTCCTACTACCTGGGTTTTGTTGCAAAACTCATATATTTTGATTCCTCCCTTACCTCTTTGAGGGCAGTCCTTCAGAGTTATCTGAGAAGCTGTCTTCTGGGCTTAAGTCCAAGTAAAGTGTAATTCTCAACTTTTAGGTTGTGCTTTTTTTTTTTTTTAATTCACATTTGCATCAAAAAGAACCACGTCATAACCCAACAAGCCATCCCCAATCCTGGGGAGGCTGATAGCAGTGTGACATTATTCACATAGAAAGGATAAGATCCCTTCTGCACCCCTTCTCTTAGCTTCATCAAACAGTAGAACAAACTCTCATCCCTCTTTCCACCATCTCTCAATAGCCAGATGACATTACACTGTTTCCCAGATCAGCAGTGCTAAAGGTACCCCTTCTTCCATTTCTCCTCCCTAAAAGAGCCTATTATTTTCCTGTAAGCACATCCCAGGATTTGTAACCTTATATTTTTTTATTTTTTTAATAGTATGAATCCCGTGGACAGAGGAGCCTGGTGGGTTACAGTCCATAGCGTTGCACAGAGTTGGACATGACTGAAGTGACTTAGCTTGCACACACATTTCACCCCACTTGACTGTATTCACCATGACGGCCATGACGATGCATCTTTTATTCACACAGGAATAACCAGTGCCTACTATCCAGACCCAGGAACATAATAGCTCCTCTCTAAACATCTGCATAGCAAACAGTGAAAGAAAGAAGGAATGAATGCTTTCTTCCAACATAAGGGGTTATGAAATCCAGACAAGCTGGACCGTTATTTTAGGTCCAGAGCTCTGCTGTATTATTCTTTCCAGTACAGTATCGCATTTGATTATAACAGGGAGGCATGTCCTAAGAACACAGCTGATTATTTCATGACTGTCAAAGGGATTCACTAATCCTTCCCTCCCTTGAAAGGCAAGTCAGCTCTCTTTCAATCTCTGTTTAGACCGCAGTTCTTCTCATCAGTCAACACATTGATCCATCACAGAAACATCTGGGTGAGCCAAGTTAATCCTCAGCTAAACTGGGATAGTGCTGATAAGTCAGCCTTAAGAGTTGAATAACAGCGTTGCTGAGGGGAGGGCATTTTTCAAACATGGTGAGAGGCTTAAGCCTTGGCTAGGAGGCTTCAGTTACAAGAAGACAATAATTGCACAGAAAAGCATTAGCTGGAGTCCAACTGCTGTCCTTGCACCGGAGAAATTCTGAGAAGAGCTCTTTGCCTTCTTTCTCATCCACACAAGGAGAACTCAAGCTCTGCTTCAGAATGCTTAGGCTGGTGTTTACTGCTTCTAGCCTCAAACTTATCTGAGAATAAACAGCATCTTAAATGTATGTTCTCAGAGGTCAAGTCTCTGACCCAAATCTGAGAACTGCAAAATTGCTCCACTCTAATCATTCTGCTAGCTCCCCATCTTCACACAAGTCATTTATTTCAGAATGGAAAACTTGAATAATAATCTTCTATAACCGGCAGTTTGGTGGTCATTTAGAAAATACAGCAGCACCACATTTTAATAAGAATTAAGTGATAAGAATAAGCCACATAATGGGTTTTTCATAATAGTGAGATTAAAAATAAAAACAAAAAAACCACCAATGAATCTGAGTGATACACCGCAGTAATTTTTTTCTTTTATCTGCATTTTAGAATCCTAATAGAAGCATTTCTGGATTTTTTGTTGTTGTTTTGCTAATTAATGAATCATTCACTTTAAGAATCAACAGTAGTTGATTCTCAGGTACTTTCAGGATCTCAGATGTGAATAAATGATTTAAAGTGGACCCGGTAGATGGAACTAACATTTCCTTAGTGTGTTTGCTCCACGGACTTTTGATAAGCAGCAAATCAGTGTTCAGTTGCAGATAACAGAAACCAAGGAAATAATTTCATCAGAAAGCTATTTAATATGTGGAATTAGGTGCTGACAAAATAGAATTTTCTGGAAGTCAGGGATCTAGATCAATCCTCACGGAGCTAAAGCCTGGAAACTGAGACCCCAGCTGCCATAGAAAAGTCAAGTGCTTTTACGACTGTGCTGTTGGCAAGAGCACTGTTCCACCTTGTAAGCCTGTGGTTTTCAAATCTCCCTTGGGTGAGTCAACTTGGTGGCAGCTGGGCTTGGGTTTTAAGAGTGGACCTGGGCTCTATGGGACTCTTCAAAACAACTCTAATGTTAGCTTTCTTGCCTCCACTACAGAGCCTGATCTTCTGCAAGAAGTATTTAATCCAGTTATACAACTCAAAGGTGTCACATCCAGTGGACCTTCCTACCCTGCTGTGCATACAAAATAAATGAGCTCCATTTTCTGTCTTTAGAGAGCTCATTGTTTAGGAAATAGACAGAACCAGGAACTCAGAAGTATACTTCAGTGTTCCTGGGGTAGTATTAGAGGCAAGTATTAATAGGGCAACCAATGAGCCATATTTTGCATCTCCGTTTTGATTACAATTTGAAAATAAAAGTTAAAGTGCTTAACTTTAAAGGGAAAGTATACTTTTCTTAAAATTTATTTTTAATTGGAGTAAAATCGCTTTACAATCTTGTTAGTTTCTGCTGTACAACAGTGTCAATCAACTATAAGTTTACATCGCTCCCCTCCCTCTTGGACCTCCCTCCCTCCCACCCCCATCCCATTCCTCTAGGTCATCACCGAACATGGAGCTCAGCTCCCATGGTATACAGCGTTTTTCCACTAGCTATGTATTTTACACAGGGAGGTATATCAATGCTACTCTCTAAATTCGTCACACCTATTATTAATAAGGGCCCCTAAAACAGCCCAGAAGATTAAGGGAAGACTAGAGTGATGGTGCCTTTAATTCCTGCCTTCCCAAGGATACCCTCAGACTTCCCTTTTAGGAGGCACCCCACACCAGCATCTCCACTTACTCAGACAAGGGAGCAGAGTGGGTTACTTGGCTGCAGTTAGTCATCAGGCCCCTGGCAGGACGGACTGGCACACGGAAAGCCTGAGGCTGAATTTACCGTCAGCCTTTTGACTCACAAAGCCCTCCCCTACCTCCTCCCGCCCCCAGTCTGAACCCAGAGTCCTGTTCAAAGAAGTTTCCCCTTCTCTTTGACTTACCTTCTGAATTCATTTAGGAAGAATGTACCAAGATCCTTTGAATCCTTCAGGAATGTTGAACTCAGTGAAAAGTGATGTGGTTAAGAAAAGCAAATAATATGCCGAAAGATGTTCATTGCAAGTGGCTGGAGACATCAAAGAGATGGATGAATCTGCATTTCAAAAAGCTGGCAGGGGGTAACATTTCAGCTTGACCTTATATCCACTCCTCATATCTATCCTGCTTCTAAACTGGCTATTCATTGCCAATGATGTTTCTTCTGTGCCATGAGGCAGAATACTACTATAGCTGGTTCCAGGAATGAGATGTCTGGAAACGGTATTGACTTCTTAAATCAAAACAGATCAATGACTTACTTCTCTATCATATATTAATGCATATGTATGGAATCTGGAAAGACGGTATTGATGAACCTATTTGCAGAGCACAGTGGAAGCAGGAGAGGGTGGACACATTGAGAGAGTAGCATCGAAACATACACATTACCATATGTAAAATAGATGGCCAGTGGAAATTTGCTGAATGAGATAGGAACTCAAACCTGGTGCTCTGAACCTAGAGGGGTGGAATGCAGTGGGAGGTGGGAGGGAGGTTCAAGAGGGAGGGGCCATATGTATGCCTGTGGTTGATTCATGCTGATGTATGGCAGAAACCAACACATTTTAAAGCAATTATCCTACAATTAAAAAAAAAAAAAACACAACAAATCAATGAAATTTGTCTCTTTGATGAACAATAGAACACGGTTGTCAACATTGAGTGAGCATCCATTATATTTCAGGCACTGTGCTGGCACTTTATAGGTGTTATCTCAGTCCTCGTAGGGTTGCCAGGATAGATAATACTATTAGCTTTACTTTACAGTTCAAGAAAATGAGAAATAGAGAGGGTTAAGAAAATTGCCCCAATTATAAGCATTGGAGCAAAGATTTGAATGCTATTGATCATATTGGGCACTATGGAATATTGCCTTTTTAATTAAAAATAAAACTAGGTTGAGAAGGGAGAGATATATGAGACTCTTTAAGGATATCCATGATAGTCCAGTGGTTAAGACTCTGGGCTTCCAATGCAGGGAGCACAGGTTTGATCCCTGATCAGGAAACTAGGATCCCACATGCCAAGTGGCATGGCCAAAAATAAAAATAAAATAAAGGTACTGCTTAAAAAAAAGACTAGTGACATTAATTTTCCAGGACAAACAAGAGAGGAGAAATACTTTAATAATCTGCAAAATTTTAGTTTCCATTGACAACTATAGATTGGTAAGGAACTGCTAAAAAGTTAGCACCAGGGAAGAAATAGGAATAAGTGACACAGGCAAGGTATCGAGTGACAACATATGAGTGGTAGAAGCACATCAGCAGCATCATTAAATCTCAGGTTTTGAAGGAGCCGCATAGAAGGTCTGGGACAGCAGAGGACTCAGGCAAGGGCCACCTGATGCTGCTCCAGCACCAGCACGGGGCTCATTCTACCTTCTGAGACACTCAGTTCCATTTTCACATAACTCTGACTGAAGGAAATTGCTTTCTGTTTATCCAAAATTCACGTCTTTTGGCATCTGTGGCATTCATCCAGTCTTTGCTGTTAGTTCTACCCTCTGGCAGCATGTAAAACAAATCCCACCCCCTTTTCCATAGGACAGCCCTTCAGCCATTCAAAGCATGTCACTCCCCCCATTCTGTCGAGCATCCTTCACATGAGATGATATGAATTGAACCAGTCACCATTCTAGTCTCACTCTTTTATGCATATGTCGGTTCCAGTTCCCCTCTTGGGAAGGAATGTCATTAGGTAAGACTGAATAAGACATGTTTGGGGGTTTTAAAACTTACTTAAAGAAAATTGTGTAAATTAACTATTGTCAAAAGTCCCCTTAAAAACAAATATCAAGACACGGACCATCAAAAGGGTTTAGATTGGAATTATGTCTTCCATTGGACATTACATGTCTTTTAATGAGACCTAAGTTTACGTTGCTATTTTGAGTCACATTGAGTCAACTAAGCCTCTAAATCTTTTTCACACCAACGGCTACTAAGCCACAAACCAAAGGACAATCACTAGAAAGGGGAAGGAATGTTGGTTTTTGAGGCTTTCTCACCCATTTAGCAATTCGTGTTAATATTACCTATTCATTCATTAATTTACTAACTTGTTCATCCCACAAGCATGTCCTGAATACTTAAATCTGCCCAGTTATGCATAACATACTTGGGTGGGCTGAATGTGGAAGAATTATGAGACATTATTGTCTGCCTTCAAGAAACCCACAATTCAGCTAGGGAGGGAAAAAAAAAGTATTTACACAACAAGGTAAATTCTCAGAGCATCACATAATGGAAAAGCATGGAATGGAGGTAGAAACCCTGAGTTCTAGACAAAATGTTGACTGAATCTAGTCACATCAACTCCCCATCTCCAGTTTTCTTGTCTCATCAATGAGACATTTGGATTTTTCAGGTTCTTTCCAGTTCTAAGTACAGACTTTTTTGAGGGCAGAGATTATGCTTTATGTGTAAGTGAATTTTCTATTAAACTGTACGGTGTTAATTTGTAATGTCACTCTGTATACACCTACTGGATGGCTCAAGGTAAAAGATGTGTAGAGGTAATCCACTACCCCTTTTTTTCAGCTTGCAGTACAAAAAGCACCCTAAGGTAATCTCAGAACAGGCAAGGGAATTCTTACTCCAAGTGTCACTAGATGTGATGACCCAAAGATTTGCATGTACTACCC
Source organism: Bos grunniens (assembly GCF_055505025.1). Taxonomy (NCBI): domain Eukaryota; kingdom Metazoa; phylum Chordata; class Mammalia; order Artiodactyla; family Bovidae; genus Bos; species Bos grunniens. The sequence continues at coordinate 58,187,558 of NC_141180.1, forward strand.
TGATACTCAGGAACAGAGATGGTATACACAGACACACACACACACACACACACACACACATTCATGTGCTGTTCTTATTCTATCTCTTTTTAGGGCTTTCTCTTTAAAAGAGGAGAAGACGGAGAAGAGAGTCTCAGAGGATAAGATGGCTCGATGGCATCACCAATGCAATGGACGTGAACTTGGGCAAACTTGGGGAGTTTAGGGACAGGGAGGCCTCGAGTGCTACAGTCCATGGGGTCACAGAGAATTAGACATGACTGGGTAACTGAACAACAACAACAACCTCTAAAAAGCCCGTTTTCTCCTTTTTTCTTACCAAAGTGTTTGGTGCTCCCTAATAAAAAGTTGATGGGAACCATTACAGGGTCCTTAGCCACCCTCTGATTGTGACATGTATTGTTATTTGTGCTCATGCCCCAAACCATTTTTGCATTGTAAGTTCCTCAAGATAAGGGACTACGTTTTCAGAGTTGCAGTGGAAAACACAGGAATTAGGAAGACTGGAAGAAAAGTTATGACCAACCTAGACAGCATATTAAAAAGCAGAGACAACAAAGGTCCGTCTAGTGAAAGCTATGGTTTCTCCAGTAGTCATGTATGGATGTGAGAGTTGGACTATAAGTGCTGAAGAATTGCTGCTTTTGAACTGTGGTGTTGGAGAAGACTCTTGAGAGTCCCTTGGACTACAAGGAGATCCAACCAGTGTATCCTAAAGGAGATCAGTCCTGAATATTCATTAGAAGGACTGATGTTGAAGCTGAAACTCCAATACTTTGACCACCTGATGGGAGGAACAGACTCATTGGAAAACACTCTGATGCTGGGAAAGATTGAAGGCAGGAGGAGAATGGGTCAACAGAGGATGAGATGGTTGGATGGCATCCCGACTGGATGGACATGAGTTTGAGTAAACTCCGGGAGTTGGTGATGGACAGGGAGGCCTGGCGTGCTGCAGTCCATGGGGTCGCAAAGAGTTGGACACTACTGAGCGACTAAACTGAACTGAGGAAGACTGGCAAAGAACTGGTCCCACTCTCTCTGGTCGGGTGGTGAAAGGCCGATTTCCTACCACACTTTTAATGAGGAGACATGCTGTTGCAGAAACTAAAAACTATTTTAAGTGATGGCTAAAATGGCTACTTAAAATTGACAAAGTCTAGATTTTGAAAACATCTTAGACTTTGAGAGTTGTGTTTCCCTGACAAAACTTGACTCTCGCTAACATCCATTTGAGACCAAGAAATAAAAGCTCATGACATTTTGGAAACACTTATGCAAATGGCATTTTGATGAGTTAACTGTAAGTAGATCAGGAACACATGGATTAAATCTTCCACAGAGTACCCATTGGCTTAAAGAGTGAAGGTCCAGTGTTGTTGACATCATGGAGTTTGGGTTTTGCTGAGCTCCCTATCTTTGGAAAAATCAGTTTAAGACTGTCATCAGATGTATGCAGCTGTGGGTTTTGCTCAGATCTACTTTATGGTTTTATGGGTTTTTAAGTGAAGCCAAAAGTCTTCCAACAGTCATGGCAAGATGAAGATCTGGAAATTTTTGAAAGCATGTTCGCAGGCAGACTCATCATGGCCACAGTCTTTCATAGCTAGTACCTGCCTAAGGGCCAAAGTTACAAGGAAACTAATTTGGGATTTTGTGTTTAGAGACAGTCCTGGGTCACAAACTTTGCTGGAATATCTTAAATGGAAATTTTGGCCATTTCTGGTTTTCCTACACATTCAAGCTATAATTAAAATGGAAAATAAAACTCTCAAAAATGTTTGAGCTCATGAATACAAGTAGCAATTGTAATGCTGTTGTGCAATCAGAAAAGAAATGATCATGGAAAAGAATGAAGCAGAGCTTGGTGGTTGACGAGCATCTCCTGTAACTATTGCTTTCTAATGTCACAAGGTTAACTGTGACAACCAGATTCATTGTCATCCTCCTGCAGAGACTGGGAGAATGAAGGAAAGGTTGAACAACTTCCAACTTTCATCTCCTTTAATTACAGAGCAACTGGGATGAAAATAGTGCAGTTCACATTTCAGAAAGCAATGTTCAGTTCAGCATGCCTGTATTCACAGAATTCACTGTATAAGTGTTAGTTGCTCAGTGGTGCCCACTTCTTTGCAACCCTATGGGCTGTAGCTTACCAGGCTCCTCTGTCCATGGGATTCTGCAGGCAAGAACACTGGAGTGGGTAGCCATTCCCTTGTCTAGGGGATCTTCCTGACTCAGGAACTGAACCAGGGTCTCCTGAATTGCAAGCAGATTCTTTACTGTCTGAGCCACCAGGGAAGTCCTAAGTGTCTGCATATAAAATTTAATAGCTCATACACAAAACAACCTGACATTTTCAGAAGATGTGACCACTGAACTCTAGCTTATGTTATTTCTAAACCTGCATTTTTTTTTTTTTTTTTTTTGCTGTTTTTCAGATCTGATAGTACTTGACATTTATAAAGGAAGAAACACTTTTCCATTTGAATTCAGCATTTCTACAGTCAGTGATGGAGGTAAAAGCTAAAAAAAATACCGTATAAGAATCAGTTTTGGCAACATCTATATCAATGAAGATTTTTATTAACGTAACAAAGCATATCAAGAGAGCCATAGGGCCAAGTGGCAAGCCTTAAAGAACTTGAGGATGTTTCAACACTTACTTGCATGAAGCTAAAGATTATTTAAAATAGGATACATATGATTAGAATGGAATTAGGAGGTGGGAATTGAAGCTTGCAAACTGTAGTGCTGGAGAATACTCGTGAGAGTCTCTTAGGCAGCAAGGAGATCAAACCTGTCAATCGTATAGGAAATCAACCCTGAATATTCATTGGAAGGACTGATGCTGAAGCTGAAACTCCAATTCATTGGCCACCTGATGTGAAGAACTGACTCATGAGAAAAGACCCTGACACTGGGAAAGATTGAGGGCAGGAGGCGAAGGGGATGACAGAGGATGAGATAGTTGGACGGCATCACAGACTCAATGGACAGGAGTTTGAGCAAACTCCAGGACATAGTGAAGAACAGGGAAGCCTGGTGTGCTGCAGTCCATGGGATGGCAAAGAGTTGGACATGACTGAGCGACTGAACAATAGCAACAACAACAACAAGGAGGTGGGTGAGTGAAATGATCTGATTTACATTTTTGGTCCTTTCTAGACATGTTATTTGGGGCAAGATACCTAGTCCCTTTAATGCTTATTGCTTCTTTCATTTAATAAAGATATAAAAGAACCTACCTGATAGAGTTGGTATGATAATCAAATGAGGAAGGGTCTTGGTGATATTGGAAGGGTCTTGGTGATATTGGCTCTTACTGACTTTCAGCTTGATGATTCTGTTTCTACAACAATGGCAACAACTACCGAAAAGGAATTCTATGACAAAGCAAAAATAAAGTCATGCATTTTTTTTCCTATGAATTTTCTCTAATGTGAATTGTTGCTGTTGTTTCGTTGCTAAGACTCTTTGTGACCCCACGTGACCACCAGGTTCCTCTGTCCATAGAATTTCCCAGGAAAAAAAAACTGGCGTGGGTTGCCATTTCCCTTTCCAGGGAATCTTCCCAACCCAGGGATTGAACCGCATCTACTGCATTGGCAGGCAGATTCTTTACTGCTGAGCCACCAGGGAAGCTCCTCTAAGGTAGGTGGTACTTTGCTAGAGACAGAATTGAAAGCTCATCAGTTACTAGGAGGACAGAGAGAAAGCAACAATTCTTTTTTTTATGGTTAGCATTCTTTTTTAACCAGGAAAATACTTTTATGTTATAGTGAAGAGTAGTTGATTAACAATGTTGTGTTAGTTTCAAGTGTACTGTGAAGTCATTCAGTTAAACATATCCATATATCCATTCTTTTTCAGATATTTAAAGAAATAGTAATAACATAAATTGCTAGATGCTTCAAACCCTTTTTAAAATTTCCCTTTTAGGACAGATCTACCAGGCTGTTCGGTCAGAGCAGATGTATGTGGATGGACATCATCCTGTTTCAGCCCTTGCCTCAGTTTCTCCACAAACAAGCCAAAATGACCCATGACTCAAACACAGGAGTATGAACTTTCACTTAGGATGCACAGCGGTCAGTCATGTTAAGCTCATTTCTCCATATTGAGCCCTAAAGGCTTCTTGTGAAGTCCCTACTATATGGATTTTACAACTGTACAAAACTAGAAAAGACATTTTTAGCTTTTTTTTAAAATTTCTTTTCAACTTGTATTTTATGCTGGAGTCACAGGAGATGAGGGTTTAATCCCTGGGTCAGGAAAATTCCCTGGAGGAGGAAATGGAAACCCACTCCAGTATTCTTGCCTGGAAAATCCCATGGACAGAGGAGCCTGGCAGGTGACAGTCCATAGGATCACGAAGAGTTGGACATAACTGAACACATATGAGCACAGTTGATTAACAATGTTGTGTTAGTTTCAGGTGGACAGCAAAGGGATTTAGTTATTGTTCTTTAAAGTGACCCATCAGTGGGAAGAAAAAAGCTTCCATAATGAATGTGGACCTCAGAAGCTACAGAATTCTCTTGAAATGTTAAGAGTTTTGTCTCAGAAACTTTTCTTCTTATGGGCTCCCTGCATATAAGCAAGAAAGAGGATGGCTGAGGCGTAATGACATACTTAGACAGGAGATGGCATCTTTGTATGAGGGATCAAAATGGTAGAAGAATCAACCATAGGATAATAAACACATCCTGATTTCCAGAAGTTCAGATTCGATAAGCACCTTGAATTCAGCATCTCTCTATCCAGCTCTATATGAAAGGCTTTATGTATACGTCTTCTCGGAATATTACAAACAACTCAATGAGGGAAGGGCAATGATTACTGTCCCCGTTTGCCAAGTGAGATAACTGAGGACTAACAAGCTTAAGTGACTTAAATCTAGCAAGGGAGACAGACATTATTTTAATAATCACACAGAAAAACAAGATTTTAAATTGTATTAACTTTACAGCTAGATCCAATGAAGCATAGAGGTGAAGAATTAGTTCTCTGGCATTTTCCTGCTTGTGTCTGAATCCTAGCTCTGCCACTTATTAGCTGTGAACTTGAGTTGTCACTTAAACAGTCATGTCTTGGTCTTCTCGCCTATAAAATGGGATAATACTGGTAACAGTTGTGCAGATTAAAAGAGCTAATATATTTTAAGTGCTTAGAAGAGGGCTTGTTTGTAATAAACCCTCAATATATGTTAGCTGTATTTTTATTCCACTCTGATAAAGAAGAAAACAGAGACAGAGAGTTTAAATAGCTTTGCCAGGGTCACACGGAAGGGCAAGACTGGAGGCTTGAAGCCGTCCATGACAGATTTCAAGACCTGTTCTGTTTGGTTATGGTCCTCCCTAAGCATCAGCCCTAACCAAGGCATGAAGAGGGGCTTCTGGACAAATCAGGAATAGGGACCACGAGAAGATGAAGACTCAGCAGGGGCAGATCTCCACACTTTCTGTGGTGTTCTCTCTTGCTATGAATGAGGGAGTGATAACACTGTCTCCTTGGCATGCAGGTCCTCCTCTGACCATCCCTGCATTGTCCCACTCCTGGTGGGGTCTGCGTAAAACACTAGGGCACAACATGCACGCAATTCACCATGATTGTGAGCAACTGATTTGACAGGTAGAGGGCTAATGTGACATGGTCTTCAGTTCTCCAACTAACAAACAACAAAAATCTCAAATATTGACTACTTTTATTGGTCAAATGTAGAGGACCTTAAACTACTGGAAATTTATTTCAGAAAGTTTATGTCAGAACCTTAGTATGCTTGGGTTTTCTTTCAGAGTCCTGTGATGCTCAATCTAAATTCTCAGTGCTAAGTTTATAGTTTTTGTAAATGAGGTGAGTAATTAAGCAAAAATGATCTAGAATGAAATTCGTTTACATGAGTCTGTTTTTACTCCTAAAATTTCAGGAATGATATTTTCCTTCATGTAATTTCTTCCAGTAAATCTGGTGCTTTATGTAGTGATCCTCATTAATTTCAGTACACATATAATACACTTTTGAGTACCTTAAGTAAGTCCCTAAGTGAAGTCCCTCAGTCGTGTCTGACTCTTTGCGACCCCGTGGACTGTAGCCCACCAGGCTCCTCCATCCATGGGATTCTCCAGGCAATAATACTGGAGTGGGTTGCCATTTCCATCTCCAGGGATCTTTCTGACCGAGGGATCGAACCCAGGTCTCCTGCATTGCAGGCAGATGCTTTAACCTCTGAGCCACCAAGGAAGCCCTTTTGAGTACCTTACATTAGCATATATTAACTTTAGGATGGGATTTATTAAGATGGTATTGTCTTCCACTTTAAAGATATGAAAATATCTGAGCAAAGGAGGGAGAAGAAGACAGAGAGAGAGAGAATTTCTACTTTCCATTTTCTCAAATTTACTTTCCACCATTTACTAAGTATGGTTTCTTAGGGATGTCAGTTAAAGTCCCTAAGGTTTGGATTTTCATCTGTAATTTTCTCTGATAGCCTTCCAAGGTGACTGTGAGATTCCAATTAAATAATATCTTCAAAAAATTCTTCATAAAACTATATAATTACATAGAGAATTATAATTACTAATATGTGCTTAGTAATTGAGTGTATACATACAATGGAATGAAGTCATTCAGTTGGACAATTAAGATTCACTCCTGGTCTTTGGAGAATGACACAGAATTTTAATGTGATAGGTTATAGCAGTTTTTGGAGAAAGAAATGGCAACCCACCCCAGTATTCTTGCCTGGAGAATCACATGGACAAAGGAGCCTGGTGGGCTACAGTCCATGGAGTCACAAAGAGTCAGACACGACTGAACGACTAATACACATAGCAGTTTTATATATCCCAATAAAATATTTATTCATACTTGTTTATTTGATATTTGTCTATGTTTTAAAAAGTGGTCAAAATACAGGGCCTCCAGAAGCAAAGTGATATACCACCACCCTCTTTGATCTTTTAAGGAAAACATAGATATATGAAACCATAATGCAAAGTTGAATGTTGAGACTGCCATGAGGTAAGGATGTGGATGTTTTGGGTGGTGATGAGGACCAGCAAAGTCCTTTCAGTTGGTAAGAGCAGAAAATGGAAATGTCCAGCCATGTTTTGTGAAGAAGGAGAGCTTGCCTGGGTGCTGATGGTCATGGTATGATGTTTGAGTGCTGGAGCTGAAGAATGAGACAAGGATGTGACGAGTAGAGATCGGTGTTCCAGGAGAAATTAACGCTGTGAGCCAAGACACGAAGGTGGGAACATTTTAGACTGCTCTCTCTCAAAGTCCAGTCTGGGTGGGTTTCCTGATTTGTGAACTGATGAACAATCTGTATGTTCCATCATGGGTTCTTGTGGGAAAGAAGGATGATGTGCAATCTCATAGATTTCATTTTCATGACTAAGACCAAATTATTACTGACTGAATAAGTGGATGACTAAAGATGACTGATATCTGGTGTATACACACCAAAATTTGTAAGTAATTAGAATTTCCTTGAGTCTAGAGTTCTGTCCTACCACAAGTCTGGTAGCAGTGCTGGGAACAGGTTTCTGCTGTTTTTGTAGATACCTAGACTGCAGATGGTGATTGCAGCCATGAAATTAAAAGATGCTTACTCCTTGGAAGGAAAGTTATGACCAACCTAGATAGCATATACAAAAGCAGAGATATTACTTTGCTAACAAAGGCTATGGTTTTTCCAGTGGTCATGTATGGATGTGAGAGTTGGACTGTGAAGAAAGCTGAGCGCCAAAGAATTGATACTTTTGAACTGAGGTGTTGGAGAAGACTCTTGAGAGTCCCTTGGACTGCAAGGAGATCCAACCAGTCCATCCTAAAGGAGATCAGTGCTGGGTGTTCTTTGGAAGGATTGATGCTGAAGCTGAAACTCCAATATTTGGCCACCTCTTGTGAAGAGTTGACTCATTGGAAAAGACCCTGATGCTGGGAGGGATTGGGGGCAGGAGGAGAAGGGGACGACAGAGGATGAGATGGTTGGATGGCATCACTGACTCAATGGACATGAGTTTGAGTGAACTCTGGGATTTGGTGATGGACAGGGAGGCCTGGTGTGCTGTGATTCATGGGGTCGCAAAGAGTCAGACACGACTGAGCGACTGAACTGAACTGAGACATTTGAATGTATTACTCCACTTCCACTGCCACTGTCACTCCTCAATTTTCTCTAGAAGTAAAATAATTATTTGTGTATATCAGTTGTTATCTTAAATTGATCATGGCTTTCAATATTTGCTTTTTTATTATGCATTTTGTTTAGATTCACTCTTGTTTTATTTTTTTACTCTTGTATGTGTAATTGCTGGGCTTTTACTATTTTGGTAACTCCGGTTTTTTCTTTATGTCTAATCACCAACTTCTTTTCTTCTGGACAAAGGGAATAGGTGATATAGATGGGGCGATGTGTCCTTGTCTTATGTGATATATCACTCCCATCCGATGTATAGCATCTGTTTTACCACTCTGTCTTGCTGCCTTTGGGCTGGGGTTGTTTAGTCGCTAAGTCATGTCTGAGTCACATATCTTTGTGACCCCACGGACTGTAGCCTGCTAGACTCCTCTGTCCATGGGATTTCCCAGGCAAGAATACTGGAGTGGGTTGCCATTTCCTCTTCCAGGGAATCTTCCTGTCTCAGGGATCAAACTCACATCTCCTGCTTGGCAGGCATATTCTTTAACTCTGAGTCACCAAAGGAAAGCCTGCCTTTGGGCAAATTTTGTTATCTTTCAGGAAGGAAATCAATGTGAAGGTAAAAGACAAAGTTTCTGATTCTTTAGAGCAGGAGCTGACTAATAACGATCCATAGGTTAAATTCAGTCTGTTGTATGCTTTTGAAAATAAATTGTTATTGGTACACAGCCAATCCTATCCATTAACATATGCTCTAAGGCTATTTTTTGAACTACAGTGGCAGAGTTGTGTAGGTGCAACAAAGTCCGAGAAATTTACAAAATTTTCTCTTTGTCCCTTTACAGAAAACTTCTTTTGACCCATACTCTAGACATTTGTTGTAATTGTTTTTCAGCCTCTCAGTCGTGTCTGATTCTTTGCGACCCCATGGACTGCAGCATGCCAGGCTTCCTTGTCCTTCACCATCTCCCAAAGCTTGCTTTTGTAATAAAACTATTTCCCAAATATAAATCTGATAGTTCACTTGTGGGGGAAAAAATGGAATATGGACACTTCTAAGAGTTCAATAAGAATGTGTTTAGTAACTCATTGAGTGATTCCTTCAAAACTCAGAATAAAATGATTAGTTCAGGAACAACTATTTTACATATTCTTCTTTCATCTTTAGAGGGCACAATTAAGTCTTTGTTGGTGAAACAGGAGTACATAAAATACACATTATTAAATGGATAAATATTAGTAAAATGTACCAGTATAAAATTAGTAATCCTCTCATTTTTCAGGGGTTTCCCCATTCTAAATTCCTCCTTTATTTACTTTGTTTTGAGTCATCCTCTAAATCTAACTCACCCTGAAACCCCCCTGCCTTTCTTCTGCCATCCTCCTCCTCTTCTTATTTCTCATCATTTTCTGTTTGTCATGCATACACTCATGACAAATAATACTCATATGTCTTTTGGTACAATAGGTTCTCTAGATGTTTGCTGATGGTCTGGAGGATGAATCTTTGGGGTTAAGGCCCAAAGCTGGATTTTAGCCACAAGATATTAAGTAATCAACATGTCTAGCATTAGCTTTGTTTACTTTTAATAGCAAAAATATCTTTAAATTCAACAAACAGCTACCTAAGATTTCAGGACATTCTGTGGCTTTCTCAAATGCTTGTAAATGGCAGAACTGGCTATGAATGGAGCTGACACCATACTTTCCTCAGGATTCTTAGATAAGATCCTCAGTTTGTTCACATATGCTCTAGTTTTCTTACAGTGACTTTTACCCTGAAAAACATTATAAGACAGTGGATTGAATACCTAGAAATCAATTTTGTGTTCATGCAATTTAACTCTGACAAGTCTGTAGCTGGGTTGACTAGATGACCCAAACAGTTTATAAATTGGGCTTAATTTTTTATTTTAAAATTATTACTAAAAGGTTACACTGTATTCACTAAAAATTGTGAAATATTTCAGATCATAGTGGGGGGTATTTCCGGTTTATTGGCCATGTCAAATGGCCAAGCAAATTGTTTACTTCTCACTTGAATTTTTATTTAAAAATCCAAATTTCACAACCAGTCCAGATTTCCCAAGTGGAGTTTGTTTAAAGTAGATTCCATTTAGAAATACTTGATGCATTTCTAAATTAAAAGAACGAACCTGCAAAGAATCAAAATTTCGGAATAGATTTAGAATATTCTGGCTGTTTTGAGAAAGCATGCTACATCTACTGAGATGAAATCCCACATTACAATTAATTCCCAAAGCTTAGACACCCAGAATTTACTCTAAAGGGGTTTTGTATTAATAGTTAGAAAAAAAAAAAGATGCCACAGTTAGGAAAAATACATGGTTCTAATTATTGTACTTTTTTTTCCTTTATAAGATGTGTTTTTCCATGATATTTCAATATTTCTTTTGCAGGTGGTCAGCAATTTTATTAACAATTGGCAAACCTACACATACAAAGGCAACAGTACCAAATTATAAAGCAAGTCATTGGAGAAGAAAAATTGGGCTATGGGTAGGTTACTCATAGGATTTGCAAAAGTCATCAACCTTTGAACTGCTCTGAACTAAACTATAGATTACAATATTAGGGGGAGTGGGTGGGTGATTTCTACTTTCTAAGAACAGCTTCCAAATCCAGCCATATGGAAATCAAGAATATCCTTGATTTTGTAATACAACTATTGTCTGCTCAGGATTATGAAAAAGTAAAGTATACAATCAAAATTGAATGCAAATCACTAGGGTAAATGTTTAAATCAAAACCCAGGCTCACACTAGTTGGCAAATCCTTTATCCAGTGAAATTAAATCTTGGATACTATAATTCTGAATTTCCTGAATTAAGAAAAAAAAATTATGAAGACGTTAGGGATAAGTTCACAGCTCAGCTTCTCTTTTCATGGGGTCTCTTCCCCAAGTCTCCCCACTCATATCTATGGTGCTCTCCCTGCTGGAAAGGACCTCCTGTGAACTCTGTCCAACTACTGCAGATGATAAGAATGAGGAAGTGAAGATGGATGGGCCCTTTGCTAAGCAAGAGAAACTGGCCCTATGGTTCTGGCACCAGCTTTGAGTCTATGAAGTTAGGCTCATGAGGACTTGACACAGCAAAGAAGAGCCCTGACTACCACGTTTTAAATTTTGAGAAGTTAGTTGTACATATATTTCCTTCCAAAATCTCCCTGTTTAGAGGGAAATCCTCTATGTCATTTGCCCATATGTCTTTTCACCTGCTACTGATGTGGTAGCTCCTATGCAGAAGCTGGGATTCCGTAGCCACAGCTTAAGTGGAGACAACTGTCCAGCCTCAGATGGGAAACATCCATAAACTCCCTCTTGGTTCAGGTAACAATGCAAAAGATAATGAAGTAGCAAATAAGCATGTGTGTGTGTGTGTGTGTTTATTTGGGACTTGGGCTCAGAAACCAAAGATGAATCAGAGCACGGCCCACCTCTTGTCTCCTAAGAGCATAGGTCAAGTCATGAGTATTCCTTTCTCCCAATAATTAAGAAGAGGAAATATCAAGGCAGGAATACTCACCAAGTGATGAATGCCTAACTCTGGTGTGGCTGGCTGCTCAAGATAGCTATCCCCCTTCTTAAGTTCTGAGAACTGACTCCAGGGCAGGGATTCCAAAGATGAAGAGACACAGCTGGAAATTTGGTTGGGAAGTAGATGGACTTTCTGTCAATGATAAGATCTTCAAACAATTAGAAACTAATTCGGTAGTTTCTCACATAACTAAACATGTTCTGACCAGATAATCAGGCAATTGTCTTATAAGAGTATTTGGGTATTTACCTAAATAAATTGAAAACTTTTGTCTACACAAAAATCTACATCTGAATGTTTATAGAAGCTTTATTCATAATGGCCCAAACTTGGAAGAAACCAAGATGTCCTTTGGTAGGTGAATGGATAAAGTATGGTGTACCCAGACAATGGAATATTTTTGAGCACTAAAAATAAATGAACTATCGAGCCAAGAAAAGACATGGAGGAATTTTAAGTGCACTTTAGTAACTGAAAGAAAATATGAAAAGTCTGCAAACTATATAATTCCAACTACTTTCTGGAAAAGGCAGAACTATAGAGACAGTGAAAGGATCAGTGGATCAGAGGTGGGGAGAGGGATAAACCCGGAGAACAGATTTTTAGGGCAGTGAAACCATACTGTAAAATATTATAATGGTAGATATACATCATTATACATTTGTCAACACCCATAGACTCTGCAACACCAAGAGTGAACAGTACTGTAATTGATTAACATGTGTCATAAGTTCATTAATCGTAATGAATGTACCACCTGGTTTGGGATGTTGATAGTGGGGATAGTGTGCATATGTGAGGCAGAGGCTATATGTGAAATCTCTGTACCCTCCTGCTCAATTTTTTTAGTGAACTTAAAATTGCTCTTAAAAATAAAGCCTATTTTTCAAAAACTCTTAATCTAAAGAAAGGCTAAACCAGAGCCCCTAGAATAGGCTGGAACCAGTGCTGGAGGGCTAGGAGGTTTGGGTTCTCTTAAGGCCTGGAGGGGCTTCCTTGGTGGCTAGGACAGGAAAGAAATCACCTGCAATATGGGAGACCTGAGTTTGATCCCTGGCTTGGGAAGATCCCCAGGCGAAGGGCATGGCAACCCACTCCAGTATACTTGTCTTGAGAATCCCCATGGACAGAGCCCCCATGTGGGCTACAGTCTATGGGGTCGCAAAGAGTTGGACACAACTGAGCCACTAAGCACAGCACAGCACAGGGCCTGCAGAGCCTGAGGCCCAGATTAATATTTGTTCAAGACTGTGTGTAGGAATTGCCCTCCTTTATCTTGCATTGAGAGAAGGACTTGTTCAGCTCTGGATAAAAACCCAGGTCCACCTCTTCAGTGAGGGAGATTGGAATGAGAAGTACTTACTCGGATTCACAAGCTAACAAAGCAGCAGAATTATTGTTTTGGAGATTTTAGTATGTGAATTTCTTTTCCAATTCCCAGTAGATAGCCAGGCATTTTGGATTCCAGCGCCCTAAGAATTTGTGTGCAGGAGCTGGTGAAGCCAGGGTTCTATTTGTTTTGTTAATTACATAATTATGTGTCCTGGGTAGAAGGGAAGTTAGGGGAGAGCATTCAAGAGACAGTGGCTCAGTTTTAAATACACATATAGTCACTCTTTTTTTATCCACTGTTCTTTTATTTTTACTATTAATTTTTTTGGAATATAGTTGCTTTTTAATGTTGTGTCAGTTAGTTGTAAAGCAAAGTGAAATCAGTGATTTGTATACATGTATCCCTTCTTCTTTGGGTTTTCTTCCCATTTAGGTCACCAGAGAACATTGAGTAGAGTTCCCTGGGCTATATAGTAGGTTCAGCAGAAAGTAACACAACATTGTAAGCAGCTATACTTTAATAAACATTAATAAAAAATTAAAAAAATAACATTTATGGTAAATTTAAAATATTACTTTAAATAAAGTGGTCACATCACATTGTATGCCTTGACATCTAAAAACTAGGAGAAGGGGTTTGGGGAGGAATGGAGTGGGAGGCTGGGGTTAGCAGATGAAAGCTATTATATATGGAATGGATAAACTACATGGTTCTACTGAATAGCACAGGGAACCATATTCAGTATCCTATGATAAGCCATTATGGAAAAGAATACTAAGAAAAGAATGTAAAACAAAAAATAAGAGACAGTGGCAAGTGGGGATTCCTGATACTGGAACGGGGACAAAGGTCACGGCTCCTTTGGTACTCTGGTAGTTCCTGGGGGCGAGGCAAGTCTCTGAAGACGTGACCAGGTGGCATGGCTCAGGAAGCTGCACTTTGGTACACGGCTGCATGGCAGAGCTCCCCTTGCTTCCAGCATGGGATTGAGGCAGCAGAACTACTAACATGATGAGTCCAGGCAGAACTGGACCAAGAACTTACATAGTGGTAACCTAGGAGGGTGTTTAAAACTCTAGGACCTTTGTCAGACGCAATGATAGCTGAGATTGAATTGATTCAGAATCAGACTTATATTCATTTTGAGAAAATAGACACATCACTGAGAACACATTAGAGGTTCTCTTTGCAAGTTCTTACCCACAGCATCTGCTCATGCTATGGACAGCCTTTTAAAAAATGTGACACAGGCCAGTTCCGTAGAACGGCAGCCCTCACACACCTCCATTTCAAATAATGATCTTTGCCTCATGCAGATAACTAGTAGACTCTTCTTCCTAGCTTGTCCGAGAAAAGAAATACCAAAGACTTGGTCTTCATAGCTTGCAATTAAGTAAACTGTTTCAACTGTAACATAAAGTTGCTTTCAAGAGTACATTTTTCCCATCAAAGTTTAAAAATTTTAGGGTTCTGGGTCAACCCAATAATAATGACATTACAAGTCACTGTGCTTATGTTACGAAGGCTACTGTCTTATGAAACACAACCAGTAGAAGAGATAAATCTCCTGCGTAGAAGAATCCCCAATAATTTATGTGAGCTACATTGCCTTTAAGGAGGGGACACAGAATTCCCTACCCTTTAAGCGCGTACTGTGCATAGCGACTTCCTTCCAAAAAGTAAACTTTGGAAAGGGGAGATGGGAGTAACTTGGTGTTGCATTGGTGTTGCTAGTGAGAAGGCTGTTGATGTTCTGATTTAGTTTCTTTATATATGATCTATTTTTATGCTTTGACTGAAAAATCTTACCATGATCCCTGCCATACTGAAATGTGATATTGCACTTCCCTGTTTGTGTGTGTGTGTGTGTTTCATTCATGTGTTGGGTACTTCAAGTAGATGAAGACATGCTTAGTTGCTCAGTCATGTCTGATTCTTTGCAATCACATGGGCTGTAGCCTGCCAGACTTCTCTGTCCATGGGATTTCCTAGGCAAGAATACTGGAGTGGGTTGCCATTTCCTACTCCAGGGGGTCTTCCCGATTGAACCCGCATGTCCTGCATTGGCAGGTGAATTCTTCACCACTGAGCCATCTGGGAGGAGAAAATGAGTGTCCTTCAATTCTGGATCTCACTGGTTTCTTTCATTGTTAATATTTCTGTGGGCAGCACCCTTGTCTGCTGTATCCTTACTGCCTAACACAAAACTTTCCATATATGCAACATTTAATTAAATCATTGAATGAAGGAAGAAATGAAGAGGGGAAAAGTCATGATGGACTTTGAATTGGTTCTTCAAAGATCTCTCTAAGTTGAAAGAAAAATTTACATCCACTAAAAAGAAAGAGGGCTGACTTACTGGTCCTTTTCTTCTAAAATGGGTAGCATTATCTCATGTAACAGTTGAAGAAGCTAGGGCTCAGATTCTTCAAAATGGTGAAACTGAAACTTGAGTCCACTTGTTTCTCTGCTTCTATTTACCAGGTACTGTAGAGGCTCCATACTGTTGCAGGTATGTTCCAAGGCTGTTTTAAGTCCCAGACTCATGCCTTTTCCTCCACTTGTATTGTCTGCAAAAACTGCAAGCAATGAGAAATTGTATACCCTAAAATTCTATAGCATGGGACATGTATGAGGAGACAAAAGTACTATCAGATATTGGCATTTATTGTAGAACTAAGGAGTAACCCTTGAGCTGCAACTAAGCAGGACCTATGGAGCCTTCCTGGAGCAGACTCCTTCCCCCATATTGTCTGCATTAACTCCTCTCTGAAGTGCCTAGATACTAGTACAAGATGCACATTTCCTGAGTTGTTTTATAGATGTGAAAACCTCCACCAAATGGAAGAAGTTAACTACTTGATGACCGTGAGCACATAGCTCCAGGCCTTCCAGGCCTATCCAGGAGCTTAAGAATAAATAATGTTAATCCCTATGACCCTGCCCTGTTACCTCCCCATTAACCAATCAGACTTGTGCATGAACTCAGCAGATCACATACCCCGGGACAGTGCCCCCTCTGTTATTTTGCATTTAAAAATGCTTTGCTGAAACCTCTGGGAGAGGGGAGGGATCTGATCACAAGCTGCCTGTTCTCCTTGTACTGGCACCTCTACAATGAACAATGCACTTGCCTTCACCACCACCCAGTGTCGGTAGATTGGCTTCACGAGTAGATTGGCTTCACTGAAGCTGGCAGTGGACCCATTTGGTTTGCTGACAGAACTGAAATGCAGTGATGGTGGGAGAAATAGAGAAGGCTGAGGGAGGAGTCTGGCTCCTCTCGTGATGGCCTTCCCCAAACCCCGCTACACCCATCCTTCTTCTCTGATGCACTCAGTGGTGTTTGGGGACATATGAAAGATGTTAAGAATTACTAGGAAATGGAGGAGAAGGGGGCAACAGAGGATGAGATAGTTGGATGGCATCAGCTACTCAGTGGACATGAGTTTGAGCAAACTCCTGGAGACGATAAAAGACGGGGAAGCCTGGTGTGCTACAGAGTCAGACCTGACTTAGTGACTGAGCATACAACAACATTGTATCAGTGGTATTTAGTTCCCAGGTGGTGCTGGTGATAAAGAACTTGTCTGCCAATCCAGGAGGTGTAAGAGTCAGGGGTTCAGTCCTTCAGGCAGGAAGATCTCCTGGGGGAGGGCACAGCAACCCACTTCAATATTCTTACCTGGAGAATCCCATGGACAGAGGAGCCTGACAGCCTACAGTCTGTAGGGTCTTAAAGAGTGGGACACGACTGAAGTGACTTAGCACATGCAAACAATGGTATTTAACTCCATGTTTCCCAAGTGTATTTGCTCACAGAATTCCCTATCTTCTTTACAGATTGCAATTTATAGTCCATAGTAACTCTTTGGAAAGTATTCTTTTAGCAAGGAGTTGCGTATTACAGTTAGAGTGCAAACTTGTGAGAGCAGGGACTGTTTCCAGGGCCTAGCACAGTGCCCTGTGAGCTATCAGAACTCAATGAATTTAAGAAGTGTTAACACATGGGCAGCATTAACAGTTACATGCAGTTTTTGTTTGCTTATGTTAAAGGGCAGGAAGCTCTCATATAGCCCTTAAAATGACAGTTTTGCTGCTATCATTTTAGTTGCTAAGTCATGTCCAACTCTTTGCAACTCCGTGGACTCTAGCCCATCAGGCCCTTCTGTTCATGGGATTTCCCAGTCAAGAATACTGGAATGAGTTGTCATTTACTTCCCCAGGGGAGTCTTCCCAACCCAGGGATCAAACCCCTGTCTCCTATTTGGCAGGCAGGTTCTTTACCACTGACCCACCAGAGGAGTCCTTTAAAAGGACAATTAGGTAGGTAGCTGCTTACTTTTCTTAGCATCGTACTTAGAAGGAGATTAAATACTCCTTTGTTTAGTAATTTTTCACTCAGGCCTCAGAGATGATTTCGGTTACCAAAATAAACAGGGGCTTCTTTTTTCCTACCAAAAGATATTACGGTTATCTGATTCTCAAAACACTGCTTTTAAAAAAAGCTATCCCAAATGGATCAAGTTTGGAAGGTGTTCTGTTTATCTGGCACATGGTGCAGTGGCAGTCAGCAAGCCCATATAAAAGAAGATGAAGATGCTTATCTGGGTGGAATTTAATTAAAAATAAACAAGAAGATGGCTACTATTTTAGGATAATTTCTTTTCAAGAAGGAAGATGATATGAAGTCTTTACAGATTCCAATGTATTAAAGCATATTCTACATCACATTATTATTCCCAAGTGTAGTTCCCCTCGTCAACCTTCAATTCTTTCCTGTCAAGTAATTTTTCTTCAACACATGAGTTCCATTAGCAGATTCAGTTGCATCCTGCCCAGTATCTCTATCTAGTTAATTTTGACAACACCAAGAGCTGAAAGGCTAAGCCAACAATTCCAAAAATAGTTTCTTTGAAAACAAAGATGCAATCACAATTAGATTGGACTGAAACGTTCCCTGGATAATGTCTTACGAAGTTCTTTTAAAAAAACAAACATAATGAGCCAACTTGTGATACCAGAGGTCTCAAGAAATAAACCACAAAAATGCATTTATCTCTTTTGTTGTACTTAATGTACATTCTTAGCTTGGAGACCTCATTTGGGTCTGTCTTAATGTGCATCTTGCCTGTCTTGGTAACACTGAACTTAAAGGCAGACTCCCAAGGGACACTTTTCTTATCTCTTATCACCATGTGAGTGATAAGTAACAGCACTCTTTGAGATAACACTGTCCAGTTAGAGAAGGTTCTGTATAAATCTGAGAAAGGGTATGGATTCTTCACGGTAATCTTACAAGCACTTTGAGGCACCCTCATTTTGTTCCCTCTGAGCAAATAATAGCAGACATTTAGACATCTTTGGAGTTTTCGCTAGTGTCAGGTAATGCCTATTCATCTAATTGGAGTAGGTTATTTAGCTTTGGTTGTAATCCTGTGAGGTATGTACTATTGTCTTCACTGTTTTACAAATATAGAAGTGGTAGTATAGAGGAATTATTGCAAAAAGTCATGGCATTTGAGTTAGATTAAAAACTGTCAAATAAAACACAGAATTTGACTTCAGAACCCACACCCATAGCACTACACACAATACTGATGTTTGCCCTAGAATTTGAGGGAAGAGCTCTCCTTTCACTCCCTTAACTTATTCTCTCTTTGCTTCACACCATCCACTGTCCGTACCGGCTATTATCCCTGAACAAACTTTAATTGTAGAAAGCAAGGAATTCTTCAGTATTAAACCAAACAGAAGCCTCAAATTAGATATCACTTTTTAAAGTGCCACTAAACTCCCCAAGGGCCTCTCTGGTGGCTGAGTGGTAAAGAATCCTCCTGCAAATGCAAGAGATGACAGTTCTATCCCTGAGTTGGGAAGAGTCCCTGGGAAAGGAAATGGCAATCTACTCCGGTATTCTTGTCTGGGAAATCCCATTGACAGAGGAGCCTGGCAGGCTAAGTCCATGGAGTCTCAAAAAGTTAGACATGACTTGGCGAATAAACAATCCCCAAAACAAAAACTCCCCAGCCTCTCAAAGCATACACATTTCATGCAGAACCACAACAAAAATCTCATCTATTTCCTAAACTTAAACTAGATTTTCATGAATAACTAGCATACAAGAAAAAAACCTATTTCTTATTTAGTTTTTCTCTAGGGTTTCCTAGTAACAGAACAGTAATACTGCTTAATTTTCCAGTGAAGATGCAAGTAATGGGGAGGAGGGGAAGGAAAACCAGAAAAAGAGATTGGGATCACAGTGTGTAGAGCCTAAATCTTGAGACTCAGTCTAGGCTAGCTGTCTAGGATGCAATAGTCAACCTGACATACCTCATTAACTCTCAACATCAAGAGAACTCCTGAGTATAGTTCCCTCCATATAGTTCTCTCAAAGACAGTTTTTTTCATTCCTCTTTAGCAAACTCCAAGATAATATGCCCATGGTTATGTGGAAGTGATAAAAAGACTCCACCTGCATAAAATGTTTCTCTTCCCCAGAACAGTTTCTCTCCCCCAGAAGTTCATGTGGCCATAAAATTAAAAGATACTTGCTCCTTGGAAGAAAAGCTATGACGAACCTGGACAGCTTATTAAAAAGCAGAGACATTACTTTGTCAACAAAGGTCCATCTAGTCAAAGCTAAGGTTTTTCCAGTAGTCATGTATGGATTGTGAGAGTTGGACCATAAAAAAAGCTGAGTGCTGAAGATTGATGCTTTTGAACTGTGGTATTGGAGAAGACTCTTGAGAGTCTCTTGTGCTGCAAGGAGATCCAATCAGTCCATCCTACAGGAAATCAGTCCTGAGTATTCCTTGGAAGGACTGATGTTGAAGCTGAAACTCCAATACTTTGGCCACTTGATGGGAAGAACTGACTCATTTGAAAAGACCCTGATGCTGGGAAAGATTGAAGGCAGGAGAATAAGGGGACAAGAGAGGATGAGATGGTTGAATGGCATCACAGAATCAATGGACATAACTTTGACCAAGCTCTGGAAGTTGGTGATGAACTGACTGACTGAAGCACTTGACATATGATATTCATTCATTCGGTTGTTTTGACACAATTAATGAAGTCAGCTCCAGAGGTGAATCTCTTTCTGTAGATATGAATGCTAGTATTTTTAAATTAACATTTTCATAAATAAAACTAAACACAACTCTCATATCTACACAGCAACTTGCTACACTAATGCACATGCTGCTGCTACTGCTGCTAAGTCACTTCAGTCGTGTCTGACTCTGTGCGACCCCATAGGTGGCAGCCCACCAGGCTCCCTCGTCCCTGGGATTCTCCAGGCAAGAACACTGGAGTGGGTTGCCATTTCCTTCTCCAATACATGAAAGTAAAAAGTGAAAGGGAAGTCGCTTAGTCGTGTCCGACTCTTTGCGACCCCATGGACTGCAGCCCACCAGGCTCCCCCGTCCCTGGGATTCTCCAGGCAAGAACACTGGAGTGGGTTGCCATTTCCTTCTCCAATGCATGAAAGTGAAAAGTGAAAGTGAAGTTGCTCAGTCATGGCCAACTGTTTGCGACCCCGTGGACTGCAGCCTACCAGGTTCCTCCTCCATCCATGGGATTTTCCAGGCAAGAGTACTAATACACATACAAACTCATTTAGATTTCATGTTTACTGTTTACTTTTTACTTCTAATTTATTGCTAAATTATATCTCTTGTTTATTGAGCCCTAACTGTACCCCAGTTAATGTTATGATATTTTACATGTAGGGTCTCCAATCTTTATTATAACACCCTGTAGCTTACTCAATAGCCACTTTCCAGCCTGATGCTTCCTGCCAATAGAACCTCAGATTTGTTTGCAGAGAAAATGTGGCCAAATTCAGACAATAAATCACCATTTCTCTGAATAATCATAAGGATCTATTCGGTTTCTTATTTTCCTAGCCTCCAGAGGTGGCTGTACGACACATTTCTGGCTGATAAGACAACATCAGAAATCTATAAGCATTTGAAAAAGATTTTGATTTGCTGATAAAAGAAGACAGACATTTGCTGCCTGATTTTTTTTTTCTTCTTGATTGCCTTGCATGTTTAGAACCATCTATACATTCTACATCCAGACTTAGTTGTATTTGAGATGCTTCTTTAAGCAAAGATCATTCAGGTCTTTTTGTAGCTGAACACACTCCCCACTGATTTGCTTTGTAGAATGAATGCCATTTCCCCTTTCACTGATGAGAAAACAAAGGCTCAAAGAGGGCTGTGTAATAATAAATGCAGGGTTTTTTTCATTTAAGATAGACTTACATATCTACTATGTTCTTGGCATTGAACCAACTTCTAGGAATAAACATAAGGTATAATCTTTACAAGCATAGATTGAACAATCTAGGTTCAGCACAGAATTTCATCATAAATTTCTTAAACTTGTTTTAAATTTCATTTTCCTTCTTCTTTGCATCTTGCCAAACTAAAAATATCAGAATGGTCATTTCAGCTTGATTATAGAAGAGCTGAATCTCTGAGGAAAAAGAGACCTTGAGTATTTCTAAAGGTGAGGAGAACCTGGCGAGAAACAAAGTCATAGAGTGTGTTTATTAATAGTTGCTAAACTTATTAATGCAATTAGTGACACACAGTCTTCTCAGAATTAAAGAGAGCGGGAGGGTTGTTTGACTTTTTTGGGTACATACCTGAACTACAGAGACGAACTTGCTTCAAATCCCAAGAGATGTATTTTTCTAGACATTAGTGCCAAGTAAAGTGGCTCAAATTTCGTCTCAGTTTCAAAGCTTTTCTTTCTTGAATCAGAAACAAGCTGTTGCTTTAATTTTTAGTAAATGAAAGTCAGTTAAGAGTTGCCTGGCCCCAAAGCAGAGAAGATGGTTTACATAATAACCGATTTCCCCTTTAGAAAGTGGACTTCTGCCTGATATCTAAATGCGCTACAACCTTTTAAAGAAATGGAGTTCTCAAATCTCAAACCTATTGGGTCGCAGCTGGCACCTGAATCCAGGAGCACTCACAGAGCTGGTTAATATTAGCAACCGTAGGACTGTCAGGAAAAATGGGCAAAGGACATTGTTTTACAATATTAAAGGTGGACCTCGAGACATTCCAACGTTCAGCTCCTTGACCCAATGGGCTAAATACCTCTGACCATCTCACATGTGGCCTTGTGCTTCCATTCTCAGGGCTTATTAGAAAGGATTGAAGCAAGAGGCCTATAATGACGAAGGGATCAGGGCGGCCTCTGAACCTCCTCAGAGGTACCGTAATGAACTGGTCTCAGAAGGTCTTTGATGCTGCTGGCTCTGCACCCTGTATATGAGCTTTCCACTCACTCATTTCCTCTGCACTTTGGTAGCACAGCATGAAGCCGACTATTAGAAACAAGGTTTATTGCTGCCTTGCAAACATTTATTGGGTAATATCTAAAACATGGTGTCAGGTTATAGTAATGTGCTGTTCCGGGAACCTTTTTGAGAATTTTAGTGTTTCAGAAAATAGTCCTTTGAGAATTCCTCTGTTTCAGAATTGAAAAGTAGAAGAGACTGTCTATTTATCTATACATATAGATACACACACTCACATAACCTTTGAAATATGATAGAAATATATCATTTTTCTTTCAAGAGGAACATCTGTTCCTAAGATAGATCATTCTTAGACTTTTCAAGTAGTGTGCCTTAGAGAGCAAACATCCATATTTGCCATTTGCCTGGGGATATTATTTGCTTGCATTTATACAGGGTCGATGACACGACATACACTTTAATTAATCCCCATGAGAATTTATTTGGCATTGCTATCTACTCAATCTAGCTCAAGCTTCTCTGCTGCTGCTGCTAAGTCGTATCAGTCGTGTCCGACTCTGTGAGACCCCATAGACGGGAGCCCATCAGGCTCCCCCGTCCCTGGGATTCTCTAGGCAAGAACACTGGAGTGGGTTGCCATTTCCTTCTCCAATGCATGAAAGTGAAGTCATTCAGTCGTGTCTGACTCTTAGCGACCCCATGGACTGCAGCCTACCAGGCTCCTCCATCCATGGGATTTTCCAGGCAAGAGTGCTGGAGTGGGGTGCCATTGCCTTCTCCACAAGCTTCTCTAGTTCACAAGAAAATAGCACAGTATATACTCTATGCAGATTTTTTTCATGTTGCTAGAAAAGAATCATTGTGATGGAAATGTATATTGTGAAATCTAATTATGATTGTGCAAGTTCTCTTTTCCTCCTCATGACATCTGCAGCATACTTCATATATGGAGGTGCTCCGGCAATGTCTGTTGATTGAGTAGATGATGATTAAACAGATGTATGAAAGCTGAAAAATACTATTACTCTATGTGTTTGTTTCCTGTTTGATACTAAAAGATTTTTACCAATTGACATGTAGCTGTTTTTCACAAATAGTGAAGCACCAAACAGAATGGAGTGATGAAAAATACATGAAGAAATTATTCCTCCATGTCAAGGAGGAGTCAGTTGAGTTAGGTTTAACAAACACATAAATTGAATGTCACCCTAGTCCTTTTGGGCTTCCCTGGTGGTTCAGATGGTAAAGAATCCATCTGCAATGTGGGGGACCTGGGTTCATACCTGGGTTGGGAAGATCCCCTGGAGAAGGGCATGGCAACCCACGCTAGTATTCTTGCCTGGAGAATTCCATGGAAAGAGAAGCCTGGTGGACTACAGTCCATAGGCTAGCACAGAATCAGACATGGCTGAAAAACTAAGAACAGCACTCATTTTTTTTACAATGTGCTCAGCCCTCTTTAACTTTCAATTTTCACTGCTCATTTTCTCCAAGCAAAACTGTTTCCTGGTCCCCTGCAATGCTTACTGCTGCCTCCTCTCGCCGTCCTCTCCAGTGTCATCAGACTAGAGCTGCCGTAGCCCCATCCACTTCTCCTCTTCTCTCCCTTTCTTCTTGGCCCCTTGCACTTGCCTAATTCCAGATTCTCAACTCTCCTTTAGATTCTGACTCCCAGATTTGGCTTTTATGTCCATTTGTGTGTGTGTGTTTATCCATAATATCCTGTGTGCATCTGTGCTCAGTAAGGCTGTCATGCCCAACTCTTTGCAACCCATGGACTGGAGCCCCCCAGGCTCCTCTGTCCATGGGATTTTCCAGGCAAGAATACTGAAGTGGGTTGCCCTTTCCTCCTCCAGGGGATCTTCCTGACCCAGGAATCAAACTCATGTCTACTGCGTTTCCTGCTTTGGCCAATTCTTTATCACTGAGCCACCTGGGAAGCCCAATGCTCATCTCTAGGATAGGTATATTGCAAAAACCCAGGGAGATCTGCTGATAATGATGATGTACATTATTATTCTATATTCTAAGAAAAAAATAAGTAGTCACCTGAACAGACCAGTTTCTAGCACCAAAATGTTTAAAGATTATAAGGAACAGACAACATTCTATTCTTCATTCATAAAATGACTTGGTTGATAGGCCTAGGTTACTTGTGACTCCCCTAAAAGGGGGTTACTTGTTAGGACACTAATTATATAATTAATATCTCTACTACATTGCTATGGAATGAATTGTGTTCACTCAGGATTCATATGAGGAAGTCCTAATTCCCAAAGTGATGGTATTTGGAGATGGGACCTTTGTTAGATGATTAGGATTAGATGAGTTCAAGAGGATGGAACCTTCATGATGGTCCCATAAAAGAAGAAACATGACAGAGCTTTCTCTCCTTCTCTGCAGTGTGTGGACTCAGAGACAAGATGGCTGTCTACAAGCCAGGAAGAGAGCCTTCACCATACACATACCATGTTGGTACCTTGATAGTGAACCTCCAGCCTCTAGAACTGTGAGGAAATAAGTTTCTGTTGTTTAATACCACTTAATATGTGGTATGTCATGGAAGCCCAAGATGACTAAGACATACAACTAAATGGAATCTATTATAGGCAGTTTCTAGTGGGCAAGGAGATTATATTTTTAAATGGGGAATTGAAAGCTCTAATTTCATACAAGAGCAATCCCAGATTGAGGTTCTTAAATGTCAAGCAATAGAAACAAAGGGATTAATGCAACTGCTTCCTAACATTTTTCTGCTCTAGTCTTGCTCCCTTCAATGATTCTCCATGAACTATCTTCAGAGTTATATATTGAAAGGTAAATTTGGACCATATATACATTACTATTTTATTTAAATTCTCTCACTTATGATCTATTGCCCTAAAGCATAGTCTGCTGTTGTAGCTGATTCATTTGAAATAATTTGCCTTTCCTCTGGGCCTTTGCTTCCTCCAGCCCAGTGTTTCTCATGATGTACTCTGCATATAAGTGAAAGAAGCAGGGTGACAATATATAGCCTTGACATACTCCTTTTCCTATTTGGAACCAGTCTGTTCCATGTCCAGTTCTAACTATTGCTTCCTGACCTGCATACAGATTTCTCAAGAGGCAGGTCAGGTGATCTGGTATTCCCATCTCTTTAAGAATTTTCCACAGTTTGTTGTGATCCACACAATCAAAGGCTTTGGCGTAGTCAATAAAACAGAAATAGATGTTTTTCTGGAACTCTCTTGCTGGATGAAGCACAAGGTGGAATCAAGATTTCTAGGAGAAATATCAATAACCTCAGATATACAGATGACACCACCCTTATGGCAGAAAGCAAAGAAGAACTAAAGAGCCTTTTGATAAAGGTGAAAGAGGACAGTGAAAAAGTTGGCTTAAAACTCAACATTCAGAAAACTAAGATCATGGCATCTGGTCCCATCACTTCATGGCACATAGATGGGGAAACAGTGGAAATAGTGACAGACTTTATTTTTTGGGGCTCCAAAATCACTGCAGATGGTGACTGCAGCCATGAAATTAAAAGACACTTGCTCCTTGGAAGAAAAGTTATGACAATCCTAGATGGCATATTAAAAAGCAGAGACATTATTTTGCCAACAAAGGTCTGTCTAGATAAAGCTATGGTTTTTCCAGTAGTCATGTATGGATGTGACAGTTGGACTAAAAAGAAAGCTGAGCACTGAAGAATTGATGCTTTTGAACTGTGACGCTGGAGGACTCTTGAGAGTCTCTTAGACAGCAAGGAGATCCAATCAGTCCATCCTAAAGGAAATTAGTCTTGAATATTCATTGGAAGGACTGATGCTGAAGCTGAAACTCCAATACTTTGGCCACCTGATGGGATGAACTGACTCATTTGAAAAGACCCTGATGCTGGGAAAGATTGAAGGTGGGAGGAGAAGGGGACGAGAGAGGATGAGATGGTTGGATGGCATCACTGACTCAATGGACATGAATTTGATAAGCTCCAGGAGTTGGTGACGGACAGGGAGGCATGGTGTGTGGCAGTCCATGGGGTTGCAAAGAGCTGGACATGACTGAGCAACTAAACTGACTGACTGGGCTTTTGAATAGCTTGTTTATTCTTCTTGTAATCTACAATTCCCTCCCCTTCACTTTTAATAATTAAATTCTACCCAATGTTCAGAACTCAATCAATACATCACATCTTCTTTGGAAAAATTCCCCTGGTTTTCTCAACGCTGGGAAGATGCTTGTCCCCTGTGATCTTAATTCACTGTAAACATCCCCTTTAGGCCCCTATGTTGTAAGTGATTATTTGCTTGTCTACCTGTGTCACTAGACTGAAATTTTTTAGAAAGCAAGGGGTATTTCTTCTCTTAACTGTCATGCACATGCATTTAAGTGTTCAGAGAGACAACGATTAAATGAGTCATTTACTTTCTGGATCTTTCTGTCTATTTTTATTACTAATGACTCATGGTCACAAACACAAGATGGTCCCTACACCTGAGATTGTACCTCTCTGGTTTGCATGACCCTTAGATTTCAATTTCCCTCTACTCTTCCCTGATCCTGGAGTTCCGATTGTCGTCTGGCTTTTAGATTTAAGCGCAGTACAGGCGATGAATTGGGAGACTGGGATTGACGTATGTACACTAAGTTCACCTAAGTGTTAGTCACTCAGTCATGTCTGACTCTCTGAGACCCCATGTTCTGTAGCCTGCCAGGCTCCTCTGTCCATGGGATTTCCCAGGCAAGAATATTGTAGTGGGGTGCTGTTTCCTTCTCCAGGTGATCTTTCTGACCCAGGGATCAAACCTGGGTCTCCTGCATTGCAGGCAGATTCTTTACCATCTAAGCAACCAGGGAAGTCCAAGCGCACTATGAGGAGCTATTCATTCTGACACAAAAGTTTGAGGCAGAAATGTAATAGATTCCAGGGAATGTCTCTGGTCCTTCTGATGCTATCTTTAATTCCCAGAACAGAAGAAGCTTTTTCTTAAGTTTTATTTTCTCTCCATTTTTTTCCCTCCTTATCATAATTAGATGAGATTAACATGAATTAATTCCCTATATTGATTTATATTCAGACAACAGAACACATCTCTTTCAGCATTTGTTAATCTTAGTAATTTATACAACAGAAAGTGGCATGTATTTCTACATCAGCCTTTTCTATTGGCTCCTGAGGGAATTTTCCTTTAGCTGGTACTGTGATAATAACAACCCAGCTTTTTTCAAAACCATATTAGTAGAAACTCACTAGAAGTCAACTTACTTGGCCAAGATTGATTGACTCATCGACTTTAATGTTTATGAAACATTATAATGTTATGTTTGATGTGAAGGCTTATTTTAGGAGAAAATGTACTTTTCAAAAAACTGATCATGTTTAGACATGCTAGTTCTAGTTTTAAATATGATACTGAAAAGCAAAACAAAATAAGACTTTCAATTTTTATTTAAGATTGTGGGCAATTTGCTTTTCTTTTTCTTCTGGGATCTGATTCAAATGCCTCCATTCTGCTTATTGCAGAACTAACTAAACTAAAACTCAAAGGAAAAATTTTAAAAATGATTTTTATAGCAATGACATCATTATATAAAATGCTGGCATTTCATATTTTCCAAACAGAAACTTGGAAACAACAGAATACAAGTTAAACTTTAAAAGTTGAAACTAATCCAATTCTCTGTTTTTCTTTCCACTTTTTTTTCTAACCAAGCTTTTTATTGCAGCTTTTACTTTGCATAATAATATATGATGAATAGCCCAGGAAAGACCCAGTGGGTACATTTCTCTTAGAAATAAGCCTCACTGCAATAGGAGGCCAAGTTGTAGGGCAGCATGTTTACATAATCATGTAAGATTTTCCTTACTGCTGAACAACTGCCCATGCTGGGCATTTGTCGACTATGTAAACCATGGAGACACAGATCACCAGAAGACTGAAAACAGAAATCAAATGCATCTCTATTTCTAGAGAAACAATATAAACTCAAAACACATCTCCCACTAGCAATAGTAGTAGTAACATTATCCTAGTATACCAAAACTATATGCTAAACATTTTAGTATTCATCTGTTTAATTATTCTGAATTGCTATACACTAGGGCTAGCAATATGTGAACCGTGAACTTCCACATGTTCAAGCTGGTTTTAGAAAAGGCAGAGGAACCAGAGATCAAATGGCCAACATCCACTGGATCACCAAAAAAGCAAGAGAGTTCCAGAAAAACATCTATTTCTGCTTTATTGACTATGCCAAAGCCTTTGACTGTGTGGATCACAATAAACTGTGGAAAATTCTGAAAGATGGGAATACCAGACCACCTGATCTGCCTCTTGAGAAACCTGTATGCAGGTCAGGAAGCAACAGTTAGAACTGGACATAGAACAACAGACTGGTTCCAAATAGGAAAAGGAATACGTCAAGGCTGTATATTGTCACCCTGCTTGTTTAACTTCTATGCAGAGTACATCATGAGAAATGCTGGGCTGGAGGAAGCACAAGCTGGAATCAAGATTGCCGGGAGAAATAACAATAACCTCAGATATGCAGATGACACCACCCTTATGGCAGAAAGTGAAGAGGAACTAAAAAGCCTCTTGATGAAAGTGAAAGAGGAGAGTGAAAAAGTTGGCTTAAAGCTCAACATTCAGAAAACGAAGATCATGGCATCTAGTCCCATCATTTCATGGCAAATAGATGGCGAAACAGTGGAAACAGTGTCAGACTTTATTTTTGGGGACTCCAAAATCACTGCAGATGGTGAGTGCAGCCATGAAATTAAAAGACGCTTACTCTTTGGAAGGAGGGTTATGACCAACCTAGATAGCATATTCAAAAGCAGAGACATTACTTTGCCAACAAAGGTCCATCTAGTCAAGGCTATAGTTTTTCCAGTGGTCATGTATGGATGTGAGAGTTGGACTGTGAAGAAAGCTGAGCACTGAAGAATTGATGCTTTTGAACTGTGGTGTTGGAGAAGACTCTTGAGAGTCCCTTGGACTGCAAGGAGATCCAACCAGTCTATTCTAAAGGAGATCAGTCCTAGGTGTTCTTTTGAAGGAATGATGCTAAAGCTGAAACTCCAGTACTTTGGCCACCTCATGGGGAGAGTTGACTCATTGAAAAAGACTCTGATGTTGGGAGGTATTGGGGGCAGCAGGAGAAGGGGACGACAGAGGATGAGATGGCTAGATGGCATGACCGACTCAATGGACGTGAGTTTGAGTGAACTCTGGGAATTGGTGATGGACAGGGAGGCCTGGTGTGCTACAATTCATGGGATCTCAAAGAGTCAGACACGATTGAGCGACGGAACTGAACTGAGGGCTAGAACTGTGGACCTTAAAATATTTTGCTGGCATATCTTCTAAAAGAATTTTGAGAAACTATGAACCTTCTTGTAATTTTGTTTGACACATAAAATATTTCACTTTAACTTGGCAAAAAATATAATTCCTATTTTAAATATTACTCTTATAAGTATATTTATAAAATAGATAACAAAAATGGAAATGCATTTTCATTAATAAATATCAAACATAAAAATGAAAACATTATTGGAAAGTTATTGAATCTCTTTATAGATGTATTGGAATTTCCCTCACTCAGTTATTTAATGAATATGAGATGAATATGATTGATTATCAGAAGGAGCCTGGGTTAAGTGAAAATTAATAAGAAAAAGAAGATAAGGCATTAGGCCATTGAAAGAGTGGAGACAATAAAAGATGATCAATTATTTTCTGTTAAGAACATTTTTTGTGGCTTTCCAGGCAGCACTAGTGGTAAAGAATCTTCATACCAATGTAGGAGATACAAGAGATGTGAGTTTGAATCCTGGGTCAGGAAGATCCATCCCCTGGAGAAGGAAATGGCACCCCACTCCAGTATTCTTGCCTGGGAAATTTCAGGGACAGAGGAGCCTGCCAGGCTAAAGTCCATGGGACCTCAAAGAATCGGATATGACTGAATGACTGAGCACAAGAACATTATTTATATTAGAATCTAGAATGTTAAGGTATTAATCTAGAACTGATACCTTAATAAGAACTTATTAAGGCATGCCAAATCTAATAAATATACAGTAGAGATAAATAAGCATATCAAAAGTTGATAAATGAGAGCTAATTTTGGAGAGAAATCAATGAAAGTATTTAATCTTATGAGTATGAATAAATGATTAAGAAAAGATAAAATGCTAATTAACTAGCTCTAGATCAGCCCTGGGATTTCTTTGGAGGGAATGATGCTAAAGCTGAAACTCCAGTACTTTGGCCACCTCATGCGAAGAGTTGACTCATTGGAAAAGACTGTGATGCTGGGAGGGATTGGGGGCAGGAGGAGAAGGGAACAACAGAGGATGAGATGGCTGGATGGCATCACTGACTCGATGGACGTGAGTCTGGGTGAAACCTGGGAGTTGGTGATGGACAGGGAGGCCTGGCGTGCTGGGATTCACGGGGTCGCAAAGAGTCGGACACGACTGAGCAACTGAACTGAACTGAATATATAGTTCTTTTATTTCAAAATGTAATGTTGATCTGTGGGATGGAACCTAAGTCTCCCACATTGCAGGTAGATTCTTTACCATCTGAGCCACCAGGGAAGCCCAAGAATACTGGAGTGGGTAGCCTATCCCTTCTTCAGTGAATCTTCCTGGCCCAGGAATCAAATCGGGGTCTGCTGCATTGCAGATGGATTCTTTACCAACTGAGCTATCAGGGAAGCTAAACATATAGCTCTTTTATTTCAAAATGTAATCTTGATCTGTAAGAAATACTTATGAACCTTTTTATCTCCTTATTAAACTAATGCAAAATATGCAATTAAAAATGAGATGAATGAAAGCTTCTATCAAGCTATTTCTTTTTATTAGTTGTATGGAAAATGAAGACTGGGTGTTTGCCAGCATAGTTTTATGGATATTGACTGTTCTCATTCTAAGACAGGTAGATAGTAAGTAGATAGATAAACAATAGACAGATAAAAGCATATAGCCTTGCCACAAGTTTGCTGCCTGACTGACATCAGGTTCTACATGCTTGAATATTTCTTATCGATTATATTTGCTTTATTTCCACAAAGTCTATCCTTCTGGGTGATACAATTTTTGACAGTACTTGTGGAATTGAAAAGAAAAGTCTTTAAATAAAAGCAAACATTATCGTCATCCTAGCACAGAACTCTACAAACACTGTGATTCAAAATACTTCAGCAAGGGCTCAAATAATCCCCATTCTTAAGCACAGGCTTCACCTTTAGCAGAAATATAGTCAAAACAAGGAAAGATAAGAACTTCTAATGTGAGTTTGTGGTGCGTCATTAAAGGAGGTTTGTCAGACACAAATATTTCATAAGGTTCCTTTATTTCCTGCCCTGGAGAGTTTTACACTCCAATATAGTATACCACAACATGATTCAGGATGGATAAGAATGACTTTTCTTTGGTGCAAAAGGAAGATAATCATTTTGTAAGGGGACCTGGGAATAAGAGAACCTGGCTGATGTCTTGAACAAAGCAAGTTCTCAGACATCAGTTTTAAGGAAGAGTAGCATATGGAATTTGAGGATCTAGAAGTTGTCTCCCTTAACACCATCCATCACCATATACCTTGTAGGAAAGTCTCTCTAGATCTCCAGGGGTACAAAGAGAATTTATTGGTTCATATAGCCAGGAAATTTTGAGATAGAATGAGCAGGAATCGGGTTGATATGATTTAAAGCCATCTGGGTTCAGTAAACTACCTTGGAGGACCTTGCAAACTTCAATCCTCTCTTATCCTGGGGATACAATCAACCTTAGATAGGACCAATTAGTCTTTCAAAGTGTCAGCCTCCAACCCTTCTCCCAATCTGGATAAAACCAAGCTCCACTGGGAAGGCTGATTGCCTTGAGGATGGTTCTTAACTCTTTCATCTCCCATCACTCCAAGGAAGAATAGAAGAGAACCAAAAAACTTCAGGGAAGACATATAGCAGGAGGGAAAAAAGACAACTTATTTTAAAAAAATAGTTACATCAGATTCAGTTCAGTTCAGTTCAGTCGCTCAGTCATGTCAGACTCTTTGCAACCCCATGAATCACAGCCCGCCAGGCCTCCCTGTCCATCACCAACTCCCGGAGTTCACTCAAACTCACGTCCATCAAGTCGGTGATGCCATCCAGCCATCTCATCAGATTAGTATGCTAAGAATTCATTTGTACAGTTTTTCTATCACTATTAATTTGCAGTCCCATTTCAAAGTACCCAGCAAAAGAGGCATTACCTCACATGTAGCTGTTTCCTGGCCACTGTGGAGTCAACTTTCCTAACCCTCAGTGGCAGAGAGGAGCCCCTCCCTCTGCAATGCTCATTTTCCCTAGCCCTCATCTGGTGTCTCCACAGAAGGATTTCAGAAACAGCATCTTAGATGAAACACAGAAAAACAAACATTAAAATGGAAAACAAATTTTTTATAGATAAAAATGAATTTAAATGGCTATGAAGTTTATTACCTTTTTTTTTTGTATTGACCCTTACAAATTTCCATTATTTAAATTATCCTCAAAGATTCTGTGGCTTAAACTTAAAAAAAAAATGTTATGAAGTATGCATGCATACTCAGTCCTGTCCAACTCTTTGAGACCCCATGGACTGTAGTAACTAGGCTCCTTTGTCCGTAGAATTTTCCAGGAAAAAATACTGGAGTGAGCTGCCATTTCCTTCTCCAGGGGATCTTCTCTACCCAGGGATTGAACCCGTGTCTCCTGCATTGGCAGGCAGATTCTTTACCACTGTGCCACCTGGAAAGCCCTTGTTGAGTTATAGTTGCTTCACAATGCTGTGTTAGTTTCTGCTGTACAGAAAACTGAAACAGCTATGCATATATCCCCTCTTTTTTTTATTTCCTTCCCATTCAGGTCACAGGGGCTTCCCTGGTGGCTCAGTGGTAAAGAATCCGCCTGCTAGCGCAGGAGATGCCAGACATTTGGGTTGAATCGCTGGATTGAGAAGATTCCCTGGAGGAATAAATGCATCCTGCTCCAGTATTCTTGCTTGGGAAATCCCATGGACAGAGGAGCCTGGCAGGCTACAGTCCATAGAGTCTCAAAGAGTCGGACACAACTGAACAACTGAGCTTGCAGGTCACCACAGAGCACTGAGTAGAGTCGCCCATGCTACAGAGTAGGTCCTTGTTATTTATTCATTTTATACATATACTTGATGCAGCTTGTGGTGTCATCCAAAGGTACAGTGCGGCTGAAAATCTCCAGGTATAACCTGCTGCTCTTTCCATACTCTGTGCTAAGACCCCTGGATTTGATCTTATGACTTGTTCTTAAAGAGGCTTTCATTATTGGACACTATTTAATACCAGGAAGATTTTACCTAAAAAACCGCTTCTGATTGCTGAAATCTATGTGGCTGACGTGTTTTAGAAGCTAAACATTAGGCTTGAATACAAAATAGAGGGTAAAAAATCCACCCTCTATATAAAAAAGTCTCTGAATTGAGAAGGATGGGTTTACACTCATGAGACAGTGAGGAATCAATGAACCCAGGATATGAACGAATGAGACAAGCACTCAATAAATCAGAGCAGGTGCTTTAAACGCATTATCTCACTTAATTCCCACAATGAACTGGAAGGCACATACTTTCGTTTTCTTTTATGAATGAAACTGGAAACTGACTAAGGTGAAAGATGACTCAATTATAGATAAAGGATTTGAGATTCAAATCCAGGTCTATTTTGAGAAAACAACGTCCTTGCTGTTTTGGTAAGTAATAATTCACCTTCTGGCAACTCTGAATTTCTTGCTAATCACCTGGGGAGAAAGAATTATTGTATCAAAAGTGTCAGGATGGGCTTCCCAGGTGGCTCCGATGGCCTGCAATGTGGGAGACCTGGGTTGGATCCTTGGGTTGGGAAGATCTCCTGGAGGAGGGCATGGCAACCCACTCCAGTATTCTTGCCTGGAGAACCCCCATGGACAGAGGAGCCAGGTGGGCTACAGTCCATGGGTCACAAAGAGTTGGACACAACTGAGAAGCTAATTAATTAATTAAAAATAATAAAGTATCAAGATTCGAATTTCCCTGTATAACTTTTGGAAATACTTTGATCTTCCTGTGGTCTACTTTTAACATGTGTAAAATGGAGATAACATCTTTATGTTTATCTTCTGGATTTGCTGAGCAAACAAAATAAATCCTACAGACGCACAGAGCATAGAACCTGCCTAATCCAACACTTAAATGTTCATTGATGAGGATGTGAAGAATTAAGTGAATTAACTAAAATCAAATAATAAATTCTAAGGATTATTGAAGCCTTCTAATTTCTAGTCTACTGCTTTTCAGTCTATGAAAATGTGGCATTTCACAATGGAGAATGATGTTGCTTTTATCTTTCATTCTTATCACATAACCTATTCAGAAAGGTGGTATAGCAAACATCAGTTCTACATGGTAGCTTACTGTTTGCCATTTGGTGTTAATCTAGCTAATATGTTACACTTTGAGTCCAGATTAAGAGTTCAGATTAACTTGATGCTGATTAGTATTACCTAACAGATAAACTAATTTCCTTGATGAAGCTTTCAGTTTCTGCTGCCAGACTTTCACTACCCAGAGTACAGTTCAAAGAGCAGAGTTAAGTAACATCTTTAAGAATTGGGACTTAACAAAGTAAATTCACAAGTGTGGGAAATTCTATATATTGATTTGCCTGAGAAATTAAAAATGATGATACTAATGTTTGTATAGTAGCTGTCATTTATATTTTCACAATATTTTAGAAGATTTCATTTTATTCCTTTCCTTATCCATGTTTTCAAATTATTCTCTAATGGCCAAACATGCCCCAGTTCTAGGAACACAAAAATTAATATCACACAGCCTGTCCTCTCTCAAAGTTTATAGTTGACTACACATGTTTAGAGGCTTTTGGTTTACAGATCCATTTGAGACTCCAATATTCTGTGAAAAGAATGTACATTCAGATGTATACAATTTTGCTCATGACTTTAGGTGGTCCATGGCTTATCCCCACAGCAAAGCCAAGTTTAGCTGTTCTAGGTACTTCTGGTTTCTCAGTTCTATAGAGAACTGAAGAACTGTAGTCTTCTATTCTTCTAGAGAAGAATAAAGTTTACAAAAGTTAAGCAACTCACCCTGGGGCATATGGCTAATAAGTAAAAAGAATTCCACCAATTCCATTTTCATTATTTTAATTGTAGAAGATAACACGTACAAAAATACATCTATCAAATAGTTCAGAAGGATGCAAAATAGGAACAGTTCTCAGTTCTGACTCTTCCTACCTTGCTAACGGGTAACCATTATTTATATTTTCTTGTTTATTCTTTCAGAAGCATTTGTTCCATGCATATGCAAACATGCTTACATGATGTGATTGTACTCAACACGCTATTCTGAATTTGATTTATTTGCTTAAACATTTCCCATATTTATACATCTGGATCTACCTCACTCATTTTGTAGAGGTACCGAAATTTGTCTAACCAATCTGTGCTATTCTGCTTTGACAAATGTGCTCTTTTCATTCCACTTGAAACAGAATAAAATCCCAGTTTCTTTGCACAGAAACAGAAAGAGGTACCACCTCTGCTTTAGCCTCCAAATAGCTAAATCTAGTACAATTCTCTCACTCCCCATCAGCATTCCTCATATAGTGGACAATAATTAATGTTCACGCTCTACAAAGCTGTTTTCACATCTAACTTACCTGCAGAGAGCCAAGTTTTCAACCCGGTCTATGTAAGGAAAGTATTTTTAACCAAATTGTTTTGTTTGTTTCCAGAAATGTCCAGATCTATATTTACTAGTTAAAGTATTTTGGTTGAATATGAGAAGAAACACATCTGTCTGGCTTAAGCTAAGAAAAGAAATATACTGGCAGGACTGGGTCCATCAAAGAATCTGAGAGGTAAATGAACTCTGGGCACAAACATTGCCATTAATGCGACTCACCTCAGACAACTGAGACTCTGTATCTGCTAGCTCCAAAGTTCACATTCTTGGGGACAGGACTTGCTATTCTAGAGCTCACTTCTGTCCAGATGATGAGAACACACTGTGCTAACGTGTATGTGCTCAGTTGCTTCACTCGTGTCTGACTCTTTGCAACCCTATGGACTATTGCCCACCAGGCTCCTCTATCCATAGGACCCTCCAGGCAAGAATGCAGGATTTGGTTGCCATGCCCTCCTCCAGGGGATCTTCACAACCCAGGGGCTGAACCCAAGTCTCTGCATCTCCTGTATTGCAGATGACTCTTTACTCAATGAGACACCTGGGAAGCCCCGTCCTAACATTTCTGTTTTCACCAGGAAGCTGAGCCACGGGACATGGCTGGGCGGTTCCTAGGTGAAGTATGCTAATACAAATACCATGTGTCCACTACCATAGCTAGTGAGACAGGGAGTATTCAAACAGCTCAGGGATGCCGTCCTAACCAAGAGGGTGATGATTATCACCTCAATTTTAGCACCCTGTTTTTTTAATCAATTAATTTTTTATTGAAGGATAACTGCTTTACAGAATCTTGTTGCTTTCTGTCAAACCTCAACATGAATCAGCCATAGGTACACATATCCCCTCCCCTCTGAACCTCCCTTCCATCTCCCTCCCCATCCCACCCCTCTAGGCTGACACAAAGCCCCTATTTGGGTTTCCTGAGCCATACAGCAAACTCCCGTTGGCTATCTATTTTACATATGGTAATGTAAGTTTCCGTGTTACTCTTGTCCATAAGTCTATTCTCTATGTCTGTTTCTCGATTGCTGCCCTGTAAGTAAGTTCTTCAGTACCATTCTTCTAGATTCTGTATATATGTGTTAGAATATGATATTTTTCTATTTCTGACTCACTTCACTCTATATAATAGGTTCTAGGTTCATCCACCACATCATAACTGACTCAAATGTGTTCCTTTTTATGGCTGAGTAATATTCCATTGTATATATGTACCACAACTTCTTTAGACATTCATCTGTCGATGGACATCTAGGTTGCTTCCATGTTCTAGCTATTGTAAATAGTGCTGCAATGAACAATGGGATACATGTGTCTTTTTCAAATTTGGTTTCCTCAGGGTGTATGTCTAGGAGCGGGGTTGCTGGGTCATATGGTGGTTTTATCCCACTTACTATCTGTATCAGTTTTCTTGCTGCCTTAAAAAATTGCCACAAATTTAGCAGCTTTAAATAACCAAAATGTATTGTCTCACAGTTTCTGTAGGTCAGAAACTTGAATGAGGTCAGCAGAGTTCTCTATTTAGGGTCCTGTGAGGCTGAAATCATGGTGTTGACTGGCCTGTGTGCTTTTTAATTGAATCTCCATACCATCTTTCATAGTTATTTTATCAATTTACATTCCCACCAACAGTGCAAGAGGGTTCCCTATTCTCCACACCCTTTCCAGCATTTGTTGTTTGTAGACTTTTTGATGATGGCCTTTCTGAGGTGATATCTCATTGTAGTTTTGATTTGCATTTCTCTAATAATGAGCAGTATTGAGCATCTTTTCAAGTGTTTGTTAGCCATCTGTGTGTCTTCTTTGGAGAAATGTCTGTTTAGCTCTTCTCCCCACTTTTTGATTGGGTGTTTGTTTTTCTGCTATTGAGTTGTATGAGCTGCTTGTATATTTTGGAAATTAATCCTTTGTCAGTTGTTTCATTTGCTATTATTTTCTCCCATTCTGAGGGTTGTCTTTTCACCTTGCTTATAGTTTCCTTTGCTGTGAAAAAACCTTTAAGTTTAATCAGGTCCCACTTGTTTACTTTTGTTTTTATTTCCATTACTCTAGGAGGTGGGTGATAGAGGATCTTGCTTTGATTTATGTCATTGAGTGTTCTGCTTATTTCCTCTGAGAGTTTTATAGTTTCTGGTCTTACATTCAGGTCTTTAATCCATTTTGAGTTTATCTTTGTGTATGGTGTTAGGAAGTCTTCTGATTTCATTCTTTTGCATGTAGCTGTCTGGTTTCCCCAGCATCATTTATTGAAGAGGATGTCTTTGCCCCATTATATAGTCTTGCCTCCTTTGTCAAAAATAAGGCACACATGGGTGCATGGGTTTATTTATGGCTTTCTATCTTGTTCCATTGGTCTATATTTCTGTTTTTGTGCCAGTATCATACTGTGTTGATGACTGTAGCTTTGTAGTATAATCTGAAGTCAGGCAGGTTGATTCCTTGGTGCATGGGTTTATTTATGGCTTTCTATCTTGTTCCATTGGTCTATATTTCTGTTTTTGTGCCAGTATCATACTGTGTTGATGACTGTAGCTTTGTAGTATAATCTGAAGTCAGGCAGGTTGATTCCTTCAGCTCCATTCTTCTTTCTTAAGACAGCTTTGGCTATTCAGGGTCTTTTGTGTTTCCATATGAAATGTGAAATATTTTGTTCTAGTTCTGTGAAAAATGTCATTGGTAATCTGATAGGGATCACACTGAATCTGTAGATTGAGTTTAGTAGTATAGTCATTTTCACAATATTGATTCCTTCTACCCAGGAACATGGAATATCTCTCCATCTGTTTATGTCATCTTTGATATCTTTCATCAGTGTCATAATTTTCTGTGTACAGTTCTTTTGTTTCCTTAGGTAAGTTTATTAGTAGATATTTAATTCTTTTTGTTGCACTGGTGAAATAGGATTGATTCCTTAATTTCTCTTTCTGATTTTTTATTGTTAGTATATAGAAATGCAAGTGATTTCTGTGTATTGATTTTGTATCCTACAACTTTGCTAAATTCACAGATTAGCTCTATTAACACTCTATTTTAATATCTGTTTCAAGATTTGATGGTCATTTCTTATTTGCATAAGCTCTTCTGCTGGCTAGTCAGGAGGTCTAAAACTGACAGAGGAGTTAGTTACTAGTTAAATGTCGACCTTACCAAAGGTTTCTACTTTGTAAGATCAATATACTGCAGAAGAAAAAAAATATGTTCATGTTATATTTCACCTGTTGGCTGCCATTTTCTCATAGGAAAATGTCACCTCTGTAATAGTTTTATGAGATTTGCTTGTTTTATGTTATTATTGACTGTACATAGGTTTCAAAAAATCAGAAAAAAACACGAATGTCATGAAAATAGTTATTATGAGAGTCCTCAGCAGAAGTATAGAGAGAAGCAAAATCAGAGTTTGAGAAAGGAGTGTCTAAGAGAGGATTTGTTATGATTTCTGGTGGTGTTTCTGTTGATTTTCCAGACCTTTCTCAGGTTCAACTACACTTCCTGCTTTGGGGATCTGTGAGGAATACCACAGTCTTACAATAATTTTCTTTTCTTATCCCATAGTCTTGTCAGGAAACCACTCTTCAAAGGAGAAAATATCACATTTTTCTTTCACTTGACAATTATTTCCCGAATGCTGGCTATATCCAGAGTACTGTGTTTCTGTGAAGAATATGAACAAATGAACAAGGCAGATGTGATGTGGATCTCACAAACTGAAAGATCTGATATTGATATGGTAATTATTATAGGATGTACAACACTTCCTGTGAGCATAATAATAATAATAGTAGCATAATAATAATAACAGCATAATAATAATAATAATAGTAGCATAATAATAATACTAGCATAATAATGTGATCTAAAGATATTGGGGAAACTTTCTTTGAGGAGGTGGTATTTAGGTTGAGGATGAAAGGTACAGAAGCAACGACTTTATTGACTGGTATGTGAATTAGAAACCAGCCAATATTGCTTCCCAATTATAAATACCAAATACTGCTAGAAAGAAGCACATTAAATTCAGAAATTTTCACAGATAATTTGTACAGCTGAAGAACAAAGGGAGAAAATAAAATGTGGAAATATTTAAAGTGAGAACAAGGAACAATTGACATGTTTCTCAGCCCTCTCTCCCAATGATTCATGATTCTAAACGTTTAAGACTTTCTTTCAAACCCAGAGGTTAAAGTAGCTTTTAAGGTGTTTAACACAACTTAGTGAAAATAATTTGACTGCAGCAAGTTATTATCTCTTTATGTTGGAAGAAAGGAAATTACAGAAAACTGAAGCTAGCCCAATGGGAGCAAAAATTATATCAATTTTTGTTTTGAGGGAAACAGACTTTAATTTGATTAATCAGCTAATCAAATGTTTTTGTTTAATTTTAGTTTCTTTATCAACTCAAAGCAAAACCTTTCAGAGCACACCATCTGTGTAAATACAGCAGTTATAGGTGAGGCGAGACAGCTTCCTCTCCATACAGGAGTCTTTACTTAATTTCTTTCATTTTAATTATGCCTCTGCTAAAGAACATATACTAAAGAACAAAGCTAAAGATCACCATATTTAACCAAAAAGACACTGGCATTTTAAAATGCTAGATTTGCATTAGTAATTAGGTAAGTGCAGGCAAGAGAGTATGCCAGGCAGTAATAGCCAAGTGAAGGTTCCAAGGCGAGGAGGAATGTGAAGGATTGTTGTAGTTGGACAGAGGAACATGAGGGAGAGAGTGAGAAAAGAAACTGGGCAGATAAGAAGGGGCCAGAATGTGTAGTGTTTTGAGGCCACAATAAGAATGTGGAATTTTATCCTAGAAACCTTCAAAATGTTTAAGGTAAAGATATGCTATGATCAGATGTGCATTTGAAGATAATGGATTAGAAGGCATGGATATATAAATTTTTGTTTGAAAGTGATTGTGTTAGTTTGTATGGCTTAAACGAGGCTACCTATAATGGTTGAACTAGAGAAAGGGGGAATAGAGGAGATTTAAGAGAGAGAATTTATTGACTTGGCTATTTAAGTGTCTCAAAAAGAGAGGAACATTCAACAAGGAGGGCCATGTTTGTGGACTGTGCCGTATTGGTTTGATTGGAAGCGCTGCAGCGGGAGTAGGCTTGGGTCAATTCACTCTTGTTCATGTTGGACTTGAAGCTCTTATGACATGTCCAAGAGGAGAGACCAAGTAGGGAGGTCTGGAGCTCATGAAGCCTATTTGGGTACAATTTTGAAATTAAATGCTTATGGGTATATAGAAATACATGAAGGAATAGATGTACTTAAGACTGTAGAAAGTAAGAATACAGAAGAATTGGGATAGGGCTCACGTTGCTCCAAGATTTTAAGGTCTCATGAAGGATAAGCTAATAAAGGAGAAAAACAAGCTAAAAACAAGCTAAAAAAGGAAAATGTGAAGGCAGCCCCTGGGAAAGCTTTTCTTCTATGTCCAAAAACATTTTGTGAGGCAAATTTCTAAATAATCCTTGAGAGCTTTTGAGGGATCTCAAACTTATCTTCAGATTACAGAGAAATACACTGATTGCGACAAATTAGTCACCAGTTATCCACATAGCTAGTTTTGTGGCAGAGTTGTGAATGTGAAAGTCACTCAGTCATGTCCAACTCTTTGCGACCCCATGGACTACACAGTCCATGGAGTGATCTATACAGTCCATGGAGTTCTCCAGGCCAGACTACTGGAATGGATAGCCTTTCCCTTCTCCAGGGGATCTTTGCAACCGAAGGATCAAACCCAGGTCTCCCATGGCAGGAAGAGTTGTACTAGAATATAAATGTGCTTTCTCTTAGTGCAGAACTCATTCTTTTTATAATAATCTAATAGCCATTCTCTAGTGGTTCTACTCAAAGCTTTGGCAGAAAGTCAGTGAAAGAGTATAATACTTTTTATTTTTGTTGCTCAGTCGCGTCTGACTCTTTGCGACCCCATGGATTGCAGCATGCCAGGCGTCTCTGTCCTTCACTATCTCCCGAAGCTTGCTCAAACTCTTGCCCATTGAGTTGGTGATGCCATCCAACCATCTCGTCCTCTATCATCTTCTTCTCTTTCCTTCAATCTTTTCCAGCATCAGGGTCTTTTCTAATGAATTGACTCTACACATTAGGTGACCAAAGTATTGGAGCTTCAGCTTCAACATCAGCCTTCCAATGAATATTCAGGATTGATTTCCTTTAGGACTGATTGTTTGGAAATGCTAAATAACAATCGGCAGAAGAGGTAGGATTTAGAATTCCCAGTTTGCATTTGGGGCTATGGAAGTGTATCCAGAAGGCTTTGCAATCCCCCCTCAGTTGCCCAATGGGGATGGGAGAAGATAAAAATATTCCAGGAACGGAGTTCCGGAACCCATATGAATGGAGTCCACCTGGCCACTAGAGGGCTCCAACCACACAGGTGATTGTTGTAAAGTATGCAGGGTCTACAACAGTGTATTTCAAAGGCTATCTGTGAAACTAATGTATTTTTGTATATTTCAGTCATACAATAGAGTTAGTGTTAGAAACACTGACTGAGAAAAAAATAGATGAAGTGATTATGTTTCCCTCTGCTTGGAGGTCTTTTCCCAACTGCATATAATTTACACAGGTTGGCAACCTACAAAATTCTTTGTTAGCAAATTATAGTGTACAATTACTTCTTAACTCTGTTTGTCTTCGTTTCTTTACCCTCTTGTCCCTGTGAACAATTTCATTCTTCTTTGCTTCTTCATGAAGCTTGCAAAGAGAAAAAAAATTAAACAAAAGCAGTATTTGGGAAGCTCTGCTCTTTCCCACCTTTGTCCTATTCATCTACTATAGTTTGCTAATGCTTCTTAACATATACAAACATAATGTAAAGTTATTTTCACAAGCCCAAATCAGAACTCATGCTCTGACAATGAAACACTACTTTTTAAAGTAAGTTATCCTGTCACCATATCAGTTCAGTTCAGTTCAGTTGCTCAGTCATGTCCAGCTTTCTGCGACCCCATGAATTGCAGCACACCAGGCCTCCCTGTCTATCACCAACTCCCGGAGTTCTCTCAAACTCATGTCCATCGAGTTGGTGATGCCATATATTGCCCCCAAATTCCTCAAGGGTAGGCCAACCATTGTAGGATGGACCAGATTTAGAGCATATCTATTTAGTCTTTTATGTAATATTTGGGTGACCTTGGGATACAAACTCAGGTGGGGGACAAGAGGAACTGTAAGAAGCGGCCCATAAGTTTAATCTTTTCATTCCATCTCGGGGCTATATCTGCTAGATTTTCATCATGGGATTCCTGGGTGTAAATTTCTAGGTGTAAGTACTTGTTTTGATAGTCTTCCTTCTCCAAAAAAAAAAAAAAAAAGTGGGTTCTCTAAGCATAGAGTGAGATAAGAACTTTTTTTTTGCTTTCTTTTCAAAATGAATTGTTTCTACTTGGATCATGAGAGTTTAAAATCCCCAGCAGATT
This sequence comes from Bos grunniens, assembly GCF_055505025.1. Taxonomy (NCBI): domain Eukaryota; kingdom Metazoa; phylum Chordata; class Mammalia; order Artiodactyla; family Bovidae; genus Bos; species Bos grunniens. Next base: position 58,231,081 of record NC_141180.1, read on the forward strand.
TCTGGGTATTTACTACCAGCTCACAGTTTCACTAACTGCACTCCACCTGACCCCTGCTTTTGCAAGGAGTTATGGAGCAGAACAAGCCCACCATTCAAGTTGACAGCCAAATATTATGACCTAGACAATCCAAGATAAGTAGAATCTCATTTGAATCTGTTGTATATCCAGTAGTGTCTGGTCATAAACAGTTACTATACAGCCTCTTTCCTCATTTCTTAATGGTGGAACAGAATCATATTAAATGCCTCAGAATGCTATCTAGTCTCTGGATGAGCTATATATATTTCTGTCTGATGGATTTCTCCTGATTTTGTCATTTAGGAATGCTATGTATGTCTTTTCTGTACATATTCTATGGTACCAAAATAAATCATAAAATATAAATAGGTTGTAGTTATTAAATGGATTCATATTTATTAAACTTACCAAATGTGTTATTACACTATAATTGGTGCCATTGAAATATTTGACACAATGTGTTCCAAATACTTTTTAAACTGAAAATCATAATCAGACAGTTCACCTGATTGTGGATTTTACTCTGTGCATTTTGCTTTAATCCACTGACTTCACCTCTGATCTGAAAAAATTTGAAATAAACTACTCTTGCCTGGAAAATCCCACGGATGGAGGAGCCTGGGAGGCTGCAGTCCATGGGGTCACGAAGAGTTGGACACGACGGAGTGACTTCACTTTCACTTTTCATGCATTGGAGAAGGAAATGGCAGCCCACTCCAGTGTTCTTGCCTGGAGAATCCCAGGGACGGGAGCCTGGTGGGCTGCCATCTATGAGGTCACACAGAGTCGGACTCAACTGAAGTGACTTAGCAGCAGCAGAATATATAAAGAGGAATCAAACATCTTCTGCTAGAAGCTGCTGCTGAGATGCCTCCCAAATGCTTCCTGATTACTAACAGAAGCATCATCCAAACACTGTTGGAGAGGCATCAAAGAACATTTTTGTGTGATTGAAACAACAGGTGGATATTCCTAATCATAATACAAAATTTTTAAACTTGGCAAGAGTATCATCTCACAATAGCTTCCTTTATCCATTTAAAACTTTGCCATTGGAATAATGGGACTTGAAATGGCAACCCACTCCAGTGTTCTCGCCTGGAGAATCCCAGGGATGGGGGAGCCTCATGGGCTGCCGTCTCTGGGGGTCGCACAGAGTCGGACACAACTGAAGCAACTTAGCAGCAGCAGCAGCAGCAGCAGCAAGATTTCTCTGCACCTCCCTTTCTGTTTTCCTTTCTTCCACCTTTCCCATAAATTAATCTCAAAGGAGTTGGGAGGTATTGGTAATGATGAAGATGGGTGTTTTTATTTATTACTCTGGTCTCACTTCTGTATGGAGCTTTGGTTAGTTTTCAAGTGAAACTTGTTCATGTAAGATGTGTGGGCTGTGAAGGGGAGGGAAACGGTAGGGAAGAAGAGTGGAAAGTTGGCAGAGTAAAGAAAGGGGTGGTGAGATACCATCCAAAGAACTCTTTCTATTTGGAGAAAATGCTGTAGTCTTAACAGAAAATGAACCATATGTAAACAGGAATGACATCATAAATCATTTCTCTTCATACGAAGTGCCAAAGCCACAGGGTTAGTCTGCTGCTATATCCTTTCTAAATCAAGCTCACCTGGAATATTCCACTGGCTTGCTATGCCAAAAAGAATCTGACAATAAATACACATTGATTCAGTCAGTTGAAGATATGCTACCACAAAAATTGAGACAGATTGGGCAGTAATAAACTCTGGAGTTGTGCTGTTTATAATTTTCTGTTTCTATTAAATATTAAGCATGGGTCTCCATGTTAGTTCCAATTTAGTGTTATGGTGGACTGTTAGGGAGGAGATCTGTTTGCCATGTGGTTACAGGCATCTGTTGCATATCAGGAAATATAATCAAGTGATTGGCCAAGAATTCCATCCGAGATGTTGCGTGCATTTTTCTGAGTTGAGAACACCACCTGAAGTGTACTGACCTACCGTAGTATAGTAATGCATTTGAACGGAGGGACACAATGACCAGCCCAAGCAATTGAGGTGTTTTAAATAAATGGCTGCGTTTCCCACTTAGAACAATTTTGATACAACTTTTTACATTTCACTTTCAGAACTTTGCAATCTCAACTGAAACTATCTGTGAATTTGATTCTTTTCATGTCTCGGAACTCAAGGAGTTGACTCAAGCTCTGGGTATGTATATAGTAAGGAAGTACAGCTGACCCTTGTAATGCAGGGGTAAAGGGTGCTGATGCCCCATGTAGTTGAAAATCTGAGTATAACTTTGGACTCCCCCGAAATTACTACTATTACCACTAATAATAGTAGGCAGAACTGACTGGAAGCCTTATTGATAACATAAACAGTTCATTACCACATATTTTGTATGTTATGTGTATTACAGATTGTATTCTTACAACAAAGCAAGCTAGAAAATAATGAAGAAAATTGTAGAGAAAATATATTTACCAGTGTGTGCTGTGGACTAAGTTGCTTCTGTCGTGTCCAACTCTTTGTGACCCCATGGGCCATAGCCCATCAGGTTCCTCTGTCCATGGGATTCTGCAGGCAAGAATACCGGGGATTGTGTAGGTATACAGGATCACTGTCACAGCTACTCATGTTTTCTACTGTGGAAATACAACTTTACTGACAAAGCAGACACTATGTCAGACTTAACCCGAAAGCCATATTTTGCCAAACCTAGCTCTATATGGCAAGAAACTGAAGTCAAATTAAAGAGAAAACAAAATGGTAGTATCTGCAGAAGATTAAGACATGAGGATCCACAATCCAATATATCATCTTCTTTCCTTCACAATGATTTTTTGGCTGTCATGGAGACTCATGTGCAGTCTCTATTGCCTATCCAAGAGGAAACTCAGATACACATTCCTGAGGAGGACAACATAGGAAACAAATTCTTCTACCCCTGATGCATAATTTCCCTGGGCCAGGAAAACAACCAAAGTGGGCCATGACTGAGTTAATAATATGGACGCTGCTGGGTACTCATGCTGGAGTGACAGTAAGGGGAAGATGCTGGAGATGAAATAAGAGAGAACCTTTATGAAGGGATCTGAAGGAGACTAAGATTCCTTTGTGAAATTAACATTAGAGATCATTCATTCATTTACTCGATAATAATGAAGCCCCTTTCATCTTGACCCTGTGCTGATGCCAGAGATGCAATAAAAGCTACATCAAGGACTCAACATATGACGAGGTCCCAGCCCACTTGGGTGCAGTGCAGTAGGGTTGCAATATAGGAAAGCACGTGGTCTCCATGGACCAGTGCTGGAGAAGGTGCTCTCCTGAGTGGCCCTGCTTCTCTTGGGAGACAGTGTAAATAGATCTCACCTCCACCAGCTTAGCTAGGAATGGAATTTACATCGCCTTTCCTTTCTGACGAGAAGACTGTAGTAGCACATGCGGAGCTACTGCCTCCTGGGAGCTGATGCCCAGAAGAGGCACAGGGAAGATGAGCAGTTTGAAACTTGTAACCTGCTTCAGAGTTTTGCAGAAGATTGCCCTAGGTGGGTGGAGAATCTGACTCTACATGAAATGTATTCCCTTCAAAAGGAAGGCAAATTTCTATAGGAAGAGTTGGGGAGCCACAACCTAGGGGAGAACCCCTGAGGGTAGAAGGCTGCTCCTAAGGACAGTGGGGCTCAAGACCATGGCAAAGGAAAGCCCTTCCTCATTTCAGATTGCAGCCTGTGATGCCTCATGTTAAAATAAGAAAACATATATAGTTGACCCTTGAACAAAGTAGGGGTACATGATTCTTTTTGTATCCACAGTTCCACAGCTCTGTATCCAACCATCAAGGATCACATGGTACTATAATAACTACTCCTGAAAAGACTCTTATAAGTGGATCCACACAATTCAAACCTGAATTGCTTAATGGTCAAACTGTGCTTAAAACTGCCAAGGTAAAATATTTATTATCTTGCCCTTTAGAGAAAAGGTGCACTAATCTCTGGTATGTGGCAACTACAGTGTTAAAATATTTATATATATATATATATTTTTTTACTTTTGGACCTTTTCAAGGAAGGCTTCGTACCAGAGTGTAGTGCTGATCTTTTTAAAAAAATTTTTGCAGACCGCATGGCATGTGCTGTCTTAGTCCTCTGACCACGGATTGAATTCATGCTCTTTGCCTTGAAAGTGAAGAGTCTTAACTGATGGACCAGAGAAGTCCTGTGTGACCTGATGACATTTTTTGTACATCAGGTATAGAATTTTTAAAGGCTAATTTCTATTTACAGTTATTACAAGACATTGGCTATATTCTCCTTGTGCAACACATCCTCGATTCTATCTTACACCCAATAATTTGTGTCTCCTACTCCCCAATTCCTATATTGCCTCTGCCATCCCCCACTGGTCATCACTAGTTTGTTCTCTAAGTCTGTGAGTCTGTTTGTTTTATGTTATATTCATTATTTTGTTGTATTTTTTAGGTTCCATGTATAGGTCACATCATACAATATTTACCTTTTTCTGTCTTATTTCCCTTAGCGTAATGTCCTCCATGTCCATCTATGTCCCTACAAGTGGCAAACTTTTACCCTTTTTATGGCTTGAGTAGTATTCCAAAGTATAATGTGCACTGAGTAAAGACACAGGAAACCCACGATCAAATCTCCTTCTTGTAATCTGCATGACCTCATACAGATATCACGGGGCTGTCTGCTGAGATCTCCTCCAGGAAAACCTGCTACAGGGAGCAGAGTAGTTGGCTGACAACCTCCAGGTGCCTCTGGATCCAGCACCTGCTGGTGCTGAGGGATGCTTCCCTCAGGCTGCTCCCAGTCAGAAACTGTACATGTCAGGGTTGATGATAATCCTTCCTTTCCTCTTCTTTTACAGCATCCAAACTGCATCATGGTCTGAAGGTTCTCATGTCCACTCTGGATGTGAAGCACCCTGACAGAACTGACATGTATGAAATAATTTCTAACTTATATGGCAGGCACTTTCATTAACCCAGTCTCAAATCATCATATGTCTAAATAATGAAGGACTTCCCACCCCACTCATCACTAATGTACACTCGGGTTCTTCATCAGAGGAACCTTCACACATGGAGACCCAGAAGCTAAATGGTATCAGGTGTGTTTGAAGAAGAGCTGTGCTGCTCCTGGAATATATATATATATAGTATATTATATAGCATATATAATATATAGTAGTATAGTATACATTATATGTACTATGTACAGTATAACTATAAGGTATAATTTTAATAAAGTATAAAGTATATAATATAGTATAATAGTACAAGCATAGTACAAAACAGTATAGTATATTATTGTATATTGTATATATTATGTGTGTGTGTGTGTTACTCACCAGTCATGTCTAACTCACTGTATCCCGCCAGGCTCCTCTGTTCATGGGAATTCTCCAGGCAAGAATACTGGAGTGGTAGCCATTTCCTTCTCCAGGGGATCTTCCTGACTTAGGGATCAAACCCAGGTCTCCAGCATGGCAGGCAGATTCTTTACCATCTGAGCCACCAGATCAGATCAGATTAGCTCAGTCTCTCAGTCGTGTCTGACTCTTTGCGACCCCATGAATCACAGCACGCCAGGCTTCCCTGTCCATCACCAACTCCCGGAGTTCACGCAGACTGACGTCCATCAAGTCAGTAATGCCATCCAGCCATCTCATCCTCTGTCGTCCCCTTCTCCTCCTGCCCCCAATCCCTCCCAGCATCAGAATCTTTTCCAATGAGTCAACTCTTCGCATGAGGTGGCCAAAGTACTGGAGTTTCAGCTTTAGGAAGCCCCCATATATATTATATAGAATACACAGTAATATACAAATGGTACCTGATGTGTTGGATGAAGAGCACAGCTGCTCCTGGAAAATATATATATATATAAAAATATATGTAAATGTAATATATTTTGGGGGGCTCCAAAATCACTGCAGATGGTGACTGCAGCCATGAAATTAAAAGACGCTTACTCCTTGGAAGGAAAGTTATGACTAACCTAGACAGCATATTCAAAAGCAGAGACATTATTTTGCCAACAAAGGTCCCATCTAGTCAAGGCTATGGTTTTTCCTGTGGTCATGTATGGATGTGAGAGTTGGACTGTGAAGAAAGCTGAGCTCCGAAGAATTGATGCCTTTGAACTGTGGTGTTGGAGAAGACTCTTGAGACTCCCTTGGACTGCAAGGAGATCCAACCAGTACATTCTGAAGGAGATCATCCCTAGGATTTCTTTGGAAGGAATGATGCTAAAGCTGAAACTCCAGTACTTTGGCCACATCATGCGAAGAGTTGACTCATTGGAAAAGACTCTGATGCTGGGAGGGATTGGGGGCAGGAGGAGAAGGGGACGACAGAGGATGAGATGGCTGGATGGCATCATTGACTCAATGGACATGAGTCTGAGTGAACTCTGGGAGCTGGTGATGGACAGGGAGGCCTGGCATGTTGCGATTCATGGGGTTGCAAAGAGTCAGACACGACTGAGTGATTGAACTGAACTGAATATATATAATATCAATTCTATAACAATTACATTGATATTAATCTATATTATATTAGTATATTACACATTAATAAATATAATGAGATAATTTGTTGTGTTGAGTCATTCTTTGTGACCCCATGGACTGCAGCACACCAGGCTTCCCTGTCCTTCCCCATCTCCCGGAGTTTACTCAAACTCATGCCCATTGAGTTGGTGATGCCATCCAACCATCTCGTTTTCTGTTGTTCCCTTCTCCTCCTGCCTTCAATCCTTCCCAGCATCAGGGTCTTTTCTAATAAGTCAGCTCTTTGCATCAGGTGGCCAAAGTATTGGAACTTCAGCCGAGATAATTAGATATTACATATCGCAATATAGTTTACATAAAAATACATACAGTGCTTGTTTTTTCAATATTTTTTAAGTAATAGAAGGAACAGCAAGGTGGGTGAAGCATTGTAGGAACAAAAATGCCATCCTGTCCTGGAACTCCTGGTCGTAACTTAGCTGACACACTCCTTGACATGTAACAGAGATCTTCCTGAGCGCACCATGAATGTCCTCGAGTTTGGAGCTTCAAAGCTGTGAAACCCAGGCCCCTTTACAGTTACCCAGAGCAGACACTGCATGACACCTTACCAAAAGAGGGTTGACTACCCCAGGCCAGTGGAGGGCCAGGACCTCTCCACTACCACACGGGACAGTGCTGGTCTGCTCTGAGGTGGAAGAAGCAGCCCTGCCCAGAGATCCGCTTGGCCCCACCTCCCCTCTGTCAGGCCCGGACTGAAGGCTAACTCTTGGGTTGTGCTTTGCCGTCCTAGTCTTTGCCTACGGGGAGTCCACAGTCAATGTGAGGCAATGGCATTGCTGAGAGTTGATCGAGAGTTTGAAGAAGAGTAAATTAGAGGTTAAATCAAGTCACCAAAACATCCCTCGTGACGTTTTTTACAGACTGACTATGTCACTCACTGGCAAATGTTACAGCCAGGCTTAAATAGAGCAGACATACATGCTATATACACATACACTGCGATATTAAAATGAAATGTATACTATGTTCCTAGTTGGCCTCCAAACAAAAATGGAAATGGTTTGAGTTAAGAATTTGTGTCTCCCTTCAGTGGATCAATATTTAATGGTGGACAAGCTTTCCTCCTTGGTAGGGTGATTCATTGGGCATTGGTCTGTCAAAACTGCTTAGAGCAGTTTGTTTAGAATTCAGAAGTCCTTTTAAGTTTTAATTCAAAACAGAATTCATCTCCAGCTTCATTTCTCTCTGCCTCCCCTCAGCCTTCATAAGCCTCTAGGTCTCAGTTGAAAAGCCTTCACATACACCATCGACTGGGCTTCCTGAGTGGCAAACTGGTAAAAAATATGCCTACCAATGCAGGAGATGCAGGAGACGTGGGTTCAATCCCTGGGTTGGGAGATCCCCTGGAGAAGAAAATGGCAACTTATGCCAGTATTCTTGCCTGGAGAATCCCAGGGACAGAGAAAGAAGCCTGGTGGGCTGCAGTGCATGGGTTCGCAAAGAATCAGACACGCCTGAGCGAGTCGGACATGACCATAGTCAATAGTATGAGCACATATGCACTCCATCACTTCCCCTCCATTCCCCCTCATCTTCCCCCCAATGCCCTCAGTGAGCTCCAGAAGCACCAGTGTTCTGGACACATGCAGCGCCGTTGAGCCTCTGGGTCCCCACATGTCAGGGTTCCTCTCCTGGATCACCACCTCTCTCGCCTCCACCACATTGGCCAGGAGGTATAACATCTTATTTCCTTGTCCTGACTCCATTCAGATATCACTTCCCTGGAGCAATTTCATCAGACTCTTCTAGCAAGAAGACCTCATGTGGTCAGTAAATTATAGCCAAGGCCTGCTCAACGCCTGCTTTTGTAAAGAAAGTTTTATTGGAACACAGCTATCACTGTTAGTTTGTGTATTGTTTGTTTTTGCTTTCTGGGGATAATGGCAGAGTTGAGGAGTCAAGGCAGAGATCACATGGTTAGTAAAACTGGAAATTTACTCTTCAGCCCTTGGCCTATAATGTTTACCCACCTGGGTGTGGCCCATATCTTTCAGAAGTTGGTTGTCTTATATTTGTTGTTATTGTTTAGTCACTAAGTCACGTCTGACTGTTTTGTGACCACATGGACTGTAGCGTCAGGCTCCTCTATTTATGGAATTGCCCATGTAGGAATACTGGAGTGGGCCGCCGTTTCCTTCTCCAGGGGATCTTCCCAACCCAGGGATCGAACCCAGGTCTCCTGCATTGGCAGGCAGATATTTTACCACTGAGCCATCTGCAAAGTCCATGTCTTATATGAAAAATTACAAATTTATATTGGAGACCCAAATATAAAGATTTGTATTATTAATATTTTTACTTTGTTGCTTCTTTAAATAAAAAGGGTTATTACTACTTTAAAATACGGATGCATAAGAAATTGACAATTAATATTTTAGGGAAGTATCTGTTATAGAGAACCAGCTACATACTAATTAAAGAGGCAGTTGCTAGCTTTTATTCTACAGATAAGTCTATCTTTTCTCTTAATTTGGGAATATCTGGGGACATTTTAAAAAGTTGTTTGAATGTACATTTTATAAAAATAGTTTTTCATTATTTTTTGGCCACACTGCTCGGCATGCAGGCTCTATTTTCCCCAACCAGAGACTGACCCTGTGCCCTCTGCAGTGGAAGCTCATTGGACCATTGGACCACCAGGGAAGTCCCTGAATATACATTTTTATTGTGGTAAAATATAGAAAATGTGATATAAAAGTTACTATTTTTATCATTTTAAAATGTGTATCATGGACATTAAGTACTTTCAAATTTGGGGGCAGCCTTCAACATCACCCATCTTCAGAACCTTCTGCATCTTTCAAAACCAAAACCCTGTATCCAATTAGGACAATCCTAATTGTCCTCTTTCCCAGCCCCTGGCAACCACCAGTTTACTTTCTGTGTCTATGAATTTGACTACTGTACGTATTTCATGTGCAGAGAATCATTTAGTATTTGTCCTTTTACAACTGATTTCACTTAGCAAAATGTTTTCAAGTTTCATCCATACTATAGCATGTTGGAATGGCCTTCCTTTGAGGGCTAATATTCCATCAGATGTATATACCACATTTAAAAAGTTCATTTGTCCGTTGATGAATATTTGGCTTACTTCCACTTTTGGCTATTGTGAATAATGCTGCTAAGTACATGAGTACAAATGTTTATTTGAGCCTGTTCTTTCAATTCTTTTGAATATATATCCATATATAGAATTGCTGGATCATATGGTAATTCTAATTTTTTTTTTTTTTTGAGAATCACATGTATTGTTTTCCATAGTGGTTGCACCATTTTGCTTTTCCACCAGCAGTGCACAAGGATGTCAAGTTTTCCATATCCTTGCCAACACTTACTTTCTGTTTCTTTGCTAATAGCCTTCCTAGTGGTTGTGAAGTGGTGGTTCATTGCAGTTTTGATTTGTTTTCCCCTAACAATTAGTAATGCTGAGCATCTTTTCATGTGTTTATTGGTTTCATTTGTATATCTTCTTTGGAGAAATGTTTATTTTGAATGTCCTTTCTTTAATCAATTTGTTTGTTTTTGCTGTTTTTTTGAAATGTAGGAGTCTTTTTATATATTCTGGATAATAGCCCTTTATTAGAGATATGATTTGTAAATATTTACTTCTATTCTTCAGGTTGCCTTTTTACTCTACTGATAGTCTCCTTTGATGCACAGAAGCTTTTAATTTTGATGTAATCTAATTTATTTATATTTTTCTTTTGTGGTCTGTGCTTTTGGTCTTATCCAAGAAATCACTGCCAAATCCAATGTCTTGAGGCATTTCCTCTGTTTTCTTCTAAGATTATTATAGTTTTAGCTCTCACATTTAGGTCTTTGATCCAGTGCGAGCTAACTGCTTTTGTATATAGTATAAAGAAAGAGTCCAGTTTCCTTCTTTTACACGTGTATATCCAGTTTTCCCTGCACAATTAAAAAAAAAACAAAGCAAAACAGCTGCCCTTCCCTCATTGAATGGTCTTGGAACCCTTGTCAAAATCATTTGACCATACATGTAAGGGCTTATTTCCGGGCTCTGTCCAATTCCATTGGTCCATATTCCCGCCTTTATGCCAGTACCACACGATTTTTCTTACTGTATCTTATAATGAGTTTTGGAATCAGGAAGTATGAGACCTCCAATTTGGTTCTTCTCTTCAGGATTGTTTTGGCTATTCAGAGTCCCTTGAAATTTCATAAGAACTTTAAGATGGATTTTTCTGAGATGTCACTAGGTCAAATGTACTTTTCTGAGACAACCTCCACTGTATTAACCAAAATTTCCTCCACTTCCCTCTCTTTCCTACATGTACGACTTGAACATTTTCTTTTGTTCTATTCCTTTCTTGCCCAACCAGAGAAAAGACATTTTTATTTGCCTGTGGTATATTTCATGTGTCTTGCTCTGTCTAAATTAGAGCTGTGGACACCAGAGATAAGATTGGCATCACTTTCCTTGGGCAGGTACTTCTCATTTGGGGTGCTATCACTCTTTGGAGTCTGTCTTTTTTCTCTACAGAGATGATAGGTCTCAGTAACCCATCATCTCTGTGGTGCCCAAGGGGTCTCAAGAAACTCCCACTCATGGCTGATGTAAACACAGTCTTATAGCTAACAATCCTTGTGTGTAACTGGCAGAACTTCAGCTGGAAAACATAAAGAGTCAACCTCTCTCTGCCAACTGGATTTTAATGACCAAACCACAGAGGTTTGGACGATTTGAATAAACTAGGACAAATGGAAGAAAAATCTAGTATTCCTAGGGGCAGGGGACCCGACCCATGTGATTGGTCATCTGCAGGATTGTAAAACCAATGTTATAGCTGAGAGTGAAAAAGTGGAAACATTTCTTGGATATGCACAGCAGGCACTATTTGGAGTTTCAGTATTTGACCCAATACACTGTATTATTAAAAATTTGCAGGCAGAAATCTCTTCCTTTTTCCTTTTGGAGATTTTGTTTGATTTTATTTTTTTAGCTGTCTTCCAAAAGGAATTCCAAAGCTATTTTTTTTTTTTTTTGACAATTTTATCATTTCTGACTTAAGCCTGTTGCAAATCTCTTTGAAACAACTAGACCCAAGGGTGGCTCGGGCAGCTGCCTGAATTCCACGCAAATGTAAAAAGTCTCTTCCATGTTAAGTGCTACACTTTGCTGTAATAGAATCCAGATGCTTAAACCATTCAAAGATTACCTTTTACAGTGTGAACAGAAGCATGAATGTAAGTGTTATGTTAAAATGTAGTTAGATTCCAATTGTTACTAAGCTTTTTGAGTGTAGCTTCGGAAGGAGAGTTGAGGCAGAGGAGCCTGGGGAACAAGGAACTGAAAAAAAAAATGCTGGAAATATCTTATCATGCAATCACTAGAGAGAATCCTAATTACATTAAGCTGCTGAAGAGTATACATAATTAACAGCAAAAGAGACCGGGAGACTCCTTTTGAGACTGCGGTAATAACTCAACAAGCAGGAACCCAATTTCTTCTCTCATGTAATTCAAAGGGAATTCCCATTATGAGGTGAAACTGAGCCTCCACAACTCTATACTCTGTCAGCTACTGTGACTTATCTTTTTTTCCCAACGGAGTGACAAGAGAGAGAGGTTCCCTATTGTTTCTTATGTGTTGTACCTGTTGGACAGATGAGCCCTCAGAGTCCTGTGTCATATCATTTAATTTATTGCTGATATTCTGGCACGTCTCCTGGTTTCCCATCTATGTTCAGCAAAATCTCGACATACACACCAATATACACTAACACCCAACTGTCATGTCAAAGTAAGTGACTCACTGTTTCAGCATGCCTGATGGTTAAATCACAGCTAATCCATGGGACAGCCAATGTAAATGTTTACATGGCACCATCTGCTCAATTATTTTTGCCTTTAGCACAATGTTCGGGACACTGTTTGCAAATTCTTAGTGGTCAGTCTAGGAATGGTAGAGTTAATTGCTTTCCTATGAAAAAAAGTGGGTAGGAATAATTTTTATCACTTTATACTTCCAAGCATCATTAAAGGGCACTAATTACACACCTCCACTGTATAAAATGGTTTTGGATATCTCAGAAGCAAATGTTCATACTGGAAAGCAAAGATGAAGACTCACACTATAGATTAAAAAAAAGTGGCCTTCTGAATTGAGAAGGGTCTGCTGAGATTCCAGTGGTGTCACTTGGGGATCTTGTTGTGGGTGCATGCTCAGTTATGACTGACTCTTTGTGACCCCATGGACTGCAGCCCACCAGGCTCCTCTCTCACAGGACTTTCTGGGCAAGAATACTGGAGTGAGTTGCCATTTCCTTCTCTAGGGGAACTTCCTAACCCAAGGATCAAACCCATGTTTTCTGTGTTTCCTGTATTGGTAGGTGGATTCTTTTCCACTGAGCCACCTGGGAAGCCCAGTTTCTTTATTTGGAATATAAACAAGCTGGACAAGATTTCTAAGTTCTCTTGTGCTTCTAATATTTAATGTTTCTGAAAGTGAAAGTCTCTCAGTCATGTCCGACTCTTTGCAACCTCACGGACTACACAGTTCATGGAATTATCCAGGCCAGAATACTGTAGTGGGTAGCCTTTCCCTTCTCCAGGGGATCTTCCCAACCCAGGGATCAGACCCAGGTCTCCCACATTACAGGCAGATTCTTTACCAGCTTAGCCACCAGGGAAGCCCGAGAATACTGGAGTGGGTAGCCTATTCCCTCTCCAGCTGATCTTCCTGACCCAGAAATCAAACCGGGGTCTCCTCCATTGCACATGGATTCTTTACCAACTGAGCATTCAGGGAAGCGCCTTAACATTTCTAAAATCCTCAAATTAGGACATACCCTCTGCAGAGGAAGAGAAGTGTTTTTGTTCTTTCTTTTTTTTTTTTTTTTTTTTATAATTTTTAATTTCAGATATACACAAGCTCCCCATCCTGAACCCTCCTCCCTCCCAACCTCCCCATACCATCCCCCTGGGCCCTCCCAGCGCACCAGCCCCAAGCATCCAGCATCGTGCACTGAACCTGGACTGGCATCTCGTTTCATACATGACATTTCACATGTTTCAATGCCATTCTCCCAAATCTTCCCACCCTCTCCCACAGAGTCCATAAGACTGTTCTATACATCAGTGTCTCTTTTGCTGTCTCGTATACAGGGTTATCGTTACCATCTTTCTAAATTCCATATATATGCGTTAGTATACTGTATTTATGTTTTTCCTTCTGGCTTACTTCACTCTGTATAATAGGCTCCAGTTTCGTCCACCTCATTAGAACTGATTCAAATGTATTCTTTTTAATGGCTGAGTAATATTCCATTGTGTATATGTACCACAGCTTTCTTATCCATTCATCTGCTGATGGACATCTAGGTTGCTTCCATGTCCTGGCTATTATAAACAGTGCTGCGATGAACATTGTGTTCTGTAAATACAATGGCAAAGGTTTCCTATCACAGAATCTTTAAGCTTTTCTTACCTCACCTGCTTGGTTGCTTGAATTTTGGCCAGTAGAGTTGGTCTTTGAAATAAGACAAATTTTAACATCTTCAGAAGGTTTGATTGCAAATATAATTGTGTTATCTGGGTCAGGTTGCACTATGTCATTTTCTCCTACTGATGTATTAACGTGGAACTCATTTCCCAAAGGCTGAAAATGAAAAACCAGGCATAGAGGTGTTCAAAGAACAGGGAAATGTTGGATGAGAAGGTCAAAGAGCTGGCTTTAGACAGTGGAATGGAGGGAGCCTCCCTTGTGGTTCAGTGATAAAGAACCTACTGGCCAAAGCAGGAGAGACCTGTTCAATCCCTGGGGTGGGAAGATACCCCAGAAGAAGCAATGGCAACCTACTCCAGTGTTCTTACCTGGAAAATCCCATGGATAGAGGAGGTTGGTGGGCACTGTCCATGGGTCCCAAAGAGTTGGGCAGGACTGAGTATACACACAGACACAGACATAATGGGAGGAGACTGGGGAAATGGGAGTATGTTTTTAAAAAGTTATTATTATTGTTGCCGAGATGTGCTTTGTGAACTTAATAGTACCATCTAAAGAAACCAAAAACCACTGATAGAATGCTGTTGTTCACTAGTCAGTGACCATGTTTAGTTATCAGGAAAAGCAGCACAGTTTTACATCCCTAATGCCTCCACAAGGGCAGTGCTTCCTTCAGTGTGATTGTTTCCGTACTTTCTGAAGAAACCTGCTCTTTCCTAAGCCAAAGACAAGTGGTTGCTGGAAATAAAAACCTGGTGGGGAAACAACGAGTTAGTGTCTATGAATCATCTTTTTTTTTGAAGCCCTTGAGGGAAGAGAACATGTATTTGTTGGTCAATGTCTTGGAGGAGGTGATGGCAACCCATTCCAGTATCCTTGCCTAGAAAATCCCATGGACAGTGGAGCCTGGTGGGCTACAGTCCATGGGGTTGTAAAGAATTGGATGTGACTGAGTGACTGAGCATGCAGACATGTCTTTCTCTGCGGAATTGTTTTAGGTGTTTTGCAGTATTTGCTGTCTAGAGAAATTAAGTAGCACACCTAGGCTGATGCAGGTAGAAATTAATAGAACTAAGAATTGATCTACTTATGTATATGAAAGTGAAGGTTGTATGGGGAGGAATTACAATGGATACTTTTTCTCATTGCCAGAAACCTGACAAAGAGGCCTGGAAGTTAGAGTGGACCATTGATTCAGTGCCACCACATTATTGGCCTTTATTATTATGTTTTAAATGTTTATTTGGAAAGGTTAGCACAGTTTCCCTGAATCATTGCAGAAGCCCATCTGGTGAGGTAGTTACGTTTGGAGAAGCCCAGAAAGATGGGTGTTAGAACCGATTGCTTCCTTGAACTCCATATAGCCGTGGCATTCCTACTCTAAAACACAGATCTGAGAGGCTGTTCACTTTCTTAGAAGTGTGGTGCCAGCTTTAGACTCAAGACTCTTTACCATCTGGCCCCAAACCAATGACCAAATCTCATCTCCAGCATTTTCTCTCCCTATGCTGCTTGGTGGTGCCTGGCGAAGTTGGTATTCAGTGCTTTCTTGGGTGATAGGACAAAAAGTTTTCATCTGTGGGAGTCAATGAACTTTCTGAAGAGAGGAGACCTCATATCACTTTATTTCCCCAATTTTTGAAGGTCTTCCTGCTTCTGGATTTTGAGAATATAGACCTGAGTTATAGGGCAAAAGGCAAGTGCCTCAGGATGACTGGAAGAAAGGGAGATGGAAAGAAAGATTCCCAAGTCAGGTTTTGGAAATCAGGGTTAAAGTGGGTTGACATCCATAGGGCTGGAGTGAGATGGAACAGAGAAAATGGAAGTGAGAACAGGGTGAGATGGATGGGGTGAGAAAATTCTTCTTATGTAAGAGAACTGGAACTTGTGCAAGTTGTGGGGATGTGGAGAAATGCAAAGCTCAGGGGATTTTAATAAGGGTTGCTGTGGGCAATGTACTTAGATTTTCTTAAATGTTCTCTAAGAGCTGCTGCTGCTGCTAAGTCACGTCAGTCGTGTCCGACTCTGTTCGACCCCATGGATGGCAGCCCACCAGGCTCCCGTCCCTGGGATTCTCCAGGCAAGAACACTGGAGTGGGTTGCATTTCCTTCTCCAGCGCATGAAAGTGAAAAGTGAAAGTGAAGTCGCTCAGTCGTGTCCAACTCTTCATGACCCCATGGACTGCAGCCTACCAGGCTCCTCTGCCCATGGGATTTTCCAGGCAAGAGTACTGGAGTGGGTCACCAGTGCTTTCTCCTGCAAGTCAGGACAAAAACTGTTCCTAGCATGCTCCTTGGAATGTGACTCTCCCCAGAACTGACCCTCTGAGTCATCACTGCAATGGAGCCACACTTATCATTGCTCTGCTTTCTCTTTGCATAAAATACCCTTCCTCTTCTTCTTTTTTACCTACCAGGCAATAGTTTGCTTGAAGCAGTTCTCATTGGAATCTCCACCTTGATCCAAGGAACCAGTTCTCCATAAGTACTTCAGAAGCACTTTTTAAATTATTTCAGTTACAATACTTATTACAGTTTGGTGTATTGTATATGAGGATGCACTTGTCTTCTTAATACCCCTTGGTTTGATCAAGTTTGCATCTTTAGCATTCTTGCATGTGCCTTGCATGTTGCATACGACCAGGACATGTTGTACTGAATTGAATCAATCAAGATTTGGCCTGGTCCCAACCAATACAAGCATTCAAATTTGTGCTGTACACTGGTCTTGATACACACCAGCACTCACACATAAGGATTAAACTATTTTTTCAACTAGAATATAGAGTGTTAATAGAATTCTACTCTATTGTTTCTCTTTTATACAGAGGACAGAATGCTGATGTGACAATTTATAAGTCTGAAGTCATCTTTTTTTATTGTCTCCATTTCATACATGTCTGAGTTTGTTATTTGGGAAGGTCATATAAAAGAAACAAAAAGAACATTTTAAAATATTGTCCCGTTTTATTTGGTTTCATTATTAAAGAGATTTGTATGCCCACCCTTGTTCAAAGTTAAATGAGCCTGCTCAAATCCTTGTGGGGTTTAAGTGGAATATAAATAAAGAAGAAATATACTCTCTATGTTCTTATTGAAAAAGATATTTGTGTAGTGCCAGGTTTGTGATAGTAAAATAAAGTGATTCACCATGTTATTATAGTTTTTGCTATACAAACTCTGCTTTTGCTTAAATGTTGTAGATAATTCAAGATTGTTGCAGTTTGCATTACACACATGATTGCTTCAATTCTACTCTTCATTTTGGATGATTGAAAACCTCTTCTCTGGAATCACAACAAACACCGTTGGTGGCCTAGCCAACTACTTTAATCCCATTTTTTCCTTGCTGACAAAGCCCTCCAGCCCTCTGTTTTCACTTGGGAATCCACCGCTCCCATGTGACTCAGAAAGACTATCGCAAGGCCCAGGAGGATGTCTCAATTGAATATGCCAATAGTAATTGGCTTCAGCGTGGGTCTGAGATGGAATTCTAGAAAAGGAGACGGGGAATAGTCTTCTGGAGGGTACTTATGTAAGAGTCCCTCCACTCTTAAGTTAAAATAAAAATGATCATAGGGAGAAAATATCTGTACACATGGTGATGGCTAGTTTTAAAGTTCGGAACAGCCAAAGAATAAAGTTGACATGCTGAGGATGACACAACAAAAAGGTGGAAAGAAATTACATCCTTGATATTTGAGCTCCAAATTATGCAGTAGCACTGAAGAATTGATGCTTTTGAACTGTGGTGTTGGAGAAGACTCTTGAGAGTCCCTTGGACTGCAAGCAGATCCAACCAGTCCATTCTGAAGGAGATCAGCCCTGAGATTTCTTTGGAAGGAATAATGCTAAAGCTGAAACTCCAGAACTTTGGCCACCTCATTCGAAGAGTTGACTCATTGGAAAAGACTCTGATGCTGGGAGGGATTGTGGGCAGGAGGAGAAGGGGATGACAGAGGATGAGATGGCTGGATGGTATTACTGACTCGATGGACGTGAGTCTGAGTGAACTCTGGGAGTTGGTGATGGACAGGAAGGCCTGGCGTGCTGCAATTCATGGGGTCGCAAAGAGTTGGACACGACTGACCGACTTCATTTTCACTTTTCACTTTCATGCATTGGAGAAGGAAATGGCAACCCACTCCAGTACTCTTGCCTGGAGAATCCCATGGATGGAGGAGCCTGGTAAGCTGCAGTCCATGGGGTCGCTAAGAGTTGGACATGACTGACCGACTTCATTTTCACTTTTCACTTTCATGCATTGGAGAAGGAAATGGCAACCCACTCTGGTGTTCTTGCCTGGAGAATCCCAGGGACAGGGGAGCCTGGTGGGCTTCTGTCTATGGGGTTGCACAAAGTCGAACATGACTGAAGTGACTTAGTAGTAGTAGTAGGGTAACTCTACCTCAGCATTTAAGGCTAGGTAAGATGAAAAATATACTTCATTGTGTAAAACAAGTGAGATAAACTTTTATTTTTTATTATTTGCTGCCAAAGATACTGACCTATTAAAAGAAGAATATAGAAGTAGAAAGATACAGTTATTATCTCAGCGTATAATTTAGTCAGAAAGAATAAATCCACATAGGAAATGACTGGAGAAAAAAAAAGAATAACGGTGCAATCTTTTTATTAATAAAACCATACATCAAGTAGAGAATATTAACAGGTTTTGCCCATCTGAACACTTTCATTTTGTCAGTCTCATGAAACCTATGGTTTCCTTGTCAGAAAAATACTTCTAAGTGAATAAAGTAAAATACATAGGTTCATAAAAAAAAAAAAAGAAATATATTGTAAAAGTTCCCCAGGTTAAGATCTCTCAGTTCAGTTCAGTTCGGTTGCTCAGTCGTGTCCGACTCTTTGTGACCCCATGAACTGCAGCACACCAGGCCTTCCTGTCCATCACCAACTCCCGGAGTCCACCCAAACTCATGTCCATTGAGTCAGTGATGCCATCCAACCATTTCATCCTCTGTCATCCCCTTCTCCTCCTGCCTTCAATCTTTCCTAGCATCAGGGTCTTTTCCAATGAGTCAGCTCTTCGCATCAGGTGGCCAAAGTATTGGAGTTTCAGCTTCGCATCATTCCTTCCAATGAACACTGAAGACTGATCTCTTTTAGGATGGACTGGTTGGATCTCCTTGCAGTCCACGGGAGTCTCAAGAGTCTTCTCCAACACCACAGTTCACAAGCATCAATTCTTTGGCACTCAGCTTTCTTTATAGTCCAACTCTCATATCCATACATGACCACTGAAAAAACCATAGCCTTGACTAGATGGACCTTTGTTGGCAAAGTAATGTCTCTGCTTTTGAATATGCTGTCTAGGTTGGTCATAACTTTCCTTCCAAGGAGTAAGTGTCTTTTAATTTCATGGCTGCAGTGATTTTGGAGCCCAGAAAAATAAAGTCAGCCACTATTTCCCCATCTATTTGCCATGATGTGATGGGACGGATGCCATGATCTTAGTTTTCTGAATGTTGAGCTTTAAGCCAACTTTTTCACTCTCCTCTTTCACTTTCATCAAGGATGCATACTTAAATATGACACAGAATTTTTTTTTTCATGAAATTAAGCTCTCAGAATGATCATGACTTACATACTCAAACCCAGTGTCAACTTGTTAAAGGTCTAAAAAGGCAAAAAGTCAGTCAAATAATCTTTTTCAAATATTATTATAAATTTAACTTCAAAAATAAACCTCATTGAATAAAGTTGTTATCCTATATACATGCTACCAAAGTCACCACCAAGTGATTAGAAACTGATTATATTCTTTTTCAATCTTGAGAAAGTAAAAACACTCACAACAAAAGAGTACCATCCTCCAGTTTCGCTGAAGAAGCTGTGGAATAGTGTATTAGGGTCCCAAGTGTATGCTATCTCTCCTCAGCCGTTCATGGGGCCCCTCCTAACAGGTTCCTTCTCTGGTATGTTTCAGTGGTAAGATTATACTTGCTGCCCCAATGATGTCAAGCTTAGCTGCATGACCTGATTTGGCCAATGGACTATGAGCAGAAATGACACGTACCACTTCCCAGCTGAGGCTTCACAGCAGGTATTGTGATTCCACCGTTATTCTTTTTTCTCTTTGTCATGACAATGTGTTGTACCAGAGAGGAGTCACTCCTTTAGCCTGGATCCCAGAGCAGTGGAGATACATGAGACAGAACCTGGTCTACAGGTGACAGAATGTGTGACAAAGAAATACATCTTTGTAGTTTTTAAGTCACTTACATTTTGGGGTTGTTTATTTCCATGCATAACTTAGTGAAACGTAACCAAGGAAGGTTGGTATTTATGGAGAATCTTTCTGATTTCTCCTCAGGGATCCTTCTGTTTCTGTTACCCTGCAACATTTTCCATACTTCTAAATTTTTCAAATCAGATTTATTGTTTCTCAAGCAGTAGCACCTAGTAGACATTTAAGCATTTATTATCATTTGCAATACTTTTGTAAGCTTTTCTTTCTTCTCCCTGGAAGCTGCGTTTTGCAGCTATTATTAGACAAGATGTACGGTAGTGAGAAATTGGTTATATGGTGAGATAGATCACTGCCACTATAGCAACATTTTGTAGACTAAGCCTGTAGCCAAGATGTCTAGATGAGGTCTTTTTCGTTGGAGCATTAGCTAACCTGAACTGATATAAGTTTATAAGCACAAAATCAAAAATCTGGAATACAATTGAAAATGTAGTCAATCATCTTGATATTTTTTACTGTCAACACACCCAACTTCAAGGCACTGAATTTTAAAGTTATCATCATGGAGAGTCTTAGCCATAATGATAAAAGTTTATAGCTCCAGTACATTAGAGCTGAGGCTCCCAGGGAAGCCATCAAGACAACGATAACAATTTTCTAAAAACAGGGAGAAATTTTTAAGTCAAAATTTCACCACTGTCCTGGGAGGTGCTGGCCCTGACTCACATTTATTACGGTCACATCTGTGCTTCTGACTTGTTTGATAGTCCTTTTATGACTAAACGTGAAAGGAATTTTGGTTTTGTGGAATACTGTCAAGAAAAGAGAAGAGGGGGTCTGTTCTGGCAACATTCCCAGGTCTAAACTTTGTGGAGGTATCTAGGGAAGAGCTGTTATTAATTGACATTGACAGTCAAATAGCACAGGTCAACTCCTGGTGATCCAAGGCTGTTTATTCAAGCCTCAGGAACTCAGGTTCTCCTCCTCCTCTTGCATGACGCCTTTCCTTGTGTCATTTTGCTCTTTATTAATATTTCTCCCAGAAAAGCAGAAAGTGTATGCTCAACTTTGTGAACCAGCTCAAATAGTAAGTTAGCATGGAGGATGATGAACCATTGAGATCTGAAAATTACAAGTTAATTTCATGCATGAATGTGTGCTGATCATTAAGACTTGGCTGAAAACCACTCAAACAGAAAGCCAATTAACTTCCTTCCACCTAGTTCAACTGATGGTCACTAACAGGTCCTTTAAGAAAAGATTCCAGAATCTCCTTTCTGTGACTCCTCTGATGCTCTTCATCAGTTAACATGTCCTTGCTTCAGACTATCTTTGACCTTGTACCTACCTTCATCATACTTTTAGCACTGTTGTGCTGTGACGCCTTGTTTTCAAACATGGGCTGCATCAATACTGAGCCAAAATAAAAATAAATCAAATATCTGATGCAACTATCAAATTTTTCATCAACATGGAAAGGCTCCAAATAGATTGTTTAAACAATTTTTGAATACAGAAGCACACAGTTTAAGTTTAACTCAATTTTCACCTTCTTACCTGTCAGTTGGTTGTAGTAGGAGGAGGGCTTCCCAGGTGGCACTAGGGGTAAAGAATCCGCTTACCTATGCAGGAGATATGAGACGTGGGTTCCGTCTCTGGGTCAGGAAGATCCCCTGGAGGATCACGGCAACACACTCCAGTGTTCTTGCCTGGAGAATCCCATGGACAGAGGAGCTTGCTCGGCTACATACCATAGAATCACAAAGAGTCAGACACAACTGAAGTGACTTAGCATGAATGCAGCAACTGAAATAAGCAAGTTGAATCTTGATAAAATTCATAAAAATGATACCCTGATTAGCTCAGAAGGCTATACTGAAAGATTCAATGTACTTTATGTACTTTATGTGACTCGATATAAATTCATATATGAATAAATCCAAATAGAGACTGTATCTGTCCATGAAAAAGGACTGATTCTTCTGTTAAAGTAATGTTTGCTTTCTCTTATCTAAGTGTCTATACTTTTGTTTGCTCAGCAAATAGTTATTGAATCTCTCTTCTGTGTCTGGCATAGTATGGGGTTTACATTTTATTAAGGGAAAGCAAACTAAGACACAATCACAAAATCAAAATCAGATGGTGATAAGGTCTCTGAAGACAATACAAACAGCAGGATGAGATGAAGAATGACTGGCAAATTCTGGCTACTCTAGAGGTTGATGAAGAAGGGATAGCCTGACGAAATCACTTCAGTTGGTCCTGGGATGATTGTAGGAGCTAGCTATGGCATGACTAGATCAGAGGCTAGAGTGCAAAGATCAAAACGTGGAAAACTGTGCTGGGAAATGGAAAACATGCGGATTTTAGGAGGTTAGATGTTTTTAGCTGTGAGTAATGATACTCACTTCAAACAGATTTAAACATTACGTCTTTATTTTTAATTGGGCTCCCCAGGTGGGACAGTGGTAAAGAATCCACCTTTCAAAGCAGGAGATACAGGAGATGTGGGTTTGATCCGTTAGTTTGAGAAGATCTCCTGGAGGAAGAAATGGCAACCCACACTGGTATTCTTGCCTGGAGAATCCCATGGACAGAGGAGCCTGGCATGCTACAGTCCATAGGTTTGCAATGAGTCAGACAAAACTGAGCATGCACGCACATTTATTATCAAACTTCAAAAGATAGAGTTAAATTATATGGGTAATTGGTTTAACAAAGGTGAAGAAAAGGGCAAAAATAATATGTTTTATTTAACCTCTATCTTCCATATATTATGAAGTCAACATGTAATCAATATAAAAAATTACCAATTGGAAATCTTACCATGTTTGACAACATGGATAGAATTTGAGGGCATTATGCTAAGTGAATTAAGCTAGACAGAGATAGACAAATAAGGCATGGTATCACTTATATACGGAATATAAAAAAATAGGTCAAACTGTTAGAAACACAGTAGAAAGGTGATTGCCAGATCCTTGGGCGTGGGGGAAATTAGGACAGGTTAGTAAAGGACACAAACTTTCAGCTCTAAGATGAAAAAGAGCTGAGGATTTAATGTAAAACATAGTGACTAGTATTGATACTATGTATAAAGCAGATAACTAAGGAGAATCTATTATATAGGACAGGGAACTCTTAAGTAGAGTTCCCATTAAGATGCTCTGTGGTGACCTAAATGGGAAAGAAATCCCAAAAGGAGGGGATATGTGCATACATATGGCTTTCCAGGTGGCGCTAGTGGTAAAGAACCCACCTGCCAGTGCAGAAGACATCAAAGACATGGGTTTGATCCCTGGGTCAGGAAGATCACCTGAGGAGAACATGGCCACACACTCCAGTATTCTTGCCTGGAGAATCGCATGAACAGAGGAGCCTGGCAGGCTACAGTCCATAGAATCGCAGAGTTGGACACGACTGAAGGGACTTGGCACACACACATGTGTATATGTATAGCTGATTCACTTTGCTGCACAGTAGAAACTGGCAAAACATTGTAAAGCAACTATACTCCAATAACATTTAATTTAAAAAAAGTGTAATGACAGTAGCTGCTGTGTTATGAAATTTGCTCAAGTAAAACTTAAGTGTTATCACTCAAATGATTGATAGCAACAATAATAATGAATCTGTGAGATGGTGGATGTATTAATTAGATGGTGGGAATCCTTTTGTAATGTGTACACAGATCAAACCACCATGACGTACGCTTTAAATATCTTACAATTTTACTTGTCAATTATACCTCAATAAAGCAGAAAAAAAACTATTCAGAAAAAAATCAATTAAATATTTTGCACACCTTTTCTCTTGTTTGATATTAAGTCTTCAAAATCTAGTGTATTTTGTGTAGTGTATTGTAGCTTCAAAAGCTACACTTTTGTTGTTGTCTACTCACAAAATTGTGTCCGACTCTTTTGCAACCCCATGTACTGTAGCCCACCAATCTCCCCTGTCCATGGGATTTCCCAGGCAGGAATACTGGAGTGGATTTGTCATTTCCTTTTCCAGGGGATCTTCCCAACCCAGGGATCAAACCCAGGTCTCCTGAGTTGCAGGTAGATTCTTTATCGCTGAGCCACCAGGGAAGACACAATTCCTATGCTCAATAGTTGCATGTCAACAGTGATTATTATATTGGACAGAACAAGTAAAGACAATGAATTATGGAGAGACAGGAGAGGAAGCAGAGATGGGTTATTCTGACACTAGTCCTAGGAGGAGATGGTGATGTCTTGGACTATGGTGGCATCAGTGAACATGAAGTTAGTGACTTTGGGATATATATGCATATCTTGGGGATACAAAGTCAGTTGTGTTTGCTATGATTTCTACCCTTTACTAGCTGTGGAATTTAGAAAAAATATCTTCTGAAAGTTCCTTTGTCACATAGGGATGATATCATACTCCTCTCCTGCAGATGAGAGAATGGGATGAAGCAATTCAAGGAAACACTTATCAAAGTTCTTGGAACAGATTCAGTTCTTTAAAACATATAGACGTGGTACAAGTGAATTCCTATAAGACCTCAGAGAAGACAGAGAGTTTTTCTGCAGGTAGTAAGGAAAGTCACTTTTAAGCGGAGACTTGAAGGATGAGTAGATTCAATACAGGAAGGATGACAGAAAAAGGCTTGGAGGCAGTAAATCTCAAAGCACATGTAAAAACTGGCAAGTGGTTAAGTTTGACCCAAATGAACACTGACTAAAAGGAGCAGTGAAAGATACGGGTGAAAAGGGATACAGCATAGAATATGTGGAATCATAAAGTTCAATCTTATTAGACAAACCATAAGAAGTTTTGTTCTGTTTTAATCAGAGGAGTGTCATCAGTGTGGTATTTTTCAGTTCTGCTTCAGTTCAGTTCAGTCGCTCAGTCGTGTCCAACTCTTTGCGACCCCATGAATCGCAGCACGCCAGGCCTCCCTGTCCATCACCAACTCCCGGAGTTCACTCAGACTCACGTCCATCAAGTCGGTGATGCCATCCAGCCATCTCATCCTCTGTCATCCCCTTCTCCTCTTGCCCCCAATCCCTCCCAGCATCAGAGTCTTTTCCAATGAGTCAACTCTTCGCATGAGGTGGCCAAAGTACTGGAGTTTCAGCTTTAGCATCATTCCTTCCAAAGAACACCGAAGGCTGATCTCCTTCAGAATGGACTGGTTGGATCTCCTTGCAGTCCAAGGGACTCTCAAGAGTCTTCTCCAACACAGTTCAAAAGCATCAATTCTTCGGCGCTCAGCCTTCTTCACAGAGATTAAAGAAAGGAAATATTAGGCTAGGAGAACTAATCAAAATGCTATTGTGATTGTCCAGGCATGCAACAGTAAAGGAATGGGATAGAGAGTTGAGTGCAAACAATTTCACACAGAAACATTTTATTACTACATTGTTTTTTTATTCCTTTGTGCAAACTTTGTAAGACTCCAATTCTGTCTACATAACTCCAAGTTTTTCATTTATTTAAAAATAGATGTGGTACATACATATAATGGAATACTGCTGCTAAGTCACTTCAGTCGTGTCCGACTCTGTGCAACCCCATAGATGGCAGCCCACCAGGCTCCCCTGTCTCTGGGATTCTCCAGGCAAGAACACTGGAGTGGGTTGCCATTTCCTTCTCCAATTATATATATTACATTTATATATATATCAGAGAAGGCAATGGCATCCCACTCCAGTACTCTTGCCTAGAAAACCCCATGGATGGAGGAGCCTGGTAGGCTATAGTCCATGGGGTTGCTAAGAGTCGGACACGACTGAGCGACTTCACTTTCACTTTTCACTTTCACACATTGGAGAAGGGAATGGCAACCCACTCCAGTGTTTTTGTCTGGAGGATCCCAGGGACGGGGAAGCCTGGTGGGCTGCGGTCTATGGGGTCGCACAGAGTCGGACACGACTGAAGCGACTTAGCAACAGCATATATATATATACACACATACACACACAGACATATATATATATGGAATACTACTCAGCCATAAAAAATTAAATAATGTCACTTGCAGCACGAAGATGGACCTAGAGATGATCATACTAGGTGAGGTAAGTCAGGAAGAGAAAGACAAACACAGTATGACATCGCTTACATGTGGACTCTAAAATATGGCACAAATGAACATATCTACAAAACAGAGACAGTCTCACAGACACAGAAAACAGACTTGTGGTTCCCAAGGGCCAGGGGGGTGGAGGAGGGATGGATTGGGAGTTTGGGGCTAGCAGATACAAACGATTATATACAGAACGGATAAACAACAAGGTCCTATAGAAAACGATACTCAATATCCTGTGTAAACCATATTGGAAAATAATCTTGAAAAGAGAAAATATATATACATGTAACTGATTCACTTTGGTGTATGGAAGAAATTAACACAACATTGCCAATCAGCTATAATTCAGCAAAACACATTTTTAGAAAAGTTAAAGGCTACATAGAGTAACACACATATCTAATTCACATGTGAAATATGCACAACAAAGACTTACAATAAGATTTATCCAGTGCTATTGGGAAATCAATTATTCATGTAAGTTAATCTTCTAAGTTACTGAAAGTTTTCCCTTTGCACACCCAATCCTTTAAAAGCTTTGTTTTGGCTGTCTATATGTCTAGTTTAATATGTTCCGTAGCAATTGGCTATTAAGTTAGTTGCATTGAAAGTGTGTGTGTGCATGTGGTGACTTATGCAAGGAACTAGGATTATAACTATGCTTGGGCTTCTCTGGTGTCTCAGAAGGTAAGAAATCCATCTGCAATGCAGGGGACCTGGGTTTGGGTTGGGAAGATCCCCTGGAGAAGGGAATGGCAACCCACTCCAGTATTCTTGTCTGGAGAATTCCATGGATAGAGCAGCCTGGTGGGCTACAGTCCATGAGGTCACAAAGAGTTGGGCATGACTGACTGACACTTTCACACTCACATGCTATTTTCCTGCTGTGTGACCCGGGACAAGTTGCTTTACGTCTCTGGGTGTCAGAAGGAGGATTTTGAAGTTTCTACTAATCTTTCAAAACAGAGAAGAGAAGTTTCAAGTGGATTAACATTTCATTTTGGTATTCCTCAGTATGTTACTGGTTTGCTGGCCAAAATAGAGGGACAAAGGATGCATGCTTATCTCTCTAAACGAAGGAGAGATTAACTGTTTTAGGAAGGTATGATTTACTTCTGAGAAACAGAAAAATTGAAACTGAAAGACTGCTTTTGCCAAAATAGAACGGTTTTAAAATCAAAGATGCTCGCCAAACTCAATCCCACTAAGATTCAAGTTCCCTTTCCCCCTTGCTGTTGTAAATAATGTGAATACTGATCTTCCCTTAATAACACCTTTCTCTGGAGCTATTGCATGCTGCTATCGGAAAAGCAACTTTTCCAATTTCTAAGAAGTAAGGCTTTCCAAAGACTTTGGACTTCTTGGACATCAAACCCAGCTTTGCTGAGCATATATTTTACAAGCATGTTTCTAAATTGAGTGTGAAGGACCCCAAAGCCTGGATTTAGAAGCTGAGGCAAAAGTGCATGGTAAAGCACATTCCTGCATTCTCCAAGCTCTCAACACCGAGAAATAGCTTCAGATGTGGAACAAACTGGAAATGTGAAGATGCACACTCTCCCTAACAAATAAAGCTACTCTAATAGGTGGTTTGAAAGAAAGGTCAGCTTTAAAATTTCTCCCCAGATAGACTCTCACGGCGAAAGGGGAAACATCTAACAGATAAATCAAACTGCAAGTGACCCGGAAGAAGTCTGAAAGCAGGAGGCAGTCCTTGTGGAAAACAATGAACCTGTTTTTTAATTGAGAGATCAGAGGGCTGATAGCTGTAAACCTGTACCAAATGGACCCTTTGCTAGTTTTCATCTGTGTCGGAGAATTAGGACTCGTAATTTATGTGCTTGCATACACACACATTCTGCACATAGTCCAGGTCAAGCTGTTATGAGAGAAACCTACCCACCCGCCCCCTTTTTTGTGTTTTGTTCCCTGTGAAAAAGGGGGGAAAAATGTGATTTTTAAATTTTTGAGCCTTATTAGAACATTGTCTTCTCTTTTATCATAAATTCTCATTTTGTATTCTAATCATCTTTTGCATCTTTTCTGTGTGCCTGAAAAAAAAAAAAAAAAAAGGGAAGAGAAAGTTCATTCCCCAGTAGAGAAGCCTGCCCAGACCTGATAATGGTGCTTTACTTTTTCTCTCCGCAAGAGCCCTCTTCTCTGGCCATCATGGAGCATGCACTTAAAAACAGGCTTTTTATGCAAAGATATGTTTCCTCTATGTGAAGATAAGGTATACACGGGTCTGGTTTCATTTAAAGTGGTATGAATACATGCAGAAAATGTCCTCTTATATTTCCCTTTACAAGGGAAACACATGGTGTGTATATGGATGTACGCAAGAATGAACATGCCTACCTTAATCCTTTATTTTCTATTTTCATTGAGTTATGTAAATATACTTGTGACTTTACTCTTCACCTTGGACTTTGCTGGGTTTTGATTATGATTTTGTCACTCATGGAACTTACGTTTTCATACAGGGGCAGATGTTTGTCAAATGACTACATTGGTGTTTGTGAGTAGAAACTGCCATAAATATTTTGAAAGCAAGTTTTCAGGTGCTATGAATTTGAAGAGGAAAATAGCAAACTCTAAGAAGAGATGGTCCCATCAATCAATTCTGCACTAAGAAGAAGCAAGCATAACTAAAATTTACCACCAAGAAAATCTTATGGTGCAGGTTTTCCAGCTCCATTCTAAGAGCTCCCTCACTTTGAAAAAGCTTAAGATAAGCTTTTACGATTCTAAACTTGAACTTGGTATGGGCTGCAGTTTGCCTGGCACTATGCTAGCTCTTGCTGGCTCCATTCTATCATCAGCAATGCTTTGGGGGGAGTTTCTCACATGTGGAGAGACAGGTGACAATCCTGACTGAGTTTTCCAAATTTATGGATTTAAATTTTGGGGAGATGCCATGAAAGTTCTATTTGAGACTGACTCTCTGTGACCCCATGGACTGTAGCCTGCCAGGCTCCTCTGTCCATGTAATTTTCCATGCAAGAATACTGGAGTGGGTTGCCATTTTCTTCTCCAGAGGATCTGCATGACCCAGGGATCAAACTCGCAGGTCCTGTGGCTCCTGTACTGGAGGGCAGATTCTTTACCACTAGCGCCACCTGGGAAGAGCGTGTTAAGACCTCGGGCAAACAGAGATGGCTGAGTCTCAGAGGGAGGCAATTTTGATGCAGCTGCTCTGAGTAGATACCCACACACTTGCACTTTGTATAACTAGATGTCATGCCTAGTTTCAGTCTTGTGGCCTTTTCATAACCAGCCCTTTTTATGTGTTATGTGTACAGTTTGAAATAAAGCCGCCTTTGACCACCATGCCACAGAAATGATGGTTTTGATTCCAGGTGTGTCAGGTAATAGAAAATTTCGGACTTGCATTTTTTCTTTACAATCAGTTTATATCCCTTCAGTGACATTTTCATTACTTGTGTGTGTCTGTTTATAGATTTTTTTCCCCCCTCTGAATAAGTACATGGATGTTATTTGTTATGTGCTCCATGTTTATTTTAAGAAACTGGATCATTAAACCCACGTCCCATGTTTCAGCAAATGACCTTCAAGTATAAAATGAGGTGAGGGCTGTTAGTTTTAAGAAGAAAGGAAGGCTTTGTGAAGGACTGTACTGGGTGAATTTTGCAGTATCTGCTTCTGTTCCCTCCATTGTTCACCAAAAAACTTCCTGTCTGATCTCCAAAGTGGGGTTGTTTTAGGCTCTAAAGAACTCAAGCCCCCAAATAATGAGGCTGATGTAACGCTGGGAATAAAAAGGGGATAAATCCCTGATGTAAGAAAACACAGTTCGCTTTGTCTATCCTTTAAGAGTTTAAGACCACGGAGATGCTCGGAGGTATGGAGGTATTTGTTCCGCTGCTGAGGTAAGCGCAAAGCTTTACAATGGTCTTGTGACACCCACAGCATGATTTGTAATTAGCCAGAAATGTAATGGTAGCTCAGCACATCTCTTTATTATATTAAAAGTGAGTTTAATTGCCAGGAATTTGTTTTGCTTTTTTGCCTTCTTAAGTATGATGTAAGATTTCTCCAACTGGAAAATCCCTCATTTGCTGACTTACATGAAATTTATAATGCTGTCTGAGGTTTGGCTTTTGTTTCTTACCTTAATTTTGTGCCACAGAGGAATTGCTTTTATCAGTCAAATCCTCATTTTGTGACTATGCGAGAGCCTGGCCTGGTCCCTCCTGGCACGGCTGTGGAACCCTGCTGCTGTGCCCATAAGCGATCTCTTCTTGTCAACCAGAGCCTGCAGTGGGATGACCAGATGACCAGCTCTATCTCTCCACAGAACATGGGGAATCTGGTTACTAATGATCATGTTCTCTTCTCTTAAGCAAATGAAATATGCTCTGTGATAGTTGCTGCTTCGCAGTAAAGATTTATTGTGATGCATTTCACCTTCATTTGATAGATTATTTGATTTCCTGCCTGGCCATATACACAAGTGGAATTGGTAGATGGCCTTTTAAAAAATTAAAACTACCATAATTAGTCAAATACATGGATAAAAATTGTACTCTCTGATCTCACCAGTTCCAGGACAATTCCTCCTTGTTTGTAGGAATAGGCTTTTCTTTGGGAAAATAAGCAGATGATTAATATTTGTTTTGGGAATCCACAGTCCCAATTTTCAGCATATGCACAAGGGAAGGGAAATAAGACGCTGCTCCCAGAGAGGAAACAAACTCATCTCTCTGGTTATGTTGAGTGAGGTTCCTTCCTAAAAGGCCCTGAAGCATCTCCACACCCCCATGGCATTCATGCTTCAGCTGCCACCTTGGGAAATAAATACAGATTGAAATGTGGCATCTAGGAAGTGCCCTCTGTGTTGGAAACCTACACTGTATGCATTATGTATAAAAGAATGCGAAAAAATTATAATCTATTTAATGTCACAGAGTCCTCGTAAAGTGAAAGACATGTAACTGTGATAAAAATATGAGTAAAACAAGCTGACTTAATACTGTAGTGGGAGAGAAAAAATTGAGCTAGGGAGAATGAAGTAAAACACTGTATAGTTGCTGCTAACAACTTTTGATCATCCTCACCCACCCTTTCCTTTTAGTGGTTCTAAGGGGATGGTATTCTTGGAGGAAGAAATGCCAACCCACTCCAGTATTCTTGCCTGGAGAAGCCCATGGACTGGGGAGCCTGGCAGGTTACTGATGGGGTTGCAAAGAGTCGGACGTGACTTAGCAACTACACAAAGAGATGGTGTAACTCATAAAAGGGCTTTTCTGGTGGCTCAATGGTAAAGAACCCACTTTTCAATGTAGGAGACGCAGGGTTGATCCCTGAGTTAGAAAGATCACCTGGAGTAGGAAATGGCAACCCACTCCGGTTTTCTTGCCTGGGAAATCCCATGGACAGAGGAGCCTGATGGGCTTTAGTCCTTGCGGTCGCAAAGTGTCAGACATGACTTAACAACTAAACAATATCAACTACTATTAAGTCACTTCAGTCGTGTCTGACTCTGTGCGACCCCATAGACAGCAGCCCACCAGGCTTCGCCATCCCTGGGATTCTCCAGGCAATAACACTGAAGTGGGTTGCCATTTCCTTCTCCAATGCATGAAAGTGAAAAGTGAAAGTGAAGTCCCTCAGTCGTCTCCAACTCCTAGCGAGCCCGTGGACCGTAGCCCACCAGGCTCCTCAGTCCATGGGATTTTCCAGGCAAGAGTACTGGAGTGGGGTGCCATTGCCAACAACAGCTCATAAAAATAAACTCAGTTGAGGGACAGCTCAGTCAGAGGTGTAGTATATGAATTTGTTCAGGGCAGCAGGTTTGTGGCTGGGTCCTAGACCAGAGTGGGTGCAGAGTCCTGGAGCATCTCCTTAAGCATTGCTCTTGACAAAACTCCTGACCCAGGGGACACCCAGCCCACACACTCTCTGCTCAACACTTTCAGTGATAATAGTAAGCTTTCGTTGGGAGCTTAACATAAATTTTAAGGGGTTTGGGAGGGACGTAATTATGATTCTCAGCCCTCACCTGGTTTACAATCTGTATTTGGACTCCCTGGGATGCAGAATCTGAGATGCAGGCAGAAAGTTTATTAGGGAGAGCCCTGGAGAACAGCAGTCTGCAAAGGAGAGAGGAAAGCTGGATGAGGATAGGGCAGAGGCAGCACAGATCTCAGCCCATTAATTACTAGGGAAGTCCAGAGCTGGGATAGACAACAAGGTTTCCCCATACTAGAGGGGAGAGTGACAAGACTTACTACCTGTAATATAACCAGTACCTAGAGGCAAGCTCTTGCCTGGAAAATCCCATGGACGGAGGAGCCTGGTAGGCTGCAGTCCATGGGGTCGCTAAGAGTCGGACACGACTGAGCGACTTCACTTTCACTCTTTACTTTCATGCATTGGAGAAGGAAATGGCAACCCACTCCAGTGTTCTTGCCTGGAGAATCCCAGGGACGGGGGAGCCTGGTGGGCTGCCATCCGTGGGGTCACATAGAGTCAGACACGACTGAAGCGACCTAGCAGCAGCAGCAGCAGCAGAGGCAAGCTACAGGGAGGCTTGACCTTGGGCGAAGTTAAGCTTCTTCATCAAAGGAAGTCCAGAGAGGCACTCAGCTGAGAGCCGTCGGCCAGCAGAGCTAGGGGAGCGAGGGCTTCAGTACCAGAGGAGGGACGTGGATGGTACCCCCCTACAATCCCCTGCAGAGAACGGTAGCACCCATGACAACACAATGAGTGTTTTTTGTATGGCTCGTGTAAACTCTACATATTGTAGGAGTTCGAAACTTGAGGACAGGAAATCTCAGAAGACACTGCACACACCAGGAAGTGCTTCACGGCTAATTTGGAAAATGGGGAATTTGGGAGTTAAGAACAGGAAGGGAGAATTTAGGGAAATATTAAAACTTTGGGTGAGCAACATGAATGAACGGACAAAGGTGGTGATAAGCTTGGCTTGTTAGTAGCATTTAATAAAATGGCCCAAGAGAAGGATGTATTTAGCAGAAATAAGATCATCTAGGTGAGATGGGGTAGAAGGCAAGATGAGAATCTTGGCCAAGATACAGTTATTATCTATTATTCTTTTTACAACTGCATTAAAATACATTCCACATACAATCAGATGTTCCCATTTTGACTGTATGGTTCAGTGAGTTTGACAAATATATGGAGCCATGCAGTCATCATTCAAGATATATAGACTTTCTTTCAATCTCATGCACTTTGACCATGAACCTTATTTCTGGTCCCTATAGATTAACTTTGCCAGGACTGTAACTTCTTGTGAATGAAAGTATACAGTATATACAGTATATAATCTATTGTGTCTGGATTTTTTCACTCAGCAGTTTTTTCCTAATTAGTTGCTGCTGTTTTATGTAATCACCATGGATTTTTGTATATTCATCTCCCATCTGTGATCTGGGTAAATTCACTCATTAGTTATATTAGCTTTTGGGGGGAGTGCTTGGGATTTTGTATGTGCATATGCATGCCTCTTGCAGAGAAATACAGTTTCAATTATTCTTTTCCAATATGGATGATTTTTACTTCTTTTTCTTGCACTAGTACATTGTCTAGGACTTACAATGCTGAGCAGAAGGTGGTTAAGAGCAGATATCTATGACTTGCTCTTCATCTCAGGTAGAAACATTCAGTTTTTCAATTTTAAATATGAGGTTAGCTATAGTTATTTTTTAAATGGATTCATTTTGATATTTGGCAAAACTAATACAATTATGTAAAGTTTAAAAATTAAATAAAATTAAAAAAAATTCTATTTCTAATTTGCTGAAAGGTTTTTAACAGGAATTTGTATTTTGTCTCATGCTTTTTTTCCCCCTGGATCTTCTGAGATGATCCTATGGGTTTTCTTGATTACGTTTATAAGGTGAATTGTATGGATTAATTTTCAAATGTTAAACCTACTTTGAATTTTGGGGTCATGTAATTTTGAACCTGATTGGTCATGATGCATTATAATTTTTATATGTTGTTGGATCCTGCTTGTTAATATTCATAATCCTATGGATTTTTTAAAAAAAGAAATGGTGTCACTTCTCTCACTCTTCACCTGCTTAGTTTTTTGCTTTTTGCTTTTTTAATGTCCTTGGCTGCACCAGGTCTTAGTTGCCACAGACAGGGTCTTCGATCTTCATTGCGACGTATGATATCTTCAGCTGCAGCAAGGAGTTTTGAATGAATCTGATTCATGAGCCCTACTGATCTCTAGCTTTCCTGTGATGTCATTTTCCACTCTTTCGTTGTGTCTGGTTATGCCACCTTCATTCGAAAAAATTTATATAGGATTGGCATTATTTATTTCTTAAATTTCTGATAGACCTGCCAGTAAACACCAGGCCTGAAGCTTTCTTTGTGGAAATATTATCAATAAGGATTAATTTTTATTAGGTAAAGGGTTTTTAAAATTTTCTATCCCTCCTTGGGTCACTTTGGTAAGGAATGTGTTCATTCCATCTCAACTGCTTAATCTCTTGACATTAAAATTTTTCATTATGTTCCTCTTTTCAAGCTTTAAATGCTTATAATTTCTGTAGTTTTATTCTGTCTTTCGTCAATAATATCGGTAAGTTGTTTTTATCTGTTTTTTTTTAATTGGTCTAGCCAAAAGTTAACCAATTTTATTGATTTTAATTGCTTAACTGACTTTTTCTACTATTTTGTTCTAGTTCACTGATCTCTTTTATAGTTACTTTTGCTTATTTTAGATATGTTAGTATTTTCCTAGTTTCTGAAGGTGGAGACTTGAATAATTAATTTGACCTTTTTATTTTTAAACATAATTACTTAAGGCTATACATTTCCCTCTAATTAATAATTCTCAAATGTGATTCACAGACTCCTGGAATAACTATATCCCTTTTGGGGATCTGAAAAAGACTTAAACAATTTTCATGACCATATTGAAAAACTGACTCTTACTATATTGACATTTACCCTGATGATATGAAAGCAATGGTATATAAAAGTCTGGGCACCTTAGTGTGATTTAGAGTATAACTATAAGAGTTGATGTTATAGTCTTTACAGCTATGTATTCACAGTCACCAGTCCATTCTGAAGGAGATCAGCCCTGGGATTTCTTTGGAAGGAATGATGCTAAAGCTGAAACTCCAGTACTTTGGCCACCTCATGCGAAGCGTTGACTCATTGGAAAAGACTCTGATGCTGGGAGGGATTGGGGGCGGGAGGAGAAGGGGACGACAGAGGATGAGATGGCTGGATGGCATCACTGACTCGCTGGATGTGAGTCTGAGTGAACTCCGGGAGTTGGTGATGGACAGGGAGGCCTGGCGTGCTGCGATTCATGGGATCGCAAAAAGTCGGACACGACTGAGCGACTGATCTGATCTGATCTGATTCGCAGTAAAAATATGCCAGTTTTACTTAAAGATGCCGTTGATGAAGTGGTAACAATTATTAACTTTATTAAATGTCAATCTTCGAGTGCTTGTCTTTTTTACGTAAAATTTTATTTTTGAATACTTATAGGTTTACTGGAAAAAATGACAAAAATAGGACAGGGAGTTCTCAGGTGCATTATACTCTGCTATTACTATTATTATCTTATGACATGGTAATTATAGTTATATATATTAAATATCACATATATATTCAATATTATTATACATAATATATAAACTGTATGTATAATAGCTTATATATCATATATTATATGTAACACACTAATAATTATTATTGTTTCCCCAAAGAGTATATGTGTATAGTCGTTTCAGAAACAGTAACCTGTATTCCCATGGGAAACTATGCACAGTGCTTGCATATAGTTTCTTCTGACTCATCACAACCTTTGCCCTCTACCCTCTTCAGTGAGGCTGTTTCATGTATTCATGATACAGTTAAATAATATTGTCATATTCTGCATTTCATCCTGGGGTTCCCCAATCTCCTAAATGATTTTTTTTTAATTTTCATACATTGAAGTCTACTCCTGGTGCTATAAATTTCCATGAATTTTGACAAAAGCATAGTGTCATGTATCCACCATTATAATGTGGTCCAGAATAGTTCCACCCTCATAGAAATGCCCCTGCTTTGCATGTTTAACCCTTCTCTCCAGACCCCTGGTAACTGCTGATCTGCTCACTATGTCTATAGTCTCTCTTACCAGAATTCCAAACAAAGAGGAATGTGCAGTCTGTAGCCTTTGCACAATGACCTACCACACTTGGCACACGCATTTAAGGCTTATCCACATCTTTCCTCGGCCTAAGAGCACATTTCTTTTAGCAATGAATAGTATTCCATTGTATGGATGTACCAGTTCGTTTATTTATTCACTTATTAAAGGACATCTTGATTGCTTCCAGTTTTTGGTGATTATAAATAAAGTTGTTCTAAACATTTGCATGCAGGTTTTCATGTAGACATAAGTTTTCAAGTCAGTTGGGGTAGTAACTAGAAGTGTGATTGCTGGATTGTATGGTAAAACTATGTTCAGTTTTGTAAGAAAACATCAAACTGTTTTCCAAAGTGGCTATAACATTTTTCAGTCCCATCAGTAATGAATTATACATGTGGTTTCTGTTATTCCATATCTTTGTCAACAATTGGCAATAAGCCTTTTTAATAGTGGGTAGTTGTATCTTATAATATTTTAATTTGCATTTCTATAATGACATCATAGATAGTGAATATTTTAATATATTTATTTGCCATTTGTATATCTGTTATTCCATATCTTTGTCAACAATTGGCAATAAGCCTTTTTAATAGTGGGTAGTTGTATCTTATAATATTTTAATTTGCATTTCTATAATGACATCATAGATAGTGAATATTTTAATATACTTATTTGCCATTTGTATATCTTCTTTAGTGAGATGTCAATTCTTTTGTCCTTTTTAAAATTGGGTTTCTTGTTTTCTTATTGTTGAGTTTTTGTCTTTCTAACACTCTTTGTGGGGAAATGGAAAATGTATAAAACACTTGCTGTGTATTAAAATATAGTGATTGTCTCAGGGCTAAGCACTTGTGTGATTATTTCAGTTGCAAGCTGAACAAGCTGGTTTTGGGTTTATATGTTTGTTTCTCAACTGATGTTGAGAACATCAGTTTTGCTTGGGAAAAATGACTAATAAAAATTTGCATGATTGGAAGTCATTGTCTCAAATATTAATGAAGAAGACATATAACTTCAAGAAATCAACTGATATTTTTGTTGCTAGTGATAAAAAAATCAACTTATATTTTTGTTGTTAATGATACTATTTGAACTTTCAAGTGAAAATTAGAATTTTGGAAAACTCTACCAAGTGGGCTTAAAAATTTCTTTCTTATGATGACATTGGTAGTTATATTAACAAATGAAAGTTTTGATAGCATATAAGGAATCAATATTCTGAAGGACTAAATTCAATGAACCAATATTTTCCAAGTAACCAATGCATAACTGAACAAAATTGTATATGGATAAAAGATTCATTCAACGTGCAAAACAGGTTAATGGAGTTTAATGTAATGAGTGTAAGAAAAAAAAATCATTGATATGGCTTCAGATTTTGTATTGCAACTCATCTTTTTAAAAAACCACTTCTTATCAAATTCTGGCATACTGTCAAATAAAAATATCCACAATTAACTGTAAAGTTCATTAAAATACTCCCTCATTTTCTAACTACAAGTCTTTGTGAGGCTGGACTTTCTTATATAGTTCAGTTAAACAATCTGTGGTAAAAGCTTAACTGCGGAAGCAAATTTAAGAATTGTGCTGCGTTCTCATGAGCAAGACATTAAAGAGATTTGTGAAAACTGAAACATGTCATTTTTACTTATTTTTTGGAAGAGATAGTTATCTTGATAAAAACAGTTTAGTTATGTTAATAAGCAATGGATTTATTATTCTATTTTATTGTCACTAAATATTTTTTAAATCTTCAGCTTTAATTTCTTAGAAAGTAATCATTGATAGATACGTGCATAAACAAAACCTCTACAGTTGTCAATAGTTTTTAAGAGTATAAAGGGTTTTGAGATGAAAAAGTTTGAGAATCATTGCTCTAAAAACTAGCATCTTTCCATAAATTTTGATATATTTGAATTTTCATTTATA
Source organism: Bos grunniens (assembly GCF_055505025.1). Lineage (NCBI taxonomy): Eukaryota > Metazoa > Chordata > Mammalia > Artiodactyla > Bovidae > Bos > Bos grunniens. The sequence goes on from NC_141180.1 coordinate 58,269,506, forward strand.
TTAAGTTCAACATATTTTCTAATTGTTGTTCTGATTTCTTCTTTGTCTTACGCTTATTTAGAAGTATGCAGTTTAACTTCCAAATTTCTAGGAGTTTTCCAAAAATCTTTCTGTTTTTAATTTCTAATTTAATGCCATTGTGGTCAAAAAGCGTTCTCTGGTTTCAATCCTTTTAAATTTATTGAGACATATTTTATGGCCCACCATATGGTCTATCTTGGTGAATGTTCCATGTGTTCTGGAAGAAGTTACATTCTCCAGTTTTGTGTGTAGTGTTCTATACATCTTCTTGATTGACCCTTTTATTATTATTTAATGTCCTTCTATGTCTCTAGTACTACTTGCTCTGATGCCTACTTTTTGTAAAATAATGCAGGCAGTTCAGTAGGGTCCTGATTTTTTTTAACAGTCCGATAATCTCTGCCTTTTAATGGAGTGTTTAATCCATTTACATTTAAATAATTGTCAGCATGATTTGTTGATTTGTTTTCTACTTATTCCATCTGTTTGTTCCCATTTTATTATTTTTTCTTCTTCTTTGGGACTACTTGATTATTTTTGGTATCCCCTTTTATGCCCTTTATTAGCTTACTAATAGATCTTTGTGTTATTTTGTTTTTGTATTGGATTTTATTGTTTTGTTTGTATATTTTTTATATTGTATTGTTTGTGTTTAGTGGTTGTTGTAGGTTGTGATATCTAGTGCCTATATCTGTGGCTCAGGTGCATAGTTCATTGGCCTTATGTGGCTCTATTAATTTCTTTCCAATCTGTTTTTTGGTCTGTACTTTAGTTTTGGGCTGTTTCTACTGCTCTATCTACAAATTCACTGGTTTTTTCTTCTTCAATGACTAATTTTCTGTTATGTCCATAATGTGAACATTTTTATTTCAAGTGAAGTCTATTTTGACTCAAGAAACAATTTTTACTTGCATTTTTCTCTTTATTATATTCGTGTTTTCCTTTCAACCCTTAACAAATTTATAATACTATTTTTTAACATTTTTATGTGCTAATATAATAATTTTCTCTGTCATATCTTGGTCTACTTCTCTTGGGTGATGTTTCTTCTGTTTATGGGCCATATTTTCCTGTTTATTCATATGTCTGCTAAGTCACTTCAGTCGTGTCCGACTCTGTGCAACCCCATAGATGGCAGCCCACCAGGCTCCCCTGTCCCTGGGATTCTCCAGGCAAGAACACTGGAGTGGGTTGCCATTTCCTTCTCCAATGCATGAAAGTGAAAAGTGAAAGTGAAGTCATTCAGTCATGTCCGACTCTTAGCGACCCCATGGACTGCAGCCTACAAGGCTCCTCCATCCATGGGATTTTCCAGGCAAGAGTACTGGAGTGGGGTGCCATTGCCTTCTCCACATTCATATGTCTGGTAATATTCAATTAGATGCTAGATAAAGTAGGTTTTGTGTTGTTGAGAGTCTGGAATTTGCTTTCTTCCTTTAAAAAATGCTGAGTTTTATTTTGGCAGGCAATTAAGTCACATGGGAGAAGCCAGTTTATCTTTTGGATGTTTATTTTTAAGATTGGTTTGGGTTTGTCCAGTATAGCACTTACTCTGGAGCTATTGTAGCTCACTATGAGACAATATCTTTCTGAGGTTCCTACCAAGTGCCTTCAGTGTTCAGCAAAGTATCTCTACTTCAGTTAGAATACAAATGTTTCCCAACATTGTGTCACTTTTAGAGCTTTCTTGACTTTCCAACAGTTTACCTTTCTTTAGCAGTTGTTCTTTTCCAGGATTTATGAATTCCCACCTTGTGCATGACATTCAAAGTTGGTAGTCAAACAAACACTTAAGGAACCCTATGCAGATTTCTGGGGTTCTAGCTGAGTTGCTATTTCCTGATTGATTTTATTGTTCAATCATTCAGTCTTTCCCAACTCTTTGTGACCCCATGGATTGCAGCACATCAGTCTTCCCTGTCCTTCACCATCTCCCAGAGTTTGCTCAAACTCATCTCCATTGAATTGGTGATGCCATCCAACCATCTCATCCTCTGTCGTCCCCCTACTGCCTTCAATCTTTCCCAGCATCAGGGTCTTTTCCAATGAGTCAGCTCTTCACATCAGGTGGCCAAAGTATTGGAGTTTCAGCTTCAGCATCAGTCCTTCCAAAGAATATTCAGGACTGATTTCCTTTAGGATTGACTGGTTTGGGACTCTCAAGAGTCTTCTCAAGAACCACAGTTTGAAGGCATCAATTCTTCAGAGCTCAACCTTTTTTATTGTTCAACTCTCACATCACATCCATACATGACTATTGTAAAAACCATAGCTTGAGTATACAGACCTTTGTAGACAAAGTAATGTCTCTGCCTTTTAATATACTGCCTAGGTTTTTCATTGCTTTTCTTCTGAGGAGCAAGCTCTTTTAATTTCATGGCTGCAGTCACTGTCCACAGTGATTTTGGAGCCCAAGAAAATAAAGCCTGTCACTGTTTCCATTGTTTCCCCATCTATTTGTCATGAAGTGATGGGACTGGATGCCATGAGCTTTGTTTTTTGAATGTTGAGTTTTAAGTCCGCTTTTTCACTCTCCTCTTTCACCTTCATCAGAGACTCTTTAATTCTTTATGCCATATACATTTAAGTTAATATGCAGAGCAAGGACATCATTGTACTGATTGGTACACTGCGCCGTAAGTTCCAGTGGCTTCAGCTTCTCTGAATTTAGTTTCTGTCTCTGCCCCTCAGGGAGACCACAGTGATCTAGTAAATGCCTCCAGGCAAAAGTCTGGAGTAATAGAAAGACTCATAGCCTTTGTTTCACTTCTCTTAGACAATATATGCTTGTGTTGACAGCTTTTCAATGTATTAAAACTATTGTTTCATATATTTGGTCAAGTTTTCTAGTTGCTTAGGGCAGGCAGGCTAATTGGTGCCAATTACCCTACCATGGTTGAGATCAGAAGTTAACACTTAGTTTTGACATTATGTGAAATGAAGAATAGTTGAATGTTTTGAGAAAAACAGGAGCATTAAAAGCATTGTATTTGAGAATGATCAATATTGAGAAAGACAGATGCATTATATGGTGGAAAAAGTAGGATAAGGAAAACCATCAAGGGAGTGGCAAGTCAGACGGAGGATCAATAGAGACTAATCTGGGCTAGTGGTGATGGCAATGAACATGTTGGTCCAGTTAGGAAACCTTGTCTCTAGTGTTACTGCTCAGCAGGGATTGGGCTGGGGAGAATCAAACACCTGTTAAAATGTTTCTAAGTAGTAAAATTTACTGAGCACCCACTATGTTTGAAATGTTTTTCATATTTCATCTTATTTATTCAAAACAACCATTGGATATTGTAATGCTTAACTTGAAGGTGAAGAGACTAGGGCTCAGAGACATTAAGAAGGGGAATTAATTTAAATCAGCTAGGAATGATAGAGATTCACATCCAGTTGTCTATGGACTTGAAGATCTTTCCTCAGTCATGCTTCCTCTATAAAATGAAGCAGAAATAGCTCTTAAAATGAAATATTATATTCAAATTTTCAATGTTAGAATGATAATTTATCAAAATCTAAAGTGTTTTATCCAAATAGAATTAGAAGTTACAAATTCCTGAAATCTGCTACAAAGCTTCACCCATGTGGAATTTGGAAGTGATTTTTTTACCATCTATATGACAGATTGATTCATTATAGATATTATGACCTAACCCCAATTACCAGAAAGTATCTCATTGCCAACAAAAGATTCATAAATAATGCATCTAAGATTTAATTCTCTAATTAACTGCTTAATTATTATGATGGTCTCTGCTTTTAATAAGGGTTCTTAGTACATCAAAACCATTTTCTGTTTTGTTTCAAAAGTCTCAGAATGACTTTAGGAATAAAAGAGAAAATAAAAGCATGATTTGCTGATTTATCAGAGTTAGCAACAACTTTTTGATGGGCTTTTATTTCTTTACAAGACCACTAACCACCCATGGAATGAATGGGCTGGGGATAAAGAAAGCAAGATGGACATTCTCTGTGAAGCAATTGATTATTATCAGACATAAACCAGTAAATTTATGACATTGACCTTTGCTATTGTAACACTAAACTGGTTATTACATTGATCCTCAGCAGAATGACTTAGTGACACTCTACATAGAAGGATTTCTTTTTATGTATCCTCAATGACTCTTTTGCTCTCTCTTATGATTCCCTTCCCTTTCTTCTATATCACTTGTGCTACTGGATCACAATGGACCTCTCATCCCAACAATTAGCAGCTGATAGGCTCTTTTAACAGCTGGAGATCTGCGTATGTAAAGTCCTGAGAGAAGGTGTGTATGTCTATTATATTTGTGTTTTCTAAGCTAATAAGTATCTAATATATTCTTTCTGAAAGTATGACCAGAGGTATTTGGTTAATGCTGAAAACCAATATACTTCAGTATTTGTATCCTTGGCTCCATTAACCGATATAGTAGGGAGATCTTGAGGGTCTAAGGTGGACGCAGTAGAGGCTACACAAGGCTGCTGATCACTTTCTTTCCTACCTATAGTTTGTTGTGATATTTCAGAACAAGATGAACAAATATTTCATAAAATGGCCACTGACCTACTGAGCTCCTCATCCTCTTGGAGAAGCCCAACCAGGAGTCCATTTCTGTAGCCAGGGCCAGAAGATGGGTCAAGCTCATGGCTTTCACCTGCCTTAGCTGAGCTACAGATGTTATTCATATTCATCCCAGTGTCCAGCCCTCTGACAAAAGTTACAGAGTTCCTTGGTGCAATAAAAATCATGTGTCATCGAGTTCCCTGGGTGAAGTGCATGCTACCTAGAAAAGAATTTCCCTTTGTCTGTTTGATAGGATGTTTGGAGACCTCCAACATCTACATTTCAGTTTCAGCCTGTCTTCCCTGGGTGCTCTGTTGCCAAATGCACTTCGCTTGACTTTCCTTCATTCTCCCAGGTGCTTGCTTGCTCTATTTACCTCTACACTTTATCTTTTGTCATTATCAACATTTTCTTGAGTCCAGTGGAATGTTGATATCCTCTACCCAAAGTACAGAATGTTGGGAATAGAAGGAGGAGGCAATGTAGCTTCACACAGTTTTATTATTTCCTGCCCTCAGTCTCAATCCCAAAGGCTGAAGATTATTTCCAAATGTGCCCTGTAGCCAATCCCATCATTACGTGAATATTAGGTCCTACAGCCCAGCATTGTGGCTTCGGCATCTCTGTGCCTCATGAGACCGTGTGTGGGTTAAGTTTTGACACTGAAAAAAATAACAACCTTGTAGCACTGATTGAAAACATATACCATGTGGCAGGGCGTGCATGTGGATCTCAGCCCATGGCTTCATAGATTTGAGCAGAAACACCAGCATCTGGTGCTACAAAAACAGTCACTGAAAAAATAGACACCTCTTTTAATTACTCTCTGGCAGCATGCAGAAGCTGTTTCTATCCATATAAATTAGTCTGAAGGATGGTCAGCTCACATGTAAAAATTCCACTGTAGAAAACGATTTGGTTTTGAAATGCAGTGGAACCTCATCCTAACTCTAGTCTTGGGAGTCATCGCTTGGTAACGTAATGACCAACCTAATTTTTTTTTTTTCCCCCAAAGAAAATCTAATTCTTCTCTGGTTGGAATGGAGGTAAAGGTGTTTCTAAGGCTTGATATCATGTTACCATTCTTCCTCCCACCGTATTATTTTACAGATGAAAGCAAAGCTACCTACACAGTGAGAGGTTTGAATAAAAACAATGAGAAGAGTAAGACCAAGAATAAAGTTCCCCAAATATACCACATAATTCCCGGACTGTATGCTCTTCCTGACATGTTCCCATTCCCCCCACTTTGTTGTCTTGCTGTTTCTCCTCCACTCCCCACCCCCGACACACATTATGTTTTCCCCGATGCTATCATTTTTGAGGAACTCTCTCTGATACCACAGCATGGGCTTGCTACTGCTACTGCTAAGTTGCTTCAGTCGTGTCCGACTCTGTGAGATCCCATAGACAGCAGCCCACCAGGCTCCCTCGTCCCTGGGATTCTCCAGGCAAGAACACTGGAGTGGGTTGCCATTTCCTTCTCCAATGCGTGAAAGTGAAAAGTGAAAGTGAAGTCACTCAGTCCTGTCCGACTCTTAGCGACCCCATGGACTGCAGCCTACCAGGCTCCTCCGCCCATGGGATTTTCCAGGCAAGAGTACTGGAGTGAGTTGCCATTTCTGCTCCTATTTTGTGCTTCTTTAACCTTCTGTTTACAAGTCTCTTGTGCATTTACCCCATCATATTGCCTACATCTCTCTCTGCCCTGTCTCAAAAGTTTTGTGACGCCTGGAACCATATGTTAGCGTGTTATCAACTCCTAGTGTAGCTCTTAACACATAGGAAGGTTCAGTAAATACTGAACTGAATAAGCTATTATATTTAAGAAGGATTTCTCTGGGAACACTTTCAAGAGACTCAGGGTCAAAACCAGGGAACTCTCTAGGTCAATGGTTTTTTTCTCTAGGTCAAAATTCAGTCTAGTGGTGAGTCAGACAGACCTCTTTTCATCTTTGTACAGCCATAACCTCTCAAAACCTCAGTTTTCTCATTTATAAAGTAGAAATAATGATGTTACCTACCAAATAGATTGTTATGAGGATGAAATGAATAATTCATAGAAAGTACTGAGCTTCCTGGTAGCTCAGATGGTAAAGAATCTGCCTGCAATTCTGGAGACCTGGGTCCGATACCTGGGTTAGGAAGATCTCCTAGAGAAGGGAATGGATATTCACTCCAGTATTCTTGGCTGGAGAAGGCCATGGACAGAGGCGCCTGGCAGGCTACAGTCTATGGGGTTGCAAAGAGTCGGACACAACTGAGAGATGTGACAGCTGAGATGGTGAGTGGGGAGATTGCCCTTACTTTTAGAGATGATATTTTCATTCCATCCCCAGGATACACAAATTCCATGAAGTGAGGATTTTTATCTTTTTCTCATTTCCAGCTGTTAGAGACAGTGCCTAGGCAGTGTCTGGTATATAACAAGACCTCAGTCAATATTTGTTGAATAAATACATGAACACAGGTTTCTTTCCCAGGAGTGGTGGCAGACTGCACAGCTTTATATATGCTGGTTCTTCTGAACATTCATAAGACAGCTGGATGGGTATTTAACATAGTATGGGGACCATACAGTCACCAAAACATGATTTTATACCTTAAAAAAGCATAAGGTATACTTAATTGACCTGACTGGCTGATAAGAAGTAAATGGAGAATGTAGGAGATTTTTTTTTTTCTTAAAGAAGGTGAAAGGCATGTTCTTTCTTGAAAAAAAAATCTATCAGACCTGGAAGGAAACCATGAGTTGAAGTGACCCAGGGGAAGCAGAAGGATGTACTGAATGACCTCCAGAGACTCCTGTCAGCACTAATGATCCAGGAAGGAGATTTACAGACCCACATGAATTGACCCCAACCAAGCCTTGGCTTGCTGCTTTTCCCCCACTTTGGCCAATCTTCTCACTTCATTCACTAAAGCAGCTCCTTCCAGACCCATCCTGCCCACCCCTCCACCCCTGGCTCTGCAGCTGGAAATTTATTAACCCCTGGCCCTTGGCCTAGAGGGAGTGGCTGGCACCATGGAGGTGAGGTGTGCCCCAGCTTGTCCATAAAGGCCACAGTAGAGCCACACACACAAGGGGTCGAGAACCAGTTTGTTTTGGGGCCAAGACTCCCACGTGAATTTCACTTTCCCCTCTTGTCTAACTTGGCCAGTTGAATAGTGGTTATCCCTGGATCACAGGAAGCACATATTTGCTACAAGTCTCCTTGGAGACCCACGTGGCCCTCAGATGAGCAATAATACAGATTTCTTATTTTATTTTTTTCCATGGGAATAAGAGTGACTCCCTGCCAAAGGACATAGTTTAGGCTTTGCTCTTAGCTGCTCCCAGGGGTAGAAGTTCAAGAGCCTGGTGATTTTTTTAAAACTATGCATCAAGGGGGAGCTGAACCCTTTTGTGAAATAAAAGGGGGGAAATATGCTTCATGCACTGAATTGACCTGTCTCCTCCAGTGAACTAGGCTTCAAGGGTAGAGTTGAATCTATTAAGATCTTGGTGGGGACATCTGAGGGGACAGGGTAATGGATTCTTTGAATCATCCCAACCACACCTCTTGTTTAGAAAAAATCAATTATGATGTGCAAATACTTTGTGGGTCACAACATCTATTGGCAGCCAGACTTTTTTTTTTTTTGCTGTGAATAAAAGGGAAAACAAAAACTGGTAGAATTCTGGGGGATGGGTATTTATGTCAGCTCTGATGGGGAACAAAGGTTGAATCCTAGTAATTGTGAAAGCATCAGAATATATCTTCACTTCTTTGCAGATGTCAGTGACCAAGTGCGAGGTCAAGGATTCTGACTTAAACGATACTTGTGCTGAATTATATTTTGCTTTTAAGAATGTGAATTAAGTGAATGGATTAAAAGGCTGGACATAGAAGCTTGTCCAAAAATAGGACTACAGGGAAGGAAAAAGTAGTAAGAAGGTCAAATACTAAGAAAGGTTTTTGAGAAGTTGTAATTAATAACGAAAGTGATGGTGTCAGTTTAAGAGAGGTGTGAAAAATACAAAGATACATAGAGATATAACAAAGATGAAAGAGGGAAAATGATTAACAAGCAAAATTAAAGTATTGCTGGAGGTGTTTTTGTGATTTAAGAATGCATTTTATCTACAATAAACAATGTTTGTCAAAGTCCCAATAAAAGAGACAAAATAGGGACCCTGGTGTTTGTCAAAAGATGTTTCCAATAGTCTTTCCCAGAGGGAAGCTCTCTCTGCCCCGGTCTTATCCCAGTTGCTCTGTTTCCTTTCTGATCAGACATTTTGAGTTTGATATCCTGGATCTCCAGCTTCTCCTCACCCTTTATTTCCCAGTTTATAACTTGTCTGGATTTCTATTTGTGTGACTACCAGCCAGGTTTACCAACTTGGTTACATCTACATTAATCTCTGAGTGGCCCCCACCGCCTGGTTTTACAGGTTTTCCCTAGGCTCATAGGGCCTCCTGGAAGCATTGAGATCTACTGAGGGGTTTTCCTCTGACATCAGCCTCATCATTTCCTGTTCATCTCTCGTGTACCTATCTGTGGGCTTCCCAGGTGGCACAGTGGGTGAAGAATCTGCCTGCAATGCAAGAGACAAAGGAGATGCGGGTTCGATCCCTGGGTAGGGAAGATCCCCTCGAGAAGGCCATGGCAAATTACTCTAGTACTCTTGCCTGGAGAATCCCATGGACAGAGGAGCCTGGATGGCTATAGTCCATAGGGTCACAAAGAGCTGGACACGACTTGAAAGCTGTAATATTCTGGAGGCAATGGAGATTTGAAACTGATGCCAAGAAGTCTTTCAGGTTATGAACAAAGCTAGGAACCATTTGTGCAATGGACCTAAAACCATTTAAAGCCATAGCAGTAAGTAAATTAACAATAGATATAAAGCACAAAAGGAGAAAACCTAGGGAAAGACTCTCATTTAGTAACTGGAAGAGGATCTACAGCTAGTAAAGCAAGAGAGTGAAAAGGCTGAATAGAGAAGAGGGACCAGAATAGTGTCATTTCACAGAAGTCAAAGGAGGAGCTAATTTTAGGCAGGGAGAGAGCTCACAGTTTTACATACCATAAAGGGGTAAAACTGATTGTGGATGGAGAAGAACCCTAAGGGTCCACTGGTTCCTTAGAGTAAACAGCTTTAGGAAAGTGGGAGAAAGAAAACCAGCAAAGGTGGATTAACTCATGAGTGCAGCAACAAGGCTGAGAATTCTTTTAGAAACATGATAATTAGGAGGAAACAGATGGGTGTGTATTTTCAGGAGGTATCAGATTTTAGAAAGGCTATTTGTTTTTACTCAGAAGTGACCTGAGCAAATCTTAGAAGAGAAACTTTCCACAGGAAGAGAGAATTTAAGATGTTATAAATTATAGAGGGAATCACTGATAAAGAAAAAGGATAGAAAGACAAGTATGAATGGAAATAATATCAAGCTGTGGAGAAACCAACTTTAGAAGAATCAGAGAGGGAAGGAAGGGGAAGATGGCTAAGTGATGGGCCGTTATATTGAGGCAAAGATCAGAGAAAGAAGATGCAGGAATTCTCCCTGGAAGTGAAGTAAAAGGTTAAGTTTATTTGTAATTGATACAGTAAGTCCCCTATATATGAACTTGCAAGTTGCGAACTTTAAAAGATGTGAATGTGCGTTCACATGTCCAGTCACGTAAGTTAGTTCATGTGTCTGGGAGACATTGTTACATGCAGGCATCCTCTACAAGAGGTTGTGCTTTTGTGTGCTTTGCTGTACAGTACTGCAGAGAGCACAGCAGTACAGTCTGTTTATTTCAAGCCCAGGAAGTTGGGAAGCAAGGGTAAAAGCAGGAGTGATGCAGCTGGTACCACTGTACTTTTCAAGGTACCCTACTGTAAGACGAAAATGTTTTCTTACTTTTTATGTTTGCTTTTCATGTATTATTTGGGTGAAAAGTATTATAAACCTGTTACAGTACAGTAGTATATAGTCGGGAGAAGGTAATGGCAACCCACTTCAGTACTCTTGCTTGGCAAATCCCATGGATGGAGGAGCCTGGTGGGCTGCAGTCCATGGGGTCGCTAAGAGTCGGACACGATTGAGCGACTTCACTTTCACTTTTTACTTTCATGCATTGGAGAAGGAAATAGCAACCCACTCCAGTGTTCTTACCTGGAGAATCCCAGGGACGGGGAAGCCTGGTGGGCTGCCATCTCTGGGGTCACACAGAGTCAGACACGACTGAAGCGACTTAGCAGCAGCAGCAGCAGTATGTAGTTGATTGTGTTAATTGGGTACCTAGGCTAACGCTGTCACACTTAACAAATTGGACTTAAGAACACACTTTTGGAATGGAACTCGTTCGTATGTAGGGGGTTTACTGTATCTGACTTAAAGAGTGGGACCTTGTAAACATCTTCAAATTTGCCAACCAAAAGAAGGGGCTTCTATAACAGCCGTGACTGTTGACTGGTTCAAGGGAAAAAAAAGTGCTTTGAAAAGAATTGGAACAAGGGTTTTCCTGGTGACTCAGTGGTAAAGAGTCTGCCTGCCAAAGCTGGAGATGCAGGTTTGATCCCTGATCTAGGAAGATCCTATATGCAGAGCAAAGCAGCTAAGCCCGTGCTCCACAACTATTGAGCCTGTGCTCTGAAGCCTGGGAACTGTAGCTACTGAACCCTCATACCTCAACTACTGAAGCCCATGCTCTGCAATAAGAGAAGGCATCACAATGAGAAGCCCACACACCACAATAAAGAAGACCCCACTCACTGCAACTAGAGAAAGACTTCTTGCAACAATGAAGACCCAGAGCAGCCAAAAATATACTAAAAAATAAATTGAAAAAAATATGATGTAGGTATAAAACATTTTCTAAAAAGAATTTTTTAAAAACACTCCTGCTATTTTCCATCTGTCTGATTTTAATTTAAAACTTTGCTTCAGTAAAACAAATCTACTAAAAGATGTCAAACATTCCATACAGAGAAATTGTCAAGGTTCAGATTTCAATCAACTTTTTATTGCAATGGCTTTATGAATCCACCTAATTTAGATTTTGTTTTAAAATAAATTAGATTCATTTTTATTATAAATTCTACATAAATCTAAAGCAAACAGCTTGTCATTCATGCTCAGACCTATAAAAACAGGCTCTTGTAAGTTCACCTAGTAAGGAAAAAAAAGAAATGATAAGTGTATTCTTTAACAATGGTTCTTTGTGAACTTTGTTTTCATAAGGTTTTTAATAATAAAAAGACCAGTTGGTTCAGGATAGAGGGGTATAATAAATGCAGCACATTAAAACAAAATAAAACATACATTATCAAACTGTCTAATACTGAATCTGATGATTTATCAAGTTGACCCAAAATAATAAACTCTACTTTGAGAAAAAAATGAAGTAAAATTGGTCATTTTCTGAAAAGAGAGTCACGCTGCTATGGGATACACCACATTAATACAATATAAGGAGGAAGAAAGCTAGTATGGGTTCCAAGTTGAAGGAAATTCTGATTGTGAGCATACCTCCAAGTTTGTGTATTCTAGAATTAGCTTATATATTATGTTGTTAAAAGTAGTAGAATATGGTAATGTGTATTCAAATTAACTTTTTTCCCTCTCTGAAGTATTTGAGTTTTTTTATGAAAATATATCAAACAAACTGGCTCTTATTAACAAGACAAAAACCAAAGGAATAATAATAAAGCTGTATCTTAAATGTACACCACAGGTATTGTTTGTGGATTTTGTGATACGTACACAATTCCTACCTTTGGAATATAAACTTGGATGAGCAGATCAGGCAGACACATGTACTTGGAACATTAGTGAAAAGCACCCTACAGATTGAGATAATACTGAGCTCTGACAAGGACTACTGCAGTTTAAGTGAAGCCCTGGGGATGTGGAGGGTGTAGAAAATCTTTGACAGGTAGAAGAGGAGCTGAAGAACTCTTACCCCCATCCTGTTATATATATTTTTAAAAAAAGCAGAAATCTCAAGTTCATATTAGTGAAGATGATGCCAGAAAGACAAAATTCTCTTGTAGTTTCACTGATGGTTTTTCAGACCCATATCCAACAGTGACTCTCCTTATGACCTCATCCCAGCTTCATCTTCCCAGTATCATGAAGTGATTCTTTGTGCAAGTGGGAAACTTGTTGAAGTTACTGAAAGGAATAGCTTTTTAAAATGCCCATTGACTCAATGCCAGGAGCAAGAAGAATCCAGGTGAAAGGAAGAAATTGTGGATTTTAATGAGGAAAATAGGAAAAAGGAACTGAAAATAGGTTAATGTCACCTACCTTCTAACACACACCCATTAGTATCAGTTCAGTTCAGTTCAGTTCAGTCGCTCAGTAGTGTTCGATTCTTTGTGACACCATGAGCCACAGCATGCCAGGCCTCCTTGTCCATCACCAACTCCCAGAGTCCACCCAAACCAGTGTCCATTGAGTCAGTGATGCCATCCAACCATCTCATCCTCTGTCGTCCCCTTCTCCTCCTGCCTTCAATCTTTCCCAGCATCAGGGTCTTTTCCAATGAGTCAACTCTTCGCATCAGGTGGCCAAAGTATTGGAGTTTCAGCTTCAACATCAGTCCTTCCAATGAGCACCCAAGACTGATCCCCTTTAGGATGGACTGTTTGGATCTCCCTGCAGTCCAAGGGACTCTCAAGAGTCTTCTCCAGCACCACAGTTCAAAAGCATCAATTCTTTGGCGCTCAGCTTTCTTTATAGTTCAACTCTCACATCCATACATGATCACTGGGAAAACCATAGACTTGACTAGATGGAACTTTGTTGACAAAGTAATGTCTCTGCTTTTGAATATGCTGTCTAGGTTGGTCATAACTTTCTTTCCAAGGAGTAAGTGTCTTTTAATTTCATGGCTGCAATCACCATCTGCAGTGATTTTGGAGCCCCCCCAAAATAAAGTCAGCCACTGTTTCCACTGTTTCCCCATCTATTTGTCATGAAGTGATGGGACCGAATCCCGTGATCTTAGTTTTCTGGATGTTGAGCTTTAGGCCAACTTTTTCATTCTCCTCTTTCACTTTCATTAAGAGGCTTTTTAGTTCCTCTTCACTTTCTGCCATAAGGGTGGTGTCATCTGCATATCTGAGGTTATTGATATTTCTATCAGCAATCTTGATTCCAGCTTGTACTTCATCCAGTCCAGCATTTCTCATGATGTACTCTGCATATACGTTAAATAAGCAGGATGACAATATGCAGCCTTGACATACTCCTTTTCCTATTTGGAACCAGTCTGTTGTTCTATGTCCAGTTCTAACTGTTGCTTCCTGACCTGCATACAAGTTTCTCAAGAGGCAGGTCAGGTGGTCTGCTTTCCCATCTCTTTCAGAATTTTTCACAGTTTATTGTGGAAAAGGCTTTGGCACAGTCAAAGGCTTTGGCACAGTCAAAAGCTTTGGCATAGTCAGTAAAGCAGAAATAGATGTTTTTCTGGAACTCTCTTGCTTTTTCGATGATCCAGCAGATGTTGGCCATTTGATCTCTGGTTCCTCTGCCTTTTCTAAAACCAGCTTGAACATCTGGAAGTTCATGGTTCATGTATTGCTGAAGCCTGGCTTGGAGAATTTTGAGCATTACTTTACTAGCGTGTGAGATGAGTGCAATTGTGCAGTAGTTTGAGCATTCTTTGGCATTGCCTTTCTTTGGGATTGGAATGAAAACTGACCTTTTCTAGTCTTGTGGCCACTGCTGAGTTTTCCAGATTTGCTGGCATATTGAGTGCAGCACTTTCACAGCGTCATCTTCCAGGCTTTGAAATAGCTCAACTGGAATTCCATCACCTCCACTAGCTTTGTTCACAATGATGCTTCCTAAGGCCCACTTGACTTCACATTCCAGAATGTCTGATTCTAGGTGAGTGATCACACCATCGTGATTATCTGGGTCATGAAGATCTTTTTTGTACAGTTCTGTGTATTCTTACCACCTCTTCTTAATATCTTCTGCTTCTGTTAGGTCCCTATACTTTCTGCCCTTTATTGAGCCCATCTTTGCACGAAATGTTCCCTTGGTATCTCTAATTTTCTTGAAGAGATCTCTAGTTTTTCCCATTCTCTTGTTTTCCTCTATTTCTTTACATTGATCACTGAGGAAGGCTTTCTTATCTCTCCTTGATATTCTTTGGAACTCTGCATTCAAATGGGTATATCTTTCCTTTTCTCTTTTGCTTTTCACTTCCTTTCTTTCACAGCTATTTGTAAGGCCTCCTCAGATAGCCATTTTGCTTTTTTGCATTTCTTTTTCTTAGAGATGGTCTTGATCCCTGTCTCCTGTACAATGTCACGAACCTCCATCCATAGTTCATTGGGCGCTCTGTCTCTCTGATCTAATCCCTTAAATCTATTTCTCACTTCCACTGTATAGTCATAAGGGATTTGATTTAGGTCATACCTGAATGGTCTAGTGGTTTTCTCCAGTTTATTCCATTTCAGACTGAATTTGGCAATAAGAAGTTCATGATCTGAGCCACAGTCAGCTCCCAGTCTTTTTTTTTTTTGCTGACTCTATAGAGCTTGTCCACCTTTGGCTGCAAAGAATATAATCAATCTGATTTCAGTGTCGACCATCTGATTACGTCCATGTGTAGAGTCTTCGCTTGTGTTGTTGGAAGAGGGTGTTTGCTATGACCAGTGCATTCTCTTGGTGGAACTCTATTAGCCTTTGCCCTGCTTCATTTTGTACTCCAAGGCCAAATTTGCCTGTTACTCCAGGTATTTCTTGACTTCCTACTTTTGCCTTCCAGTCCCCTATAATGAAAAGGGCATCTTTCCCACCCTCTTAATTAGTTGGTTGTGTTCACCATACTTATTGGGGAAATCCCTAATTGTCGTGTAATGGAAGGGCAATCTATGGTAGCTTAAAGAGGTTTGATTCTTAGGTTAAATTTGGGAGAGACTGGCCCTGGAATACTGAATTGATCTACTTCTAGCATTTTCAACTAAATAGTCAACTACTGAAGCTATCACAGAGAGACTTAAATGAACTAAACACTGTAACTATTTTCCATCATTTTGTGGATACCCAAAACTACAGTTATTAGTTACAGAATAACTCTGTACCAATTGCTGTACGCTGTGTATTCTGTTCACTGGATTGTGTTAATTTTTGTTAGTCATTCAGTCATGTCTGACTCTTTGCGACCCCATGGACTGTAGCCCTCCAGGCTCCTCTGTCCATGGAATTCTCCAGGCAAGAATACTGGAGTGGGTAGCCATTCCCTTCTCCAGGGAGTCTTCCTGACCCAGGGACTGAATATCTAGGTCTCTTGCATTGCAGGCAGATCTTTACCATCAGAGCCACCAGGAAAGTCCATGTTAATTTTTATTGTAAGATAGTCACATGCTGTATATTTTTTCAAAACCAAATATTCATGATGAGCGTGTTAGATTTCTCATATATACACTTTTCAGAATCTTGGAGGAAGATTCTAAGAAACTTGGAGAAAGAAATGTTACAGTTGTAAATTTCTGCACTGGAAAGAGAAATATTGGTTAATAATACAAAAAGTCAATGGAGAGGAAGCCCACAACCCTGTCAATTAATGGTGCAAAAACGCAGTTGGGTTTTGGGTTGGTCAAGTTTCCCAAGCCATCTTTTACATATTTACATAAAATTAAATATTTTTCCATTAATTTTTCAATCCTGATGTGTTTTCAGGGAAATTTGATCCATATGTTTCTAATTCATTTACTCCAACTCATCAAATGCTGTTGTGTAAGACTATTCTCTGCCTAAGGTTTTCTAAACAATCTTAAGAAGGCCTGTAAACTAGAAAAGGGGATAAACACACATGATGCCCATTGCCAAACCTAAATTTTCCTGAACTCAGTGTTAAGGAGAAGACTAACATCTATTTTTAAACTTGACAAACTATAGACACATTCAGTTGCTGACTCAAACAGTGAAACAACAATTACCCGGCTCTCCTGTAAGTCTCCTGCATTGCAGGTGTATTCTTGACCACTGAGCCATCAGGGAAGCCTAATAATAACTAATAGAACAATGTTGTGTTTCACTTTTTCCTAAAATTTTATTTATTCTTACCCTTGCTTCTCAGACTTCCCTGGTGGCTCAGACGGTAAAAGTGTCTGCCTACAAAGTGGGAGACCCAGGTTCGATCCCTGGGTTGGGAAGATCCCCTGGAGAAGGAAATGGCAACTCACTGCAGTATTCTGGCCTGGAGAATCCCATGGACGAAAGAGCCTGGTAGGCCACAGTCCATGGGGTCACAAAGAGTCAGACACAGCTGAGCGACTTCACTTTCACTTTGCTTCTCATCAGAATCTCATGAAGTAGACAAAGTAGTTATCATCCCCACTGTATACTTGAGGGAACTGAAGCCCAGAGAAATCAAGGAAGCTTCCCCCTATCACACAGGGACGATGTGGCAGAAGATGGTCTGTAACCCAGCCCTTCTGGCTCTAAATGACTGTTTGTTTGGACAAATAGTGTTGTCTATGTATTTCCTTGACTCTCACAGGGTGAGACAGTATCCGGCCTCAGGGGAACCCAGTGTGTAAAACTTGGTGGCACAAGGGTTTTGTTAATTTCAGGTCCAAAGTACAAGCCTTTTTTACTAAGATACCTGGGATTTGGATGTGGGTTCAGGCAGCCTCTCAATGACAACTGAGTAAAGTTAACTTGAAGGCATTTACACATACCTATGGTGGTGGTTTAGTCACTAAGTTGTGTCTGACTCTATCGACCCCATGGACTGTAGCCCAACAGTCTCGTCTATCCATGGGATTTCCCAGGCAAGAATAGTGGAGTGGGTTGCCATTTCCATCTCCAGGGGATCTTCCCAACCCAGGAATCGAACCCAGGTCTCCTGTATTGCAGGCAGTTTCTTTACCAACTGAGCCACAAGGGAAGCCATACATGTCTGTAAATTTGCTCTAATCCAGTTGGGTCAAATTTGGTCTAATCAGTTTATTCACACATTCATTGAAAATATTATTACAAAGATTTATCACAAAGATTAATATGACACTTTGTGACGTTAACAATGATTGTGTCCAAGATATTTGATTCTCAAAACACTGAAAGATCAATAACTGCTTGTCTGTTCTATAAATAAAGAACCTAAGGTATGAAGGTTTTAAATATTCCATATTAAGAGCAAAGTTCAGACGGGTTACATTTTCTAGAAGTTATTAATACTGAGATGAAGCAATTTTAGGTTTATCTTCAATGTCAGTGATGATGAAGATGATGAAAATGGTAATAACCGCTGACTAGGTTTTTCCCATCTGCCATGTACATGATCTCAATCAGTTCTCTCAAAAATATTGAGATAGATACTTTTACTCTAATTTTTAAAGATAAGGAAATAGGCTCAGCAAAGGTAGTTATTTTATCAGTTACGAATCTATTTGCTGCAAGTGATGGATGACCAAACCAAACTGACTTAAGCAGAAACAGAATGTCTTGACCTATATAACTGAAAACTCCATGGGCCAGGCTGGCTTCATTCTAGGTCACAAGTAATATCATCAGACATCAGATTTTTCTGTTTCTTATTCCTTCTTTTTCCTATTGTTGATCTCATTCTCAGCTCCCGCGTGGAAGCAAGGTGATAACCAACAGCTCTGGATCTTTTCTTGCTTTAATAGTATGCTCTTTCCAGTGGCCAATATTGGTTGTGTCAGATTATGTGTTCCTCCCTGAACTAATTCCCAAATGATCTTTCTGGTTTAAGCCTGGTTTTCATGCTCACCCTTGAAATTAAAGGTAGGGCAAGTTCTATTAAAGAATGAAAATGAAAAAGGAGAGTCCCTGAAGAAAATCTGAGGGAAGTTTATCAAAATAACAATGAGGGCAAGAGGATTCTAGGAACACAAATAAATATTGTGTGCTCAATTGCTCACTTGTGTCCAACACTTTGTGATCCCCTGGACTGTAACCCATCAGACTCTGTCCATAGGATTCTCCAGGCAAGAGTACTGGAGTGGGTTGCCATTTCCTCCTCCAGGGAATCTTCCCAACTTAGGGATTGAACCTGTGTCTCTGCATTGCAGGTGGATTCTTTACCTCCGAACCACCTGGGAAGCTAAGAGAAATATTGGTGTGGCCAAAAATTTCCTTCAGATTTTTCCACTACAACTTATGGAAAAATCCAAATGAACTTATTGGCCAACCCTATACAAATGTCCACTGTTAAGAGCATGCCCAACATCAAACAGCTGGACTGTGACAGAGTTTTTTTAATTCCAATGTCCATTCTTTAACCCAAGGGTTAGTAAATTTTTTCTGTAAACAGCAAGTTCATAAATATTTCAGGTTTGCAAGTCATAGACTATGTGATGGAACTACCAAATTTGGCCATTGCTGTACAAGAGAGCCATAGATAATGTAGAAACAGGTGAACATAGCTGTGTTCATAAAATTTACAAAAAGAAGTGAAGGACCAGATTTGATCAGGTACTATAGTTTGCTGATCCCTGCACCCCATTTTTCATGATCCTGATCAGCTATACTCTCCGCATACAGAACAGAACTAGAACAGCCTCTGTGATATGAATAGGTGAAAAATATTGACCAGATGAAGGTGCAATAGCCACAAGGCTAATGGCCAATCAAGATGAGGTCCCCAAATTCTTATAATCCCCTTCATAGAAAATCCCCCATAGGCTTCTGCTCTAACCAAATGAAATACAAGAAACAGAAGCATTCAGTGTTTATGGGTTAGACAATATTCTACATTATGTAGATATTTTCTAAGAAAAATCAGTTTTCTTCTGATGTTCTTATTACCTGAATAAATTAACTTCATTTCTGCCAATCTTTGTGGCAGATAGAATAATGGACTCCCAAATATGTTCATGTCCTAACCCTCAGAGCCTCCAAATATGTTACTTTATATGATAAAATGGACTTTGCGAATGTAACTTTAAAAAGTCTTAAAAGGGGAGATTATCCTGTAGCATCTGTGTGGTTCCAGTGGAAACACAAATGTGCTTCTAAGAGACATCTGGAATAGTTAAAGGTAAAGAGTGGAGAAGGGAGTGGGATGTTGGAAGCAGAGAGTGGAGAGATGCAGCCACAAGCCAAGGAATGCTAGCAACCTCTGGAAGGCGAAAGTGATGAGGAAGGGGTTCTGCCCTGGAACCTCCAGAAGAAATCACCCTGCTGACAATTTGATTCTAGCCTAGGAAACTTGTTTTGAACTTCCAACATCCAAAAATGTCAGATAATAAATTCTCATTGATTTGTCACTAAGTTTGTTGTAACTTGTTATAGCATCCCTAAGAAAAAGCTATGACAAACCTGGACAGTGTGTTAAAAAACAGACATCGCTTTGCTGACAAAGGTCCTGATGGTCAAAGCTATGGTTTTTCTGGTAGTCAAGTATGGATGTGAGAGTTGGACCATAAAGAAAGCTGAGTGCTGAAGAAGTGATACTTTCAAATTGGGGTGCTGGAGAAGACTCTTAAGAGTCCCTTGTACAGCAAGGAGATCAATTCATTCAATTCTAAAGGAAATCAATCTTGAATATTCTTTGGAAGAACTGATGCTGAAGTTGAAGCTCCAATAATTTGGCCACCTGATGCACAGAGCCAACTCATAGGAAAAGACACTGATGCTGGGAAAGATGGAGGGCAGGAAGAGAAGGGGATGTCAGAGGATGAGATGGTTGGATGGCATCATCAACTCAGTGGACATGAGTTTGAGCAAACTCTGGGAGATAGTGAAGGACAAGGATGAAGTTCATGGGATTACAGAGTCGGACATGACTTAGCGACTGAATGACAACCTCCCAATGTAGGTAGATGCAGGTTTGATCCCTGGGTGGGGGAGATCCCCTGAAGAAGGAAATGCCAACCTACTCCAGTATTCTTGCCTGGAAAATTCCATGGACAGAGGAGCCTGGTGGGCTATAGCTCACGGGGCCACAAAGAATCAGACACAACTTAGTAACTAAGCAAACAATACAGAAGGAAACAAATACAATTCTATACCTAAGAAAGTTAAGATTATTTTGGTGGTTTTCTCCTCTACTGGATTTAGTAGTAAATGTACAAACAAGTAAGAAAAAGCAACAACACAGTTCCCAATACCCAAAATTGATATGCCATACCTAGCTTGTGCCTTATGATGAGAAATAACATACATGGACATTTTGACATTATAATGATTTCATGGAAATAGTAGTTGTAGGAATAGTAATAGTAGAAAAAACAAGTAACTTAGCTAATGCATGTAAAAAAGTTAGTACTGTTGTTGCTCTGCAAGAGTTTAAAAAAATAGCAATTATTATTTTCAGTAGTTGTAGTATCAGTAACAGTTATAGTATTGGCATTGGTATCAATCAGTACTAGTAACAAAATTAATCACTCTTTTTTAGTAAATTTCATTGCTAAATACTGTCCCAAACATTTTCTATGTATTACCTGTTTTAGTCCTCATGCAATACAGGGAACTAAGCACCATTACCCTCTTTTTGTGAATGATAAAAGAGAATGAATGTAAACTGAAATCCTAACTTTTAATACGACAGTAGTAGAAGGTGAGACCCTTGGGAAATGACTAAGTAGGTTATGAGGGTGGAGCTCTCATGAAGGAAGTGAAGTCACTCAGTCATGACTGACTTTTTGCGACCCCAAGGACTGTAGCCTACCAGGCTCCTCTGTCCATGGGGTTTTCCAGGCAAGAGTACTGGAGTAGGTTGCCATTTCCTTCTCCAGGGGATCTTTCCCACCCAGGGATCAAACCCAGGTCTCCCGCATTGCAGGCAGATGCTTTACTGTCTGAGCCACCAGGGAGCTCTAATGAGCAGGATTAATATCTTTGTAACAGAGAACCTGGAGAACTCTCTTGTCTCTTTTTCCACATGAGGACACAGCTAGAAGATGGCCATCTATAAACCAGAAAGTGGTTCTCACTAGACACCAAATCTATCACTGCTTTTATCTTGGACTTCCTGGGTCCCAGAACTGTGAGAAATAAGTTTCTACTATAGGCTACTCCCTTAATGGCATTCTGTTATAGCTGCCTGAAAAGACTGAGATGGTGAACCTTTGGGAGAGTTCATTATTTGTCCAATAAATTATGTTTATAAGTAGTAGCAATAGAGTTAAATCTTGGTATGTTTATTAATAAAATCCAAACATTTTACAATACTTTGACCATGAAGCTAGCATTCCTATGCCTCTAAAATTAGCAGACATAGCTGAGGGACATTGAATTCTTGATGAAAGAGAATACCACGGGACATCAAAGACACACTTTATTCATCTAACACTTGTGCCGAGAGCTTACATTCCTTTCTTAACCTTGATCCCTCTGCTAAGAATATCCTTGTTGGTCTGCCTAGCAAAACTCCTATTGTCAAGGTATTAATCAAACATCACCCTATTTGTGAAGTTTTCCTGTTTTTTTCATTGAAATAAAGTTGATTTACAAAATTATGTTTGTTTTAGGTGTATAGCATAGTGATTCAAAATTTTTATAGATTATACTCCATTTAAAGTTATTATAAAATAATGTCCATATTCCCTGTGCTCTACTATCTGTCCTTGTAGCTTATTTATTTTTTACATGGTAGTTTGGACCTCTCAATCCCTTGCTCATACCTGGCCCCTACCCCTTTTCCTCTCCTGTTGTCAAAAAGGCCACAAACAACAAATGTTAGAGAAGAAGTGGAGTGAAGGGACCTTTCCTACACTGTTGGTGGGAGTGTAAATTGGTACAGCCACTATGGAAAACAGTATCAGTTCAGTTCAGTTGCTCAGTCATGTCCGACTCTTTGTGACCCCATGGATTGCAGTACTCCAGGCTTCCCTGTCCATCACCAGCTCCCAGAGCTTACTCAAACTCATGTCCATTGAGTCACTGATGCCATCCAACCACCTCACCCTCTGTCATCCCTTGTCCTCCTGCATTCAATCATTCCCAGCATCAGGGTCTTTTCAAGTGAGTCAGTTCTTCCTATCAGGTGGCCAAAGTATTGGAGTTTCAGCTTCAACATCAGTCCTTCCAATGAATATTCAGGACTAATTTCCTTTAGGATGGATAGTTGGATCTCCTTGCAGTGCAAAGTACTCTCAAAAGTCTTCTCCAACACCACAGTTCAAAAGCATCAATTCTTCGGCAGTTAGCTTTCTTTATAGTTCAACTCTCACATTCATATATGACTACTGGAAAAACCATAGCCTTGACTAGATGGACCTTTGTTGGCAAAGTAATGTCTGCTTTTTAATATGCTATCTAGGTTGGTCATAACTTTTCTTCCAAGAAGAAAGCGTCTTTTAATTTCAAGGCTGCAATTGGACTGCAAGGGGATCCAACCAGTCCATTCTAAAGGAGATCAGTCCTGGGTGTTCTTTGGAAGGAATGCTGCTAAAGCTGAAACTCCAGTACTTTGGCTACCTCATGTGAAGAGTTGACTCACTGGTAAAGACTCTGATACTGGGAGGGATTGGGGGCAGGAGGAGAAGGGGACGACAGAGGATGAGATGGCTGGATGGCATCAATGACTCGATGGACGTGAGTTTGAGTGAACTCCGGGAGTTGCTGATGGACAGGGAGGCCTGGCGTGCTGCAGTGCATGGGGTCGCAAAGAGTGGGACATGACTAAGCGACTGAACTGAATTGAATCACCATCTGCAGTGATTTTGGAGCTCCCCAAAATAAAGTCTCTCACTGTTTCCATTGTTTCACCTTCTATGTGCCATGAAGTGATAGGACTGGATGCCATGATCTTAGTTTTCTGAATGTTGAGCTTTAAGCCAACTTTTTCACTCTCCACTTTCACTTTCCTCAAGAGGCTCTTTAGTTCTTCTTCACTTTCTGCCATAAGGGTGGGGTCATCTGCATATCTGAGGTTATTGATATTTCTCTTAGCAATCTTGATTTCAGCTTGTGCTTCATCCAGCCCAGCATTTCTCATGATGTACTCTGCATATAAGTTAAATAAGCAGGGTGACAGTATACAGCCTTGACATACTCCTTTCCCAATTTGGAACCAGTCTGTTGTTTCATGTCCGGTTCTAACTGTTGCTTCTTGACCTGCATACAGATTTCTCAGGAGGCAGGTCAGGTGGTTTGGTATTCCCATCTCTTTAGGAAATTTCCACAGTTTGTTGTGATCCACACAGTTAAAAGCTTTGGAATAGTCAATAAAACAGAAGAAAACAGTATGGAGTTTCCTTTAAAGCTAAAGCTACCACGTGAAGCTTTTCTTGACATGACCATCCATCTTGATTTCATTGTCCACCCTTCTGTTTCTCCACTCTGGGTTGAATATCCTTCTGTTCTAGCATCCGTACTTCCTTGGTTATGTTTATTTTGTGTACATCTGTCTCCCTCGATAGGATACAAACTTTCTAATAACAGGAAACCTGCTAACTGGCAACGGTATATCCAGTGGTAGCCATATTTGAGCTCATGAAAATGTTCAATGGATATTTAATGATAAAAGTACAAGTGAATGAGTAAAATATGTAAATTAATAAATTATTTTTTACACGGGAAAGGGGGAGTTTTCATTCCAGAAAAAATTTGAGTTTTCAGTTCTCAGTGAATATCATTTTAAAATTCTGTGGTACAGTACAACTATCTAAATGCTTGGAGTTCAAAGCATAATAAGGAAACAATTTATAATTTTATACCAAAAATTGATAAGGCTACAATACAAACAACTTTGTTTCAATTGGCAAAATGACTGCTTTCAACTAAATATCACTTTTTATTTCTTATAAATTCTTACGCTTTTTCTCAGACCAATTAAAAAGAAAGTTAAACTTCATATATGTGAAGATATATCCCAGACAAATTTGGTTCAGTCAGTTCAGTTCAGTCGATCAGTCATGTCCGACTCTTTGTGACCCCATGAATTGCAGCACACCAGGCCTCCCTGTCCATCAGCAACTCCCAGAGTTCACTCAGACTCACGTCCATTGAGTCGGTGATGCCATCCAGCCATCTCATCCTCTGTCATCCCCTTCTCCTCTTGCCCCCAATCCCTCCCAGCATCAGAGTCTTTTCCAATGAGTCAACTCTTTGCATGAGGTGGCCAAAGTACTGGTGTTTCAGCTTTAGCATCATTCCTTCCAAAGAACACCCAGGACTGATGTCTTTTATCTATATGTAAATGAAAAAAGTCATACATGCTAAGATATGGAGTGCAGTGTCTTCATGAAGGGTTCCATGGATCTTCCACTTTTGCAGTTACCTTAGTAAATGATTTAGCAGCTCTTACTTTAGGAAGTATAAAGTATGTAGAAGTGCTAATTTAAACGAATGGGTATAAGCAGGAGGGGACAGTATTAATGAAAATAACTCAGGATATTCTAAGATACATGCACACAAGTTTAGACACAGGTGGTAACTGAAACTTTTGGTGTGAATGTAATATTGTAGGTTAATGTGATGAAAGGCTGGGAGCTGAAGACAAGGTATGCAGGGGAAGAAAATGTAGTTTTCATAGAGAGATAGCAGGCATAATTATAGTAATTACTCTGCCTACTTAGTTTTTGATTCATTTATTTTTTAAAAAAGTGATTACTGCGAACCTTTTTTGTGCTAGAGAATGTATTAAATATCAGATATAAATAATAACAATTTCACTCTTCTTTGAATTTGTAGAAAATCAGATGTGATGTAATTGTTTTTCATACAAAATATCCTGTGAACACAGATTAAAAAGAACACAGATAAAAATTTCTTCATGACAGAGCGAGAATGCTTTACAAATAAGCTGTAGTTTATGCCAGAAGAGTAGGGATATCACTGAAACCAAAAAGGGACAACTTATTCCAGATGTGAAAGAATACTCGGTCAATGATATAAGGTCATAAAAACTGGAAAGCAAACAATCCTACATCATTTGAATATCAAGGTAGAAATGGAGAACAGAAATGCAGCAGGAGATGAGAGTGATGCTCGTAAGAGTCCTATGAACTGGTAGGAAAAGATCATATTCTCACTTAGATGAGAAGAGAAACTCAAGAGTTGAAAGCAGCACTCAACTTTACAAGGCTGCTCTTTAGGTCAGTGCAAAAGTAATTGCCATTTTTGCATTGTTGAACTTTGCTGTTTATCCATTCTCAAATAAATGTGGTTATGTTATACAGCATTTTAATGTGCATTTCCTGCTTTATATATTTTTTTGCTAATGACATTACTTCCTGCGTGTTTTATATTTATTTTAGACTATGGAAATGATGTTAGACAAAACAGAATATTGGAAATAAAAGCAAAAATAAACAAATGGGACCTAATTAACCTTAAAAGCTTCTGCACATCAAAGGAAACTATTAGCAAGGTGAAAAGACAGCCTTCAGAATGGGAGAAAATAATAGCAAATGAAGCAACTGACAAACAACTAATCTCAAAAATATACAAGCAACTCCTACAGCTCAACTCCAGAAAAATAAATGACCCAATCAAAAAATGGGCCAAAGAACTAAATAGACATTTCTCCAAAGAAGACATACAGATGGCTAACAAACACATGAAAAGATGCTCAACATCACTCATTATCAGAGAAATGCAAATCAAAACCACTATGAGGTACCATTTCACACCAGTCAGAATGGCTGCGATCCAAAAGTCGACCCAGAGGGATGGTATGGGGAGGGAGGAGGGAGGAGGGTTCAGGATGGGGAACACATGTATACCTGTGGCGGATTCATTTTGATATTTGGCAAAACTAATACAATTATGTAAAGTTTAAAAATAAAATAAAATTAGAAAAAAAAAAGTCTACAAATAATAAATGCTGGAGAGGGTGTGGAGAAAAGGGAACCCTCTTACACTGTTGGTGGGAATGCAAACTAGTACAGCCACTATGGAGAACAGTGTGGAGATTCCCTAAAAAACTGGAAATAGAACTGCCTTATGATCCAGCAATCCCACTGCTGGGCATACACACTGAGGAAACCAGAAGGGAAAGAGACACGTGTACCCCAATGTTCATCGCAGCACTGTTTATAATAGCCAGGACATGGAAGCAACCTAGATGCCCATCAGCAGATGAATGGATAAGAAAGCTATGGTACATATACACAATGGAGTATTACTCAGCCATTAAAAAGAATACATTTGAATCAATTCTAATGAGGTGGATGAAACTGGAGCCTATTATACAGAGTGAAGTAAGCCAGAAGGAAAAACACCAATACAGTATACTAACGCATATATATGGAATTTAGAAAGATGGTAACAATAACCCTGTGTATGAGACAGCAAAAGAGACACTGATGTATAGAACAGTCTTATGGACTCTGTGGGAGAGGGAGAAGATGGGAAGATTTGGGAGAATGGCATTGAAACATGTAAAATATCATGTATGAAACGAGATGGCAGTCCAGGTTCGATGCACGATACTGGATGCTTGGGGCTAGTGCACTGGGACGACCCAGAGGGATGGTATGGGGAGGGAGGAGGGAGGAGGGTTCAGGATGGGGAACACATGTATACCTGTGGCGGATTCATTTTGATATTTGGCAAAACTAATACAATTATGTAAAGTTTAAAAATAAAATAAAAAAAAAAAAAGCAAATTCGAGTGGTTTTCTTATTTGAGTTCAAAATGTGTATAAAGCAGTGGAGACAACTCAAGAACGCATTTGGCCCAGGATCTGCTAATGAACATACAGTGTGGTGGTGGTTTAAGAAGTTTTACAAAGGAGATGAGAGCCTTGAAGATGAGGAGCTTGGAGACCGGCCATTGGAAGTTGACAACGACCAACTGAGAGCAATTATCGAAGTTGATCCTCTTACAGCTACACAAGAAGTTGCTGAAGAACTCATCAGTATACCATTCTGTGGTCACTCAGCATTTGAAGCAAATTGGAAAGGTGAAAAAGCTTGATAAGTGGGTTCCTCATGAACTGACTGCAGATCAAAAAAATCACCATTTTGAAGTGTCCTTCTCTCATTGTATGCAACAACAAACCATTTCTCGACTGGATTGGATATGCAATGAAAAGTGGATTTTATATGACAACCAGTGATGGCCGGCTCAGTAGTTAGACTGAGAAAGATCTATAAAGCACTTTCCAAAGCCAAACTTGCACCAAAAAGAGGTCACAGTTACTGTTTGGTGGTCTGCTGCCAGTCTGACCCACTACAGCTTTCTGAATCCCAGTGAAACTGTTACATCTGAGAAGTATGCTCAGCAAATCGATGAGATGCACTGAAAATTGCAAAGCCTGCAGCCGGCATTGATCAACAGAATGAGCCCAATTCTTCTCCACAATAATACCCAACCACACATCGCACAACCAGTGCTTCAAAGGTTGAAGGAATTGGGTCATGAAGTTTTGCCTCATCCACCGTATTCACCTAACCTCTTGCCAACCCTCTACCACTTCTTCAAGCATCTCAAAAACTTTTTGGAGGATAAATGCTTCCACAAGCAGCAGGAGGCAGAAAATGCTTTCCAAGAGTTCATTGAATCCCAAAGCACAGGTCTTTATGCTACAGGAATAAACAAACTTATTTCACATTGGCAAAAATGTGTTGATTGTAATGGTTCCTATTTTGGTTAATAAAGATGTCTTTGAGCCTAGTTATAATGCTTTAACATTCATGTCTGAAACCACAATTACTTTTGCACCAACCTAAGTAAAACAGAAATATATTCTGTCTCCCATTCCAATAATATGTCCAAATATTAATATTTTCAACACTGAGTTCAAAGAAACTTTAGGATTCTCTGATGGGGTTTCAGAAGTTACAAAGACAGGCGAAGGGGAATCTGAATTAACAATCACGAAAGCGCCATTTGTGCTTTTAAAATAATTGGACTTCTTACATTATTTATCTTTGAAAACCATTTTCCACTACATAAATAAAGTTGAGAGATATTGCACTATATCAATCTTCCTCAAGTCAAACTCATGGCTTCATAATGAGCTTGTGAGGTAATGAATAGTCGTGAGTAATGTTATCGTAACTGGAAGAGGACAAGATGGCAGCTGTCTCTTGGGCGAGGTAACAGCTGGTGACCCATGAGAAAGGCTGACTCAGCTGGACAGCCAGAGACAACTTTGTGACCAGAGCTAAAATGTGCTCAGGATACTGGAGAAGAATAGCTACGCTTGAGAATGAGCTGAACAATTGGCAAGTACCTGTTATTTTCTTGCTGATCTATCCTACAGTTTTTCTTTCTACAATTAAAAATAAATTTTATTCCTGTTACATATATTTCCTTTAAAAAGTTCCTTTGTTTATGTCTAAGGGAATATCTTCCTCTTGGGTTAATAAAGAGGGGAGATAAAAAGAGACATGCTGCTTTGAAATGAGAGGAAGGTAGTGACTTAACAGTTTGAGATTGGGAGCATCCTTGACACAGACATGAAGCCCTGGATATGTAATCTTCTTCACCTCTTCTCTGTTATGCTTCTAAGAGCTGAAGCATATGGCTTCGCTGGCTGCACATTACGCAATTCCTGAGAGTGCTATTTACATAGACCGTGATGTGAAAGGAGATACTTGCAATTAACAGAGGCAGAAGTTTTGCTATAGTAGATGGAATAATGGACTCCCAAGTACATCTATGTCCTCATTCTCAGAAACTGTATTATGTTATATAGCAAAGGGAAGCGAAACTTGTAGACTGAATTAAGGTTACTAATCAGTTGACCTTAACATATGGAAATTAAATTATCCAGTTAGGCCCAATCGAATCATCTGAGCTCCTAAAAGCAGAAGAGGGAGGCAGGAAGTGGCTCAGAAAATGAAATAGAAGTAGAAGGAGAGATTTGAAGTGTGAAAGAGACATGACCTGCCATTGCTGGAAGATGGGGGCAAGAAACCAAGGAATTCAAATTTCCTTTAGAAGTTGGGAGTAGCTCTTAGTTACTGCCAGCAAGAAAATTTGGTTCTCAATCCTACACCATAGCATACTTAATTCTACCAACACCTCAAATGAGCACGAAATGAATTCTACTCTAGAGCCTCCAGTAAGTGCTGATCATTTGACTTGGCTTAATTTTCTGGCAGAAAACCAACTAATATATTAATTTATTGAGTCTCTTCCTTTAAGTAGTCTAGCTGTAGGTTTTAGAACTCAAAATTACTTTAGTACTAGCTCTTCCCTCTCCACACTCAACCAATAACGAGAAACTTGAGTCTTTTTTTTTACTGTCACTGATATTCTCTGTGATAAAAATGCCATGTTCCTTAGAAAGAATGTCCAAAAGAGTGACGTGATAAGGGTCAAATAATAATTTAGTCTTTTGGATAAATTCTCATGAAGATCTGTTTCAATTATCTTTTGCTTTTTAACAAACTATCTCAAAATTTAGTGGCTTAAAGCAAAAACACATTTGTCATTTCTCACAACTCTGTGGATTAGGAATTCAGATTAGGCACAACAAGAATGACTTATCTTTGCTTCACACAATATTTGCTGGTGATCTTTTTACTGTCATACACAGTAAGTACCCTCCTTACGAACCTTCAAGTTGTGAACTTTCAAAGATTTGAATGTGCATCTGATTCCAGCAAGGAACGAGAACCTGTGCCATCAAAGTCAGGCATGAGTAAAATTGCAGCTTGCCCTCTATCTCCTGTTGCTGACGATCCTTCAGCTCTACAGTCTCCCACTTCCTAAGGTGATCTCTTCACTCATGTACAGTAAGTCCCTTACATATAAATGGGCTCCATTCTGGGAGCTCCATTCTAATCTGGTTGTAAATCCAACAAAATTAGCTTAGGTCATACCAACTAACACAATTGGCTATACTCTACTGAACTGTAACAGGTTTATAATACTTTTCACACAAATAATACATTAAAAACAAACACAGAAAATAAAGAATGCTTAATAAAGAAAGTTTAATCTCACAGTATAGTCCCTTTAAAAGTACAGTAGTACAGTACAACAGTTGGCTTGCAGGACCTGGCATTGAGTGAACAGGCAAAAAAAGTTACTGACTAAAGGAAGGAAAGAAGTGGGAGACAGTAGAGCTGAAGGATCGTCAGCAATAGGAGACGGAGGGCAAGCTGGAATTTTACTCATGCCTGACATTGATGGCACAGGTTCTTGTTCCTTGCTGGAATCAGATGCACATTCACATATTTGAAAGTTCACAACTCGAAGGTTCATAAGTAGGCTACTTACTGTATATGACAGTTCAGCTAGAGTAGTTGGAGCAGCTGGGAGCTGGCTGAGACAAATCAACTGGACTGATTGTCTGAGTCCAGGCTCTTGCTCTTGGCTGGATACTATTCTCTGTGTAGCCTTTCCTTTATCCTACAACACTATCCCCACCCTTTGACCACCACTGCAAACTTTGTCTTTCCCTGGGGTACCTCCAGCAGTGGGGGACCCCGACTGCTTGAGTGGCAGCTGGGCTCCAAGAAAAAAGGAGCAGAGGCTGCCAATTTTCTTATTGGCAGAGTTTTCCAAACTAACACAGCATCAATTTCTCCCCTCAAGAAATGTACAAATCTCTACAAAGTCTCTTTTCTATATTAGCCAACTTAAGGTGAGAGATACCAGTGAAGTCCACAGTCTATGTAACCTTGCATTAACTAACCAAGAATTAGAGCTCTGTCTTGAGATGCTTCAGTAAGTCCTCAGGGGCTACGAGACTCTGGAATGAGAGCAAGCTAAAGGTCAAGTTCAAGTGAAAGCTGTTGCACGGCCTTTGTTGCTGAGGTGATTGTACCTCTCAAAGGCATCATCATTAATGCCTTGAATATGGTTCTGTGTGTTTCCCCTTGTCCATCTTTATGTCTCTACCATTGCCATCAGATTAACACATCCTGGCTACTCTGCCAGTCATATGATGATAAACATATGGAACAGACCCAGATCCAACCTGGAAATTGGAGTTGTGCCTAACGGAGACCAATTTAGACCAGTTAACCCCTAGCTGACCAGCAGATATGTGAGCAAGAATGATCACTGTTGTGTAAAGGCACTGAGTTTGGGGTGGCTTATTATGCAACATTATTTCAGCAACAATTGGTGAATATGCATGGCAAGTTGAAATTACAAGAGGAAAATCTTCCCATGACTTCAAGCATCAGTTTTCACTATGAAATTTGGAAATCATAGAATCAAAGAACTCCAACCACCTAGTCAATGCTGAGATTCCTATATCACTAAGTGATCTCCAGATTTTGCCAGACTAAATGAATTCCTGGCTTTCTGGTATACTTGAAAGGGTACAAATTACAAGCCAAGAGAATGAAAATAACTCTTAACGGATGTGCTGATGCATACCTTTAGATGATGGAAACTAGCTGAGAAACGGTTACAACAGCAGTAATGTTGGCCTGATTCCTGCCAGTTGCTAATATGTGACTTTGAGAAGCTTTGGAAGCCAAGAGGTAGAAACAGAAACTGCATTATAAAAACAATGCCTATTGCCTCAGAGCCAAAGAGAACTTTGGTCATGCCATGGTCTTCTCAGCACTTGGATCGTGTGTCCATGGTGACAGATGCTAATGTAAAGAATGGGGACATACAGCTGTTAGGGAAAATACACATCAGTAGCCAAAGTCAGCAGCCTCCCTTCCCCTCCACTGTGGAGTAGGCAAAAACATTTTTTCCTGTAGAAAAGCGACTATTTCACTGAATATATTTAGAAGTATGTGTTCATTGGGACTTCTTGTTAACTTAGCATACCACTAAATCACTTTAATTGATATTTCTAATATATCAATTGGGTAAAAGCCTATATGGAAGACAAATTTAGAAGTAGATTGAGATATATATTATGTTCAACATGAGAGTGATGGAAAGAGTTCCCAATTTAAACTTTTGCACTAGAAATGATTAGCATTTAGACAATTGATGTAAAAAATAGTTTCATTTTTTCCATAGAACATGAATATTTTACAAAGTTGGGTCTCTGTTCAGATTTAAAATATTTTTTGTTGGTGTAGCAGCATTAAATATATTGTCTGCTGTATCTCACCCTTACTCCATAGGTTATGTCAACATGAAATTCCTGAAAGTAATGTCAATGAAACATGAAATTAATTTTGTGTGGCTTACTAGCTTTTGCCAAAACAGCAGTCATGTCTTTAAAGTGGTTACTTAAAATGCAGCTATGTTCTGTCTATGGAAAGTTTAATTCTTCTCTTAGGACTTAGTCCCTTTATTATTTCTCCTCACACAACTGAAAGATATCAAAACCCACATGCCTTCATGGCATTTTGTGCCCGAGAGATCTGTAAGTCCATTCCCAAGGGGGAACCTCCAGTAAATTTTAGCATTTATCTGCTGGCCTGTGCTATATAATGGCAACTTAATGCTTTTTATGAAGAGAGAAAGTAGGTCAAAAGATACAGTAATAAATCAGAGGGGGTGAGGGTGAAAAGGAGATTACCAAGAATGCTTTGGGGGGAGATAGTAAGCTTGCTTGAATACCACAGTTTCTATAGTTTCCTGTGGTAGACAAAACCTTTGAAGCTCAAGTTCTTATTGTGTGCTCTCATAGCTGACTGAGAGGGAGAAACTTGGACACTGAATTTCCTTTTGACACCAATCCCTTCTTCCCACTTCCATTAAGCCTTATCAGAGTTGGTTGGGCAAAAATGGGTGGCATGCTCACAATGAAGGCTGGACTGCACATTTCTGAGAGAATCAAGTAATGCCCTTGGGGAAATATACAACAAAAAGACAAAATAGATGCGGCTCTTGAGAATGCTTCATTCATTCAAGAAGAAAAGGATTTTAAT
This sequence comes from Bos grunniens, assembly GCF_055505025.1. Classification (NCBI taxonomy): domain Eukaryota; kingdom Metazoa; phylum Chordata; class Mammalia; order Artiodactyla; family Bovidae; genus Bos; species Bos grunniens. The sequence goes on from NC_141180.1 coordinate 58,302,743, forward strand.
TAAAGCATCATTGTCCCCATCTAAAAATGTTTACTGCTGCTGCTAAGTCGCTTCAGTCGTGTCCGACTCTGTGCGACCCCAGAGACGGCAGCCCACCAGGCTCTCCCGTCCCTGGGATTCTCCAGGCAAGAACACTGGAGTGGCTTGCCATTTCCTTCTCCAAAAAAAAAAATGTTTACATACATATTCAATTAGTGGCTTCACACTTGGGACTAGGGGGAAAATTTTTAAACGAGAAAGAATAGGTTTTTCAGAAATACTACTCAAAAGATATGTATTGGCATTGTTTCACGCTAGAGAAAAATTAGGTTTTGATGGTGATAATCATATTTTATAAGACATAAATCAAGTAGTAGTTATTGAGAATACGGTATGGATGACAAATTATGCTAAGACCTTTCATATTCATGATTTTATCTATTTGTCCCATTGTCCTTGTTGTAAGAACAGTTCATATGTGTGTGTATTTATATATTATATATATATATATATACACTACTGCAGGCAGGAATCCCTTAGAAGAAATGGAGTAGCCATCATGGTCAACAAAAGAGTCTGAAATGCAATACTTGGATACAGTCTCAACAATGACAGAATGATCTCTGTTCGTTTCCAAGGCAAACCATTCAATATCACAGTAATCCAAGTCTATGCCCCAACCAGTAACGCTGAAGAAGCTGAAGTTGAACAGTTCTATGAAGACCTACAAGATCTTTCAGAACTAACACCCAAAAAAGATGTCCTTTTCATTATAGGGGACTGGAGTGCAAAAGTAGGAAGTCAAAAAACACCTGGAGTAACAGGCAAATTTGACCTTGGAATATGGAATGAAGCAGGGCAAAGGCTAATAAGAGTTTTGCCAAGAAAATGCACTGGTCATAGCAAACACCCTCTTCCAACAACACAAGAGAAGACTCTACACATGGACATCACCAGATGGTCAACACCAAAATCAGACTGATCATATTCTTTGCAGCCAAAGATGGAGAAGCTCTATACAGTCAGCAAAAACAAGACCAGGAGCTGACTGTAGCTCAGATCATGAACTCCTTATTGCCAAATTCAGACTTAAATTGAAGAAAGTAGGGAAAACCACCAGACCATTCAGGTATGACTTAAATCAAATCCCTTATGATTATACAATGGAAACGAGAAATAGATTTAAGGGACAAGATCTGATAGAGTGCCTGATGAACTATGGACAGAGAGGTTCGTGACATTGTACAGCAGACAGGGATCAAGACCATCCCCATGGAAAAGAAATGCAAAAAAGCAAAATGGCTGTCTGAGGAGGGCTTACAAATAGCTGTGAAAAGAAGAGAAGTGAAAAGCAAAGGAGAAACGGGAAAATATAAGCATCTGAATGCAGAGTTCCAAAGAACAGCAAGGAGAGATAAGAAAGCCTTCCTCGGTGACCAATGCAAAGAAATAGAGGAAAACAACAGAATGGGAAAGACTAGAGATCACTTCAAGAAAATTAGCAATACCAAGGGAACATTTCATGCAAAGATGGGCTCGATAAAGGACAGAAATGGTATGGATCTAAAAGAAGCAGAAGATATTAAGAAGAGGTGGCAAGAATACACAGAAGAACTGTACAAAAAAGATCTTCATGACCAAGATAATCACGATGCTGTGATCACTCACCTAGAGCCAGACATCCTGGAATGTGAAGTCAGGTGGGCCTTAGAAAGCCTCACTACAAACAAAGCTAGTGGAGGTGATGGAATTCCAGTTGAGCTCTTTCAAATCCTGAAAGATGATGCTGTGAAAGTGCTGCACTCAATATGCCAGCAAATTTGGGAAACTCAGCAGTGGCCACAGGACTGCAAAAGATCAGTTTTCATTCCAATCCCAAAGAAAGGCAATGTCAAAGAATGCTCAAACTACTGCACAATTGCACTCATCTCACACGCTAGTAAAGTAATGCTCAAAATTCTCCAAGCCAGGCTTCAGCAATACATGAACCATGAACTTCCTGATGTTCAAGCTGGTTTTAGAAAAGGCAGAGGAACCAGAGACCAAATTGCCAACATCCTCTGGATCATGGAAAAAGCAAGAGAGTTCCAGAAAAACATCTATTTCTGCTTTCTTGACTATGCCAAAGCCTTTGACTGTGGGGATCACAATAAACTGTGGAAAATTCTGAAAGAGATGGGAATCCCAGACCACCTGACCTGCCTCTTGAGAAACCTATATGCAGGTCAGGAAGCAACAGTTAGAACTGGACATGGAACAACAGACTGGTTCCAAATAGGAAAAGGAGTACGTCAAGGCTGTATATTGTCACCCTGTTTATTTAACTTCTATGCAGAGTACATCATGAGAAACCCTGGGCTGGAAGAAGCACAAGCTGGAATCAAGATTTCCAGGAGAAATATCAATAACCTCAGATATGCAGATGACACCACCCTTATGGCAGAAAGTGAAGAGGAACTAAAAAGCCACTTGATGAAAGTGAAAGTGGAGAGTGAAAAATTTGGCTTAAAGCTCAACATTCAGAAAACAAAGGTCATGGCATCTGGTCCCATCACTTCATGGGAAATAGATGGGGAAACAGTGGAAACGGTGTCAGACTTTATTTTGGGGGGCTCCAAAATCACTGAAGATGGTGACTGCAGCCATGAAATTAAAAGACTCTTACTCCTTGGAAGGAACGTTATGACCAATCTAGATAGCATATTCAAAAGCAGAGACATTACTTTGCCAACAAAGGTCCATCTAGTCAAGGCTATGGTTTTTCCTGTGGTCATGTATGAATGTGAGAGTTGGACTGTGAAGAAGGCTGAGCACTGAAGAATTGATGCTTTTGAACTGTGGTGTTGGAGAAGACTCTTGAGAGTCCCTTGGACTGCAAGGAGATCCAACCAGTCCATTCTAAAGGAGATCAGTCCTGGGTGTTCTTTGGAAGGAATGATGCTAAAGCTGAAACTCCAGTACTTTGGCCACCTCATGTAAAGAGTTGACTCATTGGAAAAGATTCTGATGCTGGGAGGGATTGGGGGCAGGAGGAGAAGGAGACCGTAGAGGATGAGATGGCTGGATGGCATCACCAACTTGATGGACTTGAGTTTGAGTGAACTTCAGGAATTGGTGATGGACAGGGAGGCCTGGCGTGCTGTGATTCATGGGGTCACAAATAGTCAGACACGACTGATCAACTGAACTGAATTGAACTGATATACATACATACATATATATATATATATATATATGTCGTGCTGTGATTCATGGGGTCGCAAAGAGTCGGACACGACTGAGCAACTGATCTGATCTGATATATATATAAATGATTGATTGAGTCAGACTTTTATTTATTTATTTATTTGTTTATTTTACATTTTGCCCATGCAGCGTGTGGGATCTTAGTTCCCTGAGCAGGGATCAAACATATAGCCCTGTGGTGGAAGTACAGAGTCTTAACCACATGATCACAGGGGAAGTCCCAGAACAGTTCTAGTTTAAGTAAGTATGGTTAAGAAACTTTTTGGGATAGCAGTGCTAAGTGTGGAATTGGGGCCACTACCGAGATTTGTTTATTCCTGTTTTAGATTATGGTGATGGTAAGATGGAAAATCAAGACTGAAAAGGAAGTACTGAACCATAGAAAGAGAGAAGGAAAAAAATACAGAGAATAAAAGAGTGTTTACCTTGTTAAGTTTACCAAATAACTTCTGCCTGATAAGCTTACCAAATAACTTCTGCCTGTTCCAAAAGGGATTTCATGTAACATATAAAAACATACATAAAAAATCATATAAAAATAATAAATAAATAAAATTAACTTAGTAGTAGTAAGAGAAAACAGTGGTAAATAAGCTAGAAAAGGAAATACTTATTGATTAATTAAAAAAAATACCGCATAGAAATTAGTAGTAAGACAAAACAATTGTAAATAAGATAGAAAAGAAAATGTTTATTGATGGATAAAAACCCATACAGCATAGAAATGGTTTTGAAATTCCATTCAATCCCAAATACTCAAACTTGGTATGGTGGAAGGAAAGTGAAAGTGAAAGTGAAGTCGCTCAGTCGTGTCCGACTCTTTGCGACCCCATGGACTGTAGCCTACCAGGCTCCTCCATCCATGGGATTCTCCAGGCAAGAATACTGGAGTGGGTTGCCATTTCCTTCTCCAGGGGATCTTTCCGACCCAGGGATCGAACCCAGGTCTCCTGCATTGCAGGCAGACACTTTAACCTCTGAGGCACCAGGGAAGCCAAAGAAGGGAAGTAACAAAGAATACTTTTGGTGTTGGTAAATAATAACATTGGCACCAGGAGCCCATGTGGTGTGCCATTTTCTTTCTTAATATGACTTGATTTCCATAGGAAACTTCCCCCAAGTAAGGCCAGTTCCACTTATAAGGGTTTGTATGTTGCATCATGACTTATTTCCTTATCAAATATAAAAGAGGATTTTTGATCTGTCAGTTATGTTCTGAATGATGACTCTATCAGGCAAGAGGGGAAAAAAATCCAAGTTTATGAGGAGAAAATGACAATTCTTCTAGCACGTAGTCAAAGGAATAGGACAGTGGCAGGCATATGGAAAAAGGATGCCACTGAAGCTAGGAATGCAGAAGGAATAGATCTAGATTGAAAGACTAATATTGGCTAGCAAGAAAATCTTTCATCAGCTGTAGATCAGTGAGAAAGGCTCAACAGTGGAGAAAACAGCTTAGGGAAATTTTTCTGGGCAGGCAAAAATTATCTACAAAAAAGTCTGGCTGGGTCAGAGAGACATCAGTGAAATATTGCCATTACAGACGTCAGGAACCAGAATGGATGTAAGAAAGAAACAAGGAAATATACAGCAAGAGCCCAGGCTTGTATGGAGTGTGAGGGCAAGCATATAGGGCAAAACGTGTCATGCATAAGCAAAATCTTTAAAATACCTATCTATACATGAGAGTGTATATACGCTCCTTTCTCAGTTTGCCCTACCCTCTCATCCCCTACTGTGTTCAAAAGTCTGTTCTCTGCAAACTAGTGGGAAGCTGCTATATAACACCTGCCTGATGCTCCCACCTAGAGGAGTGGAATGGGAAGGGGGAGGGAGGCTCAAGAGGGAGGGGATATATATAATTAGGACTGATTCTCGGTTTTGTATAGTAGAAACCAACACAACATTGTAAAGCAATTATCGTACAACTAAAAAATAAATAAAAGCAATTAAAACATGGAAAAAATAAAATGAAATGCTTATCTTAGACAAATACAGACTAGAGGAAGAATAAAGGTATTAGTCTTGAAAGTGTGCTCTCTAGATTAAAAACTGGTTTTCCCTATGCCTGGGAGGATGGATGTTATCAATAACAGAGCACCAGCATTCCCCATCCATGGTTTCAGTTATCCATGGTCAACCATGGTCCAAAAATGTCAAATGAAAAGTTCCAGAAATAAATAATAAGTTTTAAATTGCATGACATTCCAAGCAATGTGATGAAATTTCACCGTCTTTGCTCCATGCCGCTGCCCTGGAGGTGAATCGTCCCTTCATTCAGGGTATTTCGTCCATTAGTCAACTAGCAGCCCCTGGTTACCAGATCAAATGTCTCAGTATCTCAGTGCTTGTGTTCAGATAACATTTATTTTACATTAATAATGGCCCCAAAGTGCAAGAGTGGTAATGCTGCTAATTTGGACATACCGAAGAGAAGCTAAAGTAAAGTGAAAGGGCAAAGTTCTTAACAATAAGAACAGAAGAAAACAAAATGTACGCCGAGATTGTTAAAACGTAGAGTAAGAACATCTCTCTGTGGGAGCTACTAAGCTGCTTGAATCTAACAGGTGTAAAGAATTCTCCAACTCACACAGGGGTTTAGGCCACTGACATGAGTCAAGAATCCCAGAAAGGGTGAAATAAGTCAGACAGAGAAATACAAATACTGTATGATCTCACTTGCATGTGGAGCCTGAAATGTACAATAAGCTAGTGAATGTAACAAAAAAGCAGCAGACTCATAGGTATAGAGAAACGAACTGGTGATTATCAGTGGGGAGAGGGAAGAGGGGAGGGGCAAGGTAAGTGTAGGGGAGTAAAAGGTACAAACGATTAGGTATAAAATATGCTACAAGGATATATCATATGACATGGGGAATATAGCAAATAGTTTATAATAAGTATCAGTTCAGTTCAGTCGATCAGTCATGTCCGACTCTTTGCGACCCCATCAATTGCAGCACACCAGGCTTCCCTGTCCATCACCAACTCCCAGAGTTCACTCAGACTCACGTCCGTTGAGTCAGTGATGCCACCCAGCCATCTCATCCTCTGTTGACCCCTTCTCCTCCTGCCCCCAATCCCTCCCAGCGTCAGATTCTTTTCCAATGAGTCAACTCTTTGCATGAGGTGGCCAAAGTACTGGAGTTTCAGCTTTAGCATCAGTCCTTCCAAAGAACACCCAGGACTGATCTCCTTTAGAATGGACTGGTTAGATCTCCTTGCAGTCCAAAGGACTCTCAAGAGTCTTCTCCAACACCACAGTTCAAAAGCATCAATTCTTCGGTGCTCAGCTTTCTTCACAGTCCAACTCTCACATCCATACTTGACTACTGGAAAAACCATAGCTTTGACTAGACGGACCTTTGTTGGCAAAGTAATGTCTCTGCTTTTCATATGCTATCTAGATTGGTCATAACTTTCCTTCCAAAGAGTAAGCATCTTTTAATTTCATGGCTGCAATCACCATCTGCAGTGATTTTGGAGCCCCCCAAAATAAAGTCTGACACCGTTTCCAACTGTTTCCCCATCTATTTCCCATGAAGTGATGGGACCAGATGCCATGACCTTCGTTTTCTGAATGTTGAGTTTTAAGCCAACGTTTTCACTCTCTTCTTTCACTTTCATCAAGAGGCTTTTTAGTTCCTCTTCACTTTCTGCCATAAGGGTGGTGTCATCTGCATATCTGAGGTTATTGATATTTCTCCCCGCAACCTTGATTCCAGCTTGTGCTTCTTCCAGCCCAGCGTTTCTCATGATGTACTCTGCATAGAAGTTAAATAAGCAGGGTGACAATATGCAGCCTTGACATACTCCTTTTCCTATTTGGAACCAGTCTGTAGTTCCACGTCCAGTTCTAACTGTTGCTTCCTGACCTGCATACAGGTTTCTCAAGAGGCAGGTCAGGTGGTCTGGTATTCCCATCTCTTGAAGAATTATTGACAGTTTATTGTAATGCACACTGTCAAAGGCTTTGGCATAGTCAATAAAGCAGAAATAGACATTTTTCTGGAACTCTCTTGCTTGTATAGATGGAATATAACCTTTAAAAATTGTGAATCACGATTTGGTACACCTACAACTGATACGATATTGTACATTAAGTACGTCTTAGTCACTCAACCGTGTCCAGTTCTTTGCAACCCTGTGAACTGTAGCCCACCAGGCTCCTCTGTCCCTGGGATTCTCACTATACTATTTTTCTTAAAAAAAAAAAAAGAACCCCAGAAAGGAGTTGGGGACCATATTATATAGTAATAAGCACTACTTGGATTACAATGGGCAACTCAAAGAGGACTTGTATTTTGGGGTCCCAGTCATCTCTGGGAGCATGGCTAATACATTATTATCCTTGGCCAGTACTGGAAATCTATAATAACTGGGAAATTGTCACTTTAACCCAAAGAAAAGTGCATATGCTTATTTCTGTCCTTAACAAAGACCTTTTTATTTAACAAAATAAATAAATAAAACAAAGTAGAGATTTCAGGTTAGTAAGATTGAGATTTGGGAATCAGAAAGCCTTTAAAGCTCCCAAATTACATCATTTAGGTACTTCTTACTTTACTTACAAAAAAAATCCTAGGTGGACATACCTTTAGGATTACATCATTTCCCATGTTTTCCCCCAAATCTATAATCCCAAACTTCACACAGGATTAGTCTGAAGAGATGGCAACAGTCACCACTGGGAGCCAACACCTCTGTTAAAACTGTGTGGATTAACAATATGAGTTCAGTGAACTGAGGAGAAGCCTGATATAATTCATGCAGAATTAAGTCAGAATTCATTCTGTTTCTCAGAGGGGAAGGTGAGGTGAGAAGTGAAGTGATGAAGGAAAAAAAATATGTATGTGGTTGCTTAATTGACTTGTATTCATTTATAAGCTACAACCTATTGCTTTTATTCTTTTCATATGTTCTTGAACTCTTCAAAATTCTCAAAGGAATAACACCATATAAGTACAAAACCATGATGATACACTATTGTTATTTCCATTTCCATTAAGCCTGCTATAATGGTCTTCATGAGTCAGGGGGAGATGGTGTTGTTTTTCTTAGCATGGAAATCTTCAAAATATCAAGGAGAGGGTGGTTTAGATAATGTCTCAGAATTTCTTTTTTCAGGAGCTGTGACTTAACAATGTTGTTACAAAGAGCAAAAAAAACGGAGGGTAGAATGGGGGCGAGTGAATCTATATGACAAATCTTGTAGTACAAGTGTTTGTGGTTAACCGAGAAACACATTATGAGTCAAACCTTTGGAAAGAGGTGAGTAATTAAAGACAAATGCTATGACATAATCATTTACACACAGCAGAAATATTTTAGATTAAATCTGGCCTGACCCACTGCTAGGCAAGTGTTATCATGGATTCTTGAGAAGTATTCATTTATTTACTTTCTAATTTGGCCCATATGTTTTATTGAAAACAAAAAAATTTGTATTTCCCAGAGGAAATAGGCTGAGTCCGGTGATGGTTAATAAGGTTGGTGTATTCGGGAACAGACCCCTCGAGTGCACCCACAAACCTGATGAACTAAATGTCAGCTGGAACACACCTCATTTGAAGAAAGCCAAGGAGTTTTGCTATAAGCTCTTTTACTGAAATAAATTCTCATATTTAAGAAGGTTACTATGTGTTCCTCGAGATAATTCAGAGAAACGTCAGTTAAACCAATCATTTTGCCATGATAATGAAAATCACATTGACTGAGTTTTTAGCTTTGCTACTCTTCAACTTGCCCCCAAACATGCAAACACACATCCTGTGTTCAGTCACCATCAATATCAGCCTGATGTCAAGAAACCAGTTTTTGGAGTGAGAACAGAATCTAGCCTCCCTCCATTCTTAATCCCAGCTCTATAATATAAAACATGCCATGTAACTCCAGGAGATGGCTTCATGGTTTTCCAAATGCTGTTAAATTTTAGCTGCTGCTTTTATTAAATGCAGGAAACAGGAGCAGGGAGGGGGCTGGGGGGGACAGAAAGGGACTGAGTCACTACCTTTTGTTCTTTTTCTTTGGGTAGATGTGGAATCGTTACAGTAGGTAGGTCTTCTGCAGAATGAAACCATAGTAGGTTCTGTTTGGTGAGCTGGCCCAGTTCTTCCAGGAATGTCAGAACATTCTATCAAAGAGCAATGTATCTGTCTCAGGGAAGGAGAATCCATGGTAACACTCATCCCTACCAGAGAGAAAGACACTTAGAATTCAGGGCCCTAAACCCACGAGTCACAGGGTGAGGATTAAGCATTAGAAACTGGCATGCATTTCTCTTACAGGTTAATTATTTCCTAGGCACAACTGTACGGCCACTGTTCTTTTGCAGGGTAAAGCATGAATGTGTGTTCCTGGAGAAACACACATTTAGAGCTGGTGATAAAAAAGATTATATATATGGCACAACAACAATAGGATAAAATATTAGAGTTGGTGGTAAAGACAACACTCCTCATTGACCAGTCAACTGTATGCCTGGAAACTCTGCTGATTGGCCCAAACTTGACAGAGGAGGCTTACGTCACAGTCTTTAAAAAATTATTGTTTGATACACATGAGTTTGTTGTCTACATCTGTGTCTCTATTTCTGATTTGCAAATAAGTTCATCTGTACCATTTTTCTAGATTCCACATATATGCGGGATTATACGACATTTGCTTTTCTATGGATACCAAGGGAGGAAAACAGGATGGGATGAATTGGGAGGTTGGGATCGACATATATACCCTGCTATGTATAAAATAGGTAACTAATGAGAACCTTGGAGAAAGCAATGGCACCCCACTCCAGTACTCTTGCCTGGAAAATCCCATGGATGGCGGAGCCAGGTAGGCTGCAGTCCATGGGGTCGCGAAGAGTCGGACACGACTGAGCGACTTCCTTTTCACTTTTCACTTTCATGCATTGGAGAAGGAAATGGCAACCCACTCCAGTATTCTTGCCTGGAGAATCCCAGGGACGGGGGAGCCTGGTGGGCTGCCCTCTATGGGGTCGCACAGAGTCGGACACGACTGAAGCGACTTAGCAGCAGCAGCAATGAGAACCTACTATATAGCACAGGGAGCTCTATTCGATGCTCTGTTGTGACCTAGAGGGAAAGGAAACCAAGGAGAGGAGATATGTGTTTATGTGTAGCTGATTCACTTTGCTGTACAGCAGAAACGAATGCAACATTGTACAGCAACTCTACTTCAATCAAAATTTATTTTAAAAATTGTGTGAATGTATGTAGGTGTGTGTTTGTGTGTACACAGACATGGGTATATTTCTTCCCCCAAGTTGAAAACATCTTTCCCATCAGTACTGTTATATGGGAGAGGTGAAAGCCACTGAATGAATCTACTGTACTTTTCCTCTAGGGCTCTTAGGATTGTTTTTGCTTTTGCTCTCATCCTTTCTAAATTGCCTCTGTTATTATTGAGGCTTGTATTACACATTGTTGAATGAGTGCCAGCCCCATGGGAACCACAGTTTTCAGTCCATGGGTCACTGTGGTATCTGTTTTGTTTGAAGCAGTGGTAACAAAGCCCAGAGTCAAGGTAGCATACTCACGAGAAAAGTGGGCAGAGATTTCACTATACCACATGACACAGGTGGGGCACTCGGCCCATTTCAACTATTGCCAATCTCGTGGGACACAGAAAAATGGGCTGGGGTGCTTCACTGCTTGCTGTTTGCCTCTGTCTTTACCCTTTATTTTTCCCAAAGCCAGCTATTTGCTGGAAGAGAATAAAGCTTCTCGGGAGAGTAGGACTATTGGCAGGCAGGCAGTACAAGGGTCTAAGTTCCACTTACCTCTCTCCTATTTTCTCCTCCCACAAGATACTTCATCTTAGATTTTTTTCACCACTCCTCCAATCCCAGGACTGACTAAACCTTAATCCACATGTTTTCACCTGCAGCTTTTCACAGTGCACTTTGTGACTTTTCCCCAAACGTTTCTGTGTTTCAGGAAAGGACAATAGGCCTTCTGTGTATACATTCGACAGTCAGGCTAGGTCTTGGATTGTTTAGCTAAATAGTTATACTTGCTTATAGGAGTTAATGAATAAAACAAGGTCTGGATTTCACTAGTATCTTTGAACTTCAAGTCTTACATTTCACACCAGGAGCCAATTTCACACAGAACTTTCCTATTTTAACACCTAAGATCAAAGAATAACAGCATTACTTAAACAAACTGGCATTTAGAATATAGCATTAAAATTTAAAACTGAGGCTAGCTTCAGATTTTCGATTTTTCCTTGCTGCAATGTTTATGTGTTTGGTTTTTAATTTGAACATGTATCTAGGCTCGTAAAAGATCAGAAACAATGGAGTTCTGAATAATTGTGATGGAATATAGGCTCAGTGAGGAAGAGAAAAATAACAAATAGTAACCCTAAGGCTCCTGATTTGTTTTTTTCTTAGATATAATACAATTTAAAGTTGGAGAAAACCTCTGTAAACTATTGCCTTCTTTATTTCTTGGGAGTTTCAAGTAAACAATTTTTCCTTGGTTTGCTTGATTTTTGGAAGAATGCTTAAAAGTGTGACAGAAGGATATTTTGCCAGAAAGGGACAATACATTCCATTATGTATAGCCTAATGTTATCTGATTCCAAAGTCATTGCATGAGGGTTTTTCAGTTCAGTTCAGTTCAGTTCAGTCACTCAGTCCTGTCCGACTCTTTGCGACCCCATGAGTCGCAGCACGCCAGGCCTCCCTGTCCACCACCAACTCCCAGAGTTCACTCAGACTCACGTCCATCGAGTCAGTGATGCCATCCAGCCATCTCATCCTCTGTCATCCCCTTTTCCTCCTGCCCCCAATTCCTCCCAGCATCAGAGTCTTTTCCAATGAGTCAACTCTTCGCATGAGGTGGCCAAAGTACTGGAGTTTCAGCTTTAGCATCATTCCTTCCAAAGAAATCCCAGGGCTGATCTCCTTCAGAATGGACTGGTTGGATCTCCTTGCAGTCCAAGGGATTCTCAAGAGTCTTCTCCAACACCACAGTTCAAAAGCATCAATTCTTTGGTGCTCAGCTTTCTTCACAGTCCAACTCTCACATCCATACATGACCACAGGAAAAACCATAGCCTTGGCTAGATGGACCTTTGTTGGCAAAGTAATGTCTCTGCTTTTGAATATGCTATCTATGTTGGTCATAACTTTCCTTCCAAGGAGTAAGTGTCTTTTAATTTCATGGCTGCAGTCACAATCTGCAGTGATTTTGGAGCCCCCAAAAATAAAGTCTGACACTGTTTCCACTGTTTCCCCATCTATTTCCCATGAAGTGATGGAACCGGATGCCATGATCTTCATTTTCTGAATGTTGAGCTTTAAGTCAACCTTTTCACTCTCCTCTTTCACCTCTTTCATCAAGAGGCTTTTTAGTTCCTCTTCACTGTCTGCCATAAGGGTGGTGTCATCTGCGTATCTGAGGTTATTGATATTTCTCCCGGCAATCTCGATTCCAGCTTGTGTTTCTTCCAGTCCAGAGTTTCTCATGATGTACTCTGCATAGAAGTTAAATAAGCAGGATGACAATATACAGCCTTGACATACTCCTTTTCCTATTTGGAACCAGCCTGTTGTTCCATGTCCAGTTCTAACTGTTGCTTCCTGACCTGCATACAGATTTCTCAAGAGGCAGATCAGGTGGGCTGATATTCCCATCTCTTTCAGAATTTTCCACACTTTATTGTGATCCACACAGTCAAAGGCTTTGGCATAGTCAATAAAGCAGAAATAGATGTTTTTCTGGAAGTCTCTTGCTTTTTCCATGATCCAGCAGATGTTGGCAATTTGATCTCCGGTTCCTCTGCCTTTTCTGAAACCAGCTTGAACATCAGGAAGTTCACGGTTCATGTATTGCTGAAGCCTGGCTTGGAGAAATTTGAACATTACTTTACTAGCATGTGAGAGTTTTTACACCTCACCAAATTATTCACCTCATTGTCTTAAAGAATGACTTTTCTTTTGACTTTTATGAAATCAGTATATCCATCCCAGTGCTACAGCACTCTTTTTAAAGTCAGCCTGGATAAATTTATCAACTGAGCTGATGAGAGAGTTGAGAGATTGGGTTTTATACAGATGTGTTTAAATCACTAATATATTATAGTCAGAGTCTGTAATCTTGAGGCTTTAGGAGGTTTCCTAGTGTGGGTAAACCCCAGTGAGGGTAGACCTGGCAATAATGGGTGCCAAGGGAAGTCATGCTCTAGAGTGAGGAGAGTTCTAAAACTCTAAGGGGAAGCGAGGGGCTTGGGAAGGTAGTTTCTACATGAATATTTCTAGGCCAGTTCTCGCTATTGCACAAAATACAACTTAGATGTGCTAAACAGAATCAACTGTGTTTCTCTTACCTTCCATATTCTGTTCAATTTTATGCAAGGCATTGGAGCTCCAATTCGGCAAGAAATGGTTCCTTCTAGTTTCCAGTGTTGGGGAAGCACTGCTTTGCTCTGGGGTATGCTAGTGTTCAAGCACAATGCATCATGCCATCATTCCCACTTCACATGACAGTTCTGTCTTTTACTTTCCCTCTTCCTTGTCTCTTTGAATGAAGCCTAACTTTTAGCTGTGGCAAACTCCTAGGAGGAGCCCCCAAACCAGTCTCGAAAACTTGAATGAGCTTGGTTCACGCTGTCACTACCTCAGCAACGTGATGCTATGACTAACCACTTTGGGGTCTGCATGCTATCGAATCAACATCCAAAAATAAATAAGTAAAAAAGGAGCTTCCTGTTTGCTCAAGAGGTCAATCCTGATGACCCAAGGGAAATCAGATGACTCTGTTCAGTGGGGACAGGAAGGACTATGTCTGGCTTCCAGAGGATTCTCAGGGCATCTTTTCATGTTCCATGACCCACAGCAAAAATGAATGGAAAATGATGGCAACGCAAAAATGGCAGCACCGGTTAGGAATGGAGGTTTGTTTCACTTTAGCAGGTACGGAACCAAATTCGCTGAGGAGCTGAAGGATAAGAAATCGTGGAATATAGAGTGGACAGAAGAAATGAGAGATACCTACTATGGCCTTGTGACTACTGGCAAACCAAGAACTATAGCAAGCGTGCATATTTATTTCCTTGTTTATTGTGTTGTGTGGCATGTACACTGGTAATTTTCTTCCCTTTTTCTTCCTCTTATATTATGTAAGGATTATTTATTTGTCAGCTCATTTTAAAGTTTAGTGTTTAGGTTACAGAATGTTCTGCTGAGACCGAGACTGGATTAAGGAAATAAGGAATATCTGGGCTTCCTTGGTGGCTCAGTAGTAAAGAATCCTCCTGCCAATGCAGGAGATAAGGGTTTGATACCTAGTCTGGGAAGATCCCTCTTCAGAGACCTGGGTCCCAACTTTCCAAATCCTTTCCTCTGAGTCCTGTCAGTCAGTCAACACAGGTCCCGAGGCCTGAGTCCAGCCCCTCTGAGATCTCCTCTGAAGTTAGAAGGTTCAAACTTCTAACCTCTTTGTTTCCCCAGGCCCCGCTTCCTGCAGCACTCGTCTCTGGGTTACCTCCATCTTCCTCATTTGCTTTTTAGTTCTCCAATACCTGTTGAACCATTCTCTGTATTATATTATCTCTGCTGAAACATGGATTCTGTTTTCTTGACTGGACCTTGGCCTGGAAAAAAATTGAACTACTTAAAAAAGCAGTTGAAAATCTTTTCAAATCTAACTACTTGAAAATCTGTCTACTTTCACTTGAAAAAGGACAGACTAGGAAGCAACCTCGAGGGGTCACTTGTCCAAATCATATGCCATATTCCCATGGAAAGGAAACCAGGGCCCCCTCCCCTGGCAGTGGGCTGAATTCCTTGGTCAACCCACCTGTCAGTCTTTATCTGTTCTCTGGGAATATTTCCCTGTTCATGTTCCCAGGGACTCACTGGGGGTTCTCCACTTCCTCTTGGTGAGTGTGTGAGGACAAGGTGATCTCATTAGGGAATGAGCAATCCTGGGACTTCCTTCATTAGCTTTGCCTTTGTCTAAGCACACAATTCCCTGATGACCTTGGTCAAATTTTATTCTATTTTATTCATTCAACTCAAGGGCTAGTAAGCAAAGCTAGAGCTATTATTGTGGGTTGTAGTCTTTGAGCCTGGAATTTGGCATGAGCATTTCTCTTTTTTTGACCAAAGATCTGCAGTTCTCTTATTATTAGCAAGTATATGCTAGTATTAGCAAGTATATGCTAGTCACATCAGTGAATAATGGGATTATTCACATTATTTTAGATCAGCTTACAGCTGAGTGGGGGAGGTATTAGAATGGGCAAAAAAATGAGCAAATTGGGTGTTTTAACTTAGTTCTGGCTGCAATGAAAAAAGGTAACCCTGATTTCTGTGTGAGTTGATAGGAGGATGTTTTAGACTCAGTGAGGCAGGGAGAACTTCCTAGTGAAGAGAACTTGAGCTGATAGTAAGACAAAGGGAATGAGGAAAACTCTGGGTGATGGAAAGTCAGAGAAGTAGGACAAGTATTAAATGTTCTGCAAAACTGGGCAAAGGAAAGGGAGGAATCTACTTTTTTTTTTTTAACTCAAAAGAAATCTAGTTTAAGTTCATGCACATCAGATTAGCCAAACATTCATTATCTCTGCCTTGTAAGTCCTCATTTTTCTGAGTTTCCTAATACTCCAAAAACTTACACATTCCAACAGGAGGTTATCACTCTGTCTAATGACCCAGGAGTGATGAGCCTGGGGCCTGGTCAGTCTGTTATTGCTTTTGCTTCTTCTGCCACTTGGTGACACTGTTGACAACTAGACTTACAGTCCACAGAGATGCTGATGTGTCAGAGGCCTGCTGGTATGGACCTTGGAGGTTGCAGGATCTGCCTCTCAGAATCAGCCTCAGAAGAGCAAGGGGGACCTAGGAGTAAAGCTCTTAATCTTTGGTCTTTAGGTTCCATACAGAATAGTTTTCGAGATGACAGCTTCAGCAGGAGTGTGCTATCAGGATGGAATCAAGTATTTATTTCCTGCAGGTCTAGAATTTCTGATTTCTTTCTTCCCTACGGACTGATATCACCAGAGGTCAGATAGATTTTCTTTTTCAATTCTAGAAATAGATAAGTACTTTTGACCCACTCTTCCCTGAACAATTAGAGTAGCTGCCTACTTCCTCGTGGCCACCTCATGTTTCTCCAGACTGTGAGTATATTTAGCTCTCTCTATACCATCCCCTCTTTGAATTGAAAGTTCTACATTCAGTCCCTGAAGATTCCTTACTCTTCTGAAGATGATCAAAGTGACCTCCTACAATCACTTTCAGAACAGCAAAAAAGAAAAAAAATCCAAATTAAATATTCAGCAAGACTACAGAAACATTAGGACTGAAAATAGTTTATAGGAATAGAATATAGTGGTTTGGGAGACAGTCAAACATGAGATAGGTACACAGGTGCCTTGGTGCCATGCTAAAGAGTTTGAGCTTACTTCTGAAGGGAGTGGATAATTCATAAAATTTTTAAGTGGCATGAAGTATTTGAATTTTAGAAAGTTGCTCTTGTACTAGTGTGGAAGACTGACTGTAGAAGGCAAGCTTGTAAATATTTAACAAGAAATTGTATCATGACTTTAATTTTGTTAGTACAAGTCTTCATCAACTCATTAGGGTCAAAATTTGTAGAAGCATTTACCCCTAAAGAGATTCCCTTGTGACTCAGAGGGTAAAGAGTCTGCCTGCAACATGGAAGACTGAGTTTGATCCCAGAGTTGGGAAGATTCCCTGGAGAAGAAAATGGAAACCCATTCCAGCATTCTTGCCTGGAAAATCCCATGGATGGAGGAGCCTGGTGGGCTACAGGGCTACAGTACATAGGGTTGCAAAGAGTCAGACACGACTGAGCAACTTCACTTTCACTTACTCCTAAAGAGTGATTCTTTGAGCTAGACCTCTCTTTATGAACACATGGAATGTAGCTTATCACCAAATTGTCCCATAAAGGAATTTTTTAATCAGAATTTTTTGTAAAATATGTATTTACCTATGCTGCTGCTGCTGCTAAGTTGCTTCAGTCATGTCCGACTCTGTGCAACCCCATAGACAGCGGCCCACCAGGCTCCCCCGTCCCTGGGATTCTCCAGGCAAGAACACTGGAGTGAGTTGCCATTTCCTTCTCCAATGCATGAAAGGGAAAAGTGAAAGTGAAGTCGCTCAGTCGTGTCCGACTCTTCGCGACCCCACGGTCTGCAGCCTACCAGGCTCCTCCATCCAATATTGTTTCAAAATATAAGGCAGTTAAATGATTTCATCAGCTACTAAGGATCAGATCAGTTCAGTTTAGTTCAGTCTCTCAGTCGTGTCCGACTCTTTGCGACCCCATGAATCGCAGCACTCCAGGCCTCCCTATCCATCACCAACTCCCGGAGTTCACTCAAACTCATGTCCATCAAGTCAGTGGTGCCATCCAGCCATCTCATCCTCTGTTGTCCCCTTCTCCTCCTGCCCCCAATCCCTCCCAGCATCAGGGTCTTTAGTTCATCCTTATCTTTTGAAGACAGAAACCCTGTTTGTACTTGTTTATTTCTAAATTTGTGCTCTTTCCTCATTTCTTTCTGACACTTTGCCAATATCTGCTAATACTTTTGTAATATTTGTAATTACCAGAACTCCCAATAGTTCATATTTTGGAACTGGAGATGGGTGAAACCAGCTGTATTGGGGGTTTGGTGAACATCTGGAACTATTTTTCAAATCGTGTTTGGGGTTCAAGGAAAACCAAAACATATTTTCATATTTTACCAAGAACTTTATTTCCACCTCAATTTTAAAATGATGTCTATTTTAAGGGAAATTTAATCCATATGTTACTAAATTCCTTACACTTACCTCATCAAAATTTGGTTCTGTAAGAGCTATTTGATGTACAAAAAGCCTTGGGAATTATTTTATGTGATTTTTTTTTAAGAGAAAAAATTTTTTTAGAAACAGGAAGTCAAATTTGCTAGGTGAAGATTGACTCAAGTGTACATTTTGCCAACTGTAAATTGGTTAATCAGCCAAAAGACCTGAATTTCATGCAAAAATTTTACTTGTCAAAATTTTGTGAATCCCGGTGATGTTAACATTAATATTTTTCCCTTTGCTATTTCACATCATCTTAACTATTCTTGCCAGGTACTAATTTCTATCATAATATTGTCTTACTTTTAACATAAAAAGTCATTCTTAGTTTTAAATTAGAGAGTCCCAGTAATATCCAAAATTTTATATTTCTCATTTCTGCTAAGATTTGCTTATGTTACCACTCAGTTCAGTTCAGTGCAGTCACTCAGTCGTGTCTGACTCTTTGCGACCCCATGGACTGCAGCACACCAGGGTTCCTTGTCCATCACCAATTTCCAGAGCTTACTCAAACTCATGTCTGTTGAGTCAGTGATGCCATCCAACCATCTCATCCTCTGTTGTCCCCTTCTCCTCCTGCCCTCAATCTTTCCCAGCAACAAAGTCTTTTCAAATGAGTCAGTTCTTCCCATCAGGTGGCCAAAGTATTGGAGTTTCAGCTTCAGCATCATTCCTTCCAATGAATATTTAGGACTGATTTCCTTTAGAATGGACTGGTTGGATCTCCTTTTAGTCCAAGGGACTCTCAAGAGTCTTCTCTAACACCACAGTTCAAAAGCATCAATTCTTCAGTGCTCAGCTTTCTTTATAGTCCAACTCTCACATCCATACCTGACTTCTGGAAACCATAGATTTGACTAGATGGACATTTGTTGACAAAGTAATGTCTGCTTTTTAATATGCTGTCTAGGTTGGTCATGATTTTTCTTCCAAGGAGCAAGAGTCTTTTAATTTCATGGCTGCAATCACCATCTTCAGTGACTTTGGAACCCAAAAATATACAGTCTCTCTCTTTCCATTGTTTCCGCATCTGTTTGCCATGAAGTGATGGGACTGGATCCCATGATCTTAGTTTTCTGAATGTTGAGCTTTAAGTCAACTTTTTCACTCTCCTCTTTCACTTTCCTCAAGAGGCTCTTCAGTTCTTCTTCACTGTCTGCCATAAGTGTGGTTTTATCTGCGTATCTGAGGTTATTGATATTTCTCCCGGCAATTTTGATTCCAGCTTGTGCTTCATCCAGCCTAGCATTTTGCATGATATACTCTGCATTTAAGTTAAATAAGCAGGGTGACAATATACAGCCTTGACATACTCCTTTCCCAATTTGGAACCAGTCTGTTGTTCCATGTCCAGTTCTAACTGTTGCTTCTTGACCTGCATACAGATTTCTCAGGAGGCAGGTCAGGTGGTCTGGTATTCCCATCTCCTTCAGAATTTTCCACAGTTTATTGTGATCCACACAGTCAAAGGCTTTCGCATAGTCAGAGGCATTGGCATATTGAGTATCGACTATATACAAGGAAAGAAAGGAAACAAATGTTACCACTAATAAACCTTATAGGATCCTTCTTTAAAAAAAAAAAAGCACACATTATCAAAAATGTAGTAAGTATTCCTTCTGGTATTCAGATACTTCTCTTGAGCCACTCTTCTTTACACAGCTTTCAGTGAGTCACTTGCATCAGAATTAGCTAGGATATTTGTTAAACATGAAGAGCCAGGACTTTCCTGGTGCCTCAGTGGTTAAGAATCTGCCTGTCAGTGTAGGAGACACAGGTTCAATTTGCGGTCTGTGAGGATTTCACAAGCTGTGGAGCAGCTTATCCCCTGAACCACCACTACTGTGTGCCCTAGAGCCTATGCTCCAAAACCAGAGAAGTCACTGCAAAGAAAAGCCTGTGCACCACTACTAGAGAGTACCCCCATTCGCTGCAACTAGAGAAAGCCAGCAAACAGCAAAAGCCCAGCACAACCAAACTAAATAAAATAAAAGTATGTATATTACCATACGTGAAACAGATTGCCAGTCCAGTTTCGATGCATGAGACAGGGTGCTCAGGGCCTGTGTACTGGGACAACCCTGAGGGATGGCATGGGAAGGGAGGTTGGAGGGGGAGTTCAGAATGGGGGACACATGTACACCCATGGCTGAGTCATGTCAGTGTGTGGCAAAAACCACTACAACATTGTAAAGTAATTCAGTTCAGTTCAGTTCAGTCGTTCAGTAATGTCCGACTCTTTGCAGCCCCATGAATCACAGCACACCAGTACTCCCTGTCCATCACCAACTCCCGGAGTCCGCTCAAACTCAAGTCCATTGAGTCAGTGATGCCATCCAGCCATCTCATCCTCTGTCATCTCCTTCTCCTCCTGCCCCCAACCCCTCCCAGCATCAGAGTCTTTTCCAATAAGTCAACTCTTCGCATGAGGTGGCCAAAGTACTGGAGTTTCAGCTTTAGCATCATTCCCTCCAAAGAAATCCCAGGGCTGATCTCCTTCAGAATGGACTGGTTGGATCTCCTTGCAGTCCAAGGGACTCTCAAGAGTCTTCTCCAACAACACAGTTCAAAAGCATCAATTCTTTGGTGCTCAGCTTTCTTTATAGTGCAACTCTCACATCCATACATGACCACTGGAAAAACCATAGCCTTGACTATACGGACCTTTGTTGACAAAGTAGTGTCTCTGCTTTTTAATATGCTGTCTAGGTTGGTCATAACTGTCCTTCCAAGGAGTAAGTGTTTTTTAATTTCATGGCTGCAGTCACCATCTGCAGTGATTTTGGAGCCCCCAAAATTAAAATCTGACACTATTTCCACTGTTTCCCAATCTATCTGCCATGAAGTGATGGCACTGGATGCCATGATCTTCGTTTTCTGAATGTTGAGTTTTAAGCCAACTTTTTCACTCTCCACTTTCACTTTCATCAAGAGGCTTTTGAGTTCCTCTTCACTTTCTGCCATAAGGGTGGTGGCATCTGCATATCTGAGGTTATTGGTATTTTTCCCGGCAATCTTGACTCCAGCTTGTGCTTCTTCCAGCCCAGCATTTCTCATGATGTACTCTGCATAGAAGTTAAATAAGCAGGGTGACAATATACAGCCTTGACGAACTCCTTTTCCTATTTGGAACCAGTCTGTTGTTCCATGTCCAGTTCTAACTGTTGCTTCCTGACCTGCATACAGGTTTCTCAGGAGGTCAGGTGGTCTGGTATTCCCATCTCTTTCAGAATTTTCCACAGTTTATTTTGATCCACACTGTCAAAGGCTTTGGCATAGTCAATAAAGCAGAAACAGATGTTTTTCTGGAACTCTCTTGGTTTTTCGATGATCCAGCGGATGTTGGCCATTTGATCTCTGGTTCCTCCACCTTTTCTAAAACCAGCTTGAACATCTGGAAGTTCACGGTTCACGTATTGCTGAAGCCTGACTTGGAGAATTTTGAGCATTACTTTCCTAGTGTGTGAGATGAGTGCAATCGTGCTGTAGTCTGAGCCTTCTTTGGCATTGCCTTTCTTTGGGATTGGAATGAAAACTGACCTTTTCCAGTCCTGTGGCCACTGCTGAGTAATTAGCCTCCAATTAAAGTGAACAAATTAATTTACCAAAAAAAAAAAAAGAGTCAGTAGCTCTTTTCAAACCTGAGAGTCAAAATCTCTGCTTTAATGGATCAATAAAGATAAGTTAGGCCAAAGCTGACAGTATATCAATACATGAAATAATGCATATGCAAAATCTCTGAAAACCATAAGATGCTATAGAAATGTATTATTGTAACTAACATTTATTGAGTATTGACTATATACAAGGAAAGAAAGGAAACGAATGTTACTGAGTGTTTGCTATACAGCAGGCTTCATACAGATTTACCATCCCATTTAAACTTATCTGATCATTACAGGGGCTTCCCAGGTGGCGCAGTGGTAAAGAATCCATCTACCAATGCAGGAAATGTCAGAGACCCAGGTTCGATCCCTGGGTTAGGAGGATCCCCTAGAGGAGGGCCTGGAAACCCACTTCAGTATTCTTGCCTGGAGAATTCCATAAACAGAGGAGCCTAGTGGGCTACAATCCATGGGGTCACAAAGAGTCGGACACGACTGAAGTGATTTAGCATGATCATTACAGGGTGGGTGTTTTGGTTCTTTTTTTCAATTTTACAAATGGAGAGAAAGTGAGGATAAGAGATTTAGTGGCCCAATTGGTACCCATTCTTTCCTTCTTGACGAACAGAGTACAAAATTTCTCTATTGTGGTTCTCATACAATGGTGATATTTCTTAGCTCTCATTCTTGGTTGGGCTTCCTAGGTGGCGCTAGTGGTAAAAAACCGTGCCTGCCAAGTGCAGGAGACTTGGAGAAGCGAGTTCCACCCCTGGGTCAGAAAGATCCCCTGAAGGAGGGCAACGCAAACCACTCTAGCATTCTTGTCTGAAGAATTCCACGGACAGAGGAGACTGGTGGGCTACAGTCCACAGGGTCACAAAGAGTTGGACACGACTGAAGCGACTTGGCACGCACGCACGAGGAGACCTCCTGGGTACGGCTTCTGGGAGAGCTGGTAAGAGAAGGTGCTTCTCTTTAGTCCTAGCCTTTTCCATTTAGGCTTTCCCTTTCCTTCTTGAACTTGGAAGTGGAACACCCATCCTGTGATTGCACAGCAGCTCAGATGAAGACAGATGCCATCGTTTCAGGAGGTGTTTGTCACGTATTTGTTTGATGCAAAGCCCAACACAAACCTAACTAGTATTCTGAGGTTAGGCAGTTTGTCCCTAATGACACACAACTTCCTTGTAGAGGTAGAAAGTGAATACTTTCACTTGATTCAAGCATGCATTCTTTTACCTATGATTTTTTGGTATGCAACTCATTTTCCAAAGGTCAGAGTGCAAGGTCTTACAGTAGGTAGTCTAAAGGGCTATAAACATGGAGGAGACAGGACAATGAGCTTTACTTTCCAAAAATTTACAGACAGGCAGGCGGGATAAAGCACAGCCAAAATTACTTGCAATACCAAATGGAAGAAGAGATGCTGGAAGCAAGAGACCAGTGAAGAGAGAGATTAGAGAAGAGAGAGAGACCAGTGTATTATTATGATGACTAAAAATCATCTAAAAGACCATCAGCAGCAGTTGTAGTCATGGTGATAAGATTTTGGCTTAGTATGTTGTTACTTAACAGCCTCCTTTCTTGGTATCTGGCAGGTGTTCAAATAAACCATAGGAAGAATTTCTCTCTTTCCAACACAGTTTATTCCATTCAGGTACAAATTCAACCCAAGTCTAGTTGAAGGTAGGCATTTTGTCTGCTTAGAAGTGCTGGAAAAATGGAGAAGTTTCCAGCAAAAATTCTTTAGAATAAAGAAGCAGAGAGCCCCTTGTTGTTTATCCTTCATGATAGTCATCTTTAAATGTGTGCCCAGAAAATGTGCCCCAGAACACCCTTCTCTGAGCCACATCCTAAAGAACAGAAGGTAACAGCCCAAGGCCTGCCTGGGGGTAGCCTCCCTTGGGGGTCTGCCTACAAAACCAGGCAGTGGCTCATTGAGTACAGTTTCACTGAGACCTCGCTACTTTCCCGCTTCCAAAAATGGTATGATCATTGCCTTAGTTTGGGGTTTGCTTAGTCTAGGATAAAGGGGACTACAGAAGTAGGGAAAGGAATACTAGGGGCCCTGGCAAAATGGCAAAATTTTGTTTATCCATGCTGAATGCACTCTTGTTTTCCTGTACCTTCTGACTCTTTCTACCTCTCAACAGATCCCCAGAAGTCCAATATCCTCTTACTCCCTGAACCACTACAGTATTCTTCTCCTCAAATTCCTAGTGCAATTTTCCTATACTTTCCAATGTACTAGCATTAATTCTTCATCTTTGCTCTCTCATCACAAACCTCTTCCTTTCATAGCAGCTCAGCAAATGTTCAGAAAGCAAAATGATTAAACTATCTGCCCTAAAATAAGAGCTGATGATTCTTCTATAACCTTCCAAAAGGTCTTCCTGGTTCACAAAATGTGTATTTTTATTGTACATAATTTAAAATATTGTTGGAGGAAGTATTTTTTGAGCAGAAAAAATGTATACTATTAAACATACGTTTAATCAATTCTATTTTTAGTTGAAGGATAGATTAAATATGGGAAAAGAAAAATATACAGGACCAGGCAGAAAGTAGGTACTAAGAAAATGTTGACTAGCTCATGTGTTTATTCAAGCTCCCATCATGAGTGTCCAATGGCCTGGATAGTAATGATATATCTCTTTAACTATAAATCAGTTCAAAATTATTTAAGTCTTTTATCCTATTTACAATTTGTACTAAGTGTCTATGGTATCCACAACATCATACTAGGTGCTGAGTGAAGGAGACTGATAGAAAGTATCAAAAGACATTGTACCAACCTTTAAAGGGAGATGCATGTGTAAATGATAAAGATGAGGATTGGTGTGGGGCTGAGGACAAGAACTGTGAGATTGTGGTGGATTTGGAACAGGCCAGACTCCAGGTTCCAAACTATAACATCAGAGCTACTGATAAATATTCTTCCATGAGGATAGGCTGATGGTCAATCTGGGATCTATAGATTATAGCATCAAATATAGGACGTGTGCTCACACTTCATCATTTTTTTCAGGTGCCATTGTTGCCTCTCATAATTTTTTAAATTCTGGGAGACAGATGGCTCTTCCACTCCATCTCGTCCAGTCTATGACTGACAAAGACTGTAGTTAAGCACAAAAGCCTACATAGCAACTCAACACCCAAACCCATGGAGGAAGAAATAACTCAGACTAGAAGCTAAGTGAGGAGACTTCCATGCAATGATTTGATATAATGGAGAAGATGACAGGGTGTACCCACTGTAATGCATTACAGGGTATACCCCTGTAATGCATAAAACCAAAATGATATTCAAGGTGAAGCCCAAATCAGCCAAAGCTAAAGTATTATATCTCTCACCCTGTGCCAGGGACTGTGCTGAAATGTTTACCTGCATCAAAGTATTTTTTTACTTCTCAGCAATCCTTAGACATAAGATGAGAAAATGGAGGCTACTTAGAGTTAAGGAATTTTTCTAAGGTAACACAGAGAAGAGGTGGCCAAACTGAGTGCTAACTCAGCATTTTCTGACCCCAAACTCCATTCTCTAGATCACTTTCCTATATCGTCATCAGGTTTTTTTCCAGTGGGGGCAAGGAATGTACACTCATCCAAGTATGGAAAGCACGAGAAGGTGGTTTCTTTCACTTCACTTTTTTCTCCAGATTTTGCCATTGTTTCTTTTTCTCTCCACTCTGTAATTCACAGCTTGACCTTTGCTTTTAGATATTTCATTGATCTGAGTCATGGTGTACTCTGAAGTCCAGGCTTGTAGAGAGCAAGATAAGGGAGGCACCACCAGCCTGCTCCACTCAGAGCATTCCCATCTCATTTAATTTATTCACAGGTTTTGGTCTTCTGGTCTTACGCTTCCAGGATACTTGAGTGTTGGCTTGCAACAAGTCTTCCAACTGAAATATGCTACTGAGACCCGCAGGCATCTGTTTGGGCCTTTACAAGCTGAGAGTCCCAGGTTCTTGGAAGGCCAGGGGACCCCAGGCAGGGAGCAACTTAGCTGTGTGTGTGGAAATGAGTGAGTGAAACCTGCTGGTTTTGCTATTCAGCATCCCCCTAAATAGGTCTGATATTTCTGTTACCTGGAAAACAGAAATATTTATTCACTTTGAAAGTGTAGCACCTTGATCTTCTCAACAATGTAGTGAGGAATATTATGATTCCATTTTGTTTTTATTATTTTTAAAGGTTTTTTTTTTTGATGTGGGTGATTGTTAAAATTTCTACTGAATTTGTTACAATACTGCTGCTGTTTTATGTTTTTGTTTTTGGCCACAAGGCATGTAGAATCTTAGGTCTCTGACAAGGATTGAACCTGCACGCCCTTGCATTAGAAAGTGAAGTTCTAACTACTGGACCATCAGGGAAGTTCCTATAATCCCACTTATATTTAAAAGTGAGATAACAGACTTGAAGAGTTTGAAAGAAAGTGAAGTCACTCAGTTGTGTCCGACTATTTGCGACCCCATGGACTATAGCCCACCGGGCTCTTCCGTCCATGAAATTTCCAGGCAAGAGTACCAGCGTGGGTTGTCATTTCCTTCTCCAGGGGATCTTCCCAGCCCAGAAATTGAACCTGGATCTCCTGCATTGCAGGCAGACGCTTTACCCTCTGAGCCATCAGGGAAGAGTTTACCCTACCCATAAACAGTAAATCTAGGATTCCAGTTCAGGTGTTATGACCCCATGCAATATTCTTTCCCGTACAGCTCACTGTTACTATGGTTTAAAAATTCAAATTTGTTTGAATCAAATAAGCAATGTAATTGGTTTAGTGTTATAAGGTGACTTAAGTAGATTGCATCTAAGACTAGGTTTCCAACCTAATCATCTATCCTTTTTTGTGTTTTTTTGACTTCTAATTAACTGTCTGGGGTTTCCTGGATGGCTCAGTAGTAGAGAATCCATCCATCTGCAATAGAGGAGATGTGGGTTCAATCCCTGGGTCAGAAAGATCCCTTGGAGAATGAAATGGCAACCCACTCCAGTATTCTTGCCTGGGAGATCCCATGGACAGAAGAGCCCGACAGGCTACAGTCCATGGAGTCACAAAGAGTCCAGCATGACTTAGCAACTAAACAACAACAACAAATTACATATCTACATAACAAGCAACAAATGCAAGCAACTAGATTCTAATAAGTGAAGGTGGAATTCCTAGATTTTGAGATAGATTATTTTTTAAATTTGCTTGAATGAATCACACAGCATGTGGAATCTTAGTTCCTAAACCAAGGATTGAATCCACACCCCTTGCGTTGTAAACACAGAGTCTTAACCACTGGACCACCAGGGAAGTCCCAGATATGGATATTTTAAGCAGACATCCCAGGAGTTATAAATTCACACGACCTTGTTCTCCAACAGTAACACCTCTGCTCTTATCCCAACAATGTTGTGTATCACTTAGTAATGCCAGCTACTAGCGAACATTATAGAGTAGTCACAATCCTAACATCTCAGCAGCTTCATGAAATAGAAGTTTATTTTGCATTCATGTAAAATCCAAAAGGAGTTCTCCTGGGCAGGTCTCATCCAACTGAGAGGAGGGACCCAGGTTTCTTGTGTTTCATGTTGCACCATCTTCAATATATGCCTGAATTCCACTGAGCAGAGAAGAACATGAGGACTCTTGTGTGGGAGGTGTTTATGGGCCATAAGTAAAAGGAGTAGATACATCATGACTCAGTCACCCTCAGGGCAGCTGGGAAAAGCAGTCAAGGTGTACCCCCAGGAAGAAGAATAAATGGATTTGGTGATCAGTTCAGTTCAGTTCAGTCTCTCAGTCGTCTCCGACTCTCTGAGATCCCAGAACTGTAGCACACCAGCGTTCCCTGTCCATCATCAAGTTTACTCAAACTCATGCCCATTGAGTCGGTGATGCCATCCAACCATCTCATCCTCTGTTGTTCCCTTCTCCTCCCGCCTTCAATCTTTCCCAGCATCAGGGTCTTTTCAAATGAGTCAGTTCTTCACATCAGGTGGCCAAAGTATTGGAGTTTCAGCTTCAGCATCAGTCCTTCCAATGAATATTTAGGACTGATTTCCTTTAGGATGGACTGGTTGGATCTCCGTGCAGTCCAAGGGCCTCTCAAGAGTCTTCTCCAACACCACAGTTCAAAAGCATCAATTCTTGGCGCTCAGATTTCTTTATAGTCCAACTCTCACACCCATGGATGACTACTGGAAAAACCATAGCCTTTCAGATCAGATCAGTCGCTCAGTCATGTCGGACTCTTTGCGACCCCATGAATCGCAGCACGCCAGGCCATCCAGCCATCTCATCCTCTGTCATTCCCTTCTCCTCCTGCCCCCAATTCCTCCCAGCATCAGAGTCAACTCTTTGCATGAGGTGGCCAAATTACTGAAGTTTCAGCTTTAGCATCATTCCTTCCAAAGAAATCCCAGGGCTGATCTCCTTCAGAATGGACTGGGTGGATCTCCTTGCAGTCCAAGGGACTCACAAGAGTCTTCTCCAACACCACAGTTCACAAGCATCAATTCTTCGGCACTCAGCCTTCTTCAAGGTCCAACTCTCACATCCATACATGACCACAGGAAAAACCATAGCCTTGACTAGACGAACCTTTCTTGGCAAAGTAATGTCTCTGCTTTTGAATATGCTATCTAGGTTGGTCATAACTTTCCTTCCAAGGAGTAAGCATCTTTTAATTTCATGGCTGCAGTCACCATCTGTAGTGATTTTGGAGCCCAGAAAAATAAAGTCTGACACTGTTTCCACTGTTTCCCCATCTATTTCCCATGAAGTGGTGGGACTACCATAGCCTTTATTGGAATGCAATTTTAAGGTTAACCTAATATATGTCCTAGGAGATCAGCCCTGGGATTTCTTTGGAGGGAATGATGCTGAAGCTGAAACTCCAGTACTTTGGCCACCTCATGCAAAGAGCTGACTCATTGGAAAAGACTCTGATGCTGGGAGAGATTGGGGGCAGGAGGAGAAGGGGACGACAGAGAATGAGATGGCTGGATGGCATCACTGACTTGATGGATATGAGTCTGAGTGAACTTCGGGAGTTTGTGATGGACAGGGAGGCCTGCAGTGCTGCGATCCATGGGGACACGACTGAACGACTGAACTGAATGAACTGAATATATGTCCTACAAACAGATTGCACCTTCTTATTTTTTAAATTCCCTGTCCTATACAGCAGGCCTTCACTGAACATCTACCTGATGACATCCCAGATCTACACTTTCAAATGAATGCTTTCCTTGGCAAGACTACCCACCTGGGGAGGCTACCCACATATGCCAATGATTTTATCAATGCTCAACATAATTTTTCAATACTTTTCTCTGCTTGAGTGTGTGTCGGAATCTGTGACACTTCTTAATACTTGATCTGTAGCGCACACTATGATGTGGAGCACTGTTTTCAGTGGGTATCTCAAAGATTATTAAGACACAATTCCTGTGCATGGACGTTTGCCATCTTATATAGAAGATAAGGCAAAGGTTTATATAGTGATGATACAAGGCAAAATGTGTCAGGTACCATTGTGAGGTGCAAAGGATGATAAGGGCCAAAAAGAGAAGAGGTAATTTAGAGCTGAGCCTGCAAGGTACTGTGTGATGCCAGTGGCTATAAATCCTTATCCTGTAGTTGGGTTGGTCTTGGGAAGCAAAACTAAAAGCTGCCTAAAACTAGGTCTAGGAATAAATTAGATGAATACATTAGATAATACCATTTGGAGCAGTCTGTCACATCCCTAGGTTAAGAAATGGTTTTGAAGGCAATACCACCTTCAAACAGAAGAAACTGACGGCCAAATGAACCAATCAAAAGCTGCCTGTAAAATGGGTCACACCTGCCTGGCATCTAATTTTTGACCATTCATCTCTATGCCCATCTGTACCTCCATTTCCTCAACCGTAAAAAGAAATAACATAAACCAGATGGAAGGTTTTCAATGGAACGATGAACGTATCCAGAGGTTGTAGACCTTGTGAGATTTCACTTGCGTAAAGCAATTATGTTATATGACGCTATATGGCAGTAACATAGCATTTGAGAATCACTGGGCTGTACAACTGCCAAGTCATCTTCCCGTTTGCACGTTCTATGCTCCGCACACAGCAGATGAGGGGAGCCACCATGCCACTGGGTGACAGAAAACAGCCACCTGCCAGGGGCAGATCATCTGTCCCATGGCCAAAAAGCCCTGGGAACTCCAAGACCCTGGGCACTGTCCTGCTTCTCTGTCATCAGTTCTCCTGTCACCCTGTTTTACTTCTCTCAGAGTATTCATGACTCAAATCATTCATTTGTTTACCTTTGAATTGTGTGTTTTTCCCACTAGGGAGACAGAGAAAAAAATAAAGCTGAAATTAATTTGTTGTTGGAATACAAAAGGCCCTTGAATGGAATTCTGTACTGTAACTGTAACTGAAGTAGTTCTTACCCATGGGGGTGACTCTTTGGAAGTGCTAATTTAGGAAATTTCATCTGAATGGATTGAACCTCAGGGATGGAAACAAGGAGGACTGTTCATGGTTATTGTAACATCTCTGAGCCGAAGTGGATGTAAATGAAGTAGCAGGAAATAGGAACATTGGTGAGCTACCTTTAAGGGGGAGAGAATCCCTGAGCCACTATGGGGACTAAGTCAGAAAGAATACACACCCTTCATGCTTCTGACCATTCTTTTCTGCCATGCTCACCTTCCCTCTGTCACACCTGTCATACCTTCTTCTGGTTAGAATCTCTATCCTCACACACACACACAGTCACAATCATAGCATTTTCTTTGCTTTTTTATTCCCTATTTTGTTGTCTTTTATCCAAAACAAATATGGATTATCAGGGAATAAAAAGGAAATAGCCTTGAAACATACACATTACCATATGTAAAATAGATAGCCAGTGGGAGTTTGATGTATATCACAGGGCACCCAAAGCCCGTGCTCTGACAACTGGAGGGATGGGGTGGGGAGAGAGGTGGGAGGGGGGTTCAGGAGGGAGAGGACATACGTGTGCCTACGGCTGATTCACCTTCATGTGTGGCAAAGCCCATCACAATATTGCAAAGTAATTATCCTCCAATTATGTGCTAATATATGCCAAGAATGGAAAATGAGAGTTAAATTGTATATTAAAGAAGTATAGAGTTATATTAGATTATAAACAGAAGAGTACAAATGATATATTTTGGAGAGTTGTAAATTTTAAGAACTTTTACTAAACAATGATTATGGTCTCTTGCCTGGAAAGTAGCTGAAATTATGAATTATTTCTATAAATGAGAAATAATAAAAGTACCTGCCTCTTTCCACATCTCTGAAACACTACAAGATTAATGATAAACTTGATACATTTGAAATTATTTTATATTTTTCCAGAAACATTTATTGAAATATATCTTAAAAGAAAGGAGCAAATTCTAAATGTAATTAAAATAAACTTATTATTTCTTGCTTTCTATCATCACAATTTCCCTATATATTCTAAACTAATTTTTTTTCAGTATAATTCTTATTGGAGTTCCGAGGTGGCTCAGTGATAAAGAATCTGCCTGCCAATGCAGGAGACATGGGTTTGACTGATCCCTGGGTCAGAAAGATCCCCTGGAGAAGGGAAAGTCTACCCACTCCAGTGTTCTTGCCTGGGAAATTCCATGGACAGAGGAGCTTGATGTGCTGCTGTCCATGGACTTCAAAAGAGTCAGACATGACCCAGTGATGAAACAACAACATAGTTCTTATTTCTGGATATCTGAGAATTTAGAAAGCCCAGTTACGTTCATGGGATTCTCCAGGCAAGAATACTGGAGTGGGTTGCTGTACCCTCCTCCAGGGAATCTCCCCAACCCAGGGATGGAAGGTTTCTTTACCACTAGTGCCACCCGGGAAGTGCCCGGGAAGTGCGCGGTTATGCCCATTCACATGTATATATATCGCACATAATCCTCACTATATTGTACCATAATTATATAATTTTCTACCTGTGAGTGTCTTGGAGAAGACGGTGTGTTTACTTTTGCATCCTTGATGCCTTGAGTAAATGAGATGCTTAATAAATGAGATTAATGAATGAAGAGAGTCATACAATATAAATCATGCTATGACATTTCATAGCACAAGAATTAATAATATTGAATTACTCTTGGAAAAAGCAACCTATTTGATTTCTTGTATAAAAGCCAATAAAATATGAATATTCTTGAAAAGAAGAAACAAATATTTCAATATCTAAAATATAATTTCCACCACTGATTTATTCTCAGGGAAAGTAGAATAAAGAATCTCATAGGTTCAAGTCTCTTTTCTTTATTATTACATAAATCGTTTTTTCCACCTGTTTGTGGGTTATAAGTAAAAAAAAAAAATTTTAATGGAAAATGAAAAGGGGAATTTTATGTTAAAAATAATCACTATATTCACAGAATAATCTTACCCCTTCACATAAATACCCTGAAAATAAGAATAATTCACATTTTTCCCTGTGATTATATTTATATACACGTTAGAGGATAAAGGGCTTCCCTGATAGCTCAGTTGGTAAAGAATCCACCTGCAATGCTAGAGACCTGGGTCCAATCCCTGATCCCCTGGAGAAGGGAGCGGCTACACACTCCAGTATTCTGGCCTGGAGAATTCCATGCACTGTATAGTCCATGGGGTCACAAAGAGTCGGACACAACTGAGAGACTTTCACTTTCTAGGATAAAGATTATATCTCATACATAGCTATATGTTATACATCTATTTCAATTTTTACTTTAAGCCAACTTACTTTGATTATATATAATAATTATTTACTTATTTGGCTGTATTGGCGTGGGGATCTCTACTTGTGGCTTAGTTGCCCCAGGACATGTGGGATCTTATTTCCGACCAAGGCTTTCAGGTGGCGAAGTGGTAAAGAATCTGCTTGCCAATGCAGGAGACATGGGTTCGATCCCTGGGTCGGGAAGATCCCTTGGAGTAGGAAACGGTAACCTGCTCTAGTATTCAGGCCTGGAAAATTCCATGGACAGAGGATCCTGGTGGGTTACAAGTCCATGGGGTCACAAAGAGTCAGACATGACAGCACACACAATAATAATTATCATATGCCATATTAAATATTTAAATTTATCAGATATTAATAAATTTATTAATTTAAATAAAAAATTAAATATTAAATTGAAGTAAATGAAGATTTTACAAAAAGTGGTGGGAAATGACAACTTTTTCCCTTTGACTATTCTGAAATGTTGATAGACCTTGCACACGTGGTGCTGGTCTTCATGTTTTCTCACCTTCATTTAGGCCAGCTCAAGAAAGAGCAACACGCTGGCCTAGGAAGAGAATCAACTTCACAGTCAGATGTTCTCAGACTCGAATTGCTCTCTCCCACTATTTTGAGGTCATGAGTCCTTAAACAAACCACTTTACCTTTCTAGCACTCTGGCCATCAGTCCAATGGGGGTGATTCCCACTCACCCCCTCCAACACACCTTCACTCCTCTCACGTATTAAGTCCTCTGTAAACACTAGCATGCATGCTCTTACTTCCTGACACTTAAATCTTATTTCAAGATATACAGAAATCTCTTTGAATCCATTACTTCACAATGATGCCTCCTTTTTTTTTTTTTTTCTGTTAAACCTTCCACTATGGCTTCTGAAACCACACATGTGCAATAGTGCATAGTTCATATGACTAAGATGTAATACCTGTAACAGCGTTTGCTCATCCTGGTAGGTTGAATCTCAAATTGGCGGCCTCCAACTGGTTATCTGTTGAAACACTTTATCCTTTCATAAGGGTGAATCCAGTGTGCACTGAGTAATGCATAATAAAATTAGTTTTGGGAGAAAGAAACCAAGTTTAAAAGAAAAAAAAAAGAAGAAGGGACAGATAAGCGCAGTAAAATAATCTCCAATGACTTCATTGTGAAGTAATGACTTTTACCAAATAACTGCATTGTAGTTTTATCTTTCCAACCAAGATTGTGTTAATGCTCTAAAATTAAATCTCTTGTGAAAGTTATCTGGAATTTCTCAACAAGATTTTAAAGGGGTTTTATTTTTTCATTGGAGGTCATGCCTCAAGAATTTGTAGGAATTCCGCCTGGAAAGTAATAATCAGTGGAAACTGGCAGTCAAAGCTAATTTATATTACTCTTCCAGATAAAAATTCCTTCCGTCTTAGACCTGCATTTCAAAAAAGATTATTATCACTCTGGAGAGAATACATCAGTGTAGGAAAAAAAAAAAAAGAATGACCTCAAAGATGTCTTTGCTGCCTCTGTGCAACTTCAGGTCTGCTTCTTTTTAAAACTCCCTTTTTAATTCTTTTTTTTTTTTTTTTTTTGAAATGTTTTGAGGCTATTCAAAGTGGGAGGATGTCAGAGGCATGCCTGAGGAGGACACCCAAAATGATGTTTCCTAGTTTGCCTGCTATGGGAGTTCATGAC
The DNA here is from genome assembly GCF_055505025.1 of Bos grunniens. Lineage (NCBI taxonomy): Eukaryota > Metazoa > Chordata > Mammalia > Artiodactyla > Bovidae > Bos > Bos grunniens. The sequence continues at coordinate 58,336,855 of NC_141180.1, forward strand.
ACATCTTGGGTGGTGGGAAAAGGAGGACAGAAGAAGGAAATATGGGTTCAGCCTCCGGATCAAGAAGAGGAAGGTGTTTTTCCTACAGCAATATATTCTCATTCCCTTAGTGCCTAAAAAGATCGGTCCTTCCCAAATCAGATTCTTTGTCCCTCCTTTAGCTATGTTTGTATTTTCATATGCATGAGCTATTCACTTAATGGAAAAGCCTTGGTTATTTTTAATGACCTACCTAAATTTAAACCTCAGCTCCTCTATTTACAAGTTACTTAAGCCCTCAGCATCTCAGTTTCCATATCTATAAAATGGGTTTTATAGACTTGTTAGGAGTCAGCTGTGTGTTATATGTAAACCACTCAGCTCAGTATTTGGTTAGTGCCAAATAGAAGTTTTCTGGAAAAATAAGTGGGTCAATAAATATTTGTTTTTCTTTCTACCCTCTCCAGAAAATGTGAGGTATTACTCCAGTGTGGATAACTTGTCTTTTCAAGGATCCCATCAATGAAGCACTAACACTCTCTGTGGTGATGCTGAAAAGTGAAGCCTCCAGGTATTCTTGAATCAGTATCAGTTACAATCCACAAGAGATATGACGAATCAAAATCTGTACAACCTGATCAGGTATTCAGAAGCCCCACCCATTTCTCAAGACTAGAAACACACCTAGGAGATTAAGAATAACTTTGAAGGACCGTTTTTTTTATTTATATGATTTCAGTCTGAGATACAGTAAACAAAACAAAACAAAACAAAACATGGTATCAAAACCAAATGGCTGGCCTTTTCTTTCATCCCAGATGTATGTAATGAATGGATCAGACTCACCAAACTTCCAGCATTCAACAGACCAAAACTGAACAGAGGAAGCATTTCATTTACTAAGAATTCAGTCCCTCTCACTGAAATACTTCAGCAGTTAAACCAAAATCTGCTAGCATCATAAGTACAATTTGTACAATTCCAAAAAGCTTATATTTGGGACATGGCCATTGTTAATACTATGTGGCTTTTCAGTGGGTAGGTAATTCTTTAACAGTAGAAACAGAAGACAGATTCGCTTCCAATTGTGAGCTCATTCCTAAGGTCAGAACTGAAAGCTGAAAGAGAAACAGAGTCCAAAATAAACATCAGTTTGGACTGTAAAGCATTTCTCACTGAGGGTGCCCAGGTTTATAGGAAGGAATTCCACCTCAAACAAGGAGACATCTAACTCACTTTTCCCACTGAGTGAGTGGGTATATCTAGTGTCTCTGCCTGCTCACATTGATCCATTCCCCCACCTCCGATCCATTTTCCTAAGGCCCTGATTTAAGAACCACATGAATCCAGAGTCCTCCTGACTTGTTGCACTTTAGTTGCTCTGGAGGGGCAAAAAATAGAGTTATAAACTATCTGTAGGAACAGTCACTAACATGGTTGGCCAAAAAACCTCAGTAAGAGAGCCAAAAAGTTTAATTTGTTGTAACCTATGATTTCTTAGTAAATATTAACTAATGTGGGAAGTATGCATGGATTTACTTCCCTAGGCTGTTTGAACCTTTTAAATCATAATTTTTTTAAAACAAAAAATTTAAGCAAGACCTTAAAAAATGACTCATAAAGGAAGGGTGTTTTGTTTGCTTCCCTCACCTCCTCCACACTACCCATCTTCAGAGTGATGTTTTTCTTTCATGAGCTTGTCCCTTTCACTTATGTGCCTGGTTGATGGATAGTCCCCTCTGCAGATGTCTCCAAACCTCCCTCTGGTCAAGAGCCTGAACAAACCAACCACTGTGCACCAAGATACTTACCTTCCTTTACTTCAGTCACCTCTGCCAACTGGATGCTCCATTGCGACAAGATTGAAGACTTAACCACTGACCCAGATGCACACTCCCAGGAGCCCTATGCAGAGTCATGACTGAGACATGAACCAGAAGCCTGCATGTCTCCTCACCATGACAATTATCTTCCTAGCCCAACCTGCACAATTATCTTCCTAGCCCAACCTGAAGAAGCTCAGTTGACCTGAAAATAGCTGTCTGTATAGAGTGGATTCTTAGAAGCTATTCTTTCTTTACAATTGATTCATTTATTTATTCATAGTTTTCAGAATGCCAGATGCTGCCTTCCTTAGATCCAATAGACACAGAACTACTTTAGAATTTAGGAAATTTCCAACATGTGTATGTTGGGAATATATATATTAATATATTAATCAACTGTCAGTTTCATACCAACTCTGTACCAATTGGAGAAATGAGGGAAAGGAATAAGACGAAAAAAAGCAAGAAAAGCTGCATGATATACTGCAGAATATGAACACATCAGTGTGTCTAGAGACTGGCATTCATTCATTTGAGAAAAAGGGTATTAACTGGGGACTGGAAAGCTGGGGAAATGGGGGGACGTGCTGAGAGGACCCATTGGAAAGATCTTCCAAATGCCATTGATTTTGATTTTGCAAACCAAAAGAGAACTAAAGGAAGCATATGGAATTCGTGATGTGGAATGATAGTATTAGCTGCAGTTTGGAGAACAGCCAGAGTTAGGGACTGACCAATGGCAGAGACGCTAGTACAAAGGCTCTGGCAGCGTGGAAGGTCTGAATTAATGTCAGTGAAGAGAAGTAGAAGAGAATGGGACAAATTAAGGAACTTGGCTAAAATTAACATGGTCTCACAACAGTCCTCTTTTGGAACAGACATGCTTTCTGGTAGTGAATGTAGCTTAAAACTAAAACAATTTCAGAACTAGGGTTTGGAAATCCCTCTTAAATACTGAATATGTAACTATAGCAGGAGGACTTGTCTTGTTTCTCTCTTTACTAATACGTGACTTCAGAGCCAAACTAAAATATCAGTTCAAGCACATTCACAATGAATGTCCTTGTGTAGGAGGTGGGGGTGGTACAAAGATGAAAAAAGACATCGTCTCTGCCCTTAGAGGTTTTGGAGACTAGTTCAATGGTTCCCAATGGTTATGTGTTGTGAACAATTGTGGACTGAGCCATGATGAAAAATTTAAAATGACAATGCAAGGCAGCATATATAAGTGTCTAATAACAGTGATGATAAAGGTTATAATAGAATTTTTGAGCTCTTTATTTGAGCTTTGCATTGCGTGGATTAGTTCATCTAGTCCTTAGAGAAAAAGAAAGCTACCATTTCCTTCTCTCTTTTGAAATAAGCCACAGAGGCATAGAAAAGTTAAGACACTTACCTGCGATCACATAGCTAGAAGCGGGAGGGCCAGTGGGTACTCAACAGGTCTGTGGTGGATGCTGTGGTGTGCTGCCCAGACCTTCTTTGGGGACCAAGAAAGGTACTCATCCTCCAAGAGCAGGAAAGGAGTGTTGACTGCTCATGATTCTTGGTTTCTCCAAGAATTGTCATTGGCTGAAAGAAGCTGCCTCGCCTGTGGTTTAGTCCGGTGGTGGGAGAAGGGTATAAACTGGTCTCAGTTGGAAAACTCTGGGAGGATCATCCCACCTCCAGAGCTCCAAGGATTGGCTGAAGTCTCTGTAGCAATAGTGTTACAGTTCAGCTTCTCCCTCTGCACATTATTACTTCTTTCCCTCCTCCAAAAATATTGACCCCAAGAGTAGCCTGCAATAATTCTCTTCATGACCCAGGAATATGAGTTGTAAGAAGGCTTGACTGTGAAGACTGTGTGTTGAGCTACCAAGCTGGACAATAGAAGAGTCATCACAGATAATTTGAGCCAAGTGTGAAGAAAGGGTAAATTTTGAAAAACAAAGATTAGATGCTTCTAGGAGTAATGGCAAGAAATTGAAGTGTATTTGGGGACTGAGGACAAGATGCATCTGATAAGAATAGGAGGTTTAAGTGGTTATTAGAGGTGAGGGATGAGGGTTTTGTTCACGCTGCTTATTGGATGCCAGAGTCAGGAGCTTCTTTCTTGCTCTCTTCTTGAGAATGGAAGAAGATTAATAAGATTTAAACAATATTTTAAGAAAATCAACCAGGTGTCTGTGGAGAAGATGGACTAGAACAGGAGTGCCAAACACCAGTGACATTTTGTGCTAAAAATAATCCACAAGAATTGTTGACTAATTGGGCAAGGGAAGCCAGGGAAAAGTAGGAGTCATGGAGACTTGAAATCTTCAAGCCTGGGTAATGGGAGAAGAACAGGTGTCCTTCCGGAGAGATGTGACCTGCTTGCCCTCCTTGGGATATCTTCATGGAGAGTTACCATGCACATAGACGGTTGAATCTAAGGATAACTCCCTCTTATCATATCGGCCTTCCTTGGTGGCTCAGACAGTAAAGAATCTGCCTGCAGTGTAGGAGACCCAGGTTTGATCCCTGGGTCGGAAAGATCCCCTGAAGAAGGGAAAGGCAACCCACTGCAATATTCTTGCTTGGGAAATTCATGGACAAAGGAATCTGGAGGGCTACAGTTCATGGGGTCGCAAAGAGTCAGATATGACTTAGTGACTAAGCAGCAGCAGCAGCAGCTCTTATCATATACTTTGTGGAAATGTCCTTCTTTTCTGAAATATCCCTTGATTAACCCTCTCCAGCAAATTCACCATTTTGGATGTTGGCCTCAAGGAGATGATGATGAGAAAACAGTTAAGCTTCTTTGGGGATAATCTGCAGTTTGAGTATTTTTCCCAGAATCACTGCCCTGTCGTGGGAGTGTGACACTCAGAGTGAAGGCACACAGAGGACAGGACAGAGGCTGTGTCTTCTGTGACACAAGGCAAGTGTTCATCGTTTATCCAAGGGCAACTGTATTCAGCCTCGAACCTTAGGTTCTTATTAACCTCAGCTGCCATATTTGAAGTGCAAACTTCCCTAATAGATACCAGTTTTACTCTGGATATGTTATCGATTAAGATACCCATGATATGAGTTCCTATGTATGCATAGGTCTGGTGACCTGGTCATAATTAGTTACTAATCATTTGGTGAAATCAAGTAGGAAAGACATACCAAAACACTATTTGTGTTTTATAATCAGCCTTCCCAAGACAAGTTCTTTCTGGCTTTCAGCCATAGGAAACAAGATGTTTTATTTCAATGTGAATTTCCTGATTCCAAATTTAAATAAAATAACAAAAAATGTGACAGATGAGGAAAGCAATGACCCCAATGATATGATTACATTAAATTGCAGAATTGAGGGGAGCAAACAGAGATGGGAAAAGAGAGACTAATATTTTCAACTGTGAGCCAGAGGTGTAATAATTAAAATTTCAAGTTTGGATAACAGAATGGTCTTATTTGAATCTCTTCTCTATAATGTTACAATGAATCCATTACTTGGGGAAAATATGTTGCACCTTTATATTTTTACTGTTTCTCCTTGCTTCTCTGCTTTTCTTCTTCTATTCAGCTTTTACTTAGTTGCTTAGACCAGAAGTGTCAAAACTCTGTGGAGAACAGCTGTTCTCCTTGTTGGCTCCTCTGTTGAGGAAGTGTTCAGAATGTCCTAAAGGCACATGCCTTCTATGAGCTGTCCCATTCCAGATGTAAACTAGGAGACTGATTTTTTTATACTCTGAGAAAGAAAGAGAGGCAACGGACTTAAATTCTCTCTTAGGTATCATATGGAAATTATTTGGAACCAAAGCTCCAAGATGGCGAAGCTCTCAGGAGGTCCCAATGCAGTGGGTTCAATAGGATATAAACAAGACATTAACAACCCAAGGCTTTGGGGTGGAGTCAGAGAAGACTAAAGGTTTCTCTTCCTCCAGGAAAGTCCCCTGAAACCCCATCTGCCAGCCTAGGTCAATTGTCTTTTTATAAGTGACCAGGAACACTTGCCTCTTTCCCAATACGCTAACTACAAAGCACATATTTTTACAGTAATCCCCTAAAGCGCCCCCTCCCCAGTAGATGTGGAGTGGAGGATGTCTCATATTTAACATCGCAACCACAATGTCTGGTAGAGTATGCAGCACATCTAAAGTGCTCAGTAAATATCTGAAGGATGCAATCGGTTTTAAACTCAGCTGGATACAGCTGGAAGAGAGTTGAGAAGGCCTAAAAGACAAGCTGTGCTGGGAAAAGGAAAGATGCAGAGGTTCTCTGTCTCAATCTCAGGCATAGGACTCTGAGAGACAAATTCCTTGCAGGCTCACAGGGCACCAGCCGGCGAGGGAGCATCAGTGCCCAAGAGGTTGCTCAGACAGACAGAGAGGATGTTAGTTTTTTTCCAAAACTTGATTGGCTCCCCAGGTTAAGGTGGGTGCTCAGTCCTGTCTGGCTCTTTGTGACTCCATGGACTATAGTCCCCCAGGCTCCTCTGTCCATCAGATTTCCCAGGGAAGAATACTGGAGTGGGTTGCCATCTCCTCCTTCAGGGGATCTTCCTAGCCCAGAAATCGAACCTGCGTCTCCTGCATTGGCAGGCAGACTCATTACCGCTGAGCCACCAGGGAAGCCTGTTAAGGTCTTGATGTGCTGTGCTTAGTCACTCAGTTATGTCAGAGTCTTTTTGACCCCATGGACTGTAGCCCGTGAGGCTCCTCTGTCCATGGGGATTCTCCAGGCAAGAATAGTGGAGTGGGTTGTCATGCCCTCTTCCAAGGGGTCTTCCCGACCCAGGGATCAAACCCAGGCGGATTCTTTACTGTCTGAGCCATCTGTGAATGAGTGAGTGAAAGTCTCTTAGTCGTGTCTGACTCTTTGTGACCCCATGGACTATATAGTCCATGGAATTCTCCAGGCCAGAATACTGGAATTGGTAGCCTTTTCCTTCTCCAGGGGATCTTCCCAACCCAGGGATTGAACCCAGGTCTCCCGCATTGCAGGTGGATTCCTTACCAGCTGAGCCTCAAGGGAAGCCCCTTAAAGTGGGTAGGACTCAGCAATTCCTACTCATTCCCACTAGGGGATGTGACATTGCTGAAAGTCTGAAATTACCAGAAAGGATTTACAATTGTGGGTGGAAAGCATTTGGTGGTGGAAGACATCTGGATAGACCCTCTGGTCTGGGGACCAAATTGGAATCACCCTGAGACCTCAGGGGGTCCACACTCTCAGGAGAGACATGGACATCAGCAGCAGGAGGCCTCTGGACTCTAATTAATTCAGACTTGGAGAGCAGAGAGCAGCAGCACAGACGTACTGGGAGAAGGGCATTGCTGCAGGACCAAAGGAGGAGAAGGACAGTTTCTGAGTCCACCTGGGCTTCTGCCATAGACCAAGGCAGCTTCTAATAAAGAGCAAGGTGGATGGGAAGAAATGTATTTATAACTGCCTGGCATATGTAGATTGTTTCAGTTACTAATATAACCAGTGATGGGGAAGAAAAAGCACACATTTTTTTTTTTTTTTTTGGGCTTTACTCTCCAATCCTGTTACCAGTGGGTAGAACCTTTTGATGACAATGAGAGCATGTATGTGTGCTCAGTCTTGTCTGGATCTTTGCGACCCCATGGACTGTAGACTGCCAGGCTCCTCTGTCCATGGAATTTCCCAGGCAAGAACACTGGAGCAGGTTGCCATTTCCTGTTCCAGGGGATCAAACCAGCATCTCTTGCATTGGCAGGTGGATTCTTTACTGGTATGCCATCTTGGAAGCCCTAACTATGAGAGTATTTTGCTATAAAACAAAGAAGCTACAATTTCTCTCTACATAAGAATGGAATGTGAGGAATTTGTAATCCTGCAATAGATCATTTTAATTTATCGTTTATACAGAAGTAAATTTAAATAAAAGAGATTTGCCTAACCTGAAAAGTAAATAGAGAAGTGAGGGCTGGAGGAGAGATTTTATCTTTGATTAGAAGTAAGATGAATTCATCAGCTTCCCTGGTAGATCAGCTGGTAAAGAATCTGCCTGCAATGCAGGAGACCTGGGTTCAGTCCCTGGGTTGGGAAGATCCCCTGGAGAAGGGAATGACTACCCACTCTGGTATTCTTGCCTGGAGAATTCCATGGACAGAGGAGCTTGGCAGGCTACAGTCCAAGAGTTGGATGTGACTGAGCAACTGATAATAACACAAGATAAATTCATGACATATAACTTAATTATCATCACCTCAATTTCCACCAAAGGTCAGGAGACCTGGTGAAACCTGAACATTAGAGAAAAGATGTATTGATGTTTCACCTATGAAACATGGTAAACATTATTATTATTCTGGGAAAAGAATCACTGCTGCTGCTGCTAAGTCACTTCAGTCGTGTCTGACTCTGTGCGACCCCATGGACTGCAGCCCACCAGGCTCCTCCATCCATGGGATTTTCCAGGCAAGAGTACTGGAGTGGGGTGCCATTGCCTTCTCTGAAAGAATCACTAGGGAAGTCAAAAGATAAATGTTCCCAACAGAACAAAAGACAGTGGGATATAGAGAGGTTTGAGAGCTGGCAGACATACTTCTACATATGCGTGTACTATTTATTCCTTGTATGTCCAAATCATCCATACAAATAAGCAAAAATAAATATTTTGCTCCACATCTCATACAACCCAGAACACTGAAACACAAAATGACCACCTCTGGTTAAGAGATTATTTGGTCTTGTACTGTATGAGGTACTGAGAATTTATTAAAGATGCAAAAATTATTTAGGTATTTTCCTTTTCTAGTTTATTGTTCTTTTCTGACACCAACAACATCATATTAAATAATATATAAAGTAAAAGTATCCAGCACTTACTGCATGCTAAGTACTACTTTAAAAACTTTATACAGGTTTACTCAGGGGGAAAGTGTATGAGGTAGGTGCTAGTCATTCCCTGTATCACAGATAAAGAACCAAAGAGGATATTAAGCAAGTCAATTGAGGTTTTACAGCCAGTAAGTAGCAGATGTGGGACTTGATGTCAGGTTTTCTGCTCCCTTAGAGTATGCACATAACTTCTACACTATACTGCTCTGTGAATAGAGTAAATCCAACAGAATCTTATGAGTATCTCCCACAGGCAAGGTCCTATGGAAAATACAAAGATTACTCATGCAGGGATGGTTACAGGGAAGATGTAAGCTCTAGAATCATTATGGGAAGAGAAGATAAAAGAAATAGAATTCACAGTCCTTGTGCTTAAGGGTCTGACAAATTATCAGCAGAGAAAACATGGCAAGAAAGCTTGTTCAAGAAAATAATATATCATGTAAATAAAGAAATGGTGCATAGAATGTAGGAATGGTCAGAAAGAAGTGTTGTGTTGAATGAACAGTCTTTGGTTCCAGTAAAAAAAAAAAAAAAAATCACTCTCAGTTCTGGGTCCACATTTGTTCAGCTGGTTTTCTTTCTTTTTCTTTTTTTGAGTCCCTGTTATTTTCAAGAGCTTTCAAGTGCATTGTTTTCCTTAATGTTCACAATAACTCATGTCATCCTCATTTTACAAATGAAGAAACTGCAGTTCAGAGAAGTTAAATAAACATTCCCAGGATGACACCATTAAGTGATCAAACTTGGATTAAAAGCCAAGAAAGTCTCTCTGATCCTAGAGCCACTTGGCCACCCTATTTCACTTTAGAGAAACATGTCTATTCATCAACTGTTATTTAATAGAATAAGAAGTAGAATCTTGTGACTGATCGCAGTCATCCAAACTCTTCCATGTCCAGATAACCCTTTGGTTTAGTGAGTGCTGCAAATGAACTTGGCTTTGCCTTGCTAATCCCAGATGTCTAAGAGATGACTGAAGTGAAGTGAAAGTCAGTCGTATCCAACTCTTTGCGACTCCATGGACTATACAGTCCATGAAATTCTCCAGGCAAGAATACTGGAGTGGGTTGCCATTCCCTTCTCCAGGGGATCTTCCCAACCCAGGGATCAAACCCAGGTCTCCCACATTGCAGGCAGATTCTTTACCAGCTGAGCCACCGTGAATCTACAGTAAATGACAGGTCACCCTGACTTTCTTGCTTAAATGCACTGGAATGCTCAAGTGTAGTGTTTTGGTAATCATGCCCCTCCAAATAAGTAAGTGTTAATTGCTCAGTCGTGTCCGACTCTTTGTGACCCTATGGACTGTAGCCTGGCAGACTCTACTGTCCATGGAATTCTCCAGGCAAGAATACTGGGGTGGGTTGCCATTTCCTCCTCCAAGGGATCTTCCCTACCCAGGGATTGAACCCGGGTCTCCTGTATTACAGGCAGATTCTTTACCATCTCAGCCAACAACGGTTAAGCATGTCTGGGGCTTTGTTGTTCCATGTTATTGTGATGGGGAAGAATAAACCTGATCTATTCCTTTGGCTTTAACTTTTGTGCTCTGTGGCCTGTGCTTAGTCATGCTGGCTTCGCACCTTTTGGAAAAGAATGTTGCCTATAGCCTGAAACATACAGGATAACTATTCTCAAGATTTTGCTTTTAAAAGTCCATTCATATAGAGATAAAAAGTTGCAGAACAGAGAATAATATTTGTCTCATTGGAGATTTACAGAAACATTGTGACCTGACCTACATGGACAGCTGCAGGAATGAAGGATTCCTACACCAAGAGTTTGCAACAACTAACCACACTCCTCCGTCACTCTGCCTTTAAAATTGCACTGCTGAAACCCTTAGAGGAGTTGGAGTGTGAGCCACCTGTCTCCCTACTGCTGCTGCTGCTGCTGCTAAGTCGCTTCAGTCATGTCCGACTGTGTGTGACCCCATAGACGGCAGCCCACCAGGCTCCCTGTCCCTGGGATTCTCCAGGCAAGAACACTGGAGTTGGTTGCCATTTCCTTCTCCAATGCATGAAAGTGAAAGTGAAGTCGCTCAGTCGTGTCCGACCCTCAGTGACCCCATGGACTGCAGCCTACCAGGCTCCTCCGTCCATGGGATTTTCCAGGCAAGAGTACTGGAGTGGGGTGCCATTGCCTTCTCCTACAGGGCCCTGCAATAAACATTTTTGTGTTTCAGACTCCCACATTTTCAATATTGTTTGGCCTCACTGTGGGTCAAGCACATGGACTTTTATTTGGTAACATCATTTATACAAATATTTTGTTTATCTTCCCATAGTACCTCTCCACAGAGTCTGCAATGTATGGTAAGAATACAAATATATGGCACTTGAACCCTAACCCTAACTCTAAATTGAAAATTTACAGCACTATATAATATGCTTTGCAACTTACAAAATAATTTCATATGCATCACCTCATGTGATCTCAGCACACCTCTCATGGGCTTTCTTGGTTCTCAGATCACTGTGATTGGGCGGTGGTCAGACTAAGTAATGATCAGGTTTCAGTGTGAAGCATGTACTCTGATACTTATCAAATTTTTCTTTGCCACCTCCTTCTTCTCTCTAACCTTATGCCCTCAGAAATGTATCTCAATTACACACCCTCGGATCCTGTACCTCCAAAAGAGGGTTCAAGCAGCCAAAGAAAACCAGAAGATAACACGTGCCAGCACAGTCTCTGAACTCCTTCCCTCAAAGGAAAACAGCCTGAGTTTATCATCCAGATTCATTAATACATTCACATATTCTGACCTAGTTCAAGCAAAGTGATTTAAGTGAGGACATAGCATTGAACAACGAATGCAGTATTTGAGTAGCATAAGTTGGTTAATTTTTTTTTAAGTTGGTTAATTTAATTCTATCAAAATTTTTACCAAACCAACAAGAACCTACTATATAGCACGTGGAACTCCCCTCAGTGTTATGTGGCAGCCTAGATAGACGGGGAGTTTGAGGGAGAATGGATAATGTATTTATCTCCCTGTTCACCTGAAATTAACACATTGTTTGTTAATCAGCTATACCCCAATCCCCAGTGGGTCAGCGGTAAGAATCTGCCTGCAATGCAGGAGACACAGGAGACATGGGTTCAATCCCTAGGTCAGGAAGTTGCCCTGGAGGAGGGCATGGCAACCCACTCCCATATTCTTGCCTGGAGAACCCCATGGACAGAGGAGTCTGGTGGGCTACGGTCTGTAGGGTTGCAAACAGTTGGACACGACTGAAGCAACTTAGCATGCATGCATCCCAATACAAAATAAAAAGTTTTTTAAAAATCCAAACGTACTCCAGAATCAATCTCCCTTTACCAACAAGTTATGCCTGTAGTCATAAGAAATATATCCCCCTTATCTTAAAAAAAAATGTGATTTTTAAAATCTTTTCTGGGAACAACTGCACTGGCATCTGTGTAGAATAGGGTAGCAATGGATATCATCTTTTAAAAAAATATCCTGTGGCTTGGTTAACTTTCTGTTAAAATAGTTAAATCATTTACATCCAGGGGAGACCGGGAAGCATATCTTTATCATTCTTCCTCACTTTTATCCCCAAATCCACTAGAAAGAGAGGATTGTTGTGGTGTCCACAAGTACAAAAGATGAAGCCAACAGCCAGCATCTCTAGAAATTCCAAGGTCACAGATCCAAACCTCATACCTCAAACTGCACAATGATGGATGAACCTTGCTGAGCAAATGCACCGAGGCTGTTTTGCTGTTGCATCCTACCATGCAACTGAAACGATGACACCCTGAGTTTCGCTCTCATTTTGTGTCCTTCCTCACTGTCTCCTAAATTTAATTCTTTTGCAGATTAATTCAATAAAGTAGGTGAGTGGAAGAAAACCACTCCTGGGAAAGGTCCAAAGCAAAGGTCATGAAAATCTAGATGGGTAGCCAGAGCTGTTACCACACGGAGAAGGGCAGGCAAAGCGTTATGGAGCAAAATATTCACTGTTTTCCTGCAGTTAGAAGTTCACAGAGCAGAGAAAGTAAAGCATGTTTTACAGGATCCACAATTGAGCTTGACTTCCTGATGGGAGAGGTGTCATGTGACTTGTTCTGACCAATAGTATGCAGCAGAGGACACAGGGTCCAGGGTGAGCTGGAAGAGGCCTGGTAACCTCTGTTTTCACTCAGAAAAGAGGGTTTTCCAAGTTAGGTACAATGCATTTTGCAGAAGGAAGATGCAAACTTCAGAGAGAAGGAATTTTTCTTTTAACAAAAATACCCTCAATTTTTTTTTTCCCCTAAGGACCTTATGCTATGCTATGCTATGCTAAGTCACTTCAGTCGTGTCTGACTCTGTGTGACCCCATAGACAGCAGCCCACGGGGCTCCCCCGTCCCTGGGATTCTCCAGGCAAGAACACTGGAGTGGGCTGCCATTTCCTTCTCCAATGCATGAAAGTGAAAAGTGAAAGTGAATTCGCTCAGTCGTGTCTGACTCTTAGCAACCCCATGGACTGCAGCCTACCAGACTCTTCCGTCCACGGGATTTTCCAGGCAAGAGTACTGGAGTGGGGTGCCATTGCCTTCTCCGAAGGAGCTTGAGTGACCCTAATAAGGCAAGGCTAGCCATTGTTATGAAATTGTGATTGTTGACCTATCAAATGAGCAAGGAGGATATGTTGCTTGGTTAAAAAGTATAACAGAGCTGAAATTCAGCTAGTGTTATGCTTGTTGTAAAAATATTAAAATATTCCATTGCCCATTGCTACACAGCTCCTTCCTCTAGCTCTTTTAATGATCTTCAGGTCCCAGGATCCCCAGTTTGTCACTTCAGGGAAGACCACTAGCCAGTCTACGGCAGCTCTTCTCTACCAGCCCTTTTTCTTGGCTCCCCAGTGCAGGAGACAGCACATTTGTCTTCAGGATAGACACCCTGGTGAGCAAAAACCCAGGGAACCCATTAAACTTAAGCTACCTGGCTATTTGTGGGAACTGTAGCTTTCCACGTGCACTGTGCTGGTTGGTTGTATGGGTGTGTCTATCTCAGTTCAGTCGCTCAGTCATGTCCGACTCTTTTCGACCCCATGGACTGCAGCACACCAGGCTTCCCTGTCCATCACCAACTCCTGGAGCTTGCTCAAACTCATGTTCATTGAGTGGATGATACCATCCAATTATCTCATCCTCTGTTGTCCCCTTCTCCTCCTGCCTTCAATCTTTCCCAGCATCAGATTCACTGGTCTTTTCCAGTCAGTTCCTCAGATCAGGTGGCCAACGTACTGAATTTTCAGCTTCAGTGTCAGTTCTGCAGATGAACATTCAGGACTGATTTCCTTAGGATTGACTGGTTTGATCTCCTTGCAGTCCAAGGGACTCCCAAGAGTCTTCTCCAACATCACATTTCAAAAGCATCAATTCTTCGGCACTCAGCTTTCTTTATATCCAGCTATTACATCCATACATGACCACTGGAAAAGCCATAGCTTTGACTAGATGGATGTGTCTATCTAATGTCTATCTATTTATCTACCTATCTCTATCTAGAGAGAAAGGGATGAAATTCACATAACACAAAATTGACCATTTAAAGTGTGGTTTAAATTTGAGGGACCTCCCTGGTGGTCCAGTGGTTAAGAATTCGCCTTCTAGTGTGGAGGATGTGGGTTCAACTCCTGGTCAGAGAACTAAGATCCCATGTGCCATGGGGCAACTAAACCTAAGTGTCACAACGAAGATCCCATATGCCACAGCTAAGACATGATGCAGTCAAATAAATAAATAAATACATTTTGTAAGTGTGTACATATATATATATATATATATATACACACATTTAAAGTGTGCAATTTAGTGATATTTAGTATTTTCACTCACAATGTTGTGTACCACCATTTCTAGCTCCAAAACAATTTCTCATTCAAAAGCAACCCCCTGCACCATAAGTAGCATTGCTGTCTCTTCTTAGTCCCTGGAAACCACTAGTCTACCTTCTGTCCCAGTGGACTTGCCTATTCTCAGTATTTCACATAAGTGGAATAATATGAGATTTGGACTTCTGTGTCTTGACTCCTTTTACTTAGTATGATGTTTTTGAGATTTATTCATATTACAGCAGGTCTTAGCACTTCGTTCCTTTTTCTTGCTGAATAAATCCAACAACTATGCTGTCTGATTTCCAGTCCAGACCAAACTGTCTGCGTTTCAACACACACACCCTTATGCATCAGCTAGGGGCCAAGGCAAGGTCTTCAATGTCTCTTTGACGTTAGTTTCCTCACCTGTGAAATGGAGATAATGTATGTAGTCCCTACCTTATGGGGGTATTGTAAAATTAAATTAGTGACTATGTAAATAGCATTAAGAACAGCTCTGGACATGTATTTAGTAAATACAAAATTTTCGCTTTTTTCATTTATTCTTGTGAATAGGATGACAGAGGCAGAGTGGTCCTTTGGGGTCATGTAATCTCTGTGGTTCCCATAACCAGAAGAGCAGTTTGATCCTGAGTTTCCATCACTTGACTATTGCCCAGGCTCAGAGCCTGTATGTTTCCCACTGTATTCCCACTCTTCTGATATCATAAACAACATAAAATTGACCATGTTTCCTGTTACTCAATGAGTTAGGCACCGCCTACAGAACACAAATGAGACAGTATAAACTTGGACAATATACAAGGTAATTTGACAGTTTAACAAATTACTACTAAAAAAACATTTTTGCCTTTCCTCTGCCCAAAGGCCAGAAAGGTAATTGTCAATTGCTACAAAAATTCTTTTTTAAAATTTGTGCTTTGGTTTGAAACTATTGTACGATTACTTTTGTTTTAACTAGAATAAAAGGTGTAGAACTTAAAATTCAAACAGCACTGGAAAGCTGGGGATAAAAAAGGATTTTTTTCACTTTCCATCTCTTTCCACATCTGAGTCCTACTCAAGTGAATACCCTCGATAGATCTGTTTCTCCTCTGCCTTTAACTCAATATGCTTAAATAATATGCATGCCCTGTGATTTTTCCAGTAACATGATTCCAATAACTATGAAAAAATTAAATAGCCATCTTTCCTTCATCTTCCTTCCTCCATGTGTACATATCTCAGGAAAATAGGTGAAGTTGTAGGAAGAATAAAAATACAGCTTCACATCCTGGAAAAGCAGATATTGTTGTTGTTCACTCAATCCTGTCCGACTCTTTGCAGACCTATGGACTGCAGCATGCCAGGCCTCTCTGTCCCTCAACGTCTCCCGAAGTTTGCCCAAGTTCATGTCCATTGCATCAGTGATGCCATCCAGCCATCTCAACCTCTGATACTCTCTTCTCCTTCTGCCCTCAATCTTTCCCAGCATCAGGGTCTTTTCCAATGAGTCAGCTGTTCGCAACAGATGACCAAAATACTGGAGTTTCAGCTTCAGCATCAGTCCTTCCAGTGAGTATTCAGGGTTGATCTGCCTTAAGATTGACTGGTTTGATCTCCTTGCTGCCCAAGGGGCTCTCAGGACTCTTCTCCAGCACTGCAGTTCGAAGGCATCAATTCTTTGGCACCCTGCCTTCTTTACAGTCCGGCTCTGAAAACCGTACATGACCACTGGCAGGACCACAGCCTTGACTATACAGACCTTTGTCGGCAGAGTAACGTCTCTGTTTTTCAACGCACTGTCTGGGTTTGTTATAACTTTCCTGCCAAGAAGCAAATGTCTTCTGACTTCATGGCTACAGCCACCATCCACAAGAAGAGAAAATCTGTTATTACTTCCACCTTTCACCCCTTTATTTGCCATGAAGTAATGGGACCGGATGCCATGATCTTCATTATTTTAATATTCAGTTTTAAGCCAACTCTTTCACTCTCCTCTTTCACCCTCATCAAGATGCTCTTTAGTTCCTCTTCACTTTCTGCCATTAGAATGATATCATCCACATATCCGAAGTTGTTGGTATTTCTCTCATCTATCTTGATTCCAGCTTGTAACTCATCCAGCCCGCCATTTCTCACAATGTGCTCAGTGTATAGATTAAACAAACATGGTGACAGCAGACAGCCCTGTCGTATTTCTTTCTCAATCTTGACCCAATCAGTTGCTCCATACAGGGTTCTAACTGTTGCTTCTTGACAGTTTCTCAGGAGACAGGTAAGATGGTCTGGTATTCCCATGTTTTTAAGAGCTTTCCATAGTTTATTATGATCCACATAGTCAAAGGCTTTGGAGTAGTTGGTGAAACAGAAGTAGATGTCTTTCTGGAATTCCCTAGCTTTCTCTCTGATCCAGCAAATGTCAGCAATTTGATCTCTAGTTCCTCTTCCTTTTCTAAGCCCAGCTTGAACATCTGGAAGTTCTTGGTTTACATAATGCTGAAGCCTAGCATGCCAGAATTTAAACATGACCTTACTAGCACAGGAGATGAGGGCAATTGTCCGATGGTTAGCACATTCTTTAGTCCTACCCTTCTTGGGAACTGGGATGAGGGTTGATCTTTTCCGATCCTGTGGCCGCTGCTGGGTCTTCCAGATTTGCTGACATACTGAATGCAACACCTTGATGGAATCATCCTTTAGGGTTTTGAACAGTTCTACTGGAATTCTGTCACATCCACTACCTTTATTAACAGCGGTGTTTCCTAAGGCTCACTTGACCTCTCTCCAGAATGTCTGGCTCTGGGTGGCTGACCACACCACTGTAGCCATCTGGTTCATTTGGATCTTTTTTTGTACAGTTCTTCCATGTCTTCTTTCCATCTCTTGACCTCTTCAGCATCTGCTAGGTCTCTACCATTTATGTCCTTTACTGTGCCCATCTTTGGGCAAAATGTTCCCTTGATATCTCCAATTTTCCTGAAGACATCTCTAGTCTTTTGCCTTTTGTTGTTTTCTTCTAGTTTTATACACTGTTCATTGAAACAGGCCTTCTTGTCTCTCTGTGCTGTTCTTTGGAAATCTGCATTTAGTTGGATGTACCTTTCCCTTTCTCCCTTGCTTTTCACTTCTCTATTTTGGTTAGCTATTTGTAAGGCCTCCTAAGATAGCCACTTTGCCTTCTTGCTTTTCATTCTCTTTAGGATGGTTTTGTTCACTGCCTCCTGTACAATATTATGAACCTCTGTCCATAGTTTTTCAGGTATACTGTTTACAAGTTTTAATCCCTTGAATCTATTTGTTACTTCCACTGCATATTCTTGGGGATGTGATTTAAGTCATACTTGGCTGGCCTAGTGGTTTTCCCTGCTTTCTTTAGTTTAAGTCTAAATTTTGCTCTGGGAAGCTGATGATCTGAGCCATAGTCAGCTCCAGGTCTTGTTTTTGCTGGCTGTATACAGCTTCTCCATCTTTGGCTACAGAGAGCATAATCAATTTGATTTCAGTATTGGCCATTTGATGATGTCCATGTGTAAAGTCATCTTTTGTTGTTGAAAAAGGGTATTTGCTAAGAGCAATGCATTCTCTTGGCAGAATGCATTGGAAAGCAGATATGCACCTATCTAAATGTGCATGTCTAAATATCCTGTCTAAATATCTCAATGACTGTCAATGGGATATTAGGAATAATAATATTATAATAACATGTAGGCATTGAGTAACCAGTTCAAGTATTTTGCTAAGTTTTAAAAGTATCCTTTTTGAAGCATCAAAAAGCTTTATGTAATAGATATTAACCACATGCTTACATATGGAAATGAGACTCAGCGAAGTTATGAGGCTCAGGGATGGGCCAGAGGTATCTGGACAACTGTCTGAACATCTCAAGCCCACATATTCCATATTGCAGTAGTGAGTGATGAAAATAACATCCATTTATAAACTTTTAAAAATCGTTGACTTCCCTTGGGAATTATCTGTCTCAATATTTTTTATTCTTTTCTGCTACCTCATCTCAGGGAAAAAAGTCAAGATGTTTGGTACATTTGTAATCACATTTTCAAATATCTTGAGCTCTCTTAAAGGTGCAAGCTTATCTGTAATTTCTTCTCTCTTATTTATTTTACTTTATCTGATGTGATTTTTATAAATGTCTATGGAGATTTGGGAGTCTTTCTGACATCTCTAATGAAAATTTGATTTAGAAGTCTTCATTCAAAAGAACTATAAATCTCCCTGTGAAAAATCCTCTTGACTTTGGTTTTCTCTACACAGTTGAATATACTGTTTATGATAGGATGGCTGTGCTACAATTAAACATCCTATAAAGAAATTCAACTTGTCAAAACTGGCTTGTTAAATAATCTTGGAACCATTATTTGAACAACAAACTAGATTTGAACTTGGATAGCAAACTTCAGTTTTATGGGTCTTCCAATGACCTCATTGTTATTGTAAATGAGTACATCAGGTTTCCTTATCCATCAGGAAAGCCCCACACTCTGTGTGTCAGATGACTCAGAAAACACACACATCTCTCCCATGCTGAAAGATAAGCTGGTTCTGAATTTTCTCCATCCAATGCCCCTTATAGCTATACATCAAAGCAATATCATCTCAGTCAACTCCTAACTGAGGGAGGGGTATTTACCTACCTCTCAGTTCACCTGGGCATCAGCTCCATTATTGTGCAGTGAGCCTCTTTCCTTTCTTTTCAGGAAGATGTTGCAGGTACTGGCATGTGGCCAGATAGGAGCATTTGCACCATCATGAAATGCTCTTTCCATCAGAGCCTCCCCAGCCACCCACCATCCTCTCCCTAGTACAGGTGGAATATTGCCTAGATTCAAAGATGTCATCCCAGCAAGCACTGTCTCCCAGCTGTTGGGAAAGGATGCAGAGATGAAAAAGGCCCTCCATTCTCTTTCCAAGGTTGTATTGAGGCAGGGTAGTCAAGTGAGAGCATTCTTGAAATGAAATTCCTGAAGAGGCCCTACCTGCTATATTCTCCTTAAAGATCATACCTCCTTTTTATGCCCTTGGCCAAAATGTCTCAATCTAGGATTGACTTTCCCATCACCCCGACCCCCACTCGGATATTTGGCAATATCTGGAGGCATTTTGGGGGCTTCCCAGGTGCCGCAGTGGTACAGAATCCACTGCCAAGGCAAGAGACGCAAGAGATGTGGATTTGATCCCTGGATCACGAAGATTCACCTGGAGGGGGAAATGACAACCCATTTCCACAGAAAATTCCATGGAAAGAAGAGCCTGGCAGGCTGTGGTCCACGGGGTCTCAAAGAGTCAGACACAACTGAGCTCACACTCAAATGAAAAAACAAAAACAACAGACATTTTTGATCATCACAATCAGGACAGATCACTGGCATCTAGTGAGTAGAGGCCAGGGATGCTGCTAAATCTCCTCCAGGGCACAGAAAGCCCCTGACGTCAAAAGTGTAGAGGTCAGAAAGCCCAGCCCCAAGCCCATAGGCAAGTAGACAAAGGGTATCATCCCTTCTTTCTCAATCCATAGACAAATTATTAAGTGCTTTTCATGTGGTAAAGATTGTGCTCACTATCAAGGAAGATAAAAAGGAATTGGACTGAGTTGGGAAAGTGAATAAAGTGTGGTGGTTAAGAGCACCAACTCAGGTGCCAGAGACCCTGGTTCAAACCTCAGCTCTGTCACTTAGGAGCTGTGTGAACCTGGGCAAATTCCATACTCACTTTGAGCATCTTTTCTCATTTGTAAAATACCACAAACAATGATACATATATTATAAGCTTGTTTTGATGATTAAATGGATTGTTACACATAAAGGTGCTTCGAACAGGTCTGCCACTTTTCCCCTCTCTTTTCCTACTACTTCAGATGATGTGGACACATTAGGAGTGTATCCTCGGACAAAAAGAGACTGGTTCCCCTACAGACAGGTGAGATCTGGCAGCAATGTAGTTCACGTGAAAGATCCTGGGCTGGGTTATGTTCTAGTTCTGACTTCCTTAGCAGTCTTGGCAAAATGACTCCTGCAACCCAGACCTCTATTTCCTTATGTTCAAAATGAGGGTGTTGGTACCTGCCAAGTCAGAAGGTCCCTGGGAAGATAAAGTGAAATAATAAATGTGAAACCAATTTGAAAAATTGTTGTCACAGATTTAAACTTTGGGGGAATAGTATTTCATGGTATATATGTTGCATCTTTCTTCATTCTTACATCTTCTCCAAAACTTAAAAAAAAAAAAAATTATTTGTTTTCTTGAAAACAGTACAAATGGGAGACTTTTTTCAAAGACCTTCAATTTATTCCTGGATATGGGCCAGTGAATTGAATTAATCTTCAAAACTTTGCTAAAATATTGTTTAAAATTACAATGACAATTTTCTGGTTTGAAAAGAAGGTGGTGGATAAAATACATTGATTACTGAAACCAATTTGTTGAATGCCTTCAGGCTCACAGACATCTGAACATGAGTCATTTAGAGAGTGACAACCAACTGGGGAATCACATCAGATTCAGCAAGTGTGTGGGGCTGTGTTCTTTTGTTTTCCAGTTTCTGAGTTTAATACACTGTGCTTCCCCTAAATCTCTTAGTTCTGGCTGGAATTGTTGATCATTACTGTGACATCCTGACTTGAATCCCCTGTGTTTCTCACCTCACTTCCTGTCTGTGTCAACTGTACGGAACAAGGCCTGGGTTTGGACAAGCGGAATGATTCCTAAATCCACAGCCTCACTCTCCCTTTGTCTCTCCCTCCCTAAGCACATGCTATTTTCTGTGCTCTGTGATCAGGGGAACACTGCAGCCACACTTCGTTTACAACACCAAAATGTCCTGACCAAAATCAATGGATATTCTCAACTCCAGGTGAAAGGAGCTGTCAAAAAGCATCATAATGCACACATGTCCACCTCATAAAGCTCTCAGTAGAAATACCAGAGAAAAGGAGCATGACCCCTTGTAAAATTAATCGTTCCAGTTGGGGATTACAGAGGATTAGGTAGGAGGAAGTCTTATGCTGAGCTATGCTGTCACCGTTCTGCCAGGGTAGAAAGAGTCTCTGCCTCCAAAGACCAATGCCCTTCTCTAAAATCTAAATAAATGTTAGATGTATTTTCACTGGACCTTTTATATGCACCATTGAAGTCCTTCATTTTCCCTTGGTAACTGGACAGGAACACACATGAGAGTGATTTCACAAGTCCATGTACAGTGTGACTTGGTTTTGATGAGATAAAAGCCATTCACCACCAACTCCACCATCAGGACAGTAACTGGGAAGCAACATCTCAGCTTCTATACCTGAGCTCTTGTAATTCTTTATAGTGAAGATTGCCATATCCTGGATATGTTCTCTTGGGCGCTGCCTTCCATATTCCTCCCTTCTTCACTTCTTTTGTAAGTTGATCTGTGTGTTAGGTAAACGTAGAGCTGAACTGAATTTCCCATCCAATATGCAACATGATCCCCACCCAGAACAAAACCAATCTTTGTCATTTCCCTCCGAGGCCTTGAAGACTGTATCAGTGCATTTGTGCAAATATGGTAATTGACACATAGCCCCACCCCCTAGGGGCAAGAAGCTATGTCACGTGCTCTAAGTTCACAGTAAATTCTCAGAGTTTTCATTAAGATACTGGAAGGGTTTTCGCTCAATTTATCCTCTGACTGACTCAATTCTATGTCTTAGACAATGGATGCTTTTATAGAGAAAATGTTCTTGGCTTTTAAATCTTTTTTTTTTTTTTAAGTCCAGTGCAAAAGTAAAAATTGATTTCCTTCACTGCTTCTTCTTAATTCCAAATAATGCTGCATGTACTGCTGTTGCCTGAAGGAGCAGGAAGGACATAATTTACCAGATGTAAGGCTATTAGGCCTTCATTTCCTGAAGTAATGAAATAGCAACTCTTTTTCCCTGTCACAGAAAATTGTCACCAGAATAGTCCAAGACACAATGGCAAGTCCAATTAATGTTCTATTTCTTCAAGACAGGCCAGCTGAAAGATGAATTGACCAAGTGAGAAGCAAATTGGGTAGGAAAATACTCAGTTCCAAAGCTGGGAAGAAGGGCGCTGCAGTAAACATTATTTTGTATATTCTATATCATAAATGTTTCAAAGATTACATGAGGATTGTTCTTTCCTACTAGTCAAGATGAAAAATCATAAGTGATATCTTTGATTTTGCTTTCTCCAATTCTCTCGTGGAAAACACCCAATTTCACTTTTTTAAAAGTAGCAGCAGAAAGATAAATTTCAAACATGCAAAATTCTGTTGTAGTTGGAGTAGTGTCTTGGGGGCAAAGTGTTAATTAAGTTAGATTCTGGAATCCTGACCCTTAAGATGAGCTTAATATTTTTCAAATTATTTTTACTTTATATTCAATGCATATATTCAATGTATTTACACATTATATTTAATGTGAATATTCATGACAGTTAATAACTTGAGAAGAAGCACATATCTTTTTTTTTTACCTAGAGCTTACCTTGCTGCTGCTGCTGCTGCTGCTGCTGCTGCTGCTGCTGCTGCTGCTGCTGCTAAGTCGCTTCAGTCATGTCCGACTCTGTGCGACCCCATAGACGGCAGCCCACCAGGCTCCCCTGTCCCTGAGATTCTCCAGGCAAGAACACTGGAGTGGGTTGCCATTTCCTTCTCCAACGCATGAAAGTAAAAAGTGAAAGTGAAGTCTCTCAGTCGTATCTGACTCTTAGCGACCCCATGGACTGCAGCTTACCAAGCTCCTCCGCCCATGGGATTTTCCAGGCAAGAGTGTAGAAGGTATATTCTTGGCCTACTCTATGGAAGTATCTATAAGCTTTATCATAGATTAATAATTTGCTTTTAGAAGAAAGTATTCTCTGAAATTGACTTTGCTGCTTTCATTGAATAATAAGAAAATCTACTTAAATCTTATGAAGAGAATAAAGATGAAAGTTTATTATAATATAGTCCATGTTTCTGAATATATAGAAAATTATGGATACTTTTCCCTTGTTGGGGCTTCCCTGGTGGCTCAGATGGTAAAGAATCTGCCTGCAATGAAGGAGACCTGGGTTCAATCCCTGGGTCAGGAAGATTCCCTGGAGAAGAGAGTGACTACCCACAGCACTGTTCTTGCTTGGAGAATTCCATGGACAGGGGAGCCTGGAAGGCTACAGTCCACAGAGTCCGAAAGAGTCAGACACGACTGAGTGACTAACACTGTCGCCACTACTATTTTCCCTTGTTGGTACATTTCGTTAATAATCATGTCAAAACCATGTGAGATTATACTGGATACACATAAGAAGTGGAGGACGCAGTCTTTGCTCTTGAGGAACTTGGGACACAACAGAGAGACTAAAGGGAAGTCCTTGAAGCATTTGGAGAATAATTACCAGGAGCCCACAAGGAAAGCAGAGTCAGTATAAAGAGATACAGACATTGGAGTCAAGGACTTCTGAAATTAGGGAATGTTTGCTGTGTGTGACAGCAGCCAGGAAAGCCTAGAAATATTTTCCCTAAGAAATTTAGCAAAAATGAAGAAGAGAAAAGTGGCTGGAGGTAGGGAAGGGCATTGGAGTCCAAATAGAGAAATAATACTGAAAATTATTTTTGAAAATCCCAATATTTGCCTTTAGATTTATGGAAAGCTTTTCATGAGACTAAGGGGGCAATAGGAATGATTTAGGAAAAATAACTTATTGATGGGACTACACCAATGAAAGGAGAGTTACCCTTTATAGAATAGTATATAAAACTCATAATAATTAAAATCATTTTTTTAAAGCCTGGTATAGGAGGAGGGTGTGAGAACTTTTAGAGAGTCCTTATTGATTGAAGAAGGACATGGCAACCCATTCCACACTCCAGTGTTCTTGCCTGGAGAATCCCAGGGACGGGGGGGCCTGGTGGGCTGCCCTCTATGGGGTTGCACAGAGTTGGACATGATTGAAGTGACTTAGCAGCAGCAGCAGCATGGATTATCTCACATGATAATGTTGGGAAAAATCCATCCTTTTCCCTCCTCTGGAAGGTTATGAAATCCTGAAAAGTGACACAGGAAATAGAACTCACCTCCTGAAACACGCTGATTAATTTCACCTGGGTGTCCAAAAGTACAAAACTAAGTCTTTTGTGCTTTAAGTTTTCCTCAGGTAATAGATGAGAACCACATTTTCTGTTTTATGATTTTTGGGTCTCTTCATGTACTTCACTCTCCAGTGGATTAGTTCAGCTGCTGGTCTCCCAGGTAACCTGTATGCTTCTCTTCCTATATGCATTTGGGCATGCTGTTTTCAGTGCCTGAGATCATTGACTCCATCATTCCACTTCATTTCATTTTTGTTCAAAATCCTTCCACTTTCTAGATCTAGCTCAAATTCTACACCCCAGCTCCTCCCTGTCTCTTTCGGCAAGTAAGTCAGCAGTACTTACAGAACACATTCAAAAAGGACTGAGAGTAGCAGGGGGGTCAGCGGTGGGGAGCTGGAGAATGCACTGCTCTTGCTTACAGAGAAACATTCTCTTTGAGAAGAAAGAACATACAAGGGAGCAATACTTTGGAATGCATGTTCAAAGGCACACCATGAGCCCCAAGTAAGAGCATAAGTACTAAAAGAATTAGGTTTGTTAGTTTAGAATTGAAAATGTCCCACCTCCTCAGTCATTAAGTCATTTGAATCTATCACACCAGTAAATTGAATCTTCCTAAACTGTCGTCATCAGGTGCCTAAGAAAAACACAAATAAATCAAAATCAACAGACTTTTATTTATTTATTCAGAGTTTAACGGAAAAAATGATATCACAGCGTGGGTTCTGATTATGAATGAAGTATATTGAAAAAGTCTTACATCAAAAAGTGTGTGTTGGCAGTTCCACATGACATCATATGATAGATACAAGAAGGATTTTATGTTGATGCAAACTACTATTTTATTGCAGTTGTATCAAATAAGTTAAGCCTCTTATGGATTTTAACAAATGTTTACCTTTTCTAGGCAATTACTTAACTTTTCAATTATCTGGAAAGTGAGCTCATGTGGAGAGCAAAATACACTAAATAATCTGAACACACGGTATTAAAAATCAGAGAACTTTGCTCTTTGTTTGCTTAACATTGCATAAGGAGGTAAAGACATGACCTTGAGCATTTTGTTAATCACAAAGTTTCTCTTTATATTTGAAATAAACTATACAGTTTGCTCTCATAATCTATTCACCCATTTAGATGTAGGTTTTCAATTGGAGAAGGAAATGGCAACCCACTCCAGTATTCTTGCCTGGAGAATCCATGGACGGAGGAGTTTGGTGGGCTATAGTCCACGGGTCACAAAGAGTCAGACATGACTGAGCGACTTCACTTTCACTTTCAAATGTCAGGGTAAACTCTAGCAACATAGGGAAAGGTATAGCTATACTCTTCTCACCTGTTTAGATCATCCAGAATTTATTTTTAACTATTATTGTCATTTGTGGGAGAATGGGATACCAATAGTTACCCAGGCATCCTTCCTAGGATTCTAATACAGCTCTTGGTAGAATTTTCAGTCCTTAGAATATTACTAACATTGTACAGGAGGCAATGATCAAAACCATCGCCAAGAAAAAGAAATGTAAAAAGGCAAAAAGGTTGAGGAGGCCTTACAAATAGCTGAGAAAAGAAGAGAAGTGAAAGGCAAAGGAGAAAAGGAAAGATCTACCCATCTGAATGCAGAGTCCCAAAGAATAGTAAGGAGAGATTAAAAAAAAAAAAAAAAAAAAGCCTTGCTAAGTGAACAATGCAAAGGAATAGAGGAAAACAATAGAATGGGAAAGACTAGAGGTCTCTTCAAGAAAATTAGAGATACCAAACAGAAGCGGAAGGTATTAAGAAGAGGTGGCAATAATACACAGAAGAACTATACAAAAAAGAGCTTAATGAACCAGATAACCATGATGCTGTGATCATTCACCTAGAGCCAGACATCCTAGAGTGTGAAGTCAAGGGGGCCTTAGGAAGCATCACTACAAACAAAACTAGTAGAGATGATGAAACCCCAGATAAGCAATTTCAAATCTTTAAAGATGATGCTATTTAAGTGCTGCACTCAATATGTCAGCAAATTTGGAAAACTTAGCAGTAGCCACATGACTGGAAAAGGTTGGTTTTCATTCCAATCCCAAAGATGGGCAATGTCAAAGAATATTCAAACTACTGCACAATTGTACTCATCTCACATGCTAACAAGGTCATGCTCAAAGTCTTCCAAGCTAGGCTTCAAAGTATGTGAACCAAGAACTTCCAAATGTACAAGCTGGATTTAGAAAAGGCAGAGGAACCAGAGATCAAATTGCCAACATCTGTTGTATCATAGTAAAAGCTAGAGAATTCCAGAAAAACATCTGCTTCATTGACAACACTAAAGCCTTTGACTGTGTGTATCACAACAAACTGTGAAAAATTCTTAAAGAGATGGGAATTCCAGACCACCTTACCTGCCTCCTGAGAAGCCTGAATGCAGGTCAAGAAGCTACAGTTATAACTGGACATGGAATGATGCACTGGTTCCAAATTGGGCAAGTAGTACATCTAGGCTATATATTGTCACCCTGCTTATCACCCTGCTTACTTAACTTACATGCAGAGTACATCATGCGAAATGCTGGGCTGGAAGAAGCACAAGCTGGAATCAAGATTGCTGGAAGAAATATCAATATCCTCAGACATGCAGATTATACCACCCTTATGGCAGAAAGCGAAGAGGAACTAAAGAGCCTCTTGATGAATGTGAAGGAGGAGAGTGAAAAAGCTGGCTTAAAACTCAATGTTCAAAAATCTAAGATCATGGCATCCGGTCCCATTACTTCATGGCAAATAGATGGAGAAACAATGGAAACAGTGAAAGACTTTACTTTCTTGGGCTCCAAAATAACTTCAAACAGTGACTAAAGCTATGAAATTAAATGAAACTTGTTTCTTGGAAGAAAAACTATGACAAATCTAGACAGCGTATTAAAGAATAGAGACATTACTTTGCTTACAAACACTCATCCAGTCAAAGCTGTAATTTTTCAAGTAGCCAAGTATGGCTGTGAAAGTTGGACCATAAAGGAGGCTGAGTGCCGAAGAATTGATGCTTTTAAACCGTGGTATTGGAGAAGACTCTTGAGATTCCCTTGGACTGAAGATCAAGCCAGTTAATCCTAAAGGAAATCAGTCCTGAATATTCACTGGAAGGACTGATGCTGGAGCTGAAGCTCCAATGCTTTGGTCACCTGATAAGAAGAATCAACTCACTGGAAAAGACCCTGATGCTGGGAAAGAGAGAAGGCAGGAGGAGAAGGAGACAATAGAGGACGAGATGGTTGGATGGCATCACCAACTCAGTGGACATGAGTTTGAGCAAGCTCCAGGCGATAGTGAAGGTCAGGGAAACTTGGTGTGCTGTAGTGCATAAGGTCCCAAAGAGTCAGAGACAAATGAGCCACTAAACAACAGAACATTACTAAGGTAATCAGTATTGTTGGTACTGATCAGATTACTAGATCAAGTTGGATATGGCTTTTATCATTAACCCATTTTTCAAATATATCTAAGGACGTAAATAGACTTACTCAAAGATATGCACCAAAGCACTGGAATGAAAGCTAGGACTCTCAAACCTTCACTTAGTGTGAGGTCTGGGAATCTGGGTAAACAACTTCAAGGTGTCACATCCAATTGAATCTTCTTGATCAATAATGCTTTGCTAGGGATCTAAGTTCCTGATACTAGAGTTGTTTTTCTCTTGATGATTTGAAGATGTTCTCTTTTTCTTTGGCTTTCAACATATTGACCATAGTATATGTAAGTGAGGATTTCTTTATGTTTACCTTATTTGGGATTCAACGAGTTTCTTTAGTTCAGTTCAGTTACTCACTCCTGTCTGACTCTTTGCGACCCCATCGACTGCACCACACCAGGCCTCCCTGTCCATTACCAACTCCAAAGCTTACTCAAACTCATGTCCATCGAGTCAGTGATGCCATCCATCCATCTCATCCTCTGTCGTCCCTGTCTCCTCCCGCCTTCAATCTTTCTCAGCATCAGGGTCTTCTCCAATGAGTAGTTCTTTGCATCAGATGGCCAAAGTATCAGAGTTTCAGCTTCAGCATCAGTTCTTCCAATGAATATTCAGGACTGATTTCCTTTAGGATGGATTGGTTAGATCTCCTTGCAGTCCAAGGGACTCTCAAGAGTCTTCTCCAACACCACAGTTCAAAAGCATCAATTATTCGGCACTCAACTTTCTTTATAGTCCAACTCTCACATCCATACATGACTACTGGAAAAACCAAAGCTTTGACTGGATGGACCTTTGTTGGCAAAGTAACATCTCTGCTTTTTAATATGCTGTCAAGTTTGGTCATAACTTTTCTTCCAAGGAGCAAGCATCTTTTAATTTCATGGCCTCACTCACCATCTGCAGTGATTTTGGAGGCCCCCACCCCCACAAATAAAGTCTCTCTCTGCTTCCATTGTTTCCCCATCTATTTGCCATGAAGTGATGGGACTGGATCCCATGATCCTAGTTTTCTGAATGTTGAGTTTTAAGCTAACTTTTCACTCTCTTCTTTCACTTTCATCAAGAGGCTCTTAAGTTCTTTGCTTTCTACCATTAAGTGTGGTGTTATCTATACATCTGAGGTTATTGGTATTTCTCCCAGCAATCTCGATTCCAGCTTGTGCTTCATCCAGCCCAGAATTTCTCATGATGTACTCTGCATATAAGCTAAATCAGCAAGGTGACAATATACAGCCTTGATGTACTCCTTTCCTGATTTGGGACCAGTCTGTTGTTCCATGTCCAGTTCTCACTGTTGCTTCTTGACCTGCAAACAGATTTCTCAGGAGGCAGGTCAGGTGGTCTGGTATTCCTATCTCTAACTAATACAATATTGTAAAGTTTAAAAATAAAATAAAATTTAAAAAAAATAAAATTTAAAAAAAAATAATAGAATCAAGCATTAAGAAAATCCAAAAAAAAAAAAAAAAAAGAATGTTACACAGTTTGTTGTGATTCACACAGTCAAAGGCTTTGGTGTAGTCACTAAAGCAGAAGTAGAAGATGAGTTTCTAGGATGTATTAATAAATTTGTTTTCATAAAGCTTGGGGGCATTTTCAGTAATTATTTCTTCAAGAATTTGTTGTGTCCCTTTCTTTCTTCTCCTACTGAGACTCCTTGTTATGCACAGGATGATATGCTTGGTGGTGGCCCTGAGATCTCTGAGGCATTGTGTAGCTTCTATTTTTTTCTCCATGGTGTTTAGACTGGACAAACTCTATTAGTTCATCACTAAGTCCACTAATTCTTTTTTAATTGATCTCAAATCTGCTGTGGAACTCATCTACTGAATATTTCATTTTAGATACTGTGTTTTTCAACTCTAGAATTTTCACCTGGTATTTTTAGTAGATCTGATTTCTTTATCAATGTTCCCTATATATTCAATCTTTGTCAGTATATTCTCCATGGGTTCTTTAATACTGATAATAGATGTTTTGAAGTCTTTGTCTGGTACATTTAACTTGTAGGACTTCTCAGTTTGTTTGTTTTTTTTGACTGCTTTTTTCCCACTGTGAGTATGGGTCATATTTTCTGCTTTATTTGCGTGTCTCATAATTTTTTATTTGGAAATTGGACATGCAAAATAATATATTACAACAACTCTGGTTCTAATTTTTCCTCTGAGGGTTTTTTTTCTTCAGTTCAGTTGCTCAGTCGTGTCCAACTGTTTGCGACCCCACGGCCTGCAGGATGCCAGGCTCCTCTGTCCATCACCAACTCCCAGATCTTGCTCAAACTCATGTCGGTGATGCCATCCAACTATCTCATCTTCTGTTGTCCCTGTCTCCTCCTGCCTTCAATCTTTCCCAGCATTAGGGTCCTTTCCAATGAGTCAGTCTTCCCCTCAGGTGGCCAATGCATTGGAGCTTCAGCATCAGTCCTTCCAATGAATATTCAGGACTGATTTCCTTTATGATTGACTGGTTGGATCTCTTTGCAGTCGAAGAGACTCTCAAGAATCTTCTCCAACATCACAGTTCCAAAGCATCAATTCCTCAGTGCTCAACTTTCTTTATGATCCAACTCTCACATCCATACATGACTACATTTTTTCTTGTTGGGTTTTTAATTTTTACTTCCTTTTAAATTAAATGAACGTTTTCTTAACTAGCATGGATTTACCCAGCAGAAACTATCATTCCGTCATGTGGGGTTGTGGTCTGTTTCTGCTCATATTTTTTTTAATGTTCAATTCTATTTTCGGACTGGTTTCCTAGAAGTAACCCTGGTATCTCACAGTTTTGTGGTCAGTCAGTGGCTGTTCACACACTGTGCTCAAACACATCTAGTCTATGAGGCTTTTACTCTCTGTTAGTGGATCAGTGTTTGGTTCAGGGAATGCATTCCAAATATGGGCAGTTTTCAAGTCTGCCAAGTTCTTACTTTCTGTAGAGCCCTCTCAGGTCTCCACTTCATAAGTACATGGGCTTCGAGTCAGGGATGTGTGGAATGCTTATCAAGGTCCTCCAAGGCTATGTAATTTCCAGAATCTCCTGTCTCGTCCTCTGATATTCTACACACATCCCAACAAGGGCTTC
The DNA here is from genome assembly GCF_055505025.1 of Bos grunniens. Lineage (NCBI taxonomy): Eukaryota > Metazoa > Chordata > Mammalia > Artiodactyla > Bovidae > Bos > Bos grunniens. Next base: position 58,367,919 of record NC_141180.1, read on the forward strand.
AACCTCAGCTTAGAAGAGCGCAGGCTTTTCTCATTTGCTGCTGGGTATGGGTTTTCCTTCTTTTACTCTAAATCCAAGTCAGCCCTTCCACCAGTAAAGCTGCTGGTTTTCACAGACTGCTTTGGGAGATTTAGTGATTGTTTTTGTCAACTTTGCTTCACTTTTAGAGTTGTTTTAGGGAGAGAGGGTTTGTTTGTTTATTCATTCCTCCACATCTGAAGTTCAACCTCATTCTTGACATGAGAATCATTCTCTTTTTAAGAGATTTTACAGCCTTATCATTGGTTAACTTGTGGCAGAGGGCATCATTTCTTGGCAGGTGGCCATCCATGACTACCCAGGGACAAATGGTCAGATCAGGCCAGTATCATCTTAACATGAGTCTAGTAAGGAAAGAATGGGCCTAGCATTACAGTTTTATAATGTGTTAAAGACAAACATTGGCTAATCAATTCCTTATTTCTAAATTACCTGTATGGTCTCTTAATTGACAATATTTTTCAACTGCTTTTTAAGGCATAGTCAGAAAGTCAATGAGAAAGATTAATCTTTTACTCTCATGGAGCTGGCTTCCTAGTTAGGAATACAGAAAATGCCTAAGGAAAAATGTCTTCAGAAAAGAAACACTTGAACAAGCATGAATCAGTGAACCTAAATTCAACCCCACTTGTGCTATGGGGACTAGCACACATTATTTTTCAAGAGAAAAGTCCTCAGGGTCCCACTGTTTTTTGAAAAGTCAACAGAATCTTTACACAATATCATTTAAAAGTGCATGATGCATGAACAAAGAGTAATTCCAAGTATATCAAGATAGGGTGAGAATTTGCCTTTTTGCTTGGTTTTCCCTATTGTGCAACTGCTCACTATCTCTAGCTAAACAAAGTGTAGAGTTTAGTTCTGTGCTGCTGTTCCTCCATGTGGACCATGCTGGTGACTTGAGGGAGGTCTAAATTTAGCTCTTGTGTTCCATTAGCAATATCTAAGCTTGAGATTTATGATTTACTGGACTTAAACCCTCAACCTAACATTATGAGACAGGAATCTTAGGTCATTTTTTAAAAAATCATGTATACCTTTGCCACTTTAGCTTTATTATTTTTAGTTACATCTCTGTTTTTCCTTTTTTCTTAAAAATAAAATGGTAAGAACACATCTAGAAAATGATGGCTTCTCTTATGAGAGATTTTCTGTTTCTTCATAGTATGATATGTTTATAATTATGATTTATGGTAAATTTATAATTAAGATGCCTTATAAAAAGTAAAAATTCTATTTATCAGCTTAAATCTTTAGGAATAAAAAATTGAATGAGGGAGATATGATGTACTCTGATCATCCCTTGGGCTGACATATTTATGAAACAAATTATTATGCCAGAAAGTTAGCATAGCATAGAATTGGCCTGGAGGTAAAACACTAAGAAAGAACTTTTAAACGTGGCCATTAAAATGTCCTTGTATTAAAGTAGAGTTAAGATATTAATCAGATAAAATTCCTGTCCGTTTTCCCCTTCTGAGTAAGAAAGCTGTGTTTGTGCATTACCATGCTATTTCCACTACCTGTGAAGTCTGCAAGCTGAATCATTTGAAAAGAATTAGTCACCAGGTTCAGATTTTTTTCTTTGGCATGTCTTCATTTCATGTTTTGCTATTCCTCCAAAGCATTTTCCCATTCAATGGTGATAAAGACAAGTTTAAGATATATACTACATACTTGAAAGTGACTAGTTTGACTGATGCTTCATTTCTAATCCCCAAAAGACATGACCAGCACCTTTCCCATCTCTTCTGCTTTCAACTCCAGGAAACAAGAGAAATTTCTCAGCTTCCTTTGCCTTTGCCTTTCAATTTCCGATATTCTGTCTTCTCTGCCAGTAATCTTGTCTTCCCATTAAGACAAACCTGTGCATACAACACCTTTTCTTCCCTATAAAACTTTGGGAAAGACTACCAGCCAAAGCTTGTCACAGATGCCAAACTGGTGACCATTTAGACTGATTACATCACCTACTGACAATCAGCCAAAGGAAAAGGGGTTTAATTGCAATGGAAGCAATTAGGTTGGGAATAAACAATTGCTTCACAGGCAGCTTGGACCACATGCACTGCTACTGAGGCCCGTGAGCATAAATCCAATAAAGCCCTCTACACTCAGCATAGCACCTCACCCAGGGTAGCCTATGGATTTAATAAATCTGTCATTAATGAATGGTTGAATGAAGTGGCTAGGTGACTAAAGAATAATGAAACCTCACAGGGAACTATACTCAATATTTGGTAATAACTTATAAAGGAAAAGAACCTGAAGAGGAATACATACATCTATATGTGTATTCATATGTGTGTGTGCTCAGTCGTCCAGTTGCCCAGTCTGACTCTTTGTGACCCCACGGGCTCCTCTGTCCATGAGATTTTCCCAGCAAGAATACTGGAGTGTGTTGCCATTTCTTCTTCCAGGGGATCTTTCTGACCCAGGGATCGAAACTGGGTCTCCTCTTGCATTTTAGGCAGATTCTTTACAGCTGAGCCACTGGGGCAGCCCTTGTCTGTGTGTGTGTGTGTGTGTGTGTGTGTGTGTACTAAATCACTTGGCTGTGTACCTGAAACTAACACAACACTATAAGCCAACTATACTTCAGTAAATAAAATAAAAGAAGAACAAAAGAATAGTGGAGCCTCCTTGCTTGTGAAATTGTAACTGTTTTTCTGGGATAATAAAAAAATAAAAATAAAAAGCCTACCTTTTCAATGGAATCTGGACTAGAGAACTTTTCAAATTTTTCCAGGCCTTTGCAAACCAAATTCTTTGGTTTTTATTTATCAGTTCATATAACTTTCCCCCCTCCTCAAAACTTGACAGTTGTTTTCCATTTTGTTGAGTAAAGGCACTCACAATAGCCTGTATGACCCAAGATGGGTTCACCTGGTCCTTCTCCTCTTTGCCTCTTGGACTTCAACTTTTTCTCCTCTCTCTTACTCCTTTCCTCTGGTCTCCTTGGTATTTTTTAAATATTTATTTTTATTTAGTCACTTATTTGGCTGCAGTGGGTCAACTAATTGTGGCATGCATAATTTTTAGCAGCAGCATGTGGGATCAAGTTAACCAGGGATCCAACCTGGGATCCCTGCACTGGCAGCACAGTCTTAACCACTGGACCACCAGAGAAGTCCCTCTCTTCGGTATTTCTCGGATGCCCCAGGCACATACTTGCCTGAGGGCTGTTCCACCTACCTGGTTGTTCTTCACAGAGATGCACATGGCTCATCCGTCACTTCCTTTAAATGTTGCCTTGACGTGAAAAGCAACCCTGACCACCCTATTTAATACCTACCCCTGCTGATCTCTTTACACTATTATTTTCCCTTGGCGCCTATCATCTGCTAACACATGTCATTTGCTTATGTATCTTGTTTTTGTTGTCTTCTGTGACCTGCCTCCATCCTCACACTAGAATGCAAGCTTCCTGAGAGCTGGAATTTTTGCAACTGCCATGCATATAACAATGCCATAGACATGGTGACATAGTGGGTACTCAGTAAATATTTGTCAGATGAATATTTATTAAGTGTTTTGGATCAGTTACTGTATTAGGAATTGGAAAACTAGCATGCTGTGTTTTAGGTGTTCCTAAACCTGGGTATGTAACAAACATCAGATGGAACACTTGTTAAAATAGATTCCCGAGCCCCACCACAAAAAAATCCTGTTTAAATAATCCAGAATGGGATTCAGAAATATATATGGGGACCCAAATGAAATGGCTATCCACTCCAGTATTCTTGCCTGGAAAATACCATGGACAGAGGAGCTCGGCAGGCTGTAGTCCATGGGGTCTCAGAGAGTCCAACATGACTGAGTGACTAAAACACACACACACATATAATCACACACATTATACACACACACACACACAAACATACACACACCCACATAAAGGGATCCAGATGATTCTGATGGAGCCCATGTTTCAGAGACCTTGAATGGCGGAAAGAACATGAGTTGGGAGTCATATTCATCTAGCTTCAAATCTCTTCTTTACAATTTTATTAACTGACTGGGTGATCTTAGACAATTGACTTGGTAAAGCTTATTCTCTAGGAGCCTGTTTCCTCATCTGTAAACTAGAAGCAAATATTTAGTGAATGAATAATTGAATGAATGGATGAGAGGCCCTCTAAAGGATACTTCATAAACAACATACCACAGGAAAAGAAGGTAGACTTTAATGAGAAGCATTTAAGGGATGTTAATTTCCTAGTTGCCTCCGGCATAGTTACTTTTAACAAATAAACAGGCGCATATCCTGTCCACTTTTCAGCCTTCTCAGTTTGGCAAAGGCTGTACTTGCCGGGGCTTCATCCAAGCTTGAACTATTTAAATTTTCTGTACTTAAGTAGATAAGAGTTGACTCAGGCTGGCAGGTTATTTTGTTGTTGTTATTGACTTTGGCCAGAACTTCTATGTCATTAGCTCTTTGGAAAATGTCCTAAGTTTATGAGATGGGTACATTTGATATCAGTAAGTAAATGGTATCTTGCTGGAGTCTTAAATATCTGTGTTTGAAATGATCCTGTGTTCTCTTGACTGAGACTGTGTCACCCCAGAAGATTCCTCTCCAAGTTTGGGAAATACAAAAAAAGAATTCATGCACTGGTTTATGAAGAATTGCCAAGGTTTATGAATGCTCATAGGTAACTTCAGAAAAAATAGTTTTTCTGCAACTTTGAAGTTTATTTTCAAAGAGTAACTGGCGTAGTATTTTCCAGCATTAAGTAATTCACCCATAAATTTAATTTGATTCTTTGACACAGCCAATAATAGAGACCGTTTTCACAGAAATATTTTCTACACACTTTCCATTTTATCCTACTACTTGCAAATGCAGCTTATTTGATGATCAGGCACTGCCTTGCAAAAAAAAATTTTTTTTTTCTTATTTTACAATTGTCAATTATTTATCTATTTTACTAAAACTTATCTTTTATTGGTTTATGATTTATCTCTTCAAAAACTCCTGGATATAACAAGAGATATCATGTTCTTCATTTCCAGGCTTTCCTGAGAACTGGATCCCAAACTTCAGCATAAGAAGAGTGTAATAAGCCTCTATTGTTTGAATGATTGGCTTGCTGTGTTTAATCCATTTAATTAGGAAAGGAACATTAACTAGAAAATCATAGAAAGTGCTATGTATACCCCAGGGCCACACCCATGCTGAGTCAACCTGCCAGGCACCTTTTTGCCTAACTTATTGCCATTAACACTCTTTATTTAAGAACAAAACACATAAAATTAGCAAAAGTGAATTTGCTATATTATTTTCAATATTAACTTTAAATACAAAGACAACTGGCTGCTTAAGAAAAAGTATTATTTAATATGCTTGCCCAAGCCAACAATAAATTATATATTTTTGAAAATGCTGCTGGCAAAGTAACAGGGGTAAGGCACTGAAATCATAATTGGCACTACTGTTTTGGCCCCATGACCAGTTTTACATTAGGGACTTATTTTCCAGTTTTTTTCCTCTGTAATCATCTGCTCTAGTAGAAGTTAAACTGAATGGCGTGCACAATAACCATGCTCCCTCCTGGAGCTCACACAGGCATGGTGAAATGCAAAGCTAAACAGTGGGAGGCACTGAAGTGATTCACACCCTGATCTTTAAAAAACTGAATAGGAGAAAAGAACTTCTAAAACCCCAGGGCAGTTCAGAATCCCACCCACACTACTCCAGACTACCCATACCCCAACCCAATCAAACACTTATATCTACTGTAACTATGGCTGCTGCTGCTAAGTCGCTTCAGTCATGTCTGACTCTCTGCAACCCCATAGATGGCAGCCCACCAGACTCCTCTGTTCCTGGGATTCTCCAGGCAAGAATACTGGAGTGGGTTGCCATTTCCTTCTCCAATGCATGAAAGTGAAAAGTGAAAGTGAAGTCGCTCATGTAACAGTGGAGACAGACCCAAATACAATGGAGTCAGCCTGAAGCCATAGGTATAAACCTACCAAGTGAGGATGAATTCTACTTTGAAGAGTCTATGAACTGACTTTACTGAAGTTGGTAAATATACTTACTATTTGTCTTTGCAATGCAAATTTAAGTTAAATAAAAAGAACTAACCAAAAAATTTTCTAGCTACTTTTAGAGAACTTTTCAAGAAAAGACACATTTTCAACTGATCAGGAACTCTGTCAGATGTACCTAGAAATAAAACATGGTGATGCATTTAAATCTTTCTCCACCCAACTGGTTGTCTGAAAATCCAATTTCTCTTCAACAGCCAATAAGAAATGTTCTTCTGTTAGAGTTGACCCTTTCATTAATAACGTGTGATGGAGACCTGGTTATAAGCTGGCTCTTGAAAGATTCTGGCTCTCGGGATACGTAGAAAGCCGTGATTAAAAGAAAAGTAAAATATTAAAGACAACTCAATGAAACAAACTATAAAGTATATGTATGATATAATACATAAACCATCATTTACACTTAAAAATTGGAATACATGAAAACTAGTTTGATTAATTAAATCAGTGCCCTTATAACTTTTAAAGAGTGTTAAATTTTACTCTAACTTAAATCTCAGAAATGGTCCTACTACCATGCCCCCTCCACTACCCTTATTTTTTTCTTCCTGAGTTAGTTGTTTGTATTCCAGGTGGCACTGTGGTGAAGAATCCGCCTGCTAATGCAGGAGATGCAAGAGAGACACGTTCGATCCCTGGGTTGGGAAGATCTTCCGAAGTACGAAATGGCAACCTGCTCCAGTATTCTTGCCTAGAAAATTCCATAGACAGAGGAGCCTGGTGGGCTACAGTCCATGGGGTCACAAAGAGTCAGACATGACTGAACACACACACATACCATAGTAATTTCTTAGCATGTTTCCCCTCTATCACTCCAGAAATGAAGCCAACTAACTATGCTGCTGCTGCTGCTGAGTCGCTTCAGTCATGTCCAACTCAGTGCGACCCCATAGACGGCAGCCCACCAGGCTCCCCCGTCCCTGGGATTCTCCAGGCAAGAACACTGGAGTGGGTTGCCATTTCCTTCTCCAATGCAGGAAAGTGAAAAGTGAAAGTGAAGTCGCTCAGTTGTGTCCGACTCTTCGCCACCCTATGAACTGCAGCCCACCAGGCTCCTCTGTCCATGGGATTTTCCAGGCAAATAACTATAATATCTCTCAAATTGCTGCTGCTGTCCTGCAAACAGTCAAAATTTCTCTCCGTTGATATTTATGGCCTGGAGTGCTGCAGTTCATGGGGTCGCAAAGAGTCCGATAAAACTGAGCGACTGAACTGAACTGAACTGAGATAATCACTACTGAGTAGTGACAAATCATAAACAGGACGATGACGAACCTAGATTTTATGGCTGGACTGTAACTGATGTATAGGTTCATGCAGGTTATTTAAATAATTGTGTAAAAATGCTATTTAATATTTTGAACCTTACTTATTATGTTATGGTGGGGGTTGATGATAACTAGCTTCTTAATTTTTCATCTTTTTTTTTTCCTCTAATAAGGAAGGCATTTAAAGCAATTCCTTTTCCTCTGAATAGTTATTATTGTGCTGCATAGATTCTGATATAATATGTTCTCCTTTTCATTGCTTTCCATATTGTTTTATAGTCTTTTTAAAAAAAATCTTTTCTTTGTGATCCAAGGAATTTGAAGGGGATGTTTCTTAATTTTCAAGTTGTAGGGCTTGCAATCTTAATGATCAATAATTTGCAGAGGAGAAAAAAATCACTTTTCTATTATCTTAATGTTTATGATCAAAGAATGTGGCATCTCTTTGTGGTTTTAATTTGTATTCTTTGATGGCTAGTAAGTTCCTTTCACTTGGAAGACTGGAAGCTTTTTCTTTATAGCCTTTGAGTTCAGGAATTCTGTTCCATATAGGACAAGATACGCCTTGTCTCATCCCATCCTGGAACACAATGAGAGTGTCTAAGCTTCGAGTCAGCTCTTTCTTCACTATAGAGAAAACCATTTTTTCCTTTATGAATTTCCCATGTTAAGTTGTTTTCCCTCTACCATGGGTTTTATTGATTCCTCTGAAACAAATTCTCACCCTAGGCTTTCTGTTCTCCAAATTTTTCATATTAAATCTTACAGTATTTTTTATATTATGGTCTATGTTTTGAAGTATTTCATTAATTCATTCATATTTTAAAATGTATTAATAGTTATGGCAGCACAGCCATCTATCTGAGAACAACTAGAAACACTGGATTAATTTAACGTTAGTTCTAAAACACTGGAGAACTACCAAGGTAGATGAGCTTGAGGAGCCAAGACACAATAGAGACGGGAGGGACAGAGAAGTGAGTGCAACATTTATCTCCACATGTCTCCTCAAGAGAGTTGCTAATTTGAAAGACTTGAATGAAAACCACTGTTTTCAATCTTACTAGGTTTAGGAATAAAACTTTTAGTTTAGAAACTACCATGGAGGTAGGTTTTAAGGGATCCTCACTAGAGTTAGCATTCAACTGTATGTAGAGAAAGCCTCAGAGAGACTGAAAGCTTTGATATTTATTCTCTGACATGATTAAATATCCTGAATATATGATTTAAGTATGATAATCTTTTCCTCCACGTTCAAGGTCAGGAGGGGCGGCTGTGAGGAGATACCTTCGTCTAAGGTAAGGAGCACTGGCTGCACTTTGCTGGAGCAGCCGTGAAGAGATACCCCACGTCCAAGGTAAGAGAAACCCAAGTAAGATGGTAGGTGTTGGGAGAGGCATCAGAGGGCAGATACACAAACCATAATCACAGAAAACTAGTCAGTCTAATCACATGGACCACAGCCTTGTCTAATTCAGTGAAACTAAGCCATGCCCTGTGGGGCCACCCAAGACGGGAGAGTCATGGTGGAGATGTCTGACAGAATGTGGTCCACTGGAGAAGGGAATGGCAAACCACTTCAGTATTCTTGCCTTGAGAACCCCAAGAACAGTATGAAAAGGTAAAATGATAGGATACTGAAAGAGGAACTCCCCAGGTCGGTAGGTACCCAATATGCTACTGGAGATCAGTGGAGAAAAAACTCCAGAAAGAATGAAGGGATGGAGCCAAAGCAAACACAATACCCAGCTGTGGATGTGACTGGTGATAGAAGTAAGGTCTGATGCTGTAAAGAGCAATACTGCATAGGAACCTGGAATGTAAGGTCCATGAATCAAGGCAAATTGGAAGTGGTCAAACAAGAGATGGCAAGAGTGAATGTCGACATTCTAGGAATCAGCGAACTGAAATGGACTGGAATGGGTGAATTTAACTCAGATGACCATTATATCTACTACTCTGGGCAGGAATCCCTTAGAAGAAATGGAGTAGCCATCATGGTCAACAAGAGTCTAAAATGCAGTACTTGGATACAATCTCAAAAATGACAGAATGATCTCTGTTCGTTTCCAAGACAAACCACTCAATATCACAGTAATCCAAGCCTATGCCCAAACCAGTAATACTGAAGAAGCTGAAGTTGAACAGTTCTATGAAGACCTACAAGACCTTTTAGAACTACCACCCAAAAAAAGATGTCCTTTTCATTATAGGGGACTGGAATGCAAAAGTAGGAAGTCAAGAAACACCTGGGGTAAAGGCAAATTTGGCCTTGGAATACAGAATGAAGCAGGGCAAAGACTAATAGAGTTTTGCCAAGAGAACACACTAGTCATAGCAAACACCCTCTTCCAACAACACAAGAGAAGACTCCACACATGGACATCACCAGATGGCCAACACCAAAATCAGATTGATTATGTTCTTTGCAGCCAAAAATGGAGAAGCTCTATACAGTCAGCAAAAACAAGACTGGGAGCTGACTGTGGCTCAGATCACGAACTCCTTAATACCAAATTCAGACTTAAATTGAAGAAAGTAGGGAAAACCACTAGACCATTCAGGTATGACCTAAATCAAATTCCTTAGGATTATACAGTGGAAGTGAGAAATAGATTTAAGGGCCTAGATCTGATAGAGAGAGTGCCTGATGAACTATGGACGGAGGTTCGTGACATTGTACAGGAGACAGGGATCAAGATCATCCCCATGGAAAAGAAATGCAAAAAAGCAAAATGGCTGTCTGGAGGCCTAAAAAATAGCTGTGAAAAGAAGAGAAGTGAAAAGCAAAGGAGAAAAGGAAATATATAAGCATCTGAATGCAGGGTTCCAAAGAATAGCAAGGAGAGATAAGAAAGGCTTCCTCAGTGATCAGTGCAAAGAAATAGAGGAAAACAACAGAATGGGAAAGACTAGAGAGCTCTTCAAGAAAATCAGAGATACCAAGGGAACATTTCATGAAAAGATGGGCTCGATAAAGGACAGAAATGCTATGGACCTAACAGAAGCAGAAGATATTAAGAAGAGGTGGCAAGAATACACAGGAGAACTATACAAAAAAGATCTTCACAACCAAGATAATCACGATGGTGTGATCACTGACCTAGAGCCAGACATCCTGGAATGTGAAGTCAAGTGGGCCTTAGAAAGCATCACTATGAACAAAGCTAGTGGAGGTGATGGAATTCCAGTTGAGCTCTTTCAAATCCTGAAAGATGATGCTGTGAAAGTGCTGCACTCAATATGCCAGCAAATTTGAAAAACTCAGCAGTGGCCTCAGGACTGGAAAAGGTCAGTTTTCATTCCAATCCCAAAGAAAAGCAATGCCAAAGAATGCTGAAACTACCGCACAATTGCACTCATCTCACATGCTAGTAAAGTAATGCTCAAAGTTCTCCAAGCCAGGCTTCAGCAATACGTGAACCATGAACTTCCTGATGTTCAAGCTGATTTTAGAAAAGACAGAGGAACCAGAGATCAAATGGCCAACATCATCAAAAAAGCAAGAGAGTTCCAGAAAAATGTCTATTTCTGCTTTATTGACTATGCCAAAGCCTATGACTGTGTGGAGCACAATAAACTGTGGAAAATTCTTCAAGAGATGGGAATACCAAACCACCTGACCTGCCTCTTGAGAAACCTGTATGCAGGTCAGGAAGCAACAGTTAGAACTGGACATGGAACAACAGACTGGTTCCAAATAGGAAAAGGAGTACGTCAAGGCTGCATATTGTCACCCTGCTTATTTAACTTATATGCAGAGTACATCATGAGAAATGCTGGGCTAGATGAAGCACAAGCTGGAATCAAGATTGCTGGGAGAAATGTCAATAACCTCAGATATGCAGATGACACCACCTTTATAGTAGAAAGTGAAGAGGAACTAAAAAGCCTCTTGATGAAAGTGAAAGAGGAGAGTGAAAATGTTGGCTTAAAGCTCAACATTCAGAAAACGAAGATCATGGCATCTGGTCCCATCACTTCATGGGAAATAGATGGGGAAACAGTGGAAACAGTGTCAGACTTTATTTTTCTGGGCTCCAAAATCACTGCAGATGGTGAGTGAAGCCATGAAATTAAAAGATGCTTATGACCAACCTAGATAGCATATTCAAAAGCAGAGACATTACTTTTCCAACAAAGGTCCGTCTAGTCAAGGCTATGGTTTTTCCAATGGTCATGTATGGATGTGAGAGTTGGACTGTGAAGAAAGCTGAGTACCGAAGAATTGATGCTTTTGAACTGTGGTGTTGGAGAAGACTCTTGAGAGTCTCTTGGACTGCAAGGAGATCCAACCAGTCCATTCTAAAGGAGATCAGTCCTGGGTGTTCTTTGGAAGGACTGATGCTAAAGCTGAAACTCCAGTACTTTGGCCACCTCATGCAAAGAGTTGACTCATTGGAAAAGACTCTGATGCTGGGAGGGAATGGGGGCGGGAGGAGAAAGGGACGACAGAGGATGAGATGGCTGGATGGCATCACTGACTCAATGGACATGAGTTTGGGTGAACTCCGGGAGTTGGTGATGGACAGGGAGGCCTGGCATGCTGCGATTCATGGGGTCGCAAAGAATCAGACACGACTAAGGGACTGAACTGAACTGAATCTTTTCCTAGTCTAACTGCCCATTAGAATAAAATTAAGCCTTTGCAGAAAGATATCCTCCAAAACTTCAAATTATCTCTCAAGTTTTTCCTTGAAATATAACGTATTCCAGGAGACAAAACCAAACGAATGAAAATCAAGAGAAAAGATAGAAAATAGAGACAGAGGCACAAGGGAAAAAAAAAAAACAAACTAGAGTTTTCAGATATCACCATTAAACTAGTTGTAATTACAAGATCAAGAAAACGAGCAGAGAACTGCTATGGGCTGAGCTCAGTCACGTCATGTCCTACTCTCTGTGACTGCAGGCTGTCAGGCTCCTCTGTCCATGGGATTCTCCAGGCAAGAATACTGGAGTGGGTTGCCATGCCCTTTACCACTAGTGCCACATAGTAAGCCCAAATGTGTGTGTGTGTGATAAATACCCTAAATTGAGAATTTGATAAATGGGTTTAACAGAAGAATCAGTGCAGCTAAAGAAGTGTTGGTAAGCTGGAAGATGGCCAGTAGGAAAATGTACACTGAATCTTAGAGACAAAAGTAATAATAACACAGAAAAGAGGGTAAGATGTATGACACACAGTGAAAAAGATTAACCTATGTAAAAATGGAGTTCCAGAAGAAAAAAAGTGAGAAAATGGGACAGAAATAAGAGTTGAAGAGAGGAGAACTGAGAAAGACATCAAAACACAAGTGCACTACCTTGTGGATGGGAGGAATTCCTATCTAATGACATCATATCAAAACTGTTGAAAACCAAATAGGAAAAATCTAACAGAACTTAAAGGAGAAAGAACACATTATTCTTAAAGAAGCAACAATAAAATTAAAATTGACTTCTCAACAGAAATAATGAAATATAAAAGTTGATAATGGGATTATATCTTCAAAGTGCTAAAAGAAAATAACCCTAGAATTCTAGAATTGACAATCTAGAATTCTATACGCAGTTTGTGTACTCTTAAACATAAAGAAAAATAAAGGTAATTTCAAACTATTTGCCATACTCCCCTCCCCCCCCCAAAAAAAAGAAAATTAAAGAAATCGTCATCAGTTGATTAATTTGAAAGGAAACATTTTAAAGAGGTATTTAGTTAGACGAAAACTTTTTCTAATTTACACCTGAAAATTCAGGAAAAGATAAAGAGCAATTAAAAAGGTAAAATTTAAATCTTAATAAATACTGACTTATTAAAAATGATAATAATAATACCTTGTAGCACTTAAAATGTATATAGAATGGAAATACATTTTTAAAATAGCTAAAATGGTGTTAGAAGGATAAATGTAATGTGCCCTAAAGTTTTTCCATTTTCTGGGAAATGGCAAAAGTATTAATACACAAGTTGCAATAAGTCAAGGATATATACTGCATTTTCTAGAGGAATCATTAAAAGAATAGCAAAATAATATATAATTTATAAGCTAATAGAAAGAAAATGGAATTTTAAAAATAGTTCATCTTTAAATGCTTTAATATAATCTTTATAAAAGATAAAATAGAACAAGCATATTAAATTAAAAGTCAGCAAAGGTATAGAGCATCTGAAAAAGCAAAATTAAGAAACTTGATCTAATGGACAAACTAGACTAATAGCAAAATAAACATTTTTTAAAGTACTCATAAAACATTTACTAAAATCAACAGTATGCTAGACAAGACATGTCTCAATCAATGTTAAAAGCTTAAAATCATTCAGTATATTCCCTATTATGGAATTTAGGGGAAAAAAAAAAAAAGAAAAGATAGGTAGAAAATTCCTTTATGTTTGGAAAATAATATACTTTTACCTAACTCATGGATCAAAAATAACCACAATGAAAACTGAAAAACAATTTTAATTAAATGGTGATTAAAATATAAAAACTGATAGAATGTACCTAAACCCTTCTAGAGAGTGAAGCATGTAGTTTTAAATACATACCCTGAAAGGAAGAAAGGCTCAAGTCAACAACTGAACATCTGTCTTAAACAAAGAGACAAATTACAGCAAATTAAATCCAAAGAAGAGAATGGAAAATAATAAATGTTAGAGAAACAAAAATTAATGAGATATGAAAACAAATGTGTGATCAGAAGTATCAACAAAGCCAAAAGTTGTTTATTTTACAAGGAAAATCAGCAGGACTTATAAGGCTGTTAATTAAAATAGAGAAAGGGAAAGTGGGGCGAGAGAAGGGAGGGGCTCAAATTAGCCTCTGGCAAAAGGAGCCATCACTATGTTTTATACAGATATTCACACTATAATAAGAGATAATTATAAATGATTATAAGACAATAAATCTGAAAGTTTTAAATAATTTAAAATCATTAATAATTTTAAATAAAATGTATACATTTATTGAAAAACTAATTTAAGAATACTAATTTAAGAATAATGGGAAAATAAAAATAGTTCTTTTCCTATTAAGGAATTAAATCAATTATTAACTAACCTCCCCCAAAAGAAAACTCTAAGTCCAGATGGCTTCACTTTTGAATTCTTCCAAACATTTAAGGAAGCAATAAAACCAATATTATAAAAACTCTTGAGACTAGGAATAAAGGAACACTTCCTAACTTATTTTATGATGCAATTAAACTTTGATAGAAAAACCTGATAAGAACATTACAAAAAGGAAAATTACAGGCAAATTTATCTTAGGAACATAGATGAAAAAATTCTAAGCAAAATAATAACAAACCAAATCCAACAATACATAAAAGGAATCATGATGAAGTGGGGTTCAAAATTCAACACTCGATCAATATGATCTATAATATCATGTGAAGAGAAAAGGGGAGAAAATCATGTGATTTTCTTGTATTTTTATCATCTTTATAGTTAAAGAAAAATAAAATTCAATATCCATTCATGATAAACAGTCAGAATCTAAGAATAAAAGGAAGCTTCCTTAATCTGATGAACGTTATCTACAAAATATCTATATTATATTTAGCTGTGATTTGTTGAAAGATTCCTGATAATGAGAATGGAAACAATGTTGTCTACTCTTGTTACTTTTACTCAGCTTTGGGATAGAGGTCCTACTCTATACAACAGGCAAGAAAAAGAAATGGAAGGTGTGAGGATTAGGAAGAAACACAATTGCACTCTTTTGGAGCTAAAATGATTTTAGTTCTAGTAGTTAGGTATGGATGTGAGAGTTGGACCTTAAGAAGGATGAGTGCCAAAGAATTGATGCTTTCAAACTGTGGTGTTGGAGAAGACTCTTGAGAGTCCCTTGGACTGCAAGGAGATCAAACCAGTCAGTCCTAAAGGAAGTCAATCCTGAATATTAATTGGAAGGACTGATACTGAAGCTGAAGCTCTGATACTTTGGCCACCTGATGCGAAGAACTGACTCATTGGAAAAGACCCTGATGCTGGGAAAGGTTGAAGGCGGGAGGAGAAGGGGATGACAGAAGGTGAGATGTTTGGATGGCATCACCAACTCAGTGGACATGAGTTTGAACAAACTCTGAGAGATGGTTAAAGACAGGGAGGCCTGATGTGCTGCAGTTGATGGGGTCATAAAGAGTCAGGAATGACTGAACAACAACAAAATTATTTTAAACATAGAAAACCCAAATGATTTATAGCCAAACTGTTAGAATTAATAAGTGAATTTAGCAAGTTTGCTGTATCCCAGCTTGATAAAAGCAAATGGTATACAGTAGAATTAACAAATAGAAGTGAAAATGTTAGTCATTCAGTTGTGTCTGCTTCTTTGTGACCCCATGGACTGTAGCGCATCAGGCTCCTCTGTCCATGGGATTTCCTAAGCAAGAATACTGGAATGGGTTACCATTTCCTTTTCCAGAGAATCTTCCTCACCAAGGGGTTGAATCTGGGTCTCCCACATTGCAGGCAGATTCCTTATGATCTGAGTTATCAAATAGAAAAGTGAATTTAAAACATTTACAACAGCATCAAAAAATAGCATATATAATAAACATAATAAAAGAAGTATACTACCTCTACATTAAAAACCAAAAACAATTAAACAAACCAAAAACATTATTGAGAGAAATGAAAATAATCCTAAATAAATGAAATAATATGTGACATATTCATGAATAGTAAAAGTCATTATAATATCATTTCTTCCCAAATTGATTTATAGTTTCAATAAAATGTCAATCAAAATGTTAGCCTTTTTGTGTGTGTATATTGACAACCTGATTCTAAAATGTATAAGGAAATCCAGAGGGCCTGTAATAGTCAGGTTCTTCTTTAATAAATAAAAAGTTGGAAGACTTATGCTACCAGGCCTCAAGTCCTATTATAAAATGATAATAATTAACACTTTGAGGCAGGACTTCTTTGGTGGTCCAGTGGTTAAGACTTTGCCTTCCAATGCAGGAGGTATGGGTTCAATCCCTGGTCTGGAAGCTAGGATCCCACATGGCTCACAGCCAAAAAACCAAAACATAAAACAAAAGTAATACCATAACAAATTCAATAAAGACTTTTAAAATGGTCTACACACACACACACACACCAAAAAAATAAAAAAAAAAGCTTTAAAAAAGTATTTTTGAGGCACTGATGTAAGAAGAGGCCAGTGGAACAGAGGGAAAGAAACAGAAACACACATGTATGATCATCAGAGGATAACAAAGATAACAGCAGTGTGGTAGGAAAGATGCGTTACTTCACTTGATGGTGTTATGTCAAATGAATACCTGTATGGAAAAAAAGTGAATCTCGAATCCTATCATACCATACAAAAAATCAATTTTAAATAAAACACAGATCTAACTATGGTATGTGTCTAGAAATAAATATAGGAAAATATATTTATGACTTTTGAGTAGGCAAAAATATTTCTTAAACGCAATTGATACTACACAAAAGGTGTTGGCCATAAAAGGGAAAATTTTAAAATTGTACTAACTTAAAGTCAAAGAGTTTCTGCTCTTCAAAAGACTTGCGACCCAATGGACTGTAGCCCACCAGGCTCCTCTATCCATGGAATTCTCCAGGCAAGAATACTGGAGTGGGTAGCCATTCCCTTCTCCAGAGATTTTCCCCACCCAGGGATCAAACCCATGTCTCCTGCATTGCAGGCAGATTCTTTACTGAGTCACCAGGGAAGCCTTAAAAGGCAGCACACAGAGAGTGAAATGGCAGGACAGAGAATGGAAGAAAGTATCAGCCACTCACTAATTCAACAATAACAAACTAAGAATGTGCTATTTAAAATTCCTGCAGTTAAATGAAACAAAGAAAAAAGCCAGTGGAAAACGAACGAAAGGTATGAGCATACACTTTACAAAAGAAAAAATCCAGATGTCTAATCAACACATGACTAGGTGCTCACCTCCACCAGCCATGGGAGGAATGCTGATTTAAACACAGCACCATGCCTCTCAGCTCCGACAAGAGTAGCTGAAAGGTAAAAACTAGAAAAGATCCAGTATAGGTATATGGAACAATTAGTACTTTCATGCACTTTTGTGTACTCTGGGTGAGAGCATAATTGGCATAATCCACTTTGGAAAATAATTTGACATTTTATTGTGTGGCTAAATATTAGCATAATCTATGATCCAGTGTTTTCACTCCTGGATACTTTTGCTCCTGTGACAGGACACACGCACAAGAATATTCATGTCAGTGGTATTTCTAACAGCAACACACACACATACATATTCTTAACACAAATGCCCATCAACATTAGAATGGTTAAACAGGGATATTTTAACACTGTAGAATATTACCCAAGGAATGAATTATATTCAATAATATGGATGAATCCTAGAAACATTCATAAAACTAAGTGATAAAGAAAGCCACAAACAAGATGATCCTATTTTTATAAAGGCCAAATAGCAGAGAAAATAGACCACATACTGTACCCACATGTGCATAGGTGTGTGTGTGCACGTGTATATGTAGTTTGGCTTTTCTGTTTTTTTAATTTTTGGCCACTTCCAGTGACATGCAGGATCCCCAACCAGAAACCCAACTGTGCCCTCTGCAGTGGAAGTGCAGAGTCCTAACCGGTGCACTGCCAGGGAATTCCTTGTAGTTTGTTCTTAAAAAGGAAGAGCAGATAGACAGAAACCCAGAAACATCATAGTGGTTCCTTCTGGTGGGAGGGCAAGTAAATGAACTAGGTGAGAAGCTGGAGTGTCTACAAAAGTGTTGGTAATCATCCAGTCATTTGGCTGGGTGATGGTTTCATTTTAAAAATTTAATTGTTTCTATTAAACATTCAAAAGTAAAGTGTCCAGCATCAGCTTCTAGCCCAGTCTAGCTCATGCTCTGTGTCATGAGTTGCTGACTTATTAGGTTTTTAAAAATAATTTATTTTAGTAAAGTGTAGTTGATTTATAATACTGTGTTAATTTCTATTGTAGTTTATATTTTAGTTGCTGAAAGCCCTGCACAGAAGACAGGTCTGGTCTTTCTTATATAAAGAGATGGTACCCGTCTATATAATGGAACATTATGTAATCATTTAAATGAATATAAACACATACATCACAGAAAGTGGGAGAGAAAGAGAGGTTGATTGATTGAATAATGGTTTTAATACACTACGTGAAAAAAAACCCCACTACCTTGAGCAATATGTGAAGGACTCCATGCTATTTATTTAAAGACATACATGTACCAGTACACATTTTTGTGTCTTTGTGAATCTGCGTGTATAAGAGAAATCAATGTACGCCAAAAGTGGTTATTTCTAGATGGTGGGATTCATTTCCTTTATGTTTATCTGTGGTATATAAAGGTGGTAGAGTGAGCATATAATGCAACTTTTTAAAAGATGTGTGCTACTTTTAGATGGGGACTTTCCTGGTGGCTCAGCGCTAAAGAATTCACTTGCAATGCAGGAGACATGGGTTCAATCCCTGGGTTAGGAAGATCCCCTGGAGAAGGAAATAGGAGCCCATTCCAGTATTTTTGCCTGGGCATTCCCACGGACAGAGAAGCCTGGTGGGGCTACAGTCCATGGGATCACAAAAGAGTCAGACACGACTTTAGCAACTAAACAACAAATTTTAGGTGTCTAATTTATCATGGGCCTTCCCTGGTGGCTCAGATGGTAAAGCGTCAGCCTGCAATACAGGAGACCTGGGTTCGATCCCTGGGTCTGGAAGATCCCCTGGAGAAGGAAATGGCAACCCACACTCCTACATGTCAAGAAAGATATCCATTTTTACTAAAGCATTCATGCTCTGAAGCAACTGCAAAAGAGAACATTCTACATGGAATGAATTGTCTGTGCAAATCAACCAGTCCCTATAGTGGCTGAAATAATGGTACCAACCATCTCAAAATCCATGAGCCATGATGACACAGCCTCAGCAGCTGTTCATAATTAATATTTCTGCAGACTTAGTTCCTTGCAGCTTTTACAGTTCAGTGTCTTCTTCTGAGAATGTACATTCTGAACATAAAGAAAAGGTACTTAGGTCAGCACCTAAACCCAAACCTTTATGTTCATTTTGATTTTAAACCTGCCACTCTCATCTCACGGAGAGCCAGGTGTGGGAAACAGATCCTCCTGCCTAAGTCTATAAAGCAAACCTCATCACTGAGTGTGTCAGAACCCAGAGATTTATTATAAAGTGATATATTTTCAAAGAGCAGCTCAAAGAGTCTTTTAACACTGAATTTGTCAGAGACCTCGCCGACATCAAACAGATGCTTTTCGCTTGGAGCATTTGACTCTTAAACTTCAATGTTTCATATGTTAAGTGATTGGAAACTTGGGAACCATGAAGTAATACTTTTCTCTGATTTGGAAAATTTGACTCTTTAACAATGAAACTTTAGATGCATATTAAGAAATACTTTGAGAAGTAGTAGAGTGGTTTCTTTACAGACAGACTATCATTTGGTCCAGTAATATCACTTTTTCAAAGATTAAAAAAATCTCTGAAATTGATTTCATGTTAACAAGTTTTTTTTAACCCTCTCAACCCTTTCCCCCTTGACTCACTAACATTTCTTGTGATTTCTCCTAAAAATCAAATAAGCACTACATGCCTGAGGCTTTCATAAAAGACTTCTAACGTGGGTCATTTGATTTTTGGCCTTAAGAAATCAATCATATGCCAGGAGCTGGATTACTATCATGCCCTCTTCTTGAATAAACATGGTGCCTCTCCTCAGCTGAGGCTCCTGCCAGTGTTTATATTTTTGCATACATTTTAACCCAGATGCCATGAGCTGGTTATATTGAGTTTTCCTGGTGACCAATCATGTTATAAACCATAGAAAGCATGCAAACTGGAAGAAGCAAAGCCTAGCTTTGGTTTGTGGCCCTACTCAACTTTTGGTCCAACTGACTCTAACAACATCTTCTGAACTGGATCGTAAGGGAGAGGGCTATTGCTTTTGGATTTAAGAAGCAGGCAGTGCCTGACATTCCTAATGCACGGGAGGAACAGCTGGGCCACCCATCATGATCTTAAACCTGCACCATAAATAACAGAGCGCAAATGAGAACTTGCCCTAGTAAAGAGACTTACGAATTTCACTTGACAGATGTTTCTTTATAAGATTTTTACATTGCGCTTTTCTATGTAAAAATAAACCGAAACTTCTTTAGTTTGGAATCTATTCCTCATTCTTCAGGGGCAAAGCCTGAACTAAAAGGAATTAATACTAACCACCCAGACAGAAGAAGACAGATACTGTAAGATATCACTTCTAGGTAGAATCTAAGAAGTACAACAAACCAGTGAATATAACAAAAAAGAAGCAGATTCACAGATACAGAGAACAAACTAGAAGTTACTAGTGGAGAGACGGAAGAGGGCAGAGCAATATAGGGCAGTAAGGGGCACACACAATTGTCCACTGAAAAAGAAGCACAATGTGAGTTAAGTTTTATTGGGGGCAAATGAGAGCAGCATTTCAGATAGCTCTGGGAACCTACTCCAAGGAGATGGTTGGTCAATATACATGCGATTTTGGTGAAGGGGGAGTACATGAAATCTAGCACATATTTTTTGCAGAGGTCTCTGCTAATCTCATGAAGCTTTCTGCCAGTCATGAGGAGCAGATGTCCATGAAGGATTTTAGTGCTTTTTGAGATGTGAAGAGATACAAAAATTGGGCTCATAAAGTCTTCTTCTGAAAATATCTAACAATTTGAAAACCTGCACTGCCCGTTTTTCCCAGAATACAGGATGCCTCATTCTTGATCTCCATCCTGAGCTTCTTTCAGGGCATGTTGAAGGTCAGCAGCTGCAGCAGCACATGATTTAATCCTTATAGAGGTAGATGCCAAGTGTCGATTTGTCACTGGCACTATTAGGTATAAAATAAGCTCCAAGGATATGTTGTACAACAGGGGGAATATAGCCACTATTTTATAGTAACTATAAAAAGAATATGGGCTGTCCAGGTGGCTCAGTAGTAAAGAATCTGCCTGTCAGTGCAGGAGACCCAGGTTCAATCCCTGAGTTGGGAAGATCCCCTGGAGAAGGAAATGGCAATACACTCCAGTTTTCTTTCTGGGAAACTCATGGACACAGGAGCCTGCCGGGCTACTGTCCCTGGGGTCACAAAGAGGCAGACATGACTTAGCAACTCAAACAACATAAATGGAATATAACCTTTAAAAACTGTGAATCACTGTATCTTACACCTGCTGCTGCTGCTGCTTAGTCACTTCGGTTGTGCTCGACTCTATGTGACCCTATGGACTGCAGCCTGCCAGGCTCCTCTGTCCATGGTATTCTCTAGGCAAGGGTACTCGAGTGGGTTGCCATGCCCTCCTCCAGGAAATCTTCTCAACCCAGGGATCTAATTCAGGTCTCCTGCATTGCAGGCAGATTCTTTACCACTAGCCACCAGGGAAGTCCATATCATACAACTATCCCTTATATAATGTACAGTAACTGTATTTTAATAAAAATATTCACTGACTATCATGTGACATCTCAAAAATCTGCTTTTCCTTAACAAGCCATTACCCATATTAGCAAAAACAATTATTGAATAATGACTTTCATACCTGACATAATATTAGATGTTTTTTTTTTAATATGTCTCATTTAATACACAGGTTTAGAAAAAATGATTTCCTGTGCTGACATTCAGGTCATGATAGACCTAGGGTTCTAAACTTAAGTTTTTGGATTTTCTATTAACCCTAAACGCTAATCCTTTATTTTTATGGAAAATGAAAATTAAGTCTACTCATAAGCTAGGCATTTGTTTGTCATAAAGGGAGGGAGTTCTAGTGTCTGGCAATCCAAGCTGCGGCAACAACACAGGAGGCATTGGTGTAAAGAGCTCTCTGCAGGAGACTCTTGTTCTTGTCACTTTAGCAAAGTTACATTGTACCTCCAGCTCACACCTTTCAAATCTTTGGATCACACAAAGCCTTGCCTAACCTACTGATTCTTTCCTTGGATTACTTCAACATCAAAGAAATAGAAATGAAGAATAAGTAATTAACAGTTGATCAGATCTCTCCCCAAGCTTTAGCTTCAGTAATCTTGTGAGCAAACAGTATGAACGAGATAGCATCTAAAGAAAGATCCCTCCGAACTGGGGCAACAACGAAGGATGCGTGGGGAGATGTGCTGATGTTCAGGAAGCAGTAAATAATAGCCTTTGCCTCCCTTTTCATGTTCAGATACATTTGAGAAATCAGACCCAGATGGGGATGAAAAGGTCAGCTGTATTGCTGATAAAGACAATTGGATGACATGACTTTAGGTCAATTGATGAAAGGGTCTTCCTTATTCATTTCAAGTCTGAACCTTGGGCCAGCCTACAGGAACATTTGGAACTAGAGAATAGGATTCCTGCCTCTCATTCACCTCTCATTGCAGCCTTTGGATAGTTCTACTCAATTGAGAGTAGGGACCACGGGCTCTATCTGCCAATTCCCTCTTAAGGATAAGTAAGAGATGAGGCAAGCAGCTAGGCCTGCTACTTTAGTGGAAGTTGTTTAGAGAATGGGGTGCTGGTGATCAGTTTTGTCTAACTCTTTGCCACCCCAGGAGCCCGTCAGGCTCCTTTGTCCATGGGATCTCCCAGGCAAGAATACTGGAGTGGGTTGCCTTTCTCTCCTCCAGGGGATCTTTCCAACCCAGGGATCAAACTCTAGTTTCTTGCGTCTCCTGCAACAGCAGGTTGATTCTTTATCACTGCACTACCTGGGGAGCCTAAAGAATAAGGATGCAGGGTGAAAAACAGTTTTCTATTAACATTCTTCAGCAGCTTCCCTTCTTACCCATTAAACCTAAAATAAACCAGGGATATGGCTTGCTGCTCGCCCTCACCCCCAGCTGCCTGGAACTCCCCGCTGTGCACACACAGAGGAGAGTCCCTCATGGTAGTTCAGTTTCTAACCTCATCAAGCCCTAATTCCTCTTTTGTTTATCCACCTCAGTCCAGAGTGTGCAGTTTAGATTCTGTCATGATAAGGCGCTGAAATGGGTCAAACTTTATACTAATCAAATCAAGTCTAAGCCTGGTTCTATCCTAGGACCCAGATTCTCTCCTTACTCTTTTTCCTGTTTCACACTGACACAGGTAGCTCTACACAGCTTACCAGAACAAAGGCACAATCCAGAAACTCCAGTTATAAGTAATGATTCACCATAGAGATGCCTCCAATTTAATTAAAATCATTGTCAAATTCAGTGAATAATTAAGGTAAAAATTCCCTCATTCTGAGTTAAAATGCAGGACAATGTGAGTACACAGTCATCAAAATCTGAAAACCATCCTCCCCAAATTTGTCATTCTCTACTCCATGCCTCAGTAGAGCTGTGATTCCTTCAACAACTGTGGCTCTGAATGGCTGAAGTTCCTTTACGACTCCAGAAGTTGAGCAGTCTAAAATACCCTGAGATGCTGATTTTCTCTACCGGGTGCCTTCAAATGCTTCCGAGTTATAACTTGATCTGTCCTTTTTGCTATTTTTACCCTGTGGCTCAGACGATAAAGCGTCTGCCTACAATGCGGGAGACCCAGGTTCGATCCCTGGGTCGGGAAGATCCCGTGGAGAAAGAAATGGTGACCCACTCCAGTAGTCTTGCCTGGAAAATCCCATGGACTGAGAAGCGTGGTAGGCTACAATTGCAAAGAGTTGGACACGACTGAGCCACTTCACTTCACTTTTACCCTGTAATTCTGCAACTGTAATGTGATATTGAAGATGCGCTCTCTCTAAACATCTGAATCGAAATGAATGAATGAATGAAATGAACTTCTATTTTTTAGTCTATTTCCAAAGTACAATTCATTCATTTACTCACGTTGCTGATCTTAAGGTCCAGAAAGATGTTATAAGATATACTGCTGCTGCTGCTGCTAAGTCACTTCAGTCGTGTCCGACTCTGTGTGATCCCATAGACGGCAGCCCACCAGGCTCCCCTGTCCCTGGGATTCTCCAGGCAAGAACACTGGAGTGGGTTGCCATTTCCTTCTCCAGTGCATGAAAGTGAAAAGTGAAAGTGAAGTCGCTCAGTCGTGTCTGACTCTTAGCGACCTCATGGACTGCAGCCTACCAGGCTCCTCTGTCCATAGGATTTTCCAGGCAGGAGTACTGGAGTGGGGTGCCATTGCCTTCTCCATATAAGATATACATGTGTGTGTAAATGTCTTCCAGAAGTGATTCTTTCACAACTGCATTATGAAAACCACACATACAACTGTCAGTGCAGTATGCTACAGAATCTAGTTTTTATTTTTCTATATGTTTTTTAACTAGGACCTCCATATTTCAGACTACATCAATTGTCTTTTCCCATTTGGAGTCATTGTTTGATAAATATCTAATAATAGTGGAAATGTTGTGGTCCTTTTTTTGTCCCCGATAATGGGTTATTTTCAAATCCATCGATCAGTGTCTGACAGGTAGGGAAAATGCCAGTGGTCAATTCAAAATGAGCAAATAAACAGACTCAATTATAAAGATTGGATTAAATGCCTGTAGAGAAAATGCTGTAACTTAACTTCATTCCAGGCCTAAATATGAACAGTTAACATATTATGATGCATTCTAGAGGCATGCTTGAGGAACTGCCAAGATTTCCATTACAATCCTTCCTTGTCAGGAGTTTGTATTCTGTCACATTATAGTATGGCTATAAATTGGAATATAATACCTAAATCTCACTTTTAAGTTTAGACCTTATCATTTTCAAAGTATTATATATGCTAACACAAGTAAACACACACCCACCACATATTGTGAATCACACATATATTTCTGTGGCAAAATTCTTTCTCTGTATCCCAAGATAGTGCATTTCTTTTCTTTCTTTCTTTTTTTCTTTTTGACACACCTCAGGGCACGTGGAACTTCCCTGACCATGGATCACACCCATGCCCCCTGGTTTAAAGCACAGAGTCTTAACCACTGGACCTCCAGGAAAGCCCCAAGGCTCCTTTAATGAAGGGAATTCCACTGCCATCGTGACCAACTCCCCAAGTTAGCTTCACATTTCTGATCTCCCCAGCTACTTCTGGAAGCCTATCTATTCAATCTTTTACATTAATTCAGCAAACATTAACTGAACACTTACTATGTGCCAGGAAGTAGGTTCTATGCTGGAAATATGAGCAGACCAAGCAGGTTGCAGAGACAGCACATAGTAACAACATGCTTGGTCTTCATTCATATAGCCCATATTCAAATCTCAGTGCTCCCGTTTAGTTTCTAATTACTTAATCGGTAAACAGTTTTACCTAATCTGTTAACTCCTAACCTGTGAAACTATCACAATGCCTACATATAGCAAACTCTGAATGAGTGTTGCTGCTGCTGCTAAGTCGCTTCAGTCGTGTCCGACTCTGTGTGACCCCATAGACGGCAGCCCACCAGGCTCCGCCATCCCTGGGATTCTCCAAGCAAGAACACTGGAGTGGGTTGCCATTTCCTTCTCCTAGCTACTGTTATCTGACAGTCTCTTTGGCTGGGCAAGGTCAGAGAAGTTAAGACAGAAAAATAAAAAAGATCATTAAAGAAATTTCTCTTGATGTACAGATTTCCTGGGACAATCCTTGTCAGTATATCATCTACAGAGATTTGAACATCTTCTCTGGGTCATTCACTCTACCCCAGATAACGTCTACAATATTCTTCTCTTCTTTCTCTTCTCTGGTTAGTTTCTGGTTGAATTCATATAGAAAATGGCCAAAACATTTATCTAAATAGTGGTAACAAGATTATATGTTTATTTTCATACTTTGTCTTATTTTATACTAAGCTTATTGTTTAAATGGCTAAATGAAAAATTTAAAGAATATAAGGTTTATATTGTTCTTTGTGTTGATATAGGTAAAATAAGGCCTTATTTTACTTTATGGTCTCCCATTTGATTTTCTATGATAGTCTGAACACTATACAACAGATGGTATGTACAAAGTCTGCGACAATTCAAGACTTTCTCAAAGGCTAAACAAACGTTCTGTGTTTAGATTATTAGTTACAATTTGTTCATGGAAGCAATTCTTCTTTAGCATGGCTTATGAAGTATTTTTGGGTTTTCCTCAGGCAAATGAAATGGTACTCTGACGAAATGATTATTATGAAGGGTTCATCATAGAACCGTATACACTGAGATCCATAAAGTTTTTAGAAGTGATCTTGCCCCCACCTACGTCTCTCATTCTGACCTTGTGGAAACTAAGACAGAGAGATGTCAGTGCTCTGCCCAAAACCATACAGTTAATGGCAAGTTCACGAGCCAGGTCTTCAAATTATTATTCACCTATTTATTCATTGATTTTTCATTCACTCATTAGTTCATTTATTCAATACATATATGTTGGACAATTGTTATTTGCCAGGGACTCTGCTAGATGCTGGGGCACGCACACATACGTAGTTGCTCAGTTGTATCTGACTCTTTGCAACCTTGTGGACTGTAGCACACCAGGCTCCTCTGTCCATGGAATTCTCCAGGCAACAGTACTAGAGTGGGTGGCCATTTCTTGCATCGCAGGGAGATTCTTTACCACCAAGCCACAAGGGAAGCACAGATGCTGAGGATAAGGTGGTAAATGAGATAGTCCTGCCCTAGTAGAGCATACACTGGGAAGGGAGTGGCCAAGCAGGTGGGCAGACTATTATACGAGGAGTTACAATATAGGGGAAACACAAGAACCATAATATAGGGAGTCATGAGAAAAACCAGGGGAGGTCCAACTCAGCCTTGATGCTCCCAGAAAGCTTCCTGGAGAGAGAGAAGTCTAAACTGAAAACTGAAGAAAAGAACAGACGAAAACCAGACAGAAGAGAGAAAACAGATAAGAATGGTAGAAAGTATGATCAAACTGGACCCAGCAGTAAGATAACTGATATAACTCTTTATTCAAAATGAAGACATCATTGCTGCTCTGACATAATGCCACATGTTGTAATTACTAATACTGCCTCTGTCATGAAGCTTAACATCATATCACCCAATAAAATGTGTTGACAAAATCTTTGTTAACCATTGGAAACTTCTCCCTACCACTTTTATCCTCCCACACAGAGGTTCTGAACCTTTGTCAAGGGCCATTGTTTAGTCAATGTGAAAGTGAAAAATGAAAATTTTAGCCACTTAGTCATGTCTGACTCTTTGCGACCCCATGGACTGTAGCCTGCCAGGCTCCTCTGTCTGTGGAATTCTCCAGGCAAGAATACTGGAGTGGATTGCCATTTCCTTCTCCAGGAGGGATCTTCGAAACCCAGGGATCGAACCCTGGTCTCCTGCTTTGCAGGTGGATTCTTTACTGTCTGAGCCACCAGGGAAGCCCAGTTTGGTCAATATGATCCAGCAAATAATGTTACCTGAAAAAAAGAGATAATTTTCTGTTGTACTGAAAAGAAAGTATAAAACATTCAAACAATGAAATTTGAAGTATATGGAATCCATATTTTATCCTGCTGATGATTGAGTTAGTGTAATAGTTTACTCAAAGATTTCTCAACCTCAGTATGTAGTAGGGGATTTTCAACAAGTGCACATATTCGTTTGTGCTGATCTGACTTTTTATGTTGTTCTAGCCTTTAATTTCCTTGCTTATCAAAGTACTTAGTTAACAGATTTAGTTTCTTGTTGGCATTTTCTCTGAACCCATACAGTCATAAGGTGTTAAAATTTAAAATTTTTTTCTCTTACATTCAACTGGCATTTAACTGACCTGAACATTCATAAAAAGTTCGAATGGATTATTTGACTGAAATAAAGTTCATTATTTTAGTATTTTACACTTTCGCAGAAGATTAGGGATGCTCTGGTACAGAAAAAAGGATCTTTACTAGGATTATATGACAGAATGGACTGTTTTAATAGAGATACATAAAGTGATACATTTTTGTTTATTAGCAGACTTTTATTGATGGGTGGTTGATATAGGTTTTACATGAATGAATGAAACTATAAGTGAATGTATAAAATTAACATGAAGTCTGATACCGACAAAAACTAAAACCATGAAGGTTTTTGTACAATAACTTCATACATAATAGAGGCACCATTACTTTGAGATAACTGAATGCTCTAATTGCTAATACTGTCTATTCCATGAATCTTAATATGCCATTATCCAATAAAACGTGTTAAAATTGTGGTAACTGCTGAAAACTTGGTTCCACCCTTTTTGTTCCCCACAGGAAACCGCATCTTCTCACTTGTAACACCCCCAGACAGTAAGGCCGTCCCCTGCCTGAAAGGATCTTATGCTCCTAAATGGATGGAATCCAGACATGCTGGTGGATGACTTCAATCATCCCACATGGGACTCATATCGTGCACATTTTCCTTTTTTTTAATTTTTAATGTCCATATGTTTGTTTGGCTGGAAATCACATTTTATTACATGCTCCTATTATTCCACTGTATAACAATTTTATTTATAGGCCATTCACATGAGGACTAATTTCTTTGATAGAAAGACCACTAATACTTATTTAAGCTAACTATAATGAAAACAGTATTGTTGAAACTCTGAACATATGCCAAATCTTAAATCCATGTCCTTGGTCTTTTCCCTGAAAATGGAACTTCACAATGTCAACCTATTCTCTTGGCTCCCTACATAAATGTGCCCAAGGTAGACAAGAACTTTATGAAATGATGGCAATTTGTATACAATTCATATAAAACAAGCACGGTGTACTTAATCTTCATATTGGCTTTGAGAAGTCTTCCTGACGCCAAGACTATGCTAGAATTCAGAGACTCACATACATAATGAATATGTCTTAGAAAACCATGTAGGAAGTAGCAATTTTAATTTTGAATACACTCTATGTGTACACATGCTTCATAGAAGGGGCAAGCTTGATTTCTGTGCTACTCTGCAAAAACATTTTTGGTCAAGTCACACACTTCAAGGCTGAATGTAAAAGAGATTGTCTGAAATACTAAAAGAGCATTGATATCAAGTCAGTTTCTGGCCTATTTTCCCACCCCGATCCTTAGGTAATTAGATTATGCTCTGTAAACAAAGGCTTGGCTTGACAACCTCACTTTCTCCTGCAACATGGTCTGGTAGTAATCAAAGATGCCTCAGTATTAACCTTAGAAAGTGTATGTTCTCCGTGAAAGAAGTTTTCTGTTTCAAGAATGTCACCTTTATGTTTCAGATGTTTACATTTTTGCTTACAGATGTGGCCGTGAGCAAGTACACCAGCTACTCTGTGATTTAAAGGTGTGGCTGTTTCAACCTCTGTAAAGTGTCTTGTCATCCATCTAAAACCATATGTTCAGCATTCAAAGCCAAATAACATGTTAATTAAATTAATCTTTTTTTTTTTTTTTGCTCAAGGCATCTTGGTCAAAGTGAATTATGATGTACACAGAGGAGAGATCTTATATGAAATAAGAACTACATAGAAAGCCAGTGTGGAAAAAGTTATATTTTTAAAAAATATGGCTTTTAAATCATTTTGAGTGATTTTGATCTTTTTCACATTCTTATTTTCATCAGTTAGAAAGATAAAGAAATGAGCAATCTTTGACATTTAAAGGAAAGATATAACCCTTATCCTACTTCCAACCTAGAGGATGCATGTACATCACCCATTATCTGTTTGCAGATAGAACTTGTCTTAGGGACTCCACAGTGTAGGATCAATAAATATTTCTAAGTGATAAAAATACCACATCAGCAGTGATTAAATACTATGTTTTATAAAAGAACTAAATGAAAGATATTCCAAAAATTAGTGAGAATTCTACAGGAAGAGGATGACTACTGTTCCCAGTTGTTTTACAGCAGCAGGGAGGAAAGAAAGCCCATGGAGTTATGAACATTTGCCTGCTGCTGCTGCTAAGTCACTTCAGTCGTGTCTGACTCTATGCGACCCCACGGATGGCAGCCCACCAGGCTCCCCCGTCCCTGGGATTCTCCAGGCAAGAACACTGGAGTAGGTTGCCATTTCCTTCTCCAATGCATGAAAGTGAAAAGTGAAAGTGAAGTCATTCAGTCGTGTCCGACTCCTAGCGACCCCATGGACTGCAGCCTACCAGGCTCCTCCATCCATGGGATTTTCCAGGCCAGAGTACTGGAGTGGGGTGCCATTGCCTACATGGAAGCAACTTTTTTTTCTTGTTCAATGTGTAGATTATCATTATCATTTTTATAATTTAAAATATGCTTTAGTTTTAAACATAACATTTCCAATTATCTTTAGTTAATTCTTTGTGCATATGTAAATGTGAAACTCTTTACACTGAATTCTACAAGTCTTACTGATTTGATTATAGAGAAAGAATCTCTTATTTAAAGAAGTTATCTAATACTTTAGACCATTTGAGACTCATTAGTAATATATCGGTTTAATAACTTAGGCTTAAAATTCTATCTATTATATATAAGCTCTGGCATGTTAGCTATTTTCCAAAGTTCAAAATAATTTTGACTTGAAGCAAAAGCATTTCTATTTGAAGAACAGTTATAATGATAGTAAAACAACAATATATTAGTATTTTCTTTGTTCCAAACTGGAACAAACACACGTATATCAACTGATCTCCAAAAAATCATATAAAGCTTGTTATATTTGTCATATACATATAAGAGAACTCAGGACCAGAACACTTAACGATCTTGGCCCAACATAACAATACTTAACATGGTTAAACTCTAGTTTGACTAACCTTAGGTGTGACAGTCTTTCCCCACAAATATGTCATATCTCTTCTTCAAAATGCGTAGCACAGCTTGTCCCCTTTCTATATGGCAGTGATTATAGGCAGAGGTTATCACTGGCTTGGAAAGCATTTTGCATTGTTATATCTGATTGCGTTTTGTTATTCTGTGTATTTTTTTTTAGATGATGGTAAAATAACAGAATGACTACCATCTTAACTATTTTTATAGTTCAGTTGCTGCTGCTGCTACTAAGTTGCTTCAGTTGCGTCCGACTCTGTGCGACCCCATAGACGGCAGCCCACCGGGCTCCTATGTCTCTGGGATTCTCCAGGCAAGAACACTGGAGTGGGGTGCCATTTTATAGTTCAATAGAGTTAACTACTGGACTTCCCCTGGTGGCTCAGATGGTAAAGCGTATGCCTACAGTGCAGGAGACCTGGGTTCAATCCCCGGGCTGGGATGATCCCCTGGAGAAGGAAATGGCAACCCACTCCAGTATTCTGGCCTGGAAAATCCCATGAATAGAGGAGCCTGTTAGGCTACAATCCATGGAGTCGCAAAGAGTCGGACACGACTGAGCGACTTCACTTCATTACGTCAGATTAACTATATTCGCATTGTTGTGAAACCTATTCCCCAAACTTCTTCATCTTGCAAAAGTGAAAATATATGTCTTTTAAACAACAGCTCCTCCATCCCCTCTCTCTCATTCTTCTTTAAGCCACCATCCTGTTTTCTGTTTCTAGGAGTTTGGCTGCCCTAGATCCTTCACTTAAGAGGAATCCTACAGTATTAACTGCTCCGTGACTGACGTTTCCTTAGTATAATGTCTTCAAGGGTCATTCATGTTATAGCATGTGTTAGAATTTCCTTCCTTTCCAATGCTGAATACTATTCCATTGTACATATACATCCCATATTTTATTCATCCATCAGTGGACAACTGATTGCTTCACCTTTTTGGCTATTGTGAATAATGCTGCTATGAACATGAATACACAAATACCTCTTTGAGACTCTGCTTTCAGTTCTTTTGGCCATATACCCAGAAGGGAAATTGCTGGATCATACAGCAATTCTATTTTTAATTTTCAGAGGAACTGTCATACTGTTTTCCATAGCAGCTGCACCATTTTACATTTACACCAAGAGTACACAAAGCTTCCAGTTTCTTCACAGCCTTCCCAACACTTGCCTCCCTTTTGTGTATGTGTCTGTGATAGTAGCCATTCTAATGGGTGTGAGGTGATCTCTCATTATGGTTTTGATTTGCATTTTCCTAATGACTGGCAACGTTGAGCATCTTTCTTATGCTTGTTGGACATTTCTATATCTTCCCTGGAGAAATGTCTACTTAAGTAAGTCCTTTATCCATTATTAAATCGTTTTATTATTGTTGTTGAGTTGTTGCTCTTTATATATAATCTGAATATTAACCCCTTATCAGATATATAATTTGCAAATATTTTCTCCCATTCTATACATTGCATTTTCAGTCTGTTGATTGTGTCCTTTAGTGTACAGAAGATTTTAATTTTGATACAGTCCAGTTTTCTAAATTTACTTTTTTCCTCTGCCTTTGGTGTCATATTCAAGAAATCACTGCCACATGAAATGTCATGAAGCTTTCCTCCATGTTTCCATCTAAGAATTTTATAGTTCAGCTCTTTGATCCATTTTGAATTAATTTTTGTATATGACATAAGATAAAAGTTCAACTTCATGCTATACTTTTTTTTAAAGTGTGTGTATATGTGTAAATGAATTGTAATCAGGCTATCTGAGCTTGGGCATTCCTATTTAGTGAAGAGCTAACTCATCTGAAGTAAAAAATACCACTCTATTCCAAATCAGTGTAATAAATACTTCCTTAAAAACCTCACACAGATTTTAGGTGATATATCTAAAAGGGAAAGCTTCATTTCTGAATAAAAAGGTATCATCACAGAAGAAATGAAGATTTAGAATTTTAAGAGAAAACTTATCTCCTGAAAGCTGACAGCCCGTTTTATGAAAATAACTGTGGTAGAGACATATAGAATTTCAATTATGTATATGGACGAATTCTACAGTGCCATGAAAAGTGTATGCTAAGTATTCTCTATGCATGGGGCATCAAAAGAATCTGCATTTCTGAGACAGCTTAGTATTTAGTGAAAATAAGGCAGCTGGTATACAGCACATAGAAATAATTACATACACATATTTATTGGTGATTGTTTGACATAACCTTTACCCTTATGAGAATATATATGCAGTTGCCCATAGATATTGATGTTCAACAAGTAAGGGGAGTGTGCCAAGCTTGTCAAGGAATGCCAGATAGTCTGCAGAGAAGTTGGTGCAGACAAAACATCAGTCTGGCTGTACTTCCCCAGAGAGTGTTTTTCCCATCTGTTTTAAAAATGAAGATCCTTTTTAATTTTATATTTTCTCACTTTGGTGGTGTTGTTAAGAAAATAAGAAAACGAAGTTTGATAAGGAACATTTTCCATCAATTACCAGTGCCATACATCCTCTAAAAAACCCTACATACATATGAATACATACAAGCATATATTTACATACATGTATATGACGTATGTAATATATGTAACACATTGCATACAATTTTATGTGTATTAACATACATGTTTGTCTGAATAAACTTATATATTCAAGCTTAACCTCTTCTTGAAAGAAAACACAAATATTTTTAGATCAGGGAAAGACTGAATGAAGACGCCACAGGTTTTGATAGCTTCATATTCTTGCATTGTTTCAGATAGCATTAGGACAGTTATTTCCATTGCTTGTAATCACACTGTTTGATGTTTTCAGTGTTCTCCCCTAAAATGTATTAAACAACCCTTTCTACATTCTTGTCATCTGGATCTCGTCCCCATGCATGCAAGATATTCACCCACGTGGCCCTCCATCTGTACAAAATTGTTAAGGGAACTTAAGGATGATTTACTTAAAATTCCAAGCATTTCAATATACTGGCAAGAGGGGCTAATTTAAAAGTAGAATTATATTTCTTTTAAAATGCCTTTCTACAAGTTAGCTGTCATTGTTAGTAGTTTTATGAGCCATTTTCTGGGATTTATATAAGTAAATTTTGACAAGTAAATTTTTTTAAAGAACCTGTAAAGTGATATCTGAATCAGAACAATGTCTGTTTGGGTGGGTGGCCAAGTGGGATTCTATGACCCTGGCATGAAGATTGGACCAAGACTTGCCTTCGCACAGTTTGCCCACAGAATTAAGCTTTTCCTCTAGAGCTGCCTGAATGAAAACAACTTCCCACCAGCACTCTAGAAAGCTTCTTTGCACCAATTAGGGGGGATTTAAACTGAACAAATGTGGATGTCAGCTGAACATTTAGATAACACTTCAGGCATTAAAAACCAACAGATGTAATAGAATAAGGTGAAAAGAGACACAGATGGAGACAGAGTATTACATTTGGGGATTAGAGGTTGTCTGCTAAACTAATTACAATTGCACCTAAGATTTTTTTAATGATATGAGATTAACTTCATACATATTTCACTCGTATGTTGCTTTTAGACACTATTGAAAACAACTAGTCAGGACAATAAAATCCTAGCTAAACTAATTTTCTTTTGACCACTGGATTGACATTGCTAAACAGGGCAAATAGCAAAAATCTACTTGTGGGTGCACGTTCAGTCAAGTTCAATTCTTTGTGGCCCCATGGACTGTAGCCCGCCAGGCTTCTCTGTCCATGAGATTCCTAGGCAAGAATACTGGAGTAGATTGCCATGCCCTCCTTCATGGGATCTTTCTGATCCAGGGACGGAACCCACGTTTCCTGCGGCTGCTTCAGTGCAGGCGGATTCTTTACTGCTGAGCCACCAGGGAAGCCCTTAAGAACCTACTTGGCAGTTACTTAGTGGTTGCTTCTTCAGCATCCATTTCCTCTCCTTCCAGCTTCTTCTTTCCTAGCAGAATCCAATTGAGTTTAGGTATCTGCTTTCCATACAGCATATCATGAGAAAGTGCTCCTATCCGCAGCTCTATGAAATGGACCTTGATTTAAGCAAATCCTGACAACTCCACTTCTCTTCTCTTGCCAGCAACTGGTTTAGAAATGGGGACGTGACCCAAATCTAGTCAGTAACACATGAAAAGAGAGCCTTCCGGTGTGGGGAGAGGGGAGGACCTTTAGGAAGGTTTCTCACTCGAGGAAAAAAGATGGTTTTTCTTCTTTCACTTGATGATGTTGCATCTGAATGGAATTCCTGGCACTTCTGAGGCCATCACTCAGTCAAAGTGGAGTTGGCCTGAGAGCACAGTCAGCCCTTTTAGGGTGCTAGGGCCATGGGTTGGAATGAACCTGAGTCCCTAACAGCTTAGCTGTGTGGTGGAGGAGCCAGTGCAACCTCTGGACTTCTTATTATGTGAGATAACACATGTATTTATTTACTCAGTTTATAAGTCTGTTTGGGGGCTTCCCTGGCGGTCCAGTGGTTAAGAATCCACCTTGAAATGCAGGGAACTTGTGTTCAACCTCTGGATGGGGAACTAAAATCCCACATGCTGCAGGGCAACTAAGTCAGAGCACCGCAACTTAAGAGTTCTTGCACCTTAACGAAAGACAGCAAAGATCCCATGTGCTGCAACTAAGACTCAACACAGCCAGTGAAAGAAAATTTAAAACATCTTTTCTAAAAAGTCTATATACATCAGGCTAAATGTTTGCACTAACCCCACCCCCAGCAGCAAACAAACTCCTAATGCCCTATGTGATGCTATTAAGAGGCTGGGCCTTTGGGGGTGATTAGGTCATGAGGGAGGAACCTTCATGAATGGGAATGATGACCTTATAAAAGGCCCTAGAGAGCTCCCTTGACCTTTCTGTCATGAGGACATAGTGAAAAGTCATCACAACCCAGAAGAGGACCTCCACCAAAAGGCAACCAGGATGGCCCCTTGATCTTGGACTTCTGGGCTTTAGAACCAGGAGAAATAAATTTCTGTTCTTTATAAGCCACCCAGCCTGTGGTGTTTTGTTATAACAGCCCAGATGGACAAAGACAGAGTCAGTGTTTGCTATTACATGCTGTTCCAAAGCATCTAAACTGATAAAATGTCCTCTTAAAATAGACATCAAGCAGTAAGTTATTATCTAGTTAAATAGACACTGTTCTTTTGTAAGAAAAGCATATCATAGAGAAAGAGTGATGTAATAACATTCCCTCTTTTCTTCTCCAAGGTGTCAAAATCCAAGGATTATTTTTTAATGTCCTTCTTTAACCAATTATTTTCATTGCCAAGTCCTATACAATCAAAAAACATTCCTGTGGCGATTTTCCAAAGCCATATCGTACAGCCAAAGTTTCCATTTAAAGTATAAGTTTTGTCCCCAGTGGGACATACTAAATTTAAGGAAGGGTGGCTGTTCAAAGTGCAAGACTACACAATTCTCAACACCCTAAATGACCAAAAGGAAGAAAAAGATGCAAAAATAGCATTGCAAGTGTTAGTACTTAAAAGTAGGAAGAAGCCCAAATTCACTTCACAAACTAAGAAATATTAGCCAGGAAAAATATAATTTAGGTCAGGGTCAAATATACAAATTTAGGTCAGAGCTGACTCCTGGTTTTGAAAGAGTAAAGCTGAGTGATAGGAAGTAAGAAAAGGAAATTCTGAGAAATCTTCTGATCTAATATCATCTGGGTTCAGATTTCCTCTAATGAAGCACAGATTGGTCACTAGAATGCAAGCTCCTTCAGGGCAGGAATTTTTGTCTGTAATGTTAACCACCATATCCTAGCATTTACAATAATATCCATTGAATGCTCTTTGAACTAATAAATACATATTCTGTCATCTTGGTGGAATTGGACCCCTGCATAAGGGTGTCAACAAGTTTAGAAAGAACAGCTGTGGTTTTCTCTACATATTTACCCAACAGAAAGAGTTGCTGTAAACTTCTGATTAAAAGTATATATATTGTTAACAAAGTCAGAGAGCTTTGACTAAGTATGACTTTATTTCTAAGGGAGCTGGGGCCACGTAGCATAGTTCTGAAAACTCCTATGGAAAGAGGAGACTGTTGGGAGATTTCCGGGAGAGATTATGTTGATTGTAAAAAGACAAGTGATGAAGTCTTTCTTGTTCTGTTCCTTCTCTTTCTTCTTGCACATATTGCTGTGGTGTGAGGATAAACTGTCTTGTTCTCTGGCAGTCATTTTGTGACTATAGGGTGACAAGGGTCAGGAAAAAGGCCAACATGCTAGGCATGACAGAGTGAACAAATAGAGAAGGCTCGATCCTTAATGACAGCATTGGACAGCTATACCAAACCAGCGAGCACTTTCCCAACTTTTCTTTGTGAGATTTATAACTGTTTTAACTGTTTGAGTCACAGTTGATCAGGATTTCTGCAGCCAAAGTCACTCTGTACTGATAATTCTAAACTTTAACACATTTCAGAAAAAAGTCAAAAGGTATTCCATTATCATACATTATCTCTCATTCAAGGTAACAAGTTTATGAATTCAGTTGACCATGCAAGAAAAAAGCAAAGACAAAAAATAAGGCTGTGCTTATGATGATAGGGGTTAATAAAGAGAGACATATAAGAAATGTTTCAGAGATGGACTCCACAGAATTTGAGGACTAGATTTAAGAAGGTTTAGATTGAGAAGTGAATGAAAATGATTTTATTGTTTCTTGTTTATGGGGCTGGGATAATGCTATCTTCTTAGCTATAAGGTGAATATCGGGAGTAGAAGCAGAACTGGGGGGAAAGAATGATTAGACTTCTAACCCTGGAGTTGATGCTCACGAGATGAAGTCAATGAGCAGATAGATATCTGGCAAGGAAATTTTGGTCTGGTGTTCAGAAGCAAGATGGGTGTTTCAGTTGCAAATTACAGATCAGTCACATAGAGGGGAGTGTTTGACAGCTTCCGTGGTGTAAAGACTCCAACCATGACCAATGTCAAGCTATCAGCTTTCAAAATTTCTATAAAATTCACAATTGGGAGATGGTAAAATTTGGCTCTAAAACAACTCAGGAGTAGAATAATCACTTTTATTGGAATTAGAGGTATGTATGAACTCATCCCATATATGCATATATGTAATATATGTATTTATATAATGTAAATATATGCAAATGTATGTATTAATATATTGTACAATACTTATATGTATATATAGATAATATAGAATATCAGATCAGATCAGGTCAGTCGCTCAGTCGTGTCTGATTCTTTGCAACCCCATGAATCGCAGCATGCCAGGCCTCCCTGTCCATCACCAACTCCTGGAGTTCACTGAGACTCACATCCATCGAGTCAGTGATGGCATCCAGCGATCTCATCCTCTGTCGTCCCCTTCTCTTGCTCCCAATCCTTCCCAGCATCAGAGTCTTTTCCAATGAGTCAACTCTTCACATGAGGTGGCCAAAGTACTGGAGTTTCAGCTTCAGCATCATTCCTTCCAAAGAAATCCCAGGGCTGATCTCCTTCAGAATGGACTGGTTGGATCTTCTTGCAGTCCAAGGGACTCTCATACATAAGTATATATACATATACCTAAATACAGTTATTAATGTGTGTATGTATATACATAAATTCATCCCCAGTTCTTTCCACTAGGTCCTGAAAACAAATATCCTAAAGAATGAGTCTACTCAGTGTTCAGATCTTCTTAGTTTCTGGATTTTATGTTACACTAAATCAGAACCAGGAGTCTTTGGAGAAATAATTGATTTGGTGGCTTGGGCAAGAAAAATACAGGATGTGCCTGATACATCTTTTGTGAGCTGTAAAATAACACAATGTTCAAAGAAGGAAAGGAACTTGTGAAAAGAACATTGAGGCCAACTCAAAAAGGCACTCACTGGCCAATTCTGGGAAAATTTTCAATATCCAAAGGAAATGACAGCATCATATTACAACCCACTGAATAATATAGGAAGCCATGATTTGATTTTGATATAAGCAAATAAACAAATTAAAACTTTGATGAAGAATAATACATTGTCATGGTTTCATATTACCTCTTCCACAAAATACTTATTAATTGCAAAATGTACAAAAGTGTTGGACTGTGAAGAAAGCTGAGTGCCAAAGAATTGATGCTTTTGAACTGTGGTGTTGGAGAAGACTCTTGAGAGTCCCTTGGACTGCAAGGAGATCCAACCAGTCCATTCTAAAGGAGATCAGTCCTGGGTGTTCTTTGGAAGGACTGATGCTAAAGCTGAAACTCCAGTACTTTGGCCACCTCATGCGAAGAGTTGACTCATTGGAAAAGACTCTGATGCTGGGAGGGATTGGGGGCAGGAGGAGAAGGGGACAACAAAGGATGAGGTGGCTGGATGGCATCACCGACTCAATGGGCGTGAGTTTGAGTGAACTCCGGGAGTTGGTGATGGACAGGGAGGCCTGGCATGCTGCAATTCATGGGGTCACAAAGAGTCAGACATGACTGAGTGACTGAACTGAACTGAACTGAACCTTATAGTGAATAATACTTAAGTCACCCTACTGATAAAATGATCAAAATAAACATATCTAAATATGGGCTATATTGAAACCATTAGCCATTTGATAAGATACAATGAGGAGTAAACATTGACAATTGTATATTTCTGCATAAGAGTAATTAGCCCAAATGTAATTGTGAGGAAACATCAGAATAACTCAATTTACAAGAATAACTGGCCTATGGCAACCCACTCTGTTCTATGAAATCCCATGGACAGAAGAGACGGGTGGGCTACAGTCCATGGGGTAGCCAGAGTCAGACTTAGCAACTAAACCAGCCAGGAACAGGGCTGAAGACCAAGACCAACCAAGAGCTTCAAGAGTATCAAAGTGTCAGAAGTCAAGGAAGTCATAGGAACTTTTCCAGGACAAAGGCAATTAAAAAGACATAGTGACTAAATGTAATGAGTTATCTGGTGTGGATTTTTTTTTTTTCACTATAAAGGATATAATTGAACACTTCATGAAACTTGAATGGGTACCTAATCTAATGAGAATTAAATAGAAGTAATGTATTATTTTGAACTTCTCAATTAATATGGTTATATGAAATTCTTGATTATTATGGATCTGCAGAATGTTCTTGTTTATATAAAATATACACCAAAGTATTGGAAATGATGGGGCATCTTGTTGGCAGCTTACTCTCAAATAGTTCAGGAAAAAAGTTATTTGCATGGTACTTGCAACTGTTTTTTATATAAATTTAATATACACTGATCTGTCCTACCTTCCTAATTGTTATAACTCAATCAGAAGACACTAAATTAGTTTTCCAAGTTAACTACTTCTTTGTATACAAAATTTTAACTGAACAAAACTCTTCCTTATTTATTACTTAAATGTTTTTCCTAGTTAACTCAATTCCTTATGTGTGTTTTTTTTTTCTTATATCAACCATCCAAAGTAGTTTGGAAATTGCCTACTTGATGCTTGAATAGATAAAATGAGGCGGAAATAGTTCGGTAATGAATAGTCACTAAAAGAAGGATACCTGTTGAATATCTACGTCATGCAAGACACCACACAAAATATATCACATGGATTTCAGAGTTGTTAGCCACGAAGCTGGACCAGGATTTCAGTTCAACCTGTATTCAGTTCATCCTGTATTTTTTAACTCCATATCAGCTCCATATCAGCTGCCAACATGATTCAGGATATAGTGGCTCCTCGGAGTGCTGTGTCCAGAAGGGGGAAGAAGCTACCTGGCTTCTCAGGGAAAAATGCCTCGCCTGATGGTCCATGTCTGCTGGGGTGGGGTTGAGAGGAGAATGCAAGTAGTATATATTTACCAACATTTTGACTGTA
The DNA here is from genome assembly GCF_055505025.1 of Bos grunniens. Lineage (NCBI taxonomy): Eukaryota > Metazoa > Chordata > Mammalia > Artiodactyla > Bovidae > Bos > Bos grunniens. Next base: position 58,408,769 of record NC_141180.1, read on the forward strand.
AAATGTTGTCTTCCTAAAAATTAAATCTAACCTCATGAGAAACTAATGTTAAAGAAAGGACCATATCCCTGAATCCTTAGTCTTTTTGGCCATGCTGTGCACCTTATGCGGTCTTAGTTCTGGATGAGGAATCAAACCTAGGTTCTTGGCAGTGAGAGTAGGGAGTCTTAACCACAGGACTGCCAGGGAATTCCCACTAAGTTCTTATAAATAAATGGAAAAGGACATCCAAAGAAATCTAACACTTAAAGAAGCCAGCAGGAAATGGTAATTATGTTATCAGCCATTTATATTGCTTTTCTGTTGTCTGTTCTTTTTCTATTGCCAGTCACTTTACTAGGTGTGAAAGTCACTCAGTTGTGTCCGACTCATTGTGACCCCATGGACTGCAGCCCTCCAGGCTCCTTTGTCCATGGGATTTCCCAGGCAAGAATACTGGAATGGGTTGCCATTTCCTTCTCCAAGGGCTCTTCCTGACCTAGGGATCGAACTTAGATCTACTGCATTGTAGGCAGATTCTTTACTGTCTGAGCCACCAGGGAAGTACTGAAGAAGAAGAAGAAAAAAAAATACCCCTTGCCTTTGAGTTCAAAATTCACAGTTGGTGGGACCAACATACAACAAATAAATACAGAAATATGCAGAACACAACACGTTCTTCTATCAAAGACAAGTGGGCAAGGATTGGGCCACTCAAAATCTGTGTCTTAAGTGTTAAGAGTTTGTCAGTTGAAGGAGGAGGAGAGAGTACTCCAAGTGGAGGTAAGAATACGCTAAAGGTAAAGCTGTGCTAAAGGTAATAGGTAAAGGAAAAGTTGAACTGTGGTGTTGGAGAAGACTCTTGAAAGTCCTTTGGACTGTAGGGAGATCCAACCAGTCCATCCTAAAGAAAATCAGTCCTGAATATTCATTGGAAGGACTGATGCTGAAGCCGAAGCTCCAGTACTCTGGCCACCTGATGTGAAGAACTGACTTATTTGAAAAGACCCTGATGCTGGGAAAGATTGAAGGCGGGAGGAGAAGGGAATGACAGAAGATGAGATGGTTGGATGGCATCACTGACTCAATGGACCTGAGTTTGAGTAAACTCCGGGTATTGGTGATGGACAGGGAGGCCTGGCATGCTGCAGTCCACGGGGTCACAAAGAGTAGAACACAACTGAGCGACTGAACTGAACCAAAGTTGTGAAAAGGTTTGGTGTGTTTAGGGAATTTTGGTGTGGCAGAAATATCGTGTGTGAGTGTGTGTGTCTGTGTCTGTGTGTATTCACATGCCCTGTGACTTGGGAGAAAGGAAGGGCAGGAGATAACACTGAAATAGTAGCTAGGTACTATATTGTAAAGTTAAATGAACAGGGTGACAATATACAGCCTTGACGAACTCCTTTGCCTATTTGGAACCAGTCTGTTGTTCTATGTCCAGTTCTAACTGTTGCTTCCTGACCTGCATACAAATTTCTCAAGAGGCAGGTCAGGTGGTCTGGTATTCCCATCTCTTTCAGAATTTTCCACAGTTTATTGTGAGCCACACAGTCAAAGGCTTAGTCAATAAAGCATAGTCAATAAAGCAGAAATAGATGTTTTTCTGGAACTCTCTTGCTTTTTCCATGATCCAGCGGATGTTGGCCATTTGATCTCTGGTTCCTCTGCCTTTTCTAAAACCAGCTTGAACATCAGGAAGTTCACGGTTCACATATTGCTGAAGCCTGGCTTGGAGAATTTTGAGCTTTACTTTACTAGCGTGTGAGATGAGTACAATTGTGCGGTAGTTTGAGCATTCTTTGGCATTGCCTTTCTTTGGGATTGGAATGAAAATTGAACTTTTGCAGTCCTGTGGCCACTGCTGAGTTTTCCAAATTTTCTGGCATATTGAGTGCAGCATTTTCACAGCATCATCTTTAAGGATTTGGAATATCCTCAACTGGAATTCCATCACCTCCACTAGCTTTGTTCATAGTGATGCTTTCTAAGGCCCACTTGACTTCACATTCCAGGATGTCTGGCTCTAGGTCAGTGATCACACCATCGAGATTATCTGGGTCGTGAAGATCTTTTTTGTACAGTTCTTCTGTGTATTCTTGCCATCTCTTCTTAATATCTTCTGCTTCTGTTAGGTCCATACCATTTCTGTCCTTTATCGAGCCCATCTTTGCATGAAATGTTCCTTTGGTATCTCTGATTTTCTTGAAGAGATCCCTAGTCTTTCCCATTCTGTTGTTTCCCTCTATTTCTTTGCATTGATCCCTGAAGAAGGCTTTGTTATCTCTTCTTGCTATACCCTGTTTATTTAACTTCTATGCAGAGTACATCATGAGAAACACTGGACTGGAAGAAACACAAGCTGGAATCAAGATTGCCGGGAGAAATATCAATAACCTCAGATATGCAGATGACACCACCCTTATGGCAGAAAGTGAAGAGGAACTCAAAAGCCTCTTGATGAAAGTGAAAGTGGAGAGTGAAAAAGTTGGCTTAAAGCTCAACATTCAGAAAATGAAAATCATGGCATCTGGTCCCATCACTTCATGGGAAATAGATGGGGAAACAGTGGAAACAGTGTCAGACTTTATTTTTGGGGGCTCCAAAATCACTGCAGGTGGTGACTGCAGCCATGAAATTAAAAGACGCTTACTCCTTGGAAGGAAAGTTATGACCAACCTAGATAGCATATTCAAAAGCAGAGACATTACTTTGCCAACAAAGGTTCGTCTAGTCAAGGCTATGGTTTTTCCTGTGGTCATGTATGGATGTGAGAGTTGGACTGTGAAGAAGGCTGAGTGCTGAAGAATTGATGCCTTTGAACTGTGGTGTTGGAGAAGACTCTTGAGAGTCCCTTGGACTGCAAGGAGATCCAACCAGTCCATTCTGAAGGAGATCAGCTCTGGGATTTCTTTGGAAGGACTAATGCTAAAGCTGAAACTCCAGTACTTTGGCCACCTCATGCAAAGAGTTGACTCATTGGAAAAGACCCTGATGCTGGGAGGGATTGGGTGCAGGAGGAGAAGGGGACGACAGAGGATGAGATGGCTGGATGGCATCACTGACTCGATGGAAGTGAGTCTCAGTGAACTCCGGGAGTTGGTGATGGACAGGGAGGCCTGGCATGCTGCGATTCATGGGGTCTCAAAGAGTCGGACATGACTGAGTGACTGATCTGATCTGATGTTGTAAAGGGATTTACTGCTTAGATAAAAAAAAAAAAAAAAAAACTTTAATTTTTCTCTAAAGACAGTGGGAAGCCTGCCCAAACAGCGGGGTTGTTAGGTAGAAGAGGTGGCCATTAACTCCAACGGCATGCTGGAGAATGAACAGACAAAAGAGACCAGAGGCAGACTGATCACCAGAACTAAGGCAGAGATGATGAGGTTGGTTTAGAGGCCAAAACGGAAACATCTCTCATTGATATAACATCAGAAGGCTTTGTTAATTGACTTGATGAAAAGATGAGAGAGGGGGAAGAGTAGGGATGACACAAAGATATTATTATGCAGAAGGAAGGTCATGGAAAGCAGATCACGACAGAAGTAGGTTCTGGAGTGGACAACAAAGTAATAATTTTCCACTTGCTGTGCTGGGCTCTTTACATATAATCTAACAAATCCATTTACAGGTGAGGGAACAGAAACTTGGAGATATTTTTTTTTTTAATTCAAATCACATTTGGAAAGTGTGAAAATTTTGCAATGTTTTGAAAATACAAGATGTATCTTGGCTGTCTGACAACCAGGTGGGAAACTCCAGCAGGAAGTGTAAAACACAGATGTGGAGTGACAATGAGAGCCTGGGACCAGAGGTGTAGCTATGGAGCCAGCTTTTCAAAGCCATAAAAGTAGAAGATCACCCAGAGAGAGAATACAGTCTTCAGGCTGGAAGACTTGAGTCACCAGAATCAGGGGTTAATCAAAGTGTCACGTTCTATGAAGATATCAAATAAGATAAAGACTGGAGTCAGTTATGGGATTCGGAAATTAGAACTCTGATAGAAATGGCTCTGATGTAAAGATAGAAGTCATTACAAAGTCTTAAATCTGTGCCAGTACTTAAAAATGAGGCTGAGTCTGCTATTACACTGAGGCAGAGACCACTACATTCATTTAGCAAAATGGTAGAAATGGGGCCAAAAGGAGCCTGAATAGGAAATGTCTACAAAGGAAGGAAAATGACTCTGAACCTAAACTGTTTGAAATTTATGTGAATATTTAGCTATACCTTCTGGATATAATGTGGCATAATGAAAGTTTCGGTCCTGCTTATTCAGGACTATGTGTACATCACTGACTGTCTCTGGATCTCAGTTTCAGTATGTGTAAAACCATCATCTCTGAATTCCCTCCAGCACAGTAAAAACTCCTTGAGGCTATGGCAGAACCAAGACAATGTTAACTGGCTGCCTTAAAACTCACTTGATGTTTTATAGGATAATTAAGAAATGTTAATTAATTAAGTTAAACTTAATTAATTAAATGTTAATGAAGTTAAACTTAATTAATTAAATGTTAATTAAGGGAAAAAAAGAATTTTAGCTACTACTTGAAATCAGTATATTTTTTCATTTGCCATTTAAAAATTCTGGTTTGAAATTTGACTAGAGATTTATTGCTGTTGAAGTGAAATTTTTAAAGAGAACCATTTATTTGCTTCTACAAATTGCATGCTGTGAACTTAGGTTTTAAAACTTCTCTCTTGCTATATGATAGAGAAAATGGCTTAATACTTAATGCCCAAGGGAAAGACTTCTGTTGCTCAGAAACACCCGCACCCAATTTTTAAATAATTTCATTGGCAAAAGAAAGCATACCAGAAGTGGCCAAAATTAATATGTCAAGTAACTAATATGTCAAATGTTTCTATAATTTCTATTGGACAAACCATCAACTGACTAGAAAAAAATTGAAGTGGGAAGAAAGAAACAGAAAATGAAAACAGAGTGAATTTTTAGTTAAAATAATACTATGGCCTTAAGAGTAGGTAGTGAAATGCCAAAATAAAACAAACAAATAAGTATGAATTTTTTTATAATAACAAAAACTGAAATAACAAGCTGTTTTGAAATCAGCTCTAAAGTGAATTCAAAATAGAATAAAAAACATCAAACTTTCTCATCATTTCTTAAAAAAAAAAAAAAAAAGGAAAGAAAGATCCCAGAGGCTCTGAACTAAACTATTGGCAAAAACATGTCTCTTATGGGCATTTTGCCCAAAATATGATTTCTTCAAAACAGGATGTCCACTATTCATCATAGACCCATTAATTCTATTCCCAATATAAAAATCACATATGGCTTTGCAACCAATCCAGGACTAAAAGGTCCAAATCATATCACAAAGGTAATGTATATAAGCACAAAGAAAGTGTATTTTAAAATATTTTACATTTTAGTAAAATATCCACCCAATATTTCAAATCAAATTTCACTCATTTTCTAGAAAGGAAAGAACAAAGCTTTGCAGGGTGGTGAGCAGAATTTGAGGGAAGTCCAAGGGAAATGGCAGCAAACACACTGAACAAATTGTATGGTCAAATGGTCTTCCAGTTTAGTTGCTCTGGACAAGGAGAAATTATATAATAGAGAGGAACAAACCTGACTCCATATTGGATCTAGTCTTCTTCCTGTGCCGAGTCATGCTGGCTCTGCACCACTGTTGCCTATACCCTGAACTATAGAGGACAGTCTATTCTCAGGGCTCTGACCTCTGTTTACAGAGATAAAAAAGTTGCAGAGCAGAGAGTAACAGTTGTCTTGTTGGAGATTTATAGGAACATACTGACCTGACCTACATGGGCAGCTGCAAGAACAGAGGATTCCTACACCAAGAAGTTTGCCACAACTAACCACACCCCTCCCTCACCTTGCCTTTAAAAGTGTTTTGCTGAAACCCTTCAAAGAGTTTGGAGTTCTTTGGCCACAAGCCACCTGTCTCCTTGCATGGCTCTGCAATAAACCTTTCTCTGCTCCAGACTCGAGTTTTCGTTTAGTTTGGCCTCACTGTGCATCGGGCATACACACTTGTGTTCAGTTACAATCAGGGAGGCCGTTGTGGGCTAACGAATGGGATCCAGACAACTATCCAATTGGTACCCTGTTCATCGCTAATTCTCCTCCAGTGGAAGGACCTTGGTCAATCTCAGTCGTGGGCCCACCCCTTTAGAATAACTGATATTAACATTCATTCTGTACGAGCAGAAGGATCTTTTCTCTTTCAGATAACAGTTACAGAGACAAGTACCTGCCTTGAATATAAAAGGAGTGAAATTCACAGTTCCTTTGAGGAGATTTCAGGCAAGTCTTTAGAATGTTCTCTGGTTCATCTGGTAGATGGGGAGGATCCTGCACGGATGCTCCCTAGGGAGGAAGAGAACAGCTGGGCTGGCTTATGGCTCAGACCGTCTTGCAGTCTCTTATGCCAAACTTAGATCTATTTGAAGAAAGGAGTAAAAGGCCTTGGAGCTTTGTTTTACTTTTTTGCAGTGGGCCCTGCCTGCTTTCAGGGAGCTTTGGCCCTCTGGGAAAATTTCTCCGAGACTATTTCCCATTGGAAACCACAGATAGGTCATTGACTGCTATTCAGGCTTCTATTGTCTTACACTTGGTTGACAATGCTAATGAGGTTGATCCCCTAAAGACCAAGAAACAGACTCCAACAATCTAAATTAATTATTGCACGCCTCCCAAAACTGAAACGTGACTTCTTGACTGCTACTGCGTGGAGTCAGTCTCCCTCATCACACCCCTGTGACCCTCCTGTCTCCTTTCACTCAGCTGATTTAAGGAGCAAGACGGTTAGGGGCTAGGTAACATTGCTGTGTTCCCAAAAAGGATGAGAAGTCACAATCTATCAAATAGGTTAGGGAATGTCAGGAAGAGAAGCAATTCAAACTTTTGTGGCTCTAGTGGATACTGACAACTACCTTACCATTCAACTGGGTCCCATCAGTGAGTGTATGGCCAAATTCAACTGCTGGGGTTTGGACAGAGTTCACAGTAACAAAGGGAAGTTAATATGACCCACAGAGTGGAGTCCTCTGTGTTGATTCAATGTATTATTGAATGTATTCAATGTATTATTATCTGGCTTCCACTGCTGAATGTGTAATTGGTATTTATGTTTTACATGCTTATATTGTAAATGCCGATAAGATTCAAAAGGGGTTCTTCCTGTTTGGGAAGAGCTGCATGTAGAGAGGTGCTGATACTTCCAGGGCCCTACATCTTCAATGATCCCTTTGAGCTACAAGTCTCTGTGACTGATGCTGCTGCTAACAGGAGCTTCCAGCAAAGGGAGGTGGCCTCCACGTGGAGGTGCCCCTTAGGGATGAGACTCATTGCCTCCCAGACACAGCTACCAGCTTTATCTCTTCTGAAAGCAACTGCCAGCTTACTGTTGAGCTCTTATTGAAACTGAGTGCCTGACCCCTGGAGGAACTGTGATTCTCTGTCCTGGTATTTCCATTTTGGGATAGATCGACAGACTCGGTGACTAACAAAGTGAAAAGGATCCAGTAATGGAAATGGTACCTTCGAACATGCAGCCAGCCTGGCCCCAGAAGCATCTTGGCACGACATGAAAAAATGGCAGCTATTCCACTCCCCACCTGTAGCAAAGTTGCTGGCTCAACGGCACCCTTGATTCACAGAGGTTCCCCATAATGTCTGGGCCTGCTTCACTGATGGTTTGGCTAAGCTGACATGTGGTGATGTCCACTGGGCAGCTGCAAACGGTCAGGCTCGGGGCCAGCTTATTCAGAATTCAAAGTGGACAGGGTCATTCTGCTCAAGAAACTCAAGGTCATGATTATAGCTCTGGCAAATATGACACTTGATAAATCTCATTATATTTTTACTGATTCTTGGGTTGTGGCCATGGCCTGATTATTTGGACTGTCACTTGGAAAAACCACAGACTGGAAGATTCAAGACAAACCCCTTTGGCACTGCTAACCTAGGAAACAAATAGTGCCTGCTGATTGAACTGTCTGAGTCATGCATGTAGGGGGACCCATTTGCTGCTGAAACTGACTGGAATCAAGCTGCTGGTTGAGCCTGCACTGCCAGACTGTCAGCGTTGCTTACTTGAACCGTCATTAGACGAGACAGGTGACACATCAACCATTATGTTGGACACAAAGTAAAAGAACTTATGTTTTTGATCCACAGGCTACCCTTGCATGCCAAACTTCTGAGTCCTGACTAAAGCTGACCTAGTTATCTGACAGCAGAGGCAACCACATGGCCGGGGCATCGCCCAAACTTGGTCCTGACACATTGATTACAGCTGACCTTTGACCTCTTCTTGGGGTTATCGGTGGTGCCTCACTGCTTACTAATACTTCTTTAGCCTATGTGTTACCGTTTCAGTGGGTCATGAAACTAATTTGTTTTATTTTGGCTTGTATTTCTGGATGACTTTCAGTCTGGCAACGGGGTGCCTTTTGTTGCAAAACAATTCAACAATGGGCTGGTAGTCAGGTATTCGGCAGGCTTTGAACACTCCCTGCAGTTCAGTGGGATTTGGTACTGTTGAGAATTCAGGGATTCTTTCTTGTCAAAAATTGACTCAAAAGATGTCTGGCTCTGCCTCCTTCATTTTCTTCTGGTCCATACACCTTGGTAAGGCAGTCTGGTCAAGGAACACAGTTGTCCTCAAAAAGGGACCATCTCCTCTCAGCTGTTTCCTGGGTAAAGAATAAAGGGTCAGAACAAAAGTGTTGGGAGATTATATAAAGCTCTTTTGAGATTCTGAAGTTCTTCTTGACCACTGAGTGTGATCCTTCCTCTTTTCCCTATTGGCAATCAGGCAAGTCTGGTTGGTAAACCTTCTGGAGGCAGCATGTAAAAGCAGACAGGGAATTCAAATTACTCTGGTTTACAAAAATGGGTTTATTTCGATGACATGATCTTAGATAAATATGACTAATTGGCTGAGCACAGTGTTTGCTGAGTCCCTCTGTAGTGGGGAGCCAAAGAGGGGGGCATGGCGGGTCTCCATAGGTTTTATAAAAATACCTTTGTCCCGCTTGTACCCAACCTGCCTGGATGAAAGGTCTGGGTGCAAGTAATGGTCAGCTAGTGAAAAGATGAAGTTACAGCTGCTGGAATAGGATATATATTATGAATAAATGGAGAGAAAGCAACAGGAAAGAGCATGTTTAACTCTAGGAACTTAGGGATGAAAGGGACATTGTTGTCTTTCAGGACTACCCCTGGAGCTTTCCTCAAGCTTAAAAACACCCTGGTGAGGTTTCCCAAACTGTTACAAGCATCTCAAATTCAACTGACTGCTGAGCCTGCCACCTGTCTATCTCCTGCCACCTTCTTGAACCTCACAGAAGATTCAAGACTTGCTTACCAGTCTTCTTTACCAGTCAATCCTAAAGGAAATCAACCCTGAATATTCACTGGAAGGACTGATGTTGAAATTCCAATACTTTGGGCACCTGATGCAAAGAGCCAATTCATTGAAAAAGACCCCGATACTGGCTAAGACTGAAGGCAAAAGGAGAAAGGGGCAGCAGAGGATTAGATTAGATAGCATCGCTGACTCAATGGTCATGAATCTGAGCAAACTCTGGGAGACAGTGAAGGAGAGAGGGGACTGGCATGCTGCAGTCCATGGGGTCACAAAGAGCTGGACATGACTCAGTGACTGAACAACTTCTTAACCTTACTAAGTCTGTGAAAACAGCAAAGGATGGCCCCCAGATCCTGAAGAAATCCTTCCCTAACAAAAAACACCTGTCAACATAACCCAGGCTCCGAGTTCTCTCTCCTACACCCCTTCTCCTAACTGTCCCTTTTTCATTTGTGGTATGGACAAATGCCACACACCCGGTGGTGTGGATAAAGGGCAGAGGCTGGGTGACTTCCCTCGGGGCATTTTCTGCAAAAACAAGGACTAAACTCAATTGTTAAACTGAACTGAGAACTCAGGCTTCTCAGCTGCCCAGAAGGTCATGCTGGAGACACTGTTATCTGTGCCGTTGGCTGATGGAGGTCCCATTTGAAAGGCCTAACAATTGTAATGTAGGTATTAACTTGTATTGCTGGAAAACAGAGTGACTTTCACCTGGCATAATAGGCTTTCAAGTGCGTTAGGAAATACCACAAATAGCTCATGCAGGTCTAGGATGATTGGAGCTTGCTCCAGGATGAAGCTACCGTGATTATTTGGGTGTGCTTACTAGAGAGATGATAACCAATTTGTTATTTACATACAGCCTAAGGGATGTGACCTTACAATGGAAACCATCCACCTTGAAAAACTGGTATGAAATTTGTGCCTATCTTGAGCTAAAATGATCAATGATACTATTTCTTTCCTGCAAGTGTTCAGGTCCACTTAAATTCACGTGGAGGATACACTGTCCGAGATTGTGGCCTCACAGGCCAAGGTGGAGTCTGTGCAATTGCTCCTGGAATGCCTGGGTGAATGCTTCAGTCTGAGTAGGAGGGTTAATGCAGAACCATAAGGACAGCTGGCCTCCTGAGGCACATCCTTACTAGGTCACATGATTTGTCTGGCTGGATTGGACCACAGCCCTGGGATGCACAGCTGAGAGCAGTGCTGCAGGTTGACTTCATTCTGGTATTTGGAATCCTGTTCACAGTAGTCTTAATGCAATGCTGTATGAAACTCACTGAGCTGATGTGGTTGCAGCTAAGTGGCAGAATTTAACAAAAATGACACAGATAACACAGGTGGGGGTGTGCATCTTATCCTCAGTGTAGGAATATGCTGAGGCTACACTTCCCTTCAGAAGACTATACCCGTGTATACCCACAGAAACTATTTCTAAAGGGTAAATTATAAAGTAGAATCAAAATATACATTAACAGTACATTTGTTCTCTGTAAATATAATTTTAGCTTTTCTCATGTTAAAATTGTATACAAAGTTTTGTGAAGCAGCTGTCTTTGTGTATTATATAAACTGAGTTTTCTTGAAATGGTTGGATGGCTTTGGTAATTCTGTTCTCCTTTTGTGTATCAAGAAATTCCTTTTATATGATAAAGACTTATGGTTTAGGCAAATTCTGGCTGAGTGATATCTGGATATTGTATTTTACATATCAAAGTACCATAAACTGTCAACAGCCAAATTGCTGGTATGCTTCATGCTTCATATTTTGTTCTTAGTACATTTTGCCATATTTTAACTGAAGTAATTAACTTCCTAGAAAGAAAATATTTAACTTTCTAACCACTGATGGCGAGCCTTCCTGTTCAGTCTTTAGTTGAGAAAAAATGCCATTAATAAGCATTTCACTTCAAGGATTAAAAAACCAATAAAGCCCATTATAAAAATTCAAACATAAGAAATACAGAGTAAAAAGTGAATGTCTTCCTTCACTTACATACTAGCTTTCTCTCTCCTCTTTTGCAGAATTCCAATCTCTCCAACAGATAAACACATATAATTTACTTTGATACTGATTTATGCTTTCCTCTTGCTGCCATTCTTCCTCTCCCAGGTAAGAAAGTATCAAGACTATTTCAACTCTCTCGCCTTAGGGGATGTTTATGTGGGTGAAGCAGCAGAACAGGAAGAAAATGGCTGAGTAGTTTTAAGAGACCACTTGGCTTTAAGAGACCACCGTATGGGTAATAGTTATCTCAAGGTGGGTGAGCACTGGATACTGGAGGACTCCCCTAAAGATAATGCTCTATGCAAGGGGCCCCAGACTGGCATAATTTGGAATGAGGTAAAACAGTAAAAGATAACTAAGGCTGAATCCTTATCAGCCTAATGGGTAGGGGAATAGAACTGGATGGAAGACTATCTATATAAAATATTTAGATATATCTTCTACGTGTAGATCAAACTGTCAAGACAGATTTATAACCATTACATGCACACATCCCTCTACCTCTGGTAAAACAAGTCTAGCAATACCTTCTTTCCGTAACTTTTTTAAAGGTTTTTACATATGCTATAAAACTTGATCTTCAAACACTTTTACAAAGGAGTATACTGTGGCAGAGGCTGAGATTTATTCCAGAATATATAATTAATAAGGGTTTCCCAGGTGGTACAGGAGGTAAAGAACCCGCCTGCCAACGCAGGAGACGTAAAGATACGTGGGTTCAATACCTGAGTCGGGAAGATCCTCTGGAGGAGGGCACAGCAACCCACTCCAGTATTTTTGCCTGGTAAATCCCTTGGACAGAGGAACCTGGTGGGCCACAGTTCATAGGGTTGCAAAGAGTCAACACAACTGAAGCGACTTAGTACACATGCACATGATTAAGTTCTAGGACAAACATTCACCAAAAAAAATCTAGATTCCTTTCTTTTATACTGTATTTGGTATGTATATACTCAACATATATAAGCCTGACACCCTTATCTATGACAGGTACATACGTTACTCTTAGGGCAAACTGCAGCCATAAGGGCTTTCAACATGAGAACAGGAGTGATACCATGTATATTCAAGACAGACCATTTAAAATTTCAAGAAGCTGAAGTTCATTAAAGGCTTAAGATAATTAAAACACTGCAGAGTCTTCTCTGAGGGGATTTTGGACTTCTCAGTCTCAGTCTTCCTTCTCTCCTTTCGTTTCTTCCTCGATCCCTCCCTCTTCAAATTTACAGTTTATAGCTTCAAATATAAGGAGAATAAGGGACTTCTGCTTATAACTAAGATAGCCAAGATGGAGTAAGAGGGACCAGGTTTAGTTTTTGACCTGAAACAACTAAGAAGTGGGGCCACATTTGTATTTTCAGATACTGGGCACTGGTACTACAGAACAGTCATCTTTTAGGAAGGATTAAGTGCCCAGATTAATGTGAAGAGTTTTTTAGGCCACAGCGTGGAGAGGAGACTCAGAGGGAGCTGAGGGAGTCCAGAAGATGGAGAGGCTTAGAGTTACAGGACAGAGTATTAGAGAGTTCCAAGATTGTCAGGGCTCTGCAGAAGGCCCTCTCAAATCTTTAGCAGAGTGTTTACCATCAGATATGTGTAGGAAAAGTAAGAGCCACCTAAAAGGAACAATCACTGGGGCGCAGAGAGGGCTGGGAAAAGGCTGAGTTCCCACTAGTCAGTGTGTAAACCTCACAATCCAGTATCAGCTAGGGTCTAAAGGAAGCTAGAGGGGCTATAACCATATCACACAGTGAATATTTCAGAGCCCCCTCCCCCTCAAAAAAAATCTATCAGGGATAAAGATGATTATTTCATAAAGAAAAAGAGGCCAATTCATCAGAGGAACATAATCGTCTTACATGTTTATGCATTTAATAACACAGTCTCAAAATACATAAAGCAAAACCTGAACAATTGCCAAGTGAAACAAATTCACAGTTACAGTTGGAACTTTCAATCCTCCTCTCTCAATAATTTATAAAATAAAGAGGCAGAAAATAGGTAAGGATACAGTATATTTGAACAAAAATATCAACCAACTTGACCTGACTGATATGCATAGCACATGCCACCTAACATGAGCAGCATGCGTGGTTTTCAGGGGTACACAAAACATTTTTTAAAGTCACAATAAATTTAAAAGGTTTCAATTCATATAAAGAATACTTTATTAACCATACATTAGAAATGAACAGCAAAGATCTTTAGAAAATTCCCAGTATATTGAAACAAAATAACACAATTTTGAACAACCCAAAGGTTAAAGAAGAAATCAAAAGGGAATTTAGAAAGATTTGACCTGAATGAAAGTGAAAAGACAAAATATAAAAATTGTGGGATGCTTCTAATATAAAACTTGGAAGATTTATAGCACTAAAGGAGTGTTTTAGTTGAAGAAAATATGAGAAAATTTTAATGACCTTGGCTTTCTTAAGATTGCTTAAATATGACTTCAAAAGCAGAGTATAAATTTAAAAAAATGAATAAACTGGACTTCATCAAATTAAAAACTTCTGCTCTTTGAATTACACTCTAAAGAAAATAAGGCAAGCCATGGATTAAGAAAATATTGGTAGAACATCTATCTAACAAAGGATTTTTACCCAGCATATATAAACAGCTCTTACAATGCAATAAGAAAAACAGCCTAATAAAACACACATGAAATATTTGAACAAAGATATCGTCAAAGAATTTATATAGATTGCAAATGAGCATATAAAAATTGCTTTAAGAAAAAGCAAATTAGAAACACAAAGTGTTATACTATATACCCACTAGAATGGACAAAATTTTTAAAAAAAGATTGGCCATACTGAGTACTGACTAGGATCCGGAGAGCAACTGGAACCCTAAAACTGGAGCAGAGTAGCAGTCTGGGTTCATAGAATGGGAGCTCTGCTGGGACCAGACAGCCTGGATTTTAGTCTTCACTCTTGAGGTTTTGGGAAAGTCTGTATTCCTTCTGTCACTATTATCAAATACCAGTAACAACTGGTTCTGTTTACTTCATCAAGCTCTAGTGATGATCAGGTGAGATAATGGGAAACCATTTTGTAAACATGGGGTACAATGTTATTTGGGCTTTCCTGTTGGCTCAGTGGTAAAAAATCTGCCTGCCAATGCAGGAGCTATGGGTTCAATCCCTGGGTTGGGAAGAGTCCCTGGAGGAAGAAATGGCAACTTGCTCCAGTATTCTTGCCTGGAGAATCCCATAAGCATGACAAAGAGCTGGATACAACTGATTGACTGAGCACACACGCACTAATGTTATTCTTTCAAAAATAAAATTAATGTGAATACATACATAAACATATTTTTAAAAAGGCAATTTAAAGAAAACGATAATGAAAATATCATGCTAAAATCTTTTCATGATTTCTCATTGCTGTTAAGCTAGTTTAATTATTGTAAAATTTCAATATTCAATTACTTACAAGGCCTACAAATATTTACAAAGAATTTGACAAATAATACACAGATGTTTGACTAAATTAATGTTGACCATTAATAAGATCACACTACTATCTATGGTGCTCAGTATGTCAAAAACAAGTAAGTCAGTAAACTGTTGATATTTCTTAATATTTTAATAATTATTCATCAAATCAGAACTAGACAGTAAAAAACACTTTTTATAAAGACATTACTTGCATATTAACACATCAATCTTGATTTAGTCAGGTAGCTTTGTAAGAATCCATGACTTTAGTTTCTCTAGTTCCGCTTTGCTTAACTCATGGTAAACACCTGGGAAACTATGAAACTTTGTGCTCACTCCTAGAGATTTTAACATTGAATTTGTCTCTTCACCCCAAGAATGAAGAACTAACTCATCTGCAGTACCATGACACTGAAATAATTCAGGAAGAACACCGTCACTTTTCTGAAGAGCCTAGAGAAGAGGATATAAACATGGAGAAGTTTAAGAAATTCATTTAAGAACAGTGTATATTCTTGGAAGTCAGGGAGGGCAGAAAAATGTCAATTTAACCAAAGCTTCAGGGGAAAAAGCAGTAGTGGCAGTGATGTCCGAGGTATATATTGATGGACTAAGCTCAGGAACTTAGCTGGTTGATAGCACTACAGGAACTGCAGTTGTGTGGGACCTGCATTTACTCTGAAGAGGGCTGTTTCAAAAACAGTCAAAGCATTTCCTGAAGAAACCTTGTGTCTTGGGAAGACAACCCTTTTCACATAGAGTGGAGAGAGGGAGGAACACAAGGGAAAAATGGCATTCTTTTTTTTTTTTTTTTTTAAATAAAGTTTCTGTCGGTATTTACATCCAACCTAGCCCAGCTCATCTCCGTTCAGCCTAGCTCAGCTCAGCTCACCTAGCTCAGCCCAGTTCCGAAAAATGGCATTCTTGTTCTCGTTTCTGTACCTGCTGGTTCTACTCCTGGTAATGAGGGTGTATCACTATTATATTCCATTCATAAATTAGGAATAATGCTGCAAAATAGGTGTCAGCCATGTAACTTATCCTTTGGTTTGATTAAGTCATAATTAGCAAACCTAGCTATAATCATCTACGTTTTTAATATGTATACAGGATGCATATATATTATATACATATTTTTTATCCTTTCCCCTTTGAGACTTTGATTAACAATACTCTTTGTACAAGGCATTTCCTAAACAAGAATGACCAGGTGGGATTAATCAATATAGCTCATTTGCCCATGAATTCCCAGGAATGCTCTGTGAAGCAACCGTTATTGTGTAATTATCAATGTTGTTTTAGTTT
Source organism: Bos grunniens (assembly GCF_055505025.1). Taxonomy (NCBI): domain Eukaryota; kingdom Metazoa; phylum Chordata; class Mammalia; order Artiodactyla; family Bovidae; genus Bos; species Bos grunniens. The sequence goes on from NC_141180.1 coordinate 58,424,880, forward strand.
CAATGTGTGAATGCCTTATTTTTTTTCTTCTGTTTTGCTTTTAAAATCTGAAACTTACCTGGTAAACAGCAGATGCTTTATTCAGAAAACTAGACAGAGCAAATACTCCTGCCACATCTTGATGATTTCTATATGCTAAATGCATTGCCATGCACCCTCCCATAGAAAATCCTCCTACAAGAAGCAAAAATTCACTTATCAGTAAAATCAGAATAATGCTAATTTGGAACAAGATATAGCTATGCCAATCTTCCATAAATATCTGGAGACCTAAAAGAGATACAATGCAAAAGAAAAATTTAGTCTACTTTACATCTTACCAAAAAAGACCTGCCATGAGTAAATAACACTATTCCATCTACGTCATCACTAGTAAAATAATTTGTTATAAAAGGAACTAGAATTGCACAAAGAAATAAATAAATCTGGGTCATCAAGTAAAAATATTTATCATAATTAAAAATATATGAGTCATAACACAAGTGTTATTTACTTAAACATCTAATGTGTACTTATATTTTGTTAATACTTATAGGAGTACTCACACTACAATTAATAACATGCCCCTTTTTGTCTTAGTTGTCAAACTATAAGCTAGAGTTTTTCATATAACAGATGCTTAGTGATCTTTGAATTAGGAAGGATGATCAAAAATTTGGTGAGCTAGTTAAAGTATCTTTGTATTATCATATTATTTGGGGAACTAACTTGTGATGGTACAATTAAAACATATATACTTATATGTACTTTTAAAAAAGCTTGGAAAAAACTTATTCACTTAACAAAATTTTATTGTCTTTTATGAGCCAATCACTGTCATTGGAGTGACACTAGTCACTGGAGATAATACAAATTAAAATACATGGATCCTTCTGTACGAGGAGAAAAGAGATACATCACAAAATGTGGAGATGGGGACATGACATGACACAGCAGAGAGAGTGGCCCAACTTAGAGATGTAGTGTGATATTCCCTAGCTTGACTGAGAATTAAAAAGACATCTCATGATTTAAAAGAAATCTGCATGTTATAGACAGCAAGTCTGCAGGAACATAGTTTTTATTTTTGGAGAAATTCAAGAGCGTAAATAATACTTTTGCCAAATGTACCTAAGCAAAATATTGAATGTGACTAGTGTGACTGAGGAACTAAATGTTAATTTAATTTTACCTAGTTAAATTTGGAGTTTAAATACTCACATATGGCTAGGGGCTATGCTATTGGACAATGACGTTCTAGATAACCTAAGCTGCATACCAATGATTAGAAAAAAAGCTTCAAAATTCATAAATTGAGCAAAAATGAAACTAATGTTTCATTAAGAAAATAATGTACCCTAAGATAATTAAATTTGATATTTAAATCTAAAGTGGTAAAGATCTTAAAAAAGTCATACAAAGACAAAATAGGTTGGTAAGCAAAAATATATTTAAAAATTATTATAAAAGAACACCTACTGAGAAAATTTTACACCTTAAATGCACCCAGCCCATTTTTATTAACTAATCACTTTATGTGATTTCAGAGTTCCTTGATGGGTCCAATCTAACAGCAATAACAACAAAAACTAAAAGGAAAACACTTCCTCACATATGAAATGTCATTATCAAAGGCATCCAAAGACATTTAACCTCAAGTTCAATTCTCACAATTTATAATGAAGAAAAATGTACTCACTGAAAATTTATTATTTTAAGATTCAATCTAAGTCCCTTATCCATTTATAATCTTGTGAGGTAGTCTGCAATTCCTCACCAGTGATCTCTGACAATAGTCACTTTTAACATTGTGGACACCAGTGTGAAAAGGGACTTTGTGCATTTTTTTCTTCTGATAGAAGAAAATTTAACACAAAGGACTAGTTATTTGAATTCATTTTCCATCTAAGTGTCTAAAATGCAATATAAAATATACTGTTCAATGAGTAAATACGAAATAGTAAACTCATTGTAGGTAATACTTATAATGTATATTTATAGTTGCTGGCAAAGTATTAAAATGTCAAGAGTTAACATTTCAACATACATTTAAGATTAACAGGCTGAATAAAACATGTTAAAAAATAATAAACCTAGCTTTTATGAACTCTTTAAATGAAATAAAACAGTAACAATATATAAAAACTACACTGGGAAAACCAAGCTAACCTATCTGAAAACAAAGTTGGGGGCAAGGGGATGGGGAACTTACAATTCAAGTTTATCATCAGTTGAACAGGATTTTTAAAATGCAGTAAAATCCACCCTACATTCAAATTTCAACAATTTTCCCATTTGATTTATATATAATTATTCTTCAGACTGAACTGTGATAAAGTTTCAAAAATTTGGGAACATATAAATTATGCCAATCATATTTGTATATTTTCTCTTATATAAAGTTTATAGGATAAATAGAATATTTATCATCTTCTATGGAAAGCTATTAAAACAGCAATCCCAAGTCTTAAAAGTTCTGATGATTGTTGTTGAAGAAACACAAGTAAGGATTTCCCAGGCAAGAATACTGGAGTGGGTTGCCATTTCTTTCTCCAGATCTTCCCAACCCAGGGATTGAACCCGGGTATCCCGCCTTGTAGGCAGATGCTTTACCGTCTGAGCCACCAGGGAAGTCATTCAAGACATATATATGTTGAAAGAAGGTAGAAAGATGCTATCACTTTCCAGTTTTACCTCTAAGATCATCAGAAGAAACATATATAATGTCAGGAAAGTGAGCCTGGAAATTGTAGGGCTAGGTTTCATCTTGGTAACTGCAACCATCCCTTCATTTTAGTTTTAAATCTTTTTTTAAATTAATATGCTAATACATGCCCACTGAATAAAGTATTTCCATCATATCAAAATAAAGAAAATGGGTTACCCAAAATATCATTACTCATATATAATTGACATGTTTTAAAAATTTATTTTAGCAGTTAAACTCACTCTATATGTAAATTTTATACCTTACTTTCTTGTAATACTGATTTGAATGTCTTTAAACAGAGTTATGAAATTCTATAATTATTTTTTTTATTCATTGAGCACACACTAAATATACCAAGTGCCTTCTAAATGTGTATATACAGTATATATCAGTTACATAACATTCAATTGTATTAACTAACCATTATTGCCTTAACTACTTTCCTCATAATGGGCTTTTACAGCATCCATGTAAAATATTTAGGTGTAATTCCAGAAGCATATGATTATCCATGCTTCAATTCTGCTAATACGCTCATATTATAAAAATTCTTATAATCTGGTCATTATCATTTGTCAGATTCTATACATCCTAGATCAAATTTAAACCTAAATTATGTCAATTTTCTCTTAACAACAAATTATCACCACCTAGTGGCTAAAAAAGGAATCTCATTATGGGACAAAGTTTCTGACTAAGTCAATAGATCTGGGTTCTGGTCCCAACTCCATTTTAGCCAGTAATCTCTTTAAATTTTACTTTCTTCTTATCTGAAGGGTGAGTAATCATTTTATATCTTACCTATTAGAAGGATCAAGAAAGATACTATATGAAAATGTGTATTATTTAAATACTTTTTAGTGTTAAACTGAATTTTAATAATTTTCTCAGAATGCAGGATCTGAATCCAGGTTTCCTGAATCCAGGAACAACTATGATGCCAAATTCAGAAAGTAATTTAAAAGTCACTAATTACTGCTTGTGTTTCCCCTAATTTTCACCACACACTCTGAAGAATTATATGTGGTATAAATATATAAAAATACAGTTTCTTGTATCTGATATTCTTAATGTGCAGGGTGAGGATTCATGAGTGTCTCCAAGGAACACATTTAAAGATTTGGCGCAGATCCTCCTATCGAACCAAAGTTTATTCTTTCCATTAAGAAAGAAATACATTCCCACTGATGAAAATAAGCAAACAAAGAATTTCTTTTCTCAGCTAAAACCTGCAGTTGAGTGCAGGGTCCTCAAGTGTAACCTTACAGCCTTGTGTTTCCGAAGTCTTGAAACACTGTGCTGGTCTCTCATTCTACTGGATCTGCGGCCTCTTCCCCGGGCCTTCAGCCTCCACATTGTTGTCAGTGTGTTCCTCTTAAAATGCTCATCCGACTGAGTCATTCTCTGTATGTAACTCAGTAATCCTAGCAGTTGAAGTGTACACCAGACTAGTAGTTCCTGAGACATTTTAACGTGTCCCTTGTTTTCCTTCATGAATGTGTTTCCCTTCTTGTTTACCAGCCATATTCTCATTCATTTTTTAAAACTCCGTTGGAAATTATCTCTTCTAAGAAGCAAGTTTTTGTGTTCATTCCTCACTGTTCATACTATATACCTTGTAAATACTTTTACAATAATACTTGGATTGTATAAAACACTTTACTTTTGTTATCTCCCTCATTATAATGTAAAGTTTTTGATTCTTTTTTTTTTTTGGTACTCCAGCACTTAAAAATTCTATGAATAATTTGGAAATTAAATTTAGTATGAGAAGCATCATTTCTGACCTGACTAAGCTGTGTAAACTACTGGAAAAGGGGTATATCATATACCATAAAAACATTGTTTTTAAACTAAATTTAATATAGTAAAATACCACTAATCAAAATAAAACCAGAAAAAAAGAATGGGCTGCCACTTATTCAAATATAGAGAACAGTGTTGTTTACAAAACTATACTGGTTAAAACCACAATCTCAGAGACAAGGGTTCCATGAGGACACAGTGTATGATATTAAATCTGAAGTTTTATCACATACTAAACAAAATTAATAAGGGTAATAATTTTGTACTTATTATCTTCATGTTTTCCTCTTTAATCCTTTAATTTTCAAGTTTTTTCTTAGAATTCATTAAAAAAAATAACCTAACCTCACTGTGTTGTTCATATATGTGTTTCCCGTGTCTCAAATGCATTGTTCTTTTTAATAAAAGTGACTCAGCATCTCAAATGCACTTTTGACTTCTCATTGAATACCTCCTAGATAAAATGTTAAAAATAGCATTTAAATCTTAAACAATCTATGAGCAATGAAAACCAGCATGTATACCATTAGGGAAAAAGAAAACAGCTGGTAGGGAAGGGACACGGAGCTCCTTGAGAGTCTCCCAAGGGCAGCAGCGGGCCAGTACATTCTTCCTGCTGTGTGGAGAGACAGCAGGGCAGGTGGGATAGAGTGGCTAACAACAGCATCATCACCACACCCCAGGCGTGTTTCTAAGTACTTCACAGGAACTGATTAATTGAATTATCACAACTCTGTAAGTACTATTATGATCACCCAAGCCCAGAGGTTAAGGACACTCACATAACCACAAAAACAGGCACTGGATCTAGGATTAGAAACTTGCAATTTGAGTGCACAGCCCAAGTTCCTAACCATGTTAAACTGCTGTCAGCTGCATTAGTGTGTTCGCAATTATGATATTTATAACTTGGGAAATGCATGTACAAACATTCAAATACATAAGGATAATGCCTCATGTACCACATTTTGAAATGAACTGAGAGTTCAGTCAGATCAATAAGACAAAAAGAAAAATAATAATAACTACAAGAGAAAATCTGACACGACTAGAATGCCATTTCTCTAAGCATCAACAGCCAACTCATGTGAAGAATCCAGCATATGAAAAGAAGGCAATATAACAGGTGTTTTGTTTTAATAAAGGTTAAGAATTACATATATTTTGACACACATGTTTAACTCTATAGAAATGCCTCAAAGATTTATTTTCATTGAATGGTTAAATAACTAACAGTACAGGTAACAAAGACCAACAACCTTGGATCCACACTTCGGTGTCTCTTTCATATCTCAAGCTATCAAAGAGGCTTTATAGCGCTTGATAGACTCACCTCACAAATTCTAAAAAATTTTTTCTTATATTCATATAAGTGCATATAAATTTCCTATTACATATATATTTTGTAATGAATTTCAAATTTTATACTTTAGTAGTTTATAACTCTTCTAAATTGAAATTTGTTAAAAATTCAATGGAGCTATGATAAAATATCGATCATATTACTAACTGCTTAATAAATAAGATCATCTTTTAACAAAGTTTTCTTGGAACTTCAGAAAATAATTAAAACCTTTCATGATATAGTAGAAAGAAACTAAAATAAATTCTAGATGAATCAAAGAATTACAAATTTAAAAAACATTATGGAAAAGTCAGTAGAAAATCTATTTGAATATTTACTCAAATTCTAGAAGAATAACTTCTTAATCTGAGAAGTTATTTGGAAAAACCAGATAACTAAAAACAGCTTTCTCATGTCAGAACATAACAAACAGAATTAAAAGGAAAATAAATTAAGTGTAAATTAATTGCCACTTTTTACTTATTTTTAGCAAAGATTTTTCAAGACAGTATCATCCAGCAAGGTATAATAAGATGGATATTCTAATAGAGGTGGGAGAAGCATCAACAGGTACAGTGTTTTCGTGAAAGGAATTTGACAGCATGTATTAAGAGTTTTACAAATATTCATATAAATGTTCAGTTAAACAGAAGAATCATGGGCTTTAAAATGAAGTAAACCTAGATTCAAAATTCTTATCAACTCTCTGACCCTGTAACAATCCATACATAGTCTCTTTTCAAAAATGAGTAAGACGAAATAACTGATGGATACGGGGAAGGGCAAGGAATAGGGATGGGGGAAAGGACAAGCAGGTAAGTATCAACAGTTACAATTCAATGGGATACATTCTTTAACACACGCACATTAAGAGCACTAAGTGTATTTTCTACTTATTCACACTGTCCTCGCAGTACTTCAGTATCTTACTATCCTATAAACATAAATTCAGGAACTGGTTCTTCCATACCCAACTTTTTATCTCCTCCCTTACCCCTTCTGTGGATTAATTTCCCTAAAGCACAGTTTTAATTAACTATATCACTCAAAGACATACTTATGTCATTGCTCCTCAATCACCTATAGAATAAAGGATAAAAGGGGACTCAGAAAGAATTTATTGAGATTGTAAAATGAGCCAAGTATTTGACAGACACCATCTTCCAGTAAGGGACTTCCCTGGTGGCTCAGACAGTAAGGAGTCTGCCTGCAATGTGGGAGACCCGGGTTCGATTCCTGGGTTGGGAAGATCTCCTGGAGAAGCAAATGGCACCCCACTCCAGTATTCTTGCCTGGAAATCTCATGGATGGAGGAGCCTGGCAGGCTACAGTCCATAGGTCGCAAAGAGTCAGACACCACTAAGCAACTTCACTCACTCACTCAGTCTCCCAGTAAAATAGATACTGTATCATTATTCCCACTTTACACATGAGGCAGCAGAAAATCAGTGCAGGTTATTAAGTGATGAACCTGCTAGGCAATGGTGGGCTTCCGATTTGAACTATTTTTGTCACTATGCCATCATGCTCTTCCAGCTGTTAGTCACACTATGAGATCAACAGGCATTTTCCAGTCACACAACAAACTTTCTGCTAAAATTGTCTAACATCCAGACTACAACAAGCACTACTTTTTCTACTTCGATTTTACCATTCATATCACTCTCTATATCTAGACATCCATACTACAATAGTTAAAATTTTATTTGCACATCCTAAAATCTCATTTATCTTTGGCACTTTTTTCTTAAATTGTTCCCTAATAGCTCCAAATACTTATGACTTCTTCATCTAAATTCCAATTACTTAAATCATCAGTTTACTGCAGATCATGCCACTGATTATAATAAATGTTCAGTTCTGTGCCAGGCATTGCAGTGGGTGCTGAGAAATAAAAATAAATATACATGATCATTCCCTTTGAAGAGCGGCCAGTTATGTATCTTTAGGGCACTTGTCGAGGCTAGTTGGCAGGACAGTTATTACAAGTACCTCATGGGCTCTTCTAGGTTGTAAGCAATTGGGGCACATAGATCCTGTTACCTGTGTCTCTTTGAGCATTCGACTTAATGCCTGACACACAGTACTTAGAAAATGTTTGCTAAATGATCGAATGACAGAATCTGTTATACACTCATGCATCTTGAGTTCTATCTTGTAACTGTTTCATGATGCCCTAGACTGAGCTGGTACCCCTTTACTAGGTTCTTCGCAGTACTCCTATAATGTTCTATATCCATCTCTGTGACATGGTGCTAAACACACAAACAGTTAAACACCGATGAGGAAACAAAGGCCCAGCAAGGTGATGTTACTGGGCCAGAGGGCCAGTTGCTTTCAACTAACAGAAGTGAATACTGAAGCCAAAACAGGAAAGAATGGATTCCATCCATTATGTCACATTGCTTCTTAACTCAAAGGATAGCTTAGTACTTCAATAAACACAAAGGCAGTTTATTAATTTGCTCAGATCCTATCTATACAGGATTTCAAAGTGCATTCTAAACTTATTTACAACATGATGGTGGTGGTTTAGTCATTAAGTCATGCTGACTCTTGCAAGCCCACAGACTATAGCCCGCCAGGCTCCTCTGTCCATGGAATTTCCTAGGCAAGAATACTGGAGTGGGTTGCCATTTCCTCCTTCAGGGAACCTTCCCAACCCAGGAATGAAACCCATATCTCTTGCATCTTCTGCAATGGCAGGTAGATTCTTAACCACTGCACTATCTGGGAAACTATGAATAGGTCTCATATGATATATAAAGTGCTCCCAAATAATGTTCCAAGTAAAATTCAAAGTATAAAGTTAAAAAAGTGAATCAAAATATTTAAATTGCCAACATCTAGAAATCTTACCTACTAATATTCTGTTCTTCTTGATGCCAGTTTTTACTTCATCATCAATCAAATCTGTAAGCACCTGACACATTACATCAATTGATTCAAGGTGCTCTGGGCAGTCATTTGATATTTTAAGTCTGTCAAACCATACATTGGAGATTCCTCCTCTCAAAGGAGTATATGGCCTGTTTAAAATCAAAAAAGAAAAAAAAATTAAAACATTTTTTAATTTCTAAAATATTAGTGCTTTGAATTACAATTTCTTTAATGTTTTAAAAGTTAAAGAATTCATATTAAAGACATTTCCAAGCATATCTTAACTCTCCTATACTTACATTGGTTCTATTAACATTTATTAATGCCAGTTCACCATAGTTTCTCCATCTTTTGAGTTTCATACTCTCCAGAAAGTCCCAAAGAAAAAAGGATAATTATATTTGGTATATTGTGTGTGCATGCTATTTTTTCCACTCAATTTAAATGATTAATCAGGTCTACTATTTCTTTAAACTTCTGCCTTGATATACTTTAAAAGTGTAAGGATCAATATTTAAGCATTCACAGCTAAATAAATAATGGCTGTCCATGCGAAAAGTCAGGCCTCAAGAGCAGAAAATATGATTCACCAAAATGCTTTTAAACGATGGTTAGTTTGTAGCACAGAAGTCTGAACGCTGAGTTAATAATTTAAAGATTTCTTGATTACATCCAGGCAGATTATCTTTAGAATAGGGGTCTTCAGGTTGTTTTTTATTTTTATTTTTTTGTTTAATATATCTATCTTTAATTTTATTTTATTATTTTTTTTACAGTTAGTCCAATTCATCTTTTTAAATTTTATTTTATTTTTAAACTTTACATAATTGTATTAGTTTTGCCAAATATCAAAATGAATCCGCCACAGGTATACATGTGTTCCCCACCCTTAATCCTCCTCCCTCCTCCCTCTTCCCTCCCCATACCATCCCTCTGGGTCGTCCAAGTGCACTAGCCCCAAGCATCTAGTATCGTGCATCGAACCTGGACTGGCAACTCGTTTCTTACATGATATTTTACATGTTTCAATGTCATTCTCCCAAATCTTCCCACCCTCTCCCTCTCCCACAGAGTCTATAAGACTGTTAAATCAGGACTTAGAGCTATTTTATTTTTAAATCTTCTCAGGAACCTTGAAATGAAAGAATTTAATGGGATACAAATATTCACTGGAAGTACTCTTCATACAGATATCCCAGCACTGTCTGCAACACTCAATCTGGGTCTCAAATTGAGTGCTTTGTTGGACTTACAAAACACTCTATGTGATAAGATTCCCTGAGCTGGGTGTCTTGTTGAACAAGATTGATCTTATAAGATGCTTTACATTTAAATATCAGGTAGGATGGCCACAGTATCAGTGAATCTTGCTTTGGATTCTTTTAAGTATACGTGTGTGTGTGCGCGTGTGGGTGTGCACGCACATGCATGTGTGTCCCAAGGTATTCCCAATACTGTTTTAATCAATTACAAAGGGGTTAAGGGGTCTGGTGACAAGTCCTATGTTGGTAAAGGTAAATGAAGGGAACTGAAACACTCTTTCAGTCTCTTGTAGCAAACAGAGAGGTTTATGGGGAGATATATATGTATTTCCATATATATATGTCTCCATGAGACACACATGGAGAACCAGTGGTTTCTCAAAGATGAGGAACAGGACAGTTCAACAAAAGATACAGCTCTTCACTTAGCAAATCTTGCTTTCTATTTATGAGACAGTGAAAAATGGGTTTTATGTGCTAAGAAAGGCCACAGAAAATTCAGTGACAGAAGTATACATTATAATTTGAAAGAAATCTAAAGCAATGCTGACCACAGATGCAAGGTTTCTTCTAGATCAACACTTCTATTGCTTTCAGTTCAGTTCAGTTCAGTCACTCAGTCGTGTCCAGCTCTTTGTGACCCCAAGAATCGCAGCACGCCAGGCCTCCCTGTCCATCACAAACTCCCGGAGTCTACCCAAACTCACGTCCATTGAGTCAGTGATGCCACCCAGCCACCTCATCCTCTGTCGTCCCCTTCTCCTCCTGCCCCCAATCCCTCCCAGAATCAGGGTCTTTTCCAATGAGTCAGCTCTTCACATCAGGTGGCCAAAGTACTGGAGTTTCAGCCTCAGCATCAGTCCTTCCAATGAACACCCAGGACTGATCTCCTTTAGGATGGACTGGTTGGATCTCCTTGCAGTCCAAGGGACTCTCAAGAGTCTTCTCCAACACCACAGTTCAAAAGCATAAATTCTTCGGTGCTCAACTTTCTTCACAGTCCAACTCTCACATCCATACATGACCACTGGGAAAACCATAGCCTTGACTAGATGGACCTTTGTTGGCAAAGTAATGTCTCTGCTTTTGAATATGCTGTCTAGGTTGGTCATAACTTTCCTCCCAAGGAGTAAGCGTCTTTTAATTTCATGGCTGCAGTCACCATCTGCAGTGATTTTGGAGCCCCCCAAAATAGTCTGACACTGTTTCCACTGTTTCCTCATCTATTTCCCATGAAGTGATGGGACCAGATGCCATGATCTTCATTTTCTGAATGTTGAGCTTTAAGCCAACTTTTTCACTTTCCTCTTCCACTTTCATCAAGAGGCTTTTTAGTTCCTCTTCACTTTCTGCCATAAGGGTTAGCCCCATCTCAAATTAGCTATATATTCTCACCCTCCAGAGTCAGTGAAATAAAAGCATAAAATGTACAACCAGAACAAAAAAATGGAGAGCTAAAAGGCACCAGGTGAGATCTGATTGTGCTTCCTTGCATATTCTTTAATGAAAAACCAAGTGGAATCCCTGCAAACCATGGAGCTAAAGCTACTCAATTTTCATTCTGTCATCCACGGTAGCAAAAGAACTCTGCAGTCTATGCAGATCTGACTGTGGGAAACAGCCAGTTAATACTATCAACGTGTGGTGTAGAAGGAAAACAGGAGAACTATACAACTGTTGCTCTGTTTAAGTCTTACCTCTCCAAAATAAATGGATATCCACTTGAGGAACCTAAAAGTCAAGAGAAATATTCTGGAAACTTTCTCAGAGAAAGCCAAAGAAGTCTAGAAACAAGAAAGTTGCTCCGACTCAGATTTAACAAGAACTCATCTGAAGAGATTCTTTCATTTACTAAAATATAACTGTGTTATAAACTTTACTCTGTAACACACTTTCTAAAATTTGAATGTATATTATCAATATCTATATGCCAGTACATAAAACCCTAACATTCTCTCCTAGTTTATGCTGTGCTGTGCTCAGTCGCTTAAGTGGTGTCCAACTCTTTGCAGCCCCATGGACTATAGCCCACCAGGCTCTTCTGTCCATGGGATTTTTCAGGCAAGAATACAGGAGTGGGTTGCCATTTCCTTTCCAGGGAACAAAACCGCAGCTCCTGTGTCTCCGGCACTGCAGGTGGATTCTTCATCCACTGAGCCACAGAGGCCTAATTTATGCACATATGTGAAATGTTGCAAATATCGGATACTTTGTCTGCAGGCGGACTGCTTTGATGTTGACTGTCTTACTTTTTTGTTTGTTTGTTTTTGCTTATCTCTCCATGCCTCTTCTCCTCTCCTACCCCCTCACATATCTTGCCCTTCACTCTAGGTAAACTATGTCAACCTTCTCGAATATATCCCTCAGTGTTTTTCCTGTACATACATTAAAAGATGTTTCTTTACATTATATTTGTTTTTTAACAGCACTCTATGCTTTTCAAAAATGAAATAAGCCTATTTGGTTTTCTTATGTGCATTATACTTTTCTCCTTTAACAATACCTCATGGAAACCCTTTCATGTGATGTAGTTCTTACCCATCTTTTTAAATAGCTATATCAGTTCAGTTCAGTTCAGTTGCTCAGTTGCGTCCGACTCTTTGCGACCCCATGAATCGCAGCACACCAGGCCTCCCTGTCCATCACCAACTCCTGGAGTTCACTGAGACTCATGTCCATCGAGTCAATGATGCCATCCAGCCATCTCATCCTCTGTCATCCCCTTCTCCTCCTGCTCCCAATCTCTCCCAGCATCAGTCTTTCCAATAAGTCAACTCTTCGCATGAGGTGGCCCAAGTACTGGAGTTTCAGCTTTAGCATCATTCCTTCCAAAGAAATCCCAGGGCTGATCTCCTTCAGAATGGACTGGTTGGATCTCCTTGCAGTCCAAGGGACTCTCAAGAGTCTTCTCCAACACCACAGTTCAAAAGCATCAATTCTTCAGCGCTCAGCTTTCTTCACAGTCCAACTCTCACATCCATACATGACCACTGGAAAACCCGTAGCCTTGACTAGACTATATAGTATCTTGTAATTAAGATGCTCCATAATTTAATTGGCCATTTGCTTACAAATGGGCATTTATTTGGTACCCAAGTTTTAGCCACTAAGGACAGTTCTGCATTAAACATATTTGCATACATGTTTTTACGTACTTAGACTTTTATTCTATGGAACAGAGTTTGTGGAATAGGCCTACTGGACTGAAAGGTATAATCTGATAATTTTATCTTAATAGAGGTTTCAGAGTTGCTTCCATGAAGACTATAAAAATTCACCTTTCTACAAGAAAAGTCAGAGAACATCTTTTGGCCCAACAGCTCTAATTATGATAGTAACATACTTTAAAACATTACCACTGAAAGGTAGTAACTACAGCTTTAAAATCAACTTTACTGAGATGTAATTTACATATATAAATGTACACCTTTTAAATACACAGTTCAAAGACTTTTGACAAACTATTTCCATAGTGATACAGAATATTTTCTTTACTTCAGAAAATTCCATGCTGTCCACTTGCAAGCAAATCCCACTCACTTCCAACACAGCCACTAAAGATTAAAGCTGCCTTTTCAGAACTCTATGTGAAGGAATTACTTATTCATATCATTGGCTATATTTTTCCTATTGGAATTTTGATTTTTGTCACTAGTTTCAAAGTGTATCTGTATATTAGTCACCTAAATACTGTTCATTTGTATTTCAAGTATTTTTTCCAAATAGATTTCTGCATATTGACATATATATATAAAGTATCTTTTTTAAAGCCAAATCAAGACTTTACATTGGATGTACTCTGAGAGGTATAATTTTAACTTAAACTAATTTAAACTAAACTTTGGGGTATTCTGATTTATTTTATTCACAATTCATACATTATTACATGTAGAATCCAAGATTATCTTCTAAGATTTTTGCTTTCATTTTTACATCTAAGTTTTGAATTTTTCTGGAATTTATTTTCTGCATGGTGTGACCTAAGGGTTGAAATTCATTTTCTCCCCTATGTGTCAATTGTGCCTGCACTGCTACAAAAACAAAAACACCTTTTCTCATAAAGGTGAAGTTCACCTTTATGAGGATTTATCTCTGCCATATTATAGTTCTGAAGAATCTAGTATCTCTCGCCGTAGGTTCTATAAGAGAACTAAACCATAATGCCTAATATATTTACTACATATAATGAATGGACTTCTCTCCAAAGCATCTAGAATGGTACTAGTTCTATTCCTGGCAAAAATCAAAAAAATGACAAGTCATTTTCTCTGTTTTTGTCTCACTGGAAGAATCCTGGTTGAGAAAGGCTCTATTTTGTTCCACTGATTTATTGATCTACTCCTGTGTTAGGATCACACTGACTACATCACAGTGGTTTTAGAGTAAGTTCTGAGGTTGAGTCAGGTGGTCCCCCTCTCCCTACCATCACCACCATGTGTCTCTCAGACTTGTCCTGCCTATTCTTAAGTATCTAATCTTCTTTCTCTAAGAAATATTAATTCAATATTTAGTAAATTTTAAAATAATTTCAAATACTCCCCCTTAAAAGTCCTTTGTGGGATTTAAACTAATATTGTATTATTGCCTGAGAATTAACATTTTATGACATGAATCTGGGAGGAATGAAGATTTTGCAGACTGCACTCTTTCCAGGATCTGCCACACTCTGGGCCTTACCTAAGGCTTCTCCTGCATCATCCCCTGGGCTCTCAGTGGGTGAGATAAAATCCTGCCTAAGCTCTGTATGGGGACTCCTACAGAGCCTAAATTCTCCCTCATTCCTGTGGGCCTTCTGACTTCAGAAGCTGCTTGGCTCAAGACAGGGAGATAAATTGGAATCAGAAGGGGAGAAAGCATTCCATTCACCCCTCCTCCCAGAACCCCCTCTCAGGATTAACTTTCTTAACAGGACTCAGAAAGTGAAAGCAGGTGCTTTCCATACAGCATTAATGCCACTGTGAGACAAGATTAAATCCCAAACCAATGAAATTGCCACTAAAACCACAATGATCTTCTGAATGAAAACAATATACAACACTCAGGCTACAGCCTGAATTAGACTGGTACTCTTGTGACTTATTTCCACTTCCCTTTTCATTTTATTCTATTTCTCTTAAGTGTTTACTTGTCTGTCTAAGCACTTAAAAAAGGATGATATCATAGGCTAAAATATGAATCATTCTGGGAACTCAGCCATTAATAGAAAAAAATGACACTTACTTAACTTTTTGTCTTGACAGTGCCTTACTTAATTAGAGATAGATGCTCCATAGAATGTAAGTTTTACCAATTTAGCAGCTTTTTGTTCTCTCAGTTCTCTAACAAAACTAATTCTGTCCAAAGGAAGATAATAGGGAAAATGTGATGAGTCAAAGAATAATTTCGATCTTTTTGTTAAGAAAACAATCAAGAATGCATAATTCTCCTAAGATGGTAGAAGAGCCTTTCAGTAAAGCATGAAAGTAAGATTGTTTTTTTAAAGCAGCTAAACAAACTGGCACATATGTTATACTCATTTGCCTTCTTCCTCAAATAAATCACTTCATTAGCTGGCATAAGACGGCTGAGACATTATTACCATAAATAAGTATATTTGGCAAAGAATGTCTGTGTGGCTTCTCAATCAATCGATCAATCAAACCATTACACACTGGTAAAATATTAAGCAGGAATAAATGTTCAAGGTCTATGAAAAGAAAAGAAGCTGCCATTCAGCTTGTCACCAAGTTTTGTTCCCTCAAAGTCATACAATCAAAAGGTCATTCACAACCTTTCAGATGCCGTCACTAGGTTCCAGGCTTCCTCTCTCCTCATTTCACTGCTCCTCCCCCGGGATTCCCTAGGTTCCAGTCACACTCCCCTTGGTTTTCTTCAGAACCGCCTTGCTACTGATCCAAGGACTTAGCACCTGACATTTCCTCTCCCTGGAATGCCCTTTTCCACAGTGATTACCCCCAGTGCCAAGAACAAGTATTTGTTGAACGATGCATGTCAATAAGCATTTGTGATTTGGGAATAATTTTTGTCAGAAATAATAAGGATACCTAAAATTATTTAGCTTTGCTCTGAATATCTTTTGACTTTAATTCTTGTAAAAATCCACTCTGTGATTTCTAGAAAAAGGTCAAATTTTTCTTTTGTTTTTTAAAAGGACGTATTTCTAAGGAATAACATACTTAGAACACGTGTCTAACTCTTAGGATTCCATGGACTGAGGCCTGCCAGGCTCCTCTCTGTCCATGGGATTCTCCAGGCAAGAATACTGGAATGGGTTGCCATTTCCTTCTCCAGGGGATCTTCCCAACCCAGGAATCGAACCCAGGTCTCCTGCATTGCAGGCAGATTCTTTACCAACTGAGCTATGAGGGAGGCCCAATAACATACTAATAGATACTTAATAACATACTTAAAATACTTACAAAGAAGTAAACTACTTCTTCAAAATAGCATTCTTTTAGGACAGTTCCTTGCCAGTGAAGTGTACGTGCAGTACAGATCCACTGTTATCAGGAGACAGATCTCCTAATATCATGCTTCAGGTATGAATCCTAAGTGATGGAGTAAAGATGAACCCATTACTACTAAACCTAAATCAAAAGTGCCTAACCTTGTTTCAGAATATAAGTTTACTGAAAAATATAAACATACACTTCACGTGGAAAAATAGTACAGGCACTACTGACTGAATCTTACTACTTTTAGAATTTTTCAAAACTCTAAGAAACTATATCATATAAATTATTAATAGCTTATTAAATATTATTTTTAAAATGGAAATTGTACTAGTAAACTCAAACTAACAGAATCTCTAATTACAAATACAGCTAAAGTATGTCACAGAAATAAAAATCTTTATTGAGCACTTCAATTAAATATAGTCTAAATTAACATAATAAAACAATGAAGCAACATTTTCCATTTAAATTAACACAGCAGGTAAATGCTGACTTTTACTGAATATGCCCTAACTCAGCTGATTAAAAACATCTATTAAATAGGGCTGAGAAAAGGAATACCTTATAGCCAAAGTGACAAGTCACAGTTTAATCAAAACATACTAATTTGCTGTAATAAGCCACAACTGGGTATAAGCAAAATAGACTACTGTTCTCTTAAGTTCTTTAAAGCACGTATGACTGTTAGAAGCAAAAATTACAACCTTGTTTGACAGAGTTTTCAATGTATGTTGATAAAACACATACAACAAGCAGCATGTATAACATTAAGGAGGGGAAGATAAAGGAATCTATATGGTTATAAGGCATCTACATTTTGTGTAAAGTGGTAAACAACTAACTCTAAGTAGGTAAAAGATGTGATATATATGCTATATAGTCTTTAGAACAATCAGAAAAAACAAACAATAAATAATAATAAAGTATTAATTTTCTTAAATCAAAAAAAACATGGAAAAGGGAAAAAGAGAAATAAAAAGCAATAAATTTAAATGCAAACATAGCAATATTTACAATAAATACAAATGATGTACATAAATCACTTAAAAGACAGAAACTGCTAGACTAAGGAAAAAACAAAGCCCAAATGAGGTTATATATAAGAAATACATCTTAAAAATAATGGCACAGATGTTAAAAGTAAAAAAAATTAAAAAAGATATGCTATACAAACAGTAAACATAGAAAAGCTGATAAATCCTGTATGATTATTAAATAAAGTACAGTTCAAGGAATTACCAGAGATTGAAAAATGAGCATTTTATAAGATAAAGCTGTAAGATAAAAGATATAAGATGGCTTTTAATGAGGAAGACAGTAAGCCTGCCTGGGAACGTACCTCATACAGCTTAAAACCAAGAGAGAAAAACTGGCAGGAGGACAGGGAGGAAGAGAACAATCTAAAATCCCAGTTGGAGATGACAACACCCATTCTGCGGTAACTAATAAAATGACTTGGAATCACTAAGGAAACATAAACATTTAAAATAAAAATATAAAAGTTAGTATAATCACCTTGAACTACTGACATCTATAGAACTCTATACACAGTAAGAGTCACCAAGAGGGACCTCATGCACAACCATAACACAAGCCAGTGAGTATCAAAAGAATCAAATTGCTGCCAGAATACTGGCAGCAACAGAAACGAAATCAGGAATCAATAGCAATAAAACTCCTAGAAAGACCCCAAATATTGGGACATTAACAAGGTATTTCTAAATAATTTATGGGTTAAAGAAGCTTGCAGAACTCTTGTTTTCCATATCTGCCCAGAAAAGTATCTTTCATCCCACCTGCTCTCCTTACAATGTGACTCAGATACTCCCATCAAGAGGTAGAGTCAGTGTCTCTCTCCTTGACTCTGAGTGGTCCTCTGACTAGAGAGGAAATAGCACTATGCAACTTCTTCTAAGACTAGGTCTTAAAAGGCAATACAGCTTCCTTCTGGTTCTCCTTAGTGTATCTGCTCTTGGACATCAGCTTCCATGCGGCCAGGATGTCCAAGACATCAGACAGTAAAAACTCATGTAGTTGTTATGGTAACAAGACCAAAAGATCAAAGGAAGATCCCAGCTATTATCGAGTATTAAGTGCCAGATATGAGCGAATCTTCAGATGATTTTAGTCATGTCCAGACTTCAAGTTTTCCCAGCAGAGGCCCCAGTTATCACAGAACAGAATCAAGACATTAGCACTGTGTCTTTTCTGAATTTCTAACCCACGGATGGCTGACCATACTAAAACTGTAGTTTGGGGTGCTTTAAGATTCTCCTGGAGGAGGGCATGGCAACTGACTCCAGTATTCTTTCAGAGAAGGAAATGGCACCCCACTCTAGTATTCTTGCCTAGAGAGTTCCATGGACAGATGAACCTGATGGGCTACAGACCATGGGGTTGCAAAGAGTCAGACACTATTGAGCAAGTAACACTTTTGCTTTCATGAGAGCTTAGAAAAGATTTCAATATATTAAAAATACAAAAGAGGAAATTAGTGGGAATTACCTAAGGCAGTGATTAGTGAGAAATTTAGAGCTTTAATATAAATAGAAGGAAGGAAATAACAAATGTAAAAGCAAATATAAATAACAGAAAAAGAGCACAAAATAACCAAGCCAAAACTGTCTCTATGAAAAGATTAACAAAATTAATAACCTTTGACAAGATAAAGCAAGAAAAAAGATATAAATTATTGATATTGGTAATGAAATTAAAAAATATCAGCACAAATCCTAAAGGCATTAAAAAAGAATATCATGAACAACTTTATATCAATGAATCTGGCAAATTAGATAAAAGATACAAACTCTATGAGAAACACAAATGATCAAAACTGATACAGAAAGAAACAGAAAATCTGAATATTCTCATTATATGAAAGAAACTGAATTTATTATCAAAACCTTCACAGAAGAAAACTTCATGTCCAAATAATTTCACTAGTGAATTTTACTGAACACTGAAGGAAAAAAATAATATAAACTCAGAAAACGGGAAGGTAACATTTTCTAACACATTTTAAGGGATCTAGGGAAAACTTTCATGCATTGGAGGAGGAAATGGCAACCCACTCCAGTGTTCTTGCCTGGAGAATCCCAGGGACGGGGGAGCCTGGTGGGCTGCCGTCTATGGGGTCGCACAGAGTCGGACACGACTGAAGCAACTTAGCAGCAGCAGCAGGGAATTCCCTGGCTGTCCAGCCGTTAGGACTCAGTGCTTTCACTGTCGAGAGCCTGGGTTTAATCTCTGGTTGGGAAACTAAGATCCTGCAAGTTATATGGCATGGCCAAAAAATAAATAAAATAAAAAGAGACAGTATAATCTAGATAAAAAAACTTTATAAGAGAAAACTACAGATCAACAGCCCTCATGAATGCAGATTAAAATTTCTCAACAAAATCCTAGCAAATCAAATTCAGCTATACATAAAACAAATAATACATTATAACCAAGTGGAGTTTAAGCCAGGAATGAAAGGTTGGTTTAACATTTGAATGTCCACCAATGTAACGAAAGATAAAAACCATGATTATCTCAAAAAATACAGAAAAATGATTTAACCAATTAAGAAAAAAAAAACTCAGCTAATTAGGCAAAGAAATAAATTTCCTTAATAAAAGGTGTGCAGAAAAAAACCTGTAACAACATCATACTTAACGGTGAAATACTGAATTCTTCCCTTCTAAGATTACACAGGAAGGCATTCCTTGATTCTATTAAACATTTTATCCAGACATTCAAATAAGCACAATAAAGCAAGAAGACAATAAAATAAAAGGAAGATTGGGAAGGAAAAAGGAACACTGCCTTTATTTACAGACAGTATTAACATTTACACAAAAAACATAAAGAATCTACTAGATAACTACTAGAAATAAGTGAATTTAGGAAGACAGCAAGATATAAGAGTAAGATCCAAAAATGTGTTTCTTATGTAGAGTACACAGAACTGTATTCAATATCATGTGATAAACCAGAATGGAAAAAATTATAGAAAAAGAATGTATTTATGTATATAACCGAGTCACCATGCTGTACAGCAGAGACTGTTATAGCGCTGTAAATCAACTATACTTTAATAAGAGAAAATTTAAAAGGTGTTTCTATGTACTTGTAACAATCAAATTAGAAGTCTAAACTTTTTAAAAATTCTATTTACAATACAATGAAAAAACATGAAATATTTGTGACTAAACTCAGCAAAAGATCTCTCTACTGAAAATTCTATATCACTGCTGATAGAAATGAACAAAAATCTAAAATGGTGACATACCATGTTAATTTCCTGTAAATAAACCTGCTATGGATTACATGCAATTCTAATAAAAATCCAAACAGGTGTTCTGTAAAATTGGTAAGTGGATTCTAAAATTTACATATAAATGCAAAGAACCTAGAATGAAAGAATGCTGAAAATGAACTTATATCACTTGATTTCAACATTTTGCTATAAAGCTGTATTAATCAAAACAGTTTTGTATTGGCATAAAACTAGATAAACAGACCAATGAAACAGAACACTCTAGATAAGAAGTCATTAAAATATGTTCACAAAATGTTACACAAAAGAGCTTATAGCAATGATAATCATTGTTTTTAAAAACTGGAAATAATCCAGATGTCTATCAACAGTAGAATGCATAAATAAATGTATATTCACACATAACATCTACTCAAAAATTTTTAAATGAACTACTGATAGGCACATAAACACTATGTTGAGTGAAAGAAGACAGACACAGAAGGTTAAATTATCCCCATTTAGTTGAAATTCAGCAACTGGCAAAACTATCCTAAGGTGATAGAAATCAGAACAATGGTAACCTATGTGCAGTAGGAATGGATTGGAAGGAGGCACTGGGGTGATGGAAACGTTCCTGTAATTGAAGCAACTCAACAAGAGCATATATTCATAAAAACTGATTGACCTGTATGATTAAGGCATTTGCATTTCACTGTAAATTTTACTTGTAAAAAACATACTAGGACTTCTGGTCATAAGATGTCATTAAGAGAGTGAAAACGCAAACCAGACAGAGACAAGATGTTTGAATCTGTGTTTTAAAAAAAGCTTTAAGAAATTAATAAATAAAAGACAAACAAAAAAATGGGCAAACAATATGAGTGGATGTTTCTTTTGAGGATATACAAATGCTCAATAAATATAAGAAATAATACTCAGTAGCATTAGCATTAGAGAACTACAAATGAAAAGCAGAAGATACTACTACACAGCTACTAGACTGGCTAAAGTTAAAAAGACTGACAGTGGAAACTGTTTATGTGGATGTGAAATGAATGGGACTGTCAAGCATTGCTGGTAACAGTGTAAACTGCTCTAACCTCTGTGGAAATATGTTTGGCATTCCGAACCAGAGCCAACACAGCTAAACCTGCTTCAACATTTCATTCTTACTCATTTCCATAAATATCTAGCTTGGGTGAAGTTACATAACAGGAAGCATCATTTCAAAGGTGGGAGACTAGATCCATTCTAGGACAAAACTGTGGTGAACAGGTCATTTAACCCCGCATACCAATTAGGTGGCATCAATGGAAAGATTTAAAAAGCCAGATCATACTTTCAGCATACTCTGGTAAGAATAACTTAGTCAACAAAATACTACAGTCGAGAAAAACTTACAGGTTTGCAGGTGATGGAAGGCAAAACAGGAGAGAAAATAAATACTATAAAACTTGGACAATGTCAGAAAGTGTGCAGGAAAATGTCAAAGCTTGAAAATTTGCTGCAGTTTTAAAGTTTATTAAAATTAACTTTCACCATGTACAAATTACATTAAAAAAGAGAGTTAAGAAAGGCATGCATCTAACACTGCCTCCTGATGCTATCTGAAAAGATAGTTAACAAAGGA
The DNA here is from genome assembly GCF_055505025.1 of Bos grunniens. Lineage (NCBI taxonomy): Eukaryota > Metazoa > Chordata > Mammalia > Artiodactyla > Bovidae > Bos > Bos grunniens. The sequence goes on from NC_141180.1 coordinate 58,447,190, forward strand.
GATGACACAGGACTTTCTATGGGCAGCTTAAGAAAAGTGTTACAATAGATGTAAAGCAGCAGCTACTTTGTGTTACCAAATGAAGCCATATTATGCTACAAAAGCAAGGTCAATAAATCTGTGCCCAAACTCCCTGCCTAAACAGAGTAGACTGTTTGGAGTATCAGTCAGAGACCTTGAAACAGCAGAGTACACTATAAACATCAGATTCTTCTAATAACATACAGTCAAACAGCCTTCTAAGGTGTGGAATCCAAACTAAAAACTACAAACTTAGTAGCACTATAGGCTTCCTCAATTTGGGACTTGTTGGTGAAAAGTGGTCCATGATGCTTTACAGACAGCAAGTCACTGACCTCATGCTCACTCTAGATTAATCCTATTTTGGTCAGGTCCTAGAATGAACAACTGAAAACTCTTAGGAACTACACTTCTTACGTCATTTACTGCAACAAAACATACTTTTAAAAAACTCATGTCAGCAGTTAAGTCATTACACAGTGAAAATATCAGTACTGATATAAATATCCATAGTTACACATTCCTAGAACAGTATCCTTAATTATATCAAATTCTGTAAAGTCCTTCTAATTGATGCTACTTCATAAACATCGTGCCAGTGTGCTAAATTAAAAAGGCCTCATATAAAACACTGCATAATCACTGTATGTACAATCAATCTTTTAGGTTTCCTGTCTCAACATCACCACCTTCCCATTCCCCCTTATTTTCAGTTTCTCCCAGTACCTGCTCTATATATCTACACTGAATTGACTGCTTGTCTTACATTTTCACAAATGTCCTGGATGAGGCTTTCATGATGGCTAGACTATCACATCTCACTTTTGGCTGTGTACTAGAGCTCATACTAGAATGAAGCTTTTAAAATGTAAAAAAAGTCTTTCTGTTGTGGCCACATCCCAAATTAATTGAGTCAAACCCTGGGGGTAACAAGTAGGTGGAATTGTAGCTAAAATATAGGACACCAATTACATTTTAATTTCAGATAAAGAATGAATTAAAAAATTGTTCTGGAAAAAGAGGACCTCAATTTAAAATATTATAAATACAGAATTAAGCTGAAAAAACATTCAGCTGCTGTGTGTGTGTGTGTGTATAATGCCACAGAGTTATACTGAGTAATGATTTAAATGACTGCATACCTTGGAGGAGCTGTTGGATAGATAACTTTTATGTGCTGGAATGTTAAATCTTGGTTTAAAACTTGCTTGATCCACGTTCTCAATCCTTGTCCAGAATCACCTGATGAATCACAAAATCGAGATTAAGTTAAAGCATTTTGCCAGCACAGTGTTTTGACAGAACAGTGTATTTAAAAGCAGTCTATAACTTTCAGGTCACATAAGCTGGAACAAGAAATAAAAAAACTCTTCATAAATAAACTGTACAGAAGCCAATTTATCAATGTGGACTAACTGACCAAGCATCAATAGTTAGAAATAATTCTGATTATTTTACTCCTGACTCCACCCATTGATCACTTTAAAGCCCTCTTTAAGCTTGAGTTTTTAAGTTTCCCCATCTGTTTACAGGATATAATAGGAATAAATAAATTAAATTGATATTTCTAAAAAAAAATTACATATCTGATTTTAAACACTGTCATTTCTTATTTTATTCTTAAAAATAGTAAATTCCTAAAGTGCTTATAAACTTTTGTAATGGGAACAGTCTAAAACAATTTTCTTCATTAAAACAATAAATTTCTTCAAAAGATGTATTCAGCATACTTTTATTTTTGAACTTGAAGAAATGAAAATTTAATTTTGACAATATGTTTACATAATCTAAAATAATGATCGTACATCCCATGGATGAAAAACAACCAAGCCTCATGCAAGAATGGATATACATGTATTTCCATAAAAAAAATTAAACTATAGGTTCATTTTGTGTAGTCTTAAAGAGAAAAATTTCAAGTTAACAACTCTTAGATTGTAATCAATCAATTCATTAAGACAGCAATTTAAAAAATATCTACTGAATACCTATTAATGTGTGAGACACTATGCTTACTGCTAGAGGGGCAGTGACAGAAAGGTGATGGGGAGAAAGAGTTCCTGCGCTCACAGAGTGTACAGTTTATTGTGAGAAACAGACATCAGTCAAATAACCATATACAGAAATGTGAAAGAAAGTGGCTGCAAATGTAACCACTGCAAAAGAAAGACACTTGGTGCTTCAAGGATTTCTTATATTCAGAATTACCCCCAACAAGATTCAGAGATAACTTCACTAGAATATAAGCTCCACAAGGAAAGGTTCATTTTGTGTTTAGCCCGTGAGTTATTTGTTCATCTGATGCCTAGAACAGGACTGACACAAACTAGGCATCCAGTAGATAGTTGTGGAATGGCTGGAACTGAGATCTATGGGATGGTAAAGAGTCACGTGCAGAAGGAAAAGCAGCTCAGACAGCGTAAGGCAGATGCTGAACCAGCTCAGACAGCGTAAGGCAGATGCTGAACCCTTTACAGGAAGGAGCAGTATGGCATCGAAGAACTGAAAGGCAGAAAATGAGAGGAAGAGCAGTGAGAACATGGAGAAGCCAAGATGGTAATTTTTTGCAGAAAGGAGGCACACTTCTAAGGATTATTCTGGAATCCTTATTCTGCAAGCTGTGTGAAGACAGGCCTGAAGGAGGACAGACATGTGGAAGGATCCGTCAGGTGGCTGCTGTTCAGATGACAGTTGCTTAGACTATGGAGTAAATAGATACCAGACACAATAAAGAGATGGAATTAACATCTCCTGCATTGGCAGGTGGATTTTACCACTGAGCCACCAGGGAAGTCGGTGAAATTAACAGAACCTGGAAACAGATTAGTTACGAGGGGTCAATCGTGACAGGTTTCGAGGGGGACAGCAAAAGTGTTTGGCCAGAGAGGAAATACAGGAAGCAGCAGGTGTGTAGATGCCGAGTATGAGGTACCAAGGGCTGAGCAAACCACAGCCAGTTGGAGGACAAAACCCAGGTCCCTAAGGGCTGAGAGCTAAGGCTTTTTAAAGAATTAAAAAAAAAGAAAAGAAAGAAAGAAAATGGAGAAAACAGAAGAGAAAAAGAAAAATATGTGAAGGAGAATTTGTGCAACCTACAAAACTTAAAATGGTTACTACCTGACCCTTTATATAAGTCTGCTGATCACTGCCCCACACTATCTGCCGCCAGAATCCTCCTCAGGTATCTTTTCCTGCTCCTATCACTGTAGGCATCCTAGCCTTACGGCCATTCCTTGACTGTTCCTGGTCTTTCCCTTGTCTGTACAGTCTAACCCAATATTCACATGATTCACTCAAGTCTAGCAGCTAAAATATCTTCTATACGGTGAAATTTACTCTGATCACCTTACTTAAAACTGTAATCCCATCATACATCTCATTCTCCTAATCTTGGTTTCTTTCTTTCTGAAGAATGTACTATCGTTTACCATTAATACTTCTTCCAGTAGAATGAAAGGCCCTTGAGAGCAAGGGTTTCTGTTGTTTTGTTCATTGTTGTATGCCCAGAATCAGGAACAGTGCTTTGCACAGTGACCACATAATAGGTATTTCTTCAGTGAATGAACTCATGCATGCATGACTATTAGGCAATTGGATAAACAGGTCTAGAGCTCAAAGGAGATCTAAAATGAAGACACATATTTGTTTCACATGAATGGAGATAAAAATAGAATCTGTGGGCTTGCATGGAATTTAGCCCAGGGAGAAAAATGTAGAGGGAATAACAGAAGAGGAGCGAGGACTGAATTTTGAGGAAGTCAACATCAATGGCCAGGGAGAGGAAAATGAACGTGCAAAATAAGCCACAAAGAGCAAACAGCAGCAGAAAGAACCAGGAGGGTTTCAAGAAGAAAGCTGAATGCTGCTGACAGTTCAAATAAAAGGATGGCTTGAAAAATCCCCATTATATTTAGCAACACAGAGGTTACTGGTGACTTCAGTAAGAGCCAACTCAGTCAATTCAGTAAGACTTACTATAGGGGGAGAAAGCAAGTCATATAGGGTTTGGGCCTACAGACATTAAATTAGGTGAAGCATATAACAGCGTGAATTAATCTAACCTGAGAAGTGAATAAAGCTAATTAAGTTATCATGCTTTCATCATCTTAAAAGAAGGTATTGGTATTGTAGTAACTGGAAATGCTCAAATTAAGTTGGCTATATATAACACATTCCCACATGATGTTCTATGGTTGTCATATCCTATAAGAGAACCTCAAGTTTTTAAGATTAAAAAAAAAAAAATCTGCCTCTAAACACTTTTCTACCTTGAAAAGCAAAACTAAATGCTACAAAAGAGCATGGATCCATCCATTCACAAAGGCCAATCCTTAAAAAGCCAGCACCTGATTCTAAGAGTATAGAAATTGTTAAAACTGGTTTGCCACATTTGTATCAATCAGAAGTCAAGCATACACTGTAACACAACCACATATATCATTGTCTAATGTAAAATCATATTCCCAGTAACTTGGAGCACAAAATACATAGGAATTGCATTATACCTGCATAAGTGGCAGGATTCTTTGGATAAACTCTTTGTTGAAAGTACAAAGGGAAAAAAAAAAAAAGCAGGTATAAGTCTGGGTTTCAGATACATACAGTCACAAATTTTAAAAAGTCAGTAATTTGAACCTGAAAGGAGTAAGGAAAGTAACTTTAAGCACAGTGGTTCAGGTGGAAACAAAGAAAAGTCTCAAGAGTTTTTCCTAAAGATATTGTGAAATAATTTATTTGTTAAAAGGACTGTAGCACTGGGGAATTTCTGGGTGTTTATAAACACCCTTGCAGCCCCACATCCTATTAGTCTCTGAGTTATAGGCATCGCTGTCATCTTAGGCCTCTCATCTTCTAAGTATATTTCATCAGTCAAGTATAAAATATATCTTGGCCCTTTTCTTTTCTATTTCCAAAATGATATACACTAGATCACAATTTTTTCACTTTACCTCTCCAGAGCACTGATTTTGGACTCAGAGATTTGGGTTCAAATTCCAATTCTACCACCACTGATAGTAATAGCCAAGTAACCTTGGACAAACTATTTAATCTACCAAGACTCATTTTTAAAATGAGAGTAATTCCAGGTTTCCATCCTGTACCTTTGCAATCCCCTCCACCATCCAATCACTGTCCTCTTTAAGCCTACACAATCTTGGCTCAAAGACCATTCCTCTGTCAAACCTAACAAGCTCTTCATCTTCCAAAAGGTTTGATAACGCCTAACCATTTTTTTTTCCCCTTAAAATTCACTTGGCAGTAAATCATGCCATCTTGGGCTCTCCACTGCTGAGTCAAACTAAATGAATTGTTTCTACCTTTCGGTGGGCCCCCTGAGGACACAGGCTGCGTTTCATTTCTTTAAAAAACATTCCCCCAAAACTTACCCGAGGCCGCACTAGGGATGCAAAAATTGAAACAAGAGTTTCAATCTCTTGAGAAAGAGAAAGAAGGGAAGCGGGGAAGACAGGAGTAACTACCGGTGAGTTTAAGAAACGCTATACAGAATTTGAGTACCTTTATGAAAGGCAGGCAGTGGAAGGAGAACCTGCCCCTGGGACTCCGCTTTATTCTGGGGGCTGAATGACAAGAGGAGAAGGAAGGAAGGGGAAGGCGAAATGGGCGGGGGGGGGGGGGGGGAGAGGGCGAGGGCGGGTGCATTTAAGTAGTGGCACAATGCCTCACAGAAAGGAGTACTAATCCACTGCGGCCAAAACTCAAATCACTAATAGCTGACTGAAAAGTACTAGATAATGTATCTGTCTCTAGGAGAAAACGTATCTAACTTGCTCTGTTTAAACTTGGGGGAAGGGAAGGGGCGGGGTGACAGGTAAGGATGTGTGTGGCCAAGGGCTGCAATGGAGAATGTGAACAGAGGGCTGGCCAAGTGACGGGGCACAAAGACCAGAAGCGAGGACCGCGGGGCAGTGGCCGCAAGACAAGAAAAAGGAAGACAAGCGGATACGGCTGTGGACAGGTTACCAGCCCCTGGGTGTATCCGCGGGGGTTAGCAAGGAGGCAAAGTCACGCGTGCCTCCACGAGGGCAACACTGGGGGAACCGAAGAGGGGGGCATTTCCCATGCTGCAGTAACCTGGACAGAAAACTGTAATCCACCTGAGCCATGCAGAAAGATCAGCGAGGCGCTGTGCCTCCCAGCCGGCGAAACCATGCAGCGTCGCAGGCGTGCTGAGCCCGACGGGGCCGCCATGACTGCCGCCTGGACCAGAGCTGCGCGGGCCCCGCCCCTACGCCGTCCTGCGGGCACGCGCACGTAAGCGCGCAAGGGGCGCGCCTGGAGACGTGCTTGCGCAGCGGGGTTGCGCAGCCCTGCCCCTGGGTGAAGTCTGAGGCCGGTTAGGCTGTACTGAGGGTTTGGATTTTCTAAGACTGGTGTCATACAGGTGACTCCTTTGGTAAGGCTAATGAATATACTTATTTGCTGTAGGATTTTTAAACTGCAGTCCTAAAACTCAAGGTTGCTTTTTCATTTGGAGACATATAGGTGTTAGGATTTACCACTGGGCCACCTGGGAAGCCCTGTGAGAGTATCTGAAATAGGCAGATTCATCAAGACGAGTAGAGTAGTGGTTACCAAGGGCTCAGGGGAGCAGGGAATGAGAAGATATCGTTTAATGGATAGAGTTTTTGCTTGGAATGATGAAAATTTTCTGGAAATAGTGGTGATGGTTATACTACATGGTGAATGTATTGTATTTAATGACACTGAAACTTATCACTTAAAAATGGTAAATATTTTGTTGTGTAGATTTTATCACAGTTTTTAAAATACCAAAAAAAAAAAAAAAGCTTAAAAGCTTTCTATATCAAGGCCTAACAGTAGAGATCTTTTAATACTGATGGCTACACCCCCAGAAGGGGCTTCCCAGGAGGTGCCAGGGGTAAGGAATCTGCCTGCAATGCAGGAGACTCAAGAGATGTAGGTTCAATCCCTGTGTTGGGAAGATCCCCTGAAGTAGGAAATGGCAGCCCACTCCAGTATTCTTGCCTGGGAAATCCCATGGACAGACGATCCTGGCGGGCTACGGTCCAGGACCCACACAGTCAAACATGACTGAGTAGACTCGTATGCAGCCCCGGCAGGTGGCTCCTGCCTCCTGTAAAATTCAACAAGAAACTAGAACTTTTCAGATCAGATCAGATCAAATCAGTCGCTCAGTCGTGTCCGACTCTGCGACCCCATGAATCGAAGCACGCCAGGCCTCCCTGTCCCTCACCAACTCCCAGAGTTCACTCAGACTCACGTCCATCGAGTCAGTGATGCCATCCAGCCATCTCATCCTCTGTCATCCCCTTCTCCTCCTGCCCCCAATCCCTCCCAGCATCAGAGTCTTTTCCAATGAGTCAACTCTTCGCATGAGGTGGCCAAAGTACTGGAGTTTCAGCTTTAGCATCAGTGCCCTTAAACACTAGCCTTCCATTCACTGTGGACTGCACCATATTTAAGCAATTGCCACTTTTATTTGCTCAAGGTAATTTTGTTACTCCCAGTTGACTAAACTGCTTATCTTCATGGATCAGATGCCAAGATAAGCTCTAAGCTATCACAGTGTTATACCAATGCTGTCCATGGGAATGGCCCTAAATGCCATTAGTTAAGCAGATCAAAAAGAAGCTGAGTCATTTCTTAAGTCTCTAGATCTTCAGCAGAGAATATTGAGAACAAAGTAATTAAGGAGGACAGGCTGGGATGGACAGAGCTCTGATAGCCAATTCTCAGAAATTGCTTCTGTCTCTAGAACTGCCTTCCCCACTTGAATTCTGAATAACTTTCAAGAGCCAGGTGAGAAAAGGGTGGTGATATAGGAGAGACCACTGGATATATGCCAGGTAAGGCTTTGAGCTCTACTCTTAGAACTCCATTTACTGCCTGAAAAACTTTGCTGTGCCCTACCTCCATGCTTTTGAAATGACAAGAAAAATCAGAAACATAATTATGATGATTATTGTTGCTAATGATAGTAATAAACTCCTGAAATTCATTGGGACTTACTAAGCGTGAAGCACTATCATAAGTAAATTCCTGTAAAACTGTGACAAGCTGGAACCTGGAGCCTGGGACCCTTTGCTGCAGTGCTTGCACCTGGATAGATACCTCCTCCAGCAGCAAAATATTAATACAAAGAAACTATAAGGGACTAAAAGTAACTGTGTGCATGTGCAGTTGGGGAAAATTATGGAAAACAAGATACAGGAAGACCAACTGCCACTTATGAAGAGCTAGGAGTTAAAGCAGGGGACTGCATATGCTTCCTGCACATAGCAGTATCAAAGCAGTAGGCGAACCAGTTAAGCCACGCCTCCAGCCCAACCCCAGGGCACACCCCTACCCTCTCCATATATAATGAGCTAGTTCACCTCCACCGACCCTCCCCCTACCCCCAGGTGAGCAAGGGAGTAAGGAAACCTGTTGCTTGTTCTTCCTCCCCTCTGCTGCAGCAGGGCCTCCAATAAAGCCTTGTCTGAATTTTTTGTCCAGCCTCTTATCAGTTCCTGTTGATTAAGGAGCCCACAAAACCTGGTTGGTAACAAAACTGCGTACTATTACTATCTGTTTTGGCCAGTGAGGCTCAGAGGGCTAAAGAACTTGGCTCAAGGTCATACTGCTAGTCATTTGTAGAGCCTGAATTCATATATTGGTTCTAGATAGATAGTGAAGTCGCTCAGTCGTGTCCAACTCTTTGCGACCCCATGGACTGTAGCCCAGCAGGCTCCTCTGTCCATGGGATTCTCCAGGATCCCATGGACAGAGTGGGTTGCCATTTCCTTCTCTAGAAGATCTTCCCGATCTGACTCCAAAGTCCAGGACTTTAACTGTTACATACATTTTATACATGAGTTCACAAAAATCAGTGTATGTTCCAACTATTTTATTTTAGGAAAAAAAAAAAAGTGCTTCTGGGAATTAAACTATAGCTCTTCAGAGTCTTAATCAATTAGGAGTTCCTGTGTTTCTTCAGATATCCCCAAATGTCCTGGTTTTAATTCCTGATTTGCTCGTATACCTTGAATGAGCATCAGTTCACCTTGAAGGAGCATTAGTTTAAGCAGGTACCTGAACGTGCTGGGATTCTGAGTTTCACCTAAAACTTGAGCCTTCCCAGATTTAGGATCATTATTGGAATAAGCCAGATTTTTCCAAACCTAATCAAAATACCCCTTTGTTTCCAGTGATTTCAGTGCTTAGCTATTGTTGCTATTCCTTTCATCTTTATTTATAGAACAAACAGAAGGTTTTAGATTACTGTATTTAGAAATGCCATCTGGTAGGCAACTATTGAAAAAAAATAATGTTTTGTTCCTTTCATGTAACTTTGTTTTGTAACTTTCATGGTCTTTTCATCCATTACTTTGAAATGTAATTAAGTTTCAGGATGGTTGTTTGCTTCTTTTTATGGTGGATCTTTTGCCCTTTTGAACTTGGGGGAAGAGTTATCCTTGGGAGATTTTTGTTCACACACTCTTTTACTCTTTGTGGATCTCTTCTTTTTGTTGTTGTTGTTACTCATTTCCTCTCAGCTAATCTATATGCCTTTTGCTGATACCCTTTTGGTAACTTCATTGTTTAAACTCAGAAGAACAGGTAAATAAAAGCAAAAACAAAGTAAAAACAAAAAACCAATAACCAACCCTCCCTTTTTGCAGGGTTTTAAGCCCAATTTGGATCTAAAGATATAAATGATAGTGTTGGAATTTAGTTTGCTGCTATATATTTAGAAATCCTTAAGAACATATTTATTAGTTTTAAAAAAAATAGATTGAAAAATTAGCCATTTAGAGTAGTATATTTGGTAGTTTCATTTTTTTTTAATTTTATTTTATTTTTAAACTTTACAGTATTAGTTTTGCCAAGTATCGAAATGAATCCGCCACAGGTATACATGTGTTCCCCATCCTGAACCCTCCTCCCTTCTCCTTCCCCATACCATCCCTCTGGGTCGTCCCAGTGCACCAGCCCCAAGCATCCAGTATCGTGCATCGAACCTGGACTGGCGACTCGTTTCATACATGATATTATACATGCTTCAACGCCATTCTCCCAAATCTTCCCACGCTCTCCCTCTCCCACAGAGTCCATAAGACTGTTCTATACATCAGTGTCTCTTTTGCTGTCTGTTACCATCTTTCTAAATTCCATATATATGCATTAGTATGCTGTATTGGTGTTTTTCTTTCTGGCTTACTTCACTCTGTATAATAGGCTCCAGTTTCATCCACCTCATTAGAACTGATTCAAATGTATTCTTTTTAATGGCTGAGTAATACTCCATTGTGTATATGTACCACTGCTTTCTTATCCATTCATCTGCTGATGGACATCTAGGTTGCTTCCATGTCCTGGCTATTATAAACAGTGCTGCGATGAACATTGGGGTACACGTGTCTCTTTCCCTTCTGGTTTCCTCAGTGTGTATGCCCAGCAGTGGGATTGCTGGATCATAAGGTAGTTGTATTTCCAGTTTTTTAAGGAATCTCCACACTGTTCTCCATAGTGGCTGTACTAATTTGCATTCCCACCAACAGTGTAAGAGGGTTCCCTTTTCTTCACATCCTCTCCAGCATTTATTGCTTGTAGACTTTTGGATTGCAGCCATTCTGACTGGCGTGAAATGGTACCTCATAGTGGTTTTGATTTGCATTTCTCTGATAATGAGTGATGTTGAGCATCTTTCCATGTGTTTGTTAGCCATCTGTATGTCTTCTTTGGAGAAATGTCTATTTAGTTCTTTGGCCCATTTTTTGATTGGGTCATTTATTTTTCTGGAGTTGAGCTGTAGGAGTTGCTTGTATATTTTTGAGAATAATTGTTTGTCAGTTGCTTCATTTGCTGTTATTTTCTCCCATTCTGAAGGCTGTCTTTTCACCTTGCTAATAGTTTCCTTTGTTGTGCAGAAGCTTTTAAGTTTAATTAGGTCCCATTTGTTTATTTTTGCTTTTATTTCCAATATTCTGGGAGGTGGGTCTTAGAGGATCCTGCTGTGATGTATGTCAGAGAGTGTTTTGCCTATGTTCTCCTCTTTATAGTTTCTGGTCTTACGTTGAAATCTTTAATCCATTTTGAGTTTATTTTTGTGTATGGTGTTAGAAAGTGTTCTAGTTTCATTCTTTTACAAGTGGTTGACCAGTTTTCCCAGCACCACTTGTTAAAGAGATTGTCTTTAATCCATTGTATGTTCTTGCCTCCTTTGTCAAAGATAAGGTGTCCATATGTGCGTGGATTTATCTCTGGGCTTTCTGTTTTGTTCCATTGATCTATATTTCTGTCTTTGTGCCAGTGCCATACAGTCATCAAGACATGTGGCTTTGTAGTAGAGCCTGAAGTCAGGTAGGTTGATTCCTCCAGTTCCATTCTTCTTTCTCAAGATAGCTTGGCTATTTGAGGTTTTTTGTATTTCCATTTGGTAGTTTCAAATGATGACAGTTAAATGGAATCACTTTAGTCATGAAGACAAGACAGTTTTTATATTTGCTTTCATCATTCTAGAGCATCAAATCTTACCCTCTCCATTGGTTGGTTTTTATCTGTTGCATTATTCCAAGGGACAGAGAAACACATACACACACACACACACACACACACACACACACACACATATATAACTGATACATAGTGGACAGAATGTCTCAACATTAGGTAACTTTGTAAATTTTGTAAGTTAGCAAAGTAAATTCCTTTATACTTTCTCCTTATGTTTTATGAAAGAAAAAGTAGAAAACACTTAAAGGTCTTGAATTCTTATTAAACAATAAAACTGAACTTTTAAGAAATGAATGGCTATATGAGATTATAAACTTTAGTATAGTTATCTTCTCAATTCTAGGGACCTTAAATTTTTTCAGTTTAGTGCTTCTGGATATAGATGTGAGGAGTCCTCCTACTTTACCCCACTATTCCTGCTAGATATACATGGCATACATACATGGGGTCTTTGCAGACGAGGAGGTCAGCGGGGGCATTGTCTATTGGGCTGAGGCAGCATGGTGGGGATGATACATGACTTACTCAAATGTGGACTAAATACAGTCCTGGAGTATGGGCACTTACCTCTCCTGCTGTATTGTTGACAGTCAGAGTGATTCACATCAAAGCAGTGTCTAGGCCTTGGATGAGGACAGTGGAAGTTTCTGCCTCAAACATAGGCTAGGTGTCAGTCTATGTGACTGGACACTGGAACAGTGTTCTCTGCATTGCCATATGACTCTTCTTTAGGAAAGGGATCATCTCTCTTTTGAGCTCTTTCTGTGATGAGTTTCCGTATTTCTAGGCTACTTTCTGGAAACACCTCCTAGTCAACTTCCTCTAAGTCCTTATACTCCTCTTGGGAATCCCTCTATTGATCTTCATAATGTCTGTGGACTCTCCCATCCATTCTTTACTCTTGCATGACAGATCCTGATGGCTCCTCAATTTCAGAGAAAGAGTTATTAGCAATGCCTAGCCAGATACTACTCCCTTGAGGGCAGGGAAGGCTCAGTCTTCAGACTGTCCCATGGGCTGGGGGGGAAGATGATGCATGCCATACATGTATATTTTTTGAGAAAAAAAAAAGGAAAGTAAAAAGAGCAATTTCCCTATTAATACAGTCTGAACGTTTATATCCTGCACATTCATTTAAGAACAGATGAAATATAGATGTAATCATAATAGCATGCAATGAGCAGAGTATTGAAGTGATATTCCAACTTCAGGAGTAACAAGCTATGTAACATTATACAGGCCATTTAGTCTCTTTGGACCAATTTTTCCAACTATGAAATCAAGGAGTAGGGCTTGGTAAGCTCTCAAGTTCTGTGATTCTATGATCATGAAGGAATTTAAATTTGTGACACATGCCACTTCTATAAATATATTTAATTATGCTTTTAATATTATGGCTCAAAACTCTTTATTATACTGCACACACTTTTGTTGAGTAGTGTCAGAAATATCAGCAAATATAATTTTCCTTCTTCCTTGTGTGGCTGATTTTAGTACCTTTAGTCTCTACTTTCTTCCTGATGGTTTCTAAAAACCAGGAAAAAGAGGGTTTAAAGGATCTTTTAAAAAAACAATCAGATCATACCAATCCATCTTTGCAATTTATAAAGTAAGTGCAATTTATTCTGAAGTGAACTACTTTCTAGTTATCTATATATCTCTATCATTGATCAATGGAAAATATTTATGTAAAAGTATGACTATGGATTTTCTATTGTCATATCTATATTTTATTAGAATATACAGAAACTGTAAAATCCTCTTTAATTCATATTCTAAAGGCAAATACCATTCCTTTGTCTAATTATACTTTCAGAGAATTTTTTAACAAAATGCTGGCAAAATGTGAGCCTTTAAGGGAAAATTTTCTTTGTATAGGTTAAAAATGGATACAAGTAAATATATTAAAAAAAAAAAAAAACTGAAAGCAGGGTCTTGAAGAGATAGTTGTACTCCTATGTTTATAGTAGTAATATTCAAAATGGTCAGAAGATGGAAGCAGCCCAAATGTCCATCAAGAGATGAGTGAAGACAAAGTAATGTATATAATACAATGGAATATTATTCAGCCTTAAAAAGGAAAGAAATCCTGTTACATGCTATAACATGAGAGGACCTTGAGGACATTACGGTGAGTGAAATAAGCCAGTTACAAGGGGACACATACTCTATGATTTCACATATGAAGTACCTAGAGTGGTCAAATTCATAGAAACAGAGATTAGAATGATGGTTGCCAGGGGCCAGGGCAAGTGAGAAAAGAAGCATTGCTGCTTAAGTGTGCTGTGCTGTGCTAAGTCGCTTCAGTCGTGTCCGACTCTTTGTGACCCCACAGACATAGCCTGCCAGGCCTCTCTGACCATGGACTTCTCCAGGCAAGATTACTGGTGTGGGGTGCCGTTTCCTTCTCCAGGGGATCTTCCCAACCCAGGGATGGAACTTGCAGTTCTTATGTCTCCTGCATTGGCAGGCAGGTTCTTTACCAGTAGCGCCACCTGGGAACCCTTAATGTGTATAGAATTTCACATTTAAAAGATGAGAAAGCTCTGGAGACTTACTTCACAGCAATGTGACTATACTTAGCACTTCTGAACTGTACACTTAAAAATGGGTAAGAGGGTAAATGTTATGTTATGTGCTACTGTCATTATTTAGGTAAATAGATGCAAGGGACAAAACAGGAGTTTTAGGCAGTGATTATTCAGAAAGTTAATTTGGCACTCATTACGTATTTTCATTTGTATGATTTTGTTTCATTTGCCTTCACAGAGTTTAAGAGAATATAAGAATTTATGTGAAAAGATACATTTTTATTAAACAGTGTTGAAAATCTACAAATCCACACACAATTTCAACTAATTTAGACCAAATTGTCAGTGTTGTGTGGTGAAAGGTGCATTTGGTTTGAGGTACAAAACCTAAATTTAAATAGTTTTCCTCTCAGCTCTGTTACCTGCCGCTGCTAAGTGGCTTAAGTCGTGTCCGACTCTGTGTAACCCCATAGACGGCAGCCCACCAGGCTCCCCCATCCCTGGGATTCTCCAGGCAAGAACACTGGAGTGGGTTGCCATTTCCTTCTCCAACCCTGTTACCTGCTAAACCATAATTTCCTTAGGTACAAGACCTATTTTACTTGCGAGACCTATTTTACTCATCTTCCTGAGATGCCTAGAATGGAATCCTAAATATTACTTGTTGGAATTGAATTATACTTTTAATTGAGTTATATTTTGAAGAAAAAGTATGAAGGAGGGGTAAAACTCAACAACCCAGTAGAAATATACCTGGTGTTGGTCATATTGGCAGTAGCCAGGAAGAGCCAGAAATGTGGACAACCAGACAAGGCCGAAGCCAGGATCACAATAAAGACCAGTCTCCAGCTTCACTTGGAAAGCAGAACTTTTTGAAAAATCACAAAATGCCTTGTCAAGAAATTCTGTAGTGGGAATAAAGCAAACCTAAGATATGAACCTGAGTGAAAAGAAGAACTAGGTCATAAGGACAAGGAAAAGAATGAGCCATAATCCAGAAAGGGTGGTTGCTTAAAATGTGGCATATGTGATTGGAACACACAGGTCAACCAGCCTGTGAAGATAGGACATTGTCCTGTGACAAGGCTGTTAAATTGATGGTCATGTTGGAGAGGGGATGGTCATGGTCTCTTTTAAGAGATTGTGATTCAGCTTAAAGTTATGGGCCACCTCAAGTGAAAGGGAGACAAACATACCCCAGTGCACTTTGGGGGTTTTCTGAATCCACCAAACGACTCCCTAGAAAAGTGTGGACCTCAGGTGCTCCATGCTCTTCTGTGTTTAATTATGAGATTAATGTTGACAATATCCATCCTGTTCCCAACAAGCAGGGCTTATGAGAAGCCTCTGCTTAAATCCTCAGCTAAACCTTAGCACTGTCCACCTCGCGCTAGCTACCATATCATCCAGCTTCATTGGTAGGAGAAACATGATTAACTTCTATAGAGATTGTCTCCAGAATTTTTTCATTATATGTACTCTATCACTAAAAAGATTTTAGCATATCTCTTATATTTATGTATGTTATATAATGTATTATTTAGTAATTCAGTATATGCATATGCAACATAAATAAAAGTAGAAATCTGAAAGCTTGGGATAAAAATAAGATATAAACAATTTTAATATCTTCTTTCTGCAATCCAAAGGACTATCCTGTAAACTCTTGAGATCAAGTTACCCTATTTAGAAAACTCTTTTTCTGGAAGATGATACTTGCATATCTGAGCATAGCAAGAACAAGGAAATGAGGTCATTTTTATGGGAATGCTTCATTTTAAGAAAGCGTGATATACATCTTCAAGTCTATATATATCAGACAAATTAAATATGGTATAATTTGTATTTCAATGAGTGTCTATTTCTTTGACCTTTTGGAAGACACATTGGGTTTTTTCCATCTCTCTCTTCCCAGTGCCTCGATAGTAAAAAGATTCCTCACAATTCTTTCTTTCAAAGGTGCTTTTACATCTAATATAAAGTTTGCTTTTACAAAAGGAGTTTTCAAAACACTCTTCAGGAACACTCTCTATTTATTTCCCTGTTTATTCCTGGAGACAACCAGTCTGTCCTACTCTTTTCATCGTGTTGAACAGGAAGAGTTCTCCCGATGTGCTGTGCCCACGCTGCGCCCCTTCCCCTTTTCCCCTTCTAATCTCTCAGCCAGGGATATCTCTCCCCTCCTTTACTTGCTCATTCATTCTTCAAATCTCAAATCTATCTTCTCTTCCTTTGTCTGATCCTTATGGAGCCCAAATGCCCCACCTACCTGCTCCTCTGGTACGCATGGCCACCACAAACCCCACATTTACACATTTGACCATTTACTTTCCTGTCTCCCACTTCCCACTCCCCCATGATGGCCCTAAAATACCAATGAAAATAAAGATCTTGTCTAGCCTGGTTGCTGTGTGATCACCGGAGCCTTCGAAAACAGACGAGGAAGGCAAAAGACCCGGTGGATGGATGATGCAGAAGGGATGATGCAAACCTTGAGAATGACTTGACTCCCTGTTGCTGGCTTTCAAGCTGGAGGCAGGGGACTGTAAGCCAGAGAATGCAGGCAGCCGCCAGAATGTGAAAATAGCTGACAAGAAACTGGGAAACTCAGTCTTACAAACACGTGGAACTGAACTCTGCCCCACAGCCTGAATGAGCTTCAAAGTAGGTTTATCCTCAAAACCTTGAGAAAACCTTGATTTTTGAATCATAGAGCAAAGAGTCAGCTGAGCCATGCTGTGCCTAGACTTCTGACTTAATAAATGGCTGTAATTTTTAAGTCAAAAAATAAAGAGCTTCCATTTAATGTTGCCACTGTGCTAAAACCTGTGCAATGATTCTTCACTTGAAGGCAGGCTGCAGTTGTGTATTTGTGTGTGTGTGTGTGTGTGCACGTGTGGGCATGTGCACACGCATCCGCACATGTGGGGATAGAACTGTTGTTTAAGTTTTTCTCCCATTCTCCCCATTAGTTTATATTTACGCAATTATTATAGAATGTGTAATAGACAAAGGATGTTCGCAAATATCATTCACTACAGCTGTGTCATTAGGAAAAGCACAAGAGAGAAATAAGCAATCTACTTAATAATTTCCATTTTTAAAAACACTGAACACTAGCTTTTGGAACTTTCACTGGCAAAAATCACAACTTCTTGCTTCAATTTGCAACAGTGATGGTCTTTGAAAAACTGTTTATCCGGGTAGTTTATTTCTTTCTTCTAACAATTTGTATATTCTTCTTACTAGCATGGAAGTCTAAATGGAAAAACATTAATAATATTCTGTTTATGAACACAAGTGGGTTGACTCTAATAAAAATATTGATTCATGTCTTCCTTCTCTGTGAGAAATGCCACCCATAAAGTTAGCTGGCACTTGCTTCTAATAATAATATAATTTCATGAAAGCCAGAAAAAAGTACATACCTTCCACTTGCAAAAGTGTGAATTATTTATTTTTCTTAACAAAAAAAAATATAAAGCACATCAGTGTTCAACGTTAGCTGAAAACAATTTAGCAGCAAATTTTAACTAGACTATGAAAGACATCAAAAAGGCTTGTCATAACATAGACTGTAAGAATGTATATCCCTTTCTATAGAGCACAAACATAAAATTTTAAATCTAAAATTTAAAGATAAGGAATAACCAGCTTTCATTGTTTATTTCCTGTTTTAAAAAAAGATTCACATATGCTATATAGATTTAAATCTTCCTCTTCTCCACGAAAAGTATCCCCTTTATGTAGGTTTTTTACATCATGCAGGTGGAGTTGATAGACAAAAAAGTGTGCTTCATGGTTATGAAAATCATCACATATACTAACAATTCCCATCACTTACCTCTCTAGTCAGAGAACATTTCTGCTCAGTCACATGGTTAACATCTGGAAACCACTTGGGGTAATAGCTACCACCAATTTGTTGCTTATTCAGGGAAAACTTGGTAGAATGGGGCTAGAGAAAGTAAATTCCGAGTTTCCTTCAACACACACACACACAGACTCAAATCTCATCATTGTCTTTAAGCCATTCGTTAGACCAGAAAAAAGACTGAACTATCAATAAATATATTCCTTGTCTTAAAACAAACTTCCAGAAAGCATAAAGACATACTGCAAATGAAATGTCTTGATTACTTCAGTTCACACAGGTCGTGATTTTTCATTTTGACCCATGGCCCTGGTCATAAACACAAGGTACATGCAGTTTTTCTTATAAGCTGTGCATTGTGCAAAGCGCTAAGCTTCCCTCATCACATCATTCAGGGGCTTGTTCATTTCTGAGTTAGGAAAAGAAGAAAACCAGGGAGTGTGGTATTAAAACATCAGCCAGACTCTTTGTACCTAATGGCAGCCATTTCTTAACTGCGTCCCACTGATCTCCAAGGCATTTTCAATAGGATCAATTCAAGAAGCCTCTCTAGGGATTTCATTTCAAAGATTCACATGATCTAAAGAAGAAAGAAAGAAAAGACACCCAAGTCCTGTAAAGAAACAAGTATTTTTTCCCCACTTTTCTATAGTGGTCCATGTCACAAGTTAGAAAAAAGGTTTCTCTTTATATTCAAGGGTTATGCTAATCATGCCAATAATTTGGGGATCCGAATCTTAAAATGAAGTCCTTTGAAGAGAGAACTTTAATTTGTGGCTATGGCTGTTGTTCTCTAAGGCTGTCATTGTTTATAATTATTTTCTTTCTTAACCTGTGGTTGACTAAATCCAGTCCTCAAAAGATGTCACCACATGCCACATGGCTACAGCCCAAGCTGCTCTGCTCAGCTGTCTTGACTACCTCCTACATTGTTTGAAAAAAAGTGCTTTATTTATCCCTAAGAAGGTTTTTGTCTGGCCTGGCTGTTTTGCTGTTGATTCACTTAAGCTCATTTAAGCCTTTTGGTTATTTTGTGCCTAGTCCAGTGAAGTTGCATTGTGATGGCTGTCATTTGAACTCAAGTAGAGGAAAAAAATCTCATACTAAGTGATACAAAATCAGGGATTACTCACATATCCATGTGTCTCATTAATTTAAAATTATCTAGTATTCACCACTTCTCAAAATGAAATCAAAGTCTTTTAAATATATATATGTATATACACACACATATATATTATTATAATATATATTATAGTATATAATGACATATATATGTGTGCATGTGTGTATATATATATATATATGTATATGTATATATAAAATCTTCTCTTCCAAAGTTTAGCCAAGTTAGGTGGTAATGGTTTAGTCGCTGTTTTATCTTACTCTTGTGACCCCATGGACTGTAGCCTGCCAGGCTCCACTGTCCATGAGATTTCCCAGGCAAGAATACTTGGGTGGGTTGCCATTTCCTTCTCCAGGGGATCTTTGCAACCCAGAGATTGAACCTGTGTTTCTTGCGTGTCCTGCATGGGCAGGTGGATTCTTTATCACTAGCACCACCTGGGAATAACCTCACCAGAACACTGGCAGGCAGTCATTTTTTAGATTATGTCCTATACCTCATCTCCAATTCCAGAGAGTAACCCAGTCCTGACCCATTATGATTTCCCAATCTACCCTCAGCTCCATCCTGAAAATCACTACCTAAATTCAGGTAGTCTTTGTCTCTCCCTAGTCTATTAAAAAGGACCAATGAGTCTCTCCCTATAGCCTCTTTCAATCTACCCAATCAGTGTCCTTTAAGTTATTTCTATGTTGCCAGAGCTACCTTGTTACATACATGACCATGTCACTCCTTTATTTAGAAAGAAGAATCAGCTCTGATCTGAGATGTTTCTAAAAGTTAGCTTGTCGTTTGTGTCTTCCCAAGTTAAAATATGGTCTGTGTATAAAGGCTGGTTGGGATGACCGGGGTATAACTTTTGGCCATGTGGTTTTTACTTGAGAGATTGTTCTTATTTTCTTCTGTTGTTCAAAGTTCCAAGTGACATATGTAAAACCATTTCTTCTTCTTTCCAGATGCAGTTCCCTCTGCTCTAAAACAGGTTTCTCCATGTAACTGGTCGCATCCTAGACCCATTTGCCTGCTGTTGCAGTTTCCTTGTACCTCAAGGAAGCCATGTTAAATGATGGAATTTGGGTTTCAGTGAGTTCTCTTAAAGATGCCTCATTTATTTTCATAGAATAATCTTTTCACTTGGCATAAAAGTTAATGTCACTTTTATAAGTGCTTGCTGAAATGTCCAGTGTGCTGGCTTTCCACCTGGAATAAAATTAGGATTAGGATTAAAAGGACTCACTACATTGAAGAAGGCCCTGGATTTTTAAAATTATCTTAGAAGATTTCCTAATGTTATTTTGCATTAAACATGTGCAAACTAAGCTATGAAGCCAATTAAAGTTGCTTCTGATTGACTGCACATAAACATTCTATTCACTATCAGTGCCAGCTTGAGCATTGTCCAAGTCTTAACGCATGGATCTCCCCACTCCAGCCACCACCAATCATAGCTGGGAGAATATGATCATATTTTTCAAGCCTTGTATAGGATTTGTAAAGGCTCTTCTACTCTACCTCTCAGTGTAAAGTATTATTTCATAGAAGACTGAAAGCTTGATTTTGTGTTGATTTTTAAGCCTTTCACACAACATAAATATAAAAAGCTTTATCTGAGTTTACTTGTACTGTCTCACTCAAGATGGATCTTAAAAATGCTTTAAGAATCTCCTCCTTGTTCATCACGTGTTAGGGTGTGTGTGTGAGAGCAGGGAAAAAAAAAAAAAGCCAAGGATTAAGTTTGTTTATCTTAAAATTTTTAGCTTGTCGTCAATCATTTCATTTTAATGTGCTACATCATGCTACAGTAATTGTTTTAACCCATTTTCTGCTGACCATACCAAACCTTCTGTGAAATCAATTTAAAGTTGTTCCTTTTGAAATTTCTCTCCAAAAAACAAGGAAAATATAGCTTTGAAGTGATTATAGGAATAATCACAGTAAAATACAACTATTTAAGTACAGTTTGAACTTATATTTTTCTCTACTGGCTCACAATTTCTAGCATATTTGTCATGCAAGGCACTAGGTTATATATATATTTTGCAGGATATAAAAACACCCAGATTAAATGGGTCAATCAGTTCATTAACCAGTTAACTAACTTCCTACCTCACTTTTTCTCTATTTACATAGCTGTTTATATTTGTTTACGGGAGCCAAACATGATATCCTGAAAATCATTCTCATAAGCTATTTACTTCACATAATAGAAGTTTTGTGATACAAAATCACACAATTATAATGTTCTTTTAAAAACACACACACAACCCTTCCCCCATCTAAAAGAAAAGTTATAAATTTAGGCCAATATAAACTTGTCAGAGTTCTCGCTCTCAATTTCACACCAGGGCGTGGTGCTGCACAGCTGGGGAGCTGAGCTAATAAGTGTTGAAAAATGAAAAAATGCTGCTTTATGGCATCACATAAACTGGCAAAAAGAATACTTTTACCTCCACCCCATTTTTGACAAACAAATGGCAAAATGTAGATGCTGTAAGAATGAAATTTTATGGTATTAGACCCATGGGACAAACAGAACGGTCTTGTGGGATTTTCTTTTTATTGAATACTATATGTAATAAGAAGTGTCATAACATTTATAAAATCTAATCACTTTTGTTCCATTTTTGAACCCCAAAGGGGTCATTTCTAGGAAAGCTGTTGGAAACACTGAATAATGATCTATTTATCCAGTAGTGAAACAGGATTATCCCTTTTACAAGGAGACTGAGTTTTCCCTAACAATGTAAATGCTATAATATGAATGCACACATTGAGGTTTTTAAGGAACACCAGGTACAACAAACATTTATCAAACACCTATAATGGCATTCAGAAAGTAAGGCTGAGTCCTCTTAGGTAATTTACATTCGATACTGAAATCAGGACGCAACTGATCTTCTTGGGTTGATTTTGTTTCCTGTCTGCTGGTCATTCACTCATTCTCACTCATCAGCCATTCCTTCAGCACTCAATCTGCAAACATCTAGTGCAGGCTTACCATGTCCAAGTGCATAAGCCTACTTGAATGTCTAAAGTCACAAGAATGACACCATTAAAGCAAGATGACCCACATTTATCATGAGCAGAAATCCCTTTATGCAGGAGCTAGGAACCCACCTGACAGAGCCAGAACAGGGTTAGCAAGGAAAGAGCCAAGAGCATGCACAGTCAGGGTACATTCCATCCCCATAGAGAAACTCTGGACTTCACTGAAGGGAGGCGACAGAGCAACTCAGGACCCTCCTCTAAGGCTTCTAGATATTGCTGGGGTCCAGTAGCTGGGAATTTCCAATTACATTTAAATAACTATGATTATCTATTTTATATATACCTTCCCTGATTTTCCATAGCTAGAAATATAATGTCTCTCCTCTAAACTTGCTAAAATTGTATCTGAAACCTTCTTAAAGAAGTTACTAGCATTTACCTTACATTATAGATATGTATACTTCTTGTCTCCCTACAAAATGTAAACTCCTAAGGGTAGGACTAAAGTTTGATATATCCTTTACTCACCCACAGTATTCAGCACAGTGCATTCTGAATATTCTATCATTTGGTTGAATAAGTATCTTCAATGGAGTCAAACATACATAATCGAGTATAGCATCAGATAATACTACAGTAGTAAATAAAGGCAAAAATATAAATACTAATTGAGAAAACTAAAAAGCATGACTACTATTGGGAGGAGTACCATTCAGGCACTCTAAATCATGTGCTAACTAATAAGTAATAGGACAAATGAGGGAACTCTGACTATAGTTTTTAAAATGTGGAAATACATGAATAAGTCACTGAAAAGTGACTTTCCCCAAATTCCCCAAAGATTTTGAATATACTTTATAGGACATAGCCAAAGACTATAGTTATATGTGCAGTCATATTATCATTTTTATGTTTCATAATTTAGTAAAGTGCATCACTGGAGTATTTCCTCACAAACAAATGCAAATTCTGAAATTCAAATGATTTCCAGGAACCATTTCCCCATCACTGTTATTAATCTCAGTGTTACTACTACAAGTTATTGCTGAATCTACAATTACATACACTGAAATGGTAAAAACAAGAAGGATTTTAGTCAATTGTAGTAGGTTCTAACTATTAAGTAGGTGGCATTGAAATGTATTTTTTTCTCATCACCCTGCTTTATACTCCAGGCTATAGAGAGGAACCATAAGTTCTCTAAGAATATAGACTTGTCAATTATCTTTGTTTTAGTGCTCAGAATATAGCTGGCAACCTACCAGTGCTATTGACATTTTGTCTTCCCTGGTGGCTCAGCTGTAAAGAATCTGCCTGCAGTCCAGGAGATGCTAGTTCGATCTCTGGGTTGGGAAGCCCTGGAGAAGGAAGTGGCAACTGTTGCAGTATTCTTGCCTAAAAAATTCCATGGACAGAGAAGCCTGGTGGGCTACATACAGTCCATGGGGCCGTAGAGAGTTGGACACAACGGATCAATTAAACACAGCAGTAACAAGTGTAAAAGACATAGAAGAAAGACTAGGAGTAAAGACAATGAGTCCACCTTTGCCCAGGTTATTTGGGGTGTCAGCAGCAGTTGGTGACTGTTGGAAATACGTGTCTAAAGCTTAGACTGAGGGTGGAAGTAAACTTTGGGAGTCATTAGTATCAAGGAATCAGATAAGACCATGGGAATTGAAGAAATTACTGTTAAAGAAAATTGGTAGTAGGAGGGAAGAGAAACTAGGAAAAAACACTTGTTAAAGACCCATATTTAAAATTA
This sequence comes from Bos grunniens, assembly GCF_055505025.1. NCBI lineage: Eukaryota > Metazoa > Chordata > Mammalia > Artiodactyla > Bovidae > Bos > Bos grunniens. The sequence goes on from NC_141180.1 coordinate 58,470,991, forward strand.
TCAACCTAGAATTCTATGGCTAGGTAATGTATTCTTCAAAATGAAAGATAACTAAAAAATTTTCGTACGAACAAAATTTGAGGATTTGTCTTCAAACAGATACGCTTCATGCCAATGGAAGTACTCTGGAAGAAGAGAAACTACATCAGATGGAAATCTATATACAAGGAGAAATGAAAAGGAAAAGGTAAATATGTGGATAATTTTAAAAGGTGGTATTTTCCGTCTATTAATTCCTTGAAAAAACAACTGATTGCATATATGTAACACTACTGAACTATACACTTAAAAACAGATAAGATGATAAATTTTATATCTGCTTTTTACCACAACAAAAAGAAGAAAATAACTACCTAATGAAAAAATTATAATATTGTACTATGGGGATTGTAATATATGTAGATGTAAAAATTTGTAACAACAATATCATAAAGGACAGGGCTGCATGTGGAAAAAAAAAAAAAAGACTAGGCCAGGGAAGAGAAATCAATAAAAAGTTCTCAGGAGGAATCATGAAGGTAGAAGGAAATATGGAGGAATGTCATGAAAGCAAAGAAGACAATTATTTTGAGACAGTTATTTAGGTAAACACCTGTGGGTGCTATAGAATGAAAATGAGGCCATTGGATTTAATAGTTAGGAGGGAGGTGACCAGGAACATTTTTTTTTTTTCTGTTTTATTGCAATATAGTTGACCTATAGCACCATATAAGTTTAGGGTATACAGCATAATGACCTGACTTACATGTATTGTAAAATAATTATCACAATAAGTTTAGTTAACATACATCACCTTATATAGATACAAGACGTTTTTCCCTTATGGTAAGAACTTTTAGGATTTACTCTCCCAGCAACTTTTAAATATACCCCACAGCAGAGTTAACTATAGTCATCGTGTCGTATGTTACGTCCCCAGTACTTATTCATAACTCAAAGCTGGTACCTTTTGGACCACCGTCACTCAATTCCCTCACTGCTCATAACTCTGGTAACCACAAGTCTAATCTCTGTTTCTGTGTGTGTGTTTGTTTTTAGATTCCACACATGAGTGAGATAATACAGTGTTTGTCTTTCTCTGTCTGACTTATTTCACTTCATATCATGTCTTGAAGGTCCATCCCTGTTATCACAAATGGCAGGCTTTCCTTCCTTTTAGTGGTTGAATAGTATTCTAATGTACGCTTATACATTTTGGAGAGCATTTTCAATGAAGCAGTGAGGCTAGGCATCAGGTCGCTCAGGTTGGGAATCTGGACTGGAAAAGTGAGCACAGCCAGTGTCGTCTTTAAAAAGTTTACTTGTCAAATCCAGAAGGAGACAAAGCTTTAAAAAGGGGTATTTGAAAATATGGGGGTGGTTTGAGCATATTATACAAGTTGACAAGAGATGCCAGGAGAGGGAGAACAATGCTTGGACAAGAATTCAAAAAAGATGGAAGAGGAAGGGAACAAGAGCCTCATAGAGTAGGAATGCTCTTCCTGGAAGACTGGAAAGGAGCATAGGCACGTTGGAGCGTGGGGATCGTGAAACCGCGCATGACCATACCTTATAATGGCCATTTTCTAAGAATGAAAAGAATAGGACTTAAGAAAATCTGTAAAGGAAAGGAAAAGGTAGCTGTGTAAGAATGGGGGAGAATTACTAAGTAGTCATAAATGCATATAGAAAATTTAAAGGAGCTGATATACATTGTCATCAAATTTGTACCCGTAGCTACTGAAAAGAAACCAAAGAAATGGAATGACATATTAATCTTGTGTGGGAGTTGGCAAGGCAGAGGGTCAAGAGGAGATGGGACTATCGATTGAACTGATGAGACTGTCATACTGTATAAGGTAAGTAGGGACAGCATCAAGCTGAGAAAGGGCAGGTAGACTGGGAAGATAATGAGAGGATAAAGCCCACAGATCCCAGCAAGGTCTCTGAGCCAGTTTAGTGAGAATGAGGGACCGAGAAAGATGGAAGGACAGGCAGTTACATGTAATTAAGGACTTTGAGAGTTAAGTATTTCAGAGGTGGAATATTATTATGTGGAGTAAAGTAGTGTGAGAAGACTCCCTGAGGAAGTAAGACTGAGCAGGATCTTTAAGAATGAGTAGAGGGTTTTTTTTTTTGTTTGTTGTTTTGACACAACAGTGGGGAAGAGGGAGGACATTCTGTGCTTAAAATCCAAGAACTGGGGGCAGGCTGAAAGGGTCATCATGCTTCCCCCAGCTAGAAAGGCCCACTGCTGTCCTGGAGTTTACAAGAACAAGCCAGACTGAGAGATACATTGAATTACAGAAGAGTTTGAAAACCCATTATGGGATTAGCACTTTGATCTAGTGGACAATTGGGAACCATAACAAAATATTAAGCAAAGAAATGCCGTGAAGCGAGTAATGTTTTAGGCACATATGCCTGGATGGAGACTGTGGAAGGGATCTCAGAGGGGAGGTGTGCGTGCCTAAGGGTGTCCTTGAGCAGGCTCAGGAGACAGAAGCTGGAACCATGACATGAAAGGGGGTGGCTTCAGTCAAGAAGTGAAAGGATTTGGTGACAAACTAGAGGCAGGGAACATATGGAAGAAAGATTTCAAGTGGTCCTCAAGTTCCTGGGCCAGGACACCAGAAAATAGCCCTACAGCTGAGGGATCTCAGGAAACTGGAAAGGAGGGCGGCGTGGAGATGCAGAGAGGGGGGCATGTGTACATAGGAGAGTTTTCCATCCAGGAAGACCTGCCCCAGTGCTTCTTGTTTGTGCTGTGAAAAAATAAGGTCCTTCTGAAGCCACTGGATGTCAAAGGCTCATAAGCATAGCTATCATCATGTTATTTGCTTTATTAAAACTGACGTGTCATGGAGCAGTGCCCTGTTGAGAGGTGGCAGTAGCAGGCATCAGCCTGGCATGAAGGAGTCAGAAGTTGGGTGGCTCCTTTCGTCACTTGGAGCAAAGACTTCTGGTGAACAGGCTCTGTTAATGATGGCCGCATTCCAATTAAAAAACCTTTAAGGGAGGATTATATGAAAAAGACTGTTTAATCACACCTTGAGTTTTTTCAGTCACAGCTGCACACGGATAGTGAGCACCATGCTGGGAGCACTACCTTTGATTGAAAAGCATAAAATTTTTACAGGTTTTTTTTTTCCTACTAAGTTAAAATTTGAGGGTCTCTTCTGTGTTATTCTTTGGGTAATAATCTAGGACAAAATAGTCAAAAATGTATAAATGAGCCCAGTTAAAAATATGTTTTAAAATATCATCTTTGATGGTCCCTAGTTATTTAGGTTGTGGAAAAATATGGATTAATGAATATTTTAAATAAACTTTACCATGTAATAAATGCAAAACTGGGCTAGATAGATCAGTAGTAACTGAGAGTAATGAAAATATTTCTGGAAATGGTTGTTTGATGGCAGAAATATGACAGTATTTTATTATATTTTTGAAATTCATCTTTTCTAATATATTTCCTTTAAGTTCTTTTTTTTTTTTTTAAATAGACTGTGTCTTTTAATAGCATGCTGTTTTATAATTACAGGGAAGTATGCTACACAGGGGAAAAAAGTCCCTCAACTCTTAACTAGATTTTGTTCTCATTATTGAACCATCAAGAGTGAAAATAAATGTTGCCCGGTAATGACTTTGTTTTTTCCATGTGGAATGTGATTAGTAGAATTTTCTCCCCATATAGAGTGCAATTTATAAAATTTTTAATTTAGTTCTAGATTTAGAATGTGATTCTTCAGTAAATTCTAAACCCATTGAAACACCTTTTCTAATTCTTTATGGAATAAGCAGTAAGAGTGGTGGATTAGTTCTCTAGGGCTATTCTAAGAAATTATCATAAACTGAATTGCATAAGAAGAAGACTTAAGTATATTCCCTCACAGTTCTGAAGGCCTGAGGTCTGACACTGAAGTGTCGGTAGGGTCACCCTCATTCCTAAGACTCTAGGGAGTCATTCTTTCTTGATTCTTCCAGCATCTGGTAGCTCCTACCGTCCTTGGTGAGTCATGGCCTTCATTTCTGTTTCTTTGTCTCTGGGTCTGAATCTCCCTTTCCTTTCTTTTATAAGGACCTCAGTCATTGGATTCCAAAATCTAGTATTTTATCTCAAGATCCTTAACTAGTTATATCTGTAAGACCCTTTTTCCAAATAAACTAATATTCTGAAGTTTTGGATAGACATTAATTTGGGAGGGATAATATTCAACCCATGATAAGTGCTAATAGTCATGTCTCAGGCTTGCATTATTTCACGTCTTAAAAGTGGTCAGCCAGACCACCTGTAGCGGGGAGGGCCTGCCGGGATGAGTGGCCAAAAATGTGGAGGCCTCAGGATATAGCGCGGGAAGTGATCTGGCAGTCAAGCCATCCCTTGGGCCTTGCACATTCCATGATGGAATGTGGATGGGCTGCAGCATCCTTGGTCTCGTGAAAGTCTTCCAAGGTCTCCTGACTCTTCCCTACACGGGCACATAGTCAGCAGCTTCTGCTCTGATGTCTAAACCTAATTCATGACATACTGGGTTAGACCAAGAAGAAAATAATGGAGCAGACCAGTCTAGTTATCTAGGCAAGGCTATCATTTCTTAATGAATATTGCTAGTAGCATCTTGCATGTATAGTCGATTAATTGTGTCCAACTCTTTGCGATTCTTTGGACTGTAGTCCACCAGGCTCCTCTGTTCATGGACTTTTTCAGGCAAGAATACTGGAGTGGGTTGCTATTGCCTCCTCCAGGGGGTCTTCCTGACCCAGGGATCAAACCTCCATCTCCTGTGTTTCCTGCATTGCAGGCAGATTCTTTACCTGCTGAGCCATCAGGTAGCCTCTTAACACTTGTATGAAATGCGTTTTCTCTTTGAGACTCACACAGGTCACTGAGGTAGGTGGCTGAAGCAGGAGACACAGACTTGTGAAAGACCATATTGCTCAAATGAGTTCAGCAAGTGTTTTATTAAGCATGTGTTCGGTTCTAGGCTCCGGCCAGGACATCCCTAAAGTAGAATAGAGTGGGTTTGCTGGTCACTGGTCCAGTGCTGTACATTATATTGAACATGTTGTGCATTAGTGGTCATCAAATAGAGGTTCTGGGCCTGGAATCTCAGTTCCTCCATTTACCTCTCTGAGCCTCAGATATTATACATGCAGAATGAGAAGTAAAAGAACTCCTTCATAGGCTTGTGGTAAAGAGTCCATCAGTTTATATGAGTAAAGTATTTAGAACAGTGCCTGACACATAGCAAGTGTTTAATAATGTTCAATTACTCTTACTGCTCTATGCAAGGTACTTAAATTGAACAAGTGTTTATATAATCCTCAACTTCAGGGAGATTATTGTTATTAATACAAACATACTTACATGGTACTTATAGCTTGGTAGAATCTTCTTCCAATTCTTTCAAAACCCCTTCAATTTAGTTGATATAGTTGTAGGCTAGAAAAATGGACTTGCGTGAAGTTAGGTGACTTGTTTAGTACAGCAAGTTAATGGCAGAGGTGTGCACTCAAATCTATATGATCTATTGGCCACACCTTAAATATTAAAAAGAGGGGAAAAATGTTGGTGGATATTCAGTAACTCTATTCCAGGCTTCAGTGATACGGTAAATTGAACTGAGAGGCATCCTGTGGAATGGAAAATATACTGGTTTAAAAGTCAGAAAACTTGCAGTTTAGCCTCTTCTCTGCCATTTCAGCCTGAAAATGATGTTCATGCTTTTGCAAAGTATCCTCACTATTCATGAGATAAATTCTCACCCCTCAAGTCCATGTAATATATTTCAAGTAGTAGAGCTTTGAGTTGTAACAGGCAAATCCCTTTTTTGTTTGCTTAGTTTGTATTTCCTGGAAAATGACAAGAGTCTAGCTCAAGAAGCAAATGTGTTTGTATAACATGTTGGTTGCCATGCATTCTGGAGATGATCCCATGCACTGCTGTTGATGCAACAAGGAGGGGGCTGTTCAGTATTGGTGCTATGAAAGTTTAATGCAACTGGACTTGGACAGGTTCCTGAACCACACCAACCATCATATTTATTTTGCTGTTAAACAGTTCAAACAAGTTCACTTGAAGGGCTTTGAACTTTCTTGATAGTGAATAACTGAACATTTCATTTTATGTATGTGATGATATTCCTGCTGAAAGCTACTTTTGTTGCATATTTTTTGAGAGATCTTTTACTTTTGTCAATTTTATGTTTAGGATTTGCTTTGAAAAGTTATCCTACTTTGTTGAGGGAGAGAAAAATCCTTTTATTCTTTTCTTAACCTTATCATGGGATTTTAATCAATGTTCAAGGTGATCCCTCGGAAGAATGATATACTTTGTTTTTTCCCTGAGTTTGTTCACCAGATCTAGTGACTAGGATCTGTCTTATTCCCATGACTCTGCCGTATGACATACCCTTCCATATGACCTGCAGGAAGTTCTCCCATGAGAGACTAGCATTATGCCCAGCATGTAGCGGGCATTCAGAATGTGCTTGATAAACACTTGACGTGTGTGTCCATCTCACTAACACAGATAGTTCTGGGTCTTAGCTTCCTTTTAAACTAACCTGTTCCCCTGACTACAAAGATCATGGTCCTCATGTCTTTTGGGGAACAAGCAGAGCATTAGGAAGCTGTCTCAGAAAGACATATCTAACATTATATTCCTCTTGTTGATGACAACTTGGTGTCACAACTAGCTCTGCCTTGTCTTAATCTGCAAAGAAAGTGAATGGACCGCATCCTTCCTCTTCCAAAAGGACTGAAGTGTAAAGTAGGCTTCCCTGTAGCTCAAATGGTAAAGAATCTGCCTGCAGTACAGGAGACTTGGGTTCAACCCCTGGTTCAGGAAGATCCTCTGGAGAAGGGAATGGCAATCCACTCCAGTATTCTTTCCTGGAGAAACCCATGGACAGAGAATCTTAGCAGGCTACAGTCCGTGGGGTTGCAAAGAGTCAGACATGACTCAGTGACTAACACACACAAATGTTAAGTGCTTGTCATCACTTACTCTGACTGTACAATTATTCTAAACCTAAGGGAGTGACTTTTCCCAACCCCAAGGAAACCAGATTTTCTAAGACAATGACTTCAGGCTGGTGAGAATGACTTGGTCTGGAGTCTGTACTTCCATATTCCTTTGATTCTGAGAAGTCTCATATATCCTGGGCTGGCATCAAGGCATGTAAGAAATTCCTTGCTTCCATTTTCTAGTGTGTCCACAAAGAATATGTTAATTTATGCTCCCTTAAATTTATATTTTTATTTATGCCCTATATGGAATCTTCAGTTCCACTTGGATATCTACTCCATTATCTAAACTTCCCTATAACTCTGAGACTTCCCCCACACTGAGAACGCAGGTCTCCTGGGTGACACCTCATACTAAGATCAAGCAGAGCCACCAGCTCCGAGAATGACATCTGTGGCTGGGATGTAGTGAGTTTGAGAGCAGCTAAACTTCTGTTGTTGTTGTTGTTCAGTCACTAAGTTGTGTCCGACTCTTGCAACTCCATAGACTGTAGCCTGCCAGGCTGCTCTGTCTGTGGGATTTCCCAGGCAAGCATGCTGGAGTGGATTGCAGTTTCCTTCTCCAAGGGATCTTCCCAACCCAGGTTTCCTGCATTGTAGGCAAATTCTTTACCCATTGTGCCACCAGGGAAGCTTGTAGCTAAGCTACTATTGTTCAGGAAAAGACTATCAAATGTTATCTTCACAATGGCTTTAATTACTGAGAGTCAGAGACACACAGCATTCATATTTTCTCAGTTAGAAGTCTTCTTTTTATGGCAATACAATCATCTCTTTCTTTGAACTCCTTAGAACCTCGTTCTTTATCACTTGTTCTTGTCAAGCAGTTTAGCCTAGTGGCTAAGTGTGCAGACTTTAGAACCACATTGCCTGAGTTTGAACCCAAGCTCTACCATTTACTAATTGTGTGACCATAGGGAGATTACTAATTTGTTTAGGTGTATCAGTTTTCTTATCTGTAAAATGGACCTAATAAGAACACCTAATCAATAGGAACCAATAAGAGTATTAAATAAATCTATATAAAACATGCTTAAAAGAAAACCTGGCATTTTTCAAGTACTCAGTACACTGTAGTCATTATTAGTTGTGGTCCCCTTACCCCATACCTCTACAATAAGATCCCTACTGTCAAATTAGGACAAATATGCAGTCTTGGGATTCAGAATGGATTCTAAACAAAACAAACTAAGAAGCAAAAGGAAAGATTAGGTCTCAAGAAATTTCAAAATAGAAACTATCCTTCATGACCCTGATAGTTACTAGAAATGGAAAAGGGCGAGGAATTGACGTTCCTCTTGGGCAGTGTTTCTCAAACTTTTCATGCCCAGAATCTCTTGGTGAGCTTATAAAAATATGGGCGATTCAATAGGTTTGAAGTGGAGCCCAATACAGTGAGTTTAAACAAAGTCCCAAAAGAGTGAATGATGTAAACAGTCTACCAATTGCATTTTGGAAAACTCTTCTCGATATTGGTAAGTTACTACCACCTTTCTCTCTCATGTACCTTCATTCATTCAATATATGTTTTGAGCACTTGCTCTGTGAAAAAAAAATGTCTTGGTGCTTTGAGGGATCCAAGATGAGTTAAAAACTACTTCTGTTTTTTTCAAGAAACCGAAAATATACTAAGGAAGCTATGTCCCATAAAGATATTTTAATTTTGAAAGGAAATATTAATAAAAATACTCCATATTGTTTGCAGCTGAGCAGTGTAATTAGCTGGTTGAACTTGTTAGTTGGATGAACATAAAAACTGTCTCTCTAAACTCCAAAGGGACACATCCATGAATCTTAATTTAAGACTATGAATCATAATATATTAAGAAAATGGGCCTTGAATAAACCATACAACCCAGGAGGTTCTCTATGGTAGAAATATGAAGATATAACTATGGAAGGTTTAGACAAATACTTACAAAAGTTGACTCTAAATTGTTAATTAATTTCTTTCTTTCTTCAGTTTTTACCTTGAGCCTTTATTTGCTCTCAGTTTGAAGCCACTTTTCAACTGTGTCTTTAAACTCAAAAACTTCTCCTGAGAAGGAGACACTGCCATGTCCAACGTGTCACTGTCTAGGAAGTAAGACAAGCTGTTTTGGTATCCTCATTATAAAGATTGCAACAGAATCGGAAAATTTATTAAGCTTTTAAATTTTCTTCTGCTCTTAGACTCCCAGCTCTTTGATGACAGTCTTATTCACCTGCTCAGGGGCAAGTCACTGAGAATTTCAGTCCCTGGTTCTAACGTGTGCAGTGTGCTGTTGACATTTTGCCAATAGGGGTCACAGGCAGGACCTAATTTAATTTTGGACCTTCAAATGGAAATTCGGAGACCTACGTGAGTTATCCAAGGGAAAGCAGCTGAATAGTCACAGGCCAGAAACTGTGCCTCAGGTCCAGAATTACCAGCCTGGTATTTGATTTGATTGATGGATTGATAGGCTGAAGTATAGTTGCCGTACAATATTATCAAAGTCATAGGTGTACAATATAGTGTCACAATTTTTATAGATTATACTACACTTATAGTTATTATAAAATATTCACTATATTCCCCATGTTGTATAACATATCCTTGTAGCTTATTATACCTAATACTTTGTGCGTTTTATTCCTCTACCCCTAAATTACCCCTCCCCCTTCCCTCTCCTCCTGCTTTATTGACTATGCCAAAGCCTTTGACTGTGTGGATCACAATAAACTGTGGAAAATTCTGAAAGAGATGGGAATCCCAGACCACCTGACCTGCCTCTTGAGAAACCTATATGCAGGTCAGGAAGCAGCAGTTAGTACTGGACATGGAACAACAGACTGGTTCCAAATAGGAAAAGGAGTACGTCAAGGCTGTATATTGTAACCCTGCTTATTTAATTTATATGCAGAGTACATCATGAGAAACGCTGGGCTGGAGGAAGCACAAGCTGGTATCAAGATTGCCAGGAGAAATGTCAATAACCTCAGATATGCAGATGACACCACCCTTATGGCAGAAAGTGAAGAGGAACTAAATAGCCTCTTGATGAAAGTGAAAGAGGAGAGTAAAAAAGTTGGCTTCAAGCTCAACATTCAGAAAACGAAGATCATGGCATCTGGTCCCATCACTTCATGACAAATAGATGGGGTAACAGTGTCAGACTATTTTTTGAGGCTCCAAAATCACTGCAGATGGTGACTTCAGCCATGAAATTAAAAGACACTTACTCCTTGGAAGGAAAGTTATGACCAACCTAGATAGCATATTGAAAAGCAGAGACATCACTTTGCCAACAAAGGTCTGTCTAGTCAAGGCTATGGTTTTTCCAGTGGTCATGTATGGATGTAAGAGTTGGACTGTGAAGAAAGCTGAGCGCCGAAGAATTGATGTTTTGAACTGTGGTGTTGGAGAAGACTCTTGAGAGTCCCTTGGACTGCCAGGAGATCCAACCAGTCTATTCTAAAGGAGATCAGTCCTGGGTGTTCTTTGGAAGGACTGATGCTAAAACTGAAAGTCCAGTACTTTGGCCACCTCATGCGAAGAGTTGACTCATTGGAAAAGACTCTGATGCTGGGAGGGATTGGGGGCAGGAGGAGAAGGGGACGACAGAGGATGAGATGGCTGGATGGCATCACTGACTCGATGGACGTGACTCTGAGTGAACTCCGGGAGGTGGTGATGGACAGGGAGGCCTGGCGTGCTGCGATTCATGGGGTCGCAAAGAGTCGGACACGACTGAGAGACTGAACTGAACTGAACTGAACTTCCCTCTCCTCACTGGTAACCTTGAGTTTGTTCTCTGTGACTCTGCTTCTTTTTTGTTATAATCACTAGTTTATTGTATTTTTAAGATTCCATATACAAGTGATATCTTACACTATGTATTTTTCTCTATCAGATAGGATTTATTTTCATAAGTTGGTAAACCCCAAACCTATTTTTGATTTTGCATCTCTGTTAGTAAAACAAAACAAAAGGGCATTTGGAGCCTCTTCTTTTAATACCAGTGTATCTGTGAAATATATACATGTACTATTCAACTAGTATATTCACATTATACACTATATTTTTAAAAGAACATTTCAGTCCAGTTCAGTTCAGTCACTCAGTCGCGTCTGACTCTTTGCGACCCCATGAATCACAGCACGCCAGGCCTCTCTGTCCATCACCACCTCCCGGAGTTCACTCAAACTCATGTCCATCAAGTCAGTGATGCCATCCAGCCATCTCAGCCTCTGTCATCCCCTTCTTCTCAGCCCCCAATCCCTCCCAGCATCAGGGTCTTTTCCAATGAGTCAACTCTTTGCATGAGGGGGCCAAATTATTGGAGTTTCAGCTTCAATATCAGTCCTTCCATTGAACATCCAGGACTGATCTCCTTTAGAATGGATTGGTTGGACCTCCTTGCAGTCCAAGGGACTCTCAAGAGTCTTCTCCAACACCACAGTTCAAAAGCATCAATTCTTTGGTGCTCAGCTTTCTTCACAGTCCAACTCTCACATTCATACATGACCACTGGAAAAACCATAGCCTTGACTAGATGGACCTTTGTTGGCAAAGTGATGTCTCTGCTTTTCAATATGCTATCTAGGTTGGTCATAACTTTCCTTCCAAGGAATAAGTGTCTTTTAATTTCATGGCTGCAGTCACCATCTGCAGTGATTTTGGAGCCCCCCAAAATAAAGTCTGACACTGTTTCCACTGTTTCCCCATCTATTTCCCATGAAGTGATGGGACCAGATGCCATGATCTTCATTTTCTGAATGTTGAGCTTGAAGCCAACTTTTTTACTCTCCTCTTTCACTTTCATCAAGAGGCTATTTAGTTCCTCTTCACTTTCTGCCATAAGGGTGGTGTCATCTGCATATCTGAGGTTATTGATATTTCTCCCGGCAATCTTGATTCCAGCTTGTGCTTCTTCCAGCCCAGCGTTTCTCATGATGTACTCTGCATATAAATTAAATAAGCAGGGTTACAATATACAGCCTTGACGTACTCCTTTTCCTATTTGGAACCAGTCTGTTGTTCCATGTCCAGTACTAACTGTTGCTTCCTGACCTGCATACAGGTTTCCCAAGAGGCAGGTCAGGTGGTCTGGGATTCTCATCTCTTCAGAATAAAGGAGGTTAAAAAATAAAATACATAAAAGTTCTAGGAATTTCTACTTCTCCCTACTTTGGACTGTGATCTTAATAAGGCAGAATGATTTATGTAAACGGTGAAATAAAAAGTTCTTAATGATTAATAATGAAGGGTAACACATTTCCATCCCTAGTGCCTTATTTTCCACAACACCTTGGTCCAGGGATGTTTTATTAAACGAGTGGCTTAGGACCCATTGTGCACGATTTTCTTTCTTTGTATTTTTTTCCTGATAAATTTTTTTCCAACTCTTTCATTTGATAAAAGAAAAGCTCAGGATCTTCATTTATGAAACTCAGGAGGTACATTTTATGCTCTGTATTGAAAAGAACACTTTTTTCCCCCTGCAAATACCACACATATCTCTTTCATCTCTCTCTAATTCCAGAGAAAGTTGATGAAAGAGAGCTGTTTTTCTCCCTAGGAATTTCCTTCAGATTATTCTTATTTCAGTATGCTAATCCTTTGTTTTTAAGCTTCTTCTACAGAAATTACATATATCTCATAGCCAGAGGATTTTTATTTCTGTTTTTCAATGAGGAGCAGAAGAAAGGAATGCCTCTAGACAAGATTTTGTCTCCAAAAGAGTCCTTAGATGGAACAGGGAAAAAAGGGATTTGGTGAAGAAGGACAAAGCAGGGGTGGGTGGAGGGAAAAGTAGATATCACTATAACAAGATTATCTCTAATGTATTACAGAGCCTTAAGGGTTTTTATAAACACAAACCACAGGGAAACTGGGATCTGACAAGCTGTTGGAGGAATGCCCATGAAGGAGGAGGAGGAACAGGAGGTATGGTTGCTAATTTCCTAAACCCAGATGTCAACCATTTTAATGAGAAAAATAAAATCCCATGTGATGGTAGGCTAAGAGACATACTAGCCAATGGAGGAACAAAATATCTCTCATTAAATACTCAGACATAGACCTTTAGTGTATGTTTTTCCAAGTTGGTAAAGGAAGGAAATGCATGTGTCCCCATGCTTTATCTAATATACGGGATTAGATGAGAAAAACCAAGGAATTATCAGCTTGATGAGGTCATTAAATAGATAATTTTGTACTTGTTCACTCATATCCTGTAGAGAGTCAGGTAAAAATTTTTCTCTCTATATATAGATAAGCAAAGTGTAATAACTGTAGTGGTTGGGTCATGAGAGATTATAAGATTATACTGCTTAATCCTTTTAATTTACTACTGGTAGAGGAAAGCCTTCTTTTCAGACTCTGTGGATGAACAGACTTCCCTGGCAGTTGGAGCCTCATCCTGCGTAAACAAACAGAGCTGATTGGGTGTCAGCTGGTCCCAACTCCAACAACTTTTGCACCATCAAAGGCTTATAGTCTCTAAAATAAAAGTGACAAAAAATAGAGCCAGCTATCAAAATAATTCCTCCCAGCTGCAAGATTTGGAGCGAGGTGCCGTCAAAGGCAAAGTGTGCCTGATCCAGTTAAGAACTCTCTCATTCTTTATGGAATCTGAGTATTAAATAAGGCCCCAAGATTTCTGGGTTCAGGTTCTCATTGTTTACTAAGTAAAGTGAAAGAGCCCACAGAAACTGTTCATGAGGCTTTGTGCTTCAAATCATTCTTACTAAACATGTTGATGAGTTAAGTATAAATGAATCAGAAACATACGGTTCACATTTCTGTGGAAATCCACAGGGTATATTAAGGGAATTAAAGGGAAATGTGTTAGGCCAAACATATTTAAGAATTTGACAAAACCAAAATCCACCAAAATAGTTTAACATTTTCTGGTGAGTCTGTTCCAGTTTATTCTTCTTCTTTAATAGTGGATTTTCTCAATTGCCTTAAACTCACATTTTCATGTGATGTGATAAATCTGTAAATAAATATCTTACAGTGAATTTACCCATCTACTTCCTTATATTAATCCCATGTAATGAAATTTATCTCAGCTAATGATGTGGTAGTTGGACCTAATTCAAGTATATTGAAACCTCTGGGGAATTTGGGTCAATTGCAAAGAGGCTACATTGTAAAATGGTAAAGTCAAAGTAATATAATATATTGAACTTAAATCATTTCAAGTACCTTTACTATTTTAATTCAACATCAGTATTTAGTAGTGTTTAAGGCACTGTCCCTAGGTATTTTGGGACCAGGAAAATTTTAAAAAGTAAATAAATCAGACATGGATCATGCTCTCAAGGAATATACAAGACTTAGTCTGTGCTGTATATGGTATTCCTACTACACAGCTAAAGCAATACTGTAGGATTTCTTTGTAAAGTGATTCTTCTAAAGTGAGGAAGAGTCCTATCCAGAAGAAGTTTGTGCAGAAATGACAAAGTCTCATATAATTAATATTTTTGTAATTTAATATATTCTAAAAGGTATATTTTTTTCATTTTAAACATAAGTGGAAATTATCCTCTATATAAAATTCTTAAAGATAGTCTGAATTTTTAAGTAATAGTCATCTGAGTGAAAGGGAAGATTGGATCAATTACGTTTTATTTTTGTCACTGGCATTTTAGAGTAATCCTAAATGAAAGTCTCTAGTTCCACTAAAGCATATTATGCAGAAATGAATACATGGTGAGGAGAGGGCAACTTAACTTCTTATCTATTTTCTAATACTAATGTAAAATCACTCAGAACCATGTTTCATCCAAACCATAAAAAGAAAAGGAAATCTTCACTTTAGGTATCAGAAATTAATACAAGATAATTCTAAAAAAAATCTCATCAAGCTATATTTTTTATTTAAATTTTGTGTAGGTGTATCCATTGAGGGACTTCAGTTCAGTTCAGTCGCATCCAATTTTGCGACCCCATGAACCGCAGCACACCAGGCCTCCCTGTCCATCACCAACTCCCAGAGTCCACCCACACCCATGTCCATTGAGTTGGTGATGCCATCCAACCATCTCATCCTCTGTCTTCCCCTTCTCCTCCTGCCCTCAATCTTTCCTAGCATCAGGGTCTTTTCAAATGAGCCAGCTCTTCACATCACGTGGTCAAAGTATTGGAGTTGCAGCTTCAAAATCAGTCCTACCAATGAACACCCAGGACTGATCTCCTTTAGAATGGACTGGGTGGATCTCCTTGCAGTCCAAGGCACTCTCAAGAGTCTTCTCCAACACCACAGTTCAAAAGCATCAATTCTTCAGCGCTCAGCTTTCTTCACAGTCCAACTCTCACATCCATACATGACCACTGAAAAAACCATAGCCTTGACTAGATGGACCTTTGCTGACAAAGTAATGTCTCTGCTTTTTAAGGTGCTGTCTAGGTTGGTCATAACTTTCCTTCCAAGGAGTAAGAATCTTTTAATTTCATGGCTGCAACTGAGGGACTTACCTCCACGTAAAAATACAGTTGTCATGGCGTCCATCATTTTCAGACTTTCCAGATGCCTTGGAGAGACCATTTTCCTTCTTACCTCATTTTTTTTTTTTTTTTTTTGGAAAAGGCAACATCTTAGGCTTACAATATCCATCAGTCAATGTGTTACTAAACACAAATTTGTGTGCCCCATACACAGTGAGGCCAAATAAACCAAAACATCAGAGTTTGTAGCTGAGAAAGGTTTATTTAAGCAGGGCTATGCAAGGAAACAGGTGGCTCATGCCCCAAAAACCCCATACTCAGTTTTAAACCCCACACTCATTTCTAAAACCCCACAAGCATTTTTTTTAAATTTTGATTGGAGGCTAATTACTTTACAATTTTTTATTGGTTTTGCCATACATCAACATGAATCTGCCATGGGTGTACATGGGTATACATGAACCCCCCTCCCACCTCCCTCCCCATACCATCCCTCTGGGTCATCCCAGTGCACCAGCCCCAAGCATCCTGTATCCTGCATCAAACCTGGACTGGCGACTCGTTTCATACATGATATTATACATGTTTCAATGCCATTCTCCCAAATCATCCCCCCCACTGCAGAGTCCAAAAGACTGTTCTATACATCTGTGTCTCTTTTGCTATCTCGCATACAGGGTTATCGTTACCATCTTTCTAAATTCCATATATATGCGTTAGTATACTGTATTGATGTTTTTCTTTCTGGCTTACTTCACTATGTATAATAGGCTCCAGTTTCATCCACCTCATTAGAACTGATTCAAATGTATTCTTTTTAATGGCTGAGTAATACTCCATTGTGTATATGTACCACAGCTTTCTTATCCATTCATCTGCTGATGGACATCTAGGTTGCTTCCATGTCCTGGCTATTATAAACAGTGCTGCGATGAACATTGGAGTACACGTGTCTTTTTCAATTCTGGTTTCCTCGGTGTGTATGCCCAGCCATGGGATTGCTGAGTCATATGGCAGTTCTATTTCCAGTTTTTTGAGGAATCTCCACACTGTTCTCCATAGTGGCTGTACTAATTTGCATTCCCATCAACAGTGTAAGAGGGTTCCCTTTTCTCCATACCCTTTCCAGCATTTATTGCTTGTAGACTTTTGGATCGTAGCCATTCTGACTGGTGTGAAATGGTACCTCATTGTGGTTTTGATTTGCATTTCTCTGATATGATGTTGAGCATCTTTTCATGTGTTTCTTAGCCATCTGTATGTCTTCTTTGGAGAAATGTTTATTTAGTTCTTTGGCCCATTTTTTGATTGGGTGTGAAGGAGGGACGTGTGAGTTGTTGCAAACTTCTTGGTGTAGGAATCCTTTGTTCTTGCTTTGTTCTTGTAGGTCAGTTCACGATGTTCCTGTAAACCTTCAACAAGACAAACGTTATTTGTTCTGCAACTTTTCATCTCTATAGAATGGACTTTTAAAGGTCAGAGTCCTAAGAATAGACTATCCTGTATATTTCAGGCTATAGGCAACATTGTTTTATAAAAGATACGGAGCCAGCATGAATAAGCTCAGGCAACAGAACAGAAAGATTAAAGCAAAAGGAACAGATCTAATATAGAGTTAGATTTCTTCTTCCCCATTACAAATGGTCCTTGATAGAGGCAATTCCCTCCATCTGAACTTATTCTGGAGCTATGGTAATTTAGGGTCCCTGCCATTAGGCAGTGTCTTGGAGAAGGAGATGGCAACCCACTCCAGTATTCTTGCCTGGAGAATCCCAGGGACAGGGGAGCCTGGTGGGCTGCCATCTATGGGGTCGCACAGAGTCGGACACGACTGAAGCGACTTAGCAGCAGCAGCAACAGGTAGTTGCTGCTGCGTCACTTTTATCGTGTCCAACTCTGTGCGACCCCATAGACGGCAGCCCACTAGGCTCCTCTGTCCCTGGGATTCTCCAGGCAAGAACACTGGAGTGGGTTGCCATTTCCTTCTCCATTGCATGAAAGTGAAAAGTGAAAGTGAAGTCGCTCAGTCGTGTCCGACTCCTAGTGACCCCAGGGACTGCGGCCTACCAGGCTCCTCTGTCCATGGGATTTTCTAGGCAAAAGTACTGGAGTAGGGTGCCATTGCCTTCTCCAAACAGGTAGTTAGGGTCCCTGAAATAGATGTTCTGATTGAGTTCAATCCCATTGGAGAGATGGATGTGTCAGGGAAATCTCAGTGTTATGGCTGGCATCTGGGAGCATGTGTGTTAGGAAGTTAGGGAGCAACTTTCTTGCTGTGAGTAGACGTAAAGAGTAGAGGACTGGAGTACCAGAACTCCCAGTCTGTGGTGGGAATCAGGCAGGGTGTTTTTCACGATTAGTATGTTTTTAGCTACGAAGTGTGTCATTTGCTGGACTTACAAGAATGATGTTTAGGGGCAGTTGTCGGGAATGAACTGTGCAGCAGGAATTGTGGGCTCTTCAAAAAACATGACTAACTGATCTGGCTTGTCTGGCATCAGTAGGCGATCTCAGCAGTAGGTATGAGTAAGTACAGGAGCTGAATCTTCAAGGAGCTTTGGTTTTCAGCAGAAGTGCACAGCTGGGTGTTATCAATTAGGAAGAACTGTGTGAATCATTGAAAGCAAAAGAGTTGTGGTATAGCAGGATTGGGGGAGTGGTAGAAATAGTGATGGGAATGAAGCGGCCTAACCATAGTTTCAAAATTAAGGTCTAGTTTCATTCCAAGAAAATGACAAGGAATTCAAATAGGAATAGAGTATCGGGATAGTAATAAGAAGTGAACGTGAAATTTGGTCAGTCGCAAAATTGTCTAATTCTGTTTATTTAAGATGTGAATTATCCAATAAAATGTTAACCATTAACTCAGAGAAAATTCTAAAGCATTTTAAGAAACCTATTAATATTTCATTGAGAATACAATAAAAAATACCTCAAAGATTTTAAGGATGGGAGGGACTAACAGAAAGATGTTTTAATTGTTAACAGGCCAGTCTGTCTTTATAATAGATGAAGCTGCTTCATTATAGCATTGTCTATATTTGCATTCTTACTCATTTCACTAAAGAGTCTGTGAGAAAACAGACCATAGTGTGGCATTTAAAAAATTTCTCAAGTAACTTGAAAACAGGGATTATAGAACCAGTAAATGCTAATAGAAACAAGGAAAGCTATGTTCTGTAGGAAGACGAAATATTTCTAAGGTTGGATTCTACAGAAAAGGGTGTAAAAAATGATTTTTTTTGAATTCTCTGTCTCCATACAGTTTAGACTTGCCAACAACCGAATCAAATATTTTATCAACAACTGAATCAAATATTTTATCTAGTTTGCTGTGACTTTTGTTCAGTAAAGTCACAATACTTGGAATTTATAATGATCAGCCAGTCACTTAAGCCATCCTAATGAAATGAAATCTACCTCCAGTGCACCAAACAATTGCTTAGTTATCTCCTGACATTAATATGGAAGTGTACTTTACTTCCATAAGGAAATACATTTTTGGCTTCAGATTAAGAAAGATACATTTAGCATATGAAGACTTGCTTTGCAGTGAAGTTGCAAAAGGAAATTAATAAGAGTTAGTGACTGTACATGCTTCTGTTTTGTGTGCCACTGATGTTTAACTGTTAGTTATCTCACCCTTCCTCAGATGAATGTTTTCTCACATCATATATTTACATCTCTGTAAGAGATGGCCTCCAATTTATCAATACTATTTAAGTGAATTCCTGCTTACCTTTCAAGGAATTTCCTAAACCTGCTTCCCACCAGAGTTAGATATGCCTTCCTTTGCTCTCACACCATGTTTTTCGTACTTTTAACAGCTCAACTTCATAAGGCTATGTACCTCGCTGTTTATTTGATAGCTACACAACATAGTGGCTGAGAGATTCAAATTCAAGTTCAAATCAGAGTGACTGGCTCTGTGACCTTGGGCAAGTCACTCAAATCTTGGAGCCTTTGTGTTTTCAACTTATAAGATGGGGATGATAATAAATCTACTTACAGGCTTTTTGTAAGGAATAACTGAGTCAATATATGTATAAAGGATGTAGATCTGTATGTATTTTCTTGGCTTCATCATTGTATGAATTTAATACATATATTTGTACAGTTTATTTCATAACTTATTGGTATATAAATATTGCTGAAAAGTCTTAATCAAATACCTGTACTTCTTGTACTATATTCAGAAAGTACAAAGAGGGACCTGGTATTACACAGTTAATACTATAGAAAGATAATTTTAATAGTACAAGTTTAAAAAAAAAGGACTTGGAAGCTACCCACATTAAACAAATTAACCAGAAAATTACCAGATCTTTGGTACACACTGCCTGGGCGCCTCCTTTGATTTTAGATTCTCTTTAGAAAAATAGTGTTTACTTCTGGTTTGAATTTTTACTAATCTAACCTGGCATAAGATACCTAAACAAGCTTACATCTAAACTAATTTTTTATTCATTTCCTCTAAAACATGTGGAATATGTTTACTTTATTGTTTTTAAAGGTTGTTTTATTAATCCTTTTATATGACCCCTTTGCTCCAAAAGATGTTGACATAGTAGAACAGTATGCTATCGATCTAGTAATAATAAGGGTATCGTATTAAGACCTGGTGTCTATTTTCCCTTATCTGTTTCTGGCCTTTTCACTGCTGTTTTAATTTCCATCATCTCACTTTAAAACATTTTTAGGTATACCTGTGGCGGATTCATTTCGATATTTGGCAAAACTAATACAATATTGTAAAGTTTAAAAATAAAATAAAATAAAGAAAAGAAAAGAAAACAAAACAAAACAAAAAAAACATTTTTCCAGTTATTCCGGGAAATGGGTTCCCAGTGCTGGCCAACTCCCTTTTTTCTTGATCCTCCTTCTCAAGGAAGTAACAATCACTGGAATTGGTATTCATGTTATTTTTTTCCTCCCGTCTCTAATTTCTCATTAATATTTTGTCAGGAAAACAGCTTTTACCTTTACTCCTTTATTCTGAAAATTTATTTCAAGAGCCCATTATTTTTCACTGGAATATTTTTCTGTGGTTTGGCATATAATCCTTTCACTCACTGCTAAAGCTAAAATCTTTTGCCTTGCTTCTACTTATTTTTACATATGGCACCTCCAAACCCTTGTACTAGCTTTCTATACATTTTTTGAAGGCTTTCTTCATATAAAAATTTTATATCCCTTTCCCCACTTTACTGTAGTGACCTGTATTATTCTTACTGTGCTTAGTTTTAGCTTGAAACATTTTCAAATGCTGGATCTTTAACAGTTTTTTAAATGTATTTCATCTTTATATAGTAGGCTTTCCAGGAACCTGCAGAAAACCAGATTGGGGTCTTCTGTCTTTCTTTAAAAGTCAGTTCTCTAAATATTCCCAACATATTTGGAACTGGCTATTGGACACATACTTAGTTATCTTATGTATATTTTCCTAAAAGTTGGATAAAATATATTTATGTTTCTCTTTTCTTGTGGTGTCTTGACCTCAAATACTTTTTAACATAATGTAAAATCAGGCCTCTGAAGCTTGCATTTTCTCAGTCTAGCTGTTACCATAGCTTTTTGAAATGCTTCTTCTAGTGAGCAGAAATATGTGGGCTCATCATGAGTTTGAGTAAGCTCCAGGAGTTGGTGCTGGACAGGGAAGCCTGGAGTGCTGCAGTCCATGGGGTCACAAAGAGTCAGACACGACTGAGTGACTGAACTGAACTGATTCTTACCCAGGGATACTTTAAAATGAAAAAAGAAAAAAATTAACACATGCTAAAAGTAAGAGCTATATTCCTATGAGGTAATTGAGAGGCCAATTGAAACTGTTTACTTCAGACTGGGACTTGAACCCACATGCTGAAACTCAAACACAGCTGAAATCCAGTTTGGGACTCGAACCCACGTGGCTAGGACTCAAACCCAGCCAAAATCCTGCTTGGGACTCGAAACCCACATGGCTGGGACTCGAACCCAGCCCAAAACCACAGTGCCTGGTGTCAGGGCCTAGTGAAGCTTGGGTTCTTGATCACTCATCACAGAAAGAATTCAGTCAAAGACAAAGTGATAGGTAAGATATGGATTTATTCAGATTCAGAGAGAAGTGCACTCCATAGACAGAATGTGGGCCATCACAGAGGGCGAGTGTGGTCTCAAAATGTGCTGTGGTTAGTTTTTATAGGCAGGGTAATTTCATATGCCAATGAGTGAGAGGATTCAGTTCAGTTCAGTTCAGTTGCTCAGTCCTGTCCGACTCTTTGCGACCCCATGGACTGCGGCATTCCAGGCCTCCCTGTCCATCACCAACTCCTGGAGTTCACTCAAACTCATGTCCATTGAATTGGTGATGCCATCCAACCATCTCATCCTCTGTCGTCCTCTTCTCCTTTCACCTTCAATCTTTCCCAGCATCAGGGTCTTTTCCAATGAGTCCTTTGCATCAGGTGGCCAAAGTATTGGAGTTTTAGCTTTAGCATCAGTCCTTCCAATGAACACCCAGGACTGATCTCCTTTAGGATGGACTGGTTGGATCTCCTTGCAGTCCAAGGCACTCTCAAGAGTCTTCTCCAACACCACCATTCAAAAGCATCAATTCTTCAGCACTCAGCTTTCTTTATAGTCCAACTCTCACATCCATACATGACCCCTGGAAAAACCATAGCCTTGACTAGATGGACCTTTGTTGACAAAGTATTGTCTCTGCTTTTTAATATGCTGTCTAGGTTGGTCATAACTTTTCTTCCAAGGAGTACACATCTTTTTATTTCATGGCTGAAATCACCATCTGCAGTGATTTCAGAGCCCCCCTAAAATAAAGTCTCTCACTGTTTCCATTGTTTCTCCATCTATTTGCCATGAAGTGATGGGACCAGATCCCATGAGCTTAGTTTTCTGAATGTTGAGTTTTAAGCCAACTTTTTCACTCTCCTCTTTCACTTTCATCAAGAGGCTTTTTAGTTATTCTTCACTTTCTGCCATAAGGGTGGTGTCTGCATATCTGAGGTTATTGATATTTCTCCCGGCAATCTTGATTCCAGCTTGTGCTTCTTCCAGCCCAGTGTTTCTCATGATGTACTCTGCATATAAGTTAAATAAGCAGGGTGACAATATACAGCCTTGATATACTCCTTTTCCTATCTGGAACCAGTCTGTTGTTCCATGTCCAGTTCTAAATGTTGCTTCCTGACCTGCATATGGGTTTCTCAAGAGGCAGGTCAGATGGTCTGGTATTGCCATCTCTTTCAGAATTTTCCACAGTTTATTGTGATCCACACAATCAAAGGCTTTGGCATAGTCAACAAAGCAGAAATAGATGTTTTTCTGGAACTCTCTTGCTTTTTCAGTGATCCAGTGGATGTTGGCAATTTGATCTCTGGTTCCTCTGCCTTTTCTAAAACCAGGTTGAACATCTGGAAGTTCACGTTTCATGTGTTGTTGATGCCTGGCTTGGAGAATTTTCATCATCACTTTACTAGTGTGTGAGATGAGTGCAATTGTGCGGTTGTTTGAGCATTGTTTGGCATTGCCTTTCTTTGGGATTTGTATGAAAACTGACTTTTTCCAGTCCTGTGGCCACTGCTGAGTTTTCCAAATTTGCTGGCATATTGAGTGCAGTACTTTCACAGCATCATCTTTCAGGATTTGAAATAGTTCAACTGGAATTCCATGTTCTCCACTAGCTTTGTTTGTAGTGATGCTTCCTAACTATTTTTGGGAAGGGGCATGGATTTCCAGAATTTGGGCCACCACCCACTTCTTGGTCTTTTGGCGGTGTCTTGGAACTGTCATGGCATCTCTGGGTGTGTCATTTCACTTGTTGGTTGAAGACCAAGGTCTAGTCTTGTCTGCCATCTTGGTCCCATTTGATTCAAATCCGTTTTCATTGTGTCCTTGGGCTATGTCATTCTTTCAAAAGTTGTGCCCTGCCCCTTTCCCTCCTGTTACACAATGACTACAGAAAATTTCCCAAATAGTACGGAGGGGGATCAGATTTAGGCTAAAAGAAAATAGAAAGCCAAGAAAGAATTTAACTAAAGAACTTAAAAATATAATAAAGATTCTTGTACTTCATTAAAAAGACCTCTGAAGTAAACAAACCAAAAACAAAACAAGGACAAAAAACTTTATTTGTTTAAGAAAGTCATCATCCTGGTACTTTTTATTTAATTTGAGGATAGTTGCTTTACAATATTGTGTTAGCTGGGTTCTGTCATATATCAATATGAATCGGCCATAGGTATACATATGTCCCCTCCCTCCTGAACCTCTGTCCCATCTCCCACCTCGTCCCACCCCTCTAGGTTGTCTCAGAGCACCAGATTTGAACTCCCTGCATCATACAGCAAATTTCCTCAAGCTGTCTATTTTACTTATGGTAATGTATATTTTTCAGTTCCACTCTCAGTTCGTCCCACCCTCTCCTTCCCCAACTGTGTCTACAAGTCTGTGCTTTAGGTCTGCATCTCCATTCAGTTCAGTTCAGTTCAGTCGCTCAGTCATGTCCGACTCTTTGTGACCCCATGAATTACAGCACCTCCCTGTCCATCACCAACTCCCAGAGTTTACCCAAACCCACGTCCATCGAGTCAGTGATGCCATCCAGCCATCCATCCTCTGTCGTCCCCTTTTCCTCCTGCCCCCAATCCCTCCCAGCATCAGAGTCTTTTCCAATGAGTCAACCTTTTGCAGGAGGTGGCCAAAGTACTGAAGTTTCAGCTTTAGCATCATTCCTTCCAAAGAACACCTAGGACTGATCTCCTTTTGAATCTCCTTGCAGTCCATGGGACTCTCAAGAGCCTTCTCCAACACCACAGTTCAAAAACATCAATTCTTTGGCACTCAGCTTTCTTCACAGTCCAACTCTCACATCCATACATGACCACTGGAAAAACCATAGCCTTGACTAGATGGGCATTTGTTGGCAAAGTAATGTCTCTGCTTTTTAATATGCCATCTAGGTTGGTCATAACTTTCCTTCCAAGGAGTAAGCATCTTTTAATTTCATGGCTGCACTCACCATCTGCAGTGATCTTGGGGCCCAAAAAACAAAGTCTGACACTGTTTCCACTGTTTCCCCATCTATTTCCCATGAAGTGATGGGACCGGATGCCATGATCTTTGTTTTCTGAATGTTGAGCTTTAAGCCAACTTTTTCACTCTCCTCTTTCACTTTCATCAAGAGGCTTTTTAGTTCCTCTTCACTTTCTGCCATAAGTGTGGTGTCATCTGCATATCTGAGGCTATTGATATTTCTCCCGGCAATCTTGATTCCAGTTTGTGCTTCTTCCAGCCCAGCGTTTCTCATGATGTACTCTGCATAGAAGTTAAATAAGCAGGGTGACAATATACAGCCTTGACGTACTCCTTTTCCTATTTGGAACAAGTCTGTTGTTCCATGTCCAGTTCTAACTGTTGCTTCCTGACCTGCATACAGGTCAAATAAGTTCAATAAGTTTAAATGGAGAGTTCTGCGAAATGTCAGAGAGATGAAAGTGCCAAAGTGATAAATTATACAAGCCTTGGCTATAGTTTAGTATTAAAAGGGCTTCTTAATGTTCAAACTTTGGTATTCAGGAAGTTACTCTTTTTTTTGAGGCTGTATGAACAAAGACACATACATTACCATAAAAAAGAATATTGAGTATGGTGAGAGTCATCATGCAATGATTCCTCAGTTGACATGAGCAACTGCAGCCTAGAGATTATATTTCAACTTCATATCTTCCAACTTAGAAATTTACCTGATGCTATCCAATAGATGTTTAATGACAGTCAAATGAATTATTGAGTCAATAACATAAGAGGTGTGAAAGAAGAACTAAAGATTGTCATGGAATGAAACATACAAGCCTGCTGAACACGAGCAGCCAGTCTAGTACCTGGCATATTAGTCAGTGCTATTAATGAATCCAGCAGCTCTGTGAGCCTCCTTTGAGCTAGACCTCTGAATCTATACCCCACATCAACCGGTAACTTTTTTGGCCACTAGAATGGGGATTTAACAACTTATAACTGCTCTTCTAGTTTCTCTGATGCTTCCACAGTCTTTGAGAAGAGATGGAGAGAGGAACTTAGGGGAAGCAAGGGCTCAGCTGTATCAATGCTGGTTCTAATTCTGCAGTCACAGCTCCAAGGGGGGTTTGTGCCCTTGCCTCCCTCCTGGTCTTGGGAAGAGAGGAAACCACCACATTTCCTCCATGCAGTGGATGAGAGCTAGTTTATCATTAAAGGAAAACCAGCAGAGAAAACCCCTCAACTGTTGGCAGTCCAGGAGACGTGTACATTGCTATAGCAGGCTCTGCTGAGAGGCAGGTTGGAGGAAGGCCCTTGTGAGCCTGGGGACTGCCTGGCCTTGAGTTCCTGCTTGTGAACTGTGTGAGACCAGGCAAGTTACTTAATGGTATTTCTGTTCCTTCGTCTATAAAATGTGGCCAATAAGTGTCTATTGCACAATGCTTGCATGGAGAGCAAATGAGCCAGTATGTGTGTGTGTGTGTGTGTGTGTGTGTATTTAGCCACTTTATTTATACACTCACAGTGGCTAAAAGAGTACCTGGCACTTATTAGGCACTGGTGTGTTGGCTGTTATCATTATTACCTTAAGGCAACTATTTATATAATGGGGAAGAGCAATGAAATAGGATTTAGGATGTAAGCCCCCTATGAAGTAGAAAAGAGCTGGTAATGGGGAAGAGGGCAATGCGGATGTGTAGGTTCACCATGG
Organism: Bos grunniens; assembly: GCF_055505025.1. Lineage (NCBI taxonomy): Eukaryota > Metazoa > Chordata > Mammalia > Artiodactyla > Bovidae > Bos > Bos grunniens. The sequence goes on from NC_141180.1 coordinate 58,497,144, forward strand.
TTCTCGGTGGCACTTGGCATGGCCTTAATGGTGCAGACTGGTGTTAAGCAAGATTGCTGCCCTGGGGAGGATAGCAGAGCATGTGCTGGGGCCGGGGAAAGGGAGAAATTCAAGATCAGGGAGAAGGGTGTTTCCTCACAATTGCTGCTTGGTGCTGACTTTCTAAATAGGCCTGGTCAGCGGTTGGATAGGAAAAAGGCTGGTGAGTTTCCAGATGTGTGACAGGAAGAGGAGGAAGGAAAGTAATGACCCAGCAACCTGATGTTAGGATCATGACAGGGACATGAACTGTGATAAAAAAGCCCAAAAAGCCCACAAAATAATAATAAACAGTCCAGCACCATGTGTCCTCAATCGTGGATCACAAACCACATTTCTGTTCAAACGAGTCTTTAGGAGAAGATGCTGAGAATTAAGACATGGAAAACTCCACGGCCAACATGATCCCCTTAGAATTTTTTTAAAGCTGCCTTTCTCCAATTGAACCATATCTACACAGCACAAATAAGGGAGAAATGTTGTAATTACCTGGTTTGCTTGATCAATTCAGACAGCCACACTGGATTACTCATTTTTATATGATTACTTGATCCAAAAAATCCACTCAGAGGGTTGAATGTTCTATTTGAGCTGTCTAACTTGATCAGATAAATCCAGTCCAATGAAATTTCTGTTGGTATTTCATCCAGTCCTGATAATCAATTATTTTCTACATCTTGAGTTGAAAATAGCCGTACAATCAAAGGCAATTAAAACACTCTGAGATGGTTTAGTGATAATATAAAGTATATTTATCTTTGTATAATGATTATAATAAGAATCTGTGATTATATTTGACATACACCAGATATCCTGTCCTCTACATGCATATGCGTGCCTGTGAGTGCGCATGCTCACTAGTGTCTGACTCTGGCACCACATGGACTGTAGCCTGCCAGGCTCCTCTGTCCATGGAATTCTCCAGGCAAGACTGTTGTAGTGGGATGCCATTTCCTCCTCAAGGGATCTTCCTGACCCAGAGATCAAACCCGTGTCTCTTCCTTCTCTGGTATTGGCAGATGGATCCTTTACACACTGCACCACCTGAGCTGACCCTACATGCACAAAGTTCATCAGATCCATCTAGAAAGAAATCTTTCCTCCTTGCTCAGTCATTTTTCTGGCATGCCCTTGATCTGGTCTGCTGATGGGACCATGAGTGTTGCAGAACAGTGGCCAGGGCAATGGCTTATAACCTATTAAAGTATTTTCTATACTCCCTTTTTTTTCTTCTTGAACATCTTCCTTTCTCTCTCTTCTTTTTCTTTTCTCTGTACTTCTCTCTATTTCCCTGATTTACCTACAGCTCTCATGAACCTAGTTGTGGTTGCCCGGAGGCTGTAAGTTGGGGCTGAGTTGGGGGGTGTGTGTGTGTGTGTGTGTGCGCGCGCGCGCACGCATGCTCAGTTGTGTCTGACTTTGTGACCCCATGGACTTGTAGCCCTCCAGGTTCCTCTGTCCATGGAATTTTCCAGGCAAGAATACTGGAGTGGGTTGCCATTTCCTACACCAGGGCATATTCCCGACCCAGGGATCAAACTCATGTCTCCTGTGTCTCCTGCATTGGCAGGCAGATTCTTTACCACTGAGCCACCTGGGCTGACATTCAAAGACAGTGGAAAAATCCAGTGGCCTACAGGTATGGCTTACACACAAGCTCTAGGAAAAACTATACAGGGGCCAATTTATCTCTGAAGCACTGCTACCTCTTCATATCCTTTCCCTTCTAGGATGCCTCATTTTAGGTTTTCTAGGTAGCCTGAGATTTTTTTTTGCCCTATTTCCACAATTCCTCCTAACTTTAGCCCATCCAAACCCATCCTTTTCCTGAAGTACATTGCTTAGATCATTTCTTCTTTTCTGTTACTTCATAAAAACAGCTCTTGCCTCAGTGTAAATATTTTATCTAAGAGGAAAGCAAACTGATTTTTTAAAAATCAGTATACTTTCAAAATACATCCACTTCACTGCACCTCCTTTTTCATAGACAGCATCATCTTCTTTGTGGGCTATTTCAGTAACCTTCTGACTGATCTCTCTGCTCCTGTTTTTGTTTCCCTGTGATTGTTCTTTTTGCAACCACCAGAGTGATTTTTTTGTTGAGTGGTCATTCTTTTACTTAGAGTCCTTCTTGGCTCCTCATTTTATTCAGAATAAAAGCCAACACCCTTATCTGAAATGGCCACAGCTCTGATCAGGCTCCTCGCTGACTTCTAAGTTGAACCTTCTGATCCAGGTACACTGCCTTCCTGCCCTCTAAGGATGCAGCAGACAGGTCCTGGGTCTTCCCTGCTTCCCTTTCCTGACTTTTTTCCTCAGCAGTCCCCGTGGCTCATCCCCTCACATCCTTTATGTCCTTTCTCAAATATATTTTCAGAGAGACTTCCCCCCAAATCCTAATTACATTTGCCACCTCCTCAACATACTCTGTCTTCCTGTGCTTCATTTTTCTTTACCATCAGCAGTACATTGTACTTTCTATTTAGTTATGTTGTTCAGTGTCTTATCTGCCACTACTAGAATGTGAGTTTTGGAGGGCAGAAATTCTATCTTCCTCAGTGTTCTCCCTACCATATCCCTGGTGCACAGAAAAGTATTTGACACTTCCTAAGTACTTACCATACTACAATTTTCCTATTAGCTGTAGTAATCCAATTTGTTGATAGCTAGTTCTTATGAGATAAGGCATTGTCTTTCTAGGTTAACACTTCCTGGTAGCTCAGAGGTTAAAGCATCTGCCTCTAATGCAGGAGACCCGGGTTCGATCCCTGGGTTGGGAAGATTCCCTGGAGAAGGAAATGGCAACCCACTCCAGTATTCTTGCCTGGAGAATCCCATGGACGGAGGAGCCTGGTAGGCTACAGTCCACGGGGTCACAAAGAGTCAGACACGACTGAGCGACTTCAGAGGAAGAAGAAGAACTTACTAAATATTTGTTGAATGAGCAACTATATACTTGATTTACAAATGCCTCAACATGTAAACAGCTGAGGATATGGGAATTTTTAGAGGTGTTTATTGATATTTTGAGGATATATTTTTCTAGACATGCTGAGAAATAATCACCTTCTTAATCTAATAGCAAGGCATCAAATGGAAGAATGAATGGCTGTGTCTTTTTAAAAAATTTTATTGAAGTACAGTTGATTTACAGTGTTGTGTTAATTTCGTCTGCACAGCAAAGTGACTCATTTTTTTATGTATGTGCATATATATGTCTTCTTTTTCATATTCTTCATCATGGTTTATCACAGGATATTGAATGTAGTTCCCTGTACCATACGGTAGGATCTTGTTGTTTATCCATACCATATATACTAGTCTGCATCTGCTAATCCCAAATTCCCAATCCTTCTCACCCCTCCTCTCCATCCTTGGCAACTACAAGTCTGTTCTCTATGTCTGTGAGTCTATTTCTCTTTTGTAGATATGTTCATTTGTATCATTTTAGATTCTATGTATAAATGATCTTTTTCTGAATTTCAACTCATTTTTTTTTTCCTCCGCTGCCTGGGCCTGCAAGAGTAAAGAATAGCAGTTTGTTCTCTTAGTTTTAAATGATTACCCAATCTGAAGTCAGTTTGATTACTCTGTATTTTATAGTTATATCCTCATATCTTGAATCTCTCATAGACATATACCATAGACATAATCCATAGACATGGATTAATGTTGATTTTTACAGGAAAATTAAAATGAATGAATACATAATTTGTAGACCTGGTAACACGTATGTATGCAACTGTGTACACCCCTCAATTAAAGCTTTGCCTGTGTTCACGATCTTCACTTCTGCCCATTTGAAGAAACACACGCTTGCACAGCTTGAAGCATTTAACATCTTTCAAGTTAAGCTTTGGCACTTCATAGAGTGTAAGCCGTGCCTAGTTAATCATAGGAACTGAAATTCTTACTTTCTGCCCTTTAAAGCCAAAACCTATTTAAGATTATCTTTTCTTTTTTCACATTGTCTCATCAAAGCAAAACTTGCAGAGCATGAAACAATGTGGTTAGGGCAGTGGATTTGAAAAAAAAAAAAAAAAAACACAACAGAATCTAGAAAACGGCAACATTTTCCTGTGGCTGTGTAATGGCAAAGTCAAACCAAGCTGCCATCTGTCTGGATTCCTGTGTGAGAATTCAAAAGGAGGGTCTGAACAGCTGGGAAGCCTGCTTGATCAGGGACCAGCCCTGAAAAGGGAAACAGCCGGAGTCCTCACCATTGGCCTATTTTTTCCCCCAGTGTGAACAGACCCACAGGAGGAGCTGTGTATTTTGGATATTAGGTTATTTGTTACCTGGGAACCCATGAGGAATTTCTCAGGCCTCCCCAAACTTCCTGCCTCCATTGGTAGGCTCTGTAGTCTGATTCTCTTCATCAGCTCTCCAAGCTTTTTTGATACTAATTCCATTCCAAGGCCTCAGTTCTGTCTCCAACTCTACCCAGTTCACTCCTGCTTCTGTGCAGGGGAAGTTGTTCCCCCTTGCCCATATTCACCCTCTGCTCCTCCTTTTCCCCCAGCTTTAGCCATTTTTAAAATAAATTTTTAATTTTAACCTTCTCTGAGATCCCTTTTCTGGAGAAGCCAATCCACATGACCTCTCTCTTCTAATTTGTCAGTCATTCACACTGTAATTGAGAGCTTCCCTTGTATCAGATCCTGCTGGAAGTGATAGGGAAACAAAGGTGAGTGAGAATTCAGCAACTTGCAATCGATAATGAACAAAGATAGAAACTAACAGATTGTTCTGGGAGTGCTTAAGAGATGTCCTGGTTCTGCCTGGTAGCTCTTATTTAGCTTTATCCAGATTCACCACTTTCAACATTGTGTTACATTTGCTTTCCTCCTCTCTTTCTGTCTTTCTTGTTGCTTTTTCAGAACCACTTGCAGTCATTCAGTTGCTACCTCCTGTCTGACCTTTGCCACCCCATGGAGTACAGCAGGCTTCCCTGTCCTTCACTATCTCCTGGAGTTTGCTCAAACTAATATCCATTGAGTTGGTGATACCATCCAACCACTTGTGAGTAGGTTGACATATCATTGCCTTGTACTCTTTAGTACTCTTGTGTGTTACCTAAGAACAAAGATATTTCCCCTATAGCCACATTATAATGATCAGATTTAGGAAATGTAAAACTGATGTATACTCCTACGCTTTGCTCTTTTCACTTCATATGTTCTGGAATTTAATCTCCTGTTGCTTCACTGAAGTTTCCTGGATTCTCTTTTTGCAGCTATACATTCCTATGTTACTGCATTGTGTGCTTGTAACAGTATATTTAACCAGTCTCCGATGTTTGAACTTTGAGGTTGTTTCCAATATGTTGCAATTATAAATAATGAGGCAATGAATAATCTCTTGCATATATCTTCATATTGTTCTGAGAAAATACCAGGAAGTGGGAATACTGCATCAGAAGACAAATACATATACAGTTTTGTTAAATATTGCCAAATCCATACCCCTTCGGAAGTGTTGTGACATTTTGTCTTCCCATCAGCAACTTCTGGGTGGATCTTACTGATACTGTATTATAAGCTTTTGAAGTTATGCCAATGCAATAGCTGAGAAAAGTTATCTCATTCAGTTTTAATGTGCGTGTCTCTTCCTATGAATAAAATGAAACATCTATCATACATTTAAGGGCCACTTTTTGGCTTATCATATTTTTATGTCTTTGCCCTTTTCCATGGCATTTATAAAATATTTTTTCCTCAATTTTTGTTTTATATATGAATAGTATTAGCATTTTTCTGATATTTGTTACAGTTTTTTCCTATTTTCATTTGTCTTTGATTTTCCTAAAGATTTTTTTCCTATTCACAATTTTAAAAAATGTATGGTCAGATTTATCGATCTTTTATTCTATCTGGACTTTGAGTCATATAAAGTTTTCCTCTATACCAAGGTTAATAATGAAGAATTCACCCCTGTTTTCTTCTGGAACATTTATGGTTTCATTTATTACATTTAAATCTCTGATTTGGAGTTTATTCTTGATTATTGTATGAGGACTAAATGTAGTTTTATTTTTTTCTAAACGACTATCCACTTGTTCTAGCACAATTTTTTAAAAGGTCATCTTTGCTCCATTGATTGGACATAGTACCCTTCACATAACAAATTTTCATACATATACGATAAAAGAGCAGGAGAAAATCTATTTCTAGACATTATCGTCTACTTGAGTGGTCTGTTATTCATGCACCAGTACCATACTCAACTGATTATAAAGCTATTTTATTTAATTCATAGTTATTAGCCACATGTAGCATTTAATTTTAAATTTACTATAGTTAAATAAGATTAAAAATCCAGTTCTTGAGTTGCACTGGCTACATTTTTGAGTGCTCATTTAGCCATACACAACTGGTGGCTACGACGTTGGACACTGCAGATGCAGGAGATTTCCATCATCACAGAAAATTCTACTGGACAGCCTGTTGTTGAAGAAGCTTTGTAGTATGTTCTAACGTTTGGTATGGCTAGTTCTCGCTCATCTCTTCTCCTTTTAAATGTTTTCCTGGCTATTTTTATGTGCTTCTTTCCCTCATATGAATTTTATTGTCATCTTGCCTAGCTTAAGTAAAAAGCCCAGGGATATTATTTTAGGATAACATTTAATTTATAAATTAGCTTTGGAAGAACTTGATACAATTGATGATATTGAGATGTACTGTGTAAGAACAAAGGAGAGCCTTCCATTTGTTTATGTCTGTTTTTGGTCCTTTACAAGTGTTTTATCATTTTCCTCACATCAGTTTTACATATAACTTGTAAGTTCATTTTTTAATATTTCATTCATTTTTATGTGAATATTCTAAATGGAAGTTTTCCATTATATCCTTTATCTAGTTATCTGTGTACAAGAAGAATTTTGCTGTCTGCATGTTTATTTTATATTGTTATGTGACTAATTCTTTTATTGTTTTAGTTAGTTTTATTATCCATTTTCCAGCTACACTCATGTTATTATTCAATCATTTTCCCCAATTTTTATGTCTCTCGCTGTTTTCTCTTATCTAATTGCATTAGCTAATACTTCTAGTACCATTGTTAAATAGTGTAGAAATAGTGGGTACCCTTACCTTTTTCTTCTCCTTGATAGCAGTACTTATAGTTTCTTCTTTTTTTCTTTTCCTTTTAAGCAGTATATTGGGTTTAGGAAAGAGGCATGTACATTTTTTCATGTTAAGGAAATAGCTAACCAATCCTGTTTTACTAGGAATGGATGTTGAATATTATTAGAGGCTTTTTTTGGCATCTATGGAGAAAAACAATTCTCCTTAGATCTATTAATTTGATAAATTAAATTACTTTATTTCTTAATTTTGAACGGTTTTAACACTTCTGATATAAATACCGTAGATTGGTTATGGTGGATTGTTTTCTTTAATATGGTGTTGGAGTCAGTAAAATTTTCATTTATTATTTTTGCTTTGATATTGATAAGCATATTGGTCTGTGATTTTCATTTTTGCATTGTTAGGTTTAGCTATTGGCATTACATTTATTTCATAAAAATAATTCAGAAGTTTTATTTTCCATGCTTTGAAATAATTTATGTAGTATTGAGACTCTGGTTGTCAACAGTTATGTAACTCTAAATTTTGCCATATTTTTAAGCTAACAAGTTATTAGCTTGCTATTGTCTCATGGATACTAGTAGAAGACATGAGATTCCTGGGTCAGAGACAAAGGTCTTAACTGGTAAAAGCAGAAGCTAGAGTTTCATTTTTCCACCAGTCCCAGTAAGTCCCACAGGGCAATGCTGGGGGAGCCAGGTGGACGCCTGCCAACGCAGTAGGTCACATTGTAGGAGACAAACACTTTCAGTAGATACGCTTTTCTCTTATTTGTAGAAAGTTTTTGTTTTTATTATTATTATTCTTAAATGCTGGTATGGTCCATGGATTTGTTACTCTCTGTTGCTCTTTTCCATTTCAGACACTTTTCCCTGGACTGTTTTTATGTTTTCTTTGTTGTATTTTCATTTTCTTGTACTTTTTTGTTTTGTTTTTCTTTAGTGCTCCTTATTACATCTTCCTTCAAATTCCATTCAGATATCCCTTTGGTACCTTGCAATGTATTCTCAGTTTCTGAAGTCATTTTATCTTTTACCTTAATATCGTCTAGGGAACCAGGCAACTGACATTACATTTTCCCTGCTGTTTTTGTTGATTTTTCCATTAGTTTTTATATTTCTGACTCAAGTCTCTAAATGATTATTTGAGTTTATTTAACTCAGCTTGGAGAGCTATGATACAGTGATTCATGTTTTGTTGCTTGCTTTAGAAATTTTTATCCAGTAAAATAATTTGATTCAAATTTTCTGGGTTATTCCAACAGTAGCTTTGTATGCAATTTGACTGCTTTTTTTGTACTCATAGCAATGTTATAGATTGACATCCTGGTTCAGTAGCAACCTTTCTCTCAGAATAGTGAAGCATAATTTCTTTAATGGATGACATTGTTGGTGGCAGGAATGGGTAGAGATTGGCATGTTTTGTGATTCTTTTTTGTTTCTATAGGCTCCTTGAAAACTGAAAGTTAGTAGCTCAGTCGTGTCCAACTCTTTGTGACCCCATGGACTGTAGCCCACCAGGCTTCTCTGTCTATGGAATTATCCAGGCAAGAATACTGGAGAGGGTTGCTGTTTCCTTCTCCAGGGGATCTTCCCAACCCAGGGATTGAACCCGGGTCTCCTGCATTGCAGGTAGATTCTTTACCATTTGAGCCACCAAGGAAGCTCTGTAATACTCCTCTTATTTCCCTCTTTTCCTCTTACAGCTACTTGTATGAAGGTATCCTTCTGTCTTTGCCTCTTTATCCCCTACAAGCTCTCCATCTCCGGTACTGCCTTCTCAGGGCCTTGCTCACTTTCAAGAAGCCTTCCTATACCTGTTGCTGCTGCTGCTAAGTTGCTTCAGTCGTGTCCGACTCTGTGTGACCCCATAGACAGCAGCCCACCAGGCTCCCCCATCCCTGAGATTCTCCAGGCAAGAACACTGGAGTGGGTTGCCATTTCCTTCTCCAATGCATGAAGGTGAAAAGTGAAAGTGAAGTCGCTCAGTCGTGTCCGACTCTTAGTGACTCCATGGACTGCAGCCCACCAGCCTCCTCCATCCATGGGATTTTCCAGGCAAGAGTACTGGAGTGGGGTGCCATTGCCTTCTCTGATACCTGTTGCTATAAACTGTCAAACCAGATCTATAGTTTAGGGCATACTGATAGTCTTTCTTTTTATAGCAATGATTTTTTTTCTATGCTTTATCTTTGTTACCAACTGCTTCCTCTCTTCTTTTCTACAGCCTCTTAAAACTCCCTGCTGCCAGTGTTTGCATACACAGGCTGGCAGCCATGGTGGGCAATTCCCGTGGGAGTCCTGTTGGCAATTCAGTTTTATTTCTCTTTTTACAAGGATTTGAAATTCATGGTCTTTATCATCTCCTGATATGGAGGAAAGCATGATTCGTGTATGGTTTTATTTTGTACTCCTTATTTTGATCTTATGAATTTTGAGGAGAGTTTGTGCAACGATTTGGATTTAGGATGCTGCCATTATCCTGTGAAATCTCTTTAAAGTGAGAAGTGAGTTTTTGATAAATTTTGATTACCCCATACCAACTGCCATGATGGAAGAAAAGGAAAACAACCAAACTGGCCATGGATGATGTAGGAAAACTTATGTCATTGGTTAATAAATATTGACCGAGTACCTGCAATGTATTAGGCGCTGAAGCTAGGCTAATTAGCTAAACAGACGAGATCTGTGCTCTCATTAGCTTACATTCTACTGGGAGAATGGTTACAAAATAAATACACAGTGTGATGCTAAGAAGTGTTAAGGACTATAAAAATTATAGCATCATAGGGGATAAAGAGTAGGCAGTGGCATGATATTTAGTTTAGCAAGGCTGTCTCTGAGGAGAGGACTTTTCTCTAAAGACTTGAAGGAAGGGAATAAGCAAGTCGTGCAAATATTTTTAGGGAAAATAATTTTAGAAAAGACAGTATGTGTATAGGCCCTGAGGCAGGAACAAACTTAATGTGTTTGAGGAAGGGAGGAGCATAAGGACGATCGGACCTGAGATTGTAAGAGGAAATATATTACAAAATAAAGTCAGAGAAGCAGGCAGGAGCTAGGTCATGTATTATCTTGCAGGCCATAATAAGCTTTTGGACTTTGTTGATGATGGGAAGCCAATGTAGGCATTTAGGCAGAAAAGTAATGGGATCTGATATACATATTAAAGGGATAACTCAGACTTCTGTGTCCAGCATATACTAAGGGAAAGAAGAAAAGCAGGAAGATGAGTTTCTGTGGTGTTGCCTCTGTACAGCCCTAATGACTGGACCTCTTAACTTTCTCTTGACACAAAATCACTATCTTTTGACACAGTTATTAAAACTGGATATTTGCCTTTCTCCTCCCATGCCTGTACACAAACTCTGCTGATGTGTGCAATTTTCCAGTCTTTCTGTATTACATCTGTGGGTTCCCTGCTGCTGCTGCTGCTAAGTCACTTCAGTCGTGTCCAACTCTGTGTGACCCCATAGATGGCAGCCCACCGGGCTCCCCTGTCCCTGGGATTCTCCAGGCAAGAACACTGGAATGGGCTGCCATTTCCTTCTCCAATGCATGAAAGTGAAAAGTGAAAGTGAAGTCACTCAGTCATGTCCGACTCCTAGCGACCCCGTGGACTGTAGCCTACCAGGCTCCTCCATCCATGGGATTTTCCAGGCAAGAGTACTGGAGTGGGTTGCCATTGCCTCCCTATAGGATCATTAAAGTGTCCTGACTCTCTGTTCTTGTTAATGTGAACTTGTTGCTTTCCCAAAGATACCTCTAAAGTTAACACTTGTGAACATTTCCTGATCCAGGGTTCCTTATTACTGTGTTCCCGTCGACCAATATCTCGTGTTCTCTCAGCTGTGTCTTTTGATATCAGCACTTTCTTCTGGCCCTGATTTCTGTCACTCATCAGGCTCTGCTTAGTGACTTCACCAGATCAGTGGCCTTTGTCTGTCCTCCCCCACCTTCCCATCGTTCCTCTCATCTCTTTTGGCTTCATCTGTGCACCTGTCTTCTTGCCTCCTGTGACCAGCCATATCATCTATAGATAGTAAGGACTATCATCTAGTAATTCACTCAGTGAATACATATTGAACATAAATTAAATGTACAACTTGAATTAGATCCTGTGATATCTAGACTCACAATCTCTGTCCTGAGTTTTCAAGTCTAGTGGGAGTTGCAAACAAAGGAATGTCTTTTAATGAGAGGAGTACTGTGTGCAGTAATGAAGCCAAAAACAGATTCCAAGAGGAGATGATATTTATCTGAAATCTGAAAGCTGAAAATGATGACCAGAGAGGAAAAATAGATATAGAAGCAAGACCCTTTGAGGTAGTGTGTATAAGTGGCTCAACAGCATGAGAAAACCATAATATGCATGAAGAACTTAGAAAGTCAATGTGATAGGGTGAGAGGTGTGAAGGATGAAGTGATAAAGTATTTCCATGACTGGTTCTTACTGTTGTCATTGTTTTCATCGAATAAATCAAGAGCCTAAACGGTTTTTGTTTTTACCTTCTGTCACTTTGGGTTTCATCTGTGGAACCTCTAGAGCCCTTGGCTTGACTTGAAGTCATGGATTGCCATGCAGGTATCTCTCCAACCCTCTTTTCAAGACATAAATCAATAATTGCTCCTTGTGAAGAAAAATCTTTTGTTCTCTTTTGTTAGGAACTGCTTCATAAACCTCAGACATATTAGTTTATTTTATCCAAACTCTCTACTTGAACAGGCAGAACCTAAGTTAGAGTCCCTAGAGGCCACATTGGACATTGGTTGGTTATTTGTGGCAGTAGGGGTGCATGAGCAAGTTACTCAAGTAGCTTCAAGGATGGAACCAAAACTAAAAGCCAGGAAGATAGTGTAAGGGCTCAACCTTAGGAGGCAAAGCAGAGGGGCAGAACCCACCAGTTTAACCAAGAATAAGGCATTTAGATATGAAGCAAGTCAGTACTAGACTAGGATGAGGGATTTGGACAAAAGAGTGGGAGTAGATCCTGGACATAGTCCATGAAATGTTGGAGGCGCCCCAGGGACATTTTTATAGGGTACATATGGTCTCAGCTGTGAGTGAGGAAGGAGCTATTAAGGGCTAAGCTAGTCCTTAAGGAGGTCTCAGTCTTCTTGGGGTAAACATATGTGAGAACGAAAAAATTACAACGCAACCTGAGAAGTTCTATAAAGCATGTGCCAAGTGGGAGCAAGTTTTAGGGTTTTAATGAAGACTTCATAGGAGTGCCATTTGAAAGGTTGGCAGAGGTTGGATGATTGGACAAAGGTAAGGAAAGCCTAAGAAGGGTGTATAACACAGGCCAGGGCTTATGTACAAAAGAGCATGGTAGTGCATTAGAGAATCAGCAGCTAGACTGTAGGACTGTCACTGATGTGAAGTATGCCAAAAGCATGTTAGGATATCTTAGTTACAAACTAATAAAGTTGGTGTAATCCTGGGGCAGTAACAGCTAGGATTTAGGAAATTACCCTTACCATTATCTTCACAAGTCTCAGTTGGTGCTATCTGAGTTAGAACCAATACACTAGAGAATCTGACCTATTGGAGAGAACACAGCAGAACCCTAGTCTTGGGGCAGCAGGACAAGTTCCAGACCCGAACAGTCCAATCCTCCCAAAAGGATAACTGGCTTGTGTGGGGTCAGTTCTAAGCCCAAGCAGGGCTATATCTTTGCAGTGAAAAATCCTTAGGACCTATGGCTGAATAGGGCCTGAATAGGCTGTTGCTATATTAATTAGAGTCTGTTATTTCATCATAAGAAATCTGGGCTTTATCCTTTGGGTAACTGGGAATCTTTAAAGAATTTTGAGAGGTGACCAAACATAATATTTATTTTTGGAAGATGACTCTGGTGGTGATATGGAAGGCATGGAAACTTGGAGTCCTAGCTGGAGGCTTTTCTCTCTTACTATAAGCTATGCAGTAATGGTTGGAATTGAGTTAGTGATGGTGGGGGGTGGAAATAGGGGATTCTTTATAAATTATTTGTTCTTAAAAAATGTGGCTTAGGGCTTTTTGGAAAGGTAATCATATTCATATGTATTCCTTTATAGTTACATTCAGTTTCAGGTATAAATGGAGAGATGTATTTCTTATATGCGTATCTATCTTTCTTTTAACCCTTATTAAATCTTCTGTTTACTGTGTGATACACTAGACTACCATTAGTGTCTTTTTTGTTGTTGTTTTTGAATGTAAGACTTGGCTTAGATATTTCTTTCCTGATATGATATTGAACCTTAAGCTATCAGTCCTTTTTTTTTTTTTTTTTTCTTAGCTTGAATTAAATCAGATAATGTATTTGGAATGAGGAATAAAGTAGGTAACTGTATAAAGATCCTCGTCCCCTGGGTAAGAGCAAAGAGGCTAGTTATGCTCCCAGATAGGGAGACTAAGATTACTGAGAATAAAGATTTTTGACTACTTCAAAGTCTTGACCAAGTAGTACAATAAGGGGAAAAAAAGTTTTCACTAGAAGCGAAGTGTAAGAAAACTGGGTTTCATGAGATGATTTGGAAAGTTTTCATTAAGTGCACATGCAGAGATTCCAATAGCAAGTGATAATGGACTCCTAGAAGCTCTTCACATGCATTGTATTTGTACTAGATAATTCACACGAGAGAGCGGCAATGAGCTAAGCCCAGTATTAATTTCAAGCCACCTCCCTTTTTGTTTAAAGGAAACTCATGCTGCTTTATAGAATTTTCAGATTCAACTGGATTTTGCCTACTTCTTTAATTGGCATCCATCCCAAATGACAGGTGGCTTTATCTAAACTAATATAAATAGCCTTTTCTTTGTTTTCTTTCTTTCTCCCTCCATCCCTCCCTCCCTTCCTTCTTTCCCCTCTTCCTCCCCTTTCTATGTTTTTATTTATGGATCATACTTGTTTGCTGGTTAATATAAGATAATTTTGGTAATCTTGTCACTTTTGACATCTTTTTTCCCCCTTTTTGTTATAGATACACATTATTAATTTTAACATTGGCTTTCTATTTCCAGCCTCTTCTCCTTCCTCCCAAGAATTAAAAATTTTAGTATACTCTCAAAATAAGAAAAAAAAATCTGTATACTTTCAAAGGTGAAGTGTCAGCCTAAACTGTATCTACATGGAGACTCTGACTCAACCATTTCTATCAAAATTTATTTCATTGCCCATATAAAACCAGAAAATGCTACTCTCTCAATTTGTCCCACCACTGGGAGCTCAACCCAGTGGCTCTGTGACAAACTAGAGGGGTGGGGTGGGGTGGACGATGGGAGGAAGGTTCAAGAGGGAGGGGACATATGTACACCTGTGACTGGTTCTTGTTTCTTGTTTATGTTTGGCAGAAACCAGCTCAATATTGTAAAGCAATTAACCCCCAATAAAAAATTAAAAAAAAGAAACCCATCTCTACGGGTGAGAAAAATAGTCCAAGTGAAACTAAAATGTTCCAATCACTGATTTGAAGCAGCCAGGATGCTTAGAGGAGCACCCAGGGATTTTTATCAAGATAGGCAACAGAAAGCAAAAAAGCACTTCAGAGTGTTTTGGGATGCAAAAAGTTAATCATTGTAATGGCCTAGCTGGTACAGGGGCATCAGCTACCCCAAAACTTTGGAACGCCACGTCTACATGAGTGTAGTTCCCTGCAATGTAATCCCACTTTCCGAAGGAGAATCCTTTCCTGCTGGGAACAAACGAGGAATTCGGTTTCTAGAAATCAAAGGCACCTGGGGAAGATTTTGGTCTGGACCTGAGAGCCAGTGAGTTTGATGCCTCCATTTCTCAGAGTGGGCTGTGGCAGAGCTGTTAATAGCAGCCTCCTGCATCTCCAGCTTCCTTACACTGGCAGACACATCAGCTTCCTGGGTGGGCCGGTTGGGAGTGTGATTCTGGGAGTCATTCCTGGAATCTCGCCTAAAGTCTGTTTCCTTGGCCTCCCGATGATTCTGTGAGCCACCCAAAGCTCGTAATAAAACCCTTTCTGCTTCAAGTAAGTAGAGTGGATTCTGTTATCACAACTAAGAATATTAGTGTATCTGATAATTGCTCTTGTAGGATTGACAACACCGGCAGCCAGTTTCAACTGGGAGCAAACCAAATTGTATAATAACAAGAGCATAGCCATGAAGGGAAACGTTTTTAAAGGAGACTGAGCTAGCTACTTTTGACTGTATTAATTTAATCTTATATGACCAACAATATAATTTGGGGATAAATGATGATGCCTTTAATTAATTTCACACAAAATAGGGCCTCTAATGTGGTTTAGAATACTCATCTTGGAAATCTTTTACTGTAGGGATATTCAAGCATTAGAATTTTGATAGCAGTGTATTATTTTTTGATATGGTAATTTCTGATTGATACTGCTTCTTTAACATATTGATTAAAGCCTGAGATAGTATAAATTTTGTGTAGAGATTAAAATATTCTTTGGGCTTCATAAAACTCCAAAACAACCCAAACAAATGTTTTGTTCCATCCTAGACCTCCTAAATCTGATATTCTGAGATTAATGCTGAGGACTTCGAACTTTTAACAAAGTGACAAGTTCATTCTTAAGTATACTAAGGTTCTTGGACCAATGTTTTAGAACATCGAGAGAAAATTCCTGTTAGAGAACTCTAATAAATCTTCGTTAATTAAAATGGTTAAAATTTATTAATAAATTCACCACCTGGTTTTCAGTTCAGTAACTTTCACTCTTAAATGCTGCATATCAAAAAGATGTTGTTCTTCTCTCAGGGATGAAATTGTAATAGCTTTTCCAACTATCTTTTAGAAGTCACAGCCTATAGCTTAAAAAATGTTTAAGACAAACAAAAGTTCAGCTTTTACTCAGTCATTTTTCCCTATCCTCTTTTTGAGCCTTTTCCTGGTCAATACAATAGGAAAAATCATCCAAAGGGATCTAGACTGATTTATAATTGTCTTACATTTAATTTAACATTTATTGAACACTTGGTGTGTAAAAGTCATGGTGCTAAGTTCTAGATATGAAAAGAATAAATGAAAAGTGAAATAAATAAAATAAAGGAGGAAGCTATTGTCGAGAAAGGCAGATGGACACAAGGACACGCAGATTTGATGCAGTGTGTTAAGGGCTGTGACGAGGTCTGCATATGATGTTAAGGAGCAAAGACTAATGACTCTCATACTTGGCCACACACTGGAATCACTTGGGATGCTTAAAAAGAAAACATACCTGATGCCTGAATCCTACTTCCAGAATGTCTGATGTGTTGCCCCGAGATGTGTGGCCTGGCCATCAGGATTTTTAAAACCTCCCTGTGGATTCTAACGTGCAGCTCAGTTGAGAATCAAGGTTCACAGTAGGCTCCTGGAGACAAGTATATAAAGCAAGTGTCACAATTTATATCAATCCATAGCACAGATCTAGCAAGATAAACCATTCATTGAATTTATTGTTTACCAGATTAACCAAGCTACATCAACTACAGATTAAAGCTATAAGGAAGTTATCCATCCAAATGCCTTTACAGTGTACAAAGCAGTTTCACATACTGGATCTCATTTGACTTTCTTAACAACACCATGGGGAGTGAAAGAACATTGGAGGGGCTGTTTTCAGAAACATGATGGGGAAGTTGCTGTGCACGTGAGGGAGTGCTGCTACCTAGATTTCACTGTGCAAGATTGGGCTTTTGTCCAGCAGCATTGTTAGTCTTAGGATAAGTCAAGAAATTCAAGTTAAAATACTTTGGACTTGAATCAAATAAAAAGTAGAGACATCTGGAAAAGAGAGTGATGCAAGGCTATATACTTGGGTGGAGGTCAAAGGAAAGGCAAGGGGTTCAGTGGCCAAAAAGCAAGCAAAAGGGGTTGATGGGCCATGCTACCATGACTCCGCAGTAACAGAGAGCACTTGGGAAAATCAGCAGGTCATGTTGAAAACAACACATTCTGAGAAATGATGACAGATCCATTTATTTGCAACTTGGATTTAACTCATAAAAATGAATAGGGGAGGCTGCTGAAAGAAGTCATCCTACAGGAAGAACCCTCCAAAACTGCAAACTCAGACTGGACTTATCAGAGTACATGCTCTTAGTTTAAAGATAAATTAAAACATCTAGAATCCAACTGTCAGTATATGCACTTTATGTCATGTAACCTCACTGTTCATGGCTGGGAAGTATATTTTTTCTTCAACAGAGTATGGATTAGCTTTGTTTAGTATAACTTGTTTGTGTCATAAAATAATCAGGCTCCTTTAAAAAATATTAGGCTGCAGAGTCATGCTAAGTCATTCACCCAGGGACAGCCGGAATTACCTAATTAGAAGCAGATGGTGCAAGGGTGGTGCCCAGTGCTTTTTAGCCGCACACCCTTCCGAATTCATGTGGAGAAGGATGGTTCATAAAAATTGGGACAATCCTATATGTCAGGAAAACAAAATAGTTGGGACTAGAAAATAATTATTTTTTAAATAATTCTCCCTGCAGCCTATATGGAGAGAGAAAAATGAAAGCCATGACCCCTTCCTTCTTAACTGCAGTAACTTGTTTAAAATGCATTGCTTCTGTGAAATTTCTTCCCTGACTCCAGCCTGCCCTCCTGCCAATCACTCCATCTTCCCAGTCTTGCAAAGGTTGGGTTTGGTGACTCTTCTCTGCTGCTGTAATGCCCTATATTTAATACTCTCAGTGTTTAACACTTTAAATTGTGGTTGTGTTTTTGTCTCCTCAGCAATTGAACTTATCTGATATGACAATTTATAAGAAACATAATTTAGTAATTGTTGGATGAATAGTTCAGAATTTGCTTCTCCTTTGTGTTAGTCACTCGGACTCTTTGAGACCCCCAGGATGCATGAAGTCCTCTGTTCATGGAATTTTCCAGGCAAGAATACTGGAATGGGTTGTCATTTTCTCCTCCAGGAGATCTTTGTGACCCAGGAATTGAACCCAGTTCTCCTGTGTCTCTTGCATTACAGGCAGATTCTTCCACCACTGCTTTTCCTAGTAGAAAACTAAATGTAACCCTCAGGAAGGCAGAGACTGTTTGTTTACCATCTAGCCCTGTGCCTCTTCTGATCCTGCATATAATAGGCCCTTGAAAAAAATCTAATGGGTAGAAGAATGAGTGAATGAATGAATGACCTGAATGAGCTATCTGGGGATAGGGACTGGATCTTATTTCTCTCTGTTCCCAGCACTTAATGGTCTTCAATGTCCGGTACTAAGAAGGTACTGTTTTCAAGGGCAAAGCAGTTAACACAAAGGTGAGGGATTGCTCCATCTGCTTGATTATAAAACAGTTTTACTGGATAATGCAGTTTTCCTTGGAGAAATCATGACAAGGGCTTTGAAATAATAACTTGAATATATCTGAGTCTCTTTCATAGCTTCTGTTTTTTCCCCACATTCTCTGTCAATTTTGTGTTTATTCTCTATTTTAAAAAGTCTTATTGTGTTAGCATGTATGCCTAAACTATCTTTTTAAAATACACACACAGACACACACATGGGCTTCCCTGGTAGCTCAGCTGGTAAAGAATCTGCTTGCAGTGTAGGAGACCCTGGTTGAATTCCTGAGTTGGAAAGTCCCCTGGAGAAGGGAAAGGCTACCCATTCCAGTATTCTGGCCTGGAAAATTCCATGGACTATATAGTCCATGGAGTCACAAAGAGTCGGACACGACTGAGCGACTTTCTCTTTCACTCATGTATATATATAAACAGTGGAAACAGTGGCAGACTTCATTTTTTTGGGCTCCAAAATTACTGCAGATGGTGACTGTAGCCATGAAATTAAAAGACACTTACTACTTAGAAGAAAAGTTATGACCAACCTAGACAGCACATTAAAAAGCAGAGACATTACCTTGCCAACACAGGTACATCTAGTTAAGGCTATGGTTTTTCCAGGAGTCATGTATGGATGTGAGGAAAGGAAAGGAAAGTGAAGTCACTCATTCATGTCCAACTCTTTGCGACCCCATGGACCATAACCTACCAGGCTCCTCTGTCCATGTGATTTTCCAGGCAAGAGTATTGAAATGGGTTGCCATTTCCTTCTCCAGGGTATCTTCCCGACCCGGGGATTGAACCCCAGTCTCCTGCATTGCAGGCAGACGCTTTACCATCTGAGTCACCAGGGAAGCCAATGGATGTGAGAGTTGGACTATAAAGAAAGCTGAGCACCGAAGAATTGATGCTTTTAAACTGTGGTGTTGGAGAAGACTCTTGAGAGTCCCTTGGACTGCAAGGAGATCCAGCCAGTCCATCCTAAAGGAAATCAGTCCTGAATATTCATTGGAAGGACTGATGCTGAAGCTGAAACTCCAATACTTTGGCCATCTGATGCAAAGCACTGACTCATTGGAAAAGACCCTGATGTTGGGAAAGATTGAAAGGAGAAGGAGAAGGGGACAACAGAGGATGAGATGGTTGGATGTCATCACCGACTCAATGGAGATGAATTTGAGTAAACTCCAGGAGTTAGCGATGGACAGGGAGGCCTGGCGTGGTGCAGCCCATAGGGTCGCAAAGAGTAGCACACAACTGAGCGACTGAACTGAACTGACTGATACTTTATTAGCCTGTTTTACAGTTTACAAGTGATACTCTATTGTATGTGGTGTTCTGGGCCTTGTTTTTGTATCCAGTATTATTCTTCTATAATTCATCTATGTTATTACATATAGTAATAGTTCTTTCAGAGGCTTCCCAGGTTGGTCAGTGGTAGAGAATCCACCTGAGATGCAGGAGACATAGGTTCGATCCCTCTCGGGAAGATCTGAAGAAGGAAATGGCAGCCCACTTCAGTATTCTTGCATGGGAAATCTCATGGACAGAGGAGCCTGGAGGGCTATAGTCTGTGGGGTCTAAAAGTGTCAAAAATGATTGAGAGACAGAGCACACATAGTTCTTCCATTTTCACTGTTATGTGATGTTCAAATATGTGACTACACTGTAATTTTATATCTATTTTTCTTTTGGACACTAGATTGTTTTCAGTTTTCTAATATCATAAAGAGTGCTTCTATAAACACTTTTTCAGTCACCTGGTATTTAAGAGCAGGAGATACATCTAAGAGTAGAATCCTTGGGTTGTGGAGTATGCAGTGCTCAACTTTGGAAGATGATGCTGAACAAGTTACTGACTTACAATCCCCAGAGCATTTTATATGGCTACTCTCCAACACTTGGTATGATCACACTTGCTAATCTGTACACATTTATTGGATACGTGTGTGCATGTGCACTTAATTGCTCAGTTGTGTCTGACTCTTTGTGACCGCATAGACTGTAGCCCACTAGGCTCCTCCGTTCATGGGAATTCTTCAGGCAAGAATACCGGAGTGGGTTGCCAAGTCCTCCTCCAGGGGATCTTCCAACCCAGGGATCGAACCCAGGTCTCTCACATTGCAGGCAGATTCTTTACTGTCTTAGCCACCAAAGATTTCTGATTGTGATGTCAATAGTTATTTCCCTGATCCCTAATGAGGTTAAGCACCTTTACATATATTTAGCCATTTCTTATCTGTGAAACATATGTTCATATCAGTTTTTCTTTTAACTTTCTAGTTCTTTATTTTTATTATTAATTTATAGGAGTTCTCTATGGGTTTTGGATTCCAGTTCTTTGTTGAGAAAAGAGTATGTGTTGCAAATATTTTCTTTCATTTTGTGACTTTTTTTTGTTATTCTGTGATATCTTTTGATAAACATGTGTTCATTGTTTTAATGTAGTTAATTTTATTATATTACTTTTAAGATTAGTGAATTTGTATTGTATATTAAAAGGCTGTCTTAACTAAATCATAAAAATATTATCCTATATTTTCAACCAAATGCTTTGCTTTTTACATTAAATTTTTCACCTACCTAGAGTTGTTGTTTTTCATTTTTTTTCTTTGTGGATAATGATTTGTGATAGATTTATTGGAAAGCCCCACCTTTCTCTGTTGACCTGCTGTACATGTGTCGCTCATATATCAATGTTGCATAAATATTGAGGTCCCATCTTTCTATTCTTTATTGTCAGATTTGTCTCTCTTTGCCTATGTGTCCTACTTCACAGTTTTATAGAAATATTTCTAAATATCTAATGCAGAAATTTGCTTACTTTCTACTTTTGTTTCAGAACATCTTGGTTATTCTACCACATAAACCTTAGACTTAGCTTGTCAAATTTCACTTGACTTCAGTCTATATTTGGCAAGAAGTAATATTTTTATAGTTTCAAATCTTCTTATCCCCAAACTGGTGTTTCTCCAACATCTTTAAAATATGTTTTTAATAGATTTCTATCATTTTCTCCACACAGGTCTTACATATCTTGTATTAGGTCATTCTCAGGTGTCGTATGGTTTTCATTGCTGTTATGAAAACTGTCGCCTTTTCAAATTATACTTCCTAACTCTTGAGAATATGTACAAATAAAATTGATTTTTTTGTTTATTGATTTCCTTCTTAGCTCTCTTCCTAAGTTCTCAAGATTTCTAATAATTTGTTTTGGTTCTTTGAGATATTGAAAGATTACAATTACATCATTTAAAAGTCATGATAGGTTTTTTTTCTTGTTAATCAGTATGCATTTCTTTGAATTTTGTTTTTTTATCATGTGCTGGTAGGACTTCCAGGAAAATGTTGAATAAAAGCTGTGATGTAGGAAAAAGGAAATTTTCCCAATGCTTTCTCACACTGAATCATCTCTTGTTTTGGGGAGACACATTTTCTAAGATGAAGGAGTCATTTTCCATTCTTGTTTGGTAAGAGGCATTATAACGAATATGGGTTTTTATGAATAACTTTTATAAGTTTTCTTCGTGAAGTAATATGTTAATTGTTCAGTCATATCTGACTCTTTGCAACCCTGTTGATTGTAGCCTGCCAGATTCCCCTGTCCATGGAATTCTCGAGGCAAGACTACTGGAATGGGTAGCCATTCGCTTCTCCAGGGGATCTTTCAGACCCAGGGATCGAACCTGGGTCTCCTGCATTGCAAGCAAATATTTTACCATATGAGGCACCAGGCAAGCTCAAAGAAGATATGATATGATATATCTTCTACGTAGAAGATATATCTTCATAGAAGATATAATATATTGTATTTCAATTTTTTATTTGATGAATGGCGTGCATTGATTTCTGATACAAACTATTTTGCAAGTTTGCAATAAGGCTCAGCTTGGTTACAGGTGATTGTGTATGCTGCTGAATTCAGTTTGGTAGTTTGGTAGTTTTGTTGTTGTTGTTTTTTCCAGAAGTTTAAATCTCTTTGTGAGTGAGAAAAAAATCATAGCTGTCTTGTCTATTGTGTTTGCTGTGTTTTGGGTACCAGGGAAATTCTGGACTCATAGAATGAATTGGAAAATAGTTCCTATTTTCCTATATTCTAAAGGAACTGTGATACAGTACAGGGACCTGCTTCTTAGAAGTCTGTTAAATCATCTGAATTTGGTACTTTTCTTTGCAGGAGGAATTTCAGCTCGATTCAGTTACTTTAATATGTGCTGAACTTTATCGACTCTAGATTCATTTCTTGAATCCATTTGGTAAGGTATTAATTTTTAGGAATTAATTTCTTTTATCTAAAATTTTGAATTTATCAGCTTTTCAGTGTTGATTTTGTCTTCTTGTTTTTAAAATCCCTATTATTTTGTATATATCCATGTTTTCACTTCTAAAAATTGTGTGAGAGTTTTCTTTCCTTAGTATCAGAAGTCTACTTTATTATTTCAAGTAACGATATTTTAGTTTATCCTATTGTTTTTTTCTTAATTGGACAGTTACGTCACTACTTTTCGACTTTATTTCTGAAATAAGCATTTTAAGGCTATAACTTTCCCTCAAAATGCCCATTTTATTGCATCTCATGTTTTGATATTTACATTTTTTTTCATTTCTAAATATTTCTTAATTTCTTCATGAATTCTGTTTTGAATGAATTATTTTTAAATGCACGTCAAAAATTACAGATACCTGGGATTTTTAAAATATCTTTTATTTCCTGAGTTTTAATTTAATAGAATTGGAATTGAGGTCACAGAATGCATTTCATTTGATATTAATGCCTTGAAACATTTTGAATCTTGTTTTACAGGCCATTGGTGTGCCCCATATTCCATTCTATTCCTATTTGAAGGAGTTATAAGATGGGAGACAGGCCCACCTTCCACTCTAGAAACACAAGGGGTCTGTATTAACTTTTTAGTCTGTAGATATGGATACATGTTTTTGGCTTAACTAGTAAGATTCTCTTGCCTGTGGCTTTGAATAAGACAGGAGTAGGATCAGTTAGAGACTTTTCCTAGCCAACATGAGTTGTTAAGAGGTCTTTGGTGTGGCATTAAGAATCTAGTAGCAATAGAATCTGGGGAAGGCAATGGCAACCCAGTCCAGTACTCTTGCCTGGAAATCCCATGAACGGAGGAGCATGGTAGACCGAAGTCCATGGGGTTGCTAAGAGTCAGACACGAGTGAGCGACTTCACTCTCACTCTTCACTTTCCTGCATTGGAGAAGGAAATGGCAACCCACTCCAGCATTCTTGCCTGGAGAATCCCAGGGACAGGGGAGCCTGGTGGGCTGCCGTCTATGGGGTTGCAGAGAGTCTGACATGACTGAAGCGACTTAGCAGCAGCAGCAGCAATAGAATCAGTTTCTGTGTCCTAAACAGACTATGATGTATAAACATCTTCCCTTGGTTTTCTGCCAGAGCCTTGCTTTCTACTCTTTCAGTTGGTTTTCTAAGTTATTGGTATCTTGCTGAATAAATTTCTTTTCTGTTTAATTTAGCCAAAGTCAGTTTCTACTTACTTAAAACTGAAAACCCTGACAAATGTAAAAAGGTAATACTTCTGAGGGAATGACAGTATATTAATTTCTATTTTTAGTTTACTTAATCTTAGAACTCTTTCTTCAGTAGGCATTATTTATTTTCCTCATTTAACAGATAAAGAAGCTGGGGCTTCAGGAGTTTAAATGTTATGCCCTAAAGCCACAGAGCTTGTTAATGGTGGAACCAGGATGCAAGCCAGCTTCTTGATCAGCTCCTCTTAACCATTATATATAATCAGCTGATAATTTTTAAGCCTTTTCACCCTGACTGTAATAGCCTATAAGCTGAAAGAATCAATACAGATTGCCAAAGAATAGGTAAAGGTACTGGGAGGTCAGAGACTAGATTCTGCAAATATTCATGCATTCTAAAATTTTAATTGGGGAAAAGTACTTCTCCTAGGCTTTTAAGAAATACATGGTATTTCTTTAAAAAAAAAAAAAAACACCACTTTTTAAAAACTGGTTTTCTCCTAGCCACCTAGCCTACCCCCGCCCCAGCTCTGCAGATTTGCCACACGTGCCTTGGCAACATAAACAAGCATCACACACAGGCACCAATGACAACATCCTTCATCATCTCCCTGGCCTAACAGAGGGGTCCTTTTAGGTCATGGACCACTTTCCTTCCTGTAGGTTTACTGAGACTTTGTGTGTTCATGCTCATTAAGTAACTTCTAGCAATCTTGGCTAAATAACTTGGCAAAAGACTGAACTCATAGTCAGTCAGTATTGCTTCATAACACACACATGCAGACCTCATGATATATGTGACAGTTGACTCACTTAAATCACCCAATTAATTTTTTGTAGTCTTGTGTAAATATAATAAAGTAGCTATAGAAATGAAAGATGTTTTCAAGTTTAATCTGACTCCCCTGAACTCATGGAGTCAGAGTTAACTTATATTTCAGTTTAGGTGATTTTACAGAAAGTTATTTTAAAGACAAAATATTCTTAGAAGATTGAAGTTGTTTCTGCCTCCATTTTTCTTAATTGCTTTCATGAAAAGCCTACTGATTTTATAATCTATTAATTTGCAGTGGAAAAAAAAAAACTGTACTCTTGTTGATGTAAAAAGTTTACCAATAATGCGTATATATATATAATAGATGTATATTAACCTCATCTTTAATATGTTAGTTGCCGAATTACACATTACTGGCATTTGTAGTTATTTCTTGGCTTTTCCCACAGTAGAATACTTCAGTGCTTTAAGTGATCCATTCAAATTTAAGTGAAGTAAAGCAGTGAGGATATTTTGACAAGAAGCAGTTTAGGTAAGTGTTAATTATTCGTATTCTTCTGTCTTGCTATCAATAGAGACACTGACCAAGCTATAGCAATTTAAGCTCTATCAGAAGAGCAACAAGGGTCCCACAAGTGGTAGCCAGGTGCCAAAATCAAATTAAACTCTTATGTTTCAACAGGGATTCATTTTTTGAGAGTACAATGACAATAGAAAGTCAAGGGAGAAGTGCTAATTTCAGCTGCCCTGTACCAGTTGAAATATCTTGGTAAAAATACTCGTGTTTGCCACATGACATAAAGAGCCATGAAAATTTGGCAAATGAAGTATAAATCTGTATAAACAAAGTGAGAAATATCACAGGAGTGATCTAGGGAAATGCATTTTGAGATGAAAACCAAGAATTCCTCATTCTGACTGTTATTCCCTCAGACAGAAGAGATTGCTCCCTGGATTTGTCTATAGATAAGCTATAGATAAGTATATAAAAGAGGGAGCTGCAAGAATTTATTTATTTTTCCTTAAAAATGGCCTCTGAAGGCAATCTGATTTCTTGTTCATTGTTGCACTCTGGCTTAGACTCTGTGTTTTGAAGACAAATTAAATAATAGATTGGTTGTTCTCTGGCTCATGCCAGCAACCAAATTTGATCGAGTGAGGGAAGAGTAGCAAAGATTGCTGATGTATTTATATGCAACTAACGGAATAAAAAAGGAAAGGTGAAGTTATCCACTGATTTTTTTTTTATCAAGTTCCAGCTTGATATGTTGACCTGATACATTACATGATACATTCATAACTAAAGTCTCTGCTCTAGCAAGGGATGGACCTACCTCTCCAAGTTCCATGTTTTTCCATCATATGCCACTGATAATCCACCTGAGTTGGGGAATGTTGATTATCAAAAGATGCCTCTTCTTTCAGATTTAAAAATTTTTTTCTCGTTCAAAAACCAACCTTTGGGACTTCCCTGTTGGTCCGGTGGTTAAGACTTCATCTTCCAACACAGGGTATGCGGTTTCGATCTCCGGTTGGGGAGCTAAGATTCTACCTGCCTTGTTGCCAAAAAACAAAACACAGAGCAGAAGCAATACTGTAAGAAATTCAATAAAGACTTTAAAAAATGGTCCATATCAAAAAATATCTGAAAAAACCTACCATTTATTTAAAAGTACTATTTTCTATTTAATGCTAAATAAAATGATGAGCTCTTAGCTAATCAGGGATTTAAACAATACTTTATTTCTACATTTTCTCCCTCCATCTGCTGCTATTATTATTTAAGTTTTAATGTTTTGACAGAAAGCTAATATTTCAATAGCATTTCCCCTAATACTTAATAATAACTCAGAGCTGAGAGATGTATTAAGGCATGGGAATGCCTATTTTCCTCAACCATCATCACTTTACATAAAAACTTAAGAATATTTAACACTTAGTATCATTTTAATCCTTATTCCGACTCACAGATGGCATGGAACAGTTTCTCTGAGTATTCACAGCAGTAACACTTGCTTTCTGTAGATTCTCCTTCCTGGGGTTACACTGAGATCATTGTCCTAGAATATTCTCTTCTGTATTCTGAGAAGTTACTAGCAATGGCTTAGATAATAAGACTTTTTTGAGGTTATTTGTGTTTCTCACATGTATGAGATGAAGATGAAAAGTTCTTTGAAGAAATTATTGCAAAAAAGACCACTTTTTCTCCATTATTTTTTAACTAAGGATTTCTAATCAGTTAAATTCATAAACCCGTCCTTTTGGATCAGATAATGAACATATGTGTGTGTGTGTGTATTTTATATATAAATATATTGAATATAAAATGAAATAAACATATTGAAATATACATTAAAATTTTAATATAAATATGTATGTGTATATCTAGTAAATAGTCTTAATAAATTTTGTTCACATGCTTCTTTTTGTTTTTCAAAAGTGTATATTATAGTACTCCTTTATTAACTCTCAGATTAAACCTTTTTATGTGTTAAGCAATTTTCTGGGCCCTGGAGATTAAAGCCCCAGAAAAAGAAAAAGGATCCAAAAACCCAAATCTGTCATTCTGGATTGTATATTCTATGGGAAGAGGGCCAACAATAATCAAATAACCAAGTATATGGATACTGTGTCAGATGCTAACAAGTGCTGTGAAAGGAAAAAACAGAATTGGGGAATGGGTGTGTGTGTTGATTTCTACTTTATGTTGGACTGCCATGGAAAGGAACTTCTGATCAGAGGACTAAGGAAAGTTAGGGAGTGGATGGCCCATTCAGTCCAAAGTAATGGGACTGAAGGAGTGAAGTCTCTGAGATAGGATTTACATAGCATGTTGAGGAAACATAAGCAGGCTAATACAGCTACAGTGACATGAGCTAGGATAGTAGTAAGAGGGGCTAGATTTTCAGGCCTTTTCAAATTCATAGGGAGGGCTAGGTTCTATGTTTGATGTGATAGGAAACCAGAGAGAGAGACATGATCTGATTTAAATTTTAAGACAGGCATGCTGGCTGGCTGCAGTGGAGAGTAAAGTAGTGAAATTGTTAATTCATTTTGAGAGACTACGTGCTGTGTGCTAAGTCACTTCAGTTGTGTTCCACTCTTTGCGACGCTAAGGACCGTATCCCACCAGGCTCCTCTGTCCATGGGATTCTCCAGGCAAGAATACTGAAGTGGGTTGCCATGCTGTCCTCCAGGGGATCTTCCTGGCCCTGGGACTGAACCTTTGTTTCTTACATCTCCTGCATTGGCAGGTGGGTTCTTTATGACTAGGGCAACCTGCGAAGCCCCTTGAGAGACTATGGGCCATAAAAATGCTCTTTGTGAGTGAAGTAAGTCAGAAAGAGACAAAACAAATATCATATATAAATGAATATATACGGAATCTGGAAAAATAGTACTGGTGAACCTATTTGTAGGGAAGGGATGAAGACACAGACATAGAGAACAGAGTTGTGGACACAGCAGGGGAAGGAGAGGGTTGGATGAATTGAGAAAGTGACACTGACATATATACACTAAGTAAATAAGTGTTAGTCACTTAGTCAAGTCCAACTCTTTTGCGATTCCATTAACTGTAGCCCACCAGGCTCCTTTGTCCAGGGGATTCTCCAGGCAAGAATATTGGAGTGGGTAGCCATTCCTTTCTCCAGGGGAATCCTCGCCAGCCAGGGATTGAAACTGGGTCTTCTACATTGCAGACAGATTCTTTACTGTCTGAACCGCCAGGGGAGCCCGTATATACACTGCTGCTGCTGCTAAGTCGCTTCAGTCATGTCCGACTCGGTGCGACCCCATAGACAGCAGCCCACCAGGCTCCCCCATCCCTGGGATTCTCCAAGCAAGAACACTGGAGTGGGTTGCCATTTCCTTCTCCAATGCATGAAAGTGAAAAGTAAAAGTGAAGTTGCTACCATGTGTAAAATAGCTAGGGGAAATCTGCTGTATAACACAGGGAGCTAAGTTCTGTGCTCTGTGATGACCTAAAGGAGTGGGATGAGGGGGGAGTGGGAGGCTCTCAAGAGCGAGGGGATATATGCATAATTATGGCTGATTTACACTGTTATGCAGCATAGACTAACACAACACTGTAAAGCATTTATCCTCCAATTAAAAAAAATACTATTTGTGGTCTGCACCTCTTTAGTGCATACAAAAGTAAAGAGAAGTCGCTCAGTCGTGTCCGACTCTTTGCGACCCCATGGACTGTAGCCCACCAGGCTCCTCGGTTCATGGGATTTTCCAGGCATGAATACTGAGTGGGTTGCCATTTCCTTCGTCAAGGGATCTTCCCGACCCAGAGATCGAACCCGGGTCTCCCGCATTGTAGGCAGATGCTTTACCGTCCAAGCTACCAGGGAAGCCATATGAAGAGTTAAAGTTAAAAAGTTAAGTCACTCAGTCGTGTCCGACTCTTTGCGACCCCATGGACTGTAGCCCACCAGGCTCCTCCATCCATGGGATTCTCCAGGCAAGAATACTGGAGTGAGTTGCCATTTCCTTCTCCAGAGGATGTTCCTGACCCAGGGATCGAACCCAGATCTCCCGCATTAGAGGTAGACGCTTTAACCTCTGAGCCAGCAGGGAAGCCTAAAGAAGCAACACCGAAAGTTTTGGACATAATATTGAAGTGTTTTCTTTTTTTCCTTATTTAGATACCTCTTGCAGATTTTTCACTATGTATGTGAAAAATCATTTTGAACTATCAGTTATTGGTTCAAAAGTGAGGCATGAATGTGGACTTAGTCACTTGGACAGCAAGAAGATCAAACCAGTCAATCCTAAAGGAAGTCAACCGTGAATATTCTTTAGAAGGACTAGTGCGAAAGCTAAAGTTCCAAACTTCGGCCGCCTGCTGGAAAGAGTCAACTCTTTGGAAAAGACGCTGATGCTGGGAAAGACTGAAGGAAAGAGGAGAAGGGGCGACAGAGGATGAGATGGTTGGATCGCATCACCGACTCAATGGACGTGAGTTTGAGCAAACTCATGGAGATAGTGAAGGACAGGGAGGCCTGGCATGCTGTAGTTCATGGGGTCACAGAGTCAGACATGACTTAGTGACTGAACAACCACAGCAAGAAGACTGAGCAAAATCTTTATTATCTCTGTATATTTTGCTACTGTAGCAAGTTATAAGCTCTAGAAAATGCACTTGAAAATATAAAATCAGAGAGTGAAATAGTTTTCCAAGCCATTCTTCCCATTTAACACTCAAAATTTCTACTAAGCACAAATGGAATTTATTTTTGCATGAATTTGTTTTTGTGATCACTCTTCACCTGTAAACATGGAGCAGCACTAGATATAGTATCATGTAAACTAATTAAGAAAATACATAGCCAAACACAACGAAAAGGAAACCCCTAACTCTAAATATGAGAAATTAATATAACTCAAATCCAAAATGAACCTTGGAGTGATGCCCAAAGGACTATCAGGTACAGCCTTGAGTCTCTTTAGGATAGGTCATTAGAAGAGAAATCCCCATAGAGAGACACAGGCAAGTACAAAGATGTGTTGCTGAATTGCCAGGTCCTAGACAGAATTATAGGTAATATCATGAGAGAAAAATCGAGGACCCAAGTCTCCATCAAAAGCTACCGTGTGGTCAAAACTTATAGTAACTACATGAAGCAGAAATAACAAGTTTTGAAATTAAATAGAAATTAAATTAAATTTGTTAGTGACCAAAAGAATCCTCTGGGACTGATGCTTAAGGAAACAAGAAAGAAAGAAAAAAAATTATTCTAAGGATAATTCTGTACCCCGGGAGGCATGGGGCACACAAAAGAAAAAATAAATTACTCACTGAGGATAATCTATTTATGTGTACCTTGTTTGTATATATTATATATATACCTATATATCTGTATTTATATTATATATACATATTTGTATTATATATTATCTATGTAAGTTATTTTTCACAAAGACACACTCTTTGCTGTGAGTTAACAGAGGCAAGAAGCAATCTCCCACTGAAGATGATATTTAAAATATGTTTATATATATGTACATTTTGGGGTAAAAAGAATTTTAAGGGAGAGTTAACCAAGACAAACATAACTATAACGTACAAAGAATTGATGCTTTTGAACTGTGGTGTTAGAGAAGACTCTTGAGAGTCCCTTGGACTGCAAGGAGATCCAACCAGTCCATCATAAAGGAGATCAGTCCTGGGTTCATTGGAAGGACTGATATTGAAGCTGAAACTCCAATACTTTGGCCACCTGATACGAAGAGCTGACTCATATGAAAAGACCCTGATGCTGAGAAAGATTGAGGGCATGAGGAGAAGAGGATGACAGAGGATGAGATGGTTGGATGGCATCACCTACGCAATGGACATGGGTGTGGGTGGACTCTGGGAGTTGGTGATGGACAGGGAGGCCTGGTATGCTGCGGTTCATGGGGTTGCAAAGAGTCGGACACGACTGAGCAACTGAACTGAACTGAACTAAGAAACAGTGATAATAATTAATAAGTATGTTTATAGTTCTTCAGCTAAATATAAAATTATTTAATAGTTGAAGAAGAAATAGTAATCTAATGTAATGATAAGTTATAAATATTAATAAAGTATTCTGAGAAAGAACAAAATGAACTACTAGAAATAGAAGTATAGCCATTGCAAAAACAAAACCCTCCATAGATGTGTAAAGTTGAATATAAATGAAGAAAGAATTAATAGAATTGATGAAGGACAATATTCAAGAAATATAGACAAAGAATTTAGAATTGAAGGAAGACTTGACTTTTGAGATTGCAGAAGCAAATTATTTACTGAGTAGGACAAGTGAAACAAATCTACATAAAGCCATCAGATCAGATCAGATCAGTCGCTCAGTCGTGTCCGACTCTTTGTCACCCCATGAATAGCAGCACGCCCGGCCTCCCTGTCCATCACCAACTCCCGGAGTTCACTTAAACTCACGTCCATTGAGTCGGTGATGCCATCCACCCATCTTATCCTCTGTCGTCCCCTTCTCCTCCTGCCCCCAATCCCTCCCAGTATCAGAGTCTTTTCCAATGAGTCAACTCTTCCCATGAGGTGGCCAAAGTACTGGAGTTTCAGCTTTAGCATCATTCCTTCCAAAGAACATCCAGGGCTGATCTCCTTCAGAATGGACTGGTTGGATCTCCTTGCAGTCCAAGGGACTCTCAAGAGTCTTCTCCAACAACACAGTTCAAAAGCGTCAAATCTTCGGCGCTCAGCCTTCTTCACAGTCCAACTCTCACATCCATACATGACCACTGGAAAAACCATAGCCTTGACTAGACGGACCATTGTTGGCAAAGTAATGTCTCTGCTTTTTAATATGCTATCTACAGCTCTACATCAAATTAAACAATTATTTAAGAATGAAAGGTGAAAAAAGGCCTAAAAAATTCTCAAAGAATGAGAAGGCTTGCATTCATAAACTTCATTGAAATATCTTACGTATTTGGATCAGCAAAATTAAACCCAAAGAGAAAGGATGTAATACAAAAGCAGTGGCTGCGTTTGAAATTTGTAAACAAGTCAGTGAATATAAATATGCTTGACAGTAAAACACTTAGAATTATAGTGTTTATTTGAGAGGATTTAAAAAACAGGTTAGAAAAGCAATAGAGAAAATCTATCACCTTTTAGTGATAAAAAAAAAAAAAAGAACAAAACTGGTCAAAAAACAAAGGACCAGAAATGAATTTCCTCAACCTAATAAAGGTATCAACCATAAAACCCACAACTGACATTACTGTTAGTGTTGAGACTTTGAAAACTTTCTCCAGAGATTAGGAATAAGACAGGGATGTCCACTCTCACCACTTTTATTCTGCACTGTATTGAAGTTTCTACCCATGGAAATCAGGAAAGAAAAGGACATATGGGGCATCCAGATGGGAAAGGAAGAAGAAAAAAATGTTTGTATTTGCAGATGACATTTTCTTGTATATAAAAAACACCTCCAAGTCTAGAAAATATACTTTTAGCACTAATAAAGAAGTTCAGTGAGGCTGTCTGATACAAACGTGGGTGTGTCTGCATGCTTAGTTGTGTCCAACTCTTTGTGACCCCATGGACTGTTGCCCACTGGGCTTCTCTGCCTATGGGATTTCCCAGGCAAGAATACTGGAGTGGGTTGTCATTTCCTCCTCCAAGGGATCTTCCTGACCCAGGAATTGAACCCACATCTCTTGCATTGGCAAGAGAGTTCTTTACCACTTGAGCTACCTGGGAAGCCCATCAGATACAAGATCAGAATGCAAAAATCAATTATATTTCTATACAGTAGCAATGAAGAAACCAAAAATGAAATTAATAAAAAAAAGTCTCATTTGCAATAGAATCAAAAACCATGAAATAGGAATGAAATTAACAAAAGAACTATAAAACACATTTGCAAAACCATTCAACATTGCTAAAGTAGGAAACAAGTAAATGGTAAGGCATCCCATGTTGTCATCTCATCCCCAAAGGACATGTAACTAGAATTTACAGAGTTCTTACAACTCAATTATAGAAAGAAAAATAGCCCAATTAAAAATGGGCAAAGGATCTGAAGAGAGATTTCTTTGAAGAAGATATACAAGTGATTAATACATGAAAAGATGCTCAAAATCATAGTTATTTGGGAAATGCAAATCAAACTCAAAAATGAAAGGCTACTTCACACCCATATGAAGGTTGCAATCAAAAAGACAGTTAATTTAAGTGTTAGAGAGGATGTGGTAAGAATGAAAACTGTTGGCAGGAATGTAAAATGGCTTTTCTACTTTGAAAATTGTCTCAGTTCCTTATAAAGCTAACCATACAGGTATATGTGACCAAGTAATTCCACTCCTATCTAGATTTATACCTAAAAGAAATGAAAATCTCTGTCAGTGCAAAAATATGTACACAAGCATTCATAATAGCATTTTTTCATGCTAACCAAAAGAGAAATGACCTAAGTGTCCATCAACTGGTGAATGATAAAGAAAATAGGGTATATCCATACAATGGAATATTATTCAGCAAAATAAGATAAATGAAATTCTAATACATGCTACAACCTGAAAAAATCTTGAAAAGTCATGTTAAAGTGAAAGATGCAAATGATAACATATTGTAGGATTTCATTTATATGAAATGTACAGAGTAGGCAAATCTATAGAAATAGAAATTAGATTAGTGGTTTCCTAGGGCTGAGGGTCCCATCGCTTCATGGCAAATAGATGGGGAAACAATGGAAACAGTGACAGACTTTATTTTCCTGGGCTTCAAAATCATTGCAGATGGTGGCTGCAGCCATGAAATTAAAAGAAAAAGCTTGATCCTTGGATGAAAAGCTATGACCAAACTAGACAGCATATTAAAAAAGCAGAGACATTACTTTGCCTACAAAGGTCCTTCTAGTCAAAGCTATGGTTTTTCCAGTAGTCATGTATGAATGTGAGAGTTGGATTATAAAGAAAGCTGAGTGGCGAAGAATTGATACTTTTAAACTGTGGTGTTGGAGAAGAGTCTTGAGAGTCCCTTAGACAGCAAGGAGATCAAACCAGTCAATCCTAAAGGAAATCAATCCTGAATATTCATTAGAAAGACTGATGCTGAAGCTGAAACTCCAGTACTTTGGCCACCTGATGTGAAGAGCTGACTCATTAGAAAAGACCCTCATGCTGGGAAAGATTGAAGGCAGGAGGAGAAGGGGATGACAGAGGATAAGATGGTTGGATGGCATCATTGACTCAATGGACATGAGTTTGTGCAAGCCCCGGGGGTTGTTGATGGACAGGGAAGCCTGGTGTGCTGTAGTCCACGGGGTCTCAAAGAGTCGGACACGACTGAACGACTGAACTGAACTGAGGGCTGAGGGTGGGGGCATGTGGATTCTGTCTAAGGAATAGAGAATATCTTTGGAAGATATTCCAAATGTATTCTAGAATGTATTGTGGTGATGGTTGCAGATCTCTGTAAGTATATAAATATATTATAAGCACTTTGAATTGTATCTGTTACATGGGCAATTGTATGATGTGTGAATCATATCAATAAATCTGTAAAAAAATTAGTGATGAAATTATAGATGTGAACATGGAATATTTAGGGGATAGATTTTATAAAAGGAATTTTGTTCCCTATAGGAACAGGAGAATTAATACTGATTAATTTTAGACTGTTAATTTAAGCATGTAAGTTAAACTTTTGAGAGCAAAAACTAAAGGATAGAAACAGAATATTAAACCAGTAACAAGAAAGAAAAAAGTAACTAGAACTGAATTAATAGAAGGAAGAAGAGGGGGAAAAAGTAAAGAAAAACATCATAAATCCAAATATATGAGTAATTCACAAAAATGTGTAAATCATCTTGTCTTCTAAAAAATAGAAATTCTGATATTAAATAAGTAACAAAAAATATTTTCTAGGAAACTTTTCAAAGCATAATGGCCCAAAAAAGCTAAAGGTGAAAGCATGGGAAAAAGTCTGTTAGTTAAATGCTAATAAAAGAAAGCTTGTATAGTGATATTATTATCAAACAAGATTGATAGTTTTTAAGACTTATAGCTTTCTTAAAAATGCTTTCATATGTGATAAAAGCAATGTTTCACTAAGAAAATAGAATAATTTAAAATGTCCACAACCTAGAAAATAGGCTCAAAATATAAATAAATAATAGTAAAGGCAATTAAATGGAGTGATATAGAAGATTTTAACTGTCTCAAAAACTGATAGATCAGGCAAATAAAAATTAGCAAAGTTGTAAGAGATTTGAACAATATACTTAACAAGTCCAATCTAATGTACATGTTTAGAACCATGTATAATGTGGCAATACACAGTTTTTAAAAGAATTCCCATGCTTTTACTTTTAAAATTTGTATTGGATTATAGTTTATTTCATACTGTTCATGGGGTATGAACTGGAAGAAACACAAGCTGGAATCAAGATTGCCAGGAGAAATATCAATAACCTCAGATATGCAGATGACACCACCCTTATGGCAGAAAGTGAAGAGGAACTCAAAAGCCTCTTGATGAAAGTGAAAGTAGAGAGTGAAAAAGTTGGCTTAAAGCTCAACATTCAGAAAATGAAGATCATGGCATCCAGTCCCATCACTTCATGGGAAATAGATGGGGAAACAGTGGAAACAGTTTCAGACTTTATTTTTCTGGGCTCCAAAATCACTACAGATGGTGACTGCAGCCATGAAATTAAAAGACGCTTACTCCTTGGAAGGAAAGTTATGACCAACCTAGATAGCATATTCAAAAGCAGAGACATTGCTTTGCCAACAAAGGTTCGTCTAGTCAAGGCTATGGTTTTTCCTGTGGTCATGTATGGATGTGAGAGTTGGACTGTGGAGAAGGCTGAGCGCCAAAGAATTGATGCTTTTGAACTGTGGTGTTGGAGAAGACTCTTGAGAGTCCCTTGGACTGCAGGGAGATCCAGCCAGTTCATTCTGAAGGAGATCAGCCCTGGATGTTCTTTGGAAGGAATGATGCTAAAGCTGAAACTCCAGTACTTTGGCCACCTCATGCGAAGAGTTGACTCTGGAAAAGACTCTGATGCTGGGAGGGATTGGGGGCAGGAGGAGAAGGGGACAGCAGAGGATGAGATGGCTGGATGGCATCACTGACTCGATGGACGTGAGTCTGAGTGAACTCCGGGAGTTGGTGATGGACAGGGAGGCCTGGTGTGCTGCGATTCATGGGGTCGCAAAGAGTCGGACACGACTGAGTGACTGATCTGATCTGATAATTTATTTATAATGATGTGTTAGTTTCAGGTGTATAACAAAGTAATTCAGTTGTACATATACATATATTTTTTCTCTTTCAGATGCTTTTCTCATATAGATTATCTCAGAATATTGAGTAAAGGTCCTTGTGCTATACAGTAGGCCCTTGTTTTTTATCTATATTATATATAGTACTATGTGTATGTTAATCCCAAACTCCTGATTTGTTTTTAAAATGTATAGAACCTAAACCTCTATTGGAACACAAGGGAAGTCTCCAAAATACCAGTTTTTGTCTAGGTAGATGATGTTCACTGATCACACTAAAGTAGAAATCAATAAAAATATATAGCTTTATTTCCTTCCCCATGTTTAAACATTAGAAGACATGAGTCTAAATAATTTATGGGTGAAATAAATCATAATGGCAATCACTCAGTATTTAATACTGAATGTCAATGTAAACACTACATACCAAACTTGTGAAAATACTGCTAATGCAATGTATTGATTTATATTCTTAGGTATTAATATTAGAAAGAAAAGTATACTGAGAAGAGGCTGATTAATTTTACGTATCAGTTCAGTTTGGTCTCTCAGTCATGTCTGTCTCTTTGTGGCCCCATGGACTGCAGCATACCAGGCCTCCCTGTCCATCACCAACCCCTGGACCTTGCTCAAAATCATGTCCATTGAGTCAGTGATGCCATCCAACCATCTCATCCTCTGTTGTCTGCTTCTTCTCCTGCCCTCAGTCTTTCCCAGCATCAGGATCTTTGTCAGGGAGTCAATTCTTCACATCAGGGGGCCAAAGTATTGGAGTTTTAGCTTCAGCATGAGTCCTTCCAGTCAGTATTCAGGATTGATTTCTAAACAACAAAAATGTAAACAGTAAATTCTTATGAAATAGAAGGAAGGTGAAATAACTTCATTTGATTAGATAACTGACATCGATAGATCCTCACATAATCTAAGAAATGATCTTAGCACAGGACATGCAAATAGACCATGAGTATTCTCCACATCTACATTTGTTTATTACATACAGGGAAAAATGAGATCACACTGTCTTGCTGATACTCACATGGCCAAAAAAGAGGAATCAAAAGACCAGATTATTACCCCAAATCAAGAAGGTAATGCCAGAAATAGATTAACCACTATCAATACCATTGAATTACCCCAGTCTCTAAATTAAACTGGTCTTAATATTGCTAAATTGATATTTAAAGTTCAGATTCTTTAATGCCTTATAATGAACAATATTTGAAACAGTATAAATAATTACTGAGAAAAACCAAACATCGTATTGTGGGGCACAAAACACAACATATCCTATAATGAACTTTAGCATTATAAAAATCTATGACAACTTTTACATAGAATATATAAAATAGTTTGAATAATTATAATATTAACTTTGGTAATTGTAAAGAAATAATGGCTTGGTGAAATTATTGTATCTCTTTTACTTATTGTTCATCTACTTTTCAGTTTATCATACAAAACATGCTGATCAGTCATAAAACTGCCTTTAGCATCAGTACCAGTTCAGTTGCTCAGTAGTGTCCAACTCTTTGAGACCCTATGGACTGCAGCACGCCAGGCTTCCCTGTCCATCACCAACTCCTGGAGCTTGCTCAAACTCATGTGATACCATCCAACCATCTCATGCTCTGTCATCCCCTTCTCCTCCTGCCTTCAATCTTTCCCAGCATCGTGGTCTTCTCCAGTTAGTCAGCTCTTCGCATCGGGTGGCCAAAGTATTGTATTTTGAACTTCAGCATCAATCCTCCAACTAATATTCAGGACTGATTTCCTTAATGATTGACCAGTTGGATCTCCTTGCAATCCAAGGGACTCTCAAGAGTCTTCTCCAACACTACAGTTCAAAAGCATCAATTCTTTGGTGCTTAATATAGTGTAATGCCTTAAATACAAAACTGCCTTTCAGTTCAGTTCAGTTCAGTCGCTCAGTCGTGTCCAACTCTTTACGACCCCATGGACTGCAGCACTCCCTTAATATAGTGTAATGTAGACTTTTTTTTTTCCTCATTGAGCTGTGCTTTTTCATAAGCACAGTTTGTGATATGTGAATGAGAATTTACTATGCTATAAATAGTTTAGTTCTGCAAATGAAGAATTATTTTACCTGTAAGATAGCTGGTATGTTTTTTCATTATTTGTCTATTTTCTTATGTAACATTGTACTACACTTCATGGGATTTATGTTCAGTAGACTTTTTTTTTTTAATTGGGGAAACTTGCTTTACAGTGTTGTGTAGGTCTTTGCCATACAACACGTGGAACCAATCATAATTATATATATGTCCCTTCCCTCTGGAACCTCCCTCCCACCTCCCCCATCCCACCCCAGTTAGGTCTCACAGAGCACCTGGCTGAGCTCCCTGTGCTATGCAGCAGCTTCCCACTAGCTATCTATTTCTTGCTTCCCTGATAGCTCAGTTGGTAAAGAATCCACCTGCGATTCAGGAGATCCTAGTTTGATTCCTGGGTCGGGAAGATCTGCTGGAAAAGGGATAGGCTACCCACTCCAGTATTCTTGGACTTCCCTTGTGACTCAGCTGATAAAGACTCTGCCCGCAATGTGGGGGACCTGGGTTTGATCCCTGGGTTGGGAAGATCCCTTGAAGAAGGGAAAGGCTACCCACTCCAGAATTCTGGCCTGGAGAATTCCATGGACTATATAATCCAAGGGGTTCCAAACAACACGACTGAGTGACTTTGACTTTCACTTTCAGTGTATGTGTGGGCTTTTCCCAGGTGGCACAGTGGTAAAGAATCCACCTGCCAATGTAGGAGATGTGGGTTCAATCCCTGGGTCAGGAAGATGTGCCCTGGAGGAGGAAATGGCAACCCACTCCAGTATTACCTGAGAAATCCCATGGACAGAGGAGCCTGGTGGGCTATAGTCATGGGGTCCCAAAAGAGTCGGACACAACTTACTGACTAAACAACAACAGTCTATGTATGCCAAGGTTACTTTCTCAATTTATCCCACCCTGTCCTTCCACCGCTGTGTCCACAAGTCCTTTTTCTACGTTTGTATCACCATTCCTTTCCTGCAAGTAGGTTCATCAGGACTCCAAGCTGAACCATTTAATTAAACAGTTCTGTAATTAAAAAAAAAAAATCTGTGAACCATTGTTTCTGATCTGTGAAACAGGGCTTATACCTCACAGGACTAATGAGAATTAAATTAGATAATACATGTGAAAGTCACTTTGAAAACTGTCACGTGGTTTGTCACCATTATCTAGATACTTGATAGACTCAAGTGGTTTTCATTTGCATATTGGTTGAGTAAAATGACAGCATTTTATTGTCACAGTTCTACCAACCAAAAGGATGTGGAAACCCCCAGGCAGAAAATTAAACAGCCTGACCTGAATTTTTGACTGCCTATCTTCATTCTGTGATTCCCAAGATGACTTGAGGGAAAGTGCCAGAAACAGATTCATAAACTGCCCAGGAGAAATGCTATAAACACGAAATGCAACCACATTTATGCCAGAGCAGGTGATTAAAAAATTAGAGGCATTTGGGATGGAAAATTCTGCATATCCAGATGGCCTTCAGGCAAGGAGCTTCATGTGCAGAGTCGTAAGTGATTTGGGGGAATCTGTAGTTGAAGTGTGCGAGTCATCTTTGGAAACCCGGGGCTCTACCGGTGGCTGGTGCTGGATTGAACACTGCACCTCTCTGTAATAATGCTTGTAGCTCCATGATACCTTTCCTTAGAGCTCCCCAACAAACTTTGCAGACACAGCACTTCAGCTCTTAGAAGAGACGTGAAACCCCTTCTGGAGAGTGAAATCTTAGAATCTTGTGACAAAGTCAATGTTTGAAGGTTGCACAGTAGATTGGAATAGAACAAAGGCATCCTGATAGTCCTCCTTCCCTGAATCTGATGTATGGTGTGCTTTGTATTTCTGTTAAAACCAATCTCTGTTTAAATCTGGCTTGGAAATTAAACAAATATTTACAAAGCACTTACTGTGTAGGAGATACAGTATACAAGGCATGAAGATAATATGCAAGGAATGAAGAATATACAGAAATGAGTGCTGACTATTCCCTGCATAAATGGAATTTGTATTTAAGGGACAGAAAGGTGCCCATTCATAACTTGCAAAACATGGAAACATTGTAATTGTGGTATAAATAATGTTAAGTGAGCATAAAATACAGAGTCATTTTGGTAGAGTTGTTGTAGAAGCTTCATAGAGTGAATGACAATTGAATAATTAATTGGATGTTTACAGAAGTTGAAGGAGGAAGGAAGCAGTGAAGACAGAAGGAGTCGTTTAAGTAAATGTACATTTATGTGAAATGTACATGTATATGACAGATTTATAAATGAGCAAATCATCTGGGATTAGTCAGTAGTCCAATTGACTAGATTGTAAAGCATATGTGTATGGCTGTATAGAGAATATGAAGGCTAAGAGGCAAGAATAATTGTTGGCAGTCAGTAAGGTTGGAAGGGTAGGCAGGGGTCCGATTGTGAAGATCTTAAAACTGAAAATGGATTTGTTTTCTGTAGAAAATGGGGCAGGGATGGGGGACAAGATGATGAAGTGAACACGCTGATTCTGGTAGAAATGTGATTAGTGGATTAAAGAGGGAAGGACAGAAATAGAGCAGTTAAATGCCCAGTAAATGAATTAGCTCACAGGCTTGGAGAATGATGAAGTCAGATATTTGACATGGGATATATCTTATCTCTGATTGAATCCTGAAGGTTAGGTAAGAGAGAGGTTGAAAATGACTCTAAGACCTTTAGCTAGTGACTATGTAGATGATGAAGCTATTAACTAAGAAAAGTGATGAAGCCATCCACAAACATGGACAGGCAGGTATAAGATGAGAAGGAAGATATTGACTTAGCTTTTGAAATTCTAAGTTTCATGTGCATCTTTAAAAAAGACCAGTATGAAGTCAGAAATTCATGTTGACTTTAGATAAAAAACATTCATGTCTTTCCCTAAGATTTGTGTGTCCTCGGGTAAAAGCAAACATGCAAGACCGCATAACATATGCTAAATATTTAAAAGCTAGAAATCAAGTCAGAATTGCTAAATGAAATGTAGCCTACCCTCCTACCATGACAAAATTCCCTTCATATCAACCTTGAAGGCCAGGTTTGAATTAGAATTCTGTATTAAAATGTTGGAGACTAGCTAAGAAAGAGCTTCCCCTTTTTCTTCCAACCCTGGAACAGGTCTCAAGTGCACTTCTGGGAAGCCCCAACTTGCAGGCTTAAGCCCTGTCTACATTCCTGTTGCCTGCAATTGCC
This sequence comes from Bos grunniens, assembly GCF_055505025.1. Classification (NCBI taxonomy): domain Eukaryota; kingdom Metazoa; phylum Chordata; class Mammalia; order Artiodactyla; family Bovidae; genus Bos; species Bos grunniens. Next base: position 58,538,846 of record NC_141180.1, read on the forward strand.
CGTTCTCACCATCACCAACTCCTTGGCCACCTCCAGCATCTCAGAAAACATTTTACATTTTAGAAGTATTAATATAACTCAGATTCAAGAAGAAAAGACTCAGTGAGATTCAAGTAAGAACTCTGAGATCCTGGGTACCCAAGTGTGGTTTGGATGGAAGGATGTAGGCTCCAGATGAGCACAGCCTGTTGGGCCTGCAGGCTGCTCGGCTCATGAAGGGCGGAGCAGGTGTCTACAGTTTGAATTTCAGGAGAGGGCTCTGCTTGCTCTAATATAAAGGCAGTGATGAAAAGGCATTCCTAGAAAAGCAGATTTGGGAGTCTAACATGTTCAAGGGAAGGAAATAGAGTGTACAGAGAAAGGAGAGAGATGTAACAATAGAACTTATCAGATAAACAGTATAGAACTAAAAAGTCCCTTGATGAAAGTGAAAAAGGAGAGTGAAAAAGCTGATTGGAAATGCAACATTTAAAAAACTAAGATCATGCCATCTGGTCCCATCACTTTATGGCAAATAGAAGGGGAAAAAGTGAAAAAATGACAGATTTTGTTTTCTTGGGCTCCAAAATCACTGTGGATGGTGACTGCAGCCATGAAATTAAAAGATGCTTGCTCCTTGGATGAAAAGCTATGACAGACCTAGATAACATATTAAAAAGCAGAGACGTTACTTGGCTGACAGAGGTTCATATAGTCTAAGGTATGGTTTTTCCAGTAGTTGTGTATGAATGTGAGAGTTGGCTGAGCTGAAGAATTGATGCTTTTGAACTGTGGTGCTGGAGAAGACTCTTGAGAGTACCGTTGACTGCAAGGAGATCAAACCAGTAAACCCTAAAGGAAATCAGTCTGGAATATTCATTGGAAGGACTGAAGCTGAAGCTCCAATACTTTGGCCACCTGATGCGAAGAGTGAACATATTAGAAAAGACCCTAATGTGAGGAAAGATTGAAGGCAAAAGAAGAAAGGGGCAACAGAGGATGAAATGGTTAGATAGCATCACCAACTCAATGGACATGAATTTGAGTAGACTTGGAGATAATGGAGAACAAAGGAACCTGGCATATGGTCCATGAGGTCACAAAGAGTCAGACATGGCTTAGTGATTGAACAAGTATAGAACCTGAAGATGGAGCTGCAGAGGAAGCAAAGATAGCATGTGCAGAGCATCCTTTCAAGGGTTATCAGAAGAAAAGACAAGCTGAAGAGGGAGTTTACAATGGATCAAGAATAGAAGAAATATTTAAATTACTTAAAAATTAAAAAGAAAATTATAAGGGTAGAGGTCAGTTTTCCTTGTTAATATGTCATACTGCATTGTAAAAGGTCAACAATATGACATTCAAAGGTTAAAAATAGTGCATTTGGAACAAGGCGTTTAACTGATTAAGCCTAGATTTATAAATACAAGAGGTTAAACATCTGAGTCTAGAGATATCCATTATTGTTTTTTTAATGAAAGAAAGGCTCTACTGAACACCATTTATGCCAACTCTAATACATTGTTTGGAAATAGAAAAATTTATATAAAGGATGGAGGTAGTGGCATTTCAGTCAATCAGTTCAGTTCAGTTCAGTCGCTCAGTCGTGTCCGACTCTTTGCGACCCCATGAATCGCAGCACACCAGGCCTCCCTGTCCATCACTAGCTCCCAGAGTTCACCCAGACTCATGTCCATTGAGTCAATGATGTCATCCAGCCATCTCATCCTCTGCTGTCCCCTTCTCCTCCTGCCCCTAATCCCTCCCAGCATCAGAGTCTTTTCCAGTGAGTCAACTCTTTGCATGAGGTGGCCAAAGTACTGGAGTTTCAGCTTTAGCATCAGTCCTTCCAAAGAACACCCAAGACTGATCTCTTTTAGAATGGACTGGTTGGATCTCGTTGCAGTCCAATGGACTCTCAAGAGTCTTCTCCAACACCACAGTTCAAAAGCATCGATTCTTCGGCACTCAGCTTTCTTCACAGTCCAACTCTCACATCCATACATGACCACTGGAAAAACCATAGCTTTGACTAGACGGACCTTTGTTGGCAAAGTAATGTCTCTGCTTTTCAATATGCTATCTAGGTTGGTCATAACTTTTCTTCTGAGGAGTAAGCGTCTTTTAATTTCATGGCTGCAGTCACCATCTGCAGTGATTTTGGAGCCCCCAAAAATAAAGTCTGGCATTGTTTCCACTGTTTCCCCATCTATTTCCCATGAAGTGATGGGACCAGATGCCATGATCTTCATTTTCTGAATGTTGAGCTTGAAGCCCACTTTTTCACTCTCCACTTTCACTTTTGTTAAGAGGCTTTTGAGTTCCTCTTCACTTTCTGCCATAAGGGTGGTGTCATCTGCAATATCCTGACATTAATGTCTATGCTTCTGGAAAGGAAAGACAGAGCAAATGTATTTTCTGAACCTAGACCTCTTCTAAGAGAAGAATAGAAGAATAAAAATTACACCTTGCCTCACTCAGTGTTATTGGACAGACAAACCACAAATGTGTAAATAACAAAAGGCCCTATTGAGTCATTAGTAGGAAATTCTACTACTAAAGTAGTAGATAAAGTAAATCAGTGTAGCTAGGCTGGAAGTTCAAAGATTCTAGAATTTTAGCCTAGTTTGTCCTAGACTGTTTATAAACCAGAATAAGACATTCAGTGGACAGCCTTGGTTTATTTATCATTTTGGACCATGGGTTTTACCTCCCCAAATCTCCAGAATTTATTGTTCATACAATTTCTTTCTTGGAAAGGTGGAACAATTGGTATGATATAAGCAGTTTTGGATGAAAGAGGGTGAGGGCCCTAGGATCTGCTGCTCACTTAAACTGCTCTTTCCATTTCTGACTCTCTTTTGAAATGTTCCTAAATGTCTCTCTTTTGCACAGTTGGAAAATATTTGAACTAGATAATCTCTAAGATCCATTTCAACTATAAAATCCTATGACTCTCCTAAGTCAGGTAGAACTTTGCCGATGAGGTGGAGTTTGATTGGGCCTTTGAAGCGGGGCCATATATTTGGATTAGTGGGTAGGAAGAGTGAAGATATTTAAAACAGGAAGAGGAGCATCATAAAAATAATAAAAGAAATAGTGAAAGGAATAATACTGGTTTCCTTGGCAGAGGATGTGTGGAATAATAAAGAGACTTTGCTAACTAAACTGTAGGGATTGTAAGGGAGAGCAGTGGGAAATAAAATTTAAGTACAGGGCACTTGCTTTTCATATAAGAGAAATGTTATTCCTGGAGACTTTATATAACTTACAACTCAAATAATTCAAAACAAATTTTCCCAAAGGGAGCACACATTTTGGAACTTATAAAAATTCATAATTATTTTAGTGTATGTTTGCTTTGAAGTTGTTTTTTACATTTCCTTTATTATTTTGCTGAGGGCTCTTTCCAAAATTAATGTTGGTGATTGTTTGTTCTCCTTCTAGTGGTTTATCCCTTCTTACTTCTATTCCAAAGTTATTGATTTTTGGTTTGTTTTCAGCACTGGCTCTGGCAGCACCACTTAATGAAGTTGGATAACACTGTGAAAGGCTATAAAAAATGAGATTTGAAATGATAATAACAGTGTTTGCTTAGGTTATAAAACCAAAGCTCACTTTCAGAAATTCAAATACAAGTAACCAAGAGTTCTCATAAGACTGACAAAGGAGGGCTTGTGCTTCTTTTCACTGGTGCTGTAGGTGATGGCAATCACAGAAACACAGTTTGCAATTAACTCAGTCTTCAAATTGGGCAGTTTTTCAAGAAATAAGTAAATTGAATTTCTCATTGGTTCAAATTAGCCACAATCCTTTTTTTAATCCCACAGTTTCAAGTTTTTCATAATTTTGAATCCCATTTTTATGTATTGCGAAATTGGTCTGAGGTCACTGGATATATGCAATTTATCTTTGTAACCCCTGAGGCATCTTTGCAGTATGCCTTTCAAGAAACAGACATTGAAGTCAGCTTTGGCTAAATGAAATTGAATTGTTCCATGCAGCTCACACTGGGAGAGGAGGTAGGATTAGAGAGTGGAAATTCATAAGGTAGGCCCGCAGAATTCAGGACCTGGCTATACGTTAAACATAAAGGAAGTGCTCGATAAACACTTTTGATTGCTAGATTAGGGGAGTGGGCATTTCTGATCACGCCTTACCCATTGCAATCTCCTGTAAAGCTATAAAGGAATACTTCGACACCCAGTGACTTATGACTGGGTTCAAGGATTCAAGAAAGAAGTGTGTCTTGGACAGGGAGCAGAAGAGGCTTGGTGCTCAGTTAGGCTGGGATGACATATGGAAGGGGAGAGGGGGCGAAACATTCAGAGGCCGGGCTAAGTGTAGTCAAGAAGAAAGGTGAAGCAGTGTAGTGTAAAGCATGCAGCTGCAAGCAAGTTACAGACTGAAGCCCAAAATGATACAGCTCTGTCTGTGCAATGCCAAAAGTCTAGGTGAAGAGTGGAAAAATCGAATCAATCATTGGGATGATTCAAAACATCCAGATGTGTGTTGTCATCAGGGCCATCACTAAAGGGTACGTGGGGTTAAGGCAAATATCAGTCTTCCCACACTCCCCCCAGATATTTTTATTCAGTTGAAATCATGCTGAAACAGAGGTTTCAGTAGAAATAAGTCATAAAAGAGCTCTGCACATTCAACTAATAGGGAGCTTGTGAAAAGATGAGGAACAGTTACTACTCGTTGCCTTTGTGGATTCAAATGGTTAGATTCTAGTGACAGAACTGTATGTTAGAAATGCTTGCATAATTAATTTTTCAAATTAATTTTACCTAGTTCTTTAAATCCTACTTTCTGAGACAGGCTCCTCTGCCCATGGAGTTCTCCAGGCAAGAATACTGGAGTGGGTTGCCATTTCCTTCTCCAAGGGGTCTTCCCAACCCAGGGATCAAACCAGGATTTCCCACATTACAGGCAGATTCTTTACCCTCTGAGCCACCAGGGAAGCCCTAAAAGGAAATTTAAATAAGTTTAAATGCATAATGGCAGCAGAAATATAGGAATACTGCAACATAGCCCTACACAACGTGATATTTAAAAATGAATTCTAAGATCAAACTTAGGGCAAAACAAGCATATCATCAGAAATGAAGCCACAGAAGCTTTTTTTTTCAAGGATCTTTATGACCAGTTTAACTTATTCCTAAGGCCAGAGGTTTTGACTTACATGCCCCTTATAGTGCATAATAAAATGTTTTGTTTGGCCAAAATACCATTTTGAATTCACAGTAGTAGAAAGGGAAAAGACCTTTGGCCTTTTGGTTTGGCCACAAGATCACGAGTAATCAGCATTTATTTCCAGGTCAGACCTTAGATTCTCAAGCCAAACTCTCAAGCAAATAGTTCAGTTGGGAAGAAGGGCTAGGATTTTAGACTGGGTTCAGAAACACTTGAGGGGATTTTTGAGTAGAATAGAAACACTGACCTTTGAAGTAGTTAGGGCCGGGGTGCATAAGTGCTCAGAGCTCACAGGGTTACAGGCAAGTCACCAGAAAGGGAAGGGCTTAAGGGACGACTTGACATTCTTGACTTTAAGTATTACGTAATTCTAGTGTTAGTTTTCTTCCCCATTGTCTAATGGAGAAAAAAAAATTTACTCCATTTTTTTTCTCTCTCATCTAACATTTCTTCAGTGCCTCCCTTGCTCTGTGCCAGGCACTCTGCTGTTCTAGGTCATGCAGATACAGCAGTGACCCAAAGCAATATCTTGAAGCTTACATTCTAGAATGGAAGATAGGCAATAAAAGAAAAAGTAGTCAAGCTGGAAGTCAGCTTTGTGCAAATAATACAGTTTCTGCTTGATTGAATCATATACTTTTAAAACCAAAGACATGCTTTAAGAGGTAGTTTTGTCCATAATAGGTACTCTAAAGACATAGGGACTATTGTTAGTAGGTAATATGCTCCATTAAAGAAGTGGTATTATTGAGGGGAGAAAAAAAATCGTGTCCAATCAGAACTTTCTTTTGTAAGGATAATGACAAGACTATATTGATTTCATAAAAGAGATGAAGAAATCAGGGTGAAAAAAGGAAGAATCTGTAATATTGACTCAACACAGCAGAGAGATCGAGATGGTCTCCCTGAACTGCATTTGCCTGGAAATGTCCTATTGTCAAGGACTCTTAACCAGAATGAACAAACTATTAACACTTTTTTAAATGAACTTTGGCACTTGGTGCAATTCATGGGAAAGACAGGTCAGTTCTACTCTTGTGGCTGGGTCCAATGGCCTGACTAAAAATTGCAGTGTTTTCTATCAGATTGTTGACCCTTTAGCTTGCGAGCCCCCGAGAAGGGGAGCTTTGTCATCTCTCCTGTCCTGGGCCTCACATTCTTTTGGCTGTCTCGAAATCTGTGAATAATGTCTGCCTATACAGCTGAGAGAAATTTGTCATCCTCTCAACTGTAATATGTCATCGCTTTCATGCCCTAACTCTGGCACATGCTAGCCACAGGGGCCTTGAACCCGTATGAACACTTGTGCTTGTCAAAATGTCTACAAGAATGGACTTGGGGCTTGGAGGCAACCGTCTTCCCACCTCTCAAAAGAGCGGCACGGAGACAAGAGTTCTACAGTTATTTGTTGAACTTGGATTTTCAGTCGTAGCCAAGGCACAATCGTGCCTTCTCTGGGTTGTTTTTCTCTTTTCACATGACAGTACTTCATTATTGCCACAGGGGGAACTGTTGGCTTAATTTTGCTTTAGAGACACTGCTGCTGAAATTATTAAGCTAATGATTTATGCCCCCTGTGATACAGCAATCTCTTGTGCTTCAAATGGTTACTATGTTTTGTTTACTGTTTATAACTACCAGTGGTTGTGCCATGAAAAGCCCCTGCCAGCTTGCAGGGTTTATTTATCCCTGTGGATCTTTAGAAACCACTGATTAATATAGAAAAAATTTGAATGGTTTATATTAAAAAAAAATATCTCATAAGCCCTGAATTAAACCACTGTGCTGTGCTGTATCGGAGGAAAAGTTCACTGAGAATAAACAATGGATGTCAAAACCTACTGACTCTACTGTGTGCTTCTGGTTTTATCAAAGTGGAAAGTGTGAGTGCTTTTCAGGAATACAGTGCTGTGACTCCATCAGTTTTGGGCTATGAGATCACCAGCATTTCCCCTTGGGTGCCGCACATTTTACCATATTAAGGAACCAATTTGCTTAGAGAAATGTTGCACATGTTTAAAGGCTGTTAAGTTTGATGGCTGGCAGAACTCTGCATTTTAGCCCTGAGGCTGGGCCTTGGTGAAAGAAGCTTTACAGCCAGCCTGCATTTTTTGTTCTGAAGTGCTTTCTGTAACCAAAGGATTACATGGAGCAGATGAACCACGGGGCAGGGAGGGGTATGATTTGTGAATGTTGATTTGTTTAAAATGGCAAAATCGTTCTTATAGAATGTGTAAGTCTTGACCCTGTTACCTCTCCAAGAGAAATAAAGTAAACATCACTGATGTTTTGGGCAGCTTCAGCCCGATTCCACACCTTCAGTCCTAGGCATCACTTGCTGGTGCTTCAGTTACACCTTCCCACTGGCTCCTGAATGAACTCTGTCAGTCCATTTGGCTTTGTGTCCACTGCAAAATAGTTCTCTCACCCCCACCCTCTCTGGGACTGCTCCACAATTCCACTCCTCCTGCAATGGGCCAGTTCTGCTTGTTTACTGAGCTCCTTTCCTCTGTGGTCTGTTGTGGTCCATTCAAACAGTGACTGCTCTTCCTTCCAAGGACCTCAGGCCTCCCACAAACCAAGCCAGGCCAAGGTACAAGAGAGGTCTGGCATTTGTGCCACAGTTCAGTTCAGTTGCTCAGTCGTGTCCAACTCTTTGCAACTCTATGGACTGCCAGGCCTCCCTGTCCATCACCAACTCCTGGAGATTACTCAAACTCATGTCCACTGAGTCGGTGATGCCATCCAACCATCTCATCCTCTGTCGTCCCCTTCTCCTCCCGCCTTCAATCATTCCCAGCATTAGGGTCTTTTCCAATGAGTCAGTGCTTTGCATCAGGTGGCCAAAGTAATGGAGTTTCAGCTTCAGCATCAGTCCTTCCAATGAATATTCAGGACTGATTTCCTTTAGGATGGACTAGTTGGATCTCCTTTCAGTCCAAGGGACTCTCAAGAGTCTTCTCCAACACCACAGTTCAAAAGCATCAATTCTTCAGCACTTAGCTTTCTTTATAGTCCAACTCTCACATCCATATGTGACTACTGGAAAAACCATAGCTTTGACGAGACATACCTTTGTTGGCAAAGGAATGCCAACAGGCTGAGTACAATAACAAGATATTTTTCAGGTGGGGGTTTGTAAATGTGATGAACATATACCATCCAACCCAAAAGGCCACACTTAAGGAAACTAGTTTGGCAATAGGAAAGAGGACAAGGCCCTGAACATTGGTTTAAAATTGATCCAATGTGCACATCTGTGTGCACAGTTTGAGCCTCAGACATTCCCTTGCTACAGAACTCCATACTCAAAATGCAATCAGAGCCTTAAGAGAAAGAGATAAGCTCATCATTGAACACCACACCAAGGAGTAATAGTGTCAGTTGCTCAGTCCTGTCTGACTCTTTGTGACCCCATGGACTGTAGCCCACCAGGTCCCTCTGTCTATGGGACTTCCTAGGCAAGAATACTGGAGTGGGTTGCCATTCCCTTCTCCAGGGATCTTCCTGAACCAAGGAGTGAATGCAGGTCTCCTGCAATGCAGGCAGATTCTTTACCACCAGGAAACTCATGGAGTAATAATATCTATTTTATTCTTCCTTATAACTCATTATTTTTCTTCACGAAAATGCAAATTTTAGCCCAAAGATATTTATAATATTATAACACATACATATGAAAAACAAATATCCATTATTGAAGTATCAATTTTGATCGGAAATATTTGATTTCATAGGTGTCTTCATTCAGTATGTATTTTCAGTTACTCTTAAAATTACTCTTTTTTTTTAATTAGAAAAACAAAATGAAAGAAATAGAAATTTCAATGTAATATATTTTGAAGATTTTTTATGAACTCCATTTGTGATTTTTATTTTTACACAATATTTAAGAAACTAAATCCTATACAGCTTAAGTGTGTTGCTGATCATTTTTTTAAACCCAAAATGTGATTTAATTATAAATTATTTTTAAGTCACAGAAAATCTAAACACCAGTATGATATGTTATCTGAAATTTTATACAATCACAAAACAGATTAAATATAAATTGTAATGAGCCTGATGGGTAAAAATATCTGTAATGTGTAGGATTTTCTAGCATGAAAAATCCCAGGCTTCAGTGGATAGATGTGAGGATTAAATTTTTCAGAGTCAATTGACAGAATAAATATTCAAGGATCCTGAGTGAAAAAGAATGAAAATAACTTGAAAATTGAATGCTTGTTTGGGGAAAGCAGTGACCAATTATTAAACATGTCACCAAAAATTGATATTATTTTTAAACATTATTCAGGATGATACACATTTATTCTACAGAATCATAATATTTTCTAGGAGCATTCATTTGTAACATTATTCTAGATATAATAGCTATATTATTTATTGAATTTCCTTGTACCCTAACAGCTCCTCTTGTTTCTCTAAGACCACTGGATTCTGAAGGTAGAATGTGAATTCTGAAAGTGTCAGAGACCCTTTAAGATTTAAACTTAGCTCCAGAACACATAAAACTTCATTACTCAAGAAGAGGAAAAGCAAGAGGACTCCTCTCACTTGGGGATTTAAAAATAAATAGAAGATATTGAGGCTATGGTCTTACTCTGATTTTTTCATTTAATTAGCTTTCATTGAAGTATGATAAACTTACAAAAATTTACCAACTTTATAAAAGTATGATTGGAATAGTTTTGACAAATTCAGTTATATAACCACCACCACCATCAGGATATAAAAATTTCCATCCTTCCGCAATTTTCCCTCATATCCTTTGAGTCAGTCTTCAAACTCCCAGCCCACAATAGATATTCATCTTCTTATGTTACTCTCTGTCATTTCTTAAATTTCATACAAATGTACTCATACAGATCATGCAGTATATCACTGTGAAGTTGTTAGTGTTGGATTTCTTTCACTTAGCATAATGCTCTTGAAATTCATTTATCAATAATTCAACCATTTTTAGTATGGAATAATAATCTCCCAAGGCTTCCCTTGTAGGTCAGCTTGTAAAGAATCCTCCTGCAATGCACGAGACCTGGGTTCGATCCCTGAGTTGGGAAGATCCCCTGGAGAAAGGAAGGGCTTCCCACTTCAGAATTTTGGCCTGGAGAATTCCATGGACTACATAGTCCATGGGGTCGCAAAGAGTTGGACACAACTAAAAGAAAGAAATTTGAGCATACACAATAATCTCCCATATGGATATAACAAAATGTATGATATATTCACTGTATTATGGACATTTTTATTGTTTCCATCTTGAAGCTGTATTAAGACTAAAGCTTTCTGAGTGTTCAAGTTAAAGATTTTGTGTATATATTTTCATTTCTCATAGCTCATATCTAGGAGTGAAACTGCTGGGGCATATAACTAAGAAACTGTCATATTTCTTTCTAAAGTGGGAACAGTAGTTTGCATTTCCACTAGTAATACCTGCAGTTTCCAGTTGCTTCATATCCTCTTCACCATGTATAATTGTCAGTCTTTTAAATTTTATCCATTTCAGTGGATGTGTAGAAATATGTTGTTATGGATTTAATTTTCATTTCCCTAATCATTATTGATGTTAAGTATCTTTTTGGGTCTGTATTTTCCATTTGCATATCTTCTTTGGTAAATTTGTTCAATTCTTTACCCATTTTGCTAATAACTTTATTTTTTATTATAGTCTTGCAAGTATTCATTACGTATTCTACATACAAGTCCTTTATTGGATATGTATTTTGCAAATATTGTCTCTTAGTATGTAACCTACATTAAAAAAAAAATAATGACTCCATTATCTAAAAGTTTTTTGAAGTTCAGCTTACCACTGTTTGTGATTAGTGCTCTTTGTTCCTATCTGAGAAAGCTTTTCTAGCCCTAGGTCACAAGAATTTTGCTTTATTCTAGAAAAGTGTTGCTCATATATTTAGGTATAGCATGAGTTTAGATTGATTTTTCTATACCATGGGAAGTAAGGGAATTTTTTTTTTTGCATATGAATATCAATTGTTTTGTAACATTTGTTGAAGATGTGAAGTCAAGTGGGCCTTAGGAAGCATCACTTCGAAAAAAGCTAGTGCAAATAATGGAATTCTAGTTGAGCTATTTCAAATCCTAAAAGATGATGCTGTGAAAGTGCTGCAGTCAATATGCCAGCAAATTTGGAAAAGTCAGCAATGGCCACAGGACTGGAAGAGGTCAGTTTTCATTCCAATCCCAAAGAAAGGCAATGCCAAACAATGCTCAAACTACCGCACAATTGTACTCATCTCACACGCTAGTAAAGTAGGGCTCAAAATTTTCCAAGCCAGGCTTCGGTAATACATGAACCGTGAACTTCAAGATATTCAAGCTGGTTTTAGAAAAGGCAGAGGACCCAGAGATCAAATTCCCAACATCTGCTGGATCATTGATAAAGCAAAAGACTTCCAGTAAAACATCTATTTCTGCTTTATTGACTATACCAAAGCCTTTGACTGTGTGGATCACAATAAACTGTGGAAAATTCTGAAAGAGATGGGAATACCAGACCACCTGACCTGCCTCTTGAGAAACCTGTATGCAGGTCAGGAAGCAACAGTTAGAACTGGACATGGGACAACAGACTGGTTCTAAATAGGAAAAGGAGTTCGTCAAGGCTGTAGATTGTCACCCTGCTTGAAACACTGGGCTGGAAGAAGCACAAGCTGGAATGAAGATTGCCGGGAGAAGTATCAATAACCTCAGATATGCAGATGACAGCATGCCGAAGTGCTGTCAGAAAGTGAAGAAAGTGAAGAAGAACTAAAGAGCCTCTTGATGAGAGTGAAAGAGGAGAGTGAAAAAGTTGGCTTAAAGCTCAACATTCAGAATACTAAGATCATGGCATCCAGCCCCATCACTTCATGGCAGATAGATGGAGAAACAGTAGAAACAGTGGCTGACTTTATTTTTGGGGCTCCAAAATCACTGCAGATGGTGATTGCAGCCATGAAATTAAAAGACACTTACTCCTTGGAAGGACAGTTTTGACCAACCTAGACAGCATATTAAAAAGCAGAGACATTACTTTGTCAACAAAGGACCGTCTAGTCAAGGCTATGGTTTTTCCAGTGGTCATGTATTGATGTGAGAGTTGGACTGTGAAGAAAGCTGAGTGCCGAAGAATTGATGCTTTTGAACTGTGGTGTTGGAGAAGACTCTTGAGAGTCCCTTGGACTGCAAGGAGATCCAACCAGTCCATCCTAAAGCAAATCAGTCCTGGGTGTTCATTGGAAGGACTGATGCTGAGGCTGAAACTCCAATACTTTGGCCACCTGATGCAAAGAACTGACTCATTGGAAAAGACCCTGATGCTGGGAAAGATTGGGGGCAGGAGGAGAAGGGGAGCACAGAGGATAAGATGGTTGGATGGCATCATGGACTCAATGGACATGGGTTTGGGTAGACTCCGGGAGTTGCTGATGGACAGGAAGACCTGGCGTGCTGCGATTCATGGGGTCTCAAAGAGTTGGACACGACTGAGTGACTGAACTGAACTGAATCCTTTCCTTTCTGAATTACCTTGACATGTTTATTCAAAGTCAGTTGACCATGTATGTGTCTATATTCTCTCTATTCTGGCCCATGGATCTGTATGTCTATAGAAATATAGTAAGCCTTGAAAACAGATAGTATTAGTCCTCTAAATTTGTTCTTCTTTTTCTAAACCATTTTGAATATTTAGGATCCTTTGAATTTCCATATAAATGTAAAATCAATATGACAGTTTCAACAAGTAAGTCTGCAAGAATTTTTATTGAGATTGGCAATTTTAATGAATAAGGCTGTCGATCAACTGGGGGAATTAACTTGAGAATCAGTTTGGGGAGATATCTTAACAGTATCACGTTTTCCAATCAATAAACTTGGCATATATCTCCATTTATTAAGCCTTCTTTAATTTGTCTCTACATTTATCTGTAGTTTTCAGTATAAAGAAGTTACACGTATTTGGTTAAATTTATCTGTAATTCTTATTTTATATGGTAAAAATTTGATTTTAAGGTATAAATCATATATATTAGTTGGAGAAGGAAATGCAACCCGATCAAGTATTCTTGCCTGGGAAGTCCCATGGACAGAGGGGTCTGGCAGGCTAACCTCCATGGGGTTGCAAGAGTTGGACATGACTTAACAACTAAACAACAACAAAATATATATTTCTACTTCAGTTATAGCCTATGATCTTGCTAATTCACATATTCTCAAAAGTTTTCAGCTTACACGATCGTGGTGTCTGTTAATAAAGAAATTTCTACTTCCCCTTTTCAGTCTGTATGTCTTTTCTTTCTTTCTCATATCTTTTTCTCTGGCTAGAATCATCAATGTAGCATTGAAAGGAATTGGTGAGGGCAGCCATTCTTGACTTGTTCATGAGAATTCACTGTTTTACAATTAAGTACAATGTCAACAGTAGAATTTTTGTGAAGTTCTCTTTTGAATGAGAAAGTTCTTTTCAGTTTTTGGTTTGCTGAGAGTTTTTTTATCAGGAGTGGATACTGTATCAGGAATAGGAATGATCTTTAAGGGAAAGCTCTCAGTTTTTCATTAATAAGTATTATTTAACTATAGTAAATATATATGTGTATATATATATTTATAAATATAATTTTTAGCTTGAGGAAGTTTTTTCTACTTTTAGTTTGTTAAAAGTTTTATCATGAATGAGTGTTGAAATTTGTCATATGCTTTCTCTACATTTATTGATATGATCATATGGATTTTTTTTTATTCTTAAAAACAGTGAGGTAAAATTCAAATATAAAACTAGCCTTGCATTCCTGGGATAAAGCCAGTGATCATAATTTATTATTTTTATTTACATTTGTTATTTTAACTTAAAATTAACAAGTATGACTGTGTTCATTAGGAATATTTTTTCTTTGTTTTCTTTTTTTATAACATGTTTGTCATTTTTTTTGGTATCTGGTTACTGCTTACCGTGTAAAAAGAGTTGAGAAAATTCATCTATTTTCTGAAATTTTGTACAGAATTCTTGGTATCTATTTTCTATTTAAATAATATACATTTTTAAAATTCACCAATGAAAGCATTCAAGCCCAGAGTTTTAATTCTAGGTTCAAAATTTTTAAAGCATGAATTTATTTTCATGGTTTATAGATATAGCATTTCCTCATTAGCCTTTTAATTTCTATAGGATCTGGAATGATGTTTCTTCTTTTCCAGATAGTTTTTCTTTTGTGGTCTGTCTGGCTGTTTTTTTTAATCAATTTTATTGATCCTTTCAAAGAACCAGTTTTTGGTTTCATCAACTTTTCCCATTGTTTTTCCTTTCTCTATTTCATTGATTTCCATGCTTATTTTTAGTTTTTCCTTTTTGTTCTCACTTTGGTTTAATTTATCTCTTTTTAAGGTGGAAGATTATGTCACTGATTTGAGATCTTCTCTTTCATAATATATATGTTTTATTTTTGCTATAAATCTCTTTAAAACTTGCTTTTCTGTAGTCTAGAAATTTGGTAATTTTTATGCTTATTACTAATTTGTTGCTTCTCACCTCATATTTACCTTTCTTTGTTCTACTTTGAGAAACTGAAGATGAATCCTGTAAAAATTTTCTATTAGCCAGTTAATGTGATGTTAGCATTAGTCAAAAGTGGGTTCTAGAAGACTAAATGACATAAGCAATAGAGCATTCCTTCTGATGTGATATACAATTTCCTCCCATACCAACCAGTGCTGTGAAGGCGGCTTTAAATTCTCAGTCACTAGTGAATTTTTTCGGCACTCTAGTGGACTGTTTCTGGTGGCACGGCTCCAGACTACCAGCATCCAGCGGAGGCCACTTTCTACAGAGAAGCTGTCTGACCCACTGGCATCTACAGTACATTTCTCTACCAGTGAAAGGACTGTTTATTTGGACCAGCTCTGGCCAGCCTTACTATTCGACTTGCTTTATGGTCACTTTATGGTCCCCTGCGTGTAATTTCTATAGAACAGCTCCATCCTGCCCGTACCCTCTATTGAGTTTTTCAGACACTCAGTGAACTCCTCTTACTGGCTTAAGCCTCTGGCAGACTTGTCTGTCACAGGCAGGTTGCAGTTTCCTGTAGCAGTCATACTTTCTCCAATAAGATCTTAAAATTATACTAGTTGTGTAATGGGGATTTCTTCCCAATTCTAAGCTTCTTCCTGATATGTTCTTTTTTAGCTGTAAAAATAGTAGATGGTTTCTGGCATTTGCTATTAGTATATGCTGTAGTTCATTGCCTTTTATTAGTTAAAGATTCTTAACCTTCAGTTTTGTCTATTGCTGTGATTTCTAGATACTGATTGGAACCTGACTTGATGCACTTGTGTTTTTATACTTCAGTTCAAACTATTTTCTAATTTCCCTTGTAATGTCTTCCTTGACCAACAACAGTTGTTTTATTTTCATGTATTTTTGAGATTTGGGGGATAACTTCATGTTATTCTAGTTTTAATTTTGTTGTGGTCACAGATCATACTTTATATGATTATAATCTCTTTTATGAAGATAAAACATGACATAAAAATACCTTATTAACAAAATTTTAAGTGCATAGTACAGTATTATTAATGCTAGTGTGTGCTGCTGTATATAATGCTATGTGTATATATAATGCATATGTGTATGCTATAGTATGCTAATAATTTCCTATATAACGTCTTTTGTACGGAAGATCTCTTAGAACTTTTTGTGTTGCTTGACTCAAACAAACCCATTTTACAGGAATTCCCTCTTTCACTCAGGCCTTGGCAACCACCATTCCACCTTCTGCTCAATGAGTTTAACTACTTTAAATATCTTATATAAATATAATCGTGCAATATTTGCTTGGCTGTGACTGTCTTATTTCACTTAGCATAACGTCCTTCAGATTCATCAATGTTATCACAAATAGCAAGATTTCCTGTGTTTGTTTGTTTGTTTTTTGATTGTTAAGTAACATTCCATTGTACTTATATAAAGAACATGATACCACATTATCATTATTCATTCATCTGCTAACAGATATGTAGGTTGTGTCCATATCTTGGCTATTGTGAATAATCCTTCAAGGAACAAGGGAGCAGAAATATCTCTTCAAGATCCTGTTTTCAATTTTTCTGGATGAAAATCTAGGAACAGGATTGCTGAAACATATGATAGTTCTAGTTTTTACTTTTTTTGAAAACATTCCATACTGTTTTACACAGTAGCTGCACCATTTTACAATCCCACCTATACTGTACAATTTCTTCACATTTTCACTAACACTTGTTAGTTTCTTTTCTTTTTTCACATGGTCATCCTAATAAGTGAAAGGTAATATCTCATTATAGTTTTTATTTGCATTTCCAAATTGTGATGTTGAAGGTCTTTCCTACACCTTTTGGTCATTTGTATGTCTTCTTTAAAGAAATGTCTGTTCAGGTTCCTTGCCCAGTTTTTAATTGGGGTTTTTACTTTTGTTAATATTTTTATTTTTTGTTACTGACTTGTTAGAGTTCCATTATACATTTGAGTATTAAATGCTTACCAGTTATATGACTTGCACATATTTTTTAGCTTTTTGTATGTTGCCTTTTCACTCTTGATTATTTCCTTTGGTAAACAAAATTTTTAGTTTTATATAGTCCCACTCATCTATTTTTTTTTTTTTTTTTTGCCTATGCTTTTGGTGTCATATCAAGGAAATTATTGCCAGGACCAATGTTACAAAGATTTTCCCCTGTATTTTCTTCTAGGAGTTTAGTAGTTTTAGATAATCTATTTGAGTCTTAAATCCATTTTGAGTTGACTACTGTATGTAATATAAGAATTCAATTCATTTTTTTGCATGTGGCTATAGTTTTTCCAAGATAATTTAGTGAAGGAATCATCCTTCCACATAGTATAGTCTTGGCTTCCTATTGAAGATCTTTTGACCATACATGCTTGAATTTATTTCTGGGCTGTCCGTTTTGTTACATTGGTTTACATGTTTGTCTTTATGTGAGTACTATACTATTTTGGTTGGGCTTCCCAGATGGCTCAATGGTAAAGAATCTGTCTGCCAAACAGGAGACGTGGGTTTGATAGCTTGGTCAGGAAGATTCCCTGGAGAAGGAAATGGCAACCCACTCCAGTATTCTTGCCTGGAAAATCCCATGGATAGAGGAGCCTGACGGCATACAGTCCATGGGGTTGCAAAGAGTCAGACATGACTTAGCAGCTGAAAAGTGGTAGCAGCAGCAGATACTGTTTTGGTTACTGCAGCTTTGTAATGTTTTATGAGTCAGCAAGTGTGAAGCCTTCAGCTTTGTTCTTTCCTGAGATAGTTTTGACTCATGAGGTGGTTTTGTGTTTCCATGTGAATATTTGGATTGTGTTCTGTATGTATTAATTCTATAGAACACTTTGGGAAGTATGAGCATTTTAATATTAAGTCTTCTAATACATGGACATAGGATGTCTTCTCATTTATTTCTGTCTTTAATTTCTTTCAGCAATGATTTGTATTTTTTATTGTACATGCCCTTCACCTTCACAAGTATTTTATTCTTTTTTATGCTATTGTAAATGGGACTGTTTTTTTAATTTCCTTGTTAGATTGTTCATTATTAGTGTATAGAAATGTTGATTTTGTTACAACTTTACTGAGTTTGACTATTGGTTCTAACAGATTTTTGCATTTGCAATCTTTAGGGATTTTTATGTATAAGATCATGTCATCTTATACATAAAAAAGTATATATGTACTTTTATAAAAAAGTATGTATACATATTATGCATTAAAAAAGTACAAATAATTGTACTTTTCCCTTTCCAATTGGGTACTTTTTATTTCTTGCCTAATTTCTCTAAGGCTTCCCGTACTATGTTGAATAGATGAGGTGAGAGGGGACACTCTTGTTCCTAATCATTGAAGAAAAGCTTTCACCTTTTCATCATTGAATGTGTTAGCTTTGGGTTTTTATATGTGGCCTTTATTTTGTTGAGATCATTTTCTTCTATTTCTAGTTTATTTAGTTATTTTATATGAAACGATATTGAATATTGTCAAATGCTTTGTCTGTATCTGTTGAGATGATTATGTGATTTTTTCCTTTGTTCTGTAATGTGGTCTATCATATTGATTTACTTTCATAAGTTGACCCATCCTTGCATCCCCCAAGTAAATCCCTCCTAGTAATGGTGTATGAGCATTTTAATGTACTATTGAATTCAATTTGGTAATATTTTATTAGGAATTCTTGAATCTATGCTCATCAACAATATTGTTTGTGGTTTTCTTCTCTTATAGTGTCTTTGTCGAGCTTTGGTATCAGGACAATGTGACTTCATAAAATGATTTTGGGAGCATTCTCTTCCTTTCTATATTTTGGAAGAATTTGAGAGTAGTGTTAATTCTTCTTTAAATGTTTCATAGATTTCTCCAGTGTTTAATAGATTTCAACAATGTTGGTTCACATGAGATGTGTTGTGTGTAGTGCAGAAACATATTAAAGGATGATGTGAATAATATAAGAATATAACTCAAATTGGACTCAGCAATTATAAGATGAAGGTTTAAACAGTGGTGTACTGGAGTTAGCTCATGCTAGTTTATGAGAGTGAATTTTTAGGTTGGTAGCTGGCTATTAAACACAACTATTATTAGAAATTAAATTTACAGATTTTATTCTTCAGTTTGTGAGTGTGGTGTGTCACAATGATTGATTTGCATAAACTGAACCATCTTGCATCCCTGGGATAAATCATGATGGATGATTCTTTTAATGTATTGTTGGATCCATTTGCTAATACTTTGTTGAGGATTTTTGCATCTATAGTCGTTATTGATATTGGATTGTAATTTTATTTTTTTGTGTGAAATTTTTGTCTGATTGTGGTATCAGGGTGATGCTGGCCTCCTAGAATGAGTTTGGAAGTATTCCTTCCTCTGAAATTTTTTTGGAATAGTTTGAGAAGAATAGGTGTTAACTTTTCTGTAAATGTTTAGTAGCATTTACCTGTGAAGTTACCTGGTCCTGGAATTTTGTTGGTTGGGAATCTTTTTTATTACTGATTCAGTTTCATTACTGATAGATTGTCTCTTCATATTTTCTCTTTCTTTCTGGCTCAGTCTTGGAGATTGTACATTTCTAGGAATCAGTCCATTTTTTAAGGTTTTCCATTTTATTGGCATATAGTTGTTTGTAATAAGCTCTTATGATCCTTTGTATTAAACATCAGTAAGCACATTCAGCTCAGTTCAGTCATGAATGACTCTTTGCGACCCCATGGACTGCAGCACTCCAGGCTTACCTGTCCATCACCAATTCCCAAAGCTTACTCAAGCTCATGTCCATTGCAGCAGTGATCCCATCCAACCATCTCATCCTCTGTCATCTCCTTCTCCTCCCACCTTCAATCTTTCCCAGCATCCAGTGTCAGTTCTTCGTATCAGTTGGCCTAAGTATTGGAGTTTCAGCTTCAGCATCTGTCCTTCCAATGAATATTCAGGACTGATTTCAGTTCAGTTGACTGACTGGATTGACTGGTTGGATCTCTTTGCAGTCCAAGGGACTCTCAAGATTTTCCAACACCACAGTTAAAAAGCTTCAATCTTTTGACACTCAGCTTTCTTTATAGTCCAACTCTCACATCCATACATGACCACTGGAAAAACCATAGCTTTGACTAGATGGACTTTTGTTTGTAAAATAATGTTTTTGGTTTTTAATGTGTTGTCTAGGTTGGTCATAGCTTTTCTTCCAAGGAGCAAGCGTCTTTTAATTTCATGGCTGCAGTTACCGTCTGCTGTGATTTTGGAGTCCAAGTAAATAAAGTCTGTCACTGTTTCCATTGTTTCCCCATCTATTTGCCATGAAGTGATAGGACCAGGTGCCATGACTTAGTTTTCTGAATGTTGTGTTTTAAGCCAACTTTTTCACTGTCCTCTTTCACTTTCATCAAGAGGCTCTTTAGTTCTTCTTCACTTTCTGCCATAAGGGTGGTGTCATCTGCATATCTGAGGTTATTAATATTTCTCCTAACAATCTTAATTCCAGGTTGTGCTTCATCTAGCCCAGCATTTCGCATGATGTACTCTACATATAAGTTAAATAAGTAGTGTGACAATATACAGCCTTGTACAATATATGTACTCCTTTCCTGATTTGGAACTAGTCTGTTGTTCCATGTCCAGTTCTAACTGTTGCTTCATGACCTGCATGGAGATTTATCAGGAGGTAGGTCAGGTGGTCTGGTACTCTCATCTCTTTAAAAATTTTCCACAGTTTATTGTGATCCACATGGTCAAAGGCGTTGGCATCATCAATAAAGCAGAAATAGATGTTTTTCTGGAACTCTCTTGCTTTTTCTATGGTCCAGCATCGCCAGTTTGACGCTGGTTCTTCTGCCTTTTCTAAGTCCAGCTTGAATATCTGGAAGTTCACGGTTCATGTACTGTTGAAGCTCGGCTTGGAGAATTTTGAGCATTACTTTGCTAGTATATGAGATGAGTTCAATTGTGCGGTAGTTTGAACATTCTTTGACATTGCCTTTGTTTGGGATTGGAATGAAAACTGACCTTTTCCAGTCCTGTGGCCACTGCTGAGTTTTTTATTTCAATTAATAAGGAAACATTGGTATTCACAGACATTTGCTAGTAAGTTTTGCATGAAACCCTATTCAGTTCAGTTCAGTCACTCAATTGTGTCCAACTCTTTGCGACCCCATGAACCACAGCACGGCAGGCCTCCCTGTCCATCACCAACTTCTGGAGATTACCCAAAGTCATGTCCATTGAGTCAGTGATGCCATCCAACCATCTCATCCTCTGTCGTCACCTTCTCCTCCTGCCCTCAATCGTTCCTGGAAACCCTATTCACCACTATTGGCTGCAAAGAAGGTTGCAAATGAAGACTCAACTGAGGAATATTTATGTCCTAGAAAAAGACTTGAATATTCTTAATGAGGAAGAAAGGGGAGAATGGACATTAGGCAAGTGGCCTTTTCTGTCATTAGTACTTTATAATTGCTTTGTAATTAGAGCTATGTACCATTCCTTTTGCAAATATAGCATCTACTAAAATTTGCATAATATGGTTTCAGATCAATGGATGATTCCATTTACTTGTCTTTATAGTGCCCTAAATAAGAATCACTTCATGATTTATTATGGAGTGGTACACACTTATATCAGTAGTGCATATTATTTATTAAAATTTCTAATGGTTTAAAAAATATTGTTTCCATATGTGCTTCCTTAATTACTAGTGAATTAAAGCATAGTTTTCATTGCTTATAGATATGACCATCTACAATCTCAGAAAGCATCTCCCTTTCAGAATGCATGGCCTAGTCTGGTTTAAGTATCTCACTACTAAACACATAGTCAAAACAAAACAAAAATCTAAATTTTTGTTTAGATTGATCACAATGATCAGTCCAGGTATTGCCAAGCAGGTATCTTCATTTGACTGTATAGTTAAGATAATTAGGGTAACTGATTATTTTTATACAAAGAAGTTTTACAAAAATTTAGTTTTGTTATACTCATTTTCTTTTACAATTTTAAAAATGTTATGCAAAATTTAATGTCCAGAAATATAAATAATACAAAGTATAAAACTCTAGTAATGTTGCCCTTTGGAAATATCCTTATTAAGTTTGGTAAAAATATCTCTAACTTTTTTTCTTTATATCTATGAATATTTTTGTATTCTAAAGTTATTATTTAAAATTTGGATTACTATTTTTATAGTATACTAAACTTACTATAAAAGAAAAATTATCAGTGTATCTTGAATTCTCTTGCATGTTCTATTTAATCATATACGCCAACTTCATTCTTTTCAAAGATTGTAATAGTCCATTGTAGAAATGCACTATACTTTTATCCACATATTAATAAATATTTAAGTTATTTCCCATTTCTGATTATTAGAAACATTTTGATGAGCATTCTTGGATCTGTATCTTTGTGCACATGTACACCATTATTCTGTAGGATAAACTCTTAGAAGTAAGACTTCTAGGCCAAAACATACGCAGGAATAAGATGTTAATAGCTGCTGCCTGATTACCTAAAGTGTTGTAAAAAACCACACATATATCAATAGTGGATATAATTTATTAAAATTTTTCATTGCAAAAATTTATTGTTTTAATATGTACTTCTTTAATTATTGAGATAAAACTTATCTTTCATATGCTTGTGAATGTACTTGGATGACTTTTTAATTAGAGTTTCTTCCTGATGTGATTTGTAAATAACTTTTAAAAGCACTAGCATTTAGATTTATCTTTACTGTTTCTGTTTACAGTTAATTTTTTTTTCTGTTTTTGTATATGAAGCTCCTTGTATTGTTCCCTTATGCCTACTTTGTAGTTTTCCTAACTTCTCATTTAAATTATTAATTTAATTTTATTTTCTTGCTGGTAAATAAACATATTTAAGGCTATCAGTTTTCATTTTAGTAAAACATTGGTTTATCTTATAGTCTTTGGTTTGTTATTGTTGTCATTTTCTAAATATTTTCAGTTATGTTTTGGTTTTCTCCTTGATGTAAAAGTTCTTTAGAAGAAAACTTTAAATGTAAAAGCAATTTGAATTTTATTATTACCCCATCTTTGTTGTTTATCTAGATATTTTAGTGTAAAGTTAGATCTTAGCACTTGCAAATAAAATCAGAATTTAATTGCTATAAATATATGTGTATGTGCATGCATATGTGCACACACACACACACACACCAAAAATAAAGAACAATTTTTCACATGAGTCTTTCATATTGAATTTGGGATACCCTTCCCTGTGTCTCTTGCCCTATTTGGGTAGACTGGCTAAATATGTGCTGGATGTGTTTAAGGAGAATGAGGAGATTTAAATACGTTCTCTTAATTGTTTTTCTCTACCCCGTTTTGTTCTTTCTATTTCTCCCTTTTCTCTGTCTTCTTTTTCCTTCCTCTATAAACTTATCATTCTTTTCAAATCTTTTCTTTGACTTAAGTTACTTTAAAAACAAACATTTAGATGAGAGGAATACTTTGAAAACACATTCTTATGTATGAGAGTCTGAGTTAAATATGTTCTTTTAAACACTGAGTGCTAGTGGTGACTGGAGAATTTGTAGCAAATGAAGAGAAAAACTGCATCTATGTTTGCCTAGTATCAGGTCTTTCAGTCCGAGGTCAAAACTGGTGTACTTTAGCAAATAACACAGTGCTTGACACACAGTTTGTGTTCAATAAATGTCTGTTGAATGAAAAAAATACACCTTTTCACTCTAAACTTTTCCTCCCATTTCTAGCATATTCTGCCTCCCCATTCATTCTGTCTAATATCCTAAAGATTTTATTTGTTTGGATCCTACCTTTGGAATATACCTTTGGTTGACATTCTGAAGCTTTACAAAATTACAAGTGCCTGTCATGATTCCTTGATTTTCCAAGTATTTTCACATTGTTCCTTCAAATAGTACTACAGAGCCTCGCATGCTAACTTTGTCTCCTATATCCTCTGCCTTTTATAAATTAATGAAGTTCATGGAAGGAAAAATGTGTGTTGTGACGATGAACATTTAGTTAGTTGATTTGTTTTGTGCTCTCAATTTTGTGTCCTCAGGAGCATTTATTAAGAATCAACTCTCTAAGCTATAAAAAAGAATGGAATAATGTCATTTGCATGCAGGGACCTAGAGATGATTATACGAAGTGAAGTAAGTCATACAGAAAAGAAATATCATATGATATTGCTTATATGGGGAATCTAAAAAAATGGTATAAATGTGTTTATTTACAAAACACAATCAGACTCACAGACATACAAAACAAACTTATGGTTACCAAAGGTGAGGGAGGGATAAATTGGGAGTTTGGGATTAGCAGATATAAACTACTATACACGAAACGGGCTTCTCTTGTGATTCAGATAGTAAAGAATCCACCTGCAATGTGGGAGACCTGGGTTCAATCCCTGCATGGGGAAGATCCCCTGGAGGAGGGCATGGCAACCCACTCCAGTATTCTTGCCTGGAGAATCCCCACGGACAGAGGAACCTGGCAGGTTACAGTCCATGGGGTTGCAAAGAGTTGGACACGACTGAGTAGCCAAGCACAGCACATATACAAAACAGATAAACAACAAAGCTCTACTGCATAGCACAGGGAACTAACTGTATTCAGTGTCTTATAATAAACTATAATGGAAAAGAATTTGAAAATTATGCATATACACACACACACACACACACACACACACATCATATATATGTAACTGAATCACTTTGCATCAGAAACCAACACCACATTGTAAATCAACTATACTTCAGTTAAAAAAAAAGGAATTAACTCTCAGATGATTAGGGTGCAGCTTACTTGAGCTATTACAAATCCTGAAAGATGATGCTGTGAAAGTGCTGCACTCAATATGCCAGCAAATTTAGAAAACTCAGCAGTGGCCACAGGACTGGAAAAGGTCAGTTTTCATTCCAGTCCCAAAGAAAGGCAATGCCAAAGAATGCTCCAACTACCGCACAATTGCACTCATCTCACACGCTAGTAAAGTATGATCAAAATTCTCCAAGCCAGGGGGAGGAGCTAAGATGGAGGAGGAGTAGGACGGGGAGAACACTTTCTCTGCCACAAATTCATCAAAAGAACATTTAAACGCCAAGTAAATTCCACAAAACAACTTCTGAAAGCCGGCAGAGGACATCAGGCACCCAGAAAAGCAACCCAAGTCTTCCAAAGGAGGTAGGGGAAAATATAAAAGACAAAAAAAGGGACAAAAGAGGGAGGGACGGAGTTCGGTCCCGGGAAGGGAGTCTTAAAAAGAGAGAAGTTTCCAAACACCAGGAAACCTTCTCACTGCCGAATCTGCGCCGAGCCTTGGAAGCACAGAGGACAACATAACAGGGAGGAAAAATAAGTAATTAAAACCCGCACATTGCGAGTCCCTACGGTAACTCCCACAGCGGAGAAGCAGCGCAGACGCCTGCACACGCCATTAGCAAGCGGGGGCTGGGCAGGGAGGCGCGGTGCGGGCTGCATCACAAGAATCTGGCCTGAATACCCCGAGCACTATCTGAGCGAAATAATTTGGGCTAGCAAACCGGACTGTGGGATATCTACCACGCGAAAAGCCAGCCCTAGCCTATGACACCGCCAGGCCCGCGCATGGAACAAAGGACTGAACAGAGATAGCCGGCGGCAGACCATCCCCCTCCGGTGATAGGCAGCCAGAGCTGGAAGGGGACAATCGCAGCCCCAGAGAGACTTTATCTATAAAACTGTAAGCGGGCTTCTTTGCTAACTAAAACTTCTTGGGGGTCTGGACGGTCAACATCTGCCTGAGAAGGTGTGCCGGTACACAACTAGATAACCGAGCAGCGGGGAGGTGATAAGTCGCAGCAATCGCGCGCGCAAAACACCTCATCACCTGAGCTGCTCGGATCTGGGAAGGGCACAAAACGCAGGCCCAACTGAGAGTCTGCGCCTCTGAGGACTACCCGAGTGCCTGAACCTGAGCGGCTTGGACCTGGGAAGTACAGGCAGCTCAGGGCCGGCCGCGGATGGTTCGCGGCGGAGCAACCTAGAGCCTGAGCAGCGTGGGCAGAGAGGCTACACGCACCGTGAACTGGGGGCAGACCCAGTGTGGCTGAGGCACTGCGAGCACACGCCAGTGTTATTTGTTTGCAGCATCCCTCCCTACCTCCCCTCAGTGCGACTGAACAAGTGAGCCTATAAAAAAAAAAAAAAAATTAAGTCCTCTATTATTCCTTTAATTTCCACTTTTATAACCGATTACTTTGCAAAAAAAAAAAAGAAGACCCTATTTTTTTTGAAAGTAAACTTCATATATATTTTTTTAATAATTTTTTTGACTTTTTTTTCTTTTTCCTTCTTTTATTTAACATTGTATTTTTGAAATTCCAAACTCTACTCTAGATTTTTAATTTTAGCTTTTTAGTATTTGTTATCAATTTTGTACCTATAGTTTTGTTTTTGTTTTTGTTTTTATATAATTTCTGTGACCCTTTTTTATTTTTTCTTTTTCTCTGTTTCTTTCTCTTCTTCTTTTAAATAACATTGTATATCTGAAATTCCAAACTCTAATCTAGATTTTTAATTTATGCTTTTTGGTATTTGTTATCAATTTTGTACCTGTATTTTTTTTTTTTATATAATTTATGCGACCTTGTTTGTTCTTGTTTGTTTTTTTTCTCTCTCTCTTTCTTTTTCTTCTTCTTTTTTTAACATTGTATTTTTGAAATTCCAAACTCTACTCTAGATTTTTAACTTTTGCTTTTTGGTATCAGTTATCAATTTTGTACCTATATTTTCTTTATAATTTTTGTGACCTTGTTTGTTTTTGTTTGTTCATTTTTTGTCTCTTTCTTTTCCTTCTTCTTTTCTTTAACATCATATTTTTGAAATTCCAAACTCTACTCTAGATTTAAAATTTTTGCTTTTATGTATTTGTTACCAATTTTGTACCTTTAAGAACCCAATCTTCAGTACCCATTTTTCACTAGGGAGCGAGATTATTGGCTTAACTGCTCTCTCTCCCTTTGGACTCTCCCTTTTCTCCACTAGGTCGCCTGTGTCTCCTCCCTAACCCCTCTCTACTCTACCCAACTCTGTGAATTACTGTGTGTTCCAGATGGTGGAAAACACATAGGGAACTGATTACTGGCTGGATCTGTCTCCCTCCTTTTCATTCCCCCCATTTATCCTCCTGGCCACCTATGCCACCTTCTTCCTTCTTCTCTTCTCTGTATAACTCTGTGAACAACTCTGAGCGGTCGAGTTGTGGAGTGCACATAAGGAAGAGATTACTGAATAGCCCACTCTCTCCTCTATTGACTCCACCTCATCTCATTCGGGTCACCTCTAACTCTCTCCTCACTCTTCTCTTCTCCATATAACGCTGTAAACCTCTCTGGGTGAAACAAGTTTCAGGGCAAGACATACCAAGCAAATTCTCCAGCAGCAAGGAACACAGCCCTGAGCTCCAAGATACAGGCAGTCCAAAGTCACCCCAAAACCATAGACATCCCATAACTCATTACTGGACATTTCATTGCACTCCAGAGAGAAGAAATACAGCTCCACTCACCAGAACACCGACACAAGCTTCCCTAACCAAGAAACCTTGACAAGCCACCTGTACAAACCCACACAGAGTGAGGAAATGCCACAATAAAGAGAACTCCACAAACTGCCAGAATACAGAAAGGACACCCCAAACTCAGCAATTTAAACAAGATGAAGAGACAGAGGAATACCCAGCAGATAAAGGAACAGGATAAAAGCCCACCAAACCAAACTAAAGAGGAAGAGATAGGGAATCTACCTGATAAAGAATTCCAAATAATGATAGTGAAATTGATCCAAAATCTTGAAATCAAAATGGAATCACAGATAAATAGCTTGGAGACTAAGATCGAGAAGATGCAAGAAAGGTTTAACAAGGACCTAGAAGAAATAAAAGAGAGTCAATATAAATGAATAATGCAATAAATGAAATTAAAAACACTCTGGAGGCAACAAATAGTAGAATAACAGAGGCAGAAGATAGGATTAGTGAATTAGAAGATAGAATGGTAGAAATAAATGAATCAGAGAGGATAAAAGAAAAACGAATTAAAAGAAATGAGGACAATCTCAGAGACCTCCAGGACAATATTAAACGCTACAACATTCGAATCATAGGGGTCCCAGAAAAAGAAGACAAAAAGAAAGACCATGAGAAAATACTTGAGGAGATAATAGTGGAAAACTTCCCTAAAATGGGGAAGGAAATAATCACCCAAGTCCAAGAAACACAGAGAGTCCCAAACAGGATAAACCCAAGGCAAAACACCCCAAGACACATATTAATCAAATTAACAAAGATCAAACACAAAGAACAAATATTAAAAGCAGCAAGGGAAAAACAACAAATAACACACAAGGGAATTCCCATTAGGCTAACAGCTGATCTTTCAATAGAAACTCTTCAAGCCAGGAGGGAATGGCAAGACATACTTAAAGTGATGAAAGAAAATAACCTACAGCCCAGATTATTGTACCCAGCAAGGATCTCATTCAAATATGGAGAAATCAAAAGCTTCTCAGACAAGCAAAAGTTGAGAGAATTCAGCACCACCAAACCAGCTCTCCAACAAATACTAAAGGATATTCTCTAGACAGGAAACACAAAAACAGTGTATAAACTCAAACCCAAAACAATAAAGTAAATGGCAACGGGATCATACTTATCAGTAATTACCTTAAATGAAAATGGGTTGAATGCCCCAACCAAAAGACAAAGACTGGCTGAATGGATACAAAAACAAGACCCCTACATATGTTGTCTACAAGAGACCCACCTCAAAACAGGGGACACATACAGACTGAAAGTGAAGGGCTGGCATAAGATTTTCCATGCAAATAGGGACCAAAAGAAAGCAGGAGTAGCAATACTTATATCAGATAAAATAGACTTTAAAACAAAGGCTGTGAAAAGAGACAAAGATGGTCACTACCTAATGATCAAAGGATCAATCCAAGAAGAAGATATAACAATTATAAATATATATGCACCCAACACGGGAGCGCCACAATATGTAAGACAAATGCTAACAAGTATGAAAGGAGAAATTAACAATAACACAATAATAGTGGGAGACTTTAATACCCCACTCACACCTATGGATAGATCAACTAAACAGAAAATTAACAAGGAAACACAAACGTTAAACGATACAATAGACCAGTTAGACCTAATTGATATCTATAGGACATTTCATCCCAAAACAATGAATTACACCTTTTTCTCAAGCGTACATGGAACCTTCTCCAGGATAGATCACATCCTGGGCCATAAATCTAGCCTTGGTAAATTCAAAAAAATAGGAATCATTCCAAGCATCTTTTCTGACCACAATGCAGTAAGATTAGATCTCAATTACAGGAGAAAAACTATTAAAAATTCCAACATATGGAGGCTGAACAACACCCTGCTGAATAACCAACAAATCACAGAAGAAATCAAAAAAGAAATCAAAATTTGCATAGAAACTAATGAAAATGAAAACACAACAACTCAAAACCTGTGGGACACGGTAAAAGCAGTCCTAAGGGGAAAGTTCATAGCAATACAGGCATACCTAAAGAAACAAGAAAAAAGTCAAATAAATAACCTAACACTACACCTAAAGCAACTAGAAAAGGAAGAAATGAAGAACCCCAGGGTTAGTAGAAGGAAAGAAATCTTAAAAATTAGAGCAGAAATAAATGCAAAAGAAACAAAAGAGACCATAGCAAAAATCAACAAAGCCAAAAGCTGGTTCTTTGAAAGGATAAATAAAATTGACAAACCATTAGCCAGACTCATCAAGAAACAAAGGGAGAAAAATCAAATCCATAAAATTAGAAATGAAAATGGAGAGATCACAACAGACAACACAGAAATACAAAGGATCATAAGAGACTACTATCAACAATTATATGCCAATAAAATGGACAACGTGGAAGAAATGGACAAATTCTTAGAAAAGTACAACTTTCCAAAACTGGACCAGGAAGAAATAGAAAATCTTAACAGACCCATCACAAGCACGGAAATTGAAACTGTAATCAAAAATCTTCCAGCAAACAAAAGCCCAGGTCCAGACGGCTTCACAGCTGAATTCTACCAAAAATTTAGAGAAGAGCTAACACCTATCCTGCTCAAACTCTTCCAGAAAATTGCAGAGGAAGGTAAACTTCCAAACTCATTCTGTGAGGCCACCATCACCCTAATACCAAAACCTGACAAAGATCCCACAAAAAAAGAAAACTACAGGCCAATATCACTGATGAACATAGATGCAAAAATCCTTAACAAAATTCTAGCAATCAGAATCCAACAACACATTAAAAAGATCATACACCATGACCAAGTGGGCTTTATCCCAGGGATGCAAGGATTCTTCAATATCCACAAATCAATCAATGTTATACACCACATTAACAAATTGAAAAACAAAAACCATATGATTATCTCAATAGATGCAGAGAAAGCCTTTGAGAAAATTCAACATTCATTTATGATAAGAACTCTCCAGAAAGCAGGAATAGAAGGAACATACCTCAACATAATAAAAGCTATATATGACAAACCCACAGCAAACATTATCCTCGATGGTGAAAAATTGAAAGCATTTCCTCTAAAGTCAGGAACAAGACAAGGGTGCCCACTTTCACCATTACTGTTCAACATAGTTTTGGAAGTTTTGGCCACAGCAATCAGAGCAGAAAAAGAAATAAAAGGAATCCAAATTGGAAAAGAAGAAGTAAAACTCTCACTGTTTGTAGATGACATGATCCTTTACATAGAAAACCCTAAAGACTCCACCAGAAAATTACTAGAACTAATCAATGATTATAGTAAAGTTGCAGGATATAAAATCAACACACAAAAATCCCTTGCATTCCTATACACTAATAATGAGAAAACTGAAAGAGAAATTAAGGAAACAATTCCATTCACCATTGCAACAGAAAGAATAAAATACTTAGGAATATATCTACCTAAAGAAACTAAAGACCTATATATAGAAAACTATAAAACACTGGTGAAAGAAATCAAAGAGGACACTAATAGATGGAGAAATATACCATGTTCATGGATTGGAAGAATAAATATAGTGAAAATGAGTATACTACCCAAAGCAATTTATAGATTCAATGCAATCCCTATCAAGCTACCAACAGTATTCTTCACAGAGCTAGAACAAATAATTTCACAATTTGTATGGAAATACAAAAAACCTCGAATAGCCAAAGCTATCTTGAGAAAGAAGAATGGAACTGGAGGAATCAACCTACCTGACTTCAGGCTCTATTACAAAGCCACAGTTATCAAGACAGTATGGTACTGGCACAAAGACAGAAATATTGATCAATGGAACAAAATAGAAAGCCCAGAGATAAATCCACACGCATATGGACACCTTATCTTTGACAAAGGAGGCAAGAATATACAATGGATTAAAGACAATCTCTTTAACAAGTGGTACTGGGGAAACTGGTCAACCACTTGTAAAAGAATGAAACTAGAACACTTTCTAACACCTTACACAAAAATAAACTCAAAATGGATTAAAGATCTAAATGTAAGACCAGAAACTATAAAACTCCCAGAGGAGAACATAGGCAAAACACTCTCCGACATACATCACAGCAGGATCCTCTATGACCCACCTCCCAGGATATTGGAAATAAAAGCAAAAATAAACAAATGGGACCTAATTAAACTTAAAAGCTTCTGCACAACAAAGGAAACTATTAGCAAGGTGGAAACGCAGCCTTCAGAATGGAAGAAAATAATAGCAAATGAAGCAACGGACAAACAACGAATCTCAAAAATATACAAGCAACTCCTACAGCTCAACTCCAGAAAAATAAATGACCCAATCAAAAAATGGGCCAAAGAACTAAATAGACATTTCTCCAAAGAAGACATACAGATGGCTAACAAACACATGAAAAGATGCTCTACATCACTCATTATCAGAGAAATGCAAATCAAAACCACTATGAGGTACCATTTCACACCAGTCAGAATGGCTGCGATCCAAAAGTCTACAAGCAATAAATGCTGGAGAGGGTGTGGAAAAAAGGGAACTCTCTTACACTGTTGGTGAGAATGCAAACTAGTACAGCCACTATGGAGAACAGTGTGGAGATTCCTTAAAAAACTGGAAATAGAACTGCCTTATGATCCAGCAATCCCACTGCTGGGCATACACACTGAGGAAACCAGAAGGGAAAGAGACACGTGTACCCCAATGTTCATCGCAGCACTGTTTATAATAGCCAGGACATGGAAGCAACCTAGATGCCCATCAGCAGATGAATGGATAAGAAAGCTGTGGTACATATACACAATGGAGTATTACTCAGCCATTAAAAAGAATACATTTTAATCAGTTCTAATGAGGTGGATGAAACTGGAACCTATTATACAGAGTGAAGTAAGCCAGAAAGAAAAACACCAATACAGTATACTAACGCATATATATGGAATTTAGAAAGATGGTAACAATAACCCTGTGTACAAAACTGCAAAAGAGACACCGATGTACAGCTCAGTCTTATGGACTCTGTGGGAGAGGGAGAGGGTGGGGAGATTTGGGAGAATAGCATTGAAACGTGTATAATATCATGTATGAAACGAGTCACCAGTCCAGGTTTGATGTATGGTACTGGATGCTTGGGGCTGGTGCACTGGGATGACCCAGAGGGAGGGTAGGGGAGGGAGGAGGCAGGATGGTTCAGGATGGGGAACGCGGGTATACCTGTGGCGGATTCATTTCGATATTTGGCAAAACTAATACAATATTGTAACGTTTAAAAATAAAATTAAATTAAAAAAAAAAAATTCTCCAAGCCAGGCTTCATCAATACGTGAACCGTGAACTTCCTGATGTTCAAGCTGGTTTTAGAAAAGGCAGAGGAACCAGAGATCAAATTGCCAACATCCGCTGGATCATGGAAAAAGCAAGAGAGTTCCAGAAAAGCATCTATTTCTGCTTTATTGACTATGCCAAAGCCTTTGACTGTGTGGATCACAATAAACTGTGGAAAAATCTGAAAGACATGGGAATA
Organism: Bos grunniens; assembly: GCF_055505025.1. Classification (NCBI taxonomy): domain Eukaryota; kingdom Metazoa; phylum Chordata; class Mammalia; order Artiodactyla; family Bovidae; genus Bos; species Bos grunniens. The sequence continues at coordinate 58,571,607 of NC_141180.1, forward strand.
CCAGACCACCTGATCTGCCTCTTGAGAAATTTGTATGCAGGTCAGGAAGCAACAGTTAGAACTGGATATGGAACAACAGACTGGTTCCAAATAGGAAAAGGAGTTCGTCAAGACTGTATATTGTCACCCTGTTTATTTAACTTATATGCAGAGTACATCATGAGAAACGCTGGACTGGAAGAAACACAAGCTGGAATCAAGATTGCCGGGAGAAATATCAATAACCTCAGATATGCAGATGACACCACCCTTATGGCAGAAAGTGAAGAGGAACTCAAAAGCCTCTTAACAAAAGTGAAAGTGGAGAGTGAAAAAGTTGGCTTAAAGCTCAACATTCAGAAAATGAAGATCATGGCATCCGGTCCCATCACTTCATGGCAAATAGATGGGGAAACAGTGGAAACATTGTCAGACTTTATTTTTGGGGGGTCCAAAAATCACTACAGATGGTGACTGCAGCCATGAAATTAAAAGACGCTTACTCCTTGGAAGGAAAGTTATGACCAATCTAGATAGCATATTCAAAAGCAGAGACATTACTTTGCCAACAAGGTTCGTCTAGACAAAGCTATGGTTTTTCCTGTGGTCATGTATGGATGTGAGAGTTGGACTGTGAAGAAGGCTGAGCGCCGAAGAATTGATGCCTTTGAACTGTGGTGTTGGGGAAGACTCTTGAGAGTCCCTTGGACTGCAAGGAGATCCAACCAGTCCATTCTGAAGGAGATCAGCCCTGGGATTTCTTTGGAAGGAATGATGCAAAAGCTGAAACTCCAGTACTTTGGCCACCTCATGCGAAGAGTTGACTCATTGGAAAAGACTCTGATGCTGGGAGGGATTGGGGGCAGGAGGAGAAGGGGATGATAGAGGATGAGATGGCTGGATGGCATCACTGACTCGATGGACGTGAGTTTGAGTGAACTCCGGGAGTTGGTGATGGACACGGAGGCCTGGCATGCTGTGATTCATGGGTCCGCAAAGAGTTGGACATGACTGAGCGACTGATCTGATCTGATCTACTTCCAAGAGAGCTGAACAGAGTTTAGATTGGTCCTCTAGAAATTTATACTCCAATGGTTTATTAGATATTTAGAACAGAGATCTCTTTCCTTATCATTTTTTGAGATAGTTGAGATTAAAGCAGAACAAGAAAGTGTTCCCCATGGCTAGAGAAGAGAATAAATCAAGTGATCTGGTGAAAACATGAAATTCAAAAAATTGTAAATGGTTTTGATTATCTAACTTTTCTTATAAAAAATATAGTCATGCCATGGGAAGCTGCTGGCCATGATTTGAACTGATCTCAATTGTCCTGTTAACATATTCCCCTCAAGAGTTGGATGAGGATAACCTTTATGTACTTCTGTACTTAGTACTGTTTCAGTTGGGATTTCCTGGAGAAATGGAACCAATAAGGATTATATCTATATCTAACTATATTATATATAGCTTAATATGTATATAAATTAAATGCAAAAAAATTTATAAAAAATTGACTAACATAATTATGGAGGCTCTCAAATTCAAGTTCAAAATCTACAGGATTGGTGAAAGGCTGGAGACTCGAGAGCTGATGCTACAGTTCCAATCGGAGAGCAGTGTGCTGTAGAATTCTCTCTTGCTCAGGGAAGACCAATGTTTTTGTTCTAGTGAAGTCTTTGACTGGATGAGGTCCACCTACATTATGGAAGGCAGTCTGCTTTAAGCAAAGTCCACTGATTTAAGTATTAATTGCCTCAAAAAACACCCTCACAGAAACATTCAAAATGATGTTTGACTAAACACTGGACATCCCGTGGCCCAGACAATTTGATACATGAAATTAGGCATCATAGTACCCAAACAAGCTTCAGGATAATTTTCTTACCCAGATTCACATGTAGAAGACAAATTAAATATGAAATGATTTACTGATGTTTCATAGAATGTCCTGGTATAGACTAGTGTTCAGGGGATTACCGAGAATAAGAAGTAACTAAACAGAGAACTTATGAATAAAGTATACCTCATGAGAAAGTCACAGTGTTCAGAATATCCCCAAAGAGCCATAATTTCCTGTACCTTGTATCCTCAGAGGTAAAATGAAAAGAAGCTATGTCAGCAGGAAAACTAGATAATTTATATCAGCAATAAAAATTCCGTTTTCCTATGTTTTGTGGTAGCTCACCACACAGATATCTCCTGTCTAGGTAACTGCTGAATTTAGATCTACAATTCATTTTACCGGAGTGTTTTTAAAAATATTTTAGATTAAATCATTTTAATATCTTAGGTGAAAACAGTTACAAAAACAAAGTTATCTGCACAACCACTCAATTCCTTCACTTCATTTTGTTAACATATTTTCTCATTGGTATGTAATCAAAGCATATTTAAGCTAAAAATAGACAACAAGCAAGGAGTTATTTGTACATATTATAAGAAGACTATTTTTATTCAGGTAGAAAAGGCTGAAACGTTTCTAATGATTCATTTTCCTTTATTTATTAAGTAGTATGAATGCGTAAAGAGACAGCATAGAACAGTGTTTTTTTTTAATCACTCAGAATGCATTACTTTTAATAATATTTTGTCCTTTTTATTTCTGTTTATAAATCCACATTTTATATGAATAATAATGACCGTACCTTGGGCTTTTCACTAAAATATCAGAAGCCAGAGTTCTTAGCTGCCCAGGTCCTTTTAGAACTTTGCAAATATGCCTCTTGAAACTTTCAATTGAATAATGTTATAAAAACAGACCTGGCAAGAGAAACTCATTTTCAAAAATTTAGTCTTGAAGACTTTTTGTGACTTTCAGGATAATTTCTTTTATGTATTTTCTTTCCCTAAATGAGTTCCTGTACTTTAGATTATAGGACTGTCATGGTCCCTAAGGCAAACCCCTGATTTATCAATGTCTGCCCTTAAAAACCTCAGGACATACAAATCAAACTTCCAGTCATCATTATAGCTTTAGTCCTTGACTTCTCATTTCCCAGTCTACTGTTTTGCTTTGTTTTTGTTTTTAAGTACGCACTAAGCCTTTTGGGTAGGCCAAGAGAGATCTTTTTTTTTTGATAGATTTTTACTTGTTTTTTATTACCACTTTTTAGAACTCTGAAGACAAAGAAAACCATAACTTCTCAAATGAAGTTTTAACAATTGAGCTTCGTCACATTGCATCCATCTTTTCACCAAGCATAAATCCACTAGTGACCCAAATAAACATGAAATAGAGTAATATCATGCCTAGTGATTATAAAAGGAAGAAACCCTTAGATAAATGTTAACCAGTGAGACCACATTAAGAGGGAAGATTGAGTCCCTGAAAGGTATAAGTGCCACACTCTGGCATCACCTTTTTATGTGAACTGTTGCCGATATTTCAAATGGCTCTGATGTGTTCTACACCCTCCCGTGAGTGGAGTCAGCAGAAATTCACTAATTGTATTTCTATTTAAATGTTTAGCTCCAAAAATCAGTTTAGAGAGTTGAGGCCATAGTAAATATGCCTCTCAGATTTGAAATAAAGAACATTAGTTGGATATAAAATAAAAGTATTTTCTATCAGATTGGCCACTGAACCAGTGAGAAATGTAGAAGAGAAAGAGGTATTGAATCTTCTTTAATTGAGAAAGCAGATTTCTCCGGTCATTATTAAGGGAGTTTCCATGTCTTATTTTTGTAACCCCTTTACTAAGGAACTATGCATGATTTTGATCTCTGTGGTAGTCAGTATAACACTAGGCAACTTTGCAGGAACAAACTATATTCTCGGTGGCTTAATCCACAATGGTTTATTTCTCATTCATGAAAATTCTGATGTGTGTTGGGATGCTGTCCTTCATCTGGCAGCTTCACCATACAGATTTCGTGATCTTGAGCTGTTTCTGCGGGAGAGAGAGCTGGATTGGCCTGGAAGAGACATCCACCACGTTCTCCCATGCACTGGCCAGATCCTTACTATATGGTCTCAATGAATAGCCAAGTGCTCAGTCACTTCAGTCGTGTCCGACTCTGTGCGACCCTATGGACTATCGCCCGCCAGGCCCGTCTGTGTGTGGGATTCTCCAGGCAAGAATACTTCAGTGATTGCCACGCCCTGCTCCAGGGGATCTTCCCGACCCAGGAATCGAACCCACGGAGCTCTTACTGCATTGGCAGGCAGGTTTCTCACCACTAGCGCCACCTGGGAAGCGGTCTCAGTGAACAGCAAGGGTGACTGGCAAATAAATGTAAGGACTACCTCTGGTCTGTTGTATGGACTCTTTGGTAAAGACTAAATGTCTCTGGTGCAATCAGAGACTGGAATTGGAGAGCTGGATAATGTACTTTGTTACATGGGTACAGGAGAAACAGATTCAAAGTTTGTTTATTAATATTTGTTCCCCAATCAGCTACATGGCATATGATAATCATATAATGGTTCTGAGTTACTGAGGACGTACTAAACTCCGGAAACCATTCTAAGCACTATACTTGCATCATCTCATGCAGTACTCACCTGTGCTTTTATGGTAGGCATTATTATTATTACCTCTATTGTACAAGTGGGGAAACTGTGGCAAAAGTTGGTAAATGACTAGTCTCAGGTCACATGGTGAATAAGTGATAGAGCCACTTTGGGAAGTTAGGCTCCAGACCTAGGAACTTTGCTTTTGTGTTTTAAGGTGAAGATCAATATAAAGCCACTAAAGAAAAGAAAAAAAATCAGCCCAGGTATGTTTCTTTATAACATTTCTGCAATGAACAACATCTCATAGAAATAGCAACAGATCAGTGGGCAGGTGTGTATGGATGGTGACCAGATAGGGAATGAAGGATATTAAAGCTCTTTCTACCATTAGTTACAGTTACACATTCAACAAGGAACTCAAAACCTTTTTTTTTTTTTATTAGAATGAACCATTTCCTTAGATATTTACATCTGTGCTTTACACCTTAAATTACTAGATGTCTCTAGAGAATAGAATGGAGAAGGCAATGGCACCCCACTCCAGTACTCTTGCCTGGAAAATCCCATGGATGGAGGAGCCTGGTGGGCTGCAGTCCATGGGGTCGCAAAGAGTCAGACACAACTGAGCGACTTCACTTTCACTTTTCACTTTCCTGCATTGGAGAAGGAAATGGCAACCCGCTCCAGTGTTCATGCGTGGAGAATCCCAGGGATGGGGGAGCCTGGTGGCTGCCATCTATGGGGTCACACAGAGTCGGACACGACTGAAGTGACTTAGCAGCAGCGGAGAATAGAAATTTCATTAGAAATTGCCTCTTGATACTCTCAGTTATTCTTCAATAGAATAAACTGAAAAATAATATTAAAATCTCTCCCCTTTGTCTTCTGCATTTCTCTCCTTATCTTTGTCTTTTTGTTTTAAACTAATTTCTGCAGACATCCTCTGTTTCCTATTTGCTTGCCAAATTTTAATCTATTTTAATACTCCAGTGTTGCTGACATATAGTTTCTAACTTTTCAAATCAAACACTGAATGCTTTTTGTTAACCAGTAAATTTCACATAATGAGTTTCTATAAGCATGCTTCTTTTATGGAAAGGAATAAAAACTGTGATTGAGTTTTCTACTATTTATGAAGAATTAAAACTCTTTTAAAAAGCAGTAGAGCTCCATCGTCATATTTCTTTGACTCTAAACTTTCTAAGACAATGTATTTTCTCTCAGTGCAGCATCATAAAGCTTAAGTAGGATAATGGTAAATACAGCTTTTCTATGAAGATGAACATTTCTGCTCTTGCTCTGGACTAGTTCAGTCTTTGCAGTGATTTGAGCACTGCATCACATGCCTTGCTTTGTCCGATCCATAATGTTTACATTTATCCCTTAGTATCTCACTACATCACGTTTAAATGTAAAGAACCGAGATTTGTTTCCCTCCACTGGAATTTCTAAATAACAGTTCTGTCTATTACAGCTTAAAAGATGTGTCATGGCAGCTGCAAATAACTTTCAAAAAGAAATGTTGTGCAGCAAACTATCATGTTTCATGTACACTCTGGCAAATAGTGCTTGCTTTTTGGCCCCAATTCAGCCTTCTTTTGCAAACCAACTTCCTGCAGCATGAGGATATACATTTTCCTGGGCCAAATATTCCAAAGTGGACACCAATTTGGGACTGCTAGCTTTTTCCAGCTCTCCAGCTTTTGGACATATGAGCATTGAAAATACTAGATTTCTACTTTTGATGCCAAACATTTAGGCTTTGGAGGCTGAAAAGTCAAGTCTTAATTTTAGCATTTAATGCCAGAAGCAAGCTGTCCTTTTGAAACAACTCCTCTCTGGCAGTGGGTCAGCACAGAACACCTCCTTTTCAGGCAATCTCCGTGTCATCTGCTCAGCACACCCGGAGTGGTCAATTACTTCTGGTTCTGGACTAGAAAGTGGATAACATGAAGTGGGGGTGGAGGGGTGGGAGGATCATGGATATGGCAGCATGGATATTTGGTAAAAGGGAAACTAACTCGATTTTACTTTTTCATGTTTGTTTCTTGGTTTGTTTCTCAGCTAATATGCAATTTTCTTTTTTTACTTCTGCATCTTTGGAGTGTAGGGAAGTAGTTGCTCTTCTATTCTAGCATCCTCTTCATTCTAAGTGCTTTAATAGTGTAATGGGATAAAGAATAACTTAGGTTTGGGGAGGACAGTTGTAGACAGGGTAGTCAGAGAGAGTTTCTTTGAGGGGATGACATTTGAAGTAAGACCTGGATGAACAAAAGAAGGAAGACATGAAAAGTTATATGGGAAAAGCATTCCTGACAGTGGGGATAGCTTATGCAAAGGCCTTAAAGGAGAAGGAAATGGCAACCCACTCCAGTGTTCTTGCCTGGAGAATCCCAGGGACAGGGAAGCCTGGTGGGCTGCTGTCTATGGTGTCGCACAGAGTCGGACACGACTGAAGCGACTTAGCAGCAGCAGCAGCAGCACTAGCTTAGTTTATTTATGGAATAGAAAAGCCAGTGTGGCAGATAATATTATTTTACTCATCTAGTAGACAATTTTTTTCTCACCTGCCTCTTACCAATATGGTGTTTGAAATTTAGATAATAGCTTTCCCAACACCTCTAATTACAAGGTTGATCATTAGCCTATTTTGAAGCAATGAGACTTACAGAAGAGTCTATTTTCTGTAAAACTGGGAAAACTTGCCCAGTGGCTCAGCAGTAGAGAATCTGCCTGCAATGGAGGAGATGCAGATTCAATCCCTGGGTTGGGAAGATCCCCTGGAGAAGAAATGGCAACCCACAGACTATATTCTTGCTGGGAAAATCTCATGGACAGAGGAGCCTGGTGGGGTACAGTCTGTGGGGTTGCAAAAAGTTGGACATGACTGAGCAAAGGGAAAGTTATTCCTTTCCAAATAAAAAGATAGCTACAGCTTCTCTCTCTTCCCCTCTCTTCCTACCTAGAATGCAGATGTGAAGGATGGCATGACAGCAGCCACACTGTAACCATGAGGCAATAAGGCTAAGGCCCATAATCCAACATGCTAAGCATGGTAGAATAGAAACTTAAATTAACCTGGATTCCTGATAACATTGTTTTATGGATGAATTATGAGTTCACCTATTTATGGGATTTAGGGTAAGTAAATTATTAATGTCCTTATGGTTTAAGCCAATATTTGTCAGATATTCTATAAACTTGCAGCTAAAAACATTCCTACCCATTTCTAACATTAAAGGTAGTAGAATAATATAGAGTAGTGAGTGAACACAGTACAGTTTAGCTGCTCAGTCATGTCCTACTTTTTGCAACCCCATGGACTGTGGCATGCCAGGCCTCCCTGTCCATCACCAACTCCTGGAGTTTACTTAAACTCATATTCATTGAGTCAGTGATGCCATCCAACCATCTCATCCTCAGTCGTCCCCTTCTCCTCCTGCCCTCAATCTTTCCCAGCATCAGGATCTTTTCAAATGAGTCAATGCTTCGCATCAGATGGCCAAAGTATTGGAGTTTCAGCTTCAACATCAGTCCTTCCAATGAATATTCAGGACTGATTTCCTTTAGGATTGACTGGTTGAATCTCCTTGCTGCCCAAGGGACTCTCAAGAGTCTTCTCCAACACCACAGTTCAAAAGCATCAATTCTTTGGCACTCAGCTTTCTTTAAAGTCCAACTCTCACATCCACACGTGACTACAAGAAAAACCATAACCTTGACTAGACGGACCTTTGTTGGCAAAGTAATGTCTCTGCTTTTCAATATGCTGTCTAGGTTGGTCATAATTTTCCTTCCAAGGAGTAAGTGTCTTTTAAAAAATTTCCTGGCTGCAGTCATCATCCGCAGTGATTTTGGAAACCAAGTAAATAAAGTCTGCCACTGTTTCCACTGTTTCTCCATTTATTTGCCATGAAGTGATGGGACCGGATGCCATGATCTTCGTTTCTGAATGTTGAGTTTTAAGCCAACTTTTTCACTGTCCTCTTTCACTTTCATCAAGAGGCTTTTTAGTTCCTCTTCACTTTCTGCCATAAGGGTGGTGTCATCTGCATATCTGAGGTTATTGGTATTTCTGCCTGCAATCTTGATTCCAGCTTGTGCTTCCTCCAGTTCAGCGTTTCTAATGATGTACTCTGCGTATAAGTTAAATAAGCAGAGTGACAATATACAGCCTTGACATACTCCTTTTCCTATTTGGAACCAGTCTGTTGTTCCATGTCCAGTTCTAACTGTTGCTTGCTGACCTGAATACAGGTTTCTCAAGAGACAGATCAGGTGGTCTGGTATTCCCATCTCTTTCAGAATTTTCCACAGTTTATTGTGATCCACACAGTCAATGGCTTTGGCATCATCAAAAAAGCAGAAATAGATGTTTTTCTGGAACTCTCTTGCTCTTACGATGATCCAGTGGATATTGGCAATTTGATCTCTGATTCCTCTGCCTTTTCTGAAACCAGCTTGAACATCTGGTAGTTCACGGTTCACGTATTCCAAGCCTGGCTTGGAGAATGTTGAGCATTAGTTTACTAGTGTGTGAGATGTGTGCAATTGTGTGGTAGTTTGAGCATTCTTTGGCATTGCCTTTCTTAAGGATTGGAATGAAAACTGACCTTTTCCAGTCTGTGGCCACTGCTAAGTTTTCCAAATTTGCTGGCATATTGAGTGTAGCACTTTCACAGCATTTTCTTTCCGGATTTGAAATAGCTCCACTGGAATTCCATCACCTCCACTAGCTTTGTTCGTAGTGATGCTTCTTAAGGCCTACCTGACTTCACATTCCAGGATGTCTGGCTGTAGGTCAGTGATCACACCATCGTGATTATCTGGGTCGTGAAGATCTTTTTTGTACAGTTCTTCTGTGTATTCTTGCCACCTCTTCTTAATATGTTCTGCTTCTGTTAAGTCCATACCATTTCTGTGCTTTATCAAGCCCATCTTTGCATGAAATGTTCCCTTGGTATCTCTAATTTTCTTGAAGAGATCTCTAGTCTTTCCCATTCTGTTGTTTTCCTCTATTTCTTTGCACTGATAGCTGAGGAAGGCTTTCTTATCTCTTCTTGGTATTCTTTGGAACTCTGCATTCAGATGCTTATATCTTTCCTCTTCCTCTTTGCTTTTTTGCTTCTCTTCTTGGACCCAACAGAAGCAGAAAATATTAAGAGGTGGCAAGAATACAGAGAACTATACGAAAAAATATCTTCATGACCCAGATAATCAAGATGGTGTGATCACTCACCTAAAGCCAGACATCCTGGAATGCGAAGTCAAGTGGGCCTAGGAAGCATCACTGTGAACAAAGCTAGTGGAGGTGATGGAATTACAGTTGAGTGAACACAAAGGTGGAGAAATAGGAAGGGACCATATCGTGTAGGACTCTGTAGACAATAAGGGATTTAGGATTTATTCTGATAGGGAAACTTTAAGGAGAAAATTCTTATCAGAATTATTATTTTTTTTTATGAAAAAATTTCTCTGATATGTGAAGGATAGACTTAGGGAGACAGAAGCAACAGGAGGCAAGTTAGGAAATTGAAATAGTCAAGGGAAAAGATGAACACAGATGTGACTATGAAGATGACAATGGAGAAGGATATGAATTCAAATTCAGTATACATTTACAGATAGAGCTAAGTGGATTTTCTCTGGCTCTGTAAATGAAAGTGAGGGAAGGAGAGTGATCAAGGATGACTCCTAGATTGTTTGCCTGAGAAAATTGGTGCTCAATGGTGTCATTCACTGAGATAGAGGAATCAGGAAAAGGAGCCGATTGCTAGGAGTGGTGTAGTGACAAGGGAAACTGGGAGTTATTTTTGATACATTAATTTTTGTATACTTAGTACACATGAGAGTGGAGATGGCATTTAGGGAAGAGGGTATGAGTAGATATATAAATTTTGGAATTTGTAATTTCTTTATCTTAAATAGAAAATTAGAAAAAATCTTCTAAATATTTTTATGACTACAATGAATCTTTAATAAATTCCTTAATAATGCTAGAAAGAGAAATGGGATTTAAAATTTCCCAGGGTTTTCCTAAACATTCAGCGACTTTTTTTTTTCTTAGCAAGTCTTTGATAAGTGAGTGTGATATTGGGGTTGAGAGTACTTTATTTTAGGGTTGATATCCATTTATCTATCTATTGCTCTGGTCTTTAAGTTCGCAAGTGGAGTCATCTTATATGATTTCCTAGTTTACATAGTACTTAATCAGTTGCTGTACTCCTCTTGTTTTCACTTTTAGTCTGTCCTTTTCTTTTCCTATTATTTCTTTATCCTTACCATGATTTTGTATTGTGCAACCTTCTGGAACATTCTCTAGTGTAGTAAAACCATCTGGAGGAGTTTTTCATTTTCTACAGGCTAATTTACACCAAACTTTAGGTCATATCCTTCTTCATCTAAAGGTAAAAACTGGCAAGATTTATCATTATCCTGGATTAGGAAATGTATAATGTTATCTGCTACCAGGTAGAGAATCTATCTCTTCCTCTGAGACCAGTATTTTTATAGTAGTGCTTCTCCATTGACCTTTGTTGAAAATAAGGATTAGAAGTGTATATAATTACAATCTAGTCTAATCTGTTTATTTTGAAGAGGCAAGGATTTAGGTGGGCACAGGTGAGATTATTTATTCGTGGATATTTGAAAACATATAATTCATCCCAATGATAGGCAAGTGTCTGTGCAGTCATCATTATTGGGGCTATCTGTCCAGCTACTCTGATATTCATAAGCATGATAAGGAGTTGTGAATACTTAAGTAATAACGAGGAACACTTCTTGACCATTTGCTGTGTGACAACATGCTGCTCAAAATGCTCCTTCTGTCTTGTTCACAGCAGCATCTCTTGTAGTTTGCAGATTTTCCCAGGGGGAGAAAAAAGGGCAATTTTTTTTAAGTTAAAATAGAATTGTTTCCTAAATGTCAAAATACAAGAATTTCCTTTCTTCATTGTCTTTGTTTTTAATTTTTATCTTTAAAGGATACCTTTGGAAGCAAAAATCCCAGAACTGAAAATGTGAGCACGTTGAGGCAGGACACCAGTTGGGAGAGTGTTACTATAACCTGATGACAAGCTTAGGCTGTCGCCATGGAGGTGTAGACAAATATAGAGGGGAAAAAAAACATTTAGTAGGTACTCAACATTGGAGGCTTCCCTGGTGGCTCAGAGGTTAAAGCGTCTGCCTGGAATGCGGGAGACCCAGGTTCGATCCCTGGGTCAGGAAGATCCCCTGGAGAAGGAAATGGCAACCCACTCCAGTACTCTTGCCTGGAGAATCCCATGGAGTGAGGAGCCTGGTGGGCTGCAGTCCATGGGGTCGCAAAGAGTCAGACGTGACTGAGCGACTTCGCTTTCACTTTCAACATACTGATTAATCTTTTCATCACAGCATATTTCACAAAGGCTAACACAAAGCAATTTCTTAATAAATAGTGTTATATGGAAAAGCAAGTTTGATGTGGAAAATAGGGGGAAAAGGAGAAACATGAAAGGATTCCTAGGTGTCTTACTTGATCTCTGTGTGGGTATTTGTGTGATAATAAAAGAAAGGCCAAAGGCAGTTTATGTTTCAAGAGGGGGGAAAAGCATATTAGGTTTGAGTTTGAAATATTCCTAAGACATCAGGTGTCTGGCAGGAAGTTAGAGTCTGGCACTCAACGTAAAGGTACAGATTTGAGGGAGTGTTATAGGCATTTTTGCTGATAACTCAGCCCATGGGAATAGACAATGAATAGAGTAAGAAGAAAAGGAAGACAAGAGGCACACCAGACTTACACCAGTCTCCAAGCTCTTTTCCAGACGCTGTTCCCTTTGCCTGGAGTGGCCTTCTTCCGGATAGCCCGTGACCCCACCCTCACCTCCTACAGGTCTTTGTTCGTATGGTATCTCAGTGAGATGCCTTGACAACCCTATTTCTACTGGACACCCTCCTGGAACTTTCCTCTATGACTCTTCTTTATTTCCCCTGATAGAACTTAACAGTATCTAGTCTATTAAATATTTTATTTCTTTTTGTTTTTTACCTACGATTTACCCTCTCTAAAACTTGCAATCCATGAGAGCAGGCTTCTGTTTGCTCCTGCTTTGTTTATTACTATAAACAGAGTGCCTACAACAGTGTTAGGCACATAGGAAGTACTTAATATATATTAATTCTATGAACTAAGAACCTAGGAAATCCCAAACAATGAAGGGTATTTAGATTATGCAAAGGTCAGAGTAAAAATTGAAGGAAGACCAGAAAGACAGATGGAGCATCAAGAGAAATTAATGCCATGGAGGATTAAGGAGAAAGAGTTTCAAGTTAAAAATAGTGGTCAGAATGTTCAGAACATCATGGAGACAATAAGAAAGAAAAGAACTGGAATTTCAATTGGATAGAAGCAATAACAAATCTTAAATTACATGGGAGAAAATGTCTCTAATGAGCATCATGCATTCAGACTTCTTATGCGTGTAAGAATTTCTGTGGAAACCTGGTTCTCACAATGAAGCAGGAAGTAAAAGCACGCTATAAGAGCATCTGTTCTCATGAGATTTTCAGAGTTGAATCACAAACTAAAGGAAGTTTGGATAGTTCGGATAAAGTTCAGATACTTATCTGAACTTTGGGGGTGGTTTTTTAACCAAACTGAATACAGTGTACAACAGTTCATCTCCTAAAGACTAAATCATTTGAGAACACTAACCATAATGGTATTCACACCACATATTTAATTACTGGCCTTTCATATTTTCTGTATATAATAAAGAGGAAATGGAGAAAATACATAGATTTTTGTGCTATCATTATATTGGTTAGAGGTGAAGTTAAATAATCATGTAATCTGTTTTTGCCCAGTGTTTAATGGATTAACATGTTTATGTATTTACATCTTAGTTTTATAGTAATATTCCAGTGAAATTTGAAAAAAATATCAGAAGTATTAAGACAACATTGAGAATAAGTCTCTCCCAGCTGCAAATCAATGAGTGTTTTGATTATAATACAAAATAATGGCTCACAATTTACATACCTAAAAAGTATTTTTAACCATTTTTAAGTTGAAGTATAGTTAATTTACAACATTGTGATAGTTTTGGTGTACAGCAAAGTGATGCAGATATATGTGTGTGTATATGGATGCTAAGTTCCTTCAGTCGTGTCCAACTCTGTGCAACACTATGGACTGTAGCCCACCAGGCTCCTCTGTCCATGGGATTCTCCAGGCAAGAATACTGGAGTGGGTTGCCATTTCCTCCTCCAGGGGATTTTCCCAATCCAGGGATCAAACTTCATGTCTCTTATATGTCTCCTGCATTGGCAGGTGAGTTCTTTTCCACTGGAGCTGTCACACACACACACATATATTCCTTTTCAGATTATTTTACATTTTAAGGTATTATAAGATATTAAATATAGTTCCCTCTACTATACAGTCAATCATTGTTGTTTATTTATTTTATATGTAGTAGTGTGTATCTATTAATCCCAAACTCCCAGTATATCTCCCCCCACCTCCCCATCCTGCATCTCCTTTGGTATCCATAAGTTTGTTTTCTTAAAAGTCACTTGTTTTTGACCTACACTAAAAAATCAAGGCCACTCATATGGACAATAAATCATAATTGGGTTGCATTTCAGTCTGATGCAGAGAAACAGAATAATTCCCTTTGTTTATGTAATGTTTTGCTGAACTTGGTCTATATTTTAAGGCAGTCAACAGAGAGTGCTCATTCTGGGAAACAGCCCAATGGGAAATGGGCTTAAATACATGGCATAAGTCAGAATTGGGTGACTATAACTGCGTTTTTGGTTTGGCTAACACCTTGAACCCGTTTTCAAACATCTAGATTTGGCAAAATTTGAATACATGTTGTACAGCACAGTTATCTCCTCTTTTTTAAACTGATATGCATTTAACAGGAATTAGAACCTGTAAATCCTTCTGCTTTTATAGCTAATTCATCATCATACCTCATAAAAGCTCTGTAATGTTCAGTAAGTCAACAGATCCAGTTTTCTTAAAAAGGCACTTTTATAAGGAACACCTACAACTAAAACCTTGGTTCTAAATTCATGAAATATGCAAGCCTACATTGATCATAGGGCATCAGGCTGTGGGAAACACTCTTCTATCTTGGATTGGATTATGTTACAAAAGGAAGGGACCTCTGGCAGAAACCCAAACCTAGAAGAGAAGTCCCCTAAAACAGGATTTGTCTGTTTTCTGTACTTGTCTCTAAGAAGCTTTTTATCTTGGCTTACCAAAGGCAAACATCTCAGAAAACTTTGTTACAGACAAACTAAGCAATTAGGATTATAGGCAATGGCATCATTAGGTTCTAATGAAAGAGAAGAGCCTTCAGTACAGTGCAGTCTGTCCCCAAGAGGTCAGGGAAGGGCTGAAGCTCCACTTCCTCCCTGCTCCAGTGAAAGTTCCATTTCAAATGATCTTAGGGAAAAAGGGTGTCATAGGAAAGGTTAAGGAAAGGCCTGGCAAAGAAGAGGATTGCAAAGAGGAGCTTATGTAAATCATCGAAGAAAACAAGGTTGAGGATTCTTCTATAATTAATGTGTTTCTAGGATTTTTTTAAAGTGCTTGTTAGGAAGTGAGGGCTAAAAAAGTGTGGGACTTGTAGAGATGCAATAAAGGGATTTAGGATATTACAAATAATCAATTTGTAACCTTTTGTGTTAAGGTTTTAAAGTATTTTTGACTGATAACAGGATGCTGTTAGAACTGTGCTTTGGGTAATTATACAGCTGAATTTAATCAATACATGATTCTGTGATTTTACTGAGCATACATGTCTGAGGATTAAGGATTAGAGAATGTTGCTAATGTAAATGGAGAAAACTTTAGGGTGAACTGAAGGCCTGAACTTCATATTTCTCCTGATGTATTCAAAATACTTTTGAAAGTTCTGTTTCACAGCTAGATAGTGCAGTAATAATCAATAACCAAAGTTAGTTGTTATTGATGATATTTATGAGAAATATCCATCATGTGTTCCCATCACTACTTTTCAATAATTCCACTTTATTCAGTTGTTCTTTCTGTGATGTGGTCTGTTGCATACAATGGTGCAAAGCTCTCAGAAAACTACAAAGAAAATGAAAAAGGAGAAATGAAGAGGTCAAAATAACATAATGGAGACGAGTTTGATCCAAGGTTTTGATAAGCTAAAAGGTGTTAAGAAAATATGAGGATATAGAAAATTAAGTGGTCTATATGATTTAAGGAGATCAGTATGTATCACTTGAATGAGGGAAGTCATTTAGAAAACATTTGAAACAGTTTAGAGAACAAAAACTACCTCCTTGATGTTTGGATTTTCAATATGAGGACTCAAATCATTTTTTAATTCTGGAAAATTCTCAGGTGATATTTTGTTTTATTTTTAGTTATGGTAATTACTAATATCATGTGTGTATATCTTACTATTTTCTTTGTGTTTTAAAAAAAACAATATTGAGTGAATTTGAAGGTCTAATTGGCTTTATTTCATTATTCATGAATAGGGTAGCATCCAGTCTGGCAGATAGAACAGAGCTCCAAGGAGCTGTACCAAGTGGAAACCTTTTGTAAGCTGAAGAGGGAGGGGAAAAGGAAGTTTCTGGCAGAGAGTGGATTGTTTCGGGCAAGGTCACCTTCCTGTGGGGGTCAGGAGAGGTCTTTCGGACAGTTTACCTCACTAGTACTGACCAGATAGTTCCTGACTGGTTAAAGGTCATACTTCGGGGAGAGGTTGAAACCACAGTTAGACTAGGTATTAAGTCTTTGCTCACTGAGGTTTAGCACAAGTAACTCCATTTTAGGCCTGGTGTTTTTCTTTCTTTTCTCTCTCTCTCCTTTTTTTTTTTTTTTTAACAGTTTCCCCAGTTTTGATAGACTTTAATAGACTTTTGATAGACTCAAAAATAAGAGATGTGATCAACATTTAAAGAGTGCTAACTCCCAAATATTGCTTGGTAATTCTCACAGCTTTCCTGGATCCTCTGCTTGATATTCATAAGTGATGATGTTTTTTTGCCGAATGTCTGTGGTATCCACAGGCCGCAAATTTAGATTCATGTGTTTTAAGTTGGTCATTCTCTGTTTCACTTTTGGTCTTCCAGTCTTAGATTATTTACTTGGTGGTTAGCAGCTGTGATCGTGCATTTAAAGCTTTCAAGAGAATACGAGTATAGGGGAGAAAACTACGATTATTATAATTCCCAATATTTCGAGAGCACTTCAGATCCATTGTCCCCCAAATCCTAACCAATCAAAATCAGATAGATCAAAGAAAGGCTCCACTGAAGGAGTCATCTTTTTAGGCCAAGTGTCTTTCTCAGGGATCTTACATAGCTAACTGAGTTTTAACTTCCCCAGAAATGCTAATCCAGGTGTAGCAGGTGGTGTTGGCCACAGCACAGATACCTCCTGGCTCAGCTAAATGATAATCAAAGGCCATCCTATGATCAGGAACTACTTTGGCCAGAGAGTATGAGGATTTGTATCGGGCAGTTGTTGCTTTAGCAGCAGATTCTGCAATACTTTCCAGAATTAAGGGGAGGGTCCCATCATAGCTTCATTTACATTTACTCCTAGGCAGGGGATCAGGGATCTTCCAGAGGAAACAAATTTTGAATCATGAATTGCTGTTATTGTTCAATTGCTAAGTCGTGTCCGACCCTTTGCCACCCTATGAGCTGCAGCATGCTAGGCTTCTGTGTCCTGCATTATCTCCCAGAATTTGCTCAAATTCATGTCCATTGAGTTGGTGATGCTATCCAACCATCACATCCTCTGCTGCCCTCTTCTCCTTTTGCCTTCAATCTTTCCCAGCATCAGGATCTTTTCCAATGAGTCAGCTCTTCACATTAGGTGGTCAGAGTATTGAAGCTCCAGCTTCAGCATCAGTCCTTCCAATGAATATTTAGTATTGATTTCCTTTAGGATGGACTGGTTTGATCTACTTGCAGTCCAAGGGACTCTCAAGAGTCTTCTCCAGCACCACAATTTGGAAACATAGGTTCTTGGGCACTCAACCTTCTTATTGTCCAACTCTCACATCTGTACATGACTACTGGGAAAACCACAGCTTTGAGTATACGGACCTTTGTCAGAATACCTCTTGGTAATTCCCATTTGAGTCTGTGGCTCTGGGCTGAAAGGTGACAGCCATGGAGGCCAGTAAAACTTAAAGAGTCTGTCAACCACACAGGTAGTTTTACTTTGGATACCCTTGCTTTGTGTTCCCATGCTTTTTCATACTAAATTTTTTAGTGTGGCACAAAGTACATTTACTAATTGATCCCAGTGTAATTGGTTTATCTGTGAAAGTGAGGGAGAAATTGCTAGGCAGTCAGTGTAGGACTCTGAGACCTTGGTCTTGTTTTCAATAAACATCTTGTTCCATTAGCCTAAAGCTATACCCTTTGTCCCACATTCCTGGAATGTGTCCTTGGTCTGATAAATTATCAGCACTCAGATCCAGAGAAGGGCAGTAATTAACTTCTGTTCCATATGCCTGAGGGAAAAATAACTGGTGATCATTAATCTTAAGACCATACATCTGGTCCATTGTGGAATGGCCAGGGGACATGAAAAAGGTGATCTGAAGATGGAGAGAAGCCATACAAATGTTAAGCATCTTGAGAACTGATGGGTTAAAATTAAGTATTTTAAGGACAGGAGCCCACCAAAAACGCACAGATTAAAGATATAAAAAGACCTGCCGTTGGGGAACTCTTTACCCCTTCTCAGTGTCTATGCTGAGAGCTTTGTACTTTCTTTCTCTTTAATAAATCCTGTTCTCTTGCTACCATGAGTGTTTGTATGTTCTTGAAGTTCATTCTTTGGCCCTGTGAACAAAAACTCGGATTCCTGATTCAAAAGGAAGCCAAAAGTGGATAAAAGTTCAGTAATTAATGTTTTAGTATTTTACTATTTTATCTTATTTAGAAATGATCTAGATTTTGAATTTCCATCATTAAACAACTCAGAGGAACCTATGTTTTCAAGTTACCAAAATATTTTAGAAATTAATTTTAAGTAAACATTTCCTAAAGTCTCTACATCCTTGAAAAGTTGCTTCTAAATCTTGTTCCTCTTTCAGCTATTTAATTCACTGCTTCCAATGATTACACATTGACTAGTGATAAAAACTTAATGAGATATTAGACAAAATTAGCTATCATTTTAAACTATTTTTCTTGCTGACAAATTTTCTAAGAGATACCATGAACTTGTTTGACCTTTCCTAAATCTGGGTAGAATAAAATATATTTAATGCTGCAAACTCTAACAACATGCCTGTTTTAATTAAACCCCCATGATTAGCTTTAATCCCAAGTAAATTTCCAGATCATATAAATTTGAAAAGCATTTGGATTCGTTTCTATTATGTTTCTGGAAGTTTTAAGAATCCTTCGTTCATAGAGGAACTTAATCTTCTTTAAGCCAATAAAATAGAGCTCTTTTACAAATTAATTTTTAGTAATACCATTCACAGGTAGAAAATATCACACATCTACATGGACATACATAAACTTATAGACACAGAATCTGTAAGGCTTTTTTTGAAAATTGCAGTCATGAATCAGGTGCAGTAATACAAAACTCACTACTTATAAGAGAAGTTGGATCCAAATTACATTTTTGACATATAATTTAAGGTTACCCGCTCAACCTCAACTGGCTAAAGTTTTTTTATTAATACTTACAAAGAAGACACTTTAGGATTTTTTTCATTTTGTCTAGGTTTTAAAATAACCTTTCCTCCTTTTGTTTTTCCTTCTGATAAGAATTACCTCCCTGAAGTTTGTATTTTAAAGAGATGACCTAAATAAGAGTTCATGCAGAGATCAAGAAGAACATTTACATCTCAAAGGCACAGGGAAAGAATGCTAGTTCCTCTAAGAAGGACTTTTGTTTCCTATGGCTAGAATTTTTACAATACACGTAAGCCTTTTGAGATGAATAGAAGAAGAAAGAAAGAAAGTGAAGTTGTTGGGTCCTGTCCAGCTCTTTGGGACCCCAGGGACCGTAGGCTGCCAGGTTCCTCTGTCCATGGACATTTCCAGGCAAAAATACTGGAGTGGGTTGCCGTTTCCTTCTCCAGGGTATCTTCCCAACCTAGGGATCAACCCCCGGTACCAGCACTGCAGGCAGACAGCAGGGAATGAATAGGTGAGGATAATTGTTTAAAAAGGTAGGTGGACTCTGATTGTTTCTAAAACTGCATTTCTGGTTTTGCAAAGATTTGTACTATAGGGACAGATCAGATCCGATAGTCGCTCAGTCGTGTCCGACTCTTTGGACACAACTATAGGGACAATTGCTTTTAATTCCTCAAATAATTGGTTTGCAACTTAAATGACATCATAGCTTGTTCCACTCTTCCAGTCACATTATCTTTAATTTGCTTTTTTTATATCAGGGAGATTTCCAACTAAAATGGAAATCAGAAGGTTTCTATGTTCTGTGGGTTTAGAGCTGCTTGTCTTTGGAATGTTTTAGTAAATCCTTCCACAAAGGCTTTAGAAAGATTTTCTTTCCCTATGGGTACATAGTTTTATTTTAGCTTGAGGAAGAAGGCCAAAAAATTTTTCTGTTAGATTCTGAGTATCAATCTTTAATTTGACCAACTACTGAAAAACAGAAAAATTCTTTTTTTTTTTTTGCAAGTAGAAAATGAAACTTTATTGACCGAACTTTAATAGTCAAATACACAACATAAGAACAGCATAGATGGTTTCAGTTTATCTTCTTTCAAGCAAATGGTTGCCCTTCACCTGCTTCTGGCATTTCAACAGGCTCTATATTTGATGCAAACTGCTCCCTGACATTAGAACCATCTCCACCTTCACCCCCAGTCTTTGCCACAGCCAATTGCTGGAGATCAGCTTTCAGGCCAGAATCTTCAAAGGGATCCTTCTCCTCTTCTTCATCACAATTCACTGGATCCTCTCCATGTACTTCCTCCTTTCTAGGTGTGATATCCTGAATCTCAGCTGGTGGTTCCTCTTGTTGAGGTTGCTCAACACTGGGCTGCTGGTCAACCACAGGTTCATCCATCTGGGAGCAATCTTGCTTTGTAGGTCCCAATGTTGATGCGACTTGCCCACTCATATTTCTCCCTGGTGAGTCTCAAATAGTGAGAAAGAACCGGGACTGAATCAACAAACCTGTCTCAGGCCTTCCAGCAGTATTAAATCATCCCTTAGACTCAAGAAGTATGTCAGGGTACAAAGGACATTTATTTTCCTCTTTCTGTTGAGAACTAGGGACTGAGATCCAGGAGAGCTGACTATATTGAGAATTCTCATCACTAGCCAGCTTTTGCCAGTTTTCCCAGGTTCCCATCTGTAAGTTTTAAGTGAAGCTTAAAGTAGAGAGTGTAGCTCTGATATCTACCAGAATTAGGAAAGATTTCATTAATTAGAATTTTCAGTTTCCCTTTAGCTGACTAAGGGGAAAATGAAAACTCCCTCAGAGTCCTACCAACTCTGGCAGAAACCCACATGGGTTCCCACCTTTGGGGTGATCTGGAGAGTCCTGTAAGTCCACTGATTTGGTGGACTTTTGTTTACATTCTTGTACTAAAGAGCTTCTTGATGAGGGTGAAAGAGGATGGTAAAAAAGCTGGCTTAAAACGCAACATGAAAAAACTTCATGGCAAATAGAAGGGGAAAAAGTGGAGGAAGCAGTAACATTTTCTTTTCTTGGGCTCCAAAATCACTGCATTGGTTACTGCAGCCATGAATTTAAAAGATGCTTGCTCCTTGGAAGCAAAGCTATGACAAACCTAGACATTGTACTAAAAAGCAGAGACAGCACTTGCCGCTTGGTTTTTCTAGTAGTCATGCACAGATGCGAGAGTTGGGCTATAAAGAAGGCTGAGCACTTGCTTAAGAATTGATGCTTTGGAACTGTGGTTTTGGAGAATACTCTCGAGAGTCCCTTGGACTGCAAGGAGAGCAAACTAGTCAATCCTAAATGAAATCAACCCTGAATATTTATTGAAAGGACTGATGCTGAAGCTGAAGCTCCAACACTTTGGCCACCTGATGCAGAGTCAACTTTTAGGAAAAGATCCTGATGCTGGAAAAAATTGAGGGTAGGAGGAGAAGGGAGCGACAGAGGATGAGATGGTTGGACGGCATCACCGACTCAAGAAACATGAATTTGAACAAACTCTGAGAGATAGTAAAGGACAGGGAAGCCTGGTGTGCTGCAGTCCATGGGATCATATAGAGTGAGACATGACTGAGCGACTGAACAGCAACAAGACGTGTATAACTTCTGGAACCATTATTCTTAGATGTAAAATAGGCATATATATTGGAGGTGCCTTGCTTGACTCTTTGGAGCTTAAAATTATTAAAAATTAAAATTGTTATTAATTTCTTAATTATTTAAAACTAAAACTATTAAAAATACTATCTGTTAATTTTTTAGCTAAGTCTTTGGATTTCTTGGTGCCAAATTAAAACCTAAAAGGGTTGTACCACTGGGTTGGGAAATTTTAATTTCCCAATATATCTCATTACATGGTAATTTTCTTTAGGTTGGTGGGTGACATGTGTCTATCTAACTTGTTCTGTAACCAACTTATCCTAACATGGGACTCTTTGGATTAGGTGGAAAGTATCCAAATAGCTTTTAAATGCTCAATCAGTGCTCACTGATTTTTTTGTGGCTTTTTGATTCCCATTAATGTAGCTTCTATCTACACAGACCAAGATAAACAAACATGTACACCGTAATATATAGCAGTAACCAGAGATGTTACTTTGACTTGGCCAAGAGAAGGCTCTGGGTGCACCACCAACAATTCCCAATGTGCCACTGAGATTTGGGGGGAAAAAACAAAACAAGCAGACCCTAAAGAATGGAGACTGTGGACTGATTCCAAACAGATGGGCAGCTACAGCTGCTAACAGTAGTTCCTAGTGTGAAATCTAGGAAGGATTCCAAAAAACCAGGGAAACTGGACTAAACCCAGAGGTTTCTGTTAGGTAGGTAGAATAGGGAAAAGGAGTCCAAAATGGCGGTGGCTAAAAAACAAGGAAGATCAAAGGAAGGTCCGAGGGCCAGAGTGAAGACTTCAGGCAGAACAAACAGCACTCCTGGCTAAGCCCAATTTGCATAGGGCAGGCCCAGGTGGAGGAAAAAAACATATAAAAGGAGGAGCCAAAGCGCTTTCTCACAGACTCTCTCTCTCCTGCGTGCGTGTGCTCTTTCTCTCTCTCTCTCTCTCTCTCTCTCTCTCTCCCCCTCTCGCTCCCTCTCTCTCTCTCCTGCTATCTTCTAAATAAAATAGAGCTGTAACACTGATTTGCCTAAGAGCTATAACACGGTTTGTCCAAGACCCAAGAGCTGTGATGCGCCAAGGGCTTTAATGTCTGTCGCTCCAAATCTTTGTTGTGACGAGACAAAGAACCAGGAACATGCACTCGCGTGACATTTCCAATGTGGAATCTGGGGACAGAACTAAGAGTTGGGGTTTCCAATCAAATGAGGGAATATGGTCTGACCAATCAGTGGTTCTCAATGTGGAACTAAGGATTCCAGTCAAATGGGGAACTGACTCAAAAGATAGATAAGGAGTTTGATGAAAAGAGATTATAGCTCAAAACCTGGAGGAAATTATCCATGGCTGTTGGAAATGGCAAGAAAGAGAACTCAAACTGGTTTGCAGGTAACACCTGTGTTTTTGTTGTCCCTGACACCATTGGAAGTCCTCTTCAATCTCACTGCTGCCATCAAGTCTGTTAAAAAGCAAAATCAAAGTAAATTTAAATATTCGGTTGGTTTTATTCAGTGATTCATAAATTGGGCAACATCTCATCTAACAGATAGAAAGGAACTCTAAGGAGCTATAGAAAATGGAAGTTGTTATAGGCAGAAGGAGGTGGGAAAAGGAAGTTCTAGCAAAGAATAGTTGTTTAAGGCAAGGTCATCTTCCTATAGGAGATAGAAGGATCTACTGGGTGGATTACCTCACTAATACTGGTCAGGTAATTCTAGGTTAATTTGTTAAATTTTACCTCCTGGGAGAGCCTGAAATTGAAATTAGATTAGGTTTTAAGTCTTGGTTTGCTGACCTGTGGTTTAGCAAAAGTGACTCCATTTGGGGCCTGTTGCTTCTTTTTTTAAGCGTTAATTTGTTTATTTTTATAGTTTTTATTTTTTATCGGTTATATACTCATATCATGTAAAAGATGAAATAGTTCTATTAGGTTTGCTAAAAGTAAAAGCAGTGGCCCAAACCCACCATCCTTGCCCCATTTTTTTCTTTCCAGAAATAAACACTTTCACATCTTTTAGTTAATCCTTTGGCCATTTAGTTTTGTACTATATATATTATATATATATATATATATATATACATATATATATATATATATACACACACACACATATACCTATATGTATATATATTTTTTTCTCAAATTTTAAATTATTTAATCATTATCTACTGTGTTTTCTTGATGAATAAGTTTAAGAATCAAGAGAATAGATGATTTAGTTAACTGCTTTTTATCAGGTTCTGCTACAGTGTGTGTGTGCTCTCAGTAACTCAGTCAAGTCCAACTCTCTGTGGCCCTTTGAACTGTAGTTGGCAGGCTCCTCTATCTATGGAATGTTCCAGGCAAGAATACTGGAGTGGGTTGCCATTTCCTCCTCCAGGGTATCTTCCCGACCCCAAGATCAAAACTACATTTCCTGTATCTCCTGCATTGGCAGGTGGATTCTTTACCACTCTGCCACCTTATAATGCTACATAAAAAAGGACAATCAAATTTCAGTCATTATGAAATTGAATGTTTATCTCTCAATTAAGAATCCACAGTCTGACTTGGGCAGCCCTGCTGCAGGATGTGGGGTTAGCTTCACGTCTGCTCCGTGGATCCTTCTGGGACCAGGGGCTACCCAGGGGAATGCTCTTCTCGGGAGGAAACACATCTCCCTATTCTCTTAGATTGTAATTTTGGTGACATAAATATTGTTAACATTTATGGCTATTGATGAAAGACAGAGGGAAACAAAAAGTGCCCACTGAACTGAGAAAGCATCTTGAAAATGAAAAAAACAAGGCATGTATTTGTGTTTCATGGCTACATTATTTAGCATTCTTTGTGTACTCTCTTTTCTGTTTAGCTTTTCAAAAATATATATAATTAATACCTAACATTTTTATTTGCTTAGTTTTTCTGTGTACTTTTAAATTGCAAAGTGAAGAAAGCTGAGCACCAAAGAATTGATGCTTTTGAACTGTGGTGTTGGAGAAGACTCTTGAGAGTCCCTTGGACTGCAAGGAGATCAAACCAGTCCATTCTAAAGGAGATCAGTCCTGGGTGTTCTTTGGAAGGACTGATGCTAAAGCTGAAACTCCAATACTTTGGCCACCTCATGAGAAGAGTTGACTCATTAGAAAAGACTCTGATGCTGGGAGGGATTGGGGGCAGGAGGAGAAGGGGACGACAGAGGATGAGATGGCTGGATGGCATCACCGACTCAATGGACATGAGTTTAAGTAAACTCTGGGAGTTGGTGATGGACAGGGAGGCCTGGTACGCTGTGATTCATGGGGTCACAAAGAGTCGGACACGACTGAGCGACTGAACTGAACTGAAATAGATCTACATTTATAGGTTGCACATCAGGCACAAATATTGAAAATTTATTTAGAATTATCCTAAGAAATAATTCCTGATAACCAAAGGTAATCCTTGAAGCTATTTATATTACAGTTCTCTGGGTTTGCTTTAGGTTGAAAGCTGGTGATGAAAAATTATTGCAAGATTTACTTTGAGCTCAGAAGCAAAAATTTAGATACTTATTCAAAACTTCTTATTCCCTTAAACATAGCACCTTCACATGATTAAAAACCTTCAGTAACTAATTTCCATGTGAATTTTCTAAGTTTTTCTTTTACTTCAGAAATATTTTGGAACTTTTTAAAGGTTTAAACTGAGACAGAAAATGAATTACTTAAAACTTTGATTTTTAAGAGTTTCAGTACTAATGAGTTAGATTTTCAAATTCAGATAAGTGAATGCTTAAGTATTATTCAATAGCTGTTGACAAACATAATTGATGGAAAATGTGCTTATAAATCATGTGTTCTATTTTCTTACCAAAATACATGAATTATAACTGGAATTCTATGGTTTGGAACAAACATGAACTTGAATTAGGAAATTTAATTAAATGTGAAACAAGGGGGAAATTGTGAATGGTGGCTTAAAGAGAACCAAAACTCATACACAGTTATATTGTTTACTAAAACCTGCCAAATTTTGAATCCCTGTATGCATGTGGTAAAGAACAATATGAGAATTCAGATTCTGTCTTAGTCATCTGTTCATATACACTATATTAGCTTGGGACGCTAAAGAAATATTTTAGTAACACTGCAAGAATTGCAGCCAACAATCTTTTCCGGGTTATGTGCAAAGTAAACAGTGACTAGGAAGAAAACTTATTCAGTGAGAGAAGTTTTTTAATTTTATAGCTATAACTTTTGGTGTACGGGGAGGAAATGAAATTAAATTGCATGGCTATTAGTGAATTCTGGTTTTGTTTAGGTATAATATCTTTTCACTAAGATCGCTGCATATCTTTTTAGCATGATAAGATCATAGAAAAAATAATAAAGATTATTCTAATTTGGGCACAAACACTAAACAATTATTTTGTGGATTGGAAATGAAATAGTTGTAAACCAAGAGAGATTTTTTTTTTTTTCAATTCATGGAGGTTTCAGTTCCTTATTACTATGAAGAAGAGCCAATAGGCAGATTTTGAACCAAGAGATGTTACAATAGAAGAACTAGCCATTTTAATGTTCAATATTATTTTGTTTACAGTTCTCTCATAGGTTATCTGTGTAATTTCTGATTTAGGTAGAAAATTGAAGTTTCATTCAATTCTTTTTGTACAGTACCTTGTTTTGTCATCAAATAAATGATGAATAAGTGTATTTATTTAAATATTCAACATTGTAAGAGGATCACCAGATTCTTTATATGTTCCTTTTTGGGGGATGGGTGGGTGCTGTGCTATGCAGTATGTGGGACTGTAGTTCCCTGACCAGGGATGGAACCCATGTCCCCTGCATTGGAAGCACAGAATCTTGGCCACTAGACCACCAGGTATGATCCCTGTATGTTCCTATTATATTTATGAACTTTTAAAAATGTTGCTTGTATATCCTCCTTCAATTGCCATAGATTAGTCTTGCAGAAAATGTTCATTTGTCACTGTTTTTTGCATATCCCTCCCCACTCCAAGTCTTCAGGTTCTATTAGTCACAGTAGTCATTTCTGGGTGGGTTTGATACAATATAAAGTAAGCAAATCAGAAGACCTGCTTATTTTATTTTTTCAGCTTTTCCACTCAGTGCTTGGTGTTTTATTTTCCTTTTCATTGAGATAGATGTCACTGCAATAATTTTACAGATCCAGGCAACGTTAGATTCCTAATAGCTTCATTGTTGATATGTGTTATTTGTCCCTGTACAGGTTTCTGATGTTCTGAACTCTGGAGCTATGCTTTTGTTTCATCATTACCCCATTGCTTTGACCTTAAGACTTACTCCTGTCTAGGGATCCTTATTTCCAATGAAAAAGGTTTGGAGAGACTTAGGAAAATATTTACCTCATAACCAGGAAGGAAACTTGTTTACACCCTGAAACATCTGAGCTCAGACAAAGAGGCAAACATATCATTGGGCTTGTTTCATTAAAAAAAAATCATCAGTAGCCTTCAACCTTTTCATCCAAACTGGTAGTAGCATAGCAAAGTAATTGGTAGCCTAACTCTAAACTATTTTGACAACCAAGACTTAAAAAAAAAAAAAATGTGTTTTATTGAAGTATAGTTGATTTATAATGCATTAGTTTCTGGTATATAGAAAAGTGATTCTTTTTCATATTCTTTTCCATTATGGTTTATCACAGGATACTGAATATAATTCCCTGTGCTATACTGTAGGACTTTGTTGTTTTTCCATTCTATATATAATAGTTTGCATCTGCTAATCCCAAAATCTCAATCCATCCCTCCACTTCCCCTCCCCCTTGGCAACCACAAATTTGTTTTCTGTGTATTTGAGCCTGTTTCTCTTCCATAGATAAGTTCATTTGTGTCGTATTTTAGACTCCATACAGAAGTGATACTATATGTTATTTGTCTTTATCTCTCTGACCTCACTTCGTATGATACTCTCTACTAACATCCATGTTGGTGCAAATGGTATTATATCATTCTTTTTATGGCTGAGTAGTATTCCATTGGACTGTTGTCTATTTGCTAAATAATGTCTGACTATTTTGTGACCCCATGGACAGTAATCTGCTAGGCTCCTCGCTCCATGGGGTTCACCAGGCTAGAATACTGGCGTGGTCTCCGTTTCCTTCTCCACTGAATCTTCCTGACCCAAAGATTGAACCCATGTCTCCTGCATTGTTTAGTTCAGTAAAGTCGCTCAGTCATGTCCGACTCTTTGCAACCCCATAAACTGCAACACAGCAGACTCCCCTGTCCATCACCAACTCCCGGAGTCCACCCAAACCCATGTCCATCGAGTTCATGATGCCATCCAACCATCTCATCCTCTGTCGTCCCCTTCTTCTCCTGCCCTCAATCTTTCCCAGCATCAGGGGTTTTTCAAGTGAGTCAGCTCTTCACATTAGGTGGCCGAAGTATTGGAGTTTCAGCTTCAACATAAATCCTTCCAATGAATACCCAGGACTGATTCCTTTAGAATGGACTGGTTGGAT
This sequence comes from Bos grunniens, assembly GCF_055505025.1. Classification (NCBI taxonomy): domain Eukaryota; kingdom Metazoa; phylum Chordata; class Mammalia; order Artiodactyla; family Bovidae; genus Bos; species Bos grunniens. Next base: position 58,599,811 of record NC_141180.1, read on the forward strand.
CTCCTTGCAGTCCAAGGGACTCTCAAGAGTCTTCTCCTACACCACAGTTCAGAAGCATCAATTCTTCGGCACTAAGCTTTCTTCACCGTCCAACTCTCACATCCATACAAGACCACTGGAAAAACCATAGCCTTGACTAGACGGACCTTTGTTGGCAAAATAATGTCTCTGCTTTTCAATATGCTATCTAGGTTGGTCATAACTTTCCTTCCAAGAAGTACGCATCTTTTAATTTCATGGCTGCAGTCACCATCTGCAGTGATTTTGGAGCCCAGAAAAACAAAGTCAGCCACCGTTTCCACTGTTTCCCCATCTATTTCCCATGAAGTGATGGGACCAGATGCCATGATCTTAGTTTTCTGAACATTGAGCTTTAAGCCAACTTTTCACTCTCCACTTTCACTTTCATCAAGAGGCTTTTTAGTTCCTCTTCACTTTCTGCCATAAGTGTGGTGTCATCTGCATATCTGAGGTTATTGATATTTCTGCCACCAATCTTGATTCCAGCTTGTACTTCCTCCAGCCCAGCGTTTCTCCTGATGTACTCTGCATATAAGTTAAATAAGCAGGGTGACAATATACAGCCTTGATGTACTCCTTTTCCTATTTGGAACCAGTCTGTTGTTCCATGTCCAGTTCTAACTGTTGCTTCCTGATCTGCATGCAGGTTTCTCAAAAGGCAGGTCAGGTGTTCTGGTATTCCCATCTCTTTCAGAATTTTCCACAGTTTATTGTGATCCACACAGTCAAAGGATTTAGCATAGTCCATAAGGCAGAAATAGATGTTTTTCTGAAACTCTCTTCCTTTTTTGATGATCCAGCAGATATTGGCAATTTGATCTCTGGTTCCTCTGCCTTTTCTAAAGCCAGCTTGAACATTTGGAAGTTCACGGTTCACGTATTGCTGAAGCCTGGCTTGGAGAATTTTGAGCATTTCTTTAGTAGCATGTGAGATGAGTGCAATTGTGTGGTAGTTGGAGCATTCTTTGGCATTGCCTTTCTTTGGGATTGGAATGAAAACTGACGTTTTCCAGTCCTGTGGCCACTGCTGAGTTTTCCAAATTTGCTGGCATATTGAGTGCAGCACTTTCACAGCATCATCTTTCCGGATTTGAAATAGCTCCACTGGAATTCCATCACCTCCACTAGCTTTGTTCTTAGTGATGCTTCCTAAGGCCCACTTGACTTCACATTCCAGTATGTCTGGCTCTAGGTGAGTGAGCACAGCATCGTGATTTTCTGGGTTGTGAAGATCTTTTTTTGTACAATTCTTCTACATATTCTTGCCACCTCCTCTTAATATCTTCTGCTTCTATTATGTCCCTACCATTTCTGTTCTTTATTGAGCCCATCTTTTCATGAAATGTTCCCTTGGTATCTCTAATTTTCTTGAAGAGAAATTGTAGGCAGATTCTTTACCACTTAGCCACCAGGGAAGCCCCATTCCATTACATATACATACACACACACACACACACACACACACATATATACATACACCACACCTCGTTTATCCGTTCATCTGTCAATAGACATTTAGGACGCCTGAGACCTTAATCATGTCCCCATCACTTCCTAACGAGGTAACATTAAATGTATTCTTTAGTTTAAAAAGTATGAAAACCTACAGTCCTCTTTACAAAAGATGGGTGCATATGATCTCCCTCTGAATAATCCCCTTCTCTGCATTCCTATAAACTAAGGCTTCATAAACATGCACTTTAACCTCATACCTCTTTTTACTTTTCCCTATTAGGGTTAAAAGAAAACACACAAACACCTCCAAATAAGAACAAAGCAAAAATAAAATTTAAAACTTACATAAAATTAAAAACTTAGATTATAAAAGAAAATCCTGGTGCATAGGAAAAATCAGTTAAGACTTAAACATACTCTGCCACATGAAAGATTTTAATGTCTTACTTTAAAAATGAAACCAAGATAAATGGAAATATTGAAGAATCCCATTCAAGATAAAACTGTGGGATATAGTCTATATGTTCTGACCAAATTCTAAAGGAGAATATCTGAAAAAAAAGAAAAGATGGGGACTATAGTTATATGGTTGAATGTCGAACTCATCATAAGTTTAGATATAATGATTACATATGAACAAGGCACTGATTTACACTCAAAAACTGTTGTATTTTGTCAGTGAAGTGTTATGTTACCTTGAGAAGATCTCATCTTATAGCCTTAAAATCTTAAATTAGAAGTAATTGGTATCTCCTTGCCTGAAGGTTTAGCTTGATTATTAAATAATGGGAAAATAAGTGGTTGTGGAAATAAAACAAATGCTTGAAACTGAGGTTTCTACTTCAAAAATAGGTATTATTTCTAATAGCAAAGTCTGTTTTCTGAAAACAGAAAAATTAATAAAGGAATGATTTTTGAGAATGTGTATTGTGAATTGTTACCACTTAATTTCTTTGAGGGCAACAAGAAAAATTGAATTTACTTATATCTTTAAAAATATTTGTTTAGAGTCAAAGCATGGACATAAGTATAAGAAATTCAAAATGGAAAGAGACCAAAATAGTGTTACCCAAATCAGAGAAATGAGTTGTGAAATGAAGATGTGAGAATTATATACTTTATTTATAGATTTCATGTATCATTTTTACTGATATTGACATTTGTTTTCCATCCAAGGCAATTACACAGGAGGTAGGTTTTCAAGCTATCTGCTTTGGTTTGATAATCCTTGTGCTGCACTTCTTTTCTCACAGTGTGTCTTGTAATAATTAAAGTCACAGACAAAACCAGATCCAGAAATGGTCACTTATTATTTAAGCAATGGGAAAATACAATCCATACTAGAGAAAAATCTGTTGTTTGTTTACTTCCTTTGGATTTAATTTTTTCTTATTGACGAGAATACACAGTTTGCTCAGCATGCATTTTTTTCATTCAGTGATCAGATTTTGAATATTTGTATTACTTAGATTTATGAGAAGAAAAATGTTTCCTGACATCCCATTTACTTTTGATGTGTTTACCAGACTGCGTAATTTGGAATTTAGAATTCATAGGCTGAGTATCTTCTTATAATTTGATTTTAGCATCATAGTCAAGATTCCAAGGAAAGATACTTTGTGTTTCACTCTTTTTTCCCCCCAATTATTTGTATATCAGTTGTGTTCACAATACCTTTGATAATAGGTATGACAAGGGTAGTGCTATTATAGTCTCACAGATACAGTATCTAAGACCCAATGTACTGGGCCCAAAACGCCGTCTCCTCAGAAGGTTCCCCACTAATCTAGAGAGGAAAATACATCTTAAACCTTAATGTATTAATGAACTTAAATAAATAAATAACTTAATAATTCTTAATTATCCAAGTTGTTAGAATCTGGCCTAACAGATTCAGTACCTCAGTCTGTCCTCAGTAGACAGTAACGGTGTGAAGGAGGAAGCTAGAGCCCCAATACCACTGACTCTGAAACTTCTGGATCCTTATCCATGTTCTTCACTGGATAAAAACATTTGTTTCTGCCTGAAAATACTGTTCAGGACTAAAAGAGAAAGTTTATGGATACAGGCAACTAGCTAGAAGTCCCTGACTCTGCCTCCCCCAAATTCCCATTAAAATACTTATGCAGGCAGAGAAAAATATGAAAATTCCTCAACCTCAAACACCTGGACTGAGCATCAATTTACTTCTAGGATCTGAGAGAAATGTTTGCTTGGCAGAATACTTCTTTCATGCACTTCTGCTAGGAACAGTTTTAGTTGCCAAGCATTAAAGGGGACAATCTTCCCTCTCTAAAAATCTTCCTGCTGGCATCTTATTTTCTCCTGATGGAATTTCTTCTCCTCTTTCAAGGTATTTTTTTTTTTTCTTGAATTCTATTAATAATGGTCAATAGGATTACCGTTATTTTAAAACCATTTTTAAAAAAAGAGTTTCTTCTTTTTTCTAATAAATAATCTTCATGTATGTTCTTATGAGGCTCTTGAATGATATTCTGTATTTTGTTCTTTATTTTGCATAATTTTTTGACAGAGGGCCTAAGGTCTACACTAAACAGAAAACTGGGCAGCATTTTTTTTTTTTTTTGAGTTACCATATTTTCAGCTAATCAGAGTACTTTCTCTCTACTTCCTCTCTCTTAGGACTCACCTGTCAGAGAACAATTGTGAAGACATTAATTTGAGCATATCACATCCTGAGCATTAAGGTGGGAATGGGGCTAAAGTTCCATAAGTAAAATAATTTTGAAGAGAGCAAAAATTCAAATATGAATATATGTTAGTATTGCATTTTTTAAAATGAGAAAAAGGCAGGGAGCATAGAAAGAGGATTAATTTAGAAAATATATACCAAATAAAGAATTTCTCTGTGCTGGGAAACATCTTATATGAAGGATTACTACTTCTGATTTCCAGTCTGACATGTAAGGAGCTTGGAAGTCACCATTTCACCCTAACAACAATGAAAAAAGTGAGCAAACTTAAAAGTCATCAGTTCTTCTTAGATCACTTAGAGAAGTGGGGTCACAGGGCAAACTGCTGTCCTAAAACTTGGAGAGATAGACAGGAGAACACAGAGAATCCTGACTGACTGAAACAAAAATTCTTCCATGAATCACTGCTGGAAAATCTAAATTATAATAAACAAATCAATGTAGACAACAGCAGGGGAAGGGAAAAGTTGTTATTTGGAATTACTCCAGAGCATTTAGTTCTTCTTCATAAGGCCTGAGTTCAAGAGAAATTATTTTACCAGAGTCTAACATACTGGATTTTTTTTTTTTTTTTTTTCCGGAGCCTAACCAACCTTAGGGAAGTGAAATATTCAACTCCAGTTCCCTTTAGCCTTCCATATGTGGAGATGAGAAACACTCAGTTTCAGCCTATTCCAGGCATTCTGTTCCACCTAAGGAAGGGTGAAGTTCACAATCCAGGGGCATAGGCTTACCAAAACTGAGACCTAATTATGGAGAGAGCAAATACCAGAAATAGACTTAGATATGGCAGTATCAGTTGGAAGTATTAGACCAGAAATATAAAACAACTATGATTAATATGCTAAAAGGGCTCTAATAGAAAAAATAAACAACATGCAAGGATAGGTAATATAAAATAGAAATTTTTAAAAAGAATGAAAAAGAAGTGCTGTAGATCCAAAACATCAGTCAGAGTAAAGAATATCTTCAATGATCCCCTTAGTAGACAAGACACAAATGTGGAATCTCTGAACATATGTCAATGGAAACTTCCAGAACTGAAAAACAAAGAGAAAAAGTGGAACATAATATCTAAGAAATTTGGAACAGCTCCAAAATATGTATCATATACATAGTGGGACTATCAGTAGCAAAATAGAGAAAAAAAAATACTTGGAGTAATAATAACTGAGAATATCCCCAAATTAGTGTCACAGATCAAACTGAAGATATGGGAAGCTCAGAGAACACCAAGCAGAATGAACGCCAAAAATACAATGCCTAGGCACATTGGGCTTCCCTGGTGGCTCAAACGGCAAAGAAGTTGCCTGTAATGTGGGAGAGCTGACTTCGATCCCTGGTTTGGGAGGGTCCCCTGGAGGAGGGCATGGGAAACAACTACAGTATTCCTGCTTGGAGAACCTGATGGACAGAAGAGCCTGGCTGGCTACAGTCCATAGAGTCACAAAGAGTCATATACAACTGAGTGACTAAGCACACACACACACACACACACACACACACACGCACACAGGCATATTATATTCAAATTGTGTGCCTTTAACTATTGTAGGTCAAGAAGCAACAGTTAAAACTGGTCATGTAACAGCAGACTGCTTCCAAATTGGGAAAGGAGTACATCAAGGCTATATATTGTCACTCTGCTTATTTAACTTATATGCAGAGTACATCATATGAAATGTCGAGCTGGAAGAAACACAAGCTGGAATCAAGATTGCTGGAAGGAATATCAATAACCTAAGATATGCAAATGACACCACACTTATGGGAGAAAGTAAAGAGAAACTGAAAAGCCTCTTGATGAAAAGTGAAAGAGGAGAGTGAAAAAGCTGGCTTAAAACTCAACGTTCAAAAAAAGAAGATCATGGCATCCAGTCCCATCACTTCACGGCAAATAGATGGGGAAACAGTGGAAACATGTCAGACTTGATTTTCTTGGGCTCCAAAATCACTGCAAATGGTGACTGCAGCCATGAAATTAAAAGATGCTTGTTCTTGGAAGAAAGGCTATGACAAACCTAGACAGCATATTAAAACCCAGCAACATCATTTTGCCAACAAAGGTCCGTCTAGTCTAAGCTATGGTTTTTCCAGTAGTCACGTATGGATTGTGATAGTTGGACCATAAGGAAGGCTGAATGCCAAAGAATTGATGCTTTTGAACTATGGTGTTGGAGAAGACTCTTGAGAGTCCCTTGGACTGCGAGGAGATCAAACTGGTCAATCTTAAAGGAAATCAATCCTGAATATTCATTAGACGGACTGATGTTGAAGCTGAAGCTCCAATACTTCAGCCACCTGATGTGAAGAACTGACTCATGAGAAAAGACCTTGATGCTGGGAAAGATTGAAGGCAGGAGGAGAAGGGGACGACAGAGGACAAGATGGTTGGATGGCATCACTAAGTTTGAACAAGCTTTGGGAGATGATGAAAGACAGGGAAGTCTGGCATGCTGCATTCCATGTGGTTGCAGAGTCGGACATGACTGAGTGACTGAACAACAGCAGAAGGAGTTTATAGGAAATCTTTGTGTAGGAAATCTCTATGCCTTCCTACTCAATTTAAAATTAAGAAGTGGGAGCACTAATCCTATTAAAGTTGGCCAGAAAGATGTCTGACTTCTCAAATCTTTGTGACCAGAAAACGTCCTAGCCTTTTGTATCCCTTTACAGCAGTAAGAGTTTCGGACCACAGACTAGAACTCACGTCAGGGCTCTAGGCTCAAGTGAAAAACTCGACTGTGGTTAGAGTAGCTATTCCTACATTGGTAGGTGCCCAAGCTTTCTCTCAGTAGGCATCATAATTTGTATCTAAAGCAATGACAGTTCCAAATTCTGCTAGACCTACCTACTAGCATGCAATCATCTGTATAAGACATTTTTTGGCAGAGCTAACTTAATATGGAAGAAGACTCTAGAGTAGGCATGTAGTACCCCCACATCAGTGCTCTGAATTAGATACTCTTTTATAAATAAAAACATTTAAATATAAGTACATTCACCTACTTGCCCAAGCTTGCACAGTTAAGTGGAAGATCCAAAATAAAAAGGCAGAACAGGGAATTCCTTGGTGGTCCAATGGTTAAGACTCAGTGCTCAGGTTCAGTATCTGATTGGACAACCAAGATCCTGCAAGCTGTGAACCATGGGCCAAAAATAAATTTAAAAAGTAAAAACCAGAACATGTTAAACATTCACATTTAGAATCTGGATAGAATTCAGTCAGTACTAAAGTCAAAGTATAAGCCAGTATTAGAAGATAGCATTGAGAGGTATTTTCCTGGAATTTGCAGGAACATTTCAATAGGACTGAGCTTTGAATTAGGTCTTGAAAGGCAGAAAAAGAAAGTTCCATTCATGAAATGTTATATTTGGTGGGCGAAGATCAATGAGGAAAAGAAAGTAAATAAAGACAGAGACAGTAGAAAATTCTGGGTGTGTTCACTTAATAGGTCTTATTCCATTTGAATAAACATTGCAGATATAGTCAGGTTGAGTAAGAGAAATGCATGGAAGTATTAATATAGTTGGGGGCTTCCCTGGTGGCTCAGATGGTAAAGAATCTGCCTCCAGTGCAGGAGACCCAGGTTCAATCCCTGGGTTGGGAAGATCCCCTGGAGAAGGAAATGGCTACCCACTCCAGGATTCTTGCCTGGAGAATCCTATGGACAGAAGAGTCTTGAGAGATACAGTCCACGAGGTCACAAAGAGTTGGGCACAACTGATCAACTAAGCACATTAGCATGTTAATATAGTTACTCAGCCCTCTTTGGGTAATATTGCATAGAATGCATTTTTATCCTTTCATTTTCAACCTATTTGTTGTCTTGGATCTATAGCAAGTCTCTTTTAGACATAAGACAGTTGGATCATGTTTATTTTTGTTTTATTCATTCTGCCCATCTCTGTCTTTTGATTGGATATTTTAATTCATTTACATTTAAAGTATTTACTGATTAAGGATGAACTTATTTCTTCCATTTTGCTATTTTCTATATATGCTTGGTATTTTTTTTGTTTGTTTCTTATTTCCTCCATTACTGATTCCTTTTGTCTTTGTTTGTTGTCATAATGAAATGTTTTGATTCACTTCTGTTTTCTTTTGTGTATTTGCTACATTTTTTTTTCTTTCTGTTTTCCATGAGATTACATTTAAAATTCTAAAATTATAACAGTCTAATTCAAATTTATATCAATTTAACTTCAATAGCTTACAAAACCTGTGGTCCTCCTTTTTTGTTGTTTTTATAAGTTACATCTTTATACACATGTTCCCCAAAACATAAATTCATAATTATTTGTTCTATGTGCATCTTTAAAATTATATAGGAAACAGAAAGTGAAGTTATAAACCAGAAGTACAACAATACTAGCTGTTATATTTACCCATTTTTTTTAACTTTACTGGGGATATTTATTTCTTAATATGTCTTCCAGTTACTATCTGGTGTTCGTTTATTTCAACCTAAAAGATTCTTTTTAGGATTTCTTTTATGAGAGGTCTAGTAATAACAAACTGCCTTAGCCTTTGTTTATTTAGAAATTTGTTAACTTCACTGTCTTTTTTAAACTGAAATATAGTTAACCTATAGTATTGTCTTAGTTTCAGGGTTATAACATAGTGATTTAGTTATATGTGTGTGTGTCTGTGTGTGTATGTATATATTGCTTTCAGATTCTTTTCTGTTATAGGTTACTCCAAAATATTGGGTGTAGTTCCCCACGCTATACAGTAGGTCTTTGTTGGTTATATATTTTATGTATAGTAGGGTATATATATTAATTCCAAACTCCTAATTTCCACCACCTTTCCCCTCCTTTCCACTTTGATAACCATAAATTTGTTTTCTGTTTCTGTGGATCAGTTTCTGTTTTGTATATAATTTCATTTGTGTAATTTTTTAAGATTCCACATCTAAGCAGTATCATATGATATTTCTCTTTTTCTGTCTGGCTTGCTTCACTTAGTATGATAATCTCCAGGTTCCGTGTGGCTGCAAATGGCATTATTTCATTCTTTTTAGTGGGTGACTAACATCCCATTGTATACATACTACCCCGAAGACCGTAATCTTGACTATACAGACTTTTGTCGGCAGAGTAATGTCTCTGCTTTTCTACAGTCTGTCTAGGTTTGTCACCACTTTCCTGTCAAGAAGCAATTGTCATCTGATTTCATGGGTGCAGTCACCATCCACAGTGATTTTGGAGCTCAAGAAGAGGAAATCTGTCACTGCTTCTACCTTTTCCCCTTCTATTTGCCATGCAGTAATAGGGCCGGATGCTATGATCTTGGGTTGTTCTTTTTTTTTTTAATATTTAGTCTTAAGCCAGCTCTTTCACTCTCCTCCTTCACCCTCATCAAGAGGCTCTTTAGTTCCTCTTTGCTTTCTGCCATTAGAGTGGTCTCATCTGCATATCAATGGTCACGTATGGTTGTGAAAGCTGGACTATAAAGAAGGCAAAACACCAAAGAACTGATGCCTTCCAACTGTGGTGCTAGAGAAGACTCCTGAAAGTCCCCTGAACAGCAAGGAAATCAAACCAGTCTATCTTAAGGGAGATCAACCCTGAATATTCACTGGAAGGACTGATGCTGAAGCTGAAGCTCCAGTATTTTGGTCATCTGATATGAAGAGATGACTCATTGGAAAAATCCCTGGTGCTGGGAAAGACTGAGAGCAAGGGAAAAGAGGGCATCAGAGGATGAAATGGCTGTGCGGCATCACTAATGCAATAAACATGAACTTGGGCAAACTCCGGAAGTTGGTAAGGGACAGGGAGGCCTGGCGTGCTGCAGTCCATGGGGTCGCAAGAGTCAGACACGACTGGGCGACAGAACAACAACAACATACATACCACATCTTCTTTAGCCATTCAACTGTTTTTTGACGTTTAGTTTGCTTCCGTGTCTTGGCTATTGTAAATAGTGCTACTATGAACATTGGGGTTCATGCATCTTTTTGAAGTATTGTTTTCTCTGGATATATGCCCAGGAGTGAGATTGCAGGATCATATGGTTGCCTATTTTTAGTTCTTTTTTTAGAACATTCCATACTGTTTTTCCCAGTGGCTGCACGCTCCTTCCCAACAGTGTAGGAGGGCTGTTTATTCTCCACACCTTCTCCAACATTTATTATTTGTAAATTTTTTGATAATGGCCATTCTGACTGGTGTGAGGTGATACTTAATTGTAGTTTTGATTTATATTTCTCTAATAATTAGCAATGTTAAACATTTTTTTCATGTGCCTTTTGGCCATTTGTATGTCTTTTTTGAAAAAATGTCCATTTAGATCTTTTGCCCATGTTTTGATTTTTTTTTTTTTTTAATATTGAGCTGTATGAGATTGTTGTATATTTTGGAGATTAAAGACAGTCTGTTCAATAAGAGGTGCTGGAAAAACTGGATAGCTACATGTAAAATAAATTAGGACAGTCTCTAATACCTCACACAAAAATAAACTCAAAATGAATTAAATGCTTAAATATAAGACTGCTACTATAAAATCCCTAGAGGAAAACATAGGCAGAATACCATGACATAAATTATAGTACTATCTTTCTGGATCTGTCTCTTAGAGTAATGAAAATAAAACCAGAAATAAGCAAATGAGACCTAATTAAACTTAAAAGCTTTTGCATAGCAAAGGAAACTACAAGCAAAATGAAAAGACAACCTACAGAATGAGAAAAAAAAATATTTGGAAATGATGCAGTGACAAGGGATTAATTGCTGTCATTTTTTGAAGGACAATTTTGTTACAATCTTGGTTGAAAAATTTTTTTTCCCTCTCAGCACTTTAAATATGACATCCTGCTGCCTTTGTACCTCTGTGGTTCCTGATGAGAAAATGAGTGTTAATTTTATTGAGAGCCCTTCATAAATGATGAGTCACTTCTCTCTTCTTTCTTCCAAGATTCTCTAGCTTTTAAGAGTTTGATTATACTGTGTCTCAGAGGGGGCATCTTTCTTTTTATTCAACTTGGAGTTCATTTGCTTTCTTATATTTATAGAATTATGTCTTTTATCAGGTTTTAGACATTTTTAGCAATTATTTCTTCAAGCATTCTTTCTACAATTTTCTTTTTCTTCTTCTTCTGAGACTCATAAAATGTATGATGGCTTGCTTGACAGTATCCTACAAATCTCTTAGGCTGAATTCACTTTTATTCATATTTTTTCTACTGTACATACTCAATAATTTCAATTGCTTTGTGCTCAAGTTTGCTGATTCTTCCTTCTGCCAGTTCAAATCTTCTTTTAAATTCCTCTAGTGAATTTGTTTTTTTTTTTTTTATTTCAAGTATTGTATATCTTAACTTCAGAATTTATGTCTAGCTCCTTTCTATACTTTTCTGTATTTTCTTATATTCACTCTTTTATCAAACATCATTTTCCTTACTTCTGTTAGTTCTTTCCTCATGACTTCCATTAGCCCGATGAGCATGTTTATAACAATTAAACTACTTGGCCAGTTACTTTGATATCTTGGTGTCCTCAGGGATGGTTTCTATTCATTTATTTTGTTCATTTGAATGCAGTATATTTTCTGTTTATTTGTATGCTTTGTCAATGTTTGGTTGTTGTTTGAATCTGGACATTTAAATGTTATACTGTGGTAACTGTAATCAGATTCTCCCCTCTCCCTAGGGTTTGCTGTCTTAGTTGGTTGTTGAAGGTTGTCCATTCGTTCAGATATTCTTCTAAGCTATTTTTGCAAAATCTGAATTTCTTGTCCTGTGGTCACCAAAGTCTGTTTTCCTTTCTGTCATGTTCAACAAATGTGTTGACAGATATATCCTTGCATGAAAGAAGCTAAAAAGAAAAACAGAATCAGAAGCCAAAAAAATTAAAACAAAAAAAAAAATGGGGAAAATAAAAATTAGTGGGTAATCCAAATAGAATTGCAGATGTATACAATAAGGATTTATTAGCATTTTGAAAAGCCTTCCAGTTTTTATTTCATGTTTGTTTTAGTACCACCAGTTTATCAATTATAATTTGGTTTTTTTCCATTCAGACATCAGAAACATCCATTCCATTCTCTCTTATACAAATCTAAGATTGCAGATCAACTCTATATTAGAAAGTTTTCAATGTCCCAAAGAAGTTCCCTAACATAGTACTCTCTTTACCAGTTATTTCCAGGCACTTAATTTTCCATCTTTATCTCTTCCTCTCACCAAGCAAGAGGAAGAAATTTTCAAAATGGAAAAGATAAACAGCAATTATTTTGGGTCGACTAAACTATCAGTAAGTGAGTGAACAGAAATAAAAAGAAAATATACATCAGAACAATTGACTTCCAATACTAATAAATATTTCTCTAGCTGCAGTAAAAGGAACAGATATTTCTTTTTATTTAAAGAAATAAGAAGCATTCCCTCTTCTAACAATTATTTATAGGTTGTAACTATTCTACAAAGAGATAACTGAAATGTAAATTAAATGATACATCATTTAGAAATTGAGATTGCTGCTGACATCCTATATTTTACAACTTGATGAAATCCTTTTTGAAAGTCCATTATATTTTGAGAAACATTTTAAAACAAGAAACTATAGCAGAGTTTGCATAAATGGGTTCATCAGTTTCTCTCCCCAAGTTCTCAATATAACATGGTTCAATGAGTGTTTGCATATGCTCAAAAGTGGTCAAAGCCAAAAATAGCTGTCACATGGATATAGTAACTTATAAGTTATATTAATATTTATTTTTTCCATTTAATATAACTCTTGTAGTAAGTCAATACAATCCTCAAGAGTTAAATATATTATGTTTCAAATAAAATATAGTTAAGCACTTAATCTGTGTTTACTATTATTAACAACACTCCATGGCAGCAATCTTTCATATTTACTACATAAAAGAAGCAATAGTAAGTCCTGGATTAAACATATGAGTAATTCATGTTCCACTTAAACTGGAAAAGCAAAGATTGATATGTTTTATATAGGCCACGATTATAATCAGAAAATTTTAATGTTGTTTTTGGTTATGGCTGTATAGTTTTCAATTTGTTCAAAAGTTGTCTTGCTGGAATTATTTAAACATAGTAGAACATTAACCTTTCTTTTAGGTGACATGAATTTCAGCCAAAAATGACTTAAAACTTTACATGAATATATTCTATATGATTATCATAGTCTTAATGAAGCAGACTGACTTTTTATCACTTTACATCAATTTGTAGATTAATCATAAACAGTACAATTTAAAGTTCAAGTTAATTCCACTTGAAATTGTCATACTCTTCAAATGCATAATAAACATTTAGCCATTTTCTTTGGTTTTCAAAGAAAAGAAGTATCTAAACCAAAACAAAAGCAACCAAAATAATTTGAGTTGGTGCCATACTATTTTACCTGAGAGGGTAATATCTATGACAAAGGGAAGATGACTCATTCTATATTCTAAGAAAAAGTATAAATTTCTTACTTCAACAGAAAAATAAATGCTTAAATATAGAAAGCTTGTATCCTATTTCATGTACAAATTCCTCTGAAAAATGTATGTATTGCTCTCTTCATTTACTTATTCATTTATTAACACCTTATATGTACCAAACATTATAGAAGGCACTATAAAAATCAAGATCAGAAAAGAATCTCCCGTTTCTGGTATAAGAGATTATATCAAACCAGTCTTCATAACAAAAATCTTAGAGTCTGGACTAAACAAAATGAAATAAATAAAAAATAATTCTGTAGGGGGAATGGAAGAATGACTAAAGAAAGCAGAAACACGAAGGAAAGAAGTCATTCAGGATGAGATCCACGTTTGACCACTTTCTCAATGAGTACACTCCTGCTGCTGCTGCTGCGGCTAAGTTGCTTCAGTTGTGTCCGACTCTGTGTGACCCCAGAGATGGCCACCAACCAGGCTCCCCCGTCCCTGGGATTCTCCAGGCAAGAACACTGGAGTGGGTTGCCATTTCCTTCTCCAATGCATGAAAGTGAAAAGTGAAAGTGAAGTCGTTCAGTCGTGTCTGACTCCTAGGGACCCCATGGACTGCAGCCTACCAGACTCCTCCATCTATGGGATTTTCCAGGCAAGAGTACTGGAGTGGGGTGCCATTGCCTTCTCTAGAGCACACTCCTAGTCTGTGCTATATATGAGGGATAGAGGCCAACAAGAAAGTGACATTCTTGCTGGCTAACCAGTCAGAGATTGGAATTAGGAGCTTCCAGAATATACGAAAACTGAGGAAGAAGATCTCTGTGAAGAGGAATTCATAAAGATGAGGGAGCCAATGATCTACAAGTGAATTCGCTCAAAGTTTTACCTGACCACTAAACAGTGAGTTAAGGATGTTGAAATAATATTTTGAACTGAATGATATTTTGCCTACATTTGCAAAATATCACAAAAACAATAATAGAAGACAATTTATAGGTGTAAGTATGTTTGTTTGAAAAGAAAAAAGGCTTCAAAATCAATGAGATAAACTTCCAACTTATGCTAGAAAACGAGGAGCAAATTAAACTCAGAGTAAGTTGAAAGAAGGAAATAGAAAGATAAGAAAACGTATCAGTAAAATAGAAAATAAACAGTTGAGAAAGAAAGCCAAAAATATGTTCTTTGCAAAAATAAATTTAGTAAACCTTTAGAAACTCTGATTAAGGAAATATAAATAGAAAACACATATTACTAATAATAATAATGAAGGAAACACACCACAGAGCCCACAAATATTAAAAGAATAATGAAACATTATAAATAATTTTAGACCAATAAATTCAGCAACCTAGAAAAATAGACATAGTACTAAAACTCACTGGTTAATTAATAGAAGAATACCTGTGTATCTGTTTTAAAATTTAAATTTGTAGTTTAAAACTTTCCTACAGAGAAAAGTTCAGCCCCAGATTATTTTACGAGTGAATCATTTTACATAATTAAGGAAAAAAATAATGTCAGTTTAAATAAAACCTCCGTTCGTTTCCTAGTGCTGTTGGGAACAAATATTACCGCACAATGGTTTAAAAACAACAAAAATTTATTCTTCCACAGCTCTGGAGGCTAGATGTCTGAAGTTAAAGTATCAGCAGGACTGTGTTCCTGCAGACTCTTGGGGAAATCTGTTTATGCCTTTCTCTCAGCCTCTGCTGTTGCCAGTAACCCTGGGTGTTCCTTGGCCAGTAGAAGCATCACTGCATTCTGCCTCTGTTGTACATGGCATTCTCGCTATGTGTCACTACCTCTGTCTCTTTTCGTTTTCTTAAAAAAATACATCAGTCGTATTAAATTAAGGCTCACCCTAATGTCCACAGTAGATGTAGCTTAATTATATCTGCAACTGGCCAATTTCCAAATATCTGCAAATGGCCAATTTCCAAAAGGTCATGGTCACAGATATTAGGGATTATGACTTCAACATGTATTTTGGCTTCCCTGGTGGCTCAGATGGTAAAGAATCTGCCTGCAGTGCAGGAGACCTAAGTTCTGTCTCTTGCTGAGGAAGATGACCTGGAGAATTGATGGCTACCCACTCCAGTGTTTTTGCCTGGGAGGACCCATGGACAGAGGAACCTGGCTGGCTGAAGTCCATGGGGTCTCAAAGAATTAGGCACAACTGAGCAACTAACACTTCAACCCATAACAAACTATTTCTGAAAATAAAGAACACGTCCCAACTCTTGAGGCCAGCATAACCATGATCCCCAAATAAAAGAGGCATATTGATTCAAAATTCTCCAAGCCAGTCTTCAGCAATACGTGAACCATGAACTTCCAGATGTTCAAGCTGGTTTTAGAAAAGGCAGAGGAACCAGAGATCAAATTGCCAACATCTGCTGGATCATCGAAAAAGCAAGAGAGTTTCAGAAAAACATCTATTTCTGCTTTAATGACTATGCCAAAGCCTGTGACTGTGTGGATCACAATAAACTGAGGAAAATTCTGAAAGAGATGGGCATACAAGACCACCTGACCTGCCTTTTGAGAAACCTATATGCAGGTCAGGAAGCAATAGTTAGAACTGGACATGGAGCAACAGACTGGTTCCAAATAGGAAAAGGAGTACGTCAAGGCTGTATATTGTCACTCTGCTTATTAAACTTCTATGCAGAGTACATCAGGAGAAATGCTGGGCTGGAAGAAGCATAAGCTGAAATCAAGATTGCCGGGAGAAATATCAATAACCTCAGATATGCAGATGACACCACCCTTATGGCAGAAAGTGAAGAGGAACTAAAAAGCCTCTTGATGAAAGTGAAAGAGGAGAGTGAAAAAGTTGGCTTAAAGCTCAACATTCAGAAAATGAAGATCATGGCATCTGGTCCCATCACTTCATGGGAAATAGATGGGGAAATAGTGGAAACAGTGTCAGACTTTATTTTTTGGGGCTCCAAAATCACTGCAGACAGTGATTGCAGCCATGAAATTAAAAGACGCTTACTCCTTGGAAGAAAAGTTATGACCAACCTAGATAGCATATTGAAAAGCAGAGACATTACTTTGCCAACAAAGATTCGTCTAGTCAAGGCTATGGTTTTTCCAGTGGTCATGTATGGATGTGAGAGTTGGACTGTGAAGAAAGCTGAGCATCGAAGAATTGATGCTTTTGAAGTGTGGTGTTGGAGAAGACCCTTGAGAGTCCCTTGGACTGCAAGGAGATCCAACCAGTCCATTCTAAAGGAGATCAGTCCTGGGTGTTCTTTGGAAGAACTGATGCTAAAGCTGAAACTCCAATACTTTGACCACCTCATGCGAAGAGTTGACTCATTGGAAAAGACTCTGATGCTGGGAGGGATTGGGGGCAGGATGAAAAGGGGACGACAGAGGATGAGATGGATGGATGACATCACCGACTCAATGGACATGAGTTTGAGTGAACTCCAGGAGTTGGTGATGGACAGGGAGGCCTGGTGTGCTGCAATTCATGGGCTCATAAAGAGTCGTACACGTGAGCAACTGAACTGAACTGAGTATGTATTTCACCATGCTAATGAAATAAATGAGAAACTATATCCTTTCAATAAATGCAGCAAAAATATTTGTTTCTTATTAAACATTGTCAAGATAAAACTACTCTTATCAAACTAAGAATAGAAAGGAGTTTCCTCAATCTATGAAAAAAGGGCATCTATACAAAAACCGGCCTAGTTTTAAGAAATTGAGGAAAATGCAGCTTACTTTTTAGGGTCATCTATTCAGCATGTGGAGAAGGCGATGGCGCCCCACTCCAGTACTCTTGCCTGGAAAATCCCATGGATGGAGGAGCCTCATGGGCTGCAGTCCATGGGGTCGCGAAGAGTCAGACATGACTGAGCAACTTCCCTTTCACTTCTTGCTTTCATGCATTGGAGAAGGAAATGGCAACCCACCCCATTGTTCTTGCCTGGAGAATCCCAGGGACAGGGGAGCCTTGTGGGCTGTGGTCTATGGGGTCACACAGAGTTGGACACGACTGAAGCGACTTAGCAGCAGCAGCAGCAGCATGTATTGGAGGTCTTAGTGCACTAAGACAAGAAAAATACTTTTAAAAGCATAAAAAATTGGAAGTAAAGAATTCAAAATCTTTTTTACTTGTAGACAGTATGCCTGTGTATATAGACAATCCTAAGTAACTTAGTTAGGATTTTAATTAAGAAATTCAAGAACCAGAAACACATTTAGCAAGGTTACAGCCCGCTGAGGCAAAATACAAAACACAAAACAAAGCAAAAAAACCCCAAACAACCAAGTTCCTGCCTTCCAGTAGCTCACAATCTGCTGAAAAGAAATCTCTATACAAATACAGTTTTAGAGTGATTTCAGTAATATGGCAGAGTATGCTGGTCCATGTTCTCATCCCCCCACAGACAGATCAAAAAACAAGCAGAAGCTGTCAAAGCAACTTAGTTAGACCTCTGGAAAACAGTCAGAGGTTTATAACCACCCAGTGAATGCTGAATAAAGGCAGAAGGAATCTGAAAATGGTAGCAATCTTTGTGTCATTTTTACTGGCTTTTGGCTGCATCGCTCTCCTGGCGTGGCAGCTGGTATTGCCAGAGTGGGACCCTAGTCCCTGGTTTTGGAGGGAGCACTGCTGACCTTATTTGAAAATGATTGTGTAGGTCCATTCTCACCGGTCTAGGGGCTCTCTAAAGGACTGACACAAGATAGCCTTGACTAACTCAGAACTCAGGCCAGAAGAGCAGGGTGCATAGCTGGGAAAACAACAACAACAAAAAATAGCAGGGCCAAGTAACCACCCATAGTGATGCTTGGACCTTTCTTCTTAATTAAATGTTTCATAATTATATAAAATGTTTACCTGAATCCAAAATTAAACCTAACATCAGTTCAGTTCACTTCAGTCACTGTCATGTCCGACTCTTTGCGACCCCATGAACCACAGCACGCCAGGCCTCCCTGTCCATCACTAACTCCCAGAGTCCACCCAAACTCATGTCCATTGAGTCGGTGATGCCATCCAACCATCTCATCCTCTATTGTCCCCTTCTCCTCCTGCCCTCAATCTTTCCCAGTGTCAGGGTCTTTTCAAATGAGTCAGCTCTTCACATCACATGGCCGAAGTATTGGAGTTTCAGCTTCAACATCAGTTCTTGCAATGAATACCCAGAACTGATCTCCTTTAAGATGGACTGGTTGGATCTCCTTGCAGTCCAAGGGACTCTCAAGAGTCTTCTCCAACACCACAGTTCAAAAGCATCAATTCTTCTGCTCTCAGCTTTCCTTACAGTTCAACTCTCACATCCATACATGACGACTGGAAAAACCATAGCTTTGACTAGACAGACCTTTGTTGGCAAAGTAATATCTCTGCTTTTGAATATGCTATCTAGGTTGGTCATAACTTTCCTTCCAAGGAATAAGCGTCTTTTAATTTCATGGCTGCAATCACCATCTGTAGTGATTTTAGAGCCCTGCAAAATAAAGTCAGATACTGTTTCCCCATCTATTTGCCATGAAGTGATGGGACTGGATGCCATGATCTTAGTTTTCTGAATGTTGAGCTTTAAGCCAACTTTTTCACTCTCCTTTTTCACTTTCATCAAGAGGCTTTTTAGTTCCTCTTCACTTTCTGCCATAAGGGTGGTGTCATCTGCATATCTGAGGTTATTGATATTTCTGCCTGCAGTCTTGATTCCAGCTTGTGCTTCCTCCAGCCCAGCGTTTCTCATGATGTACTCTGCATAGAAGTTAAGTAAGCAGGGTGACAATATACAGCCTTGACGAACTCCTTTTCCTATTTGGAACCAGTCTGTTGTTCCATGTCCAGTTCTAACTGTTGCTTCCTGACCTGCATACAGGTTTCTCAAGAGGCAGGTCAGGTCATGGTCTTGTATTCCCATCTCTTTCAGAATTTTCCACAGTTTATTGTGATCCACACAGTCAAAGGCTTTGGCATAGTCAATAAAGCAGAAATAGGTGTTTTCCTGGAACTCTCTTGCTTTTTCCATGATCCAGCAGATGTTGGTAATTTGATCTCTGGTTCCTCTGTCTTTTCTAAAACCAGCTTGAACATTTGGAAGTTCACGTCTGACGTATTGCTGAAGCCGGGCTTGGGGAATTTTGAGCATTACTTTACTAGCATGTGAGATGAGTGCAATTGTGTGGTAGTTTGAGCATTCTTTGGCATTGCCCTTCTTTGGGACTGGATTGAAAACTGACCTTTTCCAGTCCTGTGGCCACTGCTGAGTTTTCCAAATTTGCTGGCATATTGAGTGCAGCACTTTCACAGCATCATCTTTTAGGATTTGAAATAGTTCAACTGGAATTCTATCACCTCCACTAGCTTTGTTCGCAGTGATGCTTCCAAAGGCCCACTTGACTTCACATTCCAGGATGTCTGGCTCTAGGTGAGTGGTCACACCATCTGTGTCATGAAGATCTATTTTGTACAGTTCTTCTGTGTATTCTTGCCACCTTTTCTTAATATCTTCTACTTCCATTAGGTCCATACCATTTCTGTCCTTTATTGAGCCCATCTTTGCATGAAATTTTCCCTTAGTTTCTCTAATTTTCTTGAAGAGATCTCTAGTGTTTCCCATTCTACAACATAAATTATATTAAGAGAAATCTGTATATCCCTATATTCACCACTACATTTCATTCCTCTTATAATCATTATCTTACCATATAAATTTGTTTTCAATTTCTCCATTTCTAACAGAGAGAGCACAATACATGCGTTTTTCCACCTTCCTTTTTTTTCATTCGACAATCCTTCTTTGAAATAATTCCATAGTGATATATAGAGATATCACATCCATATTTAAGGCTGTACTCCATTGTGTACCATAATTTATTCTAATCTGCCCCATATAGAAGAATAGTTGAAATATTTTCATTCTATTTTTACTATAAAACATCCTATAATAAATATCTTTATTCATACATATATTATAGCTTTGCCACTGTATATAAGGAAGATCATAAAACACGGACTTATGAATTAACTGAGAAATATATTCGTAATTTTGCTAGATATGCCATATTGCCTTCCACTGGAAATGTATCATTTAACATTTATCCCAACAGTGTATGAAAGTTTCTGTTTTCCAACAGCCTCACAGAGTATGTTGTATTTTTTATTTTAATACTTTAATAATGTTGTATTTTGTATTTTAATACTTTTATATTTTGTTACCAATCAATCTGGTAAGGAATGGTAGAACATGGTAGTTTTAATATACATTCTCTTATTATGAATGATTATGACCAACCTAGATAGCATATTCAAAAGCAGAGACATTACTTTGCCAACAAAGGTCCGTCTAGTCAAGGCTATGGTTTTTCCTCTGGTCGTGTATGGACGTGAGAGTCGGACTGTGAAGAAGGCTGAGCACTGAAGATTTGATGCTTTTGAACTGTGGTGTTGGAGAAGACTCTTGAGTGTCCCTTGGACTGCAAGGAGATCCAACCAGTCCATTCTGAAGGAGATCAGCCCTGGGATTTCTTTGGAGGAAATGATGCTGAGGCTGAAACTCCAGTACTTTGGCCACCTCATGCGAAGAGCTGACTCATTGGAAAAGACTCTGATGCTGGGAGGGTTTGGGGGCAGGAGGAGAAGGGGATGACAGAGGATGAGATGGCTGGCAGGCATCACTGACTCGATGGACGTGAGTCTCAGTGAACTCCGGGAGTTGGTGATGGATAGGGAGGCCTGGTGTGCTGCGATTCATGGGGTTGCAAAGAGTCGGACACAACTGAGTGACTGAACTGAACTGAATTATGAATGAAGTCTTATTATGAAGTCATCTTTATCTTTTCATATTATAAAGTCATCTTTTCCTATTATTAAAAGCCATTTTTATTTCTTTTTTCCTCCTCTGAACAGTCTGCTTTTCTAGCTCATTTATTCCATGGGGCAGTGAGAATTTTTCCTTTTCTATTTTCAGAAGTTTCTTATATGTTATGAAATATGAACCCTCTGATTATGATATAATTTTAAATATTTTTCTCATTTTCTCATTTTTATTTTTACTTTGTGAAGAGTCATTCTGCATATAAGATTATAATTAAATGTATATAATTTATCCTTATTGTTTCTAGATTTTCATTCATCATTAGGAATATTTACTCCTACTCCAAAATTATAAAGGAATTTACCTATCATTTGTTTTTAAAATCTTGGTTTTATTTTTATATACAAGTCTCTGTTTCATTTTGAATTTATTCATGTGTACTCCAAGGGATCTTCCCAAGCCAGGGATCAAACTCAAGTCTCTCACATTGCAGGCAGATTCTTTACCATCTGAGCCACCAGGGAAGCCCATTGTACAAAAATTGAATCTGACTTCTGGTTTTCAGTTCTAATATGTAAAGAGTTCTGAAGTTATCACTCCCATCTTTACAGCAAGAAAATCTGCACAAACTGAAGATCAATGGCTTTTTTTAGACCCATGAGAAAACTGAGGTTCCTGGGCAAATAATCACCCTGAAATCTGGAGAGACAAGGGAACCTGAAGAGTTACAATTGAGTTCTGCTTGTTTGGATCAGAAGCCACTGGAGTTATTAACTGGTAGGAACCCTGAAATAGTAATTTTGAGATTGTCAAATTCCTCATGGTTATGGGGTATATCTCTAAGAACCCATACCAGGTTCTCATGTTGAGGTTCTGAGAAAGATCCTCCTGTGGATCTGGCAGAGCAATGGGAAGAATAATCATTATACACTTTGCATTGATATATAGGAATATTTGAATGTTTTTTAATACGAAGGAGTATGGAATTTTGTCAAATACCTCTTGTCCATTTAAGATATGATCTTTATATCTAGGAATATACCATATTACATTAATGGATTTCCTTATTTCAGATCATCCCTGCTTTCCTGAAGTGATCACTTCTTGAATGTGCTGTGTTATTTTTGAAGTGCTGCTTGTTACAGTTTGCTAATATTTTAAGATTTTTACATGGACAGTCATACACATGAGATTGGTTTGTAGTTTTCTTTTTCAGTGCAATCTTTGGCATATTTTTAGAATCAATGCCCTATTAATTTTTAGAACCAATGCCCTATTAATTTTTAAAAATTCTGTGTTACGATTTATTTATTTTTGGCTGTTCTGGGTCTTTGTTGCTGTACAGGCCTTTCTCTAGTGGTAGCGAGCGGGCGCTACTCTCTAATTGCGATGCGTGGGTTTCTCATTGTGGTGGCTTCTCTTGTTGCAGAGCACAGACCCTAGGGGAGGTGGGCTTCAGCAGTTGTGGCTCCTGGGCTCTAGGGCACTGGCTCAGGAGTTGTAGTGCACAGGCTTAGTTGCTCCATGGCATGTGGGATCTTCTCGGACCAGGGACTGAACCCATGTCTCTTGCACTGGCACGCAGGCCTCTACCACTGAGCCACCAGGGAATCTCTTTACTAATTTTATAAAATAAATTTAGAAGTCTTTATTTCATTTTTCTCTATCCTCTACATTAGTTTTAAATAGAATGGAGATTTTTCTATTCTTTAAAATTTAGATGGAATTTCCCTGGGAAACCTTCTGGGGCTTATGCTTCTGTACTCCTCCTTGTTCATCTCTCATAATTGAGATTATTTAAAATTTCTTCCTCAACTGAGGACAATTTTGGCACATTTTCAAAACAAAAAAATTCACTTCATCTAGCAATGTGTCTCTCTCCTCACCTAAACTGGAGGTTCTTGGGGTATATTCCAACAGCAATTTTATGACACCAATTTGGTGTCCAACAAATCAGTTCGATTCTAGCATAATAATATATTATATATAACCAACTGGAGTTGGAACCCACAGGCTAAGGAGCCTAGTCTCATGATACTGTCCCCATTTGAAATGCCAGGTACAAGTCCCAGGTCCTCAATCTACGTGTAATTCTGACCAACTGTCTTTTCTTCAAATTCAGAGGATCTCATGACCCATCTTTAGGTTTGATGTTTTTCTAGAACTAGTCACAGAATTCACTGAAAGCACTATACATACAGTTATAATTATATTGTAAAGAATGCAGTCAAATGGAAGATGGAGCTGTGTACAGAACCTCCCTGCCCTCTCCAAGCATGCCACCCTCCCAGCACACTGATGTGCCTACACCCCAGAAACTCCAAGAACCTCTTTGTTTTCAGAGTTTTATCTGGACATTCATTACTTGCTTGATTAAATCACCAGCCACATGATTAAATGTAGTCTCTAGCCCCTTTCCCCTCACCAGAGATCAGAGAGTGAGGCTGAAAATTTTGGCTTTCCAATCAGATTGTTGTTCAGTCACTCAGTCATGTCTGGCTCTTTGCAACTCCATGGATTGCAGCATGCCAGGCTTCCCTGTCCTTCACTGTCTCTCTGAGTTTGCTCAAACTTCTGCCCTTTGAGTCGATGATGCCATTCAATCAGATGCTTGGTATCATTTCTAGGCAATCAGCCCCTCCCTAGAAACTAAGAGCCCACTGGTGCATTACCTCGTTGGTTGTAAACTCTAGTGTGGTAGAGTGGGGCTCATTACAAATAACAGAAGACACTCCTAACTTGCAGGAAACTGTGTTTTAAGAGGAGCCTGGTGGGCTACAGTCCATCGGGTCACAACTGAGCTCACATGCACACCAATAGTACTAGTAGTATTTGTATAATCATTATGTATTAAATTAGTGAACACAAGTGAATAAATTATTGTGCCAGTTAGTAAGGCTATGCTTTATTTATGGAAGAAAACTTGAACTTGCCTTTGCATATGTTATCTGGTAGTGCTAATTCATTACATTCCCTTCAGGATCTCCCCAAAGTGCAGGTTACTCTAAAGCTGTGCAATCCACAGACCTGAAACCTTGATTTAAGAAATACCAATGTGATCTTATGACCAGAGCTTTCACTGTAATGTACCTAGTCTCTAGTTACATGAAAGTATGAATCTTGCATTGACAAAAGTAGGAGAACATTTGGGATAAGGTCCAAACATCAGTTCTCTTCATTGCTCTTTTATTGACACAGGTATATTTGGAGGTTTTCTAATTGCATGTTCCCTAAAGGTTGTAAAATCTAGTACAATGTCTGTGTGTGTGTGTGTGTATGTGATCTCTCACATATTTCAATGGGAAAAGATCCAGTGCTCAGCTAGAACCACTTGAAGATAGGAACCAATTCCATTTGACAGTCACACCTGATGCTCCGTTAATCCTCAACATTTTGATCATCTGGATTTTGTAATTCTGTTGTGTTTTGTAGGAAAAGCAACTATGTTATGTGAGAGAGAAAACTTTGCAGTCTTCTCATGTTTTATTTTTTCAAGTCTGTCTTGGAGAACTTTTCCAGCTGGATGACTAATGCAGAGGGATTTTTCTCTTCCATTGCTATCATCCCTTATGTGAATTATTAATATATGTTTTTATTTATAATTCATTACCTTTTAAAAAAAGAGCCATGGATGAGCAAAGCCCCAGCTGCACTTGGGCTCATCCAATGTCCCGAACTATTTTTCAAAGTTTGAGCATATTCCCAAACTTGTTTCCATGAACATTCTCCCTTTATTTATAATCCCTGGTGTGTTTAAGGGAAATGTAAGCCTTATGTTTCTTTTTCATTTATACTTAACTCATCAAGATGTTTTGCAAAACAATTTAAATGTCCAAGAAGATTTTTATTACTGATTTTCTTAGAAACAGAAAGTTCTATTCTGCCAATAGTAGAAGAGAACAACACCTATATATAAGCCCAAGAACTAAAGTTTACTTCAAAATGTGAAACCAACAAAGTTTGATTAGGTTGTGACCTTGGCAATCCTGCCCTAAATCACTTGTAGGATACCATCATCTATTAACTACAAATAAGCAGTTTCATGTGTAAACTGACACTATAATTATATGCCTTACTGCTCGTTTTGCTTGTGCTTGTATTGATATAGAGCTATGAGTCAAATTGTAATATTTCGGAAAACAAGAGTTAGAGGCACAAACCATGTGGCCAAGTTATATTAGGTTGGTTTAAAAGTTCATTCAGGTTTTGTAAAACCAGAATGAACTTTTTGGCCAACCCAAGAGAATGAATTTGTCAGCCAACCAGGGATGAAAGAGATGTAAATTCTAGTTTATGAAGAAACAGTAAGAAACTGATTTTTTCTGTGTCTGTATAGTTTTCCATGTGACCTAATTAAAAGCATAGAATTGGAGTTTAAAATACTTCATTTCTTTAAAAGTTCCAAATGTTTTTCAAATCTTTTAGCTGCTTTTATATGGGCAATCAGTAGAGTTCAATTAGTCTAGTTTAGCCTTTAAAGCAAGACAATTAAGACTTCAATTTGGCACTAATAGAAACAGATCAAATTCGTATACTGAAGAATGAAATAGAGGCTCACCCTGAGCTTGGGTGGGGAGAGGTGGCAGTGGGGAATTTGATACATTTTATGAAACACTATCCATTTACCCTTTAGTTTCTTCAAAATAGTGGAATTGATTTTGACTTATTAAATAAAGTACTTAAATAGAGGTCTATTCTTTCTTTCATAACTTTTCAAGGTTGGGGTTCTTGGTAAGGCTAGGAATTATGACATCATAGAAAAAAGTCATATATCTGTTTTAAAATCCTGACTCGTCTGCATTGATTTTTCCCAGCTGTAAATAGAAAAAAAAAATCACTTTTGCAGGGTCGCTGTGTAAAGAGTCTAGTGTAATACCTGAAAATTGTCAGGTGCTCAGTAAATGCAAGTTCTCTGACAGCAGGAGAGCTCCCAGCAATCAGTGGTGTCTAAGCCTCAGTAAGCTCATTACTTAGTGGAAATATTATAAAGTTGGCCTCAGCATCTGGATAATGGACTTGATGATTTCAAGGCTCCTTCCAACGCTGATCTCTTTATTTCAGGTTCCTTTTCACCCACAGATGTGTTCATAACTGCTTTTTTAAGTCCATGTGCCCTAGACTAACATGGCATCATTTTGACCTATAACCTATAATCTCACAATGCTGAAGTCAATTGAGAAACCCAATGTGCCAGTTTGACAGAGGTTAACACTTTAAGAAGTCCCTATTTTTAATAAGACCTGAAAAGAATGCAGAAGGACGCTTTAGGGAAGTGTACTCCTTTCTAAAAAGCACATTTCGAGTACTCCAGTGCTGGTAGGAGAGCACTGTACTTCAATGAGAAACTTTTGTTTGTTTTTTGGCTAGGATTTATTAAAGCATGTGTTCATTAGAAAACAAAATAGAACAAATTTCTTTATAAAGCTATAGAAATAGAATGGACCCTCAGAGGAACCAATAAAGGGGGTGTCCATTTTACACACATCTGGCTTTCTTACCTCATACCCCCAGGACAGACTTTGCAAGTCAGTCAGTCAGTCTTTTTGACCACGGAGCTCTTGCTAAGCCTCAGAGTACTTTACAGTGAACATTCATTCCGTAAACGTACTGTAATTCTGTAATATGCACAAGTGGACTTTTGTTTTTAATCTAGACCATTCTTTCACTCATGATCTAAGTCATATGTTTATCAACTTCATCTCTAGCATTATTAGAAAAACTTGTCACTAGCTTTCTTTTCTTTTTTATATTTATTTATTTGGTTGTGCTGGGTCTTAGTTGCAACACGCAGGATCTTCGATCTTCGTTGTGGCTTGCAGAATCTTAGTTGCAGCATGTGAGGGTTTCCTGACTGGGGATGGAACCCAAGCCCCCTGTAACACAGAGTCTTAGCCACTAAACCACCAGGGAAGTTCCTAGCTTTCCTAATTATAAGAATTCTCAAAAGAGAAATTCTACAAAGAAATCCACTTTTGGTAATTGGTCTAGTTTACTCAAATTGACTGCCATACTGGTACATATCATGAAGGTAGTAACCTGATCAGATAAATTTTGGGTTAGTCTTGGCAAGTATCCACGATTAACCAAAAAAGTACATTTCCTTTCTTGTTTGTATCAAAAGGAGAATTTCTTTGTTGTCATACTTGTTACATGAGATACAAATCAGCATGGTACTGATTTATTGTATTGATGATTTTTAACCAGCAGTTTAAAAAGTTTGATGAAAAAGACCATCTAAATGTTAAACATGAAAAATATGAATAAAACTAGGGGCTTCCCAGATGGCGCAGTGGTAAAGAAAAAAAAATACGAAGAAACTAGGGGATTCCCAGCTTGGTACACCTGCCAATACAGGAGCCCAAGAGAGGTAGTTTCCATCTCTGGGTCAAGACAATCCCCTGGAGGAGGAAATGGCAGCCCGCTTCAGTATTTTTGCTGGAAAATCCCATGGACAGAGGAACCTGGCAGGCTATAGTTGATGGGGTTGCAAAGAGTTGGCTACAACTAAGCAACTAAGCACACACATACAAACATGAAGGAAAAACAGAAAAATTTAACTCCTTGAAAATGTAAAACTTAGTACCTCAGAAAGACCAAAATCAAAGTTTAAAGACCAAAAAGCACTGAAATAGATATTCATAATGTTCAATTAAAAACTGGAAACATGTTTGATAAACAAATTTCATTTATCAATCAATAAAGGTAAAACTTAATATCCCCCCCCAAAAAATGGACCCAAAAAAATGAGTGGAAGAGTCATTAAATAAGTGACAAAATGGACTGTAACATGATTTAAAATGTTCAGCTTCTTTAATAAAAGTATTTTCAGTTGAATTAACGTTAGATTCATTTTTTTCCACAATAAAAAAAATATGAAAGTACCCAGTGTTGGCAAGTGTGTGGGTAACCAGAGATTACTGCGCCACTGGGAGGAGGGCACCCCTACAGCTGTTGAGAGCCACGTGGGGTCTATGCGTCAAGAAGCTTTATAGACGTTCAGTCCTTTTGCCTCAGTATTTCAAAATCTAAACATCTCCTTAGAAATAACGAGATAAAAAACTAGAGTTCACAATAGTACTATTTATAATGAAAAACTAGAAACTATCTAAATGCCCAATAATAATAAAAAAAATTTTTCAATATAGTACACCCATATAAGAAATGAAGCTAGATTTAGAAAAGGCAGAGGAACCAGAGATCAAATTGCCAATATATTTTGGATCATAGAAAAAGCAAGAGAATTCCAGAAAAATATCTACTTCTGCTTCATTGACTATGCTAAAGCCTTTGACTGTGTGATCACAACAAACTGGGGGAAATTCTTAGAGATGGGAATACCAGACCACCTTACCTGCCTCCTGCGAAACCTGTATGCAGGTCAAGAAGCAACAATTAAAACCAGACATAGAACAATGGATTGGTTAAAAATTGAGAAAGGAGTACACCAAGGCTATATATTGTCACCCTGTTTATTTAACTTATATGCAGAGTACATCATGCAAAATGCCAGGCTCGATGAAGCACAAGCTGGAAACAAGATTGCTGGGAGATATATCAATAATCTCAGATATGGAGATGACACCACCCTTATGGCAGAAATCAAAGAACTAAAGAGCTTCTTGATGAAAGTGAAGGGGGAGAGTGAAAAAGTTGGCTTAAAACTCAACATCCAGAAAACTAAGATCATGGGATCCATTCCCATCACTTCATGGCAAATAGATAGGGAAACAATAGAAACAGTGAGAGATTTTATTTTTGGGGGCTCCAAAATCACTGCAGATGGTGACTGTAGCCATGACATTAAAAGATGCTTAATCCTTGGAAGAAAAGCTAGGACAAACCTAGACAGCGTTATTAAAAAGTAGAAACATTATTTTGCTGACCAAGGTCCATCTAGTCAAAGCCGTCATTTTTCCAGTGTCATGTTTAATGTGAGAGTTGGACCATAAAGAAGCATGATAGCCAAAGAACTGATGCTTTTGAACTGTGGTGCTGGAGAAGACTTTCGAGAGTCCCTTGGACTGCAAGGAGATCAAGCTAGTCAATCCTAAAGGAAATCAATCCTGAATATTCATTGGAAGAACTGATGCTAAAGCTGAAGTTCTAATACTTTGGCCACCTGATGTGAAGAACTGACTCCTTAGAAAAGACCCTGATGCTGGGAAAAATTGAAGGCAGGAGGAGAAGGGGATGACAGAGGATGAGATGGTTGGATGGCATCACTGACTTCATAAACATGAGTTTGAACAAACTCTGGGAGATGGTGAAGGACAGGGAAGCTTGGCGTGCTGCAGTCCATGCAGTCACAACTAGCTGGACACGACTGAGTGACTGAACTGAAGTGAACTGAGCCACTGAACAGCAATAATAACATGTAAGAAAATACCATAGAGGTATTTAAAGTGAGATTTTTTTGATACATGCCCTACAGTGTCCATTACAGCACTATTTGCCAGGACATGGAAGCAACCTGAATTTTCATCAACAGAGGAATGGATAAAGGAGTGGTACATATGTACATATAAGGTAATATTACTCAGTCACAAAAAAGAACAAAATAATGCCATTTGCAGAAACATGGATGGACTGAGAGATTGTCATACTAAGTCAAGTAAGTCAGACAGAGAAAGAAAAATATCATATGATATTGCTTATGTGTGGAATCTAAAAAAAAAAAAAAATGGTACAAATGAATTTATTTACAAAACAGAAATAAAATCACAGATGTAGAAAACAAACTTTTAGTTGCCAGAGAGTAAGGCAAAGTGAAAGTCGCTCAGTTGTGTCCTACTCTTTGCAAACCCATGGAATTCTCCAAGCTAGAATACTGGAGAGGGTAGCTGTTCCCTTCTTCAGGGCATCTTCCCATCCTAGGGATCAAACCGGGGTCTCCTGCATTGCAGGCGGATTCTTTACCAGCTGAGCTACCAAGGAAGCCCAGAGAGTAAGGGAGGGGAAGGATAAACTGGGAGATTGAGATTGACACATAAACACTACTATATCACACAAGGAACTCTACTCAAAACACTGTAATGGCCTATGTGGGAAAAGAATCTAAAAAGAATGAACAATTGGACAAGAGGGGAACTGGGTAGCCATTTCCCTCTCCAGAGGATCTTCCCTATCCAGGGATCAAACCCAGGTCTCTTGCATTTCAGGCAGATTCTACTGTGTGAGCTGCCAGGGAAGCCCATTACTTTTATATTTAAGAGAAAAAAGACCATTAAATATAAAAAGTATAATTCCAGTACAACATATTTGGCTATCCATGTCATTCTGAATGCCACACGCTCATTCTTAGACTTTAATTTTACAGTGGAGAAGGAATCGTTTTTCCATTTCCCCTGAACAAAATTGAGTCAAGTTGACAGCAGGATCGCAGAGGTGGGCAGAGGCAGGCAAGGCAGGCAGGGTTTTAAATTGCTGCTATCTGTTTGTCATTAGGAATTGTTTTTCTTTCCCCCTAAGACGTAAATGTCTTTTAATTATAGGTCAACTGATTCTGTAACTGAAAAGTTGAGCAGCAGATTAAATACAGCCTGCTGTTGCTATAATGAGGAGTGATTAGGATCTGAAACAGTTTTCTCCCTTGCCTGGAAAAAAGCACCAATTAGTATTAATGAATCACTACTTGTAGGAGGCGGCCAGGCTTCCAGTTTTCCCAAAATATGAGAATGACTTAATTTTGGCCAAGATAGTCTGTTCCCTTCTTCTCATTATTATTTTATTTGTATTATTTTTTAATGAAGTCTTTGTTTTGAAGGAGTATCTGAAGTTTTTAAGGATAATCTTTACAAATAATGATTGAGATTGTTTCTAATGATGAGTAGGTTTAAATTTCTCACATTGAATACAAATGTACCTAGGCTGAAAACTAAGAGATTTTTGTTTGCTTGTTTGTGGTTTGGTTACATATCTGAAATAACTTGTGTACTTTTATTTTCCTGTCTTTGTTTAAGGTGAATGTTGTCTTAACTGAAAGAGATCCTGTTTGTCAGGGAATATTGAAGTAGTCGTGATTGTACATTTGTGGTGTATAATATAAATTTTACAAGCCTTTTGGGAGGTATTTTGGCGTTATTGTAAAAAAGTTTAAGTATGTTTATACCATTTATATAATAAAAGCATTTCTAGGAATATATCCTAAGAAAATAATGATAAACACCCAAAGATTCATGGTTACAGTGTGGAAAGTTGGAAAAAAATGTAAAATGTGCAATTATAGATTTCTGTTAGAGACAGGAATTTTTTCTGTCTTGTTCAGTACCATATCACGCAAGCAAAAAAGTGACTGTTCATAATAGATAATAAATATTTATTGGGTGAATAAATATATAATATACAATGAATAAAAGTAATCTAAAAAGCCATTTTTTCTGAAAATATTTAAGAGCTAAGTGAAAAGGCAGGAAAATTTTGCATGTGTAGTATAACAGATATTAAGCTTATTTGAAAGTGAATATGTTTTGGAAGGGTAAAGAACAAACTGCAAAAGTGATTGCCTCTGGGAAACACTGGGGATTTGGGACAGAAGAAAAAGTTTTGCTTTCAATGTATAACTTTTCGTGTAGTTGGTGCTTGATCCATGCATATTCTTTTAAATTTCAAAAAGCTGACTAAAAGTGGATATTGGAATTTTATTAAAACCTTTCTCAATATAGAGATGATCATATGGCTTTTATTCTTCAATTTGTTAATGTGGTCTATCATATTGATTGATTTTCAGATATTGAAAAATCTCAAAATTTTTTTGGAGATTTTTGGATACATTGAAAAATATATCCAAAATTTTATATCTGACTACATAATCCAAAAATATATCCAATTATATAATCTAAAAGTATATCAGTTATATGATACAAAAATATATCCAATTTTATAATCCAAAAATATATCCAGTTTTCAGATATTGAAAAATCCCTGGGATAAATCCCACTTGATCATGATTTATGGTCCTTTTAATGTATTGTTGGATTCATTTTGCCAGTATTTTGTTGTGGATTTTCACATCTATACTCATCAGTGATACTGGCCTGTAATTTTCTTTTTTTTGTGATATCTTTGTCTGGTGTTGGTATCAATGTGATACTGATCTCAGATAATGAGTTTGGAAGTGTTCTTTCCTCTGCAATTTTTTGGAATAGCTTAAAGATAGATATTAACTATTCTTTAGATGTTTGGTAGAATTCATCTGTGTATATGTGTATTTTTCTCTGTGTGTAATATTTGAAGCATATGTGCTCAGTCGCTTAGTCATGTCTGACTCTTTGTGACCCCGTGGACTGTAGCCCACCATGCTCCTCTGTCCATGGGATTTTCCAGGCAAGAAAACTGGAGTGGGTTGCCATTTTCTCCTCCAGAGGATCTTTCAGATTCAAGGATTGAACCTGTGTCTCCTTCATCTCCTGCATTAGCAGGCAGATTCTTCACCACTGAGCTACCTGGGAAGCCCCAGTAAGGCTTAAGTCAACTATTTAATAGTAAAGCTATAAGGGTGGTATGCCTAATCCAACTGTTTAAACAGAACTGGAGAATTCACTTTGAATAAATTAAATGAGGACTACTTACTTGAACCCATGTTCTCCTTTTAAAATCACACATATGGGACCAATGCATAATGACCCCAGTTAAATACCTTATTGACATGAACCCACTCAAAAATGCCAAGACAGCAACCATTATAAATATTTTAGGCCATTGTTAAAACTGGTACCATGCCATTGGCTTAGGGTGGTTAAGATGCTGTAGCTTAATGTTGACATTTGGCATGAAAAGCTTATGGTCTGAATCATGTTCCTTTTTATGTAATTCTGGCTCAGGAATCAGATACAGAGCAGCTGAGAAATAAATTACATTGTTGAGGTTGAAGACGAGGCACAGCAGTATGGCTCCAGCTATCTGAGAGAACAACAGGGGCCCAGAATGGGCCAGGAGCCATTCCTTCCTCAGAGTCTTGTCCAGAATGATGGCTTCCATCTGCATGTGTGTGGCCAGGATCCCACACACACAAAACAACTGGTGACTGTGACAGATGCCGTCAAAGCAGCCAGGAGCTGCGGCAGATGTGCAGAGTAGAAGATAGGGGCCAGGAGGGTCATGGCCTATTTGCAGATCAAAAGCCAAATTTGAAAGCTCTACACCATTTTATATTTTTTCTGCTTTGTAGAATTACTGTAGAATTGTTTCTTCATTATGCTTTTTTGGAATTTTCCATTCTCTATGAACAATATTACATTGTAGTTAAGATTTAAAAGATATATAATAAGTAAACAGATAAGATTGGTGGAGATAAATATCTTTCATCAACAGAGCAGTTTACCTGAGCCATAGGTTATAATTCCTGGGGGGTGGAAGGGAGAAGCACAGGGTAAGAGGAGATCATTTTTATACTTGAGGCTGTGATGCCTTGACAACTAAAATTAATAGAGTAAGTTCTTAAAAGGGGCTTCCCAGGTGGCGCTAGTCCTAAGGAACCTGTTGGTCAATGCAGTAGACGTAAGAGATGTTGGTTCGATTCCTGGGTAGGGAAGACCTCCTGGAGGAGGACATGGCAACCAACTCCAGTATTCTTGCCTGGGGAATCTTATGGACAGAGGAGCCTAGTGGGCTATGGTCCATTGGGTCGCACAGAGTTGGACATGACTGAAGCATCTTGGCACACATGCACATCCTTTAAAACAGCAAGTGTGAAAAATTTCTATGGGCTCTACTGGAGGATGGATAGCTAATGGGAAGAGGAGGTTGGGGAAAAAGTATGTAGCTTGATTCAGATTGGAACCTCTGCATGTCCGGTGAATAGGAAGCTCTTAAGGGACTCTGAGCTCCTTGTTGAGTGCTGGAACAAACATACCAGAGTTAAGTCAGAGGACTGAAGAAGGACAAACAGATGAGAGTGAAAAGTAGAAATATGGAACAGAATGAGAGCAACAGAATGGTCTATGGGAGCTGAGATCCTAGGGGGATTCTGAGCCTGCTACAGTATTAGTCTATTCATATATAAAGTGGTTTGTAAATAGTCTCTATTGGCATATTTCTAAAACTTTAGGCACTTCATTTGAACCACACCACTGTGCTTCTCTACTGTAATTATAATTCTATGTATAACATGGTATCCAGGCAGGAGTT
Organism: Bos grunniens; assembly: GCF_055505025.1. NCBI lineage: Eukaryota > Metazoa > Chordata > Mammalia > Artiodactyla > Bovidae > Bos > Bos grunniens. Next base: position 58,634,331 of record NC_141180.1, read on the forward strand.
TGTATGTATAGATGAATCTGGGGAAATTGGCAGCTTCATTCCCTTGTGGGAAGCACTGTGGTTCATCAGCAGAAAGTGGAAGTGTTATGCAAACACTCTGCTGCAGGAAAACTGGTAAATGTTTGGAGTGTGACATGATATATCAGGAAAGTTGTCACAGTTGTTCCTTAGTACTAGGGAAGAGCTTCATTGCCTTCTTTTCCTCATCTCCCCTTCACTGCTCTGCTTAAAGCATTCTGCCTTTTGCAGAGATCAGAATTTGTTGATGTTCTTGCTGCTCTCATCCTGGTCTCAATTGTCTCTGATTGCAAGTTGGGAAAATGACGTTTTCCATTCTTCCTCTTGCTCCATCACTCTGAGGCACTCATGCCATTGACCACTTTCTCCTTCATGACATTCTCTTGTTACTGACTTCTGTGAATTAGAGATTTTCCTGAGTTGTACAACATTGGTTCCTTTCTGACTTTAAGTCCTTGCTGCTCGGCTCTGCTCAGTCACTCAGTCATGTCCAACTCTGTGACCTCATGGACTGTAGCCCACCAGTCTCCTCTGTTCATGAGATTTTCCTGGCGAGAATACTGGCGGGTTGCCTTGCCCTCCTCCAGGGAATCTTCCCAACCCAGGGATCAAACCCGCATCTCCTGCATTGGAGGAATGTATTTACCTCCTCATTTATCATCGAGATACCTGGGAAGACCTTAAGTACTTCCTGTGGATAATCTTAAACAGAGATACAACAACTGCATACCAGCTTTAACTTTCCATCCTCTGCCCTTATCTCTCTTCTCAGTTCAATGCTCATAGTTCTAGGTTCATACTGACAATTGTGACCCCCATGTCTTATGCATTTGGTATTTTTAAATTGAACCAGCTATCTTCCAGAAAACATGATCCTCTATCTTTATTTCTCTTAATTAACGTAGAAAAGATACACCCAGTCTTCTGAGCTAGAATGCTAGAGTCTTCCTTCTCCCCTTGATTGCTTTCACCCATTGCCTGTCTCCATCCTCATCACACCACGTATCACACTCTCACCTCATGCCACATTCTTGCTTCCTTCCCCACTGCCCCCTCCACAGACTGCATGCTTTCATCCCAGTGAACCTCTCCAGGGCCCCTAGAGACATTACATTATGCAATGACACTTGATGCCCTTAAATATGTTCTTTCTTCTGCTTGAAATGACCTTGGCTGCTTTGTTCACCTGATGAAAATGTATTCATCCTTCCAGGTCTCTGCACATATGCCTCCTCTCTGAAGACTTCTCAGACTTTCATTTCCAGAAGAATGAAACACACTTGCAGTTCTGGTTCAACAAATACTACGTAGAGTTCTATCATAATTCACATCAAGTTATACTTTCAGTGTAATATCTTCATGTCTTCATTTTCCATCATTCCATGAAAATAGGGATCCAATTAACCTAAGAAGCTTTCTAAGAATACAAAGGAAAAGTAAAACTAGATGAAAGTAATGAAAAGAGAATAGCAGGCATCTAATGTGAGAGTTATGGGCTTTCCAGGACAAGAATCAAAATAATTGGAACAGAAGAAATAACATAGTTAAAGAAAATTTTGTGGAGCTAAAAATTGTTTATTTATGAAATTCAAAGGCCTCAGTGCATTCTTGGCAAAACTAATGAAAACAAGAATTTGCATGCTATTTGGGGAAAACGTAAGATAACATGAAAAACAAACTAACTTTTCACTTTTCTGCCATACTGACAATTTTTAAGGCAGAAATTTGCGTTTCATTCATAGCCAATTAGTCCTCATATGTGAAAGCAATAGAAAAATATCATGAGATATACAAAGGTTTGGAAAACAAATTGCACATGAACATTTGGAACAATTTTCCTAGAAATAGAGTCCATCTGAACCCTGTTATGAGTGAAAAAATGTATGCACAGGCAGGAGTGCCAGGTGATTCATGCTAAGTCGCTTCAGTCGTGTCCGACTCTTTGCAACCCTATGAACTGTAGCTCGCCAGGCTCCTCTGTCCATGGAATTCTTCAGGCAAGAATACTGGAGTGGGCTGTCGTTTCCTACTCCACGGGAGCTTCCCAACCCGGGGATCTAACCCGCCTCTCTTATGTCTCCTGCATTGGCAGCTGGGCTCTTTACCACTAGTGCCACCTCAGAGGTCAACCTATAAGACTGTCACCAGCCATAAGGGACTGTCACTGCAGAAGTTATAATAGTAATTTGTTCTCCAGCATCACAGATGGCTGAACCGATCACAAAAATGAATCAGTAAAAAAAGTGTACAGCATGGTAATGCCTTCCATTGTTAGACCTGAGTCAAGATTAAACTGAAGCAATTTCGCTGCATGTTGTTTAGCTTATTATGGAAATAATCTGATGATTTGATACATTCATTCCTGCTATGACAGGAACCTCTCTCAGGCAAAGTGTATCTCCAGATTTAAAGCTATCAGTTAAACAATATTATTAAATAGAATGACAGCTATTATTTAATGTTGTGGTACAGATTGTACTGCTCACCAGATCTATGTTAATTCTCTTTTTAGTCACACAGCTAGACTACTCCCAGGCCTAGCCTTTACTTTGGCCACATGACTGGGTTCCAGCAATAGAATTTGAGCTGAAGTAATATATAACAGTTCTAAGCCTAGTTCATGTAAATCACGCAGTCTTTGCTTTTTATTTTTTCTCACTCATTGGCTAAATGGAGAAGAATGCAATAGTATAGAAGACAGAACCTCAAGATGTAATGAAACTTTGTCCTTGAATGACTGTATGAAACAGAATCCCTCATTAAACTATTATTGATTTAAGTCACTGAATTGGGGCATCATTTTGTAAAGCTATCTTATTCTTACAGACTTAAGTACCTACAAAAAGTAAAACATCAAACTGTCGTTATGGTTGTGTTTTGTTGTTTTATAATTTTCTTCTTTCTACCTGTTATTTATATTCACTTTATTAGTATACTTTAAGTGAAAAATCCTTGGATCTTCCATATAGTGATATCAGTCTTATATGCCTAATATCTCCAATGTTCCATGCTTGAGCTCCTTGACATATGTTTCATTCTTCATTCTTCAAGGCTCTTATCACAGAACTAAGCATATGAGAGGAGTTTAGTAGTTGACTTTAATTTAACTTATAATTGTATGGAAGATTGATATTTTCTGGCTCTATAGACCGAAACAGTAGTTCCCAATTTCCTAAAAGATGCCAAGTCTTACTTCATAGGTAGTAAAAAATGTTGAATACTCTCTTCCAGAAAACACAGTTGTGGCTGGGAATATGGTAGAAACAAAACAAAGTTTCTATTGTCAAGATATTTATATGCAACCAACAGGGAGACAGACAAATAGGCAGATACATAATATAATTTCAGGGAATAATAAATTCTATGGGAAAAAATAAAGCAAAGTTTAGATGCGAAGGACTCATTCAGTGAGAGAAGGGGACTATTTGAGGCAAGAGTGATGTCTGAGCAGAGACTGGCGAGATACTGAAGAGTACGTCCTTTGAATTCTGGTGTAAGGGAGCAGTCCTTGTAAAGTTCTTGAGACAGAAAGGAGTTTGAACTATTCAAAGAGTTGAATAAGTTCCAGCATAAATTATGAAAACAATGGGAGGAGATGGTATCAGAGAGACAGTGACTCACAGGGCACAGCAAAGAGTTTGGACTTTATACTATATGACAGTTTCTTTACATTTAAAATTCCATTTGATTCTCACTGCAAACCTGAAAGGTAATGCTAGTATTTTTGTAGTTTTAGAGAACTGGGCTAAGAGGGTTGTACTCTAGACTACAAAATCAAAAGACCCAGAATCTACATTATATCTTCATTCTGATTGTCTCCAAACCCTGTTGTTCAGGTAAACACCTGGATACTCTGCCTCCAGAATGTAGTCAAGCCCATGAAGGAGCCTAAATGTATGTTGAAAGTGAAAGTGTTAGTTGCTCAGTTGTGTCCATCTCTTTGTGACCCCATGGATTGGGGCCCACCAGGCTCCTCTCTCCGTAGACTTGTCCAAGCAAGAATACTGGAGTGAGTAGCCATTCCCTTCTCCAGAGTCTGAGCCACCAGGAAAGCCCCAAGAAAACTGGAATGAGCAGCCAGTCCCAACCCACGGATCGAACCCAGGCTGCCTGCATTGCGTGCAGATTCTTTCCCATCAGAGCCACCAGGGGAGGCCTCATGTATGTTATGCCTCCCCATTCAGGTTTACAGTGCAGTTCAGTCTCTGAGTCATGTCCAACTCTTTCCCTAACCCTCCCTGGTGGTCTAGATCTGTCCCTTCTCCTTGACAAAAATCAAACGTTCCTCCTCCACCTAAGAAGATGGAGGAAACCTGCTTTGACTCAGTGATACCCGTTTCTTCTCTTTTGTCTGTCAGACACGACTGAACGACTTCACTTTCACGCGTTGGAGAAGGAAATGGCAACCCACTGCAGTGTTCTTGCCTGGAGAATCCCAGGGATGGGGAAGCCTGGTGGGCTGCCATCTATGGGGTCGCAGAGAGTCAGAAACGACCGAAGTGACTTAGCAGCAGCAGCTATTAAAAAATAATAATAAATGTTTTACTTTTTCATTTGAGTGCCATCCTAAAAAATACTATATCCTGGATTATCTGACCTCTTTGTGAATTCAGTGTCTACATTGTCTAATGTCCTTGTGAATTTAGTGTCTGTATTTGTGTTTACGTCTAGGATTTTCATGGTCCTTAAGCTACACAGGGCTATTCTATTGTTGAGTTAGTGGAGGTGAGGGAAATGAGTGGCAACCAGCAATCAAATGATGGTCACTAGCAAACAAAGGCTAAGTGATGTTAAGATAATCTATTTAAGTTGAGAAAGTACAGGGAGAATAGAACAATCCCAGGATACCCACAGTCTTCCAGGTGTGATTAATAGAAGGTAACCTGCACCATGGTATTTAATTTCAGCAAAAGCAGCATTATTTGGTGTAATAAATTGTCATTCATTCGAATTGTATTAGTCCTAAAATTTTATCTTTAGAAAATTTGTTTGATTAGATTACCATTCTGTTCGTAGTTTATACCTATTTTATGTTTGTATGTCTTTTTTGTGTGTGTGTCTTAAAGAAGCACTTGATTCAAACATTTAAATTAAAATTAGATTCTTCAAAAATAGTTTCCTTTAAAAGAGGTTCACACACTTCTTAAATTTAAGAAACTCTGGTTTAAAATGTATATTACATATAAAGGAAAGAAATGTTAATAGTTTTTGGTAATTTTATAACATCAGGACTATAACTCCAACATTTATAAAATTACTATAGCTTAATCCAGATGGCTTATTTTAATTTAAACAACAAAGGTGTCCATTGCAATGCTTTTCATGATGGTAAGTATTGGAAACAATTTAAACTTTTATTATTACAGGATTAATTGAGTTAGAAACATTATACAATTGAATATGTTTTATACTTCAAAATAATATTATAGATGCATTTTTATTGATTTGGGACAATGTTCACCATATATTATTAGGTGAAAAGACTGAACAACAAAAATGTACATATAATTTAATCCTATTTTCATAAAAAAAAAATGTGTGTTTCTGTTACATGTGTGTGGAAATCTATGCATGTGAAAAGGCCAGGCCTGAGAAAACATATACCATGGGATTTAGAGCGATCTTGTCTGGACTATTGGATTATGGTTTTTTCCCCTTTTGGTTTACCTGTATTTTCTAACTTTCCCACACTGATCAGAAACTGCTTTTGCAATAAAAAATAACTTAAATTTTAAAGTGTAGTTTAAATGTTTTAAAAATTGCCCAAGATAACCATTCAATTTTAAAAAGAGGCAGCAAGGAGAACTTTCATCAGGTTACATAAGAAAGATTAAAGAGTGGGTGAGGTAAAAGATGGTTCACAGCTTTTGATAATTCTTTGAGAAATATGAAATAATATCAGAAATATTCATTGGAAATAACAGGTTGGGGCATCACAAAACCACACATGGGAGTAACTTACTTAAACACTAAAATGTGGGTCTTTTCATATAGTCTGGGGTGTAATTTTAGTCTTTTATCTTCCCTAAATGAAAATAACAGAATCTGTTAAAGTCAGGTTGCAATTTTCTACTAAGAAGTAAAGGCATTTTTTTTTTGAAAGAGTTAAGTTTTACAATTATTTCCTGATAACTCATGATCATAAAAAGGAAAATCCTAATCATTTGTATGTTTCACTATTTTGAGAAATAAAATGGTGTGTATAAATCCAGAAAAGTAATGCTTGAAATAATTATGTTTTTCCCAATTATTCCTGTTTATAAACATTTATAAAATATATAAAATTTCAAAATATAAGCCAGAACATCCATATTTTTAGCACTCAGGGAGAATTGTTATTAACACTTTAATTCATATAGTTTTGGTTATTTTCATTTTTATTCACATTGTAAAAATACTTGGATTTAGTAAACATACTGTTTTACAAACTAATTTTGATTTAAAATACCCTTAGAACATTTTTCTGTATCAGAGAAGTCTTAGAAAAGAAAAACGTTATTTCATAGTAATCTTTTATTAAATAGTTTGCAGGCTGTTGTATTTTTGTTTACATACTACTATCTTAAACGATACTGAGAGGATCATGTTTGCACATGAAACTCTGAGCATCTCTTTAATTGTCATCTTAGGATAAATTCCAGGATTAGGGCTTGTGGATCAATACGTAGGCAGTTTAAAGATATTTACACATATTGTCATTTTTGTTTTCCTTCTAGAAGACTATATCTGCTAATACACCCATCCTTGTTGACTATTTACGGTTTTACCCAACTCCTGGTAAGTACCTTGAAGGAAGAAACCCTAAAGATTCTACTTTAATTTCTAGACACTTATGTACTTTGTATTCAGAGCTGAAGAGAAAACAGAAGGGCTATAATAATTTTAAGTTCTTACAGAACTTCCTTACTGATCAGAAAGAATGATTGTAAAAATCTTCCCACCTCAGTTTTGCAGATGGCAGAAATCAAGTTTGACAGTTCCCAGAGCTGACAGCTCCTTCATGATACCATTTCTGAAGAAGATGGAACACAGGACAGGGATCTTCTATCCCTTTGCCTTTGACAGAGTTACTTTCCAGAATGCAATAAACATCCCAGGATATACTATTGAACTGAGTTAGAAATAAAGACCCCCAAGGCCTGGAAACCATTTAATTGCTATTCAAGCATTTCTGAAAGTGCTTGGAGCCCCTCACAGGAAAATTCCCTTATGCACAAGACGAGGGAATTGCTAATAACAGGGGTGGGAGGAAAGCCATTTTTAAGGGTAAGAATTGGCTTGGGGTGCCAGAATTAAAACATTCAATGTGTCAGGTCAACCTTTATATTGAATTATAAATATTTACAGTTTCCTTTTCTTCTAAGAAGAGGAAATAGTTTTATGCTTGTTTGTTTCTTTGTTCATTTTTAATGTTGATTAGCGGGAAAAGTGTTCCATTCTCTGGCCTTGCCCCCTCCCTGCCTCTGGGGATGTCATAGAGAGATGCTCTGCTGTATAACATTGCTTCCTTACACTGAGCTATACCTTATACATCACATGCACCCCTAAATGATTGGATTCCAGCCTTGCTAGTCTGTGCCCAAACCACAGGGTTAGGGGAGCAGTGGGATAATATATGTGTATCTACTCTGAAGCTACACTTAAGGTCTTAAATGCTTTGACTATTTAATGCCTATCTCTGTTTACAGTGTTTGCCCCATAGACCTAGAGTTCCTTAGGGGCTGAATCTGACTTTCTTATTCACTTTTGTATCTGCTACACAGAAGTCCTGTTGAACTGGCAGTCTGTAAGAGCACATGCTTTCCCATAATCTTACCATCACAGGGAATTCATTTTGGTTTTAAACCTTTGCCAATTTGATAGCTGAAAATGGAGCTCATTGTGTGACGCTGGTAAAGTTGAACATAGACTCATTTGTTTATTTTTCCTTTGTAATTTACCTCTTTGTGTCCTTTGGGTATTTTTTCAATTAAGAACTCCTCTTTTTCCTGTTGATGTAAAAGAAGTATTATTTTTTATAATTAAGGATAGTAACCTTTTGTCTACCATATATTTTATAAATATTACTCCCCTAGTATGTTATATCTAGTGTTTTTAGTGTAGAGAGAATACACTAAATACTTTTTTCCTCAAATACATTGTTTTCCTTTATGATTTTTGCTTGATGCTTAGAAAGCTCTTCTCTACTAGATGTCAGTTCTTACTTTTTTAATGTTAAACTTTAAAATTAATGTAACTCATCGAATTCAACAAAATAGTATTTCAAGAGCTTTAAATTATTACCTCAAATAATGTAATTTGTGCATTATTTTTATATTTGGAATTTTTATATTTCCAAGCTTCTTAATCTGCAAATGTTACAATGATTAGGACCCAATAGAGGAATGTCTCTTTGCATGCATGCATGCTAAGTTTCGTCTAATTCTTTGCGACTCTATGGGCTGTACCCACCTGGCTTCTCTGTCTATGGAATTCTCCAGGCAAGAACACTGGAGTGGACTGCCATGCCCTCCTCCAGGGGATCTTCCTGACCCAGGGATTGAACCCACATCTCTTAAGTCTCCTGCATTGGCAGGCAGGTTCTTTCTCACTAGCACCATCCTAAATTCAAAAGAGGAATAACTAATAAATATCACTGGGTCCCCACTTGATTTCCTCTTTGCATAGATCATTTCATAGAGGGGACAGTTGGAAACTGGTCCGCCAGGGAAAGCACTACTTTTGTATGTCTCTGTGGTCTTGGAAAAATAAACCTGCACAATGTGCAAAAAAAAAAAAAAAAAAAAAGAAGAAGAAGAAGCCTTGAGAAATAATGTTGACTTTTTCCTAAAGTTTTTCTGAAAGAATGTGAGGATAGGGGTTTTACTTTAAATGACACAAGGAATGCTTCCTGAAAATATTACTGAATAGCTTCCCCTTCCCCCCAGAATTCCATATTGCAGAGTGGTAGCTAAAAATATATACCCCAGTTGTTCTCATTGAAATAATCCATGCCCCTCACTATCTCACAATTTTCCTTTCTCTGCTTCTCTGAGCCAAGGTGTTGGGGAGAAAAATTTCTACTCTGCCTCCGTCTAGTCAAGGCTATGGTTTTTCCAGTAGTCATGTATGGATATGAGAGTTGGATTATAGAGAAAGCTGAGTCCCGAAGAATTGATGCTTTTGAATTGTGGTATTGGAGAAGACTCTTGAGAGCCCCCCTGCAAGGAGATCCAACAAGTCCATTCTAAAGGAAATGCAGTCCTGAATATTTACTGAATATTCAGCTGAAGCTGAAACTCCAATACTTTGGCCACCTGATGTGAAGAGCTGACTTATTGGAAAAGACCCTGATGCTGGGAAAGATTGAGGGCAGGAGGAGAAGGGGATGACAGAGGATGAGATGTTTGGATGGCATCACCAACTCAATGGACATGAGTTTGGGTAAACTCCGGGAGTTGGTGATAGACAGGGAGGCCTGGCGTGCTGCAGTTCATGGAGTTACAAAGAGTTGGACATGACTAAGTGACTGAAGTGAACTGCCTCTCGTTGATTATCTGGAGAAATAGCCTGCTATCCAGATTTCAGTATGACAAAGAGCGTGAAAGGTGACAAAGAAGTCCAGAATCCTTTCCTTTTAGAAAGTGGACAGAGACTTCCAGTTTCTGGTTTTTCACATTAGATGCTTGGGAGTTGCTACTTTGTCCTAAAGGAAAAAGCTGAAGACAGTGACAAAACAACAGCTCTTCTTGTATTCACAAGAGAAGGGTAGACACAAGGCAGACTACTTGGAGAGACAGTCAAGTCTATGCATGGAGTCTAGGTTTCCCAGAATGAAAACTCAACATAGAAACCACTGCAGAAGTTAAAAACCTAAATGCAATTGATGGATTACTGGAGGCTCACTGGAAAATTCTGAATTAACAACTCTAGGGGATCCAGTCACAGGAGGGCTCCCACAACACTGTGACATTTACCTCCAGGAGCTCCACCAGATTCCCACAGTAAATACTAGGCAAAAATCTCCTAGAACTTCCTGCAGGAGGGGCTGGAAGACGAACCATTTTGAAATACACCAGAGGACTCAGTTCTTCCGCCATCAGGGGAAACCAGTTAACTAAAGCCTACCCTCCTGGGGCATTATTATCAGAACTTAACTGACCTAGACAGCATATTAAAAAGCAAAGACATTGCTTTGCCAACAAAGGTCCATCTAGTCAAAGGTATGCTTTTTCCAGTAGTCATGTGTGGATGTGAGAGTTGGACTATAAAGAAAGCTGAGTGCCAAAGAATTGATGCTTTTGAATTGTGGTGTTGGAGAAGACTCTTGAGAGTCCCTTGGACTGCAAGCAGATCCAACCAGTCCATCCTAAAGGAGATCAGTCCTGACTATTCATTGGAAGGACTGATGTTGAAGCTGAAACTCCCGTACTCTGGCCACCTGAGCTAAGAGCTGACTCATTGGAAAAGACCCTGATGCTGGGAAAGATTGAAGGCAGGAGGAGAAGGGGACAATAGAGGATGAGATGGTTGGATGGCATCACTGACATGGTGGACATGAGTTTGAGTAGGCTCAGGGAGTTGGTGATAGATAGGGAAGCCTGGCATGCTGCAGTCCATGGGGTCACAAAGAGTCAAACAGGACTGAGTGACTGAACTGAAATGACCTGGGGGCAGGGAACTAACACAACTCTATCCAGCTCTACCCATCCTGCCTCAAGAAAGGGAGGAAAGAAAAAATGCAAGAAACTTGTGAAGTTCATAGCCCAAAGGCACAGCTCACTAAAAGTCTGAGACCTAATCAAGACCTATAGAATACTTCCATTCCCATCTCACCACCATGTTACTAAGGCCTATTTATAGTAGTCCCTTTTGTCTTTTACATGATATCTGAATATCAAGAAAAAATTGCAAGGCATATCAAAAGGCTGAAAACACACTTTGAGAAGCAGAGCAAGCATAAGAACCAGACATGACAGGATGCAGGAATTATCAAATGGAGAATTTAAAATAAAGATGATTAATAGGTTAAGAGCACTAATAGATACATTAGACAGCATGCAATAAAAAATGGACAATGTAAGCAGACAGACAGAAATGCTAGGAAAGAGGAGGGAGAAGTTGGGAAGGAGGAAGTGTACAGATATTGATTCAGTAATAACTTTCAGTGCTATCACAAACTAAAGCTACTGTTCTTGCACAGCAGGTGATAGTAATTTAATGCCACTTTTGATGAAAAATGGTAATGCTCCTAAATTCTTCATGCTAAATCATTGAATAAAGCCTCTTTCCCTCTGATTCTCTTACAGTGTCACTTATTACCCTATTCTCAAAGGGAGACTTTTGGTGATATGATTCTTGACATGTTTTATAAACTTTCCTGATTTTATTTTTAATCAAAGCTGAGATTACTGATGGCCAAGCTCCAAGCTAGCTCACCCAGTACCTTTGATCTAATTTTTTAAAAAATTTCCGCCCTTAGAAATGGATGCCAGGTGAATTCCTTGAGTGCAAGAGTGAGATCTAAGCCTGCCGGACAGGCTCTCTTATGCAGGGCACACCCTAAACAGTTGTACAGAGCACCAGGGGTCTTGAGGCCTCTAACTTATGTAAAGAACATGAAGTTGAAAAGTGGCAACATAGTGGGCAACCACCAGATTCATCATAAGGCCGTCATGCTAATTTACTGGGTTGGATGAACCATGGCTCTGGTCAAAAACTTATTTGTACTGAACTGTAGTTGATTTACACTGTTGTGTTAGTTTCAGATACACATCACAGTGATATACATCACTTATTTTTCAGTTTCTTTTCCATTATATGCTATTACAAGATTTTGAATATAGTTCCCTGTGCTGTACTGTAGATCCTTGTCTATCTATCGTATATATAGTTCTGTGTATCTGTTAATGTCAAACTCCTGATTTATCCCTCCCCCTAATTTCCCTTTATTTATCCCTCCCCCTAATTTTCCTTCAGGACTTCCCTGGTGGCTTAGACAGTAAAGCGTCTGTCTACAATGCGGGAGACCTGGGTTCAATCTCTGGGTCGGGAAGATGCCCTGGAGAAGGAAATGGCAATCCACTCCAGTGCTATTGCCTGGAAAATCCCATGGACAGAGGAACCTGGTAGGCTACAGTCCATGGGGTCGCAAAGAGTCAGACACAACTGAGCGACTTCACTTTCCTTTCCTTTCCTAATTTCCCTTAGGTCACCATAAGGTTGTTTTCTATGTCTGTGAATCTGTTTTGTTTTATAAATAAGTTCATTTGTATCTCTTTTTTTAGATTCCATGTATAAGTGATATCATGATCTTTGTCTTTCTCTGCCTGACTTACCTCACTTAGTATGTTAACCTCAGGTCCATCCATGTTGTTGCAAATTATCTTATTTCATTCTTTTTCATGGATGAATAATATTCCATTGTGTATATATATATATATATTGTATCTTCTTTATTCATTCATCTGTCAATGGACACGTACATTGCTTCCATGTCTTGGATATTGTAAATAGTGCTGCTATGGACACTGGGGTGTGTGTATCATTTTGAATTAGAGTCTTCATCTTTTCCAGATATATATCCAGAAGTGGGATTGCTAGATCATATGGTAACTGTATTTTTAGTTTTTATGAGGAACTTCCATACTGTTCTCCATAGTGACTGTACCAATTTATATTTTTAACAATGTAGGAGGGGTTCCTTTTCTCCACATCCTCTCCAGCATTTATTATTTGTAGACTTTTTTGATGACAGCTACTCTGACTGGAGTGAAGTGACACCATATTGTATTTTTGATTTCCTTTTCTCTAAAAATTAGTGATGTTGAGCATCTTTTCACGTGCCTGTTGGCCATCCATCTGTCTTCCTACATAGAAGGATGATACTTTGAATGAATGATTGCATCATTAAAAAAACAAGCTAACTAAACAACCAGTGGCTCACTGAAGAAATCCAAGAGGAAATAAAAAATTACCTAGAGACAAATGACAATGAAAAGATGACGATCTAAGACCTAAGGGGTGCAATGAAAACAGTTCTAAGACGGAAGTTAAGACTGAAGCGACTTAGCAGCAGCAGCAGCAGCATTACCTTAGGAAATAAGAAAAATCTCAAATAACCAACTTAACTTTATACCTAAAGGAACTAGAGAAAGGAACAAATAAAACCCAAAGTTAGTATAAGGAAAGAAATCACAAAAGTAAGAGCAGAAATAAATGAAATAGACATGAAGAAAACATTAACAAAGATCAATAAAACTGAAAGCTAGTTCTTTGAGAAGACAAACAAAATTGTTAAACCTTTAGCCAAACTCACCAAGAAAAGAAGGAAGAGGACTCAAATCAATAAAATTAGAAATGAAAAAAGAGAAGCTGACACCAAAGAAGTACAAAGGATCATAAGAGACGGCTACAATAAAATGAACAACTTAGAAGAAATGGGCAAATGGTTAGAAAGATACAGTCTTCTAAGACTGAACCAGCAAGAAAAAGAAAATATGAACAAACCAATCACAAGTGCTGAAGTTACAAAACAAGCTATGCCACTTAGTCCTCATTTCCAAAAACACATAATTTTTGTTTTTGAAAAAGAAGTTTCTGGCTAATGTCGTACAACTTCTGTTTTATTTTACTTCTGTCAAACCAATGTTTGGTATTCTTCTATGTTGGGAGACTGAAAAAGTCTACATTTATTTTTAATTAGTGCTATGTGAGTTCCAGCTTTATTCATATTAAAAAGTGCAAAAAGAAAAGAAATAAAAATGTTCATATTCTCACTCTCTAAGGGAGATGCATGGAGCACTGTGATTATGCAAGTATCTGTGGAGAGAATGCACAGATTGGTAGAAAAGACCCAGCTAACCTAAATTCAGGGTCTGGCTGCTGAATTCCCTTATTTGAGCATGAATTTCCTTGATACCTAATTGCTACCGTATCTTTTTGACTTGTGATTTGGCTAGACTTTGTTTTTCAGTACCGTATATTCCATAGAGCTCTGCATCCCTCTGATTTCCTCTTCCTTATCTTTGGATTATTGATGGGATAGAGGGAATGTGGAGTCAGGTGGGACAAACACAAAGGAGAACATTGGAGTCCAGGCTACCTGAGCACCTTGAGGAGTATCAGATAGTGATAGAGTATCAGAAAGCACTGCATGTTTGATGCACTAAGTCATGGGGAGCAAGCTCAAGGGCTTTTTCACTTAATCATGGTAGGACTCAGTGGGTGTGTGTACAAGAAGAAAGCCATGTCTGTTCCTCTGATGGAGTGGGCTTTCCCATGGGCCTCACTTTTGGTCCTAACCGTATTCTTCTCATTGCTGTCTTCATGGACATCTGTGTGTCCTCTAGGGCAGCAATCCCCAGTCTTTCTGGTACCAGGGACTGATTTTTGTAGAAGACAGTTTTTCCGTGGACTGGGTGGAGGGAGGGATTTGGGATCATTCAAGTGCATTACATTTATTGTGCACATTATTTTTATTATTATTACATCAGTTCCACCTCGGATCATCAGGCATTGGATTTTGGAAGTTGGAGACCCCTGCTTTCAGGTAACTCAGTTATCTGAACCTTGGCTGATATCTATTACAGAATTACTGGCTGGTGGTGCCTGACTCAGCTGTTTCCTACTCATCAATGACGATGAAATCATGCCCATTCAAGATTGAAGGGACCATTCCAAACTTCTAGTTATACTAGATTATATTTCATAAAAGAAGCTTTATGTTCTCAAGGCATTTATTAATATAATCATTATGATTGGCAAATGTTTCTTGTCCTTCACTCTTGCCTCAGGTTGGTCAAGTCTTTGAGAGTGTTTGCATAAGATTTATTTCATGGACAGGTATTGTGTTTGAATACCTATGATAGCGTTAGACAGTCACATGGAAACAAAAATCAGAGAAAAATTCATTAGAAAGAATACTGAACTAGGTATCAAAGGACATTAGCTCTGATTCTGACTGGCTCTCTGCGAACCTTGAGAAAGACCTTTGACTTTTCTGTTTCAGATGCTTCATGCATAAAGGGAGGAAAACAATGCTTGCCTTACCCACATCAGAGGCTTGTTCTGAGAATCTTAAACGTGAAGGTACTTTTGCAAACTGTTAAGACCTTCTTAAACTCATTGTTTTCTTATTAGGAGGCTCTGCCACCTCCCTACCTGAGGGAGCCTTTTACAGACTCTCCCTGCCCCCAGCCATTATGGGCATTTCTGCTGCTCTGTTTAGAGAAACACAATTTATGGCGGCACAGATACAGACCTGGATCACAGGGTCACTGCTCTATTTCCATTACAAACACACAGGCTTCAGGCTCCAGCCCTTTCCACATGCTGAACTTCACTGGAGTCCCATGTGTTGAGAGCCTTCTGGAAGAAACCCAACAATTACAGAGCAGTGCACCATACAGACTTGGCCTGAATGCAGTTTCAGCCTGAACTTTCTGGGGAATGTTACGGGGTCCCATCCTGCAGTCTTTCAACATGCAAAACTCTCCTGGGCCTGGAAGGTTTGGAAATGATTCAAGACTGAGGAGTACTGCCTCTAGGATTGAGCATCAGGGAGGACCCTTCAGCCAGAATGGACCTTAAATCTCAATTCATGAGCCCGCTGCTTTTCTGTGTCTGTGTGGCCTTCTACTTAAAATGAATAAGTAAAGGATATCATTTTAAGTACAGTGGTTTCTACATTCCTAGGGCTGAATTTTCCTTTGTCCCCCAGGTTGATAGTAGTAAAATAAATGGATCCAAATGGATTTTGCAGAGAGAGTCAAAAAGCCACGCCAACTTGACCTTTCTTGTACAGTAAGTACAGTATAAGCAGCTGCCATTTAGAGAGGATATGACCTCAAGTCAATTATCGATTGTTTTAGCTCCTCCTTAGGCCAGACAAACACAGTTGCACATCGTGTTCTAGCACCCAGAATGTGACCTTGGAGAATGAGGGGCCACATGTACACAATTTCTGCCAAGGTAGAAATGTCAGCCCTGGTGTGGCATGACTACTGTAACTGGGCCTCTGATCTACAAGTCAGGTTTCCATGAACTGTGTCTTTTGTCCAGTGTCTCCACGTGGTGATATTTCATGTGACCCCAAGGTAGATGGGCTTCCCAGTTGGTGCTAGTGTTAAAGAATCCACCTGCCAATGCAGGAGACGTAAGAAACATGGGTGCCACCTTTGTGTTAGGAAGATCCCCTGGAGGAGGGCATGGCAACCCACACTAGTATTCTTGCCTGGAGAATCCCATGGACAGTGGAGCCTGGAAGGCCACAATCCATAGGGTCACAAAGAGTCGGACATAACTGAAGCAACTCAGCACACATGTATGCACCAGATCCAGAGGAAGGCTGGGAATGAAAATAAAATAAATTCAGTGGTATTCATTTTTCTTTTTGTGTTTACCTTAGCTTTGGCTTTATACTGATAGTCAGCATGGAGGGGTCCACCCCAGGGCCGTTAGTTCATCCTCTGCATTATGGTACCCTTCCTGCATCAAGATGCCTACTATTGCTAGTGACACGTCTCAGCACATCATAGGTACTCTTTGTTTTTTGTTTGTTTTTAATAAAATTAGGTTCTCCTTTAAAAAAGCATTGAGTAAATAATTTCCTTGCGAAAATGAAGCTTCTACATCAAAATATAATCTTCAAAAAACCACATGGTATGTGAATTAGAGGTTCTCCAAGAGCTCTCTCACTATTCAGGCAGAAGTGAATAGGTAACTCAATTCCATAGGCCAGGGTTTGGTAAAATTTCTATACAGGACCAGGGCCAGATGGTAACTATTTTTGGCTTTGTGGGCCATGAAAGGTCTCTGCAGTGAAGGCTTAACTCTCCATTGTAGCATAAAAGCCACATAAACAATACTTAGATAAAGATGTGTGGCTCCATCCCAATAAAACTTTATTTACAATAATAGTGAGCCAGATTTGGTCACAAGCTATGGCTTATGGACTTCATTATAGGTTCCTGTGTATGGTAATACTTGTTTTGGGCTATAAAAAAAATGTAGCAATCGTTAGTGCAAATTACATGCTATTGTGGATGCAAAACTGGGTTAAAACCCCATTTTATGCAGATCTGTTATCTGTTTCTGGCATCCAGCAGGACAGGATCTGGTCCCTCCCCATCAGGTCAGTGTGTCTCTCCAGTAGGCTTGCCTTTCATCACAGTCTCTCTCCCCATGTCCTTCTCCTTCTCCATCTACCCAATGTGCCTTGAGGGCAGAAAATGGTCATTTCACCCGTAAAACAGACAACTGATTCACATTCAGCTTCAATTTACACTGTACTGGGCACGCTCACATTCACATCTTTAATCTTCAAAACAATCCAGTGAAGTAAGCTCCATTATTCTTTGTTTACAATTGACACAGTATAGGTTCAGAGAAGTTAGGTCACATCCCCCAAGGGTTCTACACTAGTTGGTAGCGGATCTAGGGTCCAACCCAAACCACAAGAACGTTACCATAAGTGTCCTACATGGCAGATTTTCTTTGGGCATAAGTAGTTTATTTTGAACAAGAGGAAAAATGATAAGAAACATCTTAAAATCCAAATAAGGGAACTGGGAAGAGGGTGGCTGGGTGTCCAAGACCACTTGGAGGGTGGAGTTTTGTTTTGTTTTGCTTTGTTTTAACATTGACATTGTGGCTGTCTGATGGAAAGGACATACATTCTTCATTCTTTTTTCATTACTTGGAAATTGTTGCAACCATTATGCAAAACCAATAAAGGGAAAACTTAAAAAAAAAAAAGTCCTTTGGCAGGCAGGCAGTACCCAGTTGAGGAATAGCACAGGTCTCAGGGGAAAACAATATGCATTTTGTAAACTTTCTTAAGAGACAATTTATGGTTTTGAGAAAACAAAACAGGAAATTGAATTAAAAGGAGAAACATATTTAAATAATGCTCAAGTGATGACATAACCAACTGAAGTCCAACAGTCACAACTTTAGAGTCAGGCATTGTCAGCTGCAAGAATCTTCTAGCATCGGGTTGGTGGTGTCCAGAGTGCAGAGGGATATTTTATTCCTTAATTGGTACAGCATCGCAACTTTGGGTAGATAAAAGCTAATTTTTAAAATTGGAATTTGGCCCTAAATATCAGGTTCCTGGCATATCTTTACTGAAAACACTGAAATCTGACCTTCCTTCTTAATGTCATGAATTTTAGTCCTTGTTTCTGAATTGGCAGTTCTTGGCCCTGGAATGAATGTAGAGTATGTCAAGTGGGTATTCTTTTTTTCTATTATTCCATACTCAATATATCTTGTGGAGTAAGGGATTAGAAAAATAAAATGTACTACAAGAAAGCAAAGATTTTTTTCTGTCAGAAAAAAAGGAAAATCAGAAGTCATTTGCTACCATCAGTAGTAAATACACACACACACATTTTTTTTTTTTTATGTTCCATCCAATTAAAAAAAATTGTTTCAGGAAAAGACAGTTGATCCCAGTTCAAACCAGTATACTACATTTAAACCTTCTTCTATTAATTTTTGTTTGGTTTTCCAAGATCCTTGAAAGGTAAGGGGTAAAGGAGAGAAACCGTTGACACTTAAGTAAGTTCAGATTCTGAATCTTTCAGCAAACAGTTCTAAATGAGAGTCCTTGTTCTTCACAAGTTATAAAATAATAATACTGTTATATATGTAATGAAGAATTTTATACACTTTGTGCTTTCTCTTCTCTGTTCCACATATAATTGTATGAGATAGATTATAGTATAGCTTCTATTTTTTGGTGAGAATGTGGAGACTTCACTTACATATGAAAAAAGAATATATATATATATATATTTTTTTTTTCTGTTTTCTTTTGCATAACCAAATTCTTAACTACCACCCTAATCTGCTTCAGTGGGGATCAAAACCTGTTTTGTCATGCAAGTGTGATGACAATGTAATTAATTTAGTCTTGGCAAAAAAAAAAAAAGAGTATTTGATTTGCTTGCTTCTATTCATTTACTGTCATGAAGTAATGAGGTTGAGTTTGTAAATGCACATGTAAACTTTCTTGCCCAGTCCATTTTGTGATGAATGGCATACATCTCTGCAGTGCCTGGTCAGGTTCAGCAGTTCAGCTGAACCCAACTAATTGCGTCACATGGTCACTGAGCCACTTCACATCCAGGAAATGCACTAAACTTTACTCTCTGGCAGAGATGAAATCATTTAGAGCAAGAGCTGTACGCACACACACACACACACACACACACGGATACACACACACGCACACATATATAGCTCCTTCTGTATCACTAGCACCTGGCACATAGTGCATAGTAAGGAAAAAAGTCATCTAGGTGAATCAGGAAGATGAGTAGAAATTAAGCATGGATTAATTGATTCTTACAAAGGTATATGGGGCATGGCAGAATATTGGCAGTGTGGATGCTATAATTCCTCTCTGAGTATACATGTCTCTGGGCTTAGACAGAATGAAGTAGAAATGATGGCATGTGAATCTAATTCTCAGGCAGTCTTGTAGCTTCTGTACTTGTACTCTGGAACCTAGTACTCCACCAGCTCAGGCTCTCCTGCTGGAGACATGTGTCCCAGTCAACTGTTACTGATAATTTCGAGAGATTTCTGTGAGGCCAAGTTAGCCCATGACACTCCAGTTTCATTACTGGTTGACTGCAGTTTCGTAAGTGACCAAAGATAACAGAAGCAGAATAGCCTTCCAGTTGAGCCCAGCCCAAATGGCTAACACATAGAGTAATAAGCAAATAAAATGGTCATTCCTGTAAGTCATTAAGTGTTGAGGTAGTTTTTTATACAGCAATAGATAACTCATATATGA
Source organism: Bos grunniens (assembly GCF_055505025.1). Taxonomy (NCBI): domain Eukaryota; kingdom Metazoa; phylum Chordata; class Mammalia; order Artiodactyla; family Bovidae; genus Bos; species Bos grunniens. The sequence goes on from NC_141180.1 coordinate 58,654,135, forward strand.
GCTTTTGACAGCTGAACAGTTTCATCTGTTACCCCCTTAAAATGAATAAAAACAGACAATTTAATAATAAGAAGCCAACTAAACAATACCCATCTGAAAAACCTCTTAAGAATCGAACACCTCTCTATCTTATGAGGGAGGTTCTTTAAATATAATCAGCAAGGGCAATCTGTTCTTATTTTGTTTCTTTTTCTTAGAAGAGTTAGTGATATGAAACCAAATTTGTGGTTCAACTTAAGGGCATTTCTTCACAGATTGAGGAGATATGTTTTGTTAGATCTATGTTTCGTATTGTCTGATAATACATTAAGTGAAAAGAAATCTACTGATACTGTTTTTCTTGGGAATTTGATTTGCAACAATAATAGTTTCAGGATAATACACTTGGACTTGAGGAGTGGTCATTAGAGTAGATTGAAAATGAAATAAAACATTGAGAGAAAGTTGTCCTGCCCATTAAGGCATGGAGCGCTTAGACCAATGAGGGGGGTGTGGATTTAAGAGGAGAGAAGTTTGAACTTACTTGATAAAATAGTAATAACATATTGACTCGATGTAGGTTGGGGTCATGAGCAGTAACCACATTCTGAAAGGCTGAGGGTCTTGTCCTGGTGGTGGGAGTCCTCAACGGTTTACAAGGCTTGTAGTTTTCCTCAGCCAGATTGCTAAGCAGCAGATAATCACTCTTTAGTTTAAAAATTTTGCCAATTTAATATTAAATATAGTGCAATTACTACATACTTAGCAGTGAATGAACCATTTTTTACACATTGTCTCAATTTCACAACAATTTTACAATGGAAGAAATAAGGCCACTATATTATAGATAAGGAAAGTTGAGTAACTTGCTCAATATACAGTTATAAGGAGTTGGTTGAGATCTCAGGCCCAAGATGTCTCACTCCAGAGCACTTTACTACCACAATACTAGATTGTAATCTAGAAACTAGAATGTGATGAGAGACCCTGGGAAGAAAAACACCCAAAAAGCCGTGCATTGATTCATTATAGAATTGCAAGACATTTTCACCAAATGGTTATTTTGCTCATATCTTTACCACCATGCCACCTAAATCATCTCAGATGAAAATGTAACTTCTTACAAGGAAGACACTAATTCCAATCAGTACTTTTTCTTTTCTTTCAAAACACAAAGTGAAACGATTTCCTTGAAGAATATTCCCCCCCAAACTGAAACAATATTATTTTCAGTTAGGATTTGCCATTGTGTAGAAATATCTTTTTTTGTTCATTGTGTCAACTCTAATCAAGATTGAAACAAATTCAAAAATCTATCTTAAAGATACTACTGAAAAGTACCAACAGATGTAAGTTCTCTAATAATTTTGTACTACCCTGAGCTATGTCTTCTTCTTCCAGTAAAATTGGAAAGCAGATTATGAAAATAAGTCCCCTTCCTAAACGATCTCCATGAAAGAAATGCTCTGTGTTATACTGTATCTGCATAATTCTTTTTGTAATTCAGCTGCAAGTCATAATATTCTGTTATGAACTTCTGGGTATAGAATCACATAAATATGGAGTCAGTATGAAGTTGTTACAGATGGCAGATGAAATGAACTGAGTGGAGCAGCTTTCCAAATCTCTGTTTATGCAACACCAAAGGAAGTTTTGATATCAAATTAGTTTAGGGTTTATAAGTGATAACAAAATTTGGGTAGTGTTGAGAGATTTTCACCTACAAATTTCTGTTTGTATTTCTTTTCTGTTGCCCACAAAGATAGGAAAGGTCTCTAATCCAGTCACTTATTAATTGAGGTTCTCATACCCCATAATTGAAGTATTGATGCCCCATCTGGAAGCAAATATCTGTTGTAATAGATCCTAAGCAATAGGAAGAATAGGATCTATGCTACTAATTAATTCAGGATGCCTTTCTAGCATGTCTTTGATATCGACTGTTTTTTTTTCTTTTCAATTGTTGACTAAGTGTAAATAAAGATGACCAGAGATGGGAAGAAAGGATGGAATCCATTTCTATCCTTTGAAAAGTTTCAGGGACACTTTGAAAAGCTTGAGTCTTGTAGTAAAATAACATCTATATAATTGAAATGAAACAGACAGCCATTCATGCTGTGACTACTTCAGGTTGTCTTAATATAATGAAATCATCACAAAAGGGACTTTCAGTCCAGGTGTATTTGACAACCCTGCTCTTGCAGAACTGGCAGACCTAGCTCAATTTCCCAGTTACTGTCCCAGCTGGCTTTTCAATTATTATTTTTTCAAATTATGTTTCAGTTTGAGTCATCTCTGATCATTTCAAATGTAGCAGTTAATATTCCTATCAGATAGGAAAATATGTTTTGTGAAAATATGTATCTTTTATTTTTTTATTTTTTCTCTTTGGTGATATTTGGTAAGGTAAGGAGGACAATAAGCAATTTGAAAATGGCCTCTCTGTTCCAGGTTGCTGGGATGTGAAATTTGGGAGAAAGAAGATGAAAGTATAAGATGATGGCTTTTCTCAGCAGCGTGGATGCTGAAATGTACAGAACACATTGTTTACAGCATCTCTGGGCTGTGAATCAGCTGTGATTACAGCTGGCTGGGGCAGAGCTGAAAGGGCAGAGGCATCAAAACCCAGCTCATTTTTTAAAAAACACAAATCCTTTTCACTGCCCGTGGACGAAATGACTGACTGACATGCTAAACCTATTAAATATGTATTTTGCAAATTTCGAAATGAGCAAAAATGCTATGTAAAAATTTTTACAGATGCTGAATGATTGTAAATGTGGTTAAAGATGTGGGACTGGCTCCAACTTTGTTCTTTCGTGGGCTGCTATTAGCTTACATTTGAAATCTCTGTTGGCCACGTAGTCCACATTGTTCTTCCAAATGTAATCATTTCTCTCTTTTATCTGATCTCCTACAGTCTTTCTGTTTTCATCAATATCTGACAGCAATTCCCAAAGATCCAATAGCGTCCACTCTAATATCCTTATGTGTACTCTCTTCTCTCTTTGAAATCTAATACCTTAGCAGTGAAATAATTTATTGTGCTTTATTTAGTCTTTTATTTTTTGCATGTGTTTTGATACTATCCTTTTGAAAAGAGTTATTTGGAAATTTAAACCAACTGTTCACCAAAAGTTATGAAAGCATGATTAAAAAATTTTCTCTGTTTTTAAATCTCTTTTTTAAACCTTGATTTTTTTAGAGTGCTATGGTCAGTGCCACCAAGTTCATGGGTCTGGCAGTGATGGGAAAATGGAGATGCATTTCTTGCAGTCCAGCTAATGGGTAAGCCATACAGAAGATCCGATGAGCCAGAGGATTCAGTGACAGTCCTAATTTTTCTCAAAAACTGTTAGTTCATGTATTTGTCCCAACCTGGAGATGTTTCATTTCTTGAATTTGATCTTCTGATAAAACAATTGTGGTTCCAACACATTCTCCTAATAAGTGAGAGCCATACTTGGTTCTAAATGGCACATACTGTACTTCTATTTGTCTTGAGTCCTAAAGAAATGCATTTTGTAAGCACTATCTGAGAAGAAATTTTTATGGGTACATTACAGTCTAGTATGTGCATTGTTAAAGGGAAAACTTATTCCAGTGAAGTAGTTGGCAGAAAACTATAAATCTTAATGGATAGGAAAATATGCATTTCTGTAAAAAGGAAAGAAAGAAACAGACACGGAAAGCAAGCAAGACACCCTGCTAGAGACTTCTCAAAAAAAAAATCACACCTCGGACCAGCATCTAGAATGTTCATCCTTTTCCAGTGTTTATGAACAGTCCACTTACATACTGCCATTCTCCTCTGCGCTCTTCCATTCTGTTTGAGAAAATTGTCCCTTGGCTGTGCCAAAAATTTGAGGCAAAAATGAAAAATGTTTTGCTTTATTGCTAACCTGTGAAAATGTGTTTTTTTGCCAGTGTTGTGATGGTTGGGTTTTGGTTTTTTTTTTTTTTTCTTTCTCACATGGCTCTAATCCTGGCTGGATAGATCTTGATGTGCAAATAAAATTCCATCCTAAATAAGTAAGTTGTGTTTCTCAGTTGGAGGCTGGAAAACCCTATTCCTTAATCTTCTGCTCATACAAAATATAATTCCCACTTCTCATTACTGAAGTTCACGTCTTACCACCAGAGTGGACAAGCAAAGAAAATATCCAGGTAAGGGAAGTGTCCCTTTTCCTTTAACCAAGACATGAGAAGTTGAATTAAGGAACCTCTATGGGTACTTCCTCGGAGAAGGCGATGGCACCCTACTCCAGTACTCTTGCCTGGAAAATCCCATGGACAGAGGAGCCTGGTAGGCTGCAGACCATGGGGTCGCTAAGAGTCGGGCACGACTGAGCGACTTCACTTTCACTTTTCACTTTCATGCATTGGAGAGTGAAATGGCAACCCACTCCAGTGTTCTTGCCTGGAGAATCCCAGGGACGGGGGAGCCTGGTGGGCTGCCATCTATGGGGTTGCACAGAGTCGGACATGACTGAAGTGACTTAGCAGCAGCAGCAGCAGCATGGGTACTTCCTACAACTCTAAGTATCTTTTAGATATCTGCAGAATACTCACTCTGTTGACAAAATTTTGTCTTTAGAGACATATCTACATTACAAAGACATGACAGACTCAGCCATTCAACAAAAAACCATAATGAGAGTCTTAAGTGCTCTGGAATCAAGCGCGAACAAAACAAACTGACCACAGAGATAGCTGTCATCGGAGCTATCCTTGCATAGTGTTCAGCACTTATATTTAATTCTTCAACCAATGAATTAATTATTTGACAGTGCTGTTTGAACCTGCGTTATGTACCACAGTTATGTTGCTACTATGTTAGGTTTTAGGATTCAAAGACTTGATCCCAACTGTCAAGAAACTCTCAGCCTAATAGTAAAGGAAAACATCTAAGCCAATACATTCAATAAATTATAATTGCCCTGGTTGCTGGGAGAAGGTGAGTGCTCAGTACTAGTGGGTCATGTGAGTAGGGGAGATACAATTTTTCAATCTAACTATACCATCCTAAAGGAGACCAGTCCTGGGTGTTCATTGGAAGGACTGATGCTGAGGCTGAAACTCCCATACTTTGGCCACCTCATGTGAAGAGTTGACTCATTGGAAAAGACCCTGATGCTGGGAGGGACTGGGGGCAGGAGGAGAAGGAGATGACAGAGGATGAGATGGCTGGATGGCATCACTGACTCCATGCACATGAGTTTGGGTGAACTCCGGGAGTTGGTGATGGACAAGGAGGCCTGGCATGCTGTGATTCATGGGGTCGTGAAGAGTCAGACACGACTGAGTGATTGAACTGAACTGATACTGTCTCCAGTGACTAGTATCCATGAGATTTCTTCCCTGGAACTTCTCCAGACAGGCCACATTAGAACTTGTATTATCCTGATGTGACTGTGAATTCAGCTTTTCTCCTGTAACTTACCTGTGCTTTGCAAAATTTAATTGTTTTTCTATAGCAAGTTTAGTTCATCTCATAAATTCAGACCCCACCAATTCAAAAAGTTTAATTCACCACACATTTTCTATAATAAATACTCTGACGATATAAAGCCTATCAGTCTTGTTTCTCATACACTGAAGATTGGTTATTGAGTGACAAAGCTAGACTTAACATGTATTTTTTTAGCAGCAGGGAGCTCTCATAATGTAGAGTTCAGAGCTGGCTTTGTCATGTGAGCACTAGTTTAATTTAGACAGGGTAGACTGAGTATCAATTAAGACTGAGTATTCTAAGGGTATTCTGAGTATTCTAAACTGAGAGGAGTAACCCCATGTCCAGGCAGCGGTGGCTGCATGGGTGCAGAAGGGCTGAGAGGAGCTACGCCATGTTCAAGGTCAGGAGGGGTGGCTGTGAGGAGATACCCCTCGTCCAAGGTAAGGAGCAGCGGCTGTGCTTTGCTGGAGCAGCTGTGAAGAGATACCCCACGTCCAAGGTAAGAGAAAACCAAGTAAGATGGTAGGTGTTGCAAGAGGGCATCAGAAGGCAGACACGCTGAAACCATAATCACAGAAAACTAGTCAATCTAATCACACTAGGACCACAGCCTTGTCTAACTCAATGAAACTAAGCCATGCCTGTGTGGGGCACCCAAGAGACAGGTCATGGTGGAGAGGTCTGACAGAATGTAGTCCACTGGAGAAGGGAATGGCAAACCACTTCAGTATTCTTGCCTTGAGAGCTCCATGAACAGCATGAAAAGGCAAAATGATAGGATACTGAAAGAGGGACTCCCTGGGTCAGTAGGTACCCATATCCACTGGAGATCAGTGGAGAAACAACTCCAGAAAGAATGAAGGGATGGAGCCAAAGCAAAAACAATACCCAGTTGTGGATGTGACTGGTGATAGAAGCAAGGTCCGATGCTGTAAAGAGCAATTTTGCATAGGAACCTGGAATGTCAGGTCCATGGATCAAGGCAAATTGGAAGTGGTCAAACAGGAAATGGCAAGAGTGAACATTGACATTCTAGGAATCAGCGAACTAAAATGGACTGGAATGGGTGAATTTAACTCATGACCATTATATCTACTACTGTGGGCAGTAATCCCTTAGAAGAAATGGAGTAGCCATCATGGTCAACAAAAGAGTCCAAAATGCAGTACTTGGATGCAGTCTCATAAACCACAGAATGATCTGTTTGTATCCAAGACAAACCATTCAATATCATGGTGATCCAAGCCTATGCCCCAACCAGTAACGCTGAAGAAGCTGAAGTTGAATGGTTCTATGAAGACCTACAAGACCTTTTAGAACTAACACCTAAAAAAGATGTCCTTTTCATTATAGGAGACTGGAATGCAAAAGTAGGAAGTCAAGCAACACCTGGAGTAACAGGAAAATATGGCCTTGGAGTACAGAATGAAGCAGGGCAAGCACCAATAGTGTTTTGCCAAGAGAATGCACTGGTCGTACCAAACACCCTCTTCCAACAACACAAGAGAAGACTCTACACATGGACATCACCAGATGGTCAACACCTAAATCAGATTGATTATGTTCTTTGCACCCAAAGATGGAGAAGCTCTATACAGTTAGCAAAAACAAGACCAGGAGCTGACTGTGGCTCAGATCATGAACTCCTTATTGCCAATATCAGACTTAAATTGAAGACAGTAGGGAAAACCACAGATCATTCAGGTATGACCTAAATCAAATCCCTTATGATTATACAGTGGAAGTGAGAAATAGATTTAAGGGACTAGATCTGATAGAGTGCTTGATGAACTATAGACGGAGGTTCGTGACAGGGATCAAGACCATGCCCATGGAAAAGAAATGCAAAAAAGCAAAATGGCTGTCTGAGGAGGCCTTACAAATAGCTGTGAAAAGAAGAGAAGTGAAAAGCAAAAGAGAAAACAAAAGATATAAGCAACTGAATGCAGAGTTCCAAAGAATAGCAAGAAGAGATAAGAAAGCCTTCCTCAGCGATCAATTCAAAGAAATAGGGGAAAACAACAGAATAGAAAAGACTAGAGATCACTTCAAGAAAATTAGAGATACCAAGGGAACATTTCATGCAAAGATGGGCTTGATAAAGGACAGAAATGGTATGGACCTAACAGAAGCAGAAGATATTAAGAAGAGGTGGCAAGAATACACAGGAGAACTATACAAAAATGATCTTCATGACCCAGATAATCACAATGGTGTGATCACTGACTTAGAGCCAAACATCCTGGAATGTGAAGTCAAGTGGGCCTTAAAAAGCATCACTACGAACAAAGCTAGTGGAGGTGATGGAATTCCAGTTGAGCTCTTTCAAATCCTGAAAGATGATGCTGTGAAAGTGCTGCACTCAATATGCCAGCAAATTTGGAAAACTCAGCAGTGGCCACAGGACTGGAAAAGGTCAGTTTTCATTCTAATCCCAAAGAAAGGCAATGCCAAAGAATGTTCAAACTACCTCACAATTGCACTCATCTCACATGCTAGTAAAGTAATGCTCAAAATTCTCCAGGCCAGGCTTCAGCAACACATGAACTATGAAATTCCAGATATTCAAGCTGGTTTTAGAAAAGGCAGAGGAACCAGAGATCAAATTGCCAACATCCTCTGGATCATGGAAAAAGCAAGAGAGTTCCAGAAAAACATTTATTTCTGCTTTATTGACTATGCTAAAGCCTTTGACTGTGTGGATCACAATAAACTGTGGAAAATTCTGAAAGAGATGGGGATACCAGACCCACCTGACCTGCCTCTTGAGAAACCTATATGCAGGTCAGGAAGCAACAGTTAGAACTGGACATGGAACAACAGACTGGTTCCAAATAGGAAAAGGAATACTTCAAGGCTGTATATTGTCATCTTGCTTATTTAACTTCTATGCAGAGTACATCATGAGAAATGCTGGGCCGGAAGAAGCACAAGCTGGAGTCAAGATTGCCAGGAGAAATATCAATAACCTCAGATATGCAGATGACACCACCCTTATGGCAGAAAGTGAAAAGGAACTCAAAAGCCTCTTGATGAAAGTGAAAGTGGAGAGTGAAAAAGTGGGCTTAAAACTCAACTTTCAGAAAACTAAGATCATGGCATCTGGTCCCATCACTTCATGGGAAATAGATGTGGAAACAGTGTCAGACTTTATTTTGGGGGGTTTCAAAATCACTGCAGATGGTGATTGCAGCCATGAAATTAAAAGACGCTTACTCCTTGGAAGGAAAGTTATGACCAACTTATATAGCATATTGAAAAGCAGAGACATTACTTTGCCAACAAAGGTCCGTCTAGTCAAGGCTATGGTTTTTCCAGTAGTCATGTATGGATGTGAGAGTTGGACGGTGAAGAAAGCTGGGTGCCGAAGAATTGATGCTTTTGAACTGTGGTGTTGGAGAAGACTCTTGAGAGTCCCTTGGACTGCAAGGAGGTCCAACCAGTCCATCCTAAAGGAGATCAGTCCTGGGTATTCACTGGAAGGACTGATGTTGAAGCTGAAACTCCAATACTTTGACCACCTGATACGAAGAGTTGACTCATTGGAAAAGACTCTGATGCTGGGAGGGATTGGGGGCAGGAGTAAAGGGGGACGACAGAGGATGAGATGGCTGGATGGCATCACCGACTCGATGAATCTGAATTTTAATAAGCTCTGGGGGTTGGTGATGGACAGGGAAGCCTGGCGTGCTGCAGTCCATGGGGTCACAAAGAGTCAGGCATGACTGAGCGACTGAACTGTACTGAACTGCTCCTACTCTTTTGACCCTATGGACTGTAGCCCACCAGGCTCCAGGATCCATGGAATTCTCCAGGATAGAATACTAGAGTGTGTTACCTTTTCATTCTCCAGGGAATCTTGCTGACTCAGGGATCAAACCAGTGTGTCCTGCATTGCAGGTGGATTCTTTACTAACTGAGCCACCAGGGAAGCTCTGTTCTAAGGATAAAATTTGTAAATAAAAGTGTGATGGCAATGTTTAAAAAAAAAGCTATTCTGAAGATGATACAGATTATTCTGGAAAAATTAAGCTGGGATCAAAATATCTTTTATAGCATTTGACATGCAGATAGGGAGTGTTCTTCCTGGTTGCATGTGGATTAAGTGGCCCTCCTAAGAGCTGTCACAAGATAATATGTATGTCCTAGTCTCGCCTCATCATGTGGAAATGTAATTGCCTGCTATGATGTCAGCATCTCCCACTAGACTGCATGCAATGACGGAACCAGTGATGTCTATTTGATTCTGGCTGTGTACATAGTAGGTACTCAATATTTGTTCATTTTAAGTTCACTCAACAGCAAAAGCTTTGGCAAAATGTTTAATTATCATTCAATTGACCTTTATAGCAGATTCTTTTTTTTTTGCCAAGTTAATATATAAATTTATTTATTTAAAAATTTTCATTTTTAATGGAAGGATAATTGCTTTATACTATTGTATTGGTTTCTGCCATACATCAACATGAATCAGCCATAAGCACACATATGTCCCCTCCTCTTGAACCTGCCTCCCACCCCATTGCATCGCTGTAGGTTGTTACCGAGCCCCCATTTGAGTTCCCTGAGTCATATAACAAATTCCCATTGGCTATCTATTTTTCATATGATAGTGTGCATGTTTCTATGTTACTCTCTCTGTTCATCTCACCCTTTCCTTCCTCCCTCCACACCCGTGTCCATAAGTTTGTTCTCTATGTCTGAGTGTCCATTGCTGCCCTGCAAACAGGTTCATAAGTACCATCTTTCTGGATTCCATATGTATTTATGGAAATAGGTACAAAGCTTTATAAAGTCCCACTAGCGGATAGAACTAAAAAAAAAAAAGTTTTATGATGACCAAGTGTAAGTTTTAAAATTAGGCAGAACTTATTCTTAAAACTTTACACTTCTATTGGCTTTGAATCATCTTCAAGCAGGTAGATTTGTCACTTGAAGGGCCTTGAAAAGTCGTCTGAAGACTGGGACATCAAAGCTTAAATTCAAGGTATTTGCCACATTTCAGACAAAGGGAATGCACCCAACATTGGTGGGAGGAAATGTCATCTCTGGTCACTTCGTAAACTGCTAACCTACCAAGATATGTCCAAGGATAAAAGTCAAAACATTTCAACAGGGTTCTATTTAGTGGTCACATTCTTGAATATTTCATCTTGTCACTATTTTATTTCCAATCAAATATAGAAAGTGGTCTCAAAAGTTGTCTTTGTTTTTCTTTTTGTGAGATGGCAGAACTGTTTTTGCTTAAACTGGAGTAGTACAACTTATTTTTTCCCTAAAACTTTCTGATAAAAAAAGTTCCAACCTAGGATGCTTTTTCAAGACTTTCTTCCAACAAAAGTAGTGGATAAGGAACAATGCGTGTATTTATTTAAGCACAAAGAACTTGTTGAGCTCCTACCATGTTATGAGACGGCAGGAGGAATGGCCATACAAAAAATAAATCGCAAACTGATTACACCTGGGTTCTCTTTAGAGGTTCAGAATGTAATGGAAATGACAGACATACATACAAGTAACTATATTAAATGTTATATATCAATGTCTGTATGTATACATATGATATGTAATTATATATATTATATAATTAAATATATAATCACTATATATTTATTCAGCACCTGCAATGTGATAGACATGAGGTTAGGCACTAGGAATATAATAGTGACTAAGATGCAGATTCTTGCCCTTGTGGTGCCTGCATTCAACTTGGCAAAGCACATGATAAATGAATGAATACAAAAAAATGATTAAATACATCATCAGTAAAGAAGGGTATTAACTGTAGGAAGAAGATCAAGAGGGGGCTGTGATAGAGAGTGGTAGAGTTTATCATCATGGAAAATGTGATCATGAAGATGCACATAGGTAGGTAACATTTTGGCAAATACCTGAAGAATAGTTGTCAGTCATGCAAAAAGAAGGAGTTGGGAAAGGATGTTTCAGGCAGAAAGAATTGTCATACTAAGGGCTAGAGGTGTGATTCAGTTCAGGTCCGTTCAAATGTCACATCTCTGTGTTAAAAACTTTCCTGAAACCCTCCAGGCAAAGTAGCAGAGTTGTACTCCTTTCCCAGTATTTGATGATGATGTTAATCCTGCTACTCTGATCTGTTCCTCATTATGTTAGAACGATTTGTATATGTGCCTGATTTCCCACTAGACTGAGTTTTCATTCACCATTCACCACTGTACCTGTTGTAACACCTGGTGTAGGAGTCACGCTGTTTGATTTTCTTCTTTCTTCCGGCAGGTTGGAACACGTACCAGGTGAGAATATGAGAAGGGCGCAGTTTCTCATATAATGCTCGTAGAATAATTAATCTTGATGGTGTGAAAAAATGTTCTCACTGACCCCCCACATTCTGAGGGAAGAATGGGTTTCTTTTCTCTTCTCTTTCCTTTAAAAAAGAAACTATAATAACCCGTACCACTGCAGCGGAAAGCCCTTGGAAGTGGAACTGACAACTAGCAGAGAAAAAGTGAGACCACAGGGGTAAGAAACAAAAAGACAAAGTAAATGAAAGAAGAGAGAGGGGATAAATGGGGGGAAAACTTCTCAGTTTATCTTAAATAACAGAAAGATATTTAAGAATAGAGACATGACATTCTTGAATGTGTAAGAGAATCTGGGAAATTACCTAAATCTCCAACTTGTCTTGAGAATATTTTTACAAGTTAAAGTATATAATCCCAATATGTGATGTTGGACAATATTATATTATTTCCTAGACATTGTGTGTTTTATTTACTAACAGTGAATATGTGAACACAGGTAGCCCTACCCTCACCTATCAGTGATTAGAGTAAAATGATGGATTTTTAAATAGTAAGTTTTTGATATTTTATCAGTAGGTGTTAAATAAAAGTTCAAAGCAAGAGCTATTTAATGACTGCTTCCCTTGTGGCTCGGCTGTTAAGGAATCTGCCTGCAATGTGGGAGACCTGAGTTCAGTCCCTGGGTTGGGAAGATTCCCGTGGAGAAGGGAAAGAGTACCCACTCCTGTGTTCTGGCCTGGAGAATTCCATGGACCGTACAGTTCATGGGGTCACAAAGAGTCGGACACGACTGAGCGACTTTCACTTTTCATGATTCTATTGGATTGTTTGAAATAAAAGTAGTTTTATCAATTCAGGCTCCTGGACATATATTATAAACGGGGAAAGAAGCCCAGTATCATTTTATAATGAAACAAAATACTGACACAAAGAATTAGCTGGTTTGGTTAAAAGTTTTAAGTTTTAAAATGGTGAAATACAAAATGTCTAGAGTAATTTGAACTGTGAGGAAAAGAAAATGGGATATCTCAGGGGGTTCTTAGTGGGTAGGATGTAGGGTGCTACTATGAAGAAAATCAGTGATGAATGAATAATCTATTATACTTTTAGGGGTTACTTTTCTGAAAAGTACCATGACTAACAAATTTTATCTTGCAATATTGATGTCCCAGCAAACTTATGAAAGCCAATAAAAATGATATTATGCCTGTGAATACCATATATAAAAACTCAAGAAGCTCTGCTTCCAAACCAAACTGAATTATTAAAAATAAAAACAAAAATACTGCAGCTGGTACCTTGTACTAGTTAAGATAGCCTAAATCATGCTATAGTACAAGAAACTTCCTAATCCACTAACACAAAGCTTACTCCTCACTCATGGGAGGGTGTTACTTCTCATAATAGTCAAGTAACTCTTATTGAACTAACCTGACATCAGGTAATACTTGTAAACAGTGGGGAAATTTTTAAAAACTAATCCCTTGAAAGCTTGTGCAAATGGCCAAACCAGGAAAATATTGGAGCAGTATCAACACTTATAAGAAGAGAAGAACACAGGGTGAATTTCCAAATGTTTAAATACTCTTAGGCTGATAGCAGTCCCCAGTGTAAACACTCCTCTATTCAAAGAATTCTCCAGGCAAGAATACTGGCTTGAGTAGCCATTCAGTTCTCTAGGCTTCCTGATCCAGGGATTAAAGCCGTGTCTCCTGCATGGTGGGCAGATTCTTTACCACCTGAGCCTCTGGGGAAGCCCATAGGGCTGAAACTCAACTAGAGAACTGTCAGACTTCTGGCTTCAAGAACCAATTCAAGATTCCAAACAACATAGCAAAGGCTGGAAGAATGACTTGGGAGTCTGCTGCTGTCAAGTACAGAGGAGAGAGAATTTGTTGTTGGAGTTTCAGCTAATTAAACTATCTGCTATATAAAGGTTAATACTTCTTGAAGGAAATAACATAATCCAGAGTATCCACACACATACACACACACACACACACCACACACACACCACACACACAAAAGAATATATTATCCGGGGCAGGGGTAGGGTGGGATTGTTTGAAATTAGTAGGTGAGGATTTTAAAGCAACTATTAAAACTATGCTAAAGTATAAAGAAAACTATGTTCCTAATTACTGAAAAGTTATGAAATCCAAACAGAAACATAAACTATAAAAAAATCAATGTAGCTTCTAGCACTGAAAAATAAAATATCTGGAATAAAGAAAAATCACTGAGTGGGTTAACAGCAAGTTGGAAATGACAGAACACAAAGATAGTAAACTTAGAAATGGATGAATTGAAATTACCCAAAGTAAAAAACAGAGGAGGAAAGTCTTTTTTTTTTTTTTAATAAGAATGAGTAAAGTCTTCGGGCCCAGTGGAGCAATTCAAAACGCCTAATATGTATATAATTGTAGCCTCATAAATAGGAGATAGGTAATAGAGAAAAAATTTTGAGAAATTGCTGAAATTACCAAAATTAATAAAAATTTTAAAAAACAATTTTAGTTTGAAAAAGTTCTGTGCACGAGAAAGATAATGCAAAGAAAATCAACTATGTATATCATAGTCAAACTGCTAAAAGCAGAGATAAAGAGAAAATCTTGAAAGCAGGAAGAGAGAAAAAGACACAGGCCTTTAGGTGAACAACAATTTGATTAAAACAGTTTGTGACTTTTCATAAGTCACACAGAAGGTCAGGAAAGAATGGAATATTTCTAAGGACTAAATAGGAAAACACTCTCAATGCAGAACTTTATATTGAGTAAAAATATTCTTAAAGAATGAATTATGCCTCAAAAAAGCTGAGAGAAAAATAATGAAATCAAAAATCATTTTCAGATAAAAAGAAAGTAGAATTTGTTGTCAGCAAACCTACACTATAAAAAGTGCTAAAGGCAGTTCTTCAAGATGAAAAAAAAAGAAGAATGATACCAGATGGGAACTCAGGTCTTCAGGAAGAAATGAAGAGCCCTGGATATCATAGATGCAACATCACATTGAAAAGATATTTTCCTTTACATATACATGTAATGTATATACATATAATGTATATACATTTTCCTATACATATAATTTTAAAGTAAAAATTATAATAATTTATTATGAAAGTTTGTGGTGTACATGCTACTGCTGCTGCTGCTGCGTCTCTTCAGTCGTGTCCAACTCTGTGTGAACCCATAGATGGCAGCTCATCAGGCTCCACCGTCCCTGGGATTCTCCAGGCAAGAACACTGGAGTGGGTTGCCATTTCCTTCTCCAGTGCATGAAAGTGAAAAGTGAAAGTGAAGTCGCTCAGTCGTGTCCGACTCTTAGCGACCTCATGGACTGCAGCCTACCAGGCTCCTCCATCCATGGGATTTTCCAGGTAAGAGTACTGGAGTGGGGTGCCATCGTCTTCTCCATGTTGTGTACATAGAGGTAATATATGTGACAAATTTAGCATAAAGGACAAAAAAAGAGGTAAATGGCCATATGTATTTGCAAGTCTCATGTTTTGGGGGAAGTAATGATTATTAACAGTAAGTAGACTCTAAAAGATCAAAGATTTATGTTTTAATCTCAACAACAAAAGATTAATATAAAGACATTGATAAAAATCCAATAGATAAATTATAATTGAATTCTAAAAATATTCAGTTAATCTAGAAGACAGAAAAGGAGGAACTGAGGAACAGAAATTGAGGGAACAACCAGAAAACTTATACTAAAATGGTAGACCTAAATCCAACTATCTCAGAGCTGATATATAGTGTAGATGCTCTATGCACTCCAGTGAAAAGGCATTATCATGTTAGATTTTTTGAAAGACCCAGTTATGTCCAATCTATAAAATATGTGCTTTAAATGTAAAACATAAATACGTTGAAAGCAAATAAGGCTAGTGTGACAATCAATATCAAACAATGAATATGTCAGGACAAAAGATTCCCAGAGATACAGGGATATTTTGTAATGATAAAAGGCCAATTTATCAGGAAACATATATGTGCACCTACTAACAGAACTTAAAAATGCATGAAACAAAAATTGACAGAAACAAAGGGAGAGATAAAAAAATAAAATCCACCATTATAGTGAAGGATTCTTAATACCTTTTTCTAAGCAGTCAGTAAAAAAACTTTAAAAAAGATAATAAAGATATGGAAGATTCAATAAATAATGCCATCAACCATCTTGACCTAATTGTCACAAAGCAATCCAGCCAACAGCTAGAGAATGTACTGTTTTTCAAGTACATATGAACACTAGAAGCTTCTATTGGAAAAGAAGGGTCTAATATCAGTGACCCAAGAAGTCTTTACAACCTCTGCACTGTAGGGAGCTAGAAAAAATATCCAAAAGAGGTAGAAAGAAGGAAATAATACAAGAGTAATATAGTCAATGAAATAAAAGGAAATAAAAATATAGAAAAATGGGCAAAGTTCTTATATAAATAAGGTGTTAAGTGCATGGTTGAATCAAAATTTGTTGTGACAAACTGAGATGGTGAATGGCATCCTGAAGTACACATTGTGAGCATCAATAATACTTTAATTTCAAGATATCACTCTACTTATTAAGGGCTTCCCTGATAGCTCAGTTGGTAAAGAATCCACCTGCAATGCAGGAGACCCCAGTTCGATTCCTGAGTTGGGAAGATCTGCTGGAGAAGGGATAGGCTACCTACTCCAGTATTTTGGCATGGAGAATTCCATGGACTGTATAGTCCACGGGGTCACAAAGAGTCGGACACGACTGAGGGACTTTCACTTCACTTCACTGCTTATTAAAGAAACAAAGCCCCTTACTGAAACCCTTTCCACAAAGAAAACACCAGGCCCAAATGGTTTTCCTGTTGAATTATATTCCTCACTCACATAAAATGTGCTACAGGTAGTAGTGACTCCACAGGGAAACATTTCCCAAACTCAACAGTGCAGGGGATTTTGTCTATAGCGTCTCGGTATGCGGCTTCCAAGGTGGTCCTAGTAAAGAATCCGTCTGCCAAGGCAGGAGATGTAGGAGATGTGGGTTCCATGCCTGGGAGGACACTATGGCATCCCACTCCTGTATTCTTGCCCAGAGAATCCCATGGACAGAGGAGTCTGGTGGACTACAATCCATGGGGTCCTAAAAAGTGGGACATGACTGAAGCAACACTATCTCCTATTCGACCTCTTTGATCACTGAGGGAGCACAATAGAGAATTGAATTTCCTCCTGGCAGCCTCATCCTGGAAGGGGCTCTTCACTTGTATTCACTTTTATTGGCTAGAATATACCATATGACTTCACCACCCTTCAAGAGGTGGGAAAATATAGCTTATTATTTTGAGGAATGAAGAATATGAAACAGGAGGCAGTGAACCTTTAGCACTGTTTATGACCCAGAACTCTTTTTCTGTAACCATCTTTGTCACATGATCAGAAAGTATCACGATCAGTGAGGCAAAATCGTCTCCAAATAGTGTTTGTTCAGACTGAACTTGGAAAAGTAAGATCATGAATGATGATGATCATGATCTTACTTTTTTCATTTTTGTAAATCTTTATGAAATTCCTGAACTTTAAAAAGATGATTATAGTACTTAAAGTGTATTTCTTTTGCTGCATTTGATATTTTAGTCTTTTATCCATATTCTGAAAGGATGAAGGATTAAAAAAAAAATCTACTCTTTGCTATACTCCCAGGGACATACTGTGTTGCGCTGCGTTGCTCTGTATTTGGGAAGGACAGAGTCGGCAACAGTGATCTTTGCCCTGCTCTTTTGTTTAAGGGAATCAAATGGAATCAAATTTTGGTATGCAGATATAATATAAAATATTTTCAAACTACAAATTGGCTAGTGAATACTATGTTAGGAAAATTGAATAAGAGCCTTAGTTGAAATTGCTCTGCTCTGAAATTGACTATGTATACAATAACTAGTGAAAACCTACTGTAGAGCACAGAGAACTCTACTCAATGCTCAGTGGTGACCTAAATGGGAAGGAAATCCAAAAAAAAAAAAAGGGGGGGGATATATGTATGTGCATAGCTGATTCACTTTGCTGGATATCAGAAACTAACGCAATGTGGTAAAGCAACTGTATTCCAATTTATAAAAAAAGCTATGGAAAAAAACTATTGTTTGCCTCAAGTACAAACACTCTGAAGAAGGCAATTGTCATCAAATGAGTGGGAAGGTAAGCCTGGGTAGCTGATGCGATAACTTCAGATCTTTAGTCTGAGAAAAAGAAAGCCGTGCAGTTAGTCACTGACACACACACACAGCACTTATAGAACTATAGGCAGTGCCACGTGAGGGAGAAACATTGAACAGTGCAGAGTGGATACTGTCAGCTAGAGGGCAGAAGTACAGTGGGAGAAAAATGCCATGGTGCCTTGGAGATCTAGCTTTCAGAACAGACAGCTTTGGTTTCAAATCGTCTTTCTTGCCCTTAGTAGCTTTATTACCTGGTTGGTGCCAGTTATTCCGGTTTTGTAAGCTCAATTTCTGCCTCTCCAAAATGGTGATAATTGTGCTTTCTTTGGAAGGCTCACATGGGGATTAAGTGTGTCTGGGACGTAGGAAATGCTCGGTGTATCTAGGGGCTGTTATTGTCAAGGATTCAGAAATTATCAATGCTTTGGTCGGTGAATTCAGAAAACTTTTGCCTGAAGAATGTTTTAAAGTTGTGGGGACCTTATCATGGTTGCGATTCATTTAATATGCATGGGCAGAGCCGCAGCAAAGAAAGTAGATTATGTTTCTTTGTCGTTTTCCCTCTTCCTAATTTATTTACATGTTTACTGTACACGCACACACACAGAGACACACATACACACACAGACAGAGACGCACATACACACATGTTACAACACACATCTCCATCTTTTTTTCCTGTCTTTGTGGTGGTTAGCACGTGACTGAATTGAGACTTGTTGAGACAAAGCAAGACGGAAAATGAAGTCCTGAAATAAACAGTGTGAACATCAGTAATACTTTAATTTCCATGTTTCATGGTTATGCAAGCCCACTGCTTTGGAATTTCAACAGAACCTTGAACCATCACCAACTTTAATTTTCCTCACACTTCAACCAGTAGTAATTGGGTCCTCCCTCCTGCTGCTGCTGGTGCTGGCATTTTTGCTGTTGCCTTTCCTGTGCTTTCACTCACTGGGTTTAATTCTTTTTGGCAGCTGCAAGAGCCGGATGCCAAACTCCTGTGTTTGTCACAGCAGAGCCAGGGCTCCCACTCTTGCAGCGCAGCGGGCTGAACAAAGCTTCTGATTCTTCAAGTCGCCTTGATGAGATCTCTGGACTCACCAAGGCTCTTCTCCTGAGCTGACACGAAGAGCAGGCGCTGCACTAGGGTCAGGTACAACTGGATTCAAGTCCTTGTTCTTCCTCTTATTATTGGAGCACATTGGGCAAGTTATTTCCTCTGTGGGAACCTGAGCTTTCTCTTTTCTAATATGACAATCAAAATAGTGGGGGTTTTTCTTGAGATTAAATGAACTAGTGTAGGTCATGTGTGCCCAGAAGGTATGAGGCCTTCAATAAATGTTAGTTATGTATGACTATTTCCATTTCTCACGGTAGGCCAGCTGTCCCCTTCAATTCATCTCTAGTTCAGTGCTTTGACATCCATGACTAGCTGTTTATGGTGGGGCTCAAGAGCTCTGGGGACGTTCCAAACACCGGCCTGTGCTTCATTCCCCCACACAGGATGCATTACAGAGTATCACAAACTGGGTGGTTTAAAGCAGTAGAAATTTCTTCTCGTAGTTCTGGAACCCAGACATTTGAAATCAGGGTATTGGCCAGGCAAGCTCCCTCTGAATCTGTAGAATCCTTGTTTGCCTCTTTTTAGCTTCTAGTGTCTGCTAGAAATCCTTGGCATCTTTTAGCTGCATCACTCCAGTAGCTGCCTCTATTGTCACGTGACTATCTGGCCCCTGTGTGTCTCTGGATCTTCACATGGCCTTCTCCTCTCTGTGTGTCTTTCTTCTAATCTTCCTACAAGAATTCTAGTCATACTGGCTTAAAGCCCCACCCTATTCTAGTATGGGGCTTCCTTGGTGGCTTAGAGGGTAAAGCGTCCGCCTGCAATGCGGGAGATCCAGGTTCAATCCCTGAGTGGGGAAGATCGCCTGGAGAAGGCAATGGCACCCCACTCCAGTACTCTTGCCTGGAAAATCCCATGGACGGAGGAGCCTGGGAGGCTGCAGTCCATAGGGTCGCAGAGTCGGACACGACTGAGCGACTTCACTTTTATTCTAGTATGCAGCCCATGGGGTCACAAAGAGTTGGACATGACTTGGCAACTGAACAACAACATTCTAGTAGGACTTCTTCTAAGCTATGCTGACAATAACCATATTTTCATATAAGGTCTTCAAGGTTAAGACATATGTTTTGGAAAGGGGGCCGCAATTCAACCATAACCTGTGAACTCCTTTTGTTTTTACTAATTCTGGTTGTTGTTCTCAATGTCTGTACCTCTTGGTAGGGGATGTTATCAAGGTCTGGTCAAAAGAGGTGGCTGCGATGGACTTCTAATGGGCTCAACAGGAAAGGACTGTGGGAAGGACCAGGTTAGGACCAGACAGTTATTCTTAAACTTGAGTAGACATTGAGATTGGCTAGGGAGAATCAGAAATGATGATGCCTAGGTCCCGCCGTCAGTGAGTCTGATTAAATTCGTCTGTGTTTAAGCCTAGGGCTTAGGATTTTATACAGTTCTCCAGGTGACTGCACTATTCAGGTAGGTCTAAGAACCACTGAACTAGAAGAACTCAAAGCAATGGTGGCAGCTTTTCTACTTGATTGGATTAAGAATAATTGAAAAAATAGGCCTGTATTTTCTTTTCCAAAATCCTTTGGGAATTCATATTTAGGATTTTTTTCAGAATTTAAAAAAGGAATAGTGAGTGTCTACACTATAAAACATAAAACTCCCAGTATTAAGGGGGTGTCTGGATAGTACCCCTTCATATAAAACAATATTTTTTTCCAGTGAAATATGTAAATATCTTCACATTATAAGGTGGCCTATGTCCATTCAAGCCAGGTTTTGCTGCCAGAAGAGAATTGGTAGTCAGTTATTCAATTTAGGCAAAAAAAAAAAAAAGCAAACAAACAAAAACTCAGCTTTCAGTTCTTTGTAGATTCTAGACTCAAGGATGGGGGATTGTGAATGTAAGTATAAAACTCTGTGTCGATGGACCTCAGGTATTATATATCAACACTGTATACCTGACTAAAGAAGTCTTAGGTAGAAGTAACGTGCAAAAAGAGTTCTGATGTGTAGCCAAAAGGGTCAGCCCTGATCACGTTCTTTCTACCAGAACCTGCTCCTGAAGCCTCTGCAGGTTAACTTCTTATCTTTGTTTAGGCCCTGAGTCGTGCCTGACTTTGCAACCCCATGGACTGTAGCCTGCCAGGTTCTTCTGCCCATGGGATTTTCTAGACAAGAATACTAGAGTGGGTTGCCATTCCCTTCTCCAGGGGGTCTTCCCAACCCAGGGACTGAACCCTAGGCTCCTGCATTGGCAGGTAGATTCTTTACCACTGAGCCACCAGGGAAGTCCTCTCAGGTTAACTTAGTCATTTTCAAATATCCCTTCAAAACAACAAAGAAGTAGCAGGTTTTGATTTCTGGCTGCTGCCTCAGAGGGAATCTGTACTGGGTTGCAGGGTAGCCCCCAATTCCTATCTTTCCCAGAACCTCAAATTGTAACCTTACTCAGAGATGGAATATTTGCAGATATAATGTATTTAATTGAGGTCATATTGGACTAGATCAGGGCCATAATCCAATAGGATTCGTATCAGTATAAGAAGAGGAAGAGGGTCACAGTGACAGGCATGCACCAAGGGAAGACACCGTGGAGACACAAGGAGATGGCCATGTGACCAGAGCAGCAGAGACTGAGCTGTGCAGCTACAGGCCAAGGATGGCTGCCATCACCAGAACCTAAGCGAAGGTATGGAATGGACCCCCAGAGCCTCTGGGGAGACTGTGGGCCTGCTGACACCTTGATTTTGGATTTCTGATCTTCAGAACTGGGAGAAAATACATTTCTGTTGTTTAAAGCATGTAATGAAGGGGACTTTGTATGGTGGTTCTGGGAAATTAACAGAGAACCCTAAGATTAGCACTTTAGAGAGAAAGAAACCATGTCCTGTGTTGTGCTGGATAAGATCTTTCTTCAATATCACTCTGTGAGTTGCATATGGAGAGTAGTCTCACTGATCACACAAAGATTAATCTTATATATGTGTGGGTTTTCTCGATGACTCAGCAGGTGAAGAACCCACCTGCCAAGGCAGGAGACACAGGAAACTCGGGTTTGATTCCTGAGTCAGGAAGATACTTCAGAGGAGGAAATGGCAACTCACTCTAGTATTCTTGCCTGAAAAATCCCATGGACAGAAGAGCCTGGCAGGCTATATAGTCCATTGGGTTGTAAAGAGTCAGATACAACTGAGTGACTAAGCATGCATATATATATATATATATATATGCTTATTTAAATAGAAAATTATACATATATATATCTATGAGAGAGAGACATTGGAACTGCATTTTTCTCTAATAGGAAAAAAAAAAATGAAAGGATCTTGAGGCACACCAGGACACCGGTGCTATTTTTACTACAAGGAAATTTTTGGGTAATGTTTCACTTAGCTTCTAACTGGAGTGAAGCTGAGAAGAAGATCAGAAAAATATCCAGGTGCGCAAGTATTCCACACATACTTATGGAGAAGATCACTATGGGGAAGTCATGAGAAAAAGTGATAATCAAAGCAGAACATGTAAAAGGTGAAATAGATAAATACATAGAGGAAAAAATTGTTAGACATTTCAGGAAAGCTGACCAAGCAAATTGACTAATAGAAAGAGAGGGATGGAAATTATGTTAAGGAACGGAAGTCTGGTAATAGTTTTATTTTAAGAGACATAAACCAGAGCTGCACAAGTTGGGTTTGTTTGAGTTTTCTCCTTCTTCAATCCATGCCTCCTCAGTATATACATGCACCTCACTGCACATTCTAGAACTCAGCAGCAGCACCCAGCAGTCTTGGACTTTCTGCAATTCCCCTCTGCCTTTTCTCTCCAAGGGACAGATTGTGTGATAATCAGGTAAAATACATATGAGAACCTGAGTGGAATGGGGTAGGAGGGGCTTTTCTATTGAGCATAATGTGAATTCTGGGAGCAAAGAGCCACAAGAAATGATAGACGAATTTCTCACCTGTTGTTCAGTTGCTAATTCATAGCTGACTTTTTGTGACCCCATGGACTATGCACGCCAGGCTCCTCTGTTCTCCACTATAGTTTGCTCAAATTCATATCCATCGAGTCAGTGATGCTATCTAACCATGGGGAGCTTACTATCCATTTTCAGACAAAGAAAATCTGCATTAAAAAGTGACTTATGAATGCTTCCTAAAGATAAACAAGGACCTACTGGATAGCACAGGGAACCATATTTGTTATCTTGTGATAACCTATAATGGAAAAGAATCTGAAAAGGAATATGTATATATGTGTAACTTAATCACTTTGCGGTACCTGACACTAACATGATATTGTAAATTAACTATACTTCAGTTTTTAAAAATCTAAAAATAATGCTTCCAAAGTAACACAATGCCACATACTTAAACAGTGTGTTGCAGCTGGCCAAGCATCTCCCATGTGCTATTGAAATTGGTGCTGATAAGGAAGGTAAGGCTAATGTTATCAAAACCCATTTTATACAAGGAAAGGTAGGCAAGGTGCCCATAACGGGCAAGTGGCAGGCCAGGCTTAGAACCAGGTCTGGTAACTTTGGGCCCAGGGCTTTCACCACTGTCCACCAAGCACTCCATGTGCCACTGAGTAATGGAGTGGAGTGGGGGCAAGTTGAGCTCTGTTGCCGAGAATTTAAGAGGTTGGACTTTGGAATCAGATGCAAAATAGCTCTGCCTCTTAACTACATTGGTGACTTTGAACCAGTAACTTGATTTCAGCCTCTTTTCTCAGCTGCAAAATTAGTTTTCTTCTAATTCCTGAAGGATGTTGGTGATTATTAATGGGCTAATGTCCACAAAGGTCTTGACCTAAGGGTTGGAAGATGGTATTAATAATTGAAAAATAACACAAAAACTTTTTAGAGGTACTGAGAGTATCCAAAGTAATGAAGTGGTCTCACAGTCAGGTGAGATGTGCTAGGAAAGGAAGCTCTGTGTTCCTCCTTCTATGGTTTCTATTACTAGATATCTGCCTTTGTCTTAGCCTTAATATCATCCAGTGTGGAGTGGGGACAGTGTTTGGAAAAAAACATAAATATAAGCATCTCTATATAGTTATTAAACTGTTGTTATTGTCATCACCAAAATTATTATTATCATGCTTAGATGGCTGTTGGATAACAGTTCTTCCATGTTGAGTCTGGTTGGATCCCCTCCCTGATCCTTGCAATTTATCAGATTATTTTTTTGTCTGAAACTGCAGGTTGTGACATTTGTTTTGATGAAGGCTACTCTCTATTCCTAATTAGGCAAGTGATCACGGGATACGCCACTCACTCATAGGAAATAATAAATAACCATAGTCATGGAAAACGATTTCCTAAAACATTAGTTGCAAAGGAGAAACAGTAACCAGTGAAAGGAAATGATCTATTCAAAGAACAGGAGTGTTCCCATCCTAATTGGTAAAATAATTGACTTGTAAAAAATTAATTATCAGGGGATTTCCAAGGGCAATTAGTCAGACAGTCTTGATTCAGGCTAAAAAAATTACAAAGTGGAAATAACGTGTGTGTGTGTGTGTGTGTGTGTGTATACTCAGTCATGTCCGACTTTTTGCAACTCCATCGACTGTAGCCTGCCAGACTCCTCTGCTCATGGGATTTTCCAGGCAATAATACTTGAGTGGGTTGTCATTTCCTCCTCCAGGGGATCTTCCGACCCAGGGGTTGAACTCATGTCTTCTGCATTGACAGGCAGGTTCTTTACCACTGAGCCACCAGGGAAGCCTGAAAACAGCAATGGAAAAGATTAAAAAAAAACCTCAAATATTACATAGTTGGTAAATATGCAAAATAATATGGTTTGGGGTAAGCTACCAAAGTATTTGGTGAAGTCCTGTTGAACCTACTTGGCTTTTTCTAGGCTATCTCTTGCCATTTCTTCTGGAAAAATAAATAAGCTGAGGGAGTCTAAGAGGAAAAAATGTAACATCCTTATGCTGAGGAGACACTAAGAATGTTGCTGATGCTGAATTACACAGCTTGATATTTCTCAAATTAATCTGAAGCATGAAACAATGAGCAGTGTATAAGCTCACAACTGCCTTTTATTTATAGTACAAAAGCAAAGGCTTCAATTAGTACTGTTATTGCCACTCCTAATCATACTGGAGGAATATTTGTAGTAAATAATATGCAAGGGAACAATATCCACCAAACTTTAGTTGTTCTGTAAAATATAATATAGAGTACATACATATATAGCATACATAGGTAATCCCACCTAAATACATACAAATGTAGAAAGCATACATACATAAATAAAAAATTGTTTAAAGGAATCAAAATTCCTTTAACATATAAAACTGTCTTTAGTTTAAGATACACTGATAGGATCCTTTATATGAATGGTGATGGTACCCAGGGTGTAGCCAAGATGCATCAGATGGAAGGAGAACTGAATTGCTCGACAGACAAATAGAAAAGGGAATATCATGTATTCAGGGGTATACTTCCCTCAGCCTTTTTACTCTTTGTATTTTACAAATGAGAAAAGTGAAGTTTAAAAAAGTTGAGTGATGATTCCCATATGTTCAGTCTATAAACGTGTACAGGGTGGCCATTGGGTGCCAGTCCCAAAGCCACCCAAAGTTCCTCATGGAACTTTTATTTTATGGAGTGATGGGGGAGCAGACAATGAAAAGGTAAACAAGTAAATATGTAATAGAATTTATAGTTATCATAAATGCTATAAAGAAAGAAATTAAAGGCTAAGGGAATAAATAGAACGTGGATGAGGAGTGTACAGTCTAGCTTAGAGCAATTCAACACTAAAAACACACAGTATGGATTAAAATTAATCACAAATAGTCATGTCAGTTTGAATAAATCTAAATTAAATCATAAAAAGTAAAAAATAGTGAAAGAGCATTCCATGTAGAAAAATACCAAGTACAATGCCCTGAAATGCAAAGAGCTTGTTGTGTTAAAGGAAGAATAAGAAAGCACCAGTGGCTGGAACTTTAAGAAACAATGAAGAACATGATTGGAGGCGAAGATGAAGTAGGTGTCTGCAAGATCACAGAGGACTTTAAGCTAAAGTGTTTGGAGGAGGTGCCACTGGATAGTTACAAATTCTGGAGTGATAATTTGTTCTTGGGCTTCCCAAGTGGTGCAGTGGTAAAGGATCTGCCTGCCAAGCAGGAGACACTGGTTCAATCCCCGGGCCAAGAAGATCCCCTGGAGAAGGAAATGGCAACTCACTCCCATGGGCAGAAGAGCCTGGCAGGCTACAGTCCATGGAGTAGCAAAGAATCAGACATGACTTAGTGACTAAACAGCAACAACTTGTTCTTATGTTTTGGAGGGTAACTTCTGTGAATAGATTAGAATGGTGACTTTTGTGAAGAGCTGGGAATGTGGAGTGGCAAGCCTTAAAACACTAAAACAATAAATAAAAAGGCTATTGCTGCTGTCCAGGTGAGAGAATGTGAAAATATCAGAGGGAATGAGAAACCCTTGGATTCAGGATGTGTTTTAAAAATAGAGCGGATAAGAAAGCTATGGTACATATACACAATGGAATATTACTCAGCCATTAAAAAGAATACATTTGAATCAGTTCTAATGAGGTGGATGAAACTGGAGCCTATTATACAGAGTGAAGTAAGCCAGAAGGAAAAACACCAATACAGTATACTAACGCATATATATGGAATTTAGAAAGATGGTAACAATAACCCGGTGTACGAGACAGCAAAAGAGACACTGATGTATAGAACAGTCTTATGGACTCTGTGGGAGAGGGAGAGGGTGGGAAGATTTGGGAGAATGACATTGAAACATGTAAAATATCATGTAAGAAACGAGTCACCAGTCCAGGTTCGATGCACAATACTGGATGCTTGGGGCTAGTGCACTGGGACGACGCAGAGGGATGGTATGGGGAGGGAGGAGGGAGGAGGGTTCAGGACGGGGAACACATGTATACCTGTGGTGGATTCATTTTGATATTTGGCAAAACTAATACAATTATGTAAAGTTTAAAAATAAAATAAAATTAATTATTAAAAAAAAATAGAGCGGACTGATTGCTGGGTATGTGGGAAAGAGAACAATCAAGGATGACTCTTGGATTTTTAGCTCACAGAATTAGGTGAATGGTCCTGCCATTTTCTGAGATGCGGAAAATTACAGAAACAGGTGTGTGGAGTGGGGCGAGTCCAGTTTTGCGTACTTGAAGTGCGAGATGCTTATCAGATATCCAAGTTGAGTGTTGAAAAGGCATTTAGGAAATTTATTCCAGCACTCAAGGGAGAGATCAGATCTGGGAGTCACTGGCACCTGTGCAGCACGAAGGAAAAAGCAGCCCTTAAGACTCAGAATTTAACCAAAGCAGGAAATTGGAGCACAAGATGACTAGAGAGGTGATTAGTAGAAATACAAGCTCCCACTTTCTCCCACCTGTTCTCTCTTCTTCAAAAATTCCTGGAGAGATCAAGAAGGATGTTAAATGGGTTGAGGCTTTCAGCCTTTTCCCGCCTTCTAATAATTAAAGAATTCCAGATGTCTGAATATTTGGGGGCATTCAAGACGCAGACACTTAGGTTATGATTATAAAAGCCAATATAAGACATCTGTAGCTACACATACATGTTTTTTACGCAAGGACTGTTACCCGAATGTTTCATCTAAGGTATTTTGAACAAATTCATCTGGATAGACAGGGCAGGTAAGCTGAAATATTGGCTAATTGGAGATACTAGTTTGAATCTCAGAGGAGGAGTCATGATCAGAATGTAAGTTGGGGAACTATTAACTAGAAATGGGAACTGAGATTCACTGATATATCTAGAGAAGGGCAGACAGAGGAAGGAAACAGAATTATGTCCTTTGGGGGATTCATGGACCTAGCATCTGAAAACAGCAAGAAGACAGAAAACGTCAAAGAAGATAAACCATAGGAATGAAGAAGATAATTTCAGTAAAGTCAAGAGAGAAAAGACTTAACATTCTATAACAATGGTTTTAATATGATAAATATTTTCTGCAATAGAGTGCTTACTGTTCTTGAACAATCTAAGGTTTTTAATGTGCTCATTTTTCTGTGTTTGCTGGCAAAGTGCAATGTAAGGCTACACCTTTAGATAATGTTTTCACAATAAGAGCTAAAGTGTTTTTTCTGGTTAAGCTTCAGTGTCGGACTTGCTGAGGTGGAAAGAGAACCCAGTTGCCAAATCCCATTTCTGGTGACCTTCATAATAGTGTAGAAATGGCATCCGCCCTAGAGAGTCCATGCAAGGGATTTAAAATAGAAACTCAGAAAGTCAGCCACTCACATCCAGCCTCCACCCTTCTTTCATCTTCCTTTGTTTTCATTTGCTTGTTACTGGGAGCTCT
Organism: Bos grunniens; assembly: GCF_055505025.1. NCBI lineage: Eukaryota > Metazoa > Chordata > Mammalia > Artiodactyla > Bovidae > Bos > Bos grunniens. The sequence goes on from NC_141180.1 coordinate 58,682,464, forward strand.
TGATCTAAGGAGGGTTCCCATCCTTCCTGGCCAACCTCTGAACTCTGGCATCTTGCCCAGTGCTGAATAGTAGGCCAGGATCCCTTGCCTGGAGAGATGAGCAAAACGTAGAGAGGACAAAACAAGGACTTCTCTTTGATATCCTTGGCTTATGACTTGTAAATAAAGCTGACATTAGATACAAATGGAATCATTTGGCTAAAATCAGTCCTGATGTACTGAAAATCTCCAGTTTTCTCCTTAAATAATCTTCAGGGTCTCTACTTTATGATGAAGCTTTCTTTGTGTCTAAAAAACAATAAGGAAAGACAAATAATATTTTTTATTTAGAAAACATGTTTTCAAAATCATAAATGACTTTTAGCTATTGTGGTCTCCAATAAATTAGACTGCAGTCTACTGTCAAGCACCTAAAAATAGTTCAGTACATTCTCCACTGTTAAAGTGAATTGAATTATTAATGATTCTGTTGTTGCTCAGTTGCTAAGTTGTGTCAGACTCTTTGCGACCCCATGGAATGCAACATGCCAGGCTTCCCCTGTCCTTCACTATCTCCCAGAGTTTGCTCAAATTCATATCCATTGAGTTGGTGATGCTATCTAACCATCTCATGTTCTTTGATTATTCTCTCACTAAAATGTTCTACTTTTTCAGTAAACCACACTCAGTGCTTGCAGAAGGAAGCATGATAGTACAATGAGAAAATGCTGGTGGAAAAGAATAGTGAAATATGGAATTTGGCTGACTTCAGGTCAGGGGAGAGTAAAGGCTCTTGCTACATTTCCATTTCCATTTCCTTTTTGGCCACTTGGAAATTTCTGTTTCCAACACAGTCCTTGGGCATCACCAAGTTTCCTTTGGTGACTCAAAGTCCCACATGTAGATATCCAATCCTTAAATTGCCTCTGTAGGCAACTCATAATCAACCAGTGAACTAATAGAATTCCTCTCCCCTTGCTTTCAGTCTCTGGCTTACTTATACAGCTACTTTAATTTAATCAAATTTACATCTACCTCTACTTCAGCACATATCACCAGTAAGTTCATGGACATATAACAAATCAATAAATACAATAATATATATTATTTCCCTTCTTTTTCCCAAACCATTAAAAAACTTTTTTTTTTTTTCCTTAGAGTCCTGCTGTGGGCTTGCAAAAGTAAAGCTCACTCTAATGAATTTAAGGTAAAGTGAAGGATATTATTGAATGTGGTTATTTGTGAGAACAGTAATTCATGCTGTTCTTGGGGAAAAATAAACAAGAACTCCATTCTTGACTTTGACTACTCCTTTTTGTGTGCTCTTTAATTTTTGAAAGATCTTGATTAACTGTAAAAAAATTAGTATTTTAATTGTGGTCTTATAATATTTAAAAATAAAACTCAAGGAGTTTGTGTCTTGTTTATGTTGAAATTTCCTATCCAAGACCCTGGTATGGCTTTCAATTAATGGTTTTAAAGTTTTTATTACATAGTTTTTAACATTTCTTGTTTTGCTCATTCTAAGTGTTTTGTGTGTGTTATTATAAATAAGGAATTCTATTCAATTCAGACTATTAGGATTATATTTTATATAGACTGTAAACTGATTATTCTAGTTAAATGTATACCCTACCTTTCTTATTCTTTCTTAATATTTTTAGAAGTTTTGTATTGGCATTTAAAGCCAGAATTTGGTGCTGGATATGCTCATTACTGATGCTCTGTCATTGCTCATAAACTCTATCAACACAGAACTAGTGGAATTGTGTAGTTGTGCAGGTACACACCCACAGCACATATTGCAACAAAGCAGATTACATAATTTATTTTATTTCCCAGTGCATGTAAAAGTTATATTTATACCATAGTCTATTAACTGTACAATAGCATCATCTAAAAAAAAAAGTGCATACCTTAATTTAAATATATTGTATTGCTAAAAAAAAGACGCTTACTCCTTGGAAGAAAAGTTATGACCAACCTAGATAGCATATTCAAAAGCAGAGACATTACTTTGCCAACAATGGTCCATCTAGTCAAGGCTATGGTTTTTCCAGTGGTCATGTATAGATGCGAGAGTTGGACTGTGAAGAAAACTGAGTGCTGAAGAACTGTTGCTTTTGAACTGTGGTGTTGGAGAAGACTCTTGAGAGTCCCTTGGACTGCAAGGAGATCCAACCAGTCCATTCTGAAGGAGATCAGCCTTGGGATTTCTTTGGAAGGAATGATGCTAAAGCTAAAACGCCAGGACTTTGGCCACCTCATGCGAAGAGTTGACTCATTGGAAAAGATTCTGATTCTGGGAGGGATTGGGGGCAGGAGGAGAAGGGGACCACAGAGGATGAGATGGCTGGATGGCATCACTGACTTGATGGACATGAGTCTGAGTAAACTCCGGGAGTTGGTGATGGACAGGGAGGCCTGGCGTGCTGTGATTCATGGGGTTGCAAAGAGTTGGACACGACTGAGCGACTGAACTGAACTGAACTGATTGCTAAAAAATGCTCACCATCATCTGAACCTTCAGTAAATCATAGTAGTAGCGTCAAAGATCACTATTCACAGATCACTATAACAAAATAATAATGAAAAAGTTTGGAATATTGCAAGAATTATTACCAAAATGTGACAAAGAGACATGAAGTGAACAAATACTATTGGAAAAATGAAGTCAATAGATTGGCTCAAATGCAGGTTTGCCACACACCTTCAAATTGTAAAAAAAAAAAAAAAGAATCAGTATCTATGAAGCTTAATAAGGTGAAGTGCAAGGAAGCAAGGTATGCTTGTACTCTCTTAACAACTACCCAGTATATCAAATAGCAGTGTTAGCTACAGTCACTGTGTAGTACATGTTGTTGTTCAGTCGCTCAGTTGTGTTCAACTCTGCAAGCCTCATGGACTGCAGCACACCAGGCTTCCCTGTCCATCACCATCTCCCAGAACTTGCTCAGACTCATGTCCATCGAGTCGGTGATGCCATCTAACCATCTCATCCTCTGTCGTCCCCTTCTCCTCCTGCCTTCAATCTTTCCCAGCATCAGGGTCTTTTCTAGTGAGTCAGTTCTTCACATCGGGTGGCCAAAGTACTGGAGCTTCACCTTCAGCCTCAGTCCTTTCAATGAACATTCAGGACTGATTTCCTTTAGGACTGACTGGTTTGATCTTCTTACAGTCCAAGGGACTCTCAAAAGTCTTCTCCAACCACAGTTCAAAAACATCAGTTCTCTGGTGTTCAGCTTTCTTTATAGTCCAACTCTCACATCCATACATGACTACAGGAAAAACCGTAACTTTGACTAGATGGACCTTTGTCGGCAAAGTAATGTCTCTGCTTTTTAATATGCTGTCTAGGTTGATCATAGATTTTCTTCCAAGGAGCAAGCATCTTTAAATTTCATGGCTGCAGTCACCATCCATAGTGATTTTGGAGCCCAAGAAAATAAACGTGTGGTACATCTCTAGTATTTGTTTTATAACTGGAAATTTGTACCTTTTGACCACCTTCCTCCAATTACCCATCCCCCACCCTGTGCCTTTGGTAACCGTAAGTCTGACCTCTTTTTCTATAAGTTTTTTTTTTTTTTTTTTTTTTTACACTCCACATATAAATGAGATCATAAAAATATTTGTGTTTCTTGGTCTGACTTATTTCACTTCGCATAATGCCTTCAAGACCCATCCATGTTGTCACAAATAGTATATGTGTGTATATAAAATGGGATATTATTTAACCATTAAAAAAATAGGAAACTCAATATATATTTATATTTATAAGTGTAAATAAAGTTGTGATATATACATATGTGTATATCCATTTTATCCATTTTTACATGTATATATAAATTTTGTGTGTATATATAGGTATAGGTGGCAGTTTAATCACTTAATTTCGTCCAACTGTTTGTGACCCATGGACTGTAGCCCTCCATGCTCTTCTGTCTCTGGGATTTTCCAGGCAAGAATAATGGAGTGGGTTGCCATTTCCTACTCCAATATAGGTATAGACACATATATAAATATATATGTATGTACATATATGTATCTCCCACCTTTTTTATCTGTTTATCTATTGATAGATGTTTAAGATGTTTCCCCATCTTGGCTAATGTAACTAATGTTACTATAATCATGAAAGTGCAGATATCTTTTCAAGTTAGTGTTTTTGATACTTTTGGAAAAATACTGAAAGAGCAGTGAAATTGGTGGCTTATATGGTAGATAACGAGATAACATTTTTAACTTTTGACGATCCTCCGTACTGTTTTCCTTTGCTACTGGGCCAATTTACAATCCCACTAACAGTGCACAATGTTTTCCTTTTCTTCACATCCATGCCAGCACTTAAAATCTTTGTATTTTTTAATAATGAACATCCTAACAGACATGTGGCGACCTGTCATTGTGGTTTTACTTTGCATTTACCTAACAGAAGCAGAAGATATTAAGAAGAGATGGCAAGAATACACAGAAGAACTGTACAAAAAAGATCTTCACGACCCAGATAATCACGATGGTGTGATCACTGACCTAGAGCCAGACATCCTGGAATGTGAAGTCAAGTGGGCCTTAGAAAGCATTACTACGAACAAAGCTAGTGGAGATGATGGAATTCCAGTTGAGCTATTCCAAATCCTGAAAGATGATGCTGTGAATGTGCTGCCCTCAATATGCCAGCAAATTTGGAAAACTCAGCAGTGGCCACAGGACTGGAAAAGGTCAATTTTCATTCCAATCCCAAAGAAAGGCAATACCAAAGAATGCTCAAACTACCGCACAATTGCACTCATCTCACACACTAGTAAAGTAATGCTCAAAATTCTCCAAGCCAGGCTTCAGCAATATGTGAACCGTGAACTTCCTGATGTTCAATCCGGTTTCAGAAAAGGCAGAGGAACCAGAGATCAAATTGCCAACATCTGCTGGATCATGGAAAAAGCAAGAGAGTTCCAGAAAAACATCTATTTCTGCTTTATTGACTATGCCAAAGCCTTTGACTGTGTGGATCACAATAAACTGTGGAAAATTCTGAAAGAGATGGAATACCAGACCACCTGATCTGCCTGTTGAGAAATTTGTATGCAGGTCAGGAAGCAACAGTTAGAACTGGACATGGAACAACAGACTGGTTCCAAATAGGAAAAGGAGTATGTCAAGGCTGTATATTGTCACCCTGTTTATTTAACTTGTATGCAGGGTACATCATGAGAAACGCTGGACTGGAAGAAACACAAGCTGGAATCAAGATTGCCGGGAGAAATATCAATAACCTCAGATATGCAGATGACACCACCCTTATGGCAGAAAGTGAAGAGGAACTCAAAAGCCTCTTGATGAAAGTGAAAGTGGAGAGTGAAAAAGTTGCCTTAAAGCTCAACATTCAGAAAACGAAGATCATGGTGTCTGGTCCCATCACTTCATGGAAATAGATGTGGAAACAGTGGAAACAGTGTCAGACTTTATTTTTCTGGGCTCCAAAATCACTGCAGATGGTCACTGCAGCCATGAAATTAAAAGACACTTACTCCTTGGAAGAAAAGTTATGACCAACCTAGATAGCATATTCAAAAGCAGAGACGTTACTTTGCCAATAAAGGTTCGTCTAATCAAGGCTATAATTTTTCCAGTGGTCATGTATGGATGTGAGAGTTGGACTGTGAAGAAGGCTGAGCACCAAAGAATTGATGCTTTTGAACTGTGGTGTTGGAGAAGACTCTTGGGTGTCCCTTGGACTGCAAGGAGATCCACCCAGTCCATTCTGAAGGAGATCAGCCCTGGGATTTCTTTGGAAGGAATGGTGCTGAAGCTGAAACTCCAGTACTTTGGCCACCTCATGTGAAGAGTTGACTCATTGGAAAAGACTCTGATGCTGGGAGGGATTTCGGGCAAGAGGAGAAGGGGACAACAGAGGATGAGATGGCTGGATGGCATCACTGACTTGATGGACATGAGTCTGAGTGAACTCTGGGAGTTGGTGATGGACAGGGAGGCCTGGCGTGCTTCGATTCATGGGGTCGCAAAGAGTCGGACACGACTGAGTGACTGATCTGATCTGATCTAAAAGAATAGTGATGTTGAGCATCTTTTCATGCATCTGTTGGTCTTTCGTGTATCTTTTTTGGAGAAATGTCTATTCAGGTCCTTTGCCCATTTTTAAATGGGTTGTTTTCCTGCTATTGAGTTGTGTAATTTCTTTATATGTTTTGGATATGCTAAGTCACTTCAGTCGTGTCCGACTCTGTGCAACTCCATAGACAGCAGCCCACCAGGCTCCCCCGTCCCTGGGATTCTCCAGGCAAGAACACTGGAGTGGGCTGCCATTTCCTTCTCCAATGCATGAAAGTGAAAAGTGAAAGTGAAGTCACTCAGTTGTGTCCGACTCAGCGACCCCATGGATTGCAGCCTAACAGGCTCCTCCATCCATGGGATTTTCCAAACAAGAGTACCCCCTAATTAGACATATGGTTTGCAAAGATTTTTGCCCATTCTGTAGGTTGTCTTTTCACTTTGTTGATGATTTCTTTTGCTGTGCAAAAGTTTTTTTTTTTTTAGTTTAATATGTCCCACTTGTTTATTTTTAATTTTTGCTTATGTTTTAGATGTCATATTCACAAAAGCATTACAAGATCCATGTCAGGAATCTTTGTTCATGTGTTTTCTTCATGAGTTTTATGGTTTCTGGTCTTACATTTAAGTCTTTAATCTACTTTGAGGGAATTATTGTGAGTAGAGTTACTATGTGGGTCCAATTTTATACTTTTGCATGTAAATATCCAATTGTCTCAGTACCATTTATTGAAAAGATTGTTCTAGTGAATATTCTTGACTACCTTGTCAAATATTAGTTTATTGTACATGCATAGGCTTATTTTTGAGGTCTTGATTCTATTGTTTTTGTCTATTTGTGTCTTTTTATGCTGGAATTGTACTGCTTTGATGATTATAACTTTAGAGTATAGCTTGAAATCAGGAAATGTGATGTCTCCTGATTTGTTCATCTTCCTCAGAATTTCTTTGACTATGTGGATTCTTTTATCAGTTTAGTTCAGTCGCTCAGTCATGTCCGATTCTGCGACCCCATGGACTGCAGCACGCCAGGCCTCTCTGTCCATCACCAACTCCTAAAGTTTACTCAAACTCATGTCCATCTAGTCGGTGATGCCATCCAACCACTATATCCTCTGTCATCCCCTTCTACTCCCACCTTCCCTCTTTCTCAGCATCAGGGTCTTTTCAAATGAATCAGTTCTTTGCATCAGGTGGCCAAAGTACTGGAGCTTCGGCTTCAGCCTCAGTCCTTCCAATAAATATTCAGGACTGATCTCCTTTAGGATGGACTGGTTGGATCTCCTTGCAGTCCAAGGGACTCTCAAGAGTCTTCTCCAACACCACAGTTCAAATGCATCAATTCTTCAGCGCTCAGCTTTCTTTATAGTCCAACTCTCACATCCGTACATGACTACTGGAAAAAGCATAGCTTGGACTAGACAGACCTTTGTCAGCAAAGTAATGTCTCTGTATTTTAATATGTTGTCTAGGTTTGTCTGACTTCCCTGGTGGCTCAGAGGTTAAAGCGTCTGCCTACAATACGGGAGACCTGGGTTTGATCCCTGGGTCGGGAATATCCCCTGGAGAAGGAAATGGCAACCCATTCCAGTATTCTTGCCTGGAGAATTCCATGGACGGAGGAGCCTGGTGGGCTACAGTCCATGGGGTGGCAAAGAGTCGGACACGACTGAGCGACTTCACTTTCACTTTCTTTCACTAGGCTTGTCACAGCTTTTCTTTCAAGGAGTAAGCGTCTTTTAATTTCATGGCTGCAGTCACCATCTGCAGTGATTTTGGAGCCTAAGAAAAGAAAGTCTGTCACTGTTTCCATTGTTTCCTCATCTATGTGCTGTGAAGTAATGTGTCTGGATGCCATGATCTTAATTTTTTGAATGTTGAATTTTAAGCTAGCTTTTTCACCTTCCTCTGTCCCTGGGATTTTCCAGGCAAGGATACTTTGAGTGGGTTGCCATTCCTTCCTCCAGGGGATCTTCTCAACCCATGGATTGAACTCTTTTTTGCCAGGCTTCCCTGTCCTTCACTATCTCCCAGAGTTTGCTCAAACTTATATCCATTGAGTCAGTGACGCCATGCCACCACCTCGTCCTCTGTCATCCCCTTCTCCTCCTGCCCTCAGTCTTTCCCAGTATCAGGTTTGTTTATGGTTCCGTATAAATTTTAGGAGTATTTTTTCTAAATCTGTAAAAAAGTACTGCTGGAATGTTGATACAGATTTTGTTGAATTTATAGATGGCTTTTGGTGTATTGACATTTTAATAATATTAATTCTTCCAGTTCATGAGTAGAGGATACCTTTCCATTTATTTGTGTCTTCTTTGATTTCTTTCAACAATGTCTTGTAGATTTAAAGATCTTTTACCCCCTTAGTTAAATTTGTTCCTAAGTATTTTATTGTTTTCAGAGAAGGCAATGGCACCCCACTCCAGTACTCTTGCCTGGAAAATCCCATGGACGGAGGAGCCTGGTAGACTGCAGGGGGTTGCTAGGAGTCGGACACGACTGTATAACTTTCAAGAAGACAACCTGAGCGACTTCACTTTCACTTTTAACTTTCATGCATTGGAGAAGGAAATGGCAACCCACTCCAGTGTTCTTGCCTGGAGAATCCCAGGGACGGGGGAGCCTGGTGGGCTGCCGTCTCTGGGGTCACACAGAGTTGGACACAACTGAAGTGACTTAGCATTTTATTGTTTTTGATTGGTTTCTTTACTATCTTTTAGAAAATCTGTCATTAATGTGTAGAAACACTACTAATTTTTGTATTTTAATTTAGTATTCTGCAACTTCACTTAATTGATTGATTAGATCTAATAATTTTTGGTTGAGTCAGATTTCCTGTATATAAAATCTTGTCATCTCCAAATAGAGATACTCTCACTTCTCTCTTTCTAATTGATACTTTTTATTTCTTTTTCTTGTCTGACTGCTCTAACTAGGACTTCTAGTACTTTGAATAGGACTGGTGAAAGTGGGTATCCTTGTCTTGTTCCTGATTTTAGAGGAAAAGCTTCCACCATTCATCATTGAATATGATAGCCATGGGCTTGTCAAAAATGGCTTTTTTATGTTGAAATATATTTATTCTATGCCTAATTTGTTAAGAGTTTTTATCATGGATATATGTTAAATTTATCAAACACATTTTTTGTGTTTGTTGAAATGATCATGATTATTTCCCTTCATTTTATTAATGTGATGTATCACATTGATAGATTGTCTGTGTTGAATGATCCTTGCATACCAGGAATAAATTCTCTTCATATGCTGTTGAATTTGGTTTTCTAGTACTTTATTGAGAATTTTGCATCTATTTTCAGCAGGGATATTGACCTGTAGTTCTCTTTCCCAGTAGTGTTCTTTTCTGTTTTAGGTATCAGGATAATGCTGGTCATATAAAATGAGTTTGGACACTACTATATATAAAATAGATAACCAACAAGGACCTACTGAATAGCGTACAGGGAACTATACTTAACATTTTGTAATAACCAATAAGGGAAAAGAATCTGAAAATTGTGTGTGTGTGTGTGTGTGTGTGGTTGAGTCATTTTACTGTGTATCTGGGACTGGAACAACCTTGTAAATCAACTATGAAAGTGAAGTCGCTCAGTCGTGTCCGACTCTTTGTGACCCCATAGACTGTAGCCCACCAGGCTTCTCTATCCATGGAATTTTCCAGGCATGAGTACTGGAGTGGGTTGCCATTTCCTTCTGCAGGGGATCTTCCTGACCCAGGGATTGAACCTGGGTCTCCCGCATTGCAGGCAGCCGTTTTACCATCTGAGTCACCAGGGAATCTCCCACTCAACTATACTTCAGTGTAAAAAAGAAAAAATAATAAAAGAAAATAAAATGACTTTGGGAATGTTCCCTCTTTTTCAGTTTTTCAAAGAGTTTGAGAAGAATTGGTATTAATTTTTTAAATGTTTATTAAAATTTACTGTTGAAGCTATCTGGTCCTGGGCTTTTTGTTGTTGAGAGATTTTTGATTACTGATTCAATCTCCTTGTAGTAGTTGATCTAATCAGATTTTCTATTTCTTCCTGATTCAGTTTCGTTAAGTTGTATGTTTTTTCTTCTAGGCTGTCCTGTTCATTGGTACATAGTTGTGCCTCTTAGGATACTTCAGTTTCTGTGGTAACCATTGAAATGTCTTCTTTTTCATGTATAATTTTGTTGATTTGGATTCTTTCTCTTTTTTTTCCTTGTTTGGTGTAGCTAAGGATTTGTTGATTTTGTTTACCTTTTCAAAGAACCAAGTCTTAGTTGATTTTGTTTGTTTGTTTCTTCTGTTCTCTATTTCATTTATTGCTGCTCTAATCTTATTTCTATTCTTCTGCTAACTTTGGGTTCATTTGCTCTTCTTTTCTCTGGTTTCTTCAGGTATAGAGTTAGGCTGTTTATTTGGAATATTCCTTGCTTCTTAATGTAGGCCAACAAAGGTCCAACAAAGGTCTGTCTAGTCAAGGCTATGGTTTTCCAGTGGTCATGTATGGATGTGAGAGTTGGACTGTGAAGAAAGCTGAGCGCCGAAGAATTGATGCTTTTGAACTGTGGTGTTGGAGAAGACTCTTGAGAGTCTCTTGGACTGCAGGGAGATCCAACCAGTCCATCCTAAAGGAGATCAGTCCTGAATATTCATTGGAAGAACTGATGTTGAAGCTGAAACTCCAATACTTTGGCCACCTGATGTGAAGAACTGACTCATTTGAAAAGACCCTGATGCTGGGAAAGATTGAAAGCGGGTGGAGAAGGGGACAACAGAAGATGAGATGGTTGGATGGCATCACCGACTCAATGGACATGAGTTTGAGTAAACTCTGGGAGTTGGTGATGGACAGAGAGGCCTGGCGTGCTGCAGGCCATGGGGTCGCAAAGAGTCAGACAGGACTGAGTGACTGAACTGAACTGAATGTAGGTGTTTATTGCTATGAATTTCCTTCTCAGAACTGTTTCTGCTATAACCCACAGGTTCTGGTACACGTGTTTTCATTTTTACTTGTCTTAAGAAACTTTTTTATTTCTTATTTTTTTCTTTGATCCTCTGGTTGTTCAGGAGTACCATGATGGACTTAATTTAAAAAATCATGAACTAGTGAACTATGTAGAAATCCTCCATATATTTGGAAATTCAAAGCCACCTTTCTCAATAATGTGAGTTAAAGAAGAAGTGAAAAGAAAAAGTTCAAACCAAATAATAGTGAAAACAAAACATTTACAGTTTTGTGGTGTGCAAGCAAAGAAGTACTTCAGACGAAATTTATAGCAAAACTTTCTATTATAAGGGGAAAAAAGACAATGACCCAGTTTTCCAGCTTAAGAAACTATAAAAATCTAGAAATAAAATAGAAAAAAGAATAAATTATATCCAAAATAGGTAGAAGAATGGAAATTATATAAAGCAAATAAAAGAAATAAACAATGAATAAATAAATAAAATGTCATTGAGATAGGCAACAGAAAGAAAACTAAGGAAATTAACACTGATTCTTTTAAAGAGGAATAAAACTTCTTTTAAAGAGTTTTAAAATAGTGAATGTTAAAAAAATAAAATAGTGAATGTTTGGAAAACAGGTACTTACAAAGTTAAACGTAAGTATCATCAGCTCAGTTCAGTTCAGTTGCTTAGTTGTGTCGGACCCTTTGCAACCCCATGGCCTGCAGCACGCCAGGCCTCCCTGTCCATCACCAACTCCCGGAGTTCACTCAAACTCAGGTCCATTGAGCTGGTGATGCCATCCAACTATCTCACCCTTTGTTGTCCCCTTCTCCTCCCGCCTTCAATTTTTCCCAGCATCAGGGTCTTTTCAAATGAGTCAGTTCTTCGCATCAGGTGGCCAAAGTATTGGAGTTTCAGCTTCAGCATCAGTTCTTCCAATGAATATTCAGGACTGATCTCCTTTAGGATGGACTGGTTAGATCTCCTTGCTGTCCAAGGGACTCTCAAGAGTCTTCTCCAAAACCACAGTTCAAATCATCAATTCTTCAGTGCTCAGCTTTATAGTCCAACTCTCATATCATACATGACTACTGGAAAATTTCATATGGTCCAGTAATTCCATTTCCAAGGGAAATGAATGCATATATACCCATATAATCCAGTAATTTACGTGTTTCCCATCTGAACTTTGGATAGGAATTAATTGTTCCTCTTTCAGTCCGGTTTTATAGATCTAGGATTTCTCAGTCTTGGATTCATAAGTTCTTTAGTTTGCAATTTTTTTTTATTTTTTACTGCTTATGTATACATAGTATTTGTAACAACTAAAAAGCAAAGAGTTTTTATAGTCACGAAACAAGTTCCTAGCAATAATATTAAATGCAAATGACCACGACAATCCAAAGCTTCTAAAGAGACAAAGTAAAATTTTAGGAGTTTTTATTGTCTGTGCATATATGCTCAGTCATGTCTGACTCTTTGCAAACCCATGGACTGTGGCCCACCAGAATCCTATATTCATGGAATTTTCCAGGCAAGAATAATGGAATAAGTTGCCGTTTCCTACTCCTGGGGATTTTTTCAATCCAGGGGTTGAACAGGCATCTATCTCTTCCGTCTCCTGTATTGGCACGCAGATTCTTTACCACTTGCACCACCTGGGAACCCCACTGTTTTTCATTGTGGTGAATTAATTTTATTTTTTTAGTTTGGCTTCAGATTTTGTCTGAGTTCATAAACAGTTTATTTCAGAATCTGTGCTTTTTCATACAGAATATTCCTCACTCTCTTCCACAGGGAAGACAGTAAAAGAACAAGTGAACATTGGACTTCAGGCATTTTTGCTTATCCTTACCTAATTAAATAGTTTTAAAATGTCTTGAACATTAACTTATTCCTATTTTTCTTACCCTTGCAGATACTTGGTGAACTTGTTTGTTGTTACTCAGTTGGTAAGTCGTGTCCAACTCTGTGACCCCATGTACTGCAGTACACCAGGTTTCCCTGTTCTTCACTATCTCCCGGAGTTTGCTCAAACTCGTGTCCATTAAGTCAGTGATGCCATCCAACCATCTCATCTTCTGTTGCCCCCTTCTCTTGCCCTCAGTCTTTCCCAGCATCAGAGTCTTTTCCAGTAAGTTGGCTCTTTGCATCAGGTGGCCAAAGTGGAGCATTGGAGTATCAACTTCAGCATCAGTCCTTTCAATGAATATTCAGGACTGATTTCCTTTAGGATTGACTGGTTTGATCTCCATGCTGTCCAAGGGACTCTCAAGAGTCTTCTCCAGCCCCACAGTTTGAAAGCATCAATTATCCAGTGCTCAGTCTTCTTTATGGTCCAGTTCTCACATCCATATATGACTACTGGAAAAACCATAGCTTTGACCATATGGACCTTTGTCAACAGAGTGATGTCTGGTTTTTAATACACTATCTAGTTTTGTCATAGCTTTTCTTCCAAGGAGCAAGCATCTTGCCCACTACGTTTCTATTATGCTCATCAACCTGAAAAAATTATTTTATTTTTCAATCTGCTTTGCCCCAAAGCACCATATCCACAAATAACCATGGAAACAAGAAGCAAACATTTGACATGTGTACTTCTCCCATTCATTGATTTCACTCTGAAAGTACATCTCCACTCTTCTGGCACAAGAATGTTCTAAATGTAAATCATTTGCTTGTTTATCTTGCCACTGAATCTGAAGTGAAAACAGAAACAAATATACAAGCAATATCTTAATCATGAAAAAAAAATATTTAGCCTCAAAATTCCCCAGATTGCTCTTGGAAAAAAATCATGAAGATAAAATAATTAGATTTTTTTCCTTCCAACAATCAATTCCTCTCTGTGCATGAGTGTGTGTTTAAATATTAAAATAGTCATGTGCCTCAAACAATAATGTTTGTAAATACCCTGGACCTGAATGCTTAGTAGGGTGAGAAACTTAAACCCAAAGAAGGTAATAATCTGTCCAGTTTTCTAAAAGGCTAGAATATTTGAAGTTTATATTGTAGCAAGTTTTAAAGTTTCCCCTGCCAGATCCAACAGGCATTATGTAATTCTACTGTTATTCACAAATCTCTCCAGGTAATTAAGTTATTACCCAAGATCGTAACATTTGTTAATTGAGGTCATCAGTTCTACAAACCTGTGTTCAGGAAAGTCTCTGTGGTATATTAAGTTGCTTTTGAATTGGATTTCAAGAAATTTGCAATCTCCTCTCTAGATTCTTCCATTTATAATTTAAGTATTAACCTCTAAATCTCTTCATTCATAAAGTAAAAATAGTAGTAGTGGTTTCAGTCTCCCCATCTACGCTGTGCTGTGCTCAGTCATGTCTGACTCTTTGTGACCCTCATTGACTATAGGCTGCCAGGCTCCTCTGTCCATGGAATTTTCCAGGCAAGAACACTGGAGTGGGTTGCCATTTCCTTCTCCAGGGGATCTTCCTGACCCAGGGATTGAACCCACATCTCTTGTGTCTCCTGCTTTGGCTGGTGGCTTCTTTACCACTGCACCACCCGGGAAGCCCCAGTGGCAGTCTCCCCCTAGGAAATTCATAAAAATTAGATTGTTAATTAGGTGAAGCACTTGGAGATCTTAGAAGAAGGAGGTTTCATAAAGTATAACATATCTTTGTAATTTATGTGAGGTTCTGCTTTATGTATAAGATGTCCCCCTGTTGAAAAGATTCCAGGAAGCGCTCACAGGCATGTGAGATGAGGGCAATCTAAGTTTCCTTCTTGTTCAGCTCCCTGTCTCGATACCGTTGTTCCCTGTTTTCTGGCTCTCCACCGGCAGAATCCTTCGATGTTGAGCAACCTTCTGGCTTGCAGAAAAACTAAGTGCATACTTGCCTATATTCCAAAACCAAGATGACATATACTTCCAATCGAACAGATGTGGTCAGCCGTTGATTGGGCCCAGAGGAGAAGAAATTAAACACATCCAAAACAACAGTGAGTAGGAAACAGGGGTAAGCAAAGGTGAGTAGATGCACAATGTCTCTCCTTTTGGGTCATTGTGTTTCCTTTCCTTGTACTCGTCCAAGTTTCCCCTCTTTCTCTGTAAGGAGATTTTCCAAGTCTTTTTCTCTCCTTGGCTTCCTTTGCTTGGTCATAAGCATAGGTGTGTCCAGGATAGCAAATCTTTCTCATTACCTTCCAAGCACTCACAATTGAGCTGGAATTTTGAATGATGCTCAATAAGTATTGCCAATTTCCATAATTCAGAAACTTATATATCCATCAAGAGGGTTTCCAGGCCCCATGGTGTTTCTATTAGCCATTTCATTGAAAACGAACTAACTAAATTCATAGACCCATAGTATAATTAAGTTGGAAGGGTAAATTCCTTCTTTCCCTCATGCAGTATAACAATCCCCACAATGCTATCTATGCAGAATTTCATTCAGCCTCAGTTCAGACAACTTCAAGCAACTGGAAGTTCACACCCTTCTAAGACATGTCTTCTAGCTCTAATGATAAGAAAGTTCTTCATCGTGAGCCAGAATCTGCACTCCTATGATGTTTCCCCTCATTCTTAGTTCTCCTCTAGAGCACAGAGTAAATACAGTCCTCCTTTCACACTCAGTTGCTCCTCTGGATTAAGCAGCCTCAGTTCTTCCACTGGGTCTCTGTGCAAAATCCACTGTTTTGTCCAGTTTGGCACACTTGACTTATCCTGAACTTGTAGTCAACTCTAAGGCCTTTGTCTTTTCCAAATACATTGCTGCAATCCATCTCTCCCTCGTGTTGCACCTTATCCAGATGATTTTTTGAAGCTAAGTGGGAGGGCTTTATTTTTATCTTCTTCAAATTTCATTGTTAGTTTGCACCTGTCATTCAAGATTTTCTCCAGTCTTGATCTAAGTTATTAGCTATTTCTCTCGTATTTCTGAGTCACTTACAGATTTGATGTCTGCTTTCTCAGTCATGTTTGACTCTTGGTGACTCCATGGACTGTAGCCCACTAGACTCCGCTGTCCATGGAATTCTCCAAGCAAGAATACTAGAGTGGGTTGCCATTCCCTTCTCCAGGGTATCTTCCCAACCCAGGGATTGAACCCAGGTCTCCTGCATTGCAGGCAGATGCTTTACCATCTGAACCACCAGGGAGGCCTTTCTATGTATGTCTTCAACTGGGTGGTCGGAACTCTGAAAAAAACAGGGTCCCTACATGTGTGAGTGATGCTCTCCCTCAAGGGAGTGGAAAATCAGCTGTTGGCACTCCCCCGGAATCCCCTCAAATCCCCTTTCCTTTTCCTACACACTGGTCACAGGTGAGCTTTTCCTCTCTCAGCTGGCAACCATCTCTTTGCTGGAGGACTATCTTAGGCTCTCAGAGCCCATGTTCCCTGTGCTCATGGCAAGATTTTCTGGGAATTAATGTTTTCCTAGAGGCATGGCAACCCACTCCAGTATCCTTGCCTGGAGAATCCCATGCACAGAGGAGCCTGGAAGGTTACAGTCCTTGGGGTCGCAAAGAGTTGGACATGACTGAAGCAACTTAGCAAGCAAGCAAACAAGGGGCAGCCGTTAACTGATGACCACTGAATACACTGGAGTATAAATACCCTGGCTCTCTTGTATTAATGCAACCACCTTTGAGGTGTGACCTCTACTGCTGAGAGCCCCTCTACACAATTAAATCAAAGCAGCCTCCATGCCCAATAAGATGCCCTTGCTTATCCTCCCCGTGTGTGTGTATAGAAAAATCACCATCCCATCCCTAACTTAATAATCTGTTCTTTCCCCATTTGTATGTGATAGCTTCTTTATCATATATTCTGCTGCTGCTAAGTCGCCTCAGTCATGTCTGACTCTGTGCGACCCCATGGACTGCAGCCCACCAGTCTCCTCCGTCCATGGGATTTTCCAGGCAAGAACTGGAGTGGGGTGCCATTACCATATATATATATATAATT
This sequence comes from Bos grunniens, assembly GCF_055505025.1. Classification (NCBI taxonomy): domain Eukaryota; kingdom Metazoa; phylum Chordata; class Mammalia; order Artiodactyla; family Bovidae; genus Bos; species Bos grunniens. Next base: position 58,699,384 of record NC_141180.1, read on the forward strand.
TTTTATTGGAGTATAGTTGTTTTATAATGTTGTGTTAGTTTCTACTATACAGCCAAGTGAGTCAGCCGTATGTATACGTATTTCCCCTCTTTTCTGGGTTTCATTCACATTTACATCACCACAGCACTGTGTAGAGTTCCTTGTGCCATACAGTAGGTTCTCATTAGTTATCTATTTTATATATAATATCAAATTATGTAGATATCAATCCCAATCTCCCAATTCATCCCACTTCTCCTTTGCCCTCTTTGTGTCCATACATTTGTTCTCTCCATCTGTGTCTCCATTTCTACTTTGCAGATAGGCTCATCTGTAGCATTTTTCTAGATTCCATATATATGCATTAATATAAGGTATTTGTTTTCTTCTTGACTTAATTCTTTCTGTATGACAGTTTTTGTTTTTTAGAATAATCTATCTTTTGTTGATTGATCTGTCTGTTCTGCACTGACAAAAGAACATGTGGTAGAGAATATTCTTTTTTCATCCAAGTCTTTTAACTACAATGATATGAATGCCTTTTTAATTTGAAGATTTTTCTCCTAAGTAGAGAATACGGAGAAAAAGTGGAATTAAATAATTCTGCCTTTTCTTATCTCTTAATAGTATGTTTATCTACCCCTTATATTAAGGCTCCTTAATGTTTTCTTTTATTCTGAATGTAATTTTAAAAGGCATTTGCACTACTGGTACCATTTGTTACAAACTGAAGTCATTCTGGAATGTATCATTCTTGACTATTTTTACCATCTGATAGGTAAAAAGTCCATCAAGGCAAAAATCAAAGAGGTTTCAGGTGCTTATCAGGATGAAGTGGCAAGAATCTGGGTAGCTATTTGCAGTTCTCCATTTCTACTTGCATGTGGTCTGTATTAAGAGTACATAATCTGTGTTCTCCTTCTGACGAACAGCTTAGGGACTACTTTGATGAAAATAGTGTCTATATTACTATAGCAAATGCTTGCTATCATCATATCAAATGTCTTTTTTCACAATGCTTATATTCTTGGGTAGGGTTTCCAAGCAGTGAAAAATAGTGTTATCCCTATATCCATCTAACAGATACTTCTGGATTGACCTAGGTAGACTATTTCATCATCATATGCTAGCCCTGAGTCCATTACATATGTTCTTAGTCTTACCATTAATAGATCAAAGCTGAAGCCTTGCATTTGGTGCCCAGACATTTTTTCCTACTATTCTATTCAGTGAATCTGAATATGTCCTCTTATTTCTAGCCAAGATTTCTTCTTCTTCCCATTCTCTCCCTACCTCCTCCTTCCCTCCTCCCCCTCCTCTTGCCCCTTCTTGTCCCCCTTCCCCCCGACCCCAAGCCCAATGTCAGTGAACAACAGCAGATGTGCCAGGTGACGGCTTATGACTGTCTGTGCGAGACTTGATAGCATATCAAACCGAAGAGAGACCTGTTTTTAGTTGGGAGAGGGAGTGAAGGATAAACTTCAGGCAGAGGCAACATTTTTGCTGAGTTTGCAAAGTAGATAGGATGAACCTTTAGAATTCATGCCTGAGTTTGGATTGGGCCCCAGAGACCTGACCAGACTAGAGGCAATTGACTATATTCAAACATCATAACTAGGTTGAGAAGAATCCAACAAGAGTGTACATTTTTGCTTTGTTTTTCAGATGACTCAAGACACTATATATGCTTGGGTTTCCCTATTGGTCTCAGTATTGTGTGTGTCTTTTTGTTTCCAACTGATGAGTAGATAAACCTGGCAGTATACAAAGTTAAGAAGTTTCTTACATACTAGGTATTTTTCTAAAAACACTGCAGATATCTCTTTCCATCAAATGTATTTAAGACAATAGAGTTTTTTTTTTCCATCTAAAAGGTATTATAGTGAGTCTCTTTACTAAATGTTCATTCATACATGTATGTTTTCAATAAATGTGAATTTTTAATGTATAGTTATAATAATACGTAGTATAATTTTTGAAATGTATAGGTCTTTCCATTGGAAAAGACCCTGATGCTGGGAAAGACTGAAGGTAAAAGGAGAAGGGGCAGCAGAGGATAAGATGGTTACATAGCATCACCTACTCAATGGACAGGAATTTGAGAAAACTCTGGGAGATAGTGGAGGACAGAGGAATCTGGCGGGCTACAGACAATGGGGTTGCAAAGAGTCAGACATGAATTTAGCAACTGAGCAACAAAAACAACAACAATGTATAGTTTGTTTCAGGTGGAATAGATTTTTTTTCCCCACTCTGATATTGATAGTAAAGGAACATGGATATAAGTAGTGGGGAACAAATATCATCCCTGCTCTAAGAGAGAGAAACATCTCACAAAGTATGAAGAGCTTTCAACTGCTATCAGAAAGGTTGTGAACAACTGGTTCACCTGCTTCGTTCTTTGAGGGAAGACATAAAGAGGGAAGAGAATAATGTCCTTTTTTTCCTACTTGGTTGTGAGACTGTCATCAACATTGGCTTTAATCTGGGATAATCAACTTTTCTAGCAACCTGATAGAAGAGAGTTTGTTAGTGATTTGAGCAATTTCCAAACTAGAACTGACTTCGTTTTTTCTGCTTCCTGACATATTGGCAAATCATTTTTATGAGCCCTTATGTGATTCATTGAGCCATTTGGGGAGGGTCAGAGGGCAAGGGTGCCATTTACCAGAGCAGGTTTAAGCCTGGAGAAGGCAAGGTCAGAGGGGAAGAGAGACCCTCATTACTCTAGGAGGATTCTGGGGGCCGGCGCTGAGCCTGCCTGACTGTGTCAGGCTCACACGGGGTGTTTGTTAGCACAAAGCAGTGAGCTGCAGGTGTTCTGTGCTCTACAGAGTCTTCAAAGATCAGCCTCAAATGTTTCTGTTACTATAAAGAGGATTAAAAGGATTTAAAAACATAGTTGGCCTGTCCAACTGCTAGCATATTTGCCAACATTTGCCAAGAAGGAGGAAAAAGGGTAGGCTATATCAGCTACAAGTCACAGTAGTTAGGGGAAACATACTTTTCAGGTTCCTTTTTTTTTTCTCTCTTTCTCTCTCTTTTTCTCCTTTTTTTTTTTAATAGCCTGAATGTGGAACTGTAGCACTTTCAACTGGAACTCATTAAGAATTCATGGGGCAGAAAATGTAAGGAGTTCTGGAAACAGGGACTTTGAAAGGCCAGAAGTGAGCTATAAATAAACCACTGCTGATATTCATTTTTTCTGGTGTTTAAATACACTTATTACACCAGAAAGCTAACGTGGAATAAGCCAGGTGATTTTTGACCTGGAAACCCAGTTTATGTTGAAAAGCACATTGACATTTATGGACTCACTTACCACAGACAGATATCGTAACAGCCGTTACACATTCTCAAAAAGCACTTTGGTCTCCTGTATGGGCTGCAGAAATTGACAGCCATCGCCTGCAGGTGAAAGCATGAAGGCCAGGCATCTGGAATCCTTGTTAAGGCACCACTGAAACTACTAATTGTTAATGGTTTTTAACATCAAATTCCAATTTCTTTGCTTTCAGCTTTGTTCTGGTTCAATAATCTACCCTTGGTGGTGTTCATTCATCAGTAGGGCCCAGAGAAGAGGCAGAGAACTGAGTTAGTTGTGTGATCTTCATAGTGTGGTCTTGCACACTCATTCTTGTCTGACTGTTTGTGACCCCATGGACTGTCACCCACCAGGCTTCTCTGTCCATGGGATTCTCCAGGCAAGAATGCTGGAGTGGGTTGCCATTCCCTTTTCTAAGGGATCTTTCTAACCCAGAGGTCAAACCCCCATCTCATGTGTCTCCTGTATTGGCATGTGGATTCATTATCACTAGTGCCACCTGGGAAGCCCATCCCAGGAATCTTGCCTGGACACAACTGAGTGTGAGCTTCAGTTCAGTTGCTTAGTCATGTCTGACTTTTTGCGACCCCATGGATGACAGCATGCCAGGCTTCCCTGTCCATCACCAACTCCCGGAGTTTACTCAAATTCATGTCCATTGAGTCGGTGACGCCATCCAACCATCTCATCCTCTGTCAGCCCCTTCTCCTCCTGCCCTCAATCTTTCCCAGCATCAGGGTCTTTTCAAATGAGTCAGCTCTTTGCATCAGGTAGCCAAAGCATTGGAGTTTCAGCATCAGTCCTTCCAATGAATATTCAGGACTGATGTTCTTTAGGATGGACTGGTTGGATCTCCTTGCAGTCCAAGGGACTCTCAAGAGTCTTCACTAACACCACAGTTTAAAAGCATCAATTCTTTGGCACTCAGCTTTCTTTATAGTCCAACTCTCACATCCATAAATGACTACTGGAAAAACCATAGCTTTGACTAGATGGTCCTTTGTTGGCAAAGTAATGTCTCTGTTTTTTAATATGCTATCTAGTTTGGTCATAACTTTCCTTCCAAGGAGCAAGCATCTTTTAATTTCATGGCTGCAGTCACCATCTGCAGTTATTTTGGAGCCCCAAAAAATAAAGTCTGACACTGTTTCCACTGTTTCCCCATCTATTTACCATGAAGTGATGGGACCAATTGCCATGATCTTAGCTTTTTGAATGTTGAGCTTTAAGCCAACTTTTTAACTCTCCTCTTTCACTTTCATCAAGAGGCTCTTTAGTTCTTCTTCACTTTCTGCCATAAGGGTGGTGTCATCTGCATATCTGAGGTTATTGATAATTCTCCCAGCAATCTTGATTCCAGCTTGTGCTTCATTCAGCCTGGCATTTTACATGATGTACTCTGCGTATAAGTTAAGTAAGCAGGAGAGAAAAGGAACTACATACCCATTTAAATATACAGTTCCAAAGAATAGCAAGGAGAGATAAGAAAGCCTTCCTCAGTGATCAATGCAAAGAAATCGGGGAACACAATAGAATGGGAAAGACTAGAGATCTCTTTAAGAATAGAGATACCAAGGGAGCATTTCATGCAAAGATGGGCACAATAAAGGACAGTGTGATCTTAGGTAAATCGAATAACCTTTCTAAGCTAGCTTCCTCATTGATCAAATAGAAATAATAATGAAGTACTCTATCCCCTTACTAAGGGTTGGCATTTTAAAAATAGGAATAAGACTGAAACTAAAGAAAACTTGCTTGTTTCATTTATAGATAGGCTATAAACACACACACACACACACACACACACACAGCCAGATCTCCCATTCACATTGTATCAAGTCTCCAATTTCTAGGATAATACTGTAAAAGTTTGCTTGTATAGTGTTAGTCACTCCATCCTGTCTGACTCTTTGCAACCTCATGGACTATAGCCCACCAGGCTCCTCTGTCCATGGAATTCTCCAGGCAAGAATACTGGAGTGGATAGTCATTCCCTTCTCCAGGGTATCTTCCCTACCCAGGGATTGAATCCAGGTCTTCTGCATTTTACAGGAAAATTCTTTATGGTCTGAGCCACCAGGGAAGCCTTTGCTTGTATAAAGGGTGTTGATTTTGGAAGATATCACAGAAAGCTTTGATTCAAATGTCATACCAAATATACTCATTCTGAGAATTACTAACCTGGGTCCATGGACACTGTAGACTCAAAAGATGGGCCTTAGAAGTCAATACCCTAGAAACTGAATGCAAACATTTAGTGTGCAATACAAGTTTGTTTGTTTGTTTTTGTTGAAGAGACGTTCTATAGCTTTTATCTGATTCTTGAGTGAGACTGCAGCCTTGAAAATGTTTAAGAAGCAATATTCTTATAAGTTCTTGGACTGTAAGACAGTAGGTGAAAACATATGCTGTTTCTCCAAGGAAGCAGATGGCTCTTGTCTCTCCAAAGAGGTAGACAGCTCTTAGTTTTTCTCACAGCTCTTCCTCTTAACTGCTCTTTCTTCCATCTCATCGGTTTTTGGCAATGCTCACTAAATGTTACTATTGTTTTAATATGTTGGTATCATGCAGCATCGGAGAAGGCAATGGCACCCCACTCTAGTTCTCTTGCCTGGAAAATCCCATGGATGGCGAAGCCTGGTTGGCTGCAGTCCATGGGGTCGCTAAGAGTCTGATGCGACTGAGCGACTTCACTTTCACTTTTCACTTTCATGCATTGGAGAAGGAAATGGCAACCCACTCCAGTGTTCTTGCCTGGAGAATCCCAGGGACGGGGGAGCCTGGTGGGCTTCCATCTATGGGGTCGCACAGAGTCGGACACGACTGAAGCAACTTAGCAGCAGCAGCAGCAGCATGTAGCACCTTGATAGGCAAGTGAGACATGGAAAGAGGTGTTGCCGTTGACTAACTTGCTTTTGAGTAAATCGAGATCAGATACCTTAGTGTGAAACCATCAAAAACAATGATGAGATTATATGGGAAAGAACTCAAATGATACAGATCATTTTGCACATGTTCAGATTGAGGAGAAATCTATGTAATTTGAGATAGAAAATGGGGTGAAGAGAAGTGGGGCAACTCATCATGAGACTGGGTAGGGAGAAGGAGTTGGCTTCAAGTTAAGAAGCATCCAAAGGTCAGTTTATCCAGACAGGTTGAAACAAACTGGGGGGAGTCCAGAATATCATGCTGCAGAATTCAGACCTGACCTGGAGGTGATGGGAGCCTTAAATGACTTTGAGAAGGAAAATTGCATGGTGAAAACACTGTTTTCAAGGCATTAATTTGGCATATGTGGGTGGGATGGAGTCATGTGTGGAGGGACTGAGGTTGGGGAGCAAGCTGGGAGCCATGGCAATAACTGAGGTGTGAGGTGATGTGGACCCGCCCCAGGATGGGGATGCTAGTGGGAGGTGTTGGGGTGGGGGTGGGCATTGTATCCACCTTAATTGCTTGTTTGCTACAATTTCTGCTTCTAACCACAGTTTGCCTTGGCTACTAAACCTTCCTGATTGAAATATTCATTCCTGTTTTCCAACAGAGTAAGGAAGGAGGGAAGGAAGGAAGGGGAGGAAGGAGGAGGGAGAGATTGTTGGAGCAGGCAGACGGGGGCTTCTGGTGTGGAGAATGGATTTTAATGAACAGAGGTGGTCTCAGGGAAAGAAGGAGGAGGGGGTAAGGATGTTCATTTGGATTTATTTAATTTAGGAATAGCTTCCTTAAAAAGAACCCACATGAGTGCAGAATGAGTGATCTGTTCTCCTGTTTACACCAGAAAGGACCATAAGGTTCCGGGAAAGACATTTGCTCTTATAATTGAGTACCTAAAGAGATGGCTTTCAAATTTTCTTGGCCAACACTTCATGATAAAAAGTAAATTATGTTATAATTAAACACAACATATCCCTGGTGGCTCAGATGGTAAAGAATCCGCCTGCAATGTGGGAGACCTGGGTTCGATCCCTGGATTGGGAAGATTCCCCTGGAGATTCTTGCTTTTACTCATTCTTACTCTTATTACCTGTGACTCATTCTGATACTTTTCGAATCTATTTATGTTATGCTTTGTTTTGTTATGTATGCACAAGGATTCTTGTGACTCGCTAATCAGCTAGTGGATGCCAACCTGCTCCTTATAAACCTCTAAGACCCTGGGACTCAGAACCAAGATCAAGAGATTCACGATTCACAGGCATAAGGGAAATGTTTTTTTTTTAGCTACTATTCCCTACCCACCTGCCCCACCCAAGCCTTTCTTCTCTCTGGCGTTTCAAGAACTGAGAATAAAGGGAGACAGCTGTTCCATTAAGTTTAGAACTCAGTTTCAGAACCTGATTTCAGATTCAGCGATTGTACCCAAACCCTCTGGTGGTGCCAGCCCCCTCACTAGCTAGAGGGTTCTCACTTGGCACATAAGGCCCACACACAAAGATCCATCAACCAGGGCTGCTCCCTAATGAGACCCAACCCAGACACAATAGCCATGAGTGGTGCAGACATTTTAATGTCTTGGGCTGGTTCCTTATATTATCCTTGGCTCTCGTGGACCAAGGCACACACAGTAACATTCTTTACCTGCAGTGAGCTGGAATTTCAAACTAGGTGGAATTCTTTCCTACCTTTGAAACCACAAAATAAAATCAAAGAAATAGGATCTTTTGCAAACCGTGGCTCTGTGCTGATGAGGAGGCGTGGACCGCAAGCACATGGCCTCAGGTCGGAAATAACTTTTTAAATGTCTGATTTTGATCATGAGGCCAACTTATCTGGGCACACAGTGGTCATTAAAGCCTCCTGTCTAGAAGCCACTTATGTGTGCGCACGCATACCTGTGATTTAGCATTTAGAACATCAAAGCAGAGAAGAAAAAGTGAACGAAGGCAATGAAAATCAATCTGGTTCAAGGGAATTGGGTCTGGCTAGTTATCAATATCCTGGAAAGAAAAATGCAGAGTATCAATTCTAGGAGCCATAAATCAAAATAGTGTGTACAATTATTCCCACTTATGTGCTCACTGGTTTTTTAAAAAAAGGCAAAATTGTACGGATAACTCTGGTGGGAGTGAACTCTGGTCATTCTTCCTTTAGGAACAGTGACCCGCTTGTAACTTGACCTTGATCATTTCCCTGGAAATTTACGTTTATGCTGGAGACAGTGTTGAGTGTTTGGGTGGGCCCCTGGTTTCCTTTACAGTCTGAGGATTCAGTGGATGTGTCGTCTGCTTAATTTCCAAGTCAAAGCCCTGCCAGTCAAATGGTTCTAGAACTACGGTATGTTAATCCCAGAAGGAAGTCTCTGGTTGAGTTTTGGAATTATATGAAAAATTATATGTGTATATATGGGCATGAATTTTCCTAGGAAGGGGGCCATACCTTTCATTGGTCTGCCAAAAAGATCTATAAAAAGTTTACAGATCACTGCACCAGAATATCACCAACACCTACAGGTAGCAAAGTAACAGAATCATGAGGCTCTGTCTTCAGGGACCACCCAAACCATTAATTGGAGAGTGAAAACACCAAAGGTGGTTGTGTGTGACCACATGGAAAGTGGCTTCAGTCAGAGTAGAGTGCTGGGGTAGCCTGGGATGGTTTGGGTTTCTGTATGGGCCAGCTTCCCTATGCATTTCATGGAAATGAACTTACAATGTGAGGGAACTGTTGGGAAAAAAAAAAGGGACTATTAGGAGAAAGATGGTTTAAGCCCACTGAGAAATCAGCTCAAAACTCATGTTCAGCTGATGCAGCCCATGTTGTTGTCGTTCAGTCTCTAAGTCGTGTCTGACTCTTTTGCAACCCCATGGACTATAGCCCACCAGCTTCCTCTGTCCATGGGATTTCCCGGGAAAGTATACAAGAGTGGATTGCCATTTCCTTCCCCAGGGTATTCTCTTGACCCAGGGATAGAACCCATGTCTCCTGCATTGGCAGGTGGATTCTTTACTACTGAGCCACCAAGGAAGCCCCGATAGCCACGCATACACATGAGATGATACCAGAGTTTTAGTTTTAGAAGAAACTTCTGGGCACATGGGTGAAATCTCCATTCAGTACAGCAGTCCTTCCAAACTGTTCACAATCCATGGTGCTCACTCTCCTACTTGGCCTTCATCATTCTAGAATGGCCTCCAAAGCTTTTTGGACTTGGATCCTGGCTATCCCTCCCATTTTTCCTGACATACCCAGCTTATCTTTTACCCTCTTCTAGTAGATGCTCTGGAGGCTGTAGAAGCTACCTTTAAAGACTGAACATGCAGTTTCCCAGCTGTTTGGAGTGCTGGCAGCTGATGGATCAGATATATTCTTCTCTAGGAATCCTTCAGTCATAGAGTGCTGCCTTTCCTGTCCTGGGGCAGTCCATATCCCCTGACTGGCAGATGCAGTGGTAGAAAGGCCTGGACCATTTGAATCAATTTGGGATGACTCTCAAGGACCATCCCAGCTGTAGAGTTCCCTTAAGATTGGCCAAGTTCTCTGTGGCATCACTGCTTTTCAACTGAGCATCCCTGTCTGCCCAACTGTGCTTGCTCACTCTCTTCCAGGTAATATTCCAGAGCAGGGCTCAGTGAACCTCCTGCTCTGTCTCAGAGTCTGTTTCCCAGGGAACCAGACCCAAGATTCCTAGCGACATTAACCTGTTTATAATTCCCTGGACAGATCATATTCCCTCATACTGCCCCTCATTTTGTTTCCTTTGCCTGCTACATTCCTTTACCTAGACATCTAGATAACGTCTTCTGCTGCTGCTGCTGCTAAGTCACTTCAGTCGTGTCCAACTCTGCGCGACTCCATAGACGGCAGCCCACCAGGCTCCCCCGTCCCTGGGATTCTCCAGGCAAGAACACTGGAGTGGGTTGCCATTTCCTTCTCCAATGCATGAAAGTGAAAAGTGAAAGTGAAGTCACTCAGTTGTGTCTGACTCTTAGCAACCCCACAGACTGCAGCCTACCAGGCTCCTCCATCCATGGGATTTTACAGGCAAGAGTACGTCTAGACAACCTAAATCTCTTGACTTGTCTCAGACACTATCTCATATAAAAAGTCTTTTTGGAGGACTACATGTACTTCACTGGTGCCCCCTTAGCATCCTGTTCCCCACTTTGTAATAAACATAGCCATATGATATTGAAGTCATCTGTCTCTTCAGCTAGATTCAGTTCAGTTCAGTTCAGTCCCTCAGTCGTGTCTGACTCTTTGCAACCCCATGTATCGCAGCACATCAAGCCTCCCTGTCCATCACTAACTCCCAGAGTTCACTCAGACCTATGTCCATCGAGTCAGTGATGCCATCCAGCCATCTCATCCTCTGTCGTCCCCTTCTCCTGCCCCTAATCCCTCCCAGCATCAGTCTTTTCCAATGAGTCAACTCTTCACATGAGGTGGCCAAAGTACTGGAGTTTCAGCCTTACCATCATTCCTTCCAAAGAAATCCCAGGGCTGATCTCCTTCAGAATGGACTGGTTGGATCTCACTGAAGTTCAAGGGACTCTCAAGAGTCTTTTCTAACACCACAGTTCAAAAGCATCAATTCTTCAGCGCTCAGCTTTCTTTATAGTCCAACTCTCACATCCATACATGACCACTGGAAAAACCATAGCCTTGAATAGACAGACCTTTGTTGGCAAAGTAATGTCTCTGCTTTTGAATATGCTATCTAGGTTGGTCATAACTTTTCTTCCAAGGAGTAAGCGTCTTTTAATTTTATGACTGCAGTCACCATCTGCAGTGATTTTGGAGCCCCCCAAAATAAAGTCTGACACTGTTTCTACTGTTTCCCCATCTATTTCCCATGAAGTGATGGGACCAGATGCCATGATCTTCGTTTTCTGAATGTTGAGCTTTAAGCCAACTTTTTCATTTTCCACTTTCACTTTCAACAAGAGGGTTTTTAGTTGCTCTTCACTTTCTGCCATAAGGGTGGTGTCATCTGCATATCTGAGGTTATTGATATTTCTCCCGGCAATCTTGATTCCAGCTTGTGCTTCTTCCAGCCCAGTATTTCTCATGATGTACTCTGCATAGAAGTTAAATAAACAGGGTGACAATATACAGCCTTGACGTACTCCTTTTCCTATTTGGAACCAGTCGTTGTTCCATGTCCAGTTCTAACTGTTGCTTCCTGACCTGCATACAGGTTTCTCAAGAGGTAGGTCAGGTGGTCTGGTATTCCCATCTTTTTCAGAATTTTCCACAGTTTATTGTGATCCACACAATCAAAGGCTTTGGCATAGTCAATAAAGCAGAAATAGATGTATTTCTGGAACTCTCTTACTTTTTCGATGATCCAGTAGATGTTGGCAACTTGATTTCTGGTTCCTCTTCCTTTTCTAAAACTAGCTTGAACATCAGAAAGTTCATGGTTCACGTATTGCTGAAGTCTGGCTTGGAGAATTTTGAGCATTACTTTACTAGCGTGTAAGATGAGTGCAATTGTGTGGTAGTTGGAGCATTCTTTGGCATTGCCTTTCTTTGGGATTGGAATGAAAACTGACCTTTTCCAGTCCTGTGGCCACTGCTGAGTTTTCCAAATTTGCTGGCATATTGAGTTCAGCACTTTCACGGCATCATCTTTCAGGATTTGGGATAGCTCAGCTGGAATTCCATCATCTCCACTAGCTTTGTTCGTAGTGATGCTTTCTAAGGCCCACTTGACTTCACATTCCAGGATGTCTGGCTCTAGGTCAGTGATCACACCATCATGATTATCTGGGTCATGAAGATCTTTTTGTACAGTTCTTCTGTGTATTCTTGCCACCTCTTCTTAATATCTTCTGCTTCTCTTAGGTCCATACCATTTCTGTCCTTTATCAAGCCCATCTTTGCATGAAATGTTCCCTTGGTATCTCTGATTTTCTTGAAGAGATCTCTAGTCTTTCCCATTCTGTTGTTTTCCTCTATTTCTTTGCACTGATAGCTGAGGAAGGCTTTCTTATCTCTCCTTGCTATTCTTTGGAACTCTACATTCAGATGCTTATATCTTTTGTTTTCTCCTTTGCTTTTTGCTTCTCTTCTTTTCACAGCTATTTTTTAGGCCTCCTCAGACAGCCATTTTGCTTTTTTGCATTTCTTTTCCATGGGGATGGTCTTGATCCCTGTCTCCTATACAATGTCACGAACCTCCGTCCATAGTTCATCAAGCACTCTATCAGATCTAGTCCTTTAAATGTATTTCTCACTTCCACTGTATAATCATAAGGGATTTGATTTAGGTCATACCTGAATGGTCTAGTGGTTTTCCCTACTTTTTTCAATTTCAGTCTGAATTTGGCAATAAGAAGTTCATGGTCTGAGCCACAGTCAGCTCCTGGTCTGGTTTTTGCTGACTGGATAGAGCTCTTCCATCTTTGGCTGCAAAGAATATAATCAATCTGATTTTGGTGTTGACCATCTGGTGATGTCCATGTGTAGAGTCTTCTCTTGTGTTGTTGGAAGAGGGTGTTTGCTATGACCAGTGCATTTTCTTGGCAAAATTCTATTAGTCTTTGCCCTGCTTAATTCCATATTCCAAGGCCAAATTTGCCTGTTACTCCAGGTGTTTCTTGACTTCCTACTTTTGCATTCCAGTCCCCTATAATGAAAAGGACATCTTTTTTGGGTGTTAGTTCTAAAAGGTCTCGTAGGTCTTCATAGAACCATTCAACTTCAGCTTCTTCAGCATTACTGGTTGGGGTATAGACTTGGATTACTGTGATATTGAATGGTTTGCCTTGGAAACAAACAGAGATCATTCTGTCATTTTTGAGATTGCATCCAAGTACTGCATTTTGCACTCTTTTGTTGACCATGATGGCTACTCCATTTCTTCTAAGAGATTCCTGCCTGCAGTAGTAGATATAATGGTCATCTGAGTTAAATTCACCCATTCCAGTCCATTTTAGTTCGCTGATTCCTAGAATGTCAATGTTCATTCTTGCCATCTCCTATTTGACCACTTCCAATTTGCCTTGATTCATGGACCTGACATTCCAGGTTCCTATGCAATATTGCTCTTTACAGCATCAGACCTTGCTTCTATCACCAGTTACATCCACAACTGGGTATTGTTTTTGCTTTGGCTCCATCCCTTCATTCTTTCTGGAGTTATTTCTCCACTGATCTCCAGTAGCATATTGGACACCTACTGACCTGGGGAGTTCCTCTTTAAGAATCCTATCATTTTGCCTTTTCACACTGTTCATGGGGTTCTCAAGGCAAGAATACTGAAGTGGCTTGCCATTCCCTTCTCCAGTGGACCACATTCTGTCAGACCTCTCCACGATGACGCACCCATCTTGGGTGTCCCCACGGGCATGGCTTAGTTTCATTGAGTTAGACAAGGCTGTGGTCCTAGTGTGATTAGATTGACTAGTTTCTGTGAGTATGGTTTCAGTGTATCTGCCCTCTGATGCCCTGTTGCAACACCTACTGTCTTACTTGGGTTTCTCTTACCTTGAACGTGGGGTATCTCTTCACGGCTGCTCCAGCAAAGTGCAGCTGCTGCTCCTTACCTTGGACGAGGGGTATCTCCTCACCTCTGGCCCTCCTGACCTTCAACATGGAATAGCTCCTCTAGGCCCTCCTGTGCCCACGCAGCCACTGTTCCTTGTATGTGGGGTTGCTCCTCCCGGCCGCTGCCCCTGGCCTCGGACGTGGGGTAGCTCCTCTTGGCTGCTGCCCCTAACCTCGGATGTGGCTACTAGCTCTCAGAGTTTGTGGCTAATTCACTGTATCTCATTCTTGTGACCTTGCTTGGAGGAGACCCTCAGTAATTCTGTATTAACCTGATTTCTGAGAGTAGAATCCAGATTCTTCATTTATATAATCCCTTAAGGTCAATAAAGACACATTGGCTGGCCTGCCAACTGCTGCTGGTTACAAAGATGTGGTGCATTTAGGGGTCATTTGAGTTGCTCTAAATGAGCAGGTAAAGTTTCTTGGAACCATAGGTCAAGGTTCTGCAAACTGATAAGAAATTATTGAGCCAGGTCCACTGAGCATTGAGACCAAACTTGGAAATATGGTGAGTACGTGCTGATGAAAGAAAGCTAGCTCAGGAAGAAAGGTTTGCATCTTGTGGAAATACGCGTCTCTGGAAGCAGTAAAATTTAATTACAGTGTTCTTCAAGAGTCTCAGGAACCCTCACCTAAAAATTCCCTAAGTGACCACAAAGCTGTCCTTGAAGACCTTAGAAGTGTCCATATGATGACAATACCTAATAGTACATGTTGTTCTCCTGATATTAACACATTTGCCATGGAATCCCTGAAGTTTACTGTAACGATGATCCTCCAAGATGGCCTCCAATGGTGTTTCTCCTCCTGTTTATTCCCTTGGTTAGTTTCATGCCACATTAAAACATATTGATCTGAGTAACCAAAATAATATAGAGGAGTTTAATGGAGAATGACTTCCAAAGGAAGGTCATGAGTCATTCCGTGATGGTTTCTGCCTTCCAGTCTCTGAATAGCCAGTTTTGGAGGAAGCAAGCTGCCGTGTTTTGAGGATTCACAAACAGCCCTGTATTGAGGTCCTTGTGACAAGAGGTTGAGGCCTCCTGCTAACAGCCAGTGTTGCATTCCAGTCATGTGAGTGAGCTATCTTGGAGGTGGACTCTTCATATGCCTTGACCCTGGCCAATTTCTTGACTGAATCCTTTTGAAAGACCCTGAACCACATCCATCCAGCTAAGCTACTCTTTAATTCCTATATTTTAAGCTTATTTGTTGCATAGCAATAGATAACCAACACATCTGTTAAGTAAAATAAGTGAAACTTGTCTCTGTCATATGCTTTAGATTCACATTCAGATAAAAATATGGATCAGCTAATATAATACCATATATTTTATGAAGTGTTTTAAAATAAGTTATTTTGTTCTCTTTTTATCATAATCTATTATGGTTGTATAATTAGCCTTACTTTTACATAGCAGAGAGCTAAATTTCAGAGTAAAGCAATTTAACCATGATCTCATATCCCTGGTGGATCAGACATTAAAGAATCTGCCTGCAGTGTGGGAGACCTGGGTTTAATCCTTGGGTTGGAAAGATCCTGTGGAGAAGGGAACGGCAACCCACTCCAGTATTCTTGTCTGGAGAATTCCATGGACAGAAGATCCTGGCAGGCTGCAGTCCATAGGGTAGCAAAAGTTGGAAATGACTGAATGATTTTACTTCACTTCACATCTAGAAAGTGAATAAGTTAGAACTTGCACCCAGTTCTCAGTGGCCAGAAATCTCATGTTCTGCCTATTAGGGTATAGTTTCAAATGACAGAGGAAACCTAGATCCATAAGAGAAGGTGATGGGTTAGGGTTAGGGTTAGGGTTATGGTGCTTAGTGGTTGAGCTAAACACTAGATCTTTATCATCATCTACTGGTACAACTAAGTTTCTTATACCTTAATTAAAAATATGACATTGCTGCCTAATTTATTTTCTTTTATGTTTCATTTTAGTTTTGCAGAATTCTTTTTTAGCCAAAACATCATGTGAAAAAAATGTGAACTCTAGTGAGGGAGTAGACTTTGAGAAAGTCAGTGTGAAAACTATTATTATGTGTTTTATCTGGGTATTTAGATAGAGGGATAGTCTTTAGCTCTTCACATGATCACTATGTCACATTTAACACCTCTTGCAGACATCTGTGTACCTGATTATAATATTGTATAAAAACAAATGAAATCCACATCAGGACACAGGCCATATTTTGTTTTCACCACTGTCCTCCAATGCCTAACTCCTTTGATACGGTAGATACTTAATAATTTTTGTTGACTATTACAACATATAATGTGAATGTGAAGTCACTCAGTCGCATCCGACTCTTTGCAACCCCATGGACTGTAGCCCACCAGGCTCCTCCATCCATGGAATTTTCTAGGCAAGAGTACTGGAGTGGGTTGCCATTTCCTTCTACAGGGGATCTTCCTGACCCAGGGATTGAACCCAGGTCTCCCACATTGCAGGCAGACACTTTACCATCTGAGCCACCAGGGAATCCTACAACATATAATAGGCTGCCTTATCAAACAGTTACACTTTGACCTTTAAACCAAGATAGACTGCCACTATAATATTTACATATATTTTTTTTTACTGTATAGAAAGAAATACAAGAATCTGAAACAGATAATTCACATGAACACATTTTTTTTCATGGGGATTATTCAGATCTTATATAGCAGTATAGTGAATGATGTTCTAAGTCTGAACTTATTGTTTTCAGTCACATTAAAGAAAAAAGTTTGAAAGTTAGGGCAGTGATTTTTTATGACACGGCTATGTGGATTTTTTTTTTTAATAACTTATACTGGATGAACTTGGTTTTCTTGTTAACATTTAGCTGTTGTGGATAGTATTCTCATCTTGATTAAGATAAATGTTTCAGGAGAAGCATGTAGTAAGTAGCATTTAAACAAGTTAAATTATGGTCCCCATAAAAATTATACTTGTTTGCTGTGTGACCATTTGACCATTACAGTTATAAATACAAACTTCAATATTTTCTACTGGGTTAGAGTAGAGAAATTAGTGGATTTTAGATTGCATGTTTAACTCTTAATTATTCTAATTAGTCTTTCACTCTTTTCCACTAGCGTCTATTGTATGCCAAATTCTGTTTGGAATACAGGGATTTCTGTGTTGAGAAGAAAATAAAACAGATTTCTTCAGTTTAATGTTTAATTTCAAATGCCTAATAATGGTATCACTGTATGTGATAACAATGACATGATTTGACTCTCTTTGAGGAATTTCACTTCATACAGTTTCCTATAGAACCAGGACTTACTAAGAAGATCCCATTCACTGAAAAATAAGTCAATAAGAAATTTCAACAAAACAACCAGTGTTTAATGCTTAAACAGATTAATAGGAAGACAATAAGGCAGTTCTGTGCTAATGAGTGATTGATTTCTGGGCTTTCAGGAAAAACAAATCTTCCAGATAGACTTTTTTAATGTAGTTAGAGAGTCTGAAGAGATCACTTTGCCCAACTTACATCACTTAATCTTCTTCCATTTTGAAGAGGAAAACTTGGAGCCAACTGCCCAATGTTATCGTCACTGTTGTTTGACAATTCTAATACAATGTCTGTACCTCAGGGATCTCTTTCAGAGAAGGTGTCTTCTTTCACTAAATATGGTCACATGAAAGTTTCAGATTACCATAGGGTTTTCTTATAGCAAACAGAAAAATTCTAATGGATTCCCATAGACTACCTCAAGAGGTCATGGGAAAAATTTTCCCAGCCCCATGCAATTGATTAAAAGTGTATTTCTTTTCTTCTCCACAGCATCTGCTACATATGGCTAGATGGCATTTATAAGTGTTGGAAAAGAAACCTGCATTTCAGGAGCTAAAAAGGCTTAGGAGGAGTAGTTTTTCCCACTCCTTCTATATGGTGTAATCTTTTTAAAAATGTTTTCCAAGCAAAAATAGCAACTTTATGTGTTTTTAAAATTTTTATTTTGTATTGTTGGAGTGTAGTTGATTAGGGGCTTCCCTGGTGGCTCTGATGATAAAGAATCTGCCTGCAATGCAAGGGACCTGGATTTGATACCTGGGTCAGGGAGATCCCCTGGAGAAGGGAATGGCTGACAGAGGAGCCTGACAGGCTACTGTCCATGAGGTCGCAAAGAGTCAGACACAGCTGAGTGACTAACACTTTCACTTTTCACGTTCGCAGTTGATTAACAATGTTGTGTCAGTTTCACTTGTACAGCAAGATATTTCAGTTATACATGTATCTATTCTTTTTCAAATTATTTCCCCATTGTGGTTATTACAGAATATTGAGCAGAGTTCTCTGTGCTATGGAGCAGGCCCTTGTTGGCTATTTATTTTAAATATAGCATTGTATACATGTCAGTCCCAAACTCCCAATCTATTGCTTCCCCTTACTCTTCTTCCCAATAACGATAAGTCCATTCTCTATATGGTGGAATCTTTGCTAACGTATTAATAATACACTTAACCTCTCTCTACCCTCACTCACTTCAGTGTGGAATGGTTGGATTTGTAGAGTGAAATAGACACATGCATTATTTTGCATGTCTTTGCCTCACACTTGTATCTGAAATCTGCTGTAAACTCATTGCCTCAGTAGCCAGCTAGTTTTACCTAGTAAGTGGGTATCAGGGTGTGTGCAGATGTGCTTAGTCACTCCTTCGTGTCCAACTCTTCTGCAGTCTCATGGACTGTAGCCTGCCAGGTTCCTCTGTCCATGGAAGAGGTGCAGGCAAGAATACTGGGATGGGTTGCCATTTACTACTCCAGGGGATCTTCCTGGCCCAGGGATCAAACTCACATCTCTTGTGTCTCCTGCATTGACAGGCAGATTCTTTACCACTAGAGCCACCTGGTGAGCCCTCGGGTATCAGGGAGTCCAAGTCAAAGATCCATAGTAGGATTATTTAATTTTACAGATGGAAAAATAAGAGAAGTCAAGTCCCATAACTGCTCCAAGACCAAAAAAGCATATGCCTTAGTAGTACTTTAAAATCTTGTTCTTTGGCTTCTGATTTTTAAGCATACTCTCTAAATAACACATTTATTTTGTTCATTTATATGAAAAAAACACCTTCCAACCATTTATTCACTTATTCTCTGCAGGACTCTTCTCATATCTGTGAAGCAGGGATATTCATAGGGAATATGAAATCAAAGGAGATGATCTATATGAACTGCTTAGCAGTTAGTACTGGGTAGAAAAATGATCAGTTAATGTTTGTCACTCTAATTATTATTATCATAATTATTAACAGCATACCAGCCAGAGAAAATGCCATATGCCAAGGAAATTTGCTACCAAAGAACATAGTAGCTTCAGAGGCCAGAAAATTGTTAGGTTTACTGGCTTATTAAGGGCATGTCTGACAGTGTCAGGAAATGGAGCTGTAATCTGAAACTTGAGGCATGTTCAAAGTCTTTTAAAATGTTAAATTTCGTCTTAGAGACAAGGGGAAGTCACTGAAATTTTGATGTTAAAGTGTTGAGGATCTGGTTTTAGAAATATAATTCTGGCAGCAGGATGGAGATTATACTGAAAGTGTAATTGTCTGGAGGCTCTGGCAGTCAGGTCCCAAAGATTAGAGGTCTAATTCTAATGAACAATATATGGTAGAGAAAAGTCTTGGATTCTTCATTTTAAGAATAGGTCATCGAAGAATTCATAGATCAGTGAAACAGAATGGAGGGCTCAGCAATAAACCCAAGAATTTATGGAGAAGGAAATGGCAACCCACTCCAGTATTCTTGCCTGGAGAATCTCAGGGACGGGGGAGCCTGGTGGGCTACCATCTATGGGGTAGCACAGAGTCGGACACGACTGAAGCGACTTAGCAGCAGCAGCAGCGATCTATGACAAAGGAGACAAGAATACACAGTAGAGAAAAGACAGTCTCCACAAAGTGGTAAACTTGACAGCTACATATAAAAGATTGAGATTAAAACATTTTCTAATAGCATGGATAAAAATAAATTCAAAATGGATTAAATAACTAAAGGTAAGACCAGGTACTGTTAAACCCCTGGAGGAAAACATAGGTGGAATTCTCTGACAGAAATTGTAGCAATGTTTTTTTTGGATTTGTTTCTTGCAGTAATGGAAACAAAAGCAAAAATAGACAGATGAGACCTAATTAAACATAATTAATATTTTTAGTGATAAAATCACACTTCTAAATAAAGTCTCCAATAGGCACAGAAATCATATTTAATATACTGTGATTTTGGTGATTTAAATTTTTCATTTAAATTCCTAATGATGAGTAAAGGCAGATTTTCTGTGTTTCCAAGTAGTTAGGATAGTGGTTCTAGAACCCCTGAAAAATTGATGAAAATCTTTAGCAATTTATTCTACAAAGAAAAGTTCGTGTATGTATTAAACTTGAACTGTTTGAGAATTGGAGCAATTAGATTGAGCCAAGTTTGTTTTGCTTTTTTCCCCTTTTATTTCATAGACTTCTTAGAGGGCAAAGCATAGTCAATTATACATGAGTTATTTCTTCCAAGGCTATAGTGTGTTGACAGATATGTGTAATTGGTGTTCAACCACATTTCTTTGTTAGCTTTGGGTGACAGATCCTGGCATGTAAAACTCACCATCTTAAGAAGCAAATCTCTGACTGCAGCCTCAAACCTGTCAAGCAAACTATTAAGACACTTTTCTTTCTTTACAAAATGTTGCAAGAGTCAAAAGGTATGATTTTTATCATGGTTTTAAGTAGAGGATATCATTATCATCATCACCATTATATATACTTTGAGGGAAGGTCAGGTTTGTTTTTCTTTTGTGTTTAATTTGGTCTGGCTATATTTTGGAAACCCCTGCTCAGAGTCAGAATTCAACCTTTGAATAAAGTCACCTCCATAGATTGAACTATGTATGTTTCAGGCTACACTCTCAAGACATTCATCAGTTCTGAAAGGTCATAAATGTTCACTGAAAAGCTTTACTACCGTCAATATAGATGAAAATGTCTTCTCCTTTAGTCATCCTTTATTTTCTAAAAATTCTATGAAGAGTAAAAAGGAAAAGTCCCTCATAATTTAGAGAGAAGCAGCTTTTGGAAGGCTTTCTCAGACATGGGAAATCTGTGTTTGAATCCCACTTCACTAAAGGAAAATTCAGCCTTCCAGCCTTTCTTGCAGCTGGGGTGTAGGCTCCTCCACTCAGATGTACCCATGCAACAGTTTAATTTGTAAGATAATAACGTGAAGGAGATGCTCTCTGAAATTGATTTTTGTGGCAGTAGTAGCAGAAGGCCTAAAGGAACATCTCTGGCCCAGCATCTACTTGGAAAACTGTAGTCCCAACCCTAATGGTGGCAGCATTGCCCTCTTGTGTCACTGGGGCACATTCTTGGTTGTCCAGCCTCCAGACCCAATCTTCTGACCATCCTGGACATTCTTTAAGCTATTCCACGTCACTTTCTACATTTATTTTCTGTTAAAAATAACCAGAATAGGTTCTGTCTTTTTTTTTTTTTGCAACCAACCAGCTTTCCAGGTGGCGCCTGTAGTAAAGAACCTGCCTGCCAATGCAGGAGAAGTAAGAGATGCAGGTTCGATCTCTGGGTTGGGAAGATCCCCTTGGAGGAGGGCATGACAACCCTCTCCAGTATTCTTGCCTGGACAATCCCATGAACAGAGGAGTCAGGGGATACAGTCCATAGGGTCGCAGAGAGTTGGATATAACTGAAGTGACTTAGCATGTGCGTTTGCAACACACACACACACACACACACACGCACACACCCTGATATGTATGTGTATTTGTTTACACACAAACATCTTTTAAAATACCACATAATTGCCACAGCACACCACCTCTCTCCAAGGGAGGTAATTATTTACTTATTCATTTATTTTACCCAAGTATACATTGAGTGCTCGCTACACGCAAGGCACAGCACTAGAAATCGGCAGTGAAAACATGCTCTCAGCCCTCTTTGGGCATACAATCTGTGGTCCATCTATCCACTCTCACATCAAGGCCTAACTTTAAAACACTACATCACTGTACATATCTGCTCATCCTTATAAGCACATAAACCACGATTGCTGTTTTAGATGACTTTAATCCCTCTTTTTTCCATAGCTTCAGAAACCACGGGAATCATCAACAAGATAATACTCTAACACAAGGAAAATAAGAATGCATTATATTTCTGAAAATACCAGAGCTATATCTTTATGATTAACAATTAAAAAAAAAACATTGTGGTAGCAAAGTTGAGTACTGTGTGTACATTGAGTAGCTATTTTATACCTGAGAATATGTTAGTTGCTTGAAAAGGAGGAATAAATTCAAAACTCACGTGTTTGCTTTCTTTACTTGGCTTAGCACTCCAGTTGAATAGAGTAGGCAAACATTAACCTATCAGAAAAGAAAATTAGGTATGGCAAAGTATAACTTTGCAGGTTAAGGATCACACATTGTAAAATGTTAATTGTGTTACAAATAAGTATAACATGAGGTAGAGAATGAAGTAATAAACGTGACTGGAAACATCAGAGATATTTTCCTCATGATACAGATGTAAGCTGTTTCTTGGTAATGGTGATGTGGGTTTAAATTCTGGTTCTTGCACTTACTGTTGTATAATCTTGGGCAAGTTACTTAACCTTTCTGGTTTTAACCTTCTTATGGATAAAATGGGGCCATAATAGTATCTGCTTCTGACGTTGTTGTGAGGATTAAATGGTTTGATACATGTAAAGTATTTCTAGTAGTACATACTTTAGCTATTAGCAGTTTATTTTCACTTTTAATATTATTAGTGTGCGATGTGTCTGGCTATTAGTATTGTCTTGAATGGTAAAAAGGGTATATTTTAGGGAAGTGGAGTAGCAACATAAATGGGACAGAACTGAGCATCATATCAGCACATTAAATTTGTCCATTCCATCAGAAAACTCATTGCCTCCATGTTTCTGCAATAGTTGATTACTTCCTTGTATCTACATTAGCAATCTCACTCTTCTTTACTAAATTCATCATCTTTTTTACCCTAATTGTTTTTACTAGCTGTATAACCATGCTCTATTCCTCATGCAAACTGCTTTATAGAATTTTCTACTCTTCTATAAATCATAATGGACAGAATAATCTTCCTTTCCTTTTCTGCCACATAGGCGGCATTGCTCTCTCTTTAATGCCTACTCTGAGATGCTACTAATAAATTGAAGGAAAAGTGATACATAATATATAGAGCTTGTGGTGTAAATACAGAGTGTGTAGTGGAGATCTGTGCTCTGTGTCCCTTAGAGCATCTTTATTTAGTTAAAAAAAAAAACAAAAAACAAAAAAAAAACATTGATTTCCCATGGAATTGATGCTTGCCAAGTCTCAGACCATGAAACCATGCCAATGGTAAAACACAAAACCTGAACTTGACCAATTCGGCTAATATAATGGCTTCAGGGATAGGCTTAACTTATGATTTAAGTTCTGCCAATGAGTGTCTTCCTGGAATTGTTGGGAGGAAAAAACACTCTGTTGTTGCCAATAGAACATAAGTTCAGAAAACCTGGTGGTCTCTTTACTACCTCTTGGGGAAAACCTTCTAAAGAATGCACACAGAAAGGCAAAGACAAGAACAGAATAAATACTGTTGATGACACCAGTTGGGCATTCATATCTACTTGGTAGAGTGAGCTTTTCAGTTATATCACTAAATAAACTCCCCTTTTTGCTTCAGCAAGTTTGAGTTTGATGTCTGTCTCTTGTAACTAGTGGAGTTCTAGGATACCTCTATACCCTTTGAGATCTTATTTTTGACTCTATTTGGAGTATGAAATGGAAGCTATTCTAATGACAAATTGATATGTCTAGTGTCTAGATTATAAATTCTTAGGAGGCAAAATCATAATCATTTTATTGTTACTTCCTAGAATAGTTCCAAGCATATGTACTAATTCAATCAAAATTGCTTAAGTAACACAAGAATTAATATAAAAGAATGAGGAAAAGACATAACGCATATAATATTAAACACCTACTTTGTGTCACTCACTCCTCTGGTAACTCAGAAACACCATGAACAGATAAAATTCCTATTGTTGTGTAAGCACACTTTCCAGTGGAGCAATGCCCAATGAACAAGGAAACACAAATAACTGAATCTAGCTTCAGATATTAAGTGCTAAGTTTCTGGAGAAGAATAAAGCAAGAATAGCAGGCAGAGAGAGGTAGTGGTGGGATTTATGTAGAGTGCAACTGAAAGGTCTTTCTAAAAGGTAACGGTTGAAAAGAAATAAGTGTGGAAATGAACATTTCAGGCATAACAACATGTTCAGAAATGTTGAGATGGGAATGAACTTGATGGTCTGAAAATCAGCAATATGTGGACAAGCTCCTGCACTAAGTTAGCATGCTCATTTTTGTTGACTCAAAGTTGGTGTATGCTATTGTGAATTGCGAAAAGATGAGAAGATGTAGGTGTCAAAAAAGCGACTTCATTTACCAGAAGATGATTGTTTCTCATTTTCCTATATTGCATATGAAGGGCTGTGAAGAGAATAAAGATGTGTTAACCCTTTGATGATGTTATTATATACTGTCCCCATTCCACTGTTGAACTGATTAAGAATATGGCTTCAGAAGGAGAATGAATAGAAGAGATTATTCAGTTCAGTTCACTTCAGTTGCTCAGTCGTGTCTGACTTTTTGTGACCCCATGAACTGCAGCATGCCAGGCCTCCCTGACCATCACCAACTCCCGGAGTTCACTCAGACTCACGTCCATTGAGTCGGTGATGCCATCCAGCCATCTCATCCTCTGTGGTCCCCTTCTCCTCCTGCCCCCAATCCCTCCCAGCATCAGAGTCTTTTCCAATGAGTCAACTCTTCGCATGAGGTGGCCAAAGTACTGGAGTTTCAGCTTTAGCATCATTCCTTCCAAAGAAATCCCAGGGCTGATCTCCTTCAGAATGGACTGGTTGGATCTCCTTGCAGTCCCAGGGACTCTCAAGAGTCTTCTCCAACACCACAGTTCAAAAGCATCAATTCTTCAGCGCTCAGCCTTCTTCACAGTCCAACTCTCATATCCATACACGACTACTGGAAAAACCATAGCCTTGACTAGATGGACCTTTGTTGGCAAAGTAATGTCTCTGCTTTTAATATGCTATCTAGGTTGGTCATAACTTTCCTTCCAATGAGTAAGCATCTTTTAATTTCATGGCCTCCTTATTTGAGATTCTAGAAAGTTAAATAAGTTGTCAAAGTTATATATCTTGTTCCTATTGAATGAAATATTGGTCTTAGATTAGGAATAATTTCCTAGCCACATCTTTCACATGACATTTCATTGACTATTCAGTAAATTTTACCCATTTACCTCTTTGTAGGGAGTGGAGGTTGAACAGAAGGGATACAATTGAATACTGCATCAGAAAAAAAAAATATGACAAACCCTAACACTGTTTATATTAGACTTCCAGTGTATTCTATGGCTTTGCATAGCAAAGCTTTCTTTAATAACTGTACTTTTCTTAGGCTATCACTTAGTTTATAGTCCTTCAGAGCACAACCTATTGTATAATATTGGTAAATTTTTAGAATTAGATGAATGATATGTTAATGAATGAATAAATCAACAGTGATAATTTTTTAGCAAATCTTGGAACAAAATAAATGTATAAGCTTGGTGTGAAATAAAATGGATATTTAACATTAATCTTTTAAGAATTAAACACTCTCTGTCTCCATTAATATTATTATACATGCTATACTGGAGATTATTCATTCCTTATACATGTAAGATTGTTCTTGCTCTGTAGAAATTCATAGCCTAGCTGAGTGAGCCAATTATTAAGCTATTTATTGTCTCTCCGTTTCAACCCTCTCTCCTATACTCACTCTTTGAGGCAAAAGCTGGAACTCTGTAAACCACATCTCTACTTTGCCGGCTGCTCCCTGGTAGGCTCTGCTGTTAGGGGTGCTAGACATCTAAGACTGGAGAAGGAAGAGAGGACGCAGCTTCTAGTTTACTTCCTGCCTCTGATTTTGCTTCCTTTTCCTAATCAGTGTTATTCTAGCAATGTTTCTTCATACTGAAATCAGCAGCCCATTCAAGTTGCAGGAACCAATTCTAGTTTGCGGCATTGTTGGCACTCACAGAATCAGCCTCATTATGCCTCTTTAGACACATCGGTATCAGCTGGGCAGCACCCCCTGCTCAGAGGTATGAATACAGCTCCACTGGGCTTCTTCTCCAAAGAAGGGATATAGGGGGCTGCTTCCTGCAGTTATCAGCTCTGTGTCAACTTAGTGTTCACTTTGATGCCTCTTTACTTTTTCTGTTTGTTTTCTTTAACTCTTATCTTATTTTCAATATTTTAATATATGTATATAATTCTATTTATTTATTTATTCATTCATTTTTGGCTGTGCCGCCTTCATGGCTGCACAGGCATTTCTCTAGTTGAGGCAAGTAGGGGCTACTCTTCGTTGTGGTGCAAGGTTCCAGGGCATGCAAGTTGCAGCTCCCGGGCTCTAGAGCACAGGCTCAGTAGTTGTGGTACATGGGCTTTGTCCCTCTGTGGAATCTTCCTGGATTCGTGAAGATACGTGGAATCTTCCTGTATCAGGGATCGAACCCGCATCTCCTGCATTGGCAGGTGGATTCTTTACCACTGAGCCACCAGAGAAGCCCCTCTTCAATTTTCAGTACCTCTGTGAGAGTTGTTTGCCTAGGGATTTGAAGAACTACATATATAAAACAATACACATAAGTACATCAGATCTGTGAAGAAATAAATCAGTGCATGGTTGGGAGAACAATTTTTTGCTAAAACATATGAATGTGTGTTTGTTTGATAAGAATATTTTAATAAAATTGTTTCTAGTTCTCAGTATTATAATCCGTCTTGCAAGATTTCACCTGTGTACCAGAGAGCATGAAATGGATTAACAGGAACATTTAGTGAGCTGCTGATGCTTTAACGCTGTTTTCTAGGAAATGTCAGAAACCTGTGTTGCTTCCCAGTGTGTGGGAGCCATTTGCATTTGGCTTGTGCCTCTCACTAAAAAGATTTAAAACAGTTTAGATTTTACTTGCTGGGTGAAGAGAACACAGCTTACAAGGAGACTGTATATTAGCAGTTGGAATATTTTTGTTTATTTTGTATCATTCTGTACTGAAGAATATCCCATGAGTGGCATGAATCATTTTCATAAATAGAAATAAAATATCATTTGAATGAAAATTAGTGAGGAAAGAAAAACACCAAAAGATTAAAAAGGGAGATAAGGGGGAAAGGCAGAGATTTTAGATTGGTGCAGACTGGCAGCAAAAACTACATGAAACACAGGAAAATATCATCAGAATTAAGAGAACAGAAGGACACACCAGAACAGAAGATGGCAATCATCTGAATTGTGTGACCCAGTGATTTTCACAAGAACTTTGATGAGAAGAATCAAGAAGTTTCTATGAAAACCTCACATTAAAGTGTTTATAGTTTGAGGTTTGATGAGATTTAGGGGGGGTTAAATCAACGTATTTCATTTCCCTATAAAACCACGTTACCTCACAGCCTTTGCCACCTATAACAAAGACAGCATCGTCACTAGCCTTTGGGTATTAGTGCTGACCTTTGGCCTGCCAGATGTCTTGGGAGGAGAGAAGATTCTTAAATGTCTTTTGATTCTTTTATAGCAAAAGCCTGGCTGATTTAATCAGAATATTTTATGTTAGAGAAATCTGTGCCAAAGAGAAAAAGTGAAAAGCCCAACTCTTCCTACCCAAGTGATTTGTGGGAAGATAGGAGTTAAAAGTAGAATGTGAAGCATTCTTACACCTTTGTTTTTTCTTTCTCTTTCTCAAGTGTGGCCATGGTGCTGCTGCTGCTGCTGCTGCTAAGTCACTTCAGTCGTGTCCAACTCTGTGCGACCCCAGAGACGGCCGCCCACCAGGCTCCCCCGTCCCTGGGTTTCTCCAGGCAAGGACACTGGAGTGGATTGCCATTTCCTTCTCCAATGTATGAAAATGAAAAGTGAAAGTGAAGTCGCTCAGTCATGTCTCTTAGAGACCTCACGGACTGGCGCCTACCAGGCTCCTCCATCTATGGGATTCTCCAGGCAAGAGTACTGGAGTGGGGTGCCATTGCCTTCTCCGGTGGCCATGGTGAGTGAGTGCTAAGTCGCTCAGTCATGTCAGACTCTTTACCACCCTATGTACTGTAACCCGCCAAGCTCCTCTGTCCAAGGGATTCTCCGGGTAAGAATACTGGAATGGGTTCCCATGCTCTCCTTCAGGTGTTCTTCCGAGAGGCTGCTCTGGCCTGGGCGAACCTTGCCAAGTCCTTCCCAGCTTCTAGCGTTCGCGCCCGGGAAGGAGCAGGCTGCGGGAGTGTGGGAGACCTGACTGGCGCCTGAGTGGCCTCAGCTCCGCTCTCGCCTTCCCTTTGGACCTAGGAGCCAGGCCTCCTTGCAGAGGGCTTATGGCTCAGAGGTGTGCAAACTGCCAAGGCCTCCCGCAAGGAGAGCTCTGTCAGAGGGAAGGGAAGCACCCCAGGCTGCATTTCCAAGCTGTTGCATGGCCAGGGATGGAACCCAAGTATCCTGTGGCTCCTGCATTGCAGGTGGGTTCTTTACTGATGAGCCACCAGGGAAGCCCATAGCTATAATGAAATTAATAAAGAGGAAATCAGGAACAGAGAGGAGGGTAAAATAAGTGAAGGTTTCAAGCTTTGGAGATATCTCCTCACCATGGGAAAAATAGCACAACTGGTAGATGATGGTATCTATATAGATACCATCTATATAGACCTATATAGAGAGCCCCACACAGTATCCTGGCTCCTCATGGAATGTGTACCATGTAAGAAATTTAGAAATCCCCATTTGCTCCAGTGAAGGAGAGCAGAGTGCTGAGAGGCACAGAGGACAAGCAGGAGCCTAGGGCTGGATAAAAGAGACCACCTTGTGCTGGGGACTCAGTGGCTGGGACCACAGCCTGCAGGGATGGGTGCCAACATGTTGAGCAGGATCAGTTTTACTTCAGCCATCACTGGCCCAGAGAACCAACCAGAACATAGCCGTGTCTCTCAGGAAGTTGTCGTCGTCCTCCTCAGTCGCTCATTGTGTCCGACTCTACGACCCCATGGACTGTATAGCCTGCCAGGCTCCTCTGTCCATGGGATTTTCCAGGCAAGAATACTGGAGTGGGCTGCCATTTCCTCCTCTGGAGAATCTTCCCAACCCAGGAATCAAACCCATGTCTCTTGCGGCTCAGCACTGATGGGCAGATTCTTTGCTACTGAGCCACCTGGAAGCCCCCATTCAGAAAGTGAGAGAATCTGAAATCTGTGGTCTTCCTATCTTTTTCCACAGCCGGAGTACAGGGCGCTGTGAAGCTTCCCCACTGATACCAAACATCATCCCCCAAGAGGAGCAGAGGATGGAAGAGAACATGTTTCAGATGAAATTAAATTAAAATATTGGTAATTGAAATTAAATTATTGATAGAGCATTTTTATGAGACTGGATAGCAGTTATTTTTCCCTATTGATGATAAGATGGAGATCCCTGAGGAAGATTAGAGTTAGAGAAAATTGCAGAAATTAAATTTTAGCTGAGTCAAATGTAAGTTTAGTTTAGAGTCAAATGTAAGTGAATTTTTATGTCACTAGAATTGTATGTAATGGTGCCTCATAAAATGCATATGCTCTTCATGATCAGTAACTGATTTATAATATTTATATGATCACAAAGTAAAGAATAGATAGTATTTAATCCATTAGTTTCACTCTCCTTAAATAAACCTTATCAAGATTCTGATACCTAGAAGGAGAAAAATCAGGTAAGTGGCACTTCTTAATAGAATGTTGTCTTATCTTGGTTTACTTTGAATTGCTGAAACCATAAGCAAAACTTTCAGTGGCCTATCCTATATCCTACCTATTATGTTTCCTTGTCTACTTATATCTTTCTTTCCCAAGTTCCCAAGTCCTTCAAGGAGCTATTTAGTGGTTGTCCTGATTGAGACTATATGATTAAACTATTAATATTAATGTAGCTTAATATTTTCATACTTTAATATGCATTTAAAAGACTACAGCCCTTTTTAGACAGTTAATATAGTGCGTGCTAATGTTTACAGCATGTCATGAGGCTAACCACAAGAAAAAGTCCACTGTATGCCTACCAAAAATCAATCAAAGGAAGGGTAATTGAGTTAGCCTCCTCATGACTTAACATGGCATGTCCGTATTAACAAATTTGCCTTAATGGTGTAGTCACGCAGTGTCCCCAGGACGCGGGGTAATGATTTAATAAAATGAAGCAGACAGCATGAGATTAATGACTAACACGTGAATAGTTGTTTATGCCAACTGTTTGGTGTCGAGAAAAAGAGCCTGGAAGGTCGAGTCAGATGATCTGGATTTGAATCCCTGCATTTCCAGTGTTTTATTTGTGTGTGACTTGGGAAAGACGCTCATTCTCTCTGCACTTGAGTTGGTCCACTTGGACAATTGAAAGTCACACCTCACAGGATGGATGGACTCATGTAAACCACAGTTGGAGAGCAGGGGCTACGTGCAGTGCTTTTAAAGCCTCCATGAAACATCCACATGTTAGTGCTCATCATACTCTTTACAAGAGGGGAAGTGGGGCCATCGCCCAAGGTGAAAAGAAACGCTCTCTTCATTGCTATAGAATACGAATGAATACTTCCTACTGAGACTTTAAAGATTGTATTACTCAAATGGGACTTTTTTTGCTATAAAGTCACATTTTGCTCATACACTGTTTGAAAAAATAATGTGACTATCTATACATTGAAACTGTCAGATACCTCACCCTTTTTGACTTCAGCAATTACTAGGAAAGGGTCTATTCACAGAATATGGGAGAACAGGAAGAAATAAAAAATTATGAAAAAAATACAGAGGGAAATGTTGTTTATCTCTTTAAGGTGGAAAATGTGAGACCATCTAAATTTCACAAGACTATTCTAATTTTACCAGACCTGGTTCTTCAGCTGTGTTGCACATAATACCCTCTTCTCTGATCCCCTCCTCCCCTATTTTCAAAATTATTTCCTTCAATATTTTAATCATCAAATTATTTTCTTTCTTAAATCCTTATGGGGGTTTACAATTCCTTCTTGAATCAAGTTAAAATCTTCTCATTATTCATAATGAATATTACCTCTCAGGTTCCAGTTTCCTGCTAGACATTGATTTACCCTCATTAGGAAAGTCACTCAACCATCCTCACATATCTGTCATATCTCTTTCCCTCTCGGGCTATTTAATGCTGTTCTCATTGCCTGGAATGACCTTTCTCATCCTCTAGCAACTAAAATGCTGTTCAAGGCTGATTATCTCCAAAGCCTTTGTCGGATTATCCCCTTTTTTCCACTCCATCTCTCTACCTCAATACACATGGATGCATTCAGTTATATTTGTTTATGCTTATAGTACTCTATCACAGTATTTTGTGAGTCACCACTCATATTATGTATGAGAAACTCAGAGAAATCCACCAAAACAGAAGAGGTCCTTGATCTCTAAAGCTCATAAAAATTTCTGTGAGAAAGTCAGCTTTCAAAATGTACCAGGTGCTAAGAGTGGGTGACTGTCTTATACAGTCCCTGTTAGTAACATCTAACCTATATTCTCCACTTCTGCACGGAATGGGACAAACGCAGGATGAAGAGAATTAGGGAGCGAGGGGAAGGGACAGACCTCTTCTGCACAAGGAGCTCACCCACAGCAGGATCAGCTGGGGTGGGGCAGAGTAGAACATTTAGATTTAAATCAAATTTGAAGTTTTGATTATCACAGAGATTGTCACTAGACACAACTAACTACCAAATGAAGATTGTGTTTTTACCTTTTTCTTATTTCCTAAGAGTGACCAGGAAACCATGAGGCTGCTCAAGTTTTTATGCTAAGTGAGGGGAAGGCATATTCCCACTGAAACCATTTAAAGATACTGTGGGAAACACTGTGACTGAACTTTTATGACCAAATCCTCAGGAGTCCTGATTGTATAACATGATGTGATTTTTCCACTTCCAGTAGGATTTATCTTTACAGCACAGGTTAAAGAAAAGCATTGACATCTTTCCAGTCTCACCTACCTTGTTCCTCTGGAAGTGATTGTTTGGAAGATCTCTGATTGAAGATTAGAAGCTGAGAACTGAACCATTTCCAACTATAAACTCAATTTATACGCAAAGCTGGAATGAACTTCTGCTTAAATGAACCCCAAGCTGAGCTGAGCATCCTCATGGAGAAGTAACGCCAACATTTTTGTTTTGTTTTGTTTTAAAATCCACTGAGAACTTCTGAGCAGAAACCAACCCTATATTTTTGAAAGCCACTGAACCAGAATTAAGCTAGAGCTTCAGAATAGTTTCTGAAATAAACTTGAATCAAATTGATATTTTATTAGGTCCAAGTCCTTGGTTAAGATAAAGTGTGTGGTCATGTAACTGAGCAAAGTAAAAGAGCCCACCCAGAGATTAACATTGTGGCCTTCCACTCATTAGTACCATATTTTCAAACTAAAACAACTGAGATGGCTTCTTAAAAACCACTAGAGTTTACACAAAGAGAGAGCTGAGGATCATTTCTCTAGGAAGGAAGGTTGGAATCGAAAACTGTTCAGTGATTTAACCAAGATCATGAAGAATGTCAAAGAAGAGTGTGGGATGTTTCAAACACTATTTTCCT
The DNA here is from genome assembly GCF_055505025.1 of Bos grunniens. Lineage (NCBI taxonomy): Eukaryota > Metazoa > Chordata > Mammalia > Artiodactyla > Bovidae > Bos > Bos grunniens. Next base: position 58,731,865 of record NC_141180.1, read on the forward strand.
TTGGGTTTTGCCTAAAAAGAAACAGGCAGGCTCAAAGCTATAACTTAATTTGTATAAAGTCATTAACTTTGGGAATACTTCAAGTTATTGGTGTTGCTAGTTACTAATGGCAGAGGCAGTTGAAAAGAGAATCCCATTGGGAAGATCCCCTGGAGAAGGGAATGGCAACCCACTCCAGTATTCTTGCCCAGAAAATCCCATGGACAGAGGAGCCTGGTGGGCTACAGTCCATAGGCTCACAAGAGTCAGACATGACTTAGCGACTAAACCACCACACCACCCTTCTCTTTATTAAATCAAAGCTCTAGTGATTGATTCTTACTTAAACACAGTTAAATCCATGTTGATTGTTTCTCCTCTAAGAACAACTGGAAAACTGGGTAGCATTTTCCCCCAGATAAGTTGATAGATATTATCTCCACCAGAAATTTACATGTTTCCCCTACGTATATCAGAATTTCTGACCATGGGACTTCCTGAGCGGTCCAGTGGTTAAGACTTTGCCTTACAATGCAGGGGGTATGGGTTCAATCCCTGGTCAGAGAGCTAAGATCCCATATGCCTCAGGGCTAATAACTGAAACATAAAACAGAAGCAATACTGTAACAAATTCAATAAAGATGTTAAAAATGATCCATATCAGAAAAAAAGATGTATTTAAAAAAAAAGAATTTCTGACTTGATTCTTTCCATTTGTGACTCAGTGAACTGGAACCATGACAAGTTTTACTGGAGAGAATTCTAGGTATGCCCTTGACTTTGCCATGGGATCCCAGCCGTGGGACATCTCTGGAAAGCTTCTGTTTGGCTGTGAAAATAGTTAAGGCAAATTATAGGTAATAGAGAATATTTACTCAGATTAGGGACTTTCTTTCTTGAAGCTTTTTAAAATTTTTTTATTTTTTTTTACTCATATGGCCTAAACTCTCTGTCTAGGTTTCAATTCTCTGTTGCCTGATCTCTAAATTTATAATGTCCAAACTTCCAGAATGGCAGTTACCACTTACTATAATCTTAAGTTGACTTTATCTTTCACAAAATGCTAACACACAGAGAATTTCAACCTAGTATCCACCAGACACTTCTTACTCCTGTGAATCTTACCTATGGGGTAAGTCATCCACTTACAAACTTTCAACTTGCGAAGATTCAAAGATGTGAACATGCCCGGAGAAAGGACAAAGAGACAGAAGGGAAGAAGAAGTAACTGAAAAGCTGAGGAGGCTCACAGTGTAGCAACTAGCAATGGGATTTTATCTCTTTGAGGAGGCACTGTTAATTTTTTTAGGCACAGGATCGAAACGTGGAATGGGGCATGAGGGTTTCAGCCACTGTTAAGGATGCTACCGTGCTGCTGTGTCATCTATCATGAGATAAAAAGAGCTCCTTCCCAGACACCACTGGATCCTTTTCAAGAGGGTAGATAGAACTGAATCCAGCAAGGGACCAGAACCTGTGCCATCAACATCATGAGTGAGTGAAACTGCAGCTTGCCCTCTGTCTCCTACTGCTGATGATCCTGCAGCTCTACCAACTCCCACCTCCACTCTCTCCTCCAGACAGTAACTCTTCTTGCCTCTTCAGTTGATGCCAACTGTGGAAAATTCTGAAAGAGATGGGAATACCAGACCACCTGACCTGCCCCTTGAGAAACCTGTGCAGGTCAGGAAGCAGCAGTTAGAGACATGGAACAGCAGACTGGTTCCAAATAGGAAAAGGAGTACATCAAGGCTGTATATTGTCACCCTGCTTATTTAACTTCTATGCAGAGTACATCATGAGAAACGCTGGACTGGAAGAAACACAAGCTGGAATCAAGATTGCCGGGAGAAATATCAATAACCTCAGATATGCAGATGACACCACCCTTATGGCAGAAAGTGAAGAGCAACTAAAAAACCTCTTGATGAAAGTGAAAGTGGAGAGTGAAAAAGTGGGCTTAAAACTCAACATTCAGAAAACGAAGATCATGGCATCCGGTCCCATCACTTCATGGGAAATAGATGGGGAAACAGTGGAAACACTGTCAGACTTTATTTTTAGGGGCCCCAAAATCACTGCCGATGGTGACTGCAGCCATGAAATTAAAAGACGCTTAACTACTTGGAAGGAAAGTTATGACCAACCTAGATAGCATATTCAAAAGCAGAGACATTACTTTGCCAACAAAGGTCCGTCTAATCAAGGCTATGGTTTTTCCAGTGGTCATGTATGGATGTGAGAATTGGACTGTGAAGAAGGCTGAGCGCCAAAGAATTGATGCTTTTGAACTGTGGTGTTGGAGAAGACTCTTGTGAGTCCCTTGGACTGCAAGGAGATCCACCCAGTCCATTCTGAAGGAGATCAGCCCTGGGATTTCTTTGGAAGGAATGATGCTAAAGCTGAAACTCCAGTACTTTGGCCACCTCATGCGAAGAGTTGACTCATTGGAAAAGACTCTGATGCTAGGAGGTATTGGGGGCAGGAGGAGAAGGGGACGACAGAGGATGAGATGGCTGGATGGCATCACTGACTCGATGGACGTGAGTTTGAGTGAACTCTGGGAGTTGGTGATGGACAGGGAGGACTGGCGTGCTGCGATTCATGGGGTCACAAAGAGTCGGACACGACTGAGTGACTGAACTGAACTGTATGTCAGCTATTGTATTGTACTATTGGACTATTCAAGGTACTGTACTGTAAGATTGAAAGTGTTAATTTGTTGTGTTTGTGTGTGTGTGAAACAAAATGGACTTATGAATGGACTCTCAAAACAGAACTCATTTGTGTGTTCTCACCTAATTCTGATGTCTTACACTGCTCTGACATTAGATTTATGGATGCACCTTTATACTGGAGATATTGACCCCTAGTCTATACCTACTTAGGTCCAGACATCTGTATCCATCTTGCCTATTAGTTTCTGAGACTAGCTGTGATTGTGTATCCCTTTATATCCAGCCTCCTTAGCTTTACTCTATGTCTCCAGGCCCCAAACTCCTTATTTAAAATTCATCATCCATTTTGGGGTAGTCAAAATAAGGAGGAAAACATCCAGTTATAACAACACTTGCTATGTGAATGCGACACAACTTTTGTTGTAAAGTTTGCCTTTAGACGAGCATACTTGTTAACATCAATATATCTGTACTGGATAGAATTTCAGATATAGAGACAAAAAAAAATATGGGAAACATTTGGACCTCCAGAGAGAATTAATTTGGGGCAAGAAGACTGAGTCTTTCTCAAACCTCAGTGCTTTACCCCTGCTTTCAGATCAGCCTTTGGTCATCAGCACTATTTGCCTCCTGCCCTGTGCCAGAAAAACAAACATGGGAAGCTGTGTAAGTTCTGTTTGCGGGGGGTTCAGTTGCTTCTTACTAAAGCACAGATACTCATGGGAAAAGTGACTACTCAAAATTCTATGAGATATCTGACACTTTGGGGTTGCATTTGCATTTTGTTCTGAGAACCAGAAGTTTAAGTACAGTAGATTTAACACCTGCGATGTGTGGAGAGACAGAAAGATGTTTTAAAAGGAGAAGCTGACAACTGACAATAAGCTTAGCCTACTTTGAAAGCTCGCAGATTCGGTTTCAGATGCAGTGATAATTTGGAAGTGGTTGTGTGTGAGTGTGTGTGTGTGGTGTGCACACACTGTGCTCAGTCACTCAGTAGTGTCCATCTCTTTGTGGCCACCAGGAACTGTAACTCACCAGGCTCCAGGGTAATTCTGAACCCACACACGATCGTGGTTGAAGGGAGAAGACTTTCAGGGATTCATATATTCCTAAATTCATAATTTGTGTGAAAATCTGCTTTGTAGTCCTTACCATAGTCATGGCAATGGGAAGTAGTTTGCAACTATTTTTTAAAATCTATGTATGTGTGAGCTAAGTCTCTTCAGTCATGTCCAACTCTTTTGCAATCCTATGGACTGGAACCCACCAGGCTCCTCTGTCTATGGGATTTCCCAGGCAAGAATACTGGAATGAGGTACCATTTCCTTCCCCAGGGGCTCTTCCTGACCCAGGGGTCAAATTCATGCCTTCTGCAGCTCCTGCATTGCAGGTGGATTCTTTACTGCTGAGCCACTGGGAAGTCCTTTAAATCTATAGATCAATGAATTTATTATTTTATTAGAAATCTGTAGATCACAAAGCACTGAACTGAGCTCCCTGTGCTACACAGGAGCTTCCTGCTAACTATCCATTTTCCAGCAGAAACAAACACAACATTGTAAAGCAATTATATTCCAACAAAAAATAAAGTGAAAAAAAAAAAAAACTACAGGTCAGTTGATTCAATTTAATGATACTCTTGAGATGTATTTGGATTAACTTTAGAAATTAATTTCTGAGGTGTAACATTGGTATTTTTAATTTGGTTGTCAACTTGTGATGTTCAGTAGTTAAAACACTAGGAATTTTTCCACTAATTGTTTGGCTTTCTAATATTTCCAATTTGACTGTCATATTGATGCCAATTGCCTATTTATTTTTTCTGTTTCTTTCTTTCTCAACCTAGTGGCTAACTGACTTTTATTTCCACTTTGGTTTTTATCGATTAACAAGCATTGGATAGCACCATGAACTTTACTTTTGTCAAAAGAATATCTCTCAGTAATGCTTCTCTCTCTGTCTCTTATATTCTCTTCCGCTTACTCTCTCTCTTTCTCTCTCTCTCACATATACACATAAACACACACACATTGTGAAATTAATGACCGATTGTCAACAATCCCAGAAACTGACAGTACTACTGTGTTAATGATCTTAAGCGCTCCCACCACCAAATCACACAAAACAAATTGTTAAATATTTTATGCTACGTGGGTGAATGTATGAGAAGATTGTAACTGCAAAATAATGACAATATTTGTATAGGTATTTTCAGTTTATAGAGCCTTTTGCATCATCTTATTTTATTCTCACTATAATCCAGCAATATATACAGCAAAAATAATATTATTCTTCACATGCATGGATGTGCATGCATGCAGGTACACATGTGTGTTTGCACACACACACACACACACACACACACACAGAATATCTTGCCCAAGTTCATGCAATTATATTATGGTAGTGCAGGAATACAAATCAAGTTCCATTCCAGTGCTCCCTTCATTCCAATAACATATCTATCCAGTTTTCAGCAACATTATTATTGGGTATTCCCCAATGGATATACGTGGAATAATATGCTCCATAAAAATATGCATATGATTTCACAAGACTAATTTATTCTAAAATATATTTACTGAAATTACTATGAACATTGCTTTTTAAATGTGAATCATTTCTCCCTAATTTATCTTTTGCAACAAAGTATGAATTTTTATATAAGATTTTAAAGAATGTAACTCAACTTATTTTCTGCTTCAATTTCACATATATTTGATATCCAAAATGAGCTGCAGGCTAATGTAATCATAGAAATATTTTAGGAGACAGAAAAGCTAAGGTGTATTCTTGATTTTCTACTTGACCTTCCCTACAATACTTAACCTTTCTATTGGAACTTCCTCCATCTGTAAAAAATTCTGTATAATTATACCACCTTATTATCTCATCAGTAGGAAGGAATTCTAAGTTCTTTTGGAAGTAAAGGAATACCTAAATTCTAGGACTTGCTATCCCCAAAAATAGAGCGGTGAGATTTTGTTTTGATTGCCTAGAGGGGGTAGAACACTGACCTTATTGTGGCCACCACCACCAGAGTTCCCTCGTAGATGGGGTCACTCTTTCCCCAAGAGCAGGATTTAGACCCAGAATCTCCTTTTTTGATGTCAATTCAAGGCAGCCAATGTAAAATTGGGGTGCTGGATCTTTGCATGTCAAAGTATGGCTTAAGAACCAGCAGCATTGCCCAAGAGTTTCTTAGAAACATAGGATCTCAGACCCTGTTCCAGATCTACGAGTCAGAATCTCTACTAAATAAGACCAGGCAGTCTCAGTGTGCTTTGAAGTTTGAGAAGCAGTCTACATACGAAACATTTGTGTGAGTTTTGAATACTTTCATTGTTGGGCATCTAAGAAACATGTCAACAAGGATGAAGGGATGTCTTCTAACTGGGGGCTGTTTGCTTGGATAGGAGTTGGAGATAATCCCTCAAACCTCCAACACCTCTGCTGAAAAGAAGATAGCCAAAGGATCCTCCCCACCAGAACTCTTCAACCTTCCTGGACTTTGTTTTGTGTAGGGTAAGTGACAGCTTTCACTCTCTGCTGTAGAAGAAAGTACTTGAACTTGACTCTGGTTGGGCTGCCTCTGTTGTATACAGAAACACTAATGCTTAAATCAGAAACATCTTTTTAAAAAATTTAATTCTGTTGCAAGATGAATTAGGATCTAAACTTAGCTCCAAATGGAATGAAAACTGGGGTGTTTCTTTTCAAACCGTCAGTTTGTTTATGCAGTGGTTTTAGTCCTGAGCAGTATCACCTTCAAAGAGAAAAGCAGTTCTGGCTTAGAGTTTCCAGTTCACATGAAGCCACCCTAGGAGCCAGGATGCTTCAGGCCCTGATGTTTGTGTGGTGTAGACTTATATTTATACAGTAACACATACGTAATACATACCCGACATCTTCCGTTAACTTAAAAAGTCAAACGGGTTAACAACCTTTGTAGAGCCGTTCTGACTGTGGACCAAATTTTCCAGTTCTTTCTAAAATTATTTTTTGGGCTTCATAGTGCATTTTCAGAAATACTGGAGATTTTTTTTTATTCTAAACTTCTTATCTTGTATAGGAGTAGAGCTGATAGTTTCAGGTTGAATAGCACAGGGACTCAGCCATACAGATACATGTATCCGTTCTCCCCAACTCTCCTTCCATCCAGACTGCCACGTGATATTAAGCAGAGTTCCCTGTGCTGTACAGTAGGACCTTTTTGGTTATTCATTTTAAATCTAGCAATGTATACATGCCCATCCCAACTCCCTAACTATCCCTTGCTCCTGTCCTTCCACCTGGCAACCATAAGCTCTTTCTCTAGGTCTGTGAGTCTGCTTCTGTTTTGTAAGTAAATTCATTCGTATCATTTATTTTTAGATTCCACATGTAAGGGGTGTCATACGATATTTCTCCTTCTCTGACTTCACTCAGTGTGACACACTCCAGCTCCATCCATGTTGCTGCAGATGGCATTATTTCATTCTTTTTAATGGCTGAGTAATATTCATATATATATATATATATATATATATATACCACATCTTCTTTATCCACCCATCTGTTGATGGATATTTAGGTAACTTCCATGTCTTGGCTATTGTAAACAGAGCTGCAATGAATATTAGGGTTCATGTATCCCTTGGATAATGTTTTCTTCTGGATATGCCCAGGAGTGGGATCGCAGGGTCATATGGTAACTCTGTGTTTCGTTGTTTTTTTTTTTTAAGGAATCTCTATAATGGTTTTTCCAGTGGTCATGTATGGATGCGAGAGTTGGACTGTGAAGAAAGCTGAGCACCGAAAAATTGATGCTTTTGAACTGTGGTGTTGGAGAAGACTCTTGAGAGTCCCTTGGACTGCAAGGAGATCCAACCAGTCCATTCTAAAGATCAGCCCTGGGTGTTCTTTGGAAGGACTGATGCTAAAGCTGAAACTCCAGTACTCTGGCCACCTCATGCAAAGAGTTGACTCATTGGAAAAGACTCTGATGCTGGGAGGGATTGGGGGCAGGAGGAAAAGGGGACGACAGGGGATGAGATGGCAGGATGGCATCACCAACTCGATGGACGTGAGTTTGAGTGAACTTCGGGAGTTGCTGATGGACAGGGAGGCCTGGCGTGCTGCAACTCATGGGGTTGCAAAGAGTTGGACATGACTGAGCGACTGAACTGAACTGAACTGAACTGATACTGTGCTGAGACAGTCTGAAGATTTTCAGACTAGAGTGTAAAAGTGTTTCAGATCTTAGGGTGATGTCTCTGAGCTTTCCTCACCAATCAGTCTGGGATGACACCATTGACATTATGATGTATTTCTGTCTAAATCATGAAGCAGCAGACAAAATTTGTTGAGCCTAATTTCATTTGATGTAACATAGGTACAAGTGTTAGTGAAATAAATCTTGGTTTTCTTCAATAAAGGAAATAACCTCCTTTCCATTTGAGATCATTCTTATTTGTCATTACCATTCCTCCTGCCATATATCTATGGGTGTTGTGTTTACATAAATCATAAAACAGGTTTTCCCAGGACCCAGCAGTTCAACAGTCATGGTGGCAAGATCTACACTTGCAAAGAGTTTTAAAAGAAACTTCTGAATACAGGCTACAATGTAGGGAGCAAGTGTTGAGGACACGCACCCTCCCTTACAACCTGGTTGGACCTGGTACACTCTGAGCCCATAAAAAACACTAGAAGCCTATAGATAGTAAGACTGAGGCATCTGCAGGATCCTTCCTCACACATTCCCTTTGGAATCAATAAGTGTTTCTAATAGAGGAGAAAGGGTATAGGTTTTTCCAGAATTCTTTCTTTTCATACCCATAGCAGGGGCAAAGGAACAAAGTCAAAATAGTCCTTTAGTTGGCTGTATTGTAAATTTTAGGACATTTAAACCATAATATTAAATGGCCAAATCCCTTTTCTTAACAACTCCTCTTTTCCTCAATAGAATGCCATGATGTGTTCATGCCATAAGAAGCACGTGTTCACTGACCCAAAAACTTCATTTCAGCTTGGTTTAATTTAGAGAATGAGAACTTTGTAACCCCAATGTTTCATGAAAAACAGTTGCATTTGACAAGCACATTGATTAAGGTCTAACTTGTTCCACTAACAATCAAGAGAGGAAAATGAGGTTAACTGCTTCATTTTCAGGATGTTATGCTGACCAAGAGCTTGCAGATTTTTTTTCCCCCAAAGCATTTCCTGATTACAAAAAGTGACAATCAATAATCCACTCTCTTTTAAGATTGAAAAATAAAAAACAAAAGCCCATGGTGTTGGCAGTTTATCTCAGGTATTTCCTTTAAAATTTACAAAGCAGTTTTGGAGTTTTGGTTAGTTATTTGGAGTTGTTGTTTAGTCACAAAGTTGTGTCTGACTCTTTGCAACCACATGGACTGCAGCCTGCCAGTCTTCTCTGTCCATGGGATTTCCCAGGCAAGAATACTGGAGTGGGTTCCCATTCCCTTCTCCAGCGATCTTCCTGATCCAGGGATCGAACGTGTATCTCCTGCATTGGCAGGCAGGTTCTTTACCACTGAGCTACCAGGGAAACCCACTGGAGATATACCAACACATAGAAGAAACAAAGGTCTCTGCTCTTGTGGGGCTTACACTTTAGATCAGAAAATCTTTAGTTCTGGCCTTATGGAGCAATCCTATAGTGAGCTGTTTAATTAAGCAAAACACACATTTCCAAGAACATCAGGAATGAATGCTGGCAAAGAAGTGGAGACAAGTTTGTCTCTTGATGCCAGGCTAGCCATACAGCTCACAGATGCCCTGTCACCATTCTTTGTGTTAGTCATCTTTATTCATACTAGTTTACTTTATTTGTTAGTTGGGTTGTTTCTCTATAAGGGTTTAATTGTATCCTATTGCATATTGACTTCCTGTAGTAGCATTGTATGGAAAGTCTCTCCCACCACCCTCTATGCAGGGCCCACAGCTATTAGCAGAGGCCAGGGTGATCCTCCCACTCTCCTTCTGTGAATGGCACTATAGACATAAATAATGCTCTCAAGTTTTGGCTTTTAAAATAGGCCCAAATATGAGGAACACAGAAGTATGATGACTGTCATAATTTGAAGTCTCTTCTCAGATTTCCACAAGGCTGGGAGAGCTTTTGAGGGTGTTTGTGTGTGTGTGTGTGTGTGTGTATGAGAGAGAGAGAGAGTTGCAGGAGAGTGGGAGGTAAGAGCAGCCTCCTGTTACTGTTGTTATTCCCAGGAGGTAAAAAGATCAGAACTGTCATTGACGACTCCAAACAAGTCAATCTTAAGTTGTTCCATAACCACTTTGGCAGGCAAGCATTTTAGTTTTCTGCTTGTCCAGGGACCTCTGGTTACTGTTACTGACAGCCTGGATTTCATAAACTGACTCCTAAGCAGAAAGCAAGAGTCAATAAAGAGATCTTCTTATTCATAGCGTACCCATAATCAGTTCAAAAACACATTTGAGATCAGATAAGTAGACCACAGAAAAGCCTATGTTGTGTTTTATGGGTAGTGACTATGTTATTCAAATAGATCATTTAATACCCAGTTATAGTGTATGCTGCTAAGTTGCTTCAGTCATGTCCTACTCTGTGCGACCCCACAGATGGCAGCCCAACAGGCTCCCCCCGCCCCTGGGATTCTCCAGGTAAGAACACTGGAGTGGGTTGCCATTTCCTTCTCCAATGCCTGAAAGTGAAAAGTGAAAGTGAAGTCGCTCAGTCGTGTCCAACTCTAGCGACCCCATGGACTGCAGCCTACCAGGCTCTTCCGTCCATGGGATTTTCTAGGCAAAAGTACTGGAGTGGGGTGCCATTGCCTTCTCTGGTTATAGTGTATAATATACATAAATTATCAATTTCTGGGCTTCTCAGGTGGTGCTAGTGGTAAAGAATTTGCCTGCCAAGGCAGGAGATTCAAGAGGGTTTGATCCCTGGGTCAGGAAGATCCCCTGGAGGAAAACATGTCAACCCATTCCACTATTCTTGCCTGGAGAATCCCATGGACAGGGGAGCCTGGCAGGTTAGAGTCGTTAGGGTCACCAAGAGCTGGACATGACTGAAGCGACCTCAAACACATGCACGCAAGGTAGCAGAGTACACTAAAAATCACTAAACTCACTTAAACCTGACTTACTCACTGATGATTCAGAAGTTACTGAAAGATCTAAAGCTATTGAATTAGAAATTACTGAAGGTTAAAGTACTTTCATTTTAAATTTCATTCATCTTATACTCGATTGATAGGCAGGAGTAGTTGTTCTCTACATGATAGTATGCCAGATGATCCAACGTTTGCTAGAATACTGAAATCTGTACTTCTAGGTAAGTATTGGAAACAGTATTCCAAAATACCAACGAACTTTTGAAAGTACTTGGTCTTTGATGACTCACATAAGCCAATTTGAAAGAAAAAAAGGCATTGCTAGTTTGTTAACTAGAAATTTCAAACTCACCTACTTAACCACTAATAAGAGTAGAAAGGAAGAAGTAAGACTGTCACTATTTGCAGATGACATGATACTATATGTAGAAAACTCTAAAGTTGACACTAAAAAACTAATTATAACTAATACATGAATTCATTGAAGTTGCATAATACAAGTTTAATATACATAAATCTTTTACTTTTCTGGGCTCCTCAGGTGGCTCAGTGGTAAAGAATCTGCCTGCCAATGCAGGAAACATAGGTTTGATCCCTGGTTGAGAAGATCCCCTGAAGAAGAAAATGGCAAACCACTCCAGTATTCTTGCCTAAAAAATCCCATGGACAGAAAAGCCTGGTGGGCTACAGTCCAAAGGGTCACAAAGAGTTGGACATGATTGAGCAACTGAGCACGCATACACACACACACAACACACACACACACACACACACTGCTTTTCTATACACTCTTAATAAGTTATTAGAAAGAGAAAGCAAGAAAACAATCCCATTTAAAATCCCATCAAAAAGAATAAAATACCTCAGAATAAACTTAACCAAGAAGTTGAAAGATTATACTCTGAAACTGTAAAACACTGATGAAGAAAATTGAAGATGATACAAAAAAATGGAAAAATTTCCTGTATTCAAGGGTTAGAAGAATTAATATCTGTAAAAAGTCCATAATGTCCAAAGCAACCCACAGATTTAATGCAATCTCTATCAAAATACATTTTTGATATTTTGAAAAATGGCATTTTTCACCGAACTAAAACAAATTATCTTTAAATTTATATGGAACCACAAAAGACCCTGATTATTTTTTTTTTTCCTCAAAGCAATCTTGTGGGAAAAAAGAAACAAAAATGAAAAACAAAGCTGGAGATACCACATGCCCTAACTTCAGAATTCTATAAAGCTACAGTAATCAAAATAATATAATACTGTCACAAAAACAGACGCATAGCTCAATGGAACAGAATAGAGAGCCTAGAAATAAGCCTATGTACTGATGGTCAATTAATCTGTGACAAATGAAGCAAGAATATACAATAGAAAAAAAACAGTTTCTTCAATAAGTGGTGCTGGGAAAACTGGACAACTACATGTAAAAGGATAAAATTAGAACAGTCTCTAACAGCATATTCAAAAATAAATAGAGAATGGATTAAAGAACTAAATGTAACATTGGAAACCCTAAAACTCCTAGGAGAAATCATAGAATGCTCTTTGACTAAATTGAAGCAATATTTTTTGGATCTGTCTCCTAAGGCAAAGAAAATAAAAGCAAAAATAAATGGAACCTAATTAAAAGTTTTGCATAGCAAAGGGAACCATTAACCAAATAAAAGACAACCTACTGAATGGAAGAAACTATTTGTAAATGGTATGATTGATAAGAGATTAGTATCTAAAATATGTAAACAGCTCATTCAATTCAATATAAGAAAACCCCAATTTAAAAATGTGCAGAAGACGAATAGACATTTTTCCAAATAATATTTACTGATGACCCACAGGCACTTGAAAAGATACTCAACATTGCTAATCATCAAAAAAATATAGGTCAAAACCGTAATGCAATATCACCTCAACACCTGTCAGACTGGCTGTCATCAGAAGAACACAAGTAACAAATGTTGGTTAGGATGTGGAGAAAAAGGAACCCTAATACACTATTGGTGGAAATGTAAATTGGTGTAGCCACCATGGAAGACAGTATGGACATTCCTTAAAAAGCTAAAAACAGATCCATCTTATGACCCAGAAATTCCACTGCTAAGTATATTTCCGAAGAAAAAAAAACACTAACTCAAAAAGATATATGTACCCCAATACTCATAGAAGCATTATTTACAATTACCAAGGTATGGCAGCAACCTAAGTGTCCATCAACAGGTGAATGGATAAAGAAGATATGGTTTACATATTAAATGCAACAGTTCAGTTCAGTTGCTCAGTCATGTCTGACTCTTTGCGATGCCATGAACCGCAGCACGCCAGGCCTCCATGCCCATCACCAACTCCCGGAGTTTACTCACTCATGTCCATTGAGTCAGTGATGCCATCCAACCATCTTATCCTCTGTCGTCCCCTTCTCCTCCTGCCCTCAATTTTTCCCAGCATCAGGGTCTTTTCCAATGAGTCAGTTCTTCATATCAGGTGGCCAAAGTATTGGAGTTTGAGCTTCAACATCAGTCCTTCCAATGAACACCCAGGACTGATCTCCTTTAGGATGGACTGGGTGGATCTCCTTGCAGTCCAAGGGACTCTCAAGAGTCTTCTCCAACACCACAGTTCAAAAGCATCAATTCTTCGGCACTCAGCTTTCTTTATAGTCCAAATCTCACATCCATACACGACCACTGGAAAAACCATAGCTTTGACTAGAAAGACCTTTGTTGACAAAGTAATGTCTCTGCTTTTTAATATGCTGTCTAGGTTGGTCATAACTTTCCTTCCAAGGAGTAAGTGTCTAGTAGTCAGCCATAAAAAAGAGTGAAATTTTGCCATTTGCAACAACATAGGTAGACCCAGAGGGTATTATGTTTAATGAAATAAGTCAGAGAAAGACTAATATTGTATGTTATCAGTCATATGTGGAATCTAAACAAATGAAACAAATGTGAATATAACAAAACAGAATCAGATTCACAGATATGGAGAACAAACACAGTTAACAGAAGGGAGAGGTAAAGAAGGAAGGACAAAATAAGAGAGGATTAAGAAGTACAAAATATAAATAAGTTACAAGGATATATTGTACAGCACAGGGAATATAGCCAGTATTTTATAATAGCTTTAAATGGAGCATAATCTATAAAAATATTGAATCTCTATGTTGTACACCTGCCACTAACATAATATTGTAAATCAACTATATGCAATACATTTTTAATTAAAATGGCATGTTATTTGACTGGAAACAAAACATTATGTTATTAATTAATATGGATTAACAGAGAATACACACTTTAGTTAATACCAACTAGAAACAAAAATCAGATCAAAGCAAAATAAAATTGGGGTGTTAAGTGATTGTCAATTTTGTCAATCCCGTTCTCTTATTATAAGTTATACATATTTTGCATATGTAGATTATAGTCCCATGGCTTTGCTTGGTTCTGTTTTGCAAATAAAATGAATTAAAATGGCTTCCGTGTACAACCAATACATATGGAAGTGGGGCCCAGATTTGAACCCCAATCCAATCACCTTGATCTGTTTGGGCCTGAGAGGTAGCCCAAAGTCTGAGTTTGGACATTTTCTGAACTCCTGAAATAGGAGTCAGACCACAGTAGCAGTAGTATTGAGAAGGTTGCCTTGAGGCAGCATGGTAGCTTTGGAATCACAAAACAATCAGAAAGCAATGATAGTGGACAGTGAGGGGTGCAAAAGGCCCTGATCGGACTCAATAAGTAGTTGAGTATAGATTAGGAGGAATCCTGGATTGATGACTGAAGCCACATGAGGCTCTCGGAAATAATGGCTTGGGGAGCTTGGCAGTGGCCCTTGGTCTCAAAACAAAGCATATGTGTGAGCCAAAGAAATCTGATTTTGTTGGTTCTATAATTTAACTTTCTATCTCAGAGCTTCCACGGCTTCATCCAAAGGACACTCCTAACATGCGTCCATAAAGCCAAGAGATCAGAGAAAGGAGCAATTTGATTTCTTAAGTGCTTCCTTTTCTGAGAAAATACAAGGTTATCTCTCCTTAATGATTTGCAATTAAAATCATTCAGGTAATTATGTTGAATGAATAATGTATCTCTTCATCTCAAGACATCCTGAATGAGTCAGAAAGGAAATATTCTTGCAGGAGATAGATATACTTATGCCTGTGGTTGGGCACACCTCCCCCCACCCACCTTTTCCTTTGTCTCCTGCCCCTCCAGGGAACAAGAGTTTCCATTATTGGATGTGGGCGAGTCAGAGCCCCCTGGGTGGGTAGACAGAGAGGCAGTGAAGGGGGCCCTTGTCTGGTAGATTAGACAGCCGCCATTCTGTGTTTATGAGATGGCTTCCCCTCACACAACTGTTAGAAAAGCCTACTCACCTGTGAACCTCTCCACTCTGTGCCTTTAAAATCACTGTAAAACTCCACAGGCAGCACTTGATGTGAGAACCAGATTTGCCTTGGCTCCTCTATAAGCATCCTTAGCCCCTGCCTTTCCCAGCCCCCCTTCCCTCATCACCAGTTTCAGATACCAGGATCCAGAATCTACTGGACACTGGTTAGCACTTTAAAAAAAAAAAAAAAAAAAAACAGAGAAAGAGAACAGAAAAGAGACACAAAGCATATTCTAATCCCATGAATCCCACTGAATGATTTCATGAGGCCTCTTGTGGGATTTTTTTGAGCCCCGCATTGATCTCTCTGAGACATGAAGCTCTAAGCTGGGGCCTCTGGTCAATGGGTACTTTTTAAGTGTGTGTACACTCCTGTTCCTGCTGCAGAAAGAGCCTTTCTAAAGGGACCTGAAGGGTTTCTTTCCAAAACTTTGAGCCCCAGATGTTCTCATGGGCCAAGAGTCGTTCTCTGAATTCAAAGGAGAGCTAGTGCTTTTATGGAGCTGAGTGGTGGCAGGTGTCCAGCACAACTCATGTGGTGACGTTCACTGGGCAGTGATTTATAAAATGTCCCCAATAAAACTTAAAAAACTGAAAAATGAAAAATCTGTTCCTTATTTACCCTACGGTGAAAAAAAATAAGCACCATAATGCGTTTCTAAGAATCCTTAATTTTATGTGTGGGTGATCATAATCTTTTAAACACTTGCGAGCATTTTTCCAGAAGCCTTTTCTCCCTTAAAAGGACCAAAACATTTTCTCCACCTTGACAGTCACCAACAAAAAGTAATAAATATTTTCTTCTATGAGAAACCTGAGGGCATTGAGCTACATGAAATTTGAAGGGAAAATTTGAAAGCTGAATTTTTTTAAATACCTACTTTCCAAGAAAAGACCTAAGTGGATGATATTCAAATTAATCTTAGAAACTGACAGAGATGGGCAGAAGGGACAAAGGCAATTAAAGTTTGCCTTTCTCCAAGTGTTTAAATATAAATCCCTGTATATGTTTTTAAAAGAATATGTATATATCCATTCGGGCTTCCCAGGTGACTCAATGGTAAAGAATCCACCTGCCAAACAGGAGACATAGGTTCACTTCCTGGGCTGAGAAGATCCCCTGGGAAAGAAATGGCAACTCACTCCAGCTTTCTTGGCTGGAAAGTGTCATGGGCAGAGGAGCCTGGCGGGCTGCAGTCCATGGGGTCAAAAAAGAGCTGGACATGACTTAGCAACTAAACAACAACAATATATCCATTCATAGAACGCTATACACATGATTCGGTAACTATTTTATATCACCAGTAGAAACTCACTTCTCCTGGGCCCTGCAGCACTGATAACATGAACCAGACAGAGAGTTTGGGTCAGGGCAGAGGAAGAGCTGAGAGGGCCACAGACACCTCACTGGATCTTTTCTGTGAGCAACTCAGTCACCTGAACAAAGAAAAGAAGAGTAAAGTCGCTCAGTCGTGTCTGACTCTTTGCGACCCCATGGATTGTAGCCTACCAGGCTCCTCTGTTCATGGTATTTTCTAGGCAAGAGTACTGAGGTGGGTTGCCATTTCCTTCTCCAGGGGATCTTCCTGATCCAGGGATTGAACCCAGGTCTCCCGCAGTGTAGGCAGACACTTTATCATCTGAGCCACCAGGGAAGTCCTAAACAAGCCCAAGCTTTAAAAGAGAATGTCTAACAGCTGAGCAATTAAATGTTGTTTTTGTTTGTTTGGGAATTTATTATTATTTTTTTTTACTTAAATTTATTTATTTTAATTGGAGGCTAATTACTTTATAATATTGTATTGGTTTTGCCATACATCAACATGATGTGTGGCAAAACCAATACAATATTATATAATTACTTTATAATATTGTATTGGTTTTGCCATACATCAACATGAATCTGCCATGGGGGTACAGTAAATGTTAACCTCCCATCAAGCTAAAGTAAACTGGAGTTTTGGAAGTCCTCAGGAAAAAAAAAAAAAAAGATGGTAACAATAGGGCACTCTTATAGGCTTTACTTGGAGAAGGCACTGGCAACCCACTCCAGTACTCTTGCCTGGAAAATCCCATGGACAGAGGAGCCTGGTAGGCTGCAGTCCATGGGGTCGCAAAGAGTTGGACACGACTGAGAGACTTCACTTTCACTTTTCACTTTCAGGCATTGGAGAAGGAAATGGCAACCCACTCCAGTGTTCTTGCCTGGAGAATCCCAGGAACAGCGGAGCCTGGTGAGCTGCCGTCTATGGGGTCTCGCAGAGTCAGACACGACTGAAGTGATTTAGCAGCAGCACCAGCATAGGCTTTACTTAACCAATTCAGTATCAGATTTTGGGTTTTTTAATTGTTAATGTGATGCATTTACATCTGTTAAATACACATAGTGCCCCACACTTTTTTGATAATGTGGAACAATTTGGAACAAAAAAACCCTAGTTAATGTTGATACCTGGCATAGATAAGAGGAAGCCATTTATGACTATTGTGAAGATTCTTGTAAGATATGTCTAGGATGGTAGTTCTCAATGTGGGAGATCTGTTCTCATAGCAGACTTCTCCCAATGTCTGGAAACATTCTGATTATTGCAACTCAGGTCTGTTATTGGTGTCTAGTCGGCAGAGGCAAGGGATGCTGCTAGACTTCATATAATATACAGGACAGCCCCTCAAAACAAAGAAATATCTGACCTCAGATGTCAATACTAGAAGACACCCTGATCTAGGGAGCCAAAATATTCACTAGCACAATAGTACCAAGGTTCTTTTTTTTTTTTTGCAAAGGTACAAGGTCAAAGTCATATTAGGCAATCCTTTTCTCCAATGAGCTTAGAATGCTAACCACTAAGACCAAAAAAAAATAAAAAAGTGATACCCACCTTAGCAAATGCCCATGTTGCTTCTTTGGTAACTGGGAGGAAAACAGCCACAACACCACAACTCTCCATGATGGAGAGACTGAACTGGCATCAGAGTGTTCACCATCACTATAGCCCATGGGACTAGAATCCTCCCCTCACCATCAGAAGTAAAGCAATGTTCAGACCAAAGAGTGTTTTCAGTAATATTTTGGCAAAAGCCATGGTGCTACGGTTGGCAGAATTCAAAAAAGAACAAGAGGAGAAAATTTATTAGGAATTTGCTAAAGGGAAGAGGAGGGATTGATGCCAGACTCGAGGCTTTCCTGGGTCTTTGGGAAAATGAAGGGATGAGGAAATAGAGACATCTGGAAACTGGGACACATCCTTTGGGAACTTCCCTTTGGAGTCACTCTTTGTGAAGGTTAAGTTTCCAAGGCTTCTCTCTCTCTCTGTATGTTACTAGAGAACAATTTATATAAAGTTGAAATCTCTCTTCATCATACTTGGTGCTGGTTTTGAGATATGGCTACTCTATCAGTAAAAGCACTTCTTCAAGTCCAAAAGAGAAGAAAACTGGCAAGATAGAGAAGTTCTTAAGAAAAGAGTGTGATCATTTACCTACGTCACTTCAAGGGCCCCTGCCCCAGCCCCTTGAGTAATGACTGAGGTGCTTGGTAGAGATGGTAGAACCATAGGACCAACGGACCAGAGACAGCAGATAACAAGCCTTCTGGACAGGCAGTATGGGTCATTTCTCTCATTTCCAATTCCCCTCCTCCACAGTATTTCAGCAAGAAGAAAATCCATAGCGGCCATGCAATTTTGCCACCTCTACCTGAGCAGCAAGGGGCTAATTAGTATAAGTCGAATCTTCCAGGAAATGCTGGAAAAAGTACGCATGATCATAGAAATCACAAGCTCCCAACACAGGCTCCAGAAAGATTTTTATGACAGTTAAATAGTTTGCATCAACATCATTCTGACCTCTGTCTCATTATTGATTACTTAGTTCCTTTTCCCTGAAAAGCTATTTTTGTCAACTTGGTCATTCATATAAAAAAAATTTCCAAACCCTAATAGAACTCAAATTTCTTTATTTTCCGAATAGCCCATTTGGAATCATAGTATTCCAAGCCGGAAGGAAACTTGGAGACTGTATAGTAATAGGAAAATCTTTCACATACAAGGTCACTAACAAAGGCCCTGAAAATCAAGCATGTTACCCCAGGAAATGCTGAGTCATCTTGTGTTTTTAGATCTTGACTTTCTGATCTGTGTGTTCATGTTCCCACCTAGGAATAAATCTCTCATAAGAGAAGTAATATAATCAACTAAGGTTTCAGATCAGTGAAACCATCATTATTCTTATATATTTTTTCCAAGGTGAAACACTGAATTTCATTATACTTGCTGTGGGAAACACAAATTCTGTTTTATCGTTTCTGGACCTTCCGTTTTTTTTGCACTGATCCGTCAAACTGAATTAATTGAATCCAGCATGGACGGAGGAGCCTGGTGGGCTGCAGTCCATGGGGTCGCTAAGAGTCGGACACGGCTGAGCAACTTCACTTTCACTTTTCACTTTCATGCATTGGAGAAGGAAATGGCAACCCACTCCAGTGTTCTTGCCTGGAGAATCCCAGGGACGGGGGAGCCTGGTGGGCTGCCGTCTATGGGGTCACACAGAGTCGGACACGACTGAAGCGACTTAGCAGCAGCAGCAGCACATCAATTTTAGCAAGGACATTAGAAAAGGTCTCTTGCTATTCTCTAACCTTATTCCACCTATTTTTCTCTTGAAACAAATTTATACATTTGGCATTCAAACCACATGTAGTCACATTTAGTAGAATCCAGAGCAAGTTTAAAAATATTGCAAAGGCTCCTCTGTCCATGGGAGTTCCCAGACAATAATACTGGAGTGGGTTGCCGTTTCCTTCTCCAGGGGATCTTCCTGATCCATGGATCAACTCCACATCTTCTGTATTGGCAAGCAGATTCTTTACCACTGAGTCACCTGGGAAGCCCCAGATGTACATTGAATAGCATCAGCTATCAAACAATCCAGAAAAAACAAAGGCTTCAGCAACATAAAAATTAGAAGAATGGGGGTGGAGGATAAATTAGGAGTTTGAGATTAACACATGCACATTCCTATATATAATATAGATAATCAACAAGGACCAACCTCACAGGAACTCTATTCAATATTGTGTAATAACCTATATGGGAAAAAAATCTGAAAAAGAATGGATACATGTATATGTATAACTGAATCACTTGGTTGTACACCTGAAACTAATATAACATTATAAATCAACTATACTCCAATATAAAATAAGAATTAAATTTAAAAAATGTTATCATAGAAAAAACAACAAAAAAAGAAAATTGGAAGAAAAAAATGTTGAAGTCATTGTTTTGGAAATTTATAGGATCAGAGGAAAACTGGACAATTCACTTAGTGCCTCCCGGTGTCTTTAGACAAGAGTGCCCTACATAGTCTATACAAAACGTTCAACTTCTTCCTAGAGAGCCTATTTCAATAAACAACCTTTGGCACCAATTCCAGAGAAGTAACTGTTTTTAATACTTACTGTGGCTCACACAGTTGACACATGTTAGCATTCTGAACAATTTTATAAAGGATATCTGCAACTCTCATATAACAGAAACTGCAAAGCAAGATCATCAGCAAAATGCAGCTACATGTCAACTTTGAAATAATGTATGGCACTCAATTTAAGATTTGCCCACACATCGTGTGCACAGACCAATGGCTCATTGGAAATTGTCACAGTTGCAGATTACCTGATGAGGACAGAAATTATTCAGGGGCATTAATCTCTATTAGTAATAATCTATTAACAATATCTATTAATAAACTCTATTAATAAAGTAATAATCTTGGACATTTAGGTAAAAAAATGCTCAAAAAATCATCAAAACAAAGTTCTCAAAAACTTAATATCTCACTACTACATCTATTATGGATATTATTTTACTTACCATCTAGATGACTTAACATCTTTTCAAACAAACTTGTTTTCAAACGTGTTGATACTTTGGTCAATGCTGAATGAGTTTAGTCCCCTTAATACAGCCTTAAATCATGAACAATTATGTCATTTTTAAGTAAGAATTTGAGTAAGAATTGTTTTATAGCTGTGTCAATGGGGACAGCATTACAAAAGAACTAGGTAGGTTATTTTTAAAAGATGCTTTTACTGATTAAAAAAAGTTTAGATGTAATTATTGAGCCCATCCTATTTCTCATGTATTTTTCTTAAATTCACTTTTTTATAGTTATTTAAAAATAAATCTTACTCTTTCTGAAATGACTGTTATTGACTTTAAAGTTTTAAATTAAGTTCTTTTTATATTTGTGACATCAAAGTATATTTGTAAAGGGTTGATTCTTGCACCTTATCCTTAGTGATAAATACAATCACGCAAAGGTCAGAGGGGGGAAATATGAGAAGACTAGTCCCAATATTTTGAATTGGTTGATGCAAACTTCAGATATACCCTTTCACTGCACAGGGTAATGGGAATAGTTACAAGTCTCCGTTAAGTTTCAATTCAAGATTTTAAAAACAGAATTTGAATTATGCTAACCAAAGGAGCTAATGAAGTATATGGGTGTGTGGACAAATTTGGCTTCAAGAAAAGACCACAGTTTCTTGGTTTTGTGGCCCAAACCATCATCTTATTTATATTTGACAATGCACAAGTCCACATTTTATCTGTCATCTTACTAGTCAGATACTTCCACTTCAAGCAAGAAAAAATAAAACAGTTTAAAAATAGTTGCTGCATTGAAAGATATATCAAAAATATAATCATTCTGTTTTAACATTCATCTCCCTCAATTCCATGTTGATGTGTCTTAATGCCAAAGACAGATGATAAAATTGTCTGTCTACCACTTAAACCTAAATTTTTATTGCTTCTTTCCCAAGTATTAAAAAGAGCCAAACATACTAATCCATAGTGCTGGGCTAAGCTTTCAAAAGTGATCTCACATTGTATTTGTATTAAGCCCAAAGATAAATTTCAGTGTCAATCAACAACTAATAATTACTTTATCTTGTAGTAATGTAAGGTGTGATCCCAATTATGTTTTGTTTTCCTATTTTGTGAAGAGCTAGCACTATCAGCCTGCATATAAACCTATCTCCTAAATTCCTCAGCTTAGCTTTCCAGGGTATCCTCACTGTTTATCCTGAACCCCCACTAAGTTTAAGCCCATAAAGGCTGAGGAGAGGAAGCTAAGACCATCCAGCCCAATATAAATTAATGGTAAAAGCTATTATCACAAGTGGAATTTTTCAGAAACTTTAAGCTTCTACTGTATTTTCCATTTTGAATAGGCTAACCTTCAAGATGGTTGGGAATAACACAGGAAATTAACTTTATTCATATGAAGCAAGTCAAAAGAGGATATGAATAAAACCTACTTCTCACCTTCTATAGGCTTAAATCTGGCCAAAGGTATCTACAAATTAAACAAGTGATTGAAGAGAGGAATGTGAGTGTGTGTGTTTGTACATGTGTATTTTCCTCTTATTCTTTTATTCCTTCATCTTCCATTTCTGCACTCCCTGACCACCTACCCTTACACCCATCACTGATCCTGACCTTGCTTCTCCCCTTTCCCCTGCTCCTTCCTACCCCACCCCTTCCTCCAATGCATTTCTTTTTATTTTGTTGTCAAGTCCTAAAACATTGAGTCTACAGGATTAGAAGAAATTGATTTTGTAATCTTTCATTTAATTGAGTTAGCATAATCACTATTTATATTAGATAGGTGTGGGGCTTCCCAGGTGGCTCAGTGGATGAAGAACCATCCTGCAATGCAGGGTTCAATCTCTGGGTCAGGAAGTTCCCCTGGAGGAGGGCATGGCAACCCACTCCAGTATTCTTTCCTAGAGAATCCCATGGACAGAGGATCCTGGTGGGGTATGGTCCTTAGGGTCGCAAAGAGAAAGACATGACTGAAGTGACTGAGCACACATGCACACACATACCAGATAAATGAGGTCCTTAAATTAATGGGGGATAGTATCAGGCAAATTAGCTAATTCCCAAATTTCTCATTTACATAGATGTTCCTCATAGTGTGGCACTTAATAGAATTCTTGTTGTGCTTCAGTCTTTACTTTCTCATATAGCATTGAGGAGTGAAATATTTTAGTATATCCTTCTTATTGCCCTGTTGATAAAGAATTTTCCCTGTGAAAATAGTTTTTTCTACCTAGAGGCAAGAAAATTACCTAATGTTTTCAACCGTGAAGGCTTAGTAACACAGCAAGTCCCCTACAGTAAGTCCTCCCTGGCAAACTCTGGGAGATAGTGAGTGACAAGAAGGCCTGGCGTGCTGCAGTCCATGGGGTTTGCAAAGGGTCAGACATGACTTAGCGGTTGAACAACAACAATCCCTACATATGAACAAGTTCCATTCTGAGAGCACGTTTGTAAGTCCAATTTGTAAGTCCACAAAGTTAGCCTAGGTACCCAGCTAACAGTTGGCTACACTCTACCAGTTACATCACTGCTGCTTTTACCTTTGCTTCCAGACATCCTGGGCTGGAAATAATGTGCTACTGTACCCTGTACGGTATCATGCAGTAAAGCTTACAAAAGCACAACCACTTTTAAAGGATGCACAAACAGGACAATGTATGCCACTCATGTGAACCAACTTATGTGGTTGGACATGTGGACACATGGTCTCATCTTTGAAAGTCTACAGCTTGGATGTTATATCATGTAGGGGACTTAACCTTACTTCTGCTTACTGAAAGGAGGAAAGAATCTAAATATTTATTGTGGACTTAGAGTGGTCTAGAGACTGGAGATCTTCGTATACTATGTCATCTGGCCCTTGTCACAATTCTCTGAGGCTGATAGTATTGCTTATTTTTTGCAGATGAATAAACTGAAGATAGTGGTGGTGGTTTAGTTGCTAAGTCTTATCTGACTCTTGTGACCCCATGGACTGTAGCCTGCCAGGCTCTTCCGTCCATGGGATTCTCCAGGCAAGAATTCTGGAGTGGGTTGCCATTTTCTTCTCCAGGAGATCTTCCCCACCCAAGGATAGAACCCGGGTCTCCTGCATTGCAGGCAGGTTTTTACCGACTGAGCTATGAGGGAAGCCCAACTGAAGATGAAAGTGAAAGTCGCTCAGTTGTGTCCAACTCTTTGCGACCCCAGGGACTATAGAGTCCATGGAATTCTCCAGGCCAGAATACTGGAGTGGGTAGCTGTTCCCTTCTCCAAGGGATCTTCCCAACCCAGGGATCAAACCCAGGTCTCCTGCATTGCAGGTGGATTCTTTTACCAGCTGAGCCACCAGGGAAGCCAACTGAAGATGACAGAGGGTCAATTGTCAGAGCAAATTCGGGCATGTCTTTCAAGCTCAGGGTTTACTATCAGTATTAAGGCCATAGGTTTCTACATCAGGGTTCCTTTCCTTTCAATTCAGTCAGTAATTTCATTGCTTTTTGGAATTTTACTTTACAGTGTCTTTTATGTACCTCCGGCTAAGTTTGCAAAAATAATTTTCATATAAGCATTTATTTACTCAAAACATGTTTATTACATCATATGCATGATATGCCAGGCGTTGTGTTACATGTTGTGGAATCAAAGTAAATATCTTCGTTGCCACATATAATTCTCCTGCATTCTGGTAAAGCCAGGCATGTAATCGGATCATCGCTGTGAGGCGCCTGCGCGGACACTCACACCCTGGCAAGGCAATCCTGGCAAGGTTCAGGAGCATCAGTGCTTCAGGTCCACATCCGTATTGGATTACTGACTTTCTGAGAAATTCTGACAGAGCCCCCATGGATACCTCTGAACCTCAGATCTCGGCTCTTTTCCCCCTGTAATGAGCTCTACAAACTGTTCACTTCCTTTCCCAAGGAAACAACAGCCAAGAGCCAACTTTGCTGCTGGAAATCCATCCCACTTAACTTTGCTTTAGTTAATTATTTGCACAATACAGGTAATAGCTACCCTAGAGGCCACAGTAGAGCTTAAATAATTAATGTTTATAACATCTTTGAAAATGTAGCATTGAAGCTACTAAGTGCAAATTATTATTATTATTAACGTCATTGCCATCCTCATCCATCTATTTCACATGTAGCCAAGGGCAGTCTCCAAGAGGTGAATCATGGTGCTTGTCTTCAGACCTGGCTTCATCTTCTAAGCTTGACTGCTTGATCTGAGAGTCTGACCCTAATTGTAGGCAATTAGAAATAGAGCAATTGAAAAAAGTTGTCTGCCTCTGAAAAGACACCATCTCCTGCTTCTAATTCCTTGACTCTGTTTCAACTTCTGGTTGCTCAGGCTCTCTCCTGATCCTCACCACAATCATGTCAATGTATGTAATACATTATGTAGAAATTCTCCTTAGCAACCTGACCTGGATGCCCTGGGAGCCCTAAGATCTCATCTACTGTGTACAGCAGGGGACTGAGATCGAGGACAGTGAGTAATAGATTCAAACTGAGAATGTCAATAAGCCCATGTTTGGTTTAGCAGTTGAGGCTG
Organism: Bos grunniens; assembly: GCF_055505025.1. Classification (NCBI taxonomy): domain Eukaryota; kingdom Metazoa; phylum Chordata; class Mammalia; order Artiodactyla; family Bovidae; genus Bos; species Bos grunniens. The sequence continues at coordinate 58,757,440 of NC_141180.1, forward strand.
TACTCCTAAGCCTATTTGGAAAGAGAAAAATTAAATGAAGGCATATAAACATATTTTTGAATAAAGTTATTTAGTAGCTGATCGCTAGTTATTTGACTTATTTCAATCTGTTGTTTCAAAAAGAATGCCAATTATTATAAAAATACAATTATTTTAAATAGTGAAAAAATTTTATTTTTACTGATGCATTTCCTTGTGTCTTTTTTATCCCTCTGGACAATTCTTAATATTCCTCGTGATCAAATTCTTCCTCATTTAGGAAAATTCCCTGCATCACTCTATCCTGTGATAAATTTCCTTTCCCTGACTATGTGATATACCTTGTCTACATCTTTTATTTAGTAATACTTGCTGCTCTCTGACAATCTTCCAATGTTTTCACTGACAACTTTTTCAGAGGTTTATATCTTTTTTTTTTTTTCAATTACTTTACACAGCCATTATGGGTCGTAAGAAAGAGGTGTTCATCTGTGCATCCTCTGAAATGCCTAAGTTAGATCATTAGAATTGGGACTTGATGACATTTGTTTATCTTTTCCATCTAATTCAGTAAAGAAAGCAGCTCCAAACTTTATATCCCAGAGATTATTTGACATCCCCACTGCATATTATGTCAAGGCTGTTTTACCTTTTTCCCTCTCTCCTGGGCACATGGCTAGACTAGATTTTGCAGCATCTCTTGCAATTAGATTAGGTCGTGTAATTGATGTTGGTCAATGCAATATGGTAGATATGATGCCATTACTTGAAAAGGCCTGTATGTATATTTCTCTTAGACATATCTCCCTGCTTGCCCTATTCTATTCAGTAGCAGGCTGAATGGATAACAGCCTAAGCACCTAGAGAAAGGCAGTGTCACAAGATGAAAAGATCCCCAAGCCACCACCTAGGGAAGAATTTCCCAAAAGACCTATGTGGCCTGGAAGACCCATGGGGCTGTTGCATGAGTGAGAAATAAACTTTAATTTTGATAAACCACAGATTGGGGGGATTGTTTTCTACAGAAGCCCAAGTTGACTCATAAAAACAGCTGACAATCATCTCATCCCTAATATATTCAAAATTCAACACTTGTTTTCTTTCTTCTTTATTCCCCAAATCCAGAACTTCAGCAAGTCTTACCTAACTTCTGGAAGTGTATCTCAAAATGCATCAGACCTGTCCATTTGTCTCCACTGTTCTATATCACCTCCATGATCTTACATAAAGTTCTTATTATTTCTCATCAGGATTCTATAACTGCTCCTGCTGCTTCTACTCTAACAGTTTTCTTCTCTTCAATCCACTCACTACACAGCAACCAAACTCATCTTTTTAGGACAAAACTTAAACCATATCATGCTCTTATTTAGAACCCTTCAGTAGCTTAACCATTGCACCAAAAATAAATTTCAACTCCTAATCTTGACCTGCAAGATCCTGCATGTTCTGGCCCCTGCCTAGCTCACCAACCTCATCTCACTTTCCAACTCCCTACAAAGTCTAGTCATCTGGAATTCTTTCAGTTTCCTTAGTAATCTAAATGTTTATCTCTTCCAAGATCTTCACCCATGCAGATTACCTTCTTTGAAGATTTTTTTCTCTTTGCTCCTCACACAGCCAGTTCCTTCCTACCTTTTAAATCACTGTTTAAACATCCCTTCTTTAGAGAGATTTCCTCTGATAGCAATATCTAAGGAAAATGTCTACCCTCTGATATACTTTATTGCAGTATCTTGCTTTTTTCCATGTTAGAAATTACCAGCATTTTAAATTACATGTAGCAGATATGAACCTCGGGCCACTAGTTAAGAAGTCCAAGAATCATAGCTCTATTTCCCATAAATGGATGCAATTTCCTTCTCTATTATATTTCAAGATCCCACTCCATTTGTCTATTGATTATGATACAGGTGTCAGATGCTATAACAAAGTGCCAAAAAAGAGTGACTAATAAAGGACAGAAATGGAATGGACCTAACAGAAGCAGAAGATATTAAGAAGAGGAGGCAAGAATTCACAGAAGAACTGTACCAAAAAGATCTTCACGACCCAGATAATTATGATGATGTGATCACTGACCTAGAGCCAGACATCCTGGAATGTGAAGTCACATGGGCCTTAGAAAGCATCACTACAAACAAAGCTAGTGGAGGTGATGGAATTCCAATGGAGCTATTTCAAATCCTAAAAGATGATGCTGTGAAAGTGCTGCACTCAATATGCCAGAAAATTTGGAAAACTCAGCAGTGGCCACAGGACTGGAAAAGGTCAATTTTCATTCCAATCCCAAAGAAAGGCAATGCCAAAGAAGGCTCAAACTACCGCACAATTGTACTCATCTCACACGCCAGTAAAGTAATGCTCAAAATTCTTCAAGCCAGGCTTCAGCAGTACCTGAACCATGAACTTCCAGATATTCAAGCTGGTTTTAGAAAAGGCAGAAGAACCAGAGCTCAAACTGCCAACATCCACTGGATCATTGACAAAGCAAGAGAGTTCCAGAAAAACATCTATTTCTGCTTTATTGACTATGCCAAAGCCTTTGACTGTGTGGATCACAATAAACTGTGGAAAAATCTTCAAGAGATGGGAATAGCAGACCACCTGACCTGCCTCTTGAGAAACCTATATGCAGGTCAGGAAGCAACAGTTAGAACTGGACATGGAACAACAGACTGGTTCCAAATAGGAAAAGGAGTATGTCAAGGCTGTATATTGTCACCCTGCTGATTTAACTTCTATGCAGAGTACATCATGAGAAACACTGGGTTGGAAGAAGCACAAGCTGGAATCAAGATTGGCGGGAGAAATATCAATAACCTCAGATATGCAGATGACACCACCCTTGTGGCAGAAAGTGAAGAGGAACAAAAAAGCCTCTTGATGAAAGTGAAAGAGGAGAGTGAAAAAGTTGACTTAAAGCTCAACATTCAGAAAATAAAGATCATGGCATCTGGCCCCATCACTTCATGGGAAATAGATGGGGAAACAGTGGAAACAGTATCAGACTTTATTTTTTGGGGCCCCAAAATCACTGCGGATGGTGACTGCAGCCATGAAATTAAAAGACGCTTACTCCTTGGAAGAAAAGTTATGACCAACCTAGATAGTATATTCAAAAGCAGAGACATTACCTTGCCAAAAGGTCTGTCTAGTCAAGGCTATGGTTTTTCCAGTGGTCATGTATGGATGTGAGAGTTGGACTGTGAAGAAAGCTGAGTGCCAAAGAATTGATGCTTTTGAACTATGGTGTTAGAGAAGACTCTTGAGAGTCCTTTGGACTGCAAGGAGATCCAACCAGTCCATTCTAAAGGAGATCAGCCCTGGGTGTTCTTTGGAAGGAATGATGCTAAAGCTGAAACTCTAGTACTTTGGCCACCTCATGCGAAGAGTTGACTCATTGGAAAAGACTCTGATGCTGGGAGGGATTGGGGGCAGGAGGAAAAGGGGACGACAGAGGATGAGATGGCCGGATGGCATCACAGACTCAATGGACATGAGTTTGAGTGAACTCCGGGAGATGGTGATTGACAGGGAGGCCTGGCATGCAGCGATTCATGGGGTCACAAAGAGTCGGACAAGACTGAGTGACTGAACTGAACTGATAGCTTTGTTAAACTTAGTGACTCTCGTGTATTAGAGTCTTTTTCTCTCCCCTGTTATAGTCTGGGAATAAGCAAACCAAGGCTGAAAAGGCCATTTTGAAATGTCAGGGGTCCAAGCTCTTTTTGGATTGTCACTCTGCCTTCCTCATTCTGAGACTTCTGCATACAGGTACAAGATACAGGACAAACTGACTATAATTTGGGGTGGTACCTAAGAAGAGTGCGTGGTTCAGGAAGAAGCTAGGGGTAAAGCAGCTCTGGGGTACGATTCCTGTGGCCCGTGAATGCTCTCACATCAGCAAGGTCTTTGAAGATTTCTAAAGGAGGTGACATTTTAGGAGAAGATAGACATTTTGGTAAAAGAGGGGGAAAAGGATGAAGAAAAGGAAGGCGTAAGTGTTCCAAAATCTGTACTTTTGTTTTTCTCCCTCCTGGCCTGGATATATAGTAAAAATACTAAAAATGCTATAATAATAAGTACAGGTAATATATTAAGAAACTATATGAATATAGTAATCAGTAATATGTACAAAATAGTAAAAAAAAAAAAAAAGTACTGACTACAACAGAAATGAAATTAAATGTGATTACAAACTGTTACAGAGTCCAAGCTGGTCCTGTCTGCTGTACAACAGGCCAATAAATTGAATGACAAGTTGCTGGGGTAAGAAATAGCAACTTTATTTGTAAAGACAGAAGACTGAGAAAATGGTGGGCTAGTGTCCCAAAGAACCATCTTCCCTGTGTTAGAATTCAGATTTCTTTTATACTAAAAGAGGAGGAAATAAGGTCAGACATTTCCTGGTTCCAGTCAGCATCCAGAGGAGATGTGTTAATTTATTCCTTGCTGCAGTCATTCATAGGTGGACCTAGTCACGATGCTTCCTGTGAGCTAAACAAAAGTATTTTAGCTTAATGCTCACTACCTGGGGGGAAGGGTTTCCAGAGATGGGTCATGATCTATAATTTAAGCTTATAGGCAACATCACTTTAGTGATCAACTTGTAATAAAATGCAAAGTTTCTTTCCTATTGTGGAATGATGAGAAAATCAGGAATATTTGTAGAATATGGAAAGAATCATTTGACAGAAAGTATGATTCTGAGCAACAAAGAATAACAGCCTGGAAAAAGGGCTGGACCTAAGAAATCAACAATTCTTCTGCCAAAGACAAACAAGGATTGTGGCTGAAAGTCAGATTTCCTGTATCTGGCTAGAAGATTAGCATCAAAGTCACAGATCTAATATTAATTGAAGGAAAGGCTGGCAGTTTGAGCGTTTAAAGTCTTTGGTGAAAGTGCTGTGGTGGAAGCTTTCATCACAAAAGGTTACATAAATTCAAGGAGGGTGAATTTGAATCCTTACCAATGGCAAGATACCACTTTTTTCAAGGGGTTCTGTATTTGTTTTCTGTGCTGTAATACCTCTACCTAGCCACAAGGAGCTCTCCATCCCCATCACTGGCAACCAGTCTCTTTCTGTCTACAGCAGTGGTGAGATAGCCATCTTTCCCTTGGTTAAGAGAAATCCATAGTTTGTTGTATTTGCCAAGACCAAAAATGTCGGGAAGCTGGATTAGCAGAACGGCTGCCATTGACATCTTTCACATCAACCACATCTCAAGAGCCAGGATGTCTCTCTGTTGGTGATCATATCAGATATTACCAGGTCAGCACCATCAATCACCAAAATCAGGTTACCAAACTTTGGACCTGGATGAAACTGGTGTTCTTACCAGTCTCTGCATCAATCTGAATGGTGTCTGTTACTTGCTTTGATGAAAGGATCTGGATAGCTGGTGGTGTAAGCATCATGGATCGTCCTATGAGGGATTCTTTTAGTGCCCACTCTGCACAACTTGTATGTGGCTTCTCAGACATAATACAACGAATAGCAGAGACTTTTGGTGGCATGGATCAAATAGAAATTCTCTCTGGTTTTGTCAGTGCCGATAACATTCATTAAAAAACCAGAAGGGTAGGTTATATCAATTTGGACCTGGTCATCAATCTATTACTCTTTCTTTTCCCTCCTAGCATGGTTAATTATATATATATATATATATATATGTGTGCGTGTGTGTGTGTGTGCACGCACGTGCGTGTGTGTAGGTTTTCCCAGGTGGTGCTTCTGGTAAAGAATCTGTCTGCCAGTGCAGGAAATCCAAGAGACTAGGGTTCAGTCCCTAGGTTGGGGAGATTCCCTAGGGGGGGAAATAGCACCCTACTCCAGTATTCTTGCTTGGAAAATCCCATGGATAGAGGAGCCTGCTGTTCTATAGTCCATGGGGTTGCAAAGAATTGGATATAACTGAGCGTACAATATGTATATGTATGTGTGTGTGTGTGTGTGTGTGTATTATATGTGTGTGTGCGTGTGTATATCTCACAAACTCGAAGCTGTCACGTACTAAGCAGATGTGATATGTCAACTTAGATTCAACAAAAGAATTGTAATGTTCAGATTAAATCAATGTGGTAAATTTGAATTTTGTTGCTTTTTAGTATCTAAGTAAAGCTTTCAACTTTAACTTGGCTTTATTGTAATAAAAATGTATACATGTAGAGAGCCTATACTTAGTTTATACTTAGTACAGTATGCTTCACATATGGGTATTCCCAAACTTTCTCCTGTCCCCAGGCCCCAAAGGGAAAGCTATTTGCTCACTTAGCTGTCTTCTGTTCCCTATTCTACCCCTCTACTCCACCCCTCTACTCCAGGGAAGGGTCTGCTCCTGAGCAGATAATGGAAAAGACAACACCATGGTGATGAAGCTTTCCTGGTAGCTCAACTGGTAAAGAATCCACCTGCAATGTAGGAGACCCCCATTCAATTCCTGAGTTGGGAAAATCCCCTGGAGAAGGGATAGGTTACCCACTTCAGTATTCTTGGGCTTCCCTTGGGCTCTTGGTAAAGGGATAGGTTACCCACTTCAGTATTCTTGGGCTCAGCTGGTAAAGAATCTACCTGCAATGCAGGAGCCTCCGGTTTGATTCCTCAGTTGGAAAGATCCCCTAGAGAAGGGATAGGCTACCCAATCTAGTATAAACCCAGTGGACTTGGCCCATCAATCATATTGAACAATTGCATGCATATCTGAGTTATTTTATCTCCTGTTAGAGAATACTGAAGTCTGTTCCTTGAGAAAATTTTGAAGGGAAGGCATTCTCTCAGCCTGGGGCCACTGGTTGATGGACAAGAGCAAGTCCATTGGTCAGTTTGTCCAGCATCCAATACCTTGGGGTTGCTAACAATTTCAGGACCCTTTGGGACCATAAACTATTGCTCTTAGGTACAGAATGAACATGAGAAGTTGTATACAAGCTTTGGATAAATCAACAGAGAAGAAATGATCTACCTAGTGATTTCCAAAATAGACAAAAATTCCATTTTAGTAAAAGTTACACAGTAGATGATACGTCAGCACGGAGGAAAGTACAGTGGATTTAAAAGCTTTAAAGTGTTGATGTTCCTCACGGAAGAGCCTAAAGCAATGTTATTCTCTTTGGACTTAAGGACAATGGGAGCCTCTTTAGTTGGACAGAAGAGCTTCTTTAGTTTGACATGACCAGAGCATCAAGCATTTATGATGAGAGCCAAGGGAGGAGGCTAAGAGTTAGTGAGGAAACCCAGCCAGTAGGGAACAATATTCGACCCTAAGTAGCCATACAATTTTTGCTAAATCTCAGGATGATGGTTTGTGTGAATGGAATAGCCACTAAGTATCTTTCACTCAACATTTATTTGTAATCTCTTGAACTTCCATTTTAAGTTTTCTCCATTATTCCCATGCTTTATGCTCTAAAAAAAAAAAAAGTATATTTTGTCAGAGGAAGGACTTTATTTTCCTTCCAATAAAAAGAAAAGTCTTGAACCTTTGAGTCCAGTTTCATAAATGGTGAAGTATAGAATAATATGTTAACATGCATCTAGCTTTAGCTTTTTAAATGTACAAAGACCAAATTGCTAATTAAAAGTTCCTAAGCAAGCAAAACTTAAACACTAAGATTATTAGTTTATTAATAGAATAAACCTTCTAGTAATTTTCAGATCTCAAAGTCATTTATTACCTTCTACCACAAAAGACTAAATATAGAATTTCCTTACTTCTCTAGGAAAAAGGGGATAAATGTTTCAGACCACACATGAAGAACAGTTTTGCTGTGGTTTTTAGGTATATTCCCACATTTAACGATAGAAACAGAAAGCAATTTAAGAACATTTTCCATGTGTGTCCAAAATGGAAGACACATCATCCTCTTCACAAAAGAGCCAGCAGTTACTGTTGTCTGCAAAGGGCAGTTAATTCATATCCATGTGCACAGGGGTTCGTGGGTGTCCAGGAATACAAACACACATTCAGTGAGCTTCCCAGAAGTTTTATGATGTTTTCATTTGTGCAGTTTTTCAAATGCAATATATTCTCCTAGGAAGAAGTACTTTCCCCATGGCTTCTGCATACACATGGGATCAAGGCAGCCATTTGATCCCTCACCAGTAAAGAATCTGCCATAAATGCAGAAGATCTGGGTTTGAACCCTGAGTTGGGAAGATCCCCTGAAGAAAGAAATGGCTACCCATTCTAGTATTTTTGCCTAGGAAGCCCCATGGACAGATGAGCCTGGTGGGCTACAATCTATGGGCTCACCAAGAGACAGACACAACTGAGCAACTTTCAAAGGACACACACACAGACACACACATGACCCAACAGCACAAGTGCATAAAATTATGTGAATTTTCCAGCACTGTATGGAAAATTAGAAAAAACTCTGATGTAGTTATTACATCTGCATTTTCTGCAAATGTAATTCACCAAGTGGGACATATTATATCCAGGAAGGATTGGCTATGTCTAGAGAGAGCTAGGTAGTTATTTCTTTCAAAAAATTGTATTTGGCTATGCCAGGTCTTAACTGTGGCATGCAGGATCTGGTTCCCTGCCCAGGGATTGAACCTGGACCCACTGCATTGGGAGCGTGGAGTCTTAACACTGCACCACCAGGGAAGTCCCCAGGCAGTTATTTCTTATGGGTGGTTATCAGTTCTCTCTCTCTTTTTTGAAAAAAAAAAAAAATGCAGATTATTTTAAGGCGCACTAGATTTACATATTTTGACTGAATTCAGTTGTTGCTTCCAAAACAATTCACTTTTTTGAGGGGGATAAGAGTTTCCATTTCCTCAACCCCTTTTCCATTCTACCCCACTCCGCTATTACCACCACTAATGAATGAAGCCAGGCAGTGCAAATGTTTTGAGAATGTTCCGAATTTGACAAGGGAAAGTAAAATATTGCATGATTATGTATCACAAATGAGGTTTTGACTGTAGCCACACAACTCAAAGATAAAATGATTTGTTCTAGTTTCATTCTTAGTCTCTTATTGGCTTTGCTCTCCAAGGCACCAATAAGAGAGGGAAAAGAACAGCTTTCCAGGAGGATTTTTCTAAGAATTTCAACCAAAGATCCAAAAGATAATAGCAGAAATCAGATTCAAAAGAAACAAACAAGGGAACAATGGTAAAATGTGCAGAAAAACAATTGAGGACTGTGGTCATCTACCAGCTACATCAGAGATTGGATAGGAAGCCAAGAAGTAGCCAGCATGGTACCAGGGAGCAAACGAATGTTTTCCAAACAGGTGTCATTCATTGGGTGTTTTTAGGAAGCTCTAGGATTGATTGAGATGGTTTCGGCATTAGGTCATTTTTCCACGAAATAGTTCTAGCAACTTTCAAGATGTGAGAGATGATGTATTATTTTTGTATAGAAGCAAACTCTGATTTATTAGGGAGAGTATAGATTAGGAAAGTGACCACCCATGCTTTCTTTTTTATCTTCTTTTCCAGATGTTTTTTTGTGTGTTTGTATTCTGTTGTTGTGATGAACTTGAGTATAATTTTGCAAAATTTTGCCTCCATGATAACATATAAGCAGAGCTGGCTGGACTTTCCCAGAAATGGGGGTGCTAAGTAAAGTAACAAGGGTAGAGTCAGGAACTAATGTTTATATAAACCCTAAAGCAACTTTCAGACCTTAAATGTCAAATCTGCATCAAAATCTAGTTAGAAGGAAGTCATTGTCAGTAAATAATGTCAGTAAATAATTCATTGAATTCTATCTAGGAGACTGTTTTTGTTTTTTTCTGGGTCTTTTCTGCTTATTAGCTTATTATTATAGAATTTTTTTTAAATTTTGTTGAATTATAGTTGGTTTACAATATTGTGTTAATTTCTGCTCTACAGCAAAGTGACTCAGATACACACACACACACACACACACACACACACACACACACACATATCTTTTTTGTATTCTTTTCCATTCTGGTTTATCACAGGATATTAAGTATAGTTCCCCGTGCTAGTAGAGAAAATTTTAATTTTTATTCTATAAGGCAGAGAGTTAAACAGTTAGGGACATCTTAAATAAGTTCAAGTAAGGCTGAGATGGAACTAAATTTGGTCAGTTTAATTTTTGGCTGCTCTTCAATTTAGTTTAAACCACAGTTATCACTGATCCGTTCAGTTGCATAATTCATTCTACTTAAGAATGTTCGTCTCTCCCATGCCACACAAGTAGAGCTGGCTGGACTTTCCCAGAAATGGGGGTGCTAAGTAAAGTAACATGGGCAGAGTCAGGGGCTAAGATAACACATCTCTACCGTGAAATATGCCACAAGAACAAAGGTGGAAACCATTTGATCCGTTTCTTGGAATCATTCTTCTTAAAATGTAATTAGCATATGATTTTATTGACTGTGTACTTGAGATTAAAACCGAAGATATATATTCTCCTATATGAAAAAAAAAAGTGTTTCTTATTTTGGTAAACTTGATAATGTGTCCCTAATGTTCTAGAAAGAACTCTGGAATCCTGGTGCCTGGAAATGAGAAAAATACCTAAGCTCTAAATTTCAGAGGGTAGAAGAGATCAGTTTCATTTTAAATTCTTCTTCAATTTAGTTGACAGCACCAGGGTATCATTTGACTTGCATGTTTTCAGCATATATTTGGAGGTTACTAGGCTAAATGAGGTGAAGGAGGAGTTTATGGTAAAATATCCTTGCCCTTGAGCAATGTATAAACATGTGTATTCTTAGACGCTTTGTTAACACAGGACAATGTGCTGATATATTTGTAACTCACCTAAATATTCCAGCAAACAAGATGTCACAAAGATATGGTATCCTCATGGCACAAAAATGTAGACATTTATGATGTGTTGTTTTATGTTTTCAGTAAATTGTTTGATAATAATGGCTGTGTGTGGGAAGCTGTGGTGAATTAGCGTTGAACCAAGGGTGAGACTTTTTCCTATTCCTCCCTTCCCCATAAGCTAATTTCACCTTGCTACCCAGGCTGGTCTGCAAGGTCTATTCCCACAAGGTCTTTCCCTTCACAAATTCACATTTATCGTATAAGATTTTAAATTTCAAAAATCACCTGAAACATGCTGTTTCACTTCTGTGTCCTGCCCAAGTGCCTGCCACATAGTTAACCCAATAAGTAGTTACAGAAAGAAGAGAGGAAAGAGGAAAGGATGAAAGGAAGAGAGGGAGGGAGGGTTCTATGCTCTGTGTACATTGTGGTCACACTGGATACTGTAGTAAGTGTGGTGTGGTGTGTATAGCTCAGACAGTCATAGGTCTCTCCCTGTGTTGTTGGTTGACATGTCCTGTTCTGATGTTGACTAGAACAAACCACCTGTAACGAGCAAGCTGGTCACCATTTTATTTTTAATTTTATTTTATTTAATTAATTTTCATTGGCATACAGTTAATTTACAACATTGTGTTAGTTTTGCTGTCAAAGTTAATCAGTTATACATATACATGTATCTACTCTTTTTAAGATTCTTTTCCCATATAGGTTATTACAAAGTATTAAGTAGACTTCCCTGCAGCAACCTTATTTTTAGAGAGTAATCACAAAATGGGGAGAGATTTAGGCCAGTCACCATTTTAAAGATTTGATCTCGACAAATATCTACCTGTCTGATTCACTGTTCCATGCTCTGTAAAATTTGGTGTTCAGAGCATTTGAGTTACTACATCAGGCCCTTTAAAATTTTTTTTTAATAATTTTCCTGTAAAAGGAGTGTATCTTTTTTGACTATTGAACACTAGGTAAATGTGTAATTTCAGTGTTTGGGGAGTCCTGGATTCAGTGAGAATGATACTTCTGTTGTATTTCTATGACATAGATGCACATAGAAGTGGTCCCGCTGATTGGAAGGAAATAAAGGAAAGAATCTAGTTATGAAAAAACTAGATGATTGAGGAGGGAAGGAATCTAAGACATGAGCTCTCACTATCTACTCTCCTGCTGTACCTGTTGTCTGACTACAGGGAACCTGCCCATCTTATTCCCACCACAGGAAGCCCATCTACATTTCTGGTGGCTGACAAGGTGAGCAAGAACTCAGGGCACTGTGGGTTATGTAAGCGTGAGCTCTCTACTCACTGTAGAAGTTTTGGTTGGTTCAGGCTCTATTCGCGGTATTGCCAGGGAAGATCAGCTGACCGTCTACTGAGTGGTCCCTTAGGGCAACATTTCCAGTAGTGAATTCTCCTTTGTTAGGCAACTGGTCCTCAGACTTTTAATATCAGTAGTCATCTTGCTAATGTTTCATAATTTAGTGAACTTATGGGATATGCACCCATGCTCACAAAACTTCGAAGATGTTTTGTACACCTGAACCTAACACAATATTGTAAATCAGCTCTATTTCAATAAAAAAGTACAAACTTCCAGATACAAAAGAAATGTCATGCAGATATAATGTACAAAATGGTAACTATAGTAAATAATACTATATGGTGAATTTGAAAGTGTCTAAGAGAGTACATCTAAAAAATTCTCATCACAAGAAAATAAAATTGTAAATCTGTGAGGTGATGGATGTTAACTAGATGTTGTGGTGATAATTTCACAATGTACACAAGTATTGAATCATATCATATACCTGAAACTAATATAATATGTCAGTTATGCCGCAATATTTTTTAAAAATAAATCAAGTAGACAGATGACCCTCAGGAACAGAAAAAGGAGAGCAAGTTCACATTTTGAACATTCATTGAGCTATCCATTTATAATTTGTGAAATGTTTGCATGTTTGTGAAAACTCAGTAAAAACTTATTTCAGAACATATCTATTCGACAAGCTGCTTTGCTTATTTAAGAAATGAGGAAACTAATCCTCATTTTAAGCATTAGTTGGGCAAGTAGTTGTTAGGAAATTTAAATATTGTATAGAAGATTAGATGAAGTGACTTTTGGTTATGTAATATTTTGACCCTTATGTTGTGTAATTTTCTGATGCTAGGCTGAAGTCTCCTATATCTTCAATCATTCTTCAGATAACCTGGTTTCATGTCCATCCATTATTGTAAACCAATTTCTTTTGAAGGCAAATGGTTCTCCAAGAACAGAACCGTCAGCTTTGTTGTTCTAATTGCCACAGAGTGCCTTCAGATTTTATGAAATTTCGCTGATGTGTTTCAGCACTTGTGCCATGAGTCTTTGCCAGACAGTCCCCAGTAGCAGAAACTAAATCCCATTAACCTTCATGTTGTTCTTACTCTCCCTCACTTTCCAAGTTGTACTAAGTGCTCAAAGTTTGGGGGCTGCTGTTGACATGTTGTTTGCTATTTCAGTGCCTTTGGTTCTGGGCATCTTCAGGGAATACTAACAGAAATGGAAAACAAATGTAAGTAAAAAGGCAAAAAGGAGTATAAAGCAGGCAGAAAGAGCAATTTTTGTCTTACAAAGTGAAGCTAGAAGTAATTTTTTAATTAATTTTATTTTATTTTTAAACTTCACATAATTGTATTAGTTTTGCCAAATATCAAAATGAATCTGCCACAGGTATACATGTGTTCCCCATCCTGAACCCTCCTCCCTCCTCCCTCCCCATACCATCCCTCTGGGTCGTCCCAGTGCACTAGCCCCAAGCATCCAGTATCGTGCATCGAACCTGGACTGGCATCTCGTTTCATACATGATATTTTACATGTTTCAATGCCATTCTCCAAAATCTTCCCACCCTCTCCCTCTCCCATAGAGTCCATAAGACTGTTCTATATTGATGGAGGAGGAAGCCACAGCAAAGAATCCAAAGCATGTGATTCATGAGATACAGTGAGTCTCAAGTGAGAACAAAGTGTGACAGAGTAAGTTCAGTCCTTGAGAGCTGCTGGTAAACTACAAACATGGATCAAAACTGAATTTTAAATTCTTGATTGGAAGCTACTAAGAAAAAATAAAATACATACAGTCTATATAAAAAACAAAACAAAGATTTTAGGAATCTTCCTGCAAATTTATCCACAGAAGGAAAGCAGTTTATATCTCTGTGTTCAGCATGGGGTTTATAAGATGCCAGGCATTTTACCAGGTGTCACTGCATATCTGGAAGATAGCTCTTATTTGTAAATATGATTGAGTATTCCTGTCTTGCCTTCTGTGAGGCCTTCCTATATACATATTTCTTGATTTTTGTATCTTAAATGGGTTTCTGTCACTTGCAACCAAAAGCACACTAGTATTTAAACCTGCAAGTGTTTCTTTTCTTTTTTTTTTTTAAATAGAACCTTGGAGAAAATATGGAACTAACTCATGAGGGCTGGAAGCAGTGAGCTTCCATTTCCCCATTCCAAAAATGAATGAAAAATAGAATGACAAACTATTAATTTTTGGTAACGATAACTGGTTTTTCTCTTGACATCAGATCATATGCTCTTTGAGGCTGAAGTTTTAATAATTTTGTAGTAAATTATTGGGCTTTCCAGGTGGCTGAGTGGTAAAGAATCTGTGTGCCAATTCAGGAGATGCAGGTTCAATCCCTGGGTTGGGAAGATTCCCTGGAGAAGGAAAGGCAAACCACTCCAGTATTCTTGCCTGGGAAATCAAATGGACAGAGGAGGCTGGTGGGCTACAGTTTATGGGGTTGCAAAGAGTCAGATGTGACTTCTTGTTGTTCCATAGACTACAGCACACCAGGCTTTCCTGTCCTTCACTAGCTCCAGGAGTTTGCTCAAACTTATGCCCATTGAGTCAGTGATGCATCCAACCATCTCATCCTCTGTCACCCTCTTTTCCTCCTGCCCTCAATCTTTCCCAGCATCAGGGTCTTTTCCAATGAGTCAGTTCTTCCCATCAGATGGCCAAAGTATTGGAGCTTTAGCTTCAGCAGCAGTCCTTCCAATGAATATTCAGAGTCTGTTTTCTTTAGGATTGACTGGTTTGATCTCTTACCATCCAAGGGACTCTCAAGAGTCTTCTGCAGTACCACAATTAGAAAGGACATGACTTAGGGGCTGAGTAACAACAAAAGTAAATTATTAAATGAGCAGAAATTGCTGAATATTTCTAATGGTCTCCATAGATGCATTTCAAGAGGGCAAGTTCCTGTTCAAGGTTACTTTGCTAAAAAATAAAATTGGAAATAATGGAGTAAGTATATAACTTTGTTATAGGGAATATCTTAAACTGCTTAAGATCAAATTGTCATTGGTCTTTCTGAGTTGTGATATTAGTATAGTGTTTTTTAATAAACTCTACTTCTGATACTAAAGATAACATAGGGTTGTGGTTTGAAATATGAATATGCAGAAAAAGAGATGAATCAGAGAACACCAGTTTCACAGTCTCTTACTCCTCTTATCTCACAAAGCACCCTTTGATAATTGCTATATTATGCAGTTCTGGATGGAAATTAACCTTAGCATTCCATCGTTCTTGAGCTGTGCAGTCCAGTAGGGCAGCCACTAGCCACATGTGGCCAGATAAATTTAAATTAATTAAAATTAAATAAAATGAAAAATGTAGTTCTTCTTTGGCTCAAGCCACTTAGCAAGTACTCAGTGGCTATGTATGCCTCAGTTCAGTTCAGTTCAGTCACTCAGTCGTTTCTGACTCTTGCGACCCCATGAATTGCAGCATGCCAGGCCTCCCTGTCCATCACCAACTCCCGGAGTTCACTCAGACTCATGTCCATCGAGTTGGTGATGCCATCCACCCATCTCATCCTCTGTCGTCCCCTTCTCCTCCTGCCCCCAATCCCTCCCAGCATTTTTCTGGGCTCCAAAATCACTGCAGATGGTGATTGCAGCCATGAAATTAAAAGACGCTTACTCCTTGAAAGGAAAGTTATGACCAACCTAGATAGCATATTCAAAAGCATAGATATTACTTTGCCAACAAAGGTCCGTCTAGTCAAGGCTATGGTTTTTCCAGAAGTCATGTATGGATGTGAGAGTTGGACTGTGAAGAAAGCTGAGTGCCGAAGAATTGATGCTTTTGAACTGTGGTGTTGGAGAAGACTCTTGAGAGTCCCTTGGACTGCAAGGAGATCCAGCCAGTCCATCCTAAAGGAGATCAGTCCTGGGTGTTCTTTGGAAGGAATGATGCTAAAGCTGAAACTCCAGTACTTTGGCCACCTCATGCGAAGATGTGACTCATTGGAAAAGACCCTGATGCCTAATGTTTACCATAATGGATGGCACAAAATAACAGCATTTCCATCACTGGAGGAAATTTTATAAGATAGTTCTGATCTAAAATTAATTTATGTAAAAAAAATATCTAGATGCCCAAGTCAGCCCTACTGTGTTTTGTTTATGCTCCAAGGCTGATAACTTTAAATAGAAAGTAGAAAAATGGACAATGTCTTAAGTTTGTAGTTCAGTCTACATTAGACTACACAGTTTCCTATATTATTAATTAGCAAGGAGTGTCTACAATAATGGTATTGAGCAGCAGCCACATAAATAGTCTTAGGGTAATTATTTGATCAAAAATATTCTCAAGACTGAAAAAAAGTGGCCACATTTCTCAACATCTTAAGTAATTCACAGTCACCAAAATCACCACCAAAAGAATTGAGCAACTCAGTTGGGACAGCCTGGGGATTCTACAATGCCTCTTTCATGGATGATCCTGAAAAACAGTGAAAATCTTTCCAGGAGTCTGATCTTGGGGTCCATATTGACCAATTATGAGGCTTAGTCAGTTATCAAAGAAGTCAGTCACACATCCAGTGTCCATCTTGTTACCACCATCTGTAAGTGTCCAAGGTGTGTGTTCCCCTCTCTAATTCTTTAAATGGGAATTTTCACTACTGCTGTCTTCCCCTCCCCACCCCACCCTCTGCCACCTTGAGTTATATTAGGGGAGAATGTTAAGTCTATATTTTTTGTACCTCAAGAGCCTTGTTTGCGCCTGAAGAAGCCCTCTAGAGAAGGAATCTTGAGTTTCTGAACTGATGATCATGTCACTTCTTGAACATTCAGTCAGTTCACTTCAGTCACTCAGTAGTGTCCGACTCTTTGCAACCCCATGAATTGCAGCACGCCAGGCCTCTCTGTCCATCACCAACTCCTGGAGTTTACTTAAATTCATGTCCATCAAGTCAGTGATGCCATCCAGCCATCTCATCCTCTGTTGTCCCCTTCTCCTCCTGCCCCCAATCCCTCCCAGCATCAGGGTCTTTTCCAAAGAGTCAACTCTTGGCATGAGGTGGCCAAAGTATTGGAGTTTCAGCCTTAGCATCAGTCCTTCCAATGAACACTCAGAACTGATCTCCTTTAGAATGGACTGGTTGGATCTCTTTGCAGTCCAAGGGACTCTCAAGAGTCTTCTCCAACACCACAGTTCAAAAGCATCAATTCTTTGGCACTCAGCTTTCTTCACAGTCCAATTCTCACATCCATACATGACCGCTAGAAAAACCATAGTCTTGACTAGACGGACCTTTGTTGACAAAGTAATGTCTCTGCTTTTCAATATGCTGTCTAGGTTGGTCATAACATTCCTTCCAAGGAGTAAGCGTCTTTTAATTTCACGGCTGCAATTACCATCTGCAGTGATTTTGGAGCCCAAATAAAGTCTGACACTGTTTCTACTGTTTCCCCATCTATTTGCCATGAAGTGATGGGACCAGATGCCATGATCTTCGTTTTCTGAATGTTGAGTTTTTAGCCAACTTTTTCACTCTCCTCTTTCACTCTCATCAAGAGGCTTTTTAGTTCCTCTTCACTTTCTGCCATAAGGGTGGAACATTAACAGGATGTAATTTCTAATTGTCTACTTCACAGTTGGTAGAGTGGGGTTGAGTGGACTTGAGGTTCATGGAACAGGTAAAGTAGGTTAAGCAAAAAGTTCATTAGGAATTTTGTGTGAAAATGAGGAAATACATGTGTTAGAGAAGTCATAGAATGATGAATAACTCTTTAGTTGTGACTAATTCCAAATCTGGCAGAACATCTCTTCTCAATCTGACATATTAGTGTTTTTGTTTTTGTTTTTAATAGTATGACTCCTTCTTGGCTCCCGTAGTTTGGTGAAGCTTGCTTACTCCTTGGAAGAAAAGTTATGACCAACCTAGATAGCATATTCAAAAGCAGAGACATTACTTTGCCAACAAAGGTCCATCTAGTCAAGGCTATGGTTTTTCCTGTGGTCATGTATGGATGTGAGAGTTGGACTGTGAAGAAAGCTGAGCGCTGAAGAATTGATGCTTTTGAACTGTGGTGTTGGAGAAGACTCTTGAGAGTCCCTTGGACTGCAAGGAGATCCAGCCAGTCCATTCTAAAGGAGATCAGCCCTGGGTGTTCTTTGGAAGGAATGATGTTGAAGTTGAAACTCCAGTACTTTGGCCACCTCATGCGAAGAGTTGACTCATTGGAAAAGACTCTGATGCTGGGAGGGATTGGGGGCAGGAGGAAAGGGGGATGACATAGGATGAGATGGCTGGATGGCATCACTGACTCCATGGACATGAGTCTGGGTGAACTCCGGGAGTTGGTGATGGACAGGGAGGCCTGGCGTGCTGCGATTCATGGGGTCGCAAAGAGTCGGACATGACTGAATGACTGAAATGAACTGAACTGAACTGATATTTATCTAAAGGCTTTCCCCAGACTTTTCCTATAGCCAGAGCTGATCAGTTTAAAGATGAGCACCAGACCTAGGCATGATAAAATGAAGTATGAAAGTCCAGAATGTGATCATGGACAATCTTTCAGGAAAAAGAACATACAATTAGGAGCAGGGAATCCTGAGTCTCATCATAACTGTCAGTTTGTTCAGCCTGGGACATATCACTTTATATCTCTGGACCTAAGTTTCTTCATATGTAAGAAGAAAGGCTTGATACTAAAATATTGTTATATCCCAGGGTATTGTCTATCGAATGTTAGTGACCATAATGCAAGGGGGAAAATGGCGTTGGTCAGTTCTGCACTTACTGAAGTTTCTTTGCAATAAGACTTCTCTGAACATTTAATAAATTAATGTGCACTGTGAATCTTCTAGGAAGATCCAAATGTACAATATTTACTTAATTTCTTTGATATCATATCATTTTCTTCCCTAGGAGGCTTTCACAAGGCAATGTTTCCATGGAATATGTTTTGAAAAATATAGCAGAAGATCTCTGAGATCCTTTGCTGCTCAATGATCCCAAGCATTTCATGCTCCCAGCTTTCACTGGCTTATGGTACAACCCAGTGGATAAGAGAGCATTTAATATTGATATTAATATTAATACATAGTTTGAAATCAGACCCTCACTTCAGTTAGAAATCTTGTGAGGCCCCCAGATGTGTTGCATAGTGCCAAGCAGGCAGCTTGACTGGATTTTTGTTCAAATCAGGCAAGCCTTTGGCATGGAGCAGAAAGAGAGAGTGAGGATTCTGGCTGCCTTTTCCATTAGCCACGCAGCAGCTGCAGCCCATGGCTGAACTGTTCTTCGTTTTAACTGGGCATGTGTCCAGTAGCACTGAAGAATATAGACAAGGAAGAAAGGGATGGTAGATTCCCTTTAGGATCTGAAGGACAGCAAGCTACTACCTATCCTTAACTAAAGGAATCCTAGAGCATTTACCCAAGATTCCAACATTGAGGGCAGGAGGAGAAGGGGGAAACAAAAGGATGATTTGGATAGGTGGCATCATCAACTCAGTGGATGTGAGTTTGAGCAAACTCCAGGAGATGGTGAAGGACAGGGAACCCTGGCATGCTGCAGTCCATGGGGTCGCAAAGAGTCAGACACAACTGAGCTTGTGAACAACAACCAACATTAGAAGCTATTTGAAAGGTCATCTCATCTGGCTACTCAGTGGCTACTTGACTTCTTTTGGTCACAGTGTTAGATATTTTCATTGAGAAACACATTAACAGCAAAGCAAGCTATTGTACCCATAGAGGTCTAATAAGCAGAAAAGGCTCCTTTATTGACTCCCTACAGATTTCTTCTGTTGGTTTGGTTCTACCTTCTAGGATCATTTAGAATGAGGGTAAACCAGTCTCACATGACAGACCTAAAAATCAGAAGGAGGGTCACCTTGTAGTTCTGAAGATCAGATGAAATGCCAATGAAACTGCTTTGAAACCATTCAATGACATGATGGATATATATAGAAAATTACATTGAGCATTTTTTATAATCTCCTTGTACCATCTTCTCTCAAAGTTGGGATACACAATTTTTGCTTAAGTCACTAGATATCTGCATATTTCTAAAAGAATATTTATATAGCTAATGTATGCAATATATGGAACATAGTACTTTTGTTAGCATATGGGTAAATATTATATATAATTCACATTGAGCACCAAGATAGAAATCCCCAAATATGCATGCAGCAGCTGTAATATAATCATACACTGGCAGTGAATTATTGTCTGAAGGTGAACCATATAATAAGCTCTGCAATGGTCAGTGGGTGAAGAACTCAGAGGAGGGGCCTACCAGGGATTTTGTCTGGGGAACTGTTTGATCTGTTGCCAACTTGGTCACAGATATCGATTACAGAAAATTCTATGAGATATGCATATCATTAACTTAGTAACATAATATTTTGGTCTCTATGGTGCTCCTCTTGAATGTATAAATGTAGCTAACATGTGTTTCTGCCAATGAGAGATTTTTTTAGGTGAATCACCATAAAACTTGGGGGGAGTAAAGAGCTTTCTGATATTTTAACAGAAACTACAGAAGCTAAACTGCATTAATCAATCCTTTGGAAGTTTTTCATGAATCACTTTATACCCTAAATGAACTTGGGGAAAAAGGAAAAACAAAAACCTTGAAATGCCTATAGACAAATTGACAAGTTGCTCATTTGACTAAAGCTTTCTTAAGACTCAGAATGTCAGGAAAATAGCAAGTTAAAAGTTTCTGGAATCTTTGGTTTAATAGATTTTGCTATTTCTTCTGTTCAGAGGGGAATTCACTGTATTTTGAGCATGTCCCAAAGAAAACTTAGACCAAATGATTCTTCCCTTTTCAATTATTTTAAGGGATCATCTTTATGGAATTATGTGTTATCTCAGAAAGGAGTTCTTTGTTATTATCTCTACTAATTTGCCTCAAACTACCATTCCTTTTCTTGAACAATTTTTCACTAAGACTTCTGTCAGGTATAAATGATTAATCATTCTTTATTTTTAGCAATTCACACATTTTCTAGTAAATAATTTGAAAACAAACATTTGAATCCTCTTTAGTTTTCTGACTCTTATCAGAAATTGAATTTTATTTGGCTCATTTGTTGGCATTGAATTGAAAACATCACTTAAAATTACCATGAGTGATCTGAGAAACTATGGAATAATTTATATCTAAAAGTTGGATAGACCTCCATTATTATCTGTAGAGTTTTCCATCCAATGTAGGAGTGTAAGGAATTTCTGACAGGTTAATATTCAACCAATCTTTTTCCTTTCCTTCCTTTCTTCCCTCCTTCTGTCCATTTGTCTGTTAAGTTTAGACAGACAGATGATAGATAGATAGATTGATGATAGCTAGCTAGCTAGATAGACAGGGGTATTCTGACAGGAAACCAAAATCTTTGGATCAGAAGACAGATTGTTATTACCCGCAGAGCATTTTAGCATTAGTCTTCCAGTCCCCCACAGGGCAACACGATGAGGACAGATGTTCACTTGAACATTCATCAGGATTGTTCCATAGAAGAGGAGCTTGGAAATTATGAGACTCAAAGCTTAAATAATGTGGCTAGCACAAGATCCCATCCTCCCTTCAGAGAGAGAAAGTCCTTCACTCTGGAATGTAATCCAATCTTTGGGGAGGAGAATGAGAAATTTCCAGAGTTTTTAGTACCCTAGAGTGGAAACAAGTGACTCTGGGGTAAACAAGTCTTAAAACATATTCACTACAGTGTCTGTTCATCCTTTCACCAAGTCAATACCAGTGTTCTTCCTCAGATTTCCTGCACTGTGCAGAACTGTGGAAATAGTCATTCTAGTGGTGAATGAATATTCAGTGGGGTCTTCAAGTGGTGAAGACAAAGCATAATTAAGATAAAATAGGTAAGTATATTGTACATTAGAAAATGAAGTGCTGAAGGAAAACCTCAAGAGGAGGAGAGAGACTAAAGTGTGAAAGTTGGGAGGGGCAGTTTGAAATTCTAGGGAGGTTTAAAGTGGTCTGGAAGTTGTCTTGCTACCATGTCCCTCACTTTCAAATTACAGATCCCTTTGAAATGAAAGAAAAGATTTGAGGAGATTTTCTTTAACAATTTAGTTTGTTGTTGATGTTGTTGTTTTTCAACTCAGAAATCCTCTGTACTTCTCTTTCGTCTTTCTTTTCCTCCTTCTACACCAGCTGCCATGATAAGAGACAGTTGATGTGGGAAAATCTAAGGTCCCCATTTGATGGGAATTCTCGACAGTTTTGCAAGAGGACACAAATCAAATTAGAAAATAATACCTCAGCCCAAGAACTAAAAAGCAAGAATGTGTGAAAATATGACAACTTGGAATTAAAATGAGGAAATCCCAGATGTTCTGAGGCTGTTTGGCCACAACAACATGAAAGTGATTCAGGGGCGTTTGCCATTTTTTATCCCAGGGTGGCTTCCCTTTCCCCCACCCAGTGCCAAGTCATGTATCTGCTCTCTCTGTGCTCAGAGAATAGAAGTTTATTTTACCATTATCTAAACAAACCAAAAGGAGAAGGACAAACAGACTTCAAGTAAGACTACATATTTTGTTTCAATTCCAAAGTAAATTAGTTTTGAGTTATTCCTTTCCTTGACACAAATAATTGTGACTTGATTAAATACAGAGATTTCAAATGATGGCATTTGGGGCTTTTGATTGGAAAACAAGAGATAATATGAACACAACTCTTGATATTTGAATGTAATCACCTGTCAAAATTGTGAGTAAAATGTCATCTCTTAGATTACGTTTTTATTCTTTCAAATAGTGTATAACGATGACACCACTTCACCCTGAAACCTCTATCTTTTCTTCGTCTGTCTCTTATCATGTATGTCTAGATTTGTTAAATGTTCTTGTTTTTCCTTATTCTTCTAATATGTGCATGTGTGTTAAGTAACTTCAGTCATGTTCTGCTCTTTGCACCCTATGCCTGCATCTCCTCTATCAGTTCAGTTCAGTTCAGTTCAGTCGTTCAGTCGTGTCTGACTCTTTGCGACCCCGTGAATTGCAGCACGCCAGGCCTCCCTGTCCATCACCAACCCCCGGAGTTCACTCAGACTCACGTCCATCGAGTCAGTGATGCCATCCAGCCATCTCATCCTCTGTCGTCCCCTTCTCCTCCTGCCCCCAATCCCTCCCAGCATCAGTCTTTTCCAAAGAGTCAACTCTTTGCATGAGGTGGCCAAAGTATTGGAGTTTCAGCTTCAGCATCACTCCTTCCAATGAACACACAGGACTGATCTCCTTCAGAATGGACTGGTTGGATCTCCTTGCAGTCCAAGGGACTCTCAAGAGTCTTCTCCAACACCACAGTTCAAAAGCATCAATTCTTTGCTTCACAGTCGAACTCTCACATCCATACATGACCACTGGAAAAACCATAGCCTTGACTAGACGGACTTTGTTGGCAAAGTAATGTCTCTGCTTTTGAATATACTATCTAGGTTGGTCATAACTTTCCTTCCAAGGAGTAAGCGTCTTTTAATTTCATGGCTGCAATCACCATCTGCAGTGATTTTGGAGCCCAAAAAAATAAAGTCTGACACTGTTTCCACTGTTTTCCCATCTATTTCCCATGAAGTGATGGGACCAGATGCCATGATCTTAGTTTTCTGAATGTTGAGCTGTAAGCCAACTTTTTCACTCTCCTCTTTCACTTTAATCAGGAGGCTTTTGAGTTCCTCTTCACTTTCTGCCATAAGGGTGGTGTCATCTGCATATCTGAGGCTATTGGTATTTTTCCTGGCAAACTTGATTCCAGCTTATGCTTCTTCCAGCCCAGCATTTCTCATGATGTACTCTGCATAGAAGTTAAATAAGCAGGGTGACAATATCAGACTTGACGTACTCCTTTTCCTATTTGGAACCAGTCTGTTGTTCCATGTCCAGTTCTATAGGATTGCCTAATTGTTAGGTGGATTCATTTTTTTTTTTTTTAACTTTACATAATTGTATTAGTTTTGCCAAATATCAAAATGAATCCAGCACAGGTATACATGTGTTCCCCATCCTGAACCCTCCTCCCTCCTCCCTCCCCATACCATCCCTCTGGGTCGTCCCAGTGCACTAGCCCCAAGCATCCAGTATCATGCATTGAACCTGGACTGGCATCTCGTTTCATACATGATATTTGAAATGTTTCAATGCCATTCTCCCAAATCTTCCCACCCTCTCCCTCTCCCACAGAGTCCATAAGACTGTTCTATACATCAGTGTCTCTTTTGCTGTCTCGTACACAGGGTTATTGTTACCATCTTTCTAAATTCCATATATATGCGTTAGTATACTGTATTGGTGTTTTTCCTTCTGGCTTACTTCACTCTGTATAATAGGCTCCAGTTTCATCCACCTCATTAGAACTGATGCAAATGTATTCTTTTTAATGGCTGAGTAATACTCCATTGTGTATATGTACCACTGCTTTCTTATCCATTCATCTGCTGATGGACATCTAGGTTGCTTCCATGTTCTGGCTATTATAAACAGTGCTGCAATGAACATTGGGGTACACGTGTCTCTTTCCCTTCTGGTTTTCTCAGTGTGTATGCCCAGCAGTGGGATTGCTGGATCATAAGGCAGTTCTATTTCCAGTGTTTTAAGGAATCTCCACACTGTTCTCCATAGTGGCTGTACTAGTTTGCATTCCCACCAACAGTGTAAGAGGGTTCCCTTTTCTCCACACCTTCTCCAGCATTTATTACTTGTAGACTTTTGGATTACAGCCATTCTGACTGGTGTGAAATGGTACCTCATAGTGGTTTTGATTTGCATTTCTCTGATAATGAGTGATGTTGAGCATCTTTTCATGTGTTTGTTACTCATCTGTATGTCTTCTTGGAGAAATGTCTATTTAGTTCTTTGGCCCATTTTTTGATTGGGTCATTTATTTTTCTGGAGTTGAGCTGTAGGAGTTGCTTGTATATTTTTGAGATTAGTTGTTTGTCCGTTGCTTCATTTGCTATTATTTTCTCCCATTCTGAAGGCTGTCTTTTCACCTTGCTAATAGTTTCCTTTGATGTGCAGAAGCTTTTAAGGTTAATCAGGTCCCATTTGTTTATTTTTGCTTTTATTTCCAATATTCTGGGAGGTGGGTCATAGAGGATCCTGCTGTGATGTATGTCAGAGAGTGTTTTGCCTATGTTCTCCTCTAGGAGTTTTATAGTTTCTGGTCTTACGTTTAGATCTTTAATCCATTTTGAGTTTATTTTTGTGTATGGTGTTAGAAAGTGTTCTAGTATCATTCTTTTACAAGTGGTTGACCAGATTTCCCAGCACCACTTGTTAAAGAGATTGTCTTTAATCCATTGTATATTCTTGCCTCCTTTGTCAAAGATAAGGTGTCCATATGTGCATGGATTTATCTCTGGGCTTTCTATTTTGTTCCATTGATCTATATTTCTGTCTTTGTGCCAGTACCATACTGTCTTGATAACTGTGGCCTTGTAGTAGAGCCTGAAGTCAGGTAGGTTGATTCCTCCAGTTCCATTCTTCTTTCTCAAGATCGCTTTGGCTATTCGAGGTTTTTTGTATTTCCATACAAATTGTGAAATTATTTGTTCTAGCTCTGTGAAGAATACTGTTGGTAGCTTGATAGGGATTGCATTGAATCTATAAATTGCTTTGGGTAGTATACTCATTTTCACTATATTGATTCTTCTAATCCATGAACATGGTATATTTCTCCATCTATTAGTGTCCTCTTTGATTTCTTTCACCAGTGTTTTATAGTTTTCTACATATAGGTCTTTAGTTTCTTTAGGTAGATATATTCCTAAGTATTTTATTCTTTCCGTTGCAATGGTGAATGGAATTGTTTCCTTAATTTCTCTTTCTGTTTTCTCATTATTAGTGTATAGGAATGCAAGGGATTTCTGTGTGTTGATTTTATATCCTGCAACTTTACTATAGTCATTGATTAGTTATAGTAATTTTCTAGTGGAGTCTTTAGGGTTTTCTATGTAGAGGATCATGTCATCTGCAAATAGTGAGAGTTTTACCTCTTCTTTTCCAATTTGGATTCCTTTAATTTCTTTTTCTGCTCTGATTGCTGTGGCCAAAACTTCCAAAACTATGTTGAATAGTAATGGTGAAAGTGGGCACCCTTGTCTTGTTCCTGACTTTAGAGGAAATGCTTTCAATTTTTCACCATCGAGGATAATGTTTGCTGTGGGTTTGTCATATATAGCTTTTATTATGTTGAGGTATATTCCTTCTATTCCTGCTTTCTGGAGAGTTTTTTATCATAAATGGGTGTTGAATTTTGTCAAAGGCTTTCTCTGCATCTATTGAGATAATCATATGGTTTTTATTTTTCAATTTGTTAATGTGGTATATTACATTCATTGATTTGTGGATATTGAAGAATCCTTGCATCCCTGGGATAAAGCCCACTTGGTCATGGTGTATGATCTTTTTAATGTGTTGTTGGATTCTGATTGCTAGAATTTTGTTAAGGGTTTTTGCATCTATGTTCATCAGTGATATTGGCCTATAGTTTTCTTTTTTTGTGGGATCTTTGTCAGGTTTTGGTATTAGGGTGATGGTGGCCTCATAGAATGAGTTTGGAAGTTTACCTTCCTCTGCAGTTTTCTGGAAGAGTTTGAGCAGGATAGGTGTTAGCTCTTCTCTAAATTTTTGGTAGAATTCAGCTGTGAAGCCTTCTGGACCGGGGCTTTTGTTTGCTGGAAGATTTTTGATTACAGTTTCAGTTTCCGTGCTTGTGATGGGTCTGTTAAGATTTTCTATTTCTTCCTGGTCCAGTTTTGGAAAGTTGTACTTTTCTAAGAATTTGTCCATTTCTTCCACGTTGTCCATTTTATTGGCATATAATTGTTGATAGTAGTCTCTTATGATCCTTTGTATTTCTGTGTTGTCTGTTGTGATCTCTCCATTTTTGTTTCTAATTTTATTGATTTGATTTTTCTCCCTTTGTTTCTTGATGAGTCTGGCTAATGGTTTGTCAATTTTATTTATCCTTTCAAAGAACCGACTTTTGGTTTTGTTGATTTTTGCTATGGTCTCTTTTGTTTCTTTTGCATTTATTTCTGCTCTAATTTTTAAGATTTCTTTCCTTCTACTAACCCTGGGGTTCTTCATTTCTTCCTTTTCTAGTTGCTTTAGGTGTAGAGTTAGGTTATTTATTTGACTTTTTTCTTGTTTCTTGAGGTGTGCCTGTATTGCTATGAACTTTCCCCTTAGGACTGCTTTTACCGTGTCCCACAGGTTTTGGGTTGTTGTGTTTTCATTTTCATTCTTTTCTATACAAATTTTGATTTCTTTCTTGATTTCTTCTGTGATTTGTTGGTTATTCAGCAGGGTGTTGTTCAGCCTCCATATGTTGGAATTTTTAATAGTTTTTCTCCTGTAGTTGAGATCTAATCTTACTGCATTGTGGTCAGAAAAGGTGCTTGGAATGATTTCTATTGTTTTGAATTTACCAAGGCTAGCTTTATGGCCCAGGATGTGATCTATCCTGGAGAAGGTTCCATGTGCGCTTGAGAAAAAGGTGAAATTCATTGTTTTGGGATGAAATGTCCTATAGATATCAATTAGGTCTAACTGGTCTATTGTATCATTTAAAGTTTGTGTTTCCTTGTTAATTTTCTGTTTAGTTGATCTATCCATAGGTGTGAGTGGGGTATTAAAGTCTCCCACTATTATTGTGTTATTGTTAATGTCTCCTTTCATACTTGTTAGCATTTGTCTTACATACTGCAGTGCTCCTGTGTTGGGTGCATATATATTTATAATTGTTATATCTTCTTCTTGGATTGATCCTTTGATCATTATGTAGTGACCTTCTTTGTCTCTTTTCACAGCCTTTGTTTTAAAGTCTATTTTATCTGATATGAGTATTGCTACTCCTGCTTTCTTTTGGTCCCTATTTGCATGGAAAATCTTTTTCCAGCCCTTCACTTTCAGTCTGTATGTGTCCCCTGTTTTGAGGTGGGTCTCTTGTAGACAACATATGTAGGGGTCTTGTTTTTGTATCCATTCAGCCAGTCTTTGTCTTTTGGTTGGGGCATTCAACCCATTTATGTTTAAGGTAATTACTGATAAGTATGATCCCGTTGCCATTTACTTTATTGTTTTGGGTTCGAATTTATACACCATTTTTGTGTTTCCTGTCTAGAGAATATCCTTTAGTATTTGTTGGAGAGCTGGTTTGGTGGTGCAGAATTCTCTCAGCTTTTGCTTGTCTGAAAAGCTTTTGATTTCTCCTTCATACTTGAATGAGATCCTGCTGGGTACAATAATCTGGGCTGTAGGTTATTTTCTTTCATCATTTTAAGTATGTCTTGCCACTCCCTCCTGGCTTGAAGAGTTTCTATTGAAAGATCAGCTGTTATCCTTATGGGAATTCCTTTGTGTGTTATTTGTTGTTTTTCCCTTGCTGCTTTTAATATTTGTTCTTTGTGTTTGACCTTTGTTAATTTGATTAATATGTGTCTTGGGGTGTTTCGCCTTGGGTTTATCCTGTTTGGGACTCTCTGGGTTTCTTGGACTTGGGTGATTATTTCCTTCCCCATTTTAGGGAAGTTTTCCACTATTATCTCCTCAAGTATTTTCTCATGGTCTTTCTTTTTGTCTTCTTCTTCTGGAACCCCTATGATTCGAATGTTCTAGCCTTTAATATTGTCCTGGAGGTCTCTGAGATTGTCCTCATTTCTTTTAATTCGTTTTTCTTTTATCCTCTCTGATTCATTTATTTCTACCATTCTATCTTCTAATTCACTAATCCTATCTTCTGCCTCTGTTATTCTACTATTTATTGCCTCCAGAGTGTTTTTAATTTCATTTATTGCATTATTCATTATATATTGACTCTTTTTTATTTCTTCTAGGTCCTTGTTAAACTTTTCTTGCATCTTCTCAATCCTTGTCTCCAGGCTATTTATCTGTGATTCCATTTTAATTTCAAGATTTTGGATCAATTTCACTATCATTATTCGGAATTCTTTATCAGGTAGATTCCCTATCTCTTCCTCTTTTGTTTGGTTTGGTGGGCATTTATCCTGTTCCTTTATCTGCTGGGTATTCCTATGTCTCTTCATCTTGTTTAAATTGCTGAGTTTAGGGTGTCCTTTCTGTATTCTGGAAGTTTGTGGAGTTCTCTTTATTGTGGCTATTCCTCGCTGTGTGTGGGTTTGTACAGGTGGCTTGTCAAGGTTTCCTGGTTAGGGAAGCTTGTGTCTGTGTTCTGGTGGGTGAAGCTGTATTTCTTCTCTCTGGAGTGCAATGAAATGTCCAGTAATGAGTTATGAGATGTCTATGGTTTTGGGGTGACTTTGGGCAGCCTGTATCTTCAAGCTCAGGGCTGTGTTCCTTTGTTGCTGGAGAATTTGCTTGGTATATCTTGCCCTGGAACTTGTTGGCCCTTGTGTGATGCTTGGTTTCAGTGTCAGTATAGAGGCGTTTGATGAGCTCCTGTCAATTAATGTTCCTTGGTGTCAGGAGTTCCCTGTAGTCAGGGTTTGGACTTAAGCCTCCTGCTTCCAGTTATTGGTCTTATTTTTACAGTAGTTTCAAAACTTCTCCTTCTATACAGCGCCATTAATAAAACATCTACATTAAAGATGAAAAATTTCTCTACTGTGAGGGTCACTCAGAGAGGTTCACAGCGTTACATGGAGAAGAGAAGAGGGAGGAGGGAGTTAGAGGTGACCCAAATGAGATGAGGTGGAATCAATAGTGGAGAGAGTGGGGTAGCCAGTAGTCACTTCCTTATGTGCACTCCACAACTGGACCACTCAGAGGTGTTCACGGAGTTATACAGAGAAGAGAAGGAGGAAGGAGACAGAGGTGGCCAGAAGGATAAAAGGGGGGGATGAAAAGGAGGAGACAGATCCAGCCAGTAATCAGTTCCCTAAGTGTTCTCCACCCTCTGGAACACACAGAAATTCACAGAGTTGGGTAGAGTAGAGAGGGGTTAGGGAGGAGACACAGGCGACCTGGTGGAGAAAAAGGAGAGTCCAAAGGGAGAGAGAGCAGTCAAGCCAGTAATCTCGCTCCCTAGTGAAAAATGAATCCTGAAGATTGGGTTCTTAAAGGTACAAAATTGGTAACAAATACATAGAAGCAAAAATTAAAAATCTAGAGTAGAGTTTGAAATTTCAAAAATATGATGTTAAAGAAAAGAAGAAGGAAAAGAAAGAGAGAAAAAATGAACAAAGAAAAACAAACAAAGTCGTGAAAATTATAAAGAAAATACAGGTACAAAATTGATAACTAATACCAAAAAGTAAAAATTAAAAATCTAGAGTAGAGTTTGGAATTTCAAAAATACAATGTTAAAAAAAGGAAGAAGAAAAATAAAGAGAGAAAACAAACAAACAAACAAACAAAAACAAACAATGTCACAAAAATTATAAAGAAAATACGGGTACAAAATTGATATCAAATACCAAAAAGCATAAATTAAAAATCTAGAGTAGAGTTTCGAATTTCAGATATACAATGTTATATAAAAGAAGAAGAGAAAGAAACAGAAGAAAAAAAAAGTCACGAAATTATTTAAAAAACTATAGGTACAAAATTGATAACATATACTGAAAAGCTAAAATTAAAAATCTAGAGTAGAACTTGGAATTTCAAAAATACAATGTTAAAGAAAAGAAGAAAAAAAAAACAAGGTCAAAAAAAGTATGAAATATATATATGAAGTTTGCTGAAGAAGAAAAAAATAGGGTCTTTTTTTTTTTTTTTTTGCAAAGTAATAGGTTATAAAGGTGAAAATTAAAGGAACAATAGAGGACTTAAATTTTTTTTTTTTAAATTAAAAAAAAAAGAAAGAAAGAATGATCGTAAAAATAGTAAAAATATATCTAGGACTTTC
Source organism: Bos grunniens (assembly GCF_055505025.1). Classification (NCBI taxonomy): domain Eukaryota; kingdom Metazoa; phylum Chordata; class Mammalia; order Artiodactyla; family Bovidae; genus Bos; species Bos grunniens. The sequence goes on from NC_141180.1 coordinate 58,788,340, forward strand.
TCTGGTGTTTTTGTGAGTATTGTGGGTTCAGTTCATTTTTGGCTAGTTCCTTGGTCCGACTCATATTTCTCAAGATCTATAGGCCCCTTCCTATGTAGTCCGTAGTAACCACAGGGTTTTAATCTCCAAGGCGTTTCCCTCTGTTATAACTTCTTCTGTTTGCTGGTCTCTTCAATGTCTGGTTTCCGCCCTGACACAAAGGGGACGGTGGACGACACTTTTTTTTTTTTTAGGCTCACTTGTTCAGTCGTGCTGTGGGGAGGGAGGGAGGGATGCTGCAAACAAATAACACTGGCATGGGCTCGCAGTGCCTCAGCCACACTGGGTCTGCCCCCGCTCACGGCGCGTGTAGCCTCCCTGCCCACACTGCTCAGGCTCTAGGTTGTTCTGCCGAGAACAATCCGAGGCCGGCCCTGGGCTGCATGTACCTCCCAGGTCCAAGCCGCTCAGGTTCAGGCACTCGGGTAGTCCTCAGAGGCGCAGACTCAGTTGGGCCTGCGTTTTGTGCTCTTCCCAGGTCCGAGCACCTCAGGTGATGAGGTGTTTGGCGATCGCCAATGCTGCGACTTATCGCCTCCCCGCCACTTGGTTATCTGGGTGTGAAACCGGCGCACCTTCTCAGGCAAATGTTGACCGTCCAGACCCCCAAGAAGTTTTAGTTAGCAAAGAAGCCTGCTTACAGTTTTATAGATAATGTCTCTCTGGGGCTGCGATTGCCCCCTTCCGGCTCTGGCTGCCTGTCACCGGAGGGGGAAGGTCTGCAGCCGGCTATCTCTGTTCAGTCCTTTGTTTCGTGCGCGGGCCTGGCGGTCTTAGGTTAGGGCTGGCTTTTCACGTGGTAGATATCCCACAGTCTGGTTTGCTAGCCCAAATTATTTCGCTCAGATAGCACTCAGGGTATTCAGGCCAGATTCTTATTCTAAGCGATGCAGCCCGCGCTGCGCCTCCCTGCCCAGCCCCCGCTTGCTAATGGAGTGTGCAGGCGTCTGCACTGCTTCTCCATTGGGGGAGTTACCGTAGGGCTCGCAATCTGCGAGTTTTAATTGTTTATTTATTTTTTCTCCCTGTTAAGTTGCCCTCTGTGCTTCCAAAGCTCAGCACAGATTCGGCAGTGAGAAGGTTTCCTGGTGTTTGGAAACTTTTCTCTTTTTAAGACTCCCTTCCCGGACGGAACTCCGTCCCTCCCTCTTTTGTCTCTTTTTTTGTCTTTTATATTTTTTCCTACCTCCTTTCAAAGAGCTGGGTTGCTTTTCTGGGTGCCTGATGTCCTCTGCCGGCATTCAGATGTTGTTTTGTGGAATTTACTCGACGTTTAAATGCTCTTTTGATGAATTTGTGGGGGAGAAAGTGTTCTCCCCGTCCTACTCCTCTGCCATCTTGGCTCCTCAGCTGTTGGGTGGATTCTTTACCACTAGAGCCACTTGGGAAGCCCCTGTAATATGTAAGGTCCTTCAAAATTAATTTTTCTTTTCCATTTTTTTCATTCTTTTTCATTTTTTCAATTAATTTGAATAAATGAATTCCTCACTTCACAAGGGTGCAGGACAGTCCCAGGAATAAAGAGGACAGACTGACAATTACTAGACTGAAATACAAGCCTTTAAAGAGTTACCATAAGCCTGCTTTTGTTGTTGTTCATTGTTCAGTTGCTCAGTCATGTCCAACTCTTTGCAACCCCGTGGACTGCAGCAAGCCAGGCTTCCCTGTCCTTTACCATCTCCCGGAGCTTGCTCAAACTCATGTCCATTGAGTTGGTGATGCCATCCAACCATCTCCTCTTAACATGAAACAATGCTTCACTGAGAGTGGGTATTTCCACCCCCCAGTTTTATTGAGATATAATTGACATACAGCACCATGTAGGGCCTCCCCCCTGGCTCAGTGGTAAAGAATCCACCTACAATGCAGGAAATGGAAATTCAGTCCCTGGGTGGGGAATATCCCTGAAGGAGGACCTGGCAACCCACTCCAGTGTTCTTGCCAGGAAAATCTTATGGACAGAAAATCTCATGTGGCAGGCCACAGTCTATGGGGTCACAATGAGTCAGACACATCTAAAGCGACTGAGCATGGGTAAGTTTAAGGTATACAACATAAAGATTTGTCTTAATACATCATGAAATGGTCTAGTGAAGGTCCAGTGAAATGGTCTAGTGAATATCATCTCATATAATTGCAACACTGAAGAAATAGAAAAGAAAAATTTTCCTTGTGAGAATTTACTCTCCCGATAACTTTCATTTATCACATAAACATATAGCAGTGTTAGTTATCTTTATTGTGTTGTACATCCTACCCCTAGTCCTTATTTATCTTATAACTGTAAGTTTGTACCTTCATCCAATGCCCTCTCCTCTGGTAACTACACATCTGATCTTTTTTTTTTTAATGAGTTTGTTTGTTTATGAAGTACAATTGACCTACAGCATCCTGTTAGTTCTTGGAACACAACATAGTAATTTATTTCTATACCTTTCAAGATGTCACCATGACAAGTCTAGTTGCTGTCTGTCACCATACAAAGAGATACCTTTTCTTATGCATTTTGAATATCCTCTGTTGTATCTCACACAAGTTTTGATCAACAATTACCTTCTCATTGATGGATTAATTCTTCTTCTTACCTCACTTGTGGCAGCAAGTGTTCATTTTTCTGTTCAACATGGGAAATGACAACAACAACTAGACCAACCGGAGTCCTAAAATCAGGGATGGGGCTGAGGGTGAGAGGGATAAATGAGTCTTTTAACCAAGACTTTTGGTAACTTCATTCCCTGTGATGAGAAGTACAGATGGGGATCAGAACAGTTTTGCTCTGATTCTTTTCTTTTTCCTGAACATGAGCAGTTTAGGAAAAACTTCTGGCAGAGTTATACCCTCCTAACCATCAGACACCTACAAAAAATTGTCATCCTTTTGCAAAATAAAGCCATGACTCATAGGGAATGACCCAAAGCAAATACTTATTGGAGCTTTGGGATACACACTTTTATTTTCTTTTTAAAGATTTACCTACTCTTCCATAACAGTAACTTAAATTCTTGTTTGTAAAGTGAAGTCTCAATGAAATGCTATTTTCCAACCCTGTACTTAAGAGAAATTATTACTTGAAATTATACAGCATGTCTCCTATTGAATTCTGTTTTGTATTAGGGAGAAGAATTGGAAGATTCCATTGCAAATTTGAAAAATTTTATCAGACTTTTGAAGACAATTAGTTGGTTATTAAATTAAAGGATCTCCTCCTCCCTGAAACATTCCCTTCTCAAACTCTCCCAATCAATTACTTGGGCTTATTTTAGTTTCCTAAATCCTAATTTTCTAAAACCCTGAATATTCACTGGAAGGACTGATGCTGATGCTGAAGCTGAAGCTCCAATCCTTTGGCCACCTAATGTGAAGAACTGACTCACTGGAAAAGACCCTGATGCTTGGAAAGATCGAAGGCAAAAGGAAAAGCAGGCAGCAGAGGATGAGATGGTTAGATAGCATCACCAACTCAATGGACATGAATTTGAGCAAACTATGGGAGATAGCAAAGGACAAGTGAGCCTGGTGTGCTGCAGTCCACGGGGTTGCAAAGAGTCAGACATGACTTAGCAACTGAACAACAACATTTTAGTTTCATCACTGGACTTGTGAATACTTGTTATAACACTTAGCTACTGAAATTATCTCTTTTAAGCCTTTCTCTGCAAATGCATCAAGATTGTGAGCAGGGGCAGTGTTGTATCTAACTCTAATTTTTATCTCTAACATTAATTGTTGAATGAAATGTTCAATAATGAATGAAAGTGGCAGAAATACAACAACCATCTTACTCATGGAAAGGCAGTTAATAGGAATAATCTATACCTCATTACTTTAACTTGTGTGTATTTTTAATAATGTTTGTGTGAATTAACTAAATGTCACCATTACCAATTTTCTCATTAACGTAGTGACATGTGATACCTAGGGTGCCTCTATTATTAGAATTCTGTATTTTAGGAAGGAAAATTCCAATAATGAACCAAAACTGCTGCTTTATATATTACAACTGAACCTTCCCTAGAGGTTTCATATGAGACTGGCTCAGAAAGTCAATGGAAAGCAATTTGTGAGAGAGACTGGAAAAGATCATAGCAAGTAAAAAGAAAATAATTTCCAGTACTGAAGAATTACATTATTGGGGGATATAAAAGTCATCTTTGCAATAATTTTCTGACTTTCCCACTTTATCAAAATTCAAGTCCTGAGCAAGAAATTTATCAGAATTTTTTTTTTCATTTGGAAACCTGCTGTTTATTCCATTTTAAATGCAAAGTAGGACTTCACTGATGGTCCAGTGGTTAAGACTCCATCTTCCTCTGCAGGGGGAGCAGGTTTGATCCCTAGTTCAGAAGGTTTCCACATGTCACACACTGCAGTCAAAAAATAAAATAAAATAAATTAAAATGTATATAAAAGCAAAGTAATACCTATAAGTGAAGGTGTCCAAATTTGTATCTAATTGCCAACATGCTTTGAATCATTAAAAAAGCAAGAGAGTTCCTGAAAATCATCTACTTCTGCTTTATTGACTACGCCAAAGACTTTGACTATGTGGATTACAACAAACTGTGGAAAATTCTTAAAGAGATGGGAATACCAGACCACTTGACCTGCGTTCTGAAAAATCTGTATGCAGGTCAGGAAGCGACAGTTAGAACTGGACTTGGAACAACAGACTCCTTCCTAATCGGGAAAGGAGTACATCAAGGCTATATATTGTCACTCTGCTTATTTAACTTATATGCAGAGTACATCATGAGGAATGCTGGGCTGGATGAAGCACAGGCTGGAGTCAAGATTGCCAGGAGAAATATCAGTAACCTCAGATATGCAGACGACAGCACCCTTATGGCAGAAAGTGGAGAAGAACTAAAGAGCCTCTTGATGAAAGTGAAAGAGGAGAGTGAAAAAGGTGGCTTAAAACTCGGCATTCAGAAAACTAAGATCATGGAATTGGGTCCCATCACTTCATGGAAAATAGATGGGGAAACAGTGGAAACAGTGAGAGACTTTATTTTTGGGGGTTCCAAAATCACTGCAGATGGTGACAGCAGCCATGAAATTAAAAGATGCTTACTCCTTGGAAGAAAAGCTATGACCAACCTAGACAGCATGTTAAAAAGCAGGGACATTACTTTGCCAACAAAGATCCATCTAGTTAAGGCTATGGTCTTTCCAGTAGTCATGTATGGATGTGAGAATTGGACTATAAAGAAAGCTGAGTGCTGAAGACTTGATGCTTTTGAACTGTGGTGTTAAAGAAGACTCTTGAGAGTCCCTTGGACTGCAAGGAGATCCAACCAGTCCATCCTAAAGGAAATCAGTCCTGAATATTCATTGGAAGGACTGATGCTGAGGCTGAAGCTCCAATACTTTGGGCACCTGATGCAAAGAGCTGACTAATTTGAAAAGACCCTGATGCTGGAAACGATTGAAGGTGAGAGGAGAAGGGGACGAGAAGAGGATTAGATGGTTGGATGGCATCACTGAGTAGGCTCTGTGGTTGGAGATGGACAGAGAGGCCTGGTATGCTGCAGTCCATGGTGTTGAAAGAAGTTGGACATGACTGAGAGACTGAACTGACTGACTGACTGACAAATACGCAATTCATCAAATATAAATAAAACTATGCATTTCTATAATTTGGATGAGCTAACAGTTTACTTTAGTTCCACACTGGGCGTACTGTTTTGCCTCATTAATGAGCTTTAATACTGTGTTGCACATTGTTGTTTGCATACATCTTCAAAATGTTAGCAAAACAAGTTGGAAAGTAAAATAGCTCGTTAGTCATTTTGCTTTATTCCATGATGAAACATGCCTCACTGCAGGTGAGGGCTGGCAGTGCACAGGGTGAAGACTTCATGGGGGTCATTGGGAAATGTTACTGTTCATCAGAGTGGGAAGCAAATGAGAAATTAGTGTTCTTAAGAGAGAGTTAAGAAGAAATCAGCTACTAGATGTCAAATACAAGCAGTCAGTTTAGTCGGTCAGTCATGTTTGACTCTTTGCGACCCCAAAGACTACAGCACACCAGGCTTCCCTGTCCATCAAATATCCTGGAGCTTGCTCAAATTCATGTCCATCCAGTTGGTGATGCCATCTAAGAATCTCATCCACTGGCATCTCCTTCTCCTCCTGCCTTCTATATTTCCCAGCATTAGGGTCCTTTCCAATGAGTCAGTTCTTTGCATCAGATTGCCAAAGTATTGGAGTTTCAGCTTCAACATCAGTCCTTCCAATGAATATTCAGGACTGATTTCCTTTAGGATTGACTGGTTGGATTTACTTGCAGTCCAAGGGACTCTCAAGAGTCTTCTCCAACACCACAGTTCAAAAGCATAAGTTCTTCAGCGCTCAGTTTTCTTCATAGTCCAACTCTCACATCCATACATGACTACTGGAAAAACCATAGCTTTGACTAGACAGACCTTTGTTGGCAAAGTATTGTCTCTGCTTTTTAGTATGCTAGGTCAGTCATAGCTTTTCTTCCAAGATGCAAGCGTCTTTAATTTCATGGCTGCAGTCACCATCTGTAGTGATTTTGGAGCCCCCCAAAATAGTTTGTTACTGTTTCCACTGTTTCCCCATCTATTTGCCATGAAATGATAGGACCAGATGACAAATGGAAAGATCACCCATGTTTATCAGATCAGATCAATCACTCAGTCGTGTCCGACTCTTTGTGACCCCATGAATCGCAGCACACCAGGCCTCCCTATCCATCACCAACTCCCGGAGTTCACTCAGACTCCCGTCCATCGAGTCAGTGATGCCATCCAGCCATCTCATCCTCTGTCATCCCCTTCTCCTCTTGCCCCCAATCCCTCCCAGCATCAGAGTCTTTTCCAGTGAGTCAACTCTTCACATGAGGTGGCCAAAGTACTGGAGTTTCAGCCTTACCATCATTCCTTCCAAAGAAATCCCAGGGCTGATCTCCTTCAGAATGGACTGGTTGGATCTCCTTGCAGTCCAAGGGACTCCCAAGAGTCTTCTCCAAAACCACAGTTCAAAAGCATCAATTCTTCAGTGCTCAGCCTTCTTCACAGTCCAACTCTCACATCCATACATGACCACAGGAAAAACCATAGCCTTGACTAGACGAACCTTTGTTGGCAAAGTAATGTCTCTGCTTTTGAATATACAATCTAGATTGGTCATAACTTTCCTTCTTAACTTATATGCAGAGTACATCATGAGAAACGCTGGACAGGAAGAAACACAAGCTGAAATCAAGATTGCCGGGAGAAATATCAATAACCTCAGATATGCAGATGACACCAGCCTTATGGCAGAAAGTGAAAGGAACTAAAAAGCCTCTTGATGAAAGTGAAAGTGGAGAGTGAAAAAGTTGGCTTAAAGCTCAACATACAGAAAATGAAGATCATGGCATCCGGTCCCATCACTTCATGGTAAATAGATGGGGAAACAGTGGAAACAGTGTCAGACTTTATTTTTCTGGGCTCCAAAATCACTACAGATGGTGACTGCAGCCATGACATTAAAAGACGCTTACTCCTTGGAAGGAAAGTTATGACCAACCCATGTTTATGGATTAGACAAATTAATATTGCTAAAATATCCATACTACTCAAATCTATCTATAGGTTCAATGCAATCTTTATCAAAATTCCAATGGCATTCTTCACAGAAATAGAAAATAAGAATTCTAATATGTGTATAAAATCACAAAAGACCTTGAATGGCCAAATAAACCTTGAAAAGAAGAAAAAAAGTCAGAGGCCATTTACTTCCTGGTTTCAAAATATACTACAAAGCTATGGTAATCCAAACAGTATGGTTCAGTTCACTTCAGTCTCTCAGTCTTATCTGACTCTTTGCGACCCCATGAATCGCAGCATGCCAGGCCTCCCTGTCCATCACCAACCCCCGGAGTTCACTCAGACTCATGTCCATCGAGTCAGTGATGCCATCCAGCCATCTCATCCTCTGTTGTCCCCTTTTCCTCCTGCCCCCAATCCCTCCCAGCATCAGAGTCTTTTCCAATGAGTCAACTCTTCCCATGAGGTGGTCAAAGTACTGGAGTTTCAGCTTCAGCATCATTCCTTCCAAAGAAATCCCAGGGCTAATCTCCTTCAGAATGGACGGGTTGGATCTCCTTGCAGTCCAAGGGCCTCTCAAGAGTCTTCTCCAACACCACAGTTCAAAAGCATCAATTCTTTGACGCTCAGCTTTCTTCACAGTCGAACTCTCACATCCATACATGACCACTGGAAAAACCATAGCCTTGACTAGACGGACCTTTGTTGACAAAGTAATGTCTCTGTTTTTCAACATGCTATCCAGGTTGGTCATAACTTTTCTTCTAAGGAATAAGTGTCTTTTAATTTCATGGCTGCAATCACCATCTGCAGTGATTTTGGAGCCCAAAAAATAGAGTCTGACACTGTTTCCACTGTTTCCCCATATATTTCCCATGAACTGATGGGACTGGATGCCATGATCTTCATCTTCTGAATGTTGAGCTTTAAGCCAACTTTTTCACTCTCATCTTTCACTTTCATCAAGAGGCTTTTGAGTTCCTCTTCACTTTCTGCCATAAGGGTGGTGTCATCTGCATATCTGAGGTTGTTGATATTTCTCCTGGCAATCTTGATTCCAGCTTGTTCTTCTTTCAGCCCAGCATTTCTCATGATGTACTCTGCACAGAAGTTAAATAAGCAGGGTGACAATATACAGCCTTGACATACTCCTTTTCCTATTTGGAACCAGTCTGTTGTTCCATGTCCAGTTCTAACTGTTGCTTCCTGACCTGCATACAGGTTTCTCAAGAGGCAGGTCAGGTGGTCTGGTATTCCCATCTCTTTCAGAATTTTCCACAGTTTCTTGTGATCCACACAGTCAAAGGCTTTGGCATAGTCAATAAAACAGAAATAGATGTTTTTCTGGAACTCTCTTGCTTTGTCAATGATCCAGTGGATGTTGGCAATTTGATCTCTGCTTCCTCTGCCTTTTCTAAAATGAGCTTGAACATCTAGAAGTTCACGGTTCACGTATTGCTGAAGCCTAGCTTGGAGAATTTTGAGCATTACTTTACTAGTGTGTGAGATGAGTGCAATTGTGTGGTAGTTTGAGCAATATTTGGCATAGCCTTTCTTTGGGACAGTATGGTACTAGCATAAAAACAGACACATAAACCAATGAAACAGAATCAAGAGCCCAGAAATAAGCTCTCATATATATGGTCAACTAATATTTAACAAAGAAGGCAAGAATATTCAAAGGAGAAAGAATAACCTGTTTAATAAATGGTGTTGTAAAATTGAATAATTAACATGCAATGATTATTATACCACTTGGAAAAATTTAAATAGACTAATGACTTAAATGAAAACCTGGAATTGTGAAACTCCTGGTAATAAAGATAGGGGAACTTTATATTGATCTTGGCAATAAAAGTTTGATTGTGAAACCAAAGCGCAAGCAACAAAAGCAAAAATAAATAAGTGGGACTATGTCAAATTCAAAAAGCTTCTTCACAGCAAAGAAAATCTTCAATGAAATGAAAAGGCAGTCTACAGAATGGGAGAAAATATTTGCAAATGTTTATCTGACAAAGAATTAATATAAAAATGTATAAAGAATCCAAACAACCCAATAACAACATTAACAACAATAATAAAACAGCAAACAATCCAATTAAAAAATGGATGGAGGAACCAAATAGTTTTCCAGAGAAGACAGAAAGATGACCAATAGGCACATGAAAAAAAGTGCTCAACATCACTAATGATGCGGATAATGAAAATAAAAACCACAGTGAGATAGCACCTGTTAGAATGGCTGTCATCAAAAAGGCAAAACATAACAAATGTCAGTAAGAATGCAGAGAAAAGGGAATGCTTGTGCATTTTGGTAGAGATGTAAATTGGTGCATTCACTATAAAAAACAGTATGGAGGTTCCTCAAAAAAGAAAAAAATAGTTACCATATGATCTAGCAATTCCACTTCTAAGTATATATCCATAGGAAAGAAGAACATGATGCCAGAGACATATCTACACTCTCATGATCATTACAGCATTATTCATAATAACCAAGATATGAAAACAGCTTAAGTGTCCATCAACAGATGAATGAATAGAAAAGATTCATATATATATGAATATTATTCAACCATGAGAATGAATAAAATCTTACCAATTTTCCAAAACATGGGTTGCCCTGAGGGCATTATGCTATGAACTACATCAGAGAAATACAAATACTATATATCACTTCAGTTCAGTTCAGTTCAGTTGCGTCCGACTCTTTGTGACCCCATGAATCACAGCACGCCAGGCCTCCCTGTCCATCACCAACTCCCAGAGTTCACTGAGACTCACGTCCATCAAGTCAGTGATGCCATCCAGCCATCTCATCCTCTGTCGTCCCCTTCTCCTCCTGCCCCCAATCCCTCCCAGCATCAGAGTCTTTTCCAAAGAGTCAACTCTTTGCATGAGGTGGCCAAAGTATTGGAGTTTCAGCTTCAGCATCATTCCTTCCAAAGAACACCCAGGACTGTTCTCCTTCAGAATGGACTGGTTGGATCTCCTTGTAGTCCAAGGGCCTCTCAAGAGTCTTCTCCAACACCACAGTTCAAAAGCACCAATTCCTCAGTGCTCAGCTTTCTTCACAGTCCAACTCTCACATCCATACATGACCACTAGAAAAACCATAGCCTTGACTAGACGGACTTTGTTGGCAAAGTAATGTCTCTGCTTTTGAATATACTATCTAGGTTGGTTATAACTTTCCTTCCAAGGAATAAGCGTCTTTTAATTTCATGGCTGCAGTCACCATCTGCAGTGATTTTGGAGCCCCCAAAAATAAAGTCTGACACTGTTTCCACTGTTTCTCCATCTATTTCCCATAAAATGATGGCACCAGATGCCATGATCTTCGTCTTCTGAATGTTGAGCTTTAAGCCAACTTTTTAACTCTCCTGTTTCACTTTCATCAAGAGGCTTTTTAGTGCCTCTTCACTTTCTGCTATAAGGGTGGTGTCATCTGCATATCTGAGGTTGTTGATATTTCTCCTGGCAATCTTGATTCCAGCTTGTTCTTCTTTCAGCTCAGCGTTTCTCATGATGTACTCTGCATTTAAGTTATATAAGCGGGGTGACAATATATACCTTGACATACTCCTTACTCCTTTTCCTATTTGGAACCAGTCTGTTGTTCCATGTCCAGTTCTAACTGTTGCTTCCTGACCTGCATATAGGTTTATAGAATCTACAGAAGCCAAACCCATAAAGAGTAAAATGATGATTTCCTGTGGTGGAGTGAGTGTAGGTGGAAACGGGGAGATTCTGGTTAGAGTAAAAACTTTCAGTTAAGTTCTAGGACTCTAGATTAAGTTCTAGATTAAGTTCCAGGGATCTAATGCATAGTACTGTGATTATAGTTAACAGTACTCTATTATATACTTGAAAGTTGCTAACAGAGTAGATCTGAAATGTTCTCACTGCAAAAAAGAAAAAAAAAAAGGAAATGGGGATTATGTGATGTGATAGTGTTAGCTAATACTATGGTGGTAATCATATTGCAGTATATGTGTATCAAACCAGTGCATTGTACATCTTTAATTTAGACAATGTTATATGTTAAGTATACCTCAAGAAAGCTGGAAAAAAGAGATTTATTTCCATGTTCATACATTGCATTTACACATTTATTTATTTATTCAGTAAACAATTTGAATGCCTACTATGTTAATTGAACAACCACCAGTTCCTGTTGTTTTGACAGAGTAAGCTGTGAAAAAAATAAAGACTCATGAAAAGGGTCTAAACCTTCCATTTCATTCACTCATTCATTAATTGACTCACACAATAAGAACTGTTCAATAAACACCTGTCAAGTACCACATAAACCTATACAAGAGGGCTGCTACAGATTTCATCTGTAGACATTGCCCTAAATGGTCAGAATGAGGACAGATTTGAAAATGCCCATCAAGCCAACACGATGCCAGGGCACAAAGGTTATGCTTCCCCGTGCAGCACTGTGACAGAAGCATAGGGCCATTCATTTATTACTGTCTTTATTAAAGACATTGTTTTAACTTTCTATGCGTTTTTGCAGAACACGATGTTGTATAAGACATTTCCCCTACCATTAATATTAGATCTATTTGCCTTATTTTTTAGCATTTTAAAATTTATAAAATATTTCCATTTATTACTTCGTTTGATTCTCACAAAAACCCTGTGAAGTAAGAAGACAGGTATTTTTTCATTTTGCAAACAAGAAATAGAAATTTCAAGAGTGAGTGTCTTGTTCAAAGTGCCTGAGATGAGAGTAGAAACCAGTGTGACTTTTGCTGCATGTACCATAGACTTACTTCAGTCATTCCCATGTTTTACTGTGGAAGTAATTGAATCAGTAGTTGGCTGGTTGTCTGAAGAAGGCTTTTAAAGGCAATCATAAAAATGATGCATACTTACTTACAACTTTTTTTCGATTTAATAAAGGTACATTGATTCTCCAGTCTTTTTCTTGTAGACCCATGCCTTTTTGTTATTCATGGTCAACAGATTTAAATCTCCCCATAGTCCTCCTCATGAAGGAAATGGAAACACACTCCAGTATTCTTGCCTGGAGAATCCCGGGGACAGAAGAGCCTAGTGGGCTGCCATCTATGGGGTCGCACAGAGTCGGACACGACTGAAGCAACTTAGCAGCAGCAGCAGCAGCTAGTCCTCCTCATAGACTCACACCCATATTGCATCATTTATCATTTCTCAGTTTTGACTCCTTTAAAGTATGGAGATATGCAAAGTATTATGAATCCAGAATCCTTCTAGATGTTTATAATTTATCCCTATCTTTTACAATCATTTTGCCCACACCTAATTTAACAGAAGTATTTGTAGTGACCCTCCTCTTCCAAGTATTCCACGGCTGTCCAGGCTCATATTTTATTGCTTTACACCCTACTTAGTTACAGGAACAAGTGCATTTGGCACAAACATAGTTGGGAGCTAGCATAACTGACTTGTGAGATACAACACAAAGGCACAGACAGAAATGTTGCAGAAGAGCCAAGAGCTGTGAGCTATGGCTATCCGTCTTCATGATTTACAAAGAGGGTGGAGAAAGATCACTGATCTGATGAGTTTGTAAATAGAGCTCAGTTAAGAGAACTCTTGTAATAATAGGCAAAGAACAAGCTGTACTCAAAGCCTGTTTACCTGTGACTGGAAGTATCTTGTACTTCCTGTAGCAAACCTGTAGACTCCTCAAATGGTTATCAAGTTGTATCCAGAATGTTTGCCAGAACTGAAGATAGGAAGTCCATTTCAACTGGGTGGTCATGGGTTTGACTTTGGCAGCAGGCTAAAAAGAATGTTTTTCTATTGCTGGTGGGAAGTTGCAGTATAACACTGGGAGCTCAGCCTTGTGCTCTGATGACCTAGAAGGCTGAGATGCAGGGAGGGGAGGGAGGCTCAAGAGAAGTGAATATATGTATAATTATGGCTGATTTGCATTGTTGTATGGCAGAAACCAATGCAACATTGTAAAGCAATTTTCCTCCAATTAAAAAAAAAAGGAATATTTTTCTAAGCATTCAAGAGTGTTTGTCCAACCTTACATGCAAAATTGATCCTGATTAACTTAGATTCTTAAAATGATAGATTCCCTATTGGAATAAAAGGAATAATAACAATACTTTAACTTTATTCTAATTATCTCTGAGAGGATTGTCTCCCTGCTTCCTAGCATAGGGCTTATTACATGGTTTGTGCTTAATACACATTTGCTGAAACATTAAAGAACCATCTCTGTCTTTTTTTCTTTTTTTTTTTTTTTGAAGTATCATTGATTTACAATGTTGTATTAGTCTCAAGTGTGCAGCAAAATTATTCAGCTATGCTGCTGCTGTCGTTTAGTTGCTTTGATTGTGTCCCACTCTGTGCGACCCTAAGGACTGCAGTCTCCAGGCTCCTCTGTTCATGGGGTTCTCTAGGCAAGAGTACTAGAGTGGGTTACCATGCCCTCCTCCAGGGGGTCTTCCCAGTCCAGGAATCCAGCCTGGGTCTCCTGCAGTGCCGGCAAGTTCTTTACCGCTGAGCCAGCAGGAAAGCCCTGATTCGGCTACACATATACATGTATTCATTCTTTTTCAGATTCTTTTCTCATATAGGTTATTACAGAATATTGAGTAGAGTTCCCTATGCCATACAGTAGGACCTTATTGCTTATCTAATTTATATAATTTGCATATGCTTATCCATAACTCCTAATTTATCCCTCCCCTCCCCCTTCCCCTTTAGTAATCATACATTTGCTTTCTATGTCTCTAAGCCTGAAAGAGACATCTTCGGATGTCTTTAGAATAGAAAAAAATATACATAGAAAATGTATAGAATAGGAAAAAAATGGATTTATTGGAATGTTAAGGTTAGACCATTCTCCTTATAAGTAAAAACCTGCTCAGTCAGTTCTATGTGAAATGCAGCAGTGAGAGGATAATAACTTTATTAAGTGGGAGATGTATTGAAGAAGCTAAATGTTTGTCTGGATCATTAAGAAAAATTTCTTCTGACATCCTTTTCAGAATTGTACCCAGAAAATATGAACTTTATTCACCATGTGATTATCTCAATACTCTGACCCAGGGCTGAAGAACTGGCAAAATGTGCTTAAAATCTTTTTTTGTTTTCTTTTTTTGCATATGAGCAAAACAAATGTGATTGGCTGTTCCAGACTGTTATTTGTTTAGCTTTTGGGCCACCATGTTCCATGAAAAGTTGTGTGGCCTATCTTATCGTCATAGTTTCTGTGTCCCTTCAATTCAGAGGCATTAGAAGGGTGTGGTTTTCCCAGCAAATCCTTCTTTGGACTAAATTCACTTTGTCATTTTCACAGCCAAGAGCTTTGTAATAATAATTCTTGTTTGGAACAATTTTAGTCAAGTTCATTTGAGTCACAATGTTGTGATATCTCCAAAAAGTACAGAATCAAAGCCATTCTTATGGGACATTTAAGGAATAGTTTTTTTCAGCTTTTATGCTGAATGAGATTTAAGTGAATAATCCAAATAGAAATAGGAGAACATGAAATACTATAATTTGCAGAAGAGGACCAGCAATCCACCCCATGAAATGGTTTAATTCCCCTTTCCCTCTTCCTTGCCTTTTTCTTCCTCCTCTCCTTTTTTCATCTCTCCTTCTTTTTCATTTTTCCCTTGCTATTTTCCCCTTCTTCCTTGACTTTATACAACCTTTCCCTTCATGTAATCCACTTGTCATTTCTCTCCCTCACTCCCTCCTTCCCATCTTCTTGCTTGGAGTTTCTAGCAAGGCATCTCTGGACTGATGGCTGAGCTGCCATAGCAGGTAATGGGGCTCAGTGACTGAGCTCGATTAGGTTCAGAATCAAGACAAAAATAGGAAGGCAAAAAGGAAGAGAACTGGAGCTGGGTGCTTTCTGAACTAGAACAAGACATGAGGAACAGAGTAATTCAGCACTCTCTCTGTGAGTGGAATTGAGATGCCTGCATCACCTTTTTGAGGTACAGTCCTGGTGGCGGGCAAGGGGGTGAAGCTTGGGATAGGCTTGCAGGGAGTGCCCCTCTCCCTTCATCCCTCCTCCTTACTCCATTGCCAAGCTTGTTTCTTGTTTTCTCTCTTTCAATTCTTTTTCTTTTTTTCCTTTGATTTCTTTATTCTGTTTCCTTCAACAAGCTATCCAGAGGGACACAGCAGGCAGTCAAGTGGTTAAGACTTTGCCTTCCAATGTAGGGGGTGCAGGTTTGATCCCTGATCAGGGAGGGAGCTAAGATGCCACATGCCCCATGGCCAAAAACACAAAACATAAAATAGAAGCAATGTGGTTAAAAAAAAAAAAAAAAAAAATCAATGAAGACTTTAAAAATGGTCCACATCAAAAAAATCCTGAACTTTTTTTTTTTTTTAATAAAAGGAGCTCTCCATAAACAGGGTGAAAATGAAAAATATTTAGGTACAGAAAGTATCTCTGACTTCCTCACTGAGTTTTTCATCTGAAGTGGTTATCGCTTCAGCATTGTTGAATGCACTAGAGACATAAGGGTGGAGCAAACACCATGAAATCCTAGGCAAGGAGGGAGACTGACGAGCAAGCACATCGTTAGAGCTTGCTGTGATCCATGGTGTGAAAGGTACTGCTGAAATGCTGTGGCAAGACAGGAAGACAGTTATCTGCTCATGGAATGTTTCCAGGAACAAGGAGAGGAAGGAAATTCCAACAGGGAACAAGGGGAACGCCAGAGATTTCCAAACCGTTGGAGGGCAGGCACAGCCTGGCTGGACGAATCTCAATCACTGTTGATGAAGGTCCTGACAAGGATCTTGGACTTGACTTTCTGGGCCAGTGCTGGCCTAGACTGCTCTGAGATAATGGGACAGAATGGCAGTAAGCCGAACAGAGGAAGACAAATATCAGATGATATGGCTCATACGTGGAATCTAAGTCTAAAAATGATACAGATGAATTTATTTACAAAACAGAAATAGACTCACAGACTTAAATTTATGGTTATCAAAGAGGAAAGGTGGGGGGTATGTGTGATAGATTAGGATTAATGTATATATACTACTATGTAAAATAGATAACTAACAAGGACCTACTGTATAGCACAGGGAACTCTATTCAATATTTTATAACAAGCCATAAGGGAAAAGAATATGAAAAGGAATATATATATACACATATATATAAAACTGATTCACTGTGCTGTACACCTGAAACTAACATGATATTATAAATCCACTGTCCTTCAAATAAAGAAGATTATGAATTTATCGTGTCACCTTTCCTGGCTTTAATCCCCATTCAGTGTCATTCAGGGGAGTTAGGGGAACTTGGTTCAAATCCTGGTGCATCTGTTAGGGGAAGCACATTGATTGAAACTGCTTACCCTGGCCAGGCACCATAGTAACCATTTGCATGAGTTGTTTTATGACGGGAGATCCTGATAAGGAATACGGAACTAACAAGCCACCACCAACCGGAAGAGTTCAGGAAAGGTCAAAAGGAGACACCGTGTGTCCGTCCACTTCCCAGAATTCCTCTCACTAGCATCTATCTTGGCTGAGCGATGGTGTGCCACCAATCATTCTGCATTAGAATGATTAGCCAAAGACCAGCTGGAAACTAATCCCATCACCATAAAACCTGAGACTGTGAGCCACGGGGCAGAGCAGTTCTCCTGGGTTCCCTTACCCTACTACTTTCCACCCGGGTGTCCTTTCCCAATAAAATCTCTGTGTCTCCTCAGAAAATTCATTTCCAAGTGTTAGACGAGAGCCCAGTTTCGGGCCCTGGAAGGGGTCCCCCTTCCTGCAACATATCCACTTAGTTATGTGACCTTCAGTTCAGTTCACTTCAGTCACTCAGTCGTGTCCGACTCTGTGACCCCATGAATCGCAGCACACCAGGCCTCACTGTCCATCACCAACCTGGCGTTCACTCAGACTCACGTCCATCGAGTCAGTGATGCCATCCAGCCATCTCATCCTCTGTCGTCCGCTTCTCCTCCTGCCCCCAATCCCTCCCAGCATCAGAGTTTTTTCCAATGAGTCAACTCTTCACATGAGGTGGCCAAAGTACTGGAGTTTCAGCTTTAGCATCATTCCTTCCAAAGAAATCCCAGGGCTGATCTCCTTCAGAATGGAATGGTTGGATCTCCTTGCAGTCCAAGGGACTTGCAAGAGTCTTCTCCAAAACCACAGTTCAAAAGCATCAATTCTTCAGTGCTCAGTTTTATTCACAGTCCAACTCTCACATCCATACATGAGTACTGGAAAAACCATAGCCTCGACTAGACAGACATCTGTTCACAAAGTAATGTCTCTGCTTTTCAATATGCTGTCTAGGTTGGTCATAACTTTTCTTTCAAGGAGTAAGTGTCTTTTAATTTCATGGCTGCAGTCACCGTCTGCAGTGATTTTGGAGCCCAAAAAATAAAGTCTAACACTGTTTCCACTGTTTCCCATCTATTTGCCATAAAATGATGGCACCAGATGCCGTGATCTTCGTCTTCTGAATGTTGAGCTTTAAGCCAACTTTTTCACTCTCCTGTTTCACTTTCATCAAGAGGCTTTTTAGTGCCTCTTCACTTTCTGCCATAAGGGTGGTGTCATCTGCATATCTGAGGTTATTGATATTTCTCCCGCCAATCTTGATTCCAGCTTGTTTCTTCCAGTCCAGCGTTTCTCATGATGTACTCTGCATATAAGTTAAATCAGCAGGGTGACAATATATAGCCTTGATGTATTCCTTTTCCTGTTTGGAACCAGTCTGTTGTTCCATGTCCAGTTCTAACTGTTGCTTCCTGACCTGCATATAGGTTTCTCAAGGGACAGGTCAGGTGGTCTGCTATTCCCATCTCTTTCAGAATTTTCCACAATTTATTGTGATCCACATAGTCAAAGGCTTTGGCATAGTCAATAAAGCAGAAATAGATGTTTTTCTAGAACTCTCTTGCTTGTTCCATGATCCAGCAGATGTTGGCAATTTGCTCTCTGGTTCCTCTGCCTTTTCTAAAACCAGCTTGAACATCTGGAAGTTCATGGTTCATGTATTGCTGAAGCCTGGCTTGGAGAATTTTGAGCATTACTTTACTAGCGTGTGAGATGAGTACAATTGTGTGGTAGTTTGAGCCTTCTTTGGCACTGCCTTTCTTTGGGATTGGAATGAAAACTGCCCTTTTCCAGTCCTGTGGCCACTGCTGAGTTTTCCAAATTTTCTTGCATATTGAATGCAGCACTTTCACAGCATCATCTTTCAGGATTTGAAATAGCTCCACTGGAATTCCATCACCTCCACTAGCTTTGTTCATAGTGATGCTTTCTAAGGCCCACTTGACTTCACATTCCAGGATGTCTGGCTCTAGGTGAGTGATCATACCATCGTGATTATCTTGGTTGTGAAGGTCTTTTTTGACCTTAAGTACATTAATTATCCTTTCTGAGCCTCATTTTTCTCATCAGTAAAAAGATAATTCACAACACACACACACACACACAAAAAAAACAGAATGACAGAGCAGCCATGCCTATGTTAGTTATGAAACAGCTTCTGATAGCATTTTTAATGCTTCACATATTGATCTTTATATCTTCAATTTTTGTTCCAGACTAAGAAATATTTCTGCTAAACTGCTATGTATAATACCAAACAATTGATAGATTACAAATACATTGGAGATGTAGTCTCATCTGCAGTTTTAAAGATTAGCTTGGCAGTAGTGCTTAGATGTTTTACAGAGCAAGACTAGGTAGGAGAAAAAAACCCTCAAAAACCACTGAGAAGGCTCTTGCAACAGTCCAGACTCCAAACTCCACCACCAAAAAATTTCTGGGGACTTACTATGTTGGGTGCAATGAAGATGGAGAGGAAAAGATACCAGGATATTTAGCAAGTTGATGGTAAATGATCTAGTGATCTTTTTGATGCGGAAGTTGAGAGTAATGAAGGAATGAAATAACCAGTAAATATCATTATATAGGAACAAAGGTAGTACAGTACCATCTTGGTATGCAGCAACTTCCAAGTACATGAATTCTAAATAAATCTCACATCCTTATAATTCAGCCTAGATAAAAAATCCCATTATTCACAATAAGCTAGATTTTGCAGTGCCTCTGAGAAACACAGATTTAAAAAAAAAAATCATATACCTGAATATCAATATGTCAAATAAGCCAGCATGATTAAAACAACAACATAATTTAGCCTTAAAGGTGAAAAGCATAGCATATTTATTGCTCTGAATGTGCATATACTGGAACAGGGATCTCTGTTTTGAGTATGTCAGGCATGGTCTTCACCTCACAGTCAGTATCTGGAGTTTCTCAGACTTGACTACATCCAAAAAATTTATTCCAAATAAACAGGACATGAATAGCTAAGTGATTTGCCTGAAGGTACATGCAATGAGCTGAACTGTTCTGTTCTTTTCAGTCACTACGTCGTGTTGGACTATTTGCGGCCCCATGGACTGCAACACATCAGGCTGCCCTGTCCTTCACCGTCTCCTGGAGTTTGCTCAAACTCATGTCCATTGAGTCGGTAATGCTATCTAACCATCTCATCTTCTACCATCCCCTTTTCCTTTTGCTTTCAATCTTTCCCAGCATCAGGGTCTTTACAATGAGTCAGTTCTTTGCATCAGGTGGCCAAAGTATTGGAGCTTCAGCTTCAGCTTCAGTCCTTCCAATGAATATTCAGGATTGATTTCCTTTAGGATTGACTGGTTTGAACTCCTTGATGTCTAAGGGACTCTGAAGAGTCTTCTTAATCAACACAGTTCAAAAACATCAATTCTTTGGCGCTGAACCTTCCTTATAGTCCAACTCTCACCTCCATACATGACTACTGGAAAAATCATAGTTTTGACTAAATGGACCTTTGATGACAAAGTGATGTTTCTGCTTTTTAAGACACTGTCTAGGCTTGTCATAGCTTTTCTTCCAAGGATCAAGTGTCTTAATTTCACAGCTACTGCCACCATCCACAGTGATTTTGGAGCCCAAGAAAATAAAATCTACTTGTGTTTCCACTTTTACCTCTTCTATTTGCTATGAGGTGATGGGACTAGATGTCATGATCTTAGTTTTTTTACTGTTGAATTTTAAGCCAGCTTTTTCACTCTCCTCTTTCACTCTCTTCTAGAGGCTCTTTAGTTCTTTACTTTCTGCCATTAGGGTGGCATCATCTGCATACCTGAGGTTATTGATATTTCTACCAGCAATCTTGATTCCAGTTTGTGATTCATCCAGTTTAACATTTCATATGATATACTCTGTATATAAATTGAATAAACAGGGTTACAACATACAAGCTTGACCTACTGCTTTCCCAATTTTCAACCAGTCCATTGTTCCTTGTCTTGTTCTAATTGTTACTTCTTGACCTGCATACAGGTTTCTCAGGAGGCAAGTAAGGTGGTCTGGTATTCTCATCTGTTTAAGAATTTTCCACAGTTTGTTGTGATCTACACAGTCAAAGTAGTAGATAAAGCAGAAATAGATGGTTTTTCTGGAATTCCTTTGATGAATTGTGTTATTCTAAATTCATGTGTTGAAATTTTAACACTTAGGACATCAACATGTGACTGCATTTGGAGATAGATCTTTAAAATGATTATCAAATTAAAATGAAGGTGTGAGGGTGACCCAATATGACTGGGATCATTGTTAGAGAAAGTTGAACATAGGTAGCTACAGAGGGACGCCTTGTGAAGACACAGGAAGATAACCATCTACAAGCCAAGGAGAAAAGCCTCAGGGAAACCATCTCTGACCACCCCGTCCTTGTACCTCTAATCTCTGGGACTATGAGAAAATAAACTTCTCTTGTTTAAGCCACTCAAACTACAGTGCTTTGGTATGACAGCTCTAGCAAATGCATATAGTACACGACTCATACATGATCTACACTGGATTGGGACTTCAGCTCGTCTGACCTCAAAATCTGTGCTTTACCTGGGCCTCTCTTCACTACATATCCCAGGAGGAGACTAACTATGGGCTGACTCATCCTAGCTCTCACTCTAACTAAGGAGTGTGTCATGCCAGGAACTTACCCCGGTAGATGATCTGCTACTCCAGACTTATTATGATCTCTTAATTTATGATGACAATGATTAGAGCAAAAAGGTTTTAAATTGTTATACTATATTAGGGGAAGAAAAATAGAATTTCATGATAATGTACCAAAGCTTTTGAACTCTGGCTTCCACATATGACTGGGAACTTCCTCAAGGCTGAGAATGGTATTCGTGGATTGCCCAACTGATAAAGAAGAAAAGAGAACAGTATTTGATACAGATAAAGCTTTGCAATGAACCAAAATAAGAAAGAAACTAGCGAAGTTAAATGTTGACTTAAACCACATCAATTTGGCTAAGCCCAAGTTTCTTCTCCCCACTCCAGTACTCTTGCTTGGAAAATCCCATAGACAGAGGAGCCTGGTAGGCTGCAGTCCGTGGGGTCGCTAAGAGTCGGACATGACTGAGCGACTTCACTTTCACTTTTCCCTTTCATGCATTGGAGAAGGAAATGGCAACCCACTCCAGTGTTCTTGCCTGGAGAATCCCAGGGACGGCGGGGCCTGGTGGGCTGCCGTCTATGGGGTCACACAGAGTCGGACACGACTGAAGCAACTTAGCAGCAGCAGCAGCAAGTTTCTTCTACAGAGTGAATGTCATGTTTCTTACATAGACTCAGGATTTTTGCATTCTTTCAAAATAATATGATAGTTCTGCCTAACTATGGCAGTTGCTAATCTGGCATCAATGACAATCACATCACAAATCAATTTCGTTGCTCTGTTTAGAGCTTCTAAATCTTTGCTTTGCAATATGTGAACTTTTTATAACCTAGAATTTATCAAATGGAACCATATGTGACCTCCATATTTCCCCATTTTCAGAACCCTATCCTACTAAAATAATTATTTTACACAAGATGGCTAAGAATTATTAAGTAGATCATGTTACATGGATGTTACATGGATATCTATGAAAAATGTTGACTTGGTCTGTGTGCACATCTATTTTGTCACTTATTAAAGAATGGAGTGTTAAGAAAAATTATAATTTCATCATCTCCCATAATTTTCTTAATATGTTTGATCTCTGATAGTATTCCTTCCCGGTGAAGAATTTGCATATTTTATCATGATTTCCCATAATAATTAAACCAGTTTGTCTTTTTTATAAAAAACGTTTGTGGTCTTTGCTAAAATTCTCCCCACCTCCCTTTTTTTGCGTCCCTACTGCCCAGTCTAAGCTATTATCACTCATTCCTAAGTTACTGCAATAGTTCTTCAGGCTATTCTTTGCCTTGGGGTGCTTTCCCATATCTCATTCATCCTACACATTGCTGCCTGATTAATAATCCTAAACCAGATCTTTGATTGTGTTAACTCCACTGCACAGAAAGCATTCACGGTTTCCCATCCACTAGCTAAGGATTAAAGTCCAAATTCCTGAATTATTCATAATCTGGCCCCACTCAATCATCCAAACTTTCTGACCTTACCTTCTAACACTTCCCCATTGTGAGCTAGCTAAACTGATTTTCTGAACTCCTGCAGAACTTATAGTCTATCCTAATTTTTTCTATCATTAATCAAACATAGTTTTCAGACACCGATTGTTACCTAATTTCTTTTGCTGGATACCCAAACACCTTAAGTGTTCTTCATTAAACTTTGCTATTCATAAAATAATCAGTGTCAACGTTGCTTACTTCCTTGTATCCTTTACAAAGGTTAATGGAAATGATTGTTACTGTTACTTTCAAGAGATATTTTAAAGTTCCCTACAGAGGACACAAATGTAAATAAGACATGATTCCTGACCTCAAACAGTGCATTTGCAGAAGACAGATGAAAGAGTACAAAATCCTTTGTGTGTCCATTGAAAATTCTAGTCAAAAAGGATGAACAGAGGATTGTGAGAGCAAAAGCTTATGTAGGTGAAGAAAACTGGGAGTGGGGAGATGGTTTTTATGACAGAAAGTCATAGAATGACATTTGAATTGGACCACCTTGAAGGAGAAACAATCTTTCCTAAGAGGATTTGCAATTAGAATTCCAGTGCTTTCACTTTTATATATCAATCCTTATGAAATAATCACTGAAAAAAAGTATTTGAGAAGATTTACTTCTACCTGGAACCTACAGATTTTCTCTGTTATAAAGAATATTTAGGTTAATTTCTCAGATCAGGCCATGTCCATCCTCATTGGATTAGTAGAATATGAGACATATGCCCATTTTAAAGTTAAAATTCTGACTTCTTTGGGGGTAATTCTTTTCCAGCCCATAATCAAAGGTAGGTGGCGACTTCTCAAATACCTCCTAGAGTTTTTGTGTGGAGATATTCCATACCCTGAGCCTTAGGGCAGAAGACTCAGTTCTAGTTCTTCAAGGAGCTTAAGTTCCACAGATGTAATGCTGCACTTTCCTACAAGCGGGCATTAAAATTCACCCTAGGTTTTGAGATCCTGAGAGTCATTCAGTTTTCAGTCCCATTCAATGCTCTGATTTTAAAGTTTTTTTGTGTATAAAATCTGGGTAATTTTCCTTCTGGCTTTAAAGCTTAAAGATATACATGATTTTGTTATGTTTTATACAGCATTTTTGTATGAATTTACTCAAAATTTGAGAAAGAATTCTTAGATCAACTCAGCCTACCATATTGATCAGAAATATTAAGATTAGGCTTATTGCCCTAAGATTATTTCCTAGAATGAAAACAATACAAGGTTAAATGGAAATTACATTCTTAATAGTACAGGATATTGTTGTGGTTTTCTGAGGGAGATATATGACAAGAAAAATAACAGGATTACTTATTCAATAGAATATTTTGTTTAGCTGACTTGTCCACAAACAGGTAAACATCTTGGTCAGCATTTAAAAGAAATCAACATTTTCATAATTTTTTCTCTAGAAATAAGACCTCATAACTTTCTTAGTTGTTCTGGAAGCAACTTAGCAATACCTAAGGCCTACAAAGTTTTCCTTACAAAAAAGATAACATACCCCTGATGTCATTTACTCTTTTATTCTCTAATTTGGATGTCAGTAAACTTTTTCTGTAAAGGTACAGAGCTTTGTGGGTCATTATTACCTGTTCCAACTAC
This sequence comes from Bos grunniens, assembly GCF_055505025.1. NCBI lineage: Eukaryota > Metazoa > Chordata > Mammalia > Artiodactyla > Bovidae > Bos > Bos grunniens. The sequence goes on from NC_141180.1 coordinate 58,813,020, forward strand.
TTACTTCTGCTATTCAGTTATAGTACAAAATCATTCACAGACAATGCATAAATGAACAGACATAGTTCTGTTCCTATAAAACCCTATGTACAAATATAGGTGTCAAAAAGGATTTGGCAGATGGATCATAGTCTAACAACCCTGCTGTAATTGAGAAAATAAGGAAACAGTGTGTGTGTGTGTGTGTGTGTGTGTGTGTGTGTGTGTGTGTGCATGTCAGAGTTCTCCAGAGAAGCAGAACCAATAAGAGAGAGAGAGTTGTAGAAATACAGAGAGAGATTTTTAAAAGCTGGCTCACATGGCAATAGGATCTGCTGTGTATTAGCTGTCTGGCAAGCTGGAAGTTCAGGTAATAGTGTCTCAGTCTTGAGTCCAAAATTCAAACAGCAGGCCAGCAGGCTGGAAACTCCAGTGGTGAGCGATGCTACGATCTTGAAGCAGAATTTCTTCTACTCTGGGAAACCTCAGTTTTTGCTCTTAGGGTCTTTAATGCATTAGATGATGCTCACCCATTGTGGGGGGTAATCTGCTTTACTTAAAGTCAGTTTATGGTAAATGTTAATCACATCTAAAAAGTACCTTCACATCAACATCCAGACTAGTGTTTGGCCAAACGTCTGGGTACTGTAGCCTAGCTAAGGTAACACACAAAATTGTCACAGCATACATGGTAAAACAAGTGTAGACAGAGGAATCACATAATTATGTATCAGAAACTATAATAAGTACTAAAATACATTATAGAAGAATATTATGGTTGAAAAAGTGATGAAAATGGTTTTTAAATTTTTAATATTACAGTTTAATCATAAAATTAAAAGTAATAGCACTTATGATTTACTGTGTATCAAGCACTGTTCTATGCATCTGCCACATATTATTCCATTCAGTTCTCACAATAATGTGATTGTGTAAATCTTGTCCTCCCCACCTTGAAAATCCCATTGACCGGAGTGCTTATGCATCACTGTTACTGATCAAATGATTGATTTCTGTCATTGATGCTCTGGTTTATTAAAAGGGTTTTTATTTTAAAAAAAGATGACATGAAGCAAATACAGAAAAGAACTTCTTCAGTCATGGATTTTTCTAAACTATCCCTGCATATAGGAATAAAAAGTATAAGGTAGAAAGTCACATTTACTAGAGTCTACTATCAGCTGAACAATTTAGTTATATTACTCATTCAGTCCCCAGATAACCCTTGGGAGGGATAGAGTTCAAAGAAGCCATATTGCTTCATGGAGGTAGACCTGCTACACGTGAAGGAATGATATGAAATCAATTTCTGTGAAATGCATGCTCTATCCCACCACCCTGGGGTTAAAGTGTGAACAGATCTTCAAGAATCCCAGGGTTATCTTGCAAAAAGGCACCAACTAGTGTATGAATTCTGCAACATCGTCCAACCTCAGCTCTCATGTCTGTTGGAATCTTTCTACATGCCAGGCATGGTGCTAAGCTTTCTACATCCTTTTTTTTTTTTTTTTTAATGTGGACCATCTTTTTTAATTTGTTACAATATTGCTTCTGTTTTATGTTTTGTTTTCTTTGGCCACAAGGCATGTGGGATCTTAATTCCCTGACCAGTTATTGAATCCACAACCCTTGCATTGGAAGGCAAAGTCAACCACTGGACTGCCAGGAAGTTCCCAGCATTCTACATCTTTGATCTCACTAAATCTTCTCAACAAACCCATGAAGTAGCGGGGTTTATTATACCTATTTTGCACACAAGGAAACTTGGAGTGGTTAAGTAACTTTCCCAGGGCCACACTTGAGTCAATCCTGAAAAGCGCCAAGGTCTGGACTTGGAGGCATTCTGCTGTTATATGACATCCGTCCCCCTTGTGTCACAGTCCTTCCCTTAAATATTTCACCAAATTCTTATCTGGAGAAATACATCCTCCTCATTCCAGGAGACTATTTCCATTCTGATGCCTCTGCTGTACTGTGAGCATCACATTCAAAGAAGCTGAGGGCCCCCAGTGACCCCCACAACACAGAAAGTCAAGAGGAACCTGACAATATTAAGAGCATTTTCCTTTTGACTCTTAGTTTTTGTTGTGTTTTGGTTTCTTCTTTATGCAAGTTGATGCCTCAGTTTCAGTAAAAGAAGAGGTGAGACAAGTGACGGGTGGGTAGTAAAAAGAGTTACGTGGTGGGGGGCAGGGGAGGTTGGAGCAGTGATAACAGTGACCCAGTCCACAAGCAGAATTAAGGAATGAAGACTTAAAGGTGTGTTTTGAAGATAAAAAGAATGTGTTTTGTGTGTGTTATTTCATGATAAAGCCAAGCGTATGGGCTGGGCCCCATCTGAAGGAGGGCATAGGGAAGAGCCAACCCTGAGCTACCAGACCCTTCCAGAGTGGCTCCCCACAAGTGCAATGTCCCTGCCAGTGAAATGCCTCACCCCAGTGAAACAGGGTACTAGAAACTAGGGAAGGAAAGTGGTCCTCAAGAACAGAGCTTCCACGTGTACGGTTCATTTATCTCCTGATTTGTTTCTGTCACAGATGCTCTGCCTTAGTATTCACATAAGGAGAAAATTCCCAGTGAGAAAAAAATATATATTTGGAGAGTCAGGAACAAATTGGAACGGGCACTGATCTCAATAGCAGGCGCTGGCAGGGGCGGAATTATTTTTCCAACACTTTTGCTTCTCCTGGTAAAGTAGTTAGTGTTGTATTTTCATGCTAGAAGGAAAAAGTGATGAAAAGTTTTTAAACCCAAAGAAACAAAACCCTTGATTGGTGTTCAAATTTTCTGCAAAACAGGATCCCAAATAGCCCGTGCTGGTCTTAGTAGGTCTGAAACGAAAGGATGGTGCAGTTTTCAGGTTTGGCTTTTGTGTTTCACTTCATTTTTGTTAGGACTGTGCTTCTCAGTGTGTCTGTCAGCCTTGCTCTGGGCATTTAGGAAGAGAAAGAAGCTCATTTTATAACACTTTTAGGATCTGTTGTTGCAGACTCATAGCTGGCCAGCCTGCCATGTAGGACTGTGTGTATGAGCTATCCTGAGAGGTGGTGATTGTGGGAAAGGAGAGAGGGTCAAAGGGGACCCAGAACACACCTGCAGTCACAGTGGGTACCAAGCCACCACCCTGACTGGGCCGCATTACAGAGCATCACAGCACACTAGGCTCGAAGCCTTTTCCTGGTGCTAGAAAGTAATAGAAGGTTGCTACCAGTTTTCTGCGGCTCAGGCCTTAAAAGGTGGCCATTCCAATCCCAAGCTTAGTCACACTTTTTCTTAAAGAGGAGAAGTCTAAAGAAGGATAAAGGAGAATTTTCTCCTGTTGCTCGTGCCCTCCCAAGTTCAAAGAGAAAACTCGGTGAAATGACTTCTGGCTTTGCCTGGGGGAATTTCAGGCTTCAACAGTTAACTTTTCTGGAGTTCTAACTTTCATGCATTTCTTTTTTTATTGGGTAGACATTATGATTGGTTTTACAAGCAAAAGAAACAGCTTAGGAACAAATGAAAGACTTTTTTATTTCTCTTTTAACTGTGAATTCAAGAGCTTGAAATGAATTTGGCAAATAGTGCATACTGCTGAGGAGTGCTGTGGCCGAAAGGCAAGATTTCCAAAAATTCTTGAAAATCCAAGTAATACCGGGAATAAATCCCAAATTCAACTTGTCGAGCCTTGTGTCTCTCTTAGAACACTTTTTTTCTCTTTTTAAGCAAAAAAAAAAAAAAAAGATGATGGAGAAATCAATCACAGAAATCCTGTAACTCCTGTCCTGCTGTCTCTCTGCCCCAGAGTGCAGAGCTGTGGTCTGACCAGGGCCAAGTGCTCTTAACACAGCCAGAGAGAGCTGGGCAGACGTGTTGTTCCCAGTGAGATGAGCAAGGAGCTCCCCCAGGTAGGAACTAAGGCCTCCTAAATACATTTAGGACTACAAGGATCTCATTTGACTCTGCTGCTGCTGCTGCTAAGTCGCTTCAGTTGTGTCCGACTCTGTGCAACCCCAGAGACGGCAGCCCACCAGGCTCCTCCGCGCCTGGGATTCTCCAGGCAAGAACACTGGAGTGGGTTGCCAGTTCCTTCTCCAATGCATGAAAGTGAAAAGTGAAAGTGAGGTTGCTTAGTCGTGTCCGACTCCTAGCGACCCCATGGACTGCAGCCCACCAGGCTCTTCCGTCCATGGGACTTTCCAGGCAAGAGTACTGGAGTGGGGTGCCATTGCCTTCTCCCATTTGACTCTACTCATCTCCAATTTACTTGACTTTTTGTTTTTTTCTTTGAAGTCCACTTTGAATTTTTGTATCTGAATGTTTTGAATTTATTTGTTGTTGTTGTTTTGCTTTTTAAGAATTAAAAATATATATTTTTATTTATAAATTTGGCTGCTTCAGGTCTTAGCTGCAGCATGGGAACTCCTAGTTGCATCTAGGATCTAGTTCCTTGACCAGGGATTGAACCTGAGCCCCCTGTGTCAGGAGCGTGAACTCATTAGCCATTGGACAACCAGGGAAGTCCCTGGACGTTTGGAATTGGAATGAACTTACTTTCAACCTCTTAAATAATCTTAAATTACTTAAAACTAATCACGGAATTAAAAATAAATAAAGCAAGCAGAATATTAATATATACCAGGCAGCTGACACTAGAATGGGTTCTTCACCTACAGACCAAACTCAAATCCCATCTTCTGCATAAGATGCCTTTCTTAATCTCTTCCCATCAAAATGATCTGCTTCATCATTTGGAATTGTTACATTGTTTGAATGACACCACATATCAGGCCTGGCTAAAGTGCCTAGCTTTTAGATACTTTACTCAACTCTCCAAAGGTAGGTCCCTGTTACCTGAGTTGTAACAGGGCCTAAACGAGGTCTAACAAGGCCTAAAGTTTAGTCAGCTTCCTCAGGGGTCAATGATAGAGCAGATTTTTGAGCCCAGATTTGTCAACTTCTATAATCTAAGCTTTCTCTACCATATTCACCTTTGGAGTTCTCTAGCATGAATTTCTGCACTGCATTTTCCACTTGGTTAGTTCAGAATAAAAAACAAGGTTTATTATCTTCTATGTTCAGTTCCGTTTAGTCGCTAAGTCGTGTCTGACTCTTTGTGACCCCATGGACTGCAGCATTCCAGGTTTCCCTGTCCATCGCCAACACCCAGAGCCTACTCATACTCATGTCCATTGTCTTGGTGATGCCATCCAACCATCTCATCCTCTGTCATCCCCTTCTCCTCCCACCTTCAATCTTTTCCAGGGTCTTTTCAAATGAGTCAGTTCTTTGCATCAGGTGGCCAAAGTACCGGAGTTTAAGCTTCAGCATCAGTCCTTCCAATGAACATTCAGGACTGATTTCCTTTAGGATGGACTGGTTGGATCTCCTTGCAGTCCAAGAGACTCTCAAGAGTCTTCAACAAACCATAGTTCAAAAGCATCAATTCCTCAGCACTCAGCTTTCTTTATAGCCCAACTCTCACATCCATACATAACTACTGGAAAAACCATAACTTTGACTAGACGAACCTTTGTTGGCAAAGTAATGTCTCTGCTTTTTAATATGCTGTCTAGGTTGGTCAAAGCTTTTCTTTCAAGAAGCAAGCGTCTTTTAATTTCATGGTTTCAGTCACCACCTGCAGTGATTTTGGAGCCCCAAAATATAAAGTCTCTTATCGTTTCCATTGTTTCTATTTGCCATGAAGTGATGAGACCAGATGCCATGATCATAGTTTTCTGAATGTTGAGTTTTAAGCCAACATTTTCACTGTCCTCTTTCACCTTCATCAAGAGGCTCTTTAGTTCTTCTTCACTTTCTGCCATAAAGATAGTGCCATCTGTGTATCTGTGGTGGTGGTGTAGTTGCTAAGTCATGTTTGACTCTTGTGACTCCATGGACTGTAGCCTGCCAGGCCTCTCTGTCCATGGGATTCTCCAGGCAAGAATACTGGAGTGGGTTGCCATTTCCTTCTCCAGGGGATCTTCCAGACCCAGGAATCGAACCCAGGTCTCTCGCATTGCAGGCAGAGTCTTTACTGACTAAGCCACGAGGGGAGCCCCATCTGAGTATCTGAGGTTATTTATATTTCTCCTGGCAATCTTGATTCCAGCTTGTGCTTCATCCAGCCCAGCATTTCACATGATGTACTTCGCATATAATTTAAATAATCAGGGTGACAATATACATCCTTGACGTACTCCCTTCCCGATTTGGAACCAGTCTGTTGTTCCATGTCCATTTCTAACTGTTGCTTCTTGACCTGCATACAGATTTCTCAGATGGCAGGTCAGGTGGTCTGGTATTCTCATCTCTTTAAGAATTTTCCACAGTTTGTTGTGATCCACACGGTCAAAAGCTTTGGTGTAGTCAATAAAGCAAATGTAGACGTTTTTCTGGAACTCTTGCTTTTTTCAATGATCCATCTGCTGGATCATCCACTATGTAGCACTTAGCAAAAATGTATGGCACCTAGTTGATATTCAATAAATATGTTGAGATAAGTTTATGACATCCATTCCCATCACTTCATGCCAAATAGATGGGGAAACAATGGAAAGAGTGAGAGACCTTATCTTTTGAGGTTCCAAAATCACTGCAGATGGTGACTGGAGCCATGAAATTAAAAGATGCTTGCTCCTTGGAAGGAAAGCTATGACGAACCTAGACAGCATATTATAAAGCAGAGACATTGCTTTGCCAACAAAGGCCATCTAGTCAAGCTCTGGTTTTCCCAATAGTCATATATGGATGTGAGAGTTGGACTATAAAGTAAGCTGAGCACCAAAGAATTGATGCTTTTGAACTGTGGTTTTGGGAAAGATTCTTGAGAGTCCTTTGGTCTGCAAGGAGATCCAACCAGTACATTCTGAAGGAGATCAGTCCTGGGTATTCATTGGAAGGACTGATGCTAAAGCTGAAACTCCAATACTTTGGCCACCTGATGCAAAGAGTTGACTCATTGGAAAAGACTCTGATGCTGGGAGGGATTGGGGGCAGGAGGAGAAGGGGATGACAGAGGATGAGATGGCTAGATGGCATCATGGACTCGATGGACATGAGTTTGAGTGTACTCTAGGAGTTGCTGATGGACAGGGAGGCCTGGTGTGCTGCAATTCATGGGGTCGCAATGAGTCTGACACTGAGTGACTGAACTGAACTGAAGTGAACCCCTACTTCCTAGGTAGGTAATTAGGCTTCTATGGAATAACATATGTTATACATCATGGTATACAGCACCTCTGGGGTACTTACTGAGGGTTAGTTCCTTTCTTTTATAATAATCTGTTGATGCATATGTAGATAGAATAGGTTATCCGGCTTTTGGAAGGGGGGTGGGACAGTTCATCTCATACTCAATGACAGCAAGACAGTGTTCATGGCCATGGCATGATAGGAATAGAGAAATGCAGTGAAAAGGAAACATTAAAATGTTAAAAGTATAAAAATCTAGGACTATCAGATAAAGCAAAATAGTCCCATTTCTGATGACATCATCACAATATTATTACTGTGCCTCCAAATCAAAAAAGCATTCAATTATGTTCAAAATATTATCCTTCTTAAGATGGGGAAATATGTAACCCACTTAAGGTTTTCAACAAAATAGTTACTGGTTTTCAGTCTGGATGTATGAAACAGATGGCTAACCAGCTGAAACACCTCATCTTTATATTATGTTTTGAAGAGCTTTACATCTCTGTAGTTCACCATCTCTTCTTTTTAAAAAATGATATGACTCAGAAGTTCATAACTAATAGTAATGACCCCAGAATTAAAATGAAACCATATAGAATAGAGAGTAGATAGCAATTATTACTGATTTCCTTCCCAAAATCATGCAGGGTAAATGAAATTTGTTTTAAATTAATTAAATTGATAACAAGAGTGACTTTGATTAGGTACATAAAGGTAAAGACAACTTTTAGATTCGCAATTTCCTAGAACATGCAATGAAGACCATATATTATTTTCTCTTTATCTGAGGAAATAATTAAGAATAGAAAATTACTATATTTTAAGCCATTAATTCAGAGAAGGCAATGGCACCTCACTCCAGTACTCTTGCCTGGAAAATCCCATGGACAGAGGAGCCTGGTAGGCTGCAGTCCATGGGGTCGCTAAGAGTCAGACATGACTGAACGATTTCACTTTCACTTTTCACTTTCATGCATTGGAGAAGGAAATGGCAACCCACTCCAGTGTTCTTGCCTGGAGAATCCCAGGGATGGGGGAGCCTGGTGGGCTGCCGTCTATGGGGTCGCACAGAGTCGGACACGACTGAAGTGACTTAGCAGCAGCAGCAAGCCATTAATTTGACTTTTCCTGTTTCTTACTACACTGGTTTCTACTTCCTATAACCCACTTAATACTGCCTATTTTTATTTTAAAATTAAAAAATTGAAAACTACTATGTGTGTCAACTAAGGATGAAGTGCCCACCCCTGCAATGGCAGCAAGGTAATACACAGCAGTGATTAAGAGTTTGGGCACAAATAAGCCTTAACAGACACGTTTAGATTCAAGGTTTCCTGCTTTGAACTTCAGCCGATTACTTAAAACTTTCTGTGGCTCTTTTTCTCTTCTCTTTGTGAAGCAGAGTTAATGTTCCCTATCTCCTGGTGCTGTTTTAAAGCTTATATTGAATGTATTCAATTAAATATTGTTGTTCATTCGCTCAGTTGTGTCTGACTCTTTGCAGCCCCATAGAATGCAGCACACCAGGCTTCCCTGTACATTATCAACTCCTGGAGTTTGCTCAAACTCATGCCCATTGAGTCAGTGATGCCATCCAACCATCTCGTCCTCTGCCGTCCCCTTCTACTCCTGCCTTCTATCTTTCCCAGCATCAAGATCTTTTCCAATGAGTCAATTCTTCACATCAGGTGGCCAAAGTATTGGAGTTTCAGCTTCAGCATCTGTCCTTCCAATGAATATTCAGGGTTGATTTCCATTCAGATTGACTGGTTTGATTTCCTTGCAGTCCAAGGGACTCAAGAGTCTTCTCCAACACCAGAGTTCAAAAGCATCAATTCTTTTGTGCTCAGCTTTCTTTATGGCCCAACTCTTACATCCATACATGACTACTGGAAAAACCATAGCTTGGACTAGATGGACCTTTGTTGGCAAAGTAATGTCTCTGCTTTTTAAAATGCCGTCTGGATTTGTCATAGCTTTTCTTTCAAGGAGCAAGTGTCTTTTAATTTCATGGCTGAAGTCACTGTCTGCAGTGATTTTGGAGCCCAAGAAAATAAATATTGAATGTATGATTGTATACAATTAACAAAGTGCCTGGCACAAAGTAATAACTCAGTAAATGATTGTTATATAAATTATAAATTATTACACATACACACACATGTATGTGTGTGTTTATTAAACCTCACCCTATGAGGGGCTAACAATGAATGAATCTATGTTTATTATGTTTCATTTTTCCCTCTTTTTCTCTTTATATAATTAATTTCTCTCTATATAATTACATAAAATCTCTAGCAGAAAATGAACACAGGATAAGCAAAACATCATTCCTTAGTAGAGTATTATGGGCACTAATAATGAGGATGAGATGGAGGATGAAATGGCTGGATTGCATCACCGACTCAGTGGACCTGAGTTTGAGTGAACTCCGGGAGTTGGTGATGGACAGGGAGGCCTGGCGTGCTGCAGTTCATGGGGTCGCAGTGTCAGACACGACTGAGGACTGAGCGACTGAACTGAACTGAACTGAATGATGAATCACACTGTGTATGTTACAATGTTTTTAAAGGTTGCTGCTGCCAGTTGCTTCAGTCATGTCTGACTCTTTGCAACCCGCATCAGTTCAGTTGAGTTCAGTTCAGTCGCTCAGTCGTGTCCGACTCTTTGCGACTCCATGAATCGCAGCACGCCAGGCCTCCCTGTCCATCACCAACTCCCGGAGTTCACTCAGACTCACGTCCACTGAGTCAGTGATGCCATCCAGCCATCTCATCCTCTGTTGTCTCCTTCTCCTCCTGCCCCCAATCCCTCCCAGCATCAGAGTCTTTTCCAATGAATCAACTCTTTACATGAGGTGGCCAAAGTACTGGAGTTTCAGCTTCAGCATCATTTCTTCCAAAGAAATCCCAGGGCTGATCTCCTTTAGAATGGACTGGTTGGATCTCCTTGCAGTCCAAGGGCCTCTCAAGAGTCTTCTCCAACACCACAGTTCAAAAGCATCAATTCTTCGGTGCTCAGCTCTCTTCACAGTCCAACTCTCACATCTATACATGACCACAGGAAAAATTATAGCCTTGACTAGACTTTGTTGGCATAGTAATGTCTCTGCTTTTGAATATGCTATCTAGGTTGGTCATAACTTTCCTTCCAAGGAGTAAGCATCTTTTAATTTCATGGCTGCAGTCACCATCTGCAGTGATTTTGGAGCCCCCAAAAATAAAGTCTGACACTGTTTCCACTGTTTCCCCATCTATTTCCCATGAAGTGATGGGACTGGATGCCATGATCTTCGTTTTCTGAATGTTGAGCTTTAAGCCAACTTTTTCACTCTCCACTTTCACTTTCATCAAGAGGCTTTTGAGTTCCTCTTCACTTTCTGCCATAAGGGTGGTGTCATCTGCATTTTATATATCATGAAAAATACTTTTGAGATTTGTAACTTTAACTTGATGTGAAAAATAAATTCAGAATCATGTCATATGAGAATATGAGTGAGAACACTTTAAAAGTTATATTTAAAGAACTATTTTCTGCTTCATATTTCTAATTTTCTGCAACACATATTATCATATATGGCAAAATACGCCTTATAATATGAATTTTATTAATGCTATACACTCAAGACTCATTAGTATATTTTGATCTGGTTTTTCACATTTCAACTGGTCTATCCATTATAAAAGTTTCAAAAATGAAACAAATAGCCAGTTTTCCTATTGGACTTTTTATTTCAATACATATTACTATATTATTCTGGTGACACTATTGTCATACTTTTTAAATCTAACTGTGGTTCTTCACTTAATTCTTAATGGTAACTTAGCATTAATTTTTATATCTCACAAAGCACAATACCTTTTTAATAATTAACTTCATATTTACAAATGGAGAAAAAATGTATTTGGCTCTTTAAATTTCCTAGGACTCTTGATAACATGAGCTAAACTCTTGGTATCTCTTGAAGCACAATTTTTAAAGTTTTCCTAAATAAGAAATCTAGTGACTATTATCTGGGATTACAATTATGTAATTTCCACTGCCATCACTGCAATGGAATACCTTTTATAATTAAAAGGCATGTAGTCATGCTTGGGCAAAATGGAATAAGAAATTAAATTGTCCCCTAGTCGAGGTATAATAGAGCTTGTTTGGTTGGTCTTGGGGAGGGAAAAATGTTTTGACTGTGTTCAGGGGGAAAGAGGAAAGACTCAATAAATAATTTGTTTTTCATCACTCATCTTAATGCCAGAACTGAATTTCAAATAATAAGTCAAGTGCAATTTCATGAAGGTACATCAAATGACATTTTATCCTTTTTTAGATCTAGAGAAATGGAGTTAAGGATGAGGAATGGCAGACTTTAGCAAACAGATTAAAAATAGCACATTACCTAAACGTTGAGTAACTCAAATTTAAAAAGCACACAGGCCTTCACATGTAAAACCAGTGTTTTTGGCTATTGAGAAGAAAGGTTGTGACCTGGCTTCTAGCCTGTCTCCATTCTTGACCTCCTTTCTTTTAGTTCAAAGAGATTAAATCCATTTTCCTGGGCCAGCCATGGATGAGAACACCATGGACACTTTGGCTTCGAGATAGAGAAGGAAGAGATGGAGAAAAGGGACTATGAGCTCATAGGTCTTTTCCATCCTGTAGCCTGGGCTGGTGCCATTCCATTCCACACAGCCCAAACTCCAGCCACCCCAGCTCCCTTGCCGAAGCATTTAACTCCTCACCAAACATTTAACTAAGTGGGCCTTTGCACATGAGGTTCTTCCTCTAATACCACCACCCCCATTTCTCTTGTAAACTCCTACTCATTAGTCAGGAAGTTTTGCCCACTCTGAAACCTTCCCCAGTTCATAAGCAGAGCTAATCAGTCTTTCTTATTGGTACTCATATCCCTTTGTTTATTCCCACTCTTACTCCATTTGATTGAAATGTGTCTTTTAAACAACCTTTTACTCTCAACCTTTGTTGAGGGAAGAATCTGAGTCCTGCTCCAATTTTTTGCCCTGTCCCTTCCAGGTAGCTAGTAAACCAGAAAGTCTTGTACACTCATACTGCAGGTCGATAAATAAATGGTGATGCAGGTATGGACACAGATGGAGATAAAGATATAAAGACAAATAGTACAGATAGAAATAGTGACAGAACTCTAGTGATGATGCTTCAAGTATCTAAAAGAAAAAACTCAGAAACAGGATAACACTAGACTTTTATTTACTCTGAGATCTGAAATTGAGATAAGAGGGGTTAAAGAGTGGTAACTAAATTTGCAATTAGACTGCATAAACCCTGTGTACATTGCTAAGGGTTGGGGCTAGGAAGCTGCAATGTTTTCATGAACTTATGGTTAATGTCTTTGATTAAATCTGAAAGAAAGTGAAAGTTGTTCAGTCATGTCCAGCTCTTTGCTACCCCATGGTACCCCTCTTTGCGACCCCTATACAGTCCATGCAATCCTCCAGACCAGAATACTGGAGTGGGTAGGCTATTCCTTCTCCAGGGGATCTTCCCAACCCAGGAATCACACCGGGGTCTCCTGCATCACAGGTGGATTCTTTACCAACTGAATATTGTTAACCAATCAGTAAAGTCCTGACTAAATTTAGTTGTCTTTAAAATTGAGTTTTGAGTCCTGAATAGGAAGTATAAAATGCACTTGAATAAAGTGTAAACAAAACTGAGTGGGAAAAGCTCTTTTCAAGTGAAGTGGCAGAGGACTTTGTTATATTAAACTGGATGGGAATGGAACCTTCATTACAGTAATGTCATTTATACTTTTCAGGAATAGAATGGGCTTCAGAAACAATTGAGCAATAAAAGAAGGTAATCTAAAACCCCCTCTCCTTTTCCATGTAAATCCACCTGCTATCAGTTCAGTTTAGTTCAGTCGCTCAGTCGTGTCTGACTCCTTGTGACCCCGTGAACCACAGCACACCAGGCCTCCCTGTCCATCACCAACTCCCGGAGTCCACCCGAACCCATGTCCATTGAGTCAGTGATGTCATCCAACCATCTCATCCTCTGTCGTCCCCTTCTCCTCCCACCCTCAATCTTTCCCAGCATCAGGGTCTTTTCAAATGAGTCAGCTCTTCACATCAGGTGGCCAAAGTATTGGAGTTTCAGCTTCAACCACCTGCTATAGATAACAACAAATGAATAAATGAAAATCTGGGGGTCCCTTCTGGTATGAAGGCCAAACACACGATGTGAAAAAAGGTCAAACACATGATGCAAAAGAAGATCAAACTCACTCAATAGCTGTTATGGTTGAGAATGCTTTATGAATGAAAAATTAAGATGTATTCAACACTCAACACCAAAGCACCAAAGAACATAACCTAGATGATCTAATCTGCAAAACTGGAGTAAAAATGAACTCATTCTGTTAGGGGATTATAGGCAAACTATGGCAGAGGATCAAGTACAACTGAGAGAAGGAGGGAAAAAGCTGTCCAGCTGCTAATGATAAAGAAGCAACAAATTTGCAAAATGCATTACCTATTTCAGCAACTAGTAGGATAGTGCAGGAATACTGGCTAGATTGACAATACAGCTGTCCTTACTGTATTACTTACAGCTTACATATTACTTACTTACAGCTTACTTACTAGGGTATATCTTTCTTCCTTTTTTCCTTTCTTTCCTTGGGGGTCAATGGATGTAGATAGAGGCATGGAGGATGGAGGATTTTTCTCATTCTCCATGCAGTTGACTTACAAATGCTATCTCCATCATGATAAAGAGGCATTTGTAATGTTATTCAGGCTGGCAGTCAAACTGACAACACATTTTATATATTACCTAAAATGTTGAAGAAGAAAATTTCTTAATATTCATTCAATAACCTGATATTCATTTGTAAAAAACCATGAAGTTGGCCTCATGAGCTAAGAAATTGAATTTGCAAGCTGTTAAATGTCAGAGAGGACCCCTGGGAGTTTTTGAGGTGGGATGATGTTGGTAAAGAGCAGGCTTCAGGTCATGTTTTATACAAGAAGTTTAATTGTTCTGGCTAGAAAGTGGAAGTGACTCATTGAGTTGAAGTGGTCTCTATCTCCCAACATAGATTTCAAATGGAGGAGGATAGTGTAGCAATAATATCTTAAAAAGAATTGGACTAGTTCACTTTAGTCTTTTAACTACTTCCATACAGATTCATTTGTTTTGGACACAAAAGCTGATAGCAAGCCAATGATAGCAAAAAACAGTGTCTTTGTCACCCCTTCTGAACCCATACAAACCTTTTCACTGTGTTTAAAGCAGGCTTTTTTTTTTTTTTTTTTTGCCAAAGAAAATTGCATGCTATTCAACCTTTTCTGAACTTTTATTAAAGAACCTTAAATGGTTTATATTTATAAAGAATTGTAAAGGCATCATGACACCAAGTTTGTGGTATGGTATTTTCTAGTCTTATTTTGATTATTCTTTCAGAAATTTTCATCCCACTCAGGTACGAGTATTTTTGATTTGATGTCAGAAGATCATTCATGGTAACTTCATTGCCATATGATTTAGATGCTGAGTTTCTCACATGACTTTGAAAGGCTATGACCAGCTGGGGATTTATAATCACAGCATTTACTAATTACTTGCCTACTCTTCAATCACTCTTTTTTAAACCCTGATACTTATAAATCTGAAGTGTAAGATATCTCCTCATTGTTCATTGAAACTTATTTCTCTAAAGAAAGAAATACTGCTAGAAGAATGTTATCGTAACTTAACAGTAACCACAATATCTTCAGTCCTCACCCTTGACAGAGTAATTAGAGTATTAAAAAGATACAGAGAGATAGGTATTCTCAAGGAAGGGAAATAGCCATCTCTAGGAGAACCTGTGTCAACAAAAAACCAAAACAAAGCACAGCACAGGAACACACAAACAAAAACATCTGACTAAGACAACTGAGGTACACTCTGAAGGAAAAATGGAAGTCAACTAGGGAAACAGAGATTAAGTGTTGTACCCAATACAGTGGAGACAGACATTCTGTGGTGGCAGCTAGCTTGTGGGTCAGTTAAGAGAAGTATCATAAAATATAGGATGAGAAAATTATACTAGGGTGAAATCCTAAAGGATCTCAATTTGTCAAGTTAAGTTTGAATTTGATTCTACCCATAATGGCAAAGTAATCAAAACATGATAGATATTTTTAGAATAGTCTGGAACTTTAGGAGGCCATTTTGATTGCCCAGATCTGAGGCAGAATGATAGAAATGGAAAGAAAGAAGTCAAAGTTTCCAGAAATCATGAAGGCAAAATTAATAGGGATTGGTAATGGATTAAAGTGGGGAGTAATGTGGGAGTTGAAAAAGTCAAATGTCTGTTAATCTTTTGAAGTGGAAAAGTAAAATAATAGGTTCTATTTTGGTCAAGATGAACTTGAAGCTCCCCTGGTTCACTTATGTGGAACCCTGCTGAGAGAAGTTGAAATATCAAATTAGAAATTCTAGAGAGGTCAAGGCCAAAGGATTGGAATCTGGAGCTAATATTGTGAATGTAATCAAGGAAGTCTGGGAAAAGTGTGGGTTCAAAACTCAGAAACAGTAGAAGGTTTTTTTTGTTTGTTTTGTTTTTTAATATTGAAATATAATACAGATTTAAAAAAAAAACCCTCAAGTCATGAGTTTGCAGTTACAACAAAGGAAAAACTAATCCAACCATCATTCAGGTTAAAAAATAATAAAGCATTAATAACATCTGAGAAGTTCCTGCATTTTCTCTTCCAACTACTGTAGTCACACTCTTCCCAGAGTTGCCATGATCTTCATTCACAATTGGCTCATTACTCCAAGTTCCAATTGTTTTTTTAGCACCCAATTCTTAAATGTAATGGATGGTCAAAGATTATTAAACATTTGAGAAAACATTTAACCTGAAAAACTATATGTATCTATGTTTATAAACATATTATATTTTTATATTATTTGGATTATTTTATATATACACAAATGCACATATGATGGCTCAGTGGGTAAAGAGCCCACCTGCAGTGCAGAAGACACAGGAGACGGAGGTTTACTCCCTGGATCTGGAAGATCCCCTGGAGAAGGATCTCCGGTATTCTTGTCTGAAAAATTCCCTGGATAGCAGAGCCTAAGAGGCTACAGTCCAAAGGGTCATAACAAGTTCAACACAACTGAGTGACTAAGTACACACACACACACACGCACACATACACACACTCACACGCACACACACATGCATACAAGCATATAGTTTTTGTGTAACTGTGAAGCAAGAACAGGTTGCAAGAAAAAGGAACATTTGGAGAATTAAAAAGGAGCCCTTGGAAAATAAAAATATATTAGGATAAATAAAAATTGTAAAAAAAAAAAAAGAGAGATATAAATTAAACTAAAAGAACTCTAAGAAGGGAAAACGACAGATGAAAAATATGAAAGACAGAAGAAAATGAGCTCAGTTTAGAAAGCCAGGGTATGACTAACTCAAATTTAAGAAATATTCAAAAACTAAGCAAGAATAAGTCAAGAAAATTTTCTAAAACTGAAGAACATGACTAGATTTATTTATTCATGTATATGTATTTTGGCCATACCTTGCAGTAGGCAGGATCTTAGTTCCCAGACCAGGAATCGAACCCATGCTGCCTGCAAAGCAAGCATGGATTCTCAAATGCTAGACAGCCAGAGAAGTCCCTGAAGTTCTGTCATGTATGAAACAAGATGCCAGTCCAGGTTCAGTGCACGATGCTGGATGCTTGGGGCTGGTGCGCTGGGACGGCCCAGGGGGATGGTATGGGGAGGAGGGAGGGAGGAGGGTTCAGGATGGGGAGCACGTGTATACCTGAAATTTTTTTAATTAAAAAAAAAAAACAAACTGGAAAATAAACAATTTTAAAATTAAAAAAAAAAAAATCTGACCAAATGCTCTAAAGACCAAAGAAAAGAATTCATAGTAAGGCACATGCCATTGCAAAATTTGTCAGCACTGTACACAAAGAAACTTTAATGTATCTAGAGAAAATTTTTTTAGAGTCTTCATTAAGAATTTTAGGATCAGGATGGGTTTAGTTTTCTCAGAAACAACAAACATTAGAAACCATGGAGAAACACCTTCCAAAACCTGAGGGAAAATGTTTTCCAGCTTGAAATTCCCCACTCCACTAAACCATCATGTCAAGTAGGATGTAAGAATAAAGTTTTCAGTATGATGCTTTTAAAAATTCCCTCCAGCATAAAAAGTAGTTACAAGAAACTACTAGAGGATATGCTCCATCAATAATAATAATAAGCAATAACCAGTCTTGTGCAGGTCAATTTTCCATACAGTTTTCTCTGTGCTTTATATATATTTCATTTATTTATCATAACATATCTATTATGATAGAAAATATTATTACCCCCATTTTATAGAGGAAGGAATTTGAGACTAGAGAAACTGAGAAATATCCCCAAGATCAAACACCTATCAAGTGAAAATAGTAGGACTCAAGCCCAAGAAATCTGTTCCTACAATGGAGAGTAAGCAGACTAAGTAGCAAGAAGAATCAGGAAGCTGGAATTCAGTACAGCAGAAAGATGAGGAGAATTCCCATTTACAGAATTAACAGGGTAATGGCTGTATAGCAGTGTGGATCAAAGAGACCCTGAATGGCTGATCAAACTCAGAGGAAAGGCAACGCTACCTAGCAACAAGCATTAGTAATGATTGGCAAGGAACACCAAGAAGGGACTCACAGGGTTTATCATATCACTATCTGGGAATCCCAAATTTTTGAGACTCAGATTTCTGTACTCCCTTTCCATTTTGGTTTTAGAGTAACAAGGACCCTGTGGACACAGGCAAGCTGCCAAGTTTTAGGGTCTCTCAGTTTATAAACCTTGTTTATGACAAAGTCATATTTTGATTACATGATTACATTAATTTTCATTCCTCCATGCAGCTGTATCCCATTAATCAATGAATTGCAGGTTTATTTACAGTAAGAATGTTAGGTGTATCCTGTGAAAGCATTCCTAGATTGATAATATGGTGGTTCTTGAAGAACACTCATATATCTTTTAACTACATTTATAGTTGAGGCATTATTTCAAGGTCTTCTGACAAAGGTCAGGCTTGCCTCAGGTGGCCCTGAGGGGAGAAATGAAAGTTATAGACTGGCTGTTAACACTTGCCTTCCCAGGCAGCCTAGAAAACAAACCAGAAGATGTAAACTTCTGGCAGGAAGTTTGGTATTAAATTAGTGAGTAGAACATGGCAGTCAATTATTAACTTAAAAAAAAGATACATTGCTAAGTGTATATAATTAGAATAAATCTCTTGAATTAGTTATAAATAATATTTAGGTACTCAATGTAAACACAAGTATTTATAAAATAAAATTTGTCATTGTTTTGCAAATTGTCAGTAAAATGTGTAATTGTTAGGAAGATAAGTGAGGGAATATGAGTGTGCATGGGATAAGAGAATAATGTCTCATTTTTCACCATGGATATCCAATAGATGATAGCAAAAAGTTTAAATAAATTAAATGGCCATA
Source organism: Bos grunniens (assembly GCF_055505025.1). Classification (NCBI taxonomy): domain Eukaryota; kingdom Metazoa; phylum Chordata; class Mammalia; order Artiodactyla; family Bovidae; genus Bos; species Bos grunniens. The sequence goes on from NC_141180.1 coordinate 58,831,688, forward strand.
TAAACAAATATTGTATACTTTGGAAAATGAAGTGAAAGTCACTCCATTGTGTCTGAATCTTTGAGACCCCATGGGCTATACAGTCCATGGAATTCTCCAGGCCTGAATACTGGAGTGGGTGGCCTTTCCCTTCTGCGGGGGATCTTCCCAACTCAGAGATGGAACCCAGGTCTCCTGCATTTCAGGTGGCTTCTTTACCAGCTGAGCCACAAGGAAGCCTAGGAATATTGGAGTGGGTAGACTAGCCCTTCTCCAGGGGATCTCTCCCTAACTCCCCAGGAATCAAACCAGGGGCTCCTGCATTGCAGGTGGATTCTTTACCAACTGAGCTATCAGGGAAGCCCCACAGGGAAGCCCTTCAGGGAAACCCATCAGGGATGCCCCTTGAAATAGTGGAATGAGTAGCTCTTCCCCTCTCCAGGGGATCTTCCCAACCCAGGGATGGAACCCAGGTCTCCTGCATTGCAGGCAGATTCTTTACCAGTTGAGCCACCAGGGAAGCCCTACTTTGCAAATACTTTGGAAAGATAAAGAGAAATTCCAAAGAAGACATCTAAACTTAATATAAGTGATTGCTTCTGATGAGCAGTCAATTTCCAGGATCTGGAGGGACAGAGAAAAACACTGGTTTACAATATGAGACTTATAAAACTATTTTTCTTTTCTTAACCTATGTGTGAATATAACTTTGATAAAATATTACAAAAGTTAGATTTTTTAAGAGTTAATGCCATGAATTTTCATTTAATAAAATAAATAACAAAAAAGCTGAAGGAGAAAGAATTAAAGAAAGAAGATTAATCAACATCAAAGAGGGAGAAGAAATTCTTTAAAAAATTGAGACTTGAACCAAGGAATGGTTCAAGGAGTGGAATCTAAATCAGGAGAGATTGAAAAGTGAATAGGAGATGTGAACATTTGGGAATAAAGAGATGGACACCTATGTATTCAATTACTGTTTACTTTTATAAAAAATAAGACACATGGGAGGAGAGAATGTCTCAATGGCAGAATGTAAGATTTAAGAGAAATTTTTTAATGATCTGGAAGACTATATTGTTTGTGAAAAAATTTAAAAATACACAAAGAGGAAATTGTATATCTATCAAGGTAACAAAACCAGTGGTTTCACAGCATCCAGATAAAACCTATCCTTTCATTCATTCAGCAATATGATACCATCACTGTGTGTGAAGAGGAGACCGAAGGTGACTGTAAAATACAGATAAGAATAAGAAGCCGTCTCTGATGTTTACTTGCTCACTAAATATACTTATAGCTTGCTTGAGGGAGAAAGCAAAGTGTAAATTCTCCATCTTTGCATTTAGGAGGCAATTACTAGACTGGAATATTGGATCATAAGTACTTGGGAATACTACCTTCCTGGCCTTTATTTCAATGCTAGAAATGATGGAGAGCCAGCATCAAAGATCAGAAATGGATGCAGAATAGACTTAAACTTTCCTTTTTCTGTCTCTCCTTCACATCTTTCTATCCAGATGCCACATATATGTGTTAATATACTACATTTGATTTTCCCCTTCTGACTTACTTTATTCTGTATGGCAGTCTCCAGACACAGATGTAAAGAACAGATGTACGAACACCAAGAAGGAAAGGGGGAGGTGTGGGAGGAATTGGGAGATGAGGATTGGCATATATACACTACTATGTATAAAATAGATAACTACTGAGAACCAACTGTATAGCACAGGGAACTCTACTCAGTGCTTTGTAGTGACCTAAATGGGAAGGAAATCCAAAAGGAAGGGGATATGTGCATATGTGCACATCGTAGTTTTGCTGTACAGCAGAAACTAACACAACATTGTAAAGCAACTATACTCCAATTAAAAATTAATTTAAAAAAAGATATGATAAAGGATACAGATGAACAGCCAGATGAATCAGATTCACAGGGCAAGGTATATAGGAAGGGTGAGGAGTTCCACACCCCCTCCAAGTACACCACCCTCCCAGCACCTCCAGATGTTCACCAACCTGGAACATAGCATGCTTGTGAGCATTTGCTGGAGGCTTCCTCATGCAGCCATGAGCGATCATGAATTCCATTTCCAGGCCCTCTTCTCAGCCCTAGGGTTCAGGGTTGAAAGTTCCAAGCTTCTAATAATGGCTTGGTCTTTCTGGTGGCTAAGCCGCATCCAGATTCATACCATGGATCACCCCATTAGAACAAAAGACACTCCCATCATCCAGAAAATCCCAAAGGATTTAAGAACTCTGTGTCAGACAGATATTAGGTCAAAGACCAGATATTAAAACCAAAGTTGCTCCTAGTGTTCTCATCACTTTACAGATTACACACATTTTAGGAGTTCTGTGCCAGGAACCAGGGGCTCTGCGTGCATGCTCAGTTGTGTCTGATGCTTTGTGACCACACGGACTGTAGCCCACTAGGCTCCTCTGTCCATGGGATTTCCCAGGCAAGCATACTAGAGTGTGTTGCCATTTCCTCCTGCAAGGGATCTTTTGGTCCAGGGATCGAACTCACGTCTCCTGCATCACCTGCATTGACAGGCAGATTCTTTACCACTGAGCCAATATACCTTCTATTATAGGATCATTTATATTCTGTTACTGTGCATTTTTCCCTAATCATTCTTTGCATATTTTAAATTAACTTTTTAATTTTAAAACTGTTTTAGATTTATAGAAAATAATGAAAATATCAAGAGTTCTCATAGAGCCCACACACCCAGGTTCACTTATTACTAGAATCTAAGATTAGCATTCTCCAAGCTAGGCTTCAGCAGTACATGAGGCAAGAACTTCCAGATGTTCAAGCTGGATTTAGAAAAGGCAGAGGAACCAGAGGTCAAATTGCCAACATCCGTTGGATCATAGAAAAAGCAAGAGAATTCCAGAAAAACATCATTTCTGCTTCACTGACTGTGCTAAAGCCTTTGTGTGGATCAGAACTGTGGACAATTCTTAAAAGGATGGGAATACCAGACCACCTTACCTGCCTCCTGAGAAACCTGTGTGCATGTCAAGAAGCAACAGTTAGAACTGGACATGGAACAACGGACTGTTTCCAAATTGGGAGAGGAGTACATCAAGGCTGCATATTGTCACCCTGCTTATTTAACTTATATGCAGAGTACATTATGTAAAATGCTGGGCTGGATGAAGCACAAGTTGAAATCAAGATTGCCGGGAGAAATAGCAATAACCTCAGATATGCACATGACACCATCCTTATGGGAGAAAGTGAAGAGGAACGAAGGCGCCTCTTGATGAAAGTGAAAGAGGAGAGTGAGAAAGTTGCCTTAAAACTCAACATTCAACAAACTAAGATCTTGGGGTCCAGTCCCATCACTTCATGGCAAATAGATGGGGAGACAATGGAAACAGTGACAGACTTTATTTTCCTGGGCTCCAAAGTCACTGCAGCCATGAAATTAAAAGACGCTTGCTCCTTGAAAGAAAAGCTATGACAAACCTAGATAGCATATTCAAAAGCAGAGACATTACTTTGCCAACAAAGGTCCATCTAGTCAAGACTATGGTTTTCCAGTGGTCATGTATGGATGTGAGAGTTGGACCGTGAACGAAGCTGAGCACCGAAGAGTTGATGTTTTTGAACTGTGGTGTTGGAGAAGACTCTTGAGAGTCCCTTGGACTGCAAGATCAAACTAGTCTTTCCTAAAGGAAATCAGTCCTGAATATTCATTGGAAGGACTGATGCTGAAGCTGAAACTCCAATACTTTGGCCACCTGATGCAAAGAGCTGACTCATTAGAAAAGGCCCTTTTGCTGGGCCTTTTGAAGGCTGAAGGCAGGGAGAGAAGGGGATGACAGACAGAGGATGAGATGGTTGGATGGCATCACTGTCTCAATGGACATGAGTTTTAGCAAGCTTCAGGAGGTGGTGAAGGACAGGGATGCCTGGCGTGCTGCAGTCCATGGGGTCACAAAGAATCGGACACGACTGAGTGACTGAACAACAACAACAGCAGCAACATTACCATGGTCCATTTGTCACAGCTAGTGAATTGTGAGTGACTCATTATTCTTAAGCAAAGTCCGTATTTGATTCGGAATCCCTTCGTTGTTGCCCAGTGTCCTCTTGCTGTTTCAGGGTCCCATCCAGGGCACCTCGTTACTTTTAGTCGTCATGTCTCCTTAGGCTCCTCTTAGTTGTGAGTTTGCCTGACTTGTTTCTGATGAACTTGACAGTTTGGAGGAGTGCTGGCCAGGGGTTTTGTAGAACATCCCCAACTGGGATTTGTCTGATATTTTTCTTATGATTAGATGGGGGTTAAGACTGGAAAGGAAAAGTTCCAGTTTCATCACATCATTATCAAGAACACATCCTATCGACATGACTTAACACTGTTGATGTCGCTTGAGCACCTGGCTGAGGTAGTGTTTGTCAGATTTCTTCGAGTAAAGTTACTTTCCCCTCCTTCTCATACTGTCTTCTTTGTGAGGAAGTCTCTATGTGCAGCCCACAATTAAATAGTAGCGATTTATGACCCAAGTCCTTGATAGCCAAGTATCTATATAAATTATTTGTAATTATTTTGCATAAGGGATTTTTCTATGTGTCCTATTTATTTTTTTTCAATCATTTATACCAGTATGGACTCATGAGTCTTTATGTTTTAGGTTATGACTATGCTTTTTATAAAAATTAATTTTTATTTGAGTAGAGTCGATTTACAATGTTATGTTTGTTTTTGCTGTAGGGCAAAGTAGATCAGTTATACACATACATATATCCACTCTTTTTACATATACGTCATTACAGCATATTTAGTAGAGTTCCCTGTGATATACAGAAGGTCATTATTAATTATCTCTTTTATATATACAGTAGTGTTTACATGTCAATCCCAATTTCCTAATTTCTCTCTCCCCCCTTTCCCTCTTGGTGACCATATGTTTGTTTTCTGCATTTTTGACTCTATTTCTGTTTTGTAAGTAAGTTCATTTGTATCATTATTTTTAGATTCCACATATAAGTGATATTATATGGTATTTGTCTTTCTCTTTCTGACTTATTTTGCTTAGTATGATAATCTCCAGGTCTCTTTATGTCACTGCAAATGTCATTATTTCATTCTTTTTTATGGCTGAGTAGTATTCCATTCTATACATGTACCACATCTTATTTATCCATTCATCCATCAAAGAACATTTATGTTGCCATGCATTTTGAATCAAGCTAGCTGCTCTGTCCTTAAGTCTTAAACATCATTCAGGTTGAAGACAGATTTTCTTTATAGAAAATCACAACTTACATATGACTCTAGGAGGAAAACTTGAGCAGTTCAGAAAGCATCATATTAACCTAAAGGCAAGTGCAGTTGTGGAGGGCAGATGAAGTATAAGGACTTGTCATTTACGTGGATGCCTGACCCATAAAATTATTATTTACACCTTGGATTTTATTGCCTCAGCTATAAAAGCAATTACTGTGTATTCTAATTTTGCTATGTCTTTTAAGTAAGTGATTGGGTTTTCAGAAAGTTCACTGTTTTCTTTAATGATTTATATGCCTATATTTTCCCAAGAGAGCATATTCCCCCACTCTATAAATAAAATTCATTTCTTAGGAGAGTGAGATATATCAGCATTAAAAAGCACATCCATAGATTTGATAAAAGTAATAATCTTACCCGTACACCCACAACTATTTTGAATGTTTGTGCTTGTATAAGAAATAAGCTAGGAAGGGACTTATTTAGACTTCCAGTGGTGTATGTTTAGAGTCATATTACCCTTAAAATAAAAGATACTCTTTGGTGCTTATTCTTAAGTATATCACATTGTGTTAATGTATGTGGCTATCTATCAGGCTGTTAAAAAAAAGTGCAGAGTTCAGTTCAGTTCAGTTCAGTCGCTCAGTCGTGCCAGACTCTTTGCAACCCCATGAATCGCAGCACGCCAGGCCTCCCTGTCCATCACCAACTCCCAGAGTTCACTCAGACTCACGTCCATCGAGTCAGTGATGCCATCCAGCCATCTCATCCTCTGTTGTCCCCTTCTTCTCCTGCCCCCAATCCCTCCAAGCATCAGAGTCTTTTCCAATGAGTCAACTCTTCGCATGAAGTGGCCAAAGTACTGGAGCTTCAGCTTTAGCATCATTCCTTCCAAAGAAATCCCAGGACTGATCTCCTTTAGAATGGACTGGTTGGATCTCCTTGCAGTCCAAGGGACTCTCAAGAGTCTTCTCCAATACCACAGTTCAAAAGCACCAATTCTTCGGTGCTCAGCTTTCTTCACAGTCCAACTCTCACATCCATACATGACCACTGTAAAAACCATAGCCTTGACTAGACGGACCTTTGTTGGCAAAGTAATGTCTCTGCTTTTCAATATGCTATCTAGGTTGATCATAACTTTCCTTCCAAGGAGTAAGCATCTTTTAACTTCATGGCTGCAATCACCATCTGCAGTGATTTTGGAGACCCCAAAAATGAAGTCTGACACTGTTTCCCCTGTTTCCCCGTCTATTTCCCATGAAGTGATGTTAATACCATTGTAACTGTTGGATTTATAACTGAATTTATTTGTTTAATACTTGTAGGGTATCTAGGTTAATTAGGACCAATTGGTAGCTCAGATGGTAGAGAATCTGCCTGCATTGCAGGAGACTTGGGTTCCATTCCTGGGCTGGGAATATCCTCTGGAGAAGGGAATGGCTACCCGTTCCAGTATTCTTGCTTGGAGAATTCCATGGATAGAGGAGCCTGACAGGCTACAGTGCATAGCGTCACAAAGCACTGGACATGACTAAGCAACTAACGCTTTCACTTTTCAAACCTTAATTCTGGTAGAAGAGCTACCTGGAACTATACCAGGGAAGTGGACGTATCACCAGAAGGCAGTAGGGGAACAGAGGAAGCCATGCCTGCTGCTTCTGCCTTTTTTTTTCTTGACTCTCTGGATGCTCAAGTGTATCATCTTGCCTCTTCTCTCCATTCAATACATGTTCTCATCTCTGAAATTGAGCTCTTGGCTACTATGTTGACAATTCCTCCATTTCTTTACAAAGTAACATATTTAGGAACTACTATGAGAGTGGGGACTGGGCATCCTATCCTGGCCTGGCTATCAGGATCAACCAGGGAGCATCTTCCTTCATGGCCCCCACATCCCAACCTGTCTAAGCCTTCTTGGTGTAATCAACTTTCAAGTTCCTTCTGAATCTAAGTATTACTGTCCATACTAATGAACCAGATGTTGGCCCTTCATGTTGTTTCTTCATCATGATGGTACCTGCAAAAAAAAAAAAAAAGATTTCTGGGAACAACTCCTGCCACAAGCTTTATTAGATGATCCAACTTCAGGGTTTTTTTTTTTTTTTTTCTTTTCTCTATTTCATTTACTCTTGTTTTATAGACTTGTCTCCAATCACACACACACACACACACACACACACACATTCTTTATTGGTTCGCTAGGATGTGGTTTTCAATAACAACATTGGTAGAAGTGAAAAAAAGGGAAAGAAATAGAGGGAACATGCACATGTGCTCATTCTTCTCATCACTGAGCCTGGAGACTAGTTTCTCAGGTAACCTCTCTGATCTTTCTGATCTTGGGCCCATTTCTCCCAGTGCGTTTCTTTGAAACTTAAGCTCAATCTTCCTTTATTCTTCACACACTAAAAGCCTCCCCCTAAAACAAATATAGATCTTTATCTTTCCCTACTAGATTTCAAAAAGTGAAAGTAGAGAGGGAAGAGGAAGAGAGGAGATACACTTTTAAAAAATTCTATCAAGGAAACAACAAAAATAAGAGTTGAATATAATCAGTCAGTTCAGTTCAGTCGCTCAGTCGTGTCCAACTCTTTGCAACCCCATGAATCGCAGCACGCCAGGCCTCCCTGTCCATCACCAACTCCCAGAGTTCACTCAGACTCACATCCATTGAGTCAGTGATGCCATCCAGCCATCCCATCCTCTGTCGTCCCCTTCTCCTCCTGCCCCCAATCCCTCCCAGCATCAGAGTCTTTTCCAGTGAGTCAACTCTTCATATGAGGTGGCCAAATACTGGAGTTTCAGCTTTAGCATCATTCCTTCCAAAGAAATCCCAGGGCTGATCTCCTTCAGAATGGACTGGTTGGATCTCCTTGCAGTCCAGGGGACTCTCAAGAGTCTTCTCCAATACCACAGTTCAAAAGCATCAATTCTTCGGTGTATAATAGACCTTTATAAAACATCTATGTGTAGCAGAGAGAGCTCAGCTTGGTGCTCTGTGATGACCTAGATGGGTAGAATGCGGGGTGGTGGGAGGGAGGCTCAAGAGAGAGAGGATATATATATATATATACACCTATAGTACACGTCACTGTAAAGCAGAAACTAGCACAATATTGTTCTCAATAGTACTCAAAAAAAAAAAAAATCAAAACAGAAAAACACCTATACGTGACTGGCAATGTTTGCCATGGAGTTCGTGAAGATGACCAAAACATAGAATTTACTTTAAAGGTGCTCCTGCTCTACTGGGAGAGAGGGGCTCATAAAACACAATTAATCATAGTAAGGGGTGCAGCTTGAAGAATATATGTGATTCTATAGAAATTCATGGGTCTAAAGCAAAAAGAAGTTCTTTGTCCAGCTGCCAGGGCTGTGTGTATGTGTGTTTTCAGAAAAAAGAAACCACAAAGTATCATGGAAAAAAATTGGGGTTTTGGTTTGAATCTTGGCTTTGCTATAATCTGAGTAACTGTGGGAAAGTTACTTAAATTTTCTGAACTTCCATTTTCTCATATGTAAAATAAGGGTAATAATATCCCACTTACATCTTACACAGTTATTATGAAGATTAAATTAGAACATATAAACAAATCATCTAAAACCATTTCTGAAACAAAGTTGGAGCTTCATACACATTTGTTCAATGTGAAGGGATCACTTAAGTTAGTGTTCAAGATGAATTTTCTCATAGAAGTATTGACATATTTTGTGGTTGTTTAAAAAGGATAATTATTATGGCAAATGTATGCCCATTACCTACATCTTATATAGACTTATTGAATGGATTAAGCTATCTTTAATATTTCAGGTGGTTGGTATGTGTCCAATTTCTAAACACACAGCTTAGAAATAAGCTTTTGAAAAATAAAATATCTCTGACTTGCATATATTTTAAGATTGCCTTAACGTGTGATGGAGAAGGAAATGGCACCCCACTCCAGTATTCTTACCTGGAAAATCCCATGGACAGTGGAGTCTGGTAGGCTACAGTCCATGGGATTGCAAAGAGTCAGACACGACTGAGTGACTTCACTTTAAAATGTGATGTCTTCCTTTATGGCAATATTATCTCATTCAAAACTTTGAAATTGGCAAGACTTCCCTGGTGGTCCAATGGTTAAGAATCCACCTTCCAATGGAGGGAATATGGGTTTGGTCTCTGGTTGAGGAACTATTAATAAGATCCCACAAGCCATCAGGCAACTAAGCCTGCAGGCTACAACTAGAGAGAAGTCCATGCACTGCAATGAGGGAAAGATCCTATGTGCTACAACTAAGACCCACATAGCCAACTAAATAAGTAAAATAAAATAAAGAAATTGACTCTACATTTTAAAAAAAAGATGTATAGTCCATTCAGTTCAGTTCAGTCGCTCAGTCATGTCAGACTCTTTGTGACCCCACGAATCACAGCATGCCAGGCCTCCCTGTCCATAGAAAGAGGGAGGGTATGGGGAGGGAGGAGGGAGGAGGGTTCAGGATGGGGAACACAGGTATACCTGTGGCGGATTCATTTCAGTATTTTGCAAAACTAATACAATATTGTAAAGTTTAAAAATAAAATAAAATTTTAAAAAAATCTATAAAATCACAGAGGATTAAGTTAATCCTCACTATAGGATATTACTAAGTCTTCAAATTAGAAACATATACCGTTTAATTTTTATAATTAATTTTCCCTTCTATAATCCTTTTGTCAGAATCATTTCTCAATTTAAATGTGAAAGTGGTGCTCTTATCATTCTGATTTTACAGATGAGAAAACTGAGACACATAGAGTTTAACTTGCCCTAGTATCAATTCTATTTAGTAAAAGACTTCAGATGCTAAACTTGAGCATATTATCAGAGTTTTTGTTGTTCATCACTACAGAGAATAGCCCAGAAGATGGAAAGTTTGAATTATAGCTGCTGCTCTCATTATTTTCTAGAACCTTGTACACACAACAAAAAAACAAATTGGGACAAAACGTATTGTTTCTCCATGTTTATAGTTTTGTTAGCTTTATCAAACAAATAATAGGATAGATGCTTCCACCAAGAACTGTGTTTAGAAAATTGTCTGCAATATGAGCAAAATATGTAGTTTATATTTAGCTTTTCAGCCTGCAAGTTCATCCCCTTGTTGGCACGCTACACGCAGTGGTTAGACTGGTTGATCATTTTCTGTGCAAGGAACATTTCTTTCCACCAGAGAACTTCCCTGGATCCTAAATGAAAGAAAAAAATATATTCCCTATTTACGCAGCTTTACATTTTGATAAGAAAACAGAATATCTACATAACCTTCTGAGCAACTCTAACAAGATATCTATTTACAGAATAATTTAAAGATGTAGAAATTAGATTATCTTGGTGATTTCTCAGAAATTACTGCCAGGAATGAAAGACAAGTAAAGGAAGAGGTAAAACTGTCTTTTATTGCAGACTACTCCATTGTCTACGTATGTCTGATAGAATCTACAAAAAACTACTTTACCCGATAAGTAAAATATTAAAGGTATTTCTATTGCCAAAAAGAAAGAAGTAAACATGTTTATTCACAAACAACATGCTCTTGTATATAGACAATCTGATGTAAACTACAAAAAAGCAATTAGAACTAATGAATTAGTATACTAAGTTTTCTAAATGAAAGATCAATGTGTTTGCATATACTAGAAACAAACAACTGGAAATCGAAGATCAGGGGAAAAAATTAAACAGTTTTCTACCTTGATCATGAGTCAGAAGACTTAATATTAAGATAACAATTCTCCCCACATAGTCTTTGAGTGAGTGAGTGAAAGTCTTTAGATTCAATAAAAGTCCCATCAAATGATCAGCAGGAGTTTTTCTTTGGTAGAAATTAATTAGATCATTATAAAATTCACATTAAAAGGCAAAGACCTAGAAGAGCCAAAATAATGTTGGGGTAAAGAATAGATAGAGGAGGAACACTGCCTGATTTCAAGATTTTTATAAGGCTGTTGTAATCAAGACAGTGTGGCCTAGGTGTTGAGATAGAGCAATAGAGGATGAGTTCAAAGGCCCAGAATAGACTTGGGCAATAAATCCAAATATATATGGACAAGAGATATTTGACAAAGGCAATTAAGAGAAGAACACATGGTCTTCTAAAAAAATCAAGCTTGATAATAAATCTTAGATATATATACTTGGGCAAAAAAAACCTTCCATTCACACCATACACCAGACATAAAATCTAACTCAAAACGGATAAAATAGATCTCAATGTAAAGCCTAAATTTGTAAAACTTCTAGATAAAAACATAAAAAAAAATTCTTCATGATCTTGGGATACAGCATATTTTTTAGACATGACAGCTAAAATAAAATTCGTTAAATTAAAAAAATGATAATTGGTCTTGATCAAAATTTAAAGCTTCTGCTCTTTGAAGGACACTTTTATAAAAATGAAGAGATAATTGACAGAGAAGACATTTGCAAAGCATACATCTGATAAAGGACTTGTATCTAGAAGATATGATGAACTCTGAAAACTCAATAAGAAAATCAAAAGCTTAATTTTTCAAGTCGGCAAACAACTTGAACAGACCCCTCCCCAAAGAGGATATATGGATGGCAAATAAGCCCATGAAAATATGCTCAACAGCATTAGTCATTACGGAAATGCAAATTAAAACCATAATGAGTAATCATTTCTACTACTATCTAGAAAGGCTAAAATTGGGAAAACTGCCTTCACACACCACATGTTGGTGACAGTGTGAAGAAACTGGATTTTTCACACATTGCTGGTAAGAATTTAAACTGGTATGTGAGTGTGTTAGTCGCTCAGTTGTGTCTGACTCTTTGCAACCCCATGGATTGGAACCTGCCAGGCTCCTCTGTCCATGGGATTTTCCAGGCAAGAATACTAGAGTGGGTAGCCATTCCCTTCTTCAAGGGATCTAGAGGGATCAAACCCAGGTCTTCCACGTTGCCGGCAGACTCTTTACCATCTAAGCTACTAGGGAAGACTAAATGAAACTGTATATTCATACAAAGACTTATACACAAATGCTTATTTGTAACTGACAAACCAGAAAACAACCCAAATGTCCCTCAAAAGGTGCATTTATAAACAGCTTATGGTGTATCCAGAAAGCTGAATACTACTCAACAATAAAAATAAGTCAATTATTGATGCTAAAGCTACATGATGACTCTACAAATAAGTATTCTGAGTGAAAGAATCTGAGGGGGGAAAGTACACATTGTATGATTCCAAATATACAAATATCTAGAAAATGTGAACATTTTGAATATATGTGGTTTTACTGTATGTCCATGATATTTCATTAAACTGCTTTTATTTTTCTATAAGAATAAAGACTATCTCTTCATACTACTACAGAGTGAGCTCCAGAGAGTACTTTGTTAAATTTTTAGTAATGAAGGTTGGAGAACACATGCTAACATTTTAAAAGAGAGATAAGAAGAGGGGCATAACTATTACATAGGCAAAATGATAGGATACTGAAAGAGAAACTCCCCAGGTCAGTAGGTGCTCCATATGCTACTGGAGATCAGTGGAGAAATAACTCCAGAAAGAATGAAGGGATGGAGCCAAAGCAAAAAGAATACCCAGCTGTGGATGTGATGCTAAAGCTGAAACTCCAGTACTTTGGCCACCTCATGTGAAGAATTGACTCATTGGAAAAGACTCTGATGCTGGGAGGGATTGGGGGCAAGAGGAGAAGGGGACGACAGAGGATGAGATGGCTGGATGGCATCACTGACTCGATGGACATGAGTCTGAGTGAACTCCGGGAGTTGGTGATGGACAGGGAGGCCTGGCGTGCTGTGATTCATGGGGTCGCAAAGAGTCGGACAGGACTGAGCGACTGATCTGATCTGATCTGATGTAGTTTAGAAAAAGATATGGAGGGATTAACCATTAAAAAGTTGATGGTTAACTATGGAGGGACTGTTATCTGAGAAAAATGAATATTGCTCAACATTTCTGTACTTGCTGGTGGAGTAATCAATTTTTTTTAATTTATTTTTTAACAGGGGTATAATTGCTTTACAATGTTGTATTAGTTTCTGCTATAGTACAGCTACGTGAATCAGCTCTCAGTACAAGAATACCCTCTCTCATGAGTCTGCCTAGCATCCTCCCCATGTCACCCCTCCAGGTCATCACAGAGCACCGAGGTGAGCTCCCTGTGCTGCACACCAGCCTCCCACTAGCTATCTGTTTGGCACATGGTATATATATGTCAGTGCTACTCTCTGTTTGTGCCACCCTCTCCTCCCCACTCACACATCCTCAAGTCCATTGTCTGCCTCTGCATCTCTCTTCCTGCCCAGCAAATAGGCTCATCAGTATCATTGTTTAGATTCCATTTATATGCATTAATATACAATAGCTGCTTTTCTCTTTCTAACTTCACTCTGTATAACAGACTGTAGATTCATCCACATCTGTAAAACTGATCCAATTCCACTCCTTTTTATGGCTAAGTAATATTCCATTGTGTTTACATACCACATCTTCTTTATCCATTCATCTGTCGATGTACCTTTAGGTTGCTTTAGGTATTGTAAATAGCGCTGCAGTGAAAGTTGAGGTACATGTATCTTTTTGAATTATAGTTTTCTCAGGGCATATGCCCAGAAGGATTGCTGGTTTATATGGCAATTTTAATCCTAGTTTCTTAGGGAACCTCTGTACTGTTCTCCATAGTGATTGTGTCAATTTACATTCCCAACAAAAGTGTAGGAAGGGTCCTTTTTTCTACATCCTCTCCAGAATTTATTGTTTGTAGAGTTTTTGATGATAGCTACTCTGACTGGTGTGAGGTGATATCTCACTGTAATTTTGATTTGCATTTCTCTCATAATGACTGATGCTGAGAATCTTTTCATGTGTTTGTTGGCCATCTGTATGTCTTTGGAGAAATGTCATTTAAGTCTTCCACTCATTTTTTTGATTGGGTTGTTTGCTTTTTTATATTGAGCTGCTTGTATATTTTGGAGATTAATCCTTTGTCAGTTGCTTCATTTGCAAGTATTTTCTCGCATTCTGAGGGTTGTCTTTTCATCTTGTTTATTGTTTCCTTTGCTGTGCAAAAGCTTTTAAACTTAATTGGGTCTCATTTGTTTATTTTTAGTTATATTTTCATTACTCTAGGAGGTAAGTAAGAAAGATCTTGCTGTGGTTTATGTCAGAGAATGTTTTTCCTGTTTTCCCCTGAAGAGTTTTAAATTTTAAGAGTAAACATAGAAATAAGTATGTGACTAATAAGGTAGAGAAAACTGGTTATGTAGAAGAAAAGAAAGTAATCTTCACCAGTCTTTATGCCAACAGATATAGGAGCAATACTTGCAAATTTATAAAGGAAAGAAAATGTGCCCCAGAAATTTTGCATCAAGTCAAATTTTCTTCAAAAGAGAGAGATTCTCAGACATGCAGGAACTCAGTGAATGCTGAGCATGCCTTGATAAACATACTTGAAGATAAATTCCTGCTCTCAGAGGTTAATCAACATAAGGAATTCAGGATTGGAGAAGCCCTAACAAAAATATTGCTAGTGAGCTTTTTAAATTGGACCTAAGTTAATGTGGGAAGTATAGATTCAGAATTGGATATCAATTTTTTTTTAAGTTTTACTATGGAAAATATGGTTTAGCTAAACGAACATGGGTGTTGGAAATCTGAGAGTATGAATTTTCTCTTTTTCATTCATAAGAGATTAACAAATATCATGTAAGGTTGAAATATGTAAACATAATGGCCATAACCTTTTAACCTTTCTCAAGCAGTTAAAAAAATCTGAGTAATCTTTTAGAAATTCTTATTCCTGATGTGAAGAAACAACGTTCCAAATTTCATTGAATTATATATTTTCATGTTTCTTTTTTAAATTAAGTTTGAGTTATAGCAAATTTAGCATTTTCAATGAAAATAGCATGTGTATGATTTCTTGTAGATCTGCTTATCTATTTTTTTATCTATCCATCCAATTATATACCTACTTACCCACCCACCTGTCCTTTTGTTTATTTGCATGTATCTGTCTAGGATGACGTTTACCAGAGATTACCAGTGATTATTTGGGCACAGAAGTATTTGGTTCATCGTATGTCACTTCTATTTATTGTATTTTTTGTGTTATATATTTGTATGATAAATGGGAACCATTTTTATAAAAAGTAAGATTTTGAAAATGGTAGTCAAATTGATCAAAAAACAAACTAGATGTTCCAACCAGTAGAGGAAATGGTGAGTATTATGGACTGAATTGTGTTCTCCAAGATTCATAGGTTGAAGCCCTAACTCCCAATGTGAGTGTATTTGGATGCAGGGAGTTTAAGATAATTACAGTTAAATAAGGTCGTAAGTGTGGGGTCCTAATCCAATAGGATTAGTGTCCTTATATGAGGAGGAAGAGATACTGGGAATGTGAGTGCACAGAGGAAAGGCTAGGTGAGGATATGCTGAGAGGTCTTACTAGACACCAATCCTGCCAGGCCCTTGATCTTGGACCGAGAATGAAGCAACTGACAAAGAATCAGTATCAGACACAAGTGGAGCAACTGAGCACGATATGTAAGTAGAAAATGTCTTTGATACATTAATAAGTGACAAAAGTAAATTTCAGGGTAATACATGCATAGTATGATTCAATTTCTGTTTTAAAGAAAAAGCAAAACAAATTCTGTCTGTACATGTTTTTGTATGTTGGAATAAAGTGATACTTACTAGACTCTTGACATTGATTTCCTTGGGTATGGAACTACTAGGGAAAAGAGCCATCAATTTTTAAAATTTATACATTTCTATATTGCTTGAACTGTTACAATAATTATGCATACTTTGGTAATCAAGAAAAAATAGGATGAATAAAAGCTCATATGTTGAAAAATAATGCAAGACATGTTTAATTAGTGTTTGTGTGGTGTGTGCATATTGATTTCTATCTGTTTGTCATGTAACCATAAGCACATTGTCAGGGATCCTGAATCTTTCTGTGGTGCTCTTTTTTTTTCTCTCTAATGCAAATAACATAACAATGTCTCTTCTTGTATTTCCAGCAGTCATTCTCAATGTATAAATCACTTTGTTTTCAAACCATGACTTTTCTCTATATTCTTTTAAGATTTGTGCATGCATCCACATGGTGGGGCAGTGGTAAATAATCTGTCTGCCAATTCAGGAGATGCAAGAGATGAAGGTTTGATCCATCCGTGGGTCTGGAAGGCGCCCTGGAGAAAGGAATGGCAACCCACTCCAGTATTCTTTCCTGGGATAATCCCATGGACAGAGGAGCTTGGTGGCCTATAGTCCATGGGGTCACAAAGAGTCAGACATGACTGAGCTCACACACACACACACACACACACACACACACGTGTATTAAAGTGGTTAGAGCCTTTGTTGTGTGTTATATTCTCCATACTGCCTAATTATGGGTAGTAGTTAGTATTAGGGGATGAGATGGTTAGATAGCATCACTGACTAAATGGACATGAATTTGAACAAGCTCCAGAAGAAAGTGGAGAACAGAGAAGCCTGGCATGATGCAATCCATGGGGTTACAAAGAGCTTGGCAGGACTTAGTGACAACAACAACAAATTAATATTAGACAGCAAAAAATATAATTTAAACTTGGAAATCCATGTGGTGAAGTATTACTGGGAGATACTTTTCTTTTTCCAAATACAAAGTTCCCAGTCTGAAGAACTGGTAACTTACCTAAAACCATTTTGATGAAGCAGTTACAAAAAGCTCAGGATTAAATAGTTGCCTGTGGAAGGAGAGATGGAATTTATCAAGTCAAACAGGAGCAGGGGTCAGGGGGCCAAGAATTAAAAACAAATGCAAATCTAGGAGCTGTTATTTTAAAAGCAAAGAAAAGTAGGTTACACAAGCCATTTCCATTTTTAAATGTTACCCTTCTGGTGGTGTGGGGGAAACCTTTGCCCACTTGTCTTTTTTGCTAAAGATGCTGTTTTTCCACGGAGGCAAAGAGTAATATTTGAGGAAGAGGTTTTACAGATGCAATTACAGCAAGACACTAAAGCTCAGGTTTGCACGTGGGTGAACACGTGCTTTCTCACCCAGAGAAAAGTTTAACTTGGCAGCCTTTGCTCCAAAGCATGACTCTGATTCTCAAGGAAGCCAAGACTACAGAAACCCAAGTCATCTCCAAAAATAACACCAAAATTAGAACCTTGAAACTCCTCTCACTGACTGGCCATGCTGGGAATGATGAGACTCTAGTCCTGAAGACCTGCAAAGCTACTAAACCCTCCACATTCTCCTTGTGCATCAAGACTTCACTTGGCCTCTCAGCCTGTAGAAGAGGTTGCATGCTGGGCTTGAGATTCGGGGATTAGTTATTTAAATATCTCTAGAAGCTTCTAGAAAAAAATATAGAAGAGTATCTTTGAAAACTTGACTAGGCAAAGATTTCTAGGACAAATAATTCGTAAATTGAACTTCATCAACATCTATAAAATTGTTTATCAGAAAATACCCAGGATGTAGTTTTCTCAAAAAAACTAAAAATAGAACTACCTTATGATCCTGCAGTTTCACTTCTTGATATTGATCCAAATGAAATGAAGGCACAAACACAAAAAGATATAGGCACCTCCATGTTCACTGCAGCTTTATTTACCATAGCCAAGAAATGGGAGCAACTTAAGTGTCCATTGATAGGTGAATGGATAGAGAAAGTGTGTGTGTGTGTGTGTGTGTGTATACACACACATTGAAATATACAATGAAATATCATACAGCCATAAAACAAGAAGAAAATCTTGCCACATGTGACGACATGGGTGGACACTTAGGTTGTTTTCATGTCTACTAAAACTTGAGGGCATCATGCTAAATGAAATGTCAGAGAAAAATACTGTATTATCTCACTTTAATATGGAATCAGGAAGAAAGAAAGGAAAGAAGAGAGGAAGGGAGGAAGGAAGAAAAAAGAACAAGAAACCTGAACTCTTAGGTACAGAGAACACACATTGGTGGTTGCCAGAGATAGGGGGTGAGGTGGGTTAAAATGGGTGGATGTGGTCAAAAGTACAAACTCTCAGTTATGAAATAAACCATGGCAATGTAATATGAAGCAGCATGGTTACTGTGATTAGTAAACCATATTTTATATTAGGAAGCTGCTCAGGGAGTAGACCTTAAAAGTCATTAATAAAAGTTACTATGGATACTATTTCCCTTGCATATTATTTATTTTTCATGAAATTTTGGATTTGTCTAATATTTTAAAGAAACAGAAGCAAAAGCATCCTACATGTTGCTGAGAACAAGTTTTATTTTTTCCTGGTCTTCTACAAGAGAGTGACACAGGAATTCATTAGACCTCTGGATAATTGTTTATAATTTAGTCCAACAGTGTGCATGTGTGTGTTAGTTGCTCAGTCAGGTCTGACTCTTTGCAACCCCATGGACTGTAGCCTGCTAGGCTCCTCTGTCCATGGAATTCTCCAGGCAAGAATACTGGAGTGGGTTGCCATCAGTTTATGACAATGTAAGGTGAGGGTCTAGTAATCAGACTAGTCATCAGACTGCACAAGGCCCTGGGGACACAGGCAGCCCTCTTGTATAATTTTTTTGGCATCTTGCTCAGCAGTGAGCATTAGAGTGACAGATGAGGAATCAGGTACTGAACTCAGAGACCTTTAGGCAGCAGCTATGTCCAGCCACTGAGATTACTCCCACAGGCCACCAGCCTAGACGGTGAAGAGGGAAGAAAGCTTCTTGTGGGGCCCTTTATGAGCCAGTTTTGTTGTCATTGCCTTATATTAACTTCTCTAAGTATCCTGGAATTGGCAGAATGAGGCCATCCTTGGGGTGAATCTCCTTTTCCCCTGGTGCATTTTATTGCAAGTTATGTGAACCACTGAGAGTCGATAAGGAATTTACTTAATTGTGGCTGAAATACATTTTTTACTCCAAAAAGCAAGGAATTTAGCTCCACAGGAGCTGGATCCTTCATATCTGTGACTGAGCTGAGACTCAGTGTGGAAACCCGCATGCATTCTATGGCTGGAGCTTGCCCAGTTTGCGGTAGAGCTAGGGGGGCCTTTTTCCACGCAGAGTCACTGTTGTACTTGACTTGGTCCTGCCATTTTAACCTGGTGGAATCCTATGCCCACCCCCATACTTCACCAATCACACTTGTGCGTGTTAATTCTCTTTAGTCGTGTCCAACTCTGAGCGATCCTACAGACTGTAGCCCACCAGGCTCCTCTTCCATGGGATTCTCCAGGCAAGAATATTGAAATGGGTTGCCATGCCCTCCTCCAGGGGATCTTTCCAACCCAGGGACTGAGCCCACGTTTTCTTATGTCTCCTGCATTGGCAGGCATATTCTTTAGCACTAGTTCTCCTGGGAAGCCCATCAATCACACTATTAGACTTCTGCAAATAAAATACTACTCACTTACAGAGAAAGTGTAGAATGGCTATTTGTGAATTTCCCAGGAAATTTTGTCACTAACTCCTCAGTTTACAGAAGCCTCTCATCTTCCCTAAATAGAAATCCCTTGCAGGCTGCAAAGAGCTAGGATTTAGCTCTGCAAACACATTTGTGTTGGAATTGAAAACAAAATTGAGAATGATGTAGCTGGTGTGCAGAAAGCAGACTCATGACACCACCATGATGTGGCCATTCGGGGAAGTGCTGCCTGGGGAATCTTAGCACTAAGGATGTAATGAGCTGGATGGAACCACAGCAAAGGATCCGACAGGCATATGAAAGGAAGCTTCAAATGCATGCCCCGTGATACATGAAGTGCTCTTTATTCTGGCCCAATAGACGGTCTCCCTGCAAAACCAGACTTTGGTAAAGTCAATTTCACATGTGAGTTAGCCTCTGCAATCTTTTCCATATGTGAGTTAGGCTGGGCAGTCTTTCCCAAAGTTAAGGTTCAATTTTCAGGGTAAAAGCTTATAATTTTGAAATAATGACAATAACTTGAATCACCCTGCTTCTACCTTTCTGAATACCTGAGGTCCTGGGACCCAAGGGTAAAAACCATCTGTTTAACCACAAAAACCGTCAGCAGCATGAGTAGAAGGAGAGGCAGGTCACGGACTCTCCTAGGGACAGGAGCTGCTTTTCAGGTCAGAGAAGTCCCAGCACTGAGCATGGGTCCTGTTACAAATGTGGTTAATTCACAGGTACTGAACTGAGCTGAGCCAGAGCTTGAGCTAAGGTCCTTTAACTAGAAATTCTTGCCTCTTTGCATAAACCAGGGAAAATAACATAACTCAGCATGCAAATTCATTGTAAACATTTCATAAGAAAGCACTTCATAAACTACAAAAGACTACTCTGGAAATATCAGGGATGATGATGGGTAATGAATGGGCTGGTGACAAGTATGATGACATTGAGCAAAACAATGATGATACTATTAAAAAGATTCTCATGTCTGACTATGAGCCCCTAGACTGTGCTGATGTTACTATTATTTCCACAGTTGGGGCCCTACCAATAAGACACCATACCAGGATACCGTATGTGGCAAGGACACTGAAAAAGGGCTCTTGTCTGCTGGTACTGGTTTTCTTTTTGTGAATGAAGAGAAAGCTACAGCTTCCAGAACTGCCAATCAATGACATTTTGATTACCTCCCAATTTGTTTCTTCCATCCCATTTGGTAATGTTCTATATTTGTATGTTTTCTTTGAAAAAGGTAGACCCCACTTCGGGAAAAAAAAATCTAGGGTTGGACAAGTTGCTTTAATCCAATTGGTGCCAATGAGAAATGTCAAATGATTATGTTTACTGTCTTTGTACCAATTTGGCATGAATAAGGTTACATGCTAAGCCTGAGCTCTAGCAATTCATTAAACTAGGAAAAATTAAGATATTTTTCTTTTTTTTTATGTCATGTCTCTACTTCCCAACTCACACACATCACATAAACAACCATAAGGCATTTATGTCTTTATATGCCAATGCAAAAATTGAAAGAGAAAAATAATTTCCAGTAAAATATAACCTCTTATATTAACTCATTGTGGGGCTTTCAAACAGCCTTAAAACAACTCTGAGGTAGATAAGACCAACATATTATTCACTTTATTCAAGGGAGAGAAACAAAGGTCTTAGTATTTAATGTAACAATTTAAAATCAAGATGGTGTTAATTGGGAAAACAAAGGCTGAAGCACTTGTATTCTAAGAGTACTGTCAGCTCTCTTCTCAAGCATTTGGTTTCTTGCAAAATAGGAATCAAAGTTAAATAAAATCTGGTGGAAGGGCCACATTAATACCAGACATTCATCGATGGACTGCAACTTTGCACTCTTTAGAGGAATTATAATAAATTTTTTAAAAATTTAGATTAGGATGTAAAGCCTATCTACTAAATCAAAAATAAAGGACCAAAGAGGGCTGGATGCTTCTCCAGACAAGTCCGTGAAATCAATGTTAAGGTCATTGCTTTATGCCCAAATTGTAAGGACCCGGTAGTGGGCAGTGAGGTATGTTCAGAAGCAGGAAAGGGTGGTTCCAAGATGGCAGAAGAATAGGACAAGGAGAGCACTTTATCACCCACAAATTCACCAAAGGATCATTTGAATGCTGAGCAACTTCCACAAAACAACTTCTGAATGCTGGTGGAGGGCACCAAGCACCCAGAAAGGCAGCCCATTCTCTTCAAAAAGACGTAGGACAAACTATAAAAGACAAAAAGAGAGACAAAAGAGTTAGGGATGGAGACCCATCCTGGGCAGGGAGTCATGAAGGAGGAGAAGGTAACAGTAGGAAACCCTCTCACAGGTGGGTCTGTGGGGAGTTTTGGAATCTCAGAGGGCACCATAACTGGGAGGGAAAAAAAAACAAAACCCACAGAATAGGTGTCTAACTGCAACTGCCAGTGGAGAAGTAGCCCAGATGCTCACATCCGCCACGCGAGCGGGGGCTGGACCGGGAGGTGTGGGCAGCATCAACGGTCCTTAGGGTGAGGACTGGGCTTGAATGCCCTGAGGACAATCTGAGAGAGCTAACCCAATCTGAGATAGCACCCCAAACTGTAGAATCAGCAGAGAGAAAAAAAATGAGAACTTTCCTGCAAAAGGCTCTAACTCACAGCCTGGGCTGCTCACAGAACAAAGGATTGAGAGAATACCAAATGAGAGATAGCTAACTGCATACAGGCCCCTCCCCCCATCTCCCCTACCAGAGGCAGAGAGGCAGGCCTGCGCCAGAAGGCAAGAAGCTGCACCAATCTCCGCCCAAGAGACCAGCATCCTCCACCAAACTGTGAGCAGACTCTCCATTGCTCACCACGTCTTCCTGGGACCCTGGATGGTTGACATCTGCCAGGAGGGTTGCAGCCAGAGATCAGCCCCTCAGAGGAGATACATGGCACACCTGAGACAGTGCTCTCCCGGCGCGCCTGGGAAACTGAGCGGCCAAACCAGGGAGGTGATTAAGACACATGGTCCGCCTGGGACAGTCCGCTTGCCAAGCACCTGGTTGCCTGAGGTGCTCGGACCTGGAAAGGGCACAAAACGCGTGCCCAACCAAGTCTGTGCCCTTGCGGATTACCCAAGAACCTGAACCTGAGTGACTTAGACCTGGGAAGTGCACGAAACCCAGGGCCCACTTTGGATCATGCCCTGCAGAGCACCCTGCAGCCTGAGCAGTGTAGACCCAGAAACCACACGCCAGTGTGAGCTGGGGCAAACCCACTGTGGTCCATACACTGCAAGAACTCCCCACACATGCCAATGATATTTGTTTTCAGTGTTCCTCCCTCCCCACAAAACAACTGAACAAATGAGCCTAAATAAGTGACCACCTTTGCCCCTTGTGTCAGGGCAATAATTAGACACCAAAGCGACCTGCAAAAAGAGGAAGCCAAAATAAACAAGAGGGAACCACTCTGGAAGTGACAGGTGCAACAGGTTAAAACCCTGTAGTTAACTTTGACTAAGCATTGGAGGGGGCCTATAGACCTTGAGAATCCCAGGGACTGGGGAGTATGGTGGGCTGCCATCTATGGGGTCGCACAGAGTTGGGCATGACTGAAACGACTTAGCAGCAGCAGCATAGACCTTGAGAACAAGTAAAAGCTGAAACAAGGAACTATCTGAAACTGAACTGATCCCACACTGCCTACAACAGCTCCAGAGAAATTCCTAGATATATTTTTACTATTATCACTTTTTAATTTTTTAAATTTAAGTTCATTACTCCTTTAATTTTCACTTTTATAACATATTACCTTGCAAAAAAAGACACCATTTTTAAAGCAAATTTCATAAATATTTTTAATAATTTTTGTGAATGATTTTGTTTTGTATTTTTAATATTGTATTTTTGAGAGTCTAAACTCTACTCTCGGAGAAAGCAATGGCACCCCACTCCAGTACTTTTGCCTGGAAAATCCCATGGATGGAGGAGTCTGGTGGGCTGCAGTCCATGGGGTCGCTAAGAGTCAGACACGACTGAGCGACTTCACTTTCACTTTTCACTTTTATGCACTGGAGAAGGAAATGGCAACCACTCCATGTTCTTGCCTGGAGAATCCCAGGGATGGGGGAGCCTGGTGGGTGCCGTCTATGGGGTCACATAGAGTCGGACACAACTGAAGCAACTTAGCGGCAGTAGCAGCAACCTCTACTCTAGATTTTTAATCTTTGCTTTTTGGTATTATGAATTTTATGCCTTTAAGAATCTAAATACCTTTCTGTATCCATTTTCACTAAGAGGTGTGATTAGTGGTTTGATTGCTGTCTCCTCTTTTGACTCTCCCTTTTCTCCCCCAGGTAACCTCTATCTCCTCCCTCCCCCTTCTCTTCTCTACTTAACTCTGTGAATCTCTCTGGGTGTTCCGGGCTGTGGAGAACACTTAGGGAACTGATTACTGGCTAGATTGGTCTTTCCCCTTTTGACTCCTCCCTCTTCTCCTCCTGGTCACCTCTATCTCCCTCCTCCCTCTTCTATTCTCCATGTAACTCTGTGAACTTCTCTGGGTGTCCCTCATTGTGGAGAATTGTTTCACCATTAACCTAGATGTTTTATCATCTGCTGTATGGGTGGAAAAGTCTTGAGGTTATTGTAAGAATAAGACAGAAAGCCAGAGGCAGGAGGCTTAACTCCAAAACTTAAGAACATCAGAGAACTCCTAATTTCAAGGAACATTAATAGACAAGAGTTCATCTAAAAGCCTCCATACACTGAAACCAAGCTCCACCCAAGAGCCAACAAGTTCCAGAGCAAGACATACCATGCTAATTCTCCAGCAAAGCAGGAACACAGCCCTGAGCATTAAAAGACAGGATGCCCAAAGCCATACCAAATCCATGGATACCCCAAAACTCACTACTGTACACTTCATTGCACTTCAGAGAGAAGAGATCCAGCTTCACCCACCAGAAGACAAAAGCAAGCTTCCATAACAGGAAACCTTGACAAGCCACTAGTCCAACCCCACTCACAAGGAGCAGGCTCCACAGTAAAGAGGAACCACAAACTTGCAGCCTACAGAAAGGGCACCCCAAACACAGCAATCTAAACAAAATGAAAAGGCAGAGAAGTATTCAGCAGGTAAAGGAACATGATAAATGCCCACCAAACCAAGCAAAAGAGGAGGAGACAGGGAGTCTACATGAAAAAGAATTAAGAATAATGATAATAAAGATGATCCAAAATCTTGAAAACAAAATGGAGTTACAGATAAATAGATTAGAGACAAGGATTGAGAAGATGCAAGAAAAGTTTAACAAGGACCTTGAAGAAATGAAGAGTCAATCAATAATGAATAATGCAATAACTAAGATCAAAAGCACTCTGGAGGGAACCAACAGTAGAGTAACTGAGGCAGAAGATAGGATAAGTGAGGCGGAAGATAGAATGGTGGAAATAAATGAAGCAGAGAGGAAAAAAGAAAAAAGAATTAAAAGAAAAGAGGACAACCTCACAGACCTCTGGGGCAATGTTAAACGCCCCAACATTTGAATCATAGGAGTCCTAGAAGAAGACAAAAAGAAAGGCCATGAAAAAATACTTGAGGAGATAATAGTTGAAAACTTCCCTAAAATGGGGAAGGAAATAGCCACCCAAGTCCAAGAAACCCAGAGAGTCCCAAACAGGATAAACCCAAGGCAAAACACACCAAGACACATATTAATCAAACTAATGAAGATCAAATACAAAGAGGAAATATTAAAAGCAGCAAGGGAAAAGCAACAAATAACACACAAGGGGATCCCCATAAGGATAACAGCTGATCTTTCAACAGAAATTCTTCAGGCTAGAAGGAATGGCAGAACATACTTAAAATGATGAATGAGAAAAACCTACGGGTTGTAATCCCTTGCTGGGATTCCTATACCCAGCAAGGATCTCATTCAGATATGAAGGAGAAATCAAAAGCTTTACAGACAAGCAAAAGTTGAGAGAATTCAGTGCCAGCAAACCAGCTCTTCAACAAGTGCTAAAGGATCTTCTCTAGACAGGAAACACAGAAAAGGTTTATAAACTTGAACCCAAAACAACAAAGTAAATGGCAATGTGATTGAACTTATCAATAATTACCTTAAATGTAAATGGGTTGAATTCCCCAACCAAAAGCCAAAGACTGGCTGAATGGGTACAAAAACAAGACCCTTATGTATGCTGTCTACAAGAGACCCACCTCAAACCAAAGGACACATACTGACTGAAAGTGAAGGGATGGAAAAAGATATTTCACACAAATGGAGACCAAAAGAAAGCAGGAGTAGCAATACTTGTATCACATAAAATAGACTTTGAAATAAAGGCTGTGAAATGAGACAAAGAAGGATCAAGCCAAGAAGATGATATAACAATTATGAATATATATACACCCAACATAGGAGCACCTCAATATGTAAGACAAATGCTAGCAAGTAGAAATGGGGAAATTAACAGTAACACAATAATAGTGGGAGACTTTAATACCCAACTCGCACCTATGGATAGATCAACCAAACAGTAAATTAGCAAGGAAACACAAACTTTAAATGATACAATGGACCAGTTAGACCTAATTGATATCTATAGGACATTTCACCCCAAAATAATGAATCTCACCTTTTTATCAAGTGCACACAGAAGATTCTCCAGGATAGATCACATCCTGGGCCATAAATCTAGCCTTAGTAAATTTTAAAAAAAAAAATTGAAATCATTTCAAGCATCTTTTCTGATCATAATGCCATAAGATTAGACGTCAACTACATGAAAAAGGCTATTAAAAATACAAACATATGAAGGCTAAATAACATACTTCTGAATAACCAACAAATCATGGAAGAAATCAAAAAGGAAATCAAAATATGCATAGAAACAAATGAAAATGAAAACACGACAACCCAAAACCTATGGGATTCAGTAAAAGCAGTGCTAAGGGGAAAGTTCCTAGCATTACAAGCTTACCTCAAGAAACAAGAGAAAAATCAAATAAATAACCTAACTTTACACCTAAAGCAACTAGAAGAAGAAGAAGAAATGAAGAACCTCAGGGTTAGTAGAAGGAAAGAAATCATAAAAATTAGGGCAGAAATAAGTGAAAAAGAAACAAAGGAGACTATAGCAAAAAATCAACAAAACTAAAAGCTGGTTCTTTGAGAAGATAAATAAAATAGACAAACTGTTAGCCAGACTCATCAAGGAAAAAAAGGAGAAGAATCAAATCAACAAAATTATAAATTAAAATGGAGAAATCACAAAAGACAACACAGAAATACAAAGGATCATAAGAGACTTCTATAAGCAACTATATGCCAATAAAATGGAAAACTTGGAAGAAATGGATGAATTCTTAGGAAAGTATAACCTTCCAAAACTGAACCAGGAAGAAATAGAAAATCTTAACAGACTCATCACAAGCATGGAATAGAAACTGTAATCAAAAATCTTCTAACAAACAAAAGCCCAGGACCAGATGGCTTCACAGGTGAATTCTACCAAAAATTTAGAGAAGAGCTAACACCTATCCTACTCAAACTCTTCCAGGAAATTGCAGAGGAAGGTAAACTCCCAAACTCATTCTATGAGGCCACTATCACCCTAATACCAAAACCAGACAGAGATGCCACAAAAAAAGAAAACTACAGGCAATATCACTGATGAATATAGATGCAAAATCCTCAACAAAACTCTAGCAAACAAAATCCAACAACATATTAAAAAGATCATACATCATGACCAAGTGGGCTTTATCCCAGGGATGCAAGGATTCTTTAATATTCAGAAATCAATCAGCGTGATATACCACATTAACAAATTGAAGGATAAAAACCATGTGATTATCTCAATAGATGCAGAGCACATTTATGATAAAAACTCTCCAGAAAGCAGGCATAGAAGGAACATACTCAACATAATAAAAGCCATATATGATAAACCCACAGCAAACATTATCCTCAATGGTGAAAAACTGAAAGCATTTCCCCTAAAGTCAGGAACAAGACAAGGGTGCTTACTCTCACCACTACTATTCAACATAGTTTTGGAAGTTTTAGCCACAGCAATCAGAGAAGAAAAAGAAATAAAAGAAATCCAGATTAGATAAGAAGTAAAATTCTCACCGTTTGCAGATGACATGATCCTCTACATAAAAAACCCTAAAGACACCACCTGAAAATTACTAGAGCTAATCAATGAATGTAGTAAAGTTGCAGGATATAAAATTAATATACTGAAATCCCTTGCATTCCTATATGCTAACAATGAGAGAACAGAAAGAGAAATTAAGGAAACAATTCCATTCACCATTGTGACAAAAAGAATAAAATACTTAGGAATAAATCTTCCTAAAGAAACAAAATACCTATATATAGAAAACTATAAAACACTGATGTAAGAAATCAAAGATGGAACAATTAGATGGAGAAATATACCATGTTCATGGATCGGAAGAATCAATATAGTGAAAATGAGTATAGTACCCAAAGCAATCTATAGATTCAATGCAATCCCTGCTGCTGCTGCTGCTAAGTCGCTTCAGTTGTGTCCAACTCTGTGCAACCCCATAGACGGCAGCCCATCAGGCACCCCATCCCTGGGATTCTCCAGGCAAGAACACTGGAGTGGGTTGCCATTTCCTTCTCCAATGCATGAAAGTGAAAAGTGAAAGGGGAAGTCGCTCAGTCGTGTCTGACTCTTAGCGACCCCATGGACTGCAGCCTATTAGGCTCCTCCGTCCATGGGATTTTCCAGGAAAGAGTACTGGAGTGGGGTGCCATTGCATTTTTCACAGAACTAGAACAAATAATTTCACAATTAGTATGGAAATACAAAAAACCTTGAATATCCAAAGCAATATTGAGAAAGAAGAATGGAACTGGAGGAATCAACCTGCCTGACTTCAGACTATACCTCAAAGCTACAGTTATCAAGACAGTATGGTAACTTGGTAACACCATACACAAAAGTAAACTCAAATGGATTAAAGATCTAAATGTAAGATCAGAAACTATAAAACTCCTAGAGAAAAACAGGCATAACACTCTAACATAAATCACAGCAAAATCCTCTATGACCAACCTCCCAGAGTAATGGAAATAAAAGCAAAAATAAACAAATGGAACCTAATTAAACTTAAAAGCTTTTGAACAATGAAGGAAACTATGAAGGTGAAAAGACAGCCTTCAGAGTGGGAGAAAATAATAGCAAATGAAGCAACTGACAAAGAATTAATCTCAAAAATATACAAACAGCTCATGTAGCTCAATACCAGAAAAGTAAATGACCCAATTAAAAAAAAAAAAAGGGCCAAAGAAGTATATAGACATTTCTCCAAAGACGACATACAGATGGTAACAAACACATGAAAAGATTCTCAACATAATTCATTATCAGAGAAATGCAAATCAAAACCACAATGAGGTAACATCTCATGCTGGTCAGAATGGCTGCTATCAAAAAGTCTACAAACAATAAATGCTAGAAAGGGTGTTCAGAAAAGAAAACCATCTTACACTGTTGGTGGAAATGCAAAGTAGTACAGCCACTATGGAGAACAATGTGGAGATTCCTTAAAAAACTGAAAATAGATCTGTCATATGACCCAGCAATCCCACTGCTGGGCATACTAACTGAAGAAACCAGAATTGAAAGAGACACATGTACCCCAATTTAATCACAGCATTGTTTACAATAGCTAGGACATGGAAGCAACCTAGATGTCCATTGGCAGGTGAATGGTAAGAAAGCTGTGGTAAGCCCAGCTATTAAAAAGAATGCATTTGAATCAGTTCTAATGAGATGGATGAAACTGGAGCCTATTATACGGAGCGAAGTAAGAAGGAAAAACACCAGTACAGTATATTAATGCATATATATGGAATTTGCTGCTGCTGTTGCTGCTAAGTCACTTCAGTCGTGTCCAGCTCTTCACGACCCCGTGGACTGCAGCCTACCAGGCTCCTCTGCCCATGGGATTTTCCAGGCAAGAGTACTGGAGTGTGTTGCCATGGCCTTCTCCATATATGGTATTTAGAAAGATGGTAATTATGACACTATATGCAAAATAGCAAGAGACACAGATATAAAGAATAGACTTTTGGACTCTGTGGGAGAAGGCGAGGGTGGGATGATTTGAGAGAATAGCACTGAAACATGTATATTGCCATATGTGAAATAGATCACCAGTCCAAGTTCAATGCATGAAACAGGGCACTCAAAACTGGTGCACTGGGACAACCCAGAGGGATGGGATGGGGAGGGACATGGGAGGGGGGTTCGGGATGGGAGACACATGTACACTGGTGGCTGATTCATGTCAATGTATGGCAAAAACCACCACAATATTGTAAAGTAATTGGCCTCCAATTAAAATAAATTAATTAATTTAAAAAAAGAAGAAGAAGAAGCAGGAGAGTCCTGGGGAAGCTCTTAGACTCTCCAGTCACAGAGATGGGTCTGATTCAACCACAGGAAAGTTTTGTATCCTTGTTAGTCTCAATAATTAATAGTGTGTCTACATATGTGGCCCAAAGGAAGTTATCATTGTTAAGTATCAGTTATCACTTTTAAAGGGAAAAGACATTTGACTAGAAGGCTGGAACTTGTGTTCCCATCTGACAAATTAGCTGTGTTATTTGGAGCAACTGAATTAAACTTTGTGGGCCTCAGTTTTCCTATTTGTAAGGCTTAGGTTAGTACTTTCTCTGTCATTTAGGACTTTTGCAGTTGTAAGTGGCATGAAGATCGACCAAAATCTCTCCAAATGACAGAGTATTTATTTCCACATGTCCTGGAGAAGTCTAAGTGCTCACTGAGGCACGAGAAACTTAGAGCTCAAGTAATGGCATCAGGACGTGGTTTCTGTCTCCATTCATCCTCTCACTGTACAAGTTCAGAAAGTCAACTCAGCACAAGAGCTGCAGCAGCATGAAAATACATGATAGAGCAGCATGAAAATTAAATGAGTTGAGATTCATAAAGTGCTTAAAACTCTGCCTGAATACGTATTCTGTGCTCATTGAAGGGGAACCAGTAGTATTATCTGGCCTGAGGCATCCCAGAGACAAGTTGATGAAAGTAGCTCTAGAACTTAGCTCTTTACAGATCTTGTCTAACGGGGTAGAATGGCCCCTGAATGTCCCAGAAATCTGAGCACATTTTTATGACATCTCCAGCCTCTGAAGGAATTTATTCTTTTTAAATTATTTTTAAAATTGTACCATAATTTAACCACAAAATTGTACCACAAAAAATAAAAAAATAAAATTATTTTTAAAATTGTAAATACATGCACCATGGCTTCTTTATCCATTCATCGTGACAGTTGTTTTAAAATTTATTTTATTTATTTATCTGATGGCACCAGGTCTTATCTGTGGCATGTGGGATCTTTAGTTATGGTATGTAGGATCTAGTTCCCTGACCAAGGATTGAACCCAAGCCCCCTGCATTGGGAACTTGTAGTTTTAGCCACAGGCCACCAGGGAAGTCCCTGAAGGAATTTGTACATATCCCTAAATATTAAATTTTGATTGGTCAGACCTGAGTCAGAAGAAATCTGTAGCAGACACTGTTGATCACTTATATAGCACACATCTGGCCCCTTCCTCCCTGTTGAAAGAAATTTGAGTCTGATCAAATGTCCACCTCCCCTGTAATAATACCTCAATCTAAGTCAATCATGATGATCTCATTCTTCCTATCAGACATTGGTTAAGACATGAGTATATGACACAAGTTCAATCAGTGGTATATGAAGTCAGTTCTGCTGAAGGAGTTCTGAAAAGCTTTCAGAATACTATAGTTTCACATGGCTGTGTAGTCTCAGATTTGTTAACCATGTTGAGTGATAGGAAAAAGACTAACTGGAAAATGTGGACTGACTCTAACTCAGGAAAAATGGAACTGAATAGAGAATCATCTTATTCCCAAGCTTTTTGTATCGTTCTAGGCTAAGATGTACAAAAGTGAGCTGTAAGCTCTGAGAGAAGAGAACAAATTTGCAGAAACTCACAGCTGGCCAGGAATATCATAAAACTTATTGGACTGTTTCAGGTAATGTCATAATTTAAAAGGTTTTAGTTTAGTATTGAGAACCAGATTTTATAAGAAGCATACTCCATAATCTACTTAAGATGGGATATGCAGTACTTTAAGAAGCGCGCTAAGCACAGGCGGCCGAGAGGAGCCACCCCACGTCCGAGGTCAGGAGCAGAAGCCGGGAGTACCCCATGCCTGAAGGGCGGCAGCCAAGAAGAGTTACCCCACATCCGTGGTCAGGGGCAGCAGCCGAGAATACCAAACTGCAATGGTGCAGGAATGGCCGAGAGGAGCGACCCTGTGTCCGAGGTCAGGGGGGGCAGCCGAGAGGAGATACCCAGCGTCCGAGGTCAGGGGCTGCAATAAAAGGAGTTACCCCGTGTCTGAGGTCAGGGGCGGTGGCCGGGAGGAGCAACCCCATGCCCAAGGCCAGGGGCGGTGGCCAGGAGGACCAACCCCACGTCCAAGGAGCCATGGCTGCGTGGGCGCAGGAGGGCCTAGAGGAGCTATCCCACTTTGAAGGTCAGGAAGGGCGGCGGTGAGGAGATACCTCTCGTCCAAGGTAAGGAGCAATGGCTGCGCTTTGCTGGAACAGCTGTGAAGAGATACCCCACGCCCAAGGTAAGAGAAACCCAAGTAAGATGGTAGGTATTGCAAGAGGGCATCAGAGGGCAAACACACTGAAACCATACTCACAGAAAACTAGTCAATCTAATCACACTAGGACCACAGCCTTGTCTAACTCAATGAAACTAAGCCATGCCCATGGGGCAACCCAAGATGGGCGGGTCATGGTGGAGAGATCTGACAGAATGTGGTCCACTGGAGAAGGAATGGCAAACCACTTCAGTATTCTTGCCTTGAGAACCCCATGAAGAGTATGAAAAGGCAAAATGATAGGATACTGAAAGAGGAACTACCCAGGTCAGTAGGTGCCCAATATGCTACTGGAGATCAGTGGAAAAATAACTCCAGAAAGAATGAAGGGATGGAGCCAAAGCAAAAAGAATACCCAGCTGTGGATGTGACTGGTGATAGAAGCAAGGTCTGATGCTGGAAAGAGCAATATTGCATAGGAACCTGGAATGTCAGGTCCATGAATCAAGGCAAATTGGAAGTGGTCAAACAAGAGATGGCAAGAGTGAATGTCGACATTCTAGGAATCAGCGAACTGAAATGTACTGGAAAGGGGGAATTTAACTCAGATGACCATTATATCTACTACTGCGGGCAGGAGTCCCTTAGAAGAAATGGAGTGGCCATCATGGTCAACAAAAGAGTCTGAAATGCAGTACTTGGATGCAGTCTCAAAAACAACAGAATGATCTGTTTGTTTCCAAGGCAAATCATTCAGTATCACAGTAATCCAAGTCTATGCCCCAACCAGTAACGCTGAAGAAGCTGAAGTTGAATGGTTCTAAGAAGACCTACAAGACCTTTTAGAACTAACACCCAAAAAGATGTCCTTTTTATTATAGGGGACTGGAATGCAAAAGTAGGAAGTCAAGAAACACCTGGAGTAACAGGCAAATTTGGCCTTGGAATATGGAATGAAGCAGGGCAAAGACTAATAGAGTTTTGCCAAGAAAATGCACTGGTCATAACAAACACCCTCTTCCAACAACACAAGAGAAGACTCTATACATGGACATCACAGATGGTCAACACCGAAATCAGATTGATTAAAAAAAAAAACAAAGCAATCAGATTGATTATATTCTTTGCAGCCAAAGATGGAGAAGCTCTATAGAGTCAGCAAAAACGAGACCAGGAGCTGACTGTGGCTCAGACCATGAACTCATTATTGCCAAATTCAGACTTAAATTGAAGAAAGTAGGGAAAACCACTAGACCATTCAGGTATGACCTAAATCAAATTCTTTATGATTATACAGTGGAAGTGAGAAATAGATTTAAGGGCCTAGATCTGATAGATAGAGTGCCTGATGAACTATGGAATGAGGTTCGTGACATTGTACAAGAGACAGGGATCAAGACCATCCCCATGGAAAAGAAATGCAAAAAAACAAAATGGCTGTCTGGGGAGGCCTTACAAATAGCTGTGAAAAGAAGAGAAGCTAAAAGCAAAGGAGAAAAGGAAAGATATAAGCATCTGAATGCAGAGTTCCAAAGAATACCAAGAAGAGATAAGAAAGCCTTCTTCAGCGATCAATGCAAATAAATAGAGGAAAACAACAGAATGGGAAAGACTAGAGATCTCTTCACCAAAGGAATATTTCATGCAAAGATGGGCTCGATAAAGGACAGAAATGGTATGGACCTAACAGAAGCAGAAGATATTAAGAAGAGATGGCAAGAATACACAGAAGAACTGTACAAGAAAGATCTTCACGACCCAGATAATCACGATGGTGTGATCACTGACCTACAGCCAGACATCCTGGAATGTGAAGTCAAGTGGGCCTTAGAAAGCATCACTGTGAACAAAGCTAGTAGAGGTGATAGAATTCCAGTTGAGCTATTTCAAATCCTGAAAGATGATGCTGTGAAAGTGCTGCACTCTATGCCAGCAAATTTGGAAAACTCAGCAGTGGCCACAGGACCAGAAAAGGTCAGTTTTCATTCCAATCCCAAAGAAAGGCAATGCCAAAGAATGCTCAAACTACTGCACAATTGCACTCATCTCACACACTAGGAAAGTAATGCTCAAAATTCTCCAAGCCAGGCTTCAGCAGTATGTGAACTGTGAACTTCCTGATGTTCAAGCTGGTTTTAGAAAAGGCAGAGGAACCAGAGATCAAATTGCCAACATCTGCTGGATCATGGAAAAAGCAAGAGAGTTCCAGAAAAGCATCTATTTCTGCTTTATTGACTATGCCAAAGCCTTTGACTGTGTGGATCACAAGAAACTGTGGAAAATTCTGAAAGAGATGGGAATACCAGACCACCTGATCTACCTCTTGAGAAATTTGTATGCAGGTCAGGAAGCAACAGTTAGAACTGGACATGGAAGAACAGATTGGTTCCAAATAGGAAAAGGAGTATGTCAAGGCTGTATGTTGTCACCCTGTTTATTTAACTTATATGCAGTGTACATCATGAGAAATTCTGGACTGGAAGAAACATAAGCTGGAATCAAGATTGGCGGGAGAAATATCAATAACCTCAGATATGCAGATGACACCACCCTTATGGCAGAAAGTGAAGAGGAACTCAAAAGCCTCTTGATGAAGGTGAAAGAGGAGAGCGAAAAAGTTGGCTTAAAGCTCAACATTCAGAAAATGAAGATCATGGCATCTGATCCCATTACTTCATAGGAAATAGATGTGGAAACAGTGGAAACAGTGCCAGACTTTATTTTTCTGGGCTCCAAAATCACTACAGATGGTGACTGCAGCCATGAAATTAAAAGACGCTTACTCCTTGGAAGGAAAGTTATGACCAACCTAGATAGCATATTCAAAAGCAGAGACATTACTTTGCCAACAAAGATCCATCTAGTGAAGGCTATGGTTTTTCCTGTGGTCATGTATGGATGTGAGAATTGGACTGTGAAGAAGGCTGAGCGCTGAAGAATTGATGCTTTTGTCTGTGGTGTTGGAGAAGACTCTTGAGAGTCCCTTGGACTGCAAGGAGATCCAACCAGTCCATTCTGAAGATTAGCCCTGGGATTTCTTTGGAAGGAATGATGCTAAAGCTGAATCTCCAGTACTTTGGCCACCTCGTGTGAATAGTTGACTCATTTGAAAAGATTCTAATGTTGGGAGGGATTGGGGGCAAGAGGAGAAGGGGATGACAGAGGGTGAGATGCCTGGATAGCATCACTGACTCGATGGACGTGAGTCTCAGTGAACTCCAGGAGTTAGTGATGGACAGGGAGGCCTGGCGTGCTGCAATTCATGGGGTTGCAAAGAGTCGGACATAACTGAGCGACTGATCTGATCTGATCTGACCTGAAGCAGTAGAAGATTACAAATTGAAAAAGGAAATGAATATGTTAACTACTTTGCCAAGTTATCCTTTGAAAGCAAAATAACTAATTAAGATTATGGTAAGCTCTTAGTCCATTCCAAAGGGGATGAGCCCCGGGTGTTCTTTGGAAGGAATGATGCTAAAGCTGAAACTCCAGTACTTTGGCCACCTCATTGGAAGGGTTGACTCATTGGAAAAGATTCTGATGCTGGGAGGGATTGAGGGCAGGAGGAAAAGGGGACAACAGAGGATGAGATGGCTTGATGGCATCACCAACTCGATGGATGTGAGTTTGAGTGAACTCTGGGAGATGGTGATGGACAGGGAGGCCTGGCATGCTGCGATTCATGGGGTCGCAAAGAGTCGGACACGACTGAGTGACTAAACTGAACTGAACTGAAAGCTTTGTCACACAGATGTAATGATTTATCCCTAGGATATTTTTGAAATAGATGTGTAAAAGAACTAGAAGTGGGCTACCCCTGTGATATTTAAAAAGCACTCAGTAAATAATTGGCCTATTCTAGATTTTCTTCTTTCCATAAAACAGTTAAGGGCAGTTTGTTACAGTTTCTTCTGAATGAGCTTTAGGTGGCCGATGGCACCCCACTCCAGTACTCTTGCCTGGTAAATCCCATGTATGGAGGAGCCTGGTAGGCTGCAGTCCATGGGGTCGAAAAGAGTTGGACACAACTGAGCGACTTCACTTTCACTTTTCACTTTCATGAATTGGAGAAGGAAATGGCAACCTACTTCAGTGTTCTTGCCTGGAGAATCCCAGGGACGGGGGATCCTGGTGGGCTGCCATCTATGGGGTCGCACAAAGTCAGACACGACTGAAGCAACTTAGGAGCAGCAACAGCAGTGGTAAAGAATCTGCCTGCCAATGCAGAAGACATAAGAGATGCGGGTTCAGTCCCTGGGTTGGGAAGATCCCCTGGTGGAGGGCATGGCAACTCACTCCAGTATTCTTACCTGGAGAATCCCAGGGACAGAGCAGCCTGCCAGGGTACAATCCATAGTGTCTCAAAGAGTCAGTCACCAATGAAGCGACTTAGCATGCACGCACATGAGGGATCTCTAAATGTGTGTAATACTGGGGGACAGTGGTCCGGGGGCTTGAGTCTGTAGGCACTACAGGCAGACATTAGATCCTCAAAAACAAAACTCATCAGTGTCATGGATAGAAACTTCAGCTCAACCTCCCGCTCCATAACAAAGGAATTACTTACCTGGCATTTGTGAGAAAGAAATGCATCTTGTGAGAAGTGACCCAAGTTGTAAGATTGTAAGAACCTAACATTTTAACATCACACACATGCACACACTCCCACTCAAATGTCCATATAAAGGACATCATTTAAAAAAAAAAAGAGAAGTCCTGCATAAGATTGAATTATTATTCATAGAAATATCTATAGCAGGTATAGAATTTCTCATCCTCTACCGTCAGGCATTAATTTGGTTGTTTTTCTTCCTTGATTTTCAGACTCCAGTTTCAAATCACTACTGGAGCTGCCACTTTACTGCACCAAAACCCTGATACATAAAGCCTGGGTTGTTTGGAAAATGTCTAGCATGAATCGTGTCAAGCCACTGTCTTTTACGCATTTAGCTTTTTAATTGACTTTGCATGCATCAGCTCTGCCTTCCAGTAAGCAGACACAGTTCCCAGGGATTGTCAAAAGACGCCTGTCTCCAGAGCAGATCTAATCCATTTGGTGCCATTGAAAAACCTTAAATGGCAGCTTTCAGCTTATTTGCAAAAACCCTCCTGGCTCAGGTTACATTTTAATCCCAGTTGCTATATCAGCTTTATGGAAGCAGCGGGGGGGGGGGGGGGGTGGACTTGGGGGCGGTTGGGGGGGGGGTTGTTTTTGGCTAAGCTTTAGTTTTTCTCTTCTGTTATGTAAATTATTAACTCAAGCAGAATCCTATAATGCGGGGAGGAGAGTAGAATCTACGTCTGGTGGGCTTGCCAGATTTGGCTCCAAACTCCTCACCACTTATTCCTGAAAAATGACTGGAGTATACATACAGATTTAAAGCTCACCACTCTTGCTTTAATGAACAGAGAAGGCTGCAGCCTGCAATAGAGAAACAAGTTTATTTGTAAGTCTTTTTCCAACATTGCCAGGGAAAATTCCATCCTTAAGATACATGTATGGTTTTCCCTGATGGCTCAGCAGGTAAAGAACCCGCCCACTAATGCAGGAGACACAGATTCAATCCCTGGGTCAGAAAGAATGCCCTGGAGGAAGAAACAGCAACCCACTCCAGTAATCTTGCCTGGAGAATCCCATGGACAGAGGAGCCTGGCAGGCTATGGTCCAGAGTAGGACACGACTGAGTGACAAAACTTGCACAGGTATGTGTACAGATCTCCATGGCCCAAGGCAAAATTATCATATAGTGGTGACATTGAAGCCCTAAGTGACTTTCCCAAGTAAACCACTTAGCTTTGTCACATTTTTTGTATCCACACTCACACTGAGCTTGTTATCCTTGGATAAAATCTCATTCAGATTCTCAGTTCCCTATCCTGTCATATGCTCTGGGAGGGTGTATTTGTCTGTTTGCACATCTAAAAAAATCATACCAATTGTCTTGAGTTTGGTTCCAGTTCATTTTCTACAGAGCATGTGATCAGTCCTTTTTTGCCTCTGAATGTGAATAAAGGGTAGGTGAAGCCATGCAGGGTATGTACCATGCTCTGTAAATAGTAACTCGTTTAATACTCACAATAACTCAGGGAGTGGTGGCTATTATTAGCCTCATTTTACAGATGAGTAAACCTGAGACTCAGATTGTATAAGTGATGCTGTCAAGATCTTCCATCTAAAGAATGACTTGGCCAGGACTGGGACACAGCTTGCCTCCTCCTTCAGACCACATTGCTTGAGGGTCAGATATTTCATTGATCCATAGCGAGAATAGAGCATGGCCAATCCTTTTCCTGCCTCATTGCCCTCTGTGTCTGTATTCAATCTAGGCCTGACTCACACAGGATACTGGTTGGGAAATTTAAAGTTCAGTTACAAAAAAAAAAAAAAAAGTTCAGTTACAAAAATCTGTTACTCTCATGTCTCAGATTCCACTCTTACAGGGACTTTCCTACTGGTCCAGGGATTAAGACTTCGCCTTCCAATGCAAGGGTTATGGGTCTGATCTCTGGTTGAGAAGCTAAGATCCCACAAGCCCTGTGGCCAACAAAACCAAAACTTAAGACAGAAGCAATATTGTAACAAATTCAATTAAAACTTTAAAACTGGTCCATATAAAAAAAGCTTAAAAAAAAAAAAAAAAAAGGAGATTCTACTCTTACACAAAGCCATCATTTGATAACTTGTAGTGTGATGTGAAGTTTTCCTGGAAGCACCTTATTGCTTTGCATCTCCCAGCCACTCTCACTGGGTGTCATTAGACATATAATTTCTGTGCATTAATCTCTACCCTTATCAAGGGTATCTATTGCAAAAGATACTATTTGCAGTACTCTGGGTAACAAGATGGTAAGGGTCGGCTGTGAGGTTTTATGCGTTGCCCTAACAATGGGCTGCAATGTCATCCATCAGAGCTTTACCCATTGACAAGGTACCATCTGCACAGCTTGAGGACAACGACATGTCAGGGATTCTACGGGTCCCAAGATGAACATTCAAATAAGCCTGGTGTTTGGAGACAAGAGAACCAGGGCCCAAACCTCTGTCATCTATCCTTAGATGAGTGACATGTCTCTCAAAGCTTAGGTTTCTTACCATGAAGTGAAGACAATAGCATCTTCTGCTGTTGAGTGTGACATGAGAGTAAAGGAAGCAACAGATCTCAGTTCTTCCCTGGTGGCTCAAATGGTAAGGAATCCACCTGCAGTGCAGGAGACCCAGGTTTGATCCCTAGGTAGGGAAGACCCCCTGGAGCAGGGAATGGCTACCCACTTCAATGTTCTTGCCTGGAGAATCCCATGGACACAGGAGCCTGGCAGACTAAAGTTGATAGGGTTGCAAGAGCCGGACATGACTTAGTGACTAACACTTTCTTTCTGATTCTGGGCAGTGTGCCAAGAATGGCAGCTCTGATCAATATTAGTATTCAGCCCGGTGCTCTCTGGGGAGAGGATGGTGAGCTGATTCTAGGCTGGACAGAATCTATGGTGCCTTGCTCCCTTTGGGATGCTGTAATGGAAATACCACAGACTGAGTAGTTTATCTCTGAAACTAAGATCTCAGAAAACTACGATCATGGCATCTGGTCCCATCACTTCATAGCAAATAGATGGGGAAACAATGGAAACAGTGACAGATTTTATTTTGGGGGGCTCCAAAATCACTGCAGATGGTGACTGCAGCCGTGAAATTAAAAGACACTTGCTTCTTGGAAGCAAAGCTATGACCAACACAGACAGCATATTAAAAAAGCAGAGACACTACTTTGCCAACTAAGGTCCGTCTAGTCAAAACTATGGTTTTTCCAGTAGTCATGTATGGATGTGAGAGTTGGGCCACAAAGAAAGCTGAGTGCTGAAGAATTGATGCTTTTGAACTGTGGTGTTGGAGAAGACTCTTGACAGTCCTTTGGACTGCGAGAAGATCCAACCAGTCAATCCTAAAGGAAATCAGTCCTGAATATTCATTAAAAGGACTGATGCTGAAGCTGAAGCTCCAATACTTTGGCCACCTGATGTGAAGAACTGATTCATTTGAAAAGACCCTGATGCTGGGAAAGATTGAAGATGGGAGGAGAAGGGGACGACAGAGGATGAGATGGGTGGATGGCATTACCGACTCGAAGGCCATGAGTTTGAGTAAACTCTGGGAGTTGGTGATGCACAGGGAAGCCTGGTGTGCTGCAGTCCATGGGGTCGCAAAGAGTTAGACACATCTAAGCAACTGAACTGACTGATTGAGTAGTTTATAAACAACAGAAATTTATTTCTCATAGTTCTGGAGACTGGAAGTTCAAGATCAGGGTGCCAGTAAAGTTGAGTTCTAGTGAAGGTTGAGTCATGGTAGACTGCTAACTTTTCCCTGTATCCTCACATGGTGAAAGGGGCAAGTGATCTCTCTGGAACCTCTTTAAGGGCACTAGTTGCCTTCATATGGGCTCCACCCTCTTGACCTAGGCATCTCCTAGGCCCCTAACTCCTAATACTATCATGTTGGTGCTTAGTATTTCAACATATGAATTTAGGAGGGACAGAAACATTCAGACTAGTGCACGTAGGTCACTTTGTCAATCACCAACACTGATGACCAAGGGCAACCAGAGTTCTATGGAAGCCTCATGCTCCCAGCCCTAGGTAATTCCCAACATACAGGGAAGAGATCTCAAACACATGAAAGACTGAAGAAGCACTAAAAATATATCTCATCAAGTAGAACAGCTAACTAACTGTGATGCCAAACATGTAGGCACCAATAAGAAGGTGGGAATGATGGAGTGATCTGACCCACGTGGGATGGATTAAAAAATGGACAAGACTGTGATACAGGAACCAGTTATTCTTGGGGCAGTTACGTTTGGTATTGTCACTTCTCCTGTGTGATGTAGAAGGATTAGGATGTTGCAAGGCCCAATTCTCTGATGATTCTTCTGTTTTAAACAGAAAACAAAAGCCAAAACCCAGCCTTGTTAAAACAATCCTACAAGCTATATATTATTCTCTTGTGTACATCATGAGACAGAGACTCAGACAAGTTTTGTAATTTGACAAAAGTCCTGGAACTAGTGATGGAGAGAACCAGAATTCCAACCAAAGTCTGCCTCATTCCAAGCAGTTGCTCTTTCCACTCAAGAGCATAACTTCAGGCAGTCATTCTGACATTTGATCCAGGCACCTGACTTCATGCACCTTCATGTGAATTGCTGGCCTAATATTGGGCCACCTGGTTACATTTCATCATGGAATTTTCTTTGAAACCTGCCTTATCCACCTAGTAGGCCTTCCTAACTACTAGTAAAATATAAGGACTCAGAATTCTGTAACCATTTCAGAGTGATGGAAAGGGCACAGGTTTAAAACATCTTGTGGACATGCCCTGCTCCCCTTAAATTTTGTTTTTAACTCAGTAAGTACACACCTGTTGATTGTCATAGGAGTGGCCCCATCCTCTTGGGCCATTGGGAAGGCACTCTATGGTCCTCTGTGTAACCCAGCTCCACGCTTTTTCCTTTGTTTAGATGAAGTAATTTTCAATGCTACTTCTCCAATCCCTGCCCATATCTACCAAAGACCTTGAAAGGCCTTGCCATTATCCAGTGACAACATTTTAAATAGTTGAGACCGGTGCTGGGTAATGACTGAGTAGTGGGAGAATGCAGGGTGCTCAGGGAAGACACTTAGATGCCCCATCAGAGAAATATAGGAGCATTTCAATGCTTTTTTTGGTTTGGTTGGTTTGGTTTTGTTATTGAAGATTAGCTGCTTTACAGTGTTGTGTTAGTTTCTGCTGTACATCAAAGTGAATCATCT
Source organism: Bos grunniens (assembly GCF_055505025.1). Classification (NCBI taxonomy): domain Eukaryota; kingdom Metazoa; phylum Chordata; class Mammalia; order Artiodactyla; family Bovidae; genus Bos; species Bos grunniens. Next base: position 58,873,796 of record NC_141180.1, read on the forward strand.
AGGCACTATAGAAATCTGGGGATAACAAGCACTGTTAGTGTTGCTTTGATCACAGTCATGCCTGGATTTTGCCTGTGTGTGAAGAATTTCATAGCTTTCCTCAAAGTAACGAGTGGAACTTGGGGGCTTGGGTCTCCCACCCTCTTCCCATTCTCCTTGACAGATTTTGAGGAGCCTTGTACCTCAGACATCATTTGCTAAGGCTCATTCCAACCACAGCAATAGAAACCAAAGCTAATAATTCTTTAAAAAATACACAATCAGTATAACTTTCTTAGAAAACTCATGTCTTGATGACCTCTCCAAAAATGTTTCCTGCTCAGCATCTGAACCTGCAGAAATGAGCTGGACTCTGTCAGCCTCACTTTTTATCACAGCCCCCATGTAAACAGAAAGACAAATATAAGATGGTATCCTGACAAAGCAGCCAAAGATGGTGCATCAAGCCAGGACAGACTGTGCCCACATAGGCTTTCTTTGAGAAATGGATGTCTTTTCTAATAGATGGACAAAAATAAGCCAGCTTGTGTAAGCACCAAAACAAAACCAATGGAAACCAGCAAGTTTAAGGGCAAAGACAGCTCCTTTGAAAGTAAGTTGGATAGGGCTGGAACCCTTCCCCCAATTAGTGCAGCTCTCTCTAATCTTAGCTTAAAAGGAGCTGCTGGAGTGAGGCTGTTTGTATAACCCACAAGAAGACCTCCCACTCCCACATCATTTAACTGCATTAGGTCTGGAAAAGTTGAAATGGTTTCTAAGTGTTCCATCAAAACCAGGATGCTTATCACTCTGGTTTGGCTACTTGCCTGCATTTAGCTCCCAGTTAATCTCCGTAGTATGGTAGGATCACTAAGTCTCCCTCCTGGCGGGTGGAGGGGCTTACTGGGGGACGGGGCAGAGGCTTCACTGCCCTACAGGAAGGTGTGTAGGCCAAAGAGTGGATTAACCCCTGGTGTTCCAAAGGTGTCCAAGAATAGAACTCAACTGGAAGTAGTATCTTAACATTTATGGGGACTAAGAACTCAGAATCTTAGAAAATGCCTCAGAGACCCGAGTCTAAGGAACTAATGCGTAGGTAGGTGGTGCTGGTGGTAAAGAATCTGCCTGTGATTCAGGAGACACAGGAGACATGGGTTCAATCCCTGGGTTGGGTAGATCCCCTGGAAAGGGAAATGGCAACCCATTCCAGTATTCTTGTCTGGAGAATCCCAAGGACAGAGGAGCCTGGCTGGCTATAGTCCACTTGGTTGCAAAGAGTCAGTGATCCACAACTGAAGCGACTTAGCACCCATACACACAGTCATATTCGGGACAAAACATCAGTTATGCCCATAGTTTACTTTAGGGTTAACTCTTTTTTTTTTTTTAATTTTGAGATGAAGAGAGGTTATTCTTTTGCCCCTCTACCATCTTTGTTTTTCTTGATTGTACTGGGTCTTTATTGATGCACAGGTTTTCTCTTGTTGCAGCGAGTGGAGCTAGTCTCTGTTGTGCTGTGCAGACTTCTTATTGCAGTGGCTTCTTGTGGAGCATAAGCCCTAGGAGTGCAGGCTTCAGTAGTTGTGGCTCTCAGGCTCTAAAGTACAGGTTCAGTAGTTGTGGTGAATGGGCTTGGTTGCTCCGCGGCATGTGGGATCTTCCCAAATCAGGGATCAAACCTGTGTCCCTTGCATTAGCAGTCAGATTCTTAACCACTGGACCACCAGGGAAGTTCCAGGGTTTACTCTTGGTGTTGTAAATTTCATGCATTTGGGCAAGTGTATAATGACATATCTATCTATATGACATATCTATGACATATCTATCCATTATATATCTTCTTTCAGTATATGATCATACTGAGTATTTTCACTGCCTTAAAATGGCTTGGTGCTCTCTATTTTTCCCTCCCACTCCACAACGCTTGACATCCACAGATTATTTTACTATTTATAGTTTTGCCTTTTCCAAAATGTCATATAGTTGGAATTATACATACATAAATAACGGAGAAGGCAATGGCACCCCACTCCAGTACTTTTGCCTAGAAAATCCCATGGACGGAGGAGCCTGGTAGGCTGCAGTCCATGGGGTTGCTAGAGTCGGACACGACTGAGCGACTTCACTTTCACTTTTCAATTTCATGTGTTGGAGAAGGAAATGGCAACCCACTTCAGTGTTATTGCCTGGAGAATCCCAGGGATGGGGAAGCCTGGTGGGCTGCCGTCTCTGGGGTTGCACGGAGTCAGACACGACTGAAGCGACTTAGCAGCAGCAGCAGCATACATATATAATCTTTTCAGATTGGCTTTCTTCACTTAGTAATATGCATTTGTGGTTCCTACAGGTGTTTTCATGGCTTGAGAGCTCATTTCTTTTAGTATGGAATAATACTCCATGGTCTGGATGGACCACAGTTTATTTGTCCATTTACCTGCTGAGAAAGATCTTGGCTGCTTCCAAGTCCAAAAAAGTCAGTTATGCATGAGGCAGGGAGTTTCATGAATGCTTTCTTTACCTAAAGCTTGCAGTTTTCTTGAACATCACTGATATGAAAGGATGCCAGGCAATCTTATACCATTGACATTTCTGGGGTCAAATTATACCAGTTCTATTTGATGTGTATGTGACTTTGAAAAAGACATTGATTGTCTCTGAATTTCGATTTCTTCATGAAGAAATTACAATTACCTTTCTCATAGCCTCATTGGAAGAATTTTTAAACTAAACAAAGTTCCATGATGTATGCTAACAATGCATATATAATGGTATCATTTCTTCTGTTCTCTAATGGGATTTCTCATAGGCCACACCCATGGGAAGCCCATAGTGAAGATAGATGGAAAAGTCTGAGGTCCTGCAGTACAGAGCAGGTGAAGGGAGTTACCTAAGTACAAACAATAAGAAGGTCAAGATGTGGACACTGAACATGAGTCTAGTGGGGAGAGGGACACCATGGGGGAAGATAAAGGCCACAGAGTTCGTATTGGAGCCCAGCTACTGGAAGGAATGAGCCTGACAAATAGAAGATGGTGGTAGGCTATCATAATGTATGAAGGGAATACATTTCCATCACTATTCCCATTGCCTGCCATTGTTTCTAAGGTTCAGTAAAAGTCAGTTTGATATTGCCTAAAAGAAAAGGCCAAATAGGGCTTTCCTGGTGGCACAATGGATAAGAATCTGCCTGCCAATGCAGGAGACACAGGTTCAATCCCTGATCCGGGAAGAGCCCACAAGCCACAGAGCAATTAGGCCCGAGCACCACCACTGCTGAGCCTGAGCTCTAGAGTCCGGGAGCTGCGACTACCGAGGCCACGTGCTGCAGATACTTAGGCCCATGCACTCTGGAGCCTGTGCTCTGCAACAAGAGAAGCCACCTCAATGAGAAGCCTGCACACCAAAACCAGAGAGTGGCTCCTGCTCCCAACTAGAGAAGAAGCCCGTGAAGCAACAAAGACCCAGCACAGCCAAAAATAAATAAATAACATTATGGGGAAAAAAAGGCAAGAAAAAGCCAAGTAGCTCCTCGTTCCAGACTCCTCTTCGAAACAGGCCAGTGCCAGATCCTCAAGACTGCTGATCACTGTCTCCACCCTGGGCGCATCCATGGGAGGACATTGGGCAGTTTCGCTTAGTCGTATCCTTCACCTCAGCCACGCTCATAACTTGAAGCTTGATAAGAGATAAGGGAGAATTGAATAGTGTTCCTTTTTTCTTCCCATCGTCTTCAAAGCCCATCCAAAAGCTCTCAGATCTCAGCTTCAGATACATGTACCACCATCTTCCAGTCTCAAATGTGATGCCTATAAATGACTTTCCTCGAATCAAAAAATACCTCTCCACACACAAAGAAGAAATGTTATTTACTAAGGTTTCACACATCTGATTCAAATACCTCCTAACACCTCAGAAAATAAGTCTGGTACATTTTAACACAGTATTTTAAGAAGGGGTATTATTAAGAGAAAACATTATGAAAACTATTTTGATTTCAAAAAGTCACAAGTTAAGTGAGCTTCTGTGCCTTAAAATGTCATAATGAGAATTTCCCTAGGAACCTTGCTGCTAAGTCACTTCAGTCATGTCCAACTCTGTGTGACCCCATAGACAGCAGCCCACCAGGCTCCCCCGTCCCTGGGATTCTCCAGGCAAGAACACTGGAGTGGGTTGCCATTTCCTTCTTCAATGCATGAAAGTTAAAAGTGAAAGTGAAGTCGCTCAGTCATGTCTGACTCTTAGCGACCCCATGGACTGCAGCCTACCAGGCTCCTCCGCCCATGGGATTTTCCAGGCAAGAGTACTGGAGTGGGGTGCCATTGCCTTCTCTGCCTAGGAACCTTAGAGTCACCAAATTACCTATATGGTATTTTTTCTTGGCAGCTAAAGTGGCAGAAGAAAATCTTCTCAGGTTCTATCCTGATGCCAAAACTACTCAGAAAGAGAAAACACCTCCCAATGTATTAGGCAGAATGACACTGCCTTCCAAATGTCTACACCCTAAAACCTAGAATCTGGGAACATGGTATCTTCCATAGCCAAAGGGACTTTGTCAGAATATTTAAGAGTATGGACTTAAAATAGGGAGATAATCCCATATTATCCAGGTGGAAGTAAGCAATCACACTGAAAGGTTGTGGCTGCAAGCCATGTGCTGTGCTGGACTTGTGACCTCAGGAAGAGAGGATTTTGATCCGGGGCCAGAGACCAGGCTTGACCACTCAGAGTTTTTGTGTAATAGAGTTTTATTAAAGTAAAGAGATAGGGAAAGCTTCTGACATAGACATCAGAAGGGGGAAGCAGAAAAAATGCCCCCTTGCTAGTTTTTAGCAAGGTGTTTTATGTCTGTTAGCAAATTGTTAATCAAATAAGGAGAACACCTCAAGGCTGAGGGGGTTTCACCAGGCCCCTCTCCCACAATATGCTGTTTTGAGATAGAATGGCACACCAAGGTATGTCATCCCCAGTCATAAAACAATTGACATGAATATTGGTTTGTTGAGCCTTTATCAGCCCCGGGTTTGAGATAAGAAAAAAAAAAAGTTAGTCTTAGGCAGAACCATTTTGAAGAAAGGCAGATTTCAAAGCTGATACATAGTTTCATTAACATAGCTTAAGAAAAACATTTCTATAAGAAAAATGGCATTGGTTAGCCCAAGGTTTGAGAAAAGTTCAGGTAGAACCAGGTGTCCTCAGCACAGAATTAAGAGAAGCCTCTTAATTTTGTGTAGAGAGGGGAAGAAAAATGTCTGCCGCTTGCGGTTTATTTCCTCCTGCTGCTTGGGGACCTCTGGCTTTCCTACCTGTTAACCCTCTTCAACATGAGCCTTGCAGACACAGAACTTTCTCCTGCTGGGGTCAGAGAGATACAGCCTCAGGAAAGGCAGGAGAGACAGGGCTCTGGGGAGGTCACAGAGACTGGATATGAAGAGGTCTCCATCCGCTGTTGCTGACCTTGAAGACAGAAGAAGGAGGCCATAAACCAAGGAGCATAGCTGTTTTCTAGAATGACCCCTGCCTGACAGTCCAGTAGGAAATAGGTACCTCAGTCCTACAACCGCCTGGAACTGAATTCTGCAAACAGTATGCATGATCTTAGAAGTGGATTCTTCCCAGAACCTCCTAGTAAGGGACTGGGCAGCTGGTATCTTGATTTTGGCTTTGGGAGAACTTGAGCAGAGAAATCAGTCAGGCCACTCAGACTTCTGACCTACAGCATGAGACCCTAAGTTTGTATTGTTTTAAACTACTTAATTTGTGATTTTTTTTTTTTAACAACAGCAATAGAATAAAATTTCTCCTAAGCCCTTTTTCTTTTCTTTCCATAAAATGGCACAAATGAAGACATCAGCTTCCATGCTTGGGAAAATTTCAGTTCTGATTGGAATAGAAGGCTGGCATATCTTCATTTGGGAATGCAAAGTAGATAAAAAAAAGAACTACATGCCCACCTCTCCCTTGAATCTCTCTCAGAAATGGTTCATTAAATAGATTCAGTACAGTTCAGTCACTCAGTTGTGTCCAATTCTTTGTGACCCCATGAATCACAGCACACCAGGACTCTGTCCATCACCAACTCCTGGAGTTCACTCACACTCACATTCATCGAGACAGTGATGCTATCCAGCCATCTCATCCTCTGTCGTCCCCTTCTCCTCCTGCCCCCAATCCCTCCCAGCATCAGAGTCTTTTCCAATGAGTCAACTCTTCACATGAGGTGGCCAAAGTATTGGAGTTTCAGCTTTAGCATCATTCCTTCCAAAGAACACCCAGGACTGATCTCCTTTAGAATGGACTGGTTGGATCTCCTTGCAGTCCAAGGGACTCTCAAGAGTCTTCTCCAACACCACAGTTCAAAAGCATCAATTCTTGGATTAAGGATCAATATATTTTAAAAATTTCTAAAAATCCACTTAAATTGTTAAATCTTCCCAGGAAAGATTAAATAAACAATGTTTTTACTGTGATTCCACATTTTGAAGGTTGGCTACTGTTAAAAACTCAGTAACTTGAGATGTAAGGTATGCAAACTATATTTCAACTGGATTGAATTGAAGACTCTATTGATCTGACATCGCAAAAGATTATAGTAGAATACATTTCCAGTGTTTTCTCTGAACACATCATTTAATAGTTTTGGAGAGATAAGAACTTACTCTGAAAAGAAAAGAAAGAAAACAGGCTTTTATAACATAGATATTGAAAAGAAATGTGTGTTCTTTCTGGATGTAAAAAATGTTGTACTGACCAGTTTGTTTGGGTTTTTCTGTAACATCATACAAAAAAACTCAAAAAAATTTTTGGCCAACCCAATATAACTAGCATAATGAAGACGACTATAGTCACGCAGAGTAAATGCACAGTTAGCCCTACGTGTGCAGAGAGTAGGTTACTTAGGTAATGATTACATCCAACTGGATATATAAAGCTGAGAAAGTTAAATAACCCAGTAGACTCACATTGCAATAATATGGTTTTGATTACAACTTTTTAATGATTCGGCCAGTGGAGGCTATGAGTCATCCCTTATGAGGTGCAGAAATGGGGGAACCAAAAAGTCACTTGTTAGGGAAAAGAAGATACGAGTTACAGTAAACAAACTGCTCTATACTGTCTGCAAAGCAGCAAAACAGTTACTTGAAATGCAGTGAAAATCTTGGTTAGAGGTTGAGAAAGTAATGTTGACTGAGAGCAGACCAGTTCTTCCTTCCTCATTCCTTCATGAAAACAAGAGAGGACTACATAACCAAATCCAATAGAATAGAAATTGCAACACTAATGACATCTGGCCTGAATGTGGTTTCTTCTCAGCCCTTTACAGGCAGATATGCAGGCATAAGCCCTCAGAAGTAGATATGTCTGTGGTTTACCTGAGTTCACTGTGGGCATATTTCTTGGTGCAACTCAAACATATGCTCTACATTTTTAGACCTTGTATAACCACAAGAAACAGATGCTTCTTGGAATTACAGGCATGGAGATTTATTTTGTTCAAGTCAACAAGGTGAAATAAAAGAATAGAACATTTTGGGTGAAGTCTTTAAAATTTTCCATCACACCATCTGCATTCCCATTCAGTCCCCAGATTGCTTGGGAAAGCAGCAAGATTTCACTTTCAGGCCAAAGTTACTCAAAATCAATTACTTAAACACTCCCCCAGTGGGATTATCTGAACTTGCAAGAACATGTGTGTCTTTTAGACTTACCATTTCTTTTCTTCTTTATATTTAAAAACATCTGAAAAAGCTCAAACTTTTAGAAAAGCTCAGAGAATAATTTATTGAACAGCATTGTAACTACTATGCAGCTTTATTAAAATTTACTTTTTTGTCAAATTCGTAATCAGGTCATCTGACATAAGGATTACTGAAAGCATCAGATTGGTCCCAGACATTGGATAGATATGTTAATTTTAAAAAAACAGTGTAGAATTTATAGGTTGGGTTCAGCAATACCTTTGCCTTTTTTTGTTATTCTCTTTTTCTAGAGCCATCTCTGTGAGCTCATTCTGTTTTCTAAAAAGAAAGGAAGAGAAGTTTTACTGGGGATTTCTTTTTTTTTTAATTGGAGTATAATTGCTTTACAGTGCTGTGTTCATTTCTGCTGTGCAGTGAAGTGAATCAGCTATATGTATACATATATCCTCTCCCTCTGGACCTCTCCCTCCTCCATCCCACCCCTCTAGGTCACTGCAGAGCACAGAGCTGAGCTCCCTGTGCTGTAGAGCAGGCTCCCACTAGCCATCTATTTTACACATGGTAGTGTGTGTATGTCAATCCCAATCTCTCAATTCATTCTACCTTTCCCTTCCCGCTCTGTGTCCACACATCCGCGTTCTACATCCACATCTCTATTCCTGCCCTGCAAATAGTTTCATCTGTACCATTTTTCTAAATTCCACATACATGTATTTCTCTTTCTGACTTATTTCACTCTGTATGACAGACTCTAGAGATTTCTGTAATATGGTCTCTTTGATTTAGATACTCAGTATTACATCTTTGTCTCCCTGGTCCTCGCTACATCAAATACTATCTTCTTTTACTTTAAATGAATCACTCATCTCCCACACCCTCCTCCCCTCATAATGAGATAGTTTCTGCTCAGACTACTAAAGCTATAATACATCCCTACCTCTCCTGACGCCTACAAAGAATCACCCTTAACCTCCTGACTTTCCTTTTCTGTCTCCCCTTTGTGGGCACTCAATCATCCTTTCCTCTCTAATTGTAACCCACAAACAGATTCTCATTGTCAGTGAGTCCATCACTTCCTGAAGAGTCTCTGCCTTCTACTCCCTGGCTCCATTTTTCTTCTTTTATCTCCACCATTTCTGAACACGCTTTAAATTTTTTATTGCCAAAGGATATGTAAGATAGACCTTTAAAAACAACTCAGGGAGGTAAGGTCTTTCTTGAATGAAGCACAGACATTCGCCTTAAAACACCCACCACTGTTTGGGAGTGGTGGCTTGCTATTGTCACTAGCTGGCTGATTTAGCCCACCAGGATCTGATAGAGCCAGCAAACTCTATAACTGAGTACTTAGTACATGTAGGCATTTTCTAAAAGAAGGAGGTTGATACCCGGCACATCTATGAGTTAAAATAAAATTGGTTCAAAAATTAAGCAGCTTGTCCAGATTCTTACGAATATCTTTGGAAAGTGACTCCCAGTCTCACTGCCTCCAAATGTGTTTGCTCCTGCATGATAATAGCTCCTAAGTAGCTGGCAGGTCTGTGGTCTTTGCCTCAGTGGAAGGGTTGAATGTATAACTTCACCCCTAAGAGCCAGTAACTTTTTCTCCCTTCTACAACCACCAACAATAGCACAAATCTCTTGTCTTATAATTCAGGTTCTTGCTCACAGACCAGAATGCAATGATGATACTCCTTGAAAAACTTTAGAGGCATAATCTATGAAGGTTTTTATTTCTTTACTTTGATAGCAACACTTTTTTCTATGATCATATGTGATCGATTCCAATGGCTTGAAGATTTACTTTATAGATTAAAAGAAATTTTAAGATGACTTGGTGTTAGAACTAGTAGCCAACCTTCAAAATGTGGAATCACAGTAAAAACATTGTTTATTTACCAGCTGGAGTCAGAACACTGGCTCCATTGAGATAAAGGCTTCAACATATCTGATGATTCATATTTAACTGAATTAATGCTCATGAACAGTTTGGTTCAACATTTCAGCGGTCATGACTTCAGTGATGGCTCCTGGTTGGTCTTCCAAGGCAGTTGACCAGTATGAGAAAGAGGCAAAGAATTCAACCATTCTTTTAATTTCAATTCAGATCTTCTACTTCAAGCCACCAATGGAATAGAATAATGTATAAGGTAAAATCAAGATGTCTCTGTAAGAAAGTTTCTATTGCGCAGTATTGTAAACTTTGTGAAAAGTTCACCATGGAGTCATTTTTGTTTAGGTGAAGGGTTGGGTCATGTCTCATTTCCCCTAAACTAGTTCCTCCATCTCAGCCTCTGAAGCTGAAGGAATTGAATCCCGAAACACATTTTATTGCTGTTTCTTTAGGATAGTGAGGGAGTCTTGGAATTTAACATCTCCCTGAAGCTGAAGAAGTTAAAGGCCCACTGTGTACTCCAAAATCAAAATCATCTGTTCAGAGAGGATTGAGATTTCCTGTGGAAAGTACAAACTTTAAAGGTTTCCATTTTCACTGCTCATCTGAAATAATGTAGGATTTATGATTTCATACGACATGTAAGTAGGAAAGCCTCCTATTAGCTGGTAGGTTATTCCCATAGCTTTTGCGTGTGTCAGTCTGAGGGTGGAGGGGTAGGTAGGAGAGGTCCAGATGTGTGCGGAAACAGATGCGGTCGACTCTCCTGCAGAACCAGAGATTTGCAGCCATGGGTGTAGTGTTTGTTTTTGCACCCCAGTTCCCTTCAATTATTTTAAAGGCTCTTATGAAATGGCGGTTATCCTTTTAAGAGTCTTTGCCCATTTCAATTTATGGATGCTGCTTTTCTGTTATTTTGGATTATGCCTCATTATAATACAAGTAAGTGGAGATTTTCCTTCGGGCATCATATAAAATCTATTTCTGGACTATTGTTTGTTGATACTTTTCCCTTTAAACTTTCTTCCTTTGTGTTTGTGGGGAACAAAAGCCATGATTATCTCTGTCCCAAAGAATGTCAAATATTTTATATATCACTGGTCAACAGGCATACACTGAAGCTTCAACAGCTAAGTTGCTTCTCTGGCCTCCTTTCATAACAAACAATGCATCTACGGAGCAAAATGAAGTGGCTTATAAAAGTAGTATTTCTGTCCATTTTAGACAAAGACTTACACTGGCTAGCTACCTCAATCTGGTTCCTTAGGTAATAGCCTAAGTTCTTGTATTTCTTAGTAAATAAGCAAAACAGTAAACAAAGCAATTTTCAGAGACATTAGAAACATAAAAATGTAATTTGGGATGAAACCTTTGTCTTCTCAATCACTTTTTCCATTTTGTAAGGAGGAATAGATACCTAGAAGACTGCATAGTGGATAAACATAGTGATTAAGAAAAGATAGACCTGAGGGTGCAGAAGGAGAGTGCGGGATGAACTGAGAGAGCACCTTTGCTGTACATACATGGCCATGTGTAAAATAGATGGCTGGTGGGAAGCTGCGGTGTAACACAGGGAGCTCAGCTTGGTGCTCTGTGATGAGCTAGAGGAGTGGGACAGGAGGAGGAGAAGCCTCTAGATTGAGGGCATATATGTATACTTACAACTGATTCACATTGTTGTACAGCAGAAACTAATACAACATTGCAAATCAATTATATTCCAATAAAAAAAAGAAGAGATAGATCTAGAATGCTATAATATCAATTTAAGAACTTACAGAAGCCCAAGAAGCCTCCCACAGAATATGCTAACTGGCATTTACATTTATCCTATCTATATGTAATTACTTTAAAAAAAAACACACAAAATTACATTAAAAATAACTCGGACTAAAAGAACTAAGCATCAAATCCATTATTCTAATGTATCAATCATTTTTTTTCTCTCCTTCCTAGACTCATACAGTTTAGGTCTACCATTTTTAAATGTCACAACTTATGAGTATATAGTATCATAGTTGAATTTTTCACTAAACTTATAAGAATTTCTTGTTTCTTTAGTCTTTATAATGATCATTAAAAACAGTTCCATTGAGTTGATGTAACATACTGTGCTTAACCATTGTTGAACCTTTCCCAGCTGCATGACCCTGGGCATGTTGCATTAACTTTATGTGCCCCAGTTACCTCATCTGTAAAGTGGTACTAATAATACTGACGTCATGGGGTTATTGGGGAAGACTAAATGAGCTAATGCTTATAAAGCATTGAAAACAGTGCTTGGCACTTAAGAAGAACTCAGGATATACTAGCTTTTAAAAAGTATATTTTTTGAAAATATTTAACTTCCTTAGTGCACATCTTTATTCAAGAAATTTCTCTCCCTCCTCCTCTCCCTTCCTGCCTCCCCACCAACTATGTCCTTAAAATAAGTTCCCAAGTGTGAGATTCCAAGGTTAATTTTTTTTTCCCTATGAAACTGAAAGTTCTTTATGCAGATTGGATTATACATTATAGAAACTGTCAAAAGGCATCTATGAGGTATCTATTTCAGCCTGGTTTTGTATAGAATGCTGCATTAAGTCAAAACGACAGGCTTCCCTGGTGGCTCAGACCATAAAGAATCTGCCTGCAATGCAGGAGACTGGGGTTCAATTCCTGGATCAGGAAGAACCCCTGGAGAAGGGAATGACAACCCATTCTAGCATCTTGCCTGGAGAATCCCATGAAGAGAGGAGCCTGGCAGGTTATAGTCCATGGGGTTGCAGAGTCAGACATGACTGAGTGACTAACAATTCCACTTCTACTTCGACTATTATGTTCTTGTTGTTCAGTCGCTAAGTCATGCGTAACTCTTTGTGACTTCATGGACTGCAGCATTCCAGACTTTCCTGTCCTTCACTATTTCCCGGAGTTTGCTCAAGTTCATGTCCATTGAGTCAGTGATGCTATCTAGCCATCTCATTTCATCCTTTGCTGCCCTCTCCTCCTTTTGCCTTCAGTCTTTCCCAAGCATCAGGGTCTTTTCCAATGAATTGGCTCATTATTTTGTTCTAAAACAACACTATAAGGGAAATATGTAACCATCCTAGTGGTTCAATTGTGGGTTAAAATAAGCTGAGTAAGGATTATATATAAGGCAATATATGATGTATCACTGGAACATTGCTACCTCCAGGGCTGTGGTTGTTGTTGTTGTTTTTTCAAAGAGTCGTTCAGTTTTTTTCATTCACAGATTTATTCTGTGTTAATGTGGGGGATGGTATGCAATGCCCAGACACAGAAATAATGAGAGTTTTCTAGGTATATTCTGTTTATAAATTCATTCAACAGGCAAATTTGCCATCAGTCTTTCTTTTTCTTTACTAATCCTAGTGGACTTTTTCAAATATCTGCTCTGTCACCTGGGATGCTGGGTATCACTTGCAGTAATTGTCCCATAAGTACATCTTCTGTCACCCTTAGATCTAGAGACAAAGTACCAGGGCTACAAAGGAGAGCCAAGTCCACTCATTCATTCGCATAACCAGCATTAATGACATTAACATTGCCTAGAAAACCTTGTGCAAAATTATTTTTTAATTTTTACTTTATACTGCAGTAGAGTTGATTAAGTTGCTGACAAAGGTCCATCCAGTCAAAGCTATGTTTTTTTTCAGTAGTCAGGTATGAATGTGAGAGTTGGACTATAAAGAAAGCTGAGCAATGAAGAATTGATGCTTTTGAACTGTGGTGTTGGAGAAGATTCTTGAGAGTCCCTTGGACTGCAAGGAGATCAAATCAGATGATCCTAAAGGAAAACAGTCCTGAATATTCATTGGAAGGACTGATAATGAAGCTGAAACTCCAATACTTTGGCCACCTGATGTGAAGAACTGACTCACTGGAAAAGACCCTGATGCTGGGAAAGACCAAAGGCGGGAGGAGAAGGGGACGGCAGAGGATGAGATGGTTGGATGGCATCACCGACTCAATGCACATGAGTTTGGGTAAACTCCAGGAGTTGGTGATGGACAGGGAGGCCTGGCATGCTGCAGTCCATGGGGTCACAAAGAGTCAGACATGATTAAGCAACTGAACTGAACTGAACTGTACTATAAAAAATTAAAAAAATTTAAATATAAATAATAAAATGTGATGTTGCTGCTGCCACTAAGTCGCTTCAGTTGTGTCCGACTCTGTGAGACCCCATAGGTGGCAGCCCACCAGGCTTCCCCATCCCTGGGATTCTCCAGGCAAGAGTACTGGAGTGGGGTGCCATTGCCTTCTCCGAAAATGTGATGTTACCAAGACTGAATGAATGAGTTTTCTGTCAAACTAGCAGTCCTCTTCACATGCTGGAATTTCTTCCCTTCTGTGCTTCGGTTAACACTGTTCCTCTTATCTAAGATTCCCTTTCCTCTGTCCATATCCTCCCAACTGAAATCCATCCTCTCTAAAAACCTTCCCCCTTCAGGAAGCATTCCTTGACTGCCTCAGGACTAACAACATCAATTTGATGAATACCTGTGCATGTGAGAAGGCCAAGAGTGGGTAAAATATAATTCACAGGAGATAAAGGAATTAGGGGACCGAGGAGAGGGCCTTGGAGAATTCTGATACGTTGGGGATGAAGCAAAAAGAGAAAATCAAACAGGCAAAAATGAATCAGAGAAGGATGGTGCTATGTCTGCATTGGGAGGAGCATTTTCTAGGACGGTGTTTGTACATGGAACTGAGATTAGATTCAAACTCAGTCTAGAACCCTCATTCATCTTTCTTCTCTCACTTGAGGATTTTTTCAACCCTATGGATATCCAATATTCCTTATAAAGTCAAAGACCACATCACCATTGTAGCCAAACAATATAACAACCCCTTCGTATACTACACATACAAATCTCTCTCTCAGGTCTCCTAATTAGTTTTTCTCTCTTTAAGTATCAAGACAAAAAGCACTGATTCTGGTTTGTTTGTTTTTTTTTTTATGTTGAGAAAGTTAAAAACTTTTTCCAGTGTATTGTAAAGGGTCAGTGACAAGGATACTTTTGTGCCCTGAAAAAATTCCACTGTGAGCATTCCATAATAAAATGGGCTTTTGTGCTTTTCATAGATTACAGTTCTTTATACAATGGACTTGTCCAAGTGTCTTCCTGTTTTTCAATCAGTTAAATTTAGAATGATTGTTTCCATCTCTTTTGAGATATGATGTCTAGGAAAGTGAATGCCTACATGGGATACCAGGGTCCAGCAAGTCTGTGAAACTCAGTCATAGCTGGGGTATCACCCAACTGCTGGCCCTTTCTCCTGGGTTTCCCATGGGCATTTTCCCTCAAGGTCATTAGTCTGCAATTCTGTAATATAAACTCCAAGTTTACTCCCATTTTAACACAAACAACCTCCATTTTTATTACAAACCTACTTATTTTTTGAGACATCCTTTGTATGTTTGCTTTATATAACTTTTGCAGTTAAATAATTTGTGATAACTGTAATAAATGGGGAATACATTCAAACAAACAGAAAAAGTATCCATTCTTCCATCTTCACAAAGAACCACTGTTAACAGTTTTGGTATATGCACTTTTATATTTTATTAATATTTATAAATTGATCATATGTTTACATAGATAGATAGGTAGATAGGTAGATATTAGGTGGCTCACCGGTAAAGAATCTGCCTGCAGGAGTCACAGGAGATGCAGGTTTGATCCTGGGTCAGAAAGATCCCCTAGAGGAGGAAATGGTAACCCACTCTTGTATGCTTCAGTAAAATGTCCCATTAACAGAGGAGCCTGGTGGGCTATAGTCCATGGGTTCACAAAGGGTCAGACACGACTGACCATACAGGTAATAATAACTAATAATATATATATTACATAATTTTATGTGTCTTTTTAACAAAGATGGATGCACACTGTTCTATGGCTTTGAAACTTCTTTTTATCTCTCCATGTTAACTAGAACACTTCTATGTTACTTGATGGCTGGCTATATGGTTTTTGGTTGCATAGATGAGCCATAATTTGTGTACCCAGTTACATTAATTAAACAAGTAGGCCATTAGGCTTCAGCATCACCAGTATCCTGGTAACCTACATAAGCAAACCAGAATCTATGCCTATAAACTGCCTTGAGGTACAGAAGTCAAAAAGTTAAGGACAAGACAACCAATCACAAACAGATAGCTAGGCTTTATTGCAGCTAGACAGATCAAGGAATTTCCTTTCTTTGCTTTGTACCTTCTTTGTAGGTTCCCCCCAAAACCCGCCCCCAGCTCCTGTAGGCTGAGTACTCCTAATTACCATTAGTTTGGCACTGCTCACTGGATTTTATTTTTGCTCGAATAAACTCTTAAAATTTTTAATAGGCCTCAGATTATCATCTAACAACCCCATCCTCTGTTGTTGGAAATCTAAGTGGTAAGAAATCTCGTAAATAATATAATTTTGAATTATTAGCTTTCCTATTAGCCCATTTCTGTCACTTACCCACAGTGTAACCTTAAGCAATTACCTTAACCTCTGTGATCCCGTCTGTTAATTGGGAATAATACAAAGGTTTTCCTCATTGGGTTGATTCTGAGGATTAATGGTGACTAGCACAGAGCAAAACCTAGGAACTTACATGCTCTTACCCTTCTTCAACCTAATGCTAAATTTGAGTAAGAACAGTTTAATATCTTGGAATGTCCTAAGTTTAAGTTCTGGGCATCCAGGAAAAAAAAAAAAAAAAAAAGATTTCCAGAAAAACTTCTGACTTCAGTTAGTTACATGGATAACAGCTCTTGGGAGAAGTTACACCAAGTTCTATTGAAGACTCCTGGAAGTCTATGAACTATTTGGTTAGTCTATAGGACTTGAGACAGATTCTGAAGTTTCTGCATGGCCTCTGCTTTTCTCAAAGCATTGGTCTGGGCTTCTTGGCATGACTGGAGACTAGTCTTTTCCTGCTCCGGTGCCTGGGAGGAGGAGTAAGACCTGGGATATGAAATTCTGCTCTCCTGTGTGTTGGCCAGGGCCATGCCACACCCCCTGCAAATACAAAACTCTCTGCCAGTTGTGATCACTTTCCACCAGCAACTATGACATGAATAAGTACAAAATAATGATTTTATAAGTAAAGAAACAAAACCATCGCCTTCACCTCATGGGCTCCTATGTGGCAGCCTTACAGAGATTTTTGCTTATTGATTTGAATTTGACTCTTTTAGACATTGTCTGGAAAACTATAGTGAAAAATGATCAAATCTTGAAGAAATTGTGGATTGAAATTGGCCTCTCTTTGTTGATGTTTGGCAGAAGCCAACAAAACTCTGTAAAGCAATTATCCTTCAATTAAAAAATAAATTAATTAAAAATAAAAGAAACTGTCCTCTCTGATTTGGGGTCTCCTTTCTCCAGCCTCCACCAACCTTAATCAGAGGGACTGAGACTCCTTGTGAGTTTATAATTCTGTTGATGAAAGAAAAGATAAACGAATATGAGTGGGTTAAAAACTTTGTCCCCTTATAGCTTTTTGGCTATAGAAAAATTATTCAGCTTTTCCTAGGAAAAATACAGAAACTTGTTTTGTTATACATTCAATAACTTGTCTTAAAAAATACTCTGGCACCATTTGCTATTCTAATGAAAAGCTTATAATTGTTCTCACGCATGAAGCATTCAACTTAGAAAAGGCCTACTTTGTCCAGCACAGTTTTTGACTTACCATTGCTACAGGGGTAGCACTGTTGATACCCTTGAGTAAGATGCAAGTGACTGAAGAGACAGTGAACAGAACAGCCCTTCCATAGAGGGCTTAAAGCATTGCAACCCACAAAAGATAGATGGGAAAATTCACATGTATATTCTAGATGCAAAGTCTTGTGGTACAAGGTTAAAGTTCTTGAAATGCGTTAAAGACAAACAGTTGCAGCAGAGAATACATTTGCTAATGGGGAAAAGGTAACTGCCCCAGGACCCAAAACTTAAAAAGGGAAGTTGTCCCCTTTAAATGGCTGCCTGTCATAGCTGCCAGGTGAGACCATGGTGCTTTGATTTTATTCCCAATAGGTCTAGAATCTGAGTAGATGTTCTATAATTTCATTCTCATGGAGCATGCATCATTTGTGCTGGTGGCCCAGAGCTCTTATCAATTCATTTCTCATTTCTAAGCAACCGAAGAGACAAAGCAACAGATGGGCCAAGTTCTGCAGGAAAAGTCTCTGAGTGGAGATACTCGCAGCTCCATGCAAAGGCCTTAAAGATCCTGTTGTATTCTGAAATGGTGAGAATTTGAGGAAGGATGATGCTAAAGATAAAGATGGCATTAGATAATGCTGAAGAGTTTCCGTCAGTTCAAAAGGATTAGACTAATTCTATAGCCAATAGGGGTTTTGTGCAAATGAATGCCAAGAGACATTCTTTTAGGTTGACCAATTAAAGGCAGAAGAGCCTTAGACAGTAGGTGTTGTTGAGGCTCCAAAAATCAGGCCCCACTTTCAGCATGGAATGTATAAAAGTGATTTTGTTCCATTCCCTTCCTTTCTCATCCCTTTCCTTGGGCCCCTGGATCCCTCTCTATGTCTCTGAACCCAGGGTTTCAACCATCTGTGCTTCCATGCCTACTGAATGTGACCAAAATATGCCAGCAAGTTCTTTTTCTCATAGAACTCTGCATTCTCCTAGCTGATTGGTCAAGCATTCTGTATTTGAAGATATAGTATTCCTACCCTCTTAGGTAATGTATTTTGCATTTCATTTGAGGCCCTCAGTCACAGAACCAGAAGAACTGAGTAAAGGTGAATATTTTAGGTCCTGTAGAACCCACAGGAGGAAGCATGTATTAGCTGGAAGGACTGCAAGATGCCTCCAATCCCAAGAGGCTTGAAGTATCTTATTTCAATCATCATATGTACTAGAGAAAACAATAATGTGAAGGAGGCACATATGCAGGGAGCATTGGAAAGGAGCATTATCTTGCTCTTAGAGTGACCTGGTTAATTGTCTCTGTCACACGGAGAATATGTGTACTAATGTTTACTCTCAGGACCATGGTATGCTCATGTATTCACTGAATCTCATAATACAATAGGATTGTAAATGATCAGATGAATCAGTTTAATTCTCTAAGGATTCTGTCTACAAACTACACTTACTAGTAAACTGAATACCCATCACCAGAAAGCCAATTTCTCACACATTTCCACTACTGTCAATTTAGTTATCAAAGGTCAGATTCATTTTTTTCCTAAAGTCATTTATGCCCATTGTGATTTTAAGGTATTTATGTATTTTAATTTGTTTTCTTTTCTTTTCTAATTGGGATATAGTTCCTTGACAGTATTGTGTTATCTTCTGCCGTACAATGAAGTGAATCAGCTATATGCATACGTATATGCCCTCCCTCTCAAGCCTCTCCCACTCCACCTCCGTTCCACCCCTTTAGGTCATCACGTAGCAGCAAGCTGAGCTCCCTGTATTGTACAGCAGCTTCCCACTAGCTGTGTACATGTCAATTCTAATCTCCCAGTTCATCCCACTCTTCCCTTCCCCTCCATGTCCACACATACTTTCTTTCTATTTGCATCTCTATTCTTGCTTTAGAAATAGGTTCACCTGTCTATTTTCCTAGATTTTAAATGTATGCCTTAATATATAATATTTACTTTTCTCTTTGTGGATTTAGAAAATCCACAAAAAAAAATCTCGATTTAAAAAGGGCGGAGGAAGCAGAGATCAAATTGCCAACATCTGTTGGATCATAGAAAAAGCAAGAGAGTTCCGGAAAAACATCTACTTCTGCTTTATTGACTACGCCAAAGCCTTTGACTGTGTTGATCACAATAAACTGTGGAAAATTCTTAAAGAAATGGGAATACCAGACCACTTGACCTGCCTCCTGATAAATCTGCATGCAAGTCAAGAAGCAACACTTAAAACTGGACATGGAACAACAGACTGGCTCCAAATCGGAAAAGGAATACATCAAGGCTGTATATTGTCATCCTGCTTATTTAACTTACATGCAAAATACATCATGCAAAATGCCAGGCTGGATGAAGCACAAGCTGGAATCAATATTGCTGGGAGAAATATCAATAACCTCAGATATGCAGATGACACCACCCTTATGGCAGAAACAAAGAGGAACTAAAGAGCCTCTTGATGAAAGTGAAAGAAGAGACTGAAAAAGTCGGCTTAAAATTCAACATTCCGAAAAACTAAGATCATGGTATCTGGTCCCATCACTTCATGCAAATAGATGGGGAAACAATGGGAACAGTGACAGACTTTATTTGGGGGGCTCCAAAATCACTACAGATGGTGACTGCAGCCATGAAATTAAAAGACGCCTGCTCCTTGGAAGCAAAGCTATGACCAACCTAGACAGCATATTACAAAGCAGAGACATTAGTTTGCCAACAAAGGTCCGTCTAGTCAAAGCTATAGTTTTTCCAGTAGTCGTGTATGGATGTGAGAGTTGGACTCTAAAGAAAGCTGAGTGCCGAAGGCTTGACGCTTTTGAACTGTGGTGTTGGAGAAGACTCTTGAGAATCCCTTGGACTACAAAGGGATCCAATCAGTCCATTCTAAAGGAGATCAATCCTGAATATTCATTGGAAGGACTGATGCTTAAGCTGAAACTGCAGTACTATGGCCACCTGATGGAAAGAACTGACTCATTGGAAAAGACCCTGATGTTGGGAAAGATTGAAGGAGGGAGGAGAAGTAATGACAGAGGATGAGATGGTTGGATGGCATCACTGACATGATGGACATGAGTTTGAGTAAGCTCCAGGAGTTGGTGATGGGCAGGGAAGTCTGGCGTGCTGCAGTCCATGGTGTCACAAAAAGTCAGACACATATGAGTGAGTGAACTGACTGATACAATATTTGTTTTTCTCTTTGTGACAGTCTGTCATCTGTATGACAGACTCTAGGTCCATCCACATCTCTACCAATAGTACATAAACCAGTAAAATATAAGTTAAGATTGTAAACTTTGGAAAATTTAAATTTATACTTTGGAAAGATTCCATCAAGATAAATCAGTAAGAAAAATGGAATTAAAAAAAAAAAAGAAAGGAAGCACAAAGACTGACAAATTAGAGGGGACAAGATTATTCTAAAGATTGGAGTACAAATTTTAACACTCTTTCACAATAGATAGAGTTCAGAGACCACTCTGCATTATGCAAATACCTGTGATCCTATCTTTCCCCAGTGTTTATAAGGTGATTTGAAACATTAAAGAAAATTTTATCGCTTCCATGTTTCATTTAAAATGTGATCTGAGACTGATTAAACATTTTTCCAACTCGACTTTTATTAGACTTTTTTATTTTTTTTAATTTAATTTTATTTTTAAACTTTACAATATTGTATTAGTTTTGCCAAATATTTAAATGAATCTGCCACAGGTATACATGTGTTCCCCATCCTGAACCCTCCTCCCTCCTCCGTCCCCATACCATCCCTCTGGGTCATCCCAGTGCACCAGCCCCAAGCATCCAGTATCGTGCATAAATTCAGTATATGCAAAACCATCTGGCAATCTTTTGAAAAATGCAGATTATTGAGCCTTGAGCCCTCTAGAGATTCTGATTAGAGGTCTGGATCAAGGTCCAGGATCTGAGTTTTTAAAAAGCTCCCCAGGAAATTCTGATCACAGAAGTTAGACACACAGGATTTGACACTCAGTCAGTAACAAATTCCAACCAATTTGAACTTTCTCATTTATAGCAACATGTCTACAGGAAAAAAAAAAAAAAAAAGGCAACATAAATTGTTGTTGGACAAGCATTTCACTCTCCCAAGTCAGCTTGGTTTTAGATATTATTTTTTGAAATTTTTACTAGATCATATGTTTCTACAAAGAACAAGGTAGTTTTAGAGTTAAGATCAAAAGAGGTTCTCTGAAGATAGAGAGTAAAAACATTAACATCTCCATTATTTTAAACTTAGTAAACATCCATTTAGTGAAAAGATCAACCAAAAGTTTCACTGATGGTAAAACAGCAAATATGGCAAATGCTTTCAGAATATTTTGTATTATCTTATCAATCACAGATTTGATGACAGGAAGATTTCACAGGTTCACCAGGTCATTGGCTTCTGCACATTAAGGCTGTTCTAACACATCAAAGACTAGATCCTAGTTCTGGGAAATTTGGGAGTCTGAGAGTCTTGAGGTATTATTTGTTCAATTCTCTTCCAGGAATAATGATTTTTCAATCACCCCAGAAGGCTGTGTATCTAACGTTTATTCAGTTTTAGTATTTATGTCACCATCTCAGTGATTTATTAATACCTTTTTAAATGAGTCACATGGCTTTGCTTGTAAATGCCTTCTGGGGTTTTACAAACCACTCTAAAATCTATTCCAAAATTATCCTATCATCTAATCTCATTTTCTGTTCCTGGTTTATAATGCAACTAGAAAAATAATATTTTGTTACTCACACTATACCACCCTAAACCCTCAGAGAATTGAATAACATACAACATTATTATTGTTGTTTGGTCTGACTCTTTTGTGACTCCATGGAGTGTAACCCACCAGGCTCCTCTGTCCATGGGACTTCTCAGGAAGAATACTGGGGTGGGGAGCCATTGTTTTTTCCAGGGGATCTTCCCAACCCAAGGATCAAACCCTCAGTTCCTGCATTGGCAGGCAGTTTCTTTACCACTGAGACACCAGGAGAGCCCCAGGGAAGCTCATACAGAATTATTATATACTATTAAAATCAAGTGATGAGTCAGGTAGTCTGATATACAAGATGATTTTTTTAAAAAACAAAAACCTTTCTATTTTTCCTTAGAATGCATAGTTTTCTCCCTCTCCTTTGGCAGTAGATTTACATTTAAAACTATATGTTTCTGAGGTTAATATTAAATAAGTTTCCCCATGTGGTCACACACTAATAGTCGAGAAAGCCAGTTCCATGTTTTACAGATTGACAAGGGAAGATAGTCTGATTTATGGATATAGGCATATACTTTGTTCAATTTTGAATTAACATTCAGGATGAAAATTAATTCCCAGGTACTTTTTCTTAGAAGACTGTGTGTTCTCCCAAATTCAAAGAGTTACTTTGCATCAATCCATCACCTGTTCAGTCCTGCAATTTGTGTCTTCCAGAAGAATGTCTTTATTGCCCTCTTATTGAACTATCTCTGCTAAATCCAGACATAAGCTTTCATATCTCAGTTTTCAAGCAGCAAAGCCTCCTTTGGACTGGGTACTATAAGAACATATAAATATCAGTTGTATAAGTGCTTGGCATAGAAGCCATGTGTTCTGAAAATGAAGACAGGGTAGGTGAGGGTAAGGATGGAATGGATGGTTGTGTTTACTTATTAGTTTCTCATTCTAACCTGTGTGTGTGTGTGTGCGCTCGCGATTAATGTGCCATCCTTTTTAGAGCTCTTAGAATTTTAGTGTTGAGAATGCTTTTTATTCTTTGCTATCTAATTGACTTTTAAATCCCACAGATGACTGTGGAATTCTTATCAAGATACACAACATTCCTACAAATCATCAGTCTTCACACATTGCTGATACAATCAGGCTCCATCTAACTCCAGTCGTGGGTTTCTAGAATTCACTGCAAGGTCTTTGACCTTGACTGTCTCTGCTGATTCTGCACTCATGTGGAGCCTGTTGAAAACATTCCTTCCTGTTTAGCCCATACTTTATTGAAAGGAACTATATCATGCCATCTGTCTTCCTTGTCCAGACCCACCACATATGTCTGCTTTTCCAGAACTACTGTGTACAAGGGAGATGCTAGAGTCTGGACATCTCTGGGCTTTACCTGAAGAGTCACACATTTCTCATTTCGTCCAACTGGGAACTGCTGTAAAGTGAAAGTGAAAGTCACTCAGTCATGTCCATCTCTTTGCGACCCTAAGGCCTATAGAGTCCATGGAAATCTCCAGGCCAGAATACTGGAGTGGGTAGCCTTCTCCTTCTCCAGGGGATCTTCCAGACCCAGGGATTGAACACAGGTCTCTCACATTGCACACGGATTCTTTACCAACTAAGCTATCAGGGAATTGTTGGAGATTAGGGAAAACCAGGACACAAGGGTAGTTCACAGGGACCCATCCCAACTTTCAACTCTATTATTGATCTCTTGCATGCTTTCTTTTCCTCATGGAAGCATTATATATACTAAGATCCAAAAAAGGGCTGATTTTTAAAATAAGATCGTTCTGTACCCAATTACCCTTGAGTAAAAGCTTTAGATATCCCTCAATTCCAAACTTTTAGATCTTTCACATTATACTTTTTCTCCCATGAACTTGAAAATTTCTTTTGAAGCTCAAAAGCCATGAATTGACTCTTCTCCATTTCATGCCGTGTCTTCTCTGAGGAAAAGAAGGCAGAAAGTTTAATTCATGATATGGGTAAAGTTGAGAGTTGGGGGGCACATTTTGTGGATGGGGTGAAGTTCAAAGGTGCGAGTATCAAAAAATATTGTGGAGAAACCACATTCTTTAGGACAAAGTCCAAAAATTTAAAAAAACAAAAAGCAAAAAATTATCTCACGACATTGGTATGAAAAGAAGCTGTGACATGCTTCTCAACATCCTGCCAAGAAACTTTAATTTTTAAAACAATAGGAAATAAAAGCAATGACATCACTCTGATGCAACAAATTCAGTACCATTATCCTTGGCCATTAAGCATGCAAGCACGAAGACATTCACAAATATATCTCCAGAACTCTGCTTTCAGACCTAGCCCCTGTCAACTGAAGGTCACTAATTTCTAAGATGCTATTTTTTTTTTGAATATTATTGGTTTAGATTGGTTTAGTATTATTGATTTAGTTTCCCTGGTGGCTCAGTGGTAACAAATCCACTTGCAATGTAGGAGATGCAGGTTTGATCCCTGGGTCGGGAAGAACCCCTGGAGTAGGAAATGGCACCCAACTCTAGAATTCTTGCCTGGAAAGTCCCATGGACAAAGGAATATGGCGGAGTACAGGCCATGAGGTCACAAAAGAGTCTGACAGGACTGCGCGACTAAACACCAACGATAATTGGTTTAAAATGTCTTGTTAGTTTCTGCTGTACAATGAAGTAAGTCAGTTGTATGTATACATATATTCCCTATATGCTTCTCATTTTCCACTGATAAATTTTTTTTTTTTTATTTTAGGAGGCAAACCATGAAATGCAAATAGAAGTCAGAATGAGTTCAGCAGAATGGCAAGCCTCGTTCCATATAGCTTTGAAGCCTCTTGCAATAATATGAGAGGAACTAATGAAATGGGAACTGGGAAAGCTTGCAAAACGCACCTGGTGAGCGAGCCCACAATCTCCCTTGCCTGCTCTCTCTTATATTATAAAAATGAACAGGCTTAGTTCTCTTGCCAAGGGCCGCTTTCCCCTACTTATCCTGTTACATTAACATTTGTGCTGGCTCTCATTTGCTGCTTGTTCTTCAGAGTGAGGTTGCCACAGTGAAACTTGGAGGTGGTCTCTCCTTGGTTAGACTGCCCCCCTCCATCCTCCTGGACTGCCCCTCCATTGCCTGGTTCCCACATCCATGGAAGTTAAGTTTGATTGGACTCTTTGGGTCCAACAGAGTGTGATATTTTCAACTGGCCATTTCTCTGGGGGGAGAAACGAAAAAAACAAAATGAGACAGGGAAGGAGAGAAGGTTATGGCACTCTGTGTACAGTAGGAGTGGATTTTTTTAAAAACTGTAAATTTGAAAACCACAGTTCTGGCTGTCTTTTTGTAATGGGGCAGACTGTATAGTCAAGGACCCAGCTCCACCACCTCCTGCCCACCCTCCACTGTGGTCTCCTGGGTGCTTCTCTTCTCACACACTTTTCCATTCCAGTGATTGACAAAGAATGTGGAATAAGTAGCCACCACCTATGGTGTTTTGAACAAAATCAATGCCTGGCACCTTCCAACGGAAGACAGAACGTTCAGTAGGTTTTATGAGCTCTCAATGCTTTGAGTATGAATCTTCAGGGGAGGAGGCAAATGGAGAGTAAGACGGGCAGAAAAGGCAAGAAAAACCCTGAATATCTTCTAAGGCATCACAGAACTTTTGATGACTTTGCCCTAGCCTGGGAAATGTCTCACTGGATTGTGGACTGCATTGAAATAGATGCCTTTTATGTTACAGTAAAAGTAAATAAATTAAAAGGAGGAAGATTAAATCCATAATTATTTCATTCTTTGAGAACCTTCGTACTGTTGTTTTCGTGAATGAAAATGACTTGAATAGTGACAAAGGAGATAGGGAGGATGGAGTCCAGTGGAGAGCAAAAGCAATCTCAAGTGGCTTCATTTTGTGTCACTAAGATCAGATTCTACTTCTGTCTCTTCGCCAGTACCCAGCTATGGGGGACATTCTCACCATCTGATACAATTGGGCTTACCTCGTGGTGACTTCTGGCCAAATTTGTCTACAGTGTCTAAACAGTTTTAATCTCTCTATTCTTAAGCATAATGTTAGATTTCACCCCTCCATCTTCCCAAATAAAATATAAACTATTTAATTGTCTAGATCCAAAGGCCTCTAAAGCAAGTATACTGTAGATAATTACCCTCCTCTGGCTGGCTTTTATGCATCTCTAATGAAATATGTCTAAACATTACTCACAGTGATATTGCCTTTTTGATCTAATTGCAAATTATGAAAATGTGTTCTTACTGTACTATTATACCCCTTCTTTTTAAAAAATGTTTTCTTCCATATTGGAGTATAGTTGATTAACAATATTGTGTTAGTTTCAGGTGTACAGCACAGTGATTCTGTTTATTTTTACCCCTTCTTGAAAGTCAAAAGTTAAAGGAAACAACAAAGCATTTATTCTGTCATTTTCTTTTCTATGAAATGAATCTTAAAGAAGATGCTTCTTTACAAAGAATGTGAGTTTTGAATTGCAGGTGGAATGACAAAATTAGAAAATCACCATTGTGCAACGATCAAGAAAGACTACTAAAACTAATAGATTGAATGTTGTTAGGGGACAAAATGATCTCACGATGTCAAATATCATTCAGATCAGATCAGATCAGTCACTCAGTCGTGTCCAACTCTTTGCGACCCCATGAATTGCAGCACGCCAGGGGATTAATTTTCAAAGTATTCAAACAGTTCATGCAGTTCAATACAAAAAAAAAAAAAAAATCAAGTGAAAAGTTGGGCAAAAGACTTAAATAGATATTTCTCCAAAGAAGACATACAGATGTTCAACAAACACATGAAAAGATCCTCAACATCACTAATTATTAGAGAAATGCAAATCAAAACTACAATGAGGTATCACTTCACACTGGCCAGAATGGCCATCATCAGAAAATCTACAAACAATAAATGCTGGAGAGGATGTGGAGAAAAGGGAACCCTCCTGCACTGTTGGTGGGAACGTAAATTGGTAGAGACACTATGAAGAATGGTATGGAAGTTCCTCAAGAAACTAAAAATAGAACTACCGTATGACCCAGCAATCCCATTCCGGGCATATACATGGAAAGAATCATAATTTAAAAAGGTCCATGCACCCCATTGTTCACTACAGCACTATCTACAATAGCCAGGAAATGGAAGCAACCTAAATGTCCATCAGCAGAGGAATGGATAAAGACGATATGGTACATGCATATTATATAGTAGAATATATATATTACTCAGCCATAAAAACGAGCAAAATAGTGCCATCTGCAGAGGTGTGGATAAACCTAGAGACTGTCATACAGAGAGAAGGAAGTCAGAAAGAAAACAAATATCATACAATATTACTTATATGTGGAATCTAGAAAAATGGTACAGATGAATTTATTTGCAAAGCAGAAATAAAGACACAAATATACAGGAAAGCATATGGATACCAAGGGAGAAGGAGGAGGTGGGATTAATTGGAAGATTGGGATTGACATATATGCACTATTATGTATAAAGTAGATAATTAATTAGAACCTACTGTATAGCACAGGGAACTTAGTTCAGTGCTCTGTGGTGACCCAAATGGGAAGGAAATCTAAAAATTTGGGGGGATATATGTATATGTATAAATGATTCACTTTGCTGTACAGCAGAAACTAACACAACATTGTAAAGCCACTATACACCAAAGCAAATTTAAAAAAATCTCATTTCACACAGTTGCCAATCCAAAGGGAAAAATGCATTTTTACTGTAGAAATGTCTCATGGTCCCTTTGGATCATATGATCAAGTTTAGCATCACTAATAGGACCCCTTGGCACTGTGCAATAAAAAGGGCATAGCATCATCTGTGGATTATTTTTGCTGAAAATGTTTAACTGAAATATAAACAAGCCCTTGCACTTCACATCCAGTTAATGGAAACAAAAGGGAGAGTCACAAGTTAAACTACCCCACAAAGAAATAAGAAGACAAGTCTAGAAAGTAGAACATTCTACAAGAAAATCAGTTTTGTCTCTTCTAAAAGTCAAAGTTAAAACAAAAAGTTAGGAGAACTGTTCTAATATAGAGAAGCTAAAGATACATAATCAAATTTAATGGGTAAAGTTGGATTGGATTATATTTCAGAAAAAAAAATACTGTAACAAGATTTGGTTGACAATCTGAAATTTTTGAATATGGAGGATATTGAATGATATTAAGAAAATATGGTTAATTTTCTTAGATGTGATGAAGGTACTGAAATTATATATTCTAGGAAAGTGTCTTGGGTTTTACAGACACAAACTGACGTGTTTAGAAGTGAAATGTTATAATACCTACAATAAATTTATGAATAGTTCACAAACAGGTTAGGATACAAGCTACCACACACTTTTCTTTCAACTTCTCTGTACATTTGAAAATTATTTCAAAGTAGAAGGTTGGGGGAGGGGTGGGAGTTAAGTCAATGGAAGAGAATGCCTTCAATAGAAGAACATTCCTGCCTACTTTTCTGTGGGGCACGCCTTCATTTTCATCTCATCCTAGCAGAGATACTTAGTGTTTTAATGATTTACATAAAGCACTACCATTGGCTTTGTGGTTCCTGTTTCTGTGGGTTCTTCTTGAGTAAATATCCTTAAAAGGTCCATTTTTATAGATATATATTTAAACCTGACAATCTAGTAAGTGCTGTAAGGAACAATTAAAAAGCAGAGACATTACTTTGCCAACAAAGGTCCATCTAGTCAAGGCTATGGTTTTTCCAGTGGTCATGTATGGGTATGAGAGTTGGACTATAAAGAAAGCTAAGCACCAAAGAATTAATGCTTTTGAACTGTGGTGTATGGGAAGACTCATGGTATTCCCTTGGACTGCCAGGAGATCCAACCAGTCCATCCTAAAGGAGATCCGTCTTGGATGTTCATTGGAGGGACTGATGCTGAAACTCCAATACTTTGGCCACCTCATGTGAAAAGCTGACTCATTGGAAAAGACCCTGATGCTGGGAAAGACTGGGGGCAGGAGAAGAAGCAGGATGAGTAGGACGACAGAGGGTGAGATGGCTGGATGGCATCACCGACTCGATGGACATGGGTTTGGGTGGACTCCAGGAGTTGGTGATGGACAGGGAGGCCTGGTGTGCTGTGGTTCATGGGATCGCAAAGAGTCGGACATGACTGAGTGACTGAACTGAACTGAACTGAAGGAACAATTGACCAACTCTAAAATGAGCCTCCTTATTCCAACTTACAGATCCATGTCTTAGAATGAAATGCCAGATAGCATCTTCAAGAATATTCCTCAGGACACAGATCTATCCTTGATACAACTTTCCTTTGTTGTTGTTTTTCCGTTGCTAAGTCATGTCTGACTCTCTGTGACCCCATGAACTATAGCCTGCCAGGTGGTCCCTCTGTCCATGGAATTTTGCAGGGAAGAATACTCGAGTGGGTTACCATTTTCTTTTCCAGGGGATCTTCCCAACCCAGAGATTAAACCAGCATCTCCTACATTGGTAGGTGGATTCTTTACCACTGAACCAAGAGAGAAACCTCTTTTCTCATAACACCTTAAATACTTTTAACTCTAAACCTGGTATTGTTTGGTTGTTCTGTATTGCCAAGACTCCCTGAGCCTCACTATTTTTATTTACAAGGTGGCAATATCACTGGCTTCCTTGCTCACCTCCCATGGTTGCAATTGATAAAATCAGAGATACCTGAGACTGTGCTTTGAAATCCACCAGATACACACACTGCAGGATTATTTAATTAAGTGCCTCAGTACTAACTGACGGAATTTCTCATTTTGCGTTGTCACATTTCTAATACCACCTTCATCCTATTACATTTTATTTTTAAGGTTTCCTGGAATGATCACTGGGGTGCATGGGTCTTTTTGAATTACGGTTTTCTCCACATATATGCCTAGTAGTGGTTTGCTGGATGATATGGTAGCTCTATTTTTAGTATTTTGGATAAAGAAGATGTGGTTTGTGTACACAGTGGAATATTACACAGCCATTAGAAGGAACAAAATTGGGTTATTTGTAGAGACGTGGATGAACCTAAGGACTGTCATACAGAGTGAAATAAGAGAAAGAGAAAAACAAATATCATATATTAACATATATGTGGAATTTAGAACAATGGTACAGATGACCCTATTGGAAACACGGATGTAGAGAACAGATGTGTGGACATGAAGGGGGAAAGGAATGGGGTTAGATGAATTGGGAGATTGGGATTGACATAAATATACTACCATGTGCAAAACAAATAGTGGGAACTTGCTGTGTAGCACAGAGAGCTCAGCTCAGCGCTCTGTGATGACCTAGAGGGGTGGGGTGGGGGATGGTGGGAGGGAGGGGCTATATGTATAGTATTGCTGATTCCCTTCGCTGTGCAGCAGAAACTAACACAATACTGTAAAGCAATTGTACCCCAATAAAAAATAATAATAAAGTTTCCTGGAATTTAAAATATACCAAATGAAATATGCGTAACTCTTCTTGTTGTTGTTTTTTCCTTTATGACAATGTTCAATGACATTTTGGTACTCCCTTCGTATTCCTGGAGTGTCCTCACAATGTCCTCTAGGAATGGAAAGTGTTATTTTTGTGTCAATTTCTGATTTAAGAATGGGCAGAGGGGATTCTGTACCTTGCCCGTGGTCACAGAAACACCGTACAGGCAGAGGTGGTCCTAAGAACTCCTGATTCCCCCTGCATGCCGCAGGCTGTGCTGCCTGTGTTTACCACATCTGCACACGTCAGCAAGTTGGTCTTGTAGCTTTTCCAGCATCACTTGTGATTTCGTCAGGGGCAGGGTGGGGACATGCCATGAGATTCCTTTTGCAGCAGCTGGACTGGATCTCTGGGGGCCCTGCTGCCAAGCCTGTCCCTTTCTTGCTGTGTGTTGTGCAATCCTCTCTCCTCCGCCCCACACCCAGACACCAGCTGGGCAGAGCGAGGAGTGGGAAGAGGGTGGGGGATACGGAACCCAGGCCAAGAGGGTGTCAAATAACAAAACCAAGTGGCCCAACTCACTGTACCCTAGGAAAATAACATTTTGGACTGCCTTTAACATGACTGAATGGTATACATCATCTTAAAAGAAGCATTTCTCTGAATGATCTGTTGGACTGATCTTGGTTTGGATGTTACAGCATTTCTCCCCTTATTCACTGCAGACTGATTTATTTTTAAAAACATGCTTGCATTAACTAAACAAGGCATTAAGGTATATAGGCTCCTGTAAAACTAAGAATAAATGGAGTTTCTTGATAATGATAATGATGATAACTAATTTTGTGAGGTATTGTATTAGTCCAAGCTTTTTGTGATGAAAGTCTCCAAAAACTTCAGTGCAGCCTTCTAAGAACCATATTGCTACAATGACAATACCTGTGATTTGTGGTTGAATTATTAGACTGTGGTTGAACTATTAGAACAGACACATGTTCTGTATTACTCAAATATTTGTAACTTGAACCTGAGTTTACAAAGAATTATTTTATCTTTGTAAAGATCATTTTTTCCTCGTTTCTGATAGATTTCAACGTTCAGCATGTCCTTCTCATATCTCTGATTCATTTCAAGTCCTTTATCAAACAAATAATCATTTGAATGTAACTTAACCTTCAAAAATGAAAATGTTCTTTTTGTAACAATTTGTACTTTTCATGATATAAACCTCCAGTTCCAATCAGTCTGTTTTAGAAAGATTTATAATATTGGCTTTTGATAAAGTTAAACTATTTGTATCACTGAGTACTTACATCTGGCCACATGCAGTTTCACTTAAACTACAGGTTTTCCTTGCTGGTCTTAGAATTCTAGTATGAATCAGACTATCCATCAAAATAACAAACAATGGGCAGGAAAATCATTATATGCCTCAGAAATCCACATCAGATAATAATCAAAATCTCTTATAGTGTCAAACAAAACTTGTTTGTCATTTGTTAAACATGTGTTTGATTTTCATGGGTAGTCTCAACTGCATATTATTCAATTATTTTACTCACTAAGTGGGACTTCATCACTATCATTTTAAAAATTGTTATTGTAAATTAATTTTTGAGTTAAAAAATACCTTGTCAAATAGTGTCTGCAGATTCGGATCTAGAAAAGGTAATCATATTAAAAACTGGTTTGCAAAGCAAGTTCAACTCCATTTTAATTCCCAATTTAATCCTTTTTCCTCCTCAGACCCAGGGATCTTAACCTCCCGTGTCATGCACATAAGAGAGAAAGTCTAAGTTTTCCTAGCTTTTGATGAATTGGTTCAACTTTTAGTTCTCCCAGGAATGTTTGAATGGATAGTTGGGGACACTAGGGCTTTTTGGGGACCTACTATTTCCATTGTGAAGAGATAATGCTTTACTTAGTGTAAGACCAGCCTAACAGAGTCCCTAAGTCAGAGTGGCCACACGTCCTTACCTATGGTCAACATTGGTCTTAGATATGATGCTTTTTCACTGAGCCCAGACACGCCCTTAGAATTCTTGTTGGTCCAGTTCTCAGGTCAGTACTACTGGTTGACTGAGCCTTACGTGCAAGACAAGATTTATTTTCCTCTTCATTGGTGTAAATTTCTGACATCTGGCCAATAAAAGCTAAGAGAGTACCCAAAAAGAGTTAATAACTTTACTGACTTTCCTTTCAAATGTTGAAAGTAGAGTAATGAAGAAGGGCAGGGTTGTGTCGTCTGGGCTAGCTTAGGTTCACTGTCGCACCTGGGGTCTATCTTGACTCAGTATAGATCAAGCAATAAAAGTTACACCAAGTCCCCTACATACGAACGAGTTCTGTCCTCAGAGCATCTTCATCAGTCCAATTTGTTCAAAAGTCCAACAAAGTTAGCCTAGGTACCTAACTAACACAGTCAGCTATATACCGTGGTTTTTATGCTTGTTTCTGGATATTCTGAGCTTGAAATAAAGATGTACCACTGTACTCTGTATAGTGTGCGTGTGCATGCATGCTAAGCTGCTTCAGTAGTGTCCGACTCTGTGTGAGTCTATGGACTGCAGCCTTCCAGGCTCCTCTGTCCATGGAATTCTCCAGGCAAGAATAGTGGAGTGGGTAGACATTCCCTTCTTCAGAGTACCTTCCCAACCCAGGGATTGAACCCAGGTCTCCTGCATTGCAGGCAGATTCTTTACGCTCTAAACCACGAGGGAAGCCTCAACCTATACATACTGTACCCAAAGTACACAAAAGCACAACCACTTCAGAGGCTGCACGCACATGACAGTG
This sequence comes from Bos grunniens, assembly GCF_055505025.1. Classification (NCBI taxonomy): domain Eukaryota; kingdom Metazoa; phylum Chordata; class Mammalia; order Artiodactyla; family Bovidae; genus Bos; species Bos grunniens. The sequence continues at coordinate 58,906,998 of NC_141180.1, forward strand.
TGCCAGACACGTGGTCTAACTTACGTGATGGGACGTGCAGACCCACATTTGTATCTCCGGAAGTTTGCAACTTTAAGGTTTGGACATAGGGGACTTACTGTAAAGTAAAACCTTGAATATTTAGATATTAAGGTATCACAATCCTTTATTAATTGAACTGTTCCATCCTTTGCTTCAAGAAATGGGATAGCCATCAGAAAACCAACTGGTGGAAGGACTTTGGTAACAAAACAGAGGACAATCATAAATAATACCCTGGGTTTATAATATTTTTCCTCCAAACCTTACCCTTTATAAACAGTTCCCAACTATCTCTAATTTTGGTTTCTCTAAGCTTACCTCTTCTGTATCCCACCGTAGACTGACCTTTCTAGGTATCACTCCACCCCTTCACTTCAGTGCTCTGAAACTTACAACCTTGTTGTTAATAAAATCCAAACTCCTTAGCCTGACTTTCAAGACCATACAACCTAAACATACTTTTCTGTGTTTTTTCTTTAAAAACTATTCCACATTGGCTCTTTATATTACCTGTACTATACACTTTCTTCCAGATTTGCTTTTTATTTTTCTACCTAAATGTGTTCACTCACTCCATTCATGCCTGGAAAGCCTTTCTACTTTTTTTTTTTTTCAAATGCTATCCATCACTTTAATTCCAAATCCAGACGTACCTTGATCACAAAATCTTCCTAGGACATCACAGGTAACAAAGATTTCTCTCAAAATATTCAATATGCTAATTTTTTACCCATTCAGTTTTTCATGCCATTTTCCAAGGATGCAGTAAGTTCCACAATTGCCTCAGGCACTGACTCTATTGTTCAGTCACTAAGTCATGTCCAACTCTTTGAGACCCCATGGACTGCATCAATGCCAGGCTCTCCTGTTCTTCACTATCTCCCAGAGTTTGCTCAAATTCATGTCCATTGATTCAGCGATGCTATCTAACCGTCTCATACTCTACTGCCCTCTTCTCCTTTTGTCTTCAATCTTTCCCAACATCAGGGCCTTTTCCAAAAAGTCAGCTCTTTGCATCAGGTGGGCAAAGTATTGTAACTTCAGCTTCAGCAACAGTCCTTCCAATGAATATTTAAGACTAATTTCCTTTAGGATTGACTGGTTTTATTTCCTTGCAGTCCAAGGGACTCTCAAGAGTCTCCTCCAACACCACAGTTCAAAAGCATCAATTCTTTGATGCTCAGCCTTCCTTATGGTCCAACTCTCACATCCATACATGACTACTGGAAAAGCCATAGCTTTGACTAGATGGATCTTTAACGGCAAAATGATATCTCTGCTTTTTAATGTGATATCTGGGTTGATGATAGGTTTCTTTCCAAGAAGCAAGCATCTTTTAATTCATTTAATTTAATTTCACTGATTCTGGGGGGGAGGGTGACAACTGATAAATTATAGACCTAGGCATAAAAATCCAAGTCCATTGTAACTAGAACCTATGTCTCAATGAAAACATTTGCACTCTACTTTCTTTCAGAAGTAAGCCTGTAAAATGGAGAAGTGCATGGAAATTACAAACCTATATAAGCTCAATTTACTAAGTAGAACCATAAATAATACATGTGTAGAATGGGGGTGTTTAAACTGCTGTAATCATTCCACCTTGAGAGTTTTGTGATGATACAGGACTGCACAAATAAACAGAGTTTGGTCCATCATAACATTCTATGCCCATGTAATCAGTCATGGCAGATTTCCTTGCAAGAATATCACATAACAAGAATAAGCTGGATACATGACTATTTGTTAGGGATCTGTGGTGGTAAGCAACAGGGACTAACTCCATACAACCTTTAAGTGAAAGAAAATTTGTTGGAAGGATAAGTAGTGAGCACATACTTGGAGAGATAATCACAAAAGCAAACTCAGAAAGAAAGCAGGGCAACTCTGAGATTCTTTCTTCCTCTCTTTCTTTCTTCCCATCCTTCCTCCATTCTTTCTTAGTTTCTCTCTTCCTTCTTTCCTTCCAATTCTTCTTTTCTAATTTAATTTTTATTTTACATTGAAGTATAATGGATTTACAATATTGTGTTGGTTTCAGATGTACAGCCAAGTGGTTCAGTTAAACATACACATATAACCATTCTTTTTCAGATGCTTTTCCCATTTAAGTTATAATCAACAACTTACTCTATACCACAGAGAACTCTACTGAATATTCTGAGGTTCTTTCTACATAGAAAAAACTCTTGCTGGCCTTCTCTGAGTACCATTATTGGGTTGAGATAGCTCCAATCATTTTATAAGTTGAAACCTAGTTTCACTCCATTGTCCAGCCCCCAAGAGAAAGAGTCCAGTTGGGTCACCATAGATCACATACTTGGCCCCGAGTACCCTGATTGACAGTCTCACCAAGAATGCACTCAAAGGCAGAGAAATCACTCTCCAAAATGAAGAATGGATTCTGGGCAGCAAGAATTACACTAATAAATGACCATCACAACTTAAAATATTCTAACTGAAGAAGCCGACAAACTACTAGAATTACATTGACAGAAAGAAAGACCCAATAGCACTTTGGGAGACTTTTTTTTTCTTTTAGTATAATTTTTTTAATTTGCTGAGATGGTAAGTTTTCTTTGGGTGGAGAGAATGCCCCGCTGACCTGTAGAAAGCCTTTTTCCAGCCCTGTTTCTGAGCTCTTGGAAGCCGTTTCTAGTTATCTGTGCTTGCATGTAACCCAGCTAAACTTCCAGTTGCCTTTTCTTTTTCTGTATCTGGACTTACCACTCCCCTTCCATTAACCTTTTAGTCCATCTGCTTCTTGTGTCTGTCATCAGCTGCAGGAGATGCTGATTATGTTGGGAGCCTCTGGAAAAGGGGATGAGACAGAGAAGCACCAGAAGATAAGGAGACCAAGAAGAAAAAGATTAAAAACCTCTCAGCACTAAGTACAGTTAGGGCAGGGTATGCTGCAAACCTTCGCAATTGTTGGCTTTGGATGGGGGAGGATGAATCAGTTGAGATAACTCAGGAATGGGCTTGAACCTTTGCCCGGACCTCAGAATGAACCACTGAAAAAACTTCTGTGTTTTTCCAAATTAAGACATTGAGAAAAACATTGAAAGTGACTTTCCCTTTCTCTCCCATCTTCAAATCACTAGAGGACAGTTGGGACCACAAGGCAATTTATTAATAATAATGAATTAGATTTTCAGTACAAATTCCCCTCTGGCCATTTTGATGTGTCAGAAATGCTTTACAAATGTTAAGTACTGCAATTAATCTCCCGGAAAAAGGGAGGGAGAAGAGGTTTGCCAGCTGTAGATTTCAGTGATTTCATTTGGTTAAGAGTTTGCTATTATTTTCAGCTTTAGGATGTGTTTCCCCAGAAAGTCACTCAGCCATCAAATATTTATTGAGTGCCTATTATGTGCCAAGCACTGTGCTTGGCCCTGGGAACACAGGGTAAGACATATAAACCAAGCCCTGCTCTCCTGGAGTTTCTAGAAAAGTTAAAACACCAGCTTAATGGAACGTGTAAATGTGCCTGAATTCATTTTCTCAAATATCTTGCCACTGAGTATAACACCTAATTTTTTCTCTCCCTTCATACCTGTGGTCCAATAGGCAGGGTGGTGCACTGGAGAGATGATAAAGTCTGAATAATTATTTTTTGCATTTAACTCATTTATGACCCAATTCTTTTTTTTCCTCAGTACCAGAAACCAATGTTTTTATTACCATGATCACTATTAGAATCCATGTGAGTTCATGGGGCCACATCTTCAATTCTTCACCCTCATCTGACTTTACAGTCAGCATACTGAATGTATTCATCTTCACCTGCCTTCACAGAGCTCAAGTACTTTTGAAGGATAACTCAAGGAGCTGGAAAAAGTTCCAGACCCCAGATGATGACTTTTGGCAGTCAGAGCTTACACCTTTCATTTTCTAGTTCAAATGATGGAGACAAACAATTATCTGTTGTTCAGATTAAATCCAATGACTCACATTCTTCCAGACTCTGCTCAGACACTTCTCATATCACCACCTATCTCATCTCATTAGAAACAGGAAACGTCTCTATATAGTGCTACCAAACAGGAGGAAGCTTACATTCCTAGTTTAAGAAGCTTTTTCTGTAGGTCAAGAAATCCAGGTATGGCCCAATTGCATCCACTGTTCAGGGTTTCAGAAGACTAATGCCAAGGTGTTGGCTAGACCTGAAATCTTATCTGAGGCTTTGTTGGCAGAGTTCTGTTCCTTGTGGTGAAAGATTGAGGCTCTTGTCTACCAGAGTCACCTGCTACTCCTTGTCATGTGATACCCTCCACAACATGGTCATTTGTTTCTTCAAGGCCAACTGAAGAACATTTGCTATTCCTTCTCCCATCTCTGGCATTTAGACCTTTTATTAAAGAGCTCACCTAATTAGATGAGCCTCAGCCAAGAAAATCTCCCCTTCCATTAACTTTCCATTAGCAGTCAGCTGATGAAGGACTTCAGTTGTATCTGTAAAAACTCCTTCATCTCAGCCATATGATCTAATGTAATCTCAGGAATAATATTCCATCATCTAATCATAGGAATTACATTCCATCAGATACACAGCACTCAAGGGGAGGGGGTTATATGAGGTGGGATTCTTTGAGATCTTTTTCAAATTCTTCTTACAGCAAGTGGGTTTTGACAGACAAATAGGGACTTTTTTTCCAAGCAGACAATGGGTGAAAATACATTACAGGCTGGGGACAACAGAGGTAAAGGAAGGTTATGATTCTTTACATATGTGACTATAGGAGGTTCCTGTGTTTAATTCACCAGTTCCCAATTCCTCTCTTTCCTTCTCTACAACTACACCCCTACTTCTTGTCATCACTCCATTCTGTTTCTACTCTCCCAACATATTTTTCCTAAACATGGATCTGCTTAAGTGACTTTCTGCTTACAACTCTTTAATGATTCCATCTGATCTCCAAATGGAAGTTCAAATTCCCAAGCATGGCATTCAGAATACAGTCCTTTTAACCTTGAATTCAGCTTTATCCCAAGATGGGAAACTTTATGTTAATTTGAGTTGTCCATTCAGTTCAGTTCAGTCACTCAGTCGTGTCTGACTCTTTGCGACCCCATGAACTGCAGCACGCCAGGCCTCCCTGTGCATCACCAACTCCTAGAGTGCACCTAAACCCATGTCCATCGAGTCAGTGATGCCATCCAACCATCTCATCCTCTGTCGTCCCCTTCTCCTCCTGCCCCCAATCTCTCCCAGCATCAGAGTCTTTTCAAATGAGTCAGCTCTTCACATCAGGCGGCCAAAGTATTGGAGTTTCAGCATCAACATCAGTCCTTCCAATGAATATTCAGGACCGATTTCCTTTAGGATGGACTGGTTGAATCTCCTTGCAGTCCAAGGGACTCTCAAGAGTCTTATCCAACACCACAGTTGAAAAGCATCAGTTCTTCAGCACTTAGCTTTTTTATAGTCCAACTTTCACATCCATACATGACCACTGGAAAAACCATAGCCTTGACTAGACGGACCTTTGTTGACAAAGTAATGCTTCTGCTTTTTAATATGCTGTCTAGTTTGGTCATAACTTTCCTTCCAAGGAGTAAGTGTCTTTTAATAATTTTTTATTTTAAGGTGGTCCATTTAGTGTCTAGATATTTGGTCAAACATTATTTTGGATGTTTCCATGAGGAATGTTTTGGATGAGATTTATATTTTTAAACCACTTTATTGTGACATGATTGACACATAAAATGCTATACATATTTAATGTATAGAACCTGATGAGTTTGGAGACAGGTATATATATAAAACTATCATCACAATCTATGCCATAACATATCCATAACCTCCAAAAGTGTCCTCCTGTACTCTTTATTAATTTTTGTGTGACAAGAATACTTAATATAGGATTTACCCTAAGCAAAATTTTAACTATATAATGAAGAATTGGTAACTATAGAAGCTATGCTATACAGTAGGTCTCTAGGACTTATTCATCTTGTTTACTGAAACGTAATATCCTTTGACTAATTCTGGTTTCCCCTCTGCCAGTCCCTAATATCCATCATTCTATTTTCTGCCCTTGTGCATTTAAGTACTTTAGAGTCCCCATATAAGATGTATCATGTAGCTTTTGTCCTTATGTATTGGGCTTATTTCACTAAGATTTACATTCAAATTGGTACACATTGAATACGGTATTAATAGATTGCCCTCCACAATGTGGGTGGGCCACATCTAATCAGTTGAAGACTTACTGGAAAAAGACTAACCTTCCCTAAACAAGAAACTCAGCCAGCAGACTGCATTCAGACTTCAATTGCAATGTTGGCTCAGCTCTTCCTACAGTCTCCAGTTTTATAGCCTTTAGATTTGAGATACAGTGTTGATTCTTCAGGTCAATAGATTTTGAACTTGTACTTCAGCATCAGCTTTTCTTGGGGTCTCCAATCGATCCACCCTATGCATTTTAAACTTGCACTAATTCCTTGAAATAAGTCCCTCCATATTACCTCCTATTTGTTCTGTTTTTCTGGAGAGCCCCACAAATACAATCTTCAACGACCTGACCCCTGAAACATCTTGCTTTCTCTGGCTTCTTTACCTGTGAGTATAATTACTCCTTGATCTGGAAGTGCTTTCTATTTCTTCTTTTCCTGTGTCTTTGTGTAGTTGGTGTTACTTATCCCTCAGGACTGAGCTCAATGCAATATAAGGACAATTTCTCTGACTCTCACATCCACCTCCCCTATATAGGGAAATTATTTGTCACATCCTATTGTAGCAATCTATACAGTTGCTACAATATTTATTACAGTTATGTTTAAACTATAACTGTAAACTCCTATGGACAGTTATCAAGCATATTTTTCATAACACTGAACATTATTTTTTCAATAAATAGTGAATTTTAACAGATACTTAAAAAGTGGATGAATTGATAAAAGACATTTTCAAAGAATCTCAATTAATCCAGAAGAATTGAGTGCAACATATGACGAACAGCATGTATCACAAATAAATTTGGAAAAGGATTCAGGTACCAGTTGAGAGAGGGAAATGTTGCCTTGCTGGAAATTTGGAACCAGTGCAAACTTTTGAATGGTGGAAATGTAAATGGTAACATTTGCAATGAGAGAGATTTCTATGAACACAGGGTGGATGATCCATGAGGGGAGAGTACACTAAGATAAAAGAAATTATTGTAATAATCCAGGAGAAAAATAATGAGGACATGAAATCAAAACAGAAGGGGCACATGTGAGAAAGGGTGAGGAAGATTTTATGTCAGACTTGGTGATATGGAAAGAGAGAGTGGAAATGAAAAAACAGGTTTTAGACTTGAAAACCAAATAGAATTAGTGTCATTGAGAACCCAGGAGGAAAAGCATATTTGAAAAGAAAGATAATAAGTTGAGATATATTGTGGTGTCTGAAATAGACATCTAGGGAACAGTTGAATACTATGGTGATGGTTAGCATCCATTTCCACCCCTTTTTAGTCTTCCTGTACTATAGAAGCTAACAAACTAGAAGTAATATACTGACTTCCACCAAATGAGTTGCAGTGACATAAAATTTGGTATGCAGAAGTGAGACCAACATCATCTCTTGCTGTTTTGGTTGATTTCTGCTAGCAAGCATGGCCATGGACACGCGGGTTTTTCTGCATCAAGAGTTCTGCTTCCCAGGCTCTAGATTTATGTCCTTCAGAAAGCCATTCATGAAGTGATCAATGGTCAGTGTTACAGTGTCCAGTCACAGGTTCACAGCTATCAAGAACTAGCCACAGTATGCATAGTACTAACATTGGACATTCTGTGATGCTCAGAAATCTTCAAAGTTAATAGTCTCAAAGCTACATGATTATTATTTACCAAATCTATTATTCTGTTTCTTTTAGAGAAAGAAGTTAGATTTCTGCCAACATCATTTGTCATCATGTTCGTAGGACTTTCTCACGTTTACCAACATATATCAATGTGCTTTCTCTCTGTGCTCAGCGCTGGTTTATTGGGAAGTGCAGGGGAATAAGACAGTTAGGAAAATTAAAGTAAAACTTCAGCAATTTAGAATTTGTGACTGACCTTTCTTCAGTCACATTAAAGTTTTACAAAGATTACCAGTGACTTTGTGTAGCTCCTGTTTTCTGTCCTATAAGATTCCTGGAGGCAAGGAAATAATAATGGCCTAGGCAACTTGGAAAGAGCTTGGAAGGAGGAAACAAGGAAGATAATGAAGTCAGTAAACTACTGACTTCATAAAAGTGTCCTGTCTTAGGAGCAGATGGTAGAATGTGCACCCCTGTCTTCTAATTGTAAGTCCCAAATTTTTTTTTACATTACTATTTTTAGCAAAAATACTATTTTTACATTACTATTTTTAGCAAAATACTTTGTGTTTTGTATTTTTTCTTAGATAATACAAAAGTAAACTTCTGTCACTCTCCTTTCTGAATTTCTCATCAATGGAGTCGAAAACAAAGATGTTTTACTCTTTGGGGAGATTTATCCTTGAGCAAGCCAGATTCCGTCCAAAGCACCATCAAGTATGTCAGACCTCTTGATGTAGGATTTAGAAAATGGACTTGCCCCTAACTTCACTGAATGTGCTCATGTTAACTCGGTGTTTCTGCTTGTTGACAGCTGAGGTTCCTATTGCCAAGATCTCTGCAAATGGCCTGGATCTTTGGCTCAAGGATTAGTTCAAACCAGAGAACCCCAGGCTGTTTTCAAAGACACATGTGATTGGATAACTTTGAGTTGTATTGGGCAGCAGGGGTTCAGCTTAAGGGTGAAGGGATTGCTCAGCTCACATGATGAATGATCAAGTGGCTGCCTCTCACTTGTCAATGCTTCCTTGTCTGAGTCATCAGGTGTAATAACCCGCCTTCTGCTTCATTGGTTATACACAGAGCTGGTCTAGGAGAAGGGAACCTCTGTATGGGAAGGAAAAGTGATAGGTTACACATAATCCCTCCTGGGAAGGGAAACATAACTCCAGATGCTGGAGAAGTTCTCTACTTCACAGAACCTCCTGATGCTTTGAATTGGCACTAGATAAATGCAGACTTCTAAATTCAATTTATTTTGTGAGGCTAAGCAAAACCGTGTTGCCTTTCCCTTGTCACAAAGTGAGAAGTAAGTACACTTTCAATAAGAAAATAAATAGCCACATGATCAGTCTCCCTTCTCAGGTCCTGTGCTAAAATCAGACAAGAGGTTGCCAATAGATGTACTATGGGAGAGTCCTATGGGCATCACTGGATCCTGCTATGATTATGAACTCTGGTTTACTATAAAAAATAGAGTCCTTGTCTGTTCTCCCTGTTCTCTTTCTTCCTGTTCTTTGCTCAGTGATTGGGAAGGATACCATATATCTACCTTAGTTAAGAATTCCTTAATAAACTAAACAGTATAAAACTTGACCATGCTTCCATATACAGTTGCCAAAACAATATTAGCCCTACTCAGGTATAAGTACCCATTTGCTGGATATAAAATAGACACTTCAAAATGATCTAAAATAAACTTACTATCTTCCCTCTGCAAACTTGCACTTCTTCCTTCTTAAAAAAAAAAAAAGAACCCTTGCTGGTCATTCATTCTCACACTTGCCAACTTGCACTTACCATCCTGCCAAATCAAAACACCCCCCTATTCTCCCTAAGCTGGTGACTTCTCTTCACTGACCACTCCCACCATAATTTTAGTTCAGGCATTCATCATTTCTCACTTTAATTTTGCAACCAACTCCTAAGTGGTCTCCTTCTAGCCTTACCTTCTTCTAATGCATTCTTTTTTTTTTAATTTATTATTATTATTTTTTTACTTTACAATATTGTATTGGTTTTGCCATACATCAACATGCATCCACCACAGGTGTACATGTGTTCCCCATCTTGAACCCCCCTCCCACCTCCCTCCCCATACCATCGCTCTGGGTCATCCCAGTGCACCAGCCCCAAGCTTCCTGTGTCCTGCATCGAACCTGGACTGGCAATTCGTTTCTTATATGATATTGTACATGTTTTAATGTCATTCTCCCAAATCATCCCACCGTCTCCCTCTCCCACAGAGTCCAAAAGACTATTTCATACATCAGTGTCTCTTTTGCTGTCTTGTATACAGGGTTATTGTTACCATCTTTCTAAATTCCATATATATGCATTAGTATACTGTATTGGTATTTGTCTTTCTGGCTTACTTCACTTTGTATAATAGGCTCCAGTTTCATCCACCTCATTAGAACTGATTCAAATGTATTCTTTTTAATGGCTGAGTAACACTCCATTGTGTATATGTACCACAGCTTTCTTATCCATTCATCTGCTGATGGACATCCAGGTTGCTTCAATGTCCTGGCTATTATAAACAGTGCTGCAATGAACATTGGGGTACACGTGTCTCTTTCAATTCTGGTTTCCTCAGTGTGTATGCCCAGCAGTGGGATTGCTGGGTCATAGGCCGTTCTATTTCCAGTTTTTTAAGGAATCTCCACACTGTCCTCCATAGTGACTGTACTAGTTTGCATTCCTACCAACAGTGTAAGAGGGTTCCCTTTTCTCCACACCCTCTCCAGTATTTATTGCTTGTAGACTTTTGGATTGCAGCCATTCTGACTGGCGTGAAATGGTACCTCATTGTGGTTTTGATTTGCATTTCTCTGATAATGAGTGATGTTGAGCATCTTTTCATGTGTTTGTTAACCATCTGTATGTCTTCTTTGGAGAAATGTCTATTTAGTTCTTTGGCCCATTTTTTGATTGGGTCATTTATTTTCCTGGAATTGAGCTGCAGGAGTTGCTTGAATATTTTTGAGATTAGTTGTTTGTCAGTTGCTTCATTTGCTATTATTTTCTCCCATTCTGAAGGCTGTCTTTTCACCTTGCTTATAGTTTCTTTTATTGTTCAGAAGCTTTTAATTTTAATTAGGTCCCATTTGTTTATTTTTGCTTTTATTTCCAATATTCTGAGGGGTGGGTCATAGAAGATCCTGCTGTGATGTATGTCAGAGAGTGTTTTGCCCAGGTTCTCCTCTAGGAGTTTTATAGTTTCTGGTCTTATGTTTAGATCTTTAATCCATTTTGAGTTTATTTTTGGTATGGTGTTAGAAAGTGTTCTAGTTTCATTCTTTTACAAGTGGTTGACCAGTTTTCCCAGCACCACTTGTTAAAGAGATTGTCTTTAACCCATTGTATATTCTTGCTGCCTTTGTCAAAGATAAGGTGTCCATAGGTGCATGGGTTTATCTCTGGGCTTTCTATTTTGTTCCATTGATCTATATTTCTGTCTTTGTGCCAGTACCATACTGTCTTGATGACTGTGGCTTTGTAGTAGAGCCTGAAGTCAGGCAGGTTGATTCTTCCAGTTCCATTCTTCTTTCTCAAGATTGCTTTGGCTATTCGAGGTTTTTTATATTTCCATACAAATTGTGAAATTATTTGTTCTAGCTCTGTGAAAAATACCGTTGGTAGCTTGATAGGGATTGCATTGAATCTATAAATTGCTTTGGGTAGTATACTCATTTTCACTATACTGATTCTCCTGATCCATGAACATGGTATATTTCTCCATCTATTAGTGTCCTCTTTGATTTCTTTCATCAGTGTTTTATAGTTTTCTATATATAGGTCTTTAGTTTCCTTAGGTAGATATATTCCTAAATATTTTATTCTTTTCATTGCAATGGTGAATGGAATGTTTCCTTAATTTCTCTTTCTGTTTTCTCATTATTAGTGTATAGGAATGCAAGGGATTTCTGTGTATTGATTTTATATCCTGCAACTTTACTATATTCATTGATTAGCTCTAGTAATTTTCTGGTGGAGTCTTTAGGGTTTTCTATGTAGAGGGTCATGTCATCTGCAAACAGTGAGAGTTTTACTTCTTCTTTTCCAATTTGGATTCCTTTTATTTCTTTTTCTGCTCTGATTGCTGTGGCCAAAACTTCCAAAACTATGTTGAATAGTAGTGGTGAGAGTGGGCAACCTTGTCTTGTTCCTGACTTTAGGGGAAATGCTTTCAATTTTTCACCATTGAGGATAATGTTTGCTGTGGGTTTGTCATATATACATTCTCTTTTTTTTTTAATTTTATTGGAGTATAGTTTCTTTATAATGTTGTGTTAATTTCCAGTATAGAGCAAACTGATTCAGTTATATATATATATATATATATATATATATATATACACACACACACATATATATGTATATATATACATATACTTTTTCATATTCTTTCTGATTATGGTTTATCACAGAATGTTAAATATAATTCCCTGTGCTATGTAGTAGGATCTTGTTGTTTATCAGCCCTATATACAATCACTTGCATCTGCTTATCCCAAACTCTAATCCTTCCCACCCCCAACCATCTCTGCTTGGCAACCACAAGTCTGTTCTCTTGTCTGTGGGTCTGTTTCTGTTTCATAGATAAGTTCATTTGTGTCATATTTTAGATTCCACATATAAGCATAGCACATATTTTTAGAAATGAATTTGACACAGGGGAGATGATGAGCAAATTCTTGTCAACTTAGTGACTATATATATCTTATATTATAAAATACTAAGTTGTTCTCGACTAGAGGGACAGTACGATGCTGCTGAGCTTTTTATTTTTACTTTTAAATTAATTTTTATTGGAGAATAGTTGCTTTACAATGCTGCTGAGTTAAATAGTGCAACTTACATAATTTTTTAAAAACGTTTTCAAAATCATGGCACCTTAACCCAATCCCTACAATATTATCTTTTTCAGAGGACAGAATGTGAATCTCTTACTCCTTTGGGGGTAACTGAGGGTCAAAGAGAGAGACAGAATTTAAATCAAGATGGTCCACACCCAATTACATGCCATTGCCTGTGCGCCTTCCTAATACTTCTTCTTTTTGAAACTCTTAAGCCAAAGGGCCTTTCCGTAGAAACTTATTGAAATTCTCTTTGTGGTTAGAGGATCTAGCAATGAAAGCTGTGTTGTCCCGGTTTCCTAAGTCTCTGGGAGAGAAGCTATTCTGCGGACAAAATGCCTGCAGCTGTCAGAGGAGTATGCTGGGGAAGAGGCCAACAATTTTACAGTTCAAGACCAGATGTGATCGAATGTGTCGACAAAGTGCAGGATCATGGGGTCAACTGCCGATTTTCCAGATCAATTTTGAAACTGTCTCTGCTGATTAGGGCAATGGAAATATCCATACATTTCTCAGGGAAGGGAATGATCAGGGAACAGAAGCTAACATAATTCATCCCAGCTTAGAAAAATTGTCCACGAGGTATTCTGCTTGATTCATCTTTTTTTTTCTTTTTCTTCTGCATATTTGAAAACATTTTGGAGGGGAAGTGTGGGAATCATCTTCCCTGGAACACTGGCAGATCTTTCTTAATTCCATCAATGGAAGCTTGGTGCCACGTCAAGATGCTTCATTAAATATTATCCTAACGGGTGCCTTTATTGCCAGCATTCCATGGGCAGAATTTCAAACCCAATTCTCTGCAAACATGGTTAAAAGTAAGAAGTTATTCTTTATTCTTTCTCCTGACTGTTATCTGGGAAATTCTGAACTCATAGTAGTTACTGAGTAGGGTTGTCCTCCATGAAAGAATATATGGGGGGCAAGTTCCAGCTCTTTTCAGAGACTCATAGCAAAGAGCTGTGGTTCTGGATAATTTCCCATGTTCATTCTTTTAGAAATGAAGAATCCTGAAATTCAGCCTATAGTATAAAATTACTCAAATTCCAGTTTTCTTTCCAGAAAATTGACAGAAAGGATATATTTTGCATTGCTAAATAGGTAAAAAGCAGTTGTTTCCTCCAAATCTTGAATACACATTGATGTCTGTGCACCATCCAATAATCGTGTGTGGTTTTCATCCCTGCTATGTGCCCCTAGGGGAAATAATACCAAAAAAAAAACTAGATTCACTAGTCCCAGAAAGACTGGATGAGACCCGAACTGGCTCCCAGGTGGAAGAATAAAACACATTAAATGTGAATTCTGTCTATTTCCTTTATGAAGTAAAATTTCCAGGGGAAAAAGGAATGTTTTGTAACTAATGGCCATTCTGAAGTTCTTATATGAATACAAAGGTGCTCTTGCTTAATTATTTTATTTATCTTTAATCACTGCCAACTTCATTCAGATAAAAGATGCAAAATAACTGTTCATTTTTTTTAATTAACCTCTTCTTTAGCAAGTTTGTATCCAATTAACTAAGACTATTGTTATATCTAGTCTTTTATGAGCAAGTATGAATGTGTCATGGGTGTGAATTGCAGTTCTAATCTTACATTTGAATCCTTGTGTCTGTACTATCGGAATGAAGGGCCTGAGTTATTGAATGTGTAAGCTAGAGTGCAAGGTGAAGAGGATTCATGAATCACCTGGCATGAAGCCTCTACCCTCACCTGGAAAAAATGCTTCCTACTAGACACCTGACACACCACCCTTTCAAGTGGTACAAGCAATGTTTAGAAGAGCCAGAACATGGAAGCGACCTAAATGTCCATCAACAGGTGAACAGATAAAGATGTGGTACATATACACAATGGAATATTACTCAGCCATTAAAAATAACGAAATAATGCCATTTGCAACAACATGGATGAACCTAGTGATTATCATACTAAATGTAGTAAATCAGGCAGAGAAAGACAAATATGATATTGCTTATACGCAGAATCTTATACAAAGAACTCACTTTCAAAATAGAAACAGACTCACAGACTTAGGGAACAAACATGGTTATCAGGGGGCAGAGGGATAGATTGCAAGTTTGGGATTTGAAAAAGAATGCTGCTGCTGCTGCTAAGTCACTTCAGTTGTGTCCAACTCTGTGCGACACCGTAGATGGTAGCCCACTAGGCTCCTCTGTCCCTGGGATTCTCCAGGCAAGAATACTGGAGTGGGTTGCCATTTCCTTCTCCAATGCATGAAAGTGAAAAGTGAAAGTGAAATTGCTCAGTCGTGCCTGACTCTTAGCAACCCCATGGACTGCAGCCTACCAGGCTCCTCCATCCATGGGATTTTCCAGGCAAGAATACTGGAGTGGGTTGCCGTTGCCTTCTCCGTGAAAAAGAATAGACACATGTATAATTGAATCATTTTGCTCTACATCTGAAACTAACACAGTATTGTTAATCAACTATACTCCAATATAAAATAAAAATTAGAAAAGGGTTTGATACAAAGAACACACTATTGCACTGTTGGAAATGTGGAATTTACAGTGTACAATATGAAGCTGAGAATTCCACAGCATCTCTATTTCTTAACCTTCATCCAGACAGATACATATACAGCTAGGTATAGTATGAGGTGATAAATACAACAGCATGGGGAGAAATAAGGACTCACAGTGAGTATGTGGCCAGCACATTAGCCTCAGGATGTCAGAATTTCTTAACACAGGAGAAACGCATTTAAACTAGCTCTTAGATGATAAATAGTTTGCCTAGGAGGAAAACAAAGGGCAATGCAGTAGACTTTGAAGATGATCCACATAATCTTTGTTTTGTATAATTCCCTCCAATTAAGTATGGGTAGAAATTGTTACTAGAATAAGGTATTACTCTTATGATTGTATTACTCTATATGGCAAAAGGGATTTTGCAGGTGTAATCAAATTCCCTATCAGTGTATGGTGCAAAAGGAGATAAATCAGGGTTCAGTGCAGTGGCTCAGTTGTGTCCGACTCTTTGCCACCCCATGAATAGCAGTACACCAGGCCTCCCTGTTCATCACCAGCTCCTGGAGTTCACCGAAACTCATGTCCATCGAGTCAGTGATGCCATCCAGCCATCTCATCCTCTGTTGTCCCCTTCTCCTCCTGCCCCCAATCCCTCCCAGCATCAGGGTCTTTTCCAATGAGTCAACTCTTCGCATGAGGTGGCCAAAGTATTAGAGTTTCAGCCTCAGCATCAGTCCTTCCAATGAACACCCAGTACTGGTCTCCTTTAGGATGGACTAGTTGGATCTCCTTGCAGTCCAAGGAACTCGCAAGAGTCTTCTCCAGCACCGCAGTTAAAAAGCATCAATTCTTCGGCACTCAGCTTTCTTCACAGTCCAACTCTCACATCCATACATGACCACTGGAAAAACCATAGCCTTGACTAGATGGACCTTTGTTGGCAAAGTAATATCTCTGCTTTTTAATACGCTGTCTAGGTTGGTCATAATTTTCCTTCCAAAGAGAAAGTGTCTTTTAATTTCATGGCTGCAATCACCATCTGAAGTGATTTTGGAGCCCAGAAAAATAAAGTCTGACACTGTTTCCACTGTTCCCCCATCTATTTCCCATGAAGTGATGGGACCAGATGCCATGATCTTCGTTTTCTGAGTGTTGAGCTTTAAGCCAACTTTTTCACTCTCCACTTTCACTTTCATCAAGAGGCTTTTTAATCAGGGTGGGTCTGACCTAATCAGGTAAATTTTTTCTTTTAATTAAAGTATAGTTGTTGTATGATATTATGTAACTTATAGGTGTGCAATATAGTGATTCACAATTTTGAAAAGTTATACTCCATTTATAGTTATTATAAAACAATGGCTATATTCCCTCTATTGTACAATATATGTGACTGTGACTGTGTTAGTTGCTCAGTCGTGTCTGACTCTTTGCCACCCCACAGACTGTAGCCCACCAGGCTTCTCTGTCTATGAAATTTAATTCTCCAGGCCAGAATACTGGAGTGGATTGCCATTCCCTTCTCCAGAGGAACTTCCCAACCCAGGGATCGAACCCTGATCTCCTGCCTCGCAGGCAGATTCTTTACCATTTGAGCTACAAGGAAGTCTATAGTATGTATTATTGTAGCTTATTTTGTATTTAATAGATTGTACCTCTTTCTCCCCTACTCCTGTCTTGCCCCTCTCTCCTTCCCTCCCCCACCAGTAACCACTAGTTTGTTCTTTGTATCTGTGAATCTGCTTCCTTTTTGGTATATTCAGTAGTTTGTTGTATTTTTTTTTTTTAGATCCCACATATAAGTGATATACAGTATTGGTCTTTCTTTGTCTGAGAAGGGACTGGGTTCTTTCTGAAGTCAGAGAGTTTGGAAGTGTGTGAAGGGGGCCATCAGGCCAGGACATGACAGCAGCCTCTGGGATCAACAGGCAGCCCCTAGACAACAGCAGCAAGGCTAGGGGAACCAAGTCCTTCAGCTATTAGGAAATTAATTCTACCAACAGCCTGAAGAAGCTTGAAAGCAGATATTCCCCAAGTCCAGCCTTCAGTTGAGGATGCCCTTGATCTCAGCCCTTGTCGACACTGAGCAAAGAACCTCGCCATGCTGTGCCTGGACTTTTGGCCTTCCTGAATTAATCTTGGGGGTGTTGCTTTAACCACAAAGCCACCGAGTATTGTTTTAAGCCTTGACAACAAAAGAAAATGAAAACAGAAGGGAATCCTACAGAGACATAGTAGCACAGGTGACTTGGCGAAGAGAAAGCATGTGGGATATGGTGGGATGGCCAGTGAGACATCTCATGCTGGGGAATGACAGGAAGTGAGATGAGAAAGTCAAATCACAGCTGCTTTCTGAAGGGCCCACACTCAGGAATGTGAAGCAGGGTGGAGCACAGGTGGCTTGTTAGTTTCATGTCTAGAAAAATACACAATAGAAGCATGAAATTAATGGAAAGGAGGTGGTCCCCAAACAGATTGATAAGAGAGCTATTGTAATCATTTACAGCCATGAAATTAAAAGACGCTTGCTCCTTGGAAGGAAAGTTATGACAAACCTAGACAGCATATTAAAAAGCAGAGATGTCACTTTGCCAGCAAAGGTCCATTTAGTTAAAGTTATGATTTTTCCAGTAGTCATGTATGGATGTGAGAATTGGACCATAAAGAAGGCTGAGCACTGAAGAACTGATGCTTTCTTAACTGTGGTGCTGGAAGAGAGGGACTCTTGAGAGTCCCTTGGATAACTGGGAGACCAAACCAGGAAATCAACCCTATATTCCTTGAAAGGATTGATGCTGAAGCTGAAGCTCCAATATTTGACCACCTGCTGCAAAGATTCCAGTTGAGCTCTTTCAAATCCTGAAAGACGATGCTGTGAAAGTGCTGCACTCAATATGCTAGCAAATATGGAAAACTCAGCAGTGGCCACAGGACTGGAAAAAGTCAGTTTTCATTCCAATCCCAAAGAAAGGCAATGCCAAAGAATGCTCAAACTACCACACAATTGCACTCATCTCACACACTAGTAAAGTAATGCTCAAAGTTCTCCAAGCCAGCCTTCAGCAATATGTGAACCATGAACTTCCTGATGTTCAAGCTGGTTTTAGAAAAGGCAGAGGAACCAGAGATCAAATTGACAACATCCTCTGGATCATCAAAAAAGCAAAAGAGTTCCAGAAAAACATTTATTTCTGCTTTATTGACTATGCCAAAGCCTTTGACTGTGTGGATCACAAGAAACTGTGGAAAATTCTGAAAGAGATAGGAATACCAGACCACCTACCTGCCTCTTGAGAAACCTATATGCAGGTCAGGAAGCAACAGTTAGAACTGGACATGGAACAACAGACTGGTTTCAAATAGGAAAAGGAGTACGTCAAGGCTGTATATTGTCACCCTGCCTATTTAACTTCTATGCAGAGTACATCATGAGAAATGTTGGGCTGGAAGAAGCACAAGCTGGAATCAAGATTGCCAGGAGAAATATCAATAACCTCAGATATGCAGATGACACCACCCTTATGGCAGAAAGTGAAAAGGAACTAAAAAGCCTCTTGATGAAAGTGAAAGAGGAGAGTGAAAAAGTTGGGTTAAAACTCAACATTCAGAAAATGAAGATCATGGTATCCAGTCCCAACACTTCATGGCAGATAGATGGGGAAACAGTGGAAACAGTGTCAGACTTTATTTTGGGGGGCTCCAAAATCACTGCAGATGGTGATTGCAGCCATGAAATTAAAAGACGCTTACTCTTTGGAAGGAAAGTTATGACCAACCTAGACAGCATATTGAAAAGCAGAGACATTACTTTGCCAACAAAGGTCCATCTAGTCAAGGCTATGTTTTTTCCAGTGGTCATGTGTGGATGTGAGAGTTGGACTATAAAGAAAGCTGAGCGCTGAAGAATTGATGCTTTTTAACTGCGGTGCTGGAGAAGACTCTTGAGAATCCTTTGGACTGCAAGGAGATCCAACCGGTTCATCCTAAAGGAAATCAGTCCTGGGTGTTCATTGGAGGGACTGATGTTGAAGCTGAAACTCCAATACTTTGGCCACCTAATGCGGAGATCTGACTCATTGGAAAAGACCCTGATTCTGGGAAAGATTGAGGGCAGGAGGAGAAGGGGACAACAGAGGATGAGATGGTTGGATGGCATCACCAACACAATGGACATGGGTTTGGGTGGACTCCGAAAGTTGGTGATGGACAGGGAGGCCTGGCGTGCTGCGGTTCATGGGGTTGCAAGGAGTCAGACTTGACTGAGTGACTCAACTGAAATGAACTGATGCAAAGAACTGGCTCATTAAACAAGACCCTGATGCTGGGAAACATTGAGGGCAGGAGGAAAAGGGCATGACAGAGCATGAGATAATTAGATAACATTACCAGTGGACATGAGTTTAAGCAAATGCTGGAAGATAATGAAGAACAGGGAAGCCTGGCATGCTGCAGTCCATGGGATTGCAAAGAGTTTGACTTGATTAAGCAACTAAACAACAACAAAATATTCATCAAGGCAAGAAGTGCTATATAAACCAAAAAAGAGGGGGTGACCTCCAGAGACATTTTAGTGACCAACCTGACTTTTGGCCTGTTGGACTGCACCCCACAGGCCTAAGAGGCCTATACTTGCCAAGGTTAAAGAGCCAAGAAAGAGCCAGGAGTCAGACAGAGACATCAACAGTTTAATGCAGTGGCCCCCATCATTTTTAGCATTAGAAACTGGTTTCGAGGAAGACAGTATTTTCCCTGGACCTGGGCAGGACTGGGGAATGGTTTTGAAATGATTCAAATACATTATGTTGATTATGCACTTTATTTCTCTTATTATTATGTCGTCTCCATCTCAGATCATCAGGGATTAGATCCTAGAGGTTGGGGACCCCTGGTTTAGTGGATGAGGGAGCTTACACATCTGAAGCAGGGTCCTGGAGCAACACCCCACCATCCGTAGGCAGCAGACAGTGGGCAAGATGTGGGGCAATCTTAGCCCTTGGGGGCAGAGAGAGGTTACCAGTTACAGGAGAAATTGACTCAGGTTGGCTTATCAGTTACCAGGGAAACCAGCAGAGGGGCAATCCCTTCCCTGCCTCTTTGATAAGAATAGTCCCTAGGTGGGGTGGGGACTAGTATATGGGAAGATCTATCATGTAAGTGGAGTGCAGATGAAGCAGGCACTGGTTCCACAGAGAATGTACAGAGAACAAGAAAACAGCCATTTTGAGTGGCCTAACCATACAAAGCCCATTTGTTTTCACATTTATTATAAATTCCTCTGGGAAAACAAAACAAAACAATAGAACTGTGGTCCTTTCAGCTGGATGAAACCTCAAGGAACCATCTGATGATAAAAGAAGCCTCACCATCAACTGAGAAAATATCAAGTTACTCAAATGAAAATAAGTGGGTGTAAGCAAAAGTGCATGAGTTCTAACCTTTGTGTGTGTGAATGTAAGTTCTGTGTTCAGAGCATAGTCATTTGGTTGATTCAAGGCACTATTTTAAGGTATATAGATAAAGTATATGCATCAAGTTGAGATACATCATTCATCTTGTCTAACCTCCTGCCTTCAGACAGGCAAAATACTATTATTCTCATGAAGTCACTGAGGTTCATAGGGCCAACTAACCTGTCACCAGGTAATCAGCAAGCGGGAGAGGGTGACTCGAGTTCCATTCTTCAGACCCCTGTTTTTTCCATTATTCTTTTGACAGCAGGCCAGGGAGATGATGGCTTGGGGAAGCTGAGAGACATGTTAGCCACAAGAACAGGGTCACAGGAGAAGTTATGTGGGTGGGAATTTCCCAGATGAGTCTGGGAATGGTGTTGACAACAATAAGCATTTCATTCTGAAATCTTTCTTGTATTGAACTCAGGTGTTTAGAGTCCACTGTCTGATTTTACAAAATAGGAAAACAGCTCACTTATTAATATGGGATGGTTTACTAGCTTTTCGTTCAATTCCAAAGTGTTATTAATAAAAACTGACTCAGATTCAAGCTCGAAGAACTGTGTTTCATTTTTTTCATTAATCCGAATTTGAGATATAACTGTGTCTAAGGCTTTAGGCTTCCCTTGTGGCTCAGATGGTAAAGAATCTGCCTATAATGCAGGAGATCCAAGTTCAATCACTGGGTGGGGAAGGTCCCCTGGAGAAGGGAATGGCTATCCACTCCAGTATTCTTGCCTGGAGAAGTCCATGGAAAGGATCCTGGAGGGCTACAGTCCATGGGGTTACAAAGAGTCAGACTTTGTAACTGACTAACACTTTCACTTTCAGGGCCTTAGGAGGACTACCATGCCTATTATCATCCTTAGACATCTAGAGGTTGCATATTAATATAGTGATAACTATTATGGTTATGACTTCCCCAAGCATTTTTCTTTCTGGGAGCTAAAAACAGAGAGAAAGAAAACAAAAATGAGCTTCATCATTTTAGATCCTAACCTAGATGAAACATTTGCTTTCGCCTTCAGAAAGGCTGTGGTTGGAACAGAGTCGGGTAGCCCACCTTCTGGGGCTCCTTACAGGCTCGCGTTAAAATCACCCGAGAAGGTAGTACAGAGCAGAGACGCTCTTCATGTGGAAGGAAGCGATAATGATCATTAACAGGCTTAAAGTAGAGTGAAAATATGTCCATTTCTGAAAATAATCTGTCTTTGGCTTCTATTTCTACTCAAAGCTTTTGAAGATCCTGGAGCAACAGCACAGGAGCAGTGCTTCTGTTCCCTGATGAATTGAGCATTTGTTGCCCTGGAGGAAGAATCTGTCCCGGGGGCGGCGATAGCAGCTGAATGAATACCAGAAAGGATGAAGGATTGCACACTGGGCCCCGGCCGCAGTTGGATGTGATTTCAACCAAGTGGGGTGTTATTTTTCCTTTATGTGGAACTGCCTTTCGATGGCTCTGTCAGGATGCGATTTAGAGCATGCCTCACACAGGCCTGCACTGTCCGTGTTCTGCCTAGGGTACCACACTCCGGTCTTCCTCTCCAGCCCTGTGCCGTTTTCCCCAGGCCCTAAGAGCCAGCCCGTGTTGCTTGGGGTTTTCCCAGGTGATGCTAAGGAATGTCTCACTGAAACTCTAGAAACTGTAGAAAGGCTTCTCTTTGGTGGCTCCTGTTATTCCTGAGGATGACTACAGGATTTATAAAAGGAATCAACATTTTGGACCGGATTCCAACATGAGGCAACACAGTCAGCTCTAATCCAGCCTAACCCTAACAGAAGGTTACATCATCATTAACTTGGGAATTCGCTGTTTACACGTTTAGGCTTAATCATATCTTAACCCCACTGAACTGGCCACACACAGGAAAAGCTCCCCGGCACTTCTCCGCAAGCGCAGTGTGCAGGAAGAGTTCTGCCCCGCGCCGGCTTTGCCTTTGAGCCCACGTGCCTTTACAGCCATTACCACATCTTTCCCTGGGTCCGACCTTAGCGCTGGGGTAGGTTCTGCCAAAATCCCACAGAGCCAGAGTCCCACAGGCTTCGTGCTGACATCCTGTAAAGTCATTGCCCTGGCGTAGCTTCAGAAAGGACCACACCCAGGAAGGAGGCAGTCCGGAGTTCTCACTCTTTGCCCATTGTTCCTTCCCATCAAAAGGAGAGACAAAACAGGAGAAACCCTTAAGGAGAAGGGAAACAACAGCCTGAAGGGGCCATGCTCTGTTTATCCTTTACTGTCCTATGTTGCATCAGCCCTTGGAAGCCTTATTCCCTTCTCACTCACCCCCACCCTCTGCTGTTAGACAGTTTTATGATTTCCTGTGTCATTGAACTTTACTATCTTGTGCTTGCCTGACTTTCTCCTCCACTGGACTTTAAGCTTCTTGAAGGCAGTGATTATATGACTTTATCCATCCAAAAAATATTTATGGACCTCCTACTCTACATATAAAATAATTTTTTCAGACACTGGAGACTCAGGAAGTGAACAGGACAAAGACCCCTGCTCTGGTGGAACTTAATTCTGGTGAGGGAGACAAACTTGTCAACATTTTCCTAAATAGTTTTATGTTCTCAGATTCGAACACTGTACTTGTCATATAGTCAGCATGTAAAAAATACCTAAATATGTTTTGAATAAGTGAAAGAACCTGTAACTTCATGGTTTATGAAGAGTGAGCTGCCTTTTATTTTTTTATTTTATAATTTTTACTTTTGTACTGATTTTAAAGGTTATACTCCATTTAGTTATTTAAAAAATATTGGCTATAATTACACCTTTGTAGCATCCTTGTAGCTTATCTTTCATCATATATATATATATACATACATACATACACATATCCATATATATATATACATGTACCACATCTTCGTTATCCCTTCATCTGTGAATGGACATTTAGGTTGCTTCCATGTCTTGCCAATTGTAAATAATGCAGCTATGAACATGGGGTGCTGTTATCTTTTCAAATTAGAGGTTCGGATATACCCCCAGAAGTGGAATAATTGGGTCATATGGTAGCTCTGGGCTTCCCCGGTGGTGCTAGCAGTAAAGAACTTTCCTGCCAATGCAGGAGACATAAGAGACATGGGTCTTGCCTAGACAGAGGAGCCTGGTGGGCTACAGTCTATAGGGTCTTAAAGACTTGGACAGAACTGAAGCAACTTGATATGCGTGCATGGTGTTGTATTTTTTGAGAAACCTCCGTACTGTTATCCAGAGTGAGCTTTTTAAATGTCACGTAACTGCTTCCATTTCTTTTTTTCCCTAAAATACTATTTAGAATATTATGGACCTTACCCCTACCTGCTGCCTATCTAGGGACCCACTGTGGCTTCAACTCAGCACCTGACTCATAGGCATATCAGGGAAGACAGCACAACCCCCATGACCAGGCTAGCGACAATGGCTTGAGTGTTGCCATGGAGGTCATGGGAATGACAGGGGTCACGGTGAAGGTCCCAGCAGGCACTGTTTCCTGTCGCTAGGTTTCTAACGTTTTAGACCTGGCATTCCAAATGGAATGTTCCCAACATACTGTATCCCAGTCTATGCAATGGAATTTGAGCTTCTGCTTTAACCACAGACTTTCTTTTTCACTGGAATGACTCTTCTTGTAAGCTTTCTGAATCCCTGTACCATCACTTCTTGTCATAATGGGTGTCTATGCCTGCCAGCATCCTCTCCTTTTAGACTCTGCCCCTTGCTTTCACAGATGTGGCCCAGAACCATATGACTCTTTTGTCTCAGGTTTGGTTGTGGTGGGGTGCAGGCATTGACTTAAGAAAGAACACTAGGAGTCTTTTTAGGGAATTTTATGGTTTCTGGAAGAGTGAGAATTTTTTTTCCCCCCTCTGGATCATGATGTGTAGGGAGATATAAACATTGAACAAGCAGAATTTATAATGCAAGCAAATGAAATTTTTGTTGTTTTCTACTATCCATTTAACATTTTATTTGACCAAGATAAAAATTCTTCTAGGCCATTTCTTTTTATTCATAGTTAGATACTAGAGTCCATTTAAGTCACAAATACAATTTAAGTCACAAACACTTTAGAAATTGCAACCTGGTATCCAAGATTTTAATGAAGATTTTTAACTGATTTAAGTCAGATTCTCCCATCCCCTGACTTAGAGCTGCCTCAGGCTGGAAGGCAGCTGGGGTGAATAAGAATGACATGGTTGACTCTATTTCTCTACCACATACGTATCTCCCTTTTAAAAATTTTTACTGGAGTATAGTTGCTTTTACAAGGTTGGTCTAGTTTCTGCTGTACAGCAAAGTGAATCAGCTATATATATATATATATATATATATCCCCTCTTGTTCAGATTTCCTTCCCATTTAGGTCACTACAGTGCATTGAGTAATCTGTGCTATACTGTATGTTATTAATTATCTATTTTATACACAGTATCAATAGTGTATATATGTCAGTCCCAATCTCCTAGTTCATCCCATCTGTCCACCTCTTAAATTTCTGATCCTTTTGAAATCAGAGTTATGGGAGAAGGAGGGATGTTAAAGAGTGAGAAACACTCTTACTTAAAATGATCCTCTCCTAAGCTGGCTTCATGCTGTCTGGGTGGCAAGTGTGTAACACCATCCCTACCTCTTGTAGGGGTTCTCTGGAAATGCCCATTACTGGAGACCTAGTTCCTACAACTCCTCCAGCCCATTAGAATAGATTTCCTGTGAGTCCTTCTGCAGTGCCCCCAAAACACACCATTCATTTCCAGTTTCATGTTACTAAGATTCCCTCTATGCCTTTTGGTGGCCTTATTGGGCACTACTCCAGCTGAGCCCACATTGACTTGCCTCTCAACTGGTCAACCTCTAGTCTATCAGAAACACTCAAGCATCTCTTGTCTCAACAAGCTCTGGGTTGTTTGGCTGACCCCAGGACAGCTCCTCTAGCCTGTTGTCATGGTCAGCTATGACTCAGACATCCATTATTTGTGTGTCCTCATTTAGAGTGGTCTACGGACAGACCACTTCAGTAAGCTTGACATGTAAAAGTTGGCCCACATGAGGAGGTCACAGCATGAAAAAGGTTATGGAGCACAGCTGTTTCCAGAGAAATTAAAAAAGAATCCTTCCCCTCTCACTTTCAGAATCTTCCCCCACTGTGTGCTGCTATCACTTAAAAAATCTTCATTCTATCAGGAGAACCCAGGAGCACCAGACCCAGCCCTCTATCCTTTACCTGGTAGATTCTGCACAGGATGACCTGACTCTGGAATTGCACCTTTATTTTGCCTTAGCCACTTGCTGGAAACATCAACTTAAATATTTTCCAGATAATACATGGCCTAGAGATATTGAGGTCCTTCTGAAGAGAGCCTATCTAGAAAGACAGAGACCAATTGGCTCAGAAATAGAGGTGAAGACTTGATGACACATTTTGGAGACTTGGATGGAGCCGTGACCTCTTATATAACCATCCTTTTTTAGATGGCGCTGGTTTGCATTTGGCCTCTATTTATTTGACACTGCAACGCTTCCCTGCTAAGACCCTTACCCCCTTTCCTATAACCTATGAGCCAAGAAAACTTGATCATCCATTACCTGGAAGTGATCATGCCCTCCTCTTCCCTCTACTTAGCTTCAGTGTTTCCTTCTCCGAGAATATGTCCCATTTTACGCGCCCTACCCTCAATCCTTCATGTACCAGAAAAAAGAAATCCCCATTCATGTGCTTGCACGTGAGTGGGCTCACACATGTACACACAGTGAAATAACTGGTGGGTGGATGCAATACAGAAACAGGGAGCATTTATCTGAGATACATCGGATTCTCTGGTGCAGAGAGCTTAGCAGGTTGTTTTAGTGATGGAAGTGGAAGCCACTTAGTCTTTTCTGGGAGGAATTGATTCCTCCAGCTCCGTTTGTTTGTTTGTTTTTAATCTCAAGGTTACTTTAGCTATTCAGAGGCTTTTGCATTTCCATATAAACTTTTTTGTCCTAGTTCTGTGAAAAATGCCATTGGTTTTTGATAGGGATTGCACTGAATCTATAGTGTAGTTATTTTGACAATAGTGATTCTTCCAATCCAAGAACACAGTTTATCTTTCCAACTGTTTACATCATTCAATGTTTTTCCTTAAAAATGTGGCAGAAATCTAAATGTTGGCTGCTGAGAAGTAGAGAAGGAAAGATGGGTGTAAGGGGAAAAGTAGGAGGGTGTAGCAGAGACTGCTCATTTTCCACCTAGTGGTTCTCACCTCCTTTCATAGTAAAAGCGATGGGGCTGGGTGCGTGCTTACCTGGGTAGTTAGTAACTGTACTAGCTCCCGGCAACTAGTTTGGCCTGAAGGCTGAACTCTCACCCGTGGCACTGATGGAAGTAGCCGGTGCCAGTCCTGGTTGAGAGCCATAGGAAGTGGACCTTCTCTCCTATTCACTTCCCCTTTCCTGTGGCTGTAACTATGAGCATGTGGCAGCCTTAGCCACGTGAATACAGGCCTGGAGGACAAGGAAGAAACATCTCGTTCCCTACCAGATACATGAATGATCATGTGGAGCAGGACCAAAGGCAATTCTGGAAATCTAACTTCACACTGCTATGTAAAAGAGTTCTTGGTTCTTCACATCATAATATCAGGGGATCTCTTTCTATATTAGCTTTGCCTTACTCTAGCTGTGGCCCCAGATTAATGATAAGGGGCACCTCACATAGAATGGCTAGTTAGGTATCTCCTATCTCATGGGACCATAGAAATTGGGTGAGGAATATCTGATACAGAATTTAAAATGCTGCCAGCTGTGTCCCAGGCTGTGCTTCTTCTTGGTTATCTTAAAATCTAGACATGGAGCTGCCTTATATCAGTGATATTTTGAGAAGTTAAGGGTAGTAGTGATGTAGGGAAGAAAGAGAAAAATATCTGGAGAATCAAATGAGACGCAGAGAAGAGATTGAGAATTCAGTGAAGCAAGAAATTGTAGGAAAGTGATCATGAGAAAGCAAACCCCAAAAGACCTGGGATACAGACTGAGGAGGGTGCAACTCTCCACAGTATAGGCGGGAGGAATTTAAGCTAATTTCCTTCAGTAACTGAAAAATAAGCCCAGCAAGTGAGAAGATGAGATCAGATGGTCATCACGTGCTTAGGCTATGTCCTTTTCTATCGTTCAGATCATCTGCCTCAAGCCCCCATTCAAATATCATTTCCTCCATAAACTCACATCTGCCCTTGGGTCAGCATGAAAGGGAATCCTTTGGGGGTTTATCCTACAAAATTCCATGGACAGGAGCCCTGGTCTTCTGTGGGACCTTGTGGGCAACCCAATGCAGCAAATATGACATTCAGTCTTGCATTGTAATAAATTAAGGATACAATTTTATGAAAAGAACCTTTCACTAAGGACAGGTTGGTTTATAAAGTGCCATCATAACCCATCATCAGAGGCCTCAAAGTGAGCCTCGATTCATTTTATTATTTCCTGTTAAGGGAAACCTGAACTCTTCCTGTGCCAAGAGGACATGACAAGTCCCTCCCATCTGAGGGTGTTCCTGGCCTCTATTAAGGTCTGAAAGATGACCCGAAATTCCTGGAGCCCCTCCCATTGATGTCAAATTATAAATAAAATGTTGCTCTTTTTTTTTTTTTTTTCAGGAAAAAACTGCCTATTTCACCTTCCTTGGCAGTGGAATAAGTGGATCAAAAACAGCGACTGCTGATGAAAACTCAACTTCCAAATACATTCCACAGCTTATTTGCAGAGGGAAATGTTCTTTACCTTTTGAACTTTCAGATAGCTGGTGAAAGCAAATGGGTAGGCTTTTTTTTTTTCTTTCTTTCTTTTTAATTAAACAGGAAAAAAATATCACACCCTGGCTTGGCCGGTCACCAAAGGCAGAGGTTTCGGGCTGTTCCCGAAGAATCACTGCAAGGATGTGTGACTGGACCATGGGAACAGGACCAGGCCTGGTGATTGTCATAGAGACACTCTTGGTATCTTCTTAGAAGCCACAGCAGCGGGGGTTTCTGGAAGGGGGTGGTGACGAGAAATGTAACGGTTCATTTCTCTGTGTACCATAACCTTGCACCTTCTTGCCTATAAATCAGAAGCATTTGAAAATTCACCACATCCTTTTTCTGTCCAGGCCTGTGAAACTGCTTCCTTTAATCCAGCAGATAGATGCCTGTGGTTTCAGAGCCCGGGATGTTCCATTTTGAGTGCCACATGCGTGTGGTTAGCTAATGACCGGGTGTCTACTGAGGTTTGCGACCAGGGATTGTTGCAAAGCTCTACCTGACTCCTTTCTTCTCCTGGAGAAGGTGGGAACATTCTTACCATATTAGTCACGCTGGGGTCTTTTTTTTTTTTTTTAATACACAGGAAATGTTTCTCTCCAAGAGCACATAATTTGGCCAACGGCAGCTTCCTAGGTTCAGAACAACTTTACCACCTATCAGGAGTTTTCCAAGATAAAGTTTGTAGTAGCACATTTTTCGTGGTAGAAATGTCACCAAGTTGCATAAACTCAAGGCCTGCTTTGGCCTTCAGTCATTCTGCAAATATTTATTGAGCGGAGTTCATTGGGGTCAATAGGATGAACTGGAGGGTTGTTATTCCTCATGCCTACAATTTACCCACGACCCACACAAAGTCACACAGACACTGTTTTATTCTCAAAAGAGGTATTTGAATATTGAACATGGACAGCAGCAGTACCTTCTTATATTAAAGAGTGGAGGATTATGTGTACACTGTGTGTGTTAAGTCACTTCAGTCATGTCCGGCTCTCTGCCACCCTATGGACTGCAGCCTGCCAGGCTGCTCTGTTCATGGGATTCTCCAAGCAAGAATCTGGAGTGAGATGCTGTGCCCTCCTCCAGAGGATCTTCCTGACCTAGGGATTAAACCTGTGGCTCTTACATCTCCTGCATTGGCAGGCAAGTTCTTTACCGCTAGCGCCACCTGGAAGCCCTTGTATATATACACCACCCTGTGTAAAACTAGATAGCTAATGGGAAGGTGCTGTGTGCCACTGGGAGCTCAGCTCTGTGCTCTATGATGGCCTAGAGGGGTGAGACCTAGGGGGTGGGGGTGGGGGTGTGATGGAGGCTCAAGAGGGAGAGGATATAGGTATATTTATAACAGATTCACACTGTTGTACAGCAGAAACTAACAAAACATTGTAAAGCAATTATCCTCCAATTAAAAAAAAATAGAATTGATGATTGGGATGGTGGCCGGGCATTGGACACAAGATCTAGGTGGCTTCTGTTTGGGGCTGAACCCGGTTGGCACTGAAATGTTTAGCTGCAGAAGCCAAGCTCCCAGTGCTAGTGAGTTCCCAAACAAGAGCAGTCCTCCTAATTAATATTTTGTCATGTGGAACCTGATTCTATCCTATCAGACAGGAAATCCAACTCTCAGGCTGTCTGCATAATTCACAAGAGCCCGTTGAAAAAGCCGAGGGTAGAGGAAGGAGTTGTCACAGTCTATACAAAGCCAGGCAGCTTGTAACTGGATAAAAATTGATCAGTCATCTGTGATGATCACTCATGTGGCAACCTGGTTACGCTCTGGTACTCTGGTACCCAGTTCCTCAATCAAAATACTCATCTCAGTGTTACCCTGAAGGTGTGTGATACATGTGATTACCACCTACAAACAGTTGACTTTGCATCAGGGAGATTCCTGGGTAATCTAGGTGGATCTCATCCAATCCATTACAAGGTCTTAAGAATAGAACGGAGGTTTCCTTCAGGAAGAAGAAATTCCACCTGTGAAATGAAGCATCAGTTCCTGCCTAGAGTTTCCACCCTGCCCATCCTGACAGCCTGCCTGCCCTCCCTGGGATTTGGGGCTTGTCTAGACAGCTCTACAATCACAAAAGCACTCTCTCTCTCTCTCTTTTCCCCCTCTCTTTCTCCAGGAGAATCCCATGGACAGAGGAGCCTGACAGGCTATAGTCTATAAGGTCATACAGAGTCAGACACGACTGAAGCGACCAAGCACATGTATGTGTGTGTGTGTGTATACTGTGAGTGCACACAAAAGGAGAAGGGGGTAGCAGAGGATGAGATGGTTGGATAGCATCACTGACTCCGTGGACATGAATCTGCGCAAACTCCAGAAGATAGTGGAGGACAGAGGAGCCTGGCATGTTGTAGTCCGTGGGGTCACAAAGAGCTGGACACTACTTAGCAACTGAACAGCGATAACAACAGGGCTCTACGAGATCTGATCCCTGATTCCTTAGACCATGTCCTCTGTTCTCACCATCTGGCTGTCTTGCTCTAGTCACATAGAGCTTTTCTGTTCCTTATAGATGCCAGGCACACTCTGTATTCAGGGTAAAGGCTCCATTCTGTGGCACTTGACTTGCCTTTCTTCACAGCAGTCATTAACTATTGGAATGTGCCGTATATACTGCAATGTTCAAAATCTATCTCCTTCAGAGTGTAAAGCTTCAAGAGAGCGGGTGCTTTTTCTGTTTTGTTCACTATATGTGTATCCCCAGGACAGACACAAATTAGGCGATTCGTTAATATCTATTGAAAGACTCAATGAGCTTAATCCAGTGGTGAAATCAGTCAAATATGTGAATTGATGTTATACAGATAAAATGGGCTTCCCTGGTGGCTCAGCTGGTAAAGAATCCACCTGCAATGCAGTAGACTGCCTGCAATGCAGGAGACATGGGTTTGATCCCTGCGTTAGGAAGGTCCCTCAGAGAAGGAAATGGCAACCTGCTCCAGTATTCTTGCCTGGGAAATCTCATGGACAGAGGAGACTGGTGGACTATAGTCCATTGGATTGCAAAGAGTCAGGCATGACTTAGTGACTAAACCACCACCACATAAAACAATTTACTTACTGAACTTTAATTTTCTGCCAGGTATTTCCCCACTGTATAGAAACTGTTTCAAAGGGCATTGACTTGTGACCAGACTCTTCTCAGTCTTCTTCTTCCTGAATATTTCAGCAATGGACATATGGGTCACCTCTTCTGTGTTGCGACCTTCTCTTCTCTGAAGTCTCATTATTCTTTTTCGTCTCTGGAATATTATGTGGGAATAAATAGGAAAAAGGAAACCAAACCTGCTTTTATTCTCTTATCCACACTTTTCACCTGTGTGTTCCACCTTTATCTGTATATCTACAGCCTCTCTGACTGGAATAGAAGGTCTGTAGGAGTGAGGTCTTAATCTCTGGTCACCGTGAATCCCTCACAACCTAAAACAACATCTAACACGAGTAGGTGTTCAGTAAGTATTTTTGAATATTCATTAATAATTAATTATTTAATGAAATAGCTTGATTAAAGTGATACTAGTTTCTGGTTTATCCTGCTTGTTTAAAAAGGAGCCAATATTCTCCTTCTATTAAGTCTGAGTGAGTAGTTTTCTTCAGTCACAACTCATCTGATGCCACAGAGGCACTCCTTGGGCATTTCAGTGGCGGGACTGTGGGACAGGACCGTCTGGCTTGCACACCTGCAGGCATAGATGTACTGAACTGCACATTTTCAACCCTTGACTAAAGTGACCAAAGAGCCCTAGAGAAATTGTTAATTGTTTTTTAGAAATCAGTCAATGAAAGAACTTTAAGCCAAGTTCTGGAGATGGACGGTGGTGAGGATTACATAATCATGTGAAAGTATTAAATGCTATTGAACTGTACAGTTTAAAATGGTTAAAGTGGTCAATTTTATGTTATGTATATTTAACCACAATTAACAAGTAAACAAATTAAAAGTTCGGGATTAACAGATACACACTGTTATACATAAAATAGATAATCAACAAGGACCTACTGTATAGCACAGATAACTGTACTCAATATCTAGAGAATCTGAAAAAAGAATTTATATATTGGATTGGCCAAAAAGTTCATTCAGATTTTTCCATTAGATGTTAATAGAAATATAACTAAATCAGTATATGCACACTTCGCTGTACACCTGAAACTAACACAACATTGTGAATCAGCTATGTGTGTGTGTTAGGCGCTCAGTCATGTCTGACTCTTTGTGCTCCTATGGACTGTAGCCCGCAAGGCTCCTCTGTTCATGGAATTCTCCAGGCAAGAATACTGGAGTGGGTTGCCATTCCCTTCTCCAGAAGATCTTTCTGACCCAGGGATCAAACCTGGGCCTTCCACATTGCAGGCAGATTCCCTACCGTCTGAGCCACCAGGGAAGCCCATAAATCAACTATACATCGTTAAAAAGTAAATAAAAAGAGATGAGGCCTACTCATATGATTACCAGCTGGAAGGTCAGTCAGTAGGACTCCTGAATCAAGGTGAACTAGAAGTGAATTTTCCTTTGCGTCCCTTGCCCTGCTGGGACACCTCATGGTGTTCTCCATCTTGACCCCAACCTGAAATACAGACACACTGTTAACGAATAATTTGTGTTTTCCAAAACAACTTGCAAAGTTTCAACAGTTAGAGTTCCCATGTTGCACATGTTTATTTTCCAAATATTCTTAAAGCAAGAGCCCTGCTTCATATCACGTTCATTTTCAAGCAAACAAGTGTATCATACTTTGGAACAGCCCATAATTTTACACTGAATGCTGCCATGTGAGAGAATCTCAGCATTCTTTCACCGTTATTTATTAGTTCCTACATTTATTGCTTTTTCAAAGCTTAGAAATACAGGTGAAATTTAAAACAGCTTCATTAAACTTCAGATGTATGGTTCTGATAAGCCTGGCATGGAGCCATGACATTCCAAGATTCTCAAATAGCATAATCTAATTAATTTTTTTTTTTTTCTAGAACACAGAGGTCATAAACACACAGTAATCTGAAACACTTAGTGTCCTGCCAGCTGGCATCTTCTCGTTTCCAGTTTCCCTGCACTGTAATTTTGCTCCCATTTGTGAGAAACTGTGGATTTCTCCATTTGGGTAGATTGTATTAAGTTACACACTATTCAGCTGAGGTATTTTTTAATGAACTAATTGCATGTTAGTTAATAATAGAACATGGCGTCAACAGTCAACTGTTGAATATAACTTTTGGAGAAATTACTTCAATCTTGAGGTAGGAATGTTCCGGAACAGGAGTGACCTGGGAAAACAATGTGATCACCCAGCAGTGAGTTTCTGAGTTATAAATAAATGAGTGTGTATTGGATATCAGTGTTATTAGCAATAACAACATCAGTGACCAAAACCACACCTATAAACACACATTTTAACTTTTCCTACCAAAATCATGTTTTCTATTACTGCTGCTGCTACTGCTGCTGCTACTGCTGCTACTAAGTCGCCTCAGTTGTGTCCGACTCTGTGTGACCCCATAGAGGGCAGCCTACTAGGCTCCTCTGTCCCTGGGATTCTCCAGGCAAGAACACTGGAGTGGGTTGCCATTTCCTTCTCCAATGCATGAAAGTGAAAAGTGAAAGTGAAGTCGCTCAGTCGTGCCCGACTCTTAGCGACCCCATGGACTGGAGCCTACCAGGCTCCTCTGTCCATGGGATTTTCCAGGCAAGAGTACTGGAGTGGGGTGCCATCGCCTTCTCCGTCTATTACTGTTGTGCATGCTTAATTTTATCAGTGAATGATAATTAAAAGACATCAAGTCCTACTGGGTAGGCTTATGGCTGACATCCAATCCAAAGTTCTGGCTATGAAAGTGGTTGAGGTGGTTGCCCTCTGTGATGTTCATTTCAACTCAGCTCCTAATTCTTCCACCTCTGGTGTTGAATCTAATGGACGTTCATCTCTTCACTGTGCACAGATCTGTGATGATTTTGCAGACAGTGATCATCTTCCTTTGAAGGCAGCATTTGTCTTTCCATGTGTGCTCATTCTGGATCTCTTTGTTTTTAGATCTATTCTTCATGCTCCTCTGCCCTGCTTTGCTTGCCAGGGGATTGAACAGGCTCCTAAGTCAACCAATCTCCCCCTGGACTCAGCCTTTGAGAAAGAAACACTGATGAGAGATTGGAGGCTGCAGGGAAGGGAGGGGAGGCCAAGGTACCTCTTCCTCTGCCTCCTGTAGCATCTCTGGCAGCAGCTGCATCTCCTCTGCCCACCTAACTGGCTCCACATACTCCCTGCATCCAGCTCATAGGGAGTGGTATCTTTTTGCCTTTACCAATCACAATGGTCTCACTGTCTCCAGACTTCTTAGCTCTTCTATCTCCAGTATAACCAGTTCCCTATGTGAAGGTCCTACTGTTGTAAATATTCAGTGGTTTTTATTTCCTGAATGACCATGACTGAGATCCCAGGCTAAAAATCACCATCTCCCGAGGCTATCTCCATTTTTCATTCATTTCAGATGCATTTTTTTCTCAATATTTTTTATTACATCTTTTTTGATGCAGGATTACATAAAATGTTTGCTCTTCCTCTTTTAAAGAACGTTTTGGATTTGAGAGAAAAGAGAACCAGACTGGGGAAAGTGCAGCTCTTTGTAAGTCTCCATAATAACTTCTACCTAACTGTCTGTATCCCCGAGTTCCACTTTTCCTACACAGCAGGGCACACATTTTTGGTGAGGTCACACACACCCAGGGATATGATGTCATCTTGCACATTGTGTTACAAACAGGTTTAATAATACATTGTGGTATCTTAAAGCCTGAGATGGAATGCTCTGGCCCAGAAGCCAAACCCAGGATCCATCTGGCAGACATGTTAGTCAATGACCCCGAGAGCTCAGCACATTTCTCCCTATTGAGATAGAACAGAAATGATTCTTACAGATTTAAGGTTCAGTTTTATAGCACAGCACTGATGTCATCACTGTGTGCTTTTTTCTTCATGTCTCTTTTTTTCTCAGCCTCTATTTCTCCTTTGCCTCTCTTCCCTGGTTTTCCTGTGCTTCTCAAAACTTAGCTAAGATCAAGAGGCCCATACATATACTGGAAAATTGTTGGCGTTTTTCACAGGCCAAGCAATCTGGAATCTTTCCTACCACTGTCCACCCAAGGGCTTAACAGCTGCACCTAAGGGCTTAACAGCTACTTGAGGGAACCTAGTGCATGGTGAGATACATATGGCCAATAGTGTGTGGCCCAAAAACGGCTCTCTAAGGTTTCCTTAATTGCTGGCTACCTGCTTTTTCCAGTCTAGAAGCTGCAGAATCACCTTAGACTTCTCTACTGTCCCCTCATCTCTGCACAATCACAGAGCACCTTTACTCTTCGTTTCCAGTCTTCCTGATTCCTGCCTCCTCCTCCTCCCAAACCACCCGGTGTCCCAGGCTCATTCATTATCTTCTGAATTCTCCAGGGACATTTTCACATCTCTTTTGTTGTTTGTGTCATTCTTCCTTCCTGTTTCCACTGTTTGGAAAAATCTGACTTATTGTCAGAAAGTATCTTCAACAGTATTGTTTTTTTTTTTTTTTTTTCTGCAAACATCCCAGATCACTCACAAGAGGGAAAAAATAATTTTGGCAGCTAGAAAGCAGATGGGTGAACATCTGATTTCTAGCTAAGTAAATGACTTAGACACCCAAGGAGTAGAAGTACTAAGCCAGCAGTAGGGGAAACTGAAAACAAACCCAGATTTATACTGTGTAACCCCTAAAGGCTCAAAATGTGACCTCATCAAGTACCTTGAGAAGTAGGAGTGAAGGGACTGGACTAAAAAAAAGGGAAGTATTTTTTAAGAAATGGGCCCGTCACCAGTTCCCTAGATCACTATGCTAGACTGTCATTCCCTAGTTTATGTCTAGAAAACATAAAACTTAGGACCTTAAGTAGCAGCAGGCAGGATGGATGATGCAGATTTCTTACTGAAAGAGGTAATCCCAAGCACACTGAAAGTGAATACCCTCTACTCTCTGTGTCCACTTGGCTCTCAGAACACTGACTCCCAGGCTGGACGTTGAAAAACAAATCTTCCATGGGAAATACTTCTTTGCCAAAAAGACGGATATAAAGGTACTGACAGCAGAGATTCTCCACTAAAAAGCACCCAGCCAAAGCACTCTACAGTGAAGCTGGCAGTTAACAGTCCCCATTCATACACTCAGAACAGCAAATCAACTCATGGGTGCCCTACTCCTACATATAAAAATTATGAGAGCTTTGAGAAAAACCTCCAAATAGAAGAAACTCCCCCATCCCATCACACAAAGCAACTTAGCTGAGACAATGGTTTGCTAAGAAAACACCCATATTTCAAGTTTTTATTAAATATTATCAAGGAAATAAAATATAAATGCAACGATGTAATAAGAATCAGAGATTTAAAATATTAAAGGAAAGAAGTTATAAATAAAAGATAAAAATGTAAATATAACAAGGTCAAGTGGCTCCAAATTCAAAAACCAATGGTTCCAGAAAGAATAAAGAAATAAAGAGGAGGGAAATATCAATAAAATTACTCAAGAAAAGTTCCCCAAATGAAAGGAAAAGATTGTAAAAGCCTACCAACTGTCCAGTGAGATAAACAAAAATAGACCCATTTGAAGGAAAAAGATTATGAAATTTCAGCAAAGAGAAAAATCTTAAAAGTTTTCAACAACAACAACAAAAAAAAATTCTGGGCAAAGAATCAGGAATCAGAATAACATTTTGACTTCTCAGGAACCCTGAAAGGTAAAGGGCAATAAAGTAATGCCTTCAACATTCCGAAGGAAAATGATTTCCAGTCTACATGTCTAAACCCTGACAAACTATCAATCAAACATGAGGATAAAATAAAAAATAAAAATATTGTCAAATCTTCTCAGTCTCTCACACATAGAAAAATGACTAGAGTGTGGGCTTATTCAGAAAAGATTAACCAAGAGAAGACATGTGATCCTGGCATTGAGGAGACCCAACAGAGGAGAAAGCCCAAAGGAACCCACTGGTTTCTTTACTGGGTGGTTGTGCAGGGAGATTGCAGGATGGAGATGCAGGAACAGGGCAACCAGGCCAATGTGAGTACCCAAGAAGGCTTTGTGAGAAATTCTGGAAGATGAACATAAATGGCAATCAAATGGCCCTGAATGTCTTAAGAAAAGCTTTAGACACATGATGAAGTGTTTGGGGTTGAATTAGTAGCAACTACATATAAAATGAAGTAAATTTAACAATGAGAAAAAATATGAATTCTAGGAAAAATAAAAAGTGATGTAGGAAAGGAAGAGTGACCATATTTTCCACAGACACAGCCATGAATAGTTTCATAGCCTTGATAACAGAATATTGGCTTTAACCCAAAACACAACATGCTTATATTAAGAGAACGGAGGAGGCTGTAAGGGTGCCCATGTGCGATGGAAGGAGAAAGCTAAACCCTCGTTTTCCATAAGGGAAAGTCAACAGATAAAGCCTGCGACTGAAAACTCAAGAAGTCACGATACAACCATGCCACTTAGAGACATGGAGATAAATAATACAACACTCGGTTACAAGAAGTGACAGTGGTTGCTTCTGGGGAAGAGAAAACTACTGGACAAGAGGTACAAAATGTTGGACTTTTAGAAAACTTTTTTTTTCTTTTACAAATCTTAAAAAACTATGTCAATGTTTAAATTATATGATGTATAATATTGGTCAAAAAAATCACCATTGGGCAAAGTTAATTGATAGGGTCCCAGACATAGTGCTGGGGTGTAGCTGTCTGTGCTTCTGTCTTCCAATGGATTGTGGTCTCTTTAGGGGCAAGAGCTCCTTTGGTTTGTGTTTGCTTCCTTGCATAGCATACTGACCCAGAATTGGCATTGTAGGTAACACTATTGGTAAAGAATCCACCTGCCAGTGCAAGAAACATAAGACATAAGATCGAACCAGGGTTTGATCCCTAGTTTGGGAAGATCCCTGGTTTGGGAAGATGCCCTGAAAGAGGGCATGGTAACCCACTCCAGTATTCTTGCCTGGAGAATCTCATGGATCCATGACAGGCTACAGTTCATAGGGTCACAAAGTGTCTGACATGACTGAAGCATGTCAACTTGGCATGCACACACATGCGCACGTTGATGAAAAAATTGTCATAGAACTATTGGCCCTAATTCTATCATATGGTTTTATAGAAACCAAAACTTTCAAATGCAAGACCACCAAATAACTGAATACACTTTGCCTTCAGTTCACTTCAGTCACTCAGTTGTGTCCAATTCTTTGCAACCCCATGGACTGAAGCACACCAGGCTTCCCTGTCCATCACCAACTCCTGGAGCTTGCTCAAACTCATGTTCATCGAGTAGGTGATACCATCCAACTATCTCATCCTCTGTTGTCCCCTTCTCTCACCTTCAATCTTTGCCAGCATCAGGGTCTTTTCAAATGAGTCAGTTCTTCATATCAGATGGCCAAAGTATGGGAGCTTCAGCTTCAGCATCAGTCCTTCCAATGAATATTCAGGACTGATTTCCTTTAGGATTGACTGGTTGGATCTCCTTGCAGTCCAAGGGACCCTCAAGAGTCTTCTGCAACACCACAGTTCAAAAGCATCAATTTTTAGGTGCTCAGCTTTCTTTATGATCCAACTCTCACATCCATACATGACTACTGGAAAAACCATAGCTTTGACTAGATGGACCTTTGTTGGCAAAGTAATGTCTCTGTTTTTTAATATGCTGTCTAGGTTTGTCATAGCTTTTCTTCCAAGGAGCAAGCATCTTTTAATTTCATGGCTGCAGTCACCATCTGCAGTGATTTTGGAGCCCAAGAAAATAAAATTTGTCACTGTTTCCATTGTTTCTCCATCTATTTGCCATGAAGTGATGGGACCAGATGCCATGATCTTAGCCTTACCCTCTCTTAAATCTTCTCTTCACCAGACTAAAAATTCCCAATGCCCCTATTATTTGTGGGTGGGTCATTTTTATTAAAGTCTACACCCCATTTGGGTCATAGACCTTCAGTTAGCTCTAATTAGTCTTCATCTCTTACAAATATTGCATGTACTAAATGTTACAATGTGTGATATGACCTGTGCAGATCAAATAGGATTCCCCTCTCCCTTAATTTATATGCCATATATATCTATTGATACAACCTGAAATTACATCACACTTTCCATGAACCACCTTTTCTTGTTTCCAGATATTTAGCTTATAGTCTTCTACAAACCCCTTAAGTTTTTTTCTACTTTATTCCTGGCAAAGCCCCTCTTGCTTTTTTCTATGTGGGTTGATTTTAAGGTTCAAACATGACTATATTTTTTCCTTTATATATATTTTTAGACCATTATTCAGTCTGTTGAGACTATTGTATTAAGATCCTGTGAACCAATACAACTCCCTTTCCCAGCTTCCCATGATCTGCAAATTTGATTAACACACTTTTTTACATTCTTATCAATTAACACTATTGGCTGTAAATTGGTTCAGTCAATATGGAAAACAGTATGGAGTTTCCTTAAAAAACTA
Organism: Bos grunniens; assembly: GCF_055505025.1. Taxonomy (NCBI): domain Eukaryota; kingdom Metazoa; phylum Chordata; class Mammalia; order Artiodactyla; family Bovidae; genus Bos; species Bos grunniens. The sequence goes on from NC_141180.1 coordinate 58,946,915, forward strand.
AGACGAGAGCTACAATATGACCTTGTAATCCCACTCCAGAAAAAAATAATAATAATAATTTTAAAAGATACTTGCACTTCAATGTTCTGTGCAGCATTCTTTATAACAGCCAGGATATGGAAGCAACAGATGTGCATTGACAGAGGAATGGATAAAGAAAATGTGGCACATGTATACAATGGAATATTACTCAGCCACTAAAAAGAATGAAATAATGTCATTTGCAGCAATATGGATGGTCCTAGAGATTGTCATACTGATGAAGGAAGTCAAAACGACAAAGAGAAATACCATGCTGTCACTTATAAGCAAAATCTAAAAAGAAATGTTACAAATGAACTTACTTATGAAACAGAAGCAGACTCATAGACTTAGAAAAAGAACTTATGATTACGGGGGGAACGTACATACTGTTATATTTTAAATGGATAAATGACAGGAGCCTACTGTATACAACATGGAACTCTGTTCAGTATTATATAATAATTTAAATGGGAAAAGAACTTGAAAAAGGATCAGATCAGATAAGATCAGTCACTCAGTCGTGTCCGACTCTTTGCAACCCCATGAATCGCAGCACGCCAGGCCTCCCTGTCCATCACCAACTCCCAGAGTTCACTCAGACTCACGTCCATCAAGTCAGTGATGCCATCCAGCCATCTCATCCTCTGTTGTCCCCTTCTCCTCCTGCCCCCAATCCCTCCCAGCATCAGAGTCTTTTCCAATGAGTCAACTCTTCACATGAGGTGGCCAAAGTACTGGAGTTTCAGCTTTAGCATCATTCCTTCCAAAGAAATCCCAGGGCTGATCTCCTGCAGAATGGACTGGTTGGATCTCCTTGCAGTCCAAGGGACTCTCAAGAGTCTTCTCCAACACCACAGTTCAAAAGCATCAATTCTTCAGCACTCAGCTTTCTTCACAGTCCAACTCTCACATCCATACATGACCACAGGAAAAACCATATAGATACATGTATATGTATAACTGAATCACTGTTGTACACCTGAAATTATCACAAAGTTGTTAATCAACTATACTCCAATATAAAAAGAAAAGTTTTTAGAAGTCATCAATTAATATGTTGACTGGGTTAAAGATGATGATTAAAGCCCTTGGCACAAGATTAAAAGCTCCCTTTTGAGTTCACAGCATCTGTTGTGAGTATTCTCTAAACCTAGCCCTTCAACTCATTACAAAGCCCCTTCATTGTTTAGATCATTCAAATGGTGTGTATTTACTTTGTCTACAAAGATATCATGGACGTGTTTGTCAAACTCCTCGTTCAAGTAACACAACTATAACAAAAACAAAAATTTATTGTGTCTGTGCCAGGAACTCTGCTTAAGAACAAATAATGTCAAATTACATATTAAAGCTCGTGAAGTCTACAATAACTCCTACAACTACCAGATTTTTCTAATCTGCCAATCTATTAATACTGTCTTTTTGCTACATATCTCTGTCCAATGGATTGCATTTTTATGCCTTCTTTTGGAGAGAAGTCTATTAAACATGACCCCAAAATCCTGCAATTTTTTTGGATGTTAGTTTTGACACAAACTTCCCAAATAAATTAAATCATATAACTTCCTTCCTCCAGGATCATACATTATTCAGAGGAACATAGTTGGAAATCATTTTACTGACCTTTAGTACAGCTTTTTCAAACCTTTTCAATAACTTGCCATGTGCTTCATTTCTTTATGACTTTGACTATAATTTATTCCATTTAAATGCTTCAACTTCACCCCTCCTTCCTATTTTCAATGCCATATATTCCAAAAGAGTTGTGATTATTCTCAAGAGAGAAATTTCTCTCCCATCTGAAAATTTTAGATTTTTCTAGATATTCTCCATGAGGTTCTATCACACAGTCTCTTATTGTTACTGTCACAGAATTCCCTCAGCTAGATTCCAGCTTCTTCAAGGTCAGAAGACTCCTTCATGTTTTTATTCAGAATTTTACCTATTATAATAATGCATCTATAGCAGACACTTAATCAAATCTGTGGATTGGCTCAAAACCTAAATCTGTTAACCTCTGCAATTGTCACTATGGATGCTTTATAGGAGATGTTCTTGGAGATAACGTGGATGTGGGGTACTTTCCAGTATATCCATGGACATACAGAATCCCAAATGGGAGAAATTACATATCAGAGTCATCATCCATCCAGTAGAATATTAGCTTTCTCGGCTTCTGAATCTAGAAGTAGACGTAGAAATTTGAATTAGGAGTCTAAGAGCTGACAAATATATTCTTGTCCAACAAAAACAACTCACTTCAAATTAGCAGTGATGAGAATATCATGTCTCCAAGATGAGCCCTTGAACCTGAGAATGAGTGGGCCTAGAGGCTGAGCTGCTGGATCCTGAGTCCTGCCTCACCTTCATATATAAGGCCGGGAGCTCTGGTCCCAGGCTTACTCAAGAACATTAGTACAATCACTTCCTGGGGATTATTTTGGTTGCAAGAGTCACAAACCCAGAGATGGAGGAGTAATCACATCCATGAGCTCTTTTAATAATAAATTGTTTGCTTGCATTTCAGCTGAGAGTGGTTGGATTGGCCTCATTTTAGACTCAGCAAACATCTCAAGCTGGTTTTCCAATGCTTTTGATCTTCTATAACCCAAGTATGTTTAGCTAAGCACTATCCCCTTAATTTTTAAAACCCACACATACTTTATAGGAAATGTTGCTCACATTGTTTTGACTCATTTACATGATAAATCATCACAATTTTATTTGGGAAGGGTGTTTTGATGTCCAAGAAGACTTTTCAAGCATTTTTATAAGCTGTTTTTCTTAAAAACAGGAAGCTGCATTTTTGCCAAGAATAAACAAACTGAAAGCTCAAGAGGCAGGAGGTTGCTTGAAAAACTCCAAACCCACAAGGTTGAGTGGGTTCGAAACTTGGCACCACACCTTTCCTCATCCTTTTGTTTCATGTGGTTCCTTGTTTCCCTCCTAAAAATAAACCTCTAAAGCCAAACTAGGATGCAGAGGAAAAGAGCAAACAGGAAGCGAAGAGAAACAACAAACGGAGGTGAAATTGAAGCCATGCTTTATTTCCCAGGCATCTCTCAGAGACACCAAGGACTTTATGCACTGGGAAACCGAGGCACTGGAACACAAATTGCTCTCGGGATCCCAGTGCCGATTCGATCCAAGCCAAGCAACCAAGACAACACTCTTTTTGCCAGCTGTCTTCAGCCCTCACCCTCCGCTGTCAGGCCTTCTGCTTACAGACAGGACACACAGTTTATGCCCTCCATCCAAAAGATGAGCCTGGTCCCAGTCTTAGATCAGCTGTAAATCACCAAGCCTCGCTGCTTCCAAAAGCCAGAAAGCACCTCATCATGTGTTTTCAACTCTGCCAAAGAAAAGGGCCCTGCCCGGTTTTGATTCTGTTCGGGTCTCAGAAATAAGTTTGCAGTGCTGTGCGTGGGAGTTGGCGATGTGGGTGGGCAACTCTGAGCAACCCTCACCATTCCACAGGAAAAACATTGTTGGCTCCAGGCAGAGTCGTTCCCAAGTATTGGCAGATTCCTTTGCCTGGTGCTTTGGTTCCCAGAGGTAGGCATCTCTGAAATTTAGGTCCACTTCCAAATATTCTGAACAAAATGCAAAGCACTCCCTGGCTTCACTTTCCAAGGCAGCGGGTGCCAGAAACCTATCTGCATTTTTTCCCTTTTATATCCTAATTCGGAACTTAGTTTTCTTTTTACATTTGGCCCTAGAATCCCAGGGAAAGAGAGGGGAGGCAGAAACCAACAAAAAAGCCATTCAGCCCAAGTTAACCAATGTTAAAAAAGTGAAATAATCATTTTGGTAAAGCTTTTAGATCCACATGGCATGGCATTTCTAAATCATACGACCATGAAGCTGAAAAACAGTATTTTCCCCATCCTATCCCTCATTCTAAATCAAATTAAGACTAAATTTTATCTTTTAAAAAAAATCATAAAATACATAATTTATCTTTCTCTCAGGCTGTCTCAGAGACATGCAAAAATTCCACCACATTTAAAGAGATCAAATGTACATATGGAATTTTTATTAGAAATTTAAGGGGCATGGTTATACCCAGTTCAATTCTATAGCATGTTTCCACCTGTTGCCACTTATAACAAACTCAATGCACTCCCCACACTAATGTTATTGAGTTACTTATACCCTGACCTCTTAGAGAAGCTAAAGAGGCAAGATAACAGGATGCAAATATATTTTGCTGTTTGTGGTTTTTTCACAAACAAGAAATATTTTCTTCCTTCTCAAAAGATTGTTGTTATTGTTCAGTCACTAAGTCATGTCTGACTCTTTGCAACCCCATGGTCTGTGGCATGCCAGGCTTCCCTGTCCTTTACTATCTCCAGGAGTTTGCTCAAATTCATGTTCATTGGGTTGGTGATGCTATTCAACCATCTCATCCTCTGTTGCCCCCTTCTCTTCCTGCCCATGTTTCCCAGCATAAGGGTCTTTTCCAGTGAGTCAGCTCTCCACATCAGGTGGCCTATTGGAGCTTCAGTTTCAGCATCAGTCCTTTCAATGAATATTCAGGGTTGATTTTCTTTAGAATTGATTGGTTTGATCCCCATGCTGTCAAAGGGACTCTCAAGCATCTTCTGCAGCACCACAATTCAAAAGCATCAATTCTTCCATGCTCAGCCTTCTTTATGGTCCAACTCTCACATCTGTTCTTGACTACTGGAAAAACCATAGCTTTGACTATACAGAACTGTCGGGAAAGTGATGTCTCTTGCTTTCGACTATGCTGTCTAGATTTGCCATAGCTTTTCTGAATGCTATGCATACATCAAGAAAAGACTATTAAAGAACTGTTAAAATGCCTGTGAAAGGGGTAAAGATTTTTACTCCCTTTATCTTCCTTTCCTCTCTCCCTTTGAAAGAGGCATCTCTGACAAGGCTATTTCTCTGTTGGGACAGTAATAACTGTCACCAGGCATGTGTAGAGGGGGAAATCACAGTTGGGGGATTTGGGGCTAATAAAAACCCTATAGTTTGGCAGAGTAGAACCAGACAGAGGCCATGAATAAGGAGAGGAAACCTCACAGAAGGATAAGCTATAATCATAGAATGTGATATGCTTAGAAGGGAATTCTATCACTGAAACCCATCTAGACCCAAAACAAAAAACATGAACTTACAAAACCAAAACACAAAGCCACTGATATGGGCCAACACTTGATAATCATTAAGGCTCCCTCCAAATCCCACGTGATCCTCAGGATCCCTTTCCAGGGATTTTTATCGTTTCATTAAATGTATGCGTATAAAACCCAATGCATACTCACTGGTCAGATCCGACAAATAGAGATGACAATGGGTGGGAGGGATGATCAATATTGCAGTAGCATTTCTTAGACCTTACAAATCATCATCTGGAATTAGTATACTTAGCTGAAATTTAGAAGGTGATGAAATGTGCTTTGAAAATAAATGTATTATTTTAAAATAATACATTTAGGTAATAATACAAATCCTGATTTTAACTTACAAGCAAGCCAAACAATATATAAGTTGTTTTTCTCATTAATTTATAAATCATTCTTTCTTATCTGATTGAAAACACTCAGGGAAGGGATAGAAAGAGAAAGGGATAGAAAGTTCTCTCTTTCTGAATTATCATCTACAACAGACACCTGCCACCTCATAAAGAGTTCATTATCTCCCTCTCCAAGCCATTTCCTTCCAACTTCCCTCTTTCTGTCCATGGCATCATGATTCTCAAATCACTCAAACTGAGCATCTTGAAATAAACTCCCACACTCCTTGTCCTCCTTCTCGCCCCCTACATCCATTCATTCTACAGGTGCTGGCACTTCTTGCTCTTCGGTGCCTCTAAGCTACTCTTCCCTTGTAAAATTACTTAATTAATTAATTTGACTGCATGGGATCTTAGCTGTGTCATGCAGGATCTTCATTGCAGTGCTTGGAGCTCTCTAGTTGTGGCTTGAGAGAGCCACATGCCACATACTCCTTGGCATGTAGGATCTTAGTTCTCTGACCAGGGGTTGAACCCGAGTCCCCTGCATTGAAAGGTGGATTCTTAACCACTGGACCACCAGGGAAGTCCCTACTCTTCCCTTTTTATTGGTCACTGTCAGCATCCTAGCTCAGCCCTAATCATGTCTAACCTCACCTCTTATATGTTTCCTGACAGGGATCCCTGTTTCCATTCCTTACTCCAACCAAGCAAACTGAATTATCATAGCCAAAATAAACTTCCATGATATTTCTTTGCATAATTAATGCAAAGTTTTGAGTATGACAGTTACTTTATCCATATGTGTTCTATGAGTAAATCTTTGATTCAAGAGCTTTTGGTAACTACGCTATTTCCCACTAAGGAAAGTTCCAAACCTTTCACCCAGAATTAGATGACAACAATTATCTGGTCCCCATTACTATTTCTAAACCTCATGTGACACTGTTCCTTTCTTTGAAAACACTACTTGAGTTAAATTATCTATCCATTGTTCCCCAAGAAATCATCCAGAATTCTCTCCCCATATCTTGGTTTATTCAATGTCCTATGTCCAAAACTCCTCCACGATCTATTCAAGTACCTCAATTCTACCTGTTTTTATCTGAGCCTGACTTCTACCTTCTCTGGACTGTTGTATTAAACTTTCACTTATCATATGACCTTTCCTAATGTCTATTTTTTTGTTTCTCAAACTATCCTGAAATAATAAGGATGTTGAGAATTCATCTCTACAATTACCTCTCTCCTAATTAAAAGTGCTATTTGTATCTATATAACCCTTTGGGCTTCCCTGTCAGCAAGAGTGGAGAAGGCAATGGCACCCCACTCCAGTACTCTTGCCTGGAAAATCCCCATGGATGGAGGAGCCTGGTAGGCTGCAGTCCATGGGGTCACTCAGAGTTGGACACAACTCAGCGACTTCACTTTCACTTTTCACTTCCATGCACTGGAGAAGGAAATGGCAACCCACTCTAGTGTTCTTGCCTGGAGAATCCCAGGGACGAGGGAGCCTGGTGGGCTGCTATCTATGGGGTAGCACAGGGTTGGACACGACTGAAGCAATGCAGCAGCAGCAGCAGCAACAGCGAGCAAGAGACCTGCAGGAGACCCAGGTTGATCACTGGGTCAGGAAGAACCCCTGGAGAGGAAATGGCTACCCACTCCAGTATTCTTGCCTGGAAAATTCCATGGGCAGAGGAGCCTGGAAGGCTGTTGTCCATGGGGTCGCAAAGAATCAGATACGTCTGAGCAACTAACACACACACACACACACACACGCGTAATACTTCATTTAAGAAACATAACCTTTGCCAGAAATAAGCTAGAGAATTAATAAACTAGAGGAGCTGCTAGGTGTTTTAGACTCAGTTCACATATCATTCTCATGCCAGTGCTAAGAAGATAAATATTCCATCTAGTTAATCATCCAGGAAAATGAGACTTAAATAACAGGAAGATTTCCAAAACTCACAGAGTAGTAAGTGCCACTAGCAGAATTCAATCAAGGATTTATAGAGATAATTAAATAAAATAATGCACAGGTCTGGAATAGAATATGCCCTTAATGCATGCTAAGTAATATTAATGGGTCTAGAGAACATTTTGAGTGATATTCTTCATTTCCTCCAGAGAAGTAAGTTGTGAGGCACTAGCCAAAGTACCTAAGAGTCTTTGTGGATTTTATCCCCAAAGGTTTAAGTGCGTAGGAGATTTTGGATGATTTGTGGGGAGATAAGTGGAAATTTTGTGAGGAGAGACAGAATGTATTAGAGCAAAACAGGTTTTTCTCTTCCCCACCTTCCTCCAATAGAGGGAGCTACCTGAGCTAGAGGGGTAGGTAGTGAGAAGACTTAAGAGGAAGATGGGAGAGACTTTGGCAGATTCTGGGTTGGTGAAAACCCAAGATCAATGTTCCAGCAGCACCAGGAAAGTCTATTAGACACCTAAAAATGAATATCATGTAAATTAGCCCCCAATTTTCCCAACAACTTGTTCTTCCAACAGTCTTTCTTTTGGGGGAAAGAACTTGGAGTCCTTTGAATGATTATCTCTAGCTCCCATTGCATACCCAATCAATCACATTAGTTCTCCAGTTCTCTCTTCAGAATCTGACCAGATTTTTGCCAACTCCAAATCGTTGTTCAAGCTTGAATGATGACAGTAGCCTTTTGTCTCTTTCCTGAATTATTTCAGTAGTCTCCTAACTTGTTTCCTTGCTTCTGCCCTTGCCTTGCTACAATTTATTCTCAGTCCATGAGCCAGAGGGAGCCTGTTAAAACATAAATTAGACTACACCAACCCCTTCTTAAAACCCTCCGGAGGCTGCCCCATCACTCTGAGTGGAAGTCTGTAGAATAACTCACGACTTCTTCAGTTCAGTTCAGTCTCTCTGTCGTGTCCGACTCTTTGCGACCCCATGAATCGCAGCACGCCAGGCCTCCCTGTCCATTACCAACTCCCGGAGTTCACTCAGACTCACGTCCATTGAGTCGGTGATGCCATCCAGCCATCTCATCCTCTGTCGTCCCCTTCTCCTCCTGTCCCCAGTCCATCCCAGCATCAGAGTCTATTCCAGTGAGTAAACTCTTCGCATGAGGTGACCAAAATACTGGAGTTTCAGCTTTAGCATCATTCCTTCCAAAGAAATCCCAGGGCTGATCTCCTGCAGAATGGACTGGTTGGATCTCCTTGCAGTCCAAGGGACTCTCAAGAGTCTTCTCCAACACCACAGTTCAAAAGCATCAATTCTTCGGCACTCAGTCTTCTTCACAGTCCAACGCTCACATCCATACATGACCACAGGAAAAACTATAGCCTTGACTAGATGGACCTTTGTTGGCAAAGTAATGTCTCTGCTTTTGAATATGCTATCTAGGTTGGTCATAACTTTCCTTCCAAGGAGTAAGCGTCTTTTAATTTCATGGCTGCAGTCACCATCTGCAGTGATTTTGGAGCCCCAAAAAATAAAGTCTGACACTGTTTCCACTGTTTCCCCATCTATTTCCCATGAAGTGATGGGACCAGATGCCATGATCTTCATTTTCTGAATGTTGAGCTTTAAGCCAACTTCGTCACTCTCCTCTTTCACTTTCATCAAAGAGGCTTTTTAGTTCCTCTTCACTTTCTGCCCTAAGGGTGGTGTCATCTGCATATCTGAGGTTATTGATATTTCTCCCGGCAATCTTGATTCCAGCTTGGGCTTCTTCCAGTCCAGAATTTCTCATGATGTACTCTGCATATAAGTTAAATAAGCAGGGTGACAATATACAGCCTTGATGTACTCCTTTTCCTATTTGGAACCAGTCTGTTGTTCCATGTCCAGTTCTAACTGTTGTTTCCTGACCTGCATACCAATTTCTCAAGAGGCAGATCAGGTGGTCTGGTATTCCCATCTCTTCCAGAATTTTCCACAGTTTCTTGTGATCCACACAGTCAAAGGCTTTGACATAGTCAATAAAGCAGAAACAGATATTTTTCTGGAATTCTCTTGCTTTTTCCACAATCCAGCAGATGTTGGCAATTTGATCTCTGGTTCCTCTGCCTTTTCTAAAACCAGCTTGAACATCAAGAAGTTCACAGTTCACGTATTGCTGAAGCTTGGCTTGGAGAATTTTGAGCACTACTTTACTAGCGTGTGAAATGAGTGCAATAGTGCGGTAGCTTGAGCATTCTTTGGCATTGCCTTTCTTTGGGATTGGAATGAAAACTGACCTTTTCCAGTCCTGTGGCCACTGCTGAGTTTTCCAAATTTGCTGGCATATTGAGTGCAGCACTTTCACAGCATCATCTTTCAGGGTTTGGAATAGCTCAAATGGAATTCCATCACCTCCACTAGCTTTGTTCGTAGTGATGCTTTCTAAGGCCCACTTGACCTCACATTCTAGGATGTCTGGCTCTAGGTCAGTGATCACAGCATTGTGATTATCTGGGTCGTGAAGCTCTTTTTTGTACAGTTCTTCTGTGCATTTTTGCCATCTCTTCTTAATATCTTCTGCTTCTGTTAGGTCCATACCATTTCTGTCCTTTATCGAGCCCATCTTTGCATGATATGTTCCTTTGGTATCTCTGATTTTCTTGAAGAGATCCCTAGTCTTTCCCATTCTGTTGTTTTCCTCTATTTCTTTGCATTGATTGCTGAAGAAGGCTTTCTTATCTCTTCTTGCTATTCTTTGGAACTCTGCATTCAGATGTTCATATCTTTGCTCTTCTCCTTTGCTTTTCGTTTCTCTTCTTTTCACAGCTATTTGTAAGGCCTCCCCAGACAGCCATTTTGCTTTTTTGCATTTCTTTTCCAAGGGGATGGTCTTGATCCCTGTCTCCTGTACAATGTCACAAACCTCATTCCATAGTTCATCAGGCACTCTATCTATCAGATCTAGGCCCTTAAATCTATTTCTCACTTCCACTGTATAATCATAAGGGATTTGATTTAGGTCATACCTGAATGGTCTAGTGGTTTTTCCTACTTTCTTCAATTTCAGTCTGAATTTGGCAATAAGGAGTTCATGATCTGAGCCACAGTCAGCTCCCAGTCTTGTTTTTGCTGACTGTATACAGCTTCTCCATCTTTGGCTGCAAAGAATATAATCAATCTGATTTCGGTGTTGACCATCTGGTGATGTCCATGTATAGAGTCTTCTCTTGTGTTGTTGGAAGAGGTGTTTGTTATGACCAGTGCATTTTCTTGGCAAAACTCTATTAGTCTTTGCCCTGCTTCATTGTGTATTCCAAGGCCAAATTTGCCTGTTACTCCAGGTGTTTCTTGACTTCCTACTTTTGCATTCCAGTCCCCTATAATGAAAAGGACATCTTTTGGGGGTGTTAGTTCTAAAAGGTCTTGTAGGTCTTCATAGAACCGTTCAACTTCAGCTTCTTCAGCGTTACTGGTTGGGGCATAGACTTGGATTACTGTGATATGAATGGTTTGCCTTGGAAACGAAGAGAGATCATTCTGTCACTTTTGAGATTGCATTCAAGTACTGCATTTCAGACTCTTTTGTTGACCATGATGGCCACTCCATTTCTTCTAAGGGATTCCTGCCTGCAGTAGTAGATATAATGGTCATCTGAGTTAAATTCACCCATTCCAGTCCATTTTAGTTCCCTGATTCCTAGAATGTCTACATTCACTCTTGCCATCTCTTGCTTGACCACTTCCAATTTGCCTTGATTCATAGACCTGACGTTCCAGGTTCCTATGCAATATTGCTCTTTACAGCATCAGACCTTGCTTCTATCACCAGTTACATCCACAGCTGGGTATTGTTTTTGCTTTGGCTCCATCCCTTCATTCTTTCTGGAGTTATTTCTCCACTGATCTCCAGTAGCATATCGGGCATCTACTGACCTGGGAAGTTCCTCTTTCAGTACCCTATCACAACTTCTTAGGTGACCCCAAATCACACTGCATCTACAATCTCCTCTTTCACACTGTGTCCCTCACTGTCCTCCAGCTATTTTGGCCTCCTCACATGTGCATGCATGCTATTTCACTCCAATCTTTGCAACCCCATGGACTGTAACCCACCAGGCTCCTCTGTCCATGGGATTCTCCAGGCAAGCACACTGGAATGGATTGCCATGCCCTCCTCCAGGGGATCTTCCTGACCCAGGTATTGAACCTACATCTCTTATTTCTCCTGCATTGGCAGGCAAGTTCTTGACCACTAGTGCCACCTGGGAAGCCCTTTGGCCTCCTTGCTTTCTCTCAAATATGGTTTTCTATTTGTATATCCATATAATCTTAATATTGGAGAAGGCGATGGCACCCCACTCCAGTACTCTTGCCTGGAAAACCCCACGGATGGAGGAGCCTGGTGGGCTGCAGTCCATGGGGTCGCTGAGGGTCAGACACAACTGATTGACTTCGCTTTCACTTTTCAGTTTCATGCATTGGAGAAGGAAATGGCAACCCACTCCAGTGATCTTGCCTAGAGAATCCCAGGGACGGCAGAGCCTGGTGGGCTGCCGTCTATGGGGTCGCACAGAGTCAGACACAACTGAAGCGACTTAGCAGCAGCAGCAGCATAATCTTAATATAACACTAGCTTAAAATATAGAGGGAAATAGAAAGGTAGCTCAACATGTCAAATTATTTAATAAAATTTTAAAGTTCTTTCTCTTTCTGCTTCTGACATTCTTTTAATGCATGTACTTAGGTATCAGGATCTAGCCTCAAATTCTCTTAACTTTTCCTCAACATTCCCTCAGTATTTTTCAGGCAACTAATTTAAGTCTGTCTAGTAGTAATCATCCTCGGGCTTCCCAGGTGGCTCAGTAGTAAAGAATCTGCCTGCCAAGCAGGAGACGCAGGTTCAATCCCTGGGTTGGGAAGATCCCCTGGAGAAGGAAATGGCAACCTACTCCAATAGTTTTGCCTGGGAAATCTCATGGACAGAGGAGTCTTGTGGGCTACCGTCCATGGGGTCACAAAGAGTCAGACATGACTTAGCAACTAAACAGCAGCAGCAGCAGTAGTGATCATCTTCCATGTCAAAGGCTGTATTGTGTGAGTTCTAAAAATCCTGTCTTTTTAAGTTCCTGAAAATCTTCAATTTTCACCTCAAATGGCTCCTTTTTCATTTCTCACAGCAACTCTATGTGAGTCATGTTCTTCATGTTGATGTTTTTCCCTCTCTCTAATCGCTGGATTCCCTCAGAGACAGAATCTTTGTTGGCCTACTGGGGTTAGACCTGGAGGTGGGGGGTGAGCATCTGTCCTGTGGACAGGTGTCAGTACAACCAGCTGGTCATCACCTCTTGTTGGTTGGTAAAATCTTGCTGCTTTCCATTCTTCTCAAATGAAGAGCTCCTGCTCCCAAACCTCACAGATCTCAAAGACTTCACCATCCTTTCAGGTCCTCCTTGGTTCTTCAGGGAAACAGAGAGGTATAAGCTTATACTCCTGTAAGCCATTGCTGTCTTTCCTCCCAAGATCTCTGCATCTGAATGAATTCTCACCATGATTCATACCCATCACCTTTTGATGCTCACTGCAAGGTTCTTTGATGAAAACCCCCAGATCTTGTCCAGACTAAAGGAGATAAAGTATCAAATCACTTCTTCAAGACCACTATGAACTTGGCTGAAATTATTCTATCCCCCAGCATCTGCCAATCTGCTCTATTCAGAAGCTAATTAGGTATGAACACGAGGAGGGTGATAAAAGTAAAGGAGATATGAAACTCATTTAAGCCCTGGTCTTCCCTGAATTCCAACTAGGGAGTTGGGTTCAGAATGTTGTATTAAAATGAAGAATAAAGAAGATATGGTACATATATAAAATAGACTACTACTCAGAATAGAGTATAAGAATGAAATAGTGACATTTGCAGCAACATAGGTAGGCCTAGAGATTATCATACTGAGTGAAGTAAGTCGGAAAGAAAAAGACAAATACCATGTGATATCACCTATATTGTGGAATATAAAATATGACTCAAATAAACTTATCTATGACACAAAAAATGATTCACAGACATAGAGAACAGACTTGTGGTTGCCAAGAGGGAGGTTGATTAGGGGAGGGATGGACTGGGAGCTTGGGATTAGCAGATGCAAACTATTATATAGAGAATGGATAAACAAAGTCCTACTGTATAGCACAGGGAACTATATTCCATGTCCTATGATAAGCCATACTGGAAAAATATGATAATTTACATATGTGTGTGTGTGTGTATGAAATGGAAACAGTTTGCTGTACAGTAGAAATTAACACAATATTGTAAATCAACTATACTTCAGTTTAAGAAATATAGCTACTAGAAAATAAAACAAAACAAAAAGCTCTTGTGCAAAACAGTAGAGTATTAGTGCAACAATAGCAATAACAAAAGTGCCTGATGAATATCTCAGTGGAGATTTTAAGAAGGCAACTGGATATACTAGGTGATGTACAGAAGGTTTGTGTGCACCTCTTCCCCAAATTCTTACATTGAAACCTGATCCCTACTATGATGGTATGTGGAGCAGGGGCCTTTTGGAAGCAATTAGGTCATGAGTTTGGAGCCTTATGATAGTATTATTGATCTTTCAAGAAGATACAAAAGCACTTGTTTCCTCTCTCTCTCCCACTGTATAAAGATGCAGTAGAAAGGCATCCGTCTATAAGCCAGGAAGTAGACCATCAGACTCCAGATCTGTGGGCACCTTGATCTTGGACTTTCAAGCCCCCAAAACCATGAGGGATAAATGTCTATTGTTTAAGCCACACAGTCTACAGGATTTGCTATGCAACCTGACAGAGGCATTAGGGCTTGGTTGGGGGAAAACTGTAAATTTGAGAGAACTCATGATAATCAGAGTCACGGATTCATCTAGGGGAATACAGTAGAGTGAGAAGAAAAGAAGACTCAGAATTTGGCTCCAATGTTTAAAGATCTGATCGAAGCTGGTCGGTTTAGGTAGGATACCAAGAAAGAGCAGCCAGAGTAGGAGGAAATATGAGAGAGCAGTGAGTCACAGAAGCCAGGGAAGAGGAATGTTTCAAGAAGGAAGGCATGTACAACCATGTCAACAACCGTGTCCGATACTGTTGAGAGATCAAGTAATGAGAGGAATAAAAAAAAAGTCCATCAGATTTAATAACACAACAAATATAGTAACTGTGCCAAGACCCTGAAAACAGCAGAAGGAGATAATACATGTAAGCAACTCCAAGTATTTCATTTTACTAAAGTCCATGTCTGAGATAAGCTATGATTGAAGGCTATGTAGGAATCAAAATCAGAAGAGACATAAATGGGATGTAAAAACTGGAGCCAAAAGCTTGACATCCCGTTTGTCCCTTTTCCTTTCTAATTGCTCATGTATTTAACAGTCTCAAATACTGGACCTATTGACACATGCTTGTTTTGCCTAGTTTTCTAAGTTTGGAGGTTTTGATTAGAATGACTGGGGTATATTTTCCTTTTAAAATATGAGTTGATTATTTTGCCACTTCTAGTTTGATAAAGTAAACAATTTTAAAGAGTTTGTTTTTTTCCTCACTTTTTCCCCTTAAGTTTTTCATTTCCTTACTGTCTCAATGAACATCCTGGTGTTTATGATTAAGGCAATGATTCATTCCTCCAGTAGAGTAGGTGCAGAAAGATTTCACATTGTTTTTCTTCACACAACACTAAAAGACTAACACATTTCTAACAGTTTGTTGGAACAATTGGCCAACGCAGAGAAAAAAAAAATAATCAAATCAGTAATATTCATAGGCATGTAGTCATTTGAATTGAAGATTAATCCATCAGAATAGTTCAAAATAATGTTGCTGGTTGCTGTATAAGGGTAAGTCTCTAGGACCCAAATAAAATCCGCAGCTTAAGTTTTCATGTGCCTGCCTGCTAAGTCGCTTCAGTCATGTCCTGCTCTTTTCAACCCCATGGACTGTAGCCCGCCAAGCTCCTCTGTCCATGGGATTCTCCAGGCAAGAACACTGGAGTGAGTTGCCATGCCCTTCTCCAGGGGAATCTTCCCAACTCAGGGATCAGACCTTCATCTCTTATGTCTCCTGCATTGGCATGTGGGTTCTTTACCACTAGTACCACTTGAGAAGCCACATGGTTAAAGAGTCTACCAGACACTTTTTCCAATGAAATTAAAATATGCACTCTAGGTGGGTATCAAACTTATTTTATACTGAAGTTTTGACAAAAGATGCCTTTAGAATAATTATAATAACAGGTCGAAGTCTTGACTTCATGTTCCTTGATGTAAGCATATTAATAATGTAGGGATCTATGAAAATGAAAAAAAGAAAAAGAAAAATTATTCCTAGGTGGAGAAAACCACATTGCTACTACGTGTTCATGAATCACCTTATCACTTTTTCAAGGGGTGTCAGGGTAACAATAGAAACAGTGGAAGGAGAGAGGTGGTGGTGGTCACCCGGAGATGAGTCCATGAAGGGCAGAAACCAGCTTTTCAAGACGTTGTCTTGATTCAGCATCAACTCAGAAGCTGAACGATGTAGGTAGTAAGATCTGAGCTCTCTGACAGAAGCACAGGACTCTCTCTGAACCACTGAAGGAAAACTGGTGATCTCTTACAGTGTCTGTTCCATCAAAAATAGGAGTTACAAAAGCTAAAAATAAAGTTGCCTTATGATCCACCAATCCAATCACTGGGTATATATCTGGAGAAAACTGGACTTCAAAAAGATATACACACACCACAATGTTCACAGCAGTACTATTAACAATAGCCAACACATGGAAACAAACTAAATGTCCATCAGCAGAAAAGCGGATACAAAAGATGTGGTATCTATTGAATTGGATGGCATCACTGACTCAACGGACATGAGTCTGAGCAAACTTCGGGAGATAGTGAAGGACAGGGAAGCCTGGCCTGCTGCAGTCTATGGGGCTAAAAAGAATCAGACCCAACTTAGCGACTGAACAACAACAACAACATATACACACACACACATACACAACGGAATACTACTCAGCCATAAAAAACAAATGAAATAATACCATTTGCAGCAACATGAATGGACCTAGAGATTATCTAAAGTAAGTGAGAAAGACAAATTTCATATGATATCATTTATATGTGGAATCTAAAAAAAAGATACGAATTAACTTATTTACAAAACAGAAATAGACCCACAGACATAGAAAACAAACCTATGGTAACCAAAGGAGGGCAATGGAAGGATAAACTAGGAGTTTGGGATTAACATATACACATTACTCTATATAAAATAGATAACTAATAAGAACCTACTGTGTAGGACAGGGAACTATACTCAATATTTTGTAATAACCTGTAAGGGAAAAGATTCTGAAAAAGAATATATATATTTACAAATTAGAATCACTCTGCTGTACACTTGAAACTAATACAACATTGTGAATCAGCTATATTTCAATTTTTAAAAATGTATTCCAGAAGGTTAGACAGGAGTATATAAAGTCAGAATGGAGTCAAATGACACAGGAGTTATTTTGCATCAGAATGGTGACGAGGAAGTCAATTTGGTTTTCAGCACCCAATCTATCATTCACTAAAGTCAAGCTTTGGGGGAACTTCCCAGCTTTCTGCTATTGCCCTCCCTAAGGGGGAAAAAAATGACCCCAGGAGTAGGCCTTTGTGTTCATATTGGGACTTTGTGATCATTTGATTAGTCTAGGTGGAGAGACAATTAGTCTAAGTGGTAAAAGTCAGTGGGATTCTCACACTGAAAAATTCGGCCTAGAGACACAGAAATTCTGGGTAGGGATTGGTAGGTGCTTAAACTGAAAGGATACAGAAAAATAAGGCTGAGACCACCACTTTGCTATTTTCTACTGATGACAGGAAGAGAGATTCCTTTTGCAGAGAGAAGCAATGGAATAGACATACCAAGAGAACCAAAAATTAGAGAATATGTGGCCACAATGACAGCAAGATACAAAAGACTCCTGATGGCTTTTTACTGCATGTCCAGAGTCAGCAATGCTTTATTTCCATGAGATACCATTTTAGTTTCAAAATACCACTCTTTACTGAAGCTTTGATTAAAACAATAACTTGCAACATAATACAAGGCGTGCATGCTAAATAACTTCAGTCATATTCAACTCTTTGCGACTATGGACTGCAGCCTGCCAGGCTCCTCTGTCCATGGGATTCTCCAGGCAAGAATATTGGAGTAGGTTGCCATGCCCTCCTCTTGGGGATCTTCCCAACCCAGGGGTCGAACCTGCATCTCTTATCTCTCCTGCATCAGCAGGTGGGCTCTTTACCACTAGCACCACCTGGGAAGACCATAATACAAGGCACTCAGCCGCAAAATAATGATTGCTAAATTTATTTAATGCTTATTACATCCTTGACATCGTCTTCAGCATTTACATGAATTTTCTCATTTACATTTCAAACAGAATTATGAAGTAGATCTCATTATTTTTACCCATTTACAGATGAGAGAGCTGTGGCATTGGTCCAATTAGTAAGTGTAAGGCAGGCTAGGATTCAGTGCAACTAGTTTCACTCTAGGGTCCTCTTAATCACCATCTTGCATCCTTGTGTCAGTCTCGTCAAACCTCACTGTCGTCTATAAAATGTGGATAATAATGACCTTACGTGTTTGCAGATTAAACCTGATTATACACATAAAGGCATTTTATAATTTTATATTTCTATGTATTAAGATTCAGTTTTGCTTTGGTTTGATCCTGGTTTATCCATGCTTTCATTTTTATCATTCATCCATTAACTCATCCATCCAAATAATTTCCAAATACTTATTAGACCCAATGGTGGTGGTAGTGGTTTAGTCCCTCAGTCATGTTTGACTCTTTGCAACCCCAGGAACTGTAGCCCACCAGGCTCCTCTGCCCATTAGATTTCCCAGGCAAGAATGCTGGAGTGAATTGCCATTCCCTTCTCCAGGGGATCTTCCTAACCTAGGGATCAAACCTAGGCCTGCTACATTGCAGGCAGATTCTTTACCTGAGCCACCAGGGAAGCCCTTATTGAACACAATATATGCGGTATATTGTGATAGGATGTATAAATGCATGAGGCACATATAACAGAAAAGATAATTATATATGTCTTTTCTACCACCGCCATAATCCATCTCCCAGCATTAAAATAGTGGTGGTGATGAAGATGATGATGGTAGTGATGAATATACTTATTACCAAGTTAGAGTTATAACAACGTGAGTCCTATTTACTAGATCATTATTAAACTTATTGAAGTTTATATTTCACAGGGATACAATGTCTAGAAGTACTAGCTTGTTAGTTGAGGACAAAATATTACTATTCCTCTAATGCACTGTAAGTAATTAGTATTTTGAAACTAGTCACTTGAAAAACTAATAACTGACTTTGTTTTGATATGCCTACGTTTTAGCATTAATTTTATAGCTGCTCTTCCAGAAGAAAAAATTACACTGGAAGATATTTCTTTCTAGTGAGTTTATACTAGTTCTATTTTTCTAAAAATTGTTTGGAAAGCATAGATTCCAAAGAAAGAAAGATAGACAGGCTTGATGACTATTTGGAAATTCTAATATATCATTTGGGAAGTGAGAGTACTTATGACTCTATTCAGATGCATGAATAATATTGGATAACCACTGAAAATCCTTTTGCCTTAAGAAATACCAGTTATAGGTCCCACGCTGCTCATATCCCTCTGATAACACATTCTTTCTCTGTATATGTGCAATTTGGTTGACTCATTTTTAACTCAGCTAGTTAAGACCAGGTGCTAGTTTGCCTCCTTGCAACTATATCAGCAATCTATAACCTAATCACCCTAACTGACCTTGGTGGGTTGCAGATGTCTTCCACCACATGGTCATAATCTCCTGAGTTACTGTCATGACTCTATAAATGCATCATTTAGTAGTTTACAACTCAGGCAAAATTATCCTCAGCTTTACTCCACCAATTAGTATATCAACTAGCGTGTTTTAAGGTACAAGGGGGAAAATAACACATCAAAGTAGTCTGAACAGTAAACAGAATTTATCACTTTGTATAAACTGTAGGGTAGTTTTCAGGCAGCTGGTTTAGGGCATCAACCATATTCTTCTGTTGTATTCTCACTGTTGTGCTTTTCCATGAGCTGGTCTCACCCTCAGACTGGTTTCCTTCAAGATTAACAAAATGGCTACAGCGGTTCCAGGCTTCACATTTGCAAACCATACAGTCCAGAGCAATTCTCCATGAAGCAAAAGTCCTACACATTTTTGGTGAGTTGGATTGACTCGGACATGGATTACCTAACATTCCAGAGAGAATCACTGTAGCCCATAAGGTGTGAGACAATGTCAGTGAGCTCACCCCAACTGGAGTTCACCACTGGAAGAGGTCTAAGGTCAAACCCACAGAATTATACGGGTACTACAAGATCATGGGGGCCAGTGTAACAGGGAGACCACTTCTGTCTACCTGTTAGCTATACAGCATCCATTTACACCAGCTTCTGTACATATGCTTTCAAAAATTCTCAATTACGTGTACTGCATGAAGTCCCACCAAAAAGAGAGACGAGTAAGTTCTCACCTAGCTAGTGAGCGTGACTCTGAGTCTAGGATTACTGGATGATCAGTGGCCCCCTTCATCAGATGCAAATATGTTCCTCTCAATCCCGAAAACTAGTCCTAAAATGTTTCCCACCCCTCTTTATAGTACTTCAAATTTGCTCAGCTTCACTTGCCTTTTGTCCTTCTATCATCACATCATACAGTAAGTGGGATTCTATCAGCATCATGCAGGTGCAACCAGCACCGCTTCCCCTCTCCCTGCCCTGTGGCTTCCTTGCTGATACTGAGGGGTGAGAGCCCATGAGTCTTCACTTGTTGCCCATGTATGCACAACTCAGAATGCAAAATTGTTGGCACTCCAAAGGTAAACCAATGAAAAACTGTTTTCTCACTCTCCATCACACCACCTCTCCTAGGCACACCTATAAGACATACTTTATATGGCTTCCCTGAGGACAACTCTGTGTCATTAAATAGGTACGAGCACTTAGTTGCAGCTCATTCAAAACAATCGATATATCTTTGGTGGTCTAGTGGTTAGGATTCAGTGCTCTCACTGCAGCAGTCTGGGTTCAATTCCCAGCCAGGAAATTCTTTCTTCTTTGGGCTTACCTGGTGGCTGGCTCAGAGGTACAGACTCTGCCTGCAATGCAGGAGGCACAGTTCCGATCTCTGGGTCGGGAAGATCTCCTGGAGAAGAAAATGGCAACCCCTTCCAGTATTCTTGCCTGGGAATTCCATGGACAAAGGAGCCTGGTGGGCTGCAGTCCATGGGATCACAAAAGAGTCAGACATGACAGTGACTAAACAACAACAAAACAATCTTACTTGATTGACTCCCTTTGTTCTTAAGCCTCAAGGTCTGCACATCTTAATAAAGCAATAGTACATGTGCCTTTGTTTCAGGTTCAACTTTCTGAAAAACGCAGGCCAAGATAATATGTAATAGATCCTGGCACTTCCATTAACAAACGTTAGTAGTGAGCTGGATAAATGAAATAAAACTTCCATTTGGAAAAGAGGGCAGTGTGAAACATGCAGAAATCTCCAGTACATGGCATATATCATAATGTGCTGGCCACAAATAACAAGGACAACCTGCCCTGGCAATGGAAGGCATTCCTTGGTTGACTAA
Source organism: Bos grunniens (assembly GCF_055505025.1). Classification (NCBI taxonomy): domain Eukaryota; kingdom Metazoa; phylum Chordata; class Mammalia; order Artiodactyla; family Bovidae; genus Bos; species Bos grunniens. The sequence goes on from NC_141180.1 coordinate 58,968,050, forward strand.
TCAGAACACCCCTGGTTCTACCCTATGAATGGATTTCCCTTGTCCATTGTCTTCCGGGGAGATAGACTTTGGAAAGGATGCAAGTTCTGGGGCCTGAGCTCTTGAGCAGCCCACTTCCTGTTGATGTGATTCCTGGACCCTTGGGATTATCTTACGGTTTGAGAAATACAGGCTCTTTTGGCCAGTCAAAGGGTTTTTTTGGCAGTACAGCTCACTTAAAAATTTAGTAGGCTGCTGGTCTATTTGCTTTGGGTTTATGTGCTTGTGATCAATTCCATGGGCTAGGACTAAAGCCAACTCCCTTGTCAGATCATAGCTATATGAATCCAGGCAATTCTATCTTCTAGAAGCATATTTCTCTTCTTTTCCCATGGGATAGTCTCTCGTTTAATGCCTGCAACTGTATTCTTGACCTGTGCTTTGAGACAATTTGAAAAATTACTTTTAAGGATGGAGGTCCTAAAAATATGTCTTATCTTTAAGCTACTCCATATCTGTATCTTCACAGCAGGACTGTCCCCTCTGTCTAGCAAAGAATACTTAGCAGGAGGGGCTTGGAAGAAGCCTGGTCTCACTTTCATTTGCTCCTAAATTTTCCCAGCTCCCTGTGTCTGTCATCACCAACCTCGATCGTCACCAACCTCCCCTTGAGGTGGAGACATTCCTATCCTTGCAAGATTCCAGATTAGATTGGCAGACCTCCTGGCAATATGTCTCCTTAACTCTTCTTTTTCTCTTACATTTGGCACCTGATTCATCAGGCAGATTGTCAGTTCTACCTTCTCCAGTGGCTCAGTGCTAAAGAATCTGCCTGCCCATACAGGAGATGTGGGTTCAATCCCTGGGTCAGGAAGATCCCCTGGAGAAGGGTACAGTCCACAGGGTCTCAAAGAGTCAGACAGGACTGAAGCGACTTAGCACTCACGCACACGCTAGGCTTTCGTGCAGGGTATTACTGCAGACCTGAAGAAAGGTCTATCGAGTGCTCTAATGCTACAGTGAAGAGCTTCAATAAAGTGAAGGAGGAAATAAGAAGGGCAGGGTTTGTGTACGAAGGCAAGAGAAAATGCAAAAAGATATCCATCTTAGATGGGACAAGGGGCATCCTTTCCATTGTAATTAGAGGGAGAAAGAAATGAGAGAGAGGTTCCAGTGAAACCCTAGACGGGTGGGCAGCGGTTGGTGCAGAACCCATCCTGCCATGGTCACCTTCTCTGTGAAGCAGGTGATTGGTAAGTTAGACCACGTTTTGAAAAGGGGAGATGATGGCTTAAGAAATTTGAGGAATATGGACATTTGAAATGGGCACTGTGGAGAAAGAGAAAGCCGAGAGAAAGCACAAGGGTGGTTTAATTATTCTGTGAAACACTGCTCACTGTTTTCTACTTTGTTTTGTTATGTTTTCCCTTTAAAGGGAAGTTATCATTGCAGATCCATATAATGATATAACTGATAATTTTATTAAGTAAAAAAGTAATATAATAAAAAGTTTAGTATTATAATAAAATTTGTTATGCCAACAATAATTATAAGTACTTTGCATTAATGATCTCTTTTATTTAAGTTTTTTATTTTAATTTTTTGGCTGCACTATGTGGCATGTGGGATCTTAATTCCCTGACCAGGGATCAAACTTATGCACCCTGCCTGGCAAGGCAAATTCTTAGCCACTGGCGCTGGGAAAGTCCTTCAATGAACTCATTTAATACTCAGTGGAATTCATTAATATGTTACTATTATTTTCCTCATTTCATTTCATTTATTTATTTACTTTTCATGTAAAGGCATTTTATTTACAATAAAGCAGTGTATACATGTCAGTCTCAAACTCCCAGTATATCCCTCCTCACCACCCTTCCGCCCTGGAAACCATAAGTTCATTCTCTAAGAATGTGAGTCTGTTTTGTGAATAAGTTCATCGGTATCGTTTTTTTTTTTTTAATTCTGCATATAAGAGGTACCATGTGATATTTCTCTTTGTCTGACTTATTTCACTTAGTATAATAATCTCCAGGTCCATCCATGTTGCAGCAAATGGCCTTATTTCATTCTTTTTAATGGCTGAGTAGTAGTCAACTTGGAGAAGGCAGTGGCACCCCACTCCAGTACTCCTGCCTGGAAAATCCCATGGGCGGAGGAGCCTGGTAGGCTGCAGTCCATGGGGTCGCTAGGAGTCAGACACGACTGAGCGACTTCACTTTCACTTTTCACTTTCATGCACTGGAGAAGGAAATGGCAACCCACTCCAGTGTTCTTGCCTGGAGAATCCCAGGGACGGGGGAGCCTGGTGGGCTGCCGTCTATGGGGTCGCACAGAGTCGGACACGACTGAAGTGACTCAGCAGCAGTCAACTGCATATGTGTGCTACATCTTCTTTTTCCTCTGTCAATGGACATTTAAGTTGCTTCCATATCTTGGCTATCGTAAACATTGGAGTGCATATATCCTTTCAAACCATTTTTTTTTTTTCTGGACATATGACCAGGAGTGGGATTGTTGGATCATAAGATAGCTCTATTTTTAGTTTTTCAAGGAACTTCCGTATTGTTCTCTATAGTGGCTGTACCAATTTACCTTTCCACCAACAGTGTAGGAGGGTTCCCTTTTCTCCACATCCTTTCCTGCATTTATTGTTTGCAGATTTTTTGATGATGACCTTCTGACTGTGAGGTGTGAGGTGGTATCTCATCCATGTCTCCTGCACTGGCAGTGGGTTCTTTACCACTGTGCCACCTGGGAATGGATAACCAGCCTTTATTATGCTAAATATGGACTTCCATTCATCCACTATCAAACAAACATTTTGAGCTATTACATAAAAGTTTTCATCATTGGCCTAGGAAAAAGTTCAGTTTTGGGTGATTGTGCAATTATGTAATATGTCATTGAATTTTGGTCTTACTATTTGGTAAAGAATCTACTTGCAATGTAGGAGACCCAGGTTCAATCCCTGGGTTAGGAAGATCCCTTGGAGATGGGAATGGCAACCCACTCCAGTATTCTTGCCTGGAGAATTCCATGGACAGAGGAGCCTGGTGGTGTATGGTCCATGGGGTCACACAGAGTCAGACATGACTGACTAACACACACGCACACTGTATAAATGAGTGGAAATGGGGAAGGTACTGATAATATGATCAAGTCAAATGAAATCATCAGGTATTTGGAGGCTGTAGGTCTTTAGCCTGATATATTCAATAGCAAGTAAATGTGTTCAAATGTTTTAAAAAAAAGAAGACAGAGCTAAATTCAAGGATGTAAGTAAAGTGTTGGATATGTGTCCCACTGAAAATAAGGAAAGGTTATTCATGCTGGTTTGGGGGCTTCCCCAGTGGCTCAGCAGTAAAGGAAACCACCTGTAATGCAGGAGACACAAGTTCAGTCCCTGGGTTGGAAAGATCCCCTGGAAGAGGGCATGGCAACGCATTCCAGTATTCTTACCTGGAGAATCCCATGAAGAGAAGAGTCTGGCAGGCTACAGTCCATAGGGTTGTGAAGAGTTGGACAGGACTGAAGAGACAGAGCACGCATGCTTTCATGATGGTTTAAAGAATTTCAGATACAGACTTAAACTCAGAACAAAGAAGGGATAAAGGAGGAGAAATTTCTTCTTTCTTAGAACACTTTGGTTCTGCTTCTTCACGTGTTTGAGACACTTCAAAACTTATCTAAACTGCTTCTGCCACTGTGTTTTCTCCCTTCATTTACCAGACTTCCCAGCTGCCTAACAAAACCTCTGAATTTTAATTTTGATGACAGACTGTTTGCCCTTGAAACAGGAAAACTCTGCATCCTGAACTTTCTGATTTTCCCAGAAGGTTTTATACACATGCCCTGACACCAAATGGCTTATTTAGCTGATGAACTCATGGCCACCATGGCTATCCTTTCCCCAATCTTAACCCCAACCATGTTCAAGGTCAACCACAATGAGCTCTTCCTTTAAACCAGGAACACCTAGCTGGTAATTTGGACAAGAGTGGCCATCTGGAAATAATTATTCTGTGCTGTCCTCTCTGCCTATCCTGATTCTGCACCCATTTTTTCCTCTGAATTTATTGGTACTTACCATTTTAAGAGATCAAGGAAGAAGAATTACCTATGGAGAAGATTCTATGCGCTTCCACTTCAGCTATAAATCTGAACGAAATGACCAAATGCAAGAACAGACAACAATTCCCATTGTTACATTTCAGCCAAATTACCTTGTTTTACTTGCACAATTTAATTAAAGCAATAATTAATGTAGTTTATTCAAAGTTGTCTAATAAAAGAAATACTTGGAGAAGTGATTGTTGACCATTTAAGAGTGAGATGCAAAATGGTCTGGTTAGTGCAGCCACCAGAGGGGAGATTGTTCTTCCTTGGAAGACAGAGGACAAGAAATACGATAAAAGGAACACATGGAACACTCACCAGCAGGTAGATCCTTTCGTGTGTGAGCCACTATCATTTTTCCCCTCTCAATCTGGTGACCATTACTTTTCAACCTAGGACACATGTAAGATAGAAACAGGGTACTACAGGTAAGTATATTCCAACAAGCCATATAAACTGGAGTTCTTCCAGGAAAAACGGAACATATTGTGTCACAACCTCTTGGGTTCTACACCCACTTATCAAAACTTTGCTACTGGTACGTGGTGATATTCTCCCCATCCTGTCCCATAAAAGAACATTTTGGTGACCAAACTAACTTGGACCACTATTCACCTCCCTAAAAGAAATAGGTTTATCTTCTCGGACAAATGTAGTGTTGGTTATCTTAACACATCAATCAACACGTGAAATGGCTGGCAATGGCTATATTAGCAAATAATTCTTGTTACTTATGTATATTAAACAACAACAGCAAAAAGCCCACAGCAGCAGGGAGCTCAGTACTCCAAGTATTCAAACAAGGTGGCTGCAGGGCAGCTATTCCACCTCATTATTGAACAAAGAGGTATTAGGTAAATGGATATTCTCCTCTGTTTTTGTTCTTTGGGGATCGATCGTTAAAAAGGGAATCAGAAGAGGTAGGTAATTAGATGATGTGCAAAATACTAGACTTATTTTATTAATTTGACTGATCGCTTGAATGGGCATTTAATAAGCCCTATGTGTTAGGCACTCTGCCAGAACCCACAGAATCAACACATACACAGTATTATAAGCATGGTTGAGTCAAGCTTATAAATCAGCTGTTATCGTTTTAGCATGACAAGAGCCATGACAACCATAGCACAGAATACTGGGAAGATCTCTCAGGTCAGCAGGGGATGGAGGACATGCATACAGCTGAGGGAGCACCGAAGGACCCTAGAACTGATCTTGAAAGGAGCAGAGGCGAATCATTCAACTGAGGAAGAGGGTCATTTTAGGGGAAAGAGCAGAGTATAGGAAGGAGTAGGAGGCTGGGTGACACTGTTAAGAACCTAAGAAAAGGGAGGGTGAGCAAAATGCTCCAGGGAAGTAAGAGAAGGTGGAAGTGGAGATTGAGAATTTTTTTTTTAACTTAAAAAAAAAAAAAATGAAAGAAAAGGCTTCAAAGCAAACAAATCTGCAGAGAATGTTAGCAGACTTCCTTTTGGCTATGTTTCTAAATTCCTAAGGCAAAATAAGGTGGGATTAGGCTACACAGGTGGTATTATTATCCCCATTTTACAGATATTAAAACTGACAGAGGGGTTTGTTAAATCTGCAGTGCATATATTATTATCCCCACTCTACAGATGAGAGAACTAAGGGGCAGAGAAGTTCATTCAGTCCGTTTTTCCACTCACAAAAATAACTATTTGTTAAGTATTCAGTAATGTAATAAAAAATATTTTATTTGGTGAGCCTACCATCTGTCTTGACTTTCCCTCTCCTAATAAAACCTGAATAACTGAAAAATCTCGACTTCATTTGCAACACGTAGACACAGAATAAATATACATACCACTCAAGTTTAAAATGTTTCCCCCCCAACTCAAACATTTCCAGCATCTCCTGCAAAAATATGACCCTGAATTTTTAATTGTTGACTTGAAGACGGAGAATATTTCATATCTGCAGCAATTGAAAGAATGCTATTCATGTTAACCACAAGAGGCTTAAGAGCACAGGCTAACGGCTGCATCCGCATTCTTGGAGCCGGCTGATAGCAGAGGCTGTTGTGGTGCCTGAAGGTGGCGTGGGTCCGAGGGAGCTCTAGGGGTCCTGCAGGCAGGGACCCACCAGAGCTTCTGGACTCATCCACAACTTCAGGAAGAAGGAACTTGGCGCCCACAGGGAATGAGATCAGCTGCTTTTAAGGACAATCTGGTTGTCAGGCTCCATGAACACCCACGCTAGGCATCACTGGACAGGCGAGCAATAGGACACGTGGTTCCTATGTTGTCTCTGAAATACTGGCTCCACACGGTCACTTGGAGACATATTTTCCCAAAGGCCTTCCAAGGAAACGAATAGTGCTTGTTTTCCACAAATTTGCTTCATTTTAGAACACTGTAATTTCCAAATAACATTACCTTCCCTTCGAAAGTGAATGGATTCTAGGGCACCATGTTTCATGTGTCCCTCAGACATTAAAATCATCTCCTTTATAAAAGTCATATTTTTTGTTCACGCCTTCAGAGAAAAATACTTTCATGGGCTGTTTTACTGTCTTTAAAGACCTGTAGGTTTTGAAGAAGCACTTCTTGGACACAAATCATGTGTCCTGGGTTCTTTGTTTTTTACTATGCATGAACTAAGGGCTATCAGGCGATTCATCAGATTGTGAGCTATTCTTCTGCAGGTTTCAAAAAGAAGAAAAAATAACCCATCAAGCTTTGTACTACATCAAAAAGCTTTGTTTATACAACCCCCTAAAATTTTACTGAACATTCTTTTCACTCAATTGATTAAAGCAATTTGAACTGTGTAGACACAGTGACACTTTAAGGGCTCACAAAGCATGCCACTTATCCATGAAGTAATATGTGACTTAGATCTATCTTTTCAGGTTGATCTTCAAAAACTGAGCATAAGAAACATACATAGTCACAAACTCACTGACTAAACACTTTCTAAGGTTATAATCAAGCTTAATTATTTTAGGAGGTCTATTGTTGTGTAAGTGTCATGAAATCAATTCATTATTAGTGTTAGGCTGTCACGAGTGCAAAATGAATAATTTCATTATAGGGCAACTTCATAGAAAAGGAAAGAAATGAAATTCCTTTCTCTCCTTTGTTCCTCAAAGAGAACTTGCATGAGAAGAATCCCTGTTCTGACCTTTGTTACCCTACTTCCTTTGACTCTGACCAGCCCCTAGGATGATTCACTCCCCACCTTTTGCTCCCGGAGCCCTTTGTCAACATGTACTCAAGATCAGCCCTTGAAAAGCAAACCACTGGTAGTTATGGAAACCTGACTGACATCTGCTTCCTTGCACTGTCTCCACTTGCTTGGGCTTAACACACCAGCAGGCCTTAGACTGACAATGACAGCTTATACAGCCCATAACATACAGATTCTTAAGCCAACCTCTACTATTAATACAAATTGGTTGATTCATATTCAGAATCTCTGACTCATTACACAGAGTAATTCTATGCCTCATAGCTAAGGTATATTTTTTGGTTTACTTCTTATCAATGAAATATATCACTTAATGGTCATTTTGAGAATTAAGTTAAATCAGATATATTTACACATAGGGTGAGGGTGATAGGACCCATAAAATGCAAGGAAATTTCCTGGTTTGTGACAGACAAAATACATGAGATTTGGTTCAGCTCAGTTCAGTTGCTCAGTCATGGACTCTGCGACTCCATGGACTGCAGCATACCAGGCTTCCCTGTCCGTCACCAACTTTCGGAGCTTATTCAAACTCATGTCCATCAAGTCAGTGATGACATCCAACTATCTCATCCTGTCATCCCCTTTTCCTCCTGCCTTTAATCCTTCCCAGCATCAGGATCTTTTCCAATGAGTCAGTTCTTCGCATCAGGTGGCCAAAGTATTGGAGTTTCAGCTTCAGCTTCAGTCCTTCCAATGAATATTCAGGATTGATTTCCTTTAGGATGGACTGGTTGGATCTCCTTGGAGGCCAAGGGACTCTCAAGAGTCTTCTCCAACACCACAGCTCAAAAGCATCAATTCTTCAATGCACTTAGCTTTCTTTATAGTCCAACTCTTAGATCCATACATGACTACTGAAAAAATTATAGCTTTGACTAGATGGACCTTTGTTGGCAAAGTAATGTCTCTGCTTTTTAACATGCTATCTAGGTTGGTCATAGCTTTTCTTCCAAGGAGCAAGTTTCTTTTAATTTCATGGTTGCAGTCACCATCTGCAGTGATTTTGGAGCCTGAAAAAATAAAGTCTGTCACTGTTCCCATTGTTTCCCCATCTATTTGCCATGAAGTGGTGAGACCAGATACCATGATCTTAGTTTTCTGAATGTTGAGCTTTAAGCCAACTTTTTCACTCTCCTCTTTCACTTTCACCAAGAGGATCTTTTGTTACTCTTCATTTTCTGCCATAAAGGTGATGGTATCCACATATCTGAGGTTATTGATATTTCTCCAGGCAATCTTAATTCCATTTTGCGCTTCATCTAGTCCAGCATTTCTCATGATGTACTTTGTGTATAAGTTAAATAAGTAAGGTGACAGTATAAAACCTTGACATACTCCTTACCCAGTTTGGAACCAGTCCATTGTTTCATGTCCAGTTCTAACTGTTGTTTCTTGACCTGCATAAAAGTTTCTCAGGAGGCAGATTAGGTGATCTGATATTTTCATCTCTTTAAGAATTTTCCAAAGTTTGTTGTGATCCACACAGTCTAAGGCTTTAGCATAGTCAATCAAGCAGAAGTAGATGTTTTTCTGAAATTCTCTTGCTTTTTCTATGATCTGACAGATATTAGCAATTTGATGTCTGGTTCCTCTGCCTTTTCTAAATCAAGCACGAACATCTGGAAGTTTTCCAGTCACAAACTGTTGAAGCCTAGCTTCGAGAATTTTAAGCATTACTTTGGTAGTGTGTGAGATGAGTGCAATTGCGTGGTAGTTTGAGCATTCTTTGAGTCTCAGTGAACTCCAGGAGTTGGTGATGGACAGGGAGGCCTGGCGTGCTGTGACTCATGGGGTCGCAAAGTCAGACACGACTGAGCGACTGATCTGATCTGATCTTGAGCATTCTTTGGTATTGCCTTTCTTTGGGATTGGAATAAAAACTGACCTTTTTCAGTCCTATGGCCACTGCTAAGTTTTCTAAATTTGCTGGCATATTGAGTGCAGCACTTTCACAGCATCATCTTTTATGATTTGAAATAGCTCAACTGGATTTCCATCACCTCCATTAGTTTTGTTCGTAATGATCCTTCCTAAGGCCCACTTGACTTCACATTCCAGGATGTCAGGCTCTAGGTGAGTGATCACACTATTGTCGTTATCTGGGTCGTGATCTTTTTTCTATAGTTCTTCTGTGTATTTTTGCCACCTCTTCTTAATATCTTCTGCTTATGTTAGGTCCATGCCATTTCTGTCCTTTATTGTGCCCATCTTTGCATGAAATGTTCCCTTGGTATCTCCAATTTTCTTGAAAAGATCTCTAGTCTTTCCCATTCTATTATTTTCCTCTCTTTCTTTGCATTGACCACTTAGGGAAGCTGTCTTATCTCTCCTTGCTATTCTTTGGAACTCTGCATTCAGATGGACCTGTCTTTCCTTTTCTCCTTTGCCTTTCACTTCTCTTCTTTTCTCAACTATTCGTAAAGCCTCCTCAGACAACCATTTTGCCTTTTTGCATTTCTTCCTCTTGGGGATGGTTTTGATCACAGCCTCCTGTAAAATGTCATGAACCTCAGTTCATAGTTCTTTAGGCACTCTATCTATCAGCTCTAATCCCTTGAATCTAGTTGTCACTTCCACTGTATACTCATAAGGGACTTGATATAGGTCATACCTGAATGGTCTAGTGATTTTCCCTACTTTCTTCAATTTAAGTCTGAATTTGGCAATAAGGAGTTCATGATCTGAGCCACAGTCTGCTCCCGGTCTTGTTTTTGCTGACTGTGTAGAGCTTCTCCATCTTTGGTTGCAAAGACTATAATCAGTCTGATTTTGGTATGACCATCTGGTGATGTCCATGTGTAAAGTCTTCTCTTGTGTTGTTGGAAGAGGGTGTTTACTATGACCAGTGTGTTCTCTTTGCAAAAACTGTTAGCCTTTGCCCTGCTTCATTCTGTACTCCAAGGCCAAACTTGCCTGTTACTCCAGGTATTTTCTTGACTTCCTACTTTTGCATTCCAGTCCTGTATGATGAAAAAGACATCTTTTTCTTGGTGTTAGTTCTAGAAGGTCTTGTAGGTCTTCACAGAACCATTCAACTTCAGCTTCTTCAGCATTAGTGTCAGGGCATAGACTCAGATTACTGTGATATTGAATGGTTTATCTTGGAAACGAACAGAGATCATTCTGCCATTTTTCAGATTGTACCCAAGTACTGCATTTTGGACTCTTGTGTTGACTATGAGGGCTACTTCATTTCTTCTAAGGGATTCTTGCTCACAGTAGTAGATATAATGTTCACCTGAATTAAATTCTCCCATTCCAGTCTATTTTAGTTCACTGATTCCTAAAATGTTGATGTTCACTCTTGCCATCTCCTGTTTGACCACCTCCAATGTTCTTCAGAAGGACTGATGCTAAAGCTGAAACTCCAGTACTTTGACCACCTCATGCGAAGAGTTGACTCATTGGAAAAGACTCTGATGCTGGGAGGGATTGGGGTCCGGAGGAGAAGGGGATGACAGAGGATGAGATGGCTGGATGGCATCACCGACTCGATGATGTGAGGTAGAGTGAACTCCAGGAGTTGGTGATGGACAGGGAGGCCTGGTGTGCTGCAATTCATGGGGTCACAAAGAGTCGGACACTACTGAGCGACTGAACTGAACTGAACTGAATTTACCTTGATTCATAGACCTAACATTCCAAGTTCCTGTGCAATATTGTTCTTTCAGCATCAGAAATTTACTGCCATCACCAGTCACATCCACAACTGGGTGTTGTTTTCACTTTGGCTCAGCCTCTTCATTCTTTTAGAGCTATTTCTCTACTCCACTCATTGGGCACCTACTGAGCTGGTGAGTTCATCTTTCAGTGTCATATCTTTTTGCCTTCTCAAAGTGGTTTGCCATTCCCTTCTCCAGTGGACCACGTTTTGTCAGAACTCTCCACCATGACCCAACCATCTTGAATGGCCCTACACAGCATGGCTTATAGTTTCATTGGGTTGGACGAGGCTGTGATCCAAGTGATCAGTTTGGTTAGTTTTCCGTAATTGTGGTTTCCATTCTGTTGGCCTCTGATAGATAAGCCCTCAACCCTATAGCCACAAGGAAAAAATTATCAAACCACCTGAGTAAGCTTAAAAGTGGATTCTTCCCCAAAGTCTCCACAAGAGAACACAGTCAAAGTGACATTGTGAGTGCAATGTTGTGAAAATCAGACTTCTGACCCATAGTGAGAGTGAGATAATAAATGTGTGTTGATTTAAATTTTAAAAAAATACCTTTTCTTAAATTGATTACCTTTTGATTCTTTGTATTTTATCGTCCCAAATATACTGTCAGCTGCTAGAAGACAATGGCTATGCCTTATACGTCTCCTTCTTCCCTTCAGCACCTAATGAAGTGTCAGCTTAGAGGGAATACTCATCGAATAGCATATCAATGAGTATATACTTTACATTCACAGTATTTTATATAACAATCACCTGTGGAAGCAGATATTACACCTTTCTTTTGGAGACTAAGCATGAGGGAAGTGATTGCTTACAGTCACATAACTGCTGAAGCCAGGATCAAAACTCCCAAAAGAAGGTCTGTGTGACTCTACAGCCTGGTACCTCTCAGAGAGAGACAGACCCCATGTACCCCATAAGGAGTCCCCACATCCAGTAAGCTGGACCGTCAGTCAGAATGAGCCTGGAATACTGAAAATGTTTAAGAATCCCCAGTTTCAAATATTGAATTTCTTGATCAATATTTCTATCTATTCAATGTATTCAGGAGATACCCCTTGTCCAAGGTAAGGAGCAATGGCTGCCCTTTGCTGGAGCAGCCGTGAAGAGATACCCTACGCCCAAGGTAAGAGAAACCCAAGTAAGATGGTAGGTGTTGCAAGAGGGTGTCAGAGGGCAAACACACTGAAACCATACTCACAGAAAACTAGTCAATCTAATCACACTAGGACCACAGCCTTGTCTAACTCAAGGAAACTAAGCCATGCCCGTGGGGCAACCCAAGATGGGCGGGTCATGGTGGAGAGATCTGACAGAATGTGGTCCACTGGAGAAGGGAATGGCAAACCACTTCAGTACTCTTGCCTTGAGAACCCCATGAACAGTATGAAAAGGCAAAATGATAGGATACTGAAAGAGAAACTCCCCAGGTCAGTAGGTGCCCAATATGCTACTGGAGATCAGTGGAGAAATAACTCCAGAAAGAATGAAGGGATGGAGCCAAAGCAAAAACAATACCCAGCTGTGGATGTGACTGGTGATAGAAGCAAGGTCCGATGCTGTAAAGAGCAATATTGCATAGGAACCTGGAATGTCAGGTCCATGAATCAAGGCAAATTGGAAGTGGTCAAACAAGAGATGGCAAGAGTGAATGTCGACATTCTAGGATTCAGCGAACTGAAATGGACTGGAATGGGTGAATTTAACTCAGATGACCACTATATCTACTACTGCAGGCAGGAATCCCTCAGAAGAAATGGAGTGGCCATCATGGTCAACAAAAGAGTCCGAAATGCAGTACTTGAATGCAATCTCAAAAATGACAGAATGACCTCTGTTCGTTTCCAAGGAAAACCATTCAACATCACAGTAATCCAAGTCTATGCCCCAACCAGTAACACTGAAGAAGCTGAAGTGGAACGGTTCTATGAAAACCTACAAGACCTTTTAGAACTAACACCCCAAAAAGATGTCCTTTTCATTATAGGGGACTGGAATGCAAAAGTAGGAAGTCAAGAAACACCTGGAGTAACAGGCAAATTTGGCCTTGGAATACGCAATGAAGCAGGGCAAAGACTAATAGAGTTTTGCCAAGAAAATGCACTGGTCATAACAAACATCCTCTTCCAACAACACAAGAGAAGACTCTATACATGGACATCACCAGATGGTCAACACCGAAATCAGATTGATTATATTCTTTGCAGCCAAAGATGGAGAAGCTCTATACAGTCAGCAAAAACAAGACCAGGATCTGACTGTGGCTCAGACCATAAACTCCTTATTGCCAAATTCAGACTGAAATTGAAGAAAGTAGGGAAAACCACTAGACCATTCAGGTATGACCTAAATCAAATCCCTTATGATTATACAGTGGAAGTGAGAAATAGATTTAAGGGCCTAGATCTGATAGATAGAGTGCCTGATGAACTATGGAATGAGGTTTGTGACATTGTACAGGAGACAGGGATCAAGACCATCCCCTTGGAAAAGAAATGCAAAAAAGCAAAATGGCTGTCTGGGGAGGCCTTACAAATAGCTGTGAAAAGAAGAGAAACGAAAAGCAAAGGAGAAGAGCAAAGATATGAACATCTGAATGCAGAGTTCCAAAGAATAGCAAGAAGAGATAAGAAAGCCTTCTTCAGCAATCAATGCAAAGAAATAGAGGAAAACAACAGACTGGGAAAGACTAGGGATCTCTTCAAGAAAATCAGAGATACCAAAGGAACATATCATGCAAAGATGGGCTCAATAAAGGACAGAAATGGTATGGACCTAACAGAAGCAGAAGGTATTAAGAAGAGATGGCAAGAATACACAGAAGAACTATACAAAAAAGATCTTCACGACCCAGAAAATCACAATGGTGTGATCACTGACCTAGAGCCAGACATCCTAGAATGTGAGGTCAAGTGGGCCTTAGAAAGCATCACTACGAACAAAGCTAGTGGAGGTGATGGAATTCCAGTTGAGCTATTCCAAATCCTGAAAGATGATGCTGTGAAAGTGCTGCACTCAATATGTCAGCAAATTTGGAATACTTAGCAGTGGCCACAGGACTGGAAAAGGTCAGTTTTCATCCCAATCCCAAAGAAAGGCAATGCCAAAGAATGCTCAAACTACCGCACAATTGCACTCATCTCACACGCTAGTAAAATAATGCTCAAAATTCTCCAAGCCAGGCTTCAGCAATATGTGAACCGTGAACTTCCTGATGTTCAAGCTGGTTTTAGAAAAGGCAGAGGAACCAGAGATCAAATTGCCAACATCCGCTGGATCATGGAAAAAGCAAAAGAGTTTCAAAAAAGCATCTATTTCTGCTTTATGGACTATGCCAAAGCCTTTCACTGTGTGGATCACAGGAAACTGTGGAAAATTCTGAAAGAGATGGGAATACCAGACCACCTGATCTGCCTCTTCAGAAATTTGTATGCAGGTCAGGAAGCAGCAGTTAGAACTGGACATGGAACAACAGACTGGTTCCAAATAGGAAAAGGAGTTCGTCAAGGCTGTATATTGTCACCCTGTTTATTTAACTTCTATGCAGAGTACATCATGAGAAACGCTGGACTGGAAGAAACACAAGCTGGAATCAAGATTGCCAGGAGAAATATCAATAACCTCAGACATGCAGATGACACGACCCTTAGGGCAGAAAGTGAAGAGGAACTCAAAAGCCTCTTAATGAAAGTGAAAGAGGAGAGTGAAAAGTTGGCTTAAAGCTCAACATTCAGAAAACGAAGATCATGGCATCTGGTCCCACCACTTCATGGGAAATAGATGGGGAAACAGTGGAAACAGTGTCAGACTTTATTTTTCTGGGCTCCAAAATCACTGCAGATGGTGACTGCAGCCATGAAATTAAAAGACGCTTACTCCTTGGAAGAAAAGCTATGACCAACCTAGATAGCATATTCAAAAGCAGAGACATTACTTTGCCAACAAAAGTCCGTCTAGTGAAGGTTGTGGTTTCCTGTGGTCATGTATGGATGTGAGAGTTGGACTGTGAAGAAGGCTGAGCGCTGAAGAATTGATGCTTTTGAACTGTGGTGTTGGAGAAGACTCTTGAGAGTCCCTTGGACTGCAAGGAGATCCAGCCAGTCCATTCTGCAGGAGATCAGCCCTGGGATTTCTTTGGAAGTAATGATGCTAAAGCTGAAACTCCAGTACTTTGGCCACCTGATGTGAAGAGTTGACTCATTGGAAAAGACTCTGATGCTGGGAGGGATTGGGGGCAAGAGGAGAAGGGGACGACAGAGGATGAGATGGCTCGATGGCATCACTGACTCGATGGACGTGAGTCTGAGTGAACTCCAGGAGTTGGTGATGGACAGGGAGGCCTGGCGTGCTGTGATTCATGGGGTCGCAAAGAGTCGGACACGACTGAGCGACTGACCTCATCTGATCTGAATGTATTCGCTATTTTCAATGTATAAATTTTCTTTATTGAGACTATGAATGGAGTTTAACCCATACCCTTGCAGTTACCTTATGAATAAAATTAACTTAAATTTTTAAAATTATCAACACCATAAATATTAATAAACAGAGCAGTGTGGCTATATTAAAGTATCTTAAACTGCTAGTTAAAATGTGGGGGAAAAAATCCATCAAGCACTCTGGCTCAGTTGGTACAGAGTCTGCTTGCAATGCAGGAGACCAGAGTTCAATCCCTGGCTTGGGAAGATTCCCTGGTGAAGGAAACAGCAACCCACTCCAGTATTCTTGCCTAGAGAATTCCATGGGCTACAGTTGGCTACAGTCCATGAGATCACAAAGATTCGGACAAGACTGAGTGGCTAATACACGTTAAATATTAATCAACAGAGCAGTGACAATGGCTATATTAAAACATTTTAAACTGCTAGTTAAAACGTAAAAAGAAATCCAAACAGTACTTGCTCTTCATATTAGCATCCCTTAAAAGTGCTGTTGTTATATAAGTGTTATTGTTGTGTCATATTTTAGGCTCCACATACAAGTTACATGTATACATCCATGTATACATGTAAAACCCATTGTTCAACATAGTATTCTTTAATTTGCTAATCGGATGGTAGAAGGGTGCTAGAGAGGGTCAGAGGAAAAGGAGCTATTAACTGAGTAAAAGTAATGTGACAATCAGGCATCAAATACATGGTTGCTCGTAGGAACGGGAAAAAAATTTCTTAGGTGTCCCTCAACTCACCTCTCCACGACATTCTGCGGTGTTCCTTTGGCCTCCTTCAAGGTCTTGACCCTCAGAGAAACCACCCTGCACGGTTACTTCCAAATTTGACCAAAGAGAAATGAGTATCTCTTTAAGACACAATTTCATTTCCTCTTATTAAATACATTAGGATAAAGAACAAATTAACCTAATAACATTGATACATTTGTAAGAACAGCCAACTGTAAAGACAGTGATAAAACAAGCAGTTTGTAAATTTTCTCTTTACAACACTCTTATTAAACTAATTTAAGTGTCCTTCCTCCAGGAGAAGCTTAAGAGGATACACTTTAAGTGATTAAAGTGTATCCAACTCTCTGCAACTCCATGTACTGTAGCCCACCAGGCTTCTCTGTCCATGGGATTTTACAAGTAAGAATACTGGACTGGGTTGCCACTTCCTTCTCCAGGGGATCTTCCTGACCCAGGGATCAAACCCACGTCTCTTGCTTTAGCAGGTGGATTCTTTACCACTGAGCCACATGGGAAGCCCATATAAATGTGTAAGAGGAGATAAATTTGAAAAGATCATTTAAATGATATTTTATTCATCTTGATAATCTTGCTGTTTACACTATTTAAAAAATAAAATCCATATTCTCAATGTCATGTATGTGTATATATATACATATATATCTAACAACTGCAAAAGATATGTCATTTATATGTTTAGGTTAAGAACTGTATTTGGAGACACCAGTACTTTTATTCTTCCCCTAAAAGGCAAGCTTATAATTCTTTCTTTTTTTATAGCTTTGACGCTCATCCTATTTTGAATCTCCATGTGTGCAAAAAGAATTTTTCAGAGGGAAAACACCATTAGCTATGGTTTGAGATTCCTAGTGCTAAGTCAAAAACTCTGGGACAGTTTTTTCTAAACAACAGATGTGCGTGATGCCATCTTTCAGCAATGGTTTCTCATCATAAACTTATAATTATCTACAGGTTATCAGATGTCTTCTTGGAGCCTGGCTGCCCTAGAAGCAAATGCACTAGCTAATTGCTTCTGAATTCTCTGCTCACTGTTTCCTTTACCCATCTGGAGCATCTTGCGGAAGTACACAAACAAAGCCTCTAGGCTTCCCAGCAAGCCTGTCAACTCACCCTCTAGGCAGAGGTCACAAACTGGCCACTGAGTGTGAATCTGGTTCCCAGATGGTTTATATTTAATGGGTACAGCACTGGAACTTGCTTGGTCCTCCCCGCACATTATTGCTTTTAAAATCTGGCTACTCATGAAAATCAGTTAGGAAGCTTTTAATAAATATTTTGCCTGAACCTTCCTTATACCTAGATAATTGAATTGGCTTTGAACTGGGGTTTCTCTGGTGGCTCAGATGATAAAGAATCTGTCTGCAATACAGGAAACCTGGGTTCAAACCCTGGGTCAAGAAGATCCCTGAGTAGTAGTATTCCATTGTCCTTGGAGGAGGGCGTGGCAACCCACTCCAGTATTCTTCACTGGAGAATTCCATGGACTGAGGAGCCTGGCAGGCTACAGTCTATGGTGTTGCAGAGTCAGATATAACGGAGCAGCTAAACACTTTCACAGGACTTGGACATCTGAATAGTTTTTTCAAGCTCCCCAGGTGATTTCTATGCCAACCTTGATTGAGAACCACTGCAGTCTATATTTAGAGATTGACGGCATTGTATAAAAGGATCTCTGGCATAAACAGGGTAAACCAGGGTAAACCATGACCAAATCTCTACCTATGAGGTAGCACCAAGAGAGAAGGACCACAGTGCCAAGTGAAACAAGGAAGGATCTTTATCAAAGGTCACCTAAAGGATAGAGAGCCAGAATTAGGGAAGCAGAGATAAGACAGAGACCCAAATGGTAGGAAAAAATGGTTAAAAAGGGAAGAATCAAGCTGGTGGAAAATGTGGTTCAGGACTGAGGTGTAAGTGCTCTTCATTTTCCTAGTCCTTGTATGTGTTCTAGGAAGGGTCATTGCAAGCTAAAACTGAATTTAATTCATGAAAACCATCTGAATCTGAATCAAGGCAACACATTGATGCAGTGGTTCACGATCAACAGCAACAAAAAACAGAATACCTGTTCTCAGAAGGGATCTTGCTCTCCTGAGGAGCTGCCAATGAGACTTGTAAGCTGGGTTCCAAGAGCAGCAGTTAATCAGGAACACGTGGCAGAACACATATCCTCCAGTAGCTAAATGGTGAGTCAGAAGAACATTCATTCCATTGGAATCACTGTACCCAAATCTTGACCTTTGCAACACCAGGAGGTTCTTCCTATGAAGAAGAGAAGGGATTGATTGATTATTATTGCAGGTGATATGTGGTTGTATGAGTTATCAATTGCAACCTAACAAATTACCCCCAAACTTTGCATCTTAATATAATACTATGTCACAAAGTCTCTGGGGATCAGGGATCCAGGAGCAGCTTAGTCAGGCAGTTCTGTGTTAGAGTATCTCCGAAGATGGTACTCAGATATGTTGGTCAAGACTGTAGTCATCTGAAGCTGTGACCAGGCTAGAGATTCTACTTCCAAGCTGACTCATGTTGCCTCACCATGTGGGCCTCTCCATAAAGCTGCACACAATATGGTAGCTGGCTTACTCTAGGGAAAGACAGAGACCAAGAGGAAGCGAGACAAAGAACTTTATCACCTAACCTCAGAAATGACATACCATCACCTTCACCATCGCCATATTCTATTTGTCAAGGCCAACCCTCCTGACACAGGAGGACTGACACAGGGTAGCTAGGGCTCATTGAGGGTCCTCCCGGAGACTGGCTGCCACAGTGGTTATTGCTGTCGTCTTTATTATTTATTTGGTCTCTCAGAAACATCTCGATCATACAAATGAAGATGCTGGGGTTTCTGGGAGACTTAGTGACTTGAACAAGGTTACATTTTTCGTAAGTTTTTCTTAGTTGCTGGAGTTTTCCTGGTCACGGTGACTTGGAACTCACTAACCATCCATAAATCTTCTTTTATTACTCAGTGGCAGCTCTGCAAAACTTCTGAAAAATAAGATGTGAACTGAAAAGCTTTTGCAATTTGATTAGACTTGGCCAACATATTTAGATTAAGTCCAGATATTTATAAGAAACTTTCCTTGGGCAATAAGGGATCCACTTGATTAAATCTTTTGTTCATGTTTAATTCTATTGTATAAGTTAAATCACACTCTTTTCTCCATTGAGTCTCAGAATAAGGCCTCCAGGTTTAAAAACTCATTCAGTCACCTGTCTTGAGTTTACAAATAGCTTTTAATGATATTAAAGCTCTGAGGAGGCTAACAAATGCATGTATAGGTCCACAGAGTCATAAATGCATAATTATAGGACAAGGAAATTTAGAAAATTGATGAGAATTAGAGACAAGGAAAGGCACAATTTTTAAAGTAGAATATAAAAGAAGGCATGTGTAAGGATGCTATGGACTACATGTTTGTGTCTCCCCAAAATCCTAGCATTGAAATCCTAACAGCCCTCATTGTGCTAGTATATGAAGGTGGGGCATTTGGGAGGTAATTATTTCATGCAGGGAGGGTACAGTCCTCATGAATGGGATTAGTGCCCTCACAAAAAGAGACAAGAACGAGCTCCTTCTTTCTCTAACTCCAAATCCTCTTTCCCAAGTGAAGAAACAGCTAGAAGACAACCATTTGCAAGCCAGATAATAGGCTCTCACCAGACACCAGATCTGCCAGGGCCTTGATCTTGGACTTCCAACTTCCAGAACTGTGAGAAACAAATGTTTTTTCCTTAAGCTAACTGGTCTATGATAGTCTCTTATAACAGCCTGAGCTAAAGACAAAAAAAAAAAAGATGATACAACCAGAGCTTCAAATGATGCATGCTGTAGACCTCCTTGCTAGAGTGGGATCTCAGGTGCTCCTGCCTTATGACACATTATTTACTAATAATTTTTTTATTCTATTTTTTTTACTAAGAAACACATTCACATATAGCATATAAAATTTTAAATGCCCAACCATTTTATTCCCTTTTAATAAAGGGACTTTTTGTGCATCCTATATCCAACTATTTTATGCAAATATAAGCAAATACATATTTGCATGTCTTTGATTTTTTTCTTCTTTTTCTACAAATGGGAACATACTATATACGTTATTCTGCACCTCAATTTTTCTATTAATAATATTTCTTGGAGAGCTTTCTGTGTTAGTACACAGAGAGCTTCCTTGTTTTTTCAACAGCTTAATAGCATTCCATTTGGGTTGTCTAAAGTCTTCTGTTGTGTAAGCACTTCCTCAAAGAATTGCCCTAAGTATGTGCCACTTCACATAGTGGGGTGAGGATATGCATAAGGTAATTTTTTTAGAAGTAAAATTGCTGAGTCAAAATGTGTGTGCACTTATCTTGATCAGATCAGATCAGATCAGACCAGTCGCTCAGTCGTGTCCGACTCTTTGCGACCCCATGAATCGCAGCACGCCAGGCCTCCCTGTCCATCACCAACTCCTGGAGTTCACTCAGACTCATGTCCATCGAGTCAGTGATGCCATCCAGCCATCTCATCCTCTGGCGTCCCCTTCTCCTCTTGCCCCCAACCCCTCCCAGCATCAGAGTCTTTTCCAATGAGTCAACTCTTCGCATGGGGTGGCCAAAACACTGGAGTTTCAGCTTTAGCATCATTCCTTCCAAAGAAATCCCAGGGCTGATCTCCTGCAGAATGGACTGGTTGGATCTCCTTGCAGTCCAAGGGACTCTCAAGAGTCTTCTCCAACACCACAGTTCAAAAGCATCAGTTTTTCAGTGCTCAGCCTTCACAGTCCAACTGTCACATCCATACATGACCACAGGAAAAACCATAGCCTTGACTAGATGGACCTTTGTTGGCAAAGTAATGTCTCTGCTTTTGAATATGCTATCTAGGTTGGTCATAACTTTCCTTCCAAGGAGTAAGCGTCTTTTAATTTCATGGCTGCAGTCACCATCTGTAGTGATTTTAGAGCCCAAATTTCCCATGAAGTGATGGGACTGGATGCCATGATCTTCGTTTTCTGAATGTTGAGCTTTAAGCCAACTTTTTCACTCTCCTCTTTCACTTTCATTAAGAGGCTTTTGAGTTCCTCTTCACTTTCTGCCCTAAGGGTCGTGTCATCTGCATGTCTGAGGTTATTGATATTTCTCCTGGCAATCTTGATTCCAGCTTGTGTTTCTTCCAGTCCGGCGTTTCTCATGATGTACTCTGCATAGAAGTTAAATAAACAGGGTGACAATATACAGCCTTGACGAACTCCTTGTCCTATTTGGAACCAGTCTGTTGTTCCATGTCCAGTTCTAACTGCTGCTTCCTGACCTGCATACAAATTTCTGAAGAGGCAGATCAGGTGGTCTGGTATTCCCATCTCTTTCAGAATTTTCCACAGTTTCTTGTGATCCACACAGTCAAAGGCTTTGGCATAGTCAATAAAGCAGAAATAGATGCTTTTCTGGAACTCTCTTGCTTTTTCCATGATCCAGCAGATGTTGGCAATTTGATCTCTGGTTCCTCTGCCTTTTCTAAAACCAGCTTGAACATCAGGAAGTTCACGGTTCACATATTGCTGAAGGCTGGCTTGGAGAATTTTGAGCATTACTTTACTAGTGTGTGAGATGAGTGCAATTGTGCGGTAGTTTGAGCATTCTTTGGTATTGCCTTTCTTTGGGATTGGGATGAAAACTGATCTTTTCTAGTCCTGTGGCCACTGCTGAGTTTTCCAAATTTGCTGGCATATTGAGTGCAGCACTTTCACAGCATCATCTTTCAGGATTTGGAATAGCTCAACTGGAATTCCATCACCTCCACCAGCTTTGTTCGTAGTAATGCTTTCTAAGGCCCACTTGACTTCACATCCCAGGATGTCTGGCTCTAGGTCAGTGATCACACCATCGTGATTATCTGGGTTGTGAAAATCTTTTTTGTACAGTTCTTCTGTGTATTCTTGCCATCTCTTCTTAATATCTTCTGCTTCTGTTAGGTCCATACCATTTCTGTCCTTTATCAAGCCCATCTTTGCATGAAATGTTCCTTTGGTATCTCTGATTTTCTTGAAGAGATCCCTAGTCTTTCCCAGTCTGTTGTTTTCCTCTATTTCTTTGCATTGATCGCTGAAGAAGGCTTTCTTATCTCTTCTTGCTATTCTTTGGAACTCTGCATTCAGATTCTGCTAAACTGTTTCCCTAGAGGTGATAACCATATATATTCCCCCTAGCAATGTATGGGGCTTCCCTGATGGCTCAGTGGTAAAGATTTTCCCTGCAGTGCAGGAGAGCTGGGTTTAATCCCTGCATTGGGGAGATCCCCTGGAGGAGGGCATGGCAACCCGCTTCAGTATTCTTGCCTGGAGAATCCCATGGACAGAGGAGACTGGTGAGTTACAGTCCATAGGGTCACAAACAGCTGGACATGACTGAAGCAACAGAGCACTCACGCCTCCAGCACTGTATGAAGTGCAGTGTGTTTTGTGGTCATCCACAGACTTGCCAGTGCAGTGTAGACTCACATTTGGATCTGATAACTAACAAATGGTATCTGAACTTGGTTCAATTTGTATTTCTTTTATTATGAGTGAGTCTGAGGACTAATATGTTTAAAAACCACTTTAATTTCATTTCCATGAAGCTTCAATTCATATATTTTGCAATTTTTGAAGAGAATAGTTGATCTTTTTCTTGATGATTTGCAGGAGCTTTTTATATATTAAAGAAATGAGTCCTTTGCCTGAGGAATGAGCTTCAAGCTTTTTTGCTATTTTGTTTGTCCTCTGACTTTACCTGTTTTGTGATGTTTTCTATTTTTTCCCTTTTTTTAGCATGCAGAATATTTTTTAATTTTTATGTAATCACATCTATCAAACTTTTTTAATGGCTTCTGAGTTTGTATGTGTGTGTCATACCATTTATTAACCAACTGCCTCTCCTGCAACTACATAGACTCAGAGAAGACACATTTCTAAGTCAAAACTACAAAAAGCAAACTGTTGCTCAAAGCCCAAGATGCTCCTAGAAAAAAAAATAATAAAGTGAAAGAAATTGTAAAGAACCCAAAATGGTTTTAAATAAGCAGCAGTAGTTTTTCTTGCTTTGTCTGTTGGTGATCCATGGGTGCCTTCTTTAATTCCATTTTTGGCCAGATCACTTGCCAGGTCAAAGAAGAAAGAGAGAGGGAGAAAGGAAAAAATAAGCAAGCAAGAAGGCAAGCAGTCATTCCTTCCACTCTGAAGGTGTGGTGTGAACAAATGAATCAGGCAGATTTGGGGAACGAGAGGGTGCCAGGGTATATGGCCAAGACTCTCTTCACCTAGGCAACAGTTGGTAGGCAGCATTTGTGGCAGTGGCTGAAAGCTGTTCCAGGGCTTGGCTGGGACAGTATCTGCTGAATAACTAGGCCAGTCTTGGAGCCAAGATCCACAGCTCAGCTGCCGTTGCTGCTGCTGAAGAAGGCTCAAAACTCATTTTTTGCTGAGTCAAATCTCTCTTTGGGGATTTAGAAAACAAATGAGGCTCTGAAAAGTGGAAATTCTTCTGGATCATTCTTTGGGAGACAATGCAGTGAGTCTTTTTGTTATTTATTTTGTTCTTATATAATAAATTCAGTCAAAGGTACAGCCCCCGGCTTCCTGATAGATCTAGGGTGAACTCACCTTGGAAGAAATTCCCCCAGTTTTAGGCCAAAACAATGGGACAGGAGAAAATGAACCATTGAGAAAACGAACAGTTACAGAGAGGAAGAAACTATATAAAGCTATATGTTTCAATATGAAAGACAGATGCACACATATTTCCATGCCAGCTAGTCTGCTGTGTATAAATAGGAGGAGCTCAAGGTAAACTACCAAGAAAATGACTCATCTGGGCAAGAATAAGGAAAGAGATCAAGTGTTCCTGAGTTATTAGTAACTTGAAATTACACCCTTATGCAGAGAAGCTTCAAAGCTGCATTCTCTAAGCTTTGACCTTGGTGAATGCATGACCCAGCCATGACTTTAGGCAACCAGAGCCAGGATATTCCAGGGAATGTTTAACATGTCTAGTCCACATATATTTTTTCAAATTTTTTTAAGATGTAGGGGGAAAAAAAAACTTTAGCATTCCATAAAGTGCTTTAAATTGCTAAATTGTGCATGTTTGGAAAAAGCAATTCTACTCTCTGCCACCTCATCACTGCCTGAACAAATATTTGTTGAATTCCTACTATGTGTGAACCACCTTAACAGGTTGCCAGTGGGAATTCAAAGAGGTATGAAGGATGGTTCACCTCTTCTGATAGCAATGAAAACAGGACTGTGCAGTTCAATCCATCCACTTTTATTAAATGAGTTACCAGACACTTAGAAGGACTAAGTGAACTTACTTAGTTTACATCTGGGAATAAAACTAGAATCTATGGATCTCCTTTATAAAGTCCTTTCCACTGCACCATCTTTATTTATGATGTAAAAATATATATATAAGACATGAGAAGGGCTTCCCTAGTGGCTCAACGGTAAAGAATCCTCCTGCAATGCCGGAGCTGCAGGGTACTCGGTTTTGATCCCTGAATCAGGAAGATCCCCTGGAGGACAGCATGACAATCCACACCACTATTCTTGCCTGGAAAATTCCATGGACAAAAGAGGCTGGTGGGCTACAGTCCAAAGGGTCACACTTACCACCTAGAGATGATGCAACCACATATTAAAGAAACAGAATTCAACCTTCACAGAACTCAAGGTCAAAGCCAAAATCAAGGCACACTATACAGGCACCAACAGAGACTCTGGATCACACTTGCTCATCGGCGCATAACTAGCATTTGTTGACAATGCATCCGATTTTTTAAAAAGCCCATTATTTTCTTCTCCTGTCTTTAATTCTTATTAATGCTATAAATACCGTGAGTCACAGTGATTTCACAATCTACAAAAATTTGGTTTGGATTTTAATATATGTTTCCAAGGGTATCTCTTTTCTGAATATGTCCCTGTGGCTAGACAGGAACTGTTAGTACAGGGTTTCTGCTGTCTTGTAGCAAATATTGCCTCAGGCTTTTATTCCTCTGTGAATTCTGTTTTCTTATGACTTCTGAAGTCTCATGCCTTCTACTTAGAGCCACTTTCCTAAAATTCTCTTAGTTTTCCTGCGACTTTGCTATCTGCTGACTTTTTCTCATAACAAACTCCTCAAGAAGGATTTGCTCAGCTATTTGCTTTACAATATATTAAGGTCTATTAGGGGCCATTGGCCAAAATATACATCGTTGCCTTTGTATCATGCGCTTCCATGGCCAAATCATCTAATCACCTATCATCAGGGCGATGAACTCATGTGGCAAGAATTTTAGCATATGTGGAAGGAGCCATCAGTGGTAGCTTTCTGAAACAGAGCTATGAGAGTGACAGGTATTTATAGACCATGGAGTCCTTCTTGATATTTTGCTAAGAAACAATTGACCATTTAATCAAGTGGCCCCATGTGCTCTGAATTTAATTATAGACCTCTTTTCTATGTAATGTCATGTATTTGGAATGGAGGGTTATTTTCAACTGAATTGTTGACTGATAGCATTAAAAGGGGATTGTGAAGTTCAAACTGACAGCATTAAAAGGGGGATCGTGAAGTTCGACCCATCCACTTTTATTAAACGAGTTACCAGACCCTTAGAAGGACTAAGTGAACTTACTTAGTTCACATCTGGGAATAAAACTAGTATCTACGGATACCCTTTATAAAGTCCTTTCCACTGCACAATCTTTATTCACTGTGCATGGTCTTAAGTTAATTTGCCAGTGAAAATAAAGTGCAGTGTAGTTTTCTATAGATATTTTTACACTAAGTTTTTCTAAGTTTTTTTCTGATTTTAATCAATCTCCAACTAATTACAATATGAACAATTTTAGCACTGAAAAAAATTTAACCTGAACACAAGCAAAATAATATTTTAGGACCAAGAATAGAATAATAGGTGATGGAGAACTTTTCGGTTTGCCATGAACCATAAACCGACTTCAAGAGACAGGAGCCTGGACTCATTTATCCCTGAGTCATCCTTAGTTGGCTGTGGTGAGTTGAGTGAACTTTTACTCTTGGGGACATCAGAAAGAAGCTATCATAAGCAAATTATGACAAATACCTCTAGAGCATGGGCAGTGAGGAAGAAGTGGAGTAAACTCTGAAAGCACTTACTACAAACATGTGGAGAAAAAATGTACACTATAAACCATGATTGGTTAATGCATGTGATTACATATACAGTTAGATCTCTAAATTGAAACCAGCCTCTCTGCAGTTTGACAGAAGTAGATAACACTTCCTGAAAAGTAAAGTGAGACTCCGGACTTTAAAAGACAGGAGGCTCAAACAAAACACTTTTATTGAATTAAAAAAGAAAAATTTAACTTTAATTTTTGAATTCAATAAAAACAAGCCTTTTCACTTCTTTGAAATGAATATCATTTTTCTAAGCCTTGAATCTGGCATTCTTCATACCTGGCATCTGGCGATGCCTGGATTGGGAAAAGAAGCAGTTCTTTGGTAGACAGGCTGGTTTCTAAGTATTACAGAGAACTAGCAAAAGCCTCTTAAATCGGTAAAAATATCAGCTTGCTGTGGAGATGAATTTAGTTTGGAAAATTCTCCTTTAGTCTTAGGAATGATACTAAATCATTTAAAGCTGCTTCTAATTTATATTTAATCTCTAGGATTAAATGCATGCATTTACCATCAGAAGGATTTAGCTAATTCCTCCATCTGTCCTTTACCCAGCATCACGGCCTCTTTAGAAGTACATGGGCTTCAGAATCCCAGACTCTATCTCAACCTCCAATAATGTATCTCTGAACTTAGTAGGAGCTCAACACTGTTCCTGGAATAGATGAAGCACGCAGAGAACCCTGATGGGTTTATTTTTTCAAAAGTCTCCTGGTGGTAGCTTTCCAGACCTAACAACAGACCTTAAAAGCTTTTATTCTGAAAAAAATCTATTCCGGGGTTTCTTATCCTCTGTGTGACTGACGTTTTGATCCAGCTAATTCTTTGGGCTGGGGGCTGCCTTATACATGATAAAATATTTAGCAACATCCATGGCCTCTGCTCACTAGATGACAGTTGTCCCCACCGTACCAAATGTATGACAGCCAAAAACAACTGTCTGCTGGGAGAGCAAATTTGCCTTCATTTGAGAGCCACTGATCTAAGTAGCATGAATGACAGGAATCAAGAGACTGAGACAAGATTCCTATTCACAGTGAGAGCATTTTTACCCATGGAAATCTTTCTAGGGTCAGTTGATCCAGCTGATGAGAAATAAGACCAACTTTACAAACTTTCTTAAAATAGCCCTAGCACTATGATAAATACATCAGATGCATTTTTTGAGAGTTGCAAATTTATTTTTTATTGGGTTATAATTGCTTTACCATGGTGTGTGAGTTTCAGGTGTGAATCAGCTGTAGGTATTCATATATCCCTTTCCCTGTTCTCTGATCCTCCCCATCCACGCCCCACCTGCCCGCCCACCCACCCTCCGACCCCATTCCACTCCTCCAGATCATCAGAGCACTGGGCTGGGCTCCCTGTGCTATACAGTGGATTCCTGCCAGCAAACCAAAACTATAATGACCTCACACTGGTCAGAAGGGTCATTGTCAAAGAATCCACACACAGTAAATGCTGGAGAGGGAGTGGAGAGAAGGGAACCCTCTTACACTGTTGGTGGGAATGTAAATTAATACAGCCACTATGCCCAGCAGTCCCACTCCTGGGCATATACTCTAAGGAGACCATAAATCAGATGCAATTTTAATGCAATTTTCACAACAACTTTCTGTACCCAATTTGCAGATGAAGAAGTAAAGTTTTGGAAATAAAGTTAATTGATTCAACCCAACTTTTTCTTGACTAAAGTACATGCTCTTGATCGCTTCATTAGCCTTTAATATCTAGTGAGGTAGACTCTGTAACAGTGCTGCACTCCCCCTAATTCTAGATGCAATCCACTGATCAGAACAGACCTGGTTAAGGATATGAATGACTCAGTGACAATGCATTCCTATTACAGGAAAAAACATTTTGAGGGCTATGATTTACTGAAGGTGAGTCATTAGAGACTTAACTATAGAGAGAGAGACCCAAAGCTTTAGTTTAAAGGAACGTGGAATACATTTCTACAATTATTCCATTTGGGATTACATGTCAGGTGCTAGAGCCTATCAAAAAAATAACATTGGGACAGAATGGTAGGATAACAGTGGAACTTTCTCCAGGAAAAGGTGAAATCGAATCCGCAGGAAAAGGAGTTCTGTCGCTTTCATGTTTGACACTCAGACATTGTGCAAAAGAAAACATTTCTGGCATATTTTTAGCCTTATTATGGAAAATGGACCCTGCTGGGTCACATGCACCAGCTTCCAATCCAATAAGAGTCAGAAATGCAAAAGAAAAATACCCTGGGAAAGTTCTCTCCTGCTCATACATAGCAGAGAATATAGTGCATTCCTTGTCCAGCCTATAATTCAGATGAAAGGCGTGTTCCTCTCCAATTTGCCATCCGGTGGCATGGTTAACATTCCATCCTGGCTGCCCCAGTCTGATTTGTCTAATGCAACACATTTTTTAAAGGAAAGAAAGAAAAAAAAAAAAAGTAAAGCACACATTTACTCTGAAGTATTTCATAGGATGAGCTATTTCAGCTTCAACTATTTTTAACTCCGTTCAAAGAAAACATTTTTGAGTTGACCATTTCTTACAGGAACTAGAGTATAAGGCTGCCTGTCTTTCGAGTCTCACTGTCTTGTTTGCTTAAGGTACTGCTGGTTTTGTTGAGGCCACTGCCTGTGACGGGTTGGCCTAAAAAGGTTGGGACAGTGTGGTATGTGTCCAGAAGGTCAGATGTTTTCCTCGGCCTCTTGGGATATCAAAACTTGGCCAAGAAAACTCTGAGAAGAAGGCTGTTTTTTTTTTTTTTTTTTTTCACCAACTCTGATACTTTTGAATTCCACCCAGACTGAAAACGGCATGAGAACAGCCTTTTTTCATAGAAGTTCCCCCTTTCTACCTCTTCTTAAACCCTTAAAGCCCGGCAGTCAAATAATAATAAAGCACATCTAGACGGAGATTTCATTTTGACCTGCACAGATAAACACACATATATTTTTTCTGAAATGTATATGAATTTATAAAAGTATATATATACAATTATATAATTATATTAATTTCTACATAGATTAAATTCTGGAATTTATACACATACATATATTTTTATATATGTATAAACTTCTGAGTTCTGTTTTCTTTCAATGTTCTAGAAAGATCATCAGTGGGTTTTCACTCATAGGGTAACGTTTTTAAACAAAAATTGCTTCACTCATAAACTAATATTATTTGAAATACAATTACAGTCTAATGATACATAGTATAGGGCTCTGAAGTCAAAGCACACACTCAGAGGACATTCTGTATCTCAAGAAATCACCTTTTGGAGAACTTAGAAACTTACGGGTCTGATTAAATTAAACCATTTCCACAGTAGCCACATTCCATCACCCCAGTGAGAATTCACCTCCAAAGAACAATTGAATGGTTACGAACTTTCCCAACTGAAAAGTTAAGACCTAAGTTTTAAAGGCTGGAGTCACCCAGAAGGTGTAAGCAAAGTAGATGAATCTGCTCTGTGTGTGTTAATATCATGCTTACTAATTGCAGGCCTGGTAATTACATCTTCCAGATGTGTCCAATCTTGCACCTAAACTCAATGCCTCAGGCCTTTTAAACAAACAAGCCCTTTTTGAGGGGAGGGAAGTCCAACAGACAACTGGGTTTCCCAGGACTCCAGCGCCCTGCTAGTCATTTGGCTGCAGTTTTGCTGCTCTTTCAAAGTTCTCTCCTGCCTGGATCACCCCATTCCAGCTCACCCTTGAATGAGTCACAAGGCGGCTGTGCACACCCAGTGTCTAACATTCTGGAAGCCTGTGGTTCTGTGGTCCTGCTTGGGGGACCACCAGGCTTACTCTGCCATGAGTAGCTAAGCATTCCCAGACCCCATGCTCCCAAAAATGAATTCAGAGGCTGTCTTTTCATCATTGTTCTTACTTCTAAAGGCTGCTTCTTTAGAATTCTAACCAGTGAGATAGATTGAAACAGCAAGAGAGGAAGAAGAATTTAACATCAGAGTATGTTTTGTAAAGGCAAGACATGGTTCCCCAAATGACCACATCCTGTTACAGGTAAGGGTAGCTTTCTTTTTTTAAACAAGTTAATTATATGAGAAATAGAACATTTAAAAGAAAATATGAGAAACTATCCATTCTTTTGAGTAATTAGTGTAATGGTACCAAATTATTTGTCATGGCAGTTAAGTATGAGCTGTTGCTTAAGAAAAGAAATTCTACCTGACCTAGTGGTTAGCATTAGCTAAGGGTTAGAACCAGAACAGTAGAGAGGCTCAGGGTAACGAAATAAGCAGTAAGCGACAGAGAGACTTGCTCTAAAATCCAGTAAACCTTCTTCTGTACATGGCATGCACTACAGCTCATACTGGCTTGAACACAAACCACTGAAAGAGAATTCCTTTTTGTTTAGGCTCATTGCTTCTAAAGTATGCAAAGCTGTTAAGTTACAACAGAAGAACAATGGATGTTCTCCCTGGCTCATGGAGATAAGATTCGAATTCAAAAAGATCCCTATTAATATGAATGGTATCTGTGCTGGACTAATTTCAGCAACAGCAAATTGACTTTTTGCAACTGGATTTGGCTGGCCTGTCTGCTAATTCTTACCTTCCACCCACCTCCCCTCCCCACCCCCCCACCCCAGAGTGTTCCGCCACCCAACCACAGTGAAATTACAATGGTTCCAGGAATGAGGTGAAAGATGATCAAAGACAGGACCTCCTAGTGTTTTAGAGAACAGACCATCCCCAAAGCATTCCATCAGAGGCCAGACCACCCTCTTGGCAGGAACACTGGAGAGGAGACCAGAACAATTGATGGTGGTTGTATGAGGTAAACTTGAAGATCTCGTCCAACCTTGCAAGGCTATGAAATGGCCTTACTCCAAACAATTTTTCAACATTAGGAGAAAATTATGGCTTCTGAATTAACTCAAAAGAGAGTTCCAAAATGGTGCTTGGCTTAACTGGATGCTACAGAAAAACAAAGGGCAGGAATCTGTCTTAAAGTGTCATGAGGCCAAATAATAATAGTGATGGTAATAGCAATAGTAATGGTAACAATAATAGTGGATCTAAAATTATTCCTCTCTTATTCATGTGACTCTGTGAAACTCATTTTTTCTGTAGAGTAACCTCCCGAATTATGTTGTAGTTAAGCTAATCTTACAGTTAATCTCATTCTTTTTCTGGAGGAGTTGATAGAAGTTGGAGATGTTCTGGGACAGCCTGGATTTTGGAGAAAGAAGTCTGGAACAAACAAATAGTAGATAATCCAAACAGATAATTCAGAGCTGACTTGCCTCAACAGAAAATGCCATTGACGTTGGTTCTGATGTTGGAGATACATAAGGCAAACTTCTCCAAACTGTATACCACTGTCCTGGGAATATCATCGTTTTGAAGAAAAAAAAAAGCACTGAAGAGTTAGCAGAATAAAAAAATGGAAATACAATAGAAACCATCTTCAGAAAATGACTGTGGTCTTAAGAGACATGTGACACAATTTTTGACATGTGTACAGTTTATAGTTTCCTCTTTGCAAAGCTTGAAAAGCTTTCTTCATTTTCACACTTTGTGCTCAGTTGTGTGTTCAATTCTTAACACAGAGAAACTTTGTTACCAGGGAGGTTTGCTTTTCAACAAGCAGAGAGGCATTGGTGTTTGCCTTCAGATTGGGCTTCCCTCGTGACTCAGACAGTAAAAAATCCACCTGCAATGCAGGAGACCAAGGTTCAATCCCTGGGTCAGGAAAATCCCCTAGAGAAGGGAATGGCTGCCCACTCCAGTATTCTTGTCTGGAGAATTTCATGGACAGAGGAGCCTGGTGAACTACAGTCCATGGGATCCCAGAGAGTCAACTAATACAGGCACAGACTGAGCGACTTACACAAGCACAAATATATTTGAAACAGACAAGATGTTTGATGAAAGTGTAGATAAGAAAAGAAAAGGAGAATTGAGGTGACCAAAAGAGATATAAAAAAACAAGTTAAAGCATCCAAATAGTTGTAAGAACAAAGATGAATCTGGCAGTTGATGAAAACAGATCATTCCAACCCAGGACGAGAACCATGAGGGCTGGCAGTGGGTATTCTTTTTCTTTTTTTGACGGTAGGCTCAGGATGAAGGTGGGGTGGAAAGTGAGATCCCCCAGGCCGTGCCAAGGTGGGGTTGTTCCCAGATATCTGTCCGCAGAAGCTCGATGCCAGGAAGGAGAATGCCCGTCAGAGTCTGGGAAACAGAAGGAAGGCGCGGAGCCTGGAAAGTAGGTCACATCATGAGTCAGGCTGGAGAAGCTGAGCAGGAAATCAGCCACGGAATGAGCAAAGGTGGGTGACCAGAGAGTCAGAGAGGAAACGCGGTGTTGCTAGACCAGCAGGAAGACAGCACAGCAACTTACCCCATGATTCCCATCCGCCAAAAGTCACCAGTGCAATGATTTCTCGACCAGCCGGGACCTAAGCAGGTAGCAGTCCTCAGCTGGATGCATTTTATGTGATTTCACCAAATGAGACCCATGGCCAAGACGAT
Organism: Bos grunniens; assembly: GCF_055505025.1. Taxonomy (NCBI): domain Eukaryota; kingdom Metazoa; phylum Chordata; class Mammalia; order Artiodactyla; family Bovidae; genus Bos; species Bos grunniens. The sequence continues at coordinate 59,000,906 of NC_141180.1, forward strand.
CTAATAGGTTTCATATGCTGGGTTTATTATTCATCAAACAAATAGGTATCGAGTTTCCACTGTGTGCCAAGCACTGTGCTGGGTGCCGGGGCCACAAACATGAGGAAAACCTGGCTTAGACTCACCCAGTCATGACTGTACATGTAAATCTGTCTGTAACCAACAGGCTATGGTGAAAACTGTGTTATAAATATTTTTGAAGGTTGCTTTTTTTTATTGCTCAATAACTTGGTCAAAGAATTTAAGAGACAAATTTGACAGTGAACCTGGCAGCTTAGATGTAGCAGAACTCAATGAAATGTAAAATGTTACACGATCTATAGAAATCATGGGGTGAGAAGCAGTGGGTGCAAAATTTTTCCTACCCGCCACATCATTTGAAAGGTTGAAAAAAAAAAAAAAACTCCAGCAGCAGAAATTGGAAAGTAGTATCATTTCTGTTGAGTCTTTTAAACAAAGGCATACATGGAGCTGAGAACCTTTTAGATTTTGTTCTTGTTCATCCATAAACACATTCATTCATTCAGTCATCCTTGTTAAAAAAAAAAAAAAATAGACTTAAAGCTGTATTCAGAGCTAAGAGGAGGATTAAGCATCATTGTTACTGATTTATCCATCATCTTCAAGGCAAATTGAAGTAATGGTCAAAAATGCAAACTCAGGAGAGAGGCTGCCTGTATACACATTCCAGATTCACCTTTTCACTAATTTGGGGATCTTCAGCAAATGCCTCCAACTCTGTAATTCTCCCAGCCATAAAAGGTGAATTACAATAGTGCAACCTCTTAGGGTTGTTGGGAGGATTACATTAATATCTGTGAAGTGCTTAGAATACTCTTGGTCATATATTTAGTGATTCAAAGTGCTAGCTATTGCCATTAACTGAAAACCATATGTGCCGGGACATAACTATGAACAACAATGACATAGTCCCTGCCAAGAAGCTTATATTCTAGTGAGAGATACAGACAAGTAAATAGATACATTGTTTGGCATTATGATGATTGATAGGAAGAGTCAGAAGGGATAGACAAGAGCAGGAGCGGGCTAAGTAGTTCTCTAGGGTAGTTAGGGACCATCTCTTATGTTAAGCTCTGAGGGATGAGAAGACAGGGATGAGAGCAAAACATGGTCCAAAGGAACACATTCACTGGCTTCCAGGAATCAATGAAGGTTAAAATTATTGGACCACATGAGTGGGAGGAAGAGAGAGGTGTGTTGCCAATGTCCTACTGGAGCTAGGTGATAAATTTGGAAACTTTGAGGCCACATGGGTTCTAATGAAAGGAGTGCTAGATTTCTAATCCAACAATAGGCTTTAAAATCCCACGTCCATTCATTCAGTCTGGCTGCCGTCTCTGGAGCTCAGGATCATCTCTTGCTTAGAAGACTTTCAAAATGGTGCCTTACCTACACTCTTGTTCCCCAACAAGGAAATCAATCTCTATATAGAAAGAACAACTTCCTAAAATGTTGTCGCTGTTTCAGTCGCTAAATTGTGTCCGACTCTTTGTGATCCCGTGAACTGTACCCCTCCAAGCTCCTCTGTCCATGGGATTTCCAGGCAAGAATACTGGAGTGGGTTGCTATTTCCTTCTCCAGGGGATTTTTCCGACCCAGAGATCCAAGTTAAGTCTCCTTCATTGGCAGACAGATTCTTGTCTACTGAACCACCTGGGAAGCCCCTTAAAATGTAAACACCCCAATTTAAAATATTTCCGTGGCTCCTCATTCATTGCACTGAAAAGGAAATGCAAACTCTTGCCCAAAGTCTTTGAGGACTTGGCCCTTGCTTTCCTCACCTAAATCTTCCCTCCCACTCTTCTCCTAGTTTATTTACTCAAGCTCAGTCATATTCTGTTGCTGGCAAAATACAAACTTACTTTCACCTCCAGTCTGTTGTTCTTGCTGTACCCAGTGCGTGGTATATTCTTCCCCCAGATATTTTGTGTGGCTGGCTCTTCCTTAAACAGGACTATCCTCCAATGAAATCACCACCAAGCCCAAAGCGGCCTCCACCCTGACTTCTGGTCACTTTCTATAATGTACTCTGATTTTTCCCTTTGTTGAATTTGTAACTAGCTGAGATAACCTTGCTTACTTATTTGTTTTGTATCTGTCTCCCACTACTAGAATGGAGGTGCTAAGAGAGACAGTATTTTATATGTCACCTTAACCAATGTACTTGTACCTCTGTTGCAGGAAGGCAGACCCATTCCAGGGCCCAAAACTGGGCTCTTGTCTAACACTCAGAAATGAATTGTCTGAGGAGACACATGTACTGACAAAGCAAGAGATTTTATTGGAAAAGAGCACCCAGGTGGAGAGCAGTAGGGTAAGGGAACCCAGGAGAACTGCTCTGCCTGCCGCGTGGCTCACAGTCTCAGGTTCTATGGTGATGGGATTAGTTTCCGGGTGGTCTTTGGCCAATCATTCTAATTCAGAGTCTTTCCTGGTAGCACAAGCATCACTCAGCCAAGATGGATGCTAGTGAGAGAAATTCTGGGAAGTGGATGGACACCTGGTGTCTCCTTTTGACCTTTCCGAACTCTTCCGGTTGGCTGTGGCTTATTAGTTCCGTATTCCTTATCAGGATCTCCTGTCATAAAACAACTCATGCAAATTGTTACTATGGCGCCTGGCCAGGGTGGGTGGTTTCAATCAGTGTGCTTCCCCTAACACCTCTACTAGCTTGAAGAGTGTGTGACATGTCATCATATTTAATACATAGCTGCTAAATGTTGGATGAAAAGATCCTAGCTCTGCCTAGTTCCAGTTGCATGACCTGTCGTTTAATATCTTGGAAAATGGTTTTCTTCTGTGTAAAATACAAAGAACTTTTTTACCCTTCTTAATATAACACAATATATCCAATGTTAAGATTAAATGAGATAATATGAGCCAAAATGCATTCTAAATTACAAAACAAAATACACTCCTGGAGAACTAAAAGCTATGCTGAGAAAATACTGTTACTTAATATTAGAATATAAATTAAGGTACCAAAGTGATATTAGGATGAATAAAATGAAGGTTAGAGGCACAGAAATTCTATTCTTTTGACCTTTATAGGAATAAGAATAGAACATGTGACTGGTTTATTGAACTGTGTGAATTCACTGTGATGTAGTTTTGTTTTCCTTCAATTGTTCAGCTGCGCCGTGTTGAACCAGCTTTGAAGATGGTTTTCTAAACTCTTCATCTTTTGGTTACATAGACTGGAGAAGCCCAGGAGTGTCAGTGAATTAGGATGACTTATGAGAGGAGACAGATCCAGTTCTATGATTTCTTAGTGAGTCATGGAGAACTGTTCTTTCTCTAAATAGCAGCATTAATTTTTCTTGTTCTATTGATATGTGATTAACATACATCATTGCATGAGTTTCAGCTGTAGGACATAAATTGCCTTATTTATATTGTGAAATTATGAGTTAACACATACCATCTCATCATCTTCTTCCTCTTAGAATGGGAGCGTTCCCAGGTCCCATCTCTTAAGCACTGGAACTTGAGCCGCAATTTCCAGGAAATATGAAAAATAATTCAATTTTACGTAAGAGTGATTTCTCTGTGCTAGACCCTGTAATACATAATTTACACAAGTTACACAGGAATACCTCATTTTATTACACTTCGTGGGGTATTGCACTCTGCAAATACTGTATTTTTTATAAACTGAAGATTTGCAGCAACTCTGAGTTGAGCGAGTCTATTGATATTTTCCCAATGGCACTTGCTCACTTTGTCTCACATTTTGGTTATTCTTGCAACATTTCAAAATTTTTATTATTTAAAAAAAAATGTATTGGAGTATAATTGATTAACAATGCTGTGTTGGTTTCAGGTGTACAGCAGAGTGACTCTGTTATACAAATACCTATATGTGCATATTAAGTCACTTCAAGTCGTGTCCAACTCTTTGTGATCCTATGGACTGTAGCCAGTCAGTCTCTTCTGTCCATGGGTTTCTCCAGGCAAGAACACTGGAATGGGTTGCCATGCCCACTCCAACTCAGAGTGCAATACAGAAGGGATCAAACTTTAGTCTCTTATGTCTCCTGCATTGGCAGATGTGTCGTTCACCACTAGCGCCACTTGGGAAGCCCACAAATACCTATATCCACACAAAGAGTCAGACACAACTGAGGCAAATTATCATGCACGCCCTCTTTTTTAGGTTTTTTTTTTTCTTTCTTTCTTTCTCATATAGACCATTACAGAGTATTGAGTAGAGTGCCCTCTCCTACACAATAGGTCCTTATAGTTGTGCTGTGCTGGGGGAGGAAATGTGCTCTATTGCTCAGTCATGTCTGACTCTTTGTGACCCCATGGACTACAACCCACCAGGCTCCTCTGTACATGGAATTTTCCAGGCAAGGATACTGGAGTGGGTTGCCATTTCCTCCTCTGGGGGATGTTACTGACCCAAGGACTGAACCCTGAACAGGCGTCAAACCCACATTTCTTGAGTCTCCTGCGTTGGCAGACAGATTATTTACCACTAGTGCCATCTGGGAAGCCCTTATTAGCCATCTATTTTATATAATAGTGTGTATATGTCAATCCAAGCCTCCTAATTTATCCCTCTTCCTTACCCACTAGTAACCATAAGTTTACACCATTATCATTATTATTTATTATTATTGTTATACTTGTTATGATGATCTGTGATCAGTGATCTTTGATGTAAGTGTTATAATTGTTTTGGGGCACCGTAAGCCATGCCCATATAAGATAGTGAATTTAAGTGCTGTAAATTCTGACTGCTCCACTGACCTCACAGCTGCTTCACTGACTTGCTCCCTCTTCTCAGGCCTCCCTATTCCCTGAGATATGACAATATTAAAATCAGGCCAATATTAAAATTAATAACCCTACAATGACTTCTAAGTGTTCAAATGAAGAGTCCTGTGTCTTCTACTTTAAATCAAAAGATATACTTGATTAAGCTTAGTGAGGAGGGCATGCTAAAGTTGAGATGGGCAGAAAACTAGCCCTATTGTGCCAGTTAGCCAACTTTGAAAGGTTGTTGCTGAACCACAAAAGACGCCGTGATTCTGGGCCTCCAGAGGAGAAGAATTCAATCCAGGGCCAGAGATGAGGCTTGATCGCTCAGAGCTTTTGGGTAATAAAGTTTTATTAAAGTATAAAAGAGAGAAAGCTTCTGACATAGACATCAGAAGGGGGCAGAAAAAGTGCCCCCTATGCTAGTGTTAGCAAGGGAGTTATAATATACTTTTTAATTAGTTATTACAATGAATCAAAAGAATGTCTGGAAGTTGTAAAGATCTTACTAGACCCACTCCCATAATTTACATTTTTAAAATAACAGGATTAGCCAGAAGGTTTTCAGGAAGGAGAAACTGTCCTCAAGCAGGATACATTGTTGTTATATAATCCTTAGTACAGAGTTTAAACTGAGTTGTTTGTTGTGTAATCATCAGTTCAAGGCTTAAAGATAAAAGAGTTTTATGTGACTAAGACTAAGGAATGTCTTAGAGGGGGAAAAAAAAAACAGTTTGTCCTTTCCTCCTCCTTGAGAATTCCTGACCCATATCTGCTCCTCCCCATATCTTCACCTCCAGGAAGGGCGGTGGTGAGGAGATACCCATCCTCCAAGGTAAGGAGCAATGGCTGCGCTTTGCTGGAGCATGCGTGAAGAGATACCTCATGCCCAAGGTAAGAGAAACCCAAGTAAGACGGTAGGTGTTGCAAGAGGGCATCAGAGGGCAAACACACTGAAACCATACTCACAGAAAACTAGTCAATCTAATCACACTAGGACCACAGCCTTGTCTAACTCAAGGAAACTAAGCCGTGCCCGTGGGGCAACCCAAGACGGGCGGGTCATGGTGGAGAGATCTGACAGAATGTGGTCCACTGGAGAAGGGAATGGCAAACCACTTCAGTACTCTTGCCTTGAGAACCCCATGAACAGTATGAAAAGGCAAAATGATAGGATACTGAAAGAGAAACTCCCCAGGTCAGTAGGTGCCCAATATGCTACTGGAGATCAGTGGAGAAATAACTACAGAAAGAATGAAGGGATGGAGCCAAAGCAAAAACAATACCCAGCTGTGGATGTGACTGGTGATAGAAGCAAGGTCCGACGCTGTAAAGAGCAATATTGCATAGGAACCTGGAATGTCAGGTCCATGAATCAAGGCAAATTGGAAGTGGTCAAACAAGAGATGGCAAGAGTGAATGTCTACATTCTAGGAATCAGGGAACTAAAATGGACTGGAATGGGTGAATTTAACTCAGATGACCATTATATCTACTACTGTGGGCAGGAATCCCTTAGAAGAAATGGAGTGGCCATCATGGTCAACAAAAGAGTCCGAAATGCAGTACTTGGATACAATCTCATAAAAGACAGAATGATCTCTGTTCGTTTCCAAGGCAAACCATTCAATATCACAGTAATCCAAGTCTATGCCCCAACCAGTAATGCTGAAGAAGCTGAAGTTGAACGGTTCTATGAAGACCTACAAGACCTTTTAGAACTAACACCCCAAAAAGATGTCCTTTTCATTATAGGGGACTGGAATGCAAAAGTAGGAAGTCAAGAAACACCTGGAGTAACAGCAAATTTGGCCTTGGAATATGCGATGAAGCAGGGCAAAGACTAATAGAGTTTTGCCAAAAAAATGCACTGGTCATAACAAACACCCTCTTCCAACAACACAAGAGAAGACTCTATACATGGACATCACCAGATGGTGAACACCAAAATCAGATTGATTATATTCTTTGCAGCCAAAGATGGAGAAGCTCTATACAGTCAGCAAAAACAAGACCAGGAGCTGACTGTGGCTCAGACCATGAACTCCTTATTGTCAAATTCAGACTGAAATTGAAGAAAGTAGGGAAAACCACTAGACCATTCAGGTATGACCTAAATCAAATCCCTTATGATTATACAGTGGAAGTGAGAAATAGATTTAAGGGCCTAGATCTGATAGATAGACTGCCTGATGAACTATGGAATGAGGTTCGTGACATTGTACAGGAGACAGGGATCAAGACCATCCCCTTGGAAAAGAAATGCAAAGAAGCAAAATGGCTGTCTGGGGAGGCCTTACAAATAGCTGTGAAAAGAAAAGAAGTGAAAAGCGAAAGGAGAAAAGGAAAGATATAAACATCTGAATGCAGAGTTCCAAAGAATAGCAAGAAGAGATAAGAAAGCCTTCTTCAGTGATCAATGCAAAGAAATAGAGGAAAACAACAGACTGGGAAAGACTAGGGATCTCTTCAAGAAAATCAGAGATACCAAAGGAACATATCATGCAAAGATGGGCTTGATAAAGGACAGAAATGGTATGGACCTAACAGAAGCAGAAGATATTAAGAAGACATGGCAAAAATACACAGAAGAACTGTACAAAAAAGATCTTCACGACCCAGATAATCACGATGGTGTGATCACTGACCTAGAGCCAGACATCCTGGAATGTGAAGTCAAGTGGGCCTTAGAAAGCATCATTACGAACAAAGCTAGTGGAGGTGATGGAATTCCAGTTGAGCTATTCCAAATCCTGAAAGATGATGCTGTGAAAGTGCTGCACTCAATGTGCCAGCAAATTTGGAAAACTCAGCAGTGGCCACAGGACTGGAAAAGGTCAGTTTTCATTCCAATCCCAAAGAAAGGCAGTGCCAGAGAATGCTCAAACTACTGCACAATTGCACTCATCTCACACACTAGTAAAGTAATGCTCAAAATTCTCCAAGCCAGGCTTCAGCAATATGTGAACTGTGAACTTCCTGATGCTCAAGCTGGTTTTAGAAAAGGCAGAGGAACCAGAGATCAAATTGCCAACATCTGCTGGATCATGGAAAAAGCAAAAGAGTTCCAGAAAAACATCTATTTCTGCTTTATTGACTATGCCAAAGCCTTTGACTGTGTGGATCACAAGAAACTGTGGAAAATTCTGAAAGAGATGGGAATACCAGACCACCTGATCTGCCTCTTCAGAAATTTGTATGCAGGTCAGGAAGCAACAGTTAGAACTGGACATGGAACAACAGACTGGTTCCAAATAGGACAAGGAGTACGTCAAGGCTGTATATTGTCACCCTGTTTATTTAACTTCTATGCAGAGTACATCATGAGAAACGCTGGACTGGAAGAAACACAAGCTGGAATCAAGATTGGTGGGAGCCTGTGGCGGATTCATTTCGATATTTGGCAAAACTAATACAATATTGTAAAGTTTAAAAATAAAATTTTAAAAAAATAAATAAATAAAGTGATAAGATACAGAGCAAAAAAAAAAAAAGATTGCTGGGAGAAATATCAATAACCTCAGATATGCAGATGACACCACCCTTATGGCAGAAAGAGAAGAAGAACTAAAAAGCCTCTTGATGAAAGTGAAAGTGGAGAGTCAAAAAGTTGGCTTAAAGCTCAACATTCAGAAAACGAAGATCATGGCATCTGGTCCCATCACTTCATGGCAAATAGATGGGGAAACAGTGGAAACAGTGTCAGACTTTATTTTTCTGGGCTCCAAAATCACTACAGATGGTGACTGCAGCCATGAAATTAAAAGACGCTTACTCCTTGGAAGGAAAGTTATGACCAACCTAGATAGCATATTCAAAAGCAGAGACATTACTTTGCCAACAAAGTTTCGTCTAGTGAAGGCTATGGTTTTTCCTGTGGTCATGTATGAATGTGAGAGTTGGACTGTGAAGAAGGCTGAGCACCGAAGAATTGATGCTTTTGAAGTGTGGTGTTGGAGAAGACTCTTGAGAGTCCCTTGGACTGCAAGGAGATCCAACCAGTCCATTCTGAAGGAGATCAGCCCTGGGATTTCTTTGGAAGGAATGATGCTAAAGCTGAAACTCCAGTACTTTGGCCACCTCATGCAAAGAGTTGACTCATTGGAAAAGACTCTGATGCTGGGAGGGATTGGGGGCAAGAGGAGAAGGGGACGACAGAGGATGAGATGGCTGGATGGCATCACTGACTCGATGGACATGAATCTGAGTGAACTCCGGGAGTTGGTGATGGACAGGGAGACCTGGCGTGCTGCAGTTCATGGGGTGGCAAAGAGTCGGACACGACTGAGGGACTGATCTGATCTGATCTCCTCCTTGAGAACCCCAGACCCTTCTCTCCTTGGGGACCCCCGGACTTCTTATCAACCTGCCTAGGAATTGACTCTCTCAACTTGTGAATGCAAAGGGAACTTTCTTTAAAGCAATTAAAGATGATAGTGCAGTGAACACATGAATGATAAGAAAGCAAAGCCATCTTGTTACTCAAGTGGAGAAAGTTTCAGCATTTTGGATGGAAAATCAAACCAGTCAGAACATTTCCTTAAGCCAAATTCTACTTTGAGCAAAGGGTTTCCCTGGTGGCTTGGATGGTAAAGAATCTGCCTGCAATACAGATCTGGGTTGAATTCCTGGGTCAATAAGATCCCCTGGAGAAGGGAATGGCTACCCACTTCAGTATTCTTGCCTTGGAAATCCTGTGGACAAAGGAGCCTAGAGTGCACAGTCCAAGGCTTTGCAAATAGTCAGACACGACTGAGTGACTAATACTTTCACCTTTCAATCACAGCAAGGCCCTAAATTGCTTCAATTTCTTGAAGGCTGAGAGAGGTGAGAAAGCTGCAGAAGAAAAATTGGAAGCTAGCAGTGTTTGGTTCACGGGGTTTAAAGAAAGAAACTGCTCTATGACACAAAAGTGCGAGGTGAAGCAGCAAGCACTGATGGAGAAGCTGCAGCAAGTTATGTAGAAGATCTAGCTCAGATCATTAATGAAGGTGACTACATTAAACAACAGATTTTTCAGTGGAGACAAAGCAGCCCTTCTATTGGAAGAAAATGCCAACTGGAGCTTTCATAGTTTGAGAGAAGTCAATGCCTTTCTTCAAAGCTTCAAATGACAGGCTTACTCTCTTATTAGGGGTTAATAGAGCCAATGACTGAGTTCTAGTTGAAGATCATTTACCAATCCTAAAATCCCGAGCCCTCAAGAATCCTAAATCTACTCTGTCTGTGCTCTCTAAATGGAACAACAAAGCCTAAATGACAGCACATCTATTTACAACATGATTTACTGTCTATTTTAAGCCTATTGATGAGAACTACTGCTCAGGGGGGAAAAAAAATCTTTCAAAATATTACTGTTCAATGACAATGCACCTGGTCACCCAAGAACTCTGATGGAAATGTACCATAGGATTAATGTTGTTTTCATGCCGTTAACACAATATCTATTCTGCAGCCCATGAATCAAGTAATTTTGATTCTCAAGTCTTATTATTTAAGAAATACATTTTGTAAGGTGATAGTTGCCATAGATAGTGATGCCTCTGATGGATCTGGATAAAATTAATTGAAAATGTTTTGGAAAGGAGTCACCATTCTACATGGCTTCCCAGGTGGCTCGGTGGTAAAGAAACTGCCTGCCAATGCAGGAGACAAAAGAGACTCAGGAAGATCCCCTGGAGGAGCGCGTGACAACTCACTCCAGTATTCTTGACTGGAGAATCCCATGGGCAGAGGAGCCCGGTGGGCTACAATCCATAGGGTCACAGAGTCAGATACAACTGAAACGACTTAGCATGCACTCATGCATGCACCATTCTAGAAGCCATTACAAACATTTGTGATTCATGGAAAGAGGTCAAAGTAATTTCTTGAAGTGGAATTTACTCTTGGCAGGGATGCTGTGAAGATTGTTGAAATGACAACAAAGGATTCAGAGTGCTACATAATCTTAATTAATAAAACAAGGGCAAGGTTTGAGAGGATTGCTTCCAATTTTGAAAGAAGTAGAAAACCCACTTTACATTCTTTACTATTCATCATACACTTTTTATTTGTGTTATTTCTGATGGGTGCTGTAAGAAAACTATCTGTGAATTTCTCATATTTCTTTTTTTTTTTTTTAATTTCTCATATTTCTGTGTTGTTCTCTGGGTAGAAGTTTTTGTTCTGAACTATCTTTTCAAAGATTTTTGTAGAGCAAACTGCCTTAGAAGATGCAAATGCTATATCCATCTAGTGCAAAGGGCAGATTTATCTAGAATAACAAACACAGTTTCTTCCTCTAGGGCAAAAGTTGAGCAAGTTTGCTAGTTGTCCCTTTAAAAGATAGTGGTTTCCTAATATGAGAATTCCTCAGCTAGGATATAATCCCACTGCATACACGGTATCCACCTGGGCTGTTCCACCAACCCACAAGGCTTGGAGTACCAGGCAACTTATGAAAACATGAAGCTTATGCTGCCTGCTGTGTTGCGAGTAATAACATGCATTGTCTCTGACCTGGGTGTCTCATGTCTTCTACCAGTACCCATGAAATTGGCAGTCAACTTGTCAGCTTGAGCACAAAGTCTCAGAGGCCTCACAGTTTCTGACGGCTGGAAGGCCATGTTGAATTTCCTCTTATTTTCTGTAAAGATTTCAGTTTATTAAAAGGTATGACTGGGAATTCCCTGGCAGTCCACTGGTTAGGACTCTACACATACACTGCCAAGGGTGTGGGTTTGATTGCTGGTCAGGGAACTAAGATCCCACAAGATTTGTGGTGCTGTGGCAAAAAAAAAAAAAAAAGATATTTTTTTAAATTAAAAAGTTGAAAAACTTAAAAAGAAAATTTTTAAATTTTTTTTTAATTAAAAATAAGTTTTGACTATTCATTTGAGTTTCTCCACAACATCTTACATTTTGTAGCAAAGGCCCATTCATAGCATCTTTCCCAGCATCTTGCCAAAAGTAAAAATGGAAAAATCTTATTTGTGTTTGTGTCTTCCATGCCCAACAATCAAGTTGTGTTGAATGAATGACCACATGAATGAAGGTAAAACACCAAAATTATAAAATTAAGCAAAGCCGCAACCCATTACATTTAATAAAATAATCAATAACTAGTTATGAACCATTTACTCATTTCAGCATCTGCCTTACAGTGGAATAGCATTATGAGTGCATTTAATTGGACCAAAAAGAAAGCTGAGCGCTGAAGAATTGATGCTTTTGAATGGTGGTGTTGGAGAAGACTCTTGAGAGTCCCTTGGACTGCAAGGAGAAACAACCAGTCCATTCTGAAGATCAGCCCTGAGTATTCATTGGAAGGACTGATGTTGATGCTGAAACTCCAATACTTTGGCTACTGACTCATTTGAAAAGACCCTGATGTTGGAAAGATTGAAAGCAGGAGGGGAAGGGGACGACAGAGGACAAAATGTTTGGATGGCATCATCGACTCAATGGAGATGAGTTTGAGTAAACTCCGGGAGTTGGTGATGGACAGGGAGGCCTTGCGTGCTGCAGTCCATGGGGTCGCAGAGTCAGACATGACTGAGTGACTGAACTGAACTGAACTGACTGAATTTACCATATTTAACTATGTCTGTATGCTTAAAGCAAAAAATCAATCTAGCAATGTGAATAATCTTATCAACTATTCCAAGATCAAAGAATCCATACACTGGAGTGAGCCTGAGAAGGAGACATTTGAATCTACAGTCCTTCATCTGCTCCCATTCATAAAGGCAAACTCTTGTCTGTGAGTGGGATTTTTCTAGATCAAGAGAGAACTATTTAATAAAACAAAAGACCTACCAAACAATTGAGGTCCAGGGTAAGACTACAAATAGAGGCCTATAAACCATATTAAATACTTAAAAGTTATAAATCAAGTTAACAAAGAGTTAAATAGAAAACCCTCCTCTGAACCTTGAAAATTGCACCTTCACATTGATAAAAGTTAAAAAATAAATACAAGTAGAGCTACGATTTTTATATGACTTAAAGTTGACAAGACATCAAAGGCAAAGGAATTTAATTATTATTATGCACATAGGGATATCCTGTTTATGGGCTGGTGGTGTGTGGATGACTAATAAGGAAAAGACATACACAATATACAAAGTATTATGCATTTTTCTCATAAAAATATACTATTCTTTGTTTCACTAATAACAATGTTACAAACAATATTTTCACAAAATTTTTGTTTCAATATAGTTCTGCTCTAGCACAAAGTAAAATAGAAATATATGCTTCAGATACAAAAATGTAAATGAGTAAATGTGAAAAAAGGAAAGTTAGTTATTTTTATACATATTTCCAAAGTTATCTTTCTAAAATATTAAAAATATCTGTTAAAATTAAAAGACATGATATAAATTATAATTCATGACTATCTCAAGTATGAATGAAAGTGTTTAAGTAAAGCTGAAAAGGTTTGAACATTTCATTGGCAATAATTTTTAATGAAAAGACCATTCCCATTTCTAGCATTTGGCATGCACATAGCTGCCTATGTAAAGGATCACAATCCCATATGATGCACATTTCATCTAGACCTACCTTTTACAAATTCAGCAGCAAATGAATATACAGTAATGTGTATATGTCTCTCATCTACTGTGCCAACTGTTGAAAAATAGCACACTGATTCTTAAATATTTTCAGAGCTATAAATGGGGATAGGAAGGGAAGCAAGACTATGGATGCTCAGAACCACTGGGGGAAAAAACACTTTTTTTAAGGCAAGCTTCCCTTGCCTCTACGCCATCAGAGAGAAAGGTGGGACCCCACCCAACCAGAATAGACATACCAAGCTCTCCGTCGCAGGCCCCAAGCCTGGGAGCCAGGGGAACATAGGGGCGGGGCAGGTGTGGGGTCAGGGGTTCCTTTCTTCTCCCTTTAATGTCTTTGAGTCTTTGTCTTTCCTGGCCAGCTCGAGGGATTGAGTCCCAAAATGCAGAAGGTGTAATTTCAATAATTCTGCCTCCAAGCTAAGTGCTCCGATGTTCAACTGGCATTGTACAATATAAGTTGAAACTCCAATACTTTGGCCACCTGATATGAAGAGCCAACACATTAGAAAAGACCCTGATGCTTGGAAAGATTGAAGGCAGGAGGAGAAGGGGATGACAGAGGATAAGATGGTTGGATGGCATCACCAACCAGATGGACATGAGTTTGAGTAGGCTCCGGGGGTTGGTGATGGACAGAGAAGCCTGGTGTGCTACAGTTCATGGGATCGCAAAAAGTCGGACATGACTGAGAGACTGAACTGAACTAAACTGTACAATATAAAGATGAAGGGTAAGATGCATGTAAATAATTTAAAACTTTAAGTTCCCTTACTTGGGACATCAAAATTCAAATTGAAAAACTTGGTCCCAAGTCAAAAGAGAGAGATTAGTGGAAGAAGGGGAAAAAATGTTATTGTATGTATCTTTTACACTTTTTGCAGCTTTTTATAAAAGGGACGTTTTCATTTTGCATTCAGTCCCACAAATTACATAGCCAGTCCTGGTTATGAACCATCCTGGATCAGCACTGGATCCCAAGTGACAGAAGCAGTCATATATTTTAATACATTTATTTACTTTTAAAAATACATTTCATGATATTTAGAGAGGCAGTCTAAAATATACAGCTCAGGATGCCCTTAGCCAGGTGCAAGGGCAGAGCTGAGTAAGGGCTCTTAAGCATAAACCAACCCTTATTGCTGGTGCAGCAATGCCTCAGGTTTTCCAGTGCCAGAGGAAAATCTGGCTATGTTGGCTATGTTGTGGGAAGGTAGAAGAATGTACAACTTGAGACAAAATGGGAATTTACCATTTTCATTGTTCCTCTGATTTAGAACCTAATCTTCCATAAGACGGGCTTCCTTATAGAATCTTATTTGACTCCATTGGACACTGGTAAGATTTTTGAAACGTATATATATATGTGTGTGTGTGTATATATATATATAAAAGCACAGTCACTAAAGTTTTATAAACTTTTTTTTTTTGCTTCTATTCTTTTCAACTCTGTTTTGGACATTAATAAGTGTGGCACTTCTCAAAGGATGTATATAATGTCTTTATTCATATTCCCCATGGCCCATAAAATAGTGACTTTTATTAAACACTCAGCATTGAATATTAACTCATTGAATTAATTTTTAGTTTCTTTATTTTGGTGATTGGAATATTGATAGATTTAATTCTGAGAAGTTTTTAATTTTAAAACATTCCCTCTGACAAGATCAATTCATATTTTTCTGAATCATTGACGTGTATATATATTACAAAGACTTGTGAATTTTATCTTTATCTCAACACCACACTGCTATCCCCATCCCCCCAAAAGTCCCAGAAAAAAACAAAATCTGAAGTGGAAAAACAGCCCACTCAGAAGGCAGTTGAGTCCTTGGGTTACAAGGCTCCATGGGCAATTATTGAGCCCTGGAAAATAGACTTGACTCCCCTTGCTCTAAATTTGTCTCTAACACCTAAAGCATTACTGAAGTTAATTAAGGTTATATTGTTGGTTGCTTTTTTAAAAAAATATGTCATTGTTCTTTCCTCAACTTCTCCATCAATATAGGAGAAAAAATGTCATCTACCACTTCCTTTTCATGGCTTGAAAACATTCTCTCACTTACCCCACATGTTTCAGCCACCTTGGCCCACAGGATTGATTTCAAGTTTACCTTTTTAGGGATTTCAAGAGAATGTGTGAAAGGATCTGGTTCTACTCTTCTGGACATCTGCTCCAATTCCACACAAGCTGGACAGAGAGAGTCCCTTCCAGAAAAGTTGCTTGGAAGGGAACCTTATTTAACCTTAAAACCTTATTTTACAATACACTAATCCAGGGAGGCCTGGCGTGCTGTGATTCATGGGGTCGCAAAGAGTTGGACACGACTGAGCAACTGAACTGAACTGACTGAATCCTTGGGCAGATAGAAAGCTGTGTGCTACTTTTGACCAGGCTTTCAAGGCTTTCCCCAGCGACTGGTGCACTTGCTTCTCCTAGTTCAAAATCACATTGCTATGCATCCTGCTTCAAGACTCAGTGGTGCATCAGCCATTGGGGTCAAAGGAACTTAGCTTCCTTCGTGAGGTCCCATCAGAGACATAATGGAAAAGCGTTTGACTGTTCAGCCATTTGCACTCCAACTTTTCACAAGCTCTTAAGGGAATTGAGAGCAAATGATGGATGACAGATTAAAGGAGACGGATGATGAGTAAATGAGAATGTCAGCTAGGTTTTCATACTCTACAGGGCATGGTAAATGTAGTGTTTTGTTTGCATTTTTTTAAGCGTATCCATCTGGTAAGGTTCAGAAGTTGATGCATGAACCTCTAGGCACCATGCTGATGTTTTTGAGGTCAGGTTGATGAAATTGAATGGGGCTTCAGATTTAGTGTTAAGAGCCATGAGGGCCAAACTTACACTCTTTAAATCTGTCACGTTTAGCAACTATCAGCAGAAAAATGAACTTTCAGTTGTCTCATTGAGACAATTAACTTGTTTTCACTGTTCCAGAATGCTTTCTTCCCTCCAACCAATCAAACCGAATCTACTCCTCAGTCTTCTCCCCACAGCTTCCCCAGAACACTGCAGCCCAGAGTTTCTTCCTCTCTTCTACACGTCCATCTTTTTTTGCTCCCCCCCACAGTACTTAATAGAAAGTAATCTTTGATGCCTGGCTTCCATCCTTATGTTATTTAGGTTGCTTGATACTTTTAACCATTTACCTGTTTTGTGTATTCATGCTTTGTCTCCTCCACTAAATTGTTAGGTCTTCAAGGCACCTAACAAGTTCTACTTCAGCACTTCAATAGCTTATTGTTATCTGACACTCGTGGATTTTATATTTATTTGTTCCTTTGTTTACAGTCTTCCTCGGTGGAACTTAAGCTTTAAGGGGGCGTTGCCTTTGTCTTCATCTTTGTATCTTCAGAAGTATCAAGAAGAGTCCCTTGAACTGTTTACAGTAGCCAAGACATGGAAGCTAACTAAATGTCCATCAGTGGATGTGTGAATAAAGAAGAGGTGGTACATGTATACAGTGGAATACTACTGAGCCATAAAAGACAATGAAATAATGCCATTTGCAGCAACATGGATGGGCCTAGAGGTTATCATACCAAATGAAGTAAGTTAGAGAAATGTACCAAACAATGTAACTTGTATGTAGAATCTAAAATACAACACAAATGAACTTATTTACAAAGCAGAAACAGACTCACAGACTTAGAGAATGAATTTATGGCTCCCAGAGGGGAAGGGTGTGGGGAGGAATAGTTAGGGAGTTTGGGAATGGCATATACACAATACCGTATTTAAAATGTATAACCAACAAAGACCTACTCTATAGCACAGGGAACTCTGCTCAATATTATGTGATCGCCTAAATGGGAAAATAATTTTAAAAAGAATAGATACATATATAACTGAATCACTTTGCTATACACATGAAACTAACACAACATTGTTAATCAGCTATACTTCAATAGAAAACATAAATTAAAAAAGAATAAGCACAGTTAAAGTAAATATTATAAGTAAGTCAAAATGTTTTGGTTGCCTCTTCACCTGAAAAAAAAAATATATATATATATATATATGTAGGAGAAAATGACTCTGTTCATAGATAACTCTCTTAATAGACTAGAAGATAATTGAACTGGTGACCACCCCACCCACCTCCCTAGGAATATCAATTCCTGTCACCAAGAGTAATTCTGTTAAAATTTGCTAAGCACCTGCTCCACTCACAAGTAAATTTCAGTTCTTTAGCCAATCAAGTAATGAGAATAGAGGAGACAATATGAGAGGAATTCACAAAGTGGACCAATCAATGTTGTTAAATCTTCCATCTTGAGTTTAAACCTATTTGTCCATCCTAAAACCATTAGTAGGAGATTGTTTCTTCACTTCTCTTTGGAGCTGTAGTTCGGTATTAAGTATTAGAGGGTGTAAGATTTATTTCTTTTTGATGAGATAGCTCCTTAAAAAATTGTAGATGTGTGAAAAATGAGATTTGAGAACCTAAAGGTCCCCACAAATTTAGGAAAAGATTCATCGATCTATAGCATTGCTAACAAAGAGTCATTGAAACCAGGTTTTAACTTGTTCAGTCCATCAATAATTCACTTCACCGAACGCACTTTTGCAAGCCAAGCAACCATATCAGCAACTCTCTTCTGAAAGTCAGACAGTCAAGGGCAAACTCACTCCAGTAAACAAAGGTCTGAGTGCCAAGAAGTCAACAATAAGTCATCAGTAAGTCTCACCCACATAAATATGCTTCCATCGATGATATCAGCCTATTGTGTTTCTGGAAGTCCATCAATCTCTGAACCCCATGCCTCTCAAAACCCATATGAGACAAGCAGTCTGCTAAGTGAGATCTCATCATCCTTTGACCTAGTGTTAATACAGGCATAATAATAATGATTTAACATGCACTATTATTTCATCTGAAGCTAATAACCACATCCCTTCAAGAAAGGAAAAATTAGAACATTAAAAAAACAAACATTTATTGAGGACTTTCTGATTTGAGCCACCATCTTCAGCACTTTGGCTTTTTTTTTTTAAGCCTCACAACTGGGAACTTCCCTAGTGGCTCAGTGGTTAAGAATCTATCTGCCAATGCAGGGGACACACAGGTTCAGTCCCTGGTTTGGGAAGATACCACGTGCTGTGGAACATGCCCCACAACCACTGAGCTCACACTCTAGAGCGCGAGCTCTGCAACAAGAGAAGCCACCACAGAGAGAAGCCCACTCACCGCAGCTAGAGAAAGCCCATATGCAGCAGCAAAAGCCCAGCACAACCACCAAATAAATAAATTTTTTTAAAGGCCTCATGATTGCCTTATGAAATAGCTATAGTCTTTTCATTTTACAGTTAAATATATAAAGCTCAGAAAAATTAGCTCCAGGACTGACACTTGGGCCTTTTAATGGTCAAGTCATGGTCCTTTCTCTCCAGCAGAGTGAGTGATGTGATGGAGGCTCCATCAGCAGGACCCGGCAGGCAGGAGCTGGAAGCTTGGGTTTCTGTGTTTCTCTGCATTTTCTCACATAATGCTAGCTAACAGGCTGTGTTTTCTTCTACATCGGAAAAAAAAAAAAAAAAAAACTAATTTGCTTTTCTTATATTTGTAAAATTGAAGATGATTTTCAAAATCTTATACGAGACCTCTGTACTCTTAGAGTCTGAAACAAAGTAAAATAATGAATCTTGATGGAGAGCATTTAAGGAAAGCATTTGTTTTTGATATTTTAAAAAATTATCCTGGGCTTACCAGTCAGGAGTTTCCATAAAGACCATCCTCTTTATTATTGGAGGAAGCAGTACATCTTCTTCTACTTTAAATTTTCAACTGTGATTTGATTGAAATTTTTAGTAGTTTAATTTGAAAATTTTCAAATTGACATGAAGGTAAGGAGAATAAAATAGTGAATCATCCAGCTTCAGTAATTACTAAATACCAACTCAGGGCCATCCTTACATGGATGCTTCATAATTTTTAAGAAGTCCCTTTTGGTATAACAAATAGTGACCTTCCAAAAATAAACTATACAACTTCTGCACTTTTGTGAAGGTTCTTGATAAAACATGACATTTTTTTGGAAATCATCCAAACTTTTACATATACTTTTATATGCTGTGCTGTGCTTGGTCACTCAGTAGTGTCCAACTCTTTGCAGCCCCACAGACTGTAGCCCACCAGACTCCTCTGTCCATGGGGATTCTCCAGGCAAGAATACTGGAGTGGGTTGCCATGCCCTCCTCCAGGGGATCTTCCCAACCCAGGGATCAAACCCAGGTCTCCCAGACTGCAAGAAGATTCTTTACCAGTTGAGCCACCAAGGAGGCCCAAGAATACTGAAGCAGGTAGCCTATCCCTTCTCCAGGGGAACCTCCTGACCCAAGAGTTGAACCAGGGTCTCCTGCATTACAGGTAAATTCTTTATCAGCTGAGCTACGAGGGAACCCTATGTACATACGTACATGTATTGAAGAGTCCATATATACTATCACTGCTGAAAAGACATAAAAAGGCTTCAAAATAAAAATTTTGTTCCCAAATTGCTTTTCTTTCTTCAAAAAAAAGTCTCATTTGCAGACTAAGTACATTCCAATACAGATGAGAAAATTTTTAAATAAGATTAAAACCTTTTGGGCAACAAATAGATTTATTACTTTTTGCATATTTTTAATTGTTATTTTCTTCACTAGGCCTAGATCTAGAAGAAGCTGCTATTGCTGCTGCAACATCAAAGCCATTAGGAAATTGAGCCCAGGCTATGAGGTTTTGAACTGTGTTTTAGTAGCATTTACCTCTGTTTTTGTTCTCACTCTCCTATAATTATAGTCATTAAAAACAAAAACAAAAACAAAACAAAAAATGATGGACTTCCTAGCAGTCCAGTGGTTAAGATTTTGCCTTCCAATGCAGGGGCTGTGGGTTCAATCCTTGGTTGTAGGGCTAAGATCCCACATGTCTCATGGCCACAAAACCAAAACATAAAACAAAAGCCATATGGTAACAAATTCAATAAAGGCTTTAAAATTGGTCCACATCAAATAAAAGTCTTTAAAAAACCAAACATAACATTTATCAGACATATCTATCATACATGAATTTCTAAATGAATTACCAATAATTTCAATGACAGCCCTATCCATTATCCATGTCCCTGCGTGTGAGCTCAGTCCCTTCAGTCATGTCTGACTCTTTGTGACCCCAGGGACGGGGGAGCCTGGTGGGCTGCCGTCTATAGGGTCGCACAGAGTCGGACATGACTGAAGCGACTTAGCAGCAGCAGCAGCAGCAGACTGTAGTCCGCCAGGCTCTCCTGTCCACAGGATTTTTCAGGCAGGAATACTGGAGTAGGTTGTCATTTCTACCTCCAGGAGATCTTCCCCACCCAGGGAACGAACCTGAGTCTCCTGCATCTTCTGCTTTGCAGGCAGTTTCTTTTCCACTGAGCCACCTGGGAAGCCCCTTCTATGTTCCTACTTTTATTTATATCTTGTTTTGGAGCTGTGTTTTATTCCTTGCTCTTAGCAGAAATAAATGCATCCTTAATAACAATACAGGGTTAGACCTTAAATTGAGTCTAGTAAATCACTTTTAACTTTTTATTTTGAAATAATTTTCTCTTCACAGCAAGTTGCAGGAAGGTTGTACAGGGAATTCTCACATACCCTTAGCCCAGTTCTTTCAGCATGAAAATGGCACGATCTAGGAAGCTTACTCAGATTTCACACGTTTTACAGGCACTCAGGCACTCATTTGCATGCATGTAGGTCTCCCTCCACACAAGTGTATCTATTTGTTCTGTGTAATTTTATCACATATATAGATTTATATAACCATAAACATAAATGAAGATACAGAACTATTCTCTTTTCAAACATCCTCTGTATTAACACTTTACAGCTAGCTCTATACCCTTCCATTCCTAAACTTTGTTAACCATCTCTATACAGATAGTCTAGAATTTTTGTTATTTCAGGAATATTTCATAAATGCCATCATACAAAGCAGCATTTTGAGATAAGTGTTTTATACTCAGCCTGATTCCCTTAAGATAGACAATGATTTTTGCCTGTATCAATAGTTTTACCGCAGGATGGCCATACTAATATGCACATGTCACAGAGTTTTTTCACCATTCACTTGTTGAAGTATGTTTGGGTTGTTTCCAGTTTGAGGCTATAACCAATAAGGCTTCTGTGAACATTCATGCACAGGTCTTTGTGTGAAAATGAGTTTTTATTTCTCTGGGATAAATGCCCAAGGCTACAATGGCTAAATTGTAGAGTCAGTGTGTGCTGAGTTTTTAAAGAAACTGCCAAACTGTTTCCTTGAGTGACTGTGACATTTTCATTTCCACCAGCAATGTGTAAGCAATCTGCTTTCTCTGTATTCCCACCAGCATTTGGTATTGTCACTATTTCTTATTTTAATGGCTGATAGGCATATAGTGATATCTGTGGTTTTCGTTTTCATTTCCCTAACAGCCAATAATGTTGAACATCTTTTCATGTGCTTTTTTTACCATCTGTAGCCCTTTTTTGAAATGTCTGCTCATGTCTTTTGTTCAATCTCTAGTTGACTATTCATGATATTACTTTTGAGTTTCGGGAGTGCTTTATGTTTTTTCTTTTTTTAAGATATGAGGCTTTTATTGGATAAGCGGTTTGTGAACGTTTTCTCTCAATAAACAGCTTTATCTTCTTATCTTCCTCATCGGGTCTTTCACAGAGTTAAAGTTCTTAATTTTGGTGAGGTCAAATTTACCAACTTCACTTTTCCATGGATTGTGCTTTTGCTGTGTCTATGCTCCTGTGCTGTCGCTCAGGTCATGTCCTTCTCTTTGCAACCCCATGAACTTGTAGCCTGTGAAGCTCCTCCATCCATGGGATTTTCCAGGTAAGAATACTGGAGTGGGTTGCCATTTCCTCCTCCAGGGGATATTCCCAACCCAGGGATTGAACTCTCGTTTCCAGGGTCTCCTGAATTGGCAGATGGATTGTTTACCACCGAGTCACCTGGGAAGCCCATGCTTTTGATGTCAAGTCTTCATGTAGCTCTAGGTGCCAAAGAGTTTCTTCTGTGTTGTTTTTTTTTTTAATTGTAATATTTTTACCTTTTATATTGAAGTCCCTGTGACCTATATTGAGTTCATTCTATATAAGGTGTAAAGTTTAGGTTAGGTTTACTTACAACTTTTTCTTTAATCCTCATAGAAAATACCAATTTTAAAAAGTCAGGAAGGTATGTCTAGAGTTGGAAAGTAGAAACTAAAGTGAAATTCTCAAAACCTTGGTGCTTTTGTTGGCATCTAGAGACAAAGGAAACATATCATAGTTTTCAATGGATAAAACAAATCTAGTTGTTTTACTGCTTTCTAGTCATAGCCCCAATAGCATCTAGACATAAGGAGAAATACTTAAAGGGATTGCTAGTTAAACATTTAATCTGCTAGTCAGATCAGATCAGTTGCTCAGTCGTGTCCGACCCTTCGCGACCCCATGAATCGCAGCACGCCAGGCCTCCCTGTCCATCACCAACTCCTGGAGTTCACTCAGACTCACGTCCATCGAGTCAGTGATGCCATCCAGCCACCTCATCCTCTGTCGTCCCCTTCTCCTCCTGCCCCCAATCCCTCCCAGCATCAGAGTCTTTTCCAATGAGTCAACTCTTCGCATGAGGTGGCCAAAGTACTGGAGTTTCAGCTTTAACATCATTCCTTCCAAAGAAATCCCAGGGCTGATCACAATCTAGTCACAATCTTATCTAACCTGATGATTGGAAATGCTAGTAGTTTAAAAAGCTTATTTCTTAGAAAACTGTTTTCCAGTTTCCCATTCTTGATGGCAAACCAAGTAGCTCTTATTCCAATTTGTAACTCTAGGGATGTTATCTGAAATTCTGGATATTAAACCAGAGACTTAATTATAATCTTCTTATACACAGGGGGTATTCATAACAAGCCAAGGTCAATGCCATTGACCTTTTGTGAAGTCTTTTTGGCTTCCTTCATGTAAACAATAGTTGAATTATACGGACTGTCCCCCTGATAAAACACTAATGATCCTTAACGAAGCAGGACCCTGCTGGAGAAAGAGTGAAGGCACTCAGGGAAAGCGTACAAGCACAAGTTTTACTTTTATGACAATCTCAGACAGCTAAGAAGCATTTAGTGAAATATTCTGGTTCAGTCCAAAGTGCCTTGTAAAACTGGGGTGAAAGCAAGTTAACCACATGGAGTCACAGCTGATGTTCCCCTGGTGATGTTTCAACCATGAAAGAAGGGAAAACAAGGCAAAGAAACCCAAAGCAGAGAATATTTCTCTCGAAAAATAAATAGCACCAAGAAATGAAGAGGAAAATCATTTCTCATTAGGTGAGAGATGGCATTCAGTAGTATCTTTTCTGGCTCACGTTTGAGAATTTCAAGGATTGCTCTTGCTTATAAAAGAACATAAGAAATATGTCTGTGGGCTTCTCTGGTGGCTCAGTGGTAAAGAATCCATCTGCTAATACAAGGGATGCAGGTTTGATCCCTGGCCTGGGAAGATGCCACATGCTGTGGAACAAGCCCATGCATCACAACTACTGAAGCCTGAGCACGCGAGAACCTATGCTTGAAAACAGGAGAAGCCACCACAATGAGAAGTCCATGCACAACTAGAGAGGAACCGTCACTTGCTGCAACTAGAGAAAGCCTGCACAGTGACGAAGACCTAGTGCAACCAAAAATAAAGAAATAAAATTATTTTTTTAGAAAAGAAATACGTTTGGAGCACGAAGCTTCATGTTTAAAATAACAGCAGCAACAACAACAATAATAATAAAAAAGCTGCTCTGTTTCAAAAGTCTATTTAACCCTTAGCTGGTGGTTCAGATGGTAAAGAATCTACCTGTAATGCAGGAGACCCAGTTGATTCCTGGGTCAGGAAGATCCCCATGGAGAAGGAAAAGGCAACCCACTCCAGTATTCTTGCTTGGAGAATTCCATGGAGAGAGGAGCCTGGTGGGCTACAGTGCATAGGGTTGCAAACAGCTGGACACAACTGAAGAACTAACAGCTACAACTGAGTTTTTAAAACATGAGCCCAAGTCTCAGGAATGCAGGTTACAGTTTGAATTGCACTATCTCATTCATAGAGGACATCGCTCCAGCAATTTAAATACGGCCTAAATAAAACTACCGTAGAACACTACCAGGTTAGCTTTTGATTCAAATGAAGGATAAATAAGAAAATAAAATACTAAAACCCTGTGAAGTGTTTTGAAAATGCCTTTCCTATTATTAACAGAGCTAGTCTCCAAATGTTACATGATTATGGACCAAAAATCATGAAATGGGGGGATAGGAGATGAGTCATTTGAGTCACTAGTAAATGTGATTATACCACGGTATAAATGAATGCTATCCACTCTCTCAAGTAAATGATATCTATCCATTTCAGTCAATAAACATAAATAAGCATGATTTGGTCATGGTTTTTCTACTATTTTCTTACTCCTCAAAGAGAGTGCTCAAACCAAATGCCCAAAATTATCTACTGTGGTAGATTAAATTTTCTAAAATGGACAAAACAGTATTTTCTATTCTGTATTCCTTTTTATACCTGAACTCTGATATCAAAAGTTGGGGCCTGCTGACTTTAAAAGAAATGCACAACATGAGAATTGTGAGTTTTATTGGGGGCAAAATGAAGACTATAGCCCACAAGAACTGGGCTCGTAATATAATCTCTTGAAAATATCTGACTAGCCGAAGACCTGTTCTGCCAGCTTTTCCCAGGGCACAGAGTGTCTCATTCCTGATCTCCACTCTGTACTCCTTACTGGCAGTGTTGAAGGTCAGCAGCTGGAGCAGCTCATGATTTAATTCTTGTTGAGTTAGATGGCAAGTACTCGTGGCAAGTGCCATTTTGTAGTTGACAGCTCTATGTTCCCTCCTCTTGAAACTGGATGCAATATGATTGTGGGGTAGTTCTGATGCTGTGTGACCTCCAGGGCTGGTTCACAGAAGGCAAGCAATGAGGCTCTTGATTTGTTAGAGTTCTCATTATTGTCACTTTTAGCAGCCCTGTCTATAGCTGACTGTCCTGAGCCACCATGATGTAAGGAAGCCTGACCTAACTTGCACTGGAAGATCGCATGGATTTGGCCCATGTGATGTGGATCAATGAAACACAGGAAAAGATATGCCTGGTCAATCTTCAACTTCTTTAGCATCCTTCATTCCTGTTCTGACAGCTCCAGCCAATCTCTGTCTACAATCACATAAGAGATTCCCAAGCCAGAGCCACCCAACCAAGCTCTCTTCAAATTCCTGACCCACAGAAATCATCAGATACTGTAAATATATAGTATTACTTTCAGTCACCACATCTTGGGATGATTTATAAAAACCTGGCATGCTGCAGTCCATGGGGTTGCAAAGAGTCGGACATGACTGAGCGACTGAACGACAACAACAACATTACCTAGAAATGGAAAAATGAGAGCACTGACCTGTTAGTTTAATCGAGTGATCTGTTAATTTGGTTAAGGAGAAGCATTGAGCAGCTATGTTGCAAAAGATCATGAATAACTTAGGTTTTATCAGAGCTGTCAGGTCATTTCTCTGACATTTTATTAAAACTCCACCCTTCTTCACTTTGCTAATATTGTTACACTATTCTTCTGTGAGAGGAATGAGGACTTACAATTTTTCTCTCTACAATACCTTCTTCTCCCTTTTCAACTACATGAATTGTTTCATTCTTCAAGACTCATCTCAAGTCCCTTTTATCTTAGCCCTCTGGGACATTTTCAAACTTCTCTACACTGTTGACAACATTTACTTGTTATTGTATGGACACACATATGAGTCCATATATCCTCCTCAAGTAGATATTTTAATGTCAAGAACATTTCAGTTTTTATACCATTACATCCCATTGAACTGTAGCAAAGTGTTTTACAAAATTGCATGGTTAATTCATTGGATTACACCCTTTTGATAGCTGTTATATTGTGACATAATAAGAAATATATATTTCGCCTTTGTTCCCATTCCTAGCCCAGAGTTACCAAAATCCTTGGAATTTCCTGTGGTGAAAGCCAAAAGGTATCTTTTGTTATGTTAATGAGACATCTTTTGGAAAGTGCCTAAGGTTTCAGGTTGGTTGCCTGTGGAGCCAACTCTGTGTTTTGAGGGTTGAAACATTCAGTCGCATTCAATGACTTCCTGAGAATAGAGAGGGATTTGGAGATTGAGTTCAACCACCACTAGTCAATGATTTAATCAATCAAGCCTGCATATAGAAGCTTTCATAAAACCCCAAAAAGACAGGGCCCAGAGAGCTTTTAGGTTGGCAGACATGTGGAGAAACTAGAAGAGAAGCATACTGTGAAGAGGGTGTCTCTTCCATCTGATTGTTCTTGAGTTACATCCTTTTGTATCAAACCAGGAATCTAGTAGGTAAAATGTTTCTCTAGGTTCTGTAAGCCACTCCACCAAATTAATTGAACCCAAAGAAGGGTTGTGAAAACCTCTGAGAGGTCAGAAGCACAGGTGACCACCTGGACTTGTGAATAGCCTCTGAAGCAAGGAAGGGGTTGCAGTCTTATAGGACTGCACCCTCAACCTCTGCAATTTGGCACTATCTCCAAGTAGACAGTGTCAGAACTGAGTTGAGTAATAGGACACTCAGCTGGTGTCAAGAGATTTGCTTGGTGGTATAGAAAACATCAGAATTGGTGTCAGAATCATAATCACCAATTGCTTTTTTTTAAACATCAAAATGGATGATCACGAATCGTTGATCCAGTCATTTGAAAAGACAGATTTTTATGCATAAACCTATCTGTTTGTAAAGTCAATATAGCACATTAAAAAGTTATGATTTAAGTGAGATTGTCATTTTGGTAAAAAGAAAATAATTAGTATTTAAATGTTCCTGAGTTTTTGTCTCATAAATATGCAAATAATTATAATGAAAGTAATCATCAAAAGTTATATGTATTGTCAAGTCTACTATACAACTGGTTAAGACACTCAATTGTGATCTAATAAAAAAAGATCTATGAATGTATTTTCTCCTTTTCAAAGTTCTTATTACTAAAATAATTCTGACCATCCAAGATTTATCTCATTTAGGTTATGGATGGCAGGAAAATTAAAATTCAATTTAAATCTGTTGCAGAAAATTCACTTGTTTATTTTGAGTCAGTACACAAAATTAATACATTATTTTTCTTTTTTGTTTTTATTTATTTATAACATTTTTATTATAGTTGATTTACAATACTGTGTTAGTTTCAGGTCATACATTATTTTTCATATGACTTTCTTGACTAGGCAAGGTAAAAATCAAGCATGCTGGATTTTGCTCTGTAAGATATAGCTTCAAATCCATACAGTTAATTTTGAAAAACAAACAAACAAAAAGCAATCCCTTGAACTGGTTACTTGTCAATCTGTGGACAAAAGCACCTATGACTGCCTGGATTTTTCACTTCTCAACTAATTTTGTATTGTTTGGTCCCATCTAAGACTGAGTCTCATAAAAGCAAGTTTGAAAAGTCCTCAGCTAACATTCACAGAGTTCAACTAGGGGCCCGGGGCAGCACGGCAACCACACAAGAAGACCTTCGTGACTCAAGTCTCCTAGACAGGATACCTCCCTGTATTGTGAGCCTGGAGTCCTCTGGGGTGGGGCAAAAGGCAAAGAGAATCCATGATCCAGATGGAAAGCAAAAGTCAGTGACCAGGAGAAAGAAAGTCCTCAGGGCAAAGGCTTAGTCACACTCAAAGTCAACAGTCTAGGAACCAAGGTCATATTAAAAAAAAAAAAAGCGAGCAGTAATAGAAAGTGACAACTGTCCCACTACTTTGGTCTTTTCTTCCACTGGAATCCATGTGATATTTAACTAAGTTGCTTATTACAGCTATTTATAGAGTCCGTTTTAAAGAAATGCCTGAGTTTACTTGCATATAAATAAATACACAGTCAAAATCACTTAAATAAAAATTTAAAACAAGAATCAAAGAATTCATACTTTCATCTCATGCTTGTATAGTCATTCATTAATTGGAGTGTTGGCAATGATGTTGAAAAAGCTGTGTGACCACCCAGAACCAGAAATATCAACGCAATTTGGCCTTTTTTCCTTTCAGTTAATTTATCAAGTATCAGTTTGTAGTCACCAATCTCATCTGCTCACCAAAGGCCTCTGAGTTCCAATTCAAAACAGAGGCAGAATTAATATATCAGTAATTTTTATCAATACTTGACAGATGGGCCTAAAATGTGTAGATTATTTCCTCCTCTATTCCTGACCCAGGGATTGAACGTGTGTCTGCTGCATTGGCAGTCAGATTCTTTACCACTGATGCCACATGGGAAGTCCTGTAGATTGTCCTATAAGATCTGAAATGGTAGCTCATACCTTCCATACCTCTATAAGTCAAAGAAGTGTGGCACTGCAAAGATAACTGAATGATTCAGTGCTTACTTCCAGGAAAGGACCTCATTGAGCACCTAGTTCAGATTAATGAAACTGAGAGAAACTGAATTAAGTCAAATTGAATCATATTAAAGACACCAACAAGAAATGGTGTACCATAGATTACCACTGCCTATCAGCAAATAAATGTAGGTTGCAATGTCAACATAGTATTATTATTCAAAACCACCCAGCAAAGCAACATTCCAAGGGTACCAGTGAGACAATGGGAATATTGTTCATCCAAAAATGATTCTCCCAAAAATGTTTTAAATCCTTATCATTAATATATCAGTCAGGATACTTTCCCTTCCAAGTACCAAAAGACTTGAATCAACCTAGCTCAAGACCAATCTCCACTCTCACCAAAGGCAGGGGAGAAATTGATGGGAAGCCTAGTCATCCTCATTCACCTACTCAACCCTGGCACTGAGTGGGAGAAGTGTGCTTCCACCTAAGAAAAGATTATGTAAATAATGTATACATACAATGCACACACACACACAAACACACACACACACACACACCATTTGAGCTGGGCTATGCTGTGTTTAGGTGCTCAATCATGTCCGACTCTTTGTGACCCCATGGACTGTAGCCCGCCAGACTCCTCTGTCCTTGGGATTCTCCAGGCAAGAATACTGGAGTGGGTTGCCATGCATTAGTTAAATCTAATGGACTGCAAGAAGATCAAACCAGTCAATTCTAAAGGAAAGCAACTCTGAATATTTATTGGGAGGACTGACACTGACGCTGAAGCTCCAATCCTTTGGCCACCTGATTTAAAGAGTTGACTCATTGGAAAAGAACCTAAAGCTGGGAAAAATTGAAGGCAAAGGGAGAAGAGGGTGGCAGAGGATGAGATGTTTAGATAGTATCACTGACTCAATGTGCATGAATTAGAGCAAACTCTAGGAGATGGTCGGAGAAGGCAATAGCAACCCACTCTAGTACTCTTGCCTGGAAAATCCCATGGACGGAGGAGCCTGGTGGGCTGCAGTCCATGGGGTCGCTAAGAGTCGGACATGACTGAGCAACTTCACCTTCACTTTTCACTTTCATGTATTGGAGAAGGAAACGGCAACCCACTCCAGTGTTCTTGCCTGGAGAATCCCAGGGACAGGGGAGCCTGGTGGGCTGCCGTCTATGGGGTCGCACAGAGTCGGACATGACTGAAGCAACTTAGTAACAACTTAGCAGGTAGGAGATGGTGGAGGAGACAGGAGCCTGGCCTGCTACAGTTCATGGGCTCACAAAGAGTAGGACATGACTTAGGGACTGAACAATAACAACAGTTTCAGGTATGGGTAGATTGCTTGAAACGAGTCAGAGTGGCAAAGCTGTCTCTCCATCTCTTAGTTCTTCTTTCTGTTTGCTGACTTTAGGTGTTTCCCATTGCATAGAAGCTTCTTCCATGGGGCCAAAATGATTGCCTAGGTACACCATGTTCATATGTACTTGTTTTAGCAACCCCAGCAAAAAACAATACTCTCCCTCCATCTCTATGTTGAGTCCAAGAAAGGACTCTGAACTTAGATGGCTCAAGCACAGAAGCCTTGAGCTAATCTCTATGACCAAAGAGATGAAGCATCAGCCCATGTGGCTCACATATCCATACCTGGCATCAAGTGGGATAAGTGTGCTTTCAATTCTTGTGACCCCATGAACTGTAACCCACCAGGCTCCTCTGTCCATGGGATTTTCCAGGCAAGAATACTGGAGTGGGTTGCCATTTCTTTCTCCTCCCAAAATGGGGGTGGGGTGGGGTATTTAAACACACACAGAGCATTTGTCTATTGTGATTAGTTCTTTTCACCTTTGAAATAATTATTAATGCTTTCCCTAGGTGTTTTTTAAGATACAGCAAACAAACATTGTTTGTGCTCAATCGCTCAGTTGTGTCCAACTCTTTGCAACCCCATGGTATGTAGCCTGCCAGGCTCTTCTGTCCAAAGAATTTTCCAGTCAAGATACTTGAATGAGTTGCCATTTCAGGGACTGAGCTTGTGTCTCCTGTGTTTCCTGCATTGGCAGGCGAATTCTTTACTACTGAGCCACCAGGGAAGACCCTAAAGAAACACTACTGGTTTGTGTATTGTTAATTTTGAAATCCTTTAGCATGAATGGATTTACTGAATGTTTTATTCTGGAAGGGTGATGAGGAAATATGACACCACTGGGCACTGGTAATAGAAACCAATTAAGAGGCCAAGAATGGGGGCTGAGGGTGAGGCAGATGAGCGTGGTGCCAAGGATAAACTTTACCATTTCTGCAATTTTGCCTCTAGCAAAATTTTGCCATTCAGCTAGAGAAAGACAATTCAAAGAAGCAACTCTTAGCAATATAAACAACGAATTGCAAACTTTTTCAACACCAAAATAAACAAAGAAGTGTTGGGACATGTAGATTAAGAATGCAAAGGAAAATGCTGACACTGAAATGCTCAGAGACTGTGCATGTGAGAACTTCTAAAATCCTATCCAGACATTGAATCTTCTTGATTATTCAAAAGTGGCGTGATGATTGTTTACCCTTTTCTCTCAAGTAAAAATCACAGTTTAGAACCTGAGAGCAATTAATTTGTCCAATAAATGTAGCATGCAATACTGACCAAGTAGTGAGAACTTTTGCTTGAGTTCTCTAGCAAGCAACTTACAAACAAATGCATGTCAGGTTTCCTGATGGTTCCTGCAATCTTAGGCTCATGGAGCAGCTCCTGAGCAGAACTGCATTCAAGCCATTCTTCCATATTAGCTTTTATTTAAAAACAAACAAAGCCATCTCAAATGGAAGATTCTACAGCCTCTTTAAAATTCATAACTACAGAAGTAAAACAGACATAGGGAAGGAAAATGATTAACTAAGAATCATAAATATCGCCAGGGTGGTTGACCAGCATGCACATAATTTTCTGGTGGAACTTGGCTTTGGAGTGAGACAGGCCTAATTTAAACCTTATTTCCATCAAATATTAGTTGTGTGATCTTAAGCAATACAGTTAAATGATCCTTCAGTACCAGTTAGTAAATGGAGTTAAAACCTTCTTCATAAGATTTGCATGAATAACAGATTAAATATGATACCATGTAAAGCAGTACCTGACATGTAGTAGATGTTCATGGGAAAAAAAAACAAAAACTGCATTATTACCAATAAAATCATCTCAAATATCTCCCTGGGACTTCAGTGGGCTTTTGGAGAATCCAGTAACTGTAGAGAAACCACCATCAGGTATAATCCAACCAGCCAAGATCTCAAAGAGGGCATACTATTCCTTATCAGCAAATGTCAGATCTACATGGATAAGTTTCATCTGTAGGACTTGTAAACAGTTCGGATAAGTGAGAGATTCTTGTGAATTTCACTTGTCACCAATCACCTCCTCATATACGGGAGTTCTGGGGGGGGTGGTTTTAGGCCACACTCTGTGTTCTGAGAAAGATGACTTCAGTGTGTGTGCTCTAAAAATCAGAAAGACTTAATCTCTTCCGCCACTATCCCCCAAAAGCATTATGTGCCAAGTAAAGATACCATAAATAACAAACTACTTTCAGGATATTTTAAGGACCTCTTAGCCATAATGCAGTTCTATTCAGCATAAAAGAGGGTAAGCTGATGACAATTTTGATTAGGTAATACTTCTAATTGCTTTAATGATCATGCAAAGCTTGGTTCCATTAGCTAGCCCTACAACAATTATATCTTCCAGTCTAATAGCAGAGTGACAGGGAAGCATTTAAAACTAGACTTATGGCCTTAGTTTTTAGTGCATTCAGAATGGTGGACTCTTGGCTCAGACACTATTTCACTCCCTGTTACAAAGGCCTACCATTGAGGCTTAATATTTTTCAGGGTAGTGAAACACACATACACACACACAGACAAGCAGGCACCAAATATTAAACCCTGTTCGTATTTAATTTTGCCAACTTTGAGGTTCTAATCAATTTATCTCTGTTCTCTTCCACTGTCCTGTAAAACCCTTCTTTAAAGTATTTGATTTAATGTATGAAAACAAAAGAGGCCGCCAGCACACAGAGTTCCAATAGTGCGATTATGGAGAGTAGGTTGTAACACAGTGGTGAAGAAAGGTCTTCAAACTTAAAAGTTTCATCTCCTCAATATTTTAGAATTCAAGAGAATAATGCTCCAGCAATTAGGCTTCTCCCCACCCCCACCCCCAAGTGCAAGGTCAGTTTGACACTCTGAGTGGTTAAATCATCCTTGGCAAAGAGTCTGAACTTGGCAGAAGCTCCATAATGAGAAATCCAGATGACTGGTATCATTTGTAATGTGAGTGCCCCGCACTTAATCCAGCACTCGTTTGTTTTTGTAAGGAATAGCTATGACTTAAAAGAAGTCATTAGGGATGTTTAAGATTTTAACTGCTTTGACATTAGATGTGGTCCTCACCTTTAATGGCACCTTTTAGCATTAAAAAGCAGTCTAGCCTTCTTATGTCAGCTTCTTCTGCTGCACAGAACCAAAAGGAGTCCATCAGCTTCTTGCTCTGATCATGAAAAATGCAGAACTTTCTCTAAAGCATAGGCTGGATTTCATTGAGGAAAACAGAAAATCAAGCTTGGTGGCTCACTCTACCCTACCTTTTCTGGATTTTCAACAATTGCTTAAAAGAAGCTGCAGAAAAAATATAGTTTTTCAAAAGACTAAACTAAATATCAGATTGAGATTCCAAGACCCTCAAGCAATTTGCCTGCAGGTCAAAAGACACACAAAAATAATATTGTCAAAGATCTCATAACCAGCCTATATGTAATAGATCATTGGGTTAACTCCCAGGACCATATGACTCTAAAGTTTGAACTTTAATACATTCTCCTATACCCATTTGCATTAGCGCTTGTCAGTTGAGAGGGGACAAGCAAACGAGCATTTTTTTTTCCTGAGTTCATCATTATATGAAAATTCTCCAGTGAGTTCCAAGAAAATACCACTTTAATCTTAATCCTCCAAATTTTCTCAACAAGCAACAGAGAAATATTAATATAACAAAGCATACAAGGTGATATTTCATAATATATTAAGAATATTTCATAAGCAGAATATAATTTTTGTAATGTACTAAAATATTTCATAAATAGAATATATTTACATGCAATATATTAATAATATATCACAAATATAGCATAATTTTTATTTTTCATTTTATTTTGGTTGCCAAAATGGTTATCAGAAGACCAAGCAATCTTAGACTCAACTTTGCCACTTATAAGGGAGGAAAAACTTTTCCTCCATCCTCTTGGAGCCTGTCACTGGGATCTGTAAATTAAACTCATAGCAACAGATTAACAGGAGAAAAGATATATGTTTATTTATTGGTATTAATATTAATACATGCACATGACTTCACACAAAAGTGGAAACTCACAGAAGTGGTTAGACCTGAAAGTTTATATACCATTTTAATAAAGGGTAATAAATTGTGGAGAAGTAACTAGACGAATAGAAGGGGTTTGGGGAGTTTCAGGAGCAGTAAATTGTGGAAAGGTAAATATATGGGGAAACTAATGGAAAATAAGAGTTATTTTAGTAAGGTTTATTTGTGTAGACTAATCTCAGTGCTGATTTTCCATTGTCTTCATGACCATAAAATTATTCTGGAGAGGGGATTTATGGCAGTCCCCATTTCTCAGAAGTTTCTGCTTTTAGTCAGATAAGGGAAACCAGTAAGTCTTCCTCATGCATCAGCTGATTCTCAATTGCCTTCAGCTCAAAACAATCCATAGGCCAAAGTAACATATTCTGGGATGGTATACTCCAATTCCCTTCACTACCAAATTCCTCAGGGTATTTGTTAATCCCCTCATTTTTCTGGGATTCCATTTCCACCCAGGTAAGACAAAGAAATTGGAATAGATTTCTAAATTTTATTAATTCTCTGATATGCTATGGGGTTTTTTTTGTTTGTTTCTGCATTTCTGCAACTCATTGTGAGTTTCATTTGCAAAGGCTGCATACTTAAGTTATAACCTATATAACTATAATCACTCTCACCAGAAAAAATACAAATCTGATACCAAACAGAGTGAACAGATAGTTTCCCTAAATTTACTTGTCTATTCAAAACTATTGAGCACCATAGTGATAGAGACAGTAAGATGGGTAAGAAAACTTCAGGTCATTTGGGAGATGAGACTACTTTACATGTCCTTTTTTTCATGGAAAGGATCTAGTAAGGGTAAACAGGACATTGTTTGAAAACAAGTTGAAAGGTCAGAAGGTTTCTCAGGATCTAATATATTGATTCTGGTCACACTGACTTGCTGCTGCCTTTTCCCACAGTTCACTGACATTTCTGCAGATGGTAGTAAATCAAACTGGGTCATACTCTTATCCATATTCAAGACCTGCATCGTACGATCAATTCTTACCCACTACCTCAGCTACTTTGACCTTGAGCTACTTAATAATCCCCAATGAACCCAAGAAATTCCCTTAAAAAAGAAGGTGTCTACAGTGACTCTGCCAGAGAAGGCAATGGCACCCTACTCCAGTACTCTTGCCTGGAAAATCCCATGGATGGAGGAGCCTGGTGGGCTGCAGTCCATGGGGTTGCAAAGAGTCGGACATGACTGAGCGTCTTCACTTTCACTTTTCACTTTCATGCATTGGAGAAGGAAATGGCAACCCACTTCAGTGTTCTTGCCTGGAGAATCCCAGAGTCAGGGGAGCCTGGTGGGCTGCCGTCAGTGGGGTCG
Source organism: Bos grunniens (assembly GCF_055505025.1). NCBI lineage: Eukaryota > Metazoa > Chordata > Mammalia > Artiodactyla > Bovidae > Bos > Bos grunniens. Next base: position 59,036,418 of record NC_141180.1, read on the forward strand.
CACAGAGTTGGACATGACTGAAGTGACTTAGCAGCAGCAGCAGCGTAGTGACTCTGCAGTTTTTTGTAGGCAGAGTTATGAAAGACAAAATGCCAGACGTAGTTTCAAGAGAGATATGCAGATCCAAAGCCCAGCAGAAGTGGGTACTTGGCAGATTACTTTGACTTTCTTTATCAAGAGCAATGAATTTGTAAAATGAGGACCATTTTACTGCGATTCTAGTCCTCTGAACCAAAATAACTGAATCAAGGATGCTCTTTCACGAAAAAGCAAGGAAACTTATTTTCAAAATACTGGCAACCCATCAGAAAGGAAAAATAAGCTGTAATGTCCTGTTATACAGGGCTTCCTAGCTCTGTTTATATTCCACAATGACAGCAAATGCGTCTGTCTAGTGCTGGAAAGACACGAGAGAACTTAATTATTTGAATCCCCTCTCCAGTGGTTGAATAAGAAGGGCGTATCCTCACATTACTAGTCCCTGAACTCCAACCAAGACCTGGTCAGAAGGCAGTAGGTCTGTTTGGGGAGCCAACAGGAAGTTTTCCCCAACTTGAGCCAGTTGGAGAGGGACGAAGCTTGCTTCAGCTGGAAGTCATTTGTACTTTTCCTCAGACTAATCAGTCAGTGGCTTATGAGAGCACACCAAAGGTGATCTTGCTCACTCTGATCTGGAGTTGGTGCTGAAGTCCAGCTGCTAAAACATTTAAGGGAAGTACCTGGAGTTGTCTGGTTTGCTTTGATGAAGAACAGGGTCAGAGAGAAAGAACTGCCCACAGAATGGAAAAATGAGAATTTGAGGCGTGGTACACTTACAAAAGGTCGTCAGTGCTTTCCAAAATTCCACTAGGAAATTGGGTAAGGATGGGTGGGGGCTCCACCACATCAGAAATTTTCCTTTGGGTTACCTAGTCAAGCAGGTTTCACCAAAATTGTGTCTACACAGCAAATAAATTGGGAGGAGGGGAAAAAAAAGATTGAATCAGGCAACAGTTACTCCAAGTACAAGTAGTACCAGTGGATCATAAAAAGTCTAAAAGTTACCAGATTTTGAAAATAGGTAATTGTCTGACATAACACATCTCTAAAAGGTGTTTTGTGTGTGTTTGGGTTTAGAGGGCAGCCCTTTGTTTGCTGAATGTCACTCAGGAAGGACTTTTCTTGAATGTGTTTGAGTTGTCACATAAGTAACTTTCTCTTTGCTCTTTCCCAGAAGTTGGAAGAAATTGGCTAGTGATGATCCATCCCTAGAAGTCCTATCTCTGGTGGTTCTAACAGCCCAATAACATGGACATTTGCTCAGCCTTCTGAGGGAATGTAATCTAATGCTGGTTTTTCCCATGAACAGAATTGGTGTTTTGGTACATAAAATTTACCTGTAAAGTGTGTTAGCGTGTTAGTTGCTGAGTTGTCTCTGACTCTTTGCCACCCCATGGACTGTAGCCCAACAGGCTCTTCTGTCAATGGGATTTCCCAGGCAAGAATACTGGAGTGGGTTGCCATTTTCTTCTCTATGGACATTTACATATGCTAATAGTGACCATGGACTGCAAGGAGATCCAACCAGTCCATTCTAAAGGAGATCAGTCCTATGTGTTCTTTGGAAGCAATGATGCTAAAGCTGAAACTCCAGTACTTTGGCCACCTCATGCAAAGAGTTGACTCATTGGAAAAGACTCTGATGCTGGGAGGGATTGGGGGCAGGAGGAAAAGGGGACAACAGAGGATGAGATGGCTGGATGGCATCACGGACTCCATGGATGTGAGTTTGAGTGAACTCCAGGAGTTGGTGATGGACAGGGAGGCCTGGCGTGCTGCAATTCATGGGGTCACAAAGAGTTGGACACGACTGAACGACTGAGCAGAACTGAACTGAGTAGTGACCATCTCAAAGCAGACAGATGCCTAGTCTAAGCTGTCAGCATCATCAGGAAGGGCAGCAGGATTGAAGATACTGGCCTGGGAGGTAGAAATGACCAAAAAACACAGAATCATGTATAGCAATCCATGCCCCCCCACCCACCTAGTCTGACATGTCAGAATAATAATCTTAAACTAATAGAAACTTGCACAAATTTTCAAGAAATTCCTCACTCTATCATGCTGACTCAATGCAATGCTTTATTCACTTAATTTTTTTTAAAAAATCACATGATGCTATATTTAAAATGGATAATCAACAAGGCCCTACTGTACAGCACACAGAACTCTGCTCAATTTTTTAAAAATTAACTTGTTTTAATTGGAGGATAATTACGTTACAATATTGTAATGGTTTTTGCCATACATTGACATGAATCAGCCATAGGTGCACATGTGTCCCCCTATCCTGAACCCCCTCCTAACTTCCCTCCCCACCCCATCCCTCTGGGTGGTCCCAGTGCACTGGCTTTGAGTGCCCTGCTTCATGCATTGAACTTGCGCTGGTCATCTGTTTTACATATGGTAATATACATGTTTCAATGCTATTCTCTCAAATCATCCCACCCTCATCTTCTCCCACAGAATCCAAAAGTCTGTTCTTTACATCTGTGTCTCTTTTGTTGCCTTGCATATAGGATCGTCATTACCATCTTTCTAAATTCCATATATATGCAGTATTAATATACAGTATTTGTGTTTCTCTTTCTGACTTCACTCTGTATAATAGGTTCCAGTTTCATCTACCTCACTAGAACTGATTCAAATGTGTTCTTTTTTTTTTTTTTACAGCTGATTAATATTCCTTTGTGTATATGTACCACAACTTCCTTATCCGTTTGCCTGCCAATGGACATCTATCTAGGTTGCTTCCATGTCCTAGCTATTGTAAACAGTGTTGCAATGAACATCGGGCTACAAGTGTCTCTTTCAATTCTGGTTTCCTCAGTTGTATGCCCAGCAGTCGGATTGCTGGGTCATATGACAGTTCTACTTCCAATTTTAAGGAATCTCCACACTGTTCTCCATAGTGGCTATACCCACCAACAGTGTAAGAGGGTTCCTTTTTCTCCACACCCTCTCCAGCATTTATTGTTTGTAGACTTTTTAATGATAGTTATTCTGACTGGCATGACTCTGCTCAATGTTATGTGGTAGCCTGGATGGGAGGGGAGTTTGGGGGAGAATGGATACATGTATACATATGTTTGAGTCCCTTCACCATTCACCTGAAGCTATCACAACATTGTTTGTTAATCTGCTATATCCCAATATAAAATAAAAAGGTTTTAAAAACATAAAAGAAAAATTATGGGGTATCAACTCTATATCAGATGTATACATAAAATATACCTGCCGTTGCTGAGCCGAACTCTCACTAAGTGTAAAGAAATCTGTAACTGAGAACAGTGAATGGAGGACAATGTGGGGCGTGTGTGGTTCATTGACGAATGTTTAGCAGCTCCCCCGGCCTTATCCGCTACATACCAGTAATACCTCCTCTGCTGGAACAACTCACAGTGTCTCCAGATCTTGCCAATGATCTTCCTTGGGTGGGACACAAAATCACCCCAGATGAGAACTGGCCTGAAGGACAAAGTCCAAATCATTTGCCTGACTTACGAGACCTTTCACGAGCTGAAGCAAGGCTCTCCTGCCAGTTCAACCTCCCTTCTCACCCCACCTCTCTCACGAAGCCAGGTCCTTTTGCACACTGTAGCCCTTCTTTGAAGAGGCGTTCCCTCTCCTACGATGCCCTCAGCCAACTTCTCCACCTAAACACACTCTTCTGTTTCATTCCCTACCAGACTTTAACTGTCACCTTTTCCCAGGGTCTTCTGGTCAGAGATCCTTTCACTTGGCACCTACTGACTTTATTGTACATGTTTTATCTTGCTCAGTACATGTTGTGTCTGTTCACCTGCCTATTTTACCTACCCTTAGTGTACCACTAATTTCTGGAGAATGGGAATTATAATTTATTCATCGTTGTCTCTTCATAGTTGATAATATGACACCCAACTCATTATAGATGTTCAGTAAGTATTTTAAAATAAATTTGACTTTTATGTATCCCCCTATTAACTGAGTTCTCTCTAAGTGGTAAGTACTTTATTGCACAAAATATGCTAAACTTCCCTTTACCCATTGAAATAGCCTCATCTTAATTGTCATTTGGAAAGAGCCCTTTGTGATAACTAAACAAACCAGCTAACCCACTCTGCAGCAGTCTGTGCAGTATGTATCAATGGTGTAGCAGATTCTCATCTCAGAAGCCCACTGCTAGGGTAGGAGACCACGGTTCTGCACCCAAAGTCTGGAGGCAGCTTCAATTCTGTGTTGGTGGTTCTTCTTCTTCTTCTTTTTTTTTTTTTTTTAATTGGTAACTTGAGAATATTGATGGGAGGAACTTCAAAGTGTGATTTTGAGATTAAATGAGTCAATAAATCTAAAGCATGTATAAGTATCCCATAAAAATTGGCTATGTCAGTTTAAATTTATACACTTATATACAACTCTGCTGAAATAAGGCCTTTATTATCATGATAAAACACTTAGAGAAGTTTGGCGACAGGTAGGGTTTTTGTGAAAGTGAAGTGAAGTCGCGCAGTCGTATCTGCCTCTTTGTGACCCTGTGGACTGTAGCCTACCAGGTTCCTCAGTCCATGGAATTTTCCAGGCAAGAATACTGGAGTGGGTTGCCATTTACTTCTCCAAGGGATCTTCCCAACCCAGGGATTGAACCCGGGTCTCCCGCATTGCAGGCAGACGCTTTACCGTCTGAGCCACCAGGGAAGCATCTAGGATCTATGAAAAGCATGCCATGGAAGCAACCTCCTGTCTTAGTCCTTGGGGTCCTCTCACTTCTATCATAGTACAAGTGCCAGGAAATAATGCCCCGGTTTCTTCCACACCCTCTTTATGTGTAGAAACAGATGTGAAATATATATGCCTATTTAAGTGCTGACTTGTCCTCATATTTTACACATGTGTCTATACATACAAAGAAAATATGTATGAACCCACATGTGTGTATATAGTTGCTGTGTTAGGTGCTAATCTTACTCAAACATACATAGACCCTTCCCTCTAGATAAAGTTTCAGGCAGAAATTGGCCTCTGGGGCAAGTTCAATGCCAGTATCCCAGCATTTAGAGGTATCTCCTCTCTGGGTTCTGTGAGAGTCGGGGTACTTGTGCTGGCCCAGGTTTACAAGCAGCTCCTTAGAATTCACCTACAGACCCCAAGGGAAATAGAGAGAGATAGGGTATTTAAGTCAGACTGACTGATATGTGTCCCATCTCTACCAGTTCTGGTCTGCTTCAGGGGGGGAAATTCCTAATAAAAAGGATATTTGGTACACAAGTTATTCCAAAGCACAGCTTATTCTAATTTTATTGCGTATTGTCCCTAGAAATGTTGCCTCCTACAAAGTCTTTACTTTATAAATATCCTTTATTATCTTAGGAGAGTTTCAGTCTTTATGTAGGAAGCTGAAACCTGTTTGGATGGACTTTAGTTTTTTTTTTTTTTTTGGATGGACTTTAGTTTTTTTTTTTTTTTGGATGGACTTTAGCAAATCCAGAATTTTTAGTGGTCTGAGTGGCTGCATTAGAAAGTCACATGGTCAACATCAACTGCCATTCAATAAATTACATCACCTGATGTCTGCGGGAAGCACAATGGCCCCAAAAGAGGTATGAACTGGGAGTCCATCCTTGAAACATGTTTAGGTTTATGCATATCTGCATCTCCATATGCAGTTTGCTGTTCTCCCCTGGTTCGGTTTTGCCATTTTTCAAATGGGAATAATAATAATATCCACCCTCTCTTGGAGGATTATTTTAAAAACCCAAAGAAGATACCATATGTAAGACTCTTGAGTTTTTAAAGTTTTAAATGTTAACATGACTCTCAGTTCTGAAACAACCAACAGTAGAAAAGTAAACCAGTTAAAAATTTATAGGATACAATTTGCATCCTTCAGAAGTTTTCTCAACATGTAAACATGTTTACCATTTGTATTGAGTGCTTCCATATGACAGCTACTGTGCTAAGTCCTGGAGTCATAAAGAAGGAAGATGCAAGCTGCCTTGAGGAGCTTAGGGTCTGGTAGGAAGAAATACACACAGAACTGTGACCTTGAGCTGTTTTAGGAACTAAGAGATAATGGAGGATGTGTAACAGCAGTACAAGAAAGGAGGGTCTGATATCCTAATTTGACCTATCCTTAGCAGTATATGTTAACGTGTGTTTATAGATAACTCCAAAAAGCCTGGTTGCATAGACTTTGATGCTAGATTCACGGAGCTGGATGAGAAAATACAAATACAGAAGTTTAGTTCCGTGCTCCAATGGACATTGTTGGGAACTATGCTTGATAGCCAATATTGATCATCGTGGAGCTCACATTACAGCTTTTTCAAAACATTCACCCATGTAAAATCAAATTGGGTGGCTCTATCTAGACGTCAAAGGTTTCAGATTTTAGATTTATTTATTGAACTTTTACTATGTTCCAGGCACGGAACTGGATGTTTTCACTGCATTATCACATTTAAAAGCTAAATAAAGATGGAGGTAGCTTTTAACTTAATCCCATTATAAGCTTCTGTTCTCCATCATGAAGCCATTTCTATATCCTGGCTCATAGCCCATACTCACACTACTTTGCTGGAATTCTGTTGAAGAAGAAAACTGTTCTAACCAAAATATTCCAAATAATGTAGGCGCCAGCCTGTGAATAAAAATAATATCTCTTTGGTAATGGATTTTTTTTTAAAGTAACTGGCTTTGAATACCCACATGATACAGCTTTTCTTAATAAACATTTACATGCTAAAGTTTTCTCTTCATTTGATCAGCAAATCTGTAGATAAAAGGGGATTCACTGGTATATAAATTTGCTAGGGCTGCCATAACAAAGTACCATAAATCAGCATCTTAAATAACAGAAATGTACTGACTCATGGTTCTGGAGGCTAAAAGCTCAAGATCAAAGTGTCAGCAGGGCTGGTTCCTTCTGGAATCCATGAGGAAGAATCTATTCCACACCTCTCCCCTGGCTTCTGGTAGTTTGTTGGAAATTATTGGTGTTCCTTGACTTATAGAAGCATCACACTGATCTTCGTCTTCAAGTATTCTCCCTGTATATGTGTCTTTCTCCAAATTCCCTTTTCTGCTTTTTTTTTTTTTTTTTTTTAATAAAAACACCAGTCACATGGATTAGGGCTCAACCTAATAACCTCATCTTAATTGATTACCTCTGTAAAGACTCTGGCTTCCCAGGTGGCATAGTGGTAAAGAATCTGCCTGCCAATGCAGGAGATGTAAGAGATGTGGATTTGATCCCTGTCAAGAAGCTCCCTTGGAGTAGGAAATCGCAACTCACCCTAGTGAGTTGAGAATCGCCTTGAGAATTCCATGGACAGAAGAGCCTGGCAGGCTACAGTCCATGGGGTCACAGAGTCACCGCGTTGGACACGACTGTGCGTGCATACACACGTGAAGGCCGTACCTCCAAGTCAGGTCACATTCAGAGGCACTAGGGGATAAGACTTGAGCACACCAGTTTTAAGGGAACGCAATTCCATTTGTGAGAGCCAGTAAAGATGGTGCCTTTTAAATATTGATCTTAGAGAGGATTAAAGGGCTCTGGTCACCAAGTCAGAGGAATCATCACCGCTGGTAGTCAGGAGCCTGTCCTACCGCTTGACTTAACTCTGAATGTTTCTTTTCAAAGGTGCTAAAAGCCAAAATCTGCTTGTCTGAAACTTTCTCTACTCTCTGAAATGATTCAAATACACTAATTTTCCATACTTTGTACTTTTGTTAGAATAATAAATTATTCCAGTTAAAAAAGGGGCGGGGCGCGCTTTAGTCAACTCAAGATAGAGATAAATTAAAGAGCTAAAAGCGCTTCTTGGAAAGTTCTGAAGTATCGCTGAAGTATAAACTCCCTGAGGAAAATATAAATCACTGCTAATACCTTTACAAGTTTCACTTTACTGATTTGATTAAAATTAGCAATGATCATGCAGCTACCTTCACAGCTACCTTCTCTCAACTGTTTGATTAGTGATGGCAAATGGCAGCCAATATCAAAAAACAATATCAGCATAGTCATAATGAGTATGTGCGTGTGTGACAGAGTTCACACACACACACGCATGTGCATATGTGTATGACAAAACAAACTTTGCTAACGCTTCTTAACTTTTTAAAGAAAACACACTGCATTCAAACAAAGCTTTGCCAAATAGGTCACCCAGTATTTATTTTTTCATTGACACTTTTTTTGCACAATTTTAAGGAGGTCATTTGCAAAAATAATATGTGCCAAAAATTAGATTTGGCTGACACTTAAAGTGGATTCCACTGTAATTTCACACTTATTATCTTATTTTACAGTAGCACTATAAGTTAGGACCACTATAAGTTGTAAGCTCTATTTAATGGGTAAAAGTTCAGTTCAGTTCAGCTCAGTCGCTCAGTCATGTCCAACTCCTTGAGACCCCATGAATCGCAGCACACCGGGCTGTCCATCACCAACTCCCGGAGTTCACTCAGACTCACGTCCATCGTGTCAGTGATGCCATCGAGCCATCTCATCCTCTGTTGTCCCCTTCTCCTCCTACCCCCAATCCCTCCCAGCATCAGAGTCTTTTCCAATGAGTCAACTCTTCGCAGGAGGTGGCCAAAGTACTGGAGTTTCATCTTCAGCATCATTCCCTCCAAAGAAATCCCAGGGCTGATCTCCTTCAGAATGGACTGGTTGGATCTCCTTGCAGTCCAAGGGACTCTCAAGAGTCTTCTCCAACACCACAGTTCAAAAGCATCAATTCTTCAGTGCTCAGCCTTCTTCACAGTCCAACTCTCACATCCATACATGACCACAGGAAAAACCATAGTCTTGACTAGACGGACCTTTGTTGGCAAAGTAATGTCTCTGCTTTTGAATATGCTATTTAGGTTGGTCATAACTTTCCTTCCAAAGGAAGACCCGAAAAAGATAAAGAGTATGTCTACCAGTACAGAATCTGTTGAGGGAGAAACCAGGATTCAAGCCAGGAATCTTGCCACTTAAAGCAAACAAAGTGAAAGTATTAGTCGCTCTGTCGCCTTCGACTCTTTGCGACCCCATGAGCTTAGCCCGCCATGCTCCTCTGTCCACGGAATTCTCCAGGTGAGAATACTGGAGTGCATTGCTGTTCCCTTCTCCAGGGGTCGAACCTGGGTATCCTGCATTGCAGGCAGACTCTTTATCATCTGAGCCCGCAGGGAAGCTAACAAAGGACGGCAGTAAACTTTCTGTGAGCTACAGACGTACAAAAACACAAATGTTACTGTTTCAACTGTACCACTCTCACACTAAAACTGTTGAATTATCCCTTTGGTTTCAACTTTACTTCTTCCTTGCTCTTCTCTGGGTAATTAGGAGTAAAAAGCAACCCTAGAGATATCATGTTGAAGATTTTGATGAAGGAATTTTTCCCGCACCATCATGAATTAGTTTCACAACAATATAGCTCAGGAATGAGATATACTGCATTTTGCTTTCTTATGTAGCAAAAGACCTTTCTTAGTATATGAAGTTAATTTCCAAGATAAGATAACCTATGACTAGATTATAAATGTCTAAGGCTAGGTTATAGCCCTATAGGTTATAAGTCATAGGTTATCGGTTATAACTTATGACTAGGTTATAAATAACCTGAGGCTAGGTTGTAAATGTCTAAGCCCAATGTCAGTGGTTTTAACCATCCAATAATAGGAAGAAACTCATAGAAATCTGATGGCAGTGATGCTTTTGATGCTTTTGATGCTTTTGATGCTTTTGAACTGTGGTGTTGGAGAAGACTCTTGAGAGTCCCTTGGACTGCAAGTGAAATGAAATCTGTGTATAATTAAAAAAAAAACACAAGATCTGTGCCTTTGTCATCTGTTACTGACACAAGTGTGATTTCATTCAGAGCTCAGTTCTCAACAGGAATCCAAAGTTGTTCACATAGTTTGTGATTCCGTATTTTACATACTCTGCATCCAATCTTAACCTCTCTTGTGTTCTCACCCACTAGCTGGACATTGCTTAGTATCCTGCCATTTGTTCACATGGTATTAATACATCAGAATCCAAACTTACCATCTCCCACCTAAACCAGCTTCTACTCAGAACTGCATTTTTGACAGATGTTCCATCATTTTCTTGACACCCTCTGAAGCTGAAATATTGCCATTTTTGACCCGTACTTCTTTCTTGCCCTTTGTTTTTGTTTTTTTTCTTTCTTGCCCTTTGACTTCAAACAATCCCAGGAACAGGCAATTCTTTCTTTATGTGGTTCTTCCTTTCCTCTCCACTAGGCAAGGCCTTAGTTCAAGTTTTTGTCACCTGATTCTTCCAAGAGCATAATGGCCTCCTATCTGCTCTCTCTGTGGTCCGGGTCTATGGAAAGAAGTCCTGACTTATTCAAGATCCAAGCAAAACCACACCTCTGGGGACTTCCCTGGTGGTCCAGTGGTTAAGAAACTGCTTTCCAATGCAGGGGAAGCAAGTTTAATCCCTAGTCTAAGAAGATTCCATCTGCGGCAGGGCAACTAAGCCCATGCACCCCAACTACTGAGCCCACATGCCCCGGTCAAGATCCCCAGTGCTGCAACTAAGAACTGATGCAGCCAAAGAAATGTTTTAAACACTCACACCTCCATCAACCTCCGCAAAGTCTTCTTCCTAGATGGGAGGCCATATTCAGTCCTCCATTACTCATGCAGACAACAGACCTGCTTTCTTTTCCATGGTAAATAAGATGGGGTGGGCTTTCCATCAGGCATATTTTTTTATGAGCCTCCTCCAGCTCCATAAAAGATTATCAGTCTGAGCATGAGCTTTTCTGATGGTTAGAGCATATGAGTTCATTTTCACTAACTTCACAGACCAGCTGCCTCCTAACTGTTTTCAAATAACATCACCTCATACTCATGGTTTTTTCACAGACTTAGCAAACTCTCAGATCCCAAAAATGATATGTATAGCCTCTTTTGTTCTTATAGCTTGTGTGTTCAGTCATGTCCGACTCTTTGCAACCCCATGGACTACAGCCCGCGGGGCTTTTCTGTCCATGGAATTTTCTAGGCAAGAATACCAGAACAGGTTGTCATTCCCTTCTCCAGGGGATATTCCTAACCCAGGATCAAACCTGAGTCTCTTTTGCCTCCTGCATTGGTAGCAGATTCTTTACCACTAGTGCCACCTGGGAAGCCCTATTATAGATTATTGTGGTTTAAAGCAAAAGGTTTTTCTGTTTATTTCTAGTTATGACAGTAATGTCTTTGGTACAAATTTGGAAAGCACATAAAGGCAAAGGACAGAGTTCTTTAAATCATCTATAACCACTGAAAATATTATGTGTTTTTTTTCTCTTCTCCCCCATGGAAGTGAGTTATGGCACTGCAAGTTTCCTTTTGTTCCTTTACTGCATCTTAATAATTTTTCAATGCCATTAAGCTATCTACATAGACTTCATAAAATATATTATAATGTAATTGATTACTTCAATTATTGGAAATGTTGTTTGTTTCTAAAATTGTGCATTAGTGAAAAACCTTTGATCAACATCCTCATAAACTTTGCACACAACTCTGAGAATAGCTGTCCACACAGCCTCATCAGCACTGAAAATGAAATATAATTTTCAAATATCTTAACTGGTATTCCACAACCAAAAAGAGTGAATGCTTTCATATTTATTGACAAATTGCGTTTCTTTACTGGATTATAAAATTACACAAATTGCCCTTTTAATTAGCTATAAAAGATGTTTATGGATTAAAAATATTATATTTTAACATGGAATGTTAAGCTTCAAAATTCTCATGGTATTTAGTAGTCAGATCATCTATCATTTTTACAAAAATAATTTCAGTTAAGAGGTTGGCATGGGATCCAGGTTTACAAACATGATCATATCTACATTAATCTTTGAGTGCCCCCACCGTCTGCTTTTACAGGTTTTCCCCAGGCTCATGGGGTCTTCTGGAAGATGTCTAGGGTATGGAATCCATTGAGGCAGGCTTCCTCTGACATCAACCTCATCATTTCTTATTCATCTCTCACGTATCTGTTTGTGAGTTTTTCAGGTGGCTCAGTGGGTGAACCCACCTGCAATTTAAGAGACACAGGAGACACAGGTTTGATCCCTGGGCTGGGAAGATCCCCTGGAGGAGGACATGGCAACCTACCCCAGTACTCTCGCCTGGAGAATCCCATAGACAGAGGAGCCTGGTGGGCTACTTAGGGTCACAAAGACAGAGAAGCCTGGCAGGCTACATAGGGTAACAAAGAGTTGGACACAACTGAAGTGACTTAGTTCGCTTCATGCATGCAAGAAGATAATTGGGGAAACAGACAAAAATAATGAAAACAATTAGATATTTTAAAGAGGGAATTTTTTAATGTAATTTTATTTATTTTGGGTGTGCTGTCTTCATTGTTGCATAGGCTTTCTCTATCTGCAGTGTGTGGGCTACTCCTCGTTGTGGTGTGTGGGTTTCTCAATGCAGTGGCTTCTCTTGTTGCAGAGCACAGGCTTAGTGCGGGCTTCAGTAGTTGTGGCACGTGATCTCAGAAGTTGCAGCTCCCAGTCTCTGGAGCACAGGCTCAATAGTTGTGGCACGTGGGCATGTGGGATTTTCCTGGCCCAGGGATCAAACCCGTGTCTCCTGCATTAGCAGGCAGATTTTTTGCCACTGAGTCACCAGGGAAGTCCGAAGAAGGGATTTTTAAATTAGTATTTTAAAAGACAATAATGAGTAGAAAGGCATGCCTTCATTAATATTTTCTACCAGAAAAAAAAAAAAAGTAAAACCACAAGATATAAAGTTTCATTTTTCAAAGATGACAGTATTTCCTTAAAAATACCTAAAAGAAAAAAATTTTACCTTGAGTGACAGATCAGAAAAAAACCTAGTCCTTAAGGTAACTCTAGCAGTACAATTGTATTTGTTTTCTATTCCTGCCATAAGGAATTAATGACTTCAATTCCCCGATATGTGTCACAGTGGTTAAAAATCTGCCTGCCAATGCAATTGTCACAAGAGATGTGAGTTCAGTCCCTAGGTCGGGAAGATGCCCTGGGGGAACAAATGACAACTTACTCCAGTATTCTTGCCTGGAAAATTCCAAGGACAGAGAAGCCTGGCAGGCTACAGTCCATGGGGTTGCAAAAAGTGGGACATGGCCAAATACACAGGCACATGTCAGTAGCTTCAAATAACATAGCTCATTATCTTACTGTTCCGGAGTCAAGAATCCAACCTGGGTCTCACTGGACTGAGTCAGTGTTGGCAAAAGTGGAGTTCTTTCTGGAGACTGTAGAGGAGGATCCGTTTCACTGCCTTTTCCAGCTTCTAGTGACCATCTTCAAGGCCAGCCACGTAGCATCTTTAAATCTTATTCATTTTCCTGACTCTCTCACTTATAAGGACTCTCGTGATTATACTGGGTTCAATATATTCAGAAGGTTGACTATAATACAGAACATATACAAAAAGGTCCATGGGAATGCTTTACAACTATTATCTTTATTCTTCCCTCCTATACTCACTTCATGAACTTTTATTATTTTCTGTTATATGTGTCACACTCTACCCAGCAGAATCTGTCTCTATCGACCAGCAAGGTGGTAGGTAGAGAAATCCAAGTGATTTTTTTTTTTTGTAAGTAGTGTCAGTAGGACATCCTGTTATATATATTAGTCATTCACTTATGAAGGTTCCTACTACTCTACCATTAGAAGTTCATTCTCTGTATCCTGACCCTTTCCTATCCTGAGTGAACACAGAATAATACCACAGTGGGGAACTCAAAAGCTGAGGCCAGACCAGGCAGGAAAACCACTTAGATGACAAAACAAGCTCTAAAACTACAAACAGAGAGTTAGAATTTTGAGGGAAAAAAAGCCTTGTCAAAGCTCAAAAGAAAAATCTACCAATTTGTCAGGTAAGATAAATGAATACAGAATTAAAAACAAAATTCACAACAGCCATAATAATCATAACTTAGATTCATGGATCCTTGTCTGATACTGGGTTAAATATTTACAAGAATTATTTCAAGGAATTTTCATAAGGACATAATGAGCATGAGATAAGTGAGGAAATGAGGCTCAGATAGATTTAAAGCACAAAGATAATAAGTATCAAAGCCTGAATTTGAAATCCATAATTGAAGCCAATTGTATCTGCTTCATGAGTCGAAGTTTGAAGCCACTACATCACTGTTCAGGAGGGGACAAGTGCAGAGTGGGTTGGGCAGGAATGCAGGAATGGCTCCAGGATTTGGGCCATAATTTGGGCCTAACTAGGTGATGGTGACATGTCATATGGATGAGGTGGCTCAAGATAAAAGCTCAAGGTAGTGCTGGCTTATTAGAAGATTCTTGACTAAAATGCAAATGGGATCAGCCTAGCTCTAACTAGTTAATTATTGGTTAACAGTTTAGCAGGAATAAGATAGCTCATTAGCAGAGTTTTGGTGGAAATGGGCTTCCCAGGTGGTGCTAGTGGTAAAGAACCCACCTGCCAATGCAGGAGACATAAGAGACTCAGGTTCCATCCCTAGGTCAGGAAGATCTCCTGGAGGAAGGCATAGAAATTCACTCCAGTATTCTTGCCTGGAGAATCCATGGACAGTGGAGCCTGGCAGGCTACAATCCATGGAATTGCAAACAGCTGGACATAACTGAAGTGACTTAGCATGCACATACACAGTAATTATGATAGATACCTAGATATTTCTAGAAAGGAAACTTGGACAAGAAGTGTCCAATCACAAGGCTGAAGGACTCAAGTTAGCAACCATGTTGTATTTGGTGTAAATTGTCTCCCATAGGTAAGTGGTGATTAAATATGAAGAAAGGAAAGAGAAAAGCCAGATGGGAGAAAGCTTGAAGATATGAGAGTACGTTCTTCAATAAGTAAATTACTACATTTAGATAGAATTAGGGATGCTATCTTTACAGAACTGGTCATTGTCATGAACCTTGATGAGAATGATGAATATGGATCTATGAGCAAAGAACAGATGGCCATGTCCGGTTGTCAAGCAAATGACCAAAGAAATAAGGGCAAAAAGTAGAGAATCAGGAGCAGATGATTGTTACATCAGCTTTGCCAGGGTGAAGAAATAGTCGAAAGCTCCAAGAGGGGTCAACTATTGTATAATGATGAATGCCACACCTCAGAGTTTAGACAGACCCACTGAAGGCTCTGATCTGGAAGCTGGTACATAGGAAACTAGAGGAGACAGTGAGGCAGAGTGCAATTCATTGCACGCTTGTGAGGGTCAGCTTCCACGGTTTGTGTGTGTCAGGAAGAGGAGCTGGTTTGTTCCATCATGGATTTCTAGATGGATCGTGGCATATGTCCTGATAAGGATCAGGGTGACCCTGATAGGGATCAGGTGACCCTGAGTGGTGACCTCTTTACACAAAGGACTGTTCCCTTATCTGAGCTGCACCCACACGACCATATGATTTGTCCTGCCAGATGGAGTACATTTTTCATGTAATGCACTTGGCAGTGAAAGAAAATCTATTTTAAGCTGACTGTTCATTTTTCATGATGTGTATTACAAAAGCATTGGTATAGCCCAATTTATTTGTAAGTGGACTTAAAACACTTTAAAATACAATGAAACCATTCGGCTAAATGCTGACTCTTGGGAATTGGGTTCCTGCATGGGAGAGTGAGATTTCGGCTCTCTCTACCTATCTTCAAAATGTATAAAACATGCAGGATTCAGATTGAAGTAGAACAGACTTAGTGGGGTCTTAACCCGTGGAATGGAGAGACCACACAGCATAAGGATTGGAACTTATTAGTGGGGATGGATGAGCCGCTCTGTGGTTTAGGCTGAAACGCCTGGGACTGCTTTTCAAATGTTTCAAATTTGATAATATATATACATAGACAGACACACACACATATATTAAAAAAGCTGATGTGTTTGCCAAAATCTTTCCCCAGTCTCCATTCTTCAACCCATATGGATTTTCAGTGTTTGTAATCCATACGTCTCTGATGTGTTCACACGAGGCCCTCTGAGGACTGGCTCGTAAAAGATTGTCCTCCAAGGGAATTTCTATCCACAGTTTTTCTCTAAAAGTTGCCACCCATTGCTCAAGCTCATGCCCTAACCCTTTGCCCCACTCCTCTCAGAATGACGTGGAGTAAACGAAAAAGCACAGGTTTGGAAGTCAAACCTTAATTCACTTCTAATTCTCTCCTTTAAGCACTCAGAGGTTATATGCACAAGCCATATAACCTCTTTATGTTGACTTTTTTCTCATTCAGGGAAGTCAGAGGCAGGGAGTGAGGACTCTCTAATCTAGTGGCCCTATTAGTTCTGAGTCTAAATGCCAATGACCCCAATGATTTCAGTACTTCTGGTTTTGCTCCTAACCCAAAACTGCCTTTTTATGAATGTTGAAAATTACTAATGGAATCAAAACCCATAAGGAGACTTTGTTTCTAGTGAAGGGCAGCACTTAACTATGGTTAATGGAAGAACTTTTCTCTGGGTAATATGGGAGGGACAGGTTGACCAGTTGGCCAGGAAAAGGACAGGTGTGTACATGTGCTAAGTTGCTTCAGCTGTGTCTGACTCTGTGTGACCCCATGGACTGTATGCCCCCAGGCTCCTCTGTCCATTGTGTTCTCCAGGCAAGAATACTGAAGTGGGTTGCCATGCCCTCCTCCAGGGGATCTTCCTGACCCAGGGATCAAAACTATATCTCTTATATCTCCAGCATTGGCAGGTGGGTTCTTAACCACTAGTGCCACTTGGGAAGCCCAAGACAGGTGACAACCCTCTAACCCTGCTCTTCTCATCTCAGCCTGTCTTGAAAGCAACAAGGAAGAAATGCCAGAGGCAGGAGGTGGCAAACAAACATGAACCAGTGATGTTCTTTACCTGGCTGTGTTAGGGAAATCCTACACAGAGGAGGAGGTTTAGAAATTCAGAGGTGGGATCTCTTGCTGCTGTGCAGACCATCTGGCTAAGTGAGACCAAGTGCAGGGTTTAGACTTTTGGTTGTGATATCAGATAGGCTTAGGTTCAAATCCATTTACTTCTTTCCCGGCGAGCTAGCTAACTAAGGAGTCTTTAGAAACCAGAAGATCCAGAAAGAAAGCATGGAGGCCAATTGCAACTCCAGAGATTTGTCTAAGGTACCCTCTGGGGAAGCTATAGATGCTCTCCGCACTTCTTACAGCTGCAGGGCTCGGACTGATGTCAGCATACTGGTTTTGGCTTCCCCATATGCCTTGCAAAACCAGGCTGTAGTATGCATTTAGGGTCAACTTGAGTCACACACACACACACACACACACACACAACATGCAGGAGAGTAAAAAAGAGAACTGCATAATGCCTCCCATTTCTCCTTCCTGCCTGGAAACCAGAGGTTAAGGGCTGATGTAATTAACATGAAATACACAGCTTTGTGAGCACCTGTAGCCAGTCCTTTTCTGCTCTCTTCTCCAGTCTCTCTCAAGCAGACTGAGAGGCTGAGGACCCAGAAGAGGGAAAGGAGAGAATGGATAACTAGGGCTAGAGCAGATGTCTTGCTTCTCCAGGCTCTGTGAGGTCCAGAGATGTAGCAATTGTTTCATCTGCCATTTGTGGATTTCATGGACTGTGAAATGTCAGGAAAGCACATGCAAGGGCGCAAAGAAGTGGTTTTGAATCTGTGCCTGAGTGTGGCTTGTATACATTCCTCTAAGAAACTTCAGGGAAGAGGGATGAGGCAGGGGAATGACATGAAGAAAATTTCTTATGGGTCCTGGGTCCCCCTCCCTGCTTAAAAAAAAAAAAAGTTCTGCTTTGATCAGTTTTTGGTGTTCTCTTAACATTGCATTTGGAGAAAAGATGCAGCTAATAATAATGATGTTTTCAGAAAGCGCTCCGGGACTTGCGTCAGCTGACAGGCCTGAAGCATTGCTCCCGAATGCTGGTTCCCTTGGCTGGGACGTGTAAGGAGGGGCGCCTTCCACGAATGCAGCAGAAGGGGAGTGACCATGGCAAGAGAGGCCACAGCAGGCAGGAGCAGCAGCGGAGGTTGTCCCAGCACAATCCACAGGCCAGCCAAGCCTGAGAGGCAGCTTTACAGACGATAACTGCAGTGGAAAGATTTCTGTCTGTCTGCGAAGGGTTGAGGGTGAGCCTCCCAGAGGGCAGGGAAAAAGACTCAATTACTCACCACCGTCCGCTGCTATGACTGATTTCTGCATTCATTTCTAATATTTAATTGATTATAAAGTAACCAGAAATCCCAAAGGAGCCCTCAGCCTCTGCTGAGGTAGCCGTTTAGCTGGGACGTAGTCAAAATCTGAGGATTTTGTGGCTGAAATGTATAGCGAATGACCCGGGTCTGGCCAGAAGTGTGACGCACGACAGCATACATTGGATGACTCATAGAAGTCAGGGATGGAAAAGACCTATTAGGTCATTTTTTCCATCTTCCAGCCATTGCAGGTTTACTCTCTGCCAAGGTGGGATTATATTCAAATATTTGGTCCAGTCTAGTTTGAACTGATTCAAGTAATAGGGCTCCCACAACCCCTCATGGGATCTTAATTCCACAGGATCATTGATCTCAATCTTCGGAAAATGTTCTGAGGTTCGCTTTAAATTTTCCTTTGCTCAATTTCATCCCATTAATCCTACTTATTACCCCTCAGGCCACCCTAAATAATATCCCTTCTTCTTTCATGTTGACATTCCTCCAATACTGGTAGGGAGGAGACAGGGGAATACAAAAATGTCTTCTTGGCTTGGCTCACGGTCCCAAGCATAAAATGAAGAATAGAAATGTTCTGAATAATAGCTTAAGATGTTGGGGAGACAATGCGTAGCCGATGAGAAAGGGTTTTCCAGATTGCCCAAGAATAGTTCAGACAATCAATGGCAGGTGTTTCTGAGTTTAACTTTCGTTGTAAAGATTCTGAGTCAGAGACTAGCAAAGGAGACAGACACGTGACCCACCATACTGCCACTTAACATGGATGGTGGGTCATGTCCTTATAGCCTTTGGGGGAGATAATTCTCTATGATCCTCCAATCATTTTTCTCCAGAGGGCAGGGATCACTTCAAATAGCAAAAATCCACATAAGTTAACCTCTGACTGAGTCATGTCCCTTTTAGGGCACAGGGCAGAGCAGAGGTGGTGAAGTCAGCTATTCTCAGAGTGTGGGGCCCCAGAGTGGGAGGCAGGGTTTTCAGATACTAGGGTGGGGCTTACTAAAAATACAAATTATTGGGGTTCATCTCAGGCCAACTGTGATTCAGAATCTGTGGCCAAAGCCCAGAAATCTTTCTTTTTTTTTTTCATTTTTGGCTGCACCACATGGCATGCAGGATCTTAATATCCCTGACCAGGGATCAAACCCATACCCCCTGCAGTGGAAGCCCAGAGTGTTAACCACTGGACCACTGGGAATTCCCTAGAAACCTACGTTTTTAACAAGCTTAATGATATTTGAAGGGGACAGACCATGGGGTAATTCTAATCCCATACCATTTGAGAACACCTTGGATGAAATTAGGGATACTCAACTGGCATCCAAAGGACAAGAGTTTGTCTGGTTATGGGACAGAAATCAGGAATTAGGGCTCAAGACTGAGAGCAGAGCAAGGATTTTGAGCAGTTATTATTAGAAACAAAAGTTCAGTGTCCACAGCCTGAATATATTGGCTATCAGAGCATGGTTTGTGCATATGAAGTTAGACTAACTAAATAAAAGGTCTGATTGGACCCTGGTCTATTTAAACAAGGGCTAACAATTGAAAGATGCTTACTCCTTGGAAGGAAAGTTATGACCAACCTAGATAGCATATTCAAAAGCACAGACATTACTTTGCCAACAAAGGTCCGTCTAGTCAAGGCTATGCTTTTTCCAGTGGTCATGTATGGATGCAAGAGTTGGACTGTGAAGAAAGCTGAGCGCCGAAGAATTGATGCTTTTGAAGTGTGGTGTTGGAGAAGACTCTTGAGAGTCCCTTGGACTGCAAGGAGATCCAACCAGTCCATTCTAAAGAAGATCAGTCCTGGGTGTTCATTGGAAGGAATGATGCTAAAGCTGAAACTCCAGTACTTTGGCCACCTCATGCAAAGAGCTGACTCATTGGAAAAGACTCTGATGCTGGGAGGGATTAGGGGCAGGAGGAAAAGGAGATGACAGAGGATGAGATGGCTGGATGGCATCGCCAACTTGATGGATGTGAGTTTGAGTGAACTCTGGGAGTTGGTGATGGACAGGGAGGCCTGGCATGCTGCGATTCATGGGGTCGCAAAGAGTCTGACACGACTGAGCCACTGAACTGAACTAAGACTTGCCAACATTTTACCTTATTCTTTGCATGTTGTGTAAAGTAATCTTACAGGTGTACCTTGTTTAATTATGCTTCACTTTATGATATTTTGCAGATACTGAATTTTTTACAAATTGAAGGTTTGCAGCAAGTCTATCAACACTATTTTTCCAACAGCATTTGCTGACTTCACGGCTCTGTGTCACCTTTGGGTAATTGTCAAAAATTTCAATTTTCTTCATTATTATTATATTTGTTATAGGGATCTGTGCCCAGTGATTTTTGATGTCCCTGTCATAATTATTTTGGGAAGCTACAAACTATACTCATATAAGGAAGTAAATTGAATCGATTGATGAAATGACAACGATGGATTTGGAATGTTCCATAAATTCCATTGATAAGGCAGAGGCAGAGTTTGAGAGGACTGGCTCCAAGTTTGAAAGAAGTTCTACTGTGGGTAATATGCTATTGAACAGCGTTGCATACTACAGAAATCATTCATGAAGAAACAGTCAATTTTTGTGACACATGTCATTGTTGTCCTGTTGTAAGAAATTTACACAACCAGTCCTATCTTCATCAATCACCATCTTAATCAGTCAGCAGCCACTGCCATCAAGGCAAGGCCTTCCATCAGCAAAAAATA
The DNA here is from genome assembly GCF_055505025.1 of Bos grunniens. Classification (NCBI taxonomy): domain Eukaryota; kingdom Metazoa; phylum Chordata; class Mammalia; order Artiodactyla; family Bovidae; genus Bos; species Bos grunniens. The sequence continues at coordinate 59,057,355 of NC_141180.1, forward strand.
ATGACTTGCCAAAGGATTAGAAGACATCAGAATTTTTTAGCAATAAAGTATTTTTAAGTTAAAATATATACTTGTTTTAGACATAATGCTATTGCACTCAATAGATTGCAGTATAGTGCAAGCATACCTTTTATATTCACTGGGAAACCAAGATATTCATGTGACTCACTTAATTGTGATGTTCACTTTATTGCAGTAGTCTGGAACCCAACTTGTAATATCTCCAAGGTATATCTGTATCGGGAAAACCTAATGGTGAAGAGAAAAGGTAAGGATAAAAATACTGGATTTCAAATTTCAAATTCACGCACACATAATTTCAAGGAGCTGGTCTGACTTTGGCTTTCAGTTATGATAAAGTGATTTGCAGCACACCAATTTCAGCCCAGAAGAAGTAGAAAAGCTTAAGGTCCTTGATGGGTTGCAAAGGCAGATTTGCAGAATTGGGGAATTGCAGATTTGGGGAATTAAGATCCTTGAGTCAAATGAATCTCAGACAGATCAACTAATACTATTTAACGTGTTTCCCCCTAAGGAGCATTTCCTGATTGTGGATAGAGAAGAAAAAAAGGCTAAGAATCCAAGCAAAGGACTGCTGTTAGGAGAGAGAGATAAGTCAACAATATCACTGGGCCAGAGAGACAAACACAGAGTTTGGGACTACCAAGGAAGCCAAGAAGCCAAAATTTAATGATAAGAGAGACACAAAGGGAGGACATTCAGTGATGTTCCCTCTTCAAGACATTTGCTAGATTTTTATGCTGCTCTAAGCTATAGACCAAGTAGCTAAACAACAACAACAGCAACAACAATAATAATAACAGAGTTTTCTAGACTCACATGGTAAAACAAGGCAAATATTGTATGCTATGATTTACCAATAAAGCAAGGCCTTAGTAAGCACCCTAGACTCTTAGTTTAGGGGGCCACTGAAGGGCATTACTCTAGAAGTAAGGATAAAGTACAAGTAAAACCTCCTGAAAACTACACCCCAGCCACAAACAGCTCAGTCCTTGATTGGATCAAAGTCACTGACCGAATTTAACCTGTCCACAACTGATCAAAAGTAGCAGGTATATAGACTCAGTACTAACAGAAAAGCATAATATAAAAACAGACATGCATAGGACCCAATTTTTGGAGTTGCCAAATACAGGTAAGATTGAGAATTTCTTATGAGAACTAGAATATAAATTTTAAAAATATCTAATGTAAATCTTAGCATCACAAAATGCAATAACTAAAATTAATCATTTAATATATGGGTTTAAATGCAGTTTTAACACAGTAGAAGAGAAGTAGTTAGAAGATATATCCATAGAAAATAAAATATCCAAGCAGAAGCAGGAAAACAAAAAGAAAATTTTAAATACAGAAAAGAAAATGAGAAACAAATGGAATATAGTAAATAGAGCAAAAAAACATAATTTGAATCTGAGGAGGAAAAAGAGCGTGTACATAAGAAATCATAATAAAAGAGTAGTGGTAATACAATTTCCAAAACTAAAGACAGATATAAAGTCACAGAATAAGGAAGTGCTATGAACACCATGCAAGACAAACACAAATAAAACATCTATGTACCATGTAACAAAACTACTGGTCGTGAACAAAAAAGAGGAATACTACATTATCATAACCGAAAGGAAAAGTCAGATGAGATTCCTTGGACCATGTGTGTGTGTGTGAATTTGAAATTTGAAATCCAGTATCCATATGCAAAAACACCATAATTTGTACCATAATCAAAATTAAATTGAATCATAGACCTACAGTAAAGATTAAACCTATAAAACACTGGAATACATAGGAAAAAAACCTCTGCAGATTTGGAGCAGGGAAAGCTTTCTTTGGACACAAAAAACTATCAGTCATAAAGGGAAAAAAATTTTGACTGTAAAGCTACAAGGAGGTACTACTTACTGTATACCCGCTATATAAGACTGAGAGTATCAAATCTGAGCAAAGATGTGAAGCAACCGGAACTCTCATATATTTCTGGGGGGCATAAAACAGGGTACAATCATTTTGAAAACAGTTTGACAGGCTCTTAAAGTTAGGCATCATATACCTATAAATTACCCATGAATTCCACTTCTAGATTTTTACCCAAGAGAAAGAAAACATATATGTCCACATGAATATCTACTTATGTATGTGAATGTTCACATCACAAACTTATGTATATGACTTAAAAACTGGAAACAAGTGTCCAAAAAGCAAGCAAATACCACAAATTGTGATATATTCATATAGTGAAACACTGTCCAACAATAAAAATAAATGATTTATTTATCCATTCCACAATATAGATGAGTTTCAAAAATATCAGACTGTTAAGTCAGACACAAAATAGTACACACTACATGATTCGATTAATAGGAAGTCCTGAAAGAGGAAAAATCAAATTATACTTACAATTAAATTACAATCAAAATCGGATCAGTGGTTGTCTAAGAGCAAGGATTCTCAGTGTTACTTGAGAGAAAACAGGGGAAACTTTTTGAAGAAGTGGAAATGACTTATATCTTGATTGGGTTGGTGGTTCAGTTCAGTTCACTCACTCAGTCATGTCCAACTCTTTGCGACCCCATGAATCGCAGCATGCCAGGCCTCCCTGTCCATCACCAACTCCCAGAGTTCACTCAAACTCACACCCATCGAGTCAGTGATGCCATCCAGCCATCTCATCCTCTATCGTCCCCTTCTCCTCCTGCCCCCAATCCCTCCCAGCATCAGAGTCTTTTCCAATGAGTCAACTCTTCGCAGGAGGTGGCCAAAGTACTGGAGTTTCAGCTTTAACATCATTCCTTCCAAAGAAATCCCAGGGCTGATTTCCTTCAGAATGGACTGGTTGGAACTCCTTGCAGTCCAAGGGACTCTCAAGAGTCTTCTCCAACACCACAGTTCAAAAGCATCAATTCTTTGGCGCTCAGCTTTCTTCACAGTCCAACTCTCACATCTATACATGACCACTGGAAAAACCATAGCCTTGACTAGACGGACCTTTGTTGGCAAGGTAATGTCTTTGCTTTTGAATATGCTATCTAGGTTGGTCATAACTTTCCTTCCAAGGAGTAAGCGTCTTTTAATTTCATGGCTGCAGTCACCATCTGCAGTGATTTTGGAGCCCAGAAAAATAAAGTCTGACACTGTTTCCACTGTTTGCCCATCTATTTCCCATGAAGTGACCCATCAATTTATTGGACCAGATGCCATGATTTTCGTTTTCTGAATGTTGAGTTTTAAGCCAACTTTTTCACTCTCCTCTTTCACCTTCATCAAGAAGCTTTTGAGTTCCTCTTCACTTTCTGCCATAAGGGTGGTATCATCTGCATATCTGAGGTTATTGATATTTCTCCCAGCAATCTTGATTCCAGCTTGTGTTTTTCCAGCCCAGCATTTCTCATGATGTACTCTGCATATAACTTAAATAAGCAGGGTGACAATATACAGCCTTGACGTACTCCTTTTCCTATTTGGAACCAGTCTGTTGTTCCATGTCCAGTTCTAACTGTTGCTTCCTGACCTGCATACAAATTTCTCAAGAGGCAATACCTGAATAAAGTGGTTTAAAAACTGTTACACTTCCGATTTTCTTTTTTTAAATTCACACTGGTCTTCTCTCAAATCAGGTATGCATCTTTTTTCTTTTTTCATTTCCCTTAGCCTTCTGAGTACCAAAACCTTATTAATAACTCAACATATATTTACTCAGCACCCATATTCTAGGTACTATTCTAGGCAGTGAATCAATTTATTGAACAAAACTTACAAAGCTCCCTACTTGATGAGCCTAAAATTAAATGCCAAGAAGAAGTTTCCTGCAGACTATTCAGTCCAAGAAAATATTATGATTTTTCATCACAAGCTATGATTTCATTTTTGTAGTTGTCCTTATGTGGCTATATTCTATGATACTATTCCACAATAAGATATTGATTATAAACAATTGTTTTGTTGTTGCTGTTATTTCATTGCCAAAAGGTGTACAATTCTTTGTCACCCCATGGACTGTAACCCACCAGTTACCCTCTGTCCATGGGATTTCCCAGGCAAGAACACTGGAGTGGGTTGCCGTTTCCTTCTCCAGGGGAATCTTCCCAATCTAGGGATCAAACCTACATCTCCTACATTGCAGGCAGATTCTTCCACTTCAAAACCACCAGGTTTTGAAGCTCAAAATGAGTTACTAATGCCTCAGTTTTCTCAATGTGACTGAGCAAGACTGATGAAAATGAAAGCAATTCTAACTGGCCCTGCCACCTTTCTCTGTGACCCTTTATATCCCCTCCCTTCCCTGATTAGCAACTGTTTGAAAGGCTTCCATGCCCAGGAGCCCCACAGGGTCCTGCTCAATTTCATTATGGCAGTTGAGGGAAGACTTTCTTATCCTTCTGATGGTCTCTGCTTTCTTGAGGTGTCCACAGTTTGTATAACATAGGTCTCGTTAGCTAATCTCAATCAAAACTTTGTGTTTTTTTTTTTTTTTATCACTCAGTCATTAAAAAGAATGAAATAATGCCTTTTGTATCAAAGTGGACAGACCTACAGATTATCATACTGAGTGAAGTAAGTCAGACAGAGAAAGAGAAATATCATATGACATCCCTTATATGCAGAATCTAAAAGGAAACGATTCAAGTGAACTTACTTACAAAACAGAAAAGAGATTTACAGAATTAAAGAATGAGTTTATGGTTGCTAGGATAGGGTGGGTTGGGGATAAAGGATAGTTAGGGATGCAACTATAGCATAGTAAAGTATGGTAAAGGATGGACATGTTACTGTGTTTAAAACAGATTACCAATAAGGACATACTATAAAGCACAGGGAACTCTGCCCAGTGTTATGTGGCAACCTGGATGGGAGGGGAGTTGAGGGGAGAATGGATACATGTATATGTATGGCTGAGTTACTCAACCATATTGTATATGAGTCATATTGTATATGTAACTCATATACAATAACTCATATGAGTTACATATACAATATATGTACAGGTATTGCGGTGCTTCTGAAAGTATCACAACATTATTCATTGGCCAAACTTCAATATAGGGGCTTCCCAGCTGGCTTAGTGAGTAAAGAAACTGTCTGCAATGCAGGAGACTCAGGTTTGATCCCTGGGTTGGGAAGATTCTGTAGAAGAGGGCATGGCAATACTGGAGGCCACTCCAGCATTCTTGCCTGGAGAATCCCATGGACAGGGGAGTCTGGTGGGCTACAGTCCATAGGGCTGCCAAGAGTCAGACACAACTCAAGTGATTGAGCACAAATGCATACACATTCCAATATAAAATTTAAAGTTTTTTAAAAAGCGGGGGGAAAGACTTTGATGTACCTGGTCCTAAAGGGACCCTCCCTCAGTCTTGACCCTTGTTCAATACTTGACTGAAGCTCCCATCTCCTCTTCCACTTGGGTGTTCCACCCGTGCTCCCTGCCCACAAAGTCACCTCCAACTTGCCCTGTGTCCTCCCTGCTTTCAGCCATTTTCTGTGTCCCTCGTTAGAAACTTCTGGATCTCTTTTATTCCTTGTCTGGGCCCTGGGGAACCTGAGTCTGGCTCTAAGTCAGGCCTAACCACCTATTCATTTCTCTCAGCAACTTGTATTCCTGTTACCCAGAAACTGGATTTGCCTCTTGGTAGGTGTCAAAACAAGACACAACCAAGTCAAAGGCTGCAAGGATTCTTACTTGCAACTGGGATCTTTCCCGAAGTGATGTCTCCCTGAACAGCAAAATTGCAGAAGTTTTAAGCTAAGGATAACATGCATATTTATGAAAGGGCTTGGGGAGTAGGCAGAGTCCAAGCTTTAGCTAAGTCATGAGGGTCAGAAATTCTAGGTCAACATCACCATCCTTAGGTTCCAGTTAATCTTGTGATTGAGTTCTTCCGGCTAATTTTTACTATTGAAACAGAACTGGGAGTCTTTACAACTGATACATTATCTTTGCTGTTGTTATTTCTCTTGCCTGAAACAGTGTGTTCCTGCATTCTTTTTTGTTTCCTTAAGATCATTTATTACTAAGACCTATTCAAGGGCAAGCACTATAGCCAACCTTAGATCACAAAATGGCTTAGGCCAAAAGGGCTTCTCTTATGTTAAGAAAGTCATTCCTGGTTCTCTTTCTCCAGGGATCCTCTACCCTATCTATTTATATTTCTGGAACCATGCCAGCTGTGGGCATCTCTCAGAGGGATATACCTTTTTTAGATTGAAGTTGGAGATGGCCCTTGTCAAAGGAGGGGTTCCTACCTCTCAGAGCCTTTTGAGTTCAAAGTTAGGTCACAAGATGGATAAAAATAAAGAAATGAATGCTTACAGGAAGAAAACTAAACATCCAAGAAGGAAAACAATGTATACCAAGAGGTAATACCAAGGGACTTGCCTGGTGGTGGTTAAGACTTAGTCTTCCAATGCAGGGGTTGCAGATTTGATGTCTAGTTGGGGAGCTAAGATTCCACGTGATTCAGGTCCAAAAAGTCAAAGCATAAAAACAGAAGCAATATTATAAAAAATTCAATAAAGACTTAAAAAAAAAAAAAAGAGAGAGAGAGAGAGAGGTAATGTTGGATTTGTAGCCTCTTATCCCTCCCCCTCCCAAAATATGCAAAGATGTAAAGTGGGGCTGAATATCTGAACATTACTGCAGTATATTGAATGGAAAAAAGAATCCATTCTAAGAGCCATTTGGTAATACAACTTGTCAGGCTCAGTATTTATTGGGAGGCAGTAATATGTTCCAGGAACTCTGCTAGGTGCTTTCCCACACATCATCTCTCAACAATCCGTTGAGGTAGGAATGACCTTCCCACAACAAGGATGAGAAACTGAGATTACAGAGATTAAAGGACTTGCCCAGAGCCACCAAATTAAATAAAAGATCACATGGGGCCTGAAAATATGCCTTTCTTTCTGATGTTTAGTGGTAATTGTCTTAACATTCTCTTTTGTTATGCTTCAAGGTAAGATGTTTATGACCGTTTAGGGGACAAAGACATTTTATAATTAATGGTGTATTATTTTTTAACCTCTCTTCACAGAATACCAAAACAATGTGTGTGTTTGTTGAAGAGAAAATGCCAAATGTAACAAACCACAGGGGCAGAATTTTTAAGGTAGGAGCCTTAGTTATTACATCAGTGGAGATATCAGGTGGCCATCACTGTAGTTATCAAAACTACAAGTAGATATCACCTCATATCAGTCAGAACGGCTATCATCAAAAAATACACTGGGGATAAATACTGGGGAGAGAAGGGAATCCTCCTACACTACTGGTGGGAATGTAAATTGGTATAGCCTCTATGGAGAACAGTATAGATGTTCCTTAAAAAACTAAAACTAAAGTTACCATACGATTCTGCAACCCCACTCTTGGGAATATATCTGGAAAAAAAACATGGTCCAAAAAGATACATGCATGCAATATTCATTGCAGCAATGTTTACAATAGCTACAACATGGAAGCAACATAAATGTCCTTTAACAGAAGAATGAATAAAGAAGATGTTATAAATACATACAATGGAATATTGTTTTTGTTGTTGCTTAGTTGCTAAGAGTGTCCAACTCTTCTGTGACCCCACAGACTATAGCATGCCAGACTCCTCTTTCCATGGGATTTTCCAGGCAAGAATATAAGAGTGGGTTGCTATTTCCTTCTCTAGGTGATCTAACTGACCCAGCACTCAAAACTGTGTCTCCTGTCTCCTGCATTGGCAGGTAGGTTCTTTACCACTGAGCAGCCAGGGATATTACTCAGAAAAAAAAAAAATAATAATGCCATTTGTAGCAACATGTAGCACAATCACAGGAAGCTAACCAATCTGACCACATGGACCACAGCCTTGTCTAACTCAATGAAACTATGAGCCATGCCATGTAGGGCCATCTAAGATGGATGGGTCATGGTGGAGAGTTCTGACAAAATGTGGTCCACTGGAGAAGGGAACGGCAAACCACTTCAGTATTCTTGCCTTGAGAACCCCATGAACAGTATGAAAAGGCAAAAAAATAGGACACTAAAAGATGAACGCCCAGGTCGGCAGGTGCCCAGCGTGTTACTGATGATCAGTGGAGACACAACTCCAGAAAGAATGAAGAGAGGAACCAAAGCAAAAACAATACGAAGTTGTTGATGTGACTGGTGATGGAAGTAAAGTCTGATGCTGTAAAGAGCAATATTGCATGGGAACCTGGAATGTTAGGTCCATGAATCAAGGCAAATTGGAGGTGGTCAAGCAGGAGATGGCAAGAGTGAACATTGACATTTTAGGAATCAGCGAACTAAAATGGACTGGAATGGATGAATTTAACTCAGATGACCATTATATCTACTACTGTGGGCAAGAATCCCTCAGAAGAAATGGAGTAGCCATCATAGTCAACAAAGAAGTCCAAAATGCAGTACTTGGATGCAATCTCAAAAATGACAGAATGACCAATGCTAATTTCCAAGGCAAACCATTCAATATCACAGTAATCCAAGTCTATGCCCCAACCAGTAATGCTGAAGATGCTGAAGTTGAACGGTTCTATGAAGACCTACAAAACCTTCTAGAACTAACACCCAAAAAAGATGTCCTTTTCATTACAGGGGACTGGAATGTAGAAGTAGGAAGTCAAGAAATACTTGGACTAACAGGCAAATATGGCCTCAGAGTACAGAATGAAACAGACCAAAGGTTAATAGAATTTTTCCAAGAGAACACACAGGTCATAGCAAACATCCTCTTCCAACAACACAAGAGAAGACTCTACACACAGACATCATCAGATGATCAATACCAAAGTCAGATTGATTATCTTCTCTGCAGCCAAAGATGGAGAAGTTCTATACAGTCAGCAAAAACAAGACCAGGAGCTGACTGTGGCACAGACCATGAACTCCTTATTGCCAAATTCAGACTTAAATTGAAGAAAGTAGGGAAAACTGCTAGACTATTCGGATCAGATCAGATCAGAACAGTCGCTCAGTTGTGTCTGACTCTTTGTGACTCCATGAATCGCAGCGCACCAGGCCTCCCTGTCCATCACCAACTCCCAGAGTTCACTGAGACTCACATCCATTGAATCAGTGATGCCATCCAGCCACCTCATCCTCTGACGTCCCCTTCTCCTCTTGCCCCCAATCCCTCCCAGCATCAGAGTCTTTTCCAATGAGTCAGCTCTTGGCATGAGGTGGCCAAAGTACTGGAGTTTCAGCTTTAGCATCATTCCTTCCAAAGAAATCCCAGGGCTGATCTCCTGCAGAATGGACTAGTTGGATCTCCTTGCAGTCCAAGGGACTCTCAAGAGTCTTCTCCAACACCACACTTCAAAAGCATCAATTCTTCGGCGCTCAGACTTCTTCACAGTCCAACTCTCACATCCATACATGACAACTGGAAAAACCATAGCCTTGACTAGACGGACCTTTGTTGGCAAAGTAATGTCTCTGTTTTTGAATATGCTATCTAGGTTGGTCATAACTGTCTTTTAATTTCATGGCTGCAGTCACCATCTCTAGTGATTTGGGAACCCCAAAAAATAAAGTCTGACACTGTTTCCACTGTTTCCCCATCTATTTGCCATGAAGTGATGGGACCAGATGCCATGATCTTCGTTTTCCGAATGTTGAGCTTTTTTTTTTTTTTTAAATTTTATTTTTAAACTTTATATAATTGTATTAGTTTTGCCAAATATCAAAATGAATCCACCACAGGTATACATGTGTTCCCCATCCTGAACCCTCCTCCCTCCTCCCTCCCCATACCATCCCTCTGGGTTGTCCCAGTGCTCTAGCCCCAAGCATCCATGTTGAGCTTTAAGCCAACTTTTTCACTCTCCTCCTTCACTTTCATCAAGAGGCTTTTGAGTTCCTCTTCACTTTCTGCCATAAGGGTGGTGTCATCTGCATATCTGAGGTGATTGATATTTCTCCTGGCAATCTTGATTCCAGCTTGTGTTTCTTCCAGTCCAGCGTTTCTCATGATGTACTCTTCATATAAGTTAAATAAACAGGGTGACAATATACAGCCTTGACGAACTCCTTTTCCTATTTGGAACCAGTCCGTTGTTCCATGTCCAGTTCTAACTGTTGCTTCCTGACCTGCATACAAATTTCTCAAGAGGCAGATCAGGTGGTCTGGTATTCCCATCTCTTTCAGAATTTTCCACAGTTTCTTGTGATCCACACAGTCAAAGGATTTGGCATAGTCAATAAAGAAGAAATAGGTGTTTTTCTGGAACTCTCTTGCTTTTTCCATGATCCAATGGATGTTGGCAATTTGATCTCTGGTTCCTCTGCCTTTTCTAAAACCAGCTTGAACATCAGGAAGTTCATGGTTCACATATTGCTGAAGGCTGGCTTGGAGAATTTTAAGCATTACTTTACTAGTGTGTGAGATGAGTGCAATTGTGTGGTAGTTTGAGCATTCTTTGGCATTGCCTTTCTTTGGGACTGGAATGAAAACTGACCTTTTCCAGACCATTCAGGTATGACCTAAATCAAATCCCTTACAATTATACAGTGAAAGTGACAAATAAATTCAAGAGATTAGATCTGATAGACAGAGTGCCTGAAGAACTATGGATGGAGGTTCATGACATTGCTCAGGAGGCAGGGATCAAGACTATCCCCAAGAGGAAGAAATGCAAAAAGGCAAAATGGCTGTCTGAGGAGGCCTTACAAATAGCTGTGAACAGAAGCGAAATGAAATCAAAGGAGGAAAGGAAAGATGCACCCATTTGAATGCAGAGTTCCGAAGAATAGCAAGGAGAGGTAAGAAAGTCTTCCTCAACAATCAATGCAAAGAAATAGAGGAAAACAATAGAATGGGAAAATCTAGAGATCTCTTCAAGAAAATCAGAAATACCAAGGGAACATTTCATGCAAAGAGGGGCACAATCAAGGACAGAAATGGTATGGACCTAACAGAAGCAGAAGATGTTAAGAAGAGGTGACAACAATACACAGAAGAACTATACAAGATCCTCATGAACCAGATAATCACAGTGGTGTGATCACTCACCTAAAGCCAGACATCCTGGAATGTGAAGTCAAGTGGGCCTTATGAAGCATCACTATGAACAAAGCTAGTGGAAGTGATAGAATTGCAGTTGAGCTATTTCAAATCCTGAAAGATGAAACTGTGAAAGTGTACCACTCAATATGCCAGCAAATTTGGAAAACTCAGCAGTGGCCACAGGACTGGAAAAGGTCAGTTTTCATTCCAATCCCTAAGAAAAGCAATGCTAAAGAATGCTCAAACTATGTACAATTGCACTCATCTCGCATGCTAGCAAAATAATGCTCAAAATTCTCCAAGCCAGGCTTCAACAGTACGTGATCCGTGAACTTCCAGATGTTCAAGCTAGATTTAGAAAGGCAGAGGAACCAGAGATCAAATTGCCAACATCTGTTGGATCATTGAAAAAGCAAGAGAGTTCCAGAAAAATATCTACTTCTGCTTTACTGACTATGTCAAACCCTTTGACCATGTGGACCACAACAAACTCTAGAAAATTCTTAAAGAGATGGGAATACCAAACCACCTGACCTGCCTCCTGAGAAATCTCTATACAGGTCAAGAAGCAACAGTTAGAACTGGACATGGAACAACAGACTGGTTCCAGATAGGGAAAAGAGTATGTCAAGGCTGTATATTCTCACCCTGTTTGTTTAACTTATATGCAGAGTACATCATGAGACATGCTGGGCTGGAAGAAGCACAAGCTGGAATCAAGATTGGCAGGAGAAATATCAATAACCTCAGATATGCAGATGACACCACACTTATGGCAGAAAGTGAAGAGGAACTAAAAAGCCTCTTGAGGAAAGTGAAGGAGGAGAGTGAAAAAGTTGGCTTAAAACTCAACATTTGGAAAACTAAGAACATGGTATCTGGTCCCATCACTTCGTGGCAGATAGATGGGGAAACAGTGGAAACAGTGTCAGACTTTATTTTTTCAGGCTCCAAAATCACTTCAGATGGTGACTGCATCCATGAAATTAAAACACACTTGCTCCCTGGAAGAAAATCTATGACCAACCTAGATAGCATATTCAAAAGCAGAGACATTACTTTGCCAACAAAGGTCTGTCTAGTCAAAGCTACGGTTTATCCAGTGGTCATGTATGGATGTGAGATTTGTTTCTTTTTTTTTTTTTTCTGGATAAATAAGGAAATATTTTTACTTTATCAATAGTTTTTTTTTTTTACATGAAGTTTTATTTATTTATTTTTAAATTTTATTTTATTTTTAAACTTTACAATATTGTATTGGTTTTGCCAAATATCAAAATGAATCCGCCACAGGTATACATGTGTTCCCCATCCTGAACCCTCCTCCCTCCTCCCTCCCCATACCATCCCTCTGGGTCATCCCAGTGCACCAGCCCCAAGCATCCAGTATCGTGCATCAAACCTGGACTGGCGACTCGTTTCATATATGATATTATACTTTTTTCAATGCTATTCTCCCAAATAATCCCACCCTCTCCCTCTCCCACAGAGTCCAAAGGACTGTTCTATACATCAGTGTCTCTTTTGCTGTCTCGTATACAGGGTTATTGTTACCATCTTTCTAAATTCCATATATATGCGTTAGTATACTGTATTGGTGTTTTTCTTTCTGGCTTACTTCACTCTGTATAATAGGCTCCAGTTTCATCCACCTCATTAGAACTGATTCAAACGTATTCTTTTTAATGGCTGAGTAATACTCCATTGTGTATATGTACCACTGCTTTCTTATCCATTCATCTGCTGATGGACATCTAGGTTGCTTCCATGTCCTGGCTATTATAAACAGTGCTGCAATGAACATTGGGGTACACGTGTCTCTTTCCCTTCTGGTTTCCTCAGTGTGTATGCCCAGCAGTGGGATTGCTGGATCATAAGGCAGTTCTATTTCCAGTTTTTTAAGGAATCTCCACACTGTTCTCCATAGTGGCTGTACTAGTTTGCATTCCCACCAACAGTGTAAGAGGGTTCCCTTTTCTCCACACCCTCTCCAGCATTTATTGCTTGTAGACTTTTGGATCGCAGCCATTCTGACTGGCGTGAAATGGTACCTCATTGTGGTTTTGATTTGCATTTCTCTGATAATGAGTGATGTTGAGCATCTTTTTATGTGTTTGTTAGCCATCTGTATGTCTTCTTTGGAGAAATGTCTATTTAGTTCTTTGGCCCATTTTTTGATCGGGTCATTTATTTTTCTGGAATTGAGCTGTAGGAGTTGATTGTATATTTTTGAGATTAGTTGTTTGTCAGTTGCTTCATTTGCTATTATTTTCTCCCATTCTGAAGGCTCTATAAAGAAAGTTGAGCACTGAAGAATAGATGCCTTTGTGGTGTTGGAGAAGACTCTTAAGAGTCTTTTGGACTGCAAGGAGATCCAACAAGTCCATCCTAAAGGAAATCAGTTCTGAATATTCATTGGAAGGACTGATGCTGAAGCTGAAACTCCAATACTTTGGCCACCTGATGGAAAGAACTGACTCATTGGAAAAGACCCTGTGCCTGGGAAAGATTGAAGGCAAGAGGAGAAGGAGATGACAGAGGATGAGAGCATTGGATGGCATCACCAACTCAATGGACATGAATTTGAGTAACTCTGGGAGTTGGTGATGGGCAGGGAGGCCACAAAGAGTCAGACATGACGGAGTAACTGAACTGAACTGAACTGAACTATAGGAACATGATGGATCTAAAGATTATACTGAGTGAAGTAATTCAGATGGGAAAAAGAAATATCATATGATATTACTTATATGTGAAATCTTGAAAAAAAAGATACAAGTGAACTTATTTACAAAACAGAGATACAGACTGAGAGAACAAACTTATGGTTATGGATGGGGGAAGAGTTGGGGGAGGGATAGATGGAAGTCTGGGATGGACATATACACAATGCTAGGTGGGGAAACAGCGGAAACAATGTCAGACTTTATTTTGGGGGGCTCCAAAATCACTGCAGATGGTGACTGCAGCCGTGAAATTAAAAGACGCTTACTCCTTGGAAGGAAAGTTATGACCAACCTAGATAGCATATTCAAAAGCAGAGACATTACTTTGCCAACAAAGGTCCGTCTAGTCAAGGCTATGGTTTTTCCAGTGGTCGTGTATGGATGTGAGAGTTGGACTGTGAAGAAGGCTGAGCGCCGAAGAATTGATGCTTTTGAACTGTGGTGTTGGAGAAGACTCTTGAGAGTCCCTTGGACTGCAAGGAGATCCAACCAGTCCATTCTAAAGGAGATCAGTCCTGGGATTTCTTTGGAAGGAATGATGCTAAAGCTGAAACTCCAGTACTTTGGCCACCTCATGCCAAGAGTTGACTCATTGGAAAAGCCTCTGATGCTGGGAGGGATTGGGGGCAGGAGTAAAGGGGGACGACAGAGGATGAGATGGCTGGATGGCATCACCGACTCCATAGACATGAGTTTGAATGAACTCCGGGAGATGGTGATGGACAGGAAGGCCTGGTGTGCTGCAATTCATGGGGTCACAAAGAGTCAGACACGACTGAGCAACTGAACTGAATTAAACTGAACTGATACTTAAAATGGATTACCAACAAGGACCTACCTTTACACAGGGAAGTCTGGTCAATCTTATATAACAACATAGATGGGAAAAGAATTTGAAAAAGAATAGATACTTGTATTTGTATAACTGAGTCACATTGCCATACACCTGAAACTAACACAATATTCTTAATCAACTATACTCCATTATAAAATAAAAAGGTGTTTTTTAAAGGAACTATCACATTGACCTTGAGAGAGTATCCCCTCAACTTTGCTCTGCTTCAACTTCTTGGCTCAAGCACCACCCTCTGAAAGGAAGAGGTTTGGACCAATCCCTGAATCCATGTCCAAAAGGGCTGAAAACATGCTCTGGTCTTGGTGGTGAGAAGTACCCAGGTTTTCCAGGCAAGAGATATATGCAGGTCAGGTATTACTCAACTTTTAGTCCTGACTTCTGCAATGAAGATGGAGTCTGGTAGTTGTTTGGACTGACTCCTCACATATAGGGTCATGTTGGCACCTGCTTCCAGAAGCCTCCTCCCACCTAGGAAGGGTCTTGTCAACCTAAAGATGGCCTAAGCCTAGAGAGGTACTGCTTGACCAAATCAGAGATTGTAAATATATATATTTCTTTTATATTCTGCTGCTGCTGCTAAGTCACTTCAGTCGTGTCCGACTCTGTGTGACCCCATAGACAGCAGCCCACCAGGCTCCCCCGTCCCTGGGATTCTCCAGGTAAGAATACTGGAGTGGGTTGCCATTTCCTTCTCCAATGCATGAAAGTGAAAAGTAAAGTGAAGTCGCTCAGTCGTGTCCGACTCTTAGCAACCCCATGGACTGCAGCCTACCAGGCTCCTCCATCCATGGGATTTTCCAAGCAAGAGTACTGGAGTGGGGTGCCATTGCCCTAAGCTAGGCCATCTTAAAGTAAGGCTATTGCAGACAATGGGGTCTAGTATGAAAAAGAAAGCTATATCAAAGTTCCTCTGGGGAGTCTTTGTCATGGCCTGCTATGATGCTGAATTGGTCAATAACACAGAGATAGAAAGGGCCTCCCAAGTGGCTCAGTGGTAAAGAATCCGCCTGCCAATGCAGGTGATGCAGGAGACATGGGTTCGATCCCTGGGTCAGGAAGGTCCCCTGGAGGAGAAAATGGTAACCCCCTCCAGTATTCTTGCAGGGAAAATCCCATGGGCAAAGGAGCCTGGTGGGCTTTGGTCCATGGGATCACAAAGAGTAGGACATGACTAAGTGACTGAGCACACACACACAGAGATGGAAAACATACTCAAGGCCAGAGCTGAGCACTCATTCACAAGGGACAAGAGAAGGCATAAGTGTTGAACACATACACTAAGACCTGCCAACATTTTTCACTTGCAACTTTCTGAAAGAATGAGATTTCATCCTGGGCTGGGTAAAGAAGAAACAGCCAAGCCAAAATGTTTTCTCTGATATAAATGCGTGGCTTCCAGGAATTCTAACAAGAGACACCCCTATGACTCCAAGGTCAAAATCCACAACTCAGAGATTTCTATTAGAGCAAAGCCAAGTGAGAGTGGGTGCTTTCTAGAGAGGTAAGTTTGTTAGGGGAAATATGGTCTGAAACAGCCCTCCCTGGCCAGGCAAGATAGTAGCCACTTGCATGAGCTATTTTAACAACAGGAGGTTCTAGTAAGGAACTTGGAACCAGCAAGCTACCAAGAACTAGAAGAATTCAGGAAAGGTACAAAGGAGAGAAAAGACTCCAGTCTATGCATCTTCCTAATCTCCCAGAATCCTTGCTGGAATCCATCTTAGCTGAGTGATGTGTGCACCAACAGGAAAGACCCTGAGTCAGAATGATCGTGCTGAGACAACCTGGAAACTAATAGCATCACTATGAAACCTGAAACTGCAAACCACGTGGCTGAGCAGTCTTCGGGGTTCCCTTACCCTGCTTCTCTCCACCCACGTGCCCCTTCCCAATAAAGTCTCTTGCATGGTTAGCAGGTATGTCTTCTCGGACAATTCATTTCCAAATGTTAGACAAGAGCCCACTCTCAGCCCCTAGAAAAAGTCCCCCTTCCTGCAATAAGTTCACTTCCAGAAGTTGTTTGAGTTTTGAAAGTCAAGACACCACAGACACTATTAGGTATACTGAGATTCTCAAGAAGATAAATCAAGCTTCTCAAATTCAAGATTCATTCAATTACATAATTTGAAATGAATTTAAGAGAGATTTTTCTTCGGAGCATTTTCCCCCCATCTCCTTCTGCTTAACCACGCATGGATGGCAGAAGTTTCAAGAATTTCTTCCAGGAATGAAGATTCTTCCAGTCCCTCTCTTCTCTGGCCTGTAAACTGAAAGACACGCCCTTGTTCAACGCCCCAACTGCCTACTTCTTACATTTCCCTGGAGGTTGTTGATTTCACCCTGGTTAGGTAAACAAATACGGCACTTAATTACGTGGCCCATTCAGTTTGACATCATTTTCTGCAAATGGCTTGCATTAAGATCCAAATCAACCATCTGGAATCTGGAACACGCTCTCCTACAGGGCCTCTCCTTCTATGCCAAGATCTGGCCTGAACTTGAGAAACAAGATCAACTATATGAGAGCTATTTCAGCCCAGATTTTCCTCTTCTCTGGAAAATTCAGGGAACTGGAGACACCATTCCCCACTGACCCAATGCAGGAAATTATGACTTTCAATGATAGTATGAACTCACAGACAATGTCTGAACTGGGATTAACACACACTAATGCATGGTAGGCAAGTATGGTCCAAATTCAATACCTGCAACTTACGGGGAAAAAAAAAGGCGGGGCGGGGGGGAGGTGCTTTAGAGAGGGAAAAACTGAGAAGTCTAGGCATCTGAGCAGTGTTTGAACTTTTCCTTTTAACAAGGATCTGTTTTTCTGAAAACCCAACTCTCTCAAATTAATTGGGTCATTGTTCCTCAGGAGTTTTATTTCTCTATGGGGAGAATTTCCAACACACAGAATTACCTCTTTTCATCCTTAATTGTGATACTTCCTGCTAATTGAAAGCTAGGCCTTGTGGTTTCCAGAACACTAATTTGTGATGGTAAAACCTTTACCCATCATAAATTATTTCATTGTTCAACGAGGATGTAAAATAATTAATTGGTTATTTGGCAGATAAGTTCAGCGTTTGCAGGATCTGTTTTATAAGAAATTTTATTGATGAAAATGTGTCTAAAGCTTTAGCAATGCACTTGGCTTTAGTGTTTGGCAGCAAGGAGACAAACTCTTAAAGCCAAAAACCTCCCCAGGGCACGAGGCAAAGTACAAGTTTGTATCTATATTCCTGCTGTAGGTCATTGGGGGTCTCCTTTCACAGACAATTGGCAAAAGGTTTCAGTGGCTGTTTTATGATCCATTTTGATTTTGTATATGAGCAAATCTCACGTTTCGGCCATGAGACATACCCATGTTTTACCATGTTGCCCTTAAATGATTTTTCAAGAAGTTGCATTAACTCTTAAAATTGACAGGAATAAATAGAAGCACCATAAATTTTTTTAAGTTGAAGTCACAAGCATCACAGGCTAACTTACTGTTAGACTGTTGGCCAGTATAGTTTTTAAGACATTAAAAAAAAAAGTTCAAACTCATCATCACAGATATACTTGGCTGTCCTGATGCTACCATTTTTAAGAAATTAAACTGGGTCTATATGACACCAATTCAACCAGCAAAGTCTAGTAAATGTCTTAAAAGAAAATCCCAGAAGTTGATTATTTACTGATGAATGGACAAAAAAAGCCAAGCGGGGACTTCCGCTGACAATAGGTGCTTGGCTGTCCAGGGCCTTCTTCATCTCTTAGCCCCTCTGTACTGTGTACAAAGCTGGCTCCTAGGGACATCATGGAAGTGCTCGCTTACTGAGTTTGTGCTTTCAATAAGCACTGCATTCTGCTTCAAACAGAACATAAAGAAAGGTAAAAGTAATACAGGCAAGTGCTTGCTCCTTGAACGTCAGCCGTTTGCTGTACCAACGTGTGTTTATAATCAACGCTTCCAGAATGAAAAAAAAATGTCCATTACCACCTTCAAATGCGCTCTTCAAAATCAGCCCTATTCTGGGAAAATGTTTCTGGGAAAGAGTAGTGCGTGCAAAAACTGAAAACAAGGAGGTTACACATTTGTGTGACTAATATCCCTTGTCTTGTAACTGAGACCAGAAGAACAACTAAGAAACTAACAACTAAGACAAATTTACTCTCAGGCTTAGTATTGACATGTCTTTCTTGTTAACACAACAGATTTCTGAACATGTTTTCACATAAGTTCTTCCCTTCAAAAACTCATGGCTTGACTTCACGGAGTTGTCTTGAGACCAAAGCAATTTATTTAGAAATATTGAAAAGTAATAACTGTTTTAGAAGTTTCAGGAAAGGGAAAAAAAAAAGGTAATTCCTATTCCATGCCTGGTTATTTATTCCCGCAAAATGAAAACTCTAATTTGAAAAGATATGAGCAGCTCCAAAGTTCATAGTAACACTATTTACAATAGCTAAGATATAGAAGCAACCCTAAGTGTCCATTCACTGATGGATAAAAAAGATGTGGCACACACACATATATAAAGTATTCCATTGTGTATATACATACAATTGAACACTACTCAGCCATAAAAAACAATGAAGTTTTGCCATTTAGAGCAGCATGGATGATCATGGAGGGTATTATGCTAAGTGAAGTAAGACAAATGCTGTAGGACATCACTTATATGTGGAATCTAAAAAATACAACAAACAAGTGAATATATAAAAAAAGAATAGACACAGATATAGAGAACTGGTGGTTACCAGTGGGAAGAGGAGAGAGGGGAGGGGCAAAATAAGGGTAGGGGATTAAGAGGTACAAACTTATGTATAAAATAAACTAAAAGATATCTTGTGTAACACAGAGAATATATACAATATTTTATAGCTAAAAATAGAGTGGAACCTTTAAAACTTGTGAATCACTATGTATACCTATAATTTATATAATATACTACAGCAACTATACATCAATAAAATAAACAAAAATGAAATAAAAATAAATTAATAAAAGTCTCATGAAAATAAAAAATTAACAAGGAAAAGTATTACCGCTTCCGTTCTATTTTATAATATATAATCTTTACATACTTACAAGAGTAACTTGTGTATGTACGCTCGGTCACTTCAGTCGTGTCCAACTCTTTGCAACCCCATGGACTGTAGCCCACCAGGCTCCTCTGTCCAGTCAAAAATACTGGAATAGGTTTCCATGCCCTCCTACAGGGGATCTATCTTCCCAAGCTGTGGGAAGGAACCCATGCCTCAGGTGTCCTGCATTGGCAGGCAGGTTCTTGACTACTAGGGCCACTGAGAAGCCCACAGACCAGCTTATATAACATCAGAAGGACGGATCTCCTCCTCCTGTTCTCACTGCTTAAATACTGTCATTCTTCAGCTCTCTCATACCTGTAAATGCATATGAGCTTTACTCTCTTACAGCTTGTAAACTCTAGCATTGTTTATATACTTATCTTACTCTCTTTATTAAGAATTTTATAAGCTCAATATCGTTCTCCTAAGGGATGAATCAGACACACTGTATTAATATATATGTTTAGGTTGATGCTGTGAAATAGTGAGATGATAGGACAAGGATAGGTGGGGAGAAAAGCAATCGAATGTGACTGTCCTCCCAGTCACACTCCAATGAGTCTAAGGTATGTAAGTAAATCGAAACAGTGTTCAAATGAATAAAGAAATTGCTTGTTTTCAAGGTAGAACTTTGGTCACAAAGGCAAAAGTCATCTTATTTGGGGAGGGGGGGGTCATACAGACACAGATAGTATTAAAAAGGAAAAAGAGAGGGAAAAAACTTTTAATGAGTTGTAATTGGTCAGGGTTCTCCAGAGACACAGAACCAACAAGACAGATAAAGAGACAGAAAGAGATAGATGACATAAAGACAGGTGTTAGATAATAGACAGATAGATACAACTACCAAAGCAGAAGACACAAGAGATGAAGTTTCGATTCCTGGGTTGGGACAACCCCCTGAAGGAGGAAATGGCAACCCACTCCAGTATTCCTGCCTGAAAAATCCCATGAACAGAGGAGCCTGGTGGGCTGCAATCCATGGGGTCACAAAAGAGCTGGTCATGACTTAGCAATGGATCACACACGATGGATGGATGATATAGATGGCAGACACAAACACACACACATACATATAAAAAATCTACCTATCATTTATGTATCTTTATTTTAAGACAAGAGATTTATTTCAAGGAACTGACCCACCCAATTATGGGGGCTGACTAGCATGAAATCCATATAGGCAAACTGAAAACTCACACAGGATTTCCATTACCAGTGTTAAGGCTGTATTTCTTCTCCAAAAGACCTGTTTTTTGTTTTTACAGCCTTCATCTGATGGGATGAGATCAACCTACATTATGGAAGGTAACTTATTTTACTTAAGGTCAACTAATTGTAAATGTTACTCATGTCTGAAAATATTTTCACAGCAACATCTAGACTAGTGTTTGACCAAACCCTTGGGCACAATAGCTTAGCCAAGTGGACACACAAAATCAGCCATCACAGGAGTATTGAGTGGTTTCATAAATGAAGCCAAAAAAGAGGAAAGAATGTGAAGGAGGTGCAGAAAATCTCCTGCCCTTCTTCCACAATTAGAATGACAAGATTCAGAGAAGTTAGTCAACACTGCGGTAACCAGTCACCCTAGTTTGGGTCATTGAAGGGAACGGATCTGAGTTATAATTAAGGTTTTGTTCCAGGAAACACGCAGCCGAGAACTGTGGGTTCGGGCAATCATTCTTCTTATTTTCATCAGTCTCAAAGACAGGTTCTCTTTCTGTAGTCCTTGACCCACGAGAGAATTATCGGGCATGTATTGATCGCCTGTGACCAAGGCTTCACGCTCTGCAGCTGAGGGGTGGGACCAGCAGTTCCCTGACTGTGCCCGGACCCATGCACATTAATCATTTTAATTAAGTGCATCCAGTCATCCTTGTCAAATCCATGGCCAATGAACTGCAAAGTATCAGAACAAGGTGTTGGATGGAGTCGATCATACTTTGATGAGTAAACCAACTTGACTTGTTCATTTATGAAAGAAGTTTGAAATGCGCTCAGGCTTAGTCATGGGCTGGTGAGGGTGTTTTCCTCTTAAACCACTCTTCATAGAGGACAACCTGTTTCTAAAAATGCAGGAGATGTGTGGGCAAAGTGACCCCAGTCCCTGAATAAATCGCTGCACTGACTTTTCTATGAGTAAAATATTATAAATTCGAATAACCTCTTCGGAGCATTTAAGGTACAGGAAATGAGTCATCGAAAGAACCTCCTGCAGCCTCTGGATGCTGGCAAACATTTTTTTTTTTTAAACCCTCATTAATTAGTGGGAAAGTAAACTTGAAAAACCTAAGTTAATATTATTTTGAAAAGAAATATCGTTTATGACTTTCACGTTCTTTCCAGTATAATGACTTCAAAGTATTTCTTAATCCAGTCCTTTGGTGAATGTGTTATTTTTTTTTAATACACGAGAATAAAATTCAGTCATGTGCATGGAAAGTAAGCTGCTATAACAAAGCAAACTGTTATAATGTAATTACTTCATGTTTCATTGGTGTTTGCTTATTAGCAAAAGAATGAATAGGAAATTTTCTACTAAGGCAACCGAAAGCACACATTAACTTTTTAAAAAATGTGTCTTTGTTGTAGTATTCTCTCTGCTTTGTGCATGTTGGACTAATTCTAAATTAAATTAAAATTTTTAATTAATTATTAATTTTCCTCATGAGGAGGACAGTTTGGTGTTCTGAAGTTCTGGGATTTTTATCTCCCCAGTAGTCCTTGATAGATGTTTTTTAGTCGTATTGGGGCAGAAAATGTGAAAGTGTTAGTCACTCAGTGTATCCAGCTGTTTGTGAGCCCATAGACTGTAGCCTACCACGCTTCTCTGTCCATGGGATTCTCCAGGCAAGAACACTGGAGAGGATAGCCATTCTCTTTTCCAGGGGATCTTCCCAACCCAGGGGTTGACTCTGTGTCTCTTACATTGGCAGGCAGATTCTTCACCATCTAAGCCACTAGGGAAGGCCAGAACCCATGCTGTCAATATCCCCTCCATTAGTCTGGGTTCTCCAGAGAAACAGAAATAGGATATGTGTATATATAAAGAAAGAGGTGTATTGTAAGGAACTGGCTCACACTGTTATGGAGGCTGAGAAGTCCCAAGTTCTGTAATTGACAAGCCTGAGATCCAAGAGAGTCAATGGTCTAAGTTCCAGCCCAAGTGCAAGAAAAGACTGACATTTCAGCTCAAAGAGAGTCAAGCAGAGAGAATGAATTTTCACGTATTCTGCCTTTTGTTCTATTCAGGTCTCTAACAGATTGAAAGAGGTTCACCCACCTTAGAGAGGACAGACAACCTGCTTTACTCAGTCTATCCATTTAAATGTAGTCGTAGCCAGAAACACCCTCAGAGACACATCCAGAGTAACATTTAAGAAAACATTTGGGCACCTACTAACCCAGTTGACACATAAAATTAACCATCACATCTTGCTTACCACCATACACAAACACACACACAAAATCTGGCAGTGGCTTATGAAATACTAGAGGAGCTAGGTTTTAATGAAGAAATTAGAACTTGATACACTAAGGACTGAAACAAGCAGTATGAAATAGGTCAGATTTACACAGAAGGAACACCTACCTTAGACCTGGGCTGAGGGGAGGGTGGTAGGGTAACGAAAATCTTCTCGGAATAAAGCCTGCCAAAGCTAAGGCTTGAGTAGGAAAGAGATTTTGTTTCAAAAAGATAATAGCAGTGTAGGAAGCGTAGAAAGAGAAAACATTCTAGACACAGATAAAAGCCTGCACAAAGCAGAACAGATCTCAACCTGAAAATTGAGGGAAGCAGGAAATCAGAAGACTGGGGTACTGGCAACGGGGGAGGATCAGGAATACAGCTGGAGGAAGTAGCAGAAGCCAGATCAAGACGGGCTTTGTTAAACAGATTGAAAGGTCTGCATTTATTCTAATAGCCACAGGAACCTTTTTAGCAGGAAAGTGGCATGATCAGATTTATACTGTAGACAGATCACTCAGGCTAACCTGTGAAGCATGGATTCAAGAGGAACAGAGTCAGCAACTGTTTTAGCAATTAGGTGACATGATGTAACTGAGAAAATGGAGAGAAATGGATGAATTCTAGTGATATTTAGGAGGTGAAATGAACAAAACAAGATGATTTATTGAATGGGAGAGATGAGAAGGAAGCAGAATTCACAGGGGGGTACAGTCTAATTGTGTCGTTGAATGTTCCTCAATTTGCCTTTGTCTGGTTGTTCCCCCTAGTTGGTTTCAGGTTATGTGTTTTCAGCAGGAATATGACATACGTGATCTGTGTCTTTCATCAAGAGGCTCGTGATTTCAGTTGGTCATTTTAGTGATGCTAACATAGTTAAGGCAGTGTTTGCCAAATTTCTCCCGTCTAAAGGTATGCCTTTTAACCTTCTAATTAAACAAGACATAATCTGTGGGAAGATGCTCTGAGACTAACTATATGATTACCCAACAAACTTAAATAGTGTTAGCATTGTTAATATCCATTGATGATTCTCACCCAAATCAATTATACTCGTGATGTTGCAAAATGCTAATTTTCTAATCCCATCATTGCTTCTGAATGCATCATCTGGCAATAATGCATAGAATTATTATACTTGTTGATAGAATACAAATGAACCCCCAAAAAATAAAGCTTCCTTTCCACTTTCTTATTTGTATTTTTCAATATCAACTTGGATTCTTGATTATCTTATTCAATGGACTACATTTCATTGTCATGCTCAAATTTCCCAATTCAACTGGTGGAAGCTCCTTTAAGCAGGCTTCAGTGACCTTCTCACATGGACGATTTTCTGATTTTCTCACAGGGAAAGATATTTCAAATTAATGTTCACTTTCCCAACTTCAGACCTGAAACCAGCTCTTTCCTCATTTAATGAAGGAATTTAGAAATCTAGGCCTGAGAAATAGGTATGCTTAACCATTTTGGACTGTGAGATGCCTAGCCTCCATGAAGTATTATTTTTGAAAATGTATTGTGGCCTAGGGAAAAGATGCAAACTTCCAGAGAAAATCTCCACTGGCTTTTGTTAAGAGTCTAGACAGGTTAATCATAAATCCAATTTTAGGGGGATTTAGCTTCATCTTATTTGAAATAAAATCAGTTCTTGCAGGGGGAGCTTCAAAGCTCTGTGTACTGCCTATTTCCCTTGGTAAAATTTCTGAGCCACTATTCTGGGCATTGGGTGGATTGGCATTCAATGGTCTTAATGACTTCCTCTCCTGTCGTGAAAGTGAAAGTCAACCAGTCATGTCCGACTCTTTGTGACCCCATGGACTATACAGTCCATGGAATTCTCCAGGCCAGAATACTGGAGTGGGTAGCCTTTCCCTTCTCCAGGGGATCTTCCCAACCCAGGGATTGAATCCAGGTCTCCCACATTGCAGGCGGATTCTTTTACCAGCTGAGCCACAAGGGAAGCCCAAGAACACTGGAGTGGGTAGCCTATCCCTCCTCCAGGGGATCTTCCTGACCCAGAAATTGAACTGAGGTTGCTTGCACTGCAGGTGGATTTTTTACCAACTGAGCTAGTATCCTTGCAAATATGAGTAAACTGACATAAGGGCAATTGGGCCCCAGGAATCTCCACTTGGCACATCTGAGATGGAGCCTGCATCCTTTGAGCAGAGAATGGGTGAGGAAGATAGCCCTCAACCTCTCTGAGAATTTGGTCTCTTCATCTCAAGGATGAAGGGAAAGAGAAATGCCAGCAACTTACTCTTCTTAGGAGAATACCAAGCTTCTGGATTGGGAGCTGAGGGGAGTTAAGGTCCTTCATTTGGAGCCACATCTGCCTGGAGTGAAGCTTCCATCAAACTGAAGGTAAAGGAAGAAAGAGAGACAGAAAAAGGGAGAGAGAGAGCAGATCAGGTTTCAAATGCCACAGACTCTGACTGTTCTTACTGAGTTTAGAAGATTTTCTTAAATAAATGTTTCCTCACTTGCTGTATGTTTTCAGGACAATTGCCAGAGATGTTAAATGGTTTTCACCAATTATGCTTGATTCATTGGAGAGTGGGTCCACTGGGCTCTCTATGCTGGTATCCTTGAACTGGCTTTAAATTTTACTCTGTATGTTTTGACACAGAAGAGTCATGTATTTGTATAGAGTCAAATCTACTCACCTTTTCTTATTTCTTTTACTGCTTTTATGCTTGGAAATTCATCCCCATCCAGACATTTGGCATATATTCACCTATTTTATTGACACCTAATTTTTGGTACACCCAGAATTTAACTTAGTATATCTTAGTGTAAAATGTATGACTGCTCTCAAAATTAACTTCTTCCAAATAATAAATATCCTAACACATGTATTGAATAATCTCTTAGTCTCTCAATTTTTAAATTACCTGTTTATTATTTATTGAGTTATTACATATACTGTTGGTCTGTCTGTTGCAGGAAGGGGGACCCCTTCCAGGGCCCGAAACTGGGCTCTTGTCTAACACTTGGAAATGAACTGTCTGAGGAGACACAAGTGCTGACAAAGCAAGAGATTTTATTGGGAAATGGTGCCCGGGTGGAGAGCAGTAGGGTAAGGGAACCCAGGAGAACTGCTCTGCCGCGTGGCTCGCGGTCTCGGGTTTTATGGTAATGGGATTAGTTTCCGGGTGGTCTTTGGCCAATCATTCTAATTCAGAGTCTTTCCTGGTGGCGCACCATCGCTCAGCCAAGATGGATGCTAGCGAGAGGGATTCAGGAAGTGGACGGACACGCGGTGTCTCCTTTAGACCTTTCCTGAACTCTTCCGGTTGGTGGTGGCTTATTAGTTCCATATTCCTTATCAGGATCTCCTATCATAAAACAGCTCATGCAAATGGTTACTATGGTGCCTGGCCAGGGTGGGCGGTTTCAATCAGCATGCTTCCCCTAACACGTCTATACTTTTATATAACCACAGTATACGATGATATTATTTTTACAATATATTTTTAAAATTCAAAACTGTCGTGCCACAGTCCGTGGGGTTGCAAAGAGTTGGACACGACTGAGAAATAAAACAACAAAGCCCTCATTATCCTGATTTTTCAAAATTATCTTAGCTGCCAAATGAACTTTAGAATTATTTACTAATTTATAAAATTCCAATACAGAATAATATAGCCCACCAATTAACTTGGAAAAGACAACAGTTTTGCAATATTGTTTATTGTTCCATAAAAGGACATGATACGGCTTTTCATTCATTAAAATCAGCCTTTAAAACTCTCAGAAAATTTGAAATTTTCTTCCTAAAAAATCAGTTATTGTTGAGTTTACTCAAGTTAATTTGTTTTGTTTTGTTTTTTGATTGCCAACATGAATAAGACTTTTCCAACATGTTATATAATTATATCTGTTATGCAGGAAACTACCAGTATTTGTAACTGTATCCTGTCTGTCCATCTTATGAACTCTTAAAGAATTTCACAGCTTTTCAATTAGTTCTCTAGGGTTTTTGTGCAGTGAAGTCAAATTATCTATAAATAATCATCTCTATCTTTCTTGCTGCCATCATATTCAAGGACATCATCTTATTTGCAATGTTGGATTTAGAACTGAGGCATTTTGCAAATACCAGAAATCCAAAATCCAATTATTTTAAAGAGTCAAAGAAATGTTAAGTGATTTTATTGTTTGAATTATGGGGGTACTGGAATGTGGCCCCCAGCTTTCACATGCAGATATAGACCCTCACAGTCAAAGAGCAAGCCCTTTAGGCAGAGTGCCCTTCATGCAGATGAATAATACAGATGGAAATCATTGTTATGCAAATCTAATTTTTCACAGCTTTGATGTGCTTTGTCCAAGCATCTGCAACAAAAATTTAAGGTCAAACTGGCCTTCGTGAGTCCTTCCTTTTGCCAAAAACTGTGTGTATGTGCTTGGGATATAGATCTCAATTTAATATTAGGCAGAGTCAAACATAGTTAGAAAGACAGACTCATGGGAAACAAAAAATCAACTGTGTTCCAGGACTAAGTACACCTATGTTAAATACCTGGTATTGCAGGCTGCAGGGCCCTCCCTCACTCCTAGGCTAAGTGTAACACCATGGCAATGCTTGTGTCCTCTCTACTCAGGCTTGAACCCCAGCTGCCACTCACGAACTGTGTTACTTTGGGCAATATACTTGTGTAAGTTAACACTGGGTTTGATTCTAACCCAGAGGATCAGTGGCAGATAATTTTTTATTTTTCTCTCATCTCTCTCATCTCAAATTCTGGGTTTGGGTTTTAAGGGAATGATATGGAGGCTCAGCCTTACTGTGGCTTCAGCAATTATATTGCCATCCGTAGAATGTGGCCCTCCTCCTCGTGGCTCAAGATGGCATCTAGGGCCTCATACATTTTATCTGCCTTTCTAGCAAGATAGAAAAAAAAAAGCAAAGAAGAGAGCATAAGCAGAATGTGGTTGTCTTTTATGGAGGCTTCCCTGAAGCTGCCACATAACCTTTTCATTTGTATTGTGGGTGAAAAATATTGTCTGCCATATCATTAGGGTTTCCCAGATAGTGCTACTGGTAAAGAACCCACCTGCCAATGAAGGAGATGAAAGAGATGCAGGTTTGACCCTTGGGTTGGGAAGATCCCCTGGAAGAGGGCATGGCAACTTACTCCAATATTCTTGCCTGGAGAATCCCATGGACAGAGGAGCCTGGCAAGCTACAGTCCATGGGGTTGCACAGAGTCGGACATGACTGAAGCAACTTTGCACACTACATCAGTAAATAAAGGGTGTTGTCATCAAGCCACTAGCCACTGCAACCACCCCCAGCTGTCACCCTGAGGAGATTCAGGATGGAGAAAAACAGGATACTGGCCTTGGATAGTTAAGGTGCACATCAAAGGAATGATTTCAGTGAGCCTAGACTCTTGCATCTTCTCATAGCCAAAAATTGCTAAATTCATTAACTTGAGATATCTGGTTTTCTTTAATCAACAGTAATCTTTGACCTGGTTTTTGTTACAAAACTTCTGTTATATCCTGGCTCCTCCCTGAACCTCTTTGGAGGAGTTGCTGCTGCTGCTGCTGCTGCTAAGTCGCTTCAGTCGTGTCCGACTCTGTGCGACCCCATAGACGGCAGCCCACCAGGCTCCCCTATCCCTGGGATTCTCCAGGCAAGAACACTGGAGTGGGTTGCCATTTCCTTCTCCAATGTGTGAAAGTGAAAAGTGAAAGTGAAGTCGCTCATTCGTATCCGACTCTTCACGACCCCATGGACTGCAGCCTACCAGGCTCCTCCGTCCATGGATTTCCTAGGCAAGAGTACTGGAGTGGCTTGCCATTGCCTTCTCCGTTGGAGGAGTTAGTCAGAGGTATTTGAGAAGCAGTTTTTTAGGCTGCATCCTCAAAATTTTCACTGAAAAAACATAAACCTCAACTTCTGGGTTGTGTGTTTTTTCAGTTGACAATACCCCATTGACCAGAACATAGGCACACAATAGCTAAGTGTGAAGGAAGAAGGTGGGAGGAATAGTCCTTATTTTAGGTGGCCAGCTAAAACTCAGAAATCCTATTGGATTAGCAAAAAACTTTGTTAGGAATTTTCCATACCATCTTACAGAAAAACCCCAATGAACTTTTTGGCTAACCAAATATTTGGGTATAAGGAAATCATGGATATTGGTAGACATCTATTTATTTTTTTACCATTATATTTCACTTCTATTTGTCTCAAATTCCTTGTTGATAAAATAAGCATAGAAATACTAATCTCATAGTAGTATTATAAGGATTAATTTAACTGAGGTCATATTTGAATGATGCTTAGCCCAATATTCTAGAAAGGAAGCATGAATTAATTTTATCATTTCCAGGGGGGAACACCATCAGGAATACTTTTATTGGTCTCTATTACAAAAATAATACCTAACAAGAGGCAGTAATTAAATTTAACAGGTTTAAAATTTTTTTAAAGCAGTTTTAAGTTTAGAACAAAGTTGACAGGAAGGTACAGAAATTATCCATATGCATCTTCACTATCCAGAACCAGTACCCTGCCTGTCTCCACCCGGGATGCCCTCAGGGTGTACAGCTGGGGTTGGTTGCAGTGGCTGCTGGCTTGATGGCAACATGCTTTGTTTACTGATCTGGCAGGTGAGATTTTTCATCCACGATATAAACAAAAAGTTATGTAGCAGCTTCAGGGAAGCTTCCTTAAACGAAAATCAAACTCTCCTGGGATCAAAATAATTTTCACTTACTGATAATTTGCTCTGTTTTAATGCAAATTTTATTCCTACTATTGATTATCGGTTCAAAATTTTTGATCCAAGAGAAAAGACTTAGCACCTAGTATAGTACATTGTTTTGCAAATGGTAAATATTCAAAGTTATTCTGTTGAATGACTGACAAGCAGCTGAAACACAATATTTCCCCTTTGAATTTTCTGCCCAAGCAGAACAGGAGAGAATCTGTCTCATTTATATGAGGACATTTACAAAATTTTCTTTGGTTGACCTCAATTGCTTACATTTCAGTGGCCTTAGAAGGAGTCTTCACATTTAATAGCTAATGCTTTGGTTCTTTCTCTTTCTTGTCCAGATATCCTCAAGTGATGGAAGTAGGTTTCTATCCAGGAAGTCAGTTCTTTGTCAATGTTGAGTCTCTGTAGCTGGCACTAAAGGAACTGCTGAACGTTTCAATCTTTCTTCCCCTAATTATAAACATAGGCTTCTTGGGGAAACATTTGAAGAACAGGAATACCAAATATATAGTTAGTACATATGTATGTGGGCTTTCTAGGTGGAGCTAGTGGTAAAGAATCGGCCTGCCAATGCAGTAGATGCAAAAGACGTAGGTTCGATCCTTGGGTTGAGGAGATCCACTGGAGGAGGAAATGGCAACCCACTCCAGTATTTTTGCCTGGAAAATGGACAGAGGAGACTGGTGTGCTACAGTCCATGGGGTTGCAAAGAGTTGTCTATGACAAAGCAATTGAGCAAGCACACACGTATGTGTATATGTAATACACGCACACATATGTATAAACACACATATATATGTACGTGTGTACGTATATTCTAAAGAAAATTTTTTCTGAAATAGAAATAAAAATAGAATTAGAACCATCCACCAATAGATTTTTGTGGATAACAAGTCAATTGGTAGCTTTCAAATACCAAAGAAATGATGAATTTAGAAACATGTGTTCTATTGGTTTTGTAGTAAGACAAAAAAGAGGTTTCACAGATACAAGTTATGCCAGAATGGTGCCCTTTTCTTGATGGATACAGTGTTGAAAGTACAATTCCCAGGATTCCCATTAGCCTAGACCCAGAGAAACTGGTACAAAATGATGTCCATTGTCCATGAGGCAGCTCACAGGTGAGCACTCAGAGGGGGTCCTAAGTCAGGTACATGGCTGGTCCCCTTGCTGTAACCCTGTCCTGCCCTGGGATCATCAGTTAGTCTCTTGGTCTGTCCTCTCTGGGCTGTCAGCCTCCTCTTTCACAAAGCCCCGCCAATGGTAATGTTCTACAAGAAATGTGGGACCAAAAAAGGCCTCTATGCTTGGGAGCTCCACAGAGCCCTACCTGGTTTCAGTGTTAACAAAACCTTAAAACTGCATTTCATGGAACAAACACACAAAAATACTTTCATCTGCTGCCTCCTTGCAGCCTTCCAGGTGCCAAGTGCTAGACATCTGAAGACTTGAAGAGACTCCATAGCCAGCTAAGAAGAAAATCCACTTGTTCTAGAAGCACAGGCCACAGCTTGCCTTGGCCAGAATCCTCTAAATCACAGAACTCCAGAGAAACTTGTGTAACACACAGAGAAAAGGAGCACAGCGAATAAATCTGTTTTCAGTAAAACACCTTCCAGTTACAAATTAGAATATATGCTGGAAATAGATATTGCCTTGAAAAAACAGTAAGACATGGTATGTAAACTTCTCAAAACTCTTTTGATGTCCAAGTCACTCAATAAATGAAAATGCTAAATAAATATTAAATAATAAGTGTGTGATGATGACATGCTACTGTTGTTTAGCTGCTCAGTCACGTCCAACTCTTTGTGACCCCATAGATTGTAGCCCATCAGGCTCCTCTGTCCATGGGATGTTCTAGGCAAGAATACTGGAGTGGGTTGCCATATCCTTCTCCAGGGAATCTTCCCGACCTGGGGATCAAACTCCCATCTGCATTGGCAGGTGGATTTTTTACCACTGGGCCATCAGGGAAGCTTGATGAAGCTAATTATCCAACTAACATATATGTATATATCTAACATATATACATGTAACATATATATGTATAGCGTTCTTGCCTGGAGAATCCCAGGGACGGGGGAGCCTGGTGGGCTGCCATCTATGGGGTCACACAGAGTCGGACACGACTGAAGTGATTTAGCAACAGCAGCAGAAGCAACATATATATATATATATATATATATATATATATCTCACAAATACATGTTAGTCAAGCATCAGTTTCTTTTTCATCAAATAGGACTGGTCCAGAGAGCCATACTGGGACTACTTTTCATGACTGGACAATCTTCTGGATGGTTCTAGCCCAGAAAACCAGTTATTTTTTTTCCAGATCAATGAAATTCCTGATAGTAAAACAAATATTTGCGCCTATTCTGTAGTTAGTTCATCTGAGCCCTCTACAGCTACCACTTAAAACAGAATGCAGTGTTCAGTGAAGATTCTCATAGCTAGCTGTATTAGAGAATTGGGGTCTACTAGGAAATAGTAAAACATAAATCGAACCCAAAAATGAGAGAAAGCAACAAAAATAAAGTAAGTGTACAGAACGCAAAAACAAAGAAAGAGCAGAAAATCATAATGTTTTGACATGCTTGGACCACATGTAAAATAAACATAGCTTCCAGTTTATTTATATGGTGAATAAATACTTAAAAAAAAAAAATCTTCCTATTTTAAGTGAAAGGAGCAACAAAATGGAACAACAGGCTAGGTGACTCACCAAATAGAAGGATATAGTAAAATACAAAAGATAAATAAAACGGGACTGTGAAATTTGTAGTTTATCAGGGTTGTGGTGAGGGCAGCAAAGCTCTATAAAAAGATCCTTAAAACGAGCATGAGGGAACTGGAAAGTCTGATCCAAAAGGGAAAAGGCAAAGAAAAAAATGTAGACTATGGAAAGAAGAAATAAAGACAAAAAAAGTGGACATATGAATGAATGAATCGGCTAATCAATTAGGTAGTCAGTTAGTGAGATACTGACCTAGTGAGTTCTAACTGGAGAACCAGGCTCAGTTTCCTATACAATCAATAGCTGGCAGTCAGGGCCAGTTATTGAGCAGTCCTAGAAACTTCCTTTAATTATTATCAAGCTCCTTCTTGGCTTTTATTGCAATTTTAAAGAAAGTATGGAAACGTCTCAGGTGCTAATGTGCCTGGTTAGCTCTGCTAAGATGTAAAGCTGAGTAACCCTTTCTGAGACAGAGGAGATAGTGAGCTTAAAACAAGTTTCTGGCCAGGTTTTGCTAAATAAACAGAGATGACACCTCTGAAGATTTGAGGACAAGAACAAGCAAGGATTGCAGCAGGTGCCCTTACCTGATGTGCCTTCTCCTTCCAGGAGAACTGTAGTCTTCAGAGTTGCTCAGCTCAGAAATGAGCAAAGTGAAGCTCTGAAATGCCTGGCTTATCATACCTTGAACTTCACTCACTCTTGCCCAGGCTTAGTCATGTCTGACTCTTTGCAACCCCGTGAACTGTAGCCCACCAGGCTCCTCTGTCCATGGAAGTTTCCAGGCGAGAATAATGGAGTGGGCTGCCATTTCCTGTTCTAGGGGATCTTCCTGACCCATGGATCAAACCTGCATCTCCTGCAGCTTCTGCATTGCAGGCAGGTTCTTTACCACTAGCGCCACCTTGAAACTAGACTTTCTAATTAAGAGATCCGCGTCTCTCCACTCCTCACTCTACATCTCATCAGGCAGGTGGTGTCCCCTGATAAGAAATCAGCCATGGAGAACCAGGAAAGAGGACAGGATTTCCAAGATCCTTCACAAAGGAGGCCTGCTGCTGCTAAGTCGCTTCAGTCATGTCTGACTCTCTGTGACCCCAAAAATGCAGCCCACCAGGCTCCCCCATCCCTGGGATTCTCCAGGCAAGAACACTGGAGTGGGTTGCCATTTCCTTCTCCAATGCATGAAAGTGAAAAGCCAAAGTGAAGTCGCTGAGTCGTGTCTGACTCTCAGCGACCCCATGGACTGCAGCCCACCAGGCTCCTCCGTCCATGGGATTTTCTAGGCAAGAACACTGGAGTGGGTTGCCATTTCCTTTTCCAGTGCATGAAAGTGAAAAGTGAAAGTGAAGTCGCTCAGTCGTATCCGACTCTTAGCGACCCCATGGACTGCAGCCTACCAGGCTCCTCCATCCATGGGATTTTCCAGGCAAGAGTACTGGAGCGGGGTGCCATTGCCTTCTCCGAAGGAGGCCTAGAGACTATTTAAAGCATTACAAAAGCCTACACTTGCAGAGTGTGCTTATATTGATATCTAGTTATTGTGTTTGTTTTCACTGTTCTCTCTGAAATAATTGTTTATACATTCTGTGTGACTAAGGTTTTTCTTTTTTTCATTTGCATGCAATAAGAAATTTAGCTTTGTTTATGTAAAAACAAACAAAAACTTAAAAGCAGATTCAGAGGTATAGTACACACCAAAATCCAAATGCAGTGAGTTTAAGAGAAGGTGGGGAAAGAGAAATCAGAGACCATAGTATAGAAAAATGTTTTGAGGAATTTGGTTTAAGTTGAGCAGACACCTAGGGCTAATGGGGGAAACACTTTTTTAAAAAACTGGAGTCAAAGGTGTGTTTTATGCTATAAGGAAAATGCATTAGAGGGGGGAAATCATGCAGACAGGGAGAGTTGCTAGAACAGTGACCTTGAGTTGGAAAGAGGGAGAAGGCTCTAGGGAGGGAGATCTGGGTATGTGTGAGGATAAGAACCCTTGAAAGGGCTGATGTGATTTTTTTTTTCTATTTTCTTCATGAAATAGTAAGCGAGGTCCAGAAGTGATGAGTAAGAAGTATTGGAGATTTGAAGAAGAAGAAGAAAGCACAAAGTCGTTATCTAGATGCACGCAAGAGAGAAAGTAGAATAGGGAATATACTATGATTGCCACATGATATTGGGAAATATAATGATTTTATGATTGCCATATGGCATTCCAGTTCTGCTTAAGGTTCATGAAAAAAGAAAAGTGAAGTATTAGGTGCTCAGTCGTGTTTGTGACACCATGGACAGTACTGTCCATGGGATTCTCCAGGCAAGAATACTGGAGTGGGTTGCCATTTCCTCCTCCAGGGGATCTTTCCAATCCAAGGACCAAACCCAGGACTCCCACATTGCAGGCAGATTCTTTAAGGTCTGAACCACATTAATGGTGATACTTAAGGTTCATGTTCATGAATTTAGCAGAAGACCAATCAATAAGGATATGACATTTTCCTCATCCTCATTCAATGGAGTAGGGGGTACAGGTGTGTGCTTGGCAGAATGTAATAATTAGCCAAGTTTGAGAATTTTGCTGAGTTGATTGTGATGAGGGAAGAGTAGGGCAAGGCAGCTGGTCATATCACAAGACAATGATTAGAACCAACTGCCACGGAATCCAAGCTGGATGAGAAGTGAAGCCTGAATATGAGTGGAATGAGGGACAATGAAGCGGTGCTGAAAGCATGGTTTTAGGTGGAGCAGTGGGGTTTGAGGATTGGTGGTGTTTGGGGACTGGAGGAAGTGAGCAGGAAGGATGAGAGGTAACAGTGTGAGCAATGGATGCTGGGAACTGAGATTGTGGAGGTGGTGCCAATTTTGGTACTGACAAGGTATGGGGAGGGAGTGGCTGAGAGAGGGACGAGATTACTGGAGGAGAGGAGGCTAACAATCTCAAGCAAAGGGTGCTGGAAAGATCTTCTGTGATGGTAACTGAATGCCCCCCAAAGAAGATAGTGGTGCTGTTAGGAACAGCAATAGTGACCTAGGATTTTCCTGTCCGAAGAGTGGACCAGCAGCCACAGCAGCACTGGGCTTCTTGTTGGTCACTTAGGATCTCAGGTCCAGAAATACTAAATGAGAATCAACAGTTCAGTGAGATCCTCCTAGACAACAATATGTTTATTGACGTTTGTGAAGCACTTAGCTGAAAACTCAACATCTTTGTGAAATGAGGAGTAACTCGGGTGTTGCAATGATTATAACAAGAAGGGAGGGATCTGTTTGGGGTACAGTCTGATGACAAAAGATTCAAAGCTGGATGTTTTTAGGGAAGAAGTTTGGTGAATGAGCTGAAAACTGCAATGAAAAGCAAGAAGGACAACCGCCTCATATGAGAAGATGCTAGGGAGGCAGTGTTCTTAGGGGGATCTGGGTTTCATTTAGGACAAGAAGATAAAATGAACATCTAGAGACAAAGTTGAGTATCTCTGAAGACTCGAGAATAGGTTGAGTTTGCTGATTAGGGGCTGTGTGTCAACAGGGCACAGTGAAAATGCTCAGAGGTTGAGGGAGTATTGGAGATGGCCTTATTGTGGTTATCTAATAGAATTAGTGGGGCAAGTGTGGGGCTTACCATAGCGACAGACATAAACAAGGATGAAAGATATGGTGACTTATTCCTGATGGATTCCAGGCAGATAAAGACATCACGTCTATCAGTGTCATAGGATAAAGAAATGTGGGTTTTCAGGGGGACTTCTCTCCAGTTTCAATTATACAGGTTTGGAGGCCAAAAAGGAAACAATTCTACTTTTTTCAACAGAGAAATGGATAGACAAAGTTAAATTTATACATATAATAAAATGGGCTTCCCAGGAGGCTCAGTAGCAAAGAATCCACCTGCCAATGCAGGAGATGCAGGAGACATGGGTTTGATCCCTGGTCGGGAAGATCTCCTGGAGTAGAAAGTAGCAACCCACTCCAGCATTCTTGCCTGGAGAATCCCATGGACAGAGGAGACTGGAAGGCCACAGTCCATGGGGTTGCAAAGAGTGAGACATGACTAAGTGATTGAACACACACATACAAGGTAATAATATAGTGAAGTTAAATAAAGGAGTCAGGGTCATGTGTTTTAAAGTAGCTAAAATTCAAGCACATAATGCTGAGTGAAAGAAGTGTATTCCATAAAAGAGTTTTGATATCAAACAATCAGCTTGATAACACTTTGAAAAAAGTTCAATACAAAACACAATAATGGATGTTCTTAATGAATATATTTGTATACATGTAAGGATATAATGAACATACACTTAAGAAACCCTGATGATGATCCACCAGTTTTAGGAAATTGTTTACCTCTGGAAGAGAAATAAGAAGGTTAGAGACAGGATGTTAGCAATATTTAAAAAGAAAAACAGATCTGAAGCAAATATGCAAAGCATCAACATCTGTTCTATCTTAGTACACATAGGAGTTTTTGTTATAATTATTTGAAATGCTTTTTTCATTTTTAAATAATACATGAAAATGGTAGATAATGGAAGAAAAATTATAATTCACCACTGAGCCTTGGAAGATAGACACTGAAGTTCTTTAAAAATGATGACATGGCCATTTTATCCAGTCACCTCTTCTTCCTTTAACTTGTAGGCACAAGAACCCATCTCAACCCTGTCATGTCCTTCCTTTTCCCCTTCCTTCTCCAGAAGTAACAAGAAGGATAAGTGCATCCAATTTTCTAATACAGAACAATGTATCTTTCACATCTGTCTTCTCTTTCTAGGTTGTTCCAGAGACACACGGTTTTAAGCTAAATAGTATCTTAATGTGTAAATGGACTTTTGTCTTCCCTGGATAGTTACTTCCCTGAGAAGCAATTTAATTCCTCCTAAGTGGCAAGGACAAGGAAATAAACATATTACTGTAAAAATTGCAAATTCACCCGCAAAACACTACAGGTTCCTTCTTTTGCAAACAAGCATATTGATACAACTTTTCCCACTGTCAATAGGGTATAAACTTTGAACTTATGGTGAGTTTGTGGTGATGATGATGAACTTGAATTATATCTGAGAGACCTCTTACTGGAATTAATCATGATTCTGAGGTTCAATTTTTTCTCAATGCATCATTACATGGACTCATAAATCAGATCTCTAAAGCAACTGAATTCATCTGCCTCTACATGTATATATCAAGTATAATCAATGAGCTGAGAGTCCTTTATTTGCTGAGCAAACTGACCTACTTCATCTTGCTAAGAGTGTTCTCAGTATATCAATGAAATACACATGGCAGCCAAGAAGCCTGATCAACTTGTCACAAAGCAAAATCAACCACTTTAAGTAGAAAGCATTTCTGTTTTCACCATAACCCAATAATCACATTTCTTTCTGATTTTTACTTTTGTAAAACTAGTCAGTTTTATTTAAGCCCAGAATGCATGTAATATAACTTCTAAAATAACCCATGCAATTTTGAACTATATGAGTAATGTCTAAGTCAAGGGCAATGTTGTGTGGATGTAGTTCTCAGTCTTTTCATTATCATCTCCAAAGGACTCTCCCCTTCTCTAGGGGATCTTCCTGACCCAGGGATCGAACGTGCATCTCCTGTGTCTCCTACTTTGCAGGCAGATTTTTTACTCACTGAGCCACCTGTGAAATCCTTTTTTTAAGACATGATTTTGTAATTGTCCCATGCTCCTTGAGATTTTAATATCATAGATATCATGTATATCTCTTTTACATATTGTGTGTACGTCTGGGCTTTATTCATAAAACTAGTAATTTTTTTTTTTTTTGCCCTCTAAGAATGAATTTTTGCCCACTTAGGGGTGATATCTCTCCTGTTGAGAATGCCTGCTGGATGGGAAGTTCTGCCGGTATATTATTCTAAACTTACAAATATTTTAGTACCTACCCTTCTCTCCTTTCTTGTTTAATCTTCACTGCAACACCAGTACATTAACATATACTAAGTCATACTGCAAGTAAACAGGATCAGTTAACTGTTTTCCATCCATCCTTCATTTCCCACTAGGAATTTGATCATTTCTTTAAAAGCAGAATGTTTTTCATGCCCAGGCATCTGCATATCACCTTTCCTTTTGTTCCTTCTTTAGTTGACCACAATGGTTCTCAAATTCTAATGAACAGAAGAATTTCTGTGCAGAATTGTACACACCATATCATATGTACCCTCCATTACGAGCTAGGAAAGGGCTTTTTCAAGGGTAATTTTGGCTATACTCAGTTTTCACCTTGCATGCAGATTTGAGAAGCTAACCATTGTTTAATTTCACACAATTCCATGCATTAGTCAGACCCTAGCTCAGTCTGTATTCAGGTCTGGGCATTAGTTTTGAGAAACAAAGACAAACTAAATTATGCTTTTCTAGAATATCACAACCATAGCATGAGGAAAATGGTTACATTACCTGGGAACAGTTAGCCTGGGAAAAGAATGCGAAGGGAAGACCTCATAACTGTCCTCAAGTATTTGAATAACTAGCAAGTAGGATTAAGCCATTAATGCAAAGTGGGTATGAGCTCAGGTGCTGGCTTGAACTCTTTCAACTCAGGAAGATAACATAACCAATCTATGACTTAACTTCATTGTCTAAAAAAAAAAAGATATTAACAGCATTTACTGTATTATGTGCCCATATTATCCACAGGGATAAAGAGAAGATTAAGTAAGTTAATATACTTATAAACTGCTAAGAACAGTAGCTGGTAGTATCATGTACTATCCTAATGTCAGTTTGAGGAAAGTGTTAACAGTTCTAAGATATGTATTACTAGCTTTACATATCACAATGTAATGAACGCCCTGGATCTGGAAGTAATCAGGCAGAACCTGGTTGAGTATCTGTCAGTGATTCTGCAACGCAGACTAGATTAGAGGCTGGGCTAGGGGGCTGGGCCTCATGATCTCTCAAGATCCAGTCAGTTCCAAGACTCAGGGTGTCTCTAGAACCAGCTAATTATCTCCAAACTTAAGCTCCTTGAACATTTGGTCTGAGGGAAGTTGTTTGCAAAATTGACCCATAAACAGAATTCCACACAGCAGCGGCCTAAAAATCTTCCCTATGTGGTTGGTGATGTGTCTTCATTCCTGTTCAACCACAGCGCCAAGCCCATGGGCTCCCTGAGCGTTGGGGCCCCACGAGCACACCCTTTGGTCCTTACACTGAAAATTCTTTGTTAGTCTCCCAATGAGTGAATGACTGCCAGTTCCTGCTGAAAATATGTCCCGACCTTAGGTGGACTGTGTTTTCCTTGGTGCTAACAATGACTAGCCTTCAGTGCTAAGAAAGGGACCATACATAGAAATACTTGTTGTGATACTGCTTACCCAAATATCAATGCAACATATGGAAAGCTACAAACCCAACAGCTCTATTTTAGCATATATACAGGGCTCCAGTAACTGGGGACGGGCAATGATTTCTACTTAATTTGCAGAACTGATCAGACCAGTCATCCATAAGTCACATACGCATACCCACAGACAATTTTATGACTCTACTTAGAAAAACATTAATCCAATGGTCTTCATTTCTTTCATTCTTCCACCTTTCTTTAGTATTTCTTCAGTAATTTAGACTTTTCTTTACTACTTATAACCTTTTCCTTCAAAGTCTCTTTTCTCCTGACTCAGGACTTGCAAATCTTCATGT
Source organism: Bos grunniens (assembly GCF_055505025.1). NCBI lineage: Eukaryota > Metazoa > Chordata > Mammalia > Artiodactyla > Bovidae > Bos > Bos grunniens. Next base: position 59,097,634 of record NC_141180.1, read on the forward strand.
CCTCTCAACCTGGCAAGTGCGTCATGTCTGTTTTGTCTGTTTCCACCTCTCTTTACCCTCCTCTTGGTGTTGCCCTTAGGTCTCTGCTCTTTACATTCTTCTCCTGATGAACTTGTTTCTTTTCCTTAATCCCCAAATTCCATTCACTCTCAAACCATTGAAAAAGTCTCCTTAGGGGATGATAATGAAAACAAGGTTGAGAAACTTTGGTTGCCTTTGACTTGGACACCATATTAACTGAGTTCAAAACTGCACTTGGGGGACTTGCCTGGTGATCCAGCGGTTAAGAATTCACCTTGCAATGCAGGAGTTGTGGTTTGATCCCTAGTTGGGGAACTGAGACCCCATGGGCTGTGAAGCAACTAAGCTTGTGTGCCGCTACTACCTAGCTGGAGTGCCACAACCAGAGAGTGTGTACACCACAGTGAAAGACACATCAAAGACCCCATGTGCCGCAACAAAGGCCCAATATAGCCTCATCAATTAATTAATTTAAAACCTGCACTTGTCATAGAAGCCATATTACATGCATTTTGGATTGAAACAAAATGCACCAGTTTTACAAAAGAAATTTGATTATTGGGCGATGATAAAACAGATATCTTCTTTTAACCTAGTAGGGTTGATTTTGCATTGTACCATGTCACTCTTCCTAAATGATTGATGTGGATGCTTCTGTTCATTGATCAGTTAAGGACAGTCTTAGCTCAGGCCTCTAGCCCAGGCATCAGTTAGAGAGCTTTACTCACAGGATGGCTCCATGCAAAAGCTTCTACCAAGATCACAATCAAATCCTGCTCACTGCCCATGACTTGATTACTCCTCTGTGTGTGTGTGTGTGTGTGTGTGTGTGTGTGTGTCTCATTCATCCCCTACTCTTTGTGACCTGCCAGGCTCCTCTATCCATGGGATTCTGCAGGCAAGAATACTGGAATGGGTAGCCATTCTCTTCTCCAGGGGATCTTCCCAACCCAGGGATAGAAACCGTAGCAGGTGTCCTCCATAGCAGGCAGACTCTTCACTATCTAAGCCACCAGGGAAGCTCAGACTACTCCCCTATTCAGATTCCAATATCCAGCTATCTCTGACTCTTTTCCTCCCCTTAGTCTTAGTCACCTCCCTACAGCCAGTGAGCCACAACGTACCACTGAATTTCCCCTGCAAAATGTCACTGGCCTACCCTTTCCTTTGTATTCACATGTAAGCCTTCACAATCAAGGATCTGGAACACAACAGAAATTCATCTTTTCTCATTGCTTCTGGCCTGCCTCCTCTCCAAGCCAGCACATTAACCTCCTAAAACACTAGTCTTCACCAGTTCATTAATGCTTCATCCAATAAATATTTATTGAACACCAAACCCCTCTCCATGAAGACACTCCAGAGTGGCAGCCACACAAAAGGCACCCAATAAATTTTGGTGGAAATTTTGTAAAATTCTCATATTTATTTAGAGTTAAGGAATATCCTCTGAGCACCTTGACACCGCTAATTCTTCCTAGAGCAGCATTGAGTCAAATGACCTGGGTCACAAGCTTTCTTAGCATAATAGTGTAACATATTGAAAAATGTTCCTTGGGGGCCACTGTGAGTGCCTCACACAACCATATCAATGCTTCAATGTCCCCTTCCAGTTTGCCATGGCACAAAGGACAAAGTCAAGGGAATGTGAGAGGCATAAAGACGTTCTTATTCTTGTTATTTATTTGCCTAGCCCATACCTCCACATGGGGTCAGGCTTACAAATGAAAGAAGTATGGAGTTGTTTTTTCTTAAGGCTCATCAAAAAAGCCTTTGACCAAAAATATCTCACCTTCTGGGCCAACCTCAGAGTGAAACTCACAAGTTAGTCTTTGGAATTAAAACATCAAGGGCTCAGCCTAAAATGTTATTAGGGAAGTGACATATTAAACCAGGGTTGGCCTTTAATTCCTTATTACCAATTAAGCTTGTGTTCAACAACACATCAATTCTTTCACAGTCTTTCACATATCTTCTCTTCCTTTTCACTTCTGATTCTGTCACTCATGGTTAGCTCTGCTCAGGGCTAGCTAGCATGCAGGTTTGTGCAGGTTGAACACTTAGCATCTCCAGGGACAACTATGGCCATGGACCACAGAGACGACTGCATTTCCTGATCAGCTTTTCCTTCTCTCACTCCCATTCTATTAAATAAAAAAAAATTCATCTCTCTAGTACAATCTATATCAGTTCAGTTCAGTTCAGTCACTCAGTCGTGTCCGACTCTTTGCGACCCCATGAATCTCAGCACGCCAGGCCTCCCTGTCCATCACCAACTCCCGGAGTTCACTCAGACTCACATCCATTGAGTTAGTGATGCCATCCAGCCATCTCATCTTCTGTCGTCCCCTTCTCCTCCTGCCCCCAATCCCTCCCAGCATCAGAGTTTTTTCCAATGAGTCAACTCTTGGCATGAGGTGGCCAAAGTACTGGAGTTTCAGCTTTAGCATCATTCCTTCCAAAGAAATCCCAGGGCTGATCTCCTTCAGAATGGACTGATTGGTTCTCCTTGCAGTCCAAGGGACTCTCAAGAGTCTTCTCCAACACCACACTTCAAAAGCATCAATTCTTCGGCGCTCAGCCTTCTTCACAGTCCAACTCTCACATCCATACATGACCACTGGAAAAACCATAGCCTTGACTAGATGAACCTTTGTTGGCAAAGTGATGTCTCTGCTTTTGAATATGCTATCTAGGTTGGTCATAACTTTCCTTCCAAGGAGTAAGCGTCTTTTAATTTCATAGCTGCAGTCACCACCTGCAGTGATTTTGGAGCCCCCAAAAATAAAGTCTGACACTGTTACCACTGTTTCCCCATCTATTTCCCATGAAGTGATGGGACTGGATGCCATGATCTTCGTTTTCTGAATGTTGAGCTTTAAGCCAACTTTTTCACTCTCACTTTCACTTTCATCAAGAGGCTTTTTAGTTCCTCTTCACTTCCTGCCATAAGGGTGGTGTCATCTGCATATCTGAAGTTATTGATATTTCTCCCGGCAATCTTGATTCCAGCTTGTGCTTCCTCCAGTCCAGCGTTTCTCATAATGTACTCTGCATAGAAGTTAAATAAACAGGGTGACAATATACAGCCTTGACGTACTCCTTTTCCTATTTGAAACCAGTCTGTTGATCCATGTCCAGTTCTAACTGTTGCTTCCTGACCTGCATACAAATTTCTCAAGAGGCAGATCAGGTGGTCTGGTATTCCCATCTCTTTCAGAATTTTCCACAGTTTATTGTGATCCACACAGTCAAAGGCTTTGGCATAGGATTTGAAATAGCTCAGCTAAAATTCCATCACCTCCACTAGCTTTTTTCGTAGTGATGCTTTCTAAGCCCACTTGACTTCACACTCTAGGATGTCTGGCTCTAGTTAAGTGATCACACCATCGTGATTATCTGGGTCATGAAGATCTTTTTTGTATAGTTCTTCTGTGTATTGTTGCCATCTCTTCTTAATGTCTTCTGCTTCTGTTAGGTCCATACCATTTCTGTCCTTGACTGTGCCCCTCTTTTCATGAAACGTTCCTTTGGTATCTCTAATTTTCTTGAAGAGATCTCTAGTCTTTCCCATTCTATTGTTTTCCTCTATTTCTTTGCATTTATTACTGAGGAAGGCTTTCTTATCTTTCCTTTGTATTATTTGGAACTCTGCATTCAAACGGATATATCATTCCCTTTCTCCTTTGCCTTTAGCTTCTCTTCTTTTCTCAGGTATTTGTAAGGCCTCCTCAGACAATCGTTTTGCCTTTTTGCATTTCTTTTTCTTGGGGATGTCTTGATCACTGCCTCCTGTACAATGTCACAAACCTCTGTCCATAGTTCTTCAGGCACTCTGTCTATTAGATATAATCCCTTGAATCTGTTTGTCACTTCCCCTGTATACAGTTCATCAGGTCTCAAAGAGTCAGACATGACTGGCACGACCTAGCAGCAGATTGAGTTTGCAGCAAGAGTTTGGATAGCCAGAGGTGAAATAAGTACACATCTTCTTTCTACAACGTACTCTTGCAGTGGTTCCAATATGCTCCTCTGGCTAGAATCAGTGAAGACCAAAGAGAGCTTATAATGCTCGTAGCATCCTTAAAGGTGTCTTCTTTGAGCCCTTAGCAGGAAACACATACATGGCTCAGCACATCAGTGAGGTTATAAGCAGCAATATGTCCATGCTATTGTCCGACAAACGCCCATGTTTAAGGCTCCATGGGAACTCTGAACCAAAAGGAAGCACGTGGCCCAGCAAGACTATAGGGAATGTCCCCATATAACTTTCCTGTATTAGAAAAACAGCAACGCAAAAATTGAAACTTCTCCTCTTGAGTTGGCAGCAGAATTGTGGGAAAAGTTTTGGATGAAAGGAAAGTCAGTGAAGATTGGTCTTTTGGCTCTGCCTTTTCATAAAAGGCAAAAATGACTCTTCCTTTAATGAAGGATGGCTGGGGGAAGCTTAGAAGATTCACTAATTTGGTTTCATTCTAATTCACTTATCTAAACCAGATCCAAATGATCTAAGACTTTGGGGGTTATAAAATGGGACAGGAATTCTTAGGGCAGACATGTAAAATTTCCAAGGCTCCCTATTTCTTGTCATTCTTTCAGCAATGTGGTGCCAGCAAAAACCAGCTAATAGAATCTCATGATCCAAAATTAATTTGGAAAAAAAAATAACCAGCCAGAATTTTTTAACCTAAAAAACAGGGTGGCAATTTAGGTTGGATTTGCATTTTCGGCAAAGGCTTATGTCAGTCTTGCTTTTAGATTTAATGTATTCTCTCATGACTAATTTTTTTTTTTTTAGAAATAAAATTAGTATATATTTAAGGCAATACAACATGATGATTTGTTATATGTATATGTTATGAAATGATGCATGCAGTGAAACTAATTAATACACCCACATGAGGTAGAATTTTAGTAAGGACAGTTTTGAAGACCTAGGGCAGATGGGCACCAACAAAGCTGGGAGACCCATAGGTCCAGTGAATGCCCCCAGAGGGTCACCCAGGTTTCAGTCTGAAAGTAACTAGATTTCTTCTTACACTCTTCTCTGGCAAGAGAGAGAAGAATATTTAAAAAAAAGAGATATTTTCAAAAATAAGATTCAGTTTTTACTAATCTAGAGAAGGCTTAACTTCTAGCATGCAGTGTTCCCTGACTCCAATCCACAATCTTCGTTTCCTTCTCTAAACTATAATATTTGCCAGAAATTTTCATTTTAAAATTGGTAATATAACTCTGTGTTCATGAGAGACAGTCTAATAGAAACAAATCAACTTAAATTTGTGTTTTGTATCATGAAGTTTAGATGGTTGAAATTCATATGCAGTTGACATACAATGCATTATACTATATTTACTATGATTTATGTAACAGTGAAGAGGAACTAAAAAGCCTCTTGATGAAAGTGAAAGTGGAGAGTGGAAAAGTTGGCTTAAAGCTCAACATTCAGAAAACGAAGATCATGGTATCTGGTCCCATTTCCTTCATGGGAAATAGATGGGGAAACAGTGTTAGACTTTATTTTTGGGGGCTCCAAAATCACTGCAGATGGTGATTGCAGCTATGAAATTAAAAGACACTTACTCCTTGGAAGGAAAGTTATGACCAACCTAGATAGCATATTCAAAAGCAGAGACATTACTTTGCCAACAAAGGTTCGTCTAGTCAAGGCTATGGTTTTTCCTGTGGTCATGTATGGATGTGAGAGTTGGACTGTGAAGAAGGCTGAGCACCAAAGAATTGATGCTTTTGAACTGTGGTGTTGGAGAAGACTCTTGAGAGTCCCTTGGACTGCAAGGAGATCCAACCAGTCCATTCTGAAGGAGATCAGCCCTGGGATTTCTTTGGAAGGAATGATGCTAAAGCTGAAGCTCCAGTACTTTGGCCACCTCATGCGAAGAGTTGACTCATTGGAAAAGACTCTGATGCTGGGAGGGATTGGGGGCAGGAGGAGAAGGGGACGACAGAGGATGAGATGGCTGGATGGCATCACTGACTCGATGGACGTGAGTCTGAGTGAACTCCGGGAGTTGGTGATGGACAGGGAGGCCTGGTATGCTGCGATTCATGGGGTGGAGAAGAGTCGGACTCGACTGAGCAACTGAACTGAACTGAACCTAACAGTGAAGTTAACTTTAAAGTAAGTTATAATCAAAATTTATTAATTCAATTGCTAATATTTTTAAATTATTAAAGAGAGAGGCATGGTTTAATTTTTGTATTTTGAAATAACAATTTAAAGTCAACAATTACAGTAATTTCCAATTTAGCTCTGCATAAAATATTTCAGCTTTAATAACAAATGAAGGTGTGCAAATTTGATAAAATTTTTATAGAATTCTGGTTTCTTTTTTGAACGTTTACCTGTGAAATAGTGTGATTTATATTACTAAAAAAATATAATGAAAATTTTTTTCTTGAAACACAAAGTAGCTTTTCAATCATATTAAACCAACATTTAAATTATATGTATTTAAATTAATCTTAAAACAACCATTTTAAAGAGATGGGTATACCAGACCACCTGACCTGCCTCTTGAGAAACCTGTATGCAGGTCAGGAAGCAACAGTTAGAAATGGACATGGAACAACAGACTGGTTCCAAATAGGAAAAGGAATACGTCAAGGCTGTATATTCTCACTCCACTTATTTAACTTATATGCACAGTACATCATGAGAAATGCTCGGCTGAATGAAGCACAAGCTGGAATGAAGATTGCTGGGAGAAATATCAATAACCTCAGATATGCAGATGACACCACCCTTATGGCAGAAAGTGAAGAAGAACTAAAGAGCTTCTTGAGGAAAGCAAAAGAGGAGAGTGAAAAAGCTGGCTTAAAACTCAGCATTAAGAAAACAATGATCATGGCATCCGGTCCCATCACTTCATGGAAAATAGATGGGGAAACAGTGACCGACTTTATTTGGGGGGGGCAGCTCCAAAATCACTGCAGATGGTGACTGCATCCATGAAATTAAAAGATGCTTGCTCCTTGGAAGACAAGCTATGACAAACCTAGATAGCATATTAAAAAGCAGAGACATTACTTTGCAACAAAGGTCTGTCTGGTCAAAGCTATGGTTTTTCCAGTAGTCGTGTATGGATGTGAGAGTTGGACTATAAAGAAAGCTGAGGGCTGAAGAATTGACGCTCTTGAAATGTGCTGTTGGAGAAGACTCTTGAGAGTCCCTTGTACTGCAAGGAGATCCAACTAGTCAATCCTAAAGGAAGTCAGTGCTGAATATTCCTTGGAAGGACTGATGTTGAAGCCGAAACTCCAATCCTTTGGCCACCTGATGTGGAGAACTGACTCACTGGAAAAGACCCTGATGCTGGGAAAGATTGAAGGCAGGAGGAGAAGGGGACAACAGAGGATGAAATGGCTGGATGGCATCACTGACTCAATGGACATGAATTTGAATAGACTCTGGGAGTTGGCAATGGACAGAGAGGCCTGGCGTGCTGCAGTCTGTGGAGTTGCAAAGAGTCGGACATGACTGAGTGACTGGACTCAATTGAACTGAACCATCATCATTTACCTAGGAACTAGCCACATTTCAGATACATCTTATTTATTATCTAGATCAAGTACAAATTATCTTGTTTAGTGGAATAAGTAAAATTATGCTTTTGTCTAGTTCATGGAAAATTTAGTTCTATCAACAAAGTTGTACTTACACTTTTTAACACACAGGTACCAATGAGTACGCACACACACATATGTCAATCAAGAAAACTCAAACAAGAGAATGCTACTGCAGTATGTTCTCATCTAATAAGCCTGTGATACAAAGAGATATTTTTAAGATATATTCCGAAATATAAAGAAAAAATATAAAAAAACAAAAACTATAAATCTGTTCAAATACTGGAACCTCAGAATGTTTTGGTGTAAAGTACCAAAGACATATTTCTTGTTCAGTTCTTATTTTAACTCATCCCTTACTTATCTAGAGTGTGTCTTGGGGGCAGTTTTTTTTTTTTTTTTTTTTATCTATAGGATTTTTTACTATGTTATACTTGATTTACAATGTTGTGTTAATTTTTGCTGTAAAGTGATTCAATTCTATATATATATATATATACACACACATTCTTTTTTGTATTCTTTTCCATTATGATTTATAGTTCTCTGTGCTGTACAATAGGGGCTGTTTGGGGCAATTTTTATGGTAGTCAGCTGATGAATTTTATAAAACTTTGTAGGTATAAGTGACAATTTGGTTATTTGTAAAATTCTGAGATTAATTTCTTTTTGGAAAAGACTCTGTGGCTATTGTCCGATATTTGGTTATTTCAGAAAAGATTCCTGAAGTCATTTAAGACCACTCATTTTGCTTTGTTTCTATAATAAGTATTGCTTACTCTTATAGTGGTTAGAGTCTGCTTTTATACTTGAAGCTTTTGATTATTTATCAATATATTTTATCATGTTAATCTCTATTTACTAATGCAAGCTGGGAAGAGACAAGTCTATTAATATCAGATAATTTTTGTATCTGGCAAGTTTTCTTTGTTTTTCTCTTTTCTCTAAATGAGAATACTGCTATTCAGGACCTGAGTTTTTATGAATTACACTTCATATTTTGCTAACAATTCTCTCATATTTTTATAGTACTAATTTCTTCCAAATTCTGAGATTTTTTCCTCAGTTTACCCTCTATCTCATTCTTCAAATATTCTGTAATATTGTATCTACTTTCTAGTGCTTTAAAACATAATTTACTTTAATTACTGCTTTTATTTTGAAAAAGTCTTATCTGAGCCTCCTTTAAAATAGAAATACTGTCCTCATTGAGAACAAGATATTCTGTAAAAATTTCTTATATTTAAGAAATGAAGTAAATCTTTGTTTTCTCTAAATAGCTAATGACTGTTCTTCTCTCATGCTGCAAATGATTTTCTTGTATTTATTTTTCTGTTTACTCATTATTGAGTAGTTTAATGAACATGCGTTGAAAATGCTGGTTTAAAACCCATGTTTAGTTCCCTTTTTCATGTATAGAAAGATACCCATGTCTGGTATTGGGAAACAGTAAGTTTAAAGGGATTATTTTCACCAATGCCTGGATGCTAGCCATTTCCTCCACCTTAAACTATGGCTAATAAGCTAATTGTCCTATAGATTGTAAACAAATACCAGACCAGACACATTTACTTTTATCTTTCAAGCAGTATAAATGGAATCCCAAGAGTAAGTTGAAAAGGCAGGATAAGTGGATCACCCACGAGTAGGGTGCCTGTTCCCAAGGAGAGCATGTTCTAGTCCTCACTGGTCCCTACACCTTATGACAGAGATACTTTTCCGTGAAGTTTCTGAAGCTTAAATGTCAAAGACCTCTCACTTGCACAGGGGCCTTTCAGGGCTTGTGAAGGCCTCTAACTCTGTGTTTCATATGGTCAGATAGTTCTGTAAAATTTACAAGACTAAGATATATCATTCACTCTATCTTCCATATACGTCAGGTGACTAGGAGGTAACCTGTAAGCATTTTTGAGATCTTGAAAAGATGAGGTTGACTTTGAGGCCAATTTAGTTTGCTTTTAGTGAAATATATTTGTGTGGCTCCCAGACACGTCTATACATAAATTCCTGCTAGTAATGCTGGTGCAGGTGTGGCTTCCAAGAATATGCCTATTGGCCATGTTAATGATTCACCCCCAAGCTGTGACGAAAAGATGCAAGGCCACAACAGGAACACATTCAAAGGACAGTCGAAGAGAAGTAAGATTTTAAATGGATGGAATCCAAAAGTCACCTATAACAGTTTAAGTCTTATAACTCAAATAAGAAATAAACTTAATAAGTGTTTTCCCAAATTTGGGAACAACTCCACAAACGTTCACCATCAGACACATCGACAACTGAGCGTCCTTTCCACCTTGGCCCAACCTCTTCATTCTTCCTGCGGCTATTTCTCTGCTCTTCCTCAGTAGTATATTGGACACCAACTGACCGGGGGTCCCATCTTTTTGCCTTTTCATACTGTTCATGGGGTTCTTGAGGCAAGAATACTGGAGTGGTTTGTCATTCCCTCCTCCAGGGGACCACATTTTGTCAGAACTCTCCACTATGACCCATCTGTGGCCCTAAAAGCTTGCAACATGATGAATGAGTCATGAATCTAAAAGAAATACCATTAAAATATCATTATTAAAAATCACTTAGATCAACCATGCAAAAGGAAAGATTGAATTATCTATGTCCAGCATAGAAAAAAAATTACTAAATCATTATGTGAAAAGGCAACCAATGATTATACAGCCAAAGTTTAAATTAATGATTATTAATTTTAGAAATCATGTTCTTTTCTTTCATTTTTATTGGCATAGTAGATTTACAATGTTGTGTTTGTTTCTGTTGTAAAGCAAGGTGAATCAGTTATGCATATATATGTATTTATGTATGTATATATATATACACACACACACATAAAGAGTATATATATATATATATATATATATATAAAAGAGTGGATATATATCCACTCTTTTTATATTCTTTTCCCCTATAGTCATTAGAGAGTATTGAGAAGAGTTCTCTGTGCTATATAGTATGTCCTTATCTATTTTATATAGAGTAGTGTGTATATGTCAATTCCAATTTCCCAATTTATCTTTGTCACCACACTTTCGCCTGGGTAATCCTAAGCTTGCTTTTTACATCTGTGACTCTGTTTCCGTTTTATAAATCAATTTATTGTTACCATTTTTCAACTCCACGTATAAGTGATATCATATATTTGTCTTTGTCACTTCACCTCACTTAGTATGATAATCTCATATATTTAATTTAGTATGATAATCTCTAGGCCCATCCATGTTGCTAAAAATGGCATTATTTCATTATTTTTATGACTGAGTAATATTCCATTATATATACCTACCATATCGTCTTTATCCATTCATCTCCTGAACATTTAGGCTGCTTCCATGTCCTGGCTATTGTAAATAGTGCTGCAATAAACATTGGGATGCATGTATCATTTCAAATTATGGTTCTATCTGGATATATGCCCTGGAGTGGGGAAAATTATATTCTTTTAAAAAAAATTCATTTTGGTATTTTTCAAGTTTAAAAAAAATTAATTTTCTATTATTCCTTTTCTCATTCTAAATATTCACATTCACATCAAAATTTTGTATTTCTAATTTTGCAACATTTTTCTTTAATAGAATCTCTGCTGCTGCTGCTGCTAAGTCACTTCAGTCGTGTCTGACTCTGTGCGACCCCATAGACAGCAGCCCACCAGGCTCCCCCGTCCCTGGGATTCTCCAGGCAAGAACACTGGAGTGGGTTGCCATTTCCTTAACCCTCATTAGACACATCCAAAACTGAGCTCATCTTTATTCTCAAGCCTTCTCTTTCTCCTTTTCTGTTGTAAGTAGTAACACTACCATCCTTTGAGTCACCTTAAGTCATAAATACGAAAAACATTTTCAATTCTCATTTGGCACTTCATGTGTAATCAATCACCAATCCCTGTTAATTTCACTTCTAACTGTGTTCTCTCCAGCTACTCCTTTGACATTCAGTTTCAATAACTATTCATTGAGGTAGTACATGTTTTCCATTGGTCCGCTGCAGTTCCTCCTTCACATTGGTTGCCAGGATAAACCAATGTAAGTGCATAACTTCTCTTTCATGGTGCCCTTTCAAATTTAGGATAAACTCCAAGCGCCTCAGCATGAACTATAAGGTCTTCCATGTTATTAACCTTCCTATCCACCAACTTCATCCTCAACTACTCCACTATCCCCACACTGGGACCCCTGCCTAATACCCTGCTGCAAAATTGAACTACCCCAGCACACTCTTGTTTCCTACCTTCATGCCTTGAGCATGCTTTCCTCTCTACCAGAACATTCTTCTATTCTCCCCTCAAGCCACTGCATCCATTCAGCCCTCCCACTTCTGTGGAGGCACCACTTGTCGGGTCCTCCAAAGGCAGGTAGTCATTCCGTCTTCCACGCTAACTTGGGACTTTCAGTTTAAAGCTTTTGTATTGCATTCATTATTGCAATTATTTGTGTGCTGCCTTTCTGTCTCAGTAGACAACGAGATCTTTAAAGTCACAAAATAGGTTTTATTCATCTTTTTTTACCCAAATCTCAGTTGATATTGACAGAAGTCAGAATGCGCCCCCGCAAACTATGATACTGTGGCATGAAGATTGTTTAGAGCCCAAGGCAGTTAAGAAGCAGCAAATACAGAAAAGGTTCTTCTCCCATCCTCCCATCTGCCTAAAAGCAGGACATAATTTCCCTTTGTAAAGGTACTCCCCTTCCCCTCTCTGGAACTAGGAAGAGAAGAACCCTCTTCACTAGAGAGAAAAAGTCAGCACTGAGATGGGTCTGCACAGACAAACCTTACTAAAATACCCTTAGCTTCCACCTTTGTTAATGTTCAGTTGCTCAGTCATGACCAACTCTTTGCAGTCCCATGGACTGCAGCACGCCAGGCTTCTCTGTCCATCACCAACTCCTGGAGCTTGCTCAAACTCACATCCATCAACTTGTTGATGCCATCCAACCATCTCATCCTCTGTCACCCCTTCTCCTCCTGCCTTCTGTCTTTCCCAGTATCAGGGTCTTTTCCAGTGAGTCAGCTGTTCACATCAGGTGTCCAAAATTTTGGAGCTTTATTTATCTTCCTACTGTATAACATCCCTAGAAGTGCGAACTCTTTTATTAAAATGGTATATGAGCTTCCAGGTCTAACCTCCTTTTGGGGTATTCATTTGTTTTCTATGAAGGCCTTCATGCATGCAAAAATATTAAAATATCAACATCAAGTTTGTATGCTTTTTCTTCTGTTATTCTTTCTTTTATCAGTTTAATTCACAAGCTCCAGTTACTGAAGATAAGAGAGTAAAGTTTGTTCCTCCCCTACAATATTAATTAAAATGCAGTGAATTATGTAAGTAAGGTTAACTGCATGTTTTATGATGTGTAAATTAAGGTTAAGCAGACATTCTATGATCATGGATTAGAACAAATCTAATTGGCTCAAATCTAAGCGGAAACCTATAACCCTATTAGTCTCAGACTGAGCTAACCAGGCAAAGATCACTAATTATGAATGTAAATATGATCAGTTTCTCATCTAAAACCCAACACCATACCACTTTGAACGCAGATTACATCACCACATCACTTGCTATAACACCCGAGTAACTTGCAAATAAACCTACACTACTCCTAAAAAGAGGCCAAGCTTTTATTAGCTCAGAAATTGCTATTATCCAAGAAAAAGTGCAGTTCTTTTTGTAAACTCAAGTTAGAAACTTCCTCAAACTCTTAGAGATTTAGAGGAGCCGACACTCATTTTGCCTTTGGTTTTTCCTGAATATTAACAATCTCTGTTTACTTTAAAAGAAAATGTACTCCATATGTTCCAGAATCATTTGTACTAAAATCACCACATGGGAGCCATAAATAAATATCACGTCTACATATGTATAAACGTTCTTCGATGTGGAAGAGACTACTTTTGTCTTGAAAATGAGCAGTTCTCATTTTGATCTCTGAGAAGGAAAAAAAGGAACTGTGTGTTCTCTCCCTGTTTTGGCTACTCATTCTATGTAATCTCAGCACTGGGAAGGTGTCCTCCCATTGAACTTGAGTCATTATAGCAAATCCTTCTGGATACAGTCGAACCACAAGTTAATTTAGGAAGAAGGAGTTCAATCTCCTAGTCTCATGTCTTTAGCCCCTCTGAAAACCAAGGGATCAAATCTGCTGAACCCTAGTGCAAGGGCAGGAGCCATACATTTGGCGCAAAAGTAACAAGTCTCTGATCTTCGTACTCTGCTGCCGGATGATCATCTGACTTTGGAGAACTAATCTACTCTGAGATTCTGTTTGTTCAGAGACACAGGAATGACGGAGCCACTTCCACCTTGATATTTTTGAAGCATAAGTTGAGAATATTAATAAACAAATATTCTTTAAAAAGGCAGTATTTTAAAAGCAGGCTATTCCAATGAATTTCCCATATATGACTTCTGCGTGTGCTTGTGCTCGGTCGCTTCAGTCGTGTCTGACTGTTTGTGATCCCATGGACTGTAGATTGTAGTTTGCCAGACTGTAGACTGTAGTTTGCCAGGCTTCTCTGTCTGGGGAATTCTCCAGGGAAGAACACTGGAATAAGTTGCCATTTCCTCCTCCAGAGGATCTTCCCAACTAAGGAACTGAACACTTGTCTCTCGTATCTCCTGCACTGCAGGCAGATTTTTTTTTTTTTTTTTTTACCATTGAGCCACTGGGGCCTCTACTACATCCTGATCATCATTGTCATCATCACCATCATCATTATTCTCAGTGAGGCTTTGTGCATGGAATACAAGCTCAAGGAAAGGCTAATGTTTTAGTTTCCAGTAGTCAAAATGATACACGGGCATTAGCATAAAAGTCCCAATAGTTGTCCAGTGAAGACCCAGGAGACACAAGGCTCATACACAGTACCGCTGCCCCTGACATGGACTAGTCTTATTATCACTCAGTGCTGTACCGCTCAATAGAGGATGAGCAGATTCAGCCTCCATGGGTTTCATCTTTCTCCTTCCCCATGGCATACCCGCCTCTGTTCATCCTAACCAAGAAGAAAGCTACTGGAGTCCTCTGTCTCTTTTGATACTGGGGGATGATAGAGCCAGTCAGCTCCTAGATTTTTCAGACACCAAAATCTCAAAAACTGAATTCTCAATCCTCCCCCCAAATTCTAGTCTTCCCCATCCCAGGAAACATTACTACCATCCACCTTCTTAAGAGCAAAACCTGACAGTTACATAGAGTTCCCTCTACTTCAGCATCCATGTCCAATCACTAGATCCTGGTGTTTAATCCCCTACATGACTCTCAAATATAGGTTTTCCCCTGACATTTGCAGAGTCCAGGGGAAGGGGCCCATACCCTGTATCTAAATATTTAAAAGCTATGAATAAAATGAACAAGCCATTAGATAAAATAGCTCTATTGTCCTACCTTGACAAACATACTTCCACAGTGACCCAGAGAAAAGGGTTTAGATGAAAAGTCTTCATCTCCTTGGCATTCCTTGTCCTTAATGACTCAAGAAGAGCTGGCTTGCATATCGTTTGTCATCTCATCCCAGCTTTAAGAACCTTGTGGACACACACATGGGCACCCAGGTTTCGGGTCTAAGCCCTAAAAGCTTTCTTTACATCTCTACACACATCTTCCCCTTGGCCACACTTAAGCCCAGGGCCATATACCCTGTATGCTCTGCACATATTTGGGAGTTGGGGGGATGCACTGGAAAGAGGGTGGCACTGGCCCTAAAGCAGACACAGGGTCATTTGGGCCAAGGATTCCAGGGCTGTATATACCAAAGTGTGGTCTAGAAGGGGGTGGGTGTGGGCTCTGGGTGGGTTCCTGGGAGGAGGAACATGGACACAGGACAGAATCAGGCCCTATGAAGTGAGGGGAGTAGGGCAGGGATCCTTTGCCCAAGTCTAGGGATAATGCTACTCAATTCTTTCTGTTGACTGTTCCTTCCCTCCTCTGCCACTATCCTAGGCTCTTGCCTTAACTCCTTCAACAGGCTTCTAGTTGATCTCTGAATAACAACTTCCATATCCCTTCAAAACATTACAGCCAAAATGACTTCATGATTTAGTGATTCAAATATCTCTTGGCCTCAAGTCTTTGTAAGTCTAATTAACGACTCTTAAAGCTTTTAGATAAACTCTTTAACATGGTCCACAAAGACACCCCATCGTGTGGCCTGTTTCTCTACTCCATACTCCATCGGTCCTGGCATCCTCTCAGTCCCTCCCACCTCAGGTGTTGTGCTTTAACCTCTGCATGAAATGCTCTTGTCTTCCTTCCCCTATGCCAGGCTTCAGAAAAGATCAACTTTTCCTATCTCATCACATCACTCATCAAGGCCTTCCTGGACTAGAAAGTCACTAAATCCCCATGGCTACCACCACCCACATCTTGGACAGGAAGCGAAATGTGTAAAAAACACTTAACATGGTGCTTAGTATGTCTTTTTTTTTTAATTAGAGGATAATTTCTTTACGATGTTGTGTTGGTTTCTGCCATACAACAGTGTGAATCAGCCATAGATCTACACGTGTCCCCTCCCTCTTGGTCTTCCCTCCTACCTTCCCACCCAATCCCACCTCTCTAGGTCATCACAGAGCTCTGGGCTGAGCTCCCTGTATTATACAACAACTTCACCGTAGCCATCTATTTCACATGTGGTAATGTACACATTTCAATGCTACACTCTCAAGTCATCCCACCCTCTCCTTCCCCTGCTGTGTCTACAAGTCTATTCTCTATGTCTGTGTCTCTATTTCTGCCCTGAAAATAGGTTCATCAGTGCTTGGCATGTTTTAAGAACTAAAAATCCCACATGCTACCTCCCCAACACTGACCTTAACACACACAACTGTAAACTCTATTTGGGCAGAGGCCATGTCTGATTTCCCCAACACCCACCAGATTAGCTAATTCACCGCCATCCATTGTTGAGTCAAATTTACTCATCTTACAATTATATTATTGAGCTTACATTCAGTGAATGAATAGATGAAGAGTCCCTGGCTGAGATTTAAATATCTTTAAAGTAAAACAAGATATTGATTTAAGGATGATCATGAAGTTCAATATCTAGCACAGGTCTGATATATTCTGGGTCTTTAAAAATGTTTGATTAGAAAATACATGATTGAATTAGCAAACTTTTTGTCTTTGACATTGGCACACAAACTGTTACACCCTGACAATGCGATCCTAATGGCAAAAACGAAGGCTTACTTTGTCATGGACCCTATCTGTCTTGTACTTTTCACAAAACAATTTAGATAGAATCAAAGGCAGTATTTTTTGTGTGTTTGAAGATGATATAATGCTGAAGGTGTGTGGGAGAAGTTAATAGAGTAAGTGCCAGAAAAATGATTCACAATGATCTGCAAAGATGATGCAAAATGATTACATAAAACCAAAAAAATAAGGGCTTCATTTAAATGACCATTGTCTTCATTTTGATGTAAATCCTTTTGTTGTTGTTCACAGTCATGAAATTAAAAGACGCTTGCTCCTTGGAAGGAAAGTTATGACCAACCTAGATAGCATATTCAAAAGCAGAGACATTACTTTGCCAACAAAGGTTCGTCTAGTCAAGGCTATGGTTTTTCCTGTGGTCGTGTATGGATGTGAGAGTTGGACTATAAAGAAAGCTGAGCACTGAAGAATTAATGCTTTTGAACTGTTGTGTTAGAGAAGACTCTTGAGAGTCCCTTGGACTGCAAAGAGATCCAACCAGTCCATTCTGAAGGAGATCAGCCCTGGGATTTCTTTGGAAGGAATGATGCTAAAGCTGAAACTCCAGTACTTTGGCCACCTCATACGAAGAGTTGACTCATTGGAAAAGACTCTGATGCTGGGAGGGATTGGGGGCAGGTGGAAAAGGGGACGACAGAGGATGAGATGGCTGGATGGCATCACTGACTCAATGGACAGTCTGAGTGAACTCCGGGAGTTGGTGATAGACAGGGAGGCCTGGCGTGCTGAGATTCATGGGGTCGCAAAGAGTCGGACACTACTGAGCGACTGATCTGAACTGATCTGGTCTGATACCTCTCTATCTCTCTAGTTTCATATAAATGTGTGTATGTGTAAGAGACAAGCATGTACACACTTATGTTTTTTAGAGAATAGGGATAACTCAGCAAATACTGTTGTATAATCTATTTTTTCCAGTTAACACCACATCATTAAACATTCTTCTGAAATATCATTTTCCAATACCACAGCAGGCATTCTATAATTTATTTAACCATTACAAGATTGCTTTCAGTTTTGTTATTTTGGACATTGTTGCCATGAGCACTCTTACAACTAAGTGCCCAAACCATTAATTCTTTAAGAAAATTCCTAAAATTGATTACTGACATATATATTGCAAACTTGCCTTTCAAAAAATTTGTATCAATTTATTTTCCCATCAGCGGTGCATACGGGTCCTTATTTTTCTCCTTGGCCAAAATCCTTCATTTCATTTTTTGTTAATCTTTGCCCGTGTATAAGTCACAGCTGGTATCTCAATTGTTTTAACTTACTTTTCATATGTCATGTGAGATTGAATTATTTCTTGCATTTTATCAGCTGTTTGTATGCCCTCTCACAAAATGAAATTTGAAAAATATAAAGTTCTACATTTGTTTCTCCAAGACTTAATAATATAATCATAAAATGGGGAAACTTGGCTTGACAGCAGATTGCATGAAAAGGAAAATGAAAAAAAATGCAAGGGGAATGTGAGAGTTGTCTTCAAATATTTGAACCATTAGAATATAGAAAAGGAATCATGTTTAGTTTATATTTTTCCAAAAGGAAAAAGGAGGGCAAGTAGATGGGAAGTTCAGGTCGGCAGACTTGAGCTCATCTTAAGAGAGAACTTTTCAACTGTCTCAACTATCCAAAGATGGGAATGATTGTTCCACATAGTAGGATCCCACCACTAAAGGAGCTTAAGAGTATAAATAGTCAGTCACCAGGAAGTTGTAGTAAGAAGGGTTTTCTGTACTGGGTTAACTAGTTGGCTCTGAGTATCTCTTTAAACTCAACGATTCTTTGCTTCTGTGAACATAGGTTGATAGTAATTTCTTTAAAATAAATATATTACTATCTGCTTATTTAATATCAACTACCATGTAAATAGGAGAAGGCAATGGCACCCTACTCCAGTACTCTTGCCTGGAAAATCCCATGGACGAGGAGCGTGGTAGGCTGCAGTCCATGGGGTCGCTAGGAGTCGGACACGACTGAGTGACTTCAGTTTGACTTTTCACTTTCATGCGTTGGAGGAGGAAATGGCAACCCACTCCAGTGTTCTTGCCTGGAGAATTCCAGGAACGGGGGAGCCTGGTGGGCTGCCATCTATGGGGTCGCACAGAGTCGGACACGACTTAGCAGCAGCAGCAGCAGCAACCATGTAAATAGTAATTAAAATATCTTTTAAAAGACCATTTTTATATCATCTAATGAAGAGAATATGGCAGTTTGGGTTTTGAGTTTTTTGTTTTTTTTTTTCAGTTCAGTTCAGTCACTCAGTCACGTCTGACTCTGCGACCCCATGAATCGCAGCACGCCAGGCCTCCCTGTCCATCACCAATTCCCGGAGTTCACTCAGACTCATGTCCATCGAGTCAGTCATCCAGCCATCTCATCCTCTGTCTTTTCCTTCTCCTCCTTCCCCCAATCCTTATCTAAATACATAAACTCAAATTTCTTTAGATTTTCATCTCCTTAAATTTGAATATGTTTATATTATATTATAAACAAGATTACTGGAGGTGTTAAACTTTAAAATAACGCATTTTTAGAAGCATAAACAGTTTAGTAATAGAATACCAGCAATCAAAAGAACTGTCTAGCTAACAAATATGCTAGAATTGGGGAGAACTTCATTGGTATTTAATTTAAGTAACATATATCCTTAAAAGGAATAAAACTATTTCTCATTACACTAATCTATAGATTTTTCACTGAATTAGATGTGTCCCTAATAGAGAGCTCAACATTTCTAGTTATGGAAGGCTGGTTATACCGGCAATAAGATCAAAATCATAAAACATTGCCATCTTTTATTTAATACATTTCCTGTCCTTTCTGCTTTTGGTTCACCTGGTAAAGTAACACCAGTGTCTTCCAATCATCTTCAAGTTCTAAACAAAGAAGACACAGAGCAGATCTTATGCCAACCCAGAGGAGTATAATCACTCCACTAGGGCACCCTCTTGGCTGCATTCAGCTGTAGAAATCAACCTTCAAATTTGGTTTATATGAGCAGGCATCACATTGCAGAGCACAGGGATTCTGAATCAATTAGTCAGATCTAAAGCTTTAATTCATCATAATACGGTAATAAGCTAGACATGCTGTGGTATGCATTAACGCCCCGACTCTCTCCAATATTCCACTATGGGTTTTTTGTGTTTTTTTTCTTTAAGCCCAGTTTGTTAGGCGATACCAGCCTACGTTGTGTTATATGATCTTGCTGATACTGCAGATAAAATATAGCTGCTATTTATTTTGGTAATTTAATATGGTACAAAGACTTTGAGAAAATTATGCTGTTCACATGCTATTTCAGGGTAACAGTGACCCACCCTGATCCAGAGAAATCAAGTTAAACTGGGCCCAATGTTTTCCATTTTGTTTAACCCCCAAAAAGCTGAAAACACTAACTAGGTCAGGAAAGAAAGCCCACTGACTGCAATGTAAAAGCAAGCCCCACTCTAGCGTCGGTGCAGTCTCTATATTTTTGTCAAGTCATTTATGGTTTTCCAACTCCCGTTTCCAGTTTAGGGAACTAATAGCTTCTTTTAAAAATACTGTCTTTCTAAAATTATGTGGGGTGGGGGAGAGGAGGTGGGGGAGACTTACCTGACCTCCTTCATTTGTCTTACAATGGAAGCGCACCCATCCGCTATCAAGAAATTCCAGGTGACGTAAAAATCTAGATGCAGCCAGCAAAAGTTTTCTGCCTTCTCTAGCAGAGTCAATCTAATAAACATAACTAAGTGTTCAGGAGTAAAAAGTGATAAAGAGCTAGGCAAGCAAATCTATCTGAAGGTCTCCCCAAAGGCTGTACTTTCTCACATTTATGCCTCTGGAAATGCTATTCTCTTTGCCAGGAATGTCAGTCAAAATCTTTTGGGAGCGAGTTGGGAAGTTCTACTGGTTCTTATCTATGTAAAGGAAAGGGAGGTCATATTATAATCCCCTGGAGAATTTCCCAAATCCACATGCCTTTTTCCTCTATACTGTCTGCCCATCCCTATGGGAACGCTTTATAAAGTACCAAGTAATTACTGACTAGCTTGATGTTTTACACATTTGATGGAAAGAAAGGTAAATGAAATGCTAAATATTTTCAGTCACTCAAACTAACTTGTTGCTTCTTTCTTTTTTTCCATCCACTCTCTTTTCTGGTATTTTTGAAGGAATGTTCTGTGTGTCAGGGCCTCTACTGAGAATTGGAAATGGAGAAATAAATCAGACTTCATTTCTGTGGATCTTATGAAGATCTAGTTAGGGAAACAAAAACACACATAAAGAATTCATTTAGTGAGGAAATATATAGATACAGTGTTTCACTGGCATGGCTTCATTATGACTGGAGGGGAATGTACTGGAAAAATCAAGACTCAAACAGGAAGGGTGAAAGCTTGGATATGGACTTCTGTTACTGTCTTTTGATTGGTGTACTAAACACTAAATTTGTAGACCTTCTCAGAGTCCCTCCAGTGCTTCCTTCTTCTTTCTTAGTGTCCCAGCTGCACCATGAGGCCCCTCCTCTTCCTAACTTGATTGTGTTACCACTTTATAGAGCATGAGATCTTGCTTCCTGAGAGGTTACAAGGAGGCAGATGTTAGAGCCTAGAATTTCATGAAAATTAACTCCCCAGAGGTTGAATCTTGACCAATGGAAACAAGAGACCAGAGGAAACTCAACACATAATTTCTCTCTTCCTTCTTCTCTCTATAGACTACTCTTAGGTACAGTTCTTTTTGCAAATCCAACAGAAATGGCTTCCCAAGGAGGTGAGTGATCATACTTCTTGAATAATCTTGTTGTTCAGTCATTCAATTGTATCTGACCCCATGGACTGCAGGATGCCTGGCTCCCCTGTCCTTCGCCATCTCCTGGAGCTTGCTGGAACTCATGTCCATTGAGTCAGTCATGCCATCCAACTATCTCATCCTCTGTCATCCCCTTCTCCTCCTATCTTCAATCTTTTCCAGCATCAGGGTCTTTTCTGATGAGTTGGCTCTTTGAATCAAGTGGTCAAGTATTGGAACTTCACTTTCATCATCAGTCCTACTAAAGAATATTCAGGATTGATTTCCTTTAGGATTGACTTGTTTAATCTCCTTGCAGTCCAAGGGACCCTCAAGAGTCTTCTCCAATGCCACAGTTCAAAAGCATCAATTCTTCGACGTTCAGCCTTCTTTATGGTCCAACTCTCCCATCCATACATGTCTACTGGAAAATCCATAGCTTTGACTATATGGACCTTTGTCAGCAAAGTTATGTATCTTTGCAACTTATAGGGGAGCAGTGGCCAATGAAGTAACCCATCACATAACAGAATTTCTCAACTTTCTCTGTCTCGGGTGCCTTTTCACTATAATCCCACTGTCCTTGGTTCTCCAAACCATTGTTATCTTCCTTTCTCCTCAACTTTTTGCCAATGTGTGCACAGTCTATATGACTTTTCAAATTATTTCCTTTGGAAATGCTTAATAATTCAACCTTTTGTTTGAAGTTTTATGTATGCATACTTAAACCTTTATTCAGCATTTTTGTTAACACCTGTCTACAGTTTTCCAATAGGAAAGCTAATTAGTTGGAAAGATAAATTTTCTCAACTTGGAGCAAGTACCAGTGGTTCAAAGACAACACATGTTCAAAGAAAATAAAGTATTCAAATACAACCACCCCCATCCCACCAGAATATCTGCTCCAAGAGGAATATTTGACAAATTCACCACTCTATCCCCCAAACCGAGAACACTTCCAGCACAACATCTGTCAAATGAGAAAAATAAGTAAATAAAGATACAGAGCCTTATTTAAAATTCATGCAAACATATTCAGGATCAAGATCATGTCTCAGTCCTAAGCAACCCTTAAATGTGTAGTGTAAACCCTACGCCTCTAAGAAGACATTTTTGGGCCCCAATCATCCCTAAGTCACCCTCCACCCTTTGAATTCCCCAAAAGTTTTATTTGCTTCTCTCTTACGACATTTATCACTTTCTACTTGGAAGCATACTTAGATTTGTACTTACGTCTTTCAGCTCTAGTTCATCTTCTCATTTTTTGGTACACACATCAAAAATTTTGTGTTGTTGAACAGGAAGTTTGTGTGTGTGTGTGGATTATGGGTCATGAAACCAATTCAAACTATTACCTTTGGAAATACCATAATTATCCCAATCAAAATAATGTGGATGGAGAACAGGAAATTAATCCTGATAATACCCTGTCTAAGCAACCAAATGTATTTTTCCTCATCTGCTCAGCAACAGTTTACTAAGTCATGAAATCCAACCTAGAGGTTTGAAGGGGGAAAAATTGCAACCATATCACATTTCCCCAGAGTAAGTGCCATAGGCATTCATCTGCTGATCTATCTTCCACCATGCACATACTTAAGACAAATTGCATTATTATTATTACTTATTAAAGGAAAACCCAGGATCTCCCCCACATACCTTTCTTCTGGTTGACTCCAAATTTGCTTTGAGTCCATTTCCCTAACACTCACTCTGATTTTCCTCTAAACTTCTGGATCATAATTCAGCCAGATCATTAGTAATTTTCTTTCCTTATTGCATG
Organism: Bos grunniens; assembly: GCF_055505025.1. Taxonomy (NCBI): domain Eukaryota; kingdom Metazoa; phylum Chordata; class Mammalia; order Artiodactyla; family Bovidae; genus Bos; species Bos grunniens. Next base: position 59,121,043 of record NC_141180.1, read on the forward strand.
ATTTCTGTCTGCCTCTGGGTGGCTTTATTTTAATTAGAAAAAAAACAGAATGGAAAAGTTTCAGTTGTAAATACACAGAGCTTCTGTTGGCAAATACGAGTTTGGCAGAAGAAAGGTCCACGGTCAGCCTAGCTGCACTTTATTGGCTCAAAAACAAGAACAATTTTGAAGGAAATTAGTATAGTTTTTTAAAAGTGACAATTTTCTCCATCAGGTAGATTACTATTTCCTGTTATTTTATGATACTGATATTTCACTTATACATTTTCTCCAGCTCCCATAAAATTTTCCATCTGGACTTTTCTAATTCCTCTGTAAGCCTCTGGATTCAGTTTCTCCTTGTCTTTCTTCCTCTCTTTCTCACTCTCTTTCTTGTCTTTTCTTTCTTCTTCTTTTTTTTTTAATTGTGAGTCTCCAGCAAACTTTATCAGATAGCAGGAAACATAAGTTTACATCTTAGCTAATGAGCTTATCCACTCACAGAAAGTTACCCATATAGTTCTGGAGGGGAGGAGGTGTGGGTAGAAATCAGACTCAGCTACTAAAATTACCTTGCCTGAAACCTTAGCTCATGTCTTGAATGGCTTACAACTAAAATCCTTGAAAATTAAGACTCAGGGATTCCGGTTGATAGACATTTTTCCACACAGGAGATGAAAGAATAGGTACAGCCAGAGTTTCTTTCAAAGGGGAGGAATAGCAATTGGCTGTGGACTGTAGGAAAAGAAAAATAAAGCAAATATTCTTTAAAAGCTTAAATAGTATCAAGCAGATCTCTTTTCCCCTCCACTTTCCCAATGGAATGATAAACTCTTCCCAGGCAGAGGAAAAGACAGACAGAACAAAGGCTGAAGCATCACGTGAATAAAGTTGCAGACTGATTACAACTCCTGCAAGAGATTTTATTACTGATGGAACAAAATGGGAAATGTTTCTTTCTTTATGGACATTGCTTCCTGTTTCTGGAAAACAGTGTGTTTGTCTCTTTCATTCCCCCAACATGGCAGGTCAGTTGATTTCCCCTTGGTCGTCTTTGTTTATTGACCATGCAATGGTTTAACTTTTCCCACACTGGACAGATCTTTGTCCTTCATCCTATCCCTGGTGGCCTCATTCCAGTATTTTTTCCATGACTTCTGGAATTTTACTAGCATCCCAGGGATATTTGTTTAAAGAAAAATATGGGAATGATAATGACCATGTTTACTGGAACTTTTAAGTAGAAAAGCTAAGAATGATATTGAATTCTAAAAGGTAGAGTGCTTCCTCTGTCCAAATGAAGGACAGGATGAACAGACTATTGACGGTGTAATCACCTCCAGGATCTGCAGGGAGCTCAGTGCACAGAGAGTACACGAAGAGGGCTCTTGAGACGGTGGGATAGAAACATAAGTGATGCCCAAGACCCTCTCACAGGGGAAGATGCTGTGGCATTAACAACCAGTAACATTGCCCTCTTGCTTCTTAGTGTTCTGGAGTTTAATTCCAGGGTGAGAATTCAGGCTCTCTGCTTCATTCTATGGGCAAAGATAACACAAAGCTTAGGCAATTATCTAAATAATTCATATCAAAGAAACTATATTGGAAACAAAACCTTCATTGTATTTCCAATCAAATATATTGATTGCTCATCTATCCAAATCAAATTCAAAATATTGCCTAGCATCTAAAAGACTTGTGTCATATTCATGCAGTGAATGAATAAATCGCAGACTCCCAATTCCCTATTTTGCCTAATCAATAGCACCTCAGGACTGGAATTGAAATATGCTATATTGAATACTTTATGTATTGCCCCCAAATACTTTACATAAAGGTACCCAAATTGCCAGCCATTTTATGACTCAGGGCCTACTTTTATGCCATTGTATTCTTGCAAAAGCAAAACCACTTCTTGAAATTATGGTGCTTGCCAAGAAATCTCCCAGTTTTGGGTTGCAAAAACTATCAAAATTGAATTTTTTTCTGGGGACTGAAATTATCTCTTGGAGAAAAATTTCAGATGGGAGTTGTCTGCAGAACAATTTACTAAAAGTGGACCATAAGCATCATGTTAAAAATAGTATTTAGGGAAACAGCATATTCATCTATTAAAATTCCAATAATTACTTATTCATTAACTGAAATTAACATTTCATCATTGCTCTGATTAGTGGTTATATTTGGAGTCTGGCTTTTTCCCCATCTTTTCTTTCCCCCATTTACATTGTATTTATTTTTGTCTGCACTAGGATTCTTTTGCTGTATCAGGGCTTTAGAGGCACATAGGCTTAGGAATTGCGGTACCCGGGCTTAGTTGCTCTGCAGCATGTGGGATCTTACTGGACCAGGGACTGAACCCATGTCTGCTTCACTGACTATGTCAAAGCCTTTGACTGTGTGGATCACAATAAACTGTGGAAAATTCTGAAAGAGACGGGAATACCAGACCACCTGACCTGCCTCTTGAGAAATTTGTATGCAGGTCAGAAAGCAACAGTTAGAACTGGACATGGAACAACAGACTGGTTCCAAATAAGAAAAGGAATATGTCAAGGCTGTATATTGTCACCCTGCTTATTTAATTTATATGCAGAGTTCAGTTCAGTCGCTCAGTCATGTCCGACTCTTTGCAACCCCATGAATTGCAGCATGCCAGGCCTCCCTGTCCATCACCAACTCCTGGAGTTCACTCAAACTCACGTCCATCGAGTCGGTGATGCCATCCAGCCATCTCATCCTCTGTCATCCCCTTCTCCTCCTGCCCCCAATCCCTCCCAGCATCAGCGTCTTTTCCAATGAGGCAACTCTTTGCATGAGGTGGCCAAAGTACTAGAGTTTCAGCTTTAGCATCATTCCTTCCAAAGAAATCCCAGGGCTGGTCTCCTTCAGAATGGACTGGTTGGATCTCCTTGCAGTCCAAGGGACTCTCAAGAGTCTTCTCCAACACCACAGTTCAAAAGCATCAATTCTTCAGTGCTCAGCTTTCTTCACCGTCCAACTCTCACATCCACACGTGACCACTGGAAAAACCATATGCAGAGTACATCATAAGAAATGTGGGGCTGGATGAAGCACAAGCTGGAATCAATATTGCTGGGAGAAATATCAATAACCTCAGATATGCAGATGACATCATCCTTATAGCAGAAAGTGAAGAACTAAAGAGCCTTTTGATGAAACTGAAAGAAGAGAGTGAAAAAGTTGGCTTAAAGCTCAACATTCAGAAAACTAGGATCATGGCATCTGGTCCCATCACTTCATGGAAAATAGATGGGAAAACAGTGGAAACAGTGTCAGACTTTATATTTTTGGGCTCCAAAATCATTACAGATGGTGATTGCAGCCATGAAATTAAAAGCCGCTTACTCCTTGGAAGGAAAGTTATAACCAATGTAGACAGCATATTAAAAAGCAGAGACTACTTTGTCAACAAAGGTCCATCTAGTCAAGGCTATGGTTTTTCCAGTAGTCATGTATGGATGTGAGAGTTGGACTATAAAGAAAGTTGAGCGCCAAAGAATTGATGCTTGTGAACTGTGGTGTTGGAGAAGACTCTTGAGAGTCCCTTGGACTGCAAGGAGATCCAACAAGTCCATCCTAAAGGAAATAAGTCCTGGGTGTTCATTGGAAGGACTGATGTTGAAGCTGAAACTCTAATACTTGGGCCACCTGATGCGAAGAGCTGACTCATTTGAAAAGACCCTGATGTTGGGAAAGATTGAGGGCAGGAGGAGAAGGGGACGACAGAGGATGAGATGGTTAGATGGCATCACTGGACTCAATGGACATGAGTTTGGGTAAATTCCGGGAGTTGGTGATGGACAGGGAGGCCTGGTGTGCTGCATTTCATGGGGTCACAAAAAGTTGGACACGACTGAGCAACTGAACTGAACTGAACACCTGCATTGGCCAGGAAAACTCTCTTTTCCTCATTTAGAAGTTAAATATTCTTCTGGCTTTTCAGTGTAAAAATGACATATATTAAGTAAATTCAGCAGATTCACAAGGAACACCGGCCAGTTTTATTTCTTGTGTTCCCTTCTAAGATGCTGAGTCACATCTGTTCTCCCTAATGCGTTCAGGAATTCTTATCCATACATCTCCCTTATTGCTCTAATTTTTCAACCTTTCACCTCCAAATGAGGCATAAAGAGGAAAATGTTTTTTCCTCTCTTTTCTTCCAAATTATCAAAGTAACACATTTGCTGATACTGAGATGAGATAAATCCAACCACCAAGGAAACAATGAGGGCAAAGTCCAGGAGGAAAAAGAGTAGAAAATGTCCTGTAGACTGATTTTCTAACTTAATTGAGTCATCTGAGGGATTTAGCTGGCTAAATAATTCTTATGTTCCATCCCTGGTTTGGGAAGATCCCCTGGAGAAGGAAATGGCAACCCACTCCAGTATTCTTGCCTGAGAAATCCCATGGACAGAGGAGCCTGGCAGGCTACAGTCCATGGGGTCACAAAGAGTTGGACATGACTTAGCAACTAAACAGCAACAACAACAAATATATAACATAAAATTGACTATCTTAACCATTTTTTAAGTTCAACAGTTTGTAAGCATAATCACATTGTCATACAATAGATGTCCAGATTATACCCGTTAACCAACTTCCTTTCTGCTACCCCTGTCAGTCATCTTTCTGGCTTCTGTTTTAAAGACTTTAACTTCTTTACATACCTCTTGTAAGTGAAATCATACAGTATTTTCCACTGTGGCTTGCTTATTTCACTTAGCATAAGTGAATCCTCAAGATTCATTCATGTTACAGCATATGTCAGAATCATCTTCCTTTTCAGGCTAATATTCCATTGTATATATTATCCAATTTTATTTGTCCATTCGTCCATTGGGAAGCTGCATGCTTTTTTACTGACAGATTTTTGCAAAGATGCTTTCTAATCTGTTGTTACCACACTGGCAAATTGTGAACATGGTAATAATTCCTTCCCCTGAAATAAATGATATTTCTATATCAGAAAAGGAAAATGGGAAATGATGGCTTATACTGCATTTCCCATAAGTGAGCTTACCTGACCCAATCACTATATAAGTATTTTGACTTTTAAAAATTTAGATGTCCAAATGATTATATTCTGTCACCCTTCTGACTTGACTAAAAAGTCAAGTCAAACCTAAAGCTTTATTTGGAGGTCAAACTCAAGGTCCACACTTCTAGAAATTCAGGCTGTAATACTACAGAGTCAGCTTTTGGATGTCAAACCTTAAGGAAAATCTATCTTTTGTCAGTATATTAACTCAGCCTTGGCCCACTCCTAGAGTGCTCAGAGTATTCTCTTACAAATATACCTATTTGTAGCAGCTAATATGCCTAAGAAAAGGGGGAATTTCTTTCCTTTCCATGAGGAATCTCTTACCCCAGGTACGTCGTAAATGTGATAAGGGGCCTGGGGGTGGGAAGATTACTCATCTGGATTTAATACTTAGAGGATTATCAGATAAAATGCAGAATACTCAGCTAAATTTGCATTTTAGGAAATCTAGGAAGAATGTTCTAGTGTAAGTATGATCTGTGCAACATTTCAGTTCAGTTCAGTTCAGTTGCTCAGTCATGTCCAACTCTTTGCAACCCCATGAATTGCAGTACGTCAGGCCTCCCTGTCCATCACCATCTCCGGGAGTTCACTCAGACTCACGTCCATCGAGTCAGTGATGCCATCCACCCATCTCATCTTCTGTCGTCCCCTTCTCCTCCTGCCCCCAGTCCCCCCCAGCATCAGAGTCTTTTCCAAAGAGTCAACTCTTCGCATAAAGTGGCCAAAGTACTGGAGTTTCAGCTTTAGCATCATTCCTTCCAAAGAAATCCCAGGGCTGATCTCCTTCAGAATGGACTGGTTGGATCTCCTTGCAGTCCAAGGGACTCTCAAGAGTCTTCTCCAACACCACAGTTCAAAAGCATCAGTTCTTCCGTGCTCAGCTTTCTTCACAGTCCAACTCTCACATCCATACCTGACCACTGAAAAAACCATAGTCTTGACTAGACGGACCTTTGTTGGCAAAGTAATGTCTCTGCTTTTCAATATGCTATCTAGGTTGGTCATAACTTTCCTTCCAAGGAGTAAGCGTCTTTTAATTTCATGGCTGCACTCACCATCTGTAGTGATTTGGGAGCCCAAAAAAATAAAGTCTGACACTGTTTCCACTGTTTCCCCATCTATTTCCCACGAAGTGATGGGACCAGAGGCCACGATCTTCGTTTTCTGAATGTTGAGCTTTAAGCCAACTTTTTCACTCTCCACTTTCACTTTCATCAAGAGGCTTTTTAGTTCCTCTTCGCTTTCTGCCATAAGTGTGGTGTCATCTGCATATCTGAGGTTATTGCTATTTCTCCTGGCAATCTTGATCCCAGCTTGTGCTTCTTCCAGCCCAGCGTTTCTCATGATGTACCCTGCATATAAGTTAAATAAGAAGGGTGACAATATACAGCCTTGACGTACTCCTTTTACTATTTGGAACCAGTCTGTTGTTCCATGTCCAGTTCTAACTGTTGCTTCCTGACCTGCATACAGGTTTCTCAAGAGGCAGGTCAGGTGGTCTGGTATTCCCATCTCTTTCATAATTTTCCACAGTTTATTTTGATCCACACAGTCAAAGGCTTTAGCATAGTCAGTAAAGCAGAAATAGATGTTTTTCTGGAACTCTCTTGCTTTTTCCATGATCCAGCAGATGTTGGCAATTTGATCCCTGGTTCCTCTGCCTTTTCTAAAAGCAGCTTGAATATCTGGAAGTTCACGGTTCACGTATTGCTGAAGCCTGGCTTGGAGAATTTTGAGCATTACTTTAGTAATGTGTGAGATGAGTGCAATTGTGTGGTAGTTTGAGTATTCTTTGGCATTGCCTTTCTTTGGGATTGGAATGAAAGTTGATTTTTTCCAGTCCTGTGGCCACTGCTGAGTTTTCCAAATTTGCTGGCATATTGAGTGCAGCGCTTTCACAGCATCATCTTTCAGGATCTGAAATAGCTCAACTGGAATTCCATCACCTCCACTAGCTTTGTTCATAGTAATGCTTTCTAAGGCCCACTTGATTTCACATTCCAGGATGTCTGGCTCTAGGTGAGTGATCAAACCATCGTGATTATCTTGGTCGTGAAGATCTTTTTTGTACAGTTCTTCTGTGTATTCCTACCACCTCTTCTTAACATCTACTGCTTCTGTTAGGTCCATCCTCATTTGGTTACTTGAAATTCATATTTAACTGAGCATCCTCTATTTTTATTTGCTCCTCAGTGATTCCCACCCTCATCTGTAGGAACTTGAACTTTGAGCGGCATAATAGAGGAGACAATCAAATAAAGTGTAGGAGCACTAGGGGGCGCTGCAAGAAACAGAGCAGGATGGCTGTTGGAGTTGGATGAGGTCCGTAATCCTTGGTTGGAAGAGGGCCTCTCCTCCCAGCCACACTGTAAAGGGCAGTGCAGCACTGAGGACCACGTGAGGACAGGCGTGACACGGGCAGAATCACCCTCAGAGCCACACCGGCCAACCCCCCACAGGGACAGGGCCAGCCAAGCGGGCCAGGCCACTGGCGACTGGAAGGCCCCCTGGCCACCAGCCAGAGCTACAGAAGCAACGGCTATGGCTACCAGCACTTGATGAGACGTTGTCCTCAGCAACCACAATGAAAGAATTTCACTAACTTCCAAGAAAGGACATCTGAGCCTCCCAGGTATTCTGCCAAAGAGGGGAGAGTGGATATTTGGGAGCTAAAGTTCTAACAATTCGGGTAGTGGGAGCTTGTTTCTGAACCTCTTTTTAATCCTATTGCCTTGGCCCCTTTACTGACCACCCCCACCCCCTGCCACACACACACACACACACACACACACACACACACATACATGAGTGTGTGAGAAGTAGAGTGAGGTTCTCAAAAGTCAAAGCTAACCAGGCTTCTTAGGAGCAGAAAATATTTCATCCATGTCCCCCCACCAACTTCCAAAAGTAGCTAATGACATGGACTGCACTGACCTTCTCGACTTACTGTCCACTAGGGAACTTCCACAGACTCAGACACTTCACTGCATTCCCCAGCCTTCCAGGCATAAAGGGAAACCCTTCAAAGTTAAAGAGACATGAGTGATTAAAAAAAAAATAATAATAAAACCAGTCAGTGCCAAAAACTATAGTACAGATAAGTCTTAATAAATGCCGTAGAATCAGTTCGGAGCTTCATGTCCTATGTTGGAGGCACTTCCCTTTCTGAGTCCTTAAGAGAAATATGGGAATTGCGGGTAACAGTCTTAAAGTCAATCACCTCTTTGCATCCTTTCTCGGGGTTCAATCTTCACTCACACTCTCTATTCCAGAAGCTTGACAGCTTGGAAACCAGGTACTGAAGGTTTGAGAAGTCACCCACCCCCTACACATACCTTCTTTAAAAAATACGAATTCCATTTAAAGTCAGAGTGAAACATTTCTACAAGCTCTGAACACTTACCTGTTCTGGGTCTCTTATCAGAGAAAGAAAATATGAAAATAATCATCAGCTTGCCCAGTGATATGAGTCACCTGCTGGTTTTACCCAACAGGAGAAATACTGGCAGGCTATTTTGAAGAAAGTTGCTCACAACACATGACTTAACTTTATTCTTCTTGGGAACAAAACCAGAAAGAGTGAATTAAATTGGGACTTAAAATGTTTTTGGAAGCATAATTCAGGTCTCTACTGAGAGGATCTAGATTGTATGGTGACAGAGCAGAACACCGTTGACCTGGAACCTTTAAGGTCACCTCTCTACAATATAATTGCCCATGTGATATGCTTAGAAGATTCTGGCAACCATCTCTTAGACTGGTCAGCCTGTATGCCCAATATTGCCAATGTTAATTAAGACGTCTATGAAGATCCATGAGGAGGCAGAAAGCAAATTCACAAATATACTGCTGCTGCTGCTGCTGCTACTAAGTCACTTCAGTCGTATCCGACTCTGTGCGACCCCATAGGCAGCCCACCAGGCCCCGCCGTCCCTGGGATTCTCCAGGCAAGAACACTGGAATGGGTTGCCATTTCCTCCTCCACAAATATACTACATTGTTGGTAATTTGCAACTTTAATCAAAAGCACCACCAGAGCACAGACCTGTATAAAGCATGATGCTCCTGGAAAAGCAAGCCAGAGTTTACTGCCAGCATGCTAGGAATGGGGCTCCTATCTTTGCACGGTGCTTTATTGATTACAAAACAGTTTTGTATATATTTTCTCCGTTGATTCTTAGAATATTTGTGTGATGTGGATGCTGTGGTTCATATTTTGTGTTTAAAGAAAGCTTATCTTCCTCTCCAGGCTCATTTTCCACATTCTCTTAACCTGTCCCCAGTCTCCCCAGACCCCCAGCAGCCTTCCTCACAATCTGTGTTCCCAGCAAACTGAAATTTTCTGAATGTCTTGATAGCAGCCCCTCCCATCTCCTCAGCTAATAAAATCAAATTCCTTCTTTGCAAAACACATTTTCTCCAAACATTTGCTTAATCTTTAAAACCTCAGCTTAAAGCATGACAAGGCTTTATCCAACCCTGTAGGGCTCCTGTACATCCCCTAAAGCAGCTCTGAATGCACTTGACTGTAACTACATGTTTCATGGTCTGTCTTCTCCACCCAGCTGCCAATTCCGTGAAAGCAGATCTCACGCCCAGTGCCGAAAACACTGCCTGAGGTACGTGCCTAAAATATTTGTTCCATGAACAAATGAAGTGACTTCCCCAGGATCAGGGGGAGGTGAAGGCCAGCCCTGAACTCGCATCCAGTCTCTAATTTGTGTGCAAGGGCCAGTTGTTCATGTAATTGGACTGATTTATGTGTTTTCAAGATGAAAGAGAACAGTCATTCGGTCAGAGGATGTTCTGAATAACTAGGAGTACAAGCAGAACTCTCAGTAAATATTAATCAACCCAATGTTAAAATTCATTCTACAGATCTTGGCTATATTGCCAAACTATTCACAGTCTACTAAAGTCAGGCTATAGACCTTATTCTAATGGAAATTGGAGCTCCATCATGAAAAACACATCATGTTATTTACTTATTAGCATCTCAAAGGAAGCAACTTTACTAGTAAAGGAGAACAAAGTTGGCATATCATGTAATTTAAATATTAACCATTTTTTGTTGTTGTTTAGTTGCTAAGTCATGTCCGACTCTTTTGTGACCGCATAGACTGTAACCTGCCTGGTTTCTCCGTCCATGGGATTTTCCAGGCAAGAATACTGGAGTGTGCTGTCATTTCTTTCTTCAGGGGATTTTCCAGACCCAGGGATTGAACCCACATCTACTGCATTGGCAGGTAGTTTCTTTACCAATGAGCCACCAGGGAATCCCTAAATATTAAACATCAGTTCAGTTCACTTCAGTCACTCGGTCGTGTCCGACTCTTTGTGACCCCATGGACTGCAGCACACCAGGACACCCTGTCCATCACCAACTCCTGGAGCTTGCTCAAACTCATGTCCAACGAGTACATGATGCTATCCAGCCATCTCATCTCGATCATCGCCTTCCCCTCCTGCCTTCAGTCTTTCCCAGCATCAGGGTCTTTTCCACTGAGTTGGTTCTTTGCATCATGTGGCCAAAGTATTGGAGCTTTAGCTTCAGCATCAGTCCTTCTGATGAATATTCAAGATTGATTTCCTTTAGGATTGACTGGTTTGATCTTGCAGTCCAAGGGACTCTCAAAAGTCTTCTCCAACACCACAGTTCAAAAGCATCAGTTCCTCAGGGCTCAACTTTCTTCATGGTCCAATCCTTACATCTGTACATGACTATTGGAAAAACCATAGCTTTGACTAGCTTGACTTTTGTCGGCAAAGTAATGTCTCTGCTTTTTAATATGCTGTCTAGGTTGGTCATAGCTTTTCTTCCAAAGAGCAAGCATCTTTTAATTTCATGGCTGCAGTCACCATCTGCAGCGATTTTGGAGCCTAAGAAAAGAAAGTCCCTTGGACTGCAAGGAGATCCAATCAGTCCATTCTGAAGGAGATCAGCCCTGGGATTTCTTTGGAAGGAATGATGCTAAAGCTGAAACTCTAGTACTTTGGCCACCTCATGTGAAGAGTTGACTCATTGGAAAAGACTCTGATGCTGGGAGGGATTGGGGGCAGGAGGAGAAGGGGACGACAGAGGATGAGATGGGTGGATGGCATCACTGACTCGATGGACGTGAGTCTGAGTGAACTCCAGGAGTTGGTGATGGACAGGGAGACTTGGCGTGCTGCGATTCATGGGGTCGCAAAGAGTCGGACATGACTGAGCCACTGAACTGAACTGAACTGAAGAAAAGAAAGTCTGTCATTGTTTCTATTGTTTTCCCATCTATTTGCCATAAAGTGCAGGGACTGGATGCCATGATCTTAGTTTTTTGAATGTTGAGTTTTAAGCCAGATTTTTCACTCTCCTCTTTCATGTTCATGAAGAAGCTCTTTAATTCCTCTTCAGATTCTGCCATAGGGTGGTGTCATCTGCATATCTGAGGTTATTGATATTTCTCCTGGCAATCTTGATTCCAGCTTGTGCTTCATCCAGCCCAGCGTTTCTCATGATGTACTCTGCATATAAGTTAAATAAGCAGGGTGAGAATATACAGCCTTGACATACTCCTTTCCCAATTTGGACCCAGTCTGTTGTTCCATGTCCAGTTCTAACAGTTGCTTCTTGACCTGCATACAGATTTCTCAGGAGGCAGGTAGGGTAGTCTGGTATTCCCATTGCTTGAAGAATTTTCCACAGTTTTTTGTGATCCACACAGTCAAAGGCTTTGACATAGTCAATAAAGCAGAAGTAGATGTTTTTCTGGAACTCTCTTGCTTTTTCTATGATCTAGTGGATGTTGACAACTTGATCTCTGGTTCCTCTGCCTTTTCTAAATCCAGCTTGAACATCTGGAAGTTCATGGTTCACATGAACTCCAACATACTGTTAAAGCCTGGCTTGGAGAATTTTGAGCATTACTTTGCTAGCATGTGAGATGAGTGCAATTGTGTGGTAGTTAGAACATTTTGGGGGATTGCCTTTCTTTGGGATTGAAATGAAAACACCTTTTCCAGTCCTGTGGACACTGCCAAGTTTTCCAAATTTGCTGGCATATTGAGTGCAGAACGTTAACAGCATCATCTTTTAGGACTTGAAATAGCTCAGCTGGAATTCCATCACTTCATAATATGCTTCAAAAAGTGTCAGACTGGAACTCTACCATCATCTTCCTCAATCCAGCAACTTGAATTTTAAATGCAAAGATGATACGGTTGGTTCACACACAGTGTTCTCCACAACCTGAACATATGAGTTATCTTTGAGCAAGGTGAGGAGTGTTTCTGATGTGGTATCATCATCAAGGATTCAACCAAATGAGTCAGCATTCTCCACCAATATCAAAGTTATCTTTCTTTTTATTTTTTATCTATTTTTTTATTTTATTTTTAAACTTTACAATATTGTATTGGTTTTGCCAAATATTGAAATGAATCCACCACAGGTATACATGTGTTCCCCACCCTGAACCCTCCTCCCTCCTCCCTCCCCATACCATCCCTCTGGGTCGTCCCAGTGCACCAGCCCCAAGCATCCAGTATCGTGCATCGAACCTGGACTGGCGACTTGTTTCATACATGATATTATACATGTTTCAATGTCATTCTCCCAGATCTTCCCACCCTCTCCCTCTCCCACAGAGTCCATAAGACTGTTCTATACATCAGTGTCTCTTTCGCTGTCTCGTATACAGGGTTATTGTTACCATCTTTCTAAATTCCATATATATGTGTTAGTATACTGTACTGGTGTTTTTATTTCTGGCTTGCTTCACTCTGTATAATAGGCTCCAGTTATCTTTCACTTGTATATCTGTCTGTGGCTTTTATATCATCTTTTTAAATATTTGTGTCTTTCTCATTTGTTATCCTATTGTGTTCAGCTACATGTGCTTTCAAACTCTCATTCTCAAATGCATGTTTCTGACTGATTTCTTTCTTCCCATCTTGGAACAGAAGCAAATGACAGACATCTGAAATCTACACCTCTCATTTCTTTTTTGGTCAATCCACTAAGTCATCGCCCTCTCACTTTTCTCCACTGAAATGGGTGGCTGTTTCCCCTGATTACCCAAAGTATAGCGTTCTCTCACTCTGAGTGGATGAGCTGACATTGTCACAATTCAGATGCTAAGGAATTGTTTCTGATCACAAAATGTATAGGCTTACAAATCAACTCGGCTCAACCAGAAGCAATCTTTGAATCCTTCCTTCAATTCAAAACAGAAATTTCTTAAAAAGATAATTTCATTACTTTTAGGGGGGACACTTAAGCCGTAGCTCTTCATATTTCCTTGGAAGGGAGGGAAATTCCATTTACTCCCTAAAAGGGAAAAGTGAAAGAAATGTTTTTGTCTTTTCTATCTTTTATTCAGTCCCTAAGAGCTAAAAGATGAATTATCAGATTGGCAGGAATGAAAGAAGGAACAGAATATGCATCAACCAGTCCTTTCTAGTAAATTCAGGCATGCTTTCCATGTCTGCCCTTACCAGGTAGAGCCTGCCTATTCTGTGCTGTCATAAATTGGTTCAACTTATTGGAAAGAACTTAGGAAACTTGAGTATAGCCTATTCTTTAGGCCATGTTTTTCAATCTGTTATTTCCAATCCAAAAGCCAATATTCATTTATCTTATCTTACTTATTTGTCTACCTGGTTTAGAATATAGAGGAAGACAAGGATAAGATTAATTACCAAATCACAACAAGTATCTACTTTTCTATTTTCTCTCAGAGTCCTTGGCTGGTTACATTATGGATATCTCACTGCCACCAGGAAAAATGCAGGCATTTGTAATCTTACATACTATAGTATGAGTCCTGCTGCTTATAAGATTCGTGACCTTCAGCTGAACAAATTAACTTCCCTCTGCCTCAATTCTTTCACGTCAAAGCAGGACCTAAAATAGCCATCTTATTCTGTTTTACTCAGAATGTAATGAGTTAATTATATGCAGCTAATATGCAGTGTCTGGCATGGAGAGGTCTTGGTTGGAATCCTAGCTCTGTCACTTAGAAAGGTTAAGATGTTTCCTGAAAGTCCCTATAAAGATAAAGCTAAGCAGAAGATAGAGGATGTTATCTGCACAAAGCCTGTAATGTTTATCTCAGGAGAGAGTGCATTATCTAAAATAAACCAATGAATGTCTGTAACAAAACAGAAACAGACTCACAGACTCACAAACCTGTGGGGAGAGGAAGGGGAGGAAGGGTATGGGATTATAGGGGTGTGGGATTATGAGATACAGACTACTATATATAAAATAGATAAGCGACAAGGATATATCACATAACACAGGGAATTATAGCCATTATCTTGTAGCAACCTTAAGGAAGTATAATCTGTAAAAATACTGAATCACTATGCTGTATACTTGAAACTAGTATAATATTATAAATCAACTATGCGTCAATAAATAATAAGTACATAGAAAATAATAATAAAATAAATATCTTAGGTGGTTTAGATTCACCAAATAGTATTCAACTATCCCTGTCTTTCCTCTTGGGAGGAGAGTGGTCTCTCCCCACAATTCTGCTGAGAAAAGTGTGTGTAAGAAACTGTTATTTACTGTAAAGCTAAAAGAACCAGCACATGGTTACCCATTTCAGTGGTAATGGAACAGAGAGCCATGATCTGCCCTTCAAGCCTGAAGCAGAGTCTTTTGAAAACCTCATCAGGAAAGTCTCCGATTTTCGGCTCTCAAGAGCAAATCCAAGTAGGTTAGATGCTGAGATAAAGAGCCCACATTGGGTAAGTGGGGCCATTGTGTTTGAACAAACACCTTTGAAAGGTAAGGATAGTCTGAATTTTTCCTTCTCCTAGAAACTGAAACTAGGGCTATTTTGGATTTCTTTATCCTGCCCTCTTGTGCAATTTCCTTTTCACTCTCAACTTCATTTTGCTCTACTTGTCATCACTTCATATTCTATGGATGGTATAAGCTCTCCTTTGTTCCTGCTATTTCAAGCTTCCTCCTTATCAGGGGACTGATACATGTTCCTTCTTTGCTCTATGGTCTCAACATCAGAGTTGAAACCTCTAGACATGCCGGAGCCACACTATTGAATCCCAGAAGAGCTAAAGGGGTTCCTTTTCTTTCCTGAGATATTTGCAGTTTCTTCTCTGAGGTTCAAAACAATTTTTTAAAGGAGTTAGTTCATCTAATTGGGACCCCCAGAACATTTTCCTCCTATCAAAATGTTATGGAGGTGAGCAGGGGGTTGCCCTGTCACCCTCTATAATGAGAAAAAATGGTTTCAAAGAGAAGTTGTGTGGCCAGTGTCTGTGTTGGTTTTATTATTATTATTATTTGGTGCTACACGTCAATAGGAAGTAGTAACAGTTTTAGTATTCATTTGAGCCCAGGGTTCATTTTATCCACATGTGGACCATATAACTCCTCAAAGCACTTTAGTCTCCCTTACCTGCTTATTGATACCTGAGGTTACTTCTGCAGAAGAGACAGCCTTTCAATCATCAAGCAGGGAGGAAAATTAAGATGAAAATGAAACTGTTTCATAAAGTGATGCCTTGGCTAAGACAGTGGTTCTCCACCTGGTTTACTTCTACCCCAGGAACCTGAAGGATATGACTCACAGCCACACGACAGAGTCTCTCAGTGGTAGTCATTGTCCTAGACTAAGGAGCAGGAAGCTTTAAGAACCACAGACGCCAATTCCTTTTCAAAGAATAGGGTTTGATACAGGGATCACCACTGGGAGAAGGGAGCCATAGGATATGGAAGTCAAGAGCACTCAAGTTGGACAACTTTTTAACTCCACCCATGGTTGACCCTGTCAAGAGCCAAAAGCACAAACTCTTCTGTGAGGTGCTGGAGTCCTGCTGCTACAGAGCTGCTACACTCTGAATACTCCCAGTTCGTATGTCCACATTGATTGTTCCAGCATCTTTATATCTATCTACCCTTAGGTGGATCTGACGAAGCCTGAAGTGTGCAGTGCCCCTTGCCCCAACACCTTCTCAGTTGCGTAAGGAGCAAGCCATCTCTTCAGGGCAAGTAGAGACCCATGGAAGGACTACGTATGATACAGAGGGGATAGAGGTGAAGCTACAAAGATAGGAACCTAGTCACTGTTCATTAAGGAGTAGTGTGTGTCCCATACAAAGGAGGGATTTGATGCATATGTAATTCTTATACCTTTTCTGTCGTGTATCAGTACACTGTTTTTAAGAAGAAATGGAAGTTTTGAGTCTCTAAATAACTGGATCACACAGCCACAGACTCCAAAAGTCTTTGGTCTTTCTACAACATCATATTCTCTTCTTTCATACTCTCCAAAAATATTCAAGACCCACAGATAAATTTTCCAGCTACTGGACAGACAATCCTAGCCCAATTGCTAGGGTGAATACTTTTTCAGGAGTGACATTTTTAGACTCGTTCCTGGGAATGTGACCTAGGTACCCTAATGTGATAATCAACTAGATTAAGTATTACCCAAGTGAGCTAAGAAAAGTGTTCATGAAACAGATCAAACAGTTTGTTCATTCACTCACTAGGCATGCATTAGGGTCAAAATTTTGAAGCTACACAAGATCCTACTCTGCCTGACAACTTCCTAAAGGAAAATCTGGCTTTCTGCTATAGTCCTCTGTGATTCTCAGAGAAGCAGCATCAGCAGCCCCTGGAAATTTGTTAGAAATGCAAATTTTTGGACCCCCTGCAAGTTCAGTGGCTAAGACTCTGCATTTTCAATGCAGGGGGCAAGTGTTTGATCCCTGGTCAGGGAACTAAGATCCCACATATCATGTGGGGGAAAAAAAAGAAAGAAAAAGAAATGCAGATCCTGAAGCCATATCCAGACCTACTGAGTCTAAAACTCTGAGGATAGAGCTGGGCAATCAATGTTTTAACAAAAAGGCTTCCAGGAGATTCTAAGGCACACAAAGTTTGAGAACCACTGACTTTTCCCTCCTACACCTTGATTGAGGGCTTCCCGAGTAGCTCAGCTGATAAAGAATAAGCCTGCAATGCAGGAGACCCCGTTTCAATTCCTGGGTCAGAAAGCTCCCCTGCAGAAAAGACAGACTGCCTACTCCAGTATTCTTGGGCTTCCCTGGTGGCCGAACAAATTGTGGGAAATTCTTCAAGAGATGGAATACCAGACCACTTGACCTGCCTCCTGTGAAACCTGCATGCAGGTCAAGAAGCAACAGTTAGAATCAGACATGGACCAACAAACTGGTTCCAAATCAGGAAAGGAGTACGTTGGCTGTATATTGTCACCCTACTTATTTAACTTATATGCAGAATATATAATGTGAAATGCCAGGCTGGATGTAGCACAAGCTGGAATCAAGATTGCTGGGAGAAATATTAATAACCTCATATGTAGATGGCACCATCATGAAGGCAGAAAAGGGGATTACAGAGCCTCTTGATGAAGGTGTAAGAGGAGAGTGAAAAACCTGGCTTAAAACTCAACATTCAAAAAATAAAGATCATGGCATCCAGTCTCATCACTTTATGGCAAATAGATGGGGAAACAGCGGAAACAGTGACAGACTTTATTTTCTTGGGCTCCAGAATCACTGTGGATAGTGACTGTAGCTATGAAATTAAAAGACACTTGCTCCTTGGAAGAAAAACAACGACAAACCTAGACAGTGTATTAAAAAGCAGAGACATTACTTTGTTGACAAAGGTCCGTATAGTCAAAAGTATGGTTTTCCCAGGAGTCATGTACAGATGTGAGAGCTGGACAATAAAAAAGGCTGAGCACCGAAGAATTGATGCCTTCAAATTGTGGTGCTGGAGAAGACTCTTGAGAGTCCCTTAGACAGCAAGAAGATCAAACCAGTCAATCCTAAAGGAAATCAACCCTGAATATTCATTGGAAGGATTGATGCTGAAGCTGAAGCTCCAATATTTTGGCCACCTGATGCAAAGAACTGACTCATTGAAAAAGACCCTGATGCTGGAAAGATTGAAGGCAGAGGGAGAAGGGGATGCAGAGGATGAGATGGTTGGATGGCATCACCGACTCAATGGACATGAATTTGAGCAAACTCTGGGAGATGGTAGAGGACAGGGAAGCCAGGCATGCTGCTGTCCATGGGGTCACAAAGAGTCATACGGGACTAAGAGACTGAGCCACAACAACATACCTTGATAATTCTGTCTTCATTGATCCAACCATTCAGGTAAGTCACAAAGATTTCATGATCCCCAACTGTACCAGTCTTGGTTGGACTATAAAAGAACCTTCTCCACCATCAAGGAGTTACATCGAGCTATGAAGCAAGTACTGAACAATCTGAGTTAGCACAGAATATCAGGCTGCATCATACAGTTCAGACTCCTAGAGAGAAACATGTGGCTTTTACATATGGTTAGCAGAGATCAGTCCATTATAATTCAGGTAAGCAGAGAAGAGGCATACTCAAACACCACTTCAAACAATGCAAAAGTTCTGTGGATTGCTAAACAACTGTAGCAGCCAACGGCTGGTCTGACGCTAATCCCTTAGAAATGGGGTGGTTCTTGGAGAAAAGCATAAAGGACATGATACTTAGGATCACAAACAGTTCCAGATTCTACCCATAATTGCCTCTGGCTGGAAACCAAAGGCGTGCGTGCGCAGCGTGGGAAACACTTTTGGTCCTGCACCAAGCCATACTTGTGCCCACAGATAGTGATCTGCACATTAAAGGATTCCAGTGTCAAGGTCTATGCAGATGGCTATGCAGACCAGTCAGTGTAGTAGATAAGAGAGTCATATTTTGGATGCAACCCAGGAGAAAGGGTTGAGGAGTCACACTTGATCAACAGAAAACTGGCTGTCAAGTCACCATTCACTGCATGCCTTTTGTAACATAGAGAACGCTTATTGGATATAGAAATATAAACAATACCCACTTTTTAACTTTGTGAGCAGTTACCAAATATCATAGAAATGCCAAAAGGTAACAAATAAACAATTACAAAGCACAAAGCAGAACCATGTAAATACAGACTGAATTGTCTGCACTAAGCAGTTATCCAAGGAGTGACTAGCCCCAGATACTGTTAGCAAAGGAAAATGCAACTCAAGTATGGACAACTAACAGAGGGTAAAGATCTAATTTTAAGAAAAGGAAAAGAGGAAAGAGGATGGATGATGTTTTGAGGTGTGATAGGAAGAAGATAGAAAAAAATTAAGAGCCTCCATTTGCTTGAGAATAAAAACAGAACATGTGGTAAGGAGGAATAGGAAAGACTCTGGGAAGGTCAGCAGATATGGGGCCTTGGAATCTGTGGTCTAGGAACTTAACTCTGATTCTTTAAAGTTTATGTTCAGAAGTCAACATGGAATTCTAGAAAGAATAATGCCATGGTAGAAATGATGTCTCAGGACATCTTCTTATTTATTGCACACTAGTGCTGAGAGCAAGAGGGTTTCCATCTTGCTTTGTGGTTGCAGAGTCAGCAGCCAAGGAGAGAGAGGGGAAAAAAAACATCATGGGGAACAATGAAAAGGACTGAATGGAAAGGTAGCCAGAATCCAGGACTGGGTTAGATTTTCTCAACCCGGGTGCACTACAGAATTACGAATGCCCAACCAAAACCGATTCAGTCTTATCTCTCCAAGCTGACAGGACATTGGCACTTTTGAAAACCTCTTCCAGCATTTCTACTCTACAAAGACAGCTAAAGGTTACTACTAGCCTAGGAGTCTCTGATTGGACGTGTTTAGTTAGTTGGTTGCAAGTGCTTTCAAAATAGATTATCTGTAGTGAGGAAGAAGCAAGGAATTTTAGAGTACAGGACAGAAGATGGGGGGTGGTTAACTTACAGGGATCCACAGAGAGAACAGATGAACCATGCTTCCGTGGTTTACAAAAATAAGGAGTAGGTCAAGAAATGGGAGATCAGGGAATGAAAATTAAAGGCAGAGGTGGAGCCTCAATCATGATATCCAATCGTCATGATATCAGGATATCCAATAAGTGACCTCTTGTTAATACTGGGGTTTCCCTGGTGGTTCAGACAGTAAAGGATCTGCCTGCAATGCAGGAGAACTGAGTTCAGTCCCTGGGTTGGGAAGATCCCCTGGAGAAGGGGAAGGCAACCCACTCCAGTATTCCGGCCTGGGGAATCCCATGGACAGAGGAGCCTGGAGGGCTACAGTCCACGGGGTCGCAAAGAGTCGGACACAACTGAGTGACTGACACTTTTACTTTCACTTTCACTTGTCAATACTGAAATCTCAAATTTCAAATTTCTTCTTTCTCTTCCTTTCCTCCCCTTCTATTGGACTTGATTTTATCAAGTAGTTTCCCAAGTGTATCTGTAGACTTTTCCCTGTAAATTCTTCCCAAGAGAAGGACTATGGTTTGCTTACCTTCTTATCTCTGGCCTCCAGCTTGTAATTGGCATTTCCAGTGGTGTTTTCCTCAGTCTCTGCACTATTATATGCTATCTCCTGCTTAAAATTAGCCTGTACCTTACTATCCGGATAAATCGGTTATGGCTTACCTATAGTAATAGATCCAGTACGGGGGAGCCTGGTGAGCTGCCGTCTATGGGGTCACACACAGTCAGACACGACTGAAGCAACTTAGCAGCAGCCCCAGCAGCAGGGTGATTCATACCCACTAATAGTAAACTGTTTTTAATATTTTTTAATTGAACTAAGCAGAAAAATTTGGTTCTAGATATAAATTAATATTATTGCTATTTTTTGCCTCTCAGCATCAAAGTAAAATGTTCAAAACATGAAAATCTCAAAGAGGCGATCCCTTAAATATTCATCTTTTAAATCCTGCTTAACTCAAATCATTCTAGATGAATAATGGGTAAGAGGAACATATTACCATGATAGGTTCAGGCTGATCATTTGCAGTGGGAAACTTTGGCAAGTCAGCCACAGTGATCACTGTGCTGGCCAGACTCTGGCAGGGTCCTCACTGTCAAAGACCATGCTTGTCAGATTTCTCTGACATCACTTTCACTGATGTTATGAAACCCTTCGTATTTTGCAAAACTTGCAAAGTCACTCTGTATGCACATGAGATTATAAACAACCAATAGTAAGAGATGGACACCATGAGATGGAGAGAGACGGAACACAAATGGTGGAGCTCAAGGTGAAAGCATGAGAGACTGGAGTGTGGGTTTATTTGCTACCTGGTCAGTTCATTAGTGAATATTTGTATGTTGTGATACTCTTGCTTCCCAGTGTTATCTTGTGACTTCTGAGACTCACATGATTCATCTTCAGATGAAAATATACTTACCTTGTTACCATCTATACATTGTGGTATTTGCATTTCTAAGTGTGTTTCTTCACTCTGCTGTTGAATTCATCAGACATATCTTTCTTTCATGACCTTTGCTTTTGTTTGTTTCCTTATTTGTTTTTATTTTTTATTTTTTATTTTTTTTACGGCCCGCTCCCTCCTCGACCAAGATGGCGGCGGGGGCGGGCCCCGGAGTGCGCGGGAGTAAAACAGGCCTAGCGGGAGAGGCTCGAGCCCTCCTTATTTGTTTTTAAAGCGAAACTTTGAAACCCAGATCTGATCAAGTCACCTTCTGGCTTAAAACACCTCAGTGGTTTCCCACTGCTTTTAGGGTAAAGACCAAAATCACTAAAGAGATCTTACAGAGGTAGCCAAAGTGTCAATAGATGGATGGATAATTAAATCATGGTATATATAGTTGTCCTTTGGTTTCCCTGGGGGGTTGTTCCTGGACTTCTGGGTGTACCACATCGTGTTTGGTCAAGTCCCTCATATAACATGGCATGGTACAGTTGGCTTCCGTATCCACAGATAAGGAACCCACGGATACAGAAGGCCAACTGTATACACAATGGAATATTCAGTTCAGTTCAGTAGCTCAGTCATGTCCCACTCTTTGCAACCCCATGGACTGCAGCATGCGAGGACATGAGTTTGAGCAAGTTCTGGGAGCTGGTGACGGACAGGGAAGCCTGGCGTGCCGCAGCAAAAGGGAAAAAAGGGGGGGATATTATTCAGTCATAAAAAGGAGAAAATCTTGCCATTTGCAACAACATGGATGGACCTCGAGGGCACTATGCTAAATGAATAAGTTAGACAAAGAAAGACAGATGCTGTATGATTTTCACATATATGTGGAATCTAAAAACAAAAGAAAACTTCATAGAAAAAGAGATCAGATTTGTGGTTACAAGATATGGGGCAGGGGAGGGGAGGTAAGGAATTAGAGAAAGATGGTCAAAAGATACAAACTTCCAGCAATAAAGAAATACTAGGGAGGTAATATACAACATGATGACTGCAATTAACACTGCTGTCTGATACATATATGCATGACATTGAAAGTAAATTCTAAGATTATCACACACAAAAAAAGAAAAGTTATTTATTTCTTTTTATTGAATATATATGACAGGATGGATACTAACTAAATGTATTGTGGTAAGCATTTAACAATATATGTAAGTCAAAGCTTTATATTGTACACCTTAAACTCATAGAGTGATTTTGTCAATTACTATATCTCAATAAAAGTAGAGAGTCTACAGAACCTTACAGAGTGGACCACTGTCTTCCTTGTTACATACTCTGTTTTTATAGTCCAGAATTTTTTAAATGGTTCAAGTAATAAGTTTGCTCACCTTAATTGTATGATGTTTTATTTTATTCTCCCAAATTTTCAAATGAAAGTTTCCTTCTACAGTAATAAAACACCTTAAAGGAAAGGAATTACTTTAATTCTTATATTATTCATTTTTTAAAATAAAGTTTTAAGAGAAGTTTGTCAAAATAAATTTACATTAACAAAGTATCTTCTCAAAACAGAAGACTTGTTCTTAGGCAGCCTGTTATTATTGCTATTTAAAATGTCATGTATTTCTTTGCTGAATATATTGTTAATTCCTCTCCTCTATTAGCCTGTTGTTCTCCCTACCCTGACATTTTTTGCATTTTTTATTACCCTCTGCATTATGCAACATTAACTAGTTCTTAAAAGTTTGTATAAGTGCTTGACAACATCTACTATAAATCACAAATAGATCTTATTAAATTTGAATTCTAAAGTCTGATCCTAGGTGATGTCTTTGCTCTAAGCCATCCTTTTTCCATTATGCCAAGCTGCGAAAGGGGGCAATATTTGTTTCCCCTGATTCCACAAGCAATGTATTCTTTGCAGAAAATGAGCAGAGCCTAGAAATGCATTTAAAAAAAAAAAAAAAAGAAAAGAAAAGCAGCATAGAATCTTAATGCTCAGAGATAATCACTATTATCACCCCAGTGTGTCCGCTGCTCCCACTCTGGTCCCCTGAGCCATCATCCTGGACTATTACAACAGCCTCCTGAGCCACTCTGTTCCACTTTGTCTTCCTGCCAGGTCTTCAAACAAGCCAAACTGCTCCTGTCTCTTTTGCCTTTCTTTACAAAGACATGTGTCCCTCCCTAAGTTCCTTCAGGTCTCTGCTCAAATACCCCCTTATCAGAGAGACTGTCCCTAATCAGCCCATCTTAAAACACCCCACCCCCACCACTATCCAGCCATCTCCATTGTTTCTCCTGCTTTCCTTGACTTCTGAGCACTTAGCACTATCTGATGTGTATACATGTGTGTATTTATTCATTGGCTAATGGTCTGGCTCTTCTAGAGAGTGGACACTCTATGAGAGCAGGGAATTGGTTTTTGTCTACCACCATTTTAATAGCATAGAACATAGTACCAGGCAAGTGGCCAGCATGCCATAAATGTTTGCTAAGTAAATAAATAAGGGAATGAATAGTTTTGTTGACATTCGTTTTACAAGGTCTTCTTTCAAAATATGTTGACATTTCAGTTCTCCTTCACTGGTTTCAAGCATGCCTCGAAACTGGGCCTGATTTACACAGCCTTCACAGTTAGGTGCTCCAATCTGCCAATGGGCCGGTTTCCACACAGGTTATCACAAATAGAGTTGATCTTTTGTGTCCGTCTTAATGCAAATCATTCATTCTTCTGTGCATCTCACTGTCAGAAGCAAGACTCAGTAGCTTTACAACAGAAAGAATCCAAGTCATCAGCAATCAAAAGGGCAGCACACAATGTCTGGAAGATTCTCCTCTGGGCCGTCAAGTATGATAGCTTCATTTCCACTCTTTTCATTTATTTTCCCAGAATGCCTGAGCAGCCTAGCGCTTTCATTCTTCCTTTTGCAAAATCCCAGCTTGTAGCCACTTCATTTTAAAACGAACATTTAAAGCGAGCATTCCCCTCTAATAAAAATGAGAATGATGATAATGTTGATGATGATGAGAGATGAAATTACACTATTTCTCTGGCCATTTAAACCCTCTGGTGGATGCAGCATTCTAAGGCAACAACACTATTGACCATCACTGTAGTACCGTATGCCAGGTGCTGAGGGAAATAATAAAGGTTTGTGTTATAAAGTCATTACCTTGGCCATGGAAAACACTCAATAAATATGTGTTGAGTGATTCATTATTGAGCTCTTTGGTTTCTGTATTCGCACTCTGATTCAGTTCTTTTTCTGTTAATTTTTAGGCTAAATCCAAGGCATATTTTATGAAAACTTTTATTGCAACCCAATGAAAATAACTATTGGCCAAATTAGGAATAAAAGAGAACCCAGATAATATAAGAAAGTATAGCAATATTTCATTTGAAAGCATAAAATAACTGGGAAACTGGTTCACTCTCACCAAAAAGGAACTTTTGCAGTGGCAGCCACCCAAGAGAGGTAAAAAGTTATCTGCTCCATTTGGATGGTCAAATTCTACAATTCAGACTCCACTTATTCAGGCCACGTGATAATTCAAACAAGCCTGAGTTGAATTGAATTCTTGCCCGACATATATTTTAATGAGTTTTGTGAGGGGACAAATGGTTTAAACAAGAGTTGAAGTGAATAGTTAACCTACTTAAGGGAACGTGGCAGACGGTGCTGGCTGCCTCCCTGGTGTGCATTCTTTTATTCCTCTTTACTAACAGAGCCCAGATTCTGTTTAGGGCAGCAGTTCAGCCCAGGAAAAGCATTCACTTTCCCAGAATCTTTGCAGCTCCAGATGGTTGTATTGCCCAGCACGGGACAACACGATAAAGTGGGTGGGGATAAGGTTGTCTTCCTAATGAAAAGGCCCAGAGGCAGCTCTCAGGTGTCTTGGCATGTTTTGTCCTCATCTCTCCTGTTTTCTCAGTCTCGAAGGTAAATGTGCTCCCTGGAGGTTGAAGGAGTCATCTTGCAACCATGAGAATGCAAACCACATGGTCAGAATCGTGGGGCAGGAAGCTAAAAAATGCCTGTACCCTTGGTGGCTTTGTTGAGTGGCTACACCAGCCTTGAACCTTGGACCTAATTGAAGCCACTGCACCTGGTTTCCGTTACATGCAGCCTAATGCAATTGCAAATGACAGAGACTCCATGAATGTGCAATTTGATACAGATATGACAAATGTACCATCAGTGATCTTTATTTTTTACCTGATTGTATGTTTTAGCCTTTGCCACCCTATTAGCCTGGTTCCTATCACTACGATAAACTGTAAAATTTTGTGTCTTAAAAACAAGGTACAATTAAAAATGTTTCAGTGAGGAAGTCCACATGAATATGATTATAAAACTTTCATCTCAGAATCGAAGGATCCTGTTTTCATTTTCTATTCAAATCTTTGATGTGGGCAACTGAAAAAAGAGGGATGTATCTCAGTCTGTACAATTTCATAGTCAGGGAAACAGGGCTGGAACCCTACCCCGACCCTGTTATGACCCTGGACACATTACTTCACTTCTCCTCTCTCTGGTCACCATCTCATAAATGCTGTGTTACTATATTCATCCCAGTCCCTGCCACACCACTGCTGAAACCACTCATTTACTTGCCTTTCTCCAAAACTGTACTGTAAACATTTTGAAACTAGGGACAGCTTCTTACATGAAGCTTCTGTCTTCTCCCAATATCTGGCTTTAGTGCCTGCCTTTCTTCAGAGGGATCTTCCCAACCCAAGGATTGAACCTGCATCTCTAATATCTCCTGCATTGGCAGCTGGGTTCTTTACCACTGGCGCCACCTGGAAAGTGCTTAGGGCCTGCCGCCTAGAGGCTGTTTAGTGAGGATTTGTTGAATGCCTAAGTAAACTACTCTGAAACCATAACTGACTCATCAGTTCTTCAAATATATTTTCCTACAAAGGCAGTTTAGAAAACATAGAGTTTGAAGATGGGAGAGGTTAGCTGGAAAGTAGCCATCATGAGCAATCAGAAGGAATATCACAACGGAAAGCATTGCGCCATCCCAGTGCAGTGATGGCACCTCGAATGCAAAGGCAATACGCCTTCTCAGTCTGTCTTTCACTGCTCCTTAGTGCAACACGTGGGAATTTCAGTGGCTGCTCAATGGAATTCAAAGGCAGTTTGAAACAAAATGATCCCCTGGACCTAGAGTCCATCACATTCCTTAGACTTGGCTTCCCTCCTTCCCATCTGTGGAGGACTCTCTGTACCCTG
This sequence comes from Bos grunniens, assembly GCF_055505025.1. Taxonomy (NCBI): domain Eukaryota; kingdom Metazoa; phylum Chordata; class Mammalia; order Artiodactyla; family Bovidae; genus Bos; species Bos grunniens. Next base: position 59,147,536 of record NC_141180.1, read on the forward strand.
GATCAGTCGGCGTGTAGGAGGAGAGAAGCCCCTTCGGCACACATGTAACTGCAGTGTTAGCATCGCGCAGCCGGGCTCCGTGTGCCCCTGGGCCTGCAGATGGGAAGTGGTGCAGACAGCCTGGCCGAGTGAGTGGATGGCTTCTCTGAAACAAGAGTCCACATGCTGCCATGAGTCAGAGAATCCACAACACAGATGGAACACCCACTTTATTTAAAAACAAAGACAAAACCCCAACTCCTCCAGGAACCCTACAGCTACAGGAGAGAGCTCTATGACTAATGATACCCACACTTTTGATTGAGAGCTTGTTACATGGGGCCCTGTGCAAATCATGTCCCAGGTCCCATCTTCTGGCATCCTTAGGAGGTGGGTGTTTCTAGTATCTCTCCATTCACAGATGAGGAAATTGAGATCAAGAAAGATGAAGCAATGTAACAGAGATTGCTCAGCTAGAAAATGAGGTCATCTGGGTTTCACCTGTGGTCTGTCATTCCAAAGTCCATGCCTTAAGCACTCTGATAAACTACCTCCATGAGCTAATGTCTAATGGGAAACATACTCACCTATACACTGTACATATATGTATACTCACTCATATGTACATAAACATATTTACATACCCATGTTCACACACATGGACATACACACACACACACATACACATCCTCATTTGCCCATATATACAGCAGTCAATCTAGGCTGCCCTTCTTCCCTCTCACTCCTCATAAAGGAATTAGCCATGGATTCTTCCTTACAGAAAATACAAAGTGTTAAAAAGTCTCTGCAAAGAGCAGAGGCCTAAAAACACTTTACAGAACAGGAGGTGATGTTCCTGTGTGAGGCTTTTGAAATGATCAATTAGGATCTCCTTATTTATTCTTGACCTCTTGAAAACACTTTTTGCTGTAAGGAAGTTACTTGTCTTTGTTTGGTTTCATTAAAAGTCAAAAGAACGAATGCAGAGACCTGATCTTCTAGTTCATGCTTAAAAAAAAAAATCCCATTTCATTTTGTGGGATTTTTTTTTCCCCATCTTTTTGATACGAAGAGAACTGACTCCTTTTCTTATACATGATGTCACAGACGGTGAGAAGATAATCCTTAGAGAGCTTCTATTTGAAGTGGTTCAATTAAAAGATGAGTTGTATTCTCAAAACCATTTTCCAGGTTCTGAGATATTTTCCACTTTTTTTTTTTCTTTCCCACAGCCAACACAAGGAAAATGGACTGTGGGTCAGGTAATGTAAGCAACAGACCGCAAGATGATTGCCAAAAATGTAACCACCCCATCAGCTCCAAAGGAAAATATTCATTAAAGTGACACATGTTAATAGTATTGAATTCAAAACACTTGTTTGGACATCCAGATGTCGGAAAGTGCCATATCCTGATTAGCTGAAATATTCTCGGTTCTTTCAGATCTTCCTTCCTTATTTTGATTGCAAGTCGAGTTGCAGGGAAATTCTTTCCCACTACTGTCTACTGATCACATCGCTCAAGCATTTTAAAATCTCACTTGTTTCCTATAAGAAGAAATGGAAAGCACAACCACAAATATTTGTGTAAATGTCACCATGTATTATTGGAAGCTTTGTTCAGGCAGTTGGAGAATTATTGCAGCAAGCTCCCCTCACTGGATGCCTCTCAAACACTTGCTACACGGAACACGCACACCCAGACACACCCACACGCTCCGTCCATTTCTCTCTTGGTTTTTCTCAAGTGGGCATGAGTCCCACATCTTCTCCCTTCTCTCTGCAGCCTTCAGGTAGAAGGTATATGTTCCTCGTGAGTAATTTCAAGCCAAAGGAAAGAAGTGAGGCCAGACAGCTGCTCTCTTCCACAGAAGGTTGAAAACAAAATCTGGAGAAAGAGAGAAAAAGCACCCTTGGAAGACTGCCAACTCAGCATCCCAGCCAGTCATTCACCAAAAAGGAAGAAAAAGAGTGAGGCAGCAAGATTCAGCTTTAACTCTTTCCTGGAAAGCTCTGAAGCAGTTGCCCAGAGTCTCATTTTTACAGAGTTAGATCACAAATGGGACCCAGCTTGCTGTTCAGTCATTTGTCACCGAATAGCAAGAATGCAGTGTCCTAACATGGAAAGAATGTCATGCCCTAAACATTTATTTCTGGCCATGTCTTTCCCAGCCTTGAGATCAAAACTTCAGCTGATAGATAAGCATAGGTCGTGGACCCCTTCTGCTCCCCAGCCCTCACCTCCCCTGACGGATCGCACCCTGCTTGCCCAGCGGGCAGCCCTATCTCCTCCATATTTTCGCCTTGCTGGGGCTGCCATGATCTTTAACCTCGCTTATGTTTATCCAAGAAGGCTCCGTCAAATTTTCTCACACCCATTCATCCCCCTGCTAGAATCAGGATGTCTCTCGCCAGCTTCCTTTGTCTTTCTAGTGCTTCTAGGAAAACAATTCTGTCTTTTATTGATTGAATAAATAGCGATCATCTCTCCAAGTCTGTTACTCATGCATGGCCACTTCTATAAGCGGTGTCTTTGGGGAGTATGTGTGGGAGGGAAGAGGGATCCAGTGGATTTTCCAAGCTTGCAGGTGCTAGACTGGATGATCCTCGGGCAATATGACAAAATGCTGGAATTGGCCTTGCTTCCATAAGATCTGAGCATGTGGGATGATTCACCACATCAAAATTAACAGCCTCTGGCCCAACTGTCAAAGGGTTTGGTCCCTGCAGAGTCCATTCGGTATCAAGGCAAGTGTACTTTCTTACACAGAGAAAAATCTAGATTGGCAAGTTCTCCACATTCTTTAACACTGTGTCTGTCTTTCCATGCCCAGAACTAGCATTTGCTACATGGTGATACAGAATTCAGGGGATTAATTTGATATCAGACTTTTCCAAACTTTAAAAAAAAGAAAAAAAGGGCAAAACCCTTAAAGACGCAAAGGAAATGAATGACATTTGGATCCAAAGCAAGAGTTAACATTTTACTTCTCTTCTTATGTGAGTTGTGTGCAAAGCTCTGCTCAAACTGTTTGTAAAGATGTGTCGTTTTCCATAAGAGCCATGATACCCAAATGTAGAAATACCTTTCGAAAGACGTGGGTACAGACCTAGGGTTAGACCATCTAGGATTAAACTTCAACTACACTTCTTGATAATAGTGTGGCTTTGGGCAAGTTACTGAACTTTCTAAACCTCAGTTTCGGAAAGTAGGGGATAATGATAGTATCTTACACTGAGAGATTTCAGTGAGGTATTTCATATAAAGCTCTTAGCTCAGTACCTGGCAGAAGAGAAAAGGTTTATCAATGTTAATTACTGTGACTGGTACTCTAACAAATTCTATTTTAAGAAACTGATGGCAGTTTACTAGTTCTAAGGAATCATTTTGTGAAGGAAAAACTTTTGCCAAGTGAAAAATTAAGCCCTAATTAGTTGTGGCATACATATAGATGGGTGGGGTAAAGTTAATTACATCGATTTCATTAATAAGTTTTTTAATACACACAAAGATATTTACACACACAAACATATCTTTATGCATATATTATATACATACATAGGTACCATATATACAGTGCATGTGTGTGTGCTCAGTTGCTCTTTGCAACTTTGTGTCCAACTCTTTGCAACCGCATGGACTGTAGCCTGCCAGATTCCTCTGTCCATGGGATTCTCCAGGCAAGAATACTGGAGCAGGTTGCCATTTCCTACTCCAGGGAATCTTTCCAACCCAGGGACTGAACCTGCATTTCCTGCATCTCCTGCATTGGCAAGTGGATTCTTTACCACTGATCCACGTGTCTATATATGTTTACGCATGCATATATACATATTTTTCTATCCCTGAATTAAATATCAGTGCTCCACAAATTGGAGAAGGCAATGGCAACCCACTCCAGTACTCTTGCCTGGAAAATCCCATGGATGGAGGGGCCTGCAATCCATGGGGGTCGCTAGGAGTCGGACACGACTGAGTGACTTCACTTTATTTTTTCACTTTCATGCATTGGAGAAGGAAATGGCAACCCACTCCAGTGTTCTTGCCTGGAGAATCCCAGGGACGGCGAGCCTGGTGGGCTGCCATCTATGGGGTTGCACAGAGTCGGACACAACTGAAGCGACTTAGCAGCAGCAGCAGCTCCACAAATTGGAGGATCTATTAAAGACACACACCAATGTTTTACTCTTCTCTAAGGATTCCAAGTATAAAAAATCACTTAGTAACCAAGAGCTTCCTGTACTGCAACACCCCAGGCTCCTTTCAAAGGACGAGTTTTAGTGACTCATATGTGTCATCAACGTTACTCCATCTACAGTGTCAGTCTGTAGCTGCCTCCACAGATCTGGTCACCATGAGTACAAGCCTCTAAGGTTACCAGCAGGACTGTGCAGAGTTCCAGCCTCCCCTTCATGTTCAGAACATAAGTCATCACTTAGGTTGAACTGGTTCACACAGACTGGGACTTACTTTCTTACTGAGTAGCAGACCTTCAAAGGATTGCATGAGAGTCTCTCTACATATATTTCTCTGTGTCTCTCAGAGACAGAGGAAACTTAAAGTGATTTTAAGCCTGGGTCATGCAATGTCTTCACAAACATTTTAACACCTTCCGTTTCTCCATTCCACTCTATTCTAATTAACTGCCATCAACTGTGTTCCATGGGGTAGATTTTTCTCTTTGCAAAAAAAGAAAAAAATGGAAAAACTGAAACCACACGAAGAACAACATAATATCTCACCTAATGTGCTCTTACCTCTTTGGCCAGGATTACAGCTCAGCCATTCTGGATGATAAAGATGTTATCCCATTTGTTTTTTGCTATCCTGTTTGGTTTTTGCTTTTGTCATACTTTTAATTTTTTTGTTTGTTCAAAACCTACAAAACTACAGTGGCCACGTTGCCTCTCTTTCAACTTCCTCATTTACCTATTAATTCTCCTAACTTACCTGCATCTAACTTTGACCACTTAGTTCCCATTTTCTTATCAAAAGGTCTCCCCCCTAAAAAAAGATTGCCCAAGGTGAAACAGATAATATTTTTTTAAGAACTCATAAAGGACATGTCTTTGGGATATGGGCGTGAGAATACAATATAATATATGTATAATACATATATTATACATTCAAACCTGTGCAGATCATGTCTCATCTGTGAGTGAGCATTTTGTCCAGGAACCACCCTAGTTACCTTTAGGCAGGAGTTGGTGGGGGCACAATGAGAACTATAGTAGTTGTCCTTCATTTGCCAATTCAGGATCCCCTGAAGCTTCAGGAGAAAGAGGAGAAGATGCAAGAGGAATGGAGGGGGAAGTGAAGGGAGAGGAAGATGGGAGGAGAAGTAGCTCTCTTGTCTGTACTAGCAAACAAAATGAGAGGTACTGAAAGAATTGAAGCCCTGTCTACCTCTAACTTCAAATCCTCTTGAAAGCAGTTCCCACCTACATCCCAGATCATCCACTTTGACTGCATTGCTGGGCACGTTCTCCCATTGCCTGATCCGGTTGATATTGGCCAAAACAAAGAATGCTTCATTCCAAACATAAATTTGTTCATTCTTTGAATAAAATCATTCTCTTTCATTCAGTTCACTAGGCTACAATAGCCTTCCCAGGCTCTTTAGTTTCCCTTCCCATGGATGATGGCTTGGGTCTTTGAAATAACAGTTAAAAGCACTCAGGTCTTGTTATGTTGGCCCTTAGCAACAGCCATCCCCTAGGTTGTTTAAGAGTGGGAAAGGCTTGGGAAAGGAGGAGAGAAAGGAGAGACCTGCTGGGCATTATTCTAATCAGGGTTCTCCGCTTGGCAGCAGGCACAGACAAGCTCCTGTTTTGCAGAGCGGTTCTCCCCAGGGTGCTGGGGGAAGAATAGCAAGATGGAGCAGGTGCTGGGCTGGCCGGCTCACCATCAGGAGGGCTTTCATCTGCTTTGAGGGGAAAGTCAATGACTCCGCAATGTCTCCAGTCTAGGCTGAGGGGAGCAACTTGAGAAAAAGCTTGGAGACACAAAATCGTCTTGGTCTGGAGACTATAATGGGTGTTGAGTCAGAGAGCTGGGTTGGAAAAAGTCTTTCCCTCCCTTGACCAACATATGTTTGGAGGCAAATCTCCAAATGAATGCTGTCACAGAGCAAAGATATGAACCTAGAAATTGATATCCATCAATCATGATATCACAAGCAACCAACAGCTCCACTGAAGACCTGGTTTTCACAGAGAAATGATTCCTCAGTGCCACATAGGAGCATCTTGCAATGAAATCTCCTTTCTCTAAGATGTGAAAAGAGCCTCACTGCCTGAAACCACAGAGTGACATTTTCATGGTGCTTTCTATTTTCTTTTTGGTCAAAGGTCTATTCTTGCTAGAAAGGGGAAATACATCCCTTCATAAGGATTAGGAAAAGTGATATGATGGCATGGAATAAAGCAGAAAGAGCACATGTAATGGGAATCGGGAGACCTGGGGTCTTGTCCTAGCCTCAGAAGACACATGACCCAACCTCAAAAGGTCTCAGTTTTCTCATCTGTAAAATAGGAGGATTAGACTAAATTGTCTCAAACCTCCTACCATGGTGATTCTGTGACTTATGACAGTTTGTTATCAGATATTGGCCCCTTCCTGTAATGAGGTTGTGCTAGACTTCACACTTCAATGAACAGATGTGTGTCCAGATCCTATAAAGTTTCTCTCCTTCATCTGTAGCAACAGTCAAGGGGATAAAACAAAAAATCCAACAACAGAAATTGAATTAAGTGCCATTGGTTAATAGCTATTGATCTGGCTGAATTGTTCCTGTTTTAACAAAACTATGGTGTAAGGGGGAAAAATTAAGAATGCCATATACATAAAATTGAACAGAAAACATTAAACAAACGAAACTCATAATTAACAGTAGCCAGAGGCAAAGAATTAGTAAAAGGTAGATCATGGAATAAGGGTGACAAGATCACTGACATTTGATGTTAGACTTATTGGCAGTGTGAAGAGGACAGAGACATAAATGAATTAGAAAACATCTAGAAAATCTTGCATTCTAAGAAGCTATCAATCAGCTGTTATAACTATGAAGGTTGGGGCTTCCCCAGTGGCTCAGCAGTAAAGAATCTGCCTGCCAATGCAGGAGCCACAGGAGAAATGGGTTTCATCCCTGGGTCAGGAAGATCCCCTGGAGAAGTGAATGGCAACCAACTCCAGTCTTTCCTGGAGAATCCCATAGACAGAAGAGCCTGGTAGGTTACAGTCCATGGGGTCTCAAAGAGTCAAACACGACTGAAGCAACTTCAATTGTACGCACACACACAACTTTGAGGGTTATCTGGTACAAAACTCAGATTTGTTGATTTAATACTGTCTTATTGATAACCATATATCATTATTCTATGATAGAGGATCGGAAACAAAAATAGTGACTTTCCCTCCATCTGGGATACCAGGCCAGGCTCACCAAGAGAGAAACCATCAAGATCCGTTAGACTGCACAGATATAGGGTGCAAAGCTGCCCATTCTAATCTCACCTCTTCCCACATCTGCCTTGTTCTCTGCTGCAACCCCAGAACATCCCGCAGTGTTGGCACATGGAAGACACTAGGCAGAAATGTGTTGATTAAATTTGAGTAATCACCTCCTTTATTTTTTTTTAATCTTTATCAGTTATTCAAACCCTGCAAATCAATCACTCCACTAGTTGCTGGTGATCAAATGTGTTCTGAGCTGACCCTGCTCCTCTTTAGGGAAAGCTCACTCTAGTAGAGGAGATATACATTAACCAGATGCTTGCATAAAAATGTCACATGTAGTTATAGGCAACAATATATACCATGAAGGAAAAAGTAGGGCAAGGAGAAGAGAGGCTCCAACTTGATTCTAGTCAAGGAAGAGAAGGCCTATTCCAGAAGCTTCCCTGCAACAATGATTTTGGCCTGATATCTGAAAGAGGAGTAGTAGTCAAACAGGCAAAGATGGGGGAAGGGAGATGCAGACATAGAGAACGGCAGGAGGTAGAACAGAGCACCTCATGTTAGAGGAAATTTTGAAGGGAAATCATGGTAGCCAAGCACAGAAAGTGAGAAGGCAACTTAAGAGGCAGTGGCTGTTGGTAACGGCTGCCTCCTGCAGGTCCTTGAAGAAAGTAAAAGTGAAAGTCACCCAGTCGTGTCTGACTCTCTGAGACCCCATGAACTATATAGTCTATGGAAATTCTCCAGGCCACAGCCTTGGAGTGAATGGCAATCAGTCAATCAGTCGTGTCCAACTCTTTTCAACCCCATGGACTATAGCATACCAGGTTCCTCCATCCATGGGATTTTCCAGGCAAGAATACTGGCATGGGTAGCCTTTCCCTTCTCCAAGAGATCTTCCCAACCCAGGAATCAAACCCAGGACTCCTGCATTGCAGGTGGATTCTTTACCAACTGAGCCACAAGGGAAGCCCCTGCAGGTCCTTAGGTGCCGTATTAAGAGTTATCATCTGGGGACTTCCCTGGTGATCCAGTGGTTAAGAATCTGCCTGCCAACACAGGGAACATGGGATTGATCCTGGTCCAGGAAGATTCCACATGCTCCAGGGAAATTAAACCCCTGGTCCATAAGTACTGAGCCCAAGCTCTAGAGCTTGAGTTCCACAGTAAGAAAAGCCACAGCAACAAGAAGCCCATGTACTGCAACTAGAGAAAGCCCACACGCAGCAATGAAGACCCAACACAGGCAAATAAATAAATAAAATAAAGCCAGGACTGCCTTTATAGATTAAAAAACAAAATAGAATGGCTATCTGGAATAGCCCATTACTGAGCAGCTATTTTGTGTCGGGCACTCTCCTAAGAGCTGAGTACACCAGAAAAGGTTAAGGCTCAATCTTTCTCTTCAAACAAATAGCACTCTTGTTTTTGAAAAGAGAATTGTTTTTACATTTTTTTTTTTTTGGAAAAAGAGAAAATAACAAGCATTTCCTGCCAGGAACCAAGAGAATGGGTCCCAACATTCAAAGAATGGAGTGCTCATTGGACTTGGGAAGCTGGGAGAACCAGGAAGCCACCCTGGAAGAGGAAAATATTGACCTGACAGAAGGAAATGGCAATCCACTTGTGGGACCAAGTCCTTAAAGGTGCCAAGTATGCAGACCAGAGGGAGAAATATGCAAAGATGCTTGGGGAGTCATCTGAAGATGCCTTGACATGACAGCACTGTGGTGGTTGTTGTTGAGTCACTAAGTCGTGTCCGACTCTTTGAGACCCCATGGACTGTAGCCTGCCACGCTCTGCTGTCCATGGGATTTTCCAAGGCAAGGATACTGGAGTGGTTGTCATTTCCTTCTCCAAGGGACCTTCCGGACCCAGGGTTCAAACCCTCATCTCCTTTATCTCCTGCATTGCCAGGTATATTCTTTACTGTTGAGCCACCAGGAAAGCCCGTACCTAATAGTGTAAAGTCAAATGAAGAGAAGCACCAGGAAAATGGTCACATAAACACCCACACGAAATATCTGTGACTGATTTCAATTGTGTTCTTTCCTGAATTTCATCAAAACAGAGAGTAGATGACATATACCGATGTATTTACTTTGTGTAAATATCCCACAAAGATTAATTTGGCAAAAACACAGTCTGCATGTAAATTTTTCCATCTGCAACAGAGGGGAAATATATCTGCTCATAGCAAGTTACCCAAGATTCAAGGGAATGAACCAGCGAAGGAGGGAAATGCACTTAGCCATCTGTATTGTATTCCTTGGGATAAAGTCACTGGGCGTCTCTACCCTTAAGATGCGTTGTATGTTTTTCGAGCCAGCTTTGGCAATTTTCTCAACACAGTATCATGTTAGTGAGCTTGTTTCTAGAAGATTTAAGTACTTCACACATATTGCCTTATTTTAATCTTCACAACTACCCTAGGTGGTTAGTACTGGTGTTTTCTCCATTTCACAGTTGAGAAAACTGAGGCACAGAGTCTTAACCAGGCCTCAACTGGTCAGGGGAGGAACTGGGATTTGAACCCAGGACATCGGGCTCCAGAGTACCCTTCACATTATGCTTGTGCTCGTGCTAATATAGTTCAGTCATTTCTAACTCTTTGTGATCCCATGGACTATAGCCCACCAAGCTTCTCGGTCCACAGGATTTGCCAGGCAGGAATACTAAAGTGGGTTGCTACTTTCTTCTCTACGGGATCTTTCTGACCTAGGTATCGAATGTGTGTCTACTGCATTGCAGGCAGATTCTTTAAAACTGAGCCATCAGGGAAGCCCCCCTTTATATTATACTGCCTCTCTAACGTACATAAACCAGAAATACCTACCAGGCTCCTCCCTCCATGGAATTTTCCCTCCATGGGATTCTTCAGGCAAGAGTACTGGAATGGGTTGCCATTTCCTTCTCCAGGGGATCTTCCCGACCCAGGGATCGAAGCCGGGTCTCCCGTATTCCAGGCAGACGCTTTAACCACTGAGCCACCAGGGAAGCCCAAAAATGGGTAAAATTTTTCTAGAAAGGCTTAGATAAGAAATATTTTCAGCTTTGCAGGCCATACACCACCTCTATTTTCCCACTGTTGCAACGTCAAAGCAGCCACAGATAATCGATAAACAAGTGAGCATGGCTAGAGTGGACTCCTGGCAGATCTGACCCACCCCTGACATAACTTGTCATTATCAATAAAAAGAGGATCATTTTTTTTAATATACGGACATGGTATGAAAGGGATTTTGCTTATTGGTGTGATTAGTCCTCCTTTGCACTTATTCATATATTTCTTCAACAAATCTGAGCTCATGGTCTGTGTAAGATACTAAAGAGACATGAGTGAACTAGATAGTTCCTGTCCCCCAGGAGCTACATTCTGGTGGAAGAGACAGAAGACAATAAACATTAGAGATATGCTAGACATCTAACAGAGTATCAGAAAAACATTGCAGATCATGGAGCTAAAGATGGACAGTGGCTGGTTACTGCAGAGAGCATGGTTATGGAAAGTCTCCTTGATGAGACAACAGGTATAGAAGTGGCCTATGAAGTCTGGGAGCTGGGGAAGATCACCTAGACAGTATGTACAGTTTGAGACAATAAGAGCTCCAAGGACTGAGCCTTGCATATTCCAATATTTTGAAGCTGAGAAGTGAAGGTTCCAGAAAATACTGAGAAGGGGCAGCCAGTGGGGTAGGAGGAACATGAGACAGTGGTATCAGGAGCCAAGTTAGGGAGTGTTTCAAGAAAGACAGTGAAACCAACCATGCCAAATACTGCTAACACTCACTTGGAAAAAGTCTGGGAGGTACTCATCAGTTTGGGCGATGAGCTTGTGTTTGATGTCTTTGACAAGAGCACTCTCAGAAGAGGGAAGAAAACCTGATTGGAGGGACTTCAAGGGCAAGAGAAGAAAAGAAAAGAACGTTGTGTGGGGGAAAAACTCTTGCCCGGAGTTTTGCTCTAAGGAAAAGAACTGGAACAGAGTGGATAGCAGACAGTATAATGTACAAGGATGATGTTTATATTTTAAGTAAGAAGACATAACACAGTATGTTTCCATACTATAATAATCTAGTAGATATTATTTCTATTAGTAGAATAGAGAGAAGGAAAAATTGATGAAGTGAGACAAAGAGTAAATATTCCCTGTTTGAAATTGACATTCATCTGTCGAAGGGGCATTAGTACATATGAGGGGTTATATATAATGTTGATCTCCACGTGAACAAGGTAGATTAGGTATTATTTAGTTATCATTCCCATGTAATAGCTCAGCGGATACAGCATAGAAGCAGGATTGATAGTCAGCCAATAGATCCCAATACAAACATAGAAGTTGTCTGTGGCCATGCCACTATCTATTCTGATTATTAGACACAATTCCAGCTGTTAAATATTTTGAAGATCATCCCTACACAGAATTCTTCATAAGAGTCAGAACTTTCACACATAGTCATTGTCCACATAATCAAAATTTCCTAAGAATCTTTGTTCTTCTTACAGATGTCACACACACACACAAACATTAAGCTTAAAACACTAGGCATAGCTAAGTAATTTTCTGATTGTTAGTTACTTTTAGCTGAAATGCATCCCTCTCTTACTCTACATTTTGGATAGCCATTCAGAGGGATAGGATGTGGGCATTTTTAGAACTCTTAGGTCACTCCAAGTAAAATATCTCATACACAAACCATTGTGTCTGTAGGTTTGCTTAACTAATCTGTGGGTGATATAGGAGCAGAGAAAATAAGCTTTTTTCCCATGTAAGGACTGACTGAAAGCCTGAATGTGGCCAGCCACAGTGACGATTTCTGCAGGGTTCATGACTTTGGACCTGCTGGAAGAGCAGTCATCATTTGCTACATTCTTGAGATGCACAAACGGCTTTGGAGGAAAGGTATCTTGTTTGGAGGAAATTCCAGGGACATTTTCAAATTCCAAGGTCTAGAGACAAAATTAAAAATTAATTAGGCAGCATCTCCAAAATCCTGTTAAGAACACATGAAGAATAATGCCAAACCCCCTTTAAGATGTTTTCTATTCGACATTTTCTCATTTTATTCTATGCAACAGAACATACAAATTTAGTGTAAGCAGGGGCGAAAATTTGGAGTAGCTTCCTGAACTCTTGAAAGGCAGTCACCTTGACATTTGTGTATCCCACCAATGGCAATAGGCAGGTGTTCGATGAATGGATAAATGCATGAATGAATGAATGAGAAAACATACCTGAAGGATCATAGTGATCTCTCACACACTGTTTCTGTGGTTTCTACTGCATGATTTATTCATCTTCCCCTTGTTTCTCAGACCTAAGTAATTGAAGTCCATTTCTCAGGCCAGATTTAGTGAACAAAGACTTTAATGATACCTGACATGTTTATAACCTACTACCAGAAATGTGTTGGGGTATTTTTAGTGTGCTACTAATTTTTTGTTTTGTTTCTTTTCCTTCCTTTTTAAAGTAACAGATTATACTTGCTTAACATTCAGGCTGGTCATTCATTCAACACACACACACACTACTGAGATACTGTGATCTAGACCAGTGTCCTAACTGTGGGAGATACCAAGGGTAGGAAGGTGCCAGACATCTGTGAGCTCACTGGCTGGAGGCTGAGGCCATGACAAATCACAGGGTAATTCTAGTAACAGCTTGATTCTTCCTCTTGGATGTCACTAACACTCATCTTTTAATCATCCTGGTCCAGTCATTGTCTGAATCCGACTTGTTTAACCTTGGAAATATCCCGTCTCTGTGCTCATCAGCAGAAGAACTGACCAGTAGCTGCAGCATCATTATACAACCCTTATGAGGACAAGAACCAGGGCTCCTCTGTTTTCCCCAGGCTTTACACGAAGATGAAGACTGCATGCTGTCTTGGAAAGATTTCCGTTCTGGGTTCTGACTGCTCATAATGTCAGGACCTCTCTACATTTCAGTGTCCTTGAATATAAAATAAGATCATTGGAGTTAATCGTCTTAAGATTTTTTCTACGATCTAATGACGGTGATTATTTAATACTAAAGAAATGTTCATTACTCAGTTAGAAGGAATCTGGCACCTATACATATATTTTGAAGGAAGTGTAGTTTAATAGTGAAATTTGACCTCTGAAGTACCCTGAAGAATCAGGAACAAGCTTTTAGATGCAAATATTCACTTTAACACAAATGGCATAAATTTAAAAGCTCTCTAAGAGCAGCAGCTAAATAAAAAAGGAACTACTTTTGCTAAACATTGCACCCAATTTTCCCAGGCCAGATGCAAGCAAGTACCTTATTCTGGTCAGAGACTTTTTTTAATTGGATCTTCCTGTTCTGGGAAAGTTAAGGCAGAAAGTGGTAGCAAATGAGCCCTGGACTCTAAGCGCGCAAACTTGCCCTCCAGGTCCTACTCAAACAGTGAGGGCTGGTGGCATTAGGTACTTCCCTGGTCCTGTTTTCTTCTCCATGAAATTAAATGGTCCAATTCAGCAACAGTAAAAGTCCCACACAATTCTATCAAAACATGGTCTTAAGAAGTCTATAACATTCAGTTCAGTTCAGTTCAGTCGCTCAGTCGTGTCCGACTCTTTGCGACCCCATGAATCGCAGCATGCCAGGCCTCCCTGTCTGTCACCAACTCCCGGAGTTTACCCAAATTCATATCCATCGAGTCGGTGATGCTATCCAGCTATCTCATCCTCTGTCGTGCCCTTCTCCTCCTGCCCTCAATCCCTCCCAGCATCAGGGTCTTTTCCAATGAGTCAGCTCTTCACTTGAGGTGGCCAAAGTATTGGAGTTTCAGCTTCAGCATCAGTTCTTCCAATGAACACCCAGGACTGATCTCCTTTAGGAAGGAAATGTCTATAACATTAGCATGGCTATATACTTCAGAAGGGGCTTCCCAGGTGGCTCAGTAGTAAAGAATCTGCCTGCCAAGGCAGGAGATGAGGATTCTATCTCGGGGTCAGGAAGATCCATCCCTGGAGGAGGAAATGGCAACCCACTCCAGTATTCTTGCCTGGGAAGTCCCATAGACAGAGGAGCCTGGCATCCTGTAGTTCACGGGGTCAAAAAGAGTTGGACACAACTGAGTGACTTAACAGCAAGAACAATACTTCAGAAAATAACCTGATATTTCAGAAGTCTTACACAGCATCAATGTCGCCACATTAGATACTCAATAATCCAGAAAATAGTAATTCTAATTTCAGCCTAAATTAAAACAAATTCATTGTTTCCTGTACTCAAGGAAAATGAGGAGGCACAGATCAATTCAGTTGGCAATTAAGCAACTATGCATGCATAGAACTTGCTAGACTCTATACGGGAAACAGGTAAACATATCATAGACTTCAATGGCACTCAAGAAACCCAGAAGGTATATACAAGATACATAGTTTGTTTGTTACTTTACAATTCTTTAGGCCCAATAGTAACAGGGTTAGATATCTCCTGTCCCGGGCTAAAAGAAATGAAATTGGTTTTAACAGTGTTGTGTATATGCATCCATGCAAGACATGCATTTTAGGAAAATTGTTTGCCAGCTGCTATCATTATGGCTTGAATTGGGAAAGACAGAAAATAGGAAGAGATAAGAGGTTGCTGGCAGAGGATCCTTGATGATGTAATAAACATCATAAAGATGTGTATTACACAATTATTAATAATATGCAGAAAGTAAGACATAAGTACTCATAACAGACATAGGTTGGAATACTCTATAATTATTAAAATATATTTGCCAGTGAAACTACTGTGCATGACACTAGAATGATAGATACACATTATAAACTTGTCCAAAGCCATGGAATGTACAAGACTAGGATTGAACCCTAATGTAAACTATGGACTTCAGGTGATTATAACGGGTCAATGTATATTCATCACACGTAGTTTGTTTACCACTCTGGCGGGAGATG
The DNA here is from genome assembly GCF_055505025.1 of Bos grunniens. Lineage (NCBI taxonomy): Eukaryota > Metazoa > Chordata > Mammalia > Artiodactyla > Bovidae > Bos > Bos grunniens. The sequence goes on from NC_141180.1 coordinate 59,162,887, forward strand.
TTGCTAACAGGGGATGTTGTGCATGTGTGGGGGCAGGGATTACATGGGAAACCTCTCTACCTTCTGCAAAGTCTTGCTATGAACACAAAGATCAGTCACTCAGTCGTGTTCAACTCTTGGCAACCCCATGGACTGCAGCACACCAGGCTTCCCTGTCCATCACCGACTCCCAGAGCTTGCTTATACTCACGTCCATCGAGTCAGTGATGCCATCCAATGGCTCTAAAATAATAAAGTCTATTAAAGTCTATTTTGGAAAAAGCAAGAGAGTTCCAGAAAAACATCTATTTCTGCTTTATTGACTATGACAAAGCCTTTGACCGTGTGGATCACAATAAACTGTGGAAAATTCTGAAAGAGATGGCAATACCAGACCACCTGATCTGCCTCTTGAGAAATTTGTATGCAGGTCAGGAAGCAACAGTTAGAACTGGACATGGAACAACACACTGGTTCCAAATAGGAAAAGGAGTATGTCAAGGCTGTATATTGTCACCTTGCTTATTTAACTTCTATGCAGAGTACATCATGAGAAACGCTGGGCTGGAGGAAGCATAAGCTGGAATCAAGATTGCCGGGAGAAATATCAATAACCTCAGATAGACAGATGACACCACCCTTATGGCAGAAAGTGAAGAGGAACTAAAAAGCCTCTTGATGAAAGTGAAAGTGGAGAGTGAAAAAGTTGGCTTAAAGCTCAACATTCAGAAAACGAAGATCATGGCATCCGGTCCTATCACTTCATGGGAAATAGATGGGGAAACAGTGGAAACAGTGTCAGACTTTATTTTTCAGGGTTCCAAAATCACTACAGATGGTGACTGCAGCCATGAAATTAAAAGACGCTTACTCCTTGGAAGGAAAGTTATGACCAACCTAGATAGCATATTGAAAAGCGGAGACATTACTTTGCCAACAAAGGTTCGTCTAGTCAAGGCTATGGTTTTTCCTGTGGTCATGTATGTGTGAGAGTTGTACTGTGAAGAAGGCTGAGTGCCGAAGAACTGATGCTTTTGAAGTGTGGTGTTGGAGAAGACTCTTGAGAGTCCCTTGGACTGCAAGGAGATCCAATCAGTCCATTCTGAAGGAGATCAGCCCTGGGATTTCTTTGGAAGTAATGATGCTAAAGCTGAAACTCCAGTACTTTGGCCACCTCATGTGAAGAGTTGACTCGTTGGAAAAGACTCTGATGCTGGGAGGGATTGGGGGCAAGAGGAGAAGGGGATGACAGAGGATGAGATGGCTGGATGGCATCACTGACTTGATGGACGTGAGTCTGAGTGAACTCCGGGAGTTGGTGATGGACAGGGAGGCTTGGCGTGCTGCGATTCATGGGGTCGCAAAGAGTCAGACACGACTGAGCGACTGAACTGAACTGAAAGTCTATTTGCCAGGAGTTTGTAATAACTTGGGGAAAACACTTTTTATTAAGCTAAATGAAAATGTGTTACAAGATAAAAAGTATATATGCATAATACACATCTTTGCATGAATGGATAGGGACATAGGAATACCTCTAAAATACATATGGAAAAGTAGCTAAAATAAAGCATATATCTATTTCTAATTAGGAGGGCTGTAGGCAATGTTCTTTCTGATATTTCTTCTGATGTTCTCCTTATTTTCCATAATTTTTACAATTATATAATGATATGATTAGCAAAAAATAATATTTTTCAAAGAAGTTCAAGTAAGAGATGAAGGTAACTTGAGCTCCAGTATCAGCAAAGGGAATGTAAAAGCAAGAACTCAGTAACAGAATGTGGAAGATTTGCTTTTGGAATCCAAAGAGTCTTCAACTTCTTTCTCCATTTTGGCCAATAGCATCCATCACCTCTAGCACCAAATATTTCAAATTCCACATGTGAGGGGCTACATGGAGTCATGGTTAATTAAGACCATCAGCCTGGAGACAAAGAGCTTGGGTTTGAATTCTGTTCTGCCACTGACTAGCTTGGTGATCTGGGCAAGTCGCTCACTAAGCCTCAGTTTCCTCATCTTTAAAATGGAATTAATCATACTGAGTTCCTAAGACTGGTGAAAGGACTCAATGAGGTCATATGTTTAATCATTAATAAACTGCTTGCCACAGCAAGGACTCAGTAGAGGCTGACTACTATTTTGTTTAAGATATATGTATTTATCTATCAATTTTAGGCTGTGCAACGTCTTCATTGCTGTGCACAGGCTTCTTCTAGTTGATATAAGGAGGCTATCTCTAGCTGCTGTGCGCCAGCTTCCCATTGCAGTGGTTTCTCTTGTTGAGGAGTTCAGGGTCCAGGCCAGTGGACTTCAATAGCTGCAGCACACAGGTTCCATTGTCCCATGACATGTGGGATCCTCCCAGACCAGGGATCAAACCCCTGCCCCCTGCACTGGCAGGCAGACTCCTCACCACTGAGTCACCAAGGAAGCCCTGATTGCTACTTTTGTGGTTACTATTGCCTTGTCCACCCTCTAAGCAAAGACCAAGAGGAGGTAATAAATGAGTTTCTGTTTCATTGGAGATAAAGAGGCAGCCCCAAGGCAAATGGAACCAAAAGAAAACAAAACAAAAACAAAGAAAACAAAACAGAAAAACCACTACCCACCAGACTCACATTTATGGGCATGCTACACAACTGAAGCCTGTCCCCAAGCGGGGTCCAGTTACCCTCTTCTGTTCTTGGCCGATGTTGAGACCAGACTTCGCTTTCTCTTACACCTTCAGAAATACAGTGATCATGCTGCTAACACCTCACCTCATCAACCCATCCCCCTTCGTTATCAGCCAACTCTGATTTCTTGGACCCTGTTTCCACTCAACCTTATTCCACGAGGTGTTACTGGCATTTATGATGCTCACCATGAAATGGCAGAACTGCATCACTGCTTTACGGAACTTCCAAAAGATGCCAAAAGGAAGCACAATGCCTTCCTCTTGGGACCATCGTGCATGACAATGTGTGTTTCAGGAATTAAAATAGAAGCTTTGTTTATTATAAACTAAAACCTGGCCAAAAGGAAGTAGTGCCTTTGTACCGTGACTTTCTGTGACTTTCCTGGATCAGAAAATGGTCTTCATTACTCATGATTACAAAACAGAGGCATTTCTGTTGTTAGTGTTGAAGAATTGGGTAGCAATCATTCAAAATATATTATTGACCTTCCTTTACCCAAAGGAGCAAGTCTACTTCTTTTAATTTGCTACTTCATTTTTTTCCCATTGTTTTATCCTTCCTCTCTTGCTCCTCTCCATGTTAACATAAACTGTGCAGATGGAAATATCAAATATTCTAGCAAATAGGATATGAAATAAGAACATAAATTCATTACACAAGTGTTTAAATAAAATCTCATTCACATATAGAAAAGTGAAAGTTGCTCAGTCGTGTCTGATTCTTTGTGACCCCATGGACTATACAGTCCATGGAATTCTCCAGGCCAGTATACTGGAGTGGGTAGCCATTCCCTTCTCCAGGGGATCTTCCAAACCCAAAGATCGAACCCAGGTCTCCTGCATTGCAGGTGGATTCTTTACCAGCTGTGCCACCAGGGAAGTCCAAGAATACTGGAGTGGGTAGCTTATCCCTTCTCCAGCAGATCTTCCCAACCCAGGAATCAAAACAGGGTCTCCTGCATTGCAGGCAGATTCTTCATCAGTTGAGCGACCAGGGAAGCCCTTTTTACATATAGGCATGTAGGCAAATATTTGGGCTTCCCAGATGGCACAGTGGTAAGGAATCTGCTTGCCAATGCAGGAGATGATAGAGATGTGAGTTCGATCCCTGGATTGGGAAAGAGCCCCTGGAGGCAGGCATGGCAACCCACTCCATTATTCTTGCCTGGAAAATCCCATGGACAGAGGAGCCTGGCAGGCTACAGTCCATAGGGTCTCAAAGAGTTGGACATGACTGAACAACTGAACATGCATTCGTGCAGGCAGATATTCAGACTATCTATATAGCTTCATGGTTAAATGTTGCTTTTCTGAGTCAATAGATAAAGAAACTTAAAGAGAAAACAGAAAAACGATCAATGGTACAGTAGCAGGGAGGCAGTTGTAGATCCAAGAACAGAATACAGGAGCCCTCTCTGCTTATTCTATTTCATTATTTCTCCACATTATCCCCTTCAGAGCAAAGATAACATCCAACCTTTCTTGGAAAGCCTCACATGTTTCAGGCTATGTTTCTTTTGGAGTTGTTCTGGAGACAACAACATCATTAAAATTTGAGGCAAGGGACAGACACAATGTCTATCTGGTTGCTATTAGTGTTTTGGAGATGTCAAATGAAATGCTTCTTTCTAGTTAGCAACGAGAGGTGTTGATCAAACAATAGTTTCCTAGTCAACCGCAAATAGGATGTACCCAAATGACTTTGCACTCAAGCATTAGAATTTGAGGGTCTGTGAGTAAAGCTTGACTAAGTGTGGTATTGACCTTAGGATAGTTATGGAGGACCTACTGTGCCAAAAAAAAAAAAGTATGGCAAAAATAAATTCATATATTGTGTTTATGGCATGCTAGAAACAGCACTTAACATGGCATTACCAAACTCATGATCTAAAGCAACTTTGATCCAATGCTATAAGCCATCAGAGTTCATGGTAATCTTTCTATTTTCAATTTTTAAAAATCTTTATTGGGGTATGGTTGATTTACAATGTTGTGTTAGTTTCTGCTATACAGCAATGTGAATCAGTTATACATGTATCCACTCTTTAAGATTCTTTGACCATATAGCCATTACAGGGTACTGAGTAGAGTTCCCTGTGTTATACAGTAGGTCCTTATTAATTACTGGAGTTTATGGCAGCCTACTGAATAATTAATCTCCCAGCCACTCTTGTGCTCCATTTTGCAAACTGGAGAAAACACTCCAGGAATGAAAATATGGGAAAGCATTCAGATATGGGTTACTGAAATAACTACAAGGAAATCTCACTGCACACACACGTTATGTTGACATGGAAGAATATCTCCCCATCAGTCTGAGTAAACTATTACATAACAGCTAAGCTATAATAAAATCCTGATTCCAAATCAAATAAGTCTCCCAGACTTCTAAAATGAGTCACCAACAGCTTTATAAACATACAAAATACTTGACAAGGAAGTCTCTGATAATTTTTTAGTAATTATGTCTGCAAATTGTTCCTTGCTGACATCACCATCAGAAACGGTTTCCCATAAGTTTGCATCGCCTCTTCACATCTGTTCATTAATCACTAATGCTTTGAATGTTTCTATCATTATTAGGTAATTCACAGGGTTTACATGATTCCACAGCACTTTCCTCGGTGGAATTTTTAATTAGTGGAATCAGTGTGATCAAAGCCGGTATAATCATGGTCTCATGTTCCTTGAAGTGTTTTTTAGGGCAGCTTCACAATATTGACATACTTTTATTCTAAGATCATATTTCACAAACAAAGATGACACAATTTCTAAACATCTCAAAAAAATGCAGAGAAGAGAAAAAGAGGCAGGGTCACTGGCCCTGGAGGGGCCACTGAATTGACATATTTTGTGTTAAAAGACATTTCAAAGCACTGGCGTCATCTCTCTTTGTGTTGGACGTGAGATTTAAAGCTTTGCTCTGACATGTGATTCACAAACCAGCCCTGAGCCAAATATGAGTGTCAGATACTGGGTTCCGCATACTGTATTGTCTGGCAGTGAAAACAGGAGAGAGAAAGAGCTATGAAAAACAGCACTGATGCTTCAGAATAAAGAAAAAAACAGTTCACAGCCTGGGCACATGGGTTCATTCTGGGAGGGAGGGTTACACATGGCAAAACATTTCAGTCTTAGACCCAAGAAAGTGCTTGGGAACAAGAGGGCTCCTTGGTCTACACTAGGCCATTAAAATGGATATGACCCAGAATAAACTAAGTCCTTGATCCCTATGTAACTGTACTCATCCAGTGATAAACACTGGCTCCCTGGAAGCCTGAGAAAGTATAATATTTAGAGGAGTTCAAAATGTATCTAAATGGAATTTGGATTTCTCCCTAGATGACCTGTGTGGCTGGCATGCCAGAAGCTTGCCACTGGAATGCCACTGGAATGAAGATGGTTGAACAAGCAAAGGAATAAGCACAGTACTTCCTGTTGAAAACAAAATTGCTATCTTCATTAGGCCTGGAGCCTTCAGTTTATTATTTATAATAAATACTTGGGAAAGATATTTTCTATGGGAAAATGGAAGTTCTGAGGATAAGTTTTAGCTTAATACCAAAGCAAAGCTTTTTATCATGAAAGCTGTCCAACATAGTAATGGATTGACTAACGAGGTACTATTTCAGAACAAGAAGCACTCTAGGAGAAGTTGTATGTAACTGTCATATGAACAGTTCATTTATTAACAGCACAGTATTTATGGAGTGTCTACGAAGCATAACGAGCTGATAATACAGAGATTAATAAGATATGGCCCCTGACATCCAGGAGTTCACAGACTAGTAGGTGAGCTACTCTCCAAAACAGAAAATTAAAACGCAGTGGAGTCAATGATGAGCTGATAACATGACCCAGTTTGGGACCACACGTGGAACCTGACTTTAGAAGGAGCTGGAGAAATATATATCCTTCCACTGAGCCTCTGATGGGTTGCTTCTCTGTTCTTCCAAACAAGCACAACTTTGGATCTATTGCTCATGTTACTGGAAGAAAAAATCATGCCTAGCCCTTTAATTTAAAGAGAAGCAGCAAGCTGGAATAATCGGAGGAGAAGAGTAGAACAAGTCGTGCTGCCAAAAAAGTGAATCAGTAGGGGGAGAAGATAAAGGAAAAAGAAAGTAACATGAGCAGACCCTTGGAAATCATGCTTTCTACTCAAAAAGCTTCTTCTCTCTCTTCCTCTGATCCAAGAAATAAATATTTTCTCATCACTCTAATAATGAGACCCTTCTGACTTCAGAAACTTGTACTGATAGGAGGAAACTTCACTCACACACACACACACACACACTCACACATGCATATGAGTCCATTTCAATAAGCTAACCATAACAATGATTTAAAAATTAAGAGTCAGACTTTTGGATCGCAGCCATTCTGACTGGAGTGAAATGGTACCTCATAGTGGTTTTGATTTGCATTTCTCTGATAATGAATGATGTTGAGCATCTTTTCATGAGGTACCATTTCACACTAGTCAGAATGGCTGCGATCCAAAAGTCTACAAGCAATAAATGCTGGAGAGGGTGTGGAGAAAAGGGAAACCTCTTACATTGTTGGTGGGAATGCAAACTAGTACAGCCACTATGGAGAACAGTGTGGAGATTCCTTAAAAAACTGGAAATAGAACTGCCTTATGATCCAGCAATCCCACTGCTGGGTATACACACTGAGGAAACCAGAAGGGATAGAGACACGTGTACCCCAATGTTCATCGCAGCACTGTTTATAATAGCCAGGACATGGAAGCAACCTAGATGTCCATCAGCAGATGAATGGATAAGAAAGCTGTGGTACATATACACAATGGAGTATTACTCAGCCATTAAAAAGAATACATTTGAATCAGTTCTAATGAGATGGATGAAACTGGAACCTATTATACAGAGTGAAGTAAGCCAGAAAGAAAAACACCAATACAGTATACTAACGCATATATATGGAATTTAGAAAGATGGTAACAATAACCCTGTGTACGAGACAGCAAAAGAGACACTGATGTATAGATCAGTCTTATGGAACTGTGTGGGAGAGGGAGAGGGTGGGGAGATTTGGGAGAATGGCAGTGAAACATATATAATATCATGTATGAAATGAGTCGCCAGTCCAGGTTCGATGCACGATACTGGATGCTTGGGGCTGGTGCACTGGGACAACCCAGAAGGAGGGTATGGAGAGGGAGGAGGGAGGAGGGTTCAGGATGGGGAACACAGGTATACCTGTGGTGGATTCATTTCGATATTTGGCAAAACTAATACAATATTGTAAAGTCTAAAAATAAAATAATATTAAAAAAAATAAAAATTAAGAGTCAGTCTTAATCTCCCAATTTGTCCCACCATCCCCTTCCCTCTTTGTGTCTACATGTCCATTCTCTATGTCTGCGTCTCTATTCCTGCCCTGTTAATAGGTTCATCTGGACCATTTTTCTAAATTCCACAAATATACATTAATATATGATATTTGTTTTTCTGACTTACTTCACTCTCTTTGACAGACTCTGTGTCAATCCACATCTCTACAAGTGACCCAGTTTGGTTCCTTTTTATGGTTGAATAATACACTGTGTGAAATAGATAAGCTAGTGGGAAGCTACTGTATAGCACAGGGAGCTCCACTCAAGAGCACAGGTGCTCGGTGAGGCCCTAGAGAGGTGAGATGGGAGGGTGGGAGATCCAAGAGGAAGCAGATATATGTACACAGACAGCTGATTCACCATCGTGCAGCAGAACCTAATGCAACATTGCAAAGCAATTATACGCCAATAAAAACTAGAGCTAACAAAACCATTAATTTTTTTAATTAAAAAATTTTTAAATAAAAATGGAGTCCTATAACCTATGCCAAGAATGCTTGAAAATAATTTTCAGGCTCAAAGAATAGAAAAAATATTAACAGGAAAGAATCAATGCTGAAAAAGAATGAAGACCAACTATTTATTTTATACAAGATCCCTGGGATAAGGAAACTAAAAGATGAGCACCACGACAAAGATGAATCATCGTCAGTTATTCTGAGGAACCATGAAGGACCTGAAAGGTGACAGAAGCCTGGAGAGAGAAAAATGTGGACTAAGCTTCTGGACCAAGCTCACCATGGGTTCATTGAATTAAGCAAGAAGTATGAACTTATTTCCTGTTCTGACAGCTAAGAACCTTGACTGTCTGGGACAGGCATTTGACAAGGTGAGTCATGGTGTCCTGGTGGGGAAAATGAAGAAATGTGTACTGAAATGACCAGTCAGCTGGTGACTTTATAACTGTTCAAATGATTGTGACTTCCATGGGATGACTATGGACAGACAGCACTTAGCCTGGGAGGAGGATTCTCACAGCAAGCCCTGAGTGTTCTGTCCAGGCTAACATATTTATCACTAAATTAAATGACGATGCTGCTAGTCAGCTGATTCCATAATTAGATAATATGAGACTGAGAGGGGTACCCGATGAGTTAGCTGTGAGAATTCTGTTCCGAAGGAAACTGGGTCAATCTGAAACAATGAGTCAACTAGTAAGGGGAAATGTAATAACTCTAAATAGAAAATTTTGTACCTGATCTAAAAAAAAAAAAAAAATTCCAATTTCAAAAAATGGAGAAATATGATTTAAGAAGAGAAAACTTTAAAAATAACGAGGGTTACATCATGATAATACCATTGCTACTGGAAGCCAGTGTGAAATTTCAGTAGTATTCAAAGTGGGATTGAGACAGTAGAACTAAGACCAAGGGGAGAAATTGAAAATATGCAGATTTCAGTGCAACACAAGGGAGAACTTTCTGGTCCCTAGAGCTCTTGAAAGTGTAATGGGTTTCTGGGGAAGGGTCAGAAGATATTGGAAGATATCTTTTGTGACTACTAACCACAAATGACATGGGACTATTGAGTACTTGAAGTGCAGCTAGTTCAAATTAAGATGTGCTTTCATTGTAAAATACCCTGAATTTTCAAGACTTGGTATGAAAAAAAAGAGTGTAAAATATCTCATTAATAACTTTATAATGATTACATGTTGAAGTAATAATGTTTTGGACATATTGAGTTAAATAAAACAGTGTTAAAATTAATTTCACTGATGACTTTTACTTTTTTAGGGTGACCATTAGAAAATTTTAAATTACATATGTGGCTATATTTTTGGCTCACATTCTATTGCTAGAGGACAGCACTGATGTATTAACAGTGGCTGGATATGCATAGAGTGTGGAGGGAGTTTACACATTGTGTAAGGACTGAGCCCCATCTCTAAGTCCTTCAGACTCTGAACTTTATGCTATAGGTTAAAGAACCACCAACAGAAACTGAACAGTAATTAAAACTTCATTGCTAAATTGCAAATTCTTCTCTGGCAACAGCCATTTGTTGATTTAAGAGTCCTGCTTAGGTTAAGACCATTTGTGGAAGAAACTGAATAGCAGTGACTCATCACACAAGTGTCTTTGAATTCTTAGCATTTTCTAATGGAGCCATCACGTTGATCAGCCATCATGTTGATAACTGCCGTCACAGAATCTTAGACTAGCAAACCATGATCTTTTAAAATGGTCCCTTATAAGAATCATATTCAAGAATTTTCTAATTCTTATTTCCTATAGCATCTTGTAGATATTAAGTAAATAATTGAATGAAGAACTTCAGAAAAGAGGAAAACAACTCAGGCTTGAGTATTTACTCTGTGCACTGAAGAGAATTGAGGGGAGCAAGTACAATCTATGTTCATAAATTCTGTGTAACAGGTGCTCGTCTTGTCTCAAGATCAAACAATTCATCTCCTTAAGTAGATTATTATAATGACCTTGAAATCAATATGCAAGTTTCTCCTGTGAAGTGTGAGCTTTGTTCAGAGATCTGGGAGGTACTAGGTAGATGCTCGCTACATGTAGATAATAGTACGGCTCACTATTTGGGGAGATTAGTTCATTTTCACAGAGGAGTGGAATTTTCCGATAAGCCCAGAAAGCAGTACAGAAACTGATTCAATTTCAGATGACTATACATTCTAACTGCACTCTTCCTCTCTCCAGAATCAATAAGCCCTTCAAGGAGTTTGAATCTAGCTAAGGAACTCATCATCATGGATTACAGGATATTAGGGATGACTCTGAAACCCACATCTCCTGACTCCAGCCCTGACCTCTTAAAGTTTACCTGTATCTTACTACCTAGGCATCATGTATTATTATAAAGCCTTAGCATTTTAAGGTAAGACAGTAGTGGCGGTTAGTTTTAGGCATAAATTTAGACTTGAAATCCTCTGTTCTTCAGTGACCTTAATCACTGATGATCTACAAATTATGACAAAATTTTAGGATCCCAAAGCTCTGCAGATACTGCTTATATAACTGCTATTCATCTTGCTTTATAGGTATTTGGCTTAACAGGAAGCTAACAATGGGCATTTAAAAGTCAAATGACAAGAGTCATTAAGAATAGCCATGAAGGATGATGTAAAGGCATCTCCATTTCAGGCTGGAGAGAGTACAGAAATGTTCTACCTCCTGGATCATAGATTAAAAATAGCTGCCATCTCCCGGTGCCAGGGACTTTACATGATTCTCTCCTTGAATCCTCACAGCCACTTTATGAGATGGGTGCCATGTTACCGCATGTAATACGTGAGGAATCTCAGACTGGGAGAGGTTTTGTTACTTGTCAGATGTTACAGTCGGTCATGGGGTTGGAACCCCATCCTACGCGGATCTGAATCCCAAGCCTGCTCTTGGGGGTGGAGACTGGCCCTCCCACCAGGGAGCTGAGACAGTCTCAGATGAGCTCTTGCTTGGATGTTAGTGAACTGGACAGAGCTGTTTCCTCTGAGAGCCGGAGCCAGGGAAGGCGAACTGCTTGGACTCTTGGGGAAGCCTGTGCCTAGAAACCCTTGATGATAAAGGATCTTGCTCTGAGGAATCCCAGAGACCTTATGGCTCTATCCCTCACTCAGTAAGGCACTAAAAACAAACAACCCATTGAACTTATTTTCAGAGCAGCAATGGAGACAGAGAAGAGACTTGTGAACACAGTGTGGGAGGGAGGAGATGGGATGAATTGAGAGAGTAGCATGGAAATGTGGACATTACCACATGTGAAATAGATAACCCATAGGGATTTGCTGTGCGACACAGAGAGCTCAACCCGGTGCTCTGTGACCACCTAGAGGGGTAGGATGGGATGGGAGATGGGAGGGAGGTGCAAGAGGGAGGGGACATATGTATACCTGTGGCTGGTTTATGTTGATGTATGGCAGAAACCAGAACAATATTGTAAAGCAAATATCTTGCAATAAAAATTTTTTAAAAAACCAACATAAAATTAGAGCTCAGAAACATTAGCAGCACAATATCAGTAACAGTCCACATCCTAGCTTCCAAAGGAAAGAAGTAAACCAGTATCACCTGTTTCCCATTGAAACTTCTCTTCTGTACCATTTTGTTGCTCTAGTGGAACTCTGTACAGATCAAAACCCCTTATGAACTTGCTGTTTTTGTTTCCAATCCAAATTCAGTTGTAAAATGAAGGACTCTGGTCACTATCACTGGTGTTGGGGGGAATGCCTGTAAGCTATTCACATTAAGCTGTAGAGTCCTTAGTGATGGATCAGAAATCTTATCTCTGGGTAAGAGATACCAAGCGAGAAACTGGAGGTGTTTCTCTCAGAGACCAGGAAGAAGGATTCCAGGAAGATGGGATGACCCCTCATCATAGAAACAGAGTTCTGATTGAAGGGAGCTCTGACAGCACTCCTGAGCAAAGATGAATAGAGAAAAAAAAGAGGGTGAAGACTGAGTCCTCTCAGGAGAAAGACTGTAAGGAAGAATGTGACATGACTAAGGAGACCGCAGCACAACAAGAGCTGGGCTAGGGAAAGGTCAGGAGCAGAGCATCTCAGCTGTGCACTTCCTCTCGCTTCAATATCTGACCACAAGCAGAAGTAAACAACAGCTGGGAAGGAAAGGAAAGGAAAGAAAAGAAAGAAGAGACACATTATTCAGGGGCTGTAAAATGTGAGGGCAAGTCAGATAGGCAGAAAAGTGGCCCCGATGTCAACGAGAAGACAGCACGTCAGTAGGAAACCCTTCAAGCAAGAGGACAGAAAAGCGTCACATGAAAAAGCGTCTGCAGACAGTTACGAAGCCAAAGGGATATTGACTGTTTTGTGCAAAACCCAGTTTAGACACCATGAAGGGAAAAGTGCCAGAGAAAGAAGCGGAAGGGAAGGGAAGTCAGGAGGGCGAATGGCGGAAAGGTTGAATGAACGGATGGTAGGAGGCAAAGAAAACATACATGCTGACTTTGAAGAGTTTATCTTTGGCCAGCCTTCAACATCTGGCTCATGTGCAAGCAGTAGACAATCGATTCGCACTAATCACAAGTCTGACGTGCTGCAGTCCATGAGGTCACAAAGAGTCGGAGGCAACTGAGCGACTGAACAACAGAAGAGGGCAGTTTGAATAAGAAAAAAATGTGCTTGAAAAGCAGGGCAGTCAATGACAAGTACGACGCAAACGACAGATATCGCCTAACAACTGAGTTAAATGCTGTACTTGTCCTCGCCATTAAGGAAGAGCAATTGAACAAGGCATTCAGCTGGTAAAAAAGTACAATTTAGAAAAAGAAAACAATTTCATATTTAATACTGTGTAAAGGGAATGGTCTCATTAAGTATGCATCAAAATGGTGCATAATCCATACCATTATTATTATTATTCGTGAATAACAGCGGTATGGAACCCAGTTTCACAGTGGCTGAGGTCAGCCTCAAATGGGTGACTCACACACATGGCTGATCTACATAAATAGCATGTGCTAAGATTACCATCTGGTATAACAATCTACATCACAAGACTCCACATTTCCTGTTACCCAGGGTAAGTAAATTTCAAGCATGAGGGAAAATTTTAGCAAGTTTCTCCAAGTACCTTTACTGAGAGACTAATGTGGCTTACACAGAGAGGAGGGGAAGGGAAATTATGAGGTAAAGGTTAGTCTCTCTTTCATCTCCCCCTGACTTCCCACTCCCAGGAGAAGAGAGCCACCCCCTTAGCTCTTCTGGCTCCTATCATTTAGAAAATCAAACCTGCCTAATTAATCTCTAACAAAGGCGCTCCAGACACACTGTGAGACAAATATTTGAAATGTTAAAAACGAGCACTGCACACTCGAAAATCTTTTTCCCTTCCTTTCTTTTCCGATTCTTTTTTCCTTTCTTTCTTTTTTGAATGAAGATATCAACGTGTGCATTGACCGACACAAAGGGAAGCTGTAACCTCCAGAGATGACTTTAATATTTTGTATTTCCAATAAAGAAATCCATATCTGAAATCGTTCTCAGACAAGATAAAATGTGATTCATTTTAATGATTTCCCTACTTAAAGACGTTATTACCGCTGTAGCTGGAACTGCCTGGTTTTCTATAAGGGGCAGGAAAGGAAGCTCCTGCTTTCACACCTGTGTACACGATGCCTCTTGGCACATCAATACCAATCTCTTTTTACTGAGATCTCCAGGGCCCACCAATCACAGAAGCCTTCAGAGGGACTTTCAGAGCATGGGACAAGCTAGCATCTCTACTCCTGGTTTGATTCTTCAAATCCTCTTTTATTATTTCATTTTCTTTTTTTCCTTCAAATTTTCATAAATTTTGAATTTTGCAATTCAGATTATAAAATTCAGGTTATAATTCATCCAGGCAATGTAATTCTGTCTCTTTTTGCCATCTGTAAGAAAGGGTGTTGTGTTACATAAATTAAAAGTGTAAACAAAGACTTACTATAACTGGGAAGAAAAGCAAACAGTTTACAGCAACCGTGCTTGAGAGCAAGGAGTATCCTTGTTATCAATAACAGAAGTCTCTCATACAATACTTTATAGCACCGATTCAGATAGTAAATATTTTAGGCCTTTTGGGGCCAAGAGGCAAAGAAGAGGATATTATGGTGGTATTTATATAACCAAAGAGAAGATGAATATCATAAAATCCTTATTGATAAAATTCAAAATGTAGTAATAATAACTGAGTCCAATTCTATTGTCATATAGACCTACAAGGAAAAGAAAGAATTCTTGGATAAAGGGAGTGGTAACATTTTTCATGGACTTTCCAGGTGGCTCAGTGGTGAAGAATCCACCTGGTTCGATCCCTGGGTCAGGAAGATCCCCAGAGAAGGAATTGGCAACCCACTTCAGTATTCTTCCTGATAACTTCTATGGACAGAGGGGCATGATAGGTTACAGTCCAAGGAGTCTCAAAGAGTCAGACATGACTGAAGTGACTTAGCATGCCAGCACGCACACATTTTTTTAAAGTATTTACTGAATTTTGTTACAATATTGTTTCTATTTTGGTGTTTTGGCCAGGAGGCAGGTGGGATCTTAGCTCTTCTGCTAAGTGCACCTCCTGCGCTGGAAGGCAAAGTCTTAACCACTAGACAGCTAGGGAAGTCCTGATACACATATCCATTGGCACCATGCTCTTCTGATTGGCTGTTTGTACACAAACAGGCAACAGACTCAATCTGACCTATAGTTTGCCAATCTTAGCTTGTAGTCTTAGAAGCTTTCAAACAAGCAAAGCACCCTGACATCTACTGTCTCATTTGTGCTTCATAATTACGTGAGAAGTCCAGTTTGGTACAATACCCCTATACTATGGTTGAAGTTCCCTAAACTTCCACAAAAAAAAAAAAAAAAAGAAGAAGAAGAAGCTTCTTGAGGGAATACAGCTGGTACATGCTGGAACCAAAACTTAAACTTGTACTCCCTAACCTCTCACCCACTCCAATTTAGGGCATATACCAAACTGTGCTTCCTCTGATTTGCCAAGGAAAATAGTCAGACTAATAATGTCCCAAGATTATACTGATCCTAACCCCAAACTTTTGCCCTCCCATGTTTGAAGCATCTATCAGATTATCTTCAACAGTGGTACATCTCTTTCCTTAAACAGTATATTTGATTTTTGCAAAAAGCTCCAAAACATTTGAGGCCAACTCTCATAAACACATAACCTGCATTTGAGATGCAAACAAGGCTTGGCTATAATGTAATAAGACCTTTTCTCTGGATTGACCTTCAAAGCCAATTCTGAAGGGAATATCCAAGTAGAAACACCTACCCCTATCTGCAGAAAGCAAAGGAATCGTCACTGGAAAAATGAATAGGCTCCTAGTTGATTAATCTTTATACAATATTAGAATTAGAAGGGACTGCTGTGATAGTTTTTTTTTTCTTATTTATAGAAGATGAAGAAGGAAGCAGACTCAGAAGGATTTATTTGAAGAATAGCATTTATAAAATTTCATATTTGGCTTTCGAACCTTTGTCAGTAGTAATAAACATGGAATTAATTTCCCTCCAGTATACATCTTATAAACAAAACTGGATATTGCAGTTTAGTGACATTAAGCCAGCAAGAATAAGAGATCTACCCTAACATCATTGGGAATTTTGGTCTTTTTAGGGTAAGTTACTGGTTCAGATCAAACCAGTCAATTCTAAAGGAAATCAACCCTGAATATTCATTGGAAGGACTGATGCTGAAGCTGCAGCTCCAATGCTTTGGTCACCTGATGCGAAGAGCCAACTCATTGACAAAGACCCTGATGCTGGGAGAGATTGAGGGCAGGAGGAAAAGGGGATGACAGAGGATGAGATGGTTTGATAGTGTCACCAACTCAATGGACATGATTTTCAGCAGACTCTGGGAGACAGTGGAGGACAGAGGAGCTTAATATGCTACAACCATAGGGTCACAAAGAGTTGAACATGACTTAGTGACTGAACAACAACTGGTTCAAATAACGTCTCAAAAGCTCTGAGAGTCCTCAAAACCCCATAATACTGTGGAGAATTATATAGAGTCAAATTCAAGTTTTGTTGGTAAGCATTAATTACTTTCCATAGGCCTTGCAGAGTTCTCAGCTCTCATAATCCTCATAACACTCCTCCATGGTAATTAGTATTATCCCCATTTTATAGATGAAGACATTTGCTTAGAGAGATTTGCCTACTATTGTGTTTATAGCTCAAGGAAGATATTGGATTCTAATCTAATCAGTTACTTGGGGCTCAATCAAAAAAGCAAAATCACCAGGATTGATATATATGAATTGGCCAAAAAGTTTGCTCAGGTTTTTCCATAGAATGTTACAGAAAAACCTGAACAAATTTTTAGCCAACCCTATATTTGCCCTTACACAATTATAGGATATAACTGAATGGTTTACATACAGCTGGGCCTGAAGTCAGAAAGGCAGGCTTTAGGAAAGGAAAGATGGACTTGAAGGAAGGGAGAGCAAGGACAAGCTACATCCATAAAAATCAGCTAGAATCTTTGAGGATGAACTGGAGCCAATGTTATCCCAATGCCTCCAAGCCTCTGACTTCTCTGCACAAGAGCTGGTGCATTTTGCCAGAAAACTGTATGAAAACCCATCAGATTCTCAACTTCCAATTTAATGAAACCATTGCTATATCCACTGTCTTGAGGACTAAGCCCTCTAGACCAACAGAGCAGGTACAGGTAGGGAAAATTCCACTAGCTTATCCCTAGGGATGATAATAAGAGACACCATTTGCATTTCCACCTCTTAATTCCTAGAATGTAAATCCTATCTATAGGAGAGAGAGTACCATATATTATGCACTGGTTTAGAGCAGATAATGCATTCTGGAGGCTATTTGGGCTGAAGGTTCATGACATTGCACAGGAGGCAGTGATCAAGACCATTTTAAGAAAAAGAAATGCAAAAAGGCAAAATGGTTGTCTGAGGAGGACTTACAAATACCTGAGAAAATAAGCAAAGCAAAGACAAAGGAGAAAAGGAAAGACAGACCCATTTGAATGCAGACTGTCATAGAATAGCAAGGAGTGATAACAAAGGCTTCCTTAGTGATGAATGCAAAGAAATAGAGGAAAATAATAGAATGGGAAAGACTAGAAATCTCTTCAAGAAAATTAGAGATACCAAGGGAACATTTCATGCAAAGATGAGCACAATAAAGGACAGATATGGTATGGACCTAACAGAAACAGAAGATGTTAAGAAGAGGTGGCAAGAATACACAGAAGAACTATACAAAAAAGATCTTAATGATCCAGGTAACCACAATGGTATGATCACTGGACTAGATCCAGACATCCTGGAATGTGAAGTCAAATGGGCCTTACGAAGCATCACTATGAACAAAGCTAGTGGAGGTGATGGAATTCCAGTTGAGCTATTTCAAACCCTAAAAGATAATGCTGTTAAAATGATGCACTCAATATGCCAGCAAATTTGGAAAGCTCAGCAGTGGCCACAGGACTGGAAAAAATCAACTTTCATTCCAATCCCCAAAAAAGGCAATGCCAAAGAATGTTCAAAACTACCACACAATTGCTTTCATCTCCCACACTAGTGAAGTAATGCTCAAAATTCTCCAAGCCAGGTTTCAACAGTACATGAACTGTGAACTTCCAGATGTTCAAGCTGGATTTAGAAAAGACAGAGGAACCAGAGATCAAATTGCTAACATCCGTTGGATCATTGATAAAGCAAAGGAGTTCCAGAAAAACATCTATTTCTGCTTTTTTTTACTATGCCAAAGCCTTTGACTGTGTGGTTCACAACAAACTGTTGAAAATTCTGAAAGAGATGGGAATACCAGACCAACTTACCTGCCTCCTAAGAAATCTGTGTACAGGTCAAGAAGCAACAGTTAGAACTGAACATGGAACAACAGAGTGGTTTCAAATCAGGAAAGGAGTGCGTCAAGGCTGTATATTGTCACCCTGTTTATTTAACTTATATGCAGAGTACATCATGTAAAATGCCAGACTGGATGAAGCACAAGCTGGAATCAAGATTCCTGGGAGAAATATCAATAACCTCAGATACACAGATGACACCACCCTTAAGGCAGAAAGTGAAGAACTAAAGAACCCCTTGATGAAAGCAAAAGAGAGTGAAAAAGTTGACTTAAACTCAACATTCAGAAAACTATCATGGCATCTGGTCCCATCACTTCATGGAAAATAGATGGGGAAACAATGGAAACAGTGACAGACTTTATTTTCTTGGGCTCCAAAATCACTGCAGATGGTGACTGCAGCCATGAAATTAAAACATGCTTGCTCCTTGGAAGAAAAGCTATGACAAACTTGGACAGTATATTAAAAAGCAGAGACATTACTTTGCCAACAAAGGTCCATCTAGTCAAAGCTATGCTTTTTCCATTAGTCATGTATGGATGTGAGATTTGGACCATAAAGAAAGCTGAGCACTGAAGAATTGATGATTTTGAACTATGGCATTGGAGAAAACTCTTGAGAGTCCCTTGGACTGAAAGGAGATCAAACCAGTGAATCCTAAAGGAAATCAGTCCCAAATATTCATTGGAAGGACTGATATTAAAGCTGAAACTCCAATACTTTGGCCACCTGATGTGAAGAAGTGACTCATTGGAAAAGACCCTGATGCTGGGAAAGATTGAAGGCAGGAGGTGAAGGGGACAACAGAGGATGAGATGGTTGGATGGCATCGCCAACTCGATGGACATGAGCTTGAGCAAGCTCCAGGGGTTGGTGATGGACAGGAAAGCCTGGTGTGCTGCAGTCCATGGGGTTGCAAAGAGTTGGACATGACTGAGTGGCTGAACTGAACTGAACTGAATTCCTAGAATGTAAATCCTATCTATGGGAGAGAGAGTACCATATATAACTCATTGGTTTAGAGCAGATAATGATTCTGGATGCTATTTCAGCTTCCCTAGTGGCTCAGATGGTAAGGAATCTGCCTGAAATGCAGGAGACCTGGGTTCAATCCCTGGGTCAGGAAAATCCCCTGGAGACAGGAATGGCTACCCACTCCAATATTCTTGCCTGGAGAATTCCATGGGTTCTTCTTCTATCTTCCAACCTATTCACATCCAGTTAGCACTGTAACTAGTCTCAAAAGGTCATTCTACTCTTCCATCAGGCCACCTGCTTCATACTGGTGTGGAACCCAGTAAGACCAGTGAATTACAAGAGTATGAGCCCATTGCTGTATTTAATTTCTTGTGAATGAGGTCCTCAGTTGAAAGCAATGTTGTACGGTGATCATGGCATCTGTAAGTCTATAAATGTAGTATTGGCAGATGCACTGAAGGAAGTTAATGCAAATCTACATCTATTCCAATGAGAGCAAAGTGCCAGTGCTGTCCCTTACATGGTAGAACTGGCCCAATTGAATCAACCCGCCATCAAGTATCTGTTTAAATTCTTCAGGGATTGGTGCCCTACTTGGAGTTCATTGTCATTCTCTGCTGTTGCAGGACATATCTTCAGTAGTCACTGAAGTGAAATCAGTCTTAGTGAGGAGTCTATATTGCTGAGCCCATGTATAACCTCCACCCCTATTTCTCTGCCCACTTTGTTCATAAAGCCAATTGGGCAAGGGTAAGGGTTGCTGGGAAGAGAAACTGACTGGTATCCATTAGTCTATCTTGTACACCTGATTAAGCTCCTTCTCTGTTTAGGTTGCTCTTTGATGTATGTTCACAGAGGTCCACGCACAGTCAGAGGATGCCTGATTGACACTCTTGGAGGAAAGACCTATGACCAGTAACTTCCCAAGACTTCTTTGTCACTAATTTTCCCACTGAGCTCCTTCCAAGTTCCTGACCATCTAGGCAAACCAATAGCCAGACCACAACCCACGAATTATTGTCTATACACATCTCTTACTCTCTCCTTCTAAGAAAAATTAACAACCAAGTACACTGCTTGAAGTTCCTTCCCTTACCACTGTCTTTAGGGTCACCCCAGAGTATGGCTCATGCTCAGTCACTAAGTTGTGTCCAACTCTTTGCCACCCCATTGACTATAGTCCAGCAGGCTCCTCTGTCCATGGGATTTCCCAGGCAACAATACTAGAGTGAGTTTCCATTACCTCCCCAAGGGCATCTTCCCGACCCAGGGATGGAAATTGCATCTCCTGCATTTCCTGCATTGCTGATTCTTTACCTAGGAAGCCCAGGACTGTAATTGTCTATTTGGGGATAGTGCCAGCATATTGCCAAAAACCATCCATAAACTAGACCTAAATGATCCTTCCTTAGCTGATAACGGGGAACAGCCACAGGCCCATATGTTTGAGAAGGAAGAAGCCGCATCTCTGAAGGCTGTCCCATGAACATCACTGCCTTTGCATATACGACTTACATTAACCTTCAGGACCTGCTCTAACCTGACCTTGTTCACAGTGCTTCCGTTTAGGCATGGAATGCTTCTATGCACAAACAGTTTTATGACCCAAATATGTGGGTTTCCATAACCTGTGATCTTAACTACCATGCTGCACCTCTGTTGGAGTTTCATAACAAACAAGAACCATTATATGTGGTACAGAAAGAAACATCAAGTAACCACCATTCTTTACAACATTACCACAGACGTCCATTATGTTAACACTGCTGATTTCAAATATAAAGCAGATACAATGCAAGAGCTAAGCCCAAGCAACTCCTGAAAAAATGATCATGGAAGGTGCCTGATTTACACTCTTGGAGATAATTATCTGTGACCAGTAACTACACAGGAGAAAAGACCTTTGAAATTATATATAATTTAAATCCTAAATATCTTTTAAAGTAAATAGGTGTTTCTAAAACTTTTTCTGTTAATGATGCATTCCCATGGCAAAAGAGCAAAGTAGCCAATCTTTTCTTAACTCTTTCGCTTTCTTCTCAAGCTTTCTAAAATACAGCAGTATACATGCTATGGTAACTGCTCAAAAATATAACATTATTTCATAATCAACCTTCAAACAGCCTGCATCATATTTTGACAAATAAACTGTAACTCTCTGATATGTCTGATTGCCCTTTTAGGAGATTCTACTTTGATTTCAGGCAAATTTGATTGCTCAATCTCTGAAGAAGGAGAAAGTAAAAAAATTAAAAAGAGAAGCATTTCTTTTGCAAAGCACGAGGGGAAAAAGAACTTGGCTTAGGAAACAGACTGTAAATAGGACACTGTAAGAACACAGTTTTGATTTTAATGCTATTACTCCATCCATCATGTATCAAAGGAAGAGTCCACATAAGATGGTGCACCTATGAATAAAGAGATGTCAACATTTCACAAGTGATAATAAGATGGAGTGACTTTTTCTTCCAAAGAGCTCTTCAAATATTGCATCTACAAAGATTACAATATTAAAGGACGAGTGAGACACCCTTAGAAATTTGAGCAAGGATTTTCCTTCTCGTCTTTGTTTGACTTTGACTCTCCGGGCTTCAGAATGAAAGCTCTGCAACTCTGAGCACAACTACCTTGCATTTGGCACCCTGGAAATTCTCTAGTTCTTCCTGGGCTGATTTTCCCATCCTGGCTACTCTTTGATATAAATAAGAAATGAAGTTGCAAATGTAGTCACTGTCAAAGCTTCAAAAAAAGGTGGGGGGAGGGGGTGGAGTGGTGACAAGGCTAATCCAAGAACTGCAGTTACTGTCAAATGTAAGGATAATCTAAGAATTGCGGTTAAGCCAAAGAGCTTTAATGCTTGGCTTTGGAATGGATCATGAAATTGAGGGAGCCTTCTTGTTGAACTCTAACAAATACTAAAATGAGTCTATGCCCTGGGGATAACCACCAACTCCTAGTTTCTGGGAGGCCAGCCTACACTTAACATTTTTTTTCAGTTGAGCTCCAACGTGGGCAATCGACCCAGATAAATGGAGAATTGATTTTAAATGTCAGGTGATGAGAAATGCCAGTGTGGTAAGAAAAGGGAAGAAGAGATGGGGCAAGAAGGAAGCATAATTCACACGTTGGCGAGCCCACGGTGACTCCAATCAGACCCGTAATTCTATCCCCCATACTGAAGAAGATGCTTACAACAGTCATGGGTCACAACACAAGCTCCTTTATTCCCACGGCAAACAGCATCTGAAAATGATGCTCCATGCAATTAAGGTTTGTTGGGAACTTTTTTTTTTTCTTTTCACATATGGCAATATTTATCTTCAAAGTTTTCCTCTTTGGCTCATGGGCTCCTTCGTGAGGCAGCTGGTCTTGTGTGGCCTAATTGTGAGATGATTTGTTGTGTGATTCGGTAGCATTGTTTATTTGTACAGTGGTTCAGTGGAATTTATAAACTGCATAATATTGTTCTAGACTGTTTTCTTTTTATTAAGAAGCCACATTTTCTCCAGCATTCACGACTGGGACTATAATTAGGCAGAGGATTCAAGATATTTTCAACCTAGCTTCCTCTGTTAATTAATGTCATTAAACCAGAAACTCTTGCATTTAAATGAAAAGATGGGAACAGAACATGGAAAGAGAACTCAAGGGATGAATCAAGTTGAAATCAATCTTTGTTTTGCATACAAAGAGCTTGTTAACAAATACTCAGATGTAACTAATACAAGCTGTAAGTTGTATCTAATTAGTCCTAGCTGTTCTCAGGAAAATCGAGACAAATCATGGAGTCTTTTAGAAAAGTTCCCTTTTACTATTCTTGGTCTGTCCCTGAGAAACCCTCAGTAAATGGTCCCAGTGACTTGTCACAAGTTCTTTAATGATGAAATATTTCCAGTGCTGCCAGGCCTATAAAAAGTTCTAAGAGCAATTTGACCTTCCCATTTCGTTTCCTTTATTAAAAAGAAGCTACATGTGGGGTTTTTCTTGTTGTTGTTTTTTTTCCAATAAGAATATTTCTAAATAAATTATGAATGGAATTCTCAAGGGACTTTGGAAGTAAAAAGGGATAATTGCAGGACCTGGGATGGGATGTGAAACCGGACCATGGTAAGATATGTTTAAGCTGAATAGAAAGGCTTCAGATAGAATAGGGAGTCGCAGGGGAGGGCTGGTTAGCTATGGGTCAAGCAGTTTCCAACATGGCATTGCTGTGGTGAATGAGTCACAGACCAGAGTCTGGCCCCTTGCCTTCGCAGTCCTTAATTGGATCTTATCTAGACTCTCCGATGTAGTCAGAATCTTGAAGAGAGATTCACACATTAAGTTCACAGAAGGGTATGAGTGAATCCAAAGGTCAATTTACTAATTTCTTATGGAGGGTGTCTAGGTCGGGCTGCTGAATGCTTGCCCCTCCCATCTAAGACATCCCTTTCCATGTACTGAGTAGACAGGAAGCTGGGTTATTCATCTAAATGCTGCTTGGCTGGCATGGAACTGAAACCCATGGGTGGGGAATGTTTGAGGATCATGTTATCTAAGCCAAGATAAGGTTCAATGAAATTCCCATCATTTCACAGGAACAACACTCTACAGAGATCTCTGTCTCCCAAATTTAGTCACTCAGTCTACTCAATAAGACTTAACATAAATCATTAATTCTTTTACCTCTTTTCCTCTGTGCTGCACATCTTTATTTAAAGTTGTTAAGGTTGTTAACCAATTATTGAATGGCTATTTCTGTGGATGCCATCTTTGAATTTTTAAGACCATTCTTTTTTATACTAAGTTTCTTGGGGAACCCTTGTTTCACTCCAGTGTATCATCTTCAAAATTTAGGATTCAATTGTTCACTGAAGATATATGTTTAATCAGTTCAGTTCAGTTCAGTCGCTCAGTTGTGTCCGACTTTTTGCAACCCCATCAACTGCAGCACAGCAGGCCTCCCTGTCCATCACCAACTCCCAGAGTTTACCCAAATTCATGTCCATTGATTTGGTGATACCATCCAACCATCTTATCCTCTATTGTCCCCTTTTCCTCCTGCCTTCAATCTTTCCTAACATCAGGGTCCCTTCAAATGAGTCAGCTCTTCACATCAGGTAGCCAAAATATTGGAGTTTCAACTTCAACATCAGTCCTTCCAATGAACACCTAGGACTGATTTCCTTTAGGATGGACTGGTTGGATCTCCTTGCAGTCCAAGGGACTCTCAAGAGTCTTCTCCAACACTATAGTTCAAAAGCATCAATTCTTCTGCACTCAGCTTTCTTTATAGTCCAACTCACATCCATACATGACTACTGGAAAAACCATAGTCTTGACTAATTGGACCTTTGTTGACAAGGTAATGTCTCGGCTTTTTAATATGCTGTCTAGGTTGGTCATAACTTTCCTGATATTTTTAATATCAGGAGTGTATTGAATATAAGGGCTTCTTATATATATAAAGCCACCTTTAAATATAAAGCCACCTTTACCCAGGTGGCTCCGTTGGTAAAGAACCCACCCGCAAAGGAGACATGAGTTGGACCCTTGGGCCTGGAAGATTCCCTGGAGAAGGAAATGACAACCCATTCCAGTATTTTTCCCTAGGAAGTCCCATGGACAGAGGAGGCTGCTGGCAGCCTACAGTCCGTGGGGTTGCAAGAGTCAGACACAAGTTAGGTACTAAATCACCACCAAACCAAGAGTTAGGTTGCTGTTGCTGCTGTTGCTAAGTCGCTTCAGTCATGTCCGACTCTGTGAGACCCCATAGACGGCAGCCCACCAGGCTCCCCCATCCCTGGGATTCTCCAGGCAAGAACACTGGAGTGGGTTGCCATTTCCTTTTCCAATGATTGAAAGTGAAAAGTGAAAGTGAAGTCGCTTCAGTCGTGTCCACCTCTTAGCAACCCCATAGACGGCAGCCTACCAGGCTCCTCTGCCCAAGGGATTTTCCAGGCAAGAGTACTGGAGTGGGTTGCCATTGCCTTCTCCAGAGAGTTAGGTTGGGTACAATCAAAAGCACAAAAAGAAAGGGAGATGAACTCTGCTGTCAGGAAACCTCAAGTCCAGGTAGGGAGATAAACTGTAGATCCATTCAGAAGAACAATGCTGTGCAAAACATGGCTTGGTGCCAGACACATAGCAGTGTCCAAAGAAGGAAGAAAATAGGATTGTCCAGAGAAAGTTTAATGGAAGAAATAGAATTTAGGAGGAAAACTGTATAAATTCTGGGTTGGGTTAAGGTGGGCTTTCTTGCTTTAAGCACTGATTTTGTTGTGGGGGCCTTTTCCATGTATTGTAGGATGCCCACATCTTGGGCCTCTATCCAACATGCTGGTAATATCACTTGCTCAGTGGTAAAGAACTTGCCTGCCAATGCAGGAGATGCAGTTTTGATCCTGGGTCAGGAAGATCCCCTGGAGGAGGAAATGTCAATCCACTCGAGTATTCTTGACTAAGAAGTCCCAAGGACAGAGGATCCTGGAGGGTTACAGTCCATAGGGTCAAAGAGTCAGACATGACTTAGTGACTAAACAAGTGTGACAACCAAAACAATCTCCAGATATTGTCATATATCCCCTGAGGCCTGCAAAATGACCACTGTTAGAACCCATGCAGCAAAGGTAGCCTGTCATCCAAGTAAATTATTCAACTGATCTTTAAAGATGCGGAACCACTAGTGCCCAGGAGAGAAGTCGGGGTAAAAATTCAGGATGGAGAGTTAGCCTCACAACTGTGTGACTAAAATATTGGGGACTTAGGAAGAACAATGACAATCAAAGAGAATAGGTCACACTGCAGGGAGATTCTTCACCATCTGAGCTACCAAGAAAGCCCTTTTTTCAAGGGCCCGAGACTGGATATAACATAAGACATAACAGTAGTTAGGAAAAGTATTTTTTGAAATTAAATTGTTGTTTTGAAAACTCCTAAAACATTCCTGCCTTTACTCTGAACTGGTGAGTTTTTTGATATATGATTCTCCTTTGAAAACACTCCAAGTAAAGGGAGAGGTTGGCTACCTATGACTAATTATCTCAGAAGACATCTAAATAACTTAGAGGAACAAATATGATTACAGGCCTGACACCAGAACCAGACAGTTTTCAAGGCAGAGAGCTCCCTTCTTACGACATACTATTTTGAGTGCTGAAATATATAATTATGACAGAACACATTTCAAAATGACACTCCACATAAATAATGTCACCACAATCCATCATATAATCCCTTTTCAGGGAGTTTTTTGCCAGGGCTGCATATGAGCAGAAGTCTTCAGCAGCATCAATAGCCACTGTATGTGTGTATATGTGTGTGTGTGTGTGTGTTAGTAACTCAGTCATATCTGACTCTTTGCGATCCCATGGACTGTAGCCCACCAGGCTCCTCTGTCCATGGGATTCTCCAGGCAAGAATACTGGAGTGGAATGCCATCACCTTCTCCAGGGGATCTTCCTGATCCAGGGATCAAATCTGGGTTTCCTGAATTGCAAGCAGATTCTTTACCATCAAAACGCCTAATGTCACAAGCCAGCTTGGAGGAAGAAATTGATATCTCTGCCCAACTTGCGACTTTGCTGGGGACCATGGAGGGGGACAGGGCTTCCATGGTAGCTCAGACCATAAAGAGTCTGCCTGCCAATGCAGGAGACAAGAGTTTAATCCCTGGATTGGGAAGATCCCCTGGAGAAGGAAATGACACCCTACTCCAGTATTCTTACCTGGAGAATTCCGACAGAGGAACCTGGCAGGCTACAGTCAATGGGGCCACAGAGTCAGACATGATGGAGCAACACTTTCTTTCTTTCTTTCTTGGAAGGGAACCAAGGAAAGACTCACTGGCAAAGAGGCATCTGATACTAGAGTAGGCCTGTTAATATTCTGTGGAGTGTTCAGCAGGCCTGTTGTCTCCTGGATTCATTTTGTAATCATTCTAGCAGGAAGTAAGAAGGCCCAGTGACTCATGCAGAAATACATCCTTCAAAAAAAAAAGAAAGAAAGAAAGAAAACAAAAACAAAACCTAGTTGACCTTTCCAACTTGTTCAGATGTACACCGTTTAAGTTTTTGCTTGTTTTTAATTCACCAAAAAGCAGGTACAGTGGGGAAGTACAGCTGGGTCTTGGGCAGAGGGGATCCATCAGCCTAGAAGGTGGTGGGCAGGAGCACACAGGAGCGTGGAGGAGGGCAATCTATCTGAAACCTTTACCAGCCCCCCTGACTTTGTTTCAGATCTTTTTATTCGCTCTTTGCCTGGACTCCAACGTGTCGGGAGCAGCAGTGCAGAAACAACGCTGATTCAGAAAGGCTGGTTGCCAGAAACAGAAAGGATTCTGTGTGGGGAGGGCAAGCTACACATGGCAAGGCCTGTTATCCTTGCACGCAGGAGAAACTGTCAGAATCTTTTGAATCAAAAATATCAGAGTGGAAAGCAGCCTTTAAAAAAAAATTTTTTTTTTTTTTAAGTGCCGACTCTCCTCTGATTTCCAGAGTTTTCTGGTTAGGCTTCAGTTGGAAATGCCACTGTGGGTGCGACTGTGTGTGTGCTCAATTGCTCAGTCCTGTCTGACTCTGCAAAGTCATGGACTATAGCCCGCCAGGCTCCTCTGTCCATGGGATTCTCCAGGCAAGAACACTGGAGTGGGTTGCCATTTCCTTCTCCAGGGGATCTTCCCAACCCAAGGACTGAACCCTCATCTCCTACATTGGCAGGCAGATTCTTTATCACTGAGCCACATGGGAAGCCCTGTGGTGGTATTATTCTAACACAATTCCTCTTTCCTTTCCACTCTCCCAGATAAAACCATTTCGAGGCAGTAATCCTTTAAAGCTATGGGCAAATGTTAAGGATAATTTTTATTTTGTCCAAACGCTTTTATTCATCTCTTCCTTTGAATTCTCTCCTTGCCCAGCCATTACTATTTGCTTCCTTTTAAAAAAAAGAAGAAACCACTCACATTATGACATATACTAGAATAGCTCCAGGTCCTATTCTTAGATTGATATATAAGGAATTCACCACTCCCTTCAGGATTAAGGAGCATTAACCTTTGGAACACAGTCTCCATAGGCATGTCAGGGTATTTTTAAGAATGGGAAAACCCAAGATACAGATAAACAACAACAGTTCCACACGGGTTTATTTTTAGATCTGAGATTCTAAAGTGTATATAAAGTTACAGATACCAAAATGGTTCTCAGTCTGGTGGGCATGCCCCTCCCAACACCACAGACCGCAGTCCCCTGGCTCTGTCGCATCTGTTCACATGCACACATATGTGAACACACATGCACACACCTCAGACCCCTTCATAAAATCCGACTGCCACAACCCCTAGTTGTGATCATAATCCAAACCGTGATGAGGAGTAGAAATATTTAACTGTGTCCTGCAGATAAAAGACATTGCTAAGACTTTCCCCATAGTCACTGAATTGTGTCCAACTCTTTTGTGAACCTGTGGACTGCAGCCTGCCAGACTCCTCCGTCCGTGGAATTTCCCAGGCAAGAATACTGGAGTGGGTTGCCATTTCCTTCTCCAGGGGATCTTCCTGACCCAGGGATCAAACCTGCATCTCCTGCACTGGCAGGAGGATTCTTTACCACTGAGCCACAGGGAAGCCCTTCCCCCGTAAAACTGTAATTAAAAATGCCTGGGTTTTGGCAAATTTGTCCAGAGCATTTGAATGTTAGTGATTTCTCCAAAACCACTCACGACCTCTGAGGCTGTCATGCAAAAATGGTGTGGATATTACCCTTCCTGCAGTGACTACTAACCACTAGTCTTTAAAAATGGACAGAGAGTGGCATTGCTGGGTCATATGGTAGTTCTATTCCCAGATGCTTTCACAGAGAACAGACTTACAGAGACAGATGCGCGGGGAGGGAGAACAAGGAGAGGGTGGAACAAATGGAGAGAGTAACATGGATGCGTATACACTACCATGTGTAAAATGATAACCAGTGGGAATTCGTATGACTCAGGGAACGCAAACCGGAGCTCTGTAACAACCTGGAGGAGTGGGATGGGGTGGCAGGTGGGAGGGAGGTTCAAGAGAGAGGGCACACAAGTATACCTACGGCTGACTCATGTTCATGGATGGCAGAGGCCAATACAATATTGTGAAGCACTTATCCTTCACTTAAAAAAAGTTTGGGGGAAAAACATGGACAGGGAGCCCACGGAAAAGAATGGGAAAAACTTCCTTGCGTGATGTGGTATCAAAAATCTGCAGTGGAAAAGAAAGTAATAACATGTGAACATTGACCCTATTTGGACTGATCTAGAGCAGTCTTTTGGGGTTCCCCAAGGGGCGTGCAGACCCATGTGCTTATTCCAAAGCTGTGAATCTATCTAAAATATGGAGTACGCTTTAATGAAGCTTTGGTTTTCCGCTAATCTAGAACACATGGCATCTTTAAAGGACTAATGGGATCCGAGAGTAATGGAACGATTTGCTCTATCCTCTTGGAAAAAGCAGCAGCCGTATGGTTCTGGCACCTGGAGGGAATCAATTTCTCTAGTTGGTTTTAACCAGATTGTCTGAGTTTGTTTATATTCCTGAGGAATATCATTACACTAATGATTTGTTAAATTTGTAAAAACTTCTTAGTCAACTGATACAATATCTGGGATTTATTTCAAAATAATCCAGTGGGATGAAGAGGAAAGTGAATAGAGATGTAGATAAAACACTTAGAGCTGAATAAAGGGTACAGGAGGTTTATTCTACTGTTCTTGCTGCTTTTGTGTGTGTTTGAAATTTTCCATAATAAAAAGCTTTTTAAAGTTCTATGCAGTCATTCATTTATTTTCCGTCTGAACTCTTTGAGTGACTCCTTCAAAAAAAGCACAACTTCCCAGTTTAATTCACACAGTTAAAGCATACAGTTGGCAGCCTAGTTGCAGGGGGGTTAGGGAGGGCATTCTAAAGCAATGCAAACAATAAGACATCCAAGTTCCCAAATCCTGATTTCAGGGAAAATGTCTTCATCTCCCTGAACTCTGTAATTTTACATTTAAAACTGGAAGCAATAGTACCTAGTTTATCAGAACTGTTATGTGGGTCAAAAAAGTTAATATATCCAAAAGGGTCCTGACCCTATAGGTGAACAATACATGTCATTTTTATTTCTCAACAAAACCACTGATGGAATATCAAATGCTGAGTTTATTTCAAATACCAAAGAAACAAAACAAGACTCTCTTAGGCATGTATCTGCCTAAATAAGCAGATGTGTGTGATTCTGTGTGATTTGAACTGTGCTGGACACAGCACAGAATAATATATGGTCATTGCTTTAGAGGATTCTGTAGCTTAGTGGTAGGCAGAGATATAAATTTATACCACCAGTTGGGGAAAAGCCAAAACAGGGGCATATATGTGGAACTCTTGGAATCCTGGACAGGACACTGTGAACTCAGTTAGGGGGGTCATGGAGTGGTTAATCAGGCACTCGAATAGGACATCCTATTGACCACTAAGCCCTGCTCCACAGCCTCTCAGGGAATCCATCCAAGCTCCCAGCCAGCCCATTGCCTCTCCTGGCCATATCCTAGGTAACCAACAGACAGCCACGGAAACGGAGCATACACAGTGGAAGGAAACCAGAACAAATAACCTCTGGCATTTCCACTCATTTCAGGACAGTCCATCTGAATTGTTAATAAACAGAGAACAGAATTGTTGGAAGGAACGGAGCAGATTGGAGGGTCCAGCTTGAGGGTCCGGGGTGAGGGTTTGATAGGGGGAGATATACTAGAAACACTTGAGTTCGTGAGAGGCTCTGAGGGGTCAGGGGCAGGGCCCCTGGGGCATGAGGCATCAGAAAGCAGTCTCTTGCAGGCTTTGCTTTTGGTCAGGGGACAAAGAAAACTGAAAAAGAGAAATAGCCAGCATGGTGGTACACAGCAAGAGGCAAAATCCAAATAACTTGCCCCTCCTCTTTTCTATTGGCACTATAAATACCATTTTCAAATGTTACCGTAACTTAATGAGTCTCTTTTAGGAAGCGCTGGGTTGTGAGTCATCTCAAAACTATGTGTGAGGCTGAACACCCTGCTCAGATTCCATGAACCTTTGCAACTGGCTTTTACTGGGTCTGGTTTGGAATCCCATTTCTGTGGCGAGGAAGCATCTGAGCTACATACAGGCGAGGTCAACTTGGCTGCCAAGATCTCACCAACCGCACTTATTCCTGTCTTGCCCTGGGAGGCTTCCAGGAGAAGGGACTTGCATGATGCAGATCCACTTTTAAAAGACAAGGTGGGGCTAATTTTAATAAGTGAAATGTTTTTAGAAGAAGACCCTTTGCAGATGACAGAAAGTAGACAAAAGGGAAATAGACTGAAGGCTCAAAGCAGGGATGGGGATGACTGCACCAAATCTCCTGGATCCCCTGGGGTCGAGGCTGCAGGGCTGGCCAAACTGCATCTGGGCCACCTGTCTAAGGAAATCCCCACAGGTGTCCTTTCAGGGCTCATCCCCTCCATCTCACGGCTCTCCAGAAAGTCAGCAAGTCAAAACCAAGATACACATCAGATAACAATCCTAGCAAAATTATTGCATTACTTTACCAAGTGACGGCCTGATCTTCTGGTTCTGCTGCTGCTGCTGCTAAGTCGCTTCAGTCGTGTCCGACTCTGTGCGACCCCATAGACAGCAGCACACCAGGCTCCCCCGTCCCTGGGATTCTCCAGGCAAGAACACTGGAGTGGGTTGCCATTTCCTTCTCCAACGCATGAAAGGGAAAAGTGAAAGTGAAGTTGCTCAGTCGTGTCCGACTCTTAGCGACCCCATGGACTGCAGCCTACTGGGCTCCTCCATCCGTGGGATTTTCCAGGCAAGAGTACTGGAGCGGGGTGCCATTGCCTTCTCCGTCTTCTGGTTCACCCTCACCAAAATCTATGAAGTAGGCAGTACTTACTAGTTTTAGCTTATTAATATTATTTAATGATTTTGCCTTTTGAGTAAAAATTATTTGTATGATAGTAATGTATGTTTACTACTTGAAGATTACAAGGCAAAATAATAAACCACAGAAATAAGAACTGGGATCCAACCCTTGGACATAAGAACTGTTAGCATTTGAATATATTTCTCTGCTGAATTGCATGGAACTTAAGGGAGTAGATATGTTTTTCATCATAGGGATCTGGAATGCAAAAGTGGAAAGTCAAGAGATACCTGTAATAACAGGCAAGTTTGGCCCTGGAGTACAAAATGAAGCAGGGCAAAGGCTAACAGAGTTTTGCCAAGAGAACGCACTGATTATAGCAAATATCCTCTTTCAACAACACAAGAGATGACTCTACACGTGGACATCACCAGATGGTCAACACTGAAAATCAGATTAATTTTATTCTTTGCAGCCAAAGATGGAGAAGCTCTACACAGTCAGCAAAAACAAGACTAGGAGTTGACTGTGGCTCAGATCATGAACTCCTTATTGCAAAATTCAGAGTTGAACTGAAAAAAGTAGGGAAAACCACTAGACTATTCAGGTATGACCTAAATCAAATCCCTTATGATTACACAGTGGAAATAACAAATAGATTCAAGGGATTAGATCTGATACACAGAGATAGACAGAAAAACTACTGACAGAGGTTCCTGACACTACAGGAAGCAGTGATCAAAACCATCCCCAAGAAGAAGAAATGCAAAAAGGCAAAATGGTTGTCTGAGGAGGATTACAAATAATTGAAAAAAGAAGAGAAGTGAAAGACAAATGGAGAAAAGGAAAGATATATCCACCTGAATGCAGAGTTCCAAAGAATAGCAAGGAGAGAAAAGAAAGCTTTCCTCAGTAATCAGTGCAAAGAAATAGAGGAAAACAATAGAATTGGAAAGACTAGAGATCTCTTCAAGAAAATTAGAGGTACCAAGGGAACGTTTCATGCAAAGATGGACATAATAAAGGACAGAAATGGTATGGACCAAACAGAAGCAGAAGATATTAAGAAGAGGTGTCAACGATACACAGAAGAACTATACGAAAAAGATCTTAATGACCCAGATAACCATGATGGTGTGATCACTCACCTAGAGCCAGACATCTTGGAGTGTGAAGTCAAGTGGGCCTTAGGAATCATCACTATGAACAAAGCTAGTGGAGCTGATGGAAATCCAGTTGAGCTATTTCAAATCCTAAAAGATGATGCTGTGAAAGTGCTGCACTCAACATGCCAGCAAATTTGAAAACCTCAGCAGTAGCCACAGGACTGGAAAAGGTCAGTTTTCATTCTACTCCCAAAGAAAGGCAATGGAAAAGAATGTTCAAACTACCACACAATTGCACTCATCTCACACACTAACAAAGTAATGCTCAAAATTCTCCAAGCTAGGCTTCAACAATATGTGAACTGAGAACTTCCAGATGTTAAAGCTGGTTTTAGAAAAGGCAGAGGAACCAGAGATTAAATTGCCAACATCCACTGGATCATAGAAAAAGCAAGAGAGTTCCAGAAAAACATCTACTTCTGCTTCATTGAATACACTAAAACCTTTGACTGTGTGGACCACAACAAATTGTGGAAAATTCTTCAAGAGATGGAAATACCAGCCCACCTTACCTGCCTCCTAAGAAATCTGTATGCAGGTCAAGAAGCAACAGTTAGAACCAGACATGGAATAACAAACTGGTTCCAAATTGGGGAAGGATTACATCAAGGCTGTATGTTGTCACCCTGCTTATTTAACTTCTATGCATAGTACAACATGCAAAATGCCAGACTGGATGAAACACAAGCTAGAATCAAGATTTCCGGGAGAAATATCAATAACCTCAGATATGCAGAGAACACCATACAGAAAAGGAAGAGGAAATGAACAGACTCTTGATGAAAGTGAAAGAAGAGAGTAAAAAAGTGGGCTTAAAACTCAGCATTCAAAAAACTAAGATCTTTGCATCCAGTTCCATCACGTCATGGAAAATAGATGGGGAAATAATGGAAACAGTGACAAACTTTGTTTTCTTGGGCTCCAAAATCACTGCAGATGGTGAGTGCAGCCATGAAATTAAAAGATGCTAGCTCCTTGGAAGAAAAGCTATGACAAACCTAGACAGCATATTAAAAAGCAGAAACATTATTTTACTGACAAATGTCCATATAGTCAGAGCTATGGTTTTTCCAGTAGTCACACATGGATATGCGAGTTGGACCATTAAAGAAAGCTGAGTGCTGAAGAATTGATGCTTTTGAACTGTGGTGTTGGAGAAGACTCTTGAGAGTCCCTGGGACAACAAGGAGATCAAACCAGTCAATCCGAAAAGAAATCAGTCTTGAATATTCATTGGAAGGACTGATGCTGAAGTTCCAATACTCTGGCCACCTGATGCTAAGAACTGTCTCATTGGAAAAGACCCTGATGCAAAAGATTGAAGGCGGGAGGAGAAGGGGACGACAGAGGATGAGATGGTTGGATGGCATCACTGATTCAATGCATGTGAGTTTGAGCACGCTCCAGGAGTTGATGATGAACAGGGAAGCCTGGTGTGCTGCATTCCATGGGGTCGCAAAGCGTCAGACACAACTGAGTGACTGAACTAAGGGAATAGATGGAGACAGCTGACTGCTTTTATGTTAGCTCTTCCACTTGAGACCTGTGTGACTCCTTTTGTTTTTATTGAAGTTTAGTTGTTATACAATATTATATAATTACTGGTATAAAATATAGTGATTCACAATTTTTAAAGGTTATACTCTATTTATAGTTATAAAATATTGACTATATTCCCCTTGTTGTAAAATATATCCTTGTAGCTTATTTTGTACATAAAAATTTGTACCTATTAATCCCTACCCCTATATTGTCCCACCCCCTTGCATCTCCCCACTGGTAACCAGTAGCCTGTTTTCTGTATCTGTAAGTCTGCCTTATTGGTTATATTCACTAGTTTTTGTATTCTTTACGATCCCACATACAAGTGATATTGAACAGTGTTTGTCTTTCTCTGTCTGACTTAGTTCACTTGGAATAATTCTTTCTAAGTTCATCCATGTTGCTGCAAATGGCAAAATTTTGTTCATTTTTATGGCTGAGTAGTATTCCATTGTCCCTGGAGAAGGGCATGGCAATCCACTCTAGTACTCTTGCCTGGTGAACCCCATGGACAGAGGAGCCTGGCGGGCTATACAGTCCATAGGGTCACAAAGAGTCGGACACAACTGAAGCCACTCAGCACAAGTATTCCACTGTATACACATACCACACCTTCTTTATCCATTTATCTGTGGATGGACACTAAGGTTGCTTCCATATATTGGCAATTACAAATAACACTGCTGTGAACATTGGGATGCGTGTATCTTGAATTAGCGTTTTTGTTTTTTTTTCAAATATATACCCAGGTTTGGAATTGCTGGGTCATATAGCAACCTATGTGACTTTGGCCAGTATATTCAACCTCACATCAACCAACTCTCTTTATCTGAAAAATGGGGACTATAATAAAACTGATCTCCAAGACCCTTGTACAAACTAATCTCCAGGAAGGATGTGTCACAGCCAAAAGAAAGATAACAGAGAGGAGCTCAGCAGTAAAGACCAGAGGAGCAGAAGGAGCGGAGAAATTCTACCTGCCATTTAAGCTAAGGAAACTCCTATGCTTGATTATAAAATTTAGCTCTGAGTTCAGTGGCAGCCAAAATAAAAATAAATAATTGATGCACTGTATTTTCTCACAGTCTCATTAAAGAAAGTTTCATGTTACATCAAGAAAGACATATTCTAGTAACAGCTGACTCCAAGAGGAACTATTGTATGGTCTTTCCTATATGGGACCATAAAGAACATATTAGGGGCTGGATTTTAAATATTTACCCAAAACACAGATATTCCTCAGGTAACTGTCTCTCATCTTCTCTGGAGGCTCTCCATGTACATAATCATTCGCTTTTAAAACTCGATAATATTTGAAAATACAAACATAAATCACCCCACACATAACAGATTGCTCTTGATTTGGTAGCTTCTATTTGCTTTGTCTTAACTCTGTGCGGTTTAATGTGGCATTTCATTTTACAGCTATGGATAATTCCTACTTATACTCTTTTTTGATACAGATGTGAAAGAACAAAATTCAGTCGAGTAGTCAAAAATCTTAATTGGCCTTAGTCAGTGATTCATAAATCAGGCATCAGCCAGTTGGGCAACAGATAGAAGCTGCAAAGAGTAGTACAATTTGAGAGGGTTTTATAACCAAAGTGAGCAGGAACAAGGAAGTTATTCTGGGAAAAAGCAGATTGGCTATTGCAAGGTTCCTTTCCTCACATTGAGTAAAGGGAAATCTTGGTGCCTTGTCTGGTAAGTGCTAAGCAAGCAAACAATGATAACTTACACTTCCCTTTACTGGGAGAGCTGAGTATAGAAGCTTAGTTAACTTTTGGTTTGCTGCAGGAAAGATTCCATTTTGAGCCCAACATAGAAAATACATGAATTCATTCCCCTTGAGAAGAAAATATGAATTAAAAATTAGTGCCAATATATGCTAATCGGGCTTTTCTGGTGGCTCAGGGGTAAAGAATCCACCTATAATGTAGGAGATATGGGTTCGATCCCAGGAAGATCCCCTGGAGAAGGACATGGCAACCCACTCCAGTATTCTTGCCTGGAGAATCGCTGTGGACAGAGGAGTCTGGCAGGCTACAGTCCATGAGGTTGCAAAGAGTCAGACGTGACTGAGCGACTAAGCACACAGCACACATTTTCTATTAATTAATACATTCCTATAATTAAAGACAAAGGATAAAAACAAGTCAGTGATCAGAACCAGTCCCCTAGAGCTGTGAATATCTCCAAACGCATCCATGGAACAGGCTTCCTTTTTGAACGGCTAGTTTATTTTGCAAAAGATCACAGAAACCTCAAGATAACATTTTCTTCATGTGAAAGAAAGAGTTAAGTAAGTGTTGACAAGATTCATATTTGGGAAATGACATCACAACTTTACCAAGGGTGACATTGGTTTGCTTCATCATTTGTGTACATTCCAGTTTTTCTGATGCTGATCAGTGGTCCTGGAGCGGGGAGCAGGGAGATTCTTTTTATACCACCTGCAGCGTACTTCTGTGGGGGTGAGGGCCACTTTCAGGATGACTGATGAAATTGAAAGTGACAAAGTTTTAAATGACTCTACTCTTCTGAAACAGTCACCGAGCTTTTTGTGTCTCAGATGGGAAATGTCCAGGTATCACCTACCACGTTAGCATCCCACACACCTAACCTTGGGGATATTTAGGCAGGAGAAATGGTGAAATAGAAGAAAAGTCCAGAATACAAATTGAGGAAGAAATTTCTGCTCTGAGGCTCCATGGCTGACTCCAATTGGTTCCCTTTATTGGTAAAGTTTTTCTTTGTGGGTTTTCTTTCTGGTCTACTGAGGGCTTGACCAATAGCCCGTGGAATGTGTCAGCTCTAATTGCCTGTGTGGATTGGCACAAGTCATGCCTCAAAATTGGAATGTTGTCACATATAACATAGTCCTCCAAAGGGATAAATGTGGCCTGGAAAATGTTTTATCCAAACATTCCTTAAAAGCAATTGTGTTCTGCTATGGCGAGGGGGTGGATGACTTTCAGAGAACCAGCTGAGCCAATTCCCAGGATGCTGAAGTGGTTCAACACGTGTCAGGACATCGCTACCTCCTCTGGCCCCTAAAATCAGATTTTGTCTTCCTGCCAAGGACACAGACAATGGCCGACTGCACTCTGGAGGTTACCTAGCACTGGTACCAGGACAGGTTTCCAAGAGAAATGGGTAACTGGAGAGCTGTGAAGACAGATGAGGGATCTACAGACCTGGGCTCACTTTGCGAGTGAATCTCCGAACCGATGAGCTCTTTGCACAAGTGTTGCCTGTTGTGGTAACAGCTATCAAGCCAGCCTCACTACAACAGGTTTGAGGAAAGCAAGGACAGTCTTCAGAGGCGAGGTTTGCTATGAAGAAAGATGCCATGAGTTAAGGACATACACAATTACAGAGACAAAGAAAGGACGCTGAAATTTTGAGCACCTCTATGTGCCAGGTCCTGTGAGTTGGCATTTTTATCATTTTTATCACGGGACTCTAAAGATCAATCAAGCACTCACATCCTCCTGAAGGGTCTGTTTTCTTTAGAAATAAATTGCGGCAACCTGATTCCTGCGAGCCAGCTGAGTAGTAAATGTTGGGCCACACAGACAAATCAGTTCTTTGCTTATTCACTCCATTTTCCTCTGCCCCTGACAGGCAGGTGCTAGGGGCGGAAAACTGAAGCTTGAACCAATACTATAACATAGCTGGGAAAACATTCATTGCATGTGCCACAAGTCCAGATAATATTCCTCTTGCCTCAGATAACAATCCAGTCCAGACACAATCCTCCTTGAAGCCACATAGGCAGGGACTTCCCTGATGGAAAAATGGATAAGAATCTGCCTGCCAGTGCAGCAGACACAGGTTCAACCCCTAGTCAGGGAAGATTCCACATGTCACGGAAGTAAGCCCTTGTGCCACATCTACTGAGCCTGTGTGCTGCAACTGCTGAACCCCCCATGCTTAGAGCCTGTGCTCTGCAACAAGAGAAGCCCATGCTGCACAACAAAGAGTAGCCCCCATTCCATACAGCTAGAGAAAGCCCGCACAAAGCAGTGAAGATCCAGCACAGCCAAAAATAAAATAAAGGCACGTAGGCAGACACCAAACCACGGACACCAAACCCCTGTTGGGAAACTAAACAAAAAAACTAGTTACATTCGGTACTTATGATGAATCAATTAGTAGACTGATTTGAATTTTGGAACAATGAATAAGTTTTGAATTGCTCTTTTTATCATGAGAAATTGAGTTGATTGTAGACCAACAGCAAAACAGAATTCGGCATCATCTGGGGACACGCAATCAAGGCCTGCCATCAGAAAAGGACTCTCTACCAGAGAAACTCTCAAGAAAGTTCCCATAGAAAAACTCAGGCCCACAGGAAATGTCTAGTTGAGATGATGGATCACAGACCACCCCATTTGCCAAGCTTCCATTTCAAGCTCCGGCAGCCACCATCATGTGAAGAAACAATTCTTTTTGTCCTGGGATACATCTTTTTTTGGGAAATGACAAACTGGTCTTCTAAACATTTCATGTTTGATATTTGACATTTTCCCATGAGACCCAACCTCACCACGCAATGGACTGGAGATAAAGATGCTTCTTTTTTTAGAGACAGGCAATACTGCTTTTGGAGAGCGAGACACAACCGCAAGCATGACTTAGCAGAGAATAGAGCTGTGACAATCAGATCCCTGGACACGTGAGTGGGAGTCTATGAGCACACAACATTATCAATACTCATCTTCTGACTGACAGCTTTTCAAATATTTACAGTATCTGGAACCTCTCTCATTGAAATGGTCCCATTTTTATGAACATTTTCTCATAAGTTTATACCCATTTGTTAGACAATACAGTAAACCAGTGAACCATGCAGGAGTTAGGGGTGTCAATACTCCCCAAACCGAAAACCCACATATAATATAAACAGTTGATATATATTAATAAAATAAATAACCAACAAGGACCTACTGTGTAGCACAGGGAACTATATTTAGTATTTTGTAATAGCATATAAAGGAAAAGAATCTGATAAAGAATATATATATTTGTATACATGTGTATGTATATGTCAGAGAAGGGAATGGCACCCCACTCCAGTAATTTTGCCTGGAAAATCCCATGGACGGAGGAGCCTGGTAGGGTGCAGTCCATGGGGTCGCTAAGAGTCAGACACGATTGAGCAACTTCACTTTCACTTTTCACTTTCATGCATTGGAGGAGGAAAATGCATTGGAGAAGGAAATGGCAACCCACTCCAGTGTTCTTGCCTGGAGAATCCCAGGGACAGGGGAGCCTGGTGGGCTGCCGTCTATGGGGTCGCACAGAGTCGGACACGACTGAAGCGACTTAGCAGCAGCAGCAGCAGTATGTATATGTATATCTGAATCACTTTGCTATACACTTGAAACTAACACAACATTTTAAATCAACTATACCTCAATAAAACAAACAAACAAGACTTTACATTCAACCCTCCCACACCCAAGAATTCAGCCAACTGCAGACTGAATAATACAATGGTATTTAATAGTGAAAAAAATCCATGTATAAATCCTGTTGTTCAATGCTCAACTGTGATTAAATGCTAGCATGGGACCACATAAGATTTCCTTGAAAGATTTTCTTTTTTTTACTGTACAATTCCCTCTCTATCTCAAAAATAACCTGATTTAGTAGGCTGGGATGTTCATAGGAATCTCTGGTTTTTAAATTCCTCCATGTGACTCTGTTTGTACCCTGGTGTAGGACCATTGAGCATAGACAGAGCACCCATCCTAAGGAATCATGAATTTTTTCCACTCCCCTACTTTTCAAAATGTCTTATGAAGGAAACGGGGTAACAGAGTTTGGTCTAATTGGCCCAAATTGTTCTCTATTTTTGGCACAAATATCTAGCCATTAGCAGATATGTGTGTGTGTGTGTGTGTGTGTGTGTGTGTGTGTGTGCTCAGTCCCTTCAATCATGTCCTACCTACTCTTTGTGACCCCATGGACTGTAGCCCACCAGGCTCTTCTGTCCGTGAGATTTCCAAGGCAAGAATACTGGAGTGGGTTGCCATTTCCTACTCCTGGGGATCTTCCTGACTCAGGGATCAAGCCCTTATCTCTTAAGTCTCCGGCATTGGCAGGCAGGTTCTTTACTGCTAGTGCTACATGGGACCTACAATAAACCAGTTTTATATAGTCTGATCTAATAATTTTACTAGACTTGTTTTCTGTTGTTTGTTACTCAGAACCTTAATACATTTCTAATGCATTTCACAACGTATTATTATCACCCACTAGTATCATTTCCATGCATCTGTCATCTCAAAACTGCTGTATTCCCAGTACCCGCAGAGTGCATACTACATCACAGGTACTCAACAAATATTGGATAAATTAACTGCTTTTGACTTCCATATTGTACTTTATATATTAATATTTATATAACTAGTTCTTTCAGAAAACTGAAAACTTCATGGCCAGAGATTGTGGACTTTTTTTATCTCTTAATCTCCAGCAATTTATACAGATCCTGCTAATATTTAAAGTTTCTGGGACTTCCCTGGTAGTCGAGAGGCTAAGACTCCACACTCCCAATGAGGGAAGCCAAGTTTAATCCCTGGTCACTGAAATAGATCCCACACAGCACAACTAAGAATTCATATGCTGCAACTTAAGATCCGGAATGCCATGACAAAGATCGAAGTTCACGTGCGCCACAGCTAAGACCCTGTGCAGCCAAATAAATACGTATTTTTAAAAAGTTGCTGAGAGACTGAATTCAAAAAGTTATTTTTTGAGAGAAAAGAGTCCATGCAGATCATCTAATTAAAGTTCCTATTTTACACAGGCTCTTAGTTTAAGGGATAAAAGTCAGGCATCTAACTTCTTAATTACAAAAGCAAAAAAATAGTCACTGTTTCAGTTACCATCACTGTATAACCAATCACCCCAAATTGGTGGCTTAAAAGGGCAACAATCATTTTGATTATTGCCTTTTGTCAACAACTTCGTACACCCTCTAATAGAATTTTCTATTGTCACTGAATTCGAGTTTGGCTGCTATTCACTTGAAAGTGTTAATTGGAAAGGAAAGGATGCTTTATTCAGAAGGCTGGCAACCTGGGGAGAAGGCAGACTCATGTCCAAAATCGAACTCTGAAGATTATGCACAGCCATGGAAGTTTTTAAAGGGTGAATCATTTGGGTAGGGGTTCAGAGTCTTCGTTTTCTTCCACCGTGTGCAGACTTCTTCCAG
Source organism: Bos grunniens (assembly GCF_055505025.1). Lineage (NCBI taxonomy): Eukaryota > Metazoa > Chordata > Mammalia > Artiodactyla > Bovidae > Bos > Bos grunniens. Next base: position 59,205,034 of record NC_141180.1, read on the forward strand.
ATTGGGTGGTAACGAGGCAACAGGGCAGTGCTCCAGGAATCCTGTGCTCAGCCCAAAACTCCCATCCTCCCCCCAGGTAGGGGCCTTTGTTCCTGCAGAAGAACTAGGTTCCTGTTACATATATCCTCGGAGGAGGAAGCCGGATCCTGCTTTATTGATGCATTACTGTTTCTTAACTGTTCCTCCTTAGTTTCTACATTCCTTCCTTTCCCTGATTAGCAACTCCTCAAATCTGCCTTTTGGAGCTCAGGGAAGGTCAAGGAAGCTTATTTCCTACAAACAAGTAGGGGACACAGAAAGGATTGGTACCCAGGAGGGTCCCAGAGGGTCCTACTCCACTTCACTATTAATAAAGATGTTTCCTGATGCTTGCATTTTCCGGAGACTTAAGACTTCTGAACACACTGGGGTTGAAATGACATTCCAGTACATGCAGTCATAACTGGAGCTCTGTAATAGACACAGATTAATGAGTAACATGCTTTTAGAGACTCGGGTTGAGGTGAAAGCTTTCAGAGATACTCTCACTTCTGTTGCTGTGTGACTAGACTGTGATTTCGGAAACTCCTTATAGTTACTCACACTGCTGCTGCTACTGCTAAGTCGCTTCAGTCGTGTCCGACTCTGTGCGACCCCATAGATGGCAGCCCACCAGGCTCCCCTGTCCCTGGGATTCTCCAGGCAAGAACACTGGAGTGGGTTGCCATTTCCTTCTCCAATGCATTAAATTGAAAAGTAAAAGTGAAGTCGCTCAGTCATGTCCGACTCGTCGCAACCACATGGACTGCAGCTTACCAGGCTCCTCCACCCATGGGATTTTCCAGGCAAGAGTACTGGAGTAGGGTGCCATTGCCTTCTCCAGTTACTCACACTACATTTCTGCAAATATGTTCATCAACATTTACTGTCTTGTGAAATACTTGATAACTACCAAATGTTGCTGAAGTTTTGATCTAGATCAGAGTTTTTCAGTCTCTGCAATACTGACATTTTTTTGGCTAGAAAATTCTTTATCGAAGGAGACTGTCCTGTTCACTGTGGGATGCTTAGCTGCATGCCTGGCCTCTACCTCCTCTATGCCAATAGCACTTTCTGAGTTGTGACAAACAGAAATGTCTCCAGACTTTGTCAGATGTCCCATGGGGGAAAGGGGAGGAGGGAAAACAGCTCCCAGTTCGGAATAATTGGTTTAGATGGAACAAGTTAGCCATGGGAGATAAATCAAGATACACACACTTAGTAAGTTGCAGTGATGATTTTGTTGATGATGATATTGTTGGCAACAGAATCAATGGTAAGTATAATTGGGCTCATTGTTTCTTACACTCTAAACTGTGAGCTCCTGGGGTGCAGAACTAATTACTGTTCACTGTGGTGGAATGAGCATCTGAAGCCCTCTTTGCTGAGTCTCCACTTGTAGCAGCAACATGCTTCCAGTCTTCCTTCCTCATGAAGAGCAGTTTATCAATTCTTTCATGCTGGGTTATAGCCCAGTCACATCTTGGATCGGCAAACGAGAGGCTTGGCTCTACTGGAGAAAGTATTGGGGAAGAAGGGCTTCTTCCTTCTCCATTTCCTCTAAAATCAGCCAAAGAAGTGGCTGCCGATTCTGCTTCCACCAGAGATGGTCAACCAAGCCTCAGTGCCTGCAGCAAGGAAAATACAGCAGGAGGGCAGATTACAGCACTCTCTTTAGAGTTTCACTGAAGTGAAATTCACCCCCCTCTACCCAGAGCATCACCTACTGAAGGCTCAGAAGGGCCTGTTTTCTTCACTTGTGTGAACCTAGAACCTAAAACCTAGAAAAAAATCTAGTATATATGATATGCTCGGTAATTATTTGTTGAATGAATTGTAGTGAAGAGTTGTTTCATGCTCACTGGTGCAATCATAGAAAAACACACAGAGCACCCTACCAAACAGGAGGGGGAAAAAGGAATTTACAAAGGACTTTGTAGATCATCTAATCTAACCCCCCCCTTTTTTTTTTTATTGAAAAAGACACTGAAAGTGATATCTCTGCATCCCAGATAGTGTGTCAGTGGTTGGGTGGGGGGTATAATCCCATCTCATGGTTTTCTTCGATTTATGCCATAAGCTAAGTTGTATAGTGGGCTTCCTTGGTGGGTCAGTTGGTAAAGAATCTGCCTGCCTTGCAAGAGATACAGTTTCAATCCCTGGATCAGGAAGATCCCCTGTAAAGAAAATGGCAAACCACATCAGTATTCTTGCCTGGAGAATCCCATGGAAAGAGGAGCCTGGTGGGCTACAGTCCATGGGATCGCAAAAGCTTTGGACATGACTTAGCAATTAAGCCACAGCCACAAGTTGTATAGTAGATGCTGAGGATTAAGATAAATGAGGATAAGTCCAGAATAGGAAATTTAGGATTGGGATGGCTCAGGGTTCTGAGGGAGACTCCTGGGCATGAGATGGGACCATTCCTAACACCTGGCACAGCTGGGCAGAGACTAAGCAAAAAGAATTACTTGTTCCAGTCACATCATATATGCAACTAGCTTCTTTACTTCTCAAGACACCTATTAAAAAACAATGGCACATTAGAACTCCCCCTTTGAATCTTGTGCTTGAGCCCAGTTGACTAACTTGTTCTGTATTTCTCACCGCATTTGTTTAGCTACTTTGGTGTTATATACAGACACCAATCTCTTGACTCAATGTGCGATGCACATCAAGTCTGGTGATCATGTAACCCACTCCCTTTCCTGTCCCCTTCCATTGTGCCCTGAGTGTTCACTGGTGTCACTATTCCAGATCCCAGATCAAGAGAAAAAAATCAGAATCGACCCTAGTATTCCCAGTGAATTAAAGGTTCTCACTTAGTCGCAAAAGAATTCAGAAATGAAGTTATAGGTAAGAAGCGGATTTATTTAAGGAGAAACACACACCACAGACAGACTATGGGCCATCTCAGAAGAAGGGAGAGAGTGAGAGAGTTTAGAAGTATGACATGGCTAGTTTTTATGGGCTGGGTAATTTCATAGACTAATGAGTGGGAAGATTATTCCAATTATTTGGGGGAGGAGGCAGAGATTTCTAGGAATTTGGACATCACTCAGTCTTTTAAGTTTAGCCTCGGAACTGTTATGGCCTAACGGGTGCATCATTTAGCATGCTAATGTATTATAATGAGCATATACTCAGGCTCAAGATCTAGTGGAATTTGCCTCATTCACCATCTTGACCTATTTTTACGTTGACCTAGTTCACGTTGTGTCTTTGGGCTGTGTCATTCTTTCAGAGTGTGCCCTGCCCGCCTCCCTCCTGTTTCCCTAGCACCTCTGGTTGGAATTATTTCCTGCACTACACCCCTAAGGATACCAAAATTAATGTTAAAAAAATCTACCTACCTACCTAGCTAATCTCCTTGAGGAAAATTCTATAGGAATAATTCCTCATGGCTGACTGTAAGAGCCGGCTGTCAAGGGTTTGCCAGACCTCCCTGGGCCTTCTCCAGATCTGCTATGCCACCTTCTCTCCGTATTTTTCCGTTGTAGGACTCTGAATGTAGCCAGTGGCTTTGGAGGACACCAGGGTGTGAGCAAGTGGAAGATGTACATGCTTGGTGATGCAAAATGTATTACTTCATGAAATGGACAACCACTGCTTGATTGAAAGCGCTTCTCCATTTTCCGTACTGTTTCACTTAATTTTGCTTCAAATGAAGAAATTAGTGTTACACCCATGCTTGAGGACAAGCCAAACTACATGACTTCACATCAACTTCAGAGCTGGATGGGATTATGTAATATCTTAACTTGTTTGCTCCCAACATCCTGAGAGTCATTATTTTCTATATGAATCAGAATGGAGATTTGAGCCTGAGGAGAGAGAGGGTTTCCATCTCTAGGGCTGGCTAGCCCTTTACAATGCCACCTGAGTCACCCATCTGTGTTCTTCTAGTTGGGTTGGAATCTATAGGAGAGAAAAATCCCACCTTGGGGGAAAAGCCTCAGAAATGGTATTGGGCCTTTTTCTTGCCCACTAATGTCTTGCTTTGCTGTTTAATTATGTCTGTTCTCTTGGGCTGAATGATTTTCCTAGTTTTGATCACACAGTCTCCCTCAGTACATTCTGTTCCTTTTACTAGGTCTCTGCCCAATTACAGGAACACACTCATCTCTTCTCCAAACAGCCATTACTTGCTGAAATAGAGAAACCAACTACAAAGTGTTTCAGAGAAATAAGGACACAAGTACAATCATCCCAATGGGGGAGGAGAGGGGATCAGAGCAATTCTTTCCTTTCAAACAAAGTTAATTGAAATTTGCAATTTCAGGAGAAGTTATTCGTATCCATGATACAACTACCTGATATTTATATGAACTGCATCTCCAATCTCATGGGGTATTTCAAAAGAGGTATAAAAATAACATTATTTCTATTCCTCTGATCCAGGATGTCAGAAAAACCATGGTCTTCTTCTCCTTTGTTTAGCACACAGATGTGGTTTAACAGATGATTGAAAAAGAGATGGGATCTAGTTTTTGATGGAATTACAAGGTGACCATCTGATAGGAACTAAGGCATGTGCTAGCTCAAAGCCCCAAGGCCAGTTTCAGTGAAGCTCTCACAGCTCAATATGTTCTAGGTTCTCACTTATATGGGCCTTTTCAAAGGCTCTGACTCTAATTTTGTATTTGTGATTTTTATTTTTGGTAAAACAAAATCCTCCCTTATATAAGCTTCTGGAACACAAAGTCTGGATCCACCCTTCCAAGACCTGTTAGTAAAGGTGGTACAGCTTATTCACAGATAGGAAAGCAATGTCTTCTCAGTGACTTGAAGGAGCACAGTATTTGGCTTTCCCAGCCGACTTCAACACAGTAGAAAATGTCATTACAGGTACATTAATGAAGATTTCTATGAACTGAAAATATCTGCTACAATAGTCTATCTACCCTAGAAATAAGTTGTACTGTCTCAGTAGTGCTTTGCTGATATGTAACCATTAATTTTACCTAGAACTTTGCCAGTAGACCTATTTGTATTTTCATTAATACATCTGTCAATCAGTTCCAACTATTAGGTTGAACCCTAAAGAACTGACGACATTCAACAAATCACAACCTACAAAAACAGTCTCCATAGTGTTTGACTCAGTATTGTTTAATCGTAGGTTAATTACAAAAACAAGAGCTGGTCATACAGTTTATGGGAATAGCTTAGTCTTTGAACAGAGCTGTTATCGAGCTCTACACTATTCTATTCTCTATTCTAATAGAGAGCTGTCTAACAGAGGTAGAAAGAACTTCTGGCTCCACGTGTAAAGAGCTTAGGAATCACCACTCTGTCCTAACAACTAATAAAAAGCTGAACAGACTGAAAAAAACCAGCAAATCTTCTTGGATCCAAAAGAGAGAAGAGGAAACCAGGCAACCTTCCTCCCTCCAAGGATGGAGAGATAGATGGTACCAGATATGGCAGGGATGTTGGAATTATCAGATTTGTAATTTAAGACAATTATGATTAATATGCCAGGGAAGGCTGGCATGCTGCAGTCCATGAGGGTGAAGAGTCAGGCAAAACTCAGCGACTGACAAACAACACTATGCAAAGGGCACTAATGGATAAAGTAGATGGCATGCAAGAAGAGACGGGCAGAGAAAGCAGAGAGATGGGGAAATTCTAAGAATCAAAAAGAAATTCTGGAGAGATAGAACATAGGGTATGAGTACAAGTCCCATATGTAAGTTTAAATTTTCTAGTAATTGTATTAAAAAAGTAAAAACAAACAGGTGAAATAATTTCAATAATATACTTTATTTAATCCCATATATTCAAAATAGTATTATTTAGACATGTAATCAATATAAAAAAGTAATGAGACATTTTACATTCTTTCTTTTTTGTACTAAGTCTTCAAAGAATGGTTTGTATATTATACCTTGGAATATCTCAGTTCAGATTCACCACATTTCAATAGCTTGAAAGTCACACATGGCTAGTAGCTAGTGTATTGAACAATGAAGTTCTCGACCATCCTCTTGCAAACTGGGTGACCTTGGACATGTCATTTAACCATTCTGAGTCTGCTTACTTCTCTATAAAATGGAATTCTATCCAAAAAACCCTACATCCTAGGGTGATATGTGAGATTAAGTAAGATAATAGAGAACACAGCTGGTGGGTGCTCAACAAACTGGAGTTCTCGCAACCATCATCTTAGAAAACAGGTCCTGCAACTAACCACCTTGACTCTGTTATTGTGAATTCAGTTGGTGGACTGGAAGCAAAGTCTCACTTGAACATTTCCCCACCATCTGAAACAATTTCTGGTCAGTCATGTAGCCAAACAGTTAAGAAACAGAGTGACAGAACATTCTCTGAAATAACTGATGGCCTGATTCATTCATGAGATTAGGGTCTAGAGGTTACACATTTAGTAACAAGAGGAAGAAATACGACCCCAGCTTAAAGTCTGAACAGACGTTAAAAAGTTCATTACAACAGGATTGCGGAGCCCAAACCAGCTCAGTTTGGGAAATGTTGTTAAGACTATGATTTACTGACCATCAACTACAGGCCAAACACCAAAGTACTTTTTGTGCGTCCATTTACTTAACAATAGTAAGGGCATAGAAACAAACATGCAAAGCCCTGTAGAGCAGGTCATCTCATCCTCATTTTAAAGATAAGGAAACAGAGACTCAGAGTGGCTGACAAGTTTGTCCAAGTTGATATAGCTCTTAGGTGACTCTTCAGAACCCTATGATACCCTCTTATTCTCACGTGTCAGATAAAGGTGATGTGGGGTGGTACTGGCCTGCTACTGGCCCCCTGCAGAGAAGCACACACAAATTATTTCAAAGTGAAACCCTTCCTCTATGAGTTGGATATAAAAGATGAAACACAAATGGCAGAAAAGGAACCATTTTCTGTTCTACCTATTCGTCTGAATGGATGGTTTGTTTCTAGGTGATGTTTTTAGACAACAGGCACAAACTAGTTCTCTCACGAGATAAAGTGGGCAATCGGAGCCACAGTGGCTTTTTTTTTTTTTTTTTAATTAGTTCTATTTATTAAGAGACTGGCAACTCGCTTGCAAAGTCTGGTCTTGTAGGGAGCAGCCAAGGAAGCCTGTGGGAATAAGGGGTTTTTGGTACAGCGGTAGGGGAGAAACAGAGAGAGGAGTAGCTGCTCTCAACGATCAATCCCGAAGAGCACATGGCTCTTGTTATATCTGGCTGGCTCAGCAATTATCCAAGTTATGGGGCTGCAGGGGATACTGTCTAGACCAGTTCTTTTGGCCCTGGGGTTGGCAGAACATAGGATCAGAAAGCCAAGGCATGGTCCAAACATCTCTCTGCATTTTTTTCTGGTAGACAGTCAAGCTGGATGGAAACTAAATCTCCAACAATTACCAAATAGCAATAAACAAGGGAATAAAAAGACTGCACAGGGCTTTCTTCAGGCTTTGATAGATACATCCTGGCTCTTGAACTATAAAGTATGACATCTCTGGACTGAATCTCTTTGAGAAAAAAAAAAAAGCATGATATTAAAGCTGGTATGACTTTTCTAGCTTGAGCTGACGCTCTCTGCATTAGAAGCATTCTCTGATCTCCACAATGGACAGGAAAAACACATCGACGTATCATTGAAATAATTTATTTACCACTAGAGCACCACAAAAACAGACATACATTGTGTTAAAATACAGCGTAATCAGTCATCAAAATACAAAACAGCTATTCTTATGTTCCATTTAAAAAAAAAATCATGCCAACCATAAAACTGCATTGCTGTTTAACACAGAAAAACTGTAGCCCCATCCCACCCACATACTAACATTTTCCCCATTCCCTCCCACTTCCCTCCCGTCTCATGGCAATATTTACTTATGGGAAATAAAGGCCTTATAGAACCCCCCAAACTAAAAAAAAAAAAAAGATTCAAGATATCTTAAAATAGAGCATTTAAAATATTATCAGTGCATTCATGAGGAAAGACAAAATAATACAAAACAAAAATGTCATTCTATCTGAGAAGAAAATACCTGCAGAAATAAAAGTGATTTACATAGAATGAATAGAAAAGTGGAAAAGAAAAAAAAATCAACACACTCCAATCTGGGATTGGATTTCACCCAATCCAAAGGTTGTTTGGTATTGTGGCATCCTATCTCTTGCTTTTCCAGTTTTCAGACAAATCCAATTTGTCATTTTAATAATGGCCAGGAAATTCCAAGAAAAGGAAGTATACTATATCAAACAACTTCACTCTGGATTCACACCTCACTGTGCTGCTCTTTAGGTAAAACTGCAAATATTCCATTGTCTTACTATTAATGATTATTCTAAAGCTAAATAAGAGACAACTGACAAACTGACATATCCTACAAACCCTGACATAAGGTTACCTCCTCTGCAAAAATGTAGCAAATCGTGTATTTCGGCAAGGTAAATTCTAGCCTCTGATTTGGTAAGTTTCATTCAGAGGAAAGAAAGGACTTTTTGATCATGGGAGAATTTGCCCTGTGCCTTTGCAACCTTCAAAGAACATCTATAAAACCTTAATTTCAGTTAAATACACTAAATGACTTATGCTGACATGGGTTTATTTTTTCTTCCTTAAAAAAATCAACTGAAATGTTAATCTTTCCATTTTTCCCTGAACACTAAAAACTCAATTAAAGAAAAAGTTGTTTCCTGTGATCTGTCTGCTCTTTTTTTTTTAATAGCAGAATTCTGTGAAAATACTGATTAAACCAAGTTAGAGACACCTTTCTTAAACCAGTCACTAAGACTCTGAGTTCCAGTCAGATCCTTAAGCCCTTGCTAAATCTAAACATTTCACCTCAATTATCTATGTATCTATAATCCCGAATTTTCCTAAAATAGAAGCTTGTTAATGTCTGAATTGATTAGTAATGATGCTTAGAAAATGAAGAAAAACTATGTCTTTTTATAAAAGAAAAGAAAGGACAAGTGGACTCAGGTAGTTTATGTCATAATAATGGACAATGAAAAAGCACGAGTGGAACAAATACTATCAAACATGTATTTGTAGTGCAAGTCGAAATACAGGGGCTTATTCAAAAGTTCTGGCCAGCTAAAGGAAACACACAATTCCCAGCGATCATTAGAAAGAGCCCAAATTTAAGTCCAATCTAAATCAGAGTTGGCATTACTATAGAACATTAAAAAATATGGTAAAAATTTACACATTACACATAAAGTAGTTAATGTTTTGATTTCATCATTTGCAAAAGAGATCTGCAGTTGTGTTTCCAATTATACTGGCTTCTATACCCATCTATTGTAATAATATAGGTATGGTTACATACACCGAAATGAAAGAAAAATCTAGAGCGCAGCTGCACAGCAATACTTTAAGGTCTGAAGCTTGACCAGTACGTATCTAAACATCTCAACATCTCACTGGTTGACTAAACTGACAAAGAACCATTTACAATTAAAGAGAACAAAAAAATCTTACAGACTTAATCTGACTGAAAGTTTCCTTTATTAACAGGCTTTTCAGTTTTGAACCTTACAAGAAGCTTCCTTGGGCAGTTGGTACAAAGCATGTATTTGCAGGGTCTTTCTCTTTATGCAGACTCACTCGGTCATATAATAGATCTCACTCGCATTTTTCATCTTGTTAATATGACCTCTTTTGCTGGCCCGTTTGAGTTCAAGTTCCTTAAGCCATCCATGGGTTTCTGGCAAAGTATTTGGTCTCCACTTTTTTTACACCTGTTTTATTTTCCAAGGGCAATGAAATGTTCATTATATAGTAACACACAATAAATAACTCACTGTTAACTCTAAGAGTAAGAATGGGAAAGATACCTATTGCATAGCAATACAGAAAAATCAAGTGAGGCATGGGATAAGAACATATGTACAGCAACTCCACTGAACGGGATTTTCCTGTTTGTTTTTTTTTTCTTTCACATAATTAACACTAACAAATACTTCCAGTGTTTATTTTTTTCTTAAGAAAAAAAAGGTTTTGCTTCTTGTCTCTCTCACTTACAGAGTAGGTAAAATATAAAGCCTTCAACTTTTTTTTCGTTTCAGATGCCAGTTTTAACAAACAGAACACAAACTTCCGAAGTGTTTGAACTAGTACCGCTTTTTTCAATTTTTTTTTAACACTGATGAAGCAAGGCTCTCTTGTGTTTTCTTGTTACAAACATTGCCTTTGTCACCATCATCACCATCATCATCGTGCGATTATCATCTTGTCACTTTTCCGAGAATCTTAGCTGCATTTGCAAGACTTGACAATCATATTAGAAAGCTGTTCGATCTTGGGTGTTTTGCCAATGTAGTAGAGAATGGTGAGCGGCTCTAAATCTTGGGACACGCAGCAAGGGGAAGCAGACGCTTCTGGATTTATGGTATTATATAAGCTGAGAACCTGAAAGAACGCAGGAGAAGAAAGAAAACATAGGAAAAGCCCAAACAAAATTAAGGGCAATTATTTTTTTAATTTATTTATTTAATTGGAGGATAATTACTTTACATTATTGTGATGGTTTTTGCCATACGATATGAATATGAATTATCAATATGCATTGGCCACAGGTAAACATGTGTCCCCTACATCCTGACCACTATGGAGAACAGTGTGGAGATTCCTTAAAAAACTAGGGCAGTTATTTTTAAATAGAACCATCCCACAATGTTATCAGTTCCAGTACTGAGTAGGCAGTTTAAATGATTTGGGGCTTACACTTTACTTATCCTCCAATTATAGTCAAATGGGGAGGCGTCCCCAAGAATCCCTGAGTTTATCATTTTCCTACAGAATCCTTTTCTCACACATTGGACAAAATTGCTCATTCAACAGATTTTCCAGTTTTTCCAATGAGTCTTAACTTTGATCATAGCTTTGCTGTCTGCACTTCACAGGCCCTCAGAAAACTAGGTCCAAACTTGGCAGTTGGTCTTGTAAATCTGCCTGCAATGCAGTTCGATTTCTGGATTGGGAAGATCCCCTGAAGAAGGGACAGGCTACCCACTCCAGTATTCTCGGGCTTCCCTGGGGGCCCAGATGGTAAAAAGTGAAGTGAAGTGAAAGTGGCTCAGTCATGTCTGACTCTTTGCAACTCTATACAGTTCATGGAATTCTCCAGGCCAGAATCTGAGTGGGTAGCCTTTCCTTTCTCCAGTGGATCTTCCCAACCCAGTAATCAAACTGGGGTCTCCTGCACTGCAGGTGGATTCTTTACCAATTGAGCTATGAATCCATCTGCAATGCTGGGAGACTTGGCTTCAATCCCTGGATTGGGAAGATCCCATGGAGGAGAGAATGGCAACCCACTCCAGTATTCTTGCCTGAAGAATCCCCATGGACAAAGGAGCCTAGCATGCTACAGTCCATGGGGTCACAAAGAGACGGACACAACTGAGTGACTACACAAGCACAGCACTAGACTTCTTCATAACCGAAGTTGTTTCATGAATAGATATTTTCAATTCCCACCCAGATGAAGAGTTCCCTTGAGGTCGGGGACTCTACACTCTTCATTTTTCTTTTTTTTTAAACCTTATAGCCCTAGTAAGACTTCTCTGGACAAGATGAGACTCATGTGCTAGGTGAAGAAACGAATACACAAATAAGTAAGAGAATAACTTTTTCTTTATTAAAATTCTTAGCAGAATGTTAATCTATCCTTAGGTAGAGCAAAAGACACCTGTCTGCAGTGTGAAATATTTCTATGCTAAGCGTCTTCTCAGGCCAATTTAATGTCATCTAAAATTTTCATTTAAAAGAAAAAAAAGTTCAAATTCTTTTCACTTGTCATTGCTTCATAAATATAATCATGTGAAAAAATAAGCAACCTATGTTCTTAATTATCCAGTTGGTCACATTTTGCTTATAACAATGATGATAATAATAAAAATATAATAATAATAATCAACCCTCCATTTAACTTTTCATGTGGTAAATAGTAGTGGCTAAGTATGGCACCCCACTCCAGTACTCTTGCCTGGAAAATCCCATGGATGGAGGAGCCTGGTAGGCTGCAGGCCATGGGATCGCTAGGAGTTGGACACAACTGAGCAACTTCACATTCACTTTTCACTTTCATGCATTGGAGAAGGAAATGGCAACCCACTCCAGTATTCTTGCCTGGAGAATCCCAGGGACGGGGGAGCCTGGTGGGCTGCCGTCTATGGGGTCGCACAGAGTCGGACACGACTGAAGCAACTTAGCAGCAGCAGCAGCAGCAGCAAGTACAGAATGAAAAGGAAGTTCTACAGTTTGCGCTATACCTTTAACCCTGTCCTCTATCAAAGGAGCACGTGACTTCTACCAGCAGAAGTGTGGCACATCCCCAGTGATGATAAAGAGACCTTTCCAAGGATGCCATTAATGTGTTAGTCAAACAGCAAGTGACCTTTTCCTCGAGATCCACGGCAACATTTTCAGCCTAAGACAGAAAATCTGTTCAGCACACCAACACTGACTACTTTATTAAGCTACCTCTGGCTTTTTGGGTAACTGTCCAAACCACATATTTGTGATCATGACAGTGATTCTTCCTCTCTCCTTGAAAAACAAGCATGGTCTCAGCCTTCACACACTCCCTCTGTGTATCAAGAAGGAGAATTATGTTTCTATTTGGCAACTGGGCCTTCCCACATTAGGGCTACTGTTGCCACAGCCCTGCTGAAGCAGCCTGGCCTGAGAGCTCAGACAAAGGGACAGGCAGGAGCAAGCTTCCCTCACATGGCCAAGCACGTGGTCAGTCCTGAGAGCCAAAAATCTCCAAGGGAGTCAGCAAAACAGCTGAAGGAAGGGGGGCCATGTTTGTCAACTGAAAGTTTTGTGGATGTAAACATTTATCAATAAATAGACTTTATCCTCCACCAACACGTGATTCTTCCACTGAACACAAGAGGCATTTTCTAAGACAGATTGTCCAAAATAATGGATATCCCCCAAACTCTCGAATTCAGCTGAACACATTATGCGATCTTTTTTTGGCAGCGCATTCATTTTCCTACCCTGCAGTGAAAGGCAATTTTTCTAATGCTCCTTTAATAAGAAGATTTACAGAGGCATAACCCCAATGTGTAGCCAAGACAGAGCAAATGAAGGCCTGGTTATAAAACCGGGAGTCTTGAGTCCTAAGCTTTGGTTTGTCACCAACTGTTTGATCCTGGATAAGTCATCTACACGATATGGACTCTAATTTTTCTAGAAAAATGAAGGATTTGGACAATATAACCCATTTTTTGTATTTTATATTATGATTATTTTGTTTTTTATTGAATATAGTTGATTTAAAATGCTGTGTTAGTTTCAGGTATACATAAAAGTGATTCAGTTATACATATATATGTATTGAGCTGGCCAAAAAAATCACTGGGGTTAAGATGTTATGGAAAAATCTGAACGAACTTTTTGCTCAACCCTATATATATAGAGATAGATAGACATTCTTTTTCCGATTCTTTTCCCTTATATGCCATTACAAAATACTGAGCACAGTTCTCTGTGCTGTACGGTAGGTCTTCGTTATTTATCTATTTTATGGATAGTACTACAGGGTGGACAAGATAATTTATCAAGTCCTTTCCATCTCTAAAATTCTACACGACAAGGCACCAGAAAAGAAGCATTTGGAAAAATATCATTATTACATAGAAAAAGTCTTGGCTAATCTGGGCTGGGAACTCATGGCATCTACTCTGGGACCTGACTTCTGAATGAGACTTCATTCCTCATCAAAGTAACTTAATAAAATGTTGAGATTCTCATTTACTCTAGGTGATATTCAAAAAGACTTAGAGATACTGATTTTCAAATCACTGTCACATATATCCTCTTATGTTCTTCACATCTACTCTTGAGTTGGACATTATTATTTCAAAAAATAATTTTTATTCTTTTTACTGATAAGAAACTGAGGTTCAGAGAAATTAAATGATTTTATAATTGTCATACAGTAGTGAATCAGGTGGCACTAGTGGTAAAAAAACCCACCTGCCAATGCAGGAGATGAGACTTAAGAACCATGGGTTTGATCCCTGGGTCAGGAAGATCCCCTGGAGGAGAGCATGGCAACCCACTCCAGTATTCTTGCCTGGAGAATTCTATGGACAGAGGAGCCTGGAGGGCTACAGTCCATAGGGTCGCACAGAGTCAGACATGACTGAAGCGACTTAGCAAGCAAGCAAGTGAATCACTCAGGCTTCCCTGGTGGCTCAGTGACAAAGAACCCGCCTGCCAATGCAGGAGATGTGGGTTGGATCTCTGATCCAGGAAAATCCCTTGGAGAAGGGAATGGCACCCCACTCCAGTATTCTTGCCTGGGAAATCCCATGGACAGACAGCCTGACCGGCTACAGTCCATGGGGTCGCAAAGAGTCAGACATGACTTAGTGACTCAACAACGACAACACTGAATCACTCCACCAAAGCATCTACAGAAGTCCTCAGTGTTCTTTCTAGTATGATAGACCCTGATTGGGGTGATAACACATCCTTTTTTCAGCTGGAGAACTGGGTCCCTGCACATTTTAACAATATCCGACACTTAGTAAGATTTTGATTCCACCTATTTATGCTTACAGATGTTAAGAACATAAAACAAAGAGAAAATTAAACAAAATTGTCCTCAAGTTGCTTACAGGCTAATTGGAAAGGCCAGACCTACTTGTCTAAACTCATCAGTATTGCTTTCTGAATTCACCTACAGCCCGAATTTTTTCTCATCATTCAAAAGGGTTTCTCCAGCATCCATTTATGTGTGGTGACAAAAGGGCACGAGGCTATTGAGAATCCATGCAGTAAAACTATCAGCAGTTACAATTAGCAGCCCAAGAACGAAGAGACAAGTGAAGCCTGTACTTACCCTACTGTGCTGAGTGTCTGAGCTCCACAGATATGGGCATGCTCCAGCACAGAAGTTGGCATTGTACCCTTTAGGCTCATGAATCCATTTCCACCCAAGATCCCTCTTGAAATCAATGTAAAGTGGGCGTAGGCAACAATTATCCTGCACATTTCTGATAAAAGAAAGAGCAATGGAGATTTTAAAGCTGATTTCCGTCCCACTCCAGGTCCCTTATTCCAAACCAGAAAAAATGACTCATTTGTATATTCAACAAATAAATATGAGCATTGGGGTTCCCTGGTGGCTCAGTTGGTAAAGAATCCCCAGGCAATGGGAGAGACCTGGGTTTGATTCCTGGTTTGAGAAGATCCCCTGGAGAAGGGAACAGCTACCACTCTAGTATTCTAGCCTGGAGAAGTCCATGAACAGAAGAGCCTGGCAGGCTACAGTCCATGGAGTCACAAACAGTCAGACACAACTGAGTGATTTTTATACATACGTATATGAGCATATATCCCAGACAAGGTTTTAATGGTTGTACAGCAATCTCGACAGACTTTCAAAATGGGGTGTGATGGTGATTTGCCGGACTGCTTTCCCTTGTGAGTTCTATACTCTGACCCTCTTATCTGTGTCCTCAAAAACCAAACCCTTCCCTTGAAAGATGAGACATTGCAGAAAGGTGGCAGACTGAGACCAAGCCCCTTCCAACCTACAAAGCACAGTTTTGCCATCCAGCCTCTATTGCCTTTTCAAATGCAAATGGATGAAGTACAACAGCTATTTACAGAGAACCATCTCAGGCATTTTCCTTTGAGAAAAAAATCCTTTATTTCATTTCCTGGCCCTGGATCTAGGGATAAACCAGAGATCAAGAAACACGGAGTCTTGCTTATTAGTGCAACCACTGGCTCTCGCAAACAAAAAACACCCTTTTCCTTGCACTTTATCAGTGACGACCTCTCACCACCCCATAGCTCACAACATAAAGAAAGAGCCTTTCTCCTACCAGGCTCACTAAGAAACCACAGAAGGACATTCACACTTTCCCTCCATGAACTCATGTAGGAATAGGAGATAAATTTATGCTACTCCCCCTTCTCCCGTATTCTGTAGCAAAAGACACAACAAATAGTACTTTTCTTCTATCTCTCTCACCACTGTTACTGTCTGTGAAGGAGATCTGACCATGGGTACCCTGCCAGGTGGAGTGGATGATAAAGAACCCGCCTGCCAATGCAGAAGATGTAAGAGATGAAGGTTCAGTCCCTAGTCGGGAAGATCCCCTGGAGGAGGGTACAGCAACCCACTCCAGTATCCTTGCCTGGAGAATCCCATGGACAGAGGAGCCTGGTGGGCTACAGTCCATAAGATCGCACAGAATCGGACACGACTGAGGCAATTTAGCATACACGCATGCACGCACACCCTTCAGGGAGAGGAAAGGCTCCTACAGATGGCGAGTCTCCCAATTAGGGAGCCACCATCATGCTCCTCAAATAAACCTATCTTTGCTCTGGGGAGTCGAGAGTTCCTTTTCTCCTTCAGCCTCAAAGTGCTTCAGAGAGACTTGGGGCGAGGGGTGGAACTCAAGGGGCTAGTTTTCTCCCTTCATAGTGGGTTCGTTGCTAAAGAACTGATGAAGATAGCATAGAAATAACTTTAAACCTCTGGTGTTACAAAATACGATGGCTCTATTTTTCTATCCCCGGCTTTAAGCAACGAGTTACAGTTCAAGTCCATTTTCAGTAAAACAAAGGCAAAGGCAGTACAGGAGTTAAACAGAAACACAATTCCTTTTTTGTTTTCTTTTTATTTCCTTTACCTAAAGCAATAGGCTGCATCCAGAGCGCGCTTCTTCCGCCGGTTGGACTGTTGGGACTCAAGTCTGTAGGAGGGCAACAACATTAGCAGGAGATGTGGGCTCTTCCCACTGTTTTTTTTCCTAGTGGACTTTATTGTTTTCTGATCACCACTGGTATAGGTAGAGGTGCCATCAATACCTTGAAAAAATGCATTCGGGTAATAAACATTTAGCTTTACCTTCATCAAGTAGAATCAGCCATACCTTTTTTCCCCCCTTTGTCTATTGTCACAAACAGCAGTGATGACCACACAGCAGCAGCAGCAGTTGGCTCACTCCCCACAGCAACGGACAGGACGAGTACCAGTGACAAGGAACACGGCTAAATGGGGCTCTTGTCAGAAGGCAGTTCAGTGTCCAAGGCAGGGCGAGTTGCTTATGAAAGTCACTACAGAAGGAGTCTTTGACCTCTAGTCCAAGGGCACTCTTTCTCAGTAGTTCAGTCAGTCCTCAGCGTAGGCTGTGCTCAAGCCTTCAACAACTGATGACACGGCTATAGAACATGCCTTGTCACCCGCTGGGTTCCTCTCTTCCTAGGACTGGTCAACTCAAAGACTTTCCTCATGAACCTAAACTGAGTCTTACACTAAACTGCAGTGAATGAGGTTCAAGTGAAACAGAAGTCACCCTTACCTAATGCTGTTTGGGGAAGCTGTGAAGAAAGGGCTTTTTCATTGATTTTTATGGCATCCTCAACACTTTCCTGATTCCATCTGAGATGGAGAAACCTGAGCTTCCCAGAGCATGCTCAAGAGACTGCCAGCTTAAGCATTTAATCTCTGTACTTCTCAAGAATCATGACTAGGTTAGAGACTGAAATAAATCTCTAGACTTCTGGGAGGATTTTTCCATGAGCAAGGGCCACTGGAGGCTTCGGCCAAGGGATGGAGGTCCCCGGTGGGGTTAGTTAGGGAAGGGCGATCAGTTCCCTAACCTGGTGGTATGGAGTAAGTGCTACACCCGCAGTTGGTCCAGACTCTCTGCTCATCTCTCATCATCCAATGACTTGTTGTCTAGTGGAAGACATGACTTGAACCCTTAGCATCACCTCATCCCCTTCGACTTTTGGCTAATTCACTAAAAGGTGAGCAAGACTGGGGGAACAACTAACACTCTGTTCCGTGTTTACAAACTAATTATGAAAGTGTGATAAGGAAGCCACTTGGAATATTGGACATCAGCCAGAAAAGGGGGTGTGTTCTGACACAGATCAGGTTAGTTACAGAGGCTATGGCAGGAGGGGACATCCTTCTGTGAAATCCAGTGGTGGATTCCTGATGTTGGGTTTGGGAGCATTATCAATGGATGTCCTTGAATGCATGTTATCTTTTTCTTCTATAACATTAGCATGGGAGGAGGAAATGGCAACCCACTCCAGTGTTCTTGCCTGGAGAATCCCAGAGACGGCGGGGCCTGGTAGGCTGCCGTCTATGGGGTCGCACAGAGTTGGACACGACTGAAGCGACTTAGCAGCAGCAGCAGCAGCATTGAGGGAATGCTGATCTGCTTAAATGAAGAATGAAGAGCTTAACAGGTTCTTTAAGAGTCTGGAAGGCTGGTAAGTCTGTCAGTTAGTATTGCCAAGTCATCACCCAGCTTCGAGCAATGTAAACTGGAAACCAATCCCTTTCTGCCTTCACGTATCTTACCCCAGCCATAGCTTTGACCAAACAAATCTCATTTTCACACACAAACTGACCTCATTCCCCCAGATTATCGACAGAGGCCTTCCCTCCCCCACCTCCTTTGCCCAAGTTTCATTTACCTGCAAAGCGTGCTTCTAGTTCTTCACTTTTATTGGGGATGATGTAATTATTCGATGGTACAAAGGTGCAGCAGGGACAGTGTAAACTTATTTTAAATCCCAGGTTCCTGTCTGGAAAACATGACGTCAAGGAGGTTATTTTTCTGTGCATCTAATACGCCTCCACCTGCCAGTGCTTTGCAAATAATTTAGGATCAGTGAACATCGAAGGAGGAAAACAGAAAGCAGTGGTCACCTTTATGGTGGAGCCATTCGTGAACAGCATCAGTGACGTCGAAGGAGAGCCATTCGCCCTCTGCTCTGGTTTTCACGACTTTGCTGTCAATGTAGCGCTGGGTTGGAGATGTTAAATCTTTGGATTTGAGAATCTAAAGGAGGAAAGGGCAAGAGAAAAGCTCAGCTGGCATACTGACAGCAGGACTAAACCCAAACTATTAACAGTATCCCAATTCACTGTCTGAGGTGAGTCCTGCTCCAGTCTACCCAAGTACTGTCATCTCATGGGCATGGCCACATGCATAAAAAAGTAACACCAGGCCATATGCCATGAAAAATAGAGCTACTAAATCACCCATGTGTTTTGATAAAGGTGACAGAAACCATAAAGCCAAGTGTCTCAAAGAAAGTGACAGTAATTATTTTCCTCTGCTGACACAAGCTTTGCAAGATTTCGGCCATAAATTCTATGCTATTAAGTTAATGGTTTTGTTGTTCTGCTTCCCGACTATATTTCGTATGGGGAGCTGGGATGTGGGGAGGGACCAGAGGACTGGTCCAGGTCAGAGGATCTGGGCTCACCCTTGGAAGGCTCTGAATATAAATCTTCTTCAAATAAAGAGACAAAGGCCCTAATCTTGGTTCCTAAATCCACCACCATTTTAATAAAATATGGGACATGCCTCAACTTTGGAGGTAAGTCTCTAGCTGGGATTTTTACTCTCCCTGTGACTTGTTATGATTTATAAGGATATTCCACATCCCGCAGACAAAGAACGAATTTGGGCAGGAGCAGTCTGGCACGGTGTGGAGGGAGAGTCTGAAAGGAAATCAGCCTGAACACTAACAATTTAGAAAGATGCATTTATTTCAAATAAGTTAAGAGCAACTGCAGTCTGTTCTTGGGTTTCTATAGGAAGTGAGCATTTTAGGTTGCTTTTTTAAAAAACTTTCTGTCTGTCTTTAAATGATAGTGTTTTATGAACCAGTCAAACCACGACTCTAAGTCTCCAAGAACTATATTAAATCCCTACCCAAACCCATATCCTGCCTTTCCTCAGTACTTACAGGCTCAAGCCCTGTTCTTTATATTTATTTCCTGAGACTGAGTCTAACCGTGATGTGGTTACTTCATGTATACATGTTTGGTCTCTGCAACAAGTTCATAAACCTTGCCAGGGCTGGGATCAGGTCATCAATTTGATATCATTTCAAAGCACAGCACTTGACTTAATCAATGTCTATTAATAGGACTGCCTGCATATCTAGAAGATTGATTTATCCTCCTTTAAACCTTGTAAAACAAAAACACATAGTGTTCCTGCAGATTTTACAATGCATTTTCCTTCCATGTGTGCACATCATTGGTTTCAAGCAGTCCAACAACAGACACTTCCTAGGAAATTTGGCATTATAGTAGACTTTTTTTTTTCTGGATTGTTGTTCAGTCACTAAGTTGTGTCCAACTCCCTGCAGCGCCTAGGACTGCACCATGTCAGGCTTCCCTGTCCTTCACTATGTCCCAGCATGTGCTCAAGTTCATGTACATTGAGTCAGTGATGCTATCTAACTATCTCATCTCCTGTTGCCCCCTTCTCCTTTTGCCTTTAACCTTTCCCAGCATCAGGGTCTTTTCTAATGAGTTGGCTCTTCGCATCAGGTGGCAAAGTATTAGAGCTTCTTCTGGATTAAGGAAGTACAAAATAGGGAGAAAATCATATAATTGGACTTCAGATGTCCTCATGAATCTTTAGACTAACCTTACTCTACAAGCCTGCCTCTCAAGTGCAACAAACCCCACTATGCGCAGAGAATCTAGAGGTAATCGTGATCCTACCATACACAAGAGATGCCCTTTGTGAACCAAAGGAAGAAAAGAAACATGATTTAAGGGCTGAGTACATGGGCCCTGAGTTTGGCACACATTATTTCATTTAATTTAATTCTGAAAACATTCCTGTCAGGTAGATGAAGGAAACCAAAACTCAGAGAGGTTGAATAAGTTGCCCAAAGCCTCACAGTGAACAAATGATTCAAAGCAATTCCAAGTTATTTTTCCAACTCTGATGCTGGATTCTTGAAGGCCAAAAGAGTTGTGAGAGCCCTCTTGGATCATGACTCACCCTTACCCCTTTCCAGATGACAGAAAATAGTCAATGACAGAGGCAAATATTTCTAATAAGATTATAGTAAATGTTGGTAGAAGATGAAAATATACCACATGGGACATATATGTAGTTAGTTAATGCTGACTTATCTATAACTTTCAAGATGCAACTTAACAGTTATATCCTCTGGAAATCAAACCTTGATTTGATTTCCTGCCTTGGAAATACTCCCAGTTGGGGAAATAAGACACTATCTATCCAATTCAGGGAAATCAGTACAATTCACCTAATAGTTGAGAAGACGTTTTCAGGCATTTCCATCCGTCTCTGACTAAAAACGGTAACATTCCCAAAGCTCACCTTTCCAACTTTAAATTTCTTCCTCTAGCTGACTTTCTATCATGATGTGTTATTTCATAATGCTTTGTGTACTTGCTTTGTTCCTAATTAACATGTGCATGCTAAGTCAGTTCAATCATGTCTGACTCTTTGTGACCCTATGGGTTGTAGCCCACCAGGCTCCTCTGTCCATGGCATTTTCCAGGCAAGAATACTGCAGTGGGTTGTCATGCCCTCCTGCAGGGGGTCTTTCTGACCCAGGGACTGAACCCGTGTCTCTTATGTCTCCTGCACTGCACGCAGATTCCTTACCACTACTGTTACCTTGCTGTTCTTATTCAGTCACTCAGTCGTGTCTGACTCTTTGCAACCCCACGGACTGCAGCACTCCAGGCTTCCCTGTCCTTCACCATCTCCTGGAGCTTGCTCAAACTCATGTCTATTGAGTCAGTTATGCCATCCAACCATCCCATCCTCTGTTTTCCCTGTCTCCTCCTCTCTTCAATCTTTCCCAGCATCAGGGTCTTTTCTAATGAGTCGGCTCTTTGCATCCAGTGGCCAAAGTACTAGAGCTTCAGCTTCAGCTTCAGCATTGGTCCTTCTAATGAATATTCAGGACTGATTTCCTTCAGGATTGACTGGTTTGATTTCCTTGCAGACCAAAGGATTCTCAAGAGTCTTCTCAAACACCACAGCTCAAAAGCATCAGTTCTTTGACTCTCAGCCTTCTTTATTGTCCAACTCTCACATCCATACATGACTACTGGAAAAACCATAGCTTTGACTAGATGGACCTTTGTCAGCTAAGTAATGTCTCTGCTTTTTGATACACTGTCTAGGTTTGTCACAGCTTTTCTTCCAAGGAGCAAGCGTCTTTTAATTTCATGGCTGCAGTTACCATCTGCGGTAATTTTGGAGCCCAAGAAAATAAAGTCTGTCACTGTTTCCATTGTTTCCCCATCTATTTGCCATGAAGTGATGGGACCAGATGCCATGATCTTAGTTTTTTGAAGGTTGAGTGTTAAGCCAGCTTTTTCCCAGTGCCACCTGGGAAGCTCTAATTAGCATAGTGTATATCTTATTCATCTTCATATCCCTAACACTTAGATGCACTGTCTAGAACAAAACACATTGCTTTCATTGTTGAATTAATTACATCTGATAAAGACATATCTATCATATATCAAATATCTTCAATATGTATCTGTGAGATATATGTATATATCTCATAACTTAAGATATCATATATGTCTGTATACATATATGTGTGTGTGTATGTGTATGTGGGCCTACCCTGGTAGCTCAGACGGTAAAGAATCTACCTGCAATGCAAAAGACCCAGGTTGGATCCCTGGGTTGGGAAGATCCCACAGAGAAGGGAATGGCCATCCACTGCAGTATTCTTGCCTGGAGAATTCCATGGACAGAGGAGCCTTGCAGGCTACAGTCCATTGGCCACAAACAGTTGGACAGGACTGAGCAACTAACACTTTCACTTTTCACATATGTGTATATATACAAATACACACAATCTCACTAAAAATACAGAATATTAAAAAAAATCATGACCACATTGACAACATGGGCAGAAAAAATGCACACTAGCAAATCTAATTAAACTTATCTTATAGAGAAGGTAAATCTAGATTATCTGGCTTTAAAATCAAATCAAGGAGGAGCAAAGAGATTCTGAATTTTTTTTCTTTTTAAATCTCATTAGAAGATAAGTGCTTCCTCAGCCACAGAACACTGGTACGTTCTGACATCGGACAACCTCATACTCTCACACGGGTGAAAGGTCCTCCATATCTTTTTACTAGTTCAAGAACAGGCCAATTCAAACCACCAAGAAAGACAGCTATTGAGCTACCAAATTCTGAAACAGAAAAGTGACTTCAGTCTTGTGGGTTTGTTGTCTTGAACTTTATGGCCAAGGAGTTCTTAAACCCACTTGTTGCAATTTAACTCCATTCTTTCTTATCCAGTCCTTAGTGGAAACAGGAAACAGCTGCTTTCCATCACTCATAGAATATCCCTCATATTCTTGGAGACTATTATTAAGTCCCCCTCAGCATGCTCAGTCTCCCTCTCTAAGCTAAATAAACCCAATTCCTTTAGACCATATTTTGAGGGCCAGTTTCCCAAACCTTTAATCACTTGGGTCACCATTAAGGATGGATGATGCTGTATAAAAGTACTCCTCCTACAGCTTGGGGGTTTAATTTCAGAACTGGCTAGAAAACCTTCTAATCACATCCCAAAGTCTCGAATCTTAACTTGAAAGGTATTTTCTAAGAATAGGCACACTCTCCCTGTTCCCTGTTTATCCTCCATTTATCACCCACGCTAAATTAAGCTGTAAGGAAAGAAAATCAACCCACTGCTTTTATCGAGTAGAATTTTCTTAAATTCAAGAGTTGATACAAAAATGAGCACCTCGGTCAACTTCCCATTCTATTTAGCCTTTTCTGCCAGCCTTTCTTCTGCTAGTGTCCCAACAAGTGTATTGATATTAACAGTCCTGGATGGCTTTTTTTCCCTAGAATCACAATCGTTTCTAAATTCCTTTATACATTTTATCATAACAAAGATAATTTAGTTGAATGGTAAAAACTCTCTTAACTGGCTGCTGTTTTACTGTCCAGATTAACCAGTGTTCTCCATTTGTTCTGTAATAGGTATTGGCTGATGCCCACAGCACAGTGGGATTCATTACTGGAAAGATACTCTCTAGTATGTTCCAAGGACTTCTGGTCTTACCAGTTGAGTGCTTAGAGAGTATCAATCGTATATCTTTCTAAGCCTGTTCAATATCAAGTTGAACATGATATTGTAATTATCCAAGTTCTTTAGATGTTCTGGAAACTGATGAAATACAGGACCAAATGTAAAGAAAGCTATGCTTCTGTGAGAACAGACCTGAATGCCTTAGAAAGTCTTCCCAAAACAAGTTTCTTTTAAAAAAAATTTTTTTGAAAAATAGTTTGGTGAGTCCTCAAAAAGGTAAACATGCAATTACCATATGATCTAGCAATTCTACTACTCCTAGATCCATACCCAAAAGAATTCAAAATAGGGACTCAAATAAATACTTGTATACCAATGTTCATAGCAGCATTATTCACAATAGCAAAATGATAAAAACAACCCAAGTGTCTATCAACAGATACACAGATAAAGAAAATGCAGTCTACACATACAATAGAATACTACTCAGCCGTGAAAAGTAATGAAATGATGACATATTAAAACATGGATGAATCTTGAAAATTATGCTAAGTCAAATAAGCCAGACACAAAAGGACAAATATTACACAATTTCACTTACACAAGATACCTAGAATAGGCAAATTTATGAAGATATAAAGTAGGACAGAGGTGACCAGGGGCTGGGGGTAGCAGGAATGGGAAGTTATTTTTTATGGGCACAGTTTCCATTTAGGATGATAAAATTTTTTCTATAAATGGATAGCGGTGATGGTTGGACAACACTGTGAATTTATTTGATGCCACTGAATTGTATACTCTAAAAAATGATTAAAAGTTAAATTCTATGTTAGGTGTATTTTACTGTGATAATTTTTTCCCAATTTTAGATGTGGGAGCGACAGCTATCAAATTTTAAAAAAAAAACAATGTGTTAAAAATTTAGAAGGATCTTGCACTCTGTTCACTTAGCAGATGTCCTGAAATGAGTCTCTCCCTCAAAGAAACTAAAAACTAAAAATCATTGACAATGTGCTATGGATGTGGTTTAGGCAAAATAGTAGACATGGATTGGCAATTTGTTGTCATTGTTCAGTTGCTAAATCATGTCCAACTCTTTGTGACCCTATGGACTGTAGCCCACCAGGCTCCTCGTTCATGGGGTTCTCCAGGGAGGAATATCGGAATGGGTTGCCATTTCCTTCTCCAGAGGATATTCCTGACCCAGGGATCTTATGTCTCTCATGTCTCCTGCACTGGCAGGCAGATTCTTTAATACTAAGCCACCTGGAAGCCCTGGATTGGCAACAGACAGAGCCATAGTCAAAGAAGAGGCGTTGGTCTTTTACAGAAAACTCAGCATTTACATTGTGTTAGGGTGTGTGTGTGTGAAACATATATATACACACACATGTATACATTTTAAGTTAAAATAAAAGTTTACCTCCTGCCTTCCCAATTTTGTTTTTACAATTTTTTTTCTAAAGTTTTTGCTTTAACTGACTTTTTTCTTTAAATAACAGACCAACAACTGTTGTTGACTAAATTAGAAGAGAGTCTCTAATATATTAAAAATGAGATATAGCTGTCTCTTACTTAGCTACCACCCACAGCGATGCCTGAATGGTACCTTCATTATGTTATTGATATATACACATTATCTGTAATATGTGTAAAATGCCCACGTACTATCTTTGGCAAAGCTCTCAGTTCTTCCCTAAATTATAAAACTCCTTGCACAAAAGGATCCATTCATCCCTCTGACACTGGAAACCAGCCAATCAGGGAGTGGAGAGAGGCAAAAGTCACCAATGTTACCCAATAGTTTAGGAGCAAGGAAAAAAAGAAGAAATAGAACTCTAGATGCAGAATTCTAGCCAGAGGAAATCTTAGTCTTAAAGGAAAAATGATGTAAATCAATCCAGGATTTGGCTTAGAACCCGAAGACACCTCTTCCATTCCTATGAAACATTGCAAAGAGTTATAAGAAAGCACTGGGAATTCTACTTTACTTTCCATATTCAGACATCAATAGATCTACAGAAAAACCTAGGGGCCCATTCAATCAGACTTTTAATGGAAAGAGAGATTAAATCATAGGAGAGAAAAACGAAAATGAGGTTATCTAGTGTGGGCCCATCTTGTTCCTTTTTAATTTTTTTTATGTTTCTTTCTTTTTTTTATTAATTTTTATAGGAGTATAATTGCTTTCAATGTTGTGTTAGTTTCTACCACATAATACAATGAATCAGCTATATGTGTGTGTGGTTATTTTTTGGATTGCCTTCCCATTTTGGTCACCACAGAGCACTGAGTAGGTTTCTATAAGCTATACAGTAGGTTCTCATTACTTATCTATTTTAAACATAGTATTGTATATATTTCAATCCCAATTTCCCAATCCATTCCACTCTCCTTCCCTCCTTAGTATGAAGAACAATATGAAGGTTCCTTTAAAAACAGGACTACCATATGATCCAGCAATCCCACTACTGGGCATATACGCAGAGAAAAACATAATTTAAAAATACACATGCACCACATGTCCATTGACAGAGGAATGGATAAAGAAGATGTGGTACATACATACAAAGAAATATTACTCAGCCATAAAAAGGAACAAAATTGGTTCATTTGTAGAGACATGGATGGACTTTTTAAATGTTTTTAATGTGCATGCGTGCTAAGTTGCTTCAGTCACGTCCGACTCTGTGCGACCCAATGGACAGCCTCCTCTGTCCACGGGATTCTCCAGGCAAGAATACTGGAGTGGCTTGCCATGCCCTCCTCCAAGGGATCTTCCCAACTCAGGGATCAAACCTGCAGCTCATGTCTCCTGCATTGGTAGGCAGGTTCTTTACCACTAGTGCCACCTGGGAAGCCTGATATTTAATGTACTTAAGGTTTAAATGCATTTCAGTGTTTAAAACGTTTGCTGTGGCACGTATTGGCATGCACAGAGTGACAACGCAATGCCAAATTAAACCTTCATTCTGCTGGCTCCAAGCACCAATCTCTTAGATCTACCTCACCTTGAGTCACTAATCTCTGTGTCATGAAATACAAGCGTCAGAGAGGCACTCAGAGGCCATCTCTCCAAACCAAAACAATTCATACTCTAACATCTCTGTCTTGATCTGAAGACCTCTCATGACAGTGAACTTGCTACTTGTTGAGGAAGATCATCCCTCTTTTGGCCAACTGGTAGGATGAAATTTTTCTTCATCTTGAACTTAAAATTTCCATCAACTCGTCTTAGTTAATAACAGTACCATTGGTTCATCATCATACAATTATGCTAGTTTTTCAAATATTGAAACATTGTCACATTTCTCAGTCTTCACAGACACCTGTGAAGTGGACATTCTAGCCCTTATCATCTAAGTACTACAGCTGGAGGAGAAAAAGCCTGAGGGACTTACCTGGATTGCCAACACCTTGCAGAAAAAGCCTGGAAACATCTTGCCCTGTTCATACCAGTGGAGGAGGCTTTCCAACACTGTATGTTTTCTGCCCTCTGGAACAAGATGTCAAGTTCTCTTTCTTCTCTCTGTCAGCCCCCCATCATAGGAGGGGGCTTTCCTCAACTTCTTCCTTCAAGACAAGGTTTGTGGAGCTCTGCCATCCTTGTCAAACCCCTTTTCAATATCCCTCTGAAAATCAGTTCCTCAACAAACTCCAGGTACAGTCTAGTGCAATATGGCAAATATAGAGAATATGCCAAATGAGGAGGGGGCTGCCTCTTGCTTCCCTTGTTCTGGTCACTATTTCCAATGCCAACTCTTTATTTTTGGCAGCAGCCACATCACACCACTGAATCTAAACTTTTCGTAAAATAAAACCTTTGTTCTTACACAAACCATTAAGTCAGATTTTCCACCCCAAGTCCTTTCTGGAATGACATTGAATAAAGACAAAGAAATGAAAGAAGGCAGAGAAGAAGGTTGGTTTTTCTAGCCAGTGGTTCTTCAACTTCAGCCTGCATTGACACAACTAGAGGGCTTATTAAAACATCTCTAGAGCTTCTGATTTAATAGGGATAAGAGGGGCACAAGAACTTGTATTTCTAACATCTTCCTTGGTGATGCACCAGCTGCTGGTCTCGGGACTACTCAGAAAACTACCGTTCTAGTATATACTGCTGCTGCTGCTGCTGCTAAGTCGCTTCAGTCGTGTCCAAGTCTTTGCGACCCCATAGACGGCAGCCCACCAGGTTCCCCCGTCCCTGGGATTCTCCAGGCAAGAACACTGGAGTGGGTTGCCATTTCCTTCTCCAATGCATGAAAGTGAAAAGTGAAAGTGAAGTCGCTCAGTCGTGTCCGACTCTAGCGACCCCATGGACTGCAGCCCACCAGGCTCCTCCATCCATGGGATTTTCTAGGCAAAAGTACCGGAGTGGGGTAACTGACACAGTTCATTTTTGAATCTAAATGCAAATTAGACATATGTCTCCAGTAACTTTGCAGCTCTTTTTTGACCTGGGTGTTTAGCACTTTAGAATTTCTCTGAACCTTAACTATGCTATTCAGCATCTCGACTATCCTTGCCACAGTACCAGTCACTATGCATCCAATATATTCATCGGGTTGATGAAGACATTCCATACCCTCTGTAGTTCCTTAGGTTTCTTTGAAAAACCCATGGAGTTTGCCAAGTGCCTTTGGAAATCATTAGTGTAGGGAAAAGGTTCATACACTAGGCTTTGAAGCCAGGCAAACATAAACCATCACTTGCTGAGTATGACGAACTCTAGGTCCGCCCATGTTGCTGCAAATGGCACTATTTCACTCTTTTCTGGCTGAGTAATATTCCACTGTACATATCTTGTGTATATTATTGTATATATCATTGTACCACATCTTCTTTATCCATTCATGTATCAATGTTAACTTAGGTTCTTCCATGTCTTAGCTATTGTAAATAGTGCCACTATCAACACTGAGATGCACGTATCTTTTCCAATTAGAATTTTCTCTGTATATATACCCAAGAGTGGGATTGTAGGATCATATGATAGCTCTATTCTTAGTTTTTTAAGGAGCCTCCATACTGTTTTCTATAGCTGCTGTGCCAATTTACATTCCCAACAGTGTAGGAGGATTCCTTTCTCTCCACACTCTGTCTAGCATTTGTTATTTGTAAATTTTTTCATGATGGCCATTCTGATGGCCATCAGTGTTAAGTGATGCCTCACTGTAGTTCTGACTTGCATTTCTCTATTAATAATAATTGGGGATGTTGCACATCTTTTCACGTGCACACGGCTGTCCTCTTAGAAGGATACTGCCCATATAAAATTAGAAGCCTACCCTATTCCGGTATAACCTCATGTTAACTAATTACATCTGCAATGCACCTATTTCCAAATAAGGTCACGTTCTGAAGTGCTGAGGGTCAGGATGCCTATGTATCTATTTTGAAGGGATATAATTCAACTTATAACAGTAGATGCTCATACATTACACAGGGTTGGCTATTTTCGGGTGCTCAGTCTGATTAGGAAGTTCTTCAAAGCAAAAAGCACTTTCTTATTCTTCCAAAGAGTATTTTCCACTGCAGTTTACATGGTCCAACTTCAGTAAATTCTTATTGACTAACAGACTTCATTAGAAAGACATATATGATCAAGTGACATATAAGCCCCTGAACAATCAATCTTTTAGAAGTGATAGAAACTACTTCTCAGAATTTCATACATACATATGACACACACTTCACAGAGACTTCATAGATAGACATCTGTATCTATATATCTTTATCTCTATCTAACTATGATGACAAAGAATCACCAGACAATGTAAATGATTTTATACTGCATTTTACCTTACTTAATATATTTCATTGTAGGAATGAAAATGATGACAAAAAGCAAGAGAGCTGAATTTCCATGTAATAGAAAGTGGAGTCTTAGAGCAGAATTGGATAAAGACTTCTCTTCCATGAGGCATAAACATAACCCCCCAGCCCCGTTTAACTGCAGCCTCCTTGAGCAATGCTGGGTCACCTTGTGGGTATCTAACAAGCTTACATACTGCATGAATCTTTTGAAAAGTGGCCTAACAGACCCAGTTCTTTGCCTCCTTCTCTCATCACCACATCCTGTAATTGCCATGGCTCTCCAGTGACTGTATCCCTCTAGGGGGTTGTAAGGAATTTGTTCTTCGTAAGAGCTTCATGAGATCCTGTATAGTAGAAGCCTACAGAATGCACATCAACTTTGAAAGGAAGACTCACCTGACAACACAGTCTCTTTGGAGCTGAGAAATCTACATTATTATGTCTAATATTAACTCTTTCTCTTTACTGACCAAAGTAATGAAATTAAAAGACACTTACTCCTTGGAAGGAAAGTTATGACCAACCTAGATAGCATTCAAAAGCAGAGACATTACTTTGCCAACAAAGGTCCGTCTAGTCAAGGCTATGTTTTTTCCTGTGGTCATGTATGGATGTGAGAGTTGGACTGTGAAGAAGGCTGAGCGCCAAAGAATTGATGCTTTTGAACTGTGGTGTTGGAGAAGACTCTTGAGAGTCCCTTGGACTGCAAGGAGATCCAACCAGTCCATTCTGAAGGATTTCAGCCCTGGGATTACTTTGGAAGGAATGATGCTAAAGCTGAAACTCCAGTACTTTGGCCACGTCATGCGAAGAGTTGACTCATTGGAAAAGACTCTGATGCTGGGAGGGATTGGGGGCAAGAGGAGAAGGGGACGACAGAGGATGAGATGGCTGGATGGCATCACTGACTTGATGGACGTGAGTCTGAGTGAATTCTGGGAGTTGGTGAAGGACAGGGAGGCCTGGCGTGCTGCGATTCATGGGGTCACAAAGAGTCGGACACGACTGAGCGACTGAACTGAACTGAACTGAATGCACATTGATAGGCTACTATGTTATACAGATCCAAGTGCAAGTAATAACGTATGGCATACAGAGGGCTTCAATGACCTTTATGGAAATGATACTTGCAAGCTACACATATACACACACACCACACAAATGTACATCCACACATATATACACACACATACATACACGTACACAATATATTAATATATACACAGATACGTGCTTAGTTGTTCCTTTGTGTCCGACTCTTTGCAACCCCATGGACTGTAGCTCGCCAGAATCCTCTGTCCATGGGGAGTCTCCAAGCAAGAATACTGGAGTGAGTTGCCATTTCTTTCTCCTGAGGATCTTCCCAACCCAGGGAATGAACTCAGGTCTCCTGCATTGCAGGCCGATTCTTTACCATCTGAGCCACCAGGGAAGCCCAAAAATACTGGAGTGGGTAGCCTATCCCTTTTCCAGGGAATCTTCCAGACCCAGGAATCGAATCAGGGTCTCCTGCATTGCAGGCAGATTCTTTACCAGTTGAGTTACCAGGGAAGCCCATACACACACATACATATAAATACACACACACACACACACACACACACACACACAGAGGGAAGCCTCTCCTTTCTGATGGAAACACCTCATAATTCCCTATTGTTTCCTTCACTTTTTTTCAGTCTCCATACACAGGCCTTTGTGCTGACTGCACATCTGTATAAACAAGCAAATGAATCTCTATAGGTCTGGGGGATGAAGGAGTCCTTTGTGGAAATGGAAAGTCTCTGATGCTCTGCAGCTCAACAGCATTCACAAGACCATTGGATGTAAATCACACAACAGAGAAAACGATTCAAGCAGTCACAAGTCACGTCCTCACAGGCAAGGAAAGAGGCACGTGCCTTCCACCCATCAGTGATGGAATCTGAAGGGCAACAAAGTCAAGACCATAGTTCTACTTGGTCCCTGGGGCCAAACCACAGAGCTCAGTACCAAGGGTGCTGATAATGACCAGGTTGCTTCCTACCATGGGGTGAATGAGTCCCGCCAACAAAACTTCAAGCTCTCTGAGGCCATATCTTCATTTCCTCATTCAATTTCCCCTTCCAATCCTGCTGCAACTCCACACGAACACACACATACTTGGGGAACACACTTCCAACCCCCTTCTCCTTCTTCCTGGCTCCCAACAACCCATGTGACCTGTACTATAATTCAAGTCCCAGCTCACATTCAGCTGAGCCCTTTAATTTAGGGGGTGTGACTCTAAAGTAAGGAGTCTAAAAAAAACAAAGAGCCTGTCTTTTCTACCGTGTTGATGGGTTACCCAAGAGTATCAGTTTCACTAATTCATTATATGCATATGTATGTATTTTATCTACATGGTTATTATTCACTTACCAGAAGTAGCTCTGAATAAGTAACAGAAAATGGGTAGCTATCCATGTTTCTTTCTTCATAAATAGCTACATGGCTATGGTTAGAACAAATCTAGCAGAATTTCCAAATCCAAATAAATGATGTTTCTCAAGAGTCCCCTGATGATGTTACACTCTTATTTCCACAGTGTTCCTTGTACTTAAATCTTATTTTGAAATGTTCCTTCAGTGTATTCAAAGACGTTTGTTGAGCATACATATGCACTAGGTGCTGTTCTGGGAGTTTACCCCCAGAGGTACAGACAAGATCATAAATAAGATGAAGAAGAGAAGATCAAGTGTACCACAGGGCATGGGTATGGAGGAGAAACAAACAGTGAAGAAAGGGGATGGTACATGTTAGGAAGAGGGACCTTAGACATCACACAGGGTGGCCAGGGAGGTCTCTGAGTGAGTGACATTTGAAGAAAAATCTGAAGGAATGATGAGAGAGAGGCTTCTGGGAAGCAGTAAAGAGCATTGTGGGTGGAAGGAACAGCAGCTGCAGACGTGAGGAGGAGGTGAGCCCAGGGTGAGGAGCAGCAAAGAGGGAAGGACGAAGAACGCCCTGAGTGGAACCAGTCATGGCTGGGGGACGAGTGAGCAATGGGTAAGGGACGGCCTCACGAGGCACAAGAAGGCTGTTGGCTCTTACACAGAGTGAGGTGAGAAGCCGTGACAGGGCTCTGGGCAGGAGATTTGGATCTAAGCAACCTCTTGGGAGAAATCAGCCCCACTGCTGTGTTGCAAATGGCCTTGAACAGGGCTAGGGTGCAAACAGCGAGATGAGGCCATTACAAAAGTCCAAGTCCTGGGACCAGTGTAGTAGAGGCAGAGAAGTTAGAAGTGGTTGGATTTGGGATCCATCCTTTAAACACTTTAAATCACATAGGAAAATCAACTTAGCTATTTTTATTTTCGACTTAAACTTTGTTGGCTGGGACCTCCCTGGTGGTCCAGTGGTTAAAAAAAAAAAAAACAAAAACCTGCCTTCCAGCGCAGGGAATGCAGGTTTGATCCCTGGTCAGGGAACTAAGAGTCCACACGCTGCAGAGCAACTCAGTCCATGCGCTACAACCACAGAGCCCATGGACTGCAGCTACTGAGCCCCACGTGCTCCAGATCCCATGCCCTGCAACCAGAGAAGCCTGGAGGTCGCAGTGAAGACCCAGCACAGCCAAAAACAGAAAGTGTGGAAATACTGAAACAAAACAAATTTCTCAAAAATAAAAAAAAAACCTGGCCGTTTTTGGCCATTTTCAAGAATCAACAGGATTTTCAAAAATATAGATTCGTCCCCATTGAAAGAATTTATGGTTCAGTATTTGTAGGTTCTAAACACAGTTCTAAAGCAAAAGT
Organism: Bos grunniens; assembly: GCF_055505025.1. NCBI lineage: Eukaryota > Metazoa > Chordata > Mammalia > Artiodactyla > Bovidae > Bos > Bos grunniens. The sequence goes on from NC_141180.1 coordinate 59,238,470, forward strand.
TCCTCCAAATATTCTGATTATTGTTGCTACCAGGAAATAAACATATATCCTTCTTTGGAACAATTTTTGCCCTGATGGAGTTATAGAAAAATTGGCATACAATTATAAGATGAAAATAAAACTACTGAAGTCAACACAGGAAGCAGGTATCAAGCCTATTTGTGTGGTGGTGAGGCAGAGGTACAAAGATATCCTCACTGGGGTTGGTCATTCTGTAATGGTTTCTTCAAAAAGAAAAGCCAGACACATTACAGAGTCAACTCATCAGAGCTGTGTCAGAGTCCTGATAAAGCAAATATCCAGAACGCTAACACCTCGGCTGTTCCCATAATCCTGCTCTGCTCTGCTGATCCCCGGAAATGGGTCAGAGGAGACCTCGTCCAACCAGAGATGAATGACATCATCCAACCAGAGATGACTGACATCATCGAGGAGTAGTTTTACGATCACAAACCCACTCTAGGGGAAATATAAACAAGTTCTAGATGACAAGCAAAACCCTGATGAAAATAATCCACTCCTGACACAGCCAATGTGCCAGACACTCTATAGTGGCGTTCTCTTCACACCAACTCATTAGACAAGAACAGTATCTCCATTGGATGATGAAAAACTGAGGCTCAGAGAGATAAGTGATTTGTAAGAGCAGAAAACTAATATTAATAAACAAAAAAAGGTAAATGATGAAACCAGGGCTGACTGGCTGCAATGTTCCTTTTCTTTCCCACCCAGAGCTACTCACCAGCAATTGAATGAGACCACCACCTGCAGAGTGAGTTGAAAATATTATTTAAGGAAGTCCTGAAGCAAACTCGTGGGACAGCCACTGCACACCCAGGACTTGGAGAGCTAGGGTCTAAGGTGAGTGTTCTCATTACTAAGAGATTTTGAAAAGATTGCAAATGTAAGAGATGGTTTCTCATAAAAGTTCAAAATCAGTGCTTTGGGAATAACAATAATACTAACCATTGAGTGGACTCATTGTGCTAGGAATTTCCATGCATTTGCTCATGCCTTACAAAATCCTGGCCAACGAGGTGTTTTTATTTACTTTTAACAGATAGAGGAATCATTTCGGTGCTGTGCCTTTCTCAGATTCCCCAAAGTCACACTTGGAACCCACACTGGCCCAACGCTGAAGCCTGTGATCCTCCTACCAGTAGGATAAAGTGAGCAACAGCACAGCATCTGGAGCTAGGCCATCTGGGTTCAAATCCTGGCCCTGTCTCTTCCAAGTTGTGTGGCCTGGACAAGTTGCTGAACTTCTCTGTGCCTCCGTTTCCTCATTTGTAAAATTAAGGTAATAATAGGATTATTATAGTGATTAAATGAATCAATCATTATAAAGCACTTAAAATAATCCCTGCACATGGTTAGTAATGCATATGTCAGTGATAATTATCAACATGGTTACTGAGCCGCATTATGCAAAAGAACAGAGAATTATTAGTTACAATTGCATGATTATTAACATTTTTTTTTAATACAGTGGGGAAGGGCGGCTGTTTGCACCACTTTTGGGGTCCTGTCTGCTCACAGGGTTCCTAGACTCTGGGTAACGTCATAACTTAATGCAAATGATAACGATCCAATTTCCTTACGAGGCGAGCATGTCATTCGATCAGTTTGCAAAAACCTGAGGTATTAATAGCCTTGTGCAAACAAAGTGTTTATTATACCTCATGGCTTTTTTTTTTAAGTGGGTTACTATACCGCGTGTGTCTCCAATGTGGCGCCAGAGTTAGGATCAGTATTAAGGGGATTGTATGCTGTAAAATTCTGGACAACAGGAGCATAGTATAACTTTTTTTTTCAGTGGCACTTTTTGCAAGTCTAATTTAACAGACAGTCAGTTTTCTTGGCTGACCTCTTTATATTTTATAAACCCTTGGGCAATATGAGAACTGAAAGCTGAACTCTGTGTGTGTGTGTGTGTGTGTGTGTATGTGAGCGTGTGTGTGTGTGCAGCACGATGGTACATATGCGCGTGTGCACATGCATGGGTTTGGGATCAGGAAAAGGGTGCAGTTTTCATTAACCCCACTGAGTACTCTGGTCCTTGCAATGACAAGAACCTCATCCTTCACTCTGCAGTTTTGTTGTTGTTGTTCAGTCACTCAAGTTGTGTCTGACTCTTTGTGACCCAATGGACTGTAGTGCGCCAGGCTTCCCTGTTCTCCACTACCTCCCCGAGTTTGCTCAAGTTCATGTCCAATTAGTTGGTGATACCATCTAACCATCTCATCCTCTGCTGCCCTCTTCTTTTGCCTTCAATCTTTCCCAGCATCAGGATCTTTTCCAATGAGTCAACTCTTCTTCACATCAGGTGGTCAAATTATTGTAGCTTCAGTTTAGCATCAGTCCTGCAAGTGAATACTCAGGGCTGAATTGCAGCTTTAGAATCCCTTAAAAAGCAAGTGGAGGCCATCTACTTTGAATTTTCACTGTAAAGCCTTAGGGGTGTGCATAGTTTAAAATCTTTCTCAGAGAAGAGATATGATGTTTATTTAAAGTGGTGGGTGATTCACTCCTTCCCACTAAAATCTTCGTTTATTTATTTTGCTCCATAACCATCAAGTCACGCTTTCACCTGCAACTCTGAAAAGTCATTTCATGTGTATTGTACAGTTTGAAGCCAGAGATAAATGGATGTGACTTAGATTTAGCCACTGTTTTTGTATTGTATAGCCTTGCAAGAGATCTCTAAAGATAAGAAATCATCACATTTGCAAGCCTGTCTAAACACAAATCCTACTAGGCATTAAAATCCAAGGATTGGGAATTCCCTGGAGCTCCAGTGGTTAGGATTCTGTGCCTCCACTTCAGGGGGCAAGGGTTCAATCCCTGGTTGGGGAACTAAGATCCCACCCATACAGCATAGTCCAAAAAAATAAAATAAATAAAATAAAATCCAAAGGATTAAAGAAAGGGATGAGGAAAAGCAGAAGGACAGATTGTATTTTACTTCTGTTCATCAAAGTTGTGATGGAGTATCCAGTAGAGGTGGGGTGGGAGTCTCTTATTAAGGCAAAGGTAACTTCAACTGAAGCTGAATGCTCCATCTCTACAAAAATAAACACTACTACTGCCCTTCTTATGACCAAGGTCAGGAAATACGTTTCCTTGGAAATCCACTGAGCTCATTTCACCCCAACACATTTATCTTCCACTGATTAACAGAGAACCACCAGCAGACTGTATTCTAGAAAGCTATCTGACAGCAACCTCTGTGGTCTCATGCCAGCCCCATGTGAGAAGATGACATCTCTCCTGATGTTTCATGATGTATCAACCCAGTACATCACACTGCATCAAGGAGTTCTTTTGTTTTTCTTTTAGTGGCCTCAAGCTAATAAATTAACCTAAAAATAATCTGGCAACTGACTTTGATAGGTAATTTTGTAAAAGGCTCTTCCTCTTGGAAGAAGTAAAGACTTAGAAGTCAAAATCTAAGAGATGACAAGGAAGGAAGGGAACTAACATAGATCGACTGCCCACTCTCCATCCAGCAACTATATACATGGTTTTATTTCACCCTTACAATAAACAGCAAGTGAACTGGAATTATTAAGAAAGTTTAGATCGCAATACTCACACCACTAAACACTACACCATGTTGTCTCATTAAGGGTGACTAGTGAACTAGTCAATGAAAAAAAAATACTGTGCATAGTAATTCACCAAACCTACTTCTATCTCAAGCTGATGCATTCAGATATTCCTGCTATAAGTATTGCTGGGCTCAAAGAAATATCTTGATTCAGGCAGATGGTGTATTATCTTGGAATTATCTGCCTGTCCACGCAAGGAATCAAACCAAGATGGTAGGATGTTGCCAAATTCTCACAATTCCCTTCTGGAAGGAATGAGTTCTGAGGCATTCCTTTGGATTCTCCAGATTTTGCACTAGAAGTCTCTTGGGTATATTTCAATTAGCAGAAAGACGGTACTATTGAAACACCATTTACACATCTGTTCCTCCACCAGACCCTGAGCAACTGCAAGGTACAAGCTGAGTCTGATATATATGGCTAGATTATTTATGTTGTTCAGTCACTAACTTTGAACTCTGACTCTTTGCAGAGTGTGGACTGCAGCACACCAGGCTTCCTTCTCCTTCATTACCTCTAAAATTTGCCTAAACTCATGTCTATAGAGTCAGTGATGCCATCCAACCATCACACCCTCTGTCATCCCCTTCTCCTGCTCTCAATCTTTCCCAGCATCAGGGTCTTTTCCAATGAGTCGGCTCTTCTACATCAGGTAGCCAGAGTATTGGAGCTTCAGCTTCAGCATCAGTCCTTTCAATGAATATTCAGGGTTGATTTCCTTTAGAATTGACTGGTTTGATCTCCCTGCAGCCCAAGGGACTCTGAAGAGTCTTCTCCAGCACCACAGTTCAAAAGTACAATTCTTTGGTATTCAGCCTTCTTTATGGTCTAACTCTCACATCCATACATGACTACCGGAAAAACCATAGCTTTGACTATCTGGACCTTTGTCAGCAAAGTGATGTCTCTGCTCTTTAATATGCTGTCTAGGTTTGTCATAGCTCTTCTTCCATATTGCTAGATGACTGGCATCAATTCTGCTACCAATGCCAGGAGGCACTCACTCAGAGTTTTCTGTCTATGACCCTGTACAGTGTGTTGGTGTGGCAGATTAAAGATGGGTGCAACTTCTTTGACACTCTTTCTATCAAGAGATGGGGTCTATTTCCTTTCCCTTTGAATTTCACCTGGGTTGTAGCACATTTGATCAATAGAATAAGGTGAAAGGGAAGTTCTGCTAGGTTTGAACCTTGTCTTTAAGTGGACCGGCAGCTTCTGCCTTGGACACTTGGGCCCCTGAGCCTCAGGTAAAAAATCCTGACTCTTCTTCTGGGAAGACCACATGGGTACATCCTGAAACTACTTAGAGAGGAGTAGGGGCTCAGTCATCCCATTCCAGCTCCAAGCTTAGAAGCAAATTCATCATAGATCGTCCAGTTCAGCCCAGCTCCCACCTGAGCACCATCAAGCGACCCAGGTCAGAGCCACATGGAGCAGAAGAACAGCCCAGTCAAGTCCTGTCCAAGTTTCTGACTCCTAAAAATCGATAAAAAATTGGTATCTGAGGCCATAAAATTTGGGGGAGTCAGTTAAACAGTGACTAACCGAAAAAGTTATAAAGGTACAAATCTTATTATCCTAGAGGTGATAAAGTTTGAAATGAGCAGTAAACAGAGCCACAGACAGAAAAAACAAACTTATGATTACCGAAGGGAAAAGGGAGGGGGATAGGCGTAAATTAAGAGTTTGAGGATCTACTGTATACCACAGGGAAGTATACTCAATATTTTGTAATAATCTATAAGGGAAGAGAACTCGACAAAGAATATATATACATATATATGTGTGTGTGTATATATATATATATATATATAACTGAATCACTTTGCTATACAACGGAAACTAACACAACATTATAAATCAACTTGACTTCAATTTAAAAAAAAAAAAAAGGGCAATAAGTGTGAAAAGGGTATAAGTTGGTGAGAGGAAGCTATAAATAGCTGGAAGGTCCAAGGTCTTTGGAGGTCATCACCCCTAAACACAAGTATTCCTTGGTGGTTTCCTGTGGCCACAAGGTCATAGATACCCTTAACTAACTTATTAATTTCTTGGTGACTCATTTCTTTGCTTGTAAATTTGAGGACTTAGCTTCCTCCATGGTGGCAGATTCACTTGGCTCATGCTGGCGATATCCAAATTGAAGAAGATTCCTCTTTCCTACTTTTTCCCCTTCTCATAACTCTGGGCATGATTTTAATCATAAATACAAGTGTGATTTAATCAAATAAAGATGTATTCAATTTTCCAAAAAGGCTGAGAGCTCTACTAAATATTAGTAGGTTCAAAAACATTCCCAGAGCACTGGAGCTTTATCGGAACACATTTCAATAAAGGCTCCCTTTGGCATAGATCTCTAAAAATACAGTAAGGGTCACTGCTATTTGGAAAAAAATTTCCGTTTTCCTCTTTCCCTTCATATCAGAAGGCTTTATCCCTTTCCTATTCCGTGTGATACTGCTGTCCATCTGGAGTCATATCATGATCACACCAGTATATGCTCTTTGGAGTCCGTGAACATAACAGAAGTCAGGGGTAGGAGGAAGACAGGACGGTTTTATGTTACCACCATTCATCACGGCTCTGACAGACTATTCTGTAGAGAGGGGAAGGAGAGAGTCGCCTTGCCAAACTAAACATGATTTCCACAGAAGCTCGGGTGTCTTGACTCCCCCGGGCAGGGAGAAATCAACAGACGCAGAACCCCAGATGAAACTAACTCTGAGCTTGCTCCCAGAAATGCTATCTTAGGTCTTTCCCGCCTGGGATTCTGACTCTAGAAAGAGTAACCATCTACAATATGGGACAGAATGACCCCCAACCTTGGGATGTGTTTTAAATCTGTGATGCCCATGGCAAATGACCGCATCTGAATCACAAGGAGAGCTCTTGGAAACCACATCTGTCCACAGGGAAATCTTTTCCTTTCCAGGGACAATCAGAATCTCCAGGAAAGAGGCCATGGGCAGGGCTTGTAGAAGCTCCCCCAGGGCTTTTATAGGTAGGGGAGTATCTCCTACACCCACATGTGAGCACACACCCACATACTCTTCCCCTGCTTAAAATCAATGTCCTGAATAATCCTAATAAATCATCCATACAACCATCTAAACACACTGAAAACCTCTTCCTAGTGATCCTATCTTTTTCCTCTAGGAAGTAGGCTGTCAGCTATGTGTTAAGTAATACAGTAATCAAAGGGCACCTAGAAATTTCAGAGGCTTTGTCCTTCTGAATAGTTGAGCTCTCCAAACAGCTAAAGATCTGTCCATTTAAGTCTTTTATTTTTCAAAAGAACCTTTAAGCAATTTTGGATATAAAACTCTCTAGCATTTTATGGCATGCGTTCAAGTTATTACCTGAATATAATTTAGCCTCACCTACGTAATTCAAGGCTGTTATCATAAGCATCCATTTCTGTCCCCCGACAGAAGGGAGTTTTATACCAGGGAGCTTTACCACTGAAGGCTGCAAAGACTTCCAAATGCGCTGAAGGCAAGTGGAAAGTTGGAGAAAAACAAGCCAAAATGGGATTTCCAATGAGGCCACAGCAGGTATCAGAAGGCAGGCAGGGTGCCACAGAGACAAAGACTGGGTTAACTACAAACAGGATAAGATTTAGGAAAATTATCCATAAGAGACATCGCATTCTGTGACTGGGGTGCACTGGCAAACACCTCAAGTCTAAAGCTTCACCTCCTCCTGTCAGAGTGTCTTCCTCCAGAGCTCCTTCCTATCCAGTGTTTCAAATTTCTTAGTCCCAGAGAGGACCAACGGCTGCCTTTCCAGTGATTCAGCTGCATGTGTGCTGTGTCTTCTGTGAAGGTGTTCAGGGATCTCTCTGACTTACTTCTGGACCTTGGCTGTGTTTCAGGAGGTTAGATTGCAGCATAGCTGAGCTCCAGATAGATAAGGAGATGTTAGTCTTCCTTATTTTCCTTAAAAGTACCTCCTTCCCAGATTCCTGTGTTCAGTGACATTGAACAAACCCAAGGTCACAGTCTCCATTCAATGGGCTTCCATCTTGACCTGTATCTTTTCCAATTGTTGTTCAGTCACTAAGTTGTCTCTTTGAGACCTCAGGGACTATAGCTTGCCAGACTCCTCTGTCTAGGCAAGAATACTAGAGTGGGTTGCTATTACCTTCTCCAAGGGATCTTCCCAACTCAGGGATTGAACCCGTGTCTTCTGCTTGGCAGGCAGATTCTTTACTGCTGAGCCACCAGGGAAGCCCCATCTTTTCCAATTTGGGGACTTGAACTGGAACAGAGCTTGCTGCTCATGTCATGGGGCAGCCAGTGCTGCAGTAACCTCTGGGAATGTACACATCCCTTGAGGACTCATTAAAGTCCTCTAAATTCCAGCCTCCAAGTACAGATCCCCTCCTGGAGATGAGATGGCCTCTGTGAGGAAGACAAACCATCAGTATTCCACTATCAGAGGTCACACCTCAGGGCAAAAAGTCAGGAGCCAAAGAATAACAGTGATTTAGCACCTTACGTTACAGGCAACAAAACCTAACAAACCTTGCCTTCAATTAACTGAAGTCACATGTCACATAATTAAAACAGGGCCAGAGAGCACAATCCATCTATACAGGGAGGCATGTAAGAGTGTCTTAATTGAAAAAAGAAGAAAAAGGAGGACAGGGAATCATGTTTTTAATTTTCAAATCATCTTATAGTATCTCTGACTAACTTTGATCAAGCTGCTTTTTCAGAGAACTCAGTCTTTGCTTTCCCTCCAAATATCACTCCACCCTCTGGCCGGCCTAGTTTCTCTTATTTTTCTTCTATTCTGGCTGATTTTGAGGCAAAGAGGTAGGAAAGGATTTGCTACAAACAGCAAATGTGGTGAGGAGTGAGCACTTGGGAGTCAGAGTTAGACTTGTATCCCAGCCCTGCCCCCTCCTAGCTCTGTGACTCTGGCCAAGGGACTTAATTTCTCTGTGACTCAGCACCTTCTTCTGTAAAAATAAGAAAGAATGCAGGAGTAGAAAGAATATTTTAAAAGGGTGAAGGTGGTCCAAAGGCACAAACTTCCAGTTATAAGATAAGTAAATTCTAGGGATGTAATGTATGACATAGTGACCATAGCCAGCAATACTATATGGAATATTTGAAAGTTGCTACTAGAGTAAATTTTAGCAGTTCTCACCACAAAGAAAAACAGACGTATGAGTGTATGAAGCAATGGGTGTTAACTGAACTTACTGTGGTGATCATTTTGCAATATATACATATAGTAAATCCTTATATTGTACAGCTTGAACTAATACAATGTTATGTGGCTATTATATGTCAATAAATGGGGGAAAAAAGATGCCTCATCATGCAAACTTCATAGCACAGCTGTGAGAACAGAGATAATATTAATAAAGGGCTTAGCAGAGGGTCTGGTACACAGAAAGGTGACTCTGTCTGATGCTTTTAGAACATGCCTTAAAATTCGAAGGTCTCCAAGGTAGGTACCTGAGGATCCATTATAATAAGTAAGAATCACTTTTCATGAACACACATGTAACTAGTATTTGAAAACTCTTAACAGCTTTAACTTCATTCTCTGAGATTTCATAACCAACATTTATTTGTATGATAATTTTTCCATTTTCCTAATAAATGCAAAGAAAAGTCTTCACCAAATTTCCAAACATTTACAATCCAGGACAATTACAGGTTTCCACCTACAGATGTCAATTCCTCTCATTCCCTCAGATATCCCCGCTTCTCAGTCATATTGTCTCACATGTTTCCTCCATAACATTAGGTTTCTTGGGTCAGTTCTTGATCTTGTTTATCTCCCTTTACATACCTTCCCTGGAGGGCAACCCTCTCCCTGAGTCTTTCCTCACCCCCTAGCACTGGGCACCATATCTACAGTATCTTCTACAGGCCCCTTCAAAGGAGACCCTGTTTTTGCACAGGTGACTCCTTCTGTCAAGAATGACCATCCCTCATCCTGCTCTAACAGATGCTTCTTGAGGCCCCACACAAACATCAAGTCCATAGTGAAATCTTTCCAACTCTGCCCCTTACATATCGTGTTTATATGACACTATGACATATTTACTACGACCATGTGTGCCTGCCCTACTAGACTCAGGGCTTTTAGAGCAGTGCTTTCATGTGCATCAGAGTCCCCTAAAGATCTTGGGTCATGCTGATGCCACATGAGTAATAAGCTGTTAAGAACATCTCTCACCTCTTAGTAACTTGGCATCATCATCATCATCACTACCATCATCACCATCATGATCACTGCCATCATCATCACTGCCATCATCACCACCACCATCATCAGCACCATTCATCACCATCATCATCATCACCATCACTCATAACCATCATCACCATCATCATCACTACCATCACCATCATCATCATCACCACCATCATCACCACCATCATCATCATCATTCATCACCATCATCACCACCATTCATCACCATCATCACCACCACCATCATCACCATCACTCATAACCAACATCACCATCATCACTACCATCACCATCATCATCACTGCCATCATCACCATCATCATCACTGCCATCTCACCATCATCATCATCACCATCATCATCATCACCACCATCATCATCATCTTCATCACCATCATCACCACCATCATCACCACCACCACCATCATCACCATCATTCATAACCATCATCATCACCACCATTCATCACCATCATCACCACTACCATCATCACCATCATCATCATCACCATCATTCATCACCATCATCACCATCATCATCACTACCATCACCATCATCATCACTGCCATCATCACCATCATCATCACTGCTATCATCACCATCATCATCACCACCATCATCACCACCATCATCATCATCATCATTCATCACCATCATCACCACCATTATCATCACCATCATCATCACCATCATCATCACCACCACCACCATCATCATCACCATCATCATTCATCACCATCATCACCATCATCATTCATCACCATCATCACCACCACCATCATCACCACCACCATTATCATCATCATCTTTTGACACTGCTGCCCAGCACCTGTACCCAGGGAGATGAGATGCCAGGGCTGCCGGAAATAATGGAGGGCAGAGGTGAACAGAGGATGTGCATTTGGTGGCGGATGGACTGGAAAGCCTGAGTAGAATCAGAAAGGAAGAGGAGGCTGGATGAGGTTAGTGAAGAGAAAGGAGGTAGCAAAGACAGGAAGAAAAGAGAGTAAAAGGGATGGAGAGAAGACAACAGGAAGGGAAGAAAAGGAGAAAAAGATGGCCATCAGATGAGAAAAGAAAGGTAGCTGACTTCTCTCCTTGGGGCGGGATTGGTCTTGCACCATCTGACTTTCCAGGGTAGGGGGTGAATTTCAGGACTGGAGCCTTCCAGAGGATGGTCATTCCAGCCATTTACGCTCAGAGCTTCCCCCCTTCACATTAAAGGTTCTGCTTTCCTGAGCAACTCAGGAATGAGCTGTCACTGTGAGAGGAATAACAAATGAGGGCCTGTCCCATGATTGTGAGTGTAGAAAATGACGTATCAGCTCAGAAAAATTTCAGTCTGTAGTAAGTCCTTTACCCTAAGACTTAAAACTCATTGTCCATTCAAATAACCCAAACAAAATTACCTGATACAGCTCGATCCGTTGTTCAGGCACTCTGGCTTTTGGGTTCTGTAAACGAAAGACTCTGAACTCGGCCTTCACCAAATTGGAAGCATTCTTCTCCATCGAGGAGACGTCAAATCGGACAATTCTAAAGTACGGTCTGTAGAAAGTGGGCGGGATGGCATCTGTAAAAAGTTAGGGCAATCATTGAAAATGATAAAAATCCATTGTTCTCCCACAAAAGACCCTGCAGCATGAGACAGCCTTAAGAAATCATACGGGAAATATCTATAGAATGATTTCGTTTCCAATGGCCAATTTAATATCATTAACAATTGAACTAGGAAAAAAAAAATAAGCATGTGCATTTGGTTAGAGGAGTAGCCGATTAAAAGGGATTAACAAACCACTTCCAATTCTATTTGAGGGCACAAAGTTAACCCTCTTCTTTGAAAGTTGACGGAGTGGTGGAAAATCCTAAATGGTTATGAACTGGAACAAGTTCATGACAGTTGATGCCTGGAGAAAGCTGTCAGGCTTGCATACACTTTAATCAAATGTGCCAAGAAAATAGCTCCTAATGGCAAGCAGTTTGCCCATGTATTTTTTCCCTTGAAATTTTGGCACCCAAACACTCTACTCTCTCCAGGTTCATGGACTGCATCTTTTCTGGCTTCTATAATTTGGTCTTTGACACACATAGGACCAAATACACCCTCTAGTGAAGTTAGGGTAAGAACTGTTGAATGAAAATACACCCATGGTGGTGATACCAGGCCCAGTCTTAAAATTCTTTATTCGGCATAAAGGTTCACTGGTGGGAGGGAACCCTAGCGAATGAAGAGAAAGAATCAACCTCAATGACTTCTGTTCTGAGCCATGAAAAACACAGATTTGCAGACAGCCCACAACAATTTCAAGTTCATGGGCTGCTAGAATTTTGCTGTTATTTTGAGGTAACCTGTCTTTGCCTTTGGATATATAACTCAGGGTTAAAACAAAACCAAACCAAGTCTGAATTCTATCCCCATACTTCCTATACAACACCCATTTATTAAGTATCTACACTGGGCAGGCTAGCTGTTACAGGTATGTTTCTATAGTATAGGTAGAATAGGTATATTCCTACAATACTCTTTGAAAATCTCCTGCAAACTTACTTTCATTATTCTGGAATGTAGCATCCAACTCTGATGGTTCGATGTTGTTCTACCGCTCCTCAATTATGTCACGTCGTTACAACGTAATCATTCTCAGTTTTTATGGCCCCTTACAAATGTTTTCTTTTTTTTGGCGGGGGCGGGGGGGGGGGGGCGGGGGTGGAGCTTCCCTGGGGGCCCAGATGGTATTTTGGCGGGGGCGGTGGGGAGGGGGGAGCTTCCCTGGTGGCCCAGATGGTAAAGAATCTGCCTGCAATGGGGGAGACCCGGGTTCAATCCCTGGATCGGGAAGATCCCCTGGAGGAGGAAATGGCTACCCATTCCAGTATTCTTGCCTGGAGAATTCCATGGATAGAGGAGCCTGGAGGGCTACAGTCTACTTACAAATGTTTTTTATTATTTTGCTATTATGCTTGCTTATTTTGTTCTCCCAATGAAATTTTAAGAATCCTGAGGACTGACAGTATTTTTCATATATTTTTCTGCACCTACTAGAACAGAAGTCTGCACACATGAAGTTCACCAAATATCCACTGTTTGCATAGTCGGTCATCAACAGTTTTGAAAGACTTAAGCATCTGGTTATTGGCAAGACTAGCTTCTTATTAAATAAATGTACCATCTTGCTGATCTTAAAATAGAAATAAATACCTTTCATGATTTCCTGGGAAATCCTTGCTCTGGGATGATTACACTGAAAAACCGAATGCTAGGAACACACCAGCATTTCATCATCTGAAGAGCTCTGCACTTTTTCCCCTCACAGAGGCTTTTCTCCATCCTTTCCCCATGTCCCATGACTCTCAAAAAGCAGCTCATGGGGAAGTGATACATTTAAAACCATGCTCTGCTTGATGACTACTTCACAAAGGACTGTGTGGACTGAAACTTTGTAGATCCAAAGTCTCAGAAACAATCAAACAAACCTCATCTAAACCATTCGAGTTTCAGAGAAAAGAATGCATTTGCGTAGACACAGGGCTGATGCACTGCATCACTACTCTGAAACATTTGCTGGACAGTTTCAGGAAGACAAACATTCACCCAGGCAGAAAGGTCATGGGAGCCCCCAGCACAACAGTTTGAAAAGATAGCTGTGCCGACATTACTTGTCCATGCCCCGTGTAAGATCATTTGTGAGTGAGATACTGAGATGAACCAAAATGTCATTCAGTTACCAGTGAGGGATCCTTCCTAGAATCTGCAGTGATGTTGGCCACCGCCCCCAAATCCAAATTTGCTATAGTTTGGATTTACATTGCTGTAGCATCTGCCTTTGGCAAAAAAGCAATGCCTACTGACATTTTTGGTTGTTTTAAGATTGAAATGTGAAGTGCAGCAGATAGTACCATTAAAAATCCAACCACCTGTGTAAAAAAAAAAAATGAAGAAATCAACCTTTCTGCTGGAACATGACCAGCCCAGGATGGGACCGGCCCAGAACAGGCTGGTCCCATCCTGACAGCTCAGCTGAAAATAGGCTGGGAATCCAGGCAGAGAGGCCTGGAAGGATGGCTTCACACACTCTCCAGGTTGGCCAGAACCTTCCGCAGGCCTAGTTTCTCCATTTATCTTCTCATGGCCTCCCCATCAGAGAGCAGAAGCTTCAAACATGCTTGGAAAGAGCATCCTGAAAGGGCAAGGCTGCTTCAGTGGGTTTCCTGTCATAAGAAAGAGTAAACAATCTTGCTGGTTTCCCCCTTCCTTTCAGTGGAAACCACCCCCCCACCCCGGGGGCCTACGCTACTTCCACAGACATGCAGCGTTCACACCCGGCCGCCCCAATCTTATCCTTCCATCAAGTTTGTAAATAAGCGCTCTTGAGATTTATTTTTATTCTCTTTTGTGTTTATTAAACTTTGAACATTTTTTTTTCCCTTTCTGGTCATCTGCCCGTACACACACTTGCTTTTTACGGCCGCTTCAGACAAGGAGGTCAATTTTGTTTCTCCTTTTTCTAAGCAAATCATCCAATGGTCCAGTCCTAGGCTTTCGAGCTTTGAAGGGGTGTTTGCAAATATTTATGGGCGTCGCTGGAGAGTTAAGTACGTTGTTCTCTTCTATAAGCTGGCAATCAGCCCTCCTCCCCTCTGGCCATGATAACCGTGTTAGCTATTTTGACTGCCTGATAATACAAATCCACATATCTGGTGCTCGTTTTATAAGTCGAAGCTGTTCACGGAGGAGGTGAAATGACAGTTGGGCACCCCTTCCCTCCCCGCCAGTGCCTGGGCTTTGGACTCATGACTCCGCGAAGGGACCAAGCCAGCAGGACACAGCAGCCTTTCCCAAACCCCTGCTGCAGCATCCAAGAGCAGGAGCTCATTGGATAAAGACTGGTAACTTCAAGAACTGACTACCACTTCTAAGGGTCGGTCCCAGCTGTCCCCAGCTGTCCTCTGCTATGGGTGACCAGCCCATAGCCTGGCTAAGGTACTTGAGCAACTTCCCAAATACGTCTGCACTGGAAGAAAAACTAAAAGTCACAGCGAATTGCTTAGACCCAGCTCATGATCCTGACCTTACCTCATAGAAGCTCTCAGAGGCAATGTACAGAGAGCTGAACATAGCTCCTCTATACCTAGCCTGGTGCTGGGGCTCCTTTCCCATGCTCGTATTTAATGGCTTGATCCACCCATCTGGCCTGGGAGGGATGCAGCTTTTTTCTCCACCTTCTGCAAGGACTTGTGTCCCTCTTTGGAATGGGAGCTCTCTCTAAAGGCCTCTGGTATTTCAACTCAGCTTCTACCCCATTGCGAGGTATTCAGTGACTTGGGTTTGACCTTTGCCAACTTGCCCTCGCATATCCTAGTTGGCACTCTCCTCTAGATGTCTGACCCACTTTTTTTTGGTTCTGTCAAATGCACTTTCTGCCAGCTCTGTGGATTTCAGACCACCAAACTGGTTCTGCTCCCCTACCGTACCTCCCCTCCCTCCTCACCCCTCGCCATCCCATGCGCCTTCCTGTCTTTAAAAGGCTTGCACATAGGAGATTCCAGAATGTCACCCAATGAATGTTCCCCTCACCTCAAATCCCTGCTAAATCCCGCTTAGGGGAATAGACAGGGGAAAAAAAAGGAGGAAGTCTAACTACTGATTCCTAAAGTCTAGCACCTTAGAAATAAAGCACACAATAAATGTAACGAGTTTGAATAAACCCCAAACCATCCCTGCTCTCCCCACCCTCCAGCCCTTGGAAGAACTGTCTTCCACGAAATCAGTCCCTGGTGCCAAAAAGGCTGGGGACCACTGGTGTACAGAATGCCCAGTGGTAGCATCTGATCACAAGCTACTTTCATGCATTCTAGGTTGACTTGTCATCGGTTCCAAATAACTAATCAACTCATTGTAAATTGTCTCCTCCCCATGTTAGCACCCCGTGGTCAGCAATCTTCACTTAAGAGTCCTTCGGTTTCCCGTGACCCAGGGATGGCTTCATGGGCATGTGGTCATGGCAGTTGTACCAGTTCCCAAGCTGAGAAAAGGCTTACAGTGGAATCTGATAGTCTGTGGTTGCCATCTTGAACCCCTGATCATTTCACCTTTGAATTCAGGCTTCGAATGTGACATCTACTGGGACAACGGGGCTGGAGTAGGGCCATGGAGCCTTACTCCTGAGCTCTGCCACCCTTCCATACTCCTAGCGTCCCAAGAATTGGTGCTGGGCCCGCTGTCCCCTGCCCCTCAGAAAGCCTATGTCAGGCACCCATACCCGAAGCATCTCAGATAGGGCATGGGGGCAGCTGTGTAACCCAAGGCTGGCAATGCAACAGCACAATCAGACACAACTCAGTAGCAGCAGGGACCGAGTCCTGCCACAGTCCCATATAATTACAGGATCTGTATGCAGGGGGTCCTTTAAGGCCACCTGAATTTTAACCCCAAATCAAAAAAGTCTTATCTATGTGGCAACAGAGACAGCATTTAGCTTTTCAGAGCCTATTTCTTCATCTATATAA
The DNA here is from genome assembly GCF_055505025.1 of Bos grunniens. Classification (NCBI taxonomy): domain Eukaryota; kingdom Metazoa; phylum Chordata; class Mammalia; order Artiodactyla; family Bovidae; genus Bos; species Bos grunniens. Next base: position 59,254,806 of record NC_141180.1, read on the forward strand.
CAAGGTAAATAATCCCCTATTTCATATGTACTGACTCAGGTTGTCAGGATCACACAAATGAGCAGAAGGAACATTCGAGAACTGGGTTTAGAACAAATTTCCTCTCAAAAAAGGTCCCTTCCTATCCCCTTTTCCATCCTGCAACAAAGGGGCTAAGTGATCCTTGGACCTTCCTTAAATGTCCCACAGAGAGAGAAAACTTACCACCTAACTGAATTAGAGGAGAAGGAGAAAAGTGTCCTGGGGCAGTTTATCAAGGACTCTGGGTTTTCGGTTCCTGCCCACTGCAGAGAGGAATGACAGTTACCACTATACTCACAGGCTCCCCACCACCAGACTTTAATATTTACCTGTAGTGCTCAACCCTGACCATCAGAAAGGATGACAAGAGAATTCTATCCTCCCACCAAACACCCTCTGCATCAAACAACTCCACCTCCCGTGACGATGCTCAGATTAGAACTGTTTAACAAATAAGTTAGTGAAAAACACAAACCAAAGAAAGGTCTTACAATGTCACCAATATGTGAGGAGCTCTGGCAGAAAGAGGAGATTTGGAGCCTGAAAGAAATACCCAAGGACATCCAGAGTTCAGCCTTTAGGGGGGCAATGCTTCAATCATCTCTATCTGTTGTCTATTCCCCATTGAGCTGCTTACACCACAGAACTAGTGGGAGAAAAGTGTGTGACAGACATTGGAATTGTGGGTCAAGTATCCCTGAGTATTTATTGCATTTATTAAAGCAGTGGTTCTGGAAGTGTGGTATTGGACCAGAGCATCTGCCTCACCTGGAAACCTGGGATAAGTGCAAATTATCCAAGAAAGCCTGATGCACCATCAAAGTTTAAGAACCACTGTGCTAAAAGGTACTAGCTGGAGAGGCCAGTGCTATTTAACAAAGCAAGCAGATTAGCAGAGCCAAAGAAGAAGAAAGAGACCTTAATTTCTAACAACTGCTCTCTTGAAGCTGGCACTCACAGAACCCCCAAGGGAAACTGGCACTGGTCTCAATGTCCGTGGGGGATTTCTAGGATAAGTCAGAGGGCAGTAGTTCACACTGAAAGGTAAAAGACAGGCATCATACTCAGTCGCTTCAGCCATGTCTGACTCTTTGCGACCCCATGGACTGTATAGCCTGCCAGGCTCCTCTGTCCATGGGATTTTCCAGGCAAGAACACTGGAGTGGATTGCCATTTCCTTCTCCAGGGGATCTTCCCGACACAGGGATTGAGCTCACATCTTTTATGTCTCCTGCACTGGCAGGCAGGTTCTTTACCACTAGTGCCACCCATGAAATTAAAAGACACTTGCTCTTTGGAAGAAAGTTACGACAAACCTAGATAGCATATTAAAAAACAAGACATCACTTTGCTGACAAAAGTCCCTATAGTCAAAACTATGGTTTTTCCAGTAGTCATGTATGGATATGAGAGTTGGACCATAAAGAAGGCTGAGAGCCAAAGAATTGATGCTGTGGTGTTGGAGAAGACTTAGACTGGGGCCTCTATCCCAGGTAAAGGAAATCAACCCTGAATATTCACTGGAAGGACTGATACTGAAGCTGAAGCTCCAGTAATTTGGCCACCTGACGAGAAGAGCCAACTCATTGGGAAAGACCCTGATACTGCGAAAGTTTCAAGGCAAAAGGAGGAGCAGCAGCAGAGGATGAGATGGTTGGATGGCGTCACTGACTCAGTGGACATGAACCTGAGCAAGCTCCAGGAGACAGCGGAGGACAGAGGAACCTGGCATGCTGCAATCCACGGGGTCACAAAGAGTCAGACACGACTTAGCAACTGAACAACAACATGGGAATGAAGGATTGTTAGAGGCCCAGAGGTTCTGTTTGTCTTACTCCCCAAAGCACTCACTAGTTACCTGAATTTCATTTTATGTTTTATTAATTTTTATTGGGATATAATTGCTTAACAATGCTGTGTTAGTTTCTGCTGTACAGCCAAGTGAATCAGGTGTACATATACATGTATCTCCTCTTTTTTGGATTTCCTTCCCGTTTCGGTCACCCCAGATCATTTAAGTAGAGTTTCCTGTGCAATACAGCAGGTTCTCATTAGTTATCTATTTAATATATGGTATCAAAGGTGTACATTACTGAATTTTAAATACAAGCTAGATTCCTTTGTAGGGGAGAAGTTGTAAGAGGCTTACAGAGCATCCTAGGGCCCTGTTGTTTAGTGTGGATGTACAGATCCTATTCTATAGCAGGGTTTCTCATGAGTGGGCATGGGGTAATGCTCAATGCTCCGCGTTTTAACAAACTCCTATGCAATTCTTATGTACCCTAAAGTTTGAGGACCATGAAACAAACCATGGGCTTCCCAGTTGGTGCTAATGGTAAAGAACTCATCTGCCAATGCAGAAGATGGTATAAGAGACTCAGGTTTGATCCCTGGGTCGGGAAGATCCCTGGATGTGGAAATGACAACCCGCTCTTGTATTCTTGCCTGGGAAATTCCATGGACAGAGGAGCCCGGCAGGCTACAGTCCATGGGTTGTAGAGTCAGATACAACTTAGTGACTGAGCACACATGCGTGAACGCCCTAGACTACAATTTATGAGTTCATTATAGACTATAATCAACTTGGCTAGGCTTCCCCTCCCTTCAATCTTATGAACTAGTTAGGGATGAATAAAATATGCCCATTTCCCCATTCCCCTGAAAAGAACAGTCTCAACTCAGCCTCAGAATTTTATTTTACAACCCTCTCCCATTTTCTAATAGCTTCACATGCTTCATTTCTGCTAAGGAGGTGTTTCCATCCCCATTTCACAGATAAAGAAATCAAAAGCAAGGAGAGTGAAATAACTTCTGGCTAAGGTCAAGGTAAGGCTGGCCTGTCAATCAAAAGCTCTGGCTTTTCACCACAATATCTTGCCTTCTGCACAAAGGAGTCCCATGAGTCAAAGACATGAATCCAACCCCAGGCAGAAATACCAAAACTCACTGGAGTATTGTAGCAAAAACAGGCACAAGGAAGCAACTCCTGTACAACTGTTTGACTTATTAAAAGCTCCAGAAACTTGAATGCAAAGCCCAGTATCTTCATTGATGGTCCTTAGAAGAATGGCCCTGATACAGCGATCTGTGGTTTGCTCAGTGCAAAAGTTCCCCCATAAAAGACACAGTGCTAAGGTCAGGATGGCCCACGATCTTTTGCACCCCCATAAAGATATGCATGATGCCTCGAGCCTGGGAAGCATCCACTGGTTCCCATCCCCAAGCTCCTCAAGTAAACAGATCAAACTTCTCATCCCTCTTTCCAGAAATAACGATACGTTCCCTGAAGCTCTGCAGTCATCTGCATGGACTTTCAACAGCGCTTGATGAGGACTCCTTGTTCCTGATGTCCCCAGCTTTGAGAGAAGTAGTCTGGGGTTCCTTAGACATCCTCTGGGGTGCAGCAAGACAAGCAACCTGCCACAGGGCCAGAGGGCAAGAATGAGCTGCTGTTTGTGTGCACACAGACACGGCCAGCAAGAAACCAAGACCATTGTGTTCGGGGGTTTTCTCCAATTTGTCTTGGCACATGGGAGATGTATTTGATTTCACTACCACAGCCCAAGCACTGCTGACACTCAAGTCACAGCAATTTAATACAAAATGACTGAGGAATAAACAGCCCATCACCAGCGGTTGCTGATTTTCTCCCTGGCCATCCCTCCTATTAAGTGTAACCCAGCCCTGGAGCACTTTTGATGGAAACTGGGTGTCTTGGAGAGGCAGATGGTGTCAGACCTGTCATGCTGCTGGAAGTCTGGAGTCTAACTGTGTCAGCATCAGTGTATGTGACTTGGCCCTCATCTAGCTACTATTTGAGACTATGCACACTGTCAGCAGAACTGTTTGGGCCCCTTCTTACACAGGGCCAAAAAAAGAAAGAAAGTAAAAATCACAATGATGCCAGCCCAGGGTGGTTGGTTTTACTGAACTATGACAGGGTTCCTAGCTTCGACTCCAAAGTTTCCATCACCTTCATAAAACTCCACTTACATGGAGACACCTATTCCATTTCGATTTCTCTACGTTTCTCATCGTGCTCAGGATTGTGTATGGAGAGGGCACCTGGATCCACTTGTGCAGGCAGGTGGACCAAGAACGGGACACACTCCCTAGGGATGACGTCACGGTGGGAGGCTCTCCTCCTGGTTGGACTAAGTGATCAGAGTCACTCTTCTCTGCCATTGTCTCATCTTTAAATTCATAAAACTCTTTTTTTTCTTTCTCCCTCCTTGTCTTCTCTCCTTCCATTGCTCCACTTTTTCTCTCTCTTCTTATTTCTCTTCAATCTGTGCTTTTTTTTTCCTCTAAAAAATGGGGGGCAAAGCAGTCATGACTCGATGGACATGAGTTCCAGCAAGCTTCAGGAGATGGTGATGGACAGGGAAGCCTGGTGTACTGCAGTCCATGGGGTTGCAAAGAGTCAGACACGACTGAGCACCTGAACTGAACCAAATGGCCTTTAAAGAGGCCAATGACCTCAAGACATAGCTAGCCACACAGCCATTCCAGAACCCAGCAATGGCCACAACATGGTTAACAAAAAGAAGGCAATTGGCAGCCAGTGGCTAAGACCCTCTGCACTCCCAAATGCAGGGGACCCAGGTCCAATCCCTGATCAGGGAATTAGATCCCACATGCCACACCTAAAGATCCTGCATGCTGCAACGAAAATCAAAGGTCACATGTGCCACAACTAAAGCCTGGCGCAGCCAAATAAATAAATAAATATTTTTTAAAATTTTGTAAAAAAAATAAGCATTGATTCCACTAACAAAGTAAACTTGGAAATGTAGGATCTCACCCTTAATCTCTTCCTGGATGAGAGGCACCTTTTATTTTTAAGCTTCTTTTGCAGATTGAGAAATGAGTAAAATCTTGCCAGAATTACACAAAACATTGGCAAAATAAAGACGAAAATGTACCCTGTTGGACATTCTGGCTCATCCCTGTAGAGAGCTTTCCTAACCCAGAACAAACAGACATTCCCCTTTTCAGAAACTCTGCACTTTCCCTGGAGCTCTGTGATGATTGGTGTGGACTGTTTGACATGCTTAATGGGTGTAGTGGCTCTTATTAGCTTGCAAATCTTTCTCTAATCTTCCTAAAATTATAGTGGTGATGCATATAATGGCCATTGCGTGTCTTGTACTGGGAGCTCGTGTCTCTGTGTTGTCTGTAAGCCTCTTGCTTGTGGCCTGACTTCTTTGTCAGGCAATCACCTAATTACTTGGAGACACTGTGCTGGTTTGCTGCTCTGCCCTGGAGCTAAGCTAATAAGCACACCCTGCTAGGATTGCAAGCTATTTACCAACTTCACCAAGTGGGACAGGCTATGATTGCTGATGTATTAAATTCATGACTTGGGAGTGAGGACATGTGAAGAGGAAGAGATGGTCTGGATTATCTCATTTGAAAAGGAAAGAAAATACAGCTAACGTTGATTCTCCCTGAAACTTCATTGCACTTAGAAATGAGAACACATAAAGGGCTTGCCTGGCATCTATTACATGCTCTCTCCATGTTCCTGGGATCTAATTCCCTCTTGCTGCAGTGTCTTGTTCGAGACAAGACAGTATCTTCTAGAACTCTTTCAGTGACAGAGACCTCAAAGCTCAGGCAGATGACCTGCTGCAGTCTGACAGCTCCCGCTGTACAAAGAGTTCTTCCCTATGCTGGACTGAGATCTGCTTACCTCCAAGGTCTGTCTACTGGGGCTGGTGCTGCCGCAAAAGATGATTCACTTCCTTTTCCACTTGACCCTACTCAGAAATTGTGAGGCCAGATTTCATGTCTCCTTGCCCCCATGTCTGTTCTTTTCTAAGCAAACATTCCTATTTCTTTTTATTATGACAGCCTTTTACCTCCATGGATGGTCTCCTCTCTGCTCCAATTTTAAAACTGGACCCTTAAACATAATTCTCAAGTCAGAATAGAGTAGAATTATCACCTTCCTTATGGTAGAACTTATGCTTTTATTAATGCATCCCAACAGTGAATTATTCTCATTTTCTCTCTTTTAACCTTTCTACTCATTTTTTCCTATGTGTTTTGAGTGCATAATAAATTAGAAGTCTTCAGTCTTTTCCACACAACCTCTATTTTACAGATGTCATTATCTTATGTTTCATACCCTGAGGCTTTTTTGTGTACAAATTGTACAGTATGCCCCTATTCAATATGTATTTATTTGATTTAAATACTCATTTCAAACATGCTCAGATGGATGTGAAATCTGATTTGGTGAACCTGTGTATTCATTTTGCAGAGGACAGAGTCTTAAAATCAGAACTATTCTGCTAAATGCCAGTCTTGAATCTTGACTAGAAAGATGGTAGGGAGTAAGAATTGCTTGAAAGGAATTTTTAGTTATCAGATATCTTTATTAGCATTTCAGTAGATGGTCATTCAGTACCTTACAAAGAATACCAGAGTTTCAAAAGATGGAGCTTTCTCAGGGTTGGTAGATGTATTCACTAAGGGCGTGGACTCTTCCCCCATCCTGTTTGTACTGGCAACACAGCTATGGGCAATTAAGATATGGGAACATACAGGAATTATAGGAATCCAGATGAACTGTGGCATGACCGAGTTCTGGAATGGAGCCGCAGGTGTTATGCTTGTTTTAAGAATTCTTATGCATTTGGGCGCTAAGCAGCTTTCATCCAAGGTCGAGCCACCATTTGCAAGAAGAGAAAACACAGCTTTTAAAGTGAGAATCTCCAAGGCAGAACTAGACCACAGCTAAGTACCTTGAAATGTTTGAGTGTCTTATTTTTATTTAATTATCTGACAGCAAGCCCTGCCATCTAGCTTCAATCTCATGACTTTGGTGTATAGAGGTATAACATGTACACAGTTTCATACGCTCGTAGGGACACTGGGAAAGAAAACTGGTTACACAGTAGTAGGCAGGACCTCCACAGAGTGAATCCAATTGGTCCCAAGTCACTTTACACCCCAGCAAAGGAAAAGGGCACTGCCATTTTGAAAATGGAAAGAGAATTCTTAAGGAAAAAAAAAAAGTTTCTTCTCTTTGGGGAAGCTTTAGCTCTGTCTTACAGCTCTATTATCTTTCTAAGCCTTCAGAAGCCTTAGTGGTGGACTTCTTGATGGTCCAGTGGCTAAGAATCCACCTGCCAATGCAGGCACTCGGGTTTGACCCCTGATCCAGGAAGATTCCATGTGCCACAGGGCAACTAAGCCCAAGCATCACAACTGCTGAAGCTGGTTCACCCTAGAGCCCATGCTCCACGACAAGAGAAGCTCTTGCACATGACTAGAGAGTAGCCCCTGCTCGCTGCAACTAGAGAAAGCCCACACATAGCAGCAAAGACCCAGGGCAGCCAGAAACAAATAAATAGTATTTAAAAATAATAAACTTATAAAAAGGAAAGACAAAGTCTTGGTGGTAGGGGTCAAAACTCAGGCACTTTCTGAAGCTCTCCCCACTCTCTTTTCTCAAAGGTGGATGTGTAGATGGCACAGACCAACACCTTTATTTAGTTCTAAGCCAAGGGCTGGCCTACACATCTTAAAAAAGCATTTACCAACTATCCTTTAAAGAAGAACTTGTTGAGTAAGCTTCAAAAGCTTTTTGAAAGTCACTCAGTCGTGTCCAGCTACTTGTGACTCCATGGACAGCAACCCAGCAGGCTCCTCTGTCCATGGAATTCTCCAGGCAAGAATACTGGAGTGGGTTGCCATTCCCTTCTCCAGGGGATTTTCCTGACCCAGGAATTGAACCTGGATCTCTATCATCACAGGCAGACTCTTTACCACCTGAGCCACCAGGGAAGCCCCTTTGAATAAGCCAGTGCTTCTTAAATATGTTAGAGTGGAAGCAAATAGAACTCCCAGGGCACCGTAGTGATGTACACACACATGCATAACCAGAATAAAATAAGCAGCAAACTCAGGGAGAGAGATGGAACCTTTCCATAACATCAGCATGGGCTTTACATATGGCAACCCACTCCAGTATTCTTTCCTGGAGAATCCCATGGACAGAGGAGCCTGGTAGGCTACAGTCCACAGGGTCACAAAGAGTCGGACACGACTGAGCGACTTCACTTTTCACTTTTCACTCAAGGATGCCCTAAAATCAAGGGAATAACTTTTACCAGGTTGGGGTGTGTCTATTATGTCCCTGACCATATTCCATTTCTTGTCATATTCCATTGGCTTCATTAGACTATTCTTAAAGCCTAGACAACATATAAGAAAGATTTCTACATGTCAGAAAACTGAGAAAATAGCCAGTTTCATAATCTCACTGGAATAAATTAATTGGGCTTTTTTCTGTACACAGACAGGAAGATCACCAGTAAAGAACGCACACAATGCACAACAGAGCATGTGACAGTGTCCTGAGGGCAACTGCTGCCAGAAGAGGTCTAACCCTAGCACTTCACAATTCCTTTCAAGGACTCTTAGACACCCCAGGAATTCTCCTCGGGGAAAGCAGTCATGTTGCTGCTTGACTATAGCACTCGACTGGAGACCCCGAGGGTCAGGAAGAGGTCTGCACACATCTATTTCACCTATAGGAGAGCTCCTTTTTAGAGCTTTGTGACAAGCTGCCCCTTGGACTGACATCGGGAGGTCGGGCCCTCGAAACATTGCCTCTATATTGGAGGGACGAGCCTTCGTAAGTCTCATGAGTACAGGGACTGAAACCTCTCCCTCCCCAACGCCTCCCGGTATATAATAAGCGCTCAATAAATATCACCATGGAGATGAATCCTTTTCTCAATGATGACGACCAGCGTAAACCACAAGCTCTAACGTCTTCCTAGGATTTTATGCCCTACAATGTACTTTCACATACATTATGAGCCTGATAACTCCATAAACTAGGTAGTGTTATCTCTATTCTACTGTTGAGGAAACCATAGTTTAGAGGCCAGACAGTCTCATTTAAACAAGTCTGGGGACCCTTGGTGCTAACCTCTGACACCAGGCTCAGGACCCGCCCCCTCCTGTAAGATATAAATCAGTTTACGGAGCCGCACAAGCTCTTAGACAATGCATTCTTGAGTGAAGGCTGGGGAGACCAGTTCTGAGGCCTTCATGGTATTCCACCTTCAAGAGATATGGAAACATTAGAATAAACACACCATCTCTTCCACCGGCTCTGATCCTTTCTGGTAAGAACGGTTTTCATTGTTTTTGTGAAGGGCTACTCTGGTGCCAAGGGTACTACGTGTCCAGCAGCCTGAGAGGGGCAGTGCTTAGAAGGGACCAAGATGGAGAACGGGACTTATGCTCAGGCAGCCACCTTGGGGATCATGACATACAGTGAGTGACCTTCCCTGGAACTAGTACTTTGAGAATGATACTAAAATTCCAGAGGGAAGAAGGGAACAGTTTCCCTCATGTTTCAGCGGGGGATTAAGATGTCTTTGGGACATCTCTGTCTTCGACAGTGGATGAGGGAGAGACAGGACCACAGGCAACTGCGTGTGTGCATGTGTGCTAAGTCGCTTCAGTCCTGTCAGACTCTGTGCAACCCCATGGACTGCAGCCTGCCAGAGTCCTCTGTCCATGGGATTCTCCAGGCAAGAATACTGGAGTGGGTTACCATTCCCTCCTCCAGGGGGTCTTCCTGACCCAGGGATCAAACTTGCATCTTCTATGTCTCTTGCATGGGCAGGTCGGTTATTTACCACTAGGGCCACCTGAAGCAGTGGGCATAAGACTCAGAGGGACTTCCTGTAGGTCCAGTGATTGGGACTCTGTGTTCCCACCGCAGGAGGGGGCATGGTTTTGATCCCTCATCAGGGAACTAAGGCCCCATAAGCCATATGGCACAGCAAAAAATAAAAATTAAAAAAGCAATATTAAAAAATGAATGAAAGACTCAGTGATGCTTTTTGGCCATCAGCCACTATGACAAAATCACTTTTTGGTGTATAAAGTAATTCCACAATTACTCAGACTTTTGCTGCATTTGTAAAATTTTTTCTCTGAATATAGGGGATCAGCTGACCTCTCTTCCCTCAGGATGGCCTCACGTAAGTCATTCTGCCTTGAACAGGCAATCAGTGCAGCCCAAACACAGACAGACCTATACAAAGACCAGCTAATTGCTTTCTTGAAATCAATTTATCATACATTAATTACTCCTTGTTCATTGCAGGAAGGAAGCTAGGGAGCTCTCAGAGGTAAATATGCCTTCTCTATCTCTTTACTAGGGGCTTACCAGGTGGCACTAGTGGTAAAGAACCCATCTGCCAATGCAGAAGAGGCAAGAGGCTCAGGTTCGATCCCTGAGTTGGGAAGATCCCCTGGAGGAGGGCATGGCAACCCACTCCAGTATTCTTGCCTGGAGAATCCCATGGACAAATGAGCCTGGCGGGCTATAGTCCATGGTATGGCAACACGACTGAGTGACTGAGCATAGCTCTACTATAATTGCACATGTGTCTAATAAGCTCAGGCTCATGAGTCTAACCAGAGCTTCTAATCTCACATAGGACAGACACATCTTGCTCTTGGTGGGCCTTCTAGGCTACGCTGTCCTCCATAAAGGATAACCCTGATGGGAGGAATGCTGCAGTACGCATAATGGGTGCACAGACAGACACACGAACTTCATGGCAACATAAACTATGCCTCAGAAGAATCCTAGAATCCCAAAAGCGTCTTATGAGCCTGACATATGGAGAGACAGTCAGCATGGACTCAGTCGTATTTGCCCAGACTGCCATCTGACCAGCTTTCCTCCCAAGTCTAGCGTGAGTGAAGGGAAGTGCAATGCACAAGCGGCGCAGGCCTTGGACAGTGGCTATTCGAACCGCGGAGCAATTTACAGCGCAATGTGGGCGGGGCTCTGAAGATGTCAGCCTGAAGAGGACGCGGCAGTGTGACCTCTAGGAAGATCTCTTTAGGGATCTTCCTGCTGCTGCTGCTAAGTCGCTTCAGTCATGTCCGACTCTGTGCAACCCCATAGACGGCAGCCCACCAGGCTCCCCCGTCCCTGGGATTCTCCAGGCAAGAGCACTGGAGTGGGTTGCCATTTCCTTCTCCAATGCATGAAAGTGAAAAGTGAAAGTGAAGTCGCTCAGTCGTGTCTGACTCTTAGCGACCCCATGGACTGCAGCCCACCAGGCTCCTCCATCCATGGGATTTTCCAGGCCAGAGTACTAGAGTGGGGTGCCATTGCCTGGGCTCAGTTCCCTGGTATCTACAAGAACACTGGGCTGGGACTAGGCTCTAAGGCTGGGAGAGTCACTCCCTACCCATAAGGTCACAGGGATTGGCTGGCCTTTTCTAGCTTGTCAAGACACCGTGGTACAAGGAAAACCCACTTTTCTTCTCAGCCATCCTTTTCTCTCTCTTAACCCCTACCCAGTGAAAAGCCCTGACAATTTTCAAATGAAGAGACAACTCCAAGACACGTCTTGCTTTGTCCCCTAGGACCCCAACCTGCGTTCCTAGCTTTGTGGGCACATCGTCATCTCTGCTGCCCTGTCCCCTGCCCACACTCCCTCACCACAGCTGACTCGGCCCCAAGCGCTAAATGCACCATCTGACTTCTGATCTCCAAACATGCCAAATGCTGACACACCACCACACCCAAGCCACATGAATCCTTCACCTAGAAACCCTTTACATTTGGCAAATTCTACTCATTCTTGAAGGTCCGGCCCAATTTGTCCTCTTTTTAGAGGAATTTCCAGCTCTTTCAGAGCAGAAGCAATCTCTCCCTTCTTTGGGCGCAACAACACTCTTGTGTATGACAGTTCTCTCTTAGATTTTACCTGATAGATGAGCGCAAGGACTCAGATTAATTTTTGTGTAATAGTACTCACTCTTGCTTGTAAGAATCGCTCTAAGAATTAACTAACGTAATGACTATGAACACAGCCACTGCTCAAGAAATTTAAGTTTATATTATAACTGACCACTGAGAGCAGATAGGAAAGGCAGCATCCAGTCTCTGAGTCTGATGTCAGGAAGACTCTCCTAAAGAAAAAGTCACATAGGTCAAAACTACAGGAGAATCTGAAACCTTGTGGATGGAAGGTATTTTCTCTTCCTTTAGAGTCAAACAAACAAGCACAGTCCTTGGCTCCATTTCTCCTACTCAGTGGATAACTATTAGTATCAGAACCCTATGAACCCAATCCAATGGACTTATTAGATTTCCTGACCCATTGGATAACTCACATAAAATCAGGAGTAAAAGGAGATTTCTGGTGATTTTACTATTAAAAGTCATTAACATGCAGTTTACAACATGCTTTCTTGGATATGATCTCATTTCTTACTTCAGTGACATTTCATTTAGATGCTCTCATATAAGAACAGTGCCTGCTATGAGCCAGAATCCACCTCCCGTTGTACAAATGAAGAGAGAGGTTTACAGCAGGCAAGTCACTCATGCATGCAGTTAGAGCAGTGGCTGAAAATTGCAAACTAAGTCTATCTGGCCCCAACTCCACACTCTTTCTACTGCTCCATGGCCCTTTCTTCCCAATAAGGGCTCATGCTGAAGTTCTTCAAGGTGGAAAGTTCCAAAAGAACAGCCAAAGCTCAGTAAATGATGAGCCATCTCTAAGTGTCAGAACCATCTACAGAAGGAGTCAGAAACTTCTGACTGGGAACAGCCAAAGTCTCCGGACAAGGAGAGATGACAGAAGCAGATGCCCTTTGAAGTGTGACCATCCTGACAACTTGTGACACTGTGCTCAGGCTCATTGGACAGGTCTGGCTTCCAGCCTCTTGAATTTTCTGTTTTCCTCAAAGAGTATATACAGGGAAGGAAACACAACACTGAGGCTTCAGAGGTTGAGCTTCTGAAAAGCCTCATTTAGGTTTTGAAGGTGTGATATGTCTGTGTTATTGCCCCTTCACCTTGGCTCCTTACCAGCCAAGCACATGATGTGTGTGTGAGAGTTTCTAGCTCCTGACTCAATGCTGTCGGTTGTAACTAAGTTGCTGCAACTGAGTGAGGAGACTGGTCTTCATCTTGCCTTGTTGCTGCTGCTAAGTCACTTCAGTCGTGTCTGACTGTGTGTGACCCCATAGATGGCAGCTCACCAGGCTCCCCCATCCCTGGGATTCTCCAGACAAGAACACTGGAGTGGGTTGCCATTTCCTTCTCCAATGCAGGAAAGTGAAAAGTGAAAGTGAAGTCGCTCAGTCGAGTCTGACCCTCAGCGACCCCATGGACTGCAGCCTACCAGGCTCCTCCGTCCATGGGATTTTCCAGGCCAGGAGTACTGGAGTGGGGTGCCATTGCCTTCTCCACATCTTGCCTTGTGGTTGTGTTAAAAAACCTTCAGTAAAAAACTCTCTGATCTGGTTAAAGGGATGAAGGGTCTATGTGAGAGTGAAAGTGTTAGTCGCTCAGTTGTGTCTGATTCTTTTTGACCCCATGGACTGTAGCCTGCCTGGCTCCTCCATCCATGGAATTCTCCAGGGAAGAATACTGGAGTGGGTTGCCATTCCCTCCTCCAGAGGATCTTCCCCACCCAGGGACTGAATCCCGGTCTCCTGCATTGGCAGGTGGATTCTTTATCATCTGAGCCATTGGGAAGTCCAATACACAGGGCTACAACTTCTTAGTAAGAACTCCCATTTGCCTCTGAAACTGTGTTGTTTTAGATCTCTCCGTGCCTTTAGATGGAGAAGGCAATGGCACCCCACTCCAGTACTCTTGCCTGGAAAATCCCATGGACAGAGGAGCCTGGTAGGCTGCAGTCCATGGGGTCGCTAAGAGTCGGACACAACTGAGCGACTTCACTTTCACTTTTCACTTTCATGCATTGGAGAAGGAAATGGCAACCCACTCCAGTGTTCTTGCCTGGAGAATCCCAGGGACAGGGGAGCCTGGTGGGCTGCCGTCTATGGGGTTGCACAGAGTCGGACATGACTGAAGCGACTTAGCAGTGTCTTTAGAGCTCGTGACCACTTTACAGGGCTCTGGTCAGGCTCAAATATGATGATGTATGTGAAAGGGTTTTGTTAAATGCAAACTAATCCATAAGTGCAAGGTGGTATGACTGTATTTATGCTTATTCTTTGTTAATGGCTTTTTTACACTGAAGTGTAATTGACTTAAAATATTATTAGTTTCAGGTGTACAATGGTGATTCAGTATTTTTACACATTGAAAAATGATCACCATGTTAAGTCTTACTACCACCTGTCACCACACAAAGTTATTATAGTATAATTGACTCTATTCCCTATGCTGTAAATTATATCCAAGACTTATTTATTTTATAATAACTGGTAGTCCTTACCTCTTGGTCTCCCTCACCTATTTTACTTATCTTTTCACCCCCTCTCCTCTGGCAACCACCTGTCTGTTCTCTGAATCTATGAGTCATTTTCTGTTTTGTTATTTGTTCACTTGTTTTGTGTTTTAGATACCATGTATAAGTGAGACCATATGGTATTTGTCTTTCTCTGACTTATTTCACTTAGCATAATACCCTCTAGGTCCATTTATGTTGTCACAAATGGCAAGATTTTCTTCTTTTTATGGCTGAGTAATGAATGCCGAAGAATTGATGCTTTTAAACTGTGGTGTTGGAGAAGACTCTTGAGAGTCCCTTGGACTGCAAGGAGATCCAACCAGTCCATTCTGAAGGAGATCAGCCCTGGGATTTCTTTGGAAGGAATGATGCTACAGCTGAAACTCCAGTACTTTGGCCACCTCATGCGAAGAGTTGACTCATTGGAAAAGACTCTGATGCTGGGAGGGATTGGTGGCAGGAGGAAAAGGGGATGACAGAGGATGAGATGGCTGGATGGCATCACCGACTCAATGGACGTGAGGTTGCGTGAACTCTGGGAGTTGGTGATGGACAGGGATGCCTTGCGTGATTCGATTCATGAGGTCGCAGAGTCGGACATGACTGAGTGACTGAACTGAACTGAACTGACTATTCCATTGCATGCTGCTGTTAAGTCGCTTCAGTTGTGTCCGACTCTGTGTGACCCCATAGACGGCAGCCCACCAGGTTCCCCCGTCCCTGGGATTCTCCAGGCAAGAACACTGGAATGGGTGGCCATTTCCTTCTCCAGTGCATGAAAGTGAAAAGTGAAAGTGAAGTCGCTCAGTCATGTCTGACTCTTCGTGACCCCATGGACTGCAGCCCACCAGGCTCTTCTGTCCATGGGATTTTCCAGGCAAGAGTACTGGAGTGGGGTGCCATTGCCTTCTCCCATTCCGTTACATGCATGTGTGTAAATATATATATGTATACTACACCTTCTTTATCTATTAATCTATCCATGGACACTTAGGTAGCTTCCTTGTCTTAGCTATTGTGAATAATGTTGCAAAGAACATGCAGGGCACATATATCTTTTCAAATGAGAATTTTCACTTTCTTTAGATAATTATCCAGAAGTGAAACTGCTGAATCTGTTTTGAAATTTTGTAGGAATCTCCATACTATTTTCTGCAGGAGCTGCACCACTTTACATTCCCTCAGACAGCGCATGGGAGTTCCCTTTCCTCCATATCCTCCCCAACACTCATTTTTTTCTCTCTGTTTAGTGACAGCCTTTCTGACACTGTCACTGAAGAAGAATGTACCCACCACACCTCCTCAGAGGTCACTGAGATAGCAAGCACTTGCTTACACAAGCTGATCTATCCCCTAGAAACAACTTTTGAGGAACATATCCCACTCTTCAGATAAGGAAACCGAGGCTTAGAGCTGGTAACCAGAAAGCACTGGTAAGTGGATTATAAAACCCAAATCCTGACTCCCACCTCACCATAGAGAAGGATCCTTCAGGTTACAATGCACAGAACCCAAGCCCTCTCAGGGGGTCTGTGAGACCACAGCATCATCAGTCCTAAGAATGATACCTCCCGGGGCCCCGAAGCATCTGTAGCCAACTCTGATCTGTTTCCTTGGCTTTCCTGAAGCCCCTCAGGTCATCCTCCAAGTTGCCTTTTAACCAACACATTTGAGTTTTGCCTTCTGTTCCTTTTTAGCCAGACCCTAGGGATGTGAAGGACTGTCACAGTCCCTAAGCTTAAGGATGAATGAGGTGAAGCAAATGCACAGTAGGTACACTGCCTCTAAATCTGCCTTTAATATATAAGTTACAGATAATAAAAGCAGCAGATCAGATTCCTACCCACATTCTCTCCTTTAAACTTCACAAAAACTCGACAAGGTAGACACTCTTTTTGTTCCCATTTTGCAGATGAGGACACTAAGGTTCAAGAGGATTCCATAATTTATCTAGGGTAGGACTGATGCTGAAGCTGAAGCTCCAATACTTTGGCCACCTGATGCGAAGACCTGACTCATCAGAAAAGACCCTGATGCTCGGAAAGACTGAGAGAAGGAGAAAAAGGTGACAGAGGATGAGATGGTTTGATTACATCACTGACTCAATAAACATGAGTTTGAGGAAACTGAGGAAGATAGTGAAAGACAGGGAAGCTTGGCATGCTGCAGTTCACACATGACTCAGTGACCGAACAACAATATAGCCAGTAAGTGGTACAACTTTTAGGACTTCATTTCATAAGGTGAGAGAGATCCATTTACATACAATCTTGTTTATAACACACAGAGTATTTAACATATCTGCTTTTCTCAGCTTGGCAAACAGACCACATACCCACTGATGCTTTCCCCACCTCAAGTTATTCTGATTCTATTCCAACAAACAGAGCAATTTTAATTGTCTAGATGAAAAAGGTTATAACTTCTAACCCTACAAAATAATAAATGACAATCCACGGTCATCAAAAAATAAGACACACACCCAGTGCACTCAAAACACTTCTGCTACAAAATTCCTTTTTTCATTTTTTAAAAATGAATCAAGATGTTTTGGATGAGGGATGGGGCATCCCATGAATTACTTTATACCATTCAAATTAATCTTAAATAAATTTTCCCTTTATCTCATCTCTACAGAACTGTCACACCACCATAAAATTGCCACGCATGACAAACTCTGTGAGGCAGAAATGAAGGGTGGAGGGAAGGCATTCTTGTGTTATTTCACAATTTCTGGGAGGCTCCAGAATGTGGTACTCTCTGGTCAGTGTGTGTTTACGCTCTACCTTTTAAGGTGGGGAAATCCAAAGGCAACAGTTTTTCCTTGAAAATGTGTTTCATGGAAAGTTCTTCAGAAGCTTGTGGTTAATTCTGTTGCAGCTTCTAACTCCTTGAAACCTGACTCATAGAACATATCACCAAATCTGGCATGTAGCTGTGTTAAAATTCTTCAGCAAAAAACTTCCAGATATTATGGTCAAAGGGATAAACAGTTTATGTAAGGGCTGCCACTTCTTACTGCCTGTGCAGCCAAGAGGAGCCTGTGTGACAACGAAGGCCTGTGACTCCCTCCCCCATGTCACCTGCTTCCCCATCAAACATAAAAGGGACCTCTGAAGGTTACACAAGCAACATCACTGCATTTCCAAATGTTCCTGTGCTTTATTCAATGTAGATTCATATTGACAATAGATGGTACATTTTCTTTAAAGGCACACACTTTGCTGTCTTGCAGTTTTGACCTGCCTAAAACATCGCTTACAAATCCCAGGAGGATTCTAATTAACAAAGCAGCAGTGGGCTATCCTGTCTAAACGGGAGTGTGTCTGTGCTTCTAAGCTTCCCACTGAGCCTCTGTTTAGAGCATAAATCCAGCTCCACTGCTCTTCTGTAATATCCCAGGGCAGCATCCACATTTCCAAGGCTCTGTCAGTATTTCCTGACTGGGAACTGTCTTTCCTTTTGCTTTCTATTCTTTCTTGAAACCTTTCCTAACCATCTAGTGTTTAATTCAAAACCCCAATTATTTCCAAGAAGACTCTGAAAATAATGTACACAGTAGACTTGTGTCACGTGACAACCTCCTAGTCTCCATAGATATTAATTTCCAAAAACTGAGATGAAGGGGATTTCCCTGGTGGCCCAGTGGCTAAGACTCTGTGCTCCCAGTGCAGGGGGTCCAGGTTCTATCCCTGGTCAGGGACTTAGATCCCACATGCCACAGTGAAGGCCTGACGCAGCCAAATAAATAAAAATAAATATTTTTTAATAATTGAGGTGAGGTATCAAAAGAGAAAAAGCACCTCATAGCTCCATATACCACCAGAGCTTGAAAAGGAAAGCCCATTAAAGATCTGCACTTCTAAGAAAACTAGAGACAGTATATGATGATGATCTTACCATTATGTTGGGAGCAGGAGTCGGTGTCTTTCATCCTCCTCTTCCTAACCCTGACTCCTTTCCCTAAACACTAGCTGTTTCACCAAAGGCAAGTTACTCCTCTCTCCTCTGCTTCAAGATTTTGTTGAAGGCATCCCTTTCTGCACACGTAAGACCTGTGCATTTCACCATATGCAAATAGTACTTCCATTAAGAATGGGGAGTGCTCACTTTGGCAGCACATATACTAAAGTGGGAACAACACAGAGAAGATTTGCATGGTCTCGTTGTGAATGCAAATTCACAAAGCGTTCCATATTTGGGGTTGTGGGGGAGTTGAGTTGGGAGTTTCGGATTAGCAGATGCAAACTATTATATGTAGACTGGATAAACAACAACAAGATCCTACTGTATAGCACAGGGAACTATATTCAATATCCTGTAATAAACTATAATGGAAAAGAATATATATACATATATAAAACTGAATCACTTTGCTATATACCAGAGACTAACAAAGCATTGTAAATCAACCTAAAAAAAAAAAAAAACTATTAATAAAAAAAAAAAGAATGGGGAAAAAAGAAACTAGAAGGATGATAATGCATATAAATAATTTAAAAATAATATCCCTATGAAATGTCCCACAAAAGAAATACTAGTCCCAGGAAGTTGTACAGAAGAATCTCCCTAGACTTTTAGGAAATACATCATTCTAAACCATGCAGACTATCCAAAAGAAAGTACTGGAGAAATATCCCAACTCACTCAGGCAGGCAGTATAAACTTGATGCCAAAACCGAATCAGAAAAGGGAATGTAGAGACCAAATTCACTCATGAAACAAAATCTACTCCACAAAATAGTAGCATAACCAAGGTCTGTTGTATGTATGACCCCCTCCACCACCACCACCAAACTTTGAAATGATGGAACATCATCCTTTGGATTCAGTTCCTATGACAAGTGTCCAGTACAGGACACAGTGGCATGTGAAGGTAGTAAAGAAAAACTCTGAATTTGCACAGAGAAAGAAACCTGTCTACCGACTTCAGTGTTCAAGCAAAACCAAGTGCTTAAGACCAGTCCCTTTATCAGTCCCGCCAGAGCCGGTGCTGCAGGGAGTCAGGGGCCCTGCTCCAGTGTGGATGGGAATCTTGGAGCGACTTCGTCTATGCTGGGGGTGACTTCTTCCACTGACAACACTCACCGAAGAGCTTCATTTCACATCTTTGCTTTTATAATTTTCCATCTTCGGCTAAAAATACAGCTTTTTGGGTGAGATTCAACCAAAGCATCGCCCTCCCTACCTCCCCCACCCCCAAAGCAAAGGGAGCAGTAGCGAATAAGGGCTCTTGCAAGGGGCCCCCAGGCAAACTAGCTCTTCTGTTTATATTTCCAGCCTCATTGGAAGACAGCCCTGAGCACTTCTGGTGGGGGCGGGGGGCTGCTGCCAATGCTCTGGCTTCATTTTCAGTCAAACACTTCTACGCCAAAAAAACAGAAAAAAAAAAAACAACCCAGCTATGGTGAGGGTGCTGATGGCAGCCCCCATCCAGGAAGGGCAGAAAGAACTAGAGACCGGTTTCACCATCTCCTTTTGCTGACCTTGGGGATCTTGTCTCTATTTACTCATCTGATGAAGTGATGATGAAAGTAAAATATGGTTCATTACACATGTGCTGCTCTGGCAACTGCTGACCTCTTTGATTTGAAAATCATTCTCCTCTCCTCCAGCCTATGAGTGCCTCACTGTTTGTACAGGGACACACGTGCGCACCACACACATACACACACACGCGTGTGCACACACACACACACACTCTTAATCACATTGTCTCATTTACTAGCTCTGTTTATTAACACACAGGGTTCAGTACAGGCTGTCTGAAATGGCCTCCAGCCCCTTCTCAGAACTGAGGAACATCACAGAGAGCTGTACTTGTCCAGAGTTTTAGGATGGGGTTTTGTTTGTAAGCTTGGCACTGCCAGCTGATGAAGGAAGACACAGTGCTATAACACAAGATTTAAGGTCTGGAACTCAGCAGACCCCAATTCTGCTTCGGCTTTGTCACTTAAAAAATCTGGCTTTGGGCACCTGTCTTCACCTTTCGAGGTCTCAGTTTCCTCACCTGTAGAAAGCGAGGAACACCTACCTGGCAGGGAGGCTGGGAAGGTCAGAGGAAGTGAGACTCAAAAGAGGCTACAGGGAATGAGTCAGCCCCACTTGGCCACCTTCACCTCCTTTCTCCAAATCAGTTTTACTAAAGTCAAAATAAAGACAGGCTTTGGAAGAGAACTAAATATGTGAGCTTGGGCAATCCACTTATGTCTCTAAACTGCGTTGAAAGTAAAAGTCGCTCAGTCATGTCCAACTCTGTGTGACCTCGTGGACTATACAGTCCACGGAATTCTTCAAGCCAGAATACTGGAGTGAGTAGCCTTTCCCTTCTCCAAGGGATTTTCCCAACCCAAGGATCGAACCCACAGGTGTCCCACATTGCCGGCAGATTCTTTACCAGCTGAGCCACCAGGGAAGCCCAAAAATACTGGAATGGGTAGCGTATCCCTTCTCCAGCAGATCTTCCCGACCCAGGAATTGAACTGGGGTCTCCTGCATTGCAGGCAGATTCTTTACCAACTGAGCTATCAGGGAAGCCCTGAACTGCATTAATCCTATCTACAAAACAGGGACAAGACAGCATCTATCACCTAGAGATGTGAGGGTAAAATAGGATTGTGAAAGCAAAAGCACTCTGTCCTATGAGTTTGCTGGGCACCCCAACCACGTAAGGTCTGTTATTTTTTCCTAGATTCCTGGTTGCCAGGAAAAAGGCTTGTTTCTGGCAGATCTGCGCTCACCTCCCCAGCTCCCTGCTCATTCGGGGATGCCTCTGCACACGGAGCTCCCTTCCCAGCAGCCAGGCCCGCCCCCACTCTGGGCAGCTCTGCTCTTCATCTCCAGATGAAGCGAAAATCTGGTAAATATTACACTTACAAGGTAACAGGTCTGGAATGCTCGGCATCCCAGCGGAGCACAGTTGCTTCTTGGCATCCAGACACATATAGGCTGCAGCCCAGGGCCAACTACATTTGGCTGCTTTGTGTAATTCAAATAAAGATATTAAAAATCCTCCAACTCTATCAACATCTGTACTGTTTGCTAATCAGAGGGGTGAGTTTTAAAAAGTCATCTGGAGAGAACTTGGCATGTTGACTGCTCTTTTCAGTTTCATCCCAAAGGAGCACTGCGTGGGTGGATATTCACCACATAGGTTTCTCATATATAAATGATTTCTATATTTTAAGCCAGGTGGAGTCTGCTTTCAGATCTCACTGCCTTTCCCCAAACAGATAGTTTTCTGGAGCAGTTTTCATTTCAGAGTTTGTGCCCTTAATGATGACACAGCGTTGCCACTTCTGTGTCACATGATCAGCTCAAGGGTCAATTAATGAGAGTATGATGATAATGGCAGATATGAGCGGGGTGGGGGTGGGGGGTCCTGTTTCTTCCCTTTATTAGCTACGGATCTGGGGAGTGATTTCATCTATCTCTGTGCTTTGGTTTCCTCCCATGTGAAATGGAGAAAATAATAATATCTACCTAGTATTGCCAGGATCAAATGAGTCAGTATCTCTCAAGTGCTTAGGAAGGTCCCTAGGGTAGAAGCACTACATGGGTATAAGTAATAAATGTTATTATTATAAATATTGTTCTTTTTGTTGTTATTGTTTATTTTGGACCAAATACTAAGTGTGAATAAAAGAAACTAGATACAGATTCTTAGCAAAGGGTGACTGGTTCCCCCCATAAATAAAAGAAGTTAAGTGTAATTAGGCATCTTTAGGTCCACCTTTCTCTCCATTAACTAGCAGCAAGTAGAGAAAAGTGGTAAAATTGGATTCTAACACAGCCAGTGACTTAAACCTTGGGCTTCACTGATTTGATCAGGACTGAACTTCCCTCAGTTAAGAGCACAGAAAAAGGACACCGTTTTCCATTGGCTTCATCTTACTTTCCGAATAGCCAACCTCAGCATTTTTAAAGAAAAACTCCTCCCAAATGGCAACCTTGAGAAAAACTATCAAGGTGGGAACTAAGAAAGGTACACCACTGTCCTAAGAATAAAGGAAATAGAGCATACTCTTCTCTCAGTCTGCTCTGACAGTTAAAGGTAATCGTGAAGCCTGACAGCCCCTGTGGGTAATGGAAGGTCTGGGATTTCCAGGATAACAGCTTAAGGCTGCTGGCAGACACCCTTCTGGCTTCACTGGCCTGGGAAGGTGCTGCCCCATGAGGAATGGCCAAGTCCAGGCAGCGAGCAAGTGAAGGCTGCCTCGGTCCTTTGCACACCTGTCTCCCACCTTCCCTTCCTCTCCTCCACTCTGGTCTCCCAGTGCATTCACAACCCCTCCCGCTGCTTGAGTTCCCTACTGTGTAAGAACAAGAAGGAAAAAGCAGTACAAGACACATAAGGAATGAAAACGAAGCTGAGGGCTAGTGGGGACCTCAAGATTCCCATGACAAAGGATGCAACAGGAAGCCAGTTGTACTGGTAGAGAGAGGGCAAGATTGTTTACTCGGTAAGGTTTGCTGGGACCTCAGGCCACATCCTCCAAAGACATCTATCCTGTGTCCCTGTGATGCTGAGGCCACAGACACCCCAGGCCAGGACAGGACGGGGCTTCCCAGGAGTCAGGAGTGGGGCGTGCGAGACAACACTGGAGCGGGCAAACCAGCACAAGACGGGGACTTTCTGTTCTTTGTATTCGAAGAAGCCTGTCTCTCGATACAGAGTCTACGACCGGGGAGGAGCAGTAAACTGAATGAATCACAGTGCTGACTGGGGGTGGGGCTGCTGGGGAGGGATGTCCTTGTGGTTAACCACATTTTACTGGTTTTTTTATTGATTGCAGTTGTATTGAAAGAGACATGACTCAGACAAACCATATCCAAAGCCACGTAAAGCAGTGGGTTCTAATGGAATTTCAATGTATGGAAACGTCAAGAACTGTGCTCTGAGATGGGAAGAGCTTTGCTATCAACACAGCCATCATTTGCTTCTGTCCTTTAACAGCTGAAGGAGACACTGATTTTCCTATTTTCCTTTCCATATGGAGGTTGTGGCTATTCACCGCTCAGGTACACATAGCAATCTGCATACGATACGGATCAAATTTTTTTTTAAAGTTGTTTTCATTACTCAATCATTCTGTCTTTGTGTTACCATTGGCCTTGGCTTGTAAATATCATTCAGCAACTTTTGAATGGTTCTGCTGCTTTGTGTAGGGTGGTGGGTATATCAACTTGTTTTCACCAATACGTTATAAGCTACTTGGGGGCAGCCATAATAGAAAAATAACAATAAAAAGAATAAGAAGAACACTGACAAAAGCAATATCACATGTTCTGAGGCGCATCCCCTCTGTCATGTACCCACCATGATTACTACATTTTGGTGTGAGCTAAGAAACTGAAGCTTAAAGAAGGAGCGCACCCAACCATTGTTCCATCAAAAGGAATCTGGTGTCTCCACTTAGACCTGTGTCGTGTGATCGCAGTGCCTTCCCCTGGCCTATCTGTGCTGCCTCCTCTGGGGGAGTCCACCCCGACTCTGCCCATTTTTATCCACCTGTGTGAGTCAGGCAGCAAGCCCTGGAGGCAGTACATGCTCAGTGAATATTTACTGAATTAAATTGAATCAAATGGTATTTTCCACATTACTGCTTTTAGGGACAGTCCAGGAAGAGATTAAAGTAAAATAACACACACAAAAAAAAATGTTGTTTAAACTGAAAACAAAAGTATGATCAGGAGCCTATGTGGCTCCTGATAATATTTCTAATATTTGATATTTCAAAATATCTAATATTTTTATGTTTCTGATATTTCTAATATTTTTCTCATTTCATAGTAGCCTAATTTGGCAAACAAAAGTGAACTGGAACATATCTCAAAGGTTAACATGTATATAAGTGTGCATGTATATCATGTATAATATTGTGCATATATAATGGAAACCTGCAAAATGCTTAAAAATAAAGTGAAATAACAAGGGAGAGAGATGTACCACTTAGTTGCAGAAATAGTTACTAACAAAGAGAGTTCTTTTAGGCAGGTTCTGAGAATTTTGAGCCCTTCTGATAAAACTGAAAATATCATTCTGCCTTATTTACCTCTACCAATATTTAAATGATATCTCCAATATTATTTTTGTCTAACAGAAATTGGAACTATTTTCAACTTTTTCCTAGGCTTAAAAAATATCTATCACTTGCTTTTCTCAACATATGACTTGATATTAAAAATATGGGCTGGAATTTCTGGTTTTCTTAGAGGTCTCAGAATACCAAAAAACAGGAAAAGTTAAGTCTTTACTGATCACCTTAATGAATAAATGAATGAATAAAAAATATATTCACTCCCTACCACATGCAAGGCATTTTTATGTGCTAATCTCTCTCTCTCTTTTTAAGTAGCATTTAGAAGAGTATTTTTAAAAATTAATTTTCATTTTAGAGAAGATAAAAATGAGGTTCAGAGAGGGTAAGTGACTCGCCTAATATTTCACAGTCAGGATTTTTACCCAGGATTCTCCTTTATGCAAAGTCTATGTTTTCTTTCTATTATATCACAGACGGTGTCACACACGAGAGTCATCCTTGGCTCATGTGTGAGTCACTTTCTTGGCTTATCAACAGTAGGCTGGGATCAAAAACCAAAGGTTGACATCCTCATAGAGTTGAAAGGAAGGGACCACCGTCTGTTATAACAAAGCAAAAGAAACAGAGAGGCCCATTATATGAACTCGTCTGTCTAGACAGATGACTAAACAGGGGTCCCTCCAGGGTTAGACTTGAATTTCCTCTGTTCAGCCTGTTGGATAGTTAGCAATAAAAAAAAAAAAAAAAAATTGCTCAAAGGCTGTGGTACTAATCCAAGCCCTCCTACACTACCCAGAGAGTAGTTTAAAAGTCATTTCTGTGCAGTCTGCATGTGTTAAAGTTTCAAGCAGAAATTAGATTGAGAGGCGAACAGCCCTAAAAATACTTGTGCCGTCTGGCTGAGGACCCAACTGCCCCTCTATAACTCCAGGGACAGCACTTTGAACCCACAGCGGGAGCGGGGGCTAATCCAGGTGTTCCCGTGGGACCATCCACAACAAGAATGCATCAGCGTTGGGCTTGGCTTTCCTATGGGCTGGCAAGTAACTTGCCTCTTTCTCTCTCCATGCTCCAGGGGACTCTGAATTTTACCCAACTTATAACATGAAAAATACTACTGAGACTGAAGAAAAAGGCAGTGTCCTTTCATCCAGGCTGAGAGACACAAACAGAGGTCAGAGATAATAAGATTGTTTTAACCCTATTAATATTGCTGTGCTTAGTGTACAAAAAGTTACCCCAGGAAGGAATTAGGAGTTGGCTAATTGATCAAGTGGCCCCATGGAAAACCTGGCAGCAGACCAGTGGACTAAGACTTCACTCATTCCCCAAGAAATCCTTAGCAATATGCTATATCTATTATGGTCCATATTTGCAAAGTTCATTCACTCCCTCACTTGACAAATATTTACTGGATGCCTCAATCTGCAACATTCTTTCACATGTATGGGTATATATAGGGTGGCCAAGAGCTGGAGACGGAATTTCCAGGGCCTTGGTCTGGTACCATTCTGAACTTTTAATAGGCATTAAAGGATTAATGGAGTAGTTTAAGAACTCAGATTTACTAGCCTGAAAAAAAAAAAAAAAAAAAACAGTTGTTCTTATATAGGGAGAAAAAATGAAAAACTCCAGGATTTTCCCTTGCACACTCCAGTAATTACCCAGTGTGGACAAGAGAATCACTTCAGGATGTTCCATACAGTGAACAAGTTTGGATAAGAAGCAACCATGGTCGTTCCTCAAATGGGGGTAGGTAAAGATGTTCCTCAGACAGGAGGTAAAGATGAGCTAAACTCAGAAGCCACTGCCTAATTCCAACACCATCATGCAAGTCATTGGGTTCTGCGGCTCACTCTGAATTTCCATAGGTTTGGGGGAGACAAATACTGGCTTCAAAAGAAAATAAGAAAGTCATCCAAAGATATCTTTTTTTCCTTCATTTTTCAGAAAAGAATGATCTCCCTTAAATATAGTTATATGTTATTTTCACTCAGTGAATTCTCCTTTCTTGACATCTCATCCCTTTACCCCAAATATTCTTGTTCATATTTAAGTTCATCGTCTTAGGGGAGTGATTGGGTTGGATGAACTTTGGAACCAGAAAGACCAAGTTCAAGTTCTGGCTCTGCCACTTGTTACCTGTGTGACTGTGGGGAAATTATATGATGTCTGCAAGCCTCAGTTTCCTCATCTGTAAAACTGAAAATAACAGTAGTGTTTATCCTATGATGTGCTGTGCTTTGCTAAGTCACTCAGTTGTGTCCAACTCTGTGTGATTCCATGGACTGTAGCCCACCAGGCTCCTCTGTCCAGGGGATTCTCCAGGCAAGAATACTGGAGTGGCTTGCCATGCCCTCCTCTAAGGGATCTTCCCAAGTCATGGATCGAACCCAGGTCTTCTGCATTGCAGGGAGATTTTTTACCATCTGAGCCACCAGGGAAGCCCAAGAATACTGGAGTGGGTAGCCTATCTCTTCTCCAGGGGAACTTCTTGACCAGGAATTGAACTGGGGTCTCCTGCATTATAGGCGGATTCTTTATAAGATGAGCTACCAGGGATGCCCTGTTTATCCTATAGGGCTAGTATAAAGATTAGCACAGTGCCCAACGTAAGTATGCAATAACTAACAGTGATCAATATCATTATTATTCATTTTCTTATTACTAAAGCCAGGATCCAGACTCTTCATTTATTAACACCCCACCTAGATCTTTGCCTTTTTTTTTCATGCAGAAATTCATGCAGAAACTCATAACAGGACATGGATAGCTAGACAAAAATCACAGTAGCAAATGTTACATAAACTCCCAAAACAGAGATTCTTAAATCTGGCTGCACATCAGAATGCCCTGGGAAGCTTTGTAAAACTAAAGATGCCAGCTCCCAGCCCAGACCAATCAAATCAGAATTTCTGGAGGTGGACCCCAGTCTGAGTTTATGATTCTTATATTATACACAGTGAAGTTGAGAATCTCAGTAGCAGAGTACCCAAGTAGAGACCACAGCCCTGAGGGTCAGTGCTTCCAGTAAAGGATCTGAGTGCTCTGCTATCTGAAGTCCAAGTCCAAGTTTTTGTCATAGTACCAGCATACCTGTGGGTGAGCTGGTCCTGACGCTTCCCCTGTTCAGTTTCTGAAAACCAGTCAGCTCTCTCCCTAACAATAACACTTGAGTAAACCATCCCTGAAGCCACAGTGGCCACAGTACCACAGGGAGCTGCCCTCCTGCTCTCCTGAATACACACAATGGACGAGGTAAGTAGCAGCCTTGAGAAAACAAGCAACGCAGAGCAGAAAAACAGAGAAGCAACCCCTGCGGTGGATGTGAACAGAAACGAATCAGCTCCACTTCAGAGCAAAGATACAGTCCAACTGAAGATTAGAAAAATATGGTCTGACCGTTTAGATTTCACAAGGATCCAAAACCAATTTAGAGTCCAGTTGGTGGACAAAGTTCACATTCAGCAAAACAGCTCCAGCAGTTGCATCATCCACACAACAGGGCAATTCAGAAATACAGATGTCCAGCCATGTGCAAAACAATGCTTTCATTTTTTTCTGCTCTTTCCCACTGCTGACCCCAAAAGCAGGATGGAGATGTTCAGCATCTGCTGCTACTAAGAATAGGCTGCCGAGATGATGGGGAACTTGCAAGCAGGGAGTTACCCAGCGTGCTCAGGGGCATTCAGAGCAGATGGATGGCTGCCCCTGGGTTGAGAGGGGCACAGGAGATGCCCCATGCCAGGTGGGGTCATTCTGCAGTGTTCTCACTGGACACAGCAGGAGGGAGCCTGAAACTAACCCATTGACCTCATCAGTCACTGTCAGGAGACTAAGGCTCAGGTTAGGTAGAATTTGAGGCAGCCACATGGTACTCAATGTTTAACTCATTCAATTGGCATGGAACTCATACAAAAGAGATAAGAAATAGGAGAGTCATGGTACCTCCAGCTACAGCTAGGCATCTTCAGACTTACAGTCTCATAGAAGCTTAACCTGGATTGTGAAGAACATTTACCAGATACTGCTGGGCATGTCAGGAACATACTGGCAACCTGAGACCCTAAGGCGAAGAGATGTGAGTACATGTTTTGGAGGTAAGCCTGAGTTTCCCTGACACACATAAATTTCACATAACATATCAGGACTTGCTTCCTAAACCTAGTACTACCAACTGTGCCTCTGACACCAAACAAACTTGTTTTGGTTGGAAGAATAAGTTGTATATAAAAATGAAGGGGACTTCCCTGGAGGTCCAGTGGTTAAGACTTTGCCTTCCAGTGCAGGGATATGGGTTCCATCCATGGTCAGGGAGTTAAAATCCCACATGCCCCATAGTCAAAAAACCAAAACATAAAGCGGAAGCAATACTGTAACAAATTCAACAAAGACTTTAAAAATAATAATAAAATAAAAGTGGAGCAGAAGGAAATTGATGTCTGTCTTATAAAGCCAACTGACTAAGTATTCAGCAAATATCCATTATAAAGCTCCTCATAATTCCATGGACAAAGCAAAAGTGTGGATCCAACCATGCCATACCAACAACATAGAAAGTTTTTAACATGGGTGAAATCCTTCTCTTTTCCCCAACTCCACCACTTACACTACGGTAGACTATACCATTTGGTCAAACTCTTCTCTTCTAGACCCACCGCCAAACAGATCCTTTTCTTGTGCCCCTTCTTGCCCTACTGAAGTCATGTTTGGTCACGGGAACATAGTGGATAACTATACATCTCCTGTGGTCCAGCCAGGAGGTCAGCATGCCCGGGTTTAGACGCTGCTCCCTCAGCTGGGTCCCACAACAAAAGATGTCATAGAATCCATAGACTATAAGTGAGGGATCAACCTTTGTGATGTGTCCTTAAGAAGAAGGGGAAAGAAGCTCTAATGACTTTGAGTTGTCTAATGGATTTTGTGCACCATGGGTCCATTATGTCTTCTGAATAACAGATACCTCATGTAACGATCTTGCCCTGTTCTCCAGCCTCACTATTTCATAGTGGGTCTCCTGTAGGTACACGTTCAATTTTTCAAAGACTACAGTAAGTGCTTCTGCTGTTTCATGATTCATCAAGACAGTAATCATGCGAGCTCAAAGAGGGAGAAAACATGAAAGGGCAAATCTTCCCCTTACTGAAAGCTGAAGACTTCCTAGTGCTACTGATTGACTGCCAAACTATCCTCCCAAAAGCCATCTGTTGAAGCAGCAAATACCAGCTGCCCCTGAGAAGGCTTCCTTGACCTGTCTAGAGCAAGTTCATCAATTCTTCTGACCTCTCAGACCCTTACTTATAATCAACCACATGGTGTTAGCTTCTCAGTTTGATTGGGCTGGTTTGGTAGGCCTGAGCTCCTCACTAAGTCAAAGGCTCTTGAAGTCAGGATCTGTGTTCTATTACTCCATCCACCGGCAGAGCTCACACAGCACCTGAATGCAGTAGACTCGATTGACATGTCTTATAGAGATGGATGAAGGAATCGAACCGACATCCCAGTGTAAAGTCTTGCTGCTCAAAACTTAAAAATTGGAACACAAACTCTGGTCCAAGAGAAATGCTTTTTGACTGATAAGAGACATAGTGTTACACATTCCCTGGCTTATGACCTCATTTCAAAGTTTAGGCAAATGTACAAGGCACAGCTGGACAGATCCAAAGAGCCTTCCAAGTCTGACTTTCCACTTCCTACAGGAAGAGACAGCTTGTCATCCTCGGAGGCCAACCGTGGTCACCTATGAGTGTAGTGTCCTGTGTTCCTGGTCATGAATCAAGGGTGGCCGTGACTAAGCGGTCCAGTAAGTGCAGCCTCCAGCAGCTGCCATTCCACACTTGTCAGCACAAGATGGGAGACCCAAGAGGTTATTTGCATACACAGAAGGTGCAAAGGTAGCTTCTTTCCAGAAAGGAAGGGGGTGGGTTGCCAGTAATTCAGGAGTGTCCATTTAAAACAAACAACAACAAAAAAATATTTTCTATATACAGAACCCACTTGTGACCTGCCTATCAAATTATCTGTTAAAGAAAGAACTCAGCACAAGGAAGGTCTTGTTGAAGTTCCTAGTTGTTGGAACTTCCTTGTGCTGAGTGCCTTCCCAGTGCATTGCCAAGACCAGTTCACTGGGCTTCTGGCTCCTGCCTTGGTCACTGTCCTCAATTTTGCTGCAGAACCCCTGGGCTAAAACCACCCTTCTCCCCATTTGATTCAGAGGAAAAACCACAGACTTGGCAATGGCCTCCAAGTCCCCACCTGACCCATGTGTCATTCTCTCTCTAATCTCATCTCCTAGGATACGTCTGATCAAATTGCAACTCACCTCCCCACTCCCCAACCTTGCTCTGATTTTCTGTCCTATCACATTGATCACATTCTACCATTCTCATCTTTTTAATTAATTGTCTATCCTCTTTCTGCAAAACGTGAAGCACCCCAAGGGCAAAGTTTTCTGTTTTATTCACTGATGGCATCGCTAGTGCCTAGATGGATGCCTAGTGCATTGCAACAATGAACACTGTGCAGTGAACGACTGTTGTAAGAATGTCTCGTGTTTACCTTCGTCTTCCTATGATCTTTGCATGCATTAGACACCTGTCTTACAACTAGATCTATATTTGTAGTGCACGTAGAGACCTTTTTAATGGAAGGCTTGCTGGGAAGTAGAATGAATACGACTAGTCATTCTTTTCCTGCTTCAATAGAAAAATGCTTATTCCCATTGTTTAAATCTGCAAAGTGATGAGAGTTATTATGGTATTAAGACTTCAAACTTCCTGTTTTCCAGTGGTTATTAAAAGCCTGACCAGTATAATCCTAGGGCAATTATAAAGTGACCACTGTAGTTAGTGCCTCTTCCTCTGGTGTTAGTTCACTGTTATATTTACTCTTCACCACATAGCAAAGAACTTAGCTCTCAAACTGGTAGAAATAACAGAGAAATCACTTGGGGCACAAAGACAATTCCTGGGCATGTTTATTTAAAAAAAAATGCTTTTTTTTGGTTCAGTGATACAAAGCATGTAGAAGAACTGGCTATTTCTCTATCTTGATCATCAAAAACACTACAGTAGTTATAGAATAGCCATATTGTGTGGTTGGATTCAAAATACTGGATGGTTCTAAAACAACATCAAAATCACAGGAGAAAATACCAAAGTCATTTATTATTAACTTTTATTATTAACTTTTTCTGTTTAATATCTGGGTCAGATTTTCACCTGCTTGAATACCTCTGGTTGAAAAAAAAAAAAAAACGCTATTTGGAAAGAGAAAACTTCAGTTACTTGGAACTGAGTTGGGCTGAGTGAGTAGAGTTTACATTCCATTGTTGGCGAGATCCTTACCCCGTGGAATGTCTCAGAACAGATTTCAGGCCATGAAGAGGTCAGCGGTGCTTTGACCAAACACTACCTCAGTGAACTAAACATTATACATCGGCTATGGCATTATAAATTGTACATCACTTGCACATTATACATTTGTTTTGAAACTGCGCTGTCCAATCCAATGTGCGTAACCTCCCAACGAGGCATCCACCCCCCGCCACTCGGTCATCTGCCTGCACATTCACAGCCCCTCTGTGGTGAATGGTAAGCAGGGGTGATGTGTGATCAGCGTGATTAACTACGGACCTAACTCGATCATTGTATGCACTGAGGGACATGGAGAGCACAGGGTGAAAACGTGGTCACGCTATGGATTCGGGGTCTCACACTTGTGGGACCAGCTGATCAAACAGAGGCCCTGCTAGATCTGAATCCTTCAGGCTGAAGGACTTGGAGTAAACACACCGGCAGAATAAGAGCCTCCACTGCATCAGGTTAATGGGGACCGGTGCACCTGCGCTGCCTTTTAAAGGTACAGACTCCTTGGGTTCCACCCGCCCCAGGGACTCTGACTCAAGACAGGCCCGGGAATCGGCTTTTGATGACCCTTCAGAACGTACCAAAAAATGCAGGCCACACTCTGAGGAGCTCATCTTTAAATCTGAACCAAGCTAATGAAAGGCATCACGCTCAGTAAATACTTAAAGAACAAACAAAGCTGGATTTGCCTTCATGACTCTTAACCCATTCCTTCCTGGAGAGACCATCTGGACTGCTTATCTCCTGGACTCGTCTATCTTAGAAGAAAAACCTTCAGGCAGGCTAAGCTCACCTCAACCTACATTTTGGAGGAGAGTGAACTTAAAGGGCGGGAGGGGGTGGAGTGGAAATGATGTAGCGGCCACACAGGCTACGAGGAGCAAGGACGATGTCTTCCTCCAGGGGACTTGATGTAAAACTGAGGAGGCATCAGCACTGCCAGTCCAAGCATGGGTTCAGGTCACGTGGTGATAACTACACCCAGGTTAGAGAGGGAGGCAGGAAAGCCAGAGGCGCCACGGGTCCCCCCACCCCCCGACTCCCTGCGGCCACTCCCAACATCTCCTTGGAATGGAGAGGCGGTTCACACAAGGTGACAGGGATGACCCTCAAGCCGCTTGGCACCAGCCAGCCTCTACTTAACGAGTGTTCAGAATCACAGTCAGCATGGAGAAATTCACCCTGACCCTGGACGCCTGCCCCCTGGCATCGGCTCACTTACATTTTTACTCAATTACTGTTTCTAAGAACAGAGACCAAAAAAAAAAAAAATTGCAGAGCCCCACTGCTCAGCAGTCTTGCATGGAAGGTCTGGAAGGGTCTGCAGGCTTGACTCCCAGGCGGGAAGCTGGGTGGGGCAGGAGGGCCTCCCACTGAACAGGGATCTCTTTCCCCAGCCTCACCCTCTGAGACACTCCTGATTTTCCCAGACTCAGGAGAGGCAGGGTGGGCTTCCAATGTTTTTCCATCAAAGAAAGGGGGAAGCTTGCAGCCATTAAATGACCGAAAATAACCCCAAGGGAGAAGGCGTGTCCGAGGCCAAGTGGAAGGGTAGACCTCTCCACTTGTTTACTATGAGGAAAAGATGAAAAGGAAATTAATCCAAAGTGATAGGTAAGAGAATTATAAAAACTAATGGGATGGGATTCCCAGGGGAAATAAAAGAAAAGCAAAAAAAAAAAAAAAAGAAGTTTGGGGTCTCTGTGGTGTGGTGGAGGGTACGCGGGCCAGACCTGACTTCGGGATTTGCTTCTACTCCCTTTGCTAGTTTGATGACTGAGGACAAGGTATTCACCTCTCCAAGCCAGAGTTCCCTGAAAAATGGGGATTTCATCCCACCCTCGCCAACCAACCAACATGGGAAGAATAAGGACCAGAGGCCTTCAGTACCCGGGACATGGGGGAGGGGTGGGGGGGACTGGAATTCAACACATGTTTTCCTTCTCTCATCCCTTTCCCTTGTCTTTTCCAACAAGCTGGCGAAACAAACAAACAAACAAACAAAAATCAGACAATTAACTCCTTGGTTTAGACAGTACAATAAAATACAAATTTAGAGATGGAAAACCAAATACAATCTGCCTTACAAACAGGAACTTAAAAAGCATGGATGAAGCCATTCACTCTTTTTATTCACATGGCAGCTTGTAGCCATTCTGAGGCTTTCTATACTCAAATAAATATATATTCTCAATGCAATCAGTTTTGTTTTTGAGGAAAGCCCAGCTTAGGTCACTGTAAATAGACTATTTCATTTCTTGATTCCTTGATTCCTAAGGAGCAAGGTTAGTAGCTCAGTTGGTAAAGAATCTGCCTGCAGTGCAGCAGATCCAGGTTTGACCCCTGGGTCGGGAAGATCCTCTGGAGAAGGAAATGGCAACCCACTCCAGTATTCTTGCCTGGGAAATCCCATGGACAGAGGAGCTTGATGGGCTGCAGTTCATGGGGTCGCAAAAAGTCGGGCATGGCTGAGTGACTAACACTTTCACAATTAGGAGTGGTAAAGTGCACAGCAGGATAACCCAGGGAGTGCAGACATCTATCGGGGAAATAAAAACATTTCTCCTGTCCTTATTTGGGATCTCCACTTGAATTTAGAATCCATATAATTCATGCTTCCTCAGGGCCTCAAAAGTGTAGAGGGAACTAATGTCAGGACAGTAAGTCCATTTCCTCCCTTCCTGAGCATGGATCAGGGTACCACCTGGGCCAGAGTGTTTCAGTGTCACAATCACCTAAGCCCTGTTCTTTGCTGTGGTCTCATGGCTCAGCAGATGATAAAAGATGGTACTCAATAAAAGCTGGCTGATTTATTAATGTTCCAAATCAGAAAGGGGTGAGCCCTCTAGCTTTGGTGACCCCCCCACCCCACCCCAGCCTATCACACAGGGTTAGGCTCTAAGGGGCCTGCACTTGTCCTGAGGGTCAGGGCACAGTGGCAAGCTCTCAGGTTCAGCCAACTGAAGCCTTGACCATAATCACCCCATTCTCTCATGCAACCCATATGAAGGCCACAAACAACCCATTAATGACTGTATGAAGGCCACAATGATCAGCGTACATTTCCCACTGTCCTCCCTGTAGAACTTCAAAGGAGAGAAAGATCTCCTTCTTCCCTTTCAGTTCAGTACCAGAAACATTCATTGAGCCATTGCTGTGTGTCAGAAATAAGAACACAGGTTCAAATAAGAGACCAAAAACAAGGAACCCTTGACATTCTGACCATACAATCCCTCCCCCCACCACAGAGTATCCTCCCAGGGAGTCAAGAGATCAATCTATCAAGTCACTTGGGAAGCCCTAGATCACACATCTCATAGACCCACAATCCATCCTTCCCCGTATTAGAATCAAGTCATCATATCACTTCAAAGCATTCATGAGTTTTTCTGATAGACACTCTGACTACAAGATTGGGGGCACCTGTGTGACTGTCCAGCTACGAGGCTGCACTTCAGAATTCTCTTTCGCCTCTGACAAGTCCCCCCCCACCCAGGAGACAAACACTAAAGATGGACCGGCTACCACTACGTCAAATGAGGTATATAAAGCAGACGAGTGTACTCACCAAGGTACCCACAGAAAACCTGGGACTGTCTGGAGCACAAGCTGCCCACTGAGCCAGAGGGTGTTGTAACAACTGGGCAGACAGCTAGGAGTTTTAAAAAGCACAGTCATTAGCTATTTTACTGAGGAGATGCCTATACAGAGCTATACAAAGATTCAACGCAGAAGAGGGACTCTATGCATGTATTTATCATTCCCCCAGAAACAGAAGGGCCCCGCTACTCAGGGCCAGGGGACTACGGGGTAAGCAAGTCTGGGGGATTGTGGATTCTCACCCCAGATCTTTTGGCATGCCTTAACCAGCAATCAGGCTCCTAAATTTAGCGTTCCCCTTAACACATTCTAGTGTTAAAATAACAATGTACAATTTATATACTGAAACAGTCACATAAATACCTTGACTTATATTAAAGATGAATAGGAAAGGCCCTGACCTTTTGAACAAAAGACAGACTCCCTCTTAAGAGTAAAACTCACTTTCATTTGGTTGGCCTCGATTTCAGTTTTCTTAAAACCACCTGTTACCATTTCTAACACATGAAAACTCCTACATCAATGATCAAAAATTCAAGTATATACTGGTTTAGGGCTGCTTAGTGACAATTTAAAAACCTTGGCCTCCTTGGAATGGATTACACGCATCTTCCATGATACTTTTTGACATCCTGAAATTCTGAACTCTGCCTTCTTTAAAGATCTTGTATGCACACTAAATGTCAGATTTTTGCATGAGATGATGTGGATGGACACCCCTGCTCTGTCATCAGTCTCCTAGAATCTTTGAACAAATGCCTCGATGCACCTAAGCTTCTGTTGCTATAAAATGAAACTGACATTATGCTATTCCTGAGGATTTATGAAAGATTGAAATGAGATATTTAAAAGAAACTGACAAATAAAAGGTGCTCAGGGATATAATAATACCAGTTATCTAACTTATTTGATAGGTGAATCCCCGAAGGCCTTCCAGGTCTGCATGAACAGACTTCCTTCCCAGCTCCTTATACCAATTTAAAATCCATGCAACTTCCATTCACCTAGGGCATGTCTTCTGAAAGTAGCATGACCACTATTCATACCTGACTTGAAGATTTCTTTGGACAAAACACACAGATCTTACGGACTTCCCCCTCCCCTCTCTCTCTCTTTTTTTTTTTTTTTTTGCCAGATTTTTGTTTCTCTCTCAATTCTAAAGCAGATAAGGAAAACTTTTTTCCATGCCCTATAACTTACCACCTCCAACATTCAGCCCCCTAACAAGATCCCAGGGACACATTTTCACACTTGTGGGAATTATACCTTCCAGTCAAAACCCTCTTTAATTGAGATGTGGGAGGTGCCCAGCCTGGATGGCTCGGAAGGCGAAGGCCCAACACCCAGGCCTCGGTAACATGTTGCTCTCACGTCGCCACCATACGCTGCTACCAGCTGACATCTGCTCACACACGTTCTCACCCACAAGCAACCACGGTGTTTATTTTCAGAGCCTCCCCGAGAGAAAATTCCCTCCCATCACCCGTCAGCAAAGATAGGAAGCTACAGACAGGGTAGAAACTGTGTCACAAGATCAGCAAGGCACACGATGTCTTCTCATTCAGATCTGACCTCTAAAAAGAGATGCTGAAAGCTCTCTGCGATAAAAATCTCAAGGAACAGAACCAGAGACACGCAGGGCATGCAGAGCGTGGCTGGGTCAGCAGCACGTTCTCTTCACACGAGGGCCCTGTGCGTTTCTGGGGGGATTTCACTCCTTTTCCTGGGAAATAGCACCTTCTTCAGGCCAGTGGCTGTGTGGTGCTCCAGAGGGATACTGATTCTGTTAATGGAATCCAGATCCCTGAACTCAGCCCTGATCACCCGGGTCAAAGGAAGTCTATGAGAGAACAGGGCAAGCTGACTGTTGTCATCTGTCATTTCCAACAAGCTGTCCTCAAGTAGGCACCTTTGGTTTGCTCTCCCTCTGCTATCAAGCTACAGCATTAAAATCCTTCCTTTCCTCCCCTCCCCTTTTTGTTTATTTTGTTTTGTTTTTAAGTAGGGCCCAAGAACAGGGTGAGCTTCACTGGTGGCTCAGTTGTTAAAGAATCTGCCTGCAATGCAAGAGTCACTGGTTTCATCCCTGGGTTGGGAAGATGCCCCTGGAAAAGGAAATGGCAACCCACTCCAGTATACTTGCCTGAAAAAAATCCCATGGACAGAGGAGCCTGGCAGGCTACAGACTATGGGGTTGCAAAGAGTCGGACACGACTGAGCGACTAAACCACTGCCATAAAGAACAGGGTGCTCTGGTGCTGATCCAGGGCCTCGAAGTTAAGACAGTGAATCAGATGAGATATAAGTGATGCAAATAAGGGTGATTTATGCCAAAGAAAGTAACTGTTAGTTTAAAAAAAAAAAAATCAATTTTCAAGATCTATGTGTTTGAAGTCACACTAAATACAGGTAAACTTTTTCTATTAATAAGGTTTGGGGTCTGTGTGAAATGCTTTTTAAAATGTGAAACCCTAGGGAAAATCTGAGACATGAATAGTCTTAGAGATACAATCATTTTTAGAAGTCCCTGGGTATACTCATGGATAATGGGGGAGCATGGCTCAGGTAAGTCAGAAGATAAAAACAGTCCTGGAATTAAAATTTTGCATGAGTAATTTACAAAATAACTAAAAGACAATGAAGCTAACTATAAAAGTGCTAGGACTCCTTTTGCCTGTGATGACACAACTAAGAAATAAAGCAATCAAACCTAAACACACAGGGTTTCCAGAGTCTGCTTCTGAGCTACCTACTTGGATCTCACCTTGAAATGAAAGAATAATCATCTTGGTAACTCTAGGGGGTCCAGTGGTGAGGACAATGCCCTCTCACTGCTGAGGACCCCGGTTAGATCCCTGGTGGGGAACTAAAATCCCTCAAGCCACGAGATATGGCCAAGAAAAAAAAAACAAAAAACAAAAAATAAAACTATTGAATAATAATTTGGATGGAGGGTAGGAGACAAATCCAGGAATCCAGACCCAGCACTCCAGGCGATCCTTTTGCTTGGTAGAATTCCAGAAACACTTGTATAGCCTTTGTGAGCTAGAGGTTAGAAAGGCCTTTTACAAAAAGCGCATTTGTCCTCAAAACAACCCAATCAGGTGGATCACAATCCTTTCATAAGGGTTGTCTGTTCTGGGTAGTTAGTCTTTTTATGTAGCGTGAAAGTGTCTCTTAGCCAGAGAGAAAGACATTCTTGCTGCAATGACTTCTCAAGCAGAATTAAATGTCACTGAAAATGGGCTTCCCAAGTGGTGCTAGTGATTAAGAACCCGCCTGCCATTGCAAGAGATGCAAGAGACTCAGGTTCCATCCCTGGGTCAGGAAGATCCCCCTAGAAGAGGGCGTGGCAACCGACTGTAGTATTCTTGCCTGGAGAATCCCACGGGCAGAGGAGCCTGGCAGGCTTCATAGGGTCACAAAGAGTCGGACACGTCTGAGTGACTTAGCAGGAGCAGCAAAAATGCTGCAGTCAACTCCACATCAAATTAGTCCCTGCCTCAACCCCTCCCCAGCCTCCACACAAACATCCTCCACACAGACATCTCTCTCACGATGACAACAGTTCCAGAAGTGGGCACCGTTATCTCTCCCAGCACGAGATGACAGGGAGTTTCTACTCCTCTCAGAGGATTCCCAACCAAGGTTTCTTACAAACTGCTGATCCCCAGCGTCTAACGACTCAGGGTCAGTTTGGCTCAAGACCCTCTTTCTAGAATCTGGGTACAGCTGCCAAAGAATTAATGAAACTAGACCTGACCCTATACACATAGTTTCATTGTTGATGGTGATGCTTTCTGACAGCGGAATTCTTCTGAAATATATCTTGCTTCAAGACAAACCAGCGGCTGCCACCTCATTCCACAGAGGTGTAAAGCACAGTAGGTGAAATAGTGGCCATTCAGGACTGAGTTCACACATATGAACAGCAAACTCTACTAACACACTTAACAACCTAAAGCTTGAGTGAGAACCGCTGTCTGAGAACCTTAGGTGATAGCCATCATTCTCCTTTGGTTCTGCCCAGCTATTTCTGGGTAAAAGCTCTGTTTCTCTCTCCTTAACTTCCGGAGCCAGATGCTAAGATGCAAGCTTGGATGTGGAAACCCTTCTTCCAGAAAGCCCTGACAGACTTCCAAGCAGCCAATTCCTTTACCAAATCATCCATCTTCTGTAAAGACATGTCCTCAGTCTGTGATTTTCTTTTTTTTTTTTTTCCTCCTTCTAAAGTCAAATCAGAGTTAAGTCAGCCACCTATTTTTCTTTCTTTTTTTGGCCTTTCTCAGCTAGCAACTTAATGATAGGAGTTTATTATAAGGAAAGAATCACTTCAATGGCATAGTCATTAAGTTGTCAAAACTGAAGTGAAAACGAGATGAAGCCAACGGACAGGGAAATGTGCTGTGTGCTCAGTCACTAAGTCGTGTCGGACTCTTTGCAACTTCATGGGCTGTAGCCTGCAAGACTCTGTCCATGGGATTATCCAGGCAAGAACACTGGAGTGGGTTGCCATTTTCTTCTCCAAGGGATCATCCAACCCAGGGATTGAACCTAGGTTTCCTGCACTGGCAGGCAGATTTTTTTTTTTACCACTGAGCCACCTGGGGAGCCCAGATAGGGAAATAAATAATCCTTTAAGAATAAACCCCCCCACCAATGGAAGGAATAATAAAGTTACTGCTACATATGATCTAGAGAGAATAACCTTAGTTGAATTTGGTCTAAGAACTATTGAATTCCCAATACAGAAATGACTCCAAAACTTAGGTTATAGTTCTTAGAAAATTCCCATTTATGTGCAATAATATACTTTAGTGACCTTAAAATGCATGAAAAACTACTGTCTCCTCGTTTAGACAGTTATTCCTCTGAGATCAATGTGTCTCTTAAAACCAAACTCTGCCTTCTCATTCACATGCTGGAGTAACAAACAAGAGCTGTGACAACAGCCTGAAGTTATGAATGAGCAGTTATTTGTGAACACGCTTGTCAAGACAGATGTGGAATCTGTCAGTGTGGTGTGGGTTAGATACGGAAAGCCAAATGAACTGAGCCAAGGTCAAAGTCACAACATTTTTCTTTTTCCTCCTTGAGACTGGAAAGATGCTACAGGGCTTCCTGAAACTAACATCTCCAAAAAAGCAGCCCGAGTGTTACTCGGGCTCATGGTTGCCTCGTGACCCTCCTTTCCAAAACACCACGTCTCTTCCTCAGGAACGTCCTGCTTCCTAATGACCCATGTGGAGGCCGCGAGGAAGGCCTGAAGGAAGAGCCACACTCTCTCTGTGGACAGAGATGCGTGCCACATGCCAGTGTGAGAGCAAACAGCTGCCTGAGGAGGCTGGAAATGCATCCGAACTATTTCCAGAAGGTCTGGGCTTTGCAACATCCAGAAAGCATTTTCCATTTGCTTTAAGTTCCTCAAGTTGTTGTGATTAAAGGGGACATCTAAGCCCCACATTTCTGGCTTATCAGGCAGAACCAAGTCCAAAGGCTCATTTCTGAGAAGGAGGGGATGGGGTTGGTCCACAGAGAAGAGCTTGTGGGCACAAGAAGGCATTCCCCTCCTTCTAACAGCTCCTGATACTCTGCTTAGTTGCTTCACTCGTGTCCACCTCTGTGTGACCCCATGGACTGTATGTAGCCCACCAGGCTCCTCTGTCCATGGAATTCTCCAGCCAAGAATACTGGAGTGGGTTGACATGCCCTCCTCCAAGGGACCTTCCCGACCCAGGGATCTTCCCAACCCAGGGTCTCCTGCATTGCAGGCAGATTCTTTACCACTGAGTCACAGGGAAGCCCCCTAACAGACCCTAAGCCCAGTAAACTTGGTTCCCTTGGGACAGCAGTGCCCTCTCACACCAATGAAGTGGTTTTACTCGGTTGCTCCAGGAAAGCCAGGATGCTGCGTCACTCAGAGAGCATCTTACTCTAATGACAGCTGCTCCTGCCCGAGTGTGGCCTGTCCTCTCGGACAACACCTCCTCAGTTTTCATTTCCTCCTCAAACCCTTTGCAGCAACTTCTCACCACCCTCTCCCCTTCTTCCCACCCGTCCTCCTCTGGGAGACTTCTACCCTGTAATGGCATTTTGTTGCTGAAGTCTGTTGCTAAATGAATTGCCTGGGACTTCCCCAGCAGTCAGTGGTTAAGACTTCGCCTTCTAATGCAGAGGTTGTGGGTTGGGTCCCTGGTCAAAGAGCTAAGATCTCACATGCCTCGTGGCCAAAAATCCAGAATTTAGGAAAAAAAAAAAAAAAGAAGAAGTAATACTGTAACCAATTCAATAAAACCTTTAAAAATGGTCTGCATTTTTTTTAAAAGTCTTTAAAAATGTTAGAAAATAATAATTAATAAATAAATAAATTGCCTGGCAGTGAAGAAACCGCTGTGGCTGGTTCCTGATCATGAACGTGAGATGAGGTCCAAACATCCTGGCTACCTTCTCAACAGAGCCTCTCACCAGGGGAGGCGATGAGACAAGGGACCTGGGAGAAGGGGCCGAGCGTGGCCCAGAGACAAGCTGCCCAGAAGCCCCTCGGCATGTTAGCCTTTTATGAACAATATCCTCCCTCATCCAACCCCAACCTTTGTTGGATTTCAGCCTTTAGGGCCCAGAAAGATAAAGAGGCAAGTATTATGTAACTCATACGCATATTCAGAGAGATCAGTTAAAATCATTTCAAAAAAAATTTCCCTAGAAATGTACAGGCCCTTGCAACACCCTGAGATGTCAAAAAATAAATAAATAAATAAACCCTGATATTAATGCACTGAGCATGCCTAGCAAGACACTCCAGCTGGGAGGGATCCAGGATGCAGATCTCCTGTGCCAGAGGTGGCTATTGCCAGTCAGAGGCTCTGAAAGTTTACTAAATAGAAACGTTTCCTGAGGGCAGATATCATGCCCCCTCTTAATTTTATTTTCAATGTGTTTCCAGGACAGAGCACTCTGCTATATACACATGGACTGCTACTCTTGCAATCCACAAACATGACTTCCCTGATGCTAGGTATTTTTCATATTTTAATAC
Organism: Bos grunniens; assembly: GCF_055505025.1. Taxonomy (NCBI): domain Eukaryota; kingdom Metazoa; phylum Chordata; class Mammalia; order Artiodactyla; family Bovidae; genus Bos; species Bos grunniens. Next base: position 59,297,143 of record NC_141180.1, read on the forward strand.
CTCTAAAATCCCAATGATCTCTTAGAAACAATGGCATGTTACAATTAATGAGCGCTCTAAGTGGCATATGAAATTACAGACTGTCGCTTCAGGCGTGTCTGACTCTGTGACCCCAAGGACTGTAGCCTGCCAGGCTCCTCTGTCCATGGGATTTTCAAGAATACTGGAGTGGGTTGCCATTTCCTACTCCAGGGGATCTTCTCAACCCAGGGATCCATATGAAATTATGGTGCATTGTGAAATCAGTGGTGCTTGAGATTCAATGCATAATAACTGCCTGCAAAGCAAGCCTATTAAATGCCAGAAGTAGCTACACTGGGAATTTCTTTGCACATCATCACCCATCCTCCACAATCCTAGGGGGCAGGGCACATCTTCATTATGACAAGTGAACAAACTGAGATCAACTTAAGTGCCAGGGCTGTAGCCCCACCACCAAGCTACGGATGGCAGAGCCAAGATCTGAATTCAGCAGTGTGCGTTAAGTCGCTTCAGTTTTATCAGACTCTTTGTGCCCCCATGGACTGCAGGCTGCCAGGCTCCTCTGTCCATGGAATTCTTCAGGCAAGAATACTGGAGTAGGTTGCCATTTCCTCCTCCAGGGGATCTTCCCAACCCAGGGATCAAACCCGAGTCTATGTCTCCTGCACTGGCAGGGCAGGTTCTTTACCACTAGCGCCACCTGGGAAACCCCTCAGCAGGAAGCAACTGAAATGTCCCTGAGGCAGTTTGAATAACTTGCACTGAGACAGTCAGGTGGCTCACCCAGACAAGACCACGTTTTAACAACTTCCATCGGCCTAGAGTAGGGCTGCTTGTCTTTGAAGCTCCCTTTTCCCTTTCCACCTCTGAGACTGTTCTGGTGCAATTCCCTTTTACTTATTCTCTTTCTTTTACTTATTGGGTCTGTCTGGCTCTCAAGCCTGTGCTCATTAGACAACACCATCCTGCCTTACCCAATCCATTTTCAAGAGACAAGATGAATCTCCTATTAATCAAATTTAGAAAAGTTTTGCAAAGAAATCATGGCAGTTCAAGATGAAGACCAGGAGACTAGAAAGATCACAATATTTGTATCAACTACCTGCAGAGATAAAAGCAGAATGTGTTAAAGACAAGAAAAAAGACCCAGGGCTGTAGAAAAGGATTCAAAAATATAGTGCCTTCTGGAGGGGAAGAATGCAGAGCTTCTAGGAATAGAATTCCTGCCAGGAGAGGAAAGTCACCACCCTTTCAGGGATGTTCTATGTCAGTTTTCAAGAGGGCAGGAAAAGTCATGCTCTCTGTTTCCTGATCTCTATTTAGGGCTTCTATTACTTATACCTGACTTCCCTGGTGGCTCAGATGGTAAAGCGTCTGTCTACAATGCAGGAGACCTGGGTTCGATCCCTGTGTTAGGAAGATCCCCAGGAGAAGGAAATGGCAATCCACTCCAGGACTATTGCCTGGAAAATCCCATGGACAGAGGAGCCTGGTAGGCTACAGTCCATGGGGTCGCAAAGAGTCGGACACAACTGAGCAACTTCACTCACTATTACTTATACCTAAAAGCCTGACTTTCAATAAGACATCGCTGATAGAAATAGTTACAGCCATGTCCTCAGATGTTGCAGGGAAAATACTTGAACAGACTATACAGGGTTACTTGTGAGAATGAAATATGTGCACACATATGAAATATTTAAAACTATGCTTGGCACATAGTGTGTACCCGCTGAGGGTTAGCTTTCATCATCATCATTATCACCAGCATTTTCATTCTTATCTGCAAAATTGGAAACAGGAACTGGGTGGTTCTGAAAGGCCTGGTATTGCCTTTAGCATAGGAACAAGATCCATCAGGCATGGTTTCCCTGATAACAGAGGTAAGATTTCCATCTGTCCACATCTCCTGGTCTTTCAACTATGCTTTCAACTCATAGATCTTTCTTCTGGTGACTTAGTCTTATTCTCTAAAGGGAAACCCTCATTCATTTATTAAGTATTGGTTGAGCAAAAACAATAAGCTGTAAGAACATAGCTAAGTCCAAGTGAGTTCTTGTTCTGAGGTAGGTCACCAACCGATGAAGACAGGTCAGGACACAGCTAGATTTTACCTACAGCAAAAGAAAAGAGGCTGAGATAGAGATGAGTATCAGTACTGTGAGAGTGCATACAGAGGAAGAGCTAATTAAATATGACGAGGAACATCAAAGAAGGTTTCATAAGGAGATGGCACTCATTTAACCTCAAAGGATGCTTAAAGGTGTTAAAAGATGGCTCTCTAAGTGGAAGAAACAGCATAAACAAAGGCCTAATGGCAGGAAAATAAATAGCCCCTTTGGGTAAAAGCAAAGAGAGTGATCTGGCTGGAGTGTAGTTTTCATGGGAGGATTTAGTTGGGGGCGGGATGCTGATCAAGGAGGAGGGACCAGACCCTGAAAGATCTTGGATGTTATCTAAGATATCTGAGATCTTATCTACAAAGCCAAAATTCTCAAGGCCTTCCTATATTAGGATTAGACAATGATGGGCCTGCTAGATTACCAGCCCTGCCAGTCTCTGTTCCCACCCTCTTAGGTGCCAAAAATCACCTAAGGACCTATCCCAGGGAGCCATGCAAACAGATCCTCTGAGGGAAAGTTACAAAGAAATGAATGAGATGGAGGTCCTGAGACATCCTGGGCTGGTGGGAGTGGTCCCCAGAGTGTTACTTTTAATCACATCAGAACACCTCTAAAATATCTTTTTTATATCTCATAACCAGTGGCATGTTATAGTCAATTTTCAGCGATGTTTCTTTCTTCAGGGCACATATAAAAAGGGTTCACTTTAAAATCAACGGTCTTTGGGAATCAGTGATTAATAGGTACTCTGCAAGGAAGGTCCACTAAGTGCCAGAGGCAGGGTTTGGGACTTCTTTACACAGGTCATGGTCAGTCTTTTGCAACCCTAGGAAGCCAGCATCTTATTCATCTTTACAAATGAAGAAACAGAGGCATGAGTCAATGAAGTTCCCCACCCTACACACAGGTATTCCAGAAGAGAGAACAGGAAGGCAATCTAGAGCCTGTGGGGAAAAGGTCAACGGGGAGAGTTTATGAAGAGCTGAGGCCACCAAGCCCATCTGGCAGTAAAGTGGTGGTCACAGCACAGAACTGTTCTAACCTACCGGAGGTTAGAAAAGAAACAAAACCCGTGACAACCACCGAAACCGACTTGTGGTTGCAGCGTGACTCGAATTTCTCTCAAACACAGGATGGAAGCAAGCTCTGCAGTCTAAACAAACCCATCAAACAGTCCCTAGCATGTGATTAAAGTGAAACTACCTGGAAGACACTGAATTCCTAGGTCAACAACTATCCTTGTTTAAAGAAGAGTAAAAGACAAAGCACACCATGTGGTTTCAAAATGACAGTGGAAACTTTTGTTTATCTCGGCCAGAGGCACGTTTCATCAAGCTATTCAGCATGGGCAGAGTAGACCCACCCTTCGGCAGACAGGGAGAATGAGCACATTTGGGAAACCCACACCCTCTCTCCAGGGTCGCTCAAGACCAGACCGGAGGTGCTGCAAGAGGAGGGCTGAGCAGGACCGGAAGTGCTCCATGAGGAAGGCTGAGCAGTCCCGGAAGTGCTCCATGAGGCGGGCTGAGGGAGCTGCAGCCAGAGCTCTTCCCCGCCCTGCTCACCTTAATACTGGGCTTCCCAGGGGGCGCTAGTGGCCAAGAATCCCCTGCCAATGCAGGAGACATGTAAGATGAAGGTTCGATTCCGGGGTTCAGAAGATTCCCCTGGAGAAGGCAATGGCAACCCACTCCAGTATTCTTGCCTGGGAAACCCTATGGACAGAAGAACCTGGAGGGCTACAATCCATGGGGTTATAAAGGGTCAGACACGACTGAGCACGTGCGGGCGCGCGCGCGCGCACACACACACACACACACCCACCCCTTAATACTGAACTTGTAAAGGGGTGGGTGGGACCAGGGAGGGAGAAGGATCCCCTAGTCCCACCTTGGTGGTCGGCTTGCACATCTCCCTCAGGGGTAGTCTCCTCCACTCTTCTTCCCTAACCTTCGAAAAATGCAGCCTGAAGTGTGTTGTAATCTCTGGGCAAAGGCCTAGCAGTCGGTGACCTCCTCTGTTCTAACCCAGATTTGATATGGGATCAACAGTGAGTCATTAGCCCTTTTTTCACATCTCAGTTTCCTCTAGGAAACAGGATCTGTCATTCTTTCATATCTTTTTATATGAAAGAGGCTGTGCCTGGGTTACATCAACTTTTCACTAGAGAGAAGACAGCATTCAAAAAGTGCAGTTCCTTGAGTAGACCCCAGGGGTCGCTGTGGAGACACAGGCGGCTCCCGGAGCCTCTGCCAGGTCAGCGGGTCCCCACCTACTCCTCCAGCTTGACAAAGCCCAGCCTCCATCCGGTTGGTAGGGACTCCTCAGAAGAGGAGAGCGGCCTCCCTTGGCAACAAAGACGCCCAACTGCTTCAGTTATAACCAGTGTATTTCTTTGAGGGTTTTTCCCAGACTGTGAAAAGTAAAAGAAAGAAAAGAGGAAACCCTGGAAGAGACGAACGTGGCCTAAGTTAAATGTGACCACAATTAGGCACTAGAGTTAGTACAAGCAATGATGCAATTCAATACAAGTGGGAGAATTAAAACTTGGTCTGCTGTGTATTAATAACTCAGTCATTGGGGAAGTCTAGGGAAGAGGTTCAAGTCTGTCTCTGATCTCTGTGTCTCTCTTTTTCACACATCCACACACACAGAATCTTCAAAAACGAAATCCCTATCACTTGGCTGTACACCTGAAACTAACACAATATTATAAATCAACTATAGTTCAATAAAAGAAAAAGAATCCCTGACTGTCCAGCAAAAATACTACTATATTCTAGCAATTGCTAGTGTTTTCCTTCACTGGTTGACAGTCCAGCCATGCATTGGAGAAGGAAATGGTAACCCACTCCAGTATTCTTGCCTGGAGAATCCCATGGACAGAGGAGCCTGGTGGGCTACAGTCCATGCGGTCGCAAGAGTCAGACACGACTTAGTGACTAAACCACCACCACCAGCAATATATACATAGAAAAGATATACCCATGAATAGAGTGTTAAGTTGCACCCCTGCCCCAAATCATAATGCTACTACTGTGTCCATTCTATGTTCCATGATTTCACTTGGCAATTTACAGGGGAAATAGAAAATGAGATTGCCTGGTATTAAATGTTTAGCATTTATGTGAGTCAATTACAAAAGAAACCTCATCATGATATCTCCAGCTGTACAGTTGAATTTATCTAATTCAATATGACAGAATAAACCAACATGATTATTGACTTTCTTCCATTGCGTAGCTTGGAGATTCCACTCTTCCTGAACATGAGCTGCTTATTTTCCTTGCAAGGAAAATCCAAGATAATCCCACACTTCTTTTTTCTCTGTCCCGACTAACATCATACTGCTGCTGACTGAAGTTACAGATGGGTGGGGTGACGCTACTGCTCAGGCTAAATGAATGGCAAGTTTTGATGCCTCTCGTTGAAGCCCTTTAAGACCATCATAATATACTATATATCATACAAAAGAGTGAAATTCATGTTCCAACTTACTTAAGAAAACTTACTGATTATTTGTGTATTTCATGTTAATGTCCTTTTGAGCCTAAAGATGTTTTGTTTTTAGGTTATTACTTTGGAGGTGGTGCTACTGCAGAATTTAGCAATCCCAAGTAAATCCCAGAGTTACCAGGCTTCTCTACATGGGAATTTCATAATTTTTTTTTATTTAAGGGGGTTGGGAATGGGAAGAGGACCTGTCCTGTGCATTCTAGAGTGGTTAACAGCAATCCCTGGCCTCTCCATCCCCAGTCATGACATCCAAAAATGTCTCCAGACATTGCCAAACATTCCCTGAGGGTGGGAATAGCAAGAGCGGTAACATCACCACAATAAGAACCATGACACCTGCCTGAAATTTGTTACATGGGAAAGAGAGGAGAAAGAAAGAAAAAAAGAAAGTTTTGTCTCATCCTTTTTCCTTTTTTGACTGTCCAAGTGTCTACATATTTCAATTGTTAATCATTTGGATTCTTACTCCATTAAGTGGAATTACTCTTTCTAAATTTCTAAAGCCTACCTAGTACAGTGTCTTTGGAATAGATGTGCCTTGAGGTTCCAGTGGATTGTCAAAGGATGAGAAGTCCGCTAATTCCCACTGGGTAAAGTGTGGGTAAACCTTAGTATAACTCCACTTTGAGCCTTAAACTAACAGCATGTGAAAAGATCAATATGAATAAATTCAAAACTAATCAGACCCCTTCTTCCAATGTTGACACAGTATTATAACCCATACATACCTTCTTGACTAAAATTCATCCTAGGAGATTGGCACCTGGCCAGTTCTATTCATATTTACTGTATTTATATAGTACACTGGTCCAAGGATAATATTTAAGACAAAATATGCTTCAAGGCATATACAATATCTCTTATATTTTTACTTTTAAAACTTCGCTTGCTAAAAATATTCGTCTGAACTGTATAAAATGTCCTGCAAAGGACTATCAAGAATCTGTAATGATATATAGCTCATTGAGTATAATTAGAGCATATTTGTAATATTTGAGTTGAAGTCACTCCCTGAACGCTAATAAGTTGGTGGTAAAAAATGAACCAGTGATCTTTCCCATGCCTCCATCCCTGGGGCTCGTGACCCTCCTCGGATTTCCTTTGAGAAATGACAGGCACACTCCCTCCCCACAGCAGCTTCAGAGAGGACCAAGTTAAAAGTTAGGCGGAACAGTCCTCAAGAGGGAGACTTGGTATATAAGCCAATGCTGTCCTTTCAATTTGCCCTTTAAAAAATATAGTGGAGTGATTTTTTTTTTCTTTTCTTCCTTTTTTTTTTTTTTTTTGGAAGGGTTCTCTATATTCCAGTATAACTAGAAAGTGCTGGAAAATCAGTTAACCTACTTTCTATAAAATTATCCACAGTCTTAGCACAGTAGTATCAAATCTGCTATTAATAAGACTTTCTGCTCCTAAACTTCCTTTTAGACTTTAAGAAGCCTGCATTCTTTGTAGGAAAACTGATAGTGTATATTTTATCCTGTGCTGATCAGAGGTTTTCAATTTCTTTGTAGCTGGGAGTGGAAACAGAAGGGAATCCACACACCCATCTTTAATGCCAACCTCTGAAATCCTAATAATCTGAGAATTTTCCCAGTTTGGTGATGATTATGATCCTGAGTGGGATCATCTCAATTCTTGAGATTGAAGAGGGTTTGAAAGAATGAACCCTCTTGGGTAACTTGCTCTCTCTACACCTATATCAGGAAAAGATCAGACCTCCTCTGTGTTATGAAAATACCAGCAGTTCATTAAAGCTGTTGCAGGTAAACACTGAAGGGTTGGCTTGTTCTGATTCTACATAACTGCCTGCCTGCCCAAATTCCAGTAGAACGTCGCACGTGCTAGAGAAAGCAAACTGACTCAACTCCCTGTTGGATCTCAAAGATTTTGGACTAAATTACAATGAACTTTCTTTCCTAATATCTCCAGGGCTCCACCCCAGGTAGAAAGCTTTCCTTCTTCCCACCCCCCTTACCCACCTCCCCCCGCCCCGCATCACGAAGATGGAGTGTATATTATCACCACTGTGGTGAATGGTGCCATAATTACAATAATAAATTCGACCCCCTTGCCAGGATCTCCTATCTCGGCTCTGCTCTTAGACAACAGATGATCCTGCAGCAAAACAGAGGTCGCCAGGAACACTGGGGTTGTATACGTCAGCGATATTCTGAGACCATCAGATACAAGACACGGCAAGTCCCGGAACTACGACTTGTCAAACTAAATATAAATATTCAAAAAGAAAAGCACCTCTCTGCAATTAGAACCTCTAGGATAAAATTACCAAGATGGCCATATTATCTCTGTAGGCAAGACACAGAGACTTTGTGAAGGCAGCCAGAGAGTATATAGGGCATGAAAAGGGGCGGAGAGAAATGGGCAACCAATGAAAAGTGTATTTTCTTGGGATTTGGAATACGCAAAAGTTGGAGCTTTTTTTTTTCTTTCTTTCTTTTTCTTCTTCCTGGTATTTAACCCTCTCAGGTATCAATATATGCTGCTTCTTTGCTTTTTCTTTTTTTAAGAACTTGGAAATCATTCTAAGCTAACTGCCCTTTTCCCTTCCGCCCAAGGAACTCCAACAATAAATCATTTCACTTCCATGGCTACTGTATGCCAGCTGGTTTTGAGGACACTGCCCTCAGAGAAGCCAGTTTAAAAAAAAAAAAAAAAAAATCGGCTGTCTTCTACGCTGAGATTCAGGAATGCAACGAAGTGACTGCAGGAAGCCTATGAAAGGGCAGGGAACACCGGGCTCCAGAGTGAGAAAGATAAACGATAAACGCCTAAGAAAAAGGATTTGCTACACCGGCGATTTTAAGAAGGCAGGTTTGAGAGGATTCTGGAAAAAAAAAAAAAACATGAAGGAAAAACTCTTTTAAACGTAGCCAGAAACGAAGCTGTCCTCTCTACCATTCCAGGTGAAATCAAAAGGGGACGTGGTTACAAGATCTCGCCTTGGCGGGGACGGGGGGATGTAAACACCCCGTCGAGGTCAGAGATTCACGAATTGAGGGGTTGGAGGTAGGTTTTTGGAGGGGTCGCCAGATCGGGTTTCGTCTTGGCGATGCTGACATTTTTCGGGGAGTTAGAGACAATAGGGAAGGCTTGCAGAATCAGCTGATAGGTCGGCACGGAATGGGGCGCCTTCCGGTGAGGCTCGTTTTGAGCCACTCTTTTTTTTTTTTTTTTTAACCCTTCGTGCCCCAGTTCGGCGGGCTCCAGGCCAATCGGAGCAAAGAAAACAAACCCACCGAGGTTTCCCGGTTTAACTCGGCCCCGGGGAGTGCCTGGAGTTTGACAGAGGAGGGCTGACTCCTAGCCGGTGGCCGAGTCGAAAATTCCAGGGAAGAGGGAAAAAAAGAGAGAAAGAATAACGCCTTATAAAGGACGGGGGCGTTGTGGGGGAGAGGAAGAAATGGAGAAAATAAAGTCGCAACTCCACGTTTTAAAGCCTAATGTTCTCAAGCACACAACTGGCAAGGAGGTGGGTGGGACGGAGGACCGGAGAAGGGGAAGGAGCGAGCCGGGGACCCCAGAGGGCAGGGCTATCCCTGGAGTGGCTGCGGTTCTGGAAGCCTCGGGCAGCGCTAAGCCCCGGGGAATGGAAGCGAAGAGCGGTACTTACTTTCCGAGGGTAAGAAGGACGGCATGTCTATTTTGTAAACCTCCTTGGCGTAGTATTCCTCGTCGCTCCGCTCGCGCTCGCAGGCGGCCGCCCTCCGGCTCGCCTTCTCCTGGAGCAAGTCCCTGGTGCTGTTGTAGATGGAGATCACCTCCGGGGGGACCTCCTCGGGTTCGGGGTAGTCTTCTGGGGGGCTGGTGAGCTTCAGCTTGCTCAGGATCTGCCCGCGGATCGCCTCGATCCTCTTGCGCATGAACTGGTCCATGTCGAGCGTGCTGCAGGTAGACAGGCTGAGCGCGACCGTGACCAGATGCAGGAGCAGAAACGCGCTCAGCACACAGTAGTGCATTTTTTTAAAGGTGGAAAAAAAATTTTTTTTTCTTTTAAGTAAAAAGTAAGAAAAAAAAAAAAACCTAGCAACTCTCAATGTACAGATCAGGTAGATTTTTTTTAATGCGAAACTTTTGCAAACAATCGAGAGTCAATGTCCGAGAGAAAAAGGTATCTTGCTTCAATTCCTTTCAAAAGAAAAGGCAACGTCGTTCCCCAAGTGGAAATATTAATACACGACGGGCAGGGGGAACCTGCACTTGAGGGAGTCGGCAAAAGTTTTCTTGGAGCGACGAGATGGAGGGGAGGGGGGGCGGAAAAAAGAGACGAGTGGCTATTAGGCAGAAATAAATTTAGCAGGAGGAAACGGAGTTCAGTGTGTCAGTTTCGGGTGCGGAGTGGCGAATCTGAACTCGGCTCCTCCGGCCAAAAGGGAAGAGATGAAAAGGTCCCGGGGCTGGCAGCGGGCGCGCCGGCGGGAGGGGCGCGGGCCGCGCTGTCAGAGGGGCGGCCGAGGCCGGCCGGCTCCAATTTATATATTTCAAGAAGGAGCGGCGCGGCGCGGCCCTGCCTTCCACTGCAGCGCTGAGAGCAGGAGCGGCAGCAGCTCCGGAGCGGAGGAGCGCACACGTGTGTGAGTGTGTGTGTGAGTGTGCGTGTGAGTGTGTGTGGTGTGAGTGTGGGCGCGCGCGCGCCCGGGTGCGCGCGCTGGGGGCGAGCCCGGCCCGCGGCGGGGAGGCGGGAGAGCTTCGCTCGGCGCCCGGGACTCGGCCGGGTCCGGCGCGGGCCGCGGAGGCCGCGCAGGGAGGCGGCGAGGATCCTGCTCCCGGAGCTGCGCGCGGGGGCCGACACCCCGGCCGGCGCGCCGACCCGCCCGCTCACTCCACGTTGCCGCCGCTGGCGAACGCGTCCGGCCTCCAGCTCCCTCCTTCTGCTCCTCCTTCTGCTCTCGCTCCAAACGCCAACCCGGCAACAGGCGAGCGGCGGCCGCCGCCGTGGCTCTCGCCGCCGGCGGACCGCAGCGGCAGCCCGGCGACGCGCCGGCGGGGGAGTTTTATTCCTAGCGGGGTGGCGAAGGGGTTCCCTCGGACTCCCACCCCGACCCACCCTCGCCTGGTTTCTCTCCCACGTGGGCTTTTCTAGCTTAGGGCAGCAGGCACTTGGCAGCCCGCAGAAGGTCCTCTCCTGCTTTCTCCTTTCTGCAGCCGGACAGCCCCCTCGGTTTGCTCCCGAATGGCTCCCTAGACCGTTATCCTAGCTCTCCATCCCTCTCCCAGGGCCTCCTTCACTTGCGCTCTCTCCCTTCCCGGTGTGTCGCTTCCTTTCTGCCTCTCTCTCTCGGTCCTTCTATATCTCTCTGGCTGACCTCTCTCTCTCTCTCCCTGTCTCTGTCTCTCTCTCTCTTCGGGAGCTTCTGGAGCTCCCCTCAGAGCGAACCTTCTGCTGGCAGCAGATAACATCACGATCCTGCCTGGGAGGAGAGATTTATAAGTTCTCCCCGAACCACGTGTTTGCCTTCAACAAAGTGACGTGCTAGGATTACAGTCAGGAGTCCTCTCGTTTACTTAGACCACGAGCTCTCCCTGAACCGTTGAGGGGGTGTGGAAATGAGGGTGGCTGAGAGGCAGGGAGAGAGGAGGTGCAGTGTGCGCCCTGACAGAAGTGATTTATGGTATTTACTTTATATAGTCATTTTGGACCCGTCTGGTGAAGGACAGGCGACCAAGCCTCCCATTTTTACTTCATGTGGCTTGCTCCCGGCTTCCCAGATGGGATCACTTGCTCTAGTCTTCCCATATTGCACACACACACACACACACACACGCCCGCACACTTAGGCAAATGAGCATCAAACAGTTGACTCTGGGCCAGGCCAGCCCCTGAGATAGGTCATCCAAGCTCCACTTTCTTTGCTGTTGTTCACTCACTAAGCCATGTTCCACTCTGCGACCCCGTGGACTGCAGCTGCCAGGCTTCCCTGTCCTTCTCTATCTCCCGGAGTTTGCCCAAATTCATGTGCATTGAGTCGGTGATGCTATCTAATTTCTCATCCTCTGCCACCTTATTCCCCTTTTGCCTTCAGTCTTTCCCAGCACCAGGGTCTTTTAGTGGAGTCATTTTCTGAGATTCCACAGCACCTGCGCTGCTACCTCTGTCCTAAAGCTTATTATGGTTTGTTGTTCACAGCCTGGTTCTGCACTTGAAACAGAACTTTATCTTGTGCACCCAGAGAATGAATTGCATTTATTTTGCTGTTTGAATGGATATCCTCTTAATTTGCTGCCAAAGGCTTTCTCTTCACCTTTTCCCCCAGCTAGACGTGAGTGACCAACTTCATTTTTTTCCACAGCATATATCCAGGAAGCTGGGATTTTAAGTGTTAGATGTCTGCTGTTATACACTACTTATAACTTGACATTTTCTATTTCAACCTAGTCCAAATGAGATGAATAAAAATAATGCTTGCCCCTGTTCACTTTTCCCTTTTTCTCTTCTTTTACCTTTACTCAAAAAACATTTTCATCATGACTGTAGCCATACCAACTAGACAGATGATTTAAACTGCAAACTGTTGAGTTTTCCCCCAGACTCAAGGCCACTATATCATTCTGTAGTTTAGATGTTCCTTTTATTACAGAAAGGTCACAAGGAACTTTCTCTAACTTTTGGAATTTAAACTTTCCATGGGTATGGGGTCTATATCATTAGTAAGTAGAGAGTTAAAATAGCTGTAGTAACAGTAGCAGACACATTTTACACTTAGTAACGTGCTGTGCTGTGCTGAGTCACTCAGTCGTGTCCGACTCTTTGCGACCCCATGGACTACAGCCCTCCAGGCTCCTCTGTCCATGGGATTCTCCAGGCAAGAATACTGGAGTGGGTTGTCATGCCCTTCTCCAAGGGATCTTCCCTTCCCAGGGATTGAACACAGGTCTCCTGCATTGCAGGTGGATTCTTTACTGTCTGATCCACTAGAGAAGCCGGTAGATCCTTAGATGTACATGTTCATTTAATCTTCACCAAGTATTTTTATTATCTCTACTTTGCAGATGAAGAGACTGTGGTACAGAGAAGCTAAGTACCTTTTTCAAGTAAGAAGCAGAGCTGGATTTTGTGAACAGAATCCATTTCCATGTTCTCACCCACTATGTATTTCTAAGAAGCACTGGTTCCAGAACATGTCTGATAAACAAGGATTCTGTGGTGAAGTGAAGTTTAGGAGATACTGGGTACTGTTGCCCTCTCAGGGGTTCATATTTCCCACCATGTTAAAGGCTGAGACTCTTCTGAACTCCTGTGGACATGGGATTTTTCCCTATTCAAACACATTGGAAAACTCTGACATAAAGGAATGGTTCCAGCACACTCTGAATAATTCTGAAAATTACGTATAAATCGACATAGGTGTGTTCTTTTCTTTAGGTCAGCTGAAAATTGAAGCAGCTTGAAAGGAGTTAGGACAACCAGCTACAATTCCAATAGTCAAAGCAAATTAGAGGCCCTACCGTGGGGTGAGCAGTTTCATCAAGTTGTCATCCCTTTGAGTTAAGTTTGTGAACTGCTCTAATCTAGCTAGACACAAATGAGGAACACTGAATATCCTTACACTGGGGGCAATGACAGAACATAAAGCAGGAGGGACTGAGTGAAGATGTGGCTTTGGAAGGCGCTGGTTACCTCAGGCACCATACTCTGCCAAGGACATAGGTTCAGCCTCCCCTCAAATTAGGGAGACTACCTCTGAGATATAAAGGCAAACGCACCTGAGGTTAAGTGGATTCAGATTCCAGTGTGGATAAAGCAGCAGAAGTCCATCTCCATCACTGCTAGGAAAACAAGCTAAGCCATAAATCCTTCTGACAACCCCCTTCCCAACATACACACACACACTTTTGTCCATAATATTTAGTTTGTTGAACACATATTGCTTACTTTACAACTCCTTAGACTCCTGGCCTATTCATAAGAGGCTACTTTTAGTACTTCCACAGCCTAAGAAGGGAGGACAGCGGAGGGGTTGGTCACTGTAGTGTGACTGAGCAGTGTCTTGAGTATAGCAGGAGGAGCCCCTTTCTATCACTCAGGTGAGCAATCCCTTGAAGATGCAACAGGTAAGACTTCAAGAGCTGTCTCCCCACTTTGCCATAGCCATATGGGTATTTAACCTCCACAGACCATCCTGATTCCCTCAAGGAGGCAGGTGAGCATTGTGGTTAAAAAAAAAAAAAAAAAGAAGGTAGGTTCCAGATTCAAGTTTTCTTGGATTCAAATATCTGTCACTTTCTGGCTTTATGATCCTGGACAAGTTACTCAGACACCTTGTGTTAGTTTCTTCATCTATGAAATGGGGATAACACACAGCTACCAAGAATATAAGATGATTGTGAATTACACACGGTACGAAGAGAGCTTCTAACACAACCTGGCACTTAATACGTGTTCATTAAATGTTAGCGACCATTTTCGTATCCTCTTTCAGCTTCAATTTGTCAGATCTTTCCCCAATAGGATGAAAAACCCAGGGAAGATGCTGCTAAGAATTTGCTTCGTGGTAATGCTTCCATGCAGTTTCTATAAGCACAAGCTCACTGTTATTTAAATGTTATGATATTTTGCCCCTACTAGTTATAGGAAGAAAGGATAAGAAAATACACTTTTTCTATGGTGAATAGAACACTTAGTGATTACCAAAATCCAATTAAGTCCAAATCCCAGTTTCAGTTCTTATTATTTAACACCCTAAAATAGAATTCTTTGTTTTCCAGATCAGAGCAGTAGAGGGTACAGCTGTTTCAACTGCTAGCCCTTCTTTGCTCATTAATGGGTCTATTCATTTAACGTACCTGCAGTTCCTACAAGATCCTAAACAAATGCTTGATGTCAAAACAATTACCCCTACAGAGGAGTTTTTCCCCTAAGGATCACAGACAAAAGTTTATAACCTAGTAGGTCCTTCCTAAGTCTGGTGGAAGAATAACTTCATTTGTAACAATTCTGAAAGCCTCCCCAAGGGTTTCAAGCCTTATAAACCAGGAGGTACAGAAAAGAAATATATGGAGCAAATGTAATTGATTATACTCTCAATAGTTACACTTGATAGATGAAAAGTAACTCTTTAATGTGAAGACATACCAAAAGCCTTTTTAAGTTCTAACTTATATCTTTGGTTTTGTCTTGTTTACTTGCTAAGTTGTGTCAGACTGCAGAATCTGACTCTACTGACCCCAAGTACTATAGCCTCCCAGGCGTCCTCTGTCCAGGGGATTTCCCAGGCAAGAATATTGGAATGGTTTGCCATTATGTTTGGTAACACGATTCAAAAACAATTTTTTGGTCCACACCATGTTTCGTCTCATGTTCTGTATACATGTCTATCCAAGTTTCTGCTCTCAAAATAATGAAATGATATAGTTTTTTGTTTTTCGCCATGAAAAATCATCCAATTATCATTTCCATTCTGTATCTACAGGTTTATCTTAAGAAAGAAGTGATGGAAGGATGAAGGAGGAACACTGGTAGGGAGGAGAAAAGCTGAAAGAGAAGATCAGAGGTGGTAAAAGATAAAGGGGTGAACTCAGGAGACAGGGACAAGGGAAAGCAGAGCATATCAGTAGGTTGTGAGGTTTCAAAGAGATAAACTCCTCACACTTTGATGATGCACCGTGGGAACACTGGTCTTAACACCTTGGAACTGTGACTAGTTGATGGATTACTGCTGGTGGCTTTGCGGCCCTTCCGTCTCTACATTTTCTTCAGTTCCATGAGATTTCCAACAAGGGGGGCAAACCTCCAGAGGCCTGTATCCTGTCAATGCCAGGGCTTACAGAAATCAGCCAGACTGTGGTTACTCTGGTTCTTACCCCGGGTGCAATTCAGCCACTCAAATAGCACTTGGTGACGGATATCAATGAATAGCATTGAGTGACAGATACAAATATATGGACGTTATGGGGACAGTGCTCATATAGTAAAATATGGATATGTGCTTGATGAAACACTAATGCTGATCAAATGAAGCCAGCAGCAGAGTTTTCCTTCATTTTTAGGGCAGGGTTCGACACTTGCCTTTACTGAATCTCCGCTCCTACTTCACTAACTGCACTAGGTCAGCAGTCCCCAGACTCTTCACAAAGCAAGAGACTGGAATTAGGCTGCTGTGGGAAAAGTGTGACAGAGTCGTATGAACAAAGTAAAAATGTAAGAATGAGGAAGGAAGAGAAAAGGCAAAGGGTAAGAGAAAAACAGAATGATATTCTCATAATTAAAATGAGTAGGACAACATAAAGTAGAATTTTTATCATTTAACATATACAGTCTTTAAATGAATGTGTCATCCTTTCAGGGGGCTTCATAGATTGTGGAAAAGTTTGAACGGGCAAATTTCCATGAGCAAAGGTACCAACCATGTTTCCAAAGCCTTCCCTTTCTGCTGCTTCAATTATCCTGCAATTAAAAAAATGAAAATAAAACAAGAACCAACAGGCAGTAGCAACTGCACATCAACAGAAAACCTGGATGTGGTTTTTTTTAAACATTAGAAGGAAGAACTAGCAAAGGACTATCAAACCAGTCCTTTAAAAAGCAGTGTAAATATATTTTAATAAATATTGTAAAAAGCAAAGCCACATGGTAGTAATGGTTTGTAAAAATGGAGACTAAGAGCCACAAACTTTTCCTGATGTTTGTTTCAAGTCTCAGAAAAGGTTAGTCCTTACATCGAAGGCAACAGTATAATTCATCACACAAACCCAAAAACCTTCAAGAGTGAAGAGGATGCTTTTCATCAACACATTGGGCAACAGGAGGAAACCAGGACTGTCCCAGGCTGTCACCCTAAAATGAAGCTACCTTCAAATCTGAACCTGTAACAATGCATCAGTTAAATTTTCACCTTTTCTCAAGAGTGATATATCAGTATTATGCATATTTTCAAGCCTTTTTTTTCTTTGCTTATGCTACTGATGCTAATAATCACTATGAGAGCTATAATTTGAAAATGCTGAATTGTATGATTGTAGCGTTTATATAAACGTGCATCACCCCCAAGATGAAGCCCCTGAAAGGTACCTGGTCAAGATTCTTCTGAGCTCAATGAAAGCCCATTTGCCACATGGACAGGAAGAAGAGGATGAGGATGAAAATGACTGGGGATTAGCAAGTGTTTCTTGTATTCTGGGTACAGCCAAACTAATTTTTAAACTTTGGAAAGTGAACAACAGAGAAACAATCTGCAAGGTAAAAATAAAGTGTCCTCTCCCCATTTTAGTGTACAGAAAAAAAGAACAGAATGTTTGTGTCATTTGCCGCTTCCAGGTCATGTCATACTGACTTTTTACATGTTGATCTTTCCAGTTTAGTAAACAGTAAAGGCTGCAACAAAACCAGGGACACCTGGGAGCTGCACCTACATTTCTGGTTTCTTTTTGGATTGTTTCAGCTATATCTATGTGTCTTTCCAAGAACAAAGGCAGATCTTTACAGTTCCTATCAAATGGCAAACTGTTTATCAAAGACCAAAGAAATAAATCCAGAAAAGAGTGCATGCTAGGAGGCAGAGAGACTTCAGCAATACATAAAAATGATTTAGTTACTAGTTATTAGAGATAACAAGTTTTTGTTTTTTAAGAAGTCTTTGTTAATTAAGTTTCTTACAGTCACTAAACTACATATTGTTATAAGATCAATCTAGTTATGTGACCAGTTATAACAATTAAATGGAATCAACACTCCTGTTATTGGGGGGAAAAAAAGAAAAAAAAAATCAGTTAATTCAATGAGAGCCTAACTCATGCCACCTAGAGGAGAAAAGCGGTATGTCTCACAACTTTCTATTTGTGGAGAAAACTGACATGCTCGATTTCCCTGGATATTTTCATCACGGCCTATTAAACAATCATACAGTGTCATTGGGCTATAATTTAAAAAGAAAACTGCAATTAAGCTTCACCTCAATAATATTTTCCATTGACTTCTTTTCTAGAGGAAAAATTATAAAGTTTTAGTTACCTGTTATCTCCTAGCCAATAATATCCTAAAATCTACTCTGAAAGCAGTTTGAATATCTAAATTCTTAATAGCAAAAATGTCAGCCCTTACACTTTCATAAGCCATCTAATATTATGAAGTATAACAACCAGAGTTATGGGCAACATATCATATTTTAATATAAAAGGAGCTACAGACCAGGGAACTAATCCACTCCAATAGTTAAGGTGGTTCCATTTCTGCAGCATCCAGATAATCAGATAGTAAAGTTTCAGTTGTCAGACATACTCAAACAAGATATATAATAAATTCTCCAATCAGATCAGATCAGATCAGTCGCTCAGTCATATCCAACTCTTTGCGACCCCATGAATCGAAGCACGCCAGGCCTCCCTGTCCATCACCAACTCCCGGAGTTCACTCAGACTCACGTCCATCGAGTCAGTGATGCCATCCAGCCATCTCATCCTCTGTCGTCCCCTTCTCCTCTTGCCCCCAATCCCTCCCAGCATCAGAGTCTTTTCCAATGAGTCAACTCTTCAAATGAGGTGGCCAAAGGACTGGAGTTTCAGCTTTAGCATCATTCCTTCCAAAGAAATCCCAGGGCTGATCTCCTTCAGAATGGACTGGTTGGATCTCCTTGCAGTCCAAGGGACTCTCAAGAGTCTTCTCCAACACCACAGTTCAAAAGCATCAATTCTTCGGCACTCAGCCTTCTTCACAGTCCAACTCTTGCATCCATACATGACCACAGGAAAAACCATAGCCTTGACTAGACGGACCTTTGTTGGCAAAGTAATGTCTCTGCTTTTGAATATGCTATCTAGGTCGGTCATAACTTTCCTCCCAAGGAGTAAGCGTCTTTTAATTTCATGGCTGCAGTCACCATCTGTAGTGATTTTGGAGCCCAGAAAAATAAAGTCTGACACTGTTTCCACTCTTTCCCCATCTATTTCCCATGAAGTGATGGGACCGGATGCCATGATCTTCGTTTTCTGAATGTTGAGCTTTAAGCCAATCTTGATTCCAGCTTGTGTTTCTTCCAGTCCAGCGTTTCATGTTGCGTAAATAAACTGACTGTAGCAACCAAAATAAAGCCTATCTTTAAACTGCTTAACGCCCAGGAAAATGCCTTTTGAAATGTGCTGTCCACCCCTATTTTCCACTAGCCATAGGTTCATGTCATGAGTATATGAGACTAAAAAATGTACTACGCTTTTTTCCCCAGGAACAAAGTACAAATTTCTAGAATCTCATTTTCTCTAAGACATTAATATCATCTAAAATGTGAGTAAACCATTGTTGTGTTTAACGGCGTCTATGACTGGAACTTGGACCGGATTGTATTAGTTGGCTCTGTATCCTGGGGCAAGTTATTTAAGCTACTGCCTGTTTCCTTAACTGTATGTTGGGGATAACAACAGCACCTCCTTCACAAGGTTATAGGAAGACAGACCGGATGAGTTAAGGGTATTAGAAAATGTTACATAGTATCTGGAACATGGTAATTACTGTATAAAGATTTGCTATTATCACTTTTTCTGATCCAACTCATATTTGAAAGGTTGCATCTCTCCAGTGGTAAAGAATCTGCCTGCCAAGCAGGAGACGCAGGTTTGATCCCTGGATCGGGAAGATCCCCCAGAGGAAGAAATGGCAACCCGCTCAGTATTCTTGCCTGGGAAATCCCATGGACAGAGGAGCCTGGAGCAGGTTAGTCCATGGGGAGGCAAAGAGTCAGACATGACTTAGCAACAAAAACAACTGTCAACCCTTAGAATGTTGTATTAAGACAGTATTTAGTTTGGGTTCTGGAACAGCTGAAGTGGGTGGGCAGTAAATATGTCTTAAGCTCTCATTTAAACATCAGAATCTTGGTACTCAGTATGAGACGTCTTTTCAGACAGTCAAAAGTTATTTTCTTAAAAAGAGAATGCATTATGTTCTTATATTCATCTAATGAATTTCTGGCATTTGAAAAATGTACTTAAGCTAGCCATAATGCTTGTAATCTTACATTTTTGGTCTACATGCATTCTTGACATGTGATTTCACCAGTCTTCACAGCCTTCATGTTAAATGGTAGCACACACGTGGAAGTTACCATAGTTGATAGACATTTTTATGTGTCCTCCTTTCACTGAACTTGTCTATAATCTGTTGCTGTTAAAAATAATGCTATTATATTGTTCACACAGCATTTTCTGTAATTGAGATCTTTTCCTGTGGAGGGTTTTTAGAAGTAGAATTACTGGGTGTTCACAAGTATCTACTTCATAAGTATCTACTATCTGCAAGGCTTTAAGCTTTTATGGGGGAAACTCGTTATCGAGAAGAACACTTACGATTACATAGATTAAAAATGAATACCATATCTACATGTACTGCACCTAGTTCTCCAACCACGTAATACTGTTTTTTCAGACTCTCCCTACTAGAGCAGGCACTGTGCTAGGCAGCCGCTGTGCGTGCATTATTCCAATCCCTCCAATGTAAACAAACGGATCCCTGTGCCTGAGCCACATGTGTGCTGTGCTTATTCGCTCAGTTGTGTCTGACTCTTTGTGACCCCGTGGACTGTAGCCCACCCGGATCCTCTGTCCATGGGGATTCTCCAGGAAAGACTACTAGAGTGGGTTGCCATCCCCTCCTCCAGGGGATCTTCTCAATCCAGGGACTGAACCCAGGTCTCCAGCATTGTAGGTGGATTCTTTACCGTCTGAGCCACCAGGGAAGCCTGAGCTACAAAATAGCCTCAAAAAGTTTTGACATCTTTGCAAGGTCACATAGCTTAATAAGAGTCCAAACTGAACTCTGAACTTAGTTTTGATTTCTTTTGTCATTTTTAACAATGAATACTGGCATTTCTAAAAATATTCCAGGTAAATATAGCTTCATTCATCATTAAAAAGTATACTTGGAGTCCTCATGAAGGCCAAAATACGGCAGTTCTGTCATGCAACAGATATTCCTACCACTTCTACCATTTGTAAAGAAGGATAATGTCACCTTGAACCTTCTGGACTCTTGAGCTTATTTACAATACACTTAAGAGAGCCCGGTGTTATAATACAAAGACAAATATTATGCACAAACAGCCCTGATGTTATGCTTGGTACTACTCAGTATTTCAGGGTAACTGCTGTGTCTGGCTGCCTGGCTGATGTTTTGAGAGCTGATGTCAACCCATTGTTTATGTCCATCCCAGGGGAGGGGATCCATTTTTACCTAAGACTGAAGCTGGTTCTGTGAGTGCGCAGAGGCAACTGTCTAGTAGCTCCGGGGTGAATCAACAGCTGCGAGGCCACCCACGCAAAGGACACACTCTCAGCTGTCTCTCCATTCAGAGCCCCAGTTGGTCCTGACCCCATACAAATTTGGTGTTCCTGCTTTGTTGTTTATGAACCGATTGCATTAAAGATGCAGGATAATGATTCAGGGGTTAGAGAAACTGTTATTTATACAAATGTGGTTAACACCTCATCATTTTAAACTGGCTGTGCTAATAATGCTCATGGTGTACTTTGTTTTCTGTTGGGTTTTTTTGGTTTTTTTTGCCCCAATCTGCAAGCTACATTTGCTCGGGCAGGATGTCAAGTGTGTGCTGGCGCAGATCAGAGCTGCCGGACACCGCGGGAGCCCTGCCACGGAAGGCACTTCCTCCGGAGACCCCCAAACTAAGAAGGCTCCTGACCAAAGTCCCCAGCACTGGAACACTGGCTTAGATGGTACCCGCTACCCACTGCTCCTGCAGTTCTCAGTATGTCCTTTTTTGCGTATCACACACCTAACACCTCTTCTTTCAGCACACAGCCACGAGACTTCAAGTTCAGTGTGTTCATTCTGAAAGCCACAGGTGATAATACTAAAAGCTCAAATACTGTTTGTTACGCACAGTGGCCTAACATGTAAGGATAATAGTTACACCTCAGGAAGTAATTACAAAGCAACTTAACACATCTCTTTAAAAAATACAAGTAGTGAAAAAGACATCAACCATAATTTAGTCAATAAAATCACACCAGTATTTGTATGTACATAGATTGTATCTATCAAAGTTTATGGGAGAATTCAAAGTAGACTGATGATTCCAAAATTGGCTGATGTTTTATTAGACTAAATATATGCTCTGGAACTTTAATCTGTTCACAGATAGACATATTACCACTAGCCACATGCAGCTTTTAAATAAAGAGATGCTCAACAGCCACTTGGACTCCCACATTGGGCAATGGAGATACACTCCCATCACCACACAAAGTGCTACTGGGCAGTACTGATGGAGGGACTACGACTGTAAGAAATTAAACCTACTTCTCTAGCATATACTCTTGTTCAACGACTCAATGAAAACCAAACAGCATTAACAGAAATACATACTCCTGCTATAGTGGGGTGGGGGTAGTGAGTGAGGTGAGCAATGTTGGGCCAGATATTGTTAACAAAACATACTTTGTAACTCTGTCTCTGAGTACAACTCATCTGAGTACAGAAGGTTCTTCACACAACTCCATAAAAAGCCTGAAGTCAAAACTCCCTCGAAGGATGCTCACTAGACCAGATGGAAGAATAGTGTGTGGCTCTAAGCTAGAAAACATCCTTTAGAGGACCTAAAATTGTTTAAGAATTGCTGGAAGATATCTTTTCAATCTACAGAGTTCGGATTAGTTCATTACAACTCTTAGGACTTGCCACCAGTCATTATTCTAAACATCTTGTCACCTATCTCAGACACAGTTTTACTTCCCAATGTGTTCAAGGATTCTTATGACTTATTTTTGAAGCATCAGTTTTTATAGATGATGGGTGTGTGCGCTGTCATGTCTAACTCTTTGTGACCCCCACAGACTGTAGCCCACCAGGCTCCTCTCATCCATGGAATTCTTCAGCTAAGAATACTGGAGTTGCCATTTCCTCCACCAGGGGACCCTACCAACCCAGGGAATCAAACCCACATTTCTTGCGTCTCCTGCATCGGCAGGTGGATTCTTCACCACTAGCACCACCTGGGAAGCCCCTCATGATTGACATTTTTAGTCAAGTTTCAGAAAAGCACACCCAAAGGAAAAATTCACTAGGGGCCTAACGTCACTGAAGTAGTTAAGATTCATCTATCCAGCTGGCCCAAAATCACAGATTCCTTTCTGTAGGCAAGGATGCGTCCTCTCTATTTCCAAAATTTGTTCTAACTGCCAATTCACCTCAAACAGTCTTCATACTGTTTCTGCAGAGCTTAACAGACTCTCTACCTATCACTGATGCACGGAGTGGAGATAAACACTAGTCCCATTGATCTTAACAGATGAATTTAAGGAAAGAGCAGTTATGAACTCTGCTTCCCTCAACTGAAAATTGTTTCCAAGTAAAAATGAACTTAACATCAATAGTGTACTGACAAATTAATCTATTTACAGACCTAATCTATTTAGTACAGACATGCTTCGTTATTCCAGGACTCTCTGTTTCTGTACAGTTATTGTACAATTCTACTGTAATAGACTTTTAATGTGCAATTTAATCTGAATCTTTAATCTGTGAAACATCCACTATAATCTTTAAAAGGTTATTTTTTTAACAAGTATTTTTTAAGTCATGGTAGGTAACTGATTTATTTCAAGTTATCACTGGTAATCCAAACTGCGGCAAGATTCAAATCACACAGTGGGCGCTTACTACAGGAAGTCAACTTTAGAAAGGAAGAGGAGGTTTGTTTTTTTTTACAGGAGTAAAATTATTCCTTATTTTGCATAAACAATATCATCACTCAAATAATTCTAGCACAGTTCTTGGAACAGGTACTCAATTAATGCCAGATAAACAACTTTCTAATTCTATTGAAATTTAAATATTAGGAAATTTAAGTTAAGAAGAACAAGGGCAGCTAAAGTTCTTTCATGTCTATGTACAAATGTACCGTTTGCTATTTTATACATTGCTATGGACTGGAATTTTGTATCTTCCCCCACAATGCATTTTCCAATTCCTATGTTGAAGCTCTCTATTCCTGATATGATAATATTGGAGGTGGAGTCCTTTAGAAGGTAACTAACTGGGTCATGAGGGAGGTGCCCTTGTAAGAGACACTGAGAAAGACAATCTCTCTCCCTCAAGTAAAGACACAGCAAGAGGTCAGCTGTTGACAAACCAGGAGGAGGGTGCTCATCAGACATCAGATCTGCCAGCACCTTGATCCTGGACTTTCCAACCTCCAGAACCACGAAATAACTGTTTGTTGTTTTTGCCACCCAGTCTACGGTATCTGATGTAGCAGCCTGGATTAAGACACACACTCCATCCCCCCCAACACACACACACACTTCCTTAAGAAATTACAAATGTCAAAAAATACTTACTGATTTCTTCAAATGTTTGTTTTAAAAGTGAGATTCATGTGGCATGAATGTATTAATAATAATATACTAAGCATACTAATGGTCCTCTGTGGGCATTTAAAAAGACTGAAAAAATAAAACTCCCATCCCATTTCACTTATGACTCCTTCAACACATATATTCATAAAAATCTGTAACAAAAATAAGTATATAGAGAGATAGAGGAAAATATAGAAAGAGGAAAAAAATTATGCAGAAGACGCCAAAGTGTCAACTTATTTGAGCTCCTCTTATCTCTTTTAAAGAGATATTTAAGTCCTATGAAGTCTCCTGCAGGCCTTTCCTTATTACTCCTTTCACCCCTCGGCAACACCGTTTGTCTTCAGTTTGTCCATGCTCCCGCTCACACGTCAACCTCAGGACTTCTCTGCTGTTGTATGTTTGACAGGGGCATCTTTGGGTGTCTATAAACTGTAATTAGATGGCCTCATGGTTCAGTTCTTCATGGCCCTCAAGACCAGCATGGGCGGCTACAGACTAGGTTAGTTGGTAGCCGCTGAATAGTAAGTACGTTCACATGTGCAAAAACACAGTGACTGAAAAGTCCTAAGCGGTTTTCCACAATTTAAACATTCCCTCCACCCACTTATTATAGAAGGACTGGACTTTCCCGTCAACCAATATACTGCAACTTCCTGCAGAGCCATTTCAGGTTATAAGTACTGACAGTGAGCCTTCAGACTAGTCCATCCAACGTATTTCCCAGATATATTTTTGTAATGAGTAGAATAATACCTGATCTAGTCGAAGTCTAAGTAACTTAAAAAATTCAGTATTTTAAAGTACTAAACTACTGTAATGATTCTAAGTTACTGTCAGTCTATAACTTCATGAGATTGCAAAGCCTAAAAACAAAAAAACAAGTAATTCTAAACTATGCTAATACTGAGAATATTCTCCCTAGCTATCTGAACATCCAGATAAGGGAATATGATAATACCTAGTAATTGGTTTCTTGCTTACTATTTTCCATTGTGCTTTCTAAACAAAAATAAAATCTATTTATTACTATTACCCTAAACAGTTAACCAAAACATATACCCAAATATTGTTATATTTTAGGTGTCAGAAGAATTTAAATGTGGTAGGGTAAAATATTTAGGGTAGAGATGAGAGATTACTTAAAACATTCACCTAAAGATACACACTTAGTTTCTAAAATAATATGCTAATCCTTAGATTCATGTATGGTGGTATTTTGCTCAATTATTCGATAGTCAATATGCAGAAATACTAATACACAAAAAACATTCCATCTTTTATGATAAAAATTATTTCACATAATTTAAATATGCTTTATAGCCTTTTAGCATTAAGTGATACATTTTTTTCCTTATAACAGCACTTCAATTTTATTTTGGAGTAAAATAGCTTCTGAGAGAAGAAAATCTACAAATATTCTCTTACTATCAGTTTGAAGTTAAACCAAGGACTATACAAAAACAACTTTTTTTTTTTTTAACTAAATGAGAAGTTATTTACCCATTTCTATCACCTGATGTTAGTACAGGAGAATTTTTGCAAAGCTTTAATGATTCAGAAACAAATAGCAAAAAAAAAAAATTAAAATCTTTGATTCTGAAAAGGTAAATTTTTAGGTGCTGCAAATTTCTCAAAATTATCTACGTATATTTATGTGTGTTAAGTTATACTGAGATATTTAGATGCTCGTGTTACTACTGAGGAATATCTGTTCACATTTATTTATATTACATTGACAAAATAGCAGTCCTATAATTCAAGAAAACACTAAATTTCAAAAGTTTGAATAAATATAAAAATGCATTTTGAGCTCTGCTAGTTTAAGCATTTGATATCTGAGATGTATACCTTCCTTTTAGGATAACAAATACCAGGCCATGGACTAATTTGACTCTGGTTACATAATACTTGTAACACTCAAATGGGTTTGCAAATATAAACATCTCTGCTCTAGCATAGTTCTGAGGGGAGGATTATCCTTCCATATATAACACACGCAAACAAGTGCAACTGGGTAGTGGGAGGCAACTATTTTTATTATGGAAAGATGGCGAAAGAGATGAACTCTTTTATAAAAAAGAACAGATCACTTTTATTAAATAATTCCCCTACAAACTTTGCAGCTTAG
Organism: Bos grunniens; assembly: GCF_055505025.1. NCBI lineage: Eukaryota > Metazoa > Chordata > Mammalia > Artiodactyla > Bovidae > Bos > Bos grunniens. Next base: position 59,323,213 of record NC_141180.1, read on the forward strand.
GCCCAGTGTCACAGAAATTTTAGAATGGTATTTAAATAGTCCTGCTTTCTTATCTCTTTCTGTTTAACATCTAGACTTTAAAAGTCACCCAATTTAGTAATCTTTAAGGCAACTATAAGGAATCAAGCGTCAACTCAGATGCAGCTTTCTGATGCAGACTATCTGTTGTCTGGGCTTCCCTGCTAGCTCAGTGGTAAAGAACCTGCCTGCAAGTCAGGAGCCGCAGAAGATGCTGGTTCGATCCCTGGGCGGGAAAGATCCCCTGGAGGAGGGCATGGCAACCCACTCCAGTATTCTTGCCTGGAGAATGCCATGCACAGAGGAACATGGTGGGCTACAGTCCATAGGGCCGCAAAGAGTCAGACACGGCTGAAGTGACTAAGCACACACCTACGCATCTATTGTCTACCATTTCACTGGTCAGTCCGTCCATAAAAGAGTATTTAAGCTAACTCAAATATAGGGGGGAAAACTCAAAAATAGGGAAAATAAGAGAAACTAGAACATGTCAAATATGCTTCCTAAGAAATTATGCCTCACTGTGTAAGTTAAATATGAGAATTTCCACCTCAGTAAATCTCTCATACAAAAATAAACATTTAAAATAAATCTAAGTCATTATTTATATACATTACTTAGCATATAAAAGGCAACATATAAGTAGAAATTTTATACTTCTTAAATCATTATTTGCCAGAGTATCTATAAATAAAATCATTACCCCAAATCAGAAATGCTATGATTTAAAAATTTTGTTATTAATACATAGGTTTTCTCAATACCTCACCAAAACCACCACCCACCCTTTCCCACAAAAAATATACATATTCAGGTCTGTAAGTTAGAGGCTTAAAAACACTAACATCAAGGAGTTCATTTTAATTATAAATTGATGTTGCATTTCCACAAACACCGGTGATAGCTGAAATACCAATATCCAAGAGCAATATGTAAACCTATAGTGAACCTAGCAAAATGCACCTCTCAAGTAGAAATATTTCTTTTTACAAATGTTCTAAGGAACAATGCTTAAAATCATATAAGGTTTGAAATGTAATTTTAACAAAGTTTACATGAAAAAAGGAAACACCAAAGTTGGTAATAATGAAAGTCTTTTGGCTTTCTTACAAATGCAACCTTTATAATTTCCCAACCTTCAGAGTATGAACTATTTTTCCAGGAAAAACAAAATGTAAACTGTGTTTCTTATACAGCATTATGTGTCAGAGTCACTTCCACACCCCAGTCTGCTGCCGTCTGGTCCATCGCTTTCTTTGTCCCAGTCTTTCATGGACGCTCCCATCATGAAATCATCACGCAAGATCGTCCATCCTGGGCCCTCTTCTGATTTCGCTTCAGTCTAAGGGAAAGTACATGATCAAAATATTCAAAAGTCAATTTCACCATAAGGAAATTTTAAAATTCTAGGCTACAAAACAAACCTGTCAACACTTTGTTTTATAATAGGAGTAAAACCAAGACAAACGATAGATTAACTGTATGCATTACGATCATATACACACAAATATGTAGTACTGTGTTAAAAAATGTGAGCCTCATACAAGATGTTCAAGCTGGTTTTAGAAAAAGCAGAGGAACCAGAGATCAAATTGCCAACAGCCGCTGGATCATCGAAAAAGCAAGAGAGCTCCAGAAAAACATCTTTCTTGACTATGCCAAAGCCTTTGACTGTGTGGATCACAAGAAACTGTGGAAAATTCTGAAAGAGATGGGAATACCAGACCACCTGATCTGCCTCTTGAGAAATTTGTATGCAGGTCAGGAAGCAACAGTTAGAACTGGACATGGAACAACACACTGGTTCCAAATAGGAAAAGGAGTACGTCAAGGCTGTATATTGTCACCCTGCTTATTTAACTTATATGCAGAGTACATCATGAGAAAAGCTGGACTGGAAGATACACAAGCTGGAATCAAGACTGCCGGGAGAAATATCGATAACCTCAGATATGCAGATGACACCACCCTTATGGCAGAAAGTGAAGAGGAACTCAAAAGCCTCTTGATGAAGGTGAAAGTGGAGAGTGAAAAAGTTGGCTTAAAGCTCAACATTCAGAAAACGAAGATCATGGCATCCGGTCCTATCACTTCATGGGAAATAGATGGGGAAAGAGTGGAAACAGTGTCAGACTTTTTTCTGGGCTCCAAAATCACTACAGATGGTGACTGCAGCCATGAAATTAAAAGACGCTTACTCCTTGGAAGGAAAGTTATGACCAACCTAGACAGCATATTCAAAAGCAGAGACATTACTTTGCCAACAAAGGTCCGTCTAGTCAAGGCTATGGTTTTTCCTGTGGTCATGTATGGATGCAAGAGTTGGACTGTGAAGAAAGCTGAGCACCGAAGAATTGATGCTTTTGAACTGTGGTGTTGGAGAAGACTCTTGAGAGTCCCTTGGACTGCAAGGAGATCCAACCAGTCCATTCTAAGGGAGATCAGCCCTGGGATTTCTTTGGAAGGAACGATGCTAAAGCTGAAACTCCAGTACTTTGGCCACCTCATGCGAAGAGTTGACTCATTGGAAAAGACTCTGATGCTGGGAGGGACTGGGGGCAAAAGGAGAAGGGGACGACAGAGGATGAGATGGCTGGATGGCATTACTGACTCGATGGACGTGAGTTTGAATGAACTCCGGGAGTTGGTGATGGACAGGGAGGCCTGGCGTGCTGCGATTCATGGGGTCGCAAAGAGTTGGACACGACTGAGCGACTGATCTGATCTGATCATGCAAGAACCATGGAGGCAGAATTATATATTTTATCTGCAGTGTAGGGGGGGTGGGTGGGGGGGGTGCATTGTTTGTGGTGATATAGTAAAATCTAGGTTTGGGATCACTTTTTTAAATCTTCTGACAATCAAAACAGACTTACAAAATATTTCACATTCAGTGATAACCTATTAGAAAACATTTGGCAAATTATTTTAACACACAGAGAAATTTTTAACATGGTATTTTAATCCAAAATTAATTGAAAGAGTGAAAAATGAAACTAACCTGATACTGTGCTAGGTGTTTATAGATGCTCTCACATTTAAAATTTGATAAAAATCTGGACCAAATGTTATATAAGTTATGCTCTCACTGCCTCCCCAAATCATGGACTCAAAAGACTAGTCACACGCTAAAACCGTAAATAACCGAACCAGGCAATAAACATAATGGTAGTCAATTCATTTTGTTTATTCATAGGATTTATATAAAACCATGCAAGAGAGTCTGAGAATTACAGCCTTTTATTTCATGGTACAACAGTACCACCTTGTGGCATTAATTAAGTAGTGCAGGAGGCTGAACTAGTTTCTTCATTCCACAAATATTCACTGAGAACTGCCTATCAAACACTGTCCCGAGTGTGAGAAAGAGAGATGAACAAAACAAAGTCCCTGTCTTCATGGAGCTAACAGTCTGTGCTTTTCTACTTACTCCATGCACAGAAATACACAATGTGGGGGAAATATCTAAATATATAAGAACCCATTTGGTTAGAGAAAACAGTTACTTTATGGGAGCCTATTAACCTATAAAAAGCAATTATTAGGAGAAAAGATGTTAAAAACACTTACAGGGTTAAGAGATTACTTATCTAATTCTGAAGCCATTTTTTTTTTAATTTAAAAAAATATAGCCCTGAAACAATAATACCATTTTTTTTTTTTAAAAAAAGGATGCTATCACAAACAGGAAAAAATGTCCTTTTGGCTTATTCGTCAAAGCTTTTTCCTAAATAGACCCCGAAGACTGGAGAGCATATAAATGTGAAAAAGTTTTCAGAACTGACTTAGTGAATCAAACAGTACACTTTGTACTATAATTTAACCAGCATGAAGAAACAAGAGACATCTGTGTTGGTTAAAAACCCAACAGTTCCAATGCTTTCTGTGCCGCCACTGACAGAGGGCGACAAAGCAGAAAGGCAGTTTATAACGCTGCTCCTGGAGGACGCCAACAGGCCTCCATTCCTCATCTCTACAGGACCACACCCACATTCCTAAACTTCTGCTTCTGTGAGATTCAGTTACCTAACTGAATAAAAGGCCATTTTCCCTGAGTCAGCTAAAGTTTTCTCTGCCAATCTCACCTTACTTAAATAAGCCAGAGCTGTTCGCAATGAACAGAGATCCACTTTGAACCATTAACTGTAACACCTCTGCCAAGTTAATTACTCAAGTTTAGTCACTAGCAAAGTGAAAGTCACGCAGTCATATCTGACCCTTTGTGACTCCATGGACTATATATAGTCCATGGAATTCTCCGGCCCGTTGGACACTCTGCGATCCCATGGAGCGTAACCCGCCAGGCTCCTCTGTCCATGGGATTTCCCAGAGGCAAGAGTACTGGAGTGGGTTGCCATTTCCTTCTCCAGGGGATCTTCCTGACCCAGGGATCAAACCTGCGTCTCCTGCATTAGCAGGTGGATTTTGTACCACTGTGCCACCTGGGAAGCTCAATCCATGAGGACAAGATCCAAAGAGAAAACAGCAACACGATTTTAGAAGGTAGAAGCAGATGGATCATGTCTTGGCAAAGCCAAGGAAGGTGAATCCTGCAACTCCAACTGTCAGTCTGACAACTAATCCAACTCACCCTGCAGACTTTTCAGGGGAAAAAAAACAAAACCTAGGAATGGGCAGTTCTGGTACTTTTGCAAGTAAGGATAGAACGGAGGAATCAAGATAAAGAGAACTGGGTGAAAGTTAGATTGAGAAACAAGGAATCAAGATAAAGAGAACTGGGTGAAAGTTAGATTGAGAAACAATCAGATTGTTTCCCCTGGATTCCCCTCCCCACTCCCCTGGCGGAAGACTAGAGGTTTAACCTCTGGAGGGGTAATGGGCTAGCCCAGATGAAAGCATGGGGCGGTACCAAAACCAGGGGATTCAGTTCCACACAAGCACATACACGTCACCTCCAATAAGGAGTCCCGCCAGTCCCATGGTGGACTCCCAAAATGCTGGCAGCCAGAGCTTTTTACTCCAGGGAGGAGATCAGGAACACTCCATAGAAAATCTAACCAGTGACTACTAAATAACACACTAAGAGAAGGCTACATTAAAGCTCACATGTCATGTGAACAAACTCCACATATTCAGAGCATCCAATCAACTTTTCTAGGAGTATTTGTTCTAATCATGAACAAATAAGATTTATCAAAAAGAAGAGGAAGAATAATATAAACAAACATTTAAAAAGCAACTTCTAAGAAAAAGAAAGTATTCAAATAAAAAAAACAACTTAAGGGAAAATACCATTAATATCCCTGAAGAGTTAGGAGATTATATTGTAACTACAAAATAAGAACAGTTGCTATTTTAAAAAAGAAACATTAAGACACTAACAAAAAGCTTAGAAATAGAAGCATGATGGCTGAAAAAAAAAAGTGTAAAGGTGAGAAGACAAAGCTAAGGAAATCATGCAGAAAATAGAGCAGAAAGAAAAAAGTCATGGAAAATATTAGAAAAAGATAACTGGACAAACAGTCTGGGAGACTCCAGCACAGTGCCTACAGTCAGGCAGCGAGGAAAGCCTGGAACAGTGACCTCAAGGAAGCCAAAACCCCCGGGGGTGCTGCTGTTGTTCAGTCACTAAGTCGTGTCCAACTCTTTGTGACCCCATGGCCTGAAGCCCACCCCATCCCCTGATCATGGAGTTTCGTATGCTTTACCAAAATAGTGGGAGTATCAATTTACATTCCCACCAGCTATGCAAGAAGGTTCCCTTTTCTCCACACCCTCTCCAGCATTTGACTTTTACCAGCAACACAAGAGGGTTCCCTTTTCCCCCGCACCCTCTCCAGAATTTATTGTTTGTAGACTTTTTGATGGTGGTCATTCTGACTGATGTGTGGTGCTATCTCACTGTAGTTTTAATTTGCATTTCTCTCATAAGTGATGTTGAGCATCTTTTCATGTGTTTGTTAGCCACTTGTATGTCTTCTTTGGAGAAATGTCTGTTCAGGTCTTTTTTCCCACTTTTTGATGGGGCAGTTTGTTTTTCCAGTATTGAGTTGTATGAGCTGCTTGTATATTTTGTAAATTACTTCTCTGTCAGTTGGTTCCCTTGCTATTACTTCCTCCCATTCTGAGGGTTTCCTTTTCACCTTGTTTGTAATTTCTTTGGCTGTGCAAAAGCCTTCAAGTTTAATTACATCCCACTTGTTTATTTTTGTTTTTATTTCCATTATTCTAGGAGAAGGGTCACAGAAGATCTTGCTTTGATTTATGTCATCGAGGATGCTGCCTATGTTTTCCTCTGTTTTATAGTTTCCGGTCTTACACTTAGGTCTTTAATCCATTTTGAGTTTATCTTTGTGTATGGCATTAGGAAGTGTTTTAATTTCATTCTTTTCAACCGAGCTGTCCAGTTTTCCCAGCACCACTTACACGGGGCACTATGGAAGATGATGAAAGTTGCTCAGTCATGTCCAACTCTTTGTGACCCCATGTACTATACAGTCCATGGAATTCTCCAGGCCAGAATACTGGAGTGGGTAGCTGTTTCCTTCACCAGAGGATCTTCGCAATGCAGGGATCAAACCCAGGTCTCGAGCATTGCAGGTGGATTCTCAACCAGCTGAGCAGCACATGGGTGCCATCTCAAAAACAACAGAATGATTTCTGTTCATTTCCAAGGCAAACCATTCAGTATCACAGTAATCCAAGTCTATGCCCCAACCACTAATGCTGAAGAAGCTGAAGTTGAACATATACCCCAACCACTAATGCCAAAGAAGCTGAAGTTGAACAGTTCTATGATGACTTACAAGACCTTCTAGAACTAACATCAAAAAAAGATGTCCTTTTCATCATAGGGGACTGGAATGCAAAAGTAGGACATCAAGAGATACCTGGAGTAACAGGCAAATTTGGCTTTGGAATACAGAATGAAGCAGGGCAAAGGTTAATAGAATTTTGCCAAGAGAGCACACCGGTCATAGCAAACACCCTCTTCCAAAAACACAGTGTCTACACATGGACATTACCAGGTGGTCAATACCAAAATCAGACTGATTACATTCCTTGCAACTGAAGATGGAGAAGCTCTATACAGTCAGCAAATATAAGACGAAGAGCTGATTGTGGCTCAGATCATGAATTCCTTATTGCAAAATTCAGACTTCAATTGAAAAGTAGGGAAAACCACTCGACCATTCAGGTATGACCTAAATCAAATCCCTTACGATTATACAGTGGAAGTGACAAAAAGATTCAAGGGATTAGATCTGACAGAGTGCCTGAAGAACTATGGGAGGTTCGTGACACTGTACAGGAGGCAGTGATCAACACCACAGCCAAGAAAAAGAAATGCAAAAAGGCAAAACGGTTGTCTGAGGAGGTCTTACAAATAGCTGTGAAAAGAAGAGAAGCGAAAGACAAAGGAGAAAAGGAACCAACCATCTCATCCTCTGTCATCCCCTTCTCCTCCTGCCTTCAGTCTTTCCCAGCATCAGGGTCTTTTGAAATGAGTCAGCTCTTCGCATCAGGTGGCCAAAGTACTGGAGTTTCAGCTTCAACATCAGTCCTTCCAATGAACATTCAGGACTGATTTCCTTTAGGATGGACTGGTTGGATCTCTTTGCATAAGGGACTCTCAAGAGTCTTCTCCAACACCACACATGAACACAATATACTACTAAATCATCTGTTATAACCTAAAAATTACACAGTAGAATGAGTACTAAAATACACTGAGAACTGAAGCACACTTTAAGTTAATTTCTATCAAAGTCAGAAGTTGGGCAAATTATCTCACACAACAGATATACATAATTGCAACTTACTGAATCTTTTCCATAAAGATGGCTTTCCATTAAGTATAAAACTTCCTTTAAAAAATGGAGCACCCACAAAGAAAAGATGGATCAGAGATTAAGAGAAAGAGAAAAAGTGTGAGGCAAATTCCAAATGTGTCATTCATTGGTAAAATTTGCCTAAGGTGATCGCTAGATACTGTTGTTGTTCAATCACTGAGTCGTGTCTGACTCTGTGTGACCCCCATGGACTATAGCTCATCAGGCTCCTCTGTCCATGGGATTTCCCAGAGACAAGAGTACTGGAGTGGGTTGCCATTTCCTTCTCCAAAGGATCTTCCTGATCCAGGGATCGAACTTTCATCTCCTGCATCAGCAAGCAGATTCTTTACCACTGAGCCACCAGGGAAGTCCAATCCCTAGAGAGATTTCATTAACTTTTGAGACATCATGAGAATTAAAAGTTTTTGTTTTGTTTCTAAAACAGAAGCAATGGCAAACTGATGTATTACAATTACAATAGGAATAAAAAACCCAGAGAGTTCTGGATTTGAATTACTAGTTTACTGCTGACTACAACAACACTACAAATGAGAAAGTTTAGATAGAGGTCTAAGATTGGAAAGAAACTAAATATACTTCCCATTCTTCACCTTGATATAAATATAATGTTAAGAGACAAGGCTCCAAACTGTATACAGAAGTTGTGTTGACTGATCAAAATTTACCAGCTTATGAAGTCTGTCAGATTTACTGCAAGGCAACAATGACTCAATGACCTAAAGCAACCTACAGGACAACTCTCTGTGCCTACATCAACTGAAAAATAAAACTGACTTAAATGCAAAAACTTAATGAAAACCATATGACACATGGAAACAAAATAGGCCCCACCCTCACTGGCCTGGCTCTGTGCAAACATTTAATCAAGATCACACAGAAACAGTCAGTGTTGATTTTGAAGATGAAGACAACCCTTCAAAATGTTAATCAGCTTCCATTTCAAGGATCAAACACAGACACTGGCAGCTACTGAAAAGGAAAACGGAAAACAGAACTTTGGAATGATTCTTTAGTCTAATACCAAATAATTAAGAACCTGAACTCATTTCAGTTTTGAAGGGGGAAAAATTAAGTCAAATCCTAAAAAAATAAACATGATAATCATATCTATATTTAAAAGCAACAGCTGATTTCATTGCTTCCCCTAAGAAGACCGTTATGTTTTCATTTTAATTTATTTTCACCTAAACTAAAACAGGTTCACACCACTGGCTAAATTCATCTTAATACCTTTGCTGCTGCAATTTTTTTTATGCGATTTACAACTGTAGTTAGTAAATCTCCCCTACATGTGTGAAAGACAATCAAAATGGAATCAGTAGTGTGCTAAGAGAGCCCTCTAAAACGGAGCCAAGAAGCCATTAGAGAAGTATGACTCATGTATACCTCTGCCTGGATGGAATCTGACCTTCTGATCGGAAGAAGCCATTCAGGACACTTGCCAGAAACTCATGACAGCAGTCTTATCTACTTGTTGGACCTCCTACCCTGAAACAACTCATGATTCCTGAAGGACAAATCCCTGACTTGAGTCAGTCGATCACAATTCTCGGCGGGTGACTTTTGTTAAGTCCCTGTCTCTTTCTCTTCCAGGATTATCCAAATCTGCCTCCCTCAAATTGTAGTTCTTAAAATCCAACAAATAAACTCTTATTTGCAGCCTCCTGCATTGAGATGTGGTAGTGGTGATGACAGATCCTATCTTAAAGTTCTGCCTGTGAAATTAAGAGCATACGAAAAACCCCTTCATATTAAAAAAATGTATTCTGGTAGAAATCAACAGAAGTAAAATATAGCCCCAAATCTTTAGAATTTGAGTAAGAACATCAATGATTTTCTAACTGTGTAAGACACTGTGACATCCCACCAAAGAACTGAAAGTTGAATCATAAGAATTGAATATTTTCAATCTTGAATATAAGAGAATTTCAATGAAGAACCTACTGATTCAAGATTATATGGAAGATCCCATGTCTAAGCAAACTTTTCTTTAATTCTCAAAGAATTCTTAATAAGCAATTCCCAAGTGAAGAGCAACTAAAGAGCCTCCTGATGAAAGTGAAAGAGAGAGTGAAAAAGCTGGCTTAAAACTAACATTCAAAAACCAAGAAAATGGCATCTGGTCCCATCACTTCATGGCAAATAGATAGGGAAAAAGTATAAACAGTGGCAGATTTTATTTTCTTGGGCTCCAAAATCACTGCAGATGGTGACTGCAGCCATGAAATTAAAAGAAGCTTGCTCCCTGGAAGAAAAGCTATGACAAACCTAGACAGTGCATTAAAAAGCAGAGACATCACTTTGCCAACAAAATAACATCTAGTGAAAGCTATGTTTTTCCAGTAGTCATGTACGGATGTGAGAGCTGGACCATAAACAAGGCTGAGCACCATAGAATTGATGTTTTCAAACTGTGGCGCTGGAAGACTCTTCAGAGTCCCTTGGACAGCAAGAACAAACCAGTGAATCCTAAAGGAAATCAATCCTGAATATTCACTGGAAGCACTGATGCTGAAGCTGAAGCTCCAAGCCTTTGGCCACCTGATGTGAAGAACCAACTCACTGGAAAAGACCCTGATGCTGGGAAAGATTGAGGGCAGGAGAAGGGGACAACAGAGGATGAGATGGTTGTATGGCATCACCGACTCAACAGACATGAGTTTGAGCAAATTCCGAGAGATAGGGAAGGACAGGGAAGCCTGGTGTGCTGCAGTCCACAGGTTCACAGTTGGACACAACTAATCAACTGAACAACTGTCTTGATCAATTTCTGCCTTCTCCTTCCTTCACAGGTCTTTTTTTTTTTTTTTTTTAGTTCTTTTAACTGTCTTACTATGATGGTATTCTGGGAACAAGTCCACTTGAGCTTCATTTTTGTTAACTTTTTGTTTAATTTCCAGATTGTCTGCTGCTGCTACTGCTAAGTCACTTCAGTCGTGTCCGACTCTGTGTGACCCCATAGACGGCAGCCCACCAGGCTCTGCCATCCCTGGGATTCTCCAGGCAAGAACACTAGAGTGGGTTGCCATTTCCTTCTCCAATGCATGAAAGTGAAAAGTGAAAGTGAAGTCGCTCAGTCGTGCCCGACTCTTAGCGACCCCACAGACTGCAGCCTACCAGGCTCCTCTGTCCATGGGATTTTCCAGGCTAGAGTACTGGAGTGGGGTGCCATTGCCTTCTCCATCCAGATTCTCTTATAGATTACAAATTCAGATGGATAATTTCTAAGATCCTAGTAAACTAGAAAAAAGCATTTAGTAGTATATCCTAGGTGAAAAAAGATCAAGATGCTGAAACCACATCACCTTTAATTATAGCCTAAGCATATATTAAATGTACAGAGCTCTCTAAGAAAAACAAATTCTGCCTGGCTTTCCAAGAATTCAGGCCTCATACTCCTGGAAAACACGCTTCTTCGATGCATTTTTTCATCCACATACTGTCTTTTGTTTATTTTTTAATTCCATTTTCTGCCCTTGACTTAACTATGGACTTAATTAACACTTGCTGCTAAGTCACTTCAGTCGTGTCCGACTCTGTCTGACCCCATAGACGGCAGCCCACCAGGCTCCCCCATCCCTGGGATTCTTCAGGCAAGAACACTGGAGTGGGTTGCCATTTCCTTCTCCAGTGCATGAAAGTGAAAAGTGTAAGTGAAGTCGTTCAGTCGTGTCCGACTCTTAGCGACCTCATGGACTGCAGCCTACCAGGCTCCTCCGTCCATGGGATTTTCCAGGCAAGAGTACTGGAGTGGGGTGCCATTGCCTTATGTCCTTGCTCAATGAAGACTCTGGTTTCTTCTATTCTAACTTGCATCCATTCAGCTCCACAGAATTAAATTTTAGGAAACATTCCTGAAACTCCAATTTTCTTCATTGTTTATAATCTCTGAAGGACTGCTAATAAGTAGACAAAACTGCCTAAAAGGACAAAAGTAACATCTCAAGGAGTCTTTGACACAAGTCCTCTATTCATTTTCATACTTAATTAGGAATGTGAGATATTCAGAATATACTCCACCAGTCTCTTAAAGTACATCATTATTTTTTTATCTGCTACATTACACAGTACACATCAATGAGAATTCAGATTTATAACAAATGAGCAGACCTGTGAATTTATCTAGAAAATAGATACCAATGTTTTAGTATCACAAACTGTTAAAATCTTCAATGACACAAACATACATAAGCCTCTCACACGCAAGCCTCTCTTCCGTGTGAGAACAGAGCAAGAAGGCACCTCTAATGATAAAGGAACCATGTCCTCTCCAGACACCAAATCTCCCGGTGCCGATCTTGGACTCCCAGCCCCCAGCACAGTGAGAAATGAATGTCTGTTGTTTTTAAGCCACCCAGTCTGTGATAACCTGGTGTAGCAGTCTGAATGGGCTAAAACAGTACGTGACCTGACAGTTCTCTCTTCTGAAATGTGAAGGATGATAATAAATACCCCCTCTCTCACATATTACATGCACAGCCAGCCATATGGGTCACTGATTATAAAAACATGGCTGCTTTTACCACCAAATAGACTCCTTGTCAGTCTTTTAAATGTAATACATGATGATTCTCCCTCCATTCTTCTCTTTAACTTGTTGAAGAAGAGCAACCATCAAGGCCCTTGCAGCAACTGAATGCAGAGAATTCTTGCTAGTCCAGCACTGCAGTTAATGAGACAAGGTATCAACAAACAAAAAATTTAAAAAAAAAATTTTTTAAGTTCTTTGTAAGACCATGAAAAGCTATACAAATGAAATGAAGTTTTATCTGGTAGATAATATGCGTAATATCAATCTACTGAAGTCAAGAAAAGATTTAAAAATAAATGTATTGTCTCACTAGAGTTCCCTGTACAAATAGGTGATTCCAAATCTGGGATACAGGAAGTTCAAGGTTCAGTCTGGGACATCTTGCTGTCCCAGAAAGCAAGAAAGCACTCAAAGAAAAATGAGGTCATGTCATAAGGCCATGAGGGTTAGTATGCACTGGTTCCCATTACCTCATTTGTGAATTTAAGTGTCAAAAAGCACAATGATTGTAAAGGACTGAACAATAATAACTCCTGTGTCCATGATATTAAAAAAAAAAAAAAAAAACGCAAAAGGGGAGGGAAAGAAGGTTCACTCGCCACAACTGGAGATGACTGTTAAACCAACTTCTCACTCCAAAAAGCAATAATTAAAGGGAAAGGAATCTTAGCCCCCACCTTCAGGAACTTAAATTCAGTCCTAGAAAAACAAACAAAAACTAAAGGAGAAAGTCATCATTCTATAAATGACACTAACTGTTTTAGGCAAGAATAATCAACTGACGCTAAAAGGCAAAGATATACAGGCAAAGGTAAACTAGATACTAGCTCCTTTCAAAGTACACACCCCAGAAATGACTTTATAACTGTAGGAGGGACATGCACCCTTAATAAGGGACTATTCATTACCACTGTAACCAAATGAAAAACCACCATCACTAATATGAGATGTGATGCAACATGAAGTACAGAGCATTTAAGTCTCACACCTATGAAACAGGCTGAGCTGCTGCTGCTACTGCTAAGTCACTTCAGTCGTGTCTGACTCTGTGCGACCCCATAGACTGCAACCCACCAGGCTCCCCCATCCCTGGGATTCTCCAGGCAAGAACAGCGGAGTGGGTTGCCACTTCCTTCTCCCAATGCATGAAAGTGAAAAGTGAAAGTGAAGTCACTCAGTCGTGTCTGACTCTAAGCAACCCCACAGACTGCAGCCTACCAGGCTCCTCCACCCATGGGATTTTCCAGGCAAGAGTACTGGCGTTGGGTGCCATTGCCTTCTCCAGAAATAGGCCAAGAGTCCACCCTAAACCCTAACCTTTAGCCCTAACTTCAGGGTTACATAAAAAGGACACAGAGGAACAAGTTAGTAGAAGACATTATGACAAAATCACCAGACGAATTCAGAATCTGGATTCACCTTCAAGACAACTGGTTTCTCTCTGTATAGGGTCTCCTTAAAGGGGGAGGGGGCACGCGTGGGATGAGGAGGACTGGTCAGGAAGAAGAGGGAGGAAACAAGATTAACACAACCAAATGTAAGGCATGAACCCTGACTAGATTTTGGGTCTCAAAGTTTCAAAAGCATTCTTTGAATTTTGCAGTATGTGAATCATATCTCAATAAAGCTCTTTCTTAAAAAAAGAGTCTCTGAGACAGTATAGACAGTACCTTCAAGTAGTCACCCCAAACAAACAAAAACCAGATGGAGAGAGAATAGGCAGACAGCTATATAAAATAAACACATGGACAACTGCTAACAATTTTAGCAACTAGGTGAGAGAAATAGTGGTCCTTCATACTTTTTTCCATTTAAAAATCTTCTATAAAATAACTGAGGGAAAAAAAAAGGATTCTAAAATTTCTATTAGGCAAACAATTAAATGATATCCAATAACTTTACAAAATTCCCTGATAAATGAATGGAAGTCAATTCCAACAGTAAACTCAAAGAATTTTCTCTTCTTTGGCCACAGTGCATGGCTAGCTAGATCTCAGTTTCCTCAGTGAACCCAGGCCCACTGCAGTAAAAGCGCAGCGTCTTAAGCCCTGGATGATGAGGGAATTCCCTAAAGAATTTGCCAAATGAGTTTAATGGATTTCATTATTCTGAAGTGTTTCACTATGATAATATTTTATCTTGCTTCCTTCTTAGCAGTTTTGAGGAATAAGATTTTAAAATGAGTTATTTCCAAGTGCTACCATGCAACCAGCGAAGGGGAGCTGAGACTCGGGAGAACTGAGCAGGCTGCTTGGCTCACCGCCTGGCCCAGTCTGGGCAGGTGACACTGTGGCTCGCCAGTCTGGGCAGGTGACACTGTGGCTCGCCAGGCAGCCCCCTTCTTTCCAGCTTATCTAGGTGAGAGGACGGAGACAGTCTTCTGCTCTGCTTCTAAAAAAGTACCTCACTACTCTAAGCACACAGGCACTGACGGCTAAAAGATGGTTCTGAAGCAACATAGCCTGGGTTTTGATCCAGAGTCTGTCCATTATTATCAGTGGGACCTGGGGCAGGTCATTTAACCTCATTTTGGGTTTCTCTAAAATGGAAGTTCTGGTATTTCTTAAAGTGATAATTACAGAGAAACACCTTCCATAGTACCTGGCACAAACAATAAGACGACCCCTCCCAGCCCCGCTACCACAATTCCTACCTAGAAATGCCTTGAGTCGTCATGTACACACACAACTCCCAAATCAGGACATCTGTGATATTCTAATGATGCTCTGTGCTTTGCTCACAATGATGAGAATGCTCAAATAGTAGGAAAGCACACACTTAGAAATCAAAGTCTCCCTGGTAAAAAAAATCTTTTAAGTAACACATTTCAACCACAGCTTGAAGTGAGGAGTAAGAAAAAGTGGACACATTTCTAGGTCCTCAAATCTAGCTTTATTATTTTGTTAAGAATTACGCGTTAGTAAACCAGATACACCTAAAACGAGAGGTGTCGTTGCTTTGTTGTTTAAGTCGTGTCTGACTCTTTGCAACCCCGAGGACTGCAGCCCACCAGGCTCCTCTGTCCATGGGATCTCTCAGTCAGTACTGGAGTGGGTTGCCATTGCCTTCTCCAGGTGATCTTCCAGACCCAGGGAACGAACCCGTGTCCCCTGCACTGCCAGGTGGGTTCTTTACCACTGAGCCTCCAGGGAAGTGCAAAATGAGAGACAATTTTGCAAACACAATTTTTATTCAATTATTGGATAATTTTTGGACTACCTTGTAATTCAGCAGAAGTAACAACAGTTTCCCTTCAAAATAGCTTTCAACTTTAGATTCATCTTTGACTATTCGTTAGGAAAAAAATAAGAACTGAATATAAGAAACTCATTCTAATAATGACATGCAGTTGCAAACGTTTATATAGCGCTAACCAGATACTAAGCATTGTTCTAATTCTAAGCACTTTACAAATACTAATTCACTTGACCCTCACAGTTATCTCTGTGAGGTGATGATAACCCCTAGAATGACTGTCTCAAACAGAGGAAAAAACCCGAGGTTTGGTGAGGCTAAGCAACCTCTCTTCACTAAGTGGAAGACCAAGTATTTGGAAGCCGTTGGTCTGGCTCTGGAGTCTGGCGTCTCTGCCACTATGTATAATACACCATCCGTCTCCATACACATACTCAACTGCCGACAACACAGAAACGATGAGTTTTAGCGAGATACAATAAAATATTCTTTTGATTTTTAAAAATGCACCATAAGTGCAAACACATGCTACAAGACATACCTTATGCAGGACATTTAAATAAAAAAAAAAGCCTCAATCTCCTTGATGAAAATTTTATGTAGGCAGCCACTTCAGCAACTTCAAATAAAACATTTTTTCAAAGAGGGCCAGAATATGTATGGCACCATTATTAATTTTTATTTTAACAGTAACTAAAGATTTCCACAGCAGCTCCATAATTATATTCTTCACTTATACCCGTATTTTCCCCACGTCAATGCTCCACGTTACCACACTGCCAAACCTAAGTTCACTGTGATTACAACTGCTGTTCACATTAGAAACCGGCCTACATCAAATTTTCTTTTTCCTACATCAAAATTAAACAGCATATTTTAAAAGAAGTGAGTACAAAGAGAAACTGGCTTTCAAGTGTTCCCATCAACAGCAGTGTGCACAATCACGTGCATTCTCATTTCAAACTCCAAGTCCCTCTTTTGTCTAAGCTCCAATCTATTTAGGCATTTTCAGTAAACAAACATTAAGCTGAATTATTTACAAAGTTAGCATTCCACACATTCCTGTTAGAGCAGCTTTTATGTGAGAGTAAAATACTGTTGCCTTGCAATGTAGGGGCAACTTAAGGACAGCATCTTTCTCTACTTCCCCACCCCCAACTCCTTTTCAAACCTGAGGCCTGAAAACTGCTGGGGGACCACTGGGGGACGTGTGTGAGGAGTCCTTCCGTTCCACTCCCAAGGCGTTCTCCTTTGGGAGTAGGCATTCAAGAGGTCTAGGAACCAGCATGAATGCACGATTAAAAGTACACAGCAATTAAGAGTCTAGGTCTAAGTTACCAAGACACCAAAGAAGCAGGTATTGCAAAAGTACTCCCACCACTAAATATCTAGCTGTGAAGAAGTTACATGGCTGCCATTTACGAGAAACAGAGTTCCCTAACTTATCTCTGTGTTTGACACATATCTGTGTTTGTGCTCCTATCACAAAATCAGAAAAAAAGTAAATACCTTATCTCTTCTAGTAACTTCTGCCCTTGATTTTGATGGAAATTTGCCGCCCTGCAATCACTAGGGAAGCTACTTTCTAACAGAAACTAGCTGGCACTTACTACAAGATTATCATTGTAGTTTCATTATCACAAAAGCCAAAATGGACATACTGGCAATTTCAAATAGATGAAAACCTTGCAGAAAGTCTGTAACTCAAGAGTGCTAAGTAACAGTTAGTCAATGATCTCCTAACAGCAGCCAATATATTCTCCTCAAGAGACTTACAGATTTAAATTGCATCACGCTTGCTTCAATGCCACCTTTAAGGAAACAGGCACTTAAATGCCAAGAAATCTGACTGAATTTCAGTCAACTTTTCAAGAAAGGAGCAAAAGGAAAAATCACAACTTTAAAGGTATGGAAAAACATGAGCAACTCTAATTACCAAAATCTTGGGTTACTCAACATACTGGGAAAACAGATCACTCTAGACGGGTACGTGTTCTGAAATGAGGATAAGAAGGTACTATTTCCTTAAGGCGTAAAACAAATCTTTCTTACACAAAATGTAAGTTTTTGTTGCTTCCTTAAACAGACTGTCCTAAATACAATTTAATCTTTGTTTAAAAAAAAATTCACTCAAAGTTAACATCAAGGAAGCAGCCAGTGTGCCCTGCCGTATGTTGGTATGTGGCTGGTACAGGGCTTCATTTATTTGGTCCAATAGAGGGATTTATAGATTCTAGATTAAAGAATTCCCTCCAAATAGGTGACAACTACTTATTTGAACCTAAAAGTGTTAACATTTCTAAAATATACTACTGACATTCCCCGACTGTGTAAACTGGCTAATTGTTCTCCGGGTGCCTGGGACCCTACAGAGACAGAAAAATTGGCCCACACACACACATGCACACATACCACCCACACACACCCACACACACACACACACACACACACACACACACACTTGGCTATCCAGGCTGCCTGCTTCTTTGTGTCATGTTTCCTGCACTAACCCAGGGCCTCTCCCCACAGTTGATGTTTTTAACCTGATCATTGCTTCTTGTCATCCATGTCATTTCTAATTACAACCTGGAGCAGGCACTGCCTCCATAAGTCTTGACCTCTCAGACACATTCCACTTTTTACAGTCTCCATTTGGTGAAAGCTCTCACCATCTGAATCTCCCAAGCTGTCACCCTCACAGTCCCTCCCCCTCCTTCATCCTTCTAAATCCTGTCAGTCCCAGACTCACTCAACCTCCGAACTGCCTTTCAAGCCTGCTTCCTCTTTTCTATTCACCCCCGACCCACCCCATCTTATACAACCTTAGTTCTCCCCTCTTCTCTGATTACTGCAAGAGCCTCCCACTTATTGGTCTTCTAATACAGGTTTTACATCCTACAGCCTTCCTTTCCTTAAAAATAATCAACAATGATCACATCACTTACTTGATGAAAAATTACAACTGGCACCCAAATGCCAAAAGGATAAAGTCCAGATTCCTTAACTAAAGGCACAAGACTAAAAAATCTGGTCCCAACTTCCCCAGAATCCCCTTTTCCAGCTCCCCATTGCAAAGAATCGGACACAACTGAGCGACTTTCACTTTCAACTATCAGTAAACACCCTATATCCCAACCTCTATGGAGGAAGAAAAGAGGAAAAAAAAATTATAAAGAATGTGAAAAACTGGAAAACTGTTAGGCTTTTCCGCCTTCGAGTAGTACAGTGATTGGCGATTCATTTTTCCCTAACCAATGAAGTAAAAACTAGATGCACTAGCTCCTTTTCCTTGAATTAATAGTAGGGAAAACGTCTACTGATTATGGCATCATTCTCTGATGCTTACTTCTAAGTGTTTTCAAAGACTGTCTCAATATAGGCTGGTTTCAGCAACACTGAAAACTTGGTCTTTGTGACCGTAACTTTTCCAACATTTAAGACTCTAATCTCATAAGCAAGTATCTGTACTACCTAGAACACATACTACATCAATTTTCCAAATGGTTTCTCTTCTTGTTTCTATATGAACTATTTGGTGGACTGATTCATTCAAAGAAGCAAACCTCCATCTACTGAATTTGATATTCAATACTTTATCCAAAATTTCTATTTTTTCAGGTAAGAATCACTCCTTTCTTAGGCTTTCTCACTTTCACTAATGATGCTCCTTTTCATAGCCCCATCTCACAAAAAATTAATAAAGAATAAAAATAAAGTAAGTCTGCCGTATTTAATAAGATTTGCTGTATCACAATGTGATAGGGAATAGAGAAAACAAGGGGCATTACTGAGAAGTGAATACTGTGTAGCAAACTCACCAGTAAGTGATATATTTCTGCACATAAGCTTTACAATATTAGGAACTTTTAATACATCCTCTGTACAAAGGACCTGGCTTAACATGATGAAAGAGATACAAAATTATTAAGAAAACAAAAATAAGCCATACATATTTAACTGAAGAAACAGCTCATTTTTAAGAGATGAAAAATACTCAGAATAATAACTGCCCCAAGCACAAATGAAGGCTTTTTTGATTTATAAACATTAACTGTTATCTCTTCTGAAATGAGCCCATCAAGTACCTTTTTGCTTTACTTCGCAGTACCCCAGCTTACCTCCAAGGAGTATAGTAATTAATTACTCACATGTAATTTAATATATCTGTGTGACATGTTTTAAAATACTTAAAAACCATTTCAAAATCTCTTTCCCTAAAAATGATCTTGGAAGAGCAGTTATACCTCTTCTGCCCTAAGGAAGGCTTTCTAACACGAGTTCCCAAGTACTCTTCTGCAGAATAATGACTACACGTGAAATAATTGGGGCGGGGGCAGGGGTGACTCTAAGAGCAATAATATTATCCAACTCAGCAGGATCAGAGGATGAAAAATGTCCTGATGAACAGCTAATGATATCAATGGCAGTCTTTAGAATGTATCAAAAAGTACTCCAATCTATGTACCAAAAGCCTTAAAGAAGATCATGGTTTTAAATGAAATAAGCAGAGTTTAAATAGCTAGGCTGTAGCTCACAAAAACAGTAAATATGAAAACATGAGATAAGTCAACTGTAGATGTATATAGTGCATAAACAGACTTATAAATCAGTATGTGACTTATAAAGAAATGAATTAGTAATTCTATTTTTCAGACTAGATAACAAAAATGATCGGACTAGTCAAAATTTTTAAAACACATACACTCTTTCCTTCTTTATTTTCTAAGAAATAATGCTAAACACACATGTGCCAGAGCATGAATCTAAATATCTAAAGATTTTCAAAACAACAGAGATAATCACAAAGATTGTTTCCAAAGAAGAAAAAAACCCAGAGAAAGGAGGTATATACACCTGCTTTCTGTGGGCATCCCTTCTTTATATGGCTAAAATTTTAGGAAGTATTTTTTTTAATTAATTCACTTCACTTAAAATGTCCATTATCAAAATTTCAAGGTTTACTATTTGTGAAATACCTTATAATCAACTTAAGACTACCAACAATTCTATTAATATGGTAAGATCAACCTTTTTGCTGTCAAGATAAAAAGGAAGTCTTCCAATTAAACATCAGCCATGCATTTTATCTCCAATTTTTATGGAGAACTTTAATTAAAATAAAGGTATAAAGTTATAAACATACAAGGAAACAACACAGAAGAGAAAATAAGAGTAAACACAATAAGCCAATTAATTTGGAGGGGGAATGAAAACTAGATAGAGTAGCAGCAACCAATTAACAGAAAAATAAATTGACATTTAAGTGAAAACCAGTGGATCCATGCTCAGAAACTGGAAGAAACGGGCAGAGGTGGGGAGCAAAGCATGTGATAAAAACAGAAGACTGGCTGACAGTCCGTGTAAGAAGCAGCTATTAAACCTCTAGGTCCCCTCTCCAGCCTATGGAGGCAGTGACTGACTCTAACATAGACAGTAGGTTACTCCCTGAAGATAGTTAAATCAGAGAGGTCTTGGACTCCAGAACATTGGTTAACACAAACAGCTTATACTGAATAAAGTCTTCATACTGAATGCTGGAGCCCCAAAGACTATTCCTATATCCTGTTCCAAGAATACTGGCAGTAGTAAGTTCTTAACCCATACATAGGCAGCAGATTGCTAAGAGTCTTCTCTAGAAAAGATAAGTTCCCAGAAGAAAGTCTTACAGAAAACTGATATTTGGACATTCCCCAATGAAAGAACCAACGCTCTTAACTCTTCCACAGCTGAGCTCACCAACCAGTAAACTCTGGGCTCATCCGGGAATGTGCAATCCATCCTCTTTACTCTTAAATACGAATGGACAGTGAGGATCACCATGTACTAAGGAAGGCCTCCAACTGCTGAATGAGGCCAAGACAAACAGCATGAATGAACTCAAAAGAGATTAAAACAAGGCAGAGAAAAAGAAAAATTTAAGATGGCTATAATTAATTCCTCACAGAGAACAGACAGTGCATTTGTGAAATAACAGGGTCCCAAGAACAAAAACAAAACAACAAAAAAAGAGTTCTTCAAAAATAAAAAATATGAAGTCATATATTTTTAAAATTCAACGTAAGGGCTAGAAATCAAAGAACTTCCCCAGAAGGTGTCAGAGAGAGAATTAGAGGGGAAAACGTGAGAATAAGAGGATCAATCCAGAAGACCTAACAACCAATTAGCAGAAGCTCCAGAAAGGGAACACAGAAAAAAAGGGACAAAAATAATCAAAGATATTAATTCAAACAAACCAAACAATGTGTAGAGAAGGGAGGAACGTGAATTTCTCACTGGGTAGACAAAGTCGCCACGGTGCAGCACAAGGAGTGAGCAAGCTGCACAGGGCACTTCACTGCCAAGCTGTGGACCAGCAGAGATAAAGAGACGACTCGAAAGGTTTCAAGGAGTACAGAACCAGAAACCAGAGCAGCACCAGACCGCTAACCAGCAAAAAAAAAAAAAAAAACAAGAAAATGAAACAGTAACTTCAAAGTTCTGAGGGAAAATTTTTTCTAACACACACATCTATATGGTATTAGTTTCCCATGGCTGCTATATGATTACCACCAACTGGGTGGCTTCAAACAACAGCAATATATCCTCCCACAGTTCAGAATCTGGCCAGGCCTCCCTTCCTGGGGACTGTGGGCACCCTTTGGCTCACGGCTATCATTCCAGCCTCTGCCTTGGCTGTCACCTTACCAGCCTCCTGAGAAACCTGTATGCAAGTCAAGAAGCAACAGTTAGAACCAAACATGGAAAAACGGACTGGTTCAAAACTGGGAAAGGAGTACGGCAAGGCTGTATATAGGCGCCCTGTTTATTTAACTTATATGCAGAGTACATCACGTGAAATGCTGGGCTGAATGAATCACAAGCTGGAATCAAGATTGCTGGGAGAAATATCAACAACCTCAGATATGCAGATGATACCACTCTAATGACAGAAAATAAAGAGGAACTAAACAGCCTCTGGATGAAGGTGAAAGAAGAGAGTGAAAAAGATGGCTTAAAACTCAACATTCAAAAAACAAAGATCGGAGGAGAACAAGATGGTGGAGGAATAGGTGGTCGTGGAGTACACCTCTCTCCACAGAACATCAGAAATACACCTTCAAACACAGAAGTACATGCAGAACACCAGCTGAGAGTAGACAGGAGTACCTGACCAGCGGAAAAGAGTGTATAGAACCACCCAAAACTCGGTAGGATGAAGGAACTAGGGGGCAAAACAGGAGTGTTAGGAGGACTGGACCTGCCCTCAGTTGGGGGAAGAACTGAAGCAGGGGTCCAATCCCCACATCAGGGCAACTGTCTGAGTCAGAGGAGGAACATTTAAGGCTGAGAGTGAAACAGCTGACCTGTGGCAGCCTAAATGGAATGAGAATCAGACAGTCCTTGCCGCAGCCATACGTTACCCAGACAGGGACGCAGGTCCGCTGGAAGGTGCAGCGGCTGGGAGCTGGAGTTTAGGGATTGTGGAGCAACCCCAGGCGAGGGCTGCTGTTGACTGTGGAGAGACTGGATCTGGGGGATGTGAGGGAGGAGATTGTGGTGGGAAAGGCCTGTGGAGAAAGCCAGACAGGCAGCCATGGAAGCCAGGCAATACTGCTGAGTCACGCAAGGGGGTGGAGCCATCACCATAGCCTCTCACCCCACACATGACAGCATCAGCAGCTGAACAACAGAGGCCGGCCCATCAAATGCCTGAGGCACCGAACTACAAAGCAGGACCGCACCCAGGGCGCTCCTTTATGTGACTGACATGCAGATCTACAGAGCAGGACCCTGACCTGCCGAACAACAGGGAAGGACCACTAAGTGCCTGAACGGGTGGAGCTACGGAGAAAGACTGGCCAAAGGGGCCTTCTGATCATTAGCCACAAGAAGCTTGAAAAAAGACCCTGACAGGGCCATAACTCCTGCACCGGAAGCAGTCCATGTGCCTGCACACTTGGCGCCTCCAGGGTCCTCACAAGCCAAGAAACCATGCCACCTTCACACTCAACTCTCACTGGGAGAGAGCTGCTACAGGTGCAAAGTCTTCGTCTATGCGTGCAGTGTCATTTTGGTCATGAACAACTCTTTGCGACCCTGTAGACCCTGGGCTGCCAGGCTTCTCTGTCAGGGAGGGGGTTCTCCAGGCAAGAATACTGGAACTTACTGGCCAATACTGGTCGCCATACCCTTCTAAAGCACTATACTTCCTGCTGCCCTAGTTGCCAACTCCCCTGAGCACCTGGTGCTGCCAGAACTCCTGGGACCCAAGCAGCTGCACCACCTCCACACCTGGCCCTCACAGGGGCAAACCCAAGTCTTCCAGGGCAGCCTCAGGAGCAAACCCCAGTGAACGACCCACATGCAGAGGTGGAAATAAAACCACAGTTGAAACCCAGGGGCAGTGTGACTAAGGAAGAAGACCCAAAACCTTCCCACCAGCTCTACAAGCTGCAGATTAAATCCACACTATCAATTAGGCAGACTCTGTGTCTATGGAATATTCAAAATGACACTGAGAGCTCCCACAAAAGAAAACGCACTGGTTCTGATAGTTGTGGACACTGGAGGAAAGAACACACAGTAGGACCAGATGAGGATCTGAGATGCCCCCACAGCAGGTCCAGAGACCAGCACAGTGTTGGAGGGCATCCCAGGGAGGTAAGGTGGACTGTGACGCCCAGCAAGGGAAAGGACTCTGACAGCAGTGACTCAAGATAAACATTTGTTTTTCTTATGTTTTGACTTATTCTGTATACTCTTTTGGATTTTATCTTTTTTTCCCTCCCTTTCCCCACCCTGCTCTGTTGTAGTTATTGATTTTATTGGCACTATGAAATCTAATTAAGATTTTGAGCTTTTTTTTTTCTCAGTCACATTTTTTGTTGTTGTTATATACCTCTGCCTCTACATTGGGCTCTGGCAGTTCTGTGGAGTTTTTCTTCCTTTTTTTCATTTTTTAATTTTAACTTAAACCTATTATTATTTCTTCTACATCTGTTTCTTTGTTTGCTTTTCCTACTGCTCTTTTCCCCTTGCAATTAATCTTTAATGTATACAAATCTTTTTTATCTACCTCTATTTAACTTTGCATATCTTTCTTTTCTTTCTTTCCTTTCCTCTCAACAGATTTGTTAGTTTTATTTTCCTTGCTTTATTTCCCAGTTGGCATCATGCTTTAGTTTTGTTTTCCAGTCTGTGCGTTAGTTTTGCTCTTAACTAGTAGATATAATTTTTGGTTTCCTTTGTTCATCAGATCAATCTTTTACAGTTTATTTTTTGTTCTTTTTTTTTTTCTTCTTTCTCTTAAACCTATTACTTTTTTCTGCATTTATTCCTTTGTTTGCTTTTCCTACTGTTCTTTTCCCCCAGCAGTTAATCTTTAATGGATATAAAACTTCTTCATCTACCTCTATTTAACTTTGAATATCTATTCTTTCTTTTCTTTCCTTTCCTCTCAACATATTTGTTAGTTTTGTTTTCATTGCTTTATTCCCTACTTGGCACCTTGCTTTAGGTTTTCCAGTTGTGCTTTAATTAGTTTTATTCTTAACTGGTAAATATAATTTTTTATTTACTTTGTTTGCCAGGTCAATCTGTACTTTATTTTTGTTGGACTACTTTGACTTTATGGGTGTGTGTATATTTATATACATGTGTGTATGTGTGTATACTCCATTATTTTAATTATTATTTTCCTGATTTTGTAACTGCCATTTGTCTGGGGTTCATCATGGTTTCTCGTTTCTGGGTATTTGTTTTAATCTCACTTAATGTCATAACAAACCACTTGTGGAATCTTTGTTCCTGATCAGAGATCAAGCGCTGAGCCTTTGGAATGGGAGCACTGATTCCTACACCCTAGTCCCTAGACTACCAGAGAACTAAACGTAGGGAGTATTAAATAGTGAGAACTCACAAAGGAAACCATCTGAATACAAGACTCAGCATCACCCAACCACCAGTAGCACCTTGTGCAGGACGCCTCATCTAAACAACAAACAAAGCAAAAACACAAACCCAATAGTCAGCAGACAGGATTACCACCTCACTCAGCCTTGCCCTCAGAGGAAAAACAAAGAAACAAACAAAAAAGTCAGTGGAAATTTCACCCTATATGAACCTTACACAAACCACTGGTCCAACCTCAGGAGGGCAGAAACCAAAAGGAACAAAGAATTCAACTCTGAAGCCTGTGAAAAGACCTCAAACATAGTAAGCTAAAAAAAAAAATAATAATGAAAAGGCAGAGAAATACTACACAAATGAAGGAACAAACTAGAAACACAGAAGTCCAAATATATGAAGAGGAAATAGGCAAACTACCTAAAAATAATTCAGAATAATGACGGTAAAGATGATCAAAAACCTTGAAAACAAAATGGAGAAAATGCAAGAATCAATTAACAAAGACCTAGAAGAATTAAAGAATAAACAGACAAACAACACAATTACTGGAATTAAAAATACTCTAGAAGGAATCAGTAGCAGAATATCTGAAGCAGAACAAAAAATCAGTGAGATGGAAGATTAAATGGTAGAAATAACTTCTGAAGAGCAGAATAAAGCAAAAAGAATGAAAAGGACTGAAGACAGTCTCAGAGACCTCTGGGATAATATCAAACACACCAACATTCGAATTACAGGGGTCCCAGAAGAAGAGATAAAGAGTATGAGAAAATTTTTGAAAAAATTATAGTTGAAAATTTCCCCAACATGGTAAAGGAAATAGTCAATCAAGTTCAAGAGGTGCAAAGAGTCCCATAGAGGATAAACCCAAGGAGAAACACGCCAAGACACATACTAACCAAACTAACAAAGACTAAACACAAAGAATATTAAAAGCAGCGAGGAAGAAGCAACAAGTAATATACAAGGGAAACCCATATGCTTAACAGCTGATCTTTCAGCAGAAACTCTGCAGGCCAGAAGGGAATGGCAGGATATATTTAAAGTATTGAAAGGGAAAAATTTACAACCAAGATTACGGTATCCAGCAAGGATCTCATTCAAAATGGATCAAAAATAAAAAGCTTTTCAGATGGGCAAAAGTTAAGAGAATTCAGTACCACCAAACCAGCTTTACAACAAATATTAAAGGAACTTACATAGACAAGAAATACAAGAGAAGGAAAAAGATCTGCAAAATCAACCCCAAACAATTAAGAAAATGGCAATAGAAACATATATATCAGTAATTACTTTAAATGTAAATGGATTAAATGCTCCAACCAAAAGACAGACTGGCTAAATGGATACAAAAACAAAACCCATATATATGCTGTCTACAAGAAACCCACTTCAGACCTAAAGACACATACAGACTGAAAGTGAGCGGATGGAAAAATATATTCCATGCAAATGGGAAGCAAAAGAAAGCTGGAGTAGCAATCCTCATATCGGACAAAACAGACCTTAAAGTAAAGAAGATTACAAGAGATAAAGATGGACTCTACTAATGATCAACAGATCAATCCAAGAGGAAGACACAACAATTGTAAATATCTACACACCCAACATAGCACCTCAATACGTAAGACAAACACTAACAGGCATAAAAAGAGAAACGGACAGTAACACAATCATAGTAGGAGACTTTAACACCCCACTTACACCAATGGACAGATCAAAACAGAAAATTAATAAGGAAACACAAGTCTTAAATGATACACTAGATGAAATGGATCTCACTGATATCTTCAGAACATTCCATCCAAATGCAGAAGAATATATGTTTTTCTCAAGTGCACATGGAACATTCTCCAGAATAGACCACATCTTGGGTCACAAATCAAACCTCAGTAATTTTAAGAAAACTGAAATCATATCAAGCATCTTCTCCAACCACAACGCTATGAGACTGGATATCAATTACAAGAAAAAAAACCATAAGAAATATAAACACATAGAGATTAAATAATAAATTTCTAAATAACCAATCGGTTATTGGAGAAATCAAAAAGGAAATCAAAATATTTCTAGAAACAAATGACAATGAAAACACGACAACTCAAAACCTATGGGATGCAACAAAAGCAGCTCTAAGAGGGAATTAAATAGCAATACAAACCAACCTCAAGAAACAAGAAAAACATCAAACAAAGTAACTTTACACATAAAACTGGAAAAAAGAACAACAATGACAAAAAAAAAATTAGAAGGAAAGAAATCATAAAGATTCAAGCAGAAATAAATGAAAAAGAAATGAAAGAAACAATAGTAAAGATTAATAAAACTAAAAGCTGGTTCTTTGAGATAAAAACTGACAAATCTTTAGCCAGACTCATCAAGAAAAAAAGAAGAATCAAATCAACAAAATCAGAAATGAAAAAGGAGGTTACAACAAACAATGCAGGAATACAAAGGATTCTAAGAGACCATTATGTACAACTATACGGCAATAAAATGGATAACCTGGAAGAAATGAATAGATTCTTAGAAAAGTTCATTTTTCCAAGACTGAACCAGGAAGAAATAGAAATTATGAACAACCCAATTACAAGCACTGAAATTAAAGTTGTGATCAAAAACCTGCCAAAAAACAAAAGCCCAGGATTAGACGGCTTCACATGAGATATTCTATCAAACATTTAGAAATGAGCTAATGCCTATCCTCCTAAAACTCTTTCAAAAAGTTGCAGAAGAAGGAACATAGCCAAACTCATTCTATGAGGCCACGGTCACACTGATCCCAAAACCAGACAAAGACAATACAAAAAAACTACGGGCCAATATCACTGATGAACACAGATGCAAAAATCCTCAACAAAATTTTAGCAAACAGAAATCAACGACACATGAAAAAGCTCATACACCATGATCAAGTTGGGTTTATTCCAGGGATGCAAGGATTCTTCAATATATACTAATCAATCAATGCGATATACCATATTAACAAATTAAAGATAAAAATCATATGACAATCAAAGGAGATACAGAAAAAGCCTTTGATGAAATTCAGCATCCATTTATGATTACAACTCTTCAAAAGTGGGCACAGAATGAACCTACCTCAACATAGTAAAGGCCATATATGATAAGCCTACAGCAAACATTACTGTCAACAGTGAAAAACTGAAAACATTCCCCCTAAGATCAGGAACAAGAAAGGGTTCACTACCTTCACCACTATTATTCAACATAGTTCTGGAAGTCCTAGCTACAGCAATCAGAGAAGAAAAAGAAATAAAAGGAATCTAGATTGGAAAAGAAGTAAAGCTTTCACTGTGCACAGTGATGTGCAGTGAGTATGACATGATACTGTACATAGAAAACCCTAAAGATAGTATTAGAAAATTACTAGAGCTAATCAGTGAATTTAGCAAAGTTGCAGGATACAAAATTCACAGAAATCACTTGCATTTGTGTATACTAACTATGAAAAATCAGAAAGAGAAAATAAGGAATCAATCTCATTCACCACTGCAACAAAAAGAATTAATTATCTAGGAATAAACTTATCTAAGGAGACAAAAGAACTGTACACTGAAAATTATAAGACACTGATAAAAGAAATCAAAGATGACATAAACAGATGGAGAGATTATCCATGTTCCTGGGTAGGAAGAATAAATACTGTGAAAATGACTATACTACCAAATGCAATCTACAGATTCAACGTGATCCCTAGCAAATTACCAATGACATTTTTCACAGAACTAGAATAAAAAATTTCACAATTCATATGGAAACACAAAAGACCCTGAATAGCCAAAGCAGTCCTGAGAAAGAAGAATGGAGCTGGAGGAACCAACCTTCCTGACTTCAGATTACACTACAAAGTTACAGTCATCAAGACAGTATGGTACTGGCACAAAAACAGAAATAGAGACCAATGGAACAAGATAGAAAGCCCAGAAATAAACCCATGCACCTATGGGTGCCTTATTTTTGACAAAGGAGACAAGAATGTACAATGGGGCAAAGACAGCCTCTTCAATAAATGGTGCTGGGAAGACTGGACGGCTACATGTAAAAAAATGAAATTAGAACACTTCCTAACACCATACACAAAGATAAACTCAAAATGGATTAAAGACCTAAATGTAAGATCAGAAACTATAAAACTCTTAGAGGAAAACATAGGCAGAACACTCGATGACATAAATCAAAGCAAGATCCTCTATGACCCACCTCCTAGAGTAATGGAAATAAAAACACAAGTAAACAAACAGGACCCGATTAAATTTAAAAGCTTTTGTACAGCAAAGGAAACTATAAGCAAGGTGAAAAGACAACCCTTAGAATGGGAGAAAATAATAGAAAATGAAACAACTGACAAAGGATTAATTTCTAAAATATACAAGCAGCTCATACAACTCAATAGCAGAAAAACAAACACCCAATCAAAAAGTGGGAAAAAGGCTTGAACAGACATTTCTCCAAAGAAGACATACAGATGGCTAACAAACACTTGAAAAGATGCTCAATACCACTCATTATTAGAGAAATGCAAATCAAAACCACAACAAGATATCACCTCACCCCAGTCAGAATGGCCATCATCAAAAAGCCTACAAACAATAAATGCTGAAGAGGGTGTGGAGAAAAGGGACAGCTCTTGCACTGTTGGTGGGAATGTAAATTGATACAGCCACTATGGAAGACAGTATGGAGATTCCTTTAAAAACTAGGACTAAAATCACCATATGACCCAGCAATCCCATACACCCTGAGGAACCATGGTTGAAAAAGACACATGTATCCCATTGTTCATCGCAGCACTATTTACAATAGCTAGAACATGGAAGCAACCTAGATGCCCAATGACAGATGAATAGATAAAGAAGTTTTGATACATATACACAATGGAATATTACTCAGCCATAAAAAGGAACACATTTGCGTCCATTCTGATGAGGTGGATGAACCCAGAACCTATTATATAGAGTGAAGTGAGTCAGAAAGAGAAAGATAAACATCGTATTCTAACATACATATACAGAATCTAGAAAAATGGTACTGAAGGATTTATTTACAGGGCAGCAATGGAGAAACAGATATAGAGGATAGAGTTACAGACATGGGGAGAGGGGAGGAGAGGATGAGATGTATGGGAAGAGTAATAAGGAAACTTACATTACTATGTGTAAAATAGATAGCCAAAGGGAATTTGCTGTATGGCTCAAGAAACTCAAACAGGGGCTCTGTATCAACCTAGAGGGGTAGGATGAGGAGGGAGACAGGAGGGAGGTTCAAAAGGGAGGGGATATATGTATACTTATGGCTGATTCATGTCAAGGTTTGACAGAAAACAACAAAACTCTGTAAAGCAATTATCCTTCAATAAAAAAATAAATTAATTTTAAAAAATAGGAATAAAAAGAAAAAAGAGACAGATGTCTCCTGGCAGAACAGACTGTACATGGAGTGAGGGCCCTCTAGAATTGCCAGAGGGCTGGAGAAGGGGACTCTGGAGTGGTCAATTAAGGGCAAGTCGGGGCACTGGTCCTCTAGGGGAGCCACTACCTGGGCCTGGAGGGGACTAGGAGGCCACCAGTGGAGCTGCTAAATTAAAACATGCACTGTCAGTGCATCAGAAAAATAAGGAATAGTTGCATCTATGTATGGTGGACATGTGATAAACCAAAAATAACACGTCAGCAGTGGGAGGATCTGGGTGGTGTCTTTATGGATATTCACTCTACAATACTTTCAACTCTTACGTATCCTTGAAAAGGCTCATAATTAACCAAACAAAATAACATACTTGTAGCATCTGTCTATAGCTGCTATTACTCTAACTGGCCCTTTAGATGGCTGCAGGGTGACTGGACACTGGAAGGGTGAGTCTGGCCCCTGCACGGGCACATCTGCTGTGGCCATGAAGCTGGAGCTGTGGGAGATCAACTTTCTTACCTATCATCACCACATCTGCCGTCAGCAATGTCCCAAGTAGCAGGAAGATGGCCCCCACCTTGCCCCTCCTTGCTATCTTTCCTGCAATTCTTGCAAGAGTGCTTTAATTTGAAGAAAATTAGTCTGACTCCTTAATTCAAGGAAATCTGAGAATCACGGTTCTTAGCTTCGTAGTGTCTGCAGTTTAGGGATATACAGAAGGAAATTATATGGAGTGAAGTTAAGTGGGACAGAGAAAGACAGTTGTATGATTTCACTTACATGTATAATGTAAAAAAAAAGTCACAAATGAACTTATATACAAAACAGAAATAGAGTCACAGATGTAGAAAACAAAGGTTTTACCTGAGGGGAAAGGGGAAGGAAGGATACACTGGGAGATTAGCACTGACATATACACACTGCTATATATAAAATGGATAACTGATAAGGACCTGCTGTATAGCACAGAAACGTCTACTTGATACTCTGTAATGACCTATAGGGGAAAAGAATCTGACTATACTTCAATAAAAATTTTAAAATATATATACTTTAAAAAAAAAGATTGTGGCATCTGGTCTTATCACTTCATGGCAAACAGATGGGGAAAATATGGAAACATGTCAGATTTCATTTTCGTGGGCTCCAAAACTACTGTGGACAATGACTGCAGCCATGAAATTAAAAAATGCTTGCTCTTTGCAAGAAATGCAACGACAAACCTAGACAGCATATTAAAAAGCAGAAACATCACTTTGCCAACAAAGGTCCATCCAGTCAAAAGCTATGGTTTTTCCAGTAGTCATGCACGGATGTGAGAGTTGGACCATAAAAGAAGGCTGAGCACTGAAGAACTGATGCTTTCGAACCGTGGTGCTGAAGACTCTTGAGAGCCCCCTGGACAGCAAGGTGGTCAAACCAGTCAATCCTAAAGGAAATCAACCCTGAATAGTCATGAGAAGGACTGATGCTCAAGTATACTCCAATACTTTGGCCACCTGATGTGAAGAGCCAACTCATTGGGAAAGACCCTGATGCTGGGAAAGACTGAAAGCAGGAGGAGAAGGAGGTGACAGAGGATGAGATGGTTGGATAGCATCACCAACTCAATGGACATGAGTTTGAGCAAACTCCGGGAGATAGTGAAGGACAGGGAAGCCTGGTGTGCTGCAGTCCATGGCGATGCAGAGTCGGACACAACTGAATGAGTGAACAACCACCATTCAACCCACTGCATGTACCCAATCAATACATCAATTTAAAAAATGAGGATACCTAAACCCTTTCCCAGAAAGCTGCTGGTAAATGTAACTGTCAAAATGAGAGAGAAAGCCAAGAGAAAAGAAGACATTTAGTCCCAGAAACAGAGGTTACTGCACAGGAAAGAGACAAAGGGAATTCCCAGGACAGTGATAAAGCAGAGCTGAAAACAGACAGTGCATACCAGGTAAAAAACAACCAGTCTGGATTGTAGCAGGATGACCATGAAGAAAGTAGTACTGAGAAGGGTTTAAGAATTTTTTTTGCAGAGTGTAGGAAGGCTTTGGTGCATAAACTAAGCAAATGAGAAGAGGCGGCCATTAATTCCAGGAAAACAAAAACTATAAGGAAATAAGTTAAAGAAAGAAAATAATATTACTGAGCATTACTTTGCACAGCAAAGAACAATGTTTACATTGAATATTGATTTAGCCAAAATATGAATATATCATACTAGAAAGACCAAGTATTAGATATATGGGGGTGAAGGAATGTTAAGAGTGCCAATTCTTTATCTTCCATTAAATATAATAATATTGAGAGTGAGATAGTATAAATATTATTTAATATACAGAGGTAAATACTAGTAGAAAGATCTATTACTTTGGGGTGAGGGAATGAAACAAGGAGTAGAGGCAGATGTGGAAGGATACTGGCTATTTTATTTTGTAACTGTGTTCCTATTGCTTTGAAAACAAAATTAAACAAAACTACATGATGCAGGAAAAAAGAAAAGGCTCTGAGAAAAGGATTTGTTCAGGGCCATGACACAGTTAAGAAATATGTCACAATGTCTCAAAGTTTCTAATAGCTTGCAGGAGTATGGAAATTCTTGAAACAGGGTTCTTCAAAAAAAATAATAAGTTTCCAAAGGCATAAGTCTGCCTAAGGAGTCAAAAACAATCAAACCACACACACCACCACCAGCACTCCTGAAGTATGCTGACTAACAGATCCACCCTCTGTTACATTATTATAACTCTACCCAGCTTTGCTTAATGTAACACTGCTGGCTCCTTTTCATTTTTGAACTTTATAACTCACAACCATAAATAACTGGTGTAACCAGGTAAAGGAGTTGAAGATATAATCCAGACTGGGATTATCTGGGAAGATACCTGCCAGTGAATCCAGTCTGTATGTGAATGGACTCTAAAGACTGCACAGTATTAGAAGGATGAGATTAAAAGCCTGTGTTCTGAATACACCCAGAGAGGGACAATGAGCAGCTTCCATAAAAGCTCTTCTGTCAAGCTTGTATGAGGAGAGGAGGAGAGGCTATTAGGGAAATGTGTGGCAGCAAGGGTGCTAGGACAAGGTGAAACAGGAAAGGGAAATCTTACTCTCTACTTAATCAATGTCCTCCTTTATCCAGTTCATTAATGTCTGACTCACTGGCACACCAAATCTATTTCCACTTTGGCCTTCCCTCCTCTTCAGTTGCCTTGAAAGTCCACCTACTTCCACTAGACACAGACTAAACTGCTCTTATGTCCTAAATGAATATTGGCTACTCTGAAATTCTCCCCACAAATACGGACAGCCACTTAATTACAGCTGTTATACTCAGTGTAACTGACAATAACAAACAGTCTAAATGGACCAGTTTAGAATCTCTATGTTGTCATGCTAATCTTATTTACTTATTTTCTTGAGGTCATGTGTCTACCTGAATTGTAAACCTTTAAAAGATACAAGGATAGCACCAGGTACAAATAGGTATTTAATGTTTTCCTATAAATGTATGAGAACAAATATTTTTAAAAGAAAATGTGTCAGGGTAATTAATCACTGGTGTGAGGTAGGTAGCTCTAAAAATAAGTTTTTAAAGCCAAGCCATTTTGGTTAACATCTCAAGCAGTTTTTTGACCTTGTCACAGATTACTACCACACCTGTGATCACTGTAGTAGGAAAAGTCGAAGGTCAAGAGCAAAAAAGCAAATGGTAACAAAGAAAATACAATGATGCCACTGAAAAGAACCCTTCATATATTTTCATAACTCATGAAAAAATTAATCCCAAAGCAAAAACAAATGCTTCTATTAAAAGTTATTTTGAAACCAACAAGGAAAAGGGGAAAAAAAAAACCTTTTTTGATGGAAAACATCAGCTCTTTCTCACCCAATGCTGCTTGATCTTTCTCCAATTCTTACAATAAAACTCTTATCATAAGTGAGGACAGTCTGTTAAGACTTTTTAACTTACAAGTGTAAATGCCCAATCATAGCATTCATGTCTTCATAATTACTTCTGACAAACTTTAAAACGCAGCACTAGTGAGCACACTTACATAAATATGCAAAATGTGAGTCCTTTTGATATTCAGAAGGAATATATATCAAAATACTGATATTTTGATATTCAGATCAAATTCAAACAGCTTAGAAAACTTTTGTCAAAATTAGATAAAATGACAACTTAATCAAGAAACTTGAAGAATACTTCAACTCTAGAAGAGCATGAAACTCCTAAATGCTCTTCTTGCCAGAGTTTCTTTTGTTTTCCCAAAATACAAACAAAAACTTATGACAGAAACTCTAGTTTCCTGATTGAAGTTCTCTTTGTTGGCAACAGAAAGCAAGCCTTAAAATACAACTATGTACTCTGCTTTAATTTAAAAAGTAAATAAGCCCTTTTGAGAGTAAAGCACATTTCAGAACCTTTCACCTGGTATAGTAAAAAGAAAGCTATTGGGATTCATAGGTCAGAGGGCTGGAGAAGAGGAGTTGCATGCCAAAGATCATGAAAAGCATTTACGTTCTTTATCTCCCAACCAGTCGAGTATCATCAAAGCTGCCTCAGCACAAGGATGAGTTTTCATCATACTTCCTAAAGCTCCAATTCTTCATTTTAGAAATTATGCACCATGTCAATTATCACTGTGGGTTAACAGTCTCAATTGAAGATGTATCCCTCACTTGGCCTTCTATTCTACAAAATGCAGGATTTCAAATAGGAGACCTTCCTATCTCTAAAAAATTTACCTAAATCTACCAGTTCCTGAGTTTTAACAGCAAGGCCCTGGCATATGCAACTGGCAACTTCCATATTGAATAAGTCACCATGAAACATAAGAATACAGAGTTAAAGTAGGCTGTGGGCATGTGGAAATCTTAATAACATCTGAAAAGAAAAAATATTAATTCTATAGTATGCTTTTTTTTTTAATTTGGCTGCTTCAGGTCTTGGTTGTGGCACACACGTATAGTATGCTGTTCAACCTCCAAACTCTAAGAGCTGACATATATCTGATGTGCTGAATCCTGTGTAAAAGTCTTACCTGTTTGGCTTTCGAGTTCTTCCCAGCAGAATTTTTCTCACTTGCACTTCCGTCCATCCCTCTCAGAACACTGATGAAGTCCTTCTTGGAAACCGAGGATATCAACTTAGCTCGTTTTCTAATAGAGCCTCCAGCTTCTTTAACCTTTTCATCTACATTCTTTTGATGCTTTTGAACAGCATTAAATAACTGCACCACACCCCTATGGAACACAAATGACCAGAATAATTTCACTAAATAACAATTACACTAGAACACAAGCTCTTGAGGACGGGTGCAATCTATTTTCACTGCTCAGAAACGAGGCAATCATCTAATACGCGCTCAAGTGAAAAGCACAGAATAAATCTGAAAAGTGAACATACATTTCAATGAAACTGAATAGAAGTATCTGAATAGAGAATAAACACATGTGAGTTGATTTGTAGTTTTTCTCAGCTTCACTCTTTCTAAATCAACTTCTGAACAGATACTTCTCAAAATCTAATCATATAATGGCTGAAGACTTTAAGTGTCAATGGGATGAGCACAGGCTTTACAGTTAGCTATCTGATTATCTGACGCTAGAAAGATCTCCTGGATCTTGATTTCACCTGTAAATGGCAAAAATAATACTCAAGAAGCTTAGAAAGTATTCAGCTACCTTTATCTGCAAGTCTTATGATATAAAACTATTTTTTTAAGTCTATTTGAAGTACTTTATTCTGAAGTTAAACTCATTGAAATTCTGAAGATTAAGACTTGTAGTGTCCATTACAGTAGTCACAGGTTACATATAACGAGTGAACACAGGACATACAGCCAGAACAATGTTGCAGTGTGCTCCAAGTTTAAAATACACACTAGACTTTAAAGACAGTATGAGAAAAAGATTTTAAATTTCATTAATACTTGTTTTTTATTACATGTTGAAATAATTTGAATATATTGAGTTAAACAAAATTTATCATTGACTTTAATTTCACTTCTTTGTTTTTACTTTTTTCAAGGAGGCGCTCAGAAAATTTTAAGTTGCATGTGTGGCTCACACTGGATTTCTAGTCGATTTCTACTGGCCAGCACTGCTTTACACCATCGACACCCCTTCCAGCTCTAAGCTTCTATCATCTATTCATGTTCCTGCTATAACCATCATCAGTGCAGACGATCCGCCACAGGTGCTGAGCATCCCTGCACGTTCCTGCTGGGTTCTGAAGAGCACAACGCCTGCTCTTTACCAGGCCGTTTCTCAGGGTTGTGTCTGCAGTACGCAACCTTGAGAGATGAGGTAATGTCTCCCCCCAGACAAAGAGCAGGCTTGTTACCGTTCCCCATAAAAGCAATGGATCCCCAGATGCAGAGTTCCTCTCCTGTAACACAACCCACTGCACGCACAGGCATCTGTCGAGGGCACCTGCGCCACCCCCGGGGACACGGGGAACCGGTGGGAACGTGAAGCTCTGGCTACGGCTTCAGCTGTGAGTAACAGTCCTTTGTCTCTGACCTACAAGCGTCTTGTCTTCTGCCAGAATCCAAGAAACCTTACCAACCTAGCTTATTTGTTTATAAGTTGGGTAAAATTCCATACACTCCACAGCAGGGCTGGGACCAAGGTGCCGAGACGGAGGTGCCCAGGGTATAAAATGTAAGGGGCACTTACTCTCTGGCACCAATCCTGTACTCTTCTCAGCTCTGCGTGGGTATTAATTCATTTAATTCTCAGAGAAATCCTATAGCACAGGTATAACGTTCTCGCTTGTTTCCACAGATAAATAAACTGAGACAGAAGGAAATTAAGTAACTGCCCAGGGACACCCAGCAGCCTGGCCCTGCTCTCACTCCCTCAGCCATCCAGCCTCACTGGCTCACCATCCAACACCCAGATGGATTGCTGTAGGCAGCTAGGAAGTTAAAAGGGATTTCACTGAATGTAACTGTTGTATTCTTTAAATGGTAATCCAACTGCTACCTCCTTCATGGAGCTGTCCTCAACTCCATACACAATCTCCCATTAGATGTTCCCAACATGCAGGACACACCTTTACTCCCAAAGAGACTAGAACCCCCACAGATAAGTGGGCAAGGACCATGCAGTAGCCACCAGATTCTATTCATCTCTGGGCACAGATGGCATCAGCTAAATGTTGGTGCCAATATTAAAAAAAAAATGCTGAGTGGAAGGACAGCACGAAGCTGCTATAATGTGTAATTTGTTAGGTCATAAGTATAGTGCAAGATAACAAAAATGATCACCTCGTGCCATAAATTTAGATAAGCATCCTAAGAGAAACACAGGCAGAGGTCTGATTATAATGTTCTCGTGACCATAAAACACAAGATGATCCGAAACAGGTTCATACCACATACACACTTAGCCCATTAGACTCTTGCCTCACGAGACCTCCAAAATCTGTGGCTGAATCCAGTATCAGGTAGGCAGGCTGAGATATAAATCACTTGGCTCTGACCAGGCAGAGCTTAAGAACCAAACCTCGTCAGAAATGGATCACTACAAAGCTTTAGTGCACTTAGTTTTTAAAGGGCAACAACACTGTCTTACCTCGTAGCAATTCTCTGAAGATTTCTCTCCGTTTCTTTGTCTTTGACATCTGGCTTTACTCTGCACATCATTTCCCATTCCCGCTTCTTATCAAGCTGTGTTATAAATAGTGTTATGTGAAAGAATATTAGGCATTTTTGAAAGTGCAGCACACTTTGATATGATACTCTGTGAAAGGACAAAGGTAATAAATCATTCGAGCTTTAGTTTGTCGTAGGGCCTTTCAGAAACCCACCCTTTCGGGGGTCCGGCTCCGGGAGCCTGCGGTTAGTGCTCAGCGTGTCATGCGAGAGGCACCAAGTAAGCAGCCGGCAGGCTCTCCGACAGCAGGGGCCTGGAGCACTGCCAGCGTGCGGAGCCAGGAGGGCCAGGCTGGGGGTGAGGGAGCCCCGTGCCCAACCTGCCATCGCCAGAAGCCTCAGAGGGCAGCATCAGCAAGACGCCAAACCACCCTCTTCCGTAACCATGAGTTTAAGCACCGCTTCTCTTTATTTTTAGAACCTGACTTCCCCAGCGGCCGGAATTATTAAGAACTTGTATCAGCTTTTAAAAGAACAGCATGGTGTCCTACTAGCACTGTAACAGATAGAGACTATTTAAACAGTGACTGTTCTTCTTTCCTCTTATGGCACATCTGACCACTGTCCTTGCCGTATATGGCTTATCAGTCACAAACTACAGCAAGCTGACTCTCTGCGATAATGCAGACATAGAAACGGATTAGGAAATAAGAATATCCCACAGACAACATCGTCTCATTCAAAACTGTTCTCAGGGGACTTCGTGACCTCAGGTCCTTGATTCGATACACTTGCTTCTCCAGGTCCCCTGCTCAGGTCAACATATCACCAAACATCAAATATACTGAATATGATAAACTAATTATCAAGAAGCTGGTAGTAAGCATCAAAATCAGGAAGAACCAGTGGGGAAAAGTCTCCTTTTATCTTTTCCTTTTCTTCATTCATCTGATCTCTCACTTTGTATTAATGAAAACATCTGTTCACGGTAAAACCAAATCTTTGCTCTTGCTATACTCTGGAGCCTTTTTAAAGAAACAGATTCTTCCCCAAATCAGGTATTTTAACTATAATGAAATTCATTGTCAGATTATACCTGAAATAAAAAACCTTACTTTTAAGTGTAAAACAGTCAATCCTTAATTATCTCTTGTACGGAGGGGATAACAGGCATGCATGATCCCCAGGTATTTTTTAACTCTGAAATGTATTTCTTACCTATAATTAGAAACAGGTAGCCAATATTCTGGAAACCAATAATACTTAACGTTAAGAAACAAACACATTTACGCAGACTCTACCCGGAAGTATATACTGAAGAGCATCTGTGGCTGCTGTGTCGTGTTCCCGGGATCAACACACGTGCTCTCATGCATTATGTGGACAGCATCAGCTCTAGCACTCAAAGCTCTGGTCTAGAGCAGAGTCAGGAATTTCTTTATGTTGGCTTTAAAACATTGTTCTCTTACTGGAACACTGGGACTAGGGGTAATTAAGGATTCTGATATTTTTAAAGCCTCCTCTAGTTTTTGCCAGATTAAAAAAAAAAAAAAGGTTCGAATTTTAAGTTGAAAAGCTATCAGTAAGACTCAGAGACAAAGTTGATCTTAAATAAAGTACAATGAGAATACTGAATTAGTAATAGAGTACGTTCTGTTTTGAAGGGCAGCACTTGAAAAGTTCCATCTTTATACAGCCTCCAACAGAGGGCACCCAGTATTAGGAACAAAGGAAACATTCATCTTGAAACAAGATAAGGGGATGGTGAACTTAAAAGGAAACAAATGCCAATTGAAACTTAAGTTTTCTCTCCTTTTTACATATAAAGTATCTCTTGGAAATGAGCACTTCTATATTGTCAGTATGACCATAGAAAGTTATTTTTCTTTCATTAAAAAATAATATCTATTTCAGCAGCCAAATAGTTTAGACATATTCTTGTTCTACTGTTCATTTATCTTTGCGATACACAACAGCAAACTTAAAGTCCAACTTCTGGCCTTTCATTAGCAGACAGCACCAATCTAGCTTCTTCCATCAGCGGTTTAACAAAAGATAGAATGAACTCAAGTTTACCCATCAGTAAAATAGTTTGTTTTCAGAACTGCAACCAACCCTGTCAATGACATCATCACAGGTTTATATCATAAAATAGCCTTTAAGCTAAAAGTAACTAACATGATTCTATTAGTTCAGAGTTAACTTTATTAATAAAGTTAGCATCTGAACAGGTAAGTTGAATAAGATATTCAAACCCAGGAGTCACTGGCACAGGTATAAGTACTTGACTTTTAAAAGGATACATTTCCTTGGAGTTCACATTTTTATTATTTTGCTTAGATGAATAAAAAACATGCTCAAGAGAATGATTCAGACTAGGTTTCTGAACACAACCTTGCTTATCCACTCACAGATAAAACACAAGTTACGCACTGGAATGCTAACTGGACAAACACTGAACGAAGCAATGTGGTGCCAACGAGAACTAGCCTTGACACCCAAGGTCCAGAACAAGTGGCAGGACACACCTGTTTTCTTTTCTCTAGTCTCTCTTGCTTTAGCTTCTCCTTTTCCTTCTCCAGCTCTTTGTTTCTGACCAGGATGGTGGGTTTGCTTTCAGGAATCTTCTTGCTCAGGATCCTAGCCATGGCATCTGCCCAGCCCGCGTTAGCCCCCGCAGTAGCTTCTGCAGCACTGTCGTTGTCATCCTCGCGGGGCTCAGCTTCATCTTCGTTGTCAGCTTCTACTGCTTCATCACCAGAGGAAAAGTGATCTTTTTCCAATCCACAGCTTCCTAGAGAACCTAAAGTAGAAACAAACTAAACTTTAATATTGGAGGCAGAGTTTGGCAAGGCCATTGGTGAGACCCCCCAGGGGCCTTCCTAAGGCTAATGGCTCTCCATCTGTCTCCATTCTCATTTCCGAGTCCCACAGCTGCCCTAATAGTGGAGAATGGCAGGACCCTCCATCCTACCATCGCCCACCCGCAAAGACCTGGCCCGGCCATGTGGACAGGGGAGGCCGCCACAGCGTCAGCGCCCAGGGCCCAGCGAGTGGAAGTCAGCCCACCAGCCTCAGGGCATCCTGTGGTCAGTGGTGACAGATGCTGCCATGGGGCTGCTGCAGGGTGTGCTCAAACCCACAGGCTTTTAATTGTGTTATTAAACTACTTGAAGAGACTAACAAATATTATTTTAAAAACAAGTAACAACAAAAAACTAATCTGTCAAGAAAATGGAATAGTGTTTCCACGGCACAGAGAAGTCAGAGTAAGTTCTCTGAGGGCTTTGGCCCAGATGTTTAAAATCCTGAATCCTGGTACGGGAAAATCTAAAGATTTGTTTCCTTTTATAGAATCTGCCTATAACATTAATAAACTGGGTGTTGCAACATTTTTGAAAAAATAATCTAATGAAGTGATATGTGCCCAAAATTTGACTGCACTGCTGGATGGCCGCATGAAAATATCAAGTTTTGAATGAAGGATACAGATTTGTACACTATAGAGTTGTATCATGCAGAACCACTGAGAACCACCCCAAGCATACACATGGAACTATGTCATCTGTAAGATTCAAACGGCTGAGATCAGAGGAGTGGCCAAAACATGATCCAGTTGGTGGCCTCGCTTGAAAACCAACTTGCCGAGAACCCCTAGGTACTTTAAGTTTTGCAGTCTGTCTCAAATTCTGAAACTCATTGTAGTTTAACAACAAGAGCACAAAGTGCCAGCGAAATCTGTGTGCAACTATATGATCCAGAGCCTTCTGAAGAGCTTCTGCTTTGCTCTTCAAAAACCTGTGGAGCTAAATTAGGAAATACTTCAAAAGTAGTTTTATATTAGCTCATGGCTACAATCAAAGGGAATGGAACTGACTGTACAGTCAGCTCTTCCACTCTGAGTGATCCTCCCTAACCTCTTGACTTGAAGTCATGAATTAAGACAGAACTGCTGAAAAGACTTGACTTAGCTAGTCATCACTACACTTGCTTTTTGGTATTACGTTTGCCGAACATCTTGTTTTTTTGCTTGCTGAGAACTCATGAAACAAAAGGATGGAAAACTAAGTATTTAATACATTTCAAACAAAAATTTGCAGGATATTAGAAAATGGCAAATAAAAATATACTAAAAAAATCAGTTTATATATATATAAAATGAGTCTCAAGCATAGGAGTAAAAATGAAGTATCTTCAAAAAGTAACAGAACAATACATTTAAACACAGACAGCAAAATAATACTTTACAAAAGCATGATCTTACATAAAGTATGTTAATGGTATCAAAAAAATTAAAG
The DNA here is from genome assembly GCF_055505025.1 of Bos grunniens. Lineage (NCBI taxonomy): Eukaryota > Metazoa > Chordata > Mammalia > Artiodactyla > Bovidae > Bos > Bos grunniens. Next base: position 59,365,991 of record NC_141180.1, read on the forward strand.
GACATGATAAAGAAGCAAGAATCATTAATAATTCTACTGCCCTAATGTGTTGTGTATTTCTTAATAAAGGAAAAAAAATTTGAAAGAGAACTTAATTTGACACATAATTTGAAGCCTCTACTGTATCCTGTATGCCTGGCAAATTTACGAAATCTGAGAACGTGACAAGGATGTGACATGCAGATTTGGGTGACATAAAAATGCTCACTGCCTGCAATGGAAGAAAAAGTATACAAATTTCGCCAAAAGCTGAAAGCACTACCATTCAATGAAAATCTGCGTGTCTACTATACACCAGATTCCAGAGCCCAGAAGTATCTCCTAGGACCAGTGTTCCCTGGAAAGTACATTGAGAAACAGAGTTTGGAGAACGTAGTTAAGTGAAAAACATGTATGTTAATACAGAATATGTTTATTTCTCAGAGTCAGCAGCACTGGACAGGTACTAACAACAAAACAAACAATTCTTTGAAAAGTACTTCTAGGTACGCATTCATCTAAATGTAAGGAGGCACAATGGTTTACGTCAATGAAGAATCTCAGAGTGATCAGAAGCAGAGGTCTTTACTAGTTTCTGGTAAAAAATGTCAAACTCCAACACTGACACCTAGTGTTTTGTCCTAAGGAAGTCACACACAAACTGCAGTGTTTTGTCCTAAGGAAGTCACACACAAACTGCAGTGAATTTCACATTCACCTACACTGTGAAGGCAGCCAAAGACTCTCTGTCTAAGCCACTTCTCCATTTCTAAACCTGGGCTACTTTTCTTTAGTGTGTTTCTTACCCAGCTTGACTACCACAACGTGCATGCTACGGACACAATGAATCCATGACGTTTTATAACACCATTTCATACAACCTGCACTTACTCCACCAATTCAAAAACAAAAATCCAGAAGAATTTGCTGCAGTCATGGCTTTTTATTTTATTATATTTTTAAGAGGCCCTAACTCAGAAGTTTTCAGTCATGCATTCATAGCCAATGGAAATGATGGTATGTTCTAGAAATAAATTTAAATATGTCAATGTTATGAGGTCAGCTAGCATATTACAAAACAAAGTTTTCTTCTGGAATACCAAAGCGAATCACTACACAAGTCAGAAAATAGAACTGGCCCTTAAACATTTACTGTGGCCAATGAAGACGAGATTTTTTTGAATTTACCACAAACTGATACTCAACAGAAGTGGATGTAACCCAGGGATCTAAGGGCCCCAGATAAGTAAAAAATTCCTTTGAAGTCCTGTGTGTTATTTTAAATATTAACTCTAATTTTGCATTCTATTTCAAAAACCTGGAAATTAAGGAAGGGTAATAAAGAATGCTTACTGGAAGTAATAACCAATGGTTCCAACAGAAGCTTCTGTGCTTATGGAAATGTTCTCTTATCAGAGCTGCCCACCAACCACAAGAGCCCAGTGGGTCCTTCACGAGGCTAGTACAATGAAGTCACTGAGTTTTTTTTTTAACTTGACGAAGTTTTAATTCCTTCAGCATGACTAGTGGCCACCACACTGCGCAGGGCAAGGTTAGACTTCTGAGGTAACCACATAGGCAGAGGCGTCTCTCCGTCTCTTGCTGCACTTTCCCCAAACTTCCACCAGTCTTTCAAACTTGCCATCTGTCTCTCATCCCAGATATGGTGAGCTGCTGGCAGAAAAGTGAGTTATTTTCCTTAGCTTTTGGAACTGGGATAAAGTTTTTCAAAAAACTCACAGTCCTTCAATATTTACCAAGTACTCATGAATGAAGATGAAGGAAGGAGAAAATGAAAAATCTAGATTTTCCCCTTGAAGAAGTAAAATATTTAGTAGGATACATAAATCAGTTAACACCAATAGAAAATTTTGGTTTAAAATTTATAAGCATTCTTCTAATAGAAAAATAACGAAGAAAAAGGTTTAGGGGTATCTTTTACAAAGACGATTTCAAGTTATTTCTTAAAGGTAAAGTAAGAGCTGGAATGACAAGAAAAGGAAAAAGCCAAAGAAGTAAGATTCTACAATAAGGCCAACCAAAAGAGGCATGGGCAAGACCACTGAATTGAGAACCGAAACTTTATATAGATTTGAGTCAATGCTCTGTATTAAAGTTAAAATTACTATTGTAATCATCACTACAACACTCCAGGCAGAAGAAACCAGCATGTCCAAAATGCTTGGGGATGTTGAAGAAGGTAAGTGAAGTGAAGTCGCTCAGTCGTGTCCAACTCTTTGCAACCCCATGGACTGTAGCCTACCAAGCTCCTCTGTCCATGGGATTTTCCAGGCAATAGTACTAGAGTGCATTGCCATTTCCGTCTCCAGGGGATCTTCCCAACCCAGGGATTGAACCCGGGTCTCCCACATTGTAGACAGACGCTTTACCGTCTGAGCCACCAGACACATCTATAAAATATAAAGAAGTTCACATAGGCTGAAACTGGAGATGTGGGGATTGAACAATAAGAACGGGGTGTGAAAAGCTGGTTAGTTTATATAAATAAGCCAATCTGATTTATCATCCAAGAAAAAATACATACATCAAGCCCCAGGTTCTGCACTATACGTGTGTACTTCCAGTAAGTGGCCAAACTGCTACTGCTATTTTCACCTCCCACTTACCTCAGATCCCTCCTTTTAAGAAAGTTTCTCTACTGGATTAAGAAGGTTGTTCTTTTAAAATACAATTATCATCTGGGAGCACTAAGGATATTGCTTAACCTTGATCTTCAGTTCAGTTTAGTTCAGTTCAGTCGCTCAGTCGTGTGCGACTCTTTGCGACCCATGAATTGCAGCATGCCAGGCCTCCCTGTCCATCACCAACTCCCGGAGTTCATTCAAACTCACGTCCATCAAGTCGGTGATGCCATCCAGCCATCTCATCCTCTGCTGTCCCCTTCTCCTCCTGCCCCCAATCCCTCCCAGCATCAGGGTCTTTTCCAGTGACTCAACTCTTCGCATGAGGTGGCCAAAGTACTGGAGTTTCAGCTTTAGCATCACTCCTTCCAAAGAAATCCCAGGGTTGATCTCCTTCAGAATGGACTGATTGGATCTCCTTGTAGTCCAAGGGACTCTCAAAAGTCTTCTCCAACACCACAGTTCAAAAGCATCAATTCTTCAGTGCTCGGCTTTCTTCACCGTCCAACTCTCACATCCATACATGACCACAGGAAAAACCATAGCCTTGACTAGACGGACCTTTGTTGGCAAAGAAATGTCTCTGCTTTTGAATATGCTACCTAGGTTGGTCACTTTCCTTCCAAGGAGTAAGCGTCTTTTAATTTCATGGCTGCAATCACCATCTGCAGTGATTTTGGAGCTCCAAAAAATAAAGTCTGACATTGTTTCCCCATCTATTTCACACCTTTGGAGTTTACTGTAAATCAAACAGAACTTATAAAAACTTGAGATCAGTTAGTAGTGGTTAAAGAGTAAAGACACAGAATTCAGGCTGCTTGATTCAATCTTAACTCCAGACACAAACCTACGTGACTTTTCTGAAGGTTTTTACCTTCTCAATCTTAGTTTCCTTGTCTGTAGAAATGGCAATAAAACAGTACCTTCTTCATGAGGTTTTATGATAATTAACTCAGTTTCTTAAAAGAGTGTCTAGCCCATAAGAAACATTTACATGTCAATTACACCCCTCCCCGGCCCCCACCCCCATACCCCTCAAGACACACATAATGTGGCTGCAGAGAAGACAGGAACAAAGAACAAACAGCGCTGGTGGCTGGAATCTGGAGGACATGTGCGGTGCTGAATGGGAAGCTTTAGATGACCTGTTACAGCACAGGGGTTAAGCACTAAGAATATAAAATGAGCAGATGTGGAGCTACGCCCCACTTCCATTACTTCCTACAAGCATAATCTTGGGCAAGTTACCTAACCCCTCTGTGTCTCAGTAAACTGGGAACAAAAACAGTACCTACCACAGGAAAAGCACTTAGCACAGCTCTGGCACACAGTAGGCATTAAATAGATGACAATAATCAGAAGACAAACAAGGAGACTAAGAACCTGGGAGCCAGAGCAGGGAGGCATCCCAAAAGTCCTAAAAAGGACTAACAAAAGACAGGGGGAGGGGGAATAAATTCTCCTTCCACTATAATTCCACCCAGTCTTGGCTCTCCTCTAACCCATACGCAAGGGGTTCATGGTGAGCAAGACACCTTTGATTCTGTTTCAGAAGCGGTCGATATCTCTGTCCTATAGCTTCCTAAGCACTCTAAAACAATGATGAATATTAACTAACCAACAAGTGTTTAGGGCTAGGTACTATTTAAAGTGCTTTTTATGCATTATCACTTAATCCTCACAACACTCGTTGAGATGCTATTATTATTCTATTTACAAGGAGAATGCTTCTGAAGCTTAGAAAGGTTTTAAAAATGTCCAGAGTCACAAAGTGAACAGGTGGGGTGACAGGGTGCTGATTTTTAAGGCACTACAAAGCTCTGAATCCACCATTCAACTCAGACTAAGGTAAGTGAACTACTGCAGAGAGTAGCCACAATACATTGGGTTGGCCAAAAAGTTCATTTGGGTTTATCCTACCAAAAACCTGAACAAACTTTCTGGCCAACTCAATAGCTTAATAAAGCTTGAATTAAAGAGGAATTTCTCTCTAAGCCATAGCTAACCAGAATGGCCAGCGCTCACATCCCATTCTCATTTCGCCCCTAGTCATTCAGAGCTCTAGGAAACCACTGCTCCCCAGTCCAGGTATTAAAACATCTGTTCTATCTCGCCATGTGCTCTTTCCTGCCCTTCACTACTTAATTTAGAATATTCAAAATTGATACTTGAGAACTTTTTAAAAAAGCATTTACCTCTAAAAAAAAAAAAAAATGAAGTTACTCAGGTTTCCATAAAAATAACCAAAACTAAAATGAAAGTTTCACCATGGGACAAACTGTCGGATGTGATTACTATGTGCTATCTGGGCAAGCCAGACAGAGCCCGGAAGTAGTCTGTTTCCTGAGCCTGTTCTATAAATTGCTACTCAAGTAGGACTATGACATACTTCATTTCTTAGGCATGTTCCTTTGCTATTTTAAGTAACTTAAATGATGCAGAAGCTTATAAGTTACAGTTTGATAAAAAGTTTATTTATCTGCTAGGTTATTACATCTTAAATACTACTTTGTAGTTTATCAAAAAAGGAAGGGATTCCTCCTAGGACCTTCTAAACTGGATTGTTATCAAGTCTTGTTTTAGAAGTATATGGCCATTATTCAAATATGTGACCAGAATAATTCAGAAAAAATGAAATTAGCATTCCTCCTTCTAGTTTATAGACATATGGGCACATGCTATGAGGGAGCAGTCAATCACTTGATGGCATGCGACCAAGGCTTTTTTTACATGGGTTGATTTACCGACTACAGAGCTTTTTTTTTAAAAATAAAGATTACAATCTTAAGCAAGTAGGCAGTGCATATAAACCTCCAACAGTGCATAAATTCTGTAGGTCTGAGTAATTCAGTAACTCAGAGGTAGAGGTCATCATTATTGTTGTTTAGTCACTAAGTCACGTTTTGCAAGCTTGTGAACTGTAGCCCACTAGGCTCCTATGTCCATAGGATTTCCCAAGCAAGAATACTGAAACGGGTTGCCATTACTGCTCTTTATAATACTTGATATCATCACCACTGTTTTCATTTTTTTCACCTGAAGTGATCTACTGAATGGGAAGGCTGTGTTTTTTATTTAGACTACAAACATAAGAGCCAAGCATACACGGTATCTAAACCACCAACAAGGTATTAATTCAATAAATCTGAGTAGCTCCAGGTTAACTCATGTAGGGGTGTCATCCTCTCCTTTATAATGCTTGGCATTTATGTATTACTCTAATGCTGACTAAGGCATCTTACCTTACACATATCTCTGATTTGGGATCATTCGTAATTTTACTGTGACCAAAGTTCAAACCCTACTGAAGAGTAAGTATTACAATTTATCAAAACTTACAGTCTGAATCATTTTGCTATCATTCCAGTTTATATCACATATAACTTCTGCTAATCTGTAACCTCAGTGATATCTGGTACATGAGAAGAGAGTGTAAAAATCACATTAAGAGAAGTTTCCAATTTTATAATAAATGGATATCGAGTACTACATCACGTATCAGGATTCATGCCAAGTTCTGAAACACAGCTTTTACCAAAGCTTTAAGGTAAGGGAACTAGGAAACTTCTGCAACGTCTGACAAACAATATCCAAGAGTTTTACACTCATGAAAGCACCATTTTCTACCTTTCTTACACAACATGTCAAAAGAAATTAAAGCCAAAAGATAAAAAATAAAAGTGCAAACAACACATGAGCTATACTTGTGTGTTTTTCTAGGAAACGTAAGTAGCATCTCGCTGAAGGAAGCTGCTTTCAAATGTTGATATAAGGCACATCCTTATCAATTTTTATGAACCAATTAAAATTCAAACATAAGTGTCTAACTCAACTCCCTGATAAAATGAGCTGTACACTTCAGTAACAAGCCTGTAATGTGCACGCTGATTCCTCATGTGTCTGAAGGCCACTTCAATTGCCTGCCTTTATAGTCTTTCAGAATCCAGTCTCTGTGAACTTTTTATAACAATATAGTTCTGCCAAGGCCACACGTACACAAATATCTGAACAAAAAAGCTATTTCTGGGGACTTTCCTGGTGGTCCAGTGGTTAAGAAATCTGCTTTCCAATGCAGGGGACACAGGTTCAATCCCTGGCAGGGAGCTAAGATCCTGCATATTGTGGGGCAGCTAAACCCGCTTGCTGCAATTAATACTCGAAGCAGCCAAATAAATAAATTAAAATTTAAAAAAAGAGAAAGCTGTTTTTATGTATCATCTTTCCAGAAATACCTGATTTCACAGGAGGAAAAAAAAAATCCATTTCTTATATTAAATAGAAAATTCTGAGTTAAATCAAAGGAAAACATCTCCATCCAAAGGGCCTGATGCTGCTGCTAAGCAGCTTCAGTTGTGTCCGACTCTGTGCGACCCCATAGACAGCAGCCCACCAGGCTCCCCCGTCCCTGGGATTCTCCAGGCAAGAACACTGGAGTGGGTTGCCATTACCTTTTCCAATGCATGAAAGTGAAAAGTGAAAGTGAAGTAGCTCAGTCATGTCTGACTCTTCGAGACCCCATGGACTGCAGCCTACCAGGCTCCTCGGTCCATGGGAGTTTCCAGGCAAAAGAGTACTGGAGTGGGGTGCCATTGCCTTCTCCGAAAGGACCTACATTACTGAATTTATTACATAAAAGGTCTTTTATTATTTGTCTTTATTGAAGAGACACATTCTAAATCCTGAAAGAAAAGGCAGAGGGAGACAACTAAATAGAAATCTAGACAAGCTGGTCAAGAGAAAGTGAAGGGAAAAAGAGAGCACCTAGTGGGCCAGCACAAGCATGGCGAGGAGGGCGGAGAGGAACTGTGTTCAAGAGATGAGGAGTTCAGATACCGTGTCACCAGCAAGCCAAGGGGCAGCAAGATGTGTGCCCGGAGGAGTAAACAGCCGTCAGGTCACATGCAGATCACCAGTGCACAGTGACACAGGCCATCCTCCTCATTCACTGGGTTCTGTTTTGAAGATGAAATCATGAATTCAGCCTGGCAAATATTAAGTGCACGCTATCCACAGAACAACTACGCAGAGACAATCCATGGTTGTCAAAATCACTATCCCTAAAAAATAAATAGAACCACTATTCATGCCTAATTTTACCACGAAAACATGACTGAATGGTTAATTACAGAGTAAGAAGGACAGAATTAAGAGAGAACACCTGGCATCTATGGACGGACAGTTTTCCACTGAGAGGCTTTCTACTATAATGGAAAACAGTATCTCCAAGCCTGTTTCCTCATCTGTAAAACAGAAAGGCCATCAGCTCCCTTGTAGGGTTACCTGAGGAAATTTTAACCTCTTTTCTGGAGAAAGCTCCACCGCTGTTATCAAAGGCTGGAAGGCTTATTGGGTGGCTGAGAGATGGGACTAGAAGTTTTGTTAGATCAGAAAAGATGTCACGATCATGACTCCAAATATTTATGAGTAGGCTGTTGTTGTTTAGTCGCTAAATAGTGCCTGACTCTTTGCGAAACTATGGACTGTTGCTCACCAGGGTCCTCTGTCCATAGGATTTCCCAAGCAAGAATACTGGAGTAGGTTGTCATTTTCTTCTCCAGGGGATCTTCCCAACCCAGGGATCGAACCCTCATCTCCTGCACTGGCAGGCAGATTCTTTACCATTGAGCCGCAATGGTATGGTATTTATTTTATGGTTGCCATGTGCCAACCATTAAATTAAATGCTTTACATACATGAGCCCATTGAATCTTCACAACAATCCTGAGGAGACACTATTACCACATCCATTTTATGGATGAGGGAACTGAGGCAAGTTCCCTACTAAGAAGCCCAAAATCCCTCTGAAAGGCAGTACAAACACAGATGCCTCTTATACAACTGAGAAAAGAGTGATCATTTATTTCTGGAAATAATACACAGATTTTAGGAGAAAAGAAAGGATGGAAGAAGAGAGGAAGGAAGGAAGACTACAGTTATAAACGGCAGAAAGACTGCTATAAAATCTGACCACAAAAACACCCCTTAGTGATCAAACCTTAGAGAGTGGAACAAAAACCTGTCTCAATACCATGGTCTGCTCATAACCAATTCTTGCTTTAGATTCTGTGGCCCTGGTCTTTTACTTTCCAGAAAGTTTTGTTTTGTTTGATCATTTCTGTACTCCTGGTTCCTCAACCTTATCAGGGAACTGTAGTGTTGGAGAAGACTCTTGAGAGTCCCTTGGACTGCAAGGAAATCCAACCAGTCCATTCTGAAGGAGATCAGTCCTGGGATTTCTTTGGAAGGAATGACGCTAAAGCTGAAACTCCAGTACTTTGGCCACCTCATGCGAAGAGTTGACTCATTGGAGAAGACTCTGATGCTGGGAGGGATTGGGGGCAGGAGGAGAAGGGGACGACAGAGGATGAGATGGCTGGATGGCATCACTGACTCGATGGACGTGAGTCTGAGTGAACTCCGGGAGTTGGTGATGGACAGAGAGGCCTGGCGTGCTGCGATTCATGGGGTCGCAAAGAGTCGGCACAACTGAGCGACTGATCTGATCGGATCTGATCTGAGGGGTCAGAGAAAAAGCTCCAGAGCAAGCTCCAGTGCTGGTTGTGTCCTCTATCAACTTATCAGCTTGTGCACTGCGGGAGCAAGATATAAACTCTCTACATCTCAGTTTCTTACAAGTAAAATGAGGATAATATTAACAATAACCCTGTCTTACAGGATTGTTATGATAATTAAAGTGACACAGTACCTAAACTATTATTATTACTACCTAATTCGTCTAACAGAAATATACCCAAAATCTATGGTGCTACAAATTTATTTGGAAGTTGGTTGTCTAGAAAATTGAATGCTTTCCTTCTGAAAAACATTTCAAGTGGGGACCCTCTCTCTGTCTTCACTGTACTTTCCTAGTGAAATCCCTAGTGGAGCTTTGCAACTCTGCCTAACTGTTCTGGCACTCTATGGCAGTCACCATACAGTTAGCAGTGATACTTATAAAGAAGTGGCATTCTCTTGCTTAAAATGTCTCAAGAGCTCCATATTGCCTACTAATAGAGAATCCAATCTTCTTCATATGGCACACAGGGCCCTCTACAATCTGGCTTTATCCTGTTCCTAGTCTCAATAACACCTCTGAATAGCTAGAGCCACAGCCAATAATTCATTTCAACCTAGCTAGCCATGTGTTTCAGGAGACTACATGCCGCTGTGTGTGCTTTCCCTGTGTCTGAGAAAACTGCGCTGTCTACCCCCAGACTTAGAAAATTAAGGCCCTGATGAAATGATTCCTTATTTATATTCAGCAAGAAAACTTACTTACTACCAAAATGTATAAGGGAGGCCCCATGAGAATAAAGATAAAGAAGACATGTTCCAGCACTTGAACGACTTGTATCCATAAGGAGAAAGACACGTTAAAATAAAAATAATCATACAGTATGAAGTTTATGTATAAGACAGAAGGAAGCAATGCCTCGACTGGGTTCTACAGGATATGGATTTCTCGGTCTCCATCCTTATTGTTAACTGGACCAGGATCATGAGAACTACCTTTGTAACCACCTCTCAATATATTAAGGAGCAATCTCTGAGCAGAAGATCAGGGGTCGTCTGCGATCCCATGTAACCTGAGAAGCCAGTGCCAAGAACGATGGGAAAGAGTGGCAGCATGGGCATATCATAGTCGAAAGCCTCAAAATACATTTCCTTCCTTTCAGTATAAACGTCTCTGAAAAACATCTTTATCAACCGCTACTTTTATTTATTCTACTTTAACCACCTACGGTTTCCTCACTAGTATCCCATCCCTAATTCCCCAACACACGCACGCACCTACTGCACAAGAAAATTCAAGTATACCGGCCGTCTTCGTCTCTCCGCCTTTCCATCCTTGCTCCTTAGACGCCTCTCTCGGACTTTCCCTCCTTGCTCCCTAGGAGACCCAACTCATTCTTGTAATTTTAAATATCGCCCTTCCTTTCGCCCCTTGCTACCGTAAGCCTCCTTTTTTTCTTTTTTCTTTTTTTTCCGCTGCTGCTATAAAAAAAGCAACAGACTCATCTTGCTTACAAGAAGTTAATTACAGTGACAATGAAAATGTCTAATAAACTAAGTTGGAGGCTTTAACACGCGACAGCGACCTTCCTTCCCCTGAACACCACTTTCTCAAACCTTCTCACACGGAGCCAAACTCGCCCCTTTGCCGTCCTGGGGAGATGAAATTCGGGCTGCCAGAGGGAAATTCACTCGCACCCCCTGCTCCCGCAAACTCAGCCCGGCCTTTTCTCTGAGTAGCCAAAGCTCAGCCCAAGTAGGTTACCTTCATTATCGGAAGCGTCTTTGTCCTTATCTTCCAGCTCCGATGCTACAGACGCGACTACCATTTTCATCCTCTTCTTCCTTAGTGAAATTTTCAGCTTTTTCCCCGCACTCACACGTGAGTCTCCAACGGCCGCTGCCATGATTCCTAACCGGAAGCGTTCAGTTACATTTGCGTCCGGCAGTAACACAGGGAACTTCGGCATCTAGTTCTGACGAAACAAGGTTCCAGTAAAGCAAAGTTCCGGTGAAACAAGGTTCCGGGGCGGGGCCATCTAACGGGAGTTCTCTGGCTGGAGCTTCAGAATTCGGGGGAAGAGGACTTGTTGGTTGTCTTCCCGAGCTACCGGCTCCAGTAAAAAATAATAATAATGAAAAAAAAAAAAAAAAAATCAGTGAGTGTAAGTTCTCCTCCGAGTCTGCCAGCTCGCCCTGGTCCTGGCCCGCCGCCCCACTCTGACCCCAACCCGACCCTGCTGCTGCTGCTGCTGCTAAGTCGCGTCAGTCGTGTCCGACTCTGTGCGACCCCATAGACGGCAGGCCAGCAGGCTCCGCCGTCCATGAGATTTTCCAGGCAATAGTACTGGCGTGGGCTGCCATTGCCTTCTCCGGATTAACCCCTGAGTGGCTTCCAATTGCACACCGACAAGAATCTGGATTTCTTCCCCGGGGTCCTGGGTGTGAAGCACTCCAGCCCCATCCTCCTGCCTCGGACCTAGCTCCGCCCGGTAGGCTTGCGGCGCCCTCCCGCGCGGTGTAGACCGAGGCTGGAACAGCTCTGCCCTTGGCAAGATGCCGCTGCCTCCCTCCCGAGGCCGGCTTCTCCCTGAGGTCAGCCTTTGTCACCTGTTTTCCCAGCCCCGCTTTCCCCAAAGCTGCTACCACAATCCGCCGCTATTCCTTTTCCCTGACTTGTCGGCTCCTTCTCAGTAAGGACCACATTTCATTCACCATCCTGCCCCCAAGCCAGCAATGGGACCTGGCCCAAGGTAGGAACTCAGACATACATTATTAGAAGCGATAAATGAATGAACGACAAATACCATTCACAAAGTTAATAAGTCGAAAGGATAATGTAGCATATTCTTACATTGTGTTCTATAGGCCGGGCATAGTCTAAAGGCTTTCTGTAAGCTTAGCATTTTCTTGGAAGAGCATTCTTGGTTTTTTTAATACCCAAAATTTCTAAAGGGGGAGGGAGCACACTTTTTCTTTGGGTGCTGTATCTCTCTACTTCTTTTAACTGCTATTACTATATTCTTTAGAGTTCTCTTCACTTATTAGCGCAGTCCCTTGCTATTACGATCCTCTGTGGAATCACGGGATCTTCCCAACTCAGGGACTGAACCCAGGTCTCCTACATTGCAGGCGGATTCTTTACTGTCTGAGCCGCGGGGCTCAAACTTATATTAAAATGTATAATCAAATTCCTAAGTGGTATCCATCTCCTGATTGGCCTTGACTGATACAAAGTTAGAATGGGTGTTGTGATGGAAATATTATCAGTACCCAACTACTGTCCCTGCCAGCCTACAGCACTGTTAAATGTTCCACTAAAGGTTATTCATTTTTGGAATAGTGGGAGGTATTAAGGGGGCTTCCCAGGTGGCAGTGATTGCCTGCCAATGCAGGAGATGCAAGAGACTCCAGTTGGATCCTTGGATCAGGAAGATTCCCTGGAGTAGGAAATGGGAACCCACTCCCGTATTCTTGCCAGGGGAAATCCCATAAACAGAGGATCCTGGTGGAGATACAGTCCTTGGGGTTGCAAAAGAGTCCTCTCACAGGACTGACTAACACTTTCACACCATGTTCATGGATCAGAAGATGCAACATTATTATCACTTCTTCCCAAAGTGGTCAATACATTCACTGAAATCTCAGTCAAAATTCCAACAGACTTTTTGTGGAAATTGACAAACTGATTATAAAATCCTTATGAAAATTCAAAAAATCTAAAACAAAAAAAAAAAAAATGAAAAAGAAGAACAAAGTTCAAGAGTTAGCACTATATAATTTCAAAGCATTATAAAACTACAGCTACCAATACAGTGTAGTATTACCATCAAGTAGACAAACAGATCAACAGAACAAAATAGAAAGTCAGAAAATAAATAAATACATATATATATATATGGAAAATTGATTTTTGACAAAAGTGCAAAGTCACATCAACAGAGAAAGGACAGTATCTCCCACCAGTGTTGTCGGAACAATTGGATATCCAGATGAGAAAAGATGCACTTCAATTCATACCTTGTACAACACATAAAAAGGTTGATTCAAAATGGAGTAGGCCTACCTAAACATACAATTATAAATTTTTAAAAAGAAACCAGAGGAGAAATCCGTTGTGCCCTTGAGTTAGGCAAAATTTTCTATAAGAAACCATAGGAGAAAACCATTGTGTCCTTGAGTTAGGCCAAGTCTTTGGTACAGCACCAAAAACATGATCCACAAGGGAACAAATTGAAAAATTAGACCTTATCAAAGTTAAAAACCTGCTCTTTGAAAGACACTAGAGAATGAAAAGAAAAGTCACATCAAAAGAAAGCAGGAGTAGCTGTATTAATTTCACACCAGCAGAATTCAAAGCAAGAAAAGTTATCAAGGATAAAGAAGGGCATTATATAATCCCCAAAGGATAATTCTCTAAGAAGACATAACAACTGTTAAGTGTGTTTACCTAACACCAGTTGTCAAACTATGTAAGACAAAAGCTGTTAGAATTGCAAAGAGAAGTGGATGAATTCACCAATCATAGCTGGAGATGTCAACACACCTCCATCAGAAACGGAGAGATTCAGGAGGCAGATAATCAGGAAGAACACAGTTGAATTCAGAACACCATCAACCAAAAGGATATAATTGCTATATATAGACTCCATCCAACAATAGCAGAATTCTTCTCAAGATCACATGGAACATTCATCATGATAGACCACATTCTCAGACATAATACACAACTTAATAAATTAGCACTGTAGCCTGCCAGGCTCCTCTGTCCATAGGGATTCTCCAGGCAAGAATATGGAATGGATTGCTGTACCCTCCTCCAGGGGATCTTTCCAATCCAAGGATCGAACCCAGGTCTCCCACATTGCAGGCGGATTTTTTACTGTCTGAGCCACCAGGGAAGCCCTAATAGACTTAAAGAAATAGAAATAATGCCATGTCTGTTCCTGGATCACAAAGGAATTAAACTAGAAATCAATGGCAGAAAGATAAATGAAAAATCCAAAAACATGTAAAGATTAAACAGCAAGCTTCTAAATAACATATGAACTAAAGAAAAAATCTTGAGAGAAAAATTAAAATATTTTGAACTAAATGAAAAACAACTTATCAAAATTTGTGGGATACAGAAAAAAGTAGTTCTTAGAAGAAAATTTATAGCATCAAATGCATACATTTATAAGCATATAAAAGAAGAAAGCTCTAAAATCAATCATCTAAGTTTCCACCTTGGGAAACTAGAAAGAGAAAAGCAAATTAAATCAAAATAGAAGAAAAGAAATAATAAGCATTACAGCAGGAATCAATAAAATTGAAACAAGCATCTCAAACAAGAAAATTGATGAAACCAAAAGCTGCTTCTTTGGATAAGTCTCTAGCCAAGCTAAGAAAAAAATAAGTTCAACAATTACTAATATTAGAAACAAAAGAGAGGACATCACTAGATACTATGAATGTAAAAAAGATGATGAAATGCCGGGAGCCGGCATATTGCATATTGAGTGCATATTGCATATTGAGTGCAGCACTTTTCAGGATCTGGAATAGCTCAACTGGAATTCTATCACTGCCGGTAGCCAGCGTGAGGAACTCCGCCCATGACAAAGGTCATGAGGAAGGAGGCTCGGCATACGCAAAGGCGGGATCAAGCCTCAGGAGTCTCCCTGGAAATTCTCGAGCAATCTACCCCCAAAACCAGAGTCTGCCTACTTTCTGCTTTGTGCTGTCACCTACACCTCTGACTTTACGGGGGGCTGTCCCCCACTACCTCTCTCTGCAAAAAGAGTTAGCTTACAGCTCCAGTTAATAATTCTTGGGTGTGACAGTGTTTCAACCTACAAACTCCTTTGGAAGTCCTCTAGCCTGCCTGAATAGGTTTTTTCCGGCAACATGTGATTGTTCAGAGCCTCCCAACTGTGAGAGGCAGGAGATGTTCTAAACTGTCTAAACACAGATTCCTTTGAGTAGTTAAAAGATTGATTAGAAATTGTATTGGTGAAGGGTTTTTCACTTGTTGGGCCAATGTTTGCTGCTAAGTCTCCATATCCCTTACCTACTGTGTCCTTGGCGGTGTATTGATTGATATAATGGGTGTATAGAAATGTAAGCAGTCGCCTCAATGTTTATAATCTTGGACCCTTGAGTTAATTCTTTTCTTGATTGAGCCCACCTCACCTTTGCCCTATAGGAATGCAACTTTCTCCAATGCTTTTTGGAGGCTGGCGCCTGACTTTAAAATAATCACCTTTAGAGAAAAATAAGTTTCTTAAAATGTTAACAGGCTTCCTGGCCAGAAGATGATGTAAATCACCTAAACTTTTGCATATGATAAGTTTGAAAGCCTGACTTCGATAAGGATCAGGAACTGCTGTCTTTGCATGCCTCTACCCCTTCCCCCATTATCCTCTATGCACAACTTAAGGTATAAAACTGCTTTGGAAAATAAAGTACCTCCTTTTTGTTCACCGGAATTTGGTGTCCCCATGTCGTTCTTTCTTTCACCTTCTAGCTAAATTTTTCCTCTGAGGCAGGGAAGCTTGTCAAGCCTACTAATTTTGCCTGGGCTTCTAAGATCCGACCGGGGAGGCCTTAGTGTCTCCTCTCCTTCGGGAGAACGGGAGGACGCCTGCGGCCTTCGTAGGTGACATTAATTCCCTGCTTTGGAATTTTATTCAGTCTCTTTTCTTCAGTGAATTTTCCTACTGAGCTATCCTTATTTCAGCCTCTTTTCTTCACTGAATTTTACTGAGCTATCCTCATTCTATTACTCTTTATATCCTTAATTAACGTTTAATTAAGCAATTGTTTCCTGATCTTCGCCTACGCCGTCTCTCCTTCGAATACCCTGGTTCAGCCGGGGCTGGTCCCCGGCAGGTGGCGCCCGAAACAGGGACTTTCGAAGGTAAGCTCCCCAAAGCAATCAGAGCCATCAGCCCTATTGCTCCCCGTTCTCGGAACAACTGGGTGACCAGCCCTCTTGTTCCCCCACGGAGCAGTTTGGGTGACCAGCCCTACTGCTCCTCCCTTGGAACAGTTTGGGTCACCAGCCTACTGTTCCTCCCCCGGAACAATCTGGGTCACCAGCCCTATTGTTCTTCCAGTGTTCGGGACGGCTAGGACCCCACTCAAGGGTGCCGCGGACCCCCCTGTAGGATAGACAGGGCGAGAGGAGTGGGAAGTGTTGAAAGTGTTAAAGAGTTAGACTTAGAGAAAGAAAACGGTTTTCTGAAGTTAAAAGGCCAAAGAAGAGCCTGATCTTTTAAAAAGCTAAAAGCTTTATCTTCTATTATATTTAATTTTCTGACATGGGTAACACTGAATCAAATGAAAGACAGCTCTTTATAGGAGTAATTTTACAGTTATTAAATAAAAGAGGAATCAAAGTTAAAAAATCTACCATTCAATCATTTTTTTCCTTTGTACAAGAGCATTGTCCCTGGTTTCCAGATGAAGGCTCTGTTAACTTAGATGTCTGGGAGAAAGTAGGAAAACAGCTAAAAACTTACCATGCCGAACATGGCTCAGAAAAGGTGCCTAATGACACCTTTTCCTTATGGAATATCATTAGAGATGTCTTAGACCCTGCCCCGGATTCAGAAAAAGTACATCTTAAAAGGGATAGTGAAGAAAATGCTGTAGCTAAACCTGCCCCTGAATCTAAAAGAGTAACCGTTAAAGAGGAAAATGAGGCTGAAACTGTAGTTAAACCTGAGGAAAATGAGAAAAACGAAGACCCGCCTGACTATCGGCAACTAAGAAAAATGTTAGCAGCCATGACTACTCAGGAACAACTTAAAGACAGGGATGAGAAAGGAGATCAGTCTTCCCCAAAAGGAAAAGAGAATTTAGATGAGATAACAGCTAAATATCACTCCGATGAAGATTGGCATCTCTTAAACAAAGACGCCCCAAAAAGCCTAAGAGAAACTTCCCCTATCAGGCCATCTGCTCCAAGGAGCCTAAGGGAAATTTCTCCTATCAGGCCATATGCCCCTAGGAATTCACAGGACACCTTCCCAGTTAATCCATTTGTAACCTCTGAATACCAAACAGTCCAAAGAGCTCCAGAGTACAGAGCAGGAAATACGGAACCTATGTCTTTGCCACCACCTCCCATACCAAGCCAAGCAGGTCCCATACCGAAGGACATGAAATGCAGGCCACAAGATATTAAACCCATAACACTTCCGCCACCTCCTTATCGAAGTGGGAATGCTCCACTATCGATTCCACGGAGACAGAGACGGGTCTTTTCTGCCCCTGGCGACAAATTCGATCCCCAACTCCAGGCTTGTTTCCCTTTAATTTTTGACAATGATGAAGACGAACAAAAGGCTCTCGGCTGGGAGCCCGTTTCTTTTCAATTGGTAAAAGAACTTAAAAATGCATGTGTCTCGTATGGGCCTAAAGCCCCATACACGATGCAGCTGGTAGAAAATTTAGCAGGTCAATGGTTAACACCTCGAGAATGGAAAACAATTGCTAGGGCCTGCCTGTCTGGAGGACATTTCATACTCTGGAAATCTGAATATGATGATCTCGCTCGCATGTGTGCTCTTAGCAACCAGGAGGGAGAGCTTCAATATATCACTGAAACTATGCTACTTGGACAAGTTGACTACCCCTCGCTTAATGAACAGATGAAATTAGATAAAATTGCTATACGACAGGTAGCTAATTGTGCTTTTACTGCCTGGCGTTCATTGCCCGATGGTAATGCATCAGGTACTGCTCTATCTAATATTAAACAAAAGTCAGAAGAGCCATTTGAAGACTTTGTCTCACGGCTTTCAGAAGCTGTCCAGAGAATAATTTCTGATTCTGAGGCAGCCAAATTATTGACTAAACAATTGGCCTTTGAAAATGCTAATTCTACCTGCCAGGCTATTTTACGCCCTATAAGAAGATCTGGAACTTTAATTGATTATATAAAGCAGTGTGCAGATGTAGGACCGTCAATGCTACAGGGTGTTGCTATAGCTGCAGCAATGAAAGGGAATTCCTATCAGCAAGCAGTCCAATCCTTTTTTACTAATAAGAATAAACCAACACAAGGCGATCCCAATAACCAAAATAGGAATGCATTGCCTAGAACTTGTTTTTCCTGTGGTCAGGTGGGACACATTTCTCGTGCCTGCCCTCAAAGACCACCTAGTTCTTATCCGCCTAACCCTGCCCAACCAGTCGTGTCTGCTCTGCAAAATCCTGCCCCCCAGCCCACGTATCCTAGGTCTCTCTGTCCTCGCTGCCAGAGAGGATATCATTGGGCAAGGGACTGTAGGTCAAGATTTCATAGAAATGGAGTCTTTTTAGGCCCCGACCAGCAGTCGGGAAACGGGTTGAGGGGCCAGCCCCAGGCCCCGACAACGATTGGGGCAGCCTCACTGAACCCATTCATTCCCTTCGTCCCGTCGCAGAGCTCATCAGAGCAACCCCAGGCAGTGCAGGACTGGACCTCAGTTCCACCACCTCAACAATATTAACTCCAGATAGCCCCACTATTAAAATCCCTACAGGAGTTAAAGGCCCATTACCAACTGGCTTGGTAGGAATTATATTAGGCAGAAGTTCCTTAGCTATGCAAGGTCTTACAATTATTCCTGGAGTAATTGACTCAGATTATACAGGAGAAATTCAGATAATGATTTCACCCCCAACTAAAACTTTCCAAATACATCAGGGACAGAGAATAGCCCAACTTTTACTTTTGCCTTATCATACTGCAATTGGGCAAACAGCCACCCAAAAGGAAAGGCAGGACAAAGGATTTGGATCTAGTGACATGGCTTTTTGGGTAACAGAAATTACTAAGAAGCGTCCTATGAAATCTATTTTCGTTAGTGGCAAGTCTATTGAAGGACTATTAGATACAGGAGCAGACGTTTCTTGTATTTCTGGGAAAGACTGGCCCAGTTCCTGGCCCACACATACTACTGAAAATGATTTGGTGGGCATAGGAAGAGCTCCTGCAGTAGCTAAAAGTGCAAAAATTTTAGACTGGCAATTTGAGAATACCCGTGGAACATTCCAACCATATGTGATTCCTTCGCTCCCCTTTTCCCTGTGGGGGAGAGATGTGCTGTCTCAAGTGGGCATGTTACTTTTTAGCCCTGATGATAAAGTAACTTTTCAAATGCTACAAATGGGCTATGACCCTTCAAAAGGGTTAGGTAAACAGCAGACAGGAATAACTGAGCTGATTTGCCCTGCTCCTCGAAAGTTCCGTGCTGGATTAGGGTATCCAAATTTTTGATGGAGGCCATTGTTTTTGCTGCCGACCCCATTACTTGGAAATCTCAGGACCCAGTGTGGGTAGAACAATGGCCTCTGACTAAAGAAAAACTACTGGCAGCCAAAGCGTTAATTTCTGAACAACTAGAATTGGGACATATTGAGCCCTCCAATAGCCCCTGGAATACTCCTATTTTTGTCATTAAGAAAAAATCTGGTAAATGGAGACTTTTACAGGATTTAAGAGCCATTAATGCCACCATGGAGGACATGGGGGCCCTACAACCTGGACTCCCTTCCCCTGTAGCCGTCCCAGAGGGATATAATATAATCGTAATTGATTTACAAGATTGTTTTTTCACCATCCCCTTAAATGCTGAGGATAAAAAGCGATTTGCCTTTAGTTTACCAGCAGAAAATTTTAAACAGCCTCATTTAAGGTTTCAATGGAAAGTGTTACCCCAGGGAATGAAAAATAGCCCTACTCTATGTCAAAAATTTGTTAATGCTGCTTTAGAAGATGTTAGAGCTAAATATGAACAGGTCTATATGATTCACTATATGGATGATATTTTAATAGCTCACCCTGATAGAGCTCATTTACAAACTGTCCTCCAGGATTTGACCCTGGCATTAACAGACAGAGGCTTAAAAATTGCCCCAGAGAAAATTCAAGTCAATCCGCCCATAACTTACTTAGGACGGGTTATCAATTCAGAAACTGTGACTCATGCCCCATTAAAATTGAGAAAAGATCACCTTGTTACTTTAAATGATTATCAAAAACTTTTAGGCGACATTAATTGGATCAGACCTTATTTAAAATTAACCACTGCTGAATTAAAACCTCTTTTTAACATTTTACGCGGGGATCCTGATCCAACTTCTAAGAGACAATTAACTGCTGAGGCTCAGGAGGCCTTAGAGAAAGTGGAAGCAGCTTTATCTGATAGCTATGTAAAAAGAGTTAATTTACAAGCAAACTGGCAATTCCTTTGCCTAGCTACTCCAACTGCACCTACGGGAGTTTTATGGCAAAGCGGCCCCCTAGAATGGGTCCATCTCCCCACCCAAGCTAAAAAGGTAGTAGCTTCTTATCCAGGACTGATAGCTACGTTGATATTGAAAGGAAGAAAGCGGAGCATTGAACTATTTGGCAAAGAGCCAGCAGAGATTGTAATTCCATATAATAAGGAACAACTTGATGCTCTTCTAATGTTTGATGAGGATTGGCAGATTGCCATAGGAAATTATTATGGTCAATTTTTGCATCATTTACCCTCACATGTTTTGCTGAATTTTATGTCCAAACATCCAGTTACTTTTCCCGTCAGATGCAAACAGTCTCCTATCCCAAATGCTCAGATAGCCTTTACTGATGGGTCAGCAAACGGTAAAGCCTCCATAGTTACTAAAGATCACCAAAAGGTTTTACAAACACAGGAAACTTCAGCTCAAAGAGCTGAAATAACAGCAGTCATAGAGGCTTTTGCTATGTTTGCAGATGAGGAATTTAACCTTTATTCTGATTCTCAGTATATTGTCAGGTTGTTTCCACACATTGAAACTGCGGTTTTGCCTGAAAATAAAACTACCATATTTCATTTGTTAACTAAATTACAGCAACAAATTTGGAAAAGAAATAAAATATTTTTCATTGGACACATTCGGGCTCATTCCAGATTGCCCGGCCCTTTAAATGCCTTTAATGATTTGGCTGACTTGTTAACCAGAAATACAGTGGCTACTGTGATTGAGGAGGCCAGAGCCTCTCACTCACTTCATCATCAAAATGCTACTGCTTTAAGATATCAATTCCAAATTCCCAGAGAGACTGCTCGAGAGATAGTGCGTTCTTGCTTACACTGCCCCACTGTTTATAATAGTCTACCTATGGGAGTTAATCCTCGCGGTCTTAAGCCCAATGCACTCTGGCAGATGGATGTAACTCATATCTCTTCATTTGGAAAATTGTCTTTTGTTCATGTAACTATAGATACTTTTTCTCACGTTATTATTGCAACTGCTCGTACCGGAGAGGCAGTTAAAGATGTGATACAACATCTCTTTACTTGTTTTTCATATTTGGGCCTACCAAAAGCTTTGAAAACTGACAATGCTCCTGCTTATACTTCTAAGTCTTTTCAGGAATTTTGTATGAAGTTTCAAATTAAACATAATACAGGCATCCCTTATAATCCCCAGGGACAAGCCATTGTGGAAAGAGCACACCAAACATTAAAAATCCAAATTCAAAAATTAAAAGAAGGGGAGTTTAAGTATAGCTCTCCCCATCAAATCTTGCAACATGCTCTTTTTGTAATAAATATTTTAAATGCTGATTCGGCCGGAACTACTGCAATGCTTCGCCATTGGTGCCCGGAGCAGCTGAATGCAAAACCATTAGTTAAATGGAAGGACCTCCTTTCCGGACAATGGAAAGGTCCCGACCCATTGTTAACCAGCGGTCGAGGATATGCTTGCATTTTTCCACAGGACGCAGATTCTCCAATTTGGGTTCCCGACAGATTGATTCGCCATGTCTCAGCCCCTCGGATACCGGATTCCCCGGCTGCCGCGACCCCGAAAAAGGAAGGGACCTCCTCTGCCTTCACTCCCCGCGCCAGCACGGGAAACGCCGCCGGAGTCGGGACAACTGACAACGGAGATCCCGGATGAACAAGGAACAGATCCGCCCACCAAGCAGATGTCTCAACTTCACATACAAGATATTGCTCCCCCCGATCCTTTGCCTCACAAAAGGGTGTCAGGCCGCCTGACTCAGGCGACCCAGAATGCCTCCATACCTACTTGGGGACAAATAAAAACACTCTGCCACCAGGCACGGGGAATAGCTTCCTTACAGGGATCTCCAGCTTCTCCTGAGAAAACGTTTATTGCCATGCTTGCTTTGCTTTCCTGTCAGGTAAGCGCCTCTCCTATTCCAACCAAATATTGGGCGTATCTCCCAGATCCTCCAACTTTCCAAGTTGTTACTTGGGATAATGAGCCTATACGGGTCAACACAGACCAACCTCAGCTCTTGGGAGGATCCTATACTTCTTACACTAGAGATAAATATCCTATTAACTTCAATTATACCTTCAGGGGATTAACAGGTGATTTCCCTGTTTGCTTTAACTTCCCCAATGACCCTAGAAGCTTTATTACCCCCGCCAAAGAAGGATGTGTTGGGGCCTCTAAAAAAATAATTATAACAGATTCCTGGTCTTTACATCATCGGTCAGCTTGGGTATTATTGGCTCGTATGCCCGGGATTCTTGACCCCTATGTAACCCTGCATTTCAAATCTCCACCTAAATATCCGAATTGTTATAAGGTTGCTCCTTCAGACAAAGTATGGAACACCATAGACAGTCATACAGGATATCCAACTTGGACATCTTGTACTTATGATTCAAGGATTGATTATAGGATACCAGGAGGTAGAGATTATACTATTCAGGACTGGAGCAACCCGAATCCAGGTGAGGATCCATTAGCCAATAATACATTTGAGGGCAGATTTGAGAATTGGGATAGGATTCCTCTTCCTTGGCCAATACATGCCACTAGAAGGCATCGTAATCAATTTGTTCCTCCTATGCTGTCTTATACGACTAAGAAACAGACCTATTGGCAACCTGAAATTTGGAAAGCCCTTGCTGCTACTGCTCCTGTTTCCTTATACCGCCCAGATAGCAATTCTACTTATTCTGTTTTAGCTTGTCTGCCCTCCCCTTATGTTTTTCTTTTTACTAATGACTCCAAGAGACTTAATGTACGCATGAATTATTCAGGTGGACCTAATATAGTAACCTGTGAACAATGTATGCTTTCATCTTGTTTGACCCCTCAATATAATGTTTGCTCTTTTGTGGTGTTACAACGCCCACCCTATCTCATGATACCTGTGACAGTGACTAGCCACTGGTATGACAATTACGGCCTCGCCGTGTTACAACAACTACAAGATTTAATGCGACAACGGCGATTTGTGGGCTTACTTATTTTAGGAATATCAGCTTTGATAGCAGCAATTACTTCTGTTACTGCAGCAGCGATATCATTGACTCAACAAGTGCATACTGCCCAATATGTTAATGCTATGTCTAAAAATGTCTCTTTAACTCTAGCAACACAGGAGGTTATAGATAGAAAATTGGAGATGAGAGTAGACGCCTTAGAAGAGGCAATAATGCATATTGGGACTGAGTTACAGGCTTTAAAAGTGAAAATGGCTCTGTCTTGCCACGCTGATTACCGGTGGATATGCGTGACATCTTTAAAGGTAAACGAGACAGATTATGAATGGGAAAAAATCAAAAATCATATCTCAGGTGTTTGGAACAGCTCTGACATTGGCCTGGACTTAGGGAAACTTCATAATCAAATACAGACCCTGGAACACTCTCAACTGGATTTTACTGCCGCTGGAGCAGCTAATGACTTTTTTCACACTTTCTCTAACTTCATTTCAGGAAAAAACATTCTGTCTAATATCCTTGGATACATCGCTGCTGGTGCTTTAATTTTGCTTCTCATAATCGTTCTTCCTTGTATTGTCAGGATTCTTCGGCAGAATATTCAGAAGCTCGCGACTGAGCTGCATCTGGCTGTTTTAAGAAATAAAAAAGGGGGAGATGCCGGGAGCCGGCATATTGCATATTGAGTGCATATTGCATATTGAGTGCAGCACTTTTCAGGATCTGGAATAGCTCAACTGGAATTCTATCACTGCCGGTAGCCAGCGTGAGGAACTCCGCCCATGACAAAGGTCATGAGGAAGGAGGCTCGGCATACGCAAAGGCGGGATCAAGCCTCAGGAGTCTCCCTGGAAATTCTCGAGCAATCTACCCCCAAAACCAGAGTCTGCCTACTTTCTGCTTTGTGCTGTCACCTACACCTCTGACTTTACGGGGGGCTGTCCCCCACTACCTCTCTCTGCAAAAAGAGTTAGCTTACAGCTCCAGTTAATAATTCTTGGGTGTGACAGTGTTTCAACCTACAAACTCCTTTGGAAGTCCTCTAGCCTGCCTGAATAGGTTTTTTCCGGCAACATGTGATTGTTCAGAGCCTCCCAACTGTGAGAGGCAGGAGATGTTCTAAACTGTCTAAACACAGATTCCTTTGAGTAGTTAAAAGATTGATTAGAAATTGTATTGGTGAAGGGTTTTTCACTTGTTGGGCCAATGTTTGCTGCTAAGTCTCCATATCCCTTACCTACTGTGTCCTTGGCGGTGTATTGATTGATATAATGGGTGTATAGAAATGTAAGCAGTCGCCTCAATGTTTATAATCTTGGACCCTTGAGTTAATTCTTTTCTTGATTGAGCCCACCTCACCTTTGCCCTATAGGAATGCAACTTTCTCCAATGCTTTTTGGAGGCTGGCGCCTGACTTTAAAATAATCACCTTTAGAGAAAAATAAGTTTCTTAAAATGTTAACAGGCTTCCTGGCCAGAAGATGATGTAAATCACCTAAACTTTTGCATATGATAAGTTTGAAAGCCTGACTTCGATAAGGATCAGGAACTGCTGTCTTTGCATGCCTCTACCCCTTCCCCCATTATCCTCTATGCACAACTTAAGGTATAAAACTGCTTTGGAAAATAAAGTACCTCCTTTTTGTTCACCGGAATTTGGTGTCCCCATGTCGTTCTTTCTTTCACCTTCTAGCTAAATTTTTCCTCTGAGGCAGGGAAGCTTGTCAAGCCTACTAATTTTGCCTGGGCTTCTAAGATCCGACCGGGGAGGCCTTAGTGTCTCCTCTCCTTCGGGAGAACGGGAGGACGCCTGCGGCCTTCGTAGGTGACATTAATTCCCTGCTTTGGAATTTTATTCAGTCTCTTTTCTTCAGTGAATTTTCCTACTGAGCTATCCTTATTTCAGCCTCTTTTCTTCACTGAATTTTACTGAGCTATCCTCATTCTATTACTCTTTATATCCTTAATTAACGTTTAATTAAGCAATTGTTTCCTGATCTTCGCCTACGCCGTCTCTCCTTCGAATACCCTGGTTCAGCCGGGGCTGGTCCCCGGCAATGAAAGAATACAGTGAACAACTATATGCCCACAAATTTGATGACCTAGATTAAATGGACCAATTTCTTAAAAAGTGTTTTCTCCAGATTCACACAAGACTAGACAGTCCAAATAGGCCTCTCTCTATTAAATAAATGGAGTGAGAAACCTGTATGCAAGTCAGGAAGCAACAGTTAGAACTGGACATGGAACAGCACACTGATTCCAAATAGGAAAAGGAGTACATCAAGGCTATACATTGTCATCCTGCTTATTTAACTTATATGCAAAGTACATCATGCAAAATGCCAGACTGGATGAAGCACAAGCCAGAATCAAGATTCCTGGGAGAAATATCAATAACCTTAGATACATAGATGACACCACCCTTAAGGCAGAAAGTGAACTAAAGAACCTCTTGATGAAAGTAAAAGAGGAGAGTGAAAAAGTTGACTTAAAACTCAGCACTCAGAAAACTATTACAGCATCTGGTCCCATCACTTCACGGCAAATAGATGGGGAAACAATGGAAACAGTGACAGACTATTTTCTTGGGCTCCAAAATCACCGCAGATGGTGACTGCCGCCATGAAATTAAAAGATGCTTGCTCCTTGGAAGAAAAGCTATCACAAACCTAGACAGTGTATTAAAAAGCAGAAACATTACTTTGCCAACAAAGGCCCATCTAGTCAAAGCTATGCTTTTTCCAGTGGTCATGTATGGATGTGAGAGTTGGACTATAAAGAAAGCTAAGCACCGAAGAATTGATGCTTTTGAACTGTGATGTTGGAGAAGACTCTTGAGAGTCCCTTGGACTGCAAGGAGATCCAACCAGTCCATCCTAAAGGAGACCAGTCCTGGGTGTTCATTGGAGGGACTGATGTTGAAGCTGAAGCTCCAGTACTTTGGCCACCTGATGTGAAGGGCTGACTCACTGGAAAAGACTCTGATGCTGGGAAGGATTGGGGGCAGGAGGAGAAGGGGACCGCAGAGGATGAGATGGTTGGATGGCATCACCGACTTGACGGACATGGGTTTGGGTAGACTCCGGGAGTTGGTGATGGACAGGGAGGCCTGGCGTGCTGTGTTTCATGGGGTCACAAAGAGTCGGACACAACTGAGCAACTGAACTGAACTGAACTAAATAGAAAACACCAGGCCCAGTTGTATTCACTGTTATGGATTGAATTGGGTTCCCAAAGTTCATAAGTTGAAACTGTAACTGCCAATGTGACTATATTTAGAGATAGAGCCTTCAAAGAAATTATTAAATTTAAATCAGGGCCTATGAGTGGGCCTCTTTGAGCAAACTCCAGGAGATAGGAAAGAACAGACGAACCTGGCATGCTGCAGCCAATGTTTGGTAGCAAAAGAGTCAGACATGACATAATAGCTGAACAACAATGAATGATTGGGCCTCGACCCAACAGGACTGGTGTCCTTAAAAGAAGAGGAGAAAATAGCAGTGATGTGTATACAGAGAAGGTGGCTACTTAGAAGCCAAAGAGACTGGCTTCAGTAGAAACCACCCCTGCTGGCACCTCAAAACCTCTTCAGTTCAGTTCAGTTCAGTTCTTCAGTCATGTCCAACTCTTCTTGACCCCATGGGCTGCAGTACGCCAGGCTTCCCTGTCCATCACCAACTCCCATCGCTTACTCAAGCTCATGTCCATTGAGTCAGTGATGCCATCCAACCATCTAACTGTGAGAATATAAACGTGTGTTATTTAAACCACTGAGTCTATGGTATTTTGTTACGACAGCCCAAGAGAACTAATTTTGCTGTTGCTGTTGTTTAGTCACTAAGTCGTATCCGATTCTTTGTGGCCCCGTGGATAGTAGCCCACCAGGGTCCTCTCTCCATGGGTTTTCCAGGCAACAATGGGAAGTGGGTTGCTATTTCCTTCTCCAGGGGGTCTTCCCTACCTAGGGATCAGACCCACATCTCCTGCATTGGCAGGTGGATTCTTTACTACTGAGCCACTTCCTCTCACCCTGTATCTATCCTTCCTTTTAGTGAGATAAATTCAATCATTATTTAGGTGAGTTTGTAATAAGTCAAGTTTTCTGTTCTTTGCATCCAAAAAGCATTGCACTGGATACACTACATGATCTGGTCAAGCTGCTTTACTTTCAAAGAGGTAAATGTGTTTCAGTTTCCTCTTGTTAAAAATAAGGGAGCTGGACTAAATAAACTCTGAAAAGTTTTTCAACTTATATTTCTGTGCTATTGTAGAATTTACTTCCAGGAAGTCTTTGTTTTCCCAAACCATCCCCCCTTCATCCAAAATCTATGATTCAATACTGATATGCAAAGTTACTTGATAACTTTTCCAAAGTTATTTGATGGCAGTAATCTAAAATTAATAGTAATAATAATAGTTTGGGGTTCTGAACCCTGGGTGTTTATTAGAGTATAGCAGAGTAGAAAGAGTATAAAGATGAACATAAAATTCTTCTGTGTAGAAAGACTCTGAACACAGCAAAGGAGTCTTCCTTTGTGGGAAAAGAGGACTCGTGGAATTTAGATGCCTCTGGAGATTGGCGCTAAGGACAGAAGAAATTACTTGTAATGATCTTTCATGTGCGTCACCTTAAGGCTTTTGAAATCCACTAAGGAGCAGCTAACTAGAACACCATTTCCTCTCAAACCAGGTAACTTTGATTTGTAAAGAAAAAACGTAACTCCTCACAAAGCCCACGTATTCCAAACTCCTGTTCTTATGGCTGTTTCTGAATCTTAACATCTTTATTTCAAGGGTGTCCCTGGTGGCTCAGTGGTAAAGAATCCACTGGCCAATGCGTTCAATTCAATGAATGAACGAAATTATTTTTAAATGGACACATGCCTCTGAATCCTTCGGAGCATCTTAAGAGGAGGATCGCTTCCCTCTGTCTTTCTTCTCCTCTAGCACTGCACTTCTGCCAGTGATAGAATTAAGACCCAAGCAGTGGCTTCATTATTCGTAATCAGACTGAGGCATTGTTAGATTGCCTCTTTAGAAACACCCCTGAAAACAAGAAAAGGACAGATTATATCATCCGGTTGGTGTTAAACAACGAAGCAGGGGAGTACTGGCAAGACTAACAGGCATTATTTCATTTGAACAAATTACTCTTGGACTCCTGGTCTCAGAGCCCGCATTAGTAAGATGGCTACTATCATGCATCAAGAAGACGTATTCCACCTTGCATAAAGCCTTTCCATTAAACACTCACCTCCCTGTGGGAGCTAACAGTCTCTTAGGCAGTATTCATCAGCCATGACAAGATTTGCCCTGGATTTCTGAATGATCAAGCAACCGTAAGATAAAAGTGGGCTTCCTCGATCCTTCTAGACTTTCAGATTCTCACTGGTGCTAGTATAAAGTGCATCCTGAATTATACAAGGAACTGCTGCTTCCTTTCCACGGTGACAGTGGAACTCAATCTGTGCATCCTTAATAGACCAGAGATACAGATGAAAGAGGCCTTAAGAGCTTGGCCTTCTTATTTCATCCTTCTGAAGTTGAATGGTTTCATCATCCAAGACAAGTGATTGTTTGTCCAGTGGTAAGGTCCCAGGCTCTAGCTTTCCCAGACATGACATCCGTTCATTCATTTATTCATCAAATATTTAATGAATGCTTACTATGTACCAGGTTCTGTTTGAGGCACCAGGGATTCCTTAAAAAAAAAAAAAAAAAATAGCCAAAGTCCTTGTTCTTATTGACGCTTACATTCTATGTGAGAGAAACACCAACAAATAAGTAAATAAAAAAATAAATAGCTACAGATAATAGTGTCAGGAAGATAGTAAAACAGGGTCATGTAATACAGACTGATTTGGTGATAGGGTGATGGCTGGAGTGGAGTACCTTAGATAGAGGTCAGAGCACTCCCAGGGATGACATTTGAGCTGGGATGTGAATGGTGTGACTGAGACAGTCATGTGGCAATCTGGGGAAAAATTTTCAGGAGAAAGCAAGTTCTTTTGAGGAACAGAAGCATAGTGAGAAAGGGAGATGCAGGACATGCTGAGGTAAGAGGGTTAAGAAGAGGCTAGATGAAATTTGTCCTTATAGGTCATGGCAAAGACATTCAACTTTATGTCAAGAGAAGTGGGGAGCCATGGTACTGTTTTAAACAGGGCAATAACAGGATCAGAATTCACTTCTCAAAGCAGCTTTAAGTTCCTTTGGAAAATATGGGGATCAGAGTGCCAATGCATAGACCAGTTAGGAGGCAACTCTAAAATTCTTTATGAGAAATAATGGTCATTTAGACTGGGGTGGAGATAAATGACAATTGACATAGTAAGGGTATATTTCAGGTATGGAAACAGCTGTTGATGGTTTGGATATAGGAAGTGAGGGACAATAAATTAGAAATTAGGCCTAGATTTTTCTGTTTAATAGCTAAGTGGATGATGGTGTCATTTGCTAATAAGAGGAAGGCTGGGAGGAACAGCTTTATGGGAAAAGTCAATTGTTTCTACTTGGACTTTTCAGGTTTAAGATCTTGACAGCTAAGTCTAAATGTTGAATAAGTAGTTGAATCTCAAGAGAGGCAAGGGTTAGACATATGGGGTCTAAAATTTGATAACAAAAGGCCTCCTGTTGGTGGGTTTTAACATCCTGGGATGGTGGAGCTTTTCCAGGCGGAAGAGAGAAATGGAGGCTACAGCCCAGGTGGCAGGAACTCCAGTACCAGGAGATCTGGAGTCAATGCATGAAAATGTATAGCCAGAAAGTAGGAAGAATTTGCAAATTAAGAAAGCAAAGGAGGAAAGTGTTTCAAAAAGGAAGCAAGCATCATCTTTGTTAAATGTGAAGTCAGGATAGATGGGAACAAGACTATGTTCATAAGGTATTTTCAAAGTAGAAATCTCTACTCATCTCATCCATCTCAAAGAGATGGTGGGAATGCCACACAGGGGAATATTTTCATCATCTCATTCAGGCTGAGAGGAAGGGACCGTGTCCCTTCCACAGAGAAGAACCAATGCCGAGGTGCAGGGAAACTCAGCCACATAGAGACCACGGTCCTCACCCCATCCCCACTGCCTTTTCCCTGGGGTTCCCAGCACTTGCTGAGACCCGCCTACTCCCTAAGGGCACTGGGTAGGGAAGGCTGTACCAGGAGCCTGCCCTGAGTCTGGCCAGCACTAGTCGTCTGTCATCCTTCCTGTTTGCAGACTGAGGCTCTCCTGCTGGCCTATTGGGCAGACATGGTGATCTTTGAAGTCTACACCAACATAACCAGAGGCTTTTCTACCAAGACCAACAGCCAGCTGGGCACCTGTATCTCCTTTGGGATGTGAAGAGTGCTCTGTTTTCTCGGCCATGCCAGGAACTTGAAACTCAACTTTGCAGAGCCCATGCAGCCCTTGGCTGTAACAGCCCTGAGTTCTCTGAGCTGAAGCCTGAATCCTGACGTGCTTTATGGCGTGAGGAGAGACTTCCTTTGAGTAAAACAGGCCAGGTGATCTGAACCATTTTGTAAGGCTTCTCACATGGCCATGGGAAGCTAAGATTTCCAGTGCTCTATTTACTAAGCCCTTGTACCAGCCAGGTACAAGGTGTTTAATAACCCCATTTTACAGATAAGGATTGTTGCTGTTGTTCAGTTGCTCAGTAGTGTCCAACTCTTTGCAACCCATGAACTGCAGCACGCCAGGCCTCCCTGTCCCTCACCATCTCCAGCAGCTTGTCCAAGTTCATGTCCATTGCATCAGTGATGCCATCCAGCCATCTCATCCTCTGACAAATAAGGATATAGTGGCTCAAACATAATCTGTGAGGTACCCAGAATCAAGATTTTAGCTCTAGCAATTATTGCTTCAGGTATTTTGAGTCTCTGTTACTTGATAAACACAAATTTAGGATTGTTAATGTCTTCCTGGTGGATTAATCCTTTATCATTATGTAATGTCTGTCTCTAGTGATTTCTTTGCTCTGAAGTCCACTTTACCTGATATTAATATAGTCTCTCTTCTTCTGTCTTCCATTGTATCCATTCTACTATTGAACAAATCCAACCGGCTTTTTATTTTCACTATTGTATTGGATTGGTCAAAAAGTTCATTTGAGTTTTTCTGTAACAGTTTTTAAAAACCCAAATGACCTTTCTGGCCAACCCAATGTTTTTCAGTTTTATAATTTCCATTTTTCCTTTTAAAAAGTAACTTACAGTTATTTCTCAAGATTTTCTATTTTTTTATTTGTTTAAAAAAATCATAGTTATTGTTGAGGCATTTTATGATGGCTGTTTTTATTTATTTTTAAAATTTATTTTTTTTATTTACTTTTGGCCATGCTGTGCAACCTGTGGGACTTTAGTTTCCCAACCAGGGATTGAACCTGCGCCCCCTGCCTTGCAAGTGCAGAATCTTAAATGCCGGACTGCAAGGGGAGTCCCGATGACTATTCCTAAAATCTTTGTCATACTTCTAAGATCTGAGTAATCACCATCTCGGAGTCTATTGATTGCTTTTCTCACTCAAGGTGTAAATGTTCCTGGTTGTTATTATAATGAATAATTTTTAAAAATTGTATTTTGGACAGTTAAGGTATAATATTATAAGACTCCAGACCCGATTGAATATTTGGAATATTATAAGACTGGATCCTGTTTAATCTTCTTTATTTAGCTGACTGTGCCCCTGTTGAGGTGTGACATAGGGCCACCTAGGCATGTGTGTTGCTTTCTGCTGAATCTTCTGATCTCATCCCAGCAAGAGTAGAACTCATTCATGTTGCTTAGTTGTTTCTAAATGGAGGTGTCAGCCCAGCTCCCTGTTGGGCGCTGCTGACATCAGCCACAAGCTCTGTGGCTGCTGGGCCCTCCGGACACTAGGCCTGCCCTCCTCCCAGCTCCCTGTACCTTGTCCCACCTCCTTGCTGCCAGATGGGAGTGGAGGTGCTGCTGTCTCCCGGGCTCTGCTGCACTATCCTGATGAGGCAACCAGAGCACCGCCTGGCAGAGTGGGGGACAGAAGGCAGCTCCTCACGTAGCCTTTGACACCATTGGCAGGCCTCGAAGTACTGCCTACTTCCATCAGGTACTGGAAGGAAAATCAGCTCCCTGTTCCTTACACACCACCTAGACAGCGTATTAAAAAGCAGAGACATTACTTTGCCAACAATAGTCAAGGCTACAGTTTTTCCAGTACTCACGTATGGATGTGAGAGTTGGACTATAAAGAAAGCTGAGCGCCAAAGAATTGATGCTTTTGAACTGTGGTGTTGGAGAAGACTCGAGAATCCCTTGGACTGCATGGAGATCCAACCAGTCCATCCTAAAGGAGATCAGTCCTGGGTGTTCACTGGAAGGACTGATATTGAAGCTGAAACTCCAATACTTTGGCCACCTGATGCGAAGGGCTGACTCATTGGAAAAGACCCTGATGCTGGGAAAGATTGAGGGCAGGAGGAGAAGGGGACAACAGAAGATGAGATGGTTGGATGGCATCACCGACTCAATGGACATGAGTTTGGGTAAACTCCAGGAGTTGGTGATGGACAGGGAGGCCTAGCGTGCTGTAGTCCATGGGGTCACAAAGAGTTGGACACAACTGAGCGCCTGAACTGAACTGAACTGGACGGGAAGACTGGTGCACTACAGCCTTCAAAGGGACAGATAGGAGTGGACTGAAGTGGGAGATCCTCTTCCTCCTGAGAGATAAGTCCTATTCCAGGATCACTAAACCCACACCTCTGGGGAGAGGGCACCAGCCCTGGTGTTTTCAGGAAGCATTTTGGTTCATTCTGATGTTCAGTGAGGGTGAGAGCCATGAGTCTATGCAGCTGCTGAAGTCACCAATGATGATAAGAGGTGCTAAAATCCATGATGAATGAGGTGCTGAGACTGAAGGATGACAAAGCAAGGTGAATGGGAGCAAATGTTTCGGGAAGGTGTGGTTCTAAATGTTTATCGTTTATTTCTGGTTGCTCTGGGTCTTCGTTGCTTTCTCTAGCTGTGGTGAGAGGGCTTCTCACTGCGGTGGCTTCCCTCGTGGTGGAAGCCGGGCTCTAGGTGTGCAGGCTTTGGTATTTGCAGCACATGGGCTTTGATTGCTCCCTGGCATGTGGAATCTTCCCAGACCAGGAACTGAACTTGTGTCCCCTACCTTTGCAGGCAGATCCTTATCCACTGTACCACCAGGGAAGTCCCAGGAAGACGTGTTTTTTAAAAAGGAGAAGCGGGTTTGGCAAAGAGGAGCAGGAAAAATACTTTGGCCACGTCAGGCATGACAGGGAAAATAAAAAACAAAAGCAGCCTCCCTATGAGAGATTTCTAAGGTCAGTCAAATTTCAGATGAAGAGGATGTAAAAGGAATCCTGAGGGAAGAAGTTGAGACATAGAAAATTTGCTGATGGCAGGATTTGGCTGATGTACGGCACAGGAGGAGGGTTTGAGATGGTAGCAGAAGAGAGAGTGCATCAGATCAGAGATTTTCCGAGCAGCACGGGACAAGTGTCTGGGTGAAAATGGATGATCTAGAGGTCTCAGGGGGTAGGTAACTGGGGGAAAGAGGGAGATGAAGTCATGATGGAGCTCATCCGATCACCAGCTAGTGAAAGGAGCAAAATTCAGATACAGCTCAAGAGTCTGTTTTTGGTAGACATGGCCTCACTGAGCAACTATGAAATCCTGTAGCAATCTAGACGAGGGGCCATCTCACCTGGGAAAAGTGGTCTGCTGGCTTGAAGGTGATACTTTCTCATACAGTCACAGCATTCCCTTGTTGCTACCTTAGGGTAACTCCCTGTTTCCAGTCCACAGGATATTTCTCTTCTCTCCTTTGTCACTGAAAGGTATTCCCCTCTCTTCCCAACAACTTGCTTATCGTGCTGTAAGTCTCAGGATCAGTAAAATACAAAGGCCTAGTTACCTGCTTGCAACTAAAAAGAGGGGAGGCTAGGACTTCCTGGCAGTCCAATGTTTACAACTCTGAGCTTAAACTGCAGGGGGTTGGAGTTCCATCCCTGACTGGGGACTAAGATCCAGCATGCCACACGATGCCTCTAAAGTAAATTAATAAATAATTTTCAAACATAAAAAGAAGGGAAGAGTCTAGAAAGAAGAACACAAATTAATGACTCAAAATTATCTGGACTCACCATACAGAAAATACTTTGTTCAGCCAAATTTAATTGAAAATTTAAGTCAAAGTGTTAGTTGCTCAGTCACGTCCCACTCTTTGCTACCCCATGGACTGCAGTGCGCCGGCTCCTCTGGCCATGGGATTCTCCAGGTAAGAATACTGGAGTGGGTTGCCATTTCCTTCTCCAGGGGATCTTTCTGACCCAGGGATCGATCCAGGCTCTCCTGCAGTACAAGCAGATTCTTTACCATTTGAGCCACCAGGGAAGCCCAAATAAATAATTCTTAAAAAATAAAGAGAAGAAGGAGTCTAGAGAGAGAAACATAAATTAATATCTCAAAATTATTATCTGGATTCACCATACAGAAAATACTTTGTTCAGGCAAATTTAATTGAAAATCTTCCTTATAAAGAACCTTATAGTGCTTACTCAGAGAAGGCAATGGCAACCCACTCCAGTCCTCTTGCCTGGAAAATCCCATGGGTGGAGGAGCCTGGTAGGCTGCAGTCCATGGGGTCGGGAAGAGTCGAACACGACTGAGCGACTTCCCTTTCCCTTTTCACTTCCATGCATTGGAGAAGGCCATGGCAACCCACTCCAGTGTTCTTGCCTGGAGAATCCCAGGGACGGGGGAGCCTGTTGGGCTGCCGTCTATGGGGTCACACAGAGTCGGACACGACTGAAGCGACTTATCAGTAGCAGTAGTGCTTACTGGAATCTAAAATTATCTTATGTATTTATTGATTTGATTCAATCAAAAATATTTGGGGGATACTTTTTATATGCCAGATGCTCTCCCAAGTGCTTAAGATATGGCTAAGGCTAAGAATGGGGCTTCCCTGATAGCTCAATTGGTAAAAAATCTGCCTGCAACGTAGGAGACCCCAGTTTGATTCCTGGACCGGGAAGATCCTCTGGAGAAGGGACAAGCTACCCACTCCACTATTCTTGGGCTTCCCTTGTGGCTCAACTGGTAAAGAATCTGCCTGTAATAAGGGAGACCTGGCTTCAATCACTGGGTTGGGAAGATCCCCTGGAGAACGCAAAGGCTACTCATTCCAGTATTCTGGCCTGGAGAAGTCCATGGAATGCATAGTCCATGGGGTCGCAAAGAGTCAGACACGACTGAGCGCCTTTCACTTCAAGGCTAAGAACAAGACAAGCTAGGACATTCTTCTTATGGAGATTATATTCTTATGGGACTGAGTGAACAAAATCCCATCAACCATCAAGAATATAAACAAGGAAGATGCCAGTTAATGAACCTCTTCACGTTGACTTTTCACTTTCATGCATTGGAGAAGGAAATGGCAACCACTCCAGTATTCTTGCCTGGAAAACCCCAGGGACAGGGGAGCCTGGTGGGTCGCACAGAGTCGGATACAACTGAAGTGACTTAGCAGCAGCAGATGGTTCATGAAATCTTCACCATGTACGGTAAGTGCTGCCACTTGTCCCCTCCCCAGAACTTAGGGTCTTGCCTCAAAAGCCTAAATAGGTTTAGGCGAGTCTTGTCCATTTCCTCCTCAATTATGTTTATTAAGGTATTATTTACATGCACTAAAACTAACCAATTTAAAAAGTACAGTAATGAGTGCTTGAATAGAATCATGTCAGCACAATAATTAAGATACTACCCTAATTCTCGTGTTCCTTTGAATTAGATCCCCTCAATCTGCCACCAGGCCCTAAAAGCAGCCGAACTCCATTTAGACACCCTAGTTTTGCCTTTTCTACAATTTCATATAAATAGAAGTATGTAGCACATGGGCTTCCCAGATGGCACAGTGGTAACGAATCTGCCTGCAAAGCACTCGACAGGGGTTCGATCCCTAGATTGGAAAGATCTCCTGGAGGAGGAAACGGCAATGTACTTCTAGTATTCTTGCCTGGAAAATCCCACGGAGAGAGGATCCTGGAAGGCTACAGTTCATGGGATCACAAAGAGTTGGACACAGCTGAGCAACCGAGCACACAGTACATAGTCTTTTGTATTTAAGTTCTATTTTTATTGAATCTGTAATTATAATTTCCTTAACACCATCCCATTGATTCAGTAAAGATGACCACAGTCAGCTTTATCTGCAAAGATATAATGTTTTTAAACTAGTTATTTTAAAGCCACCTGCCTCACTTTTGTAAATTGCACAATAAAG
Source organism: Bos grunniens (assembly GCF_055505025.1). Taxonomy (NCBI): domain Eukaryota; kingdom Metazoa; phylum Chordata; class Mammalia; order Artiodactyla; family Bovidae; genus Bos; species Bos grunniens. The sequence goes on from NC_141180.1 coordinate 59,402,624, forward strand.
TATGGTAGGCAAATATTCATATAAGGCCAAGTGCCATGACACTAAAGACAGGGATTTTGTGGTTCTTATTCCTAATCTTCTCATTTGCCCCATAATGTCACACACATACACACACACACATGTAAGAGAACATTTGAGTGCTGTAATATAATATCCACCTTTCCTATGCTTAGCAACAAACATGTAAATTTTTGGCATAACAAGTCAAAGTCATTAATATATGCATAACATTTGAAAAAATAAAAATTAAAACTGGAGTGACTTCTCGGCTTGCATAGATTTGCTTACTATTTCTATGTTTTCAAAATGGAATTTGTTGTATTTTTACAACAAAATAAAATTTCCCTATAATAATTTTGGAGAGGATGCATATAAAGAAAAAGTTATGTTTATAATTAAATATAATTTGGAGCATAGTTGTATTTATTACTTCTCTACAAAATGTCATATTATAAGGATTTTGTCTTCAGATTCTCTGCCGTTGCACTGCATCATTTCAACACTGAATGTGTTTTCCTCTTTGTACCTGGAAGGGGTGCTCAGCACAGAGGACTGATGCTATTACCCTACAGAGTTTTTCAGTGTTTATTTCTTATTGAATTTATGGGGATTGGTAGCACTTGCTGGGTTCAAAATATGGACTCAGCATGTAGCATAATTCACCACTCAGTCCTCAGACTTCTTTGTCATAGAAAACCAGGATTCTGTTTTCTGAATCTCTGATTCACAGATGGGTCATAACAACAATCTTGACGTTTAGACAATGGAGAAATTTGTCTAGCCTTTCAGTCTTGTTCTGAATACTTGCTGCCTGGTGGTGTGAGAGAAACATGCCTATTTTCAGAATGATCCCAGGCCTGTTCAGAAAAGGACACTAATAAGCATTGTCTGGAGACTGAGTTCTCTAGTTGAGAGAGAAATTAGGGGACAAATCACCAAAAGCCAACCTCTCGTTTCTCAGCAAGGGGATTTGTTTCTCTTTTCCCTCTTATGGTCATATGCAGCCATGGAGGATTAAAAGCAGCATGTAGTCTTGTGAATTCTTTTTCTGTTAATTTTTAAATTTTTTCTGGCCACATGGCTCTGTGTGATCTTAGTTCCCCAACTAGGGATCAAACCTGTGCCCCTGACAGTGGAAACATGGAGTCCTAACCACTGGACCACCAAGGAAGTCCCCAATCATAGAATTTTAATGCCTGACAAAGCCTTAGATGTATGAGACTTGAGTGGGCTGATACTATGACCAAGACCACGAAGGCAGAGGAACTGTCCTGCACTCGTAGGCCTGACTCCCAGCTCTGTATACTTTCTTCAGCACAAGTTGCCTATCCATGGCTAAGAAGGTCATCCTTTTCAGGCTCTACTGAAATATTAACTTCCCAGTTTTTTGGACTCCACTGCTTTGAGTGGGCTTCCCATGTGGCACTAGTGGTTAAAAAAACAAAAAACAAAAACCCTCCTGCAATGTAGGAGACACAAGTGAAATTGGAAGTCACTCAGTCGTGTCCAGCTCTTTGCAACCCCTTGGACTCTACAGTCCACGGAATTCTCCAGGCCAGAATACTGGAGTGAGTAGCCATTCCCTTCTTCAGGGGATCTTCCCACCCCAGGGATTGAACCCAGGTCTCCCACATCGCGGGTGGATTCTTTACCAGCTGAGCCACAAGGGAAACCCAAGAGATGCAGATTCTGTCCCTGGGTCGGGAAGATCTCCTGGAGAAGAGTATGGCAACCCACTCCAGTACTTTTGCCTGGAGAATTCCAAGGACAGAAGAGCCTGGTGGACTACAGTCCATAGGGTTGTAAAAAGTAGGACACGACTGAAGCAACTTAGCACATACGCAGCTTGAGAAGTAGTGACAGATTTTATTTTATTTTTTTGAGCTCCAAAATCACTGTAGCCATGAAAGGAAGAGACACTTGCTTCTTGGAAGGAAAGCTATGACAAACTTAGACAGTGTGTTAAAAAACAAATACATCACTTTGCTGACAAAGGCCCATATAGTCAAAGCTATGGATTTTCCAGTAGTCATGTATGGATGTGAGAGTTGGACCATAAAGAAGGCTGAGCACCAAAGAATTGATGCTTTCAAACTATAGTGCTGGAGAAGACTCTTAAGAGTCTCTTGGACTGCAGAGAGATCAAACCAGTCAATCCTAAAGGAAATTAACCCTGAATATTCATTGGAAGGACTGATGCTAAAGCTGAAGCTCCAGTCCTTTGGCCAGCTGATTGAAAGAGCCGAATCACTGGAAAATATCTTGATGCTGGGAAAGATTGAAGGCCAAAGGAGAAGAGGGTGGCAGAGGATGAGATAGTTAGATAGCATCACTGACTCAGTGGCGAGAATTTGAGCAAACTCCAGGAGATAGTGAAGGACAGGGAAGCCTGGTATGCTGCAGTTCATGGGGTTGAAAAGAGTTGGAGATGACTTGGCAACTGAACAACAGTCTTGAGAAGCTGTTGTGGTATTGAATAGACATAACTTTCCTTAAAAAAAAAAATAGGGATAGTCCTTTTTTTGATCAAGTCTAATTTTAGTCATTGTCACAAACAAATAAAAAATGACCATTATCGCCACAAACATTTCTTGAGGTAAGATAGAGCACATCGCCTACTTGCTTTTCTAATTTTATTTCAAACTTGGTTCATTTTGTGATTTCCAATAGACTCATTCATATGAAAATAGAAAACTTGAAATTTAAGTTTTTTAAGATGGAAACTGGGCAACATTTGGCAACAACAACAGTATTGAACTCAGTGCCCTTAGGTCTTGATTTTGCACAGAAGATGAGGAATGGGTGGAGAATGTGGGAGCTTGCAAAAGAATTCATAGCTAGCTTCACCGCCAAAGAAGAAGGTGTCTCCACGAAGCTAGTGGTTCTCTAGTGACTTAAGATCAGGTTTCCAGGTCCTAATCTAGTCGTGTTCATACAGCTGTAGGTTGAAGTAAGTACCATGGCTTTGTCTCTGTGTATATTTACGCATGGATCTTCCCAACCCAGAGACTGAACCCTGGATCGGAAAGATCCCCTGGAGGAGGGCATGGCAGCCCACTCCAGTATTCTTGCCTGGAGAATCCCAAGGACAGAGGAGCCTGGTGGGCTACAGTCCATGGGGTCGCAAAGAGTCAGACACAACTGAGCGACTAAGCACAGCACAGCACATATTTACCCACAGATTATTTTGGAAGGAGTGCTATTAAATTGCTCCTGGAATATGGTTGGCTTTAAGGAAATCTTGGTGCCTTTACTGAAGAGTTTTCCTCTCAGTGTTAGTATTTTTTCCTGAACTTGCCATTGAATAGGGTTCACCATGGTAAGACTAGATATTTACAATGGCTTTGGATCAGAAGTAGGTCCCAAATGGTGACTTGTCCATTCAGTTTCTTTAATGTGAGGCGTAGTAATAGCATCCTGGAGCTGGAATCTCACATTTAGAAAACCCATCATTAATAGTCTTGCTGTGCCTTGAATATGCATTGATGATCTGTGTCTCACTGATAGAAAAACCAACAAAAATGGAATTGTGTATTTTTTATTTTGTAATGGGATTAGGTAATGGCCCAATTATGTTCAGCCTCACCGAGTAAAGGGTCTCTCTCTCTAATTAGTGGGTGGACATTGCAGGATAGCTCTGACCTTTTGTTCCTCCTTATGCTAATGGAAAGGACCTTATACTGTGTGAGGGGGGTCATAATGAGATTGTTGCTGAAATCCACTAAATAGGGTAATAAATATAGTCTGACTACTGTTGATTTTTCTGTGACATAACCAGAAGGCAATTCTGTTGACTTCAGCAAGTGCTCAGACTGTGGTAGACTCACCAATGGTAATTATTTTTTCCCTTTAAGAAGTTGGGATTTCTCCCTGAGTTTCCTTGTAAAATGGGGATCAATGGAAAGATGGGAACTGCTTCGACAAGCTTCTGCTAATTCTGCCTCCAAGAAAGACAGGTAGATAATCAAAAGGGGCATGTATGTCCTCGGCTTCACTTCAAAAGAAAATGCACACAGTCTTTCACAGTTAGGAATTATAGCAATAAGTAATAAGCAAGGAGGGCTCCTGAGTCAGAAAAAGGACCTAACCAATTGAAATCAGACAGGTATTAACAAGAAGACTTCCTCTGCTGATTCTTCCTCAAGCATGAGTAGAGTCCAATAGAACAGTGAAAATGATCAGAAAAAAAGATGCAGGCAAGATTATTAATACTACTTGCATTCTACTCCCTAACATCCCTTGAATCTACCAGTTTTAGTCCATCTGACTGCTACCACCTTAGTCAAAACCTCCATTGCCCTCAAGTGGACTCCTTACCGTGGCCTCCCAGTTGGTCTCTCTGCATGGATCCAGCAGATAGTAATTTCTTCAAAATGCAAGTCAGGTCACAGTGATCTCCTACACTTCCTTGTGTGACCTGCAAGACCCTGCCACGACCTAGGGCCCAGTGCTTCTCAGCCTCAGAAGTTTGTCTCTTAAGGGGCCTTTTGGTGGTATCTGGAGATGGCTGTGGTCATCCCACTGGGGCAGACCGTTGGCATCTAGTGCTTGTGCTGCTAACCATCTGTTCATGCCAATTCATATGCCTAACACGCAGTGAGGCCAAGCAAGCTGAAACATTGGAGTTTGGAGCAGAAAAAGGTTTATTGCAGGGCTTTGCAAGGAGATAAGGTGGCTCGTGCCCTAAAAAGCCATCAGGGTATGTGTGTGTGCTCAGTCAGGTCCCACTCTTTGCAACCCCATGGACTGTAACCTGCCAGGCTCCTCTGTCCATGGGATTCTCTAGGCAAGAATACTGGAGTGGGTTGACATTTCATACTCCATGGGATCTTCCAGATCCAGAGACCGAACCCACGTCTCTTACATCTCCTGCATTAGCAGGTGGATTCTTTAGCCCTGTGCCACCTGGGATGCTCCATCCTACCCCCCAGGCAAAAACATCCTTGAGTTCCACACATACTCCCCTTCCCCCGCCAAGAGTTTCAACAAAGCACTTTTAAAAGCCAGATAAGACAGGAATGTCACCGGGTCACAGATCAGATCCTACACAATTGTCTGACTGGCTGATGGTGAGAAAGTAGTGTGGAGTCACAGGACTATCAGTCCTTAGGCTCCAGGAGGCCTGGGGCCATGTGCTCAGGTCATCAAGTAGTTAACATCTTTAGTTTGGTTCCAGGGTTTTCACATTTGCAAAACAACTCAGGAAATGAATATCAAATACTGTTATCTAGGTACCACAGAGAGGAGCAAAAGCAGAGGATCAGAGGGGAGAGGTGTCTTGGGGAGACCCAGAGGGTCCTGCTCAATTACACATCCACAGGGCACAGGACCCTGAATATTTATTGGAAGGACTGATGCTGAAACTGAAGCTCTGATATTTTGGCCATCTCATGCAAACAGCCTACCCACTGGAAAAGACCCTGATGCTGGCAAAGAATAACGGCAGGAGAAGGGGGCAACGATGGATAAGATGGTTGGATGGCATTATCTACTCAATGGACATGAGTTTGAATGAACCCTGAGAGACAGTGAAGGAGAGAGAAACCTGGTATGCCACAGTCCATGGGGTCGCAAAGAGTCAGACACGACTTGGTGACTGAACAGAAAGCAAAGGCGCAGGATGGAACTCCACATCAGAGAGTTTTCTGGCCTCAAATGTCAAGCACAGAAATTGCCAACCCAGCCTAGCCCTGCCCACCTCTTACCCTCATCTTGAACCACTCTCCTCCTGACTTATTCTTCAAGCATGCTGGATTTCTTCCACAAATTTTCCATCTTTCCCATTTTCAGTCCTGTGTGTCTGTTATTTTCTCTGAAGGCTATACTCTCTCCCCTAAAATTCCCCTCACACATCATCTGAATGTCTCTTTAGGAGTTCTTTTCACAGGGAAACCTTGACCAATGTCCACCCAATCTCTTATATGCTAACTGACGTGGTTAGGGTCATTTTATGGAGAATGCAATGGCACCCCACTCCAGTACTCTTGCCTGGAAAATCCTGTTGACGGAGGAGCCTGGTAGGCTGCAGTCCATGGGGTCACTAAGAGTCGGGCACGACTGAGCGACTTCACTTACACTTTTCACTTTCATGCATTGGAGAAGGAAATGGCAACCGACTCCAGTGTTCTTGCCTGGAGAATCCCAGGGACAGGGGAGCCTGGTGAGCTGCCGTCTATGTGGTTGCACAGAGTCGGACACGACTGAAGTGACTTAGCAGCAGTAGCAGGGTCATTTTCAAATCTAACTAGGGCTGACTGTAAACTCTTTACATAATGGGAGAACTAAGATCCCATATGCTAAGTGGTGCGGCCAAAAAAAAAAGAAAGTGGAAGCTAAAATCTACAGTATTGGTAGCTGGCCAATGGAGAGGGCTGTGGTGGATGCAGGTTGTAGGGGGCTTGAAGCAGACATGGCTGAGTGCTGATCCTCCCCCCTCCCCGCTTAAGTTTTTTATTTGAAATGATTATTAACTGACAGACATTTTTCTTAAATAAATTCCAAGCCCCCGCTATGCTCCAGTGACTATGCCAGGTAAGGAAGGGTGAGGGGAATACTAAGATGAACATAACACGCTCTCACCTGGTGTATTTTTCAAAGTGCTGTATCATTTGTGCAGAGCAGAAGAGGAAGTGAGTAATTTGATCTCTATTGGTGTTCATAATCATACAATCATTTTTTTCATAAATGCCAAGCATTATGCAAGGTGCAGGGGATACCAAAGTAAATAGCAAATACTTTTTACTCTTAAAGAACTTCCTATTCAGAGGAAATAATAGCTAACTTTACTGGGCTTCATAATTCCTTCACACAGATTGTATCTCATCCATTCCCTCCTACTTTCTCCATGAATTAGGTGTTATTATGGTGTTATTATTACACTGAATTAACAGAGGAGGAAGCTGAGCTTTGGAGAAGACAGTTCAGTTCAGTTGAGTTCAGTCACTCAGTCATGTCCAACGCTTTGTGACCCCATGGACTGCAGCATACCAGGCTTCCCTGTCCATCACCAACTCCCAGAGCTTGCTCAAACTCATGTCCATCCAGTCGGTGATGCCCTCCAACCATCTCATCCTCTGTTATCCCCTTCTCCTCCTGCCTTCAATCTTTCCCAGCATCAGGGTCTTTTCCAATGAAGATAGCTAAATAGAGTGAAATCTTTTGAGTGAAGGGCCCATACCTGACTTTTTTATTGTCATAACTCCAGTGGTCAGCTGAGAGTGGGTGGTCATTGTATATTTGTTGAATGAATGAATAAACTTCTTTGCCAAAGGTCACAGCTTACAAAGTGATGTGCTAGGATTTCCAGCCTTCCAAGTTCACACTCATTCTTTCATATCACAGCCTTCAGTGGTTTCATGCTTGCCTTCACTTAATGTCTGTTTGTCTACCAGGTGGCTAATCTATGAGGTATAAGAAGGAGGTTTATAAGAGGAAAGGAGAGGCACTTCCTTGGTGGTCCAGCCTATAAGAATCTGCCCTCCAATGCAGGGGATGTAGGTTTGATCCCCGGTCAGAGAACTAAGGTCCCACACGCCCTGGGGCAACTAAACCCCTAAGCCACAACTAGAGAAGCCTGAACGCCACAAGGAAAACCCAACACAGACTATAAAGAAAAAGTAGAGGGAAAGAGCCACGTAGGCGAAGCAAAAGGAATGCTCATGGTTCTGTTTCTCTCTCTCCCTTCAGCTAGTTAGAAGCCACTGTAATAACAGGCTGTTCTTTAATGAATCGCTGTGCACCCCCTGTTAATGGCAAAGAGTATTCAATTTTACACAGAAGTTATCTAACAGAGGAAAACTTACACAGCAGAAGGAGACCTTTAAACCTATGTTTCATTTTCACAACCATAGACCTAAATTTAAGTAAATGAGACCTCCCTTGTTAGTTGTGAAGGGTTTGATGATTTTATAAGTTCCACGAAATGCTTTGGCTGTTAACTATAGTTGACTTTCAGAAGCAGAGTCAGGAAAGTTAGCAAAGTGGAAATTATACAACAAAGTATTTTGTTCCCCTTAAATGGTTGAAAAGAGTTCTTTAAGAAGCAAAAACACTAATTCAAACATATACACATATCCCAATGTTCATAGCAGTAAGATTTACACTTGCCAAGATATGGGAGCAACCTAAGTGTTCATCATGAGATGAATGGATAAAGAAGAAGCACACACATCTTCAATGGAATACTATTCGGCCATGAAAAAGAACAACATTTTGCCATTTTTAGCAACATGGTTGGACTTGGAGGGCGTTATACTAAGTGAAGTAAGTCAGAGAGAGAAAGACAACTACTGTATGATATAACTTATGTGTGAACCCTTAAAAATACAACAAACTAGTGAATAAAACAAAAAAAGAAGCAGATTCACAGATATAGGGAACAAACTAGAGGTGACCAGTGTCGGGGTAGAGGGGAAGGCATAAATTATTGGGTGTACGATAGGATCAAGGATGTATTATACAACGTGGGGAATATAGCCAATATTTTGTAATAACTGTAAATGAAAGTAACTTTTAAAATCATGTAAAAAATAAACAACAATTTTAAAGAATTCTTTGGGTAAAAAGATATTATAAGACTTATGTATACAGTATATGACGTGAGTTTGAGTGAACTCCGGGAGTTGGTGATGGACAGGGAGGCCTGGGTGCTGCGATTCGTGGGGTCACAGAGAGTCGGACACGACTGAGCGACTGAACTGAACTGAACTGATACAGTATATGAGTAATTATACTGGTGCCAAGTAGATATAAACATGTATATATGCTGTGTCATTTGTGACTTAGTTTGAATAATTATATACTGGGGATAACAATTAGTCCCACTATTCATGTCATGTCAATCCAACCCTGGACTAATCATGAGCATTAGAAACCTAATATGAAGTGGTCTGCCACTCATAATTCCAAACCCTGTTCTTCTGGAGTCATTAATTGTAATTTGTGGATGTTACAGATAGTGGCAATTGCACATGTTGCCAAAACTGACATGCTTATGATTATCTAAGCTTAAACTGAGTGCTACTGCCAGGGAGTCTTGTCTGAAAAGCTCTTAGGCATCAGCCCTGCAGGAGACAATGACGCAGTGTCTGGGGTTAGGCTAACAGAAACTGCCAGATTCATTTTCCCTTCAACTCCATCAAAAGTGTCTAAGCTCCAAACCTAAGCTCTAAATGTAATCAAACAGTTACATTTGCCTTTTCCTACCAACCATAAAGAGTATGATATTTGGTAAACTTTTAGAAGATGAGTGGGAAGTGGGCCTAAGCCAGCCAAGGACTGTTTTTAGAGAAAGAAATGGGAGAAGCAGGAGAAGAGCTAAGAACTTCTTTTTAATTTGGGGATAGAAAGAAAAATTAATAGAAGTTCAAAATCAATTCTAAGACACTAGAACAAAATCAAATCTCAGTGGCCTCACTGACTGAAAGGCAGGTCCGGTTTGAGAAAGGACCTCGAGACTTCTGAGTGGTGATTCTTGCATTTAGTGTCATCAGTGCCAGACCTCCTGAGAGGTCTGTTCAGGAAGGTACAAAAGATATCAGAACAAATTCTGGCCCAGTGGACTGCTGGGAAGAACTGGGAGAAAAGAAAGAGGTCAAGTCCCTACCTGTAATAGTTTGATGCTTTCGAACTGTTGTGCTGGAGAAGACTCCTGAGAGTCCGTTGGACAGCAAGGAGATCCAACCAGTTCATCCTAAAGGAAATCAGTCCTGAATATTCATTGAAAGGACTGATGCTGAAGCTGAAGCTCCCGTCTCTCAGCCACCTGATGTGAAGAACTGACTCATTGGAAAAGACCCTGATGCTGGGAAAGATTGAGGGCAGGAGGAGAAGGGGGAGACAGAAGATGTGATGGTTGGATGGCATCACAGACTCAATGGATATGAGTTTGAGCAAACTCTGGGAGACAGTGAAGGACAGGCAAGCCTGGTGTGCTGCAGTCCATGGAGTTGTAAAGAGTCAGACATGACTGAGCTACTGAACAACAACAATTCATTTCCTAGGGCTGACACAAAGTACCACATACTAGATGGCTTAAAATAACAGACATGTATTCTCTCCTCATACTGGAGACTAGACGTTTGAAATCGAGGAGTCAGCAGGGTTGGTTTCTTCATATGCTCTGAGGGAGGCAGCTGTTCTACGTCCCTCTCCTAACTTCTGGTGGGTGGTTGTCATCCTTGGAGTTCCCTGGCTTGAACACATGTCACCAAATTCCCTGCCTCCATCATCACGTGACATTCTCTCTGTCTCTCTGAATCTCTCTCTCTTGATAAGAACTCTAGTTATTGGATTCAGGGCACACTCGAATCCAGTGCAACCTCACCATTTTATTATTATTATTTTTCATTTTATTAAAGCTTCTTATTTTGTATTGGAGTGTAACCGATTGACAGTGCTATGATGGTTCCAGGTGCACAGCAAAGGGACTCAGCCATACTCACACATGTATCCATTCCCCCCATTCCGCTCCCATCCAGGCTGCCACATGACGTCGGGCAGAGTTCCCCGCACTGTACAGTAGGACCTTGATGAGTCCTTCTTCTTAACTTGACTTCATCTGCCTAGACCCTATCTCTGAATAAGCTCACGCCACTGAGACCAAAGATGAGGACTTGAACGGACCTTTCTGGGAGAGACACTTCAACTCACGACAACCTCTTTCCTTCTCTTAGGCTAGCATGCCTTCCACCATTCTTCACCTAGCCGCCATTCATTCCTGATGTTTCACCACCCTAGCTGTCCCATGACCTGAGTATCCCCTTGAGCTGAGTATCCCCTTGAGTATCCCCTTGAGCTGAGTATCCCCTTGAGCTGAGTATCTCCTTGAGTATCCCTTTGTCTCTCCCATTATGGACACTGTTCGGATTAGTGCTGGCCTGTAGCAGGTTGTATTTGTGATTTGGACTGCTGACTCTTCTTTGCTCAACAGGTGGAAGTGGGTGGGGTGAGGGAGTGGGGAGAGCAGGGTCACACTTCTCTCATCATTCCCAGCCCCACACCCCCCTGCTCCCAGGTAGCATCAGTTGCATCTGGCATCTGGGTGGTGTCTGTCATCAGCAGTGAGGCCTCAGCTTGCCTCTGAGCAATGACTATGCCATTTATGAACAGTGTGCAGTCATGCCACATCCTCCTTTTCACATCGTTCTTCACTCTCTGTTATTCTCAAATTCAGACAAAATAGAGAACCATAATAGGGACTCACGACTAAGTCCCAATACCTGGGCTTGAAATCTTTGCAATTTCCTGTATAAAACATTTTTCTCTGTCACTAATCTCTTTCAGGACCGTGTGATTCTGAAGGGAGGAAGAGAGGTTTTGCTGTTGATTGCTATATAGCTTGAAACCATCCTTATTCTTTATAGTACAGAAGTGATAATCTCTCATATTTTAACACACAATGCCAGGAGGGGAGGGGATCCAAGGGGACCATATATTGGGATTCTACTGTTTTCAGATTTCCAATATAATTGAAGAAGGGGATTCTCCCATAATAGAAGCTGTAGACCTGAGTTACTATACCAGTCCCACAAATTCAATCCTCTTTTGAATTAATTTAATTAAGCCATGATTTACAGTTCTCTTTGTAATCTTGAGGCAGGAGGTAGATACTCCCCTCCCCGCCGCGGCCCCCCCCCCCCCAAGAGTAAAGCAATTGGAGTTTCATTCCCTATGGACTGAAATTCCAAGACAGAATAGCAGGACAATTGAGAGAGGAGGCTGGACCCTGCTAAGACCACATATTTCTCAATCTCAAGTCAGGAGACCTCCCCACCCACACATGCGCAGAAAGGCTCTGTGGAGGTCGAAAGGGAAGGGATGTTAAGAGATGCTTGGCCCATATGCCCCTTCTGTAGAACCCATCTTGGCTAAGAGATGCACGTGCACGCATGGGAGGATCCTGAGATATACTAAACATGGACTCAGAACCAAGCAAATCAAAATGATCGGCAAAGGAAACCCAGAAGAAATGCCCCATGTAGGTGTCGTGAGAGCACAACTCAGCAACTCTCTCTCTCTGAGTCTGTCCATGTGTCCACATCTCCTGTACTTTTTTTCCTCCTAATAAATACTATACTTGTTTCTCTACTTTCCATCTTTGAGGAAATTCATTTCTGCAGAGCTGAAGGGCCGGGGCCTTGACCTTTGATCTAGTGTCTGGAATTCGGTGCTCTCACCGCTATGACCCAGCCTCAATCTTTGACCTGGAGCCCAAGCCTTGCTCTGAGCCACTGAAGGCTGAAGCCACCTGAGGTCAATCTGAACTTAATGTTTTTATTTTAGAATAATAAAGTACAGAATTTGAAGGAAAAAGTTCTTTTCTGCTGAGATGGGAACAATAAGAACTAAAAGAGAAGAAAATTATGCCCCTCCTAAAGCCATCTCATCCTCTGTTGTCCCCTTCTCCTCCTGCCCCCAATCCCTCCCAGCATCAGGGTGATGCTGGATGGCATCACTGACTTGATGGACGTGAGTCTGAGTGAACTCCGGGAGTTGGTGATGGACAGTGAGGCCTGGCGTGCTGCGATTCATGGGGTCGCAAAGCGTCGGACACGACTGAGCGACTGAACTCAACTGAAATCACATCTAAATAGCAAGAAGCAGATAAAAAGCTTTCTGCTTTGCTAGTATCCTCTTATTGTTACTATAGATAAAATATTTTAAAAGATAGAGTTATTGATACAAAAATTTTTAAACACAAAATAAATTTCCAGTCATCGGAAAGGCTTTTCTTCCACTCTCTTTTCTAAAACAGAAATCCCTGGAGTAAAAAGAAAAACGACGACAACAGGAAAGTCACATGAAAATGGACATGGAAACCACCAGACTCCCTGAAAATACTCCCGTCTTGCCTGCTTCCTTATTTGCACTTTGCTACATTTACTGCAGGACAATCTTGTTATTGTTTCAATGTACAGACATGCAGATTTATTTATCTGGCCAAGTGCAAATACTAATGCCACTGAGAAGACAGCAGTGGTTGCTTCCAAATTCAGGACTTAACAATTTCCTGTCCCTGAAGACTTTTCCAGAGCACCATTAAATGCACAGCCATGTCTGAAATCTGAAAAAGAGTTCTGTGTCCCCCCTGGTCAGCTCTGCTTTGGAAAGAGGTCTTTCCCCCATCTCTTGGGAGGGGGAGTGGGTGCATTCTTGGCCTCACTCTAGTGTTCTTTATTTGCATGTGCTAGCTTTTTTATTGCAAATAGGGCTTTAAATCTTACTTTAGAAATGGATATTGCACTGAATGTGGGTGCCTGCGAGGGAGAAGCTATCAATAATGTTAGTTATGAAAACCTGATCATAAGTGTTTTTAGTCCATTAGCCATTTCGCTTTATTTATGTCCCCTTTCAGGCAGGATTTGAAGCCAATATTCAAAAGATGAAGTTTGGATGAAGAGCAACACAAGAGGATATAAAACACTGTCACGTATTTTCATGCTAGAAAATATTTCTTCCTTATATGATTTTTTTTTAAAACAGCTCCTAAAAATCAGTAACCTCTGGGCAAATGAGGAATGCACAAAAGAGGAGCTGGGTCAAGCATAGATATTATTTAACATTTATCTATCTATCTATTCCTTTTCTACCGTTGCATCTAATTACTTTAACCAAAGGTAAATTACAAAATTTTTAAAATTACTTATCACACCCCTCATAAACATACCCACAGGCAATTTGGACACGTTTTTTTCCTCCATTTCAGCTCCTGACAGAAATTCAGCTCATGATTTATTAATAAAGTCCCGTTTGCTCTCATTTGCTGCTTTATCTTCCAAAGAGCCTGCAGTCTGAACAGTTAAACGTACAAGGAGAGAACACTTCTGGGCCTTTTCCTGGTGGACAGTGGCTGTCCAATATTGAGATTGTGTGGTTACCAATTTAATGCATCCCCGAAGCGACTGCCTGATCCTGATGCACAGAGAAGCACGTGGAAATGTCAGCCCAGGGACTTTGCTCCAAGCTTCACCCCAGCGTAGAGAGCAGAGCCATATTGAGCATGTCCAGTGATTCGCTCCCATTTCACAAAAATAATGCTCAAGGAGAGTAGGAGAAGAAACCAGACTGGTGAAGAAAAGGACATCTTGAAGGATCTAACTTTCTACTGTATTAAAACCCATCATAATATAAATGCAAAGATGAATGCGTTTTTTTTTCCAGGTTAATAGACATTTGGGGGTCTTTTAAGAAAATATCAAATGTTTCAGTTGAATGTCTCACACCAGTGAGCAATGTTGTTTCTCAGTGTTGGGCTCTGTGCTTCATCTGAGCTCTGCACCCTTAATGGTAAGGCCCTGACTTTCATGTTAATTTCCATGAATGACAAGGCAGAGATGAGGTTTTAAGTCCTCCTGCACACCCAAATGAAGGCGAACCCTAGCAACTTGAGTCACCTAGTCCTTTTCTGTGGACTTATTTCTAATTGAATGTTAAGATCAAAGTTTAAGTTTATAAGAAAGAAAAACAAGTGCCTATAAATAGTTATTATCTGACATCCTTATGAAAATTCATGACCTGCCGTTTTATCAGAGACCTTCGAAGAATTCTAATTGTGAAGTCTGCAGAGCTATTAAATGGCTAGTACACTTCAGTCTCTTGATAAGAAGTGAGTTAAATAATTGTCCTGTTTAACTTGTGCTTGTTAACCTTTAAGGTCAACTAGTTTGAACATACGTTTAATGAAATCCTGGAGCCAGAATTTATGATACTGCTGCTGAATGTTAAATTGGACAATTTACATAAGCAGGACATTAACCTTCTGAGCACTAAATAGCATTTTAGCACTTAGCCGCTGGGGACAATAAGGAACATGTTCTATATATTTGTGATTAGCTTGCCTGGAAACTCTCATGATGACCAATTGGCCTACCAAGTTTAGCAGCATAATTAAATGAATGGACTCGGCCTAAGTAAATTATCAGTGCTGTGTACAGTATATCATTATAGTCTGAAGGAAAAAAAGATATGAATAATTTAATAATACATTACTAATTTATCAATGCTAAGTGACTTCGAGGAGGCTCTTTGTAGTTCATTGTTTTCAATTTGATATTTGATTGACTGCTCATATGATTAAAATTGAACCTATTTCATTTGTTACCAGGAATATATAGAAGCAGAAGATTTTATGTATTTTTTTTTTTTTTTTGAGCTGAGCGGTATGGTGTTTTCTGCCTTGATGAGATTACAAGATAGCTACTACTGGGCGCTGATTAGCAGGTAAGGTAGGCATTTGTCACAATCAGATGTGTGCAGTCCCTACTTCTTGGTTGCTTTCCTGAGGGGAAGGTGCTAACCCTTGCTTTGTTCATAAGCCCAGCTTGCAACACAGCAGCAATTATCATTATGGCTTGGAAGGGTCAAGCTTGAGGGAAAGCAATTTGCACTTCACCTAGAAATGTTCCTGCTGATTGTGGACAATCAATCCACTGGGCGGGCTGTCCAGGAGTTGCATTCTATAACCTCAGTCCAACACTTGGGTGTATTGATAGCCAAGCACATATTTGGGGAAATAGTAGCTTACCCTGAAGTGTGCTGTCTTCAAAGACAATACCAGGATCTTGTAGCTCTTCCCTGTGATATTCTATTTTGTATGAATTTGTATGTCTATCTTTTGATATCGACTTGGTAACATACTGGTCATGCTAGTCAGATCTTTGATTTTTCACATAACTATATGTCTTGGTGTGGAGAAGGCAATGGCAACCCACTCCAGTACTCTTGCCTGGAAAATCCCATGGACGGAGGAGCTTGGTAGGCTGCAGTCCATGGGGTCGCTAAGAGTCAGACATGGCTGAGCGATTTCACTTTCACTTTTCACTTTTCACTTTCATGCATTGGAGAAGGAAATGGCAACCCACTTCTGTGTTCTTGCCTGGAGAATCCCAGGGACGGGGGAACCTGGTGGGCTGCAGTCTATGGGGTCGCACAGAGTCGGACACGACTGAAGCGACTTAGCAGCAGCAGTAGCATATGTCTTGGTGACTGATCTCTTAGCACACACTAATATGTTTAATTTCTTTTAAGGTTGCATAGTACTTTCTTGTATGTATTTGTCATAATTTATTTATTCTTCTGGCTCCATCAAATTTTTTGTCTTTTCCTATTACACACGATTTTAAAATCTTTGTAATACATTTTTATGTTTGAATTCAAGTATATCCAGAAGATTAATTTCTTATTTGAAAAGAATCACTCTGATACAATTCCTGGTCATGCACTGGTTACTCAGATTGGCACCAAACTTCCTCATTATAGAAAGCAGGCTTTCCTATTAGCATGTATTCCATTTTGCTCTCAGCTGATTTAACTTAATTCTATCTTTCCAAAGTAAGCTGTCTTTGGGTTTGATAACCAGCATTAGGAATATAGCAGAACATTAGGAAGTTAACTGAGACAGAGGATCTGGCTAAGTTTGAGTCAAGTGGGCATAGTAAAAGGTTTAGACTCTGGAACACTACAGCCCCGGATTCAAGTGGTAGCTCAGCTGATTAGTAGCTGTATAGTGTGGACAAGTTACCTAGGCACTCAGTCTGTTTTTTACATCTTTTTTGTGTAGCTAGTAACAGTATTGGCATTCATGTAATTGTACGGGAATGAAAGTATGTAAATGCACAGTTTCTGGCTCACACTAAGCAGTCAAAAAACTTAACTATCATTAGCTATTAATATTATTTAAATTTTATAGAATGACTAGATCACTGAGTCAATCACAGACAAAATTTGATTGCTCACTTTTAAGTAATTTAAATTTAAAACCGTTTCCATCAAGCTATTGCTTGACTATTTTTACCTGGTCAGAATAACAGCCAGACAATGCTTTTGACCTAACACTGTTTAGAACTGTCTTATAACTAGATACGGTTCAAGCTTTAGCAACTACTATATATACCTATGGCACCCCACTCCAGCACTCTTGCCTGGAAAATCCCATGGACAGAGGAGCCTGGTGGGCTGCAGTCCATGGGGTCTCGAAGAGTCGGACATGACTGAGCGACTTCACTTTCACTTTTCACTTTCATGCATTGGAGAAGGAAATGGCAACCCACTCCAGTGTTCTTGCCTGGAGAATCCCAGGGACAGGAAGCCTGGTGGGCTGCCGTCTATGGGGTCACACAGAGTCGGACACGACTGAAGCGACTGAGCAGCAGCAGCAGCATATATACCTTGTTAGGTGAGAAAAGTATTACTAGTCAGATAAGCATTTTCAACTGAGACCTTATAGTAAAATATTTTGTAGGTGTGAAATCATTTTCTTTCACTGTTGCTGTTAACTTTATATTAATCTATAATGCGAAAGGACTCATGTATTGGATTAACTGACACATACTACCATATAGAAGAGATTAACAAAAAGGATTTTACTGTATAGCACAGGAAACTATATTCAATATCTTGTAATAAACTATAATGGAAAAGAATAGAAAAAAGAATATATATAAAACCAAATCACTTTGCTATACACCGGAAACTGACACAGTATTATAAATCAACCACACTTCAATTCAAAAAATTAAAGAAATTCCAAGGAAAGCATTTTAACTATATGTCAGAGATTAAATGTGCATATCTTTGAACCCAGTGATTCTACCTTAGAAATTTATATAACAGATATTTGGAAAAATCTATAAATACTCATGTTTTTGTTCTATTGCTTCTACCAATAAAAAAGTAATAGAGTGAGGGAAAAAAAAGAACTCAGAATATTTGGCCTTCACTACTTTGGAAGCCTCCAGGCCTATGGTTTTTACATAGTTAAGAGAAAAGTAAAGGAACGAATCAAGTTAGTTGTCTCCCTCTGCTTAATCTGACTGTGGAAGGCCGGAATCCTTCCTCTTGAATTCTCTAGGAGGACCACTCAGATCAAAGCCCTTTGGGATATTCAGTTTCCACTTGGAATGTACCAGCCCACCTCAAAACCTGCACCTTTGCTTCTAGATGTTCCATGACATTTCAACTCAGTGGGGGCGGGGGTTGGGGGGGGGAGTACTAGGATCTGGAGTCCCAGGGCTTGAGTTTGTGGCTTATTCAGTTGCTTTGCACTCTGGGGAGCGGCCGAAGTCAGCTTCTTCATCTGTCGGGTTTTATAAAAGTACTGACCCTACCTACCTCACAGAAGCAAATGAACTGATAAGAGTCTTTGTAAATAACAGAACTTGGGGAAGAGTTTAGCAATTATTGTTATTATGATTTTCTTAGAGACTGGAAACAATGTTGAGTCGGAGGTAGTATCTGAGGCCAGCAAAAGAAGTCATCCCTGGAATTAACTGGCCCTTTTGTTAGACTTCCGATTCTGTCCAGTAAACCCTTTGTCAGTATGTGCAGACCAACTGAGAGCTTTTCTATGGGCAGAATTTAAGTCTTACTCCAGGGTTCAGCTTGAAATTATAGATGTATATGTGTGTGTTGACAATACCACTGAATGATTTTCTCACCTTTGCTAACACTCAGGTCAATACTTTGAGCTGACAGCTGATACTATGAAAATTCAGTGTCTTTTTAAATTTCTTTTTAGATGATCTCCTTTTTCTTTTTCCATGATCTTCCTCCTGGGCTTCCCAGGTGGTGCTAGTGATAAAGAAGCTGCCTGCCAATGCTGGAGACATAAGAGATGTGGGTTCTATCCCTGGGTCAGGAAGATCCCCTGGAAGAGGGCACACAACCCACTCCAGTATTCTTGCCTGGAGAATCTCCCATGGACAGAGGAGCCTGGAGGGCTACAGCCCAACAGATCAAAAAGAGTCAGAAACGATTGAAGCGACTAAGCACGCACACATGGTCTTCCTCCTAGCCTGTCTTTCAAGTCAGTCATTCAGTTCAGTTACTCAGTCATAGCCAGATCTTCGCCATTCCACGGACTGCAGCACACCAGTCTTCTCTGTCCATCACCATCTCCCAGGAACTTACTCAAAATCATGTCCATTGAGTCAGTAATGCCATCCAACCATCTCATCCTCTGTCATCCCCCTTCTCCTCCAACTTTCAATCTTTCCGAGCATCGGGGTCTTTTCCAGTGATTTGGCTCTTCGCGTCAGATGGCCAAAGTATTGGAGCTTCTTCAACATCAGTCCTTTAGTGAATATTCAGGGTTGATTTCCTTTAGGATTGACTGGTTTGATCTCCCTGCAGTCCAAGGGACTCTTAAGAGTCTTCTCCAACACCACAGTTCAAAAGCATCAATTCTTCAGCACTCAGATTTCTTTATAGTCCAACTCTCACATCCATACATGCCTACTAGAAAAACCATAGCTTTGACTAGATGGACCTTTGTCAGCAAAACAATGTCTCTGCTTTTTAATATTCTGTCTAGGTTGGTCATTAGTGATGTCATTAGTGATTAGACTATCACTAATGACAAAGGCCGCTTGAGCAAGGAAGACATTGAATGCATGGTTCAAGAAGCAGAGAAGTACAAAGCTGAAGATGAGCAGCAGCGGGATAAGGTGTCTTCAAAGAATTCACTTGAATCCTATGCCTTCAACATGAAAGCTACTGTTGAGGATGAGAAACTTCAGGGCAAGATTAATGATGAAGACCAACAGAAGATTATTGACAAGCGTAATGAAATTATCAACTGGCTGGAGAAGAACCAGACTGCAGAGAAGGAAGAATTTGAACATCAGCAGAAGGAGCTGGAAAATTCTGCAACCCCATCATTACCAAGCTGTACCAGAGCGCAGGAGGCATGCCTGGGGGACTGCCAGGAGGAAGGCCTGGGGGCTTCCCTGGTGGTGGAGCTCCTCCATCAGGTGGTGTCTCCTCTGGGTCCACCATTGAAGAGGTTGATTAAGCCAGCCTGGTATAGATTTTGGGGCTTCCCTTGTAGCTCACTTGGTAAAGAATCTGCCTGCAGTGCAGGAAACCTGGATTCGATCCCTGGGTTGGGAAGATCCCCTGGAGAAGGAAATGGCAACCCACTCCAGTATATTTGCCTGGAAAATCTCATGGACAGAGGAGCCTGGTGGGCTGCAGTCCACGGGGTCGCAAAAAGTCAGACACAACTGAGTGACTAACACAACAAGGTTGGTCATAGCTTTTCTTCCAAAAAGCTCTTCTTTTCATTTCATGGTGGCAGTCACCTCTGCAGTGATTTTGGAGTCCAAGAAAATAAAGTCTGTCATTGTTTCCATTGTTTCCCCATCTATTTGTCATGAAGTGATGGGACCAGATGCCATGATCTTAGTTTCTTGAATGTTGAGTTTTAAGCCAGCTTTTTCACTCTCCTCTTTTACTTTCATCGAGAGGGTCTTCAGTTCCTCTTTGCTTTCTACAATAAGAGTAGTGTCATCCATAAATTTGAGGTTATTGATATTTCTCCCAGCAATCCCAGCTTGTACTTCATCCAGCCTGGTATTTCGCATGATGTACTCTGCACAGAGTGATGTACTCTGCACTTTGCAGCAGCGGCCACAGGACTGGAAAAGGTCAGTTTTCATTCCAATCCCAAAGAAAGGCAATGCCAAAGAATGCTCAAACTACCGCACAATTGCACTCATCTCACACGCTAGTAAAGTAATGCTCAAAGTTCTCCAAGCCAGGCTTCAGCAATATGTGAACCGTGAACTTCCACATGTTCAAGCTGGTTTTAGAAAAGGCAGAGGAACCAGAGATCAAATTGCCAACATCCGCTGGATCATGGAAAAAGCAAGAGAGTTCCAGAAAAACATCTATTCCTGCTTTCTTGACTATGCCAAAGCCTTTGACTGTGTGGATCACAATAAACTGTGGAAAATTCTGAAAGAGATGGGCATACCAGACCACCTGACCTGCCTCTTGAGAAACCTATATGCAGGTCAGGAAGCAACAGTTAGAACTGGACATGGAACAACAGACTGGTTCCAAATAGGAAAAGGAATACGTCAAGGCTGTATATTGTCACCCTACTTATTTAACTTATATGCAGAGTACATCATGAGACATGCTGGGCTGGAAGAAGCACAAGCTGGAATCAAGATTGCCAGGAGAAATATCAATAACCTCAGATATGCAGATGACACCACCCTTATGGCAGAAAGTGAAGAGGAAGTAAAAAGCCTCTTGATTAAAGTGAAAGAAGAGAGTGAAAAAGTTGGCTTAAAGCTCAACATTCAGAAAACGAAGATCACGGCATCTGGTCCCATCACTTCATGGGAAATAGATGGGGAAACAGTGGAAACAGTGTCAGACTTTATTTTTTTGGGCTCCAAAATCACTGCAGATGGTGACTGCAGCCATGAAATTAAAAGACTCCTTGGAAGGAAAGTTATGACCAACCTAGATGGCATATTGAAAAGCAGAGACATTACTTTGCCAATAAAGGTCCATCTAGTCAAGGCTATGGTTTTTCCAGTAGTCATGTATGGATGTGAGAATTGGACTGTGAAGAAGGCTGAGCGCTGAAGAATTGATGCTTTTGAACTGTGGTGTTGGAGAAGACTCTTGAGAGTCCCTTGGACTGCAAGGAGATCCAACCAGTCCATTCTGAAGGAGATCAGCCCTGGATGTTCTTTGGAAGAAATGATGCTAAAGCTGAAACTCCAGTACTTTGGCCACCTCATGCAAAGAGTGGACTCATTGGAAAAGACTCTGATGCTGGGAGGGATTGGGGGCAGGAGGAAAAGGGGACGACAGAGAATGAGATGGCTGGATGGCATCACTGACTCAATGGACATAAGTTTGAGTGAACTCCAGGAGTTGGTGATGGACAGGGAGGCCTGGCGTGCTGTGATTCATGGGGTTGCAAAGAGTTGGACAGGACTGAGCAAATGAACTGAACTGAGCTGAACTCTGCACATTAGTAAATAAGCAGGGTGACAATATACAGCCTTGACATACTTCTTTCCCAATTTGGAACCAGTCTGTTGTTCCATTTCTGGTTCCAGTTGTTGCTTCTTGACCTGCATACAGATTTCTCAGAAGGCAGGTAAGGTAGTCTGGTATTCCCATCTCTTGAAGAATTTTCCATGGTTTGTTGTGATCACACAGTCAAAGGCTTTGGCATAGTCAATGAAGCAGAAGTAGATGTTTTTCTGTAACTCTATTGGTTTTTCTATGATCCAACAGATGTTGGCTATTTGATCTCTGGTTTCTCTGCCTTTTCTAAATCCAGCTTGAACATCTGGAATTTCTCAATTCATGTACTGTTGGAGCCTGGCTTGAAGAATTGTGAGCATTAGTTTACTAGCTTTGAGATGAGTGCAATTATGCTGTAGTTTGAACATTCTCTGGCATTGCCTTTCTTTGGGATTGGAATGAAGCTGACATTTTCCAGTCCTATGGCCACGGCTGAGTTTTCCAAATTTGCTGGCATATTGACTGCAGCACTTTCACAGCATCATCTTTTAGGATTTGAAATAGCTCAGCTGGAATTCCATCACCTCCACTAGCTTTGTTCATAGTGATGCTTCCTAAGGTTCACTAGACTTCACATTCCAGGATGTCTGGCTCTAGATGTGGGATCACACCATCATGGTTACCTTGGTCATTAAGATCTTTTTTTTGTATAGTTCTTTATGTTCTTGCCACCTCTTCTTAATAGCTTCTGCTTCTGTTATGTCCATACCATTTCTGTCCTTTATTGTGCCCATCTTTGCATGAAATGTTCCCTTGGTGTCTCTCATTTTTTGAAGAGATCTCTAGTCCTTCCCATTCTATTGTTTTCTTCTATTTCTTCACGTTAATCACTGAGGAAGGCTTTCTTATTTCTCCTTGCTCTTCTTTGGAACTCTGCATTCAGATGGGTATATCTTTCCATTTCTCCTTTGCCTTTCACTTCTCTTCTTTTTTCAGCTGTTTGTAGGCCTCCTCACTTTGCCTTTTAACATTTATTTTTCTTGGGGATTGTCTTGCAAGGGCCTCTGACAAATGACTGTGTATGCTGAAATGCAAAATCACTAGAATATTTGTCATATCAAGATGAAATGAGAATCATAACTTGCTATGAAGAATCCCAATAAACTTCATTCTTCTCTCAAAGCTAAACAGATGTGGTTTATGGTTTAGCTGATAGTTTGGGTTAGCTAAACTGGCAATCCTCTCTAATGTGTTTGATACTCGAGTTAGAGACTTCCCTGGGGGTCCAGTGGTTAAGACTTCACCTTCCAGTGCAGGGGGTACAGGGTCAGTCTCTGGTGGGTGAGCTAAAAATCCCACATGCCTTGGGGTCAAAAGACCAAAACATAAAACAGAAGCAATATTGTAACAGATTCATAAAGACTTTTAAAATGGCCCACCTCCAGAAAAAAAAAAAAAGGTAAAGGTGTCGTGGCTTCTTTTTTCCTCCTAATTCTTATGATTTACTCAGTGGTTTCGAGTTTTCCGGCCAAGAGGTGTAGTAAGAAAATGTTTCCATCTTTGCTTCTGCATCTCCTTTTTGGCACAGCTTCCCTTGAGGCTATATCGCTACATTAATGTTACTAGGATGATTTAAGTATGGAGAAAACTATTTTTTATTTATTTTTAAAATTTTTATTGAAATATAGCTGATTTACAAGTTGTGTTAGCATTAGGCCTACAGCAAAGTGATTGAGTTATACATACACCTACATATTGATTGTTTTTTAGATTCTTTTCTATTATAGGTTATTATAAGATGCTAATATGGTTCCCTGTACTAGATAGTAGGCCCTTGCCAATTATCAATTTTATATATAGTACTGTGTATATTTTAATCCCAAATTCCTAATTTATCCTGCCTGACTTTTCCCTTTTGGTCACCATAAGTGCCTGTTCTTTGTCTCTGAGGCTACTGAAGTTGGTAGGCTCGGTACATAAGTACCTATTTTGGAATCTGTAGCGCCCCCTAATGGTTGCTATGTTTACCCATTTAGACAGTTTACTTTTTCTCTTTAAACATATTGCTTGTCAGACACCTCAAGAACATTAGTTTCAGGACAATTTTCAAAGAATGCAAATGATTTCATGGCCTTCTAATCTTAACTAGAGCTTGGTTTCAATAAACATTGGATGCCTTGTAAGCATATTTTCTTGTCTCCTGTTTACTGCTCTTCCATGTTTCCTATGTTTTCTCTCTTTTCTGGAATAAATTACTTAGTTGCACAAGGATAACCTTACATTATTCCCAATCAACACCAGGCTAGAAATACATACAAATTTTTTTCATCTATAAGGACAAACTCAAAGCATTTGATGGAGAGGGAAATGGCACCCCACTCCAGTACTCTTGCCTGGAAAATCCCATGGACGGAGGAGCCTGGTAAGCTGCAGTCAATGGGGTCGCTAGGAGTCAGACACGACTGAGCGACTTCACTTTCACTTTTCACTGTCCTGCATTGGAGAAGGAAATGGCAACTCACTCCAGTGTTCTTGCCTGGAGAATCCCAAGGATGGGGGAGCCTGCTGGGCTGCCGTCTATGGGGTTGCACAGAGTCGGACACAACTGAAGCGACTTAGCAGCAGCAACAGCAGCAAAGCATCTGAAAAATGAAAAGTGTTCTTGTAGCCATCTGAAGAGATTTGAAACATTCTTTTCAACTTTAGTGCAACCATTCTCCTGCTTTGCAAAGAACATGCTTCCTGTTAACTGGAAGGAAAAGAAATTTCCCTGACATTTTTTCCACTCAGCCCTCTTCAAGGTAATTCCTTTCATTACTTTGGGAAGTCAATCACACTAACAGGTACCAGCAATTCTATGCCTGCCTTGGGCTAAATAGAGCAGGTGACAAAAACGCTTTCAGGTTGTCAGGTATTAATGTAAAATATCCCTAGACCTCACTGCTTATTCATCTTCATCTAGTTGACTAATGGTTTTCCCATGTTCTTACATGTTGGTAAATTAAAGAAACCTTCCAGACAGTTCTGTCAACAGTTTACTGAAACTTACCTCATTAGTGAAGTTGAGCTGTCACATGAGTGTAATTTAATTCCATTGAATTATCACTCAAAAATGCCGAGATGCTTGGTTTTTATACACCAGATAGAACATAAGGTGCTAACACTGTCATGTTTCCAGTTGATGAGAGAGGAAACAAGCAAAAAATATGCAGGCCCCTGTCTCCACCTGCCCCTCTTCCCCAGTATAATGATGCTAATGTCAACTCCTGAGCACAATATTATGTTTCACTGTAGATCAAAAACATCCCCACGGATCATTTTCTTTTCAAATCTACAAAGGAAAGCATGAATGCTGACTGCTATCTTTATTTCCTTGTCCACCAACAGAAGAACTCATTGATACACAGACCAATCTGAAGGAGGAGGTTGGTTTGCAGAGTCTAGGTAGCATTTATTACATGTTAGTGAAATTTCTTATTGTGAAATATTATTTCTGACCTGCTGTAAGTAATATCATGTTTCATCAAACAGTACATGACATTAATTATTTTGCTTTAGTTCTACCTTTATTGTGATTTTTACATTATTCCGAGGTGAGCTGTGTCAAGAGAAGGACAAGAACTGATTACAAGGAAACGATGCATACTTCGCATTTTGTTAAGCTCTCCTTTGCAGAACACATTTGCAATTGTTTCCTTGGTTATTCCAGTAATAGTCACGATAAGATCAAGGTGTGAATTTTTTCAGTGTTGTGATCTGCCAAGTTAATCAGCCTAACCTATAGAAATTGAGGATAGTCTCTTTAATAAGTAAAGTATGTTGTGTGTTAGTCGCTCAATTGTGTCCAACTTTTTGTGACCCCGTGGACTGCAGTCCACCAGGCTCCTCTGTCCAGGGAATTCTCCAGGCAAGAATACTGGAGCAGGTAGCCATTCCCTTCTCCAAGGGATCTTTCTAACCCAGAGATCGAACCCAGATCTGCATTGCTTCAGATTCTTTACCATCTGAGGCACCAGGGAAGCCCACAACAGGTAAAGACAAAGCCAAATAACTGTATGTGCTGCTGTGCTTAGTCACTTATTCACGTCTGACTCTTTGCGACCCCATGGACTGTAGACCGTCAAGCTCCTCTCTGCATGAGATTCTCCAAGCAAGAATACTAGAGTGGGTTGCCACGCCCTCTTCCAGGGGATCTTTCCAATCCAGGGATTGAACCCAGGTCTCCCACATTGCAGGCAGATTCTTTACCATCTGAGCCACCAGGAAAGCCCATAATAGGTAAAGACAACCAAAAAACTATATAAGCAGGTCTAAGTAAATCAGCCTGATGTATCACAGACTGGTGAGCTACCTGTCATAATCATAAAAGCTTCCTATGGAACGTATTCTGTATCGTACATGGATTAGTGTTTTCTTTTAACAGCCCTGAGTGCTTGTCTTTATTCTGGTCACCATCCTGTAGTTCAGGAAAATGCAACTTATTGAAGCAGAAGTCAAAGTTATCCAGCTCACAAATGGGAGAATCAACATGTGAACCCCAAACCCATGCCCTGAACATCTAGGCAGGACTAAGGTCACAATCACACAGTCACAGAGTCAGAGCCCAATCATAAGTTCCGGATGCCCTCATCGGTCACGAAGGTTCTCCAAAGCGATGTAGTTCAGTCGCTTGCAATTGGCCTCCTGGTTATCGGGCAGGGAAGCGGCAGAGTTCTGCAGTTGTTGTCCTGTTCTGTCAGAGTAGATTAGCTCTGGCCCTAGAGCGGGCCTTTTGTGCGCTGCGATGCAGGTCACAGGATAATGAGATAAAACTCTGTGGTTTGTGGAGGCCTGGCTAGCCCCCGTAACAGCACCCTCGACCTTACCTGCTTGCTGTGCTCTTATGGTCCTGAAGACTGTAAATTAGACGGCTGCTTTCTTAGCCCTCTTACCTTCCTCCAACCTCTCTCTACCGACCCTCCGTGTACCTGTCAGGCTTCACCAAAGATGCACTAAATCCTAACTGGTGGAAAACTGACTCTGCGTAACGGCAGGTGAAAAAGGCCAGGGGGCCTTATATTCCTATTCAGATGGCAGCCCACTTTACCTGAGAAATAAAGAGGGAAACACCTGGGAGAAAAATCTCAGAAAGAACACTTTTTCATACTCATTTTTTTTTCTTCTAAAAGTGGAGCAAAGAGATCAAAATCAAACTAATGCATGTGTATTTTTTTCTGTAATTTCTACTGATGGAATAAAATCCATAAGCAACCTCTGAGATCACTATAGACACAGAACTTAATGATTTCCACTATTCCTTAATTATTTCCGCTGTAGCTATTTTACATGGGTGACTCAAAGGCAGGGTGCCAGTGAGGGATTGTACCAGATATGCGAAACCTTATCTGAGAAGCAGAGAAGACGGTGGACAGAAGTTGGTTTTGGAGTATCAAGCTCAAGTTCTACCACTATTGACTTGTGTTACATAATATTTGGGAGATTAAATAAGAAGATCTCAGAATTCCCTTTCAATTCTAAAATTTTAAGTCAGCCCTACCATCATATGATTCTTGAGGAGTAAATATAAGCTCACCTGCCACCACTGACACCGTATTTTAGTCTTCTCAAAGTGTAGTTCCCAGACCGGGAGAATCAGCATCACTCGTTAAAAATGCAAAGTCTTGGTAGCATCACCCTGTTACCAAGTCCAAACATGGTATGACAGGTTAGTAAATCGAGAGAAGGGTTATTGGGGCAACGCATGGTGACTTTATTTGGAAAGGCAGCAGACTGAGAAGGTGGTGAACTAGTGTCCTGAAGAATCATCTTCCCCTTGTTGGAATTCAGGCTTCTTTTATACTAAAAGAGAAGGGGAGTGAAGTCCTGGTTCCAGCCACACTCTTTAGAGGATGTGTTAATTTCTTTCTTCCTGTAGCCATTCACAGGTCAGGATGTTTCCTGTGAGCTATACAAGGTATTTTTCCTTAACCCTCATTACTTGGGAGGCAGGATTTCTGGAGGTAGACCATTATGTAGAATTTAAGCTTATAGGAAGTGATTAACTTGTAATAGAATATAGAAGTTTTTCCTTATTACAACCTAACACCTACTGTATTAGCGATTCTGGTGGTGGGGCCCCAGTAATATGTGAATTAACACAGCATCCAGGTGATTCTCATGCATGGCCAAATTTGAGACCCTGCTGCGATTTATGGGGTCGCAAAGAGTTGGACACGACTGAGCGACTGAACTGAACTGAACTGACTAATACTTGCATGATGGTCTGTTTACACATATGGTTCTCCATGTATTCTATGATAAACTTCTTGGAGTGGAAACTGCATTGGTTTTGCTCTAATTTTAGCTCATAGATTATGAGTGAGGCATGGCCTTTGCTTCCCCAGAGATTATGATCAAGTAAGGAACATAAAACTAACAACTCTCAATGTATGAAAGAGACAGGCTCCTCTTATCATTCTGAGAATTACAAGTGTGGGAGTGACACTTGAAATCGGATGTGGTAATTTTTGATAACAAGGTATAAAATGCAACTTAAAATTCATATCTACTGATAAACTGGCAGAGAAACATATTTGATTCTTTACAAAATGATCAACGTGCCGATATCACTTTCTTGGACATGTCAGCAAATGTTTTAATACAGGGAAAAAGAACTGAGTACGATATGCCAAGCCTTTTGAAAAAGTCATCATAAAACTTCCCAAGTGAGGAGGAAGTTCCTAACCTTGCTCAGAAAGAAGAGTCCCCAGTAAATGAAAGAATGTTTCATTGTCATTCCTTGCTTCAAACCACATTCAGCCAAGGCAGGATTAGTTTGAAAATGGTTGCAGTTTTCAGATTTTACCTTCTCCTCACCATGGAA
Source organism: Bos grunniens (assembly GCF_055505025.1). Lineage (NCBI taxonomy): Eukaryota > Metazoa > Chordata > Mammalia > Artiodactyla > Bovidae > Bos > Bos grunniens. The sequence goes on from NC_141180.1 coordinate 59,431,257, forward strand.
AATCCCATGGACGGAGGAGCCTGGTAGGTTACAGTCCATGGGATTGCGAAGAGTCAGACACGACTGAGCAACTTCACTTTCACTTTTCACCTTCATGCATTGGAGAAGGAAATGGCAATCCACTCCAGTGTTCTTGCCTGGAGAATCCCAGGGATGGAGGAGCCTGGTGGGCTGCCGTCTATGGGGTCACACAGAGTCGGACACGACTGACGTGACTTAGCAGCAGCAGCGCCCCTTTAATAAAAGTGAGCCTACCCTTTCTATGAACTTGTTAAAAAAAGAACTAATGACAACATGTGGTTTTAGGTGACTTAAGAGTTAGTGCATCAATGTGCTTCCCTTCAGCATTTCTTCTTTGTCTTATTTTTCTTAATAAACTGCACACGCATAAATTACATGCACATAGCTCTTCATTCATTCATTCATTTATGAAGTGGTCATGCCTATTTCCCATTCCAAACGTTTTTACCCTATCATGCCTGGTCAAACTTTTTTGCCTGTCTTCCCACCTGTCTCTCCATCTTCCACTCTCTACCTCTGCTTTCCTAATTCCATTTTTCTTATCCTCAGGATCCTTCAGGTTTATTGCATTAGAAGGTGGAGGGTGTAGTAGCCCTATTTATGTGGGTGAGAAATGTTGAGAGAGACTAGAAGGTGGGTAGAAAAAATAATGTGGACTTGGTGTATTTGAGGTGCCTGTGGAACAAACACGTGGACATTCTTTCCAATATGTGCAGATCCAGGGCTCAGAGGGAAGATGTGTGATGAATTAACGATGCACGTGGTAGTTTGCAGACCATGGAGTCACTAAGAGTTGGACATGACTAAGCGACTTCACTTTTACTTTTCACTTTCCTGCATTGGAGAAGGAAATGGCAACCCACTCCAGTGTTCTTGCCTGGAGAATCCCAGGGACGGGGGAGCCTGGTGGGCTGCCGTCTATGGGGTCGCACAGAGTCGGACACGACTGAAGTGACTTAGCAGCAGCAGCAGCAGTGGTAGTTTCAAGTCCACATATAGATGAGATCATTGCAGAGATTAAGTAAAAGGAAATGAGCTCTGAACTTAGAGTAGCTTCCCAGTAAATGTTTGTTGTTTGTGGCATCTTTACTTGGATATTTACTACCAGTATGTATGTCATTGGGTCTTCCCCAATGGCTCAGCAGTAAAGAATCTGCTTGCAATGCACGAATGGAATTTTGATCCCTGGGTTAAGAAGATCCCCTGGAAGAGGAAATAGCAACTTATTCCAGTATTCTTGCCTGGAAAATTCCAAGGACAGAGGAGCCTGGTGGGCTACAGTCCATGGGGTCGCTAAGAATTGGATGCAACTGAGCAGTCAGGCATGCGCGTCATGATCCTTTTAGGCGGTCATGACCTGCGCCTTGGCAGTTGTTAAACTTGCTCATCCGCTATGTTCATTATGGATTCTAACTCTCAAAAGTCACAATCCTAGAAAGTTTTGGATAATCAAATGGCAGCTCAGTGGATGGAACACTTCCAAGATAAATACCGAAAATAGGTGTTTTTTTTTCGGTATTTATCTCTCACCCATTTTGAGGATAAGAAAAGAAATATTTTGTAGAAGAAAAATCCAACAGAAGCTATAATCAGAGAAGAAATACTGGCAGGGACCTTGGAGACTGAAGCTGAAGCACTTAGTTCCTATGAGAAGACACTGAGGCAAAGAAAAGTTAAGAAGCTAAAGCAAGGGCTCCTGCTTAAAATTAGCAGAAATCTCAAGCCATGTCAACTGAGTAACAGATTTAAAGACAGAATATTTACTCTAAGTTTCTGATAATGCTGAGAGTGCTCCCTGGAACTTAAAGGGTCAAAATAATGGCCTGTTACCTAATTTCAAATTAAAGCTTTAAAATTTCAATTATATTTTTACTTAATTAAAAAAGGAAGGCAAGTTCTGTTATTAGTGAACTTTTAAGTGTTTTTTTTTAATATAATAACAATAATTATAAGTATTATAATAAATAATAAATGTAACATAATTATTATAATAAATCTAATACTAATTTTTATAATTGTTACTATCCTGGCAGCACTGTGCTGCATGCAGGATCTTAGTTCCCCAACCAGGGATTGAACTCATGCACCCTGCAGTACAAGGGTGGAGTCTTAACCACAGGACCAAGAGGGAATCCCTAAGCTGACTTCTTGATTTAAGTTTCATTGTTTTTTTTTTTCTTCAACCTTTGTTTTTAAGAGGGGAATGTGGATTGGAATAGGTAGTATCAGGTAACTTTTAGCTCCAAAGGGATGTACCTTGAAACAGATAACATTAGGACACTTTTAGCTTCAAAAATGTGAGACATCCTATGATTTTTAAAAATCACTATATACTTGTGTGAGGAAGGATGAGAATGCCAGTAAATCAAATACTAACATTCATGCTGACATTTTATAATTATAAAAAGATTCAAAATTCTTGACCAACACAATCAGTTGTAAAGTGAAGATTTTGCTTGCTTTATTCTATTTTTACAATCTGTATGTATAGCTCTTCAAAACACTTTTTGAATCATCATAGATATGGATGACTTCTACAGTTTATAGAGCCATACTATAACATTCAAAGGAAAACTTCAGACTACTTTTATTTTAGAACAAGCAAAAGTAACAGTTCCATCTTTCTTTATACCCTATGCTTTTTTCCTCCAAGTTAATGAATTTTTTAAGTGTGAAAGCCCAAACTTCCCAAGTACCTAATGTTCCTTTAAAAAGAACAGACACTACCTTTTCTCTGACTTCCCACCACATAAATTGGTAGTGGTGGGGGGATGGGAGGAGTGAGTTTTAGTTATAAAAGAAATGATCATCTCTAATATTCTCTTCCAGTTCTACAAGTGAGTCACTATAGCTAATACCTATAAAACATCTTTTATGTGCAGCCAGAATTCAAGAACATGCCAATTATTTATTCATCTGATGTTAATTTTTTATTTATTATTCATTCAACAGACACTATTCAGCCTTGACTTGTGAGCTAGGTGATCAGGTTAAAAAAAAAATCTGATGTAACACTCAGCAGTTGCTTTCACTGAACTGTGGGAGGAAACTCTTCTATTAGGCAGAACTTTTCAAAGACAACTTAGAGCATGATATGGAGTAATTATGGAGGTGATCACTAAAAGAAAAAGAGATAACACAATTCCTTCATCATTGCCCTTGTCAAATCAACTTGTAAAATCATTAGGAATCGCTAAATCTTTTGACAGATTCACAAATAGGCAAACAGAATCACGATGATAAGATTAGAGAAAGTTTACTGTTCAATATGAACATCGAACAATAGTTTTATGAATTGCAGAGATTTATTTCAGAGTTTCTTCTCTTTCCCCCATACCTGTGTGCTCAGTCAGTCGTTCAGTCCTGTCCAACTCTTTATGACCCTACGGACTGTAGCCCACCAGACTCCACAGTCTGTGGGATTCTCCAGACTAGAATACTGAAGTGGGTTGCCATTTCCTATTCCAGGGGATCTTCCTGACCTAGGAATCAAACCTTAAGTCTCCTGCATTGGCAGGCAGATCCTCTACCACTGAGCTACCTGGGAAACCCTTTTCCCCCTAAAACACATACAAAATACTTCTGAAAATCAGCAAACAACCAAAGTCACTCAAAGGTTTTGATTTCTTGGCTAGCCATCTAAAAATGATCAGCAGGTTGTAACAAAATAAAACCATAGGATTAGGGTATATTTTTGGATTAGACGTAATCATGAAAAAATTTCCATCTTCATTTTGTCATATAATCATTCTGGACATTGTTTTCTTTTTTGACTGTGTTCCCAGCTTGCCTCCACCATCCATGGAACAGTTCATCCTTTCTGTCTCACTCTAGTCATTGTACTTTGACCACATTTCTTATTTTGCTCATGTACATTTTTGATTACTCTTTCATATTCAGGGTTGATTATTTATTTACACAAGAGTAAGGCATTGTTTTATTACTCTTTGTATTTCTACAAAGTGTCTAGTGCAGTGCAAACACATCATAAGCCTCCCAATAAATGAGGATTCAATGAATAATGATTGACTCACATTCAACCAAATTATGATATAAGCACTGTTAATTCCCAAAGAGTGATTTGTTTACACATTCATATCAGTGCTGCCTTGGTTCTTTCTGTTTAATGTTTAAAACATAATGAACATATCACAGCTGAAATTTATCTGTAAATAGTACCAGATGTTATAGTAGATCTAAGCTTTATAGCTACAAGAAGGATTCTAAGAAATATTGTTGAGTTTGTATCTATTTTGAACCCTTAAAGTCTCTGCATAGGATACAACCTTGTATCTTTGATAAGTATGAAATGAAATGAAGTTAAGCAAAATCTTAATTATAAATAAAGGAAGCCCCCACATCCATGCAGTTCACTTATTCAATAGTTGCCTATCAAATGGCACTGGACTAAAAATTCCTTGCCAAATATTGAATTTACAGCATTCTATGAAAATAAGGGATCATGCTATATCAATATGACTTTTAAATAAATGTCATTAATTAAAACTGAGAAAATATTTCAGGCTTGCCTTCAATCCAACAAATGTTTACAGAATACCTATTAGGTGTTAGATGCTATTCTGGGTACTCAGCACATAGCAGTGACCACACTTTTTGTCCTTAAAACTCACACACAGTCTGAATTCATTTGCAACTGGAGTCATGTGGAGAAGATAGTAGCTTACTTCTTAAGCAAGTTAATAAATATGTTGTTTGCATTTTCTGACATTTAATTACTTGATGATTCAGATTTCATATGAAAGAATTAACATAGTAAGGAAAGAAGGCATTAATTCTTTCTGTATCCTTTCCAAACATTTGAGACTATTTAAAAACTGTTACTTAGAATGCTTCAATAAAGATTTGGTGGATTCCCAATTAGGATGATTTTCTAGTTTACTTTCTAATTTACTGTTTTACTTATGTGTAGTTATTATTCCTTGCCTTGTAGAAATATAGTTACAAGTAGCTATCTGGCTACATATTTAGGCAATAGGTTCAAATTTAATGTTTTATTTTAAAAGAAACAGAATTTGTCTGAGGATAGGGAGAAATAAGCAGGAAAAAAAAACCCTACCTCTGGTCATTAGTATAAATCCAGTTGCCTGTACTTTATAGGGAATTAGTCGCTTTTTAGAAAGAGCTTTTAATTGCTTAATCTAAGTAATGTGGGCAATGGCATACGTGTTTTATTTTAGAGTCTATCTAGCCCACTCAGAAAATGTAATGGACCTAATTTTCATTTAGTATAGGTCTGTGCAGTTCCTAAAACATCCAAATGGCTATTAATTTAATCAGGTAATTTAACTATAGCTCGAGAAAAGGCCACCCGCTAGTTGTCACGCAATGATTACGAGGATGACATTTCTATCCCATGATGCCAGAGGCAGACTTTGATACATCATTTTCTTTTTGAAGGTTAAACTCAGATAACCTGCCTTTGGCATTTAATTAGCTACATATTAAACACTCTTTTAATAATAAAATGATTAAAAATTTTATTGCTTCTCAAATGAGGCCCTTTTAGATAGATTTAATGACTTGGTTAGAGCTCTATAGTTTGTGAACCAAACCTTACTTAGGCCAGTATGTAGTAATGATATGCTTTACAGCTTACGAAATCTGTATTTTATTCAAATGATGGCCATAATCATTTTGGATAAAACTTATAATGCTTTCTTCTGTATTTTTAAGTCTAACGGTTAAATGTCATTGGAAAGTAACCAAAACCCCCTCAATTCAAAATTTCCAGAGATTATCAAATTCAAGATGAATAAAGAGACCATGAAATGTGTGTAATGTGCTGAATCTTATATACTAATTGTTTACCCTTTGAAAAATCACTCGTCCCCATTGAATACCTGCCAAAAATTCATAAAATGATTGCAGAAATGACGGAGAAGTGTGAGTGGACTGCAAATCCTCATCTATATTTTCACTTAATACCAGCTCTTCAGTGAAAATGGTCATCAGGAGACTCTTCATTGTTCATCCTGAGCATGAACAGGGAGTTAAAATACCTGTACCTGTAAAATAGGTTGAAGAGACCAGAAGCCATCACACAAGCACAGGTAGTAACTACAGTCTGAATAAAAGTGATCACTGCCCTCTTACTCTTTCTTAAAATTTTAATTTCAAACTTATTTTATCATTTATATATGCACATGTTATAAGTGCTCAGTCCAATAACATTTGATGAAAATTTCCAATAATATAACCACCGCCTCAGCTGATCTATGGAACAATTCAGATATCACTCACCCTTCCTCATGCCTCCTTCTAGACAGCTGCCCATGGCTATCCAGCTGTTTTGAATCCACCCTGTCATTATCACTTGGTATGCTTGTGGTAGAATATTACATAGACGTTAGCATGTAGGATGCACACTTCTTCTGCTCAACACATTATTTTTGAGCTATACTTGATTTTGCTCCTATCACTGGCTTGTTCCTTTTTTTAAAAAAAATATTTATTTATTTATTTGGCTGCCTGAGCTCTTACTTGTGGCATGGATTCCTGACATCCATGAATCTATAAGGGTATTTTTTCTCCAAACAACTGACTTATTAGTATTTTAGTTATTCCAGCTAAATTTTGTGCTGGTTTCCTCCTTGATAAGATGTACATTTGGGTTCCTTGGGTCAAAGAAGGAACCCAAGTATACAATCAGTTTCTTTGTTAATTCTTTTTCTACAAAGATAATAGAGAATATATCTATATATTTTTTAAATTATTGATTTTGTTTTATCAAATAACAGATATTGCAGAAAAATTTAAATGCAAATATGCAAATAGGAAAAGGAGTAAGTCAAGGATGTATATTGTCACCCTGCTTATTTAATTGATATGCAGAGTACATCATGAGAAATGCTGGGCTGGAAGAAGCACAAGCTGGAATCAAGATTGCCGGGAGAAATATCAATAACCTCAGATATGCAGATGGCACCACCCTTATGGCAGAAATGGAAGAGGAACTCAAAAGCCTCTTGATGAAAGTGAAAGAGGAGAGTGAAAAAGTTGGCTTAAAGCTCAACATTCAGAAAACGAAGATCATGGCATCCGGTCCCATCACTTCATGGGAAATAGATGGGAAAACAGTGGAACAGTGTCAGACTTTATTTTTGGGGGTTCCAAAATCACTGCAGATGGTGACTGCAGCCATGAAATTAAAAGACGCTTACTCCTTGGAAGGAAAGTTATGACCAACCTAGATGGACTATTCAAAAGCAGAGACATTTCTTTGCCAACAAAGGTCCGTCTAGTCAAGGCTATGGTTTTTCCTGTGGTCATGTATGGATGTGAGAGTTGGACGGTGAAGAAAGCTGAGCACTGAAGAATTGATGCTTTTGAACTGTGGTGTTGGAGAAGACTCTTGAGAGTCCCTTGGACTGCAAGGAGATCCAACCAGTCCATTCTGAAGGAGATCAGCCCTGGGATTTCTTTGGAAAGAATGATGCTAAAGCTGAAACTCCAGTACTTTGGCCACCTCATGCGAAGAGTTGACTCATTGGAAAAGACTCTGATGCTGGGAGGGATTGGGGGCAGGAGGAGAAGGGGACGACAGATGATGAGATGGCTGGATGGCATCACCGACTCGATGGACGTGAGTCTGAATGAACTCTGGGAGTTGGTGATGGACAGGGAGGCCTGGTGTGCTGCGATTCATGGGGTCGCAAAGAGTCGGACATGTCTGAGCGACTGAACTGAACTGAACTGAACTGAATGCAAAAAGGAAAAACTAGTGGTAATTCTATGACACAGAGTCCCTAACATCACAGCACATATTCTGTCAGTTTTTTATGTTTTTATATATATACTGTTGTTGTTATTCAGTCACCCAGTTGTGTCCAGCTCTTTGCAACATGATGAACTACAGCATGCCATCGCCTTCACAGATCACTGCCTTGTTGTGGTGAAGGGGCTTGCATAACTCAATGAAGCTGTGAGCCATGCCGTGTAGGGCCACCCAAGATGGACAGGTCATAGTGGTTGAGTTCTGACAAAACGTGATCCACTGGAGGAGGGAATGGCAAACCACCCCGGTATGTTTGCCATGAGAACATCATAAACTGTATATATGTGTATACTTAAAAAAAAAAAGTAACCAATTTCATTCATCAAACAAAATACAGAAATACCTTGTCAATACATATTATCCACAAAATAATTTTGAATATTTGAATCATAGTCTATTGTATCACAGTTTATGTAATCATTCTCATATTGTTGGACATTTACATTGTCTACAATTTTATTTTCTTGTACACAGTGGTGAAGTAAATATTTTTGTAGACAAAGAATTTAATACATACATTTAAATTTCTTTCCTTAGGATAAATTTCTATAAGTAGAATTGCACAATTACTAGATATCCATAATAAAGATTCTTATTTGGCAAATTATTTTTGCCTGAAGACCAATCAAACATAGCTCAGTTCAGTTCAGTCGCTCAGTTGTGTTCGACTCTTTGCGACCCCATGAATCACAGCACGCCAGGCCTCCCTGTCCATCACCAACTCCCGGAGTTCACTCAGACTCATGTGCATCAAGTCAGTGATGCCATCCAGCCATTTCATCCTCTGTCGTCCCCTTCTCCTCCTGCCCCCAATCCCTCCCAGCATCAGAGTCTTTTCCAATGAGTCAACTCTTCGCATGAGGTGGCCAAAGTAATGGAGTTTCAGCTTTAGCATCAGTCCCTCCAAAGAAATCCCAGGGCTGATCTCCTTCAGAATGGACTGGTTGGATCTCCTTGCAGTCCAAGGGACTCTCAAGAGTCTTCTCCAACACCACAGTTCAAAAGCATCAATTCTTCAGTGCTCAGCTTTCTTCACCGTCCAACTCTCACATCCATACATGACCACAGGAAAAACCATAGCCTTGACTAGACGGACCTTTGTTGGCAAAGAAATGTCTCTGCTTTTGAATAGTCCATCTAGGTTGGTCATAACTTTCCTTCCAAGGAGTAAGCGTCTTTTAATTTCATGGCTGCAATCACCATCTGCAGTGATTTTGGAGCCCAGAAAAATAAAGTCTGACACTGTTTCCACTGTTTTCCCATCTATTTCCCATGAAGTGATGGGACCGGATGCCATGATTTTCGTTTTCTGAATGTTGAGCTCTAAGCCAACTTTTTCACTCTCCACTTTCACTTTCATCAAGAGGCTTTTTAGTTCCTCTTCCCTTTCTGCCATAAGGGTGGTGTCATCCGCATATCTGAGGTTATTGATATTTCTCCCGGCAATCTTGATTCCAGCTTGTGCTTCTTCCAGCACAGTGTTTCTCACTTTACTACTAATCCATGTTACTCACTTTTAACTTTTTATGGAACATTTTGTTAACTATAATACAAAATCTTGAGAACACTTGTGAACCATAGAAATATCCTTGAACTTTGATCTTACAAAAAGAAATTCATTATAGCTTGACTTTATCAGCTGAGAATAGATTCCTGTTTACATAGAACCTTAATTTTTAGGGTAATAGTATATACAATTAAGGTAGAAACTAAACAATAATGAGTCAAATAAAACTGGACTAGAGGTAACTTTACTTAATGATTTTTAGCCTCCTTTTGATGATCGAGAGCAGAGAGGTCCCTGACCTCTAGGATCTAATGCCTGATGATCTGGGTTGGAGGTGATATAATAACAATAATAGAAATAAAGTGCACAGTAAGTGTTATGTGCTTGAATCATCCCCAAATCATCCCTCCTCCACCGGGTCCATGGAAAAATTGTCTTCCATATAGCCAGTCCTGGTGCCAAAAAGGTTGGGGACAGCTGATCTAAAGCTTCATTTCCCAGTAAGGTAGCCACTGGCCACATGTGGCTCTTGAGCACTTGAAATACAGCTAGTCAGAATAGAGACTTAGCACCAAAGATATAAAATACCTCATTAATGATTTGTATATTGATCGCATATTGGAATGAGAATACTTGGGATATATGGGTTCAATAAAATATGATATTAAAATGAATTTCACATGTTTCATTTTACTCTTTTCGAATGGCTATTGGAAAACTTTAATTTACACATGTGGCTCTTATTTTATTTCCACTGGACAGAATTCATCTAGATGTATATTCTACTGCTATAGAATATGTACAAGGATTGCTACATACTAACTATATTTTTTAGGCTTATGAACTGAGAGTGGTTTCAATGCTGCTGCTGCTGCTGCTGCTGCTGCTGCTAAGTCGCTTCAGTCATGTCTGACTCTGTGCAACCCCATAGACGGCAGCCCACCAGGCTCCACCATCCCTGGGATTCTCCAGGCAAGAACACTGGAGTGGGTTGCCATTTCCTTCTCCAATGCATGAAAGTGAAAAGTGAAAGTGAAGTCGCTCAGTCTTGTCCTACCCTCAGCGACCCCATGGACTGCAGCCTTCCAGGCTCCTCCGTCCATGGGATTTTCCAGGCAAGAGTACTGGAGTGGGGTGCCATTGCCTTCTCCAGTGGTTTCAATAGTGGTTTCAATAACTGATCCACAAAATTTCCCTAAATTGTACTCTGATGAGTGAGTAAGTGACTGACAAGAGAAATCTTAGTTTGCTCAGAGTACCTAAGCTCTATAGACGGCAGAAGAAGAATTCTCCCTGGCAGCTTAATAGACTTTCTCCCTACTGAAGTTCCAAATTGTTGAAAAGCATTTTCACCAGTTTTCATGAGGATGAATTGAGGGTGAATGGATAAAGTGAATGGCATTCTGTTCTAGATCCACTTTTCTCATGTCAAGCTTCTTAAAGTATGTATATATATATTTTATCTTTGGCTGCGTTGGGTCGTCATTGTGCACAGGCTTTCTCTCGTTGCAGCAGGTGAGGGCTACTCTCTAGCTGCAGTGTGCAGGCTTCTCCTTGCAGTGGCCTCTCTTGCTGTGGAGCACAGGCTTTAGGGTGTTCGGGCTTCAGTAGCTGCGGCACGTGGCCTCTGCAGTTGCGGCTCCCAGGGTCTAGAGCACAGGCTCAGTAGCTGTGGCATGTGGGCTTAGTTGCTCCGTGGCATGTGTAATCTTTTTGGATCAGGGATCAAACCCGTTCTCCTGCATTGGCAGGCAGATTCTTTACTACTGAGCCACAGGGGAAGCCCCTCAAACTTTGCTGATCACCATTTGGCCTATGTATTGTTTGCATTTATCCTCATGCAGTTTCAACACAGGCAAAAAGGATGAACTCAAGTGAAGAACTAACTTACCCTGAAGCAACTCGAGACTTAAAGTTTGAAAGTAAAACTCCATGTGAAATTTTGTTCATGTCCTGTACATATATTTAGAATGCAGTAGAGAATTGAAGCATAGATCCTTCCCACATAAACAATAAACAACAAAAAATTGTAGACAAATGATTTAATGATCCAAACTATGCATTTGATTTGGGGCGTTCATAGAACTTCCTTTTGTGTGTATAGATGCTGCTGAAAAAACCAGACTATATGGGACAATGGAAATATGAGTGTTTGGTGAGAGAGCAAGGAAGGTTCTCTGACTTCTAGGAAACTTCTTATCTGCCTTGGGAGTACTGTGTTTGGGGCATGCTCTGATAACTTCTAAAAGTGAGCCTATAGCGGGTATAATTGCAAGAGTTATGAAAAAGGAAAGAAAACAATTTCACACTATTGATAAAAGCACTAGAGCCTTAATTTGCTCACCTGTGTATAGGATATTGTATGAAAGTTGGAAATTTACCTGCCACCTCTCTAAGTTTATTTAGAGAAATTTCTGCTTGCTTAGACTTTCTTTGGGAAATGTAATACTTGCTGAAAAGGTCAAATTGAGATTTAGACTACCTATACATATTTCCCCCACCAAACAGAAGGTATCTGCGCCTCTCCAAACAAGCTCTATCAATGCCTTCGAATCATGTTATGGCTTCATACACCAAACGATTCACTGATGTGTGAAAAGACCAGTAAATCAGCAAGTTGCTTACTCTGTGTAAACCCAGCCAGCTGATGTGCTTGAGTTATTGGACTGGGCAGTGCAATGGTTTGGTGCCATGAATTTCTAGTCCTTGGTGAGACAGAGGTTCAGCAACTGTTATTTCTCACTGAGGAAATGCTCATGAATGTGACAACCAAATTTCTAGACAGTGCCATCCAGAACTCATTGAATATCCTCATCAGTTATAGTTTATACGAACAGCCATTGAACTGTCAGAGACTTAGGCTGTCTCTTTAATTATAAAAGGGCACTATGGTGTGGCATTTAAGAGCAAAGATGCTGGAGTCAAACTGGGCTCTGCTCCCTGCAAGTTGGTGACCCTAGGTACTCACCATTGTGAAGAAGAGAAAAGAGCCCTCTCTTTATCACGCAAGGATAGAGCAATAAGTCTGCAAGCCAAGAAGAAAATACTGACCTAACACTGAACCTGCCTGCGCTCTGACCTTGAACTTGCCAGCCTCCAAAACTGTGAGAAATATATGTTGGTTGTTTAAGCCATTGTCTATGGTATTTTGTTATAGCAACCCAAAGTAGGTGGCGCTAGTGGTAAAGAATCCGCCTGCCAACGCAGGAGAGACAAGAGACATGGGTTCGATCCCTGGGTCAGGAAGATCCCCTGGAGAAGGAAATGGAAACGTATTCCAGTATCCTTGCCTGGGAAATCCCGTGGACAGAGGAGCCTGGTGGGCTACAGTCCATGGGGTCGCAAAGAGTTAGACATGGCTGAGCACAGCACAGCACTTGTCTATGGTATTTTGTTATAGCAACCCAAAGTGACTATGACAACAGCTAACATTTGTTGAGCATTTATTCTGTGCCAGACGCTGTTCTTAACATTCTTATATTAATTAATCTTAATAACGTCATGAAATATGTATTATTATTATGTCATTACCCTATGTTGAAGATGGATACCAAGGCACAGAGAAGTTATATGCCCAAGATCACCCAGCTAGACAATGGTCACACTAATATTAAAACACAAGCAGTGTGTTTTGGGCTCCATAAGCATTTTACTAGATTGAGAGAATTCTTTTTCTCAAAAGATGGTCTCTTGGGGAAGACTCAAATTCCTTTCTCCTCTGAATTTCTAAAATGCTGCAATTCTTAAGAAGAAAACTAGACATCCTATACTGTGTACAAGCGTAAAACTTTGTCATCAGAAGGATGTGGTTTCATACCTTGGTTTATTCACCTACTGGGTATGTAAATTTGGACAAGATAATGCATTCTTTACAGGCAACTCCCCATAGCATCTCTGTTCTTCATCTGAAAAATAGGGATAAAATACCAGTTCCATAGGGGGTTTTGTAAAGGATGAAAGGAAGCAATTCATATCAATTCCTTAGCATGGACCTTATATATAGTAAGAGCTCAATAAATGATAACAAGTATTATTGTTCCTGACAATTTGTCTTTAATGTTCCTGTTGGTGACAGACTACCTGAATAGTTTCAGCTAAGTTTAACACTTCTTGTTCCAATGATTTTGCAGTTTTGAAACTGATAAGAAAACCATGATGATTTATTATGGATGTAATATAACCTCTTCCCTTGTGCTTGAAAACGTCATTAAAGTTGAATTCTGTACACAGTTGGAAGGTAGCTAATAGTACACTACAAAATAATTAAATTAATAATAATGAAATTTTATTTTCATTAAATAAATAATTAAAATAACTTTTTATTTATTAAGCTCCCATTGTGAACCAAGGACTATTCCAGGTATTTCATGTACAACACTCTTAGAAATAAAACTACCATATAAGCCAGCAATCCCTCTATGGGACATACACCCAGAAAAAACTATAATTCAAAAAGACACATGTACCCAAGTGTTCATTGCAGCACTATTTAAATATCCAGGACATGGAAGCAACCTAGATGTCCATTGACAGGTGAATGGATAAAGAAATTGTGTTATATATATGCAATGGAATATTATTCAGCCATGTAAAGAAACAAAATTGGGTCACTGGTAGAGACATAAGTAGCTCTAGAGACTGTCATAAAGAGTAAAGTAAGTCAGAGAGAAAAAAAACACAAATACTGTATAATAACACATGTGGAATCTGAAAATGGTATAGATGATCTTATTTCCAAAACAGAAATAGAGACACTGCTACTGCTACTGCTAAGTCACTTCAGTCGTGTCCGACTCTGTGCAACCCCATGGACAGCAGCCCACCGTCCCTGGGGTTCTCCAGGCAAGAACACTGGAGTGGGTTGCCATTTCCTTCTCCAATGCATGAAAGTGAAAAGTGAAAGGGAAGTTGCTCAGTCGTGTCCGACTCTTCGAGACCCCATGGACTTCAGCTCACCAGGCTCCTCCGCCCATGGGATTTTCCAGGCAAGAGGACTGGAGTGGGGTGCCATTGCCTTCTCCGGCACAGATGTAGACAACAAACATATGGACACCAAGGGGGGAAGGAGGGGTGGGATGAATTGGGAGATTGGGATTGACATAAATACACTATTGATACTATGTGTAAAATAGATAACTTATGAGAACCTACTGTGTAGCTCAGGGAGCCCTACTCAGTGCTCTCAGCTTAGTTCAGTTCAGTCACTCAGTCATGTCTGACTCTTTGTGACCCCATGAACTGCAGCATGCCAGGCTTCTCTGTCCATCAACTGCCAGAGTTTACCCAGACTCATGTGCATCAAGTCAGTGATACCATCCAACCTTCTCATCCTCTGTCATCCCCTTATCCTCCTGCCCTCAGTCTTTCCCAGCATCAGGGTCTTTTCAAATAAGTCAGCTCTTTGCATTAGGTGGCCAAACTATTAGAATTTCAGCTTCAACATCAGTCCCTCTAATGAACACCCAGGACTGATATCCTTCAGAATGGACTGGTTGGATCTCCTTGCAGTCCAAGGGACTCTCAAGAGTCTTCTCCAACACCACAGTTCAAAAGCATCAATTCTGCACTCAGCTTTCTTCACAGTCCAACTCTCACATCCATACATGACGACTAGAAAAACTATTGCCTTGACTAGACGGACCTTTTTTGACAAAATAATGTCTCTGCTTTTGAATATGCTGTCTAGGTTGGTTATAACTTTCCTTCCAAGGAGTAAGAATCTTTTAATTTCATGGCTGCAATTACTATCTGCAGTGATTTTGGAACCCCTCAAAATAAAGTCTGTCACTGTTTCCATTGTTTCTCCACCTATTTGTCATGAAGTGATGGGACCAGATGCCATGATCTTTGTTTTTGAATGTTGAGCTTTAAGCCAGCTTTTTCACTCTCCTCTTTCACTTTCATCAAGAGGCTTTTTAGTTCTTCTTTGCTTTCTCCCATAAAATGGTGTCATCTGCATATCTGAGGTTATTGATATTTCTCCTGGCAATCTTGATTCCAGCTTGTGCTTCATCCAGCCTGGTATTTCTCATGATGTACTCTGCATAGAAGTTAAATAAGCAGGGTGACAATATATAGCCTTGACATACTCCTTTCCCAATTTGGAACCAGTCTGTTGTTTCATTGTCTGGTTCTAATTGTTGCTTCCTGACCTCCATACAGATTTCTCAGGAGGCAGATAAGGTGGTCTGGTATTCCCACCTCTTTAAGACTTTTCCACAGTTTGCTGTGATCCACACAAAGGCTTTGGCGTAGTCAATAAAGCAGAAATAGATGCTTTTCTGGAACTCTCTTGCTTTTTCTATGATCCAACAGATGTTGACAATTTGATCTCTAGTTCCTTTGCCTTTCCTAAATCCAGCTTGAACATCTGGAAGTTCACATTTCATGTACTGATGAAGCCTGGCTTGGAGAATTTTGAGCACTACTTTGCTAACATGTGAGATGAGTGCAATCGTGCAGTACTTTGAACATTCTGAGACCTGGGTTCGATCCCTGGGTTAGGAAGATCCCCTGGAAAAGGAAAAGGTTACCCACTCCAATATTCTGGCCTGGAGAATTCCACTTAATGCTCTATGGTGACCTAAATGGAAAGGAAATCCAAAAAAGAGGAGATATATGTATAGTTGATACACTTTGCCGTACCATAGAAACTAATACAACACTGTAAAGCAAATACACTCTTTTAAAAATTAATGAAAACACACTATTAGAAATTTGCTCTTATTTTTATTTTAAAGAAACTGAAGCTTGAAGCTTTCATTTTTGAAGAAAGTAAAGCTTGAAGAGTATGCTTGCCCACAGCTGGCTTATAAAAAGAGCTAGTATTCTAACCTTCTGCTGTCTGAGTGAGATATAGACTTGATAAATCTAGTAAAGGATAGAAATCCTACATTAATTATTATTTTTATCTCCTCAAGTTTCATTGTGAGAATGAGAGAATAAGAGAATGAATGAATGAATAATAACAAAGATAACAGGGTAAAAAATGTTCAGGACATGAGCAAGGAGATTCCTAACCTGTTATTAAATTAAAAACAAAAACACACACAAAAACGTTTCCAAACAAGTTGGTGATCTTCAAAAGGAACAGGAGGGATCATTTGGAATTGTTCAATTTTGAAACTGATATCACTAAGAGATTTTCTTTTATCCTTTCTCTCAAATAGGCATGCTTTTCTAAGGCCTTGCTTATTCTTGCAGCTAATTGGTCAGCATTATTAATGACTGAACAACCAATATCCAATCATATCATTAATGTCTTAATGGGGAAGCTTTGGGTGTTTAGGAAGGACACAGTCTTTATCATGTCATGGTGGTGAGGAGATTGTCACTTCCGGTAATTTTCTACTTGGACTCTTTTATCTCTAGGCTTTTGGGTGAGTCATTATATTTGTCTGAGGAGGCAACTGTTATTTGTAACCCTACTTTGCCAGTGAACTTTATCCTCAACTTCTTGAATTCAGCTCTAGCGTCTTCCTGTTTTGCTTGCCTCTGGCTGTTTCATTTATTCTCTCTTCATCTAATAAGATTTATTTGGGTTGAATATTCACATTACTGTTGCTTAAACCAACTTTCTTCCCTCCTTTTTTGCTTTTCTGCTGTGGAGGCATTCGATTCATGCCAGTTTTATGACTTGGAAGAGAAGTTTTACTTCTTTTTACTCTCTGTACACTCTGAGAGTCTCTGGAGGGTAGAGCAAAAAACTCGTGAGGCTGGCTGTTTATCTCAGTTGGAGCTAGGAGCCAGGGATGGGGTCAGAGGGGAGATTTTCTACTTGCCTGATTTCACAGGACCCATTTCTGTGATTTGCCAAATGGGAAGGAAGCCTCTATCAGATTGGACAGATACACATTCTTTTTTTTTTTATAAGACCAAAATCATCACTAGAGAGGAGTGACCTGCTAGCAAAAGACATCCCCAAACACGAAGCTGTCGTGCTGGCATCGTCCTGCCAGCGGTTGCTTTCCTTCCCAGCGTCTCCCAGTGCCCCCAGCCCTGAAGCAAAGGGCCCCTCTGCACAAAGGTGGAGATTGCTTCCCAGCTGCGGCTGTAACAGGGGCATCTATCCTCATCTGTTCCCCATCGCTGAGTTCTCCACTGCGCTTTAGAAACAAGCAGTGCAACCTCTACCACCAGCGACCCCGGCGGGATCTGGCTTTTAGAAGTAAGATTGAACGGCTATTAGCAGGGGTGAAGGCTATAACCCAACACTGTACAGAGAGACCGCGGTAATGAAGTGACACAGGGCTGTGGAATGGCGAGACCTGGAAGGCTCTTTAGACATCTCACTGGCCAGCTTCTTCCCCTTACAGGTGAAGAAACCCAGGTCCAAAGAGGTTAATTGACTTACCCAAGGTCATATTGTGAATTCTTGTCCTTTGGTTGTTCAGGTCTCCCTTAAACAAAAAAAATTTTTTTCCCTCAAGACCTCTAAGAATTCTGAATTCATAGCCCATTGGCTTTAATAGTTTAAATGCTTCTCTTTAGAACTCGTTTATTGGTGATGTATCACGGGAACTTATCACAAGCATACCCCATATGTTGTAGGTGATTAAAAATGGGGAAAGAGGTTTCTGAACCTAATATCTTAACAGTTTAATTGGAGACTTCAGAAATAGAAATAGCAAGAGGAAAAATGAAATGCTTGATGTATGCCTCCATGTAAATGCTGTATATAAAGACAGTTCTGTGGAGCAGGTGTTATGCTTTATCTTAAAGAAACTGAAGAATATATATTTGTGTTAACATATAAAGGGCAATTAAATTATTATTGGGACTATCAAGCAAAAATGATAAATAACAATTTATACTTTGTGTTCTATAGTATGAACTCTCCATGTATGGAGTTTCCTGGGTATTTCAGCAGTCACCCACATCACTGAAAATATGCCTTCAGCCCACAAAAAAAAAATTCCATCTAAATCTTGGCTCCTTGAAACACAGCTTCCTCTTTTTAAAAAATATTATTATTATTATATTATTCCCATTTCACAAACATGGAAGCTGACCACTATGTAATGAATGCTAAGTGCTAGGTCATTTTTATTTATTTATTTATTTGGCCATGCCACAGGGCTAGTGGGAACTTAATCCCTGACCGATGATCGAACCCATGCCCCCTGTGGTGGTGTCATGGAGCTCTACCCACTGGACCACCAAGGAGCTCCCCATAGCTTCCTCTCTTGATTCTTATTTCCTCATTTTTTTTTTTTTAACACAAAGTGGTCACAATAGATGATCTTTAAGGTTCTTGCAAATTCCCACTTTCCCTTGATTAGTGAGTGGCCAAAAACAAAAAGCAAATTCCTCCAGATCTTCTAGTAGGTTTACATTTGGATCTGAGAAAAAATCCTGAAGCACCTCAGTACTTTTAAATTATATTTTGAGTGGTGAAATACTCCTGAGGATTTTCTGTGACGTTCTCCAAGTAGCAGAGCTAGTTTTAGAGTTGTACCCTGTCGATCTTGTAGTTCCTGGACAGATTTGGGATAATTATCATGATTTCCATGGGGTAGAACAATATTTTAGGATCTTAATAATGAAACTCAAATTGTACAGGCATGACAGTTTAACAAATGTAACACATATTGGACAATTCTTATTGAGTTGATGAGTCCCTTTTGTCTATCCATCAAAACAATTGTGAGAGGTAAATAAGCATTCATTTCCATGTGAACTTTTCTGTATTGCTGTTGGAAAACTGTTTCTAAGGGTACAGTAGCAATAGATGCCACTGAAAGGCTCAAGCCCAGAATGATCATTTGAATAGTTCTTGTGAATGGTACAACTCATATTTATAGGTTCCAGGTACCACTGTCTCAGATACATTGAAACAACTTTGCCAATGCAGCATTAGCCAGTAAGAAGAGGCAATACTTCCTGCTGCTGCTGCTGCTGCTAAGTCGCTTCAGTCGTGTCCAACTCTGTGCGACCCCATAGACGGCAGCCCACCAGGCTCCCCCGCCCCTGGGATTCTCCAGGCAAGAACGCTGGAGTCGGTTGCCATTTCCTTCTCCAATGCATGAAAGTGAAAAGTGACAGTGAAGTCGCTCAGTCGTGTCCGACCCTCAGCGACCCCATGGACTGCAGCCTACCAGGCTCCTCCATCCATGGGATTTTCCAGGCAAGAGTACTGGAGTGGGGTGCCATTGCCTTCTAGTACTGTCCAACTCTTTGTGACCCCAATGGACTGCTGCCCGCCAGGCTCCTCTGTCCATGGGTTTTCCAGGCAAGAATCCTGGAGTGGGTTTCCAAGCCCTTCTCCAGGGGATCTTCCCAACCCAGGGGTCAAACCCACATCTCTTACACCTGCATTGGCAGGCGGGTTCTTTACCACTAGTGCCATCTGGGAAGGCCAACTATGACCAGGAACTATACTAAATGTTTTGCATATATTATCTTATTTAATACTCCCAATGATCTGGAGAAGCAGGTACTGTTATTATCTGCATTATAATATTAGAATAATAATAGTAATAATAGAATAATAATCACTGAATATTAGAAGGTTAAAAAGTTTGCCTAAAACACATGTAAAAAACAACAAAGCTGAGGCTTGAAACCAATTATGTTGACCTCACTGGGCATAGGCTATTCACTATACAGTATTAGCTCCTGGCTTGCAATATTCTAGAAGACAGATGACTTCTAAGTTGCTTTGATAAATATCCTTTATCTAGGAAAATGATGACCGTGAGGACTGAGTAGCTTTGTGACGGTGGTGGGGGTTGAGGGTATGGGGCAGCGTTCATTTTTATTGATTTTAGTTAGTTGTATTAAATTCTGATCTTTCCATGATTTTGGCTAGCTGTACTTTGTACCCACCCAGTATCACTGGGTACCAGGCTTGGCAGGCTTCCTTCCTACTAAGAACCTTCACCTGTAGACACGAGCATGCATCATCCAGCCCGGGTCAGAACAGCGGGGTCAGAGGCCATTTCATTATTTAAATTTCTTATCTGCAGTGTTATATGAAATACTGTTAAGAACCCCATGCTTTCGGATCTGTGGAATATCAACATATTTTGCAGCCTAAATCTAAAGCAATGGTGCTTAATAATTTATATGACTGCATTTCCCCCTTCTGCATGTGGTTAAAAATAATGAAATAGAGAACCGTGCTCTCTGAGAATGTTACAGGCCAATTTATGATTCTAATTCTCTGTTTGGTCATCTGAAATATACGATTTTAGCAGCTTTCTAGCTTTAACAGGTATTTCTTGAAAGCAATTCCTACTTGCATTACTGTTCTGTAAATGTTTCGGCTTGAAAGGAAAAAAAAAAATGTGTCCTTCAAACAAGTGTGTTTCTTTCAGGACTACTTCTGTTATGTGAATTTCTCTGTGGTGACTTCCCAGTGTTTTCTGTTATCATCTTCTCAGTGTTCAATTCATTACCCCTGTTCATTATTCAATTTGTTGGGCTTTGAGCACCTGAATAATTGAAAGCTATGCAAGTATTATAAATTATAGTGTCCACGTTCATAATTCCCATTTTAGAGTTTATAGCGTCACTGTAAAAATTCACTGTGTTGGAACCTCACATACAAGGTCTTATATTGAAAACAAATTAATTTATAAATATATTTTTTTTCTTCCCTAAACTCAATATTCATCAAATCTTACATTTTTTTTTCTAGTAATGACTTTTAGGACTTTTACTGCGGCAGAAAGACCAATGAAAAAGAATGTTTTACGTGTTCAATATTCATTCTTTTTTGCAACAAATATTTATGGAGTGACTATTCCTTTGACAGTGGAAGGATGGGGTAGGTCAATCTGTTCTCTTTGAGAAGACTGAGAGGCTTTGCAACCCTCTAAATTATGGCCTCCACCTCCCTCTGACATTCTGAAACCAAAAGGAACAAAAACACCCACAAACCAAATCCTCAGCAGTCCTGCCTCTGTAGTCTCTGCTCTTCAGTACTTTCCGGTCCACCTAGAGCCCTGAGCACTGAAAGACCCTGGAGCTTCCTGGAGACAGGTAGCCTAGCTCTTTGCTCTGCAAATACATGTGGAAACAATTCTTTTTCCCAATGAGAGTAAGAATGAAAAGAGCCTGGGTGAGGTTTAAGAGACTGATACCCTAGTCAGGAAGTGCCTGAGCTAGAAGACAGGCTGCAGACTCAAGTCTTGTGAATGCAAGATCAGCACCATTTTAAATTTCATCTGCACTGCCTCTGCATTGCTAGACTGATCAATTGATTGATTGGCCTTATCATAATAAAAATAGCTTTACTGGTTTTTTTTTCCTATAATTATACCAGCAATACCCACCCTTCTCCTTGTGAAAGCTGAAACAGTGGATGAAAGTAGAAAGCAGAAAGTGAAAACTCATCTGGAAACAAATTTGTGTGGCCCTAGCTCAACAAGCATTTCACACATATTCTGTACCATTTGGTCCTGAGTAACTAATGCAAATGTGATTCCTGCCCTTAGCGTCAAATTGGTGAAAGACACAACAACTAGGCAAGAAAGTAAATGAATATATATTATATTTTTATGAAAGCTAAGAACAGAGAATCATGATGGCAGATCAACAGAGGAGGTACTCCTTACATCAAGCTATTAGAAATAATCTCTTCTGGGAAGTAACATTGTAGGGGAGAGCCTCCCAAACTGTATTCTATGGCCCTGTTTATACATTTTTACTTTTTACAAAAACAAGATCATATGCACATATTGTTCTGCAGCTTGCCTTTTCAATGTAACTGTGTTAATCTTCCATGTAAATAAGTATAGATTGAGTGCATTATATTGCAAGAATATATCATAATTTAAGAAAATCAATCCTTTATTGATGAATATTGATTTCTTTTTTTTTTTTTTTGCTTTCATATGCATTGCAAGGATGAACTTCCTTTGAAATATCCCTTGAGAGCGTATTTACCATTATTTCTTAGCACAAATATATATAGGAATAGAATTTCTGAGACTAAGAGTATATACATTAAAGTTTTGATACTATATTACTTGGATAATGACTTAGGTATTCACCCACTTTATAGAAAGAATTTGAGCAACTTTTTGAGGTAGCTGACAGGAAGTGTTTGATGGCTTCCTGGCCATTATGTTTATATATTTTGATGTTGTTTAGTTGCTAAGTCATGTCCAACTCTTGCAACCACATGGCTCCTCTGTGCATGAAATTCTCCAGGCAAGAATCCTGGAGTGGGTTGCCATTCCCTTTTCCAGGGAATCTTCTCAACCAAGGTATTGAACCCATGTCTCCTGCATTGGCAGGTGGATTCTTTACTGCTGAGCCACTGGGGAAGCCTAGTGAGTGGTTGAAGAGAGTATGTTTTCTTTGCTTCTTAAGGTTTCATATCTTTTCTTGTTGGCTCTGGGGTTCATGTCCCTTTGTCATGCTTGATTTAAATGGTGCCTCATGTCAACCTATCATTTCTATTCAGAACAGTATTTTCCTTAAAAATTCTGAGATGGCAAAAAGAAAAAGAATCTAATTAGGATATTTGTCCCATGGTAGATTATTGCCTTATAATGTTATTTTCCTATTCTTTTAAAAACTATTTCAGATTTATGGAAAGGTGAAGAGAATGACAATAATAAAAAATCTCATGTTATCAACATCCAGTTTAAAAAGTAAAACACTACCTATACATTTGGATTCCCCAGTGTTCTGCATTCCTGTGTACTCTTCTTGACTGTAATATTTTTTCTTACCCCAAGGCAAGTACTCTACTGAATGTAACTCTTCTCATTTCCATGCATTTAAAAAATAATTGCAGTGTGTGGTGTATAATAAAATAGATAGTATTGCTTTCATGCTTTAAAACTTTTAAATAAATGATTTTTTTTTTTTATACTCCCAACATCCTATTTGAGAGAGTCTGGGTGGTAACCTGTAGAGGGCTAGTTGATACTTTTTCACTGGTCTACAACATTGCCTTCTATGAATATACCACTATGTATCCATTCTAATCTTTTTTTTTTTGTTTGTTTTAACAAACTATGTGCTGTCATTGAATATTTTTGACCATAAGTGTAAAAAACAGATTGCTATCCAAATGGATTGTAACCATTCATATTCCCACAGCAGTGAGGAAAAGATTTAAGATCTCTGTAAAAGTATTTAACTCAGGAAATCAGGCAATCACCTAAACATTTTACATCTATTGTAAATAAGGTAACTGTCCTAGGCACTTAAGATAGATACAAAAAAATATAAGAGAATCTGAGTAGAATATGCACAGTGAAATTCTTTGTAGACAAATACCTCTTACATGCTATTAACATATACTATCCTAACTTCCCAGGAGGTAAAGAATCCGCCTGCCAATGCAGGAGACACAGATTTGCTCCTTGGGTTGAGAAGATCCCCTGGAGAAGGAAATGGCAACCCACTCCAGCATTCTTGCCTGGAAAATCCCATGAACCAAGGAGACTGGTGAGCTACAGTCCATTGGGTTGCAAAGTTGGACACAAATGAGCACTCATGCAAGCAGTGGAAATACCAAAGTGATCAAGAAGGTAAGATCTGGCCAGAACTTAATAATGGAGGTACAGAAGACATCCCAGGAAGAAACGCTGTGAGTGACCTGAATATTCCCTTTGTCCTTCCTCCTGTTAGACCTTCTGTTCAGTGGTGATTATATACCACATTGAAGAATTTTCCAATGTGCTAAGGAGCACAACTCAGAAATGAAAATATTTCATAAATGTTAACAGATGGCTTGATGATGCAAAAATTTTATTACCATTGTTGGTAAATTCCAGTATCTGAGAAAAAATATATATTTAAGCAAATAGGCTTTTCATAATTCTAAGTGCACTTGAGAAAATCACAGCTTTCCGTGTATAGACTTTGGTTTGCTCGAGAACAAGAATTGTTATAAGAAGATACAAAAGCTACTTATTTTTTATGGGACTTCTGCATAAATCTTCTATCTATAAGATGATCTAGTGACATAAATTTTAGCAGCTTGTTTCTGTTTCACCTGCTGTGGAACCAGTGCTGTCCTACAGCAATATCCAGGGTGGAATTGAGCTATTTGCTGGTGTCATAAATAAGAAAGAATGTCATGGCTGTTTTCATTTGACTGAGCAGTAATGGAGTTAATTATACTTTCCGTCTCTTTGTTTTTGATCTGTGTTTCCAAAGTCATCTAAGCTTTGGAGAGTTCTCATATTTTAACTCTTCCCTTGTCTGATTGGATTTCATTGCCTCTGGGATTTCACAGCTATAGGTTACTACTCTCTTTAAATTTCCATCTTTCATTCGCAACTGTGAAGATTGAGTTTCATATGAATTCTTCTTCAAACAAAAAAGAGAACTGGCATTATTTTGTGCTGATATGTAATTTTTAACTGGAGAATTTTATACAAGTTATTGCTGGAGAAGGAAGGATTTTAGCCTAATTTTCTAGTTGAGACAGACACAGGAGAAATAACTAACTCCTGAAGTGTGGACTGGCAAGACTGGGAAATACTCAGAAGTGTATTTAGAGTTTTCTTGAGCATTTTTGCTGAGAGTAGAAACCATTGTTGAAATGAAAGAGGATTTCCATGATTTTTCTGTCAAATTATTACTTATCAAGTTGAGAGATACAAAGTAGATAAATACACATATACATACAATAGATAAATAGTTGGAGACCTCAGATTAAGTTTTCATTATATTAATATTATTTGTCTGTGTCTACATATTCTGAAATACTTGGATTACTAAATCACTATGGATACTTTAGTTTTAATTAATTATCCTTTTAACTTTTTGTTTATTTACGTATTTGCTCATTTAATTGGCAGTTAAGCTCCCAAACAAGAAAATTGAGGGAGAAATTATTTGCACATTTTGATCAATACATATAATAGTACACATTAAAGCATTTTAACATAAGATTTTTAATTTTTTGATTTTATAAATTGCTGGACAATTAATATTGGATACATAGGATACACAGTTGGGATATTGGATACATAGGAAAGCAACACTTGTTATTCTTAAATATATACATACATATATGTATATACATAACATTCATTGAAATAATGAAATAAGTTTCCAACTTTATGGCTTAATTTTATTTAAACAGTGATTTTGCTTTTTAGTAGATATAACTCCTCTTTGGTAATGTTCCCATCATAATGAATGACTTCATATCATAGCTTTTGATCCATCTTACAAGATTAGATTTGTTTTCCAAATGAGTTACACAATCTCTAGCTGCTTATTTTTACTGAAATTAAAAGTAAAGAAATCCATAAGTAAAATCATTTTATCTCATTTTTTATCTCCTGCACAAATGACTATTACCTTTAATCATGGTATTTCTATGATTGCTATCATTTTTTTGGGGGGGGGGGGCCAAGCAGCATGCTGGATCTTAGTTCCCTGACCAGGGATTGAACTCATGTCCTTTATGATGGAAGCACTGAGTCTTAACCACTGGACTGCCAGCAAAGTTCCTCACTATCATTTTTATGATGAACTTATGAGTGAAGTTATTTTTCATTATGAAAAGAAATAGGTAATTGCCAAAGAAATACACTAAAAATGGGGTAAAAAAAAATTGCACTGACCCTGGCATCTCCAAAAGAGTGGAATTGAAAAGAATAAACAAAGCAACATAGTCAGGCCCTTTAGTTGCTGCTAAGCTGCTAAGGCAGCGCAACGGTAAAGACTCTGCCTGTCAATGCAGGAGACGCAAGAGACGAGGGTTTGATGCCTGGGTTGGGAAGATCCCCTGGAGTAGGAAACGGCAACCCACTCCAGTGTGCCTGGGAAATCCCAAGGACAGAGGACCCTGGTGGCTATAGTAAGCCACACCTGAGTTCACACACACACACACACACACACACACACATGTTTCAGCCTCAGCGTTCTCTGTGTCTCTTGTCCTTAACAACTGTGGGATTCAACACAAGTCTCTGTGAAGTTTGACACATCTCTGGCATTTAAAGAAAAAACGTATAAACTAGCATCCCAGCTTGTTGGTTTTCTGAGTTGTTTACGAAGCAACTTACAGGGAAATAGACTTTCTCTGTGGGTTTTATGAACACTACCAAAATTCCATACGTAAGAGTGACTATAACTGAGCAACAGCCTTTTACTAAGGAAGGTCAAATGTTCTTCTCTTTGCAATCTTTCAGGCTTCCAAACCAGTTTGCATATTGAGTTTCCCAGAACTCTTTTCAACTACCTGGAGCAGTTGAGCATGAAGAACACCATTCTCAATGTCTTTAGCTACAAATTGGTAAGCAAATGCGCTCCAGAGGCCGGGTGAGGAGGGGCACTCCCCTTCCATTCAGTCTGTTTATTGCTGAGGAAGTTCTGATCAAGTTTATGGTGTTAAAGACTCCAACATATCAACTCCTTTGAAGAGCAGGACAAGCCATTGTAAATATGAACCATCAAAGCATTAGCCATTTCAATGAAATGAAGCAAATCAATTGTTTTTTAGAAAGGTGCCTTTCACATCTCCTCTCTCAGGTTTGGAGTTACTGTATCAAGTTCACATTAAAACAACTTGTGCTAATGGGATTTTAGCTCAGGATCTTGGAAGGTCAGTGACTTGGCCAATAAACCGTGATTCCCTGAATCCGTGGCAAAACAATCACCTCTCTGCTTTCAAACCATTTAAAACAATTCAGTTCACATATTAGCATTAGGATAAAAGCGAAATAGCTAAAATAATTGAGGTTACTCTGAGTTTGCTTCTAACAATCAGCTGCCTTTCACTGAATATGGCATTAATTGTTTTTCTCCCCTAAATGTGTTACAGTGTATTAAAATTGATGTCAGATGCATGTAGATATAAGAGATAATATTTCTTGAAATCAAAACATTTTTTAGTTTAATCTCTTGGAATTTTGTGTTCTGGAAAATAATTTCAAATACCAAGAGGATGCTGAATGTAATTTCTGTATAAGTCCGTAAGGTAATCATTACTGTGTTATACTCTGATTATTTCTTATGACACACTGAATGCCTTGTATGCAGCGAACACTGAACTAAATATTCTCATGTGCTCTCTCATTGAATGTGAATATCACCAGCCTTTGTGCTCTGTGGGCTTCTAATGATCAGAGATCTCATTATATGTCTTTTCTTATCCTTAGGATCCAGCAACATGCCTGGTGCATAATATGTCCTCAAAATCTTTCTGTTAGATAGACATAAATACATGTAGTTTCTTAAAAAATTAACTTTTAGCCAAGAATTTGAATTCAAGATGTTTAACGCTTTGGAGAAGGCAAAACAAGGGTTGCCCTATGGAATATTTTTTCATGAAGTCACACCAAAATTCTGTAGTAATTTAGAAGTAAATGCTATGTTTAAACTGAGAAGGTACTGAATAAGAGAAACATATTTTGCCAAAATATTTCATTTGTACTTAAAAACTTATTCAGTATTTAAAATTAACCAGCCTTTGGGTAGAAGTTTGGGATATTTATTTGAATGACTGAAGCGGCTTACCATATATTAACTAAAACTAGATAATGAAAAACAGAACATTTTACCCATAGTCAAAGAATTAACTCTCTTTAAACTGATTAGATGTTAGTTTTGTGCACAATTTACTGATAAAGATGGGTAGGTGGGTAGATAGCTAGGCTGTTGTTGTTTAGTCGCCAAGCCGTGTCTGACTCGTTGTGACCCCATGGACTACAGCCCGCCAGGCTCCTCTATCATGGGATGTCCCAGGCAAGAACACTGGAGTGGGTAGCCATTTCCTTCTCCAGGGAATCTTCCCGAACTGGACCAGTGTTTCTTGCTTGGCAAGAGGATTCTTTACCATTGAGCCACCAGGGAAGCCCCAAATAGGTAAGTAGGTATACAGATAGACAGATGCCTACACAAATACACAGACAAATAGAATTATTTTTGGAAGGTAATATTTGATGAGAGACACCTCTTCTTTCTCACAGTTTCTTATCCAAACACTAGAAATAACACTACATTTGATAGCTTATGTAATTGATGAAACTATTTTAGAAAAATGATATGACCACTTTAAAAGAGCTAGACTTTTTAAAAACTCAGATTTAATGAGTACAAAATATTCTGAAAAATTATATAACTATCTTGATGGCCTGAATTCAAATTCCAAAACTATTTCTGGAATACTTCAGATACATGATTTTAGGGGGTTCCTTTATTTTCCTGTTCTTCAGTTTTCTTATTTCTAAAATAAGGTTGTTAGAAAAGTCAAGTATTAGGAAGAGACAGTGTAATAGCAAAACCATGGGTTCTGGAGTCAATCTGCTTGAGTTTGAGTCCTAAATCTACTGTATGCTAGCTGTGTGACTTTAAGCAGGTTACCTAACTTCTCTGTGCTTTGGTTCCCCCATTTGAAAATGAGGATAATGGTAACCTTTTTGAATTGTGCCAGTACAATTTAGTGAGTAGTTTGCTATTTCCTGATTCAAAATACTACCTTTACCATATATTAATTCTTACATAAAGTGTGTAGATTGGTGACTTTCTAATGTAGTCATTGTTCAGTCTCTATAACACTGCACTAGAATATTTGCTTCTGGAGAAGGAAATGGCAACCCATTCTAGTATTCTTGCTTGGAGTATCCCGTGGACAGAGGAGCCTGGCGGGCCACAGTCCATAGGGTGGCAAAGAGTTAGATGCAACTGAATTGGCTTAGCATAGTATATTTTGTTAGTTGCTTTAGCTTTATAAGACATACTTTAAATATAAAAATTCAATTCTCTATCTCTATACACACACACATGTGCACTCATGAGTGTACACAGAGGTTTTGCAAGCTCATTGTTCTTTGTGGTGAACTTAAAATTACTTTGTAAAGACATAAATAAAATTCCATTTTAAGTGTGATAAAAATTACGTCAATCCACATATTAAATCAGGAAATATTGACTATTAGATATCACCAGCCAGAAATAAGTCAGTTATTTTCTAGTCTTCTTTCATATTCCTTGGGGAAGTTTTCTGCTTTTCTTCATAAATGCCTGTATCTTGCTTGTTGTATTCATTTCTGACTCTTTTATATGTATTTGTTGTTAACATGAATGGAAGAATAATTTTTCCATTATTTTTTTGATTAGTACACTTCTATGGAAATATTACTGATTTTGATATTTATTTTGCAACAAGTCTCCTTTCTAAATTATCTTGTTACATCTAACAGTCTTTCAGTGGGTCTTATATGATGATCATCTGGATTTTGCACAACAATTTCCTAAGAAAGATCTGAACTTATGTTTATAATGATCATGGTTTGTTGCCTCAAGTGTTGTTAAATTTCTCCAATGTATATAGTTTTAAAAAATAAAGGCAAAGATACATCCTACCCTAAAAAGATTCAGGAATTTATATTAAATTACTGAATGAAAAATCTATTGTTAACATATTCAGCAGAAGATTTAATTCTACTTATAACTGAGTATTTCACACTTAATTATGTATTTTTCTAAATTCTGGAATACTATAATTCTTTGCCTTCCTTGTTTTAGTCCTTATAACTCCTTAAAATATAGGAAAATTAAAAGTCCATTAAATGGTATCCATTATTACCCAGTATTGTAAGGTCAGCTATGGACAGTGAGCAGCTGCAATCGTTGTCAAGTTTGATTGCTTTGAAGTCTGAACACAGGATTCATTTAATGGCACTCACTTATTTGTACCAAGAAATAAGGCTGATCTATGAAACTGGTTTGAAACGGTAAATGGCAGGATGTTAAACTTGTTCCCTAAACATTGAAAAAAAAAAAAAGGTAAGTAGAAAGGAAAATTCATTTAAGCTGAAAATATAACATTTTTATTAGCTAAGAGAAAAACCGGATCCTCATTTTTTCTATGTGATTGATACAGTCATTCTAAACATTACTTTGCCAACAAATTAAGTTGGAATTTCCGATGTAGCTCTCTTTGGAAAACTTCCTTATTTAGGGACTTATTAAGCCTAATTATGACTGAACATTAACAAACAATACAAATAATGTTTATTCTTATAAGCTTTGCCTATGTATTATCAATGAAGCATCCACTGGATATCTAAGTCCTAAAATTTTAAGATTTGGGATTGTGTACACAGGTGGTTGAGTCAGGCAACCTTTTATTTACACATAGAAAGAGAAGAGTTATTGTATTTCTGCTAGCAATTTCCAAAGAACTGAGTAAACTTTCATTAAGTGAAAAAGGAAGAAAGCAGGAAAGAATTTGAATGCCAAACACTTTATGAAGCAAAGAAAATCTTACTAAAAGAATAGATGGAAAAAGCCATAGGAGTTATAGGAAAGGACATCTGGTGGGGGTGAAAGAGGAGCTTGAAAAAGCTTATGTTGGCTTAAAATTCAGCATTCAAAAAACTAACATCATGGCATCCAGTCCCATCACTTCCTGGCAAATAGAAGAGGAAAAAGTAGAAGCAGTGAGATTTTATTTTCTTGGGCTCCAAAATCATTGTGTACGGTGACTGCAGCTGTGAAATTAAAAGACACTCGCTCCTTGGAAGAAAAGCTATGACAAACCTAAACCACATATTAAAAAGCAAAGACATTACTTTGCCAACAAAGATCCATCTAGTCAAAGCTGTGGTTTTCCCAGTAGTCATGTATGGATGTGAAAGTCGGACTATAAAGAAGGCTGAGAGCCGAAGAACTGATGCATTTGAATTGTGATGCTAAATAAGACTCTTCAAAGTCCCTTGGACTGCACGGAGATCAAATCAGTCCATCGTAAAAGAAATAAACCCTGAATATTCATTGGAGGGACTGAAGCTAAAGCTGAAACTAATACTTTGGCCACTGGGTGTGAACAACTGACTCATAGCATTTTATGTATAATAAGCATTGAATAAATATTTTTTGATTCAAAGAATGAAACTTCCAGTGGATACTTCCAAGATCTTAGACATTTCAAAATTAAAAATCCTGGGGACTTCCCTGGTGGTCCAGTGGTTCATCTGTGCTGTCAATGCAGGGGCTGTGGGTTTGATACCTGGCCAGGGAACGGGGATCCCACACGCTGGGAGAGAAAAATAAAATTAAACTAAAAATCTAGTCTGCAGCTTAAGTCACGTGAATTGAGGCTAATGTTGTCCGTTTACTTTCATCAAAAACACATTGTTACAGATGTTATCTCATTCTATGAATTTCTTTACTAAATGATACATATGCTGGCTACTATCATTTCAAAGGCATACGGTACTTAATATTATTTCTAAGACATGAGGTGTTTTAAAAATGTGTTTTTGAATAAGAATATAATACTTTGTACCTCATTATATTCTACATTATATTTAAAATAAAAGTATCTTTTTATAATAAAATTTAAATGAACTAGTCTGTAAAAATAAAGAAAGCCCTAAGAAAAGGGTTTTTCAGCCCTAAGAGCCATTAAATATTCTGGCTTTAGACAAATCCTCCCAAACTATAGATGTCATAAAACGTATGTTTACTGAGTTTAAATGATCTCAGACTTTCACAGTCATTCTTTTTCATACAAAATTAAAGGTTCCTTAAATTCTATAGTGCTTTACAATTTCCAAAAGTTCCACATGTATGATTTCATATAATCCCATAGTATCCCACTCTTTCCTCCCCTACCCCTGTATGTCCCTCTCCTATCTTTCCCCCGCTGATAACTGCTAGTTTGTTCTCTACATATTTCACACTCATTCTTGGTCACTCACTCCTTATCAACCTTTTTATCTATTACAAACTGAAACTATATCATTTCAGTTGTACTGCACATCTGTCCATTTGTACTGCACATCTGTGTAACAAAGGCAGTGCTCCAGTGTTTGAGGCTGGTGAGACTGGAGGAAGTCAATGAAACCTCCAGAAATACTCATATGCTCAGATACACATGCAGCTATTGTCTACTAGGGATACAGGGGGATAACAGCACAGTATCTTGGTTGAGCTGTGAACACTAACTCCCAGTTCGGATCTTATTGCTATTATGCATTCAAGTCAATAACTCATCCCATCTTAAAATGTGTCCTTATCTAGATGATAGAGCTGGCAAATATAACAGAAGGAACACATGGGAAATGACTCTAAAAAATCATGTTACATCTGTGTTTCCAGCTGATACTTGGATCAATATAAATGAAGCTTTAGTGACCAGTATAAAAGTTTGAAGGTCTTTCAATTTTCATCTATTCTTTTAAAAAGTCTCTGACTTTAAAAAATCTATTCCCTCTTTCCTGAGAGAAATTTGAAAAGATGTGTCTAAGTAATTTCAGTTTACATGACTGTAAGAAAACCAAAAGAGACTTGGCTCTTTGCCAATAAATCATTCCTCTCCATTATTGGCTACTATCTATTTTATGAGCTTTGACTAAGCCACAAATACTCTAACAACATAAAAGCCTAATTTAGTAGACCATGCTAATGAGCGAAATGTCTCCTACATTCTACAGGTAATGAAATATCCTATCAGGTAATGTTATGATGTTTGCATTTTTTTATTTTCACAAATATCCAATCATCTTGAATGAATTAATTGAGATCCGAGAGTAGAAAATACACAGTTATCTGACGTACACACCTAGCTAACAAGTGTAAAATATTTGCATTAGGCACCATCCATCAGCTTTATGTTATTTTCCATGTTCATTATGACTGTAGGCTCAAATTGCAATGGTCATTAAACTGGTGAAGGTACTAGCATGCAAGCAGTTGTGTGGGAATGACAGCTTTTACATTCACCTGGTTGCAATACAGTATTAACAGAGAATTTAAAATATTGTTTGTCACTTTAAAAAACCACGTGAACAACTCTTATTATTTAGAATATAAGGACAAATTAATGTAACAGATGAATTACTTTTATCAGTGGAAGAGGGTTGAGTAAAAACAGGCTGCTTTCAGTTCTAGCTGAGTAGTCCTTTCTACCAGGAAGGAAGACCTTCCTGAATATCTTTGCCTGGCTGACGGTCCCTCTCATGTCTTTCATAACCTATTACCCTTTGTAAAGTTTTTCATATCTCTGATTAATTTCATTAAAATTATCTATTTTTCTAACCCACTGGCCTATATTTATTATCTTTGTCCAGTGCCTGAAAAAATACTTGATGCATAGGTACTCAACAAATATTTATTAAACTAAATAAATTTCCCAGAAGGGTAATTTTTATATATAATGTCTATTAAACTGAGTACTACTTGAAGATATGTGAATATAAATAAGCTTTTTGGAGTCTACAAAATATGACTTTATTATATATGAATTCATATAAAATATGGCTTCCCTGGTGGCTCAGAAAAGTGCTCGAGTGGTATCTAGATGAAATATCCTAGAAGGGGATTTGATCCAGACCCTGAAGAGAACTACCTCTAAAAGCATGAATTTGTTAGTCATTTACATACAATAATTGCTGAAACCGTTAGAAGTGACTGCTAAAATCTGATTGCTCAGGATAAAATATAACAAGTCAGTTAAGCCTTGATATAGATGTAGAAACACACACATTTAAATGTAGGAGAAAGACTAGGTAATCGTGAGTAAGAGGCACGAAATGGCCAGAGATGGGAGGGCAGTCAGGAGAATGAAGAGTTTCAATGCTGAGAAGATGGAAGTAGGTATCAAGTGTCGTAGAGAAATACAGTAAGGTGCTTACTTGGCTTTGAGAATAAGATGATTGACATTTTAGCAATCTGGGGATAGAAGTCATGTATGCAGTGGGTTGATAGGCACTGAAAATATGAAATTAAAGCTACACTTTGGAGAAATTTTGATGTGAAAGGAGGGTTGGACTGAAGATAGAGAACTAAGAGGTGAAGGTCAGTTCTTTCTTGTCTGGGAGAGGTTTTTCTATGGTTAGGTGTTGAGGTCAATGAGCTAGAAAAGAGAGGGGAGAGGAAAGAAAGATGCAAGAAAGGAGGTGAGGGAGCAGAGTCACGGTGTTGGTAGAAGGAGGAATTAAGGACACATGGGGTTTAAATAGGGGGAGGTCAACTTTTCTCTAACACTGGAGGAAGGGAAGTTAGGAATGACCATGAATAGGAAGAAACTAGCAAACAGAGAATGGCAGTTGAGAGAGAAGGCCTGGATTTTATGTGTAAAAGGTAATTATCTTTTGAAGACTGGAAGGAGGCAGGAGCTGGAAAGAGAGAGGATGGTGTTGAAGGTTCGAAAATATGTTGAGGGAAATGGGAGTAGACTGTGGGCAAGAAGCAGACTAGACCCCAGTGTGCACAGCAGCACTGCTTACAATAGCCAAACATGGAAGCAACCTAAGTGTTCACTGACAGATGGATAGTAATGTGGGTTTTATGGATATTATGGAATATTACTCAACTATTAAAAAGAATGAAATACGTCATTTGCCAGCAACATGGGTGGATCTTGAGATTATCATACTAAGTGAAGTCAGACAGAGAAAGGCAATTATCCTATGCTACTGCTTATATGTGGAATCTAAAAAAATTATGCAAATGATCTTATTTACAAAACAGAAAGAGACTCACAGACATAGAAAACAAGCTTATGGCTACCAAAGGGAAAGGGTGAGGGATGGATAAATTGGGAGTTTGGGTTTAAAACATAGAGGCTGGTGGTTTTTGTGGCTTAATTGCTAAGTTGTGCCCAACTCTTGAAACGCTATGGACTGCAACGTGCCAAGCTCCT
Source organism: Bos grunniens (assembly GCF_055505025.1). Classification (NCBI taxonomy): domain Eukaryota; kingdom Metazoa; phylum Chordata; class Mammalia; order Artiodactyla; family Bovidae; genus Bos; species Bos grunniens. The sequence continues at coordinate 59,466,156 of NC_141180.1, forward strand.
CTGTCCATGGGATTTCGCAGGCAAGAATACTGTAGTGGGTTGCCATTTTCTTCTCCAGGGGATCTTCCCGACTCAGGGATGGAAACTGAGTCTTCTGCTCTCCTGCAGGGCAGGCAGTCTTCTGCAGTGTAGGCGGATTCTTTACCAACTGAGCCACCAAGGAAGCCCAACACACATACTATTATACATAAAACAGATAACCAACAAGGATAACTAGGTTATTGCAAGATATTGAGTTGAGAGAATAGCATAGGAACTATACTCAATATCTTTTAATAACCTACAATGGAAAAGAATATATTTATAAATGTATATATATGTAACTGAATCACTTTGCTGTGTACCTGAAACTCATGCAACATTGTAAATCAGCAGGCATCTGAAATTACAAGTTTGCAAGAGTTGCATGACTGCTTGACTTTTTCTCCAAAGTTGTGCAGTTACCTGGATCCAGAGTTGGGATTTGGGTGGATGGATGTAGGAGATACATATGTCAAAAGACATTGAGAAATGAGGGAGAGAAAAGGTGCATAGGCGTTTCTGTCATCAACCACAGGGTTCAAGTTGGCTTCAAAAGGAAAAGAAGCCCAGACGAATTCATGGTATTGGAGGTCTCTATGGCGTAAAGCTGACTGCAGACAGACCTGGAGTGCCACGTGGTTTGGTCAAGGAATTTAAGATTTCCAGGATTGTGGATCTGGTGGAAAAACAAAGCAAGACAAAACAACTCCATGGCACTGCCAAAGGCACATGTAGCGAAAGAAGAGGTGAGGTGAAAGCCGTTGGCATTTAGAAGTAACAGTGGATGAATCAGGTTGCAGAATGAGGCGCAGTGACTTGGAGGTAGGTTGAGACAAGGATAATCAGGGTTGGTGTGGAGTTCACAGGATGACAGAAGTTTAGAGAAGGATGGTCTCAGATGTACATCCTTAAGGATGGATGCCTGAAGGGACTCTTACTGTGGGTTCAGAGAAATACAACAGCAAGTATTCACACTGATATGTGCTCCAGAGAGGGAATTGCCTTCTCCTCCACCCTCTCCTCAAAACTACAAACATCCTGAATGACAGACCCAGTCATACCTCTAGTCTTTGCATCACCAAATTGGTATGACCCTAACTTAGAAGTGGATGAAAGAAAACATGTCTGGTGTGATGTTACATGAATTTTCTTATTTTTCTTTCTCTCTCACCTTCTTAATTCTGTATTTTCTATTGATTGTTCTCCTCTGTAACCTGTAGTGGGACATGCGTTTTCTTGCATCAGGAATTTTACTAATGGTTTAGGGAATTCTTGCTCTGTTTGTGTAACACTGTTTTAACAGAGACTGTGAAGAGTCTTTTTCAATAATTTATCTCTTGGGTCTTTGATGGCACAGACCTGAGGGGGAGACTTCTGTGTAAGGTTGAGTGCAGTTTTCATTAGGTCAAGACTGGCATCCCTGTTCTACGGTCAGTAGAATAGTTGTCTTTCTGATTCTCTAATCAGGCTTCTTAACCTGGGGTTCACAGAACCCCAGGGAATCCAGAACTCTGGGAATCCATGAAGTTACGTGCAAAGTTGTATCTGTGTACTTTACCAACTGGAGAGCCTCTGACTTTCTCCAGCCCTTGTAAAATTCAGTGCAAACCAAAATGACCTAGAACCATCACATACTGATCTGAGAAGCTCTTCAGGGGGAAGGCTTCTGTATAACTCTTTTTAAAAATTATTATTTTTATTATTTATAAAAGTTTTAAATGTTTATACAGTTTTACATGTTACCTTCTATTTACAGTTAGTACATTCTCTTATTGTATAGTGCATCCTTGAGCCTATTTACACCCAAGAGTTTTTACCTCCCATCACCTGCTATGTACCCCCACCCCCACCCCACTGGTAACCACTAGTCTGTTCTCTGTATCTAGGACTATCTGAATCTCTGATTATGTTTTGTATATCACTCTCTTTTAATTGGAAGAGAGCAGCTTCTTACTGTATGTGACCTGACTCAAGTCCATCTCTCACTACTTAGAAGTATGGACATCTCTTGGGTAGCACCAGCAGGCTTCCTTTATATGCAACAACCCAGGGTTCTAAATCTAATTCTTTTGTTTTTACCTTTAAATAGACCATAATGAAGGCTGAGGGCTGAAGAATTGATGCTTTTGAACTGTGGTGTTGAAGAAGACTCTTGAGAGTTCTTGGACTGCAAGGAGATCCAACCAGTTCATCCTAAAGGAAATCAGTCCTGAATATTCATTGGAAGGACTGATGCTGAAGCTCCAATATTTTGGCCACCTGATGCAAAGAGCCAGCTGATTGGAAAAGAACATGTTGCTGGGACAGATTGAAGGAAGGAAGAGAAGGGGATGACAGAGGATGAGATGTTTGGATGGCATCATGGACTCAATGGAGATGAGTTTGAACAAGCTCCGGGAGATGGTGAAGGACAGGGAAGTCTGGCGTGCTATAGTCCATGGGGGTGCAGAGAATTGAACACAATTTAGCGACTGAACAACAATAACAGTAAAAACACACTGTCTTCTGGGTATGACAATGAGTAAGAAGCCTGCATGCTCAGTGAGCTTATTGTTCGGAATATAAACTGCAGGCTAGCTCATAGGAGAAAGAACAAATAAAGAAATTAGTGAAATGGTGTTGGGGGGGGGTGGGCACTGAAATGTCACTGTGGGAGAACAAATAGAGGACAAACAGAGACTCTGGAAAGAGGCTGGGGCTGGTGAATGGGGTGAGAGGAGGAAGGGGAGGCTTGGGAGCTGGTCTTCCGTAGGACTCCCCACCATCTTCAGATGTAACCGTAGGCATCGCTGGGACAGAAATTATCTGCCTTGCCTCACCTCACCCTGATTCTTCAAAGGCAGCCACTTTTAACTGCATGAGCTTTGATTCCTTTTTTCCCCCCATTGGTCCTTTTTGGTTATGGACTTTAAAAATAGCAGTGTGTACATATCAATCCAAAACTCCCAATCCATCCCTCTCCCTCACCACTCTTCTCCCACCCCCACCCCCATAATGGGTACCCATAAGTTCACTTTCTAAGTCTGTGAGTCTGCTTCTGTTTTGTAAATAAGTTCATTTGTATCATTTTTTTCCTTAGATTTAACATATAAGCAATATCATATGATATTTGATATCTGTCTAACTTACTTCACCTAGTATGATAATCTCCAGGTCCATTCTAGTTCATTCTTTTTATGGCTGAGTCATAGTCCATTGTGCATATGTACCAGATCTTCTTAATTAATTCATCTGTGGATGTACATTTAGATTGCTTCCATATCCTTGTTATGGTAAACAGTGCTGCAGTGAACACTAGCATGCATGTATCCTTTCAAATCATGTTTTTCTCTGGATATATGCCCAGGAGTGGGATTTCTGGATCATATAGTAGCTATATTTTTAGTTTTTTAAGGAAACTCCATACTGCTGTCAATAGTGGTTGTACCAATTTACATTTCCACCAACAGTGTAGGAGGGTTCTCTTTTCTCCACACCCTCTCCAGCATTATTGTTTGCAGACGTTTTGAGGATGGACATTCTGATTGCTGTGAGCTGCTGTCTTATTGTATGGACAGTTTTGATGTGCATTTCTCTGAGAATTAGCAGTGTTGAGCATCTTTTCGTGGGCTTCTTGGCTATTTGTATGTCATCTTTGGAGAAATGTATATTTGGTCTTCTGCCCATTTTTCGTTGAGTTATTTGTATTTTGGATTGAGTTACATGAACTGTTTGTAAATTTTGGACACTAATCCCTTGTTTGTTGCATCGTTTGTGAATATTTTCTTCCATCCTGTGGGTTGTGTTTTCCTTTGGTTTGTGGTTTCTTTTGCTTTGCAAAAGCTTTTGGGTTTAATTAGGTCCCATTTGTTTCTTTTTGTTTTTATTTCTATTATCCTGGGAGATGGATTGAAAAAGATCTTGGAGCAATTTATGTCAAAGAGTGTTCTGTGTTCTGCCTATGTTTTCCTCTAAGATTTTTATGGTATGTGGTCTTGATTCTGGATTTAACAACTAGCAACAGCATCTTCTAACACTTGATCCTATCAGATAAAAATTTTAATTCCCTTGTAACTTTCATTTTTCCTCTCTTCTGATTTTAGCCAGTGCTTTTTGGTACTTCTATGTGTTACTTTTTCTACTTTAAATAATTTACACTTAAATTCCTTTTTAAAATATTGTGTCATCTTTAAATAGTATCTTTCTACTTTTTATGAGTAAAGGTGAAATAAATCCTACTCCTGCATGATCCTTCATGTCACTTTCCCATTCGCACCTCTGACCCTGACCTTTATGTTGTCCAAGTTTATTGTACAGAAGTTTGCCTGAGAAATGTATTTCAGCTCTCTAAGGTGATTCTTACCTTCAGTTAACTTTGGTTGAGAACAGAATTCTGGACTGAAAAAGCATTTTCTCTGAGAATTTGAAGTATTTCTCCAGTGTTTTCTAAATACAATATTGCTAATAAACACTCTGGCACTAATTAATTCTTGTTTTTGTATATAGTCCACCTTTGGGTGAGTATTTTGAAATTTCATACATGTGTATAAACATATATATATGTGTATATGTATATTTATATATGTGATATGTACATACATATATATATAGTTATCTCCTGTTAGGTATTTGATGAACTTTTTCAATGTGATAAGCATGCTTTTCTTCAACTCCTGGAAATATTTATTTATTTATTCACTTGTTTGTTATTTAGTTTTTTCTATCTATCCAATTTTCTGTTTTCTTTTTTGAACCTCCTTTTGAATGAGTCACAGACTTCCTTGGTTGCTTCTCCACTTCTCCATAGCTCTTAACTTTTTCTTTCTTGGCCATGGCCCTCCCCTCCTCTCCCTTCCACTCCCCCGCCCTGCCTCCCCCCAACATACACAGGGCATGAGGGATCTTAATTCCCAGACCAAGGGTTGAACCAACGTCCCCTGTGGTGGAAGCTCAGAGTCTTAACCACTGAACCGCCAAGAAAGACCCTGCTTTTAGTTTTTATTTACATCATTTTCACCTCATCAGCTCTCAGAGCACAGATATTTTGTTGTGTTCACAGCAACATCCACAGCCCGTGCTTGATTCAGAGCAGTTGCTGGATAAATACTTGTCCTGTGCATGAGTAAATGAAAGAATTTTTTCCTCCCTTATCTTTATGCTTTATATTCTGGAATTCTTTTTTTTAGCCTCAACCTCCAGTTTTTTTATTGTATTTTGATGTCAGTCATCATATTTTTAATTCACAAGAGCTCATTCACTTTCTTTCAATGGTCCTTTCTCAAAGAAGCTTGCTCTTGTATAAATCTTGGTATTATCTCAGCTCCCTTTGCGGAGAAGGCACTGGCGACCCACTCCAGTACTCTTGCCTGGAAAATGGAGGAGCCTGGTAGGCTGCAGCCCATGGGGTCACTAAGAGTCGGACACGACTGAGCGACTTCACTTTTACTTTTCACTTTTCATGCATTGGAGAAGGAAATGGCAACCCACTCCAGTGTTCTTGCCTGGAGAATCCCAGGGATGGGGGAGCCTAGTGGACTTCTGTTTATGGGGTCGCACAGAGTCGGACACAACTGAAGCGACTTAGCAGCAGCAGCTCCCTTTGAAGATGCTAATTGGAAATTTGTAAACATTCTCTTCTTGTCCCTGAATTCCATGTTTCCTTTAGCATCTATTTATGCTGTTAGATTTCCTCAAATCATTGAGGCTTTTAAAAAACTCTTTATTTTGTTTTGGAGTATAGCTGATTAACGATGTTGAGATACTTTCAGGTGAACAGCAAAGCGACTCGGTCCTTCAAATACGTGTATCCGTCCTTCCGCAAACTCCTCTCCCATTCAGGCTGCCACAAGTTGTTTTGACTCTTAGTACTTTTGAAGGAGTGGCTGTATAAATAAAGGGAGTTTGAGTGGATTTCCTCTGATTCTTCGGAATTGTTTTCCCTCCAAATATGTTTCGAGAAAGATTTGGCAGAGTGCAAAGTTGCTTAGATGGCAAATGATGATAGAAATTGAAAACCAGCTGTATAAGAGAACAGAGCTTCTCAAACTTTACTGTACACACATATTACCTGGGGAATCCTGTTAAAGTGCAGATTTGAATTCCATAGGTCTGAGGGGAAACCTGAGACTCTGCAGCTCTATAAAGCTCCGCAATGCCTATCTTGTTACCCTGAAGAGCAGGAATAGCCTAATAAAGGTCATGGCCTAACACAGTCAGCACAGGCGGGAAAACAAAGTTGCTTTAGATCAGCAAGTATTAATATGTATCATGAAAACATTGCCAGTATGATCAGTCCTGTCAACAAACCCTTGTATCTGAAGCTGTTAAGCTGGTTAACCGAATAAAAGGAAGCAGCTTCTGTTTTAGCAAAAATCAACAATGTCTACTTTGACTTGGAAAATTACTATTTTATATAAGAAGAATCCATATACACACAACATGCGTCTATGGAAAAATCATAGAGCAAGTGACTATAGGGTTAACACTGAGTATGTGGGCAGCTAAAGTACATGCCACTTTTAAGAATAAAAATAGTGTGTACCTTATTAAAAGCCGCCTTGACGGGGTCAGCAGCCTAGTCACAGAATACCTACCAAGAACAATTTTGATTTTAATAGCTTTTACTATGTATTTCATAAGCAAGCCCATTGAAATTGAGTCATCAAGCCTCCCAGTTCCTCCAAGACAGATTTTAGCCTGAGAGCTTGGAGTAATTATCCCACTGGATGTTAGCCTGTGTAGCTATTTCAGCCTCGTTCATCATTTCAAACAGCTACATACTCTGCCTGCTAATTTCTTCCGATGGATTAGCTACTCTCGCTTGTCTATCTTTTTTTTATTTCTGGGGGGTGAAATATTGCCTTCTTCCCATGTTTTAATAAGCTGAGCAGGCATGCACCGCTGCACAGCGCCTGACTCCTATTTCTTTCAGTTCAAAGAATGATCTTCTGGGGGAAGAGCTGGGTGTAAATGTGAAGGTGAAAACTTGGCCATTACTACCTGCAGCCTGAAACCAGCTGCTTTAAAAAAGGACTGAAAACACAGTTCGGAGCTGAGCTGCGTTGATCTGAGTAGAGTACATTCAAGGCTGCTCTCTAGCCACTGTGTGACCGTATTACTTGTCTGCTGCTTCTTGGGGGCTCTGATCTTTATTCCCATCCCAAGCCCCTGTATTTCATCTCTGCTCTGCCTGTGTGCCTTCCATTAGAAAAACCACAATGCACAGAACTATTCATTGCAGGGTATAACTTCCTCCGTTCTTCACAATAATGACCCTGCTGGAGCCTTTGAATTCAGGGGTTCAATGATTTCTTTATTCTTTGACCTCCCAGGGAGAACACACAATTTCACATGCTGGGACATCACTCCTTCTTAGGGAGGTGGTTAAAAAAAAAAAAAAAGCAAGGGTCTTGGCCACAAATCAACCAAGGTTTTAATCCTGTCTCTGCCACTCAGAAGCTTTATGACCTGGAGTAAGTTATTCAACCTTTCTGAGTTTCAGTTTTCTCATCTTCATAATAGGGATAAATACATTTTTCACTCTAGGATCATGGTGGAAATTAACAAGTGAGACCGTGTGTACCTTCCCTATAGGAGGCATCTCAGTGGTAAAGATTCTGCCTGTCAAGTAGGAGACTCGGGTTCGGTCCCTGAGTCGGGAAGATCCCCTGGAGGAAAAAATGGCAACCAACTCCAGTGTTCTTGCTTGGGAAATCTCATGGCCAGAGGAGCCTGGCAGGCTACAGTCCATGGGGCCGCTAAAGTGTCAGACATGACTGAGCAACTAAACAACAGCAGCACGTGGAACTTACTATACTTCCTTTACCCTGGTAATTTAACAGGTGGGTATTTCCCCCTTGTGCTTGGAGTTATTGTCAGTTAGGGATTTGACAGCTTTGCAGTGGATCCTAAAAATTCAGATGGAATGAAGACAGAAGCCAAGAAGGCGTGCTGGTGAAATTCACAAGCCTCATCTCACATTCAGGCCCATCTTCAATGCGAAGATGTCTGCAGTGTGTAGAGTCCAGGAGAGTCCACTGAACACTCTCCCATTATCCCATCTGGGTATCTTGATGCCAGTTTGAAAGACATATTTTCCATGCATTGAAAACTGTTAACTGACCCTGGAGCCCAAGGTAAAGATGATAGCAGATGGACTGCTTCTTCAGATAAAGTCTTCAAACTGATAAAGGCCATGATAATGGGGGCTCAATTTTCCAAACTTTAGGAAAGATCAGTCTTCTGAGAGCTGCCAGTTTAAGGAAAAGCTTCTTCTTTCTTGGCCCCAGACCTATCAGGTATTTGCTGATAAATTGGAGATGGATAATTTTTATCCTGCTCAGGAGGAATTGTGAAAGACAGTAATTGGTAATTCTTAGACAGAATGGTGCAGCTCTCAAGTCATTCTCAAGAGATTTTTGGGGAAATGTGATATCATTTGGAATTATGTTAATAAGAGCACTGCCTGGGATCAGAAACTTGGGATTAGTAGAAGTTTTTTTTTTTTTTTTTTCTTCAGAAACATTAAGTATCCATATTCTTCATTTACTCATAAATTATGTATGTAGGTAAAATCTTCATCATTAGAGAATGACCTTGATGTTAGGACACATTGATATGATAGGTGATATTCTTCTTTGAAATTCTGCAAATTTTTGACATTAGATATGGTTCAGTGCCAGTATCAAGATCATTAGTGTGGATTCGAATATTCTTGTATTCACAAGGTAGTAATTAAAATGACGTTTCCAACTATTTATATATTTCATCCAATGAGATTACCTATATATGTATATTTCATTTTCAATTTGTCATTCTTTGGGTTCTCTTATCTCCTTCCCCCATTTTTTGACACTGGGTGAAGTGAAATGGAGAAGGCACATTCATATTGGCAAAGAAAGAGCATAGTCCAAAGACCAGGCTAGAGAACTCCCCCACCCTATGAACCCTTTGCTCCCTTCACTGGGGAAAATTCCCAGAATATGTGTTCGCTCTTTAATTTCAGTCTAGACCTACCCACTTATCCCCCACCAGTGGAACAAACAATTTCAAACAACTTTATTATCTTAAGTGAAGAAATAAAACTTAGTGTCAGAGAAAATCTTTCCTAAAGGAAATCACTTTACTTATTCTATACAACCTGAACTTTACAGCAGAGAAAAATTGTTAATACATATATTTACCATTATCATGAAGGTTGATGGTTTAATAACTTAAATGAGAACCTATCCAAAGTAGAAAACTGTCTCTTAAAATACTAAATCTGTATCTGATCATGTTAACATATATGAAGTGTTGTTACCAAAAAATTGAGATTTTTTTTTTTTATTGGAGTATGGTTGATTTACAATATTGTGTTAGTTTCAGGTGTACAGCAAAGTGAATTAGGTATACACATTCTAAAGCAAATCTGTCTTATCCCATGTAACCAAATATGTGCCATCCTTAAAAGAGGCAATTTCATCATCTCTGCTTCCTATGACTCTTCCTCAGACACTGCTTTACCAGGTGGCCTGAGTAAGACCCCAGTCTGGTTTTTGTGTCCAGAGAAATTGTGATTAAACACTGCTTCTTATTCCCTTTCCTCTGCCCTTGGTGTTAAGTTTATAAAAATATATTTTTTCATTTTACAAATAAATAGAGATAGTTTAGTATTACTAATATAATACTTTGGGCTTAAAACAAAAGTATCCGTGGGTGATTAAATGTCATTATTGTTACAGGCTTTACAAAATCATAGCGGTTCTCAGGCAACACAAAATAGAGAAGAAATTACATTTTTTAAGAAAAACTGCCAAAAAGGAAACTGAGAGTCAACCTAGACACTTGTGTCCTCAACTCCTATTTTTTCTTCCCACCCCACCTCTTATTTTTAGTCTACTTGAGTGTTAGTTGTATTCGGCTCTTTGTGACCGCATGGACTGTAACCCACCAGGCTTTTCTGTCTATGCCGGTCTCTGATTCTGAGGATGTCTACAAAGCATCACAGACAATTGGAGTACCTGCATCCTTGACCCAAAAGGACGAGGAAACATCAGAAGGATGATCCTTGTGGGTACACCCTGAAATGTGAAGTGAATGAGTCACATTAACTCAGTGCCTTTTGAAGTCAGTGTTAAAGGCCATAAAGCTTTACTGACAAACACTAATGCTTAAAATGAGGCTAAAAGATGGGAGTTCATATGAATGGTTAGAAATTAAGAAAGAAGAATAGATAGAATTGAAATGAATGACTGTACTAGTTCTTCACAGATTCGGACATTATCGTTTGTCTTCTAAATAAGTTTTACCATGAAGGAGGAAATAGGCACATTACAGAACTGCTTGAAAACAAAGGTAATCAAATAAAATGTTCAGCATGGGTGTGCATGTGTCCCCCATCTGGCTGATTCATGTCAATGTATGGCAAAAACCACTACAATATTGTAAAGTAATTAGCCTCCAATTAAAATAAATTAATTAATTAAAAAAAAGACAGGGGGCAATACACAGGTATCATTAAAGGCAGTTGCATCATTAAAAAATAAATGAATGAAATGTTCATTCACCAGGGAACCCAGAAACAACATAACAACCAGTAGTGTCTGCAAGCTTTTTTCTGGTAACTTATGTGCACATATATTTGTTTTTCTGAGCTTCCCAGGTGGGTCAGTGGTTAAGAATCTTCTTGTCAATGCAGGAGATGGAAGAGATGTGGGTTTGATCCAAGTCAGGAAGATCCCCTGTAGTAGCAAATGGCAATCCACTTGAGTATTCGTGCCTGGAAAACTCCTGGACAGAAGAGCTTAGTGGACTATAGTTCATGGGGTAGCAAAGAGTTGGACACAACTGAGCACAAGTGAATGAGATTGGTTTTTGTTTAACAATTTAAACCAAATTTTACATACCATTTGCTGAGTTTGTGTTTTCATTTAAGAATTCTCCTTGTTTTTACATGATCCTATGGCAACGCATTCCAGTCTTCTTGCCTAGAGAATCCCAGGGATGGGGGAGCCTGGTGGGCTGCTGTCTCTGGGATCGTACAGAGTCAGACACGACTGAAGCGACTTAGCAGCAGCAGCAGCAGCAGCAGCAGTCACTAGTTAAATTCATGTTCATATTCTTTCTTGGAGAGGTGCTGCAGAAGTTAGTTATTCTTTCTATTAATGGATATTACAGGCTTTTATTTTAATTTTTAAGATTATGAATAACTATGATAAATTTCTTCATGCATGAAATTTCCCCCAAATTGAGCCTTATTTCTTAGAATAAATTTGGAGACAAGATGCTTCTTTCCTAAATGATAAAACAAATATTAATCTTTAAGACAGGTTTTGCTGTATTCTAGCTGTAGAAAAACTTGAAAATACAGAAAAGTATGAAGATGAAAATAATAATTATGCACAATTCTGCAAACTAGAAGCATAAACACTAGTAGCATTGTATCAATAGTATGTTTACTCCAATGGTCTTTTTTCTATGTGAGCCCCCTCCCTCCCATACATGATTTATGAAATTAAGATCTTATTGTGTATAAGATTCAAATCCTACTTTTCCTCATTTCACATTTCAAGTGATGAACATTTTTTTCAGGTTAATAATTTCCTAAACATGATTTTAATGGATATACCACTATTCATTGTTATTTAGGTGCTAAGTTGTGTCTTACTCTTTGCAACCACATGGACTATAACATGCCAGTCTCCTCTGTCCATGGAATTTTTCAGGCAAGAATCAGTTCAGTTCAGTTCAGTCGCTCAGTCGTGTCCGACTCTTTGCGACCCCATGAATCACAGCACGCCAGGCCTCCCTGTCCATCACCCACTCCCGGAGTTCACCCAGACTTACATCCATTGAGTCAGTGATGCCATCCAGCCATCTCATCCTCTGTCATCCCCTTCTCCTCCTACCCCCAGTCCCTCCCAGCATCACAGTCTTTTCCAATGAGTCAGCTCTTCGCATGAGGTGGCCAGAGTACTGGAGTTTCAGCTTTAGCATCATTCCTTCCAAAGAAATCCCAGGGCTGATCTCCTTCAGAATGGACTGGTTGGATCTCCTTGCAGTCCAAGGGACTCTCAAGAGTCTTCTCCAACACCACAATTCAAAAGCATCAATTCTTTGGTGCTCATCCTTCTTCACAGTCCAACTCTCACATCCATACATGACCACAGGAAAAACCATAGCCTTGACTAGACGAACCTTTGTTGGCAAAGTAATGTCTCTGCTTTTGAATATGCTATCTAGGTTGGTCATAACTTTCCTTCCAAGGAGTAAGCGTCTTTTAATTTCATGGCTGCAGTCACCATCTGCAGTGATTTTGGAGCCCCCAAAAATAAAGTCTGACACTGTTTCCACTGTTTCCCCATCTATTTCCCATGAAGTGACGGGACCAGATGCCATGATCTTCGTTTTCTGAATGTTGAGCTTTAAGCCAACTTTTCCACTCTCCACTTTCACTTGCATCAAGAGGCTTTTGAGTTCCTCTTCACTTTCTGCCATAAGGGTGGTGTCATCTGCATATCTGAGGTTATTGATATTTCTCCCGGCAATCTTGATTCCAGCTTGTGTTTCTTACTGGAATGTAATCTTCCCAACCCAGGGATTGAACCCATGTTCACTGCTTGGCAGGCAGATTTTTTTTTTTTTTTTTTATCACTGAGCCCCCTGGGAAGCCCCACCATTATTCATTACTTATTTCCTTATTGTTGAATTTTTGGCTATTTCCCAAATTTTGCTGTTATAAATAACATATCTTTTTTTTTTCCTGTGGTATAGGATACCAGAAGTCATATTGCTGGGTCAAAAACTGTGCCCTTTTTTGAAATTCATATTGCCCACTTGCTTTTCAGATGAGTTATATCAAAGTACACTTACTGGCAGTGCATGGATATGCCTGTCTCACTGGATCTTCCATACATTTAGTAATATTGGATTTTACTATTTTCAACTATAGAAGTGAAAAACGAAAGCTCATTTTAGAAGTTTTCATTCATTTTATTACTAATGAAGCTTCCTTTTACCATGTACTTTGTTTCCCAAATTGTTTTGCAAAATAATGATTTTTCATAAAAATTATACAGGCCTATTATAGGAAATTTAGTTACAAGGATAAAAATAATTATTGCTAAAAATGTCTTAGCACTTAGATATAATAATCAGGTTATATTAAATGATAATCATTCCAAACAACCCAATGCAAGTATACATTTGTTTTTTAAAAGAATCTTTTTATAGCAGTACGATTACATAAAAATCTACACATATTTAATGTCTAAACTTAATGGTTACACCCAAGAATCCTTCATCACCATCAAGGCCATAGACATTCATAATCTCCTAAAGTTTCCTCCAGTCTTTTATTATTAGTGTGTGATGTGTGTGTTTGCATGTGTGCATGTGTGGTAAGAACACGTAACCCAAAATTTACTCTCTTAGCAAAATGCAGTACTGTTAGATATATAGGCTCTATGCTGTATAGTAGACCTCCAGTATTAATTCATTGTGTAACTGAAACTTCGTACCCTTTGACCATTGCCTCCCTATTTCTCTCTCCCTTTATCCCCTGGTAACTGCCATTTTACTCTCTGCTTTTAAGAGTTTGACTGTATTCAATTCAACATCTTCAATGACTAAGTATTATCGTCCAAGTTTTTGTTTGTTTTAAAGTCATAATCAAGGTGTACCCAGAAACTGGAGAAATAAGGCAGCAGTAACTTGGGTAACAAACTACCACGTCTCATTCTTAAACGTGACTTCCTTCATTTCTAAGATCCCAGTTTCCTCTGTGGTTGGTCCCTCCATTCCCATCCTGGAGACCTTGCCCTGAAAGCATGAGATATTCCTAAGCATGAGCATTAAGCATGGACATTACGCATGCAATTTACTAGGTCTAAAGCATTGTAAGGTCACTTTATGAAAACTTGTCCACTTGAAATAGAATGGTATCATTTCCTTATATTCCATCCTTTCAAAACATGAAGTAGTTCAACATGTGTTTTTCTCTATGTGCATGTTAATTTATAGAATTACAATAATATCTGCCATTTATATAGAAATCTTTGTATTTTATGTATTCATTTCTCTTTGAAATCATATGGCAGCCAATGTTAAAAGAACTTCGTCATATTATTTTCACCCAAATTTTCCCATATATAGTGAATAAGCACTATTGCTTGTTATACTTATTTTAGTATGCATTAATACTACGAAGATTTGTTTAAATACTATCTTTTGCTAAGAGAGCTTGATAACAGCTGGTAGCTTCTGCTGCTAAGTTGCTTCATTTGTGTCCGACTCTGGGTGACCCCATAGGCACCAGCCCACCAGGTTCCCACGTCCTTGGGATTCTCCAGGCAAGAACACTGGAGTGGGTTGCCATTTCCTTCTCCAATGCGTGAAAGTGAAAAGTGAAGGTGAAGTCACTCAGTTGTGTCCGACTCTTAGTGACCCCATGGACTGCAGCCTACCAGGCTCCTCCATCCATGGCATTTTCCAGGCAAGGGTACTGGAGTGGGTTGCCATTGCCTTCTCCGGGTAGCTTCTAGCTCATGTCAAATTATTTCATGTTAAATATTACTTATTGATGTGGAAAGGAGTAAAAAAGAAAACTAATATTGAGGGCACCATGAAGAATAAAAACATAATAATAAAAACACAATATTAGGTTTAGAATTTTCATATTTTTTGGTCTTCAAGATCTTTTGCCAACACTAAGTAATTACTATTCAAAGTACATAAAGAGGTAAATATTATCATCTCAATTTTAAATAAAATTGAAGAATAAAGGTTAAGTGATTTTCCTCAGGCTACTGAAGGATTAAAATTTCTTTTTTACAAGGAAAATGAAAATGGCTGTTTAATAACAATGTTAAATAAGATAGAGGACATTGAAGTTCTTATTTACAACGCTAGACCCATAGCAATAAATATGTGCTAAATTTTTTGATTATTATACTGGAGGAGCAAAAATTCAACATATCTGCTTCTCTTAACTTGAAATTTATATGATTTATATTATTTTTACATCTATATGTGCTTAGTTACTGAATAGAAGAACTAGGAAAAATTCTGAATGCATGACTTTGTTTACTCTTTTTTCTTTAGAAAGAGTTAGCCTCTTTGACACAAAAAAACAGTTTAATTTTTCAACATCTCCTTGAAATGAAATTATAGATTATCTTTGGTACCTAATGACACCTGTGTTGATAGCAAATTATGTGGTAAATTTAATCAGGCCAATAAAGAATTCAGTCCCATTAATGGATTTTATAGCTCTCATACTGCCATATATATGTCCTGGTTGGATCTTTTACTTCTTAATCCGATAAGCTAAAATTTGACCTAAACTTATTAGGGATTTTTGTGTCATGATCAAATATTCTCCATGTCAGACTGTTCTTCCTTTGTCTAACCTACAGCCTTTATAGTATACTTGATTATCAAAATACCCTTGCTTGTTCTGGTCTCTGTTGAGTACACATCCTAGGAACAGGGCTCAGTGGATCCTGAGTGTTACAGTGAAGAGCTGTGTCTATAACTCTGTGGAATTCAGGCATCTTTCTTTCTCACCCTCCTTTGAGTTTGATACTGTAGTATTCTCCTGACTCTTTCCTGCCTTCTTTCAGTAACAGTAAACAAAGGTTGTTTTCAATGTTCTTGTATGAAAGAAATGAAAACATATCAATTCTTTGGATAGTTTCAAATCCAAATTCATTTATAAATATATAAATGAATATATATAATATCCAAATATATAATATCTGCAGAATGCAACTAGATAATTAGTGATGGAAATGCAAGGTTTAAGACAGTGTGCCCAGATGAACCTGGAACCTTCCCTGGAGAGGTCAGCCAAACACCAAAATACAGTCATCAGGAAGGGAGGGAACCAAGCCCAGAAATCCGCTCCTTGGGGCCAGGAGAAGAGACTGCAGAGCAGGCCACCCCACATGGGGGCAAAAAGGCAGCAGAGGAGGTGAGGCTGTGGTTTACAGCAAGGAGCGTAAGCCTTGACTTTCCCCAAATTTCTCATTCTTACTATTGTTGCCACACTCAGAAAACTCAGACAGGAATTCCAATTAGAATATTTTCTAAAATTTAGAAAAAAATTCTTGCAAGTTACTTAATCTTTCTGCACCTCAGTTTCCTCAGCTGAAAATAATGAATAATAGTACCAATTCCACAGTTGTTAAGAAGGATAAATGAAATCAGAATCTAAGGAGCTAAGAAAGGTGCCTGGCACATATATTCTCTCAGTAAGTGTTAGCTAATGATAATTATAATTATGATAATAGTGCTATATTTTATCTGTAGTTTATAAAAATAGATGAATGACTTAAAAGAGATTTTTGGATGCTAAGGAGTAGTAAAAAAGGGGTATATACATACTAAAACTAAGAATAATATTATGAACATAATTATCAAATTTTAGTATGAATATTGTGAATATTTGTTTGCTGGATCAAGGGAATTTGTGACCATATTACTTTCACTCAAGCAGTTCCCCTGGAAAAAAAAATGTAAAATGATGAGTTTTATAAAATTAGATTATTGCATGAATGATCAATGGAAAATGCATTTAAATATTGTCAAAGAGCACGAAATCACCTTAGCTTTTATTTTCTGGCCAGCAATCCCCCATCCCATAAGTAAACTTTTTCATATAAATACACGTGGGAGATATACTCTGGGAGATAGTGAAGGACTATCTCCCTAGTCTTTCTCACAGGGAGAAGGACTTCTTGCTTCTTATAAGGAAGCCTGGCATGCTGCATTCCACAGGATTGCAGAGTCGGACACAACTGAGCGACTGAACAACAACAAAGTAACTATATCACGTAATCCTTCCTGTTTTAATACAATATCACTATTTTACACAACCAGGAGTAAAATGTTAGATGTAAATATAAAATTAAGAATTAGTGAAGAAACAAAAAAGAAATAGTGAAATCGGTCGGCAAAGAGAGAACATAAGAATGAATGGTCAAGTCTGCATTCATTCATGACAAAATGTAAAACACCTTGCTTAAATCTATAGGATGAGAAAAGATTCTTGCTTGCCTTTAATGAAAATAATTTCAATGCATGTTGATGCATATATACTTTGAAATCTGCCAACTCCCGTGAGTAATATGATATTTTGTGATAGTTCAAAATTCAAGTTGCTTCAAGGACAGATTTTAAACAGATCCATCCTAAAGGATTGATTCAAGTGTATCACAATCTAGTGTCTACATGGTGTGAGATGTCAGCATGGAATGTCTTCACAGTAAGTTAATATTCATAATGTTTGATTATGTAAAACATAAAAAAAATCTTATAAGTCTTTAATATTTGAATTTTGGATAGGCTTTTCTCTAGATTCTCTCAGGGTAAATGGTGCACTTTATTAGTAAACATTTATTATATTCATAAAATATGTCGAATAAGTGCTTTATAAGTATCATCTCATTTAATCTTCTCAAAAATCCTATGAGATCATATTATTGTGCCCATTTTACATATTAGAAAACTGACATGCAGAGAAGCTAAGCAACTTGAATGAAATACATGGTGCAGCTGGAATATGAAGCTGTAGTCTAAGCTCTTACTCAGTGTACTAGTCTGTATAGCAACAATTTAAGTCATAAAACAGAGTACTTCCTTCAGTAAATTCTTATATACCTATAACATCATTGTGAAAATAGTTTCAAACTATTGTATAGAGAACTGATAAACAAGGTTGTACTGTATAGCACGAGGAACTGTATTTAATATCCTGTAATAAATCATAATGGAAGATAATATGAAAAAGAATATCAGTTCAGTTCACTCGCTCAGGCGTGTCCGATTCTATGAGACCCCATGAATCGCAGCACGCCAGGCCTCCCTGGCCACCACCATCTCCTGGAGTTCACTCAAACTCACGTCCATCAAGTCAGTGATGCCATCCAGCCATCTCATCCTCTGTCATCCCCTTCTCCTCTTGCCCCCAATCCCTCCCAGCATCAGAGTCTTTTCCAATGAGTCAGCTCTTCGCATGAGGTGGCCAAAGTACTGGAGTTTCAGCTTTAGCATCATTCCTTCCAAAGAAATCCCAGGGCTGATATCCTTCAGAATGGACTGGTTGGATCTCCTTGCAGTCCAAGGGACTCTCAAGAGTCTTCTCCAACACCACAGTTCATGTAACTAAATCACTTCAGTAATCACTTAAATAAAAAAAAAACTTAAAAATATTGGACAACATTTAAAGAAGATGTTGGATAACTAACTCCCTTTAAATTGCAATACTAAGTTCTTTTCAGGCTCAAATAACTGTCTTGAATGAGAGATGTGGTATTTACTGGAATTTAAGTTTAATTCATTTAATAGAGAAGTCATTTGTCTTTCAAGAAGGCCTCTTTATGTAAACAAATAAAAAGATCATTGAGGGGCTATTCATCTTTGGAACCCAAACACCTAGTGTACTTAATACATACAATGTGCTCATTAAGTATCTTTTGATGATAATAAGTAATCAATTGACTCATTATTGAGCATTCAATTAAGTGAATCTTGATCTTATAAGCAAATTCATATGTGCATTACATACTTTAAAAAAGGCCTCATAAATATGTTAACTTATCTCTGGTGATTTTCTGAATTTACTAGTTAGATAAATCTATAGAAAATGCAGAATAATACTCATAGTCAAATCAAAAGTTTAAATAAAGGCAACATTTAGTTCAGGCTATAATAACAGAATATCATAGACTGGACGATGCAAGCAACAAATATTTATTTCTCACAGTTCTGGAAGCTAGGCAGTCTAAGATCTGGTATCTGATTAGGGCTGTCTTCCTGGTTTTCAGGTGGTCGTCTTCTCATTGTATCCTCACATGGCAGAAAGAAGAGTAGAGACAGCAGAAATCTTTCTCTTATCTGTTCTTGTAAGGGCACTAATCCCACTCGTGAGGACTCCACCCTCATGACCTAAACACTTCCCGAAGACCCCACCTGCTAAAACCATCACCTTGGGAGTCAGGATTTCAACATAGGAATTTTGAGGAGCATAAACATTCAGTCCATAATGGATATCAAAAGGATATGAAGTCTTAATAAACAATTCCTGTTGTTCATTCTTTATTCCTCATATGCTTTTGTTCTGAGTTAAATTTCTGCTTCCCCTTAATAATCTAATGTTCTGACTTGTGAAATTATCCATGCCTTTGTAAAAATATTACCAATCTCATATAGTATCCTGTGCATACATAACTCCCTCCTCATAGGTGTCAGATAACATACCATAGTTACCTAGTTGCCTAAAATTATACCAAAACTTTAGTCCATGATCAACATAAATAAAATTTCTCCATATAATGTCTCAGTCTTTTTAAAAATGTGCTTGTGTACAGGAGAAAGACAGCTTGGGAGTACAGAGTGATCTCTTCTCCACTTATTGCCTGGGACCACTGGGTTCCCAATCATGCTGACTGACTGATTAAGGGTTTTGACTGCTCTTGCTGCAAGGTAGTGATGGTGTTACCATTGCATCATTTATTTCCATGCAACAGATATCCTTAACAAGGTCTATTTTTATGAGCAATGAAAGTTCATGAATAAATGGAGAAGTATTGTAGCTCACACATTCTTAAGATAAGAGCATACCCAGGTGGAGGGGTGTACTCAAAGCTCTGGCCTTTCTCTTTGAACTCTGAAAAAACTGGAGGGAATAGAGACCGCATCAGTGTATGTGCGTTCTCATACACTCCAAACCCTGTATTTCAGACACAGCCTGGTAAGTCCTTTATTTCCATGTTAGCAGATTGGATAGATGCTGGGACTGTTGAGTAGCATTCTGATTTGCGGATAGCAAATGAATATTCATATTCAAGTCTCTCCATGTCTTTCCTAAATTTCACATCACAGCATCAGAATGCTCAGTTTGTGCACAGGCTTTGACCTGCAAACTTGTGCAGGAATTGGTGTCCTGCTTTTCCCTCAGAGTTTCTTCCTCACTGTTTACATGAGCCCTTGGAAAGCAAAAGCTAGAGCATCACCTCCACGCCTCTCCTCACCCATAAAATTTGCTTCCTGTGTGGCCTGCAGATCCCAACATTTGTGATTAATGAGAACCTAACCAAGTAACAGAAGTAAAGTGTTCACCCTAAAGGATTGAGTTATCTATTTAAATGATCTGTCTACACACAGAACAGGCAGTGGAAGGAAAAAGCCCTACATTTTGAAGGCAGTTTTAATAAATATTTTATCTGTTTCTATTGAAATATAGTGGTGCTTCACAGAGACAGATATGTTCAAGCCAATCCATTTTATCTTGAATTTTTCTTATTTTTATACAAAGTGAAATAGTAGAAGAAAGTAGAAACATAACAGCAATCATTATGAATGTTTATAGACATAAGTAAAGCCTTATCTAAAGTTCATCCTGTTTAAGGACATGTTTTATGTTGTATAATTCCTCTTAGAGTATAAATCTAATAAGCACCAAATGAGGCTGAAGACAATGCTGTTATAAAAAATGGAGAAAAATGATTAAAATATGATAATTATACTGACAACTTATATGCTCAATCTAATCAACCAAGCTTCCAATTTGTCATAATGTACACTCACTCATACATTATTGCTTAATTATAGCAACACTTCTATTTGGAAAGGTTGTCAATCATGTGAATACTCATCATTTTTCTTTTTTTTCCCCCCTAAGAAGGGGCATATTTTAAGCAAGGATTTGAAGCCATCATGTTATTGATTTAACCCTTGAAATACTTTGTATGCAAAAACTATCATTCCCATTGAATATTTTCTTTATACGCATATTAATATAGGTTTATACTATGTAACATTATTCTTTTATGTCAGAATTGATATACTGCATTCTAAAAGGAAATTGAATATTGGCAGAATTTGGTGATTTTATAGTTGAGATTTCTATGTGCTTTCACTAAAAGACAGATGTGCTTGTTTTTTGAGAGGGAAAATTTGGCCAGAGTGTTTCCCAAATTGTCTGTGATCCATATTAATTAAGAAATGGGAATGAGGGTGAAATGTAGATAGCTCTTCAGAAAAAAATGTGAATGTTTATGTAAATGGGCTTTACCCATAGCAAATTAAAGGTTTCCTTTATCTTTATTTCTTCTGGCTCCATCCTTCTTCTTTCCACTTTATACAAATGTTTAACACATTGTGAAAGTAATCATATAAGTGTATCTTCCAGGGCAAAAAACTAACAGGTTAGTAACTTGACCATAATCATCATGTCTTCTCTAGCAAAATGAAGCAAAAAATTGAAACAACTATTCATATTATTGAAAAGATTGAAACTGTCTCAGTCACTGTGAATATAATATTGGCTTTCAAGATACATATTTGTGTATAAGTACTCTTGCCTGGAAAATCCCATGGATGGAGGAGCCTGGTAGGCTGCAGTCCATGGGGTCGCTAAGAGTCAGACATGACTGAGCGACTTCACTTTCACTTTTCACTTTCATGCTTTGGAGAAGGAAATGGCAACCCACTCCAGTGTTCTTGCCTGGAGAATCCCATGGACAGAGGAGCCTGGGGGGCTACAGTCCATTGGGTTGCAAAGAGTCACACAAAACTGAAGCAACTTAGCATGCATGCAGCACATAAGTATATGATTTATCTATATACAGTATAATCTCAAGTTTTAGTGTAGATGGTCATTTTGTCAAGATAGTCAGATTATTAACTAAGAATTTAGAAATATATGTATATTCTTACCGAGTGTGGGCATTTTTGGTCCTTAAGTACCTGGATACTTGATTCTATTCAACAAATATGGTAAACAAGCCCATGAGATCTACTTTTACAGTTAGGAAGAGAGAGAGAAAGAGACTTTATTTCTCCTTTATTTCTTTAAATATTCTCCTCTGCAAGTGTAGAATAAAGAAGCAAATATTCAATTCTCAAGTCTCCATTATTTTTTAAATCTAGTTTTGTGATGATGAGATATCCTACTATGTACAATTATAAACTTGGAATATGAGCCCATATATTAGTGGTATCATGTATCTATCACTTTCATGAAGTACTAATACAAACAATGATATCAAATGTTTTATTTCTTAAAGTCTTGTGTATAATATAAGCTACACTTAAGAATATTGAGCACATGCCTCACTATTTTCAAGGAATTTATTTTAAAATTCATTACAAGTGTTAAAAAACAAAAATCTGAAAGCATAAATAAAATTGAATAATAGTTTCACATCACTTGGAACTATAATATTGTTTGCAATCTTTGATGATTTTTCTATCCTGGGATGCAATAGAGGTTTTAATTATTCTTTTCTTTCTAAAATAGAAATTGTTACCTAAAAATTATAGTCCATTGGAAATGGAATGACTATCAGATAGATATGGATGTTACCATTAAATGTGAACTAGAAAATTATGGAGTGAATTCTCTGTAAATTATTTATGATGCTCTGTCAGATGCTAAGTGAACATGCATATTGTATTAAGAACCTGGAAAGGTAATGTTTCAACTTGAGAGATATCAGCCAGTAAAATCTTAAACCTTCTTTTGTTTGGGTTCAGGTTTGGAAAAAATGTTCTCATAATTTGCTCCAGCACCTCCAATATGCATTTAAAATAAGCCCAAAGTGGCAATAGGTACAAATATCTACAACTTAATATAATTTGCATCCAAACAAGAAACTGAAGGTACAGTAAAATGTTAAATGCAGAACCTAGGTGGTAGATACATGATTTTTTTTTCACTCCATAATTCTTTAAGCTTATCTGTATGCTTTGTTGTTATTTTAGTCTATTAAGTTGTGTCCAATTCTTGTGACCCCGTGGACAGTAGCCTGGCATGCTCCTCTGTCCTTGGGATTTCCCAGGCAATAATACTGGAAAGGGTTGCCATTTCCTTCTCCAGCTGATCTTCCTGACCCAGGGATTGAACCTGTGTCTCCTGCATCAGCAGGCAAGTTCTTCACCACAAAACCACCAGCAAAGCCCATCTGTGTGAGTGTCGTTCCGTTGCTCAGTCACGTCTGGCTCTTTGAGACCCCATGGACTGCAGTACAGTCCCTGTCCTTCACCATCTCCCAGAGTTTGCTCAGACCCATGCCTATTGAGACAATCATGCCATCCAACCATCTCATCTTCTGTCATCCCCTTCTCCTCCTGCCTTCAGTCTATCCCAGCATCAATTAGGGTCTTTTCCAATGAGGTGGCTCTTTGCATCAGGTGGCCAAAGTACTGGAACTTCAGCTTTAGCATCAGTCCTTCCAGTAAATATTCAGGGTTGATTTCCTTTAAGATTTGTAGTTCTAAGATATAAAAGTAACATTTTAAATTTATAAATAAGTCCAGGTGTCCACAGAAAGATAGATACTGCAACTAACTCCTAGCAAATCTTCCCATGAAGTGACCAGAATCTAACTTTTTTTTTTTTTTTTTACTGTCAAAATGGCATTTTATTTTTATTGCCTAAGGACATTCCTGGTAAGAGGTCCTTGTTCTTACACACCTACAAGAATCTCTTTTCCACCTAGGCTTTTCCCACTCACATTTTCCCAAATTTGGATACCAGTTCTTTTTTCAGGCAATTTCCTATGTCCTCCTCTAACATTAGTCCACAGATTTGCTAGTGAAATGAAATACTGTAGTGACCTTTTTAATTCCCCTGACTTTTTACAATCTCGGAAATTTAGCACAACAGCAGGAGTTTAATCATATTCACAAATGTAAAAGACAAAATAAGGCACCTTTAAATTCAGAGGGAGATATGACCTCCAAGGTATCAGAGCCTTCAGAGATTCCCTGGTTGTCACTGGGGACAGCTGAAGCTGTGGTACTTATGTTTTTCATGATGCATCACTATTGATACGTCTTGTCACTGACGCATCTACCCACTGTTTATCCTTGATCTTACTGGCTTCAAACTCCTGCTCCTGGTCCACATTTTGAAACTCACTCATCAGAACTATTATACTTGATATTCATTTTTCTCTTTACTAACAATGTCTTTTTTGGTGTATTCAGAATAGTTTTCATTACAAGATTTCAACGTCTTTGATTTAACTGTGACCACAAGTTTACTGGGAAATAACTGATGTACAGCACTGTGTGAGTGTAAGGTGTACAGCATAATAATTTGACTTACAAACAACTACACTAAAGGCTTTGACTGTGTGGATCACAACAAACTGAGGAAAATTCTAAAAGAGGTGGGAATACCAGACCACCTTACCTGCCTCCTGAGAAACCTGTATGCGGGTCAAGAAGCAACAGTGAGAACCGGACATAGAACAACTGACTGGTTCAAAATTGGGAAAAGAGTACGCCAAGGCTGTATATTGTCACCCTGCTTATTTAACTTCTATGCAGAGTACATCATGTGAAATGCCGGGCTGGATGAAGCACAACTGTTATTAAGATTGCTGGGAGAAATACCAATAGCCTCAGATATGCAGATGACACCATCCTTATGGCAGAAAGTGAGAAAGAACTAAAAAGCCTCTTGAAAGTGAAAGAGAGTGAAAAAGTTGGCTTAAAGCTCAATATTCAAAAAACTAAGATCATGGCATCCGGTCCCATCACTTCATGGCAAATAGTTGGGCAAACAATGGATACAGTGACAGACTTTATTTTCTTGGGCTCCAAAATCACTCAGATGGGGACTGCAGCCATGAATTAAAAGACACTGGCTCCTCGGAAGAAAAGCATCGACAAACCTAGACACCATATTAAGAAGCAAAGATACCACTTTGCCAACAAAGGTCCATATGGTCAAAGCAATGGTTTTTCCAGTAGTCATGTACTGATGTGAGAGCTGGACAATAAAAAAGGCTGAGCACCATAGAATTGATGCTTTTGAACTGTGGTGCTGGAGCAGACTCTTGAGAGTCCCTTGGACAGCAAGGAGATCAAGCCAGTCAATCCTAAAGGAAATCAACCATGAATACTCACTGGAAGGACTGATGCTGAAGCTGAAGCTACAATACTTTGGCCACCCGATGCAAAGAACCGACTGGTTGAAAAAGACCCTGATGCGGGGAAAAATTGAAGGCAGGAGGCAAAGGGGACGACAGAGGATGAGATAGTTGGATGGCATCACTGACTCAATGGACACGAATTTGAGCAAGCTCCAGGAAATTGCGAAGGACAGGGAAGTTTGGCGTGCTATAGTCCATGGGGTTGGAAAGAATCAGATATGACTGAGCGACTAAACAACGTCAGGAAATTATAACCACAGTAGGTTTAGTAAATATCCATTATCTCATGCAGAGACAAAATTGAAGAAATAGGCAAAAATATTTTCCTTGAGATGAGAACTCTTAGAATTTACTCTCTTTCATATATGATTTTCATATATAACATACAAGAATGTTGATTTTATTTATTGTTGTACATAACTAGTACTTATTTATCTTATAACTGGAAGTTTGGACCTTTGAACTACCTTCATCCAATTCTCACTCCCTCCACCCACTGACTCTGGTAACCACACATCTGATCTCTTTGATTTTATTTTGAAATTGTATTCTATCACACTGGATATTTAAGGTCTTTGTAATATCAGAGACTAGGGCTTCCTGGGTGGCCCAGTGGTAAAGAATCCACAGGGCCAATGCAGAAGATGTAGATTCAATCCCTGGGTCGGGAAGATCCCCTGGAGAAGGAAATTGCAACCCACTCCAGTATTCTCGCCTTGAAAATCCTACAGATAGAGGAGCCTGGTAGGTTACAGTTCACGGGGTCACCAAAGAGTCAGATGGAACTTAACGACTAAACAACAATACCAGAGCCTATTAGCTACAGGATGTGTGATGCCAAACACTCATTTATTTGCATGAGTATCTCACAACTGGTGGACCAATTCTTTAAGTCAAACTGAAAGGTTAGTCTGATTCCCTGTGGGTTTAGCAATGCCCAATCATTTAACCAAGTGTCATTATGCGTGTTTTTAGTTTTAGGTCTCAATTGTGCCGTTCAGTTGATGGATGAGATGGCCTAAAGAAAAGTAAGAAAGAAAAAAAAAGAACAATGTAGCCCAAAGTGACAGAGCAGATCAGCTCTCTTAAATTCCCTGTCCATACAGCCATTGTGATCAAGGTGATTGATGAAGAATCCTATCTGCTCTGAGCTGTTTAGATGTCAAACTGATAGGGAAAAGCAGTGCTCATAGGTTCTTGCAAACAGTTTTGAGAGGTCAACAGTTAACACATCTCTATGACCAGAGACAGGCTTCTGTCCTTTAGATGAGTGCCAGAGGTTATCAATTTACATTTGCCATGAAGAGTTTGCTTTATAGGTCATCACCTTTAAAAAGCAAATTACTGAATGTTTTGTCTCCTATAACTACTTTTTCAAAGTCTTCAGTTGAGCCCTGCTAATGAGCATAGGCGTGTTAGTGCAACTGAGAAATTGGGATACTGTTTTTTTTTTTTTTTAAGCTTGCAAACACCTCTTACTGAGTGTATTTTGTGGATTATCCTGATTGCAGTGGGATAAAGAAGGCTTGCTGTTTTTTGGCCTCATAGCTTTTCTTCCCAAGAAAATGTGTGTCTCTCAACAGCCTGTATGGTCATTATTGGCCTCTCAAATATTAAGTCCCCATGAAAACTGAAACTTAAGGATAATGGAAAGGAGAGATGGGTTAAATATATACAATTTGTTTTTTGATCTTACCTTCAATAGTTTCCAGGCATCTCTCTATATTATAATACAGATTTTCTGGTAAATCATTAATTAATTCAAACATAATATATGTTAATATTAACCAAAACCTAGCATAGTTGTAAGAATACATATTTAGTGAATTTATAATCATCTTAATCTTTGACAGATATTTAAACTCTAAAATATCATGTATTTTAGATCATGGACCTGAAGATTCCTGGCAAGGGAGTTCGATTTCTTTATTTAAAAGTGCTTGCCTCTTGGTGGAGCTGGAAGTACTGGGGGAAAAAAAAGATGTCATTGCTATGATCTGAGGTTGGGAAACTTCAAGCTTCATAAATTTGTTTTATTTGATTTAGATTAGGCAGTAGATAATGTAACTGGACACAGTTGACAAGAAATTATTTTTCATTTAAAGAACTATTTAAAGAAGAATAAGCACTAAAGAAAATTTAGGGAGAGAAAGTGGAAAGAGAATATACAAATATACAATATTTCCATCCCCAAATATATCCAGGCAATACTAGTATTTTAGTATTGCTATTTGGTCTTTTTGAATATGCTGAGATTTTAAAATAGGCAGTTGTGATCATTTTATATATATCTTTTAAAAGTCCTGGTTATTTAACCTAATATTATGTGACAATACACAGCTATCCTATTATAAATTCTTCATAAATAACAGTATATAAATTCTGTTTATAGACACTGCTAAATTATCTACTGAAAGCCCCAGTCTGTTCAAGCGATTCTGCCTCTTATGCATTATTTAGGGAAAAGTGATCCTTTTCCCTTGGAATACCTTGAATTGGGCCTCAGTCAATCATAGTGGTCTTATAACTCTTCACATTGAATGGCTACAGTTTACCATGTGACCCACTTATGGCCATATAGTGACATATAAGGGCATGGTCTGCTATTTTGCTCATAGCTGCATTTTAAGCATTTAAACTATTGGTGGGTGTTTATCAAGAGTTGAATAAATAATTATTGAATAAATGAATTTTAAATACTAAAGAGTTTTTCATTCAAAAATAAGAATTTATTGGATCAGACTTGTTCTTTCCAGCCATTGCTGGGTCTGTGTGTGCACAGAACTGCTCAGCCATCTTGTTACTAGTGTAAGGTTGATGCTAACCCACAAGAGCACAAAGTCATCATGGAAGAGCCCTGACTTCTGGATTTCTTGGGGTAATAAATTTCCTTCTTAAGTCAATTTAAGTTGAGGGTTTCTATCATTTATTGCTGAAATAATCTTCAATAATATATGCTGTTTTATACCAAGAGTTATATTTGTTGAGCAATACATATAAAAGAATTTATAAAACCTGCATTTGGCTACCTACCATTACAGGACATAATAATAAAATCTCTTGCTACATTTAATAAAACAGTAGACACTGTTTTTTAAAGGAATTATACTAACATGATATACATTGTATAAAATTCAATAATATTTAACAAATCATGATAAAACATAGTTTTTGGTACTGCCATAGAACAAGTATCAAAAGCTGGTAGACCTTTCTAGAAGACCAGAGAATTCTGAATCTCAGCCTACACTGCTCTTAAAACTGTGCATAGGGCAAGACTATCCTTCACTATCTTCATTTCAACATCAAGTTTCTGAAAGCCATTGTGCTTATTTACTGCTACATAACAAGTGACACCCAAATTTTGTGCCTTAAAACAACAACATTCATTTTATTATTCCTCATGAATTCTGTGGATCAAGAATTTGGGAAGGACTGAATTGGGTGATTCTAGCTGTGGCACTCGGATTACAGTCAAATGGTGGCTGGAGCTGGAACAGTGGCATGCAAGGGGTTGTAGCAGTAATTAGCTACAGGGTCGCTTCATACAGGCCAAGGGCCTCTCCAAGCCATCTCTGCTCCTGGGTAGTTTGGGCTTCCTCACAACATGGCGGCCTCAGGGTAATCAGGTTGCTTACATAGCCCGAAGGTTTATAGAGAGAAGGAAGCCATTGCCTTTTATGATCTTGCCCAAAATACAGCCTAATCTTTACTTCATTTCATTTTTGCAGGAGAGACACAAGCCTTCCCAGAATCAAGGGGAAGAGAATCATATTCCATTTCTTGATGCGGGGTGACAAGATTCTAGAAGAGCATATGGTTCGAGAGATATTGTGGTGTCCCTCTTTGGAAAACACAACCTGCCATAACTATTAAAGACATTTTTGTCTGGCTTGTGGTTTCTTTATTTTGTGTCGATTTTGCTGTCTAAATTTTGTGGAATGACCACAGTCATAAGTTCCTTGGAATTAAGGAAATCATTCTTTGTTTCCTTCAAATTCCATGTTCACTTGGATTCCACATCAAGGCTCAAACTAAGTTCAGAAAGTGCGAGAATGGAAGAGAATAATGTGAAAGAGCATGTGTTGGTCAAGAGAATATGAAGAAATTAATGTGCTTTGTACTAATGATGAGAGAGAAGCTTTTTGAAAATAAAAATATTGATTAAAAGTAAGCAAAAATTTTGGGGAAAAGTTTTGAAAGCAAACTCTTATAAAAGCAGTTAATTTTCACCCTGCAAACTGATTATACCTAGTTATAAGTATATATCATAACATCTAAGCAGCTGTATTTAAATTTTTTCCAACAACTTTCTGTGATATGACTGATGATTTGCATTATTTAGTTTAAGAAGCTACTTGTTTGATTAGCAATGTTAAGAAAACTTTTGCAATAGCAAGCTCCATAATGGAAAATATTACATATTAGAAAGAGTAAATATTAGAAATAAGCAAGTTCTAGAAACATAGAAGATTTTTTCATGATAACCACACATTATCAGGAAAAATATGAAACCATATTTAGAAAGTCATTCCACTCTTACAAGAGATCAAAAAAATTAGAAGAAAATGAAATTCTAGTAGATGATGGAAACATTCGGTCTTACATATAAGTAAACCAAGTGTAATGAGCTCTTTCCTCTTGCCTTGTGACTTTGTTGGGGCCATACTTGCTGTATTATCATAGCTAGAAAAAACCATTCAATCCAATTTTAGAAGTGTTTCTGTGTAATGTACGTCTCGTGGGGGAGATACAAGAGGGTGTTACTTTGTACATCTGTTTGAGTCAGCAGAACTTGGGGCTGCCTCTCTTCTGAACCTGATTTTCCTTTGGTTCTTTTTGATCTTGTACTTCTCATTCAAGCATTATGCTTAACATGTGTTATGAACATAATGTGTTTAATTATCTGTCTCTCCCATTTGACTATGCGGACATGAAAACAGGAATTGCTCCTGTCTGGTGTAACTTAACAGAGTGAATGAACAATGTCAGTAATGTTTTATTCAAAGAGGAAACTAACGCTGTGTGTGTGGTGTGTGTACACGAGTACGTGATGGGAGAGTAATTATGTAGAAACTGAGAAACTGACCTGTTTTTGTAATTCCATAGAACAAAACTATCCCTGGTGTGAATGTATCAGCAAGACAGGTTTCAAGTCATTATAAGGAAAATCTTTTTAAAGAGCTTTTCAGCAATGGCTTGAGTTGCCACCATTTGTGATGAGCCTCCTGACATGAAAATAGAAACAGAAGTTGTATGAGTATCTCTCAAAGGTATTATAGAATGAGATTAAATGAACTCTAAATTCCCTTCTAACACTGTGAATCAAATCCTAGCAAGGTGTCAATTCCAAATGGAGTGTCTAGAGGAAAATTAACACTTATTAAGCACCTGCTATAAACTGACATAATTCTAACCATTGAGGATAAAGCTATAAATAAGGCAGAAAGGTTCCTGTCTTCATGGAGCTTAGATTCTAGTGAGGGAAGTAGATGATAAAAAGTTAAAGAAAATAACCAAGTCAGTTAATATTAGGTAGCGACTAGCGGCATGGGAAAAAAATAGGCTAATATACAGAGAATGACTGAGATTGGGTCCAGACAACGTTAGCTGAACCAGCTAACGAGAAAACATTTTGTGTTTCATAGAATCTATTTATATTTTTGTAGCATTTCTATAAAAACAAATATCCAAAACATATTTAGTACTGGTACTTCAAAAGTTAAAATTGCGCCTGAAAACCCTGGTTCTGTGAAGTACATGGATACCAAAGAGGGGAGACACACACTCTGATCTGGGAAACACGCAACCATCTGGGAAAGACAACTCTGTCATGAGTAAAATAATTAAATAGTGCTGTTGATAGTAAAAGAGAAGCATAGAGAGTTCATATTATATGATATAATCAAATGGAAAAAATAACATGATCAGCAGCAATCAGGGAAGATGTGGAATGTAGCGGGCTCTAAAAATATGTAATTTTATAGTAAAATCATCAGAAAACCAAATGCTCAGATTATGGTTAATACGATAATGGAATGCCTATTATAGGCCCACATATTTGATCTGTTACAAATTTCTGACATGCTTCTGCATGTAAAATATATCATTGCAAGCTCAGGGCCTATTAATGTGTGCAAATGTTCATGTAGCAGATGGCATCTCGTTGTATAAACATTATCAATGCAGATATTAGCACAAAAACGTTACCTATTTCATATACCTATTTCTACAACATGGACCCTAGGGATTGCTTAATTGTAAAGGTTCTTGCCTCATTTTTTTTTTTCCAAAGAAAAAAAATTTCAAAGTCTTCACACATAATGTGACTGTGTGTGTGTTGTAATAACTTATCTTGCTGTTTTCTCTCAAGCATGGATAGATGCAGATTGGATTTTTATGTTCTCTTTTAGGAGAAAATTACTAATACTGGAGAAGAAAAGTACTTTTGCATTTGTTCATTATTTATTGATTCATTTTAAAGATTCACTGAAATCCTACTATGTGCCAGGCAGTAAGAAATCAAAGGCCAGAAAAAAGCTATCATCCTTTTTTCTCAGACCTATGAAAACAGCAGAGCGTTCATACTATGCGGGGTTAGGATGTTATGAGAAAGGAACATGGGCTTCCCATTCAAAGAGCCCTCAAAAAGTATATCCCAGAACAAAAATACATTCATTTTTATGAAAAAATTGGGGTATTTTTATGGGGGAAATGAGCAATACCATTACTGGACTCACAGAGTTAATTTTATTCTAAAATGCTTTGAAATTACTTTGCATTACTTATTCACAAGGCTCTGCTAAGAAAGATTTCCTATCTTCAAAGCACTTGGAGAGTTTTCATACATAATGTAATTACATCAATCACTACTCAATGTGAGAATAAAAAGAATTATCTCCAAAGGAAACAAAAAAAAATCTATGATTTCTATTATTTGATGAGCATGACTAAAATTACCTGGACTTGACAGAGCAATGTTTTATATTAATAGTAAAAATGTTTCTCACTTTAAAACAATTCTTTCAAGATGCTCATCAATTTGTGGAGATATCAACATTTCATGGATAAATTAATAGAAATGTTTTTACGTCTTTGATTACAGTGATCATTACAGGGGAATGTTTCCCATTCACACTGCTGAGTGTCCCTAAGCATTCAAAAAGTCCTCCTGAAAGTCTATTCAGCAAATTCACAATAAACAACAAATTCAATCTCCTGTGCCGTATAAAGGGCATCATTGAAAAAGCCCAACTGACCCTGTATGACCATCCACCTCATACGTTAATTCAATTTAAAGCTGTGGAGAGATGAGGAAGAACCAGATGTTGAACTAGGATACTCTTGCTAGTTAGTATCTGTCACAAAAGAAGACTTTATAAAATGCCACGACGACAGGAACCTTTTCAGAGATCAGCACCATTCTCTGTTCTGAGTGTGACTGGGCTTCTTAGACAAAGACATCAAAGAGCCACACCAGAAACAACTAATGTAGCACTAAGACTTTGCCTATGTACACTGAACAAAACGGAGATTTGAGGCAATGACTCCAATATATATGTATATATTTTAAACCATGAACACGTTTCACACCGTTCAGTCAAATGTTTTTTTAAGGAACAAATATTATGCAAAAGCTTTCCTTTCTGGCTACTTCATGTCACTTTTTCAATATGCAGAAGAAGACACCAATTCTGCATTCATTTCTAGTTTTGTAGTTCGACGTTTAAGGGTAAAAAAATAACTTGTTATTTTGGCTTAGCAATACTTTTTAAATTATTTGAAGGACATGTTAAAATATAAAATTATAAGTTGAAATAATTTTAGAGAAATCTACTTTATGAAATGTTAATATTGCTAATTGTATTTTTCATTGTCATTGGAATAACTGCAAAATTTAAGCAGGATTAATCTCTTATAAATATTCCATTGTAATAGGTTATTAGCCTTAGAATATAGAGCTGAGAATATTATTATCAATAGTTTTGTTCTATGAATTCTTTTTAATATTTACCAGTAACTAAAATTACCTTGCAATTGAGTGTTTAAAATTTTTTTGTTGCCATTCTTGCTCTTTGTTAAAAATGACTTTAAATTTCTTTCTGAATTTTTATTTTTTATTAGAAAGACAAGAAAACTTCATTTTTAATTCCAAATATGTAATATAAATCTACCTTTTTATTAATAAATATTAAACTATTTCTAAGAGCATATTTATTATTATTTTTAAGACAAGTGCTGATCAACATTTTTATCTTATTGGAAAAACATCTTTAACACAAGTGATATTTAGGAAATGTAAATATAAAAGAGGACTCCTGGTAAATTCATTACAAAGAGGCAAAAATGCTATGAAAATGTCTAAAATATAGAGAAAAGTGAAAGAATTTCTTAGAATTTTTAATGGAAATTTTAGGATACAAAACCCATGAGGTGCTTCGCAACTTCCTTTTCTTCTGATGCTCTTCCTTCTTACCACCAGATGTCAGACTCTCACTGCAAATTTGAATTCTTTCTTTGCACCGTGGACACCGTTACCTTTTTATTTGTAAATGTTCACTATTCCAAAATCATTTCTCTTTTCAAGTCCAGCATACGACTTAAAAACTTGCCTTTGAAAATGAATTTGTAGACACTGATTTTAGCTGTTGCAGGCATACATTTTCAGTTTCTATGTAAGTATTCTTTTTCCATCTCCTCTTGTGAGTTTTGTATTCATTTTGAGATAGCAGTTTACGTTCATACATGTACATCAGTAATGGATCTTTTAGACTTAAAAATGATGCACATATATGCCAAAAATAAGAATCTATTCAATATTTGAAACAAATATATAAAAATGAAAAATTAACATTTAAAATTTAAGATTATCAAGATAGTTTATTTTTGATATAAACTGTAGTGGGAAAATACTATTTATTATATTTTTACTGTTACATAGGTGCTATTTTTCCACAAGTATCTACATCTATGCTAAAATTCCTAATTTTCTCATTAAAGAAATAAGCACAGTTTGATTTAACATATTTAATTTAACATAATTTTAACTGGCAAAAATTAAACAGAGTACTATGCTTCTTTTAATACTTTCTATACTGTGGCCTGAATAAAGAAAAGTTATTAAAATATACATTTATCCTTTCATTGATTTTTAAAATGTTGTGAATATTTAATTAGTTTAGCCTAAGACTTTTTTCCATGTTTTAAA
The DNA here is from genome assembly GCF_055505025.1 of Bos grunniens. Taxonomy (NCBI): domain Eukaryota; kingdom Metazoa; phylum Chordata; class Mammalia; order Artiodactyla; family Bovidae; genus Bos; species Bos grunniens. Next base: position 59,500,290 of record NC_141180.1, read on the forward strand.
AGAATTATGCTTTTAATTTCTATGTATAATGCCTGAACTGCTTACATAGAAATATAATAATATATAAAAATAATCAAAGAACATTGATGCTACAGTTTTTATGTATACTAAGAATTTAAGTTTAATGTTTACTGGTTTAATTAATTTCTGATTCTATGTGATACAGAGCCTAAATAATTTCAAGATGTGTGTAATTGGGACAGGATAAACCAGGAGAAAACACACCTTGTTTTGAGCATTCATGTTTTCTTTTTAAAAAAACACATAAACTCTATCATAAGCAAAAACGTTCAAGTATGGTAGTCAATTGGTAAGGACACACGGATATACCACTGCAGCTTATGCTTCTGATTTGCCATTTACAGTAGTAAATTGTAAAGTTACTCAACAACTAGTTGCAAGGAATTAACAGAAGATAGTTACCTGAAAGGAAAGGACAGGAAACGAACAGAAAGAAAAGCAAAGAGATTCAGCTAGGATCTGCGCACGAGGGAACTATCTTATATAAAGCCAATCTCCCTGCCCTGTTAGAATTTATGTCAAAAATAATGAAATTAGGGTTTTTCAGTGTCTTTCCTTCTGTTAAAACTTTTCATTCTATTGTTTTTCCCAGCTGAAAAATATCAGATTCTAAGAATTGCTCAGACTGATGAGTAGTCCGAATTTCTTTTAAGATAATCCATTGATTTTTTAAAAAAAAATTTAACAGTTTGATTAAGATAAAAATATAAAAAACTACTTTATTATTTTCCATTGTGAACATAGGTATTGGTTAATAACAAATGTATCACCATTTCATGAAATAGGCTTTGGGGATATTTTTTTTTATTGTAAGCTAAACATATTTATCCTGGATTTTTACCTTTGGTGCTGCTGCCAGATGCCTCCTCTTTTTATAAAGCTTCATCCATCTGACTTCTATTAATGAATATGCACATATTCCTTAGTAACTGAATAAAACTTTTACTTTCACTTGATAAAAGTACTTAATCCTCATTACTAAGACTACACTGAAACCTTGACTACTTGTCAAAGATTCATTTTATAATCCCGAGGTTGGTTTGGCATTCAGTGATTTACACAGAAGCTCTGCTTACAATAATTGATTCATTCCATACTTAAAACCCACTGATCTCATTACAATTATGGGAAGGCATTTTAGCAGTTGCAATTTAGACTTACAGCAAAGAAAAAAAAAGCAAGCAAGAAACAGGCACCCTCTTCCCCTTTGGATTTCTGCAACACATGAAAGAATTAGGTCATATCATGTATCAAAATAAAATCCCAGTACTGACCTTTCCAGACTCAAAAGGTTGCCCTGGAAATATAAAATGATGAAACATACTTCATTTGAGCAATATTTGCATCATTGAGAATGAAAATATTAGCAACTTTATTATTCTCATGTACCTATTTTTCCATTAAGAATTCTACAGTATTAAAGTGACTAAAATACAGTTTTGAACAGTGAGTTTTAACATTTAAATGTCTCTATAGAGAAGCTATCGGTTCTAAGAATCCAAAGTATAAAATGTAGCGTTTTGAATGTATTTGGTGAATATTAAGGACACGCAGGGTTCTCTTTAAAGGTACATGCTATATTTCTTTATTCCAAATACTAGTCTATAAAAAACAAATAAAAATATTTTAAAACCAATTGATCATGTTAACTATGCATTGGGAGATTTTCTACTTTGGGGAGATTTTGATAAAAACGCAGTAGGTCTTAAAGAAACCATGGAGAGAGCTTCTTTTCTATCTTAATATTTTGAATATTTAAGAAGATGGAGAACTTATGATGAAGGAAGTACTGATTATTAAGGCAAACTGAAGTAGCGTTTTTATTTCATAAATCATTTAAAGGCAGTTAAAGAAAAAAGGGAGAGTGTTGTACATCTTTTCTAGCTTTGTTCATCTCATTGAACTTTCATTATTGTTGCAACAAAGAAAAAAAATAAGGTTTACTGAGATTGTAATTTTATTCACAGAAGAAAGCATGTTTCATAAAGTGAAAGGGATATTTTACAAAAAGCAGTTTCAAGCACTTATGAAGAGCTACATGAAATAAATACAACAAAAATTAGGTTGAATGTACTTAAAATGTATTGCTTATGAAACATACTCTTTAAGCTAATACAATCATTCCTATGAATTACCATAGGAATGGTAATTCCTATGATGATGGGGGGCATTGCTCTGGCGGGAGAAGAAGGAAACTTGGAGTTTTCCTGTCAACTGTGAACACTCTTGAGTTGCCTGACGGGAATCCCGAGCTCCCAATCCTAATATCGTCAAGTACAGGGGAAATCTAATTCATTAACTTTCCCAAACGTTTTTAAAAGTTTCCTTTCATCAGGGACCATTTTGACCTTTTTTATCCATACCACTCTAGAGATCAGAAATACAAATGACAATAATTGACATCCATTAGTTAGCAGCTCAGAAACCCACTCTGTATGACTGTACCCTCTAAAGGCAAATTATCTTTGTACAAAAATATCCATATTTTAAATGAACTGTTAAACACATCATATTGTGATTCTAAGATCAGTGTAATATGATTTTAAAATATTTTGATATTCAAAATGTGAGACATAAAATATTTCCTAAATTTTGTTTATAGCAAAAAAAAAATAGCATGTTTCTTAAAGTGAAAGGGATATTTTACAAAAAGCAGTTTCAAGCACTTATGAAGAGCTACATGAAATAAATACAACAAAAATTAGGTTGAGTGTACTTAAAGTTTATTGCTTATGAAACATACTCTTTAAATATCCTGACAATTTGTTTCTTGTCTCTCATGTATGCATTTAAGCCAGATATTAAGTCAAGTCCTAAAAAATGACCAATTTTCAGCACAAAGGAAGACTGTTTCTCTTTAAGTTACTTTAAAATTATAGGAGAAATAAGTCTGCATAAATCTGTATTTACATGAACAGTAATGAATTAAATTGACATATATGCTTTTTACTGAATAACCCTTTAATAATTTGAATATAAGTACAATGATTTCTAAATAATTCAATGGGCAGTATCAGATGCTTTTATCAAGAATTCTTAGTCATTATCAAGAATTACTTTAAAAAATTACTTTAAATAACTTTTATTTCCAATATTAAATGAAAAGATTTACAGTTCATTTGTTATAAAATAAGGATATTATAAGCCAAATAATGTGATGCATAGAATTGACAGAAACAAAAGGGAATTTTTTTGTGGTTCGTATTTGGAATGTTGAAATTTGGGAGAGACAGTAAACAAATAATTTAAAGATTTTTAAAGATTAAGACAAATGAAGATGATTTTCAAGGTTATCTGTGCTGTTGGGTGCTGTAATTGAATTTTACAGACTTCAAATTTACACTTTTTCCCACAAAGCTATGTCATATTCACAAAAGGGGAAGGATACAAAAAATGGAATTTTTTTGATCTTTAAAATAAAAATTAATATAAGCGATTATTATTATTTTCCTCAGTCAACTGTAAATAACATCATTAAGGTGAGAGAAATGAATAAATCTCAACAGTTTGTTTTTAAAATTAAAATGTTAGAATTATCTACAAGATCAATTTTGAATGACAGTACTAATAACTATAAAAATCTATCCATTATCTTAGAATTGAATCTATAAGAGGTAACCCTTATAATGAGATAAATATTTTTTAAAGTTTTCAAATTTTCCATCAGCTATGCCTATCTCTTTTGTTTCATAGTGTTTAAATTTTATATACTCTAATATACATTTCACTGAAATTATAAAACATACAATATTGTCCTTAAGTATATAATGTACTAGTTAAGCAAACATTTCAAACTCCACTAATACTTAAAATGCCTCCACAAAAAATATTAGAAGAGATTAAAAGCATTTCTTGAAAGACTTGATTATTATAAGCTTTTCATTGACTGGAATGTTTACTTGTTACACGTTTTTATTTTCCATATTTTGTTGAAATAGAAGACATTTGTATGTGAACTTTTGTTATTCTTGCAGAAAAGATTTTCCCATTTCAAGGATAACTAATAAACTGAAATCACTCTCTTCACTTCTATAACTGCAACCGTTAATAAACATTTCTATGGCAATCTCATCAAGCTTCACCTAAAGTCAATAGGTACTTTACAAATTCTGGATTATGTTCTCAATTTGCACTACCCATCCTCTTTTCACTCGGTTATTCTTCCACTTCTCCTGTTAAATTTTTTAACCACACCAAGAACCACAGCGGTTATGATGACAAACACTTAGGTACAGAAACACTTTCTATAGCCGATTTATAAGACCATTTATTTGTGGTGCTTTTTCAGGTCACTTTCCTGTTTTTCCTCACATTTGCTTTTTTTTTAAGGGCACTGACAGAACTCCTCTTCTCTGTCAGTTACCTTTGGATTTCATCACAGATCCTCTCCTAAATCAAACATTAAGCCCCTTGAAGAAATGCTCCCAAATCTCATCCTGTAGATGGATACATTAATTTAAAAATTGGATTGCAGCTGAGAGTTGGCTTTATGATTGGATGTCTTCAAAATTGCTTTACATTTGGACCCGAAGTATTCTTCCTTTTTCTTTTTCACTCCTCTTCACAATGCCAGATAGAGTGGGATTGAATATTTTTGATAACTTAAGTCCAAGCAAGGCTTCCTGTTCTCAAGCCTATTTGCTCAACAGAATCTTCAAGAAAAATAATATGAAGATAGTAACCCCTAAAGATGCTTTAGAATTTTTTTTCTCATTTGCACAGTAAGATTTAATTTCCATCCCTTAAATATGACGAATTGCTGAGATTTTCTCCAGTTAATGCTTTTAACAGCTCCCAATAAACTTCATTAATCAGGCAAGCTCGAGGCCCAATGTGTAGCCTGGAAGCAGCTAATTTGCTTGATGAGACCCCGACTTTAGTGAATAAACAGGTGGATAATCTGAGGGCTTTATGGCCTTAATTACAGTCTAATCAGTTCAGCGGTTGGCGGGCAAAAAGAGAAAGAAAGAAAAAGAGGAGGGTAACTCAGAGCCACTTTTTCTAAAATACGAGATTCGCACCCTTGTTAAAGACACCTCAATTACTATCTTCAATTTATCTCCCTGTCTTTTTCCTCTTTCCCGTTTCACTCCCCCTTTTTTTCTACTCAGCTTTCCTTCCCCTTCACCTCTAGTTCCCTCTTGCTTCCCCGCCCCCCCTCCCCAAACGCCGTCTGGAACCACCCCTCTTCCCCAGTCTCTGGCTCTGCACCTCCGCGGACATTGGCGTCTTCTCTTCCTCGGGCGGTGGGGTCATTTTGCTCCCCTCTCCTCGACTTCTCCCGCTTCCTCCCCTCCTTTCCCGCCCTCTCCTCTCCCCGCACGGCGTCTCCCGCCCCCTTCCCCCCCCCGCACCCCCGCCCCGCTCCGCGCCGCACATCCTCCCTGTCACCCGTGGGCCGCCTGACAAATCACTTCAAGGGCAGCCGAACTTTGAAGGACAAGACAAAGCTTCAGCATATGGTCCAATCCCCAGATGTTTGTCTTTCTTCCTCCCTCGCTCCCCCACCTCTCCCTTCTCGGGGTTCGTTCGGAAACCCTGCTCCCGGCCGCCTGCTCCGCGCGCCTCGCTCCGCACTCCACCCCCCCCCCCAACCCCCTTCCAAGTTCAGCGCTGAGAAGTAGCTTAATTTTCCTTCACGTCTTTTGTTTCCCCGGCCTCCTTTTCTAGCTGATTAGTGGAAGGAAGGCGAGGTTTCCGTGAACCTAGTGATTTACGTTGTACTGGGCAATTAGCGTAAGGCTCCTGGTCAGTTACACGACACGGGGTGCGGAGGAGGGACCCCAGGAGGCTGTCGGAGGTGGCGAGTGCCGCGCGGGGAGACGACCCCCCAAGGTGCGGTCCCCAGATGCCTCCGCCTTCCGTGTCCCGGCGGGGGGTGGGGGGGGCGGGTGGTCCGGCCTTTCCGGGTTCCAGCGCCGCCGAGATAGGGGAGTCCCCAGAAGAAGGAGGAGAGGGCGCGCGTCCGAGCTGCGGCCGCAAGACCTCTTTCCCCTCGCTCCCCCCATCCCGGGGGCGCCCTGGCCTTTCCAGGCCCCAGCAGCCTGGAAGCGAGCTCCCTCGCCCAGCCGACCGGCTCCTGCAGCGAAGCTGGGACTGGGGGGCTGGTTATGGAGAAGATACCGACAGTTGGGGCGCACGGAAGACGGCGCGCTTTGGACAGCGGGGGAGGGGCCCCGGCCCGCGCGCTCCGGCAGGACACGGGCTCGGCCCCGGCCCCCTGCCGGGGAAAATGTGCGACAGGGTGGAGAGAAAAGAGCCAGGTCCAGCTGCCCGAACCAGCGGGGCTCAAGCGGGAGCACCCCAAAGACGCTTAAGCTGTTCCCCGAGCCCCACCGGCTCATCCATCAGCCCGCCCTTCTCCTCAGTTTCGGACCCGCCAGACCTCCCACCCCGTTTCCTGGTTTTGGCGAGGACCCGTGGCTGATGCAGAAGGTCGAGAGCGTCGCGCACATCTGGCCACTACAGCTCTGGGGCGAAGGAATAGGGTTTCACTGAGTCAAAGTGTCCTGCAGTTTAGTTTATTCCACCCCCGCCCCGCCCCCCAACCACTGCCCGCTTCGCGGCGATCCATCCCGGCAGTGGGTACCAGAGAGAGTCAGTTTTCCCCCTCTTTCTTAATCCTCTGCCCCCATCTATTTATAGCCACATAACTTTGCTGGCGTTGGGTCAACAAAGGCGTGGAGAGCAGTGAAAAAAGATTCTCCGCAATGGAAACAATGAAATAAACGGGACCTGTATGTGTGTGTTTGCATGTACACTACACGATTGTCCTAGAACGAGTCATTCCTCTCAGCGCTGCAGTCATTTCATTTCTTTATAATTGTATTTGCCTCTACTTAAGGAAGGTGGAAGGTAATAATACTGAATAGGAAAAAATAAAAGGGCACCAGGAAACCGTCTACTCGCTGACACAAATATTTTTATAATACCTTATTAATTTTTATTAATATTTTTATAATACCTCGCCTGTGGCGAGGTCAGAGAACAGCGATTCAGACAAATATGTGAATTCTAACCCGAGAACCTGTGTTCATACCCAGATTGGTGGTGTTTATTGTTACTGCTCTCCCTCCTTCCCATTGGTGGGGAGAATTTTCAATTAATGTAGTGACTTTTTTACTTTTTTGTTTATTCCCTGCCCGCCAACATTTTCTTAATAGCTAATAGTATTATTTTACAAAAGTATTCATTTAGTCATTTCAGAGGCTCAAGCTCGAATTGTATAAACAATGCCCACAATAAAACATATTATCAATGTTTTATTCTTCCATAATAGAAAAACACGTGTTTCTGCACAGAAGGATGAACTCAAATGAAATATTGAGTGCTGTAGAAGAGGCACTGTAAAAATATTTTTACCACCCATATTTTCAGCAAATGCTGAATTAGCAGGAAATTAAACTGTATATCCTGTAATTTCAGTTTCTTAACAGATTATAGCACTTAAGCCACTTAAATAACTGGACATAACATCGGAGATTTCCCAAAAAAGTGCAAGAAGAGTTTAAAAGATGAAAAAAGATTTTTTTCCATGCTATCCTGAACTTAGATGATACAGTCTTTTTGGACAATAGGTGAGGCTTGATTTTCTGTTCCTTTTCTTTTATGTGATTATAAAGGAACAAATGTCTGTTTTGCAACTGGGTGAGACATCTCCAAAAGAACGGTTAGGTCAGCATCCTCTACTTACCTAAACTAAATTACAGTTTAATAATATCACATCCAGGGCTGCTCTGATGCTGTTCTACACCTGAGCAGACCAGAGCATTTCGCTGCCTAATTTCTCTTTTGTGTTACATCTTCATAATCAAAATGCGTTATTATTTTCTTTTCTCAAAATACAATGGGAATCCCTCCTTCCCCACCCCCAAGTTCTGAAAATTCTCAAACCAGCCCTGGAGAAATACAAATGCACAAAGCGACAGGCGAAGCAGGCCCTGTGTTCAGCACTCAATCATTTCCTGTCACAGGTGCAACCACTATGCATTATCCTGCCATGATTGATAGAGTGGGTTTGTGCAGACTGGGGGAGCTAGGGAGGCTCAGATGGGGTCCTGTCATTTGGGCTCCATTTCATACTACCTGTAGGGAAAAGGAGATTCTATGCAGGGATTGGCTGTTTAGGGAGTTTCAAATTTTAGTTTCTCATATATAATAGAAAGGTCATATTTTTTAAAAGTTAAATATAGCTTGAAGCTTTATTTTAGCATAAACTTTATGCTGGGAAAAATGAAACAAAACAGCTAATCATAACACAATAGTTTTCATTTAATTTAAAGTTAACATGTTATAGAGAACAGCACTTAATGGCCTCCTAATGTGAAGTTATTTTTTTCAAATCTTGGTCTTTAAATAGAAAAAAATTCAAAATATGTTTGGTTTATATGCCCAATGGCTAAAGTACACAACCACCTAATACTGTGCTTAATGTCTATACAATAAGGTTAAAAAATATATCATCAAGAATTACTTTCCTAGACAATGAACTGGGTTATTATATGCCATTCGATAACATACATAATATAAAAGATAAAGCAGAAATTTTGATCATTATAGATTGTGGCTGTACTTCATTTTAGCTGGGGACCAGATTTTTGAGTTTGCTTTTGCTGTGATCAGTCAAGATCTTAACTAATTAATGTAAGATCAAAGTTGACAACCATCTCACCAGTGTTATGTAAAACTGTAAAATCCTCTAGTCCTTCAATTCTTTTTGAAATGGCTAAAGGCAAAATGATTTGCATAAGGAGGTCTCAGATTTTAAAATGTAAAACTTCTTTCATTGGGATTATTAAGTGGTTTTCAATGATGTCCGCAGATGTTCATGCACCCACTGTAATGCTTTAATATTTTTCCTTGTGCTTTCTACATACAGCCAGATAGACTGATTAAACTGATGGAACAGGAGTGGGAAATAAACCCACTTTAAAATGTTGCCACTTTTTTTTTAACCCCAGAATATTCTTTTACATCACTACATCTGAATTTTATAATTGTAGCAAACAATATTAAATTTCTTCTAAAATTTACCAAATAATTATGTTACCAAATATCAATTTATGCTTTTTCTATTTTTCTTAAGCTGGCAAATGATACCTATAAATCCATATGATATATAGGGATTAAACATTTTAGCTGATAAATATCTTTCTAGAAAACATTTTTGTTTATATATTTCCTATTATAGCAACCATCTGGTATAGTACAACAGTTTAAAAATCTGATGGCCCGAATAATCAATCATTTCAGGAAACTGTTTATAGAAGAATATTTATGAAGCTAGATTGATAAAAGGTAATTTGAATGCCATTTTCTCTTTTTTATAAGAATTGAGATAAAGGGGGCATAAAATCTTAAATGTTTTCTAGTAAATGTACGACTGGAAAAACAATGGATATTATTAAATGAGCATAACGTTGTATTTGCAGATATATCACATGAAATACAAACAGTGTCAACCACTGTCTTTAAAAACAATGTGCATTAGTTTTATTTGGAGCGATGTTAAAAACAAACCCTCCCCAAAACTTTAAGTATTGTTTGGATGGCTTTTAAATATGGTATTGTAGCTATTAGAACAGTCCATTTTAAGAGGTTAAAATACAAAGAAACAAGTTTACAATGTACAGTATTGCAATTAGCATTAGGCTGTATAATAGATGCATAGTTGATTCTGCCTATTTTATTTTATGTTAACCATCATTCAAGTCCAGTAGTTATAAAGTGTTCATGATACAGAATGCTCCTTTAGAATGTCATCTATTATTATAAGATGAAAAATATTCTTTTCTTTATATTACAATTTTACTGTTAAATTTCTTATTCCAAAAGAAATAATTCTACGTACACATGGAGAGAAACCTACCACTTTTTTGACTACCAGTAAGTTTTGGTTTTGCTTTGAATTACATTTATGACTTACAAAAAATGAGTGCAGATTGAAAGATGATTATGGTTAAAAAAGCTTCCCTGGTGGCTCTGTCAGTAAAGAATCTACCTGCAATGTAGGAGAGCGGGTTTGATCCCTGGGTGGGGAAGATTCCTTGGAGAAGGAAATGGCAACCCACTCCAGTATTCTTGCCTGGAGAATTCCATGGACAGAGGAGCCTGGCGGGCTACAGTCCACGGGGTCACAAAAAAGCAGGATACAGCTTGACGACTAAACCACCATCATAGTTAAACAAAACAAATTTTGTGGGAGGGTGAAAGAAACTTGGATAGTCATTAGGTGTGAGTAGGTGTCAGTCCTTTTCACACTGCTTTTTTGACAATATTATTTAATAGGCCCCCAAATTGACTGCGAAGTCAAAATGAGATACCACACAGAGGGCAAGTTATCCTCTTTTTGCCTTTTATACTCAAAAACAGGCTCAAAGCTGCCAGTGTGGCCATTCAGTGAGTTAGCCCAAGAGTCATAAGCTATAGCATGGAAATGTTTTCATGGTCTTGCAGCTGCTTGGGGTGAGATCACCTTAGAAGGAAAAAAGTGGAGAGGGTTTACTTTTAAATGATAAGGGATATTGTTCAGTGAATAAAAAGTCTATGGATTTCTTTCTCTCCAAACACATACGCATAGAGGCATTCTTCAAAGAATAATACTGTAGTGTCATGTTGGTGAAAGTGAAGGAGAAAAAAGAATACAACAACAACAACAAAAAAAACTAGAGCTTACAAATGTTTTTGATTAGCTTGAATGATGTCATACCAGTTTCGTTTGTTAAAATTTTTGCTTCTCGGGGGCTGTAGAACCTCATTATCACTTTTTGGTTGAAAACTAGGAAAGTGCCTTTAAAAATGTATCTCAAGTGAGCTGAGTCAGCTCGCTAAGGAAACCATACCACCACGAAGATCTCTATTGTGTTAGTCGGTCAGTCTTGTCCAACTCTTGGTGACTCCATGAACTGTAGCCCACCAGCCTCTGTCGTCCATGGAATTCTCCAGGCAAGAATACTGCAGTGGTTTGCCATTTCCTTCTCCAAAGATCTCTATTGGAAAGCCATAATTCTCGCTTTTCTCCCTCCCTCCTATCCCCAGTACATCTCAGTGCAGACATTTTTTGGTTGACTGTCTTGTATCAACAGCTTTTCATTCTCCATGACTTCTAAGGCTAGCTTCCTTTATTCCTCTCGGGTATTGTGCACATAGCTTGTTAGGGCAACTTTTTAAGGTAAACTGGCATGATGTTTTATTAGTAAGAGTATTAATAATAATATACATAGAGTATTTCTCAAGTGACAGCAATATCACTCAATCTAAAGAGAGTACAAAATAGATAGGACTCCAGTGCCTGTGTGAGAAGCCAAACGTGTAACAAATCAGCTTATAGGCATCACTTCAGCTCAATGCATGAACTCAGACTATTAGGCTTATAATGTACTTTTTAGCTAAAAAGTAATTTAGAAAAATTAATAGAACTACAGTTCCAAATCGTGTAGAGAAACTGAATACAATCAAAGACCTTTAGGTAGAAGTTTGATTTTCTTCAATTGCATGACTGCAACCCACTTGCCCATTAATAACCAAAGTTGGCAGAAAAACTGATAAAATATAATGCTTAGTTGCTCAGTCATGTATGACTCTTTGTGACCCTATGGACTGTAGCCTGCCAGGCTCCTTGGTCCACAGGGATTCTCCGGCAAGAATACTGGAGTGTGTTGCCATGCCCTCCTCCAGAGGATCTTCCCAACCTAGGGATGGAACGCAGGTCTCCCACATTGCAGGCCTCTTTACCATTTGAGACACCAGGGAATCCTCTATTTAACAGCTATGCTGAGGCAGAGTGCTTGGAAGAACAGAGCTACTCAAAGTGTGGACTGTGGGCCAGCGGTATCAGCATCATCTCACATCTCACCACCTGGAGAAGAAGATTCTTTCTACCCGCCATCCTACCGAATAAGATTCTTCCAGGGCAAGGCCCAGGAATCCAGGGTTTAACAAGCTATCAAGTAATTCTTGGCATCTGGTCCCATCACTTCATGGCAAATAGATGGGGAAACAGTGGCTGACTTAATTTTGGGGGGCTCCAAAATGACTGCAGATGGTGACTGCAGCCATGAAATTAAAAGATGCTCACTCCTTGGCAGGAAAGTTATGACCAATCTAGACAGCATATTAAAAAGCAGAGACGTTACTTTGCCAACAAAGGTCCGTCTTGTTGAGGCTATGGTTGTTCCAGTAGTCATGTATGGATGTGAGAGTTGGACTATAAAGAAAGCTGAGCGCCAAAGAATTGATGCTTTTGAACTGTGGTGTTGGAGAAGACTCTTGAGAACCCCTTGGACTGCAAGGAGATCCAACCTGTCCATCCTAAAGGAGATCAGTCCTGAGTGTTCATTGGAAGGACTGATGCTGAAGCTCAAACTTCAGTACTTTGGCCACCTGATGCAAAGACCTGACTCATTTGAAAAGACCCTGATGCTGGGAAAGACTGAAGGCAGGAGGAGAAGGCATCACCGACTCAATGGACATGAGTTTGGGTAAACTCTGGGAGTTGGTGATGGACAGGGAAGCCTGGCGTGCTGCGGTCCATGGGGTTTCAAAGTGTTGGACACAACTGAGCGACTGAACTGAACTGAACTGAAGTAATTCTTAAGCATAGTAAAGTTTGACAACCCATCTTGGAGCATAGCAAGATGTCTGTCTTTTTCAGAAACTTATGTTCCTGAAATAGTTATTAGCTTAAATATGTTTATATCAGAAGATATTTCCTATACAGAAAATGAGACTAAGTAGAAAGTCCTCAACATTTGGATGTGTATGCTCGGTCACTAAGTTGTGTCTGACTCTTTGCGGCCCTGTGGACTGTAGCCCACCATGCTCCACTGTCCATGGGATTTCCAAGGCAAGAATACTGGAGTGGGTTGCCATTTCCTGTTCTAGGGGATCTTCCCAACCCTGGGATCAAACCCACATCTCCTGCATTCACAGGTGTATTCTTTACCACTGAGCCACCTAGGAAGCCCTTAGACATTTGGAACTTCTATCTAAATTAAGTTTATAGACTCCTTATAGAATTTGCTGAAGTCTTTAAAGTTGAAATAATGTACAAACTTTCCTATATACCTAATGTATAAACTTGCCTGTCTGTATAATATATAAACTTTCTTATATTAGTTTTGATAGCATATAGCTCAAGTGTGTTAAGTAGTTAGATCTAAATGTAGTAGTTGTTTAACTGTTTTGCTTTTAATGATAATATAAGTAGCCCTAAAGGTAATGACTGACCAGCAATAGCTTTCAAAGGTCTGTAACAAACCTGGTCTCTTGTGTATCACTTCCTACCTTGGATCACAAAGGAGGTGGGAGAGCTGCAGACACAGTGGAGAAAAGAAATAATCTGGATAGTGGTGGCTTTTGTGATAAAAATAACAAGTGACATTTTTGAGCAACACCTTGGCTGATTATTGAAGACGGAGATGCTCATGAAAGAATAGGTAATGTAACTTAGATTTGGACATTTGATGTTTGTTGAATAGAAGTATGGTGAAACCATTTTGTCTATAAATCTCCTTGATCCTGGAGATGACAGTGACTTCTGTACTGCAGTCCAGTGGAGCACTCTCTGCCAGTGGAGCCAGCACACTGTAAAACATGTGGCACCATGGCCTGAACAGAGGATTGGTTAGTCTTGAAGGAATTAAACCATGAATGTGTACTGAGCATCTCCTCTGTACCAGCACAGAATAAGTTGTCAAGAAGAGAAACAAAAGAGTCGAAACAGTCTGTTGGACCCTCAAGAAGTTTTCGACTCTTTTGAAGGGAGGTTGTTTGCTTATTCAAAAACAGGAAAGCCAAAACCAAGCAAGGTCTATTTATCATAAATGCAAACTAAGTTCAAAGAAGATGGCAGTTTTCTTTGTTGCAAGTAACAGAATCCTTGAGAAACTGGCTGAAACCCAAAGAGAATACTCAGTTTATAGAACTGAGTACTCTTTGGGCTGGCATCAGAAAGGCCTGAGTATCTCAGTAATTCACCATTACTTGTTTATTTCAAATAAGTCATTACTTGTTTATTTCCTTCTCTCCACCTTATCTTCTGTGGTATCAGCTTCCTAAGCATAACTTGCTGAGAGTCCCAAGATGCTTTCCAGGGTCTCCCAGACCTATACGCTTGTTTGTGCGGTAAAAAAAGGACAACATCTTTGTCCCCGCATTTTGGTGCTGCTGCTGCTGCTAAGTCGCTTCAGTTGTGTCCGACTCTGTGCGACCCCACAGACAGCACCCCACCAGGCTCCCCCGTCCCTGGGATTCTCCAGGCAAGAACACTGGAGTGGGTTGCCATTTCCTTCTCTAATGCATGAAAGTGAAAAGTGAAAGTGAAGTCGCTCAGTTGTGTCCGATTCTTAGCGACCCCATGAACTGCAGTCTACCAGGCTCCTCTGTCCATGGGAGTTTCCAGGCAAGAGTACTGGAGTGGGGTGCCATTGCCTTCTCCGTCCCAGCATTTTAGCAAAACCTAAATAAATTTTGTATGACAATATCTGAACCAAATTTTCCATCAAGACAATTTGATGCACTAATTAAATTCCCAGGTCTCAAGTCCCATTTTGAGACCTGAAGCTGGAGTTTGCATCCTTGGAACCACAAGCTTTGCCAAAGAGAATATGGGACTTAAGAAGGAGGGAATGGAGAATGTGGAGGCAGACAACAAAGATCTAATGTAAAGGGTAAATGAGGCTGGAGTAATCAAAAAGTACTTCTTGTAAGAAATGGCACCAGGCTGGGTCTAGAGGAGCTGGTAAATGGAGCGAAACGAGAGAACACTCCAAGTAGGGTGAAGGAACAAGCAAGTATGAAGTCAATGAGTAAGTATGCTAGTGAGAACAATGGATCAGTCCCGATTAAACCAAGGCAACCATGCAGGAGAGGGCAGGAGTGAAGCTTACTGTCTGGGGTCGTCTTGTGCAGGAGAGACCAGTTTTAGTGTAGTGGCATAAGCAATAGGGATTTATTACAGATTGGTTGAGTGAAGGAGTCATAGGATAAAGATATTCACATATGCCACTTCGTTTTTTTCTCAAAACAACAGCACATCTTGCTTTTTCTGGTTTTTTTTTTTTTTTTTTTAGGCAAACAATTACTGGTAAGATGCTGGATATACAAAGATGAATGAGACCCTGCACTCAAAGAGTTCCTAGCCTAAAATCAGCAGGTCCAAGTAATTATTAAAAATATAAAAATATGATGAAATGTTATTTCATATTTTTCTATAAAATAATTGCCTTCCCTGAATTTTTAGCTATTTGGGGGAATATCTTTTCAAATTTACAGGCCTTGCTTTGTCTTCCGTTTTGCTGCATGAAAATAAACTTGTGTAAACAATAAGGTCCTACTCTGTAAGGGAACTATATTCAACATCCTATGATGAACTATCATGGAAAAGGATAGAGAAAAGAGTGTATATCTGAATCACTTCCCTGTACAGTGGAAATTAACACAACTGTTGTAAGTCAACTATACTGAATCAAATCAAAGAGAAAAAAATATTTAAATAAAATAAATCCTAATGAGCCGTGAGCATGACGATGAGTATTCAGAAGCCTAAGCTGTCACTGGAGTTCAAGTTTTGGAGGACAAAAAATATCGTGAACCCTTAACAGACAGGCTCCACAAAGGGAGTTGCTGGGCGAAGGGAGTGCTCCCGAGCGCTCCTCTGCGTGGCCCTAGGTCTCCCGGTGGGCGGGGCGGCCCGGCCGCCCCTGTTCGGCGAAGACTGGGGACCGGAGTCAGGCGGTGCGGTGGCGGTGACGGCCGGTGAGTGATTGCGCCATCAGCTTCCTGCCGCGATCCATCATGCGGCCCCAGCCGGTGAAGAATCACAGCCTCAGCAAGGTGCTGAGCCCAGCAACATATCATTAAACAAGGTTACCACCGGCAGATTTGTTCCCATGATCAATCTGGTCAATAACCGTTCCACCTCACTGTACAATTTCTCCCCCACCCCCACCTTCAAACATAAACAAGTATTATGAAAGCACTTGCCGAACAATGTAAAGCTTTCCGAAGTCTTCATTTCTCCTGTGGCATTCCGCAAGCTTCTTTAAAAACCCTTATAAATCATGAAAAATAACCTTTACTACAGGATATATCCTCAGGCAAATGCTCTACCCTAATTCCATATTTTATTACCTGATACTGACTGATTTTTTTTTCCTCCGATTGATTACTGAATAGCATTGGGACAATTTCTTTTTTTATTTCCCCTCAAGTCTGCATAGCTCACTAGTTTCTTTCCTTAGGAGGTCCCAAATGAGATAGAAGTAAAACACTTATTGCTTTTACTGCTCAACTTTAATGCTCATGTTTTACACTTAACACTTTAGGCACCTTGGCAGACCAGTTGCTCAGTGGTGCTGAGTATTTGCTTAACAGAAAATATCTTGACTTCTGTACAGTTTAATTGAGACTGGTAACTAAACTCTTCTGACCATTAGAATTTGGAAAATTCAACTGGAATCTCATGAGAAAAACCTAGTCTCTACTGCTAGTGAGAAAAAGATTTTTTACTGCTAGGAAGAAAAAGATCCTAGTACATGTGGGAATTTTTATTTATTTTTTTTAAAAGATTTGTTTGATGTGGACCATTTTTAAAGTCTTCAGTTTGTTACAGTATTGCTTCTGTTTCATGTTTTGGTTTTCTGGCCAGGAGGCATGTGGATCTTAGCTCCCTGACCAAGGATCAAACCAGTACCCTCTGCATTGGAAGGCGAAATCTTAACTACTCGACTGCCAGGAAAGTCCCCATAAAGAAATTTTTAAAAATGAAAAAAATTGCAAACAGTAAAAACAACAACAACAAAAAACAAGGCTTTCCAGATATAATCCTTCCTTTCTTACTGAGTCCCCTTGATTATTTCAGGAACTTATAGTTACAAGTTTATATCCATAGAGTTAAATATGCAGAATTAAAAATAGAGATAGAGTGGTGATCTTGGCCTTCTTATATTACTCAGCCGTTAAAAAGAATGAAATAAAGCCATTTGCAGCAACATGGATGGAACTAGAGATTGTCATACTAAATGAAGAGGAGAAATACTGTATGATATCTCTTCTATGTGGAATCTAAAAAGAAAAGATACAAATGAATGTACTTACAAAATAGACTCACAGACCTAGAGAACGATGATTGCAGGGGAAAGAATGTGGGGAAGGGATCGCTGGAGAGTTTGGGATCCACATGTACACACTGCTATATTTAAAATGGATAACCAACAAGGTCCTACTCTACAGCACAGGGAAATTTACTCAACGTTATGTGGCAGCCTGGATAGGAGGGGCGTTTGGGGGATAATGGATACATGTATATGTATGGCTGAGTCCCTTTGCTGTTCACCTGAAACTGTCACAACATTGTTATTCTGTTATACCCCAATACAAAGTTAAAAGTTTTTTTTAAAATGAGAGTTTAACTATATAATGTGATTAACTGATTGTGGAGAGAATTAATCACAAATCTGAACTCAAACTCCAATCCAGGTTACAAAAATTTCATTACTACAAAATACAGTTTGTTCTCATTCCTGACCTTTAGACAAGGCCCTCTTGCTATAGTCCCACTGAGACAGAACAGATTTTGTTTTTAAAGTCTTCCAGCAAAGGGTCTCTTATAAGTGTTTTTTAAGTAATTACACTAAATAGAATGATCCATCTTCCATCTAGAAGTTCAAGTTACCTAACCTATTTTCTTTATTCTTTTACTGAAATTCATCTCCTTCCTTTATCTTCTTAGTGGAGATGATGTGTAGCTGAGCATTTATTTCTACGTAGAACACTTTTAAATTAAATGTTTAGGTCTATCTTAAGCTAAGCATCTATGGATGGAAGATAATTCCCTTAGATGCTCATGGTACAAAACATACCACTGGTTTGATTAGTTTGAGAGTTGCCAAGTAAAAATTTAGAAATTTAAAGAAAGTAGACATTGTTTAGGCTTCAAAAAGCATAATTGCTTCTCCTTTATTTTTTCCAATTTAATTTGTTATTTTATTTTGGAGGAGGTTGATTCACAATGTTGTGTTATTTTCAGGTGTACAGCAAAGTGATTCAGTTATACATATTCATGCATCCATTCTGTTTTGGATTCTTTTCCCAGATAATTATTGCAGAATATTGATTAGAGTCTCCTGTGCTATATGATAGGTCCTTGTTGATTATCTATTTTACATATCATAGTGTATATATGTCAATCCCAAGCTCTTAATCTATCCCCCTCCCCATTTCTCCTTTAAATGTATGATATATTTTTTAAAACACTTATGGAATTCACTCTTTACCTTGTTGTTTAAAGCATTCTTTAACACATTTGTGAATATTCTTGGAGTAATCCTTGCCAGTGTAGTCAGTTTTAAGAAGAATGTCTAACCTATATTGATTATCACTAAGAAACAGATTACCTGCTGGTGTAGATTACAGGCAGGCATTGTTTTTTCAGAAGATGTGTTTTAGTCTATCCTATTCTGTCTAATGTGAGTTCCAAATTCTCCTTGGGAATATCATTTCAAATATCAAGGCTGATGACATGATTAAAGTGTTATAGATTGGTAGCTCTTAATTCATTTAAAAGAGAAAAATAGGAGAGATTTGTGGTAGGACCAGCTCATACCTTCAATTCAACAAATATTTATTGAATGCCCATTGTGGATAAGGCACGGTGTTTTCATTTTTTTCTTATAATAATTCTGTAGTTACAGATTACATTGCTATGTTCAGCAGATACTGAATCTGAGTCATGTAGTGGAGACTTAATTTGGTTAAAATCTAGATGACTTATAGTCTAGTCACAATATTCATGGCAGCTTTGTAATGGGCTTAGGTAGCTCTTATAGTACAATAATGCAAAAAAATTGAAGGAAGCTATTGCTTCCATAATACACTATAATTTGAGTTAGGCTCTGCGTAGATACAGTCATCAATAACTTCGGAAAAACAATTTCACATCTAAGCATCAGCTCTAATGACAAAAATGCCTAGACTCTTGAAAGAAAGGTGATGAAAATACAAAGCATTCTTTATATTATCCACTATCTTTCTTTTGCTTTTGATTAAACTTATAACATAAACTCAAATTTAGGAGGGCAAAAATGAAAAAATATATATATAAATGAAAATATCTGTTATAGGTAACTTTAAAGAGTATTTTCATAGCATTTTTGATATTGCTTACAAAACTTATTTTCAACCATTAGTAAATATCCCAACAGTGACAAATTAATAGCATTTTATTTTTGATTCAATCAAATTGCTCTTTTAATCATCCTGGACTAAGTATATTTGTCCCTGTTTATGGATCTTGCAAAACTCTCATTGGTGTGTGTGTATGTGTTTCTTTTTTTCTTTCTCTGTTTCCTTGAGTCCCCATGGTACCTCTCACAGTTTAGATAATTTTCAAAACCCCTCCAACTCCATCTTATGTAAATTTTATTCTCAGTGGAAGTACTGTAGGAGAGTCAATCAAACGTCTGACCTGACATATACCACATTTAATTCTTAATTCACACATCTTTCCTAGGACTTCTACTCATCTCAAATTAGATGTGTTCATGAGAATGCATTGTGGATCCTAAGAGTCACTTAATGCAGTAGCATCTTACTCGGCTTTCACGTTTGTTTTTTCTGGATCATTCCCTTTAGACACTATATGGTCAACACATTATATCAAGTAATCCTTGAACTTTTGCCTTAAGAGAGGTTGACCCCCTTTCTCACATCTGGTGCATAACCAATAGCATCATGCAGTTGGTATGAGATTCAGTGCCAACTATTATGTATTTTAGATCATTCTCCCTATTTTGTTCTCCCTATTTATTCTCCCAGTTTCTTCTCAGTAATAAAATTTCCCATATGTCCTTAGATATTTCAAAACCAGCTCCCTTTCTGAGAGACAGAGAAATGAGTTTAGCTAAGCAAGGACGAAATTCTGGGCTGGAGAGTAGAAGTGGTGTGGAAAGCAAGATTTTTATTTTTGTTTGTTTGATTTCAAGTTTCCTTCAGGACTGGACATGAACTTACCCAGGCATCCCACATGGATAACTCAGCACTATAGAGAACAGGATTTTCTAAGGTTTTTGATTGATGCTAATAAAGAGGTCAGCAGCACTTTGTCTTAAACTTCCCGTTTTGGCCCTTTAACTTCTGGCCACCATAGCTGAGATCTCCTTTCCTAGTTTTTACCTGCTGAAGCACAATTAGAAGTAGTCAGCACTCGGAGACCTAGCGCCCTCCAACAGCATCTATGGGAGTATTCCCAACAGATTTATATCAGGTTTAGAGTCCTTCAAATGGTAACAGTCTTCTGTACATTGAGATTATAGAGTCAGATGGGGTATTTTTCCCTCTACAGTATCAGGCATCTGTTTGACATTTTTGTTACCATTTCTGGATGGAGCTGTGTGCACCGTGGCAAAACAAGACTAATTGAGAGTTTCTGTGTGTCCAATCAGCCATGATGCATTAAGATGACTAAACATGAACAGCAGGAACCTGTAAGTTCAGGCTCTCACAATCCATCTCACTAGAGTAGACAAGTCACAGGAAATCGAGTCTACTAAAACACTAAATAAATACACTTGATTTTGTCACGTTCTTGATGTTTTGTTCGCTTACTAGCTTCATTCAGCAAACACGACAGGGGCCTTCTGCAGGCTCTGTGATAACTGAGGTTTAAAAACGCTGCCCCAGAAGCTTGGGGTCTAAAATAGTAGCCAGAGAAGTGAAGAGACCATCCCAGGATTATATGTCAAGTGCCAAGCAGGGCATGCCGAAGGTAGGAGTCAGGCAGCTACACTTTCACCAGCATATTACAAAGGGCTTTGTGAAGGAGTTAATACGGTAAGTCCCCTGCATGTGAACAAGTTCCGATCTGTGAGCCCATCAAGTCCAATTTGTTCTTAAGTCCAACCAAGTTAGCCTAGGTATCCAACTAACACAATTGGCTATATAGTACTGTATTGTAATAGGTTTATGATACTTTACACACAAACAGGATGCAAAAGACAAACACAAAACTAAAGGAAACGTTTTTAATCAAATGGTACAGTACCTTGAGAAGTGCAGTACAATGCCAACTACATCACTGCTGCTTTTACGCTTGCTTCCAGACATCCTGGGCTGGAAATAAAGATACCGCACCACTGTAATCGATACAGTGCTCTACAGGGAGGTAGGTTACTGTACAATACATACAGTAATGCAAAAGCATTACACAAAAGCACAACCACTTGTAGAGGATGTGCGTATGTGGCATGTACAGCAGACGTGTGAGCTCACTTACATGACTGAGCATATGAATGCATCTTCACATCTTTGAAAGTTTGCAATGTGACGATTCAAATGTACGGGACTTAACTGTATTATAAAGTGGAAAGCTGCTATCCAGAGAAGCAGAGACTAAAGGAACAGCATGTGAGGAGGCAGTGCGTGTGTGTGTGTGTGTGTGTGTGTGTGTGTTAGTCGCTCAGTAATGTCCAACTCTTTGCGACCCCATGGACTGTAGCCTGCCAGATTCCTCTGTCCGTGCAATTCTCCAGGCAAGAATACTGGAGTGGATTGCCATTTCCTTCTCCAGTGAGGAGGCAGAGATGTGGAAAAAGCCAGCCTCCTTTTCCCCAGTCCCAGAGGACTGCAATAATTCAGGTGTACTGTAGAGAGACGAGGCTCTATCAATGGATAGGACCCACATTCTGAAGAGATGTGCTGAAAAATCTGGATATAATGCTGAAAAAAGGCAAAGTTATTAATCACTGGCCATGCAGAAACTTTTTCTCTCTTCTATGGAAGACTTTAACCAGGGTACCAACAATTTTTTTTAATGCATTTCTCATCATATCATAATTGTAAAAGCAATTAACTCTCACTTTTAGTACAAGGCACACAAATCTCTGCTTTATTGAGGTTTATAACCATTGAGCCCATTAAAGAAGGCATCAACCCATTATGTCTGAAAGCCATCAACAGAAATAGAAGTGAAATCATTATAGAAACAGGCAATTATCCAAAGAAGCAAGAAGGTGAGTATCATGTGAAATGAAAATGGGCCCACATACCTGTTGAAATTATACTAAGGAGGGAAATTGCATAATAAGTTTGCACTCTTCTTCCTTTAAGAGACATGCCTTTCCTAAAGGGTTTGAAAGGACATACCAAAATATGAGGAAGAAGCCCTAAGTTTTTAAAGAAGTTATTGTTGAGGACTGTTCCAGGTGGAGTTCTTGTGCTGAAGAATTACTAATAGTATGATACTCTCAGTTGGTCCATTTTTCTTCCAGTAATCCCTAAGAGGGATGGGACTTCTCAAGTGTGGTGCTTTTGCTATGAAAGCAGAAGCAGTTCTCCTTAGGAACTTTCAGTGAGTGGGCGGACCCAGGGGCTGTGCCCAGAGGTTAGTGTGATAGACATGGATTTGGTGGAAGATGGTCTCCAAGTCTGCAATGTTAGAAACCTTTTATCCACTCTTTATCATGCCAATTATTTGGGGACATTCTTCTTTTTTTGGCTGTGCCACGTGGCATCCCTTAGGTCCCCTCCCAGGGATTGAACCCATGTCCCCAGTAATTGAAGCACGGAGTCTTAACCACAGGACCACAGGGAAAATCCCTGGAGTGTTCTTCTAAGAAGAAGATACTAGAATCACATATGAAAGATCAAGCATTTCCATAAAGAATTTGCTGTTGTTGCTAAGTCATGTTTGACTCCTTTGTGACTTCATGGACTGTAGCCTGCCAGACTCCTCTGTTCATGGGATTTCCCAGGCAAGAATACTGGAGTGGGTTGCCATTTCCTTCTCCAGTGGACCTTCTCAACCCAGGGATCAAACCTGGGTCTCCTGAACGGCAGGCAGATTCTTTACCATCTGAGTCACCAGGGCTAAAACATACTATACAACTGATTTTTATTTATTTTATATATTGGGCATTTTATCTAGTCTCCTTTGCTAAGTTAGTTTGCTAATTCTGATAATTTTTATGTTGATTTGTAAAAAGTTTTCTTTGTACACAATCAATTCATCTACAACTTACGGCAATTTAATTTCTTTGTCATTCTTTTACCATTTATTTCTTTTTCTTGGCTTAACTATCTGGTATAAATTCCTTTCAGTAGGAAGAGCTTCCTTTAGTGGTTACTTACTTATTTTTATTTTTTTTTTTTAATAATTAATTATTATTATTATTATTTTTTTTTTTGCTGCACTGGGTCTCTCTTGTGGCAGTTGGGCTTAGTTGCCCTATGGCATGTGAGATCATAGTCCGGGGCTCAGAAATTGAACCCATGTCATCATGTATCGGAAGGTGGATTCTTAACTGCTGGACCACGAGGGAAGTCCCTAGTGTTCTTTTTAAGAACGATCTGCTAACAGTGGATTCTCTCAGTCTTTTTTTTTTTTTAATTGGAAAGTAATTGCTTTACAATGTTCTTTTGGTTTCTGTCGTACAACAACATGAATCTCTCTGTAAGTGTACATATGTCCCCTCCCTCTTGCGCCTCCTCACTCCACCTCCCATCTCACCCCTTTAGGTCGGCGCAGAGCCTGGGCTGAGCTCCTGGTGTTATATAGCGGTTTCCCGCTAGCTATCTATTTTATACCTGTAGTGTCTATGTGGGCTTCCCAGGTAGAGCTAGTGGTAAAGAACCCACCTGCCAATGCAGGAGACATAAGAGACACAGTTTTGATGTCTGTGTCAGGAAGATCCCCTGGAGGAGGGCATGGACACCCACTCCAGTATTCTTGCCTGGAGAATCCAATGGACAGAGGTGCCGGGCGGGCCACAGCCCACAGGGTCGCAAAGGGCTGGACACGATTGAAGCAACGAAGCACACAGCACATCCAGTGTTTATGCGTCAATGCTACCCTCTCAATTTGCCCCACCCTCTCCTACTGTGTCTACAAATCTGTTCTCTATGTCTGCATCTCTACTCCTGCCAAGCAAATAGGTTCATCACTACTGTTTTTCTAGATTCCATATGTATGCATTAATGTACAGTATTTTCTCTTTCTGACTTACTTCACTCTGTGTAACAGGCTTGAGGTTCATCCACCTCACTTCAACTGACTCAAATTCGTTCCTTTTTATGGCTGAGTAGTATTCCTTTGCATGTATGCACCACAACTTCTATATCCATTCATCTGTCAATGGACATCTAGTTTGCTTCCATGTCCTAGCTGTTGTAAATAGTGCTACAGTGAACACTGGGGTACATGCATCTTTTTAAATTATAGCTTTCTCAAAATATATGCCCAGCGGTGGGATTGCTGGGTCAAAGAGTAGTTTTATTTCTAGTTTCTTAAGGTAACTCCAGTCTATTCTCCTTTGTGCTTGTATCAATTTACATTCCCACTAACAGCGCCAGAGGATCTTCTTCACATTCTTTCCAGCATTTATTGTTTAAATATTGGCCATTCTGACCAGTGTGAGGTTATACCTTGTTGTAGTTTTGATTTGCATTTCTCTGATAACCAGCGAGGTTGAACGTGTTTTCATGTATTTGTTGCCCATCTCTCAGTCTTTTTTAATGTATGATTTAATGTATGAATTTATCTTTGGAAGAATAGTTTTGCTACCTATAGAATTCTTGGCTTGCAGGCAGTTATTTTTCTTACAGCACTTTGAATATATTATTTCACTTCTGGGTTCTGCTGTTTCTGAAGTGAAGTCAACTCTCAAACAAATGATTATTTATCTTTACATTATTGAGTTAGTCTTCTCTCTGCTCTAACTTTCTCTCTGTTTTCAAACGCTTTTGTATATGATGCTTATAAAGTGTAAATCTCTTTGTTTTTATCCTATGTAATGTTTTATTGACTTTATTGGTTCTGTAGATTAACATTCTTCAGCAAATCTGGGAAGAAAGTAGCCCTCATGTTTTAATAAGCTTTACCCCTTAGTTTTTCTCTCTCTCTTCTATGTCTGAAACTGGCATTGTATGTATTTTGGTATGTTTGCTATTGTCCCACATGTCTCTCTTGCTCTGTTTAATATTCTTCCATCATTTTCCTCTCTATTCTTCAGATTGGATAATTTCCACTAGTCTACTTTCAGGTTTGCTAATTGTTCATTCTGCCATCTCAAATTTGTCATTAGGCCCATATGATGAGGTTTTCTTTTCAGAAAATGCAAAGCTGTGAGATTTCATTTGGTTGTTTTTTTATACTTTCTATTTCTTTACTAAGATTTCTTTGATGAGGTGAGTTGTCATGATATTTTGTTGTAACTTTTTGTTAAAAACTTGGAGTTTTAAATAATATATTGTAGGATTTGGGGATTTTTACTTTTTTCCATGAGGATTTTTGTAGTTGCTGGGTTTTTTGTTTGTTTAGTTTTGTTTATTTTTTTTAATAACTCAACTCTACTTGCCTCTATAGAAGCTTTCTTCCATAGTGTATTTCTCTATTATATATATAATTTTTATTAAAATAGAGCTTTTTTTTAAATTAAGAAACACAGGTTCATCTATACTACTACTGGCATAGTAGTATCTGGTAGTATCTTTTTCTGGTTTTGAATTCAAAATAATGCTATCTGATGAAATGACTTAGAGCTCCTCCTCTATTTTCTGAGTAGTGTATTTATTGACCGGTTTAAGACAACACGACTTTATTTATCTTGTTGTTCAAACTACACCTTCATCATTGTGATATCAGTTTATTTGTTTCAAAAACCACCTTACTTTCTGGCACCACAACACGCTCCCGGTTCATTTGGCGTATTTCTACTCCACTCCTCAGTTCAGTTGAGTTCAGTCCAGTCTCAGTTCAGTTGAGTTCAGTTCAGACTCAGTCGTGTCTGACTCTTTGTAACCCCATGAATCGCAGCACGCCAGGCCTCCCCGTCCATCACCATCTCCTGGAGTTCACTCAAATTCACGTCCATCGAGTCAGTGATGCCATCCAGCCATCTCATCCCCTGTTGTCCCCTTCTCCTCCTGCCCCCAATCCCTCCCAGCATCAGAGTCTTTTCCACTCCTAGAATCAGCTATTTCACCAAAGGAACCCTTGTTATTTTTATTGGAAAATGGTGCCAGAAATCAAGATCTGAGTACTAAGTATGCTTGTTGATATGGCAATGCCATTGTTTGTAAGCCCTCTGGAGCAAGGAAATCTGTTTGTGTATATTAACCTATGAATAAAGCTGAGCGCCAAAGAATTGATGCTTTTGAACTGTGGTGTTGGAGAAGACTCTTGAGAGTCCCTTGGACTGCAAAGAGATCCAACCAGTCCATTCTGAAGGAGATCAGCCCTGGGTGTTCTTTGGAAGAAATGATGCTAAAGCTGAAACTCCAGTACTTTGGCCACCTCATGCGAAGAGTTGACTCATTGGAAAAGACTCTGTTGCTGGGAGGGATTGGGGGCAGGAGGAGAAGGGGATGATAGAGGATGAGATGGCTGGATGGCATCACTGACTCGATGGACGTGAGTTTGAATGAACTCCAGGAGATGGTGATGGACAGGGAGGCCTGGTGTGCTGCGATTCATGGGGTCGCAAAGAGTCGGACACAACTGAGCGACTGAACTGAACTGAACTGAAATACATACCTATGAACATTTCTCGGAGAAGGCAATGGCACCCCACTCCAGTACTCTTGCCTGGAAAATCCCATGGATGGAGGAGCCTGGTGGGCTGCAGTCCATTGGGTCTATAAGAGTCAGACCTGACTGAGGCGACTTAGCAGCAGCAGCAGCATAAACATTTCTATATTTAAAGATTTGTATCTATATTTAAGATAAAGTAATTCATGTGAACATCTCTAATTCATTACCACATGGATTATTCTAGCCTCCTCTTCTTTCTGTCCTGCAAGCTCCCACTCCAACAGTGAGGTACAACTTTATCAACTAGAGTACAGTGGTTATGTACAATTTATTTTCAGTTTTAAAGACCATGCTTATTTCTAAAGTTGCTGGGGTCAGCACATTTCCTTCCACCCTCTTTAGTGAGATTGTTGCATACGTTTGTAATACAGCTAGCTTGTTTGGGGGCTTTCCTGGTGGCTCAGATGGTAAAGAGTCTGCCTGCAATGCAGGAGACCCAGGTTTGACCCCTGGGTCATGAAGATCCACTGGAGAAGGAAATAGCAACCCACTCCAGTGTTCTTGCCTGGAAAATCCAATGGACAGAGTAGCCTGGTGGGCTACATCCCATGGGGTTGCAAAGAATTTGACACAACTGAGCAACTAACACACATACACAGCTTGATGTGATAAAAAGGTTCTCCCAACCTTCTAAGTGGCTTAAAATAATTTTTATATGTTATGTTCACTCTTTGAACTGTAAAGTTAAATGGCTTTTGAAAAATGCATAGCATAGTGTATCCGCAGTTATGGTATTTACAGAATAGTTTCACCACTCTGAAAAAGTTCCCTATGCTTTATTTATCCTATCCTCCCTCCTCTACTGCCAAATACTCTGCAACTGTTGATTTTTTTTCATTGTCTTTATAGCTTTGCCTTTTCAGAATATAATCAGAATCATAGTATGCAGACTTCTGAGAAACATAACATTTAAAAATTCACCCATGTCTTTTCATAACTTGATAGCTAGAAATCAGGTCATATAAGTCCTTCAATTTGTTCTTCTTTAGTGTTGTGTTGACTATTCTAGGTCTTCTGCCTTTGTGTATAAACTTTATAATCATTTTAATGGTATTTACAAAAGAGCCTACTGGGACTTTGAGGGGTGTTGCACTAGATCTGAAGGTCATGCTGGGCAGAAATGATGTTATGACAATATTGAGTCTACCATCCATGAATCCACCTAGTATCTCCTCCTTGTTTATACTTACTTTGATTTCTTTGATCAAGATGTTATTTTCAGTATATGTATCTTGTAAATATTTTGCTACATTCATATGTAAGTTTTAATTGTGGGGTGCTATTGTAAATGGTACTTTTAAAGTTTCACATTCCAATTGTTCACTGCTGGCATAAACGTTCATTTTCAAAAGATGCTTTCAGTGAATAAAGATTCTAGTTGACAATTGTTGTGTGTGTGTGTATTTTCAGAATATGCACAGTTTGAGACAAGAGGTTTTCTGTCATTCCTATTTTAGTTCTGTATGTAATAGGTCTTTTTTTCTGACTGTGTTAATGTTTTCTCTTCTCACAGATTTTTAGCAATTTGCTTATGATTTGTCTTGGTATGGTTTCTTTGTATTTAACCTGTTTGGGGTTTATTGAGGTCCTTGAATCAATAAGTATATATATTTTTCATCAAAGTTGGAACGTTTTTAACCATTATTTATTTATTTACCTATTTTTTGTTCTCTCTTTCCTTCTTTTCTGGGATTCTAACTTCACATATATTGATTTGTTTCATATGTTCTATAAGTTACTGAAGTTCTATTCATTTTTTCAGGCTTTTTTTGTTTGTTTTGTACAGTTTGGATAACTTCTATTGACATGTACACAAATTCACCAATCTTTTCTTCTGCAGAATCTAACCTACCATGAATCCCACATAGTGAAGTTCTCATTTAGGATATGTATTTTTCATCTCTCAAAGTTCTATTTGGTCTACTTATATATTCCTTAATTCTTTTCTCTTTACATTAGTGCTCTCTATAAATCCTTGAGGGTATTTATAAGAGCTGCTTATAATACTTGTCTGATTGTCTCATCAACTCTATCATTTCTGAATCAGTTTCTGTTGAGTGATTTTCCTTCTGGTTATGGGTAGCATTTTCCTACTTCTTTGCATGTCTAATAACTTTTTACTGGGTGCT
Source organism: Bos grunniens (assembly GCF_055505025.1). Taxonomy (NCBI): domain Eukaryota; kingdom Metazoa; phylum Chordata; class Mammalia; order Artiodactyla; family Bovidae; genus Bos; species Bos grunniens. The sequence continues at coordinate 59,529,024 of NC_141180.1, forward strand.
GAGAATTGTGAAGTGTATACTGTTAACTGTTGGGCTTTGTCCAGTTGGATGCTTTGAATTAACTGAACATCAGTTTGGTTATTTCAAGGATTACCTTCTAGACTTTTTAAGGTGGGTGTAGAGCTGGGTCTTTAAACTTTTTCTATGAAGAGCTAGGTAGTATTTTGTTTGGTAGATTATACTCAATCAATGTTATATATTCTATACCTTCTTTCTCTTTCTCCTCCTTCTGCTCCTCCTCCTTCATCATCTTCTTCTTCTTAAAACCTCTTTAAAAGATAAAAACCACTCTTAGCTGGGGACCCATACAAAAAGAGGTTGTGGACTGGATTTGGTTCTTGGACCATTCACTGTCAATCCCCTATCTAGAATATCCTTCACGCTAGGACTGGTTTAGCATCAATACTAAAGTGCAACTTCTTTGGAGTCTCCAATGAAGGTGCCTTTCAGCCCTGCAGCTCTAGGAACCGTTTGGCATGCAACTCTTGAGGTGTTTGCCTGGCTTCGTGGACTTTTACTTTATGCACATGTAGTTTAGTATTCAACAACAAATTTCGTATGCCCTTACAGATATTTCTGGAACTCTTTCTCCACACAGCTCTCTCCTCTCCAACCATCTTCTGAAACTCTGATTTGTGTCTTCTCCACTGAATGAAATTGCCTTGCTCTCTGTGAGATCTCCTTATGGCTCCACAGTCTGCAAGTGACTCCAGACAGAAAATCAGAGCAGTCATATGGCTCATTTCATTTATTTTTTTTCTCTAAAGGACCATAGTTCTGCACTCTCCAATATATTGTTTTATACACTCCCCCACCCCACCCACCCCCAACACAGACTTTTCTGGTTGTTTCACTGAGAGTGTGTGTTTCGTCCCAGATAGTCCAACATGCCATGAAATGGAGCTTTTCCATCAATAGTTAACACATGTCTATTTTCCCTGAAAATTAAATTTAGAAAGAAATACAGTTGTGATTATTGCTATTTAAGTCTCTTGGATTTTTCTTTCTTTCCTATTCTTTCTGCTGTTATAGAAGAACAAGTCGGTATACTTCATCCTTAGATTACTGCAACAGCTAGATTATAAATCTTTGAATCCAGTGATTATATCAAATATTTGTAATCTTGAGCAAATCCTTGTTACATCTTCTCTCAGGGAAGTCTAGACTATTACTTCTGATATATCATTTTTTCCCAGATCCTGAGATATCAAACTACAAAGCACCTGAACTTTTTAAAAAAGCAAATAAGTGAAGTTAAAAAAAAAGAAGAAGAAACGAGATACTATGGAAACAATATTTGTAATTGAATGAGGCACTATGGAAACAATAATTATAATTAAAATGAGAGGTAATATTTGTTGGATCATGCACTATGTGAAGCATGTTATATACCTTATCTCATTTAATCTTCACAGTATTTTTATGGTATAAAATATATTTCATTCCCACTTAATAGATGAGATTATGAGACTGTCAGAGTCAGTCTCCCCTAAATACCATGAGTTTGATTGATTTCAATTTCAAAATTTTCGATTTCATTAACCAAAGCATGAAAAGTCCAACATGGGTCATCCAGTGTGATCCTGCAGACAGTATAGCTTGATGGGTGACAACATAGCTAAATCCTAGCCCCATCCTTTGTCTTCCCAGTCTTTCCAGATGGCTCAGTGGTAAAGGATCCTCCTGCCAATGCAGGAGATGCAGGAAAAGCACGGGTTTGATCCGTGGGTGGGGCAGATCCCCTGGAGAAGGAAATGGCATCCCACTCCAGTATTCTTGCCTGGAAAACGCCATGGACAGGGGAGACTGACAGGCTACAGTCCATGGGACTGCAAAGAGTTGCTTCACACGACTGAAGCAACCGGGTACACACATACGTAGGAGCTACTAAACATCAACAAAGGCTCCATCCTTTACTACACATGTGATCCCTGTGCTTATCCTCCCAGTGATCCAGCTTCCAAAGCAAATGAAAAGATGGAAGTGTTCTTCTCCATGCTTATGTGTTCATGTCGGCAAGTTCATATTCTCACCTGGAAGGATCAGTTCCAGTGACAGGAAAGGCAGTTCTGAGAGGTTGTAGAATTATGTAAAACTCAGGCAAAATGGCATGAAAACATTCTGGGAAACCAGCCTAACTTGCCTAATGACTTATCCTCTTGGGCATCTAGCCTCTTGGTCTCAATGCCTTTCCAACTGAAAATAAACCAAATTTAGTAAACTCCACCTTGCTCCTTGTGGACTGTTTTGACATACCTTCCAATTCAGCCTGATTTCCGGTCTTGGAGGAAAGCTGTGCTCTGAAATTCGGAGGCTGTGTAAGGATGAAGTCTTGCACTATGGGTGGAGATAAGGAAAAGCCGTGGACACGATACCTACATACCTTCTGACTTGCTAAAATCACTGCCTTAAATGCTCAGCATCTGGCAATATAATAATTCTGCCTACTCTAGCTTTAACCGTGAATTTTGTAATTTTTGAAAAGGTCCTTAGAATCACATTGCAGAATTAAAGGGTGTATTATAATTATCAATATCAATAGTAATAAAAGTTTATTAAAGGTCATTAAAATGAAAGGGGATGGCTCTAGATCCCATCAATCTGAATTGACTCCCTCCTCTTGTGTTAATTAGAAAACTCAGATAATGGTTCTATGGGGGAGTACAGGGAAAATTTAATTACGAAAGTTTAATGGGCCACTATCTACTTCCTGCCAGATTAAAAACTGATGATTTACACAATTTTAGATACTATGACAGGCTTTTCTAACAAAACATGTTGCAGAGTAATGTTAAAGTTTACTGAGAGCTTTCTACTCACTTTAAAACAATGCTAGCAAAAGCCACATTTGCATGCTCCTAAAAAAAAGCCATCATAGAAAGTGTATATTCTGTGTTTACTAATACTTAGAAACTTAAAATAAGTAGCAATCAGAAAATGCAGATTTTCACAAATATCTGTTAAAAATAAAATTATATCTATTTTCCTTTTGGAGAAAAAAATACATATTGGGAAAAATAGATTGTAAGCCATCAAGGAAAGAAGATGTCTTGTTTCTGATGCATATTTGTCACTGAGAGGCCCTTTTCTTGAATCTTAGTGACTCATTCATTTCCCTTGATTCAGAACTGCCTGCTACCAACACACAAAGTGATAAGATTGTGGAAAGCATGGAATTTAAAGGATGCGGATGCAGAGAAAAGAAATGGATTGCATAGAAGAGGAGGTGAGAAAAAGAAATAAGCAGCCATTCATTTTTACTGACTTACTTTCTAAATGGTGTAGCATGGGGTTATTGAGGAGTTAGCTTTTCAATGTGGCTTGAAAAATATAGGCTATCCAGAACACTTACATGAAACATACAGCTACTGCTGAGTTTCATGATGAATTTAGGATTGTTAGCCAGCCCTTTGGATCCTCCTTGCTCACTACAGTAGCCATTAGCCATATGTGGCTCTTGAGCACTTGAAACATTGCTAAGCCATGCTGAGATGTGCTGCAAGTGTCAAATACACATCAGATTTTGAGGACTTAGTGATTTGGAAAGGTTAAAAATATCTAATTATTTTATGTTGCTTACATGTTGAGATGATTGCATTAAATAAGATTTATTATTTAAATTAAACTTATGTGTTGTTTTTTTATTATTTAAAAAAATGTGCCTTGTAGGAAATTTGAAATTGAATATGAATTTCTTTGGACAGAGCTTCTCCAGATACCTGACATCACTTAGGGAATGTGATGGATTCCAGGACGGAACTCTTTGGTTTGGAGGATAATTTTAGGGACTGCTGTGGTTTACCTTTGAGGCTTCCCTGGTGCCTCAGTGGTAAAGAATCCACCTGCAATACAGGAGATGCAGGTTCAATCCCTGGGTTGGGAAGATTCCCAGGAGAAGAAAATGGCAATCCATTGTAGTATTCTTGCCTGGGAAATCCCAGGGACAGAGGAGCCTGACGGTCTATTGTCCATGAGGTTGCAGAAGAGTTGGGCAGAACTTAGCGACCAAGCAACAACTAGGGTTCACCTTTGAGAATGGAGACAGTGAGGTCCAACTCAAGAAGAACAAAAGAGGGCAGAGAAACATGATACCCCGAAGGGTTAGGCTAGCGCATAGCTTCAGGGATCTGAACAGGTTTCTGGGAAGACACAGTAGCATCACATCAAATGTAGTTTTAAGTTACTGTGCTATGCTATGCTAAGTCGCTTCAGTCCTGTCCGACTCTATGCGACCCCATAGACGGCAGCCCACCAGGGTCCCCCGTCCCTGGGATTCTCTAGGCAAGAACACTGGAGTGGGTTGCCATTTCCTTCTCCAATGCATGAAAGTGAAAAAATAAAGTGAATTCGCTCAGTTGTGTCCGACTCCTAGCGACCCTATGGACTGCAGCCTACCAGGCTCTTCTGTCCATGGATTTTCCAGGCTATAGAAGGTGAGAAACAAAGAAAGACAGACTAAAGTGGAGAGGGTATACAATTTATGTAAAACAAATGATTCTCCACATGTCTTTCATTCCAGTCTTTGACCACATACTCTAGAGTGAGCGAGCATGAAAGAGATAGAGGAAACTTGTACTGTTGTCGGTTTTTTAAGATTTATTTATTAAATTAAATTTATTTTGTTTTGGCTGTGCTGGTCTTTGTTGCTGCACGTGGACTTTCTCTAGTTGCAGTGAGCAAGAGCTACACTTCATTGCAGTGCACGGCTTCTCATTGCAGTGGCTTCTCTTGTTGCAGAGCACAGGCTGTAGGGCACGTGGGCTTCAGTACTTGTGGTGCAGGGGCTTTATTGTTCAGGGGCATGTGGGGTCTTCCCAGATCAGGGATCGAACCAGTGTCCCTTGCATTGCAAGGCAGATTCTTACTCACTGGACCACCAGGGAAGCCCAAATCTCATGTTTCTTAAGTCTCCGGTCCTTTGAGGTGCCCAAAGTGTGAGGATCCCTCACATTGCATGTTATTCCAGAGCTTAAAGAATGCTAACCTGAACTAGGATATTTAAATTGTGCACTACATTAAAAATATCCATTGTTCCAACACTGGAGAAGATAGTGGCTGTGTGCTGAACTTATAGGAGACTTTCTATTTGCATATAAGATTTGGGGAGGTGTATGAGGGATTTTTCAAGGATAATTTTAACTATACATGAGTTCCGCTATTATATAATGACTTCCCGGTATGAAAGAAGGTTCTCAAACTAAAGAAAAATCTGGGAAGCTGTTATTTGAAAAAAAAAGTTCTATCTTCTGAAACAAGTTCTACATAAATTAAATAGTTCGATGTGAAATATATAACTACTAACCCCTGAAATAGAAGAATGGGCTTCCCTGGTGGCTCAGTGGTAAAGAACCCACCTGCCAATGCAGTAAACACAGGTTTGATCCCTGGGTTGGGAAGATCTCCTGGAGTAGAAAATGGCAACCCACTCCAGTATTCTTACCTGAAAAATTCCATGGATATTTTTCATGGAAAAATTTTCCATGGAGCCTGGTGGGCTACAGTCCATGGGTTCAGAAAGAGTAGGACATGACTGAGCAATTGCGCACAATAGAAGAATACTGCTGAATATTTAGCTGAGTTTGAATTGAAAAAGACTTTTTTTATATGCATAAAATGATAAACAAAGTCTCAAATGAAAGTATAGATAGATTTGACAAAATAAAAGTATAAAGCTTTTGCATGTCAATAAATGCAAATAAAACTGTGAAGAAAGCTGAGCACTGAAGAATTGATGCTTTTGAACCGTGGTGTTGGAGAAGACTCTTGAGAGTCCCTCGGACTGCAAGGAGATCCATCCAGTCCATTCTAAAGGAGATCAGTAAAGCTGAAACTCCAGTACTTTGGCCACCTCATGCGAAGAGTTGACTCATTGGAAAAGACTCTGATGCTGGGAGGGATTGGGAACAGGAGGAGAAGGAGATGACAGAGGATAAGATGGCTGGATGGCATCACTGACTCGATGGACATGAGTTTGAGTGAACTCTGGGAGTTGGTGATGGACAGGGAGGCCTGGCGTGCTGCAATTTATGGGGTCGCAAAGAGTCGGACATGACTGGAAGACTGAACTGAACTGAAATGCAAATAAAAAAATCAAACAACCAAAATAGGAAAACTACTTATTATAAATATAACTGGGTATAACAGAAGGAAGTAATATCTTTAAAATCTACAAAATTGCTACAAATACATTTTTAAAAACCTATTAATTTCACTTAGAAAATGAGGGGAGGGATATAAATTGATAACCTGTAGAAGCAGAAGTACAGCAGTCAATAAGTGTTTTGAAATTCAATTTTATTTGTAATCAAGTACATTCCATTTAAAACAAGAAAATACAATTATTTGTAATAACATTTCATAACTAGATGCTTAACAGAGTGATAATGCTTAAATAAATGATAATACATTGAAGTTGTGAGGCAGGGAAAATGCTATAAATAAAAAACAGGCTTGTAAATTATATATATTATATAATCCAAACATACATAAAATATGTATACATAGATTCTCATTGGAATAAAATTTGAACAATACAAGCAATATTATTGAGTGCAAGTTCTTAGCTGTGAGATTACAAAAGATTTTTATTTATAATCTTCTAGTTTGCATGTTTATGACACTGAGTTTGTACTACTTTTGTTATACAAAAATTATTTAAGAATTACATATAAAAAGTTTTCAATCTAATTGACAATTAAAGAAATATAAATCACAAGAGTCAAGTCACCATTTTTTCCCTATCAAATCAGCATTATTTATTCAAAGTCCATGAATATGCAGTTAATGAATGTGGGCACGGTGAGACAAATTCTGGCAGAGATGTAGTGACTTTGGCTTAAGAGATATCAATACAATGTGGCTACTTTCAGGAATTCATCTTAAGGACTCAACATGAAATTGAACTTTTTGTTAGCAAAGATTCATCATACCAAGGCATTCCTTAGATAAAATTATAGTATGAAGCACAAGCTGGAATAAAGATTGTGGGGAGAAATATCAATAACCTCAGATATGCAGATAACACCACCCTTATGGCAGAAAGTGAAGAGGAACTGAAGAGCCTCTTGATGAAGGTGAAAGAGGAGAGTGAAAAAGCTGGTTTAAAGCTCAACATTCAGAAAACTAAGATCATGGCATCCGGTCCCATCACTTCATGACAAATACATGGGGGAACAATGGAAACAGTGACAGACTTTATTTTCTTGGGCTCCTAAATCACTGTGGATGGTGACTGCACCCATGTAATTAAAAGACACTCGATCCTTGGAAGAAAAGCTATGACAAACCTAGACAGTGCATTAAGAAGCAGAAACATTACTTTGCCAACAAAAGTCCATCTAGTCAAAGCTATGGTTTTTCCAGTAGTCATGTGGATGGGAGAGTTGGACCATGAAGGCTGAGCACTAAAGAATTGATGCTTTTGAACTGTTGTGTTGGAGAAGACTCTTGAGAGTCCCTTGGACAGCAAGAGGATCCAAACAGTCGATCCTAAAGGAAATCAGTCCTAAACATTCATTGCAAGGACTGATGCTGACGCTGAAACTCCAGTACTTTGGCTACCTGATGCAAAGAGCCAACTCATTAGAAAAGACCCTGAGGCAGGGAAAGATTGAAGGTGGGAGGAGAAGGGGATGACAGAGGATGAGCTGGTTGGATGGCATCACTGACTCAATGGATATGATTTTGAGCAAGCTTCAGGAGATGGTGAAGGACAGGGAATAGTGGCGTGCTGCAGTCCATTGGGTTGGAAAGAGGCAGACATGACTGAGCAACTGGACAACAATTGAAACACCCAACACAGGTTGTTCTTGTTGTTCAGTTGCTCAATCGTGTCCGACTGTTTGCGACCCCATGAACTGCAACACGGGTGGAATAGGTAAATAAGATTCATCTATACAATGGTCTATTAAGTCATTATTTAAAAAGTATTTTGAAAATGCCTTTAATGTCATGGAGAATAATCTTGTCATTACATAAAGAACAAAAATTAGAATGTAAAACTGGCCATGTTATATAATCCCATTATACCAAATGCTATATTTTATACTGAGAAAAGACTGGAAGGAATCATGGTAAAAAGGCTAACAATACTGCAATAGTATGGTAAATAAAAATTTTTTCCATCATGGTCACTTTTAATTTTTGTCTTTACTATTTTCTGTGTTATCCAAGTTTTAAAAATCAGGAAAACTATTTTAAAATAGTTAAGACCATAAAGGGCTGCTTTTCATGGTGTGTTCTCTACAATGCTCTCAGATATTGTACTTAGCTGTCCAGAGTCTGAGGAATCCATAAGCTGTTCAAGGCAACAAGACACTTATTTCTGGTAGGAGCTGTGATCAAGTTGATCACAGATGCCAGTGTGGTTCAGTTCAGTTCAGTCGCTCAGTCGTGTCCAACTCTTTGCGACCCCATGAATCACAGCATGCCAGGCCTCCCTGTCCATCACCAACTCCCGGAGTTCACCCAGACTCACGTCCATCGAGTCAGTGATGCCATCCAGCCATCTCATCCTCTGTCATCCCCTTCTCCTCCTGCCCCCAACCCCTCCCAGCAACAGAGTCTTTTCCAATGAGTCAACTCTTCGCATGAGGTGGCCAAAGTACTGGAGTTTCAGCTTTAGCATCATTCCTTCCAAAGAAATCCCAGGGCTGATCTCCTTCAGAATGGACTGGTTGGATCTCCTTATAGTCCAAGGTGTAGTAGAGAAGAACAAATTTGACTCTGTATTAGATTTGTTTCTTTAATCTTTGTTTTCTACTTCTGTTACAAAATAAGAATGTTGCCTTTAGACTGAGATGTACAGGAGACTCCATTCTCAAGGCTCTGACCTTTTAAAGATAAACACTTTCCCATTCATATATAGAGGAAAAAGTTGCCAAATAGAGAATAACCTGTCTTACTGGAGGTTTACAGTACCAGATCTATTTGGACAGCTGCAATGACAAAGGTTTCCAACACCAAGAAGTTTGCAACAACTAATCACACAGCCTCCCCTTTCAGTATAAAAGAAGCCTGAATTTGAACTTGGGTAAGATGAACTTTGAACTTTGGGACACTGGGTAAGATGAATTTGAACTTTGGGACACTAGTCCACCATCTTTGGTCTGCTAGCTTTCTGAATAAAGCTGCTATTCCTTGTCCTAACACCTCATCTTTCTATTTATTGTCCTGTGGTGCAGTGAGCAGTACAAGCTTGGACTCAGTAACCCCAGGAAGAGAAGCATTTGCTGCTAGAAAGGAAGCCTTGGCCAGAGCCACAGCCTCCAGGAGCAGCTTTTGGAAGACTTCCTTATCAGCAAAATGCCTGCTGTGGGATCAATACATGAAGTTTTTATGCAGGAAGACATTGAACGTCGCTGTCCTCGTGAGTAGAATCATTACAACGAAGAGAATCAGCTTTCTTTTTTCTACTCGTCATCTTAGGGCAGAGTGAAGACCAAAGACTTTTCATTATAATCCTCTCTGAGGAGAGAAAAAGTATTTTTCTTCCGGAAATCTAGTAATACTTGAAGTGCACTCTGGGTGGAACCTGACTGACCATAAGTAAAACTAATGCTCAGATTCTCAAACAGAATTGTGTTGCCAGGGGAAAGAGGTTAAACAGGAAAACTTTGCATATTTTAAATGCTTGTTAATTTTAAATTTTATTTCATGAACACTAGATGATATAGACCAGTCAGTGATCCTTAAAATGTTTTTGGCTCAGATGCTGTCAACAAAAAAATATTGGGTACCCTCATTTGTAAAAATTTTTACTCAAAAATTATGTAATACTGTGAAATACTAATAGTATGTTTATTATAAAGACACACATACACATGTGCATGCATGTATAACTGACAAAAATAGATTTTAAGAAGGGTTAAGAATGAAATAAAAAATATCAAAAATATTTTAAATTTATTATTTATGATATGAAAAGCATCATGTAATGTGAAATCTGGTTGAACATGCTTCATTAGTTCTGAAAATTTTCAGTTAATGCTTTATAATTTAGTGATTTGAAGGTCTGGTTTTAAGGTCTTAATTTTAGCACAAAATTTTAAGGCATGTCATTGCTTGGAAAGAGGTGTTTTACAAAGAAAGATAGATCCAAATGGAAGAAGTTCATTCTTGGCTCATCTTATTAGATCATGATACTCATTTTTCAATCCCAAGCTCCAGTTATGCAAAGGTATTTATTATTGGCAGTGCTGTTGGGAAACAGACACTCTCAAACATTGCTGGTGGGAGTATAAATTGGTACAACGTTTATGAAGTTAAACTGGAAGTATCTTTCAAAATTACAAAGCACACGCTTTTTGATTCAGATATTCAACCTCTTAAAAATGTATCTGACACCCATCCAAGCATGTGTCTAAAGTGACACAGAGGAAGGTTATCCAGCGCTGTGTTGTTTGCAACAACAAAGGGCTGGAAGTGATATAAAGGTCAATTGCTTGGGGACTGTCGCATCAACCATGGTAGAGCTATAAAAAGGGAAAGGAATACTGGGCAGCCATGAAAAAGAGCGTGGAAACTCTTTATGGACTGATGTGAAATTATTTTCATGATATTACAGGTGAAAAAAGCTAAGAGGCAAAGTGTGTATGGATTCCACTATTTCTGTTGTAAAAGAGAGGGGATGGGAAAGCGAACATGGAAATATGCCAGCTTGCTGTATATGCACAATGTGTCTCTGAAAGGATTCATGAGAGCTTCATACTTCTGATCCTGTTCAAAATGAGTAATGATGTTTACAAACAAGAGTGGTTGGATGACTTTTCATACTTTCAAGCATTTTGGATTTTGTACAATATGAAAGTGTTAGCTGTTTTAAAAAAATTTAAGTTACTAAAATGACATTTTTATAAAATAAACCACACTGATAACATCCTATTGTATGTAAGCTGTAACGTACTACAGCTGAAAAATAAAGATGTAAGGGATATACTGGGCTTCTCCGGTGGTTCAGTGGTAAAGAATCTGCCTGCCAGTGCAGGAAACTTAGGTTCAATCCCTGGGTTGGGAAGATCCCTTGAAGAAGGAAATAGTAACCCACTCCAGTTTTCTTGTCTGGGAAATCCCATGGACAGAGAAGCCTGGAGGGCTCCACTCCATGGGGTCGCAAGTGAGTTGGACATGGATGAGCAACTAAGCAACTACAACAAGGGTTATGCTATCAAATCCTCCACTTTATAGCTCTTATTGTCTCCTTTCAGGATACATTCAGTTCAGTTTAGTTCAGTTCAGTTCAGTCACTCAGTTGTGTCTGACTCTTTGCGACCCCATGAACTGCAGCACACCAGGCCTCCCTGTCCATCACCAAGTCCTGGAATTTACCCAAACTCATGTCCATTGAGTTGGTGATGCTATCCAACCATCTCCTCCTCTGTAATCTCCTTCTCCTCCCTGTATATGTCACATAAGGACCAAAGGTGTAGACAGTCTAAATCCCTGTATTAAAGATCAATAAAGCTTCATTTCTTTTTTTATACTTTAGACAGAAAGTAAACAAAAATACAAGTTGTACTGTTGTACTACTATTATTTGCTCTGCTTAAAGGATTTTCACAAATCCTCTGGATGTAGGTACCCTGCTTTGGAAGCTGCTAGTCACAGAGATGTCAAAAGTCATGTTACCAAGATAAAACAGCCCCATCATCAGAATAAACTAAGAGATAAGAATGTATAAATGTGTCCTACATGTTAATAATGGCCATCTTTCCCCGACAACATAAATTCTATACAGCAAAGCTATATACCAAGTCAGTAGAAGGGTAAATTACACTTCAGAAGTCTTTGGCCTGTTCTATTTCTACAATGCATACACTAACCATGAGCTACATTCAGGTCACTTTCAACAGAATAACAACTTCTGATTAATCGTTTGAACATTGGAAATACTTTCCTTTAAAATAAAGAGACATTTATACAAAGGACAACAAAGGAGGTACCCTGAAGCAAGATAAAGAAACGGAAAAATTCAGTTTGTGTTGTTGCTTTTTTCTGTCCAGATTCCGATGTTCCACACTGAGGAATCTTGTGTTATGAATCCAGGGCTGGTTGTCAGTTCTAATTGAGGTAGATGTGGACAGCTTCCCACAGCAGCTTGCTGGCCTGAAGCCGTCTATCTGGCTTCTAGACACCCCTGTGTCATCAGCATGTCCTTGAACATTTCAGGTACAGATCGAGTTAGTGGTTCATACCAGAGAAGAGATTCTGGAGACAGCAACACCAAGCAAGAGAAGCCATGTGATGACAATATAATAGATATTAGAACATCCTGGCAGTCTTTTTATCAGAAGGTCAATAAGTTCAAGGACCCAGATGGAACAGAGACAAGTAGTTCTCCCCTGAACATCTAGTAAATAAGGTGCAAGGGTCTATTTTAAAAAAGCCTTAACATTTTCTAAGAGGAAGAAATACCACAAAGCGTGAGAGAGTAAAATGAAGAAAAGTTTTCAAGAAGGCATCACGAGACAGATGCCCTGTTTTCCATATTTTTATTTGCAGACTTTGACCTGAAAACCAGATTAGTTTTCCTTATTTGTCCGTTTAGCCAACACCTAGTCATCCTCCAAGAGTCATCTGGAATATAGCCTTACCCAGATTTGTCAATCCTCACTTCAGTTCCTAGGAACACAGAGTTGATTGCCCCCTCTCCGTTTCAATACCAAGTAGTGGGCAATGTCTTTTCCTGCCTTTCCCTCTTGTGTTCTGGGAATGCAGGTCCCAGAACAAGTGTTCTTTGTCCACACATCTGGCTCCCCTACTGGAATGACCTTCTCAGGCAATGATCATGCCTTAAATCACATTTGATGTACTTTTGATCATTCAGCGCCTAGTGTCACGCCTGACACTTTCAGATCTGTCATACAAGTTGATTTCAGATTGAATGAATAAATACAATTTGATTGGATTATGTGCCTATAGAAATTTTTCCTCTCAAAATCTTCTCATTACTTTGATTTCTCTAGTGACCCCTTGAGCAACATTGTTGTGTTAATTTCTGCAGCCTTCTGTAATTATTGTGGTTGTAAGCCTCCTTCATGCAACCATAAAACTTTGGGTATATTTTGGCCTATACTTGAGTTTTAAAAAAGGCTTGTCTATGATAATGGCAAGAAAAGAGGAGGAATTTTGATTTCAGAACCAGTTTCGCTAGGTTATTAAATAATTTTCATCAAGAAAACTTTCTTCCACTCTCAGGATTCATGGTAAATAAAACTTGCATTTACCAAGAACAACCAGGACAAAAATTAAGTTGGCAGAGTATTTTTCTTCTAGTCTCTCAATTTTCCTTTACCTGCTTCTCATCATCCACTTCCAAACTGTATCCTTTTAATTTCTTTTTTTTTAATTGCCTATCATGTGTTTCATATCCACAAGATATTTTGATTTTTATTTCTGTTTTGTTTTTGTTTGGGTCTGGAAATTATAAATCTCTGGATACAACCTAGTCAGAATTTAAAGTCTATGAGTATTTATATTTGAAAAGGAAAATCTTTGCTTACATATCTTAATGTAATGATTTTTAAAGATGAAGATATCTTTGAGGATACAAAGTGTTTTTATTGAAAGAATGAGATGGTGTGGTAGTGTTAAAAAATTAGACTGGAAATAGGGAGATTTGGATCTATCCCTGATTAGTTATTTATTTCATAGATTCTAAAATATATATTTGGTCATCTTTTAATATCTATGAAATCAGGATGCACCTGGCTGTCTGTGATATATATAGTTTAACTGACAGTGTTTTTCTTTATCAGTAGTGAATAAAATAATGGTACATCTTACAATACATGGTATTTTAGTCATTAAAACATGGTGAGTGTGATGCTTGACAATTCATACAGTCACACACTCATTCATTCTGCTCTGCAATAAGTTTTTATCCAGCACCTACTAGGATCCATTGCAGTTGGGCTTGGGAACTGAGGAATGTTCCTCACTTTTTTATAGTCATGTAAAGAGTGAATCTGCGCATCTGTCTTCTCACCACTGAAACAAGAAGGTTGAAATAGGTGATTTCTGACAAGGAGCTTAACAATCTATGGTCTTTCACAATGAACTTGTATGAAGAGCTTTTGGAACATTTTTTCTAGGAAGTTTGTTTGCTTGTTTACCACATTGGAAGGGCTTTCCTGGCGGCTCACTGGTAAAGAATTTGCCTGACAATGCAGGAGATGTGGTTTGATCCCTGGGTGGGGAAGATCCCCTGGAGAAGGAAATGTCAACCCACTCCAATATTCTTGCCTGGGAAACTCAATGGACAGGGAAGGCTGGAGGGCTGCAGACCTTGGGGTTGCAAAAGAGAGGATATGACAGCAACGAAACAATAACCACCATATTGGATGGTGGGGAGGAGCATTAGGACAGTAAAATCATATATCAGGCACCGTAATAGCTGCTTTACATACATTTACTTAACTCGTACACTCCTATTGGGTGGATATCATCCCCATTTTGCAGATTACAAAGTAGATGCTATGAGATTGTGAACTTATTCAAGTTTACACAGCTAGTACATTTTAGAGTTACAATTTCAATCTAGGCCTATAGCATTCCAAAATTCATTAACTTTGACCCAGCTTACCAAATGAAGAGGCTGCCATTCCTGGCTTGCAAGTTTTAGTTGAGTCCCATTGGAGGTAATATTCAACACGAAGTCTCTTTTTATAATGTTGTAGGACTTGATCCTAGTTTCAGCATATGAAACTGCAAAATGTTTCATAATTTTAATGTTTAAAATAAAGTTTAGAAGAGTTGTAAATGTCCCAGGTTCATATAATGGTGGGGGTAGCTTTTATTATACTCATTTTCTTACTGATAACAATAATTAATTCTGATACACACACACACACGTGTATGTATACACAGGCACCGAGAGATCAAAAGCAGGCAGAAAGTGTTAGATTTGATCCTTGGTGAAGGAATCCCATTTGTTGAGGTTCACATTTATCGGTTTCCTCCTGAGGGTGTTTACAGAGCCATAAATGGACTGTTAAGCTTCTTGAACATGGAAATTAGTATTTATCATCAAATTTGGTGTATTCTCAGCCATTATTTTCTTAATTTTTTATGTCCCCTTTTCTCTCTCTTCTGATACTTCGGTTTATGTATGGGTTTGTGTACTTAATGTGTGCACGCGCCTGTGCTCAGTCACTCAGTCACGTCCGACTCTTTGTCACCCCATGGACTGTAGCCGGCCAGGCTCCTCTGTCCATGGGATTCCCCAGGCATGAATACTGGAATGGGTTGCCATTTTCTTCTCCAAGGGATCTTCCCGACCCAGGAATCAAACCAGCATCTGTGTTATCTCCTGCATTAGCAGGCAGGTTCTTTACCATTAGTGCCAGCTGGGAAGCCTAATGGTGTACTACAGTTCTGTGAAGGTCTGTTCATTCCTCTTCATTCTTTCTTGTTTCTCTTTTTCAGATTGTATAATCTCGATTGATCTACAGACTCACTGATTCTTCGACCAACTCAAATCTACTGTTGAACCCCCTAGTGAATTTTTCACTTCGATTATTATACTTTTCAAATGTATAATTCCATTTGTTTTGTTTTGTCTTTCATTCACTTTATTTTAGAACATGTAAGATTTACAGACAAGTTGCAAAGACAATGAGTTCCTACACTCTGTTTCCTCTCTTTTTAACACCTGACATTGGTAAGGTGCATTTGTCACTATCGATAAACGAAAGTTGATATGAAGCATGTTTTCTGTTTCTTTGCATGTCTTTTATTTATTTTTTTGCTGAAACCGAGCATTTTATTTAATATATTGTAACAACTCCATATATTGATTCTATCCTAGGGCCGGTTATTGTTAGTTGGCTGTTTGTTTATTTGCTTAGTGATCGGTTGAGCTACTTCTATGAAGTCCATTTTCCCTACACAGTCCAGCCTATGATGTTCTTACTCAGACTTTTTCCTTGCTCTATCTTTTAAATTTCTAGAGGTCACCTTAGGTCAACAGAACTCATTTGCTGGTCAAAGTTTATGCTTAAGCTCCCTCAGCCAGTTGTATTTTCACTCTTTGGATGCCTGTGTCATGGACACTGCATTCATAGTTCAAGGCGTTCATGCCTGTGCCTTTTGTTTATCCATAAGCTCAGAGGGGTTGTCTCTGGTCATTTCTGAGATACTACAGCCTTGGTCATCCATCCAGTCTTCCCGGCTATTAAGAATGAGTGTGATTTATTTTTAAGCCTGGATTTCTAGTGTTCCTGGATCAGAGGAGCCTCTTGTGGCTCCTGAGTTAAAGTTGCTCATTGTCAGCAGTTCTACTGAAGCCTCTTGAACCAGTTAGGCTTCTATCCGTTGCAGATCTGTGTGTGGTTTTGAAAATGCTTTCAAGTCTGTCTGTGTTCTTCTTTGACTGGTCCTATATGGGAACAGCCTAGTGTATGCACATAGCTTCCAGACCAGAATTCACTGTGATCCCAGGAGAGTTCTTTCTGGCTATTTCTCTTCTAAATTTCTGGCTACACTGTGATTTTTCTTGTTTTACAGAACAAGAAGTCTCCTTTCAATCACTCTTCATCAAGTTCTCCATTGCCTTAGACATGAAGTTCTCTGCATTGTGTTCCAAATAAAGTCAGTCCCCCCAGGCGGAGCTTACCAACTTTACAGTTTCTCTCTCCTCCCTGGGCAGGACCTTGGGGTCACTGCACCACAGCTGGGAGTAATGGGAGTAACCATTTTCTCCTGGAGTGATATCTCTACAGAAACTGGAGAGAAGCATACTAGCTTCTGGTCTTCAAAACTTGTCTAACTGGCATGGACTCTGTGCTACAAGAATGCTGGGATCAGGCATATGGAGCAAGGAGCCACCAGGCCCCAGTAACTTACTGGCATGCTGAATAGAGCATACTCTAAGATTAGGGAAGTAAAAAGAATGCAGTTCTCTAGGCTATGCCAACCCAGAATATAATTTCTGCAACACAGAGCTGGGAAGTGGGAGGAAGGGATAAGAAAACTGGTGCCCTGCTTCTCTAAGGGTCAGAGACCTATTCTCCAGAGGTTTTCTTAAACCAGAGATTGAATCCAGGGCTCCTGCATTGCAGGCAGATTCTTTGCCTCCTTAGCCACCTGGTAAGCTGATGTTTAGTTCTTAGTGAAGCAATTTTGTTATAGTCCCCCCAGCTGCAAAGATTTTTTAAAATATAGAGTATTATTTCTAAAATCATTTAAATATATAACTTTTGTATTCAGAAATATAATAATAAATTGTATTTTTAAAAAATTACAGACAGATTTTATCAATATTATGTCATTTGAAAACCCAAGCAACAATTTATCATTTTGCTCCATTTCAACAAATGGATTTGAAGGGTGGTTCTAAGAGGCCATGTTCCATGATTGGGCTGTTTTACCACTGCCCTTGAGAATACCTTGAGACCACAACTTTCAGGTCTGCCTAATCCCTCGAATTATTTGTGGGGTACAAGTTTATTTCTCTGTTGTTGTAAGGTTTCTAGAAGCCTCCCTAGAGGTGAAGATGTGGGGGGTTGTGTAAAAATGATCCTAGTCTAAGAAAAGATGGAGACAACATGTGTGCAATTTATTCTAAATTACTTCTTTTGTAGGCATTTCTATTCAGGAAAAATGAAGAGGAGAATCACTACAAATTTTCATGCAAAATGTGCCTGAAAGTTCCAAATGCTCCTGTCTAAATGATGATGCTAACATGGTACTGAACTTGGATATCTGTAAATTGCCTTGGTTACCTAACACACTTTGAGTGAGGAGATACCACCTGAGACGAATTAACTGAGGAGGGGATCCTATAGATACCTAACAGCTGCTCCTTCCAAGACTGGGAAACGGCATCATTAAGGATGATAAATGACAAAGTTGAAGGACAAGAGGTGAAATTGGCAGGTTATCCTGGAATACGGTAATGAAATGTTGTAATAGCACTTGGATTGGCTTCAGTAATTCCTCGTGCAGAAATGTCTGACGCATCTGGTGTCAAATTATTGAGTTCCATCTCCAAGAAGAGGTGAAATTGAAAGTTTCCCTGACTATTGGCAGGGTACTTAAGATGAACCAGTAAATAAACTTATGAAATTTTTCCTAATACCACCTTATTTGGGATCTTTCTAAAACCTTTAATAAAAGCTCTGTTTTTCTACAGACAAACTTCTGCCATAGACCCCTTATACGTAGTAATTGAGTTTGTCTTCCATTATCCCAGTCTACTGAGCTCTGTTGAAAGCCTACCTTTATGATCCAATAGATAACTCCTTATTTCAGCTTTATGTCATTTCGAGATACGATCAGAATGTCATTAGGCACACTGTGACCCAGTTTCTTTATCTATAAAATGGGGATTGTAATAATATCTAATCCAAAGGGTTCTTCTGAGTCTTGAGTAAATTAATGCATGAAGAGTTTACAGTCAACTCTCAACATTTCAGGGCTTCCCTGTTTCAAACAGTAAAGAATCTACCCGCAGTGCAGGAGACCTGGGTTCAGTCCCTGGGTTGGGAAGGTCCCCTGGAGAAGGAAATGGCAACCCACTCCAGTATTCTTGCCTGGTGAATTTCGTGAACAGAAGAGCCTGGTGGGCTACAGTCCACGGGGTCACAAAGAAGACTGGTGGACTATAGTCCATGGGGTCACAAAGAGTCAGACACAACTGAGTGACTAAATTTCACTCTTTCTCAACATATAAAATATTATTATTGTTATTATTATTTAATACAAAATTTAAGATAATAGCAAACTCAAAAAAAAGAGCAAGCTCGCACACCACTCCACATGCTACTACAAATCCCTTTCCAGGAAACACTAATCTAATAATCAAAATTATTTGAGCTGGCTTGTTTTGCCAGTGACAAATCCATTTGGGTGAACTAGCTCACAGTTCATCTCCTTCTCAAGAATAAATGAGTTCTTGTCACATGTGTTGCCCAAATAAAGAGAACATGTCTTCTTCTGATATAACTAAACGTTGGAGAAGACTCTTGAGAGTCCCTTGGACTGCAAGGAGATCCAACCAGTCCATTCTGAAGGAGATCAGCCCTGGGATTTCTTTGGAAGGAATGATGCTGAAGCTGAAATTCCAGTACTTTGGCCACCTCATGCAAAGAGTTGACTCATTGGAAAAGACTCTGATGCTGGGAGGGATTGGGGGCAGGAGGAGAAGGGGATGACAAAGGATGAGATGGCTGGATAGTATCACTGACTCGATGGACGTGAGTCTGGGTGAACTCCGGGACTTGGTGATGGACAGGGAGGCCTGGCATGCTGCGATTCATGGGGTCGCAAAGAGTTGGACATGACTGAGCGACTGAACTGAACTGAACTGAAACAACTCCAATCCAAACACAAGACAAATTTCCACTGTATATGACTTCTCCTCTGTGAATGACTGACATGCTAGAGATCATCACTGTCTTTCATACATGTTTTGATACTCTTCAGGAATTGATTCTTTCCTTCTTTTGGTTTAATGAGTACTTTCTATGAGCTGGGTAATGTCCTGTATATTAGAGTTAAAGAAATAGATGCAAGTTATCATTTTGGTTTCTTACAGCCTAAGGAAATATAGGTTATCATCACAGTTTTATGGGGAAATTGTGACAAGGCAATGAATGGACCAAAGGTGGGTTTTATACAGTATCTCTTTAGAGATGTGACACTTGAGATAAGTCTTGAAGACGAAGGAAGGTGAGGTCATTCTAAGAAGAACTGTGTATGAAAGGATAAGAGATGTGTAGAAGAGGCAGCTGTTGTGATGAGGGAAATAAGGTGACCTGTAGGGTTGTAGGTAAATAGTAGGGAATGATGTTGGAGAGGCAGGCATGACTGATGGATATAAATTAATGAGAGAAAAATACCACATAGTACATTATTTAGTGATGGATTAATTGATGTTAAAAAAGTTACAGGCAAGAGACAGCTCAGGGATGAGAAAGGTTATGTAAGAGGCTGGCTGGGATATGACTGTGCTCCAAGAACTGTGACTCTTAACCTCTAAAGATGCCCCCTCCCTGGAGAAAGGTCATAAAGAGGCTACATGGTCCAAAATCAGTGCTGGCCATGAGGACCATGGCAGCCCCAGGGATCAAAAGCTCTCACCCGACACCCTCACAGGCAGTGGGACAGTGACTTTCCTGTCCTTCCAGGAAGCCTTTAGTGAAGACAGTCTGGTGTGAAGATAGCTCACTCCTTTTTCTGCAAAGGAAAAGACTAGAAGTAGCTTCCGTATTTGAAATGACTTTCTCACACATGTGAGTTCTATTGTTCTCCACACAATGGGAAAGAGGAAAAACTTGTCCAAAGAATAACCGGCACTAGAGTTGTTATCCAATTTCAACCTATTCTTCGTGCCTCTGTTCTGGCTCACAAAAATTTGTTTGAACCTCAGAGTCTTTTGAAGCTATCAGAATAATGGAAATAAAATTTTTGTGCTGTCCATAAAAATTTTAGCTCAATAAATTCCCTAGTGCCAAACCATTACAGGATCCTGGAGTGGGCACCTAAGACTTCAGTGAATACCAATATAAGGGTCAAATATTGTCACCAGTCACTCTGACCAGTTCTTGCTGACTTAATCCCAAACTGATTAAAGAACCTCAGAAAGTGTCTTACTTCATCAGATTGTTGTCACAAAAATCTTAATGGTCCTTTCAAATGAAAATGTACCTCGCAGGCCTAGTAACTGACCTATTTGATTCCAACATAGATCATAATAATTTGACAGTGTCACTTATTTTAGAGTCTGATTGCCTTCTTTGCCTCCGGGTGCTGGAGAAAAAGGGATTTTGTGACTGAAAGGGTTAAGTGGATTTTATTATAATGTGCTCCTATTTCATTCCCTCCCTCCAGCTCCTTCACAAAATGTTAATCTAATTGTGATACTATCACTTTGATGACAATATGACAAGACAGACAAATTTGATTTTATTCTCCACAGAGCAAAGCATATGCTGCTTGGGAGGCTTTGACAGAGAGAAGGACATAAAACAAATGGAGTTCATGAATATACAATTTTTATTGTACACAGTAGTGACATCCAAACTTCAGAGACTAGGTGGGTGAGACTGAGGCCTTCCTATTGAGATTAATGGGTATGTAAAAAGGTACCAATGGAGAGTACTACAGTTTATGTTAAAAATGGTGATGTGGATAAGAATAATTTTCTTCTCAAGATGAATGATACACTTAATGGTTGTGAGACATTCGTGCCCAGTAGCAGTTCCTCCAAAGTAATTTTTTGTTGTTATTGTAAATTATATAATCTTAACTGCAATTATAGTCGTTTTTAGGTAAAGGTCAACTTAGTGCTGGGGATGGTTATAAAGCAAAAAGGAAATTGGTATATGGATTCCCTTGTTGATAGCTTATGAGTGATTTCAAGTGATATGATTTTTTTAGTAACTCTATTTCTCGTTTAATGTAATATAGCGAGTAGAGACAGCACACATTAACAAAACACAAATTAGATTTCTCTAAGTAAACATGTATCTTCTAAAGGAGTTAGGGCTGTTGGAGAAAGGACAGTTTGAAGGTTAAAGACACCAGCCAAACAGGGGAGGCTTATTTTGAAGAAAAGCAGAAGAGTGAGAAGTATGGTGAAATTCTCATTGTTGGGCTTATATCTCTATTTTTAAAATTTGGTTTCTTGAAACATGAAATCCAACATGGTTCCTGGTCTTTGCCTTAAGAATCTTACTAGGATGTTAAATGAGATTCAGTGATTCATTCAGGATGAAAATGACTGTCTGAATACCCTCACTGCAAAGCAGTAGTTTGAATCTTAGGATCCTAAGTTCAGAGTGATCAATACAGATCAACATCAAATCTCCAAGTTTATTCTTTATAGAGAGCAAAAGTGCCCAGATCATAATAGGAAATGCAAAAGCGGTCTGTCAAACTTCAAAGATCTTTTTTTAAGACTATAATACATTTCCTAAAATTAAAGGCCTAAAAAAAAGTACTTGGTATTAACAGAAGGAATTGTGTCTCAGGAAGTACAAACATTTATGGTTCAACTATATGATTTCCTCTCACTGGAGCTTCTATATGGTTTTGATCAATAGG
The DNA here is from genome assembly GCF_055505025.1 of Bos grunniens. Classification (NCBI taxonomy): domain Eukaryota; kingdom Metazoa; phylum Chordata; class Mammalia; order Artiodactyla; family Bovidae; genus Bos; species Bos grunniens. Next base: position 59,551,067 of record NC_141180.1, read on the forward strand.
AAAACTTTCACAGAAAATAATGTTACATGGAAAAGGTTAAATGAACCTTGACACTGAAGGTCTTTTAAGATCCTGTAGTATAACAATACATACTTATATGCTTAGTTGTGAAGGACTCTCTGTGACCCCATGTACTATAGCCCACCAGGTTCCTTGGTCCATGGGATTTCCCAGGCAAGAACACTGGAGTAGGTAGCTATTTCCTTCTCCAAGGGATCTTCTCAGCCCAGGGATTGAACCCACGTCTCCTACATTGGCAGGCAGATTCTTTACCACTGATCCACTAGGAAAGTCCTGTAGTATAACCATGGTTTCCCCTTTAATAGACATACCCTATTGGCTAGACTAACATCTTTTTGGGAAAATGCCTCCCCTTGAACCAAGTAGGGCTGATTCTACTCCCAGGTTCTGAAAGTGTCCCATCCGTGCTCTCCTGAAATATTTTACTGGCAATCTCAAGAAAGAAGCACTCTTTATTTCTTCCCTGCCAGTCAGTCTGAAAGTAGCTAGTGGGGCTCTATGTCACCATGTGAGGAATCTGCCTGTGAGTAACCCCAACATCAGTTCAGTTCAGTTCAGTTCAGTTGCTCAGTCATGTCTGACTCTTTGCAACCCCATGAATCACAGCACGCCAGGCCTCACTGTCCATCACCAACTCCCAGAGTTCACTCAAACTCACATCCATCGAGTCAATGATGCCATCCAGCCATCTCATCCTCTGGCGTCCCCTTCTCCTCCTGCCACCAATCCCTCCCAGCATCAGAGTCTTTTCCAATGAGTCAACTCTTCGCATGAGGTGGCCAAAGTATTGGAGTTTCAGCTTCAGCATCAATCCTTCCAATGAACACCCAGGACTGATCTCCTTTAGAATGGACTGGTTGGATCTCCTTGCAGTCCAAGGGACTCTCAAGAGTCTTCTCCAACACCACAGTTCAAAAGCATCAATTCTTCGGCGCTCAGCTTTCTTCACAGTCCAGCTCTCACATCCATACATGACCACCCCAACACAGGAGGCAGCAAATCCAGAGGAAGGAAGTATACTTGCAGGTGCATGTGTCCTAGACTCAGCCACAGCTACAACACCTCAAACATCCTCATGGCAAGAGCCATCACATTTACTTCTTGGTTAAGCAAGATGGACCATTTTTGCTAACTCTCCTGTACTAGCCCTAATGTCTGCTGCTAGTAGGATAGAAATGAGAAGAGCAGAGTCTGTGAATAACTTTGTCATTAACATGTTCTGTCCTTTGTAGAAAATTAATGTATCATTGCCATCTAGTTCTTTTCACAAACAATTCTTTTATTATTTCTTCTGTGTACCCAGTATTGTGAAAGCTTGTTCTATTGAACCAGCCTATAATAACTGGGTCATTTTTCTATTTTCAGATAATTGAATATGCTCACATTTGGTGGACAGTTTTAAGTTAGTGGAGATCCTAGTTTTAGTATTCCAAATTCCAGACAAAAGAAAAGTTGATGTCTTTATTGACCTGTGTTGGCTCAAAATGAAACAGGTTCTTAATGTGATTTGCATTAGGATTTAAAAAATAATGAAAATATTTCATGTTCCCTCTTTACTGTCTTCAAGGACACTTTTGGAAAACAGAGCCTTGGACTGCGTCACTTACGGATTTGATTACATTTTCAGAATCTTCAGGTTAGAACATGGAGTTCAGCTGTGTGGTTGGATTATTTCATGTACAAATAAAATACAGAAAGGCAATTATAAATGCAGTTTTATTTAAACTTGAGTCAAGTTCCATTTAAAAAATATTTTTAGCATTATGTAAAACCTGCCTTGGGGCTATTCCAGGCCACTTAGAGGCAAGGTAGTCTAGACTCATGACTGAGAGGGTAAAGTCTGGACCCAGGCTGGATTTACGTCTTAACTCTTGGTTCAGAACATAAAGAATCTGCCTGCCATACAGGAGACCTGAGTTTGATCCCTGGGTCAGGAAAATCCCCTGGAGAAGGGAATGGCAACCCACTCCAGTATTCTTGCCTGGAAAGTCACATGGGCAGAGGAGCCTGGAGGGCTACAGTCCATGGGGCTGCAAAGAGTCGGACACGACTGAACAACTAACACAGAGCCCCCAGAACTGATAAAATCAGATCTCTAGGGGGCGAGCCTCAGGCTTTAGGATTTTTCTTCTTTTTTACTAAATCAACAGATCAGAATTATTTGCTTATTGTGTGTGTGTGTAATAAATGTGGTGCCACTCTTTATTCTCCCCAACCCTTCGTCCACATTTTCACTTCGTCACATCTTTAAAGTGCGTGAATTAAGGTAAAAATCAGAGAAAAGCATATCCACTTTTTCAAATATTCTTTAAGAATAAAGAATTTTTCTAAAATTTTTTTCTTTTTAAAAAGCTTATTTTTTTTGCCTTGCTATATGGCACGTGGATCTTTTCTGACGAGGGCTGGAACTCTGATGCCCTGTAGTGGAAGCATGCAGTCTTAATCACTGGACAACCAGGGAAGTCCAAAACTAAGTTTTTACACAATTTTAAAAGTTTACTTTCCAGCTACAGTTATTATACAATATTGGCAATTTCCCCTGTTTTGTCTGATATGTCTCCACCTAAGTCAGTATTTGACCTCCTCCTTCCCACCCACTGTGTGTCTCCTCTGCCCTCCTCACTGGTAACCATTCATTTGTTCTATTGCATATATCTGTGAGTCTTTTTGTTGTTGTTGTTATATTTACTGGTTTGTTATACTTTTTTTAGATTCCACACAAGGCCTTGGGATGTTATAAAGTTCTTCAGAGCTTCTTCAGATGATAAGTTTTAGAACTTATCATCACTTGGGATGGTTTTTAAGGAGTCATGATACTAGGACTCTGCTTCTGGAAATTCTGACTTAATTCCTCTGGGATGCGGCCAGGGATCGACATTTTTTAGAGCTTCTAAATGAATAAAATCTGGACTGAGAACCACTAGAGCATGATGTTAATTACCAGAGGGACAAACCCCCTTAAGAACAAACAGTTCTCAGACCTGAAGGAAATCGGGTTCTCAACCGATTTTCAAAGTACGACTCAGGCAAGGGGGTAGTATATGAAACTGAGTTAAGTGGAATTAGGGACATCACCAGAGCAGGATTAGGAATAGAAAAAGATGCAAGTGGAAGAATAAACTTTAAAATAGTGGAGACATTTGAATAGGAGAGGAAGAAGAGGTGTATTCAGGGGGAGAGTCAGATGAACGGTAAGGCTGGATCAGAGGTAGAAAATGAACTGAGATGAGACTAAAAAAGTAGGCAGGGTTAGGGCAGGTGAAAGTGTGTCAGCCACGTTACGTGTTTATGTGCACCATCAAAATACAGAGCGCCATGGACGAGGAGAAAAGTATAACCACCCTTTCTGCCGGGTAACCTCCAGTCCCCTTACCTGGCTTTAATAGTCTTCTCAGCCCTTACCACCATCTTATCTACTATAAGTTTAATAAGTTGAGCCATATGATATAGCTGACATTAGTCCACTTTTTGACTTAAAAATAGCAATTTTGTGTAACAAAATCTAATACTTGTTTAGTTTTATTTCTCTCCTACTGGAATATAAGTTCCCCAAAGACAGGGATTTTAATCTCTTCTCCTCATTGTTGGGTCCTCAGAGTTTAGAACAGTGACTGGTACACAAAAAGTACTCAATAAATATTTTTTTGGATGAATAAATAATTCTATTCAAAGTGCTCACTGAAGATTAGAGAAAACGAAAGAAAAAGATCTATATCTATACCTATCTATATTTAAGCTGGTGGGATGTTTGCATTTAAAAGATAAAGAAAAACACATCTATACATATTTAGGCAAGGGAAATATAGAAGAATATTTAAAACTTATTTCCTGCAAAAGTAAAACAATTCCCCTTGGGATTGGATTTTTGCGTTGCACTAAATTAACCAGAAGTGCTTGGAACAAACTTCCCAGAATTTTGATGGAAGGAGACACCAGGCAAAATTCTATATCCTATTCATTTTGGGGGCAGGAGGAGAAGGGGACAACAGAGGATGAGATGGCTGGATGGTATCACTGACTCGATGAACGTGAGTTTGAGTGAACTCCAGGAGTTGGTGATGGACAGGGAGGCCTGGCGTGCTGCAGTTCTTGGGGTCGCAAAGAGTCGGACATGACTGAGCGACTGAACTGAACTGATTCATTTTTCGCTTATATGAAAAAGCAATAGAAACATTCTCAAACAGGACAAGAACAAACAAAAATATATTACTCTCAATTTTTTTTAAATGGTCTCTCTAAGGAAAACTTTAAAAGACTGTATAATAAGGTATAACAACGAACCCCAAAATGGGGAAGAGTGAGTTAAAAAAGTAGTCCTAAGCAGTGGAACCACAAAATGTGTAACTAACCAGTGTTAATATAGTGCATATCTGCATGGGGGTTCAGTCATAGGGCACTGCAAATCTCAAAGTAATTCTTGAAGAATACATAGGCTGTATGATTAAAATCCACATCTAAAATTCCAAGTTAACAAAAACTTGACCAGTTAAAGAAAGCAGATTAGACAGCATTGCTTATAATGATAGAGAAATACAGATATATGCCTCTGTTTTTTTACTGGCGTATAACTGCTTTACAATGTTGTGTTAGTTTCTGCCGTAAGTGAAGGGAATCAGCTGTATGTATATATGCATGCATGCGTGCTAAGTCACTTCCGTTGTGTCCAACTCTGCGACCTATGGACTGTAGCCCTCCAGGCTCCTCAGTCCACCAGATTCTCCAAGCAAGAATACTAGTGTGGATTGCCATGCTCTCCTCCAAGTGATGTCTCCAACCCAGGGATTGAACCTGTGTGTCTTGGGTCTCCTGCATTGGCGGGCGGATTCTTTACCACCAGTGCCACCAAGGAAGCCCCCTATATGTATACATATATGTCTCTTAATTTCTATGCTTGAGTCTACTATTCTAAAACAATTTCAAATTAAAAGGAACAATATTTGAGGATACCCACGTATGTTCATTGACTTAATTTACATTCTTAAAAAAATTTGATTGTATTCTGTCTCACTTGATATACACAAATATGGCTAATAAATTATAGTACCCTGTTACACCTCTACCAATTTAGTGGGATAGTAGTCTTGCTTTTTTTTTTTTTTTTAAAGAAAACTACAGGCTGTCATGAATACAAATGTGTTCATGCTAATTCACCTCATCAGTAGATTTTTATGAAACAAAATTGTTAATTCTCTTTAACTAGAGTCTGTGTATTCTCCTCCAGTTAGCTGGCAGGCAGTGCATGGATCTTTACCCCACAGTTAGTGGAACACCAGCAGAGTGCTCCTGTTGGTCACAACTTCCAAAGAGCAGCAGAGGGAACGTGACTTTCTTCTTCTGAATGCCAAGGGCTGACCTTTCTCCTTTACCTCTCCCTCTGGGACTCAAGTCATTCTCATTAACCAAAACTTTGTGAAAAATGATCTCTCTTACTTATTTGCATGTTTTAGAGTATTCATCAATATCCTGCATGGTGACGGCTTTATAATGCAGATGTGACAGAGCTTGAAAAATACCAGTTCAATCAATCAATATGTATTAGAATTATAAAGTAATGCTTTCTCATGCTGTTTTCATCCCTTTGTTCCTTTCGTGCTCCCTTCCTTTGCAATCGTCATTTTTCTGTGTGCATGTCCTTATTTGCCAAAAATCCAAACAAATCTTCCAGTATGTGCAGATCAGAAGAGAAGGCAACTCACTGTGGATGAACTTCACTAAGCCCCTAAAACAGTATATTTAGCAGCACAGGGTATCAACAATCTGTTCTATGTCCTGTAAGTTGTTATATTTCATTTATAGGATGAATACATTATAATTGCCTATACCAGAATTATATGTTTCTAACTCACTTACTAGTTTTAAACTCCTTTAAGACCATATCTTTTCCCCCTCTGTATCCCTTATCTTTTCTAAGTAATTCCAGGTAGAGAAATTCAAGCAGTTTTAAGGCAGGAAAAAGGTTTCCTCAAATTTCATTTTCATTCCTGAGTATCTGTATTCTGTCATAACTGCATTTCTCTAGCACTCACTATATGTAAAGTGAAAGTGAAAGTGAAGTTGCTCAGTCGTATCCGACTCTCTACAACCCCATGGACTCTAGCGCACCAGGCTCCTCCTTCCATGGGATTCTCCAGGCAAGAATACTGGAGTGGGTTGCTGTTTCCTTCTCCAGGGGATCTTCACAACCCCGGGATCGAACCCAGATCTCCCGCATTGCAGGCAGACGCTTTAACCTCTGAGCTACCAGGGAAGCCCACTATATGTAACTGGCCATCAAACCTTGATTGTTTTGTCTTCTAGATAGCTTTTTTAAAAAATTAAGGTCAAATATACATACATAAAAATGCACAAATTTTAAGTGTATGCTATGATGAATTTTTATTCTATCCTTATCTTTATCATCTCTATATGTATATTTATAATCATCACCTCAATCAAGATATAGAATATTTCTAGCATCACAGAAATTATGCCTCTTCTTGGCAAATCTGCATCTCTTTCCTCCACTCTATGAAGGCTTTCCTGGTGGCTCAGATTGTCAAGAGTCTGCCTGCAATGCAGGACAACTGGGTTCAGTCCCTGGATTGGGATTGAGAAGGAGGAGGAAATGGCAACCTAATCATCCTATCCCCTGGAGAAGGAAATGGCAACCCACCCCAGTATTCTTGCCTGGAGAATTCCTTAGGGTCACAGAGTCAGACACAACTGATTGAGTTTCACTCACTCACGTAAGAAATCCACTTTAAATTTCATTTTGCCTTTTTTTGAACTTTTTACAAAAACATTATAGAATATATATTTGTGTCTTGTCTCTCAGTCAACCCAAAGTTTTTCAGCTTTATAGACTTGTAGGTATCATCAGTTCATCCTTTTTTGCATTTATATTCATAAGAAACTTTGATCTGTAATTCATTTTTCTTAAAATAACTTAATTAGGATTTTAGTAATAAGGTTATTTAATCTCATAAAATGAGTTACGATGTGTTTACTCTCTATAAATATTTTCTAAAGGAATTTGTATAGAGTTGATATAAAGTTCTTCTCAAATATTCGATAGAATTCACCAATAAAATGATATGGACCTTGAATTTTCTTTGTGAAAATGTTTTTTATGATGAATTCAGTGTCATTAATAGATATAGGGCAGTTTGAAATTTCTATTTCTTTCTGTGTCAATTTTGATTAGTTGTATTTTTACAAGAATTTGTTCATTTTATCTAAGTTGTAAAATGTATTGATTATTCATAATATTTAAAATTATTCTTCAAGTGTGTATAGTATATTCTTTATTCTGGATATTGGTAATTCATCAATTTACTACTCTTTGCAAAGAACCAGTTTCTTTCTTTGTTAATTTATTCTATGTTTATGTCTTACTTCATTGACATCTGCTGTCTTTATTTCCCTGCATCTTTATGCTTTGAGTTTAATTATTGTTCTTTTTCTAGCATCTTAAGTTGTAGCATTCTTTGTTTTGTTTTTTGGCAGTTTTACTATAATATACCTAAGTAGTTTTCTTTATATTATCCTTAAAATTTTAGAAAATTTCAGCTACTGAAAAGTTTAAAATTTTCTTTGAAGTTTTTCTCCTCTGTCCATGGGATCCTCCAGACAAGAATACTGAAGTGGGTTGCCATGCGCTTCTCCGGGGGATCTTTCCAACAGGGATCGAACTAAGGTCTCCTGCATTGGAGGCATTCTTTACCATCTGAGCCACCAGGGAAGCCCTTGAATACTGGATTGGGTAGCCTATCCCTTCTACAGGGGATCTTCCCAACCCAGGAATTGAACTGGGAGAAGGCAGTGGCAACCCACTCCCATACTCTTGACTGGAAAATCCCATGGATGGAGGAACCTGGTAGGCTGCAGTCCATGGGGTCGCTAGGAGTTGGACACGACTGAACGACTTCACTTTCACTTTTCACTTTCATGCATTGGAGAAGGAAATGGCAACCCACTCCAGTGTTCTTGCCTGGAGAATCCCAGGGACGGGGGAGCCTGGTGGGCTGCTATCTATGGGGTCACACAGAGTCAGACACGACCGAAGCGACTTAGCAGCAGTAGCTTATATTTGTTAAGCTCTTTCTTACCTCATGTAGGTATGCCCTAACTGAAAAAAGCTTGAGTATCAATTCCCAGTGGTTGATGTAAGAAGCTTGAGAGTATTAATTTCTGATCAGTGATTGATGAAAGGAATCATGGGGCAGCTTTTGAGGAAAATGTTCTTAAATGTTTTTAAGACACCTTTGCCAGTCCCTATGGGGCTTCTTTGGTGGCTCACACAGTAAAGAATCCACCTGCAAAGCCGGAGCCCCGGGTTTCATCACTGGATTGGGAAGATCCCCTGGAGAAGGGAATGGCAACCCACTCCAGGCAAGTCTTCTTGCCTGGAGAACCGCATGGACAGCAGAGGCTGGCAGGCTACAGTCCGTGGGATTGCAAAGAGCCAGACACGACTGAATCACTTTCACATCCTGCATTGCAGGCAGATTCTTTACCAGCTGAACAACCAGGGAAGCACGCAAAATGCACAAGACTTCTACCAACGTCCCACAGGTCACTGAGGCTTTGCTTTTTGTATTTTTTGATAATTCTTTCTCTGTGTTTTCCAGAACATATAATATGTATTTATCTTCTTTAAATCTATTGACTCTTTTGCTGTCTTCATATTGCTGTTAAGCCCTTTAGGTGTTTTGTTTTGTCTTTTTAAATTACATTTCAGATGTTATATTTTTCAACTAGATTTTTCCATTTGATTCCCTTTTTATAATTTCCATGTCTACATTAAGAATTCTTTTTTTCACTCGCAATAACTGTCTTTTACTTTGTCTTAGAACATATCTATAACTCTTTTAAAGTCTTTGTCTACTAATTCCAATACCTGAGACATCTCAGATTTTATTTCTTGATTGAAGGCCATGTTTTCCTGCAAACCTAAAAAAAATTTTTTTCTATGTTAGACATTTAATGTAATAGGGGATCACAATAAACTGTGGAAAATTCTGAAAGAGATGGGAATACCAAACCACCTGATCTGCCTCTTGATAAATTTGTATGCAGGTCAGGAAGTTACAGTTAGAACTGGACATGGAACAACAGACTGGTTCCAAATAGGAAAAGGAGTACGTCAAGGCTGTATAGTGTCACCCTGCTTATTTAACTTCTATGCAGAATACATCATGAGAAACGCTGGACTGGAAGAAACACAAGCTGGAATCAAGATTGCTGGGAGAAATATCAATAACCTCAGATATGCAGATGACACCACCCTTATGGCAGAAAGTGAAGAGGAACTCAAAAGCCGCTTGATGAAAGTGAAAGTGGAGAGTGAAAAAGTTGGCTTAAAGCTCAACATTCAGAAAATGAAGATCATGGCATCCGGTCCCACCACTTCATGGGAAATAGATGGGGAAACAGTGGAAACAGTGTCAGACTTTATTTTTGGGGGCTCCAAAATCACTGCAGATGGTGACTGCAGCCATGAAATTAAAAGATGCTTACTCCTTGGAAGGAAAGTTATGACCAACCTAGATAGCATATTGAAAAGCAGAGACATTACTTTGCCAACAAAGGTTCATCTAGTCAAGGCTATGGTTTTTCCTGTGGTCATGTATGAATGTAAGAGTTGGACTGTGAAGAAGGCTGAGTGCCGAAGGCTGATGCTTTTGAACTGTGGTGTTGGAGAAGACTCTTGAGAATCCCTTGTACTGCAAGGAGATCCAACCAGTCCGTTCTGAAGGAGATCAGCCCTGGGATTTCTTTGGAAGGTGTGATGCTAAAGCTGAAACTCCAGTACTTTGGCCACCTCATGCGAAGAGTTGACTCATTGGAAAAGACTCTGATGCTGGGAGGGATTGGGGGCAGGAGGAGAAGGGGACGCCAGAGGATGAGATGGCTGGATGGCATCATTGACTCAATGGACGTGAGTCTGAGTGAACTCCAGGAGTTGGTGATGGACAGGGAGGCCTGGCGTGCTTCGATTCATGGGGTCGCAAAGAGTCGGACACAACTGAGCGACTGATCTGATTTGATAGTGATTCTGTGTTATGTTAGCTTCTTTTAATTTGTGTCCAGATTTCTTCTGGAAGACAAATTGTTGGCAGTTTTTGATGAACCTATCTATCTTGGTTTTATTTTTTTATTAAGCTAAATTTCTTTTGGTTTTGACTTTAGCCCTTGGGTGTGCCAATGTCCTCATTCCTAAAATGTGGCTCTTGGTGGGCTTCCACCAAATGCATGAGAAGATTAAATGTCCCTTCTCTGGCTAAACTGGACTTCAGGTGTCTCCTGGCATTGTACAACCCTGAAATCTCCATTTGGCTCTCACCCCTTCACCTGTCACTCTTTTAGGCATTACAGAGTTTTCCACATTCATATATAACTTAGCCTGGGCCTAGGGGCTCAGGGTGAGCTCCCAGGGCAGACTTTTAGTGACCTTACCCAACCTTTGCACAATTTCCTTTTTCTTTCTTTCTTTATGAAGCAGTATTTTTTTGTTGTTGTTGTGATAAAACATTCATAAGAGTTCAGTGGCATTAAGTATATTCCAATGAGCACAACTCCATTTACTCAGGTACCTTGCCCTACAAATTCCAGCCACTTCAACAGCCTCAAGCTCTTATTTCTCTCTCAGTTCAGTGTTTGAGCCCTGCTCTGTTTGAGCCCTGCCTCCTGCACTAGGAAAGTGTCCACATTTAGAGACCTGCATCCTTTCGGAAGCTTGCTTCATCACTTTCCCTTCTCTCTAGTTCTGTCCACTATTTAATACTTGAAAAGTGCTGCATATACATATGCAGCTTTATACTCGCTTTACATAAGTTAGCAGGACAGACATGAAATAGTTACACTAGCATGATCCAAAATAGAAACTTTTTTTTAGTATAGCCACTTTTCTATACCAACAATAAGCATTACATTTCAATTTTTATCATATAGCCAACTAATTGGTCTACCAATATTTACTCTGATCCCTATCCATTTTGCTGCTCACTGAAAAGTCAAAGTGATGTTTGTCAAATGGACCTGATTCTGCCATCCCTTTGCTTAAACCCTTTAATGCTGGACAGAACAAGATGGCAGAGGAGTAGGTGGACGTGTATCTCTCCCCACGGATGCATCAGGAATACACCTTCAGACACAGAAGTGCATGCAGAACGCCAGCTGAGAGCAGACAGGAATTCCCCACCAGTGGAAAGGAATATTTAGAACCATGCAAAACTCGGTAGGATGAACTAGGGGGGAAAAAGGGAGTGTTAGTAGGACTAGACCTGCCCTCAGTGGGTGGGGGAACTGAAGCAGGGGTCTGATCCCCACATCAGGGCAATTGTCTGAGTCAGAGGAGGGACATTTAAGGCTGAGAGTGAGACAGCTGATCTCGGCAGCCTAAATGGAATGAGAATCAGACAGTCCTTGCTACAGCCATACATTCCCCAGACAAGGACAGTTTCCGTGGAAGGCTCAGCAGCTGGGAGCTGCAGTTTAGAGACTGTGGAGCAATTCCAGGGCAGGGCTGCTGTTGACTGTGGAGAGACAGATTGAGGGGATGTGAGGGAGGAGATCGTGTCGGGAAATGCCTGTGGAGGAAAGCCAGGCGATACTGCTGAGTCACGCCTAGGGGGTCGAGCCATCACCGTAGCCTCTCTCCCCACACTCCATCAATGACAGCTGAACAATAGAGAGGTTGGCCCATCAAACGCCTGACAGCACTAAACTACAGAGTAGGACCCCACGCAGGGTGCCCTTTTAAGTGCCTGATGCACAAAACTACTGAGTAGGACCCCACACAGGGTGCCCCTTTAAGTGCGTGATGCACTGGTCTACAGAGTAGGACCCCAGCCAGGGGAGCTCCCTCTATGTGCCTGAATGGGCAGAGCTATGGAGAAAGACAGGCCAAAGAGGCCTTCAGATCACCAGTTACAAGAGGCTCAAAAAAAGACTCTGATAGGGCCATAACTCCTGCAGAGGAGGCAGCTCGTGTCCCTGCACACTTGGAGCCAACAGAGTCCCTACAAGTAGGGTTGCTTCAGTCGTGTCCAACTCTTTGTGACCCTGTGGACTGTGGCCTGCCAGGCTTCTCTGTCAGGGGGGTTCTCCAGGCAAGAATACTGGAGCATATTGGCCAATACTGGTTCCCATACCCTTTTAGAGCACTATATTTCCTGCTGCCCTAGCCACAAACTCTCCTGAGTACCTGGTGATGCCAGAGCCCCTCCCACCAAAGCAACTGCATCACCTCCACACCTGGCCCTCACAGGGGCAAACCCAGGTCCTCAAGGGCAGCCTCAGGAGCAAACCCCCATGGATGACCCACATGCACAGGTGGAAATAAAACCACAGTAGAAACCCAGGGGCAGTGTGGTTAAGGAAGAAGACCCAAAACTTTCCCACCAGCTGTACAAGCTGCAGATTAAAACTGCACTATCAATTAGGCAGACTCTGTGTCTATGGAATATATAAAAGGACTTTGAGAGCTCCCACAAAAGAAAACACACTAGTTCTGATAGCTGTGGATGTTGGAGTCAAGAACACACAGGAGTAGGACCAGATTAGAATCTGAGCTGCCCCCACAGTAGGTCCAGAGACCAGCACAGTGTTGGAGGGCATCCTAAGCAGGTGAGGTGGACTGTAACTCCCAGGGAGGGAAAGGACTCTGACAGCAGTGATGCAAGAAGAACATTTGTTATTCTTATGTTTTGACTTGTTCTGTAGGTTCTTTTGGACTTTTTCCTTTTTTTCTCCCCTCCCACCTCTGTTGTAGCTGTCAGTTTTATTGGCAATATGAAATCTAATTAAGCTTTTGATTTTTTTTTCCTCAGTCACATTTTTTGTTATTGTTATAAACCTCTGCCTCTACATTGGGCTTTTGCAGTTCTGTGGAGTTTTCTTTTTCTTTCTTTCTTTCTTCTTCCCTTTTTTTCTTTTCTGTTTTATTTTACTTTTTAAAATTTACCTTATTTTTTACCTTTTATTCCTTTGTTTGCCTTTCCTACTGTTCGTTTTCCCTTGCAGTTATCTTTAATGTATATGAATCTTCTTCATCTACCTCTATTAAACTTTGCATATCTATTCCTTCTTTCTTTTCTTTTCCCTGAACATATTTGTAAATTTTAATTTCATTGCTTTTTTCCCCAACTTGGCACCTGGATTTAGTTTGGTTTTCCAGTTTGTGCTTTATTTAGTTTTGTTCTTAACTGGTAAATATAATTTTTTATTTCCTTTGTTTGCCAGATCAATCTACTGTACTTTATTTTTGCTGGACTGTTTTGATTTTGATTATGGATATATATGTATATGTGTATATTCCATTATTTTAATTATTATATGCCTGATTTTTTAACTGCCATTTGTCTGGGGTTCATCTTTGGTTTCTCATTTTTAGGTATTTGTTTTAAATTACTTAATGCCATGACAAACCACTTATGGAATTTTCATTCCTGACCAGAGATCAAGCCCTGAGCCTTTGGAGTGGGAGCACTGACTCCAAGACCCTAGACTACCAGAGAACTAACCTTAGGGAGTATCAAATAGAGAGAACTCACACAAAGGAAATCACTTGAATTCAAGACCCAGCATCACCCAACCACCAGTAGCACCCTGGGTAGGACACCTCATCTAAACAACAAACAAAGCAAAAATACAAACCCAATCATCAGCAGACAGAATTACCACCTCACTCAGTCTTGCCCTCAGAGGAAAACAAACAAAAAAACTCAGCACAAATCTCACCCTGTATGAAGCTTACACAAACAACTGGACAACCTTAAGAGAGCAGAAATGAAAAGGAAGAAAGAATTCAACCTTGAAGCCTGTGAAAAGGAGATCTCAAACACAATAAGTTAAAAAAGAAAATAATGAAAAAGCAGAGAAATAATACACAAGTGAAGGAACAAACTAGAAACACAGAAGTCCAAATAAATGAAGAGGAAATAGGCAAACTACCTAAAAAAGAATTCAGAATAATGATAGTAACGATGATCAAAAACCTTGACTACAAAATGGAGAAAATGCAAGAATCAATTAACAAAGACCTAGAAGAACAAAAGAATAAACATACAAACAACACAATTATGGAAATTAAAAATACTCTAGAAGGAATCAGTAGCAGAATATCTGAAGCAGAAGAATGAATCAGTGAGCTGGAAGATAAAATGGTGGAAATAACTTCTGAAGAGCAGGATAAAGTAAAATGAATGAAAAGAACTGAGGATAGTCTCAGAGACCTCTGGGATAATATCAAACACACCAACATTCGAATTATAGGAGTCCCAGAAGAAGAAGAGAAAAAGAAAGGGCATGAGAAAAATTTTGAAGAGATTACAGTTGAAAATTTCCCCACCATGGTAAAGGAAATAGTCAATCAAGTTCAAGACACATACTAGTATCAAACTAACAAAGACTGAACACAAAGAAAGAATATCAAAAGCAGCAAGGGAGAAGCAGTAAGCAATATACAAGGAGCCCATACATTTAACAGCTGATCTTTCAGCAGAAACTCTGCAGGCCAGAAGGGAATGGCAGGATATATTTAAAGTACTTAAAGGGAAAAAAATCTAAAACCAAGATTACTGAAACTGGCAAGGATCTCATTCAGAATTGATGGAGAAATAAAAAGCTTTTCAGGCAAGTAAAAATTAAGAGAATTCAGTACCACCAAACCAGCTTTACAACAAATGTTAAAGGAACTTATTTGCCAACAAAGGTTCGTCTAGTCAAGGCTATGGTTTTTCTTGTGGTCATGTATGGATGTGAGAGTTGGACTGTGAAGAAGTCTGAGTGCCGAAGAATTGATGTTTTTGAACTGTGGTGTTGGAGAAGACTCTTGAGAGTCCCTTGGACTGCAAGGAGATCCAACCAGTCCATTCTGAAGGAGATCAGCCCTGGGATTTCTTTGGAAGGACTGATGCTAAAGCTGAAACCCCAGTGCTTTGGCCACCTCATGTGAAGAGCTGACTCATTGGAAAAGACTCTGATGCTGGGAGGGATTGGGGGCAGGAGGAGAAGGGGATGACAGAGGATGAGATGGCTGGATGGCATCACTGACTCGATGGACGTGAGTCTGGGTGAACTCCGGGAGTTGGCGATGTACAGGGAGGCCTGGCGTGCTGCGATTCATGGGATCACAAAGAGTCAGACACGACTGAGCGACTGAACTGAACTGAACTGATAGTCAAGAAATACAAGAGAAGAAAAATATCTACAAAATCAACCCCCCAAAATTAAGAAAATGGCAATAGGAACATATATCAATAATCACTTTAAATGTAAATGGATTAAATGCTCCAACCAAAAGACACAGACTGGCTGAATGGGTAAAAAAACAAGACCCATATATATGCTGTCTCCAAGAAATCCACTTCATACCTAAAGACACATACAGACTGAAAGCGAGAGGATGGAGAAATATATTCCATACAAATGGGAAGCAAAAGAAAGCTGAAGTAGCAATCTTCACATCAGACAAAATAGACCTTAAAATAAAGTACATTACAAGAAATAAGGAAGGACATTACATAATGATCTAGGAATCAATCCAAGAGGAAAATATAATTGTAAATATCTATGCACCCAACATAGGAACACCTCAATACATAAGACAAACACTAATAGACATAAAAGGAGAAACTGACAGTAACACAGTAATAGTAGGAGACTTTAACACCGCACTCACACTAATGGAAAAATCATCAAAACAGAAAATAATTAAGGAAACACAAGTTTTAAATGATACTTTAGATGACCTGGATCTCATTGATAGCTTCAGAACATTCCATTCAAATGCAGAAGAATACACTTTCTTCTCAAGTGCACATGGAACATTCTCCAGGATAGACCACATCTTGCATCACAAATGAAATCTCAGTAAATTTAAGAAAATTGAAATCATATCAAACATCTTTTCTTGTCACAAATGCTATGAGACTAGATATCAATTACAAGAAAAAAAAAACTGTAAAAAACACAAACACATGCAGATTAAACAATACATTCCTAAATAACCAACCGGTTACTGAAGAAATCAAAAGGGAAATCAAAATAATTTTAGAAACAAATAACAATGAAAACATGACAACTTAAAGCCTATGGGATGCAACAAAAGTAGTTCTAAGAGGGAAGTTTATAGCAATACAACCCTACCTCAAGAAATAAGAAAAACACCGAATAGACATCATAATTTTACACTTAAAACAACTGGAAAAAGAAGAACCAAAAAGCCCAAAATTAGTAGAAGGAAAGACATCATAAAGATCCAAGCAGAAATAAATGAAAAAAAAAATGAAAGAAACAATAGCAAAGATCAATAAAACTAAAAGCTGGTTCTTTGAGAAGATAAACAAAATTGACAAACCTTTAGCCAGACTCATCAAGAAAAAAAGAGAGAAGAATCAAATCAACAAAATTAGAAATGAAAAAGGAGAGGTTGCAACAGACAATGCAGAAATACAAAGGATTATAAGAGACTATTATGTACAACTATATGGCAGTAAAATGGATAACCTGGAAGAAATGGACAGATTCTTAGAAAAGTTCAATCTTCCAAGACTGAACCAGGAAGAAATAGAAATTATAAACAACCCAATTACAAGCACTGAAATTGAAGCTGTGATCAAAAATCTCCCAAAACACAAAAGCCCAGGATCAGATAGCTTCATAGGAGAATTCTATCAAACATTTAGAGAAGAGCTAATGCCTATCCTTCTAAAACTGTTTCAAAAAATTGTAGAGGAAGAAATACTTCCAAACTCGTTCTACGTGGCTGCTGTCACCCTGATCCCCAAAACCAAAGACAATATAAAAAAAGAAAACTACAGGCCAATATCACTGATAAACAGATGCAAAAATCCTCAACAAAACTTCAGCAAACAGAATTCAGCAACACGTCAGAAAGCTCACATACCATGATCAAGTTGGGTTTATTCCAGGGGTGCAAAGATTCTTCAATATAGACAAATCAATCAATGTGATATACTGTATTAACAAATTGAGAGATAAAAATCATATGATCATCTCCATAGGTACAGAAAAAGCCTTTGATGAAATTCAGCACACATTTATGATTAAAACTCTTCGAAAATGGGCATAGAAGGAACCTACCTCAACATAGAAAAGGCCATATAGGATAAGCCTACAGCAAACATTATTCTCAATGGTGAAAAACTGAAAACATTCCCCATAAGATCAGGAAGAAGACAAGGGTGTCCACCTTCACCACCATTATTCAACATGGTTCTGGAAGTCCTAGCTACAGCAATCAGAGAAGAAAAAGAAATAAAACGAATCCAGATTGGAAAAGAAGTGGAGCTCTCACTTTTTGCAGATGACCTGATACTGTACATAGAATTCCCTAAAGATAGTATTAGAAAATTACTAGAGCTAATCAGTGAATTTAGTAAAGTTGCAGGATACAAAATTAATACACAGAAATCACTTGCATTTCTATATACTAATGATGAAAAGTCAGAAGGAGAAATTAAAGAATCAATCACATTCACCATTACAGCAAAAAGAATTAAATATCTAGGAATAAACTTACCTAAGGAGAAAAAAGAACTGTACACAGAAAACTATGACACTAACAAAAGAAATAAAACATGACATAAATAGATGGAAAGATATTCCATGTTCCTGGGTAGGAAAATCAATATTGTGAAAATAACTATACTACCAAATGCAATCTACAGATTCAATGTGAACCCTACCAAATTACCAATGGCATTTTTCACAGAACTAGAACAAAAAATTTCACAGTTCATATGGAAACACAAAAGACCCTGAATAGCCAAAGCTGTCTTGAGAAAGAAGAATGGAGCTGGAGGAATCAACCTTCCTGACTTCAGATTATACTACAAAGCTACAGTCATCAAGACAGTATGGTACTGGCACAAAAACAGAAATATTGACCAATGGAACAAGATAGAAAGCCCAGAATTAAACCCATGCACTTATGGGTACCTTATTTTTGACAAAGGAGGCAAGAATATACAATAGGGCAAAGACAGCCTCTTCAATAAATGGTGCTGGGAAAGCTGGACAACTACATGTAAAAGAATGAAATTAGAACACTTCCTAACATCATACACAAAGATAAACTCAAAATGACGCAAAGATCTAAATGTAAGACCAGAACCTATAGAACTCTTAGAGGAAAGCATAGACAGAACACTCGATGACATAAATCAAAGCAAGATCCTCTATGACCCGCCTCCTAGAGTAATGGAAATAAAAACAAAAGTAAACAAGTGGGACCTGATTAAACTTAAAATCTTTTGCACAGCAAAGGAACCTATAAGCAAGGTGAAGACAACCCTCAGAATGGGAGAAAATAATAGCAAATGAAACAACTGACAAAGGATAAATTTCCAAAATATACAAGCAGCTCATAAAACTCAATACCAGAAAAATAAACAACCCAATCAAAAAGTTGAAAAAAGACCTGAACAGACATTTCTTCAAAGAAGACATACAGATGGCTAACAAACACATGAAAAGATGCTCAACATCGCTCATGATTCAGTTCAGTTCAGTTCAGTCCCTCAGACATGTCCGACTCTTTGCGACCCCATGAATCGCAGCACGCCAGGCCTCCCTGTCCATCACCAACTCCCGGAGTTCACTCAGATTCACGTCCATCGAGTCAGTGATTCCATCCAGCCATCTCATCCTCTGTCATCCCCTTCTCCTCCTGCCCCCAATCCCTCCCAGCATCAGAGTCTTTTCCAATGAGTCAACTCTTTGCATGAGGTGGCCAAAGTACCGGAGTTTCAGCTTTAGCAGCATTCCTTCCAAAGAAATCCCAGGGCTGATCTCCTTCAGAATGGACTGGTTGGATCTCCTTGCAGTCCAAGGGACTCTCAAGAGTCTTCTCCAACACCACAGTTCAAAAGCATCAATTCTTCGGTGCTCAGCCTTCTTCACAGTCCAACTCTCACATCCATACATGACCACTGGAAAAACAATAGCCTTGACTAGATGGACCTTTGTTGGCAAAGTAATGTCTCTGCTCTTCAATGTGCTATCTAGGTTGGTCATAACTTTCCTTTCAAGGAGTAAGCATCTTTTAATTTCATGGCTGCAGTCAGCATCTGCAATGATTTTGGAGCCCCCAAAAATAAAGTCTGCCACTGTTTCCACTGTTTCCCCATCTATTTCCCATGAAGTGATGGGACCAGATGCCATGATCTTTGTTTTCTGAATGTTGATTTTAAGCCAACTTTTTCACTCTCCTCTTTCACCTTCATCAAGAGGCTTTTTAGTTCCTCTTCATTTTCTGCCATAAGGGTGGTGTCATCTGCATATCTGAGGTTATTGATATTTCTCGTGGCACTCTTGATTCCTGCTTGTGCTTCTTCCAGTCCAGCGTTTCTCATGATGTACTCTGCATAGAAGTTAAATAAGCAGGGTGACACTATACAGCCTTGACGTACTCCTTTTCCTATTTGGAACCAGTCTGTTGTTCCATGCCAGTGGATGAAAGGAGTCAAAAGCATAATTTGTCTCACATAGTCATTGATCAAGAAATATTTTTGAATTTGTGTATGTGTGTGTATGTGTGAGGCAATAGTTCCCAGATTTTGAGATCATGTGAAAATATAAAACATAGGCTGACACATATTTGCATATTTTTTTAATGTTAATTGAAGGATACCTTTCCCCTTTCATTTACATAATTTTAACTTTAGAAAGAAAGAAGAGTTTAAATGAATTGAATGGAATGTTGGAACCAGTATCACATGGAATAAAAAGCAAGTCTCTGCCCACTTGGAGTTTCTATTCTAGTTTAGTATAGACATTGTAGAAGAGTTCCCTTTTCTCTAAACCCTCTTACACTGGGGGAAAGTAAAGTGATATGGAGAACATTATGGAGGGTCCTTGAAAATCTAAACATAGACCTACCATATGACTCAGCAATACTACTGGGCAGACAGCCAGAGAAAATATTAATTTGAAAAGATAGGACTTCCTTGGTCCAGAAGTTAGACATCTACCTGCCAATGCAGAGGACATGGATATGATCCCTGATACGAGGAGATGCCACAATGCCACATGCCACATGCCACATGCCACAACTACTGAGCCTGTGTGCTGCGACTACCGATGGCTGGACACACTATAGCCTGTGCTCTGCAACAAGAGAAGCCACTGCAGTGAGAAGCCCATGCACCGCAGCTAGAGTGTAGCCTCCACTCACTGCCACTAGAGAAAGCCTATGTGCGGCAATGAAGACCTAATGCTAATGCTAATGCTAAGTCACTTCAGTCGTGTCCAACTCTGTGCAACCCCATAGACGGCAGCCCACCAGGCTCCCCCGTCCCTGGGATTCTCCAAGCAAGAACACTGGAGTGGGTTGCCACTTCCTTCTCCAATGCATGAAAATGAAAAGTAAAGTGAAGTCGCTCAGTCGTGCCTGACTCTTAGCGACCCCATGGACTGCAGCCTACCAGGCTCCTCCATCCATAGGATTTTCCAGGCAAGAGTACTGGAGTGGGGTGCCACTGCCTTCCTAGTATAGCCAAAAATAAAGAAAGAAAAATTTAAAAAGAAAAATATGCACCCACAATGTTCATTGCAGCACTTTTTACAATAGCCAGGGCATGGAAGCAACCTAAAAGTCCATCAAACAGAGAAATGGATAAAGATGTGGTGCATACATACAGTGGAATATTACTCAGCTATACAAAAGAACAAAATAATGCCATTTGCTGTGATATGGATGGGCCTAGAGATTGTCATATTGAGTAAGTCAGACAGAAAGATAAATATCACATCACTTACATGTGGAAATCTAATTTAAAAAGGGTACAAATAAACTTATTTACAAAAGAGAAGTAGAGTCGCAGATGTGGAAGACAAACATGGTTACCAGGCAATAAGGAGGTGAGGGATAAATTGGAGATTGGGATTGACATATAAACACTACCATATATAAAATGATAATAAGAACTTGCTCTATAGGGAACTCTACTCAATACTCTATAATGGCCTATCGGGGAAAAGAATATTTTAAAAAGTGAATATATGTATATGTATAACAAATTCACTTTGCTGTATACGTTAAAGTAGCACAACATTGTAAATCG
Organism: Bos grunniens; assembly: GCF_055505025.1. Taxonomy (NCBI): domain Eukaryota; kingdom Metazoa; phylum Chordata; class Mammalia; order Artiodactyla; family Bovidae; genus Bos; species Bos grunniens. Next base: position 59,572,159 of record NC_141180.1, read on the forward strand.
ACAATATGCCAATAAAATTTTTTTTTAAAAAAGAGATAATTGACTTCAATGGGAGAATTTAATTGGAAATGAAAGTTCATACTAAAAAAATTCCAAGTAAATCAACTGAAAAACTATCAGAACTAATTGGAAAGGTTAGTAGATAATAAAACTAAACCTCAAAATTTTCATAGGCATTGAAAAAGTCCACAGCAGGTTAAATGCATTTTCCAGGCACATACTTTGTATTAATAAGTGGGAAGGCTACTGACTGCAATTTTTTCTGATTGGAAACTCAGCACTCACCCACACTCAAAATTCCTTATCATGCATGCCTCTAAGGATGGACTTATTTCAAGTAATTTTTTATTTCAGTTTAGAAGTGACTTCCTTTAAACAAACCAAATGTAAGTAAATCTGTAAACCAAAAAGCAGCTATTAACTTGAAATAAGTTTCTAATTTTTTTTAATGTTTTTAAATCACAAGAGCCCAGGTTTACAGAGAATATTATATACACTTATAAAATGCAATGGATCAATGAATGATATTGTCCCAGTTATCTCCTGCTAAGTAACAAATTGCCACCAAAACAACCATTTTACTATACTTCATGATATTGGGGTCAGGAATTTGAGAGGAGTTCAGCTGGGTGAGTCTCAGTTCCATGCAGCATTGACTGAGGTCATTAGGTGATATTCAATGGATAGCTGGGCTGCTTTGGAGAGTCCAAAATGACTTGTGCATGGGTCTGACCCTTTGGGGAAGATGGCTGAAGGCTGAGCTCAGTTGAAACAATTACCTGAAATAATTCTCTATGGTCTTTCCAGCCAAAAGTTGTCAGGGTACTCATGAATCTTACATCAAGCTCTAGGGCTCCTGTAGAGAATGTTCTCTGAGAGAGGAAGTAGAGGTTGTCAGTCTTTTGCTTGCTCTGAAAATGCCCCAGCGTCACTTCCACCGTATGGAAGCAATCTCAGAATCCTCCCAAATTCAAGGTCAGGTGCTGTGGACTTCGTCTTTCAATAGGTAAAGTCAAAGAGTTCATGGCCTTCTGAAATCCACCATAGATATGCTTCTTCTTGTTCAGATGTGATGCAAGTTTTAGTAATTTATTTTGCTTTTAATTCTCTTTTCTATGTAATTCCTATCTGTTTTTTTAATGCCTAGATAATTCTTTTCCACTCTTACTCAGGTAAGAATTTATGTATATTTTCCTCTAGATTTTATTGATGTCCTTAAAAACAAAACTATAAAAATCTAGATAAATTGTATATTGGTATATGAGACATGATACAATTAGAAACTGATTTTTACCTGCAATACTACCTTTTGAATAACTAATCTCTTTCCACCAAAATAGCAAGAGTTCGAAGTTAAACATAAAAGTCAAAATTATATACAACTTCTGGAAGAAATGAGAAAATCTTTGCAAACTTGGAATAGGTTAATTTATTAGAATATAAGCACAAAACATTTTAAATTTTAATAGATTAGACTTTATGAAAATTAAAAGCTTTTGCCCTTAGAAAATCACCATTTAGATTAAAAACAAAGAAAGAAAGCCACAGAGTGGAAGGAAATATTCTCAATACATATGTCTGACAAAGGATTTGTATCAGTCACATAAAGAATTCTTCAAATAATAAAACTGATCATATCAACTGTTGGCAAGGATGTAAAACAACTAAATTCTCATAAATTACTTATGGGAAAATAAAATGGTACAGCTACTTTAGAAAATTGTTGGCAATTTCCTAGTGAGTTAAACACACATCTACCATGCAAACTGGCCTTCCCTGATGGTTCCAGCGATAAAGAATCCATCTGCAATACAGGAGATGCAAGTTCAATCCCTGGGCTGGGAAGATCCCCTAGAGAAGGAAATGACAACCCACTCCAATATTCTTGCATGGGAAATCCCATGGACAGAGGAGCCTGGTTGGCTATAGTTCATGGGGTCACAAAATAGCCAGACATTACTTAATGAATAAACAACAATAAACAGCCATGCAAACCAGATATTTCATACCTAGGTATTTACTGAAGACAAATGAAAATATATGTCCACATAAAGATTTCTCCATCAACACATATAAGCTTTGTTCACAACAGCCAAAATAGTGAACACCCAAATTACCCACGACATGGGTTGAACACCACCCTCTCCTCCCCCAGCAAATTCATGTCAAACTGAAACCTGTAAATGTGATCTTCCTTAGGAATATAGTCTCTGCAGATGTTATCAAGTTAGTATGAGGTCATACTAGATTAGAGTGAACCCTAAATCCAATATAATTGGTGTCTTTACTAAAAGTGGGGCTGGGGGTGGGGTGGGGAATTGAACAAACAGACACACAGGGAAGAAAGCCTTGTGAAGATGGAGGCAAAAATTGGGATGGTGAATCTACAATATCAAGGACTGCTGGCAATGGCTCGAAGCTGGAAGAAATGCACGGAGCAGATTTTTCCTGGAAGTCTGTCAAACACTTGATTTTGAACTTCTAACCTCTAGAACTATGAGAGAATAAAATTCTGTTCTTTTAAGCCACCCAGTTTGTTATCTTTGGATACTAACACACCCACCCGTGGGTGAACAGAGAAACAAAATGTGGTTATCCATATAATGAACCAAAGCTCAGCAATAAAAAGGAATAAATTACTGATGGATGCAGCAACATGGATGAATCTTAAAATCACTGTGTTGAGTGAAAGAAGCAAGGCTCAGTGGTGTCTATAGAGAGAGTCAATTTCTAGGCAGGTTTGATAAGAAGTCGGGGTCTGCAAGGAGGAGAGAGGGGTCTGGGGCTCTTGAGGAGGAGATAGGGGTATGGAGTTCTCAAGGAGGAGAAAGGACAAACTTTTTTTTCTACATTCCTTAGTCTTAGTCACATAAAACATTTTTTTTTTTTCTTTAAGCCTTGGAGCTGATGATTACACAATAACTCAGCTTAAACTCTGTACTAAGGATTATATAACAACAGTGTATCCTGCTTGAGGACAGTTTCTCCTTCATGAAAACCTTCTGACTAATCCTGTTATCTTAAAATGTAAATTATGAGAGTGGGCCTGGTAAGATCTTTCTACTGTTAGTTCAAATCTTGTTATCTTAAAATGTATATTGTGGGAGTGGGTCTGGTAAGACCTTTACAACCTTGAGACATTCTTTTGATTTATTGTTAATAACCAATTGAAAAGTATATAGCTCCCTTGCTAAGACTAGCAAGGGGGGCACTCTCCGTCCCCCTTCTGAAGTCTATGTCAGAAGCTTGCTCTGTCCCTTTTCACTGTAATAAAACTTCTGCCATCCAAGAGCCCTGAGTGGTCAAGCCTGGTCTCTGGTCCTAAAGGTAAATCTTCTTCGGAGATCATGAGTTCAACATCATTCATCATAAGCTATCACTTTGCTGTATGATTCCATTTATATAAGATTCTTCAAAACTGCAAACTAACCTATAGTAACACTAATATAGAGTGACACACATCCCAAGACTGAGAGTAGAAGGAAAGAGGAACTGTGAAGTAACGTGGGGAATATTTGGGGGGTAAAGGAAATAATCATTTTTTAAACTGTATTGCTTTAACGGGTATATGGGCTTCCCAGGTGGTGAAATGGTTAAGAGTCCACCTGCCAATGCAGGAGATGTGGATTTGATCCCTGGGTCAGGAAGATCTCCTGGAGTAGGAAATGGCAGCCCACTCCAGTATTCTTGCCTGAAAACTTCCATGAAGAGCAGCCTGGAGGAATACGGTCCATGGGATCATAAAGAGTTGGACACAATTGAGCGCGCACGCACACACAGAGGGTATTTGTCAAATACCAAAACTTATTGAATTGTACGCTTTAAGTGTATACTTTAAGTGAATTGTACACATGAAGTATACTTAAAACACAGTTTATACTGCCTAAATTATACCTCCATAAACTTGATAAAATTGCTGTGGATTTATCAGTTCAGTTCAGTCACTCAGTCATGTCGGACTCTTTGCGACCCCATGAATCGCAGCGCCAGGCCTCCCTGTCCATCACCAACTCCCAGAGTTCACTCAGACTCATGTCCATCGAGTCGGTGATGCCATCCAGCCATCTCATCCTCTGGCATCCCCTTCTCCTCCTGCCCCCAATCCCTCCCAGCATCAGTCTTTTCCAATGAGTCAACTCTTTGCATGAGGTGGCCAAAGCGCTGGAGTTTCAGCTTTAGCAGCATTCCTTCCAAAGAACACCCAGGGCTGATCTCCTTCAGAATGGACTGGTTGGATCTCCTTGCAGTCCAAGGGACTCTCAAGAGTCTTCTCCAACACCACAGTTCAAAAGCATCAATTCTTCGGTGCTCAGCCTTCTTCACAGTCCAACTTTCACATCCATACATGACCACAGGAAAAACCATAGCCTTGACTAGATGGACCTTTGTTGGCAAAGTAATGTCTCTGCTTTTGAATATACTATCTAGGTTGGTCATAACTTTCCTTCCAAGGAGTAAGCATCTTTTAATTTCATGGCTGCAGTCAGCATCTGCAATGATTTTGGAGCCCCAAAAAATAAAGTCTGCCACTGTTTCCACTGTTTCCCCATCTATTTCCCATGAAGTGATGGGACCGGATGCCATGATCTTCGTGTGGGTTTATAATTAACCCTAACTATAGACAATCCAACAAAACCAAAACAAAGCAATTCACTTAGGTGTCCCTCATTTTCCAAAGTCAGGGAAAAAACTTATCACTACTTCATTCATCAATATGCTTTAAAGTAGAAGTTTATAGGCACATTGGCTGGTGTCAAGTATATTGCTAGCACCTTCAGGTGTCATCAAGTCATAATGCATTTAAGCCTTTTTCTGATTCTTGCCAAGGTGACCGATTGCTATGAAAGAATATGAGGGATTTCCCTGGTGGTCCAAAGGCCAAGACTCCATGCTCCCAATGCAAGAGGCCCAGGTTCGATCCCTGGTCAGGGAACTAGATCCCACGTCAGGGAACTAGATCCCACATGCTCCAACTATGAGTTTGCATGCCGCAACTAAAAGGTCCTGCATGCAGCAACTGAGACCCAGCACAGCCAAAATAAATAAACAAATATTAAAAGAAGAAAGACTATGAGCTGAGAAGAGGCTTGAATGATGGCTCTTAACCTTGCTATGCGGCCAGACCACTCATGCTCTCAGGAGATGTAGCAATATAACTTTTTCAATATTTTCCATTATGATTGCAAAAATAGCTATTCATTTAAAAACTCTGAAGTTAGACCATGAGGAATTCCAGTGTTCTCCAGAAGCTTGTTGATGAAGCCCCAGCATAAAAGAGCAATCAATGACCTTCCTCTTTTCCTCAGTTTCCTGCCTGCCACATCTGCCTGTTTCTAAAACCACACAGTAATTTCAAGAAACACGTGTGAACTACAGGATACATTGTTTAAAGGTCCCTGGCCAGTGTCCTTAGGTGACGGAAGTCCATCAGACTGCTTCAGTGGCAGATGGCACCTTCTTTGAAATCTAGTGACATATGGTCTCCATTCTCAGTGGTGGGGCATGCTAGGCACCCGTGGCCAAATTGCCATGCCAGCCACATTTCTTGTTGTTTGGGTTCATCTTGCACAGACTGCTATTCCTGAAGCATCAAGTTGTTATGTTTTGCCTTCATTCAGGAATAGCACCACAACCTACTAACACTGATAATGCATTTCCTGCCAGGAACCTATATGGGCTTCCCTGGTGGCTCAGAGGTTAAAGCGTCTGCCTGCAATGCAGGAGACCTGGGTTCAATCCCTGGGTTGGGAAGATCTCCTGGAGAAGGAAGTGGCAACCCACTCCAGTACTCTTGCCTGGAGAATCCCATAGACGGAGGAGCCCGGTGGGCTACAGTCCACGGGGTCGCAAAGAGTCGGACACGACTGAGCGACTTCACTCACTCATACCCATATTAGTTACTTTCCTATATGTTATCTCATGTAGTCGTCACTGTACACCCAAGGAGAGGTTCAGGGATCTATGGGACTTCTTAGCACTGCTCAGGTCACATTCAAACTCTTTAGATGAGTAAGGTATTCATGCAATATATACCTTAGACAATGAACCCATCTCTTATTATTCCTCATAATATTGTGCCTTTGGGGTACTTCCTCCATATTCTCGTTCCCTGTTCTTTTCCTTTGCAAGAGCACCTTTGCTCTTCTCTCCCTATTCAGTTAAAAAATTTTAACTGGAGGATGATTGCTTTACACTGTTGTGTTGGTTTCTGCCATACAACAACATGAATCAGCCGTAAATCTACATATGTCCCCTCCCTTTTGAACCTCCCTCCCACATCCCACACCCCGACCCCATCCCAGCCCTCTAGGCTGTCATAGAGCAACAGGTGGAGCTTCCCGTGTTATCCAGCAACTTCCCACTAGCCATCTACTTTACATATGGTAATGTATATGTTTCAGTGCTGCTCTCTTAATTCATCCCACCCTCTCCTTCTCACTGTGTCTATAGTCTGTTCTCTTTGTGCGTTTATTCCACCTCTGCAATAGATTCATCATTACCATTTTTCTAGATCCCATATATATGCATCAACATATGATATTTGTTTTTCTCATTCTGACTTACTTAACTCTGTATAATAGGCTCTAGGTTCATCCACCTCACTAGAACTGACTCAAACCCATTCCTTTTTATGACTGAGCCGTATTCCACTGTATATATGTATCACAACTTCTTTATCCGTTCTTCTGTCGATGGACGTCTAGGTTTCAGGAAGCCATTCTTAATCAAAGACCTCTCCTTTACAAGGTGGTCTTTTCTTTTCATCTTTGTCCATTTAGAGACTATGTGCCTTGTTGATACAGGTGTATTGACATATTATTTTGAAATAAATATGTGTCTAGAATTTTCTTAATTATCTAATTTTGCTTTTAAGTAGATTATAAACCCCTTAAAGGCTTTATTTTCTATACATACTTTAAAATTTCCTACAGTGAACATTGCAGTCTTAGATACTGCAGTGAGTCATTTTATTGAGTTGAATGAAATGAAAGAAAATTTGAGCGAATTTGCCTTCAAGGTGAAATTTCCATGACTCTGAATATGATACCACCTGAAAAGGAGTCACAAGTGCAATTCAGTTAGGTCTTTGTTTTATTCAGTGGGCTTCCTGTGTGATAGTGTCTGATGCATGGGAGACCTCTGGAGTGTTACTATCATTTTCCCAGAACTCCTTCTCCACCCATAATGAGAAGAAGATCATCTCCAAGAATGATGCCTTTTTTCCTCCAAAACATGAGGCCATGGTGATACAGAAGTGCTTCAGACACATAAGTCTGTCAACACATAATGATACCAAGAATTTCAAGCCACCATCCACAGGGGAATGGATAAAGGAGATGTGGTACATATATACAATGGAGTATTAGCCATAAGAAAGAATGAAAGAATGCCATTTGTAGCAACAGGGATGGATCTACTTCACGGACTTGCTTCACCATGCCAAGTGAAATAAATCAGACAGAGAAAGACAAGCACCATCTGATACCACTTAAACGTGGAATCTAATACAAATGACACAATTGAGCTTATTTACAAAACAGAAACAGACTCACAGATCTTGAAATCAAGTTTATGGTCACCAAGAGGGAAAGATCGGGGGAAGGGATAAGTTAGGAGACTGGGATTAGTATGTATACACTACCATATATAAAATAATTAATAAGGACCTACTGTATAGCACAGGGACTATACTCAGTGTTCTGTAATAACTTACAGGGGAAAAGGATATATATATATATATATGTATGAAGTGAAGTGAAGTCACTCAGTCGTGTCTGACTCTTTGTGACCTCATGGACTGTAGCCCATCAGGCTCCTCTGGCCATGGGATTCTCCAGGCAAGAATACTGGAGTGGGTTGCCATTTCCTTCTCCAGGGGATCTTCCTGACCCAGGTATAGAACCCGGGTCTCCTGCATTGCAGGCAGACGCCTTACCTGCTGAGCCACCAGGGAAACCCCTATATATATGTATATATATCCTTATATGTATATATATAATGTGAATAAATATTTGTAGTCCTTTCTATAAAATGAATCAGAGCCTCATGTCCTTTTGGTCGCAAGATCAGAAAAGACTTTCCTGTTAAATGGGACATAATCTTTTGAAATAAAACATTCTATATCCCTAACGGAGAATGACTTGGTACAAGAGTAGGATGCTCAGCCAGAAAGAGCATCTTAAACTTACACTACTGCCCCCCCACCCCAAACTCCCAACTGCTTTGAACCAATACTCACCAATTATTTTCACCTGTCTTTTTATGGCCATTTAAATTATAGTTTCCCACTTTCAGTTCTGCTAAATATGAATGAAGCAGGCGAAGTGTGGCCCCAGAGCAGGGCAGTGTGTGGGGCTGGTTTCTATCTTTAGCAGTGTGTGCGCTGCTTTAGCAGAGATGCTGGAATTCATTCTCATCTCATCTGCTGAGCGCCCTATCATTAAAGTGTCATTGAGAACTGACACCACTTAATTTTAGCAGCTTTCAATTCTCGTTTGCGGCAAGAATAGCTTTAAATGGAGAGGAGTGCAAATTACAGAGAGAGGGATATTTTTACACCACACTCAGCATTTTATCAAACAAAGCAGCCTCCCGGGGAAAAGAGGACAATACATTATAAAACCAAACTCTCTTCTGATCCTGGTAAATGGGTATTTAATCTTCCGATTGCAGGCATCCACTCTGATGAGCCTGTAATGAATATACTGGCAGGGACATTATCTGAGCTGTTGTGCTTTCCTACTCCTTAAAATATCCTTGGTTTTTATTTCGGGTGTGGTCAAAATTTTATTAAAAAGAGAGAGAGAGAAAGGAAAAGAAAGAAAGCTTCAGAGCTCAGCTGTCCCCTGCAGGCCAAAGCAGAACCTTTACCTCTCTGCAAATTACAGAGCTCTGGAGAATATTCCCCTATTAATTGCATAATTGCTTTTCCTGCCAAAGTAATTTGAACCCTTGGGGGTTAAGAAAATCACTTACTGTGAAATAGTGGCAATTTTTAACCCATTCAGCTGGAGTTTCTTTGTCTAATTAAATGTAAAGGGACTGTTTGCTGCCCATGGTGGATAGGTTTCTGATGCTGCTCAAATAGCTTTTCACTGGAAGCTTATGAGCATTTAAACCTTGATAGAATTATTACACTTAGCTTTTGTGTACTCCTGTACTCTGGCTACTTGCATCTTTGTTTAATTCAGGAGAAAACTTTATTTAATCATTGTCTGATCTCTAATATTTGTATCTATCTTTCTGTGCATGAAGAAACAAAGCCATCATCTATTACAGAGAACATTTTGTTGCTGGGAAAATATCTTTGCACATGCTCGCTTTGAAAACAGCTCAACAGGTTTTTACAGAAATCCCAGTTATTATTGTATGTTCTAAAAACTTGGGTCCAGAGGTTTAATGACTATTCCAAGGTCACACCTGATGTCAACTCTTATATTCCCAAATTGTCTTTGGATTGTTGCCTCTTTATCTCTTACTTTAGCTGAAGTCACATTCTTATATCATGGACCATTCATAAGAAGCAATTTAACCCAGAGCTTTAGGGTTCTAACCATTAGAAGCAATTTTGGGTTTTGAAAGCTATGAACTTTGCCTGAAACCTGAAGTCAAGACTTCAAGTACTCAGGAAAACATGTGTCCTTGACTTGCAATGTTTGGTCCTAAACAGAGCAGGAAGAGGATGCACTAGCTGGGCTAGTCTGTGGGAGACAAACCAATACAAGAAAAACCTGTTTGCCTTTTTTCCTGCCAAGTATCAGCTTTATACATGATTTAAGCTAGAATTTCCACTAGTCATTCTTTCCTTCAAATTTGTTCCCTATCTATTCTGTCTTCATTTCCCCCCATTTTCATTTCTAGCCCAATTGCTGTACCTATTAAGCCACTTAAATACTTACACGACATTCAATTGGCAGAGTTTAAAAGTTCTTATTAAAGTAAAACTAACCCCTCTGAAAGAGATACAGCTCACATGTCAACTGATACAGAAAAGCATTGCCTAGTCAGTATATACATCTATGCCCTCAAAGAAAACAGGTTATTGGAAATAAATTTCTGGAGGGTATCACTTGTTGTAGAGGGTGAAGCTGTGCGAGAGGAGAGATAGGAAAAGCTGAATTTGGGGGAAAGCTTCTTCTTGAGCTGTTTGATCATCTCTGTGTAGAGAAGAGCAGGATCCGAGAGAAGATATGACATGCCAGGGAGTCGAGCATAGTAGGGAGGGAGCTGAAATAGGACATAGCTTGGGGGCTTCCCTGGTCGTCCAGTGGCTAAGATCCACGCTCCCAATGCAGGGGGTCCGGGTTCAATCCCTAGTCAGGGAACTAGATCCCACGAGCTACAGTGAAGGTGGAAGACTTCGCATGCTGTAACTAAGACCTGGCTCAGCCAAATAAACAAGTAAATAAAAATAAATATTAAAAAAAAACATGGCTTAGATATTCCATTGCTGTAATTTTGTCTATCCCAATAATACAATATTACCCATTTGAAATACAGTCCAAATATTCTTAAATGTCTCTGTGCTATTTTAAAGTACTAAATCAGAGCATTAGCAATTATAAGTGTTTAGTGCTGTGTGTGCGGGTATGTAAGCGTGTGCAAACTTTTCAGCTACCCATATCCTATTAATGTTACTTTAGGCTAATTAGAGTGTTTCTGATACAGATAAATTCTCAGGATCTACAGTTATTATTCACTCTTGCAATTTCTTGACCTTTTTCAAGGCACAGATCAAATCATTAATCCAGGCTGAGTGACCCTCTAGACCACCGTGCTCTTGTCATCATGGAGATCTAAGGGAAATAGGTCTACCTTTCTGTCTACTGTTGATCTATGTCCTCCTGATCTATGGAGGACAAACCTCTGGACTTTTTCTAAATTCCATTCACGGTTTCCATACTGAAAAACAAGTAGAATTTGAGAGTAGCTGGACAAACTGAGTTTTGGTAAAGTTTAGAGAGATGAAAACACAGAGGTAGGTACTTTGTATATGGGCAGGGAATAGTGAGTCATTGGGATGACTCCAGCTTGGGGTACTAGAGTAGGTCAAGACTAGATCATGGAAAACTTCAAATGTTGGACTAAGGAATTAATTCTTTACTTTTTAGGCAATAGGGAGACTTTGGAGTTTTTTTGAATGTGATGTTAACAGAGTATCGTTCAGGGAAGCCCAGAGGTGGAGCCAAAGACATTAAAGTAGTTCTTCTGAGAAGTGGGAAAGCCTCAGTGTAGGGTTTTGGCTGTGGGAATGGAAATAAGAAAGTGGATGTCAAAGATGTTGCAGAGATAGAACCGATAGATTTCAATCTGGGCTTCAGGGGGAGGAAAAGTGGTGAAGGAGAAATTATGCTAGTTAGCAATGACGTTTCAAGTCTGTTTAACTAGCAGGAGATGATACATTTAATAAAATTAAGAAACCCCAGAAGCTCAGGGAGGGAAAGGGGTTATTTGAATTTTATTTATTATGAGTCTGAGATATCTTTGTGATAGGGAGATGTCCAGTGAAAATAGAGGCTGCAATGGAGAGAGAGAATTCCATTTCATCTACATAGAGAAATTAAGAAATTGAGTAAGATTATTAACAGGTAAATAATAAATGGAAGGGATGAGAGCTCAGTTTAGATCTTTAGGAAACATTGAAGAGAGAGCCAAAGAAGAAGTATCAGCAAAGACGATGGAGCAGGAGCAGAGAGGTAAAGAAGAAGTGGAGGTGGGAACTCCATGAAAGTCAAGGAAGGGGGAACTTATTGATAAGAAGTGGTTGATGTGTTAAACACTGCAAAGGAGAAGCATCATCACTGAAGGGAAAAAGACCATTAAATCAAGTGAATTCTTGAACAGAAGTGGTAGATGTATGAAGATCCACTGATCTTTCAAAGGTTTAAAGTTTTTGAGTTTAGAAAAGTTGTTCAGGAAATACTTGTCAGCAAGAGAGAAAACAAAAAGAATCCTGATGGAGAAAAGAAGAGAAACGACAACTTGAGGAGCAGACAAAGTGAAATAAAGGCTTTATTTGAGAGAGAACTGAGCATATTTAAACTGAGATTAGCAGCAATCCAATCACAAAGAAGGGAGCGGGAGACAGATGTTGGAGAAAGGCCATCGAGTTTGGGTAGCGGGGAATGGAAGCCAAGACATGGCTGAGGGGAGTCAACTTGAAAAACAAACAAAGATATGTCTTTTTAAGAGATTGGTAGGAAGGAGAAAAAGAATGGATGGAATTACAGAGAAGTGTTTAAATGAAAGGCAGAGAAAACCAAATAGCTCATGTCAAATGTTATCAATAAAATATGAGACCAAAATGAAGATAGGAAGGAAACTGAGAATAAGGATTGCAGACTGTCCTGGAGTAGGTCCTATAAAAGATTCAATTTGTTAGTACTATTTTAACAAGCATATTTATTATGCGTACTGTGTACCAGGCACTGTTAAAAAAGTATTTTACCAGTATTAGCTTCTTTAACCTTTTATACCATCCTGAGTGTAATCATCACCTTCATTTTACAGATGGGGAAACTGAGGCACATGATCATTAAGAAACTTGCCCAAGATCACATAAGCAATAAGCTCCAGAATCTGTGTCCTTAACCTTTTCAGTCTGCGGACTTTCTTCTGATAGCCACCATTGATTATAAGCAAAGAGAATAGCTGGTAACCATTAAGACACAAGTGAATCATATTATTTCATGAGGGGTGGAATAACTGGTTCATTATGGAATTTTTTAGCATTGTCCTACAGCCCTAAGGCAGAAGCAGAGGAAATGAATAGTGAATTTCCCAAGGTTTGGGATTAGCCTGGCCTTTGGATTCTCCGAAGAAGCTTTTACATATTACCTTTATCCTGGGACCTATTCAAGAGCAATAACATAAAAAGACTAAAGGTGAGGACCAGAAATTTGTTTAAAAGGATCCGCCAGTGATTGTAATAGGCATACAGGTTTGAAAGCCACCAAACTTGTCAAATGCAGGAAGAGGATAAAAGAGGAAGGCAATCAAAGGTCTGTATGAGGGACTTCCCTGGTGGTCCAGAGTTTAAGAATCCGCCTTACAATGCAGGGGACTCAGGTTCAATCCCTGGTCAGGGATCTTAGTTACCACATTCCACAGAGCGACTAAGCCCTCACACTCTGGAGTCCATAAGCCACAGGTAACAGGTCTGTCCACCAAAATGGAAAGTCTTACATGACACAAAAAAGATCCTGCATGCGGCAAAGAAGACCTGACACAGCCAGATAAATAAATAAGATTTAAAAAAAAAAAAAAAAAAGGTCTATGTGAATGTTTCTCAAGCATAAATGAGAACAGATGAAGATGGATAGGCAAACTGAGAGGACAGAAAATGATGGAGGGTCTAGAGAACCAGATTTAGGGGGAGGGGACAAGTAGAGGAGGAAAAGATATCAGGAGAGGAAGATGTGATCATAGGGGGACATTCTTAATTTTTATGGGACAGTTCCTCCCAGAAGTAGCTGTGCAATAATATTAACCCCATGTCATTGTTCCTAGAAATGATAAAATATCTGTCCTGGAAATAATCGTGTGTCTGCAAAGACAAAATAACATGTCCACAACAAAAACATATCATAGGCAAAACACATACAATCTGTAGCAAAGGATGAATCGTTGCAATCTGGCTCCTCAAAGTACCTGAGGAGAAAGAGCAGGTTTTTGTTGGTTTATTTGTTTTCATTTTCAACCTGTTGTGATTTGATATTTTTGTAAAATAGAATAAAAGCACATTGCTAGAAAATAAACTTAAAAATCCAATGCATACAAAATACAAACTCAAATATTTTATTATTAGATTTGACAGACATAAAATTATCATTAAATTGCTATTATCTTTCTAAACACTCTCAATTACTATATCCTAATATCTCTTTACGGAACAAACACTTCAGAAACCAGCTTCAGTCCATGGGCCACACTTTCAATACCCACAGTTACTCTTCCTTTCCTTGAAAATGTTCACATGTGTTATGTAGCATCTCTGTGAATCTCTCTGTGCATTAAGCGCCAGGACCTGCTACATAATTTGCAGGGCCCAGGGTAAAAGGAAAACACAACACCCTTTACTAAAAAAAAAGAAAAGAGGAAAACAGTGACACAGAACGGAACATACTAAAATAGAAAATGTTTTCCTTTCTTCCATGGTCTCTTGACTTGTCATATTGTTATTTGTGAATGAATGTCTGAATTTGGCAATAAGGAGTTCATGATCTGAGCCACAATCAGCTCCTGGTCTTGTTTTTGCTGACTATATAGAGCTTCTCCATCTTTGGCTGCAAAGAATATAGTCAATCTGATTTTGGTGTTGACCATCTGGTGATGTCCATGTGTTGAGTCTTCTCTTGTGTTGTTGGAAGAGGGTGTTTGCTATGACCAGTGCATTCTCTTGGCAGAACTCTATTAGCTTTTGCCCTGCTTCGTTCCATATTCCAAGGCCAAATTTGCCTGTTACTCCAGGTGTTTCTTGACTTCCTACTTTTGCATTCCAGTCCCCTGTAATGAAAAGGACATCTTTTTTGGGTGTTAGTTCCAAAAGGTCTTGTAGGTCTTCACAGATCCGTTCAAGTTCAGCTTCTTCAGCATTATTGGTTTGGGCATAGACTTGGATTACTGTGATATTGAATGGTTTGCCTTGGAAACGAACAGAGATCATTCTGTCATTTTTGAGATTGCATCCAAGTACTGCATTTCAGACTCTTTTGTTGACCATGATGGCTACTCCATTTCTTCTGAGGGATTCCTGCCCGCAGTAGTAGATATAGTGGTCATCTGAGTTAAATTCACCCATTCCAGTCCATTTTAGTTCGCTGATTCCTAGAATGTCGATGTTCACTCTTGCCATCTCCTGTTTGACCACTTCCAATTTGCCTTGATTCATGGACCTGACATTCCAGATTCCTATGCAATATTCTTTACAGCTTCGGATCTTGCTTCTATCATCAGTCAAATCCACAACTATGTATTATATTTCTTTGGCTCCATTCCTTCATTCTTTCTGGAGTTATTTCTCCACTGATCTCCAGTAGCATAATGGGCACCTACCGACCTGGGGAGTTCCTCTTTCAGTATCCTATCATTTTGCCTTTTCATACTGTTCATGGGGTTCTCAAGGCAAGAATATTGAAGTGGTTTGCCATTCCCTTCTCCAGTGGACCACATGACCAACCTAGATAGCATATTCAAAAGCAGAGACATTACTTTGCCAACAAAGGTCCATCTAGTCAGTTCAGTTCAGTCACTCAGTCGTGTCCGACTCTGCAACCCCATGAATCGCAGCGCGCCAGGCCTCCCTGTCCATCACCAACTCCCGGAGTTTACCCAAACTCATGTCCATTGAGTCGGTGATGCCATCCAGCCATCTCATTCTCTCTCGTCCCCTTCTCCTCCTGCCCCCAATCCCTCCCAGCATCAGAGTCTTTTCCAATGAGTCAATTCTTTGCACGAGGTGGCCAAAGTACTGGAGTTTCAGCTTTAGCATCATTCCTTCCAAAGAACACCCAGGGCTGATCTCCTTCAGAATGGACTGGTTGGATCTCCTTGCAGTCCAAAGGACTCTCAAGAGTCTTCTCCAACACCACAGTTCAAAAGCATCAATTCTTCAGTACTCAGCCTTCTTCACAGTCCAACTCTCACATCCATACATGACCACAGGAAAAACCATAGCCCTGACTAGACGAACCTTTGTTGGCAAAGTAATGTCTCTGCTTTTGAATATGCTATCTAGGTTGGTCATAACTTTCCTTCCAAGGAGTAAGCATCTTTTAATTTCATGGCTGCAGTCACCATCTGCAGTGATTTTGGAGCCCAGAAAAATAAAGTCTGCCACTGTTTCCACTGTTTCCCCATCTATTTCCCATGAAGTGATGGGACCAGGTGCCATGATCTTCACTTTCTGAATGTTGATTTTAAGCCAACTTTTTCACTCTCCACTTTCACTTTCATCAAGAGGCTTTTGAGTTCCTCTTCACTTTCTGCCATAAGGGTGGTGTCATCTGCATATCTGAGGTTATTGATATTTCTCCCGGCAATCTTGATTCCAGCTTGTGCTTCTTCCAGTCCAGCGTTTTTAATGATGTACTCTGCATACAAGTTAAATAAGCAGGGTGACAGTATACAGCCTTGACGTACTCCTTTTCCTATTTGGAACTAGTCTGTTGTTCCATGTCCAGTTCTAACTGTGGCTTCCTGACCTGCATATAGGTTTCTCAAGAGGCAGGTCAGGTGCTCTGGTATTCCCATCTCTTTCAGAATTTCCCACAGTTTATTGTGATCCACACAGTCAAAGGCTTTGGCATAGTCAATAAAGCAGAAATAGATGTTTTTCTGGAACTCTCTTGCTTTTTCCATGATCCAGCAGATGTTGGCAATTTGGTCTCTGGTTCCTCTGCCTTTTCTAAAACCAGCTTGAACATCTGGAAGTTCACGGTTCATGTATTGCTGAAGCCTGGCTTGGAGAATTTTGAGCATTACTTTACTAGCATGTGAGATGAGTGCAATTGTGTGGTAGTTTGAGCATTCTTTGGCATGGCCTTTCTTTGCGATTGGAATGAAAACTGACATTTTCCAGTCCTGTGGTCACTGCTGAGTTTTCCAAATTTGCTGGCATATTGAGTGCAGCACTTTCACAGCACTATGGTTTTTCCCATGGTCATGTATGGATGTGAGAGTTGGACTGTGAAGAAGGCTGAGTACCGAAGAATTGATGCTTTTGAAATGTGGTGTTGGAGAAGACTCTTGAGAGTCCTTTGGACTGCAAGGAGATCCAACCAGTTCATTCTAAAGATCAGTCCTGGGTGTTCTTTGGAAGGACTGATGCTAAAGCTGAAACTCCAGTACTTTGGCCACCTCATGCGAAGAGTTGACTCATTGGAAAAGACTCTGATGCTGGGAGGGATTGGGGGCAGGAGGAGAAGGGGACGAGAGAGGATGAGATGGCTGGATGGCATCACTGACTCGATGGACAGGAGTTTGAATGAACTCCGGGAGCTGGTGATGGACAGAGAGGCCTGGCGTGCTGCAATTCATGGGGTCGCAAGGAGTCGGACATAACTGAGTGACTGAACTGAACTGAACTGAATGAATGTCTTCTAAGAAAATTAAAATTTCAAATTAACACAATTTTTATTGTTCATCTTTATTTTGTGCAATGTTAGTTTTAAGCTCAAATAAAAGAGCATTTCATTTTATGCTGAATCAGCAAAATTATATAGTTCATATTTTATTGTTCAAATATGCATATGTTTCATTTTTACCAGAACAGTGAAAATGTTGCACACAAGGAACTCAACTATTTGTATTCCCTTTCTTGACATGCACACATTCTATTAATATTCTCTACCATTTGCTTACTGATGACAAGAAAGGAAGGACTGAATTGAAAAGAAAAGGCAGTATGGGTTTGCTCCATACGGATTGCTCTTTCTTTTTCTTTTCTTCTTTGTTATCATCTTCAGCTTAAGTGAATATGAATATTTGGGGCTCAGTGTTAGTCACTGATTTGTGTCCAACTCTTTGCAACCCCATGGACCTGCCAGGGTCCTCTGTCTGTGGAATTCTCCAGGAAAAAATACTGGAATGGGTTGACATTCCCCTCTCCAAGGGGTCTTCCTGACCCAGGACTCAAACTCGGGTCTCCTGCATTGCAGGCAGATATTTTTTTACCGTTTGAGCTACCAGGGAAGTCCTTATTTGGGGCTCAGGGCTACTCCAGAAAATGCCACAGAGGCATATGGATTATTCTGAATTAAAGTTACTAGAAAAACAGTTAGTACAAGAAGAGGACTCTGACCCCTCTTTTTGTCCCCCTGAAATCAGGAAATGAGTCTCTCATGTGAAAGGCACTCTCCCTGTACTAGGACACAGAGAGACATCCTCATCACCAGAGGTAGGGTATTCAGGGCCAAGAAGCCCATACAAACAAACATTGTTATTTCTTTGCTAATTTAGGTAGTACCCAAAGCCCTAGACTTCCAGCCTTCCCTGGTAGCTCAGAGGGTAAAGTATCTGCCTGCAATGCAGGAGACCCAGGTTCAATCCGTGGGTTGGGTAGATCCCCTGGAGAAGGAAATGGCAACTCTCTTCAGTATGCTTGCCTGGAGAACCCCATGGACGGAGGAGCCTAGTAGGCTACAGTCCATGAGGTCACAAAGAGTCGGACACGACTGAGCAACTTCACTTTCATAACTAACTTTTATAACCAAGCCCTAACTCTGTTTATATTTTTCATTAACGAAGCACCCAGGCCCACGTTTGTCTTGTCAATTTCTCAAAATTTTATTGTTTCTTTTTCTAAAAAGTATAAAGACTGTTTGCTTTGCTCACTTCTTAATTTTTATTTCCATGAGAGCTCTGTACATTCAAATTAAATTTGCTTTTTTTTTCCTTCAGCTACTCTGTCATGTGTCAATTTAATTATTAGACTGGCCAAAAGAACTCAAGAAGGGTAGAGGGAGAAATTTTCCTCCCTTCGATAAGGAAGTAACTCATGGAAGGATATGATAGAGCTCCCCATTTGCTCTTGTTTCTTAGAACGGCATTGCCTTCTATCTGTGTTGAAATGTTTCTGATTCAAATAGAAAGTAAAGCCTCTTGTGGCTGTCAATGTCCCTTCTTAATCAGAGACAAAACATACCAATCCTGTATTTGTTTTGAATCTTGCTGAACTCGTGCATATCATGAGTCCACTGGAATTCTGTGCTTTGGGGTCATCGCAAACATTCAGGCAAGTGGAATGTCAAGGAACAGCAGACACATGTGCTGTGTGTATCTCCTTTGTCCCATACTTATGCTCCATTGTCACATCTGACTATGCCTACAAGACGAGGGATGACAATGGCAGAGCGTTAAACCAAGCTCAGGGCCCTTCTCTCCACGAGTTGCTGTTTGACTGCAAAGGTCACGCTTCTATAGCACCTTGTCAACAGCTATAGCACATGCCATTCCTGGGTTCTGTATGGTCAACTCTACAAAGCTCTCCTGAGGGTTTCAATTATGTTCCCTTCATTCCTGGTCTAGTACTGTGTCTTATTTTAGTAGGTCTTTCACACCGTTGTCATGCTCAGCTTTCTACACAAAATATCTTATCATACAACTTTCCATTTTAAAATTATTTAATAGTTCTGGTGCTTTCAGGACAAAGTCAAATCTGTGTACCAAGACTCTGCAGACTTTCATGATCAGGCCATTTTCTCCTCTCTAGCCTCATCTTCGGGCTTCCCTGGTAGCTCAGATAGTAAAGCGTCTGCCTACAATGTGGGAGATCCGGGTTCGATCCCTGGGTTGGAAAGATCCCCTGGAGAAGGAAATGGCAACCCACTCCAGTATTCTTGCCTGGAAAATCCCACGGACTGAGGATCCTGGTAAGCTACAGTCTTTGGGGTCGCAGAGTTGAACACAACTGAGCGACTTCACTTTCTTTCTCTTTCAGCCTCATCTTCAACCATGCTCCTTAGGAGCAAGCTATAACTAAGCAGAGTCCCTGCCATAGACTCTCCTGCCATTGTGAACATGTGGTTTCCCTAACCTGAGTCACCTTCTCACATCCCTCTGTTGTTCCCTACAATCCCTTGGCCACATCCTCTGTATGGCTTGTGCTGAGTCCTGAAGGTATAATTTTTGCATTATACTTTCTTGAGAGTCTTTCTTAATGTAGAAGTTGGATTAAAAATTCTTATCCTGTGTGCTTTGCACCCTCCCCCTCCCCCATCATGTCACGTGGTCCAGAGTCAGCTTGCTATGCTCAAGATTTCTCCAAGGGCAGAGGCCGTATATACCCAGCATCCCTCATCAAACCTAATACTTAGTAGATGCTCAAGAAAATGTTTGCTAAACCAAGTAAAAGTTGGTTTAGCATAGGGGTTATATTTAAATTCCACACTGGGGAATATTTCAGTGTTTGAAGGAAAAATCCTCTCTTGACAAGCTAACTTAAGAGGATTTCCACAGTTATGTGTGCAAAGTGTGTGTGTAAAATCAGTGTGTTAAATTTTTACCGTTATTGTTCAGGATATGTTTTCATCTTCAACTTTTTGATCCCTGAAAAAATGCCCCTGCTGCTGCTACTGCTACTGCTAAGTCGCTTCAGTTGTGTCCGACTCTGTGCAACCCCATAGACTGCAGCCTACCAGGCTCCTCTGCCCATGGGATTTTCCAGGCAAGAGTACTGGAGTGGGGTGCCAGTGCCCCTAGTGGATATTAAAAGAGATCTCTTATTTGAGGTCCTGGAGGAGAAGGCAGTGTGGTATAATGCAAGAAGTGTAGATGTTGGAATTTTTTTTTTTTTAATCTGATTATCAATTCCAGTTCAGCTTCTCACAGCTATGTGGCTTTGGGAAAATTCCTTAATATCTTTGAAGGTTAGTTTTTTCATCTGCAAAAGGAGATTGAGAATCATTGGAAAGAGTAGAAATAAATATAAATAACATTGTACCCCAGTGCTCATGTACAATAAGCACTCAGTGAACAGTTTTAATAATTATGCTGTGAAATTTCCCATTCCTAAGTATAAGCTCAGAGGCTGAGATAAGAACTGAAATCAATTCAAAATAATGAATAGAATCCTAGGAATGTTAGATCTGGAAGGAATTTAGGCTTACAAACTTGATGATTTATAGATGAGGAGACTGAATCAAAGAGACAAACGTGACTTATTACCTGAGGTTTCAGAGCTAATAAGGACTTGCACTGGGACTCAAGTCTTGGTCTTTTGGTTCCAAGTATATTGCTCATTTTCTAATGGCATTTATTAAAACTCCCAGTGACAGCCAACTCTGTGTGGAAAGCTAATGACTGAAAATCCTGGTCAGTCTGTGAACCTGGCTTCCATCCATCGCGTTCTGGTGGCCAAGGCTCTTTTCCCTGACTTCTTATTTAGGCATATTGTGTGTGGAGATCTAGCCAAACATGTGTAGCAATGAGAGTGGAAATACAAAACGGAGAGAAAAAGAAGTATGGGTAGCTCAGAGAATAAAGAACAAACGGTTCCCTTTCTCTGTATTTTGACGGTGGTCACACAGGAGATCCTTTGAGGCAGGGATGCCCTCGTGGTAAAAGGGCTGTGTTTTCAGTCCTTTCGCCTTTTTACACTTTCAGCACAGAGATTCCAGGCCCTTCAAACTTGATTTGTTTGTTTTCTTGGATGCCTTCTGCTACCTTGCCACTGGCCAATGGCACAGTGGACCTCTTTCACTTGGCATCCCAGCACGAAATGATGTAGAGAAAGCTGATGCTCATCAGGTCTGGACTGTCTTTATATGCAGAAGTGATCATCTGACTTGCTATTACCACAGACTATTGAGAGAATATATAACACAGTCTAGAACTTAGAGCACTATCATGGGTGTTTTTGGAATATTGGATACAAGTACACAAACTTCAAATTATTTTCTATTCTAGCTGTTGAGATCTAACAGTATTTTCCAAGAATTTCTATAGACTTTTTTTTCATTCTAATAATTTAACCAGATTTCTACTCGGACAATATATGTTGCTTCCTAAATTTAGTGTTCTGGTTTGCATCACAAGGGAGCATGTATTATGTCTTTTGTTTTTTCCTTCTGCCTTGTGGTTTTCCCCCCAGAACATGTATCTAAAATCTCACAGTATGTTATCTATACTTTTGTGTCTATTATCATGCATGTCATGGATTAATCTGCTGATGCCAAAGGTTTATATAACAGTTATCTGTCACTCACATGGACTCAGAATCCTTTGGAATTACTTTTACTGTAATGGACATGAATTTGTACTGATCCATAAACCTGACTCATGCAACCTCCTTCTCAAAAGTTTTTTTCCAAGGAGCCACGTGGGATTACAGATAGAGTCTAGGGAGAGAATGAGGGAGCTTCTAAACATAGCCTGAAGCCCACTGTTTTCAGCAACTGAATTATTCGGTCAAAAAAGGTTACAAAGGTACCACTAACACGGGATTAGGCCGCACAACCTTATATCATTGGTGTCTTTCATTTAGTGCATAGAACAGGATGTATTCTTTTTGCTTTTTTTTAAAACCTGGCTTCTGTGACTCCTCCTTTACAAACCTACTGAAAAAAATCCACCTCCACTATCTCTTTCCCTTCCTCCACCTGAAACTCCACCTTCTTTGTATTTTAGTGTATTTTTGTTCAATTTATTATCCTTAAGAAATCTTGCTGTTTACCTGACTGACCTTTGACTCTTGGTATTCTTCAATTACTTCATCTCATTTTGTAAATTCAATCTTTTATTCATACCTATAATTTTCATGTCAGTTGCTTCAAGATTTTCTTTATTCATAACAATTTAGGCAAATACCTACTGTATTATGTAAGACGAACTAACAGTGTATTCTCTTAATAACTTTATTTGGGCATATTCTAAGGATAGGTATGCAACTTTAAGCTTTATCGCCTGTGTTTTTTTTTTTTACTTTAAGGTGAAGAAGCAGATGCTGAACGTGGCCTGTGACATTATTACTTTCATGCCATCACTGTTAGTCTACTAGTATGACAAAAGGGGACAGAGCTAACTATATGCCAGTTTCTTGGCTATCTAGAGCTCTGTGTGACTGTCCCCTACCATTTTAGCTAATAAAAGCGAAAGCTAAAGTCATTCAGTCATGTCCAACTCTTTGCGACCCCATGGACAGTAGCCCACCAGGCTCCTCTGCCCATGGGATTTCCCAGGCAAGAATACTGGAGTAGGTAGCCATTCCCTTCTCCAGGGGATCTTCCCAACCCAGGGATTGAACATGGATCTCCTGCATTGCAAGCAGATTCCTTACCTTCTGAGTCATCGGGGAAGCCCATTTTAGCTAATAAGCTAGAACTAATTCATCCAAATGAATGGTGACCCTCAAAGTTCTCACCTTGGGAATATACACACATAAATTCTATTAATACAGCAACACTTTGTAACTCCCATTTGAAATAACCTCAAGAACCTGAGACTGTCCTAATTAAGATCAAATTGATTTTTTTTTTTTTTTTTTTTGGAAATAGCCAAATATCTTATAGGCATAAAATTGGATGGATAATTTAATCACGAGAGGTACAGTATCACCCATGGTCTTAAAAGAAACCTGACTCTAAATGACACTAATGACTTGAGGCATTTCATAAAGAGTGACTATTTTTGAGCAATGCTGTTTCATTAGAACAGTGAGTAGGCAACTAAGGGGACTACTTGAATGCGCAGCTACTTATTTGATAGAAAGACTGGTATGTTTATGAAATTTAAAATATGATTTAGATTCATAATTTATAACTTCTTTCACCTCTGTATAAAGTTCTATATTATCTGGCATTGGGCCAAAGGATTCTTCATTTGGGGGAACAGAGGCCCCTGGTCTTTGCAGGACCAGGGGCTAGCCTGCAGCCTCCTTCTTTAGACTTCATAGTATTCTCTTGGTTTTCTTTGAATTTTCAGTTTGCATGAGCCTCTTTTGTGTCTTTCACTGTGCTGTTTTCACATGTGGTTTTCTTTGCTTCTTGTATTTTGATTTCTCAGGAGAAAGGATTGAAATTGAAGATGAAGAGTCTAATAGAGTTAGCTGAGACAAGGGTGGTTTGGATGAAGGGAGAAGGATGTTTCAACAGCAATGGAGCTGCTTCTTTTCAGTATATATAAAATTATTTTTCTTTGTATTTGGAAAATTTGTGGATCTGCTTACATTTTTGGTAAAAATAAATTGTATCTTGAAATATTTGTGCGTGCTAAGTCACTTCAGTCATGTCTGACTCTCTGTGACCGCATGGACAATAGCCTTCCAGGCTCCTCTGTCCATTGGCTTCTCCAGGCAAGACTACTGAGCAGGTTGCTATTTCCTTCCCCAGGGGATCTTTCCGACTCAGGGATCAAACCCACGTCTCCTGGGTCTCCTGTACTGGCAGGCAGGTTCTTTAAAACTAGGGCCACC
The DNA here is from genome assembly GCF_055505025.1 of Bos grunniens. NCBI lineage: Eukaryota > Metazoa > Chordata > Mammalia > Artiodactyla > Bovidae > Bos > Bos grunniens. Next base: position 59,596,067 of record NC_141180.1, read on the forward strand.
TGGGAAATATTTGTGGACATAAATAAAAACAAGCTACACTACAAAAAAGATGAATTGTACCATCTTATCAATCATCCTATCAGGCCTTTTTAGGTAACATAGATAATTTTCCTAAGTAGGTTAACATTATCCTTCCCTCTTCATGGCATCTCATTCCCTTAACAAGCACTATGTGACCTGCTGTGTAAATGTAGCACTGACAGTTCCTGAATTATCACAAATCTTTAGCTAAAGGTGTATACATGTTGAGGATTTTACTGAAGCTTACTTATTGAATAGAGTTAATCCAAGAACTTGATGTTCATTTAAAAACTTATCTATGTCTGGAATCAACTTCATTTCATCTTGATTTTAGTCCACCAGATAGTATTATAATCTGGTCCCTGAAATGATAAAAATGAATTAACATTTTGCTTAAAGTTTGTCACCATTTTTCATTCATTTTCTTATATTTTCTCGAAAGCTTCATAATTTCATAATCCTGATGCTGGGAGGGATTGGGGGCAGGAGGAGAAGGGACGACAGAGGATGAGATGGCTGGATGGCATCACCGACTCGGTGGACAAGAGTTTGGGTGAACTCGGGGAGTTGGTGATGGACAGGGAGGCCTGGCGTGCTGCAATTCTTGAGGTTGCAAAGAGTCAGACACAACTGAGTGACTGAACTAGAAGTGAACCATGAAGTGGACTAACAGAGACACTTAATACCAGGTGGTGCATCTTCACCAAAATCCTTATAATGGAAATGGATAGTTGGATCAATGGGTAAAAATATATTAGTCTCATTCCTTAACAAAGCCTTGTTAGCTTTGTATTTATTAAGTATTTCCTCTTACTGTGGCCTAGATTCAAGATGTAGCATGTTTTAAATGTATATATATGCTTAATGGCACACAATTGCTTGGGAAAAGGTATTTGAATTATTGAAACCAGGTAGATTTGACTAATAAGACTCACACCTAAAACTAACATTCCAGAAACAGAAATAGAATTCAGCTTCTCATGTAAGCATATTTTATTGTATAACTGGTTATCTTTTTCACATTAACCAAAATTTTATTTTCAATGTGTGTCTATTTCTAAAGAAAACCAAGAGTCCTGCTTTCCCTCTAAAAGCATTTGTCTTCTTTCACTTTGAATTGCTTCGTGATTTGGTGTAATTCATGCCTGGCTTGAAATTCTAACATCTTTGCTTTCCTCTAGCAAATAATTTTGGACATTCAGATCAGGATATCAAAATTTCCTTTGCTCTGTTCCCAAGTCCTAGTTTTAATTCTTTTATCATGCTGCAGTTCATGGTTATTGGATTTCCCTTGGACCTTTATTCAAAAGGCAATACATCAAATATACAATGTGCCAAGCTTCTCTGCATACTGAAAAAAAAAAAATACGTGCTGCAGTGTTGGGAACAAGACATGATACCCACATATATAAATATATTTGAAATCTAAGTGTCTCCTTCAGACTTTCCTTTAAAAGAAGCCAGGAGGTAGATTGTGGTGGGGGCAGGGTGGAGACTGGATGGTGGGTGGGGGGAGAAAATTGAACTTTCCAAGATCAGTACTTAACATAAAAATTTCATCACAATCTTTATCATCTTGCAGTGGTTGCAGAAAAGGCCTAGGCTCCCTCCACCTTTAACTTCCTAAAGTCGCCTGTTTTACCTTCAAATCTGATGAAGTGTCAAAGTCATTTACCAGTAATGAGTTCTGCTGCAAATTTTATTTTGCTTGGAATTTAATTAATGGGCCAAAGACTTTCCATTGTGATTTGAGCAAATGAATAATAAATCAAGAAAGGAGATTTGTCAGGGAAGGAACATCTGTTTCTTACAAGCGTTACAACATGACTACAGCTTGGCTGGGCATTACCAGCACAAAGACAGTAGGAGTCCTCTCCGGTGAACCTCTCTTCATTTATTGCTCCACTGAAGGTGAACAGAGAGCAGTCTAATGGGCCTCTGGTGTTAATAAAAGCTTTGCGCTTCTCCAGTTCGCCTGGAGCCTCTTCCTTTAGGGTGCTACTGTCCTTAGTCCATGGTTTGTTGAGCCACGTCAGGATTCTGCAGTGTCAGTACTTTATTGGATGATTAATAAGGGAAAGACAAATTCATAAGCAGAAACAATATGAAATTACCATCATATTAGTGTTCACTGTCATGCTTTTTATTTTGAGGGGAGGGGTTGGCAAATGAGATCGTGATTGAAGTTAAGTACTTTGACTTGCACTGTCAAAAAGCAAAAATAGGTCACCCGACCTGTTGGGTTTTGTCTAGTTAACCAATAACAGACTAGAGTAGTGTGACTTTTGTGCTAGTGCCAAAGCACCCTGTCCATGGTTTAAGAGAGGGATGAATTCGTCTGATCCACCAAGGTCTGCACTTGAGGTGGGAGGAAACAGCCGCAGTAGTGCTTTCTCTGCTATTTATTGCTGGAACACATTTGGCTCCTATACACAAAGGAGATTTCAGCGCCCACCAGGTAGGAATAAATCGCCTTAGGAAACTTCGCACTGTCGGGCTCCTGATGACCCTGTGGAACGTTTATATTGTATGTGCAACAGTAATGGGCATTGATGTCACGCAGAAACAACACTGGGTCCTACATGTAACCCCGCTTTTTTTTTTTTTTTAACATTTTGGAAGGCTGGAAAGATAATAAGAAGAATCTGGAATTTTATGATGTTTTTATATATCCTAGAATACACCTCAGAGGAATGTTTCTCTGATGCACTGAGCATTTGCTATCATTAGAATAATGGGCAGCACCCCATCCAATTCTTTCTGGCATCCTGCACAGCATCACTTTGTTTGATATGGCTTCCTTCATGCAATTTGTGTCTAAAACAGATCCAGAGTGAAAGCAAAAGATACATATGTCAGTCCCAGCCTTCCAGTTATCCCTCCCCAACCACCCCCGCTAGTAACCATAAGTTTGTTTTCTACAATCTGTGACTCCACTTCTGGTTTGTGAATAAGTTTTAGACCCTTTATTTATTTTATATTCCACATATAAGCAATTTTATATGACATTTGTATATCTGTGTCTGACTCGCATAGCAATACAACTCTACTCAGTACTCTGTAATGACCTCTATGGAAAAGAATCTAAAAGAAGAAGAGTGGACATATGTGACCTGTATAACTGATTCACTTTGCTGTATACCTGAAGCAAACACAACATCGTAAATCAACTGTACTCCAATAAAAATAAAATTTTTTTAAAGATACATATATGAGCTGTGGACAGGAAGACACCAGAAAGACATAGAAAGGGGTTATTTTGGACTGAATATTGTAGGTACTGAGCCAGTCAGGCAGGCTGAATTTATGCCTATTTGTCAGTGTTTGAGAATCAGGAAAATAAATCTACCTTAACATGAACATACTGAAAATCCCACTCACACTTTCCCCCACACATTCCTTATAACAAAAGTCAATTCTTAATTCACTCTAGGAAGGGTTGCCAGATAAAATACAATACACTCAGTTATTAATACATCAGGTAAACAGCTGATTTTTAAAGTGCATGTGTATCTCAAATATTTCATGGGACAAATTATACTAAAAAATGATTCATTGTTTATCTGAGGTTGAAATTTAATTAGCCATCTTATATTTTATTTGCTAAATCTGATCATGTTGCACCAGAGAAAATTTCATATTATAACTATTATTTCTGATTACAATGACTTAACATATATCGGCAAAGGTTAAGAAAAAGAAAAAGGAAAACATAGATATAGGCTGCTATTATCATGAACATGAAATAATGATTATGAAAAGTAATAATGCTTGGTGTTTAAATTGAATAAATGACTTATTCGAGTCAGGCACAGGTTAACACACTTAACATTGAAATCTAAAGGTATAAACATAATATCATATATACCCACTTATAATGTGAGCTCAGCTATAAGGCAGGATTCATTTATCCCATTGTTAAGATTTTTAAAATAATTTTTGAACTTAAAAATAAATAATTTTGTGATACATTTAGAATAGTCAAAATATACTTGTATAATTTCCTTTAGAGATTTATATATTCACAGCATAATATACCAATTTTAAAAGTAAATGCTTTGTCTAATCTCACATTTCATGTCACAGTTTTACTCAAACTCTTCCCTTGCATCTTTGACACCAGTGTCTTTACCACCACTGAGCCTCATTTGTCATCAGAGTTGCAGTGATTCTTCTGTTGCACTTTATTCTAGACTGTTTGAGATATAGCACCTTTAAAACTCCATATGAAGAGTGTCACTAAAAAGATCATCCCGTGTCATAGTGACATGCATATCACATTCAGATAACTTTTGATTTTCTATTCATCCTGTAAGTGTATGCTTGTAGTTTCACAGCATGGTATTGTTTTAAAGTGGTGTTTAAAAGTCTTGAATATATGCCAAAGCAACGTGGGTGGACCTGGAGATTATCATACTAAGTGAAATAAGTTAAAGACAAATATCATATGATATCGTTTATATGAGAATCTAAAGAAAATGATATAAAGAACTTATTTATGAAACGGAAACAGACTCACAGACTTACCAGAGAACAAACCTGTGGTTACCAGAGGGAAGGGCAAGTGGTGAGGGATACACTGGGAGCCTGGGACATGTGATGACGTACACAGTGACATGTACACATTGCTGTGTATAAAATGGATAATTAACAGGACCTACTGAATGGCACAGAGAACACTGCTCAGTACTCTGTAATAACCTAAATGGGAAAAGAATTTGAAAAGAAATAGATACATGAATATGTATAATGGAATCACTTCTCTGTATACCTGAAACGAACACAACATTGTTAATCAACTATGCTCCAATATAAAATAAAAAAATTTTTTTAGAAATCTTGAATATAATGGCAGACAATACCTGCAATTGTGGTATAATTACCATCCTGTTATATTTCTTAGACACCTTTTCTTATTACGCTGTTTCCACAAGCAATTGAGGTCATTTAGAGCTGTTTTTTCTTTTTTTTTCATAAACAGTGTGTTACTTTTCAAAATGAAGTAATTGAGAGTGCCACTTGGACATGAGAAAGCTCTTAAGCCTTCAAACACAAGGTGACTCGCTTTTCTGAGAAATAATTTTTGGAAAATATCTTGTTTTGTAATTGGGTTTACAGCTGGACCATGCCTAGTACAAAAGCTTGCAGATAGATTTTGCAGTGGGAAGGTGTCAAGGTTATTTCTGGAACTAACTGACAGTCCTGTTAAGCTTCACTGATACAGCTATGCCCATTTTTCTTCTGAGTCATAGGTAACAAGAAAGAGTTTCACATTTGGATATACATACGGTGGGACCTCAGAAATTGGGAATCCACCCAGGCATGGTCAGGAACAAAACAATTAATCAAGATAAAGGGAACAGAGCTATAAGCATATTATACTTCTGTGATTCCATCTTTCTTAATTGTCTAGGTAAATTATATGTTAAAGCGAGGGTAAGAGTTCTTATATTTTATTTTATGTTTGAACATTTGATATTAATTAAATGGTCAAGCTCATGTGGAATATTAGTCACCTAATTCTGGACATTAATCTTTGGTTTAATATAGTTAAATTGTGTGTGTCTGTGTACCATGGGCATATAGATATATGTGCATAACATGTAGTTATACAAATATACAGAACATGGAACTGGAAAACTGCATATGGCATAAAGCTTTCAAAAGAGCATAAGGAAGATTCACTTTTTAAATATAAAACTGGCCTTTATTTCATTTTACACTCCTAAAGCTGAAATGCATCTATTGGACTGGTTTTTGAAAGCAATTCAAGATTTTTTTAATACCCAAGAAACTGGCAACTTACCAGGCTATATAATATTAAATTGTAGAACCCAGTGGGATACGCTATAGATGTGCCAGAATGCATGTGGAATGTGTGAATAGATAAAGAAAATATAGATGAAAAAGAGTTCTTGCTTAACTAAGTCCTATTCCCCTCCCCTCTCCCCAAAATGATTATGTAGAAAGAAGCAGCGGGTAGCAGTGCGGTCTCTACATCCTCACACAGTTGTCAAAGTTGATCAATTCCCCTCGGTCGTTCTTAACTAGTTTTCTCTCTCTGGTTGCTCCTGTAAGCCTAGTCTTAAAATCAGTCTAGAGTTTGCATCTTTGAAAATGGAAGACTTAAATACCATAATTGATGATGTCATTTTTCAGTGTAATGCCACTGAGACAGTTCACTCATAAAATGCCTCATTTCTACTTAGTCTTTACCACATGATGGTCCCCTAGGGGCACATTTCAGAGTCACCTGCGGGACTTTCTCCACCCCTCTCCCTCCATCCGGAGCTTAACTGGCCCCCATTCCCTTTGAGACATACTTTAACTGATGGGGTGTGTTGCAACCCTCATGAGTGTTGGGGTAGAAACTAATTTGAAAATAACCAATCTAGTGAAAAGCCCAACATCTGGCCAATTACGTGGTCTTATTACATTACGCTGATGTAGATATTGTATGATTCAACATTCAGATAACAGAATTTTCTTCTTCATCCAGTATTTGACATCATGTAAATGCTACTTTAGATTCAATGGATTTCATGTAAGAACTATTTGTTTCTAGAGATATACAGAAATATTAATAGCCTAGCAGTCTTTCCCACACCTCTCCCCTCAAGAGTTCAAAACATGATACATAGATACGTAGGCAAATTACTACCTCTGTCTTGATAGCCTTTTAATGAAGGTCTAACAATTATGAAGCATTGCCTATTTAAAAACAAAAATTTTAAATAAGAGGAAATAATTTGCAGTGCAATTCACCAATCAAGATCACACTGCTTAACTCTGTCTAGTTATCTGAGCAGAATTACAGCCATTTCACACACCTAACATTGGTGAGAAATGACAATTTCCTGGGCCTTGACCCTAAGAGTTCTAAGAATTAGCAGGTTCAAAAACACCTATTTACTGAACATTCAACTTTGTCCACATAGGAATCACCAAGTGTGGACATTCTAAAGAGGGGAAATACTGCCCTTGGCTAGAAGGTGAAGTGGCATTCAGTGTTTTTCTCTAAAATGAGCATGGTTAAACTGGTTAGATGACTAGTCTTGTTTATTTCATCTGGATTCAAATATTTGTCCGAATTCAATGTAAAGCCTGTACAAAATTGTTCTGCTTGAATTCAACAAAACACATTTATTTATGGAGAAAGGCTGAGAATGGGGACTATGAGAGAAGCCCTCTAAATATGTTGGCCTCATGGAATAATTTAGCTATTGATCAAGTCATCTTTCCAAGACTCATATTTAGTGGCACATATACTATTTGGACAGAGAAGCAGCCATCTCTTGCCTGACAGGAGACTCTAAGCAGAGTGCTGTGTTAATAGTCTACTAGGTTTTTCCAACCAGTCAAGTCTCTTATTCACAAACACACCTTCTGTGGGAGGGGCCAGTACACAAGCCTTCAGCCTGCATGCTCTCACACCATGGCTAGGACACTTTTGTTTAAAGAGATAGGCGGGTAGCTCTACCTTTGTGGATGGAGTAAGAAATTCTATCCCTACTATCCCAAAGTATTAAATAGCAAGAGATACAAAATTCCAGCCAAAAAAGGCCTTCTTTCTCTTATCAGAGAAGTAAACAAACTTCCGTGCATGCTCAGTCACTTCAGTCGTGTCTGACTCTTTGTGACTCCATGGGCTGTAACCCAGCAGACTCCTGGTCCATGGGGATTCTCCAGGCAAGAATACTGGAGTGGGCTGCCATGCCCCCCTCACGGGGATCTTCCCAACCCATGTCTCTATGTCTCCTGCACTGGCAGGTGGACTCTTCACCACTAGGACCACCTGGGAAGCCCAAGCAAACATCATAGCAATACAGTGCACATTTTACTGCTAATTAAGTTGTGAAAACACTTGTGTTCAGAGAAAGTGCTTTCTTCTCCTTGTATTGGGTTGGCTAAAAAGTTTGTTTAGATTTTTTTTAATGTTATTAAAAAAAACCTGAATGAACATTTTGGCCAACCCAATGGCACCCCGCTCCAGTACTCTTGCCTGGAAAGTCCCATGGACGGAGGAGCCTGGAAGGCTGCAGTCCATGGGGTCAATGAGGGTCGGACACGACTGAGCGACCCTTTCACTTTTCACTTTCATGCATTGGAGAAGGAAATGGCAACCCACTCCAGTGTTCTTGCCTGGAGAATCCCAGGGATGGGGGAGCCTGGTGGGCTGCCGTCTATGGGGTCACATGAGTCGGACACGACTGGAGCGACCTAGCAGCAGCAGCAGCAACTTGTGGCTTTGTATATGTTTGTTTGCTTATTCATGGTCTCTCACCACACTAGCCTATAGCCTCCATCAGGCAAGTTCCAGGACTATTTTCATCTCTATATCCCAAGCACCTGGCATAATAACAGACTTTCAAACAATATTTATTAAATAAATTAATGCATAAATAAAACATGATTTTTGTGTGTGTGTAAATGGGTCTTTGCTTGTCCTTTGTTCTCCCAGAATTCACTGTAACCATAATGAAGAGGCATCTCTGAGTTTCCACAAAAGGCTTCCCATCTATTGATTTTTTTCCCACTCCAGGATGCGTGGCACTTGGAATATGTTGACAGTAGAAACCAATTTATCTGCATTTTGACAGTCGGAGGCATTGTTAACCATCCTGTTTCATGCCCAAACAGTTACAATCAGTATTCAAAATGGTAACATTCAGGTAGGAGAAGTATCAGAAAGACCCAGCAGCATCTTTTTGATGTTTCTTTTAAAAATTAGAGGTTCTCAAATGATATAAGTACCATTCAAAATGTTCATTTGTAAGTCAGTTTTGTGAAATTTCAAAGTATTTTTCCAAGGAGGGAAAAGAGAGTGGGAAAGAGGGAAGAAGGAAGAGAGAAAATAATAATAAAAAGCAAACATGTCAAAATGGTAACATTGGTGAATCCAAGTAAAGATAAATGGACTCTATTGTATTAGATATTATTTTAACAGTTCTGTAAGTTTGAAATATTCCAAAATAAAGGTCAAGACCCTTCATAATAGAAGCAAAAAGAACAAAATAATTAGAAATAAATTTAACCAAAGAAGTGTAAGAGTTGTAAACTGAAAACTACAGAATATTGTTGAAAGAAATTAAAGAAGATCCAAATGGACAGCACAGTTTCCTGTGTCATGAATTGGAAGACTTAATATTACTGAGATTATGACACTTTCCAAACAGATTTATATATTTAATGTGATAACTATCAAAATTGTGTATTTATTGCAGAAATGAATAAATGCATCCTAAATTTCATATGATATGAAAGGGTCCCTGAACAGCCAAAACAATCATGAAAAAGAACAGAGTTATAGACGTCACACTTCCCTATTTCAAAACTCGCCACAACACAACAGTGATCAAGAGTGTAATACTGGTATAAGGATCTGCATATAGACCAGGGGAATAAACCGTACATTGATGGGGAACTGATTTTCAACAAATGTACCAAGACAGTTCAATAGGAAAAGAACTGCTTTCCAACAAATAAGGAGGGAACAACTGGATAGCTACTTGGGAAACAATGAACCAGAACCCATATTTTATACAATATAAAAAATCAACTCAAAATGAAACAAAGACCTAAATGAAAGAGCTAAAATCACAAAACTCAAAGGAAATCATAAGCATACATCTTTGTGAGCTTGCTTTAGGCAACAGTTTCTTGGTTATGACACCAAAAGCGTAAGCAACCAAAGAAGGGATTTAAAAATCTGATGCCATTAAAATTTAAAGTATTTTTCAATAAAAGGTAATGCCAAGAAAGTGAGAAGACAATCCACATAATGGGAGAGAGTATATGTAAATCATATATCTGATAAAGTTCTGATGTCCAGAATGTATGAAGAAGTCTTATAACTCAACAACAAAAAGACAAATATCCAGTTAAAAGTGCATCTGAATATAGATTTCTCCAAAGAATAAACACAAATGGCCAATAAATATATGAAAAGATGCTCACATTATTAGTCATTAAGTAAGTAAATGCCTGGGCTGGAAGAAGCACAAGCTGGAATCAAGATTGCAGGGAGAAATATCAATAACCTCATATATGCAGATGACACCACCCTTATGGCAGAAAGTGAAGAGGAACTAAAAAGCCTCTTGACGAAAGTGAAAGAGGAGAGTGAAAAAGTTGGCTTAAAGTTCAACAGTCAGAAAACTAAGATCATGCCATCTGGTCCCATCACTTCATGGGAAATAGATGGGGAAACAGTGGAAACAGTGGCAGACTTTATTTTTTTGAGCTCCAAAATCACTGCAGATGGTAACTGCAGCCATGAAATTAAAAGACGCTTACTCCTTGGAAGGAAAGTTATGACCAACCTAGATAGCATATTCAAAAGCAGAGACATTACTTTGCCAACAAAGGTCCGTCTAGTCAAGGCTATGGTTTTTCCAGTAGTCATGTATGAATGCAAGAGTTGGACTGTGAAGAAAGCCGAGCGCCGAAGAATTGATGCTTTTGAACTATGGTGTTGGAGAAGACTCTTGAGAGTCCCTTGGACTGCAAGGAGATCCAACCAGTCCATTCTGAAGAGATCAGCCCTGGGATTTCTTTGGAAGGAATGATACTAAAGCTGAAACTCCAGTACTCTGGCTACCTCATGCAAAGAGTTGACTTATTGGAAAAGACTCTGATGCTGGGAGGGATTGGGGGCAGGAGGAGAAGGGGACGACAGAAGATGAGATGGCTGGATGGCATCACTGACTCGATGGATGTGAGTCTGAGTGAACTCTGGGAGTTGGTGATAGACAGGAAGGCCTGGCGTGCTGCAATTCATGGAGTTGCAAAGAGTCGGACATGACTGAGTGACTGAACTGAACTGAAGTAAGTGTTCGTCTCTCAGTTGTGTCCAACTCTTTGTCACCCCATGGACTGCAGCCCACCAGGCTCCTCTGTTCATGAGATTTTCCAGGCAAAGATACTGAAGTGGGTTGCAATTTCCTTCTCCAGGGGATCTTCCCAACTCAGGGATCAAACCCGGTTCTTCTGCACCACAGGCAGATTCTTTACTGACTAAGCTACAAAGGAAGCCCTATCAGTCATTAGGAAAAAGCAAATCAAAACCACAATAAGACAGAACTTCACATCCACTAGGCTAGCTATCGTGGTGGTGATTTAGTTGCTAGGTTTTTTTGACCCCATGGGTTGTAGCCCATTAATGCTTTCTGTCCATGGGATTCTCCAAGCAAGGATACTGGAGTGGGTTGCCACACCCTCCTCCAGGGGATCTTCCCAACCCAGGGACTGAATCCTTGTCTCTTATGTCTCCTACATTGGCATGTGGGTTCTTTACCACTGGTGCCACCTGAGAAATCCTCTTTTTTTACTATTTGACCCAGCAATTCCACTTCTAGCTATATACCCACGAGAATGGAAATATAAGTTCATACAAAAACTTGTTTATAAATGTAGATAACAGCATTATTCAAAATGGCCACAAAGTGGCCTCCAAAGAAACCCTCCAAAGGTCCCTCAACTGATGAATGTAGAAACAAAATATAGTGCATCCATGTGGTGGAATATTATTCAGCAAAAAGGAATAAAGTACTCACACATGTTACAATGTAAAAGAATCTCAAAAACATTGTGCTGAGTAGAAGAAACTAGACTCAAAGGCCACTTGTATGGTTCCATTTATATGAAATGTCCAAAATGGACAAATCCACAGAGGTAGAAAGTAGACTGGTGATTTCCAGAGGCTGACAAGTTATGAGGATGGGAAGTGACTGTCAGCAAATATGAAGTTTGTTTTACAGCTGATGAAAGTATTCTGGAATTAGATTGAGACAATGGTGATGACTGCACAACCTTAAAAATATATTTAAAAATCCGCACTGAATTACATATTTTAAGATGGTGAATTGGATGGTATGTAAGTTATATCACAATTTTTTTGACTTGGAAAATATTTCCCTATAATAAAGGAACTGAAGACTCTATTTTGAAGAGACTGGAGGGAAGAATGTGATGAAAAGGGAGATAAATACAATAAGAAAAGTATGTATGGAGCACGAAGTATGAGTAGAATTAAATTTTTCACTGAAGGTGGTTAAGAGCAGAAATGAAACGTTAGACAATTTTAAGAGTGATGAGGAAAAAGAATTCTAAAAGAATTATATAAAATGCAGAACATAATGACAAAAATGTAAAACAAAATAAGAAACAGGTACAGAGGATAAAGAGTGAATCCTCATGCTAACTCTTATGAATATGCATCTTGGAAGTTAGGAGCCTATACTTTTCCTTAATTGTTAGGCATTATTTTATTAAGCTAGTAAAATCAGTGGAGGAAGCAATGATTCTTTCTTATTCACTGTTGTATTCACCTTACTCACCAATTCCCAATGTATTCGCCTTACCCACCAATTCCCATGGTAGGTACTCAATAAGTACTTATAAAATTAACATTAATTTATTGTATGTCAAAGGGTCAAGCCAGAATAAAAAGATAGAATTAATCACAGTTAGAACAGAAAAAAAATTTCTGAGCTTAATAAGTACCAACCAAGAATTTGAAGAGATGTCTAAAATCTAGATACATTTGATTAGAAACCCATATTATAGGAAAAAATGGGTTTTAATAATAAATAAAATAGTTATAAGTATTTTGGCCTTACTGAATGCCAAAGGTGATAAGGGAATGATACTTTCTGATTTTTAAGGGAAACAGTTTGGCACCTAAGAATTAAATACCAACTCAAGGTATCGCTTACGTGCTAAATCAAATAAAGAGGCTCTCTGGAAAAAAGGGCTCAAAAATATACCAGTTCTGTACTTTTCCTGGGAAAAAATATTATAAAGATAAACTCCAGCAAAATTAAAAGTGGATTTAAACTTGGAAATGATATAATATAAAGAAATGATAATAAACATGGAAACAAGTTAAATAGAACTAATGCATTATTAGAATAAATAATAACGTTAAGTAGAGCTAACAAATTTAATCTAAAAATCTTTACTTGGAGAGAAGATAATAATCTAGAATGTTTCTGAATCTCCTTCAGGTCACAGCAAACATAGAAAACAATGATATTTTTATAATACTCTAGCATAAGTGGGCAGAGAAGGCAATTGCAACCTACTCCAGTACTCTTGCCTGGAAAATCCCATGGACGGAGGAACCTGCTAGGCTGCAGTCCATGGGGTCGCCAGAGTTGGACACGACTGAGCAACTTCACTTTCACTTTTCACTCTCATGCATTGAAGGAAATGGCAACCCACTCCAGTGTTCTTGCCTGGAGAATCCCAGGGACAGGGGCGCCTGGTGGGCTGCTGTCTATGGGGTCGCACAGAGTTGGACACGACTGAAGTGATTTAGCAGCAGCAGCAGCAAAAGTGGGTGAGGTTCTTGACATCCTCAGGCCCTTCTGTTGTGCCTGTGTGCTTAATTGTGTCCAACTCTTTGAGATCCTTTGGACTGTAGCCTGCCAGACTCCTCTGTTCATGGGATTTTCCAGGCAAGAATACTAGAGCTGGTTGCCATGTCCTTCTTCAGGGGATCTTCCCGACCCGGGAATCGAACCCACATCTCCTGTTTCACCTGCATTGCAGGCAAATTCTTTACCTGCTGAGCCATCCAAGAAGCCCTAGACAGTCCTATTAATTGAGGCAGTCAGTATCTGGACACACCTGTAGCCCAGGGGGTATAATTGTACATAAATACAGACTTTGCTGTCCTTGAGATGGAAAACCAATAGGCAGTTTTAATAATAAACAAATGGTAGGAGAAAAAAAATCATGGAGCAAATCTCAAAATTAGGTATATCTCGACATTTGGCTAACATCTATTTTGCAAAATTGGCATATACACATTCATACAAATGCTACTGTATTATCTGGAGGAAAAATAGTAGGAGAGTTTGATTTCTTTCTTTACACTTTCATTATTTTCAAAATATTCTACAATAAAATGTGGTTTGTGTGTGTGTGTGTGTGTAATCTCCAAAGTGGGGCTTCCCTGGTGACTCAGTGGTAAAGAATCAGCCTGCCAATGCAGGAGATGCGGATTCGATCCGTGGGTCGGAAAGATCCCCTGGAGAAGGAAATGGCTACCCACTCCAGTATTCTTGCTTGGAAAAATCTCACGGACAGAGGAGTCTGGTGGGCTACAGTCCATGGGGTCACAAAGAGTCAGACATGACTCAGTAACTCAACAACAATCTCCAAACTACTAAAGATAGTCTAAAGTTTTTTTTTTAATGTTAATTTATTTTGTCTTATTGCAACAAGACAACAGGCAAATCAATGAAACAGAATTGACCTCAAACAGATTCATTTTATAATATATAATATGTAGATCACAAATAAAACATATAAGAATCCGAATATGCTACTATGTTGATGAGCATGGTTTGCTATGTATCGTATCTATCCACTTAATAAAGGGTGTTATGATATTTGTTCAAAATATTATGTCTTAATTTACTTTAAGCACTTTGACTTTTGACATTCACTCTCCTTAACTTTGTCTGAAAGTCTCCCCACCCCTCTCACCTCTTCCACTTTCCAGACAGCTTGTCCATAGGACTAAACAATTTTTCATTCAATTCCTTAGCTGGTCATTTAGTTTCTTTTCCTTGGAAGAGCCATTGTCTTTCTGCTCCCCATTGATCCCAGGGAAATGTACTTTGCCCTATTCTGTCCTAATTTACTATATAATTTGCTCAACTTTGATTTTTGTTATTCACTAAGCAGCATTAGAAAAAACAGTTCCATAGTCCCTGGGCATTCTACAAGTCTAATCTTTGCTTGTCCCAATCAGAGAGAGAAAAAAAATTTTTTTGATCACCCTACTTGTTTCTCCCTACTCTGTAATATTTATAGTAATTGTACCAGCTGCCACATAGATAAGCCCAGAAATCTTAGTGTTTTAGCATGCTAAAAGCTGTTATTTCATTCATGTTACAGTTTAATACTGCCCTTCTTCATCTTGTAGCTATTGCATCTGAAACTCGTGGCCCCAAGGTTACCAAGGAAAGGAAAGAAATAATTGAGATGAGATGATCTTAGGGCCCATCCTGGAAGCGGCTCATGTAACTTCTGCCCACATTTCATTAACCAGAGTTTACCCAACCACAACCTAACTGCATGGGAAGCAGAGTTTTGCTGTGTGCCCTAGGCAAGAAAATGGTGAGGAAACACAGCATTATTTTGGCTGCATCCTCTGGAACTTAAATGGTGTGTCTATTTACTAGAGCTGGGTTTCTTGAGAAACTCTCTCAACACAGTTGCCTTTTAGTTTAATAAAACACTGAACATGTGTCCAAATGTTTTCCATCACCAGCATTACAGACAAATCAGAGGGTGCTCCAATGTTTGCTGTTATTATGGATAATATAGTCTAGCTCCTCTTGGTTTTTGTATTCCACTGGAGAGCTGTTCATATGCTTTTGCAAACCAATATAATTATTGGTGCTTTGAGGCTTATTGACGTATAACCTGGCACATGTTTCTCACTTGTTCTGTTAAATTTTCTTACCCCAAATTTGAGGTGAGAAGGGCAGAGGCCTTGCATTCAGTGCTTTTACCACAGTCTGGCACACAGAAGGTCCCAATACATATTTGTAGATTAAATTAATCATCATCCATTTGAGAAGGTGGTAGTCGAGACTGTGGGCTTCCCAGGGGGAACTAGTGGTAAAGAACCTGCCTGTCAATGCAGGAGACACAGTAGACGTGGGTTCGATCCCTGGGTTGGGAAGATCCCCTGGAGAAGGGCATGGTCACCCACTCCAGCATTCTTGCCTGGAGAGTCAGTCCCAAGGACAGAAGAGCCTGGTGGGCTACAGTCCGTAGGGTTGCAAAGAGTCAGACACAACTGAAGTGACATAGCATGCACACATGCACACTTGAGGCAGAAGGAGAGAAACTTTTTGGGATTCCTGGTGCCTTTGGTTTTGCTTATGCCCTTAAACATTGAGGCAGAACACAAGTACCTCTTCCCTTTTCTTTCTTATTTTTCTCCCAGGGCCATATATAGACGTAACAGGTTAAGGGGCAGTAAATTGTTTAGTGGGGGCTAGAAAGAGAAAAAAAACAAAGTAAGGACCTGCACATTTGCATAACTCAATAGGTAAACTGTAAACTCAAAGCTAAAAGTCAAGCTATTGCTATTTTTTGATGTGCTACAAGAAGAAGCAATGCCCTTCAACATTTGGTTAATGCCAGAGATGGTGGAGGCATTGCTCTTAATGTTTTTAGTTGACATCAGGGTGACTGTGCTTAAATTCCTTAGAAGTCAGGCAAAATCCTTTCCCTTTTTAAATGCTTGGTAGATGTAAGAGAATCACTTCTCAAAAGCAATAAGGAACTCTCTTTTCACTGGAACCTGTATAATTACAAGGAAACTTTTCATATGTATGCAAACTGGAAGCAATTAATAGTGTTTCATTGGTAAACTCAAATCTTTCCAATGAAAGCCTTCATAAAAAGCATCAAGACCACTCTGTTCCACTCTGGATTTCCAGCCAAAATTAATTAGGGCCTAATCAAGAGAAGCACTCACCTTGACTTTCAATGAGCCATAGATAAATAATGAACTAAGTTTTGCTTGCTGATAAAAGAGCTTAAAGAGAAAGAAGGTATGAGGCTTAGTATTTGGTTTGGCAACCTAGGGCCCATCTCTGTATTTGTCCTCCACATATCTCTCTGTAAAGCCTCATCATGGCCCTTGAAGTATCAAGAAAGAGCGTGGGCCAAAAATGTAGGTTTAGATAAAGGCAAATGGGGTTATATTTCTGTCTTTGAGAACAACATGTGTGAGACGATTAATCTCTTTTTTAAAAAGCGTTTAATTTTGTATTGGGCGATAGCCAATTAACAATGTTGTGGTAGTTTCAGGTGGACAGCAAAAGAATTCATCCATACACAGACATGAATCCATTCTCCCCCAAACTCCCCACCTATCTAGGCTGTCACAGAATTGAGCAGAATTTCAGGTGCTATACAGTAGGTCCTTGTTGGTTATTCATTTTAAATACAGTAGTGTGTACATGGGGCTTCCCTGATAGCTCAGTTGGTAAAGAATCCGCCTGCAGTGCAGGAGACCCCGTTCGATTCCTGGGTTGGGGAGATCCCCTGGAGAAGGGAAAGGCTACCCACTCCAGTATTCTGGCCTAGAAAATTCCATGGACTGTGTAGTCCCTGGGTAGCAAAGAGTCGGACACGACTGAGCGACTTTCACTCACTCACTCACTCACTCGGTGTGTACACGTGCACCCCACAAACTTAGGTTTGCCAGCAGAAAGGACGGGAGGAAGGGATAGTTAGAGAGTTTGGCATGGACAAGACAACCAATCTCTTAACAAACCATCTCCAGCAGCCACTGGGAAAAACAAGTGCTAGGGGGGACGAGCTATAGGTCTGGACCTTTTTGCACTGAGATTTTGATCATAAAACATTTCTTTTTTCCCCTCTGAACTCAGAAGGGCACTTTAATCACAAAATTAGCCAGTTTGTATCTCTTTAGTATATGCATTTCATTATGCTTCGTATAAAGAACTTTGATTTCGGCTCAAAATAACTCTTGTTGATGCATCTTTTAATAATAAGGCAAAGCATTCATTTATCCAAAGAAGTCCATACGGTGATTTTCATAATTCAAAAAACTGAGTTACAAGTTACTTATTTGGTATGAGAACTTAACCAGCGGACAAGAAACATTGATTCTACAGGTCAAGTTCACATAAGACAGATATGCTGGATCTGAGTGAGAAGTTTGTGGGTTTGGAGTTATCATTTCTCTTTCAACCATGTCCTATTTGGAAGAGGGCAATAGTGGCCGACAGATCTTTTGTTTAGAGCTTCTTATATATAGTAAAATACTGTAATTTAACAGCTTGCTGGGGGAACAAGAATTTGTTCCAGTTCCTGATTTAAATGTTTATGCTAATTGCTATTTATTGGCCCAGATGCAAATGATAGGTTGGCCAAAGTGAAATTTTATGACGAGCAAACTCCCCCCTTTTGTGCAAATTGAAAAAGTGAAACAAGAGGAGGATGAAATGAGCCGAAGATGGTCTTAATGGCTGCTTTTTAATGGGGAAGATAAAATTAAGACTGATTTACGTGGCCAACTCCCCTGTTTTCTCTTATCAGCTCATTTGGCAGGAAAAATGGAAAAGTAATTGTTCCTCTTTCAATGTGGGCCTCAAACCATTATTTATTGGCTGAAATTAATCGCTGTTTATCCTTCATTCACGTGGAAACCGCTCTATCAGCATTATGAATCCCAGCAACTCAACTAGTCCCTTGCAATTTAGTCGACAGCAAGCTCCAATGCTGATGAGGCGTGCCTTAATTTTCTGGGCTGTGGGAGTTAATGAAGACTCCTTTCCGAGGTGGACATATTTGTATTTCTACAACATTAATAACAAAGACCACACTTTCTCTTTGGCAGCAAATAAACTTTTTCGAAAAAAAAAAAAAAGAGGAAAAATGATTGAAAGAATAGTGCTGGGAGGGGAGGGTGGGAAGGAAATAGAATCATGAGCCAATTTGTTTTTCCTTCAAGTCCATCTAATTGCACAGAGATGTGTAGAGACTTGGAGGGTTGTATGTGGACGCAAGGGCTCCTGGGAATATCCTACCAATTGGTAAAGGTGAAATGAAGATCTGTGGAAACTATACATCCAAGAAGAATAACTTCTTAGCTCATTTTTGCTTCCGCTTTGCCTCTTCTCAACAGTGCTTGATGCATGTAATTGACAGCCTGTGGTTTTTCTGGGGCAGAGTTTCCTGGATTGCCTCCTGTTCTTGCTCAAGGGACCATCTGGAACTGACAGCCTGTCCTCCAGACTCATATCTGCCTCTTTCCAATCAACCAGTCAATCATCAAGCATTCGTGC
Source organism: Bos grunniens (assembly GCF_055505025.1). Taxonomy (NCBI): domain Eukaryota; kingdom Metazoa; phylum Chordata; class Mammalia; order Artiodactyla; family Bovidae; genus Bos; species Bos grunniens. The sequence goes on from NC_141180.1 coordinate 59,614,936, forward strand.
ACACCTTATGTGCCCAACAGGCCTCCTTTGCTGTGGGATAAGCAAGCAGAGCCAGAGTGCCCTCCATGTCAATGAGAAGCACAGCAATGTGTCAAGCATCAAATTAAATCTCTAGGAAACTCTTATGGGGGTTGAAATTGCAGGGTTTTCAGAGACACACAGGGCCTTTCTGTGGGTTCCTGTGAATCCCACCTCTGGCATTTTCCTGCCAAAACCAAGCTTTGTACTCTTGCCTGATATTCTAAAGTTTTAATCTAGGAGAATACATGAGGAAATGCATTTATGAATGCCCAACTTCAATATTCAGGATTTGAATTACTTTACCATGTAGTAGCTTTTTAAAAATTTGCTATTAGAATGTGGTTGATTCACAACGTTGTGATACTTTCAGGTGTACAAAAAAGTGCATCAGTTATACATATATTCACTCTTTTTATGATTCTTGTCTTGTATGGGTTATTACAGAGTATTGAATAGAGTTCTTTGTGCTATACAGTAAATCCTTATTAGTTATCTGTTTTATGTACAGTAATGTGTTTATGGGCTTCACAGGTGGTGCAGTGGTAAAGAATCTATCTTCCAATGCAGGAGATGCAAGAGACACGGCTTTGATCCATGAGTTGGGAAGATCTCCTGGAGAAGGAAATCCCCTGGAGGAGGTCCTGGCAAACTTATGGACTGTAGCTCGCCAGGCTTCTCTGTCCATGGAAGATCAAGAAATTCCATGGACAGAGGAGACTGGTGAGCTATATATAGTTCATGAGGTAACCAAAGAGTTGGACATGACTGAGCACACACACATATACACACACACACACAATGTGTATATGTCAATCCCAGTCTCCCAATTTATCCCTCCCGACCCTTACCCCTTGGTAACAATAGGTTTGTCTTCTACATCTGTGACTCTACTTTTTCATAGATAAGTTCATTTGTATCCTTTTCTTAGATTCCACATATAAGCAATATCATGCCACATAGGAGCTTAAAAAAGGCTGTGAGCATAGATTCTCACTTAAAATTTTTTATTTGGCTTTTAATTTTTTTTCTGAGTGGAAAACAAATAGCATATTTCCTTCAACTTCATAATGACTCTTAACATAACTGAGCTATTACTATATGTGCATTTTATCTTGCTTTTAAAATCATTTATTCATTGCTTAATTCAACAATATTTAATGACCACATGCTATGTGCCAAATACTATCGAGGCAGGCAAGAGATAAAGCAGTGAACCAAAGAGACAAAAGTTCCTGCCTCCATGGAACCTGCATTGTAGTAAATTCTTAATGATATGAGAATATCTTATATCTTTAAATTATCCATCTTCATAATTATGAATAGCCACATGTTAGTCCATTTATATAACATTTACTTAATTTCCTATAATAACAAGTCATTAATTGCTATTGTAAATAATTCAGTGATAGACATCTTTATGTGTATCTGTTTTCTAATCTGATTATTCCCTTAGGATGTCCAGATCCTCTGGGGTCTAATTTAGGCTCTCAGCCTGACTATACACCAGAATCACAACATCCAATGTTCTTGGTGGTGTTCAGGCATAAGTATTTCTAACAGTCAGACTAATTTTAGAATATTATCTAATTATGCTCATGCAGTGTCATTTTGATTTTGTTTTTGATTGCATACTTATAGACTTTCTATGTTTATATATTACATATAATATTTGTAATCGGTATAATGTCAAGTTTCTCTGGCTGTTAATATTACTGTAGTATAATAAAACCACTGTTGAACAGCTGTCCTGTTGGTAAGTCCCTGTAGATGCTGGGTACAGTCTTTCTTGTTCTGCTAGAATTCATATTTTAAATGAAATGCTACTAGAAGAATGATACACACTCTGCAAGTGAAAAGAAAAAAAGTCTTACGTTTTTCTCAACAGTTTCTCACCTTCCTTCGGAAGAATTTTCTCAAGTTATATTGCAAAATTGATTTTAGAATCCATATTATGGATTTTTATATACTGATGCTCTCTTTCAACTATTTCTATTGACTCTCCACTCACACTTAACTGTATTAAAAAATAAACAAGCAAAATCATCAACCTTAGTAATTCATAAGATGTTAAAAAAATAAAATCCTATTTCTAAGTAAGATTTCTTCTAATTTGTGAACAAGATAACCATTTAGATTATTTGGTTCGAGATTAAGAGTGGTAGTAAGTTTGTGTGAGTATGGTAAGATAGGGAAGTTATTGCCTGTGAGAAATTTGAAATCTAATACCTTGGAATTGTTTCAGAAAAATTGCATCCTAGCCTGATTTTTAAAAAATTGAGATGTCTTACAATAAAAAAAGCAGAGACAAAATAATCAGTTGGATTTCAAATTTTGAAAGTATGAATACAGTAAAAACAAAAAAAGCCAAACCTGGGAGATCCATCCATTAATTGATGATTAAATTCACTTAAAGCTGCCTGAGAGCCAAGACCAAAAATGGGAAATTTATAGTTCTTATTAGTCTAATGAAGTATAAGATCTTTCAGAAAAGCAGTCTTCCCTCTGGCAGGTTTTATGAGATGCTATAGTCAAAGCACCTTTTGAAGTTAAAATGGAAGGTGTTTTCCGAGAGTCAGAAAAATTTCCCAAACCTCTCTGGACTTTCTATTCTGCTTCTCATTTGCTTAATCACTTGTGTTTTCCTCTTTATAATTTGGCATTTCTTGGTTGATTTTTAAGTGCTGCCATTAAAGATGGGTAGACTGACTCCTCAGGATGGCTCCACCTCTGTCTTCCAGGCTCTTGAGCTGTTCAGTGTAAGTGCCAAGAACTCACCAGAAAGCAGGTATAATTAACTCACTTCACCTTAACTTAAAGGATTATAAAAATAAACACCTAGGCAAATGTAACTATTCAAGGTTCTAGCAGTCATCATCCTGCCCTATATAATTCCTGTATCTCTCTGATAGTAATGAATCAGAAGCCCAAAAGAAATTTGCACTTTTCTTTGAATATCTTTAAAGAAGCCTTCACCAACCCTTTACCTTTCTTTTGACCTTGCCTAAAAGATGGGTCTTCGTCTAAAAGAATACTTGTCATTTATTCAACCTAATTATCTGGTGCAAACTATCTGGTGCATGATAGAGGGTCAAAAATATGTATTAAAAAGTGGTGCAGTCAAGAATATAAAAGGTTCATCTCCATGATCTCTATAAGAGATCATGGAATGATCTAGAGAGTCTAGAAATTAGAGTCTAGAAATAAACCCTTAAATTTATGGTCAATTGGAGTTCAAACAAATGAAAACAACTCTATATCCATCAACTGGTGAGCGAATAATAAAATATGTTCTGGCTAAACACTGGAATATTACTTAGCAACATAAAGGGAAGAACTACAGATACAGGCTGCAAAATGGATGAACCCTCAAAACAGTATAAGTGAAAGAAACCTAAATAAAAGACCACTCACTGAATGATTCTGTTTATACAAAATGTCCAACAAAAGGCAACTCTAACAGGAAGTAGGTTAGCAGCTGCTTGGGACTCAGGGTGGGTGGGAATGAGGAATGACCAAAAATGGGCATGAACAGCCTTTTGGAAATGAGAAATGTTCTAAAATTGTACTGTGGTGACAGTTGCCCAATTCTGTAAATGTATTAAAAGTCATTGAATTGTATATTTTAAATGGGCAGTTTATACATCAATAAACCTATTGATAAAAAGAGAAGGGGTAAGGGAGAGGAGTGGGAGTTTGGGATTTGCAGAAGCAAACTGTTATATATAAGATGGATAAACTACAAGATCCTACCACACAGCACAGGGAACTATATTAAATATCCTGTGATAAAACATCACAAAAAAGAATACGAAAAAGAATATATATATGTATAACAGAGCCACTTCACTTAAGTAAACTATACTTAAATAAAATTTTTTAAAATTGGAAAAATCAAAGAAAAAATAAAAAGTGAAAGAATACTATCTTCCTAATGCTGATCCAAGTTTTACACATTCTCCATCATTCAGATCCTGTCCTTTTATTCCATGAATGCAGTTATTGTTGACGTTTATCTATTTGATTTGAATATGTCACTATATATTCATTTACTCAAGGAATAGTTATTGCGCATCTAATATGTGCCAAGCCATGATCTGGATGCAGGGGTGCAGCAAGGAGCAAGAGAGTCTTTAGGGAGCTTCCGTTTCAGTGTGGAAAACAGATCCTAAATGAGCGAACAGGAGCATAATCGCCTACACTGAAGAGCAAGGTTATTCTGCCACTAATCCGCAGTGGTCCTCTAGGTGGCCATTTCATCTTCTAGGAATCCTTCTCTTCATCTGTGAAATAGGAATTATAATATCTGTGCTGCTTGCCACATAGGGCGCTTGAAGAGAATCAAGTGAGATGAATCCTAAAGTTGTTAGAAATACTACACATTTAGGGTGATAACGTCTGTGCATATTCAAAGTGTACCAAGCCCATGGTTCAACAGAAATGTAAACAATCTCTTGAAGTTTCCATGCATCTGGCACCAGAGACTTGTTCTCATTCCCATTTCTCAGTTCTGTGCTAACTTTCAGTAATGGTGCTAAATTGAATATTTTATCAAAATAGTCACGAATATCCTTCAAAATAGTTATAGAATTTTTCTCCTAACTAAATATGTTTATCTATTTATAAACATATAAACTAAATATAAACTTATATAAATGTTTCTTAAATTACCTTAAGAAACAGAAGGGCTTCCCATGAGCCAAATGAAATGATCTTTTTTGAAAATTTAATTTTTAATTTTATATTGGAGTTGATTTTCAATGTTATATTAATTTCATGTGTACAGCAAAGTGATTCAGTTCTTCATATACCCATTCTTTTTCAAGTTCTTTTCCCATATAAGTTATTACAAAATATTGAATAGCATTTCCTGTGCTATACAGTATGTCCTTCTTGGTCATCTATTTTATATATAGTAGTATGTGTATGTTAATCTCAAACTCCCAATTTACGAACTAGCCTTTATATTTGAGGTACTCACTTAGAAAATAATAAAGGAAACAATTTGCTAAATTCACAGGTTTTCCATCTTAGAACTTTGTATGGAAAGTTTTTTCACATGGGCCATGTTTAGGAAAAAAACACATCCATCCTTAAAAAATTAAACATAATTTTTTTTTATTGGAGAAAGGAAATTTGTATAGTTTTACAGTTTATCTCTTGGGTCTATTTAATCTTTTGGAGTTTAAGAATTATTGCCCTGGACACACCTGTTTTCTTTTTGGGTTCCTTTATTTAACCTTTGAATTGAGTAAAAAGTTGTCTAGGTTTTATGAAAGTTACAAAGATTAAAGCTGACCTTTACATTTGCCTTTTGCAAATTCAAAACTTTGGTCACTTTGCCTTTTTAATATGAGATGATTACAGAAGATTGATCCAGCTACAAATGATGTAGGAATTTAAGAATCTCATTGAGGTTAGTTTCTATTAATTAATTATCAGGTGCATTAATTACACTATAAATGATAATTAGCCTTTTCTGTGACCTATTACTGGTTTTCTCATTGGTTTCATAATTTCTGCAAATGAATATTTAAGCTTGAAACTTTGAAAATTTACCTGTATTAGTAAAATGTCCTACACTACTCAAAAGTTTTAAAAGTGCTTGATAAGCTGTCAAGTGATGATATGACTATACATTAATAGCAGCATTACTATATATTCAATTTTGTTGTCTGCTGATTTCTCTCCAAACAGCATCCTCACTGTTAAATCATGAGCTTTGCACTATTCCTCCATTGTCTCCTAACTTCTTTTTCTTGAAATTCTCTTCCACTTTCCTTTCTGATACCCCCTTTGTCTATTCTGATTTGAAAACATGCATGTGCTCAATATTCTGTCTTCGGATTATCTCTCTTTTTTTGTTTGTTTTTCACCTATTCTTTTTTCTTTAACGACCACTTTTATTTCCTAATAATGTCTCTTGAAATATTTTATTTTACATGTAATTCACTTTTCTTATTTATCAGTTCAGGGAGTTTTAAAGTATCATTGGTGTAAGGTGAATCTATAATCTACAGTCCTACAGTAATCTTCATTACTTCAAACTCTAATCTCACATTTCCTCGTGTGCTCCAGATGACATTTTGGGTATGCCTGGATAGGTTCTATCTCATTTCACAAATCTGACTCATAATCTTTCTCCCTAGTCTAGTTCTTATTCATATTCTCATTTGTATTCCACATCCTAACCTTGGCACCCGGGGGTGACCTTTGCCTCTTTCCTTTCCTTCACACTCTATATACAATCTCCAACTTCTTTGTGGACTCAACTGCTGAAACACCACTTTCTTTACATCCTAGAAAACTTCCCTGTATCTTTAAAAGTGAGAAGGGAAAGTGTTAGTTGTTTACTCACACCCGACTCTTTGCAACACCATGGATGGTAGCCTTCCAGGCTCCTCTGTCCATGGAATTCCCCAGGCAAGAATACTGGAGAGGGTAGCCATTCCCTTCTCCAGAGGATCTTCCCAACACAGGGATCGAATCTGGGTCTCCTGCATTGCAGGCAGATTCTTTACCATCTGAGCCACCTTAAAACCCTCCTTCATACTTGCCTGGACTTGTTGCAAAAGGCTGCTAATTGGTATCACCTTTGCAACATCCGAATTTCTTAAGCTGGCATTCTAATCTCGTTCATGATCTTGCTTCAGCTGACTTTCCAGACTTCTTTCCTATTCATTTTCTTTTTTTTAATTTTATTTTATTTTTAAACTTTACATAATTGTATTAGTTTTGCCAAATATCAAAATGAATCCGCCACAGGTATACATGTGTTCCCCATCCTGAACCCTCCTCCCTCCTCCCTCCCCATACCATCCCTCTGGGTCGTCCCAGTGCACTAGCCCCAAGCATCCAGTATCCTGCATCGAACCTGGACCGGCATCTCGTTTCATACATGATATTTTACATGTTTCAATGCCATTCTCTATTCATTTTCTATGGTCCAGCCAAACAGAGTTCACCTTTTCTTAAAACATTTCAAGATCTGTGTTTCTTTGCTCATCCACTGACCTTTGCCTTTAATGTGTTCACCACTCTTTCAAACTGAAATACCATTTTCTTCAAGTTCCACACAAATACTACCACTTTCATGAAGCCAACATGCTCTCCTCTCACTTTGAATTCCTACAGAAACTTATATGTTTTCAATGGCTCTCATTCCATACGGACTAATACAGTGGCCACATGTATGCATAGCATCTCCCCCTTTGCCCTTGGGGACTGTCTCTCACTAGCTGACTCCATACTTTGCCCCCAAAAGGCACACAGTACACAATTGTTGAATGACTAAATCTCTTAATCATGTCATTGGGTCTAGACGTTGTGCTTATCTTAAGACAATTAGTCATCAGGCCAACTTCAGTGAACCTTCCCATTGGGTTTCCCGGATCATCCGTTCCTAACGATGAAAGGCTGTGTATTCAATAATAGTGCTCATATTTTCCTGGACCACATACGTTGAAGAGAGAAGTGGAAATAGCCCTCTAGGGAGTTTTGAAATGTTCTTGAAGGATGTTAAATGAATATAGGTACCTCCAGGCTTTTAAAAATTGTCTTCTGATATATGAAAAATGCCCATGTAAATTAAAAATCTATCATTCAGGGGATACTAATGGGAGCAAGACCTGTGAAGGTAAAACACACAATGTAACGTTGCAAGAGCCTTCATAGCAAAATGCAATGGCACCTTGGGACCTGAAGCAAATAAACTTCAGTGAGAACAATTACGTCAAGACACACTTAGCCATTATCGCTCCTCTTTGCAAGGACGGGACACGGACTGCTGGGTCTCTCTTTGAGTTGGATGATTGCATTTATCTGAGGTGGTCATACACTTACTTGTTAAATATGGCCCCATTTTAGAATATTAAAAATAATGTTATTTCTTGTTTTCAGAGGGATGCTGTCCTTTGTACCTGATATGTAGGAGATCAGCTATTATTGAAAAACTGCAGAGAGAAGATAGGCATAATACAAACCCCGAGATGTGGAAAATACCACATGGGACAGGAATTATATTAAAGTCCAGTTTATAGGGGAAAAAAGGCAAAAGTGAGGCAGTTGGGTGCTTTCAAATGATGATTCAGATAATTGGCCTCACCATATTTTAAGTTTTTATGATTGACTATTTGAAGTTCCTAGTCTTACTTGTGTAAATCTATATATGAGAACAGAAGTTAAGCCAACTTTGTCTTTTTGTACATGAAAGCTCAGTTGTCGATAACCTCAAAGACCTGCTGCCAATTACATTAACTCCCACCCCAATCTGATCCCTAAGGTGTATTCCTGAGAATCACGAATTCTTTCTTGCACATTTATGGTTGGAAAATAACTTCTCATATCTAAAAGGAAATTAGTTCTAGAGTATGTGACTTAGAATATATACTACAGAATTTTCTTTTTTAGCAATTTTGTGATGTTTTTCACATACCATATAATTCACTCATTTAAAGTGTACAATGCAACGGATTTTAGTATATTTACAGACATGTGCAATCATCAACAGAGTCAGTTTTAAAACATTTTCATCATCTCCAAGAGAAATGCATACCTTTCAGCTATAATTACTCCATCCACCTCTTCCATCTCTCCTCCTCTAAGCAATCACTAATTTACTCTATGTCTCTATAGATTTCTCTATTCTGGATTTTCATATGAATCAATTATAGAAAATATGATCTTTTGTGGTTGGCGTATTTCACTTAGCATGTTTTCAATTTTCTTCCAAGTTGTAGCAAATATAAATACATTCATTCCTTTTTATAGCTGAATGATGTTCCACCGTAGGGCTTCCACTGCAGTTCAGCTGTCAAGAATCTGCCTGCAATGCAGGAAGCACAGGATATGTGGGTTCGATCCCTGGGTTAGGAAGTTCCCCTGGAGGAGGAAGTGGCAACTCATTCCAGTATTCTTCACTTTTGGCTATTATGAATAATACTGACCTAAACCATAATCTACAACTTTTTGCGTGGGTATATTTTCATTTCTCTTGAGTATATAGGCAGACCTTGGAGATACTGTACATTTGGTTCCAGAGCGCTATAATAAAGTCAATATCACAGTAAAGCAAGTCACAAACTTTTTGTTCTCCCAGTGCATATAAAAGTCATGCTTACCCTGTACTGTGGGCTTCACAGGTGGCACTTGTGGTAAAGAATCCACCTGCCAATGCAGGAGACATAAAAGATGAGGGTTCGATCCTTCTGTTGGGAAGATCCCCTGCAGGAGGGCACGGCAAGCTACTCCAGTATCCTTGCCTAGAGAATCCCACGGACGAGGAGCCTGGTGGGCTACAGTCCATATGGTTGCAAAGAATCACACACACTGAGCAATTGAACAGTGGCACCCTGTACTGTAGTCTATAAAGTAAAAGTGCAGACTAACACCATATATAAAAAAGTACATACCTTGATTAAAAAACGCTTGCTGCTAAAAAATGCAAACTGTCATCTGAAAATGCGGTGCAAAATAATGAGGTCTGCCTTTGTACATCTAAAAGTGGAATTGCTTGCTCATATGGCTTCCCTGGTAGCTCAGACGGTAAAGCGTCGGCCTACAATGCTGGAGGTCTGGGTTCGATCCCTGGGTCGGGAAGATCCCCTGGAGAAAGAAATGACAACCCACTCCAGTATTCTTGTCTGGAAAACCCCATGGACTGAGGATCCTGGTAGGCTACAGTCCATGGGGTTGCAAAGAGTCAGACACAACTGAGCGACTTCACTTTCACTATGGTAAATCTATGTTTAATCATTCAAGAAATCACCAGAACGTCATCCAAAGCAGCGGCACCATTTTGTTTTCCCATCAACAGCGCATGAGGGTAATGGTGTCTACTCATTCTCGACAACCTTTGTCATTGTTTGACTTTTTTGATTCTAGCCATTCCTATGGATGTGAAGTTATGTCTCACTGTGATTTTGATTTGTAGTTCCCTGACAACTAATGATGTTGAACTGTCTTCACTCACAATGCTGTTACAGTAAAATGTATGGGTTTTCCCCCATATCAACCAATTCTCCAGCTCTCCAGACACCAATTCAATTCTGACACTAATTACCTAGAGATAACACAGGCTAAGGGCTCAGTCCCACTAGACTGCCACCACATTGGACAGCTAATCACAAGTTTCACATTGCCAACTGTACTTCTGATCAACTGGCTATAAATCAGGGGTTCCCACAGCCCACTTCTTCTCTTAAACAGTTTATTAGAAAATGGCTCATAGAACTCAAGGAAATGCTTTACTTACTATCACTAATTTATTAAACAAGATGTTGTAAAGTATATAAATGAACAGTCAGATGAGGAGATAGATAGGATGAGATTCAGAAAGGCCCCAAACACAGGAGCTTCTATTCTGTCTCAGGGATGTGTTCATCAACCCAGAAGCTCTTTAAAGCCTGTTGTTTAGGGATTTTTTATAGAGTTTCCATCTTGTAGGCATCAATGTCTAGCTCCACCCCTCTCATCTGAGGTTGGGGATGAGACTGAAAGTTCCAAGCTTCTAATCAAGGTTTGGTCTTCTTGGTGACAATCCCCCATCCTGAAGCTATCAAGGGATCCACCAAGAGTTGCCTCAGTAGAAACAAAAAACACTCCTATTGCTCCTATCACTGAGGAAATTCCAAGGGTCTTAGAAACTCTTGAATCAGAAACGAGGACAAAGACTAAAATATATATATTTTGTTATATCACAATATTTCTGATATGAAGCATCTTTTCATCTGCTTATTGGCCATTTGTATATACTCCTTGGAGCAACGTCCATTCAGATGCTATGTCCATGTTTAAATTAAATTCTTTTTATTATTGAGTTTTAAGTGTCCTATGTAATATTCTGCATGTCAGGCCATTAATGGTTATATGATTTGAGAATATTTTCTTCCTTTCTGTTGTTTTATTTTAGTTTCCTGATATTTCCATTGAAAAAACAAAAGCTTTTAATTTTGATGAAATTCAGTGTATCTATTTTTCTCTTTTTTGCACATGATTTTGATCTTGTATCTAAGAACTTTCTGACAAATTTAAAATAATTAAGATCTACTTCTGTATTTTCTTCTAAGAGATTTTATAGTTTTAGTTCTAACATTTAGTTCTTTGATCCATTGAGTTAATTTTTATATGATATAAGGTAAGATTCTAACTTCATTCTTTTGCATATGGCTATCCCATTGTCTCAGCACCATTTGCTGAAAAAAAACTAATTTTTCCCTATTGAATAGTCTTGTCATCCTCATTGAAAACTTTACTTATGGACTTTCAGTTCTATTCCATAGATATATATGCCTATTCTTGTACAAATACCACAGTGTCTTGATTGTTATTGCTTTGCATTAAGTTTTGAAATCAGAGAGTGTAAGTCTTCAAACTTTGTGCTTCTTTTTCAGGATAATTTTGATAGGGATTGAGTTGAAGCTGTAGGTCAGTTTGTGGCATATTGTCATCTTAACAGTGTTAGTTTTTCACTCCATGAACATGAGATGTTTTTCCATTTATTTGGTCTTCTTAATAACTTTCAATATTTTTTTATAGTTTTCAGTGTATAAGATTTATGCTTCTTTTATCAAATTTATTCGTAAGCATTTCACTCCTTTTAAAAGCTGTTGTTGGGACTTCTTTGCTTGTCCAATGGTTAAGAATCCACTTTCCAATGTAGGGGACATGGGCATGACCCCCGATTAGGGAACTAAGATCCCACATGCTGCTTGGAAACTGAGCCCATGTGCCACAACTAGAGCACCTGTGAGCTGCAAAGAAGATCCCACGTGCTACAACTAATAACTGATGCAGTCAAATAAATAAATATTTTAAAAAATGTTTTACAAAAAGAAAGCTATTGTTAATGAAATTGTTTTCTTAATTTAATTTTCAGTTCACTGATATTTCACTGAACTGAAATGTCATTGCTTGCTGTGTATTGATCTTATATCCTACAACCTTGCTGAATCATTTATTAGTTCTAATGGTTTTTTAGTGGATTACTTAGGACTTTCTGTGTACAAATGTATATATGTGTGGATAGAGATAACTGTGCTTCTTCCTTTCTAATTGGAATTCTTTCATTTCTTTTTCTTGGTTAATTACCCCAGCTGGAACCTCTAGGACAAATGTTGAATGGAAGTTGCAAGAGCAGATATCCTCATCTTGTTCCTGATCCAAAGGGAAGAGCACCAAGGCTTTCATCATTAAGTATAATGTTAGCTATGGATTATTAGTCTGGAGAATTTTTATCATCAAAAAATGTTGCAATTTGTTAAATATTTTTCCCTGTTTATTGAGATGACTGTGTAGCTTTGTTTTTTATTCTGTTGATATGATATTTCACACTGATTGATTTTGGATGTTAAACCAACATTTCATCCCTGGGATTAATCCTGCCTGGTTATGGTACATAATTCTTTTTATATGTTGCTGAATATACTGTAGACTTTACATTGGGCTTCATCCACTATATCAGTTCAGTTCAGTTCAGTCACTCAGTTGTGTCTGACTCTTTGCAACCCCATGGACTGCAGCATGCCAGGCTTCCTTGTCCATCACCAACTCCCAGAGCCTGTTCAAACTCATGTCCATTGAGTCGGTGATGCCATCCAACCATCTCATCCTCTGTTGTCCCCTTCTCTTCCTGCCTTCAATCTTTCCCAGCATCAGGGTCTTTTCCAATGAGTCAGTTCTTATATATAGAGTGAATGTGTGTATATATATATTCTCTTGTGCTACAAGAGAAACATAGAAATTACACTAAAGGTTCTGAACTTTATATTTATTACACTATGTTAGCATTGTTTATTGACTTGAACCCTGATCATTATTGAAAAGACTTGGAATCCTTAAGGATTACAAAGGTGCTCACTTAATGGTCATTTACTGCCTCTTTATCAATTCAAATCTCAAAATACATATGAGTAAAAAAGCCTAACCTACAGCTTGCTAGAACATAGTAGAACCTCAGTACATATTAGTAGATTAATTAATTGATTAGTCTGTGTTTTTGCAGTTGGGTCAATGAACAAGCAAGCATCTTGAGCACATCCATCAACTTTCTATATAGAAAGCATTAGACTCGACAGGGAGTGGTAGGCTCAGAGTTGACTCAGAAAGCTAGAAGGGAAACAAAGTAAGCATGCCAAGTTCAGGTAACATAGCTTCAAACTTCTTGGGTAGTAGATTCATGGTGAGCTGATGTGACAAAGGAAATACAGAAACAGGAAGCACAACTTTAATTCCTTCATGGATAGATGCCCTTCTTTGAGTTTCCACACTGTATAAGCCTCAGTCTTAACATTTACCACACCTCTCTGCTAATTTCCTTGCCACTATAGAATGTCTGCATATCAGAAGTGCTTAGCATATAGAAAAAGTGAAAGTGAAAGTCGCTCAGTCATGTCTGACTCTTTGCGAACCCATAGACTATACAATCCATGGAATTCTCTAGGTAAGAATACTGGAGTGGCCTTTCCCTTCTCCAAGGGATCTTCCCAACCCAGGAATCAAACTGGGGTCTCCTGCATTGTAGGCAGCTTCTTTACCAATTGAGCTGTCAGGGAAGCCCTGGAATACAGAAAGTGTGTGATAATTACTCTCTGAATAAATGAATAGTAATCTGGTTGATGCATTGGGTAGGCAACAGTCAGAGAGTGGCCCTGACCAAGTAAAGCAAAGTACTTCCCAGAGAAAGAGTCAGACCTTTACAAATGATTGTTTTTAAAATAATAGCAGCTACTGTGATCAAATAATAGATTTTGATGAATTTGGCCTAAGTAGAAGTAAAATTTACCCCCTCTATCAGATTGTGTAGATAATATGAGCAATACCGTTTTGTAGTCCAAAGATCACACCTCTGTGCTGCAATCTTTTCCTCCCATTTTTAGAAAACAAAAACCAACTCGCATCTAACCCTCAAAAACTATTTTTCAAGGTTAAAACATACACACAGAGATCAGGATTAAAGAAAGGATGCTTACACTTTCAATTAGCTCACTATAGTTTCCCAATTCTAGGACACCTTCAATTATAACAGATTTTTCCAGAATTAAAATATATCTACATATATATGTGCTTCCCTTGTGGCTCAGCTGGTAAAGAATCCTCCCACAATGCAATTCGGGAGACCTGGCTTCAATCCTTGGGTTGGGAAGATCTCCTGGAGAAGGGGATCTTCTTTTATATCTAAATATAAAAAGCAGTTGCAAGTTGGATCCTCATTTTGGAAATATCCACATGCATTTTAAAAGCAAAGAAATGTGGTCTGTCTTCACTTTTCAATTCATGAGATCCCACTAGAAAATCAAATAGCATTTAAAACATGTGTTTAATGTCGTGTGTTTTTATGTTATGTCATATTACTATGGCAATGAGGTACTTTAATGATAATACTGATGACCACAGTACTCTTTAAATCTCACTTGGATACTTATCCAACAGGGTTTAACTTGTGGGTAAATAAGATGTCTGATTACATCTATGCAAACCAGTAGCAATTATTTTTGCCCTTCAGAAATAAGAGCTTCCCAGCTTTGTGTGATTTCAAAGGAAAGCATTTTGGTCTTTTAAACACAATAATCAGCAGGCAGAAAATAGGAAAACAGCATTTAAATTTCTGGGGAAAGGGGTTATCTCTGTTACACGGAGTCAGGGGAAGGATAGCATAAGGCTTCCAACATGGGTGGCTTACAATCTTGGTTCTCAGTTCTTTTGGTTTCATAGTTTTATTTTTAAAAAATCAATAGATGGAAATGTTTATCCTCTAAATACACTGTTCAACTTAAGAAGCAGGGAGAATCCATTTGGGCTTAATAATATGTGTAAGAGATTTTCATTTCATTCAATGACTTTATAGCCTAAAACCTAAGGTAGTGAACCCTTTGCATTTAACGTATCTGAAAGTCCAGTGAAATTTTCATAAGTATCCATTCCTACCCCCACATATCTACAAGAGATGTTCTAGTTAATCTTCTTTAAGGTCTTATTCACTTAATGGAAATGCTTAGCTGCATAATTGCTTTGAGCCTATTGCTATTCGGAATTGAAAATATAATAATCTAATGGTATTGTCTCTATAAGCGAATGAGAATTTCAGGAGTGGCTGTTGGTGCCACCCATGTGATCCAGAGAGGTTAATGCAGTTAAAGTTATTTCACAGTCCATTAAGGAGCTTACGGTGACCTCGCGACCTTTGCGCCAACAACACGGAATCCATTATCATCACAATGGAGGAGCAGTGGGTTCGGCTGACTTGACAATGGGCCCGGGAAATCCCAAGTTAGTACTTAGTTTAAAAAAATGCACTTTTCTTTCTGCTTCTTGGGTATGGCTATTAATATGCCCTCCTATAATTTGTAACATTAACATTGCTGAAGGTACAGAAAAGGACATTGAAATGAAGATGTCAAAACTGCTGACTTAGTTCAGTGCATGATAATATTGGCTATGCATTGAAGTAGTAGATATCTAACAGGAAAATCAAGATGAAGAAAGTCAAGAACTCAGTTAAATTAATGATAAATTATCACAGGTTGCGGGATTCACTTAGGCAAATCACAGCTTTCCTCCATTTTTAATGCAACAATCTGAGATTGAATATATGAAGAGAAACACTTTTAATTTATAAGTATGAATGTTATGAATAGCATGAGTTAAAACAACATTAAAATATTTACTCTATCAAAATCCAAATTTCAGAGAAATATGACATACCACATATTCTCAAGAACATGTCACCGTGACAAATCATATCACTCTACAGAAACCAATCATTAATCCTTCTTCTGTACGTAATTTGGTGAAAGACACCCCTGTCATTCACATGTAAAAACAGATTTCAAGCATGGGGTTAAAAAATGAAGATTTTTATCAAACTACTGGTTGGAATGAAAGTGTTAATTAGCATTTTTGCCCTCTACAATGAACTTGACTGCACAATAGTCTCCTTTGAAGAAATAATAAGCTAGAAATTTGAATCAGGTATTGCAGTACTTTGTATCAATAGAAAAGAAATGCTAGATCAAAGAATCCCCATGCCCCCCAAAACTGAGCAAGATAGTCTCTACAGAATACAGTTTCGATTGTAAATATACATGAAAAAAGATCCATTGATATTTCCAGAAACCGAAAAGGCAGCATTTTAAAATAATTTAAGGAAAGCATTTAAAGGTAATTAAAGAACCCAGCAGTACATTTCAAAGATAGTTATTGCTGATGGAAGCTCACACATCTTAGCTCATTTAAACACAATAAGGTTTCAACACTTATTACAGCTCCAAATGCCTGTAATATAATCACACTAAAAAACAGAAGCCAAGATCTTGAGTTAATTTTCAGGAGCACATTGTGATGATGTCTTTTTATGGTTTGCTATCCGAGAAAATAACTGAAAAAAACAAGTATCACCTACTTCTGGTAATTCAAAAGAAAATAATATGATCAAACAGTGTTTCTTAAACATAGCTCTATTTGAGATCTATTTTAATTATTCAAAGAATATATTCAATTTAGTATTTGAAACTGGTATTAAAAACCTGTTTCAGAGTATTTAGAGGTAAAATAGAAGTGTCTCATCAGAGGTTTACATCAAGATAGAATAAATATTCTTCAGAAATAATGTCATAGTAAGTATTTAATCATTTATTATTAAAGAAGTTTTACAGAAACTGTAGTCACTAAACATTAAGTTTTCCAAGATGCTGTTCCTAACAGAGAATATAATAGTATTCAGTTTTAAATCTTTATGTGGTTTTTAAAATTCTTCAATGTCAAAACCAAGCAGAACTTTGTATTTAAAAAGTCGTTGAATTTAATTCTTCAACTCATTGCATAATTTACAAAGCAAAAATGGCTAGATAATACACTTTAGTTAGCAGCTCTAGTTTATTAACCTGAAACATGTTGCATGATATTCACAGTTGTCAGCAAATGTGTTTTTATTTATGAAGTTCTAAGATATTTTAGAACTTCTTTCTCCCCAGCAAATATTTGTTACAGTGATTAATCTAATTTCCATTGTAATACATCTCCTAGTAAGCATTTTATTCCTTAAATGAGGCAGAATTCCAGACAAGAAGAGTAAAGATACAGGACGAGAAATTGACAAATAGAAAAATAAAATACAATAAATGGATTAAAAACAGTGTATGTATATATATATATATATACACACACACACACAGACTGAATATATATATATGCCTATATATATGTGTATATATATATAAAGGTGAAGAGAGAATACCAAGTAGCTTCATAATTTCATGTGAGCAAACTATGTCTAATTTTGATGGGGTCCTAAGATACAATATATAAATGATTCTTTACAATTTGCAAAACATAACATTAAAAATCATTCAAAATACATTAAGACATACAATGTACTTGCCACCAAAAATGTGCATAACCATTAGGCCGACTGTCTCATATTGTGATTGATGTTGTTATCGTTATTGGTATCAGCCTGATCAGACACTGAAGATTTAAACAAGTCTTTAACTTTTCTTAGAAAATTTTCCCGGAGTGTTGTTGGATAGGAGACTTCTCCTATCAAGAAATCTCTCTTCATGAAAGGAAGAATTAATAACGGAAGAGGAAAAAAAGCATCAAAACTCTGTCAAAACATAAACCAAGGCTCTCTGGTAAGGAATATGTAGCAGAGTTAATTTGCTGTTACGATGCCTCTACTTGACTGAAGAGAAAGTTGTCGCTGAGAGGCTGGCATAAAGCATGAAAAGTGTAAACTGCGGCTCCAAAGTGAGTCTCAGACTTCAGTAGCCAAAAATAAACTGGTTCTTGGCTGAAAGACATAAGTGCAATTGTGAAATTGATATCCCTCCTTGGCCGAGTCCCAGACAATATGTTGCCTTTCGGGGGCTGATCAACGTGATTGATGTGATCTGTGAAATCCAGGGGGGGCACTCCCCTTTAATCAAACCCACCGTCCTCGACAGAAAGGCAGCTGTGGGCTAACAAGTTCTTCAAACTTCCTCCCTCTAGGTCTCCTTAGAAATCTGACAGTCCAGAAGGAGAAAAAGGTGGCAAAAAACAGCCACAGGATGACAAACTCCACCCTGGAATTAGAAGAGAGAGGGAAAAAAAAAAGACAAGCTATTGGGTAAGACATAAGATGGCAGCAACTGAACAGTTTATTGCTTTTCAAAGAGAAATTCAGACCTCTCTTTTAATGTCAAAACCAACTCACTAAAGACATTCAGCTAAGGTGTTTTTTTTTCCCTAAGAATATAGATTTTTTTTTTTTCTGTTTCTCTCTAACAAGGATGATCAGTGTGTTAGAGTTCACATCCTATTTTTTTTTTTAATTTCTCCCTTCAGTTTTCATGTTTGCATCATGTATTTTAAGACTTGTGGTAACTGGTCCCCAGAATAACCTGTGAAGATAAATTCACAGAAAAACAGCCTACAGTCTTCCAGGGAGCAACATGAAGCTTGCAGATCTGCCATGGGTATCAGTGTGGTGGATTCTAAACACAAGTTTCCTAGTCTTATAATCATGATCACTCATTCACACTCTCCTCAGCAGCTATCAGTGAAGGAATAGGAATATCAAACTGGAGTTTTTGCATTTCCTATGGTAAATGTTTCTAAACCTATAACAAATTGGTACTGATCATTTCTTCTAGAATCATCGTAATGACTCAAATTGATTTTAGCTTAAAAGATCAACACCAGGGTATAATTTACTTTTTCAGGGTTTCCTTTCATGTTGAAAGGCTTCCAAATTAGTTAACCTTACCACCCTCTCTCGCCCTGTTGTCCTGTTTGCGCATAATATTCTGGTGCCAGATTGTCAGCTAATTATGTCACAAGCAATCAGCTAACAAAGCACAGGCCTCCTTGCCTGGAGAATGAACCTTGTTTCATAGATACTCCAAGGGAACAAAAAAAAATAGACTCCTTTCATTAAAGAAATCTGGAGTGAGGGTTTTATTTAAGCAAACACTTCATGTCAGCACAGCTGTGGTAGGGATGTTGATGGTTGGTTATTTCTTAAGCAGCTGCGTTGGTGGGGGTTGGGGGGAGTTGGGGGGAGTGGTGCCCTGGAGTGCCATGGAATCCATGGTTCATCTTGAAAGCACACATAGAAGAAAAACAAAGAAATGACAATGATGAGAATTTACTTTCGAGGTCTTTCACTAAGTGGGATAAACTAAAATTATAGACGATGCTTAGGAGAGTCACGGAAACATGAAGGGATGTTCAGATTAGGTGTATGGCAAAATCTTTAGAGGGCTTCCCAGGTGGCGCTAGTGGTAAAGAACCCACCTGCCAATGCAGGAGATATAAAAGGAGCAGGTTTGATCCCTGGGTCGGGAAGATCCTCTGGAGGAGGGCATGGCAATCCACTCCAGTATGCTTGCCTGGAGAATCCCATGGACAGAAGTCTGGGTTTCCCAGCTTGGTGACATGAAAGCCAAGAAACGACTAATATTCTCGAATATAAGACTTAGAAGAAATTAAAGAAAATGTGATCAACAGTTATAATTTCTACCATTATGGGGAAAATAGGGGGTAAATTTAAAGTGAATGAAAGGGATTGAGGGTAAAATCCTGATGTTGGCCTAGACAGGGGAGAATCTTTGTAATGCTAAAGTTTATGATTATTAAAAATCTGAAACTATTTTTCCCTGGGGAGTTCTGAAAATAGAAAAATGCATTTTGGTCCAGAATGATTGTACTGTCACCCTGCCTAAAGTCAAAGGAAGAAGTAACTAAAAATGTCCCTTCCTGCCTTTGCAAACAAGGTTATTGTGATGTTAGCTTATATTCTTCCAATGAAAAAATATCAACTGGGAAAGGACAGTTTGATTTTTGCTGATTGAATAGTGGATAAGTCTAAATTTTCCATTTGTAAGTTACACACTCCATAGTATATTTTCTTCAAAGGACTCTTCCTCTTTCCTCTAAAAATTAAAAAAGTCAACAGAGACACAGGAGCTAGACTCAGACCTTCATGGGCTTCTCAAATCTGTGGTTGGGTAGCTGTTGTAGGGAGAAGGCAATAGCACCCCACTCCAGTACTCTTGCCTGGAAAATCCCATGGACGGAGGAGCCTGGTGGGCTGCAGTCCATGGGGTTGCTAAGAGTTGGGCACGACTGAGCGACTTCACTTTCACTTTTCACTTTCATGCACTGGAGAAGGAAATGGCAACCAACTCCAGTGTTCTCGCCTGGAGAATCCCAGGGACGGCAGAGCCTGGTGGGCTGCCATCTATGGGGTCGCACAGAGTCGGACACGACTGAAGTGACTTAGCAGCAGCAGCAGCAGCAGCTGTTGTAGATGTTCATCTTCATGGGCCTCTTGAGGTCTGATGCTTGGGAGAAAATCTAGGACTTATAAGACATTGAAATGGTGTAATTATTCCTACTTTAGCATAAGTTTGGGGACTTTCTAGGCATTATAGATTTTTGTTCTCTTTTGAAAACAGAATGGAGAGAAGCAAAGATGATCCAAAGTATTATAGTAGTTCATAATTCTATCTAGTTTGAGGCTGGAAATCTTTAAAGAAACAATGATCATTTTATACACTTTGCACATACGATGGCAATTATATTTTATTGCTGTTCTATTTGAGAAGCTCAAGAGGACAAGGCATGATTGCACATCTACAGTACATAAATTTTGAAATGAAACTTTTTAAAGTTTTACCAATTACAATATTTACATATACATATTAAACAGGTGTTTATATTGTCACACTGTAGGCAATACTCGAGTTCCTGGACTTAGAAACTCCTTAGGGTCCCTCAAAGACTCCCAGTCCTCGACTTTGTTGTAGTTTTAGGCTCTAAGTCACGTATGACTCTTTTGTGACCCCATGGACCCCAGGTTCCTCTGTCCATTGGATTTCCCAAGCAAGAATACTGTAGGGTGCTTCCATTTCTTTCTCAAGGGAATTTTCCTGATTCAGTGGTCGAATCCACACCTTCCTCCTTGCCAGGAAGATTCTTTACCACTGAGCCAACAGGGAAGCCCCAGTCCTCAGCTTAGGAGTCTCTGTTCTAAAGAAACTAGCAGTTGTCCTTTCAGGCATCTTCCATTCTAGAAGGCACCATTGTCTTTGGTGTAGAAGAGAATCTGTTTTTAGGATGAGTTCAAATTTGAAATAAATAACTGCAGTGATAGGAGATGGCTGGGAGTATAGAGAAAAATAATATGTTATCTGCAGTGATAAATTTCACAGTTGTTTAACTTTGACTAATTTTAACCATTTTGGGGAAATGTATTTATGCAGCCACTAAAATTAGAGATGAAGAAATCAACATCTAGAATCACTGAATTTATGGTTTTTCATAAATAAGCGTCTTTTAAAAGATGCTTGCTCCTTGGAAGAAAAGCTATGACCAACCTAGACAGCATACTAAAAAGCAGAGACATTATTTTGCCAACAAAGGTCCATCTAGTCAAAGCTATGGCTTTTTAGTAGTCATGTATGGGTGTGAGAATCAGATTATGAAGAAAGCTGAGTGCCGAAGAATTGATGCTTTTGATTTATGGTGTTAGAGAAGACTCTTGAGAGTCCCTTGGACTGCAAGAAGCTCCATCCAGTCAATCCTAAAGGAAATCAGTCCTAAACATTCATTGAAAGGCCTGATGCTGAAGCGGAAACTCCAATACTTTGGCCACCTGATGCAAAGAACTGGCTCATTAGAAAAGACCCTGATGCTGGGAAAGCTTGAAGGCAGGAGGAGAAGGAGACGATAGAGGATGAGATGGTTGGATGGCATCACTGACTCAATGGACATGAGTTTGAGTAAGCTCCAGGAATTGGTGATGGACAGGGAACCCTGGCATGCTGCAGTCCATGGGGTCACAAAGAGTCAGACACGGCTGAGCAACTGAACTGAACTGATGTTTTTTCAAGATATCTGTTTTAAAATAATTTATTTGTTTTTGGTCGCACTGGGTCTTTGTTGCTGCGCATGGGCTTTCTCTAGCTGCAGAAAGCGGGGCTACTCTCTCATTGTGTTGTATGGGCTTCTCACTGCAGTGGCTTCTCTTGTGGCGGAACATGGGATCTAGGGCATGTAGGCTTTAGCAATTGAGGCGTACAGGCTCAGTTGTCCCGTGGCATGGCATGTGGAATCTTCCCTGACCAGGAATCGAATCCGTGTCCTGTGCATTGGCAGAGGGACTCATCCACTGTACCACCAGGAAAAGTCCTCAAGATGTCTTTTAAAAAGCTAACACCGTATTTATTGCCTAGGTTCTACATCAAAGCTTAAAAGGTCTTCCTTCAGCCTCTGTCAGGCAGGCTTATTAGGAAGTGAGTAAATTTAATAAACACACAACTGCACTAAGTATGCGTCACCTCATTTGCATGTGTGTGCAGGTACCAGTGCAGTCAGGGTGGGCAAACAGCTGTCTGCTGTGGGGTTTGTGTGGGTATGTAAATGAGGTTTTCAGAAAACAGGTCTCTATCCAGAGAGCAAACCGCAGGCTGGCAGGGAGTTTCAGGAGCCACCCAGGACATCCTCAGGCACACCCCACTTAAAGCAACCCAGAGAGCGTGGTTAGTCTGCTTGTGAAGATCTTTAGACAAGGCTAAAGATGTCTCGAGAGAGAGTGAGACATACACATATAAGGAAAAATGGCTTATGGTGTAGGTTTTTAAATTTGTAAATCTTCAGTCTGATAGAAGACACAGCATTCATTCTGGAAGGCTCATTGTTTCAAAAACTGGAACCAAAAGGGAAAGAGCGGGGGAGGGGGATGATAAATTAGGAGGTTGGGATTAACATATACACACTACTTCATAAAAAATAGATAATCAAAAAGGACCTACTGTATAGCACAGGACTTATACTCAGTATTTTGCAATAATCTCTAAGGGAAAAGAATCTGAAAAAGGATATAGATAGAGAGGTAATTGAATCACTATGCCGCATACCTGAAACTAACTTGAAATTGTAAATCAACTATATTTCAATTAAAAAAAAACTGGATTCAAAGCTCATTTTGCGGCAGAATGAAATATCTAAATCAATTAGCTGCTATCTTTGCTTTCAACGGTAATAAATATTTGCCACGTATATCATGTGGAGTATAATACCAAATAGGACCCCAATATGAGGAAGAGTAAGCAGTGTGGGGTCCTGTATATTATTTACACTTGATCTCCTGAGATTAAACCAGCTTTGAAAAAAAGGGGTTAATCCTCTAAGAGACAAATGTATAATTGAATCCTATAAACTTACCCTATTTCTATAGTTGGTAATAAAGTGAAATTGAGCCAGAGAACTGTGTTTTCTTTCTGTAAAGAAATAAATAACAATGGGCAGGGTTTTGTTTGGTTTTGTGTCTTCAAACCACACACCCTTTTACAGAAGAAAAAAAAAATAGCAAAGTGTTAGAGTCCGTGGGGGATGGTGGGAGCTATCTTTATCTTTAATCTGAGTGAGCAGTTTCATAATGTTGTTATACCAGAAAAATATAAGATAAACATTTCTAATATGAACCAGTTCAGCAAACCACACATGTAAATACATTTGCAATGATCATACATTAATAGGAATGTTCACAGTTCTGCTAGTGTGCATTCACTGGAAATGCTTTCTCAGTGAATATTCCATTTAATAGTCTCAGTAGTGCCACACTCTGAAAGGTTTCGCATTCTGTTATGAGGGGGGAATCCTTCAATAGCTGTTACAGACACCGTCTCATGCTTAGTAGCTGAACGGGGCATATGCTGCCAAATTCCTATTTGTCCTTCATGTGAAGTCCATATTGACTGCTGCAAAAACTCTTTGTATGAGCTATTATTTTCAAATTGTTTCCCAACTTATACTGCAATTGAAAACTGGACAGCTTTTCAATTGCTCTCGCATTCCAATTGATTACCAATACAGTTGCTCAGAATTAAGAATATCAGTCTCTTCTCTTCCCTGGAATCATGTTGACTCCATGTGGCTTTCATTTAAATATTACAGGACAGATTGTGCCTGACTCTGTGCTCAGAGATTGTCCAAGGCAGTCAATTAGATTTATTATCTCTTCTCTCAACTCTATGGTATGTATCGCTGTGAAAAATACCAAACCCCAAACATGATGTTGCCTTCGCTCCAAGGTCTCCTAGGATTGGTATCTGAGGTTCGTTTCTGCTGCAGCTCAAGGTTTGTGATGTATTCTTAGGGATGAGGTAGTTGTAATGATCAAATGACTAACACATTTCCTGAATAAATGCATTCTAGAAATGTTAGGTTATCAGATCAAGTGAATAAATATTTATTGAGTGATTACTATGTATAAGGCACTCTGTTAGGCCCTGGAGGATGGGGTCAGGAGGGCACATTGAAACATTTGAAATTCTCAAAAATACTGAAAAGTGAAATCAATAGAAGAGAGGGAGTTCTTTAATTTGTCTAAGGTGTTTCTGAGTGCTTTCAAAAATCACTTTGGAAGTCCTCAGAGGTCCTGTGATCATTAATAATCGTCACCATTTTCAGATGGAACAATTCAAGAAAGGAGAAGTTAAACACTTTTCTCAAGGTCACACAGCAATACAGATGCAAACGGGGAAATTGCTACCCCAAGCAGCTACCTCCTGGTTTGGTGTTTAAACAGGTTGGGAACAGTTGTTGGTGCTGGGAGACCAGGGAGGTCACGCTTTGGCTTGGCTGTGATTGCTAACTGGCATTTATGACATAATTAATTGACCTAAAACTGCTGGCATTTCAAATTACCATAACTAGCCATAATATAACTATGGGGTGCTTTCTGAGCAAATGCTTCTGATCCCTCTGCTTTCATAAGACTAAAGAAGAATAGTATAGTCTCTTCTTAATGTGTACTCCCCCCAACATTTTCTCGTGAAGATTTTCAAATACACAGAAAAATTGAAAGAATTTTACAGCAAATATCTGTATACTCATGACCTCAATATTATCATTTATATTTACTATACTGGCTTTGTAACATATCGATCCATTTTTCTATTCATCCATCAATCCGTCTTCATTCTAGAAGCATTTTTAACATAGTCACTTGGGAGGTGGTATATTCAAGAACAGATGCCTTCTACCAGCTCCTGGATCAATGACCTTCTCACTAGATCATGCCATCCACTCTCTTGTCAAAAGCTCAAGGTAAGTTTTTAATGATTACTCTAGTAACTAGTGGGCTTGGGTTTTTCTTGTGGCTCAGTTGGTAAGGGATCTGCCTGCAATGTGGGAGACCTGGTGTTCTATCCCTGGGTTGGGAAAATCCCCTGGAGAAGAGAAAGGCTACCCACTCCAGTGTTCTGGCCTGGAGAATTCCATAAACTATAATACCCATGGAGTCACAAAGAATTGGACACAACTGAGTGACTTTTACTAGTGACTAGTTCCTAAAATGTGCATTTTAAATAGCTGAATATATGCCACAGTCACTACACTAACACCCTTAATCTTTTTTTATTTGGTTGTTTTGTTAAACCTGCCCCCAAATCTTTTTCTCAGAAATAGCTTGAGGTCTGAGAAGCTGTTACATCAACTTCCTGATACTGCTAATGTCTTAGCAGTCCATGGTTATATGCTTCTAGATATCCAACTACATTTCTATATTTGACCTGGTGGCTCAGAAGGTGAAGAATCCACCTGCAATGCAGGAGACCCAGGTTCAATCCTTGGGTCAGGGAGATCCCCTGGAGAAGCCAATGGCTACCCACTCCAGTATTCTTGCCTGGGTAATTCCATGTACTGAGGAGCCAGGCGGGCTACAGTCCATGAAGTCACAGAGTTGGACCACAACTGAGCAACCGACATTCTATGAAAATTTAACTAGGGAAAAACTCATTTATAATTCCATATATGAATCTTCACTTACCTCCATTTTGCCATTCATGTTGAAACTGAGTCCTCCTAAAATCAAGTTCCTATGCTGATTTTGTAATTAACCATTCTATCTAACACTTTATTTCTTTTCTTGTCCCACAACTCTTCCCCCTCAACACTGAGGAATATCAAAGAAAAGGGGGCATTATAACTGAGCAGGACCCTATAGTGGCTTCCCAGGACAGACCCCTTGACTATGTCCTCCACTTGCCTCTTATTTGGAGGAAAAACTCTAGCCTCCTCAGCCTTCTCCAAGTTCCAAAGAGTAAATTTAATCAGAGAAGTGAGAAAATGCAGAAACAAAGGAAAACAGCCAAGCAAGACAAAATAAAAACAGTTCAGCCCCTAAGCAAAGTCAAAGACCTTTTAGTTCTTCCTCAAGGGCCAAAGATAATATTCTGAGCCGTATCCTTTGAGCTGTTTTGCAGGTACTGAAAACTCCACCAGATAGAAGGAGTTAACTGCATGATGACCACAAGTATGGTGGCCACCCCAGACCTGATAAAACCAAAAGATTGAAAACATAAACTCCCAAAATATCACCTGGTTATTCTCACAATCAACCAATCAGAGGATGCCCACAGCTGATCAAGTACCCCAAAACTCTCTCCTTCATCCTGTTTTTAAAATCCTTTTCCTGGAAGTGATCAGGGTGTTCAAGGCTTTTGAGCACTAGCTGTCCATGCTCCTTGCTTGGTACTCTGCAATAAATGCTGTGTTGTTTTTGTTTTTTCCACCACAACCCAGCAAATTGGCTTTACTGCATGAGACTGAGCAGACCCAAGTTTGGTTCAGGAGCATTATTTTTTAGTTTTGTTTTTAAATCATAAATATGATAGTGCTTCTCAAAAAAAAAAAAAAAAAGAAAACTTGAACAAAATAAAAATGCACAAAGCACTTACTTTAGAAAGCTTCTTTCAAAGGAAAACTTTCCACTTTCCATTTTGAATTGTATTCTCTCTGCCTGAGATTATACTGCTTTGCAATTGTGCTTTTTCACTTATTAGTAAATCTATTTCATGGTTTGTAAAGGATTCATGGACTTCCCAGGTTGTTCAGTGGTAAAGAATCCACACAGGAGACATGGGTTCAATCCCTGGCTCAGCAATATCCCCTAGAGAAGGAAATGGCAGCACCCACTCTAGTATTCTTGCCTTGGAAATCCCATAAAGAGGAGTCTGATGGGCTGCAGTCCATGGGGTGGCAAAGAGTCAGACACTACTTAGCGACTAAACAACAACAAAGTATTCATAGTTTTCCATCTAATGAGTGCATCATGTTTAATCAATCTCTTGTGGCTCAGCTGGTAATGAATCTGCCTGCAATGTGGGAGACCGGGGTTCTGTCCCTGGGTTAGGAAGATCCCCTGGAGAAGGGAATGGCTACCCACTCCAGCATTCTGGCCTGGAGAAGTCCACAGAGTGTATAGTCCATGGGATCTCAAAGAGTCAGACATGACTGAGCGACTTTCACTTTCACTTCACTTATGATGGATATTTAGTTTGTTTCTGTTTTTCAATTATTATGAACAATGTCAAGTAGACATTCTTGTTTTTCATATTTTGACCTTTTTTTGCTATATTTACAGAGGACAAATTTCTGAAACTGTGTGTGATGGAGACAATGAGAAGGGGGGGATAGAGTCACTGGGGAAAGAGAGGCATCATTCATGAAGATAAGGACTGAACTGAACTGAACTGAAAGCCTTGGGGTAGGATGAGATGATATCATCCAGGGAAGAGCATGAAAGCGAATAGTCAAAACCCATGGAATGTTCCAACATTCAGGGGATTAGCCAAAGCAGAGAGGGTAAAGGAGCCCAAGCAGGACAGGACAGATTGTAAGCTGAAAGTCTAGGGCTTGTGATATCTAGAAAACCTGTAGAAGAAAGTGTTTCAAAAAAGAAGTGGTCTCAGAGGAAGCTTGTTCGCGAGCCTCAGAAGATTTCTTAAACTTTCTGGCAGGCTGTGGTTACAAGGCATCAAGAGAAAAGGCTCAGCTTTATCAACAATCAGTTAGATATCTGGGCCTAATCATATCAGAAGGGACTAGGGCCATAGGCCCTGAGAGAATTAAACCTATACTAAATCACCCCCTACCTATGACTTTAAGACAATTGAGAGGATTTTTGGGAATCACAGGTTACTATCACATTTGTATTCCGGGTTATGGGGAACTTACCCGGCCTTTATATAAACTTATAGCTGAAACTCAGCAGGCCCAAACCGACAAACTGGTTTGGTCTCCAGAAACTCAAAAGGCTTTTAAGGTTCTTCAGACTGCTCTCCTGCAAGCTCCAGCTCTGAGCTTGCCCACAGGGTCAGAATTTAATTTGTTTGTCACCGAAAGAAAAGGTGTGGCATTGGGAAGTTTTGACACAACCCCGAGGGCCTCACCAGCAACCTATTGCTTATCTAAGCAGAGAATTAGATGTAGTTTCACGTGGGTGGCCCCACTGCCTAAGAGTAATTGGGGCAGCGGCTTTATTAGCACCTGAAGCTTTAAAAATAATTAATGGACGAAACCTTACTGTACTGACTTCTCATGATGTGAGTGGAATCTTACATTCTAAGGTTAATATTTGGATGACAGACAGTAGGCTTCTTAAGTATCAGTCGTTGTTAGAAGGACCAGTAACTAAGCTTAAAGTTTGTGGAAATTTAAATCCTGCCACTTTCCTTCCTGAGAAGGAAAATGAAACACCTGATCACGATTGTTCTCAATTCCTAACTTTGAACTATGCAGCTCGGGAGGGTCTAAAGGATACCCCATTAGACAATCCTGACATGGAAATATTTACAGATGGCAGTTCTTTTGTTCAGGATGGAAAGCGTAAAGTAGGTTATGCCGTGGTGACTGCTGAACAGGTTTTGGAAGCAAAATCTCTCCCCTAGGGAACCAGTGATCTGTTAGCGGAGCTTGTGGCCCTGACCCGAGCTCTAGAGTTAAGCAAAGGGCAGCGGATGGGCCTGATAACCTATGTGAGCTTACTTCTGCTGACTCCAAATATCCTGAGTCTGCTGTTGTATCCTCAAGACAATATATTCCTGTCCTGGGCTCACTCCTATGCTGCATTCCACAATCGGTCTAACTGCTGGGTCTGCAGAGAGCTCCCCTCTTCGTCAGTGGAAGGCTTCCCGTGGTGGACATCCCCATTTCAAGAAAAAGACTTTCTCCAAGTCTGTGAATACCTTCGACAACAATCACATGTGATGCCTCTTCTTCATCTGATGACATCTACCAACCCTAAAATGGACTGGTGCAACTTTGTACTTTAACTATGGACATAATGTGACTTTTAATTTTGATTCTGAATGTTGTGTTTTTGCTGTTTGCTCCCTGCATCTGTAATTGTATAACTGGATTTGTTTCTAGCCGCATGAAAGCTTTTAAGTTACAAATGGTTGCTCAAACTCGTGCTACTGCTGTAGCTTCCTCCAGCTACTATTTGGGGCCCCTGGATCAGATATCCTCAGTATGAGGATTAGGAGAATATGTTGCCTCACCAATTTAGGGACAACGCCCCTTGTCAGCTTGGAAGTAGTTATGGAACGAGAACGATGCCCCTTTTCCCTAGGCAACATAATTCTCCTAAAAGAAAAGAGGGGAATGAGAGAGTCAGTTCCTAGGCAGGTTGATAGGGAGTCTAGGGGTCCTCAAAGAGAGAGGGGTCTGGAATTCTCAAGGAGGAAGAAAGGACAAACTTTTTTTCTTTCTCCACATTCCTTAGGATTATATAACAATAATGTATCCTGCCTGAGGACAGTCTCGGGATTAAGGACAGTCTTTGGATTAAACCTTCTGGCTAATTCTGTTATCTTAAAATGTAAATTATGGGAGTAGGTCTGATGAGGTCTTTACAACCTCCAGACATTCTTTGGATTCACTGGAGAGTATATAACTTCATTGTTAACACTAGCAAGCGGGTACTCTTTCTACCCCCTTCTGATGCCTATGTCAGAAGCTTTCTCTATCTCCTTTATACTTTAATAAAACTTTATTACACACACACACACACACACACACACACACACACAAAAGAAGTGGTCTAAGTGTCCAGTGTTGCTGATGGACCAATTAAGATGAAGTCAGAATTGACTACTGAATTTGCTATGCAATTTATTTTTAAAGCTGCAAATGTCAAATACATATATGAAAGAGATGACTGGTCCTTCTATTATTCAAATAAATTAAATTCAAAAGATATAAACTTTTTGTTTACATATCACCAAAAATGGCAAAATTTTGGTGCTGTCACTTCAGTCTTGTCTGACTCTTTGCAACTCCATGGGCTGTAGCCCACCTGGCTTCTTTGTCCATGGGATTCTCCATGCAAGAACACTGGAGTGGGTTGCCATGCCTTTTTCCAGAGGATCTTCCTGACCCAGGGATTGAACCCATGTCTTTTATATCTACCTGTATTGGCAAATGGGTTCTTTACCACTAGCACCACCTGGGAAGCTCCTAAAGTAATAATATATAATATTAATAAGAATGAGTGGAAATAAGCAATTTTATACAGCTGTTGCTTCCATTTTTTTGAATGTTGACAATATCTAGCAAGATCTTTCATGTGTATAACTCAACTGAATTTCTTCTTTAGGAATCTGATCCAATGCAGAAATGAGTCCAATTTAGCCCCTTTTTCTACCCAACTACTACATCCACCTCCTAATTGATCCCTCAGATTTTGCTCTTAGCTTCCTGTAGCCCATTCCTCGTATTTCAGACGGAGTGATCACTTGAAAATGAGTGTCAAATCCTCTCATTCACCAGTCATTTTCAATGGTTTCCTGATGTAGATAGTATAAAACTCAGGCCCTTTCCCATTACCCATATTAATCAAAATTTTAGGAATGAAGACTTAACTGAAATAAAAAGGTGTTTATGTCAGATTTGTCATGTTGGCAGCACAGGAGACAGATTCGAGAAGCATTACTGTTACGGAAAGGTGTGTGGGGTCTGGCTGCTTGCCACTCAAGAGCCAGTAAATAGGCCAGGTTGGTGGAGAGGAAAGTTTGCTTTATTTCAAATATCGGCAACTGTGGGTGGGTGAGGGGAGGAGAGTGGACATCCATCCAAAGGCTGATTCCTCTGCACCGGCAGCCAGTGGGGCAAGAGCTTTTTATAGACAGAAGCAGGAGGATACAGGCAGAAACAGCACAGTCATCTCTAACAGTCATCTTCAAATGGGTCATTGGTAGTCTGACCAGCGTCATCTTGATTGTTTTAGGCACAGTTAATCTTTAGTTCCAGGGTCCATTTGTTCACATTTCTCTGAAGCCAATTCTTGGAATTATGGCAGCTTATGTCATGGATATAGTCTGATCATCATGTAATTAACTTCTTCCACCTGGGCTTTCAGTATCTATAAGACAGCTCACCGTATATGGCTCAGAATATTATCTGTAGCCCTTAAGAAGGAACTAAAGGTCCTTGACTATGTTTAATGACTACATTATTATTTAGTCTCCTTTGACTATTTTTCTTTGTTTCTGCCTATTCTCATTTCTCTGATTAAACTTATTCTTTGATTAGAGTCTTCCACAGACAAAGGACATGGGGCAGAAGTGGCTAGTGTCCTGCTCCCTTTCACTACAAAATGGGGGGAGCTTATCAAGGAAAAGGCTACAGTTAGTTACATGAGACAGAGACGGCACTGGCACCCCACTCCAGTACTCTTGCCTGGAGAATCCCATGGCCGGAGGAGCCTGGTAGGCTGCAGTCCATGGGGTCACTAACAGTCGGACATGACTGAGCAACTTCACTTTCACTTTTCATTTTCATGCATTGGAGAAGGAAATGGCAGCCCACTCCAGTGTTCTTGCCTGGAGAATCCTAGGGATGGGAGAGCCTGGTGAGCTGCCGTCTATGGGGTTGCACAGGGTCGGACATGACTGGAGTGACTTAGCAGCAGCAGCAGCAGTTACATGAGATGTTTATCAAGAACTATATCTGGAAGTGGTAAGAAGTAAGGGTACCTGTTAAGTAAGGGTTGATTGGGGTCCAAAAACTTTGCATAGTTACAAGAGGAGACCTTGGGACCATAAGATAGTGGGCTAGTAGGTGTTGTTCTGAATATGGCTAGTGGTGTTCTTAAGTCTGGGACAGTTCAACAAAGGTGTAAGTTCAGGTTCAAGAGACATGTCTGAGACGAAATTCTCAAAGGCTCCCCAACTCTGTTTTTGTAAGCTTAAATTGCAACTACTCCATTATAATTTCAGTTCATCACCATCTAACCAGTCCTATTTCCCAGGACTCACTTTTTCTCATTTTCTTCTATAGTTATCATTTTCTTGAGAAACTTTTTCTATTTGACATTTCCTTGCAAAAGCCACACACTTTATTCAAACTTATGTGAAACTGTAAAGAGCAATTTCTCATATTACAAAAATATTTTGGAAAATTTATTATCGCTTCTCATGTATTTAATGTCATGTATTATGCTGTGCAATTTGTTATATATAGCTATGCATGTGTATATGTAGATTCTCTGTTTTCTATATAAGGGCTTATTAGAATGTTAACTTACTGATCCTTTCAAAAATGTTAGCTCTTTCTATTATTAATCAGTTTTACTGATTTTTCCCCCCAAATAACCATTTGCCTGCACGCATGCTCAGTTGTTCCAGTTGTGTCCGACTCTCTGTGACCCCATGGACTGCAGCCACCCCAGGCTCCTCTGTCCATGGGATTTTCCAAGCAAGAATACTGAAGTGGGTTGCCGTGCCCTCCTCCAGGGATCTTCCTGACCCAGGTATCGAACCTGCATTTCCTTCACTGCAGGTGGATTCTGTACTGCTAAACCACCTGGGAAGCCCAAATAACCATTTTGGGGGTTGTTAATTATTAATTTCTTCTTTCCACTTAATTTTATTATATTTTATAGTGTTTTTTTTTCAGATGAATGAATGCTATTTAACTCATTGTTCACATTTAATACCAAAAATTATCTAAGGCTAAAGATTTTCTTTAAAGTATCTTGATCATATCAATATATAGTGTTTCTATTTTCACTGATTTGAAAATAATGTAAACTGTAAGTTGAGTTGTAACTTCCTTCTATGAAAAAGATCATTCTTATTATTGTACAGAAAATAGTAAAGCAAAAGGATGATGGCAAAGTGACCAGGTGAGGTCACTGCTGTAGTCTGTGCCAGGTAGGCAGCATGCATGGAGTTGGGACAGATAGGAAAAGAAACAACTTTGAGAGAGATTTAGAAGGGTCACCAACTGATCAAGTTTTCATGACAACAAATTTTTATCACTCAAAAGCAATCACTTTCTAGAACTTTTGTTTATTATGCTCTAAAATATACTTTAGTATATCTTTCCAATTGCCTTCACAATATCCATTTTCCTTTCTTCCTTGATAACATAATCTTGACTTTGGTAAACAGTATACCCAGAAAACACATTCCCGTTTTCCATTGCTGTTAAAAGTGACCAAGTCAGTCAGCTCTGATCAAACCGACATAAATGGAAGTCTGCTAGGGGTTTGCAGGAACTTTTGGTTTCCTAATATAAGATAGAAAACACTTACCTTTCTTTCCTGCCTTAGAAATGAATGTAATGTGCGGAGAGATAGCAGCCATTTTGTGACCAGGAGTTGAGAAGCATAAAGATGAACACCTCACCTTAAGAATGTCAGAGTAGAAAGACGAGTTTGCCAAGCCTCGGAACCTACACAGCAAATATCTACTAACAAACTTCTTGTTGTGAGAGAAAATTAGATTCACTTTTTTGTAACCCATAGTTGGGATTTATGTTACTTGCAATTGAACACTTATCAACAGATGCATATATTTATTGCCAAGTATTCAACTTCCCAATGAGTACCCTCTATTCTATGAGACCTGGTTTTGCCTGCTGCATTTTTGCAAAGACCCTTCATGTAAAGAATACAACCCCTCAAAATGTGTGAGAGATTTCTGTATGTCCTACATATCACTGCTCAAGTTACCACATTCTCTTAACTTCTCGCAATATTTTCTCTACCTTATGTGTCCTATCGATTTTGTCAACCAAGTCCTGAGGTTCTTTCTTTTTTTGTGGTATTCTTCACCTCATGGGACCTGGGTAATGGTTTCCCCACTGGTTGCCCCATTCCAGTCTTT
The DNA here is from genome assembly GCF_055505025.1 of Bos grunniens. NCBI lineage: Eukaryota > Metazoa > Chordata > Mammalia > Artiodactyla > Bovidae > Bos > Bos grunniens. The sequence continues at coordinate 59,648,892 of NC_141180.1, forward strand.
CTGTTTTCTAGACCAAGAGGTTTTCTATTCCTCTGCCACCCAAGGCTTTCCATGCTATTATTTGGTTCCTCTGCATATAACAGCAAAGATTACTCAGTACGTAAGAAATAAGCAAATTCTTGTGCCTGGAATGCTCTGTCCTCTCTAACATCTTCATGATCTCCTTTTACAGTCTTAATTTTCATATGAATGCTTTATTCTAATCAAACTGTTTTCCTGCCCTAAACATACCTATCAAATATACTTTCCTCTATTTCTATAAGAAACCACCTTATCTTCTTTTAGCTCTTCAAATCCTTCTCATTTTCCAAGATTCAGCTCAAATCCTACCTCCTCTGTCAAAGCTTTCTTGTTCACCACAACTTGATCTTCTCTGTCCTTCTCTTAAATCTTAGTTCTTAGTATCAGTTTTATTTTCATCTTCCATTACCTCTGTTCATCTCTAATGTGCCTCAGCTACGTTGGGCTAATCAACCATTCTCCGGACATGCGTTATCTTTGCTCAGTCTGTTCTTGCAGCCTGAAATGCCTTCTCTCCTCTTCCCTATCAGCCATGACCCCTGCTCAAAGGCTTCTTCATTTTTAACTCTTTCTTCTTTCCTCTATTCAGATTACCAGATCTTCCCAGCAATTTGTCCATTACGCTGTTTTTCTTAATCTTACCAAAGTGCTATTTGTTTACATAATTTTTTTCCTTACGAAGACTTACAACTACTGAGACCCAGTAGAGCAAATGCTACGTCCTCGGTTCATAATTCATCAAATTATACCTCTCTTTGTGAGAAGAAATTGTACTGATCACCTCATCCAAACTTCCAGTTTATAAAAAAGGTAATAAGCCTTCAGACAGGTAGTGACTTGTACAAACTCACAGAGTTCATTTCCACGGGAAGGCCCTATCCCCTGTCAGTGCTCCAGATAAAACAATGGAGAGATGGTTCCATCCCACAAGGAGCTGACCAATTTGGTGATGATGTCAGACATTTAATTACTAAGCCATAACTTTATTTTTTAAAAGAAAAATTCTGAACATCGTTTTGTCCTATATATTTTCTAAAGTTTCCAAAATGCAATAGAAGATTAATTCTATTTGGAGAGACAGTAGAGAATTTTTAAATGTTAGCAATAAATTAATTTCCTACTAATTTAAATTTTCAAAGAGATGATCCATGAAAAATGAGCCACCAAGATCATTTGAATCAAATGATATTTGCAATATTATTTTCATTTTGCACATTTCCCCATGGCCCATAAGTGGTACAAAATTAAACAGAATAAGCAAATGCATCATATTTTCATTCAAATTAATGTGAATGTTGTTTATTCAGTGCTTGTTTTGAGAGTAAAATAATTCTCATTCATGCCTCCATATTCATGTTTCAGTCCATCTACTCTTTATTTTACAAGAGAGACCATAATGGGAAATGCAAAAAACCCCTTAATTATTTAGTTCTGCCTGTTGTTTATTTTTTCTAAAATGGTTTGGTGAATTTTTAGTGCAGTGATAATTATGATTAGGGGACATTCCTTTCTAGAGTCAGAATTAGATAATGGGCCATGTGTGCCAACAACAAATTTTTCTTTCAACAGTTTCCCTGTTTTTGTACCACTTTCTTAAAGACTCACTGTATTTTGTTATATAGTTGTGTATAGTGTCTACACCTGGTATATTATTGGCAATAAAAATTATTCTTATTTCTTTCATAACCATCATAGTAATTTCATATGTCTCAATCTATTTCTTATATATATATATTTTTAATTAATTTATTTTGGCTGTGCCTTGCAGCTTGTAAGATCTTAGTTTCCTGACCAGGGATTGAACCCACACTCTCTGCAGTGAAAGCTCAAAGTCTTAACCTATGGGCCACCAGGCAATTCCTCATATGTCTCAATTTAAATTAAGTAAAATCTATAGTCATTCATAGAAAAGAAAAAGAATTACTATTAGGCAAATTCAGAATTCAATGAGTTACTGATGATCAAATCCTGTTAGAGCTTAAAGAATCAAGTTTGATACAACTAAATATAACTTTGCAGTTTCTTAGTCTGGTTGGTTGCATTAAGTGCTATTTCTTTGCAGTAACTTAAATCTGGAACTACTCTTATGTCATCGTCTCCCTTCAACAGGACCTGAATTTAAGTGGCTGGCAAGAACAGTAGCTTTACTTATTATAATTTAGAAACAAAGCTCTTTAAAAAGATGAGCACCTGATTTCTTTTACTTTAAACTCTTAGTTTAAAGGATACTGAATGCAGAAGGGGGAGGCTGGTTTCTAAAATACTCATCAATTGAGTTCTGAGTTATTCTAGCTATTCATGCACTAAGGGCTTCCCCGATGGTTCAGCAGTAAAGAATCCACTTGTCAATGCAAGAGACATGGGTCCGATCCCTGGGTGGGGAAGATTCCCCTGAAGGAGGGCATCTCAACCCTCTCCAGTATTCTTGCCTGGGAAATCCCATGGATAGAGGAGCCTGGCAGGCTTCAGTCCATGGGGTTGCAAAAGAGTTGGACATGACTGAGCATGCACGCATGCATTAAAACTGGAAATTAAATTGATTGAGCAATAGTTACTAAAGTTGCTGGCTTTGGGGTAAGATTTATTAGAACTGAAAACTCTGAACTGGGTTTAGATCTATTTTAACCCTTGGTAAAAGGAATGGGTAATCATCCAAAGTGAATGCTAAAATTATTTGTAAGTGTACATCCCCCCAAGTTGCAACTAAATAGCTCAGAGGTATAGATTTGGGGTAGTTTAGATGATACATCATAACTTGTCAAGCTCTGAACTGAGCAACAGGTGAGTAAGTGGAATCAGAGGGATAATGAAACCTTGATTTTATTTAAGCCACCCCAATATTTTTGTTCAGTTGCTCAGTTGTGTCCATCTCTTTACAATCCCATGGACTGCAAGACACCAGGATTCCCTGTCCATCACCATCTCCTGGAGTTTGCTCAAACTCATGTCCATTGAGTCAGTGATGCCATCCAACCATCTCGTTCTCTGTCATCCCCTTCTCCTCCTGCCTTCACTCTTTCCCAGCATCAAGATCTTTTCCAATGAGTTGGCTTTTCGAATCAGGTGGCCAATGGGCTGGAGCTTCAGCTTAAGCATCAGTCCTTCCAATGAATGAATATTCAAGGTAGATTTCCTTTAGAATTGACTGGTTTGATCTCCTTGTAGTCCAAGGGACTCTCAAGAGTCTTCTCCAGCACCACAGTTCAAAAGCATCAATTCTTCGACACTCAACCTTCTTTATGGTCCAACTCTCACATCCCATACATGACTACTGTAAAAACCATAGCTTTGACTAGATGGACCTTTGTTGGTGAAGTAATGTCTCTGCTTTTTAATATACTGTCTAGGTTTGTCATAGCTTTTCTTCCAAGGAGCAAGCGTCCTTTAATTTCATGGCTGCAGTCACCATCTGCGGTGATTTTGGGAGCCCAGAAAATAAAGTATGTCACTTTATTTTCACTTTTTAACCCACCCCAATAGTTTAGGACAATTTGTTAGTTTCATTCTCTCTGCTCATTTTTTTGGGGGGGAGGGGGAGTGAAAAAGTATTGGTTTTCTTAACTTTAGTTATCAGTGGATTAGGTGATTTAGTCCTATTGGTACAAATGATCCAATGGTCCGTATTTCACGGACCAGTGGGGACGAGGCCAGCAATAATTTCACTGCCTGTTAGATGTTCAGTTGAACACAATCCTCATACATACAACTGATTAAAGAGCCAAAGAAAACTGGAACCCCTTTCATTATAGAAAAATGCAGCCACACACTAACCCAGAAGCTAGACTTTGACACTGAATAAAGATTGAAACTATTTTCTATCCTTCTTGCATTTTTTAAAACTTTGACTCACAAAATATCTGCAATCATTCGTTAATACACAATACATTTTAACTATTTTTAATCTACAATAAATGCTTATAAATTAGCACCCCTGGAGGTGTGATTGTTTGAATTCCTTAAGATCAAGTAAACTAAATAAATAAATAAACTAAATGTCTCTTTCTCTTTCCTGAGCAGGTTAAGTCGAACTAAACTGGAAAATGGATTTAAAATGCCACTGGTACTTGAGTACATTTCTGAAAAGAAAGTTGTAGCAGTTTGTGGGTTTTTTTTTTTTTGGGGGGGGGGGTTGTTTGTTTGATTCAGTGATCTCTCCTGCAGTCTGTTTTGTCTGTAGGAGCTGACAGTATCTCAGGGCACCTGGCTCTGTTAGATGGATTGGAATCTCCAACTTAGCCATTTCCTTGCGGGGTGGCTACTTTCCCACCTCCTCCTCCCTCCTTCTTTCTCCTTTTTTTTCCCCCTTCCTAACGATGTTACATTTGTCCAGCAGATGATGTAGAGCAAGCTGAGGAGGATGAACGACTGGGCTCCATCGCTCCTCTCTTGGCAAGCGCTCACACTTCACACCAGCCCTCCTCGGCACCATTAATATTTTATATAGATACCCTTGTCACCGATTTACCTTTGGCGATCCAAAATCAGGACGGCAGGGTGGAGGGGGTGTGAGGAGGGGGTGGAGGAAAGCCAGTTGATTTATTGTGTTGAATGTTAGGGAATAAAAAGGAGGTGATCAAATTCATATGAATGTCTTGACCTGTCTTCTTCAAAACCATTTTGCTCATTTCGGTGCTTAAGCATTTTGTTGCCTGAAGCTTGAAAGCAGAAAGAAAGAGAAAGAATGAAAAAAAAAAGCATTGTGTTGCTTTGTTATTTATTTATTCTCTTTATGTACTGGAAAATTTTCAAGCTATCATCCATGTGTGAGCTTTAGGAGGGAACATGGAGATGGATTGTTTGTTTAGACTGATAGGCTCCGGGCCTCCCTGTCCTGGTGCAAGCTGGCAGTAGATGAAGGCATGAGAGTTTGTAGGCAGGGGTCTGAACTGATCGGCAAATATCATCTATCCCGGCTAATCTCCTTTAACCCAATCCAGAAAGTCTTTCTAGTAGATGAAAAGCATTTTGTTAAATGTGGTCCCTGTTCTGAAGGTAAAGAGGAAGATATACTGTCTCAAGTACAGTGATAACATTTGCTGCTGCTGCTGCTAAGTTGCTTCGGTCCTGTCTGACTCTGTGCGACCCCATAGATGGCAGCCCACCAGGCTTCCCCGTCCCTGGGATTCTCCAGGCAAGAACACTGGAGTGGCATGATCCTCCAAATTTCAGGCATGTTTTCTTGTGGGTGGGTTGCCAATTTTTCAAACAAAATGAGAAGTAATTTCTCTTCAGATTATTTTTATACTAAACTAAGGTAGTTAGCCAGAGAAGGCAATGGCAACCCACTCCAGTACTCTTGCCTGGAAAATCCCATGGACGGAGGAGCCTGGTGGGCTGCAGTCCATGGGGTCGCTAGGAGTCGGACACAACTGAGCGACTTCACTTTCAATTTTCACTTTCATCCATTGGAGAAGGAAATGGCAACCCACTCCTGTGTTCTTGCCTGGAGAATCCCAGGGACAGGGGAGCCTGCTGGGCTGCCGTCTATGGGGTTGCACAGAGTCCGACACGACTGAGGTGACTTAGCAAGGTAGTTAGCAAGGTTGGGAAGTTCTTCTCTATGTTTCCTGTGTGTGTGTGTGTGTGTGTGTGTGTCTATCAGTAATTTTACACTGTTCATTCTGTGAAGTTTTGTCAACCCTAGGACTCAGAACTTCTATTTCCCAGGGTGATACAAACCACTCCCCATTAACTCATTTTGTACACTAATTGGATAATGCTTTTAATTGCAATCTTCCTGTCTTGTGCAGTGACAAGAATTTCTGAATCCACCAATACGTCCTTATTGAAGACTTTTTATTGAAACCAGTTGCTTAGTGTGAAGAACATAATGAGACTTTCTTTCCTTTTTTTCAAAGTATTCTTTAAAAATTTGTGTGACAGCTTTCTAAAGTACTTTTTATATTAATTCCCTTTCCACAGAGACTCTCTATAGAATCAAAATCATTACATGACGAGTATACACAATAGAACCACTGACTAAACAGAGACATTGGTTGAATGAAGAGTAGAGAGTGAGGAGGTCATTACTGAAAGTTCTACCTATTTACAGATCAAAATCGTATTTACATTCAGAAAAGCTTGGTGCTTGTAGTTTGAGATCTAAGAAAATTTTACCTGTGTTAGTTTGCATTTATTGAGGGTCAATTATATGCAGACCTCAGGTACTGGTATTAGACTAACTCCTAATTTCAGTAGTTAGATCTCTGCTCCTTTGTTCTAAGCTTTGTTGTGACACCTTGGCTACATCCCTTTGCCCTAGCATCATCTATTCCCTTTTGTAAGTTAAAGCACAGATTGTAGGCATTTATGACATGTGTATTTAAAGTAATATTTCTGAGTCCTTTATATATTTGTGTATGAGTATGATTAATAAAAATTGTAGATTACCATGAATCTTTCTGAGACTGGAATGATAATTTTCACTAGCCATTCCTGTTTCAAAAGCTGCCTTGAAGGCTGAGCGTTTTCTCCAAAGTTTGTGCTCTACTTCTAAAATGGGGGGAGGGATAAATTGAAAGTTTGGGATTGATGTATACATACTGTTATGTTTAAAATAGATAACCAACAAGGACCCACTATATAACACAGTGAAATCTGCTCAATAGTCTGTAATAGCCAAAATGGGAAATAAATTTGAAAAAGAATAGATACACATATATGTATAACTGAATCACATTGTTCTACAATCATTTGCTGAAACTAACACAACACTGTTAATCAACTAAACTCCAATACAGAATAAAAATGAAAAAAACATTCTTAAGGGAAATAAGTTAAATGAATAAATAAAAGCTGCGTGCTGGTCTTATCTGTTCATGGTTTGATTTTTGCAGTAGGTGACTCTGACCCATTATTTGAAGATACACTCTAGGGCTTTCTAAACCTGACTGCTTTATCCTTCCTTCACAGAGAGGAATGGTGCACCACCAAGATTCTTGAGGCTGATTGTGTCTACGTGGGGCACATAGTCCTGGGCCACCTTCAGGGAATGCCAGGTACTTAACACAATCAGTTCTATTCCCTCTTGGTTTGCAGTTGGGCTTCTGCAGACCTACCAATGATGGGATGTTTTCAGTTCTGCCCTTAGACCCAGGCAAGAGGGTTCTGTGTTTGCATCCTAATGTGCACAGGTATGCTCAGTCATTTAGTTGCGTCCTCCTGTTTGCAGTGCCACAGACTGTAGCCCACCAGGCTTTTCTGTCCACGAGACTTCCCAGGCAAGAATACTGGACTGGGTTGCCTTTTCCTACTCCAGGGGATCTTCCTGACCCAGGGATGGAACACATATCTCCTGTGTCTCCCGCATTAGCAGAAAGATTCTTTACCACTGTAGCCACCTGGGAAGCCCCTGTATCTTGGCATAGCACAAACACTGAAATACAAAAACAATTTTATTTTTCCTAAGAAAGTTTTTTGAAGGATCTGTAACTAACTGAGCAAATGGGCTTCCACTTGGAGCACTTTCTAGAGGAACTGGTACATGGTGTCCTAGGTCAGAGAGCAGAGCTAAGAGCATACAAGTGTCCACAAGGGAGAAGAGCCTGCCCCTATGCTGGCTTGCCAGGGAGAGAGAGAGAGGCTGATTTTGCTTAAACTGGGCTGCTCTAATCTCAAGGTGGGTGTCTAGACAGATATTTAGAACAGATATTTAGAACTGCCTGAGAATCTTGAATGGGAAAAAATACGGGGCGGGGGGCCTATCCCTCCTCGCCCCCTCAAAGAGTTGGGTCCAGTCACTGTCCACTCTGTGTTTGGGCTGCTCCCTGCCCAGGTGCTATGGTCCAGGTCTTGCCCCAACAGATCCTTGTTTCCATCAGGCTAGCAGCCAGTGGAGCAGTGTTACAAGGGCATCGCCTTGGAGTGTGCTAAGCTCCCCAGGGTGGGAGCATCCCGGTGGGAAAGTGGGCAAGGCCTTGCGCAGAGCTTGAGTTATAACATTTAAACAGAAGATCTATCTAGGATGTGAACCTCCACCTCTCCTGCTGCTTTGGGCCCCACAAATTTTAGTTGTTTCTAATTTTAAAGAATAATTTTATGTATTTGCTTTTTACTGTGCTAGGTCTTTGTTGCTGCGAGGGCTTTTCTCTAGTTGCAGTGAGGGGATACTCTCTAGTGATTCTCAGGCTTCTCCTCGTAGCTCAGTTGGTAAAGAATCTGCCTGCAACGCAGGAGACCTGGGTTCGATCCCTGGGTCCAGAAGATCCCCTGGAGCAGGAAATGGCAACTCACTCCAGTATTCTTGCCTGGAGAATCCCATGGACAGAGGAGCCTGGCAGGCTACACTCCATGGAGTCTCAAGAGTCGGACACAACTTAGTGACTAAATGACCACCAGTGTTGCAGTGGGTGGGCTCTAGAGCACGGGCCTCCAGAGTTGTGGCTCCTGGGCTCTAGGGCACAGGCTCAATAGCTGTGGCCCATGAGCTTAGTTGCCCCTCAGCATGTGGGATCTTCCCGGACCAGGGATTGAACCCATGTCTCTTGCTTTGGCAGGTGGATTCTTTACCACTGAGCCATCAGGAAGCCACCACAGAGTTTAGAGGTGATCTTGAACTTTCTCAACCCCATCTGGATGCTGATTTTTCTTTGATAATAACTTTGTGATCTTTCTCTCTTCGTGTCCTCGATTTCACTTTGCATTTGCATCTTTTATCTTCTCATGTGTGACCTCCGTGTTTCTGACCCAATCTTCCTGTGCTTAATGGTTTAATATTGCCTATGCACTCCTTCCTGTCCCGGCCTAGGAATTGCACACTATGCACCTACTCTAAATGGTTTAGCTAGAGTAATCTACCATCCCCTTACCGCAGTTAACTTCACATGAGTATTCCTCTGGAATGAATGGGATGGCAGGTCAGAATTCAGCAAAAAAAAAAAAAAAGAAAAGAAACAAAGAAAGAAAAAAGGCGTTCCCTAGCAGGATGGTTTCTTCAACTTCAGCTACATGTTTTTGCTGTGATGGTTGATAACATTAATAGCAGTTCATGAATCATTCTTCAGGTACCAGAGTAGAACTTGGCTCAGGCCACCCTGACACTTAGAAGTTGAATGCTAAATGGCAGTGTAATATTAGGGGCACTATTCAATTTACATTAAGCTGTCCTCGTTCGGTGGCTGTTCAATGGGGGTTCCCTGGGTGATTGTAAATGCAGGCAGCTAATGGTGCTGACAACTTAGCCAACATTTTTGCTGTGGGAACAAAAGTTGCACTTGCAAACTGTTCACATTGACAGTAATCCACTTACTTCACAAAATCATTGCAAATTAAGTCAATAGGTTTTCAGACAAAATGAGTTAGGAGTCCATATAGAGAAACACCACCATTTCCCCCTGTTTATCACTGTTTTTTTCAATATGGTGATCAAATCTGTTGTCTCCTTAAAGACTAGAGAAAGGACGTTAATCAAATTTCCTCAACTTTTTAACAAATATTGGAACAAGCTTCACAACCTGTAAATGATGGTGGAGGCTTTCAGTCACAGATTGAGCTTTCATTGAAGCATCAGAACCTCAAAGCTTATGTTCGAGCTCACCGGAAGTGCTACTTGTTAAGGAAAAACTTGTTAAAGTTGCTGCCCGCCAAAGCTCTCTTAGGGCTAAAGAGAGCAGCTATTAGGTTGGTTGTTTGGAGCGGCGGGAGTGGGGGAGAGCGGATAGGAGAGTACATCTATTTACTTACCTATCTATCTTAGATGGTTGTTTCTGCTTTCTATTTCCCAATGTTTCTTTAGCACAGGTAGTATTACTTCAGGGGCAGCTAGTATTATAGTCAGACCACAATTTACTATTGACTCTGCTATTCCCTAATGGCTCAGACTGAAAAGAATCTGCCTGCAATGCAGCAGACCTGGGTCTGATCCCTGGGCTGGGAAGATCCCCTGGAGAAAGGAATGGCTACCCACTCCAGTGTTCTTGCCTGGAGAATCTCAGTGGACAGAGGAGCCTGGCAGGCTACAGTCCACGGGATTGCAAAGAGTCAGACACGACTGAGCGACGTTCACTTTCTTTCCGCTTTTCCCTAGACATGTGAACTGGGCATTCTCTTTGCCTCCTCTAAATTATGGTCTCTCATTTCTAAACTAGAGATGATATAATTTTCTTCATAAGGATGCTGGGAAGAATAAATGAGATCATTTGGGCTCAGCATGACAGAGAGCAAAATATATTAGAGGTAACTGAAGGTAGAAAATGATGAAGAAAGGTAGGTAGTGATGAAGAAAGTTCTAAGAGAGTACAGTAAGTCACCTACACGTGAATCTTCAAGTTGCAAACTTTCAAAGACACAAATGTGGATTCCATCAATGTCAGGTGTGAGTGAAACTGCAGCTTGCCCTCCATCTCCTATCGCTGACGATCCTTCGCTCTACCATCTCCCGCCTCCTCTCTCTCCTCCTGTCAGCAACTCTTCTAGCCTGTTCACCCAGTGCCAGCCTCTGTATGCCATCTGTTGTACTATACTTGCTCTACTGTACTTTGCAAGGTACTGTACTGTAAGCTTAAAAATGTTTTCTTTAGTTTTTGTATGTTTGGTTTTTTATGTATTATTTATGTAAAAAGTATAATAAACATACTATAGTATAGGACTATATAACAGATCATGTTAGTTGGGTACCTGGGCTGATTTTGCTGAACTTACAAACTCACTCTTGGAAGAGAACTCATTCATACGTTGGGGACTGAATGTATAGGTGCTCCTAAGCCTTCTCGAACTGCACTCCAGTTCTCTGGCCTGGAAAATCCCATGGACGCAGGAGCCTGGAAGGCTGCAGTCCATGGGGTGGCTGAGGGTCAGACACAACTGAGCTACTTCACTTTCACTTTTCACTTCCATGCCTTGGAGAAGGAAATGGCAACCCACTCCAGTGTTCTTGCCTGGAGAATCCCAGGGACGGGGGAGCCTGGTGGGCTGCCGTCTATGGGGTCGCACAGAGTCAGACACGACTGAAGCGACTTAGCAGCAGCAGCGGCGGCAGCAGCAGCAAGCCTTCTTCTCAGCTATGTTACTACAGATCATAGTCTATATGCCCCACAGCTGTGGTCTCTATCTTATTTGAGTCTCTTCACCACTGTGTCACAGTTTAATATAACATGTATACTGAAAGAGATCATATGGGCTATCAGGAATTTACCTTATGCAGATATGATTTCTTCTAAGGGAATATCACACATAAATACTCTCTTTATGAGAGTATAAATACACACATAAAGACAAGGGCAAAGACCTGGTCTGTCCTGCTCACTTCTAAATGCTCAGCACACAGACCAGTGCCTGGCATTTGCTCAACAAATGTTTGTTACAAGAAGTGAAAGATGCATAGACAGTTTTGAGATGGGAGTATGGTTTAAAAGGCAGACAAAGCTACTGAAATTGGGAAATTTCCATCCTTGCATTATGCCCTTCATCTGGGACTGGTGACTTTTGTTATTTGTTCAAAAAAAGCAGTAATACTTTATAACATATAGGTCATTCTAAATGCATACATCTCACATTTAAAATAGAAGGAGGGAAAAAAGTCAACATGTCATAATAGGATATGAATTTAGTTGTGCTTAATATATCAAGTAATTATTGTTAATGTGATTAGAGATAAATTAATTTCCTTCAAGTTTTGTTTATAATTTTTATAAATGTCTTTTAATGTTTTAAATGTTAATTTTGTTATGAAGTCAGTATATTTAGATTAGGGAATTAAACTGAATTAATTTCAATGCCCAAGATTCTTTATTGCCAGTCACAGCAGAAGTCTCCTCTTGCCCACTTTATAATCAGCCATAATTATAGGTTATAACATGTTTATTTAGTTATTTAAAGCTTCTTGTATTTTGAAGTATAAAACAATGCAAGGAATATTTAAACTTGTGGCCAAAAAAAAATAAAAACACATTGTGGTAACAAAAGTTACTCGTGGAGGTAATTAGGGCATTATCTGCCCACCTACAGGAATGGATTCCTGAGGCTAAACGGATCTATCAGTAAGCAAAGATACATGTTTACTTTGCAATACTATAATGCTATATATAAAAGAAAATAAGCAAATGATTTGTCAACCTGCAATGATGGCCATATCTATGTCTTTGTTAAGCTACTGTGAAGTTGGAGAACAGCTTTCTCTTGGCTCCTTTTCAGCATTCCAAAAGCGAATGGCCACGGTCCGAAAAGGAAAAAGGGATTCTGAGAGATGGGAAGTATGGGAAGGCGACAGAATAATTGATGGAATTCATAGGAGAGGGAAAGAATCCTAACTGTATTAAGAACACAGCCAAATTGATGATCTCAAACAACAAAGCCATCTTACCCTCTAACACCAGACAAAAGAATGGAAGGAGACAGAGACATATTTGTTATGGGAAAGAAAGGAAATGAGAAAATTCTCAAGTGACTTTGTTCTCTTTGCTTGAAAGTTTCAATCAAGTTAACAAAGTTCATAGTGGATTCTGTGGAGCACTGGGCAGGGGGAAGTGGGCGCAAGAGTTTAGGAATGAGTTGAAAATTTGAGAATTTATTTTGTGGATGCAGCCTTTGTTGTTGTTTTTAGCCACTAAGTCGTTTTTGACTCTGCAACCCCATGAACTATATAGCCCTCCAGGCTCCTCTGTCCATGGGATGTTCCAGGCAAGGATATTGGAGTGGGTTGCTGTTTCCTTCTCCAGGGGATCTTCCTGACCCAGGGATTGAACCTGCATCTCCTGCACTGGCAGCCCGATTCTTTACTGCTGAGCCACCAGGATGCAGCTTGAAAGTGAAAGTGAAAATCACTCAGTTGCGTCCAGCTCTTTTTCACCCCATGGACTGTAACCTCTGTCCATGGAATTCTCCAGGCAGGAATACTAGAGTGGGATGCCATTTCCTTCTCCAGTCTCCCACATTGCAGGCAGATGCTTTACCATCTGAGCTACCAGGGATGAAGCCTAGTTTAATACAGTTAGCTCAGAGAGGACCCAGCCTTTGCAATTGCAAATGTTACCAGTAATCTGTAATGGATTCGAATGAAAAGACAAGAAAATTTTTTAGTTAGATGAATCCATGTACAGGGATGGGACATAAGCTCTAGCATAATAAATTGGGAATAATCTAAGGTGCTGATGGTAAGAGAGTTGAAATGGTGTCTGGTAGCCAAACTAGGAGAGAAAATAAAAGTAAGAAGGACTTGGAGAATCTGAGAACCATGGTAGTTAAATGACTGGAGAACAAAGAGTCTTTTCCGTGGAAATAGGGCAAGGTACCTGGCAAAAACAACGTATTGTTGGTTAAAAAATAAATGGTCAATTCCAGGATTTGTAATCATGGGAGTGGGTGGCTGACCTGTGATTGAGACAACTGCTGCGGTGGGGATCTCACTAATTGTTCCCTTTCTCCACTGGAGATAATGCTTGGGGTTGAGAGCTTGATGACAGAGAAGATGGTGACAAGCCATCCTCCAAACTCATTATTTTAGTTTTAGATTTTATCTTGCCATAAATCTTTATTTCCATAGAATAAATAGAGCTACACTGACATTCACAACTTGTGCTACTGGATCACATACTATCATGTCCCATGTTTTCCTTCTCATGTACCAGGAAAATACGTTGGGATGTTGAGGGTCATTTTATGCTATGGGAAAAGTGCTAGTTTACCTACATACTACCTACTACCCCAAATTCATATTAGGTCACTGGATGATTCCACCATTACAAGCTCCTTGAAGGCAGAATCTGTCTTATTTTTCTATGTTCCTGACACAGTCTCTGACACTTAGGAAACAGTTGATTCAAATTTAAAAGTTTTATTGAGGTAAACTTGATTTACAATGTTAATTCCTGCTGTATAGCAAAATGACTCAGCCATACACACACATACTCTTTTTCATGTTCTCCTCCATCATGGTCTATCACAGGATATAGAATATAGCTCTCTGTGCTGTCCAGTAGGACCTTGCTGTTTATCCATCTGATATAATAGTTTGCATCTGCTAATCCCAAGCTCCCAATTCTTCCCTCCCATTCACTTCCCCTCGGCAGCCATAAGTCTGTTCTCTATGTCTTCGAGTTAATCCTTCCCTCCATCGCCTTCCTCTCGGCAGCCGTAAGTCTGTTCTCTATGTCTGCGAGTTTATTTCTGTTTCATAGATTTGTTCATTTGTGTCATATTTTAGATTCCTGATAAATTGTTGATGAAGAAAACATGGAATGAGTGAATGAATGAAGGTCAACAGCATGGATGGAACAGAAAAGAAAACTAAGCCAAGTTTGAGGAAAGTGGAGAAATGAAGATGGAACTCAGTGGATGACTTGCAGATGGAAAAAAAGTGGTCTAGTTAAGTGACTTGAACATCAAATGAGGGAGTGTTACTGAATTCTATTTGTGGAAGGAGCAATAGGAAATGGAAAGAATTCAGGTGTTTCCCTTTAGTTCTGGGGACAGGGCACAAATAGTAACTAGAAAAGGTGGTAAGAGAAGAGCCTCCATCAAAGCAAGCTACTGATATAAACAGTGTGGAAGTCCTTCAAGGAGAAATGATTCACGGTAACACTGTGCACCTCTTAAAAGAATATGACATTTTCCTTGGTGCCTGGCAAAGTGTATATTTTAAAGTTTGCTTGAGTGTGGCTTTGATCTTTCAAGAAGTCTAAAGGAAGATTAACGCTTGTGTACTAAATATTTCTGATAGAATTAATTTTTCAATCTTGTTCTTTATATTGCTGCAGTCTGCATAACTTGATTTAAAATTCTGGTCTCATGTGGCTAACTCCAAAGTACAATTTTGATTAATCAGAGAATTGGTTTAATCATTTGTTGCAAGAAATCATAAATTACTGCAGCTGAAGATTTCTATGAGTGTCTCTTGAGCCAGGTATATTTTGGCCTGCTTCTAAATATTTGATATCCTATACCATGTGATCATGTTCAAATAGGACTGAATTATGTATAAGCTCTGAAATGAAAAATAAAACAATGGTATGGAGATTAGACACAGGAAAACATATGAATTATATTAGGTTGTTATTATCTTACCTAATGAAAGAAGAATAAAATGCAAAATCATGGCAAATGCCAGAAGACTGGTTCATACATGGGTGAAACTAAGATTTTATAAAGTGAAAAAGTGAGATGTAGAAAGTTCACAAATCATTGGCCTGGGACTGTTCATAATCTGAATTTTTTACCTATAAATATCCACTATGCAAGACAGACACAATTCTCCCATTATTATCATATTCTGTACAATAAGATAGGTTATTAGCTGTTTATTGTAGTCTAATACCAACCACCATAAAAATGGGTACAGTTGTAAGTGTAATATAACATCAAACAAGTTAAACAGCAGAACTAAGGTCTTGCCTTATAAAATATTCATAAAACAGGCTTCATTTGTTCTAACTAATGAGACAGCTGGTAAAACCCACTACAGTTCCTGACTGTGGATTCCTCAAATCCACGGCCTCAAATTTCTGGAACTTTAAGAAGAGATTCAGAATTCCTGAGAAAGTGGAATAAGCCATTTTTATTTTTGAAGAGAAGTTTCACCCAAATAAATTTCAACTGTCAGATCCCAGTGACATGCAGCAAAAATGAATACCAAACTCATGTTATATATCATGGACCTTTTTATGAAGAATTTTGTTTCCTGTGATGGGTCAGATTTGTAGAAGGAAAGGACAGGAAATCAATGCTGAGAGGAAGCAATGTAATAAAAGTTGGCTTTGTCTTAAGCATGTTGTTTCCTTCCACTGAATCTCGGCATCAATAGATTTTGTTTCTTTCTATCTCATCACTGCAAATAGACTCCTCCTGTTGCTTCTGTGCTCCAGAAATACCCTACGTTTTGGAGGCTCTCACCAACATTTCAGAAGAATCTCTGGTTCACTTCTTTCTAAACTCATTCTGGGTATTGACTCATGGCTTCCCTGGTGGCTCAGTCGGTAAAGAATCTGCCTGTAATGTGGGAGACCAGGGTTTGATTCCTGGATTGGGAAGATCCCCTAGAGAAGGAAATGGCAACCCACTCCAGTATTCTTGCCTGGAGAATCCCATGGACAGTGGAGCCTGGCAGGCTACAGTCCATGGGTTGAAAAGTTGGGCGTAACTTAGCAACTAAACCACCAGCACCACGTGGTTCAGATCTAGGCTTGTGAAGGGTGATCTGCCCACTTGGGGACACTTTGGATATCACAGTGATAGGCAGGAGATGCTACTAGCATCTCATCGTTCAGCCCAAGGAGGTTGGGTGTAGTCTACATGGGTTGTTTATGTGTATGCTTTTTGCTTAAGCCCTTGAAATTATGGACTCTATATTATTATTATTACTCTTATTACTTGGCTATGCCGAATCTTAGTTGTGGCATGAGGGATATGTAGTTGTGACATGGGAACTCTTAGCTGTAGCATGTGGGCTCTAGTTCCCTGACCAGGGCTTGAACCTAGGCCCCCTGGATTGGGAGACAGGAGTCTTAGCCACTGGACCACCAGGGAAGTCTTGACCCTATACTGCTCATTTCTGTTCCTCCAGCACCCAATCCAACAAATATTCCTTGAATGAAGGAAGAAGTGAATGAATGAGAAAAATAAGAAGTGTGTGTTGAACTATAGATGATGTTTGATGGGACTAATATTTTCTTAAATTTATTCTACTTTATATAGAAGATTAAGGGATCCTTTTGAATTTAAGATGTAGAGAAGTTACAAATATGTGAAGGAAGAGGGAACACTGTTTTTTCAACCACCTCTAAGATTTAGTTACTTCAGGAATCATGGACTCTTTGACAGGTTTTGCAGTGAATGAAAATGGCCGAGGAAATGATTAGCTAACAAAAATCAAGAGGCTCTTCGATCCCTGCTTTTGAGAAAGTCTGTTTTCTTAAATGAGGAATATCAGAATTTGCTTCCGTGACCTGAGACAGGAACATGTTCAGAATCTTAAAAGCAACTTGAAAGAAAACCTTTCTGGAAGCCTATTTCTGTCAGAATGTTGTAATTTCCTTTAGAAACTCCAGCTGTTGCACAGCACGCAGTTAAATTAAGTGTAAGCACTGTTAAATAGGAGGTAACCATTAGAATATTAAAAAAAAATATGACTAGCATCCAATGTTTTAATCAAATAATTTGCTAATCACTCAGTATGGTGTAGTCTCCCAATCAGCCCCTTGGTTAACTCCATCCTCACTGTTTCTGTCCCTTCTCCTCCTCCAGTTCCTCCTCCCCTCTGCAGCCCCTAGCCCCTTATTTCTCTTTGCAGTGTTCCTGGGAGCCCATTAAGGAGTGCTTTAATCCAAGAGGATCTAGATGATCAAGAAAAATTAAGCTCCTAATAACAGCAAAATCGGAAGAAATTTGGACAAAATGACTCTCCGCATCACAGATTTTGTTTACTAGTGGGTAATTAATTCTCCACATATGTTGGGAACATCTGTCGCCGTGACCTGCCATCGGATCTGTGAAATGACTGCTGTGCAGTTCCCCCGCAGGTCATTAGCAGAACTCTGAAAGGAGCCGCCTTCCCCCTGCCCTCAGTCCGGGCAACTTTCTCTTGAACTGGGAGGTTCTCCATCTAAGTTCCTCGGAGTGAGATGGCCTCCATCACTTTTCCCTCTGTCCCCTGGCAGGCGTCTCTGGCCACCTCCGGTTCTCCCCCAACTAGGTAAGCAATCGGAAAGCAGCTACCTGGTCAGAGGGAAAAAGAAACGGGTGCTCCAGGCGCTGGAGGAAGGCTTTCTAGGCTGTCTGGCTGGCTCCATGGAGGCAAACATCATCGAACACAGCTGAATGGGAGCCAACATAAATCTGGATGTTTCTGACTTGTGACTTCCCAGTCTAATTGGTGAGAAATTGGCCTCAGATTTCTAGGGTACCGTTGCCAAGAGACCTTGCCTTAATAGAAACTAAAGATGGCAAAGATCGGCTGGGAAGAGGCTTTGGCAGGTACTAAGAAATGCCAGTCTTTGGTTGGCACTCGAGCAACTCCAAGCAAAGGAGAGGGGAGGGGAGGTTAGTGAGGAGAGGGGAGTGTTTGTCCCCTCACCATGAGGTTCTGATAAAAGGCCAGCTCTCCTCCTGGCAGCCTTAGGGCCACCGAGTATCCTGGAAAACCAGAGATGAAAAAAAGCAGACAAAAATTTTTAAGAAAGATGGTGATAGGAGAAGGGACTCTACTGACCATTGATCAACTGAGTTACGAAGCTTGCACACATTCTTAGCTTCCTCAGTGCCCTAACACATACTCAGCCCACTTTCTCAATTGTTTACTTGCCTGTCCTTCACCAGCACAGTAAACTTCTTAAATACTGGGAATTGGCCTTTCGCCTCTAAATATCTCCAGCATTTTACTATGTTCCCTGTTGCAGAGCGGATTCTCAGAAATGGGTGATAGGTGAAAAGGTGGATGCTACAGTCATTTCTCATTGTAATCCTGCAAAGTAGACCTTCTTTCCATTCTTCTAATAAACCGAGACTCCGAGGGTTCAAGGTGAGTCAGAGTCCCAACTCAGCTATGTCTGCTTCCAGTGTCTGTGCTCTGCTCAACTATATCATTACTTGTTAATACAGCTGTTTCCTAAGAAGGCTGGTGATTTCTCTGAGAAAAGAGAAAGATAAGTTCTAGTTAAGTGATTGAATTACTCTTATTAAAATCTTTTTTAAAAGGCACTTAAATTGGCTTAAAACTGAGCATTCAGAAAACTAAGATCATGGCAAGTGGTCCCATCACTTTATGGCAAATAGATAGGGAAACAGTGGAAACAGTGGCAGACTTTATTTTGGGGGGCTCCAAAATCACTGCAGATGGTGACTGCAGCCATGAAATTAAAAGACACTTGCTCCTTGGAAGAAAAGTTATGACCAACCTAGACAGCATATTATAAAGGACAGACATTGCCAACAAAGGTCTGTCTATTTAAAGCTATGGTTTTTCCAGTGGTCATGTATGGATGTGAGAGTTGGTCTATAAAGACAGCTGAGTGCTGAAGGATTGATGCTTTTGCATTGTGGTGTTGGAGAGGACTCTTGAGAGTTCCTGAACGGAGATCCAACCAGTCCATCCTAAAGGAAACCAGTCCTGAATATTCACTGGAAGAACTGATGCTGAAGCTGAAACTCCAATACTTTGGCCACCTCATGCGAAGAGCTGACTCATTGGAAAAGACCCTGATGCTGGGAAAGATTGAAGGTGGGAGGAGAAGGGGACAACAGAAGATGAGATGGTTGGATGGCATTACCGACTCAGTGGACATGAGTTTGAGTAAACTCTGGGAGTTGGCAATGGACAGGGAGGCCTGGCGTGCTGCAGCCCATGGGGTTGCAAAGAGTCAGACACGACTGAGCGACTGAACAGAACTGACGCATTTATGGTGGTAAAAGGACAGATCTTAAAGTCACCTCTATAGTTCGTTCTCAGTTCTGTTACCATGAGAAAGGATGGTAGGATTGCAGAGAGGGGCATATACACATGCATGCTCAGTCGTGTCCACTTCTCTGTGACCTCATGGACTGTAGCCCCTCAGGTTCCTCTGTCCGTAGAATTTTCCAGGCAAGAATAACTGGGATGGGTTGCCATTTCTTCCTCCAGGGGCTCTTCCTGACCCAGGGTGAAACCACGTCTCCTGTGTCTCCTGCATTACAGGCAGAGTCTTTACCATCGAGTCACCGGGGAAGCCCTGAGGAGCATATATACAAGGTATGAAAATCCCTTAGCACAATTGCTCGATTAATTGTGCAAAAGGGAAACCCACTGCTTCCTGTGTTATTTTAAAAAAACAAACAAACCTGTGCCATGTGGCTTGCAGAATCTTAGTTCCCCAAGCAGGGACCAAACCCATGACCCCTGCAATGGAAACACAGAGCCCTAACCACTTGACCACCAGGGAAGTCCCTGTGCTGCTTTTAAAAATTACACTCAACACACATCTTACACAACTAGCGTTCTATCACCTGCTTATGATGACAGTTCTTGATCATAACTAACCAACCCCCCCACATCTGCCACTAGGTACTAGAATTATGCTTAGTACATTTATAATGATGTGAGTAGTTATTCCTAAGTGTTTGTTCAATCCCTACTTTCTTTTATAGAGAAAGCACTCCATGACAGCAGGGCTTTGTTATTGATTAAATCCAAAACCTCTTAAACTGAATCATCCAATTGCCTCTTCAAATTACAGTTTCTTAGAGCAACCCCTACAGAATTCCCACTCAGTACCTGGATTTTTTTGTGTAGATAAATTTTGTCTGTTAAAAGAGCTAAAGAAATCATGGGGTCCTCCATATGAGAGAAGAGGCCTGTTACTTTCTATATTTCCAGAGGTCATAATACTACTGTCTAAATTTTCTCCTAATTCTCACACAAGTAGGGGGAAATTATATCTCAAACTATACATTCTACCCCTGCTCAAAGAGTATGCATTTGGAAAAAAACAAACAAACAAAAAAAACTAGTGTGAAAGGGGCTTCCCTGGTGGCTCAGTGGTAAAGAATTCACCTACCAATGCAGGAGACATCGGTTCAGTCACTGGTCTGGGAAGATTCCACATGCCTCGGGACAAGCAGGCCTGTGCACCACAACTTCTGAGCCTGTGCTCTAGAGCTTGGGAGCGGCACCTACTGAGCCCATGAGCTGCAGCTACTGAAGCCTGAGTGCTTAGATCCTGTGCTTAGCAACCAGAGAAGCCTCTGCAATGAGAAGCCTACGTATCACAACTCGAGAAAAATCCACACAGCAGTGAAGACACAGCATGGCCAAAAATATAAATTATATATATGGGGCTTCCTGGGTGGCTCAGCGGTCAAGAATCTGCCTGCAATGCAGGAGAATTGGGTTTGATCCCTGGGTCAGGAAGATGCCCTGAAGGAGGGTATGGCAACCCACTCCAGTATTCTTGCCTGGAGAATTCCATGGACAGAGGAGCCTAGTGGGCTACAGTCCGTGGGGTCACAAAGAGTTTGACATAACTGAAATGACCTAGCATGCGTGGTATTTCTATTATGGCAGCCTAGGTAGACTAATACAACCCCCTAGATACATTTTTCACACAGCAGCCAGAATGATCTCTTTTTTTTTTTCATTTATTTGGTGGCTCAAATGGTAAAGAATCCACCTGTAATGCAGGAGACCTAGGTTTGATCCCTGGGTTGGAAAGATCCCCTGGAGAAGGGAATGGCAATCCACTCCAGTATTCTTGCCTGGAGAATTCCATGGACAGAGGAGCCTGGCGGGCTATAGTCCATAGGGTCGTAAAGAGTCAGACAGGACTGAAGTGACTTGAAGTGATTGAACACTTTTATATATATATATATATATATATATATATATACACATATAAAACTAACTTGAAAGCTGACTGGGAGCAAAGTTGGCCAATGTACTGAGCAGGACTTCTGTAAGAGGCTCTCTAAGAAACTGTAATTTGAGGAGGCAATTCAATTCAGTTCAGTTGCTCAGTCGTGTCCGAGTCTTTGCAACCTCATGAATCGCAGCACGCCAGGCCAGATGATTCAATTTAAGAGTTTACTGAGTATTTGTTTACTTGTTTATTTCTGATTTACTCAATAACAAGCCTAATCATTCAGCCAGGCCCTGGGAGCACTCGAGTGTCTAAGATAGCCCCAGTGAATTAGCTATTGCTTCCTCTTCAGGTGTACACTGGCCCCTTCATCTCAGTGTGTATCTTCACAAGCAGCCCGGTTGCTTCTGCCGAAGCTTTCATTTACTCATGGTCTCATGGGTATCTCTGTCATTCAGCTAACCCTTTTCTGACATCCCTGGCTGAGAATGTTGGGGTCATCCATGCTTGTGGAGAAAGGAGTGACAGATGAGCTTCGGCAGGCTCAGAGCTCTGCGCCCTTGACCTCCGTGACTCCATATCTTACGGTGTCACAGCCAGGGCTCTCTGCTCCTCTGTTCATGTGGGTACTTATCTTGCTCCGTCATCCAGGGCAATGTGCCCCGGCCAAAGCTCAAGTCTCCTTGCCCTCTACCACCTAGATTCATCTCCTTGGATTTCAAACTCCAGGGTCAAACTATGGAGATCTTTGAATGACAGCCCGAGGAATTTAAATTTAATTCAACCAACTATGAAACCTGTTAACGGCCTTTGTGTAAGAGAATGATATGATACCTCGGTGACTTTAAGGTTAGAAAAACAGGAAAAGGAACAAGGAGAGAAAGGTTTAAAAGACAGGATAAGCATATGGGGTGTCCCTTGTTTGTTACTTGTTGCATCTCCCTTGCTGCTTAATACCATATTCTAGCACATATGTACAGAATCTAGAAAAAACTGAAGAATTTACTTACAGGGCAGTAATGGAGAAATAGACATAGATAATAGACTTATGGACATGGGGAGAGGGGAGGAGAGGGGGAGATGTTTGGAAAGAGTAACAGGGAAACTTACATTACCATATGTAAAATAGATAGCCAATGGGAATCTGCTGAATGGCTCAGGAAACTCAAGCAGGGGCTCTGTGTCAGCCTAGAGGGTTGGGATGGGGATGGAAATGGGAGGGAGATTCAAAAGGGAGGAGATATATGTATACCTATGGCTGACTCATGCTGAGGTTTGACAGAAAACAGCAAAATTCTGTAAAGCAATTCAGTTTAGTTCAGTTCAGTCACTCAGTCATGTCTGACTCTTGGCGACCCCATGAACCGCAGCATGCCAGGCCTCCCTGTCCATCACCAACTCCCGGAGTCTACCCAAATCCATGTCCATCGAGTCGGTGATGCCATCCAACCATCTCATCCTCTGTCGTCCCCTTCTCCTCCTGCCCTCAATCTTTCCCAGCATCAGGGTCTTTTCAAATGAGTCAGCTCTTCACATCAGGTGGCCAAAGTATTGGAGTTTCAGCTTCAACATCAGTCCTTCCAGTGAACACCCAGGAGTGATCTCCTTGCAGTTCAAGGGACTCTCAAGAGTCTTCTCCAACACCACAGTTCAAAAGCATCAGTTCTTTGATGCTCAGCTTTCTTTATAGTCCAACTCTCACATCCATACGTGACCACTGGAAAAACCATAGCCTTGACTAGATGGACCTTTGTTGGCAAAGTAATGTCTCTGCTTTTTAATATACTGTCTAGGTAAAGCAATTATTCTTTAATTAAAAAATAAATTAATAAAAAAAGACAGGATAAGAGTGGATACATCAGGGAAGCCAGATAAGGAGGAATTTCAAGAATAAAAGTGTGGAAACCAGTACTAACACTATTCTGAGAAGACCACACTTGAAATTTTAAATTATGTGATAAAAGATTCCCCTGTGACCATCTTTTCAGTAGAGTAGAAATAGAGGGTAGATGATGAAAGATGAAGAACTTAGTGGATCTTGAGGAAGTTAAAACAACACCTGTGGATAATTTGGGGAAGCATGGGGTAAAGGGAATGAAACTCACTAGGTGATGGCTTTAGGATATAACTGGATTCAGGGAAAATGCTTTCTCGATGAAAGCTGTAAGCATATTTATAGCTTGAGAAGAAGGTTCTAGTAGAAAAGAAAGATTTAATGAAGGAGTTTTTGTTGTTGTTGTTTTTAAAGGGCATGTTTGAAGGAAGATGGTCCAAGAGAAGGAATGGTCAGTTTTAGGTATTCAGTAATAAACGTATCTCAAGCAAGAACGTGCTTTAGTGACCAAACTATTACATATTTAGAAAAACACATTCCAGTGTGTGTGTATGTGAGGTGGGAATTTCCCCCATGCCCACAAGTAGTTCTCTGACATGAGCCAGGTATCTGACGATTTAACTCATAGCCATTTCTGGCACTATCTTCGCAGAGATAGTGTCACCCCACAGGTTAAGGGCTCAGTCCTGCAAGACCGCCCCTTGACCACACTCCCTACTTCAGATGCCGGCTGCAAGCCCGGGTTGTCACCCATGCTTCTGACCAACTGGCTTCAGATGGGAGAGTCCAGTGACCCCTCCTTGGGTTTGAATAATTTGCTAGTGGCTCACAGAACTTAGAGAAACACTGTATTTACTAGGTTACTGCTTTACTATTTAACGATACAACTCAGTAACAGCCAGATGAAAGCAATGCATAGGGCAAGTATGGGGAAAGGGTGCAGACCTTCCATGCCCTTGGGGGGCGTTCCCCCACATCTTTATCAACCAGGAGGCTCTCCTGATACTTTGGGGATTTTTATGGAAGCTTCACTACATAGGCAAGATTGATTAAATCATTAGCCATTGGAATGATTCAACCTCCAGCTCTTCTCCCCTCTTTGGAGGTAGATGGGGTGGGATTCAAAGTTCTAACACATAAAAAAAATTAAAGAGAACATAAAGTCACTCAGTCGTGTCTGACTCTTTGTGACCCCATGGTCTGTAGCCTACCAGGCTCCTCTGCCCATGGGATTTTCAAGGCAAGAATACTGGAGTGGGTTGCCATTTCTTTCTCCAGGAGATCTTCCCGACCCAGGGATTGAACCCGGGTCTCCCTCATTGTAGGCAGTCGCTTTACTAGCTGAGCCACCAGGGAAATAAAACAACAACAACAAAAAACGAACAAAAACCTCAATTAAATAGAGTGGAGAGACCACAAGAGGGCGCTCTCATGCCCTGTAATAACAGCCCAACAGGAAGAAGAAAGACTCCTCCTTTTTCCTGGTAAATCTCAGCCAATGAAAAGCTGACTATTTGCTACTGTCTCTCAACTTGATTTCTCCCTCTATGAGTTCTCCTCTTGCAGTGCAGGGACTTGTTTGTGGCTTGAAATTGTTGCAGACCCCAAATTGCAATCCTCTGCTTAGCCTGAAATAAACCCATCCTTACTGTAGAAATATCTGGCAGTCTATTTGTTTCAGGCCAAATCACATGGTTGGCTCCTTTGGCAACCAGCTCCCATCCTTAGTGTTTGTCGCTCAGTCTTCTCCTACTGTTTGTGACTCCATGGACTGTAGCCGGCCAGGCTCCTCTGTCTATGGGATTCTCCAGGCAAGAATACTGGAGTGGGTTGCCATTCCCCTCTTCCAAGGATCGTCCCAACCCAGGGATCAAACCCAGGTCTCCCTCACTGGAGGTCCATTCTTTACCATCTGAGCCTCCACATGGCTGACTCCTTTGGCAACCAACTCCCATCTTTCAGTCAGTTCAGTTCAGTCGCTCAGTCATGTCCGACTCTTTGCAACCCCATGAATCGCAGCACGCCAGGCCTCCCTGTCCATCACCAACTCCTGGAGTTCACTCAGACTCACGTCCATCGAGTCAGTGATGCCATCCAGCCATCTCATCCTCTGTCGTCCCCTTCTCCTCCTGCCCACAATCCCTTCCAGCATCAGAGACTTTTCCAATGAGTCAACTTTTCGCATGAGGTGGCCAAAGTACTGGAGTTTAGCTTTCGCATCATTCTTAAGTGGTTTCCAAAAGGCATCTCACCGACACAACCGAAGACACCTTCATCATCTATCATTTGGGAAATTTCAAGGGTTTTAGGAGCTCTGTGCCCGAAACAAGGATGAAGACCAAATATATATTTCTTAGAAATCATAATTCATAGAGATGCTTTGTCAATTTAACCATAGAATTTAGTATCTTGACTCTTCACAATGCATGTAAAATACGGGAATAAAGGAATTTCTACTTTTTATAGTTCAGCCATTCTCTAGTGCTTGCTTTATGCTAGTGTCTATAATTAACACCCAAATGTCTTGATGGATGTATGGAAACTATTTAATTCAGTCTTTTATAATCATTCCATTCATTTTATTCTTATAATGATAAGGGGCAGTATTAACTGAAAAGTTCTCTCCTATTGGGATTAAGCCCGAACTAAACAAAAACACAAACATCCTAGGACTAACTAAGAGGAAGCTATTTTCAGCAAATATGGTGACTTTCGTAATGCAAACCAAGCTCTGCAGTGAGACACACAGTACCAGGGAATTCAGGAATGCCTTGTGTCAAACGAGGTGAGGGCTGCTGCTGCTGCTAAGTCCCTTCAGTCGTGTCCGACTCTGTGCGACCCCATAGATGGCAGCCCACCAGGCTCCCCTGTCCCTGGGATTCTTCAGGCAAGAATACTGGAGTGGGTTGCCATTTCCTTCTCCAATGCATGAAAGTGAAAAGTGAAAGTGAAGTCGCTCAGTCATGTCTGACTCTTAGCAACCTCATGGACTGCAGCCTTCCAGGGTCCTCTGTCCATGGGATTTTCCAGGCAAGAGTACTGGAGTGCGGTGAGGGCAAAGCCTTCCAAATAGGAAGAATATTCTTTTTTGAATAAAAGATAAGGAAAGGGATGTTTCAGTTCAGTTCAGTTGCTCAGTCGTGTCCAACTCTTTGCGACCCCATGAATCACAGCACGCCAGGCCTCCCTGTCCATCACCATCTTCCGGAATTCACTCAAACTCATGTCCATCGAGTCGGTGATGCCATCCAGCCATCTCGTCCTCTGTCGTCCCCTTCTCCTCCTGCCCCCAATCCCTCCCAGCATCAGGGTCTTTTCCAATGAGTCAACACTTTGCATGAGGTGGCCAAAGTATTGGAGTTTCAGCTTTAGCATCATTCCTTCCAAAGAAATCCCAGGACTGATCGCCTTTAGGATGGACTAGTTGGATCTCCTTGCAGTCCAAGGGATCAAGAGTCTTCTCCAACACCACAGTTCAAAAGCATCAATTCTTTGGTGCTCAGCTTTCTTCACAGTCCAACTCTCACATCCATACATGACCACTGGAAAAACCATAGCCTTGACTAGACGAACCTTTGTTGGCAAAGTAATGTCTCTGCTTTTGAATATGTTATCTAGGTTGGTCATAACTTTCCTTCCAAGGAGTAAGTGTCTTTTAATGTCATGGCTGCAATGTCTAGCTTATGCTGATTCCTTAGTCAGTAGTAGGGATACTAAAAAAGGAATGAAGCGCCTGCTATCCGCTGGTTCCGGCCCAGGAAGCCACCCTGGCAGCACCCAGTGCCACCACTGCCCAGCAAAGCTAGAGGAGCACCCATCTGTGGGATAAGGGAAGAGATGATCCAGAACTCATGTGCAGATGTGAAGTTCAAGGATGCCTGATTGTGACAATGGAAAAGGAGAAGATGAAGGAATTGGGAAGAAGGGGCTGGAAATATGTACTGGGAACCCTCGACTTTCACAGTCCTGATGACCAAAGAGCCAGCTCAGTTCAATAGGGAGTCCCAACCTCTGCTTTGTGCAGATTGAGACTTGTCCTAACCACCCTCCATCAAAGAACTTCAGAGGCCTCTATTAAACAAATGCTTTGGAGTAAAAGCAATTTTGCAACATTAAGCGAGGCAGGATTATGGCTAACCTTGTAGAAATGGCCACTCAGCTGTCAAAGGAGGTAACTAGTTGTCTATATCATTTTCAAATGAATAAATATTCAAGATGTGCCTCAAAAATATCCAGAGATT
Source organism: Bos grunniens (assembly GCF_055505025.1). Classification (NCBI taxonomy): domain Eukaryota; kingdom Metazoa; phylum Chordata; class Mammalia; order Artiodactyla; family Bovidae; genus Bos; species Bos grunniens. The sequence goes on from NC_141180.1 coordinate 59,676,242, forward strand.
ACACATATGATGGTATAGTGTAGTGATTCTTGGTGAACTTCAGTTCAGTTCAGTCCACTCAGTTGTGTACAACTCTTTGCAACCCCATGGCCCGCAGCATGCCAGGCCTCCCTGTCCATCACCAACTCCCGAGTTCACCCAAACTCATGTTCATTGAGTTGGTGATGCCATCCAGCCATCTCATCCTCTGTTGTTGCCTTCTCAAAACATATGGATAAGATTTTATTCATTTATAGCAAAATATTTGCAACTACCATTTTATGTATTGAAATACTTGAGAAATAATTTTATCTGCATTTCTTCTTGTAGATGCTAGATTCATATGAGTAGAATATCAACTCGATGAGAACAGGACTCTTGCTGGTGGTGGTGGTGGTGTGTTTGCGCATGTTTGTCCTGCTGCTGTACTCAGAGTATCAAAGCTGTGCCTGGCACTTGAAAGGCACTCAATAAATATTTATGGAAAAAATGATTATTGAGTTATGAGATGGTATTGTGTTTATACCTGTCACTCTTAATCTATTTACATGATGAATTGCATTGATTGATTTTTTAATGTAAACCAAACTTGCATACCTGGCACAAATCCCACTTAGCAATTGAGCTAACACGCCGAGCTAACCAACTCACGTAATCAAGCTTTACTGATACTTTCAAGAATACAAGCAACCAACAGGCACGAGCAAAGCAGGGAAAGGTCTGAAAACTTGCAATTCCCTAGGCACATCCTTCCTACATTGACCACAAACTCTCTGGGCCAGAATAATAGCTGAGGTCCTTAATCCAGCTGGGTTTCCCTGGTGGCTCAGAGGGTAAAGCATCTGCCTGCAATGCGGAGACCTGGGTTCAATCCCTGGGTCAGGAAGATCCCCTGGAGAAGGAAATGGCAACCACTCCCATTCTTTTGCCTGGAAAATCCCATGGATGGAGAAGCTTGTAGGCTACGGTCTATAGTAGGCTACAGTCTTTGGAGTCACAAAGAGTCAGACACGACTGAGCAACTTCACTTTCACTTTAAGTGAAGCTAGTGGTTCATCTTACACATTGGAAAGTCTTTATGTTATGGAATATCTCCATTTTATATCTCATATGTTTTTATAGCCAAGGTGACGTTCTCCAGGGAGTCATGTCTCAAATATTACTAAGTTATATATCAGGTTGTTTACCATAAGCAATTCTAAATCAGAGACATCTAGTAAAGAACATTCCCTAGATAAAGACTTTACTTCTAACAAATATTATTAGTTTATTTACCAGGAGTTCCAGCTACACACAGACACACACACACACACACAGAAGGATTCAAGTCAAAAATCTTTTGTTAAAGAATTTCGCTTCTGTGTTCATGGTCTGAAATTTTCTTTCCTTTCATCGTCTTTGAATCAAGTTAATACTGGACTCATAAAGTAATGGGTTTCCTCCTCTTTTATATTCTAAATGAGTTTATGTAGCATTTGTGTCACATCTTTTTAAAATGTGTGTGTTTATCAGAGAAGCCAGCATGGCATTTTCTTTGTGGGGAGGTTTGTTGTTGTTGTTTTTTAATTAATTAATTAATTTTAATTGGAGGATAATTACTTTACAATATTGTGGTTTTTGCCATACATGGACATGAAAATTACAAATGCAATGTCTTTAACCAATATAGGACTATACAGATTTTCTATTTCTTCTTGAATTATTATTGGTAATTTGTATCTTTCAAGGAATTTCTCCATTTTATATCAATTGTTAGATTTATTGCATTAAACTTATTCATAACACTCCCTGGTGGCTCAGATGGTAAAGCATCTGTCTACAATGCGGGAGACCTGGGTTTGATCCCTGAGTTGGGAAGATTCCCTGGAGAAGGAAATGGCAACCCACTCCAGTACTCTTGCCTAGAAAATCCCATGGACGGAGGAGCCATGGTGCAGGCTACTGCCCATGGGGTCGCAAAGAGTCGGACACGACTGAGCAACTTCACTTTCACTTTCAACACTCTCTTAATTTCTTTTTAATGTCTGAAGAACCTGTAGTTGTATTCCTTCTTTCATTCTCAATATTAGTAACTTGCGTTTCTTTTATTTTTCATTGAGTCTAGCTAGAGGAATATTCCTTTCATTGATATTTGTAAGAAATGACTCTGATTCCATAGGTTTATCTCATTTTTAGACTTCTATTTCACTGATAGCTATTTTTGTCTTTATTTTCTTTCCTTCTTCTTACTTTAAGTTGAAAGCTTACATCTTTGATTTTACCTCAGTTTTCTTTTCTAATATAAGTAGTTTAAACCATAAATTTCTCTCTGAACACTGCTTTAGCTACATCCAGTGTTAAACTGACTCTCTAGAAGAAAACAAGCTCTAGATTGTACAATCTGTCAAGATTTGTGGTATAAATATTTCCACTGTGGCCAATTTCAACTTACCAATGTGATGTCATTGAATGCAAAGACAAGAACGCATGCACGCAACCGGCTTTCGTGAGTCAACATAAGCCAGTTCCAGTATGCCACTGGCTGCATCCACAAATGTTATGTTGTCTATTTTCATTCAGTTCAAACTGTTTCTAATTTCTCTAGTGATATGTCCTTTGAGTTCTGTAGACACATAGGTTATGTAAAAATATGTTGTTTACTTTCCAAATATTTGGGGATTCTAATTATCTTGATATTTTCCCATTATTTTCAATCTAATTCTTTTTGGGCTAGAGAACATAATATATTTCAGTCCCTCCATGTTTATCTAGACTTGTTTAGTGAGCTATGGCCTAGCATACAATCTATCTTAGCAAGTGTTTTATGCGCACTTGAAAAGGGCGGGCATTCTCTCGGTATTGAGTGGAGTGCTCTGCAATTACCAATCAGAGCTAGTGGGTGATCGTGTTGTTGAAGTCTTCTATGTACCTAAGGATATTCTGTTTCAGGGGTCAGCAAATTATCCTTGTATGACCTACAAGCTAAACATAATATTTACAGGTTGAAGGATTATTTAAACTTTTATACATATGCACAGAGAGAAATGCAATAAATACTGAATGTGGTCAGCAAAGCCTAAAATATTTACTTTGGCATTTTAGAGAAAGTTTTATAATCTTTCATAATCAGTTACCAAGAGAAGAATTTTGAAAATTTCAACCGTAAATGAAATATTTATCATTCTCCTTTTCTCTTTCTCTCTTTCCTTCTTTTTCTTTTTTTCTTTTTTTGTCATCCATTCAGGTACATACTCATGTAGGAATGCTAATGAATCAATACTTTCAGTTCAGTTCAGTTCAGTTCAGTCGCTCAGTCGTGTCTGACTCTTTGTGACCCCATGAATCGCAGCACGCCAGGCCTCCCTGTCCATCACCAACTTCCGGAGTTCACTCAGACTCACGTCCATCAAGTCAGTGATGCCATCCAGCCATCTCATCCTCTGTCGTCCCCTTCTCCTCCTGTCCCCAGTCCCTCCCAGCATCAGAGTCTTTTCCAATGAGTCAACTCTTCACATGAGGTGGCCAAAGGACTGGAGTTTCAGCTTTAGCATCATTCCTTCTGAATACTTTAGCATTAAGAAATGCTCTTTTTAACCCTGAAAATATTTCTTTCTGGACGATTACTTTGTCTGATATTAATATTTCCACTTTAGTTACACTAATACTTTTTCTATTCTTTTATTTTTATCCTGTCTTTTTATTTAAAGTGGGTTTCTTATAAACAGCATATAGTTGAAGCTTTCTTTTTTTAATCTAGTGGAAAATGATTGACTTTTGATTAGATTGTTTAGATCTATAATTTGATTTTTATTTGTCTCATCTTTTTTTGTTGTTGTTCTTTATTTTCTATTTTCCTTGCTTTTTTGGGTTAAATAGCATGTATTTTTTTTCTCCATTATTATCTCATTAGCTAAACTTTTTTTTTAATGATTTCTCTAGGATTTATAGTGTGCATCATTCTGTTATCACACACTACCTTCAAATACTATTATCCCACTTAACATTTAATGTAAGAATTGTAATATAATTCAAATTCTCCCTTCATTTATGCTATTGTCTTACACTATATTCTTATACATGTTACAAACTGTGTCATATATTTTATGATTTTTATTTTAAATGGACAATTATCTTTTAGAGAAATTTTTAAATAAGAAAATTTATTTTATTCTTTTTCACATACTTCCCGTTTCTGGATATCTTCATTTCTTTAGTTGATATGAGCTTGCATCTGGTGTAATTTCCTTGCTTCTAAAGAACTTGCCTTAATATTTATGTAGGGCAGGTCTGTGGGCAACACATTTTCTCTGCTTTTGTTTATCTTAGGTACTTTTTAAAATAAGTTAATATGTGTGAAATTTAAGACATATCTTATAATAGTGTTCTATATATGATGAAATTTTGTAATATTTGGGGGTGTTTATTATGCATCAGACACTGTTCCAATTGTCTTATTTAATGCTGTCATCGTAATTTTCCCATTAACTCTACACGGTGGCGGTACTATGAATATTAATCCCATTTTGCAGATGGAGAAGGTGAGGTATAAGAAGATCAAGCAGAGGCCGAAGGCCACTAGAGCTTGTGTTCTTAATCAAAAAAGACATACTACCGCTCATATCTCTAAGGAAGGAGGGCAGACTGGGCCAACTCATGGCTGGAAAAGAGCTGCACTGAAAGGTTAATGAAGGTTGGCTGCACCGCATGGTCAACTGTATTATGTGAGCATAACTTTCTTCCCTTGTTTTAGCGTCTTCATTGCAAACTTCCTCCGAGCACTGTCTTTCCATCTTGGATGTTGGGTCCATTTCTACAGTGCCGAACACCGTGTGAAATACAAACAGAGAGGGAGCAGGTGCGAGAAGAGCGTAGACCAGGTAAAGTTCAATATTTTGTTCCCTGAGTGCAGCTTGGCAACTTATCAGTTGACTTCTCGGACACATTCAGGTCTGATTTCTATATAAAATAGATAACTAATAAGGACCTACTGTATAGCACAGGGCATTCTACTCAATGCTCTATAATGACCTCTATAAGAAAAGAATCTAAGAAAAAGTGGATATATGTATATGTATAACTGGTTCACTTTGCATACGCCTGAAACTAACACAACATTGTAAATCAGCTATACACCAATACAATTTTAAAAATAAAATTCTTTTCTCTCCTGTGATTCTTGATCCTGAATTCAGCAAAAATTTTGTTTTTCATTTTGTTCTAAAACCAGGGAAGGAGAAAAGTAAGAAGGGAAGAGAATTGTTCTAATAATCCAGCTATACCTTCCAAACTCTGGTTAAAGTGAACATTAAAAAAAAAAAAAAAAACGCTTACACAGATGTAGTTCTTCTGATAAATCACTATTTAATCAGTCATAATTTCACATTAAGTGCTGAATAAATGCCCTTTGTTTCATACTTAAACTGTCAGTGACTAACACGGGGAGGGCAGACTAGTGCCTATCATTAGAACAGGGAAAAATCAATACCATTTTTAATTAAAGGCAGGCTGAGCTGAGCTGTGAGACAAGCAAATCTCCTTGTCGGTTCATCTCCCCTTTAAACTCTTTCAGAAGTTCAGCTCAGGAGTGAAAAGACGGCCAAATGCAGGCACAGAGTGACACAGTGCTTTGGGGGTAGAGGTGGGGGTGGGTGAGGCTGGAAGGGAGGCAAACAAAAAGAGAAAACAGAGGGAAACACAGAGACGTGTTTGCTTTTCCACCAGCCAGGCCCCTAGGGACCATCTTGTGTGTTGTGTGTGTGCTTTGTTGCTCAGTCGTGTCTGACTCTTTGTGACCCCAGGGACTGTAGCCTGCCAGGCTCCTTTGTTCCTGGGACTCTCCAGGCAAGAGTACTGGAGAGGGATGCCACTCCCTCCTCCAGGGAATCTTCCCGACTCAGGGATCGAACCTGGGTCTTCAGCATTACACGCGGATTCTTTAACATCTGAGTCACTAAGGAAGCCCAGGGGCCATCTTAAGGTGTGATAAAACCGTGGATACTGGCATAAGCTATGGAGATGATCTTGTTACTCGCAGGCTAGGAGAGAAATAAAGGACAGCCAAACAATTCTTGTCAGTCATATTTTATTATGGTTTAGAGGCAGCACTTGGCATTTTTAAAATAATCCCCTATCTATTATATTTTATAACTTTGGATGTTCTTCCTTTGTAGAGCAAGAGTCCAGCAAGAGAGAAACTGCAGTATTGTGTCACCAATGACAGAAGTGACCCTCCATCCCTTTGGCTGTATTCTGTGTGTTATAAGCAGGTCACCAGGGAGCCCACCTTCAAGAGGAGGGAATTACACACAGTTATGAGGAAAAGGAAGGGGGTCATTGAGGACCTGCCCTGAAAGCTACTTTCCACAGACCCTGATACAAGATAATTGTATTCTAGAGCCATGTAAGAAAAAGAAAAGATAACATTTAATCCTAAAAGATGATACTGTTAAAGTGCTGCACTCAATATGCCAGCAAATTTGGAAAACTCAGCATTGGCCACAGGACTGGTAAAGCTCAGTTTTCATTCCAATCCCAAAGAAAGGCAATGCCAAAGAATGCTCAAACTACTGCACAGTTGCACTCATCTTACATGCTAGCAAAGTAATGCTCAAAATTCTCCAAGAGAGGCTTTAACAGTACGTGAACTGAGAACTTCCAGATGTTCAAACTGGATTTAGAAAAGACAGCGAACCAGAGATCAAATTGCCAACATCCATTGGATCATAGAAATAGCAAGAGAGTTCCAGAAAAACATCTACTTCTGCTTTATTGATTACACTGTCTGGATCACAACAAACTGTGGAAAATTCTTAAGGAGATGGGAATACTAGATCACCTTACCTGTCTACTGAGAAATCTACACAGGTCAAGAAGCAACAGTTAGAACTGGACATGGAACAACAGACTGGTTCAAAACTGGGAAAGGAATATGTCAAAGCTGTACACTGTGAAGCTGCTTATTTAACTTACATGCAGAGTACATCATGTGAAATGCTGGGCTGGATGAAGTGCAAGCTGGAGTCAAGATGGCCGGGAGAAATATCAATAACCTCACATATGCAGATGACACCACCCTTATGGTAGAAAGTGAAGAGGAACTAAACAGCCTCTTGATGAAATTGAAAGAAGAGAGTGAAAAAGCTGGTTTAAAACTCAGCATTCAAAAAACTAAGATCATGGTATGTGGTCCTATCACTTCATGGAAAATAGATGGGGAAACAATGGAAACAGTGACAGACTCCAAAAGACTTCTTGGGCTCCAAAACCACTGTAGATGGTGACTGCAGCTATGAAATTAAGAAATGCTTGCTCCTTGGAAGAAAAACTATGACAAACATAAACAGTGCATTAAAAAGCAGAGACATTACTTGGCCAACAAAGGTCCGTCTAGTCAAAGCTATGGTTTTTCCAGTGGTCATGTATGGATGTGAGAGTTGGGCCATAAAGAAAGCTCAGCGCCAAAGAATTGATGTTTTTGAGCTGTGGTGTTGGCGAAGACTCTTGAGAGTCTCTTGGACAGCAAGGAGATCAAACTAGTCAATCCTAAAGGAAATCAGTCCTGAATGTTCATTGAAAGGACTGAGGCTAAAGCTGAAGCTCCAGTACTTTGGCCACCTGATGTGAAGAACTGACTCATTGGAAAAGACCCTGATGCTGGGAAAGATTGAAGGCGGCAGGAGAAGGGGATGACAGAGAATGAGATGGATGGATGGCATCACCGACTCAATGGACATGAGTTTGAGTAAGCTCCAGGTACTGGTGATGGACAGGGAAGCCTGGCGTGCTGCAGTCCATGGGCTCGTAAAGAGTCGGACATGACTGAGTGACTGAACTGAACATTTAATCAAATTCTGAGCATTTCCCTAGTGGCTCAGGGGTAGACAATCTGCCTACCCATGAAGGAGACACGGATTTGACCCCTGCATTGGGAAGATCCCCTGGAGAAGGCAATGGCAACCAACTCCAGTAGTCTTGCCTGGGAAATTCCATGGACAGAGAAGCCTAGTGGGCTACAGTCAGAGGGGTCACAAAAGGGTCAGACATGACTTAGCAACTAAACAAAACCGTCAAATTCCCAAATAGGATACAGTCAGTGATTCTTGGGAGAGTCAGGAAAGATAGAAATGACAGGGAAAGTAAATAATAAAGGCTTATGGCACTTTGATAAAGGTTAAAGGATATTCAGAATCCTCATTTCCTTCTGGATAAGTCCGAGTGATTTTTCTAAAGGACGCTCAAGGGCCTCTCCCTAGTTTTCGGAGTTTTTTCTCAGCTGCCTATTCACTTTCTGGTTATTTCTATTTTCTTCTTAGCCTGAGAAGTCCAGCTCAGGGTGCTTTATAGTCAGTGTTTTTACCAATGAGGTTCTCTATGTTTTTTCTGTTTTTTAAAAAAAATTATTTATATTTGTGTTTGGCTGTGCTGGGTCTTCTTTGCTGTGCGGGCTTTTCTCTAGCTGCAGCAAGCAGAGGCTACTCTCCAGTTGTAATGCATGGCTTCTCATTGCGGTGGCTTCTCCCGTTGTCGGGCACAGGCTCCAGGGCACAAGGGCTTGAGTATTGCAGCTTGTGGGCTCAGCAATTGTGGCTCCTTGACACAGGCTCAATAGTCATGGCACATGGGCTTAATTGCTCCACAGCACACAGTATCTTCCCAGACCAGGGATTGAACCCGTGTCTCCTGCATTGGCAGGCAGATTCTTGACCACTGAGCCATCAGGGAAGTCCTCTATGTGACTTTAAGTAATTAAACAAATCCATCTCAAACTGGTTTAAGGATTACAAAAGGATCCGGTGGCAGTTCATATAATTCAAAAGTCTAGAGATAAGTTAAAACATGGCCTAATCAAGAAAAAGCTCCTGTTTCTACAATTTTTTGAGCTGTGTCCTTAGTGTCTTGGCTTTATGTTTTGGCAGCTTCATCCTGGGGTTCAGGATGCTGACAGCAATCAGGGCATCATATGTCCTCAGTTGACATCCAGAAATCCTTGTATGCTCGTCAACCTGACTTGATGTATTGTTTTTGCATTAACCACTCATTTCTGCCTGAATCCCAAAGTTTCTGTGAAACCCAACAAAAATTGGCCCTATTTATGGGTTAAATTAAGACCTTCAAACAGAACAAAATCCATTATGAAATCAACAAATCAGTAGCGCACTTTTTAATTGTTACTGTTAAACTGCTCTTTTTTTTCTTTTAAATTTTATTTAATTTTTAAACTTTACATAATTGTATTAGTTTTGCCAAATATCAAAATGAATCCGCCACAGGTATACATGTGTTCCCCATCCTGAACCCGCCTCCCTCCTCCCTCCCCATACCATCCCTCTGGGTCGTCCCAGTGCACTAGCCCCAAGCATCCAGTATCGTGCATCGAACCTGGACTGGCATCTCGTTTCATACATGATATTTTACATGTTTCAATGCCATTCTCCCAAATCTTCCCACCCTCTCCCTCTCCCACAGAGTCCATAAGATTGTTCTATAAACTGCTCTTTTTTTAAAGGTGGTTGGGAATTTCAGGTTTACTATCCTCAGATCCAGGCAAGGGAACCCTCACCCCCACCTAGCCCTCAGCAGCCCAACATTCCCCACACCTGTTCAGGAGGGGGTTTCTTCAAAATTTTCAAAGTCTAGCTCTCCTGTCTGGGAGAGAAGAGGAGCCCAGAGCCCACGCAGGGACCTGCGTGTTGCTTCTCCCTCTGGGGCACTCTCTGATGAAAGTGAAACCTGTGAAACTTGTCAGCCAAGATGGTGACGACATGCTGAGTGCAATGACCCTCACTCACACAGGATACAAGGAGCAATTAAGGACTCTAGGCTGCAATGGGGGCTCTAGGCTGCAGGACAGATCTCCTGTGCACTCCTGCGGTCGGCAACCAGGATGGTTACCCACCTCCTTACAAGCTTCATGCCACATACCAGGCAGTCCTGGGGTGGTCCTTGCCCAGCCAAACAAACAGGCTCTTCCAACGGCATGCCTTCTCCAGCCGATCTTCAAGAGAGAGAGACAGATAACATTCCTCATGGGCATGGAATCAGTCGCTTTTCTCACAATGGCCACTGGTTGCAGCGAGAAGGCAGGGGTGTGGCCATCACTGAGGAATGCAGAAATGACAGCCAAAGGTTCAAGAGCAGTCATGATCAGAAGATCTGTTCATGCATAAAATTCTGATTGTACAATCTTGCATAACCTGAAAATAAAACATTCTTCACATTTTCCTGCCCACAGTTTATGTCTTGCGTTCGTGGTCATCCTCGAAAAAGCAAAGTAACAACCTTTGAGAGTCACTGTTAAGTGACATTCATGGATGGCACCATGGATGCTGGTATTGAATAAATGGTATTATGGAACTGCAGAAGCAAAAATGACCTGTATTGTTTCAAAACAAATAGATTCTGAAAAGTCATGGCATGATGAGTAATAACAGTATTGCTATGTTTTAGTAAATTAGCTCGAATGGTGCATTTGACAATAAGGAAACAAAGGGATGATTTCTGGGCTTAAACAGGAATTGATGATACCTACACAGTAAGGAGAATCTCCATGGGCCCTGATTGAATGGTAAGCGAAGTGCCTCTTCCCTCTTCATTATTCTAAATCTTCATTGATAAACCACTGTATCTCACTTGACTCATGAATTTTCTGGTCAAACTGTTTATATAGACAGAAGCCCTATAAAATAAAACATTTGTCCCACGTTCTATACACTTTAGGAACACCCTATATATCAGATTGCTATCTCTGGAGTGGCTAGTTAGTTGCCATGGAATTTAATGTGATATAACATAATATATTATATTATATCACAGGAAATGGCCACCCACTCCAGTATTCCTGCCTGGGAAATCCCAGGGACAGAGGAGTCTGGTTGGTCCCAATCCATGGGGTTGCAAATAGTCAGACACAACTGAGCAACTGAAGACGCAAACACTTATGATATTATTCTATTACATGATATTATATTCTAGCCTAACATATTATGTCATATGATATTATATCATAGAATTTCTGAAGCTTGCTCACCCAAATTATTAAACACACACACACACATATATATAGTTGTTGTTTAGTTGCTAACTTGTGTCATACTCTTCTCTGACCCCATGGACTGTAGCCCTGCAGGCTCCTCAGTCTATGGGATTTTTTACAGGTTGCCATTTCCTACTCCAGGGGATCTTCCCAACCCAGGGATTGAACCTGCGTCTCTTACAGGTTCAACCACAAAATTCTTAATGCTACAGTGCTGGTATTTTACTGATCACAAATTCTAATTCCCAGTGCCCACACGATCATTAGAACTTCCTGATGGACCCCATGATCTCCTTTCAATACTGGCTTTACCTGCCCACTCTTACATGTAGGTATCTACTCTTCAAATCACAGTAGTCTCTCCTTCTTATGTTGCCCCTTCCCCACACCTTTTCCTCAGCTCCCAATTTCCCACCTTATTCAAATCCAACACTCTTTCAGGGATTGGCTCAAGTTCATCTTTTTTTTTTTTTTTTAATCTAAAACTTTGAATTGAGAAGTTGCAGTCCCCCTCATGAAGAAGGCGATGGCACCCCACTCCGGTACTCTTGCCTGGAAAATCCCATGGATGGAGGAGCCTGGTAGGCTGCAGTCCATGGGGTTGCTAGGAGTCGGACACCACTGAGCAACTTCCCTTTCCCTTTTCACTTTCATGCATTGGAGAAGGAAATGGCAACCCACTCCAGTGTTCTTGCCTGGAGAATCCCAGGGACGGGGGAGCCTGGTGGGCTGCCGTCTCTGGGGTCACTCAGAGTTGGACACGACTGAAGCGACTTAGCAGCAGCAGCAGTCCCCCTGAACAACCTAGAAATGGTGCTATCTATTGGTTATACCAGTTCTGGGAAGATGAACCACAGAAGTATGCCAATTCCTGTTCTGTCTTAGGATTTTCTTTAATTGCTTATAGTATGCTCTATCCGCTTTCACATTGCTCTCTGCAACTGCACAAAATTGATTGTCAGTATGTGTCTATTGATGTGTGGGTCAATGGATTGTCTGGACTTTTAGATGGGCCTTTGACCCAAGAGGTGATTGGGATCAACCACAATTATCTTCATGGAGTCGGGTGAAGGGATTGGGGATAAGATGTTATATGTGTGAATGTGTGAGTGAGTGAGAAGATGGAGGGGAGAGAGAGAGAGAGAACACATGGGGCCACTGGATAATACTGGGTTGGCTAAAAAGTTCATTCTGGCTTTTCCATGATATCTTATGGACAAATCCAAATGAACTTTATGGCCAACCCAATACTATCCAGCATTTGTTGATTTGTGAAGAGTGTCCCATTAATAGATACACAGTAAAAGAAGACCTACACACAAAAGCAAACTAACCAAAATAAATTTCCTCAGTGGATTTATCATCTTTCCTCTGCAGTTATAGAATAAGACAATAGTTTCAGATGATGTCAATAGTAACTAGTCCCTAATTTTTTAATTTTAAGATTAATTTCCATTAAGTTCAATCTGGCAATACTCTAGTGGTCTGATTTTCTGATGAGCACCAACTCTACTAGGAAAGGAATTTAGTATAGAGATCTCTACGATAATTTTCCACTTGAGTGAAAGTTCTTTGAGAGTATGGCCATGTTATCCACTGTTTATTAGAGACTTTACAATTTAAAACAGTTTTAGGTTTATTGCGAAGATAGTACAGAGCCTTCCTATATACCCAAGCATGGAATCTCCTCTATTATTAATGTCTTACATTAGAATGGTTCATTTGTGACAAATAATGGACCAATAGTCATTAATTATTTGTAACTAAAGTCTGCAAACTAAAAATTGGCACTTACCATGTGCCTCTATAAGGATTAAATCACGAGCCACTGACTTTCAACATCACTGAAAGGTGTTCAGGGTGGAGATCAGGAATGAGGCACACAGTGCTCTGAGGAAAACCTGCAGAGAAGATTGTATGATCCCAATCCTTGTATCTTCTCATATCTAGAAAAGCACTGAAATCATTGACAGACACATCGCCTGTGATTTCGCTGTTGTTGTTGCTTTGTTTTGAGCATTTTCTTAGTTTCTGGTACCTGTCATACAATTCTGTCTTCCTCCAACTTCTAGTACCTCAGTTAACTCTCTGTTAACTGAATACAGCATGTGTTGAATTATGGTGCTCTTTACTTTGCTGTCATATTTACCTGTAGTTTAATTTGCAAGAACAAGAATGTTCCTGGCTGTATCTCTTGTCAAGATACACATGCCACCAATTTTTGGGGCCAAATATGTTTACATTTCCCTTCCTGAACATTTCTCCTTCTCCATTTCAGTGGTTGACAGAGACGTCTAGAGACATTTGGGCAACCTTCTCCTGTATTTACTTAAATAATGCAAAGGGCCTTCTGATATGTCAGAAGCATCAAAGCAAAACTCCCAAAGTTCAAATGACTCAAGGGCCAAGTTGGAGGCATGGACACTGATTTCTCTCTTCTCACTTTAGGCCTCACTGTGCCATCTCTCACCACCAACAGGAAACAAGACATTGACCTGGGAGTTGGAGAAGCAAAGCAAAGGCCCCAGCACCAGCGTGGGTAGATGTATGAAATTTATGTCTTGGGTCAACACAATTCACCACTGCCTCCTCCTCCCAGTTCTCCTCAGCCCTGCTAGTCTTGCTTGAATACACAATGAATTTCCAGGGAGTGTTTTGCCTTTTGATCTCCTCACTGATCTAATGCAATTGTCCACCCGCAGAAGCGCTGCGAGGTGCAGAATAAAGTAATGAAGCTAATTTGATTTGCACTTCACCCCCACCCTTAAGATCTACATGTCTTTATTGTATTAGATTCCTAATGAGATTCTCTGTCTGCACTCCGGCAAGGACCCTGGAGCACAGTGGCTGTGGGAGGGTTCCTCTTAGGAGATTTTTCCCCATTTACATCCCATCTTTAATGGATATGGACCTGCCGGCCCTGGAGTCAGCAGTTGATGGTATTTTCCTTGTTGGGCTCTCCTGGGTAGGAAGTAGGGGAAGTGGCCACTGCTACAGAGAAGAGTGGGCGTCACCCCTTCAATTCCAGGGGGAGAAGCAGGATGAAAGGTTAGTCCTGGGCTGAACGGCTCATAGCAAGAGCTCCAACCAAAATTTCGGTCTCAAACCGTGTTTCAGAAAGAGATTTGCACCTGGGATGGGAAGCCCTCCCTCTTCCATGTTACCACCCGCGCTATAAATGGGCTTCCCTCGTGGCTCAGAGGTTAGAGTGTCTGCCTGCAATGCGGGAGACCTGGGTTCGATCCCTGGGTCAGGAAGATCCCCTGGAGAAGGAAATGGCAACCCATTCCAGTATTCTTGCCTGGAGAATCCCATGGACTGAGGAGCCTGGTGGGCTACAGTCCATGGGGTCACAAAGAGTAGGACTCGGCTGAGCGACTTCACTATTCAGTTGCTCTTGAGGTGGTTCTGTGGATGCCATATGAGCTCCTGGCCAAAATCTGGGTGGAGAGGGCCAAAATCTGGGTGGAGAGGGACCATCTGAGCAAGACACACATTTGAAGCTTATTTAGGAGAACCCTGCCCCTCGTTCCTCCCCGCCACCCGTGAGGAGCTTTAAACCATTTCATGAATGTCTATTTCTCTAGCCTCTCTTTATATCCAGCAGGATTTCCTCAGTGCCATCGACATTACTCTTTTCCTCTTCTTCCGATCCAAAACATTTGATTTCACCTGTCTCAAATTATAACCTATGGCAAAGAACAGAGCGTGGCGTCATTTTGCTTTTTTTAGTCGGAACGCTGCTTTTGAACTGGCTGGCAACCTTGCTGGAAACTGATTTAATTAACAGAACACACTTAATGATACAGTTTAGTGAATTATTTTAAGAGCCGGGGTGGGGGTAGGAGACAAACATGGGTAATTCATCATTCACAAGTTTATTGTTCCAACTTAAAAGGGTTTTGGATGGTTTCAGAGAAGTGGTGAGGTGGGGGGAAGAAACGGGAGTGCTACCTAAAGAATGACTTTTTAAAAAGCAAACTTTGCTCGGTTCTGTCTTAGGGCTCTCTCAGATCCTTTTGAAACCACGGGAGGAAAGGAGAAGGGAGGTGATTGGCATCATGATGACTTTTCTTGGGCGGGAGTTGGGTGGGGGGGGGGGAGTAGTTTATGTCTAATCTAAGGTCTTTAAGAGGCATCTATCAGCTTTGGTTTGGCTCTCAGTGGACAGGTGTCTGTATCATAGAAGCACCATACATAATTCACCACCAGAGAGCCCCAGAACTTAGCGAGAAGGCTAAATTACCTGTCACTTCCAGAGGAGGTGTTCCCTTCAGGTCAAGGTTGAAAGCTCTGGTAAACCCGCGTGCGGAAGCGCACGGGCAGCCCCTGTTTAAATGTCAACACTGTTTCTCAGATGTGGGAAATGCAGGCTGGCTATTTACCCCTGAAATTTGCCCAGCTCCTTCCTGGGGCCAATTAACATCCGATCACTCTGAAATCAGATCGGAAAGAAGGAAGTGAGGTTGCTTATTTTAATGATCTGAGACCACTCTGTTTATGGCACATCGCTGAATGCTGGAGCACCGTGAGGGTGCTCCAGAGGGGTGAGCTAGAACTTCCAGTGTGAGCCATTACCGCTTTCACTGAATACAAAAACATTTCTTCATTACCCAAGCCTAGTCCCAGGCAGACTCTGACTTCCGAACACAGTTCATGAAAGGCAGGTGCCATCTGGCTGTCATTAAGCTGCGGGTTGTGCCTCTCTCCTTGATTGACTACTGAATTGACTCCTTGATTGACAGGTGAAGTGGAGCCGGATGGAGCCTGCGTTAGGGACACCAGGAGAGCTTGTGTTTCACCTCTGTAGTTTTAGGGTACCCGCTGGAGGCATCATGCATGCATGGTTTTCCCCTCAGATTTATCACCTGTATTTCAGGAACTTTGTTTTTGAGGCAAGAAATACAAATAAAAATATATTATAAAACATGGACCCACCACACAAGTTGGGAGGTTGGGGAGGATGCTTATTTCCTGTATGAAATATTTTCTAGGTTTAATTTTCAGGGCAGCAAAAGAAGGCTTGTTGTATAGTATTTCTACCTTTTCTGTTACTTTAAAATGTTTTTATATTTATGAGGCAAATTTGTAGTTTCAATTAAGAATTGAGTTGTTAAAGTAAGATAAAAGGGTGAATGCTCAAGATTTCTGAGGTGTTTTTATATAGAAGAATGTTTTGTTATATTGACACCTTAATCAAATTAATAAAAATTGAATTTAAGCATCCACTCTGCAATACTTGAGAAATATATTTGGTAAGGCAAAGTTATTGTGTTTGGTAATGCTGGAAGGAGAAAAGTCATAGTCACAAACTTTTTTTTAAAGGAAGAAGCAAAATTGCAAGGCATTTGGGTGCCAGAATTATCATATGTTGCTTGATAAGCATTTGCTTGATTTTGTAATTGAGAACTATTTGCCCCAACTTTGAAAAATCTTTAGTGATTGAATTCAGATAGCTCTTAGCAGAGAAAAATTTCTCAGCTATATCTCAGTAAAAAATAGTGTTTTCAAATTGTGTGGGGGGGAAATTGTCATTTTAATTTGGTAAGCTCAGGAGAGGCAGAAATTAAAAGCATTAATTAATTCAACAAAGAGTATTTCCATGTTTTCTAGTGGTACAAATTAATACTCTGTTCACAATATTATTTTGGTATGATATACATAAAATTAACAATTTTAGGAGCTAGATTCCGACCCAGGGATCAAACCCAGGTCTCCCGCATTCCAGGCAGACGCTTTAACCTGTAAGTCACCAGGGTAGCCCGAGTCTTTAGTGCTGCTGCTATTGCTGCTAAGTCGCTTCAGTCGTGTCCGACTCTGTGTGACCCCATAGACGGCAGCCACCAGGCTCCCCCATCCCTGGGATTCTCCAGGCAAGAACACTGGAGTGGGTTGCCATTGCCTTCTCCAATGCATGAAAGTGAAAAGTGAAAGGGAAGTCGCTCAGCCGTGTCCGACTCTTAGCGATCCCATGGACTACAGCCTACCAGGCTCCTCCATCCATGGGATTTTCCAGGCAAGAGTACTGGAGTGGGGTGCCATTGCCTTCTCCACGAGTCTTTAATAGACATGTCTAATTTAGAAAAATGAATTAAATATTAAAAAAAATTCTTGTTAACTGTTGATTTGAAAGTAAAAGCTCTTTTTTTCTCATTTACATATACCATTTGTGTGAGTATATACTTTATACATAGTTACACAGTATAAATTTTGTTTATATGCATATTCCAAGCTCTTGCTATATTTTTACTTCTAAATAATTCTGTACATAACCAAATGAAAATCATTTTAATTAAAAATTGTCTGAAACCAAACATCCCTTCTATACATATATGTATCTAGCTAGATAGATATGGCACATATAAGCTGCAGATCCCTAGATTACCTCACAACAAAGTCACTTCTGGGCATGTGCATACCTTTGATGTTGTTAATATGAAGTATTTGTAATGGGGATTATTACACAGGATCATCTCAGGAAGTAGGATATGAAAGAATTCTCAATTTCTATCATTTCAATACTAATTTCTCAGCTTAAGGTTAAATGTTTGGAAAAGCTCACTTCATGCTTCTTGTTGCAATTTCTGGGGGTTAGAGTGTAAGTATATGGCAGCTCAGATCTGCTTTCTGTTTTGCAAGGGTGCCTGCAGCTCCTTTGTTTGGAAAATGACTTGAATGGATCTCATAACTGAAAATACCATCTGCATATACTGACAATATCCATATTTATATTTCCTCTGTAGATTTTCCCCCTGAACTCCAAACTCATACATCCAACTATTTACCAGACATCTCCACTTGGAAGTCCACATTTCAAATGCAACAAATTCAAAAACAAACTCATATTGTGAACTTATTTTCTCTTCCAAACCTGTTCTTCCTACAGACTTCCCCACTATAGTTAACAGCAAATTTATCAATAGACAACATACAATATATAGCAAATAATATTTAGTTAGCATCAATCCAACCTTGAGTCTTCCTTGATGTCTCTTTCACAGTCTACATCTTCAATGATGAAATTTTATTATCTTTAATTCCAGATCTGTCTAGAATCCCATCACTCTTCATCAATTCTACCACTACCACCTCAGTCCGGGTCCCCCTGTCTCCTCATGGATTGTACTAATCTCCTGATTGGTTTCCCACTTTTGTTTAACACCCCCACACATACCATACATTCTGTTTTACAAAAGCAGCCAAATTGATCTCTTTTTGTTAGAGTCCAAGGTCATACTGCTCACCACACAATGGGCCAGGAAATTGAGAGATGAGCTATTGGGGCAAGAAGTAGAGATTCCATTTGGAAATCTAGCAGACTGAGAAAATGGTGGACAAGTGTCCCAAAGAACCATTTTACCTGAGTTAGAATGCAGACGTCTCTTATACCAAAAGGGGAGGGCATGTGGTTAATTGTTGTAAACATCTTCACATCAGAATCGTTTGTTCTTGCAGCTGTCCATGTAGGTCTGGTCATGATGTTCCTGTAAACCTCCAACAAGACATGTTATTCTCTTTTCTGAAACTTTTTATCTTTATATGAATGAAAAATTGTTATGCCTTTAAAGGTCAGAGCCTTGAGAATGAATTTTCCTACCTATTTCAAGCTAAAGGCAACATCCGTATCTTGTAGCAAAAGCAATAGAATACAGAGTTTAAAGTAAAAGAAATAGATCTAATATGGAGTAAGATTTGTTTTCTCCTATTAATTTTCAATGTAAGTTAAGCTCATACTGCTCTTCTACTCAAAACCTTCCAATAGCACTCGTCATGAAGAGTAAAGGCAAATCTCTACATTTGTCTAGTATCCTCACCAGACCCACCTCCCTTCCCCTCTGACCTCAGCTCCCACTGCTCTCCCTCCCAGCCCTCTAGGCCAGCCAGCCCTTCTCTCCTTGGTTTGCACCAAACACAGCTCTCCTTCTGGACCTTCAAGCCTTTCTTCCATCTTCCCTAGCTATATAGCCACAGAGCCCATCCTCTCATCTCCAAGACTTTGTTCAAATGTTATCTTCTCAGGGATGCCCTTTTCTCTCACTCTGTTCTCAGCTTTGCTTTGCTCTATAGCACTAACCATGATCTAACATAACTTGGTTATTTTCCTTACTGTCTTCCCTCGCTAGGATGCAAGCTCCCTGAATGCAGATATTTTGTTTGTTCAGTGCTCTGTCCCCAGGTCCTACCTGTGCCTGGAATATGACTGTTGATGTTGAGTCACTAAGTCATGCCTGACTGTTTATGACTCCATTGACTGTAGCCCACTAGGTCTCTCTGTTCATGGGATTTCCCAGGCAAGAATACTGGAGTGGGTTGCCATTTCCTTCTCCAGGGGATCTTCCCAACCCAAGGATCAAACCCACATCTCCTGTATCGGCAGGCAGATTCTTTACCACTAAGCCACCAGGGAAGCCCTGGAATATGGTAGCTGCTACTGCTGCTGCTAAGTCACTCTGTGCGACCCCATAGACGGAAGCCCACCAGGCTCCCCTGTCCCAGGGATTCTCCAGGCAAGAACACTGGAGTGGGTTGCCATTGCCTTCTCCAATGCATGAAAGTGAAAAGTGAAAGGGAAGTCGCTCAGTCGTGTCCGACTCTTAGCGACCCCATGGACTATAGCCTACCAGGCTCCTCCATCCATGGGATTTTCCAAGCAAGAGTACTGGAATGGGGTGCCATTGCCTTCTCCGAATATGGTAGCACTCAATAAATTATTGTTGAATGGATAAATGCATTTCCTTAAGCAAGTGTAAAACTGAGATCTGATTACTTCTATGGTGTATACTCTTTTTGAATAGTATTTGAATATTTCTTTTTTAATGGACATAAAAAAGAAAATATTCTTTTTAGTATGCAGTTTTATGCATTCGGCAAATGCATATAGTCATGTAACCCCTACCTCAATCAAAATATAGAACAATTCTATTATACTTCAAAAAAAATCCTTCATGCTTTCTCTCACTAGTCAAACTTTTCCTCATCTTTAAACCCTGGCAACCACTGATCTGCTCTTCATTCTATGGTTTTTCCCTTTAGTAGAATGTCATATAAATGCAACCATACTGCATGTGGCCTTTTAGGTCTGGCTTCTTTCATTTAGCTTGATGCATTTGAACTTCAACCATGGCACTGTGAATATTACTTGCTTGTTCTATTTCAGGATGAGTAGTACTCCAGTATATGAATAAACCAGTTTGAGTTTTATGTATTTCCATGAGACCATGAATAAAGGGAATATATCATCAGGTTCTGTATCACAAAATCAGTTCTCTATGAGAAGACACATACTTTTGTAAGGATTATAGAACTAAATTTAGTGCTTGCTTTAAAACCAAGTATGGAAAAAGAGCTTAAGAAAATTAACAGTGATTTTCTTTGGTAAAAATTTTATTTTCTTTCTTCTAATTTTGTTGGTCTAGTTCTTTTTTTAATAAAAAGCACAAACTGTTATAATAGAAAACTGTACTTTTGAAAAAAGATGGTACATTTTTATCGCTATTAAAGTATTCAGGGGATATGGTTTGGAGAAATGAAAACATACACTGTTTCCTTCTAAGTGGCATCAAACAATCTCAGTCAGCTACACTTTTAAAGAGGAATGAGAAAAAAATTGGGTTCAGCAAAAAGTTGACCGAACCCAAAGGAGAAAAATGGATGTTCATTTTAAGATTAAATTTACGACTTTTTTCAGTAACAGTTTTATACCTTGCCATCAAGAACGCTGCTGCTTCTTTAAGAAGGGAGGGTCTCCAAACAGTTTATGAAGTAATAGATCATATATAAATAGGTTGTTTGCTCTCGGTACAGATGCCATCATTACTAACTACTTTCAGGCTCTTTGAGAGCTAAATAATTCTGTAATGCATCATTGAACATTTAGTTGCTTCATAGCAGATGGTTTCAGGGGTCCATCTGCTCACAGCAATGTTTTCAACAAGCCCCCTTCACCTTCACCAAAAGGTTCGGAAGCATTAGAATATTCATTCTCCACTACAGGTGCGTTTCCTTGGTTCCCCTGGATTAAGGAAAGGAGCCACTGTCTCCTTTATCCCCCCTTGAAAGGAGATGCTGCTTTGTAAGTGTAAGTCTTACTGTGAGTGTCAGGGGAACAAGAGAAAGAGTATCTTGATTTAGAGAATTTTTAAACTCAGGTATCGTGTTATAGACTAAGTTATTGTGTGTGTGTGTGTGTGTGTGTGTGTGTGTGTGTGTGTGTGTGCATGCATGCCAGTGAATATGTAGTGATTACTTACTTTCCTGGGCTGTGTTAAAAATGGATACTAGGCAGTCAAGTTTGTTTCATTGTTTCTGCCCCTAATAAGTTCCTGTAGAGAATCAGCTGCTTTAGAATATTCTGGGGGGAAGGTACATTCTTCTGCCTTTGAGGCCATGGGGAAGTCCCTTAGGCAAGGTCAGGGTGAACACAGGAAATGCATAAAGGAAGTGTAGCTAAAACCATCTGGATAAGAACAAACTGAATATAATATCAGAATGCTGAGGCAATCTGGGAATACGAGTTATGGGGACACAGCTAGTTTTATTCCAGAAATCCCAAATGCCCCATTACCTATGTGATCACTGAAATTTGCAGTCAGACTGCTGGAGAAACAGAATGGTGACATGCAATGAATAAGACATGTTTTGCAGCTGCTCCCTAAATATGTAGAATTTTCTTTTCCAAATTGGAAAATACTAAGGAAAGGCAAAGTTGGTGATGAGGAAACACAGAACATTAAGTAGAAGACTTTTAAAAGACCACCAGAAAGTAACAGTCCACTTACGCTGATTGGGTCAATAGACAGTCCTGATCCAAATACACAGAACACATGGATTCAACACTGTGAACTATGTAAATATCTTTCTGGTCCTGAATCTTTAGAAGGGTGTCACTTCATCACCCATTTGTCAGCAAAAAAAAAAAAAAAAAAAAACCAGTAAAGAGCCTGTTATTTCAGAGAACTGTGTAAACGTAGAGAAGCATTCAGAGCCAAGAGTACTCTGTGTATTCTATTCAAGTGGCTGTATTTTAATTTTCTTTCTAGAAGGAACAAATGGATTCAGCTTAAGAGATTAAAGAAAATTGTTGGAGCTTTCCGAGTCAAATTTCAGAGAACCGTTTGAAGGCAATTTAATTATCTATCCTCATTTTTAAGAATACAAAATATTAGAGAAAATAAATACGTTTGTCTTACTAAAATGAATGGTACTTGGTCTGGGCAATTAT
This sequence comes from Bos grunniens, assembly GCF_055505025.1. Classification (NCBI taxonomy): domain Eukaryota; kingdom Metazoa; phylum Chordata; class Mammalia; order Artiodactyla; family Bovidae; genus Bos; species Bos grunniens. The sequence continues at coordinate 59,698,453 of NC_141180.1, forward strand.
CCTTGGTGGAAGTTCTAGTCTTATATTCATCCATGTGTTGTTAACATTTATTAAGTACCTACTAGATGCTTATAATTGGACAAGATTTACAGAGGAGACTCTTTATTTTCAACCTTCTGGATCTTCCTGCTTTCTAAGCTGAGGCTCCTTTGCTAAATGCTCGGTGTCACAGGTGAATGATTTATTACCAGCCTCAAGTCTGAAGGAGTGGCCTGTGCTGGAAAACCGGAGTTAGCACATGGCTGATATTGACGTCCATATCATCTTGATGATCCTGTCAAGAATATCCACTGAAATTGACTTTGCCATCACTCCTACTTTTGCCATGAAAGCAGAAATACTATACTAGACATGCTTTCTGTGTGGTGAAACTTCAGAATTCAGTTAATTTAATCCAATGTTCTTTTCTAGGCATTAATTGAATACTGAAGCGTAGTATGAGCTGTTAGCTCTATGAGGAACCCAAATGAAGGCCAGGACCTGTTCCACACCCTCAAGTCATTTAAAATCTGATTGGAGAAATAAGATAGACCTCCCTGAAACTGAAAGAAGCAACTGTAGGATGCAGTAAAGACGGGATATTCTAGACTGGAAAAAGGGGAAGGACAGGGGCGGGGAGGGGGGAATCAGAAAAGCATCCTCTTCTCGTGCTGTCATGGACTCTGTCAAACACTTGACTCTTTAGAGAAGAAAGCGGGCAGACAAAGAAGCTTGGGTTCACCTTAAGGAATCTGGGATTGATTTTTTTAAATATGGAAGGAGCTGTTGATCTTTGTGTTTGATCTGTATGTAGGCAGAGCCCTAAGTGAATACACAAAGACAGGAATAAATGGAATGAAGTCAAGGAGTAGTTGAGGACGGAGTGAGGGACCTAGTTGAGGCTAAAGGACCATATTTTAAAGAATCGAGAAAGAATTGGAATCTGAAAGTGGTTGGCCTTATATCATAACAGTTGAATGTGGGGCACAGCTCAATATAGCACAACTGTTTGATACAGTCAAGACTGGCTGAGAGTCAGATCCATTCAGGTGATGAGAAGAACACCAGGGGCCCTCGTTATAATCAGTGTTTATTACATAGTCTTTTAGTTTAAATAAAGAACATTGATCACTAAGGATCTGAAATTAACACTCAGGAAGCAGATTTGGTTTTAAAATATACAATTGTTATTTTAAGGTTAGAAGGAGGGAAATCATTTATTAGAAAGAAGTTTTAAGAAAAAGATAATCAGTATGAGTAGAGGGTTCACAGAGTTAGGAGATCCGTTCATTTTTCAGATCAGAAAATAAAATATACCAGCAAACGAATTTAACTCTTCCAAACGGTTTGAAGGCAATAAAACCAGTGATATGACTAGCAGAAGCATTCATTCATCAGTGTGAATTCTCATCAGTGTGGATTTAGATCAGTGTGGAACTAAGATCATGGCATCTGGTCCCATCACTTCATGGGAAATAGATGGGGAACCACTAGAAACAGTGTCAGACTTTATTTTTTTGGGCTCCAAAATCACTGCAGATGGTGATTGCAGCCATGAAGTTAAAAGACACTTACTCCTTGGAAGGAAAGTTATGACCAACCTAGATAGCATATTCCGGAGAAGGCAATGGCAACTCACTCCAGTACTCTTGCCTAGAAAATCCCATGGATGGAGGAGCTTGGTAGGCTGCAGTCCATGGGGTCACGAAGAGTCAGACACTTACTGAATGACTTTACTTTCACTTTTCACTTTCATGCATTGGAGAAGGAAATGGCAACCCACTCCAGTGTTCTTGCCTGGAGAATCGCAAGGACGGCGGAGCCTGGTGGGCTGCTGTCTGTGGGGTTGCACAGAGTCGGACACAACTGAAGTGACTTAGCAGCAGCAGCAGCAGCAGATAGCATATTCAAAAGCAGAGACATTACTTTGCTAACAAAGGTCCGTCTAGTCAAGGCTATGGTTTTTCCTGTGGTCATGTATGGATGTGAGAGTTGGACTGTGAAGAAAGCTGAGCGCCAAAGAATTGATGCTTTTGAACTGTGGTGTTGGAGAAGACTCTTGAGAGTCCCTTGGACTGCAAGGAGATCCAACCAGTCCATTCTACAAGGGAATCAGTGCTCCTGGGTGTTCTTTGGAAGGACTGAGGCTAAAGCTGAAACTCCAGTACTTTGGCCACCTCATGCGAAGAGTTGACTCATTGGAAAAGACTCTGATGCTGGGAGGGATTGGGAGCAGGAGAAGGGAACGACAGAGGATGAGATGGCTGGATGGCGTCACCGACTCAATGGATGTGAGTTTGAGTGAACTCTGGGAGTTGGTGATGGACAGGGAGGCCTGGCGTGCTGCAATTCTGTGGTCGCAAAGAGTTGGACATGACTGAGTGACTGAACTAACTGAACTTATTAAGACTTTCATCCAGTGATTTTAAGGGATATTAGAAATTGAGTGATCTAAAAAAAATGATATTTTAATTAACTTTTAGATTGGTCTACCTACTTATCTAACTAAGGCCTATAGCTCTGTAAGGCTGGCAGTTCTGAAGAATAATGACAGGAAACAGTGCCAAAGAAATGGTTTTATTTATTCAAAGCAGCTCAGTCCCGTTTTGAAAAGAAAGCTTATGCAGGACTCCTGTCCACGAAACCAGCTCTAAAACAGGAGCTGCTTTAACTGACGCAGAGGAAACAAGCTTCAACCTTCACTACCTACTCTTAGCTCCCTTCCTGCAGACATCTTCCCAGAAACCCCAGTGCCATCCAATAAGCACAGCTGTATTTTCCTTTTATTCACCTTTGCAATAAAGGACGATATCTTGCATCATCTCTAGTAAAATATTCAGTCCCAGGCTATCATTAGCATTCAGTTTGTTTGCAGAGTACAAAAAAGATATGACAAAAATGGCTTTTTCTTAAGTACTCTAAAATTAATATGTTTTCTTTACAACATTTGTATAATAATCCAAACATATGTATCTTTGTGCCAGCGAGAAAAAACAAACAAAAAAGACACCGTTTTCCTTTTCGTTTTAAGTTGAGACAGAAGCCATTTAATTAAAGGCCACTGTCTAGAAATCCTATGTAAGCCAAATGTATTTGTTTCCTAAAGCTGCTAGAAGGAAGTACCCACAAACTGGGTAGCTTTAAAAAAACAGACATTTATTATCTCACAGAAGTTCGAGATCAAGGTATCAGCAACGCTGAATCCTTCTGAGGGCTTTTGCAGGGGGCTCTGCCCATGCTTCTCCCTTAGCTTCTGGTGGCAACTTTTGGCGTTTCCTTAGATTGTAGAGGCATCACCTGCTCTCTGCTTTCAATTTCCTCTTCATTTAGCATTCATTTATGCATATTAGTCTCTGTGATCAAATTGTCCCTCTGGACATGAGGTGATGGGACTGGATGCCAAGATACTCATTTTTTGAATATTGAGTTTTAAGCCAGCTTTTTCACTCTCCTCTTTCACTTTCATCAAGAGGCTCTTTAGTTCCAATTCACTTCCTGCCACAAGGGTGGTGTCATCTGCATATCTGAACTTATTGATCTTTCTCCCAGCAATCTTGATTCCAGCTTGTGCTTCATCCAGCCTGCCATTTCGTATGATGTATTCTGCATAGAAGTTAAATAAGCAGGGTGACAATATACAGCCTTGACGTACTCCTTTCCCAATTTGAAACCAGTGTGTTGTTCCACGTCCAGTTCTAACTGTCGCTTCTTGACCTGCATACAGATTTCTCAGGAGGCAGGTAAGGTGGTAAGTTCCATCTCTTTAAGAATTTTCCATTGTTTGTTGTGACTCACACAGTCAAAGATTTTGGCATAGTCAATGAACAGAAGTAGATGTTTTTCTGGAATGCTCTTGCTTTTTCTAGGATCTAGTGGATATTGGCAATCTGATCTCTGGTTCCTCTGCCTTTTCTAAATCCAGCTTGAACATCTGGAAGTTCTTGGTTCACATACTGTTGAAGCTTGACTTGGAGAATTTTGAGCATTAGTTTGCTAGAGTGTGAGATGAGTGCAATTGTGTGGTAGTTTGAAAATTCTTTGGCATTGCCTTTCTTTGGGATTGGAATGATAACTGACATTTTCCAGTCCTGTGGCCACTGCTGAGTTTTCCAAATTTGCTGGCATATTGAGTGCAGCACTTTCATATCATCATCTTTGAGGATTTAAATAGCTCAACTGGAATTCTATCACCTCCACTAGCTTTATCATAATGATGCTTCCTAAGGCCCACTTGACTTCGCACTCCAGGATATCTTGCTCTAGGTGAGTGATCACATCATCATGGTTATCTGGGTCATGACAATTTTTTTTGTATTTTTCTTCTGTGTATTCTTGCCACCTCTTTTTAATATCATCTGCTTCTGTTAGGTCCATACCATTTCAGTCTTTTATTGTGCCCACCTATGGATGAATTGTTCCCTTGGTATTTCTAATTTTCTTGAAGAGATCTCTAGTCTTTCCCATTCTGTTGTTTTCCTCTATTTCTTTGCACTTATCACTGAGGAAGACTTTCTTATCTCTCCTTGCTATTCTTTGGAATTCTGCATTCAGATGGATATATCTTTTCTTTTCTCCTTTGTCTTTAGCTTCTCTTCTTTTCTCAGTTATTTGCAAGACCTCCTCAGACAATCATTTTGTCTTTTTGCATTTCTTAACTCCAAATTAGCCTGAATATTTTAAAATCGTTTTTTCTTATAATTCTATAATATTTTAGGATACTATATTATATATGTATATATACACACACATATCATTTTTCCTATTTTTAAATTGAAATATACTTGATTTATAATGTTGTATTAGTTTTAGGTGTATAGAAAAGTGATTCTGTTTATACATATATATTACCTTTTTTAGATTCTTTTCCATTATATGCTATTATAAGGTACTGAATATAGTTCCCTTAGCTCTGCAATATGTCCTTGTTGTTTATCTATTTTATATATAGTAGTGTGTATCTGGAAAAGGCAATGGCACCCCACTCCAGTACTCCTGCCTGGAAAACCCCATGGACAGAGAGAGGAGCCTGGTAGTCTGCAATCCATGGGGTGGGTAGGAGTCGGACACGACTGAGCGACTTCCCTTTCACTTTTCACTTTCATGCATTGGAGAAGGCAATGGCAACCCACTCCAGTGTTCTTGCCTGGAGGATCCCAGGGACGGGGGAGCCTGGTGGGCTGCCGTCTATGGGGTCGCACAAAGTCGGACACGACTGAAGCGACTTAGCAGCAGCAGCAGCAGTGTGTATCTGTTAATCCCAAACTCCTAATTTACCCCACCCTCCTCCCTTTCCCCTTTGGTAATCATAGTTTGTTTTCTATGTCATCTTGACCTGACTCCATTTGCACTGACCCAATTTTCAAATAAGATCACATTGACAGATACTAAGGATTAGGACTTCAGCATACTTGGGAGTGTGGATACCAATCAACCCATAAGAAAGAGTTCTGTCTATTTCACTGCTTCTCTGTACATGGATCACTATATATCCACATGCAAAGGGAGAGGCAGGTGCGTAGTCACATAAGGTGGGACTTCCAGTGCCTAATTCAACAACAAACAGAAACGTATACGTGTTGCTAACCTGGAAAGCAGCCTTTAAAAAACCTTTAAGGAATGATAGAATTGACATTCGGAGCAAGCTAAGATTAGAGATTCAGTAAAAACAATCAGACAAAAGTACTCTCAGGGACTTTTGCGATGTTTGCACAGGTTCTACTTGATCTCATGGCCATTTACATCTACAATTATGGTCCCGCACAAATGTTATTTTTTTAAAGTCTCTATCTCTTAACTAGAAAACTTAATGATAATATCAGGAGTTTTCTACAAAGTTTCATCTTTCCAAATACCACGGAGGGGCTTATCTGTGGTATTTGGTATGTTGGTATTTGGTATGTTGGCTGCATTTGCCCTCCTCTCCGGGTGCCTCCTCTATCATGCCTCCCTTGATGATTGAGAGACAATTGTGTGTTAGACCCTGGGGTTGTGAAGAAAAGTAAGAGAAAACCTCATACAAGGGGCAGACAGGTAAATGGACGATTGAGATGAAGTGGTTGGCGGAGTTCTTTGGTAGCCTCATGGTCAAGATTCTGAGCTTCCACTGCCGTGGCCCAGATTCAGTCTGTGGTCAGGAAACTCAGACCCCACAAGCCACGAGGAGCACCCCAAGAAAAAAAAGATGAAGTGGATTGGCCATCTACCTGAGGAATGCTGGAAAATTATAGAACTGCAGCATATTTAGTGGGTGCCTACCATGAACGTGGCACCATGCCAGCCACTCTGAGATGACAGAAAGAGAAATCATTTATTGTGCTGGGTTCAAGACACATACACAGATGTCTGAGGCAGAAGTACCATGGCTGTGAAATTCAAAAGCCCAGACTTCAAACCCTGATTTTGTCGCTAAATGACTAGATCTCCATGAGAAAACTATTCAATATGTCTGAACATCAGTTAATTATTTTTAATTAATTCATTTTTTTTAATGTGAACTATTTTTAAAATCTTTCTTGAATTTGTTACAGTATTGCTTTGGATTTATGTTTCAGTTTTTTTGGGCCTCCAGGCATGTGGGATCTTAGTTCCCTGACCAGGGATTGAACCTGCACCCTCTGCACTGGAAGGTGAAGTCTTAACCACTGGACCACCAGGGAAGTCCCTCGGTTCATTCTTTGTGTGTAAACGGGTACCATCTTGCTTTCCTCGTGATGGTGAGAATGATATGGAGCAGCCACCTCAGTGACTCTCCAGGACCTGCTAGATTGCAGGGACTGGGAAGTGTTCTAGAGAGTTTGACAGGGGAGCTGAGACAAGTCCATGCTGCTGCTGCTGCTGCTAAGTCACTTCAGTCATGTCCAACTCTGCGACTCCATAGACGGCAGCCCACGAGGCTCCCCCGTCCCTGAGATTCTCCAGGCAAGAACACTGGAGTGGGTTGCCATTGCCTTCTCCAATGCAAGAAAGTGAAAAGTGAAAGCAAAGTCGCTGAGTCTTGTCCGACTCTGAGCGACCCCATGGACTGCGGCCCACCAGGCTCCTCCATCCATGGGATTTTCCAGGCAAGAGTACTAGAGTGGGGTGCCATTGTCTTCTCCGGAGACAAGTCCATACTGAGAGGTAATGAGCTATCAAGTGGAAGAGTGTATTTGAATATATAATGAGTGGTCTTTACTTGTTACAGAATCGGGAGAGAGAAATCACTAGGGCTTCACTGATAAGTGGTGGCCTCACAGGACCGAGACAACTACTTTGTGAATAGAAAAATACAGGGACAGCAGTGCTTATTTATCTAGAACATTCAATTAATAGAAGATGCCCCACGGCACTTGCTAGGTTGGCTAACAGATAGTGAGTTGAGAAACACTTATAAAAATGAGAAACTTACGGAAATGAGCCTTAGACGAAGAGCTACAAACTATCATGTACAAAATAAGCTACAAGGACATATTGTACAACACAGGGAACATAGCCAATATTTTATAATAATCATAAGTGGAGTGCAACCTTTAAAAATTGTGAATTGGTATACTGTCCTTCTGTAGCTTATATAATATTGTGAAGCTACTATACTTCAATTAAAAATTTAAATTTAAAAAATAAAAATTTTAAAAATGAGAAATTTATAGAAATGAGCCCTAGGATATGAAAATTTATAAAGTTCTTACCTATAAGGTGGCTATATTTTGCCACATAGAATTTTAGTTACTTGTCACACAATGAAGCCAAGAGAAACCTTTGAAACCAAATGGAACTTAGTGCCCTGAAAAGTCTGCCATTGGCCAGCCCAAAATATGAGCATGTGTGAATTAATCAAAATTTCAAAACAATCTATCCTCAACTTTGTTAAACATAAGGTTTCCGAAAACCAAGGTCTCAAATAATAAGACAAAGTTGTACTTTCAAAGCTACAAAACATGTCATGGGCAAATGACATCATTATTATTATTTGATTCAAAACCACATTGAGTTCCTAACCTGCAATTCTACTACCAAAGAAGAGTTTCAATTCCTCTCTTACCCAGGAGAAGCTAATTCACCTCTGGCTTCCCAAAAAGAAATGAGTCTTTGCAAATTTAGGACTGCACAGGAGAGCTGGTGATCTGATTTGAAATATTGCAATTTCTCTGTTTCTAAAATGTGAGTGAAAGAAATGGAAAGTAGTATAGGCATTTCCGTTGTAATCTGTGTTAAGACACGTGGATTTTAATCCACACTCTGCAACCCCATGTACCTCGCAGCTTTGTATGTGTCTCCATATAACCACAAAGCCAAATGAATAGTTTAAGAAATATCCAGACAAGCAACCCTTAAACTACTGAGATGATATCTCCTCTCCTTGTATTGTGCTGGTGGCAGTGATGGTAGCAGGGGTAACTTTTATGACATAGTCTGGTGATAACATAAGAAGAAGAAAATCACGAAATGAAGATTACAGGTTTTCACAGTTGCTGCCAACACCTAAGTCACATCTGTTATAACCACCACTTCATTCTCAGTTACTAATGCAGGTACAAACTGAGAGGACTCGATCTTAAAATCAGGCTCAGAGAACTCTTTGTAGATGATTTTCCTTGTGCTGCATATAAGGAGATCTAATTATATTTATGCTTCATTGATCATTCTCACTTCTTCGGAATACATTGGCTGCAAATTTGAAGGTTATTAGTGGAAAAAATGCTCTTTAAATAAGAAAACATCACTGCCAACAAATGGCTGACCTACATTCACAAAATGACTAAATTACAGTGATTAAATCTGAGGCAATTTAAACATTTTTGTTACAATAGGAAATTGAGCTTCTTCCCATGTTTATTTGGTGGGACTAGCTGCTCATTTTAGCTTTTGACTCCATCTCTTTTCTCTCTAAAATTAGCAGGGCTTTGTTGTCTTAGAATAAGTAACAAAAAGGATGCTCACAGCTGAATTAAAACATTTTCTTCACTCAAAACAAAGTTTGATCCAGTCGGATGTGTGTGTACACTCCAAATTGCGAGAGACGATTGCCTGGCAAACCTGCATGGACATTCAGGCAGTCATGTTTACTATTTGGAATATTTTATTTGGGTAAGTGGAGTCACTTGGTTTCTACCATTAGGCTTTGCGTCATTCTGTAACTTCTTTCAGGGCCACAGTCAAAGGAACCTGCCCCTGGACCCTAAAGTAGGATTTAATCTCCTTTTGAAACCTTCTCCCCTCTCCCTGCTGCTTTTCATTTATATACAGAGAATGTCCAACAGGCTCTGACTGATGCCGCTTTTCTTAACATTTGCAGTCTACCAGTATTAGTGCAGACGGAATCAGAGTCATTTCCTTTTCAGTCTGCAATGCCCCTGGTGCCAGACCAGCTGGAGAGGGTGACACGGCAAGGTGCCTGCTAATCTCAATGGCCCTGGGGTCTTTTCTCTAAAAGACGTGGCAAGCAAACATGCCAAACGCTATCTGTAAAATGGTGCGGTGTCACTGCGGCAGAAAAGCACTCACGGTGGCGTGTCTGCCACCATGGTTTTTGAGATCATGTAAGACTTGGAAAAGCACCAGTGGCAAGAACATTTGCCACTCTGAATCACGGGTCCCCTTTTTACAATACGATGGGGGAAGAACTAACAAAGCTTTTAATTCTTCTCAGCAAATGCATGCAGACAGAGGTCTAAGTCGGAACCATGCAAAATGGATCATCTTAATTATTGTCTAAGTGGAGAGACAGGCAAGTTCAGGAGAAAGTCACTTTGGAGACCACTAAGGATCAGCTCTCTTTCCAAAAATAGTAACAAAGATGAATTGTCTTCTTTATGATAGATAAAATCCTTAGCTAGGTGAGGTAAATAGAAATCCTATAACTAATACGATAAAACCAAATGTGCTCTGAAAACCTCTGAACACCACTGATCTTTAGAAAGGGTCATCTATTTTTTTTTTTTTTGCTATTTCTTTCTTTCCTTTTTTTTTTTAATGATTGTTTCTATGAAATTAGGCTATTTTCATTATAAAAAGTATGAAAAACTTTAGCTATGCTTTAAAATATTAATTGCAGAACTGCTGTAGTTGTTTAATTGTCCTAGGAGCTATACCAAGTCTTGTTTCAAATAAGATAAAAGTAGGTGAATTTTGATGTCTCCATCAAATAAAGCATGCAAATATTTTCATGAATAACACTGTCACTCTCTTTTCTAAGATTCACTCATAAAATTGAAAGATTTTCATTTAAATAGCATCCCTTACACTAAAAGATAATAATGAACTTTTTTTGCCTTTCTAGTGTATTCACAAATTACTAAAAATGAAACATTATAAATGAATTCAAAGTAAAAAGTCATAGTTCATAACAATTATAAAATAAATTTAGTTTGGAATTATGAACTTTAAAGGGGTAATGTTAGCTTTTACAAAATACTTTTTAATCTCATGAGAAAATTAACAAAAGAGAAATTGAGAAGATATAAATTAGTTTGTATTTTTAGTTATTCCAAGTTTGCTTTTTCATTTAAAATAGTCTCTTTCTTGAATTCCATGATCACTTTCAGAATTTCCGACTATGTTCACAAGAAAATCATGTTACATTTTATCCTTACTCTAGGTAGTTGAAAATTTTTATAATTACTTTGTGATAAGTTATTATTTTGTAATCACTTGATGTGATATTACAGAACAGAGTTGCCGACCTCATAAAACCATTTCAACTGGAAATAAAGCAATTTTGATTTGAACAAAATTTGAAAAATATTTTATAATTAACTTTTTTTTACTGTGCCTCTTGGCTCATTTACAGAGTAGAATTTCTAAAAAGAAAATGATACTCTTAATTAATGTCAGTTATTTGAAATATACAGAATGCTGGATTTAAAAACGAAAAAGTTGGATGACTTAAGGTTTCAAACAGTATATGATGTGTAAATGTGCTTTTTTTCTTGAATGAATACATTCAAGTTCGGACCCTTAATAGTAGTCAAGAAAGGATTTATTGCCCAGTTAACATAGGCGGCAGCCCTTGTGAGCGGGCGCTGGGGGAAAGGGGCGAGGACCGAGGGAGCTCTGTTTTCATTTCCTTTTATTACTTGTGAAATGCTGTTCACCTTTAGTAGCCATCACTTTCGGTCTTAAATAGTTTGGCCCAACAACATCTGAAACCCCATAACCTCAATTTTTAAATGGTATTCTTCTCTGGCCCGGTTGGGCTGTGACATTATTTCCTCTGCCTTCCAAGTTCAGAAAAATTACTTCGAGCAGGTCCTAGTCAAGGCGGGATTATTACATAATTGGAAGGAGCGTGTTCCATTTTTCAGGAACCAGACGGTATTCTCGGGGTGCGTGTGTTTTCCTTCCTCTTCCCTCATTTATACACGTGCCCTGTGTTCCTTTTGGAGAAAGACAAGACTTCTCGGCACCCAGTTCCCTTCCCATTTAATGAAGTTGTTAAAGTAGCAAGACTGACAGGTTAATTATCCTTTATAAAAGGGGGACAAATTGAACTGTGTCTTTCCATCATTTTTTGATATATCAAGAAGCTCGGAGGTGCCCAGATGCGGCTCCGGTGAATAGCGCAGCTAATCCACTCGGCAACTCTTCGTTGACCCTGCTCTGCCCGCCGGGGCCTCCCTCCATTGCAGCTGGTTTTTGTTTCACATTCAACAGATTCCACTTTATTATAAATTCAGAAGGATTTTTTTTCCCGCTTCTCTCTCCATATGTTGGCTGACAGCTCCCCTGAAATAACTGATGGCTAAATTTAAACTCTGATGAAAATTAACCCAAGTGTTAAATGCAAACAGGAGCTGCTTGGAAGAGAAAAGAGTTATCATGGTAGATGCCAAACAGTGGAAAATGTGTGTAAATTAATGGAGCCTCGCTGGTGACAAGCCGTCAGGCAGTTTGATGGCTCTTGCGAGTGTTTTAGTCCCACTGAAGTTGGCCAGAGGGCAGCACGGACAAGTCCTGCTTTTCAAAAAGACCGCGGGAAGCTTGACAGTAACGCTAACTAGATCATCGAAAGTTCATGGTCAAATAAGAGATTTTTTTTTTTTTTTTCTGCAAAGCTTTGCACTAAACAGAGTTTGCAGACAGGAGAGCCAGGAGTGAGACATCAAATTGCAAGTGCAGCAAAATGATCAAAAGAGGAAAAGGAAACCAGGGAGAAGTGATTTTAAAAACCAATGGATGAATTTGCTGATTTTCAAGTTAATACTGAGAAATTGGTTTCCTTAACAGTCATCAGCATTTGATTTGAAAGAGTTCCTGCTTAGAGAGCAATGCTTCGCTTACTTTAGGCGTTTTCACAGAAATTACATTCGTATGTCTCAATTTTTCAGATTAAAATATGTAATTTTAGCAAAGTCTGTTGAAAAGAAATGAGAATCTAATAAAATAGAACTCTGTTTTGTATTAGGATGTACAATAAAAGTCTGTGACACTCATAAAAGTCTAAGGAAAAAAAGTTCAGGTAGTCATTCATTTTTCCCCATGAATAAGGCAGTATTTTGCTTCTCTAAACATATAACATTAATAATGTGCTCCTACTGCTTAATATTAGCAGGATAGAATGGCGAGGTCACCAAACCATGAAACAGAAAAACTGCTTTCAGTCCAGGCTTAATGTCTTAATAGTCAGGGACCTGAACTGAGTGAACCTCAGTTTACCCCTTTGTAAAATGGGAACAATAGTCACTATAAGATCAAATCGAATTCAGAAGGTGAAAGCTAACTTTTCACCGAATAAGCCATAGGACACTCAACCAAAGGCAAGCTTTTGGACATCAAAGAAGAATCCTGAGCATGGGAGAACGAAATGAACACGAGATTTGGTCAGAAAAGTCTAGGCTCTGTTGCCGCCAGGCTGCTTGATCTTGATCAATAGCAGAAAGGGGTATCTAGCTCCCTCCCAGGATATTGTGAGCACTGAGTGTGATACTGCGTATAAAATGCCTTCTCTGTAAACTGGAGTCTTCCATAAAGCTATTAGCTCTATTTTATTGCCCTTCCTTCTAAACTTGCCCATCAAAGGAAGGCAGAATTCAAAGCCCACCTTCCTCACCTCCTAGCTCTCCAAACTCCTTTGCTCTGTGTGCTTTCTCCCCCCAGAACTCAGCAGCCTGTGATTAGAAAGGGAAAAGTTAGAAGACTGAGGTGGGTAGGAGGGAGGTCCAAGAGGGAGGTCCATATATACGTGTGTGTGTATATTTATATACACATACAGCTGATTGACTTTGTTTTACAGCAGAAACTAACACAACATTGTAAAGCAAATATACTCCAATACAAAGTAAATTAATTAAAAATATGAAAGAAGATTGAGGTTTTGAAGGGTCAGCACATCAGAAAGACAATGAAGTATGGTAAGTGAAAATTTGAGTTCCCAAAGCTGGTATGGGACAAGATATGTATTTTTTTCCTATAACTTAATTGAATTCGTATCTTGAATCTCTTATTTCTTTTTTATGGCAAGAAACTTGATCTCATAATTTCAGGTCAGCTCATCAGATTTGCTCATGTATAGATCATGGTCATTTTAGGTCCAAATTCAGGTAAGTTTAGGCATTTTTTTTGGGGGGGTCCTTCTTCCTCCTGTTCCTGGGGTTTTCATAGGGTCATGGCAGCCATACAGTGGAGTTGGGGTATCTGGTCAACAGTTGGGATCTTCAGTTCAATATTGTACTACACTGAGATGTAACTTCTCCCAACTGTTTTTGTTTTTGTTTTTTTTTCTTAAGAGTAATTTTAGGTCATGACAATACTGAAGGAAAGGTTCAGAGGTTTCCCTAGACTTGCTGCCCCTACACAACATCCTCCACCAGGATGGAGCATTTGTGACAATTGATGAACCTACCCTGACACATCGTAATCACCCAGACTCCATAGTTTACCTCATGATTCACTCTTGATATTGTACACCCTATGGATTTGGGCAAATATATAATGACATTTGGGCTTCCCAGGTGGTGCTAGTGGAAAAGAACCCACCTGCCAACGCAGGAGATGTAAGAGATGAGGGTTTGAGCCCTAGATCAGGAAGATCCCCTGGAGGAGGGCATGGCAACCCACTCCAGTATTTTTGCCTGGAGAATCCCATGAACAGAGGAGCCTGGTGGACTACAGTCCCTGGGGTCACAAAAAGTCAGAGTGACTGTAGCGACTTAGTATGCATAGATCATGGCATTTATTTATCATTATGAAACCATTCAAGTACAAGAAATCTCTGTGCATGACTTCCCTGGCGATTCAGTGGCTGCGACTCCGTGCTCCCAGCGCAGGGGGCCAGGGTTTGAACCCTGGTCAGGGAACTAGATGCCACATGCCACAACTAAGGGTTCACAGGCCACAATTAAGGGATCCTGTGTACCACAGCGAGGATCAGGCACAGGCAACTAAAGGAAATATTTTTAGAAAAGAATCCTCTGTGCTTCACCATTCATCTGCTCCCACCCCCAACTGTTTTTCAGGTGTGATATCTCCACATGGCATCTGTTGAGAGATAACATTTGATCTTTCCTGGCTGGCCCTGGCTGATTCTCCTTTTTCAGCCTCTGCTCATGTTGTTTGCCCGTGCCCTTACAGAACTACCAGCCTAGCTCAGATTCCTCTGGGGCTAAGAGGGGCTTAGGGAATTTTTGATGCTTTCCTGCTAGTTGGTGGCTGCAGGAGACCCCACCCTCTCACTACTCCCTAGTAACACTTCCGCTAACACTATTCTAGTGCTCTGAGGCCACTCTGGTAGCAAGTTTCCTATACAAGACTCACTTCCTCTAGGGCTCTAGATGGAAATTGAGTATCTACCCTATGCCTTTAGATCCCCAAATAGGGAATTATTACCAAAGAGGCTACTACCTTGCTTCTCCCAGGACACACACATGTCTCATTTCTCTCCTTCCCATTCTTCTTCTTTCCCCTCTCCAGATGGAATTTCACCCCCACCTTGCGTAGGCGAAAGAACAAAATAAAAAAAATTCTAAATCATCATATATCTTTCCCAGCTTTTCCTATCTGATACTTGTTGTTTTTTCTGTTAAGTATCAGTCATGTCTGATACTTAGATTGAGGCTTTTGAACAAACAAGATAAGAATCTGGTGTCTTCATTCATGAGAGGTTTCTCATGCAGTGGTTGACCATCTTGTCCTGCTGTTCACATTGGGGAAGGTCACAGGCAAGCACATCAATTAAATATTTTATTTATAGGTTGAAGTTTTAATGTTTCTATGCCTGCATTAGACACAGGGGCAAGACTCTAGATGGCATAGTATTAAATAAAGGTAAACAAGAACTGGTTATAGAGAGAAAGGGTTGGTTAGAGAAAGAGTTGAAGACAGAGGGAAAGGAGATTAAGAAGTTAAGAAGACACAAAACTCTCCTTAAGATGAGCGTAGACTAAGTTGTGCAAGAGAAAGATAACCAGAGGGACTGAAACTTGTGTTAAGACAGTGATGAATTTGAGTTACTACATCTAAAATGGAGGAGTTCTGAGTATTTCAGGCAAAGTGGATCCCCGAAATGGAGGGGAGGTAAGTCATGGAACGGATGAAGTCACTTAATGTGAGGTTATAAAGTTAGAAAGTTGGTAATCCTCTAGACTTGGAGGGTGTTTGATTTATCACCCAATTCCTATGGTACCAATTATACATGCTTTCCAAACTTGTCTTTTCTTGTGTAGTTAGTGTCATTTTATGAGTTAGGGAGCTATATAGTGTTGCGTCCCTTGGAGTCAGAAACTGTGCCTTTTCTTGTTCCCCAGATAAAATTATAAGATATATCTATATCTATATCCTTATCTATTTCTGTATCCATATCTATCTATCTTGCCAGGGAGTAAAATAAACCACAAATATTACAAATCACGTTGCAACACACACTGCATTTGGAGTGTCTATTTGCACCCTATCCACTGCTTTGAAGTATCTATTTCCCTATGTAACAAAGCTAGACGATCCACTCAGAGCCACCAGCCTGATTTTGCTTCCTTGAGTTTCTAAACTGCTTCACCTCCCAGTAGAGCAGAAGTGTGCTCGTAAGTGTTGTTGGTTTAGTCAAGTGAGAACTAGGAAAGAAGTTTGTTGCTTGTGGTTGCTGTTCAGTCACTAAGTTGTGTCCGACTCTTTGTGATCCCATAGACTGCAGCAGGCCAGGCTTCCCCGTCCATCACTTTATTTGCTGCTTGCCAGATCATTAATATATTCTTGCACTTGACATAAGGGTTTTGAATTCATGGCTTCTTTGGATTATATATCCATTTCTCAGTTCAAAGGAAATGAACAAACTGAAGAGCTGATGAAAGGAAAAAAAAAACCCGTACACCACTAGTCTTCTGGTTATCTCACCTATCAGCAAATTCTATAGAGAGAGTCTTTTGTACAAAACAAGTTCTCAAAACAATTTTTATGGGGACTTCCCTGGTGGTCCAGCAGTTAAGACTCCATGCTTCAAAGGGACTTGGGTTCCATCCCAGGTCTGGCCCACTTGCCACCTGGTGTAGCCAAAAACATTATGTATGTGAAATATTTGACATCTCCTATTGTATCTTGCAATTTATATGTAATTTTGCAGGACAGACCTGATCATCTACCCACATTGGGAGAGTTAGAAAGTAATTCTTTTTTTCAACTACGTAATGAATTGGTGCATGGACAAATATAAATGTCTTCTTTCATTCAGAGGCTCTCAAGACAAGAAGCTCAGTAGTATGTCAAGGGCATTTCCTCATTCTGCAAATGGCCAGAAAGACATGTTCATTTTACGTAAGTGCGTCCCTCCACTTCTGGAGCCCTGCCTTGAATTAAAAGAGGCCAGAGTACCACTTGGTTCTACATCCAAGAGGGCTTCTGGAGGACTGTGCAGCACGAGGGCGCTGGGGGGCTTTGGTGAGCGATTGTGGAAGAGGCCAGAGAGTGGTCCAGATGCCGGCAAGCCCCCCCGACCACTCCCCCCTCCCCGGACCCACAGGAATGATGGAAAGCTGTTGACATCTGACGGCCCTTCCAGGGGCCTCTGCCAAGAGAACGGGGAGGGGCTTGGTCCTCGGAGGACCCAACTCCACATCACGGCTTGCACTAATTGGTTCTCTCGCTGGTATCCCGGCGGCGTCTGTGTGGCTGGCAATGCGCAATGAGCTGCGGTGGGGTAGGGAATGCGGCAGACCAGAGCTGACTCCGCCCTTTGAAAAACAGAAATCTGCATCATCTACATATTTTATTTTTTTAAAGAAAAATTTTGTTTTTTTCATGGAACATCTTCATTGTCTCAAACTTCAAACTTGGCGATTCCCACCTTCTCTCAGAATACTGCGACTGTCCATCGGTTTCTTGCAAACAATGTAAATTTCTGCTCATAGATTCATTTCAGTTACTTGTGTGACCTCTGTATCTTGAGTTATAAAAATGTCATGTCTGGCTCATGTGAAATTCGAGATTCGGCGTCTGACTTGGATTCCCACCCCTTTCTGAGGAGGACTAAGAGGAAGTCAGTACTTCAGATGCTCACCAGGGCTAAAGTTACTGAGTGGCTGTGAATTCTGCCCTCTTTTCTGCCTGTGGGCATTTCCTGAGGACCCTGGACCCTGCATTTTCCCTTATAGACTTACAAACCCACACATGCACACACACCAGTCCTGGCTGCAGACGTGAGAAGATGGAAACCCACTTAGTTGTGTTTTTGTTCTTTTCAAAAAAATTTTTATTTTATATTGGAGTATGGTTAATTCACTACATTGTGTTCAGTTCAGTTCAGTCACTCAGTCTTGTCTGACTCTGTGTTAGTTCCAGGTATACAGCAAAATTATTAGTTATATATATATATATATATATATATATATTTCTTTTCTCTTTTCCCATATAGGTCACTAAGGAATATTGAGTAGAATTCCCTGTGCTATACAGTAGTTCTTTGATAATTATCTATTTTATATATAGTAATGTGTATATGTTAATCTCAGACTCCTAATTTATCCCTTCCCTCGGTCCAGTCTTCCCCCTTAGTGACCCTAAGTTTATTTTCTATGTTTGTGGGTCTGGAACTGACTTACTACTAATTAGGGACACTATTGTCCTTTCCTAGAAGGTCCATCCCATTCAGGGAACTTAATAAAATAAAAGTTAAATACATTATGGTATAGTCATATAGTAGAATACCATGCAACCATTTAAAAAGAGCAGGTGGCTCAGTAGTAAAGAATCCTGCCAATGCAGGAACTGCAGGAGATGTGGGTTTGATCCCTGGGTAAGGAAGATCCTCTGGAGGAGGAAATGGCAACTCACTCCAGTATTATTGCCTGGAATATCCCATGGATAGAGGAGTCTCGGGAGTTATAGTCCATGGGGTCGTGAAAGAGTTGGACACAACTTAGCCACTAAACAACAACAACAACAGTCTTATTGGATGAAGGGGCCACCCTACTCTAGGATAAACTCATCTCAACCAATGGCATCTGTAATGGTCCTATTTCCAAATAAGGTTGATAGGAGAGGTACTGGATGTTAAGATTTGAACATATGAATGTGGGGGGCTGGGGATGTAGTTCAAACCATAACAGTATCAATATCTGCCTGTGCTGCTAGCTCTGGATATGGTTACAGCAGCAGACAAGGTCAGGGTTGGAGGGAGGACCTTTGAGCGGCCAGAGAATCCAGGCCAGAGAGGACCACCCTTGCGTGGCCAGAGAGGGTCAACTACAGTGGCCTGAACATGTAGGTCTGGCTGCTCCTTAAACCAGCTGTCCCTCCTTCCAGGGACATCAGGGTGAGAGAAAGCACAGCAATAACTAAACTTCACAAACCACCCAGGGAGGCAGTAGTGGGGAGAAGCTGGTGAGTCGTTCACCATCCTGACAGGCATCACAACGACATCAGTATTGGGAAAGTGAACTAAATGAGGATGTGAACTGCTAACACATTGTTAGCTCCCTGTTTCAATGCAGGCTGACGTTTACTTTAAAAATCATATGGAAGTGGTTAACAAATTTTATTACAGCATTTACAAAACTTCACGCAGCTGCTCTTCCCTGAAAAGGAGGCTCAAAGACATTGAGCGGAGCTCAGACTCAGCCCTGAGATGCAGTGCCGGACAGTGGTTGAGGGTCTAAGTGACATAACCTTTTAGAGCCCACTGTCCTCACCTGTAAAAAGAGGATGACGGTAATTCAGTAACTCATGCATTGCTCCTTCTAGCCTATAGGGCAAAGAGCTGTGCAAAATGGGAAAATATTTAAAAGGAAAAAGTTGTCCAAACCAAGATCATTGAATTTACAAGTTCTGTTTTTTTCCCCCTGAGCCCAGACATCTGTTACACCTCAGTTTCTCCTTCTATTTGAATATTCTGAGGATTAATAGAGACCAAAAGCCTTTCATTTTGGGATGGGAGACCATTTTGCAGAAACTGCAGTGTGCATATAAAGACATCCGCCAGTATTTATACTTTACATGTGTTCCAAAAGGATTAAAGAAATGGGATAATTTCTACATAGTTCTTGTAAAAGGCAAAATGGAGCTGGTGTCTAGCAGCCTGGTCAGTTTCTCAAAGACCAGAGCCATTCCAAAGATGTTTACTAGATGGAAAGAACTGAGGCCACCTTAGGACTCAGCATGAGTGTAGTACATTCACATCCATGGATCAGGAGTCAGGGACCAGAAAGGATTTTCTCACTAGATAAAAGCTGGAGAAGGTGTGAAGAAAAGGGAAACCTCTTACTCTCTCGGTAGGACTGTGAATTGGTCCAACCACTTGGAAAACAGTATGGGGGTTCCTTTAAAAACCAAAAATAGAGTTCCCATATGATCCAGAAATCCCATTCCTGGGCATCAGTTCAGTCGCTCAGTTGTGTCTGACTCTTGGTGACCCCATGGACTGCAGCATGCCAGGCTTCCCTGTCCATCACCAACTCCCGAAGCTTGCTCAAACTTAAGTCCATTGAGTCAGTGATGCCATCCAACTATCTCATCCTCTGTCATCCCCCTCTCCTCCTGCCTTTAATCTTTCCCAGCATCAGGGTCTTTTCCAATGAGTCAGTTCTTCCTATCAGGTAGTCAAAGTATTGGAGCTTCAGCTTCAGCATCAGTCCTTCCAATGAATATTCAGGACTGATTTCCTTTAGGATTGACTGGTTGGATCTCCTTGCAGTCCAAGGGACTCTCAACAGTCTTCGCAAATACCACAGTTCAAAAGCATCAATTCTTCGGCACTCAGCCTTCTTTATAGTCCAACTCTCATATCCATACATGACTACTGGAAAAACCATAGCTTTGACTAGATGGACTTTGACGGCCAAGTAATGCCTCTGCTTTTTAGTAAGCTGTCAAGGTTGGTCATAGCTTTTTTCCCAAAGAGCAAGTGTCTTTTAATTTCATGGCTGCAGTATTCACCATCTGCAGTGATACTGGAGCCCCCCAAAATAAAATCTCTCACTGTTTCCATTGTCTCCCCATCTATTTGCCATGAAGTGATGGGACCTGATGCCATGATCTTCGTTTTTTGAATGCTGAGTTTTAAGCCAGCTGTTTTCACTCTCTTCTTTCACTTTCATCAAGAGGCTCTTTAGTTCCTCTTTGCTTTTTGCCATAAGGGTGGTGTCATCTGTGTATCTGAGGTTATTGATATTTCTCCCAGTGATCTTGACTTCAGCTTGTGCTTCATACAGCCTGGCATTTTGCATGATGTACTATGCATATAAGTTAAATAAGCAGGGTGACAATACAGAGCCTTAATGTACTCCTTTCCCAGTTTGGAACCAGTCTGTTGTTCCATGTCTGGTTTTAACTGTTGCTTCTTGACCTGCATACTCCTGGGCATGTATCCAGAGAAAAACATGGTTCAAAAGGATACGTGCACCTCACTAATATAGCACTATTTACAATAGTCAGAATATGGAAGCAACCTAAATGTCCAGCAACAGATGAATGGATAAAGAAGATGTGATACACATATACAATGAAATATTACTCAGCCATAAAAAGGAATGAAATTATGCCGTTTATAGCAACGGGCATGGACCTGAAGATTATCATACTAAGTAAGTCAGACAAAGACTAATACCATATAATATTGTTTATATGCAGAATCTTTAAAAAAAATGATACAAATAAACTTATTGACAAAATAGAAACAGACTCACCGACTTAGAGAATGAAGTCTTATAACTTATAGTTACAAGAGGAAGAGTAGGGGGAGAGATAGATTGGAAGTTTGGGATGGACATGTACACACTGCTATATTTAAAACAGATAACCAACAAGGACCTACTGTATAGCAGTAGAGAATTCTGCTCAGTATTCTGTAATAACCTAAATGGGGAAGCAATTTTAAAAAGAATAGATACGTGTACATATTTAACCAAATCACTTTTCTGTACACCTGAAACTAAATAACACAATATTGTTAATCAACGATACTCCAATATAAAATAAAAATAAAACAAAATCATGCCAACACAATAAGGTTTGTACAAACTAATGTAATAGGAAGATAAGAAAATTTGCTGGGGCCCATGATTTGGAGTGGGAAGGGAGGAGACAAAAAGAGAACCCAGTCCAGGAAAAAGGAGACCCAAGAAGCCCAGCTGAGCCACTAAGGAATGACCCTGGGCTTTTTACATTTTATAACACTTCTGCTTTGTCCCTGGCCTTTGAAGCAACCCTATTTCACTGAGATATTATGCGAACAAAGTAAGATAATCAGAGCAAAGGTGTTACAAGATGTAAACGGCTCAGTTCAGTGGAAAGGAATGACTGTGGGTCTCTCGAAAACCTTTTCCAGGCTTTCTATAATCAGCATGATGATTTGAAGGCCATGATTAAATCTCTGCATCAAGCCCCTCCTCCCTTCTTCTCTCCCTGCTTCCAACTATGTTGTCCCTGCAGTTTGGGCTCCATTTAGTATTTTCAGGATGTTACGTCCCAATCCTGGTATAAATTGGAGCCCAGGAATCCCATGCTGCTCCCCAGACTAGCATGTCATTGAAATCTCCCAGAAGGCGGCCCTCTGAGAAAGTATACAGACAGTACCAGACACAATAGGGTAAGCAAGGTGGCCTCACCCCACCTAACACACCCCATCAGCTGACTAAATAGGTCAGGGAGACCTGACTCAGACTTGGTTGGTGGCCCCCATTCTTCATGCCCATCTTTTCCTCTTTTCTATAGAAGTCCATACCTTTGAAATACCAACCACTCTCTTTTGGATATCTGTTTTCTTTATTTTTTTTCTTGAATACAGGTCTTGGGTGAAATCTTGAGAGACTACAGAAGGAGTACAAAGTGGTTTCTTGCCCAGGGTAGATGAAGATGTGCTAAGGAGACCTAGCAGGCAAGGTAAAGGTGTGGAGGTATTGATGGAACGTGCCCCTGACTTGTACCCTTGAGGGGAAAAAAGGGCAGGGACAGAATGATCCCTATGAACCCAAGTGTCAAAAGCCAGAGACAGCCCATGGAGTTTCTTCAACCCGGCACGGCCCTGGCACACTGGACTGATGGCTGCGTGTGACCTGCGAGTAAGGAGAAGAATGGTGCAGCCCATGGAGGCCTCGTCAGCAGCGATCAGTATGGACCCATGACCGGAAGCTGAAGGAGAGAATGACATCTCAGCAGAGAGCAGAGTTGACACTTGACGTAAGGACTAATGCCCCTCCATGGGAGGTCTAAATCTCCTATACTTCAGTCAACTCCAGAGAAAGGGAGAATCTTGAGTGAAAGAATGTCTCCATCACTCCATCAGGGCATGACCAGAAAACAAAAACCAAATTCAGTTACAGAAAGAGAAAATTGGGGTGTCTTGCCTGCTTGGATTTGCAGACTGAGATTCATTCAGGGTAAATGAATGAGTTTACCTCCCCTTCCTTCTTCTTTTATCTCTATCTCTAATCACAGTTTTGGGAAAAGGCAGATGTTGAGAACAGACCCAGAAAAGGAAACAAGCCTGGAGGCCAGGGCAGAGGAATACCGGTTGCCATGGGCAGACGATGCCAGTAGCCTGCATCCTGGGCTCGGTTTGCCCTTAAGTAGGTGGCGGTGTGTAAGGACCGTCCTGTGTGCTCCATCTGACTGCCCGGGCGACTGACACGCCACCTTTTCCTGGTGTCTCCAGCACACTGGGCTTCTCCACCTTGTTCCCCTCCTGGCCATCTGTTCCTGCTGCTCCGGCAGCCTCTCTGCTGTCCCCCCGCCGGGGCCTGTCTGGGCAGGAGGGTGTGAGGGCCTCTGATGAGGTGGGCCCTGGCCCCTCCATCACTCTGAGCCGCGAGGAAAGCACCAGCTGTCTGGCTTCATTTGCATTTTTCTCTCCCAAATAATGAAATTAGCCATGAGTTTCCTGAGGTGATGCAAGACGCAAATTTCGGCGAGATGTGTCAGTGCGTGATGGAGAGGGAAGGAGAAGGTCAGGGAAGCATTCTGATAACAAATTCGCAGCCCGCAAACAGGAAGGGAAAAACAATAACAAATTTCACTGGAGACATACCTTTTAGCTCCGAGGAAAATGGACCATTTTCGCTCCGAGAAAAGTTTGATGAGGCCTTTAAAAGGTAATTTTCCCCCCTCTGGGAGAAAGGCACAGACATTTTATGAACAAACAGCAAAAGATGTCAGCTAAGGCTGAAGCAGTTCTCAGTTACTGAACATTTCTTTGGCCACAGACAGCATTGTCTTACAATTGTCATTGTAAGTGTCATTGTCATTTGCTGAGGTGCACCCGCCCGGCAGCCAGACAGGGCTGTCAAATATTGGTGAGGTGCAGAAGCTAGTTTTTTTCTCTAAACCACCATCCATTTGAACCCTTCTGATTACAGATAAGGCAAGAGTCTCCTCACTGGGGATGAGGGCTTGGTTATCAGCCTTCTGAAGGGTTCCTAACTTTGTCATCTCTTTTTCATATTTTCAAGGTAATTAACTAGATATCATCCCTGAGGAAAAATACAGTAACTCTTGGAGAAAGGTAGAAAGATGTATAGATAGGTAGGAAGATAGATAGATGGTTGGATAGATAACAAATAGATGGTTAGACAGATGATATTAATAGATAGGTGATAAATAGAGATATAAAGCAAGTTCATGTATGAAGATCATTTAGGATTCCATCAGTAAATTCTCAAGAGTTCTTCAAATGGCCTTCTTTAAAGGCAGGGAAAATTGGACCACATAAACTCCTCAGACAGGTGGAGAAAAAGTGAAATTCTTCACCCCTGTGAGATGCATTTATTCTTCTCACTTGGAATGAAATTTAAATCCATTCCAGAATTTAAAAGCCTTCACATAATCCAGGCCCTGACATCTCTCTAACATCCTTCTTTACTACTTCTCATTCCCTCACTCATTCATTCATTTATTCACTCAACAAATATTCTTGAGTCCTTTCTGTGTTCTGGGCACCCTACTATGTACATGGGGTATATCAATGGACACAATAAAGATTTCCATTCTAGTTCGCAGGGGTTTGGGACCCACAACACAGTACTATTTTAGGTTGGCTTAGAAGATGATGATTGCTATGGGGTTGGGGAATAAAGCAGAGTAAGAGAGAAACGAAGTATGTGTATAGGGGACAAGATTTTAATTATAGTAGTTGAGAAGGTGACCACTGAGAAAAAGGCTGAAAATAAATAAAGGAGGGATCCATGAGGATATCAGAAGGGAGAATCATGCAGGCAAAGGATGAAGTCATCTCAAGAGACTGGAAAAGGGTAGAAGAAGCTGGAAGCAGCTGGAAGCAGGAATGAGCCTGACACATAAGAGGAGGAATTTGGAAGGCAGTGTGGCCCGAGCAGAGTGAGAAAGGGACACATAGGAGGAGAGGAAACCACAGAGGCCCAGGGCCCAGAGTTTGTAGGGCTTCATGGGCTATTGTAAGGACTCTGGCAATGGGGCTCCAATCTGCCTTGATCTTCGCATGCTTTTCTTCTGGGTCTCTGTGAGTCCTTCCCCTTTTCATAAGGTTACCAGACACTGGATTCAGGGTCCACCCTAAGGCCATGTGGTCTTATCCTCAATGAATTATACCTATAGAGACTCTATTTCCAAATGAGGTTACATTCTGAGGCCCTGATGGATGTGAATTTCAGACGGTGGGGTGGGAAGCACTGTCTAGTCCACTGTGGACAGCCAGCAAGGTTTCAGACAGGATGGGTGCACACTGTGAGAGAGAGGGGGACCAGAGATGATTCCCAGCAAGCTAAGCAGCTGGAAGCAGGACTTCTCCACTTACCCAGAGGGGAAGGTTGGGGGAGGAGCAGGTTTTCCGTGAACGTGGGGTAGGGTTTCCTCCACTCATAGCGAGGTTAGACCGTTAGTCATCCAAGTGAAGATGTCAAGTCAGCAAGTAGATTTAACAGCTAGTCTTGATGCCTTCATGAATTTGCCAGTACCATTTCATGTAGAGTAAGCGTTTGAAAATGCTTTATATTTTGGAAAACTGAAAGGACAAGATGTGTTTAGAATGCCCTGGAGGCCACGCTGGCCTCCACCACGTCAAGACTGCCCAGTTTGCCAGGGTACTTCAGGTGTATCACCACCGAGCGCTTTCAACTTCTGCCATTAACTGTCTGACTTTAGGCAAGCTATTAACGTTCGTCTCAGTTTCCCTTTCCAGAAAAAGAGAAGAAAAGTATACTTATCTTAGAAGACTGTTAAAATTGTAATAGATAAAATTATATATGTGAAGTGCTACCAGGAATGACATAAAACGTTGTCTAGGATTATACTCTGGCATGAGGGAAACATGGGCTTTTGCTGCACTTCACTGAGCTGCACTGCACTTCACTTCACTGAGTCTGCTTCTGTCTTTTCTGAGTTGTTTTCAGCAGACTCTTTCTCCGTGGATCCTCAGAATCTAAGTGCCTTAATAGCTGCCTATACTCTAGTCATTTGGTCTTTTCAAAAGGGGAGCAGACGAAGGGCCTGGCACAGATCAACTATCAGCGTACGCTCAAGAGATAAAATATGGTGGAGCAAATAGACTATTCCTTGTTGATAATAACAAGCTATGACAAAACTGACAGCTTATCAAAAAGCAGAAACATTATTTTGCCAACAAAGGTCCATATAGTAAAAGCTATGGTTTTTCCAGTAGTCATGTATGGATGTGAGAGTTGGACCATAAAGAAGGCTGAACACTGAAGAATTGATGCTTTTGAATTTTGGTGCTGGAGAAGACTCTTGAGAGTCCCTTGGACTGCAAGGAGATCAAACCAGTCCAAGGGAAATCAGTCCTGAATATTTATTAGAAGGACTGATGCTGAAGCTGAAGCTCCAAAACTTTGGCCACCTGATGCGAGGAGGTGACAAATTGGAAAAGACCCTAATGCTGGGCAAGATTGAAAGTGTGAGAAGGGGATTACAGAGGATGAGACGGTTGGATGGCATCACCAACTCAATGGACATGAATTTGAGCAAGCTCTGGGAGATGGTGAAGGGCAGGGAGGCCTGGTGTGTCGTAGTCCATGAGGTCGCAAAGAGCTGGACACAACTGAGCAACTGAACAACAAATAGTCTCTGGGATGCTCCTTTCCAATCCCAGGCCTGACTACCATCAAGCTTCTAACTAGTCTTTATCCCTCCAGGATTATCTTCTGACTGCCACTGGAAGACTCTCTTTGAAATAAAAACTTGACCATGCCATTCTCCCAAGTTATATATTTGAATGACCTGCTCTTGCCATATGGCAGAGTCTATACTCAAGTCCTTCCTTCCACCACCGACTCAACCTAAAACAAAGTTATATCAAAAAGCAAGTACATGAGTGTCATTGGCTCAATTACATCACCTTCTGAGGCATAGTTGCCTTGTCTATGCAACAGTTGTGACAAGCCTGACCTCACAGGGTTGCAATGAGGACCAGAAGTCAATGAGAAAGACAGTGAGCACAGGGTCCGGTTGGGGAAGAGGCATCTCTGTGGCAATAGCAGCCAGACAGCAAAGGACAGTCTGAGTTCCTGTAGCATCATGATTTGACAATTAAATCCTGCTGTCCGGATGTCAGGACAGGGCATCAAACTCAAAAGTGAAAAGCTGAGTAATAAAATTACAGCTCGTGGGTATGTTAAGGCACCTAAAACTCTGCAAAAATCAGTTAAATTAAAATACAGAATCAGTGATATTTCAAAAATAGGATACATTGAACAACATCCTTCTGAAGAAGTCATATGCCCAAATGCTAAAATAGGAGAAGCACAGATATGGGAGCTTCTGAACTAGTCTTACATCCCACTGCATATTCCGGTTCAAGGCTGAAACTTTCCTACATGATCACACAGGGAAATTTTGCTTTAAATTTAATATTTTCTTAGAGTTATTCTGAAAAAGAGATGTAAAATAATATGAGTGATGATGTTCTGTTTGACTGAGACAAACTCTAATTTCTTCCAAATTTCCTGCATGGGATGCTGAGGGTTTAACTGGACTCCTCCAATCCTTCATCCAGAGCAGGTGCTGAATGTAATCATCAGACAGGCAGTTGCCTGGGTTGTACCAGGGAGGATGCAAATATGTCGAGCAGGGAGTCAGGTCCTTCTCTGGGTTTCCCTTTCCTCTCTCTGCTCTCCTCCTGCCTCACTGTCATCACTGGCAAAGATGATTTCTTCTTGACAGCTCTTCATGTCAGTCACAAGTCTAGGTCAGACACTTATCAATTGACCCAGTGTTAAAGGTAGACACTCATTTCAGCATCTGTCAATAGCCTCTTTTGATTCATTTAGACCAGAGTCTGCATCCCTGTAGTGATTTATACTGATGCGTGCGTGGACTTTTAAAGACAGGGAAACCTTTCCAGAACTCTAGGAATCTGCTGACGTGTGTACCCACTGCTTCTGTTGCTTTCAAACAAAGAAAGTGAAAGAGTTAATTACTCAGTCGTGTCTGACTCTTTGCGACCCCATGGACGCATGCCCACCAGGCTCCTCTGTCCATGGAACTCTCCAGACAAGAATACTGGAGTGGGTTGCCATTTCCTTCAAACAACGAACCCTAGAGAAAAGGTGAGACCTGGGGAATAACAATACCTAAGACCTTCAAAGATCCTGACTACGGTGTCTGCCTCTGAAGCCGGACTCTCTCCAAGGCCAACATTCAATTTTTCAAATGTTGTGTGGCCTGAGGTCTCACACCCATCAGACTGGGGAGGTCTCCATCAAGTTAGCTGAGCTAATTCCTGAGTGACGAGGCTGTGGAGTTGCATTTCCAGGGGGCAGAGGCCACAGAGAACCTCTACACTCCTTTGGAAAAGTGCCCGAAAATAAAGGACAAGGGGCCAGTGGGCCACGTCCCCCAGGGCTAATCCAGCCTGCTCTTCCCTCTGATCTGGCAAAATATCAGGAGAACCTTCCCACTCGAGCTCAGGTGTCTTTCCCCCCCTAACCCCCCTGGTTCCTAACGGGGATAATGCACATTTCTCTTTCCCAGGTGTTTGTCACAAAGCTGCCAATCCCTCCCTACTTGGGAGACAGGGAAAGAGATGAGAACATGTAAGAAATTCAGAGGGGCCGAGGAAATTTTCCTGACGTGCTCCTGCTGTGACACCACGGCAGTTGAAGAAGGCCTGTCATTGGGCTGTCAACCTTTAACCTCCCCCAGACGTATTCTGAAATGATGTGAGAAGCATTGCTGTGCTGTATCACCAGCTCCTTCCAGCTCTGCACGTCTGTCCTTGATGTCAGTCAAGAGTAGTTAACTGGTACCCATGGTGCCTTAAAAAAAACCAACCCTCTGCGAAATATCAGTAATGACTTTAGTTAGGGAGACTAGCTCTTGTCAAGTAATGACTCTTTGACATAAGGTATTGTTTACCTAGGCAACGTTCTCTTACTTGCATTTTAATGAACCTAATTAATAATAAGTTAGGAGTCCTCAGCTATTTCTTCACAGCTGGACCATATGCACTAATTACACTGCGCCTACAAACCTAAAAAAATACATTTGGTCAAAAGAGATGGTTTAAATATGGAGAAAATCTTGATTTCTATCTATTTTTGCTTTCACCCCTTAAGGATGTCGGCTGTGATATCAAAGCGATTTGCAAATAATGAAGACCGATATCGCCTTGAAAAATGTAGGGTTTGTTTGTGTTGTGTGGGTGGAAGTTTTCATTGGTAGAAATTTCCAGAGTTTGTGTGAACTGAGACCCTAGTTTGGTGCCTCCTATGTGTGCATTCTATGTGGAACAAACCAGAATAGTGCTCAAGGGGAAGACTAAACCTCAGTGGTAGTAAACAGCAATCTGTAAGGGGAACTATTTCACTTATAAAGAATAAATAAGGGACTTCCTTAGTGGTCCAGTGGTTAAGTCTCCAGGCTTCCAATACAGGGGGTGTGGGTTCAATCCTGCTTGGGGAGCTAAGATGCCACATGCTTCATGGTTAAAAAATATATATATATAAACAACAGAATCAATATTGTACCAAATTCAATAAAGACTTTAAAAAAAGCATAAATAACACCCAAAGGCCATTTTTGGAGCTTAGGAAAGTCTTTCCTGTGTTATATAAAGCATGTTTTTTATTGGCTTCCCTTAGTATTAAATATAAAGCATGTTTCGTATTGGCTTCCCTTAGTATTAAGTTTCTATTTAGCTTTTGCACTTTCCTCTGTAGAATCTTAGGAAGTAAAATAAGTATTTGAAATCAGGGCAAAATGACAAATCCCAAGAAGGCAAAATGCCAGGCCACTTAGATTTTCCAAGGACAGGACACCTCTGCTCCCCACATCCACCTAGCTTGCAAAAGCACAAGGTACCCCACTGACAACATTCCTCGGGAACATGCAAGAAACTTTACTGTCTCTGAGTTCAGTCCTATTGGTAATCAGACACAGAGCTGCTGAAACTTGTGTGTGATTATCTGCCTCTTCGGGGCACAGTCATGGGGACTGTCACAGGGATACGATGAGCTGAGGTTCAGCTGTTAAAGGAAAGATAATCTATGATATATCATTGATCACTTGAGCTCAGAGTCAGTTATTTTTTTTCCAAAATAAATTATGCCATTCAGCTCTTAGGTACAGAAAGATCCTGGAGGGAGCAATGCTTCAGTGAAGGCATTGCTCAGAATGCCTACGGAGATTCTTCTAGAAGTCACACTGACAACTTAAAACGTGAAGACCTCTAAGTGCGTTAAGTGGAAGGGAGATTCCAGCACCAGGGCTGTATTAGGAGGCTTGGTTCTCTCAGAGTGACTTCCGGACTTCACCAGGTCCCCATCCACCCATGTTTTAACAAGACATAGTTCAAGGCAGTCAGAGACAATTCGAGCTAATTGGTTGATTCAGCAAGAAACCTGGGAAAAGGTGATGCTGAGGTTGGAAGGCATCAGGCTGGCAGGGTTAGCAGATGCTCTCCACAAAGCGCCTTGGAGTGGAGGTGCACCCTGCCAGGCACCATATGTGTGAGGGACGCGACGGTGAGCGCAGATGCCTGAGCGAAGGTGACAGACCGGCTCTCATTTGCACTGAAAGAAACTTCCCTTGGAGTAGACACAAGTGAAATAATGTCCACAAATTGGGCACCGCTTTAGGCTGCTGGCCACTTGGCAGCATTTTCCCTGGTGCAACCTTCTCCAAGGAGGAAAAAAGCCTACACTCTTCACCGTGACAGGACACCTGTCTCCGCGTCCCCTGGGGCTCTCAGAGACACAGAGGAGTTGCAGAGTGCAGAGAGGCGATCACCGGGCATGTTTGCAGAGCATCCCGTAAGCACATGCACATGTCTCCTGGAATCCTCATGGCTTCCCAGTTGAAGCAGAGGTGCCTTAGTGGACAGTGGAACGAGCACGCACATCTCACCCGCGCCACAGCCAGGGCCGGTTTCACTCTGCCTTCTGGGGTTTAAGACAGAGAAACTTGGGAACATATGATCACAAAGTGTTATACTGAAAACTGCTCTTCCTTTTTCATGGGACAGGGGCCCTTCTCCGAGGATGGTTGCCGGATCTCAAATATCCCCTGCCGCAAGCTTCCCTTCCCTGCCTCTGCTGGGAACTTCTTTCCATCTCTGCCCCTCTTGCCTGATCTTAGTTTCGTTTTTTTTTTGTGTGTGGGTTTTATAGAGTTATTTATCTGGCTGTGTCAAGTGTTTTAGTTGGGGCATGCAGGATCTTTGTTGAGTCACGTAAATCTTTTCGTTACCATGCACAGACTCTCTAGTTGTGGAGCATGGGCTCTCTCTACTTGTGTCTTACAGGCTTAGTTGCACCACAGCATTTGGGATCTTTAGTTCCCTGATGAGGGACTGAACCTGTGTCCCATGCATTGCAAGATGGATTCTTAACCACTGGACCACCAGGGAAGTCCCTGATCTTTGCTTTGAAAGCTGACTTTTTTGAGACCCCACCACATAAACACACACTCAGTTCTATCTCTTGAAAAAGAGAAGATGCTTAAAAATCTTCTCCAGTGTCACAAAAAAAGTGTCATGTGAATGCCCACAGATGAATAGTGCATAGCTATGTGGTTTTAGAGATTAAGCTCAGCAAAGACCTTCAGCAATTTGCTGGATGTGGCTTCCAAGTAGAAACCACTGTTGTCTTATTTATCCCCATCATAATCAGAAGACATGTTTCAAGCTCCTATGTGACTGTAGAAGAAGCAGGTGACAGCAAAGTTTCAGGAGCCCAGGAGGTCTCTGACTTCCCTCGGGATGAGAGAGGCTTGCGTGGGTAGTCAGTTATTGGTCGTCTCAACGAGGACATTGCCATCTGTTGTTGTAGGTGATTGGGCATCAGCAGCGCCCCCTGAGCCATCATCTCACTGCTCAGCATTGACCCATGTCATCTACGTTGTCCATCTCATTTAGGTTTACAAATTGCCATTCATTCACAGATCCAAAGGCACCGACTGACTCTGCACAAGCAGAAAATGTTCCTTTTATCAGTTTGATCCCCCTGTGTACTTTGCAGGATAGCAGAAGAGTGAGAAATGAGTGGGTGCTGAATATTATTTACTGATTCCTCTAACAGGAAGTTAGAGCCCAGTTGGTATAGGTTCTAGCTAACCTCTTCACCTTTTCACTTCATGGGAAATAGATGGGGAAACAGTGGAAACAGTGTCAGACTTTATTTTTTTTGGCTCCAAAATCACTGCAGATGGTGACTGCAGCCATGAAATTAAAAGATGCTTACTTCTTGGAAGGAAAGTTATGACCAACCTAGATAGCATATTCAAAAGCAGAGACATTACTTTGCCAACAAAGCTTCGTCTAGTCAAGGCTATGGTTTTTCCTGTGGTCATGTATGGATGTGAGAGTTAGACTGTGAAGAAGGCTGAGCGCCGAAGAATTGATGCCTTTGAACTGTGGTGTTGGAGAAGACTCTTGAGAGTCCCTTGGACTGCAAGGAGATCCAACCAGTCCATTCTGAAGGAGATCAGCCCTGGGATTTCTTTGGAAGGAATGATGCTAAAGCTGAAACTCTAGTACTTTGGCCACCTCATGCGAAGAGTTGACTCATTGGAAAAGAGTCTGATGCTGGGAGGGATTGGGGGCAGGAGGAGAAGGGGACGACAGAGGATGAGATGGCTGGATGGCATCACTGACTCGATGGACATGAGTCTGGGTGAACTCCGGGAGTTGGTGATGGACAGGGAGGCCTGGCGTGCTGCGATTCATGGGGTCGCAAAGAGTCGGACACGACTGAGTGACTGAACTGAACTCAACCTCTTCACCAAGCCACACAGAGCAAACCCTTTGGCTTCATTTATTCACTGACAGAAACATTTAATTGAGCATCTATTATATGCCATGCCACAAATCACAGTCATCTGTCACTCCTAGACCCTCTCTCGATGGACAAACTCTTAAAATATACAGTTGATTCTCATTATTTTTTGTTATGTTCCGTAAGTCACCAGAAACTAGTGTTCTACATCTGCTAGATGGAATGCTGTGTGTGTGTGCACACGCACACGTGCTTAGTCATGTCTGACTCTTTGCAACCCCGTGAACTGTAGCCTGCCAGGCACTTCTGTCCTTGGAATTTTCCAGGCAGGAGTAGTGGATTGGGTTGACATTGCTTACTCCAGGGCATCTTTCTGACCCTGGGATTGAACCCACATCTCCTGTGTCTCCTGCATTGGCAGGCAGATTCTTTACCACTAGCACCACCTGGGGAGCCCAGAACACTAGTCACCATCTAGCAAATATGGAATCTTTTCTTCTAGGGAAAATACAGGGTTCAGTTCCTGAGGGCCCATGACCACAACTTTTTCATCAACCAACCAATACATAACCTTGTTTCGTGTGTGTTTTGTTTAAAGACACCTTCTTTAATATTGTTGATTCATAATATTACTGAATTTACAACCAACAGCACTATAACTCATATCTGAATGAAGCTTATGCAACACATGTATTTTCTACATGAGGTACATCACAGCCAGCCTTCTTATACTTAGAAACACTGCACAGAACTTCAGCATGACACTTGAGATCCATTTTAAACAGCAAAAAGCACAAGAATGTGGGAAAGGCGGCACTAAATAGACCATGAAAAGAACACTTGTTTATAGTATGTGGAATACGGGGGCAGAGCTGTCACTTCGCCCAAATGCAGGTGACACCGATTTTCATCCCTCTTGTGCGTGTCCTTAAATGATCACAGAATACTGCAAGAATTGATTTGAGGGTCACAAATAAATGTTAGCAAGTAGGCAAATTCACAAATACAGAATCTACACATAATGAGGACTGACTGTACTTTACATGAAAAGGTATATTGAAAAAATCCATCGAGAGGCATTGTTGTTACAGGTCCTCAAAATGTAATTTTTGGGGGGAAGCAGTGCAAAACAGTATCGTTTATGTCTGCACAAAAAGAAACTTTTTCAGAGACAGAATTAAGTATGCTGGAGATTTGGGTTCAGTAATGTTCACTTGGATATCTGAGGCTATTGATTACTTGTCTAATTTGTATCATTTCTCTTGGCTCCTTAGACAAATTGAGCTGTTTTGCCATCTGATCTGCCCTCAATTATGCATTTTACATTCTCATTCTTTCAGCTTCTCCCAATGCACGGAAGTCCCTAAGTTCATTGAAACCTGCCCTAGCTTTCTCAGGGTGGGACTGCTGGAGAAATTTGAACCCTCTGTCTTCCTCATGAATTGCACCTCATGGTGCTCGCCTGCCTGGAACTCTGGCACTTTCCTAGAACAGAGGGTGGCCAGCTACAGGAGAGGGATGCATTCACCCTGGGTTGAGCTTTTTTAACTCTAATGTTAAATGATTCTATTTCTGCATCTGTGAAAAGAGAGTAATGGTAACTCCCTGCCATCCTCATGGGGCCACTCTTATTAGGCTGGGGTAGGTTAGAGCATATTAGAGGTACTTACAAACTGTAAATAAATATTAAAATGATTGTAACTTATCTGGATCCTTTCTTGTCTTCTTCTTTTTGGTCTATGAGGCTTTGCACCCTTAGAAAAATAGCAAGCACTCTAATAACCCCATGACATTTTTTGTGTGTGTGAATGGTTCTAGCAAAATTGAAGTGAATATAAATCTTCTGACTAACCTGGAGGTTTGGAGATTTTTCCCTTTCTCGTGCCCAAAAGTAATGAATATTGTCTGGGTCTTGACTTCGCTTTCCTTATTTGTCAAACAAGCTTTTAGGTCTCGGAAGTTAAAAGCAGGGCTCTTTTGGCAGCCACGTCTCACGAAGCAACAATTCAAATGAAACATTTGTCACCAGTAAGCACTTATTAAACACGGAGTGTGCAAGACCTATGCCTTGTGCTGCCGCAGAATGAAAAGAAATGCTAAGTCATGATCCTGAACTTTGAAGACAACATGTCAATAAAATATCTAGAGAAGAGTTGCATACACTTCTTAATGGCCAGGTGGCACAGTGGTAGAGAATACCCTGCCAGTGCGGGAGACGCAAGAGACACAGGTTCAATCTCTGAGTCTGGAAGATCCCCTGGAGGAGGAAATGGCAACCCACTCCAGTATTCTTGCCTGGAAAATCCCATGAATAGAAGAGCCTGGCGGGCTACAGTCCGCAAAGGGCTGCAAAGAGCTGGACTCGACCATGTGACTGAGCACACTAAATTTATTATTATTACTTTTAATGATTTAGGCAAAGGCAAACATTTAAGCAAAGCTTTTGGTGCCTCACAGAACTCTTGGTAACTTTTCATAGTGCATATTTGTCAGCCAGTGACCCAAGAAGCACACCTCCCCAACACTTGATGTCCAAGGATGCAAGGGAGGCTGGTGAAATGAAGGAGCACAGTGTTAGAATCAAGCAGCCTTGAGTGGAACCCCAAATCTCCCACTAACTTAAGTCTGAGCTCTTAGCTACTCAACCTCATAGAGTAACTTCCTCACTTATGAAAATGGGAATTGTTATATCTCTTTCAGTAGGTTTTATGAGAATTAGATAACATTTTGTACTCCAGCACTCTAAGCCTACAAGATGACCAAATAAATATAGATTCCTTCCTCTCCACAAGCCCCAGTAGAAGTATTTAGAGTGAGTTTGTTTTCATGGTCACAATCACTCATCAAAATTTTTTATGTTAACAGGCCCCCTACTAAGTATTGGGGATAAAGATAAAATCATCTATACATTCTGTCCTCAAGAAGTCTGCAACCTAGTAAATTTAATCAAAGACAAGTCACACTCACAGCAAACTGAATAAAACTTTATTTGGAGAGGAAAATGCTTCAAAAAGTCAATTTCAGAATCCCTTGTTTCAATCTTCTCTCCATGGAGATAAATGGTGATGGTGGAAGTTCTGCAGTACATTTATTGTTTTCCCACAGAGAATTTTTTTTTTTTAATCTTCTGAGTTCTGCCAGAAGAAACTCATGACATGTTGTAAGTTTAATTATGTTCAATTCATTAACACAATTAGAGCTGTGAACAAATTTATTGACACAGCCAGAATCACTTAGGAACAGGCAGTATGTCATAGATTAAAAAACTTATTCTTTTAGGCCTCTAAACCCTGGGAATGAGAAATGGGAAATTCATCTTTAGTTCCTTGGAACAGTTCTAAGAGATCTGACCAGAGGTTGGCACTAATAATTCATGGCAAGAATCATTTACATTTTAAGAATGGTTCTTATGTCCCTTGGAACATAAATTGAATCTCCTTGAAATGCTATACTTTTCATTTTAACATAATAAGTGATCTGAATGGGGGAGATTGGATGAATATGGATTTGATTTTAGCTTAACTGAGCTGGCCTCCCTTACAATCAGGAGATGAAGGTTCGCTCCCGCTTCTCTAGTGAAGGCCAAAGAAATAGGAGGGGTTGAGAAGGACCTGGTGATCCAATGCTTTTCCTTCTGAATTAATCCTTTCCAGCTAAATGTTTGTCCTTCTGCTGCAGTTGATTTGCACATACAAGTGGTAAAGGAACCTGGTGCACGTGTATGAAGCAAAATTCACAAAGAAGGATTTTACAATTGAGGATAGTTTTAAGAATTTGCTTTTGGAATGAGAGTCAATATGCCCATCTCCAGGCCAAGAATTTTTAAAGAAGCCTCAGTGAAGTAGTAAATTTTTGTTATTGCTATTTACTGATAAGAAGTTAAAGAAAAGCTTTTTCCTTAAACACCATGACTAATCAGAAGTGTTTTCCCACCGCAACCATCTACTTCCCTGAACAATCCTTAGTTGGCATAACACTGTTGGAAGCTTGACTGTCAAAGAAAGTTTCACATGTATATTATTGAGAACCAAGGCTAGGGCAGATACTTCACAAATACTGTACCTGAATCTACATCTACTTCCCAAGGCTTATTTGTGACACTAAAAAGTAAACAGATCTTCAGGTCACTTAGCTGACCGTCTGGGTTTGAAAACCACTCTGAAAGTGAAAGTTGTGTCTGACTGTTTGTGACCCCATGGACTATAGAGTCCATGGAATTCGCCAGGCCAGAATACTGCAGTGGGTAGCCTTTCCCTTCTCCAGGGGATCTTCCCAACCCAGGGATTGAACCCAGATCTCCTGTATTGCAGGCACATTCTTTACTAGCTGAGCCACAAGGGAGGCCCAAGAATACTGGAGTGGGTAGCCTTTCCCTTCTCCAGGGCATCTTCCCAACCCAGGAATCAAACCGGGGTCTCCTGCATTGCAGGTGGATTCTTTACCAACTGAGCTAACAGGGAAGCCTGAAAACAACTCTACCAACTTAGTGACGACGGAGGCTGACCTTGAGTGTGTTTTAAAGTGTTTTTGTGCCTTGGTTACTGTATCTGTAAAAATGTCCATACTATCAAAATTGTGTCTCTCACCAATTTTTGTTTTCAGTTTAAATGAACTATGTGGAGAAATCTTAGAAGAGCAACCAATACTTTATAAACATTTACAAAATGGTAGCAATTGTCATCATGCATAGTCTCCCACCAGTCACACCCCCGTCCATGACGGAGGTTACAATTTCAATTGCCCTTTCCCTGGATCCTGGAACCCAGTGACCTAGCAATGAACCTGGGATTCTTGTGTTACTTCCCAGATATTCTTTGTTGTTTATCAAATAAATCCTTCCCACGTACAGCTAGCCAATCATCTTTGAAAATAGGACATTTTTAATTTGAAAAATATCTGCATTTTAGTCCCCTATTAATGCTGACATATAGTGCCTTTTAAAAAAAGAGATAGGAAAAAGAATTGTGGTTGCAAAGCTAGACATGTGGCCTTAGACACTCAGAGAGTCATGACCTGGACAATGCACTAAACACTCAGTAATAGGAATCTACATCCACAGGAGAATCTGACTGAAAAAACACACAGGAGACACCACTCATGAGGAGGCAGCAAGTTGTTATGGTTCAATTATAATATATTTCGAGTCTCACCAAATGGTGGGAAGTGGATGTTCTGTGAGATCAAAAATCAGCTGGCATCCTCTACGCGGTACCCAGCTGAAGCTGAATCTCGAATGGTAAAGATGAGTAAAATAGTTCAGGAGCAGACAGGTGCTGTCATATCAGAGAAAATTCTACTGAGATCAATAAAAATGATTAAGGGACTCAGAGAATTGATTTTTGAGAAAAGATTAAGAAAAATAAATGTGCATTTTGACACATAGCCAAGGAGGAATATGATAACACAGTCATCAAATGAGGTATATTAGATGCTGCGGAGAAGACATTCTCTAGGAATTCCCTGCGGGCTCTGAGGATACAGCCTTCCTCAAGAAGTGATGGGGAGCGCTGCCACCAGAAGTATGGATCACTCAAGTGGCCAGAAGCTTCTAGAAAGTTGGTGGCAGGCAGTAGAAGTGGACGAGATAGCCATACATGTCTTTTTATTTTCAGTGTGATTTTAGTAATTGGGGGGAACAAGAGGACTCACGGTGGTGGAATTATAGATTCAATGAATCTTCCTATTTTTAGGTTGGTGCCATTCAAACTATCTCAGACCATATAGTTAAAATCAGGAAATGGGAAATTAACTGTAGTCTACAACTTGCTGTATCTCTGCCTGTTGTGGGTATGAACAAATCTGACTCCATCTTAGATTTATTGTGTTGCCTGTACTGAGTCATGCTGGCTGTACATCTTCTGTAAAAGAATGTTGTCTATAGCCTGAAATAGGAAGAACAGCCTATTCTCAGGGCTTTGACATTCGAGTCCATTTATATGGAGATAAAAATTGCAGAACAGAGAACAACATTATTTTCTTGGCGGCTTACAGGAAGTGACCTGACCCATGTGGACAGCTGCAAGAACAAAGAATTCCTACACCAAGAAGTTTGCAACTCCCCTCCCTCACCTTGCCTTTAAAAGAGTTCTGCTGAAACCCTCTGAGGAGTTCAGGGTTTGGGGGACACAAGCCACCTTGCATGGCCCTGCAATAAGCCTTTCTCTCCTCCAAACTCTGACGTTTTTGTTTGGCCTCGCTGTGCTGTGTGTTGGGTACACAAACTTGCATTCAGCAATATGCCCTTAAATACATTCATACTGTATGTGCACCTATAAACACATCTGTAGTATAAATATATACATAAAAAGCAGATAGGTACATGGTATACACACATAGGTATAAATGAAAATATATCAGTTGGAAGGATTGTATTTAGTGATGTACCATCATTTCCAGAGAGAGTTGGATGATGATGGAGCCCCTTAGTGAATCACCTCTGTTCTTTGTTCTGGCAGTTTCCAGAAATGGCTCCTATGCCAAGTATGAATCATCTTTTTCTGGCACTAGGAAAGCTATTTTCAGCTGAGCCACATTGCAGGGTCATTATTCTTAAGGCTGCGTTATAGGGTATCAGAGGAAATGACATAATCCAACTCAATTCACAAAGAGTAGCAAGAGGAGGCAGCTTCAGGCTACATCATCCCACCTATGTATTCTCCCCACAGTCACAAACTTCTAAATGCAGTCAACAGGAGAGAAAAATCTAACAGTAAAGGGGGGGAAATGGCCTGAGATATGCCCTATTGGTATAAAACTTCCTTCAGGTATTTATTATCATAATGAATGTACATAATAATATACACAAAACAATATAATACATCTTATTTATATTATAACAATATATACTCTATGTTTGGCTGCTAGTTTTTATACCTTCCACATAGGGCATGAGACATTTAAATAATAGAATCATAACAAAATGGGTAGAGGATAAAATGATTGGAAAAGCACCAGGGAAAAACATGGACCTCTGTAATTTTGATGTGGCCTCCCATTCACTGTAAGGGATTACTTAGATTTACTTTCCTCGTTATTGGAAGAATGCAGGGGGTTAACATGTCACCTTTCACTGCTCCAAACTGAAAGGGAATTTGATTTTCCTCTCATGTGAACTGTATGTTGGCCTCCACCGAACAGTTCTCTGCAGGCTTCTTACTGGTGCGATGCCTTGAAGAGCTTAGCACCACTCGGCATAGATGAAGATTGGGCTAAGAGGCCATGGTTTTAGGGATGCCTGTGCCAAATGCATCAAGACCAAAATTTAACCCTGGATGTACTCATGTCATTTTTTTTAAATGCAGATTCTTCTATCATATTTTTAACTCTTTCTGCAAGTGATGTTATCACTGACATGTTCTGCCCTGAAAAGATCTGAACAATATTGTTTGTAATTAACAATGTGTGCTAAATTGATTCAGTTGTGTCCCACTCTTTGCGACCCCCTGGACTGTAGCCCACCAGGCTCCTCTGTCCATGGGATTCTCCAGGCAAGAACGCTAGAGTGGGTTGCCAGGCCCTCCTCCAGGGGATCTTCCCAACCCTGGGATTGAATCTATGTCTCCTGTGGCTCCTGCATTGCAGGCAGATTTTTTACTGCTGAGCCACAGGGGAAACCCAATTTAACCGTAATGAAACAAAAATAGCCATTCTAATCTAAAGTAGCTGGTGGGAGATAAACACAGCAATTATTCTGTGAATAAACAGAAGTTAGAAGGCAGGTCAATGATATCCAAAGCAGGAATGAAGTTTAGAGTTCCAGAATTTGAGTTTTCAGACAGGTTCTGAGCCACTCATGGTTTTGTTGATTTTCATTATTTCAATTTTGCTGAATCATATTGACACTTGAGCTCTTAGGAAGAATTACCCATGGCTTGTATAGTTCTGAAAGTTTTAATTAGAGTTACATTCTTAAT
Organism: Bos grunniens; assembly: GCF_055505025.1. Classification (NCBI taxonomy): domain Eukaryota; kingdom Metazoa; phylum Chordata; class Mammalia; order Artiodactyla; family Bovidae; genus Bos; species Bos grunniens. The sequence continues at coordinate 59,738,939 of NC_141180.1, forward strand.
TCTCCTCTTTCTCTTCTATTCTTCATCTTGCTTCATATTTGCTTCTATCCACCCTCTATAAACTCTAAAGCAAAAGTGAAAGTTGCTCCGTGGTCTCCAACTCTTTGTGATCCCATGGACTGTAGCCTGCCAGGCTCCTTTGTCCATGGAATTCTCCAGGCCAGAATACTGGAGTGGGTAGCTGTTCCCTTCTCCAGGGGATCTTCCCAACCCAGGGATGGAACCCAAGTCTCCTGAATTGCAGGCAGATTCTTTATCAGCTGAGCTACCAGGGAAGCCCATAAAATGCAAAGTGGAGAATACATGAATAGAGTTTGAATAGAATCTGTAGATTAGGGGGAAAAAATCTTGATTCCTCCCCCTACCTCACTTTTAATCACTTCTGTTGTGTTTGAAACATCAAGTATTTGTAATAAAATATTACATGATTTATCTATGTATGTATGTATGTATTCATTTTAGCTATTTATTCAGAGACAATTTTTAGATTTATAGAAAAGCCACAGAAACAGTACAGAAAGTTCCGACACCACTCAGCTTTCTTGAATGTTAACATCTTACATCGCTGTGTATGTTTGTCAAAACTAAGAAATTAGCACTGAAATAACACCACTGACTAAGCGACAGACTGTTTGGATTTCACCAGTTTTTTTTACTAATGTCCTTCTCTGTTCCAATTCAGGATACCACAGTGCATTCATTTGTCATGTCTCCTTCGTCTCCTCTGGTCTGTGATAAGTTTCTTCGTCTTTTTATAACCTTGACAGTTTTAAAGGGTTCTGGTTAGGAATTTTATAGAATGTTCCTCAATTTTATTTTATAATAGGGTTAAAGGCTTGGGGGAAAATCCCAGTGAAGTAAAGCACGCGTTACGTCAGGGAGTGCACGTGAGCCATGTAATTACCAAAAGTGATGTTAATTTTAATTATTTGGTTGAGGTGGTATCAACCAATTATTTGGTTGAGGCAGTTTTCTCCACTGTAAAGTTACATTTTTTCCCCCTTTCCATACTCTATTTTTTGGAAGTGAGTTATTAAGTCCAGCCAACACAGGGAAGGGGAAATTCCTGGGGCTTCCCAAGTGGCTCTAGTGGTAAACAACCTACCTGATAACACAGGAGACATCAAGAGGTGGGTTCGATTCCTGGGAAGGGGAAAGGGGGATTGAGTTTCCTCTCCTGGATGGGGGAATGTCTTGGAGGAGGGGGTGGATCTCTACCCATGTTATTTCTGATGCTTCTATAGGGGAGGTGTGTTTTCCCTGTTTACATATTTATATCAGTATACACTCATGTTTAAGTATTATATTCCTTGGATTATAGTCCAATACCATAAATTGGATAATTTTTTCCTCCAACCATTCTAGTTTTGTTACCGAAAAGCTCTTTATGGTTGACTCTTAAGTTTTTTTGACATGATCCAAGCTTTTTTTTTCTCCTCAAGACTAGAATCAGCTATTTTAGCAAGTAGGTGAATTCACATATACAGAATCCGTGAATAATGTGCATAGACTGTACTTGGAAGGTGCTTTGGGAAAGATGCTATAAAAGAGTAGTGTTGACTTAATGCCTGCCTTGAATAAGGCATCTAAACGGGGGCAAAGAGTTAAACAAATACAACGGTCCCATTCTCGTCCATCAATTTTGCCTTGTGGGATTCTACATACCTTACAATATGAAAAAGTGAGAAGTGGAAGTCACTCAGTCACGTCCGACTCTTTGCGAGTCCGTGAACTATACAGTCCATGGACTTCTCCCGGCCAGAATACCGGAGCGGGTAACCTTCCCCCTCTCCAGGGGATCTTCCCAACCCAGAGACTGACCCAGATCTCCCACATGGCAGGCAGATTCTTTACCAGCTGAGCCACAAGGGAAGCCCAAGAACACTGGGGTGGGTAGCCTATCCCTTCTCCAGGGGATCTTCCCGACCCAGGAATTGACACAGGAATCGAGACCCAGGGGTCTCCTGCATTACAATATGAACATTTTCTAAATAATGAAAATTACAATTCACTCTATTGTATACAACTGTGTTTTTCATATGGACATGTTGAAGCACTGTTCATCTTAACAGGCATCTGGTCCAATGAATCAAAGTTCACATCTTTGAAGAGTAAAGGCACTCAGAGCACTCCCCAGTCCCTGTCTCTGTAGTCACAGTCTTATTTTTGAAGGGACTTGCCACCACGATGCTGCAGTGGCCAGATGCACTCCCTTGGCTTTTGGAGCCAGGACGCCTCAGATCTTTGCTTTTTCCCTAAGCCCCAGAATTACATCTATTAGTCGTGGAGTGACTGGGGATGACGCAAACGCAACAGAAGTTGATTGATGGAGCATGATGCATCTCTTAATTAAGCAGAAGCTCCTAATAAAAATGAACTTCCTGGATGATTTGTGGGGTCCTCTCCACACAGCCATATGTGCCTCACAGCAATAGGAAACAAGAGTGGCCCCCAGCTAGTACCAGCTGATAATGGAGACTGACATTTTGTTGCAAAAGGAGGAAATTTCTGTGGCCCCTTTGGTTTTGCGGAAGGAAAATTGAGAGCACTTGATATAACAAGCTGTTCATTGCATTTGCTATCCTTTGGCCTAAGAGGAGTCTGCTTACTGACTACAAGGCTTGGAGAGGGGCGGGGAAAGTAAGGGAGCAGGAGTGGGAGGTGAGGAAGGAGGTACACTGGCTGGTATGCCCTCAGTTTGCTGCCTATTAAAGTTTCAACTAAAGTAGTCCATGCAAAGGGCACCCTGTTTGTCCTGAGAAAATTATTATTCCAGACAAACTCTCAAGTGTGGTCAGATTACATTAGTCCTCTCTTCTTCAAGGAGCGCCTCCAATCTCTCCTCCCCTCTGACACCGTCATAATTAAGCACCTGCCTGACACTGACACTCGCTCCCTCGACTAAGGCCGTGGCTGACACCAGCACACGGGGCCAATGTCTGACGCACCGCCCTGCCCTTTGCTCCTGGCTGTTCTGAGGGTCTCCGTTGTCACATTTGGGTGCCTGCCCATTCCTGAAGCAGTCACCACCACGGGGAGGTCTTAGGAGGTGGACTCCGGGCGTCCACATTCCTAGCCAGACCACCCCTGACACCCTGTGTCAAATTCCAGCCCTTCCCCCCAGCCCCTTCTTCCCATTTAGCACCTTCCCACTCATACTGCTGCATTTTACTTATTCTTTGAGGTCTCTCTCCCACTGAAATGTAAGCTCAGTGAGATCAGGAATTGGGGTTTACTTTTGTTTATTGGAGTATATCGCTTTACAAAGCTGTGTTAGTTTCTGCTGTACAGTGAAGTGAATCAGCTATATGTATACATATATCCCCTCCCTCAGGACCTCCCTCCCACCCCCATCCCATCCCTCTAGCTCATCACAAAGCACCAAGTTGAGCTCCCTGTGCTATAGAGCAGCTTCCCACTAGCCGTCTATCACCAGGGAAACCAGTGTAGACGTGTCAACGCTACTCTCCCAATTTGTCCTAACCTCCCCATCCCCTCCGCCATCCACATGTCCATTTTCTACGTCTGTATCTCTATTCCTTTCCTGCAAATCTATCTCTACTCTTTATCCAGCTTATAGACAGTGCCATTGGCCCTCAGTACATATTAACTGAATGTAATAAATGATCTTTCCTAGAGTAATTCACCAAAGGTAAAGGATATGTCTCTTTAGTTCACACTACTCAAGCCCTTATGAGAAAGGTCTTTTCATAAATGTCTTCAGTGCTAAACATGAGGACTTGACTTTCATTTGTGGTGGTTGCTAAATACTTAGATGAGTCAGCCCGCTGCTCCTGGGCTGTCAGGATGGAAACACATTTTATTTTTCCTTTCCAGATCCTTTCTTTGCAGTGAAATCTTCTGCAAAGTCCTCTATTGACTGTAGGGCAGAAAAGGTACCTGAAAATCAAAGCCATCAAATATGTTTTTTTTTTCCTTCCAACCTTGAGATCAGGCTACCATCTGGCTGCCCAGAACATTTGGTGTCTGGAAGAAATCTTGAGCCTGTGTTAATGTCAATGTTGTTTGGACTAAAGCTTTCTTTTCTTTTTTTTTTTGGATAGTGGTGGCTAACAAACAATACATATTCATAAATGCTGATGAGATGGTAGGTCTAAGCTGACATGCTCTTCAGAGAGCAGACAGACAAGTGTGTGTTGGAGAATGGATGAATAGCCATGAAGGCCTGTGTATTTCCAACAGGGATTATAAGCCCTACTCTATGGACCAGTTTTTTTTTTTTTTTTTTTTTAACAAAGACCATACTTCCTGCTGTGTACCTATAGTGAAGTTTCAGCCATTTTTTACTTTTGATGGACTATTTTTCATTTTGTTGTTTTAAAAAATATATATTTTATTTGGCAAAGGATTATACAACAAATGTTTCTTCAGTATTTATTCTATAAAGGGCACTGTGTTAGGGGCCAGAAAAACAGTCATACAATGGGCCCACCCTCTCAACTGAGAATCAAGTATTAAATTTTACTTGGGGCCCAGGCAAGAATTAAAGAGGATGCTCCAAGAATATTAGTAAAATATTTAGCTTCAAGGGGTTTGTAGTCTTGGTAGGAAGCTAAGGTCGAATTCAGAACTAGAGAACAATGTGAGAACAATCCAAATTCACCGCTGCAGTTGGTTGTGTTATTTAAAGTTCAGAGTTTGGAAAAGAAAAAGAAACTGTGTATATGACACTATGCACACAGGGCATTTTAGGAGGTTTTCAAAAGGGTAAATTATTGATCTGTGGTAGTCAGTACCTTCCACTCTAATCTAGAAAATAAGATGACCTCAACAGTCAAATATTTTTGCACAATTTACTTTATATTGCAAAATTATCAAACTACTTTTAATCCTTTTCTCCACTTATCTTGAAATCTTAAAAGAAGTAAAAAAAGATAAAGGGAAAATGAGTAGTGCTTCTAGACATGAAAGGTGAGTGTATTTAGATTAAGTGGGTTAATAAGGTTAAGGAGAGAGAGATAATAAACATCCATGAGAGAAAGGTAATTAAAACAAAGTATTAAGTCAAAGCTTTTCATAGCTGTGCTTGCACTTCTAGTCATCCAGACTGACTCAGGCTCTAGTTTCCAAGATAGCGTTTTCCTTTTTTTTTTTTTTTAATTTAAACTTTTTATTTTCTTTTGGGGTATAGCTGATCAACAATATTGCGATACTTACAGGTGGACAGCCAAGGGACTCAGCCATACATATACACGTATCCATTCTCTGGCAAATTCCCCTCCCATCCAGCCTGCCGTGTAACAGTGAGCAGGGTTCCCTGTGCTGTACAGGAGGTCCATGCTGATTATCCATTTTAAATATAGCAGAGTGTACACGCCCAGGGAGCTTGGGTTGTTTTCCATTTTAAACACCACTCTTCCTTATTTTCAACTGATTTCACTGTCAGTTTCTGGAGAACAGAGACAGGATTAATCTACTCCTACTCCTTTGAATAAATGACTCTGTTCACAAAAATTGGGGACCTTCTCTTAACCACAAAGTTGATATCATTCAAATAAATCATTGGAATTTGAAAGTAGGGAACTTAGCAGTGAAATGGGCTCTAATTTCCAGCAGGAGCTGGGGAAGTGGAGCCCTGCCGCCACAGAGGCTCAGGAGGGCCCATCTGTGCAGAGACCAACTCTGATTCCAGAAACCCTCCAAGTCTCCTTCTGTCCTTAATTTGGTCTTCAGAGTACATTTGCCATCTACGGGTCTGCAGAGTGGCGCGATTTCTCAGAGTGAATTAGAAAGTTGGATTTTTGTAATAATTCTGTCATGGATAAATCTGGGGGAACAGTAGCTCTCTTTTCCAAGGCCAGTTAACCCCCTGGATAAGCAGAACATCGAGGCTCTCAACTTCTTATGGGGTGAGTCATGGTGCTGATGAAAGGTCATGGCACTTGGAGTCAGACTGTCCTGACTTGAGGTCTGGTTCCACCACTAACTAGATTCGGGATCTTGAACACATTGTGTACTCTATCTGCAAAAAGATTATTATGGAAATTAAAAGTGAGAAAGGTGTAAAAACCCTAATCTAAAAGCCCCTGTGTTATCACAGATAATAGAGAATAGTTTCCTTCCTGTCTCAACCAAACAAGGAAACAATATTCTAGAAAATCTTACAGGGACCACAGGAACAAGCAGATTTTTTTCTGAAAAGGGCCAGATGGTAAATATTTTAGGCTTTGTGGGCAATACATTCTCTGTCACAAGTACCCAGCTCTGCTATTGTCCTGCAAAAGTAGCTGTGGACAAGACATAATCGAAAAAGCTCGACTCAGAAACCTTTACTTAGAAAAACTGGCAGCTGGCCAGATTTGCAAGCCGTGCTTCTGAAACTTGAATGAATGGGCCTCTGAACTCCCAAGGATCCTGTGAAGATGCAGCGTCTGATTCTGTAGTCTCCACGGTACCTGATACTGCATCCCTAACAGTCTTCCGGGGGCACTGCGGATGCTGCTGTTGATTGGACTCAAGGTAGCACCGGTGAGGACAGCCTAGGAAACTTTTCTGATCCTCAAACTATAGTGTTTATTTTATCCGACTGGTTAAGTGGTGTGCTGTTTAAGTCCTTCCAGGATGCTCTAACAGACACAACATACACTGGTGGCTTAAACAACAAATATCCGTTTCTCACAATTCTAGAGATTGAAAAGTCCAAGATCAAGGCTCTGGCAGATTGTGTCTGCTGGGAGCTTGCTTCCTGGTTCATAGATGGCTGTCTTCCTGCTGTGTCTTCACATGGTGGAAAGAGTAAGGGAGTTTTCTGGGGTCTCTTTTATAAAGGCACTAATCCCATTCACGAGGGCTCCACCCTGATGGCCTAACCACCTCTCCAAAAACCCCATCTCTAAATACCATCATGTTGAAGAATAGGTTTCAAGATATGAATTGGGGGGTGAGGGACACAAACATTCAGTCTGTAGCAGCTGACAACTTCTCAAAATTAGTCAACTAGCTCATATTGAGAATATATTTACCAGAATTCCCTGGTGGCCCAATGGTTAAGAATCCACCTGCCAACACAGGGAACATGGGTTTGATTCCTGGTCCAGGAAGATTCAACATGCCGCAGGGCAACTAAGTCTGTGAGCCACAACTACTGAGCTCATGTACCACAGTTACTGAAGCCCATGCACCTAGAGCCTGTGCTCTGCAGCAAAAGAGGAGTCATGGCAGTGAGAAGTCTATGCACTGCAGCTAGGGCGTAGCCCCCACTCACGGCAACTGGGAAAAGCCTACGAGCAGCAACGAAGACCCAGTGCAGCCATAAATAAATTCATTAAAAAAAAAGAAAAAGTAAAGGTAACACTTCTCAATACATTAATAAAAGGATATATTTATCATTTCTTACTCTATGCATCTTTGATGATTTGTGTTTGAGTCTGGAGCTAAAATCTTAGTGAATTTAATGCTAATTTTGCTTAGGCCCAAAGCGGTTCTTCCCCAGTTAGGTTCTGTGTCATTGTCTCTCTCTCATTTTCATAATAGATGAGATCTTAACCTAATGGGACCATTCTAGAATTATACAAACTGTGAATTGCCTCCCACTTTCCAGGATGAAGTTTAGTGATATACTGTCCTCGCCTACTCCGGGAGTAATGATTTCCTATAACGGCCTCCTACACCCCCTAAAGATGCCACTCTATAAAAACAGTGAAGGGGGTACCAGTCAGCTGGAAGTGACGGCATGTAGTGGATGTTAATTGGCCTCCCCCAAAGTGGAATTAGGGCTTTCTGGTAACTCAGATGGTAAAAAAATATCTGCCCAAAATGCGGTAGACCTGGGTTTGATCCCTGGGTGGGGAAGATCTCCTGGAGAAGGGAATGGCTACCCACTCCAGTACTCTTGCCTGGGAAATCCCATGGACAGAGGAGCCTGGCGGGCTACAGACCACGGGGTTGCCAAGAGTTGGTCATGACTGAGCAACTAACACACACACACGCAGAGTCAAACTTACTTGCTCACCCAGGTTCTGACTGCCTTGCTCTTTGATAGAGAATTTCCTTCTCTGAGGGTATGGCAATCATGGCTTTCAAATTCATTTTGGCTTCCTTGGAACAGAAACCCGATCCTGCTCAAAACATACCTCTAAGGTTTTAGCATTTCTTATCCCAAATAACTTCAATACAGTACTCCACAATTAATCCACCTTCAACCTCAGCTGAAACTGAAGTGGGAAGCATTGTAAATATGTCTGTTTACTGAAACATTCTATTCTGCTTTTGCAGCCTGATCTGCTGAGTTTATTTTGGATGTGGTTTAGCTTCTGAGCCTAGCAGAACAACAAGAACAACAACAAACCCAACATCTTCATAAGCTCAGATCTAAACTTGAACTTCATGGGAAATAGATGGGGAAACAGTGGAAACAGTGTCAGACTTTATTTTTTTGGCTCCAAAATCACTGCAGATGGTGACTGCAGCCACGAAATTAAAAGACACTTACTCCTTGGAAGAAAAGTTATGACCAACCTAGATAGCATATTGAAAAGCAGACATCACTTTGCCAACAAAGGTCCATCTAGTCAAGGCTATGGTCTTTCCAGTGGTCATGTATGGATACGAGAGTTGGACTGTGAAGAAAGCTGAGCACCAAAGAATTGATGCTTTTGAACTGTGGTGTTGGAGAAGACTCTTGAGAGCCCCTTGGACTGCAAGGAGATCCAACCAGTCCATTCTAAAGGAGATCAGCTCTGGCTGTTCCTTGGAAGGAATGATGCTAAAGCTGAAACTCCAGTACTTTGGCCACCTCATGCGAAAAGCTGACTCACTGGAAAAGACTCTGATGCTGGGAGGGATTGGGGGCAGGAGAAGGGGACGACAGAGGATGAGATAGCTGGATGGCATCACTGACTCGATGGACGTGAGTCTGAGTGAACTCTGGGAGTTGGTGATGGACAGGGAGGCCTGGCGTGCTGCGATTCATGGGGTCGCAAAGAGTCGGACACGACTGAGCGACTGAACTGAACTGAACTGAACTGAAACTTGAACTCTCCAGAAAATTAAAGGAATTCACTTTCTGATTTTTCCCCTAGACCAGGAGATTCCTTAAACCTTGCTAACCTTTTTAGTTTTTCATGTTCTTCTTAGTTAGCAAATTGTCCTTAAATTCTTTTGCTGCAAAACAAACTCATCTCCCTTTTTCCTCTTATTTTAAACAGCTGCTAAACACTACTTATCCAGCAGCAATTAGCCTGAACTAATCTTCACAGTCTCCTGAGGGACACTCATTTTCCAGAGATTTGGGTGGGGATATTAGGCAGAGTGGGAGGGCCAGAAGGGAGTGTGGCTTGAAAAAATGCCATTTGTCTTTATTGATGCAAAGATAAAGAGAGCTATCACTTAACCTTAAGAAAGACATTTTAAAAAAATCTTTGCTTTGTATTGAGAGTACTCTTTAAAACTTACTCTACTACTGTGTTGCTTAACAAAAATAAATAAATGTATCAGTGTGGTCCCTTAGAGCTAGATTATCTTGGTCCATCTCGCCTTAGTTTATAGATGAAGGCAACGAGGCAAAGATGGAGGTCAAATGATAAATAGTAAAGGATTTACTCAGGATTGGCCACACTGTGCACACCTCAAGGAAAGCCCTGGGTCTTTTCAGACTCCTGAGAGGTAACCCATAAGCCCTTGGGTTATTGTGCCCGGTGGGACTGCCCTCGTGTACCTGGGGACTTTGGGCCATGGCAGATATGCTATACGTTAACATAGCATCACTAAGCAAACATTTTGATTTATGTGGGCCCTGCGGGTATCTGATTGACCTCTGGAGAGGCTGGAGTTCAGCCACATCTATCAGACTGACCCCCAGTAAAGACCCTGGACACCAAGGCTCAAGTGAGCTTCCCTGATGGGCACTGCATACTGCCACGTATCGTTACTGGGAAAAATAAGTGCTATCCTTGTGACTCCACTGGGAAAGGACAACTAGAAGCTTGTTCCTGGTGTCATGTGGACACTGACCTATGATCATTCAGGGACAATTTCAAACCTGGGCAGGGGGTGTGTCTGTATTTAGAGATAGGAATGTGAAGAGTTGGATGGATTCACCAGCATGTTATAAATATACGTATATTGTTATTTAAGCTACATACACGTATTTGTATAGAAGCTATCATCTATACTGGTGATAAAGATGTGAACTTTGTCAAATGGTTGGAGGTGCTAGTAAAGAGTAATGTTCCCGAGCAGTCATTCAGGTACAAGCATCAGAAAGAACCCTTCGCAGATGAAAGAACACTATCCCAAGTATAGGAGCTGCATTAAAGTATGTATTCTGCCAGTTATCTTTTCGTGACATTTCAGCTCCCACTTCCTTGCCCAACCTGTAAGCTGTCTGCCTTTGTCAGCTGTCTGATGGGATGTTAAGTGTTGTCACAAGAGGGCAATAGAGAGTCGCAGGGAGGAAGGGCCTTGCTTCCTGGCTTCATAGGCAGGGTCCTAGAGTGGGGGCTGCTCCTCCAACTTGGGTGACTTCTCCAGCCTCAGGCTTCCACAGCACGTGCAACTCCTTCAGTGCCAGACTCCTATGGTACATGTCGGCGGGGGCTGTGCTCAGTAATGTCTGACTCTTGGTGACCCCAGGGACTGTAGACCACCAGGCTCTTCTGTCCATGGACTTTTCCAGGCAAGAATACTGGAGTGGGTAGCCACTCCCTTCTCCAGGGAACCTTCCAGACCCAGGTATCAAGCCCACGTCTTTTGTGTCTCCTGGATTGTCAGGCAGATTCTTTACCTCTAGCATCACCTGGGAAGCCCCCTGTGGTATGAAGTGAAATGATAGTTGCTCAGTCATGTTTGACTCTTTGCGACTCCATGGAATGTAGCCCGCCAGGCCCCTCTGTCCACGGGATTTTCCAGGCGAGAATACTGGAGTGGGTAGCCACTCCCTTCTCCAGGGGAATCTTCCTGACCCAGGATCCCTGACCCAGTGGGTCTCCTGCATTGCAGGAAGATTCTTTACTGTTTGAGCTTCCTGGAAAGTCCCCTGTGGTATAGGTGGCATCTTCAGTATCTGATTCCCGAAGCATGGGCAGTTTGGCCTCAGCAGTATGGGCAGCTTTCTGAGCACCCAGCTCTTGCACCACAATCTTTCCAGTGTCTGACTCTTGCAGTGTGTTGCAGCCAGCAGCACCGCCAGGAACCTTCACACCCCACAGCAGTTTTGCAGTCAGAGCAGCTCCAGAGAGCCACCTCCTGTGAAGAGCTTTCCCCATCACCCTAAAGGGTAGACTTACAGCAACTTTCTGCTGGTTTCAAATGCTGAGCCAGAGTCAAGTCCTCCAAAAGCCCCAGCAGGCAGTTTCTCTTCCTTAGATTTAGTGTATTAACCATGGGGCTAGTGGCTGCTTTTTTGTCTGTTATTCCTATATTCTTTAGAGTTCTTTGTACTTCTTACTGGGCTTCCCAGGTGGCTCAGTGGTAAAGAATCCGCCTTCCAATGCAGGAGTCGCAAGAGACACGGGTTTGATCCCTGGCTCAGGAAGATCCCTTGGAGGAGGAAATGGCAACTCACTCCAGTACTCTTGCCTAGAGAACCCCATGGACAGTGGAATCTGGTGGGCTACAGTCCATGGGGTTGCAAAGAGCCAGACATAACTGAGCGACTGAGCACACACACACATGCAAATATGCTGACTAACCCACCCTTGGCACTCCAATCTTACACTATGGTTACTATTTTTCTATGTTAAACTCACATTCCAATTGCTACATGGTTTTGTATCCTGATTAGACCCTGACTAATACCTTCTGGTGTCTACGAGTCATTGCAAAGTAACTTATATCAGAGGGATTAAGGATTGCATAATTGTTTTTATTTTTTCCTATGAAATAAAGTAGCCATGTAATCTGCAAATTTTGTTTCCCTTGCCAAGCCTGCTATTAAAAATGCTCCTCTCGATGATAGGTCAGATTTATTGATGTATTACCACAGAGCTCTATTCAGAAAGCTCCTTCAAATCCATGGCTTTCACTAAGCACAGCACCAAAGCCAAAATGACTTCACTGTACAAGCCTCTTTTGAGAGCATTATATCAGAGAGCATGTAAAGCTTTGGGAAAGTGATCTCATTCAATCTCCTTTCTCCTTTTAATCACTCTCAGCTTACCAAAGTCTAAAAGAACTTTCAATGCTCTTTTCCATCTTCTGCTTCTGCGGGGCTGTCATCCTGGGCCTTTTTGAGCAAAGACAGGGTGAAAAAAAGGTGTCTAAATTCAACCTCTCAAAACATGACAGGGAGATTAGACATTTGAAAAATCTTCAGATTTCCTTGACAACTGTAATAAAGGTTTGAAGAAGAAGAAATAGCAGGAATGATGTGGTCACGTCCCCCAAAGCATCCTAAATATTAGTGAGTTTACAAGACCTCGTGCCTTGGAGACTCGTAGGGGCTGAAAGGTAGTTACATCCAGAGAGGCAGAAACAGACGACCTCTTCTAGACTTTGGGTTATTTGGAAATCTCCTTAAATGGGTTTAAATATTGTTTACTTATAAACTGCTATGTGAATAGACAGCCTGTTTGATCAGATGCTTTAAATGATCTAAAGCCTTTTTGGAAGACTTTTTTAATGAGGAAAAATGAATGCCAGGTTTAGGACATATTCCATAATTTACTACTGTGAATGATTTTGAAGTAAATATGTTTATTGTTAGAGATCCCAGGGTGATAGCTAGTTTTCTGTCTTTCAGTAACCTGCATGTCTGCATGCTTTGTTATTTGGCTGCATCATAATACTCCATGGGCTTCTCAGGTGGCTCAGTGGTAAAGAATCTGCCTACCAATGAAGGAGATGCAGGAGATGCAGGTTCAATCTTTGGGTTAGGAAGATCCCCTGGAGAAGGGAATGGCAACCCACTCCAGTATTCTTGCCTACAGAATCCCATGGACAGAGGAGCTTGGCAGTCCGTGGGGTCACAAAGAGTCAGACACAACTTAGTAAAACGAACAAAAACATGGAATAACAGTGGCATGTTTGTAAACTTCATGCCTTTGAAGTCATCTTCCCATTCATTCATTCTTGTATGCATTCATTCCTGATTCATTTGTTTTTTAAAATAGCTATATTTTTTAATATTTTATATATTTACATAATGGAACCCTGTCATGGTCCACTGTTTTCAAATGTTCTCTTAGGAGGATGCAAAAAAAAAAACAAAAACAAAAACGTAACTGAGCTTGAGTTACTAAAAATGGTATTTAAATAATGACTTGACTTGGAATGACTCGGACGAAACCAGCCTATAGCTTTGGATATTTCCCTTCTGCTCTGGGTTGGTTTTACAGTTTGTACCACAGGGACAGCATATATTTTTTTTCCTAATTCTTCTAGTGAATCACCTCTCTAAGCTCCTTGTCACACTAAGCATATCATTAGATTTCCTTTTTAAAGTGAATTTTGGATAACGAAACACCAGTGGACTTAAGAGAAGTTTGAGTCTGCTCCAATTTTTCTGTACCCAAGTAAAAAAAATATTTCTGAGACTTAATATATCATCTATGAGTTCTGCTGGATTTATCTGCTTGCAGTTTTAGATGTCTGAGAATAAATGCAAAACCACAAGCAAGCAATGGTCATTTGGCCAACCACTTGAAAATATATTCCTGATTCAGTTTTGTGACTCAAAGAATAGGGGATATAAATCCGCTCCTTATTTTCAGAATGAACTCACTGCTTCAGTCCTTCCACTGTGTTGCCTTTAATTAGCATTTCTAATCAATCATCTCTGTGTATTGTTCCACGTCCAGAAGTCCATATTAATAACACGTCTGCTTACTTTATAAGAATTTGGTGAGAAGTTTAATTTCAGGATGTGACTCCATCTGGCCTTGCCAACTGTAGAACTACAGAGGGATGAGTTGGTAGTAAAGGGAACAGCATCTGTTTCTGAGAATTTAGTTGATCTCTGGCATGATGAACAGGAACTCAACTGCAAGACTGAAGAGCCAAGATGGAAAACAGAAAAGTGAAGAGTTTATTGGGTCTTCTGTGTTATTAGGAGCACAATTTTCACAAGATGGATCAACATCATAACCAATGAGCAAAAGGTTTACATTATTCTGCAAGTCACTTGGAAGAAATCACATTCCATATATTAATATTTGTCTTTTCTGTCCTCCTCTTTGCTAACAACCAGTTGTTAAAAGGAACTATATACTTTATATATATATATATACACACACACACACACACACACACATATATATTTCTTTAAAGTAATAACCTGTTGATCCATTGAATCAATTGGGCACATACAATACAACATGAATCAAAAGTTTAGCTAGTTAGCTCAGTCTATCATGGTGCTATGTTAATAATCCCAAAGTCCTAAACCTTACTTTTTACAATCATAGGAAGGGATTTCATTTCATAACCAGAACTCCATTCTTATCCTTAGCTAAGGAGCTCAGAGATGCCATGAAACAGAGACGATGCAACCATCACATTTAGTCAAGAGGACTTCTAAGTTCATGTCCTCGTTATGATGACCTAGCTGAATTATGGACTTCCCTGGTAGCTCAACTGGTAAAGAATCTGCCTGCAATGCAGGAGACCTGGGTTCAATCACTGGGTTGGGAAGATCTCCTGGAGGAGGGCATGGCAACCCACTCCAGTATTCTTGCCTGGAGAATCCCCATGGACAGAGGAGCCTGGCGGGCTGTGTGCAGTCCATGGAATCACAGAGTCGGACATGACTGAGCAACTAAGCACAGCACAGCACAGCTGAATTACAACCATGAACAGAAGCACATGACAAAAATCAGTGAGAATGGTTTGGTTACTGGATGAAACTGGAAGCAACTGAAAGCACCAGTGATAAAGAAAAGCAATTCAAATAAGCTTTTTCTCTCTAACCATCTGACATCATCTTCAGGGACAGTGTTTGAAGGTGATGATAAAGGCCTCTCTGAACGCTCTTGTCCTTAGGCCTCTGTGACAGTCTACATTATTCCACTTTTTTCCCTTTACATTCTCTTCTCTCCTCTGTTCCTAGGCTTCCTTTTTAACTACTTTGGTGAACTAATTCCCTGTCAGTAATTCAGACTTAATCTATATCCTGACTGATGCCTAAATCTGTAGTTTTGGTCCCGACTTTTCACCAGAACCACCACTTCATAACTTCACATTCTATCAAACATTTTCACTGAAATATCATATACTCACTTCAAAGTAAACTTATGACAGACTTAATCATCTTCCCTCCTAAACCAGGCTCTTTAGCAAGATTTACATGGTACCAACACTCTTTGAGTCAACAGGACTCTTTATCAAGAATTCTTACCCATTTTGCCACCAAGGCCTTCTTTCAGGCCAACTATCTCCCTGGAGTCCCCCCTCCCCCCGCCCCGACTGGAAGATTTACTCACGTAATAGTTCTTTCATTCTTATTAAGCAAAGGCATTTGGGCCATCGTTCTAAGTAAACAAACTCTTGTTATAGTGATTTCTAGCCATAAGCAGAGATACTTGATGTTTCTTTGGTCTGTGCCACCAGCAAGCATAGACGGAATATATAAGCCAAGTGAGGAGAAATGCAGCGCTTTGTTATTGTTTGAAGGCAACCTGACTATTTTAAAAAATAAAATAAAACCTAGCAAGTTTAACACAGATTTATCACAGATAGGCCCTCTATTTTCACACCCTAACTTCTTCCCAGAAGCTTGCACCCAGAGAAAGAGCCACAAACTTGTGTTGATAATTATCCATCCATAAATTGCAAAGGCTTCCTGGTGCTGACAGATGGAGAAATATGTAGTCTGGGTGGCCTCTCTGAAGTTTGGCAGTAGATGAGCATGATCTCATGCAACAAAGAGAGAACATTCTCCAGTTCTCTTGGCAGAAGGTGAAGATGAGTGTAAAAGGAGATTAAGCTTCTAA
This sequence comes from Bos grunniens, assembly GCF_055505025.1. Lineage (NCBI taxonomy): Eukaryota > Metazoa > Chordata > Mammalia > Artiodactyla > Bovidae > Bos > Bos grunniens. Next base: position 59,754,826 of record NC_141180.1, read on the forward strand.
GCAAGATCTTCTTCTAAAAACCTTCTTTCAGTATTTCATAAAGAAATAGCTCTCCTAAATGAAACCTGCTGTGAACAGAAAGCATACATAGCTGTCAAGGGAGGATATTCTGGACTGTGGGTGTTTGACACAAGCTGTGAAATATATGGACTTGAATAAAAATGAATAGAAACTAATTAATCCTTTCTTAAACCAAGCCAAACAAAAGTTCTGACATAATGTTTACAGATACCACTCAGTCATTCACTTTTACTGCCTTCTTCTCTTAATAATCTAGCACTGAGATTCTTGCCAAATGTGGGTATTTTGCTTCCAATGATCTGCTCAGAAACAGTTATTTTTAATGGAATCTGCATCATCAAGGGCATGGTTGACATCCTGTATAATTCCTTAATTTAATTCGAAGGAAACACTGACATCAACCTTGGACCAGTACCCAAACTAGAGCGTGTTCAAATTAATAAAGAGCTTTAATCCACTCTCCACCTTCATCTTCACTGAATTTTATCATATTGAAACCAAAATCCCAACAATAACAAATAGGGTTAAATTCATGGTTCAATTCACATTCCAAAGGCTTCCCAGGTTATTCAGTGGTAAAGATTCTGCCTGTCAATGCAGGAGACACGGGTTCAATCCCTGGGTCAGGAAGATCCCCTGGAGGAGGAAATGGCAACCCACTCCAGTATTCTCGCTGGGGTAACCCCATGGACAGAGGAGCCTGGGATCTCCTCAGTCCAGGGGTTTGCAAAGAGTTGGGCACAGTAGAAGCAACTTAGCACAGCACACAGCACATTCCAATTCAAATGGAATAGTGGCTGCATGGGGAGCCCTGTGGAGAAGGATTCTGAAGTCTGGTCAGTAGAAATGAAGGTTGTGATTAGCGACGTCTGCCATGGAGAGGGAATAGTAAAGACGAACTGAGGATGAAGTTCTGGAACCTACGGACATTTAAGGAGAAAAGAAATCTCAGGTGAGTCATGGTATCTTTTCCAAACGCCTGAAGGACAGCATATGAACAAGAAACTCAATTCATTCTAAAGCACTGAATTAGTACCAATACATGAAGTCTTAGTCTTCAGATAACAAAGAAATCGTACATAATTTAAAAAGCCTCGAATGGAACATACTCTCCTGAGAGGCAGAGTTATTCTCAAGACTTCGGAATACTCAAGCAGGGATATGTATATCTTAGAAACAATCCCAGCAGGTGTGAGAAGTTTTCCTAAGAAGATTTCCTAAAAAGATCAATAATTTTTTAGGAAATTTACCACATGCCATCAAACCTCAAGCAATGAAAAAAATCACCTTCAAGAGCAGGGTTACTTGTATTAAACTAAAAATAAAGAAAAATATCTAACAATTTCAGGTAAATATGTTTAGTTCTTCCACTGAAATTTCATTCCAATTTGAGGCAATGTCTGCACCCTGTCATAGTATTTTAAAGTATTTTTTGATTAAAAAAATACATTGAAACTGGACATCTTTTAAAATCTCACAATTCAAGATTCTGGTACTTCCCTCATGGTCCAGTGGTTAACACTTCACCTTCTAATACAGGGGTCGTGGGTTCAATCTCTTGTCAAGGAGCTAAGATGCCACATACCTCAAAGCCAAACAACAACAACAAAAAAAAACCAGAATATAAAACAGAAGTAATATTGTAACAAATTCAATAAAGACTTTTAAAATGGTCCACATTAAAAAAAAATCTTTAAAAAAAGATTCTAATGTGTAAATGTGGATATACCTGAATTAACAGTCCTTGCCAAAAATGCAACTTATCAAAGGCCCTGGTACCATAGATTTGAAACCAATTGGTTGCCCTGGAAGGTTAACTATATGATCAGTTAATGTCCCATCAGCAATCAGGGTCTTTGCCACAGAGTGAAGGAGATGGGGAGAAAATCACACAAGACAGAGATGAAAGCTGTGTAGTCAGAAGAAAAAAGCCTTCTTGATTATGCTGTGGACTTTCTGAAGTCTTTAATTCTCCCTCTAGCCCATCTTCAAACTGGCATGTGGGACGTCCTGTAGATGGATGGTGATGCTCATCAGGAGAAGCACGCACATATATCTTGTGGGTTGATTTTTTTATTTGCCAGCTCAAGAGGAGCAGGGAGATTTATTTGGAAGGATGGTAATGAAGGTGGGAAGGCACTAGTTAGACTGCAGTTTCTGTTCCCAATATGTTATTCTCACTTTTTTCCCTCTTCTTGGTGCTGAGCTGGTCTCTTTATTTCTGCTTATTTTTCTTTAAAGGGAGGATATTCTGGTACAATAAGCCAGTGACTTGAGAGAGAACGGCCGTAAAGATGTGGGACCATAGAATTCCCATGTGTAATTTTTGTCGAGATACTTCGAATGCTTTAATTGCATTCTACATTTTTATTCTACACACATGTACTTACACATAATTAGGGACTGTTTGAAATGATTGTTTTCTTTATTCCCAAAATGAGATTTCATGTTCCTTTTCTTGCCGTCTTGCTTTTGCCCTGCTTTATAAAATGAAGTCACTCGCTGCAATGAAAAAACAAAACAAAAACACAACACTTTCTTTCTTCATAACAGTAGGCACAAGGAAACGGGCTGGTTTTGCTGAACCTTAAAAAGTACAGCAAAAGAGATCACCATCACCACCTTGATCTGCGCCAAAGAGTGGAACTGTTCACTAAAAGGAAGGAGAAGATTGATATATGCTCTCGCTTCCAGGATGCTGTTTCCTGCGAAAGAAGCAAAGGCAAGGTCTCTGGGGGTTAGCAACCACCGCCGGGGGTGCCGTTCCAAAATAACAGCGAAGAGCCTGAGCTGATGACCTGTACTAGGTCCAATCCCAGTTTTGCTATTTTCCATATGACATTTGTTTAGTTACCTGTTCTGGCTTAATTTCATCTGAATATGGGGATAACAAACCTATCCTTATGGCTTTGGAAATATTAATTAGAATAATTTGAACTACACCATGCAAATGATGCTTAATTATTAAACATCACTGCTTTTCAATGTAAATATTGAGTCAAACAGCCAGATAGATAAGTACATTCAAACACATCTTGAATACCTGAAATCAACTGTAGATGGTTGAAATTTAGTAAAATAAATGTTTTATTATAGAGGTGATTGTTATTTACTTTCTCATTTACCCTTAAGGTTTACATCTCTCTGTCAAGGCTTGTCTTTTATTTTTCTTATTTTTGCAGTTGAATATTATCAAAATATAGGATCAGGGGTTTTTGAATGTAAAATGCTCTATTTCTTATGTGTGTTTGTAGCTTGAGTAATGAAAGCTAAAATGAAAATACAATTACATATGGGTTTTCACTTTATGAGATTACCCTGAACATTTTGTACATGTATGAAATTTAAGTCTTAATAATGTGGCACAAGAAGTCCCATGTCAAAAGACAGGTATGTACCAAATTTTCTTTTTGAACTTGTGAAGCACCTACCTCTGAAATTAACTCTACATTATTTATTGTGGTTAGGTGTCCAGGGCTAGTACAAAAAATCCAGTCCAACACACATCCCAATTTCTCCAAAACGGGAACAAAATTTTAGAAACAAGTTTCATAGTGTTTCTATGAGGGAAAAAAAATGAGATTGGAGACTTAACGTTGTGTAACAGAAATAGAAATAGATCTTCCAGCTGCTCCACTCCCATTTTCATTCTAAGCAACTGGTGGTGACTTCTGAGCCTTTCGCAGGGTGAGAGCAGGAGAAGATTTAAGATGGAAAGTCAGTTAGAGGGAGAGGAGAAAGATAGGGATGACAGGAAAATATGGGCATGGAAAGCAGTAGCTGTGTGTCCTTGTTTCAAGCTGTCACACTTTTTTCCTTTCAGTTATCCTCAGGGAGTACTCTGGCAATAAAAATAACAACAATCATTTATTGAGACACTTACTGAACTAGAGGCATAGTCTTAAGTGATTTTAACATGTAATCAGTCCTGTTAATAACCCTGAGAGGAAAGTATTATTCTTCTAGTTCTTATAGATGAGAAAACTGAGGTTTAGAGAGGTTAAGAAATGATGCCAAGATCATGCAGAGCTGAGAGACAGAGCCAACCTGCAACAGCCATCAGAGTTGCCCAAACTGCCAACAAAGGGAAGGACCCAGGTCTGGTTGCACTTTGTACGATTTTCACAGTGTTTTGACAACTGAAATCTTTGTCAACACCTCAAGCAGAGAATTTTCTTGGAAACATGTCCAGCTTCTCTTGTATTGGGTCTGCCTTCTCATGGGTGGGGCAGGGGAGTGGCTGCCATCTTCAGAGAGAATGGTACTCTCCAGGGCTTTGGTTTGTCTGCCTCCCACCCCCTTCCACTCTTACAGGGGTTCCCTTGTACGGAACAAGTTAGTTTTCTCTTGCTGCTTTAAAGATTCTCTGTTTTTAACCTCTGATTATAAATGTGTCTTGGTGTAGATCTCTTTGAGCTCATCTTATTTGAACTCCCTGGGCTTCCTGGATCTTCTTCCAGAAAGGTCAGGAAAGTTTTCAGCCCTTATTTACTCAAATAAGTCTTCTGCCCCTTTCCGTCTCTCTTCTCCTTCTGAGACCCCTATAATGTGAAATTTGTTCCACTTCATGTTGTCCCATAGATCCCTTAGGTTATCTTCACTTTTAAAATTATTTTTTTCTTTTTTCTACTTTGTTTGTTTAGTTATATTGCACTGACTTCCAGGTCACTCATTCTTTTTCTGCTTCCTCTGGGCTGCTGTTGAATTCCTCTAGTATTTTTCAATTCAGCTATTATATTTAGTTTTGTGACTTTCATTTGATATTTGTTATCCTTTCTATCCCTTTGTTGAAGTTCCCTCCAAGTTCATTCACTCTTTCCCTGAGATTGGTTAGCATCTTTACGACCAGCATTTTGGACTCTTTATCAAGTAGATAATATCTTCATTTCATTAAGGCTTTTCCCCCTCCTAGGTTTTATCTTGTTCATTTGTTTTTCATTGCATATATTCACTGCTTATGAAACATGTAGTGACTCAAGATGCTCTTTAAAAAAAGATTTACTTTGGCTTCTGGACAACGGTTAATAGAAGTGCCAGTCGCCTTAATCTACAGTGTGATAAAGTTGAAGATAGGTTTCCATCTTTGGGATGATGTTACGGACTGAATGTGACTTCTACGCCCTCCAATTCATATGCTGAAGCCCTATCCTTAATGTGAATGCATTTAAAGAAAGAAACTTTAAGCAGGTAATTAAGTTTAAATGAGGTCTTAAAGATGCAGCCCTAAACCAATAAGGACTGGTGTTCTTATTAGAAGAGTAAGAGATTTGGTGTGTACATGTACAGACGGGAAAGGCCATGCAAAGATACAGTAAGAGAGCAGTCTGCAAGCCAGGAAGAGATGCCTACCAGAAATAAACCATACTGACACTTTTATCTTGAACCTCCTGCCTCCAGTACTATGAGAAGTTAAATTTCTGTTGTTGAAGCCAGGCAGTCTGCGCTATTCTGTTACGGCTACCTGAGCAAACTAATACAGGTGATGATGTATTTTTTGTCTGCTCTAACACTAGGATAGAACTCCATCCCATTCTGAATGTTGTCAAGGTATATGCCTTTGAACATCCACAGTGCTCTTGATGTGTTAATGGTCAATATTCACACAAAGTTCATTTTGGTGAATAAGACGGGTGATGGAGTTATCACCAGTTTTAATCAAACACTAGGTCTTGCTAATTTCCTTGAGTAGCTCATATAGGGAATGTAGGAACGAAAGTATATATAAGTTGATGAATTGATAGTTAAATAGTTTTTCAGAAGAAACAGACTGCTTCCCCCAGTTATATTCTCTAATAAGATGCCATATCTCATTCTTCTCTCTCGTCAATGTGAAGTCATATTTGGTTCATCTGGATACCTCTATAGTTATCAGAAATGTATGTATGGGGTGGGCAGGGGTGTGGGATGATGAAAAATGAATATATTACATAAATTGGCTACAGAGCACTTGAATCATTCAAGAGTTTGGGTATCAGTGAGACAGATAAAACTGGCATTCTGAATCATGAAATACTTTGCAGTTCTCAAGAATGTATCAACAGCAGAAATTCTTTTTCTTGGGTGTAGTGTTATAACACGAGAGAGAGAGAAAAGGATAGAGAGGAAGGTAGTTCACTACAGGTGAAACTTGCAGACTGGAGCAGGCAATTCACAATTTTGTATTACCCACAGTTTTGCTTCTGAGTTTCCAGGACAGGTAACTTTGGAGCACTAAGGCTATGCAATAGCTCATAATCTAATGCTGAAAGTTATTTTAAAAGAATGGATTCCCTGAATATTGTGAGTACAAGTAGCACAATTATAGTAAGATTCCAGTCTCTTAAGATTATTATTAGAAAAGAGCAGGAATTATTGATTCCATTACAATAAAGTAATAAATCCTATAAAAAAAGAAAAAAAAATAATCGGGGTAGAGTGAAACTAGGTTTAGTAAAGTTAGAAACCATCACAACAAGAGGCCAAGTTATACACTCCCCACTTACCAATAACATCCTGTTTTTTTCTTTCATCAGTGGCTTCTAGAGTAAATGAAATTTGATAGTTGAATCATCCATTTTGTTATCTGGTACAAATTCAATGCAGGCTTCCCAGGTGGCGCTAGTGGTAAAGAATCTCCCTGCCCATGCAAGAGACATTAGAGATGTGACCCTGGGTTGGGAAGCTCGCCTGGAGGAGGGCACGGCAACCCACGCCAGTATTCTTGCCTGGAGAATCCCATGAGCAGAGGAGCCTGACAGGCTACAGTCAATGGGGCCGCGAACAGTCAGACACGATGAAGCAACTTAGCATACATGCACGCACAGATTCAATGCATAAAGTTTCAGAGGACTCTGATCTGTTCTGAATCTATCTACTTCTACTCAACTTCTTACACTTCACAGCATAAAATAATTCATAACATCCAATAACATATCTTTCTATTCTACTTCTATTCCCCTACCCCCAAATGTAGCAAATCTCTCCTTGCAATAAATGTCTTATTTTTAAAAGTTTGTTATTATTAACTTATTTGAGTTTTCTACAAACCTGCACTTATTATCGGAGAAGGCAATGGCACCCCACTCCAGTACTCTTGCCTGGAAAATCCCAGGGACAGAGGAGCCTGGTAGGCTGCAGTCCATGGGGTCGCTAAGAGTCAGACACAACTGAGTGACTTCACTTTTACTTTTCACTTTCATGCATTGGAGAAGGAAATGGCAACCCACTCCAGTGTTCTTGCCTGGAGAATCCCAGGCATGGCGGAGCCTGGTGGGCTGCCGTCTATGGGGTCGCACAGAGTCGGACACGACTGAATCGACTTAGCAGCAGCAGTAGCAGCACTTATAATTCCCAATATATTTACCAAATTTGGCTCTAGATGAATGGTAACTGTTTTTTAAAAGAAAAGGATAGAAAAGGATCAACAATGATTTTTTAAAAATGAATCTTTTTCAGATGTTGCTGTTGTTTGGTTGCTAAGTCATGTCTGACTCGTTGCAGCCCTATGGACTGCAGCACGCCAGGCTTCCCTGTCCTTCATCATCCCCCAGAGTTTGTTCAGATTCATGTCCACTGAGTCACTGATGCTACCTAACCATCTCATCCTCTGCCACTTCCTTCTTCTGCCTTCAATCTTTCCCAGCATCAAGGTCTTTCCCAGTGAGTCAGTTCTTCACATCAGGTGGCCAAAGTACTGGAGCTTCAGCTTCAGCATCAGTCCCTCCAATGAATATTCAGGACTGATTTCCTTTAGGATGGACTGGTTTGCTCTTCTTGGTGTCCAAGGGAGTCTCAAGAGTCTTCTTCAGAACAATTTTAAAGCATCAATTCCTTGGCACTCAGCCTTCTTTACATCCAACTCTCACATCCATACACGACTACTGGAAAAACCATAGCTTTGACTATATGGACCTTTGTTGGCAAAGTGATGTCTTTGCTTCTTAATCCTCTTCATATAAAACTTCACAAATTATAAGCTCTTACACAATACCTCATAAAACCAAACAGTTTAAAAAATTCTAGCTTAGACTATCATAATGAGAAGGGCAACATTACAGACTGAATCATAAGACTTGTCATGTAACTTTGAAGTAGGCAATGTTCAGACTTTTTCTAATTCTAGCAATTGTCTTACAAGTTCATGCTAAGGTCGGAATTAACAAATACTGGCCCAGGATCTCCAAAATACCTAGCAGATTGTTAATTGTTATTAAAGATTCAAAGGGCTAGGAGGAATACTCTAAAATTTCATAATCAAATGCATCAGATACTTGTTTTTCAATCAGAAGTCACTTACTAAGTGAAGACAATGAGCTGGATAGACGCTCACAAGCAGATGCTCCCTGTTCAGCAAAGAACTGCAAATGTCTTTTGTATCTGAGGGTGTCTACATGTCTGCTCCATGCTCACTGGTCTATGTCTACATGTCTCAAGTTCAACATCCCAGGAGGGTTCTAAGTGGTCTGACAAATCACTGTTTCCCTCAGAGCACAGCCTTCATACCAAACTACTTTAAACCACTCATTCTTCAAACCATTTATCACTCACTCTTCATGCTAGCTGCCCTTTTTATTGGGCTCCCAACACTGGCTCACCACTTGTGACTAGGGCAATGGTGTCAGGCCATTTCAGTGGAACCATTTATGGTACTTTTGGTCACCAGGGGTTTTGGTTGTGACAGACATTCTCAGAGGTAAAAGACCCACTACACTATATATATATATATATTTTTTTTTTTCTCACTGGAGTTAATTCACGAGTAGTCAGCTGTAAAATATTACATTTATTGAATCATCATAATTATGGTTTAAGTGTATTTTCTGTAGGATCCTCATTTGTATTTTCCTTTTAGACTTGGGGAGTTTTGAACGAACCAGAGATGGTTCCAATTAAGGGGAAGGGAGAGAACAGAGAGAGAGAGAGAGAGAGAATGGGAAACACTTCAGAGGCTGAGAGATTTGAGTCAAGGTTATTCAGGTGCCATCAAAGTAGAATCCTGGATTCCATGCAGTGGGGTCTTCTATTCAACACACTTCACACCATAATCTCATTTTTACATTTTGTCTTGTTGTCTAAAATCAAAACAGCAAAATCAAAAGAATAAAAATAACAGGAGTTCTCAAATTCTCTATTTAAATATTCCTCACTTAGAGTTGGAGAAGGCAATGGCACCCCACTCCAGTACTCTTGCCCAGAAAATCCCATGGATGGAGGAGCCTGGTAGGCTGCAGTCCATGGGGTCGCTAAGAGTCGGGCACGACTGAGCAACTTCACTTTCATGCATTGGAGAAGGAAATGGCAACCCACTCCAGTGTTCTTGCCTGGAAAATCCCAGGCAAGACGGGGGAGCCTGGCGGGCTGCTGTCTATGGGGTTGCACAGAGTCGGACACGACTGAAGTGACTTAGCAGCAGCAGCACTTAGAGTTAAGCTCAGTTAAGGGTCTGAGCTGAACTGATCTGACTCATTTCTAAGCCTGCTAGAATCACCCTTTTCTCTGATCTCTGTCTATATCTCTGCAGGTCCTGGTCAACAGCATGGATGGTGTGTGCCCTTAGTCTCAGGGAGCACTCAGCCAGCCTGCCTGAGTCATAAAGGAACTACAGCAGAATGTCTTCCTAGAGGTAAGTGATTTGTTATATCATCTTTAGTCAAAGGATAAAAACACTACAGATATTTTGATTTTTGTTTTTTGTTTATCGCCAGTTCACTATAACTAAACTGAAAAGGCTTATGAATTCACATAGTGCCAACCTGAATGACCAGGTGCAGTAACTTTTCTTGTTGAAATAAAAACTTAACCCCAACAGGCACATACGTAGCTTCTATACCTGATTCTTACTCTCCCCTCATGTATCATCCTTTTTCCTTACACAGCTGCTGAGACCTTATTTCCTTTGGGGGGGGGAAAAATGGGATTTCACCCTTTTCCCAATTCAGGTACTAACTAAACTTCTTTTTCTTAGTGATTTGAGTCAAGCCCATGCCAAATTCTTATGAAAAGAGGAACCAAGTACACTGCTTTTCACACTAACAAATAATTCCATTAAAATACATCTCATATGGCCTCACAATTGCACTTTTTAGCAGAATGATAGCCTGGGCCAAAGCCCATCACAAAAAAAGACATGAGAAAAGTGAAAAGCTCATCACACCAGAAAACTCACACTGATGTTGGACTAACCAATGAGTTCATCTTATGGTGCTAATTTTTCTCCATTCTAGCCTTTAAAGAGACGCTTCCACCTGGAAAGATGAATGGAACTTAAAAGATGGTGGAGTGAGCTGATGGGATACAGTACCTTCTGATTTAGACAAAGGTGCCTTTTGGAAACTATCAAAGTTTCCAAAAGTAAGTGGTTACACAGAAAAATTAAAGAAATTAAATGGAATCATCCTAATCAGGGAGTAGATTTTAAAATATACGTGTAATATATGTGTGTTTAAAATCTAACCTCACTCTGAGCAATTTCAGAGGCTGAAGTCTTACTGCATTAATCATAATGGTTAGGTGTTGGCTCTGCTTATCCTAAACTCAGACAAGCTAAAAGGAAGGGAGATTAATCTGATAAAGGCATCAGTACTTCTAATCGGACTGATGGGAAAGTGTAATACGGGTGTATGAGATGAGACAATGTTGGGTGAATTATAGCGAAGTGATGAACTACCTTGAAGCTGAAGCAATCAAATAGATAGCTCTCAAAATTACCAAGGCATCTTTATTCAACACTTCGGGACAAGTATTCCCAACTCAGCCTTCTTTACAAAGAGCAGAAGCACTTTGTTGTATTTGGTGAAATGAAATCTTAATAGAAGAGCATCGGCTAAGGCTGCTACCCATCACTTACCAAAATTAAATGCTAGATATTAATTTCCTTTCTAAGAGGAGGAGATGACATTTTGATATTATTTTCAATTCACAAAATAGTTAAAAATCCCAGAGAAGAGTGAATGAACAGTTTTTAAAAATGTCTCTCACATATTTGTGCATTGTGCACTCTTTTTAATTAAAAGGAATGTGAAACATTTGTTGCTCATCCTTGTCTTATAAATAATTTAGCAAGCCATTATTTTGTATTCAGAAAAAAAAAGATAATTGTCTATAAATTATTATGATTGAATACAATAAAGTCAAGATATCTTGTAATTGGTAGGGAAGAGCAAATAGTTCCTTCTGGAGTATTTTGTTTTGCTCCTGTCTGATAGATAAAAATTTCAAAAAATGAGACCATAAAGAAATATCCCCCTAAAAGCTACCCCTAATCTCACTATCAAGAGATAACTACCATTAACAGTTTTGCCTTACACAAATGCATACATACATATGTAATATATAAATAAGCACATACAATTCTGTTTTATATATATACATATACATTATATATATGTGTGATGTGTACACATACATGCATGCACATATATATATTTAATGAAATCAGACTACACAGTTATCTTTGAATCCAGCTTTCTTTTCTTAAAAATATATTGTAGGCATTTTTTCAAATTAATAGGGAAAGATCTATGTTAACATATTTAACAATGTCACAGTACTACATTTTATGTGTCTATCATTTAACTTAACATACTAGTAAATGCTTCCCTGGTGGCTCAGATGGTAAAGAATTTTCCTGTAATGCAGGAGACCTGGGTTCAGTCCCTGGGTTGGGAAGATCCCCTGGAGAAGGGAATGGCTACCCACTCCAGTATTTTGGCCTGGAGAATTCCATGGACAGAGGAGCCTGGTAGGCTACAGTCCATGGGGTCACAAAGAGTCAGACATGACTGAGCAACTTCACTCACATACCAGTGAATATTCAAGTTGTTTTCAACCTTGCCACTATGAACAGGATACATCTTTGATTTAAAACCTGAAGTCATACAAATATGAAAAATTTTATTTAGGCTACTTCATGCTGTGAAACATGAATACTAGACAAATACTCCAATGAGTAATGATACTTTATAAACCTTGAAACTGTAATCCCACTTGGCATTATATGTATGTTTTTCTATTAGCTCAGAATATTTCATATTTCCTCTAGTGTATTCCTTTGGAGGAGTCACAGAGTGGTTATTGTTCTCTGCATTTAACTATTGACTTCCGGTTGAAGCATCCAGTTATAAATGGGAGAGAGGAAACTAACTAAGTCTGAGGAACATAGTTGCTTGTATCTATTTTGTGTTCTTTCCAACAGACCACAGCCTTCCCCAGCTGTTCTTGGTGTGGGAGGACCCTGGGGAATTAACTAGCCTGATTCCACATTCCTGTCTCTTTGCTTCAACTGTAGTGCTCTATTCTGCCTTCATCCAATATCTTGTTTAACTTTGGCTGAAAATGTCAGAATACCTCTGATTAGGCTTCCTTCGACTGTAATCACTTCTGTACTCTAAAACACCTTAGATTAATTAAATGCAGTATTCATTGAGAGTTTATTTTGTGATCTTGAATTTTATGTGGCGATCTATGTTCTCTAGTCTGCAAACTGCTCATCAGAGACCCAAGATGCTATTTACTTGAAATTCCCTAAAGGTAACTCACAATTTAAATAACACATATTGAATATAGTATTTTAAACAATACTGTACCATACAGTAATGAGAAATATTTTAGGTTGTGGATACCATCAATACTTTCTCGTTGTATTATGTAAAACTATTTATCTACTGTTTTAATTAATTTAAAGAGGAAGGTCCTTCAGGTATTAGTTCTACTTTGAATTTATTTTGAAGAGATTTGAAATACAAAATCCATGATTTTCAAATGTTGAAAACCATTAGACTAGAATGAAAGTAATATATGGAGCTGTATTTCATAAATTATAGTAGCATGGTTTTTTAAATGCTTCATAGTTAAGTCAATCTCATTTGATTTTTTATATTATTTACTATAGTAGTTTTTGAAGTACCTTTTAGTAAAAATGCATACCTTTATACAATTTGTCCAGCTTTTGAATACATTTTTCCATATTTTGAGAAGAGATCAAATGATGGCAATACCGTTTGGAAATCCTAGGAGGAAAAAGATCAACAATTACCAAATAGGTCTTAACTGATTTACAGTATTTTGTTATAATTTATATTAAACTGCTAGATAGATATCATCTAACTGCACAGCAAACCTCCCATCACATCCACACACACACACAAAAAAAACAAAATTAGCAGTTAATTTTTATTAGTTGAAAGCCAGATACATGAAGCTTTCTTAAGCACATAGTTTTGTTCTGTTTTTTAAGTTTTTAAGACTGCGTGGATCACAACAAACTGTGGGAAATTCTTAATAAGATGGGAATACCAGACCACCTTACCTGTCTCCTGAGAAACCTGTGTGCAGGTCAAGCAGCAACAGTTAGAACTGAACACTGAACAACTGACTGGTTCAAAACTGGGAAAGAAGTATGACAAGGCAGTATACTGTCACCCTATTTAACTTATATGCAGAGTACATCAGATGAAATGCCGGGCTGGAAGCATCACAAGCTGGGATCAAGATTGCCAGGAGAAATATCAACAACCTCAGATATGCAGATATGATATCATTATGTGTATATGGCCGGAAGCAAAGAGGAACTAAAGGGCCTCTTGATGAAGATGAAAGAGAAGAGTGAAAAAGCTGGCTTAAAACTCAACAGTCATAAAACTAAGATCATGGCATCCAGTGCCATCACCTCATGGCAAACAGGAGAAAAAGTAGAAACAGGGACAGCTTTTATTTTCCTGGGCTCCAAAATCACTGCAGATGGTGACTGCAGCCATGAAATTAAAAGATACTAGCTCCTTGGAAGGAAAGCTATGACAAGCCTAGAGAGTGCATTAAAAAGCAGAGATATCACTTTGCCAACAAAGGTCCATATAGTCAAAGCTATGGTTTTTCTAGTAGTCATGTACAGATATGAGAAAAAAAAAAGTGAAAATATTAGTCATTCAGTTGTGTCTTACTCTTTGTGACCCCATGGGCTGTAGCCTGCCAGGAATGTTCCATGGAATTCTCCAGGCAAGAATACTGGAGTGGGTAGCCATTCTCTACTCCAGAGGATCTTTCCAACCCAGGGATCAAACCCAGTCTTCTGCATTGCAGACAGATTCTTTACCATCTGAGCCACCAGGGAAGCCCATGGATGTGAGAGTTGGACCATAAAGAAGACTGAGCACTGAAGAATTGATGCTTTCTAACTGTGGTGCTGCAGAAGACTCTTGAGAGTCCCTTGGACAGCAAGGAGATTAAACCAGTCAATCCTAAAGGAAATCAACCCTGAACATTCATTGGAAGGACTGATGCTGAAGATGAAGCTCCAATACTTTGGCTAGCCCATGTAAAGAGCTGACTTATTGGAAAAGATCCTATTGCTGGGAAAGATTGAAGGCAGGAGGAGAAGGGAGTGACAGAGGATGAGATGGTTGGACAGTATTACAGACTCAATGGACATAAGTTTGAGCAAACTCCGGGAGATAGTGAACGACAGGGAAGCCTGGCGTGCTGCAGTCCATCAGGTCACAAAGAGCTGGACATGATTTAGTGACTAAACAACAACAGCCAACTAACAATGTTGTGATAGTTTCACACGCACAGCAAAGTGACTCAGCCACACATATACATGTATCCATTCTCCACCAAATTTCCCTCCCCTTCAGGCTGCCACATAACATTGAGCAGAGTCCCCTGTACAGTAGGACCTTGTTCATTATCCATTTTAGTATAGCAGCGTGAACATGTCCATACCAAACTCCCTAACTCTCCCTTCCAGTAACCATAAGTTCATTCTCTAAGCCTGTGAGTCAAATACATAGTTTTTAAGAGTTGTAGATGACAGCCTGGAGAAGTTCTGAGCAACACAATGGCATGGGCCCCTGTCTGCATAGAGCTCACAGTCTACATGTTTTACCTTGACCTGGACAATGGTGGATTTAGCTCCTTTGGTGACACAATTTTTCTTCTGCATTTCCCCTCAATGAATTGTCTCTAGCAAAACCCCTGTTTACTGAACATGTTACTTCTCAGTCTTTATACTTAGAGATGCCTCCACCTCAACGGCTTTATCTCTGTATCCTCATGGTTCATTCCTCCCTTTCATCACATCCCTGTTCAAAGAGACCTTTTGTGACTACCTGCACATAAAACAATACCCCTGAAACGCTCTATTATTTTAAATGGTCCTATTTTCTTCACAGCTATTACTACTCTTTAATACTGTATATTTATTTTGTGTCCTGCATGAGATTATAAGCTTCATTCGGGGAAGTGCCCTGTTTTGTGCAAAAGAGTATTTGCTGACTGAATGAATGAAAAGGGAAGGGTGTTACATCCAAATACTTAAAACAGAGGGACACTTGCGGTAAGTATCACAGAACTGATTCACACAAATGCTGAGGAAGTGCGGAAGGAAGAGAGGACAAATCATTTTTTGTTGAGTAACCAGAGAAGCAGCATTTGACTGAGAACAGAAACGAATGCTTTTCAGGCATGTTAAACTGGCAGTCATTAGAGAGGTGAAACACTAAATGGACAGTGGATTTTGTAAGTAAGTGGTCAGACCATATAAAAGCATATGTTTCTCCTTTGCAAAGGATGTTTATCCTCAATGGAAATGATTCGGGGTAATTTTATTTAAGAAAACCTCCGAAGGAAGGACCTCTGCCCAGGGTCGACCTCTTTAGAGGGTTCCTGCATTACAAACATACAGAAAATAAGTGTATTGAAGAATATGCAGGAACCTTTGTCACTAGTGATCTGGCTCTCCCCTCTGGCACAATAGAGCCCCAACTCTAAGTATCGGCTTCTATGAATAACGCTATTCAGGCCCCAGGGAAAAGCCCCACATCTGTTGCTTTGTGTTTATGGAACAAAAGCGACTAAGCCCAAGTGACATGAAGGACAAGAGGTTGTAACAGACACTGCTTTAGAGTATGAAAAAAATCTGCGTGACAAAAATGCTTAAGTAAAAGACAAATTCATTAGTTTGAGCAAAATCCTTCCTTTTGGATAGCATGAACGCAACAGAACTTTATATAATGAAGTATTATTTTCTTGGGGTGCTGAAATCCATATTCTGGCTTTCTTTCTATTTGATACTGTGATTCTAGGGGCACTCAGTAATCGACGTAGCATTTGCAAGAGTAGCACATGACACAGAGGGTATATTTTGAGATAGTAAGTAATTCATATTACTTTTAAACTTGAATGTCTGAGGGTAGGCATATGCGTGAAGCATTACTGTGATTTTTTACCATTAGCAATGATGAATCCTGAAGACGAGAATAATGAACAACTTGTTCTATAAATATTTATGTGCAACAATAATCTAGGTTTCAAGACAGTAAATGAAAAGGTTAGTTTTGTGCAAATGATCTTAAACTTTTGATAATTGTAGCTATGTTTTTAATATATATTTTTATAACTGTATTTATATATTTAGTTTTGGCTGTGCTGGGTCTTCCTTGCTGCACAGGCTTTTCTCTGGTTTTGGAGAGTGGCGGCTACTCTCGAGTTGCGGTGATTGGGCTTCACGTTGTAGTGGCTTCTCTTGTTCTAGAGCGCAGGCTCTAGGGCGTGTTAGCTTCAGTAGCTGTAGCACATGGGCTCAGCGGCTGCCGTTCCAGGGCTCTAGAACTCAGGCTCAAGAGTTGTTCTATTAGCAGCTCTGCGGCATGCAGGATCTTCCAGGACCAGGGATTGAACGCATGTTGCCTTCATTGGCAGGTGGATTCTTTATCACTGAGCCACCAGGGAAGCCACAGCTATGTTTTTTATCTTATTATAACAAACAATTTTTGTTATTTAAAATGTTTATTTCTAATTTTTTCCTCTTTTAAAAAAATGAAATATAATTGATTTATAATACTTTATCAGTTTTAGGTATACAGCATGCTGCTACTGCTGCTGCTAAGTCACTTCAGTCGTGTCCAACTCTGTGCGACCCCATAGACGGCAGCCACCAGGCTCCCCCGTCCCTGGGATTCTCCAGACAAGAACACTGGAGTGGGTTGCCATTTCCTTCTCCAATGCATGAAAGTGAAAAGTGAAAGTGAAGTCGCTCAGTCGTGTCCGACTCTTCGAGACCCCATGGACTGCAGCCTACCAGGCTCCTCCATCCATGGGATTTTCCAGGCGAGAGTACTGGAGTGGGGTGTCATCGCCTTCTCCATACAGCATAGTGATTCAGTATTTATACAGATTATACTCCATTGAAAGTTATTATAAGATACTGAGTATAATTCCATGTGCTATACCATATATCCTGTTGCTTATCTGTTTTACAATAGTATTTAGTGTCTCTTGATTCTCTACTCCTAGTTTTCCCCTCTCCTTCCCTCTCCCCTTTAGCAACCGGTGGTCGTTTTCTCCATCTGTAAGTCTGTTTTTGTTTTGTGCATATTTTTTTTGTATTATTTTTAGCTTATGCATATAAATGATACCATATAGTATTTTTCTTTTACTGTCTGATATCCATTAGAAATACATTTCTACATGAAATGAGGAACATTAGAGAATAAATAGATGAAGGGAAAGATCTTAATTAATCTTACAAATAACAGTCTTGTTCAAAATAATAACAACAACAATGTAATCAGTGATTATAGCTTATGGATAAGATAAATAAATGACAACAATATTATAGGGAATGGGAGGGAGGAGCTGGGAATAATCTGTTAAAAGGTAGGTGAACTGCCCATGAAATAATATAGTGTTATTTGAAAGTGGACTTGGATTAGTCATAAATGTATATTCCAAACTCTAGAGTAACCACTAAAAAAAATTTTTTTAAGAAGTAGAATTGATGTGCTAAGAGGAGAAAAAAATGAAATCATATAAATGCTAAATTAAAACTAGCAAAGCCAGAAAGAGTGGAAGGCAAAACCAAAACAAAAAACCAACAAAGAACAAGGTAATGAATGGAAAACAGATATAAATACATAGATATTAATCCAATTATATTAATATCACTTTAAGTGTGATTTTAAATATACTAATAAATAGTATATTTAAATAAACTAATAAAAGGCAGTTACTGTGGATACAAAACAAGACCCAACTATATAGTGGGTACATGAAACCTGTATGCTGTGCTTAGTCACTCAGTCATGTTCGACTCTTTGTGACCCTTTGGACTGCAGCCCACCAGGCTCTTCTGTCCATGGGATTTTTCAGGCAAGAATACTGGAGTGGGTTGCCATTTCCATCTGAGCTATCAGAGAAGCCCATATGAAACCTACTTTAAATTAAAAAAAAAAAAAACAGATTAAAAGTGAAGGGATGGAGAAAGATATACCATCTAACATTAATTAAAAGAAAGTTGAAGTAGACACATTAATTTCAGACAAAACAGACTTCACGATGAGAATTATCTGGAATAAAGACAGGCATTATATGATAAAGGGGTCAATTCTGGAAGAAGACATAACTGTCCTTAATGTGTATGTACCTAACAACAGAGCATCAAAATATATGAAGTAAAAACTAATAGAACTGCAAGAAACGATAGACAAATTCGCTACTGTAATTGGAGTCTTCAATACCGCTTTATAAATAACTGACAGACCCAGCAGGCAGAATGTCAGTAAGGATACAATTGAACTGAACAGCACCGTCACTCAACTGGATGTAACTGGCATTTATAGACTTCTTCATCCAACAATAACCACACACTCTTCTCAAGCTCTCATGGACTATTCACCAAGATAGATCACATTCTGAGCCATAAATCGTACCTCAACAATTTCAAAACAGTATGCTTTTAGACCATGATGAAATTAAACTGAAAATTAATACCAAAAAGACAGTGTAAAATTTCTGGGTATATTTGGAGATTAAATAACACACTACTAAATAGTATATAGTATATAGTCAAAGAAAAAAAATGTCAAGAAAAAAATATTTTGAGTTAAAACTAAAATACAACCTGTCAAAATTTGTGGGATGCAGCAAAAGCAGTGTCTAGAGGGAAATTTATAACAGTGAAGTCATATAGTAGAGAAGATGAAAGATCTCGAGTCATTAACCTAAGCTTCCACTTAGAAACTAGAAGCTAGTTTCTAGGAAACTAGGAAAAGCGTAGATTAAACCCAAAGTAAGCCAAAGAAAATAAAATCAGAGTCGAATCTGAAAACAGGAAATCAATAGAAAAAAAATCAGCAAAACAAAAACTAGTTCTTTCAACAAGTGACAAATACCTAGTCAGGCTAAGAAAAAAGAAAGAAGATACGACTTACAAATATTAGAAATGAAAGCTGAACCATCACTACTGATCCCACAACATTAAAAGGATAATAAAGGAATGTTATGAACAACTCTGTTCATAAATTTGATAACTTAGGTGAAATGGACCAGTCAAGGAAGTCACAGTCTACTAAAACTCAAACAGGAGAAATAATCTGAATAGGTCTATATTTATTTGTAAAAAATGAATAAATAATTAAAAACTTTCCAAAACAGGCCCAGATGATTTCACTGGTGAATGATACCAAACAAAGAAGAAACGATACCAATTCTTTGTAATTCCTTTCAGAGTACAGAAGCACGGGAAGCACTTTCTAATTCATTCTGCTTCATCATCTATAAAACGGAGATATCTTGCACGATTGGTATGAGGATTAAATAGGATAAAACACTTGGCATTTGCCATTAGTTTCTTCCTCTGCCTTTCATTCAAGGGTAAAAATCTGTTCATATTCTATCCACCATGTGCTTTTAAAAGTTAAATAAACTCCATTTACACATATGAGAGACTGATTATGGTACAATAATGTAGTGAAACAGGACTGAAAGAATTTTGATCATATCTTCCATCAGTAAAAATATTTTAAGCATCCTCAATATATTTTGGAGAAGGCAATGGCACCCCACTCCAGTACTCCTGCCTGGAAAATCCCGTGGACAGAGGAGCCTGGTAGGCTGCAGTCCATGGGGTCGCACAGAGTCGGACGTGACTGAGCAACTTCACTTTCACTTTTCAATTTCATGCATTGGAGAAGGAAATGGCAACCCACTCCAGTGTTCTTGCCTGGAGAATCCCAGGGACAGGGGAGCCTGGTGGGCTGCTGTCTATGGGGTCGCACAGAGTCAGACACGACTGAAGCAACTTAGCAGCAGCAATATATTTTGGTTATCTATTTGAAATTATATATGTGTAAATACAATGTGAAATAGACATACAAATGTGATAAAAATAAATAGAAGCTGTAATATTTTCTTCCTTCATTCCTTTGGATATTTTTGTGTACTTAGTTCTGGGTCCTTCTAATATAATGAGTGAGACAATAATGAATTCTGTGATATACTTTAACCTGTATGTTGCACTAACATTTGAACATCTACAGTGTATCAGCACCCTGCTACATAGCTTCCAACTAACAGTAAAACAAAGGGCTTCCCTGGTGGCTCAGCAGTAAAGAATATGCCTGCAATGTAAGAGACCTGGGTTCAATCCCTGAGTCTGGAAGATGCCCTGGAGAAAGAAATGGCAACCCACTCCAGTATTCTCGCCTGGGAGATCCCATGGACAGAGGAGCCAAGCAGGCTAAAGCCCATGGGGTTACAAAGAGTAGGACATGACTTCGCAACTAAACAACAGTGGTAACCAAAACTTAGCTGTGTCTTCCCAGGATCCCTCACAGGGAAGTGGGAGAGCCAGACAATAGGCATTGAGAGTTGTGTAGATAAACAAGGACTGACTCTTCAAGTACCTGTACTTTACATCCCGTAATAGAAAATCTTTCACAAATTCTTTATCATTCTTATTTTATTTGAAACCCTACTTTCTATTGAAAGTGAAAGTTGCTCAGTCCTATCTGACTCTTTGTGACCCCATGGACTATAGAGTCCATGGAATTCTCCAGGCCAGAATACTGGAGTGGGTAGCCTTTCCCTTCTCCAGGGGATCTTCCCAACCCAGGGATCAAACCCAGGTCTCCTGCATTGCAAGCAGATTCTTTACCAGCTGAGCCACAGGGAAGCCCACTTTCTTACCTGGCCCTATTGAACCAATGACTGTTATCTCTGATATAGAAAGAGCTGGATTCGCCATTAAGTCAGCTTTGTTCAGTCGCTAAGTCATGTTCAACTCTTTGTGACCCCATGGACTGCAGCACGCCAGGTTCCCTGTCCTTCACTATCTCCCAGAGTTTGCTCAGACTCATGTCCATTGAGTCGGTGATGCCATCCAACCAGCTTTGGTTTCAGAAAAAATCGGGTGCTGGTTCTCATTTGTTTATAATATGCCTCAAATATATAAACAGACCACCCTGCCCTGGGAAACTATTTATTAGTTCAAGAAACCACCAGCACAACACTTGTGCATTGTCACTTTTGAAATGGGGGGTGAGGGACGGCTTTTCTGAAAAATAACCTCATCAAGGAAAAACACTGGGGATGTAATTCTAAATCCTGCCACAGCCCTTGCTTGCCAGAGCAGACAGCTTTTGCCATTAGGATGCCCAGCCAAACACAAATAATCCACTGCCAAAATGAGCTCCTTGGGACAATTTAGGACTCTTTGGAAGTGAACGGCTCTTTGAGCTGGAATGCAGCCCAGGTCCATTTTCAAACCCAAGTCAAAATGACAAAGAGCAAATTTCCTGGGCCACTCACCCTCAAAGTGTAAGATTACTTTAGGTTGGCAGCTGTGCTGTTTATCTAGTTATTTAAGGCTTTTCATCAGATACTCACAACCAGCTTCAATGTTGGTAAGCAGGGCAGAGCTGATACACTAAAGTAGAAAAAACCTCCAAGATTAAAAGGGAAGGATGGAAACCAAAGGTTATGCACACATTGGTCAGCTTAAAATATTCTTTTTACATATTCATATTGCAAAGATTTTCCTTAGAGCTAAACACACACACACACACACACATACACACACACACAGAGAAAAAAGGAGAATGGCAAGAACTTTCAGCTGACTAGACAATACAGGAAAATATTTCCTGAAAGAGACCACAGTTAAGTCTGGGTAGTACTTGGGATTTTCCATAGTCTATAAACAAGAGTTTATTGGCAGGTTGAAAGATCACCCAGAATTATTCCTGCATGATCAAGCCTTGCTCTCATGACACGCAGAAAAGTCTGTGATGGCCCGAACATCTCCATTGTTTTGACAAAGAACATTCGTGCAATGGCTAAGAGTTCTAAGAGTTACTCTTTTTTTTTTCTGTTCACTATGAGTTTTCAGAAAGACATCCCAAAACAGTCTCTATTATTGTGCTCTTTTCAGCTCCCTTGTTTAGGATTTATTAAGTATTCATTCAATTAAATCATTTGTATATGTTTCCAAACAGCTTTTAGCTGAGTTGACAATACAACATCAATCTGAACCTAGAAAGGTAACCAAGTTCATCTGTCTGTTATGTCATGCTAGGAGTCTCACCGAGGGTATTTGTAAGGGTTCTTTGAGAACTTTAGGAGTTCTGTTCTGAGGCGGGTTCACTTTGGAGCTAAGCTGCCAGGGTGCTTGTTTCCTTGTTTGAAAGACAGAGATGAAATGATATAAAAATAATGACAGCCCACTCACAGGGCTGTTATTAGGATTACAAGAGTGCATGCTGCTGCTGCTGCTGTTAAGTCGCTTCAGTCGTGTCAGACTCTGTGCGACCCCAGAGACAGCAGCCCACCAGGCTTCCCCATCCCTGGGATTCTCCAGGCAAGAACACTGGAGTGGGTTGCCATTTCCTTCTCCAATGCATGAAAGTGAAAAGTGAAAGTGAAATCACTCAGTCATGTCAGACTCTTCGCAACCCCATGGACTACAGCCTACCAGGCTCCTCCATCCATGGGATTTTCCAGGCAAGAGTACTGGAGTGGGGTGCCATTGCCTTCTCCAACAAGAGTGCATAGGTAGGTTTAAAGATCCCTCAGTCATGTCTGACTCTTTGCGACCCCATAGACTGTAGCTCGCTAGGCTCCTCTGTCCATGGAATTCTCCAGGCAAGAATACTGGAGTGGGTTGCCATTTCCTTCTCCATTACGCTTACATGAGTTCATATTTACAAAGCAATTAAAACACTGTCTGGTATATAGCAAGTACTCAGTGTTAGCTATTTTCAGATAAGAAACTCTCAAAAACCCTTTAACTTTTATAAAAAGTAGTTGTGGAAAAATAACCCTAAACAGTTGCTTATTCAAAGGTCATTTATCTTTGGCTTCAGCGTGCATATTCTTATTTATAAGTAGGTACATCTAAATTCTAAAGTTGTATATTTGAGTTACTTTTAATTCTTTTTCCATTTTTATATGTTTCTTTTCCTTAACAGTTTTATCTTGTTCTTATTTAGTGCACACTCCTTTCCCACCTTGATTATAAATGCTGAAGTGGGAAATGGTAGGCCAATATGTAAACTGAAGGGCCAATAATGGGATTTCTTGTTCGACTTTTCCATCGTGTTATGGGGTATATGGATTACAGCCATAGTAAAAGAGATACAGGACATAAAGATATATAAGAAGTAACAGGCCTAGATGCAGAAATATGGATGTACAGATAAAATGCGGCCTTAACTATTTAATTTCAACTATAAACAATAAGAACCTCATCTAAATAAAGTCACTGAAATGGAACACCCAACTGGAGACAATGTTGTAGTTAGAATCATCTGTAGCCTGTAAGTTGTTTTAATAACAGAGCTAATGAATGGTATCAGGGTAGGAGGTTCCAGTAACATAACTTTCAAACACAACGGTAGCCCATTTTAAGTAGTGAAGTGCAGGTAGTGTCCGACTCTTTGCAATCGCATGGACTATAGCTTGCCAGGCTCCTCTGTCCATGGAATTCTTGAGGCAAGAATACTAGAGTGGGTAGCCACTCCCTTCTCCAGGGGATCTGAAGTAGAAGGAACCTAAAGTAGAAGGAATACTTTAAATAGAAGGAACGCTATATGGGACCAGCTCTAAAGGGAATGTTTGGGCTTCCACCCAGTTAGTGTGCTGGAGAATATGCTGCAAAAATGTTCCAAGATGATATCACAATGGCTTAAAGAGAACCACTTAAGTGGGGAATACAACTGAAGCCAGACTTGTGGCATTATATGCCTAAACACTAAGGGCTTCCCTTGTGGCTCAGCTGGTAAAGATTCTGCCTGCAATGTGGGAGACCTGGGTTCATTCCCTGGGTTGGAAAGATCCCTTGGAGAAGGGAACAGGCTACCCACTCCAGTATTCTGGCCTGGAGAATTCCATGGACTGTACAGTCACTTGGGATCGCAAAGAGTCAGACATGACTGAGGGGCTTTCACTTTCTAAATTCTAAGAGTTTTTGTAGGAAAGGAACTGAGTGCCTGTCTCTAAGTAACTAGATATTCTAAGAAAGTTCTCAACAGTGGAAATAATTTCTAAAAGACAGGACACATTGCATTCACAGTTCTACTCCAAAGTTTTGGGGGTTTTTTTGGTCACTATGTCCTATGTGACTCTTTTGCAACCCCATGGACTGTAGCCTGCCAGGCTCCTCTGTCCATGGGATCCTCCAGGCAAGAATACTGGAGTGGGTTGCCATTCTCTTCTCCAGGGGATCTTCCCAACCCAGGGATCCAACCCACATCTCCTGCATTGCAGGCGGATTCTTTACCACTAAGCCACCGTGGAAGCCACTCCAAGGGTTTAGCTGGTACAAAATAGGGGCTTGAAAAGTATTACTTGACTGAAGGAATGACTGAATGATGGATAAATAGACTTTGGCCCTGGGGAAATCAGGCACCGTGGCCTGGTTGTTTATGAACAGAGCTCCACTAATTCACTTACACTGTCATATCCCAGTGCTGGAGTCACACAGCGTGAATGGACACCACCCCGGCTCCCAGGGATCAGGCGTGCAAGTCAGCTGCTGAATGGGGCCTCACCCATACCTTCTCATTTCCACTCATGCATTTACACCCCTTGAGAAGCACTGTCCAAGAGACATTTGGAGAAATAAAGAAGACTATTAATAATGATTACCTATTTCTCTCATTGATTCCACAAATGGTGTCTCATGTCAAAAAAGTAATTAGCTAGGAAAAATTCACATAGAAATAATTCTTGATTCATTGTCTGGGGAAGTGGCAGCTGGAAAATTTTTTTAAGATGGCAATAACTAACTTTAGTCAAGGTCCAGTGTTTCTTTGTTTTTTCTTTAATTGTGGGCTCCAGTGAGAAAACAGTGATCCTCCTTCAAGAGGAGTACTAAGAGAAAATATCTTTTCCTCCACTTTTCTTGAAATTGTTCACATCTAAATTTTTGTGATGGAATTTATTATTATTTCTTGGTTAGGTGGAGGGGGAGGACCCTGCATCCCTTGTGTTGTTGTTCATTTTCTAATTACCTCCTGAAAAAGCAAAACATCCTGAAACAATACAATGGGTAATTTAAAAGGCATAGCTAGCTAAAATGAAGGGTAATTTTCTACTTATTTTAATGACTTTGAAAATACAAATTGTAGCCTTGAAATCAGATCTTAAAATAAAAAAGTAATATTGCCTTGCCTTCATAAAAGCCAGTTTATCTCCTGTATACCATTTTCATCAAACAGTGTTTTCTACTTGTTGGTTTATTCTTTTACTGTGAGAAAGTGTGTGATAATGTGGGGTAGAAAAATCAAGAAATTAGTCTCACAGCAGGCAGCCTGCTAACAACACCATTTTCATCTTATCCTTCAAGCAGTGGCAGAAAACATATTAATTGCAGTTTAATTTATGCACCAAATATTTCATTTTAATTATACTTAATTTTTGTCAAGCTATAAAAATGTCAAGAGTTCTGACACAGTTTTTTTCTTACAAGATTTTTTAAATGAAAGAATTAAAACCAAATGCTGTTTCTGAAAGAAATTATGAAAGATTTCTAATTACTGCTTATGTTCTTGAAAAATTGCTAATCTACTAGCCCCAAAATAACATCAGGGAACATGTGAACTTGACACTTTATTACTCAATATTTGTAATTCTTAATAATATACATGCATCATTTATGTGGTGGAATTCTCACAGGAAGATTTTTTTGTTTGTAATTATAGGATATATCACTAACTATCATTGAATGGTGAATTTTCTTCATAGAAATGTTTTTGTGAATTCCTCTCAAGAAAACTAAGATGAGAATGAATGAAACTGATTGCTGCTGATACACCACATTGAAGTAAAGGATATTTAGCATTAACAAAAGTGGAAAGAAAAATGTCAAACCACCAGAGCTAAACAGTATTAATTATATTCAGAAAATATTTATTAAGCTCTTACTAGGTGCAAATCCTACCCAAACATTAAGCCTCATATAAAAATGCTACCTCCTCCTGGAAATCCTTGCCTCTTAAGATGCAAATTACATCTGTCAGGTACTGAATGCTTTTGGTGTGAGAACATCTTTCTCACAACCCTCTTATGTTCTCTGTTTTGTGACAGTAATTCTGCTCCACATTTTATCTCCCCACTAGATGATAAGGTTTCTGGGGGTAGGACCCAGGCTCTCTGTGTTTATATCCTCCATCTATCACATCCAAAAAATACTTGAAAATGAAAACCTACCAGTATGAATAAAATGTTCTGGGTATTATGTTTTGGGAAGTAACATTATGTTTTGGGAAGCCTCTCTATAAAATTTGTGTAACCTGTATCATTTGAAATTATTCAGACAACTTCTAGTTTTAAAATGGCGGAGTACTGAATTTCTTGCCTTATTTTACATTTTCAGAAATGGTACCCCCAAACACAGAGAACTATACAAATCTACAAAACTCCATCTTTCATGAAATCAGGAGACAACAAAGACCTCAAATTGTAACTTATGTTGAGAAACAGATAAAGGGTGGTGAAAGTGAAGGGTTAGTCAGTCAGTCGTGTCTGACTCTGCAATTCCATGGACTGTAGCCCTCTGTCCGTGGAATTCTTCAGGCAAGAATACTGGAGTGGGTAGCTATTCCCATCTCCAGGGGATCTTCCCAACCCAGGGCCTGAACCAGAGTCTCCTGCCTTGCAGCAATTCTTTACCATTTGAGTCACCAGGGAAGCCCCACAAAGGGTGGTATCAGACCTAAAAGGAATAGAGAGGAGACACACTTTCTGTCTGGAGAGGGGGATATCCTTGCAATGCCATCCTACTCTTCCTTCCTATACCCGGACCCTTCAGGTACTGAAATCATCAGACATCTCAGAAGGCAGAGGTGAAGCACAGGCTTGGCTCAAAGTCTCTATATAGAACACTTAACTATTATTAAAACTTTTTCAACAAATATTTATTTAATACTGTATTAATTATTTCTTGATGCATAAAAAATGACCATAAATTCAGAGGCTAAAATCAACACACATGTATTATCTGTCAGTTTCTGGGGGCCAAGAATCTGGACATGGCTTAACTCAGTCTCTCTCCCCAGGTTCCCCCTAAGGAACCTCCCTTCCTATCTCCTCCTGGGTTCGGATGGTTTGTTTTCTGAGGGAAAACGTTGAAAAACAAAAACTGAAGCATTCAGGCATAGTAGAGGACAAGGGTTAGGCACCATACTGAGACGTAAGCAGAAGTCTTCATACTGAATGGTGAGAACACGCTTCTACTCCCTAGCCTGTTCCTAGCTCCCAACTCCCAAGCACTCTTGGCAGGGATTAGAGAACTGTTATTGGGGAAACTATATGGCCATAAGTATTGGCCCCTCCACAGATGGTCACCTCTACAGTGAAAGCCAATTCAGTGCCTCGTTTTAAAATATGAATGAACAGCCAAAGAGCAAAAGATGTTTGAGAAAAGCCTCCAACCTAAAAGACAGAAAGATCAACAACAACTAAACAATTTAGATGAGCTTCAGACAATGGAAGAAGAACCAAATATTGCTAAAATCTAAAACATACATCCTAAAAGACATTAATCAGAAAGGGTATTGCATCCATTAAGCAAGTATAGGATGCTGGGTTTTTTTAATTAAAAAGATAAGTGAATTAATAATGTGAAAGGAGAAAAAAACAAGTTGATAGAAAAAAATTTGAATTTAACACCAAGGAACTTTCCCAGAAAGTAAAACAAAGGACAATAATATGAAAATGGGAGATACAAGATTTTTTTTTTTTAAAGTTGAGGGTAAAGGTAGAGAATTTGATCTCTGACTACAGGAGCTACAATAAACAGAATCGGAGAAAACGAAGAGAAAAGAATTGGAAAAGAATGCAGGAAAAATTCCCCAAAGCAGAAAGACAGATGGCAATGGCTTAAAATAAAGACACCTTTCAACTTAAAAATTCTGTATCTAATCAATATCAATTATGTGTGAGATTGAATTTTCAGAAATAAAAATTATACTGAGAGGCTGTTACAGGGCATGGGGAAATCTGACAAGAGGTGTGAAGAAAGTGAAAGGGGGAAAAGACAGTGGTAAATGCCAAGAAAAACAAGAGTAGTACAAGTAAGAAATATCTTAGAACACTTCTTAGTTTAATAGGAAACAATCTTTCTATAGTCAAAAAAGTAAAGTTTGATAATTTGCCGACTCAAAACTTATAATTACATTCCAAGAAAACATGGAGATGATAGCATAAAATACCCAACTTCTCATCTTCTATAGTTGAAGATCAGTGACTATCATCTAAAACTGATAAATCAAGAGATAGCATATTATTTAGCTAGAAGATTAAAGAATTGAAAGTGGTGATCTCTAGAAAGAAGGACTGGACAGGAAGAATGGGAGGAGTGGGTCAGGAGTATTCCAGACACTGCATTATAAATGTCTATTCCACTTGAACTCTGTACATGTTTTACTTTGATATAAAGTTACAACAATTAGTGCACCAAAGTGTTTACTCTTCTCTTAGAATTAAGTTTCCTTTATACTTGGACAATTATTTATGACTTACATTCTTCTCAGTCATTGCTGCCCCATTATGATCAATTATATACAATACCTAACTATATTTATCTGAAAAACTTAAAGGTATGATTTCTCATATGTGTGGTTTTTTTTTTTTTTTTTTTTTTGCCATATTGCCCTTTCTGAGCATTTTAACAATGCTTGCCATAAGCAAGTCTATATAAGAAAGCATACTAAAATGCAGATGCGGTAGTCAATGGAAATTAATATATTTTATAATGCCAACTCCCTTTACAAGCTTTGGGAAAAATTATACACACATTTACTAGTCTATGTATAATACTTAATGTCTATATTTGAACTAAAATTATTAAAGATGATGATCTATTTAGTGTCCTTTTCCCCAACCTAATCAAATTAAGAAAGCAATGTGAATTTCCTCACAAGCTATTTCATACTCAGATGCCCTTGAACTTTACAGGGTCTGGACAAAAAAACATGTGCTGGTAAAATACTTTGGTATTCAAAATACTAAGAAATGTTTATTTGCTTTTGCCATACAAAGTACAATTTATTACAGAACACTTACATATAACTCCTAATTTATTTAAAGTTTATAAGTTAAAGATTTTCATTTATAAAATTGGAATATAATACATAAAAGAATTTCTTCTCAATATTTAACACATTATTTCATTATTTTTGAACAATATAAAAATTAAAGATTGAGAAGATATAAAAATAGAAAAATTTAAATAATTATAGCCTTTGATTATACTGTTGGCATAATCATGCAACATAAGAGAAGGAAGTCTTTTGAATAAAGTTAAATTCAACTGTCTATTATTGTATTGACTTACAGAACTTCTGTTCTGCAAGTAAGAATTTATCAGAAACAAAGTGAAATCAAGTATTTCTCACCATGGCCAATATATAATAACTGCTGATCAGTTGATATCTCTTTTGAAATTGTACTTTTAAAGCTAAACCATTAATATATGTTCTATTCACAGTACATAAATTATATAAAGTTGATACTTACAAACACTTGATAAACTCAGACCTGTTATGTAGGTAACTATTCTTTTTTTTTAATATAAATTTATTTATTTTAATTGAAGGCTAATTACTTTACAATATTGTATTGGTTTTGCCATACATCAACATGAATCCGCCACGGGTGTACACGTGTTCCCCATCCTGAACCCCCCTCCCACCTCCCTCCCCGTACCATCCCTCTGGGTCGTCTCAGTGCACCAGCCCCAAGCAACCAGTATCATGCATCGAACCTAGACTGGCGATTCGTTTCATATATATTATACAAGTTTCAATGCCATTCTCCCAAATCATCCCACCCTCTCCCTCTCCCACAGAGTCCAAAACACTGTTCTATACATCTGTGTCTCTTTTGCTGTCTCACTTATAGGGTTATCATTACCATCTTTCTAAATTCCATATATATGCATTAGTATACTGTATTGGTGTTTTTCTTTCTGGCTTACTTCACTCTGTATAATAGGCTCCAGTTTCATCCACCTCATTAGAACTGATTCAAATGTATTCTTTTAATGGCTGAGTAATACTCCATTGTGTATATGTACCACAGCTTTCTTATCCATTCATCTGCTGATGGACATCTAGGTTGCTTCCATGTCCTGGCTATTATAAACAGTGCTGCGATGAACATTCGGTTACTGGTACTGGCACAAAGACAGAAATATAGATCAATGGAACAAAATAGAAAGCTCAGAGATAAATCCATGCACCTATGGACACCTTATCTTTGACAAAGGAGGCAAGAATATACAATGGATTAAAGACAATCTCTTTAACAAGTGGTGCTGGGAAAACTGGTCAACCACTTGTAAAAGGATGAATCTAGAACACTTTCTAACATCATACACAAAAATAAACTCAAAATGGATTAAAGATCTAAACGTAAGACCAGGTAACTACTCTTATGAAAGTGAAAGTCACTTAGTCATGTTCGACTCTTTGAGACTCCATGGACTATATAGTCCATGGAATTCTTGAGGCCAGAATCCTGGAGTGGGTAGCCATTCCCTTCTCCAGGGGATCTTCCCAACCCAGGAATTGAACCAGGGTTTCCTGCATTGCAGGGGGATTCTTTACCAGCTGAGCTACCAGGGTAGCCCACTATTCATATAATGTTGGTCAATTTATTATTCTATTTCACAAATCATTTTCATAATAAATATAAAATATATTCAGCATAAGAAAGGATAAAACAAGTATAAAACTATTAAGCATTCACAGCCTTAAGTTTGAAGTAGTGCAGGTTTGGTTTTGATGTGAACAGGCTAAAATAGTTTACTGCGGTATTAAAATGTCTTGCATCTATTAGCAACTTGATGATTAATATGAATTATTAATAGAAAACATCTCTAAATTAAGCTTGATAGAGTAAAAGAGTTCCAAACAAATCAAAATCTTCCAGAGGTAATTCATACTGTCTTTTTAACAAATAATACAGAATGGTCTTGACTTTATTCAGTGTTATTAAGTAAAATTTTGACAAGTATGTATTCACTTTTCTTAGGAAAACAAAGGCAAAGTAAGAATTGTTTTATATTGAAAAGTCACATAAGAACTCCACTTTATCGTAGATGTAATATTAACAATCTAAAAATGACAGAATGATCTCTGTTTATTTCCAAGGCAAACCATTCAATATCACAGTAATCCAAGTCTATGCCCCGACCAATAATGCTGAAGAAGCTGAAGTTGAATGGTTCTATGAAGACCTACAAGACTTTCTAGAACTAACACCCAAAACAGATGTTCTTTTCATTATAGGGGACTGGAATGCAAAAGTAGGAAGTCAAGGGCTACCCGGAGTAACAGGCAAATTTGGCCTTGGAGTACAAAACAATGCAGGTCAAAGTTAACAGGATTTTGCCAAGAGAATGCACTGGTCATAGCAAACACCCTCTTCCAACAACACAAGAGAAGAAGACTTTACACATGGACATCACCAGATGGTCAACACTGAAATCAGATTGATTATATTCTTTGCAGCCAAAGACAAAGAAGCTCTATATAGTCAGCAAAGACAAGACTGGGAGCTGACTGTGGTTCAACCACGAACTCCTTATTGCCAAATTAAGACTTAAATTGAAGAAAGTAGGAAAAACCACTAGACCATTCAGGTATGACCTAAATCAAATCCCTTACAATTATACAGTGGAAATGACAAATAGATTCAAGGGATTAGATCTGATCGACAGAGTGCCTGAAGAACTATGGACGGATTTTCATGACATTGTACAGGAGGCAGGGATCAAGACCATCCCCAAGGAAAAGAAATGCAAAAAGGCAAAATGGTTGTCTGAGAAGGCCTTACAAATAGCTGAGAAGAGAAGCTAAGCTAAAGGCAAAGGAGAAAAGGAGAGATATATTTATTTGAATGCAGAGTTCCAAAGAATATCAAGGAGAGATAAGAAAGCCCTCCTCAGTGATCAATGCAAAGAAATAGAGGAAAACAATAGGATGGGAAAGACTAGAGATCTCTTCAAGAAAATTAGAGATACTAAGGGAACATTTCATGCAAAGATGAGCACAATAAAGGACAGAAATGGTATAGACCAACAGAGGCAGAAGATATTAAGAAGATGTAGCAAGAATATACAGAAGGACTATACAAAAAAGATCTTCATGACCCAGATAACCATGATGGTGTGATCACTCACCTAGAGCCAGACATCCTGGAATGTGAAGTCAAGTGGGCCTTAGGAAGCATCACTATGAACAAAGCTAGTGGAGGTGATGGAATTCCAGTTCAGTTCAGATTAGTTTAGTTTAGTCGCTCAGTAGTGTCCGACTCTTTGCGACCCCATGGACTGCAGCACACCAGGCCTCCCTGTCCATCGCCAACTCCCGGAGTGTACTCAAACTCATGGAATTTCAGTTGAGCTATTTCAAATCCTAAAAGATGATGCTCTGAAAGTACTGCACTCAATAGGCCAGCAAACTGGAAATTTCAGAAGTGGCCACAGGACTGGAAAAGGTCAGTTTTCATTCCAATCCCCAAGAAAGGCAATGCCAAGAATGTTCAAACTACCACACAATTGTACTCATCTCACGTACTAGCAAAGTAATGCTCAACATTCTCCATGTGAGACTTCACTAGGATGTGAACCGTGAACTTCCAGATGTTCAAGCTGGATTTAGAAAAGGAAGAGAAACCCGAGATCAAATTGCCAACATCTGCTGGATCATTGAAAAAGCATGAGAGTTCCAGAAAAACATCTACTTTTGCTTTATTGACTATGCCAAAGCCTTTCACTGTGTGAATCACAACAAACTGTGGAAAATTTTTCAAGAGATGGGAATACCAGACCACCTGACCACCTGAGAAATCTGTCTGGAGGTCAAGAAGCAACAGTTAGAACTGGACATGGAACAACAGACTGGTTCCAAATCCAGAAACAGTATGTCAAGGCAGTATATTGTCACCCTGCTTATTTAACTTCTATGCAGAGTACATCAAGCGAAATGCTGGGCTGGAGGAAGCACAAGCTAGAATCAAGATTGCTGGGAGAAATATCAATAACCTCAGATACACAGATGATACCACCCTTATGGCAAAGAGCAAAGAACAAAAGAGCCTCTTGATGAAAGTGAAAGAGGAGAGTGAAAAAGTTGGCTTAAAGCTCAGCATTTAGAACACTAAGATCATGGCATCTGGTCCCATCATGTCACAGCAAATAGATAGGGAAACAGTGACAGATTTTATCTTTTTGGGCTTCAAAATCACTGCATATGGTGACTGCAGCCATGAAATTAAAAGACACTTGCTCCTTGGAAGGAAAGCTATGACCAATCTAGACAGCATAATAAAAAGCAGAGACATTACTTTGCCAACAAAGATCCGTCTAGTCAAAGCTATGGTTTCTCCAGTGGTCATGTATCCATGTGAGAGTTGGACTATAAAGAAAGCTGAGTGCTGTAGAATTGATGCTTTTGAACTGTGGTGTTGGAGAAGACTCTTGAGAGTCCCTTAGACTGCAAGGAGATCCAACCCGTCCATCCTAAAGGAAATCAGTTCTGAATATTCATTGGAAGGACTGATGTTGAAGCTGAAACTCCAATACTTTGGCCACCTGATGCAAAGAACAGACTCATTGGAAAAGACCCTGATGCTGGGGCAGATCGAAGGCGTGGGAAGAAGGGGACGGCAGAGGATGAGATGGTTGGATGGCATCACCGACACGATGGACATGAGTTTGAGTAGGCTCCAGGAATTGGTGATGGACAGGGAAGCTTGGAGTGCTGAAGTACATGGGGTCGCAAAGAGCTGGAAACGACTGAGTGATTGAACTGAATATTATTATAGCCTGAAATGATTATGAGTAGGAGCTATCTTTTATGTAAAAGATTATGAGTAGGAGCTATCTTTTATGTAAATATTCTTTATTTAGCAATTTAGCTTTGGATATTAATGCATGATACTTTATACATTTCTTATGCTGACATATGTTTAGCTAATATAGATTATGATATGAATGTTAGTCATCATTAATAATATTTCTAGAAACCTATTAGTTTCCAAGAGCTTGGAAATTAATGGTTAAGTATTTTAATTCATTTTTTTCTGCTTCCAACCATATGGTTAGGGCCTATTCAAATTTTCAAACTGTTATTATGATTTAGTAGGTGTTAACCTCCCAATGTTCCATTAAGTTCCTATCCATCATGGGGGCTAGTTAATTAGCCTTAGAGCCTTAAGAAAATCCTTTTCATTTCTACCATCAATAGTAGATGGAAGAATTGGTTAGATGCGGGAAGAAAATTGCAAACAAAAACTACAGTACTAATGTCTACATTTGGGGTTGGAAGTGAAAGTCATCATGAAGAGATCTGAAGCTCAGACAGATAGACCAGCCATGTCTGTTAAAGATTTCAAATATCAGATAAAATTTTCAGTCCCAGTAAATTTCTCTAGAACTCCTCCTTACTTATTTTTGACTTTACCTCAAGAATTAAAGTTGGATTGCTTTTCAGATCATTTTTTTTTTAATCAAAGGATATGTTTCTCTTTTCAAGAGGGTCAGGATAATGAATGGAGGACACAAAATTGCTGAGCTACAGAAACAAAGGCTAAGCTTTATATGGGTTCTGCAAAGACTCACTGCAGTCAGGACCTCTAGGCTATGTGCAGAAAATGACTAAACAGTAACCTCAGTTACAAAAAAAATTTGGAGACCAGAAAGGGGAGCTCTCAGATCCTGCAATTACAGCAGAGCCCAACAGGAAGAAAGAAGACCCTTCCTCTTTTCTGGCAAGGACTCAGTCAATGAAAAGGGTCGGGCGCTTTGTCCACTACAGCCCTCCTGCCTCCCTTTCCCTCCTTAGAAGCATTCTCCTCCTGTGCCATGGGTGGACTTGCGTGTGGCTCACCATTTTTTGTAGATCCTGAATTGCAATTCTTTGCTGATCCCAAATAAACCCATCTTTGCTGGAAAATATCTGGCAGTCTGTCTCAGGTTAACACATGCAAAGAAGAGCTGTAAGAGGCAATACCAGGTTAGAACCGTAAGTTTTCATCTCTTCCATTATTAGTACTGGAGATCTAGGGAATTAGTTCAAGTGAATTGGGCTGCCTTCTAAATGAAACCTGGAAAGAGGCCTTGATTCAAAGAGATAAAAGAACCAAATCCACCAGCTCCTTATGTTGGCAAACAATGAATGTGTTTAGTGTTCTTCAAACAGGAAAAGGATCATGTTGATGTTCAATTGTTAAGTCGTGTTTGACTCTTCTGCGACCCCATGAACTATAGCCCACCAGGCTCCTCTGTCCATGGAATTTCCCAGACAAGAATACTAGACTGGGTTGCAATTTCCTCCCCCAGGAAATCTTCCCGACCCAGAGGTTGAATCCTCATCTCCTGCATTGCAGGTAGATTTTTTTTTTTTTTTTTTTTACCATGGAGCCACCTGGAAGCCCAGGAGAAGGAAAAGAGGGGGAAAAATGACAAAAGACTATGGTAAGAAAAACAGAGTTGGATGAAAACCAGGTATCTGAAAGCCATCAATTACAGCAACCTGAAGAAAATTTAAGTGTTGGAAAATATTTGCAAACTTCAACCAACTCCTAAAAAATACAGATTCTGTAATATAGAGCCAAAGACAAAAGGATAAAGAGGCTAAAATAAGAGGACTATATATCCATAAAAACAACTAAGTCAGAGATATTAGGTCACGAGAGTAAATAAACTAAGATTACAATAGAAGAATTAAAATTCACTTTAGAGGTAATAATTGGCTATTCAAAGTTGAAGGAATGGTAAAAGTTGTATTTTAGAATAAAGAAAATATTGTTTTTTAAAAAAGCACCCCCTCGTGGGTGTATACACACACACACACACATACACACACACACACACAATCACTCTTGTCTCAGACACATTTTTTGTAACAGTAATTGATAGGAGATCATAAACTAATATTTATAGAGTTAAGAGAAAAAGGCTGTGAGCCCAGTATCTTACATATACACTGTCACTTTATAAATGGAAGCAATAGAAAGGCATTCTTATATAGTGCATTAATTAGGATTAGATTTAGCTGTAACTGTTAGAAAGCCCCCAATTAACAATGACTTAAACAAGAGAGAGTTTTCTTTCTCATTTACACAAAAGTGCAGGGTTGGTGTGATACTCCACAGTGAAAGGGGCCCAGCATTCTTTTATATGACGGCTCTATCTTTCATGGCCATGTTGATCCAAGGATTACAATATGATTGAAGATGTCAGTCAATCTCTAGCTACCAAACCCTCCAGAAGGAAGAAATGAAAAGAATGACATTTTTCTTTAAAGGGAGGCAGTCTACCATAGGACCTACAAATCTTGCTGAATGTGCTGAAATCACGAAGTCTGGATAATTCTTTACCCAGTGTGAGGGTCACTTCTCAGTATTAGGAATA
Source organism: Bos grunniens (assembly GCF_055505025.1). NCBI lineage: Eukaryota > Metazoa > Chordata > Mammalia > Artiodactyla > Bovidae > Bos > Bos grunniens. Next base: position 59,791,520 of record NC_141180.1, read on the forward strand.
TGCAGCTGTCCACCCTGGGAAATTATACCTCTGTATATACGTGCAGTCCTGCAAAGCACCTGATCTCCCTCTAGATAGAGAAGTCTTGCTTATTGCTTCCCATGAAAGTGGTGGATTTCACACACATGGGGTTTCGTCCTGTGGCACACTGGATGAGCACGTGCAGGCACCACGGGGCTCTCTGTATCACCTGTGGGACTTGAGGCTCGGAGAACTAGCACAATTATGCTGAACTCCTCCGCACTTGCTGTGAGGAGTGGTCTGTGACCTAGGAAGTTTGTGTCTTTTACATTTTATGGAGATCAAACCAGTCAATCCTAAAGGCAATCAACCCTAAATATTCATTGGAAGGACTGATGCTGAAGCTGAAGCTCCAGTACTTTGGCCACCTGATGTGAACAGCTGACTCACTGGAAAAGACCCTGATGCTGGGAAAGATTGAGGGCAGGAGGAGAAGGGGGGCAACAGAGGATGAGATGGTTGGATGGCATCACTGATCAATGGACATGAGTTTGAGCAAGCTCTGGGAGATGGTGAAGGACAGGGGAGCCTGGGAGCTGCAGTCCATGGGGCTGCAAAGAGACGGACGTGACTTAAACCACTGAACAACAACAACAAATGGAATTTTATCAGACTAATTTATTAGCTTGCATAGATCTTCTTTGACGAGAGTTCTGCTTTTAGCTATCTTGCACACCATCAGACTTTTTTATGTAGGGAGAGTTCTGAAAAATAATTCCTAGAGCAGAGCCCGTACTTTTACTTAGTTTCCATTTTCCAGTATCTAGTATCAGGACTACAATTAGCTTTAAGAGGTGGCGGATAAATGCAGCTTTAATTTCATACAATCATGTACCCAGCTATAAATCAGAGGTTCTGTTAGTACCTAATAGGGGTCAGCAAACTACAGCCCACTTTCTGATCTAAACCAGCCTACTTTCTAATTTTTAAATAAAGTTTTATTGGAACACAGTCAAGCCCATTTTTTATGTATTGTCTGTGGTTGTTTTGTGCTATAAATGCAGACTAGAGTAGTGGTAACATAGACCATGTGACCTTCAAGACCTAAGATATTTGTCATTTGGCTCTTAAAGTAATACTGATATCAGTAATAGCAATATATATAGATATCATAAGCAAGGACATAGAAGATGACTTGAACAATCTTCAGGAGATTGGTAAATATGTACCACTGTATCCAACAATTGCAGAAAGGATATCTTTTTTAATGCACTTGGAACATTTGCCAAAATCGACCACATCTTGGACCATAAAGCAACTCTCAACAAATTTCAGAAGATTAAATTCAGAGAATGGTCTTTGACCACAGGTAAGTTGTTAAATTATTCATATTTGTATAAAGATTATTTATATTTGCACAATTATACAATTATTAAATTGCAAATTAAAAAAAACTAGAAAATCTCCAAATGTTAAATAATTCAACTATATGTAAATAAAGCATGAGTCAAAATAAAAAATATTTTAAAATTTGTGATGAAAACTTGTGAGATGTCACAAAATCCATGTTTTGAAACTTAAGGCATTATGGTACTATATTATATATATATATTTCTTCGTGTCATATTAAAGGACATATAGCCTATTAACTTTAATGCCTCTGCTTTATTGAACTGTCTTAAATATTGAGGCAGTACTCTGTACATTGTGGGTTTTCAATAGTTGCTTTGATGAACTTTGAACATTAAAACAAGTCTTAATTATTTAGAAATTATAGCCATGCCTGAGAAATAACTGATTCCCTTTTGTAGATAAGGTAAAAGCCTTTATGCAAGGTTTTCTGAGTTGAACTGCAGATTTATGCAGAGTGATTTAACTGGGAATATAGATATCTTTGGTTTAATGCTTCAAAATGCTTGACTCAGTGCAAAATGTAGACATCTTATAAAACAATGCTGGATGATAAACAGAGAGTGATCCTCCCCTAGCAATAAACTAACATCTATGTATTAATTTCATAGAAACTCTTGATGGAATTTTAGTCACATAACCACAAACTATGATTTTCCTACATTGTATTATACATACGTTTGGGAAAATGATATACATAGGTATGCTTTATTACTACCTTTAGCAGGATTGGAACAGTATATCAACTTTTATTCCGGTGGTCCTTTTATTAGCTTCTTACCACTTGATCAGCTGATATCACTAATAATACATTTTTTTTTTACAAACTAGAGTTTGCAAGTCCTGTCTTGAGACTATAATATTTCAAAAAACAGTCTAAGCTTTAGGGAAAAAACCAATTACAGAAAAGGCATTAAAAATGCCAAGCACCGGGCAGAAGCAATTCTGGATCAGTTTAAAAAAGTGATTGATGAAACCCTAATCCAAGCTGAAGGAACAGTTTCACGACAAGCTGTGACCATTCCACACACTTCATTAGCTGCCATAATTAGCCTGGTGTTTCAATTTGTTAGAACTGGTGGGGACAATTTTCCTCAGAATGCAAACATCAAAAAACAGGGTCCCTCAGACTTCAGAAGAGGCTGATGAGAGGCTTTTCTAGTCTCTGTTAACTAAAAGATTAATTATTGCTGATGGGAGGCTGTGCTGTGATTGTCAGTCTGTCTATGTGCATTACTTTTAGCATTAGAAGAAAGATATGGTTGACATCGCACCCCTCCATCAAGTAGCTCCACATTAGAGCACAAAGTCGGTTTTAATATCCAGGGTATTTTTGATTGATTTTTCTTCCTGTTTTCTGGGTCCAAGACTCACGCCTATTTATTTATATCAGAATTTGAAAATAGCCTCTAAAATATTGAAAATTTTGGTTCAAGTCATGCCTTCTTTTTCGAACCACAGATCGGCTCAAGAAGTGGCTTCATATAGTTCTACAATTTAGTGACAACTCTTAAGTGTGTTTATAAATTCTCTAAGACTGCATATGTTTTAACCAACATATTTTATTGTTGCTGTTGTTTAGTCACTAAGTCATGTCTGACTCTTTTGTGGCCCCATCAACTGTAGCCCACTAGGCTTCTCTGTCCATGGGATTTCCTAGGCAAGAGTATTGGAGTGGGTTGCATTTCCTAAGCAACTTACAAAGCCATGTTAATTTTACCTATCTTTATAAATATAGCACTATAATCTTATTCCTGGTTTAAAGAAATATACTCATTTCCCACAAAATAAATTCATGAAATCAAATTAAAAGAGTGGTAGGAACAGGACTACTACTTCGTTTATGCAGAACAAAAGTGATTTCTTTTGGTTCTTTGGCCATGGGCAAAGCTGATCCAGAGTCAAGAGTCTATACCTACACTGTCATTAAAAACTTCACCAAAGCCCTAGTTTAATCCCTTGGCTTTATTATTTAATTATTTATAGTAAGATAAATTGATGCTTTTGAACTGTAGCTTGGAGAAGACTCTTGAGAGTCCCTTGGACTGCAAGGAGATCCAACCAGTCCATCCTAAAGGAAATCAGTCCTGAATATTCATTGGAAGGACTGATGTTGAAGTTGAAACTCCAATACTTTGGCCACCTGATGCAAAGAACTGACTTATTGGAAAAAACCCCCATGCTGGGAAAGATTGAAGGCACAAGGAGAAGGGGATGACAGAGGATGAGATGGTTGGATGGCATCACTGATTCAATGGACACGAGTCTGAGTAAACTCCAGGAGTTGGTGATGGACAGGGAGGCCTGGCGTGCTGCAGTCCATGAGGTTGCAAAAAGTCAGACACGACTGAGCGACTGAACTGAACTGAATTATATGCAAAACCCCCCAAATTTCCACTCCACGTACCTTTTCTTTTAGATTCACTTCTTAGACCTAAAATGAGTGAGCTGGGAGGAGTGATTTAGTAGTTTAGTGGAGTGTGGAGGAAGCAACTAACGCCAAAGAACCTAGTGGTATTTTCAAATCCACTGAGTTGTAGTGAAAACGTTTGAAAGTGAAAAAGCACAACAACATCAGATAAAAATGCTTGCTTGAGTTCCCAGCACCAAATTCTCCACAGGTTCCATGAAAACGAAGTTCCTTGTTAGACTAAATATTTGCTTAGCTATGTCATTTAGACCTACACAGTCCAATAGAAATACAATGTGGGCCATGTATGTCTAGTAGCCATATTAGAAATAATAACAAGATATAGATGAAATTAATTATATGGCAACAAAAAATTTAAGCTAATATGTCTAAACAGTATACCTATATCATTAAAATATGAATATTTTATTCATAAAAATATGAATATTTTACCTTTGTTGCACTACATCTTTCAAATCCAGGGTCTTTTAGACTTACAGCACATCTCAAATTAGAGAAGGTACATTTCAAGTGCTTAACAGCTACACAGCTATCATATTGAACAATATAAATTTACAGCTTGTGGGGCTTACTTTCTCAGAGAGTAGTTCTTCTGCTCTTTAGTGAACAGAGCAATTCTGGAGTTCTATGGAATTACACACATAACACGTAGATCTATATGAACAGAAGCAATAGCAGCTGAATCAGTTCTTTACAGTGAAGAGTAAAAGTCCTTCTAACTTAATAAATGCACACTGCTGAAATGCATATAGATTATAAGAATTCTAACAATCAGTGAAGATAATGTAAGACTTAAGAAATCAACAGGCCATGCACATGACAGAGATCCAGAATAGACACACACAAGGCCATAAAGATAATGCCCATTACTTGGGTAGGGATGTATGATTATAATAAGAGCCACACTGGAATGAGAGCTGAAATTCTGCCAGCATGCATCAGTATGGGTATACTTGTTATTAACACGTTTTAGAAGTGCTTTCACTGTTTTCATATCTGTTACTAAATGGTTATGAACCCAAGCACTACCTCAAACCTCCTTCAAAATCCAGCAGTTAAATAGTTACTATATGCCCCAGCAGGAAGCCACAGGATTATTGTCCATTTTGATTGTTGAATGTCTGTGAGGTATAGCTAGGAAATAAATCCATTATTACTCATGCCTATAATACATACACAATTAGCTAAGCATATTGAACACAATTATTTATCCAGTAAACCTGTGGCTAATTTAGCCATATTGTTGTTTTTGATCTTCTCATCAAATTGCTTTTTAAAAAATTTTTAATTGGAGGGAAATTGCTTCTCTTTAAAACTTCAGAAAACATATTCAGAAACTAAATATCTAAATTTAGTAGCTCTAAACAGTCACAAAAACCATAAGGAAACTAATCTCAGTCGAGTCTGCCAAGCCATTTGCTACTCAAAAGCTATTACAAAGATTATTTCTTTTTGGATATTGCAGTGTGGAGAAGCTTTTACTTCCATAATTCTAAATCTCTATTATTTAGACTTGATTTAATTTTTAAACAATAGAGGATATACCCAAAATAACACCTGTAGTTATACATAATATTCAAAATTGTGTTGAAGCATTCATCGTAATATCGTACCATAAAGAGACAGAGTCTCGAGGTTTAGAATATAAAACAGCACAGTAAATCCACAACCTCTAGAGCAGTGAAGTTGTCACCATTAGAAACATGAAGTAAATACAGCTGAGCACTTCTGCTGTTTGTGAAAGTACTTCAGAGAATGGGGCTCTTTGTCACAAAATTGGCTTGATTTGAGAAGTTAGAAATTAACCAAACTGTCATTGGCTCCATCCAAAGACTCTGCCTGGAATCATCTCCTAATGCACACATGAAGCCACATAGTACAGGGGAGAAGTCATGTAGCATGAGAATAAGCGCTGTTGATTTACGCCTTAGAACATAAAAGAAAAGAAATACTTCATCCTCTCCCAAATAGTTGTTATTTTCTAACAAGTCACAGAGTAAACCACCGAGGCAACATTTCCTTTGCGTGACACAAGATGTTTCTGAGAGCAATCAACTGATGACTCTGATCTAGTATGTTCCTACATAATGACAGAAAAACTTCTGTGAGTCCTTTTCAGAAACCAGGTAGACTGCTTCCTGTCATCAAGATGATTAACATTTCTTTTGTTGAGCATAAGTTCAATTGGAAGGGAAATGTAAAGCTTCATGATTGGGTACTCTATCTGCAATCTTTGGAAACATATCTCATTTTACTATTTGATGAAAAGAGTTCCATGTATCCCCTAGATCACTTCCTACAAGAGCATGAATTACTGCCAAAGATGCTACCTCCAAATCTGGAAATGGAGGCATCTATACTCCTTTACAGTAGTCAACTTCAGAGAATTTTCATGAGAAAATACAAACAGGATAGAAAATAAAGTGTCCTGAAGATAAGGAGTCAACTTTAAGTAGATGCTTCAAAACATCTGAGAGAAATAGGAAGCCCTGGTTAGAGCAATATGATAAGGAATACAGTAGGTTTGTAATTACTTAGGTAATTGAATTATTATTATTTTTCAACACACTACTGCCATAGTATGTATGGTGCTGGAAAGTCATGGCTTCTTTACAACATGCATTTTCTCTGGAAAATAAGATTAAAGGAAGATAATTACGCCTACTCTCTAATTCCAGATGAAGTACTTTTGCAGGCTGAAGTGGAAAATGACAATTTATTTCTGTATAGGGAGAAATCTCTGAATACCCATAAACAATACAAATTTCTGTTGAAGTTCACTTCTGCTTCAGTGTCCCTAAAATGACACATGTATCCATGGCTTTTGGTTGTCGCAGAGTATGTCAATAAGGCAGACTCCAAAAGACACAGCATCAATGGCTGAAGGACAAAGGAGCTGAAATGACATGAGTTCAATCTCTAGAATCTCTATAGATTCTTAGAAAAGTTTCCATATTCTTTTACTTCAACCTTTGTTGTCTGACAGAGCAAATTATTAGCATTCTGATCCCATTTGCTACATATACCTAGGTAAATTATTTTTAACATTTGTTGCCATTAGAACAAAAAGTTTAAATCAAATTAATTTCAAAGATAAAAGCATTGCCATACTAAAAGTCTACCCAAACATTTCAATGTTTTAACTCAAGTGTTAATAAAAATATAGTAGTGTTTTTATTGAAATTTACTTCTATAAAATTTCATTTCTTTACTTGAAAATTTTATGTTCATTTCCACATTTTTATAAAATACACATTTGAGAGTAATAGTTGTAAACAAAACTTTAGTTTCACTTATTCTGTGAAGGAAATTAGTTTTCAATGAAACAAAATGATGGCATGCAAGTGTTGTGTACACTGTATATTTGTACTTTCTTCTGGAGAGAAGGTCCATAGCTTCAATTAGATTCTCTGGAGTCAGAGATCAAAAAGGGTACCGATATTAGTTTGAAGACTTAATATCATTTCTGAATAACGTAGGAGTCTCCAGAATTAAACTAAAAACCTGCTTTGCTACTCTATATTTATTTTTTATAGAAACATAGATGATGTGCAGTATTATGTTAGTTTCAGATGTACTACATAGCAATTTGACATTTAGATAAATTATTAAATAATCACTGTGATAAGTCTACTAACCACCTGTCCGCATACAAAGTTACTACAATATTATCGAGCATATTCCTTATGATACATTATGTCTCTGTGGCTTATTTATTTTATAACTGGAGGTTTTTATTTCTTAATCCCCTTCACCTGTTTTGCCCTGGATTAATATGGCAGTTTTATTTTTGATTTTTTGAATTAAAAACAAATTTCCATAGTGATTGCACCAATTTACAAGCCCACCAGGGTTCTCTTTTCTCCAAGTTCTCACCAACACTTGTTATTTGTTATCCTGTTGATGACAGTCATTCTGCCAGGTGTGAGGTGGTATCTCAGTGTGATTTTAATTTTCAAGTCATTTCCCTGATGATTAGTGAGCATCTCATGTGTCTGTTGGCCATCTATATGTTCTCTTTGGAAAAATATCTATTAAGGTCCTCTGCCCAATTTTAAATCAGATTGTTTTTCTGATGTTGAGTTGTATGTGTTCTTTGTATATTTTGGATACTAATCCCTTACTGGATATATCATTTGCAAATATCTTCTCCCATTCAGTAGGCTGCCTTTTTGTTTGGTTGATAATTTCCTTCCCTGTGCAAAAACTTTTTTAATTTGATGTAGTGCCATTTGCTTACCTTTTCATTTGTTTCCTTTGTTTGAGGAAACAGATCCAAAAAATGTGGCTGAGACTGTACAAAAGTGAAGTCGTTCCATCGTGTCCTCCAACTCTTTGTGACCCCATGGACTGTAGCCCACCAGGTTCCTCCGTCCATGGGATTTCCCAGGCAAGAATACTGGAGTGGGTAGCCATTTCCTTCTCCAGGAGATCTTCCTGACCCAGGGATTGAACCCAGGTCTCCCCCATTGTGGGCAGATGCTTTACCACAAAAAGCATACATTAAAAGGATCATATGCCATGCTCAGGTAGGATTTATCCCAGGGATGCATGGATGATTCAATATTCACAATTCAATCAATGTGATACATTATACCAACAAATTGAAGAGTAAAAATCATATGATCATATCAAAAGAAGTTCCTTTATTTAACATAAGCCATAGCAATCAGAGAAGAAAAAGAAATAGAGGAAACCCAAATTAGAAAGAAAGAAGTAAAACTTTCAGTGTTTTCAGGTGACATGATACTACATACAGAAAATTGTGAAAATGCTACCAAAGTACTAATAGAACTAATAAATGAATTCAATAAAGTTTCATAACACAAAATTAATAAACAGAAATCATGCATTTCTATACAGTAATAACAAACTTTCAGAGAAATTAAGAAAATAATTCCACTTACAATTACATGAAAAAGAATAAAATATTGAGAATAAATCTAACCAAAATGGTAAGAAACTTGCACTCTGAAAACTGTAATACACTGATAAAAGATATTGAAGACAACACAAACAAGTGAAAAGATATACTGTGCTCATGGACTGGAAGAATTATTACTGTTCAAATGGTCATACTACCCAAAGTAATTGACAGATTCAATGCAACCTCCATCAAAATACCAAAGTGAAAGTGAAAGTGAAGTCGCTCAGTCGTGTCCGACTCTTTGCGACCCCATGGACTGTAGCCTACCAGGCTCCTCTGTCCATGGGATTTTCCAGGCAATAGTACTGGAGTGGATTGCTATTTCCTTCTCCAGAAAAGGCATTTTTCAAAGAACTAGAACAAATAATTTAAAATTTTGCATGGAAACACAAAAGACCCTGAGTAGCCAAAGCAATCTTGAGAAAGAACAAAACTGGAGGTATCACACTTCCTGACTTCTATACTGAAGGCTATAGTAATCAGAACAGTATGTTATTGTCACAAAAGGAGACATATAGATATAGAGAATAGAGAATTCACAAATAAGCCATGCTCATATGGTAAATTAATCTATGACAAAGAAAAAAAGAATATGCAATGGGGAAAAGAGAGCCTCTTCAATTAATGGTGTTGGCAAAATTGGACAGCTACATGTGAAAGAATAACACTTGTATCTCACACCATATACAAAAATACAGAATGGATTAAACAGTTAAATGTAAGACCAAAAACTACAAAATCCCACTCTATATTTTAAATCAAACTTCCCACATAAAATAAGTACAAGATATGAGATCAGCAAAATTATTTCTTACAAATGAAAATAAAACCAAATGATTCAGTGGGGAAAAAGATAGTGACTTGACTTACATTAGTCATCTTTGGAGTGTAGGTAATCAGGACTTGAGCAGAAATGGCCAAGTCGACAATCATGTAACATACACTTGTAATGGATTCTTTGCCTTGCATTATTCTTGTTAATTATACTTCCATAGAGAAAACCATCGTGGCATAGAACATCATTATATGTAAGTTTCAATACAAGACAGCTGGTTCTTCATGTATTTCCCTTTCCCATCTCATCTAATGATGCCTTTCCTGAATGTGGGTGTGTGTTCACAGTTATGAAGAAAAGAACTAGTGAGCTCACCAGGGTAAAGACAGACCTTGAGTACATGCTGCAGACACACTTCAGTTAATGTGTTCTTAAGGTAGCTAACTCTTTGACTATAACTTTAAAAATAAATAAGTAAATAAAGTAAAATAAAAACAAATATAGTGTCATCCCCTATGTTCATAATATATGATAATGATGAAAATAGTTATTTATCTACCAGAATTTAAACATGTATAAATTTTGTTTACACATACATAAAAGATAGGAGATATTTGAAAAAGAGCATCTTTCTTTGTTTTCTAATAATAGATTTTACAAGGGCAGTATTTTAAGCTATACTGCACCCTACAAATACAAAGAAGCTTTCTGGAAAATGCACTTTATTTTTATGTTAGCAATCATCAAAAATAAACCCTTCAATCTAACACTGATTATTTTAATGCTACTAAGTCCTACATTTATATGAATAGAGTAGTTACATTCTGAGATGATTTTCTTCATAGAACACCAAATATTTAACATTTGATATCTGAAAATATTCCAATCTGACAAATTCCTGCAACTTCAGATCCTTTGTTATTTGGGGCATTTACATCTATTGTAGCTAGGTAACATGAGAGTTAGAAAGTTGAAGCATGGGAAATGTTATCAGTAATGTTTGGGGATAAAAAGCAAAAGTATATGTGTTAGCTACCAAAATACCTAATATATTTTCTCAACATCTTTTTCTGGGGTATTTTTAGAATTTTTATTTTGAATTTTAAGTAATACATGCCATGAACATGGAAACTTACTTTCAAAACTAAGTACACTAAAATTTTACATATAGCATTTTGAACACTTAATTATGCTATTAGTACTGGAAAATATATTCATGCTTGCAGATTAGATTGCTTCCACCCTCACACACTATTTATTTGGTATCAAAACATAAATGACAGAAATTTCTGAATTCAATTAGAAAAACAATATGCAGTGTCTCAAGAATCAAGGCATAGCTTCAAAGAAGTACAACTTCAAATACTTTTTTAAAAAAAATAGAATTCTGAAAAAAATACTTCAAATTTTTCATGGTTTATAAGCTTTCACAATATAAATGAGTTTCTATGGAGTATGCTGACAAAACGGAAGTCATTTTCTTAACATATTATATACACGATATAAAGTGAAGGAAACACATAAACAGTGAATGCTAGTGCTCTTCATTATTTCTATAAGAAATGCCAACATGGCATTAGGTTAGTGAGCCTCAAAGAGACTTGCACAGACACCCTTCCAATCCAGTCTTCTCATGACAAATAACAAAAACACATTCAGAAAGAAGATATAATAAAACAAATAAAACACTGACTATATACATAAAAATTGTATTTTATTTACCATAAGAAAATTTTGGACTAGGATGTAATTTTTATATCATGGCTTAATTCTTAAAATACTAAACTTGCCAGTCATACATAACTTCACTTGGGAGAGGCAATGTCATTGGGGAAAATCTTTCCTAAGGAAGAGAGGGAGAAAACTGGGAAGTCTCCCCATTATTTGGCAAAAGTTGAGTGACTGCCTGGGTGAAAGGAATTTAAAAGAAACCAGGTGTCAGGGAGAAGATGAAGAGGTCTGCACTAGCTATAATAAGTGTGAGTTCTCTTTGGATAAGCAGAGAAAACAACTGAGAAAGTAATACAGCAACATTTTTTCCCTCTAATGCTGCTTACAGACAAGTTACATGATTAAATGAGGAAAATAGAGAGAGCAAGCCATTTATAATACAACAGACAAATGACAATGCATTGCTAGTTAGACAACATAATAAGTACCATCTAATTTTCTCTTTAAAATCCATTTATTCTTCAAAACCCTATATCATCATCAAGGGACTACATTTTCCAATTGAGGGATTACAGAGGAGGAAAATTATGTTTTATTAAATATTCCAATTTTTGTGAGCAAAATCTTTGCAAATAGCTCTTGGAATAGATATAATAAAAAAGTTAACGTTAACACTTGTATCTTTACAACCATCATGTGAAATATTTTCACTACTTTTGTACCTCAGAGTCTTTTTTCCTTAAAGTCAGTTGCTGCCCAGATTATCAAGTTATCACTTTTTAGTCATCTGAAATTTTGGTTGTTAATATGTTAACATGCTAACAGAGGTAAAATTTTCCCTAATAGTTTACAATCTCATCATAACCACCTAAAAAGTAACTCACAAATTAATCCAGAGTTAACGATGCAAATATCAATCTGGCACTTCTATAATAGAATTTACAAACTGTAGCCCTCTCAAAAGCAGTCTGGGAGTATGGTTTCCAGCATCTTGTTAGGATAAATATGAATGTTTAAATAACCCCATGAAGAATGCTTTTAGGAGAAAATATATTGCATTTAGGTATAATTTGGAAAATATGCAGTTAAGTATGTTAAGAGAAATTAAATCCCCAACAATAATTTTCACAATGGAACAATTTCTTCAAATGAATTCTCAAGCAGGATATCTGGTCTGTGAAATTCACGAGTAGAGTTCCATGCACTCCTTGGCACACATTACATAAGTGATATGTAGTGATAAGGAAACACACAATTAAGAGAAGTATTTGACTTCTCCTTTATTTTTGTGGTATGTGTTGTTGTTGGTTCCCTTTGCCATTTTATAAGACTTAAAGACATTTTTTAAGCACCAACTTGGAAATTTACCAAAATTTTTTCAAAATACTATTTTATAGTGCTATAAAGTCAATTCAAAGATACAAAAGACTATAAAATGTTATCTGTACGTTTAAAATCATCTTGATGGCAAGCTTTCACATATTTGTCTTAGTGTAACACAAGTTAGATGGTTGATAAACTTCAATGTTTAATTTGTATAATATTAAGGCGTAGTATAGGAAATATATTTAAATTAATAAAAACAAATTAATCTTTTAATTATCTAGGACTCAGCCGATTTATTAATGTTAGTTTACTATTACTTTCTTCTCTTGGGATTCCCTGGTAGCTCAGCTGGTAAAGAATCCACCTGCAATGCAGGAGATCCTGGCTTGATTCCTGGGTTGGGAAGATCCCTGGAGAAGGAAACGGCTGCCCACTCCAGTATTCTGGCCTGGAGAATTCCATGGACTGTACAGAGTCAGACACAACTGAAGCAACTTTCACTTTCTTTTAACTAATTTTTATTGGAGTACAGTTGCTTTACAATGTCGTGTTAGTTTCTACTGTACAGAAAAGTGAATCAGTTATACATATATCCCCTCTTTTTTGGATTTCCTTCCCATTTCACTCAGCACAGAACACTGAGTAGAGTTCCCTTAGCATTGATACTATCCCTGAGCTGTTGGATAGCATCTTGCCCACAGTAGCACTTCTTTCAAAATTGGAGATAATACCTTCAAACCCTGCTACTGCTTTATCAACTAAGTTGATGTCACATTCTATTGATACATCCTTAGTCATTTCAATAATTCTACATACCACCTTCATCAGGAGTAGTTCTCATCTCAAGAAACCACTTTCTTTACTCAGCCCTTAGAGGAAACTCCTTATTCATTCAAGTTTTATCAAGAGATGGCAGCAATTCAGTCTTCAGGCTCCACTTCTTCAGGCTCCACTTCTAAGGCTTGTTCTCTTGCTACCTGAAGTGACTTCCTCCACTGAAGTCTTGAACCCGTCAAAGGTATCCACAAGAGCTGGAATCAATTTTTGCCAAATTCCTGTTAATGTTGATATTTAAACTTCTTCCTATGAGTCACAAATGTTCTTAATGGCTCCTAGAATGATGAATCCTTTCCAGAATGTTTTCAATTGACATTGTGCAGATCCATCAGAGGAATCACTATCTATGGCAGTGATACCATACAAAATGTATTTCCCAAATAATAGAACTTGAAAGTCAAAACTACTCAGTTCATGGGCTGCAGAATGAATGTTGTGTTAGCAGGCATGAAAATGATATTAATCTCATTGTACATTTCTGTCAGATCTTTTATATGACCAGGTATGTTGTCAATTAGCAGTAATTCTTTTTTTCAATATACTTTTAACATTTATTTCTCATCATCCCATGGAGTACAGTCACAACATGGAAACTTCTTGGGGGCTCCTCTGTGTTGACCATATCATATTTCAGCCAAGAAAGGTCCAAGTAATTTGGTTTCCAATCCCCCTGTATAACCACCCTCAACTCGCCACTGCCAACTAAACCCCTTCCAACCACTACAAAACAATAAGACTTTTTTCAAAATAAAACCACTACTGATTTTCAAAGAAAAAATTCCACCATTGGATATGAAAAGAGCATTACCAGGATTTGATTTTCTTTCTCAATGGATAAATTTATGATCATATGAGACAGGAAAAACTACTTCCAATGAATCCTCTGGTTATTAGAGTTTGGGTGACATACAAAGTGATGAGTAAAGCATGTCTCTATGTTTCAATGAGCAGCCATATTTTGAAAGGAAATTTTTTTTCGGAGCAGTAGGCCTCAAGAGTGGGCTTAAACTACTCAGTAAACCATGCTATAAACAGATGTGCTGTCAACCAGGCTTTGCTGTTCCATCTGCAGAGCACAGGCCGAGTAGACTTCGCATAACTCTTAATGGTCCTGGGATTTTCAGACTGATAAACGAGCACTGGCTTCAACTCAGTCACCAACTGCATTAGCACCTAACAAGAGAGTCTACCTGACCTTTGAAACTCCGAAACAGGCAGTGACTTCTCCTTTCAAGCTATGAAAGTCCCTGATGGCATTTTCTTCCACTATAAGTCTGTCTTATTTACACTGAAATTTTGTTGCTTAGTGTAGCAAGATCTTCTTGACAACTTGCTGCAGCTTCTGTTAATACATTAGCACTTGGCAGCTTCACCTTGCAGTTTTATGTTATGGATATGGCTTCTTTCTTTAGACTTCATGAACCAGTCTCTGCTACCTACAAACTTTTCTTCTGCAGCTTTCTCACCTCTCTCAGCCTTCAAAGAACTGAAGAGAGTTAGGAGATTGCTCTGGATTAGGCTTTGGCTTAAGGGAATGTTGTGGCAGTTTGACCCTCTATCCAGATTAGTAAAACATTCTCCTTATAGGCCATAAGGCTGTTTCTATATGAACTAGAGCAGCACTTTTAATTTCTTTCGAGACCTTTTCCTCTGCATTCACAGCTTGGCTAACTGGTTCACGAGGCCTAGGTTTCAGCCTATCTTGGCTTTAGACATGCTTTCCTCATTAAGCTTAACCATTTCTTGCTTTTTTTTTTCTTCTAATTTTATTTTATTTTTAAACTTTACATAATTGTATGAGTTTTGCCAAATATCAAAATGAATCCGCCACAGGTATACATGTGTTCCCCATCCTGAACCCTCCTCCCTCCTCCCTCCCCATACCATCCCTCTGGATCGTCCCAGTGCACTAGCCCCAAGCATCCAGTATCGTGCATCGAACCTGGACTGGCAACTTGTTTCTTACATGATATTTTACTTGTTTCAATGCCATTCTCCCAAATCTTCCCACCCTCTCCCTCTCCCACAGAGTCCATAAGACTGATCTATACATCAGTGTCTCTTTTGCTGTCTCCTACACAGGGTTATTGTTACCATCTTTCTAAATTCCATATATATGCGTTAGTATACTGTATTTATGTTTTTCCTTCTGGCTTACTTTACTCTGTATAATAGGCTCCAGTTTCATCCACCTCATTAGAACTGATTCAAATGTATTCTTTTTAATGGCTGAGTAATACTCCATTGTGTATATGTACCACAGTTTTCTTATCCATTCGTCTGCTGATGGACATCTAGGTTGCTTCCATGTCCTGGCTATTATAAACAGTGCTGCAATGAACATTGGGGTACACGTGTCTCTTTCCCTTCTGGTTTCCTCAGTGTGTATGCCCAGCAGTGGGATTGCTGGATCATAAGGCAGTTCTATTTCCAGTGTTTTAAGGAATGTCCACACTGTTCTCCATAGTGGCTGTACTAGTTTGCATTCCCACCAACAGTGTAAGAGGGTTCCCTTTTCTCCACACCCTCTCCAGCATTTATTATTTGTAGACTTTTGGATCGCAGCCATTCTGACTGGTGTGAAATGGTACCTCATAGTGGTTTTGATTTGCATTTCTCTGATAATGAGTGATGTTGAGCATCTTTTCATGTGTTTGTTAGCCATCTGTATGTCTTCTTTGGAGAAATGTCTATTTAGTTCTTTGGCCCATTTTTTGACTGGGTCATTTATTTTTCTGGAGTTGAGCTGTAGGAGTTGCTTGTATATTTTTGAGATTAGTTGTTTGTCAGTTGCTTCATTTGCTATTATTTTCTCCTATTCTGAAGGCTGCCTTTTCACCTTGCTAATAGTTTCCTTTGATGTGCAGAAGCTTTTAAGGTTAATTAGGTCCCATTTGTTTATTTTTGCTTTTATTTCCAATATTCTGGGAGGTGGGTCATAGAGGATCCTGCTGTGATGTATGTCGGAGAGTGTTTTGCCTATGTTCTCCTCTAGGAGTTTTATAGTTTCTGGTCTTACGTTTAGATCTTTAATCCATTTTGAGTTTATTTTTGTGTATGGTGTTAGAAAGTGGTCTAGTTTCATTCTTTTACAAGTGGTTGACCAGATTTCCCAGCACCACTTGTTAAAGAAATTGTCTTTAATCCATTGTATATTCTTGCCTCCTTTGTCAAAGATAAGGTGTCCATATGTGCGTGGATTTATCTCTGGGCTTTCTATTTTATTCCATTGATCAATATTTCTGTCTTTGTGCCAGTACCATACTGTCTTGATAACTTTGGCTTTGTAGTAGAGCCTGAAGTCAGGTAGGTTGATTCCTCCAGTTCCATTCTTCTTTCTCAAGATCGCTTTGGCTATTCGAGGTTTTTTGTATTTCCATACAAATTGTGAAATTATTTGTTCTAGCTCTGTGAAGAATACTGTTGGTAGCTTGATAGGGATTGTGTTGAATCTATAAATTGCTTTGGGTAGTATACTCATTTTCACTATATTGATTCTTCCAATCCATGAACATGGTATATTTCTCCATCTATTAGTGTCCTCTTTGATTTCTTTCACCAGTGTTTTATAGTTTTCTATATATAGGTCTTTAGTTTCTTTAGGTAGATATATTCCTAAGTATTTTATTCTTTCCGTTGCAATGGTGAATGGAATTTTTTCCTTTTTTTTTTTTTGGAATTGTTTCCTTAATTTCTCTTTCTGTTTTCTCATTATTAGTGTATAGGAATGCAAGGGATTTCTGTGTGTTGATTTTATATCCTGTAACTTTACTATAATCATTGATTAGTTCTAGTAATTTTCTGGTGGAATCTTTAGGGTTTTCTATGTAGAGGATCATGTCATCTGCAAATAGTGAGAGTTTTACTTCTTCTTTTCCAATTTGGATTCCTTTTATTTCTTTTTCTGCTCTGATTGCTGTGGCCAAAACTTCCAAAACTATGTTGAATAGTAATGGTGAAAGTGGGCACCCTTGTCTTGTTCCTGACTTTAGAGGAAATGCTTTCAATTTTTCACCATTGAGGATAATGTTTGCTGTGGGTTTGTCATATATAGCTTTTATTATGTTGAGGTATGTTCCTTCTATTCCTGCTTTCTGGAGAGTTTTTATCATAAATGGATGTTGAATTTTGTCAAAGGCTTTCTCTGCATCTATTGAGATAATCATATGGCTTGCTTTTGATTTAAAGTGAGAAACGTATGATTCTTCCTTTAGAACATTTAGAGACTATTATAAGGTTATTAATTGACTTGATTCCAATATTTTTGTGTCTCAAGGAATAGGGATGCCAGAGGACAGGGAGAGAAATAGGGGAATGACCAGTCAGTGGAGCAGTCAGAACACACACAACATTTATCAATTAAGTTCATTGTCTCACATTAGCATGGTTTCTGGTGCCCCCAAACAATAAAATAGTAACATCAAAAATCACTCATCATAGAATAACCATAAATATATAGTAATAATAATACTAAAGTTTGAAATATGGTAATATTTACCAAAATGTGACACAGAAACATGAAGTGAGCAAATGCTGCTGGAAAAAATGGAGCTGATAAACTTGTTCAACACAGGTTGCCACAAGCCTTCAATTTGTTTTTTAAAAAAATGCAGTATCCAAGAAGTGTGATGTGGCAAAGTACAATAAAATGAGCTACGCCTATAGCTTTTACTATAATGTCAATGTGTGAAAATAGGGCCAATAATGGTTAAATTTTAAATGATACAGAGAGTATTAGAGATTTAGAAGATCATCATATGTGGTCAAAATACATTAATGAAATAGAAAATTTAAAAGATCAATACAATAACAGCTAAATGTACAGTATTTACTTTGTTGGGTATCCTTCTACATAATTAATATGATTTCCTAATTCAGGCATCATAACAGTGTAAGGAAGGTAAAATAGTCCACTTTCCAAAGATGAGAAAACTCAGATACAGGGAATTTAAATAAACTGCTCAAAATCAGGCACATAAGCAGTCATTTGAAACTAGAAACTCTGACACCAGGATAATCGGATAGAGCTGGTGTCTTTATTTGAAGAGGGAGGACACCAACCACAGCACTCTCGCTCCCTGGGTACACACAGAAGATGCCGTGAGGACACTAGGGGAGGAGAGTCAGCAAGCGAGGCCTCACCAGAAACCAGCCCCGAGAGCACTTTGATCTTGGACTTCCGGGCCTCTGGATTGTGAAAAAACAAATACAACCCACCCGGTCTGTGGTATTTTGTTATGGCAACCTGAGCGGACTAACATAGTAACCAAAGTACATATGAAGAACACAAAAGGCTGTATGACAACAAGAGAGTGTTAGAAAACGAATGGGGAAAAAAAGAGCTTTTCACAATCACAATAAAATATAAGTTTCTTAGGAATAAGTCTAATAATAAATGTGTAGAATCCACGTGAGAAAACTACAACTTCTACTGAGAGGTGTGTGCTCTCGGAGAAGAAAGTTCAACTTCATTAAAATCAAGGACATGCTAGCTAAAACGTAACATCGCATCTATCCAATCGGCAAAAAATCTTAAGGTTGACAATAATAAATAATGGAAGGACTACTGTAGTATCACTGTTGTGAACTAAATCTGAATAGTTCTTTGTAAAATATAATCTTATGGAACAAATTTAAACATGTATTCAATATATATCCTATAATCAGTAATACGTTTCTCTCATGTGAACCAGGAGATTTATAAAGGAATCAACATAATAGTCACATCAAAATGGTTGATTAGAGCAGCTGCAAATAATGCATATTTTTCTCCAATAAAATGGATAAATTGTGGCAACTCACGTGTGGAATACTTTACAACAGTGGAAAAAATTAAATGCAAGTAAAGGGCTTCCCTGGTGGCTCAGCTGGTAAAGAGTCCGCTGCGAGGCGGGAGACCTGGGTTTGATCCTTCGGTTGGGAAGATGCCCTGAAGAAGGTAAAAGCTACCCACTCCAGTATTCTGGCCTGGAGAATTCCACGGTCTGTATAGTCCATGAGGTTGCAAAGAGTCGGACACGACTGAGCGACTTTCACTTTCACTTTCACTATACATGGTAAGAGAGCTTACCAAGTGGTGCTAGTTGTAAAGAACCCACCTGCTAATGCAGGGGACATAAGACATGGGTTCGATCCCTGGGTAGAGAAGATTCCCTGGAGGAGGGCATGGCCACCCACTCCAATATTCTTGTTTGGAGAATCCCATGGACAGAGAAACCTTCTACACTCCATAGCGTCACAAAGAATCGGACACAACTGAAGCGACTTAGCATGCATGCATGCATACACAGTAAGTGTGAGGTATAGAAAGCCGTTTGAAAAATACGTGTGATTTGATTTACACATTTATACAAATACATTTATATAAAATGCCTAAGATATGCAAAACTAGCTATTGCTCAGGAATACAAATATGTAATAAAAGCATAAAAGCAAAGGAAGTATTTACAATTCAGGATAGCAGATCTCTCTCGTTGGAAACAGAAAAGATGGAATCATTGAAGTAACACACAAGACTTCTAAATAACAGGAATGTCTTCTCTCTAAGCCAGGTAAAGATTTCACTAATTCATTATTTTATAAATAATATTCTGGTATTCTGTATCATCTTGACACATAATAAAGATATTTTTTAAATGTACAAACTATTATGTATAAAATAAGCTATAAAGTTATACTGTACAACACAGGAAAAATAGCCAATATTCTACAATAATTGTAAATAGAGCACAACCTTTAAAAATTGTGAGTCACTATGCTGTACACTTGTAACTTATATAATACTGTACATCAACTACAACTTTAAAAAATAAAAGCCAAAAAAATTAAAATTCAACAGAATAAAACATATATATAATGTACAAAAGTTTGGTGCATTAAAGAACAGAGTTAATATAAAATAATAAAGATTCTGCAAATATTTCACAGCAAATTAAAAGCTAACTAAATGAAGTACATAATAATAGAACCAATCCCTTTTATAATAATTCCACAGAATTAACCATTTGTTATTATATCTAGCAAAAATATTTCCAATATTTGAGATAAAGTATCGGTACTTTCAGAAAACTGGAGGTTTCAGGGTCTGTGACCTAAAAATTCTAGATAAAAGATGTTAAGATCTTTTTAATGCATAAATGACCTGGGGAAAGATCAAGGGGATTCCTTGGAAGAAAGAACTGACAAGAAAGTGCATTCCAGTGAGCATGATAGGCAGCTTCTGTCACATGGTATACACACATCCATAGAGTTCCAGAGTCTGGGCACAGTATGGCACATGGTCAAGAAACAGACATCTGGGCTTTGGGTACAGCAAGAGGTTAGACCAGAGAACAAGGTATAAAATCCAGCATTCCTGAAAAATAATATTTTCAGTAGATGAAGTAGAAAAAGAAAAAGATCCTATTAGGGAGACTTTGAGCATATATAACCATCTCACCCTTGGATCTGAGTTGAGTAGAAAAAAGTAAATAATTAAGTTCAGGAATCACATTGAGATTAAAAACTTTCAGAAAGAAAATACATAGGCAAGCCGCAACTCCTCTAGGTGTCAAACAAAGATGGTGCCCTACAGCATAGGGCACAGCTGCACATCTAGGGCAAGCATCTTACCCAGGGTGATGTAAACATTACAGACCTCAGAAGGAAACGTTTGCCATAGTCGCTCTTGGGCTGTACAGTTATTAATCTAATGGAGTGATCTCTCAATCTCTTTGTGACAATTTTATTTTATTGTCACAAAATAAAATTTTTTAAAAAAACCATTTACCATGGTTCTTATAAAAATGTGTTACATTACGTTTGCTCATCACTAAAAGGTATTATTTTAGACTCAAACACAAACTGAGTACTTAGGTTGATGTGTTTAATCGCTAAGTCGTGTTTGGCTCTTTGCGACGCCATGGACTGTAGCCTGACAGGCTCCTCTATTCATGGAATTTTCCAGGCAAGAATACTAGAGTGGGTTGCCATGCCCTCCTCCAGAGGATCTTCCCAACCCAGGGACTGAACCCACATCTCCTTCATTGGCAGGCAGATTCTTTACTGCTGAGTCACCACGGAAGCCCACTTGGGTTAATAATTAAAGACTAATATGGTCAGTTCTAATCTACTGAAAATCTTGGAAACATCACTGCATATATTAATATCATATTTATTCATGAATTAAAATTAAAATTAGAAACTCTTGAACTCATTTTTAAAACTATAACTGAAAATTTCCACACAATGTAACAAACCTATCTGAAACAAAATATTGATGAAAAAGCTAAGGAAGTGTAAATTTATACATCTCAACACTACACATCCAAGCTATTCTATAGGTTAAACACTATTTTTCAATATAGTGTAACACAATAGTGGTTCTCTCCTAAAGGCATAATAAACTAGAGTATATGCAAAAATGTATGCATATTCAAATGCACAATACTTTATAATAAAAAACTGTATACGCTTATATTTTCCCTGATGGTTGCTGACCTCTGGAATTCAGGTACAAGGATAATCAGAGGGAGAACGCTGAAGAAGTTCAGTCCCAGATATATCGTCAGAGAGACAGAAAAAGCACTTAAACTGAATATTTGATTATTGAAGACCATCCTCCTAAGCAAAATATTTTCCCTCAATTACACTTAATTATTTAATTGTTTACATTTGCTAATGAAACGAAACAACCCAAAACAAACAACGGTCGGGGGCTGTTTTCAGCAGACACATAATCATCCGTCAGCGTGTACAGAAAGATTCTTAAAATTATATGAAGCTGGTCTGTTTAAAGAGAAAGGCATATTTTATCCCAATCAATGCATAAGAGTAAAATTACCCATAACTGAGGCCTGTTTCTCTGATGTACAGTTCAGCTGTAATGATCCCCACACACTGCTCCTGCACATCAATTATGATAATCATAATCACGGTCGTTGAGCTGGGTGTTCATTATTATCAGGATGCTGGTGACAGCAGATTCAATCACCGGGTGCCATGGGCAAGCAGTCACAGTCCCACCCAAGTTTCTGCAGACAGCGACGTGCCACATTAAATCTATGATGTGTTCCACATCCCACTCCATTCCAAACGCCGTCGACGGTAAAGGTCAACTTTATGTTCTGTGCAATATGCTTAGGCTCTCTAAATTAATTCTTTGGAGTACTAGATATTTTTATGCTTTGTAGCTTAAAAAATTCTGTTTAGGACCAAAATGCATGTGGAAATAACACAAAAGGGCTGATCTACTGCTGTAATTCACCTATAATAAGGCGTGGGAGGAGAAGCTCTGTCAACATGAACCATCTTAAAAGTCTCTTCTTGAATTTTGCAAATAAGGGAAAACATGAAGTGGTTCCTATAGTCAGTTGTCCAAAATGCATATGAAACTCATTCTTATTCAGATAAAGGCCTGAGACTATTGTTTCTGCTTCAGTAAATATGAACATGTTCGGATGTTTTGACAATCAAAAGAATGTTTTTAGTAGAAAATTTTTTCTTGGCCAACTCTTTTAGACCTAGTCAGATAGATGAAATTAATGGTGACTGATAGATTCTCCTTATTTAATTTCATTTCTCTTTCAGATATTGAGATCAGCGCAACAAAGAATTTATAAATACAAAGTCTTTGCTGCTGCTGCTAAGTCGCTTCAGTCGTGTCTGACTCTGTGCAACCCCATAGACGGCAGCCCACTAGGCTTCCCCGTCCCTGGGATTCTCCAGGCAAGAACACTGGAGTGGGTTGCCATTGCCTTCTCCAGTGCATGAAAGTGAAAAGTGAAAGTGAAGTCGCTTAGTCGTGTCCGACTCTTAGCGACCCCATGGACTGCAGCCTACCAGGCTCTTCCGTCCATGGGATTTTCCAGGCAAGAGTACTGGAGTGGGGTGCCATTGCCTTCTCTGACAAAGTCTTTAGGTGAACTTAAAAAAAGTTTGACCATTTAAGACACAGACCTAGAATCTAACAGTTAACTTAGAGCATTTTACAGTTAGATAAAAGAAATATGAGTAAATTATATGATATGTATACTTTATTATTGATTTCCATAAATTCAAAAAATGATATATATATATATTATTCTTCATTATTGATTTTCATACTGTCAGGAAAATTATATTATTTGCTCTTAATCTGCTGACTTTGTGATGTCTTTATATACTGTTCATGTTAATAACATGAAAATAAAACAAAAATATTAAATACTATTTATTAACTGATTTAATATGAATATGATTAGAGAAATAAAACATTTTACTTTTCTCTCAATGTATACCCTTTATCTTAGTTGTATAACAAATGGTCTGACAGTTACAACCTCCATGCTTAAATAAACGAAAGAGAAAAAAATTCTCCAGGCACACAAACTTAAAACATGATGCAAAGAGTGGAGAACAGGAACCAAATATATTTGTTTCTTAATTTCAGTAAATCTAATGCATTCAACTAAATCTTATGTGTATTTAAATGTTTGTAAATAGTCCATCTTCCAATAGAAGCAGCATAAAACGACACCAGTCTTTTCCCTCTTCAACATTTTGAACTCGACAACTCACTACAACAATCCTTCATCTACTAATAATCAATAAGTTGTGGTCTCATGTCTCCAAAATCAAACAAAGTTTTATCTAAAATAAAGAAAAATCAGTGGGCTTTTAATCATTTATTGGGCAGATCACTGAGCAGCAAGTCAAAACATAAAATATTTTCATAGAAACAATAGAATGGCTACCGTTGTACTTTGTAGAATCTATTGGCTACACAGGAATAATTTGTCAATCTAATAAGGTTATTTTAAGAGATCAGAGGAAGCGGAAAAGAAGGAAATGAGGAATAAAATTAAATTTGCATTTAATATCTTTCTATGTGATTTTGTGCAAGTGGATTAATGATTTATTAAGACATAAGGAATCTCTACACTTTCTTAGTTTTCAGGATCTACAAGAACGATTATTTGTCATTAACTTTCCAAGTATGTGTACTTTCTAAAAGTATACAGAGGCAACAATGATTCCTCCAAAAGAACAAAATAAACTTTTTTTTTTAAGTGAATATCCAAGAGTCTCTATAACTTGATTAATCTAGTGAGATGAATGCATAGTCTTGGAATATGTCAAACATATGAATAAACCTATGGCATAAAACCCAAAAGAACCATATTATTTTAGGAAAGAGACACTGGCGCAAGGATTTTTCTTATATTGAAGTAGCGCAGTGTCCTAAGATAAGTCATTTACATTTTAAAGAAATGAAATGAGGATTTCCTTGAATTAAATAGAATGGTGACGGCTAAACAGCAAAAAATAAAATTCACGTCAAATAGAAAAATGAGTTGTAGATCACATTATGTACATTCAAAATACAAAATTAAAAGGTTTAAAAATCATATTTACCCTATATTCTGAATGGCTGCATATTAGGTAAAAAACAAATGCCTGGCATAGTCTTGCTATGGATTTTTTATGTAATAATATTGTTATCAACTTTCAGGTTTATCAGTCAGTGGACCAGATTGAACTACTCATTGTACATATTCCTTATGCCATGGAATTAATGTTTAGTGTTCTAGAAGACCATTAAAAAAAAAAAAAAAAGACTTAGTAGCTACAAAAGAAAAAGCGACTTCCAAAGGAATCCAAGCACGAATTCCCTTTGACAATGCCATTATTTACAATGTCCTTAAAAAAGAACTTTTCTTAGAATTTGGTAAAGAAAGATCTCATTTCCCTTAAAGGTCTAACATGTTTCTTTCACTTGAGCAGTAAGGATGCCTCTGCAACTCTTGTTCTCTGCATCTTAGATTCCAACAGGTTGTATTTCCTAAGTCTCTGACCACCATAGTCACGTGCAAGCATGCTCAGTTGCTCAGTCATGTGAGACTCTTTGCAACTCCATAGACTGCAGCCCGCCTAGCTGTTTTGTCCATGGGATTCTCCAGGCAAGTATACTGGAGTGAGTTGCCATGCCCTCCTCCCAGTCCCCCTTTATTTTGTGGGCATAGGTGCTCTTCTCATCTAAGATTGTTTCCCCTTGTTTAAATTTCTAGAATATGGCCTATGTTGTATTTACCACTTGATAAGGTGCCTTCGGGGTCTTTCCTGGTGGCTCAGGAGTAAAGAATCCACTTGCAATGCGGGATATATGGGTTTGATCCCTGGATTGGGAATATCCCCTGAAGAAGGGCATGGCAACCCACTCCAGTATTCTTGCCTGGAGAATTCCATGGCCAGAAGAGCCTGGCGGACTATAGTTCATAGTGTCGCAAAGAGTCGGACATGACTGAAGCAACTTGGCATGCACGCACACAAGCAAGGTGTCTTAAGTCCTTTTGGTAGGAGACTGTGTGTAAATGAATAAATCCTCATTGACAGACTACTAATAGAAACAATAGGCCTGGTAGTGTATGGAACTCAGTAGCTCTAGGCCCTTTCCAGAATATAATTTCCTGCTCCACTTTATCTGTATAATTTTGATATGAGTAAGTTTGAGTTTCTAATTGCTAGACAATAGGTTAAAAACCCAGTAAGAACTTTCCTTGTTGCCTCCTATAGTATAAGACATGTAGGTAGGGGTTTTCCCATTTTAGAAATTTTTATTTAAGTGCTAGCAACTATAATTCTGGAATCCAAAAGTAAATATTTATCTGCTTTTTCCTTTTCTATGTCATATATATAGATAGGATATCACATATATCTCCCCTTTCTTCTTTCCTTCTTCCCTCTTACCCTCCCTCTTTCCTTTTTCCCTTCCTTTCTTCTTCCTTCTTTCCTAAATACCTATCTACATATACACGAAGGTTGAAAGAAAGCAAGGAAGCACTGATCTCCATGCCTGAGAGTTAGCTTAACTCTATTCCACAGATTCAGACTTGACCCTAATTGGCTTTGCCAAAGCTAATGATCCATGCCATTGACCACAGGGTGGCCGAACCATAAAACACAAGAAGACGACAACAAAAAAAATCCACAAAAAAACTTAAACCTCTTACTGACACACTAAGCTGCACTATCTTCTTATAAAATAGCTAAAAATAATTCTGTAACCATGAAGATGTTGGTTGTAATGAGAGTATATTTGCTATAATCAGTGTCCATTTTTAGCATTTTCAAAGAAACATTATTTTCTTTTTAATATTGCATCAACTCACCTTGTTACAGATCCATCTCTTAGGATTTTCATCTCGGAAATGTTGAGTTCCATAAGCATCAGGACCATATTTGCTTGATAAATGCATTGTCGGGACGTATTTTTTGTTTTTATGATAGGAAGAAAATGGCAAAAACCTGAAAGAACATTAAGGTAATTGTCTTAATTTGATTTGTAGAGACATTTGACTAAAAAACAAAGAATTTAAAGAAGTCGTAAATTTAGGGAAAATAACACATGGCTTGGAATCAGAACAACCAGGTCTTCACTTCAGTCTTGGCCACTGACTATTTCTGTTACTACCTTCTATGGATCTTCATTTCTTATTCCACAAATGGAGACACTAACATTTTACAGAATTTTGTGGGTCTCAAATATTTGCTAAATATAGAAAATGTTAATTAATTAATTGTGCCAAGTAACTAAAAACTCATCACATAAGTAAAAATGCCCTTAATAAGATGGTATTCCCCAAATGTAAAGGATGGCTACCATTGGCAACTCTCATTGAAATGGGCTTTCTTCACATCTTAACTTACCCAAATAATAAAGGCATTCTTGGTACAGAGTATGGATAAGGAAGCTTCTGAGTCAGTCAGACCTATATTTGCATCTTAGCTTTGCCCCTGCTATGTTTTCCCTCATGCTATGGAGTAAACTGGAAGGAAAGTGTTAGCTGCTCAGTCACATCTAACTGTTTGAGAATCCATGAACTGTAGCCCACCAGGCTCTTCTATCTATGGGATTTTTTTCCAGGAAAGAACATGGAGTGGGTCATCACTCGCTTCTTCAGGGGATCTTCCTGACACAGGGATCAAACCCAGGTCTCCTGCATTGCAGGCAGATTCTTTACCATTTGAGCCACGAATGAACAACTTAATATACACAAAACTTACATGGTGCTGAAAACACCATGTAAGTATTCAATAAATAATGGTATTGCAAAAGTAGAAGTAGCTTATTGTCATAGCTCTCAGTATCAGCACCACTATCATCACCGCCGTCATCATTATCATTATTAGTTTTAATTTTATTTTGATCAACATAAAACTAAAAATTTTAAACTCTCACAGAACATCTCAGATTATGATACATTTATAGTGTAACCTGATGAATTGTTTAATCCCCCATCAAAACCTTCTGAAATAAGAGTAAAGGGATTTTTTTTAAAGTTATAAGTTCATAGGAAAGAGGACACAAGAGAAAAAACAGAAGAGGAAAATGCTAACAAATTTTTGGCAGGTGGAATGCAGATAGAAAAGTCGAGTTCCAAAAGAGGAAGACGCCAAAGAGAAATTATGCCATTAGTTCTGCAGAATCCTGGAAGATTCTGGAAGCTACTGCAATGGGTGAGAGTGAAGAATAAAGCTGAAAACAGGTGAGAAACCTATGCAAACCCCCAGGTTTCTCTCCCAGTTCATATATTCATAAAAAGAATGTATTCTCAGAAATATTACATCAGAAAGCTCTGGGCACAGGCAGGCCAGAGTGAGGCACCAAATGGAATACATGAATTCTAATTCAAAGATTACTCACTGAACTCTTCCCTTGCTCCTCTTGAAGTGACCTGGCAGCTTGACTAATAGATTTCAGAAGACTAACTGTTTCTTCTCAAAAGATACTGAGAGTTCCCAGTGCAACAACTTCAAATATCAACATTTGGAAATTTCTTAATTAAAAGGTCATATCCCAGTGTCTATCAGTCAAATAAGCCACTCTCACACACAAATACACTTTTAATCTGATGGTTAGAGTTTCCTTTTTAATATGAATTTATAAATGGATTGTCATTTGGGGAAACTACCAAGATGGAGGGCTTTCCTAGTAACTCAGATGGTTCAATCCCCGGGTTGGGAAGATTCCTTGGAGAAGGGAGTGGCTACCCATTCCAGTATTCTTGCCTGGAGAATTCCATGGTTCAATGAGGCATTGGCTCACACGGTAAAGAATCTGCCTGCCAGTGCAGGAGAACTGGGTTTGATCTCTGAGTTGGGAAGATCCCCTGGAAAAGGGAATGGCAACCCACTCCAGTACTCTTGCCTGGAGAGCCCCACGGACAGAGGATCCCAGTGGGCTATAGTCCATGGGGTCACAAAGAGTCAGACACAACTGAGCAACTAACACCAAGATGGAAGAAAAACTCATATCTAAATATAAGAGATAATCTAAGAAGAAACATATAATATAGGAAAGAGGAGTAAACATCAGAAAATTTTAATTAATATAATCAAAAGAGATATGGTATCAATAATATTAGAGCTAGATCCTGTTTTAAATACAAGAAACTTTTAGAGGGAAAAAAGCAAGCTCTGGGAAGTAAGTATTTAATTTATGACTAAATTAAATATTCTGCCAAGAAAAATACTTTGAAATTCAGACACAGAAAAAACGAAATTGAGGTTAAACAAATTTTGGGGCAGATGCTGATATTTTCACATATATTATCTTATTTAATTAAGACAAGGAAAGGGCCTTTTTAAAAATCCCAATTCAATTGAAATTTCTCCCATTATATTCATGAATTTGTTTAAAAAATAATAAGCTTAGGAAATGTGTTATTGCATAAAGTTTCACACCTCTCTACAATTTCTTTTTAATGTTTATTAAGAAATTCCTTTTAAATATTTTTCCGAAGAAAATACCTTCTACATCTATTTAAGATAAAAAATAAACAGAACACAGAGCTTTGAATATACAAAATTCCACAAGCATGTATTATATATGCCCTTGGGAAAAGAGCTCTCATGTAAGACAGATTACGGTCCTTCCAGTGCTAATTTGCACACGGGATGGACAACACTCACACAAAAAATTAATGTGGCCCCAATGTCCCTTAGTATACAGAGGGGGTGCTGGGAGCCGGCTGCTGCACTTACACTTTTTATCACTTCTGAATTGCATTTTAATAGTACATTTTTCTTTTGTGTCTGGGCAAAATTTGCTTTCTCAAGAGACTGGATGGCTGAAAAGATAAGGCTCAAAGACTAGGTATTTCCCTGCACCTGAATTAATTTTAATTCCATTGAGCCATAATGTTTCATTAGAGAAACATGTAATGCGTATTAAGTGCACATGTGTACGTGTATAGCTGTATATATAATGAAAGTATTTAGATTCATTTTATAAATAATATTTAAAAATCTATCTTCAAATTCAGAAGAAATTATTTAAGTCTCAGATAGATTGCTATATAAAAGTACAAACAGCTATGAAAACCCTAAAAATAAATTGAGCTTTCAATCAAAAGTTTAGACAATGATCAACTTTACTTTTAAAATGGTATCTTTTAACAGTTTTAAATATATATTCAGATGTGCTTTATTCTTGCAGAGAGTACTTTTCAATTAACTGAACATTATATTAAAGAAGAAGGTGTTATGGGTTTGCCTATTAATTTTTATAATGTCATCAAAGACACAGATCTGGCAGAAATTCTTAAATTCAGTGTGGAGATACAGTGGTATATACAAATAAGTCATTACTTGAGTGTCTGTAGAGTTAGAAAAGAATTGGTAGAGGTCTCAGGAAGCAAAAATTAAAATTAATCAACATATACAAAATATTGGAGAAGGAAATGGCGACCTACTCCAGTACTCTTGCCTGGAGAATCCCATGGACAAAGGAGCCTGGTGGGCTACAGTCCATGGGGTCGCAAAGAGTTGGACGTGACTGAGCGACTAACACACACATACAAAATATATGGAAGTGAGTTAGAGAATGAAAATGGTTGCTGAAGAAACTGAAAGGGGCTCAGCATAACTAGAAAATTGAGTTCTTTATGAAGGAAGCAAAGGAGATCATGAACAGCTTTATAGCAGAGATGAGATGGCCCTAGGAGACTATGTATAGAAATATATTACAGATCTTTATAAATTGTGAAACATTTTTCTCCATATATATTGATTGCCCAAAAGAGTAGTTATCCAAGTCATGATGAACCTTGACTTAGGTAAATCATTTCAAACTGGGCATGGAGATAATGATTCATAGATAGCGAGACACATAGCTAGGGAACAAGTCTCAAATACCTGTTCAGGTTTCAAACATGTCCTAGAGAAGCCTTCTCTCTATTAAAGGGTGACTAATGAAACATATGTATTAAGCTCAAAGCAGGATTAAGGGTACTTTATTACAAGTTAGGAATTTGACTCCAGATAACAATAAATTCTTCAATGAGTTAAGATCACAATAAATTCTCCACTGAGTTATGCAAAGCATGTGAATTAAGTCTTTTCGCCTGGGCTAGAGGCAGGAAAAAAGAGCCAACTAGACCAAGTTTGAATGCAGAGTGCATCTTGAATGCAGAGTTCCAAAGAACAGCAAGGAGAGATAAGAAAGCTTTCCTCAGAGAACAATGCAAAGAAACAGAGAAAAATAATAGAATGGGAAAGACTAGAGATCTCTTCAAGAGAAGTAGAGATATCAAGGGAACACTTCATACAAAGATGGGCACAATAAAGGACAGAAATAGTATGCACCTAACAGAAACAGAAGATATTAAGAAAAGGAGGCAAAAATACACAGAACTGTACAAAAAAAGATCTCAATGACCCAGATAACCATGATGGTGTGATCACTCAACTAGAGCCAGACATCCTGGAATATGAAGTCAAGTAGGCCTTAGGAAGCATCACTATGAACAAAGCTAGTAGAGGTGATCGAATTCCAGCTGAGCTATTTCAAATCCTAAAAGATGATGCTCTGAAAGTACTGCACTCAATATGCCAGCAAATTTGGAAAACTCAGCAGTGGCCACAGGACTGGAAAAGGTGTTTTCATTCCAATCCCAAAGAAAGGCAATGCCAAAGAATGTTCAAAGTACTGCACAATTGCACTCATCTCACATGCTAGTAAAGTAATGCTCAAAATTCTCCAAGCCAGGCTTCAACAGTATGTGAACCGAGAACTTCCAGATGTTTAAGCTGGATTTAGAAAAGGAAGAGGAACCAGAGATCAAATAGCCAACATCTGTTGGATCATCAAAAAAGCAAGAAATTTACAGAAAAACATCTACTTCTGCTTTACTGACTATGGCAAAGCCTTTCACTGTGTGGATCACAACAAACTGTGGAAAAATTCTTCAAGAGATGGGAATACCAGACCACCTGACCTGCCTTCTGAGAAATCTGTATGCAAGTCGGGAAGCAACAGTTAGAACTGGACATGGAACAATGGACTGGTTCCAAAATGGTAAAGGAGTATGTGAAGGTTGTATATTGTCACTCTGCTAATTTAACTTATATGCAGAGTACATCAAGCGAAATGCCAGGGTGGATGAAGCACAAGCTGAAATCAAGATTGCCAGGAGAAATATCAACAACCTCAGATGTATACCTGTGGTGGATTCATTTTGATATTTGGCAAAACTAATACAATTATGTATAGTTTAAAAATAAAATTAAAAAAATAAAAAAATAAAAACCAGAGACATCACTTTGCCAACAACAACAAAAAAAGAAAGTAACAACTATTATTTTTATGTTAAAAAAAAAAAAAGAAACTGAGATCGTGGCATATGGTCCCACCACTTCATGGCAAATAGACGGGTAAACAATGGAAACAGTGACAGACTTTATTTTCTTGGTCAAAATCACTGCAGATATTGACTGCAGCCATGAAATTAAAAGACTCTTGCTCCTTGGAAGAAAAGCTATGACCAACTTAGTTCAGTTCAGTTCAGTCGCTCGGTCGTGTCTGACTCTTTGCAACCCCATGAATCGCAGCACGCCAGGCCTCCCTGTCCATCACTAATTCCCGGAGTTCACTCAGACTCACGTCCATCGAGTCTGTGATGCCATCCAGCCATCTCATCCTCTGTCGTCCCCTTCTCCTCCTGCCCCCAATCCCTCCCAGCATCAGACTCTTTTCCAATGAGTCAACTCTTTGCATGAGGTGGCCAAAGTACTGGAGTTTCAGCTTTAGCATCATTCCTTCCAAAGAAATCCCAGGGCTGATCTCCTTCAGAATGGACTGGTTGGATCTCCTTGCAGTCCAAGGGACTCTCAAGAGTCTTCTCCAACACCACAGTTCAAAAGCATCAATTCTTTGGTACTCAGCCTTCTCCACAGTCCAACTCTCACATCCATACATGACCACAGGAAAAACCATAGCCTTGACTAGACAGACCTTTGTTGGCAAAGTAATGTCTCTGCTTTTGAATATGCTATCTAGGTTGGTCATAACTTTCCTTCCAAGGAGTAAGCGTCTTTTAATTCCATGGCTGCAGTCACCATCTGCAGTGATTTTGGAGCCCAGAAAAATAAAGTCTGACACTGTTTCCACTGTTTCCCCATCTATTTCCCATGAAGTGATGGGACTGGATGCCATGATCTTCGTTTTCTGAATGTTGAGCTTTAAGCCAACTTTTTCACTCTCCACTTTCACTTTCATCAAGAGACTTTTTAGTGCCTCTTCACTTTCTGTCATAAGGGTGGTGTCATCTGCATATCTGAGGTTATTGATATTTCTCCCGCAATCTTGATTCCAGCTTGTGCTTCTTCCAGCCCAGTGTTTCTCATGATGTACTCTGCATATAAGTTAGATAAGCAGGGTGACAATATACAGCCTTGACGTACTCCTTTTTCTATTTGGAACCAGTCTGTTGTTCCATGTCCAGTTCTAACTGTTGCTTCCTGACCTGCGACCCTTAAAATCTAATGCGGGAAAGAGCAAATAGCTTGTACCAGTATACAACGGGAGAAAAACAAAGTTTCATGAAAAAGAGAAAACAAAAGAGTATGGGAACAGAAAGCATTGGGGAAATATCTAATCTGTTCTTTAACAGATGGGTCAGAGTTCACTAGGCAGAAATGAAAACCGCAAAAGAGGATGCAAAAGTCGTAGACTGGTATGAGTATAGGCTCAGAGGTAAAACTTGGAACCCACATGTGGGGTCTTGGATGTATGTAGTTCGTTGGCCTTGAAAATAGAAATGATGCTCTTCATAGGGTGCTTATACTGACTCCTCTCAGAAGATGTAAAGCTTCTGCAGCCTTATCTCATCTTCCTTAATATCCCTATGGAATACTCAGTTACTTTATCCTTTGCTCACAGATTCTATCACCAAACTCTGAAACTGTCTCTAGGGCTCTGTGTGGCCCTCTCTATGAGGGCAGACTTGCCCACAGCACGTTGAAGGCTGATCCACACTGGGGACAGAGGAAGGGTGGCCCATTCCTCTCTCTCAAAACTATGCTGCTCATTAATACCAGTTTTCTAGAACCTATCTCCAGGGAGGGAATGGAGACGCATATATCGAGAACGGACTTGTGGACCCAGTGAAGGAAGGAAAGAGTGGGACAAACAGAGGAAGAAGCATCGACATAGCCACATTACCATGTGTAAATAGACAGCTGGAGAGAAGTTACTGTACATAGCGCAGGGAGCCCAGCTTGATGTCCTGTGATGAGCTAAAGGGGTGAGATGGGGGGAGGGGAGGAAGGTTCAAGAGGTGGGGACGTATGTATAATTATGACTGATTTGTGTTGTTGCATGGCAGAAACAAACACAACATTGCAAAGTAATCTTCCTCTAATTAAAAAATAAATTTAAAAAACATTATGTGGCTAAATTGGAAGCCTTGTGATCTTTTGATATCAAATGTCTGACATTTCCTTTTCTTTTATTGGAGGTTTCTTACTAATGAACTCTAAAGTGAATACAGGATACTTCAATGCCTTCACTCTCTTCATTTGGAAAAAAATAAACAAAAATAAATACTTTTCCATCATCACAGATTGCGTAAAAAATGATTTCATCTTCAAATCTGGAAACCTCCTACACTTCATAGTCAATAAAATATAATGAGATTCATAGCAAATATAGTCATATGAATTGTACTGTCTTCGTATTTGACTAATTGAATTTCGTAGACTCAAAGGATAGTTTACTTCTATCTTGAAAGCGATTCTAAGATGCTATTGTTTTTCAACTAAAAAATGACCAAAGAATCAGAAAAATCAATTGTCAGTTTTATTGTATATCCTATACAGAGTGGGAAATATGCCAATTTTTTTTTATTGTTCTTATAGGGGAACCATATAACATGCTGAAGAAATCACAAGCTGCATTAATAAAGATCTTGGTCAATGAGCAGCCTGACTTGTCCCAATCATTGACAACACTGGGAGGACAGACAGGCCTAAACAGGATACAAGAGTCAGTGCTGGGGTTCACCCCAGGATCTCTGCTGAAAGGTCTGCTGAAAGATCTATCTAAAATACTTGCAAAAGGAGAAGCTGGATTAAGAGTTTTGTAATGTTCAAAATAGACCAGTTATTTAATTGAGTGGTATATAAAAAAAGAGAAGAAAAGGGGGAAAAATCCACTATAATCTAATTAACATAAAGGAATTCCCTTAATTCCAGAGGCAATTCCCTCTGGTTTACAAAACTTAATTTGACAAGCAAGAATGCCTAGGTATAAGAGTTTGCAAACAGCTGATGAAAGAATTAGGAGAGAAAATATGAACAAGGGCAAGTCAATTTAATCTAATAAACTAATCAACAAACAAAAATTTCCATGTTATCATAAAAGTACACCTGCTCAAATATTACATATTCTATTAGACTCTAGTATTTTAATCATTATTGTAATATAGAAAATAGAAAATTTAATGTTTTGAGGGCTGAGTTATAGCCAGTTCATTTCTGATTTCACTGTCAGATGACTTAGTTCTCATTAACCAACTGTAGGAATTTTTTTTAAGGTAAAGCATTTTTAAAAGCCACTCAATTGGAAATGTACAAAGTATTTATGTCAATTGTATATGAACTAGGATGAGATATGTTTTAAATTGGTAGTATGTATAACTGACAATGAATATTGACTAAATATAATGAATAGTGAATATATAACATTTCATGATACATGTAAGTGAAATCATTGTTCCATACACCTTAAGCTTCTATAGTGCTGTTTGACATATCTCAATAAAACTGGAAAATATGAATACTGAATAATTTTAGCCCTTCTAAAAAAACAGGTCAACTGTCCCATTCATAAGAAAGGGTTATAAAATACTGAATATCTCCTTTTTCCTTTATCACATAGAATAATATAAGTTTGAGAATGAATTTAGCAATTAAAGGTATCTTTTTATAATCTTCAATATGATAAATAAAGTGTTTTCACTGTATGTATTCATAATATAAATGTCCAGATAAACCTAATATATATAGCTCATTAATACCAACAGATGGATTTCAAAAATATAACCTATCAAGATGTTTTATCTAGTAGAGTTTCAGTTGAAGAGATGTTTGTAAAATGAGTAACAACTTGAAATAGGAATTAGGCAGACCATTTATGGATGAAGACAGCTTTCGTTGAGATTTTAATGTAACCATTGCTATAAGCATTTAATATATAAAGTGTTTCATACTTAAAGTAAAATTCATAGCAGAAATTGAAAACTCATAAACTATTCAAGCAGCAGTATCAATAACATAAATTTCTCCCCCAGGGTGGTGATATAATATTTAAATATAAAAAATGCAAATGGCTAGACTATCTGTTCAGCTAGATAGTGAGCTTGTATTACAAACTTCTAAATTTAAATGGGAAGACCTATTTTGCCCTTCTCCTTACAGTTTTCTTAGCTTAAGAGGACTAGCATTCCCTGGATATATTATTATTATTATTATTATTAACAATCTCCAGGCATGCTTATTCAATAACTTCATTACATCTGTGCAACTTTCCAAAACATATTTTACAGAGTTGACTTTACTTTCCTCTAGCTAATTGTGGAAAACTTAACCAAAAAAAGAAAAGTCTCTACTAAAGAGATACTGAATTTAAATGCCCCAGCTCCATAGCAATCACACAGGCTCTTTTTTTAATAGGCCATTTACAACATTAAATGTTTTAAGTTCAGATATATTCAGGACTTGTATAATTGATATAAAAAACATATAATTAAGCAGAGAAATAAGGCTGTGGGAAACACTTGTACAAACTACCCTTAAGAAAGTCTAAGAATGAAATAAGCTGCCACTAAAAAGAAAAACTTGCTAGGAAAAAAATCAAATGTTCTTTGTTGAGTTATATCAGAGCAGCATATTGCAAACCAGTCAGCGGATAAAGGGATTCCATGGCTAACCGTGCTATCAACTCTATGAAGCCAGGACACCTCAGCTATGTTGTTCATTGCCTTGTTCTTGGCATCTAACTCAGTGTCTGGCACATATTAGGCTGCAGTAATATTTGAGGAATCAATGAGTGAGTGAGTTTGCAAAATGCTATGTAGTATATGTCCCCTCTTAGTAGTTTATACTAAATAAAAATATATTTAAGACTGGAAAGCCCTGTAAATGCCAAAAAAAGTTTAACTATTTCAAATATAATTTCTCCCAAGTTTATTTGATAGGATACTCATTAATATTTTCCAGACTAGAGTTCAAGAGGCAAAGTTTGGAAAATGCTGTTCTGGGTAAGAAAAAGAAAAAAAGAAAGAAAAGGCTGCCCTATTACTGGGACTGCTAGTATAGTGCTAATAAAGATTAAAGAGCAGTCACACTTGACTTCATTTCCTCTTGTTTGACTTATCTTTTAATGAGAATGATTTTGGTGATCAGATGGATTAAAACAAAACAAAATTAGTTTAAGCTCAAGTCCAATATGTAAAAAAAAAAATGCTTGACAAGGATTATACTAAGTGTACAGCATAAATCTTGGGCTCTTTCTTGAGGACCTTATCATTTAGAACAAGTGTCTCCAATGTCTATGTCTGGAAAGGCCAGGCAGTAACATACATTATGCAAAAACTAAGAGTGCAAACTTTAATCAGTCATTGCCATTTGAGACTGGGGGACTGCTGTTTCTAGATCTTCTAATTTTTAATAAAAGCCAGAAAATCTGGACTTTAAAAAGATACAATTACCATTTTAAATTACTTTTCAATCAATATAACTTTTTGAAAATTGCAGGGTCCAACTATAACACACTTGGAAGCTTTACGCAACTGACAAGTTTGTAGTTAACAATCTCTCTTCAGAATTTATAAATGAGCATCTCCTTTGTCAATGACTTCCGAGGCTCTAACCAAGATACACTGTATCTCAAATTAGACTCAATCATCATTAATTATTCTTTGAAAATTGTGAATGTACTAAAGATATACAAAAATGTATTTAAAAGCAGAACAATTTATATTCTATGATATAAAGGTGGGCTTCATCCGATGTTAGTTTCAGCAAGATTCTAAAATGGAGTATTTAAATAAGTTAAAATTAAATTCTACAAAAGTGGTGCCAATATATTTATCTATATGACACTAATACTATTTCATCTTAATGAAAATAAAGGAGATCAAGCCAGTCAATCTTAAAGGAAATATTCATTAGAAGCACTGATGCTTAAACTGAAGCTCCAATACTTTGGCCACCTGATGTGAAGAGCCAACTCATTGGAAAAGACCGTGATGCTGGGGAAGATTGAAGGCAGGAAAAGAAGGGGATGACAGAGGATGAGATGGTTGGATGGCATCACCAAGTCAACAGACATGAGTTTGAGCAAGCTCCGGGAGATGGTGAAGGACAGGGATGTCTGGCATGCTGCAGTCCATGGGGTCACAAAGAGTCGGATATGACTGAGCAAATGCACAACAAAATTTCATTTAATATTCTATATTTTGATATTCTAAATTTTAAAATTAAATGTAAATTTAAAATATTTCACATATGTATGCTTGCATCTGACTCTGCAACCCCATGGGCTGTAGCCCACCAGTCTCCTCTGTCCATGGAATATTACAGGCAACAATACTGAAGTGGGTTCCCATTTCCTCCTCCAGGGGATCTTCCCAATCCAGGGATCAAACTCATGTCTCATCCAGTCATTGGAGTGAATTTTCTTTTCCTTTAATTTGTAAAATATCTCCTGGAATTCTTTGCTTTCACCCAGTTTCCTGACTGACTCATTTTCTGCCATACCTTGAATTAATGGCTCGTACCTTAACTAGAACTTTGCATTAGAATCAGTTGGGCATACATTTCAAACCCATATGCCTGCTGAGTCAAAATATCTGTGATTGAGACTATGGAATGCATATGTATATAATTTTAAGCTTCAAGGTGATACAGGTAAGCAACCTAATTAAGAATCACTGCCCTAACATTAAAGCAATTCCCAAGAATCTGTACTAAATCTTTTCTCTCTGTAGTCTCTCCCCTCCCTGGAAGATGCTTCCCCCACCAAGATTTTAACTGTCACCTCTGATCATTTCTAAATTTTTATCTCTATAGACAGTGTTTTTCTTTAACTCAAGACCAGTATTTTCAAATGCTCACAAGGAATATCTACCTAGACATAGAATCAGATCAGATCAGTCGCTCAGTCGTGTCCGACTCTTTGCGACCCCATGAATCGCAGCATGCCAGGCCTCCCTGTCCATCACCAACTCCCGGAGTTCACTGAGACTCACGTCCATCGAGTCAGTGATGCTATCCAGCCATCTCATCCTCTGTCGTCCCCTTCTCCTCCTGCCCCCAATCCCTCCCAGCATAAGAGTCTTTTCCAATGAGTCAACTCTTCGCATGAGATATAGAATAGGCACCTCAAATAGATCTTCCCACAAATTAGTCTCATATGCCAAACCTCCACCCCATCATGCCAACAGAGCTTCTTACATGTTTTTTCTTAAGTAAGGACATCACTATCTGACCAGTCACCTCACTCAGAAGCTATCAAGTAAAAGTACTAGAGGACCTCTTGCCCCTGCACTCCTCAACCTGAGAAAATCTTTGCTCGTGGCTACACTTTCATAAGACACTGTATTTATAATGTGGCACACGGTCCCCACCCACAGTTGTCATCCATTCATAAGTTAATTGAATATGTCTGTTGACTTAACATATATTTGTTAAGCATTAATTGTGTTTTAGGCCTACAACTGGTGTGGGACAGTTTGATGATATGAATTGAGCAGAACAGATTCTCTTTCAGGAAATTTGAACTGAAAAGCTGAATTAGCTGTGGATTCTAGAGCTGGGAGGTTATACTGAATTAGGCCTGGAGTGGCCATGAAAACTAAGGGCAAACTGAAGATTTATGGGAAAAAACTAAGGCCACAGATAAAGCCAGTCAGTAGAGAGAAGACAGTGAGCAGAAATACAGAGAAAAGTGGAAATGCCACTTAAGAGAGAAAACGATGCCCTTGTAGCCCTAAGGCGTCACCTTAGTCCAGTTTGTCTTTGGTTTCTATGAGACTCTTCACTGCATCTTTTAAACACATCCTTAACTTCTTGAATCATCTTGAATGTATCTTTATTCCTTGCACTGAGGAAAGCCCTAAGATGCATCGATGCCCCTGCCCACACCATCCACACCATATCATGTTGGCCCCTATTTCTGGTTTAGGGTTTACAGGATTCCACCTATAAATCAGTTTACCAGCCTTTCTCTTCTCTGTACTATCTCTGTCCTTGTTCCTGGGCAAGTCTTCTTTATTTCAAAACTAGACTGTGGCAGTGGTACCCGGACTCCCATTTCTTTACCATGGACATAGCTAGTAGAGTGATATCTCTAAGATGACTGACCTTTTCACTCCATTGGTTAAAACACTGTGATGCTTTTACACTATGTTTTATATAGTAAAGTCCAGACACTTTATCATGGTACACGTGACCCTTTATTCTCTGGCTCCACCTCTACCTTCCCTCTCATCTCTGCCACTTTGCATAAAGTACCAAAGCTCTGAGCTAAGCATCACTAGATACCTCAGAAGGCAAACTGAAACCCACATGAGCTCTGCGCTTGTTGACAGAGAGATGACTCCGTCCAGGCTACATCCTTCAGGTTACCTTCCTTGCTCTGCCTGGCATACTTCTGTTGAGCCTTCAAGTCTCTTCTGACCCTCAACGCACTTTTGAACCCTAAATTGAACTAGGAAAGGCTGGAATGTATAAATGCCATTCCCATATAAGAATGTGAGTATGTCACAGGATGGCAGTCTTTCTTTTACAAAAGCAATTCCACATGCCTTGTAAACAGACCAAAAGCTAAGTGGCAAAACTTTACTTAGCGTATGTTAGCTATTGCACTAGGGGGAATTCTTAAAAAAATGATAAAATCTAACTAAAAAGACTAAAAGTGTGTTTTTATGATTTGTCTGACTGCATATAATCAAAAGTATATGCAAGATTTTCACAATACCAGTAAAAATATTCCAAGTTACCACCATTAAATGTCAATGTCATGAATATTAAAATTCTTAGACTTAGGTATCTGTAAGAACAGAATTCTAGGATTCTGTGGTCAGTTATTTAAAAAGCCATCATTTCCAAGTAAACAGTGGACATAAAGAGAGCATATTTCTCACTGTAGAGTTGAAGTAATAAAGGACTCTTTTGTAGACAAATTCTAGAACTTCTTAATTATACACAGGCTTATTATCTGTATCCCCAGTGTTATAAAGCACCAGAACTTCATTAGAAAAATTAAGCTGGAAAAATGAAGGCAGCACTTTGTAAATTTCCACTGGAAATTAGCTGGGAGAGGCAGAGGAATACTGGATCAAAAGAGGGTAATCACGCTTAACCGTGCCCTAGAGCACCCGCGTGGATAATACGATTTGCACAGTAACTACCTCTCCTATTACTGCTTGTTTGGAGTACTCTGTGTTAATGGGGTTAGCTAATTTAGTATTTTAACTTAAAAAGGCTCTACTGATTAATAAATGTTGCACACTGTGCTAGTAATTAAAATAAATGGAAGAGTTACAAATAAAAGTTGAATTGTTAAGAAAACATTATCTGAAAATGTATGATAATCCCTATTTATCATAATACAATAACAGTTCAGAAAGTATGCAAATTGTAAAGGTCTAAAGTGTTGCAAAATCACACAAGTCAAAAAAGTTTTGAGATGCATTAAATTTCCTTATCATCAGTGTTAGTGATAAATAATATAACCATATCTCATCTATGGATACACCATGGTTTTTAAATGTCCTTTAAAAAAAAAAAGTTTAGTTCACTACTGTTCACCTACTCTGAATAATGAAGGTAGCAAAATATGCCACCCTGAAATAGGCCACTTCGGCCAAAGATTATTTTGAGCTAAAACCTCTTAAAAACAATTGGTACAAGAAAAGCGAACTTACTTTCTCTTTTCCGCCCAAAACCAGGAGATTACACTCCCACATAAAAGATGCCTTTTCTAAACCAAGAGGAAAGAAAATTCCTATCACCAGACATGTGAGGTCACAGTGTAGAGAATTCTGTACAAACAGACCTTGTTAAATAACTTTTATCTTCCTTTGGACTCCCATATATTTGCTATTTTTTACAACTGCTTCTCATTGCTCAACTCAATATGAAAGAACATAGGGTTTGCCACTTCTTTGGGTGTTCATTTTCTTTATGAAGGCTATTGTAAAACTTCTATTAAATAAATCTGTATGCTTTTCTCCTTTTAATCTGTTTTACATCAATTAAATTCTTAGGCCCAATTGAAGATCCTAAGTGGACAGAAGTAAAGTTTTGCCTCTTCTACAAAAATTATCAGAAAATTGATACCTTTCATTTTTCATTGGACTGTCTGTACTCAGGCTCTTATGAAAGGCTACACAAGTTTAAAATATAATATTCTGGGAATTCCTTGGTGGTCCAGTGGTTAGGACTCTGAGCTTTCACTGTCAAGGGCCTGAGTTCAATCCTAGTCAAGGAACTAAGATCTAACATGATGTGGCCAAAAATACAGATAGATGAATAATTGAGTAGCCATTCCCTTCTCCAGGGGATCATCCTGACCCAGGGATCGAACTCAGTTCTCCTGAAATGCAGGTAGATTCTTTATCATCTAAGCCATCAGGAAAGCCCAATATATATATTATCCTCACAATATGATTAAATCTTGAACTTCTCTTTATAGGAAAACTCAAGCCACAGTCATATCGTTTTTTATTCCTCGAAGTGTCTGCAGAAGAACCTTGAATCCTTGGGGATCTAAGGATTTCCCTCAAATTTAGCTCAGGTTTGTAATTAATCTAAACACCAAAGTCTGATCTAGCAAGCTACCTCCTTGATTTGAAGGACACTTGTATTAGTTTTGTATTTCTGCAGTAAGAAGTTACCATCACAGACTGAGTGGCTTTAAGAGTATAAATTTATCATCTGAAATCTCTGGAGGCCAGAAGTCTGGGGTGGGTTTAACTAAAACTCAAGGCAAGGCATGGGAGGGTTGCATCCGTTCTGGAGGCTCTAGGGGAGAGGCCATGTCTTCACCTTCCCCAGCTTTTAGAGGCCGCCAGCATCTCTTGGTGGTGGTCTCTTCCTCCATCTTCAAAGCTAGCAAAGATGAGTTATCCATCTCACATTGCCTCACTCTGATCTTTCTCGTAGTCAAATCTCTACTTTTGAGAACCCTTGTGATGACACTGGGCCCTCTGGATGATCCAGGATAATCTCTCCAACTTTAAATCCTGAATCACATCCACAGTCTGCTTTATCATATAAGGTAGCATATTCACAGGTTCCTGGGATTAGGATGTGGCCTCTGTGTGGGGTCAATATTCTGTCTACCAGAGCAGAGACTGGCACCAACTCCCACTGCAATGTCCTAACCCCACTCCATGTTGGATATAGTTGTAGTCTGCATAATTACAGTGTCCTATATTAAGCCAGGATATTTACAATTAATAGAAGGTATTAACATATAGGATCTTAGCACCACTCCTAAGTCTTTAGAGAAGTTGGTATCAGCCTACATCACCTGATTCATGATCACTCCATTCCACCTCTGCTGTCTTAGTGAGTAAACTAAACACTGCTCTGGTGCTGTGGCCTTCCATTTCTTCCTTCTCTTAATAGTGACTTCTTTCCCTACTTCATCTAGGTAACTTGCATGGTCCCATTTTACATCTGAAAATAATCCTTTAAATGCTCTGTGAAAAACCCTAAGTCAAATATGCATTGCTCTTTCCACTCTTTTTATTATTTTAAAAAACATTTATTTATCTATTATTTTGGGCTGCATTGGGTTTTAGTGGCAGCATGCAGGATCTTTGCTGTGGCATGTGGGATCTTTCATGAGGGCTCTCTAGTTGTGGTACACGGGCTCAGTAGTTTGATCACTGACCAGGGATCGAACCCACGCCCCTTTCATTGGAAAGTGAATTCTTACCATTGGACCACCAGGCAAGTCCCTGCACTTTTAAAGAAGTAAATAAACAATTCTTTCTTATGCTTTTAAGTGGATTTGAACAGACTTAGTAAACCAAGGGAGGTAGGAAACCTCTTCATGGAAATAGAAGAGGGCATGGATATAAAGATGAATGGTAACAGCCCAGTAGCTCTGGACAGAGAGTTTCTTAGAGAACGTGGTGGCAGATTAGCTAGAGAAATAAGCCCAGATCCGATCCTGAAGGCCTTTTAGTCTTGCAATAAAGAATTAAGATTTATCCTGGAGTTGATTTAAAAAAAAAAAAAAAAAAGCCACAAAAAAGCATTTTGGGGAATATTAACTTGCTGAATTTTCCCTAGTGTGGTTGTGGTAGATGCACTGAATGGGCAGACCAGATGGGATTTATAGCATTTAAAAAAGGAAATTACAAGTCCTAAACCAAATCAATAGTGGAAAGGAAAAGAGGGGCTGGATTTGAAAGATACATGAAAGGTAGAACAGACAGGATCTGGGAACCAATAGAATTCTGGAGAGGGATAACAAGGTAACTGACAAGTCTCTACTTGGGTAGAGAGGTGGTGCTGCAATACACTCTCAAGACAAGAAGCAGCAGGCCAACGTGGGGTCCACTGAGTTTGGGACACCTGGAGGAGATGCAAACAAAGATGGCAGTTGAAAATATGAATAAGGAAGGTAGGAGAAAGATTTCTGAGACTTAAGGGTGGAAACCAGGGTCACATGGTTATAGCTGAAGTCTCTCAAACGGAAGCAATCACTCAGAGAGATTATGTACAGAAAGGAGAAGGAAGTAAAGAGAAAGAGTTGACTGCTGAATCCTGCCTTCGCCTTAGTTCTGCCTCTCACCAGGAGAACTGCAGCGTTATTCTAGTGGGTTCCTTCCCTCCAGCAGATTTCTTCTCAAATACATGTCTCACAGTCAATAAATTCATATTACTTTCATAACATCCTCGTACTCAGAAGCCTTTAATAGTTCTCCATTGCTGCTGCTGCTGCTAAGTCGCTTCAGTCGTGTCCAACTCTGTGCGACCCCATAGACGGCAGCCCACTAGGCTCCCCCGTCCCTGGGATTCTCCAGGCAAGAACACT
This sequence comes from Bos grunniens, assembly GCF_055505025.1. Taxonomy (NCBI): domain Eukaryota; kingdom Metazoa; phylum Chordata; class Mammalia; order Artiodactyla; family Bovidae; genus Bos; species Bos grunniens. The sequence goes on from NC_141180.1 coordinate 59,836,215, forward strand.
GGAGTGGGTTGCCATTGCCTTCTCCAATGCGTGAAAGTGAAAAGTAAAAGTGAAGTTGCTCAGTCGTGTCAGACTTTTAGCGACCTCATGGACTGCAGCCTACTAGGCTCCTCTGTCCATGGGATTTTCCAGGCAAGAGTATTGGAGTCGGGTGCCATTGCCTTCTCCAAGTTCTCCATTATCTACTGATAAATCCTCAAATCCTTGGCCCTAAAGCCTCCTAAAAATTTCCTTACTATGCCTCCCACATAAAAATGAGTTCCTGTCATGAATCAGCCATGGTATACATGTCAATGTATGGCAAAAAAACCACCACAATATTGTAAAGTAACTATCCTTTGATTAAAATAAATTAATTTTTTAAAAAAGAGTTTCTGTCAAATTGGTCTTCTCATTTTTTCCCATACCATCAACCTATGTTTTATCTACTTTCTCGTCTTTTCTCTGCCAAAATTTTAACCATTTCTTTACAAAGAACACATTCAGTTCCTTTTCTGTGAAGAACACCTTTCTAGATTATCAGAGAATGAATAAATTCTACATTAAAAAAAAATCGTGGCACTTACTGTCTTTAACATATGCTTGACTATTTTCAAGTGCTTACTTCTTTAGAACTTCATTAGGGTGTTCAGTTCAGTTTACGCCAGTTCAGGTTCGATGCACGATGCTGGATGCTTGGGGCTGGTGCACTGGGACGACCCGGGGGGATGGTAAGGGGAGGGAGGAGGGAGGAGGGTTTGGGATGAGGAACACATGTATGCCTGTGGCGGATTCATTTCGATATATGGCAGAACCAATACAATATTGTAAAGTTTAAAAATAAAATAAAATTTAAAGAAATAAAAATAAAAACAAACAAAAAAATAAAGCTAGAAGCATAGAAGTTTCATGAGAGTAGAGACTTGGTTTATTTAATTCAGTGGTATACTTCGAGAGCCTAGAACTATTCCTGACATGCAAACATTTGGTGGATCAATAAATACTCCTTTACATGTCTTATGCTATTTGAGAGCTTCTCATATAAAGGTTACTGAGCAATTATTTACTAATTGCTTATTTAATTTCTTGGCTTCATAAAAATAGATACATAAATAAGGAAAATAATTTTCTTCTAGAAGGCATGAGAAAAATACAGTTTGTTTAGTAATAAGAACAAATAAAGTTTTTATTTTCTTTTTTTTTTCTTCTTTTTTTCTTTTTTTTTTCTTTTTTTTATTCTTTTTTGTTTTTCTTTTTTATTTCTCTTTAATTGATCCCTTATTGATTACTGATTGTCCTTCTTTGTCTCTTTTTTTTTTTCTTTTTTTTTTTTTTTTATTAATTGTTTAATTTCAGATATACACATGCTCCCCATCCTGAACCCTCCTCCCTCCCCCCTCCCCATACCATCCCCCTGGGCCTTCCCAGCGCACCAGCCCCAAGCATCCAGCATCGTGCACTGATCCTGGACTGGCATCTCGTTTCATACATGACATTTCACGTTTCAATGCCATTCTCCCAAATCTTCCCACCCTCTCCCACAGAGTCCATAAGACTGTTCTGTACATCAGTGTCTCTTTTGCTGTCTCGTATACAGGGTTATCGTTACCATCTTTCTAAATTCCATATATATGCGTTAGTATACTGTATTTATGTTTTTCCTTCTGGCTTACTTCACTCTGTATAATAGGCTCCAGTTTCATCCACCTCATTAGAACTGATTCAAATGTATTCTTTTTAATGGCTGAGTAATACTCCATTGTGTATATGTACCACAGTTTTCTTATCCATTCATCTGCTGATGGACATCTAGGTTGCTTCCATGTCCTGGCTATTATAAACAGTGCTGCGATGAACATTGGGGTACATGTGTCTCTTTCCCTTCTGGTTTCCTCAGTGTATATGCCCAGCAGTGGGATTGCTGGATCATAAGGCAGTTCTATTTCCAGTTTTTTAAGGAATCTCCACACTGTTCTCCATAGTGGCTGTACTAGTTTGCATTCCCACCAACAGTGTAAGAGGGTTCCCTTTTCTCCACACCCTCTCCAGCATTTATTATTTGTAGACTTTTGGATCGCAGCCATTCTGACTGGTGTGAAATGGTACCTCATAGTGGTTTTGATTTGCATTTCTCTGATAAAGAGTGATGTTGAGCATCTTTTCAAGTGTTTGTTAGCCATCTGTATGTCTTCTTTGGAGAAATGTCTATTTAGATCTTTGGCCCATTTTTTGATTGGGTCATTTATTTTTCTGGAGTTGAGCTGTAGGAGTTGCTTGTATATTTTTGAGATTAGTTGTTTGTCGGTTGCTTCATTTGCTATTATTTTCTCCCATTCTGAAGGCTGTCTTTTCACCTTGCTAATAGTTTCCTTTGATGTGCAGAAGCTTTTAAGTTTAATTAGGTCCCATTTGTTTATTTTTGTTTTTATTTCCAATATTCTGGGAGTTGGGTCATAGAGGATCCTGCTGTGATGTATGTCAGAGAGTGTTTTGCCTATGTTCTCCTCTAGGAGTTTTATAGTTTCTGGTCTTATGTTGAGATCTTTAATCCATTTTGAGTTTATTTTTGTATATGGTGTTAGAAAGTGTTCTAGTTTCATTCTTTTACAAGTGGTTGACCAGATTTCCCAGCACCACTTGTTAAAGAGATTGTCTTTATTCCACTGTATATTCTTGCCTCCTTTGTCAAAGATAAGGTGTCCATATGTGCGTGGATTTATCTCTGGGCTTTCTATTTTGTTCCATTGATCAATATTTCTGTCTTTGTGCCAGTACCATACTGTCTTGATAACTGTGGCTTTGTAGTAGAGCCTGAAGTCAGGCAGGTTGATTCCTCCAGTTCCATTCTTCTTTCTCAAGATTGCTTTGGCTATTCGAGGTTTTTTGTATTTCCATACAAATTGTGAAATTATTTGTTCTAGCTCTGTGAAGAATACTGTTGGTAGCTTGATAGGGATTGCATTGAATGTATAAATTGCTTTGGGTAGTATACTCATTTTCACTATATTGATTCTTCCAATCCATGAACATGGTATATTTCTCCATCTATTAGTGTCCTCTTTGATTTCTTTCACCAGTGTTTTATAGTTTTCTATATATAGGTCTTTAGTTTCTTTAGGTAGATATATTCCTAAGTATTTTATCCTTTTCGTTGCAATGGTGAATGGAATTGTTTCCTTAATTTCTCTTTCTGTTTTCTCATTATTAGTATATAGGAATGCAAGGGATTTCTGTGTGTTGATTTTATATCCTGCAACTTTACTATAGTCATTGATTAGTTCTAGTAATTTTCTGGTGGAGTCTTTAGGGTTTTCTATGTAGAGGATCATGTCATCTGCAAATAGTGAGAGTTTTACTTCTTCTTTTCCAATTTGGATTCCTTTTATTTCTTTTTCTGCTCTGATTGCTGTGGCCAAAACTTCCAAAACTATGTTGAATAGTAATGGTGAAAGTGGGCACCCTTGTCTTGTTCCTGACTTTAGAGGAAATGCTTTCAATTTTTCACCATTGAGGATAATGTTTGCTGTGGGTTTGTCATATATAGCTTTTATTATGTTGAGGTATGTTCCTTCTATTCCTGCTTTCTGGAGAGTTTTTATCATAAATGGGTGTTGAATTTTGTCAAAGGCTTTCTCTGCATCTATTGAGATAATCATATGGTTTTTGTTTTTCAATTTGTTAATGTGGTGTATTACATTGATTGATTTGCAGATATTGAAGAATCCTTGCATCCCTGGGATAAAGCCCACTTGGTCATGGTGTATGATCTTTTTAATGTGTTGTTGGATTCTGATTGCTAGAATTTTGTTTAGGATTTTTGCATCTATGTTCATCAGTGATATTGGCCTATAGTTTTCTTTTTTTGTGGGATCTTTGTCGGGTTTTGGTATTAGGGTGATGGTGGCCTCATAGAATGAGTTTGGAAGTTTACCTTCCTCTGCAATTTTCTGGAAGAGTTTGAGCAGAATAGGTGTTAGCTCTTCTCTAAATTTTTGGTAGAATTCAGCTGTGAAGCCGTCTGGACCTGGGCTTTTGTTTGCTGGAAGATTTTTGATTACAGTTTCAATTTCCGTGCTTGTGATGGGTCTGTTAAGGTTTTCTATTTCTTCCTGGTCGAGTTTTGGAAAGTTGTACTTTTCTAAGAATTTGTCCATTTCTTCCTCGTTGTCCATTTTATTGGCATATAATTGTTGATAATAGTCTCTTATGATCCTTTGTATTTCTGTGTTGTCTGTTGTGATCTCTCCACTGTCATTTCTAATTTTATTGATTTGATTTTTCTCCCTTTGTTTCTTGATGAGTCTGGCTAATGGTTTGTCAATTTTATTTATCCTTTCAAAGAACCAGCTTTTGGCTTTGTTGATTTTTGCTATGGTCTCTTTTGTTTCTTTTGCATTTATTTCTGCTCTAATTTTTAAGATTTCTTTCCTTCTACTAGCCCTGGGGTTCTTCATTTCTTCCTTTTCTAGTTGCTTTAGGTGTAGAGTTAGGTTATTTATTTGACTTTTTTCTTGTTTCTTGAGGTGTGCCTGTATTGCTATGAACTTTCCCCTTAGGACTGCTTTTACTGTGTCCCACAGGTTTTGGGTTGTTGTGTTTTCATTTTCATTCGTTTCTATGCAAATTTTGATTTCTTTTTTGATTTCTTCTGTGATTTGTTGGTTATTCAGCAGCGTGTTGTTCAGCCTCCATATGTTGAAATTTTTAATAGTTTTTCTCCTGTAATTGAGATCTAATCTTACTGCATTGTGGTCAGAAAAGATGCTTGGAATGGTTTCTATTTTTTTGAATTTACCAAGGCTAGCTTTATGGCCCAGGATGTGATCTATCCTGGAGAAGGTTCCATGTGCGCTTGAGAAAAAGGTGAAATTCATTGTTTTGGGATGAAATGTCCTATAGATATCAATTAGGTCTAACTGGTCTATTGTATCGTTTAAGGTTTGTGTTTCCTTGTTAATTTTCTGTTTAGTTGATCTATCCATAGGTGTGAGTGGGGTATTAAAGTCTCCCACTATTATTGTGTTATTGTTAATTTCTCCTTTCATACTTGTTAGCATTTGTCTTACATACTGCGGTGCTCCCGTGTTGGGTGCATATATATTTATAATTGTTATATCTTCTTCTTGGATTGATCCTTTGATCATTATGTAGTGACCTTCTTTGTCTCTTTTCACAGCCTTTGTTTTAAAGTCTATTTTATCTGATATGAGTATTGCTACTCCTGCTTTCTTTTGGTCCCTATTTGCATGGAAAATCTTTTTCCAGCCCTTCACTTTCAGTCTGTATGTGTCCCCTGTTTTGAGGTGGGTCTCCTGTAGACAACATATGTAGGGGTCTTGTTTTTGTATCCATTCAGCCAGTCTTTGTCTTTTGGTTGGGGCATTCAACCCATTTACGTTTAAGGTAATTACTGATAAGTATGATCCTGTTGCCATTTACTTTATTGTTTGGGGTTCGAATTTATACACCATTTTTGTGTTTCCTGTCTAGAGAATATCCTTTAGTATTTGTTGTAGAGCTGGTTTGGTGGTGCAGAATTCTCTCAGCTTTTGCTTGTCTGAGAAGCTTTTGATTTCTCCTTCATACTTGAATGAAATCCTTGCTGGGTACAATAATCTGGGCTGTAGGTTATTTTCTTTCATCATTTTAAGTATGTCTTGCCATTCCCTCCTGGCTTGAAGAGTTTCTATTGAAAGATCAGCTGTTATCCTTATGGGAATTCCCTTGTGTGTTATTTGTTGTTTTTCCCTTGCTGCTTTTAATATTTGTTCTTTGTGTTTGATCTTTGTTAATTTGATTAATATGTGTCTTGGGGTGTTTCGCCTTGGGTTTATCCTGTTTGGGATTCTCTGGGTTTCTTGGACTTGGGTGATTATTTCCTTCCCCAGTTTAGGGAAGTTTTCAACTATTATCTCCTCAAGTATTTTCTCATGGTCTTTCTTTTTGTCTTCTTCTTCTGGAACCCCTATGATTCGAATGTTGTAGCGTTTAATATTGTCCTGGAAGTCTCTGAGATTGTCCTCATTTCTTTTAATTCGTTTTTCTTTTATTCTCTCTGATTCATTTATTTCTACCATTCTATCTTCTAATTCACTAATCCTATCTTCTGCCTCTGTTATTCTACTATATGTTGCCTCCAGAGTGTTTTTAATTTCATTTATTGCATTATTCATTGTATATTGACTCTTTTTTATTTCTTCTAGGTCCTTGTTAAACCTTTCTTGCATCTTCTCAATCCTTGTCTCCAAGCTATTTATCTGTGATTCCATTTTAATTTCAAGATTTTGGATCAATTTCACTATCATTATTTGGAATTCTTTATCAGGTAGATTCCCTATCTCTTCCTCTTTTGTTTGGTTTGGTGGGCATTTATCCTGTTCCTTTATCTGCTGGCTATTCCTCTGTCTCTTCATCTTGTTTAAATTGCGGAGTTTGGGGTGTCCTTTCTGTATTCTGGCAGTTTGTGGAGTTCTCTTTATTGTGGCTATTCCTCGCTGTGTGTGGGTTTGTACAGGTGGCTTGTCAAGGTTTCCTGGTTGGGGAAGCTTGTGTCAGTGTTCTGATGGGTGGAACTGTATTTCTTCTCTTTGTTCAGTCGCGCTGTGGGGAGGGAGGGAGGGATGCTGCAAGCAAATAACACTGGCGTGCGCTCGCAGTGCCTCAGCCACACTGGGTCTGCCCCCGCTCACTGCGCGTGTAGCCTCCCTGCCCACACTGCTCGGGCTCTAGGTTGTTCCGCCGGGAACAATCCGAGGCTGGCCCTGGGTTGCATGTACCTCCCAGGTCCAAGCCGCTCAGGTTCAGGCACTCGGGTAGTCCTCAGAGGCGCAGACTCAGTTGGGCCTGAGTATTGTGCTCTTCCCAGGTCCGAGCAGCTCAAGTGATGAGGTGTTTGGCGAGCGCCAATGCTGCGACTTATCGCCTCCCCGCCACTCGGTTATCTGGGCACAAAACCAGCGCACCTTCTTAGGCAGATGTTAACCGTCCAGACCCCCAAGAAGTTTTAGTTAGCAAAGAAGCCTGCTTACAGTTTTATAGATAATGTCTCTCTGGGGCTGCGATTGCCCCCTTCCGGTTCTGGCTGCCTGTCACCGGAGGGGGAAGGTCTGCAGCCGGCTATCTCTGTTCAATTCTTTGTTCCGTGCGCGGGCCTGGCGGTGTCTTATGTTGGGGCTGGCTTTTCGCGTGGTAGATATCCCACAGTCTGGTTTGTTAGCCCAAATTATTTCGCTCAGATAGTGCTCAGGGTATTCAGGCCAGATTCTTACTCTAAGCGATGCAGCCCGCGCTGCGCCTCCCTGCCCAGCCCCCGCTTGTTAATGGCGCGTGCAGGCGTCTGCGCTGCTTCTCCGCTGGCGGAGTTATCGTAGGACTCGCAATCTTCGAGTTTTAATTGTTGATTTATTTTTTCTTCCTGTTATGTTGCCCTCTGTGCTTCCAAAGCTCGGCACAGATTCGGCAGTGAGAAGGTTTCCTGGTGTTTGGAAACTTCTCTCTTTTTAAGACTCCCTTCCCGGGACGGAGCTCCGTCCCTCCCTCTTTTGTCTCTTTTTTTGTCTTTTATATTTTTTCCTACCTCCTTTCGAAGAGTTGGATTGCTTTTCTGGGTGCCTGATGTCCTCTGCCGGCATCCAGAAGTTGTTTTGTGGAATTTACTCGACGTTTAAATGCTCTTTTGATGAATTTGTGGGGGAGAAAGTGTTCTCCCGGTCCTACTCCTCCGCCATCTTGGCTCCTCCTCCAAATAAAGTTTTTAAATGACTTCCAAAAAAACAAAAAACCCCTCCATACTCTATATGTACAATATTATTGTCCCACTTTCTATGTTTATTTTAAAGAATATATTAAAGACTGTGACCTTAATTGAAAATACAGTCTTTGTGGGTTTTATAAGATGAGATCATACTGGAGTTGGGAGGGCCCTTAATTCAGTATGACTGGTGTCCTTACAAAAAGGGGAAATATGGACAGACACATACATAGGAAGAATACGTGAAGAAGGTGGGAGAGATTGGAGTTCTGTTTCTACTGATACAAGCCAAGGACCACCAAAGATTACCAGCCATCACCAAAAGCTAAGGGAGAGACCGGGACAGAAGAAATCACCCCTGCTGAGAACTGGATCCCGGACTTTGGCCTCCCGAACTGTGATAGGAAATTTCTGTTGTTTAAACCATCTAGTTTATAGTAGTTTGTGACGGCAGCCCTAGAAAACTAGAAGCTTAATGAGAAATCTTCCATGACCGATGAAGAGTTCTGCTTGTGGTCCTCCTTAACTTCTGGTTCTTAGGGCAAGTAGATGAGATCCAGACTGTCGACGCAATCTGTGATTTCCTGTCCATATAGTGTGATGTCTTAGGCACAGAACTATTAGGCTTGGAGTAGACACAAAACATGATGATAATTATCTTCTATTAAGACTCTCACGTGTTCTTGGCATACTTGTTATCTCGTTCAATCCTCATTACAATGTTTAAGATAACATTTATCTCCCCATTTTACAGACAGGGAAATAGAGGCTCAGACTGGCTAAGTTACTTACCCAAGATTATATACTGCTGTTGTGTAATGGAGTCGAGATTTGAGCTCATACAGATCTAGTCACAAAGCCCATCTTTCTACTTTCACCACAGTACAATTTTCACAATGATATGAAAATGAAACAGTTAAATATATCAAGTCCTCTGATATAATGCTACTTTTTGAATCCCTAAGATTGGAAATGGAAAGTTCCATTTTCCCAGTTTGGATAGAGGGTTCTCAGTTAAGGTTCTTGGATGACAAAGGCATCACTCTTACAGATGAAATTGCTAATGTGGCGGAGGGGAGGGGGCAAGGAAGGATTCTCTGCATTAAAAAAAACCAAAAAACTATGTATCTCTGTGATAAAAGTAGACTTTTGGCCTAATTTCTATCACAGAATTATTATCTTAAAGACATAAAACCTAAACTTCTAACATTTCTTTTGCCTCACAAGATACAATTAAGTTATGCAGAATGTAGAAACCAAAATAGTTTCAAAAGAAGCTACAAAACAATAGTTTCAGTTCTCTGAAGTTGAAGTTTGCATGCTCAGTTGTGTCTGACTCTTTGCAACCCCATGTACTGGAGCCCACTAGGCTCCTCCCTCCAGGTTCCTTCTAAGCAAGAATACTGAAGTTCTCTGAAAAAGTGGATTATTCATAGGCTGGTTGTTAAAACCCATTACTAAAGCTTTTTGCTAAAAATATGATAGCTTCAAATCGATAAGTAATTTCTTTAATATTCCCAACTTAGTTTGTCCCTGATTGGTTGGTTATCCTAAAAGCACTTTAAATCTGGAAGTTTCAGAGTAAATGGTCGTTACCAACACTACAGAGGTTGAAAATGTTTACAAGTATTACACAGAAAGTACAAGCTGAGCACCTTTCTTTGGGGATGGCATTGATACCTGCTCTTTCCAGGTTTATCAAGGAAAATACTAAGAAAGGACACTGCAATATGTTTGATATGCAATGATTTCTGTAGAAATATCAGTATGGTTGGGTTTCCCAGGTGGCTCAGTGGTAAAGAATCTGCCTGCCAATGCAGGAGACGCAGGAGACATTGGTCTGATCTCTAGGTTTAGAAGATCCCCTGGAGAAGGCAATGGCACACCACTCCAGTACTCTTGCCTGGAAAATCCCATGGACGGAGGAGCCTGGAAGGCTGCAGTCCATGGGATTGCTGAGGGTCGGACACAACTGAGCGACTTCACTTTCAATTTTCACTTTCATGCATTGGAGAAGGAAATGGCAACCTACTCCAGTGTTCTTGCCTGGAGAATCCCAGGGACGGGGGAGCCTGGTGGGCTGCCATCTCTGGGGTCATACAGAGTCGGACATGACTGAAGTGACTTAGCAGCAGCAGCCAGTATTCTTGCCTGGGAAATCCCATGGACAGAGGAGCCTGGCAGGCTATGGTTTATGGGGTCACACAGAGCCAGACATGCCTTAGCAACTAAAACAACAATATATGTGGTCAGTTATTTGTTTGAGAAGTTAATGTTATTTCATAAACCTTGGCATCACTGAAAATAGAAAATAATTCTGAATAATATAACTCTAGATATTCATCACTAAACTGCATATTTTGCTTGGCTGAGTCTGAGCAGCATTAATCTTCTATAATCTCTTTACTAAAAGAAATTTACCACCCCAAAATAATTGGGGGAAAAGTGTTTATTATTTTTTTATTCATTATATGTTGGGTAATAATTAATTATTGAAAGAATCTGCTGAATGCTCTACAGCTAAAATCTCACTTCAAGTAATCACTATAAAATGAAAAACTTTATGAAAATTACTTGAGATGCTTGCCAATTTTATCTTTCATATGAGTTTATTCAAAACTATTTAGTTTTCAAGAGTCTCTTCAGAAATGCATGATTAAAATAAAGCACATTATATATTCTTTTCTGACTGATAAAACTATCCAAAATCCACTGTGCTAGATAAGAGGCAATTCTAGTTTCTTTATAAACCAAAGCGTACTTAGTAATATATTTTAGAATTATTATTATATAACATGTAATATGATTAGTACATATTATATAAATAAGTAATTGCAGTATGTATTATGTAGTTAACTTATGTAATTATTTATCACACATATTAAGTTATAATAATTAAAATAATTTCAATTACAATAATATAATAATTGCCTATTATTTATTTATTATATATTATAAATTATTATTATAAGACATTACAAAGATAATTTCAAGATACTTTATACAATAATAATAATTTTAAAAAGCTTTTCTAGATTTTAAATTGTCTTTTTATAAATTCCATATAACTACTGATGACAAATGCCTGAAGTGAGAAGAAGTACTTTGGAGAAAGAGGTGTGAATTTAGACACAAATCAATGATGCTAATATAATAATCTAAAATTGCATGTGCTCTTAGATCGTCCTTTATCTTTCTCAATCATCTTCCTCGATATAAGGAAACTAAACACTTACAGAATGTGGTCCACTGGAGAAGGGAATGGCAAACCACTTCAGTATTCTTGCCTTGAAAACCCATGAACAGTATGAACAGGCAAAATGATAGGATACTGAAAGAAGAACTCCCCAGGTCGGTAGGTGCCCAATATGCCACTGGAGATCAGTGGAGAAATAACTCCAGAAAGAATGAAGGGATGGAGCCAAAGCAAAAAGAATACCCAGCTGTGGATGTGACTGGTGATAGAAGCAAGGTCCGATGCTGTAAAGAGCAATATTGCATAGGAACCTGGAATGTCAGGTCCATGAATCAAGGCAAATTGGAAGTAGTCAAACAAGAGATGGCAAGAGTGAATGTCGACATTCTAGGAATCAGCGAACTAAAATGGACTGGAATGGGTGAATTTAACTCAGATGACCATTATATCTACTACTGCGGGCAGAAATCCCTTAGGAGAAATGGAGTAGCCATCATAGTCAACAAAAGGGTCCGAAATGCAGTACTTGGATGCAATCTCAAAAGCAATAGAATGATCTCTGCTCGTTTCCAAGGCAAACCATTCAATATCACAGTAATCCAAGTCTATGCCCCAACCAATAATGCTGAAGAAGCTGAACTTGAATGGTTCTATGAAGACCCACAAGATCTTTTAGAACTAACACCCAAAAAATATGTCCTTTTCATTATAGGGGACTGGAGTGCAAAAGTAGGAAGTCAAGAAACACCTGGAGTAACTGGTAAATTTGGCCTTGGAATATGGAATGAAGCAGGGCAAAGGCTAATAGAGTTTTGCCAAGAAAATGCACTGGTCATAACAAACACCCTCTTCCAACAACACAAGAGAAGACTCTATACATGGACATCACCAGATGGTCAGCACCGAAATCAGATTGATTGTATTCTTTGCAGCCAAAGATGGAGAAGCTCTATACAGTCAGCAAAAACAATACTGGCAGCTGACTGTGGCTCAGATAATGAACTCCTTACTGCCAAATTCAGACTGAAATTGAAGAAAGTAGGGAAAACCACTAGACCATTCAGGTATGACCTAAATCAAATCCCTTATGATTATACACTGGAAGTGAGAAATAGATTTAAGGGCCTAGATCTGATAGATAGAGTGCCTGATGAACTATGGACAGAGGTTCATGACATTGTACAGGAGATGGGGATCAAGACCATCCGCATGGAAAAGAAATGCAAAAAAGCAAAGTGGCTGTCTGAGGAGGCCTTACAAATAGCTGTGAAAAGAAGAGAAGTGAAAAGCAAAGGAGAAAAGGAAACATATAAGCATCTGAATGCAGAGTTCCAAAGAATAGCAAGGAGAGATAAGAAAGCCTTCCTCAGCCATCAATGCAAAGAAATGGAGGAAAACGACAGAATGGGAAAGACTAGAGATCTCTTCAAGAAAATTAGAGATACCAAGGGAACATTTCATGCAAAGATGGGGTCAATAAAGGACAGAAATGGTATGGACCTAACAGAAGCAGAAGATATTAAGAAGAGGTGGCAAAAATACAAAGAAGAACTGTACAAAAAGGATCTTCACGACTCAGATAATCACAATGGTGTTATCACTCACCTAGAGCCAGACATCCTGGAATGTGAAGTCAAGTGGGCCTTAGAAAGCATCACTAGGAACAAAGCTAGTGGAGGTGATGGATTCCAGTTGAGCTATTTCAAATCCTGGAAGATGATGCTGTGAAAGTGTTGCACTCAATATGCCAGCAAATTTGGAAAACTCAGCAGTGACCACAGGGACTGGAAAAGGTCAGTTTTCATTCCAATCCCAAAGAAAGGCAATGCCAAAGAATGCTCAAACTACCACACAATTGCACTCATTGCACATGCTAGTAAAGTAATGCTCAAAATTCTTCAAGCCAGGCTTCAGCAATACATGAACCGTGAACTTCCAGATGTTCAAGCTGGTTTTAGAAAAGGCAGAGGAATCACAGATCAAATCGCCAACATCTGCTGGATCATCGAAAAAGCAAGAGAGTTCCAGAAAAACATCTATTTCTGCTTTATTGACTATGCCAAAGCCTTTGACTGTGTGGATCACAATAAACTGTGGAAAATTCTGAAAGAGATGGGAATACCAGACCACCTGATCTGCCTCTTGAGAAACCTGTATGCAGATCAGGAAGCAACAGTTAGAACTGGACATGGAAGAACAGACTAGTTCCAAATTGGGAAAGGAGTATGTCAAGGCTGTATATTGTCACCCTGCTCATTTAACTTCTATGCAGAGTACATCATGAGAAACGCTGGGCTGGAAGAAGCACAAGCTGGAATCAAGATTGCCGGGAGAAATATCAATAACCTCAGATATGCAGATGACACCACCCTTATGGCAGAAAGTGAAGAGGAACTAAAAAGCCTCTTGATGAAAGTGAAAGAGGAGAGTGAAAAAGTTGACTTTTAAAGCTCAACATTCAGAAAACTAAGATCATGGCATCTGGTCCCATCACTTCATGGCAAATAGATGGAGAAACAGTGGAAGAAACAGTGTCAGACTTTATTTTCAGGGGCTCCAAAATCACTGCAGATGGTGACTGCAGCCATGAAATTAAAAGACGCTTACTCCTTGGAAGGAAAGTTATGACCAACCTAGATAGCATATTCAAAAGCAGAGACATTGCTTTGCCAACAAAAGTCTGTCTAGTCAAGGCTATGGTTTTTCCAGTGGTCATGTAGAGATGTGAAAGTTGGACTTTGAAGAAAGCTGAATGCCGAAGAATTGATGCTTTTGAACTGTGGTGTTGGAGAAGACTCTTGAGAGTCCCTTGGACTGCAAGGAGATCCATCCAGTCCATTCTAAAGGAGATCAGTCCTGTATGTTCTTTGGAAGGACTGATGTTAAAGCTGAAACTCCAATGCTTTGGCCACCTCATGCGAAGAGTTGACTCATTGGAAAAGACTCTGATGCTGGGAGGGATTGGGGGGAAGGAGGAGAAGGGGACGACAGAGGATGAGATGGCTGGATGGCATCACCAACTCGATGGACATGAGTTTGGGTGAACTCCAGAGTTGGTGATGGACAGGGAGGCCTGGCGTGCTGTGATTCATGGGGTCGCAAAAAGTCGGACATGACTGAGTGACTGAACTGAACTGAAACACTTACAATGCACCTGACTTATTAAAATGATAGTTTCATATCAATGTATCAAAATAAAATTTAGTTCACTTTAAGAGAAATGTTTTTGTTCTGTTGGATCAAATTTTAAAAGCATGAGAAATATGGATATTTTCACTGGATAATGAAGGAAATTATCTTCACAGATATATGGAAAATGATCACTTATCCCCTTAAAATGCCATTCAATCTTTTCTTTTTTCCTCTGAGTAATATATACGTATTTGCGTAATATGTATGTGTATAAAATTAACATCATCATCAACACCAACCTTATCTAAAACACTTGCATATCGAAAAATGGATGTCTCTGAATAGGTCAGAGGTGGTTTACCTTTTAACACAAATAAAATGTTAGCAAATAGAAAATATTTTTAAAAACTTAGGGGACCAAATATGGTACAGCTACTTCTTTTAAGCTAAGAACTTACATATTGTCATTCACATTTCGCGCCCATTCCTGCTTCTGGAGCTGTGCTCTGGCCTCGGTCAGCCCATCGATGGGTTCCGCCACCCGCAGTGTCGGTTCCAGAGGCTTGTAGCGCTGTTCCAAAACTTCCGAAATGTCGCGGAATGGTCCCTGACAAGACAGGAGGACGTAAATATTTTATGATTTATGATCAAGCCTACTGAATATCTACAAAGAAAAGCAAGTAGCATTTACTAAATTATTTTTAAACGAGAACTTATTCTTATCTGAATTAGAAAACGCACAAGGTAAGAGCATCACATCCTTAAGAAACGTTCAGACAAGTTCAAGTGATTATACTAAAAATGTTTGAAATTAGGCAGAATTTCCCCTACTTACAAGTTTTCATACAAGAATCAGTTAACTTGCAGTTATAAAAGTTGCTTTGTTTTCTAATTTTAAAAAGCACATTTCTTATAATTTAAAAAGAATTCGCTCCCTTTTTGAGTAAGCAAAAATACTAGGAAAGATTCTTGGGCACAGCTTTCAAACAGATAGAAATAGGATGGCAAGTTTTTTTTTTTTTTTTAATTAAAATAAAGTTTTTAGGTGAATGCCAAATCTTACATTTGGTGGCCTCCCTCCAGATAAGGAAGAGCCATATTTTAAAGCATTTTAAGTGTTTTTATATAAAATTCTAAATTCTATTGCTTAATAATTGTTCTATTGCATCCAATTTTAGAAGCATCAGAAATATGAATAATTTCACTGGATAATGAAGGAAATTATCTTCACAGATGCATGGAAAGTGGTCATTTACCCCCTTAAAATAACCTTAAATAATTTTATTTAGTCACAAATAAAATATTTGTGATTTCTCATTTAATGGGACAAATATATAGCAAAGTCCTTAAGCTGCAATGGTACGAAGTGGTTTATAGCATATTGCATCTTTAAATTAGCAGTTACTTACAGTAGTTACTACAAGCTACTGGTTGTCTAGTTAGTATCATATGAAACACACTACAAAACAGAAGCAGCTCAAGATTGTGCTGTGCAATCAATTACATTTTGTTTTTGCTATGATTGTTGTGCAGAAGTGATATAAAATGGACAAAGATTTCTAATCATATCCCTTATCCTTAAAGATCTCTTCTTTAAATAGGTTATCACTAACAAGACACAGCTGGAGTTACTGCAAGCACTGAGGGAAGACTGTGGGGCTAATAAAAAGAAATGATTCACGCCTCATTTATGTTCACTTATGTTTTACATTAATAGAAACCAATAATAGGAACCAGTTACCATAAAAGTCATGGACCGTAAATAACACAAATGGCAAATAAGTATCATCTAGTACTTTTCACAGCTGGACAGGAGGATTGCTATATTTGAAAGTAGTTAATGGATTTTTATTGGAACTTTAGTTTTTAAAGATACAGTAACATGATGACAAGTTCACAATTAAGAACTCAAATAGGGTATTGTTTAGATTTTTAATCCTCCACTTGACAAATGTGTGATTTGAACAATATTTGGTTGTGCTGTGATTTGAACAATATTTGGTTGTGATTTGAACAATATTTGGTTGTGCTCTCAGGGGCAAATTACTTCTCTAGACCCTTACTCTTCAAATGTTGAGATGGAATAATAACTATCTCACAAAATTGCTCTTGAGATAATGCAAGACAATATAAGTAACACTCAGCATTGTACTTAGAACATATTAATAATAAATACACTAAAATTGTAATCCTAGCTTAATTATTATTATTTTACTACTCCTAGTTTTGAGAGAAGCTTGAAAAGATTTTGAACAATGGTAGCATCTAATACATAAGCAAAAAGCCAAGGCTATGACTTTGAAGGAACTGGTGTTCACAAGCGGCAAAGTCTTCTTGGTGGTCAAATCCTGCCTTCTGACCTTTGTTGATGTATCCATACAATACATACCCATTTTTAGGCCTACTCCACTACTTGTTCTGGAACTTGCTCTTGCCAACAAGATTAGGAAATGAAAGAGGAGAAATTTTACTTAAGCAGCAAAATTTAGAATAAAAATAGACCCACTCTTCTTTTCTCATTCACTAGAATCTTCAGGACCACAATCCTTGATAATGTCCATCTTTCTATGTGTTTCGGTGCCTGGTCCATACATTTATATCTTAGACAATGAATACCTTGCCTTTGAGCTGAATAGAATACATTCCTGGTTAGCAAACTTGACAGCTGCTGTCAAGGTTCTCTTGTGCCAAGGCTTCTACTGACCTGTGTTTTTGTTGACAGGCTCTTTTAGACCTCAAGGGATCACTTGTACGAATCATACCTGGAGTGAGATGGCACCCCAAATTTCAGACAAAACTTCAAACGTCAGCTCCTCTCATTGTACTCATTTTCAAATACTCAAAAACATTTTCAAATACTCATTCCTAGAATGTGTAGACCATTCAGGATTCAACCTGAACCTGCAAGTCTTCTTGGACTCTTAGCTCTAACTTTCCAATATTTGAGAATGTGAGTCCAATTATAAGTCAATAAAGTCTTCTATATTTTTTAATAACCCACATTACTTTATAGTCATCTTATATTTATAAATTTTTCTCAAAGCTTAAATAATATTGGAAAAAAATTAACTTATTATTGTCTCACACATCACCTCATAAGTACAGACAGACTGTCAGAGTGTAAATATTATTATTTGGACTGTAGCATATATCATCTCACGTGTCCCTAGTCACGCATGTACATTTTTATTATAGGTAAGTACAGGAAATTGTTGGCTTAAAGCTCAACATTCAGAAAACGAAGATCATGGCATCCAGTCCCATCACTTCATGGGAAATAGATGGGGAAACAGTGGAAACAGTGTCAGACTTTATTTTTCTGGGCTCCAAAATCACTGCAGATGGTGACTGCAGCCATGAAATTAAAAGACGCTTACTCCTTGGAAGGAAAGTTATGACCAACCTAGATAGCATATTCAAAAGCAGAGACATTACTTTGCCAACAAAGGTTCGTCTAGTCAAGGCCATGGTTTTTCCTGGGGTCATGTATGGATGTGAGACTTGGACTGTGAAGAAGGCTGAGCGCCGAAGAATTGATGCTTTTGAACTGTGGTGTTGGAGAAGACTCTTGAGAGTCCCTTGGACTGCAAGGAGATCCAACCAGTCCATTCTGAAGGAGATCAGCCCTGGGATTTCCTTGGAAGGAATGATGCTGAAGCTGAAACTCCAGTACTTTGGCCACCTCATGCGAAGAGTTGACTCATTGGAAAAGACTCTGATGCTGGGAAAGATTGAAGGCAAGAGGAGAAGGGGACGACAGAGGATGAGGTGGCTGGATGGCATCACTGACTCGATGGACGTGAGTCTGAGTGAACTCCAGGAGTTGGTGATGGACAGGGAGGCCTGGTGTGCTGCGATTCATGGGGTCGCAAAGAGTCGGACACGACTGAGCAACTGAACTGAACTGACTGACAGGAAATTGGTTTCCCATCCTGTGAAAACAGGACAGGAAAGAAGGGTGGGGGGAAAGCAAGAAAGGAAGGGAGTAAGAAGAAGTCAAAGATGATAAGAGAGAAGGTGAGAAGAGAAGATGAGTGAAGAGAGAAAGTGAAAGGAAAATAAGAGAAAGAAGGAAAAGAATGCATGATGGGGTGGGGCGGAGAATCAGGGATAAGAAGGAAGGAGATGGAGAAAGAAGGAAAGGGAAAGGAAATTACTAGCAGGAGTAATTATTTTGTTGTATGTTAGATAAATGTATTCTATGATTATGTGCACATGTGTGATTATGTGCACATATGATTATGTGCACACCTATATATGTATATGTGTATGTACATACACATATATATAATAAAATCTTCCATACAGATGTGTATTCCATATATATATGACTGTATATCTTTATGTAAATGTATACATATATATCTTCATATAAATACCACTGTGGTACAGTAAGAAATATTTGGTCTTTGTCCCTGGCTCCTGGCATAGAGCTCCTAGAATCTTTGCAATTTCCCAATGACAGGAGTATCTTTTGTTGCTCGTGGCAAGATTACACCCAAGTTTATGCTAATAAGATGACTTAGTCTAGAGCCCCTAAGTCTCTCAGCCTCCGGATGAGATCGGTCACCAGAAAGACCAAGTGATCAGAAGACTGGCACTTCCAGCCCCACCTGTGATCTCCAGGGAAGGAAGCACTACAGAGACTGAATGAGGAGAGACAGAGACAGGAAAACAACAACCATGTGAGTGACCTTGGTAGAGGATCTCCCCACCCTCCTCTCCTTCCACCCACTGCCGAGCTTTGATACAAAATTATACCCCTGCTGACACTTTGACTGCAACTTCATGAGAGGTCTTCCTCAGTCAGAGGCACTCACCTAAGCTGGACCTGCAACGCTGACCCACAGACACTGAGCAAAGAAATGTGTGTTGGTTGATGCCATCAGACTTTGGAGTAACTTGTTATACAGCAACAGATACACAGGGGCAAATCTGTATGTGAAGCTAGTCCGTAGCAGTTCTGGAAGCCTGGCTGCATGAACCAAAGTCAGTCCATTTCCGGGTGGATGCTTCCTGGAGGCAGTTTGTCTAGTCCAGTTTAAATAGGGGTGGGGGCGGGGAATAGCAACAGAAGTGCTGTTCTTTGGGATTTTCAGGACAGTGACAATCATCAAAACTCCCCCCACTCCACCCTTTAGCCCTAGAAAGTCATGGATTGATCCTGCTATATCTTAATCCATAGTGAAGATTTTTTGTTTTGTCTTTACTTGAATTTTGCATTTTTGGTCCCCCCTCCTAATTCTCCAAGTTATACTTTTTCAGTGACTCCCATCCAAATTAGGTTGATAATTGTATATGATTACACAAACCATCAGGCTTCCCCAGTGGCTCAGCAGTAAAGAATCCACCTGGAATGCAGAAGAGGCAGGAGACATGGATTCGATTCCTGGGTCAGGAACATCCCCTGGAGGAGGGTATGGCAACCCAGTCCAGTGTTCTTGCCTGAAGAAACCCATGGACAGAGGAGTTTGGCAGGTTCCAGTCCATAGGGTTGCATAGAGCCGGCCACGACTGAAGCAACTTGGTATGCACACTTGTACAAGACCCACCAGATGAGAGGCTGATAATATATAGGATTTTTCTAGCAACAACAGGTTATAACAAATGCCATTACCACAATATTGTTACATAAAAAAGATACATACTAGCCCCAAATTCTGTGTGTTATTTTCATAGTCAGAACAATAAAATTCAGTACCAAGGAAACATTTGAATATTTCTTTGGTATATATTTAAAATGCACTTCATTTTTATTATTGAAAATTAGATTTGGGGGAATTATCTGGCAGTCCGGTGGCTAGGACTCAGTGCTATCACTGCCGAGGGCCCAGGTTCAATCCCTGATCAGGGAATAAGATCCCACAAGCTGCACGTCATAGCCAAAAAAAAATTAGATTCAGTAAAAAGTAATTTTTCTTTCTATTCACAAAGACAAAACAAAACACAGTAACTAAAAAAAAAAAAAAAAAAAAAACCAGAAAGAATACGATCACTGGGACAATTCTGATGTAAGATTAATGCGTACCTGACAGCGTTTCCTGTCAATAGGGGGCAGAATTCCGGACCGAGGAAAGGACCGGGCGCTGGTGCAAGCGAGCCAGTCGCTAAGGCAGATGGAACGCTTCCGCTTCACTTCCGGGCGTCGGTGTGTTAAAGGCTTAGCCTTCTGCAGCCTCAGCTCCCATGGGTCAGGATCTTTTCTGAACGGTGAATTATATATTCCTGGAATCTAAAGCAGAACCACATCATTTTGGTTTTATCTTTCATTTTCACATAAAATAAAGGGAAGATAAAGTTGTCCCAGACAAATTTGACTATTTTAAACTATATAAGAGGTGGACTTCAGATTCATATAAGTGAAAGAAAGAAGTGTTAGTCGCTCAGTAGCTCAGTTGCTCAGTGTGGGACTCGTTGCGACCCCCACCACGCTTCTCTGTCCATGGGATTGATTCTCCAGGCAAGAATACTAGAGTGGATTGCCAGTCCATTTCCAGGGGATCTTCCTGACCTAGGGATCAAACCCAGGTCTCTTGCGTTGCAGGCAGATTCTTTACCCTCTGAACCACAGGGAAGTCCAATTTGTCTGAGATTACAAAAGACCCTTTGTCTCCAGGCCAACAGTTTTGGAACCATTCATGGTTGAAAACTAAATACACTAAGAACAACTGAGCTATAGTTTCTGCCACACGTGACATATTTGAGATAATTGTACCTGAGAAAAAAATAACAGAAGGACCTTAAGGCATTCATGTTGTTTTTTAACCATTAGCTATGTATATGTATATTTAACCATCTCTAGAAGTCATACATTCACACACAAACTCAAATATATAATGTTTGAACCAGTTTCAGGTACAAAGTATGAACTTAATAAATATTTGATTATTTGAATGATTATTCATTACACTGGAGAAGGCGATGGCACCTCACTCCAGTACTCTTGCCTGGCAAATCCCATGGACAGAGGAGCCTGGTAGGCTGCAGTCCATGGGGTCGCGAAGAGTTGGACACGACTGAGCAGCTTCACTTTCACTTTTCACTTTCATGCATTGGAGAAGGAAATGGCAACCCACTCCAGTGTTCTTGCCTGGAGAATCCCAGGGACGGGGGAGCCTGGTGGGCTGCCGTCTCTGGGGTCGCACAGAGTTGGACACGACTGACGCAACTTAGCAGCAGCTGCAGCATTCATTATACAACCTAACTAATGCTAGTCATTTTAAGTTCCTTAATATAATAATCTAAATGGTATATATATAAAAATACATGTGTATGTACATATGTGTGTATATATATGTATGTGTGTGTGTGTTTATATAATCATTCAAAATAACATCCTATATTTTTTCATTATTGGAATATAATTGCTTTACAATATTGTGTTAGTTTTTGCTGTACAACAAAGTGGATCAGCTATATGTATACATCCTTTATTTAATGAGTTGTAGCCACATGGTTCTATAATGTAACATTACCCTTGTTGTTTTATGACTGGCCTTGTCACACTCTGCATCAAAATAGTCAAGACTTATTTAATACAGTTCCTGTTATGCAATAGTGGTTCCATACATGTACATGGAATAAAGGTTAAATTCAAGTTTATATTTCATTTTCTGAAAATTCAATGATGTTTGAATACACAAACCATATAGAACTACAGTTTTTACTCCTTTCATACATGCAAATGCATATTCATGAAGAAAACCTATATTTTAAAGGACAGAATGACTTGTTTGGTTGTTCTGTAGACATTCAATGCAAAGAATGTATCCATTTAGCCTGTTTTTCCTAAAAATGTGCTTTTCTCTTATGCCACTATCAGATTCATAAATATTTCTAGTTGTTATATTTACCTCTTCAGAATAAGCAAGTCTAAAGTATTAGGATGAACTACAGTATTGCCTTTGAAGAGCTATCCTGGGGAATAGAATATTTTTATATTTCATAAGATAAATTATATTTTATTTTATATTTCCAGTCTAACTCCTCAGTAAGTATTAACCTGTGTGTGTGTGTGTTCAGTTGTGTCCACATGGACTAAAGCCATGCCAGGCAAACCCACGGACTATGGAGTGAGTAGCCTTTCCCTTCTCCAGGGGATCTTCCCAACCCAGGGATCGAACCCAAGTCTCCCACATTGCAGCCGGATTCTTTACCAGCTGAGGCACAAGGGAAGCCTAAGAATACTGGAGTGGGTAGCCTATCCCTTTTCCAGGGGATCTTCCCAACCCAGGAAGTGAACTGGGGTCTCCTGCATTCCAGGCGGATTCTTTACCAACTGAGCTATCAGGGAAGACCTATTTCATAAGATAAAATATATTTTATTTTATACTTTATATTTCCAGGCAAACTCCTCAGTAAGTATTAACCTCTCCGTGTGTGTGTTCAGTTGTGTCCACATGGACTACAGCCATTCCAGGAGAACGCATGGACTATAGCCCACCAGGTTCCTCTGTCCATGGAGTTTTCCAGGCAAGAATACTGGAACGGGTTGCCATTTTCTACTCCAGGGGATCTTCCTGATTCAGGGATCAAACCTGAATCTCCTGAATAAACAGGATGCTTTACCACTAGTGACACCTGGAAAGCCCATATTCAAGTTCAAGTTCAAGTTCAAGTTCAGTCGTTCAGTAGTGTCCGACCCTGTGCGACCCCATGAATCACAGGCCTCCCTGTCCATCACCAACTCCTGGAGTTCACTCAAACTCACGTCCATCGAGTTGGTGATGCCATCCAGCCATCTCATCCTCTGTCGTCCCCTTCTCCTCTTGCCCCCAATCCCTCACAGCATCAGAGTCTTTTCCAATGAGTCAACTCTTCGCATGAGGTGGCCAAAGTATTAGAGTTTCAGCTTTAGCATCATTCC
Source organism: Bos grunniens (assembly GCF_055505025.1). Lineage (NCBI taxonomy): Eukaryota > Metazoa > Chordata > Mammalia > Artiodactyla > Bovidae > Bos > Bos grunniens. The sequence goes on from NC_141180.1 coordinate 59,859,138, forward strand.
TTCCAAAGAACACCCAGGACTGATCTCCTTTAGAATGGACTGGTTGGATCTCCTTGCAGTCCAAGGGACTCTCAAGAGTCTTCTCCAACACCACAGTTCAAAAGCATCAATTCTTTGGTGCTCAGCTTCTTCACAGTCCAACTCTCACATCCACACATGACTACTGGAAAAACCATAGCCTTGACTAGACGGACTTTTGTTGGCAAAGTAATGTCTCTGCTTTTGAATATGCTATCTAGGTTGGTCATAACTTTCCTTCCAAGGAGTAAGCATCTTTTAATTTCATGGCTGCAATCACCATCTGCAGTGATTTTGGAGCCCCCCAAAATAAAGTCTGAAGCCCATATTAACCTCTATCTAATTTTGAACTGTGGTGTTGGAGAAGACTCTTGAGAGTCCCTTGGACTGCAAGGAGATCCAACCAGTCCATCCTAAAGGAATTCAGTCCGGAATATTCACTGGAAGGACTGATGCTGAAGCTGAAGCTCCAGTACTTTGGCCACCTGATACAAAGAACTGACTAATTGGAAAAGACTCTGATGCTGGGAAAGATTGAAGGCAGGAGGAGAAGGGGACAATAGAGGATGAGATGGTTATATGGCATCACTGACTTGATGGACATGAGTTTGAGCAAGCTCCGGGAGTTGGTGATGGACAGAAAAGCCTGGCGTGTTGCAGTCCATGGGGTCACAAAGAGTCAGATATGACTGAGCTGACTAACTAATACCACAGGAAGGGAATTATCAAGCCATGATAATTTCCCACAGATTGATTTGTCAAGGTATCAGCCAGTGTATTCAGAAAAGGACAGAGAGAGAGCCAAGGAGTGGTACATGAACTTGGGCAAACTCTGGAAGATGGTGAAGGACAGGGAAGCCTGGCATGCTGCAGTCCATTGGGTTGCAAAGAGCTGGACATGACTTGGTGACAAACAACAACAAGAGTATCAACTCAGACGAGATTTCAAGTCCCATCCCCAGTGCTTCCTTAATTGCTTGGGGATAAGTCTATCATAGTGCCTATCACATTGTTTCATAATTATCTTTGTGTGTGTTGGTCTTCCCTAAGCAAGCAGCTGGAGAACAGGGACTCTGTTTTAGGTATTTCTGCATCTCCAGATGCTGGGAGGGATTGGGGGCAGGAGGAGAAGGGGACGACAGAAGATGAGATGGCTGGATGGCATCACCAACTCGATGCACATGAGTTTGGGTGAATTCCAGGAGTTGGTGATGGACAGGGAGGCCTGGCATGCTGTGATTCATAGGGTCGCAGAGTTGGACACGACTGAACGACTGAACTGAACTGAACTGAACTGAGGGCCTACCAAAGTGCTTGACACTCAAAAAATGAATGCTAAATGCTTATAGAGAAAAACAATGCACTGTTCAGAAAGGCCCATGAAGTCTATTTTACTTTTACTTTCCCAAGCCACATAAATACCTTAGTAAAATTTGACTTTATTTCTAAATCTTACTGACTTCTTTTAAAGTTTTAGATTATATCCTTTTCACTTTCCTTTTGAATACATTGTGATCTAGAACCAAATTATTCTGGACCTATTGAGTCACCTCCAACTCAATTTTTCCTATGCTAAGGAAAAAGTTAATGTAAGTATATTTACCTATTTTAAAAATGTTTTGAATTGACTCTTCTTTGAGAATTTTTCCCTATATAATTCATACAAGAAAGAAAGTATTGAAAACATTATAGGCATTGTATAAGCCATTTTTAATGTCATGTTAACATATTCTTACTATAATACTAAATACAGAACAAGGTGGACACATAAGCAGGTATTTTTAATGATGCTAATGTAAGAAAATCTATACACACATTCAAAGTAGCTTTCAGTGGATAGTAACTTTTAAGTGGATGGTAATTTTCATATGATTTTTTTGGGTGATTTTCTAAGATGAGACTATAAATCAATTGTAATGAGAAATAACAATAAATATTATACTATTATATTTGATATAATAGTATAAAAAGACTAAATAGACTAAAAAGACTAGTCTGACATAAAGCAGAATTAAATCTTCATAGTTTATGAAAGACATACAAGAGAATAGAATTCTGTTTTGTGATGATCTAGTTAACTGAAGTCCATTAGTTTATCATTTCCATAATCTTACAGATTAACATGGCAAAATAGATACAATGTAACTAGATTATAATTTATCATTTAAAAATATCTATCTACCTGAATAACAGCAACCCACTGTTAGCTTTACCCCATTAGAAATCTTTGATCTCCTTCACATTTGCATGCACATGTATACATAGGCTAGATGGGAAATGCAAATAGATCAGTAGACATGATAGCTTTCTTAAATTATATTTTGCAACCTATATCGAGACCTCCTCATGTGTATTCTCTTTGCAATTTCAATCATATATAGATGAAAAATATATTTTAATTGAATGGAAAATGTATCATTTAAAATCTTCAAGGTGTCAGTATTTTAGAAATTAATTTAATACATTTGCCTAACTTTTGTCAATGAAAATGGTCCAACCCCCGCAATCCCTATAGCAAGCAGATATCCTATTTATATTAATACAGTATTCATTTAATTATTATTTTCTTTAAGTAAATAAAACAGCCTCAACTACTGTCTCCATGGCTATATTTCATTAATTTGCAAGCCACTTTGTGACTAAGGGTTTGTTGTGGATTTTTTAAAAAAATATTACTATGAGTCACAGTAATAAGTAAAAAGTTAATCCTCAGGGACTATGACATATTTTTCCGTTTTCACATTTTTCACAACTTAGAAGGGCTACTGCCAAGCTTGCTTTGGGGACTTCATTTTCAGCAATAATTTTCTAGAGTGACCAACACTATGGGGAAATCTGTGCTAACTGTTTAAAAAAAAAAAAGAAGCCTACAACTGAGTTATTTGCAGTACTGTCATGCTAACATTCAACTCAATAAGACCCAAGAAATCTCAGGAGAGGACGCTGCTAATAGCTTCTTACTGACCTCCCTGGATCAGGCCTGGCTGCTGACTGGTGGCCCAGTGGTGAATACGGCAAATGAGGTGTGAAAGCACTGATTTTTTTTTTTTTAAGGCTATGATTCTGACTCGTCAAAAGGAAAGGAAAAAAAGGCAATGAGTTATATAATAGATATATTTTTTTCTTGAATTTCCCCTTTCAGACCCTCCATCATGGGAACTTAAGCGTGACCTGGAATATTAATTATGTCAGGTTGAACAACGAGCAAATGTACCATTTGTTACCCAGTCACCCTTAGAATTACATTAATATTTTGAACCATTCCATATTTTTAACAATCTATCAGTTGGCTCTCCTCTGTTTCTATCCTTATACCAAAGTATTCTAAGAGAAAGTACTTTAAAAATGCAATTGATTTGAAAGCAAATGGATATAGTTGTTATATTTGGCACATCTACGGCTGTATTTCGTGAAAAATGTTTTTATGGTCATTTTCCACTCATACGCTGACCTTTATTTTGTAATTGCCTGGAGGAAGCCATAGTCTAATTTTTTTCTCTTCTCCTTGTTATTGAGGTTTACTTGTAAAACAAGTTTCTGAAAAATAAAAAGAATTTTAAACCAGACCACACACACCTATAATTCCCATAGACAGATACTAGTGCTTCAATTTCAGATTTTATCAGATGAGAAACAGTGATTTCTCATGATTTCAAAAGTGAGTGAAATCACTCAGTCGTGTCTGACTCTTTGCAACCCCATGAACTATAGCCTGCCAGCCTCCTCCATCCATGGAATTTTCCAGGCAAGAATACTGGAGTGGGTTGCCATTTCCTTCAAAGTAACTGCTTATTCCAGGAATGAAGTACTCTACAGGGTAGGTGGGAGTATTTAACTTCTACTTCTGCAAACGACAATTACATAGCAAACAGGAGCCACTGATTGCCATAAAAAGAAACAAAATTTAAAAGTATTTTTTCATATATACAATACTATATATAAAATAGGCAAATAATAAGGAGCTACCTTATAGCACAGTATACTCAATTTCTTTTTTAAAAAAATTTTTATTGAAGTATAGTTGATATACAATGCTGTGTTAGTCTCAAATATACAGTAAAGTGGTTCAGTTATACATACATATGTACATTCATACATATGTATATTCTTTTTCAGATTCTTTTCCCTTATTGGTTATTGTAAAATACTGAATGTAGTTCTCCTCAATATCTTGTAATAACCTATAATGGAGAAGTATCTGAAAAAGAGTATATATATATATATATGTACAACTGAATCACTTTGCTGTACACTTGATACTAACAAAACATTATAAATTTTATTATACTTCAATTTAAAAAAGATCTTAAAAGAGTATTTTCTTGCCCCATTAGTTAGATTCTGTGAATACCATGAGAGATGAACTGTTCTAAATGGAAGACTGTCTAAAATATGTGTGGGTTCGAGGTTTCTGTAAAATGTGATTTTAAAAAATAACACTAGGCAAGCACAGAAGAGTAGCAAAGGTCTCTAATAACTGGACAAGTGGAAGTGGGCCAGGGAACGGTGAATGAAATATCTGCCAGGGTGGGGACCACCGAATCAGCACTGACCAATGCACTTCATCATAATTATCGGGACATACTAGTGCCAGGGGATTTATAAAACTCCCACTCAGCAAACAATCGTTCTGCCATTAAGAGATAGTCAAGAGTGTTAACACTGTCACGGGCCAACACTTAGTAAGATATTCTACTTTCAATTACTCTTGCTGAGAACGAAAAGGAAATATGGTCATTTCTCAGATACAGACAATAGTCATGTTAACCCTCAATACAGCACTGCAGAAGGAATAACAATTTCATGGAGACATCAGGGATTCACAGAGAATATATTTGGAATAGTTCTTACCTATCCAAGGCAATATTTTTTAAAAAAACTTCTACTGACTACAAATGCTTTTTCTCGTCTTTCACTCTATGAAGACATAAAATGTTTAAATGTCTTCGGTCAAAAGAAAGAGGGGTCATGCCATGTTAAATGCAAATCCCAGGTATAGCTGGCTTTATTAGTTAACAAATGGTTTTTATGAATCATTAGGATATCCTAGTCATTATTATCATATGTTAAAACATTCTCTTGAAATGTTGATTTAAATGAAGAAATTTTAATAAGAAAACATTCTCTATATATTAATTCAGTTCAATAAATATTGAGCGTCTACTAACTTTAGAAACACTTTGCTGGATCTCAGGTGGGTACAGAGATGAATAAAAAGTGATCACTCCCGTCAAGCTGTTCTTGGGCGGAAGAGGTGGGAGGGATTAGGAAAACAATTTTGTTACTGATAACAACATAACCAGCCTGTGGTAAGTATCCTCTAGTAACCTGTATAAGAAGCATACACCAAAGGTTATGGTAAAGGTATGTATCCTTTAGAAAACCCTGTGGAAAGAGGATCTGAATTTGTTCTAAAGATGAGTAGAATTTTCACAATAATAAAAGGGAAAAAAGTAGTCCAGGCTGAAGGAATGGTAAAAATAAAGACATATGGAAAAAACATCGGGCACATGTTCAATGAACATTACTTTGGCCGCATGAAGCCATAGTCAGAAATGAGCCTGTGAAGATAAATCAGGACCAAATTCTAGAAGGCTGCAAGAATGCACTTAATTCTACATAGAATAGGAATCTCTTGATTTTTGCAATCTCCTTTAGAAAGCAACCTCAGGGGGAAGTATGAAGCAGGACCTACTGGCACACAAAGCCTACAGAAACAGACCCAGCAGGAACAGAAGCAAAAACACAGTTTAAAGAGACAGAGCAAGCATCAAAAGCAGACTCTAACACGGCAAGGATACTGGAATTGTCAGACCCGGAATTTCAAACAATTGTGATTAATAAGGGAAGGCACTGAACACACAAAGTAGGCAGCATGCAGGAACAGATGGGCGATGCTGGCAGAGACAGGGAAATTCTAAGTAGGAATCAAAAAGAAATGCCAGTGATCAAAAACATTGTAACAGAGTTGAAGAAGGCCTTGATGGATTTATTTGTAGACCAGGCAAGGCTGAGGAAAGATTTCTGACCTGGAGCATATTTCAAAAAGCAAACTTCCAAAAAGCAAAAGAAGAATAAAGGAAGGAAAGAAAGGAACAGAAGAATTATTTGAAGAAACAAGGGCTGAGGATTTCCCCCATATTAATGTCAGACACCAAATCACATATCCAAGAAGCTCAGAGAACACCAAGCAGGATAAATGCCAAACAAAGCAAGCAAACATCCCTCAAAACCCTACACCTAGGTGGGTGCATCATATTCACATTTCAATAAAATCAAAGATAAAAAACCTTATATAAGGCAGAGCAGATAAACATCTCACTTAACAGAGGAGCAAAGATAAGAATTACATCCAATTTTTCCTCAGAAACCACACTAGCAAGATGAGAGTGGAGTAGAATATGCAACACAGAGTGAACCCTCATTATGGAGTCTGGGTGATAATGATGTGACACCACCCGTATGGCAGAAAGTGAAGAAGAACGAAAGAGCCTCTTGATGAAAGTGAAAGAGGAGAGTGAAAAAGTTGGCTTAAAGCTCAACATTCAAAAAACTAAGATCCGGTCCCATAACTTCATGGCAAATAGATGGGGAAACGAAGCAGTGAGAGACTTTATTTTCTTGGGCTCCAAAATCACTGCAGGTGGTGACTGCAGCCATGATATTAAAAGATGCTTGCTCCTTGGAAGAAAAGCTATGATCAACCTAGACAGCATATTAAAAAGCAGAGACATTACTTTATCAACAAAGGTCCATCTAGTCAAAGCTACGGTTTTTCCAGTAGTCATGTATGGATGTGAGAGTTGGACTATAAAGAAAGCTGAGTGCTGAAGAATTGATGCTTTTCAAGTGTGTTGTTGGAGAAGACTCTTGAGAGTCCCTTAGACTGCAAGGATATCCAACCAGTCCATCCTAAAGGAAATCAATCCTGAATATGCATTGGAAGAAACGATGCTAAAGCTGAAACTCCAATACTTTGGCCACCTGATGTGAAGAATTGACTCACTGGAAAAGACCCTGATGCTGGGAAAGATTGAGGGCAGGAGGAGAAGGGGATGACAGAGGATGAGATGGTTGGAAGGCATCACAGACTCAATGGACATGAGCCTGAGTAGGCTCCAGGGATTGGTGATGGTCAGGGAGGCCTGGAGTGCTGCAGTCCATGGGGTCGCAAAGAGTCGGACAGGACTGAGATTGAACTGAACTGATGTGGGAGGGGGTAGAGAGTACAGTCATCCCTTGGTGTCCTTAGAGGATTGGTTCCAAGATCTGCCTCCCCAATCCTGCAGATATCAAAGTGCAAGAATGCTCTGATCCGTTATATAAAATGGTGGAGTATTTGCATATAAGCTGCACACATACACACTCATATGTCAAATCATCTCTACAGTACTTACAATGCCTAACACAATGTAAATGCTATGTAAACAGTTGCCTGTGTACAAAATTCAAGTTTTGCCTTTTATGAACTTTCAGGAATTTTTAGTACTTGAATCCATGGTTGGTTGAATCTACAGATGCAGAATCTGAGGATATGGAGGACTGATTTTATAAGGCAACTTCTGGCTCAAATTTGCTATGAACCTAACATTGCTTTAAAAAAAAAAAAGCCTATTTTTAAAAAGTTGAATACATGCTTCACATATAATACAACAATCCCATTCCTGGGAATCCACACAAGCGATATGAAAATATATGTCCACACAAAGACTTGCATGCAAATATTTATAGTAGCATTATTCATAGATGCCAAAAACTGGACGTAATCCAAATGTTTATCAAGAGGTTAATAAATTAACAGAATGTAGTTATCCATTCAATAATAAAAAGAAATGAAACACCGATATATGCTGTCACGTGGAAGAATCTCAAAAACATTATGAAAAATAAAGGAAGTTAGATGCAATACCACATATTGTATATTGTGTTTATATAAAACACCCATAAAAGGCAAAAGTAGGTAAAGAAATGTGTAGAGCCATGAGGAACATGAAAATCCTTCTGCTCGATTTTGCTGCAAACCTAAAACTGCCCTAAAACAAAGCCTATTAGAAAAGAAAAAAAGGTAAGTGGCATCATCAGCTCTCAGTATCTTAAGCCAAAAACCTGAGAATCATCCTCGATGATGAGTGATCTTCCCTCGTTGCTTATAGCTACTCCACCAACAAATTCTATTAATTCTTCTTTCAAAATATATATCCAATCTGTAAACTTTTATTAATATCCGTGGCCACCACCCTTATCTAACTTCAAATTTATACTTTGTCTCCCTCCATCTGCTCTGGTTTGAACCCCTGTTATCCTCTACAGGGAAACCAGAGTAAAATTACAAATTTAAAAATTGTTTTTGTCTCTAAAATGCTATACATGGCTTTTCAATGCACCTAAGAAAACCTAACAAATTCTTAACAAAGTCCTTTTTTCGGTTCCAACCTCATTTCAGCCACTCTTCCCATCCCTCACACATGCCATCCACCCTGGCTTGCCTTTATTTGCTCAAAGCATGCCAGGCTCTTCCATGACTCAAATTCATCAAAAATGTTTTTCTTCTCATCTGCTTACTTGCCTGGCCAAACTATACTCATCCTTAAAAATTCACATTAAATATTACTCCTTGTAATATTGGAAAGACTTGTGATTTCACACACATTGTTCTACTATATCCTTTCTCTCAAAGTTCCCTGTTCATTTTCTTCATGGCACTTATCACTTTTAATTTTACACATATATGACTATTTGTTCTTGAATGTCTGTCTCCCCAACTATTAGAATTTAAGCTCCATAAAGAACAACATCCATTTTCTTGGCATTTCTATACTTAAGTTTGTAGTTCTCAACTCTGGCTAAATGTCAAATTCATTTGGGGAGTTTGAAAAATACTAATGTCCAAGCCCCACCCTAGACCAATTCAATTGGAATCTTTGAAGCACATGTCCAGATATTCATTTAGTTTTGTTTTCAAAGAAGAGTTGAGAACCCTGACTCATTACCTTTCTCAATACCTGGCTCAGAGCAGACCATCAAGCCACGTGTACCCCAATGTTCATCGCAGCACTGTTTATAATAGCCAGGACATGGAAGCAACCTAGATGCCCATCAGCAGATGAATGGATAAGAAAGCTGTGGTACATATACACAATGGAGTATTACTCAGCCATTAAACAGAATACATTTGAATCAGTTCTAATGAGGTGGATGAAACTGGAGCCTATTATACAGAGTGAAGTAAGCCAGAAAGAAAAACACCAATACAGTATACTAACGCATATATATGGAATTTAGAAAGATGGTAACAATAACCCTGTGTACGAGACAGCAAAAGAGACACTGATGTATAGAACAGTCTTATGGACTCTGTTGCAGAGGGAGAGGGTGGGAAGATTTGGGAGAATGGCATTGAAACATGTATAATATCATGTATGAAACGAGTTGCCAGTCCAGGTTCGATGCACGATACTGGATGCTTGGGGCTAGTGCACTGGAACGACCCAGAGGGATGGTATGGGGAGGGAGGAGGGAGGAGGGTTCAGGATGGGGAACACATGTATACCTGTGGCGGATTCATTTTGATATTTGGCAAAACTAATCCAATTTGTAAAGCTTAAAAATAAAATAAAATTAAAAAAAAAAAAAGCCATGTTAATCTGCGTAAGTGACATAAGACCAGAAGTCTGTGAAGGAGGTGAAGCCTGCTTAATTACCCAGAGGGAAGAAAAGAGACTCGTGGGAACAGAAGAGTGACATGGACAGAGGGCATTTTATAGAAACAGAGGCAAAAAACATGGATAACAGGTTAATCAAGAAGAATATAAGGGAGTGTAGAGTTGCGGGAAAATCTTGCCTTTAGGACCCGGGCAGAGAATTAGCAAGAAGAGCAGTAATGTGGGAATATTCACCTCTGTTTGGCAGATATTAGGACTGAGCTTCCCACAAAGCATTCAGGTTCAAAGGTCTAATGTATTGTCATCAGACTAGGTCTGGAACTTAAGAGAGCAGTCACAGCCAGCAGCCAGAGTGTTTCCTGAATGAAAAATGGCTGGAGGTATGAAAATGGATGGAGTCACTAAGGGAGAGCAGAGAGACTGAGGGAATTTTTTTTCCAAGGAAGAAGTCTTAGTGTGTATTTATAAGAAGTAAAAGGGAGAAGAGAAGCTCATGAAGTGAAGGGCACTGGAAAGAGCGAACGGCGGGGGCTGGAGGGGTTGGGCATGACGTGAGGGAGAAGATGGCTTCGCGGAGGAGGTCACCAGGGTCAGATGCCAGGGAGGGTGGAATGGCATAAGAACAGACACCGCACACCTGGAGTGGTAAGTGGAAGGTGACAGCTGACCTGCAGAAGCAGATTCTGTTCTTGTGGCAGAAACATCGTGACTCATTGAATGTGAGGAGGAAAAAAGAAGAGGAGGCTGGTTTGAGGTTTCCAAAATACAGCATTATCATGATGACTCAGAAAATCTTGGGACTGAAAGAATATCTTCCCCCTCCCCAGTCAGGATTTTCCTTTAACCGTATTGCATTATCAAAAGATTTTCTGAGAAAGATTTCCTGGGAAATCTTGCCCATTATACGATTCCTTTCTCTCTTTATCTCTAAATATTACTGGTCCCTGCAAAAACTGATGAAAGTGCCTTGTTTTCTTCCCTAGGCATCTCTCTAGCCCTGTTCCTTCCCCCAGTCTGTAGCAAGCCGCACCCACCATCACCCCCACAACCCTATGACCCCCAGTTTGGCTTCCTTAACGTTTTCTTCTGTCTACTACCTTGGCAGGTTCTCCAGATTTGGCTTTGATTCCTCTCTTTCAATTTGAGTCACAGCCTCAAATATAAAATACTGAAATTACTGTTAACATGGACAGAAGGCCATCCTTGAAAGAGACCGTCGTGGAGGGCGTGGGGCGGGCGGGGAGGATGCCCAGTGTCGAGCAGGATCTTGAAAGAAAAGATGGGATTTGTTTGGTGTGTAAAGTGGGGAGAAGTCATTCCCAGCAAACAACAACACAAACACAACATACAAAGGAAGAGAATCTTAAATAACTTTGATATTAAAAAACTACAAATAGTCCCATATAATAACAGAATAAACAAGATCCACAGGAATTACTGAAAAAAAGTGAGAAGAAATGATCAAAGAGTGGGAGGAAAACCTGACCATATTGTCACCAGGGCCAGAGGAGGCCACCAGATCACTGGAGTGACGGGCAGCATGCAGACCTCTGAGAGGCCCTGTGGATTTACAGCTTAGAGATTCCTGCGTGACTAGATCAAGAATTATTCTCAGTAGAGCAGTTAAAGTGGACACCCCATTCACAGTGATCTGAAAACTCCCTACTGTGACTCCTCTGATACATGATTACCAGACTCCTCTGATACACAATTGCCACACATTCTGAACTGGCTTATTACACACACGAATGGAACCTGAATCCCCTAAAGAAAATAGAGGAAACATAGCAAATGATGTTTTTATGATCACGTCCCTCTACAAACTTTTAGTTACACATCTTTTTTACTCTCTTTGGAAACTCCATGTTTTCTCTTGCTTGGTTCTTCAACAGAGGATTTAGTTTGAAGATGATTTCATAGTGGTGGGTTAAAAGGTGACTTCCAAGACATTAGTAACTAAAAGAAGAATGCTTGGCATTATAGAAACAGGCAAGTAAATGAAAATTTTCTTTTGTTAAAGAAAATGTACCAATGGAATGCAGCATGTGTCTAGCATCATTTCCAGTGTTCTATGGGACTCTGCAAAAAAACTGATATTCCATGAGTCATTGATGAAGGGTTATTTCTTAAGGAAACGAGAAATTCATTTTATATTTTATCAAAGTCTTATCAAAATTTTTAATTTTATCCATGCTTCTTGGCCATAGAACGCTATGTTGCCTTAATCTGGTTGGCTACAATCTTGCGTCCAGATCCTAAAGGCCACCTCGTTTTCAGCCCACTGTGTTCTCACACAGTTTTGCTCTGAAGACCTGTGGCTTCTTGGATGGAAATTATTAACTAGTACCTACCAGATACAAGTTATACCTGCCACTTTGTGACAATTGAGCTGGGTGATAATGATTTTTGTACTTTTCTGTATGTTTCCAAGAAATAAAAATTTTATTTTAGCTTTTTTTAAGTTATCTTTTTGCTTTCCTATTTTTGCTCTGGTCTCCTCAATGGTAGGGAGCCTAGAAAATTCCATCCGATATGCTTCATGACCCTATGATCTTTTATTACTACTTAAACTATAAGTCCCTCTGGTGGTAATATAATTTGATAACATAATTTTTTCAAAAGAAGTTGGTCAATTAATATTTTGATCAAGAAACTGATCTGTTCTAAAAAAAAAAAATAACAGTCTAGTCTCTGTTTTGGGTGATGTACTACTGGGTTGTTTAGAAGTTTGTGTGCATTTTTGGGTTCTTTTTTTCCTTCAAAATTTGAGGAAATAGTACTACCCTTGTACTTTTTAATCCATAATTCACTGCTGAAATAAAAAATAGGCACAGCAACTTAAATTTCTCCACAATAGGATACGGTCGGATCAAGCAATTATTTGTCTATTTGTTTTTTGGTGAAACTGAGTTTGCCCAAGGAGTTTTCTGCTAAATTAATCACAGCTCTCCTTTACATTTCTGGTATATCCATCCTCAGCTACCCTGTTACTCTTCCCAACACTCCTCATTCCCTTGCCTAGAATCTTTTCAACATTGCCCTGTGGAACCCATCTCCTGTGTATGCTAACCCACTAGGCTATGGCCTCAAACTTTTCAATAAATACATTTTCTACCTTTTTAAAAAATTATAACTGAAGCTGCCTTCTCGTCTAGAGCACCACTTCCCTTGCAGCCTTCCTGAGCAAAACATTCAGATCCAGTACTTCCCTGGATCGCAGTGACCAGGGATAGATTTGCATTATCTCAGTGTCCCAATGTCACTTTCAAATCATGCAGCATCTAGCTTCTAGCGGTCTGAATATCTCTTCTTTTGCCCTTCCTTATGGTTATTATATACAGACTCGCTAGGCATTCCTCCATATTCATGATAGCCTTTGGCATGGCATTCAGGCTTTCCTTCTACTTTGCGTTCTGGCAAAATTTTAAGTGATTTTCATGTATAGACAGCAACCACCAGTTATCTTCACAGTTCTTCGACTCCTTCACCTTCACCGACCTTCATCCTGATACAACGTTAGCCATGCCCTACGTATCCTCATCATTCAAGTCTGCTCTGTGTTAATAATTCAATAAGCGTAGACACAAACATCTCATCCTCTTAACTTCCTAGTCTACTAGATCCCACATTCTTAGTTAACCATAAGATTTATTCCCGAAAGATCTCAAGTGGAGTGATCTCTCAAGTTTTTCCTAATCTATTACCTCTTTTTGCCCTCACTTTTTTCTCCTAGTAATCTGAATCACATGGTTGGTTATTTTAATGACTCAGGTTCCTAACATCCACCATCCTGGCCATGCCCCAAACCATAATCCATTCAACTATGCAGTAGAACTTACTGGTTAATTAATTAAATCTGAATTCCCAACTCTATCTTTTACTTCTTCTGTGATCCTAGCCTGTATTACTTAAATTCACTGTAACATGGGTACTGTTCTAAGTCACTTCAGTCATGTCTGACTCTGTGGGACCTCACGGACTGTAGCCCACCAGGCTCCTCTGTCCATGAGATTCTCCAGACAAGAATACTGTAGTGGGTTGCCATTTCCTCCTCCAAGGGATCTTCCCAACCCAGGAATTGAACCCAGGTCTCTTACACTGCAGGCAGATTCTTTACTGTCTGAGCCACCAGGGAAGCCTCTGAAATAACAGAACTATCCCATCAGGCCATGTGTGTGCTTGTGTGTTTAGTCGCTCAGTCGTGTCCTACTCTTGCGACCCCATAGACTGTAGCCTGCCAGGCTTCTCTGTCCATAGGATTCTCCAGGCAAGAATACTGAAATGGGCTGCCATTTCCCTCTCCAGGGGATCTTCCTGACCCAGGAATCGAACCCAGGTCTCCTGCACTGCAGGCAGACTCTTTACTGATTGAGCTATGAGGGAAGCCCCATTAGGTCATATGTAAGTATAAATATGTTACTATAGCTAAAGCACTTTGAAAAGTGCCCAGGACATAGAATTTACTCAATAAATGCTAACTTTTTAAAAGAGGCAGAACCATGTACTCATTGCAAATGTGAACCCTGGTCTAGACCATCACACACTAACATTGACCTTAAGTCCTTAATGTCTCTGTGCTTCATCCATGAATTGGGGATAACTGTCTACCTTATCGGAGAAGGCAATGGCACCCCACTCCAGTACTCTTGCCTCGAAAATCCCATGGATAGAGGAGCCTGGTAGGCTGCAGTCCATGAGGTCGCTAAGAGTCGGACATGACTGAGCGACTTCACTTTGACTTTTCACTTTCATGCATTGGAGAAGGGGTGGCAATGAGAATTAAGAGAGGTAATTCATGTTAAACAATTAGAATACTTAGCTCATAGCAGGTCTTCAATGACTGTTAAGTGCTGTTACTGTTATTCTCCATCCTTATAAGCTCAGGCTGCTGATAATTGCTGGAATAAATCATATAACCAGGCAGACTGGAGACACTACCTATTCATCGACTTCAAATCTAGCTGGTCCCTCAGAGCCCCTGTCTGTCTCTGATTCTTCTCAGCATGATTTTATAAGATCAATTGGGATTTTGAAGTCCTCAAAATGCAAATTTACTTCAACTTTCAATCATCCCTACAAAAGTATCCATATATGATCCTACACTTGTTTCATTCCTTCTGACTTACAGGGTTAAATTCTCCTTCCATCTGTTACAGCCTTCAACTTTATGCTTGTCAACACATCCTCTCCCACCTTTATTGGGTCCATGCTTACTTAGTTATTTCATCTCTCCTGTAAACTTTCAATCCAGCTCTCACTGCTAATAAAACTAATACTATTGATTTCCATCTATTCTTTTCTCAACTTGTTCTGAACTCAAGCAGGGATAAGTGGGTTTAAATACTGGGCTGTTTATCACCTTTCTTTCCCTTCTTTGCCAATTATCTGTCCTGACCATTTCATAATGACTCTTGGCAAACATGGTGTCTCACTTCTGTGACCCCATGGACTGTAGCCTGCCAAGTGCCTCTGGAATTCTCCAGGTCATAATACTGGAGTGGGTAGCCATTCCCTTCTCCAGGGCATCTTCCCAACCCAGGGATTGAACCCAGGTCTCCCACATTGCAGGTGGATTATTTACCATATGAGTCACCAGGAAAGCCCAAGAATACTGGAGTGGGTAGCCTATCCCTTTTCCAGTGGATCATCCGAACCCAGTAATAGAACCAAGGTCTCCTGCGTTGTAGGAGGATTCTTTACCAGCTTAGCTAAGCGGGAAGACCCCTACTGAACATATCAATAACTATAGCTTCAGTGTTATCATTTGGGACATTGTTATGTCCCAGTTCTTTCACTGACATTAACATTCATCATGAATGAAACATTCATTCATTCATCACAAATGAAACATAATGAAAGGAGGAGGAGCCAAGATGGCGGAGGAGTAGGACAGGGAGAACACTTTCTCCCCCACAAATTCATCAAAAGAACATTTAAACGCTGAGTAAATTCCACAAAACAACTTCTGAAGGCCGGCAGAGGACATCAGGCACCCAGAAAAGCAACCCAAGTCTTCGAAAGGAGGTAGGAAAAAATAAAAAAGATAAAAAAAGAGACAAAAGAGGGAGGGACAGAGTTCCATCCCAGGAAGGGAGTCTTAAAAAGAGAGAAGTTTCCAAACACCAGGAAACCTTCTCACTGCCGAATCTGTGCCAAGC
Organism: Bos grunniens; assembly: GCF_055505025.1. Classification (NCBI taxonomy): domain Eukaryota; kingdom Metazoa; phylum Chordata; class Mammalia; order Artiodactyla; family Bovidae; genus Bos; species Bos grunniens. The sequence continues at coordinate 59,874,976 of NC_141180.1, forward strand.
TTTGGAAGCACAAAGGGCAACATAACAGGGAGGAAAAATAAATAAACAATTAAAACCCGCAGATTGCGAGACCTACGGTAACTCCCCCAGCGGAGAAGCAGCGCAGATGCCTGCACATGCCATTAGCAAGCGGGGGCTGGGCAGGGAGGCACAGCGCGGGCTGCATCGCTTAGAGTAAGGACCTGGCCTGAATACCCTGAGCGCTATCTGAGCGAAATAATTTGGGCTAGCAAACCAGACTGTGGGATATCTACCACACGAAAAGCCAGCCCTAACCTAAGACACCGCCAGGCCCGTGCATGGAACAAAGGACTGAACAGAGATAGCTGGCTGCAGACCATCCCCCTCCAGTGACAGGCAGCCAGAACCGGAAGGGGACAATCGCAGCCCCAGAGAAACATTATCTATAAAACTGTAAGCAGGCTTCTTTGCTAACTAAAACTTCTTGGGGGTCTGGATGGTAAACATCTGCCTGAGAAGGTGCGCCGGTTGTACACCTAGATAACTGAGCAGCAGGGAGGCGATAAGTCGCAGCAATCGCGCTCGCCAAACACCTCATCACCTGAGCTGCTCGGACCTGGGAAGGGCACGAACGCAGGCCCAACCAAGTCTGCGCCTCTGAGGACTACCCGAGTGCCAAAACCTGAGCGGCTTGGACCTGGGAGGTACATGCAGCCCAGAGCCGGCCACAGATGGTTCCCAGAGGAGCAACCTAGAGCCTGAGCAGTGTGGGCAGGGAGGCTACACCGCCGTGAGCGGGGGCAGACCCAGTGTGGCTGAGGCACTGCGAGCACACGCCAGTGTTATTTGTTTGCAGCATCCCTCCCTCCCTCCCTCCCCACAGCGCGACTGAACAAGTGAGCCTAAAAAAAAAAAAAAAAGGGTCCTCCACCGTCCCCTTTGTGTCAGGGCGGAAACCAGACACTGAAGAGACCAGCAAACAGAAGAAGCTATAACAGAGGGAACCACCTTGGAAGCTACAGGCAATAGATTAAAACCCTGTGGTTACTACCAACTACATAGGAAGGGGCCTATAGATCTTGAGAAATATAAGTCAGACCAAGGAACTAGCCAAAAATGAACTGAACCCACAATACTCACAACAAAACCAGAGAAAGTCCTAGATATATTTTTACTATTTTTACGATCATTCTTTCCTTTTTTAATTAAAAAAAAAATTCTAAGTCCTCTATTATTCCTTTAATTTTCACTTTTATAACCTATTACTTTGCAAAAAAAAAAAAGACCTTTTTTTTTTACAGTAAACTTCATATATATATATTTTTTTAATTTTTTGACCTTGTTTTTTTTTCTTTTTTTCTTCTTTTCTTTAACATTGTATTTTTGAAATTCCAAACTCTACTCTAGATTTTTAATTTTAGCTTTTTGGTATTTTTTATCCATTTTGTACCTGTATTTTCTTTATAATTTTTGCGACTTTGTCTTTGTTTGTTTTTGTTTTTTTCTCTCTTTCTTTTTCTTCTTCTTTCTTTTAACATTGTATTTTTGAAATTCCAAACTCTACTCTAGATTCTTAACTTTTGCTTTTTGGTATTAGTTATCAATTTTGTACCTATATTTTCTTTATAATTTTCGCGACCTTGTTTGTTTTTGTTTGTTCGTTTTTTCTCTCTTTCTTTTCCTTCTTCTTTTCCTTAACATCGTATTTCTGAAATTCCAAACTCTACTCCAGATTTTTAATTTTTGCTTTTATGTATTTGTTACCAATTTTGTACCTTTAAGAACCCAATCTTCAGTACCCATTTTTCACTATGGAGCGAGATTACTGGCTTGACTGCTCTTTCTCCCTTTGGACTCTCCTTTTTCTCCATCAGGTCGCCTGTGTCTCCTCCCTAACCCCTCTCTACTCTGCCCAACTCTGTGAATTTCTGTGAGTTCCAGACGGTGGAAAACACTTAGGGAACTCATTACTGGCTGGATCTGTCTCCCTCCTTTTCATTCCCCCCTTTTATCCTCCTGGCCACCTCTGTCTCCTTCCTCCTTCTTCTCTTCTCTGTATAACTCCGTGAACATCTCTGAGCGGTCCAGTTGTGGAGTGCACATGAAGAAGTGATTACTGGCCAGCCCACTCTCTCCTCTATTGATTCCACCTCATCTCATTCGGGTCACCTCTAACTCCCTCCTCACTCTTCTCTTCTCCATGTAATGCTGTGAACCTCTCTGGGTGACCCTCACGGTAGAGAAACTTTTCATCTTGAACGTAGATGTTTTATCAATGGTGCTGTATAGAAGGAGAAGTTTTGAAACTACTGTAAAAATAAGACCGATAACTGGAAGCAGGAGGCTTAAGTCCAAACCCTGTCTCCAGGGAACTCCTGACTCCAAGGAACATTAATTGACAGGAGCTCATCAAACGCCTCCATACCTACATTGAAACCAAGCACCACACAAGGGCCAACAAGTTCCAGGGCAAGACATACCAAGCAAATGTTCGAGCAACAAAGGAACACAGTCCTGAGCTTCAAGATACAGGCTGCCCAAAGTCACCCCAAAACCATAGACATCTCATAACTCATTACTGGACACTTCATTGCACTCCAGAGAGAAGAAATACAGCTCCACCCACCAGAACACCAACACAAGCTTCCCTAACCAGGAAACCTTGACAAACCACCTGTACAAACCCACACACAGCAAGGAAATGCCACAATAAAGAGAACTCCACAAACTGCCAGAATACAGAAAGGACACCCCAAACTCAGCAATATAAACAAGATGAAAAGACAGAGGAATACCCAGCAGGTAAAGGAACAGGATAAATGCCCACCAAACCAAACAAAAGAGGAAGAGATAGGGAATCTACCTGATAAAGAATTCCAAATAATGATAGTGAAATTGATCCAAAATCTTGAAATCAAAATGGAATCACAGATAAATAGCCTGGAGAAAAGGATTGAGAATATGCAAGAAAGGTTTAACAAGGACCTAGAAGAAATAAAAAAGAGTCAATATATAATGAATAATGCAATTAATAAAATAAAAAACACTCTGGAGGCAACAAATAGTAGAATAACAGAGGCAGAAGATAGGATTAGTGAATTAGAAGATAGAATGGTAGAAATAAATGAATCAGAGAGAATAAAAGAAACATGAATTAAAAGAAATAAGGACAATCTCAGAGACCTCCAGGACAATATTAAATGCTACAACATTCGAATCATAGGGGTCCCAGAAGAAGAAGACAAAAAGAAAGACCATGAGAAAATACTTGAGGAGATAATAGTTGAAAACTTCCCTAAAATGGGGAAGGAAATAATCACCCAAGTCCAAGAAACCCAGAGAGTCCCAAACAGGATAAACCCAAGGCGAAACACCCCAAGACACATATTAATCAAATTCACAAAGATCAAACACAAAGAACAAATATTAAAAGCAGCAAGGGAAAAACAACAAATAACACACAAGGGAATTCCCATAAGGATAACAGCTGATCTTTCAACAGAAACTCTTCAAGCCAGGAGGGAATGGCAAGACATACTTAAAATGATGAAAGAAAATAACCTACAGCCCAGATTATTGTACCCAGCAAGGATCTCATTCAAATATGAAGGAGAAATCAAAAGCTTTTCAGACAAGCAAAAGCTGAGAGAATTCTGCACCACCAAATCAGCTCTCCAACAAATACTAAAGGATATTCTCTAGACAGGAAACACAAAAACGGAGTATAAATTCAAACCCAAAACAATAAAGTAAATGGCAACAGGATCATACTTATCAGTAATTACCTTAAACGTAAATGGGTTGAATGCCCCAACCAAAAGACAAAGACTGGCTGAATGGATACAAAAACAAGACCCCTACATATGTTGTCTACAAGAGACCCACCTCAAAACAGGGGACACATACAGACTGAAAGTGAAGGGCTGGAAAAAGATTTTCCATGCAAATAGGGACCAAAAGAAAGCAGGAGTAGCAATACTTATATCAGATAAAATAGACTTTAAAACAAAGGCTGTGAAAAGAGACAAAGATGGTCACTACATAATGATCAAAGGATCAATCCAAGAAGAAGATATAACAATTGTAAATATATATGCACCCAACATAGGAGCACTGCAATATGTAAGACAAATGCTAACAAGTATGAAAGGAGAAATTAATAATAACACAATAGTAGTGGGAGATACCACTCCCACTCACACTATGGATACCCCACTCACACCTATGGATAGATCAACTAAACAGAAAATTAACAAGGAAACACAAACTTTAAACGATACAATAGACCAGTTAGACCTAATTGATATCTATAGGACATTTCATCCCAAAACAATGAATTTCACCTTTTTCTCAAGTGCACATGGAACCTTCTCCAGGATAGATCACATCCTGGGCCATAAATCTAGCCTTGGTAAATTAAAAAAAAAAAACAGAAATCATTCCAAGCATCTTTTCTGACCACAATGCAGTAAGATTAGATCTCAATTACAGGAGAAAGACTATTAAAAATTCCAACATATGGAGGCTGAACAACACGCTGCTGAATAACCAACAAATCACAGAAGAAATAAAAAAAGAAATCAAAATTTGCATAGAAACGAATGAAAATGAAAACACAACAACCCAAAACCTGTGGGACACTGTAAAAGCAGTCCTAAGGGGAAAGTTCATAGCAATACAGGCATACCTCAAGAAACAAGAAAAAAGTCAAATAAAAACCTAACTCTACACCTAAAGCAACTAGAAAAGGAAGAAATGAAGAACCCCAGGGATAGTAGAAGGAAAGAAATCTTAAAAATTAGAGCAGAAATAAATGCAAAAGAAACAAAGGAGACCATAGCAAAAATCAACAAAGCCAAAAGCTGGTTCTTTGAAAGGATAAATAAAATTGACAAACCATTAGCCAGACTCATCAAGAAACAAAGGGAGAAAAATCAAATCAATAAAATTATAATGAAAATGGAGAGATCACAACAGACAACTCAGAAATGCAAAGGAGCGTAAGAGACTACTATCAGCAATTATATGCCATTAAAATGGACAACATGGAAGAAATGGACAAATTCTTAGAAAAGTACAACTTTCCAAAACTGGACCAGGAAGAAATAGAAAATCTTAACAGACCTATCAGAAGCACGGAAATTGAAACTGTAATCAAAAATCTTCCAGCAAACAAAAGCCCAGGTCCAGACGGCTTCACAGCTGAATTCTACCAAAAATTTAGAGAAGAGCTAACACCTATCCTGCTCAAACTCTTCCAGAAAATTGCAGAGGAAGGTAAACTTCCAAACTCATTCTATGAGGCCACCATCACCCTAATACCAAAACCTGACCAAGATCCCACAAAAAAAGAAAACTACAGGCCAATATCACTGATGAACATAGATGCAAAAATCCTTAACAACATTCTAGCAATCAGAATCCAACAACACATTAAAAAGATCATACACCATGACTAAGTGGGCTTTATCCCAGGGATGCAAGGATTCTTCAATATCCGCAAATCAATCAATGTAATATACCACATTAACAAACTGAAAAATAAAAACCATATGATTATCTCAACAGATGCAGAGAAAGCCTTTGACAAAATTCAACATCCATTTATGATAAGAACTCTCCAGAAAGCAGGAATAGAAGGAACATACCTCAACATAATAAAAGCTATATATGACAAACCCACAGCAAACATTATCCTCAATGGTGAAAAATTGAAAGCATTTCCTCTAAAGTCAGGAACAAGACAAGGGTGCCCACTTTCACCATTACTATTCAACATAGTTTTGGGAGTTTTGGCCACAGCAATCAGAGCAGAAAAAGAAATAAAAGGAATCCAAATTGGAAAAGAAGAAGTAAAACTCTCACTGTTTGCAGATGACATGATCCTCTACATAGAAAACCCTAAAGACTCCACCAGAAAATTACTAGAACTAATCAATGACTATAGTAAAGTTGCAGGATATAAAATCAACACACAGAAATCCCTTGCATTCCTATACACTAATAATGAGAAAACAGAAAGAGAAATTAAGGAAACAATTCCATTCACCATTGCAACAGAAAGAATAAAATACTTAGGAATATATCTACCTAAAGAAACTAAAGACCTATATATAGAAAACTATAAAACACTGGTGAAAGAAATCAAAGAGGACACTAATAGATGGAGAAATATACCATGTTCATGGATTGGAAGAATCAATATAGTGAAAATGAGTATACTAGCCAAAGCAATTTATAGATTCAACACAATCCCTATCAAGCTACCAACGGTATTCTTCACAGAGCTAGAACAAATAATTTCACAATTTGTATGGAAATACAAAAAACCTCGAATAGCCAAAGCAATCTTGAGAAAGAAGAATGGAACTGGAGGAATCAACCTACCTGACTTCAGGCTCTACTACAAAGCCACAGTTATCAAGACAGTATGGTACTGGCACAAAGACAGAAATATAGATCAATGGAACAAAATAGAAAGCCCAGAGATAAATCCACGCACATATGGACACCTTGTCTTTGACAAAGGAGGCAAGAATATACAATGGATTAAAGACAATCTCTTTAACAAGTGGTGCTGGGAAAACTGGTCAACCACTTGTAAAAGAATGAAACTAGACCACTTTCTAACACCATACACAAAAATAAACTCAAAATGGATTAAAGATCTAAACGTAAGACCAGAAACTATAAAACTCCTAGAGGAGAACATAGGCAAAACACTCTCTGACATACATCACAGCAGGATCCTCTATGACTCACCTCCCAGAATAGTGGAAATAAAAGCAAAAATAAACAAATGGGACCTAATTAAACTTAAAAGCTTCTGCACAACAAAGGAAACTATTAGCAAGGTGAAAAGGCAGCCTTCAGAATAGGAGAAAATAATAGCAAATGAAGCAACTGACAAACAACTAATCTCAAAAATATACAAGCAACTCCTACAGCTCAACTCCAGAAAAATAAATGACCCAATCAAAAAATGGGCCAAAGAACTAAATAGACATTTCTCCAAAGAAGACATACAGATGGCTAACAAACACATGAAAAGATGCTCAACATCACTCATTATCAGAGAAATGCAAATCAAAACCACTATGAGGTACCATTTCACGCCAGTCAGAATGGCTGGGATCCAAAAGTCTACAAGCAATAAATGCTGGAGAAGGTGTGGAGAAAAGGGAACCCTCTTACACTGTTGGTGGGAATGCAAACTAGTACAGCCACTATGGAGAACAGTGTGGAGATTCCTTAAAAAACTGGAAATAGAACTGCCTTATGATCCAGCAATCCCACTGCTGGGCATACACACTGAGGAAACCAGAAGGGAAAGAGACACGTGTACCCCAATGTTCATCGCAGCACTGTTTATAATAGCCAGGACATGGAAGCAATCTAGATGTCCATCAGCAGACGAATGGATAAGAAAACTGTGGTACATATACACAATGGAGTATTACTCAGCCATTAAAGAGAAAACATTTGCATCAGTTCTAATGAGGTGGATGAAACTGGAGCCTATTATACAGAATGAAGTAAGCCAGAAAGAAAAACACCAATACAGTATACTAACACATATATATGGAATTTAGAAAGATGGTAACAATAACCCTGTGTATGAGACAGCAAAAGAGACACTGATGTATAGAACAGTCTTATGGACTCTGTTGGAGGGGGAGAGGGTGGGAAGATTTGGGAGAATGGCATTGAAACATGTATAATATCATGTATGAAACGAGTTGCCAGTCCAGGTTCGATGCACGATACTGGATGCTTGGGGCTGGTGCACTGGGACAACCCAGAGGGATGGTATGGGGAGGGAGGAGGGAGGAGGGTTCAGGATGGGGAACAAATGTATACCTGTGGCGGATTCATTTCGATATTTGGCAAAACTAATACAATATTGTAAAGTTTAAAAATAAAATTAAATTAAAAAAAAAGAAACATAATGAAAGAAACATTACTAGTCAGATCGACAGTGAGGTGTCAAAGACATTTGTGTTCTTAGAGCTATCTCTTGATCGCAAATAATATGATCACAAAACAATGTGTAACTCCATGTAGAATAGGATTTCTATTGTTTCAGAATTTCAGCTGATGCCTCAGAGATGAAAATACTTAATAGACAAGTACCCAGCCTGACTCTTCTCTTGCCTTAACAAAGCATACACATTGCCTAAAAGCTACCCAGAAGAAGAAGGCAAAGTGCCCCTTGCCTTCTTGTGAGAGGATCTGGCATCTTAGACTTGTGCCTTCTACCTCCTGGTGTTTAAAGGAATTGAGTAGCTAATGATGCTGAATATGTTGTCTACTGTTGTTGTTGTGTTTGAGACCCCATGGACTATAGCCTGCCAGGATCCTCTGTCCATGGGATTTCCTAGGCAAGAATATCGGAATGGGTTGCATTTCCATCTTCAGGAGAACTTCCCAACCCAGGAATTGAACCTGCATGTCTTGCATTGGCAGGCAGATTCTTTACCACCGAGCCACCAGGGAAGCCCATGTTGTCTACTAGATACCGTCAAATAAACAGAACTTCAAAGATATGATTTCAGCCATCATCCAGGAAAATGTTCTTAAAATAGGACCTTTCTCAGCTGCCTTCAAACTATAACATAAAGAGAAAGTGTGGTTTTGAAGGCAGCCAGATCTGAGTTTGAAATTCATCTCCATGCCATCTAGTTGTAAAACCTGGTTTGATTTAGGACATGGCACCCCACTCCAGTACTCTTGCCTGGAAAATCCCATGGATGGAGAAGCCTGGTAGGCTGCAGTCCATGGGGTCGCTAGAGTCGGACACGACTGAGCGACTTCACTTTCACTTTTCACTTTCATGCATTGGAGAAGGAAATGGCAACCCACTCCAGTGTTCTTGCCTGGAGAATCCCCGGGACGGGGGAGCCTGGTGGGCTGCCGTCTATGGGGTCACACAGAGTCGGACACGACTGAAGAGACTTAGCAGATCAGCGCAGCAATATAAGAATCAGTTACTAAAAATTTTTACAGCTTTCAAAATAATTATTTTTAATACAGTTTTTTAATGCAAAGAAGAACTAGTGAATAACTGAGATGGAGATAAAAGTTTCCTTTCTTATTTTGAATCTGAAATTATTATAAATCAGAATTAGGACATGTATATAAGCCATTAATTTATTAGTCAATCGACATTACTTATGAACCTTAAGTTCAACTTACGAACTTTGGTATTGGGGATGTTAAAACAACACAATTGCTCTCTTTTTTAAGTTCACCTACTTTAGGCCAAAGTAGATGTAACCATAACATCAGTGGTAAATGATATATTAAAACACAGAGAGGGGAAAAAAGGAACAACTCTGCCTTGAAAGGTTAGGGAAAGCTCAACAATAATTCTGACATTATTTCAATAATAGTTGACAGAGAAGTTGCTTTTGGTATGGCTATATAATTAAGAATGCAAGCAAAATAAATAGAATCATTTTAGTGAAGTGAGTTCAAGAGTAATACAGATGATCATAAGGCAACTTATGAACATAAAGTGTAAATACAAATAATTAATAGGAGTACAACAAAATTATATTATCTTAATGACCACAGGACTGGAAAAGGTCAGTTTTCATTTCAATCCCAAAGAAAGGCAATACCAGAGAATGTGCAAACTACCACACAATTGCACTCATCTCACACGCTAGTAAAGTCATGCTCAAAATTCTCCAAGCCAGGCAGGTGTCAGCAATACGTGAAACATGAACTTCCAGATGTTCAAGCTGGTTTTAGAAAAGGCAGAGGAATCACAGATCAAATTGCCAACATCCGCTGGATCATCCAAAAAGCAAGAGAGTTCCAGAAAAACATCTATTTCTGCTTTATTGACTATGCCAAAGCCTTTGACTGTGTGGATCACAATAAACTGTGGAAAATTCTGAAAGAGATGGGAATACCAGACCACCTGACCTGCCTCTTGAGAAATCTATATGTAGGTCAGGAAGCAACAGTTAGAACTGGACATGGAACAACAGACTGGTTCCAAATAGGAAAAAGAGTACGTCAAGGCTATATATCGTCACCCTGTTTATTTAACTTATATGCAGAGTACATCATGAGAAACGCTGGGCTGGAAGAAGCACAAGCTGGAATCAAGATTGCCAGGAGAAATATCAATAATCTCAGATATGCAGATGATACCACCCTTATGGCAGAAAGTGAAGAGGAACTAAAAAGCCTCTTGATGAAAGTGAAAGAGGAGAGTGAAAAAGTTGGCTTAAAACTCAACATTCAGAAAACGAAGATCATGGCATCTGGTCCCATCACTTCATGGGAAATAGATGGGGAAACAGTGGAAACAGTGTCAGACTTTACTTTTTGGGGCTCCAAAACCATTGCAGATGGTGACATGAAATTAAAAGACGTTTACTCCTTGGAAGGAAAGTTATGACCAACCCAGATAGCATATTATAAAGCAGAGACATTACTTTGTCAACAAAGGTCCATCTAGTCAAGGCTATGGTTTTTCCAGTGGTCATGTATATATGTGAGAGTTGGACTATAAAGAAAGTTCAGCGCCAAAGAGTTGATGCTTTTGAGCTGTGGTGTTGGAGAAGACTCTTGAGAATCCCTTGGACTGCAAGGAGATCCAACCAGTCCACCCTAAAGGAAATCAGTCCTGAGTGTTCATTGGAAGGACTGATGTTGAAGCTGAAGCTCCAATATTTTGGCCACCTGATATGAAGAGTTGACTCATTTAAAAAGACCCTGATGTTGGGAAAGATTGAAGGCAGGAAGAGAAGGGGATGACCGAGGATGAGATGGTTGGATAGCATCACCGACTATCCACCGGAGTTTGGGTAAACTCTAGGAGTTGGTGATGGACAGGGAGGCCTGGCGTGCTGCAGTTCATGGGGTCGCAAAGAGTAGGACATGACTGAGTGACTGAACTGACTGAACTGCATGATCACAGTTTATTTCAAATTGATATTAGAACTGAAATTTGCCTGCAATGCCTGAGATCTGGGTTCGATCCCTGGATTGGGAAGATCCCCTGGAGGAGGGCATGGCAACCCACTCCAGTATTCTTGCCTGGAGAATCCCCATGGACAGAGAAGCCTTGTGGGCTACTGTCCATGAGGTCGCAAACAGTCAGACACACCTGAGCGACTACGCACAGCACATATATGGTTTAATTCAAAAGTAAATGGAAAAATAAATTCCAATAAATTTAAGAAAAAAAATTAAAATTCAACTCATTAGAGAGACAAACTAATAAACATCTTGAAAACATAACTTTTCTCAAAACTAAGAAATAGATTATATCATTTTGGCAAATCTTTCAGTATAATAATAGCTAATTAAGACATGCAGTTTATTTATTTTAGGTCCCAAGGATAGTCACAGATTAAGATTTAAAGATAAATTCTTCCCTTTTCCTCCTTTCTCCACACCTTCCTTCCATTTTCTCATCCTTAATTTTCTTTCTGTTGTGATACTGTGTGGATAACATAACTCACTTTTTGACTGAAATACTTCCAACTGTCAAGACTTACAGTAGATAGAAATAGCAATTGACAAGACTATTGGTTACACAGGAAACTTGCCACTTTATACTAAAATTCTCAAAAGCATGCTCTACACATCAAAATGAAACATTTTACATACATTTAAAATTAAAAGATTGCAATTCCTCTTTGTTTTTTTGTGACTATAATAAAAACATAAAATACTGAGAACACTTTCTGTGTCATTTAAAATATTTATCTAATTTATTCTGCATAGAATCTTAAGGTCATAGATAATTTCTTGTGTGGGACTATGCATGCTATGCTCAGTTGCTTCAGTCCTGTCTGACTGTTTGTGACCCCATGGACTGTAGCTTGCCAGGCTCCTCTGTCCATGGGATTTCCCAGTCAAGAATACTGGAGTGGGTTGCCATTTCCTTCTCCAGGGGATCTTCCCAACCCAGGGTTTGAACCCCTATCTCCTGTGTCTCCCACACTGCAGGAGGATTCTTTACCCCCGAGCCACCAGGGAATATTGGACTATACCTTAACTTAAACTCAAAAGTTAACAAATACTCATGTTCTTAAAAGTGATCTTGACCAAATTAGCTACATTAGACAATGATTGAGTATCTTAACCATTGACTTAGTTAAAAGTTCATTTTAAGGAAACATTTGAAAGTATAATTTCTCTCCCTATGTTCCTACTTTTAATACAAAGTGTGTTTGATTATGGGCTTCCCTGGTGGCTCAGAGGTTAAAGCGTCTGCCTGCAATGTGGGAGACCTGGGTTCGATCCCTGTGTTTGATTATTGGATATAAAGGGTGGGGAAAGAGGTATGGAGGAAGAGTAAAGGAGAAAAGAGAAGGGAAGAAAGGAGATGAATTTTACCAAAGCCTGAGATTTTAAAATTTGGCCACCAGGTACTCAGTTGAAAGATTTCTGAAGTTTTCCAATCCAGAAGAGGGAATTAAATAGGGAGAGCTGGGCTTATCTATATATAGTTATTCTTCTGGTCTTGCAGAAGAGCTAGGATGAATCATGAGCTAACAAATTCCACTTCTGCACTGTGTATCAGTTATAACAGCATCTAACTTAGAACTGGTCTTAATCTAAAGTATCTATGAAAGTGAAGTGAAAGTCTACCACTAAGTTGCATCTGAATCTGTAATCCCATGGACTGCAGTCCGCCAGACTCCTCTATCCATGGGATTTCCCAGGCAAGAATACTGGAATGGGTTGCCACTTCCTACTCTAGGGGATCTTACCTACCCAGGGATCAAACTCGTGTCTTCTGCTTGGCAGGCAGATTTCTATTACTGAGCCACCAGGAAAGCCCATAAAGTATTTATGAAGTATCCTAAAAACAGAAAAGTAATCAAAATAAGAGGAATAATCTTCAAATCTACAATGTATTACAGACCCAATTATTTCATCAGATCTAGTTAAAGCAATGGTATTAATTTCCATGGATTTCTAGATTTTGGGTTCATTATATTATTAATAAAACTAGTGATATCAAAAGGAATCACCCCAAACTCAGTCTTATCTAATCAATGAAGAAATGGATAGGACTGATTGAAATTAACTTACCAGCAACATTAACTGTATGCAAAACCAATAGAAATAAGTACATAGTAGTTAGCTGTAATTATTTTCCATAAAAGATTTATATACAATGCAATTTAAACTCTGGTGTGCTGGAGACAAGGATAAGTGGAAGAACATTTTACACTGAGGTAGGAAATGGGAATTAACTTTTGTGACACATTTTGTCCTAATTCTTTCTTGACTTGAACTTTCTATTAAAACTGTATTGGATACCATTTCTAAGTAAAAAACAGACACGCATATATGTACATGTTATATATAGTTATCTATAGTATATATCTATCCGTGCATATAAAATTACTGGAAGAACATAAACCAAATTTTTAACAGTGGTTATCTTTGGGGATGGTATACTATGAACAAATTTATTCTTCTGCTTTTATCCTTGTATTACCAGGTTTTGGTACTGAATATATTTTAAGATTGTGATTAGAGAATAGTCCCAATAAACATTAGTTAAATGTTATTTTTTTAAAAAAACAGTATTGAAAATTGTATATGAGTCTGAATTTGTATGTTTGTATACATACATATTGGTCCTCTCAATATGTATATATATAGCTCAGTTGGTAAATCATCTGCCTGCAATGCAGGAGACCCGGGTTCGATTCCTGGGTCTGGAATATCCCCTGGAGAAGGAAATGGCAATCCACTCCAGTATTCTTGCCTGGAGAATCCCATGGACAGAGGAGCCTGGTGGGCTACAGTCCACGGGATCACAGGAGTTGGACATGACTTAGCGACTAAACCACCAAATCACCAAACATATATATCCATATAAATACATAAGATACATATGTATATAGTTTATTTTTTAATATCTAATGAGAACTCTCTCTATTCCATAACCCAATACATTAAAAACTTACCAACGTACTAGATGGAAGTAAATGGACTCTGAGTTTATAAAATAAAATGTAAAAGAAATAAGAGAGATCCAAAGAAAATCAGGCGCTTAAATTTTAAAGACAGGACTAAAATAATACAATTTATTTAAAGGTCTGGATGCTAGATTGGCTATCTGATTAAGCAGATGATTATTTAAAGCACATTAAAATAAAAGTTAAATCTTATGTGAGCAAGATTAACCAGAGCAGCAGGGTTTGCACACAGTACAAAAATGAAGTCCAACCACAGGTGAAATAAGAGTGAAATTGATGAGCATAACCTTCGGGGCCCTCCTTTATGGTAGGCCCTCTCCAAGACAAAGGGAGGGACCCTGGCAATGTGCTCACATGGTTGTGTTTTTGGCAAAATTTGAAAAAAATAAAACAATCAGTTAATTCCACTGATTCTCTATATTCTGCCTTATCCTTTATCTGCCTGGGTTGGGTGGCATGAGAGTGGCTGTGGACATGTTCGGGATCAAGCTAGAAAGAAGGCAGTCATATATTTAAGTTTAGTTGGATATATTTGCATATACTGGAGAAGGAAATGGCAATCCACTCCAGTATTATTGCCTGGAGAAGTCCAAGGACAGAGGTGCCTGGCAGGCTACATTCCATAGGGTTGCAAAGAGTTGGACACAACTGACTAACACTTTCACTTTCATATATTTAAGTTTAGTTGGATATATTTACATATATATTTGTGGATCATTTTTTTTCTGGTACTTTCAAGTATACTTAAAATTTGTTAGTGATCCCAACATAGGAATAACTTTCAGGAATGTTCCTGCAACTCACTGTGCAGACTCACCAGGCATCACAAATAAAGACGCAGATCTAGAGACTGCAATGCAACACAAACTCCCTAAGGTGTGTGGCCCTGGAAGTATGTGGGTAGTGGACAAGAAACAGGGTTTGAAAAGGGGTATAAACTGCCAGAAACTGGACCATGGAAAATCATTCTAAAATTCACATGTGTGATAAATGGAGAATTTGATTCTCATCATTTACCTTACAAATGGAAGTTCTCCCTTTTCAAAACTGAACTCAATAATGCAGCATGAGCAAATAGAAATACATCATTTAACTTGTTTTGTAGTAATAAGAAATTTAGGTCAACATTCCTAGAGAAAAGAGTGAATAAAATTTTCCTTCTCACTCTAGAAAATATAACAAAATTACTGTCAAAAGAAGCAATGAAAGAGTATGAGGCCAAAATACAGAGAACACATATTATAGAGCAGTCAGGCAGTTAATAAAACTACTGTTCTGTTTTGAGATTTTGAATTCTGGTATTGTACACATTCGGAGAAGGCAATGGCACCACACTCCAGTACTCTTGCCTGGAAAATCCCATGGACGGAGGAGCCTGGTAGGTGGCAGTTCGTGGGGTTACACAGAGTTGGACAGGACTGAGTGACTTCACTTTCACTTTTCACTTTCATGCATTGGAGAAGGACATGGCAACCCACTCCAGTGTTCTTGCCTGGAGAATCCCAGGGACCGGGGAGCCTGGTGGGCTGCTGTTTATGGGGTCGCACAGAGTCGGACACGACTGCAGTGACTTAGCAGCAGCATTGTACACATTAACACCTGAAATGTGTACGAAATGATTTTTGCTCACTAAAAAAGGATTCCTCTTCTTGTATTTGTAACGGTACACTATCTTTTTTTGCATCTGTAACTATTACTTTTATTTTAACTTACATATACTATTGGCCCTGAAGAAGTTTTCATACAAACCCAAGGATTTCCTTAAATGAAACACTGTTTGCACTCCCTGGTACTTTCCCTGCAGTTACAAACACCATTCACCTTCAGAGACACAACAAACCCATGTATCACAGAAAACATAGGAAAATAGAGACCCATCATCTAAAAACTCATGCTGCTCCAGAGATGTGGCTGTCGTCAACAAGGAAGTACCTCATGAGTATGAAGTGAAATGAAAGTGTCAGTCACTTAGTTGTATCCCATTATTTGTGACCCCACGGACCATAGCCCGCCAGGCTCCTCTGTCCGTGGAATTCTCCAGGCAAGAATACTGGAGCGGGTTGCCATTTCCTCCTCCAGGGGATCTTCCCAACCCAGGGATCGAATTCAGGTCTCCTGCATTGCAGGAAGATTCTTTACCATTTGAGCCATACTATCTTCTTAAACGTCAACCCCCAAATTGTATAAGCTTCAAGCCCCACAACACATAAATCCGCCCCAGTTCACATGTACAGGAGAGATTTATAGGATATTTGCTAAAAAGAAAAAAAAATATCTTTTAAAATACAGTATATTGAAAAGAAAAAAATATAAATAATAAAAGTAGCTAGGCACTTTTCTACTTAAGAAGTCTTTAATTTTATTTTTGCTTCTATCCGTATTTTTGCCTGTTTCTTAGATGTGGGTGGTTTGATAACGGCAAGGAGACAAGAGTGGAAAAGGGACTCACTTTGGGGACACAACAAGATATTTTCTTTCACCACTTCATCTGTCTCTTCAAAGAGTTCTGATAATGGATAATTTTATCCCTTTCATATATTACAGGATAATAAAAACTATAATGTTAAAGAGGAAGGAAATAAAATGTAAAAGTTAATAGCTAATTCATTCTTCATGGTAGTTCAGTCCTTGGCCTTTTCTGAACAGAGACTGCCAATAGTAACAAATTACATGATGATTTTGTGATGTGGACAGTTCACTTGGCACCAAGAACAAATGACCAAACTTCAAGACCTGCCTCTTAAACTGCAAATCCAAAGATCGTAGGTCAAATCTTTATTCACTACATAATCTTCCCAAAAAAACATATCTGCCAAGTGTCCAGGGAAAAATGAATACCAAACAATGGCATTTTAGTCACCAGCAAGATAACTGCTACTTTATAGAATATTGTGAAGATAAACAGAATAAAAGTGTTTTGTGCTACTCACAGGAAGGCACCATAGAAATGTACACGATGTTCTGGCGTGCCTTACCCTTTCATATGCAGGACCCAGTTTTTCTCTATCTTTGTACATGAACTCACTTAGAATCAGTTTCTTATAATACTAAGCCATTTCAGAGAGAGGGTTAAAAAGAGAGTGCAATGAACTGTGGGTAACTCAAGGAGCAGTACATAATCAGAATGCTGGTGTTTTCAAGAAGGATCACTGGATGGTCATAAACCTAGAGAGGAGAGAGACAGAGATAGAGATCAACCTAGAAAGTGGGAATGAACAAAATTAATGTTTTGAAGTGAAAGAATTGGTTTTATAAGGATCAAGAGGCCTAAAATGAGCCCAAGAGAATTTCTTACAGGGGTATGTTTTAATATCACCCTTGAGTTTCCCAATCATTGCTGTGGTACACCTTTGTCTAAGGACAATGCCTTATGAGATGACTCCCCAAAGGCACTTTCCAAACACATCATGTATGTGAAGACACGTTACACACACACACGTACACAGAGGCAGGTGCACACGGAAACACAGCAATTCATCTGTTATTTCATCACTCAAATTAAAAGCAAGGAATCATATAAAAAAAGGGCGGGGACGGGAGTTGCTCAGTCCTGTCTGACTCTTTGCGACCCCATGGACTATACAGTCCATGGAATTCTACAGGCCAGAATACTGGAGTGGGTAACCATTCGCTTCTTCAGAGGATCTTCCCAATCCAGGGAGTGAACCCAGGTCTCCCACCCTGCGGCAGATTTTTTACCGTCTGAGCAACCAGGGAAGCAACACATATTAAATATTTAATATATGTAAGGCATAGATCTTCCCACTTATGATACTGGAAACAGAGTTGAAAGCAATAAATGATTTGGAGGCTTTACTACATTTCTTAATTTATGCATTCTTTCATCTTCTAAGATTTGTCTTATAAAGATGCTGTACATATCAACAGACTACCACTTAATTTCTGGCATATCAAATTTAATTTTTTAAATGAAGATATTTTCCTTCTGTATACAAATAAGATTTCAAGCAATTTTAAAGGCAAAGTAGCTGAAACCATTTGTTTCTCTAAAAATATAGTAATTAAAAGTAAAGTTTTGTCAATATTAATTAGAGTATGGTGTCTTTTTAAAGGATCATAAATAACTGAAAGTCATTCTCTCAGTATTGATAAGATAATTTTAACTGCCCATTAAAGGAAAAACATTAAAAATCTATTATACACCAATGACATGAAAGATATTTCCACAAAATATGTATTTAATTAAGTATATAATTTTAATTAAGCATATATTTTTTCATTTTAGTTCTAATTTGAATATGTATAAACTATTAAATTCCATAACTAAAATAAAATGTGGAAAAAGTGAGTGTCAGTGACTCAGTCATGTCTCACTTTTTGTGATGCCATGGACTGTAGCCCACCAGGCTCCTTTGTCCATTGAATTTTCCTGGCAAGAATACTGGAGTAGGGAGCCATTCTCTTCTTCAGGGTGTCTTCCAACCCAGGGACGGAACTCAGGTCTCCTGCATTGCAGGCAGATTCTTTACCATCGGAGCCACCAGAGAAGCCCCAAATAAAATATGCCTAGTTTTAATATACTGAGTTGTAAATATATTTTGTATTTATTTATCCTTTGATTGGCATATTAAATTCTTTAAAAGGGTAATATTTTCAGGAAACTATTTCAGGAAAGTAATATAATCAGGAAACTATTAATGTCTATAATTTTATATAATAACCTATATTTCTAAATATTAAATTTTCTGAATAGACCTTGAGTTTTACTTTTATATCTGTAACTTTGCTCACCTCCAGGAAGATCCTTAAAAATCTGGCAACACTCAGAGGCAGTATCTTATGATGACTCCAACAATAGTCCTTTGCATATATCTACCAGTAGGTGGAGCAGACAACATAATTTATTACCCAAGAACAAGGACAAGGGAATGAAAATCTGTTTATTTGGAATAAAACAAATTTGCAAAGGAGGTTTTCTTCAAAGGAAATATGTCCTATATGTGTTAGATTTAGTTTGACTGGTTACTGAATCAAAATAAATAACTTTATTAAATAATCAATCTTTGCAGAAAGATAAATTAAATTTACAAATGTAAGCAGTGTTTGCATTTTACTTACTCAAATCAACTAAAATTAGCTTTCTTTTCATAAAACTTTTACAGAGACAGAGATTTTTTGATGTGTTCATTTAATAAGGGCACTAAATCCAATCCTGTGTTACAGGTGATGAGGTGCATAACAAACAGTATTTTCTGGGAAATATAATTGACTAATCCTATTATGTCTGTAGCAACAAATTAACCTTATTACTACTAGTAAATGGTGATTGATTATTTATGCAAATAAGTTACCATGTTCAGTTTTCTCATTGAAATAAACATATACAAAAGGTGCTTTAGTATGACTTGAACTTTTTAATTAATAAAACCCTGAGGGGTCTATTAATTCACTCATTGTAATATTAGTTATTTACCTGAGTAATTCCTATTAGTGTTAATACTTTTGCTTGCATAAAGATGCAATAATTATTACCATTAAAAATCAGTAATAGATTTTGGAACTATTTTAAGATGTATATTAGATTTGTACTAGAAATATGCTTAAAACTGACTTTAAAACTATGCTGGCAGTATGAGTACATCAGTATATCAGCATAATTATCTTAAAATTAATACATTAAGTAACACATGACTTCATTTATTATCTATATCAGATCAGATCAGATCAGATCAGTCGCTCAGTCGTGTCCGACTCTTTGAGACCCCATGAATCACAGCACGCCAGGCCTCCCTGTCCATCACCAACTCCCGGAGTTCACCCAGACTCACGTCCATCGAGTCAGTGATGCCATCCAGCCATCTCATCCTCTGTCGTCCCCTTCTCCTCCTGCCCCCAATCCCTCCCAGCATCAGACTCTTTTCCAATGAGTCAACTCTTCGCATGAGGTGGCCAAAGTACTGGAGTTTCAGCTTTAGCATCATTCCTTCCAAAGAAATCCCAGGGTTGACCTCCTTCAGAATGGACTGGTTGGATCTCCTTGCAGTCCAAGGGACTCTCAAGAGTCTTCTCCAACACCACAGTTCAAAAGCATCAATTCTTCGGCACTCAGCCTTCTTCACAGTCCAACTCTCACATCCATACACGACCACAGGAAAAACCATGGCCTTGACTAGACGAACCTTTGTTGGCAAAGTAATGTCTCTGCTTTTGAATATGCTATCTAGGTTGGTCATAACTTTCCTTCCAAGGAGTAAGCGTCTTTTAATTTCATGGCTGCAGTCACCATCTGTAGTGATTTTGGAGCCCAGAAAAATAAAGTCTGACACTGTTTCCACTGTTTCCCCATCTATTTCCCATGAAGTTACTTGTGATCAAATATTAAAGGTCAGTATGACAAAACATATTAACTTGGAAGATTCAAATGAAAATTCCTGACGTGTTTACAATATTCCTCTCTTAGGGAGGTGATTTAAAAACATCATTTCCCTGTATTGCCCTCAGGTCGGTGAAGCCAGGTATGAAATGTAGAGGTAGGCGGCATCATTATGAAGATTTCTAACTAATTTTCTTTAATAATTAAAGGAAAGCAAAGAAGGGAAATGAGAAAATGAGAGGTTCCAATAGCTAAAACAAATAGAAGAAAGTCAAAGTGTAGAGTCTTAGTTTATCCTTGACAGCTCAAATTCTAAAAATACGATCGTTATCATTTACTGAATGCTCTCTGAGGGCCTGGAAACATTTTAAACATGTTAAATTTAATCCTCACAATGTTTTTAAGGTGCACAGTGAAACAGGCTCAGACAAGTTTAGGTAATAGCCCAATGATTCTTCTTTGAGGCTATGGTACAGTAGAGAGAGTGTGGGCATTTATATGAGACAAAGCTGAGCTGGCAGCCAAGCTCTCACTTAGGGTAAGAATCATTTCATTGGATGCCAGGAAGTTCTGGGGACAAGTGATCACTAAACTGAAGTTTATATACACAGATATTACTAGCAGTCAGCATGGGCTAAACAAGGAGAAAAATGGGATACCGCATTGTTGGCTTGTATTGTTAACACAAACACAATAGTCATTTGCTTGAAAATTTATAAAGGTCCATGAGTCAAGTTACCTAGTTGAGTTTGTGAAATGATTTGTTAAACCAGGCACTTAATTTAAAACTGAAAAGAAATCAAAATACTTTAAAAAATAACATGTATAAAATATCTACCATATTCTCTGACACATGGTAAGCACTCCATGGATATATGCTACTGTATTATTTTTATTAGTAAAACCGCTAAGCCATTATGGTCTTTCCAATTTATTACATTATATACCCAATGACTAAAAAACTCTGGATAAAACAGAAGTAACAGATGCTTCAGTTAAATCCCACTTCATCATTTTTAAAATTGCTTTCTCTATCACACTACAAATCATAAGTATAAACCACACAGAAAGTTTATAAGTATAAAGGGAGTTCAAAATTTTCAAAAGAAAAAAACTGTCACCAAGAATGAGTACTAAGTTTAAAGAATTACAGGATTGTATTTATAGCTACGCTTAGTCTCAACAAAATTGAAATTACCATTAGTAATTAACATTTGAAAAAAAAAGTTTTGCTAAAAAGATTTGGAATTCTGTATCTTTAAAATGTAGCCCACTAATCACACAACTAAAATGTTTACAGTGCTATGGATTTTATAATAAAAATTGAAAACACTTTTACTTTTTAGTTTTCAAATTATCTTTAAATTAGTACCTGGGTATTTAGAGTGGAAAGACCTCAGTTTGAACACCAGAGCTTTTACTACTAATTTTGTGTCTATGGCCAGTCACAAAGTTATCTGAATTTCAGTTTCCTTGCCTGTTAAATGAAGACAATTCAGCTATCCAAATTAAAGTACTTATTAAGATAGTAATCATTACTGAAAGTATTGTTATTTAGACTACCAAATAGAAGCCAGAGGTACAAGAGACCTGTGTTCCAAATGTACACAGCCAGCCCAGTATTTACTATGGTTTTGACCTTAGATACCTCTAAGGAAGACATTCAGTCTTAGATTCACTCTCTCCCACTGGGATTGGACTGGCTTTCCTGTCTGAAGAGATTTGCGTGTGCAACTCAGCGAGAACCCTAAAATTGGGCTTGAAGTCTAGGAGAAAGAATAAAACCCAAGAAATTGCTACTTTCCAGCCTCAGGCTCCCATTGTGCTTCCCTATGGCTCAGCAGGGAGAAGGCAATGGCACCCCACTCCAGTACACTTGCCTGGAAAATCCCACGGACGGAGGAGCCTGGTAGGCTGCAGTCCATGGGATCGCTAAGAGTAGGACACTACTGAGTGACTTCCCTTTCACTTTTCACTTTCATGCATTGGGGGAGGAAATCACAACCCACTGCAGTGTTCTTGCCTAGAGAATCCCAGGGACAGGGGAGCCTGGTGGGCTGCTGTCTATGGAGTCGCACAGAGTCGGACACGACTGAAGCGACTTAGCAGCAGCAGCAGCAGCAGCATGGCTCAGCAGTAAAGAATTCGCCTGCAGTGCAGGAGATGTAGGAGACTTGGATTTGATCCCTATCAGGAAGATGCCCAGGAGAAGGAAATGGCAACCCACTCCACTATTCTGGCCTGAAAAATCCCATGGATAGAGGAACCTGGTAGGTTACGGTCCCTGGGGTTGCAAAAGAGTCAGATATGACTGAATGAGCACAGCTTCAAGCTCAAGTAACAAAACACTTCAACCCCTAAATTCATGCTTTTTTAAACAACAACAACAACAATCTTATTCTTTGTGAGCAAAACATTCTACATGCAGTGTATATTTTCTTAGTAACCATGAGATCTGAGGCACTGAAACCTACCCACATATCAGAAAAGCAACATCTTACTATTCCAAATTCCACATGTACATCTCTATACGAAGATGCAACTGCTCACGCAGTTTGGTTAAAAGCTATACCTGAAAACTTGCATCAGAATTTAGAAAGGATGGTTTTAATCTCAACATTCGCTCAGTTCACAGAGACAACATGAAAGCGATCTCAATAACTTCTTAGTTCCTGATCAATTCACAACACAACCATGAGCCACTCAGTCTGGATTTGGAAACGGATGTTATACCCTTGGTGGTGAACTTGGACCTTTCTACCAGCCTGGCCCAGCTGCCTCCACGAAGCTGCTGTCACGGGGCAGCCAGGGTGCCTGCGTGCACCTTTAGAGCAGCACAGAATTGAACTTGAAGTAGTGTCTTTGCGGTATCTTTTCAACAAGTCATGTCCCATTCAGCCTGCTAGTTTATCTCTGTCAGGCCGGGGGCCCCAGTGGCTTCCGTGAGCTGTCAGGGACAGGTAGACCAACCTGCTTTGTGCTGAGGAGATAATGCATCTTTCGAGCCTGGTAATCTCTTTCTTTCTCCTCCCTTTCGAGGTCTGCCTTCTTCTCTTCCCTTTCTTTCATCTCTGCAAACTCCTCCAGGGCCTCCCTGCAGCGAAAGATTGCGGTTATTTGTGATACGAAAGATACGCTAACCTTTTAATTCTTTCACTGAGGAGAATCAAGTCAGTTTTTGAGGGGCAACCTTCCTCCACATTCATCAAAATCAGTGGAGTAATCGATCTTACCAGCACATTCTAGGTGAATCTTTGCAATCCTTAAAAAGCATTTAAGTGATCTTTCAGTGGTGAAATTCTGAAAGTCAAATATCTACATATTATAATCAGTAGCTAAAGGACTATATTAAGTGCAAAGTAAGTTAATTGTCATTTTCCTTGGCTGAAGATTAACCATTTTAGACTTAATAAAACATCTAAACTACTGATTTCCTTTAAATTTGGTATTTACAAAGCTGTAGTTGTTTATTTTACATACTTATGGGCTAATTTTAAAAATATGATAGCGTTTTTCACATATATATGGAATTTAGAAAGATGATAACAATAACCCTGTGTACGAGACAGCAAAAGTGACGCTGATGTATGGAACAGTCTTATGGACTCTGTGGGAGAGGGAGAGGGTGGGAAGATTTGGGAGAATGGCATTGAAACATGTAAAATATCATGTATGAAACGAGATGCCAGTCCAGGTTCAATGCACGATACTGGATGCTAGGGGCTAGTGCACTGGGACGACCCAGAGGGATGGTATGGGGAGGGAGGAGGGAGGAGGGTTCAGGATGGGGAGCACATGTATACCTGTGATGGATTCATTTTGATATTTGGCAAAACTAATACAATTATGTAAAGTTTAAAAATAAAATAAAATTAAAAAAAATAAATAAAAAAATATGATAGCGTTTTAAACATATACTTAATTCAGTCTAAATTTACTTCAGTTAAACAGTTCAAATATTACCAACAATAGTACATGTACTATCTTGTCTTTGAAAGGCTGACATTTTATTCATTTATATCAATAATTAGAATAAAAGTCAAACCGTGTACATAAAAGTTCACAGCATTCTAACTGTAACAAATCCCATTAAAATAATGAAACTTTTCATCATTTATATATGTGTATCTAAGAAATTTAAACACAAAATTAGCTCTTAAAATATACTACGTGAAAAATACCTACTAAATAGAATAATAATATCAAACTATGGGAGAATAATCCTTTCTTTTTCAAAGAACAAGTTTAACCACTCACATTAAAATAATGTTTTGAAATTGTACTTTATTTTTTTTTAAAATATGTAACATACTGTCTAGTTCTATAAGTAAAATTTTAAGTAAATCTTCTACGCACATGCCTCAAAGATAGCAGGGAAAGTAGAGAAGAGAATTCCAAAAACCAAAGAAAAAAAAAGAGTCCCATTCCTACTGTCATGACCAGAAATATTTTTGTTGCAATGTTCTGTTAAAGTCTACTAATACAATACTTCATACAAGGTTACTTATGAAACACACTGACGTTTAAAAATCACCATGCCCTGCTATTGCAGCAGAGCTATTTTTTCCAACATAAGATTAAATTGCAAAATAAATGAATTACTTGGAGTGGCATGGCCCTCATTTTGCCACCCTTCTCTTGAAAATTGCTTATTAATATGAAAAAAGGAGTCAGAAAATAGCCTGTTTTACTTTATGCATAGTATTTTGGGGGCTTCTGTACCCACAGAGCAGGGCTGGCTGCACATTTAGATTGTGCTGGCAAGCTGGTACAATGACCTTTCTGACCTGCATCTCAAGGCTATTATTAATCGCTAAGTAACCTGGTAAAGCCAAACAAATTTGTTTCCATTGAAAGGATCTCTATCTGTGTCTGAGAATTTGTTCTGTACCAAACAAACCTCATTAACTGTGTCCATTTTTGACAAAGAACCAGGAGTTAGAGGGATTGGTGACCTTTCTTTGTCCTTAGGTACACATTTCAAGGCAGTTACATATGAATAACTGAGAATTTTTACCAGGAAAAATAGCAATCAGGTGTTACATAAAAAAATGAGCACATCATTAATTTTCATCTTTACTCTCGATATTATGTAAAAAATAAATATCTCTTCTATAATTCCTCTTATAAGTCTTTAAGAGAATTTAAAATAGCCAATGAACTGCCACTCTTAGGATAATTACTCAAATACGCATGATCCAATTTTATGTTACCCCAAAGATAAGCACAGCAATATTCTGAATGATCACAAAAATTAAAAAAACACATCTATAAAGAAGTTTGTGTAAGTAATTTAATGAATATGAAGAGATCTAACATAAGAAAAAAAAAAGGCCCAATAAAATTGAACACATACACAAACAGGTAAGGTACAAAGAAGTAAATAGGACTTGGATACAAAATCAGCAGTGGAAATTATTTAAAGAAGTAAAAACAGTTCATCTTCAGGATATGGAAACATAAAACAATCTGTGTGTACTCAAGAAGCTTGACAAGGAGAGTTAAAACTGACAGGAATGTAAGAGAATGTTAGTTTCCAGTATATAAGCACAGAGTAAATCCAGAAGGAACTGGAAAACCCTACAAAAAAACCCAAGAAATTTGAAAAATCCTAGAAAAAGTAATTGAGGGTAATCTCAAATCACAAAATTAATTAATTTAATAAATTCATACAATTACCTAAAAAAATCAATCTTATGCTGATTTATTGCTCTACTTGAACAAGTACAGTCGTATTGAACACCTCCATTATATTCATGTTAAATAGTCTTTGTTAAATAACTAAGTAGGAAGAGCTGAATAAATTATTTATCCTTGATATACAGGTTTTTTGTTATAGCAATAGAGAAGATATGGCTCAGTGTAAAGGATGCAATAGAAAATTATGATCCTATTAAAGATTAAAAGCTGGAAACCACTGTAACTAGGGTTCCTACAAAAATATAAAATTCACCTATTTTTTCAGTCCAGCAGTTTTTAAAATGCTTTTTAAACAATTACAAATTTTTCCAAATAGCTTCAGACTGTTATGAATATGTTTTTACATTTCAGGTATATAGTCTAATTTCTATCTGAAAAAAAATCCTGTGATATATATGGGATAGGTATAACTAATTGCCCTGTTGTTCAAATATGGAAATACGTAAAGAGATGAAATGAGCCAATCTGAATCACAAATCAGTTAATGGCAGAAATGGAATTAGAATGCCTAGATTTGCAGAGCCTCTAACCTTATATTTGATTGTAGTCGTCCTAATACAAGAAATACTATACAGGAGATATTTTTATTGAATGAACCACACATTTTCTTTCATCTTATGATCTTGTGTACTACTGTTTAGTTAATGAAACTTGGATAAGTCCCGAGACTTTCTGCACCAGTTTTTATATGTACAAACATTTTGAGATATTTGTAAAAATAAAGGCAAAAATTACTGAAACTATCTAAAGCTTTACATATTTGAACACATTTTGCTAATGATATCTATAATGATAATAAAATATTTACATAGTCTAACATGATAATAATAATAAAAATAGTAATAGCCATTTGGAAGCAATATAGCAGAGCAGTTAGCCAACACAGACTCTGAAATGACACCTGGTTATAAAATTTCTCCCGGGCTACTTACTAGCTGTTTAATCTTTGAGCCTTAATATCCTCATCTGTAAAATGCAAATATATTATCAGTCTCAGGATCTTCTCCATCAAGCTATTGTGATGATGAAATTGATTAATCTCTGTTAAAGTGCTCAAAGTAACGACTAGCACACAGTAAGGTGTTACATTAGAGATTGTTTCCTATAATCTGGGTACTAGGCTACTTGCTTTATCTACTCCATTGAATAGGAATCTTTTATGCTTTTTAAAATCTCCTCAGTGAGCTCCTCCTTTCTCTCTCCACACTAGTGTGCACCTTATGGATAAAATTCCGTGAGGCGGAGCACAGAGTCTGGCTTCCTACAAGGCTGGAAGCATGGGACAAACCTTTGAACAGTGGCAAGTGAGGGACAGAGAAGATTCATGCAGAGAATTTTCTCCCTTTTTTCTGCCTTACATGTACTGCTTTAAGAGGTCTCCTGGCAAACTGGGAGAAATCCTGTATGGCTAAAAACAGCAGGCACACCCGCTGTGCTGGGCTGAGTCACTCCGGGATGTGATAGGAAGCAGGGTCTGGGACTGAAGGAGTCATCCTGTGGTGTTCCCTTCGGTCCTCACTAAAGGACCAAAGCACCCAACACAGCTGCCCTGAGTGTTAGTAGCAGACAGCTTGAACTAAATACATTCCACTGGAAAAAACAGCTACCCCGTCCCAGGTTTTGCCACCCTCTACCCCAGCTTGCACCCAATAGCTGGTGACGGAAGGAATACAGAGGCCTCTGTGTCAATCTGGCACTACACTCAAGGCCCATCTGAATCCCAGAGCTTCCTGATACTGATGGAGACTTCTGATGCAGGTCAGCTTCTCCCTCTGCTTTCCTCTTCTACTCCTTTCAAAATGTTGTTCCCCAAATGCCCCCCAACAACACTCATGAGCCAAATTACTGTCTCACAGTCTGTTTCTGAGACACAGAAACACTCTTTCTCTTATACTCTTACACTCTTTCTAAGACACCTCACTCTCCCTTTTTCTCACCCTCACTGCCCTAAACTAGAACCACCCAAATAAAGGATGGGTAATTTAATCCTTGACTTACATTTTGTTTCCAAGAGCTTCCTGGCTAAGACATCTGTGTGTTCAGTTGTGATCGACTCTTTTTTTTACCCCATGGACTGTACACCACCAGGCTCCTCTGTCCATGGAATTTTCCAGGAAAGCATACTGGAGTGGGTTGCCATTTCCTCCTCCAGGGGATCTTCCCGACCCAAGGATCAAACCTGAGTCTCTTGCGTCTTCTGTATCGACAGGTGGATTCTTTACCACTGAGCCCCCTGGGAAGCCCTTTAAGATATCTACATACCTCATTTAATCCTTCCACAGTCCTGTGGGGCAGATATCACTCCTCCCATTTTATAGATCAGGAAAGGAGATTCACAGAGATGAGATCTATGCCCAAACGCTCAAACTAGAAAGTGGCAGAGTCAGAATTTGAATCTAGGTCTGAGCAAAATCCACATCTTTAAGCACAATACTATATTCATATCATACATTTTGCCCAATCCAATATTTTATTTAGATATCAATAAACTTTTTTTTCTGAGATGGTAACTTTGATGGTAGCAAAAAAATCCATATTAGTTTTCCAAAGTCCACAAAAGGGAAAAGCTGATCTGTTTTGAAAAAGTTTAAATTAATTGCAACTCTTCTTCATCATCAGATGATAGCATTAATAACTGGGGAGTTAACCCTGAATATTCACTGGAAGGACTGATGCTAAAGCTGAAGTTTCAATACTTTGGTCACCTGATGGGAAGAGCTGACTCATTGGAAAAGACCCTGATGCTGGGAAAGATTGAAGACAGGAGGAGAAGGAGCAACAGAATGAGATGGTTGGGTGGCATCACCGGCTCAATGGATATGAGTTTGAGCAAACTCCAGAAGTTAGTGAAGGACAGGGAAGCCTGGCGTGCTGTAGTCACGGAGTCCCAAAGAGTTGGACACAACTTCGAAACTGAACAGCAACAAAGTGACAATGGAATACACAAACTTTTGCATTTGCAGCCACACATGTCCTCTCTTCTTAACACACATTGTCCACTTGCTACTCTTTGAGTGTGTAAAGAATGCTAATGTACATCATTGTTGTTCTTTAGCTGCTAATTTGTATCCGACCTTTTGGCGACCCTTTGACTATTGCCCACTGGCAAGGATACTGGAGTGGTTGCCATTTCCTTCTTCAGGGGATCTTCCTGACCCAGGGATCAAATTCGCATCTCATGCGTTGGCAGGTGAATTCTTTACCACTGAGCCACAAGGGAAGCCCAATGTACATCATACTGGTGTACAAAAAAAGACTGAAACTGAAAAGATGCTTAAGAGCTAATCAGCACAACACAACTAACAGACCAAAAAAACCACAAGGCCTTTTGGGAACAGCCCTGCTTAACTCTCCATCTCACTTCACACCACATTCTCCTGCCACTCCTATGCCTTAGTCACCGTGGCCTTATTTCCCAGCAAACAATTTACCCAATGGTCCTCATTTCATTTCCTAGCAAACAATTACCTCCGGACTTTCACTTATAAAATTCTATTTTCTGCTTTGAACTCCCTTTACAGCAAGCTGAATTTTCTCCCATTGTTGTTCTCACTCATAGTACCATAATTTAGTTTTTTCCTCTGCAGAATTTAACATTTTTAATTATGTCTTCATGGATAAATTTGCTTATTATCTTTGATCTGAAGAGAAGCCAGAGTATTTGCTTATTTAATGTACCTCACCCACTAGACTGCAAATTTTCTAAAGACTATGTCTGTTTTGTCCATGTCTGTTTGAATGAATAAATAAATAGATTTTACAAAGATAGTCTTAGACAGTAGACCCATTACGCTGGATATAATTAATATTGTAAAGAATTTACCCTATTGTCTCCACATAAGTATGGAAGTTGTCATCGTATGAATGATGACTGAAACCTAAGAGAAGTGATTACAAAAACAAGTACATGAGCCGGCTCAATTCTGAGCCCAAATGAAGCTTCCTGAAGGTTAGGGTTAAGATGTACTCATTGATGTGCCCCTCCCAAAATAGCTGGCCTAATATCTAGTATAAATTAGGTGAGTCTCCTTTTTATTTATTTCTCAGCTGACTACTAGTACATTTCATCACTTCTGATAGTTTAATTAGAAGAGGGAAGAAACCACAATGACAAAGCCTCTCTTAGGGAGGGGAGGGGAGAACCTGGACTCTGGCTCTTTGCCAAAGACGGTGGATGGTTCTCAGGATGTGATTCCCTGAACAGCAGCATTGACTTCACCTGGGGACTGCTAGCAATGCACACTCTCAGGCTCCAGCCCAGACTGATTCAGTCAGAAATTCTGGAGGGTAGGACCGTGAGTCAATCTCTTGCCCGTTAAAGTCTGAGAAGCACGAGTGTACAGTGATGACAATGTAAGCTCTGTTAGAATGTAAGACAGTTTGATTCTACTCATGAAGACATCATGAAGAGATACAATTATATTCAGTTAATGATCTTAATATGAGTATCGCCATATTAGCTAAAGCACTATGAAGTACTACAAGGGGGACGGGATATATATATCACAGTTCAGTTCAGTTCAGTTCAGTCCAGTCTCTCAGTCATGTTCGACTCTTTGCGACCCCATGAATTGCAGCACGCCAGGCCTCCCTGTCCATCACCAACTCCTGGAGTTCACTCAAACTCCTGTCCATCGAGTCGGTGATGCCATCCAGCCATCTCATTCTCTGTTGTCCCCTTCTCCTCCTGCCCCCAATCCTTCCCAGCATCAGATTCTTTTCCAATGAGTCAACTCTTCGCATGAGGTGGCCAAAGTACTGGAGTTTCAGCCTAACCATCAGTCCTTCCAATGAACATCCAAGACTGGTTTCCTTTAGGATGGACTGGTTGGACCTCCTTGCAGTCCAAGGGACTCTCAAAGAGTCTTCTCCAACACCACAGTTCAAAAGCATCAATTCTTCGGTGCTAGGGATGGGACCAGATGCCATGATCTTCTTTTCTGAATGTTGAGCTTTAAGTCAACTTTTTCATTCTCCTCTTTCACTTTCATCAAGAGGCTTTTTAGTTCCTCTTCACTTTCTGCCATAGTGGTGGTGTCATCTGCATAGCTGAGGTTATTGATATTATATATCACAGTACTTTCATAGAAATCATAATTTTGACAGAGGAATTTAAAAATTATACAGAAATTTTTTTTAAAGCACAGCTGTCCCCAATTCCATAATTTCTCAAATAAAAACAAAAAGCTATCACCCGCACCATCTTTAAGAAGAACAATTATAAGACAGTGAATTTAAACAAGTCTCTAGTATCCTTCAGAGAAGGCAATGGCACCCCACTCCAGTACTCTTGCCTGGAAAATCCCATGGACGGAGGAGCCTGGTAGGCTGCAGTCCATGAGGTCACTAAGAGTCGGACACGACTGAGCGACCTCACTTTCACTTTTCACTTTCATGCATTGGAGAAGGAAATGGCAACGCACTCCAGTGTTCTTGCCTGGAGAATCCCAGGGACACAGGAGCCTGGTAGGAGGCCGTCTATGAGGTCGCACAGAGTCGGACACAACTGAAGTGACTTAGCAGCAGCAGCAGCTAGTATCCTTACTCTGTTTGATGGCAGACAAAGTCAGTGATATCTTCTATTTATAAAGCCCTCGAAATAAAACTAGCTGAATAGCACAGTTTCTGCTGTGGTATGTTATGTCATATAAGTATTTTAGTTAAATTTATTGAATGTACTTATGTTGTATCTCTAATGATTGTCTGCTCTCAATCTGTACATATTCATGTAACCAAATAAGTACGTAATAAAAGAAAAAAGAGAAGGCTAAGTCTAAAATATAAGTAAAATCACTAACCACAAATAAAGCAATTACAAGCTTGAAGTTGGTGTATGACATCCAAAAATATTTTGAGACTGATAAAGCCTTAGAACAGATGATTTGAAAGTCATTAAGATACCCCAAATGTTTGCATTTGAAACAAAAGCTTCACTTTCAGGCAGTCAAATAATTTAAATCACTTATGCTATCTACCTGGCTACCTGGGCCCTGGAATGTTGGACAGGTGCTGTAAATCTCATTAGGGTATCATTTTCAAAAGGGGAAATAGGCTTTAGAAGTAAGCACTCCACAGTACATAGTCCTTGATACTCAAGAACTCAGGCTGCTACTGAACACTACACCTCACTCTGAAATCTAAAGTCGAGATTTTCACATTTTGAAAAGATTTAGAAAAGTGCTCTCATAACACACTTCTCAGTTACTCTTGAAAATCCTTTGTTTGCAATATAGATCAATTTCTCTTCAAAACGTTTAAGCTACTTTAGGAGTTAGTATCATGAAGAAAATTAACACTCATTTGCTTATTCACTCAGGCAGTCATAAGTATGTTTAAAATAGTAAAAGAAATGAAGATGTAGGAAGTCCAGTCCCTGCCTTCAAGTAGCTTGCAAATAAAATAGCGGACAACTAACTAGCCTATAGACAGAATAAGTCTATGAAGAAATACATATGCAATTCTTGAGTTCAGCGAGCTTGCCTCTGATTAGAGGGGTTGGAAAAGGCACTGTGGTCGGGAACTGAACAATGAGCAGGCTTTCCCTAAAGACGGTGAGCTGCGGTGGAGGGGAGTGGTAATGAAATGAGGCTGGATGACGCACAAAAAACTCCAGCTTTCTTTGGTAGACTTGAGGCATCAACAGCAAGCAGCGGGTGGGATCATGCACTTTAGAGCAGAAGAAAGGCTTCCTGACCAAGGGAGAACGGGCTCTCGAAGGGTAATGCTAGCAAATTTGTACTCTATAGACTAGATATTTTGAGGATGAAAAAAACTAAAAGAGAAGATAATGGTCAATGTTATAAAATTACAATACCATGACTTCACTCTGATCATAAAAAGGGAGCATCCAATTGCTCCATTATTTCATTTGCCTACTTTGCATGATTTTAAAAAGCAGTAAGACTCCATTCAAAAATCATTCATGAAAATCAATTTTTTTTCTTCTTCTGGCTCTTTTGAATAGACTTAGTTGAAATGACACTTTTGTATAGTATTCTTTCTAAAAAATATGCACATATATCACTGTAAAATTATTTTCTTTTTACTATTCTGAATAACTTCTATAAAAGGAAGTAAATTTTTATGTAATATATATGACGGCCAATAATTGAGAGTAACATTGAGCTAAGTACAACAATAGGCATAATAATAAGAATATTGACTTAGTGCATCATTTTCAGGAGCTCCAAGTGCTTCACAGGCATTCATTCTTTACAACATCTCACTGAGGCTGGAAAAGGGGCAGGTATCATGAACAAGGTTCCTGCTCTTTGTGAAATGAGATGACTTTACAGATGGTGTCTTTGAGACACAGCATGGGAGCTTTCCCGCAAAAAGGTAGATCGAGGCACAATATATTCTCTGTCCCTTGAGAGTGTATCATCACAATGAATCAGTCAGCCATGGAAAATGAGGACCAAGCTAGTGAAGTTTTGTTTTGGGTAGAGGTCAGAGTTGAGTAGCTAAAGTCCCCACCTCATATGAGAATACCTGCAAGATCTTATTTACTTTGTGATTACTCCAAAATCACACACTGTCTCTTAATGAAATGCGTTAACTTCATTTTAAAGCAAAAATAATTGCAGCTGCTTTTGCATGCAATCCACTCAACACAAATGAGGGATGTCTCTAAATTAATCTTGATGCTATCATAAAGCAGTGTCCGACCACAGGATGACGACAACTATTTCAAAGCAGTATATCACATGTAACTTCAGTAAATTATCTAATGAGTTTGAGAAAACTATTTATTGACCAATGAATTTATAACTGATCTTAGATATCACTTTCATGAATGCTAAACAAAATCTTATCCTATGTACTATTAGGCAGGGTAAGAAAAGATTACAAAATAGTAGTAGAAAGAATGGAGATAGAAAGAAACTGGGTAATTTTCTCTCTCAATTCTCTTCAATGTCACTCCTGAGAAAGGAAATAGATAGATTAAAAGGGAAACAAGAGGGGAAAAAGCTTAGAAGCATTACAAAGCAGGAATGAAAAAAGTATTTTTTAAAAAGTGATGATTTTTTGATTCACTGCTTTTGTAGTATGATACCAACTGCCTATATTTGCCTATATATTAAAAAAGTATTTTTTAAAAAGTGATGATTTTTTGATTACTGCTTTTGTAGTATGATACCAACTGCCTATATAAAGACGTTATCACAAAACGTCTATTATATATATATGTATATGTATTATTTATACCTCTCTTTATACACATACACTCTTTAGGAATTCCTATTCTACAATAATATTTTAACTAAGATACATGTTAACAATTTTTTCAAAGATTCATTTTATGTATTATAACTATTTCAGAATACAATGCATTTATTTGGGGTATGCCTAATTCTTAAACTAAGAATAGACTCTAAAATATAATCCTAGTGTTTATACTTGACAGATTTCTAGGACTTCTAAGTCATCTTTTCCTATGGAACCCTTAAAAGGAAGGTAATACAACAGATTACATTGATCAGATTTGTATGTATTTTATCATTCAGGCAGCAGTAGGAATGAGGAATGAGAACAGAGGGCTTGAAAATAAGTGAAAGAGCTTGGTCATCAATAGAATGGAGAAAATCATCTTGAGTATGAATCTCATATTTCTGGCTTGGGCACTGAGATGAAAAATGGTCCAATTCACCATAAGAAGAAGAGATTTGGAGGGGGAATTATTAGTTCACATATAAACACGCTTAATTTGAGATGTCTGTGGATCTCCAAATGTGGATGCAGTGTTGGCAGGCATTTGAGTAAATGTTTATGATAATCAGAACATTCTGGGTTGGAGAATATTCAGATTGATAAATCATCAGAATACAAGTGGTAACAGAAGTCACTAAAGTGGAGGAGATAGTCCAGAGGATAAAGAGTAAAAAGACAAGTACATCAAAGAGAGAATACTGATATTCAAGATCAGGCAAATCAAGGTGAGTACATAAAAGAAGGGCTTCACCACTCATTCAGTGGTAAAGAATTCACCTGCAATGCAGGAGCAGCAGGTTCATTCCCTAGGGTGGGAAGATGCCCTGGAGAAGGAAATGGTGATCCACTTCAGTATTTCTACCTGAAAAATCCCATGAACAGAGAAGCCTGGAGGGCTACAGTCCATGGGGTCGCAAACAGTTGAACACAATTAGTGACTAAAATAACAACAACCACACAAAATAAATTAGACATGAAACAATCAGAAAGATAGCAATGAAGACAGGAGTGAGTGGCATCAGAGAATATAAGTTATAAGAAAGCTTAGAAAAGAAAGTGATCAACAGTGTCATGTGCTTCAAAGACATCAAATAATGTGAAGGCCAAATAGCCCACTGGATGGTATTTTCAATAAGCTTTTAGCAACAGACCCATTTTCTCAATGCTGCTGCTGTTGCTGCTAAGTTGCTTCAGTTGTGTCCGACTTTGTGCGACCCCATAGACAGCAGCCCATCAGGCTCCCCCGTCCCTGGGATTCTCCAGCCAAGAACACTGGAGTGGGTTGCCGTTTCCTTCTCCAATGCATGAAAGTGAAAAGTGAAAGTGAAGTTGCTCAATCGTGTCAGACTCTTCACGACCCCATGGACTGCAGCCCACCAGGCTCCTCCATCCATGGGATTTTCCAGGCAAGTGTACTGGAGTGGATTGCCATTGTGATAGACTTTCACAATAACTTAAATATATCTTCAAGTATGAGTGAAAAAGTATATTAACAAGATATGAAGTACCCAAATCTGATTTTCACTACACGAAGTTACTCTCAGCCAGCAATATGAAAAGCAAAAAAGGAAGTGTCCTTCACCTGCCTCCTGTCAAAGGATCAGCTAGGGTAAGTGAGAGAAAAGAACTGCCAATCCATTCATTCCTCAAAGTGGGACAACCAAGAGGCTAAGTCCACAGACTAGCATATTTGAGTCCCTTGCTTTCAAATGAGTACAGTTTACTGATACATTCTGGCTTCTTTCCACCCTTGCCCCAGTGCCCCCAAGATATCACCACAAAAAATGAGAGACTTGAAATTCAGAGAGCTTTTTTCTGTTAAAAAAAAAAAAAAAAAGTTTACAGAAGCCACTGTTCACGACATTACTCAGTGTCTCCTCTTGAAGATTCATATATGAAATTTCCAGAAACTTCTAGAAAAGCTGTTTCTTACATATACAGCAATATTTTCTCCATCCTGACAATGGGACATACTTAACTAACTTTATCCTCAGATCAGTCATATCATTAGAATTGTCATTCTGTATTTTCCTTTACCATGGTTCTTATTTTTTACTCATAAATATCTTTCGTACATTGCTTTAAATTCATGGTATAAAGAGTTAAATTGGAAAAATGTTTAAAAATATCTGTATATATAGATATACATAGCAAAATTATACCCAATATAATAAGCTTTTTCTTTTTATTAAATCTATCTCAGGGATAAAGTTATTTTTTCCTTTTTATATACTTCACTTTAAAAATGTTTAGAAATAGCAAATTGTTAAAGATAATGCCTTCTTGTTAACAATAAAAAGGCTGTGATCAACAGTTGATATCATTTCATATTTTAAGGTGATTATATGGATTATGTTTTTAATTACTAATTATGGATAAGTAGTAGTTTTAAAAGGAAAGATTACACATGTATTTTAAGTTAGACACTCAAGTATGTTATTATCTAAATTCTACCAAATTAATTGCTATCATCATTGTATCTTCATATATAAAGTGATTATATAGAAGAAAAAGTCCTGTGCATAGTTAACATTACAGATTAATTTTGTCCTTGAAAAGTAAAATGTTATTTTCTTTACATGTTAAGCTAGCCCTTACTAAAAGAACCGGTCATCTAGATACAATTCGATAAAGCCAAACTGCTATCATTTAGTTGGTTGAGATAAGAATATTATATTTTTAAATACAGTTTATTGAAACATCATCTTTTGGTAATCATATTTATTCTCCTTATTTACACAATATCTATGGTGTGCCACTATGTCCTTGAAATCGGGAACAGGGACACCCTACTATGAAAAAGTGGCCTCACTGCTGGAGTTCATAAATTTTGTCCAGCTTTGGATGAGTTCAAAGAATTGCCATGTAAGAAAAGCCTTACAGAGGGAATTTATCTGATTATGGCAGTAATAATTACCCAGCTGTTTATTGCAGATAGAGAAATAATTCATGTAGGCAATAGGCCGTGGTGGCAATGACACTCTGCATTTAGTAAATATGCAAACTGTTCACTTCTAATTAACCAAGCTAGAGGATGCCCTTATTAAATGTATAAACTAAAAGTGCCTTCCTGACAAGTGATGAATTGTTACATTGCACAAACTCTTGCCACAGAATTATTGGAGTGAACTTGGGGCTTAACTTCATTAAGAGATCTTGTGGGATAGTTAAATGAGGATGGACAGCATAACAAGGCTCACCTGACAGCCAATGATATGTTAGAGTCGAACGGAACTGCACCTTTCCGTCTTCCCTACTTAACTGCTCAGATTCACGAGAGAGAAATTGTGAGACTGTGTAGTTCATTTGAGTTCAAATAATAAAAATAAATGCAATAACACGACAGCCCATTTGTGGAGGCTGCCTGACAGTTTACCTACCAAATGAATCTATGAAACAGCCGCCTTTTATGATTCAAATATCTTGCATTTATCAACAATGGAAAATCTACCACTCCTTTCATTAACTCAAAATAACTTGTTTAATAAAAATAAGTGGTTTTATTGACTAGCTTTTATATAAAATATATTTCAAAGAGGAAATCAATTGACTTTGAATGGGTTTTATTTAATTTTACCAAATAATTATGAGATAGTTTAGTGTCTATATTCCACTCTTAGCCTTACTTTAAAGTAACTATTCATTCTTTAACAAATGTCTATACAAATATTTCCACCCCAATTAAGGATCTTATGAAAAATTATACTTAGAGGAAAGTTGTAGCAAAACTAAGCTATCTCTAGCTGAAGTATAGAATAGGTGATAATGTCTACCTCACGGGTTTATTGTGAAAAT
Organism: Bos grunniens; assembly: GCF_055505025.1. NCBI lineage: Eukaryota > Metazoa > Chordata > Mammalia > Artiodactyla > Bovidae > Bos > Bos grunniens. The sequence continues at coordinate 59,912,941 of NC_141180.1, forward strand.
GGAAGGGGATGATGAGGATCAAAGGTTTAGCACAGTACTTGGTATACCATAAGTGATCAATATATCTTGTGCCTGTGTGCATGCTAAGTCACTCGGTTGTGTCTCTTTGTGACCCCATATGCGATGTATACTTGATTTGTGTGCTGTGTGCTCACTCAGTCATGTACGACTCTTTGCAACCCCATGGACTGTAGCCCACGAGGCTCCTCTGTTCATAGGATTCTCCAGGCAAGAATACTGGAGAGGGTTGCTATTTCCTTCTCCAGGGGATCTTCCCAACCCAGGGATCGATCCAATGTCTCTCGCATCTCCTGCATCAGTTCAGTTCAGTTTAGTCACTCAGTCCTGTCCGACTCTTTGCGACCCCATGAATCACAGCACACCAGGCCTCCCTGTCCATCACCAACTCCCGGAGTTCACTGAGACTCAGGTCCATTGAGTCAGTGATGCCATCCAGCCATCTCATCCTCTGTCGTCCCCTTCTCCTGCATCAGCAGGCAAATTTTTTACCACTGCGTCATAATGTGCTTGGGTTCATAGGGTTGCAAAGAGTTGGAAATGACTGAGCAATTAACGCTTACATAATGTGCTTGAGTGACAATACTTCTATTTGATTGAAAGATTAATCCCTAGTTTTCAATGGGAGGTTTGTGCTGAGGTCTAAGACTCTACACTTGCTCTTTCATCTGCATCCCAGAGCCTCTGAGAATATAAAATGTGTGAATTGGCATTTCAGATGATATCAGAATATTATTGTAAATGCTTGCTTAATTATACATTTACTGTAAAATATGAAACAATATATAAAAGAATGAACCAACTTGCAAAGCAGATATAGAGGCACAAACAGAGAGAGTGTGGGCATGGAGCGGGGGATGGAGTTGGTTAGGAGTTGGAATTGACATGTATACACTTTTATGTGTGAGATGAGTGGCTGGTGAGAGCCTACTGTATAGCATGGGGTGGGGGGAATGTACAATCTGTTTGTAGGACATATATTAAGTTAACCCTTAAAATACATTCCAATATACAGTAGGTACAGACAAATACTGTTTGACTCCATTTATCCTAGGTACCTGGAATGGTAAAATTGATAGAACTAGAAAAGTACATTGACAGATTACAGGGGCTAGGGGACAGGAAGAGGTAATGGGGACTCAGTGTTTAAGGGACACAGAGTTTCAGTTTAGGAAGGCAAAAAATTCGAGAGATGGATAATGGTGAGAGTTAAACAATAATGTGGTGTACTTAGTACCATTGAACTGTACAGTTAAATATGGTTAAAGCAGTATGTTTTATATTATGTGACTTTTACCACAATAATAAAAAAAAAGTTTTTAAAAAGAAGTATTATGGATGGTAACAATGATCCTATATGCAACACAGCAAAAGAGACACAGATGTAAAGAACAGACTTTTGGACTCTGTGGGAGAAGACGAGGGTGGGATGATGTGAGAGAATAGCATTATAACATGTATATTACCATATGTGAAATAGATCGCCAGTTCAGCTTTGATGCATGAGACAGGGTGCTCAGGGCGGGTGCACTGGGATGATCCTGAGGGATGGGCTGGGGAAGGAGGTGGGAGAGGGGTTCAGGATGGGTGACACATGGCTGATTCATGTCAATGTATGGCAAAAACCACTACAATATTGTAAAGTAATTAGCCCCCAATTAAAATAAATTAATTTTTTTAAAAAATAAGTAAAAAGAAGCATTATGCATTTTAAGAGAATCAGACTTTGCCACTATTGAGAGTCTAATATGGATCCTCCAGACTTATAACACATAACAAATATTTATGTACTATAGTAGAATATATGATCCCATCTTCAAAATATTTATTCATTCACACATTTACTTATACACAGTATAAGTGTGTATATATTATTATTCAATGAATACTCTATGTTAAAAACTCCAGGAAATAGAAAAATGGTCAATATTACTATAAAGATAAAACTTTCATATCTTAATAGAGAATACTAGAATCAAGGGTTTAAATAAAACTGCTTTAATTAACAATGAACCATGCATATGAGTTCTGAGGGGCTTCCCTGGTGGCTCAGACGGTAAAGCATCTGCCTGCAATGCAGGAGACACAGGTTCGATCCCTGGGTCGGGAAGATCCCCTGGAGAAGGAAATGGCAATCCACTCCAGCACTCTTGCCTGGAAAATCCCATGGATGGAGGAACCTGATAGGCTACAGTCCATGGGGTTGCAAAGAGTCGGACACGACTGAACGACTTCACTTCATGTATATGAATAATCAAAAAGGGGTTTATAAAGGCAGTATACATGCAAAACAATTTAGGTTCCATACCTTGAAGAAAGAATATGATTGAAAAAAAGTAAAGAAATGACAATAAATTCTAGCAGTGAGTGCTTGCTAAAATAATTACGTGTGGCTTTCTGGGCCTCCCTGGTGGCTCAGCAATAAATAATCTGCTTGCCAATGCAGGAGACGTGGGTTCAATCCCTGGGTTGGAAAGATCCCCTAGAGAAGGAGATGGCAACCCACTCCAGTGTTTTGCCTGGAAAATTCCATGGACAGAAGAGCCTTGTGGGCTTTAAGGGTCATAAAGAGTCAAACACAACTGAGTAACTGAGCACCCACAAGCACACAAATGGCCTCCTAAGAAGTGAACTGAAGTCTCTCAGTCGTGTCCGACTCTTTGTGACCCCATGGACAATAGCCTACCAGGCTCCGCCGTCCATGGGATTTTCCAGGCAAGAATACTGGAGTGGGCTGCCATTTCCTTCTCCAGGGGATCTTCCCAACCCAGAGATTGAACCCGGGTCTCCTGCATTGCAGACAGACACTTTATTCTCTAAGCCACACTTCAGGATAGGCCTTCTAGGAAGACAGTAAATGTATGCTCCTTTGCCTTTCTGAAACCAGCCAAATGAACAAACAGAAACAAAAATATATGGGAAAAAAACAAGGAACAGTCAAATTCCCATTATAAACTCAAGAGAATAACTAGAAATTGAATAAATGGAGAATATCTGTCATATTGAATTGAATTTTAAAGTACAAACTCAGGGTATTTCCCTTAATCACAAAGTAGTATGTGGGAAATAAATGAGCAGGTGAAGAACCCAGTAACTTTCCCCAGCAAGAGGGATGAAGACTGGGGACTGACTGAGTGGGATGCAGGACTGAGGGAGAGAATTTGAGGCCAATAATTTCCCCTGATGCTGGCAAAGACTGAAGGCAAAAGGAGAAGAGGGAGGCAGAGGATGAGATGGTTAAATAGCATCACTGACTCAGTGGGCATGAATTTGAACAAACTTTTGGAGATACTGAAGGACAGGGAAGCATGGTGTGCTGCAGTCCATGAGGTCACAAAGAGGTGAAAGAGCTGATGGCGAAACTGGGCTGGAGGAGAACGGGGAAAAAGTAGCCCGAGAGCTGCTGAATAAAGTAAACCGAAGAAAGAAGAGACAGCCCACGAGTGATGGAACTTCACCCGAGTCTTGATTCATGACTTCAGTTTCCACAGGAGGTCAGAAGACTGGGAGGACAGTAGCAAGAGCACCGCTGCCCAAAGCTCCAGCTCACTCTCCGCCCCTCGTTAGATAGGTGAGTGAATGCATAAGAAACAAACCATTAATATAACTTAAGTAACTTAAGAATTTGAGATCCAATTACAGTTATCAGGAAGGTATAAAATTACTAGGTCTAAATATGTGGTTTTTAGTCACTAAGTCATGTCCGACTCTTTGCCACCCCATGGACTATAGCCCACCAGGCTCCTTTGCCCATGGGATTTCCCAAGCCAGAATACTGGAGTGGGTTTCCATTCCCATCTCCAGAGGATCTTTCTGACTCAGGGATACAACCCAGGTCTCCTGCATTGCAGGCATATTCTTTATCAACTGAGCCAAATATATTGCTTTCCTATATGTAAAAAAGAAATACTTAGAAAAAGAAAGAAAATACATCATTAGCAAATAGAACAGAAAAATATGAAATTCTTAGAAATAAAATTATAAAATTAGCAAAAAGTATGTAGCCTCTGTATAACAAAATTTTATTAATAGACGTTATTTTAAAAATCCACACAAATGAAGAATGCCTCATTCTTTGGCAGGAAAACTCAAATTATAAAAATATTTTTCCTTACACTACTTAAAAAATATTTTCCCCATACTACTTATATTTTCCCTACATTACTTAAACCCATTTGAGATCCTAATTTGATATTTTTGAACCATGCCAACACGACTCAGTATTCAGTTGGATAAAAATTAATCAAAAATAGCCACCACTGAAAACTAAAAGTAATTTATAGCTACTTAAGCCATGTGATACTATACAGGATTACAAAGAGAGACAGAAATCAAATGGCAGTGATAGTCACGAAATAAGCCTGAGTACGTGAGGACTTTTAATACATGATAAGATGCACTTAAGAGTGAGAGATAAGTGAATTACTGAATAAATGCTACTGGAATAACTGGTTAGTCATTAAAAAAAAAAATCTTAAGCTGGATTTCAAACTGCTTATATCAAGTAGATTCCATATGGATTCAACATTAAAAGAATGACAAAGGAAACCTAAAGGACAAAAGAAACACTAAAATATCAAAAGAAATATGAGTAACTACTTTAGTCATGCAAACTAAAAATCAAAAATGAACTTATTGAGAAAAGCAACCAGAAAGAATTAAAAGCTGGCATATTTCAAAATCTCCATAAATATGGAAGTGAAGTGAAGTCGCTCAGTCGTGTCCAACTCTTTGTGACCCCATGGACTGTAGCCTACCAGGCTCCTCCCTCCATGGGATTCTCCAGGCAAGAGTACTGGAGTGGGTTGCCATTTCCTTCTCCAGGGGATCTTCCCTACCCAGGGATCAAACCCGGTTCTCCCTAAATATAGAAAGACCACAGCAAACAAGGTTAGATAATTGCATCACTGGCATCTGGTCCCATCACTTCATGCGAAATAGATGGGGAGTGGAAACAGTGTCAGACTTTATTTTGGGAGGCTCCAAAATCACTGCAGATGGTGATTGCAGCCATGAAATTAAAAGACACTTACTTCTTAGAAGGAAAGTTATGACCAAACTAGATAGCATATTCAAAAGCAGAGGCATTACTTTGCCAACAAAGGTCTGTCTAGTCAAGGCTATGGTTTTTCCAGTAGTCATGTATGGATGTGAGAGTTGGACTGTGAAGAAAGCTGAGCGCCAAAGAATTGATGCTTTTGAACTGTGGTGTTGGAGAAGACTCTTGAGAGTCCCTTGGACTGCAAGGAGATCCAACCAGTCCATTCTAAAGGAGATCAGCCCTGGGTGTTCTTTGGAAGGAATGATGCTAAAGCTGATACTCCAGAACTTTGGTCACCTCATGCGAAGAGTTGACTCATTGGAAAAGACTCTGATGCTGGAAGGGATTGGGGGCAGGAGGAGAAGGGGACGACAGAGGATGAGATGGCTAGATGGCATCACCGACTCGATGGATGTGAATTTGAGTGAACTCCAGGAGTTGGTGATGGTCAGGGAGGCCTGGCGTGCTGTGGTTCATGGGATCGCAAAGAGTTGGACACGACTGAGCGACTGAACTGAACTGAACTGAACTGAATGACAAAGGGTTTGTTTCCCAGCATTCACTGGGATTTTTCACATCCATATGAATAATAACAATAATAAAATGAATTAGGCAAATGGAACAAATATAAATAGGCAAGTCATCAAATAATTCAAATGGCCAATATATATTCAAATTCCTAATAATAAAAAAAAGTCAGATAAAATTTAGATAGAATTGTTCACTTTATTAAATTGGCAGTGATTAATTTTAAAAAGTCAACCTCCAGTACTGGCAAAAGAAACAGAAACTTCTACATACTGTTTTAGAAGTATAAATTGATACTTTTTGCATGGAGAATTAGCTAATATGCATCAAACTATAAAATGCTTAAAATTTCATCAAGTCCCACTTATATGTAGAGCAAAAAAGATAACAGTACAAATGCACCAAACATCTATGTAGAGGAATGTTCTATTAAATGGCCACCAATAGGAAAAATTTTCCTAAAAATATTATGGTAACATATCATATACATATACACACACTATAGGCATTCAAAATTTTGACACAAATTTGTATCTATTGACATAGATGCTACTTGTTATAGTGAGGGGACATTACCCACCCGCCTTGTTTTCTTCACAGGAGAGATGTTTAATCTGATTAGAGGATAGGCCAGCCTAAGAGCAGGTCCCACCTTAGAATGAGGAAAAGATGAGCTGGGGGAGGACTGGAAGAAGGGAGAGTGACGAGTCTGTCCTTTCCAACCCAAGGGGCTGTGGACAGAAGGGCCTGTAGGAGAGGGGTCAGAACCGAGTGACCCGTGCCTGACTGAACTCCAGGGCAAAAAGTCTTGGAGGCAGAGAAGAGGTTTGGCAGATTGAGCAGGATGCCAAAGACAAGTGTAGTTTTCCTGCCTCCTGTTTGGGATCCTAGAAGGGTCTCAGTTGTGCAAGGCAGCCCAAGAAAATAAGGGGCAGCTTCAGGCCAGGAAAGGGAATCAAATAGTGTGGCCAGGTAGGAAGGGTTTGCTTAGCACTGGAGCAAGTCTTCCTTGGCTCCTATATTATCTTGAGTGGTCCCCAACCTTTTTGGCACCAGGAACTCATTTCATGGAAGACAATTTTATCATGGACTGGGGGAGGGGAGGAATGGTTTAGGGATAATTCAAGTGTATAACATTTATCGTGCAGTTTATTTCTACTATTACATCAGCTCCACCTCAGATCATCAAGCATTAGATCTCAGAGGCTGGGGACCTCAGTAAGGAGAAGGAAGTTTATATATATACTTTCGGGGACAAGAAAGATCTACTTTGAGAGCCAGGGGTCAAGTCATAACGACCACAATGGCAAAAATACAAACAACCTTGAATCAGAGTCTGCAGGGTAGCTAGCCTTGGCCAAGGTGTCATTTGAAGCCTGGGGAAGATCTCAGAGAGACAGACAGATGATGCAGGGTCAGGTCAGCTAAGCAAAACCACCCGAATTAAATCAAGCTATGATTGGTTACATCAAATTGCAGGTTTTAGTTGCACATACCAGTGGAACGGGCTTCCCTGGTGGCTCAGACTGAAAAGAATCTACCTGCAATGCAGGAGACCTGGGTTCCATCCCTGGGTTGGGAGGATCCCCTGGAGAAGCAAATGGTTACCCACCCAAGTATTCTTGCCTGGAAAACCCCACGGACAGAGGAGCCTGGCGGACATAACTTAGAGACAAACACTCACTTTTGTTCACCAGCAGAACACCTAACAACAAGACAAATAACCGCAGAGCTTCAGACACCCGCCACGGCTACCTGAAGATAAGTCAGGTAGGGCCACAAGTCCCTTATACACCCATAAAACACGTTGGAGAGGATGAGGAGGAGCTCAAGAAATTATGAAAAACTGACATCTTAGGAGATTCTTTACACTATAGGGCCAAATGTGACTTTCAGTTTCCTGCTCTCACCTATCCAAATACTGGGGCATCCCCAATGACTAAAGGGTAAAGAATCCACCTGCAATGCTGGAGACGCCGGTTAGAATTCCCTGAGTCAGAAAGAGGCCCTGGAGAAGGAAACGGCCATCCATTCCAGTAATCTTGCCTGGGAAATCCCATGGACAGAGGAGCCTGGCAGGCTACAGTCCATGGGGTTGCAAAGAGTCAGACATGACTGAAGCAACTGAGCATGCACACAATCCAAATGCTAGAAGGATGGAATGGAGTTGAGAAATTCATAGACAATATTAAAGGAATAAAAAGTTGTTACATATTATGATACAGCTGAGTATGATTTCATTTAAAATAAAAACAATGGCTAAATTCACAATTCACAGCATATTATATAGATGAATTTTGTAAATCTAAATATATATCTTTTTAGTAACATTTATACACTTACATAGACTCAGTGAATATCACTAAGAATATTGTTTTATACCATACAAATTATAAATACATACATATTTAATTATGTTGAGGTATGATCATCATAGTCTCTTTCTATCACTGGTAAGATGGCTGTTGCTACCTCAGTCATTCTGTGCACATTTCACAGACAAGGAAAAAAAAAAATGGAAGGAGAATTAGCTTGTCTCATGGGAAGAACTAACTCATCTTGCCACTCTTAGCCAAAAGTTTTAGAAAACCTAAATAATAACAGAAGTTGCCAGTGTTGGACTGCAAGGGTTAGAATGATCAAATCTATGGAATTTTCCATAGGTCACCTCACTGCAAAGTCAACATTTATGTCCATTATCAATTTTTTGCCTCTCAGCTTGAAATCTATCATTCTTTGCTTGATTTTTAAAATTGGCTCTTTGGATCCATAAACATTTTCCTTTTGCTGGCTAGCACACCATTAGCCTGAAAATAGAGGGTACTGGATGGCTGTTTCAAGGCATAGCAGAGGCAGGAGTTTCTCTTCTTGGTTCCAATACACCTGCTTCATTGCCTCCCTGGCATGACTGCCAGCACCATGCAGGGCATGGTGGTGCCCATCCAGTGGTGCCCAACCTCTAGTGGGTTTTAGCTTATCTGTCCCTGTCCATGAGCAAAGCAATGGGCAGTGTTCTGCTCATCTGGGCCTGGCGCACCAACTACAAAACAGCTCTGGTCTGTGATATCTCAGTTCAGTTCTGGCGCTTAGTCATATCCAACACTTTGCAACATCATGGACTGCAACACACAAGGCTTCCCTGTCCATCAGCAACTCTCGGAGCTTACTTAAACTCATGTCCATTGAGTTGGTGATGCCATCCAACCATCTCATGCTCTGTTGTCCCCTTCTCTTACCGCCTTCAATCATTCCCAGCATCAGGGGCTTTTAAATGAGTCAACTCTTCGCATCAGGTGGCCAAAGTACTGGAGTTTCAGCTTCAGCATTAGTCCTTTCAGTGAATATTCAGGACTGATTTCCTTTAGAATGGACTGGTTGGATCTCCTTAAAGTCCAAGGGACTCTCAAGAGTCTTCTCCAATACCACAGTTCAAAAGCATCAATTCTTTGGTACTCAGCTTTCTTCATAGTCCAACTCTCACATCCATACAAGACTACTGGAAAAACCAAAGCGTTGACTAGATGGACCTTGGTTGGCAAAGTAATGTCTCTGCTTTTTAATATGCTGTCTAGGTTGGTCATAAATTTTTTCCCAAAGAACAAGCATCTTTTAATTTCATGGCTGCAGTCACCATTTGCAGTGATTTTGGAGCCCCCAAAAATAAGTCTGTCACTATTTCCATTGTTTCCCCATCTATTTGCCATAAAGTGATGAGACCAGATACTGTGATCTTAGTTTTCTGAATGTTGAGTTTTAAGCCAACTTTTTTACTCTCCTCTTTCACTTTCATCAAGAGGCTTTTTAGTTCCTCTTCACTTTCTGCCATAAGGGTGGTGTCATCTGCATATCTGAGGCTGTTGATATTTCTCCTGACAATCTTGATTCCAGCTTGTGCTTCATCCAGTCCAGCATTTTTCATGATGTACTCTGCATATAAGTTAAATAAGCAGGGTGACAATATACAGCCTTGATGTACTCCTTTTCCTATTTGGAACCAGTCTGTTGTTCCATGTCCAGTTCTAACTGTTGCTTCTTGACCTGCATACAGGTTTCTCAGGAGTTTCAAGTCAGGTGGTCTGGTATTCCCATCTCTTGAAGAATTTTCCACAGTTTGTTGTGATTCACACAGTCAGAGGCTTTGGCATAGTCAATAAAGCAGAAGTAGATGTTTTTCTGGAATTCTCTCGCTTTTTTGATGACATCTCAGAAAACTCCATAGTTGAGTGGGCTGCCTCCTCATCCTCTCCAATGAAGTATGAATCTCATCATTAATGGCAGAGGGTGGCTCTTCCAGAAACATTCCTTCTTACAATACCCTTCTTTAAGCCTAGAGATGGCAACTTCTCTCAATATTTACTATTTTTGTTGTCTTTAGAGTGCTCTTTTACCCTGTTAATGTTATTCACCTTTGATCAGTTATTACGTCTTAATATTAAAAGTATCCTCTCACAATATACCCAACACTCAACAGTGGAGGAGGAAAGGAATAAACAAACAGAAACTCCCCATTAGGAAAAAAAGGGGAAAGACAGCAGTTACTGAAAGTGAAAGTGAAGTCACTCAGTCGTGTCCGACTCTTTGCAACCCTATGGACACCAGGCTCCTCCATCCATGGGATTTTCTACGCAAGGATACTGGAATGGGTTGCCATTTCCTTCTCCAGGGAATCTTCCTGACCCAGGGATGAAACCCAGGTCTCCCGCATTGTAGACAGACACTTTGCCATCTGAGCCACCATTACTGACCCATAGCAAACATCAAATATGCTACACAGCTTCGGTTTGAGGGGTGGATTCCTGAGGAGACAGTGTTCCTGGTCCAGCATCTTCCATGACCACAAATGAGCTGGGCTTTGGACAGGATGACCATTCTATGCAAGTTGAGGCCTTATGATTGCCTGAGGGTAGCTATGCTGCAGCTGGCCAGGCTGAGATTTTTCTAGAAACAAATACTCTTGACAACAAAGTAGGCTTTGGGTTTTTTGCTTCTGGTCATTTCCATGCACAAATAACCACAACCAAGGATCTTATCTATACATAGTTTTCAAGCCCAGGGACTTATAGTCTTAGATACTGGCTTCTATGGACACACAATCTTTCAGCAGCCAGCGTGTTCATTCAACCAAAGCAACAGATTTGGGTGGGAAGATGGCAGTTTGCTAATCTGCCAAATTTTTCTAACTTGGGTTTTATTCTTTAAAGGTTTGGTTTGGCTGATTTAGTCTGATCCTGGCAATTTTGACACACAAATACTTTGTGATTCTGTTTCCTTTTTTTTTTTTTTTTTTTCTATTTCTCTCTCATGGTATCTTGTTTTTCCCTGGTACTTTGACTGTGCATGGCCCTGCATTAAAAAAGTGGTTTGTAAGAATAATTTTAGGCCTAGAATTATGGGATCTTAGTCTAGGACCTCCTGAGTTCAAATATAAGACTTGAGGTTTCTTGAATCACTCAGGTAAATGGCAGTTTGACCTTAAATCTCCTATTAGGCTAGTTTATTTCCATTGTTACTTACTTACTTTAAGGTTATGGCTTTGGAGAATTCTGGATGAAAGAATAGGAGGAAGTTAATCCAGTACCTTGGCCACCTCATGTGAAGAGCTGACTCATGGGAAAAGACTCTGATGCTGGGAGGGATTGAGGGCAGGAGGAGAAGGGGATGACAGAGGATGAGATGGCTGGATGGCATCACTGACTCGATGGATGTCAGTCTGGGTGAACTCCGGGAGTTGGTGATGGACAGGGAGGCCTGGCGTGCTGCAATTCATGGGGTTGCAAAGAGGCGGACATGACTGAGCGACTGAACTGAACTGAATCTGAATTCCTACACTGGGTGGCCCTGACTTAGAATTTGGTTTCTGCCTGATCATGCAAGGCTGCCCAAAGGTTGTTCTTTCAAATACAATAGCTGCCTTTAAGGCAAGAGCATTTCTGAGTGTAGACTTAGATCTCATCATCTCCTATTTTTGGCCAGTCAGTTATTTTCTGTGTTAATAGTTCTTTGATGCTTATATGTCATCATGAGGATGGTTGGTCTCAATTATCAGCCATTATCAGACAAGATGACATCCTCAGTCTGATCTTTGCCTTGAGCTCACATACTTGCCAAGCCTTAGATTTGTCTCCAGCCATGCCCCTAAACTTCATGTTGTGCTCAGTCACATATGACTCTTTTGCCATGGACTGTAGCCTGCTGGGCTCCTCTGTCCATTGGATTCTCCAGGCAAAAATACTGGAGTTGATTGCTAGCTTCTCCTCCAGAGGATCATCCTGACCCAGTGATCAAACATGCGTCTTCTGTGTCTCCTGCATTGGCAGAAGGGTTCTTTACCACTGAGCACTTGGGAAGCCCTTAAACTTCACAGCCAGTGCCTATAAACACTTCAGTTTGAGATATGGAAGCAGCTGGATTTTTCAGTACCACAAAGTTCCAAATGATAAAACTCTCATTAAATATACACTGTGCACAAAGAGCACTTCCCTTAGCAAAGCAGTATTACCTTCTGTCTCCACTTACAGGCTGCCTGCTGACTACAAGTCCAAGTTCACCTATTTTTTTTTTTCTTTTTGCTTTTCATATGCATTTGCTGAAAGAGGCTAAGAGGAGGCAGCAGACACCAATATTCTGAAATGTACCTATTTCAGCTAATGTCAAAGACTCGATTGTTAATAATCTATAGCAGGGGTCCCCAATCCCCAGGCCGTGGAGTGGTACAGGTCCATGGCCTGTTAGCAACCAGGCTGCACAGCAAGGGCTGAGCAGCAGGCAAGTGAGAGAAGCTGCATCTGTATTTACAGTCGCTTCCCATCACTTGCATTACTGCCTGAGCTCTGCCTTCTGTCAAATCAGTGGCAGCATTAGATTCTCATAGAAGCCCAACTGTGAACTGTACATGGGAGGGATCTAGGTGGCACGTTCCTTGTGAGAATCTAATGCCTGATGAGCTGAGGTGGAGCTGAGGTGGTGATGCTAGCACTGGGTGGGGGGCGGCTGCCCCTGTCTCCCATTATCCCCAGATGCAAGAAAACAAGCTCAGGGCTCCCACTGTTTCTGCATTATGGTGAGTTGTGTAATTATTTCATTATATGTCACAATGTAATAATAATAATAGAAGTAGAGTGCATAATAAATGTAATGCACTCGAATCATCCCCAAACCATCCTCGCCTACCAGGTCCATGGAAAAGCTGTCTTCAACGAAACCAGTCCCTGGTGCCAAAAAAGGCTGGGGACCACTGATCTATCACACACAGTTGATTAGATGGGTTCTGGACAAATACTTTACACTACATAATAATGGTTTCTAATCTTACACTCAGTTACCTCCAACAGTCAAATTCCCATTTTAACTGGTTACTTTTAACACTTCACTTCATTGGTCATGACCAAGTCATATGGTACCTCCACTGCAAGGAAGTCAAAGAAAGTGAGTTTTTAGTCTTTTAGTCTCAAGAGGAAAGAAGGTGGTTTATAAGAAGTTTGGAATACATTTTAAGTGAGCCTAGTTCTGCTATATGGCACAGTTGAAATATAACTGATATAACTTGTAATAATTCAAAAGAACAAAGAGGCAGTATGTTTTGACTAGGGATTTGGGGACTGACATGGACACACTGCTATATTTAAAACAGATAACAAACAAGGACTTACTATATAGCACAGGGAACTCTGTTCAATACTCTGTAATAACCTAAATAAGAAAAGAATTTGAAAAAGAACAGACTCATGTATGTGTATATATATATATATATATATATATAAAACAGAATCACTTTATTTTATATCTGAAACTAATACAACGTTGTTAATCAATTCTACTCCAATAACATTTTAAAATATTTTTTAAAGAGTTAAAAAAAAGAAGACTGAGTTCAAATTTCCAGATCCACACTACTTAGACATGTGAACTTATCCAACCTACTGAAACCCTGAGTTTTAGTGTTTCACCTTTAAAATAGAGTAGTTCAGTTCATGTCTGACTTTGTGACCCCACAGACTACAGCACGCCAGGCCTCCCTGTCCATCACCAACTCCCAGAGTTTACTCAAACTCATGTCCATTGAGTTGGTGATGTCACCCAACCATCTCATTCTCTGTCGTCCCCTTCTCCTCCTGCCTTCAATTTTTCCCAGCATCAGGGTCTTTTCCAATGAGTCAGTTCTCATCAGGTGGCCAAAGTATTGGAGTTTCAGCTTCAGTATCAGTCTTTCCAAAGAATATTCAGGACTGATTTCCTTTAGGATGGATTGGTTGGATCTCCATGCAGTCCAAGGGACTCTGAAGAGTCTTCTCCAACACCACAGTTCAAAAGCATCAATTCTTCGGCATTCAACTTTCTTTATAGTCCAACTCTCACACCCATACATGAGTAGTATACATCCCCAAAGGGGATCTGTGTAGACAAATAACATATAAGACACCACAGACATAAAAGGTACTTAGTGGGCTTCCCTGATGGCTCAGTGATAAAGAATCCCCTGCCAAGCAGGAGAGTTGGGTTTGATTCCTGGGACAGGAAGATACCTTGGAAAAGGAAACTGCAACCCACTCCAGTATTCTTGCATGGGAAATCCCACGGACAGAGGAACCTGGTGGGCTACAGTCCACAGGGTCACAAAAAAGTTGGAGACAACTGAGCAACAGACTTTCACTTTCAAACATGATTTACTGTGACTGCGGTCTATTTACTGAGCTGGTTATTGTTTACCATGTTGAAATTTGTCCACATAAAATTTCAGCTTGTTACTTAATTATGACTTTTCTGATTACTACATACTAGTTCAGTTCAGTTCAGTCACTCAGTGTGTCCGACTCGTTGCGACCCCATGAACCGCAGCACGCCAGGCCTCCCTGTATATAACCAACTCCCGGAGTCTGCCCAAACCCATGTCCATTGAGTCGATGATGCCATCCAACCATTTCATCTTCCATCACCCCCTTCTCCTGCTCTCAATCTTTCCCAGCATCAGGGTCTTTTCAAATGAGTCAGCTCTTCACATCAGGTGGCCAAAGTATTGGAGTTTCAGCTTCAACATCAGTCCCTCCAATGAACACCCAGGACTGATTTCCTTTAGAATGGACTGGTTGGATCTCCTTGCAGTCCAAAGGACTCTCAAGAGTCTTCTCCAACACCACAGTTCAAAAACATCAATTCTTTGGTGCTCAGATTTCTTTATAGTCCAACTCTCACATCCATATATGACCACTGGAAAACCCATAACCTTGACTAGACAGACCTTTGTTGGCAAAGTAATGTCTCTGCTTTGTAATATGCTATCTAGGTTGGTCATAACTTTCCTTCCAAGGAGTAAAGTGAAATTGAAGTCACTCAGTCATATCCAACTCTTAGCGACCCCTTGGACTGCAGCCTACCAGGCTCCTCTGTCCATGGGATTTTCCAGGCAAGAGTACTGGAGTGGGTCACCAGTTCCTTACTCCAAGGAGTAAGTGTCTTTTAATTTCATGGGTGCAGTCACCATCTGCAGTGATTTTGGAGCCCTAAAAAATAAAGTCAGCCACTGTTTCCACTGTTTCCCCATCTATTTGCCATGAAGTGATGAGACCAGATGCCATGATCTTAGTTTTCTGAATGTTGAGTTTTAAACCAACTTTTTTACTCTCCTCTTTCACTTTCATCAAGAGGCTCTTTAGTTCTTCTTCACTTTCTGCCATAAGGGTGGTATCATCTGCATATCTGAGGTTATTGGTATTTCTCCCATCAATCTTGATTCCAGCTTGTGCTTCCTCCAGCCCAGCACTTCTCATGATGTACTCTGCATATAAGTTAAATAAGCAGGGTGATAATATACAGCCTTGACGTACTCCTTTTCCTATTTGGAACCAGTCTGTTGTTCCATGGCCAGTTCTAACTGTTGCTTCCCGACCTGCATACAGGTTTCTCAAGAGGCAAGTCAGGTGGTCTGGTATTCCCATTTCATTTAGAATTTTCCACAGTTTATTGTGATCCACACAGTCAAAGGCTTTGGCATAGTCAATAAAACAGAAATAGATGTTTCTCTGGAACTCTCTTGCTTTTTCGATGATCCGGCGGATGTTGGCAATTTGATCTCTGATTCCTCTGCCTTTTCTAAAACCAGCTTGAACATCTGGAAGTTCACGGTTCACATATTACTGAAGCCTGGCTTGGAGAATTTTGAGTATTACTTTACTAGCATGTGCTGCTTAGTGCAGCTAAGTCACTTCAGTCGTGTCCGACTTTGCGACCCCAGAGACGGCAGCCCACCAGGCTCCATTGTCCCTGGGATTCTCCCGGCAACAGCACTGGAGTGGGTTGCCATTTCCTTCTCCAATGCATGAAAGTGAAAAGTGAAAAGTGAAATTGAAGGCACTCAGTCGTGTCTGACTCTTCTCGACCCCATGGACCGCAGTCCACCAGGCTCCTCTGTTCATGGGATTTTCCAGGCAAGAGTACTGGAGTGGATTGCCATTGCCTTCTCCAGCGTGTGAGATGAGTGCAATTGTGCGGTACTTTGAGCATTCTTTGGCATTGCCTTTCTTTGGGATTAGAATGAAAACTGAACGTTACCAGTCAATCTTATTGTTATTTACTAAATACACATAAATATGATATACCAATGCCCAGAAATTTTTGATGAATCTTATAAAGTATTTTTTTCATTTATGTTTGCAACATGTAAGCAGCTACTCGGTTATAATGACTTTTGTCTATACTGTAAATGTCTTTAAAGAGGAAGTTATTATTATCAAGCATGTATGGAATATTGATAGAGTAGACAGACTCCAGATTCTTAGTGTGTTCATTAGTATTTTCTCCACTTAATATTAATTCTGACTTTCTAATAAAATTGATGAAAGTTCTGGAGAATCCATATGTGACAGCAAAAGGGGGGCAAATACCAACACTACCTTAATTGATATTTTCACTTTAGGAGTTCTGGCTTTGATTCTGGGGCCCTGCACTTGTTATTGGTCTGAAAGGACAGGCTGATTTTCTTTGTGTTTGCATTTCTTTGTTAATTAAAGCACAATTGGAAATGTGCTGCCAGACTAGTTTTAAAAAGCCTTCAACTCCAAAGTAGTAGAAATCTAGTACTGTGCTTCCCTGATGCAGAATGCTGCTGCTGCTGCTGCTAAGTCACTTCAGTCGTGTCTGACTCTGTGTGACCCCATAGACGCCAGCCCACCAGGCTCCCCAGTCCCTGGGATTCTCCAGGCAAGAACACTGGAGTGGGTTGCCATTTCCTTCTCCAATGCATGAAAGTGAAAAGTGAAATTGAAGTTGCTCAGTCCTGTCCAACTCTTCGCGACCCCATGGACTGCAGCCTACCAGGCTCCTCCATCCATGGGATTCTGCAGGCAAGAGCACTGGAGTGGAGTGCCATTGCCTTCTCCGATGCAGAATGTTAAGCAATCTCAATGTTCTTCAGTTTTGTCATTAGCATAATGCATTTGTAGACTGTGTATGATTTCCTGCCAGAGTCAGATCACTTAAAGACAATCAAGGCGGCCATACTGGGGTTTACAGATAACCATTATAAGGATGAGAAACTATGTTCAAATCTTCTGAATTCAGTTTCCTAAACACTAGATGCATATTTATAAAAATCACTCAAGGTTTTGTTTTTTGGCTTTATCCTTGAAAACAAATGCAAATCAGCAGATTACAAGGATAATATTTAACACAAATATTGATATAAATATTATGAAACAGCAAGCTGTTAATTCTGGATTCTGACTGTCATCAGTGGGAACAAACCCTGACAGTTTAACAGGAAATATACAGAGAGAGAGGAACTGTCAATTTTAAGATTTAAGAGAATTTCTTAGAGTTCAACAGGAAATTGTTCACACAAAAAGAAAGCAAAGGATCAAGGACAGAAAGTCAGAGTGTAATAAACTCAGTTAAGCATATGGCTGTATGGATTCCAGAATAACCAAGGGGACCGAGAAAATAGGCTGTTAACGCCAATATGGAAGAGCAGCCTAGGGACCTTGGAAGCACTGGAGGGTGTTCTTATCAATGTCTTGTTTCATCAGCCCCACCCAGATCAGAAAAAGCTGATAAGGCATTTAACAGCCTTAGACTTCTCCAATCTGGCATTTTGGTAAGTGTATCAATAAATATCAGACATGACTAAGTGACTGAACTGACTGACTGATCAATGAATATAAGAATCTTAAATATAATATTAAAATTGGAATAATGGTCATATTAATGATAAATACATTAGTCATTCTTCTCCAGTACTAGTGATTTGTGGGGGTGTTGCCACTCTGAGACAACCTTTTCTAGCTCTGGGAATATAAAGCAAACTTTATGCTTCAGGGATATACAAGTTATTTCAAAAGTATCTTTTAGTATTACAAATATTTTTTAAAATTTCATGAGAGGTTAGAGCACTACTAACTTTTAGATAAATTAAGGATTTAAAATACGTAACTATAATATAACGTGTGTATACAAAATCTTTATTTATACCTATTATTATATCTGTCCTAGTCATGGTAAATGATACTTTAATACAATATACTTTCCTATGAACTCCTTATGCTATAGATTAGTCTTACTTAAATTTCCCTAGCATTTTTATGGAATTAAAAGTGCTTTGAGTTTTGTGGGAAATATATAGATTTGTTTCCTTCTAAACATATTTATTATCACATGAAGCAAATGATCTTGGATTTAAAAGGAGATTGGGAATCTTCTAGCTTGTCATCAAATGCAGAGATTTTTTTCTACACAAATGTGTACCTGATACTTAAGATGAATCCTTCTGTTGGAATATTTTCTATCTCACAAGTCAGTAAGTCAGTCTATTATTGAGTAGTATCCAATTATTGGAAATATCTTTTTCATGTTGAATGCAAATCTACTCATTTTTATTTTTATATAATTTTTATTTATTTATTTATGGCGCACTGGGTCTTCATTGTTGTACACAGGCTTTCTACCCATTTTTCTTAAATTTTTCCCTTTTGATAAATGACAGTTCTTTAAAATTTGTAGGCTGACATTATGCCTTCCTTTAGACATAATGTTTTCCAGTCTCAGAACTCCAACTCTTGATGATTTCTAAATCCCTTAAATTCCTGGTTGTTTTCTGTTGGATGCAGATTTTTGGGTCAACATTCAATATACATAGCGGCATGCAGAATTAAATACTATGCATCAAACACAGTCCAACTGAGAAACTTTTCTAAGATTTTTCTATAATTTTATTCATTTTGTGAATATTCAAATAGTATAATATACTGAAAAGAACACCATTTATAAGGCCATAAGATCCAGAATCCCATCTCAGTTCTGCTACAATTTAGCAACTGAAACTTGGGGTACACAGCCACAATGATCACATACTTTTGTGTGTGCTTTTTTTTAACACGTATGTGCAGAGAATGGTGGCATCCTGGTTTCAATCACTTAGGTCAGGGGTCCCCAACTCCCAGGCCATGGACTGGTAATGGTGAAGCTTCATCTGTTGCTTCCCATCACTTGCTCCCCACTGCTTGCATTACCACCTGAACTACCCTCCCCTCATCCCTCGCGCCTCCATCCCTGGAAAAATTGTCTTCCAAGAAACTGGTCCCTGGTGCCAGAAAGTCTGGAGACTGCTGTCCTAGGTAAGAGATCAAAAGTGTGCTCTCTGAAGAAATGAGAGAAAAGGCAAAGGATTCAGAGTGGTCATTAGCAGGTGTGAAGTACAAGGCCATTCTTCTATAGTTTACTCAAATGCAGCTATAGCTTTGTCTCCCTTGATAGAGTATCAGAAATTTCTTCTTTGGGGAAAGTAACTAGCCTAAAAGAAAGACCTCTACACACTGGCATTTGGACATCACCCCTGAACCCCACACCACAGTGAAATGGGACAGCTTCCTTGTCCAATCACTTTAAAAGCAACTGAAGCCTGCCAATCAACAAGATCTGCACATGTATGTCCATAAACTGGCACGCCACTTTCTCATGAGCGTGTGTAAACTAATAGGGGAAGATCACCAATTGCATAAAGAAAGGCTCCAACATAGAAGAGAAGATGAAAATAACCAATTAAAAGAAAAACACCCTGGAGAAAATCAATAACACAGAGACCGAATAAAAGTGAACCTCTGAACTTGAATTATTCTCTGTGCTGATTATTTTTCACTGCCACACCTCCAATCCATTCTACATACTTCTGTGCCCTGCCCTGGGACCAAGTCCTGCAAACTGTATCACTTTGGCAGGTTTCCAGATGGGTTAAGTTGGTCGTTTGTTTGTTTCTGGGGTTTTCTTTGGCTGTACCATGCGGCATGTGGAACTTCCCCAACCAAGGACTGAACCCTCACCCTCTGAACTGGAAGCATAGAGTCTTAACCACTGCACAACCAAGCAAGTCCTTCCACATGGGTTTAGTCTAACAAAACACTAGTGTTCAGGAGGAAGAAGTTAGTGGTATTTCTTCCTCGTTTCTCTCTCTCTTTAGGTGAGGAGAGGCAATAGCTGAATTCTTGGCAATAACTGAATTTCTCTACAGGTAATAAAAAGGTCATGGCCAGGGGTAGGAGCTTTAAATTTCTCCTTGGCTTTCACTATAACCATTAAAGCTACTTCTTCCTTTAATCCTTCCACCCTGGCAGTAGCAAAGTCTCACTGCGGTTGCACTCTGGAGTCTAAGACTTTCCTGAGCCTTCACCCTGTTCACATCTCTGCAAGTTCCCTCCTTTTCTTCTTCTTTTTTTTTTTTTTTTTTTTAGCAGTTTGAGAGCTTTAATCTTGCTTTTCGGTTTATTGGGGTATAGTTGCTTTACAATATTGTGTTAGTTTCTGCTGTACAATGAAGTGAATGAGCTATATTTTTAATACTATGTTAGGAATAAATCCTGAGGTGAATTTCACCTCCTGCCAAGACCCAATGTGCCCCAGTATTTCAGATAAATATGAGATATTTTATTAATAAAATAAGAACTGAGAAATATGAGATATTTTATTATTTAAAACACAATGCTACAAAAAAGAAATGATCATAATAGTAGAAATATTTCATAAAAGTTAAAAAAACTATTGCTAAAATATTCATCAATATTTCACTGGAAGGGTAGGAAGGAAGTCTCTCACAAAAATAGAATGGGAGAGGTAGAGGCCCAGGGTGAAGGAGGGGACAGAGAAGTTTAAGACACTCAACACATAACTCGTGTAGGTTCAACATCCAGCCAATAAGAACCACATCAAGAAAGAATAAAAGAAAACAGAAACAAGGAAATGAGCGCAGAAAAAAGTTAAGAAAATCAACATGCTGAAAAACTAATTTCTTTTGATGTTATCACAAATTTATATTTAAAGCAGACCTATTGCTAGGCACTATTAGCAACCAACAAGTACACTGAAGCATTAAAGTTGGGAAAATATATTATTTTTAGCTTGAATTTCAAAAAAAGTCAGTTTCTGCAGTTGAAGTTAATAATGTTTTATTAATGCTACCAATCTGTAACTCTGTTGCTAATTTTTAATTTCATTATATAATTTTCTCATTCATAACCTGGGGCAATTTTTGCATATACAGCTAGATATTATAAAGAAACATGTCTACCAAATGCAAATTCAGCCTTAAATTAATCAATTCCATTTATCTTTGTGATAGGTCCACCTTGGTTATAAAAGTATGTTCTTGTATATGTACAAATATATTTATTTTTTTACTGCTAACTATAAAATAGTTCAACTATTTCTACTAATGAAAGTGCAGATGAAGTTAAGTCCAGTGTTGTCTGGTCTTGAATTGTGTAACAATTCAAATGAAAAACATATTTTTATATAGACTATATTTTACTAATTTGTTTTCTGGAAATGATTTTACCTTGCCCCAAAACGGAGGAATGCATTTGAAATCCAGAAACTACACATTTTAATGCTTGCTGGTATAAGTAATTGGGCTATATCATAATTGCTTTGATGAAATAGCAAAGTCTAAAATATAATCTTGAAAATGCATCACATAAAAATATCACCAATACAGTATACTAATGCATATATATGGAATTTAGGAAGATGGTAATGATAACCCTGTATGCGAGACAGCAAAAGAGACACAGATGTATAGAACAGTCTTTTGGACTCTGTGGGAGAGGGAAGCGGGGGATGATTTGGGAGAATGGCATTAAAACATGTATAATATCATATAAGAAACGAATCGCCAGTCCAGGTTCAATGCAGGATACAGGAAGCTTGGGGCTGGTGCAGTGGGATGACCCAGAGGGATGGTATGGTGAGGGAGGTTCAGGATTGGGAACATGTGTACACCCGTGGCGGATTTATGTTGATGTATGGCAAAACCAATACAATATTGTAAAGTAATTAGCCTCTAATTAAAATAAATAAATTTAAAAATATATATACTGCCCTAATTAAATGTAAAGTAACTTTTGTCCTAGGCAAATGCTGAAAATCAACATGCTGACTGAACAAATATCATATGCAAGTCGCTGTACATGGAAAGTACCCTCTAAAGTGGGGTCCTACAGTCTCCATTCTGGAATTAATCCTTTGTGCAGTCCTCCCCCTTGAGTGGAATGAACCTAGTCTCTTGGTTTAAATGAACAGGAACACAGCGAAAGTGATGAGATGTCCCTTCTGACATTAGGTTACCAAAAGAGCATGGCTCTCATCTTGGCTATTTCTCCTGTTCTCTCGTTCACTCGCTCTGAGGGAAGCCAATTTCCAAGTTATAAGCTGTCCTATGGAGAAAGAGGTCCACAGAGCAAGAAACAGAGGGATGCCAGTGGCCAGCAGGCAGAGGAATTGAGGCCCGTGTGAGTGAACTTGGAAGTGGATCGTCCCCCAGTTGAACCTCCATATGAGACCCCAACTCTGGCTGGGAATAAGAGGGTAACCTCATGAGAGCTG
The DNA here is from genome assembly GCF_055505025.1 of Bos grunniens. Lineage (NCBI taxonomy): Eukaryota > Metazoa > Chordata > Mammalia > Artiodactyla > Bovidae > Bos > Bos grunniens. The sequence goes on from NC_141180.1 coordinate 59,935,385, forward strand.
AGGACTAGAGCAAAGTCCCTCTCAGATTCCTGATGGACAAGATGATGAGGTCATGAATGTGTACTGTTTTATGTTGCTTCAGGTGGAATTTGTTGTGAAGGAAAAGGGTAAAGTTCTGATTCCAATGATTTTCAATGAAAAACAGAATAAAGTTACAACCTGCCCCCCAAAAAATGTTGCATATTCTTCTGTGAAAAAGAAGAAAACTTTATCTCAGCAAAATTAATATCCTGATTGGTGATTTTAAAACTTACCAGACTATTTAAATGTATTATGAACAATGTAATTGAATGTACATGCCAAAACACAGTTATAATCATGCCACTGCTCTTCTTAAAAAGGAAGTCCACTCCAATCTTAAATGTGGCCTAAAATGCCCTAGTGTGGTATGGTCCCTTCTGTATTTATCCCTACCCAATTCTTCCATCATGCTCCATGAACTAACCTCAGTCAAATGTTATGTATTAACATCATAATTTCTACACAAACTTCAGGGCTTAGGTTCAGGGCCTCTGAGAAGCAACCTGAATCCCTAGCTTCCACTCCGCTGGTGTAGTGACCTACACCAAACACCTCTGCCCTGGGTGTTCCTCTACTTTACACAGCGCCACATTTTTGCTGCATTTATAAAATTATTGATGTAACAGAAAGGAAAATATATTGTGATTTACAATAAAAAGTTAACTATATATTTTCAACTTTGAGATAGAGTAAAATTTTCTCTACTCACTTCTCTCTTAAACTTCTATAAAATAAGAAAAGGCAATAAGAAATAGAAAATATAATTTTATCATCAATACAATCAATAAATACTTGTAATAATATATATGATGAAGTGCCACCAAGAATAGTGAAAATTCATCTAGGATTGGAAATATCATAGAGATACAATACTTAAAGATGCAGACATCAGACAGATGTGCCAGATGCAAAATTCTTAAGACTAGGTGGCATATCCTGATGATAAAAATAGCACTGCCCACCTTACTCAAGAGAACAAGACTGTGGAGCAAAGTTTACTACTACTAAGTCACGTCAGTCGTGTTCGACTCTGTGCGACCCCATAGACGGCAGCCCACCAGGCTCCGCCATCCCTGGGGTTCTCCAGGCAAGAACATTGGAGTGGGTTGCCATTTCCTTCTCCAATGCATGAAAGTGAAAAGTGAAAGTGAAGTCGCTCAGTCGTGCCCGACTCTTAGCGATCCCATGGACTGCAGCCTACCAGGCTCCTCTGTCCATGGGATTTTCCAGGCAAGAGTACTGGAGTGGGGTGCCATTGCCTTCGAACAAAGTTTGGCTATGGCTAATTCCATGAACTATTCCAGAGACAAGCCGAGGAGGTAGGACTAAGTGAGGAGATGCACAGGAATGCCATCTATGCCACAGATCTCTAAGAAAGGAGAGTCTAAAAGCAATCAGCAGTCCTATAAGTGCCAATCACTGTCAACTTAAAATGAACAAAAACGCTAAGCCAGTTTACATACACAGAGACACATATCATGTAGGGCTGTACTGTGAGCCACAGGGACCTCTCACTCTTCCTAGAGCACGGCCTTGGCCCTTCCCCTACACTATCTTTTTACAATACCCATTTCCAGATAAAAATAACAATGATGACAGTAACAACAAAGAAACTATAAATATTCTATCAATAAATACAAGAACAAAGATGGGGTAAATGATTAGGAAACTAATCACTGAGGGAAAATATACACCTTAAAAACATGCGGCCTCTAAGGTAGAGACGGTGAGGGACAGAGAGATGGTGAGGGACGGAGAGGTCTGGGGCGCCACGGTCCATGGGGTCACGAAGAGTCGGACACGACTTGGTGACTGAACAACAATAACCAAGGTAGAAATAAAAGAATAAGTCAATATTATGATACAGAATATGAGGCGAAACTAAATTGCCAGCATGGATGCACCAGACTCTCTAGTGGCTAGAGACATTCTCTGTAAAATGAGGAACAAAACAAGGATGCATGGAAATACCTACTGAGCAGAAGAAACAGGCCTTTCTAAAACCACCTTTCACATATTTGTCTCTTTGAGGATCTCCTCCCGTTCAGGGTTAGGACTTGTGTGAAGCAAACAAGACTTGCTTCAAAAATATAACATTTAAGGATACACTTACAGGGTTGAGAAAGTGCAAGGTTGGTACCTCATGACCTTGACAGTAAATGCCTCCTTAATCCTGGTGCCTTAAGAACCTCCCCTTGCCTCATTCAGGCCCAGTCCTGCTCAAATTCTCCCTCTTGCATTTTCCACTAGCTCTTTCCTCCTGACGAGCTCAAGTATGCCATTTACAGATAGCCAGCTCATCTCTAGAATCTGGATTTCTTAGATAGAAATTAAGGGCCTTCTCTGGTGGCTCAGGCAGTCAAGAATCCACCTGCAACGCAATCAATCCAATTCCAGCATCGGAATTCCTAGATCCAATTCCTGCATCGGCAAGATCCCTGGAGAAAGGAATGGCTACCCACTCCAGTATTCTTGCCTGGAGAATTCCATAGACAGAGGAGCCTGGCAGGCTACAGTCGATGGGGTCGAAAAGAGTTGGACATGACTGAGCGACTAACACACACAGGAAGAAATTAAATATCACTCCCTGTGGCCCACATGTTTCTGAGTCTTCCAACTTCTCTCATTAACTAACCCTATTTCAACCTCCGCAAATCTTTATTGTTGCTTCCAAAGAAATCAGTTTTACAAATTCCCCATACTTAATCTCCAAAGACCAGACCCTTTTATACCCACACATATGGAAGAAAGTTAAAATTTGGGAAGATAGTTGCCAGATTTTTCTTATGATATATATAATTGTAAGGTATCAGACAACACCTGCGTCTTAACAACTTAATATTGACTGTTTTCTCTAGTTTAAAAAATATTAACAGTAAAATGAGATAATGTATGTGAAAACTGAAAGTAAAACTATTACATAAATGTCAACTGTGATTCATCACTATTTCCTTTTTACCTAAATCTACTATAAACATATGTCACTTCTAAGTTGCTAGAATGGGGCAATATAAGAAGAAAAGACTGGCTATTTTTGAAGAAATGTGAAAACTTACTACACAGAACTTTGGTAAAGATGATTGAACAGTGTTACAATAACTTAAAATCTATAGAAGACATCGTCCTAAGGCCTAAATTCAGGTGTTTTCTATGTGCTTAAAGAAATGAAAACTGACAGTAAAGCAGTCCATTTTAATGTGTTGTGTAATATTTTCTTCTTTGAGAGGCAAGTTCTTGACACTGAACACGTTTTGAGGATTGCCGTACATAAGGCTTCATCTATGTAATTATTTATGGATAAATCCATTTCAAAATGAGGTAATTTTACTGAAACTAAGCTATTTGTATAGTACAAGACAGGCCTGCTATACCCATCGACATCTAATTTACAGTCAAAAGTACAAGATATTTAAACATACAGAAGCCATAAATGGATAAGATAAAAAGAAAAAAAAATCTCTATCTTATCAATAAATTTGTGCCTAAAACATCATTGAGCTTTAAAGAAACTATTCCTAAGTCTGATAATGATCCACACCCACAGAGTAACCTTTCTAAAACTGTCATTAGTGGGCTGGTGATCATACTACTCACCTAATCGCATCACTGGTCTCAGAAACAGCTTTCAGGTACTCCTTCAGATAATAATAATTAAAGCAGTATTTCCGGATCTTATACCCCCGCCATCGCCTCTGAATCTATTGACGTAAATAAAAAGATAAAATATGCCAGTGAACATTTTTAGAAAAAAAAATTAATAGTTTTTCAAAATCAGGTTAATGATGGATGATGATTAAATCTTATCAAATAAATTCTTGGGCTTTTCTACTATTGTAAAGAATCCGCCTGCAATCTGGGAGACCCCTATTCAGATCCTGCGTTGGGAAGATCCCCTGGAGAAGAGATAGGCTTCCCACTCCAGTATCCTTGGGCTTCTCTGGTGGCTCAGACTGTAAAGAATCCGCCTGCAGTGCGGGAGACCTGGGTTCAATCCCTGGGTTGAGAAGATACTGTGGATGAATGCCTGACAACCCACTCCAGTATTCTTGGGCTTCCCTGGTGACTCAGATTGTAAAGAATCCACCTGCACTGTGGGGAGACCTGGGTTCATTCCCTGGGTTGAGAAGATACCCTGGAGAAGTGCAGGACAACCCCCTCCAGTATTCTTGCCTGGAGAATTCCCATAGATGGAGGAGCCTGGCGAGCTGCAATCCATGGAGTCACAAAGAGTCGGCCATGACTGAGAAGCACACACACAAACGTAACAGTTTGTTGTGTAGCTGCTAGCTGTGTTTCTTTTTCGACCCCATGGACTGTAGCTCATCAGGCTCCTCTATTCATGGGATTTCCAGGCAAGAATAATGGAATGGGTTGCCATTTTCTTTTCCAATAACAGTATATATAGTTGCAAATATAGGTTTACTCATAGATTTATAATAAATATTATAAAGACAAAAACATACTCTAGGTTACTATAATTTATAACATTTATAATGGTTTTAAAAATACTGTGTGAAATTAACTATTGAAAGATCAAAAGTTTGCTTTACTGATTCCTACCACTTCCACTTCCTGACCAGATGGATTTTTTGTTTTTTTAATAACCAACTGGCTGAAAGATTGTATTTTGTCTCATTGAAATCAATGTTTTTAATGGACTTTTTAAATACAGTTGTATCAAAATCTTTAAAGAAAATGTTTTCTTGTACCTTCATCATCACATTTTAATTCTTCTTTAACTAAATCACTGCAGATGGTGAATGCAGCCATGACATTAAAAGACACTTGCTCCTTGGAAGAAAAGCTATGACCAACCTAGACAGCATATTAAAAAGCAGAGACATTACTTTTCCAACAAAGATCCATCTAGTCAAAGTTATGGTTTTTCCAGTAGTCATGTATGGATGTGAGCGTTGGACTATAAAGAAAGCTGAGCGCAGAAGAATTGATGCTTTTGAGCTGTGGTGTTGGAGAAGACTCTTCAGAGTCCCTTGGACTGCATGGAGATCCAACCAGACCATCCTAAAGGAAATCAGTCCTGAATATTCATTGGAAGGACTGATGCTGAAGCTGAAACTCCAATCCTTTGGCTACCTGATGCAAAGAACTGACTCATTGGAAAAGACCCGGATGCTGGGGATGATTGACGGCAGGAGGAGAAGGGGAGGACAGAGGTTGAGATGGTTGGATTGCATCACGAAATCAATGGACATGAGTTTGTGTAAACTCTGGGAGTTGGCAACGGACAGGGAGGTCTGGTGTGCTGCAGTCCATGGGGTCGCAAAGAGTCAGACATGACTGAGCGACTGAACAACAACAATGACATAAATACTCTCTTCACCTTATTTATAGATGAGAAAATGCTAAAAGGAAAATATTCAGTTTTCCCCATAATTATACAGCTATTATAATTGTACAGTTTTCCCATAATTATACAGCTATTAGTGATGGATTTAAGAATCAAATTAGAACTTCAGGGGGCCTGTTCTCTAAACCATTGCAACACAGAACTGTGAACAAGGGGAACTGTAATTTTCAATGAACAAATATTTGTTTAAAGTATCTAGTTTTTTAGATAAGAGAAATGTTGGTGTCTAAAAGAACATACTTATTAAATGGGCTACTAAATGCCTTCAAAGCCCCAATAATCATAAGAAAAATCAATCACTTTAAGCTTTATCTTTGCTAATATAATCGCTATTAGAAAAACTCAAAACAAAACTTTTAATATGTAGATCCTAATTTTGTGGAAAACCAAAAGTCTATAGTACAAAATACCTCAACTTCTTTAAAGGAGTAGAAGAAGAAGAAATAGAAAAAATTAGAAAAAAATGTTAACTTAGCCTTGCATAAAGACTAACTTCATTCTTTAAAAATTTCAAGTAGTTTGCATATTCATAAATTATTCACACACTCCAATACTTTGGCCACCTGATACAAAGAACCAACTAATTGGAAAAGACTCTGTTGCTGGGAAAGATTGAGGGCAGGAGGAGAAGGGGGTGACAGAGGATGAGATGGTTGGATGACATCACCAACTCCGTGGACATGAGTTTGAGCAAACTCTGGAAGATAATGAAGGACAGGGAAGCCTGGCATGCTGTACTCCATGAGGTCACAGAGTTGGACACAACTTAGTGACTGAATAACACACATGATGAACAGTTTTCTTTGGATATGAAGTCCTTCCAATGTTTTGCACAGTTAGCTGGGCTAGGAACACACATCTTCTTTAAACATCTTTTTTTTTTTTTTTTTTTTGTCCATAGGAAAAAGTGAGTAATAAGAGACTGAACTTTGGTCCACTGAGTTTTATCTGAAAAGCCTAAGGGTTTTAAGCTAAATACGTTGAGTTTAAAATCTTTATAACTTGATTCAATGCCATTCTCCCAAATAAATGTCTTACTTGAATTGTGATCCCCTAATTTTCTCTGTTTTAAAATATGGTCAGTTAAAAGGTATTTTACAATCTGAAATATTAAATGTGAAGACTTTGAAGAAATGTTTAGTCAACCGCCTAGTATAAGAATGACTAAAATAATTGAAGAGATGCTAAGCCACTTATTGTTCATATTGTAAGAACAATTAAATAGAGAAATTAGTTCTGGAAAGTAAAACTAAGTAGAGTAACAAGCTAGCGTAACAATGCTAGCATAACAGTGCCTTTCTAAATATTTTTCAAATGATCTTATTTTAGAGCTTTATTCTCTAAATTAAGAAAAATTAATTTTTCTAGAGTTCTATTTTACCATCTGAGCCACCAGGGAAGCCCAATTTAGAAACTATCTTCCTCTAATTTGACAAACATCATACTATGGCTGGCAAAGAAATGGGAGGGATTGATATAAAAAGCATTTTCCTAATGAAAAAGAATAATCTATTGGAATACATATACATATATAAATCATACATGCAAATAATGACTATTTTCCTGGCTTATTTAACTTAATCATTACAGTATCATTCTGAGGTGGAGATTATCATTAGCTTTCTTTGATAGAAGAGGAAATTGATGCTTAGAGAGCTTAAATAAATGCCTGAGGTTATACATTAATAGCTAGTTGGATGGCTTCACATGAATCTCAGCTTACTTTTATTGCATATACAGTAATAATTATATTAAACACAGGAATACTTACAAACAAAAGTGCTGATAGACTATCCATCATCAGCAATAGAAATGACTCAGGAAGCGTGGAAAAATATTAGGATATCAAACAGCGTTAAGGGGTGGACTACCTACTACATAGAAACATCATTAAATTCTAAATAAGATTAGATATGTCAGAAAACATAAAAGATGCATGCTGAAGTCCTGAGGAGGAAAGATGGTGGTTTATGTTTAGGTCATGGCAGAGTAGTGGGGAGAAGCTGAAAGGGCTTCACTTGGAGAGAAGCTGAAAGGGCAGAGTCTGCAGCTGGCTGAAAAATCTGTGCCAATAGCCAGAGAACTAAAAGAAGCCCATGGGATGGACTCCTTCCCACTCCACAGGGAGCAGGCACCAGAAACAGCACCAAACACATCCACAGAGTCCACAAATGCACTCTCAGAGAGTCTCGTAATGCCCTCAGTCCCTAGACATCCACCCAAAGTCACGCTACAATTCCTTTCCAGATATTATGCTAACCGCCTTAATTTCCATGGTATCCTTGTGAATAGGGCATGATCTCCATGTTAAAAATAAAGAAACTGAGGTTAAGTAACTTGATCTAGGTCACAGCATAACCAGCAAAACAGTAAATGGCAGAATTGGGATACAAACTGCTCTGTCTTATTCCAGAGACCAGGCTCTTTCCACTAAAACATGTGATGAATGTACTGTATAAAGAGAAAGAGTGTGTGCATGTTCTTTCATTTAAAATGCATAGTAATTTTTTTTTTTACATTAGAGGAATTCCAGTTTAACCAATATTTATTTAATGGACATGAGTTCGAGCAAACTCTAGGAGATGGCAAAGAACAGTGAAGCCTGGCATGCTGCAGTCCATGGGGTCAAAAAGAGTCAGACACAACTTACTGACTGAACAACAATTGATATAAGATATAATATAGGCTGGCGTTCCACTATACTTATTGCTATAGGAACAAATATCATCTTAAATTTTGCCTAAATGTCCTGTTGATATCCCAGTACTAGTGAATAGACTTTTACTTTTTTAAAAAACAAAATATTTTCAAGAGGCAAGATGATTTTGGATAATGTTCTTAATTTCAAGGTGAGTGGGTTACAGTTTCCCAAAAAAGGGCTAGTGTTCACGTCCTTCAAAGTCATTAGCAACTTTCAGAAGTGATAGGTATAAAACAATTATTGTCATTGATCAGCTCTGAATAGATAATTTTAAACAAAGTCACTGCATGCTCAGCAGATTACAGCTTGTTAACGGGCAAGTTCTAAATGACCTCTTAAGCTAGTCAAATCAATGATGCATATTCCTCATTAAGTAACATCAAAATGTAAGTGGTCTTATAAATAATGTTTATTTTAAGCACTAAAATAAATGGCAAAACCTTGATATATCAAAAGCCATCTGTTCATAGAAAATATTTTCCCTCCATTGGGTTTATTATTATTCCTCAAAATTCACAGTAATCTTAATGTTGTCAAAAGAGAGAAAAAACATTTTCACACCTAAAATTAAAATCAAAATATGAAAGACAATATATCACTGATGATAACGTGCCTAGGACTAAAGCTCTAGTTGTACATGAGAGCATATAAACAGGACTCTCATTCATTACTTTTACTTATTTGAATGTTGAACATTCTGCAAAGACTATACAGTGAGCCCAGAAAAGTGGGTTTACCAAATTTTCAAAGATAGGGTGTTTAAAACTAGTAATATCAAAGTTTTCATTCTCAATGTCACCATATTATCATGTCAATATGTAGAAAAATAGACATGTTTTTAAGCTAGAAATATATATATTTTAAACTAGATGTTTTTAGCTATCTGGAGATTTTGGATAATTATTCCATATGCAGTTTCTTCTCTTTAATATTCTGTTTCCCTACTCTACTGGTCTTTGTACTTCTTTTCTCTAAATTTCTTTAATCATTCCACAAAGACATTGGTACCAGAAGTAGTAGGAGGGAGAAAGAAATAATTTTTTGCATGGGGATGGAACATTTAAATCTGCCTACCATCCAGCAAAAGCTAGGATTTATCTAGAGGATCCCTTCCCCACTTATTCCTTAGGCTAACATTTTGGGATAGCTTCTTCCATGTGAATAACATTGTGTCTTACTTGTTTTGTATTCTTAGAACCCAACATATAATCTAGTAAATAAGAGGAAATCAGGGCTTCCCTGGTTGCTCAATAATAAAAAATCTTCCTGCCAACGCAGGGGTCATAGATTCCAACCCTAGTCCAGGAAGATATGATATGCTGAAGGACAATAAACCCATGTGCCACAACCATTGAGCCAGAGTTCTGGAGTCTATGAGTCACAGCAACTGAACTCATGTACTGCAGTTACGGAAGCCCATGTGCCTAGAGCCCATCCTCCACAACAAGAGAAACCATTGCAATGAGAAACTGGCACCCTGCAACTAGAAGTAGCCTCCCCTCAGCACAACAGCAAAGGCCCACGTGCACCAACAAAGACCCAGTGTAGCTATAAATAAAATAAATAAGTAATTTTTTTTTAAAGAGAGAATCAGTATTTCTTCCCTGAATTATTTTACCTATTTATCTGTGGTGTTGGAGAAGACTCTTGAGAGTCCCTTGGACTGCAAGGAGATCCAACCAGTCCATTCTAAAGAAGATCAGTCCTGGGTGTTCTTTGGAAGGGCTGATGCTAAAGATGAAACTCCAGTACTTTGGCCACCTCATGAGAAGAGTTGACTCATTGGAAAAGACTCTAATGCTGGGAGGGATTGGGGGCAGGAGGAGAAGGGGATGACAGAGGGTGAGATGGCTGGATGGCATCACCGACTTGATGGATGTGAGTTTGAGTGAACTCTGGGAGTTGGTGATGGACAGGGAGGCCTGGCATGCTGCGATTCATGGGGTTGCAAAGAGTAGGACACGACTGAGCAACTGAACTAAACTGATTTATCTCTATCTGATTTTGGAGTCATTATTCTAAACATAAATACTTCATAGTAGTATAAATATGAAAACAGGGTTATAAATAGTTTAGTAAATTGAGATGGATCCTTATATATCTGATATATATTTAACCATTTTCTGATTAAAGCCACAGAATATAAACTTTCCTTGTATTTTTCCTACTTTAGACACAAAAAGGAAACAAAAGAAAAAGGTCAATTGATGCTTTGAGTTAGATATTTGTAAACAAAAATTTTTATTACATAAAAGAACCAATAAATTTGGTTACTTTGAAAATTGATTATTTTAAGTTATCTTTAATTCTAGTGTCCATCTTATTATTACAGCTCTTACTTTCCTTAAAGTGAGGATTTCTTTCTGAACTAAAATGTGTTAGGGCACTAATTTCAAGTGAAATCATTTAAAGCAACTGCAACAATAAAGGTTCAGATGCCCCTGAATACCATTAAGAAAGTATATGTGGTTGATTCAGGACAAGGACCAGGTTTCTAGGGTAAAAGAAATTCTATCTTAAAAAATTAATTACATCTGTAGTTCTTTAAAACTAAGTTTTAGATTATCACCATTTTTCATTCCTTACAGACCTTTGAAAACAAGAGGAAAAAGTCTAATGGAACATACTTTTGAAAAGAGATCTCCAAGATACTACACATTAGCACTGCTTACAATCTGCATGCATATGAGATTATTCTGGTTGTCCAAGGACAGACAGACAAATGAGAACTCAAGATGTATCAGATGACCCAAAGGAGGCTTTTCAAAGGTATTGCAAGGAATCAATAATGCTCAGTTTGCCTTTGCGAACTTCCAAAGTCTGTGCCAGTTATGGCTCCTCATTAGGCTGAGTTTATTGAAGACCAGTAGAGTCCAAGAGTTAATGGATAAAGAGAGAGAGCTGCAGTTGAAGAACAGTAGTCCTGATAACTATTTGGTAGGGCTTCTAAAGTTTTAACCAAGTTGGAATCCTCTTTTCCATTAATTTTTCAGGGTCCAAAACAGACATGGTAGAAGTTCAAATACAACCAAATTATAATTTTTAGATCACAAAAATCTATGTGATCTGCATCTTGTAGTCCAAGTAGGAAAGAAAAGACAGATTCGTTTTTAGTTTGCTACATCCTATATGGAAATTCATTTAAAATTGTATCAAGAATAGTGTTGAATCTGGGGTTATGATGGATGTCAAATTCTGTGTTAACAATAGCAATATGTGAAGACTACAGCTCAAATATTCATTTATAAGGTGAGGTTTTTCATACTAAGCCATCCCATTTGGCCTACAAGGGGAAGCACGTGACACTGAACTGGGATGTCTCAACTTAGTTTGCTACAAATTATCACTAAATTTAGAATTCCCTGAATGGAATGTGCTACCAGTAAAAAGGTTCATGAATTATCGGGGCATGGGGTTCAGTTTACCAGAGTGAAAGTAATAAAATTTCCCTAAGAGCTTGGTCTAGGGTTCATATAATAGCTCTCATCCAGATTTTTGAAGAAAGGGGAGAAAGACTAGAAGTAAAGGCAAGACTATAAGTGGCTAGATATAACAGGAATGTGGGTACCAAACCTCCTGGGTTCAATTCCTAACACTGTCACTAGCTATGTGACATTGGGCAAGACATCTTTCCAATTTCCCAACTTCCAAAGTGTAATTATGATATCCAGAGAGTTGGTCAGAAAGTGAAGAGGAACTAAAGAGTGTCTTGATGAAGCTGAAAGAGAGTGAAAAAGCTGACTTAAACTCAACGTTAAAAAAAAAAAGAAGAAGATCCTGGCATCTAGTCCCATTCAGTCAGTTCAGTTTAGTTGCTCCGTCGTGTCTGACTCTTGGAGACCCTATGGACTGCAGCACGCCAGGCCTCCCTGTCCATCACCCAATCCCGGAGTTTATTCAAACTCATGTCCATTAAGTTGATGATGCCATCCAACCACCTCATCCTCTGTTGTCCCCTTCTCCTCCTATCTTCAATCATCTCCAGCATCAGGGTCTTTTCAAATGACTCAGCTCTTCACATCAGGTGGCCAAAGTACTGGAGTTTCAGCTTCAGTATCAGTCCTTCCAATGAATATTCAGGACTGATTTCCTTTTTAGGATGGACTGGTTGGATCTCCTTGCAGTCCAAGGAACTCTCAGGAGTCTTTTCCAACACCACAGTTCAAAAGTATCAATTCTTTGGCGCTCAGAATTCTTTATAGTCCAACTCTCACATCCATACATGACCACTGGAAAAACCATAGCCTTGACTAAATGGACCTTGGTTGGCAAAGTAATGTCTCTGCTTTTTAATATGCTGTCTAGGCTGGTCATAACTTTCCTGCCAAGAAGTAAGCGTCCTTTAACGTCATGGCTACAGTCACCATCTACAGTTATTTTGGAACCCCCCAAAATAAAGTCTGACACTGTTTCCACTGTTTCCCCATCTATTTGCCATGAAGTGATGGGACCAGATGCCATGATCTTAGTTTTCTGAATGTTGAGTTTTAAGCCAACTTTTTCACTCTCCTCTTTCACTTGCATAAAGAGGGTTTTTAGTTTCTCTTCACTTTCTGCCATAAGGGTGGTGTCATCTGCATATCTGGGGTGATTGATATTTCTCCCAGAAATCTTGATTCCAGCTTGTGTTTCTTCCAGCCCAGCGTTTCTCATGATGTACTCTGCATAGAAGTTAAATAAGTAAGGTGACAATATACAGCCTTGATGTACTCCTCTTCCTATTTGGAACCAGTCTGTTGTTGCATGTCCAGTTCTAACTGTTGCTTCCCAACCTGCATACAGGTTTCTCAAGAGGCAGGTCACGTGGTCTGGTATTCCAATCTCTCTCAGAATTTTCCAGTTTATTGTGATCCTCACAGTCAAAGGCTTTGGCATAGTCAATAAAGCAGAAATAGATGTTTTTCTAGAACTCTCTTGCTTTTTCAATGATCCAGCAGATGTTGGCAATTCGATCTCTGGTTCCTCTGCCTTTTCTAAAACCAGCTTGCACATTTGGAAGTTCACGGTTCATGTATTGTTGAAGCCTGGCTTGGAGAATTTTGAGCATTACTTTACTAGCCTGTGAGATGAGTGCATTGTGCAGTAGTTTGAGCATTCTTTGGCATTGCCCTTCTTTGGTATTGGAATGAAAACTGATCTTTCCCAGTCCTGTGGCCACTGCTGAGTTTTCCAAATTTGCTGGCATACTGAATGCAGCACTTTCACAGTATCATGTTTTAGGATTTGAAATAGCTCAACTGGAATTCTATCACCTCCACAAGCTTTGTTCATAGTGATGCTTTCTAAGGCCCACTTGACTTCACATTCCACAATGTCTGGCTCTAGGTAACTGATCCAACCACTGTGATTATCTGGGTCGTGAAGATCTTTTTTGTATAGTTCTTCTGTATATTCTTGCCACCTCTTCTTAATATCTTCTGCTTCTCTTAGGTCCATACCATTTCTGCCCTTTATTGAGCCCATCTTTGCATGAAATGTCCCTTGGTATTTCTAATTTTCTTGAAGAGATCCCTAGTCTTTCTATTCTATTGTTTCTCTCTATTTCTTTGTACTGATCATTGAGGAAGGCTTTCTTATCTCTCCTTGCTATTCTTTCGAACTCTGCATTCATATGGGTATATCTTCCCTTTTCTCCTTTGCTTTTCACTTCTCTTCTTTTCACAGCTATTTGTAAGGCCTCCTCAGACAGCCATTTTGCTTTTTTGCATTTCTTTTCCATGGGGATGGTCTTGATCCCTGCCTCCTGTACAGTCATGAACCTCCGTCCATAGTTCATCAGGTACTCTGTCTATCAGATCTAGTCCCTTAAATCTATTTCTCACTTCCACTGTATAATCATAAGGGATTTGATTTAGGTCATCCCTGAATGGTGGTTTTCCCTACTTTCTTCAATTTCAGTCTGAATTTGGCAATAAGGAGTTCATGATCTGAGCCACAGTCAGATCCCGGTCTTATTTTTGCTGACTATATAGAGCTTCTCCATCTTTGGCTGCAAAAAATATAATCAGTCTGATTTCGGTGCTGACCATCTGGTGATGTCCATGCGTAGAGTCTTCTCTTGTGCTGTTGGAAGAGGGTGTTACCTATGACCAGTGTTGGACTATAAAGAAGGCTAAATGCCGAAGAATTGATGCTTTTGGACTGTGGTATTGGAAAAAACTCTTGAGAGTCCTTTGGACTGCAGGAGATCAAACCAACCAGTTCCTTTAGTCAATCCTAAAGGAAATCAATACTGGATATTCATTGGAAGGACTAATGCTGAAGCTGAAGCTCCAGTACTTTGGCCATCTGATGTGATGAGGCAACTCATTAGAAAATAAGACCCTGATGCTGGGAAAGACTGAAGGCAGGAGGAGAAGAGGACAACAGAGGATCAGATGGTTGGATGGCATCACTGACTAAATGGACATGAGTTTGAGCAGGCTCTGGGAGTTGGTGATGGACAGGGAAGCCTGGTGTGCTGCCATGTCCGTGCAAAGAGTTAGACACAACTGAGCAACTGAACAAAAGAAAAGAGAGTTGATCATTTCAGGAAATAGTTAAAAGTATTTAAAATACTTAGGTGCCTGGAGAGTGGTAACTGTTAGGCAACTGCCAAGTCTTAATGTTGCAGAGTGGTAAAGAATCCTCTTGTCAATGTGAGAGCCACAGGAGACATGGGTTCAACCCCTGGGTCAGGAAGACCCCCTGAAAGAGGAAATGGCAACCCATTCCACTATTCTCTCCTAGAAAATTCCATGGACATGGAGCCCAGTGGGCTACAATTCATAGGGTCACAAAGAGACAGAACTAAGTGACTGAGCATACATGCACATCATTATTATTTGCCGATGGTTCTGATTTACTAAGATTTGTGAATATGTGGTATTGCAAGCTCTTTCCTCAGAGACATATAGCTCTTACTGGCAGTTGGTTTGACTAAAGTATACCCTAGTTATCTACCAGCTATATCCATTCATGCTTGGGTAGTAAGTATGAGAATCTGGAACCATTCTATTGCAGAAACAGGGGCTCAAAGACACAGTTGAGGCTGAATGGATGTATCCCTAGAAATGGAAGAATTAGCTATATGTGCCATTCCATACAATAGGCTTCCCTCTAGATGGGTTCAGCGAGTAAACAAAAGCCACAGAGAAGCAAAAAATTCTGGATGTCGCAAACTGTAAATCAAAGTACTGGAGAAAAGGAACAAGTAAAAGACCTTTAGGATGGATGAAAGAATTCCACTAAATAGCACTTTTTTTTTTAAGCTACATGTGGGTATTTTTAAGTGGAGTTTCTACACATAAAGTAATACTGCTGTTCATCTTTATATTAGTACTATTATTAGAACACTGATTCTCTGAGTCGTCTGTTTGGAGGGTCTGAGGTGACACCCTAATGCTTAAGTCAATGCTCACTAGCATCTGAAATGGAGAGTCAGTTCTATAGTCTGTAAAAAGATACACTATCACACATGTAGATGAACCAGGGAGAGAAAGAAATTGAGCAAAGGAATCAACTCAGACAGTTGCATAAGATACTAAAAGCTGTTCAAAGAGCAAGAACTGAAAAAGAATATATTGGAGGACAAATGTGAACGAGATCCACAACGGAGTAGACAAGATGTTGGAGGAAAAGCAGAACTCTAATCTGGAGTAAATTCAGATTAAAGACCAGAAAGGCAATAAAGTGGCACATGGAGAAACACGAGGAATAGGGCCCTGGGAGCTAAGATAAAAATTTACTGAGCAAGTTATTGCTGTATTAATTGACCGTCACTGGCCGAGCTGCAAATCAGTAGCAGGGGTTTTGTACAGGCACAGAGTGGGTGCTAATAGCAGGTGATATCATAGCAGACCTCCTTCAAGCCTGTAAGTCTTATAACACTTTGGCAAGGTCCCAATGCTCATGAGACCTTCCATTCACATGTGAATTACACTGACCAAATATTACCTTCCTATGTGCAGTTTACCTACACCACCCAGCCTAATCAAGCACTCAAGACAGCCTTAAAGATCTCCCAGTAAGGGCTTAAATAATTTCCAACAAGGCCACCAAGGGACTTAGACACGATTTTTTTGTCTTAAAGAGTACTTGAAGCAAACAGTTTTTGTTTTTGTTTTTACTCCTTGTTTAAAAAAACATGAGCCAATATTCATTGATTAATTCAGGCCATTTATTTAAACATCTAGTATAAGCCAGGAACTGTAGATTCAAAGACTAAGAAGATAGGATCCAGGCCCCAAGGGATGTACAGTGTGTGGGGAGTGGATACAGGCCTGTAAATTAGTAAGGATAATAAACTGTTACAGGTTCTATAACAGAAGTATGTTGATGGTAAAACAGGGACATAAAAAAAGAGAGTGATCAATTCTACATGGGTAGGGGGATCGTAAAGTCTTTAGAGAAAAGGTGACCCTTTAAAAAATAAATGCAGCAAATTGAGATATGAATTACTATGTCATTAAACAATCACATATATATAATTTATTCTTCATTACATAAAAGTGACATCTATTTAGGAATGGATAAGCCACAAATGAAAATTTTGAATTCCTTCTCTTTTCAGAAATGCTCCACTGGCCTCTCACAATTGAATATGATTTGTCATGCTTGGAGTCAATAGTCAAATACATAATTTGCAATTGACTCAGTATATGAAGCAGAGTAAGAAAAAGTTTTTTTTTTTTTAATTTTCTACTAAATGATTTAGGTGCATATATAAAAATATATCTGTATGAATATTGGCCGTATATATTTTCTGTAGTTATCAGTTACTCTTAGAAATTCTTTCTCCTGTACACTTACTGTCACCCATATTTAAATTATTTAAAGGGTAGCTCTTTTTAGCAAAATTATTTGGTAGCTTATAAACTGAAAAGGCATAGTTGTAGAGATTAGAAGTAAAACGTCAGCTGCTGGTATCCAGTTAGGTTTGTAAGCTTCAGATGCGTACAACATAGAAGGTATGTGGACCACGCATTGGTCTCTTTAGCCTCTCACTCCCGCAGAGAGCAAAATTTTCAGAGCACCATCTTGCAAAGAAATCCACTTACAAATAGATGTGCCCATGTCCACTTACAAATAAGTTCAGTTCTGGCCATGTGATCACCCCATGCTAAAAATTAATCTTTGTTAGGCAGTCACACCAGCCTCTATGCAAGTGAGCCTTAGTCCTGATTCCTCGTTACCAAGTTACCAAATTAGCTCATCCAAATCTCGGAAGGAAGTCTTTGAACGTCTTTGCAGAGAAGCGTTTCTATTTCAAATTTCCCACAGTAGTATTTACACACTCCACAGAGCCTCGCAAAAATTCCTCAGTGTCTTCAGTGGATCATTTCAACCTCTAGGTAATGCTCAAGTCTTCCTTCCTTTCACTTAATGACCACTGCATTCCCACCTTTACTCTTGTCTCTTGGAATGTGTCAAATTAAAAAAAAAAAAAAAAATCTGGATGTAGCCAGGAGAGATTTGACTTGAAAGAATTACTGCAAGAAACTGGGGGTGAATGACTCCTGCAGGAGATGGAGGTGGACTATTGAGACACAGAGAATCTTTGGCCGTAACAATTGCAAGCATGGTGGACGTTAGGCAAAAAGAGTTTTTCTTTTATAAGAAGGTATGAACATGGCTGGGAAGAACCTGATATGGGCAAGTGGGAATGAAAGGGCAGCATAATCAGATAGCAAATCAGAGGATGCTTTACCCCAAAGCCCATTCTCACGAGGAGGAACTAAGGAGACTCCATGTGCTGACTGAAGTCAAGGGCCCTGGGAGAAGGAGAGAAGCTTACCCACAACTTGCTTAATGAACGTGTTTTTTTCCAGTTGATCAGCAGGGACAAACAGTTCAGCTAATCAGTTGTGAGGTGAAGGAGGAATTTGGGGGACTGTGTCTAGCTTTGCTATGGGTGAACAAGGGGGCATCTGTGCCTCATATCTAAGTCATGTGGGGAAGGATTTTGTTTGTTTGTTTGTTTGTTTGCAGTAAGCTGCTTCTGAAACACAAGAGTTGGGGGACGGGGAGGGGGTCAGTAGGTGCATACAGGTTTGCTGTTTTCTAAGATCACAGGACCAAGACAGAGTTCAACATCTTCCACTGATATTAATCAAAGAAAAGGTGAGACTGGGCAATGCTATTAGGTGTAATTGAGCAGGATCCTATGGGGCCTTCATGGAAAAGAACCCCACCCCATGTCCTCCAACTGCCTCTTATTTGTAGAAAAACTCTAGCTTCCTAGGCCTTCCCTGAATTTCCAAAGAGTACATTTAATCAGAGAAGTGAGAAAATGCAGAAAGAAAGGAAAACAGTCAATCAAGAAAAATATTAATAATAATTTAGCCTTTAAACAAAGTCAAAGAACTTTAGCTCCTACTCAAGGATTATAGCTAATATTCTGAGCCATGCCCTTTGACATGGCTGTTTTGCAGATACTGAAACCCCCAACCAGGTTGAAAAAGTGAACTGTATACTGCCCACAAGCATGGAGACCCCAGACCCCAAGACCCGCTGGACCTGGAAGGTTTTCTTGACTCCCAATTACCTCACCAGTAACCAGAAGAATGTCCAGGCAGAAGAATGTTCATGAGCTGACCACCCACCCCATAACTCCTCACCCTCACACTGTCCTTAAAAACCTTTCCCTGACAGCCTTCAGGAAGTTTGGGCCTTTTAAGCACTAGCTGCCTGGACTCCTTGCTTGGTTCCTGCAGTAAACACTGCACCTTCCTTCACCGCAACCTGGTGTCTGTAGATTAGCTTCACTATCTGGGGGCAAGTGGACCCAAATTTGGTTTGGTAACACTAGGAAATACAGATTTTAGTATGATGTTAGAATAACAAAAACACTGCCTTCTGAGTGGCTTGGACTGATGTGGATTTCTTAGACATGCCTGTTATTATTGTTGTTGAGTTGCTCAGCTGTGTCCTACTCTTTTGTGACCTCATGGACTGTAGCCTGCCAGACTCCTCTGTCCACGGGATTTCCCAGGCAAGAATACTGGAGTGGATTGCCACTTCCTTCTCCAGGGGATCTTCCTGACCCAGGGATTGAACCTGCATCTCCTGCATTTCTGGCGGATTCTTTACTACTGGGCCACCTGGGAGGTCCTAGACGTGCCTAGTCAAGGTAAAAGGAATCTTAACAATTCCAGCCAGATCTGAATTCAGTACAAAATTTGGGGCTAAATAGGAAACATGAGAATGTGTTTTTCTAGCCCTGACTCCTGTGCCTCTGTCTCCCCTGATGGCCTCTGGGAACCTTTGAGCCTTCCATCATCATTTGCTTTAGATTCTGTTATCTATTGCTTTTTACTTTTCAGACAAAGGTGCACAAAAAAGAAAAAAAAAAAACTAACATTATTTTAAGCTCAGAAGTTAAGCCTTTAGCAGAACTGTACAGAGAATTAGACTCTCCTAAATTCCCAGATTCAAGCATTCTTGTTAAAAGAGGAAAAATTATTTTCTTATATTACTGTATTTCTAAGAGAGGTAAATATAGCCCAGTGCACCTGGAGTTTCTCTTCTGGCTCAGGAGAAGCAACAACAACAACAAAATCTACTTTTTCCTCTTCCTTTTTTTCCCCTTAACCTAGGGAAACACAGAGAGGTAGACAGATACTGGAGATCGCCCCTGGGCTGGGCTCCCATACAGTCACACCTGCATTAGAAAGCCCTTTCCCAAAGCAGTATACGTCATCAAAATAATGCAAATTTAACTGCCTTAGTTCAACACAGGACTTTCAGAGAGTATTTGCCTATCTTGCTTCACCCAAAATAAAATCCATTATCAGTAGAAACAAGAATTAATAGATCAATGAAAGAGAATATGAGAAGGTAAAATTAAAATTAAAACATGGGTTTTAAGGACATTAATGAAATTCACCTAAGTAATTTCCCCATTTATAACAGCTTCACAATTAAACTATTATCATACTGATACAAAAGAAATAATACTTTTGCTGTGGCTCTTCCCCAAATCTGTGCAGAAACCAAGGAAGCTTCATAATCACAAAATTCAGCTTCCTATTAGGCAAGTAACACATAAAAATGAACACAGAAATGACAGAAATAAAACGTCTAAGCTGGAAACTGACTTTATTACTGTGAAATCATATGAATAATTTCTAATTGATTTGTATTGGGCAGGAACCTTATATTCCAGAAGCATGCTCGTCTATTTATCACAATATTCTATATGACATATGGAAACTAATACATTGCTTCATTAATATTTACAGTCTTTCTCTAGTCATGGCTCACAGATATTTAACATTCTAAAACATAAGCATTGATAATTATGTGTTTTACATTTTACTCTAATTTTTAATACTGCCAAGACTATTTAGTATAACTAACTTTTTAACTATGTACTCTTTTCTCTCTTTACCATTAGCATATCAATCAAATTTACATTATTCTGGTTTGCTCATTTTATTAAAAGCGAATTCAGGGCACAATTGACTTTTCATTTGTTTAACAAGTGAAGAAATATTTACCCTGACAGCCATTGCATTGTAGAGATTCATCTTCATAGTGTAATACGCTAACTGTGAATCAAGAAAAAAAAAGATGGCATACATTTTAGTTTTACACAAAGACAGTGCAGCCTATTTTTACATATAAAACATAAGAATCTTTATACATAATACATAATAAGAGTCCTAGGCTTAGAAAAATGAAATCAAACTTTGTATTGAAGAGATAGGCTTCCTAATACATAATGCAGGCTTAACCAGAAAAATCTATGGTAGTCAAACTAGGAGCTAATGGAGATATATGATCATAAAATGCTCTCCGCTGAGTTTGATAATCAATGGTGCTCTACTGAGAATAGAATAACAAAGCAGAAATATTCACAAGTGCTGGTGACACGTAGTATTGTATGATTTATTCACTGGGGTTCTTTTAGCCAAAACTCACAGAAACATAAAAGGAATTCATATTTCAAGACGTCTGGTTTAATGAAAAATTCAAAGAAATGCTGTCTTCAGTCGAAATCGTTCAAGGATATGGATGCAGTGATGGAGCAAAATTGTGCCTTCCAACCATCTGTACAAAATGTTATGTACTTAGCTGCCTCCTGAGTAATCCTTGGGAATTTTCTTTCATTTAATATTCATTTTAACACCATAAAATCATAAATACAATGATATCATGTTATAGCAAATCCCCTGATATAATGAAGACTTCCTAAAGTCTTGGTTTCTTTCTGGTACAGACACATTTATCTATTCATATACAAATCTCTGTGACAGTAAATATTTAGCAACAGAGCTTATTTCAATGAAAATATTACTTTAAGTAAAACTTTCACATCTGTTCTTTCAATTAAAAAGATATAATTAACATAATTCATGACAGTACAATAAACATTGAAATACATATTTTTTTCCACACAAAATACAACTTCATCCATTTTTATTTAATGAAAACTGATCAGACTAATAGAACTTGAGCCTGGATAATAATTGTGAGGTTTCAGCAAAAATCAGACGTAAGTGTCTTAACCTTTCATATAGGGGTTTTCTCCCCTGCAACAAACAGGAATTCATATAAAAGGGTTTCACTGTAATTAGTATTGTTTGAATTGCCTGATCTGATCCAAAGCAAATTGTCTGTGGAGAGCAGCAGGGCTGGATTATTTATCAACAGTCTGAGCAATTAGGAAACAGTTGGCTGCAATATGTTATTTACAAATGAACACAATGATGTTCCTTCATTTTAAATTCTCTTTCTTCCTTATAGCAAGCATGGCATAATTCCTGATGTTTGAGGTGAATTTAAAATATTTACTTAAATATAGCATTTCCACGGGGCAAACATAACCATTAAATATTTTTATACAGAAGAAACACAGTGAAAGCTTTATGTTTGAAAAATGATATTATTTATCTTTTTTCATGTTCCTCTTCAGTTAGCAGCAGGGAGCTTTCAAGCCACAGCCCTGAGTTCAATTCCTAACCTTGCTCTTACCAGCTGGGTAGCTTGAACATGGTACTTGAAGTCTCCCAGTCTTGACTTCTATCCTCATAAAATGATACATCACATACTTCATGGAGTTGTGAAGAATAAAATGAGATAAAGAATTTAAGGTGCAAAGCTGATGGTCATTAGGAAAGGGATTGTCACTCTTATACATTTTGTGGCTCAAAGTATACAATTTAACTATAAGTAAAATTCCAAAGAGGCTTCCCTTGTAGCTCAGTCGGTAAAGAATCTGCCTGCAGTGCAGGAGACCCCGGTTCAATCCCTGGGTTGGGAATATCCCCTGGAGAAAGAAATGGCAACCCATTTCAGTATCCTTGCCTGGAAAAATCTCATGGACAGAGGAGCCTGGTGGGCTGTAGTCCATGGGGTCGCAAAGAGTTGGGCACGACTGAGTGACTAACACGTACTTACTTAAAATTCAAAAAGATATAAGAAGTTAAATTTTATTCTGAATGAAGAAGAGAGAAATACGTTTGAACCTAAACTTTAATTTTATATTTAAAAGGTAGAAAAGTACTTTGATTCTAAATTATCATTCTTATATGAAGCCCAGATTGATGTTACATTTATTCTCAATCGTTAGCCCAGATGCTTCTGAAAATACCAGCAAAACTTGGCAGAAAACATTGCATGATTCATTTATATGAGGTACCTGGAATAGTCAAATTCACAGAGACAGACAACACAATAGTGGTTACCAGGCACTGGAGGACGAGCAGATACTGTTTACTGGGTACAGAGTTTCCCTTTGAGATGACGGAAGAGTTTTGAGCTGGGCAGGGGTGGCAGTTGCATAACAATGCGACTGGACTTAATGTCACTGAATGATACAGTTAAAAATAGTCAAAATGATCAATTTTATGCTACATATATTTTGTCACAGTTTAAGAAAAAAACACAAAAAATAATTTTGATTATGACTTGTACATTTTCATAAGCTTGTACATTTCATAAGCATGAGACGCACTGGACACTTTCAAAGTTTTAAAAATTTCATCTTAGTCTCTATATTTCTATTCTGAGCCATGAAGTTTGTTATGCTAATATTTGCCCTTTTGGTTACATGAGTAGTTAAATGATATGTCATACCAAAGCCTATGTTCTTAATATTATTTTTCAGGTTTCTGTCTGTCCTAAAAGTTTTTTCCATTCATTCCATGAACTTGGATAAGCAAAGCATATCCTAACTGCTAAATATTAATAATATATCTAGGAACCACAGACTATAGTAATTCATTAGCAGATATTCTCAAAAGTTTCCTTACTATAAATTAATTTTATATCTTACTGTTAAGGTACCAAGTCTATTTTAAAGAGGAAAACTAAAGATCTGGGGTGAAGCTCAAGCATAAAATATGGTAATTTCAATGTCATGAAAACATTTTAGACATTCCCAAAATATTTGTTGAATAAATGAAGAAAGGGAATGAGAGAGGGAGAGGGAGAAAAAGGAGAGAAAGAGAAACAGAATTAATATGTTGCATTTACAACAGATAGAGTAGAAAGAATTCCTGGGATGAAACACAGCATTTGAACACTGAATTAACCACTTGTTCACTATACAGGCTTTGTTATGTCACCTAGCTCAATTTTTACAAGGCTTCTAAAATTTTTTCTGGAAGTTGTTTTTCTTTAAAAGCAATTTTCTGAGTGCTTAATATCCATGTGGACCTTTCAGATGGGGCTGCTATTTGATGGGAATGGATCTGTGATATTGATGGGAGCATATTTCATATTTGAGTTTCTTTTTCTATCAGGTGAATTACAGAGCGGAGCGAGGGCGAGGATAAATGAGAAACACTCTCTTACAGGTCAAGTGATATTCAAAACTCACCATATCAGGTCCAAATTTTGTTCTCCAATTCTCTCTCACCATTGTCATTTTGTAGTCGCTAAGTCGTATCTGACTCTTTGCAACCCTATGGACCGTAGCCCTCCAGGCTCCTCTGTCCTTGGGATTCTCCAGGCAAGAATACTGGAGTGGGTTGCCATGCCCTCCTCCAGGGGATCTTCCTGACTCAGGGATGGTACCCAGGTCTCCTGCACTCGCGGGCAGATTCTTTACCACTGAGCCACAGGGAAGCCTATCTCTTACCAGGCCACTCCTTTAAACCTCAATCTGATCAAATTATTATATTTTCTTCACTTCCACACTCACACTACTCCCTTTGCCTGAAACGTCTTATCATTCTTTTCTAACTGACCAAATTCTCTCTGTTTTTCTTGCACGCATTTACAGGAGAAACTACCTTTTCTCCCCCACTCCAAGAAGCAGCTGGCATTCTCTCAGCTCCAGTGGATACCTACCTGCAAAGCAGTTCAGACAAGGAGGAAGTACTCCTGAAAAAAACCACAACCACAACAAAAACCCAAAGAACAAATAAACAAACAAAAACTCACTGTTAACTCTTAAACTTATTACATTTGTCGCTCTCCCTCCGTTCTTGGAGTTGTCAATCCTCCTCAGGTACACGCTTCCTTTCCTCCTTGTCGCCTCCCTGCCCTGCTCCAATAAACCAAGCAAAAGATCTTACTCTTTACAACTCCAGCTGTTATCTTGAGACTTTTCAAATCCATGTATCCACAACACACTCAAATACTTGTTCTCACAACTGCCCCGTCTTTCTCAGTCCCAATGCTGTCCACTTACTTTCACAGCCATGTTCCAGACCCTGGGAACTAGACATGGTCTGCCTCGTAAGTCTTAAACTCAGCAAATTCTCCTCCTTAAATCCCTGATGCCTTAATTTCTAATAAAGGTTTTTCCACCTAGTTTAGATAGACCTAGGACAGGTATTTCCTCTTCCTCAGTTTCAAGTTTCTTTTTCACATATTTTTATATACAATGGCTGTATTGATGTTTTGCTACACGAACATACCATAAACTAACCAATCTTTTCTGTTACTGTTAAGGCTTTAGGTTGGAGGCCAAGCAAATCTGAGTTTCAAATGCTCGATCATTTTCAAGAACAGAAAGTAATACATATTTACAATAAATTTAAGTGATATGTGTGTGTGTGTGTGTGTGTGTATGCTCTGCTGTGTCCGACTCTTTTGTGACCCCATGGGCTGTAGCCCACAAGGCTCCTTTGTCCATGGGATTTCCCAGCCAAGAATACTGGAGTGGGTTGCCATTTCCTCCTCCAGGCGATCTTCCCGACTCAGGGATCAAACCCACATCTTCTGCGTCTCCAGCACTGGCAGGCTGGTTCTTTACCACTGATTATCCGAGAAGCCTAAATTTGAATGATGCATCTACATAAACCTGACCAGATCAACTGGCTTTATTTGCTAGGCCAGGCAATACAGAGGAACTATTTGCAGTAAAGTGATGACACTGGAAATTTTAGAAGCCATGCACATATGGATAACAGATCTGGGGAGCCTGTGCCTTTGTTATTTTCCACATCAGCGCCATCCTCATTTTATAATTTTGAGTATGATCATTAAAATGATTTATTATCAAATAATCATGAGTATTTTGTGCATATGCTTTTCCTTGTTCACTGACCACTGATAGCAATATGGTCATTATCAACAGCTGATTATTAAAATAACCTTTCTTCTTCCACCACACACACAAAATTAAAAGCCAATTATATTGCTTCTCAAAGTTAATATATCTTTAAAAGCAAGTAAACTAAACTTATATTCATATAATTATAATGAAAATGTTAGTAAAGTTTTAAATTAATATTAGGAAGTCAGAGTCTTAAGTTATCCAGTCTTTGATATTTAAAATGCCAGATCCTGAGGGGGAAAAATAGATTATGTTTCAGTTTTCTGCTCTAACATTAAGAGAGATAAATGTTGCCTTAATGTACAACTGACTGGAAAGCCCTACAAACAGATTTGTAAAATGAGTTAGGCTATATATGGTACATTCATTCATCTAATGAAAAGAAATAAAAATATCTGTACAAGCAACCATGTCAATCTCACCAGTTTTAAAAATAATGACCAAAATTTAATGCATTTTTACTATTAAAAAACAAACCTGCTGGTATTTATCATGACATCACATTATGAGAGTTGATAGTAGATGATATCCTTTGTTCCATTTAAAGCTAACAGAATTTTTCTATTTTTACTTTTCTAAATATTAATCAAATACAAAAACTTTGTAAGAAGAACAGTAAAATGATAAGTATATACGTATTGGGAGCCTTTTTGGCAATAACATTATTTGAAGGATAATCTATTTTTTAATGAGAGTTATTTTTATAAATTAAATGGTTCTATCATAGGCTAGTAATATTACTTTAACAAAAAGTTTTAATCAAGTTCTGTTAATATGGTGGCCATATATGTTATTTACTGAATGAGCTCAATTTAAAAACATAACATTGAGCTGTTTAGATCTATAGTTTTATATATATATACACATATATTTATCTCATGATAATGTATATAGAATTAATCATCTATATTAGGGTAGCTGCTTTCAGAGTGTATACTTGATATTAAACACAATATAAACTATGTCATGGTAAAACATGGGCTTCCCAGGTGGCACTAGTAGTAAAGAACCCACCTGCCAATGCAGGAGACATAAGAGACACAGGCTTGATCCCTGGGTCAGGAAGATCCCCTGGAGGAGGACACAGCAACCTACTCCATTATTCTTGCCCAAGAATCCCATGGACAGAGGAGCCTGGAGGGCTACGGTCTACGGAGGCGCAAACAGTTGGACACAACCGAAGCAACTTAGC
The DNA here is from genome assembly GCF_055505025.1 of Bos grunniens. Lineage (NCBI taxonomy): Eukaryota > Metazoa > Chordata > Mammalia > Artiodactyla > Bovidae > Bos > Bos grunniens. The sequence continues at coordinate 59,962,158 of NC_141180.1, forward strand.
ATGAATGGTAAAAGGAAATTGAAAAGGATAACAAGATGTATACAGTTGTCCTGTATAGGTTATATTGGCGAATTCACTCCGATAACACTCAAAGTGCTAGTTTTCCAAAGGAGACAGATGATATATTTCAACATTATTCTGGTATATCATCTACAGAAATGATTGTATTCATCTCACCATTTATGAAACAAAACAAGGAGTGCTAAGGACAGGCTACTTAGAACATTATACAGTTGAAAACAAGAAGGGGACCGAAACAGTAGGACCAGTCGAGTACCCAATGGGAAGAGCAGGCTGCAGTGAAACACAGCAGGAATCCAGCAGGCCTGAGCACACACACCGGGTGACCGAAATCCACTGTTAATGGAAAAGAAGAGTCAGAGCACATCCTTATTAACAGGGAAGATTTTCAAGGTTATGAATCAATAGTCCTCAGTTCTTCAGATGGACAAATTTGGGTTATGTTGCCAGATACAGCATTATAAAAGTCAGCAGGAAGACATGAAATGGAGGTTGAAAATTAAACAAAAATAGCTGTCATCCAGGAAGGAAAAAGGAATCAAATCAGAAAGGAAAATTGGAATGGTTCTGTTATCTCTGGTCAGTGAGGGAATGATAGTGGAGAATGCATAACACTTCAGGACTGGATAAGTCAGCTGGTGTTGCTTTGAAAATTATTTAAAAGCTGGATGGAAATATTTTGGTATAGTAGAATTTTAAGGGAGAATTTTAAGGTTCTGTCTAAAAATACAGAACCCATCTAAAATAGAGATCCTAGGATTTCTGACTTTCCACAATTTACTTTCCATTTGACCTTTGCCACATGTGAGACTGTTGATAACTCCAAGATTTCTAACAGTTTTCTCCTTTGGTTCCTGTGATATTGTGTCTCTGCTTTTCTGTTTATTATCTACCTATAATTCCCTTCCTCTACCTAAATCCTACTAATGCATTCCATAAGCCTCAATTCTTGGCCTTCTGCTCTACTGTTCAGATACTTTTCCATCAGGCAGAAAATCCTGCCATCTTATGCTGATGGCTCTAAAACCTTTATCTCTAGTTCTGCTTCTTCAGCTAAAAGTTCTCTTTAATAAGCATTTGTTCAGTGCTAATTATAATGTGCCAGCGACTCTGCTGAGAGATAGCAAAGTCGCCTTACAAGATACCACCACATGGAGGTGTCCTAACATCATCACAGACTCAAAATCTCAGAATTTCATTTTGTAAAAGCTTCACTGAACGTCCAACTCAGAATGTTTTCTTATCAACATCCATGCTTTTGTTGTCATTACAACCATTAATCAGCTTTGCTGAGAAAAAAAAAAAAAAGAATGCAGCTATCTCAGTAGCTTATAAAACAAAATGCTTATTTCTCACTCCCATTACCTGTGGGCTAAGCTTCCCTGTGGCTATGGTCCACAACATATGGCTTAGCCCAAAACCAATGCGATGGGGAGGAATCATTCCTTTACAAGGAAGCGGGTAGGGAAGAATTTTTGGCACATATGAATACTACCCACCTGCTGTGTTGGCCATAGTGAGGTCTCCAACTTATGGCCCTATGAGTAATTAATTCATCCAGTTAGCAAAAGATTCTGCAGACTTTCTATGTAGCATTTACTGTGATCGTTTGAGATATAATAACTAGAACAGTCATTGCCTCTCAGGAGGTCACAGTCAAATGAGAGATGTCAGTAAACAAACGGATCACAGTGACAGAAATACAGGAGCAAAGCATGAGGAAGGCACACCTCCTACCATTCCACGCTCAACCTCAGGAGATCAGGGAAGGGCAATCTTTAAGTAAAGTCTTGAGGCATGAGTAGGCATTCAGACCAATGGGAAGCAGGTCACAGTGAAGAAGGACATCCAGGCAAAGTAAATAGCATTTGCAAGAAGCCTGCAGGACACAGCATATCTTAGCAACGGCAAATGGTTTATTTACAATGTTGTCTTAGTTTTCGGTGTGCGGCAGGGTGCATCAGGTATGCATACCCATATATCCACTCTTTGTTTAGATTGTTTTTCCCCTAAACAGGTCATTAGAGAGTATTGAGTAGAGTTCTCTGTGCTACACAGTAGGTTCTTATTAGTTATCTCTTTTGTATATAGTAGCGAATAGAGTATATTTATACAGGTGTAGCAAGAAGTAAGGGTAGATAAGAAGGGATCATGAGACAATGAAAATCCACCATGTCATGTCAAAGAGTGTGAATTTTACACTGTGTGCTATGGTGAGGATTGTAGGCATGGGAGTAAAATTACACTTGATTCCTAGTTTAGGTCAGAATCAAGAGACTTTTCTGAGGGACGATGCCAAGTAGTTGATGACTGAAAGGAGATAGAAGATGGGGAAAAGAGTGTGACGAGGAGTCGAGAATGAGTTTGGATTTCTGGCTGAATGGTTGTGCCATTTACTTGAATAAAGGTCTACAGAAGGAGGAACAGTTTTGGAGTGCCTCGGGGACCTTTAGAAAAAGATTTTTAGAAGGTAGGTAGCATATGGATATACAGGGATCAGAAACTGGGGACCTTAGTCCCATCTTTTAAACTCCTTGAGTCTCCATGTCTTCATCTATAAGAAGATTGAACACCTGCATTTTCTACTTGACAGACTATTACTGAAAATATGAAGCAATGAGTGTAAAACATGTTTTTAAACAAGAAAGGCCCTTAAAAGTGTAGGAAATTATTTGATAAAAGTCACATTCAGCTCCTTACCAATGTTCTGCTAGTCCTCAACCTCTCTCCAGCCACCTGTATCAACATCCTCACCACTTCCTGTTACACCACGCACATTCCCAGTTTCAAACCTTCATTCACGTGGTTCCTAATTGAAATATCCTTGCCTCTCCCCAACCTATAGTTTCCTGATCCCCAGAGGTTCAGCATAAATCTCACCACTTTGACCTTCAGAGATCACATTAACTTCCCACCTGAGTACTTATTATCTGCCTGTGTGTGTTTGGTGGGGGAGTACCTTTTAAATTGACTTGCCTTTTTAATTAATTTTCTGTATTTAATAGATAATATATTCACATTGTTTAAAATTCAAAACCTACCAAAGGGTTTACAGTAAAAAGTCTATTCTTATGCTTAGTCCTCTAGTACTCGGTTCTCTTCTCCTCCAGGCAATTAATATCATTTTCCTGTGATCCTTCCTCAGAAAAGCAAATTAAAATCAGTGGCTTTCAGATCCTGCCCTGCTGGCTCAGATGACAACAGAGGCCACCAGGTAAGAGACCAACCAGTTCTGTTTTCAGTTTCCAAAACAGCTGTACTGATTGCACCTGTTTTTAGCACACGGGGATTAAAAAGTTTGCTAAATTTTAGGTAAGGGGGAGTTCTATTACAAAAGTTTTAAAATCACTAATTATACCATTCATTTTACAACCTAATATATACTATATGGCATTATTATTATTATTGTATGCAGCTGTCAGGCAAAAAAATTATGCAGAATAAATTTGGAAATGATGGTTTAAAGATAGCTGCTATAGGACTATATGTGTGACAATGTATACTAATGTGCGTGACAGGATAATTAACATAGATTCAAACACTATCCTTAATTCACGCTCCACTCCCCACTCACGAGAGTAGCAGTTCCTTTTACGCATTTTTGCTTCAGTCAGTTTATATGTGAATGTCCATCCCCAGCTTTGCTCCCCTAAAACCTGAGCTCTGAGAAATCATACTGAGGGGATGGGGGATACTAACGGGAGAAACATGGGCAGAAAAAGAGAAATAATGAAGAAAATATTCCACATGCTTGGGAAAGAGTGGGGCATTAACTTTTTGTAACAATACAACATTTGGCATTCCTTTTGCTCCTGAAAAAGTGAAAGAAATTGTTAGTCGTTCGGTCATGTCTGACTCTGCGACCCCATGGACTGTAGCCAGACAGGCTCCTCTGTCCATGGGATTATCCCGGCAAGAACCCTGGAGTGGGGTGCCTGCCATTCCCTTCTCCAGGAGATCTTCCTGATCCAGGGATCAAACCTGGGTCTTCAGCACGGCAGGCAGATTCTTTACCATCTGAGCAACCAGGGAAGTCTGGGATGTGGCTAAAACTCTAGGGATAAATTTGGTGGCATCTGGGGAGAAAATGGGATTCTGAACACCAGGGAAGATACCAGCTCTGGCAAAAATTCCCTTTCCCTTTATGTGGCGGAACTGTCATGGAGTCCTTGAAGGATGAATCCTGGGACTGAACACACGAGCTTGGACAATAGGTATCTTATGAATGAAGATTGGATAAAGGTGAGGATTTCTGCTCTGATGGCACTACTTAAGTCTCACAGGACCTCTGTATAAACCTGAGAAGGGAAATCGCCAATAATGATTGAGACTGAACTGCCTACCTCTCCATGTAAGGGTTTCGGAAACAAATCAAATTGGGTTTGAACTTTTCTCCACTTATCTCTAACAATGTATCCTTGGGGAAGTAGCCATCTCTGGGCCTAAAACTATAACATGGTGATAATATTCACAGGACTGGCATAGACTTTAGTTGGTATTATTGTTGTTGTTTAATTGCTAAGTCATGTTTAACTCTTGGGACCCCATGGACTGCTGCATGCCAGGCGCCTCTTCTATGGGATTTTCTAGGCAAGAATACTGGAGTGGCTTGCCATTTCCTTTCCCGGGGATCTTTCTGACCCAGGGATTGAACCCATGTCTCCTGCTTGGCAGGAAGATTCTTTACCACTGAGCCACCTGAGGAGCTTAGTTGGTATACACGTTGAGTATATAAAATGCTTAGTACAATATTTCACTCTCACTAGTCAGCCAGTAAATGGCAGCTATTTTAATCTCATTTAGTAATTATATGCCAAGATCGGATTATGTTATTTACTGAGATCTTTATGTTCTTTATGCCATGCACACAATGGCAAAAACAGGTAAATAAGTAAAACAGATGTGTTCAAAAACACCGTACAGATTAACAGATTTAAAAACCATCAAGAACCAATTTAACTGAGGAAAATCTCCATTTCTTTTCAAGAACCCAAAGATAATTAGATCCAAATCTGGAGAATAACTTGGTGATCATGCTGAGTGACATTCTCTGTGATCCAGTCAAGACCCTAAAGTAATAAAACAAATTTTTTTGGGTGGCTCATTACTTGAACTTTTAAAGATTTAAATTTTTTTTAGCAACTCCAATATCATTAGAACAAATATAGATTCCAAAGTTGAATATTTTGACAACAGTCACTTAAATGTATACATGTTCATATGCTTGATTAAAAGGAGATGTCAATCATTCATAACCATCTGGATGGTGACTTGTGAGTAGAAATAGCAGCATGAAAGTTAAGTTGGTAATGTTCATTGAATGCCATATGCATAAGTATACTCTACAGTCTTGTCTACACAAAGACATAGATCTCATGATGAATAATAATAAATAATGAGGTTAAAGATGTTCATTATTCCATAGAAAACAACTTAATTTTTGATCATTCTGTTTAAGTAATCTGACTCTATTAAAAATTGACTTGCAGGAGCTCCGACTCACCAAATCTGGGAAAATTTGAGCAGAAAACCAATTAGTGATAATTTATTATAATCCATTAAACAAAATAGGAACTCATGGGTTAAAACTGTTATAAACGAATGAATGAATAAAGAGGAAAAAGGCTCTTTCTTGTACGAAAATGCTAACAAGAAAATGTAGAAGAAATGACAAGGTTAAGAAAATCACTATTTGACAAACATAATTCTTCCTCTAGTAAGAATCATAATGACATGGTAAATCTAGAATAAAAAATTTTGGTGACGAAGAAGATATATACCCAGTCTTAAAACACTGCCTCATAAGACAAAAATAGCAAGTCTAAAAGTGTGAGATACCACCTTAAATTATCAAATTTAGCATCAACTGCCATGAGACAAACTGACATCATATGGTTCCTAATGTGATGTACTGACATGTATTGTAATATAAAATGTATAATCTCACTATAACAATGAAGAAACATAAACCAAAACAGGAATAATATAAAAAATAATTATTTTATACTCTTCAAGAATAAAGGTCATGAAAAGCATAGATAGATCAAACACATCAAAGGTAACTATGGAGAAACAACAACTAAATACAATGGGAAACACTGGTTTATACCCTGGAAAAGATGTGTTTGCTATAAGTTAAATCATTGGGACAATCAGTGAAATATGAATAGAATCCAAAGAACAGACAATTGACTTGTATAGACGTCAGTTTTCTGATTCTGATCATTTTAATATGGTTATGTAGAAAATATCCACTGACGAATTGAGAGGTATGGGGCACTTTCTATAACTTTGTCTAAATGATTCAGAATAGCAGTGGAAAAAACTCCAAAAATACATATAGAGAGGTAAAAGAAAATTATACAGTGCATTTGTTCACTTGAATATAAGAATACAGGAGAATTAAGAATAATTCTTAGGACATAATAGGAGAAATTAAGGATATAGGAGAAATTAAGAATAGAGGAAAATTCCTTGTCCTAGTAGCCTTAAAATGATGTAAGAGATTAGTGTTCTAGACAAGAAAACCCATGCTAACAATTCATTAAATTAATGAAATATCCTTTGTTTGTTGCAGACACGTAAGTGAGCTATTCAGCCAGGTAAATTAAAAGAATAAAATTTCCCTTGGTATTAGTGGATTCTTAAAATCTGAAGTGACATATATTAATTAACTGGGAACATATAGTATTAAACAGGAACTTAACAGAATCATGATATTTAGAGAATCTGTCACTAAAATAGGTTCCCCAGTAGGGACATCAGATCTACTCTATAAAAACATCACAGTGATTTTAAACCTAGTTGTGAGAGAGATCCAATACTTGTAAAAATTTGTGCCAGCACCTTAAAAAAAAATACTTTATTTCATTAAATCTAAAGTATTAGGCTCTTCTCTAAACAGTTCCTTTATTTTATTAACATGTTTTACAATTTTCTCACCAAAGGTGAATACATTATTTTTTTAACTTTTAATTGGAGGATAATTGCTTTACAAGATTTTGTTAGTTTCTGCCATACATCAACATGAATCAGCCATAGGTATACATATGCCTGGCGTGCTGCAGTTCATGGGGTCACAAAGAGATGGACATGACTCAGTGACTGAACAATAACAATACATATAGTCCCTTGCTCTTATTATTTAGTTGTCTACTTATTTTTTCTTTTTGCCCTCTATATCTTTTAACTTCATTTAAATGCCTCTAATAATAAATTAAGAACAAATTTAAACTATTATAGTAGAAAGCATAACAAATCAGAAAATTAGTGAAGTAGGAGAATGATTAGAAACCTCCTCATTTTATATTAAAAAAAATATTTTTCCTAATTTCTAAAATCTCTTAACTGAAGTATAAGTTGGCATGTTATCTCATACTTCTGCAAGTCTATTGGTGGATATAGATGACTGCGTTACGCTACATTTATTAAGGTAAATCTTCAAAATCTCCCAAGAGTCAATCAAAGGGAATGATAAGTAGCACAGAGAGCAACTGCCTTACATTTTTCCTTTGTAGAATTAATTTGGGGCACTTTAACCAATGTTTACTAACTGTTTGGTGAGCCAGAGATTAGTCTAAATGTTGGTGGACTAAAAATGAACAAGCTACAATGCTTACTCTGAAAAATCTCACCATCTAGAAAATGGAAAGAATCTTCAACAAATAAGTACATACAAATACATATGCTGTAAAGAGTACTTTAACAAAAATAAAATATCTGATATAGTTTGGATACAAAGAAGTTAGCTATCAATTTTTCATGGAAAAATCAGGAACGTTTTCTCAGAAGTCTCATTCTAAAAATTAAGCTGAATTTTGTTCTCATATACATATTATTAATAACTCTAAAACTACTATAAATGTGACTGATGTGAATAAGTTTCAATAAATTATATAATCCAAATGCTAACATATATAAATTTCATAATATTTACCTTCACAATTACTTGATATTGTTGTCTGCCTAAGTAACCTCTCCATCGTTTCTGAATAATTGTTGCTACTCTGTGTAAATACCTAGGTAGAAAATATGCTTATTAGTATGCTTTCATTGAAACAATGATATATTTTCAATTTCTGCCTAGAACATTCCTTTCCACATATTCAAGAAATCAAATTCAAAGCCAAGTTTATGCGTACTTTTAAAGACAGTATGGCGGAGAAGGCAATGGCAACCCACTCCAGTATTCTTGCCTGGAGAATCCCAGGGTCAGGGGAGCCTGGTGGGCTGCTGTCTATGGGGTCGCAAAGAGTCAGACACGACTGAGCGACTTAGCAGCAGCAGCAGCAAAGACAGTATGGATGTTCCCAAAAAAACTAAAAATATAACTACCATATGATCCAGCAATCCATTCCCGGGTATATATCTGAAGAAAACAATAACACTAATTTAAAAAGATACATGCACCCTAATATTCATAGCAGTATTATTTACAATTACCAAGATATGGAAGAAACCTATGTATTCATCAAAAGATGAATGGATAGCGAAGATACTATATATTATTACATACAAACACGCACACACTAGAATATTGCTCAGCTATAAAAAAGAATGAAATTTTGCCATTTTCAACAACATGGATGGAACTGGAGAGTATTATGCTTAGGGAAATTAGTAAGACAGAGAAAGCCAAATACTATATATTATCACTTATACGTAGAATCTAAAAAATAAAACAAGCTAGTGAAAATTAAAAACAAAAGCAAAAAAAGAATTTCAGACATAGAGAATGAACTAATCAGTGGGGAGAGGGAAGAGGGGGAAATAGACAGGGGTAGGGAATTAAGAGGTAATACTATGTACAAAATAAATAAGCTACAGAGATATACTACAGCTCAGAGAATATACCCAATGTTTTATGACTACGTGCTATGCTTAGTTGCTCAGTTGTGTATGACTCTTTGCGAACCCATGGACTGAAGCCCGCCAGGCTCCTTTGTCCACCGGGATTCTCCAAGCAAGAATACTGGAATGGGATGCCGTGCCCTCCTCCAGGGGATCTTCCCAACCCAGGGATCGAATGCAACTTTCCCGCATTACAGGTGGATTCTTTACCTTCTGAGCCACCAGGATGGAATATAATCTATAAAAATTTTGCATCACTATGAAACTAATTGAGTAAATTACTTAAAAAAATAAATCAAAAGTAAATTAAGAATAATAATACAATGAAAGACTATAGAACCGGTCACAGTGACATGTTGACAAATAAGCCAGGCAATATTGATGTGAATCACTATGAGTACTTTGAAATAATTCTTGAAGTCAAAAACACTTTCCTTTTTCATACTCATGTTACTTAGTCTATCTCCAGTAACGTCATTTTAGTCTGTTGAATTAAAAACTACTCTGCTGCCATGTTCCTATTTGGCAGAGTGGCCAAAAGAGAAACCTCATTTCCTGCTTTTATTTCCATGTCTGGCTCCTACTAGTTAATATAAGAAAGACTACAGTATAACCCCTAGCTCACCAGCTGACTTATAATGGGCTAGTCATATTCTTTCTCCACCTCATCGAGGGCAGTATTTTTCAGAATTGATGAGAAACTGAAGGAAATTTGAGCACTGAAGAAAAAGTGGAAACAGTTAAGATAGGGATCAGCTTTGGTCTCTGTCCTCAGAATGGTATCATTTTGGTACCATTTGTCTTTATTTACCAACATGTTGGAGAGGATTGGAATAGTTTCTGTTTTGCTTCGTTTTGCTCTGTTTTTCTTTCTTACCAGTCAATAAATTCATTGCTATAAAAATAGGTTCGGCCATTTGTCACATCCTATGGAAGCTGCAGAAAATAATCTGATCAAGTATACTTATAACACTGAGAATTTTCCAGAGATATGGTCAATATCATTTAGTATTTTGATACATACGAAACAAGGAGCAAAAAGAGCTATGTCTTTAAAGGACATCATATAAGTTATTAACTTCATTACAAGTAAAAAAAAAATTTGCAATGAGAACTACATGAATAAATTACATTTTCTAAGGAGTATATTTTTATGGTATATCTGAGGTTTCCATGGCAAAATCAATATACCTGATATATGCTCGAACTTGACATCCTCGAAACCAGCTCTGGATTTTAATTGCTGCATCATTCTCCTTTTTTCGAAATATATCCACAACACTAAAAACAAATTTTTTTAAAGCATTTCATTAGTAACTAATATAATTATAAAGCAAATCAACCTGTTAAACTTAATTTTTAATTTCTTCAAAAAGGATAATTATAATTCAAATATTATTTTAAATGAAATTAAAATGCTAAATTGGAGAAGGAAATGGCAACCCACTCCAGTATTCTTGCCTGGAGAATCCCATGGACAGTGAAGCTTAGCGGCCTACAGTCCATGGAGTCGCAAAAAGTTGGACACGACTAAAGCTACTTAGTACAAAATGCTACATAAAGAAAATATTTCAGAAACAATGAGCTATGTTTAAAAAATTAGTCTTTCTCTGAGAGACCATGTGTTTTCAATAGCTTTACTTTTTTTATTTTTATAATCATCTATTTGCAACTAATTAATTTGCCAGTGGTATTTATAAGGAAATTTAGAAAGCAATGTGCTATTTTGTCATTATTTTTAAACATAATTATTTGAATTTATTTTTTTAAATGCCACTACACATATCACACAAGATTAAAATCCTCACATATTTCACTCACTGCATCAGTTAAATGAATTGCCTCTAAGTAAAATGAATTCATCATTTTGCCTGTTCTGGATAGAGTTCTGAGAAGGTCTACTTCAATTAGGGAGCCAGGGAGCAGGGTCATAGGCCTCATAAAGAGACAAGAAATTCAGTCTTTAGATTTTACTGACTTACAAGGAAGAAAAAGTTTTACTCAAGACAGATCTCCATCTTAATTTTTTCAGTCATTACAATTCTCTCCCCATCCCCATACAAGGAAGAAAAAGTTTTACTCAAGACAGATCTCCATCTTAATTTTTTCAGTCATTACAATTCTCTCCCCATCCCCATACAAGGAAGAAAAAGTTTTACTCAAGACAGATCTCCATCTTAATTTTTTCAGTCATTACAATTCTCTCCCCATCCCCATTTGATAAGGTCCTATTGCTTATGGAAATTACTATGAAACACAGAGTAATTTCTCTCCTGTAACATTGGCTGGCAAAAAATTAGCACTCTGTCTACTGAATAAATAAAGAATTGTTAGTCACTTACTTTTCACTTTTAAAAAAATTCTCTCAAAAATTCTCTCAAGAATTCTCTCAAGATTATTTTTTCATTTTCATTGCTAGATTAAATATATAGATTTCATTGAAAATGAAAGCGTTAATTGCTCAGTCGTGTATGACTCTTTGCGACCCCATGGACTGTAGCTCACAAGGCTCCTCTGTCCATGGGATTCTACAGGCAAGAACAATGGAGTGGGTAGCCATTCCCTTCTCCAGGGGATCTTCCCGACCCAGGGATCCAACTTGGGTCTTCTGCATTGCAGTCGGATTCTTTACCATCTGAGCCACCAGAGAAGCCCAATAAATTCAGACAATTAGAACAAAAACAGAATGGAAAAAAAGAATACTTCAAACAATACTATGAAGTTGACTGAGAAAAAAAAATGGCAATTAAACCATCAGGGACAAAGAGTTAAAGAAACAAGCAGAAGGATTATCTGTCTACTAGATAACAAGGAAATAGTTATCTAGAAAGCCTAATTGAAAAGAATTTACAAAAGCAGAGAAAGGAACAAAAATTATGCATCAAGTCAGTGACCCAGATGTTGAAAATAGTAGTGAAAAATTATACACATCAGTGTAAGGGTTACTAGAAGTAAAGCATAAACTGTAAAACCCACACAAGAGAATAGTCACTCTACCAGATGAAGAAAGGCACCAAGATAAGACTACTGTTGCTGTTGCTGCTGCTGTTGTTGTTTAGTCACTAAGTCGTGTCCAACTCTTTGTGACCCTCATGGACTGTAACCCTCCAGGCTCCTTGGTCCAGGGGATTTCCCAGGCAAGAATACTGGAGTGGGTTGACATTTTCTTCTCCAGGGGATCTTCCCAACCCAAGGTTAGAACCTCCATCTCCTTGCAATAAGATTTACTGGACATAATTGTGTGGTGACACGCTAGACAATTAGGAGTAAAAGAAAAGAAAGTTTGACTCCAGAGACATAATGGATATAATTCCCTTTTTTTTTTGGCCACACAGTAAGTGGGATCCTAGTTCCCCAATCAGCAATCAAACCTGTGCCCTCTGCATTAGAAGCATGGAGTCTTAACCACTGAACCAACAGGGAAGTCCCAAAGAATGTCACTCCTAACACTCAGCTTTTGTCTTCCCAGAGCTGCTTCCTCTAGGGGACTGCATGCCACCTGCCACATTGAATCTCTATGAAGAATGCCGCTTGCAAACTCCCTGACTATATTTTTCAGGGTATGGACATCCACCCCATTTTAGGATGATGGAGCTGCTGAGGACTCAACAGGAGCCTGCATGCTCTTAGAAACTTAAAGCCTGGGGTGATTATGGGTAAAAGACAGCCAGATGTCTGAACAACTCTGTTAAAAGAAATAAAGAGAATAATAATATCCTGTGCATGCTAAGTTGCTTCAGTTGTGTCCGACTCTTTGCGACCCTATGATCTACAGCTCTCCAGGCTCCTCTGTCCATGAGATTCTCCAGGCAAGAATACTGGAACAGGATGCCATGTCCTCCTCCAAAGGATCTTCCAGACCCAGGGATCGAACCTGCATCTTTTGTGTCTCCTACAATGGCAGGCGGGTTCTTTACCATTAGTGCCACCTGGGAAGTCCAATAATGTCTTAAATAAATTAATACTTCATGTGCCAGCACTATTCCAACGATTTTACATACCACTGAGTTAACTCATACATAATTCCTTTCAACACCTCAATGGAGTAAATAAGCATGCCTATTTGACAGAGGAAGATACTGAGGCACAGGTAAGTGTAGTGATATGCCCAAGGTCACATATTGGTTGGTGTCAGAGTCAAGTGTTGATTCTAGGTAATCTGGCTCTTGAGGCTGCATTCCTAACCATCACTGTCCCTAAAGGGGAAGAGGAATGATAAGAACAGGAGAAGGGAGGGAAGTAAAAAGGAATAAAAAGCAAGAAAGAAAAGGCAAGAGGCAAAAAATGCATGTAAGCCTTTTCCAAATATAATATTGAAATTTCGTGGTATAAAATAGCACCAATCTCCTTAAAATTATAAAATAAACTAAAAGATGAAGATGTGGAAAAACACCAAAAAAACCCAAAAATTTCTCACTATACTAACTACCATGAGAATGCAGTACAATAGCTTGCTCCTTGGAAGAAAAGTTATGACAAATCTAGACAGCATACTAAAAAGCAGAGACATTACTTTGCTGACAAAGGTCCATATAGTCAGAGCTATGGTTTTTTCAGTAGTCCTGTACAGATGTGAGGGTTGGACCATAAAGAAGACTGGGCGCTAAAGAACTGATGCTTTCAAACCGTGGTGCTGGAGAAGACTCTTGAGAGTCCCTTGGACTGCAAGGAGATCAAACCAGTCAAACCTAAAGGAAATCAACCCTCAATATTCATTGGAAGAACTAATGCTAAAGCTCCAATACTTTGGCCACCTGATGAGAAGAGCTGACTCATTGGAAAAGACTGATGCTGGGAAAGAATGATGGCAAGAGAAGGGGATGACAGAGGATAAGATGGTTGAATGGCATTATTGACTCAACGGGCATGAGTTTGAGCAAACTTCAAGGACAGTGAAGGACAGGGAAGCCTGGCATGCTGCAGTCCATGGGGTGCAAGTCCAAAGTGTCGGACATGACTGAGTAACTGAACAACAAGGCACTCATGTACGTGGCCAAAAAGAAACAATTTGGTCTTTGAACACATACAGAAAACTTTCACCTACACAAGTTCAAAGTCACAAAACTTCAGAAATGTTTGTTAGAGCTGCACACATATACACATGGTAGTAAAATTATAATGGAATGATGAAAATACAAATCTCAGGACAGACATGGAGCAATTTCTAAGACCTGTCGTGTCTTCATACACTGGGAATTCCATAACAGGAAAACTAAAGACCTTGTGCTATTGTTACTACATCTGAAAGAAAGAAAAAAAAAAAGAAGCAGAAACTTTGAAAAAGATCAACACAATTGAAGAACAGCAAAAGACAGCCAATTTACAGAAAAGAAAATACAAGCAATTTTCACTTTAGAAGCCCTTGACCTGGGTTCTAGGTATATTTTCACTTTGACACCTATATATAACAAACCCATCTTGTAAATGCCAATGTACATTTCAGGAAAAATTATATTGAAACAAACACTTCCTTAGATCTAGTTTCAGAAAACATTCCTTTAGTCAAAAAGCTGAAGGGAGGCATTGATGAATGGTTTCCAATGTTAAATTTTACTGTGAAATGTCATCACTTTTCCAAAAAATGTAAGCACATTATATTTTGTTCTGAACAGTGAAGTGGTTAATGTTACTTCCACAAAATATGTTAATTTTCTGCTCCTTTAAGGCAATGTGAAAGAGGAAGTATTACCTTTATCTACAAAGCTATTTATAGAATTGTACAACATACATAGAAAAACACGTAAAAGATTGAAGTAACCAACAAATGGCATCAAAGTGTCTTTAATAAAGTGCATTTAGAAAACTGTTTTTTTAAAAGGCACAAGAAGATACTTAAGATGACTCAGGAAATTAGTTTTTATGATTTATCATTGTACTATTAAAATTACAGAAACAACCAAAATAAGCAATAGATATAGTATAGTCAGTCAGTTAGTTCAGTTCAGTCGCTCAGTCGTGTCTGACTCTTTGTGACCCCATGACTTGGAGCACGCCAGGCCTCCCTGTCCATCACCAGCTCCCGGAGTTCACTCAAACTCACGTCCATCGAGTTGGTGATGGCATCCAGCCATCTCATTCTCTGTCGTCCCCATCTCCTCCTGCCGCTAATCCCTCCCAGCATCAGAGTCTTTTCCAATGAGTCAATTCTTTGCATCAGGTGGCCAAAGTATTGGAGTTTCAGCTTTAGCATCGGTCCTTCCAAAGAACACCCAGGGCTGATCTCCTTTAGAATGGACTGGTTGGATCTCCTTGCAGTCCAAGGGACTCTCAAGAGTCTTCTCCAACACCACAGTTCAAAAGCATCAATTCTTCAGTGCTCAGCTTTCTTCATAGTCCAACTCTCACATCTATACATGACTACTGGAAAAACCACAGCCTTGACTAGATGGACCTTTGTTGGCAAAGTAATATCTCTGCTTTTCAATATGCTATCTAGGTTGGTCATAACTTTCCTTCCAAGGAGTAAGCATCTTTTAATTTCATGGCTGCACATCTGCAGTGATTTTGGAGCCCCAAAACATAAAGTCTGACACTGTTTCCCCAGCTATTTCCCATGAAGTGATGGGATCAGATGCCATGATCTTCATTTTCTGAATGTTGAGTTTTAAAGTCAACTTTTTCACTCTCCTTTCACTTTCATCAAGAGGCTTTTTAGTTCCTCTTCACTTTCTGCCATAAGGGTGGTGTCATCTGCATATCTGGGGTTATTGATATTTCTCCCAGCAATCTTGATTCCAGCTTGTCCTTCTTCCAGCCCAGCGTTTCTCATGATGTACTCTGCATATAAATTAAATAAGCAGGGTGACAATATACAGCGTTGACATACTCCTTTTCCTATTTGGAACCAGTCTGTTGTTCCATGTCCAGTTCTAACAGTTGCTTCCTGACCTGCATATAGGTTTCTCAAGAGGCAGGTCAGGTGGTCTGGTATTCCCATCTCTTTCAGAGTTTTCCACAGTTTATTGTGATGCACACAGTCAAAGGCTTTGACATAGTCAATAAAGCAGTAATAGATGTTTTTCTGGAACTCTCTTGCTTTTTCCATGATCCAGCAGATGTTGGCAATTTTATCTCTGATTCCTCTGCCTTTTCTAAAACCAGCTCGAACATCAGGAAGTTCACAGTTCATGTATTGCTGAAGCCTGGCTTGGAGAATTTTGAGCATTACTTTACTAGTGTGTGAGATAAGTGCAATTGTGCGGTAGTTTGAGCATTCTTTGGCATTGCCTTTCTTTGGGATTGGGATGAAAACTGACCTTTTCCAGTCCTGTGGCCACTGCTGAGTTTTCCAAATTTGCTGGCATATTGAGTGCAGCACTTTCACGGCATCATCTTTCAGGATTTGAAATAGCTCAACTGGAATTCCATCACCTCCACTACCTTTGTTCATAATGATGCTTTCTAAGGCCCACTTGACTTCACATTCCAGGATGTCTCGCTCTAGGTGAGTGATTACACCAAGTGATTATCTTGGTCGTGATACATCCATAAAATGGAACACTATTTTGTCCTTGAGCTTTCCAAGTGGCTCAGTGGTAAAGAATCTACCTGCCAATGTAGGAGATGCAAGAGATATGGGTTTGATCCCTGGATCAAGAAGATCCCCTGGAGTAAGAAATGGCAACCCACTGCAGTATTTTTGCTTGGAAAATTCCATAGAGAGGGGAGCCCGGCAGACTATAGTCCATGGGGTTGCAAAGAGTTGGAAGTGACTGAGCACACACACATTTTGTCCTGATAAAAATTAAGTGGCTCAGTATGTCTTCACATAGACACAACATGTAATGTGAAAACAAAGGAAGATACAGCATAGTGTAATATGATCCCATACTTATAGAAAACAATTTAAACTATATTAATATGCAAATGTTTACACAGAAAAAGTCTTACTTTGAACAAAGTTATTAAAAGTGATTGCCTTTAGGGACTAAAATGTGAAAGGAGAAATTTATTAATTTCTGAATTTAGCAAGTCATTTTATAAGAGTTGTATAATATTTTCAAATTTTAAAAAGTTTAATCTGTATTGAAATAAACATAATCCTTTAGAAAAATATAAATGCATTTCAATGTTAAGGAAAGTATTAGACATATCTAGGCATTAAAACCTAAGGAACTTGCCTATTTAATATAACATGAACCACAGCCTAACTTAGTTAAAATGTTAGGATATTTGCCAGCTCTTCAGTTTTGTACAAAGACCTTAGCTTAAACTGTGCCACTTACTGGCTGGGTTTACCTTAAGCAAGCTTTTTAATCCAAAATTCAGTTTCTTCTGTAAAATTTCAATAATATCAATCATGAGTATGTTTGCAGGCATATCATAAAGAACTTGAAAGACTGATAAATAATGTGTTTTCAATAAGCAATAATGATAATTATTACATTATTACATAATGGTGGCCATCTATGTAGATTGCAATAAGAAAAAAATATACCAGTCTTGTCATTATCTTATTAATTAATCAAAAAATATTTACGATATGTAAATTATGTGTTAAGTTAGTATGGTATTTATTATTGAATAAATTTGATGTGTAACATTTTGCTAAGTTTAAGGTATAAAGCTTATTACATAGACACATTTACATATTGTAGTATGATTGATGATATAGCAGTATTTATCACATTACATGATTATAGACATTATAGACAATATTACTGTCTATATTTATTATATGCTTTGGATCTGGATGGCTTACTCACTACTCACTTCGAGTTTGTACCCATAAACACCATCATTCTTAGCCATCGCCTTTTTCTGGTAACCACCATTTTCACCTCTTTTTTATATGTCTAATTTTTTTAGATTCCATATATAAGTGATCTAATACGGTACTTGTCCCTCCGTCTGACTTATTTCAAGTAGCATAATGTGCTCAAGGTCCATCCATGGTGTCACAAATGGGAAGATACCTTTCTTAATACTGAACAATATCCCACTGTGTATAATACCATATCCTTTTTACCCATTCATTCATTTATGGGTATTTGAACTGTTTCCCTATTTTGGCTATTATGAATAGTGCTGCATTAAGTGTGGAGTTCATATATACTGTCAAAAATCCTGTAGTCATTTCTTTTAGCTTATACCCAGAAGTGGAATAGCTGGATCATATGGTAGATCTATTTTTAATTTTTTGAGGAAACTTTACATTGTTTGCCACACTGGTTGGGCCAATTTACATTCCCATCAACAACATGTAAGGGTTCTCTTCTCACCACAGACTTGATAGCATCTGTTGTCTCTTGCCTTCTTGATGATAGCCATTTTAACAGATGGGAGATGAGGATATCTCACGGTGGTTTTTATTTGCATTTGCCTTATGATTAGTGATGTTAAACATCTTTTCATGTGTCTGTTGGCCACTTCGATGTCTTCTTTAGACAAACGACTGTTCAGTTCTTCTGCCCATTTTTTAATTGGACTGTTTGCTTTTCTGTTATAAGCCCCTGTTGAATACATGATTTGCAAAATTTGTCTCCCATTCTGTACATTCTTTTTAATTGTTTATGATACTGTACAGAAGTTTTTGAATTTGATATAGTTGCATTTGTGGATTTTTTTCTTTGTTGTTTATGATTTTGGCATCATGCTCAAAAAATTATTGCCAAGACCAGTATCAATGAGCTTTATCTCTAAGTTTTCTTCTAGTTTTACCGTATCAGATCTTGTATTTAACTCTTTAATCCATCTTGAGTTAACGTTTGTGAGTGTTGTGAGATAGGGGTCCAATTTCACTGCTCTTCATGTGTTTCTCCAGTTTTCCCACCATCATTTATTGAAAAGACTTCGCTTTCCCACTGAGTATTCCTGGCTCACTTTTCAAATATTAGATGACCATATATGATGGGATTTAATTTTAGGGTTTCTATTCTATCCTATCGGAGAAGATGATGGCACCCCACTCCAGTACTCTTGCCTGGAAAATCCCATGGATGGAAGAGCCTGGTAAGCTGCAGTCCATGGGGTCGCGAAGAGTCGGACACGACTGAGTGCCTTCCCTTTCACTTTTCACTTTCATGCATTGGAGAAGGAAATGGCAACCCACTCCATGGTTCTTGCCTGGAGAGTCCCAGGGACGGGGGAGCCTGGTGGGCTGCTGTCTATGGGGTCGCACAGAGTCAGACACGACTGAATCGACTTAGCAGCAGCAGCAGCAGCATTCTGTCCTATTAGTCAATGTGTCTATTTTTGTGTCAGATCAACACCGCTTTTCTTACTATGACTTTCTATTATACTATGAAATCCAGAAGTGTGATACCTCCAGCTTTGGTTTTTTTGTCTCAGGATTGCTTTGGCTACTCAGAGTCTTTGTGGTTCCTCATAAATTTTAGGATTGTTTCTTCTATTTCTGTAAAGAATACCTTTGGTGTTTGGGTGGGGATAGCACTGACTCTGTAGATGGTTTGGCGGTTATATGGGTATTTTAACATATTACTTATTCCAATCTAAGAATACAGGATGCCTTTCTATTTGTTTGTGTTCTTCATTTTCTTCTAGCAGATTTTTGTAGTTTTCATTGTGCGTATCTTTTACTTCCTTGATTAAACTTATCATATGGGTTTTGATTTTACTGTGAATGAGATTCTATAATTTATTGTTTTTTCGGCTGTTTCATCATTAGTGTAAAGGAATTCAATTGATTTCTGTCTAAACTCAAATCCTACAACTTTACTGAAATTGTTGATTAAGTCAGCAGTTCTTAAGGAATTCTTTGGGATTTTCTATATATAGTATCAGTTGTTGTTCAGTCATTCAGTCATATCCAACTCTTTGAAGTCTGATGGGCTGCAGCACACCAGGCTTCCCTGTCCATTACCAACTCCTGGAGCTTGCTCAAACTCAAGTCCATTGAGTCAGTGATACCATCCAACCATCTTCTCCTCTGTTACCCCCTTCTCCTCCTGCCTTCAACTTTCTCAGCATCAGGGTCTTTTCCAATGAATCAGTTCTTCGCATCAGGTGGCCAAAGTATTGGAGTTTCAGCTTCAGCATCAGTCCTTCCAATGAATGCTGCTGCTGCTAAGTCACTTCAGTCATGTCTGACTCTGTGCGACCCCATAGACAGCAGCCACAGGCTCTGCCGTCCCTGGGATTCTTCAGGCAAGAACACTGGAGTGGGTTGCCATTTCCTTCTCCAATGCATGAAAGTGAAATGAATATTCAGGACTGCTTTCCTTTAAGATTGAATGGTTTGATCTCCTTGCAGTCCAAGAGACTCTCAAGAGTCTTCTCTAATGCCACAGTTCAGGAGCATCAGTTCTTTAATGCTCAGCCTTCTTTATGGTTCAACTGTCACATGCATACATGACTACTGGAGAAATCTTACCTTTGACTATACAGATTTGTTGGCAAATAAATGTCTCCGCTTTTTCATATGCCGTCTAGGTTTGTCATAGCTTTTCTTCCAAGGAGCAAACATCTTTTAACTTCATGGCTGAAGTCACCATCTGCAGTGATTTTGTAACCCCCCAAAATAAAGTCTCTCACTGTTTCCATTGTTTCCCCATCTGCCATGAAGTGATGGCACAGGATGCCATGATCTTAGTTTTTTGAATGTTGACTTTGAAGCCAGCTTCTTCACTCTCCTTTTTCACCTTCATCAAGAGGCTGTTTAGTTCCTCTTCACTTTCTGCCATAAGGGTGGTGTAATCTGCGTATCTGAGGTTATTGATATCTCTCCTGGCAATCTTTTTAACTAATTATTTTAATTGGAGGCCAATAAGAAGCTGAAGTTGAACGGTTCTATGAAGACCTACAAGACCTTTTAGAACTAACACCCAAAAAAGATGTCCTTTTCATTATAGGGGACTGGAATGCAAAAGTAGGAAGTCAAGAAACACCTGGCATAACAGGCAAATTTGGCCTTGGAATACGGAATGAAGCAGGGCAAAGACTAATAGAGTTTTGCCAAGAAAATGCACTGGTCATAACAAACACCCTCTTCCAACAACACAAGAGAAGACTCTACACATGGACATCACCAGATGGTCAACACCGAAATCAGATTCTTACATTCTTTGCAGCCAAAGATGGAGAAGCTCTATACAGTCAGCAAAAACAAGACCAGGAGCTGACTGTGGCTCAGACCATGAACTCCTTATTGCCAAATTCAGACTGAAATTGAAGAAAGTAGGGAAAACCACTAGACCATTCAGGGATGACCTAAATCAAATCCCTTATGACTATACAGTGGAAGTGAGAAATAGATTTAAGGGCCTAGATCTGATAGATAGAGTGCCTGATGAACTATGGAATGAGGTTCGTGACATTGTACAAGAGACAGGGATCAAGACCATCCCCATGGAAAAGAAATGCAAAAAAGCAAAATGGCTGTCTGGGGAGGCCTTACAAATAGCTGTGAAAAGAAGAGAAGCGAAAAGCAAAGGAGAAAAGGAAAGATATAAACATCTGAATGCAGAGTTCCAAAGAATAGCAAGAAGAGATAAGAAAGCCTTCTTCACTATCAATGTAAATAAAGAGAGGAAAACAACAGAATGGGAAAGACTAGGGATCTCTTCAAGAAAATCAGAGATACCAAGGGAACACTTCATGCAAAGATGGGCTCAATAAAGGACAGAAATGATATGGACTTAACAGAGGCAGAAGATATTAAGAAGAGATGGCAAGAATATACAGAAGAACTGTACAAAAAAGATCTTTACAACCCAGATAATCACGATGGTGTGATCACTCACCTAGAGCCAGATATCCTGGAATGTGAAGTCAAGTGGGCCTTAGAAAGCATCACTACGAACAAAGCTAGTGGAGGTGATGGAATTCCAGTTGAGCTATTCCAAATCCTGAAAGATGATGCCGTGAAAGTGCTGCACTCAATATGCCAGCAAATTTGGAAAACTCAGCAGTGGCCACAGGACTGGAAAAAGCCAGTTTTCATTCCAATCCCAAAGAAAGGCAATGCCAAAGAATGCTCAAACTACCACACAATTGCAGTCATCTCACACGCTAGTAAAGTAATGCTCAAAATTCTCCAAGCTAGGCTTCAGCAATATGTGAACCATGAACTTCCTGAAGTTCAAGCTGGTTTTAGAAAAGGCAGAGGAATCAGAGATAAAATTGCCAACATCTGCTGGATCATGGAAAAAGCAAGAGAGTTCCAGAAAAACATCTATTTCTGCTTTATTGACTATGCCAAAGCCTTTGACTGTGTGCATCACAATCAACTGTGGAAAATTCTGAAAGAGATGGGAATACCAGACCACCTGATCTGCCTCTTGAGAAATGTGTATGCAGGTCAGGAAGCAACAGTTAGAACTGGACATGGAACAACAGACTGGTTCCAAATAGGAAAAGGAATACGTCAAGGCTGTATATTGTCACCCTGTTTATTTAACTTATATGCAGAGTACATCATGAGAAACGCTGGACTGGAAGAAACACAAGCTGGAATCAAGGTTGCCGGGAGAAATATCAATAACCTCAGATATGCAGAGGACACCACCCTTATGGCAGAAAGTGAAGAGGAACTCAAAAGCCTCTTGATGAAAGTGAAAGAGGAGAGTGAAAAAGTTGGCTTAAAGCTCAACATTCAGAAAACTAAGATCATGGCATCTGGTCCCATCACTTCATGGGAAATGGCTGGGGAAACAGTGGAAACAGTGTCAGACTTTATTTTTCTGGGCTCCAAAATCACTACAGATGGTGACTGCAGCCATGAAATTAAAAGACGCTTACTCCTTGGAAGGAAAGTTATGACCAACCTAGATAGCGTATTCAAAAGCAGAGACATCACTTTGCCAACAAAGTTTCATCTAGTCAAGGCTATGGTTTTTCCTGTGGTCATGTATGGATGTGAGAATTGGACTGTGAAGAAGACTGAGCACTGAAGAATTGATGCTTTTGAACTATGGTGTTGGAGAAGACTCTTGAGAGTCCCTTGGACTGCAAGGAGATCCAACCAGTCCATTCTGAAGGAGATCAGCCCTGGGATTTCTTTGGAAGGAATGATGCTAAAGCTGAAAACCAGTACTTTGGCCACCTCATGCAAAGAGTTGACTCATTGGAAAAGACTGTGATGCTGGGCGGGATTGGGGGCAAGAGGAGAAGGGGATGACAGAGGATAGATGGTTGGATGGCATCACTGACTCGATGGACGTGAGTCTGAGTGAACTCCGGGAGTTGGTGATGGACAGGGAGGCCTGGCGTGTTGCGATTCATGGGGTCGCAAAGAGTCCAACACGATGAGCAACTGATCTGATCTGATCTGAATTACTTTACAACATTGTAGTGGTTTTTTTTCGCCATTCATCCACATGAATCAGCCATGGGTGTACATGTGTCCCCCATCCTGAATCCCTCTCCTACCTCCCTCCTCATCCCATCCCTCAGGGACATCCCAGTGCACTGGCCCTGAGCATCCTGTCTCATGCATCAAAGCTGGACTGGCGATCTGTTTCACATATGGTAATATACATGTTTCAATGGTATTTTCTCAAATCGTCCCACCCTCACCTCCTCCCACAGAGTCCAAAAGTCTGTTCTTTACATCTGTGTCTCTTTTGCTGTCTCACATATAGGGTCATCGTTACCATCTTTCTAAATTCCATATATATGCATTAATATACTTTAGTGGTGTTTTTCTTTCTGACTTACTTCACTCTGTATAATAGGCTCCAGTTTCATTCACCTCATTAGAACTGATTCAAATGCATTCTTTTTATTTTTTTAATTTATTTAATTGGAGGCTAATTACTTTACAATATTGTAGTGGATTTTGCCATACACTGACATGAATTAGCCATAGGTATACATGTGTTCCCTATACTGAACCGCTCTCCCACCTCCCTCCCCATCCCATCCCTCAAGGTCATCCCAGTGCACCAGCCCTGAGCACCCTGTCTCATGCATCAAACCTCGACTGGTGACCTATTTCACATATGATAATATACATGTTTCAATGCTATTCTCTCAAATCATCCCACCCTCTCCCTCTCACACAGAGTCTAAAAGTCTGTTCTTTACATCTCTGTCTCTTTTGCTATCTTGCATATAGGGTCATCATTACCATCTTTTTAAAATTCCATATATATGCATTAATATATTGTATTGGTGTTTTTCTTTCTCACTTACTTTAGTCTGTATAATAGGCTCCAGTTTCATCCACCTCATTAGAACTGATTCAAATGCAGTCTTTTTAAAAGCTAAGTAATATTCCATTGTGCATATGTACCATGGCTTTCTTATCCATTCATCTGCTGATGGGCATCTAGGTTGCTTCCATATCCTGGCTATTATAAACAGTGCTGCAGTGAACACTGGGTTACACACGTCTCTTTCAATTCTGGTTTCCTTGGTGTATATGCCCAGGAGTGGGACTGCTGGGTCATATGGCAGTTCTATTTCCAGTTTTTTAAGGAATCTCTATACTGTTCTCCATAGTGGCTGTACTAGTTTGCATTCCCACCAACAGTGTAAGAGGGTTCCCTTTTCTCTGCACCCTCTCCAGCATTTATTGTTTGTAGACCTTTGGATCGCAGCCATTCCAACTGGCATGAGATGGAACCTCATTGTGGTTTTTATTTCAAATGCATTCTTTGTAATGGCCGAGTAATATTCCATCATGTATATGTACCACAGCTTTCTTATCCATTCATCTGCCGATGGACATCTAGGTTGCTTCTATGTCCTAGCTATTGTAAACAGTGCTGCAATGAACATTGGGATACATGTATCTCTTTCAATTCTAGTTTCCTCAGTGTGTATGCCCAGCAGTGGGATTGCTGTCTCCCAGCAATCTTGATTCCAGCTTGTGCTTCATCCAGCCCAGCATTTTGCATCATGTACTCTGCATATAAGTTAAATAAGCAGGGTGACAATATACAGCCTTGACATACTCCCTTCCTAATCTGGAACCAGTCAGTTGTTCCGTGTCTGGTTCTAACTATTGCTTTTTAACCTGCAAGCAGATTTCATAGGAGGCAGGTAAGGTGACCTGGTAGCCCCATCTCTTTAAGAATTTTTCACAGTTTGTTGTGATCCACACAAAGACTTTAGCATAGTTAATGAAGCACAAGTAGATGTTTTTCTGGAATTCTCTTGCCTTTCCTATGATCCAGTTGATGTTGGCAGTTTGATATCTGGTTTGTCTCCCTTTTCTAAATTCAGCTTGAACATCTAGAAGTTCAAAGTTCATGTACTGTTGTAACTTAGCTGGAGAATTTTCAGCATTACTTTGTTAGCCTGTGAAATGAGTGCAGTTTTGTGGAAGTTTGAGCATTCTTTCAGAGAAGGCAATGGCACCCCACTCCAGTACTCTTGCCTGGAAAATCCCATGGATAGAGGAGCCTGGTGGGCTGCAGTCCATGGGGTCGCTAAGAGTTGGACACGACTGAGCAACTTCACTTTCACTTTTCACTTTAATGCATTGGAGAAGGAAATGGCAACCCACTCCAGTGTTCTTGCCTGGAGAATCCCAGGCACAGTGGAGCCTGGTGGGCTGCTATCTATGGGGTCGCACAGAGTTGGACACGACTGAAGAGACTTAGCAGCAGCAACAGCAGAGCATTCTTTGGCATTGCCTTTCTTTGGGCTTGGAATGAAAACTGATTTTTCCAGTCCTGTGGCCACTGCGGAGTTTTCCAAGTTTCCTGGCATATTGAATGCAGCATTTTCACAGCATCATCTTTTAGGATTTGGAATAGCTCAGCTGGAATTCCATCACCTCCACTAGCTTTGTTCATAGTGATGCTTCCTAGGGCCCACTTGACTTCCAGGATGTCTGGTTCTAGGTGAGTGATCAAACCATCACGGTTATCTGGGTCAGTAAGATCATTTTGTATAGTTCTTCTGTCTATTCTTGTCACCTCTTAATATCGTCTACTTCTATCATCCATACCATTTCTATCATCAGCAAATAATGAGTTTTACTCCTTCCTTTCCAATTTGGATGCCTTTCTTTGTCTTGCCTAATTACTCTAGCTAGAACTTCCAGTACTGTACTGAGTAGGAGTGGTAAGATCATTTCCTTGATCTCGATCTTAGAGGAAATATTTTCAATTTCTCTACATTAAGAATAATGTTAGCTGGGTTTGTCATGCATGGGCTATATTATTTTAAGGTATATTCTTTCTGTACTCAGTCTGTTAAGGGTTTTTATCATCAAAAGATGTTGTATTCTGTCAAATGCTTTTTCTGAATCTATTGAGATGACCATATGATTTTTGTCTTTCATTTTATTGATATGATGATATATTATATTTACTAATTTGCATATATCAAATAGTCCTTGCATCCCAGTGATATATCCCACTTGGTCATAGTGTCCAAAGTGTTCTTGAATTCAGTTAACTAACATTTTGTTGAGAATTTTTTTCACCTATGTTCATGAGGGATAGTGGTCTACAGTTTTCTTTTCTTGTTGCGTCCTTATCTAGTCTTGGTATCAAAATAATGCTTGCAGAATGAGTTTGGACATGTTCTTCAACATTTTGGAAAAATTTGAAAAGTATTGGTGTTCACATTTTCTTTAAATATTAGGTAGAATTCTGAAGTGATCCCATCTGATCCTGGAGTTTTCTGTTAGAAGTTTCAAAATTACCAATTCAGTCTCTTTACTCATTATTGTCTGTTCAGATTTGCTTTTTTTTTTTTTTCCTAATTTAATCTTGGTAGGTTGTTTGCTTCTAGAAATGTACCCATTTCTTCTAGGTTGTATAATTTTTGGTGTAGATGCTCAATAGCAGTCTCTTTGGATTCTATGTATTTCTGTAGCATCAGTTGTGATATCTCTTCTTTCATTTCTAAATTTATTTGAGTCCCCTTTTTGTCTAGGTTTGTCAATTTTGCTTATCTTTTTTTGAAGAATCAGTTCTTAATTTTGTTGATCCTTTTTATTGCTTTTGTGGTCTCTAGTTCATTTATTTACATTCTGATCCTTATTTCCTTCTTTCTGCTGACTTTGAACTTCATTTGTTCTTTTTCTAGCTCCTTGAGGAGTAAAGTTTGGTTACTCAATTGAGATGAAATTTCTTAATATATACATTTATTGCTATAAACTTTCCTCTCAGAACTACTTTTGCTGAATCTCACAGTATTTGATATGTTATGTTTTAATTTTCATTTGTTTTGAGACAATTTTTTATTTCCCTTTTGATTTTTCTTTTGATCCAGTGGTTGTCTAGAAGTATGTTGTTCATATTTGCAGATCTTCTCACTTTTCTCTTGTTGATTTCTAGCTTCATACTATTGTAGTCAGAGGAGATAGATATGATTTCAATCTTTTAAATTTGCTAAGTTTTTTTGTGTGTGTGTGGCCTATTATATGATCTATCCTGAAGAATATTCCATGTGCTCTTGAGAAGAATGTGCATTCCACTGCTGTTGGATAGAATGTTCAATATATGTCCAATAAATTCATTCCTTATAAAGTGTTGTTCAATCCCAACATTGCCTTGATTTTCTCTTTGGACAATCTAGCCATTGCTAATAGTGGGGCTTTAAAATCTCTCACACTTTTAGTATTATTGCCTATTATATTGCCTTTCTGAATTTTCTTGTAGCCCACTGAATTCCTTTATAACACTTATTTTAAATTCTTATTGATTTGTAATATGCCATGCCTTTGGATTTGGCTGCTGGAAAATTGTCATTTAATTTTGTAATATCATGCTGCCCTTACTATTTATGGTGGCTGCTGAAAAGCATCTCTACTGTTGTATTTGAGGTAGACTTTCTTATTTTGCATGCTAAGTCACTTCAGATGTGCCCAACTCTTGGCAACACAATTGACCACATAGGGTCCTCTGTCTGTGGGATTCTCCAGGCAAGAATGCTGGAGTGGGTTGTCATGCCCTTCTTTTTTATTTTTTCAAGGCTTTATTTACTTTAATTCTAACAGTTCACCAGGTTAATAATTAGGAGCCTTCCTTTTGTTTTCCCAAAGGTAGTGCTATATACACAAGTTTCTTGTTCTTACTGGCAGTGACTTGCCCCTAAGGTTGGGCGCATACACAAAACAATACAGCAAAGGTAGTGCAAAGCCTGGAGAGATGTGTGCTTATTACTTGGGACTTTAAGTGTGTCCACAGCTCAGTAGAAGGTCCCTTAATTGTGTGCGTGGCGGGGGTGGGGGAGGGTGTCCTAGAGGGGCATGGGCAGTCTTTTTGCTGCCCAGGAGAAAGACGACGACTTCCTTCATTTTCTGTGCTCTGCTTACCTGCCTTTCTTTTACCTCCCACGGCCACTGAGTGTCCTCAGAGAGAACCTGGTGCCTTTAGTTGCAACACAGACAGGACAGACCCCCTACTCACCACCATCATCCTCTACCTCTACCTCCTCTTCCAGAAAGGTTGCACCAGCTCACTGACAGATTGGGATCTGCCTTCTCTGCCATGACTCCTCTGCTGCCACCAGATCCAGTGCCACTTCCCTTGCTCTGCCACCTCCTCTGCAGTCCAATCCATCCACTCTCAGGTGCACAGATGGATGGATACCTCAGGTTTTCTAGTATGCTGTGCAGAGGTGCTCTCTTTTTTTAATTTCTTTTCTTCTTCTGGTAATGTATGTCTGATTAGTTTTAAATCAAAGTGGAGAGAAAAAGGAAGAACCTCTGCTGCCATGATGCTGCCATCACATTTAGCAAGCCATTTAAACCAAAGACATAATCTCTACTCTCAAACTAATAGAAGTGAAAAATAATTTAACAGTAAAGAAAACCCTGTGAAAAGTGAAATACCATACAGGAAAAGGGAAATATCATGTCAGAAGTAAAGATCTGGAAAATATAAAAGCAGAAAAGGGTTTTTTTTTAAAATAAAAAAATCAGTAGGGAAAAGATGGGAGTCAAAGGAAGCATTTGAGTAGGTTCTCAGAGGATGCACAGCAATCCTGATCTGTGTATCTAAGATATCTTAACGTCTGTGCTGTGATATTCCTCAGGTACTTTAAGTCAACAGATCTAAAATAACTCCTCTCATCCTTCCTCCATACACAGCCACCCTCTGTTCTTCTCTTTTCAGTTCAGTTCAGTTCAGTTGCTCAGTCATGTCTGACTATTTGCAACCCCATGAATCACAGCATGCTAGGCCTCCCTGTCCATCACCAACTCCCGGAGTTCACTCAAACTCATGTCCATCGAGTCGGTAATGCCATCCTGCCATCTCATCCTCTGTCATCCCCTTCTCCTCTTGCCCCCAATCCCTCCCAGCATCAGAGTCTTTTCCAACGAGTCAACTCTTCACATGAGGTGGCCAGAGTATCGGAGTTTCAGCTTTAACATCAGTCCTTCCAATGAACATCCAGGACTGATCTCCTTTAGAATGGACTGGTTGGATCTCCTTGCAGTCCAAGGGACTCTCAACAGTCTTCTCCAACACCACAGTTCAAAAGCATCAGTTCTTCAGCACTCAGCTTTCTTCACAGACCAACTCTCACATCCATACACGACCACTGGAAAAACCATAGCCTTGACTAGACGAAACTTTGTTGGCAAAGTAATGTCTCTGCTTTTGAATATGCTATCTAGGTTGGTCATAACTTTCCTTCCAAGGAGTAAGCATCTTTTAATTTCATGGCTGCAATCACCATCTGCAGTGATTTTGGAGCCCCCAAAAATAAAGTCTGACACTGTTTCCACTGTTTCCCCATCTATTTCCCATGAAGGGATGGGACCACATGCCATGATCTTAGTTTTCTGAATGTTGAGCTTTACGCCAACTTTTTCTACAAGCCATTTCTCATGAATGACAATATTATTCAATCAGTCAGAAACTGCAAGACCAATTCTCTGCATTAGTTTGTGTCTTCACCTTTTAAAGATTAGCTTCTTGCAAAACCATTGTTTCCTAGGCACTAGTTTTCTACTCTGTTCCATCCTTCCGGCCACTGTTTGAATGGTCTTTCTAAAACCTGATCTAATCAAATCAAAGTCAATTTTTTCATAAAACCCTTTTGTGGCAATCCCACAAAACACCCCTAAATCTTCTGAATGACGTCTAAGGTTCTTAGGATGTCATAGTTCATCCACCCGGCCTCAGACTTCATCTCCCATGTCTTCTTTTACCACTTCAATCCTATGACAGAGCCATTCTATTCCTATAGTTCCCAGAATAGGCCATGTGCTCTCTTGCCTTCAAGCTATCACAAAACTATACCCTGTTCTTGAAATGACTTTTGCAACTACAACTTCCAAAGGGATGTATCTTTATAGTACTCTGAAAATTCTTCTGTATACTAATCATAATATTTATCTTCTTGAGAGAAAGGCTCACCTTTTATTTTATCTGTATCCCAACATATACTAAAGTATCTGATTCATAGGAGAAGCTAAACTAATGTCTGTGGAAGGACAGAGAAAGGAAAAAAAGAAGGAAGGAAGGAAGATAAGATAAGTAATAGCTGAAGTCAAGGCAGAAGGCAAAGTTCTTAACTAGTTTTCAGAGTTCTGTGTACAATACAAAGGGATATTAGATTCCCTGAATATTATCACTGAGGCCTTGGCATCACATATCTCCAAAATGTAATGGTCTTTGGTTCAAAAAAATTTATAGTGAAAGATGTCAAACAACAGGAAAAAACATAAGGCCCAAATAAAAGACATAAGTATTTTACAGTTCCCTAGAAGTTACTGGAAGAGCATCAAGAAGGGAGATCATGATTAAACAGTGTCAAATGCCATCAATCAGTCATGAAAACAAGGCCACTATTTCATGGGGTTTCAGGGTTAGAAGGAATCTTTCATTTTTCTTTTAACATTTTTATCCTAGTCAATATTCTATTCTAGTACAGGAAATAAAAATGTCATTTAGGGCAAAAATAGAGAAGATAAAGTAACACAATGTCTAGTAGAGCAGGCAATTCAAAGAAGACAGAGGGTAAAGAAGATAAGGAAAGAAACATTTATTCAAAAAGGCTGATATAAAGTCAAATTCATGATAATAGATAAAATGGTTTTTCATGGTTATTTAACCCTTTTTACCATTAAAATTTTTTATTGGAAAATAACTGCTTTACATTGTGCTCGTTTCTGCTATATGACAACATGAATCAGCTATATGTATACATATATCACCACCCTCTAGAGTTCCCCTCCCAGCGCACCCCCCAATCGCACCCTTCTAAGTCATCACAAAGCATCGAGCTGAGCTCCCTATGCTATATAGTGGCTATTCACTAGCAATTTACTTTATAGATGGTAGTGTATATACATCAATACTACTCTCTCAATTCACCCTACCCTCTCCTTCCCCTGTTTCCATGTCCACAGGTCTGTTCTCTACATCTCTGTCTCTATTCCTGCTCTGCAAATAGGTTATCAGTACCATTTTTCTAGATTCTGAGCCTTTAATATTTCAAATGCCTATAGTAAATCTGGTTGACCCTTGATAATGAGGCTGTTCAGGGCACCAACACCCCACTCAGTCAAAAATCCTATGCATAATCTTACATCAGCCCAAATACCCGCAGTTCAGTTCAGTCACTCAGTCGTGTCCACCTCTGTGACCCCATGGACTGCAGCATGCCAAGCTTCCCTGTCCATCACCAACTTCCGGAGCTTACTCAAACTCATGTCCACTGAGTCGGTGATGCCATCCAACCATCTCATCCTCTGTCGTCCCCTTCTCCTCCCACCTTCAATCATTCCCAGCATTCAAACAATTGGGGATTGTGCATTATTGTAGAACGCATCTGTTGAAAAAAATATCTGAATATAAGTGGACCTGGGTAGTTCAAACCCATTTAGTTCAAAGGTAAACTGTACTCTATTAATGAAATTAATGAAAACATTATTCTCTCCTTCACCAGCAATAAACAGCTGACATCCTTTACAAAGGAGAGAGAAAAAGTATACGGTATACAGATATGCCTAATACTTTTTTCAACTAATATATTAGTTTGAGCTTACCCCTTACATGTAATTATCACATAAGATAAGCAATCACATTATCTGTCTTGAGTTTATGCTTTTTAAACTCTCCCAGTAATAATGTTGACATATAATACTTAGTCAAAAGGAAGATTAAATAATTTCTTTTTGGAGTTATTAAAAATCTCTGGGTTTTTAAAACAGCCATTTAATTAAAAGTATATATATATATACTAATAAGAACCATACATTAAATTAAATTAAAGGGAAATGCTTTGAAATAACTAGTAGTTAGCTTTGTGCTAAATTTTAAGTTATGGGCTGAAATTTGACTTCTACACACATTTTTCTGTTGCCATTTTTTAACTGCTTAAAAATGAAATTTACAGATACTTGGGTTACCACTGGGATGCTGCATACTCATACAATATGTCATGAACTGCTAGACATTTTATGTTTAAAATGAAAAATGTGGGTAACACTTTATTTTAATGGTATATTAATTAGTTCCAAATTACAATGAAAATCCTATAGCTGTGAATAAAATATGACATCTAAATGAATTTGAAATAAATTTATTATGATCAGTATTATCACAATGAATACTAAATGAATTAATAATGATGAAAGACCAAAAGCATTACCAGGAATCTAATAAAACACTGAGAAAAAGTGGGAAGTTTCCAGTCACTTCATCATCAACTAGAAATAAGTATTATAACCCTGTATAACACTATGTGCATATATATCATTAGTGGCCAGAAAATAACTGACAATAATTAAAAAATGAAAAAAATGTGTGATTAAATATTTTTCCTTAATATGCAAAAAATCTGCATTTTACACATCAAAATACTATGCTTAGTCTGACCTTAGCTGTTGAATAAATGCTAGACTAAAAACCCAATACCCTTTGCTTCTTATTGTCATTTAACTTGTAGCTATTTCAGACATTAGGAATAAAATTCCAGTATTAGCTGTCAACCTACTCCAGTATTCTTGCCTAGAAAACCCCACAGACAGAGGAGCCTCGTGGGCTACAGTCCATGGGTTCACAAAGAGTCTCACATGACTGAGCAGCAGGTAAGACATGGCATGGTTATAAGACATATTGATGTCCAAAATGATTATTTTTTCCATATCACTTCACTATTGGGTCTTAAGGATTTCAAACTCCTTAAATGCAGGAATTATGCTTATTTTCTACTTTGGATTCTGATTATTACCTATGTTTCTAATAAAAGGTCAGTTACTACTGGATGATGAGAAATAGGACATTTTACATGGTACAAGTTCAATGAATCATAGGTTACAAACACACTGGCATTATTTATTTATTTATTTTTCTGGCTGCATGGCATACAGGATCTTAATTCCCCAACCAGGGATTGAGATTTTGCCCCCTGGCACCCCTCTCCCCCCGTAGTGAAAGCAGTGGAAACTCAGAGTCCTAACAACTGGATTGCCAGGCAGTGTGTTTAAGAGTTAGTCACTCAGTCATGTCTGACTCTTTGTGACCATTGACTGTAGCCCATCAGGCTCCTCTGTCCATGGAATTCTCCAAACAAGAATATTGAAGAGGGTAACCATTCCCTTCTCCAGAGAATCTTCTTGACCCAGGGATTGAACCTAGGTCTCCCACATTGCAGGCAGATTTTTTTTTTACTTTCATTAATAGTTTTCATTACAGCTCTTGTTACTATTATTACCTCACAGTCCAATGAATCAGGGGTTGCTAATACATAAGCAATTTTTTTCCAGCTGCATGGCATGCAGGATCTTAGTTCCCCAATCAGGGATCGAAGTCATGGCCCTCTGTAGTGAAAGCAGTGGGAGTTCTAATAACTGGACTGTCAGGAGTGTCTAGCATTAGATCATCAAGTAGGAATTATCATAGCTTGTCATGTAGATTTATACATGTTAGCGTACTTTAAAAATTTTTTATATTTACTTTTCTTCCTCCTCCTTCTCACTTCACTAAAGAAATCAGCAGTGGGCAAGGAAAGCAAAGATCTTTGTGGGGTGGGGTGGGGGGAATAGGAGGACCCCATGGCTCAGCATGGAGTATCAGAGCCTATGTGGGGTACAATGGGCATCCACACGGAGGGTCAGCCTGGGGTACGATGTCCCATCTGAGTAAGGAGAGTGTTCCCATGGAGAAGAGGCATGGCTTTAGGGTGTTGAGGAAGGGTGAAAACAGTGTACAGTTGGAAGGTCACCAGCACAGGGAATCAGAGACCAAGAGTGATGAAAAGGTATCTGAGTTAGCTGGGAACCGGCAGTTCAGCACAGAGAGGAAACCCTCGCACAGAATTAAAGGTGGTATCCCTAAAAGAGGAAGTAGTTACAGTGACAGGAGTTTGATTATACACAGAGGGATTATTCAAATAAGTGAATATGTTAAAAATAATGAGCCAGGTTTCTGTTAGAAAAGGGGCAAAAATACTAGAACAAACTCTGTAGTGCTGGATTTGAAACAGAATTGTTAACATAAACTCATGGATTTCAATAGCCACATGGATGGGTTAATGGATAGATCGATCAACACCTAGACTTCTAGATAAAGTATAGATGTAAACTCTGTGCCAATGCATGCATACACATATTTTCTAGCTCTGTCCACGTGACAAGGCCTGAGAACAGCAACGCCCAACGACACAGGCATCTACTAAAAGAAACAAGAGGTCCTTGAAAAAATGAGATAACCCCAGGGTTGCGACAGGAAAAGTAAAAGCTTAGCCTCGATGTTTTTTTGTGTGTCAGAAAGCAGGAGAATATTACCATGAGCAGGACACAAAAGGAAGTGGCTCCCATTAGACAAATCTGGGATAATGCTAGCATAAAGATAGGTAAGGGTAATGGGGTCTAACCCATGGATTAAAATAGGATCATGTGTCCATAATGATATAAATAAGAAAATAAGTAAATTGAAAGTTAGAAGAGGAACAGAATACATTCATAGCCTCAAATCAATTGCTTTTAAAAAATATTACAAAAAAAAAAAGAATCTCACAGTGGAGAAGCCTAGCAGACAAAATCTTAAGGACATTATCCAAATGTCTCTCTATCAGTAACTGGATGAATCAAGATGATACAGTACCTGGTAGATGTACTAAGAAGACTCCAGCATCATTTCTGTGATATTTCTGCCATAGGTACATACCCTGAATCTACTGGAGGAAAAATTAGACAAACCTAAACTGAAGGAAATTCCACAAAATAACTGACCTGTGATCTTCACAGGTGGCAAAGTCATGAAAACTGAAGAAAATCTGAGAAAATATTCTATATTAAAGATAACTGAAGAGACAAAACAAGAATTTTTGCTATAAATAACACTATTGGGACAACTGGCAAAGCTTGAATGGAGTCTGAAGATTGGATGGTGGAAGTGTACGAACGTTAATTTCTTGATTTTGATGGTAGTACTGTGATTATATAGAAAATGTACTTATGTGGAAAAAGAATTTGGAAGGCAATGGGCTATCAGATTGCAACCTACCCCGATTTCAGTCAGTTCAGTTCAGTCACTCAGTCGTGTTCGACTCTTTGCGAGCCCATGGACTCAGCATGCCAGGCTACCCTGTCCATCGCTAACTCCTGGAGTTTACTCAAACTCATGTCCATTGAGTCGGTGATGCCATCCAGCCATCTCATACTCTGTCATCCCCTTCTCCTCCCGCCTTCAGTCTTTCCAGCATCAGGGTCTTTTCAAATGAGTCAGTTCTTCACATCAGGTGGCCAAAATATTGGAGCTTCAGCTTCAGCATCAGTCCTTCCAATGAATATTCAGGACTTTAGGATGGACTGGTTGGATCTCCTTGCAGTCCAAGGGACTCTCAAGAGTCTTCTCGAACACCACAGTTCAAGAGCATCAATTCTGTGGCACTCAGCTTTCTTTATGGTCCAACTCTCACACCCATACGTGACTAGTGGAAAAACCATAGCTTTGACTAGACGGACCTTTGTTGGCAAAGTGATGTCTCTGCTTTTTAATATGCTATCTAGGTTGGTCATAACTTTTCTTCCAAGGAGCAAGCGTCTTTGAATTTCATGGCTGCAGTCACCATCTGCAGCAATTTTGGAGCCCCCAAAAATAAAGTCTCTCACTGTTTCCACTGTTTCCCCATCTATTTGCCATGAAGCGATGGGACCAGATGCCATGATCTTAGTTTTCTGAATGTTGAGTTTTAAGCCACCCTTTTCACTCTCTTCTTTCACTTTCATTAAGAGGCTCTTTAGTTCTTCTTGGCTTTCTGCCATATTTAGTTTTTTAAGAAGTCTCTCTATACCGTATTGTAAGTTTAATGTAAGTTTGAGATTGTATACACACACACACACATAAAAGAAAGGCATCTCAATAATGTTTTAAATTCTTCAAATACTTTTCATAGTTTAAAATATATTTTTAATATTTAAAGTATACTCAAGAATAAGGAAAATTATGATGTATAAGGAGAACCATCTTATAATGATAAAAATGTTAATTTATCAAGCAGATTTGATATTTTTAAAGGCATATACAACTAATAGTATAACTTTAAAATACATGAAGTAAAACCTGACAAAACTAAAAGGGGAAATAGACAAATTTAGTTTGGAAATTATAGTGGGGAACTGCAACATGTCTCTCTGAATAATTGATAAGACAGCTGTCAAAACATGAACATTTATCAGCCAACCTAATCTAATTGACATTTATAGAACACTCTACCCAGTAATACATATTTGGTATATCTTCAAATTCACTGATCTTTCATTTGAAACATTTTAGTCTGATATTAAGTCCATTTAGTTACTGCTGGTACCAAGACAAATTTCTGATTTTTTAAAAATTTGTTTTCTGACACTTTACCAAATTCATCTTATTTACAAGATGGTTTTTTAAAGGATTATTTTACATCTTCTCAGTTGTATAATTTCATGATCTGTAATCAACTTTTATTCCTTCCCTTTCAATACTTACTCATTTTTTTCTTTTATTACAGTATTGACTACTATTTCCAGAAAAAAAAGTTCCAAATAGTAGAATCAATATGCATTTTTCTCTTGCTTTTGAATGAAATCTATATTGTATTTCATCAATACACAAGATGTTGGCTATTGGTTTTAGAAACATATTCTTTATTACTAAGCACATTTCCTTTTATTTCTCATTTACAAACATTTTCAAACACTTAAGAACTTTATCTGAGTGACGGTTACACAGATATACACTAATGTAAAAGTTATTGAGCAAAACACTTATAGTTTACGTACTTCATTAAATGTATATATCAAAATGTTAAGAATCTTTATAAAGAAAGGACAAATACTCAGAAATAGATACTAAATTTATCAACTGCCTTTTTTATACCCACTGAGTAGATCATATATCCTTTGATCTACTTTGATCTTAGATCATATGATCCTTTGATCATATATCCTGAGTAGATCTTTTTATCCTTTGTCCTCCTGTTGTGACTGCCTATAATATTATGAATTTACTGGGTGTTAATTAATCTGCCAATTATTTAGTCTTCTTAGCTGACATGTCAATAGGTTTTATTGTCTCTTTCACAGATGAGAAAACTGATATCAAAAGTGTTTAAGTCAGGTAAGAGCGTAAATTTAAGAGCTTAAATTTAAGTCTAAAGTGACACAGAATAGGATTTTAACTCTTCCTGCATGCTGGCATAAATCCTTCTTGCATACTTGGCAGAAGCCTTGCTAAATGTCACTGGTCATAACAGAGTATAACTGAACAGAAACAACCAGCAATTAATTAGAATCAGAGGAAGGAACTCATGTCTATCTGATTACGCTATTATCCATTTAGGTTACTAGGACCAAAATGATTGTCCAAAGAAAAGGACACCAAACCAAGTAATCAGCCTAAGAAGGCAGTCAGGAACCTTTGACTATGTTGCAGTTAGAAACAAATTAAGTTCATGGGAAGAGTGGATTCCAGAATCAGGCCAACTTAAAGAACATCATACTTCAGGTTGACACAAGGTAATGAAGTCCACTCTAATCACTGGTCTTGTACTGGAGAGTACTTGCCATATCAGGTGTTTTCCTTTCCTCAAGCTGACCTTAGAAAGGCAGGTTAGGCTTTATGTATTTGATGTACTTACTTCCATGCTGGGACTTGAATTAAAGTCCCCAGACTCCAAGCATGGCTTCCCTGATGGCTCAACAGTAAAGAATCTGCCTGCAATGCAGGAGACATGAGTTCAATTCCTGGGTTGGGAAGATCCCCTGGAGAAGAAAATGGCAACCTACTCTAGTGTTCTTGCCTGGGAAATTCCATGGACAGAGGAGCCTGGCGGGCTACAATCCATGGGGCCACAAAAGAGTTGGACACAACTGAGCGACTAAACAGCAAGCAATCCAAGTATAACTTTGGACTGAGATAGATCAGACTTCATTAGATCTTTGTTCTTACTGAACAAGTAATTTACACTTTAAAGATTTCATTTTCCTCCATTGTAAAGTAGGAAAAATAAAATCACGTCATATGATTATTGTGGAAATCAACATAATATTTGTGAAAGTATTTTACAGAGTTCTCAGCACATAGCATATATTCAATCCCATTTATTTCTCTTTTTACTCTCTCCTCTCTAGCCTCATGCATTCCCCATGCCCCATTTAAGAGGGTGAGAGTCCTGGAAATTTGACAGTTGACCACCTGGTCACTATAGTGTCTCTACCAAACTTCCAGCCCTCTTCCTGAGCACCTGCTTTCTCTATATTCCCCTACACACACTTTTCCCTATCGCTAAATTAATTAAAAGATGTTTTGACATCTATTAGGTTAATTTCTGCTTATATATCCTTAGAAAACTATATACTGGAGTGGGTAGCCATTCCCTTCTCCATGGGATCTTCCTGACTCAGAGATCAACCCTGGGTCTCCTGCATTGCAGGCAGATTCTTTTACTGTCTGAGTCACTAGGGAAGCCCACATACAGTTCCAAACTATTTCAAATGTTATTTTTTTTATATAAGCAAATTCAACTGAAGTTTTCATAACAAGCAAAAGAGGTCACAAAGAGTTAAACTAATAAATGATGTAATTGGAGAAGGAAAGCAGAAGAAAAAAAAAGAAAACAAATAAAAATGCTTTATCCAATTTAAAAATAAGTCCAAGTTTTCTTTATAGACAGAGGCAGATCAAGTCACTCCTCTATCGAAAATCCCCAATGACCTCCTACCTTAATCAGGGTAGAATCCAGTATCTTTACTGTGGCTTAAAAGCCCCACATGATCTGACCTCCAACACTGCTTTGCAACGCATATATGCAGGCTTCTGACAACAGGGGTATAGCAGTTAATGTTACAGCTCCTGAAGGCTGTAACATCTCTTAGATCTCTACCTAGTAGGCCTGCTCATTCACTTTTATTAGGACTCTGTTCAAATATCTCCTGATCAGAGGAGCCTCATCAGCCCACTCCATTTAAAACAGCATATTTAGTTCGCTTCTTGCCTACCCTGCTTTATTCTTTGCTATTATAATCACCCTAAGATAAAATATTATATGTAAGTTTATTTATGTTCTGTTTACCTCATGACTTTTTTGTTCACTGCTATATCCTCAATACATGGAACAGTCCTTAGCACATAGTAGGTGCTCTGTCAGTATTTAATTAATCAGTGAATAGTTAATTCATAAAGAGTACTGAGAATCTAAGTAGAGTGCATTAAGTCCTCATAAGAAATGTTCATGTTAAAAAATAAGTTTCTTCTGAATAATGTTAAAATCTAAAATAAAATAAAATATAGCTTATACATGAAAACTCATGACAGAGGACAAGAATTACAAAGTAGCTTAACATAGGGTGATGGCTTTATATCAATACGTGTGTATATGTATAGCTGAATCACTTCGCTGTACACTTGAAACTAACACAACATTGTAAATCAACGATACTCCAACATAAAATGAAAAATTAAATTAAAAAAAAGAAACTAACTTAACCCATCACAAATTTCCTGGATTCTAATTATTTAAAACCTTAAAATGTTCTGCTTGCAAAGAGAAATACACAAAACAATACGATTAACTCGTATCCGATCAAGGTGGCTCAATATTGATGTTACAAGTTGTATGTTACTGCATTAAATTTGCTTAAAGAAATAATAAAAACAATTTTAACAACTGCAAGTGGGATTCAAAGGTGTAACATTTTGCACATCCAAAAAAACAAAAAAAAAGAGAGAGCCAATAATGAAGAGAGATGCACTAGAATACATATATAATCTAAATAATATGACATAAAAAAGATACCACACAGTGGAAACTCAGTGGAATTCAGTGGAAGTAGGACATTTTGAACTCATTCCTTTTAGTATTTGACACATTAAATAAGGATATGGGGGAAATGAACTATGATTAATGAACATATCCCAAACTCTTTTTTTCCACAAATAGGACAGTATAAATGATCAATAAGTCACAAAGAAATCTCAGTAGTTTGGAAGACTAGAAATGAAACTAGGAAGTAATTTGAAAGTTGAAAAAAAAAAAAAGGCCAATACTTAGACATATAGCAACTGGGTATTATCTTCTTGCTGCCCAGTAACATCCTAGACAGGATTTTTAGCCTCTTTGATGAGTAAACCACCAAATATGAACACCCACAAAACATTTCTTGTGGAGCAACTTCCCAGAGGGCTTGGGGGGGGGGGTCTGATAATGCACGTATCTTTCCATACCCCTAGCTTTCTCATTGTATCAGCTACTACCATACTTCTCCCAGGTGGCGCTAGTGGTAAAGAACCAGCCTACCAATGAAGGAAATATAAAAGACACAGTTGGATCCCTGTGTGGGGGAAGATCCCTGGAGGAAGGCATGGCAACCCACTCCAGTATTCTTGCCTGGAGAATCCCATCGACAGAGGAACCTGGTGAGCCACAGTCCATAGAGTTGCACAGAGTCAGACATGACTGAAGCAACTTAGCAGGCACCATACACCTCACTTCTTGGAGTTCCAAATCTTTCCCCTCTGTTAGGCAAAGAAGCTCATCTCTTCCTCAGTGGACACCCAGGCCCTGGAGGATTTAGGTGCTAATCTAAGCACTTAGTCATAGTTTATTTTTCCCAACAAAGTCGTGTTTTAACTTCAGAGGCAATTTGGTGTCAGCTGTTAAACATGCTTGCCACTGTCTTGTTACCAACTGAGAAGGAAAACATTAAAACAAGCCAAGAAGAATTAAAATGGTTTCTTCCCGCTCTGTTGCCTATATGATAATAGATTTGGCCAACCATGTGCTTAGGCCGTTTGGACTTCTGGATTTTGGTGCTTTTTGCCCCTTAATTCATCAAAACCAGTGTGGTGCAAAGAAAATCTTGGCTAGGGTGGTAGTGAAGATCATAGGCCTTAGAGTTGGGCTTTGGTTTTGAGACTTAGCTGTATGACTTCATACAAATTACTAATCTGGCTGAATCTCATTTTCCTTGCCTTGTATAAAGAAGGAATAAACATACAACTTGTACAGATGTTTATGAATTAAATGATAGGCTCATACACCATTTTTTTTTTTTTTTTACAATGTCTCCCTTCTTATGCAAAATGGGGCCTGACAGGAACCTATGTGAGAAATGCAGACATGCTGGCCAAAACTGAGACCCAGAGAATCAGTCTGCATTTTACCAAGACCCTCGGGTGATTCTGATGTACACAGTGTGCAAAGAACTGATCTGGTCAATAACACAGGGGAAAAAGAAAACAATTTCTTAAGAAAATTACCTGTTGATTTTTTCATATGTTAACATTTTATATGCGTTTTTCTTCTTTGCTATTCAATACCTTGTTCTTTTTTCTTTTAACTAGACAAACTTGGGAATTTCAATTCCTTCTTTAAAGACTTTCATTCATATTGAAAATATTAATATTAATAATAAATTCTCCAGGCCAGAATACTGGAGTGTGTAGCCTTTCCCTTTGCCAAGGGATCTTTCCTACCCAGGGACTGAACCCAGGTCTCCCGCATTGCAGGTGTATTCTTTACCAGCTGAGCCACAAGGGAAGCCCAAGAATGTATTAGGTGAGATAAATGTTAGAATAAGAACAGCTCAGCAAGATTGTCTTCTTAGTATATTTTCTATTGGTCTGGTATGTCACTATATTCTACCAATGTCCTTTTCACTTTTTTGGAACTTCTCTTAGCTTAGAAAATGTCCTGAGGCATTGCTTCCAGAAGACCATTGTTCAAAGGAACCTTTTGTAGGATGTTTAGGTGTAGAGAGATGGATAGGGCCGCCAGTGTCTTCTTCAGCCCTCTTAACAAATTGGTATTGATTATCCTGTCAGAATAGTTTACATACTGCCACTCTGGGAAGACGAGTCATAGAACAGTTGAGTTCAGCGACATTCGTGACATAATGGAGGTAGATGGGGGACACTCCGAGCTCACCCAGCTAAGGAGACAGGGTGAGCCCAGTGAGGCCATCAAACTTTCCATAAGAGGACACAGGTTTCATCCCATTGTGGCGTGATGATGTCAAAGGAAAACACTTATCGTACAATTTTATTTCTACTGGAATTTTACTTAAATTATCTCCAGATGATAACCATGGCCCCCTGCATCGGGAATCCCCCTGTATGCTAACACTACTTTCAAAAATTCGTGATTCTGTTTGCAGACTACCAACGAGGAAGAGAAGTGAGGGGTACTCAATTACGCAATGAATTCACAGGACGTTCCTGCTGAGGAGTAACGGGATGGGGGTGAAGCCAGGCCTTTTCGCGCTCCCCTAACTGATACCCTACCTGTTCCTGTAGTAATATTGCTGTGCTATGCTCTTCGACCGGGCTTGCAGCCTGGCTAACGTGGCCATAGCCTCCGCCTGCCCGAGGCACCTCCGGAGTTACTCTCGGTCTCCTAGGCAACCGGGCTAAACCATTCCGCCGATCCCCGGGATTCAACTTTCGTTGACTTCACATTTTTTTCCTCCAACACTCTTTCAGTGTCCGAAACACCAGAAAGAAAAACTAAGAAATTTTGCTAATTAAAGATTTCAAATTATTGACCCCTCTCCCTTCTATGAGGAAAAAAGAGGAGATTTTCAGAGAAAGAAGCAGTGGAGGTGGGGAGGGGAACTAATGGTTGCTCCGAGCTTCCGTTTTCCGCCTGCTGTCGGCTTCCGGAAGCTCAGCTCAAAATGCTGAACTGCTCCTGGGAAGTCGCTGGTGGTGCGGTAGTTGGAGTCTGTTCTCGGGCCTGAGCCTCGAGGCCAGGCTCTTGGGTGTCGTTAATGTTCGGGGCCGCCGGGCGCCAACCGATCGGAGCTCCAGCCGCCGGGAACAGCTGGTGAGGCTGGCCGCCCTGGGGATGGGCGATCCGGAAAGGGTGTGATGGCCGGGGCCCGCTGGACCTGGAATAGAAGGGGGAGGGAGTTGTGATGGATGATCTGAAGACCTTTAGGCCTTGCTCTCTTTTCGTTCCTGGGATGGACGCAGTTTAAGGAAGGCGTGGAAGTGTGTGCTAAAGATTTGCGAAGGAATACAGTCAATGCTTGCTGATTGCTTGTCTACTACGCCACAATAATGTAGGAGGAAAGCTTTCTGTACGCCCGGAGCAATTCATTTCTTCGTTGACTGTTGACAAGACGAGGATTACAGAAGAATCTATCTTACTATAGGCATTATTTCCTCATTTTCCTTTTTAAATTTGCAAGATTGTACCAGGTGTT
This sequence comes from Bos grunniens, assembly GCF_055505025.1. Classification (NCBI taxonomy): domain Eukaryota; kingdom Metazoa; phylum Chordata; class Mammalia; order Artiodactyla; family Bovidae; genus Bos; species Bos grunniens. Next base: position 60,005,536 of record NC_141180.1, read on the forward strand.
TTCGAAGATCAGTTCCCAGAAATCTAGACTTCTGAAAGTTTAGAAGTGGAGGAGACTGCCTTCCTACCCCTCTTTTTTTGGAGTAGGCGTAACCTACCAGTTTCTGTCCCTTGAACGTGCCATTCTAGTTCAAATGAGATGTGCATTGGATGTCCCCTGAGAACTTAAAATGTCAGGGTTAAATTTAGGGTTCGACTGCAGTGTTATACCGCTAAACCACTTTAGAATAATAAACTGCTTTGACTTGGCAGAGTTCTTTCACAAATTGCTACGTTCTATCCTTATGAAGGCCCTGTGATAGGAGATTATCACAGGCACAGAATGGTTAAGGGACTTGTTCCGTGTTTCCATGCGGCCTTTAGCCCTAGAGCTGGAAGCTGGGTTTTGGATTTCTAGTTGAAAACTATTTCTACTCCTGTGTTTCTCACAAGACGTTTTCCTCCAAGTACACCCAAGACGAGCAGTGAAACAAAATTTCCACTGACGTTCTCAAACCATAAAGTTGAACAACACGTGAAATGCAGCTGAAATGTGTCAGTCCATTCCTAGATTCCGCAACAAATGAGAATCTGAGGGATTCTAGTAGTCAGTGATCTCCAAGAATTTCTTTTGCATCACCTATCATTGAAAAAAGAATATCTTGCTTAGAATGTTTTGAATGAGATCAGATCGTTCTGTAGTTAATTTTATAATGAATAGACTTGGTTATGCTCCTTTGAAATTTTTTTTTTAGTTGAAATATCGTTAACTTACAATATTGTATTAGTTTTAGCTGTTCAGCACTGTGATTCAATATTTTTACAGATTGTACTTCTTTAAACATTATTACAAAATAATGGAGATGGGGCAAATTAGGGGTATGAGATTGAGATACAAGCTACTATGTACACAATAGATAAGCAACAAGGATACAAGTTATAGCACAGGGAATTATAATCATTATCTTGGTTATGCTCCTTTTAAATACATTTTCCTGTGAGAATAATAAGGAGCACTTTTTTTTTTAAATGAGCATTTTAGTTTAATGGTAATTAGCATAAAATAAAACACATAATTCTTAAGTGCTTAGTATTTTTAGTTTTGGCAGTTGTATATACAGTGTAACCACAACACAAAGCAAGATACAGGACATTCCTATCATCCCAAGCAGGAGTCCCTCTCCAGATTACCTTTCTTAATGTTTCACCATTCAGCATCTTTTTAAGAGGGGGAGACAAAATGTGCCCTATAGATTGGTCTGCTCTTGCTGTAGTGATACTGGTTTGTAGGATAGATGACAATATAATGCAAAAATATGACTTTTTAAACTCCTCTTCCTCCTTCTATCCAAATCGTGGTCAGGTACCTCTTTGTAAGGGAAGATCCTTTGGAGTAGGAAATGGCAACCCACTCCAGTACTTTTGCCCGGAAAATTCCATGGATAGAGGAGCCTGGGGGGCTATAGTCCCAAGGTGTGTCACCAAGAGTCAAACATGACTGAACATACATACACACACACACACACACACACACACACACATATACATCCTTTTTGTAATATAGAGAAACTTCTTTCAGTTCTCTATTTTACTTGAGATGGAATACATCCTTTCTTATGGCATCAGAGTATAATATAGTGCCTAGCATGTTATTTGTGTTTTTGAATAAAATTCTTGAATTATCCCTGATTTGACAGAACGAGTGTTCCAGAAATTTGGATCCTGTATTTTCTAGTTTATCTGTGCAACTATCTTGTTACTCAGACTTTCTTAATGGAATTTTCTTTTTTATTCATTCATCAGACATTGACTGTACTATACATGTGTGTTTTATCCCAATGTCGACATCTCAGTGCCAGTCAGGATGCTACTTAGTTGGTGTAGTTAATTGGTACCAGCTTTTGCATATATATGTCATCTCAGGTATTGGGTTGCCAAGAAGTTTGGGCATTTTTCTACAGTGTTACGGAAAACCTGGACAAACTTTTTGGTCAACCCAATAAATCTTTTGAAATAGGTGCTGTTGTTCTTTGTATTTTAGAGATGGCAAGACAGGAGCAGATATTGTTTAAATATTAATAACTTAGCCAAGCATCATATTTGCAGTATGATTCTAGTATATCTGGGCTTCCCTTGTGGCTCAGCTGGTAAAGAATCCACCTACAATGCAGGAGACCTGGGTTTGATCCCTGGGTTAGGACGATCCCCTGGAGAAGGGACACTTCCAGTATATCTAAAAAAAAAAAATTCTTAGTTATTCTAGTATATTGCCTGTGCGTCTGAGTGAGATACCATATCACAAGGAATATGTAAACTGGAAAGGATACGCACAGGTTTGTTAACTAGGCCTGATGTAGTTAACTCCCACCTTGACTTCAACCTTTTCTCCAGTGTCTAGGTTAGTTTTTCAATTTTTAGGCACCACGTGGGTAAGTGTAGAGGATTTCTCTCTTAATCTTTTGTTGAAAAGTAGAACTGATATTTTATAAGTTAAAAGCCTAAGGAAGAAAAGCTTTATACAGTTAAAAAAATCCTATGATTATTGTGTGTGTGTCAGGAAATATGTTTTTTGTACAAGTTGTTCTTGTAAGTCTTGATAGTTCATATTTTTATAAAATCTTTATAGCTGGAAGTGTCTCTCTCCCCTTCCTGCCACCTCATACACATTTTTGAAAGTGGGGTCGAAGAGTGAAGTAAGTCAGAAAGAGAAAGACAGATGTTGTATATTAATGCACACATATGGAATCTAGAAGGATGGTACTGTAGATGAATGTGTTTGCAGGGCAGCAGTGGAGATGCAGACATAGAGAACAGACTGGACACAGCGGGGAAGGAGAGGGTGGGATGAATTGAGAGAACAGCATGGAAAATACATTACCGTATATAAAGTAGAGAGCTAGGGGGAAGTTGCTGTGTGACACAGGGAGCTCAACCCAGTGCTCCGTGATAGCCTAGAGGGGTGGGATGGAAAGGGAGATGGGAGTGTTTAGGAGGGAGGGGACATATACCTGTTGCTGATTCATGTTGTTTTATAGCCGAAATCACAATATCGTAAAGCAATTATCCTCCAATTAAAAAAAAAAGAAAGTAGGGTCTATCTGTTTCGGTACTTAAAATGTTAACCTGCCTTTTCAAAATTGATTTATTTAGTAAATAAATCACATTTAGAATTTGACATGCTGTTACTTTTTACTTTATTAATAATTTTTATTTAAAAGTCAACTTTTGAGTTTTTTGGAAAGATTTTAAAGTTTGAACTCACAGATTTTTAAAGTTAATTATTGATAATGGAACTATCAAATCATTATTGATGTATCAAGCTGTAGTATCTATTTGTTTCACATTATGTGTCTTTGCTTTAAAAATAGCCATTACAAATAAACTATATTGATTCTGGACCTTTTCTGCTATAATTTCATCTCTATTTGGTATTCTTATTTTCTTTAGGTCTGGAAAACTGCATAGTGAAAACTTTAGTTCTGGAAAACTACTTTTCAATAACTGCTTTTTTTTTAATCTGACCGTTTGTTTTAGAGTCAGTTTCATATTCTTAGGTTTGTCTGAATCAGTTTTCCATTTCAGTTTGAAATCTGAATTGTCCAAATTTTCAGTGAGGTCATATTTTTCCTTGTTATTTGCTCATTCATTTAGTCCTTGATTGATTTGTTCACCTAGTTGTTGTTGAGTTGCTCAGTCTTGTCCAACAATTTGCAACCACATGGACCGTAGCCTGCCAGACCCCTCTGTCCGTGTGATTTCCTAGGCAAGAATTCTGGAGTGGGTTGCCATTTCCTCCTCCAGGGGATCTTCCCAACCCAGGGATCAAACCCAGGTCTCCTGCATAGGCAGGCGGATTCTTTACTTAGACTTTTTTTTAAAACATCTATCTGTCAAGCATTATTTTAAGTACTTGTAATTAATATTCAGTGGTCTTCATTCTCATTCCTATTCTAGGAATTCAGAATATGTTATATATTCAAAAGTATTGAGCAGTCACCATGTATAACCAATGCATGAGACTCATTTCCCAAATATTAGAAGGTTGCATAAATGTGTTTATTATATGCTATGAATATTATTAACATATTATGAATTTTTTTTTAGACTTTAAATTATTTTGTTTTAGACTTTGACTTTCTTTCACTTAGGCAGTTTTTTATTCAATGGTTTACATCTCGAAAGTGAATACAGTGTAAGGAAAAAAGTTTGAGTAACTCCTGGTCATTAAATGAAGAAAAAGAATCAAAAGAATGATCTTCAAATTTAAATAATGAAGGAGCAGTCTTATTAAATCACTGTTTGGAAAGTTGAGTTAGAAAATCACTATGTGAAAATAGAATTCGATTTTTTTTTTTTCTGAAGCCTTCCATGTATGATTGGTTTTTTGTCTTGTTGGCAGTAGGGTAAGGAGGAAGGCAAGGTTTCTGAGGGTTCCCCTGTGACAGAAATGACAAAGTAGCAGCTGCCAGCAGTGCCTCCAGTTGAGAGCAAGTCAGTAGAACTTTTGCTCCCATCATGGGAAATGAGTTTTTCTGTTTGATGGCAAATATTGTGACTCTGTACTTAGAAGGATGATATCCTGTCTTTTCTTTTTTCTTTTCTTGTATCTGTATATTATTAGGATAGGAATAGGTCAAACACAGCATTACTTTTTTTTTTACTAAGAGTTGTTTTTTTTTTTTTAATCAAAAATCTTTAAGGAAGTGCATGGATTTCTTGAAATTCCATGCAAGATTTTTTTCAAGTGCCTATTATCTTCCCTCTTCCCATCATTCAGAGAGGTTCAAGAATTCAGAAAGGTTGACGGTCTTAGCTTTTATTATGATATACTCAGTGTTCATAGTATAGTTTGTATCTTAAAAGAACAGTGATTTGATTTTTTTCAGTAACAGTTTCCTCTTGTGTGTAGAGGTTGTTACAAGATGAAGTAACTGGTCTCACACTTAAGTACTCATTCTTATCCTCCAAGAATCCTTACAATGTACTCATTATACCCATTTTTATGATGAAGAAACAGAATCAAAAGATAAGTAATTTGTCCAAGGTCCTATAACTGATGAATGTAGTGTAATTTAGCTTCCAAATTCTTGCTTTGAGTGTTAAAGCTCATGTTCTTTACAGTTTCTTCCCAGCCTTTTTCTCCCTCTAGAGATTTCTATTCTATGTTTATTGTCCAGTGTCAATATAACATTATAATTAATTATTTGCATGTTTCAGAATAAGGTAGTTTCCTGCCACCCCATGCTACTCTTTGAAAAGAAAGAAAAGGTTACTTATGATTAATGGTTTTATACAGATAGGTCATGGAGAAGGAAACGGCAACCCACTCCAATGTTCTTGCATGGAAAATTCCATGGACAGAGGAGCCTAGTGGGCTACAGTCCATGGGTTCGCAAGTGTCGGACACAACTTAGCAACTAAACCACCACCACCACCACATATAGGTCAAGTAATTTCTAAGTTAGCCCAAGTGTTACCATTTAATGTTAGAATTACTCATAATTTCTTGTCCTAAAATACATAAATAGAGAAAATTGAAGATATATCTCTTCATAGGTTACTAGACTGAGATTAAGACTTATTTTAACAAATAATATTACCTTTAAGAAAGAAAATCTGTAAATCCCTGTAAGCAGCAGGAATCTTAGTCAAGCTTTAGATAATTCTTAGGAATCCTATTTTGTTAAATCAATTACAACATTTAGCCCTTGATATATGGACTTCCCAGGTGTCTCAGTGGTAAAGAATCTGCCAAGCGTAGACGCAAGTTCAATCCCTGGGTTGGGAAGATCCTCTGGAGAAAGGTATGGCTACCCACTCCAGTCCAGTATTCTTGCCTGGAAAATCCAATGGACAGAGAAGCCTGGCGGGATACAGTCCATGGGGTTGCACAGAGTTGCACACGACTGGGCGACTGACACATTCACTTGTGTTTTTTTTCCATGCTATATTTTTCTCTTCTGGGAATAGTAGTTATTGCTTAATACAAGCTTCAAAAAAGTAATAGCCATTGACAAAATAGTTAGTTGTTGGTTACTGAGGGGCATTTGTTTTCTGGGCTTTCTTGGTCTTCAACTCCTGCTATGCTTTCCTCTACATTATTGACGCCCTTTGAGGCCCTTTGTCCATTTGTCAACTTGTCAGTTCTTCAAGGGCATAGGAGAGGTAATTTAGAACTAGGGCAGCTTCCTCACTTTTCTACCTTGAACCAAAAACATTCGTAAAAACCCTTAAACTGAGTTGCAAGGTTTTCTACATTATCTGATCTTCCTCACTCCAGATCAGTGGTTCCCAAACTTCATGGCACCAAAGACTGGTTTTGTAGAGGACAGTTTTTCCATGGACTTGGGGAGGGAGGCCTAGGGGGGATTGTTTTGGAATGATTCAAGCACATCACATTTATTATGTTCTTTATTTCTAATTGAATGCTGCCACTGATCTGACTGGAGGTACCGGTCCATGCCCAGAGGTCGAGGACCTTGCTCTAAAACATATGTTTTTTTAGGAAGGCCTTTTTCTGAATTAATTAGAACTTCGTGTTAAAGGAAACCAGCAACAGCAACTGACTCATTTAGTGGATATTTAATGTTGCCTGGAGGTGGACAAACAAATAAACAAACTTGACCTTTGGCCAAATAGTCTTGTGTAAAACGGGCATATCAGATTCTGGATTGATTATATGTCTTAGATTGCTCAGCATAATCTAATATGACCTGAAAAAACAAAATGCTTATCAAGTCATTTCCTCTGATAAAGTCCAACTTTATATAAATAATGGGGCTGTAATTTTATTCTGTTCACTTGGACTAGCTTAAGAAAATGATTAGTGAGCCGTTCTCTTAGACATTATACTCAGTGCAAACTAAGCCCAAAAGATTTCATTTCCAGTGGGTCCCAAATGAAGAGGAATTGTTTTGTAAATGTGAATACACAACTTTCAAGTTAGCTAAGTGGTGATTCACTGGATTTTACTATAATTCAGCCTTTAAAACTATGGTTGCTTAATAAACAGATTTTTGTGCTGGAAAGTTCCATATTTCCAGTGTTTACCTCCATTAGGAAAGGACTTATTTAAGAAAATATATTTAGGATAGCATGTTTCAGGGCAGTGGTCTTTAATAACTGCCAAGGCAAAGGGAATAAAGGAGCTACTGATGATGTGAAGGTCTCTTATAATGACTTTATTTCTGTGAAGCTTGTTGATGCCAGTTTTACCTGAGAGATGTGAGTGAAGCAGCTTGACCAACTGTAATAGTACTGGCTCATTTACAGATACTTTGGTTGAGATTGACTTGCAAGACTGGTGAGTTGAAACTAAAGGAGAAAAGGTGATTTGAACACTGAATGTCACTTAAATTTGTTTTTTCCATTTATTTATAAGTTGTTGTTCTTTTTTATTTTTTTTCCTGAAAAGCTTTTTAAAGTAGTTTTAGTTGATTGGTATTTGAGCCACATGATGGAATATGTTAGATTCTTCTCATTAAAATATTTTTTAGTTTCTCCTGAGAAAATATAAGATCAGATAAGACTGGCACAATTTTAATAATGCTTTAAAGAAAGTTTGCTTTCATTTTTAGTAGTACTGTTGGTTATATTTTGTTAAATTATGTTAGAGCAGTACTAATGAATTAATTTAAATGAAATTAGTTGAATAGTATCAAAATTTTACTAGATTAAGTCTCATGTGCTAATCTTTTTCTAATGTTAGGACCATTACATTTTCTCTGCCAAAGTAAAGCACTGAATTGTCACTTCCAAAATAACCTGCATTTTTAGTTGGAGGTTATATTCATGCATTGAGTTAATTTCATGTTACTATTTAGAACCAGTCTTTCACCCATGATAAGGAAACAATTTCTTTAAAAAGTAAATTCCTCCAGAATCAGGTGATACTGAGTCTTCTTTTAGACAAAGAATCTTTATTGTATTACATGTTACACTGGCTTGTTGTTTGATGTTCAGTCGCTTAGTTGTGTCTGACTCTTTGCAACGCCATGGACTGCAGCCCACCAGGCTTCCCTGTCTTTCACCGTCTCCCAGAGCTTGCTCAAACTCAGGTTCATTGAGTCAGTGGTGCCAACGGACCTCTCTTTAAGAATTTTCCACAGTTTGTTGTGACACACACAGTCAAGAGCTTTGGCTTAGTCAGTAAAGAAGTAGTAGATGTTTTTCTGGAATTCTCTTGCCAGCCAGATGTTCAAGCTGGATTTAGAAAAGGCAGAGGAACCAGAGATCAAATTGCCAGCATCTGTTGGACCATAGAAAAAGCAAGAGAATTCCAGAAAAACATCTGCACTGGCTTACAGTGAGTTATTTTAAAGATGCAGTATTGTTTTCAAAGATAATAATCCTCAGACAACATTTCTTCCAAAGAAGTAATGTTAAAGGAAAAGAACAAAATACTCTTTGCAATAAAGGGAAAACAAAAAAGCAGTTATAAAAACGTATAGGTATTGGAAAAAAGATCCGTTTAGCTTATCAGCGTAGTTGGAATTTTAGCCCTTGTATTGACTTACTACTTGTTTCTCTGTGATGCGTATTTCTCTTCATCAAGTTCAGTGTTCTGAAACCCCAGTACTATACAGAACCTTTTTAAAGGAAAAAAGAAAAAAGTGTTAGTGCCTGGAAAATTCCATGGACAGAGGAGCCTGGTGGGCTGCCGTCTGTGGGGTCACACAGAGTTGGACATGACTGAAGTGACATAGCAGCAGCAGCAGCAGCCTTGCAGAGTTCAATTAATTGTGTGTCACAATTATTGTTGTTATTATTATTGTTATTGTTGTTATTCTGTCACTGAGTCAAGTCTGACTCTTTGTGAGCCAGTGAACTGCAGCACACCAGGCTTCCCTGTCATCCTCTACCTCCTGGAGTTTGCTCGAATTCGTGTCCATTGAGTCGGTGATGCTATCTAACTATCTCATCCTTTGCCACCCTCTTTTCCTTTTGCCTTCAATCTTTGTCAGCGTCAGAGTCTTTTCCAATGAGTTGGCTCTTTGCATCAGGTGGCCAAATATTTATTTGAATCACCATGTTTTTGAAAACTGTGTGTCTCTATAGACTTTTTGTTTTCTCATTCAGAATGTCAAAGGAGAGAGATACGGAAAATACAAACCCACATTAACTGGAAGACAATGTCCTGTTACTTAATTGCTTACAGAATGCATTTTAACTGAGGCATCATTGGTTCTTTGAATTCAACTCACTCTCCCCACCCTAATGCGCTAATTTAACTCTGTCATCCCCTTTTTGTGTTCAGGAGAATATAATGCTTAACTGTGAGTCATCAGCTTTATATAGATACATATTAAATCTGTCCCTATAATAAATAGTATCTCCTGCTACTAAATCAGTCATAAACAAAAATGCAAACTGTATGCTGGAGTTATGGAGGTATTCTTGGGTGTAGTTAGGGGAGCACTCAGGCTCTGGAACCAGATTGTCATAGTTTGAATCCTGCTTTTCCCACTTCCTACATGTGTCACTTTGGGCCAGCTGCCTTAAATCTCTGAGTATTTCATCTCCCACCTTATAGGGTTATTATGTGAGAATGAAATGAGGTCCAGTAAGTTGCCTACATATGAACAAGTTCGTTTCTGAGAGTGCATTCATAAGTCAAAGAGACTTAGCTTAGGTACCCAACTAACCCGATGGGCTGTATGGTACTGAACTGTAATAGATTTCCAGTGCTTTTCACACAAATAATACACAAAAAATAAAGAAAACTTTTTAAAATCTTACAGTACAGTGCCTTGAAAAGTGCAGTAGTACCAGCTACATCACCGCTGCTTTTACACTTGCTTCTGAACATCCTGTGCTTAAAACGAAGATACTATAAAATGCCATACAGTAATGTACACAAAAGCACAACTACTTGTAAAGGATGCATGCACATGACAACGTATGCCAGACATGTGAACTAACTCATGTGGTTAGCCAGCCACGTGAACATACATTTGCATCTTTGAAAGTTTGCAACTTGAAGGTTCATATGTAGGAGACATACTGTAATGCATATGAAACACTTAGAAATGGGTCTGGCTCATAATAAGTACTCAAGTTTTGGAAACCTTATATGTACCTCATATTGTAAGTGTTAAATCCAGTTGAATCACCTGTGTGTTCATTTTCAAGTTATTATTAAAAGGAAAAGACTGAGTTGAAAGTTGTTAAAGGGATCTTGTGAGGGCCTGAGATTATGGACTATGAAGACTGTGTGTATAGACCATAGATCAACACGCTATCTGGGCATCACTTGTTTTTATAAATAAAATTTTATTAGCACACAGCTATACCCATTCATTTCTGTATTCCTGATGATTGTTTTGGGCTTACCATGGAAAAAGTTGAGTAGTTGTGATGGAGACCTAATGGCCTGCAGAGCTAAAATATTTTCTACTGGGTCCTTTATGAAAATGTGTCTTGCTGTTCTTGTTGTTCAGTTGCTAAGTTGTTTCCAACTCTTCGCGACCCCGTGAACTACAGCACGCCAGGCTTCCCTGTCCACTGTCTTCTAGAGTTTGCTCAAATTCAAGTCCATTGAGTCAGTGATGCTATCTAACTGTCTCATCTTTTGCTGCCCTCTTCACCTTTTGCCTTCAGTCTTTCCCAGCATCAGGGTCTTTTCTAACAAGTCGGTTCTTCACATCAGGTGGCCAAAGTATTGGAGCTTCAGCTTCAGCATCAGTCCTTCCAATGAATATTCAGGACTGATTGCCTTTAGGATTGACTGGTTGGATCTCCTTGCTGTCCAAAGGACTCTCAAGAATTTTCTCCAACACCACAATTCAAAGCATCAATTCTTCAGTGTTCAGTTTTCTTTATAGTCCAACTCTCACATCCATATATGAGTACTGGGAAAACATAGGTTTGACTACATAGACCTTTGTTGGCAAGGTGATGTCTCTTGCTTTTTAATATGCTGTCTAGATTTGTCATAGCTTTCCTTCCAAGGAGCAAGCATCTTTTAATATCATGGCTGCAGTCACCATACACAGTGATTTTGGAGCCCAAGAAAATAAAATCTGTCACTGCTACTACTTTTTCCCTTTCTATTCACCATGAAGTTCTGGGACTGGATGCCATGATCTTAGTATTTTGAATGTTGAGTTTTAAGGCAAGTTTTTCACTCTCTTCTTTCACCTTCATCAAGAGACTCTTTAGTTCCTCTTCACTTTCTGCCGTTAGAGTGCTAGCATCTACATATCTGAGGTTGTTGATATTTGTCCCGCAAAGCGGAAAGTGGAAAATAAGCCACCCCTGCTATGGACTCCAGAAAGTCTATAAACGTCTGTAATGGAGAATATTTTGATCCTAGATGCTTCTAGAACTCAGTTTAAGAAATAATTGTGAATGATCTTCATAAGAAAGGTGCATATTTGAATTACCTCTAGTGTTTCAAAGATAAAATCATATATCTGCGTCCTGTGTCTTACCAACATACTTAGAATCTTTGAGAGTTGGGTTTGGAAAGAATTGATGTAATTTACAAGGGTTCCTAAAGAATACTGATGTTTATCCTTGCTGACTAGTGGATGATTTTCTCACATAGTTCAGTGTTTTGGTCTCTGTTTTTTTAAGCCCTAAGCAACTGCTTCAGATTGATTGTAAACAAATCATGGGCCATAAGAGACCAGTGAGGCTCCAGGTTAAACATGAACATAGTTTCTGCTTCACTGGCTTGTGAGATTAGCCCAGGGCTTCCCTAGTAGCTCAGCTGGTAAAGAATCTGCCTGTAATGCGGGAGACCTGGGTTCAATCCCTGGGTTGGGAATATCTCCTGGAGAAAGCAACAGCTATCCACTCCAGTATTCTAGTCTGGAGAATTCCATGGACTGTATAGTCCGTGGGGTCGCAAAATGCCAGACATGACTCAGCAACTTTCACTTCACTGCAAATATATGTCCTATGTTTGGTTAAATTTTTTTTTCACATGTATTACAAATCTTGAATGTACCTGCCTGCCTGCCTGTCTGTCTGCCTTGCATATCATGGCAGTGCCTGAGTAGAGCATGTGGTGAGTAGAGGATTGTATGTTTCCTTAGAAATTGGTGTGTGTGTGTGTATGTGTGTGTGGTGGGGCAGCAGGGGATCGAGAAAGTTCTCTCTACTCCTACATCTGCTCTAGAAAAACTGGCTCTAGGAAAAGGACAGCTGTAGACTAAAGTATGGAGATTTAAGGGGAAATAACTTTTCCATAATTGGACAATAAAAATATATTACTGAGCTCTTTCATTGTGGGTATTATGCTTACTCTATCTTGAAGTAATTCCTACGTTTAATAAAATAACTTATACAAGAAAAAGCTTAAAAATGAGTCAGAATATTTGGAACTGTATTTTCTTGAATAGAAAAACTAAGTAGCTTTTAAATATTTCTTTGTATTAACTATTAATTCTAGTCAGATTTAGTGTGAATTGTGGTTAACTCTGACTACTTAATTTTTTTTTTCTCTCCTTAAAAAAAACGCAGGCATTTCAGTCGAACCATGGAAGAACTGGTTCATGATCTTGTCTCAGCCTTGGAGGAGAGCTCCGAGCAAGCTCGAGGTGGATTTGCTGAAACAGGAGACCATTCTCGAAGTATCTCTTGCCCTCTGAAACGCCAGGCCAGGAAGCGGAGGGGGAGAAAACGGAGGTCGTATAATGTGCATCACCCATGGGAGACCGGTCACTGCTTAAGTGAAGGCTCTGATTCTAGTTTAGAAGAACCAAGCAAGGATTATAGAGAGAACCACAATAATAATAAAAAGGATCACAGTGACTCTGACGACCAAATGTTAGTGGCAAAGCGCAGGCCGTCATCCAACTTGAATAATAATGTTCGAGGGAAAAGACCCCTCTGGCATGAGTCTGATTTTGCCATGGACAGCCTTGGGAACAGGACTCTGCGCAGGAGGCGGAAGGTCAAGCGCATGGCTGTGGACCTCCCGCCGGAGAACCCCAACAAGCGGACGATGACCCAGCCCCTGGAAGGCTGCAGAGATCAGGACATGGACAATGACAACAGAGCTTACCAATATCAAGAGTTTTCCAAGAACAAAGTCAAAAAAAGGAAATTGAAAATAGTTAGACAGGGACCAAAAATCCAAGATGAAGGAGTAGTTTTAGAAAGTGAGGAAATAAGCCAGACCAATAAGGACAAAATGGAATATGAAGAGCAAAAAGTCTCAGATGAACTCATGAGTGAAAGGTGACTTTTCTATTCTCTAAATATAAAAATATGTCTCCAGTGTTTGTGGTTGATTGTGTTTTAGATTTTAATTGATGCTATTTGAAAGTGATTATAAGTTATAATAACAGTAGTGATACTACTGTTTAACCACAGTTGTTTACTTATAATTTATGATGTTTCACACAAAGCAAAATTGCTTGTTTGATTTATACAGAGTCTTTTGATTGTGTCCTAATGACTTAATTTTCAGCTACAAAGAGACAAGGAAGTGGATTTTCAATGGGAAAGAATGCTTTTGAATAACAACGCATTTATAACTCTTAGCATTGCATTTATAATTATGTTTTTGTGTAATTATAGAGCTTTAGCCGTCAGTGCTTTTCAGTGTCATGATCCATTGGTGTGTTCTAATTTCTGAGAACCAAGCCTTGATACCACTTCACAGTGTGTGACTAGATATTTTAAGAAGTCTGTAGATTGCTAGGAATTCTGATCACTTATGAACTGTAAAACCCAATATATAGTCCAGAAACTCCTGACCTTGTTTTTACACAAATGGGAGAAGGAGCGATCTTCTGGCAATTAGTCTAATCAGTCCACTCTAGAAAGCAGGTCTATCACAATGAAGAGTTGTTAAGGACTGTTCTGACACCTTCAAAAGGTAAGTGATCACTTTTCTTTTACACAGAACTAATGTTACCTATAGGAATGAGAAAACAGTGACCCTGTTCATCCTTTTAAGTGTATCCTTAAAATCAAATGCAAAACTATGATCAAGAAAAAATATCCTTTAAAAATGGTCTGGAAAGAATATTTGATTTTTAGTTGGTAAGATTGGCATCATTTTAATCATGTGGAGTGTGAGCTATGGATCTCTCTCTATATATATGTAATTTTTTTCTCTCTTGTAAATGTGGTTACAGATACGAGTAGGACCTACTAAAAGTTTGTAGCATGTACCTTTTATTAAAGGTGGTTTGCTATTTATGTAATTTTTCTAAAAAACTAAAAATTACTTAAAATGTTTTAGGAAGATTGTGAAAACTTTTCTTACCTGCATTTCTTCCAAAAAAGTTGTCATTTTCTACTGGAATGAGAATTATTTGTATGCTAGTATCGGACCATTGTGGCTGAGGACCATCCAGCTTGACTTGAAAGTAATTATCTTGCTCAGTTGCTGGGAAAGAGGATGTGTGGCATTTGAGGTAAATCCTCAATTCTGGATTATTCCCAGGTTACCTGCTTTCTAGATTGATTGTGGAAGCCCCTCCTTTTATCGATGTGTGCCTTTTATTGACAGTATGCCCTGGACGAGAACTGAGATGAAACTCTTTTATTTATTTTCATTGTAAAGAGTGAGTATTAGGTTGTAATCAGGCTACCCAGCAGTCATCACTCTACGAGTTTCAAAAAAGGATGTTTTCACTCCTGAATAAATTTTTTTTTTTTTTCCTTGTATTTTAGACTTACTCATACAACTATTTCTTATGGTCACTTAAGAATTAGGTATATATTCCTTCTGTGGGAAGATTTATAGATAAGAATGGAAAGCTTTTCTCTGTGTGTGATTTAGGGCTTCCCTGGTGGCTCAGATGGTAAAGAATCTGCCTGCACTGCCAGAAACTTGGGTTTGATATCGGTCAGAAAGATCCCCTGGAGAAGGAAATGGGCAACCTACTCTAGTATTCTTGCCTGGGAAATCTCATAAACAGAGGACCTGGTAGGCTACAGCCCTTGGGGTCACAAATGACTTAACACACATTTGAATAACTACTGTGTAATGTTCACTCATCCCAAGACAAACCTGATTCTCTCCAGCCTCATAATCTGGGATAGCCACACAAGCATATGGTGATAAAGAAACGTGCTAAGCAGAAGGTACTGGTGATTGGAAGCCTTGTTCAGATATTGGAGGATTTAAGGCAGATCATCCCAGGTAGACAGAATAGCTCATCCAGAGGCGTGGGCTGTGAGGCAAGTGTAATGTATGTGAGCAAGTATATGTAGTTCCTTATTACTGCAATTTGAAGTGGGAACAGAGGCTACAGCAATAAGTGTGCTTTGGAGGCCTGTGAGCTCTGGTAGTGTGAATTTCGTTATATAAGTAATGAAAAATCAGTGAGGAATTTTTAGCATAATTAGATTTACATTTGATCAGGATCCCTAATCTTGGCCACAGTGTCTTGTTTGGTTTTGGCTGACCTTCAGACCATCCTTGATGGTGATGTGCTCAGTCACTCAGTCGTGTCTGACTCTGCGAACCCATGGAATTAGCCCACCAGGCTCCTCTGTCCATGGGATTCTCCAGGCAAGAATACTGGAGTGGGTTGCCATGCCCTTCTCCATGGGACCTTCCCAACCCAGGAATCGAACCCAGGTCTCCCACATTGCGGTCAGATTCTTTACCATCTGAGCTACCAGGGAAAACCATGGTGATGATAGTAGAGGAATAAAACCGTGGGAGCAATTTTAAGAATTGGAATCAGTGAAGGTTGGCTGACTGTACTTTGGGGAAGATAAATGAGAAAGAGAACTCTCAGATGATGCCCAGGTTATCAAGAAGAGAAAATACAGGCAATGAGCAGACTGGGACAGGATTTTAGAGTTGGTGTACATGTATTAAATCAATAAGCATTCATAAGTCTGTTCTCTAAATACTGTGCTATAAAAGTCATACTAAAAAAAAGTGGGAAGAGGTAGCTTTGGGAAATGAGCCATAATGACTATCAGCTGTTGAAAGTGAAAAATGCCTTCTACACGGGTTCTTTTTCTGATTTGTTAAGCACACTAATAGCCACATGATGTGAGCACTACTAAATATCAGTTAGATGAGATGTAAATAAGAAAGCGTGTTGTTGAGAACACGGGGAAAAACATCTCAAAGCAGGACAAGGATCGTTAAGGACTAATTTGCTGGTCTTAGGGAATTCCGGTTTTCTTATATGTTTAAGAAGAGCTCCAGGCAGAGGAGAAAGAGACAGGGATACTGCTTGGAGAAAGAACATAAGGATCAGAGATGGAATGGAAAGAATTTAGGTGGGGGCCTATCCATGAAAAGCCTTGAAATCTACATTTAATCCAGTAAATGTGAGGCTGTAATTTAAGAATTTTAGTAGAATATTGTGTTTTACATAGACATGTACATACACGTACATGTATGTACCTGTGTGTTTTATAAACTTTCTTTAGACTAGGTCTGGATTTATGGAAAGGTTGCAAAGATAGTACAGAAAGTGTAGTCTGTATACCCTGTTCCCTCACATCCCACGCCCAGTTTCTCCTGTTGTTAGTATCATCCATTTACTTTGATATTAATGCATTTGTCAGAACTAATGAGCCAATGTTGACACATTATCGAAAGTCAGTACTTTATTAGAATTTCTTTGGTTTTTATTTGCTGCCCTTTTTCTGCTCCGGGATCCTGTCCAGGATATTATAATATTAGTCAACCAGTTATGTTTTGAAAAGATGTGTCTCGCTATCTGTAGAATAGATTAGAGGGGCTAAATCTGAATTCAGAGAGATTGGAAAACCATTGTACAAAAAGAAAGGCATATAGGTTCACACACTCCTTTATCTGTAAATCTAAATTCTGAAAGCTGTGAAAAACTAATGAATTTGTGGCCAGACCTAACCTGACCTGTATTTAATGTGGATATTCCTTCATTTAATTGAAAAATATGTTAGTATATTTGATTACAAAGTGCTATCCCAGATCTGTTAGGCATTTTAGAATGAACCTTTCTAAAAGTGTAAAAAGTATGAATTTTGAATAATTTTGCCTCAAGGGTTTCAGAAAAAGAATTTAACCCAAGGTATGTACAATAAGGAGAAGGCAATGGCACCCCACTCCAGTACTCTTGCCTGGAAAATCCCATGGACGGAGGAGCCTGGTAGGCTGCAGTCCATGGGGTTGCTAGGAGTCGGACACGACTGAGTGACTTCACTTTCACTTTTCACTTTCATGCATTGGAGAAGGCAATGGCAACCCACTCCAGTGTTCTTGCCTGGAGAATCCCAGGGACAGGGGAGCCTGGTGGGCTGCCGTCTCTGGGGTCACACAGAGTCGGACACGACTGAAGTGACTTAGCAGCAGCAGCAGCATGTACAAGAAGGTCCTTTATAAGTGTTTGTGTTGATGGGGGAAGACAAGAAAGCACTACTCAGTCACAGAGGAAAAAAAAATCTATAGTAGCTTGAACAACTAAATAGCAGAAAGATAATGTTTCTGAAGTGTTTTTATTACTCTAATATCACTATGTATAGAAGAGCATACCTGATTGTAAACAAGAAAATAAGTATGGATGGGATGCTTTTAGAAAGTATTTGCTTCATTAACACATGTGCAATATAGTTGCATACATTCACTTAATTTGAAGAAAGTTAAAAAGGTACTAAATCAGAGGTCCTTAGAAGAATATGCCACCTAAATTCTTAACCTTTTTGTTCATTTTTTTTAAACAAAAACTGAAATATTTTATATTCAGAATTTAGAATTTCATTTGTAATTTTAATCCTGAACTCTCAATTGAAATATTTTAAAACAGATTAATATGATTTTTTTAACTAAGATTACAGAGTTCTTCCTGTTGATGAAAAAACATAATTTAAAAAGCACTTGGGGTGAATTCCTGATCAGTTAGAATTAAGAATTACAGTAAAAAGAGAGTATATGAGAATTTTTTTAAGAACATCACTCAATATTCTTTAAAGACCAGACCCCTTATCATCTGACCTTGTCCTTGTGATTTTTTTAAACTAACTAGATTCTCATATTGGAGAAGGCAATGGCAACCCACCCCAGTACTCTTGCTTGGAAAATCCCATGGATGGAGGAGCCTAGTGGGCTGCAGTCCATGGGGTCATGAAGAG
The DNA here is from genome assembly GCF_055505025.1 of Bos grunniens. Classification (NCBI taxonomy): domain Eukaryota; kingdom Metazoa; phylum Chordata; class Mammalia; order Artiodactyla; family Bovidae; genus Bos; species Bos grunniens. Next base: position 60,023,556 of record NC_141180.1, read on the forward strand.
TTGGACACGACTGAAGTGACTTAGCAGCAGCAGCAGCAGATTCTCATATAAGCATTGCTTCTAGTAAAACTAACAGTGACTGTTTAATTCATGTCAGTGGAATATTTCCTATTGTTTTCATTTATATGTTAAGTTTGACTCTATCATACGCTCCAACTCTGTTGAAGTAATGAGAACCTGTTATTTTTTTAATCCTTCCTCCTTAATAATTGTCAGTATTCATTTTCTCTTCACAAAGACCTTAGCTTTGATTTAATGGATTGTTACCATTGTAAACTTCTTTCCTCCTTGCCAAGTAATAGAGTTGTTGGGAATTCCTAGGTAATGTCTTTCAGGAATATCTGCAAATGTGGTTATGAAAAATAATTCCATCCCAGGCCCTTGTATTTATTTCACGTGCTGAAGAAAGGCTGAGCTTGCTTTTGACTGAGACTTCCCCATTTTATTGAGCAGTGTTGTTCAGGGCTCAAAGCTGAATTGCGTGGAATAAGAAAGGAGCAGTAAGCATTTGATGAAAGCAGATAATAAAATGCATCAATTGTGTCAGCACCTCGTAGCAGTCACATCTGGCTTGCTGTCAGAGTCCCATTAGATTCCTGTGGTTTTATGTGCCAAAAATAATATGCTCTGTAGTTAATGGAACTGGGATGTTTGCAGTTTGATTAAAAAAAATCATCTTATTTTCTTGCAGATCTTTGTCAAGCTTAAGTTCCATCTCTGAGCTGCCATGTCTCTTTAAAATTTGATGACTGAGAGATCAATTGTTCTTTTGATCTGTTTTTTTCTTTTCCCTTATTTTAGTGATTCCAGCAGTCTCAGCAGCACTGATGCTGGTTTGTTTACCAATGATGAAGGAAGACAAGGTACTGAGATACTATTTTTTTTCTTGCTTTGGGAAAAACGCCTTCATTTTAAAGTTGTGCTTATTACTAATTATTTCGTGAGTTGATGACTTCAATCTATTTACCTTCGTGCAATCCACACACTACTTAGTGGACTGGGATTTACTTCCTTTCCATGCTATGTCTTCATAACCTAAAGTAATTGATTATCTCCAAAAGCTAGTCTGGGGAGCTAATAATGTTAAGGAAGGATTATCTTCCTTGAGAAAGCTTTATATACCTCAGTCTTTTCAATTTTGTCTCTTAGCAAGTTCACAAGACCCTGGTTCTCATTCTCCACCTGATTCCATATGTATTTGATTATGTTTAAGCATTAATAAAAGTGGATTTGCAAGTCATTTTTCATTTTTATTCAGCTGTGACATTCATCCTATCCAGTTTGTAAGTAATTAGACCATTTTCATGAATTTAGTATTGTACACTGTTAAACAGTAGTCTTGCAACTTACATCTCTCCCATCTTTGAAATTTCCTGAAGCTTTTCATACTTCAACATGGCATTATTTTGAAACTCCCTGCTTTGGTTAGAAATTACGAAATCCTTAAAAAGGGAACAGGATACATACAAATACAAGCGTTTTCTTCCTTTCTGGAGATCTTTAGAGGAAAGCAGTAACACCTAAGGGGGGAAGAAAAACACAAAATTTATTTTTTTTAAGTCTAAATAGTTTAATGATGTTATGAAACAAAGAATAAAATAATAGATGCCCCATAGTTTTCTTTCTTAGTCTTTTCCTCCTCTTGGCAATACAGATTAAGTAAATTAAATTATTACTCCTTTCTGCTTACTTAAAAGCCATTTGTCCCCGGTAAGTAGATACATAACTGTTTTCAAGACCATAGACTTCGCAGAAACATGTTAGAACCTTAGGGCTGAGAGTAAGCATCACTACCTTAATATACATGAATTTTTGTTAAAATACCTATGTCTACTCGAAGTTATATTATAAACACTGGTTTTGGTAATGAAATGAAATGGGAAAACTTTTAAAAAAAGGACTCTGACAAGCCTCTCAGTCTTTGAGAAGCATTGAATGGCTTCGAATAATCTGCTAGAATTTATTGTGAGCCTCCTATGTTTCACATTACTAAGAGTGTTTTGTTTTGTTTTTACATTGAAGTTCTTATTTTATTCTGAAAACAACCCTACAAGGTCCCCTCCCCATTTCTTTGCTTTTAGACAATGAAACTCAGCCTACTACATTTGAAGTAATTTCCCCATTGTCACAAAACTGTGGAATTCTGTCTGGTCTCTCTGACTTTAGAATCCAAGTTCTTAATCTTTAGCTATTTGATTTCTTTATTAAGAATAAAGTGCATCACATCAAAACTAAGATAACCCCATTTTTCTATGATACTGTTGTCTAATTGGAATTAAGATCTAGGGTAGATGGTTTTAAGTGATTCCCCTTCATTTATTATGTTTTTACCTGATCTGTGAACTTTTAGTATAACTCTCAATGAAAGTACCAATGTATATGTGCTTTGGATTGTGCTTACTTTTTAAAAAATATTTTCTATGGAATCCTCAATTGAAATAAACAGGTGACTTTGATTTCCCAAGTTTTTTATATTTTTCATTCCTTCATAATTTGAAATACAGCATTTCCCATAAAATCACTTTCAATTAAAGTTTAAGGGCATTTTTATGTTTTAAAACATTTGTAGTAAGAGATTTTGGAAATCAGAAATGTTCTGTAAAGGGAAAAAGTTTACAGCAGTTATGATGACCCTCTTAGGATCTAGAATTAGTAGCTTTTCTAAGAATCATGAAGAAGACTAATGAATCTCAGATCTTATTCAAAATGCTATTTGTCTCTTATTTTTAAAACCATCTGCTTTCTCTCTTTTTTCTTTTTTTGACTGTTTATACATCTTTTTATTATTTCTTAAAAAAAAAATCACAAAATACTGTCGATTGACACAGAGGGCATATTTTTCATGCTGAATTTTAAATTGATCATTACTCCATGATTGCACTCAAGGATGTTCCCCAAAGTCAGACTTCCTATGAATAGTGTTCTGTTTTAAAAGTACTTTGCTTGTAGTAGTTCAGTGTAGTTTCTCTGTGAACTCTGTGGTGTTGTCACTTTTCATTTAAAATCAACTTTTTCACAACTATTTCTTAATGAACTTAATCAGATTAATTTCATTTAGTCACATCTGTTCATGATTGTTTCCCCTTTTGCACTCCATACAAATCATGAAATTAAGCTAATTATATACCATTATCAGCTGCAAAGAACAGGTTCTACAATTTTATACTTTTTAATTCCTGGCAGGAGATTAAGGCTTGTTTTTCCTTAATATGGAAAGAGTAGTAACTTAAATGGATTTCCCTACAGTTTTTGCCAAAGAATTAACCAGTGTATTATTGTCTTCACATTTTTAAACTGGTTCTGAAACATAACGTTTTATGTTCTTGTTGATGGAAATTCTTATAATGTTAAAGAAATGTTTAAGTGAAATTGTCATACAGAATAAAAAGTCTTCTTTATAGATTATATCCAGATGAAATACAGGATCCTCAGTTAAATTTGAATTTTAGATGAGTAATTACTTTTCAGTATAAATATGCCCCATTTTGTATTTGGGCTTTTTTCCTGTGGCTCAGTGGTAAAGAATCTGCCAATCTGCCTGCCAGTCGAGACACAAGAGTCTGATTCCTGGGTCAGTAAGATCCCCTTGGAAGAAGGCCAGGTAACCCACTCCAGTATTCTTGCCTGGAGAATCCTATGGACAGAGGAGCTTGGCAGGCTACAGTCCACGGGGTACAAAGAGTCGGACACGACTGAGTGACTGAGCACATTTTATATTTGGACATATATTAAAAATTTATGCAACCACTATATATTTATAGTAAAAATGAGTCATTTATCTGAAATTCTGGTTTAGTTACTGTCTTTTATTTTTTAAATCTAAATCTGACAACTCTGTTTCTTGGGATGATAAAACTGAATCCTTGGGGGATTTCTTGTATTTGCACAGGTGATGATGAGCAGAGCGACTGGTTCTACGAAAAGGAATCAGGGGGAGCTTGTGGCATCACTGGAGTCATTCCATGGTGGGAAAAGGAAGATCCTACTGACCTAGACAAAAATTTACCTGATCCCGTCTTTGAAAGTATCCTAACGGGTTCTTTCCCCCTTATGTCACATCCGGGAAGAAGAGGTCAGTAGCACTGCCTGACTGGTGGAGAAGAGGGGATCTGTAGTCAGTTAGGAATAGTCATGACAGAGGAGATGCTAAGCAGAAGTGAAAGACTAGACACAAGATGCTGTGAAGAAACATGGTGACCAGTAATTCAGCTCCCATACTTCTTTGCTTTTATTAAGAAGGTTAACTTGCTTTCTTGCTAGGCCCGTGGTAAAAATGTTGAAATGATAGATAAATTGAGAGGAAAGAGAAGCCCTGGATAATACTCTGACAGTTAAGTAATTGATTGTCATGTGCCGGCTGCCTTAGAACCCTACTAAGCATTGCTTTGAATCTTTTAAGTGTGAATTTCACCTTTTCCTCTCTACTGTTCAATATATTTCTTCCTCCAACTGACTCTGATTTCTGAATTGATAGGATCTTATTCTCTGCTCCAATGATCATAGACTCTCCTTCAACTGAGAACTTTGATTTTCCAGGTTTCCAAGCCAGACTGAGTCGCCTTCATGGAATGCCTTCCAAGAATATTAAAAAATCGGGAGGGACCCCACCTTCAATGGTAGGCATGCTTTCTTGTTTATTTGTCATGTTTGGAAATGTATCCATTTCTGTGGAATAAAAAGCCACATCCTCATCCTTTATTCGTATTCTAATGTTATACTTAAAAATAATCCATTTTTTTGTAGGCTACAAACTGGACCAGTGAGATTCCCCTATAAACCAAATCTTCTAATGCTAATAAATTAGTTACGTTTTGAACATCTGGGGAGTGACTTTCGAGGGAACCTGGCTCCTGTCCTCTTCCCCTGGAGGAGTATCACTGAAGTGAGAGCCTCTTTGATGAAAGCATGGGGCTGGTTTTGCTGGAGGACTGGTATTCTTGCTTTAGTCAGAAGTGAACCTGATGGGCGAGGCTCTTAGGGATCTAGGTTGGCCCAGGGTGGGTAGAAACTACTGTAAATTTTATATATTTTTCTCTTTTATGATTTTTTTTTACATTGAAACCATATATGTATCACTTGCTTTGCCAAATTGCTCACAAAAGCTAGAGAATTAAAAACTTCCAGATTTCACATCAGTATTCCTTAATGTTTATATTGTGACTGGATAAGAACTCATTTTTACATATCTGACTGTTGTAATTTAAAAACATGATGCATTGACGTTTATGGTTCATTTTTAGAGAAATCGTACATAGCCAACATTATTTAAAATATTTGAATTTTACTCAGGGTATTTTAATAAGGGCTAAGATGAGTCATAGGTAAGGTTGATAATCTACTAGAGTTTGTATTTTGTTCAAGTTTGCATTCTACTTGGATAATCTGCTCTGTATTGAAAACTCATTGTATTTTATAGAATAGTTTTTATTGTACTTGGAAAAAGTCATCTTTAGTTTTAAACTAGTCACGGTGATACCTAGTCTGTGCTAGTGGAATCATTTACTCTTACCTTTTAAACTATCTCCTCTGTCTGATACCTGAAACCAGTTAAAATGATCATTTTGGCTTAGACCATATTGAAATCATGTGAAAGCTGGTATTGCAACAAATACTGTATGACTGAATCATATTGTCATGTTTAAAAGTGAGACCTGCTTACACATCCTTAGAATGGAAAATGTGTGTGTCACTGTGAGTGTCAAAGATACTTGCTTGAGCTCATTTTTACCAAGCAGAAGGGAAAATGTAACATTTCTATTGGTGATATAGATACTATACTACATTCAGACCATTTGAGTTCTTCAAAATGGTTCTATTGAAATGATTACTATTTTTATTAATTTCCAATAATTGATGAAAATTGTGATTCAATACATGTATTTTTATATTATTGTATAGATTCATTGTTAATTCAGCATTTAATGGCTAATTTAAATATGATCATTGGAAAAGAAACTTGAAGTTGACATTTTCTTTCCCTAAAGTTGTTATAGCCTGAAAGATTCCAGCAAATGTATCAAGCAGGAATATGTGACATCTTTTAGATTACTTGTCTAAACCGGAGAGATTAAAAGTGATAAAGTGCGACTTTGAGTCTCTTTACCTTTGCATATTTAAAGCGATATTTTAAAGGTACAATAATGTGGTATTTGGTCATTGTAAGTAACCGTTTTTGTGCTATGTCCTTTGGAGTGAAACTTCGTGATTTTTTTTTTTTCCCTGAATTACACAAATGCTTTTATTTTATTTTGTATAATGACTGTCTTTTAGACCTGAATAAGTCACTTTAAAACCTTGGCCTATGAACTTTGCCTTACCAATCATGAATCTAGATGAATGCTCTCTAGTTCTTGGTTCAGTTTTACCTATTTTTATATTTGGTTCACTGCTTGCTTGAGCATAGCTGGGATTTGTAGCCCATTTTCTAGGCTTATTGCAATCTCACTGTGGTATTTTATAGAAGCTATTACAACTGATAGGCTAGCTTCATGGTATTGATGATACATGGCTTAACCATAGTAAAAGCTGCCTTTCGTCTCTCAATTGTAAAAAGGTGATTAAGTTTCACTTGATGGAGATATACTATATATGTGTGTTTATCATGAAACTAGTGCATTAGGCCATAAACTGTTTTTCTGGTCCATGTTTTTTGTATTCAAAATTTTATTGAAGACAATGAGCTCCTTCCAGTTTTCTTTCTTTCAATTCTGAATTGTCCTTGTTTGGATTTTTAAGTACTGTAATCTTTTTTTTTTTTTTTTTCAATAAAATATCTGACTTGGGCAAGAAAGGTAAGAGTTCCAGTTTGTGCTGATATTTTTAAATTCCTGTGCTAAGTTTTCTTTCGTTGTTGTTGCTTGTACTGTCCACATTACGTGTAACAATCTAGTGTTAAAAATCATAACCTTACAAAACAGTCATCTTTAAACGGTAGCTGTAACATCCAGTAGTAAGAAATGAAATTTGATTGCTTAGACTGTCACTTGGAAAGCCAGATTGCCTTACAGAGAAATGAGTTTCCCGAGCAAAGCTAGACACATGTAGCTGCAAACCCATTAAATGGAATGGCAGCAAGGGGTTTCTTAAACAGATGGGTGATGACTACACAAATATAATGTTCTCTGAGAGAAATGACAGAAGGAGAATCTCTACTGAAATATTAATGTAAACATTTTTGGAGAAAAACTTCCAATCAGATTTTATTATTCACCATAGTAGTGTTCTGTACACTTCACTGAATTAGTGAATGCTGAAGCACTGCTCCTCAGGTAAACCGCAGGGTAGGTTCCTGTGCACTTAGGTCATGACATCATGCAATCGATACATAACCTTATGTGTACGTTTGGGTTTTAAAACACCTTACTTGATATATATTATTGATCTGTTAACATTGAACTCATGACCAACAGCCTTATAAGTCACGCCTGAGCATAGCTTATCTAATACGTGTATTTTCTCCATAAGGCACATGCCCGCCTTCTTGTGCTTAGGAACAGTAGACAGCACTGCCACAGTATGGCTGGAGACCACTTAAGATAGGGAATCACCAAAAAAAGCACAAAAAGGTGGAAAATGTGCCCCTAAGTAAACCACAGAGACGACACTTGTTGACAGTGTTAGAGCTGAAACAAGAAAGCAGATTGTTGCCTTACTTGACCTCAGTGGGGAATGCACTTGTGCCTCAAATGATTCACATTTTTTTCACTGCTTTACTCATGCCTCTGAATGACCATGAAAGCACTGTGTAAGCGTTGACTTAGGGGTTACAAATAAATTTTAGTAAATACGCACAGTTGCCTATGTAGGACCTATAGGAGTGAGCATTGACTCTAGCTGGTTTTGTAAAAGAGCAGAGTGGTACTGCCTAATATAAAGTTTACAGACTTTGAAGTCAGATATTGGTAAATCCCCACCCGGGTTCTTCTTTTTGCTTGTAATTACAATTTGAATCTTATTTCCTCTTTCTGTTAAAGAGAGACAATGATTACTTTGCAGAAGTGTTATCAGGATTAAATGCGATTATGTTCCCATAATGGGCCCAGTACCATCTCTGTTACAGAGTATTTATGAAATAAATGATCATCACACTTATTAGATATATGAAACACAGAAGCTCATGATGTAGAGAACATTTGTATCATAGGTTCAAGTACAGGATTTTAGACTTTAAAACTTACCTGTTCATATTTTAGATATAATATCCCTTCATATTTAATATTTAAAATGCTTTAGATTACAGCCTTTTTATGTTTCTTTTATACCTGATTCATATTTGAGCCAGTCTTTGTCTTTAATGTGGTCTGTGCAGAATAATTTTGAATGAATTTTAGATTGACAGACACTGCATTAAATCTTAAAACTCAACTGCAAACTAAAAAGATTGTTTTAAGCTTCTTTTCTCCATTCCCCCCTTCCTCCTACCACAATTATTAAGCTATTAATATTTATTTGTAGAAAGACCAGTACTGGTCAGGAGATTTTGGTCCAGAGTTATCTGATTCTTAAAAGTAATTTTCTCCATGTGCATGAAGGGAATCCAGACAAAGTCCTGAGAATTTAATGCTGAGAGGAATTAACTGTTGCTGTCTTCTGTTCGAATAAGGCACTAATTTATTGAAGCCTAGCTCACCAGCCTCTTATATTCACCTCTTTTAGGAGAATTAAGCAAACAATAATTCCAAGGAATACCCTTTGGCCGTTATCCAAGAGATTTAGCTTGAGTCTCTTGTATTTTCAGAATTTGTGCATCAAGTATAATTCAGAATAATAATCTTGAGAATAATGATCTATCCCAGAATCAGTTTTGGGATACCACTGTATTTGCAAAGTGAATCTGATTAACTTGAGTTAAGCATAGCATTTAAGTTAGATAGCATGTGCTATCCCTAAGCATCATAATTAATCAGTGCATTATGCAGGTGAAAGATCTTTATGTTCTTTTTTTGAAAAGGGATGGTCTTTCTACAATGTTACATTTATCTAAATTAGCATTCAAATTGAGTAGTCTGTTGAAAGATCAGAAAATAAATGGCTCCATTTAAAATACAGTACCCAATATCCAACATAAATATTACATAAAGAATTGTACATAAGGGTTCTATCTTAAGATTTTATAATTATTTCAGTCCATTTTTTTGTATGGCTGTAAAGAGAAAGTGTGATGGTGGTGGTGGTTATTTTGTCAAATGAATCTGATTTTACTGACTTTATTTAATATACATTGATGAAGTTTAAATATTTGAAAAAATGTGAACATCAGTCCTTTACCTAAATTGTCATGCTATACAAGTAAGCATACTGCTTATAATCAACAATGTAGTAGCTTATATCTCTTCAGACACTTGAGTCAATTCATTCTGTAAGAGAAAAAGAATATTATGTTTTTTCTTCATTTATGAAGTCATAGACGACAGGATTTCATGAGTGGCATATTGATAATGTTACTGTAATGATTTACTCTATATGTCTTACACAACTGTTGTTTTATTGTTTCTTAGGATGCTAGAGTAGGAATATTTAGTCTGATTTATAGCCTTTTATAACGGGAGGGCCATTTTAAATGGACTTGGTTTAAATAAGGGAACTACATAAACTTTCTTTTAGCCTAGTCTGAGATTTTATGATAGAAACAGACCTAAAATGATTTTTAAAAACATTCCCAGCATTTGTCCTCAACTGTAATTTGACCATGTGTTAGTTATCTATTTTTTTCAATGGAATTTGATAATTAAATGCTTAATTATAATCTATGAATTGATACTCATTTGTATCTTTAAAGAATTTTTGGATACCTTACAGAATATAAAAAGAATATATATTTAGAATTTTTATATTTTAAATATAAATTACATCATGTATATTCTAATCTATCACTATGTATGATAATAATTTAGTTTTTATCTGATCTTGAATATTTCACCCTAGAAACTGATATTTTTTTCTTAGAATTTCTTTTGAGATAAAGTAGGTTTTGTATCATAGAAAAGTGACTGCTTAATAGATGTATAACAAATATTTCTTTTACAGAAGACTTTTTAACAGTATCTCTTGTTTGAATTAAAATTCTCTATTTTGGTGTGATTATTCACAACTTTATATTTCATGTCATGTAAATTTAATATCCTTGGTTGGTATTTGAAAATATGAATTTAACAATTTTTATTCTCTTCCATGAAAAGTAGTATTCATATTAGTATTAATATTTACTTTTATTATATTACACTTTACTGGTATATATATATATGTATATATATATACATAAATTCAAATAATGCAGGTATATAGTAATGCATTCATTCATTCAACAAATATTTGAATGCTTATTCTGTTCTCCATATTTAATCTTAAAATTCCTTTAGAAAAAATTGCATAAGCATATGTTCAGTCTTGGTATTTTACTGTTATCAAATGTGGCTACTTACACGTTTTCCCCCCATATATTTAAAGTACTTATGCCTCCTTCTCCAACAACTTATTACTAGAATTGCCTTGACTTCGTATATTGTTGTTTTGGTTTGTAATACCTCAGAAGCCTGGAACTCGGCAAAGCAAATGTTAGCAGTGAATGCAAGCACTTAGGATGATGCTTACTATATGCCAGACATTTTCCCACATTCTATTTATTTATTGTAATTCATTTAATTCTAAGAAAATCCCTATAATAGGTCAATGTTTACGATTTACACATTTAACTTTTCCGTTAGTAAGCCAAATTTAACGCAGTCTGGAAGTTTATTCTTCATGTTACTAATAAATAAAAATAGATTATCTTCACAAAAAAAAATCTTCCTTTCTAACAAAATCCTGTTCAAAGTGTGAGTTAGTTTGAAATCTTTGCAGTATTCTGTGCTATCTTGAATAGTGAGTGCAATCAAGGTGTGTGCCATAGTAAAAGTAATAATTGAGATGTTTTACTGCTTCCAGCAGACGAATCACTGGACCCACATCCTCTGTTCTGATCCTTCTCACTATTTCTCTGGTAGTTTATGATACGTTCTTCTTGATCTTTTGCATCATCCATTTCAGGTCTACTTCCTTGCTCTTTGTTTCAGGTGGTTCTCCCTACATGCCTTCCAGTATCTCTCCAGCCATAAACAGGGTGCCTAGTAGCTCTCACATTTCTTCTTCAGTTCAGCTGTGATAATATCCTTTCTATTTCTCTTATTCCTTTCCTTCCTCTAATGGAGCTTGGCAAAGTTCTGGGTAGACTTCACACAGGAGGAATATCTGCAAGTATGAGTTGGATCTCACTAACTTATTGGAGATGGAATTGGCAGACAGAAAAGTGTGGATGGGCAAGGTGTAAGTTTGAAACAGCATGGAATATTCAGGAAATTGAATCCAGAGTTGCTAAAGTACAAGTACTTGTGTTGAGTATGTCATAGACAGGATTTGGTTAGCAAGGTAGACAGGAGTTAGATCATTTCAGACTTTGTGGTCCATGGGAATGCATGTGAACTGATGTAATCTCTGAGGAATTAAGGCAGGCAGTTTTGTCCTGTTGCATGGGCAGTGGTATAGAGTGTACATTGTCTGATTACAGGTTAAGACTGTATTAGGAGTCTAAAGCTGTCTGCCTGCTTTCCCAGTAGGTGGGATCCACACACAGTAGGCTAAACCCTTTATTTTACCAGACTTGATATTCTGATTGACCTTTGGATAGTATCCATTCATTCAACAAACATTTATGGAGCCTCTACTATATGCAAGATACTCTTCTAAGCCTTGGGTTTACACTGGTGAACAAGGCAGACAAGGTTCCCTGAAGCTTATATTTTAGTAAGTAAAAATAAACTTGATTGGGGAGGAGGATGAGTAAGTAAAAATGGCTGTGAAGAAAAAGATCCCCTGGAGGAGCAAATGGCAACCCACTCCAGTATTCTTGCCTGGGAAATCCTAGCGACAGAGGAGCCTGGTGGGCCACAGTCCATGGAGCTGCAAAGAGCTGGACATGACTTAGTGATTAAACAATAACAGTGTAATAGTGAACCACAGGATGTGCAGGTGATTAGAGAGAATATGATTCCCAGGCTGGAGTAAATGTTCAGTTAAGTTCAGTCATTCAGTCATGTCTGACTCTTTGCGACCCCATGGACTGCAGCATACCAGGCTTCCCTGTCCATCACCAACTCCCGGAGCTTGCTCAAACTCATGTCCATTGAGTGAATCTACAGCCTTGATCAATTAGTGCCTTTCTTCTCATTGCTTTTATTAACAATATGGAAAAAGAAACGGGATTCTCACACTTGTTCATTCAGGAAGTTCGGTTATGTCCTGGACATCTCTCCTGATTCCAGTCCAGATTGACCACTGGTTTTAAATGTCACTGAAGGTGGGCCTGCAGGTAGCAAAAGGACACTTTTATTTATAAAGTACAGTATTAATTCTGATGCTTTTGAATATTTGTTTTGTATTTTTACTTAAAAAAGTTTGCAAGTGTCAAATATTTATATAGCATTCTGGTCTTCCTGTTTAGATTAAATCATAATGTTTGGATATGTAATATTTTAATATTATATAGTCATTCTGCTTGTATGGCTACTTGAATATTGTGCAGGGCAACTAGTCTTTTTATTATATTTCTAAAGATCATGAAATGCCATGCTTTCTTCTTTTTCATTTTCTTTACTTTGGTGCTTGCATACAAATTCAGTTTCAGATCATTCACATTTATTAATAAAGAAATGGCTTAAGATTGATTTTTTTTTTTTAAGGAAATTATTTTGGACTTTTTAATGATTCTTCTTAAAAGTATTGGATTGAAAACACTTGAGATTTTTTTTAAATACTTCTTTTAAGATGTTGCTTAACATTAAAAAATTTTTTTCTTTTCTATTGTATCCTAAAAAGCTTTGCAATATGTTGTAAAGTGCTCTTTTAAGAAATTAAAACTGCTGATTGGTAACTATTGGACTCCATAAATGAAGATTAAGGACCCATTTCCTTGTTGCTCCTTTTTTTTTTTTTTTATGTATGGCCTGATTTTTATTGAGAAAAATCTTGCGCTAAGATACGTGCATAGGTAATATAAATGTATAGTTTACAGAATAACCAAAAATCAAACCTTATTCTCAACAGCTGCCTTCAGAAACAGGATTTTCTAATTCCTCTGTGTATCTCAAACTTCTAATATTAAAGATTTCCACATGCATATGTATTCCTAAACAATATGTCAGCTTTTCCTGTTTCAGTTCTTTATGTAAGTTGTATCACATTGATTGTCCTTTTGTGAGATATATATTTTTAGTGACGAATAGTTGAATCGAGTATTAGTTTCATGTGTACAGCAAAGCAATTCAATTATATGTGTACATTTTTAAAGGTTATTTTCCATTATAGATAATTACAAGATACTTAATGTAGTTTCCTCTGCTATACAGTCAATCCTTGTTTCTTATCTATTTTATGTATGGTATTTTGTATCTGTTAATTCTGTACTCTGAATTTATCTCCACCACCTCCCTTTTTTCCCTTTAGTAAACCATAAGTTGGTTTTCTGTGTCTGTTTTTGTATAGAGATTCACTTACATTATTTTTTACATTCCATTCCTTGTTGCTCTTTAAAATTGTGACATTGTCAGAGTTTCCAATTTTTTTCTTGCTTTCCTTTTTTTTTTGAATCAAAATCAGGGAAACAGAAATGCTGCAAACACTTCACTTTCTTCAAAGCTTCTACTCTGGTTTTCTGCCTTTTATGTTGCTGATAGAATTATTTTGATGGTCTATAAAACTCAGCTTTCTAATTTGCCTTCAGATATGTCAAGTATCTAATAGCAGAAAAGTTCAAAATCAATGATGGGTAGAACACTTCCAAATAATATTTAACAAGTGCTTTCTATATTGAAGTCACCTGCAAATCCTCCAACTGAAGGTCAATTTGAACAACTGAGAATTCACTCAGAAGTCTTAGAAATAAAAGGGGTCCCTATGCTATAGTCAGCCAATGATAACCAGATATTTTTTACATGTCATCCAGTCCTGTTTGGATTCTGACAAACAAGAGAGCATTGCCAACAGGTATATATACTTTAAGCCAATAAAACTTGTAAAATGTTTGTTGCTGTTAAATCACAAGTGTCTAAAATATTTACCAGCACCTTAATAGAGGAATAAACTAAAAGTTTAATGATGTCTTTGTGTACCAAGAAGTGATGACTTATGCCCCTCACAGTATAGCATCTTCCTCTTAGAACTTCATATTTAAACCTGATCTTTGTTTATAACAGTTCACCATCATAGTAATATTCAATGGCATGTCATAGTAATATTCTTGGCCTTTTTGAAGTCTCTCAGATGTGTATAGATTTTGAAGTATGTAGTATAGATTTTAAAGTGTATAGATCCCTGGGTTGGGAAGATCCCCTGGAGGAGGGCATGGCAGCCCACTCCAGTATTCTTGCCTGGAGAATCCCCATGGACAGAGGTGCCTGGCAGGTTGCAGTCCATGGGGTCGCAAAGGGTCGGACACAACAGAGTGATTAAGCACAGCACACAGCAGCAGACTAGAAATGTTTCTTTTAAAACTACATAATCCTGAAAATAAAATTATTACTTAGATATTATGTCATCCCTTTTAGTTTACATATATCTGACACATTCTTCTAATTTTTTGATCCACAAGAATGTTTTAAAGAAGTATAATATATCATTTATTGGATGAAAAAGTAAGTGTATGTTACCTCTGACTCAGAAACTTGATGTCTTGCTTACTTGTGTTTTCAGCCATAGACTTCTTCGTTCAGTTCTACGCACATGTAATGAAAGCATGTGGTGTCTTCACTGTGGGGAAATAAGATATGTCTTTGTCCCCCAGTAGCTTGCAGTTTGGTGAAAATTAATTGGGACATGGAGAGAGAGAGAGAGAAGAGAGACCTATTTGCTACGGGATGCACTGATCCTGTTATTTTTCATTCTTCAATTGCACTGCTCCTAAGTTGTTTTTCATTGTTCAACTAATATTTTAGTTTTATGTGTTATCTTTGTTTTCCTCCACTCTTTCCACATCTAGACATGTCTGTATCTCACTCCTTTCCTTGTCTATATTTTTAGCCCTTTCTTTCCAGTTTTCATCTATCAGTGCCCTATCGTAGTTACTCATAAGCTTACATTTTGACAGTACCTTAGTCTCCTTCCTGGGCTTTCTTCCAGTTTTCCTCCCTCTAATCCGTATGACATGTGACTCCATGTAAACATTTTAAAACATGGCTAGACCCTAGCCAAAAAAATAGTTTTTACCCCCTTTATCATCAAAGTCAGGTTTGTAATTCTGACTTTCCCTGTTCACCTATGACCTATAGATAACACTTCACTCTTTTCCAGATGGTACTAGGTCATAGCATCCCTACCTCTCCCTCAACCTGCCCTTACTGAGCCATGTTCATTCTTTCTATACTTTTGCTCACAATAGTGCACCCGTCTTCTTTCTGTTAGATTCATGTTCTGCAAGGAATAGTTCAGGCTCGATACCTTTTCTTCAAAACCTTCTCCAGCTCATCACACTTCAATGATCACTCCATCTTCAGAAACACCATTCTTTCATTCATTCACTGGTGACCTTTCTATTTTACACTGTTACTCATCTTCATGGGGCTTCCCTGGTGACTCATTGGTAAAGAATCTGCCTGCCAATGTAGGAGATGCAGGAGACACAGATTGTATTCTTGCCTGGAAAATTCCATGGCTACAGTTCGTGAGGTCGCAGAGTCGGGCACGATTTTGCAGCTAAACAATTCATCTTATGTTTGCATTGTATCCCAAGCACATAGCACCCCAGTGACAGGAGTCCAGCTCCTAGCCCACAACATGCGCTTAATAATATTTTAAATGTTGATAGGGTCTACTGGGTATTTCCTTATACTTTTTAGGGAGTTTTCCACCACTACAACCCTTTGTCCAATTGCTAGTACAACCTTAAGTAACATCTTTTCCTACCAATGTTAGTATCTAAGTTCTTCGGTTTTTTTTTTATTTTTTAAAAAATATTGGCCATGCCGCACAGCTTTTGAGATCTTAGTTCCCAGGCTGGGGATTGAATTCAGGCCCTTGGCAGGGAAAGCACCCTGCCCTCACCACTGGACCTCCAGGGAACTCCTTCATTGTTTTTAATTTGTCCTTTTATGCACTTCATGATGTGATGCAGGTAAGATTCCATCTGCAGGGCACTAAAAAGCTGCTTAGATGCCCCGTGTACAGATGCTCACCTTTTGGTTAGGGGATCCTTAAATTGTGTTATCCATAGTGATTTCCTTTGGATGTGCTGTGCTCATTCATTCAGCCATATCTGACTCTTTGCAGCCCTCTGGACTGTAGCCTACCAAGCTTCTCTGTCCATGGAATTCTCCAAGCAAGAATACTGGAGTGGGTTGTCATTTCCTCCTCCAGGCAATCCTCCTGACACAGGGATCAAACCCGTGTCTCTGGCCTCTCCTGCACTGCAGGCAGATTCTTTACCACTGAACCACCTGTGAAGCCCAATAATCTCCTAATAAGTAATCTCCTGTCTCAAGCAGGGTAGGATGTTGGGGGCTGGGGAGTGGGGTGGGCTCGTGTTTGACTCCACTCACCAGCATTCTGATTACAAAGCAGAAGCCTGGGCACTTTGTCTACAGACTTTCACTGAATTCTCTTAATTCTATTAAAGATATGTCAGTGGCCCTTTCTTTCACATCATCTTACCATACATTTTGTGCTTCAGTTGGGATCTAGGGAAGGGGTGGTGGGGTGGTAATGTTCTGTGACTGATTGGCCAAGGATTGGGACCAAGAATCAACTTTAAAAAATAGGTTTTTGAGCAATTCCCTATTTAAGAGATATCTGGAGCCTCCAATTTCTGAAACTTTCTGGAACCTGTTGCTTCAGTCCGTTTACTTTCTTGCCACCCGCTCCCTACCCCGTTGCTGGAGAATGTTGAGTGGTCAGCTGCGCGATCATTTTGTTTTCTTCTTCTGTGATTTTGTGAACACAGATTGCCTGGTGGTATCTTCTTTCCTGTCTCCTTTGTCCTTGTGAAGTTACACCTTTTTTATTCCATACTGTCGTTTTAGTGGGGCTTTGAGAGGGAGCTGAAATGTATGATTCGTGGGTGGGTTATGTTTATTGGTAAATGCTACCTAGTATTTTCTTTTGACTTTGTTTTTTTAATAGTAATAGATTCACAGGTTTTAAGAGACAAATATCACAAGAAGTGCCCTATATCCAATTCTTCCCATACCCATCTGTACAAATACAGCATCAGTTAATCTGCACTGTGATTTTTAAACTTTAAAAAAAGTCTAAGAGATTATAAATTATACCTATTTTTATTCTTTTGTTTGGCTGCATAATGTTTCATTTTAGTATATTATTAAATAATTCTGCTTTTATTTTGTGTAACTAATATGAAAGGACAGAGATATTTGATTACTGTTAATTATATTAGCTAACATTTATTGAGTTTTTATTTGCCAGGTGGTATTCCAATCTATGTGTGTTAATTTATTTAATGTTCAAAAAAAAAAAGCCTATTGAGATAAATATTCTCCTCTCCACTTTATCAGCCAAGAACAGGGGCAAATGGCTTAAATGACTTATTCAGGGTCACTGCTTGTAATTGTTCGTGTCAGAATTTAAACTCTGGCCCTGTGACCCACTCCTCAAAGACTTAGCCATCAAGCTATGCCTCTTCCCCTTGAAGGGTAAAAATATTTCCAATTAATTTTTAATTTGTAAAAAATTGACAGGCCTAATGGCCCACTGAAATAATACATCTTAGTTATGTATAGTTTGGTCAATCTAGTGAATATATTGGGTACATAATTGCTCTGTGTTTAGTTGATCAAGTTAAATCTACTGAATTGGATATATGTTGTATTTTTCAATGTAATAATTTTCATCGTGTAACTATGCTGTCCATGTCTCTTATCAACTCTTCTGTTTTTTTCTCTCCTTTCCTTTGGTACCTGTTGATTTAACTTACTAGGCCCTTGCTGACATTTATATCTTTTCTTTCTCATCATCAGTTAGGTTCTTCATATCCAAAAAGGTGAGTGACAGCAATAAATATTTAAATAGAATGGAATATTTTGTAAACAGCATCTTTACAAACCCCAGCATCCTGTGATTTAAGTATTACTGTAATTTCATTGTATGGACTCAAGTGATTTTCAAAGAATTAGCTTCATCATGAAGGATCAGAGCCAGGTCTTCTGAACGCTGATCTTCTTACACATGAAAATTATCAGAAGTCACACTCTTTTCTGTCTGTTTAGCCGGACCTGTAGTGATTTAGCTTTTTTTGAGTGTTAGCTTTTGATCCCATGAGACCTGACACTTGAATTTCTTGTCAGCTTGAAAAGGTGGTCTATTTCAAAATTTGATTGGGCTTCCCTGGTGGCTCAGCTGGTACAGAATCCGTCTGCAATACAGGAAACCTGGGTTTGATCCCTGGGTTGAGAAGATCCCCTGGAGAAGGGAACAGCTACACACTCCAGTATTCTGGCCTGTATAGAATTCCATGGGCTGTATAGTCCATGGGATCGCAAAGATCAGACATAGCTGAGAGACTTTGACTCACTCACTCACTTATTTTGAGGAAAGATTTATGAGTTTTTATTGTTAATTCTTAAGTTGTTGCAAATTATGTTCATGCAATGAATTTGGCATTAGCTGTCTTCATATTTATTAGCATCACAACTTTCCCCTAATCCTCCTTCCTCAGTTAGCATCTTAAAGTACTAGCACAGGTCTAATACAGTCTTTGGAATTGTCTGTTTATAGGAAAAACCAATTAATCTGACTCCTTGATTGAACATCTTGTTTCTTCAGTAAATTGTTTCATATATATTACACTTTCTTCAGCAAATTGTACATATATGTTACTAACACATTTTAAACACCTAATTATATATATTGATCATATGATTGTTCTTGAAATGCCTTTACTTTCCATTGTAATGTTACTTAGAGGTGCTGGCTGTCTAGCTGACTGGATGAATTTTCTTTCCTCCTATTTTTCTCACTAGAAAATTCTAAGTGTCACAGTCTGGCACTATGAAACCAAGGGCAAGGCAGACACTTTATATATGAAAAAAGGGCCTTTACAAACACATACATACATACACACACACATTTTCTTTTTAGATTATATTGTTTCTTGTAGGTGGTTCTTGATTTCATTTAGACACTTTGAGGACATACACTTGTTTTCATAACAGTCATCATAAACTTAAAGTGAATTAAGATATGAATATGCATGAAGAAATTAGATGTTCTAACCATGAATATATGGCATCAGTGTGTCTAGAGTGAATTACAGACTTTACTCATTTCTGGACCATTTGTTTTATATATAGATTAAATATAGATAATTACTCATTGGACAGGTTACTTTATTACTCTGATGTATCTCAGAGTACCACGTGCAGTTATAGTGTGATTATTGTAATAATTTGGATTCACTAATAACCAAATGAACATTTCATTAAATTAAAATTTTAAAAGTGGAATTTGATTTTGTTTAAAGTCAGTTTTACTTCCAGTAGTTACTTTGATTTCATAGCGGAATTATACTTTTTAATTGAAATTTTTAATTCTTTTTAAGCTCACATGTTAAATGTAAAAGTGTTTTGTTACTATTCTGAATTATAGTTAGAAACTTCTGTAGGTTAGTCATTTCATTTTCATCTTGTACCTCACTTGTATGAGAAAAAGATTGTGAATTCAGTTTAATTTGTTGGGGGCAAATGTGTACCAGATAATGTACTAAACTTAAAATTTATTTTTACATGTATAGAGCACTTAGCCAAATACCTAGCTCTCTAGATGTTTTAATAATTGTTTTCCTATATAACTCTAATACTTTGTCTCTCAATAGTATATGGTTTAGATGTATATTAAATGGTTAAATTGCTTAGAAATAATTTGCACACACATTAATATTCATACCCAAGGGAATAAAATTAAAACATTCTAATCAAGTATCATGTTTTAATCCATATTTTTTTTGTTTTACTTTATTTTGTTTTTTTATTAGGGGACTCGTGTTGCTAGTTCAAAGTGATCTTTTTGGTTCACACAGTTCTTTAGAAAAGCAGATCTATTCTGGCTGTGTAATGCATTTTATTTAATTTTATAGTTTTTATGGTATCGTATATTAGAGATTGCCAAAAATATAGAAAAATTTTAGAGAACATTTTTGGATTTGATGGATTACCACTCTTGAAAGGGAAACAAAACACTAAATATTTCTAATCCCGCATTATTTACCGCATGGGTGGTTAAATGCTACTTTAAGCCTCATAAAATTAAAAGGGAGAAACCTGCCAACTGTAGCAGGAATTGGATTTAGGAAGAGTGGTACAGAGCCAAAATATTGCTACAGAATTAAATGTCAAAAATCTTCTTTAATAGTAGATATATAGTTCACAGTGCCTGGTTATGATTAATACATTTAATCTAAATCACTGAAAGTTGCACTCTCCTTTTCCATAAAATACAATAGGACACAAATCAGTTTTACTGTAGATGGATAACAATTGGAAAATAATGCATCTTCCCGCCCAATAAATTGTCAGTTATACCTTTTAACTAAAATCAATTCATCTTTCCAAAATTTATTGCAATTTCTAATAATAAATCTCCTCAAATGTTTATTCATTTGGTTTTTGATACATTTGTGCCACTTTTGCTATGGTCTAATGTTTTCTCTTTTGATTCATTGTAAATTAGAAAATCTATTTTGAGTCAGTTTTCTAGTTAAGAAGTTAAAATCTATAACCTAGCACCTTTTTCACTCTCCACTGTACATTTTAATACCCTTGAACTTGAACTTAAATGCAATCCAGTAATTCTTTTCCGAAAGAGATTAAAAGACTTTTCAGTCTTAACTTCTTGAGGAAAGGCCGGATTCATAAAAGAAGCACTTTGGCGATTATTAGATGATTGTTGTCATAGATCCATTTTTAGAATCAAAATGTGGGGAGAAAGAGACACACAGAGTCGCAGCATGATCCCATGTAAGTACCTGGTACAAAGAAGAGGGAATACTCGTTTGGATTAGGGTCATATTGGGAGCCTCCTTTTGTTTTCCATTGATAGCAGTAACCCAAAAGGAAACATAGCAATCAACTATATTCTGTGTGTCTGACACAGAGGTCTTCCCATCATTAATCTCCAGATTTACTTTTTAAATCTCTGTGTATACATTTTCAGATTGTTCTTTTTTAATGTATCCTAAGTGTGAAACCAGATTGGTTTTCCACATGGTATTTTAGAATGTAGTTGTTCTTGTTTTTTAATTTAGTACATGATGCATGAACATTTCCCATTCTTTGTACTCTTCATATTATCTTTAGACTTAAAGTAGATGTTCAGATACTAGATGGTGAACACTGAGTTTGTCATTTTAATTGTGTACCTTTCTTTATTTATTTCACAGTGAAGTCAGATTGGTATCCCCCTTTCTTTTCCACCTGCACCTTTACTGTGCTATTACATAAAATTTTAAAATGAAAGTAAGAATCAATTTTCTTTCCCACAAATCTACGAAAATGTGCTTGCCGTCAGCATGTTCTGAG
Organism: Bos grunniens; assembly: GCF_055505025.1. NCBI lineage: Eukaryota > Metazoa > Chordata > Mammalia > Artiodactyla > Bovidae > Bos > Bos grunniens. Next base: position 60,045,107 of record NC_141180.1, read on the forward strand.
GCTTGATGTTAAGTTGACACTTTTTATATCAGTTAAAATTCTAGAATATATTTTTGAAGGTGATACTATTAGGAATGGAAGTGACATTAATTTGAATCAAACCTGTAACTCACTGGCAAATTTGTATCATCACTAATATATAAGATGTCATATGATTAATTTAGCAGGTAAAAAAATGTAATTTGTATAGCCAGAATAGCTGAAATAGCATTCATTAATTGAGCTAACTGGTAAAGAAAACACGTGCTTTCTAAGGCAAAGATCAGACATGAATTACAGGTTTTGTTCATCTAAAAGTAGTGCTGCTTTTTTTTTTAATCTGTGAACTTATTAATTTTTTGATATATGGATTCTTTAATATAAAGTGTGTTAGTCATTGGTACTTACCAAATTAATTTCTATATTAACAAATTAGAAGTTTTAATAAATTTAGCTAGCTGTGAAAACCTTAAAAGTAATCTCTGACTTATGTGTACCTTCTAATTTGATTTTCACATCACATTAGATATGAAAGTAAATCAAATAATGCTCTTTTACATAAAAAAAGATCAGCTGAAACATTTATGCTTCTCTTTTAAATACCAATAACAGGTTTTAGTGGTATTCCTCTGGTGGTTTCATAAACATTGGCTAATAATACAGAGTCCATTTATTGCTTAAGTGTTAATAGTTTTTTTCTATTACTCTCATTAATGAAGATTTTAACAATAACTGTAAGATCACAGTTGTTACCTTTGCATGGTAGCATTCAGTTTTGCAAAGGGTAACAGCATTTTTTTTTTTTTCTTTTCAAAAAAGGAAGTTAAGATTCTGAAGGGAAAAGTAACTGGCTTAACTAATAAGCAGATCAGGGTCAATAGTCTAATTCTTGGTCTAGAATCCTCTTCTGTTTTCCCCACCTGCCTCTCCGTAGCCTTTCTAGTTAAATGTGAATTCATCCTGGAGACTGAAGTTTTTAACATTTTTAACCATAGTTTTTGGAATTGCCAGGTAAACTTCACCATTTTCAAGCAAAAGGTATGTTTTAAAAAAGGTGAATTAGTAATTATTTTTCTCCAATTCTCTAGTTCAGTGTCTTTGACCATTGATGTATCCTAACTAGTCTCCTTATTTAGTCTTTCCTTCTCTACTTACTTTCTTGCCATCATCAAATTTCCTCAATTTCTAACGTGATCTCTGTGCCCCATTTGACTTCTAACATTAAACCTACTACTGTACCAAAAGCGTGTAAATTCCTTTTCTTCTTGTTCGAGGTCTTTGCCATTAGGACTTCCGCTGTCTTCCCATCTTCACATCCTAACTCCCCCTCAGTTGATGGATTCTAAATAAGTCTTGAACTTTCCAACATCTATCAATTGGCTCCTGCTGTTTTTACCATTTGAAATATCACCATTTTCATGTCAGTCTGGGGAAATCTTGCCCATTCATCAAAATACATTTTCATTCAAATCTTACCTGTAAACTTCCCTGCCAGGAGGCATCTCTCCTCTCATGCAGAGTCCCCACTGCCGTCACTTTATCAGTCAGAGAACCGTGTGTTAGCCCCTGCTGATAACAGTTCAAGCCAAAAGCACAGAACCAGAAATCAGAATACCTTCTCTCAGATTTACTGGCTATATGACCTTGGAGAAAACACTTTTGAGCTTCAGTTTCCTCATCCCTAAATAGGGATAATAAAAGATAACATGAAATAAGATATGTCATAGGATTTTGTGAGCTGTAAAGACACTATTATTACACATTAACTTCAGGAGTCCAAATTCAAATGCCTTCAGGGGCCAGCAGATAATATATACATATATGTGGGAAGTAACTTGGTGTCAGGGAGACAGCTGCACACTAACTAAAGATATTCAGATTCAAAACATTTTAAGATTTGATAGCCAACAAAGGAAAAAAACCAAAACACCGCACTTGATACTGGCCGTGGCAGTACCATAAGGGAATAAAACACTTACCATTTATTCTTGTCTCTTTGATGGCATGCCCAAATCTTTAATTGAAGAAAGTATAGTTCATACAAATGAATGCCACTTATTTTGACTATATTTAAAATCAAAATCATTATTGAGTTGAAGAATAGAAAGGTATTGAGATTTTCTATGTACCAGGTCCCTGAAATCCAATATAATGAATGACATAATGTCCCTTCTCTCAAGGGTCCTATAGGTGTTTGCATGTACACAGAGAAAAGTTCCACTACAGAGACTTAAACCAGTTGCACTGTTGAGACCAGAAAAAGAATAGTTGCTTTTACTAGTGGTTATCAAAAGGATATTTGAGCTGTGACTTTGATCAGGTCTTTCCACAAAAAATAGGAAAGGTAGCGTTATATAGTAGCATGGTTAGGAGATTTGGAGTTAGAGCTCTGTTTGACTCACTGTTACACAGTCTTAGGCAAAGTTACTTTGATCACTTATTTCCCTCCATCTTTTACTTACTTTCCTTTATGTGACCTTTTCCCTTTCCTTTATGTGACCTTTTCCCTTTCCTTTATAGCACCTAACTTAATTTGAAAAAATTTTTTTTCTTATCTTCTGTCTCCAACTGCTAGAATTTATGCTTCTAGGGCCTGGGACTCTTGTCTGTCTTGTTGGCCTCTCTCTTTTGAATCTAGAACAATGTTTGACACATTGTAGGAGCTCAGTTTATTAGTGAGAGTACTGAATGAATGAACGTGGGCTTCTTGTGAGGATCAACACAGATTTGTTTGTAGGTATCCCTTTTGCAGAAACTTAGGTCATCCAATTCTAAGTCTAGTAATTTAGGTCAGCAAACCAAAGATGAAGAGTTGTAAAAATGCCTTGCTGTTTAAGAAATACTGAGTTCTCAGCTGTGTGTTAAATTTAAGGTACATCCGTAGTAATGTCAGGACTTCTGACAATACAAAGACCATGAAACTAATTTTGATCATACTTCTTCAAGCCGAAACATTCTCTTCCTCTCCAATTTTTTTCGTTTTATAAATGTATGAATTAGATGTTAATATATAATTTTTTAGATTTTAAAAGTCTACCAGATTCTTAGCATTTCTTCCTACATAGTCTTAAATTTTCCTTGTAAGATCCTTTTCTTCAGGTAAGTTCTTAGAAGGTATCTTAGTGTCTATCACTGGTAAATTTGCTGTTTTAAATCTGCAACTGGATTCATTTCACTTTTGTTTATGAACAGTAGTTTTTCTGCATATAGAAATCTGGGTTAAATCATTTTTCTCAGCACTTGGAAGGTACTCTGTGACTGCCTCCTGGCATTTGTTGTTGCTGTTAAGCAACCTGTTGTCAGACTCACGTTAGACAACTTGGTTTTGTTTCCCCCTGCTCTGGCTGAATTTTTTTTTTTTTGTCTTTGATATTCTGTAGTTTCACATTATGCACAAATGTGAATTTACTGACCCCACTTTTATATTGTCTTTCTTGCAACTAGTAATTTCTGTCTTTAACCAGCTTTTTAAAATTTTCAGCCCTTATCTAAATGTTCTCTTTTGTTTATTATGCGTCTTCTATTTCTCTAGGACTCCAGATAGATGTGTGTTGCACTTTCTCATTTTACTCTCAATATCTCATAACCCTTTTCTCCTAGCTTCCATTCCATTGTTTTTATGTCCCACACTGTAGGTAATTCCTTCAGCCTTGTCTTAGAGGTAACTGTAACTCATCTACTGTTTAATTCATCTGTGCTGTTAATGGGGGGAATGGGAGTAGTCTAAATACAGTGACTGTTTATGAGACATTAGTAGTCTTTCATTTACCCATGTTTTACTGCATCCTATCCAAGGAGTTTAGTCTCAAAATTTCTAATTTCTATTGCTTTTATAATAAAGTTATCCATATATGGCATTCTTACAATGATTGGTGTATTTCAGTAGTTTATTTCTGTTGTAGTATAAACTCTACAATCTCTAGGTGTACCTGTTTATTGTAGTTAAGTATATTTTATACTCAAATGTTAGTTGAGAATAAGGCTGAATAAGTAACCAAGGCAATTATTTAAATCATTAAAGTTTTCTATGTTTAATAATTTGTTGACTGGTTATATACTGTGAATTGTTTACATTCTGCCACTTTTTTCTAGTCTTTGATAGGACATGATGTAATTCATTGTTTTTAGCCCTGTGATATTTTGATGTGAAACATTCATCTTTTAGCCTCACTATATACATATATATATTTTTTTTAACAGGTATTTTTGCTTTTTTAAAAGTAAAATTTTATAAATGTAGTATTGCCCTTTCTGTTATTTTTTTTGGTCTTATCACACAAATATTTTTTCTCTTACGATTTTTCATAGCATGTTAATAATTGAGAAAATGTAAACCAATTAGCCATGTCCAAAGAATGTCCTTATATGGAGTCAATCTTTATATTCACTGTCATTACCAAAAGCATTTTGACATTATGGTATTGTGATAGCTTTAAGAAAATTTTTCTGAAAATGCTTTATAAAGTGCTTTTGTACCAAGTGCTTTTATACTTGGTACAAAATTTAAAATACTATCCAATTATAAGTTATGATTAGTAATAATTTGGGTAGTGCTTTTCTCCCCAGGAGTGTCAAGCATTGTATAAGTTACTTTTTGGACTTTGTCTATTCTGTGGCAGTTAAAGAAAAGGACCCAGGGCAATGGAACAGGAAGAGGGTGACAGCGAGGAAGAAGCATATGAAAGAAAAGAAGTAGGAGAGATGAATAGGGACCAGCTCAAGTAATAGCGCCCGGCCAGTTAAGGCTGCTGCGTCTGTTTGCAGTGTACCTCACGTGACTTTTACTCATGACCTCCTGATTCCCACCTCTCAGCTACCTCAGATATGTTTTGATAGAAGTGAAGATGGTCAAAGACTGTAGAAAAGGAAATTTGACTTCAAGCTGAAAAAATAGACGCCATGTTTGCAAACTTGAATTTCAGGCTTTAACTGGTTATTAATAAAACTGTTGCTCTGCAAGGCACTCCAGAACTAGGCATGCATGTGTGTTCCCGTGAGTGTCCACATGTACGCACACACACCTAGTCACAAGAGGCATACACTCCTACACATCCCAGCAAGGAATGAGGAGGGCTGGAATCCCTCCGGAACTCCGGCCCTGTCTTGCTAGTAGCCTCTTGTATTGGACGGAGCATTGGGCATTGGAATCAGCCTGAGACATAGATTGTTGTTTTAATCCCTGCAACTAATTAACCACATGAACTTGTGTAAGACCTTAATCCCTTTCAGCTTCAATTTCTCTTCTTGCCTTTGTCTTGCAACTTGACATTTATCAGTGCCTTTTTATGCAAAGTTCTCGTGCTCCGTGTTACTACATAGTTCTAGTGTGCCTATCTGTAACCTGAAAGTTTGAAATCAGTGATTTCTAAGATGCTTTCTAACCCTATATCCTGAAGACCAGTCAAGACCTGTAAAGGATAAAAACAAGAGAAACACACTGTGAAGATGGAAATTCTTTCCAGCAAGTCTAAAGCAGTACTTCTTAGTCACCCAGCAGGTCTTGGAGAATGGGTGTGGTGAACTTTGTTAAAATGTAAATTCTGATTCTGTAAGTCTTGGGTGGGGCTTGAGATTTTTGCATTTTTAAGAAGCTTCTAGAAAATGTTGCTACATCTGGTCTGAGGACCCTTCTTTTAAGTAGTGAAGCTTGAGAGGATGATTGTGGAAGGGGAATTTTTAAAAGAGAATGATGACAAGAGTAAAGAATGATTACTGAAGGAAAGTTATATACTGATTATAAAGAGAAATTATAGGCAGGGTGTGAGATGCAAATCTTTACTGTGATTTTGAGATAATTGGGAGATTTTGGCTCTGGTTGTACTTTAGTATACTAAGGCGAGGGCACCCCACTCCAGTACTCTTGCCTGGAAAACCCCATGGATGGAGGAGCCTGGTGGGCTGCAGTCCATGGGGTTGCTGGGAGTCGGACACAACTGAGCGACTTCACTTTCACTTTTCACTTTCATGCATTGGAGAAGGAAATGGCAACCCACTGCAGTGTTCTTGCCTGGAGAATCCCAGGGACAGGTTAGCCTGGTGGGCTGCTATCTATGGAGTCGCACAGAGTTGGACACAACTGAAGTGACTTAGCAGCAGCAGTAGCAGCAGGAGCAGTAAATATAAACGTGTCTTAATCCTTATTTGTTTGAAACAGAATTTTTAAGGATATAACATTTCCCTATTAACTTTCAGATTTGTTAGTTGAAAGGTTATTTTACCAGTGATCAGAATTATGATTATTAGTTTTCATTTCTTTATAGTATCTGATGGGGAGTATGTGGAAGAGAGGGATTCCCAATCTAAAGATCATTTAGATTTATGATGTGATTGACCAAATTAAACTTGTACACATATGGTAAATTTATTTAAGAAGATAGAGAAACTGTATTCTTATGTTTGTCTAAGTCTAGCTTTCTTGTGTAATACATTTTCCTAAGTGAAACACATGATTATTTCTGGCTTTGTACCCGGAAAATGTGTGTATATACTGGTAAAATTATTTTAGCAAAAATAATAATGGTATATTTGACATTTTTTGTACTCAAAAATCTATTGTGTATTTCATATTTTAACCCATCTTAATTTAATTGTTGTTCAGTTGCTAAGTCATGTCCAACACTTTATGACCCTATGGACTGCAGCATTGCAGACTCCTCTGCCCTCCACTATCTCCTGGAGTTTGCTCAAAAATCTTAATCAGCCTACCATATTGAATACCAGTTAAAACTGTGGACTCTAATCACTGAGATTAGGGGATACTTTCATTTCTTTTATTTCTCATTTCATTTGGAAAATCACAATAGCTTGCTAATTGTATATAAAAATAGGACTTTTTATAAACAGCAGATAGGTGGTGCCCTGGTTGCAGGCTTTGATGGATTCTCAATGAAATTCAGCTTATCTGTTGCTTGTAAATATATTTCAGTAAATTTTGTAAAGATTGCCTTAGCATGCAGTCTAAAAAGTCAAAGTCTTAATGGTAAAAATGCAGCATTTGCATTCACCTTTAGGTGTTATTTAGCCCCAATACTATACCTCAGCATTTAAACTCTTGATGATTTTTATGTACTAAGTGCATAGATTTACTGCTGCAGTCTGAACATTTTTAAATTAAAATATATCTTTCATTCTGAATGTATTGATTTACACATCTCTGTGTCAATATTAAGTCAAGCGAATTTTCCAATAAGTTGAAAAGATCTGGCAGGGCAAGTTAAATTTATTAGATTTGCTAGAGGTTTTTTTTTTTTCCCTTGTCTGTGTTTAGGCATCTCTTTGCGTTTTTACTCTTGATTACAATTTTATTTTTAAACTAGAGCTAGAGTTTTCGTAACACATTTTCATGCCTCTTCGCATTTTTTGTGACTTTTATCTTGAGTGAACTTCCATTGGAAACCTTTACATTCCTTACTGTGTTCTTGGCCTTCTTTGCGACTGTTTCTTTAAACAGTATATTTTTATTTTTTAATGTTATTGTAAAATTATTTTTGTTTGAATTTTATTTGAATTACAAAACTAAGTCATATTCCTTTATATACTGTTTTGTGAATTTTAAGTTTAGGAGAACTTATACTCTTAAAAAGATCAGACTGAGAAATGAAGTTACCTCGGTTTATTAAAAATAAGAGTTTTGTGAAGATTTAAAATGGGTAGGCATGATACACCCTAATTTCTAAGTGTGAATAAAGTTACTTTCTGATATTATAAGTGAAAATTCTGTTTACATATTTTAACTAACCTAGACTATCAGTCCGGAGAAGGCGATGGTACCCCACTCCAGTACTCTTATGGACGGGGAATTTTTAAAAGAGAATGATGACAAGAGTAAAGAATGATTACTGAAGGAAAGTTATATACTAATTATAAAGAGAAATTATAGGCAGGGTGTGAGATGCAAATCTTTACTGTGATTTTGAGATAATTGGGAGATTTTGGCTCTGGTTATACTTTAGTATACTAAGGCGAGGGCACCCCACTCCAGTACTCTTGCCTGGAAAACCCCATGGATGGAGGAGCCCGGTAGGCTGCAGTCCATGGGGTTGCTCAGAGTCAGACACGACTGAGCGACTTCACTTTCACTTTTCACCTTCATGCATTGGAGAAGGAAATGGCAGCCCACTCCAGTATTCTTGCCTGGAGAATCCCAGGGACGGGGGAGCCTGGTGAGCTGCCGTCTATGGGGTCGCACAGAGTCGGACACGACTGAAGCAACTTAGCAGCAGTAGAATATCAGTCATCATAGACCTAGGTTGAATGAGAGGATCACTCTTCTATAATCACACACTAAGAAGACAGACGGGTAACATGAGATGATGATAGATCCAAGTTCAATGATATATTCATCTGATTACTTTTCACATTGATATTTTAGACTGGCATAAATACACTCATCTCTTATATACCATCTAAACTTGACTTTAAAGAACAGACTGTAATGATTATATTTAATATCAAAATACGTGAATTTTGTGTTAAGGGGAAGGTGGCAGTGTTACTCAATCAGTAAAATCAGTATAAATGGATAAAAACTTAGACACAAGGAGAAAATGGCAAAAAAATCATACCCGAAACTTTAACCAGAATTTAGTGAACTAATCAAGCCCTGGATGTAATAATTCTATTTTAAGTACCCAAACTGTTTGTGTGTCTTGATGGTAATGTTTGCAGTTTAAGCCAATAATTCTTTCCCTGCCTTTAAATCAAATCTGCCCTGTGCTTTGTGATCCCCTCCCCCGCCCCCCCACCCAGTGGAGTAGGGTGTGTAGTGTAGGGTAAAACCTGACTCTAACATACTACCTTGGCATTGATAACCAATACTTTCATGACTTTTTCTTGACTTTGACCACTTAGCAACCAAGGAAATCCTAATCATCATGTAACAAAACTGAATTTATCTGTAGAAAAAAATAACTGGGTGAGTTCATAGAACTATAGCTCTAAGTTTTTATAATAGCAAAAGCTAACAATAATTGAATACAGTGCCAGACTTTTTCACACAAGCACAGTCATTTAACCCTCACAAGCCATATAACTTGGTATTATATCTCACTTTTACAGGTTGGAAAAGTAAGACATGGTTAAGTAATTTGCTCAAGATCATATTATAGCAAATGGCAGGGCCCAAGCTTGAAACTAGGTCTCTCTAAAGTCAAAGGTCACATTCCTAAGTATTATACTATACTGCCTCCTCATGCAATAAAACTGTTTTGGTTTTATAATCAGTTAAGTTGCATTATCCTTACTTTTACAAAGACGATTCAGTTTTCAAAATAAAATTGGGAAAGTTTCTTCCTTGAAATATTAGCAAATTAAAATAATATTTTATTTAATCTTTCTAGGGGTCCTTTTATTTCTGGACTGGTACAGATCTCTAGTAAATCTGTGCTAAGCTATTGAATATATATGCTTGTATAAAATAGAACCTTATGTCAAAATATTTGTGCATCATCCATTTAGCAAATATATTATGATTTGTATTTTGTCGGGCATATTAGCAGTAGTTAATCATTTTGCACATTCCTCTTTTGGAAATTTTTTATAAAACTTTGTACAGCAAAAACAAAACAGGGCTAAAAATCCAAACTATGATCACCACTGCTTGTGATATATTCAGTCATCTGCTTAATCCTTTTCCCCTTCGCATTGTCAATACCCATCTAATTCCACTTTAACAACAGTAATTGGCTGATGGAGTAGAAGATATAGATTTGTTTTCTTGATGACTCCTTGACTTTTTTTCCTCTGGTAATACTAATAGAATTCCAAATCCGTACTGGTGTGATCATGTCATGAGTAGGTCACCAGTCATGTCAAGGTCCTATTGGAAACCTCATAGCCAACATCTTAATTTAGACTTAGCAATCTTTTTCACTTGTATGTGCAATTGTAAGCAATTTTTTTCAAGTCTCAACTCTCCATTATAACAGAATTCATTTAGTTCAAAGGGGGATAGTTCTGCATGTGAATTATATGGCCAGCTACTATTGAGTACATAGAATATATAAAAATCTAGGAAAACCCCATTAGCATGGATGTGTACATGTGATTCTTTTTCAAGAGTCACATAGGTTGAACAAAGGTAGGAAGAGTCTTACCCAGTTTCTTTTGCAATCAGTATTTTATAATACTATGTAATTTGCAATACTGAAACATTAGCGATTTAGCAATATTAAGTTCTCGGAACCTATACTTTCACTTTAAATAGATTATTGAATTACCAGCCAATTTGTCATCACTGTTCCAATTATTTCATTCCACATGACAGGAACAAGATGTATTCATAACAAGAAAGTGCATTTTAGAATTATTATACAACTTTGATTTAAGGGGTAGAAGATATATGATCCAAGCAAAAGTATTCCAAATATTGATGTATATAAATGTGTGTGTATATATATGTATGTATATATATATATATATGCACACATATATGTATTCATCAGTGTATAGGTATCTGCCTTTTATATATTTCCATTTTTTATGCTCATAACATTGACTAGTAAACATATTCCTATCAACTTATACTATTTTCTGTGTGTAAAAGGACTCATTTTATTTACCGTGTTTTGGATGGTGATAGAGGATAATAACTTGAAGTTAGGTTTGTATTTTTAAAAATTGAAATTTTGAAGAAAACATGAACTAGAATAGGAACAATAGGGTAGGCTATTAGCTTTTAAGACATGTAGAAATGGATTTCCGTAAGGCCTTAAAGGAAAGACAAGCTGATTATTCTAAAAGTGAAGGAAATCTGCTTATTATAACATTTTTAAAAATTTTGCATTTTATAATTAGTTCAAATATTCTTTTAGTGAAATCTGGAGCAGATCTTTACACTGATTTTTGTTTGTTTGTTTGTTATCCTCCAAGCAAAGAGATTGTACACATCCAGGAGCGAAGCTTTATTATCATACTAATAGGTTTCTGGTACTTCCATGTATTTGTTTGGAAGGCCAAAGCAATCAAATTGGAAGCACATAAAGAATCAGTAACAGTTTTCTCATGTCATGATGCATTGATTTTTTTACATCAGTTATATTTTAAATCTAAGCTACCTGGAATTTTGACCTACAAATCCAAATTTTATTTTAGTTAAGTAAGCTTACCTAGTTTCATCTTTTTCTTAATACCATTTGATTATTTTTTTTTAACAAAACAGGTGATTTGTTTTCTTTTTAAGGCAATGATTGAATATACTAGTTTTTGAGAGGATTTTTATGACATTTTCATGGTTGTATCATATTCTTATGATAACTACTGGCTACAGCCTTTTCCAGATATGAGGGAGAAACAAAACTAGCATAACAAAGCAAAAAAAAAAAATCCCAGTACATTGTAACTGAAAGAAGCATTGGCCATGGGTCAGATCTGAGATCTAACCCCAGCTTTGCAAAAATCAAGTGCTGTGATTTTGAACAAGATGGCAAGATGTTTAAGATGTCTTTGTCTCCTCATGTGTAAGAATCAAGACGCCTTAAGATTTTCCTTGTTTTTTTTTTTTTTTTAGCCTGTGAATGTTATGATTCTAAGTGCAAAAGTCACCATAGGCCCAGTCAGTCCTTAGACACCGGAAAAGGGCTATGTATTAGGCCTGGCGTGCTGCGATTCATGGGGTCGCAAAGAGTCAGACAGACTGAGCGACTGATCTGATCTGATCTGATTAGACTCTCAAACTTGTGTGTAAGTTAGTCAGAAATTAAAGAGGGGGAAAAATGGTCCTTTACACTTCAACTATGCACATATGAGATTGAATTTTGTATTTACCTTATCTCTGAATTGATCTTGATTTTTTTACTTTTCTTTGTACATTGCTGGAGAAAAGCATGCTCTTTGCAGCCAAAAAGACCTGGTGGCAGGTTGGACCTACTACTTATTGAGTGTGTGATTTGGGATAATTTACTTAATCTTTCTGCTTTTGCAAATGAGGATAATAATATATATATATATTACAGTGCTTATGGGAGAAGAGAGGTTGAATGAATATCTTATTCTAGCAACATGGCTAACCCATCATACATGCTAAGAAAAATTCATTTTTTTCCCCTCTCTCTTATAAGCTCTATGATTACTTCCTTTATTGTTTCATTTCACTTTGACAAGTTACATGCTAGCTGTTCACAGACAGATAAACCATCCAGAAACTAAATGCAATCATCGAATGTCATGGTACATTTCTGGCACCCGGGGAAGGGCACTTCCTGCACTTAGACGAGTCTTGGAGCTCTGGGGAGTTGCAAGCCAACTCTTAGTTCCAGGCTTTCCCTGGGGCAGTTATGGGCTTCTTGGTTTCAGTTCAGATTTCCGTGGCCGCCTCTGGGGCACTGTCTGGGATGGGACTTATGGAAATATGGACCACTAAGAAAATAAGACCACTGTAATTGAATATATAAAAATGTTTAAAAGGCACATTTTGTAGCACTACCCTTCAGAAGACTTTTTCTTGGTCCCTGTGTTTCTGTTATGTGTCTGTTTCTCAATATTTGAGAAACCCCCTAATCTAAGAAATAATATTTCAGTCATGCGTACTTCTAAGAATAATCAGGATTTGTCTTAATATCCAAGCTGTGGCTCCTGTCCTGTACCTGTGTCCAGAAGGTACATATTTCTTTTTTTTTTAAAACTCATCTCTTCAGGTATCACTTTGGCAAAAAGCAAATCATTCTCATGTTCTCTGCAAAATAATTAAGTAAACATATTTAGCTCAGTCATTAATTGAGCTTTACCTATAACTTGTTCTGTGAGCATTAGAATCAGACCATTAACATTATTTGAACATATTTCTGTAATATAATTAACAGCCAGGATGGGTTGATTCTGAAAAGGACATCGGACAGTTTTGACACTGAGAATTAATTATAAGAGAAGACAAGATTTGTGCTCCAGCTAGAATTAACTAGCAGTACAAAATCTAAGCAGTCACCTTGGGCTCTTATAACAAAAAATGACACTCCTTTTCTTAATATCTAATAAAGTTTGTTTAGACAACTCACCTGCTTGTCAGCTCTGTCTTTTTCTATTTAATTAAATTTAGAAAATAGTTCTTTGCTTTGCTTTTGCCCACACCAAAGTTCGTATTTGTCAAATTAAAAAAAAAAAAAAATCACATTTTATGTGTGTTTGTGTTTGAATGGTTCAGATACTTATCAGAGGTCATTCATTCTAGGAGGAAAGGGATGACATTCAAGTTAACATTTCTTCCCAATTTTAAAGAATATCTCTTTAATTAAAGAGCTTGAAAACTGTATTAGTTGTTTGCAAGAAATGGCTTCCATAAAATGCTGCCACTCTATTTTGCTGATTTTTTTTTCCTCCATGTGAGCACAATTATTTTAATGCTTGTAATGCAACTTTTCTCATTTTGCAACAACAAAGACCCTCTTCAAATATCTTACATTGGTTAATCCAAGAAACACTGTGATAGTGGGTTAATTTTGAGTGCACAAAGAGCCATTGGAGGGTACAGAGAGGGCATCTGTTGGATAAGCTTTCAATATGATGAGAATGATAACAGATCTGCCACTTGTGCAAAAGACAAGTGATCTTTTACAGTATTTGACTTTAAAAAGTGTCATTTTATTTGTTTAAAAAGCATATTTCAGATGAGTGGGTCCTGAACTTTACTTGTCAGACTGCCTTTCTTCTTGTACTTATAATATTTTGGATATAGATCTAATATGTTAGATCTAATATAGATCTAATATTGGATATCCGAAATAATATATTTTGGGTCTCAGGTTTGAATGTATCTTACGTGGGTACAAAATTGCATTGGAATTTCATTTTTGTGAAGATGCCTGAACAGGCTGTTTGCTATTTTCTTCTCACTTTTCATGGTTACCCTTCCCCTCCCCCCAGAGAAGTATTAATAGCTTTTTTGTCCTGTATGTATGGCCAAATCTGTACCCAGTTGTCAGGAAGACATATCCATGTCTCAGCAGCTGACCTCATCTCAGAACAATTCTGGTATTTTTTAAAAGGCATTAGGTGATTTGAACGTGTGGCCAAGGTACCAGTACTCTAGGAGAAAGAATCAAGAAGACTTGTGATTTTAATTGGTTCACTGTTTTTTAATTCTCTTTTAAGGTATTCGCTGTAAGACCTTGTGGAAGTTATTTTTAGTATTTAGTAGGATTCTGTTGTTTCATTGGGGTTGTTGGGCAGATTAAGGGATTGTGGACCACCTTGCATAATGGTTGTTCAGTCTATACAGGTGCCCATAATGTCTGGAAACATAGATGACGTGTTTTTATAGATTGAAGGTGTTCTTGATAACACTATGTAGATTTGTCTTTGTGTCCAGACTTCATGGAAACTTTATACACGAAGAGACAGGTTTGGTCGTTATTTCTTCCTTGGAGTGACCTGAAATCTAGCTTCGCAGTATAATTCGTTCTAGTTTCACTCTCTGGCATTACACAGCACAAGGTCACAAGACCTAAATTTAAGTTTCAGTTCTTCTACTGGCTATCTGTGTAACCTCTCTAAACCTCAGTTTTTTCACCCATAAGATGGGTGTTCAGGTAAATGAAAGGTACTAAGAGTTGCCACATTATGGCATTTGGAATTGGAAGAATTCTACATCTTATCTTTTTCATTCTAGATCATCAGTTATTTTTCACATTTTCCCAAGCCCTTTCACCTTTCTGATTGTTCTCTTTTAAATGTGCTTATATTTCAAATATGGTATCCAGACGTAAAATACCATTGAATTCATGGGATATTTTTCTTTTTTTCCTCTGGACACTGTGACATGAGTTACTTTAGTGCTGCAGTGCAAAGTGGCTAAGTCGTGTCCGACTCTTTGTGACCCTTTGGACTGTAGCCCACTAGGCTCCTCTGTCCATGGGACATGAGTTACCTTAAAACAGCCTAGAAGTGCTTCATTTGGGGATGGAGGTGGAAAGGAGTTTTGCCACATCACATTTAGGCTAATATTTTTGTTGAGCATATCTATGAATTTGCAATTAAAATCTCTAATTTACATAAACTTCTATCAAGGTAGAAATCTTCCATTTTCTCTAGAGCAGTAACTGTGTGTGTTGTGTGTGTATAAAAAAACACACATCATAGTGTTCCTACTACTTTATTTCTGTCACCTGTCGTGATCTTGTACCATTAAGTTTAAGAAACAAGCTTTCTATGTTTTTATTCCAATACTTTGATAATAATGACTAAACAGAAGAAACCAAGGATGTGTGTCACCGGAAGCTTCTTTGCAGATTTATTCCAATCTGTTAATCAATTATCTCTGTATAATTCCACCTAACTCTTCACCAGCCATAGTCTACTCTTAATGCAAAAAATCCTATTAAAGAGTTTGCAAGATACCATTCTGAAGTTATAATATTTTTCCATCTTCCTTTCAGGATAGTAGCCTTGCCAGTGAAATAAATGCCATTCTCTTGGCAAGACTTATTCTTAGTGAACCCTTATAAGCTCAGTGATTATTGTCTTCTTTCCAGGGCCTCATAAATTCTTTGTTTAATAGCCTGATATAGAATTTTACCTCCACTCGTCATCACTTTGTTGATTATTAGTTTGTAAATTTCCTGAAATTTTATCGATAAAAAGAAAATGCAAATCCAGGATTATTTTTGAAATATTTGAATATTTATATGAGCCTGGTGATTTGAACTAATTTAAAAACAATAAATGTTCTTTTGTCTCTGTCTTGAGCTGCAGTATTTGCAGAGGATTTAGAATAGAAATGGCATATGGGCTGGCAAAGGGAATTAAAAAAACCACTAATTTCCCTTTCAAGTACCTGTTCTAAGCTGTATTTGTTATTTCATTCATTGCTTGAAATGCCTTTTCAAGGTAAATATTGTTACCTACACATTAACTGATGAAAGTGAGGCCTAGAGAGATTACATAATTTACTCAAAAAATCACATTACTGGTTAAGTTTGAAACACAGATTTGAACCTAAATCTTTTTGGTTCCAGAACATATGTTCATTCTCTTATACAATCCTAACATTAGAACTCAGGATTTTCCATTTGTAGCTTTTCATCTGTCTTCTTATTACCTAAAACCTGTTTTCTTCTCTTCATAACCTCATTACATCATAGAGACTTCTGTGATTCCTTCACTACCTCTTACATCTTGCTTCACGCATTTGTTAATGTGTGACGGTACGTCTTCAGAACTGTTTGTCCTGTGTAGTGACTCTCCTGGTACAGAGCATATTGAGCTGGACAGACTGTGTCTGTTAGGATGTGGTATTGAGTAGAGTATGTGCCTCAGAACTGGACAGATCGTGGCTCCAGTCAGCAAATGGGTCTTCAAGTTTTATAACCTTTGTAAGTCCCTCTATCCTTATAAGTTTGTTATAAATATTAGATTACATAAACTGTAATGAAGTACTTAGTACATTTTTAGGAAAGGACCTGACACATGGTAGTTAACTCATTAAGTTATACTTCCATTGAAATTGCAAAAGATTATACTGATTTGAGAAATTGTTTTATTATTGCCTCAGTAGCCACTGAAAAACCAGATCTTTTGTACTTGATTGTCAAGAATATTCCTCTACACTGTATATCACTGATTCTTATCTAAATGTGACTTTTTTGTTTTGCTATTTAAATGCATATTGTTAATTTTAATAGTAACTGTACTTGCCAAAGGCACAGCCACGTGTAGGTTACCAGAATCTTTCCTTGAAATTAGTCTGAGACGTCAGTTACTAGTTTTTAGGAAACTCTTAAGTATAGCTCCCTGTGCTGTGCAGTAGGCCCTTGTTGTTTATCTATTTGTGTATATGTCAATCCCAAACTCCTGATTTATCCCCACTCCCACCCTGCTCTCCCCTTTAGTAACCATATGTTTGTTTTCTATGTCTGTGAGTCTATTTCTGTTTTATAAATAAGTTCATTTGTATCATTTTTTAAGATTCCACCTATAAGTGGTATCATATGACATTTGTCTTTTTCTGTCTGACTTTGATCTTGTTGCTGCTGGCTTTTGCCTTTGCTCTCCTACAGTCTGTTCTCAAAGCAGCAGCTAGTGACCAGTTTGATGGAAGTCCCATTACATCATACCTTTTCCCAAAACCCTCTAAAGCCTCTCTCTCACTAGAGTAAAAGCAGAAGCCTGCAGTAACGTAGAAGGCAAGGTGCTGCCTCAGTACAACCCCCTTCCCCTACCTTCCCCCCAAACCTCTGTGACCTCCTCCTGCTTGTCTCTTTGCTCGCTCCTCTCCTCTCAGCAAGACTGGCCTCCTTGCTTTCATGCTCCCAATCTAGCTGTACTCGCTTCTTGTAATGTTCCTCCAGTGGGTACGCCCCACGCTCACCCTCTCACTCGTTTGAGGCCTTCTCTGACTAAAAACCACATCCCTCTTGTCCCAGCACTGGATCTCACTTACCTGAACTACCATCTGTATTTGTTTATTGTATGTTTCCTCTTGTTAGAATATACGCTCCAATGAGGGCAGATATTCTTGTCTGTCTTGTTTCTTTGCTGTGTGCCCATAGCCTGAAGTAGACATGCAGTCAGTGTTTGAATGAACTAAGAAATGAATGAATGAATGTGCACTGTAATGCAGTTTTGAATCATGCATTTTCCCTTAACATATAAGTGTATATTTATAACCATAGATATTAATAGTTATATTATTCCATCCTGTAGATGTGAAGTGTTTCCTTTGTTTAGGTTCTCATTTTTAAATTGTTATAAGTAATACTCTGATGAGCATCTTTGTACATGAAGGATTCTCCCTTTTAAGATACACATACATAACACACTATTATTTCCCTAGAATAAATTACTTCAATGGAATTGCTTTGTTGAAGACTACAGGTATTCTTAGATATTTAAAGCCAAAATATTTATACCAATTTATCAATAGTGTCTAAATAAATCTGTTTCATCAGTTACTCCTCAACGTTGCCCATGGTCATTTCTCCTGAATTATGTTTGTATATTCACAAAGCCAACTGGATGCAACAGAATATTACTTGAATTAAACCAGCTAAGGTAAGGTATCCCATACATCACAGCTGCATCGTTTTAGTATCTTTGTGCTTCATTAGAGATGAATTTTTTTAAAATGCATAAAGCACCACATTAAAGATAGTGCTGATCATGAATTGATAAAGAAAGGCCAATACTCTGATGCCAAAGCAAGATATAATTAAGAGCTATATTTGCCTATTGAGAGTTACATTTTACAGTTCTATATTCATACCATAAAAAACCTTTTAGTATTTAACTATTTGCCTGAAAATAACTATGATATTGTGAGTCTCAAAGTAATCCTCCAACCACATTTCCCAGTGAAACAATTGTTTTTAATTACATTTTAAAGATTGTGAAGTTTCTTAGAAGAAAATCTCGTGCACTAGCAAAAGTCTGTTTCATATTTTATCTGTCTACTTTGTGTTAAATGCAGTTATAGTATATCAGTGTTTTTATTGTATATTTAATTGCATACTTTAAAGATAATTCATATCCATCTTTTAAGTTCTAACTTAAGTATCACCTTTGGATACTTGCCTGTCTTTATCTTTTCCAAAGGCAGGTTTAATGAGCAATGAAAGAGAAGAATGAGTATTTTGTTATATATTTCATTAGTGATTGGACTGATGAATCAATTTTCCATATACTGGATGTAATATCCATTCATATTTCTTTGACCAAGTGTTGATTTGTATTCACTGTGTATGACAAAGATAATATAATTCCTTATCTTTCATCTTGTTTGTAATTTACTATTGCAGTATACTGAATGGAAGCCTAGCGGTGTAGTGGTAATACACACTCAGTTTTAGAGCTAATGATAGAAGAACATCTACAGATTAAGCATTTTACCCTCCTCACAGCAACCGGATGACTGTGTGATTGGTAAGACCAGGAGAGCGCAAAAAGAAAATTTAGCTTTCCCTTGTTTTTATTTCATATCTTTTTCTCTGTATTTGAATTGGTGAAGCCAAGGCTGGGTGACAATTAAGTATATAAAAGATTTTTCTGAATTGAGAAGAAATCCTCACTCCTAAAATGCTTATGTAAGAACTGGAAAAAAAAAAAAAAAATTGGTTCTTTCAGCTTCTTCCACTTGCCATCACTTTGACTAGAGCTGTGAGACTGGTTCGACCATATAATGAAGCATAGAACATTCTTTTTGATACAGCTTGTCTATATGTTAAGTGTCAAGCCTTAAATCTATTCCGTAGAACAGTTAGTCACTGAAAGTGTTGTGATATTGATGAATTATTTAATGCTTAAAGAATAAAAACAAAAATCTAGTATATCATGGATACTTATTTGCTAGTTTGTAAGGTTAAAGTAACTGTTTAGCAGTGAAACTTTTTGTGAAGTGTGCATACATATATCTTTTTCTTCCTAATTCCTGAGAGTATGAAGTAATGTAGTTTTACACAAATCTTATGTTAAATGAAATAAAACTCTTGAAAGTATTGTTTTGCTCCTCAAGAATTTCCCTAAATTTCATGAGGACTAGTGACTGTTTATTTTAAAAATTGAAATCCCCTATTTTGGAATATTTATATATTCACTTACAGAGTTAATTTCTTTCTTTCTCCTACTAACATACATTAGTTATAAATAAATATACTTGACATATTTGAGTGTTTGAAGCTCAGCATTCATTGTATGGGTTTGTCTTCTTGTACTGAAGCAGTTCTGGGGACTTGAGTCTTGTGAGGACTTTAAGGGCCTCTTGTATTGTCAGTAGTGAAATGTTCAGTGTGTAAAATCTCAAATAATAAATCAGTAGTCAAATTAGCAGTACCTATTAAAGATGAATGTGAAATTTAATGACAGGCCCATTCATGACAGTACAATTCTTGGTTTCTGTGCTCATGACCCTTTAAACACTAATGCTCTTCCTTTTTAAAATATTTTCCTCAACTGTCCCTGCTTTTAGGAGCAGGGAGTGGCTTTTAGGTTCACACTTAGGAAAACTTTTAATGTAACGTGTGGAAAGAAAAATTAAGGATATGATGAAGTCGTCTGTTCAGGCTATTATATAAACATATCAGCCAACACATTAAAAAAAAAAAAAGGTTTCTCTCCTAAAATGTCTTCTGGAAATATATTAATAACTTAATATATGAGTGTGCCCAGGTTAGAAAGGGGCTTCCCTGGTGGCTCAGATGGTAAAGAATCTGCCTACAATGCAGGAGACCTGGGTTCAATCCCTGGGTCGAGAAGATCCCGTGGAGTAGGAAACGGCTATCCACACCAGTATTCTTGCCTGGGAAATCCCGTGGACAGAAGAGCCCATCAGGCTACAGTCCATGGGATTGCAAAGAATTGGACACTACTGAGCAACGAACACTTTCACTTCACTTCCAGGTTAGAACTTGGCAATATTTGTCTTTCTTGATTTTTCTTTCCGCAAAGGGAAAACACCTCTGAAATCGATGTAGGCATAGGGAATTTCATGTCTTTGATGGCTGAGCACAGATACAACTACTGTATTGTTTGGACGTGAACCAGAGAAAAGTGGTAGCTAAAACAGAAACATGGGAGAGTCTATTGCATTGTGAATATGCTTTCAAAGCGTTGCTGGAAGGTAAGCATAGACGCAGTGATACAATGTGTGGAGTCACACTGAGCATTTGCTGTGCTAGAGAAAACTAATGGAAACATTCACTTGGGGTAAGACAAATGGTATTAAATGAGAAAACACACCATGAATTGCAAATGGGGCTGAGTTAATTTGTTGCTACAGTAGTGTTGCCCTACTGTTAAATGAAGGCTGGGTAATTATCTTGCTGGCAGAGATAATGTCAAAACCTCATTTCTCCTTACATGCCTCGTTTTTACATGAGGGCTAATTGAGCTGCAAGGTGACAACTGATTATATATGGCTATCGTCGGGTCCTCTTGCTCAATTTGCAAAACTGTTCCCCGTTTTTGAAGTGAGGATGTTTATCAGACTTCAAGGAAAGTATTAAAGAAACTTTTTGAACTGCGTGAGTAATTTGCAACATGCTTTTCTATCTGTAAATTATTCTGGAATAAATTATCCTTTTCACATATTCTCCTTTAAAACTTTCTCTTCACTCCTGTGACATGTGTATACACTGTAAAGAAGAGTGCCGTACTAATTTACTTTTTATTTTGGAGAATATTATAGTTAGGTTCAGTCAAAATGGATTTGTTTTCTATTTCTGTAATTTCTGGAAATGTAGGCTTTTTTTAGGTATTGAAAATTCAACGTCAGACGTTCGCATAATAGCAGAAAGGTACTTTGTTCATCAGTTGAATTAAAATTCTTTTTTTTTCCCGTTGTAAGACTGTATTCATGAGCCTGTGTTTTATGCCTCACTACCACAGTAGGTCTTCATAGAAAGAAAGATGTTTGTTCACCTTTGAACCAGTCTTATTAACAGCATTTTATTAACATATTAACGAGGCAGCATTTTATACAGTAGAATTTTTTATTTGTTAAAAGTATGAAGAGGTGAACAGTGTAACTAGTTTTTGTGTTTACTGATGTTCCTGAATATAGACATAATTTATTGTCTCAGGGTTAGTGGCCATATAGCTATAGTTCAAATAAATGGACAAATTATTGCTCTGTTGGAGAATCCCCTGGCTTGGTGTGAAATTCTGAAAAGAAATTCCAGCTGAGACCATTAAACAAAAGGAGCAGGGAGGAGAGGGAGAGTACCCCTTATTTGTGGGCCAGTTTGCATTTGACAGTAAAGATTAGACACATGGGGACTCTTTGGAACCTAAAGGTCCACTGGAACTCAATGGAAATCCCATAACAGCTTAGCAACTGGACCAGGGTCAATGTCCATAACAGCAACAAGAAAATAGTGCGTTGCGTAATATTTTATAGTACTTCCATAGTTTTCAAGATTTACTGCTAGAAAACAGTAGGAGGAATAGTTCATCTTCACTGTTTCCTTGTGTGCCAGGTATCTCAGTTTATCTTTACCATAATTTTGTGGGATAGATTGATATTACCCATTTTCAACAGATGAAGAAACTGAAGCACAGAAAGCTTAAGTAGCTTATTCAGGATCACCCTGCTAGTAAGTGACTCTTGTATGTCCAAATCTTTTGCAACCTCATGGACTGTAGTTTGCCAGGCTCCTCTGTATGTGGGATTTCCCAGGCAAGAATATTAGAGTTGGTTGCCATTTCCTTCTCCCAAGGATCTTCCCTACCCAGGAATCGAACCCAGGTCTCCTGCATTGCAGGTGAATTTTTTACCACTGAGCCACTGGGGATGCCAGTAAGTGACTGAGTTGATACTAATCAAACCCTGTGGTTTGAGCAAATATGTCTGCCTAGCTCACGAATGAGAAAATGGAAGGGCAGTGAATTGAACCGTGTGTTTCAGATTAGACAAAGAGAAGTGTTTCTTGGTACAAAAACTCTGACAAACCTCGACAGTATGTTGAAAAGCGAAAAGATCCATATAGTCGAGGCTGTGGTCTTCTCAGTGATCTCGTATGGTTGTGAGAGTTGGACCATAAAGAAGGCAAAGCACCAAAGAATTGATGCCTTTGAACTGTGGTGCTAGAAAAGACTCTTGAGAGTCCTTTGGACTGCAAGGAGATCAAACCAGTCAATCCTAAAGGAAATCAACCCTGAATACTCATTGGAAGGACTGATGCTGAAGCTGAAGCTCCAATATTTTGGTAGCTGATGTGAAGAGCCAGCTCACTGGAAAAGACCCTGGTGCTGGGAAAGATTGAAGGCAGGAGAAGAGGGCGTCAGAGGATGAGATGGCTGGATGGCATCACCAATGCAATGTACATGAACTTGGGCAAACTCCAGGAGATGGTGAAGGACAGGGAGGCCTGACGTACTGTAGTCCACGGGGTCATGAAGAGTTGGACATGACTCAATGACTGAACAACCAAGATGCAGAACTGTGGTCCACATACCAGTGTTTTGACTCTACGTCTGTTGTTGTTGCTCTTGACTTTGTTGTTTTCCACTCATGTTCTGAAGACCAGGCCCTGCATTTTCTTGATCAGTGTTTTTCTGTCCTCATAGTTTTCCAACTGTGTTCTGTGGAGCCCTGGAGTCCCCTAAGTTGCCTCAGGCGTGGCTAAGGTGCCAGAAAGTGGTTAAGAAGACGGGAATCCAACCTGCTGTCTGTCATAGTCATTCATTCAGCCTGAGGTTCTGAACAAGAATTTATTAGGAAAATTCCCTCTGCCTGAAAAGTTGTGAAATAAGCTCTACTACATTAAGCATTATTACTGGAACTCTGTGTGCACTTGCTGATGAAGTTAGTATAAAACACACACACACACACACATGCACATATATATATATATATTTGAAAAGAGGCATCGTTGAATGCCACTTTGCAGTATAATTTCCACATCTCTTGTTCCCTTCCTCGACACTGGAGCATTCTTCAGTCACTGAATTGCTAAGAGTTGAGACTGACTTCTAGGTCACAGAGTGGCTGTTGTTTTCCTGTACCCTGGCACCTGTTGGCAAGGAGATGAATACGTGTATGCACAGGGGTGGGGATCAAAACTGAGCATGCCTGATAGAAGAGGTACATTCATTTTTGAGATTCCAGTACACTTGCTTAGAGAAACCCAAACCAGAAGCAGTTCTCAGAGAGAGGACTCTTCTGTCCTTAAGGGCTTGACATGCCCAGAAAAGATCTTAGGGGTCAGTTCAATAGCAAAGCAAGTATGTAGCCAAACCCTGCAGAGGAGGGGTGTCTTAGAGCTGGGCACCCCAGGGACTGGGCATAAAGATGATGATCCAGTTGATGGGTGCTTAGTCTGTAGATGAGTCACTCACACCTTCAGTGAGTCTTCTGGTTAACTGCTGTCATCTCAGAAGAAACTGGGGGAAAAGAACATTAGGAGAAGAGGAAATGAGTACCAGTCTGGGAAGATCCAGTTTTGAAAATGAACTTGGCACCAATCAAAATATGAAGAGAAATAAGAGCATCTTATACAGTTAAAAAAGAGAGAGAAGGCCCTTCAGCTGAATATGGTAGGCTTGCATGAAACGCATTTAATACAACACACACACATGACAAATGTCATCATAAATCTTCCTGCTGCTTGAAGTGCCACAGATTTTTCAGTTTTTTACCCTCCAAATTTAATTTGATACCAGTGACTGCTGTGCATATGTTTTTAAATAAACCTTTTCCTCATTTCTAATGACATCAGAGCTCCTCCTGTCAGCAGAGCAGTGGTGTCAGTGATTATTTTATTAAGTTTGGTAGCAGATGCAGTTATTTAGCCCCACATTGAGTTGTAATTTTAAATGTCTGCTTTGATTCTGCCCATAAGGAAAAAATCAAGTATATTGCAGAAATGACTTTGAAAACTGCAGCTATCCCCAAAGGTGTCAATAATACACACACAGTATCTTTTTTTCTTTTTTTTCCAAATGTGAATGGAATTATTCATATTATCAAAACTTTTTTTTCTTTTTTCTTTTTCTTAATTTGAGACAAAATTGACATATAACATTGTGTTAGTCTTCGGTGTATATTTTTAAATGATTACCATGATCAGTTTAGTCAACATCCATCAGCATACATAGTTACACATTTAAGACTTTATTCTCAAACTTCTGGTATTCCTTTGCCTTGTCAAGGGAAGTTAGGCTAATCAAGCTTTTTTCCCCTCTGCCCTGTCAAATACCCATACCACAGTCAGTGACAAGGTTAAGATGTTAAAATGGAGCTATCCTTATGGAATGTTAAAATGATATTTTAATTCATTCAGTTCAGTTCAGTCACTCGGTCCTGTCCAACTCTTTGCGACCCCATGGACTGCAGCACGCCAGGCTTCCCTGTCCATCACCAACTCCCAGAGCTTACTCAAACTCATGTCCATCGACTCAGTGATGCCATCCAACCATCTCATCCTCTGTCGTCCCCTTCTCTTCCCACCTTCAACGTTTCCTAACATCAGGGTCTTTTCCAAGGAGTCAGTTCTTCGCATCTGGTAGCCAAAGTATTAGAGTTTCAGTTTCAGCATCAGTCCTTCCAGTGAATATTCAGGACTGATTTCCTTTAGGATGGACTGATTGGATCTCCTTGCAGTCCAAGGGACTCTCAAGAGTCTTCTCCAACACCGCAGTTCAAAAGCATCAATTCTTTGGCGCTCAGCTTTATGGTCCAACTCTCATATGCATAAATGACTACTGGAAATACCATAGCTTTGACTAGACAGACCTTTGTTGGCAAAGTAATGTCTCTCCTTTTTAGAATGTTGTCTAGGTTGGTCATAGGTTTTCTTCCAACTTTAACTCATTAGTGCCTGAAGAAAACGAAGATTACTTTAAGTCAGTGACTCTTAGGCACAAGCAATTTTGATCCCTGTAAGAGACCAGGCAGTTGTGATCAGAACAAGGAGGGGATTGGTGCTACTGGCATCTAGTGGGGAGAGACCAGGGGTGTTGCTAAACATCCTGCAGCACGCAGGACCACCCCACAGCAAAGAGTTGTGCTATGTGCACATGTGCCCGGTCATGTCCGACTCTTGGCCACCCTACAGACCATAACCCGCCAGGCTCCTCTGTCCATGGAATTCTCCAGTCAAGCATACTGAGTGGGTTGCCATTTTCTCCTCCAGGGGCTCTTCCCAACCCAGGGATGGAGCCCACGTCTCCTGCATCTCCTGCAGTGATAGGCAAATTCTTTAGTGTTGAGGCACCTGGGAAGCCCAGACGCCCTCTGTCCCCAAATGACATACATTAGCACAGGGACTGAGAAACTCTGCTGTAAATGAAGCCCGTGCACAAGCCATGGCTCATAGTTACTGGGCCATTGTATTTAGGGTATTTGAGTTATATCATCATTTATTTATTTAAGCTGATCTGGGTGGAGCTTAGCCCCCCGACCTGAGACTAAACCCATGCTCCTTGCAATGGAAGTTCAGAATCGTAACCACTGAACCTCCAAGGAAGTCCCTCACTTAATGATTTATTTAATAACATTTCATCTTTTTAAATTAATTTATTTTTATTGAAGTATAGTTGATTTGCGATGTTGTGTTTCAGGTATACAGTGAAGTGATCCACTTATATGTACACAGGTATCTTTTTTTCAGATTCTTTCCCTTATAGGTTATTACACAATATAGAGTATAGTTCTCTGTGCTATAGATGATGCTCAGTCTGATGAAAGAAAACATATGTTTGAGAAAGTGTGTTTATTTGTGTGGGTGTGTGTGTTATAACTGAGATTAAGACAGTGTGTTTCTGTATTCTATTTGGAAATCATTTGTTGGAGAAATTGAAATACTAGAGTTTTTCACTCACTGGGCACTTATTGAACCCCACTGTATGCTAGACATTGATGAGTAAAGATGGAAAGGAAATACTCCTGACAAATTGGCATTTGAATGATGAGGAAAGTCATAGGGGAATTTGCAGAGCCATTTGTGCTAACCGTAAGGACTTTCCTGGGGGTGCAGATGAGACCAGAAGGGCGGTGATCAGCCCTCCTAGGATGGGTGTGGGGAAAACTCCCTTGAAAAGATCTCTGAGCTGAGCTGCAAAGGACAAGTCAGATGTAACCAGGAACGGAAGGAAGGAGGAAGAAGAGAAGGCAAGCCAGGCACAGAACCGCCTGGTGAGGGGCCGGGGGGTGTGGGGCTCTCTCTGTCCTTGGATTTTTGTGTCTTTCCATCTCTGTTGCTCTCTCGTGTGCTCACAGTTCCGTAGCTCTCTGGCTGTCTCTCACCTGGGGCTCTTGCTTGCTGTCTGGTTTCTCTGGCCAAGCGCGATCTCTGGTTTGTCCTTGAATGGTGCTTCCTGGTCGTCTCAGTGTTTCAGTCGCATACAAGCTTGGGCTCTCCTGGGCCCACATTCCCTCTGGCTTTCAATCCTGCCTTGTTGTCAGGTATTTTTAACCTCCCCATTTCCCATTCCCTTAATCCAGTATGTATGTTTATAATGTGGCAAGATAAAGGTAAGGCGAGTCCTTTATTATTAAGGACAGAGGAGTATAAAGTGGGTGATAATGAGAAACAGGACTCCCGGAAGGTAGTGGCCAGCTCTCAATCAAGGATTAGGAAAAGGAGTTTGATGTTTCATGTCATAGGTAGAGAGGTGCCATTGAAGGCCCTATATTCAGAATATATCTAGAACCAGTCAGTTCTCACCACCTTGTAAAGAATTCAGAGCAGGGAGGTAATCGAAGCTTACAGTGGAGAATAATAGCTCATGGCATAGCATGGTGGGTGGGAGGTTTATTTTGGTATTAGCTGATCTGGTTCACATTCTGGGTGTGAGCTGAGGTGGCATTTAACCTCTTCCTGCCTCTGCTTTCTCAGCTCTAAAATAATTGTATTGTTTTCCTAGAATTTTGTTGTAACTTTCAAGATGTGGAGCAGTTTTTAATTCATTGTTGAATTATTTCTTTATATGTACTACTATGGCAGGGTGGGGATGTGAGTCTAGTTGGAGTTGAGGAGGGAGACATTGTATTTGAGAGAGAATCAGTGGGTCTGATGAGCAAGATTTGATTCCCGCCAAGCATAATTCCCAGGTGGCGCGGTGGTAAAGAATCCGCCTGCCGACGCAGGAGACACAGGAGATGTGGGTTCGATCCCTGGGTAGGAAGATCTCCTGGAGAAGGAGATGGCACCCCACTCCAGTATTCTTGCCTGGAGAATCCCATGGACAGGGGAGCCTGGCGGGCTGCAGTCCACGGGGTCACAGAGAGTTGGACACAAGTGACTGAGGGGCACAGCAGCACAAACGTAGCTGGGTGAAGTGAAGGGAAGCAGGGCTTTGTGAATTGCATTCATTATGTGTTTCCATTTAAAGTTAACCCAGAACTACTTTGGGATTGCATGGGGTGGATATGTGAGCTCTAAACAGGGCAGATATCACAGTTCAGTTTTTTTTTTTTTAATGATGCTGAAGAACATGATTACGTGGCACGATGGCTGATGAAGTTCTTGGGTTCATTCTTGACTTGTTAATAGTCAGTTGAATGCATTTAGTCAGCTTAAGGGCTTTTATTGTGTATATAAGTTCAGCAGCAGATCATTAAATTTGTCCGTTTGCTGTCTGACTTTATTGTTATTTAATGTTATTGTAGATTAAGCCCTATTAGTAAAAGATACCTGATTTACATATATTCAATGTTAAAATATATACAATTTATTTAGAGCTTACCCTATGTCAAGCCTAGTGCTGCTTGTTTAAATATATTACCTCCTATGTTCAGAAACCCTTTAATGACAGTAGTGATGAATGCTGTGTAGATCATGTGACTTTCAGCCTCAGGAAGGTGAATGACTTCCCCAAGATTATGGACTTGGTCTCTATAGAGCCCTATTTCTAATCGTTTATTGGTATGACTCTAAAGCCTATACTTTTTCCACAATAATCTCAAGACATTTTATATAATCAGTCATCATTTTAGGTTCAAGATGGTGAGATAGCATGAAAATGCTCTGAAAAAGTCAGTGGATTAGAAAATCATCAGTTGGAGGATCATAAGAGGTGGATTGTGATTCAGAAGCATTTTACAGATTATCTTGTATCTTCAGCTTATTAACTTGTTGAAATGGTAATAAAGTTTGACTTCTGCTTGTTTTACTGCATGAACAGCATGTACTGAAAATTTTTAGAATTCACGATAATATCTTAGGTACAGTAATGGGCAGTTTGCAAATGAAACAGAACAGGGAGCCCAAAAGAAAACCACATAAATAGTGCCATTGGACATATGACAAAGGTGGTATTATTTGTCATCAGGGAAAGGATGGACTTATTAGTCAGGGATGAAGGGACATGAGTTATTCACATGGGGGAAATAGAACTGGAGTTCCCTATGTCACAGTTCGTACGAAAGTCAGTTCCAAGTGGATCCAACACTTGGGTGGCGTGGCAGAACTGTAACACTTGGGTAGAGTTAATATTGGCACACAGCTTCCTCAAACCAAAAGAATTTTTAAAACAAGATCAAAAGTAAAGTATAAACGATAAAGGAAAAGGTGGATTGATGTCATCATATTAAAATTATGAACTTTACATTTGTGGAAGAGAGTGAAAACATACACTCCGTGCCCCATGGCTCAGGCAGAGAAGAACTTTTAGGGACACAATTAACTACCAACTTCAAAGTCTAAAGTATATAAAGAATATTAATTAGTGAATAAAAAATAAGCACCTGATAGAAAAGATGGGCAAACAAAAACAACAGGGTATTTTTCGAAGAGGAAGTATAAATGGCCTATAAATGTGAAATATGTTCAACTTCATTAGAATTTAGGTAAATGTCATTGAAATCACACTGAAATATGACTTCGCACTCATCAGATTGATAGAACTTGAAAATAAACAGTACAAGTTGTTAGCAAGATAATGATTGATGGGATCCCAGAAACATTGCCTCTGAGTGTACCTTGTTACTACTATTTGGAAAAACGCAATAGCCTTTAAAGAGTACCTGTCTCATGAATTTGCAGCTGCCCTGCTGCTGCTGCTGCTGCTGCTAAAGCTGCTGCTGCTAAGTCGCTTCGGTCGTGTCCGACTCTGTGCAACCCCAGAGACGGCAGCCCACCAGGCTCCCCCATCCCTGGGATTCTCCAGGCAAGAACATTGGAGTGGGTTGCCATTTCCTTCTGCAATTCATTAAAGTGAAAAGTGAAAGTGAAGTTGCTCAGTCGCATCCAACTCTCAGCGACCCCATGGACTGCAGCCCACCAGGCTTCTCCATCCATGGATTGTCGAGGCAAAAGTACTGGAGTGGGTTGCCATTGCCTTCTCCTGCAGTTGCCCTAGATACCCTCAAAAATAATAGCAGTTCACAGTAACAGTCTTTGTAAAATGAAAACTAGACCCCCCAAAAAAAACACCTATAAATGTGTATTAGTGAGAGAGTGGATGAATTAGTGAGAGAGAGTATATTCATTGAATACAGTACTGTATCAACAATAAAAATGAGTGAACTACAGTTACATGCATCAACAACAATAAGTCTTAAATATGGGAAGAAAAAAGCAAGTTGCAGGGTTATACAATCATACAAGTATGATTCCATTTATATGAAGTTCAAAGATTGACAAAAACCAAACCATATTGTTTAAGGAAGCGTGTATATGTGTGTTAAGTCACTTCAGTCATGTCAGACTCTTTGTGACCCTATAGACAATAGCCCCCCAAGGGTCCTCTGTCCATGGGATTACTGGAATGGGTTGCCATGCCCTGCTCCAGAGGATCTTCCTGACCCAGCAATCAAGCCCACACCTCTTATGTCTGTCTCCTGTGTTGGCAGGTGGGTTCTTCACTGGGGAAACAAAGCAGTAGTAAAACTAATGAATAAAAAAGAACAATTAAATCAGGATTTAGGGTAGTGGTTACCTCAGGAGAAGAGGGATGAGATAAATGTTAACGGTGGGGACCGAGGCATCTGGAATTTGTTAACCTTCTATTTCTTGGCCTGGATTATTGTTCCTTAAACCGATCCTGTGTTTTCATATAGTGTTAATTATGTATTTCACAGCTTTCATAAAATGAGCACGTATGTTATTCTTTATTTTTGTTTCTTTTCCGTTAGTAGTTAGACTCATGTTCTGGGCAGTGCGGGGAGTGGGGAGATAAGCTTTCTTGGAGAAAATATAAAGTTGTAAATTCGTTCAGTACATAATCTCAAAAATCTTTTCAGTTTTAGAAAGGAAAGAGCAGTTTTTCATCAGACTGAACGACTTTTTCTTCTGCCTGGGGTTTGGGGTTTTGTACCAAGTAAAGAATTTGGAGTAAGATCTGTGATTAAGGTCTAGCTCTACAACTTAGCTGGCTGTGTGGCTTCCCTTCCCTCTCTGAGCCTCAGCCTCTCCTTATGTAAAATGGATATTAATCCCTACCTTACAAAATTGTTATGGGAGAACATATGTAAAATGAGTTCATAGTGGTTAAGGTGAAAGACAAATATTAATGTTACTTTAAAACCTGTATATGTATGAGATCAGAGTTCCACTCACCCTTCTTTGTTGCTGAATGCCCTAGCTAACACCTAACCAAAATACGAGTTTGATTTGCTGAATCTGATTTGAAAATCAAAAGTGTCTCTTTTTTGAACCTCTGGTCAGCAGAGGGGAAAACTGAGGGGGGGAAGGGCTTTCAGCATCTGATTCTCTGCAGCCTTCCAGCAAGTGACAACCCAGGACAGCTAAATGAGGTGCTTATGGTTACATTATGGTTTGGGAGAAATGGTTTAAGAAGTATCACAAGCATTTTCACTTCTTACCTCACAGTGTTCCTGAGATGAGTCTGGCTGAGACTCAAAATGGGACCAAACCTCTGATCATGCACGTCGAAACCCTCATACCCTAGCATAGAAACAGGAATCGGATGGGAAATAGTGTCCTCTCGAGCTGACCTTATAGTCAGTGTGGCAGAAAGCTACAGGATACACAAAACCACTAAGAAACTCGCCACTTAGAACTTTGATTCCTCTATAACCTTATAAAAAGAAATCATTGAATATCACTAAACTCTGGGGAATAAAATAAGATATGAACAATCTTTATAAATAGTTGAGGCTTTATTTTAAATTAAGAGTTTAGCTTACCTTTTTTTTTTTTTCTGCATTACTCGCAACGTTGATTTTTAAAAGAGGATCTGAAACAAAAAAAATACCTATCTCAGTAAATCTTGGTTTTAGAAATCCATTAACAGCGAGGATGTAGAAACCACGCAATGGCATAATACCAAGTGTGAAAAGATTCAGCTATCATAAATTTTCAAGTCACCTATACACTGATGAGTGAATCATACATTTCAGAAGACTGGAAATCATGTAAGTTTCTGCTTGTTTTTAGCACTGGCTGTAAACCTTGAAGGCTCATTAGTACGGGGGAAAGCTCTCAGAAAGTTTTCCAGCAATTTTGGAGGAGAAATTTAAAAAAAGAAACTGTTTATATCTTTAAATAAAACTAATACAGGAGAAAAGACTTAATTTCAGAATAAAAAAAGCTTGCTTTTGTTTTATTATTGCCTTTTTTCACTGAGTCAAATTCATTTAACTGGCATGTCTACATTCAAATACCAACTGTATGAGGTGTTTTTTTTTTTAATATCTTGAATAGAAGCAATATATGTCTTTATGTGTAATTTTCACTTTCTTGCTGATTCTACCAAAGTGCTAGGTTTTTTAAAAAATTCATATAGGGTTTATATTCTGCCTGCTTTTAAAGCAGATTTGCAGTTAGACTAGTTTGATTTCTGAAGAAGAGAAGATTATATCAGATTAAATGAAAGAAATGTGCCTTGTTAATGGGTGTGTATATTGAATCAAAAACATGGTAACTATAGCATTTATAACAATAACAATAATGCTCAGATTCCTACACCTCTAATAGTGTCATGATTTCGTTTCTGTGGCTGTAAGTAACCTTTTAGTGTTTGCCATAGAGCCAGCTGTACTATAGAGAGGATGTAATCAATTGCCAAGCAATGTAGCATTTTTAATGTGATCTCAAGAGATGCTCAAGTGAAGATAAGGCCTGAGTATTTTATCCTGGAGGCTTCTGTGACTTTGGGGGCTCCGTGAAGACTAGGCTGCCCTAGCTAGTGACCCCATAATTTCCAGAAGCAGGTGGAGGTGGCAATTACAGCTTCGGCCACTATCTTGAACTTTCTGTAGTAGGTGATGAATTGCAAATGGCTAGCCCCTGTGCACAACAATAAACTCAAATAAATCTTCAATGTGTAATAATGACAAGACGGAAAGACTGGCAGCTATAACAAGGCTTCTGTTGTCACCCACTTCACTGTAGCCTTGATATTCATCATTATCAGCTGGAGCTAGCCCAGGAGCTGGACAAGAAGGTCCGAAGAAGGATGAGTTGTTTGCGCTGAAGCGTCCAGTTGGTCCCATCTGGATGAGAGCAAATGGATTTTTTTTTGCCTGTTCACTAGGCCAGAGCTGTCCATCATTTTAGGCAGGTATCTGATCACTTCATGCTGGGGGACAATATGGCTTTACACTGCTTGGTTCTCTCTCGGTAGCGCAATATAACATTTTTACCCTGTTTGAAAGCTTTTGGTTACTTTTCAGTTGCCTTAAAAATGCCATTCTGCTTCACAAAACTGAGCTAATGATATTTTTCATTGTTAACAAATGGCTTCTCAAATGGGAACATAATTTTCATTCAGCCTGAATCACATTTGAAATCTGTCCTGACTCCTATGAGGTTATGTTGAATAATATTTTTATATTTCCTTCAGCATAATATAACTTTTAACACTTATAATTTCAAAAGCAACAAAATAGAAAATACCAAAAAACTGTTGGAACTTTAAAATTATTGTTTAAAGTGGCACTTAATACTCCTTAAACAGTTTACTATTGTTGATATAGATAGCATGCATATTCTTAGTAGTGTGGCCTGTGACCTTACTGTCAAAATTGACAACTGAATACTGTTTGATTTCAAATGAAACCATATTCACTTGGTTCCTTCAACATTTTAGCTCTGTGATAAGATTAATCAATATAATATTATTCTTAGACTGATTGTTCTACCCCTTAGAGACGTATCCAGTTTTGTTTTGTTTTTTAATAGAGTTGGCTCAGCATTCATTTATGGAGACCATATAATTACATGTTTTGTATGTTGCCTTTCTTGTGGTTATGATGTTCTCAAAATGAAAATTAGCAAATTTAGTAACTGCAAACTTGGATGATTGATTTCCCTTTCTATTAATCCCAGCAGTCTTTAATAAAGACTGTGAACATCCTCTTAGTCTGGTTTTTTTAACCTTTTATTTTTCTGTTTACTTTCCATCTTTTCAAGAAAAAGATCATATAACTATTTCTTAACATTTTAGATTTGCTGTTGGCCTTTAAGAAAAATGAACTCATTAATAACAGACAGTGGAATCCTTTGAGCTCCTTTGCTTTTGATTTATGATATTCCTGCCATTATCACTTCAGTGTATATTTTTAGATAAACCAATAATTGCATAATTCAAATTCACTTTAACTCCGGAGATGATGAAAAAGCAAGACTTCTAAGGTTTCCATTTCTCCAAAATGCAGGTTCACTCCCACGGTTCAGGCCAACTGACATGCCATCGTTCATTTTGTCTTGCCTTCCTAATAAATCTGTAAGCCTTGAGGCGCCAGACTCATGCAGATTTCTTTGCATTTGAGTGTCTTGATGGAATAACAACTTCCAATTTCAAAGCCAAAGCATATTGTATTTCATCTCTGTAGACCTCGCTTCACCCAGTCGTGGCCACATGAAAATATATGTCAAGAACATTGTTTTCTCATATTGGAATTTAGGCAATTTGTTTTCAGACTATGAGCAGTTTCAACCTATTTTTGGAACCCCTTTGTGGCCTGACCGTCCGTTCTCACATAATTTATGGTGGCACGGTAGCATATGGACTTTTCATCACTGTCCAGATGAAATTCTCTGTTGAACATAGACTCTTCTCCCTCTGCCCTCTGGTGGCTCCTTTCTCTACCTTGGCTGTCTCTGGAAGGGGTCCACCAGTAAGGGATTTGTATTAGGCCACATATGCCTTCTGCTAGAGAAGTTACTAAATTAAAAGAATATACTTTGAATAGCTTAAGTATGGATATGGATAAGTCATATGAACCTGCTTAGGAATCTAACAAATAGCTGTGTATTTAAGTGTCTCCTGTCTATGAAAAAGGGGTACTGGAGTTCAGGTTGCTTCAGGCACTCGAAAAAGTATATGAAGTTTCACTCATACATATTAAGTTGGATTATGAGTGTGGCAGTCCGTATATCCTCTAGGCATCCCCCATCTAGACATACCACTAATGGATATGTTAGAATGGGATATTATTTAAGAATTGATTTTAATTTCTTATGAAAACCCTTGGCATTTAATGCTGAGAAATATTACCAATGTCATCTAAGACTGGTAACAGAAAATTTTACATGAAAGCAGATGATATTAAGTGATTGTAGTTTTTTTGGTGATCTTCAAGCATGCTATTTTATTTTCTAATCATCGGATGCTATACAAGTTACATAACTCCTCTAACTAGTGCTAGTTTCCCCCTTGTAAAATGGGTGAATAATAGTACTCCTCTCATAGCATTTTATGGTGTAAATGGATATAAACTGTCTCACATGATTTCTGGCACAACATTTTCAAAAGTTATCAGACATAATTGTTCAAAATACATCATAGAATGACATTTGTGTTCCTGTTTCTCAGTGTATGGCTCAGACTGCTAAAACTACTTGGCATAGGGAACTTTGGGGGCACCGTTTTCAAGGTTCAAATAGAAAGGATTAGCAGTCTGGATTCTTTGACTTCATTACCCTAGAACCCTGTACGCACTTCTCTGTTTATCAGAATCCCCTGGGGGCTGGTTATACCAGAGGGTGGACACTGCTCCCAGGGATTCTCATCAGCCAGTCTGGGTTACAGTCTGAGAATATGCATTTAAAGCAATTTCCAAGTGATGCTAAAGCTTCCAGGAGCACTGATCTAGAGAAATTCTTTCTTTCACTGATACTGAGATGGAAAGGGACTAATTTGTGAGACTCTGTGTTTGCTACTTAGTGACGTTGGCATCAAGTAGAACACCTGTACAGTCTACAAAGAGCTGACTTAGTTTCCTGATCAGACATCTTTTTCTGTACCTGACTTACCAGCCTTGTACTCCTGACTGGTCCAGGTTTCTCTTTCTGTGTTCTTCAGTGATTAATGAAAAATTATCATTTTCTTAAGAAGTTTGGGGTTCTAAAACAATTTAAATTGAAATATACTATTATATCAAATTATGAATCTTTTTAGAGATTTATGATATAACACAGAAGTATGTGAAAAATTATCTGTCCATGTAAGCAAAAATTATCCTTAATGTTTCTGATTGTATGCTACATAATTACACTTACTAATCATGTAATTGCATATTTTAATTATCATGTCTTACTTGCCTTCCTACGTGTATTTAAATCATTATATTAGTATAATATATAATTATAAAAATACAGCTCAGTATCATATTTTATTGCTCATAGTGAAAATATTTGTTCACTAAGATTTTATAAAGCAGAGAGTCATCTTTGACTGGCCAATAGAAGTAAATGGTTTTAAAAGATCACATTTTAAAATTAGTTTATTTCCAGTACAAAGTAAGCTATACTTTATTTCTAAAAATAAATTTTGTGAGTTTCTGTTTCTGAAACAAGTTATTAAACACTTTTAATTTATCAGTAAATCTTTGTTAGTCATTTTAAACGAAGAAGGTAGCAAGAAAATTTGACCTTCAGTTGTGAATGAATATCCTTCACTAAAAAGAATTATACTTAATGATGGTAGCATAATCAGTTTGTATTTAACACTATTTTGCTGCTGCTGCTAAGTCGCGTCAGTCGTGTCCGACTCTGTGCAACCCCATAGACGGCAGCCCACCAGGCTCCCCCATCCCTGGGATTCTCCAGGCAAGAACACTGGAGTAAGTTGCCATCTCCTTCTCCAATGCATGAAAATTAAAAGTCAAAGTGAAGTCGCTCAGTCATGTCTGACTCTTAGCGACCCCATGGACTGCAGCCTACCAGGCTCCTCCATCCATGGGATTTTCCAGGCAAGAGTACTGGAGTGGGGTGCCATTGCCTTCTCCCAACACTATCTTAAATGATTTTTTTTTTCATGTCATTAAAGTCTATCTCCCTTCATGGGAATGACAGCTTCGAGGACAATGATTGTCTTCTCTGATCCACACTGTGTGCTTAAAGTCCAATCATTCCCAGCACTGTGAGCAGGTACCTGTAAATATTTGATGTGTAAATGAAATCCTAGAAATTATTATTATTATTACCTTTTATTGAGCATCAACTAGATGGCAAGTCTTTTGCTAGGTAACTACACATGTCTTCAATCCTCATCACAACCTATAACAATAGATATTAGTTATTGAGGAACCTAGGCTTGGAGAGATTAAAAACCTTCCCCACGTCACAGCTAACAAATGGTAGTTCCTTGTCTTTATGCTACAGAGCCTAAGCTCTTGGCACTAAACTGTGCTGCATCAAAATTTCATATTCTGAAGGATAAAATCGGAAGATGTAGAGTATTCAGAGAGAAAAGAAAAGAACACTTGAGATGAGCATTTAGGAAGATTGGAAGCTGACTGGGAATACATAGATACTCCTTGCGGAGCTCTCCCATTAAAGAACTAATCAGAAGGAAATGAGGTTTGATTTTTGTTTGCATATAATTTAAAGCAATTGGCATTCAACTAAAGCGTGACTGTTTTGCACCCAACTAACCTGTGACCCTAAAGGCAGTGAAAGTTTTCAGATATTAAACTTTTCCCTTTTTCTAACTCCTCTAATTTGCGTAGGACTAGTTAGTTTTTGGATTCACTTGCTGACGATGTCTTGTATGTTTTCTTTACCTTGGTGGACTAAGTTGACTCTTTCCTTGTTCATCCTCATATGTAGTTCTGAAGGGGTTTATCTTACCAAGGGATATGAGTGACCAGTAAATGCTTGTTGAATGATAAATGATTATTCATTTATTAACAAAGTAGTTAATAAATGACAAGAGGCCATTGGAACTTCATGTTTCTCTTTGAACAGTCTGGTGTGAGCTGTAACTCGGATGGAGTGAAACCACTCATTTGTATCATAAGATCAAAGATGGAAAAGGAAGATATCAAATCAAGCAAATTTTGCTCAGGGGATCCTGATCTTTCTATACACTGTAGTAGGAATACCTTAAGTGCTTCTGGAGCATGTTCACCCCAGAGCAACATTTACCATCTTCATTTCATAAATGTGGGCTATGACTGACAGTCCTGAAACGCATATTCTAATATTTGAGTGAGGATATCTAGGGAAGAAAGTTTCTAGCCTGAAGGGAAATATAAATTTATAACCAGATTGATAAAAACCTTAAAATATTTATCTGAGTTATCATTTATCCTTTGGTCATTACTTGAAATGAATTAATATCTCCCATGGTGCCCAGCCCATAATAGGTGCTCAGGAAATGGTTCTGTAATTGAACTGAGAGACTGTGGCCTTAGATCAGTGCTGCTTGAAAAGACCTAGAGAGACTAAGCCAACATTTAAATATTTTGAAAGAAGGTGTTTAGATACTATTAGACAAAGCTTGTTTAGAAGGAGAAAAAGAACAAGCAGTTGTATACAAAGACAAATGCTTATCTGTGCCTGGCAGTTAAACCTCTTCAGGTGTTAACTCTTAGCATGATTTTTTGTTTGTTTGTTTGTTTGTGGGTGGTTTTTTTTTTTTTTTTTTTAAGAATGGAGCACTTTCTCCAAACCACAATCCTCCCAATCTTGGCAAAAAAAAAAAAAAAAAAAAAAAATCCATAAAAAATTGAATTAAATGAACAAGTTCTTGAGTCCGTTTTATAAAGCCTGTGAATATGCAAAGTATTTTTTATTTTGCATAGATACAGAGAAGCAGGTGTCACTGAGTGTTTCTGCAGCACATGTTCACCATTCTTTATCATGTAAAGACTCACTGCTAAGAGAATCTTTATTTCACCCGTAAGACCATAAGAGTTGGCCTGTATTCAGACCCACCATTTATTTCACCCATTTGTCTAGCTCTTTAGTCAGAGAAAGATACTGAAATGTCATCATTGGCTTTATAAGATAACAAATGTCTGTTCAACATTTATCTGTGAACTTGGAAAATATATATTAGAATCTAGTGTAACATACTTTTATAGTTTTCTGGTGCATCACAGCTTGTAAAAAATTCTTATGTACTTTAAACATACTGTAAACATACATCAGGGCCCCTCAAAATTCTAATTCGGCCTTGTGATTCTCTGGCTTCTTGGTTTAACCAGTTGTGCTTGGTGCGATGAGCAACACAGAAAAATGGTGGATAGTGTAACTGCCAAGAAGCCTAAAATCAAGAGTGAGGTCTTTAAACAACTAGCTATTAAATCAAATTACTGTTTGTTAAATGTATAACTATTCATTGAAGAACAGATAATTTCTGATTGGGCAAGTCTGTGTTTTTTTTGTTTTTTTTTTTTAAGACAAATCCTTTTGTTTTCCCTTTTTGCCAGAAGAGCATAGTAAAGATGCATGTTTATGCTCCCAGACTCTGGGTGCTTCCCCAGGGCCCTGCATGAGGAGGACTGCAGAGGTCAAGACCTCGCCCTAAACTCCTTCCAGTCCTTTTCCCAAAATCTCCCATGTACCTCCTGGCACTGTCACTGCTGGTGGCAGTCTGGTGTGACCTCAGTGTTGCTCTCCACTCACATGTTTGAGCTGGAGGGTGCCCTGATGACTGGGAAAGATTGAGTGCAGGAGGAGAAGGGGTAACAGGATGAATGGTTGGATAGCATCACCGACTCAGTGGACGTGAGTTGGGGCTTCCCTGATAGCTCAGCTGATAAAGAATCTGCCTGCAATGCAGGAGAC
Source organism: Bos grunniens (assembly GCF_055505025.1). NCBI lineage: Eukaryota > Metazoa > Chordata > Mammalia > Artiodactyla > Bovidae > Bos > Bos grunniens. Next base: position 60,084,430 of record NC_141180.1, read on the forward strand.
TGCAGTTCAATTCCTGAGTTGGGAAGATTGCTGGAGAAAGATTAGGCGACCCATTCCAGTATTCTTTGGGCTTCCCTGGTGGTTCAGACAGTGAAGAATGTGCCTGCAACATGGGAGACCTGGGTTCAATCCCTGGGTTGGGAAGATCCCCTGAAGAAAGGAAAGGCTACCCACTCCAGTATTCTGGCCTGGAGAATTCCATGGAGAGAGGGAGCCTGGCAGGCTACAGTCCACTGGAGTCGCAAAGAGTCAGACAGGACTGAGCAACTTTCACTTTCACTCTTGAGCAAACCCCAGGAAATAGTGAAGGATAAACAAGCCTGGTGTGCTGCAGTCCATGGGGTTGCAAAGAGTTGGACACAACATAGCAACTAAACAACAACAACCAATAAAACTGTGCTGAATTGGTCATTTCCTCATATCAGTTCATTTAATATACTTTTGTAGAATATTTCAATTTCTGTTTACCATGGCTCAATTTCAGGCTTTGCTATGAGTGGCGCACAATATGCCAAATATTGAAGAAAACATTTGATGTAACTCTGTTCCCATAGGTCAGGTTAAAGGATCTTTCCATTGCAAGTGGGGAAAATGAGCCTTCAGTTTAGTTGCTCAGTCATGTCCGACTCTTGTGACCCCATGGACTTCAGCACGCCAGGCTTCCCTGTCCATCACCAACTCCAGGAGCTTGCTCAAACTTGTGTTCATCGAGTCAGTGATTCCATCCAACCATCTCATCCTCTGTCGTCCCCTTCTCCTCCCACCTTCAGTCTTTCCCAGCATCAGAGTCTTTTCTAATGAGTCAGTTCTTCGCATCAGCTGGCCGAAGTATTGGAGTTTCAGCTTTAGCATCAGTCCTTCCAATGAATATTCAGGACTGATTTTCTTTAGGATGGACTGGCTTGACCTCCTTGCGGTCCAAGGTACTCTCAAGAGTCTTCTCCAATACCACAGTTCAAAAACATCAGTTCTTTGGTGCTCAGCTTTCTTTATAGTCCAACTCTCACATCCATACATGCTGATGCTGCTGCTAAGTCACTTCAGTCGTGTCCAACTCTGTGCAACCCCATAGATGGCAGCCCACTAGTGTCCCCCGTCCCTGGGGTTCTCCAGGCAACAACACTGGAGTGGGTTGCCATTTCCTTCTCCAGTGCATGAAAGTGAAAAGTGAAAGTGAATTCACTCAGTCATGTCTGACTCTTAGCGACCCCATGGACTGCAGGCTACCAGGCTCCTCCGTCCATAGGATTTTCCAGGCAAGAGTACTGGAGTGGGGTGCCACTGCCTTCTGTAATCCATACGTGACTACTGTAAAAACCATAGCTTTGACTAGATGGACCTTGGTTGACAAAGTAATGTCTCTGCTTTTTAATATGCTGTCTAGGTTGGACATAGCTTTTCTTCCAAGGAGCAAGCATCTTTTGATTTCATGGCTGCAGTCACCACCTGCAGTGATTTTGGAGCCCAAGAAATTAAAGTCCCTCACTGTTTCCATTATTTCCCCATCTATTTGCCATGAAGTGATGGAACCCAATGCCATGATCTTAGTTTTTTTAATGTTGAGTTTTAAGCCAACCTTTTCACTTTCCTCTTTCACTTTCATCAAGATTAAAAACACTAGCACGATCATGCTTTGTGTTGATGTTGCCTCTGATGACTCACAGTGGACACACCCAACCATTACTCTGTCCTGAATTTTGATCAGTTGTATTCTTTGACCTCTATATGTGTCTTTCTTCTTCACAAAACTACAGCAGGTAGAAAATAAGGAAACTGAGGTAAATAAAACAACCAGAGTGGTGTGTGGCTCACGGCAGGTGCTTGGTGATACTATTAATTCCTTTTCATGTCCCCAAATGCCACCTGCACCAGCTCTTTCAGTTCAGGAATGGCTTATGCTTTTAGTGAGGTGTGCAGATGGCTGCTTCTCTCAGACATCACTCTTCTGCCCTGTGCTGCCAGTGAGAAAGCAGAGGGGAAAAAAAAAAAAAAAAAACTTGAAAGAAAAGTGAAAAAGCCTGTGGAAGAAAAGAGCATGCTGGCAAATTTAGGGGAGAATACTAAACCGTAGGCACCATCAGAAGTTTCCACTTCAGGAGGGTTATATTAATCCTTAAGGCTTTTTAATTGCAAGAAACACAAACTCAATTTAGCCTGCCGTATGCAGTTGAAAAGAGAAGCTTCCTGGCTCAGGTAACTGCAGTGCTGGATGCACAGACAGACTTACATCATGGCATTGGGACCAACTCTGACTCCTTAAGTTTCTGGCTCTGCTTCCCACTCCCCGCCCCCTGCCCAAGATGGACTCCATTCTTAAACAGGCCCTCATGGAGGCAGGATGACTGCAACCCCTAGAAGCTTGTAGCTTACGTCTGTAATCCCACCCCTTCCCCTTGGAATGAGGAATCTTCTCTTCACAATACTTCCAAAAATATCCTGGGATAGACTCTTAATGACCTTGCCTAGGTCACATCCACGTCTTTGAACCAAACACGGTGGACATGGGATGGAAGTTGTGACCGTCCAGGCGTGAGCTTGAGAAGCAGACAGAGCTTCACTGTACCTTGTACTCTAACGATGGAATAAGGGTACTCCCATGTGGAAAAAGACAAGAATACTATTAGAAGAAAGAAAAAGTGATTTTACCCAACCAGCAGGCTTCAACCAAGCAAGTATTCCTTAAGAGAGAAAGCTTATGTGTATAAACTAGACCCTCTTGACCTCAGGACACATCTTAGAATTCTTTACTGAAAAGGAATCTTACTTCATTTTTGAGTATGAATGATATATTTGGACCATAGGACATGCTAAATATGAAAATCAGGAAGTTTGGTCTTCATATCGGAAACCGCTTTACTCTGCCCAGATGGAACATCTAAAATACGACTCACAAAAGGGGTAAGTTAACAGAATGTTAAGGTAGCTTAACGTTTTATTCAAATGAAATTTGGATCTTCTTTGCTTCTGCTGTGTCATTCACCTGAAAGGTTTATGTCGTGAACTGACAGATCAGATTATTGTGTGATGTAATGAGTCACCCAATCCATTGTCCTGCCCATTGTAGTCATAAATAAATATTGTCAAGGATTAAGAAGAGAATTGGATTTTCTCCACGTGTGTGCGTTTAGCTGTTGCCAGTTTCTAGGGTATTTATGAGGTTGAACAAAAATATGGAAGCTTAAATTTTCTGATTTTGTTTGCTTGTTTTCTTCGTATAGGGTACATTGTAGAAACTTGCTGAAAAAAATGGAATGATCCCTTTTCTCAGATCAAGGACTTTGGGTTTTATCAGACTTTGAGAGACTCAACTTGTCAGACCCCTAGTGACTCACAAGACTGTAGTTTTTAACTGCTATGACAGGACATCTGTACACTGTAAATTTGAAACTGCAGGGGAAAGAAACAAGAGCCGTGCTGATTTGTCTCAGGAAGTACAGACACCCAGTCTTTTCTTACTGCGGGGCTGTCTTGAGTCCAGTGGGATCAGAAATATATGAAATAGCCTAGGCTTATTGCGGAAATAAAGTCACAGATTTGAAGAAATTGATAGCATTTTCCCATGTCATGTTCTTCTTCTCTGTCTTAAAAGATCAAATCTTAGAATGTCAATTAAAAATAAATTAAAAATAAAAACTTAGAATGAAAGAACTAATGTCAGTATAGTAATGTTGCAAAAGTTACTAATGGACCTTAACCAGATTTGCTTATGAAGGAAGGAACTTACATGTTTTCCCCAGGTTTGTATAAGTTCTGCCTTTGTAACCAAACCCTGTGCAGTGTTTAAATCCAATGGAATCATAAATGTTGTCCCCTAAGAACACAGGACACTTTTGCCTCTTAAGTACTGGTATTTTCCTTGAGTCTCCAGAAAACCAGATGACAATAAATCTTTGTGAGAGTCCCCTGTTTCAAGCTCATTGTTAGAATCGCCACCAAGAGTAGATTTGGGGGTAATTACCTCTGAGATAGGTCTGAAGAGAGAGATTGGGGAAGCACAGATAGAAGATGACACTTGGAGCCTTTTTTTTTAAATTTTCACCTTCAGCTCCATAGTCCTTGAGGACACCTGCTTCAAATTTTGTAGACAGTCGGTCCCTCCCTGCTAGAAATCAGAATGCTTTTTCATATTATTCATTTCATTAAAGGCTTATCTTGAATGTTAAGTCAAGTACTTTTACCACCAGAATGTTTCAAAGTATTCTCACGAACTAGAATCAGAATTGCACAAAGACTTGGTCTGTCCTGCAAGCACTGTGAGCTTTGGTGTGATAACGTTAACAAGAAGGGTTTGCTATTTAGAGAAGAATGATCACTGCTATATTACCAAAAAAAAAAAAAAAGATTAAACAACTTAGCAGGTTATTATTTATCACTGCTAGCAATATAAAAATTTCATGTTATTCCACCAATAATTACATAATATTTTGTTAAAAAGCCAAGAACTCTAATGCTTTAGGGTCAATTGTTATCACAAGGTTCTAAGACACTTACCAGGAAGAGGGTAGCCTGAAACTATACACCCAATGCCTCCCAATAGGGCCATGGAGGGGGCACTAAGCTGCAGGCTTTTCTGCTTGCTTTCTACTTATCTGTTTGTCCATCTGCTTTTCTTTCCCTTTCCCTCTTCCTTCTGCCCTCCTTCCTTCCTTAAATTTCCATTTAAAAAATACCTGAACCCCTTTGTGGAAGTACTCTCCTTTTCAGTTGTAAAATTGAAGTCTACTATTTAAGTTTTAAATAGCCTAACCTCCCCCACAAATTTTAATGTTAAAAAAAAACAAACCCAAAGAAATGGAATTGTCATTTAAATATTGAAACTTTTTAGGTTGAAGCTGATATGCTAATTTTTCTCCTTAGCAATTTTTATGTTCCACATTTTAATTCAAAACTAGGTGCTTGTCATCAAAGTAGTGACTGTTTCAAAAATACAGTAAACATAGATGTGCATTCATTAAGTTTTTATATAAATACATATACAAATAAATTGTAGAAACAATCAAGAAATCAAGCCTTTCAGGGTTATCTATTGCCATTGTTCCCTATGCATTGGAGCTCTCACCATAGCCATTACTATAAAACGTTCCCTAAGTACATAAAGGCTCTGATCGTTAAGATTTTTATTGCCAGCCACACATACAGAGCTGCAAATTGCCTTGTTTCAGATTTATTATGTATTACTCCAGAAATTCTATAAAGATCAAAAGAACTGATTACAATGTTGACCTTTGCATTAACTCATCTGAATTTAAATTCAAGTGTTTGATTTGGGAAAATAAGTCCATTTATCATAGCTCTGCTACTGAGGGGATTGCCCGGCCCTGATTGGGAGTGCTGAGACCAAATTTATTTATCGAGCCAGGGCTTGAAAATTGTTTGTAGGACAAGAGGAACGAAAGTTTGACCTGCCATTGTTACAGTACCGGCGGAGCAACGTGGACATTGCCCTTTTCAGATTTCAAGTAGTGCATCAGTTTAGTCTTGATAGAATCTCCACTATTAAATTGAGCAAATATATATGGTTTTAAAAATAAAAACTTTTTGATTTAAAATTAATAACCCCCTTCTTTTTTTTTTTTTTTTTAAACTGAGAAAATAACCATTTCTTCAGCATAGAGGTTACATTTTGGAAGAATTACTGGGATGCTTCTCATTCTGAAGTTAGCCTTTATGTTATACTTGAACTCTCACTTGTCATGTTTTTTTGTTTGTTTGTTTTTCTGAATTACTGAGAAAAAAACTGTTAGTAATGTCTTCCTGTGTAGAATTATGGATTTAATTAACTCTCCACTGACTCAAAGGACATGAGTTTGAGTAAGCTCAGAGTTGGTGATGGACAGGGAGGTCTGGCATGCTGCAGTCCATGGGGTCGCAAAGAGTCGGACATGACTGAGCGACTGAACTGAACTGAACACCTATTGAACTGTTCACTTTTCACTACACAAAAGTTCTAAATTTTACCCATGCACTCACTACACCAACATTCAGTCCCCAAACTGTGGCATGTCTTTTCAGCACTGATAAACCAACTGGTCTGCCTTTTGATGGTCAGAGTTCTAGAAACTGACTTGATAAGGGAAAGGATAATGGCAGTCAGCACAAGGCATGGGCTTGAATCTATCCCTGAACCGATGCTTTTCAATAGCATATCTTCATAACAGTGTGAAAAATTAGGGTCCGGCTAAGTGTACCAGTGACTGACATGACTTGACCTATAGTGACCTGAAGAGCCAGTTGGCAAAAAAGCATGCAGTGTGGTTTAGGATTTTTGCCCAGCTTAATGCTGAAGGTTCAGCTCTTCTGCTCTTCATGGTGATTAACCCTCCAACCCAAATCACTTCAAAATGGAGAGGCCAGGGTATCACCCATTTGCTAAGTTTCAGTGGGTAGACAGGAAACAATTACAATAGACCCTTGACGTCCACAAGAGATTTGTCTTGAGACATTCAGGTACTGCAAATGGGAAAATGTAACATAGCATGCAAGGAAACCCACCCAGTCCATCCTAAAGGAATCAGTCCTGAATATTCATTGGAAGGACTGATGCTGAAGCTGAAACTCCAGTACTCTGGCCACCTGATGTGAAGAACTGACTCATTGGAAAAGACCCTGATGCTGGGAAGGATTGAAGGCAGGAGGAGAAGGGGACGACAGAGGATGAGATGGTTGGATGGCATTACCGACTCGATGGACATGAGTTTGAGCAAGCTCCAGGAGCTGGTGATAGACACGCAAGCCTGGTGTGCTGCATGGGGTCGAAAAGAGTTGGACACAACTGAGCAACTAAACTGAACTGAACATAGCATCTTATGTTCCCTGTAACATCCATTCCAGTAAAGAAAAACCAAAAATATGAAGTATGCCTTAGGCCATTAATGATTCTGTACACACAAAACCAAAGTGTAAAGCTATTAAAGTAAAATTTCCCACCAAAATAAATTTCACAATACATAAAAATATTATTTTAGTAACATTAATCCCAAATTGATAGAATCTGCCAGTTGCATGATGTGATGGCATTTTTTTTTTTAATTTTATTTTATTTTTAAACTTTACGTAATTGTATTAGTTTTGCCAAACATCAAAATGAATCCATCACAGGTATACATGTGCTCCCCCTCCTGAACCCTCCTCCCTCCTCCCTCCCCATACCATCCCTCCAGGTCGTCCCAGTGCACCAGCCCCAAGCATCCAGTATCATGCATTGAACCTGGACTGGCATCTCGTTTCATACATGATATTTTACATGTTTCAATGCCATTCTCCCAAATCTTCCCACCCTCTCCCTCTCCCACAGAGTCCATAAGACTGTTCCATACATCAGCGTCACTTTTGCTGTCTCGTACACAGGGTTATTGTTATCATCTTTCTAAATTCCATATATATGCGTTAGTATACTGTATTGGTGTTTTTCCTTCTGGCTTACTTCACTCTGTATAATAGGCTCCAGTTTCAGATGTGATGGCATTTAGAGAAAACACTGAGATATGAATTCTCAGCCTTCTTGTTATGAACTTGCTCCATGCATGTGATTCGCATTAGAACTGCTAAAGAACTGAGGTAGGAAATGGCAACCCACTCCAGTATTCTTGTCAGGAGAATCCCATGGACAGAGGAGCCTGGCAGGCTACAGTTCATGGGGTCACAAAGAATCAGATACGACTGAGCAACTAACACATTCACTTCATTTTCAGCCACCTTTTGGTGGCCACCTTCTGCTCTTCTCCATCAGAGTTCTTCCAGGTGGGATCTGCCTGTAGGATCATTGACTTAGTCCCATTCAGCTTTTGCTAAGAGGGTAATGATCACAGTCCTGTGCTCAGAGAGTAGCAGCCCTCAGTGGTGTGTATGGGTGGGAGGGGAGAGGTCCCTAGGATGGCAGGGACCTACCTCCTGCACACCTGTGTCCCTAGCACAGGGCCTAGTGTGATCAGTAAATACTTGTGGAATGCAAAAAAAAAAAAAAAAGAGCTGCTTCAGAATTATGAATGACTATATCACATGCCTTTTGGGACTCTTGAATAAATTCTATTTCAAAACTTCTTAGTTTAATTTTTTTTTTCTAAAGGGTGTAGAATCAATGTGTTTTATGATGAAAAGGTAAGGCTGAGATACTGCTTTTATACTTATTTCATCTTTATACAGTCTGAAAACCAGAGGTCCTGGTAAGGGAGAGATAGTCTGTGATTATAACCCAGTGTTTGTCTGAAGGAAAGAAATCTACAAAGTATTCAGATAATATAATCTGATCATTTTTTAAAGTTTTCCGTTTTTTAAATTTTTTTACTTTAGTTTTTTTTTTTTTTTTTTTTTTTAGTATTTTATTTAGGAAGAGTTTCTAATTAGGGTGAAATTCTTGAAGAATAAATTCCTGTATGATTGTCAACTTGAAATTCTTGAAATTATCCAAATTATTGAATTAGTGGGAAAGTTGTATTTACCAAATTAATTTATGCATTTCCTTTTTGTTCTTATTTAACTTGTATGGACATTGAAGTCCTAAATGATTTAATTGTACTTTAATGAATTTGATTCTTCTGTTTGATGTGGTTTCATGTACAGTGGTGATGATTATTTTATTTCCTATATTTTAGTATTTTGAGTAATGTCAAGATATAGCAGTGAGAAAGTAGTGTGGAGGCAATGAACAGGGATTTCAAGAGAGATCACCTGTGTTTAGTACAAGGCACGTAGCCTTATACATTCTTTGCCTTTCTTAAAACTCTTAATTAATTTCAGTTTAGCAAATACTTATTAAGTGCCTACTGTGTGCCAGATATCGTCTTCAGTAATTTCAGGTACAATGATTAATTGAAACAGATTCTACTTACTGTCAAGGGATTTGCTGTCTAGCGGTGTTGTTGTTGTTCCTTAGCAAAGTCCAACGCTTTGTGACCCCATATACTGTAGCCCACCAGGCTCCTCTGTCTTCCACTGTCTCCTCTAGTTTGCCCAAATTCACGTCCATTGAGTCTGTGTTGCTATCCATTTCATCCTCTGCCACCCCTTCTCCTTTTGCCTTCAGTCTTTCCCAGCATCAGAGTCTTTTCCAGTGAGTTGGCTCTTCGCCTCAGGCAGGCAAAGTAGAGTTTAGCAGGGTGAGCTTATACTTATTCTACTGTGGCCAGGTAAGTTCTTTATTAATGGAGTGAACAAAGGGCCAAAGAAATCCAGAAAGAAGGAAAGAGCCAAAAAACCCGGACTCCTTTTCTTTTATTTCTAACCTATATTAAAAAAAAAAAAAAAAAAAAAAATTGGAGAAGGCAATGGCAACCCACTCCAGTACTCTTGCCTGGAAAATCCCATGGATGGAGGAGCCTGGTGGGCTGCAGTCCGTGGGGTCTCGAAGAGTCAGACATGACTGAGTGACTTCACTTTCACTTTTCACTTTCACGCGTTGGAGAAGAAAATGGCAACCCACTCCAGTGTTCTTGCCTGGAGAATCCCAGGGACGGGGGAGCCTGGTGGGCTGCTGTCTGTGGGGTCGCACAGAGTCGGACACAACTGAAGCGACTTAGCAGTTAACAGTATATGAAAATGATCTGAAAACTCAACTTAGAATGACAGAATGCTTTTGATGTAAAGGATTTTAAAGAAAATATTAAATTTTTTTTTACAGATTACAAAACTGAGGTCCAGGGCCGTAAAGTGACTTATCAAAGCTCATACACCTGAGTTTTGTTTTTGTTTTCTTTTTTAGAGTAGTCACTGATTAAGGATTTAGTGTACTCACAGAGGCTACCATTCAGGCTAAATCTTCCTAGTGACTGGAGAGCAAACAATTAAGTTCAGAATTGTATAGTATTTTCCATAATTGCTAATTGCCCCACTTCCTGGATAGCTCAGTTGGTAAAGAATCCGTCTGCAATGCAGGAGACCCCAGTTCGATTCCTGGGTCGGGAAGATCCACTGGAGAAGGGATAGGCTACCCACTCCAGTATTCTTGGGCTTTCCTTGTGGATCAGCTGGTAAGGAATCTGCCTGCAATGAGGGAAACCTGGGTTCATTCCCTGGATTGGGAAGATCCTCTGGAGAAGGGAAAGGCTACCCACTCCAGTATTCTGGCCTGGAAAATTCAAAGAAAGAAAGACAAGATTTCAAAAAAAGATGAGAAAAACGTAGACTGATACCAATAAATGATGCACTGTAGGAATTTAGTCTTATGTGTAAGCAAGATTTGGATTCGCCAGGTTCCTCTGTCCATGGGATTCTCCAGGCAAGAACACGAGTGGGTTGCCTTACCCTTCCCCAGGGGATCTGCCCAACCCAGAAATCAAACCTGTATCTCTTAGTGCATTGGCAAGCTGGTTCTTTACCACTAGCGGCCACCTGTGGGGTCCAAGGTTTGGATAGTGGAGAGTGTAAGAGGCACCCTGAAAATAAAAGAAAAATGAAATAAGAGGCTGGAGTGAATTTGAAGTATGAGTGACAATTCCTGGCACAAAGTCTTGATAAAATATTCAGTGTTTGTGTGTGTGTGTGTCTACTATGTGCCAGAATGTTGTACTTCCTTTTCCCCTGTTTTCTCTGTTCTGAATCTTTACAGAAAACCTGTGAGATCGGCAATAGGCCCAATTTATGGATGAGACTAGTTGAGGCACAGAGAAATTATTTCCTTAGCTACGTGGTTAATATGTGGCAGAGCCAAGATTACTTCATCTTGCTGCAAAGTATTCATTCTTTCTTTCTTCCATACCATGACCTTACTTAAATGACTCCTACATTCTCATGTGTGAGACTAGAAAAAGGCTGTCACTTCCCAGTAGCCATAGATAAATGAGTAGACAGTAAAACATAAGTAAAAATTGAACTTCATGAAAATAAGCTGATCTGAGAAGGATGATAATGAATTTTTTATGGATATAATGAGTCTAAGGTGATTCTAGCATTTCCAGGAAGATATATCTAAAGGATTTCTGGAAGAATGGGATTAGTTGTTGGAAGTATGGAACACCAGATGAGAAAAGACAGTATATATGTGTGACCAGTCAATAAAAAGATAATGACTGGAGCTTCCCCAGTGGCTCTGTGGTAAAGAATCCACCTGTCAATGCAGGAGACACGAGTTCAATCCCTGGTCCTGGAAGATCCCACATGCCGCAGAGCAGCTAAGCCCATGTGTCACAACTACTGAGCCCGTGCCCTAGAGCCTGGGAACCACAACTACTGAAGCCGGTGCCCCTAGCGCCTGTGCCCTGCAACAAGAGAAGCCATCACAGTGAGAAGCCTGCACGCCACAAATACAGAGTAGCCCCCACTCGCCATAACTATAGAGAAAAGCCTGCACAGCAGCGAAAACCCAGCACAGCCAAAAACAAATAAGTAAAAGATAATGAGTGAGGCTAAGAGGTGATGCACTTTTCCAGAATGTGAGTGTGTACAGAAAAGAAAGAGCAAAAGATATGACTCTGGAAAATTGGAAGTGAGTGTTTCCATTGCCAGAGATAAATGTGTAGGTGTGATGGTTTTGTCTTCGTGTTTGGCAGGGTTTTCTTTGGTTTTTATTGTATGCTGATGCATCATTGTTATGAGCCACCAGATTTTATTATGCCTTAATTATGTCTGTCTTCTATAATCCAGAAATTTTCTCATGCCTGATGATACACATGTGGGTTTGAAATTTGGATAATTATATAGAGGGTCACAGTGATTAACCACACAAACAGAAAGTTCTTCATGGTTTGCAGTAAACCATCAAAGAAAGAAGAAAGTGGGGAGGGGGTGGGCGTAAAGTTATTTTGGGAAGGAAAAGAGGTAGGTGAAATGATAAGGAATAAAAAACTTTTTACACATTTTTGAAATCTGAAATCAATAGAGGCGATGAAAGTAAATCAATAAGAGTTTGTAGTAGGCTGCTGCTGCTGCTAAGTCGCTTCAGTCGTGTCCGACTCTGTGCGACCCCATAGACAGCAGCCCACCAGGCTCCTCTGTCCCTGGGATTCTCCAGGCAAGAATACTGGAGTGGGTTGCCATTTCCTTCTCCAATGCATCAAAGTGAAAAGTGAAAGTGAAGTCGCTCAGTCGTGTCTGACTCTTAGCGACCCCATAAACTGGAGCCTACCAGGCTCCTCCGTCCATGGGATTTTCCAGGCAAGAGTACTGGAGTGGGGTGCCATTGCCTTCTCCGTGTAGTAGGCTACTTATTCCTTTCTTGTCGGTTTTACTTCTGATTCTGAGTATACTGAATATCCACCTAAAACCTGAGTCAGCTGTGCATCCATTCATTCAACAGATGTTAGAGGTACTGTTTTAGATACACAGATTGCCTTTTGAACACTTTTCTTTGGCTTGACTTAATTTTGCCCATTAACCTAAAAAGAAAATAACTTCCTCCTTATTAGATTGTTACCTCAATGTGAAGTACTCGTCTACTCAAGTTGAGTGAGTAGACACTTGAGACTGAGTTAACAATCTAAAAAGATCAAGTCAGGTGATTAGAACTAAACAGTAAGAACAAAAATTTGACTAGCCCTAACAACGCAGTCTGGAGAAGGCAGTGGCACCCCACTCCAGTACTCTTGCCTGGAAAATCCCATGGATGGAGGAGCCTGGAAGGCTGCAGTCCATGGGGTCGCAGACGGTCGGACACGACTGAGCGACTTCACTTTCACTTTTCACTTTGATGCATTGGAGAAGGAAATGGCAACCCACCCCAGTGTTCTTGCCTGGAGAATCCCAGGGACAGGCGAGCCTGATGGGCTGCCATCTCTGGGGTCGCACAGAGTCGGACACAACTGAGGCGACTTAGCAGCAGCAACAACAACGCAGTCTGATGTAAGATGTCAACTAAAAGAGATTGAGGCTATAAAATCTGATGTACTGCTGTGACTAATACCCATCATCTGTTGAGTCCTTAGTATGTGCTAATAAGCATTTTTCTAAGCATTTGGGATGCATTAATGCATGTAACTCTCGTAAGAGACCTGTGAGGCTGTTATTACTATTGCCCTGTGCACTCCTGCACAGAAGTATAATGTGAAATAACTTATACAGCTAGAAAGTGGCAAAGCATGAATTTGAACAATACAGTATGACTTTCAAATCCACACTAACCTCCATTGCTGCTGCTGCTGCTGCTGCTGTGTTGCTTCAGTCGTGTCCGACTCTGTGCAACCCCATAGACGGCAGCCCACCAGGCTCCCCTGTCCCTGGGATTCTCCAGGCAAGAACACTGGAGTGGGTTGCCATTTCCTTCTCCAATGCATAAAAGTGAAGTCACTCAGTCATGTATGACTCCTAGCGACCCCATGGACTGCAGGCCACCAGGCCCCTCTGTCCATGGGATTTTCCAGGCAAGAGTACTGGAGTGGGTTGCCATTGCCTTCTCCGAACCTCCATTATTGAATGCCAAGTTGAGCTACATAACTGAGCCAGCTGTCTGTAACAGCCTAAGCTGAGTGTAGTTAGTACCTTTACAGCCCATGTTACAGTAAATATTGTGCCCCAGCCAACTGTGTGGTCACATGGCATCTGCTCACCCAGTGAGAATGGTGAGAGAACAGAAGCCGTCCAGATTTAAAGAGGCTGCTTAATCCAGGTAGTGGTGCTGCAGAGGGTACCAGTTGTGAACTTTTATTATCTCTAGACATCCTGAATTTTTTCACAGGTGATAAATAGTTTTGTAAACAGAAGAAGCAGTTTAAGGCAGAATTTCATTTTGAATATGAAGTGTAGCCTTGTTTTCATATGGACCATCGAGGTCCTGATCATAGAACATGAGTAGTTTTTAGGTAAAAAACTAACACTTTAGTCAATAATATTTTTAAATTGCAGTCTAAGGTTTCTGATTTGAGAATTGAATAGTATTTGCCCATGTTTTTATGGCTGCTCCTACATCTTCAAAATGAAAGTGGTGTAGAATTTTTTTTTTTTTTAATATGGAGAGGGGGCAATTAACTGTAAGAGCTGTAAGAATCTTTTTGATCTTATTTTGCATTCATTGGAATATTTCTATATATAATTAAAGAAGCACATTGAATTTTCCCACTAATTATGTTTTATTCCCATTGTCATTTACAAAAGATATATGTCTGTATTCAGTAAGCAAGAGCTTTTTGAAAACGTGTACCTAGGATTTTGTTATATGTAATTCAAAGCAATTAAAATATCAACTCTGGCCCTGGTTTGAGATTTTCATGTAGGTGTCCAGGTAGAACATAAATACTTAAATCAGCAAGTGAATACTGTTTCATTTCATATCTAACCATGTACCAGACGTTATGCAGTGTATGGGAGAAACAAAGCTGAATAAGACGTAGTTCCTAGTCCTTAGATGCTTATAGTCTATGGGAGGGTTAGATAAGTAAACAGCTAATTAAAATACAACGTAATAAATGATAAAAGTACAGTGTTTACAATACAGAGAGGTTGTGGGGAAGCCAAAAGGGTGATCTTATATCATTATGGATATAAGTACATGATAATATTATAGGACTTATGTAAGATACAATGAAAGGAACCAAAATATTATTTGGTACACAATGACAGTTTTTAAATGCATTAGGATATTAATATGTATCATGTACCAAGCTCATTCATTTGTTCCTTTGCTCTGCCAAAAGGTTTGATGAGTTATTTAGTGTTACTCTCTTTTATGAAAAATTGTGTGAACTGAGATATTTCAGTAAAAAAGTAGCTTTATCGCTTCGTAAATATAATGTCTTGGTTAGCACCTTTGGTACCATTTACTGTCTGTGGCCACCATATACCCAGGACCAACACTTCCACCCTAGCCCTTCTGGTATCGTCTGCCCATGAAGACTGACAATTGAGTTTGCTGCCATATATATTTGCAGAATCAGTCAAGGTTTCCAGTTTTGCCTTTTCCGTTTCCACTTGGTCTGAAACCTTTATTGAAAAAGAAATGTCTCTTCTATTGATTCTCTGTCTTGCTTCAGCTTTTTAAAATTTTCTTCCCCTGCATTCGGTTTTAAGCTTCTCCTCTATGCTTACGACAATCAAATTTTCCATGCTGTAGAAGCATCTCTTACGGCTCCCTGCTGGTGTTTTTCTTCCATTGTCCTGCTTTCTTCCCTAAAGTCTATTAGCACAGTGGTGCTCAAACCTCAGTGAGCATCAGAATCACCAGCAGGGCCTGATAAAACCCAGGTGGTGGGGCTTCACCCCCACAGAGGATCTCATGCGGTAGGTTTGAGGTGAAGCCTGAGAATTTTGATTTCTGACAGGTTCCCAGGTGATGTTGATACCTCTGACTTGGGGACCACACTTGGACAGCCGTGGCAGAAAGCAGTGCTTTTTAAAGTGTGGTCTGAGGGATCCCAGGGACTCCTTCAGGGAGTTCACAAGGGGAAAACTGTTTTCATAATAATACCAAGATATTATTTGTATTTTTCGCTTCATTTTTTTCACAAGTATATGGTGGTATTTTCCCGAGTCTCCATGAAGTGTGTTATATATTCCTGGGTTAAAAAAAATTAAGGCATTTTTAAAATTCCAGTAGGATCGACATCTGATCCCATCACTTCATGGGAAATAGATGGGAAACAGTGGAAACAGTGGCAGACTTTATTTTTGGGGGCTCCAAAATCACTGTAGATGGTGATTGCAACCACGAAATTAAAAGACGCTTGGTCGATGATGACGTGACCACTGCGCAATCTGAGTTCTGGGAATGAGGTGATGGAGCGTGTTCTGAGAACGGACTGAGACCGGGCAGAAAAAAAAAAAAAAGACGCTTACTCCTTGGAAGAAAAGTTATGACCAACCTAGATAGCATATTCAAAAGCAGAAACATTACTTTGCCAACAAAGGTCCGTCTAGTCAAGGCTATGGTTTTTCCAGTGGTCATGTATGGATGTGAGAGTTGGACTGTGAAGAGAGCTGAGTGACGAAGAATTGATGCTTTTGAACTGTGGTGTTGGAGAAGACTCTTGAGAGTCCCTTGGACTGCAAGGAGATCCAACCAGTCCATTCTGAAGGAGATGAGTCCTGGGTGTTCTTTGGAAAGAATGATGCTAAAGCTGAAACGCCAGTACTTTGGCCACCTCACATGAAGAGTTGACTCATTGGAAAAGACTCTGATGCTGGGAGGGATTGGGGGCAGGAGGAGAAGGGGACGGCAGAGGATGAGATGGCTGGATGGCATCACTGACTCGATGGACATGAGTCTCAGTGAACTCCGGAAGTTGATGATGGACAGGGAGGCCTGGCGTGCTGCGATTCATGGGGTCGCAAAGAGTTGGACACGACTGAGCGACTGAAACTGAACTGAGGATCAATACACATAAAACAAAGGCTCTTTGGAGTCCTCAATCATTTTTAATATAGAGCTTGAGAACTACCAGCATGTAGAAATGAGCACAGCTTCTTAAAATTAAGGTCACCAGGACACTGAATTTTCTGACTCCTTTCTGCTGTTTGTCCTCTCCCAGACCAGTCTGCCCTGGACACACTGCCTTCCAAGCTACTCCTTGAACATCTCTTCCTCGCTTCCCGGTCTTCCTATGTGATACTTCTGACTAAGGATATTCCCACCTCACCTCTCCTTGGCTTGAGTGCTCCATCCAGTCCTTTAGACTCAGCTCAACTTAGTTTCCCCTTCCCCTCCACCTTCTCCTTCTTTCTTTCCTTCACAGTATTTTCCAGCAGTCTGTGGTATTGGTGCATATTGGTTTGTTTTTAATTCAGTGTGTCTCTCCATCCTATCAGTGCAGAGTTCTCCTCATTGTTTGCTAGTATATCTCCTCCTATTCCTTAACCCAGGGCACATGGTAAAGGCTCAATATTTTCTTCGTTTTCTAATATTTTTATTTTACTGGAGTAGAGTTGATTTACGACGTTGTGTTAGTTTCAGGTGTACGGCAAAGTGATTCAGTTACACATACACATATGTTCATTCTTTTTAAAATTCTTTTCTCCTACAGGTTATCACAGAATATTGAGTAGAGTTCCCTGTGCTATACAGTAGGTCCTTGTTGGTTATCTATCTTATAAATATCTGGTTCCCTTATTCAACAAGAAAATAATGTAAAGGCTCAGTATTTTCTTGCTGAGTGAAGGAACCAGATACTTTTAGACAAATATTGGCTCGGCTACTTGTGAAGCAGGTGGTCTTAGGTGGATTGTTTCATCTCTCTAAGCCTTATTCATGAGCTTGAGATAATAATTAGAATCTTGCAGAATTGTGAGCATGAGAAAAAATTTCTAGGCGGCTTCCAAGAACCTGGACAACCTAGAAAGTGCTCAATCAGTGTTTGGTGAAATTAGTAATAATAGATTCTATTTACTGCATACATATTGAGTTCATCACAGAGGACAAAAAGAAAAGAATAAAACAGTCTCCCAGTACTTGTTGGTTTTCACCGTCCAGTGGGGTGTGCTACTTGGCAGGTATACTGATTGTGCAGCCAGTTCCGCGGAGTTGGGTTGTAGTGACATCCTGAAGGTATTTCACACACTACCCATGTGAGACGATACTGTTTGAGATTCCATGCTGTGGTTTACTATCTATGGAGCTCATGGTTATTACCATGAGGCAACTCAAGAATAGTTTTAGTGATATCTAGTCTCTTAAGTATATTCATGCTTCGATGCTACCATGGCTTTATGGATAGCTTCCTTCTAGAATGAATTTTAGAGGCTTCCCAGGTGACTCAGACGGCAAAGAGTCTGCTTACGATGCAGGAGACCCAGGTTCAATCCCTGGATTGGGAAGATTCCCAGGAAAAGGTAATGGCTACCCACTCCGATATTCTTGCCTAGAGAATTCAATGGACAGAGAAGCCTGGTGGGCTACAGTCCATGGGGTTGCAAAGAGTCAGAGATGATTGAGTGACTAACACTTTTGTTTTTCAGAATGAATTTTAAGAGCATATCCTGCCATACTCTTAGAATATATGCTAATACTTGCTTCTGTCTATGAATTCATTTAATAGTGTGCTACTCCAGAATGATAATTGAGCAGCTTTCTTTTTTCTGGGGTTCCTTCTATATTACTTTTGACACTTGAGTGAAAGTGTTCTAGGAATTCATTAAAGATAGTATTAGCATCTTTTTCATTTTCTGTATTTTTGGAAAATTATGAACTATTCTTTAGGCAGAACACCTAGTAAATTATAATTCATTTTTCAGATGACTCAACATACTTCCTACCAAGTTTTGGGTTTTATACTATTTAATTTTATAAAATGGTGTTAGAATAGTTTTAGTTATACAGAGGGTGACATGGCTTCTAAGACAAACTATCCAGATATTTGAAAGACTATAGTATTTAACCTGTTTGTGAATTCTTCTTAATATATACTAAGTTGTTTTGCAACTATTGCAAAATGCTAATGGGCTCTAGTGTATGTATCCTTCTGGTGAATTCAACACATGGGTCAGTATAGACAAATGTACCAAGTTCTGCTGGTGATACATCGGTAAATTAGACAGTAACCTCTGCTTTCCAGAGGTGGTATTTTCACATAGAGGAGACAAACATATAAATTTTAATATGAAGCAGTCCATTACATGATATAAGAAAGAGGCGATGAAGTATAGGGATTCAAAGTGGAGAGAGAAATTATTTCTGTTGTGTGTGATCAAAGAATCCTAATGTATATCTGTGAGTGTGTGTGTGTGTTTCATCTGGGGCATGGGAGGCAGTGCATTCCTTTTATTACTTTAATAACATGAATTTGAATAGTTTGCCAGTTCAAGTTTCTTTCAGGCCCTTAAAATTGGCCAAGAACAGCAATTCAGCTATAAAACATTCAATTTACGGACCATTATTATAGATAAGATACTTAACTCTATTTTATTTAAACTCATGACCTTTCCACTAATTGAAAAGCATCAGAAAAGCACCAGCTTATATAGTAACTAATGATGTCTTTGTGGAAATTACTGAATTAAATTTTGTGATTTAGACTGGCTACCTTGTGGTTTTCACTTCATTTGTAAACTAACTCTTCTTTATAATTTGATGTGTTTTGTATATTAAATATGTACCAGCATTTCAGATATGTTCATGGGGAGCAATTGCTCAACTGTTTCAAGTAATTCACTGAAAAGAGTGCTTGATGGTCCCAGTGATAAACATCTCCATTGCACTGTTCCCCTGCATGCATACTCTCCTTGCTTCCGACTCACAGCAGTCCTACAAAAACTTATTCTTGCTTACGTCTATTGTAATATTTATTGTGTTATCTTATTATTGAGAGTGTACTTTGCATTCAATGCTTTTTTAAAATTGGAAGATAATTGCTTACAAAATATTGTGTTGGTCTATACCATTCATCCACATGAATCAGCCATAGGTATACATGTGTTCCCTCCCTCCTGAACCGCCCCCCCATATCCCACCCCATCCCACCCCTCTAGGTTGTCACAGAGCACTGGGTTGAGCTCCCTGTGTCACACAGCGAATTCTTACTTGCTGTCTATTTTATATATAGTAATGTATATGTTTCCATGCTATTCTCTCAACCCGTCCCACCCTGTCCTTACCCCAGTGTGTCCACAAGTCTGTTTTCTATGTATTCATCTCCATTGCTGCCCTGCAGATAGGTTTATTAATACCATCTTTCTAGATTCCATACACATTACATTAGATTTTGAGACAATTAATACAAATGGTAATAATTAAGAGATACGGATCTGTGTGTTTCACAGATTATCTCATTTCATTCTCATAGTAGCTCTATAAAATGAGTACTGCATTAATCCCCATTTTATGGAAGAAGAAGTTGAGGCAGTCATACTGCTGAAACCTGGAGGAATCAGTATTTAGACCCAGGCCATCTGGCTCGCAAAGCCCACACTTTTAATCGTGATGTTGTTCTGCTCCTAAAAACTGGAGAAAAAGAAAATTGATGAAATCTATTTTTTTATATACTGGAGAAAAAGAAAATGAATGAAACCTATAATTCTAGTTTATTATTTTAAACCTGGTGGATGATCCTATCCCATTGTGATCACTGCAGTGGACAGCAAGAATTACTAATAGGACTCCTTATCACTTTGTTTTGTAATCTTATTATAAAAGAGATGCTTTGGTCACAGTTGATTTTGTAACCTCCAGATGGAGAAATGTGATTTACATTATGTGAATTTTGCTATAAAATACTAAGAAAGCTTAAACTACAGTTAATGCTTTACTACTTACTTATAGATCACACAGAAAGATTTCCATCTAGTGTGGTGTAAGGATAACTCTTCTACTCTTGAATATATTGAAAGGTTGATGTCAGTTTGTAAGTGTAGTGGGGCTAAAGATGAAGACCTGGACAAAAGAAAATATAGCTTCTTTGTTTATTATATTTGATATTTCTCATGAGTTTCCACTTATTAGCGGGGTCAGTATGGGGAAGGAGTGTGTCAGTCAGGATGCAGGAGTCAAGGGAAGTGAAGCAGATTTGCCAATTACCGTACCTCAGTATTAAGTATTTCTTCCAGCTAGGAAACTTAGTCTCTTCCTAACAAATGCTTGGTCTTGCATTTCTCCTCCCCCTCCCATCTGCTTCTCCCCAAGAGGGCAGTCGTTAGTTTATGTGTCCTGGGGTGACGGAGATGACTCTCAGCCAAGCATCATCCTACTGACCATGCAACTCCTTGGTCCCTACTGACCTCTGGCTGGCTAGTCTGATTTGCACCCCAGCACTTCACTCACTTGTGTAAGTCTAGTTGCATTTGGTGTCTGGAGGTACTGTGCTGGTACCCGTCACTGAAGCCCATATATTCCAGCCGTTTGTCTCTGATCTTCAAGCTCCTCTGCTTCTTTGGGTCCCAAGACTGTTCATCCACTGGTTCCCTATTAGTTTACCGAAACACCTGGATTACCCGTCCAGCACCCCAGGCCATGGGGGACCACTGGCATTTTCTCAGGCTATGCATCTAGCCCTATGCACCCTCCACCAATGCAACATTTTTACTTCTGTTCCAATTTGGGCAGAGTGCCAACTCCAGCTTGGGACTCTCCTAGAGACTCCCCTCCTCACCAGCTTGCTGGAACTGGGCAGACATTCCTCAGTTCCCCCTCATTTTACCCCACAGGAGCGGGGGCAGCTACCACAGTGGTTTCTATCTTACCCCCCTGCTTCAGCCTCCGTTCTCCTTCCCATGCTCTACAGGAGTGGGAAGGCAGGAGCCTCTGGGCCCAGCCGTCATCAGCAGAAGAGCTTGTCTGTTTCTGTTGCAGCGAGAGGAAACTGTTTTGCATCTCCCAGGCTCTTGATAATAGGGACCCTGAAGCAACAGGAGTTGGGATTTACTGAAGATGAAAGTACAGTGACCTAAATTATGACAATACCATCTTTTGTGTGTTTCGATTGAAAGCACCCTTTTCTTGTTGGAGTCTGACAGTACCAACAAGTCAGGATACCCTAGCTCAATGTTTGGAGCTGCAAACATAGAGTGTGTTTTATAGAATGAACCAAATTCCCAGATTTCTGAAACTTTATTACCTATCCAACTCTTACTTCTTATTACCTATTACCTTACTTCTTCTTACCTAAACTCTTATTACCTATCCAACTCAGACTTTTAGTCTAGTCAGCTTGTATATTTTCAGTTTGTAACATGTTAGCTAGCAGGGTTCGTATTATGCAGTTCTTTAGAATCTTGTAGATAGGGGGTCTCAACTCCGCTCACCATCTGTGGCCTGTTAGGAACTGGGCTGCACAGCAGGATGTGAGCGGCAGGTAAGCAAGCAAAGCCTCATCTCTATTTACAGCCGCTCCCCATCACTCACATTACCACCTGAGCTCCGCCTCCTATCAGACCAGCGGCAGCATAAGAAATATAATGTGCTTGAACCATCCTGAAACCATTGTGCCAAAAAGGTTGGGGACCACTGTTCTGTTCACCCAACGGAGTGCTGGGCATGTCAAACAGAAGTTCGATATCTCCTGTTTTTGAGCCACTGGATGGCTCTTATTTTTTGTTTTGTTTTAAGAATAAGGGTAAAACTTGCTGGATACAGTTAGCATTATTGCTATTATTATTATTATTAATTAAGATTGGGCTCGGAGCATGTAACAAGATGCCCAAATAAACGATGACTTGAACAAAAGAGGGTTTTGTTTTGTTTCTTCCTAGTGTCATGAGGCAATGGCACCCCACTCCAGTACTCTTGCCTGGAAAATCCCATGGACGGAGGAGCCTGGTAGGCTGCAGTCCATGGGGTCGCTAAAAGTCGGACACAACTGAGCAACTTCACTTTCACTTTTCACTTTCATGCATTGGAGAAGGAAATGGCAACCCACTCCAGTATTCTTGCCTGGAGGATCCCAGGGATGGCGGAGCCTGGTGGGCTGCTGTCTGTGGGGTTGCACAGAGTTGGACACGACTGAAGCGACTTAGCATAGCATAGCATAGCATAGTGTCATGAGAAGATATTTGATGGCTTCGTTATCCAAATAAAGGATGGCAGTGTGGAAGCCTTTGATTCTTTTGATCTTTCACTCCTAGTCAAAAACTGGGTGTTGTTGCCTTCACCCCAGACATCCTGAAGTACAAAGACTGTACAAGGTACATACCAGCTAGTAAATCCCGCTGAAAGAATCTTCCATAGAAGCTCCATCCAGTGATTGACATACTTGTTATTGGCCAGGCCTTATCTCACATGACCACCTCTGTCTGTCTTACTGATTTTATGATGTAACCAGAGTTATGCTAGATATTTACTTCTTTCAATTTAAAAGAATTTTAAATTCTTTGAATTTAAAGCTAATTCTACTAACAAATACCCCCAGATATGAGGGTCTAACTCTGTGTTTTTTTTTTTCACTTGAAATACATATTGCTGCTGCTAAGTCACTTCAGTCGTGTCCAACTCTGTGCAACCCCATAGACGGCAGCCCACCGGGCTCCCCCATCCCTGGGATTCTCCAGGCAAGAACACTGGAGTGGGTTGCCATTTCCTTCTCTAATGCATGAAAGTGAAAAGTGAAAGTGAAGTCGCTCAGTCGTGTCGGACCCTCAGCAACCCCATGGACCACAGGCTTTCCAGACTCCTCCGTCCATGGGATTTTCCAGGCAAGAATACTGGAGTGGGGTGCCATTGCCATTAGTCAAAGAATATTATTGGTCAGAGTTGCAGGTTATTATTTGTGTTTTGTATAGCCATTCATTGAGAAAGATAGTTTGTAATATGCTAAGATTATATTGTTATCTATTCACTAATATTTGATTTGTTTTTCATTCATTCATTTATATATACTTATAAGAATAATTTGCTTGTTTGTATTTGTGATCTTTTTCTTTCCCCTCTCAAGTCATAGTTATGTGGTTTTAAATTATAGACATGTTTTAGTGCAACTAACAGTATAATAATCTAATCTTGATCTATATTATACAAGACTGGGTGGTTGCGTGAGTCTTTACTTAAGGAGAACAGCTTCTAGAATATGATATCTTAAGTGTTTTATTTGCTAAATATAAACCATGTTAAGATAATCAGTTTTTAAATATGGAAACTCTCAGTATTTTTCTCATAAATCACTATCAATGTATCCTTGATATTTTTAGAAGCAACCTTTTAAACGTCAAAACCAGCTGTAATTTTTTTCTTTTGATGTAAATTAAAATTTCATGCATCACTGTCAGCTTATAGTAGAAAGAAATAAGCTAGTTTTAAAAAAACAATTTGAAAATTTTGCATTTTTAAAAGGGCATATGCACAACTGATAGTGTTATAATGAATTATCAATAATTAATGTTTAAAGAAAATAATTTCAGCTCCTGAAATGTTGTCTTCATGTC
Organism: Bos grunniens; assembly: GCF_055505025.1. Classification (NCBI taxonomy): domain Eukaryota; kingdom Metazoa; phylum Chordata; class Mammalia; order Artiodactyla; family Bovidae; genus Bos; species Bos grunniens. Next base: position 60,108,130 of record NC_141180.1, read on the forward strand.
TTCCAAGATTCAGAATAATTTAAGTATTTTAAATAATAAATTTAGTAAAATTTACCATTAAAAATAATAAAATAGTAAAAATATTTACTAAATGTTTACTCAAAAATTTATGGTAATTTTATAACTAAGCACTGAAAAGTTTTCCTAGTCTGCTTATATTCCCAAAGTAAATTTTTAATGTATGTGATAGAATTTCTGTCCAAAAAACTTTCATAACTTTTTTACATTATCAGTCATGTTCGCTGAATATCGTGACCATCTTCACTGCCATGTTACCCCTCAATCTCTTCTACCACCAAAAACAAGATTTTTTTACATGTACCAAGTTGTCCAGTGTATTGTAATTCTCGTTAGAAATGGGAATTATTAACTATCCTTTTTGTTTTTTAAGTGTGTTCTTTATATAATGTGTAAGCTAAGCTCCAAGGAGGAAACACTGTCCAGCTTCTATTTCCTGATATGACTCCTTATTTTATTTTTTAGATTCTGCAGAATTGTGAGAGATGGAAAGAGAAGCTTCAAAACACCCATTAAAATTTTTATTTATTGTTTGAAATTCCTTTAAATAGTTGGACATTATTTTTAAAAGCATTTTGAGTGTCCAGAGAGATAAAGGAATTTTTATAAACAAATTCCCTGGCAGGAGCTGCTTTGTGTGCTATATATTTCAGGCTAATAATAAGGGCTTACTGTGGGTCAGTATGTCATATCCCAGTGGTGTCTGGTGAGATGGAGGGTTATCTTATATGTCAGCTAGCTAACCCTGTGAACAGTTTTGAGCAGGCAAGATAATGGGACTGAATTCTGAAATGAGGGTTGAAATGTACTGGAATATTGTCACACATGAGAACAATAACTTTTTAAAATAAATGTAGTCACCTTCTGACATCATTAGGCATATTTGATAATAATTCTTAATGGGGTATATTTTAAGTGGATAGATTGGGTCAAGTATGAAGAGAATCATATATAATGGTATGTTTAAGATAAAAAAAATCACAAACTCTATCATGCACAAGAGATTTTTATTAATAGAAAGTTGCTGAGAAAAAAAATTGAAACTTTTTTCTCCTCTATTATGATTACTAAATTAACAGTACCTATTACTAAGTAAGTTTTCAGCTTCTTATAATTTTAAGTTTTGAATATAAAATTACTTCTACTCAAGCATAGATACAATAATATAGAAAATTTTTAAATTATTTTGTTTTACTGTGGTTCCCGATTAGTGTCTTCGTACACCATTACATAAAATGTTAATGTCTTTTTTTTTAGATCACTAATTCTTTGAAAGATTTTTAAATTCAGTCATCCTTTGCATTTCCCTTAAATATTACACTTAATTTTGAGAAAAAGTTTGTGTGTGTGTGTTTATAAAATGAACCTTAAGAAAATACTTTAAATGTAGAAGTGAATTATTTGATTTGAATTGAACAAGATAATCCACATTAATACACTTATGGCTTATAAATTGGAATTTTAGGAAATGTATAGATTTGGTGTGTAATCTAAGAATGTTGAAGTGGGATAAGATGATACAGATTTTTACACCATCTTATACACCTTTTATTACTTTAGCATCTATTCTTATAAAAGGCAGTTTTGTATGCACAATGGATTTTGTGTAAACATATGTAGACATATCCTTATATTCTTGAAGCCCATGGTATTGTGAGCATCATAAATGAGTGATTTAAGAAGCCTTTGGTCAGCCAGCAGAGGCCACTCACAGCTTGCTACTAAAACAGGACGGCAGAGTGAAACTCTTTCTTTAATCACTATTGGCCATCATTCTGAGCTGGTTAATTTTTAGTTCCTTACTCTAAAAAAAAAAAATTACCATGGAGCAGTGTGAAAAACAGTTGTCACTGTATTTGTTCTTTAATTATATAGTGATTAATCTTTTCTATTAAATCTTTTAGATCATCATTTTGTAGACCAGAAATGAGGATTTATACACTTAATAATTAGAAGCATTATTATTCTAATAGGCCAGTAATTCTAAATTCTTAATTATTAATGCTGACTTATTTTAACTAGGAAAAAACTGTTTAAAGTGAAGATTTAAAACAATTACATTGTTTAGTCTTAGAATGAAAAATATAAGAATTGCTAATGTTGTCATATATCTACATGTATGTTTGTATATTTCTGTATCTTCATCAGCTTAGCGTAACATGCAATTAAGAATTATTTTAAAGATATATATGTACTGCTGTTACTTGAAAAGGTACTAAGATTACTTCCAGATTACCTGGAGTCTGTGTGCAGTCACTACTTGACGTGATGCTAGCAGCTGAAAGGTTAGCATCTTTCTTTTGACACATACGATTTCTGCCAGGATGACTAATCCTCTATTGAAAGCCTTGAGCTTCTCTGTGCTTTATCTCCTGTGATTTTTTTTTTAATTATTCTTTTTTTGTTTGTTTTTTAATTTAAATTTATTTATTTTAATTGGAGGCTAATTACTTTATTGTATTGGTTTTGCCATACATCAACATGAATCCGCCATGGGCATACACGTGTTCCCCATCCTGAACCCCCCTCCCACCTCCCTCCCCATACCATCCCTCTGGGTCATAAAACCTTTCTGGATTGAAGGTGTAATCTCACATTTACATTGTTATCTGCTTTTGAAGGAAAAAAAAAAATAGCCCAGCTTCTCTAATTGTCCAAGTTCCTTCACATACTCTCATCATGAAATGTTTACTCCTCTCCAGTGCAGTTTTTAATTTTTTTCACTACTTTGCCTGTAATGACTTGTAGTGGAGCCATTTGTTATTCTTGTTAGTCTGTCTGTAACATGGACTGACAACCTTGTTTGAGATGCCATGCTCAAACTTGCCTGCGTTTAAAATAGCCCCATGGGGTACCCCGAAGTCGCAAGTAAAGACCAGAATGTCCTTGGATGTATACTTATAGGCTGAAGAGTTTCCAACAATATAATCTCCATTCAAGTCAGCATCTCCTGTGGCAAATTCCCCAACACAGGAAACATTTATTTTGGTGTATTGTCTCCTCTGTGTGGTCCTCTGTCGGGGGCAATTGGGAATAGAACAACTGAGGTTCAGATCTAGCTCTGTTTAGTCTTTGTAATCTGAGTGTTATGTGCCCTCACCTCAGTGAGTATTACTTTCTTCATCTAGTGTTTGAGAATAATGATGTCTACTCACTTTAGCCATCTTGCCTGTGAAAACTTACCTTATAAGCCGGCAAAACTGATAAAAGACTGATGACAACGTAATTGTCATCATTAATCACAATAGTGTTTCTACAAATTCTATTAATTCTTCATGTGTCATCAGTGGTCATTATCACACTTTCTTTGTTGGGTTGTTCATGCTTACATCGGCCCAAGAAGGGTTAAAAATTGCATAGTAAAAGTATAATGGAACAGTGTGGACCCTTTAACCTTGACAATCAGGTAAAAGTCATCAGATTCACTCACTGTGTTACATCTCTACTATGAAAATGAAAGTCATTCAGTCCTGTCTGACTCTTTGTGACCCCATGGACTATAATAGAGTCCATGGAATTCTTCAGAATACTGGAGTGGGTAGCCTTTCCCTTCTCCAGAGGATCTTCCCAATCCAGGGATCAAACCCAGGGCTCCCACATTCACTGGACAGATTCTTTACCAGCTGAGCCACAAGTGAAGCCCAGGAATGCTGGAGTGAGTATCCTATCCCTTCTCCAATGGATCTTCCCAGCCCAGGAGTTGAACCAGGGTCTCCTGCATTGCAGGCGGATTCTTTACCAACTGAGCTTTCAGGGGAAGCCTTACATCTCTACTATAATATAATCTAATTAACACAAAGGTTAAGAAAGTAGTTGCTGCTAATAAGACAGTTTTTTTTTTACCCCTGAAAGTCTTAACCAGTGTGAACTCAGCTGATAAGAGCAAAATTGGTTGTGAATGTCTTATACATAAAGATATGAATAATGATGCGAACCTAGTACATCTTTTTGTAATGTTACTAGATTTTATAAAATCCCAAATTCTGAGGCATCTTCTTAATTGGAAAACCAAACTCTAGTGTACAAATTTAATAATTTACTACAACAGTTTTTGCAATCTCAGGTAATTCAGTTGTTCTCAGAAATGATCTTCCATCCCGTATATTCTTTCTTTTTTTTTTTTTAATTTTATTTTATTTTTAAACTTTACATAATTGTATTAGTTTTGCCAAATATCAAAATGAATCCACCACAGGTATACATGTGTTCCCCATCCTGAACCCTCCTCCCTCCTCCCTCCCCATACCATCCCTCTGGGTCGTCCCAGTGCACTAGCCCCAAGCATCCAGTATCGTGCATTGAACCTGGACTGGCAACTCGTTTCTTACATGATATTTTACATGTTTCAATGTCATATTGTATATTGTTTATTCTTTCCAGAAGGACATTGTCTGAAGCTAATATTTCTGGTGGGCTCAGATCCAGCACCTTATCTGCACACATAGGGCATTCTAGTTTCGCCTATTACTTTTTTAGTTTCTTATAGCCAGTGAAGAGGATTTTTTGTAGTCTACTATGTGAATTCACAGGGCTTCCCTGGTGGCTCAGTGGTAAAGAATCTGCCTGTCAATGCAGGAGACACAGGTTCAATCCCTGGGTCAGAAAGATCCCACAGAGAAGGAAATGGCAACCCAATCCAGTATTCTTGCCTGGAAAATCCCATGGACAGAGGAGCTTGGCAGGGTATAGTCCATGAGGTCACAAAGAGTTAGACACAACTTAGCAACTAAATAACAACAACATATAAATTCACGTTTACTTTAATAGTAGTCTAGACAAATGAAAGTAAAATATGGATTAGTGCATGAATTATTTACTGACCTTTCTTAGGAAAAAAACACCTGCAAATTGAAGGAGTCTCTTAACACAGGACTTTATCATGATATCATAAAGATTAGTGATCTTTGTAACAATGTAACTAAATCAATGTAACAATCAATGTAGATCAATGTAACAATATAACTAAAATTACCCAACTGAATGGAATACCACTCATTATATAGTAAATTTTGACATGATTTTATGTGCACAGTAATAACTAGTAAATATCTGTTGAATTGTTTCCAGTAGAGCAGTTTGGGGTTTAGAACAAGGAGGAATCAGCTATTGCATCAGAAGCTGGAGAGGGATCACAGTGGGAAGCAGAAATGAGATTAGAGAGGGTTTTGAATGCATTTCTTATTAGCTTTAGTTTTGCTTTCAGTGAAGAGCTATGGATGGCTCTGGCATGAGAAAATCAACACATTGAAAAGCAGTGATTTAGAAAGTTGAATTTGGTGAGTTGGTAAGATGAATTGGAGAAGGGAGAAAGAAATTGCATACAACTCCCTTCTCACAGGTGATTTTCTTCCCCCTTATTCCTCTGAAATCAGATCACTGCTTTGTTTCCCTTTAATCTTATAAATGATATCCATTTATACTACCTGAATTTGTCCCTTTGTTGTGTTTACTTTCAAAGTTATCCTAAAGTAATTTCCACTCTTGTATATGTTATATTAAAAGTGATTCTAATGTTATTTTCTTGAATGTTTTCCATCCCCGAATAAATTGTACCTTTTGTGAATTGTGACCATTCTGTAATATTATATATGATAATAGATAACACAGTGAAATATTTTATTCATTCTCCCAACTGTCTTATACCAGTTTTTTAGAACACCAATATAAAACTCAGTTGCCCTCATGGGAAATATTTTGGAGAATCTTTCTCTATTCTCCTGTGTGTGATTAAAAGATGGACACTTGACACATTCATTTTAACAACTATGAATTAAAATCAACTATTCCAAGATGTTTAGAATATTATTTTCTTCCACTTATTTTTAAATGAAGATGAAGGTATAGACTAGCAACTACAGTAAGTTTCCTTCTACCTCTTTGCTTTCGTCTCCTTAACTTCTTGTCCCTAGGTTTTAAAGTTCTATTTTTAAGCTCCTTTTTGTTGAGTTGTTTTCCTTAATATCTGTCACATGTATTTGACTGACACATTTGTTGAATGTACCAGGGGGGCCTTCATGCAGAGCCTGCTAAACTTAAAAGGCTTGTTTCTTTCTTCCGAGAAGTTGAGTCAAATTAATAACAGTCCTTCGAGAAGTAGGAAACTTCTGGGTCTTGACAAACTGGCAGGGAGGCTCAGACAATGTCTCCCTGCAGCCTGGAGGCCAGGCAGATTTGATTGGGCCGTCCTCACAAAACTGAAAGGCCTTCTTTTGAATGGCAGCCTGCCAACCTAAGTGTTTGTCAGTGTAGGCACTGAAGCAGAATAACATTTGGAAGGCAAATAAAATATAATTGTAAGAGAGAAAAGTTGGAGGAGAATGGCTCTACTAGAGGCAGAGAAAGAAGCCTGGACGGATGGTTTCTTGGGTTTGTTTGGCGACATAACACGTCGTGAATTTATAGAAGGAATCTTACTTGTGGAGAACATAAGTGAGGTATCATCCGTATTGAATAAACTCGTTATTAATCTCATAGGACCATCGTGTCTCAGGAAGTCTACCTGATTTGGAAAGTAACTCATTCAGCCATCTTAATTATAGAAGAATGGGATGAGATGCAGTGGGTTTGGTAACAGTAACAAAATGAAAATGAGATATAAAGCCAACTGTTTTGTTTATCTTTGAGAGAAAGTCATAATATCTGTGTTAATAAATCAGTGATAGAAAAAATAAGAAATTTCTTTTAACATCTCTAATAAAATTGAGAAAGATACTTTGTCATTGAAATAATTTGGCTAAATTTCCCTTATATGGGTTCATATTGACCTTATGAATTTTGATGGTGTTACTTGTACAGCTATTACATTTTCATCTGCTGCTTCTGCTGCTAAGTCACTTCAGTCGTGTCCAACTCTGTGCAACCCCAGAGACGGTAGCCCACCAGGCTCCCCCGTCCCTGGGATTCTCCAGGCAAGAACACTGGAGTGGGTTGCCACTTCCTTCTCCAGTGCATGAAAGTGAAAAGTAAAAGTGAAGTCGCTCAGTCGTGTCCAACTCTTTGCGACCCCATGGACTGCAGCCCACCAGGCTCCTGCATCCATGGCATTTTCCAGGCAAGAGTACTGGAGTGGGCTGCCATCGCCTTCTCCGACATTTTCATCTACCACTGCTATATTGTGATCTTCTGAGGTTGATAAGTTGATTGTAAATAACAATAATGAAGACTGAGACCCCTGTGATCTTTTAGCATTAAAGTTTATTTCACAGTCTATAAGGTCAGAAGTTGACACAAACACTATGCTACCCAGAGACCATTCATTCCTATCGAACTTTAATTTTTTAAATAATTTGCATATAAGCATAGTAATGAAAAGAAATATGCTTACTTTATTTAGGGTTGTAGTCACTATTGATATAGTAATATTTAACAAATGAATCATAAAATTTCAGAGCATATAGTGTGGTGTTTAAGGTTATCATCAGTAAATATTGGCTAATTAATATAAATAATTAATAAAATAAAAACTAATATAAATGTTTGTCTCTAGCGTTTTAACAAACAACAAGAATTGGATTGTGGAGATACTGTTTCTCATGAAGAACAGAACACCTGTTTCCTATCTGGCCTTGTGAAATAAAATCAACTTTTTGTAACAAACTTTATAACATGAATATCTTATAGGATGTTTAAAGAGTTATGATTTTTTTTTAATTTGTCATTTCTTTCTAAGACATTTTTGAAATAACTGGAAGGCATCTTTTTTAAGAGAATAAAATAATCACCATACTTGAATGTTTACTAGAAATTAATAATTTGACCTGATAATTTAAATTGCTTCATTTTATTTTTAGAAAGATTAACCCTGAATTATGATTTTTAGGAAGAATTCTATAAGAATGTTTCTTGATATTTTATAATTCTTTGAAGTAACTACTAATAATCAATTGTATTAAACACATGTTTTCAAGTTTAAAATACACTGAAACTCTAGAATAGCCCCGATTTTCATAAGCTGAATTCTAAAATAAGATTTTGTTGTTATTCAGTCAGCAAGTCATGTCTGACTCTTTGCAACCCTATGGACTAGAGCATTCCAGGCTTCCCTGTCCCTTACCATCTCCCGGAGTTTGCCCAAGTTCATGTCCATTGAATCAGTGATCCTATCCAACCATGTCATCCTCTGTCACCCTCTTCTCTTTCTGCCTTCAATCTTTCCCAGCATCAAGGTCTTTTCCAGTGAGTCAGCTCTTTGCATGAAGTGGCCAAAGTATCGGAGATTCAGCTTCAGCATCAGTTCTTCAATGAGTATTCAGGGTTGATTTCCTTTATTCAGGGTTGATTGACTGGTTTGATCTGCTTGCTGTCCCAGAGACTCAAGAGTCTTCTCCAGCACTACAGTTGGCAAGTATCAGTTCTTTGGCACTCAGCCTTCTTTATGGTGCAGCCTTCACATCCGTACGTGACTACTGGGAAGACCATAGCCTTGACTATATAGACCTTCGTCAGCAAAGTGTTGTCTTTGCTTTTTAACACACTGTCTAGCTTTGTCATAACTTTTTTCTTCCAAGAAGCAAGAGTCTTCTAATTTCATAGCTGCAGTCACCATCTGCATGATTTTAGACCCCAAGAAGAGGAAATCTACTACTGCTTCCAACTTTTCCCCTTCTATTTGCCATGAAGTGATGGGACCGGCTATCATATTCTTAGTTTTTTTAATTGAGTTTTAAGCCAGTTTTTTCACTCTCCTTCATCACCCTCATCAAGACGTTCTTTAGCTCCTCTTTGCTTTCTGCTATTAGAGTGGTATTGTCTGCACATCTAAGGTTGTTATTTCTCCTGGCAATCTTTATTCTGCCTTGTAATTCATCCAGCCCAGCATTTCGCATAATGTGCTCTGTGTATAAGTTAAATAAACAGAGTGACAGTAAACAGCTTTGTCGTACTCCCTTCTCAATCTCTCTCACCTTTTTGGTAAAGGTGTCTAATACCTAAAGTAGCAAAAGATTCTCATTATTAGAACATTTTACTCCTGAGTCAGACCGGTGTCATTGACCTGAAAAGACTATATATAGATCTCAGTGTTTGTTTCATTTAAAAAAATTCTAAATTATGCCTATTTGAATATCTTTAAAAGTAAAACCAAAATTGACTTGAAATAATGAAATGGGATATTTACATCTTGTTAAAAAGGGGGGCTATGTACTAGGTAAATATGTAGACTCATTTAAATATCTACATTTGCTATTATAAATCTTCTGTGAGTTGTTTACAGCAATTGAATTGTGCTCATAGTTTCTACATATGATTTCTGAGAAATATATAGTATGATTATTTCTGACTAGATTGAAAGCTTACATTTGTATTGTGGTATAAATTAGTTATAAATTCTGTTTTATTGTATTCAGTTGCATTGTTTTTCATTGGGCAATTTATCACATGGGTGTATGTGAAATTCTTTCATTTATTAAATTTCAGATTATGTATCTCAAGCCAGAGCAAGACTTAAACATTTTTCCATAAGTATAGCTGCAGGTAAACAAGCAATTTTAGCCCTGAAAATAGCTTCTGCTTCTGTCAACATGTTGTTTATTTTTTCTCTGAGATAAAAAGTTCAGTTTTCTGATATTTGTACCAAGATAAAGTCAGTAAACAAGATTAATATAGTGTGGAAAAGGTTGTCAGCAGCCCTGGCAAAGGAAATAAGTTGCCTGTACATAGAACATACTGTAAACTGAATAAAAGTGTCAGGTCCACCCTGAGATAATGTGATCATGAACCTCTAACAAAGCATGACATAGGCACAGTCGGCTTTTCTCATAGCCACGGTGTAGAAAATGGATTACTGTATTCCAGGGTTACCCACTGGAGTAGCATGAAAACCTCATTCTGAGATGAATGCAGGATGTAGTCCTGGAGTTGAGCCACATGTTTACCTGTGGTGCTCAAACCATAGGGTTATTAATGTCATCATCTGTGCACATTTGCAGTATTTGCAATTCTTGGAATTTCAGTGTGTGCTGGCATCCTTGTTACCCGAGTGAAAGAAGATGAAATACATTTTTGAAAATGTTCATTTCTTTTCAGAGGCATTTGTTGCCTCATCGTGCCTTTCTGGATTCTGTATGTTAAGTGGCACTCCTGTAATTATAGAGGGTTTTGTTTTTATTTTTTAATATGATGAAGCATAACGTAAAGCCTTAAGTTGTAACTTTATCTCTTGTCAGCTGTGGTTGTGGATTCTTTCTTGCATGATGCTATGTTTATGTCCCTGCTGAGAACCCTCGATTAGACAGAAAAGTGTGACATTTTCTTGGCAAATGGGAATAGCTTGCATTATCAAAAAAGTTGAACCTTTAATTCTTTATCAGGTTTTTACTTTGATTTAGAAATAAAGGCATAAAATCTTTTCTCTTAAATGAAATTATTGTTCTATGTAAATACACAGATAATTCCTAACTTTATGGGAAAATGATAAAAAGGACTATTCACTGCTCCCTCAATTTAAATTTTTGTATGCATTTTTTACACACAGTTGATTTATAATGTTGCATTAGTTACAAGTGTACAGCAAAGTGATTCAGTTATATATATTTGTATGTATATATTCTTTTTCATTGTAACTTATTACAAGATAATAAATATCTTTTCCTGTGCTGTACAGCAGATCCTGTTGCTCATCTGTTTTATGTAGAGGAGTATGTACATATTAATTTGTATGCATTTAAGTGTGTGCATTATAATACATGTTATTTACATTTAAGAATTAAATACAAAGATGTTGTTCCTAGCAAATACCATCTTCTCAACACTAATTAAGTAAACCTCTTTTTTTTACATACAATTAAATATATTTGCATTTGTGTAGTATTTGGAAATGAGACTCAGTGGTCTAGTTCTTCAGAAAGTTGTTTTTTTCTATTATAAAGATACTTTTTAAATAGTCGTAAAATTCTAGCAGAGGAACTATGCCAGACTGAAAGAAGTAGTTCATTCTTACCAGGAATTTAATTATACTTTTGGTCCATGCAGTTGTGTCTTAGATTTTGAGAACTGTTACATTCTGCATTTTAGAGTGGATGTCTTCAAATGAAAACATCCCTATTATTCACTGCCTTTTTACAGACTCACCTGTGACTGGTTTTGGTTTTAAATCTCCTTTCAGGTGACAACTCCTGGCCCAGTCAGTAACAAGAGAATGGTTCACTTTTCTCCAGATTCTCATCACCACGAGTGAGTGTGCACTGTATAATCTTGTTGGACTATTCTGCATCTTTTTGGGGGGGAAATTGGTAACTATTGCTAGTAAAGACGGTTTAATTTAAATACACCTTGAAAAAGAGTAAATATCATCTGCCAATAACAGTAGTCTAATAGAACAATTTAAATGAAACCCATGGCAGAAATTTAAAGAAAGGTTTTTAAATACTGTCTGTCTTTTACTTGTGATAAAATTTGAAATTCATTTGTTATTGAAATTCATAGATTATCTTAAAGCATTTACACTTTCATTACATTAAGTAGCATCAGGCTCTCACTTCCTTCCTCCCACAGTCCTTTCTAAAGTATTGAAATGAAGAGTGAGTGATTCTTTCTCTCATTAATTCTGTACCCTCTGCTCCTGTCCAACATGAGCTGTGAAGGACCCAGAATGTATTTTTCATTTAACAACAAAAAGAAGAGACTAATTTACTAGATAATTGAAAAAAAAGTAAAGCTTTGGCTTAGTGAGTTTGGACATGAATTTGAGCAAACTCTGGGAGATACCACAGCACAAGTATCCTGATGTGCTACAGTCCATGGGGTCTCAAAGAGTTGGACTCAACTTAGCGACTGAACAACAGCAAATTAGTGAGTTATGGGGTGGCTTTCTAGGTGCTGATTCTGTTTCTAAATACATCTTTGTTGGAAAACCTTAAATAAGTTGTATATTTTGTCCCAATACCCTATTGTCTCCCATGAAGCTGGTTGAACTTGAGAAAGGCCATTAAAGTATGGAGTGATATGAATTAATTATTGAATGAATTTTTTTCTGGAAAACAATTATATTAGTACCCACTAGATCCTATTTTTTTAAATCTACTTTTGTAAAATGGGAGTATAATTGCTTTATAATATTGTATTAGTTTCTGCTGTACAACAGTGTGAATCAGCTACATGTACACATATATCCCCTCCCTCTTAAATTTATTTACTTATATAAGACATAAATTATTTGTTCATATGTAGCTTAGTTTATAAATTTTGTTAATATAATTTATGTGAGATAGGATTATTTATATAAATTATTTTTATATATTTATTTTTGTAGCTTACAATATCACAATCTTCCCTTTTAATAGCTTATCTTATTCATTTTTTATTATCCTATAAGACCTTCTCTATTTTTTTCCCTCAAACAGAAAAGAAAAATGGATAAAGCATTTGTATGTTTTCATCTCAGTCTTTGTTCTGATACAAAACCGATACTCAAGAAAATAGATCTGGAGCTATATTTAAGTCAAAAATTACATTTGATAAAAATGTTCAATGCTCTGAGGGCAAACGATCTCTTTATCACCATCATAGCCTGGTACTAGTTACTGAATGAGTGAAGACATGGAAGTTTGTATTTAAAATAGGACAAACTTGGTAATGTCAGTCGAGTGTTTCATCTCAAATTAGCAGGTCTGACCCTCATTTGTAATACCCTGACATCCTTCCACACCCATCTCCCAGTGGTTCTCAATCAATTAAAAAAGAGTTTCTGGGGATGGCACTTAGATGCCACTGTTTTCAGAGTTTCCCAGGTCATCCCAGGGTGTTTCATTACCATTCTCTCAGTGCTCAGGATAATGTCAGTCAATGACTAAAGTGGTCTACAATGGTCATTGTACTACCTTGCACTCTACATGCTACTAGTCCACTTTATTTTAGTAATCTCGTCTGACCTCCTCTTTTCCATATCCTGCTCCATTATTTTAACTAAAACTCCATTATATTGTATACGTATCTTTCTGCCTCTGTCCTCTCACTATTTCAGTACACACTACTTACTTCTGCTACTTAACTGCAGTTCTGATCCTTTTATTCCCCTATGAAAACTTCCAGTATTCTTCTTGACAGCAGAGAAACCTTAGCATCTGATTAAACACCTTCCACATTATGGCTCCAGTTTCCCGTCAGCTTGTTCCATTGCCTCTCCCTCGGAACACCCGCGTTCTGGCCGTCTGCCTCTGTTCCCTGAATATAACGTACTCTGCTTCACTGGCTTCTATAGCCACTGACTTTCTTCCCATATCTGTCAAAACCTTATTTGTTATTCAAGGCTGTTTGAAAAACCATTTATTTATAAGATGTACTAGGCACAAGTAACAGAAAATGAAATTAACATTAGCTCAAACCAAAAGGTTTTTTTTTCCCCTCTCACATGAAAAGTTAGGAGGAAGAAGGTTCTAGAGTTTGCCACTAGCCATAAAGATATTATCAGGGGCCAGACTGTTTCTCTTTTTCTGTTTCATCATCTATATTAGTGTACTATTAGGGGTATTGTATCAAAAGGCCACAAACTGGTGGCCTAGAAAACAAATGTATTGCCTCATAGTTATTTTCTTTTTCCATACTTTTTATTCTGTGGCAGAATAACATTCCTCTTGTGTTCTTGTACTCTCCCTTTAATTTTTTATATTTAAAAGTTTTTTTTCATTGACGTATAGGTAACACACAGTGATGTATTGGTTTCAGTTACTGAAGAGGCTATCTTCTCCCATTGTAAGCTCTCACCTCCTTTGTCATAGATTAAGCACCCGTGTAAGTGTGGGTTCATTTCTGGGCTCTCTGCTCTGTTCCCTTGATTTGTGTAACTGTTTCTGTACTGTACTGTTTTGATTACTATAGCTTTGTAGTATAGTTTGAAATCAGGGAGCGTGAAACCTCAAGGTTTGCTCTTTCTTCCTTAAGAGGGCTTTGACTGCCTCACATTTCTGAAGGCTGGACGTTCACAATCGAAGTGTCAGTGGGATTGGCTCCTTCCAAGGGAACTGAAGGAGAATCTCTCCCTTGTTCCCCCTTGGCTTGTGGTTGACTGGCAACCTTTGTCCTTCCCTGACTTTTGCTGCATCGCCCCAGCCTGTGCCTCCAGCTTCCCACAGCCTTTTGCCTGTACCTGTATCTGTGTCTGACTTTCTGCTTTTTGTAATGACACAGATACAGATATATAACAGCATTTTATAAGGTTGTATTGAATTAGGGCCTACCCTAGTGACCTCATCTTAACTTGATTATCTCTGAAAAGACCTGATCTCAAAATAAGATCATGCGTTTTTTTGTACTAGGGGTTAGGACTCCAACATATCTTTCAGGGGCATGCATTTCAACATAGCATCTTCCTGGTCTTTTTCTCTTACATACATATTTACTGCCTCATAGTCTCAAGATGATTCCACATATCATGTCTACATTCAAGATAGGAAGAAGAGGAAAGACCAGGCCAAGCAGCTTTCCTCAAGAAGCAAAATTTCAAAATCACTCACCCACCTTCCCTTAATTCTCATTGGCCAGAACTGGGTTACTAGGTCACCTAGTAACCTAGTAAAAACTGCAAGGGAGTTTAGGAATATAGATATCTAGCAGAGGTTTAAATCAGGCATGATAGGTTACTTGAGTATGGCACATGAAAAAATGAAAGTCTTAGTTGCTTACTCATGTCCAACTCTTTGGGACCCCATGAACTGTACCCCACCAGGCTTCTCTGTCCATGGAATTCTCTCTATTCTAGAGTAGGTATCCATTCTCTTCTCCAAGGGATTTTCCTGACCCAGGAATCGAACCCAGGTCTCCTGCATTGCAGGCAGATTCTTTCCCATCTGAGCCACCAGGAAGCCCCCTAACAAAGTAAGGATTAGAAGAGGAAACTATCTGTTGCGTAGAGCTAACAAAATGTGTCATATTTAGCTCATTGACTTTTTTAACACACACTCTTCCTTCCATGCATACATACCATGTGAAATGCCTTTCTTGCCTTTTCCAAAGAAGACCACTTCAAAGTCTCATCCAGTTACTTATCTATCTCAAAACCTCATCGAAGTCCTCCAAGTGACATGAAATTTCAATCAGATCTGGCTATGGCTCCTTGTAGTATGTGGTATGTAGTATAAATTAAAGATGCCTGCATACAAAATATAGAATTGCAGAAAATACAGGGTACTTCACAAAAGTTCTGATTTACTGAAGAAAGCACTCAGTACTCAGTTTTTGCCACAACACAGACATCCAGTTTGGCAAACAGTCCTGATTTGCTTTCTTGGAGGACTTCCTTGTATTTATACTGTAAGATCACAGCTGATCTGTCCATTGCAGGAGATGCCCTTTAAGGATGCTACACAGTTTTTGCAATACATTTCTCTTTTCCTTTTCAGCTTTAATGAGGTATAATTTACAAATAAAAACTTGCAAAATATTTAAAATGTACATCATGATAATTATACGTACATACACACACATTGTAAAAGAATTCCCACCATCAAACTAATCTATCCCAGTTCACATATTTACTTTTTTCTTTTTCCTGGTGAGAACATTTAAGATCTATCTCCTGACTTCCCGTCATACAATATTAATTATAGTTGCCATCAGTGTACATTAGCTCCTCGGGCTTTATTCATCTATAACGAAAGTTTGTGCCCTTCTATCAGCCTCTCCCTATTTCCTCCACCCCACTCCTCACCCCAGCCCCTATCAACCACCATTCTAGTCTGTTTCTACAAGTTCAACTTTTTTTTTTTAAGATTCCATAAATAAATGATATCATGCACCATTTATATTTGTCTGTCTGGCTCATTGTACTGAGCACAATGCCCTCCAGGTTCATCCATGTGATCATAAATGGAATTATTTCCTTTGGTTGTTTCCATGTCTTGGCGATTGTAAATAATGCTACAGTGAATATGAAGGTGCTTATATCTTTTCAAGTTAGTGGGAAAAAACAAATTTATAAAGCTAATGATTTTGCTTCCTTTGGATAAATACACAGAAATGGTACTACTGGATGGTATAGTAGTTCTATTTTTTAATTTTTTGAGGAACATTTATATTATTTTCCATAGTGACAGTGCCAGTTTGCATTACCACTGTCAATATAAAAGGGTCTGCTTTTCTCCACATCATCACCAGCATTTGTTTTTCTTGTCTTTCTGATCATAGCATCTTAACAAGTGTGAGATGTTCTTATTATGGTTTTGACCTACAGTCCCCTGATGATTTGGAGAAGGCACTGGCACCCCACTCCAGTACTCTTGCCTGGCAAATCCCATGGACAGAGGAGCCTGGTAGGCTGCAGTCCATGGGGTCGCAAAGAGTCGGACACGACTGAGCGACTTCACTTTCACTTTTCACTTTCACGCATTGGAGAAGGAAATGGCAACCCACTCCAGTGTTCTTGCCTGGAGAATCCCAGGGATGGGGGAGCCTGGTGGGCTGCCGTCTATGGGGTCTCACAGAGTCGGACACGACTGAAGGGACTTAGGAGCAGCAGCCGAAGCCCCTGATGATTAGTGATGTTGAACACCTTTTCGTGTACCCATTGGTCATTTGTTTGTCTTATTTGGAAAAAACATCCATTCAAATTCTTTGCCCATTTTTTAATTGTGTAATTTGGGTTTTTTTTGCTACTAAGTTGTATGACTTCCCTGTGTTGTGTATCTTGGATATTAACCTTTTATCAGATGTGAAAGTGAAGTGGAAGTGTTAGTTGCTCAGTCATGTTTGACTCTTTGCCATCTCATGGACTGTAGCCTACCAGGCTCCTCTGTCCATGGGATTCTCTAGGCAAGAGTAGTGGAGTGGTTTGCCATTCTCTTCTCCAGGGGATTTTCCCAACCCAGGGATCGAACCTGGGTCTCCTGCATTGCAGGCAGATTCCTTACCGTCTGAGCCACCAGAGAAGCCCATTATCAAATATATGATTGCAAATATTTTCTCCCATTCAGTAGGCTGCCTTTTCATTTTGCTGATGCTCCCTTTGCTGTCATCGAAGCTTTTTAGTTAGATGTAATCCCACTAGTTTATTTTTACTTTTGTTGCCTTTTCTTTTGGGGTTAAATTTAAAAAAAATCATCGCCAAGACCAGTGTCAAGGAGATTACCCCCCTACGTTTTCTTTCAGAAATCTTAGGATTTAAGTTTTATGTTAAAGTCTTTAATCCATTTTGAGTGTTTTTTGTGTATGGTGTAAGATAGAGGCCCTGTTTCATTCTTTTGCAGACGGCTGTCAGTTTTCCTAGCACCACTTATTATAGAGACATTCCCTTTTTCTTTGCATATTCTTAGCTTCTTGTCATAAATAACTTGACTATATATTCATGAATTTATTTCTAGGCTCTCTGTTCCATTGATCTATGTGTCTGTTTTTAACCACTATCATACTGTTTTGATTGCTGTAATTTTTGTGCAAATATATATATATATATATATATTCAGTTTGTATAGTTTGAAAATAGTTTCAAATCAGGATGTGTGATAGCTTCAACTTTGTTCTTCTTTATCAAGATTACTTTGTATATTTAGGGTTTTTTGTGGTTCCACAAATATTTTAGGATTTTTTTTTCTTCCTATGAAAAATGCCATTTGAATTTTTATGATTCCCTTCAATCTGTGGACTGTATGGATATCTGTGCATAGTATAGATATTTTAGCAGTATTAATTGTTCCCCCTCATGAATACAAAATCTCTTTCCATATATTTGTGTCTTCTTCCATTTCTTCCATCAATGTTTTATTTTATTTTTTTTCATATGTGGCCACATGACTTTTTTTTTTAAGTTAATTTTTTTTAACTTTACATAATTGTATTAGTTTTGCCAAATATCAAAATGATTTATAGTTTTGGGTGTATAGAAGTTTCACCTCTTTGGTTAAATTTATTCCTAAATGTTTTACTCTTTTTGATGCTGTTGTATATGGGATTGTTTTCATAGCTTTTTTCTCTGATACTTTGTTGTTAGTGTATCCAAACACAGCCAATTTAATTTATGTACACTGATTTTGTGTCCTGTAACTTTACTGAACTTGTTCATTTGTTCTACTAGCTTTTTGGTGGAGTCTTTAGGATATTCTATATATAGTATCAAGTCATCTGCAAAGACAATTTTACTTCTTCTTTTCTGATATGGATGCTTTTACTTTTTTTTTCTTGCCTGATTTCTCTGTCTAGGATCTCCTATATGTGTTAAATAGAAGTGGCAAGAGTAGTAGGCATTCTTGTCTTTTTCCTAATCTTAGAGGCAAAACTTTCAGCTTTTTACCATTGACTGTGATGTTAGCTTTGGACTTATCATATATGGTCTTTACCATGTTGCAGTACATTCCTTCTATTTGTGGAGTATTTTTATCATTAAAAGATGTTGAATTTTATCATATGTTTTTTCTGCATCTATTAAGATAATCATGACTTTTATTCTTCATTTTGTTAATTTGATGTATCACATTTATTGATTCAGTTCAGTTCAGTTCAGTCGCTCAGTTGTGTCTGACTCTTTGCGACCCCATGAATCGCAGCACTCCAGGCCTCCCTGTCCATCACCAACTCCCGGAGTTCACCCAGACTCACGTCCATCAAGTCAGTGATGCCATCCAACCATCTCATCCTCTGTCGTCCCCTTCTCCTCCTGCCCCCGATCCCTCCCAGCATCAGAGTCTTTTCCAATGAGTCAACTCTTCGCATGAGGTAGCCAAAGTACTGGAGTTTCAGCTTTAGCATCATTCCTTCCAAAAAAATCCCAGGGCTGATCTCCTTCAAAACGGACTGGTTGGATCTCCTTGCAGTCCCAGGGACTCTCAAGAGTCTTCTCCAACACCACAGTTCAAAAGCATCAATTCTTCGGTGCTCAGCCTTCTTCACAGTCCAACTTTCACATCCATACATGACCACAGGAAAAACCATAGCCTTGACTAGACAGACCTTTGTTGGCAAAGTAATGTCTCTGCTTTTGAACATGCTATCTAGGTTGGTCATAACTTTCCTTCCAAGGAGTAAGCGTCTTTTAATTTCATGGCTGCAGTCACCATCTGCAGTGATTTTGGAGCCCAAAAAAATAAAAGTCTGACACTGTTTCCACTGTTTCCCCATCTATTTCCCACAGTTGTTAATTTTTTTGGATGGTTTTTGACTACTGTTCAATCTCCTCCCTAGTTATTAATCTTTTCTAATTTTCTGTTTTTTCATGATTTCAGTTTGGTAAATTGTGTGTTTCTAGGAATTTTTTCCATTCTTCTAGGTTATCTGATTTGTTGGAGTACAATTGGTTATAGTATTTTCTTATGATCCTTAGTATTTGTTGTGTGATCAGTTCTAATGGCTCCTCTTTCATTTCTGATTTTACTTATTTGATGCTTTTTGATGATAGCTTTCTAATCAAATTTTAATGTTTAGTATTATCAAAATATATTTACGTTTGTTCAGTTAATTGTGTACCAATGAGACTAGTCTCGTGTAGGAGATGCTCTTGGTTGTCTCACAAATCTTTGTGATTAGCCAAGCCACCATCTTTGTTCTCGGTGGCTCCTAGTAATTGAGGGTGTGCCAAGATCATCAGTGTCCAAAAGGGAAGGATTACAGGCAGCACCTCAGATACAAGCTGATTATAAGCCAGACTCTCAGTCAGCAACTGGGAAAGTATGTAGCTAAGCCCCTTCCATGGAAAAACAAAAATGGATGTTTTGCCTGCTCCCTCTGCACTCATCTTAAGGGGACACTGTTTTGCCTGCTCCCTCAGCACTGATCTTGAGGGGACACTGTTTTGCCATAAGTGGACATGGTTCCTGTGCCTGTTTAAAAACTGCTTCTTTGTTTGCTGTAGTCCTGTGGACCAGTGAATGCAAGCTCCATTGGCTGACAAAACCAGGAAATCCAGGGGTCTGTCTCTCGGGTGGCAAGTACAAAAGCAGGGCACCAGACCTGTGTACAAATTCCTCCTAGAGAAGTGCTGGCAGCCTGTTTATATTTTGCAGCGAGCAGGAGTGAGAAGGCAGAGGAAGTGCCCACCACGCCCTGAACTCTGAGGAGGCTCACAGATGCATGCTAAATTACACTGTAGAACCTCAGACAGCAGCTTGTAAAGTGTGCAGTCAGAACTGTTCCAGGAAAAGACTGGAAGATGGACATTTCTGCTCCCTGTGGGCTAAGCCTTGAGGGATAGCCACAGCGAGTGCTCACGTGACCATTAAGAACTGCTTCTTTCTGCTACACACCTTTGACTCTCAGAACTGGATGCTTTGGGTGGGAGTCTTAAAATTGCCTCTCTTCCACCTTAGAAAAAAAAAGATGCCCTCTCAGTTCTAATTTTATTTTGGCACATTGCCCTGAGGTTTAAAATCCTCTTGGGTTCCAAACAGGGGGTCATTCATATTGTACTGATATTGATGTTGACAGATTAAATCAAATGACTAAGTCACAAAGCTTAATGCAATTTAACTAGATAGTTTCTAATTCTTTGTTTTCAGCATCTGGTAGATGATTTAAAATACCCCTGAATCTTGAAGTCATTGTGTGATATTTTTAGGCATAAAACTCTGAAGGAGTTCAATAATCAAGTGATGGTTTTAACCAAATTCCTTTTATTTTATTTTCATTTACCAATTTCTGTGAACAAGGTTTCTGAGCACTCAAGGTATTAAAAATACAAATAGAATTGATGCCAAAGTAATATTCATCAATGGGTACATGAATTAATTTGGGAAAAAGCTTATTAATGATAGTTTTCTAATAAAATTTTATTTTTATTTTTAGTATTATCAAAATATACTTATGTTGGTTTGTATGTTTGGTTAATTGTATACTAATGATAACTTTTTCAGATCTTAAGTAATTGATGGTTATCAACTAACAGCAATTATTATTAGCTTGACTAACTTATAAACTTCTTAAAATTTTTGTTCCAGTATTATAATCACAAATCTTTAAGAAAATGTTATAGGCGTGTATGTGTATATATGTGTATGTATGTGTATATATATGTAAATATGTATGTGTGTGTGTATATATGTATATATATATATACACACACACACAAATGTGTGTGTGTGTATTCCCTGAAGAAGGGAATGGCTACCCACTCCGGTATTCTTCCTTGGAGAATTCCATTGACAGAGAAGCCTGGCAGGCTACAGTATGTACGATTGCAAAAAGTCAGACACAGCTGAGCACGCAAAAGTGTCAGGTACGACTTAGAAGTTGAGCACTCAGGCAAATATATATGTGTGTGTGTTGCAGAATACTATGATAGGGTAACTAAGAAAAAGCTTTCAAGAATAAAATTATATTACATTAGGATACGCTTCTGTGAGGGAGTGAATTGGAAATTCAAGGAATTGCAGGAGAAAATTAAACCATGTAAAATTTTCAACTTTTAAAGAAATGCCTTTCCTAGTATCTTTTTTTAATGGATTGATGGCTGGTATAAAAAGCACAGTGATATTTAGATTCCAATGTATATATTCAAAGAGTGGTGCAATTATTTGACTTTAAAATATCAATATATATATGTAATATAAAATGAGTCCTTTACAAATATTTAGATTACAGTGAAAATTTTAGGTGTCTGCATAAAATATGCAAGCAGAAGATATTTTCATAACTGTTTCAGGCACTATGTGCTCAAAAATGGTTGGAGATCACTCTTTTGGAGACCCCTGTCAGGAAAAAATAATGAAATATCCTACAAATAATGGTTTAAACAGGTAGCTGTTTAGTATACTGACATAATCAGAAATCTAGAATTAGAACATTCTAGAGCTATTGAGGAGGCCATAACAGTATCTGCTACAATATCCTTCAAGAAATCTTTTTTTTTCCCCTCAAATTCCCACCAGCAATTCTCAGCACCTTCTCTATTCTGCCTTTAGGTCTTTATTTCTACTGGATTATAATATTTGTTACATTATTTTCTAGACTGTAGTTATTATATGCATATAATTCCTTTAATGGACCATGAATTTGCTAAGGATAGAAGCTTTTTCTTTTTCTTAAATTTCTCAAAATATACAACACAACGCACATATCGATAGTCATCGGCTCAGGACTTCCCTGGTGGTCCAGTGGTTGAGAATCCACCTTGCAACGGCAGGGGTCACGGGTTCAATCCCTGATCAAGGAACTAAGATCCCACATGTGGTAGAGCATCTAAGCCTGCACACCCCAGCTAGAGAGAGCCCACGTACCACGGTGAAAGATCTCACATGATGCAACAAAGATACCATGTGCAGCAGCTAGGACCCAGTGCAGCCCAGACCCAGTGCAGCCAAATAAATAATAAATTAATTAAAAACTCATTGGCTCTGCGATCAAGGTTATCAAGTTCCACTACTGCCTAGTAATAAAGAGACAACCCCAGTTCCCTTCCTGATGCTTGCACAGGGCATAGGGAAGGCATAGATGAACTGTGGTTTTGTGTAATCCTACTGCACTCTCCTCAGAGCTGTAGTAACCACCTGAAAATAGTCAGTTAAAATCACCTTTAGAAGCTTCTTACTGGATAGTAGGTGATAATTACGACTCAGTTGATGACTCCTCTAAGTCGGTATTTGTTTTGTTTTGGAAGATGAACTACAAAAAAAGAATCTGATATATGAATGTCAAATTTTTTACTTCATAGAATTTCAACAATTTTATTTTTAATAAATGTGGGGAAATATTTTACAGGTTCTACTGCAATAGCATTTGGGAATTTTCAGTACCAGTGATTGCATAGTTAATAAAGTTTGGTGTGGGGGACTTTGGAAGTGTCAAATCTAAGAACCAGAGCTGCTGAGCTAGGGAAGAGAAAAGGATAGTTTTTTAGGGTTTTTTTTTTTTTTTTGGAGTATATTTGCTTTACAATGTTTTGTTAGTTTCTTCTGTATAGCAAAGTGAGTCAGCTATACGTATACATTCATCCCTTGCTTTTTCGGATTTCTTTCCCATTTAGATCACCACAGAGCACTGAGGAGAGTTCCCCGGTTATGCAGCAGGTTCTCACTAGTCATCTATTTTATACATACTAGTGTATGGTTTTAAAGTAATAGAACAGTCCCCAGCATGGGACTCAGTGTGGAATAACTCACCTCACTGGAAGTTTTCAGTGCAGTATATGAGAATAGTGGAGCTAAGTCATTAACATTTGAATAGTTTCCAGAAAGATATTTTACAAAATTTCAGGTATAAAATAAGATTACTTGTAGAAATCTGATGAACAGCCAACTTTGCTGCACTCATGTTAGATTATGGAGCCTTGGTTTTAAAGGTAAACTCACATGTGCTCTGTACAGATATTAAAAAGCCTTGTAGAGTGTCATAACTATAAAACTGTTATTATTTTCACTGTACTACTTGTTTTGTGTGCTATGCTTAGTTGCTCAGTTGTGTCCAACTCTTTGTGACCCTCTGCCAGGCTCCTCTGTCCATGGGGATTCTCCAGGCAAGAATACTAGGGTGAGTTACCGTGCCCTCCTCCAGGGGATCTTCCCAACCGAGGGATCAAACCCAGGTCTCCCACATTGCAGACAGGTTCTTTACCATCTGAGCCACCAGGGAAGCCCATACTACTTGTTTTATATTCCATCTAATCATTGTTTCCATGGAACATGTACTTCTGTGTTGAAAGTCCAGTTGTTAGTAATATACGATGATGTGTGTGTGTTCATTCTCTCGGTAATGTCTGATTCTCTGCAACCCCATGGACTGTAGTCCACCAGGTTCCTCTGTCCATGGAATTCTTCAGGCAAGAATTTTGGAGTGGGTTGCCATTTCCTCCTCCAGGGGATCTTCCCGACCCTGGGATCGAACCCATGTCTCCCGTGTCTCCTGCATTGCAGGCAGATTCTTCACTGCTGAGCCATCGGGAAAGCCAATGATATATGATAAGTTTCTTTTAATTAAAAATATAATGCAGACAAATGAAATATTCATTAAAATAACTATGGAGAGGTACACAAAATGTGACAAGAATCTCAGTCTGACTAAAGGAGAGAAATTAGTCTCTAATGTCTGATTAAAAATAACATGCTAACTTGTGAAATTCACATTTAA
Organism: Bos grunniens; assembly: GCF_055505025.1. Classification (NCBI taxonomy): domain Eukaryota; kingdom Metazoa; phylum Chordata; class Mammalia; order Artiodactyla; family Bovidae; genus Bos; species Bos grunniens. Next base: position 60,132,121 of record NC_141180.1, read on the forward strand.
TTATTGGGTTGACTTTTTGAAGATACAAGTATAAAAATCTGCAAAATAAAAATCATTTTATGACTACCTAGTTTTAAAAAATATTAAACGTATCAAACGGATTACTTTTTATTCACTCCATTTTCCTTTATATACTGACTGTAAGTGGTCCAGAATTTTTTTCTTTCCAATATTTTTCTAATTATTTATGAGATACTTGTTTTTAAATTGAGTAAATATAATTTATTAATTGATTTTTACATTGATACTTAAATTTTGCATTTATTTCATTTGAAAGTCTAGGAAATTTATGTGAGAAATTGTGTGTAAATCCAAACTTACTTTAAATGCACACAAGTAACTGCTTACAATCGTATGATAAATTCCTTTGTAAAGCAGATATTCACCCTTTATTTTATCTTCTGTGTAAATATCGAGTTTGCTTAATGTAAGATTTGCCCAGATTAAAGGTTAGGGTCATTGGGAATCCATTAACATACATTTACAGTTTGTAATTTAGCATCTATGTCTCTATGGCGAAGATAGCTTCAACTTTAGATTGTGATAAATAAAACAGACTGGATCAATTCCTCTTCTGATTTGCTGTGATTCCCTTGGAATCTTGCTATGTCAAGGACATTCTTAAGTGAAACTGGCTTTTTTTTTTTTTTTTTTTTTTTTTGGCCCTTGCAAGTTCATTGGAGTGAGGAATGCAAAGACCTCTAGTTCAGTATTCTGGGGACCTCCTCTCTCCAAACCAAGACCAGACTTCTCTCTGCCGCCCAGGGCTGCATAGAATACACTTTGAAGACAACATTTTGAAAATCACAGGCAGAGATAGAACCAAAAGCACCAAATTTCACGTGTCATCCTAGGTCATGTGTGACGGTGCTGCAGAACTCCCTGTCAGTGTCTTCTACACTGACACATGTGCCTTGGTCTTTTGGCATCCTCAGTTATAGTTGCTACGAGGATGTAGTTCTTACGTGCTCTGTGGCTTCTTCTTAATACTCTCTCTTCTCACCTTTATTTTTATTTCCATTTCTTGACCCTATTAAAGGGTATTGAGTTAGGAGTTTGACTGACATTTCTTCTTCCCCATTCCTCTCTCTCCTCTCCTAAAGTCGCTCAGTCGTGTCCAACTCTTTGCGACCCCATGGAATGTAGGCTACCAGGCTCCTCTCAGTCCATGGGATTTTCCAGGAGTGGGTTGCCATTTCCTTCTCCAGGGGATCTTCCTGACCCAGGGATCGAACCCAGGTCTCCCACATTGTAGGCAGATGCTTTGCTGTCAGAGCTACCAGGGAAGCCCTTCCTAAACACCCCTAAACATAAATAAGTTATACACTTATTCATACTTCAGAGTCTCTTCAGTACAATACTGATGGTTCACAGGGAAGATGTTCATTGTAAATTATATACACTTCCAAAGCTAGTTCAAATTTTCGATGATAACCTGTTTATACTAGTGCTATCCTACAGAACTTTCTGCAGTAATGGAAATGTTCTGTATCTGCACTGCTGATTATGGTAGCCACTAAACATGTGTGTCTAGAGCACTTGAAATGTGGCTAGTACAACTGAGGAACCTAATTTTTCATATTAACTTAAATAGCCATATATGGCTAGTATCCATATTGTTGTTGTTTAGTCACTAAATCACTTCCAACTCTTTTGCAACTGCTCCTCTGTTCATGGGATTTCCCAGGCAAGGATACTGGAGTGGTTTGCATTTCCTCCTCCAGGGGAGTCTTCTTGACCCAAGAATCGAACCCAAGTCTCCTGCATTGGCAAGCAGATTCTTTACCACTGAGCCACCTGGGGAGTCCCAGTATCCATATTAGAGAGCACAAATTTAGACCATGATGTGTACACAGCACACTAAGCATAAAATTATGCTGCTGAGTCAAAAAATAGAAGCTCTATATAAAAATAAAAATCTGTATTATAAACTGCTGTAGCTCTTTCCTTCTGAAAAGTACATGTTTAGGAGAAGAGAATTTGAAGTTGTTTTTGTCCTTTTGCATAGGTGTAATATTATTTGACTTCTCACAAAATGCTATACATTTCTGCTACTTGTAGTTCAGTCCCATAGGTGGGGGCAAGGGATTAAATGAGAAAGAATTAGTGTGGAACTCTGCATCTGCAGAGATTTTAGTTCAAAAAACCTTGTTCCCTAAAGATTTATTATCTACTTCTTACTTAAAAGGAAAACAAAAAACCAAACCCCCCTTCTACTCCACAGTTACCGACTGCATTGCTCTACTAAAAAGAAGGCTGTAGAGAGGGCTCCGTAGGTGATGGCTATTCCCATTATCAACGGGGTGGTGGTTGTTGTTCAGTCGCTTAGTTGTGTCCAGTTCTTTGTGACCCTGTGGACTGCAGCACACCAGGCCCCCCTGTCTCTCAGCATGGTAGGTGAGGCTTAAATGAAGTCACGTGTACCAGGCTTAGTTCTTAGGCATCCCCCAAAGGCATCCATGTCCCAGAGGGAGAAGAGAGCCCAGAAACCACAGTTAGCCCCTCGGAATCTTGAGAACAGACAGACCGTGCAGCCCTGTCTCAGCCTGACCACCCAGGGCAGTCGATCAGTTTCATTCTTTTTGTGCCCCTTCCTCCCAGATGTGTCTTTCACTGTTAACCCCCTCGTAAGTCTCCTTGGGAATCTTGGCTCTGGTGAAGTAAGCTCCTCTATAACATCTTCCTCTTTCATGCCCTTCATTTCCTCTGCTGTCTTTATATAAATCTGACTCTTTGGCTTTCAAGGACACTGTTTCCTCTATATTTCCTGTTTTGCTTATGTTTTCACTAAAAAATTAAGGAACTTTTATGTTTCATGAGGACATTAATAAAGATCAAAAAAGGAAACAGAACAAAAGAGATAGACTTCCCCTCCCCCAAATTGTAATAACTGAAGGCAATGAAGGAGAATGGTGGTTAAGAATATAGGGTGTGCAAGGAAACCAGAATTGAAAGAGACACGTGTACCCCAAGGTTCATCGCAGCACTGTTTACAATAGCTAGGACATGCAAGCTACCTAGATGTCCATTGGCAGATGAATGGATAAGGAAGCTGTGGTCCATATACACAATGGAATATTGCTCAGCTATTAAAAAGTACACATTTGAGTCAGTTCTAATGAGGTGGATGAAACTGGAGCCTATTATACAGAGTGAAGTAAGTCAGAAAGAGAAACACCAAGATAGTCTATTAACACATATATATGGAATTTAGAAAGATGGTAACAACAATCCTATACCCAAGGCAGCAAAAGAGACACAGATGTAAGGAACAGGCTTTTGGACTCTGTGGGAGAAGGCGAAGGTGGGATGATTTGAGAGAATAGCATTAAGCATGTATATTACCATATGTAAAATAGATGACCAGTGCAAGTTTGACGCATGAAGCAGGGCCCTCAAAGCTGGTGCTCTGGGACAACCCAGAGAGATGGGTCGGGAGGGCAGTGGAAGGGGGGTTCAGGATGAGGGGACATGTGTGCACCCGTGGCTGATTCATGTCAGTATATGGCAAAAATCATTATAATATTGTAATTATCCTCCAATTAAAATAATTAAGAAAAAAAAGAATACAGGGTGTGGAATTGGACAGACTTAGTCCCAATCTTGACTCCAGCCAGCTCTGTGGCCTTGAATAGCACTACAACTCTTCCATAAGGTTGTGAGGTTTGAATGAGTTAATCTTTGTATGACCATTAGCTTGGTTCCCCGTACATATCTGACATTTATTATGCTATTTTCTTATCACAGCCTGGTCTTCTTCCAACTCTTCTCTTTTCTTGTGCTCACTGTCCTCATACTGTAATAAAGATTGCATTCCAAAACGCCTCCACTTTCTGCATCGTCCTCCTTGAGGCTCCCTCTTCTTTCATATTTATTCTCTATCCTTTATTATATCATCTCCAGTCTCCTCACTGTGTATGCGTTTTCTATGCTGCTTAACAAATTACCCCCAACTTAGTGACTAAAAGAATACCCATTTACTGGCTCACAGTTCTCTTGAGTACTGTAATCAAGACTCTATGTGTTGACAGAACAGTATACAAATAAATCAACGTAAGAGAATAGAGGACCCAGCAATAGACCCACTCTAACAGCAGTATGCTCGACTGATTCTTTAAAAAGGATAAAATCAATTCAATGGAGGAAGAAAAGCTTTTCATCAAAATTTAAAATTTTGTTCTGTAAAGCACCCTATTAATAAGATGAAAATATAAGCCACGCACTGGGAGAAAGTATTTGCAAATCACACATCTGAAAAAGGCAGAGCTCAGCTGGATGCCCTGCTCGGTGTCTGATAAGGCTGAAGTCACAGCATGCATCAGCTATGTTGTCATTTAGAGGCTTTTTTTTTTTTTTTTTTAATTTTATTTTATTTTTAAACTTTACATAATTGTATTAGTTTTGCCAAATATCAAAATGAATCCACCACAGGTATACATGTGTTCCCCATCCTGAACCCTCCTCCCTCCTCCCTCCCCCCTCCCCATACCATCCCTCTGGGTCGTCCCAGTGCACTAGCCCCAAGCGTCCAGTATCGTGCATCGAACCTGGACTGGCATCTCGTTTCCTACATGATATTTTACATGTTTCAATGCTATTCTCCCTAATCTTCCCACCCTCTCCCTCTCCCTCAGAGTCCATAAGACTGTTCTATACATCACTGTCTCTTTTGCTGTCTCGTACACAGGGTTATTGTTACCATCTTTATAAATTCTATATATATGCGTTAGTATACTGTATTGGTGTTTTTCCTTCTGGCTTACTTCACTCTGGATAATAGGCTCCAGTTTCATCCACCTCATTAGAACTGATTCAAATGTATTCTTTTTAATGGCTGAGTAATACTCCATTGTGTATATGTACCATAGCTTTCTTATCCATTCATCTGCTGATGGACATCTAGGTTGCTTCCATGTCCTGGCTATTATAAACAGTGCTGCGATGAACATTGGGATACATGTGTCTCTTTCCCTTCTGGTTTCCTCAGTGTGTATGCCCAGCAGTGGGATTGCTGGATCATAAGGCAGTTCTATTTCCAGTTTTTTAAGGAATCTCCACACTGTTCTCCATAGTGGCTGTACTAGTTTGCATTCCCACCAACAGTGTAAGAGGGTTCCCTTTTTTAAAAGGAGTCCACTTCCAAGTTCTTGAAGGTTGTTGGCAGAATGCAGTTCCCTGTGGTTGTACTAATGAAGTCCTGGTTTTCTTGCTGACGACATGTCAGCCAGTGATCTCTCTCAGTTCTTGGAGGCTCCTTTCAGGTCCTAAGAACATGGTCCTTCGACTACAAAGCCAACTATGGAGAATCTTCATGTTGAAACGCTCATATTTTGAATCTTTCACCAGGAAGAGTTCAGTCCCTTCAAAGAATCACCTGCTTAGCTTAAGCCCACCAAGAATGATCTCCCTTCCTTAAAGCCAGTTGTGTCATAATACACACCCTAATTATAGCACTGACTATCCCATCATAGGCATGGGTCCTTTCTACACTCAAAGAGAGCAAGTTGTACAAGGGTATGGATCACTGGGGGGTCTTCTTAGAATTCTGCCTGCCATCCTGCTCCATAAACTCCTAACCTGGGATGAATCAGTCCATCTACCCACCACCATAGCTCGTCCACTGAGCACTGCTGAATAAAATCACAAAATTATGTGATTTGTTGCTACAGAGATATATATTAATAATTTTGAACAGTAGATCTTTCGTCAGTGCTTTCACATGACCTTCCATAACAACATTTCCTGTTTCTCTTGTGCCCAAAAAGTTATTCACCAAGTCCCTGTAATAAGCTGCCCACATCCTCTCCCCTGCCCCGAGAACTTGACTTTGTCTTCAACTTTCCAAAGTAAGGCTATTAGTCCACAAATTTGGATGAACTTTTCCAAATCAGGTAGCCAGAGTATTGGAGCTTCAGCTTCAGCATCAGTCCTTCCAGTGAAGAAAAGCCGACTCATCCGAAAAGACCCTAATGCCGGGGAAGACTGAAGGCAAAAGAAGAAGCAGGCAGCAGAGGATGAGATGGTTAGATAGCATCACCGACTCAATGGACATGAGTGTGAGCAAACTCCAAGAGATAGTGAAGGACAAGGAAGCCTGATGTGCTGCAGTCCATGGAGTTGCAAAGGGTCAGATACGAGTTAGCTACTGAACAACAACAACAATCCAAATATACCTTCTTTGGCTCTCCTTTTTCTTAGTATTAGAGGAAAAGAGCTTTCCTCTGTCCAGGACTGATTCCAGCATCTCTGTGTTCTGATTGGAAGAAGTTTTTTTTTTTTCCTTCCAATAGCTTCTTTTCTTATATACTACATTTTTAAATTTTAAATTTAAATTTTTAAATACTTCTTTCTATTTCTTTCTGATCTTTCTCATACTTTGAAAGCCTAACTTCTAGATAGCATGAATTATCCTACGCCCACTTCACTTCTTCACATCCCATTTCTTTTACACCCACTTATATAACACTATAGTTCAGATTCTTTCTACAGCACTTCCTGGAAACTTTTTTGGGAAAGATCACCAGTACATAGCAAAGATCACCAAAAACTAGCAAAGGAAGAAAAACAGGTTAACTCTCAACTTTGGGAGGGGCAAAAATAAAAATTCAGCCACAGAAAGTGTTCATGTAGTCGTAATATCTGTACTCACTATTGACTAATCAAATGTGGTGTGTATAACTTGAAATAGAGGATTGGGAGCTATGAAAGAGCTAAATTTACAGTAAATAGAAAGTCACTTATTAATGTCTAAAATTAACCACAGCATGCCAGTATAACCATATTCTGTAGAAACACATCATTAAATACCAAAAGAAAATGCATAGTCAGTGGTCTCTCTAAACAGAGCTTAGGGGTTCAGGATAGATGAAACAATGCTGTTTTTCAGACTTTTTTGTTGATTTGTTTCATTTAAATGCATGTATGCATTTGATTTTTTTAAACATTTTTCTTTAAAGGAAAAGGCACAGTCCAAGCAGAGGGGAAATTTTTCAGGCAAGTTTTCAGGGAACTGAACTAAATGATTAGTTTCTGGTTGCTGATTAATCCACACGTCATTTACAAATACCAGTAAGTGTCGATTCCCACAACAAAAGTGGAATCTGACCTGCCAAAGGGCATCAGTGTCTATGAGCTTGAAAAATAAATGTTCAGGTAAGAGCATAGCCACATCCTATTAATGTCGAGGCTGTTTATTCCCAGGTTTTAATACCACAGAGGCCAGAGAATACATTGAAGTGTTGGAGGGAACCAGGAAATGTGCTCATTCAGTGTAAACCCCTTTGTCCTTTGTACACTGAGCACCTTGGACAAATAAACATCTCAGCCTCAGTCATTCTTGCACCTGGAACATGAGCAATACCTTGTAAGGTTTTTCTGAGGATAGAAAATAACACATATGTGTCACGTGTTTGTAGAGTGCGTGGCACATGCATGTGTTCAGTACAATGGTTCATGAAAAAATAAATAGCATTAATAATGTTGGGGGCTTCCATGGTGGTTCAGATGGTGAAGAATCTGCCTGCAATGCAGGAGACCCAGGATCAATCCCTGGGTCAGGAAGATCCCCTGGAGAAGGGATGGCAACCCACTCCAGTTGTCTTGCCTGGAGGATCCCATGGACAGAGAAGCCTGGTGGGTTACAGTCCATGGGGTCTCAAAGAGTCAGACACGACTGAGCAACTGACACACACCCACACGCAATCATAATTTTAAGACCGTTCCCTATATTTGTGGGGTTTTACTGGTTTTCTTGAGCTTCCCAGGTGGCACTAGTGGTAAAGAACCTACCTACCAATGCAGGAGACTTGAGAGATGCAGGTTCAATCCCTGGGTTGGTAAGATCCCCTGTAGAAGGGCACGACAGCCCACTCCAGTATACTTTTCCTGGAGAATCCCATGGACAGGGGAACCTGGTGGGCTGCGGTCCAAAGGGTCACAGAGATTCAGGCACGACAAGCGACTTACCATATACGCGTGCACACTGGTTTATTTTCCACATTCTCTCTCTCAATTTCCTTGATGTTTAGTTAGTTTCTAAGCAGAATACTGGTCAGAGGACTGAGCACACAACTTAGGATAACTCCTGTTGAAAAGGTATCATGAGATGCATTAAAAGTCCAAGTTGCCTCCAGAACAGTATGGGATAAGTGAGGCAGGGCGAGGCATAGTGCAAGACCAGAACACTTCAGCTGCGCCATGACTTTTGTATTTTCAGTGTTGTTGGATTTGCTGTGAACCAGAATCCAGGTGTTATAACTATGGAAGGAATGGGTTCAAGGCACCTTCAGCTGATGCTTTAGAATTCACATCAAGGGCTTTATGTGACTGTTCCTGGAGGCATAGGCAGAGGATATAATGTTCTTGTATTTTTCCTGTTTTTTTTTTTTTAAACTCCAACAATCAAAAGGTCATCATTTGTTGTAATGATGCTATAATTAAGTTGTGGTAAACGATAGCATTTGTAGATTTTCTCACCAGAATTGATTCATAAAATGAATACAGTCCCAGCAGTTTATGTTAACATAATTAAATGGAAATGTAATTCTAACTGAGTTTGCTTATTTAATTGAAAATTACTGGGTTATGAGCACTCTTACATTTCTATCAAAATTGGTGTAAACCTAGAATTACATGAACTATCCATTCAGATGCAGCGTATGTAAGGCTCTGTTGCTAGGTGGCAAATATGTTTCTTACAGCACATGCAGACTGATCACGCGAGAGCACATGCTTTTAGTGAGTTTCCCGCTAACTGCTTTTCTCTTTCCTCTGCAGCCATTGGTTTAGCCCTGGGGCTAGGACAGAGCATGGCCAGGTAAGGAACATTCTAACCCAAAAGGAAGTTACTCAGTCTTTCGAATATTTAACTATTTCCCTTTAAGATAGTAGATCAACTTTATGAGAAAAGATAATATCCTAGCTTATTTAAAAAGGAGTTCACTGGGCCGGTGCTAATGCACTGACCAAGGGAGTGACCGTCAGTAAGCATCAGAGTTGTTTACCTCGCTTCTCCCTTCCTCAGCACACATGTCACCTCCGTGGAAAGGATCTAAAGTTCAGTTTAGAGTTTATAGGACTTCCTCATTTCCATATGTTTTTCACAAAGGCACGAAAATAGTACCTATGCTTTAAACAATTGTTTTATTATTAAACTAGATTAGCCAGCAAGAGAATATTTTTATTTTTTGAAGTTTATAAGATGATAAGAGTTTCTTACACTTTATGCTGTATTCTAGGTGAGATTTTTCTTTTTTTTTAATTTCTTGCTAGTTTCATGGCAGCACAATGATTAGATGACTTAGCAAGAACTTAACTTTCATTCTGATTAACTCTACATATAAAATAAGTTGTCTGTTTTCTTTGTCTGTTGAATGTGCTGGTACTCTCTCTGCAGTGTGGTAAGCTAATTTAGGGCTTAAAATATTGATAGGTTTTAAAGCATATATGTTTTAGGCTTTGCGTTCTTGCTAAGCCTTTTTTCTTTTTTCATTGTGGATTATAAGAGTTATTTTTTGAGTGAGTCAATAATATATGCATAGAAAAGCCTCAGATTCTCAGGGATCATTTCTTCTGAGGGATATGTAAGTAGGTAGATAGAAGAGGAGATTGCACTTGGTGGTGGTAACTCGTAACATTACTATATGTATTGGTGATATCTTATTTCTTAGGTTGGTCAACAGGTTCTAGAGTTGGTTGCATATGCCATATTTCTTTTTTCGTATAAAAGGAAAGTGCCACATACTTCATTATAAATTATAATGTACTTCTTAATACACATGTACCTAATCAAAGAAAAATATGTCAGTGCAGATTTAATGATTTTTTTAATAAACTTGGCTCTTTTCCTTGAGAGTGATGTGTACTTTTAAATTTATTTCTCACATTAATAATAGAATATGTACTACTATTTCTGGACTTTCCTGGTGGCTCAGTGATAACGAATCTGCCTGCCAGTGAAGGAGACGTGGGTTCGATCCCTGGGTCAAAAAGATCCCTTGGAGAAGAAACTGGCACCCACTCCAATATTCTTGCCTGGGAAGTCCTGTGGACCGAGGGGCCTGGTGGGCTATAGTCCATCAGGTTGCAAAGAGTCAGATGCGACTTAGTGACTAAATGACAACAACCAGTATATGTTTCTAAAGTTTTGCAAGTTAACTTGACTAAGTTGCTTCTGGGGTATGTCTATTCAGAATGTAATTATTACATAATTATGTCAACTATTCAGCATTCCCAAATGGTTCATACCCTCTGTGTTTATATAAGATTCTGCTTCCAGTAGTAAGTCACCTCAGGATATAGTTTATCCCCAAATAAGATTTTTTAAATAAATAATTTTATATTCTCTGTTGTTCTCTAGTCACTAAGTCAAGTTTCCCTGTCCTTCAGTATCTCTAGGAGTTTATTCAAACTCAGGGTCCATTGAGTCAGTGATGCCATCCAACCATTTCATCCTCTGTTGCCCACTTCTACTCATGCCATCTGTCTTTCCCAGCATCAGGGTCTTTTCCAGTGAGTCAGCTCTTTGCATCAGGTGGCCAAAATGCTGGAGCTTCAGCACCAGTACTTCCAATTAGTATTCAGGTTGATTTCTTTCAGGATTCACTGGTTTGATCTTCTTGAGTCCAAGGGACTCTCAAGAGTCTTCTCTAGCACCACAATTGAAAGTGAAAGAAAGAGTCAGTTCTTTGGCATTCAGCCTTCTTTACGGTCCAACTCTTATGTCCATACTTGACTAAGGGAAAACCCATAACTTTGACTATACAGACCTTTATCAGTGAAGTGATGTCTCTGCTTTCATGTACGTTTATCATGGCTTTTTTTCAAGGAGCATTTCATGGTTGCAGTCACCATCTGCAGTGATTTTGGAGCCCAAGAAAATAAAATCTGTCACTATCCACTTTTTCCCCATCTATTTGTCATGAAGTGATGGGACCAGAGGCCATGATCTTTGTTTTTTGAATGTTGTTTTAAGCCAGCTTTGTCACTCTCCTCTTTTACCTTCATTAAGAGGCTCTTCAGTCCCTCTTCGCCTTCTGCCATTAGAGTAGTATCATCTTCATATCTTAGGTTGTAGGTATTTCTCCTGGCAATCTTGATTCTGGCTTGTGATTTATCCAGCCCAACATTTCACATGATGTACTCTGCATATAAATTAAACAAGCAGGGTGAAAATATACAGTATTAATATGCTCCTTTCTCAATTTTGAACCAGTCCATTGTTCCATGTCTGGTTCTAACTGTTGCTTCTTGACCTGCATACAGGTTTCTCATGAGGGAGGTAAGGTGGTCTGGTATTCCCATCTCTTGAAGAATTTTCCATAGTTTGTTGTGATCCACAGAGTCCAAGGCTTTAGTGTAGTCAATGAAGTAGAAGTAGATGTTTTTCTAGAGTTCTTTTGCTTTTTCTATGATTCAGTGGATGTTGGCAATTTGATCTCTGATTCCTCTGCCTTTTCTAAATCCAGTTTGTACATCTGCAAGTTCTTGGTTCATGTACTGTTGAAGCCTAGTTTGAAGGATTTTGAGCATTACCTTGCTAACATACGAAATGAGCACAGTTGTGTGGTGGTTTGAACATTCTTTGGGACTGGAGTGAAAACTGACCTTTTCCAGTCCTATGGCCATTGCTGAGTTTTCCAAATGTGCTGGTAATATTGGGTGCAGCACTTTCACAGCATCATCTTTGAGGATTTTTAAATAACTTGATTGGAATTCTATCACCTCCAGTAGCTTTGTTCATAGTAATGAGGCCCACTTGATTTCACACTCCAGGATATCTGGATCTTGGTGAGTGACCATGCCATCGTGGTTATTCAGGACATTAAGACCTTTTTTGTGTACTTCTGTGTATTCTTGCCACCTGTTCTTAATATCTTCTGCTTCTGTTAGGTCTTTGCCATTTCTGTCCTTTATCGAGCCCATCTTTGCATGAAATGTTCCCTTGGTATCTCCAGTTTTCTTGAAGAGATCTCTCGTATTTCCCAATCTGTTTTCCTCTCTTTCTTTGCATTGTTCACTTAAGAAGGCTTTCTTAACTGTCCTTGGTATTCTCTGGAACCCTGCATTCATTTGAGTATATCTTTCCCTTTCTTCTTTGCCCTCCACTTCTATTCTTTTATCAACTATTTGTAAGGCCTCCTCAGACAACCACTTTGGTTTCTATTTCTGTTTCTTGGGATGGTTTTGGTCTAGAATTTGAGAAATACTAAAGTGATGTTATAAATCTGAGCTTTAGATTATAATCTAACTGCAGTAAAAACTTTTTTCTGCAGTTAACAAATAGCTAATATGATATAGACAAGAAAGTTGATGCATCATTTTAAAAATTTTTAAATATTTGAAACAGATTTTTGGATTAGCCTTTGGCTTAAGCTTTGATATACCATTTCAGATTTTAATCCTGTCTAGATAGGTTATTAGTTAAGGAATACAGTTGATTCTTGCTTGTTGTGGTAGCTGTAGTCTATGAGGTTGGTAAGAACCCTAAAGTAGCAAATATTGAAAAAACTGCTTCCAGGAAAAATACAGGGTTAGGTTCCTGAGAACCTCTGGCCACATTTTCATTAACTGATCAATACATATCCTTGTTTGATGTGTATTTCTGTTTAAAGACACCATATTTAATACATGTTATTGATTTGTTAGCATTGAACTCCTGGCCAGCAGCGCTGTAACTTATGCCTGAAGGGAGCTTGTCTAATGAACATATTTTCTCTATAAGGTCCATCACCGTTCTCTTGCACTGGGGAAGACCAGACTGCAGGTCAGCCCTGTACTAGAAGGCTATTTGAAACAATGAAGGTGAACATCACAAGTAGACAGAAATGCTTTAAAAATAAATAAATAAATAAATAATGTAGCATTGAACGGACCAGGCAAAAGACACTTGTTTACAGTAAGAGAGCCGAAGCAAGAAGATAGATATCGTCTTGTCGGACCTCAGCTGAGAACATGCAGTAACGGGAATTCAGATTTCCCCCACTCTGTGCATGTCTGCCAATGACTCCAGAAGCACCAGAAGTACTGATTTGAGCATTACAAGTACATTTTAGCAAATGGGTGAATTTGTGAATACAGAATCAGTGAATAATGAGAAACAGTTGGCACATGTATGTGTGTATATAGAAGCACATACAAACTACTCATATTTTGAGGGATTTAAAATGTCTTATTTCAGCTTATAACTAGCCCAGTGAAAGTGTTCGTTGCTCAGTCGTGTCCAACTCTTTGCAACCCCATGGACTGTAGCCCAGCTCCGTCCATGTGGATTCTCCAGGCAAGAATACTGGAGTGGGTTGCCATTTCCTTCTCCAGAGAATCTTTCCAACCAAGGGTTCAAACCCAAGTCTCCCACATTGCAGCAGATTCTTTACCATCTAAGCCACCAGGGAATCCCAGTGAACTATTGGCTAAATCTTAGGTCCAAGTGATAAAATGCAAGACCGTGAAGAAATAAAATCCTTCAATATATTGTTGAATGAATGACTATCAGCATGCATGATCACCCCTTTTTTTCCCCATATCAACTTACCAACATAAAGAAATGATAGTGTTAACCTCACTTTTGAAATCCCACCCCTCACTGCTTTTCCCCCCATCTTATGATTCCTTTTTGTTCTCTAATAAGAAGTCCCATTTCATTTACACCATGCTCACCTAACATTTCTTTTTTACACATTTAGTAAATCACTATTGTCCATCAGTCGTTACCTATCAAGTACTCTTTATTTTTACAAAAAGAGATATTTGTTTAAAAAGAAAAAAAAAACATAACTTTTCCTCTAAGGTGGTTAAAATGTGGGTAGGAAAGCAGTAATTATAGTGTATTGATAAATGTTGAAGGAAACCACTGGGAGGGCGTCATAGAGACCACAGAAGCGACATGTGAAAGTTGGTTTAGAAGTGGAAGTAAGGAGACAGAAGCAGCTCTAAGCAGCCTCATTTGTGTGTGTGTATGTGTGTTTTAATGGTGAGGATTTTCGTCCTTGAATATCTAATAGTATGACATTTTGAATGAGTTTACTAGTATCTTAAGGAGCCATAGGTCATTGTTTAGAGATTATTTAGTTCTCCTCTTAAGGTGAGGACCTTGTGAAAGGCCAAGTATGGAGAGATTTGAAATTCTTTTGTAGACATTTGAGAAGGTCCCTGAAAAGTGGCTGCTAACAGAAACAGTCTTGAGCTTGAATCCTTTCTGAATATCAGGAGATTATTGCTGTGGAGCAGGAATTCTGCTCTTTGCTTCCTTCTTCCTCTTGTGTTAGGAATGTGAAACTTTTAATAATCTTTTTAAAATAATCACGAATAGCCACAGAAATCCTCAGCTCCCTTTCTGCCACAGGAGCAGCCATGATATGCGTGACACATTTCTCTTCCTTGTTTTTGTTCAGCAGTTTTTTAAATTGTGTACCTTTTGTAAGACCTCACATTGTACTAGCTTTTGTGTTTATGAATGTCTGTGTCATTCTTACGTGAGTCATTTTTTAATATACATCTGCAGGTCACTAAATAAGGGACTTGTCTCTCCGCTTGGCCTAAGTCCAGCAATCTGAGAGCTGGAGGTAAGAAGCACTTCGCACCATATTCAGAAGTTCTGTTATTAACTGGAGTTGACATTGTTGAGTCAGAACCCTGAACACTGACCTCACTTGTGACACTGATAGGAGTCCAAGGAAGACAGGAAACGTTAGCAATAAGAGAAATGAAGACTCTCCCCAAACCTGATGAGCTACTCTTGCTTGTCAGAGCAGAGCTCCAGGCCTCTTGTGTCTTGGCATCAGTTCCTGATCTGATTCCCCCTCCCCAGCCCTCTGCCACCCTTTGTTTGTTTGTTTGGTCTTTGGGGCAGAGCAGACACATGTTTGTGTCTTGGGGGAATCTTTCAAAGGCAAATAACATGTTTTCTGTTCAAATAACTCTGGATTAATTTTTTCATCTTTGCCCCCTTACAAGATCTAGGTTCCCGTATTAACTTGTTAAATTCATGACCCAGAGATCTGAGCCTGTATTTTTTCCTCTGAGCTTCATTTTGTGTGATGACTTTTTAAATATAGGTGAATTATATTAAATGATTCCAATATTTGTCCCTACAAAGCCCATCAAAGCTATACATTTGAGAAAGAAATTCTCATGTGACTCTAATAGAAGGATCTCTGACCTCAGAGTTCCATACATAGTCTAACATTTATTTTGGTCATTGTAGTTGCATTTTTCTTTAATTAAATTGTTGAATTCCTTTATTTCAGAAAAGTATGTTTGGGACTTTTTGTGTTCTTTGTTTAAACTGTTTTAACACAAATAACAGGAATAGTGGTCCCATATCTATCTTTTATCTAAAAATTAGAAAACTTAGTTAACTACTATATTAATTAAAAGCGGTGGTAGAGATTTTATCATGTCACCTCTAGCTATCTGTGTCACAAATGTTGGTTTGAATATGTTTTTTTACAAAGGCACTAGAATTAGAAATGCCAAAGTAATTAATTTTTTTATTTTATTTTCAGAAGCAATTTAGTTTTCATGGTACGAAGTGTTTCTACATTGAAACACTTTCAGATTAATGGACTTAAGATAAACTGTTGCTATTTTCTATAAGTAGTAATAATGAGATACTGTTTCAGCTACATATCAGATACTAGATTTCATTGCCTGTTTCTTTATCTCATTCATTCATTCATTCAACAAATATTTATTAAACACTAAAAATGTCCCAGACACTGTGCTGGGCTTTGGAGACACAGGCAGATTGAATAACTGAAGCAAAGGGCCAAAGGTGAGCAAGAATATGGTACACATTCCAAACTAACAAGTTCAGAATGGCTGGAATATATTATTTAGAAGTAAGGAGGTTAGGTTGGGGTAGGAAGAAGCATAATAAACTGCAAGTTTAGAAATACAATCAAATTATGTAGGGCCACGAGAGCCTTGTGTAAGATTTGGGAGGGGGGTGTTATCTAAGGAGTATAATGTAATAACATCTAGTTTTAGAATGACTGGCTTCAGTGTAGAGAGTGGACTTAGATGGGAGCAAGGCTGGAGGCAGGGAGGCCACTGGAGAGACCACTATTGGAACGTGGTTCGTAGGGATGGAAAGAAGCAGATATTTAGGAGAAGTTTAAGGTAGACTTATTGAGTTAAGACATTCCTGAAATAATGATCCAACAACATTCTTTGTGATCTAATTAAGTTCTATTCCTTCTCAAAGATGGCCAAATGTGGCTAGTAATTGACTCTAAATGTTGTCATTAGATAGTTCAAAGCAGTTATATTATTAAAAGTTATTGATACTGGTCAGACAATAGCCACTGACAGTCAGGTTCATTAATTATAATTGTAGCATTTGAACCATTTGCTCAGCACTTTTTATGTCCTGGTCTTAGTGCTAACTGTTCTACATGGTTTATCTTATTTGACACTCATGGCAGCCCTACAGGTGGATAGTATTGTTATCTCCATTTTCCAGGTGGAAACTGGGACTTAGAGATAATTACACAGCTTATAAATTGGTAGACCTGTTTTTAAAACCCAGCGACTTGTTACTGGTACAGCTGGGATTCGAACCCAGATCTATCCTGCACTATTACTGCTCTAAGATTTCTATTTTTATTAGGGTTAATTTCTAATATGCTGCACAACTTCTCATTAGCCCAGTCTTGCATATAATCACATTTCTGTATAACCGAGATAAGCTACAGTCTGAGTATACACACAGCAAAAAGTATTGACTACTTGCTTTTCTTTCTTTCCAATTAGTTAGAGTAAAGCAAGTGTGAAGGGGAGTTGGGTGGTGAGGCATTTTGAGGAGGCAGTCAGATATATATTTTTTCTAATTATATATTTCCAAGCCAGTAATTTCTTTGAAAAGGAATGTTTTTAAGTGTTTCTTTACCATGTTAGGCCACTAAATACGGAGAAGTAAGATTAGATATTTTATGTCATCGGAGGTGACAAAGCCCCGAAAAACTCACAGCTGAATGCAGTGGTAGAGCATTGGAGAAGAGAGGTTACGTGACTTTCACCAGGACTACCCAGAGAGCCAGAATTAGAACTGAGTTCTAGACCTCCAGCTCTAGGCTGTGTATTAAGTGACTCGGAGCACTGTTCAGCTGTCAAGGAAGCATTGGCATCTCCTAGTGACATTTTCAGAAGCATGTCAGTAGCATCTCTAGCAAAATTAGTCATCTTCATTTTAAGAAAAACCGGTAAAAAAAAAAGAAAAAAGTAATGCAAGTGAATAAATACAGCCCCTTTGAATGAGAAGCATACTTTTCTACTTACGAAATAATGTAATGAAAATATTTTTGTTTCTACAACTTTGTTTTAAACACTTTGGATAGCATCAGCTCCTGAGAGATAACCGAGCTGAAAGAGGACACAAGAAAAACTGTTCTGTGAAAACAGCCAGCAGGTAAGCAATTTAAAATCACCTTTTCTCCTGATCATTGAATCGTGTAATTTTTTTTCCCATGCCAGTATGAATGGTGGTTTAGTCACTAAGTAGTCTCGTACTCTTGCAACCTCATGAACTGTAGCCCACCAGGCTCCTCTGTCCATGGGATTTCCCAGGCAAGAATACTGGAGTGGCTTGCATTTCCTTCTCCAGTGGATCTTCCCAACCCAGGGATCAAACCCTGGTCTCCTGCATTGCAGGCAAATTCTTTATCCACTGAGCCACCAGGGAATCCACTATGAATATGATGAGTTATAGTTAGGGTGCCTTTGGCTCTAAAGTGTCAGCATTATTTTATGTGTCATTTATCAGAATCTACTTCAAGATTACTAGTAATGAATAGAAATACATCATTTTATTTGTATTTTTTAAAGGTGATGAAAAATAAAGAATGCATTTTTAGAAGAAAATCTCTGTTCATAATCCATAGCTTATGAATTTTAGATAAGGATTAGGAATAATTATTTTTAACTATAAAAAATAGAATTAATCTTTTCCCCAAAACTTAAATGGTTTTGTGAGACAGCAACATGTATATTTATTCTAATAATGTATATAAATAAGTATATAGAAAATACACTCTTTTTTAAAAGTGCTTAGGGTTATATTGCTTAGTCAATGCTATTTTTTTTTTTTCATATTAGAAAGAAGTGCCCCCAGTTTATTGTTTCAGACAGCGCATTTCCAAATTTTGCATGTGGTGTTTCTAAAGACTTCATTTTTACTTTGGTGAAAATAGCTATCAGAATATTGATCAGAACGACTGCCCTGAGATTTACACCAACCCAACTTTTAACAAGATCACTGACCTTGGCAGCCCTCTCTCTGTCTCATTGTTAGGGTGCTTGCCACTGTTTTTAACACTCCCAAGCAAGCTATGTAACTTCCAAGTACCATGTTGTACAAACTAACCCTGACGGAGAACCCACTAGGTATCTGCAGAAGCTAACATAAATCCTATTTAGACAGTCAAAAACTATCACGCATAATAAGTTGACTGACAGGTCAGTGATAGTCAACATAAAACTAATATAGTTACCCCTAAGAAGGTCAGATCCTAAAATTATAAAGTATGGGTTAAAGAAATTTTAGACAGATTATAAATAACTATGGATGACATGTTTATAGAAATAAAATAAGCAAGCAACAGATCACTGTTAGAATTGTTCAAGCAGAATTGAATCAAAAGCATATAATTATTAGAAATGAGAAGTATGATTGTGAAATGGAGATAGAACTGAAGAAGTAGGCTAGAATGTAGCATAAAAATATTGAATAAGGTGATGGAAAAATGAAAGAATGGTTAAGAGACACAGAAAAGGTCTAAGATATATTTGATCAGAGGTTTCGATGGCGAGTATAGAAAGGCTGAAAAAAAACATGATGTTGAAGAGATGTTGGCTAAGAATTCCCAAAACAGCTAAAAGTTATAAATCTATACAGAAAGCACAATGAATACCAATTAGAATAAACAAAAGGAAACCCACACCTAGTAGCATGCTGTAGTACTCCTAAAACAAAGAGATCTTAAAAGAATCCAGAGATAAGAGATGAATTACTACAAAGGAATGTACCTCATCAGATTTCTGGGTATCAACAATGATACCAGAGACAGTGGACAAGTCTGCAGAGTACTGGGTGAAAATACATTGTCAGCATAGAACTGTGTACCTAGAAAAAAACATCTTTCACATACGAAGATGAAGTAAAAACAGTTTAAAATTTTCAAAAACAAAGCAAGTTTCCTCCCGACACTTGCTAGAAGACTTTTTAAAAGATGTATTTCAAGGGAATGATCTCCCCAGAAAGTCCAAGATGAAAAAATGAATACTAAGCCAATAAATGGTTAAAGATTTCAGTAAATTTAAACAACTATTGTTTATATAAATTGATAATTATAATGTGTAATTTGTAAAGCTTTTCAAAAAACAATCTAAGATAATGGAAAATAATGCTGATGATGATAAAGTCTAACTTAAAGTCCTTGAATTGTTTGGGAATGTTTACTTCATTGGTCAGTTAAGAGATGACTTGATAAGATTATATTAAGTATTCATGGCAAAATATCATAAATAACCACCAAATCAAAAAAAACAGAGTATGTAAATTCCAAGCCGGTTGGCAGAGGTGGGGTTGAATGGAATAAAATATTACTCCCCTTAAAAAATCCATTTAAAAAGTCAAGAAGGAAAAAGAAGCATAGAGAAAATGGGACCCAGAGGGGGAAAAAAAAAATTGAAAACTGAGTCAAATCCATGTATTAGTAACTATAATAAATATTTATGGATTAAATTTGTCTGTTAAAAACAAAGCTAAGCAGATTTGGTTTTTCTTTTAAAGTGCAACTATATGTTCTTTACAAGAGACATACCTGAAATAACGCCAAAAGAAAGTTGGAAAACTAAAAGATGGAAGAGCATGTATCAGATATACTGTAAAAGAGAGCTCTCATACCGAACAAACCGACTTGAGAACAAAAGCCTTAACAAGCTTAAGAAAATCGTTATTTAATGATAAAAGGTTCAACTTACCAAAATTGATATTTTCTTAATATACATTATATTATATTAATGTATAATGAATATATATATTAATATATTAATTGTATTAATTTATATTATAATATTAACATTTATTTTATTAATAAAATAATGGTTTTATTCTTTTGTACATTAAAGTATATAAAGTAAATCTTAATATCAATGAATGGAGAAACTCACTAACCCACCATCTTGGCGCTCCCACTTCAATAGAACATTCATATTACTGATAGCTTAAGCCATCAGAAAATTTGCATAACAAATGATTAACAAACTTAATGTTATTATATAAGCTCTTTCACCCACATACATTCTTCTCAAAGACACATGTGATATTTTCAAAAATTTACCACTTAACAGGCCAAAGGTACTATCAACAAATTTTAATGAATATGTATCATAAAGAACATATTCTTTAACTTGAATATGATTAAGGAAAATCATTTAGAAAAATAATTTTTTAAAGTTTGAAATTAAAAATACAGTTTAAAATAACTCATTTCAAAAAAATCATAATGATAATACCTTAACTTGTGGGTGCGTTAAGATGGTAGTTAGAGGAAACTTGACTACTTGAAAGTTTTATATTAGAAGTTTGGTCCCAGTTCCTGTTGCAAGTTCAAGATTCTCAATTATAAGATTACTGATTCTAAACTATAAGATACCTGCTTCTGTCTTCTAAGATCAACCCAGCAGGTATTTAGAAAGAGAAAATAAGCAGAAATCTACAAGACGTTTCCAGTATTAAAGTAACCATGGATGCGTGCTAAATTGCTTCAGTCATGTCTCTTTGCGACCCCATGGACTGTACCCCGCCCAGGCTCCTCTGTCCATGGGATTCTCCAGGCAAGAATATTGGAGTGGGTTGCCATTTCCTCCTCAGGGGATCTTTCCGACCAGGGATCAAACCCGCATCTCTTATGTCTGCTGCACAGGC
The DNA here is from genome assembly GCF_055505025.1 of Bos grunniens. Classification (NCBI taxonomy): domain Eukaryota; kingdom Metazoa; phylum Chordata; class Mammalia; order Artiodactyla; family Bovidae; genus Bos; species Bos grunniens. The sequence continues at coordinate 60,153,047 of NC_141180.1, forward strand.
AGGCAGGTTCTTTGCTGCTAGAGCCACCGGGAAGCCAGGAGGGGGATGCTATTTTGAACTTGTGTTCGTGAGATGAGGATACACAAAATGTGCTTGTGTGCTCTGACCTGAGGCAAGAGGCAGTTCAGCCTGAGTGAGGGAAGAAGAAGATGTGAGCAGAACCTTTGGAATTCTTTCATATCATGGGCCATGGCCAAGGGACATATGACATCCGCCCCTTACAGAAAGACTCAGGTCTCTGGTCCAGGTGTTTTCAGGGACAAAGTCAGGGCAGCTCACAGTGCTGTTTTTGTGAGGAGCTGGGAAAGCTTGATGGGACCAGATGACAAATTATCGTGTCTTCACTCAGCCCCCTGTAAACCGCAGGGCTAGAGGATTACAGTTCTCATTTTCTCTGAGAATGAGGAAGGGGAATGTTCTTCTGACAGAGGAATTATTTTGTGGGGAAGACTGTGGTGACTGTGGTTTTCTGGTGCTTGGACCTCTGCACTCGTAAGTCAGGTTCATTCACCTCCAATTCCTGAACTGCTTTGGACTGACACAGAAGACTGCCCTTTGCCTATAGCATTGCCTCACAGAATCCGTTAATAAGACCTTTGAGGAGAAAACAACCTTTCAGAAATAACAACAACAACAATATATTGGACTACAGACTCCAAGAGAAATCGGAAATGTTAGGACAAGTCAAAAAATTTTTGATTAGTGTTATCAATATTAACTAAAGGAGGTATAGGAAGAAAATAACAATATAAAACAAGAAATACAACACATAATTAAGAACCAAATATTTAAGTCTATTTCAGTTTTCCTCAGCAGTATTTTTGAGTTTTCGTTGTATAGGTGTTACACATATTTTATCAGATTTATCCCTAAGCATTTTACCATATTTTTTGGTGTATGAAAATGTTGCTGAGAGAAATTTTAAAAGGTCTTTGTAACTGGAGAGATATACCTTGTTCATGAGTCAAAAGACTCAATATTCTTAAGATGTCAGTTCTCCAAAAATTTATCTACAGATTCAGTATAGCCCAAACAAAAATACCATGAGGCTATTTTGTAGAAATTGAGAAGCAACTGCTAAAATTTATATGAAAATGCAAAGGACTTAAATAGCCAAACTTTTTAAATAGCCAAATAACACTACCTGATGTCAGGACTTAATTACAAAGCTGTAGGAATCAAGAAAATGTGGTATTGGTGCAAAGATAGAAAAATAGATCAAAGAAATATACCCACGTATATTACATACAGTAATATATGATTGGTTCTTGACAAAGTACGAAGTTACTTTAGTGGGGAAAAAAAAACTATTTTCCACAGATGTTACTGGAAAAACTGAGTATCCATTTGCAAAAGAAAAAAATGATGAACTCTAGTCTATACCTCATACCATAGAGCAAGCTAATTTATGGAGACTAAAAGTGGATCAGTCGTTGCACAGGCATGAGGTGAGGGCCAGGGAGGTACTGGAGGAATGGATTACAAAGGGGTATTAAGAAACTGTTGGAGTGATGGGTATCTGCATTATCTTGATTATGGTGAAGGTTTCTCTTGTATATACATATGTCAAAACTTAGGAAATTACACACTTTAAAAGTAGTGCAGGACTTCCCTAGTCGTCCAGAGGCTAGGACTCCAAGCTTTCACTGCAGGGGTCACAGCTTCAGTCCCTGGCCAGGGAACTAAGATCCTGCAGGCCTCACAGCATGACCAAAAAAAATCGGTGTGTCTTGCTTATGCCAACTACACCTCATAGAAATATAACAGATATATATACTTAGTAAATGGAGAAGGAAATGGCACCCCACTCCAGTATTCTTGCTTAGAGAATCCTTCGGACAGCGGAGCCTGATGGGCTGCCGTCTGTGGGGTCGCACAGAGTCGTACACGACTGAAGCAACTCAGCAGTGGCAGCATACTTAGTAAAATCTTAACGGCTTTCTGTTCCATTCCAAGTAAAAGCCAAAGCCTTGGCCTTGGCCAGTAAGGGCATATGTGATCTGCGCCTGCCCTCCTTTCTTTCCTCCTTCACCTCATCTCCTCCCACTTGAACCACGTTACTTGCCTGCTCCAGGTGCAGCAGCTTCTTTCCTGTTCTCCAACATGCCAACCCCACTTGCGTCTCAGGGCCCTTGCACTTCTCTTCCCCCCGCCTGGAACACCCTTCGTGTGGCTTGCTCCCCACTTCCTTTAAGTCTGTGTTCAGTCTCTACCAGCTCTGCTTCCTGCCGTCCTTCTCGCCTCTACTACCCCTCATTGTCTCTGTTACCTTAAAGCTTCATGAGGGCAGAATCTTTGGTTTACTCACTGGTGTACCCCCAGTATCAGAAACAATGCCCATCACGTCGACGATAAATATTGCTGCATAAAATACCTGCTGAATGAATTTGAAATTGATTCTATGGAAATAGACTGAATCCTTGTCTTGGGGTCTCTGTGGAGCCTCTGCAATTCTGACTTCTGATCCTGACTTCACCACTCACCAGCTGGGTGACCCTGAGATAATACTCAACCTCTGTGTCCCTCAGTTTATTTATCTGTGAAATAAACTAATTAGTTGTGTTTACCTAATAACACTGTTGGAGAAGGCAATGGCACCCCACTCCAGTACTCTTGCCTGGAAAATCCCATGGACGGAGGAGCCTGGTAGGCTGCAGTCTATGGGGTCGCTGAGGGTCGGACACGACTGAGCGACTTCACTTTCACTTTTCACTTTCATGCATTGGAGAAGGAAACAGCAACCCACTCTAGTGTTCTTGCCTGGAGAATCCCAGGGACGGGGGAGCCTAGTGGGCCGCCGTCTATGGGGTCGCACAGAGTCGGACATGACTAAAGTGAGTTAGCAGCAGCAGCAGCAATAACACTGTTATAAGGAATCTATGAATGTATGCCCATAAAACATTTAAAATATGAGTTCTTAATGTTAACTGGTATTATAAGTCTGTTTCCATCTGTGTGCTTCCTAAGCACTTGTTCAATTTTATTTTATCCTATTTTTCTTATGCATAATTTAGAACATTAAGTCATTCCGTAAGACGTAACAGAGTACAGTAGGCCCCAGTTCTGTTTTTCCACATTCTCTAACTTCTTACTCCAAAAGAACCTGCTTTTAACTGTTAGCTCTTCCAGTATTGACCTAAATTAATTACATGCTTATATTACTGTTTTTTGAAGGTTTTAGTTTAGAATTACCTATTGACTTCCTGTTCTGCCCTACACACACACATACACACCGTATTTGCATTTCTTTCCTTCTTTTTCCTTAATGATTATATCATAATATCCAGACCAAGTTAATATTCATTGTTTGCATTAGTATGATTATATATGTAGATATTATTTATAGATGTATAACTTTCCTGTTGTGGACATAATTATCTTGTTTTTCATTGGCTTTGTTTTCTAAGTTTGTGCCAACCGCAGTTTATCAACCACCTCTACACAGGAGTGTAACTCCCCTCAAATCTCTTTCTTGATGGCACCCTTTTTTTGGAGCTGTCCATTGTCAGATTCATTGTGAACTGCTCACTGTCTGGACCTGCTGTACATCTGATGTCCTAGGATCCCTCTTGACTTATCACCCCTAGGGATTTCCTCATCTCTCTCCTATCTGGAATTTCCTTTTCCCTGAATCCCATGCCATTTTTTTTCCCTGAGCTTTCTGAAAAAGAGAACAGGTGTGGTTATATTTGTGAGACTCTGCATCTCTGAAAATGTCATCTTTATTCTAGTCTCGCGTTAATTCATTTCATCAGGAGTTGAATTCTGCTTTGGAAACCTTTTTGCCTCCGAGTTGTGAAGACGTTGCTCCAGTGCCTTCAGCTTCCAGTGGTTGCCATTTTCTCTCTTCTCCTTTTATTTGGCTGTTGGAGCACCCTTAAATGACCCTCCATTTTTTTTTTAAACTTTTTTATACTTTTGCCTTCAAAGATTGCTGGGCAGTTTTATTAATGGTATATCTCAAATCTTTTATGGATTTAAAAAAGTTCTCTAATCGCATTTCCAAGAGCTCACCTCGGTTCTTTGAACATGCCTTCTCCACGTGCTCTCAGTCTTGTTTGATAGAACTTGTCTTTCTGAGGTTATCAGTGGTATTAGGCATGAGGCAACCTGTAAAGCTGAAACAAACACAAGGAAAGACTCAAGTTAAAATTTTTTTACACATTTATTAATTGCAAGATGAAAATTTTTTGTCTTCTTTATCTGTGTGAATTTTTCTGTTCCTCCCTTGATGCCATTTTTTTCCTTGGTATTTTTAATATGGTCTTGACTTTTCTTACCCCTTTTGGTTGAGTGACTGCACTCCTCTTTTTCAACTTATGGAAACATATAAAGGTTAGAGAAGAGAACTGTAATGCATTGAATCAATAAATCTTAGGACCATTTACTTCCGAAACATACCAGGCACATAAGAAAAGATAAAAGCGCAAGAGGTCTGCTGTTAATGACTCAAAGCTGAGATTTTGACATGCAGGACTACAGGATGCGCTTGAGGTGGGCATTCCTCACTGAAGCTCTGAGTGTACAAAGGGCTGTGTGGTTGTGGCTTTAACCTCTGGAATATAAGCCATCTCACCCTCAGCTCCCAGGGGAATGGTCAAGAGCTCCATAGAAGGGTTTTGCCGACATATTTACCAATGCCACACCAATGCCACTAACTATAATGCAGTTTGGCAGTTTTCTAGGTTTGCAGTTTATGGCATTTCTCCTTTTGTTGCCAGATCCACTTTAATGTTCATCTCGGCTCTTTAAATCAATTATGGGTGCTGGGGAATTGTCTCTTTTCCAGCTGCTTAGACTGTTTTATGTCCGACAGTACCAAGGAGGGAACAACCTGAAAGTCTCCTTTAAACATCTAACCCACTTAGTTTCAGTCCATTATCTCAGGAAGTTCTCATCAGTGATGGACTTTGTTTTCCAAGGTTTCCTGTACCTCCGCCTCCCCAGAGGGCAATGCTCCTTTGAATTTCCTACTTGTTTCTCATTTGCAAACGTCCACTCACCAGCTTCGTTCACCAGCAACAGTGCCTGTCATCACATGCCATTCCATCATATCCAGAGAGTTACTCATGAAATGTTAATGCATTTTATTTGTTCTTATACTTATTGTAAACATAATTAACATTGCCATTCTTTTATGATGTGATACTTCATAGGTCCTATATTCAAAGTTTTGACTGATTCACAAAGATTAAAAAAAAGGTTAAAATGTAAAAAGGGAAAAAGATAGGTTTATATAATTTAAAACCTTTGTGACTCTTTGTGACTCCCTGGACTGTAGCATGCCAGGCTCTTCTGTCCATGGGATTCTCCAGGCAAGAAAACTGGAGTGGGTAGCCATTCCCTTTTTCAGGGGGTCTTCCTGACCCAGGGATCAAGCCCAGGTCTCCCATACTGCAGGTAGATTCTTTACCGACTGAGCCACAAAGGAGCTACATAATTTAAACAAACAATGATTATTGACAGAGGTATAATTTGATCTAGTTGATTCCAGTGGTATTGATCTTAGACGTCTTTTAGTTTGTTGCTTCATTTTTATTCTCTGTGGGGAGCCCTTATTATAGTATAGGTGTGTCAGATATTGAGTGGTGTGAACTTTTTTCATCATGACAGTATCCTCATGTGTTCAGTAAATGTGTTCTCCCCATATTTTGCATTGCACTGCTTAAAGTTACATCTTTCCTGTCTTACATTCCTCTTTTGTTTAGATTTCATTGGTTATTCCCATCTAATGTTTCTGTTTGATTAATCTGTGGGGTTTTATTTTCCAATCATCCTTCCATTTCTTCAGTGTTCTCTGTTCATTTTCTTACTGTGACATTTCATATTAGTCTTACTGTGTATTATCTCTCCTATTGAATGTGGGGCTTCCCTGGTGGCTCAGTGGTAAAGAATCCACCTGCCAATGCAGGAGACGCCGGCTCAATCCCTGGGTCTGGAAGATGCCCTGGAGAAAGCAATAGCAATGCACTGTAGTGTTCTTGCCTAGGACAGAGGAGCCTGGCAGGCTACAATCCATGGGGTTGCAAAAGAGTCAGACATGACTTGGTGACTAAACAACAACAGTATTGAATACATGTCTAGAGTTTCTTCATGCCTTTCTGTTGTTTTTTCATAACTTTAAGCCTTTGAACAGAGAAGGCAATGGCAACCCACTCCAGTTCTCTTGCCTGAAAAGTCCCATGGGCGGAGGAGCCTGGTAGGCTGTAGTCCATGGGATCACAAAGAGTCGGGCACGACTGAGCGACTTCACTTTGACTTTTCACTTTCATGCATTGGAGAAGGAAATGGCAACCCACTCCAGTGTTCTTGCTTGGAGAATCCCAGAGACGGGGGAGCCTGGTGGGCTGCCGTCTATGGGGTCGCACAGAGTCGGACACGACTGAAGCGACTTAGCAGCAGCAGCAGCAAGCCTTTGAAAACAAACTCAGAGAAACAGAGAGCACTTTCATCATATAAGTGCATGAAAGCATATACAACTGTTGCTTTTAAAAACCATCATGTATTAACTATCACTGTCAATATTTAATAAATAACAGCCATGGTTTTTGAGTTATCATTGCATGCAGCTGCTTATTAGCCAAAGTGGAACACACACACACACATAAACACACACACACTCAGCTAAACATTTAAACAATGCGCCTAAGTATTTTATGGGCTTCGTAGGTAGCTCAGTGATAAAGAAGCAGCCGGAGACACAGATTCGATTCCTGGGTCAAGAAGATCCTCTGGAGAAGAAAATGGCAACCCACTCCAATTTTCTTGCCTGGGACAGCCCATGGCCAGAGGAGCCTGGCAGGCTAAAATTCATGGGGTCACAAAGAGTTGTACACAACTTAGCGATTGAGCATGCACACACCTAAGTGTTTTATAAAACTCCTGCTGCTGCTGCTAAGTCGCTTCAGTCATGTCCAACTCTGTGCGACCCCATAGACGGCAGCCCACCAGGCTCCTCTGTCCCTGAGATTCTCCAGGCAAGAACACTGGAGTGGGTCGCCATTGCCTTCTCCAATGCATGAAAGTGAAAAGTGCTAGTAGCATCTAAAGTTATTCTTTCACCTGTATCTTTCTCTTAAATTCCAGACTTGATATTCAACCCCCCCTTTTTTTAAAATTTCAGTATTCAAATTTATGCTTCTCAAAATTAGATCTTTTTCTCTCTTTTTACCTCATTTGAATTTACAATTAAATAATTCCACATTGTTTCTCATTCTCATAACCTTTGATTAGTATGAGAAAGTTCAATATAGACTTCCCAATTGAAAGTCAGTAAAAGATACATAGAGCAATGCCTGACACTAACTAAAGTGCCATTCATGAAAAGATCGTGCTTTTTTAAACCCATTAACCCATTTTTATGTTAGTGATTAGTCGTTATCTTTCTAAGAAAGTGAAGGTTGCTCAGTCATGTCTGATTCTTTGTGACCACATGGACTATACAGTCCATGCAATTCTCCAGGCCAGAACACTGAAGTGGGTAGCCTTTCCCTTCTCCAGGGGATATTCCCAACCTAGGGATTGAACCCAGGTTTCCCATATTACAGGTGGATTCTTTACCAGCTGAGCCACCAGGGAAGCCCATCATTCTAAGAAGCCATTCACAAAGACTGATAGTAGGTCAAGTTAAGGTTTTAGATCTGGTAACCTTTTTCAAAAATTTGTCCTGCTCCCCTACTTACATGATTTTTGCCATTTACATTTATTGTTGTGATGCACAAAAGCTAACTTATCTAGTGGTCTGATACATAATTTGAAATCAAGTAAAAATATTTTTATTGCTGATATTATTAAATTGGACTTATATTTTTAAATATCTTTTAGAAACTTCTGTTTGTTAATTCACTTTTACTTAGTTCTTAGTAGTATTATATTTGTCATCTGCTTAGTGTTAAATCAGTGCAAAGAAACAGAGGAAAACAATAGAATGGGAAAAACTAGGGATCTCTTCAAGAAAATTAGAGATACCAGTGGAATATTTCATGCAAAGATGGGCACAATAAATGGCAAAGATGGGCACAATAAATGACAAAAATGGTATGGACCTAACAGAAGCTGAAGATATTAAGAAGAGGTGGCAAGAATACACAGAAGAACTGTACCAAAAAGATCTTAATGACCCAGATAAACACAATGGTGTGATCACTCACTTAAGGCCAGACATCCTGGAATGCGAAGTCAAGTGGGCCTTAAGAACCACCACTATGAACAAAGCTAGGGGAGGTGGTGGAATTCCAGTGGAGCTATTTCAAATCCTGAAAGATGATGCTGTGAAAGTGCTGCACTCAATATGCCAGCAAATTTGGAAAACTCAGCAGTGGCCACAGGACTGGAAAAGTCATTCCAATCCCAAAGAAAGGCAGTGCCAAAGAATGTTCAAACTACTGCACAGTTGCACTCATCTCACATGCTAACAAAGTAATGCTCAAAATTCTCCAAGCCAGGCTTCAACAGTATGTGAACTGTAAGCTTCCAGGTGTTCAAGCTGTATTTAGAAAAGGCAGAGGAATGAGAGATCAAATTGCCTACATCCATTGGATCCTAGAAAAAGCAAGAGAGTTCCAGAAAAACATCTACTTCTGCTTCATTGACTATGCCAAAGCCTTTGACTGTGTAGATCACAGCAAACTGGAGAATTCTTCAAGAGATGGGAATACCAGACCACCTGACCTGCCTCCTGAGAAATCTGTGCAGATCAAGAAGCAACAGTTAGAACTGGACATGGAACAACAGACTGGTTCCAAATTGGGAAAGGAATATGTCAAGGTTGTATATTGTCACCTTACTTATTTAACTTATATGCAGAATACATCATGTGAAATGCCAGGCTGGATGAAGCACAAGCTAGAATCAAAATTGCCAGGAGAAATATCAGTAACCTCAGATTTCCAGAGATACCACCCTTATGGCAGAAAGTGAAGAACTAAAGAGCCTCTTGATGAAAGAGTAGAGTGGAAAAGTTGGCTTTAAACTCAACATTCAAAAAACTAAGATCATGGCATCCATTCCCATCACTTCATGGCAAATAGATGGAGAAACAATGGAAATAGTGAGAGACTTTATGTTTTGGGGTTCAGAAATCACTGCAGATGGTGACTGCAGCCATGAAATTAAAAGACACTTGCTCCTTAGAAGAAAAGCTTTGACAAACCTAGACAGCATATTAAAAAGCAGAGACAGTACTTTGCCAACAAAGGTCCATCTAGTCAAAGCTATGGTTTTTCCAGCAGTCATGTCTCGATATGAGAGTTAGACTGTAAAGAAAGCTGAGTGCCAAAGAATTGATGCTTTAAAACTATGGTGTTGGAGAAGACTCTTGAGAGTCCGTTGGACAGCAGGGAGATCAAACCATTCAATCCTAAAGGAAATCAGTCCTGAATATTCATTGGAAGGACTGATGCTGAAGCTGAATCTCTGAACTTTGGCCACCTGATGTGAAGAACTGACTCATTGGAAAAGACCCTGATGCTAGGAAAGATTGAAGGCAGGAGGAGAAGGGGACAACAGGAGTTGGTTGGTTGGATGGTATCACCAATTCGATTGACATGAGTTTGAGCAAGCTTTGGGAGTTGGTGATGGGCAGGGAAGCCTGGCGTGTGCAGTCCACGGGATCGCAGAGTAGGACACAACTGAGCGACTGAACTGTACCGAACTAGTGGTAAAGGACATGAAATTCCCTGGATGCTGTGTGCTCTTAATTTTTTGTGATATCGATTAGTAATGAGGAGGGGTAGTGAACTTTTTTTTTTTTGCTGTCACCGTCTTACCCAATTAGTAGGAAAAAGAGTCTTCTAAAATGAAAAATGGCAATAGATTTAATCAGAGGATCAAAAATCCCATCACAGCCACAGACACACACACACACATTCATGTCAACCTTCTTCCATCAAATTAGAAAAAACATTCTTATTTACATTAATACAGAGCATATTTGTTTTCACATCATGATACAAGTCACTGTGTTTTGTTGGAAATGCAACAAATAAAATTGCAGCTGTTTTTTATTTGATCTTCTAAAGATCCAAAGATGTTCAAGGATTCAGTTTGCTCAGCCTTCCCCATAGTGTCATCTGTTATTTGGGAAGGAGACCTAATTTGCAACAGATATAAAACTATTTGTCATTTTGCAGGTTTGCCAAAAATAAATGAAACTATTAATTACTACATTCTTGAGCAGCTGTTAATAAATTGGGATAACTGTTCATTAGAGTACTGGTTAATGACATAGACTATATTTGGTTAGTGTTGCTTTTCACAGAAATGTATCAACAAAATCAAGTGTATCAGCAACTAAGTGATGCTTTATTTTAATTATTTAAAATGAGAATTACCTATCCTATGGTAGGAGAGATTTAATTTAAAACAAATTCTCTTTTGTCATATAAAACTAATAATTCAACACCATATTTTAAAGCAAGTTATATCAGTCAACATTTTGTGTACTTAATATTTACATTCCAAAATAATGGCTTGAAACTGCTTTTAAATGGTAATTTTAAAAAATTATAATCCTTTATTATTTTTTGTCTTTCCAAACCTAAAATTGGCATTAGATTTTATTGTTCTAAAACAGTTTACTCAATCTTCCAGATAGAAAACTATCTTTCAAAAAAAAAAAAAGAAAGAAAACTATCTTTCAGATTATTTTAATTCATTCATCAGTATGTGTGAATGAACAATTAGCAAGTATTCACATAGTCACTTTAATTTGAATCTATGCATTCCATATTTATTTAATTGAAATACATTTAATAGCAAATGTGTTCTAATTTTTTTTTTAATTCAATAGGTTCTAGGTAGAGGAAGTATTTAAAGTGGAATAATTGGAAACATCCCACATATGCAGCATAAATGCTTTCTAAAGAATTTAATTAATCTATTTTTCTTTATATGACCAAATTGTTTATTTTAAAAAGGCAGTATTCTCAGAAAGTCGGTCCTGCCTCGTGCCCTTTTGGCATCCTAAAGTTCTAAGCTACCTTGCCAAAATTTTAAACTAATGATTATAGAGAGTTGTTTTAAATTGTGATTACACCTAAAGAAAATTATCAGCAATTAGAATTTTGAGCAATTGCTTTTAAATTTAATGTGAATAACCCACACAGAAAAGAAAAAGGGGTTTGCCATTTGGAATATGTAATACGTTCAGGGCATGGTAAATAAAAAAGCAATCAAGTACTCTGGGGAAACATTCATTTTTACTTCCCTGTTTTCTTGGAATCTGATAGATGAGCTAGATATTTTCAAACGACTAAAAGTATGCACAGCCTCTCACCTCTGGAACAGCAGTTGAATTTGGCCATGGTCACTAATAATGAAGAATAGTTAGCATATGAAAGCTGTTGCAGTGACCTGTAGCTAAAATAAATTTGTCGTCTGAAGTCCACTTCCTTAAAGACCGGTGTCTGTTTCGCGGTTGGCACTCTCCAAATTGGTCCTGTGATTAAACGGGCATGGACACCGAGCTCACCTTTACCTCCTAGAGATGGTTCCCCAGGAAGTGGTGCCTGCACACCCGCGGGGCCACGTCGCAACAGCTTGTAGCACTCCTGCGGCCTGAATTAGAATTGCATTACAGGGACATTCGAGGATCTGTTCATACAGTGCATATATGTGCCGGAATACTTCCCAGGACAACAGGCACAGTCTTGATACAAAAGGATCAGTTAGGGAACTGATTCGTAAAAGAATTGATATAAAAATTAATGTTTTAAACCAGCAGTACAGTAAGCAAAGCATCTACTTGATAATTTGTACCTTCCAATCTCCAGAATAAACCTAGTAAATCCATCTGCCACATAGAAAACACTTTCAATGTAAAATACTATTTTATGTCTATAGAAGAGAAATTATATCCACTCTTATTTCTGAGGTATGTAACTCTTCATTATATAACAGGAGTCATCTGCAATCTAAAAAATTTAATGCAAATATAAGTAATTAGAATGTTTTAATGTTTCATCTAATAATTTATGAACAGGTTCATATATTAAACTATTAACTATCACTTTTTAGCTAATAGTAACGACCTTTCACTTCTAAGCCAATTTAAAAATAAATTCAAGTATCATAAAATAATGTCCCACAGAGTTAGAACTATGTTTTTAAAAGACTCAGTTTCTTCATAATCCGTGGTATTATCCTTGCCCTTACTCTTTAAAAATATTTTTCCATCACTCCAGAGTGATTTGTTTGTATACTAAGATATTTTGGGGGAATTTACCTTTTGTTTATTTCATATACTTCTGATCAATTCCAACTCATGCCCAATTATATTACACTAAATTAACATAATTCAACAGATGTTGATATTTAAATGTTTTCTGGCATTCAAATCTTGGACAGCTGTCTTCGAGCTTGGGGAAAAGGCAAACATTTAGAGTTAAATGCTGAACATATGCTTAAATTACTAATTAGAAAGATGGAATAAAAACTATGCATTATCCTTTCTAAGGACAATAAACCTCAGAGAGGGATTTCTATAATCCTTTTGTATCAAGTTATAGTCCTGGGTGTGTACAGACTAAATAACATGGACTTCATGGATAACTTTATTTAATTTCAGATTTGATCACTTAAAAATCATGGAGAGTCTCACTAATATGTGAAAAACCTATGATGACTTAATACTTTCAGTCTTAAGAGTTGAAAAGATGCCTTTGCACTTGCAATATCAAGATGGCAAAAGCAGTTTTTGACAATATTTTATTATGGAAAATGTCATCACAAGCAGAAATACAGAGAAAAATATAAACTGGCTTAGGTAATATATCAGCTGGCTTAGGTAATTACATGTGGCCAGCCTTATTTCATCTTTATCTTATTTCAACTGAAATATGTCAGTATATTTCTCTAAAACATAACAGTCTCAAAGAAATCCCATTGTACCATTATCACATCTATTAAAAAAGCAATAATTCTTTAATATATAGGAATATATATATGTTTATGTGTGTTTAATTATAGCTGATACGCAGATGTCTCCACTTATTTTATAATCTCTTGTCTTACACATTGTTTGAATTGGGATCCAGATGAGATCTATCTGTTAAAATTGTTTGATATATATATGTAACTTCCCATTGATTTATAAGCCCTCCTCCCCTTTCATTTTTTCCTTGAAATTTTTTGTTTGAAGAAGTCAGCTTGTTTGTCCTATAAAGTTTCTCACATCTGAGGAATGTTGCAGATTTTATCCACATGGTGTCATTTAACCTCTTCCTCTGTCCCTTGAGTTTTCTGCTGTGGGTATTTCGAGCTAGAGAATCGATTTGATTCAGGTTCAGTTTTGCTGTTTTGTTTTGTTTCTGCGTAACTGTTCGAGGGATGGTGGCCTAGACTTCCCTCTCTATGCATCTCTCTCTCTGTGATTTGTTAGTCATAAAGATCATCGCCCAAATTCATTCACTAAGGGTCATGGGATGACGATATGTTAATTCTGTCTTCACACTTTGGTTCATTAATTGGATTACTTCTGTTTCAAACTTAGCCCCTTCCAATACTTGATTACTGAGGTACAGATCACATAGGAAAAGCAAGATGAATACTTGCTCCTTTCCCTTTAGTTATCAGTTTTCAAAATTAATTGATTTCTTACACTTTCCAGAGGTGACTGGTGAAATTTTATTGTTTCTTTAACTCATTGATTTAAACAGATTTCATGTTTAAATACGTTTAACTCCATTTGTTATCGTCCTAATTGATATTAAATTGGCCCATTTTTGGGCGGTGGGAGGTTATTTAAATGGGTTCCTGAATCTTTCCTTGCCAGGAGATTTTGCTTTCTTCTTTGCTGTCTGGTATATTTATATTTTCTAGGCTTTCTTGGACCTTTTCCAGCCTAGACCAAGAATCAACCATTTCTTTAAGAATTACTGATTCATTTACTGGGAAACAGTTTTAGAAACCACAGTCTGCATATGAGGGGTGTCATTATTTCTAGACATTTATAATGAAATGACTTAAAATTTTTTAACATGTTGGCTTATACTAGTAGTTCCAGTTCAAATGCAAGACTTCATTGTAAAATTTTCTGTCATTGATTTTAATGTCCTTTTTCAACATTAAAAGTATTACCTCTAGTGACACCGTAATAATTGTTCATTTTATCGATCATACCATACATACATAATAGTCTCAGAATCACCATACTGTCATGACCACTAATAAAATTATTACCGAAAATAGTTTAGGTTTTTTCTTTTTTGTATTCTTTTTGTACCTAGTATTATATTTCACTAGAAATGCACAAATTCATGTATTTTAAAGTCACTTGAAATAGTTTCCAAGGATAGATATATTAATCCATAGTTAGGTGTAGAGACTGTTTTTTAAAATTGTTTTTGTTTTATAACAATAGAAAAATTGTTACAGCTTCCACAATCAAATCTCATCAGGAAATTTCTTTCAAAGAAGTCTGACTTGTACTCAGTTTTCACCACTTATTCCTACCTCCTCATACAGGTGGCTATTGCTTTTTTTTTTTTTTTTATGGTTTATCTTTCCTTTGGCTTTGTTTTTCTATTTTTAAGATAAGCAGACCTATCTTCCTTGCCCTACTTTTCCACTTCCTTTTTTCTCTCACTCTTACTCTCACTCCAATATACTGTTTGATTTTTAGGAAGGTTTATTTTTTCTAATAATTACCTTTTCATTAATATTTTTATATAATAACCACAGGTACAAAACTTGTGGATACTGAGTGCGAACTGTATTTTATTTTAACTCATTTAATTTCCATAGTTACCCTTTGAGATAGAGACTCTTATTATCCCCATTTTGCATATGAGAAAACAGAGGAGTTAAATAACTTTCCCAGGTCAAACTGTAGATAATTTATACAACAGTCTTTATTGTTTTTTTCCCCAAGTCTTCTAAGGCATATAAAAATTCACTTGACCATTTTCTCAAATCTAGTATCTTGTTTTTAAGAAAAACCACTGTCTTCTGAAATAGTAATTTTTTAGCATTATTCAGATTACTTATACATTATTTAGAGAAAAAGTGACATTTTGACTGATCACAGCTAATATGACTTTTGTTTGGTCATTTGGCATTTGTTTTCTGAAAAGTAAAAAATTGTCAGGGCTTCCATGGTTTTCCAAAGAAATTGATTATGTAAATCAGAAGAGGAAAGGATTTAGATTTGCCATTAATTTCTGTTGACTATTTCTTCATGGACACTTAGAGGCAAGAGACCTCCCAGATACAGAGGCAATAAACCTGATTTACCAAAATTTCATAAGATGTTTGGTTCAGAGATCTTGATGCAAAACTAACCCTTGGTATAGACTAATGCATTCCAAGTTTGCGAATATTTCAATTGAATTGAACTGGGAGAATCCTGAAGTACTCTCCCTCCTGATTATTGAGCATTAGTGTTCCCATAGTCATCACAAGCATCCCTAGTAGCTTACCTAGCTCTTACATTATATTTCACAGTCTAGTAAACATTTGTGAATAAGTCAGGTGGCTAAGTGGTAAAGAAATCTCCTGCCAATGCAGGAGATGTGGGTTTGATCCCTCGGTGAGGAAGATCCCCTGGAGAAGGAAATGGCAACCCACTCCAGCATTGTGGCCTGGTAAATCTCACAGACAGAGGGGCCTAGCAGGCTGCAGTCCATGGGATAGCAAAAGAATTGAACACAACTTAGCGACTAAAGAGTAGCAGCAACAGCTGCAGAAATTTTACATTCGGAATGTTCATTCATCTGCCAGAAACTATCATGGAAGAGGAGTAACTGAAAGCATTCTTTTCACAAAGTTACACTTAGTGAAATGCAAAATTATGTAGAAAGGTAAAACACTTTACTGCCAAGGTGCCTGCATGTGTTATAAAAGCTGGTTTATGTGTGCAAGCTTGGTTTTGCAGACATTTATATCCCAGAGCCCAAAGTATGGACCAAGTAAGTTTTCTAGTTTTCTATTTCCATAAGTAAACATTTCTTTATTTTAGAATATTGATTATCATAAAAACAAGTCACTCCAAAAACTCTGGCATGCCTTGGTAAATTTCATTCAAACTGTTTAATAAATGCCCGAATTATAAGGCTTGCAAGAACCAAGGGGATTTTACTTAATAAGTCGGATGTGGACCCCACTGCCTTCAAGGACTAAACAGTCTGGCTAGAGTATTAATTAGCTCATGTACTTATATATAGCTGTAGTTTAAGGCAGAAAACATTGTTTTCTCTGAGCAGTGGGAGATTATTCTGGCAGTGGCAATTAGAAAAGACTGCATAAAATGGAGGTGGCATTTCACCTGGGTCATAGACTCTCAACTGAATTCTGTTCGTAAGCAATAATTTAACCTAAATTCAAGTAAGTTATATTAAATGGTAATGTTCAGTGCATGTTCAGTCACTTCAGTCATGTCTGACTCTTTGTGACCCTACGGACTGTAGCCTGCCAGGTTCCTCTGTCCATGTGATTCTCCAGGCAAGAATATTGGGGTGGGTGGCCACGCCCCGCTCTAGGAGATCTTTTGGACCCAGGGATGGAACCTACATCTCCTGCATCTCCTACATTGCAGGTGGATTCTTTACCCACTGAACCACCTGGGAAGCCCAAATGGTAACATTGTCTGGCATATTCCAAAGTAGTACATCTTTCAGAAGTTTGAGACATGCTGACCCATTTTTTAAAAATTCAGTTTTTATTACCTCCTCAACCTGGAGGTTAAAAGTGACAACCATATTTTCCTTTGCTTTTCTATATTCATGCTCAGCCAATGTACATTACAGCATATAGAATTATGTTATTATTGTAAGTCCCCTCTCAACAAGCAAAGTCATGGAGCCTTCACAAAACTAAGCTGCACTCAGTCTTAATCCTGTATCTGCCAACTCAGTCATGCAAGGGAATTGTAGACTCTACTAGAACGAGCAAAACCTCTCAACTTCAGGAGCTGCCTTGGAAAGGGATCTACATTTGATTCCATCTCTTCATTAGCGCAATAACTTTCTGCCTACAGCTGCAATGAAATCCAGAATTATATCTACAAAAAATTATGATCATTTTCCCACTGAGTTTAATCATCAATTTAGTTGATAAACTGATTAATACAGTCAAACAGGCAGCTCCATTCTTTTTCTCCAGAGAATTTAAAAATAATTGTGAATGGACAGATTGGTTGGATTTATCAACACTCGATGCTACAAGGAGACGCCCCTCCCCCCTCTCCCTCCTACGGCCCAGCTCCCGCCATGTTGAATCGCTTACAGAGCCCCAGATACAGCATCTCATGTGTGCATCTCATGGCATCTGTGCCTCTTCAGATGTCTTCTCCCAGCAAGGGGCCTGGAATGCCTTACATGCTGGTTTGGAATTCTCTTTGCATATTGAGGGGAAATCATTTTCCCACATGATCAGTAGACTTTAACCCCTATGAATGAAATGCATATGAAAGCAAATGAAAGCCATATCTTTTTTATTTCTCAATCCTGTTTTATGGCATAGGGCATGGCATGCATTACATTTTCAGTAGATGCTTATTAAATGGAGTATAATAAACTAAGTTGAATGAGGTACTATGGTATAGGGGAAAAAGTGATTCTTTTGAGGCAAGCATTTCTTGGCTCAAATATGAGGACTTACTTTACTTCTCATTTACCTGATCTTTGATGAATAACAGTTTCTGTGGATCTCAGGTTCTTCAGACGTATATCAGGTTTATGTGACGATTAAACAAGATAAAGTATGTGAAAATATTTGGCATAGCACCCCATATATAACTGAAACAGTCAATAAGCTTGGATGTTCCTGGTAATTTAGATAATAAATTCTGTAAGACTTAAGAACCCAACATGTGTTCAAAATAATTTTTAAGATAATAAAATATATTCTCTGTCCTGCCCTTTTCACTCCATTATTCCCTGAAGCTAGTAAAAGAAAGAAACTCAGCACTTATGTTCCACAATGCTACTGAACTAAAAGCTCCATTTAGAGTCAGAAATCATCAAATAGGACAATAGGTAAAAAGTCAGTTCAATAAACAAATTCAAATATTATATATGGTATTGGATGAAGTAGATCTGAAAATGAAAAGTGCATGGACTTCACTTTTAAAAGTTAAAAATATTATGAATACTCATAATAGTATTAATCACTAAAAATGGCAACTATCAAATACCATCCTGGGAAGCATTTCATAGTGTCTGATCAGAGAGGGAATGTGGGATTCTATCTGCATCTATAGTCTGATCTGATGGTTCCTTTATGTCAGATGCAAGGTGCTATCAAGAATAGACACATAGATCATTGCATTTAATGGAGATATCTAAAAGAATCATTTATTTTGAGTAAGTCTCTCTGAGTGTCAATACTAGCTTGATCATTTTTTAAGGGAATTAGAATAAACTTATTGTTGACTCTATACTAAATATCAGTGCAATTGCAATCACATTCCAGAAATGTATAGTTACAGCTATGAATCAAGTAAATCAAATCAGTATCGATAGCTTCCCTGATAGCTCAGTTGGTAAAGAATCTGCCTGCAATGCAGGAGACCCCAATTCTATTTCTGGATTGAGAAGATCTGCTGGAGAAGGAGTAGGCTACCCACTCCAGTATTCTTGGGCTTCCCTTGTGGATCAGCTGGTAAAGAATCCGCCTACAATGCGGGAGACTTGGGTTTGATCCCTGGATTGGGAAGATCCCCTGGAGAAGGGAACAGCTACCCACTCCAGTATTCTGGCCTGGAGAATTCCATGGACTACATAGTCCATGGGGTCACAAAGAGTCGGACGCGACTAAGCAACTCTCACTTTCACTGTGGTGTGAAGAATAAAAGAATATTCCAAGGTGCCTCAAATATCATAGATTCTGCTTGAAGAGACAATATCAAAATTTGAACTCAGGTGAAATAAATTTTCTGCAATTTCCCCAAAATGGTGGCCTGCTACTATAGATAGCTATGTGGGTTTATTACATCGTATGCTGCTGCTGCTGCTAAGTCGCTTCAGTCGTGTCCGACTCTGTGCGACCCCATAGACATCAGCCCACCAGGCTCCCCCATCCCTGGGATTCTCCAGGCAAGAACACTGGAGTGGGTTGCCATTTCCTTCTCCAATGCATGGAAGTGAAAAGTGAAGTCGCTCGGTCGTTTCCGACTCTCAACGACCCCATGGACCGCAGCCCACCAGGCTCCTCTGTCCATGGGATTTTCCAGGCAAGAGTACTGGAGTGGGGTGCCATTGCCTTCTCCAATTACATCGTATAGTACTTTCTTATTCATGTGTGTCTACTGCATTAGGCTATGAGCCCCTCCATGGTAGGAGTTATCTTATTCTTGGTGTTTCGTTTAGTGTCTTGTGAATTACATGATTCAAGGTCAAGTTTTGTTAATTGTTAAATGAGTGTTTTTGAGTGAATTTAAATAACAGCTTAAGAAAGTGTTTTCCAAAAAAAAAACGCATGATTGATTGCCAAATGAAATGTTGAGGCAACAGTTGTTACCATAGTTTGATTTGTTTTAGTTCAATAAACATTTGTCCTGTTTCTCAGAGATGACAGAGGCAAAGCTAGGTTCTGCGAATTAGACATGGTGCTTGGCCTCTAGTTGTTTCCAGTATGTATTTAACTGACATCCACTCTAATCTGAAAGCAACTTGAGGCCATACCATAGGATAAGTATAATGACAGAGACGCACACAGATGGGTAAGAAATATAAATAAAAAGCACTTGGAAAAATAATGAGCCTAGGGAAGTTTGAAGAAGAGAAAAAACATTTAGATTTAAATGCAGGGAGAACTTTGAAGGGTGAAAGGGCAGGCTCTCAAAGATGGTAGAATTAGGAAGCTTTTTCAAGTGCGTAGAACCCATTGTCTTACGTGTTCGCTCATATACATAGACCTGGTGACTGGCACTTCTTAAAGCAAAATCTGAAGAAATTAAACAAATATGGGAAGGATGATGGCAGTGCCAGGGAAGCTAAGATGTAGCAGCAGTTCTCCCAAATAGAAATGTAGAAACCTGCCTGAATAATTTGCTCTCTGAAAAGATTAACTTTCCTCTCAATGTGAGAATGTCCTCATTCACATACACTCAGAACATTCTAATATCTACCTGAATTGCATACAATAACCCCCGCCACCTTTCAGGTACCATTTGTTTATTATAATGAAGAGGTAAAAAAAGAAGAAGAAGAAGGATTTAAATGAGCTGTTTAGGGATATAGAAGTGATATCACCAGAATCACAGCCCCTCAAGGCTTTAGCTAAAGTACGGAACACACGATGGAGAAGCAAGTCGCCTTTGAAGTGGAAAGTACTGAGAGATGGCCAAGAGAAGGTCCGCCGTGGCAGTGGGCTGACCTGAGAAAGTCAGTGGGCTTCAGACTCGTGAGAGGCTCATGGGTTTTTAATGAGTTTTTGAAATGAAAATGAGCGCTTTATTCTTAACATGCTGTGACACCTTTAAAGCCAGCAGAATCACTCTAAGGAAAAATTTAGCTTTCCTATTAACTACCCCAAAAAATTCCTACTCATTATTTAGAAATGACCTTGATTTATACCCTTATTATATTGATATTATCTTTATCACATTGATAGTATTGAGATGAAACGAGCTTATACAGTCGTGTGTGTATTTCGTGTCTGTTTCCTGACACTCTACACTAGGCATTCTCCCGGCTACCTACCATCACGTCCCCTGTGCTGTGAGATCCTGGGTAAATTGCTTTATTTCTCTGTGCCCTGGGCTTTTTATCTGTTAAGCGGAAATGATGATAATAGTAAATTGAATAGCTGACAGTTTCCAGTTGCTTACTGTGGGCAGGCTTTGTGCCAAGTGTTTTACACAATCAATCTTTAAAATAAAATCTTCAAAAAATCTTTGAGGTAGATAACTAATCTAATCACAGTTCTTGAAGGTAAGGAAATTGCGGCCAAGGGAGCTTAAGTAACATGCCAAAGGTTAGGAAAAGTCCTTCTCACACATTGACAAGATACGGTAATAAGTTGGCTCTTTTCCCAACTTAGTTGGGAAAACAGAAATGGTGGTGTCAGACGTTAGGGTTAGGTGAGGACTCAAGCAGATCAGGCCAACAGAACTAAAGCTTCGTCTAATACTTCAGCTTCCACAGTGGGAAAAGTTCCACCTGCCTTTGGCAAAGAAATACCTTCAGCTGCCAAAACCACTTGCATTGATTAATCCTGTTGTTTGCTGTTTTCTGATTCATCTCATTATAATTTGTATTTTTTTGTTCCATGCTCATTGTAAAAATAAAGTCCAACATAAATGGGAGGCATAGAGAAGACAGTTTCCAGCAAATGGGAGATAATCGTCACCAGTATTTGTGGCATGGTTTCCATACTTTTCAGCAAACACCTTTGCATGGTCATTGACTTGGAGATATTAATTTAGTTACCATGAAGATGGAGAAGGAAATGGCAACCCATTCCAATATTCTTGCCTGGAGAATTCCATGGACAATGGAGCCTGATGGGCTACATAATCCATGGAGTCACAAAGAGTCGGACACGACTGAGTGACTAACACACACACATACCATGAAGAAAAATAAAACAGGATGAGAAGCTGGAGAATGAAAGAGGATGCTTTTCAGATAGAACATATCCATAGATATTTGGATAAAGCTTTTTTTTTTTAAGTGACATTATTAAATTCTATTCTTTGTGATACTGTAAGTAGAAAGGGTGGCCTATGTGTTTAGAATATTTTAAACTTTGCACAGAAATTTTAAGATAGGTGTTTTCTATTTTAGATTATGAATACTAGTTTGGTATCAGTCTATGGTGTTTGGTATTAATGCCTCCATTAATAGTTCAGAATCAGTTAGGAACCATGGATCCTCTTACTAAAAAGTACACACATTTTGCATTTGGTTTCATGAGGCTCCCGGCCCACCTGAATAGTGAAAATCATTCCGTCGTGTCCCACTCTTTGTGACTCCTGTGGCCTTCCAGGCTCCCCTGTTCATGGAATTCTCTAGGCAAGAATACTGGAGTGGGTTTCCATTCCCTTCTCCAGGGGATCTTCTCAACCCCGGGATCAAACCCAGGTCTCATGCATTGCAGGCAGATTCTTTACCATCTGAGCCACCAGTGCAGCCCTGAAGGCTCCCACTATCTCCTCCATGTCCGCACCTCCCATTCTCTCCCCCCTACGCCCCATTCACTACAGTTCATCCACACTTGCTCTTCTCTGAGGACCCTGGAGAGTCCTTAGCTAGTGACATTGGTCCCTGAGTTCCCTGGAAACTCCTGACACACAGCTTCCATCCCTCAAGGAGCTTCAGAGGGGAAGCCTTAATTGGCCTATAACCTGGCACGGAGGAAACACATAGGAAACGGTGCCAGCAGCAGCCACCAGTTACCTGGGTACAGCAGAATAAAGCAGATTGGGCAGAAGTAGATGTGGACTTGACCTCTCAGAAGAGATGGAAGAGGCACAGACAGGACAGATCCTTCAGAAGCTGTTGGGAACTGCACACTGGCAGGCAGGTCACTGTATCCAAGGGCTGGAGCCTTTGACAACAGGTAACCTGAGGTTGATGGATGCAGAGTAAAGAGCCACCCGAGCAGGTAGGTAGTGGGGTAGCAGGTAGGTATGGGGACCAGGAGTAGCTGATGCTTGAAGAAGGTCAGCCCACAGTGTTAGAGAGGGACCTGGTGGCTAGATCCATTTTAGCATCTGGGGAAGTCTGGGCAATGACCTAAAACATCAGAAGGTTTATAACAATACAGGGTATGTCCAGAATAAAGCAAGAGTTCAATTCCCAGGACACAAGTATTGCATTCAGTGCACTGAATTATAACTTAACGTCCCCCTCTCTGAAGTCAGGATTGTTCCAAAGGGAGGGGAAATGGGCTTGAGATGGACTAGGGTGTCACATGACCAAAGAAATGAGAGAGAAGGTGCCAGAACCAAAAACTGATCGGGGTATGAAGGACATACCAAATGCAAAGGGTTTTCATGTGCAAGATGGGGCTTTGAAGGAAAACCATGAAGAACAAGGATGTAATGTGATCCTAGAAGTTACGAAATAAATTTATGCTCAACGGTACTTGACATTGTGCATATTGGCACAGAAGGGAAAGAGCTAGATACTGATGTTTACTTGTTCAGTTAATACGCTGAGACATACTGACACCAAATAAAGGGGAATAGAGGGTAATTTGGATCTAGCAGGGGGTTCACACGGGGCTGGGTTTGCACTGCCTGCTCCTCCAGTGACACCACAGACCCGCTTCATCTCTGTGCAGCTGATGCCCTGTCCAGCCTTATATTTTTCTAACTGACAGTGAGTGTTCTTGCCAAATGCCAGGGCCCATAGTCACATCTGTTTGTCTCTCTCTGCAGCTTGTCTGAGGCTGCTCGGGAACACATTTTATCCAGGGGGCAGCTTTCAGGAGGCCTCATTCTCTGAAAAGCTCTATTTGTAAATGCGCCTACCGCGAAGGGACAAGTTGTTATTGTCTTTCCTTTTAATATTATTGTGTTTGACACTGCCTGTTTCAGCCCTTGTCAGCCCTTGTCAAAAGCCAGGTTCTCAGGTCCTCCCTAAGATTTTTTGTTTCTGCTTTGTGTTTGTTTTTTTGTTTTTTCCCAGACTTCTGTTTGTTTTTTTTTTCACTTTTTTTTCCTCTGGATAAAATGCCCCATTTCCTCCCACCACCTCACTTAAAAGGATGATAGCGATCTGCTATATTTAAAGTGAATAACCAACAAGGACCTACTGTGCAGCACAGGGACCTCTGCTCAATGTTATGTGGCAGCCTGGATGGGAGGGGAGTTTGGGGGAGAAAGGATTCATGTACATGTATCGCTGAGTCCCTTGACTGTGCCCCTGAAACTATCACAACAGTGTTAATTGGCTATCCTCCAGTACAAAATAAAAAGTTTTAAAAAGATAAAAAAAAAAATGTTTAAAAAAAAAAGAGAAATGATGAGATAAACCAAGTGAAGTCTGTTTCAAAAGCAAAACAAAATGAAAAGGTTTCTTTTTGAGCTCTGCTTTCGGATATTTAACAGGAAATTTTTCAGCATGAGTACAATGGGAAACGGTGTTTCAAATCATAACTCAGTGACTTTGCTTATTTAATCCATCACAGAAAAGCATTGTTTCTTTATCCTTTCCCCTTAAAGATACATGTGTGTCTACACCTAGTATTTTAAGGTGTCATTAGTCATAATGTGATCAGGGTCTGACTTTTCTCCTCGCTTTTCTACCCAAGCCAAGGCTCTAACTGAAACAGGTAGACTGATAGAGCTGATTGGTAATTTCCTTACAAAAAGAGCTTAACATTTTTGAACAATTTTGAGTCTCTTCATACGACAGTGTATGGTCATTTTTCAAAACACCACAGCAGAAAAACAAACAAAACCCCAAAATTGCCGGCTATCCCCTTGAATAATAATCCGTGTGTTCTGCTTTGCAAAGACAAATGACTCATTTAGGCTAAAGCAACTAGGCTGCCTTTGAGACGTTCATTGATTTTTAAATTAAAAAATAACTGCTCTGTTTTACATTAAGAGTGACAACTAAATAACGGAGTAGACCTTATTTAGTGTTATTTGTAGGAACTCTATTGCACCTCTCTGAAGCAGGGCGGGGAGGGGGACATGCTTCAACAAGGTAATCTTAGTGATCAATAATCCCGATCTCTCAATGTGCTGAAGCAGGTAGTCAATTCTTGATAGAATTACTGAAATACAGCTGGCTGTTTTTCTCATGGCTCAGGTCTTTGGGTTCAGTGTACTGACTTTATTAACTTTAATTTTATTCTCCTTGAAAGGTCTGTCTCTTTTACTTTATGTAGCTATGTTGGGGGTAGGGGAGGGGAGCTGAAGGAAAACAATCTATCCCACTTGTTCTATAAAGACACCCACAAAGGGAATTGGGGGCCCAGCAGATGAGAAAAAGGCTTAGAAGAGGGAGTCGTTCTTGAGATTTGTTTTTCGCTCTCTTTGCAAGCAGACCTCCCTAATAAATTTGAACAGTGTAAAAAAATTAAAAGTTTTAAAGGCAACATTGACTTGGGAGAGTGATTTTTTTCAAACAATTAGAAGACTCCAGTTCCATACAAGTAGTACAAGAACACTGTAAGTAGAAGTCAGCCTTCTTAAGAGTCACAAAGAGCAATTATTAATACTATGTATCCGACCCTCAAATATTTCTTCTAATGATTTCTAAAAGGTATTTCTTAAAAAGGACTCCCTTGGCTAATTTTTTTTAAGTGCAGTTTGAACTTTAAAAATAATCAAAAACAAGCTTAGTTTTTCAAATAATCCAGAATCAGGACTTTTCATTGACTGCCTTCCCACCCCTGCCCACATCTTCACTGAGACATGTTCACACATAGGAGCTTCACTGTGTGGCCATTTGATATTATTCTTCATTATAACAGAGACTAATACCCTGGGAGGATCTGTGTGTCTGAACTACCCGTAAACCTGGTTACCCTCCCAACCCCAGTTCATCAGCATCCCATGAATCTGACCAGCTTTCTTCTGCTCTATGACCTTTCATGACTCTGCTGCTGCTGCTGCTAAGTCACTTCAGTCGTGTCCGACTCTGTGCGACCCCATAGGCGGCAGCCCACCAGGCTCCCCCGTCCCTGGGATTCTCCAGGCAAGAACACTGGAGTGGGTTGCCATTTCCTTCTCCAATGCATGAAAGTGAAAAGTGAAAGTGAAGTCACTCGGTCATGTCCGACTCTACATCAGCTATAAAATCCAGACGGCTTCCGGGGCATGTATGACACACACGGCCCATGGTCCAGCCCAGTGTTCTTCTTCCATCGTGTGAGACAGTCCCTTCTGCAAACACTGCTCCCCAGACATCCTGAAGTTACTCATAATTCTCAGAACAGAGCAAACTCTTTACCATTTAGGAATACTTTCAGCAATAGGTATAGAAAACCTGTCCAGCAGTGGCTTAATTTAAGAATACTCATTACGTTTTAACTGGAGGATCAGAGGTAGAGAGTCCATGGGTTGGTTTTTGCGGCTCGCTCAGAGAAGGGCCACACTGCAGAATTCAGATTCCCACTTCATTCCTGACTCTAGAATGTTTCTTTCCCCTCCTCCTCAGCTGGTCCTGGTGTCAGAGACTGTCAGGTACGTGCTGTGTGCACGAGGCCAGCTGCTCCAGTCTTTTTCTAGTGGGGAGGTCCCAAGAGGGACCAGAGATGTTGGAGGATAATGTACAAAAAGATGAAGTCAGGTCTCTCTTACAGATATAAAATGAATAAGCGTTTGAGATTTTCTTTAACTCATCGATTAATGAGGGAGCCAGGCAGATGTTATAATGGGCTCAAAGAGAAACGAAAGAAGCACCAATGTATGTGAAGTAAGGAAGACTGAATGACTGTGCAGATGGATATAAACGCGTTTTCCACAGGAGGAGGACTGTCCTTCCCGAGGACAGAATTCATCTGTATAACTACAGACGAGAATTATTCTCTGTTGTTTTCAGTTATCTGTTACTTAGATAGCGCCCACAGACTCAGAATCCCGTGACTAGAAAGGTATACCCTATAGTTTTCTACTGAAGCACAGATTTTTTTTTTTCCCTACAAAGAAAAATGGTATATTCAATAAACGTGTTCAGGTTTGTGGTAAGGACTAAATACCGTAATCTCTAATAGTATTAAGAAAGCTCATTGTGCCTGCCACTACCTCTGCTGTTCCTAATTATTTCACATACTTACGACTTAATCTCCTCACTTGGATTTAAAACTCTTCCAGTAATAAGAACTAAACATTCCATTTCCTTTTGTATCTTCCACCTCCTTTTTCCTACTCTTCTCATTTCACCTCCTCTATAAGGTTTTACGCTAAGTCAGTAGTGGATACTAATAACTGCTTGCCAAAAGTGAATTCATTAATTGTTTTATAAAAATGATGCTGGCTTTATAAAAAGGACATGATTTTCCATTTTTAAAATTTCTATATAGTTTTTAAAAATAGCTATGATTGTAACTTTTTTTTTTTTTTTCTTGGCAATATGAGCCAAAACCCACATCTCAAAATCCAATAAAGGGACTTCCCTGGTGGTCGAGTGGTTAAGACTCTGCCCTGCCAACTCAGGAGGCGTGGACTCGGTCCCTGGTTGGGAAACTAACATCCCACATGCTGTACAGCACAGTCAAGAGAGAAAAGATTGTTTAAAAAAGCAATAAAAATGCCACAGTTATCCATGTTAAGAAACACTTCAACATATATATATGTGTATACGTATTTCTGCAAAGTTAGTCATTAGTTGAGTGAACTAATTTTTTAAGTATTTTAATAATTATATTTATTCCATAAAAGAGAATGAGTATGTACTCAATACAAAATGGAAGAGAAAACTAGTTAAATATATACCCACTTGTTTTTACCTATATTGATAGATTATACACCCACTGGATTAGCCAGATCACTAATTGTACTTTGTGTGTTATAGATACACTCTATATATCAAGTAATTTTACTCTCCAACTCCAATTTTTCATTATATCTAAATACCTGGGTGTAAATGTATGTTTTTTCTTATTTTTTTTACCTGAATTCATTTTTTCCTTTTACATTTTTCTCTAAAATACCTAGTTTTCAAATCGGACCCTATAAAACTTCAGGATACTGCCACATATTTTTCTGAATTACTAAAATGTCATGTTTCCTAATAAACTTGCTGTATTTATTTCTGCTTCATGACCCCTAGACACCATCCTAACCCCATGTCAGGGATTATAATCCAGGAAATTAACACAAGAGTCCCCTATAGCCTGAAATTTTTGAAGGCTTTTAAATTTTTTCCATCTTATTAGTTTGTCTTCATTTCCAATTGAACCATTTCTAACTGTACTAAAAGTCTTAAATTTAGGAGTCCATGGTTAAACAAAAAAATCTAATTTGGACTTACTCCAAGAATAACAGAAGGTCTGCTTCTTAGTTCTTATAAATCATGTCTTTACAAAGGTAATCCAATAGCATGTTAGCCTGTCTAGTATCAGTAAACCAGCATTAATGCATTCAAATTATGTTTCCTCACCTAGCTAATAAATAACTAAAGAATTCTAATCATGTGAATTATAAGGAAGAACATCACTGTTTCCTTCTATCTACGTAAAATGTTTTAAGAGAATTCACTGCCAGATAATATCCTAAAAGAAATTGATCATACTTTTCCTGTAATAAATGTTGTTCTGACAGTAAAGCATTAGTAACCAATTGATAACCTAGCAACAATATTGTGATCTCTTTAGATAATTAATCTTAGCTATTTTCCTGTCAGAAGCAACAGTGCTTGATTTTATGTTGAGCCAGAAAGATTGCCAGTTTTGAAAATTAAAAAGCATTCCTTTTATATTATTCATTCCAGTAACAATTTATGATGGCGCATTTAGCGGCTGAACGCTTGTCAACAAACGTAATTATGTTTCGATATAAACAAGATTGGTGGTTTGGCTAGGCTGCTCCATCTTTGTTGAGAATGTTTTGATTTAGGTTCAGATTATACAAGCTGTGTATTTATGTGTCATTTTTTTCCTCCTTTGTTAATAGTTTTTTCTGATAATTACTTGTAGGCAAACAAGCATGCATTTAGGATCTCTGTGCACAGGAGATATCAAACGGAGAAGAAAAGCCGCACCTTTGCCTGGACCTACAACAGCAGGTAAAAGAAAGCGGGCTCGGGGCAGAGCACACATACAAACTTTATACATCATCAGGAGTGAAACACGGATAATCCTTAGCTTGCACTGAGGAAGAAGCACAGTTCTAAGAAACCAGTAAAGCAAGTCATTTGCCTTTGGTGTCAGGATGTATCGAGTGTTCCTTGCATAAGTTTTTCTGGCAGCCAATCACTAGAGTACTCACTTGCTGTTGTTGTTTAGTTGCTAAGTCACGTCCAAATCTTTTGCAACACCATGGACTGTAGCCCGCTACACTCCTCTGGCCATGGGATTTGTCAAGCAAAAATACTAGAGTGGGTAGCCATTTCCTTCTTCAGAGGATCTCTCCGACCCAGGGATCAAACCTGCATCTCCTGCATTGGCAGGTGGATTCTTTACTACTGAGCCCAAGTACTTCCTACATGTGTACTTTAACACTTAAGCTTCTCAGGTGGTGCTAGTGGTAAAGAACCCAGCTGCCAGTGCAGGAGGGACAGGTTCAATCCCTGGGTCAGGAAGATCCCCTGGAGAAGGGCACAGCAACCCACTCCAGTATTCTTGCCTGGAGAATTCCATGGACTGAGGAGCCTGGTGGGCTAAAGTCCATGTGGTCGCAAAGAGACAGACATAACTTAAGCAACTTAGCACACACACACACACACACCTGCAAAACTGAGGTATTACAGAATACAGAAACTTCAAAGGCTGTCTTTGGCTTCAAGAAAATTATAGACTTGGAAAAACAAAGCATAAATAGATGAAAAGGCAGATAACCCCAGAAGAAATTAATATTAATTATTTCTAAAGTACTGAAGCACTCTGAAAACACAAGACCCATGTTTCAGTAGATGGCAGCCTGGCCATGAATACAGCAATCTGGTTCCTAGACCCAGTTCTGCAGCAATCTTAGATTGGTCTTTCCTTACTTAGACAAGTTAGAATTAGAATAAAAAATCTCTCATCATTTCCACCTCAAAATCCATGTCATTCGAATGAGTATAGCATAGGGAAAACCACAAGTGTTGAGCTGAGACAAGACACTAGATCAGAGGGAACAGGAGGCCTTCCTGAAAGACAGCAAAGACCTAAGCATGGTTGGGATGGATATAAATAAGATTAGCATGTATTACAAGGTCTCATGCAAGAGCAGTGGTAAGGGAGGCAGAGATGAAGACCTGTGATAGGGAGCCAACTGGTTATTAAAGTATAGACACCTACATGGGAATAAGGGCTTCCCTAGTGGCTCAGTTGGCAAGGAATTTGCCTGCAGTGCAGGAGACCCAGGTTTGATCCCTGGGTAGGGAAGATCCCTTGGAGAAGGGAGTGGCTACCCACTCCGATACTCTAGCCTAGAGAATTCCATGGACAGAAGAGCCTGGCGGGCTACAGTCCAGGGATCACAAAAGGTTGGACACAGCTGTGCAACTAACTTTCACTTTCAGTTCAGTTCAGTTCATTCGCTCAGTCGTGTCTGACTCTTTGCGACCCCATGAACTGCAGCATGCCAGGCTCCCTGTCCATCACCAACTCCCGGACTTTAGTCAAACTCATGTTCATTGAGTCAGTGATGCCATCCAACCATCTCATCCTCTGTCGTCCCCTTCTTCTCCTGCCCTTAATCTTTCCCAGCATCAGGGTCTTTTCCAATGAGTCAGTGCTTTCCATCAGGTGGCCAAAGAATCAGAAATTCAGCTTCAGCATCAGTCCTTCCAATGAATATTCAGGATTGATCTCCTTGCAGTCCAAGGGACTCTCAAAAGTCTTCTCCAACACCACAGTTCAAAAGCATCAATTCTTTGGCGCTTAGCTTTCTTTATAGTCCAACTCTCACATCTGTACATGACTACTGGAAAAACCATGGCTTTGACTAGACAGACATTTGTTGGCAAAGTAATGTCTCTGCTTTTTAATATGCTGTCTAGATTGGTCTTAACTTTTTTTCCAAGGAGCAAGCGTCTTTTAACTTCATGGCTGCAGTCACCATCTGCAGTGATTTTGGAGCCCCCCAAAATAAAGTCTCTCACTGTTTCCATTGTTTCCCCATCTATTTGCCATGAAGTGATGGGACCAGATGCCATGATCTTAGTTTTTTGAATGTTGAGCTTTAAGCCAACTGTTTCACTCTCCCCTTTCACTTTCATCAAGAAGCTCTTTAGTTCTTCTTTGCTTTCTGCCATAAGGGTGGTGTCATCTGCATATCTGAGGTTATTGATATTTCTCCCCGAAATCTTGATTCTAGCTTGTGCTTCATCCTGCCTGGCATTTGGCATGATGTATTTGCATATAAGTTAAATAATCAGGGTGACAATATATAGCCTTGACGTACTCCTTTCCCGATTTGGAACCAGTCTGTTGTTCCATATCCAGTTCTAACTGTTGCTTCTTGACCTGTATACAGATTTCTCAGGAGGCAAATCAGGTGGTCTGGTATTCCCATCTCTTTAATAATTTTCAACAGTTTGTTGTGATCTACACAGTCAAAGGCTTTGGCATAGTCAATAAAGCAGAAGTAGATGCAAAAAAACCTTTCACTTTCAATATGGAAATAAACCACAATGAACCATAGTAAGTCTGTGATTCAGCAAAATGACTCTGAGAAAATGTTTTCCATGTAGGTACTGAACACGGGCTTCCCTGGTCGCTCAGTACTAAAGAATCCTCCTGCAGTGCAAAAGATGTTTTCTTTGATCCCTGGGTCAGGAAGATCCCTTGGAGAAGGAAATGGTTACTCACTCCAGTATTCTTGCCTAGAAAATCCCAAGGACAGAGGAGCCTGGCAGGCTACGGTCCTTGAGGTTGTAAAAGATTCAGACACAACTTACCCACTAAACAATAGGAACACAAGATCAATTACAAAGTTACTCTTATAGCATTGGCCTATTGCCTGGGATCCTTAACCATTCAGATTTATAAACCATCTCTCTCAGCTTCATTTGGGAATTCTTTCATTGAAAGAGTTACTTTGGCCATGATGAATTATACAATATGAAAATAAGATTTGTATCAACAGGAGAGTAAGCAGTGAGAACGGGAAAATATAGACATAAATACAGATATAGATAGATGTCTTGACATGATTTCAAGGAAATAGAAGATATGAAGCTTAAATTCTCTATTTCAGAGACCTTTTCCATAGTTCAACACTAAAAAATTGAAGAATAACTTAAAATTGGAGCACCCATAATACAGTTATTCATTCACATAAAACATTACCCGAGTTGCTAAGAGTCAAATTCACTTTCACTTTTCAGTTTCATGCATCGGAGAAGGAAATGGCAACCCACTCCAGTGTTCTTGCTGGAGAATCGCAGGGATGGGGGATACATGCATGAAATTATGCATGTATTTGTAAGTTTAATATCTGATCTTCATCCTCTTAATTTTGTTGAATTTTTGGAATTTGGAAGTAGGAAGCATCTACATGCAGAATATGTTCATAGGGATGGAGGTTCATAGCATTGTACAGGAGGTGGTATCCAAAACCATCCCAAAGAGAAAGAAATGCAAGAAGACAAGTGGTTGTCTGAGGAGGCCTTATAAATAGCCAAGAAAAGAAAAGGAGAAGGGCAAGATATACCCAAATGAATGCAGAGTTCCAGATAATAGCAAGGAGAGGTAAGAAAGCCTGCTTAAGTGAAAAATACAGAGAAATACAGGAAAACAATAGAATGGGAAAGACTAGAGATCTCTTCACGGAGAAGCCAATGGCACCCCACTCCAGTACTCTTGCCTGGAAAATCCCATGGATGGAGGAGCCTGGTAGGCTGCAGTCCATGAGGTCACTAAGAGTCGACTTCACTTTCACTTTTCAGTTTTATGCATTGGAGAAGGAAATGGCAACCCACTCCAGTGTTCTTGCCTGGAGAATCCCATGGACGGGGGAGCCTGGTGGGAGGCCGTCTATGGGGTCGAACATGACTGAAGTGACTTAGCAGCAGCAGCAGCAGCAGAGATCTCTTCAAGAAAATTGTACGTATCAAGGGAACATTTCATAAAAAGATGGGCTCAATAAAGGACAGAAATGGCAAGGACCTAACAGAAGCAGAAGAGATTAAGAAGAGTTGGCACATACAGAAGAACTATACAAAAAAGGTCTTAATGACCCAGATAGCCATGATGGTATGGTCACTCACCTAGAGCCAGACATCCTGGAGTGCGAAGTCAAGTGGGCCTTAGGAAGCATCACTATAAACAAAGCTAGTGGAGGCGATGGAATTCCAGCTGACCTGTTTCAGATCCTAGAAGACGATGCTGCTAAAGGCTGCACTCAGTATGTCAACAAATGGAAAACTCAGCAATGGCCACAGGACTGGAAACGGTCAGTTTTCTTTCCAGTCCCAAAGAAGGGTAATGCCAAAGAATGTTCAGACTACCATACAGTTGCACTCATTTCACATGCTAGAAAAGTAATGCTCAAAATCCTTCAAGATAGGCTTTAACAGTATGCGACCCAAGAACTTCCAGATGTTCAAGCTGGATTTAGAAAAGGCAGAGGAACCAGATCAAATTGCCAACATCCTTTAGATATAAAAAGCAAGGGAATTCCAGAAAAACATCTGCTTCACTGGCTATGCTAAAGCCTTTGACTGTGTGGATCACAACAAACTGGAAAATTCTTCAAGAGATGGGAATACCAGACCACCTTACCTGCCTCTTGAGAAACATGTATGCACATCAAGGAGCAACAGTTAGAACCAGACATGGAACAATGGAACAATTTCAAAATTGGGAAAGGAATCCATCAAGGCTGCATATTGTCACCCTGCTTATTTAACTTATATGCAGAGTACATCATGGGAAATGCCAAGCTGGATGAAGCACAAGCTGGAATCAAGATGGCCAGGAGAAATGTCAACAACCTCACATATGCCAATGATGCCATTCTAAAGGCAGAAAGTGAAGAGAAACTAAACAACATCTTGACGAGGGTGAAAGAGGAAAGTGAAAAAGCTGACTTAAAACTCAATATTTTGAAAAAGTAAGATCGTGGCATCTAGTCCCATCATTTCATGGCAAGTAGATGGGGGAAAAGTGGAAACAGTGACAGATTTTATTTTTTTGGTCTCCAAAATCACTGTAGACAGTGAAATTAAAACACACTTGCTCCTTGGAAAGAAAGCTATGACAGACCTAGACAGCGTATTGAAAATCAGAGACATCACTCTTCCAACAAAGGTCTGTGTAGTCAAAGCTGTGGTTTTTCAGGTAGTCATGGACAGATGTGAGAGTTGAACCATAAAAAAGGCTGAGTGCTGAAGAACTGATGCTTTTGAATTGTGGTACTGGAGAAGACTCTTGAGCATCACTTGGACTGCAAGGTGATCAGACTAGTAAATCCTAAAGGAAATCAACCCTGAATATTCATTGAAAGGACTGATGCTGAAGCTGAAGCTCCAATATTCCTGCATACTTTGGCCACCTGATGCAAAGAACAGACTCATTGGAAAAGACCTTGACCCTGGGGAAGATGGAGGGCAGGAGAAGAAGCGGGCAACAGAGGATGAGATGGTTGGATGGCATCATTGACACAGTGGACGTGAGTTTGCTCTTCGCTGGGAGATGGTGAAGAACCGGGAAGCTTGGCGTGCTGCAGTCCGTGGGGTCAAAAGAGTCGGACAAGACTTAGAGACTGAACAACCACAACAAATATTTATGTAGATAAATATTTACCACTTATTGAGTGCCTACTATGTACCAAAGCCTTTATTATTGTTTTTTATCTTTGCAACAACTTGGTGTTTCACATGTTATTATCATTCACTGTACAGCATAAAATGAAGATTCAGACGTGTGGGCTTCTTCTTAGCTATCTGTGAAGGCAGAATGATTGAAGGGCAAAGGGAGGATTCAAGCCAATGTCTGTATTACTCCTAAACCCATCTTCTTTTAGTGACAATATACTTAGGTCCCTTTGTAAGAATATATAGGTAAAGACCATCATATTCCATGTTTTTTATGTAATTATATATAGAGAGAGACTATTACATAGTTTATTTTTTATACAGACTATTATATATCTGAAGTGCCAAAAACATTTATCTAAATTTGCTGTGCAGAAATACAGAACATTCATTAGTATATCTCTAATGTATGTCTTTATACAGGAACATATAGCCACTTTTAGATTAAATACATGTCATAAGTTTTTGAATTCAAATCATGCATAAGGCGGGTGTAGGATTCTTTAATACTCCCATTCTGGTTGAATGGTCTCCTGAATTCTCTTATCTTTCAATGATTCAAACATTTGTGGCAGAAATAGTACAAGAACAATCTTAGGAATGTGACTAAAGCACTTCAGAGCCAGCAATAAGTAAGGGAGACTGTCAGGGTCAGGTCCTAACATATGTGAAGTGAGAAGGAAAATACGTAATGGTTGGGAAGAAGATAATATAATTATATCTACAGGGTGATTTTGATGTGACAACAGCATCAGAAGAAATCATTTTTTATAGAGTATGGGTATAAAGATTAAACTTTAGCCTAAAACATTCCTAAGCATCTACCAGCATATTCCAAATGTTATTTTTCAAAATTTTTGTGATTCTCCTTACAACTCAAGATTTTGATTCTATTACTACATTGTTTTACTTAAAAAAACATAATTCATAGAAAGTTAATGCATTTTTGTAATTAATCAAATAGTATTGGAGTAGGAGAATTATGTTACTCATGCATTTTTAAAAATCCATGCATAACTGTTCATCTCAAGGAGGAAGAGAATGACGTTATTTAAAAATCCTTAGTTTTAAAAAGAGTATCTTCTAATACTAATGAATCAACTCTAAGGTGAAGATTATTATCCAAATTCACATAAGAAATGCTTTTGCATAAATACACTTTGTTAATGAGGTTATGAATCCTAGATCATCTTGTCTCCAAAAATGATATTTTTCAAGTTCTGGAATATATAGTGAGTCACATAACAAAAAATCTTATCTTCCTAAGCTTCCAAGGTAGGTTAGAATGTAGAGTGATTTGAAGGAAACTATTCCTCTGAAACTGAGATGTGTTTTCACAGTTCTTTTACCTTTAGTCAACATTCAACCTAAGCTGGAAAAAGGCAGATGAGGGTAACACTTTCTGATTTGAAATCAAGAATAAGAATTAAAGGCTGATGGTCTGAATATTGTTCAGTGATCCCCTCTGGTATATATATGAAATAGGATGGGGACAAAACAGCAGGTTTAGGAAAGGTTTAGCAAAAAAATTGTCAGAAAACTATAACTAGGCACTTTAACTTTGTAATCCCAAACTATGTTTATACAATAATTTAAGATGCTAAAGATAAACAGTTACATATTTTATATTCATAATAAGTCGTATTGTTTTTGAAGATTTAAAGTCCCCTGTGAAATTAATAACCCCAAATCTGATCATTTTTACCTGCTAGTGTATTGAAAATTTCACTCACCCTGTGTAGCAGTAACACTGAAGCATGATTTGAGTCGCTTTGTAAAGCTGTAGGCCAGCCAGCAGTGTTACCAGTTGAACATTTATTAATTGTGACAGGAACACCGAGTTTATTTCCGTGCTTTAGCTTATTTACTGCTCTTTCACCTTTGGATTTCGTATTGACAAAGTAAAATGAATATTGATAAGGTTAGGTATTGATTTTTAAATGTACGGCTTGTTCTCTGCCTCATTCAAAGTCACACACCAAAAGATAGTGGAATGTTTCAGTAGCACAGGATGTAGACTTACTGTTATAAAAGAGAGAATTGTTGAAGCAAGAAGGTTTGCCGGCAGAGTGCATTTTATAGCTTGAAAAATGTCATCAGTAAGGGTAAAGAAAAGAAATGAACAAAACAGGAGGGATATTATTAACACGTGTTTAAAGGCCATCAGCAGTGTTGGTTAGGGTCTTGTGTTGGGGTAGAAGTCATAGCTTACTGAGGTTTTGATAGTTAAAAAGATTTCAGTATGTTTATTGAGATATTGTGGCTACTGTATTTTTTAAATGTTCTGTCTTCTATGCATTACTAAATTCATTGTGATCCACAGTTAGTACTTGCTATTTCTATGTTGTTTTCTATTGAAATATTACCATAGGGAAAGTATTCACCATAAGTAGTAGACTTTCTTCTCTATGTTTTAAATTATGCAGAGAAATGCCTACTGAAGTTCAATATTTGAGTATAGATATTGCTCCAGAGTAACTGTGTCTTTGTGAACATGCAAGTTCTTAGCAGGGAGTTACATTATAGCTTTTTATGGCTCTTGTTTTTTCCTCTGCATCCTACTGATACTTCAATAAGAAAATAATCTTTATAAATATGAAGATGATAAAGGCAGACTGTAAATCATAAAGAGTGAAAATTTTTCAAAGGTATTCTTTTAAGTCATACTGAACATAATCAGGATATGTCTGATGTACTCAAGCTCCTTTCCAAGGTGCTATAACTATTCAGTTGCTCAAATTTATCTTATCAATAATTATATTTTTACTTTCTTTTATCCCTGGATCTGTATGACCACTATAGATTATCTTATCTCTTCCCGGATTTTAAAACAGGCAGACTTGGTGGGGGAAGGGGGTTGTTGTTACTCGTTTTGAAACCAAACCACATCTGAACATACAGCAAAAGCCTAGGAAATACATTACCCTCTGCCTCTTGGATATATGAACCACCTTTCAGTTATGTGTCTCAGAAGCATTTTAAACAGCTCTCCATTGTCGTATGATACAAGAAACACTCAAGGAAAGAGTAAGCATACATATTAGATAGACAGTAGTTACAGACATGCACCCTGATGTTCACTGCAACACTACTTACAATAGCCAGGATATGGAAGCAACCTCAATGTCCATTAACAGAGGAATGGATAAAGAAGATATTATATATATATATATATATATATATATATATATATATATATATATATTGGAATATTACTCAGCCATGAAAAGGAATGAAATCGTGTCATTTGCAGAGATGTGGCTGGAACTAGAGACTGTCATACAGAGTGAACTAAGTCAGAAACAGAAAGATGAATACTGTGTATTAACGCATCTATGCAGAATCTAGAAAAATGGTGTAGATGAACTTATTTACAAAGCAGAAATAGAGACACAGACATAGAGAACCAATGCTTGGACATCAGGGAGAGAAGGGAGGGGGTGGGATGGATTGGAAGATAGAGATTAACATATACATACACTGCTGTGTATAAAACAGATAGCCAATAAGAAACTACCATATGGCACAGGGAACTCTACTCAGTGCTCTGTGATGAATAATGGGAGGCAAATCCCTAGAAGAGGGACTGTATGTATATGTATAGCTGATTCACTTTGCTCTACAGCAGAAACTAACACATTGTAAAGCAACTATACTCCAATAAAAAAAGAAAGAAAATAATTTCTATTCCTGACAGTATGAAAGACTAGTAAGAAAATATTCAAACTACAGAATACCTGGACATGCTGAATACAATGTAAAACCATCTCTTTAGATGCATTACTGAGGCTGCGGGAAAAAGAGAACTCATTCTAAGGAACCAATCTAGGAAATCTGGAGGAATGTTGGTTCCTTTTGGAAAGAGCCAAGCTGGGGAGCAGAATATCTGAAAAGCTCTGTCCTCAGAACAGGGAAAACTAGAAACAAAACTCACTCACAAGGACACGAAAATAAAGAATCTGGTTTCTACCTGGGCTCTAACTGGAAACTCTGAAGATATGTAACCAAGAGCCTACCCCTACATGCTGCTGCTGCTGCGTCGCTTCAGTCGTGTCCGACTCTGTGCGACCCCATAGATGGCAGCCCATTAGGCTCCCCCGTCCCTGGGATTCTCCAGGCAAGAACAAGGCAAGAACACTGGAGTGGGTTGCCATTTCCTTCTCCAATGCATGAAAGTGAAGAGTCCCTACCTGAGACTTTAGTTTAAAACGACACTATGCCAAAACTTAGCATCAAAACTGGTCTTTGAAGGAAATGCAAAACCGCTATAGAGGTACGTGCCTTCAACCCAAGCCTCAAGAATCACTACAAATGAAAACCTACTGAAGATGGTCTCACAATCCAAAGCTAACAACTAGTTGTAAAAACAGATTAAAAAATGAAAGGGAATAACTAGAAAGAGAAAAGACAGCTGTGGTAAAAAAAAAAAAAAACAGAAATTTGAGATTATTTTGTTTTGAAAAAAAATCTTAAAAATCATAACTTCACTTGATGGGTTGAATAGCACATTAGATACAGCCAAATGAACAAACTACAGCAGCAAAAAAACCAGTGAATTTGAAAAGTAATCTGAAGAGACTACCTAAAAGAAGCGTGGTCTCAGTTGCTCAGTCGTGTCTGATTCTTTTTGACCCCATGGACTATAACCTGCCAGGCTGCTCTTTGATTCTCCAGGCAGGAGTACTGGAATCGGTTGCCATGTCCTATTCCAGGGGATCTTCCCAACCCAGGGATCAAAGCCACATCTCCTGTGTCTCTTGCATTAGCAGGCAGGTTCTTTATCACTGAGCTACCTGGGAAGCCCGAAAGCACAGAGGGATAATTTGTGGAAAATGTGAAAGCGTGGTCAGGGTACTTGGAGGAGCATGAAGTTCAGTGTATGTCTAATACAACTTCCAGAAAAAATAGAAGAATGAGGTACACTATTCCAGGAGAATATTTATAGAATTCAATAATAACAGAATTTTTACAACTGAAGAAAACTTACATCTTCATGTACAAAAGTATAAGCCTTTATCAGGAAATAGTAAATACAAATGAAGTCATACCTAGACACGCCATAATAAAACTTTAGAGCATCAAACGCAAGAGAAGAACTTAAAGGCAGCCAAGGAGAAAAGATATAACTTACACAGGAATGAAATTACACTGGCAACAAACTTAAAAAGAGTGATACAATCCAGAAAATAAGAGATAATATTTTCAAAGTGCTGAGATAACTGAATCAACCTAGAGTTTTCTATCCCAGTTAAATTATTTCCCAAGAAATGAAACTGAGACATTTTCAGATAAAGACCCATCATTACTAAATTTAATAACTTTTGTAGAAAAAAAGAGTCCATAAAAAAAAAGAATAAAAATCAAGAAGGAATTGGGAGCAAAGTAATTGTTAAGTGTGCATAAAGCTAAACTTTACACTGAATGTATAAAAGTAATGGTGATGCTGGTGACAGTGACCATGGGTGGATTCATTTGGGTGTAGAAAGGCAGATGGAGTAGCATTGAAACATATACATGAACCTGTGTAAAATTAGAAAGCCAGTAGAAATCTGCTGTATGACACAGGGAGCTCAAATCTGGTGCTCTGCAACAACCAAGAGGGGTGGGATGGAGTTTAAGGTGGGAGGGAGGTTCAGGAGGGAGGGGACATACGTATACCTATGGCTGACTCATGTTGATGTATGACAGAAACCAACACAATATTATAAAGCAATTATCCCCCAATTAAAAATAAATAAATTTAAATAAGAAAGTAAGATGGAGCTAAAACTCTGAACAAGATGTAAAATGTGAGGGAATAATAAAGCCAGGTATGCATGTTGACGTTTAAAAATTAAAGAATAGAGAAATAATATATAATTTTCAAGCTAGTATAAGCAAGCAGTGGATGCCAGAAAAGAGAAAGTAAAAAGTATAGAGAAAGCAAGGTAAATATCTTTAAATAGCATCGTAAAAATAACCCAGATATATCAATGATCACAATAAATGTAAATGGAGTAAATGCATCAGTTAAATTCTGGGATTATTATAATGGATAAATGAACAAAACTCAGTACACGCTGTTCACAGTATTAAATATCAGCCAAAGAAAAAGTAGCTGGGTCAATAACAAAGTGAATTTTGAGGTATTTCAGGAGGGTTGAAACACTCTTCAAGCAGACTTGCTATGTTAATTTAGATGAAGTTTTTTCCAGAAAATTGGTGAATATATTAAAATCTCTGTCATTTGGGACAATGTGGCAGAAGAAATGACATCATAGAAACTAATGATAGAATATTTTAAGATCAGTGTTCAGTCAGTGAAAGGGTGACATTAAGATTCGGGTGTCCTAAATTCACAGTCTAACTGGGGCACTTTCTAACTGGGTGACTTTGATGCATTACCTCTTTAAGGGCTTCCCTGGTGGCTCAGCGGTAGAGAACCCACCTGCCAATGCAGGAGACACGGGTTCGATCCCTGGGTCAGGAAGATCCCCTAGAGAAGGTAATGGTGACCCATTCCAGTATTCTTGCTTGGGAAATCTCATGGATAGAGGAGCCTGGGGGGAGGGGGGCTACAATCCATGGGGTCACAAAAGAGTTGAACACGACTTAGCAACTAAACAACAGTCATTATTACCTCTTTAAACCTTAGTTTGTTCTGTAAGTGGAGCCAATAATAACATTGCAGGTTGCTGAGGAAGATCAAAAGAAATCACGGCCACAGAAGCACTGGGAATCTCTGAGAGTCACAGACATTATATTGTAAGTTATCCAACTGTGTCATTGTGAGTACTATGCTGTGTATTGTCCAAATGCAAATTGAGAGAAGTTGATAGTGCAATTGACATGTAACCCAATTAATTTTTTAAAAATAATTTGGACCATCATCTCCACTGAAGTTGTTTGCTTGCCATTAATTCTCGTAGGAAGGCGGTGTGGGTAATGGAAAGTACGTAGGTTTTTAGAATAAACTTCGCCAAGGTTCGAATCTTAGCCTACTACGTGGTGATGGTCAAGCAGTTCATCTCTCCGAGGCCCATTATATCAGTACTCCCCCCGCCTTGCACAGTTGTTATGAGGAATGGAGATTATGAATACCGCACTCCTAACTAGTAAAGCACAGACCACGTACATAGTAGGTAGACCATAAATAGTCCTGATCATATTAGCAAACAAATATCCCCGTGTGCCTTCAGAACCAATAGTTTTTAAACTTTTTTTTTAGTTTTCTGAAAACACTATTCTTTGATATATTAATACAA
This sequence comes from Bos grunniens, assembly GCF_055505025.1. NCBI lineage: Eukaryota > Metazoa > Chordata > Mammalia > Artiodactyla > Bovidae > Bos > Bos grunniens. Next base: position 60,194,595 of record NC_141180.1, read on the forward strand.
TCATCCCATAAGAAATGTATCTGTATAAGCAAAATGTGTGTGCTCAGTCGTGCCCAACTCTTTGCGACCGCATGGACAGTAGCCAGTCGGGCTTCTCTGTCCATGGAATTTCTCAGGCAAGAATACTGGAGTAGGTTGCCATTTCCTCCTCCAGGAGATCTTCTGGACCCAGGGGTCGAACACACCTAGCTCCTGCGTTGGCAGGTGGATTCTTTACCACTAGGGCCACCTGGGAAGCCCCTATAACCAAAATATCTGTCAATAAAAACTTTCCCTTCTCCAAACATGTCAATATCAACCGTGTCTTTCATTCCCTACTATGCGAAGTTTTTTTCACTTAGTTAAAAAAAAAAAACAAGAAACTAATTTTACATTTCATTGTTTAAAAAGTAAGAGCCTTGTATTTTTAAGCAGTTGGCTATTTGAACCGATTTTATTTTGCAGAATTCACATGAAAAGCTTCTGCATTATTGCCGATAAAGTGTAAAATGATCTCAGTGAGGCTTTTCTATATTAAAAAATGAAATAATTAAAACATTTGACAAAAAGTAGTAACCCTCACCACTTTCTCACAGCCCAATCTGTGCTCAATGCTGTTTCTTAACAGCAATCAAAAACCCATGTCCCTAAATTAGTTACTGAGACCAGAGGACAGTATGAGAACTGACAATTCTAATAATGTCACAAATAATAATAATAACCATGCTCTTCAGCTGACTAGTAAAGTAATGGGGAAAGAGGGTGGGAAGAAAGAACGAGCACAGGCCACTGAAAGCCTTCTGAATACGGGGTCAGGACTGAAGCGATGCACTGTGTTATGTGGGAAGCAGCGTGTGTCACCTCCCCTTCCATTGGCTGTTTATCCAACATCAATACAACACTTTAGGAGCCAAATTACTAAACAAGCTGCCAATTAGGCTTGCAGTCAGCTGGATAGATTAGCAGCTAAGAGAGGCCGATACAAGATTTTCATCTCTTGAGCCAATTACGCAAGTGAATTACTATCCACAATACTCTTTGGAAGATTTGAGGGGAAAGGACCGACTCAGCTGTAATAGATATAAGAGATCCAGAATAAAGGGGGCTGGAGCGGGAGCTTGCAGAAGGGTTAGCAGGCTATGTATTGCTAAAATTGCCCGAGCAGGAGGAGAGCCTCCCAGGAAAGGACTTAAAGGATTTAGCACCACCAGGAGCAAAAGAAAAGGAAATTATGGTTGTCGGATGCTGTGCTGAGACGGAGTTGTTCCACTCCCATGTCTTAATCTCATAAAAGAAGGATGAGAGACCAACAGTAGATCTCACACCAGAGTCATTTTCCATGAAAAATGAAGTATCTGTTTTTTCTTTTTTAGAGTTATATAGAATAGCCATTGTTTTTTGTTTGTTTCAGAAATCTTTTGCTGTGGGGAAAGATTTAGCATTTAAGAAATCAAGTGGTCTTTTTTTTTTAACATGATAATAATGCTTAATTTTAATTAAGAGAAATAAACCAGCATTAAAAAGATAGAATGAATTATTTTCTTCCTGTATAAAAACTAAGCATGAACTTACGGTTACCAAAAGAGGAAAGGAATGGGGGAGGGATAAAATAGGAGTTTGGGATGAGCAGATTTTGATTTTCAGTCAAGCTGCTATATATAAAATAGATAACAAAGCCCTACTGTATAGCACAGGAACTATATTCAGTATCTTGTGATAAACCGTAATTGAAAAGAATGTAAAAAAGAATGCAAATATACTATATATGTATGTATAACTGAATCACTTTGCTATACGCCAGAAACTAACACAACATTGTAAATCAACTATACATCAATTTAAAATATAAATAAAAAAGCAGGGTGGAGTCGAGTGGCCACTACTGAGCCACCACACTTGAAATGCCAACATTTTAAAACTACAGTCATGAATCAGTTACTTGCTGTTCATTTCAGAACTCAAAACTAACCTGCAGTTTTTGCAGAGATGGTTTAAATTGACTTTGTATTTTCTCTTAAATATTTAAGTTTAAACTTGAACCTTTGCAATCTCTTGTATCAAAAATATAACAGATGTGTAGCCTGAAGCTTCTTTAGACCTCTGATCTGACTTTAGCTTATCAATGGATTAAATTAATTTTTGGTGATCACAGAAAAATTAGGGATATAAGACAAAATGCTAGTACGCCATGTAACCCAACACGCCTGAGAAGTAGCTATTCAGAAAAAAATTCGATGCCTTGTTGTTGTCATTATCATAATTTTAAAGTAAAAACTTAAAAGAAAAACCTTAATTGTCTTTTTGTTATTAAACAAGTTTTAACAAAAGGCTTCTCTTTGTTTTGTTTCTTTGGTAATTAAGAAGCCCATTTTTATATTTTATATGTTTATGTATTTTTTTGTATAATTAGATAAATATATAAAATCTCTGTGTATTTTTATTTTGCGTTTGTCAAGCAGTAAATATGAGTCCAGAGTTTTCCTTTGGTGCCAATCTTTGGCCATTCAAGCTGCTGGCAATTGAAGGGTTTTTGTCTGTTACATGTTAAGATACTTGCTTCAGTGAGCTAAAAACCAATCTGACAAGTCCAAAACCGACTCATTATTGTGGTAATCCAGTTCTCACTCCCTGTAATGAAGTTAGCAATGACAGCAATGTATTCTGTTCTCAGTCTGAAGATGCTCTGAAGATTAAGAATATCAAAATGTTCAGTAAAGGTCTTGCAAAAATCCACTGATTACTCTATAGTTCATTATAAAACTCACCAGTTTTAGTTATAAATTATCAGTTTCAGTTATATAGCTCATCTCTATCACTTTGCAATTCCCTTCTGTAAGTTAGAATCCTAAAGAACAACCCACTCACTATTCTCCAGAAAACCAGATACAAATTACCAGATTAAATATACTGTTAGTTCAACTCTGACATGTCTTTTGTTACCAGAGACTTCCCAAGTGGCTCAGTGGTAAAGAATCCACCTGCCAATACTGGAGACTCAGAAGACACCGGCTCAATCCCTGGGTTGGGAAGATCCCCTGTAGGAGGAAATGGCAACCTCTGTAAAGAATCTGCCTGCAATGCAGGAGACCTGGGTTCCATCCTTAGGTTGGGAAGATCCCCTGGGGAAGGGAAAGGATACCCACTCCAGTATTCTGGCCTGGAGAATTCCATGAACTGTATAGTCCATGGGGTCACAAAAAGTCAGACACAACTGAGCAACTTTCACTTTCCAGTATTCTTTCCTGGAAAATCCCATGGACAGCGGAACCTGGCAGGCTACAGTCCATCAGGTCACAAAGAGTTGCATGTGACTTAGCAACTGAGCAGCACATATACAGAGAATGGAATGAAATACGTAGGTAGAGTTTTAAAGAACAATAATAAATTGGTCACTACTGTAGCCACTAACCGTATCAAGAAACAGAACACTATACACTGCGGTCCCATAGGTAATATTTTTGTTATTGTTATTGGTGCTTAAAAGGATCCTTATATACAGTCTTAGAGAAAGAGGAGGACGAAGAATCCCAATTTGGGGGGTAGAGGTGGGGTAGAAGGTGCTGTTAGAAACCCAAATCAGGAAAAAGATGGACGATGATGGGAAAGGGATGGAAGGGGATGAGGGCACAGGAGAGACAGCTGACTCTCAAGCCTTTGACAGCAGTGAGTGATGTCAGCACCTGCACATTTCAACTCTCAGACTATCTCGGAAAACACAGCCCTCATTTCAAAACAAACATGCTGGACCCAGGACGGAGCTCGGATGCCACAGGCATCCTGCAGACCTTCAGAAAGTGGGCCATCTTCATCCCTGGAACCCTAGGGATGGAATTATGGGCAAACACTATAGCCCAGAATTCTATAACAGACTTTCGAGGAAGCCCCAATATAGGAGATGGTACTGAATATGTTCTCCCTAAAACCAAGATGGTTTTAAGCTGCTGTTTAATCCCTAAGTCGTGTCCAACACTATTGCGACCCCGCAGACTGTAGCCCTCCAGGCACCTCTGTCCATGGAATTTTCCAGGCAAGAAAACGGGCAGGTTGCCATTTCCTTCTGCAGGGGATCTTCCCGACCCAGGGATCAAACCCGCGTCTTCTGCATTGGCAGGCGGGTTCTTTACCACTGAGCCACCAGGGAGTCCATACTTCCACCCCTTTTCTTCCTACACAGTCTGTAACATCAGCTCGCTTGATGATCACTCCCTTATTTATCAAGGAAGAATAACCACAAGAAATGGTCTGGTAATTTGAGTTTTGATTGCTTTGTATTATGCCTGTTTTACAGATCAGAAAACAGAAACCCAAAGAGGTTAAATAACTTAAAGAGCTGAAACTAACCATGGTCTTTTTTCCATTGAGCCTTCTACTACAGCAAGCTCTTTATCCAAAGATGAATAAAGAACCCTCTGCAGTACTTTGTTGAAAGGAAAACTTCGAAGAATGTGGTTTTCTTAGCCTAAGAAGGCCTTCATCTGTGTTCATACTAACATGGGATTTTGTTTTGTTTTTGTCATTTTCTAATTCCAGGATTTGTAGGAGAAAACGCCCAGCCAATCCTAGAAAACAACATTGGGAACCGAATGCTCCAGAATATGGGCTGGACCCCTGGGACAGGCCTCGGACGAGATGGCAAGGGGATCGCTGAGCCGATTCCAGCCCTGCAGAGGCCAAAAGGATTAGGACTTGGGTTTCCTCTACCAAAAAGCACCCCTGCAACCACTGCCTCCAATTCAGGAAAATCCGCCTAAAGAGGAAAAGCAGAGGCGCTGTTTAACAAGTTTTATTCGCTCGCTATAGCCCATTGTTCTAAAATGACAGCATAGCTTCTGTGGTTGAAGCTGAAACCTAACATCAAAGCCTCAGACTTGTCCCTCTAGCTTCCTAGATGCTACAGTTCTGCCAGAGTGATAGAAATGGGATTTCATCACAGTCCATGGTGCTAAAGTAAAAACCTTCACCTTTTAAAATTTTTCAGTGACTCGCATTCTAGGTGTAAAGAACAGCTCGTTTCTCTTATTTATTTTGATCTTGTGTTGTCAGTAATTTCTCATGTTTTAGCTTGATTCATTCCTGTGTGCGCTTGATGCCCCAGTGACCGAGCACGCCTACGTGTTTCTAAAATAGGATTGGCCGGAAAGGGTTGTATTTCACCTCATCCCTGTCTGTCCTAACAGAAAACACCTGTCATCACATCAGTGAAGTCCTAAGCACATCTTTTTTTTTGAAAGGCTGGCCAATTTCGTATTCCTTGAATTTGACTTTTTTGTTAGGATTCCTCAACAGGGTGACACCCATTCATCTTCTATCCTTGGATACTGTAGCCTGAAGTTCACAGCTGACAAACAGCAATTAATGTTGCCCTCTGACATGTCGACAAAAATAAACCTCATCATTGTGATCACCACAGTGCCCTCAACATGACTTTACTGCAGATCTTATCAATTTTACCTCATTTAGAACATAAAATAATTACGGAAAGAAAAATGTATTTTTTAAATTCACCATGACTGAGTTGTAAACTCTATTAATAATCTAGACTTCCTTCTACCTCTTTGTTCCCAAAGGTTGATATTTTTTTTAAGATCAACTCAACTGTAGTAAACTGATTTTAACCATCGGAGTAAGTTAGAATATCGACTCCATTTATTTGAAGATTTTAATGGCTCTCCCAAGAATTCAGATGTCTGGGCAAAGATCCAGCGCATTTACAAGGAGTACAACAACAAAAAAAAATGAACGGTACTGTTTGCCCTTTCTAACACCTAAGCAGTTACTTTAAAACGAAGCAAAACAAGTCATTTGTATTATGTGCCTAGTATTGTTACATCTGAATCCTCTGCTTCATAATGTCCAAGATTCTGAATTGCTCTTAGTTTAGATGTTGTTCATTAGTAAGAACTAATAATGATATTCTCTTTTGTAATGACCTTTATTGGTTGAGTGAAGGCCAAGATAACACATGTGAATCAACCCTCTAATGTTTTTTAAGCTTTGTTTTTTTAGGGCGGTTTTAGATTCACAGCAGAATCAAGGGAAAGGTACAGCGATTTCTGAAGTATCCCCTCCCCGCACACATGCATAGCTTCCCCATTATGTACATCCTCCCCCCAGAGTGCTATATTTGTTACAGCTGTCGAGCTGTACCATTGACACATCAAAATCACCCAAACTCCACAGTTTATATTACAGTCCACTCTTGGTGTGGAACATTCTATGGGCTTGGACTAATGTATAATGACATGTCTGCACCATTGTAGGATCACACAGAGTAATTTTACTGTGATAAAATTCCTCTTGGCTCCTGTCTAACAGGCTTTTGGGAATTTGACAGTCGCCAAGAGTCTTTCACAGTGGGGAGAGGAGGTTTGTGCGTGTAATAGACCTGTCCCACGTGGTCAAAAGAAAATACTGCTCGTTGGGGAGAGGAAGTTCAGCGTGCTATTTGAAAGGCTTACTGGTTTGCCAACTTACAGGTTCCTTTTAAGAATTATCTTCTTAAAACAGGGTTATCGTGGTAAGAGGACAAGTTGATTAGGGAACCATAGGCTACCAGGTGAGTTGCTTTTCTTATGCCCTTCTTAGCCTACCAGGTGAGCATTCTTATTGAATAAAGTAACTTGTTTGATGCTTTCCTAAATGTCTGTTACTTGAAAATTCGCCATTTTTTAAAAAAAAATATTTTTTATTGAATACTCATTCTACCTACATAAGGTGCAAAAAGCTGGGGGAGATTGTCTATATTTCGGTTTGAAACTTCTTTATGGTAGCGTATAGCACTCTAAGGCCTGTTCATAAGTTTGTTTTAATCCCACTGCCTGAAGATCTTTTAAAATCCTAGAATTTTGAAAAGCCAAATTTGGAGCCACAGGTAAAACACTATGAGGTTTTTGTGAGACTGACTGATCCCAAATTCCCATGGACTTGACCATTCTTTTTCATTTCACCATGGTCTATCTCTCACAGTGAGGAAGAACAGACCTTACATGAGCTGGCACTCGGGACTCCTTAGCTATATGTTGCAGCTTTATAAATATTTTTTCTTGTTCTCCTGGACAGGCATCAATCTGCTGAAGAAACTTTCTAAGATATCACTGAACTCAGGTGTTCTCCAACTCCACCTCCCAAAATAATTCATCTTTATATTTTCCCTTAATAGAAGAAAGGTCTCAATATTGACATCTTGAGCCCTGTCTGTGACTCACAGAAGATTTCAAACATGTCTTATTCTATAGGAGTGTTTACGGAATACATGAATCAATACTCAAAGCAGAGAAGTGGTGACTTCCCAAGCGTTCCCCCTGCTCTCACACAGACTTCCCTTCACCTTTCAGTGATATTTAAGAATGATCATTGCACACCTGAAGTTCTGCTCGGACCTGCACTTAATCAGAGAACACAATTGAAAAGTGGAATTTTTAATGTACATCAAATATCTTTAAGATAGGAAATTCACTAATTTACGTTTATTGTAAAGTTAATTTTTACCAGTTCCTATGCCTATTCATCCAAAAGAATTCATGTTTTAGAATGTATCAATCATATCTCCATAAAAAGTAAGATTTTTCTCTTGTCCTTCATAAAGCCAACACTTCTATAGAATCTAAGCCTCGTATCAGATTAATTGCTTGTACTAAAACTTTTAGAGAATGCATAAGTCTCGTCCATACTATCTAAATTATCTATTCCCCAGCAAGTAGCCGAGAGACTGAGTGTGGCTACATTAGCAATTCAACATTTTGGCTTTATATTCTTGTTATACTTGATATTAACCAGATTGTGTATTGGTGTCATTTACTTCCTCCCTTCCTTCTTTCTCCCCAAATACAATTTTTAAGGCAATGTTACCCCCCTCAAATTTGTTTGCTTTTATTTTTTAATTATATGGTCTCCTTTAAAAGAAAATCCACTGTTAACTAACATTTACCAGTTAATTGGTATCAGCATTTGAAAACAGACTTTATAACTCATACTGTTGCTATCAAAGAGAAGTTAAGACAGTAGGGTTAAAGATATGCCTAATGTATACATATAGGTATGTTTACACGGCATGACTGTGCAATTTACAGACATGATTGCAAAATAATTGCATTTTATTAATATTTTAGCATTGTGAATTGATATTCTTGCAGTTAATTGAACTGACAATTGCTTCTCTTCAATATGTTTTCATTTTGAGCAGATATTTCATGAAAGAGAAAAATCACTGCTGACATGCTTTTTAAAACCATTTCCTCCTATACTCTGTTTTTCTTTTTTAAAAAAATGGTATTGTAAAATGAAGTTGTTTAGCAAAGAATATTTTGGATTTTTTTTTCTTTTAGTAGAAAGATATAATAGTACAACAAAGAATGAAAGAATAAACATTATGTTTAAGAATGTTATTTATAAGCAGTCATTGTCTTTGTGCTTTAAATGTTTCCCTCTTTAAATAATAAAAAATAAAGTTGAAAGGACTTTTTTTTTTTAATTACTGAAAGTCACTCAGTTGTGTCTGACTCTTTGCAACCCCATGGACTATACAGTCCATGGAATTCTCCAGGCCAGAATACTGGAGTTGGTAACCATTCTCTTCTTCTGGGGATCTTCCAAGCCCAGGGATTGAACCCAGGTCTCCTGCATTGCAGGCAGATTCTTTACCAGCTGAGCCACCAGGGAAGCCCAAGAATACTGGAATGGATAGCCTATCCCTTCTTCAGTGGATCTTCCCGACCTAGGAATCGAACCAGGGTCTCCTGCGTGGCAGGCTGGTTCGTTACCCAACCGAGCTACCAGGGAAGCCCTGGTAATTACTACCCGTTGACAATTAACACTGAACAGTGCCGTTAAGTGTTAATTGCTCAGTCGTGTCCAATTCTTATTTACCCTGTGAACTGTCACCCACCAAGCTCCTCTGTCTCCAGGCAAGAATACTAGAGTGAGTTCCCATCTCCTCCTCCAGGGGATCTTCCCAACCTCGGGATCGAACTCAACTCTCGTTTACATCACAGGCAGATTCTTCACTGTCTAAGCCACCAGGGAAGCCCTAAATTCATTATTCATGTTTCAGTCCTAGAGAATGTCAACATTTTCTAAAAAATTTTAGGGGAAAAAATTGGTAAACACATTTGATTTCATTTATTCACAGCTGATTGTGACCTGTTATACCACATTTCCCTGGTTTTGTTCTGTCTGATGCTGGGTTAGACTAACTGTGTTAAGGTCTCTTTCCACCCAGAGATTCTGATTCTAAAGGAACAAGTGCAAGTTCTTTCTGATAGCTTGAAATACGGATCAGAACCATATGTGTTACTCCATTTCCTTCTGGGAAATTGTGCTCCCCAGAAACCTGCTTGGATATTTTAAATATTTTATAATACTCATTAAAGTGTTGAGTTCTATTGCTTATAGGAAACATCTCATTATGTTAATAAAATACTCTCTTTTCTCCCCCCAAAAAACTGAATTGTGAGTTGTTAGAGTCAGTGGATTTTTTTTTTTTTTTATCCAATAGGTATTAAATACTCATTTATTTCACAGGCTTGCAGTAATATATACTCAACTGACAAGTGGACCATGAAGGCTCCTTCTGCTGGATTCCTACTAGGCAAAGACTCATTACTTCACCCACCTGACATTTTAAGTAGATCCAGATTTGTCTCTAGCGAGTCAATGCCATTAACTGCCAGGAGTATGATCTACAATTGCCGCTTTTCGTTTTATCTGTACATTAGAGTTGTCTTCTGTCTTGGAATTGTCATGGAGTTTAAATCATTGTCAGATTCACCGACCTCACTCCCATGGCAGTGTCCGAACGGCCCGTGTTTACTCCTTCATCTTTGAAGGATGAAGTTAGGCAACAATTGAAGGCTATTTTTGTGTTTCTTTAGTCGTTTTTCTTCTTCCCTTAGCTTGAATATTCAAGATACATTAATGGCATTTTAAATCTATGTATATACTTCTTGATCTTTCAGCTATAAAATGGTAAAGACAAGACTGTATTATGATAGCATCCCAAGCAAAAAGAACACTCAGACCTTTTTCCTACTGGTTTTCATCTTCTGATTAAATTTCAAGGAAATGTTTATTCCTTCCTAAAGGTAGCATTCTATAATAAAAGCAGAAAAGATGAAAAATAGTATAGTAGCTCATTACATACTTAAAAAATATGCTTTCCAAAAGCAAACAAATTCTTACTTAAGTAGATTTCTTCCAAGGCCAGAATTTCATAGTTAGGATAAGCAGATGAGTTTCAAGGGGGAGAAATTAAGGCTTCATTAGATACCTGTGTGGCTAATCTAAGTCTCAAGTGCTTTTTTGATGGCTGTAATTGATTGTGGAAACTACAGATAATCCATGCTGCAGGTAGAGGGAATGGGATTCACAAAACAATTTTTAAGTGAACGTGAAGCACTTGGCAGAACACACTGAGATTGGGAAATGTCAAGTTGGAAACCACAGTATTTCTAAAACAATGACCATGGTGTCTTTAGGCTTTCAACAGTCAGCCGGGTGGTCCAGAAACTCTGAAGGCCTGGCTCTTGACCGTCCCCCATCTTTATACCCGTTTCCTTTTATCACATCACTCCCGATTCCTTTCCACACATCTTCATCTCCTTCACCTAAGTTTAACATCACAGGACAGCCTTGCAAAATGGAAAGCATCACAAGCACACAGGAAACCTGCCTGATTTGACTCCCGTCCCATTGTGTTTCTCCATTATGTCCCTTAACAACTCAGCTAGAAACAAGCGGCAGATTTTTTCCCCACTCACTGAGTAATTGTCTGCACCACAGTGACAGATGTGCAATATAGCAGCTTCTTTAGGAAAAAATTAACAGTTTGTCCAGCATGTCAGCTCGCTCTTTTTAGTGCTTGGGAGGTCTTGGCCCCATTATGGATGATTTAGAAATTGAGGCAAGCAAAAACCAGCTGCCTGCGCTGAAAGCCTTCGTTAGTCGCCCTCATCTGCATTCCAAGACTCACTTACATCTAGAAATTGGTAGAGCCCCTCTGGCCACGCAATGAGGATGGGCTGACAATGCCTTGATTTGTTGAGAGAGAGAATAAATGGGTTTTTCAGAAGATGAGGAAATATCACCATTACTGGCCAATTTACAGCATTTTATCTGTTCTTCAAACATGACACTTTTGTTATTGTTGCATGGTAATTACATAGTGAAACGGAAAGAAAACAAATTCAGGTTACGTATTCAGATGGATTGCAAAATCATATAATCCTGATAAATGCCCATTTATGATACACATGGATGAAAGGTTCATTTTAATTTTGAATGGCTAGCTCAGCCATAAATAGGATATAGGATTAAATTCCAGAGAATCTGATTACATAAAAGCAAATAGTCCTTACACTTTTTTCAGATCCAGGAAATTCAGGGAGATACAGTGTGGCATATTCACAAACAGGATTGTCCTCGGACAAGACAAAAAGTAAATTCAGACTTGCATTCTGAAAAGGATGAGAACTTTCCGTGAAGCTGGAGAGCTATCTTGTTCTAGTTATGAGTTAGTCCTAAAGGCTTCTCAAGAGGCAAGGGAGCCTAGGCTGAAGTAGTTCCAGTTTAGAGGAACAGCCCTACATTTCAATCTCTACTTTCCTGGTCACTTCTGCATTCTCACCAAACATTGGGATTCTAGAAATCCAGTGCTTTCTTCTTGTGTTCCTCTGTGTGAGGTTATTTGTCCCTCATCCTCAAATCCTATTATTGTAAAGGGATGTTGCCTGTAGAAGTTTAGCTGAGCACAGATAATGAAGATCATGGAGAGGAAAAGGAATGAAGGGGTAGCACCCCAGGGCTGCTACTGAAAATGTCAGGTGTGTAAAAGAGGAGAAGGGAACGGCTACCCACTCCAGTATTCTGGCCTGGAGAATTCCATGGACTGTATAGTCCACAGAATTGAAAAGAGTCAGACACGACTGAGCAACTAACACTTTGCTTAGTAGGAACCCAAAAGAAGGAACCATCATCGTTCACTTATCACATGAGTATATATTACCATAAAGCTGTTACATAAATAAGTTGTTATTCTCATGTCTCAATATCTCCGGGACCACTGAGGCCAAGCTATCAAGTTTTACATGGGAAGTTGAAACTTTCCTTTCACTCGACTTGAATCCATTTGTCATACTACAGGACTAGAGTGATCATTTCAAAGTTCAGTTATGAATTTTTATTCATACCCTTTGTTGTTCAGTTGCTCAGTCGTGTCTGACACTTTGCAACTCCATGGACTGTAGCCTCCCAGGCTCCTCTGTCCATGGGATTCTCCAAGCAAGAACACTGGAGTGGGTTGCCATTTCCTTCTCCAATGCATGAAAGTGAAAAGTGAAAGTGAAGTTGCTCAGTCATGTCCGACTCTTAGCGACCCCATGGACTGCAGCCTCCCAGGCTCCTCTGTCCATGGGATTCTCTAAGCAAGAATACTGGCGTGGGTTGCCGTTTTCCTTCTCCAAGGGATCTTCCTGACTCACATCTCCTGCACTGCCAGGCAGATTCTTTACACTAAGCCACCTGGGAAACCCCCAAATAAATAAGTTGCTGCTGCTAAGTCGCTTCAGTCATGTCTGACTCTGTTCGACCCCATAGACAGCAGCCCACCAGGCTCCCCCGTCCCTGGGATTCTCCAGGCAAGAAAACTGGAGTGAGTTGCCATTTCCTTCTCCAATGCATGAAAGTGAAAGTGAAATCGCTCAGTCGTGCCCAACTCTTAGCAACCCCGTGGACTGCAGCCTACCAGGCTCCTCCGCCCATGGGATTTTCCAGGCAAGAGTACTGGAGTGGGGTGCCATTGCCTTCTCCGAAATAAATAAGTACTTAACATCTATTGGCTCCTAAGTTTGCTGTGGCTGGGATAGAGAGATAAAAGAGCCACATCAGTACTTAACTGTCTTGGCCCAGGGGTGACAAGTGTTACCTCTGTTCAGGATTCATTGGCCAGAGCTGGTCACACAGGCCCAGCCGATTTCCAGGGAAGCTTCTGGAAGTAGGGGAGCATGCAGATGTCTGTGAGCACTAGTTGTGCCAGTTACAGTTTCAATATAGCATGTCCAGACTGTTAAATACCCAAGTAACATCTATTTCATTTGAGTCTAGGATGCCATCAAGTTTAAGATGCACCTTAATTTTATGTATCATTATGAAGGAAGAGTAGGAAAAGGCAAGCCACTCCAATATTCTTGCCTAGAAATCTACATGGATGGAGGAGCCTGGGGGGTGGGGGCTACAGTCTATGGGGTCGCAAAGAGTGGGGCACAACTGAGCACGCGTGCAAGAAGGAAGGAAAAAGCACAAACTATGATCCTCTAACCCCAGCAAGGTGCCTCCACTCCAATTTCAGGAATACTACAATGTGAGAAAATGATCAAATATGTTCATGAGTATAGAATGAAGGTGAAGATAAAAAAAAATCTGAGGAATGCCAGGGAAGTCTGCATGAATGAACAGATGGGATTGGAGCTGCTCCTTGAAGAAAGATAGGGTTCAGCTAGAAACAAGGAGGGTTCATTATTAGCCAGAGATGCTTCTGTTATGTTGACATTATATGACACAAATGGCTCAGACACTAGAATTATTCCAAACTATATTCAATTCCCGGCTCTAATGCCTTCTCTGGGCTTCCCTGGTGGCGCAGCGGTGAAGACTCCACCTGCAAAGAAGGAGACGCAGGTTTGATCCCTGGGTCAGGAAGATCCCCTGGAGAAGGAAGTGACAGCCAACTCCAGTATTCTTGCCTGGGAAATCCCACAGACAGAGGAGCCTGGCGGGCTGCAGTCCATGGGAACACAGGAGTCAGGTACAACTTGGTGACTGAAGAACAACAATGCCTTCTGTATGTTTTGAGACTAATCTCACAAGTTTCACATTTTTGTCTTTATTTTCCTGAAGTTAGAAATAATAATATCTACCTCATTGGATTATGAGGGTTAAAAGTCATAATGCACAGAAAATATCCTATCAGTCCCTAGCACATAGGAGATGCTCTGAATTGGGTACCATTTCTTTTCTAGTTTCTGATGAAGTGATAAACTGTCCTTGTTTGTCTACTCTTCTAGGCGAAGTGTAACATATACAGAAGTGTTAACGTATTTTTACTTTGCTAACAGTGCCCAAGAAAGACAAGCGATATTAAACAATCTTCCTAATTTCATAGTCATTGATGGGCATACCCTTAATAATAAACTTCTGCTGTGACTCCAAATGGTAAGTCTTTTTTTTTAATTCAATACAACTAGAACCTATAATCAGTAAAAATACAGAATTCAACCACCTCCACTCAATCATTTCTTATCAGTTGACTGAAGATCATCCAGGAATCCCTGGCCACGCCCATCAAGGCCTTTGGAACCTGGCATGGCTCTAGTCTATGCTACTGATCTTACGGAACTGGTCCTTGGTCCAAGACTGGGGCTAATGCTATGACAAATTCCTTAGATGGGGCTGCTTGCTTAAGATGCTTAATTTGAAATTCTATCTTTTCACATAATCTTTTTGAGAATGTATTCTAGGACACTGGAAACTTCAGCATAGGAATCACCAGGAAACGACTTAAAAAGTGAGATTCTCAAACTCCATTCTCAAAAAGGAAGAGCCTTGAGAAAGACTGTCTTGGAAAAACCAAATCAGATTATCTCCAAACCGTCTCCAGGCTCTCTTTGCAAACATCTGAGCCCAGCCTTCTATGGCAGACCCTATTGAGTCATCTGCCCCAGCTCTCTCCTTCTGGGAAATGTTTTCAACACCACTACCCTTCCACCCTCTCCTTAAGACAATTTGGAATTAGAACTAATTTGGAATTAGAACTAATAGGTTTCATTCTGGCCTTGGTCTCTTGAATGAAGACGCTATCTGACTGGGCACAGAGGAAGTATGTAAATGAGGTAAAGAATGGAGGAGAGGAACAAAGAATTAAGATGAAAAGAAGAAATGTATGGGTTTCCTACAGAGCTGGAGCCTGGTGTAAGCTTGCTGAATGTTCTCTTCAAAAAAGACCAGAGGACCATTACTAGGGAGGTGGAGAAAGCAATCCTTTCCTATACGAGAGGGTGACATCTCTGCATGGAACTAGCCTCATATGCGGAAAAGGCAATGGCACTCCACTCCAGTACTCTTGCCTGGAAAATCCCATGGATGGAGGAGCCTGGTGGGCTGCAGTCCATGGGGTCACTAAGAGTTGGACACAACTGAGCGACTTCACTTTCACTTTTCACTTTCATGCACTGGAGAAGGAAATGGCAACCCACTCCAGTGTTCTTGCCTGGATAATCCCAGGGATGGGGGAGCCTGGTGGGCTGCCGTCTATGGGGGTCGCACAGAGTCGGACATGACTGAAGCGACTTAGCAGCAGCAGCAGCCTCATATGAGGAGAAGGAAATGGCAACCCACTCCAGTGTTCTTGCCTGGAGAATCCCAGGGATGGGGGAGCCTGGTGGGCTGCCGTCCATGCACAGAATTGGACACAACTGAAGCGACTTAGCTGCAGCAGCAGCAGCAGCAGCAGCCACCTCATATGGGCTCCCCAGGTGGCACTAGCGGTAAAGAACCCACCTGCCAATGCAAGAGACATAAGAGATGCAGGTTCAATCCCTGGGTCAGGAAGACCCACTCGAAGAGGGCATGGCAACCCACTCCAGTAATCTTGCCTACAGAATCCCATGGATGGAAGAGCCTGGAGGGCTAGAGTCCATAGAGTCGCAAAGAGTTGGGCATGACTGAAGTGATTTAACACACACAGCCTCTTATATTAGTGGGAAGAATACTTACCACATGGGTCTAAACTATAAACCAGAGGGTGGATTATTCACATTACACAAAGCTTTGCATGTCGTACGAGAGCACAGGGTCCCTTTAGGTAGCATTTTCTCAAGTACTTATTTACAGATCATTAAATACTTAACAGAGGGAAAAAGTAAAAGCTCAAGTGCTTAAGCCAGTATTTGTTAAATATCCATCATAGATTCAGATAAAGTAAATGTAAAATCATAGTGACAGTTAATTGTCCAGTTTTTAGATTTTTACATTAGGAGGTGGAGCTAAAATAACAGCCTGTCCAGGTGAGTGCAGTACTCCTGAACATTCTACCATGATTTTAATCATTTTTGTTAGCTTATCCTCAGTCCCATAGGACACTCCTTTATCTTATAATAAATGTTCTTTTGTTGTACGACTTAAACTTTCTGTTATTTCCATATAGGACTAATTTTCTCCTGGATATTGGCTAAGATGTAAATGTATTATAAAACACAGAAAAATATTACTGTAACTTGACCAACTGAATGTTCTCTGTGCAATTATCTAAGAATTTACAGTTTTAAAGTAACTAGTACACCTTATAATGCTTTAATAAAGTTCCACCTTGTGGTAGTGGAGTGTTCTAAATGACTTGGCCTCATTTTCCTTTTATTCTTTTTTCTTTATAAACTGAGTCCAATTCTACCAAATTCTAACCCAGTAATTCCTATCAATAGAGGAGGCCCATGACTTCAAGAGACTCTCATAAGACTAGAGAAGAATCCTGAATATTACTTTACTTTTTAAATATGCTAATGAAAATATCACATATGATATTTTCCCCTGAGCTGTTTTACAATTTCTGTGTCACAGAGTAGAAGAGAGCATGGTAAATCTGTAAATGATAAGAAGCCACCTTCTTCAGTCTTTCTATAACATCTTATGAAAGTGAAAGTATTAGTTGCTCAGTCGTGTCTGACTCTTTGAGACCCCATTGACTGTAGCCCACCAGATTCCTCTGTCCATGGGGATACTCCAGTCAAGAATACTGGAGTGGGTTGCCATTCTCTTCTCCAGGGGATCTTCCCCACCCAGGGATCAAACCCAGGTCTCCTGTATTGCAGGCAGATTCTTTACCATCTGAGCCACTAGGGGAGACCAAAACCCATTGCATCTTACAGTTGCTTGCGTATCACATTCTCAGGTTACCAAGTTCTGCTGTTGGTTGTTGGGTGGACATGGCTATAGCTGTTAGGCTGGTTCCCTTGAAATCAGTAGCTCCCTGTTTACCATTCCACCTATCTCCAGCCTTTCAGACAGGAGTCCCAGGGCCACCGCTATAGAAAGGAAGCAACTAAAAAAGAAAAGAAAAGAATAAAAGGCAGAAAACAGAAAGCAACTCTTTAGCCCTGGTGGTTTGACTGCCTCTTTTCTAAAAATACTTATTTAGCTGTTCCGGGTCTTAGTTGTGTCATGTGGGACATGCAGGATTTTTAGTTGCAACCCTTGGGATCTAGTTCCCTGACCAGGGATCAAACCCAGGCCCCCTGCATTAGGAATGTGGATCTTAGCCACTGCACCACCAGGGAAGTCCCCATGCTTGCCTTTTACATCTGGGACACAGAAGCAAGTAATACAACAGAAGTAACACTGGACCAAGAGTTAGAAGACTTGCATTCAAGTTTGGTTCACCCCTTACCAATTCAGAGGCTTCCCTAGTAGCTCAGCTGGTAAAGAATCTGCCTGAAATGCAGGAGACCTGGGTTTGATTCCTGGGTCAAGAAGATCCACTGGAGAAAGGATAGGCTACCCACTCCAGTATTCTTGGGCTTCCCTGGTGGCTCAGCTGGTAAAGAAACCTCCTGCAAAACGGGAGATCTGGGTTTGATCCCTGGGTCAGGAAGATCCCCAGGAGAAGGAAATGGCTACCCACTCCAGTATTCTTGCCTGGAGAATTCCATGGACAGAGGAGCCTGGTGGGTTACAGTCCATTCGATCACAAAGAAGCACATATAACTGAGCAACCAACACACACACTCACCTTACTGATTCAAGACACTCACCTAACTGTTCTGGTTTTTGTATCCAGATTTATAAAAAGAAGTGGTTGTTGGTGAAAAGGAGTTGACGTTTCTGAGCGCCTACTCTACACTGGGGACTTCTTACGTAGTTTCCAGGTGGAGTTCACAGAAAGGTATCCACACCTGTTGTTGGTCTTTTTCAGTTATAAAGATTAGCTGACACCTAACACTGATAATTCAGTCTAGTGGGGAAAAATTACTCCTAAACCAGCACCAAGTCCAAATTATCTAATACTTAAGGACATGCAATGTTATTGCTTATAGGTAAATTACTAACAATTTAACAATAAATAAAATTTTACTTAAATGAATTAATATTCAAATCAGCATTTAAACGCAAACAGTATTTATATTGTATCATTTTGAACATTTTAATTTCCTTAAGTACTTTATTTCCCCTTTAACTTCTTTCTGCTGTTAATTTAGTTGATCAAACTATCAGAATAATGCACAAGCATACTAGCTCATCCCAAGTCTAATAACCACAAATTCAAATTTTGTGGGGTCCATATATTAATAACTAACATTTGACAACATCTCCTGGTATATGTCTCATGACATGTCAGGCTCCTAATCAGAAATACAGGATAAAACTAACTTGACAACATGACCTTGGGCAAGAGATTATGCATGGTTTCCCAGAACAATGAAGAATAAAGTGATTTTTTTTCTTTTAAAGAACTGGGGTTCAGTGTAGTGACCTTAACTCCATATACAGTTTGAAGAATTGGAATAGGTTCAGAAAAAAATCAAGACAAATGATTAAAGGCTAAAAGGACTGACTTTAAGAAAAATATAGGCAAGAAATAATGGAGAGTTTGCTAAATAATCACCACAGAGAGAGTCTCATCATCTCAAAAATATTTTAAGACACAAACATCCAGAAGAAACAGAATGATTTCAAGAATTACCCTTTAAGAAAGAGTCTCACAGACTTAGAAAATGAACTTATGCTTGCCAGAGCAGGGGCAGCAGGGACAAGGGGGTGCGGATGATAGGGGGAAGGGACAGATAGGGAGTTTGGGATGGTCATGAACATATATCGTGTATATATATATATATATATATATATAACATGTACATATATATATATATATAATTGCTATATTTAAAATGGATAACCAGTTAGGACCTACCGTATAGTACACGTAACTCTGCTTACTGTTATGTGGCAGCCTGGATGGGAGGGATTTGGGGGGAAAATATACACATGTATGAGCTTCCCAGGTGGCTCTAATGGTAAAAAAAAAAAAAAAAAAAAAAAACCCACCTGCCAATGCAGGAGACATAAAAGCCACGGGTTCAATCCTGTCAAGAAGATCCCCTGGAGGAGGAAATGGAAACCCACTCCAGTATTCTTGCCTGGAGAATCCCATGGACAGAGGAGTAGTGTGGGCTACAGTCCATAGGGTCACAAAGAGTCACACACACCTGAAGCGGCTTGAGCACCCACACACGAATACATGTGTATCTGTGGCTGCATCCCTTTGATGGTCACCTGAAACTCTCACACATTCTTAATCAGATATACCTCAATACAAAATAAAAAGTTCAAAAAAAATTTTTTAATTAAAAAAAATTACCCTTCAGTTCTAGAATGGGAAAAATATGGATTGGTTGGTTTCAAATTTTTTTAAAAAAGGAAAATGGTACTTGAGTAAAAGGAAACAGAAAAGCATGTTTTAAAGGAAACCAGTAAATTAATCAAAGGAAGAACTCACAGGAAATCTCAGTCTGAAGTAATTGAAGCCCTTTGTGAATCAAATGAAGACTGCCACTAAGCCCAGCTTGGGGGTGATAGGCAGTAATATTCTACCACTCCAGAGAATCTAATCTCGCTCCACAATGTGAAATCACATTGGCAGTAAGTGTGGCCAGGACAGGGTTTTGATGCATTTTCACACTGGGCACTGGCCTTCTGTCCACTCTTTTGTTGATCAGCATAAGGGTGGGCTTGTAAGAAATTTTAAAAGTGGTTCATTTTCAAAGATAGTGAGTGACCGCCTACCAATGTAGTAGGAAGGGATATTCACAGGGGAAAGTCTGGGCAAACAAAGGGAGAGTAGAATGCCTAGGATTTTCATGCAGGCTCATTTTATTGGTGAATTCAAGACATAAGAGCGGGAATAAGTGCTTGCGGGGTAATACGTCTAGGCGAGGGGAAGACTATTAACCCCATAGTACTCAGCCAAGGAGGAATGGGGGAGGGACTTGAGTGCTAGGTTGGCTTGCTCCGTGTAACCACTCTGGGTGTGCCTGCCCACCAGACACTTGATATTGCAAAACAGTCATTGAAGCCTTGCTTCCCGCTGCACTTCCAAGTTCATTCTTTGGACTTGGGCTGGGGAGCTTTATTTCCCACAAGCTGTGGCCCTTTCTGAGTCTATTCTTTAATCTGACTCTTGCAGCTGTGAAAATCACCAAAGTATCTCACAGGTCATTAGGCTAGGTAAACTGCTCGTTACAGAGCAAAACGAGACCAATGACAGTCATTTCAGCCAAAGCAGACTGTGTCTACTTCCTACCATCTGATTACATGCCACTTGCTAAGTATTTATGGAGCATCTACCATATGCTTATCACTGAGCTGGGTACTGTGAAGATTCATAAGAATTTCACGGTATACTCACTGGCCTCAATGGACTTGGAATCATTGAAGTCCAAGTCCAATTGTTGAAGAAATCCAACAAATACTCAGAAATGATATTTAAATATTTTATAATAAGATTGGCACAGGCACTGGCCAATGAGAGTAGATATCCATCTGATTTGAATAGATGCCAGCTATAAAGATTGATATAGTATAATAGTGAAAGAAAGTGAAAGCGAAGTCACTCAGTCATCTCCGACTCTTTGCAACCCCATGGACTGTAGCCTATCAGGCTCCTCCTTCCATTGGATTTTCCAGGCAAGAGTGCTGGAGTGGATTTCCTTCTCCAGGGGATCTTCCCAACCCAGTGAATCAAACCTGGGTCTCCCGCATTGCGGGCAGATGCTTTACTGTCTGAGCCACTGCATGTTGATGAATACCAGCCCTGCTTATATCTGGATTTTAAGTTGGAGGGGGAAAAAACCACTATGTCTAAAATGTTGTATTGGGCTATAGAGAAAAGGGAATCCTCCTATACTGTTGGTAGGAACATAAATTGGTGCAGCCACTATGGAGAATACTATAGAGGGTCCTTAAAAACTAAAAACAGAGTTACCATATGACCGAGCACCCCTGGGCATATATCTGAAGAAAAGTCTAATTGGAAAAGACACATGCATAATGTATGTTCATAGCAGCACTTTAAACAATAGCCAAGACATGGAAACAATCTAAATGTCCATTTAGAGATGAAGAGGTAAAGATATTTTTAATATATATATATATATACACATACATTTATGTATATCTTATTATACATATTAATTATGTATAATTAATAAGTATATTAATTATACTTAAGTAATAAGTATAATAATAAGTGTTAACAATAATATAATAATAAGTTAGGGTATAAGTATATCATGTAATATATATAATAATATTGTTATTAATATAATAAGTATATATAAGTATATTATACATACTTATTATGCATTGCGGAGAAGGCAATGGCACCCCACTCCAGTACTCTTGCCTGGAAAATCCCATGGGCGGAGGAGCCTGGTAGGCTGCAATTCATGGGGCCGCTAAGAGCTGGACACGACTGAGCAACTTTATATCTTATTATGGGCTTTCCTGGTAGCTCAGATGGTCAAGAATCTGCCTGCAATAGAAACACAGCTTCAATCCCTGGGTTGGGGAGATCTCCTGGGGAAGAGAATGGCTACCCACTCCAGATACAAACATATGTGATGGAATATTACTCAGCTATTAAAAGAATGAAATAATGTCATTTGCAGCAACACGGATGCAACTAGAGATTATACTAAGTGAAGTAAGTTATACAAAGACAAATATATGATACCATTTACATACGGAATCTAAAAAAAAAGTACAAATAAACTTATTTACAAAACAAAAGTAGACTCACAGACATAGAAAACAAACTTATAGTTACCAAAGGAGAAAGGAAGAGAGGGATAAATTGAGAATTTGGGATTAACAGATACAGATCACTATATATAAAACATATAAACAAAGACCTACTGTATAGCACAGGGAACTATACTCAATATTTTAGAATAACCTATAAGGGAAAAGAATCTGACAAAGAATAGATGTGTGTGTGTGTGTGTGTGTGTGTAAAACTGAATCCCTTTGCTGTACACCTGAAGCACTGTAAACCAAGTACACCTCAACTGAGAAAAAAGACAAGAAAAAAAGGTTACACTGAACACAAACAAATGTCGATGAATAAGATGGAATATAAACGTGTGTATGCTGCTTTTCCCTATTGGTGCCAGATATCATCAACCCATCATCACACTCTTTCATGATGAAATCAGGTGCAGAGTCCTTGGCAGTGAAAGTTAACTAAAGTTAACTAGTGTAACCATCAAAGTTAACTAGTGTAATGAAATCCATTTATTAATACAATTCCATAATGACACCATAAGTGTTGGTCACAGAAGGGGGGTAATATCAAGCCCAGCTGGGTTTCCTTGGTCCCTCCGTGGCAAAGAATCCACCTGCTAATGCAGGAGACACAGGTTCGATTCCTGGTCCAGGAGGATCCCACATGCTTCGGAGCAATTAAGCCCGTGTGCCACGGCTATTGAGCCTGTGCTCTAGAGATGGGAGTCACAACTACGGAAGCTGTCACACCCTAGAGCCCATGTCCCACAACAAGAAAAGCCACTGCAATGAGAATCCCGTACACCACATGTAGAGAAAAGCCCACATAGCAACAAGACCTAGCACAGTCAAAAATAAATGAAATTATAAAAAAATTTTTTAAAGATACCCTTTGCACAAATTTCTCCAATGATACTTTTTTGATTCTTTTCAGAAATCTCTTCTTGCTCATCTCTTAATCAAATTAATCTTACTTCTTTCAAATGTTCACATATTGGTTTTCCTCATTCCCATTCTTTTGCATATGACCTCCTTTTTGTCTGGTTAAAAAGATTCCCCAGTAATCTGTGTCCATTTAGAATCAGGTTAAATCTCATTTCTTTCCACAACTCTTACCCTTATAATGTTTTAAGGCATCTTTTCTAAGCACTGATTAACAGAATAAAAATAATATAATAAATAATATTAACTTTGTTTAGGTAGGGGTCACTTTTTAACCATTCACCCATGGTATATTTTAGATAGATATCTTAGCTCCCTATTTAAGCTCCTCAACACAAAATTATATATCCTCTGTTAGTTACACCATATATACAATGATAACTGATCCATAATTCAGTTCAGTCACTCAGTTGTGTCCGACTCTTTGCAACCCCATGAATCGCAGCATGCCAGGCCTCCCTGTCCATCACCAACTCCCAGAGTTGAAATTTGACTAAATAAATGAATTTTTTTTTAAAAAAAGAAAGTCTACAGGCCTGAAAACTATGTGCAAAAAATAGGGATGTTTAAAACTGCTTCAGATTTTTTTTTGAGAAGGCCAAAATCAGAATAGCTGTTTGCCCAGTTTTACTTAAGGGAAAACACGTTTTCAAGCAAATGCAGTAGAAACGACTGTAACTATCTCACACAGGGCTGCCTCCGGCCAATTTTCTTAACTAAGAGGAAAAGTTCACAGAAATCTGGAAACAAAATGTCTACCAGAGGTGACAAGGAAGCATTAACTCACATCCCCTCCGGTGAGTGTAATCTCTTAGGCCAGCTGGCATTTTACAAAGGTTTACCTGGTGTCAAGCCTGCTGGTAACTCTGTTATTCTGATTTAGAAATAAAGGATTGACTCAGAGGTGTCTATGAAATCATTCTGCAGGATGGTAAATCCCAACTTTAACACTGGAATAAGCGATGAACCATCAGCTCCGGCTGCTGGGAGCTGTGCTTAAATAAATCTTCAGGTTGTCCGTGCGGCCCAGGGAGCGGGGAGCAAACTCGCTCTCCGCATGACGCTGCCGCCCGCGGAGGTTACCCCCATCCGGGGTCTGTGGGAATGAATGGTCCTTAAGTCCACAAAGTGGTTTTTGAAATCTGAATAAGAGCTCGGCTATCATCTACAAAATTGTGGTTCGATGGATAGAGATTATGAAGAGATCCCGTTTTCCACTTTGTTTTATTGGCAAGCATCCTTAGTGAAACTGACTCTTTCCATAATAAGCTGTCATCGGCAGCAATTGTTTTGGAATATGGTCTCCGTGTTTGATTGCAGGGTCTGTCGGCTTCAGACGGCAGGAATGCAATGCTTAAGCTTCTTCAGTTATTGCCTGCTGGTGTACAAATATAGGATTTGGCAATTTCGCCTGAAGCCTTAGTCTCTTCTGCTACATACACCCACTCTGGGAGGTTCTGAGGATCCAACTTTCCCCCAGGCTCCGAGGCAAGAGGAGGCGCATCAAGCTGAAATCAGAGCAGGGGTGTGGGTTGGCCTCCTGCATAATTAACCCACAAAATACAGTCTGATGGACCACTTGCTATAGGTGAATGCTAGACTCCCCACCACAGAAATAAACATTAAATAAATAACAGCCAAATCCTCCTAAAAGCTGAAAAGAAGCAGTTGGTAGTCCAAAGACCACTTTAATAATAGGAATAAAAATAAAACCAAAGCTGGGTACAAAAAGGTTATATCTGTTTGGGAGAAAAAAGAAAAAAAAAAAAGAATTCACATAAGGAAAAGAATCAAAGCCACTTGATATCATGCATCCCTGTAGCAAAGGAAGGCTGGAGAAAGGAGGAAATTTCAGAATCTGAAACCTTTGGACACCCCCCAGATAACCGTGCACAATGTATTTTTAAAATCCCTGTGTTAACAGACTCTGTGAGGGTAGGTATCGAGTTATTTCAATGTCTTCTGGCAGCAGAAGAATCTCTATATGACAAAAATGTTGATGGAACAGACTTCTTTGTCTGGGGGCATCTATACTGACCCTGCTCAGCAGCTGAGTCCTCAATAAATTTTGTTAACAAAAACAGTTTTGCTTTGGGGACTTCCCCGGTGGTCCAGTGGCTAAGACTCTATGTTCCCAGTACTGGGAACTGGGGTTCGATCCCTGGTCAGAGAAGTAATGCCCACAGCTTACAACTAAAGAACTTAAAGATTTTGCATGCTGTAAGGAAGATTGAATATCCCACATGCTGCAAAACTGGTGCAACTAAATAAATTTTTTTAAAAAAGCTTTGTTTTGCTATTAACTGCATTCCCAGGCCCTTTATTATTTAGCAACCTGTCTATTTGGTGAGGCTAGGATCCCTTTATGCAATTTCGATTAACTATGACAGGATTTGAATGCATATGTGATGTAAACAATGATTGATAAAATTTTGTATGTTTATATATCTGTGTGGGCAACATTTGGGGTTACATGCCTCAGTGCAAAACCTGCCAGTATTTGGAAATTTTCAGAGAAATCACATAATTTTGTTTTCTTTCTGCCCTCACCAGATGTTCAGTCTTATAAGAGAAAGGTTTTGAAATGCAGCATGATATACTAGAAAAAGCAGCCATTCATGGTCAGAGACCTTGGCCTAAGCATATACTGGACTGTCTTGGGAAGCCTGACTCTTTTGAAACTTCAATTTTCTTTTTTTCTGGTACCACTTTCATGGTGGATTGTAAGGAAGATCAAATTAAATAACTTCATATAAAAATGGAGTGCTGTGTAACTGTAGGGCTTCCCTAGTGGCTCAGAGGGTAAAGAGTCTGCCTGCAATGCAGGAGACCCAGGTTCAGTCCCTGGATTGGGAATATCCTCTGGAGAATGGAATGGCAACCCATTCCAGTATTCTTGTCTGGAGAATTCCATGGACAGAGGAGCCTGGTGAGCTACAGTCTATGGGGTGGCAAAGATTTGGACACGACTGAGCAACTAACACTTTCACTTTCATGTAACTGGTACAGAAGAGTTTATGCCCGGTACCCTCAAATTTTATAAAAGCTATAGATGTTCAAAAATTAAAGGTATTCTGCTTTTTGTTCTCGTCATTCAGTCACTAAGTGGTGTCCGACTCTTTGCAACTGCATGGACTACAGCATACCAAGCTCCTCTGTCCTCACTATCTCCCAGTTTGCTCAAACTCATGTCCATTGAGTTGGTGATGCTATCTAATCATCTCATCTTCTGCCTTCCCCTTCTCTTTTTGCCTTCAATATTTCCCAGCATCAAGTTTTTTTCCAGTGAAAAAACATGAGGTGGCCAAAGCATTGAAGCTTCAGCTTCAGCATCAGTCCTTCCAATGAAGATTCAGGGTTGATTTCTTTTAGGATTGACTGGTTTGATCTCCTTGCAGTCCAAGGGACTCTCAAGAGTCTTCTCCAGCACCACCGTTCGAAAACATCAATTCTTTGTCATTCAGCCTTCTATATAGTCACTAGGGTTGAACCATAAAAAAAGGTGTTCGATACCTGCTTACCAGGGAGATGAAAGCAAGTTAGTTTTTCTGATAAACCTGAAAGAAAATTAAGACTTTCACACACAGAGATGGAAGTAGATATTATAGGTGGAGGGAACAGAATGTAAATAGAGATGGAAAAACATGAGTATGACTTGTTCAAAATCCAGAAAGTAGTCTCACTTGTAGAAAGCATAGGATATACAGTACTAAGAAGACTGTTGTTTGGGGTGTTTATATTTTAAATGGCAAAATTTCCCATTCTTTCATTTCAAATGTTAGTTACAGCAATACCATCAACTCATTTACCGTATGTCACATCCACGTAAGTAAATATTTACAGCTCAATGTGTATTTTGGCTTTTTTGCACAATAGTCCCCTCTGTAAATCATGTTAACATCAACCATAAAAAAATTCAAAATAGTTTCCCAATTTCCTTTGCTGTTCTTTGCTATAATGGCTGATTTTTTATGTTAATGTTTCTATTGTTTTAATATTCTTGCTTTTCTCATTCATATTCTAAGAGATTATTGTTAGTGCCAACTCATTTGATTTATCATTTAGAGAAAGCACTTGTTCAAAAAGTCAGCACTGGTTATTAAATGATGATTGCTTGCAATGAATTCCTTCTCAACATCTGCAAAAACAATCTCGCTTTTTCTTCTTCCACTTAACTCTAAATGAGAGATCTTAAATATACGTAAATAGGCTGCGTATCGGCTTACAGAATATTTTCTTAAAATCTAGGATGTTAAATTGGAGAAGGCAATGGCAGCCCACTCCAGTACTCTTGCCTGGAAAATCCCATGGGCGGAGGAGCCTGGTAGGCTGCAGTGCAGGGGGTCACTAAGAGTCGGACACGACTGAGCGACTCCACTTTCACTTTTCACTTTCATGCATTGGAGAAGGAAATGGCAACCCACTCCAGTGTTCTTGCCTGGAGAATCTCAGGGACGGGGGAGCCTGGTGGGCTGCCGTCTATGGGGTCGCACAGAGTCGGACACGACTGAAGCGACTTAGCAGCAGGATGTTAAAGACAAAGTTTCTGATGCTTATTTTTCTGGTTATTGTAAAATACACACATGTGTACCAAGATAACGTTGAAGTATGATACATATAATCTTTCCCTGAAACGCTAGTTAATATTGTATAATTAAAATATTTCTCTTCCTTTTCAAATTATTCTTATTTTATATCTATAGAGAACTTCCTAATTTATCCAGTGCTATTAATTTCAGAGAATATTTACTTCTTGAACACTGAATCATTAAAATAAAAGCAGAGAAGTGTGAAGTTGCTATGTTATTTTGTTTTCTTTTTTGGGCTCTTGGCATGTGAGATCTTTGTTCCCTGACCAAGGATGGAACCCATGACCCTTGGAAGGGAAGTCTTAACTACTGGACCAGCAGAGAAATTCCTAAAGTTGCTATTTTAAAATAAACCTTTAAGTTTGTTAAACTCTTCTCTAAATGGAAATGCTTACATTAGCAATAGTACATGATGGAAATTCCCTGGCAGTTCAGTGGTTAGGACTCATTGCTTTCACTGCCATGGGCCAGGGTACAATCCCTTTTGGGGGAACTAAGATCCTGTAAGCAACAATGGTGCAGCTGGAAAAAAAAAAGAAAAAGAAATACCATGTGACAATTTCAGCTGTATTTTTAACATGCTTATTACATTCAGGGTTAATCCCTACAGGCTGGCTACAATTTCATAACATTGAAATTATGGTACATAGGGTAGCCCTAAATTAAAATGACACCTCAAAATAAAATGTGGACTAAACAAAAAATAATTATTTTTTGTGTCTTTAGAAATGATATTCTTATGGGCAGCAAATAATTCAAAATGTTACTTTCATTGTTTTTGCCACCCTAGGATAATATCTGTTATTCTCTTGGATGCCAACAAAACATTGATTCATCCACTCAATAAACATTTTTGAGACTAGATTCATATTAAATTAATTTACTAAGAGTTGCAAAGGGAGAGAATTGAGGTAATGGAAGGGAGAGAAAATTCAAGAAATAAGAGAAAGAAAATTTACCTGTGCTGAAAAACAATAAATAAACAATATAAATCTTCACATAGAAAAAATTCAATGAGTGCCAAGCAAGACAAGTATAAAAAAACTCTTTTTGAAGGGGTGAGAGAGGTATACGTGTGGAACATACTGTCTACAAAGGAACATACATCAAACAGACACCAGACTTTTCATAACAGCTAATGAGTGCTAGAAAACACTAGGGCAGTGCTTCCAAAGTTATTAGAGAAAAAGTTTTGCACCAAGAATTCTTCCAGCCAGTAAAACCCTCAGTGAAAAGTAAAAGCAAAATAAAGACATTTTTAAACATGCCAGAGTTCACAAAGCACACAACCTGTGAACCTGAGAGGAACAAATCTCTGTTGAATTCTAAAGGAAAAAAAAATTACTTAAGTAAGTTGTCTAGAAGATTGAAAAAGAAACTCTGAAAGGCTACATCGTGGCATATGAAAACAGGGAAGGAAGGGTTGGGGTCACAAAGATTAAAATAGAATCTACACTGAAAGTTGCGCCTTAGTAAAGTTTAAATGAGGTAGGATTGCACGATTTTATCTCTTCTGAACAGCTCCATCTCTACCAGTTTGTTCTAAAATTGAAAACATTCGCATAACCATAGACTGAAAACCAAATAGGCTCTATTTCTGTCTCAGTTTTAATATAGGAGCCCAAGTGCAAAGTTGGAGACAAAGGAGAATGAGGGTATTCTTACAGAGTCAATTTACCTAATGGGTAACTAAGCTAATCAGACTATTTCTCACTTATGAATCAGAGAATTTATCTTCTCCCTGCTGATATACATACTGAATAAGGCAATGTTTACCTAACATCTCTGTGTACATATGGACACTTGAGAAAAGAAACACGCCAGGAGGTTATCACTAATACTTTGGAATATTGTATTTTGTCAGAGAAGCCGTTCCTGCTGAACAGAAGGATGACTTCAGGATAACCAAAAAATGAGTAAGCATGGTGGAATACGATAAACATCTAATATCAGAATATCACCCACAAGAGAGATGAATATACTGAGAATCTGAAAGAAGGAGAATTTTTCTCTAAGGGAGAGATAAGAGGGAAGGAAGTGAAAGAGAATGAGCAGAACTTACTTCAAAATATTTTCTGCTGGTGGTCCTAACATGGAGCAGAATAAGCATAGTCTACAACCAGGCACCCTAGTTTTAAGTCCTTACCCTGCCATTTTCCACTTAAAGGTCATTCAGGAGTATCTCTGGGCTTCCCAGGTGGCGCAGTGGTAAAGAATCTACCTACCTATGGAAGAGACTCAGGTTCGATCCCTGGGTCGGAAAGAGCCCCTGAAGTAGGACTACTCCTGTATTCTTGCCTGGAGAACCCCATAGACAGAGAAGCCTGGCAGGCTACAGTCCATGAATTTGCAAAGACAGACATGACTGAGCTCACACAGAGGGAATATCTCCACCTCTTTTAGCCTAATTTAGACCTGCCCTAACTACCAATACAGTGTAAACAAGAAACAGAAAGGGTTAACCCAAAGCAGGGGATGCCAGTGTTTAGAAGATAGAAGCCTCTTATACAGAGTTCTAAGATCAAGATGGCCTCTCTGGTAGCTGTGGAACCACAAATCCAAACAGGGAGGTATTATTATTCATCCATCAGATTAATGGAAATGGAAAGATCTAGTCATGCCCAGTGCTAGCAAGTATGTGGGGAAACAAACTTCTTCATACAGGGCAGGTGAATGGCTGCAACATTTTTGGAAGGCAATATGACAGTATCTTCTAAGATTTAAAGCAGGCATTTCCATCCATTCAGGAAGTCTCACATCAGGGATATAAAAGCTAGGGTACATGTTAACGTAAGTACAAAGCTGTATTGCAAAATTGTTTGTTAAAGTATAAACTGGTAGTAACCTCCATATCCATCAGTTGAATAAATTACTCAGATATATCATTTAGTACTAAATATCTCTTGAAAGTCTTATAAGGATATACTCGTTTGGGTTTAGAAAGTTGTGCATAACGTACCGTATTGAGTTAGTGAAGAATGCCTTTATATATTTAAATATTTTTGAATGAACTTCGGGAGAAATGTGAAATGAAGCTAGTAACCCCCAACATCTCAAGTGGATACAGCGAGAATGAGGGTGAGACACTACTGGTTTGTTCATTCTTTCATAAAAGACACTGACTTTATAACCTAAACAGCACCAGTTAAGTTGCTTCAGTCATGTCTGGCTCTTTGAGACCCTATGGACCATTGCCCACCAGGTTCCTTTGTCCATAGGATTCTCCAGGCAAGGACACTGAAGTTGGTTGCCATGCCCTCTTCCAGGGACTCTTCCCAATCCAGGGATTAAATCCAGTGTCTCTTGTATCTCCTTCATCAAAGGCGGGTTCTTTACCACTAGTGCCTCCTGGGAAGACCTATAACCTAAAACACATACTTGAAAAAGAAAAGAAAACCCATTATAGTTTTTAAATTACAGTTAATTTGATGTTTTTAAGGAAAAAAACTTGGAGGATTGAAAGGGGATTAAAAAGAAAAACACTCTCCTAACATAATTATCCAAAATGATCTTTAGTATATATAGCTGGAGTTCTTTTTAAAATATTTATATATCATACAATCAATAAGAAAAATAACAGCAATTTTAGGCTTTTACTTTGTGATGTTTAATGTTATATTGTTTTCTGCCCATCACAAGTATCTAACACTAAATTTAAAAAGAATAGCAACTCCATCATTTAAATGTGAATCTCTACTGTTGACAGCGTTTTATTTTAATAGCATGTTCCACCTAATAGAAAAGGTACCACATTGTCATGAAGAAAAATTTCAGAAATACAGAAAAGCACAAAGAAGAGCACAAAAGTGTCCTGCATCTTACTTTCTATATCCTTTTTTATTTTATGTATAATGTAGCATGTATCCTACTGGGCTTCCCAGGTGGCTCAGTGAGAATCCACCTGCCAAGCAGATGTGGGTTCAGTCCCTGGGGCAGGAAGATCCCTTGGAGAAGAAAATGGCAACCCACTCCAGTATTCTTGCCTGGGAAATCCCATGGACAGAGGAGCCTGGCCGACCACAGTCCATGGGGTCACAAAAAGGTCAGACTTAGTGACTAAACAACAACAAACCACAGTGTGTCCTTCTAGGCGCCCAATCCACATCTGTGCGTGTATGCCTGCTCGTGGTCAGTCATGTCCAACTCTTGGCAACCCCATGGGCTGTAGCCCATCAGGCTCCTTTGTCCATGGGATTCTCCAGCCAAGAATACTGAGGTGAGTAGTCATTCCCTCCTCCAGGGACTCTTCCCCACCCAGGGATCGAATCCAGGACTCCTGCAACCAGGCAGATTCCTTACAGTCTGAGCCACCTGGGAAGCCCATCTATATTTCTATCCACACCATCTATATCTACAGCTATACATCTAATGAATAGTTTATAATTTTTTAAGTCATCATAACTTCACATATAGCTTTGTAAGCTGCATTTTTCACTTGAGAATATCAGGAACATCCTTCCATGTCTCCTAAAATGCCATTTTTAGAGGCCACAGAGCATTCCTCTGTGTAGATGTACAATAATATATTCAACTAGTCATCTAGGACTGAATATTTGGGCTAATTTTTTCAGAAAATAAAATATGTACAACATTTCTACCTGAATGTTTATGAATGCATTCTAACATAGCTTTCATTACTACCTTTTTTGGCAAAGACAACAAAATAAATGTTCTTAGTCGATTAAAGATTGTTTGGTAAGGTTGCCTCAAACTTAAAACGATGTTGGCTTCTCTTGAGTGTTATACATGGTGAAACAAACGGATGTCATGGCAGGTGGAGCCTAGGCCTCCAGGGATGCTGAAGGGCAAAGCCTTTGGAACCTTACCAAGACCTACATCACCCTATCATGACCCGGAGCAAGGATGCTAGATGACCCCATAGGCAGTTCTTCATTTTGCAGTGGACTTGAGTGAAATGATGATAATTATTGATCCAACTAACTATAATAGCCTTCCCTAATTCCTTGGGGACTGTTGTGCGAGTGTCTTTAGGGACTCTTAAATACTGCTTATTAACGACTTGACAGTCCTAACAGCTCTGAAAGAGCCATTAAAGATTATGGCATAAATCCTGTAGGGGTCTCACTTTTTAGACCCAAAGTATTGGAGACAGCCACACAGGTACTATGGCACTTCATCAAAGCACTAAGTGATGCTCTGATTTCTGAACAATAATATAGCCATAGTAGGCAGAGCAAATTGGCAATTTTCTCTGAAAATTTTCTCTGAAATTCATTGCTTCTCCTACTTTTCTCACTTTAATGTAATGCATTTCATTCCAGTTCTTAGACATTAAAATTATGTGTATAATTCTTTACTTACTGTCTAATTTTTTCTGATCCATTTTGATAGATTTTAGAACTATAGTAAACATTTGTGTATACTTAATAGTCTTTACATTGGCTAAAATAAGGTCCAGTAAATATATTTCTAGAACATCTACATTGCTAAATATTTCATTACTGATTATCAGTGGATCAACAATTTGACTCCTCAGTGAGAACTTTTAATGCTTACTGCTAGCTTGGGGGCTTTGTGGGTTATATGGTATATTTTCACTGACACATTTTCAACGACCCCCACCCTCCCCAAATAACATTCACAAGCAGGAACCAGAGCAGACGTTCAATTCAATCTCTCTCAGTGCCCAGTGCTTTTTTTTTTTTCATAACCAAGTGTCTTCAGAGACACTTATGGAGGCTAAATTACAATGTTTTGCCAGCATACATCTCATTTTGAGTTCTCTTCTTTGTTTTACAAACCTAATCTAGAGGACTGAACTTCCCGGGCCTGTGATATGTTGCCCAAGGAGCCCACAAGTGTTTAAATTGCATCTTTTCAATGCGTTCTGGCACTGCCGCCTGAAGCCAATACTTGCTTTTTAACTGGCAACTTGCCTCCCACGACTGGAGGAAGCAGATTGCCTCTTTGCTGAATACTTAGACAAGGTACTGATATAACAACAGTGGACAAGCAGCTGGGAGCGGGGCTGTCAGCCTGTCACACACTGACAAATCTGTTGTTCATATTCAGGCAGGATGTGTGTGTTCCGTCGCCATCAGTACCATCCATCTCGCGCGGGCGGTGTGAGGGGGCCGCTCCCCCGCGCGCCCGTGGACCGCACGCTGTCATTACATCCTTCTGAAGAGGCGCGGCTAAGCAACTCATTTGCTTCTTTATGATGGGGCCTGGCAAAGGAGACAAGGAAGAAAGCCTGCTCAATTGTTGCTCCTCTTTCTTCCTTCCACACACCAAGACAGCCTGTATTGCCATTTCATGTCACATACAGAAAATCGGAACTCTAAATGGCTCCAAACTGCTTTTCTGGAAATCCGCAAGGCGGATAGAAGGACAAATATGAGCAATATGAGAGTGGTGTTGTTTGGGGGGAGAAAAATCATTTGAACACCGTGTAGGCGTGAGGCTTTGTTTTTGTTTTGGCAGGGGAAGGAGTCTTTCCTCTTGCAGGCAGAGCAGACTTTCAGAACACTCTGACAAATTTCCCCTAGAGTCATTGAATTTGTAGCACCTAGACTGCCGCTCTCTCTGCAGATTTATTTCAGGCTGAATGTGGGGCCCACCTGAGACTAAATTTCTAATTCCCGGACCAAACTGTATCTAAATTTTATGGGCCCTTGTAAATCAATGAAATATACTTTCTTTCTTAAATGTAGGCATTTGGAGGAATTTAAAGTTGATTGAGACTGTATCCCAAAATACTTGATATGATGAATTTACCGTTTGTTGGTCCTCACCTGGAAAATTTAAAAACAAAATTCGGGCTATGTATTATTGATCTGCATCAGTTAAACTTTGTGTACACATATCCTGTTGTCGTTGTTGTTGTTGTTGTTGTTGTTTTCCCTTTTTTAACCACAGCTCACTCTATTGCACTGGGAAAAAAAAGACTAAACCCATCAGAGTGAAGATTGCAGGGTAGTGTATAGTGGACTGTTTGGTATTTTTTATTTTCAAATTTGATTATTGATTTTACTTCTGTTCCCACAGTCAGCTAAGAACTCTTGCTCCTCATAAGATACTTCTGTAATATTTCAGGTAGTCTGTTCCATAAGATCCACAAATGTGCATGGTAATCCGAAAAAGCAAAACGACGTTGTAAAAAGTAGATAAATAATGCTGAAATGCCATATGACACTTTAGCATTAAGAAATTTCATATTCCCCAAGCTATCAATAACACTGTTGCAGTTTGTAATTCAATTAAACAAAATGTTGTAGGCTAAAGATACTTTTGTTAGTAAAAAGTAGGTAAAACTATAGAAATCATTTAGTATTTAATGGCACCCCACTCCAGTACTCTTGCCTGGAAAATCCCATGGATGGAGGAGCCTGGTGGGCTACAGTCCATGGGGTCGCTAAGAGTAGGACACGACTGAGCGACTTCACTTTCACTTTTCACTTTCATGCATTGGAGAAGGCAATGGCAACCCACTCCAGTGTTCTTGCCTGGTGAATCCCAGGGACGGGGGAGCCTGATGGGCTGCTGTCTCTGGGGTTGCACAGAGTCGGACACGATTGAAGTGACTTAGCAGCAGCAGCAGCAACTATATATTAGATTGGGTTTTTGGGTGTTTTTTTTTGCTGTATTGATATTTGTCAGAAGAAAAAATCTATTAATTATATATTTGGTTAAGTCATAGTATGAAATAGAATATCTCCTGCCATATCAATAAACCAAAATATAACAGGCATCAGTGATTTGGGGCCTCCAAACGTGAATGAAGGCTCCCAAAAGGGAAAACAATACCTGCGATCCAGCAGATGCTGCCACCCCTCCTTGGTGATTGCTAAGGAGCTGGGGAATGTGAGAAATCAAAACAACAAGATGCGGGTCCCAGACAGCTGAGATGCTTATGGAAGGAGTGACTTCAATAATCCCAGACTCTTGTATCTTCCCATACATAGAAGAATGCTAAATTCTTTAACTTGATAGCTGGTTTTCTTACTTAACAATAGTCTTTGATGTTCAGACTGCAGGCCTCCTTTGTTGCAAACCTTGACTTCTCCTGCTTCTGTGGCGCAGTCTCTCAGGGCCACCTGAGATGCTGTCTCTTGGGCCTGACGTCCTGAGATTTTCTCACAGAATAAAACACTCTCTACTTTCAGGTTGTAAACTAACATTTTTAGTCGACAGTAGGTAAAGGAAGACAGCTAACAGTCTAAATGAAAAATTCCCCAAAGAAAAGTTTTCATCTTTTGTTCACTATCTTCATTGCGTATTACACTGATATAAATATTGTTGTAAAAACAGATAAAATTAAGTAGTTATGAAAAGTGAAAGTGAAGTCGCTCAGTCATGCCCGACTCTTTGCAACCCCATGGATAATAGCCTGCACCAAGCTCCTCTGTCCATGGGATTTTTGAGGCAAGAGTACTGGAGTGGGTTGCCATTTCCTTCTCCAGGGAACCTTCCACTACCAATTTTCCTAAAATTCTTTAAATGACTTTCAAGGATTGTCAAGGAAGCAATATCCAATATCGTTGCAATAAAACTTATTTAGCTGTAGTGAATTAAAATTAATTATATACCCATGATGCAAAAAAAAAAAATATATATATATATATATACATAAAATTGTTTGAGCTTCCCTTGTGGCTCAGATGGTAAAGAATCTGCCTGAATTTCAGGAGACTTAGGTTCAATTCCTGGGTTGGGAAGATCCTCTGGAGAAGGGAATGGCTACCCAGTCAAGTGAATGGAGAATTTTGTGGAAAGAGGAGCCTGGTGGGTTACAGTCCATGTGGCCGCAAAGAGTCAGATATGACTGAGCAACTAACACTTCAGTGTAATGATCTGTGATTTAGGAAATGCAGCCTCTGGGTCTGTTTCTAGAGTAGCACAATGTAAATGTTATTTAAAAATTTTTTTTAAATTTTGTATTGGAGTATAGCCAATTAACAACACATTGACAGTTCCAGGTGAATAGGGAAGGGACTCAGCCATACATATACGTGTAACCATTCTCCCCCAGACTCCTCTCCCATTCAGGCTGCCACTTAACATGGAGCAGAGTTCTCTGTGCTGTACAGTAGGTCTTTGTTAGTTATTTATTTTAAATATAGTAGAATGGAATGTATTTTTAGCTGGGGGGAATATCTTTGATTCCTGGAAATATTATTATACCCTCTATTTACCTTGGTTTAAGGTATAACATAGCTTTAAGCAAATATTTTACTCTATCACAATATGTTTCTCACATTTTTATGGATCTTAATGAGAAGAAAAGTGAAAATACTCTATGTTTAAGTCAGTAGTGGAGAAAAAATGTGAAAGATTGATTCATACTTTGGAAATAAATTTGTCCTAATAAAAAATAAACCATAAATTTTCAAGAGGGCCAAATGACTCATGTCAGCTTTAGTAATACTCATGTTAACGCTTCTATGTTAACACTTACTCCTTGGAAGGAAAGTTATGACCAACCTAGATAGCATATTCAAAAGCAGAGACATTACTTTGCCAACAAAGGTCCATCTAGTCAAGGCTATGGTTTTTCCAGTGGTCAGGTATGGATGTGAGAGTTGGACTGTGAAGAAAGCTGAGCCCCGAAGAATTGATGCTTTTGAACTGTGGTGTTGGAGAAGACTCTTGAGAGTCCCTTGCACTGCAAGGAGATCCAACCAGTCCATTCTGAAGGAGATCAGTCCTGGGTGTTCTTTGGAAGGACCGATGCTAAAACTGAAACTCCAATGCTTTGGCCACCTCATGCAAAGAGTTGACTCATTGGAAAAGACTCTGATGCTGGGAGGGATTGGGGGCAGGAGGAGAAGGGGACAACAAAGGATGAGATGGCTGGATGGCATCATCGACTCGATGGACATGAGTTTGAATGAACTCCGGGAGTTGGTGATGGACAGGGAGGCCTGGCATGCTGCAATTCATGGGGTTGCAAAGAGTCGGACACGACTGAGTGACTGAACTGAACTGAACTAACTCTTCTATGTACTCTCACATTTTAAGATTGTGTTTATTTTTTAATACAATAATGGCCTAAATTCTCTATCCTTATAAAATTTCTGGGTGCTCTTTATTCTGCTCTGAGACTCAAGTGATTTTTGACTGACAGAAAGACTACCTAATAAACCTTCACTATAAACTAATTAATCACTTTGAATACAACACTAAATTGGCAGGCATAAAAAAGCAAATGAGATGGGTGTTGAAGACCATTTTTCAAATGACCTTAGTTAAAAGCCAAGTACAGACTTAATTCTTCTTTTCCAGTGCCTTCTTCATGTCACAGGAACAGGTTCAAGTGAACCCTTGCACCCCCTTCCTGCCATGCCTGCCTTCCTCTTCCTCACAAATATTTAGCTTCTGTGAATGAAATGGTCCCAAGAATCAACAAGTATCTGCCCCGCTCTGGAATAAGAATACAACGGTGTTTCCACTTGCAGTATGGAACATCAGTTCCCGCACCTGCCCCCAGCTTCTACAGCACTTTGTCCATATTATCAATACTATAAGAGTATGGTGATATTTTTAGTTTTGTTGGTTCCTTGAAGGAACATTTTTTTTCATTTCTATAGCTTCTGCATGTGGCTTAACATTGTGGTATGTAATACCTGTGTAATAAATGCATGCCTTCTAGAACAAAGGTTGAGGGTTTACAGTCAGCCTTTTTACCTGAAATAACCATTTCAAGTTGAAAGGCATACTATCAATTTTGGCTGGAAAAGCAATATTCCTTAATAGAATCAAGATCCCTTGCCCACTGTTTTTTTTTTTTTTTTTTTTTAAAAAAGAAAGAATATGTCTTGGTCAGCACTGACCATGAAGTCTCTTCTCTGTTATGCACATGATTTAGCCCTATGACTGAAGTTTGAGAGAGTTCGTTACACAGGAGTCCCGACAATCTCATCTGTATTCTGATTGGGTGGTGCAGAATCCTCTCCGGCTTTTCCCCTTGCTATATGCATGCACCACTACAAATGTATCGCGTCGCTTTGGCCCCATCAGTCTCTGGGATTAACAATTTTGTTAAAGGGACAAAGATGTTTCCATATACAGCAAAGGTTTCTTAAATCCATTCATGGTACCTATTTGGCCAAGTGCCTGGTGCTCTCTCTTGCTCTTTGTCTTAAAAGGATCAGACACAGTCTTCCTATAATCTACCTTATTTGCCACCATCCTCCACTTCTAGCTCACTCCAATACACAAGAATCCTTTCATTTTTTGTGCTATAGGTGTTCTATGATCAAAATACCAAAGGTGGTGGTATAAGACACTCGGGCTTCCCTAGTGGCTCAGTGGTTAAAAAAACAAAAACAAAAACTGTCTACCAATGCAGGAGACATGGTCTTGATTCATGATCAGGAAGATCCCCTGGAGAAGGAAATGGCAACCCACTCCAGTATTCTCGCCTGGGAAATCCTATGGACAGAGGAGTCTGACAGGCCACGGTCCATGGGATCACAAGAGTCAGGCAGGATTTTTCGACTAAACAATAACAACAGTAGTAAGAACCTTCAGGAACCCAAAAACATTTGCAATTCTGTTTCCACTTGTAACAAGTAGCCTCTCAAGGATTATATGAGATTCATCTTCTAACATATACCAAGGCATCTTCTAACTTCAGGCCTAAAAATCAATGAGGACAAAAAATAAACACAGAATAAGCTTCTCTGGTAGCTCAGATGATGAAGAATCTGCCTGCAATGCAGGAGACCCTGCACTGTAGGGTGGAGAAGATCCCCTGGAGGAGGACATGTTTATCCAACTCCAGTATTCTTGCCTGGAGAATTCCATGGACTGAAGAGCCTGGCTGGCTATAGTCCTTGAGGTTGCAAAGAATCGGACACAACTGAGCAACTAAGAACTTTCTTTCAAGCTAAAGAAACATAGCCGTGGTCATTAAATACATTGGAAGGACTCTATCCTGGGCTGGCCCCTCTCTGCCTCCCAGGGCTGCCCAGGGCGGTTTTGATCTGCCATCCTGGTTCAAGGCTGGTTACCTGTGCTGGAGGAGTTGGTCTAGGCATCTATCTGTTGAACTCCAAACACAGATATCACTCCTAGCAGACAAGCTGTGGCTTCCTGGGATGCTAGTGAGCCCCCACTTCCTTTCTGAGTCTCTGATTCCCCTGCCCCCTTTCTCTGCCTCTGGTCTCTCTTTCTGCTTCCGCCCCCACCCCAGCCCTGCTCTTCTCCCTGCTTCTCTTCAAGCCTACTCAGAGACCGAAAGGGAGAGAGGAATTATTTATTGTGCGTCTGTTTAAAATGAAAGGCTTTTACATTTTAATGAGCACTAAATAGGTGCGAGGAAATATTGTTCATTAGCTGTAATCTGCGGAATTGCTTGAGTGAACTTCCTTTGGAGGCTGCTTTAAACGGTTCACTCAAGTAGAGCAGTTTGTATGGTAATTAAGGGAGCATTTTTCTGTCAACATCTGTGCTGCTATTTATAACCAGGGAGGTAGCTCCAGCTCCACCGGAAAAGCGGGAAGGGGTAGGTGCTGAAAGACAAGGTGGGTTGGGGTCCATACTTCGGTTGACAATGTGCAACTGTTTCTTCTTGGTACTTTTACAACCACCACAAGCTCCTTTTTCTTGCTTTCCTTCCACTCAATGTATAATAATTCTTTTTTTTTTTAATCCTTTCTCCACTCTTCTTGCCTCGGAAGAATTATCTCCCTGACATCTCTTCATTAATCACATGCTTCACGTGGCAGCCCAGGCAGGAAGATTCAAGCTGTTTTGGAAAAGCAAGTGGTCTTCAGCTTTGTCAGATGGTTTCTTTCTGTCTACCATCCATTTTTCTCTCTATCGTCCTTCTACGTGCATACCATGCCATCGAGATACTGTTGCAGGAAGGGAGATCCCTTCCAGGGCCTGAGAGTGGGCTCTTGCCTAACACTCGGAAATGAATTGTCTGAGGAGACAAATGTGCTGAAGAGACTTTACTGAAGAGACTTTATTGGGAATGGACCCCAATAAAGGCAGGGAACAGCAGGGTCGAGGGAAAGTAGGAGGACTGCTCTGCCACGTGGCTCACAGTCTAGGGTTTTATGGTAATGGGATTTATTTCTGGGTTTTCTCTGGCCAATCATTCTGTTGCAGAAACCAGTACTCGAGAAACCAAGCACCACATTCAGAGAGTTGGAGAACTCAGGTTTATTATGCCAGCAGGCCCAGAGGATTTAACATTCCAAGCTCTGAGTCTCAAACAAAGGGATTACAGAGGTTTTGTTTTTTTTTTTTAACTTTTATTTTATTTTTAAACTTTACAATATTGTATTAGTTTTGCCAAACATCGAAACGAATCCGCCACAGGTATACCCGCGTTTCCCATCCTGAACCCTCCTCCCTCCTCCCT
Source organism: Bos grunniens (assembly GCF_055505025.1). Classification (NCBI taxonomy): domain Eukaryota; kingdom Metazoa; phylum Chordata; class Mammalia; order Artiodactyla; family Bovidae; genus Bos; species Bos grunniens. The sequence goes on from NC_141180.1 coordinate 60,235,257, forward strand.
CCCCTACCCTCCCTCTGGGTCGTCCCAGTGCACCAGCCCCAAGCATCGAGTACCGTGCATCGAACCTGGACTGGCGACTCGTTTCATACATGATATTATACATGTTTCAATGCTATTCTCCCAAATCTCCCCACCCTCTCCCTCTCCCACAGAGTCCATAAGACTGATCTATACATCGGTGTCTCTTTTGCTGTCTCATACACAGGGTTATTGTTACCATCTTTCTAAATTCCATATATATGTGGTAGTATACTGTACAGTGGGCAACACTAGCTGTTAATAGGCTGGTTTAAACTAAGGGATTTCACGCACAGGAACAGCAGTCAAGACGGGGAGGGGGATGCCTGACCTTTACATGGACAGGCATGATTAAGCAAGTTTGCAAGGCCGGGCAATTGCAAAGAGCAGGACAAGGGCGAGTGAGATGAGCTCCAGTTCTTAGTATTGTTAAGTCCCCACTTTTCTGACACGATGTGACCTACGTGATCCAGACTTTGCAAGGAGCAAGCTGAGTTACAGAGGCAGAAGGAGCAGGAGGTTATGTAAAATTTAACTTTTCCTTTTCAGTTCTGACTCAGGAGCCTTCCTGGTGGCGTCCACATTGCTCAGCCAAGATGGATTCCAGCAAGAAGGACTCTGGGAGGTTAGTAGGACATGTGACATCTCCTTTTGACCTTTCCTAAATTCTTCTGGTTGGTGTGGCTTGTTAGTTCTATGTTCCTTACCTAGATCTCCTGTTATAAAATGACTCATACAAATGGTTACTATAGTACCTGGCCAGGGTGGGCAGTTTCAGTCAGGGTTTCCCCAAACAATACCAGGATGAGAACCTGGGAATTCGGGGTAGGCAGTGATTGCTGGGAACCAAATTGGATACTTCAAATTCCTGCTCGTGTAGGGAACTAATCATCTTTCCATAATGTGAGTATAGAGCTGTATCCCCAACAAACCTGAGATGATGCTTCTCTGTAGGACTATTTGCGTTTTCTCCAACTAAAGGAAGGCCTGGCCCTGCACATCCTCAGTCCAGAAAGACCCAGGATTGAATGCTGATCTGGAAAGTTCCAAGGACAGGCAATGAGGGCAAAGGTGGTTTATTAGGAAGGTAGCCTGGTTATGCAGAAGCCAGGACTAGGAAAAGCAAGAGCAGACAATCAACAGAGGCCAAATGCCTATAGCAGGGCTGGCCATGAGATCTAGTAATCCTGTAGTCAGGGCTGGGATTGGGTGATGTTCCAACACTTGGTGGACTACAGAGAGGCAAGTGGGAACTACAACCCTGGATGAAGTGGGACTTAGTGAACACAGGGATTAAAGCAGGAATTTTTTGTATGGAGAATAAGACAAGGACTCAGTTTGAGGGTCTAGTGAGTAAAAAATCTGAGCAAAAGCAGCAGCCATCTCATTTGGATATGTTTCCCTTGCACAACTGGTAGGTCTTTTAAATTTTTCTCCAGTTAAAGGCAGAACTATTCCAAAATTCTTGAAAGGAGCAGCTATTTTCCCTGGTGGCTCAGATGGTAAAGAATCTGCCTGCAATGCAGGAGACCTGGCTTCTATCCCTGGGTCAGGAAGATCCCCTGGAGAAGGGACTGGCTACCCACTCCAGTATTCTGGCCTGGAGAATCCCATGGACAGAGGAGCTTGGCAGGCTACAGTCAAGGGGGTTGTATACTTGGACTTAACTGAGCAGTAAATATACCCTTGCACAACTGATAGATCTTCTAAATTTTTGTTTCCATTTAAAGGCAGAAGTATCCCAAATTCTTAAAAGGAGCAGTTATTTTCCCTAGCTGTAAAGATTATGGCTTCCCTGGTGGCTCAGCAGTAAAGAATCCACCTGCCAATGCAGGACACTTGGGTTCAATCCCCGGACTGGAGAGATACCCTGGAGAAGGAAATGGCAGCCTGCTGCTAAGTTGCTGCTAAGTCGATTCAGTCGTGTCCGACTCTGTGCGACCCCATAGACAGCAGCCCACCAGGCTCCCCCGTCCCTAGGATTCTCCAGGCAAGAACACTGGAGTGGGTTGCCATTTCCTTCTCCAATGCATGAAAATGGAAAGTGAATGTGAAGTCGCTCAGTCATGTCCGACCCTCAGCAACCCCATGGACTGCAGCCCACCAGGCTCCTCCGTCCATGGGATTTTCCAGGCAAGAGTACTGGAGTGGGGTGCCATTGCCTTCTCCGAATGGCAGCCTACTCCAGTATTATTGCCTGGGAAATCCAGTGGACAGAGGAGCCTGGTGGGCTGCAGTCCATAGGGTCACAAGAGTCAGACACAAATGAGCGACTAAACCATAATGTGAAGATTATAGCTATATTGGGACAAGCAGATCTTAACTACTGAAGGAAGACTAAAAATAATTTACAAACTGGACTGGGATGTAGTAGTGTTAGTCACTCAGTCATCTCTGACTCTTTGCAACCCTCAGGGACTCCTGTCCCCATGGGTGACTCTTTGCAACCCACCAGGCTCCTCTGTCCCTGGAATTCTCCAGGCAAGAATACTGGAATGGGTAGCCATTCCCTTCTCCAGGGGATTCCTCCTGACCCAGGGATTGAACCCCAGTCTCCCGCATTGCCAGCAGATTCTTTACCATGTGAGCCACCAGGGAAGCCTTAGACTGGGATGCTTAAATGCAACGAAAATATTCTATTCATTTTTCTGTGTTCTTTCTTTCAAGTGGGTTCTCAAAATAAGTATTATCTGAATGAACGAATATAAGGATTGAGGATTCTGTCAATAATGGGACCGACATAATAATGGAATCATTGAATTGAAGTGAAAGTGATAATTGCCAACTTTCCTTCTGGGGGATTTTTATTTAATCAGTGAATTAGTAAAGAGTCAGCAGCCTTAAAATTGAATACTCTTGTTCATCCCATTCAAAATCTTGATTTGGAAAATACACTGAGAATCTCACATCAAGTGCCCACTGAAAGGGATTACAGTGCACACAGAAGCTCCACTACTTCTGACAAATTTCATCAAAACTCAATTTCATGAACTCTTTCTTTATTAAATACCATCTTCACTGACAGAACTTATTATTAAGCACAGTGTTTTATCTTCATGCTATTTTTGTTTTGACTATATTTGTATTTGATTATAAATTGTTGTTTGGATTCTGTGTTTTGTCCCAAGGCAATTTCATTAAATGACTGATTCTAAAGAGTCAAACAGAGACATAACAAATGTAGTAAAGTTCGAATGACTAAAGATAATTCACACAAGGAGATAACAGAAATAACCGGAATCTCCAAGACACCCCCAAATTCCTATTAGTTTAAAATAACTGCCTTGCCACATTTCATCAATATAATTAGGCTGGGAAACCCTCTTACCTGTAAGTTATTCTTTTCCTACAGGATACAATTTCTTCTCTAAGGGAAAAGATGGTAGTAAAATACTGAAGAGAAGCAACAGAGGAAGAGAAGAATGAAAGGAATTAGCATTGAATCATCTTTTAAGTGCTTATTCAAGCGTTTTCTATAAACCATTATACGCAACATACCTTTGTAGGGTATGATCCAAGAGCTAACCTGCGGAGCTAGTGGAACCATAGTGCCATCTCTAAGAGTTTTGACTTTTCCACAAGGCACACTACCAGCCTGCATAATTTATGGTAAGCTTGATTCCAGACCTCAAGGGTCTTAAGTGTAGCCATGGAGACAGATTTTTAGATAAATAGGTACAGTGGTGTCTTTTGAATCCTATCACAGTTGTGTGTGTTGGATGGAGAAACAGCTTAAGGAGATAGTTGTCAGTACTATCTGGGAGCAAGGGGTACGAGGAAAGCATAAGTGTGAAGATGACTGGACGCACTGCGAGGGTCAAGGCTGAATTACATAGGCATTCTGAGGAATTTCATTATAATTAGAAGATAATGAAGAATCACTAAAAATTTTAAGTAGGAAACAAATACTATCTCATTTGGATTTTAGATCCCTTGGACAGCAGCACAGATAGGATTGGTTTGAGCTAAGTGACACAAACTAGAAGTCTAATTTTAATGAATGTATTTTTAGTTTCATAATGTCGGGGAAGTTTGTAACTTCCTTGGTTCTGTCTCATCACAACAAAAATTTGAAGCAACGGATGGACCTGCGTTACAGCCCTCCGACGGACCAGTGTTACAGCTCAGTTTTATTTAGAAAGTAAAGGAAAATATATCCTTGAGGCGTGAGGGCATGCCGACCCAAAAGACCAGAAGAGAAGAGAGGCCCCCCAGCCCAATTCTGGCTCCTCTTTTTACATGCTTTTTCTCCTCCCTCTGGGCCTGCCCTATGTAAATTGGGCTAGCCAGGAGTGCTGTTTGTTTGACCTGAGGTCCTCACTATGGTCCTCAGACCTTCCTTTGTTCTATTTTCTTGGGTTTTTCCCTTCCTTATCTTTTAGCCACCGCCATTCTGGACTCCTTTTTCCTATTCTAACAACCTAATAATAATATTACATATTTGGAGAAAAGTGCATAGTGAAAATTAGGATAGTAATCCAGGAAGCAAGGACAAGATGCAGAACTAAGGTAATCACAGCATGGTGATGATGAAGAGAAAAGGCCAGATTTTCTGCAGACAGGGTGTCTACAGAAGTTGGTGACTAACTAAATACAGAGGGTGAAGAAAAGACTGTCAGTTCAGCATGAATCTTCAGATTCATTTATTCAAGAGTTACTGATGGTCTGTTATTACTGTTTGGACTATATTATTATTGCTTTTGTCTTTAGGCATAGAACTAGGACCTGGGAATAAAATGAAATGTCAAACTTGGAACTCACCCTGTTGCTGGCCAAAATCTTGGCCATCTCTGCCCACTGAAGCTGAATGAAAAATATGGAGACAGAGTTTGGAGGAAATAAAAAGGTGGCTTTTATCCTCAGCCAGCAAAAAGGGGAACACAGTAGGCTTGTGTCTCCAGGACTGTGCCCAACCTCCATGAGGAGTCTAGGACCTATATAAGGCAAGGGCTGCAGTCAGGAGTTGGTGATGAGGAACAGAGGGGATAGGATCTTGATTTCTTCTTCTCGCATTGCTTCAAAGACAGCTATATACTGGCATCAGTAACCCAGTAATTAGGGCTTCCCAGGTGGCGCTAATGGTAAAGAACCCTCCTCCCAATGCAGGAGATGCAAGAGACTTGGGTTCGATTCCTGGGTCAGGAAGATCTCCTGGAGGAGGGCATAGCAACCCACTCCAGTGTTCTTGCCTGGAGAATCCCCATGGAGCCTGGAGGGCTACTGTCCATAGGGTCTCAAAGAGTCAGACACGACTAAACGAATAAGCATGCAACCCAGTAACTGAGTCTGGCAGTTCAGTGGCTCTGCAGCCTTCTTTCTGATATGTAAGGACAAGGGGAAGGGTGGCGTAAGGATAAACAGATAGGGGAGATATTTAACATAGAGTCAAAGAAGAAGATGTGAATTGTGGCTCCTGCATGGTTATGGGGCAGAAAAGCAAACTTAGTTACAGACATGCAGAGTTAGGAGCTGTTAAAGTACAAAGAAAAAAAAAAACCCAAGCTAGGAATGTTCAGGCCTGCTCACTGTTCTCTTTATCTTCTTTGTTCTCAAGAGAGGGAAAGAGAAAAACTCATTCCTCTTTTTCCCTTTTCACTGCAACAACCCTAAGATTTCAGTGTGCATGCATGCGCCTGTGCAGTCGTGTCCAACTCTGTGCGACCCCATGGACTATAGCCAGCCAGGCTCCTCTGTTCAAGGAATTCTCCAGACAAGAATACTGGAGTGGGTAGAAATGCCCTCCTCCAGGGGGGATCTTCATGACTCAGGGATCAAACCCATATCTCCTCTCTTGCATTGGCAGGCAGATTCTTTACCACTGAGCCACCAGTTGTAAAGCCCGAGGTTTCAGCATGGGTAGTTAATGGTACATTATATCATTCCCATGTACGGGCAGAATTCTTAGTCTTATAGTCTTTCATTCAGAAGATGCTTATTTTGAATACCCACTTGAAAAAAGAAAGAACACAGAAAAATGAATAGAATATTTTATTTGCGTTTAAATCTCAGTATAGCTGGTAAATGCTCTTTAGTCTCCCTTCAGTAGTTAAGATCTGCTCAAATCCATGTTGCTACGTAGCTACAACTTTCACAGCTAGGGAAAATAACTGCTCCTTTCAAGAACATAACAGAAAAGTTTTACATAGAAGTAAATTGGGTTATATTTTTCCTCTTTGTGATCAAGATATTTCATATACCATAAAATCTATTTTTGTTAAGTGCAGTTCAGACTGTTGATAGTCACAAAGTTGTACAAACATCACCACTAATTCTAGAATATTTTCATCACCCACCAAAGAAAGCCTTTACCCATTAGCAGTCACTCCTTTTTCCTCATTCCTTGTGAACCCAATATCTTAAACTGAACTTGTTATTAATTAGACATACCTGTACGGTAGCCAAGTGGAGCCATCTAGGAGGTGTTTGGGTCTGGAGTTCCACTGAGAAGTCTGTATTGAAAAATGGTGATTTGAGGATCATCAGCAAACAGGGGCTAGTGGAACCCCTGGGATCAAAGGAGATTTCTCAGAAGGACAGACAATCTCTTAAGTATGGGCTCTGAAGAATGCTAACATCCAGGTCTGAGCAGACCAATGGCAGTGTGGTCTGAGTCATCCTAACTCTTTCTACTATCACAAAATTCATCTGGCAGTTGAAACACACATGGAACTTGCCTTCTATAGAAAGATAGATGTCTATGATCATTGTTTTTCCAGATTGATAAAGTGAACCCATCCAAAGGGCAGTCACTATTAATGTACTTCAGGGAACTGTTTTCTGCAAATTATCTGCTATACAGCAAGTCTCTTACATATGAACGAGTTATTTTCTGAGAGTATGTTCATAAATCCAATTTGTTCTTAAGTCTAAAAATGTTAGCCTAGGTACCCAACTAACACAACGATCTACATAGTACTGTACTGTAGTAGGTTTGGGCTTCCCTGGTGGTTCAGACAGTAGAGAATCCACTTGCAGTGTGGGACGTCTGGGTTCGATCCCTGGGTTGGGAAGATCCCCTGGAGTAGGGCATGGCAACCCACCCCAGTATTCTTGCCTGGAGAATCCCATGGACAGAGGAGCCTGGTGGGCTACCGTGGTCTCAAAGAGTCAGACATGACTGAGTGACTAAGTACAGAACTAGGTTTATAATACTTTCACACAGACAATACATAAAAAGCAAACACAAAAAGAAAGACCGCATTTTTAATCTAACGATACAGTACCTTGAAGAATATACTAGTATAGCAAAACAGCTGGGGCTTCTTAGCGGCTACATCACTGCTGCTTTTTTGCTCGCTTTCAGACATCCTGTTTGAAATAAAGATGCTATCCTGGTGTATTCTATACTGTCAGTCAGTCCGTTCAGTTCAGTCCAGTTGCTCAGTCATGTCTGACTCTTTGCGACCCCATGAATCGCAGCACGCCAGGCCTCCCTGTCCATCACCAACTCCCGGAGTTCACTCAGACTCATGTCCATCGAGTCGGTGATGCCATCCAGCCATCTCGTCCTCTGTCGTCCCCTTCTCCTCCTGCCCCCAATCCCTCCCAGCATCAGAGTCTTTTCCAATGAGTCAACTCTTCGCATGAGGTGGCCAAAGTACTGGAGTTTCAGCTTTAGCATCAGTCCTTCCAAAGAACACCCAGGACTGATCTCCCTTAGGATGGACTGGTTGGATCTCCTTGCAGCCCAAGGGACTCTCAAAAGTACTCTCCAACACCACAGTTCAAAAGCATCAATTCTTCGGTGCTCAGCTTTCTTCACAGTCCAACTCTCACATCCATACGTGACCACTGGAAAAACCATAGCCTTGACTAGATGGACCTTTGTTGGCAAAGTAATATCTCTGCTTTTGAATATGCTATCTAGGTTGGTCATAACTTTCCTTCCAAGGAGTAAGCGTCTTTAAATTTCATGGCTGCAATCACCATCTGCAGTGATTTTGGAGCCCAAAATAATAAAGTCTGACACTGTTTCCACTGTTTCCCATCTATTTCCCATGAAGTGATGGGACCAGATGCCATGAACTTAGTTTTCTGAATGTTGAGCTTTAAGTCAACTTCTTCACTCTCCTCTTTCACTTTCATCAAGAAGCTTTTTAGTTCCTCTTCACTTTCTGCCATAAGGGTGGTGTGATCTGTATATCTGAGGTTATTGATATTTCTCCTGGCAATCTTGATTCCAGCTTGTGCTTCTTCCAGCCCAGCGTTTCTCATGATGTACTCTGCATATAAGTTAAATAAGCAGGGTGACAATATACAGACTTGACGTACTCCTTTTCCTATTTGGAACCAGTCTGTTGTTCCATGTCCAGTTCTAACTGTTGCTTCCTGACCTGCATATAGGTTTCTCAAGAGGCAGGTCAGGTGGCCTGGTATTCCCATCTCTTGAAGAATTTTCCACAGTTTATTGTGATCCACACAGTCAAAGACTTTGGCATAGTCAATAAAGCAGAAATAGATGTTTTTCTGGAACTCTCTTGCTTTTTCGATGATCCAGCGGATGTTGGCAATTTGGTCTCTGGTTCCTCTGCCTTTTCTAAAACCAGCTTGAACATCAGGAAGTTCAAGGTTCATGTATTGCTGAAGCCTGGCTTGGAGAATTTTGAGCATTACTTCACTAGCATGTGAGATGAGTGCAATTGTGTGGTAGTTTGAGCATTCTTTGGCATTGCCTTTCTTTGGGATTGGAATGAAAACAGACCTTTTCCAGTCCTATGGCCACTGCTGCGTTTTCCAAATTTGCTGACATATTGAGTGCAGCACCTTCACAGCATCATCTTTCAGTATTTGAAATAGCTCAACTGGAATTCTCTCACCTCCACTAGCTTTGTTTGTAGTGATGATTTCTAAGGCCCATTGGACTTCACATTCCAGGATGTCTGGCTCTAGGTCAGTGATCACACCATCGTGATTATCTGGGTCATGAAGATCTATTTTGTACAGTTCTTCTGTGTACTCTTGCCACCTCTTCTTAATATCTTCTGCTTCTGTTAGGTCCATACAATTTCTGTCCTTTATAGAGCCCATCTTTGCATGAAATGTTCCCTTGGTATCTCTAATTTTCTTGAAGAGATCTCTAGTCTTTCCCTTTCTGTTGTTTTCTGTATAGTACAGTACACAAAAGCACAACTCTTCTAGAGGGTACATGCACATAATGGTGTACATCAGACACGTGACCTAACTTACATGATTAGACATGTGAATGCATGCTTGCCTCTTTGAAAGTTGCAACTCGAAGTTTTGTATCTAGTGGACTCCCTGTACTTACTTAAGGAAATACAAAACACATCAAATCTTTACATTTTTCCTACAAATGAGAGTCTAAGGTCCTTGAGGAGAGAGACCAGGTCCCACATTTCATTCTATTCTCAACTGGACATAACACATATACAGAGGGAGTGACGAATAAATGCCTAAGGAGAAATTCTATGGGTACTTGTGACTAAAAAGACATTTAATCTTCATAGTCTTTCATCTAATCATTTATTCATTCGACAAATATTTACTGAGTGCCTTCTGCGTACTGCTACAATATACCAATGCAAGTTAAAATGTAAAAAAATTCAGAGATATTTTCTTATTTTAAATTCATATTTTACATTTATATTCCCATCCTGATTACTAACAAAGCAGTTATAGAATTAATTATAAGAATCACGAATTGAGAGAGTAACATTGCAATATGTATAGCCATTTGTAAAATAGATAGCTAATGGGAAGTTGTAGCTAATAGTGCAGGGAGCTCAGCCTGGTGCTCTGTGACAATCTAGAGGGGTGGGATGAGGTGGAGGTGGGAGGGAGGTTCAAAATGGAGCAGACATATGTATACCTATGGCTGACTCATGTTGATGTATGGCAGAAAGCAACACAACATTGTAAAGCAATTATCCACCAATTAAAAATACATTAAAAAAAATCATTAACCCAGAAAAAAATTATAAGAATTTTTAAAGACAAGTGTGTTGATTTTTAATGAAACCAGTCATTTTTTAAAATTATTTTTCTTAAACCCATGGCTGATTAATATTGATGTATGGCAAAAACCACTGCAATATTGTAAAGTAATTAACCTCCAATTTAAATAAAAAAAGAAAGAAAGAAGAAAAAAGAAAAATAATTTTTTTTCTTTTTTGTGTGAATTTTTAGCCCACTTGGGAAAGATCAAATCAAATATTTTAAAATCATCTCTTCAAAACAAAGAGACGCAACTTTCTTTCACAGGCTTTATGTTCAACTGGGTTATTTACTACTTATTAAGGCAATGGCACCCCACTCCAGTACTCTTTCCTGGAAAATACCATGGACAGAGGAGCCTGGTAGGCTGCAGACCATGGGGTCGTGAAGAGTCGGACACGACTGAGCGACTTCATTTTCACTTTTCCCTTTCATGCCTTGGAGAAGGAAATGGCAACCCACTCCAGTGTTCTTGCCTGGAGAATCCCAGGGACAGGGGAGCCTGGTGGACTGCCGTCTATGGGGTCGCACAGAGTCGGACACGACTGAAGCGACTTAGCAGCAGCAGCAGCAGCAGCAGGAAGGCATTATATGATAGGTGCTATCTGACTATTTTAAGTCTGAGCCAATTTTTGTTACTATATATGACAAAATGGATTTTCACAATGGAATTTGACATATGTAATCAACGAACTGCAATGTTTTGCAAACTTTGGCTTCTGACTTAATTTACGTGTCATCGCACACATCATCTCACTACAATTTAGTGTAAGGATCCAACAGGGCATATTTTGATGCTCTACTAACTTTTGTCTTGGAATGAAAATGTGATGTATATAACCACTTGCTGTAGATGTTGTTGCTCAGTTGCTAAGTTGCGTCCGACTCTTTGTGACCCCATGGACTACAGCATGCCAGGCTTCCCTGTTCACTATCTCCTGGAGTTTGCTCAAATTCAAGTCCATTGAGTCAGTGGTGCTATCTAACCATGTCATCTTCTGCTGCCCTCTTCACCTTTTGCCTTCAGTCTTTCCCAGCATCAGGGTCTTTTCCAGTGAGCCAGGTCTTTGCATCAGGTGGCCAGAGTATTGGAGTTTCAGCTTCAGCATCAGTCCTTCCAATGAATATTCAGGGTTGATTTCCTTTAGCATGGCCTGGTTTGATCTTCTTGCTGTCCAAGGACTCTCAAGAAGCTTCTCCAGCACCCCAAGTGGTGGTGAGACTGTGGTGCAGCAGATATTAATGGACCCCTAAAACACACCCCAGGGTGACTTCTAATACACGCAGAATGGTTCTTTAACTTTCCAGTTTATTTTAATTCTTCTTCCTCCAAATATTTTCTAGAAAATACTTCTCTCAACTTAAAACACACAACTAGAGTACAACAATTAGAACACAGTCATTAGGCTGTTCTTCTCTATTATTGGTAAAACATTTAAATGAATATATAACTGGAGAGATAAAACCACCACCAGAGAGAAACCAAGAAGGAAAATTTTAAACCCAAGTTAAAGAAAAGGTAAACATTTTCAAAGCTTCAGCCAACACCTTCTCTGTAAAATGCTAAGTAGAATTGGGGATAGGAGCTGAAAAGAGCTAAATCACTTTTGTAAGCAACAAATAGGGTGATTAAAAAATAGAGGGGGTCTGAGAAAGGATGGAGAGGATGAGAAGATAAGGGAGAATGCCAAAAATTGCAAGCATCACTAAGAAACTATTCATAGTAGGGACTTGTAATATTCAAGTTCTAGTTGTTTTTTTTGCTGGGTTAATCCCTCCATGTCTTCAAACTTCTGTGGAGTCTGATATACAACAAATGCCCTTGGGACTGCTGTGGTGAACTGAGAATAATGTCTTCAATTCCTGTAATTTTATACTGGAGTCGATGTGATCTGGGAGAGGCACGTCCCTGTGGGACTGCAGCTCACTACATACAATGGTGCCTGGAGCTGGTGGTGATCAGGGAATGAAAGAAAAGTTCCGAAAAGAACTGGTTACAAAGCACAGCTGTCCCCTCCTCCCAGAGGCTAACCTGGCAATCTTCAGGGAACTGATTACCTATTTTATTTATACCTTGTCTAGATCCACGAAGGAGTTCAGCCAAGGTGAATTGTGGAATCTTCCATAGCCTCAATTTCCTCATTGGTAAAATGGCCACAAGAATACCCAGACCAAAGTATTTTTTGAGAAGTGGTTTTCAAAATTCATTACACTTGTCATTTGATCACCCCCAAGAGAGGGAATTTGAATCCAACAATTTTAGATATATGATTTAGAAATATTCCAACAGTTGTTTTTGATTTAGGCTGGATTATACCTCATGCGAAGAGTTGACTCATTGGAAGACTCTGATGCTGGGAGGGATTGGGGGCAGGAGGAGAAGGGGACGACAGAGGATGAGATGGCTGGATGGCATCACTGACTCGATGGACGTGAGTCTGAGTGAATTCCTGGATTTGGTGATGGACAGGGAGGCCTGGCATGCTGTGATTCATGAGGTCACAAAGAGTCGGACACGACTGAGTGACTGAACTGACTGACTGAACTGACTGATGCAGAATTATCAGATTTCTGAACACTTGGATATTACTCTGTGGCTGTAACTCAGTTATTCCTAAGATCACCATTGCTTCTGAGATTTAATATTTTTCTGCCTTGTTCACTGGACGTGTCTTTAATTCATAAACCACTTAGGATAGTACTTTTAATTCAGGCTCTATTATTTACTGCTCATTAGCTGTGTGAGGTTATTCAACCACTCTGTGCTTTATTTCCTCATCAGGTTGATATAAGGATTAAATAAATCACCAGATCTACAGAGCACTTAGAGTCTGTAAAATAGTAAATATTCTGTTCATATTAGTTCTTAGAGATTTTTTTTTTTTAATTTCCACAGGTCTTAGTTTTGGCATGTGGAATCTTCAGTTCTTTAGTTGTGGTATGTGGGATCTTTACTTGTGGCGTGTTTGATCTAGTACCCCAACCAGGGATCGAACCCAGGACCCCTTGCATTGGGAGTGTGGAGCCTTAGTCACTGGGCTGCCAGGGAAGTCCCTGAGTGGGGGAGGGGGACAGAGGGGGAATCCTTAAAAAAAAACAAAAACAAAAACCTAATAGATTTTATATTTTTAGAACGGTGTTAGGTTCACAGAAAAATTGAGTTAAAAATAGTGAGTTCCCACCACTTTTCCCCAACGCCGGCCACAGCCTCCCTACCATCCACACCCTGTGTGCACCATCAATATATTAGTACCAATCAAACCACAAGGCTTTCACTAGGGTTTGTTCTCCATGCTATATATTCTCTGAGTTTTGACAAAAGTATAATGACATATCCACCACTGTAGTATCATATACATACTCAGAACCTTCTATTCGCCACCATTCATTCTTCCCTTCACCCAAACCTCTGGCATACACTGATCTTTTCACTGTCTCCATAGTTTTGCCAACATATTATCTTTCACTGATAATAACAAGTCACTATCACGCCCTAATATGGGCTTCCCTGGTTGTTCAGTGGTAAAGAATCTGCTTGCAATGCAGCAGATATGGGTCTGCAGGTTCAGTTCCTGGGTCGGGAAGATCCCCTGGAGAAGGAAATGGCAACCCACCCCAGTGTCCTCACCTGGGAAATCCCTTGGACAGACGTACTTGGCGGGCTACAGTCCATGGGGTCACAAAGAGTTGGACACGACTGAGCTCACATGCACACACACCTGTCATTACTACCTGATTGATGCTATCATCAACTGTGAATGGATTACAAGTAGCAATACTTTGAGATAGTCTCAATACAGCCCAGTACCTGATATCCAAGCTGCATCATGAGTGAGTAAACTTCTAGTGTCTGCTAAAAAAAGATCCATCAAAAAATTTACCCACAAACTTAGTGAGTAATTAAAACTATTTGAATCCACTTACTCTACCAACATACTTCTAAAAGTGGTCACAGCAAATTGCTTTGGGGGTAAATGAGCAATGTGAGATGCTGTGCTTTTAGAATTTTCTAGATGTTTGGACCTTCGGTGTGTAGAAAATAGAGTCAAGCATTTCTCATTCTTAACTCTGACTCATAAAGCACAGAAAATCAAACACTGAGGAAACAATTTTTATAACATTCTTGTGCCCAGCAAACCATGCAATTTCTGCTTGCAAAGAACTTACAGTATACCTGAGAAGAAATACATATATACCTACAGAGCCTACAGGGGAAAGATGATGGAGCAGCTCAGGTGCCCCTCTGTCCTTTTCTTCCACCAACTCAATTTCTGCTCATCCTTCAGCTCTTTTCTCACAGTGAAGTTCATAGAATCCTCACAACAATCTTTTTATTCAGAATTCCTTAAGCACTTAAAGAGAAAGTCTATACAATACTACATCTTAGCTGCTTATATTACTTTCCAACCATTGCAGTTAAATTCCGTTAGAAAGCAGAACGAATTGCAAGCCCTAAGAGACTACACATGATTCCTTCTCCTTGAAATGCTCTTCCATGTTCTTTCTCTGGTTATTTCATCTCCTTCCGTTTACTGTAGCCTTCTCACCTTCCTGTGTTCCTGTGGGAAAGAGTTAGGTTAGAGGCTTCTCTGTGAAACACACTTTCCCTCACTGTATTGAAATGGATTACAGTAAGTCCAGTAAGACTTAAAGCTGGTGTTTATTTCAATTTTTTGTTGTTGTTATCAATTTGCTTTCTATTTTTTGGCTTCACTGCACAGCATACGGGATCTTATTTCCCTGACCAGGGCTCAAACTCAAGCCCCCTTGGATGGTAGTGTTGTGTCTTAACCACTAACCCACCAGCGAAGTCCCAACTTGCAATTTTTGAGGACTGGGTCTCCGGTTTGTTTTCTGATTTCTACCCAAGGGTTGGTAGACTACTGAATACAAAGTTGGTGCTCCCTAATTATTTGTTAAATTAACAAATAGAATTTGTGGCAGCATTTTGTTAAAGACTGAATTGAGATGGTCATTGAAGAAATGATGGTCAACTATTTTTTTAGAAGTCTTTCATTTCTTTCGTTTCATCACACCTCATATTTGATCTTTCAAAATCCTATTAACTCTGCCTTGTATCGAGAATCATTTTCTCTAGCCATGTGTGGTTTATTTTCTCTGCTTCTTTCTGCTTATCTGTACCCTTACTTTTTCCACTGACTAATTTCTCCTGTGAAGCTTTAGTTTCTGCTTACTTAACCCGCCATGTTCTGGTTTTTTTGTGGCTTCACTTGCAACCTCAACTCTAAATGACATTTTCGTTCCAGTTTCTGTGTATCTTACTTGGAGAGAGGCAAAGAGAAGGGAGTGAAAGAGAAAGCAAACAGCAAAATCTTATTGGCTCAGTTGAAGCTAGAGATGTTACCCTCAAGGTCATGTATCTACTTCTAGTTCAATTAAGCTGAAGTCACAGAAAGGCATAAATGAGGTTGCCCAAGCCCACGCATAAGGCCTATAGGCTGGGAAAGGCTGTCAAAGAGGGCAACTAAAGGCAATGGTAATCGTTTCTACCATGTCTCTTTAGGTCACTTGATAGACACCTTTATGCATTGTGGATGGTGAGTCTTGAGGAAAATGAAAAAGAAACACAAAAATCTCTCTCTCTTTAACACACACATACAAAGACAACGGTTTTAAACAACCTTCTGTCGCCTTTTTCTGTTATCCACATATTTTACCTTCCTTAATAATATCATCCCATATGCTTCTAGTTTTATGGTAATAATGAGGAAAAGGGAGGAGAAAAAGCAGATATGAATTCAGATTATTATTACAGCTGAATGTTGAAAAACCAGCTGGCAAGTTATAATTTACTGCTGTTCATTAATCAGGTACTGCTTATCTCAAATATAAGATTTCCTACATGCATATTCTTGTACAAGGTTAGGAGATAAGCATAATAAGGTAAACATTCAATGTTAATATAACGTTTTGCATTGTCTGGTAAATTACTTTGTGAATGTATTTTAAAAGCTCAGAATTTTTTTTTGTTTCTTTCTGTGTAGAGCTTTCATTATAAATCTGTGTGGCTACCATAAAAGGGAACCAAATAGCATATAAGAAATAGTATTTTGACCCCATCAACTTTGAAGAGTGGATGTAGGGAAAGAAGGTTAGATGTTGGGAGTCAGAAGTAAGAAATAAGAAATAGAGTGATTGAATAAAAACTGGCACAGGAAGATTTGGGGCTCAGGCAGGGAAGTCATTGTTCAGAGGAGAATCAGGGATCTGGAACCTGGTTACAGAGGACAGTTGGACAAGTAGCGATGCTGAGGGTTTAGTACCTACAAGCAGGAGCTTAGCAGGCGTTTTCTTCTTGAAGATAGGATGCTTTCTCAGATCCCATGCAAGCCACAGGTCTGGATGACAGGCAGAAATGTAGCAGAGATCCAGACATCTTCTCAAAGTGAGACTGAATAAAGAGGGATTATGGGACCCAGACAGAGTCTAGCCAGCAAGTAGAGGGCACTAGTGCAAAGGAAAGAATTTCTGTAAAGAAGGTTTCTGAACAATGCCTATAACTGCTCTTGGGGAATAAGAAATCCAGAGAGGATGAGGGTTCCTGGGAGGAGGGTATGGGGTGGGGGAGTAAATCTAACACCTGTTTATTAGAAAGAATAATCTAATTCTTGCTTATAATAATCTTAATAATGTAAGAATAATCTTAATCTTGCTTATATCCTGGCATAGATCCTGCAGAAAGAGAATTATAAGAATATAATCTGGCCTGTGATCCCAACAGACTATTACATATGACACAAATATAGAAATATTCAAAAGATGGCATATATAATAATAAGTGGTAAAGAATTATTATCTTTGACTATACTATATTTTATGGCAATCAACTTTGGCAAACACCTTGTTCATTTTGAAGAAAGTTATGTAAAAGCTTACTAAAGTTACAGTGTTAACATTCTTGAGCACAGACTTTCTTCTTTCATATATTCAGAAGTTTAACTTGTGTTAAAATATTGCTGAGAGTTAAAATTCTGAATATATGAAGGAAGAAAGTGTGTACTTAAGAATGTTGCACAAGGAGTTCAGCTTGATGCCCTGTGATGACCTCAGTGAGTGGGATGGTGGGGGCGAAAGCAAGATCCAAGAGGGAGGGGATATATATATATATACATATAGCCGATTTGGGCTTCCCTGGTAGCTCAGCTGGTAAAGAATCTGCCTGCAATGTGGGAGACCCCGGTTCAGTTCCTGGGTTGAGAAGTTCTCCTGGAGAAGGATAGGCTACCCACTCCAGTATTCTTGGGCTTCCCTGGTGGCTCAGACAGTAAAGAATCTGCCTGCAATGTGGGAGACCTGGGTTTGATCCCTGGGTTGGGAAGATCCCCTGGAGAAGGGCAAGGCAACCCATTTCAATATTCTTGCCTGGATAATCCCCATGGATGGAGGAGCCTTGTGGTCTACAGTCCATAGGGTCACAAAGAGTCAGACATGACTGATCTACTAAGCTCACACACACATAGCTGATTCATTTCATAGTACAGCAGAAACTAATACAACACTATAAATCAATTATACTCCAATTAAAAAATGTTGCTCTCTATACTTGGTTAGTAATACATTTTTCCTGCCCTTCAAAGCTTAATAAATTTATCTGATTTTGTTTGATATTAAATTATTAATATGTATTTTTAGTTAATGGTGAAATTCCATGAAAAAATTTATATTTTAATTTGAGGAAGAATATTCTTGAAGGAAGAGAAATCTTTCATATTTACCATGCCATTCATTACAGCTCTTACTAGATCAGGTAAATGCCTACAGTTTAAACACATTTAAACATCATGTTCTATCCATACTAAATGTAAATAATTTTACTAACATAAATTATATTGATATAAATACATGGATATATTAATTTTAAAGTAAGCAATGTCAATGCCATGTTTACAATCTTGGAGTTACAACGAAGGTAGTTTTTCAAAGCAAAGTTTTTTAAAAATGTTAACAACTTTATGATTATAGAATGAATGTATCCTCATTAACAAGCACCATAAGCAACCTGTTTATTTTGGTTATGTGTAGGGTCATTTAGATTTAAAACATTCAAAACACCTTAATGGGGTGATAAAATAGCTTCATTTTACAGAAGCTTGATTAATTTCCCTCCTCAAACCGCTAAATGGTTATCATATCTTGCAAAGGAATTTCATTTTGTTAAAAAAAAAAAAACACTAGAAAAAGTGAGTTTAGGCTATGGAATTTAAAAAAATTAGAATGTAATTGGGTGTTTACGGAAATATATATATATATATATACACAACATGCTGTTTTTCAAATGGTGTGCTCCAAGCACATAAGATTGTGATACAAAACAGGTATGAAAGAAATAAAAGCTAAAGGAAGCACGATCATCGTGCCTGTTGTAAAGCTCTCTTCAAACACCGTTGCCTCGAGAATTATACTGTTAGCATTAACTACTCTGCTAAATGTAATTTCAGAGCAGCTTGGCTATGCTGGGACCAATAATGTTTTAGCAGATGTTAACAGTGAGGGAATTTAAAGATTACAGAGTTTCATGGGTGTAGTAAAGCTGCAGTGGGAACAGAAATATTACAGGAGCTGTTCTGTTCTGAGTGCATCGCATTTACTGACAAGTAATACATGAGTGATAGTCAGAACCAAGGGAATGGAACTTTATACTTACTGGTCAGCAGCATATAAATTCCATAAATTAAACAAAGTTTTATGTATTCTTCATTTCTTTTCAGACTGATCTTCCTCAAAGGGCCTTTGTTTCAAGTTAATTCCATCATCAAAGCTTTGTTCAACCATACTGTTCTCTTTAGGAATGTATAGCCCCATTCAGGCTTTGCTTGCATATGTGCATCCCCATTATTTTTAAATCTTGGCATGATGTCCAAGGAACTTCAGGTAACCTCAGTATTTCTTATCTTGGGCTCTATCAACCTGCCTCTCCTTGTATAAATCCTATCTCTGTCCATTTTAAAATGATGCTGTTCAACGTATTTTTCCCCTTAATCATCTAAAAGGAGCCATACTGTGATCTCTGAAGACATGAATGGGTGAAAACTTGGTTAAGGGCATTATTTTTCCTTACATATAATCTGGGGGTGAAGACAGTAGAAGAAGGGAGATGTTTACTCTATTTGCTCTTCGTTGCAGCCTGTGGGCTTCTCCACTTGCTGTGCATGGGTTCCAGAGCTCATGGGCTCAGTAGTTTTGCCATGTGGGATCTTAGTTCCCTGAACAGGGATTGAACCCAGGCCCCTGCACTGGGAGCATGGAGTCCCATTCACTGGAACCACCAGGGAAATCCCATGTTTCTGAACATCTATGTAAATTTGTGAGTTGAAGAATTGGGAAGGACGTTAATTGGTCACCTGTCTATTAGATCCATTTCTTTCTTCTTTTTATTGTCAAAAGGCAATTTTCCCTAGAGATTCAAGAAAAGAAGTTTCCTCCATAACCCTCCCTAACAACTATCATTATCCTGGCTTCTCTTTGGTTTTGGCCAAAGGGAAATTATACTCAGGTATGAAAATGTAGGGAATAGTGACATATTATGGTTTAAGGCAGGTGCTAGTCTCCTTCTGATTTAAAACTTTAGAAAAATGGCTTTTCTAAGTCCACATTACTGGTGATTTTCACAAACTGTGAAGGGTCTGAGATATTCCTTATCTGTAAGCTGAGAAGTTAGCCTGTTCCTGGAAACTAGCAGGAGACAAAGGTCCCCGGATCAGAGGCAAAGAGTTGTATTACCTAGAGCAAAAGCAACAGCCAGAGTATCAGCGTCTGCTCCATTTAGCGCAAGGCAGGGTGAAGGTGGCATGTGGCCCCAGCAAGTTACGTTACAGGAGGAGAATCCTGAGTTGCAAACCTGCCCTTTGCTTTTGAGGGAGACCCCATCTCTTTCTTCCAAGGCTGTTCCCTCTATCGTCGTTCAGTTGGTAAGTCATGTCTGACACTTTTTGACCCCATGGACTGCAGCACACCAGGCTTCCCTATTCTCCACTATCTCCTTGAGTTTGCTCAAACTCATGTCCATTGAGTCGATGATGTCATCCAACCATCTCATCCTCTGTCACCCCCTTCTCCTGCTCTCAATCTTCCCCAGTATCACATTCTTTTCCAACAAGTCAGTTCTTTGTATCAGGTGGCCAAAGTATTGGAGCTTCAGCATCAGTCCTTCCAATGAATATTCAGGGTTAATTTCCTTTAGGATTAAGTGGTTTGATCTCTTTGGTGTCCAAGGGGCTCTCAAGAGTCTTCTCCAACACCACATTTCAAAAGCATCAGTTCTTCAGTGCTCTGTCTTTTTTATGGTCCAACTCTCACATCCAGACACGACTACTGGAAAAACCATAGCTTTGACTATATGGACCGTAGTTGGCAAAGTGATGTCTCTGCTTTTTAATATGCTGTCTAGGTTTGTCATAGCTTTTCTTCCAAGCAGCAAGCATCTTTTAATTCCATGGCTGCAGTCACCGTCTGCTGTATGTGGAAAGATAGTCTGGAGCAAAAGCAGATAGTGCCTCTGCTTTCATGATGTGTAGATGTGAGAAAGAGCCATGGAGAAGCGTCTCCCACCAGTGATCATCTAGAAGTATCACGTCATTCACTTAGGAAGCAATTGGATTGAAAGCTCACTTTCAGACTTACATGGGTAGGTCCTTTGTAGTGTTGGGCTGTACACAAGGCAAAATGGCAGCTGAGCTCTCTGGGGTTTCATGACTCTTTCATGGGTGTTAGGAAAGATCTTTCAAACAAATTCTCAGTCCATCGAGGTTTGTATGGAGGGTAGAAGTTATGTGCAATTGAAATCTAAGTGGTGAAAGCAGTTTTAATTTTCTTGCTGGAGCTATTATCTTTTAAGTCCTAATAATCTCTCTCATGCACAGGCCTTGAGCTTATAAATCTGTACAAGTTCAATTAGCAGTGCAGTAGAACTTTTCCTCGACAGTGCAAGGCACTGATAAAAGCAAACAATACAATTCTAGCATGCTGCTTTTTAAGAAGGGAGACACCCACACAGCCGACGACAGACTGAAAGCCTTTTTATTTTGATGGTACTCTTTCACTGTCTATCATAAACTTAGCAAAGCAGGCTTCGCTATCCTGCTATCCTTTTACTGGATATAAATCACCCTTGACAGGAAGTTTTATGCCTAAATCCGTTTACTGTCCTTGATGGTAGTCTTTAACATTTATAAGCTCAAAGGAGCCTAAAAGGATGCAGCAGGAAAATAGCTAAATACTTCAGTTGAGTTTGAGCTGATTTCCATCCTAGACTGCTGACAATTGCTTAGACTCTTGATCCAGGCACCCATTGTCAATGCTATCTGTCCTTCTATCCCTACAGATCCCTGGCTTTGGTGGAATTGTGGTGGACAAAATGGAAGTTCAGAAGGGTTTTGCCTCTGTGCTCCATGTGATTTTTGAAAAGCGTTAGGGGGCAAGGCTAGAGATAGAAGAAAAGAAAATTATAGATGAGTCAAGCAGTGGCTGAAAAACCATGGCTTTGTAGAAATTATTCAAATTAAAGTTATGTAATGATGGATCTTGTAAAATCCTATAAAAATGCAGAGTGTATCCCAAAGTTACTTTCAAGTCAAACATCGAGCTCCATGAATGACTGGATTGCAACATACAGCACTAGCCCCACACTATGGAGCAGACGATGTTGATTCTATGACACTATTCTTCATAGCTGTTTTGTGTTACCCACTCCTTCTACACTATCTCATTGTATCCACTGCTGTTTTGTTCAAGGGGCTACATGACTCTTCCTTTGCCTAACTGTGTGCTGAAGGCAGGCTGGCCCCAGCCCCACTGGGTGACTCCTGAATGGCTTGAGTCAATCATGGTGCAGGGGAAGGAATGTGACACAGTTCTGACCAATGGGATGAGGGAAAATTCAGTAGGAGATGCTGAGAAATGCATCTGCACTTTCAAGAGACAGAATGGGGAAAGAACTTTTTTTTCTTTTACTATTGTTATATCTCGAACTAATATGGCATTCCTGTCGCTCTGAAAGGGAGCCAGCTGGATGTTAGGTCCAACATATAGAGGAAGACAGGTCCAATGGATCCAAGCAGAGCTGAAGCCATGACTCACCACTTCTGGATACCGTCCTATCTACAGACTTCTTGTTTCTAAGGGAATAAAACCTTAGAAAACCTGTGCTGTTTAAGTGAATTAAAGTCAACATATTCTGGCACTTGCATCCATAGTCAGCTACTTTCTTTACATCAGGAAATATGTTATTACCTAGGATATTGAGATTTTTTGTTGTTGGGCTTTAGTCTCTAAGTCATGTCCAACTCTTTGTGCCCTGAGGACCGCAGTCTGCCAAGCCCCTCTGTCCGTGGGATTTCTCAGGCAAGAATACTGGAGAGGGTTGCCATTTCCTCCTCCAGGGCATCCTCCCAACCCAGGGATGGAATCCTGTCTCCTGCATTGGCAGCTGGATTCTTCACGCTGAGCCACCAGGGAAGCCCATGGAGATCTTTAGGAAGTTTTGAAACAAAGCATTAAAACAAGATAAGCATCTACATATTCAGTGCTCTGTGAGTTGTTACTTTTTCCTCCCTAAAATAAATACATTTTCTATGAGTTGCATCTCTCTAGGAAGGCTTATAGCTTCAAATTCTACTCTTCCTCCCCTACAATTCCCTTTGCAGGATTACATCTGTTCTTGTGAATACTGTTACATGTGCACATCGCTTCCAAGTGTCTCTGTTCAGCTCTGTGAATGTTACCCTACAGTCGTTTTTCCAGCTGCTCAAAGTGCATTGAACTCAGGCCTCAAACATACCAAGGCATCATCTTTCCCAAACAAATCCTGCATCCTTATTTTTCTCATCTCTGCCAATGGCAGTAATCATCTAATTCATACTTTCCCTAGGAGCTGTCCTTGATGCTTCCTCTCCAGTTACCTAATCCAACCAATTCTTCCTTTCTGGTGTCTTCCAGTGTCAGTCAGGAATCTGGGCTGCAAGCAAAAGGAATCTGGCAATAATCTTTCAAAGTGGGAATTAGTTGAAAGAATATCAGTGGCTCCCAGAACTGATAGATGGTTTATAGAGCAAGCAAGAGGCTAGGGGGCTGGGAGCCCCAGCAGAAGGAGACTCAGGTCTCTTCTCCTTCACCCCACTTCCACCACAATGCTCTCGCCTTCAGCCCACTCTCCATTCAAGATTCAGAGTCCCAGGAGACAAGGTCACATTTGTCAAACTCAAGTCTTATGCCCCATCCTGCCCTCCCGCTCCTACCATCCAGTGGAAAAGGAGAACCTGGCCCCTTATGATTCTACCATGGGAGATGGAGAGATGGACACTGACTTACTTAAGCCACATATATTATGTGGTTCCTTCTAAGGGGAGATCAAAAACCCACAGAAAAGAGTGAGCACAGAGATGAATTCTCAGCAGCCAAAACCTGCCTATTGTCCACTAGCCATAAATTTTTTCTTTCTCTCAATTTCCCCAACTCAGCTCTAATCCAGATCCTGGACACTTGGTCTTTGTTGCCAAGTCAGCCATGTGTCTGGTCTTTTCACCAAGTAAAACTGCCTATTCTTCGTGCCTGTTTTAATCATCTTCAGCTTCTAGAATCAGTGGCCTCAAACACGACCCCCATTTGGAGATTGTCTTGCTTAAGGACCTCTCTTTCTGAGTCTGAGTAGCTCATCACTTCTCAAGTCCTCTTTCTTATTTTATCTTTCACATGACCCTTCAACATATCCCTAGTTTTTTCTTATTGCTTCCATGTCTGTATTATTTACTTTTAGTCTATTTGGCTTATGTCTCCATTTGCTCTTGAGCTTCTATTTTCTCTTAAACACAGGCAGAAGTATTCCTCAATCAGTCACTGTCTTTGAGGTTGTTTCTTCCCAAATCCCCACCATCTGTATGTGACCTCCTCATACCCGGTGCCCCTCACTGCTTACACATGAAGTTGATCAGCGAGCAGTTCAGTGAGCTCTGCAGTGAGCTATGCCTAGCTATGCAGCTAGGCAGCACACTGTGCAGGAGCAGGAATGGTTCCAGACTTCCTCTTGAAGGCTAAGCATAGCGCAGGACATGGCAGACAGAGGACGTTCAATAAAGGCTTGGTGCCCTATTTATTTCCATTCCCAGTGCCTGCCTCTTTGAGGCAACCACTTTCATTTTGGTCATTAAGCAAAAGGGAGCCAGAGTTTCAGTGTTCAGCATATTTTCAAGGAATGGCCCATCTTTAGTAACGACACACATCCTTGCCTGTGGACTGGTCTTCCAGAATACAGGGTTTCTCTGGATGAGGATTTCAGACAATGGCCCTCACATCTTCTTGGTTTGGGGAAGGGTTGTTGCCTGGCTGGGAAAAGGGATCTGGGGGTCAAACTGTTCCTTAGAGAAATTGTCAACAAATTCTCTTTTCACCATGCCCACCCAGCACTCCTGACTCTAAGTTACTTGTTGCCTCTAATTCCCAAGGCAAGATTTTCAGGTGAAATGAGTCACTGTCTTAGCTGTCCTCATGACAGGCTCAGGCTCCAGCTTTCTTGGCTTGTCCAAGTCAATGGCCACTTCTCCATCAATTTTCCAGTTTTCCAAACTATTGATTCCCATTTCCTCCTAAACCCTCTCTCTCATTTTCTTTGTCTGCGCAGATTTGGTGCCTTTTTTCTTTCTTCATTGTCACTTTGGTACAGTTTCAGAGGGAAGCTGAAATAAACAGGTGTGTTTATATAATAGATCTTCTTTTATTACATATTTGACTTGGGAAACATAGGAACTAAATCAGCTAAGTAATATGCATCATCCTTCTGGGGAATGTTGTTTTTTGTCAAATGCAAACTGTGCTGGGAAATAATGAGATTGGCTTTCTGATGTGGTTCATAATCCACCTCCGAAGGCAATTTTTTAAAAATCAGTGTCAAAATATTTTGAGCAACAGCTGCCTGCTCAGGATAAGCACCTAACCTCCAAGGGGACTGCTTGGTAGGGGACGATACTCCTTTAGATATTTTCATCCTGATTTTGTCGAAAAGTCAAATTTTTCCTTTGCTCAGATAAGGCTTCAGAATTACTCTCCAGTTGTTTCTCTTGGGTGTCTTTTGTCGGTGAAATCATTAATTTCACCTGGGTGCTCCATTACTCTCCAAGAGCAGCTGTTGCACCACTTCTATCAAAACCACTTGAGACATTAGTAAAAATGCACTCTTCTGAGTCTCCATTTCAGGCCAACTGAACCTAAATACATGGAGGGTTTTGCCTGGAATAACTTTAATTCTCACTTATATATTTATTTTATTTTTGGCTGTCCTGTGCATGGGCTTTCTCTAATTGCAACAAATGGGGGCTACCCTCTAGTTGCGGTGCATGGGCATCTCGTTGCCATGGTTACTTCTGTCGTGGAGGACGGGCTCTAGGTGCTCAGGCTTCAGTAGTTGCGGTGCATGGGCTCAGTGGCTCTGTGGCACGTGGGACCCTCCCAGACAAGGAATTGAACCCGTGTCCCCTGCGTTGGCAGGCAGACTCCTAACCACCGAACCTCCAGAGGAGTCCTGAAATAGGTTTTTAACAAGAATCCCAGATTAGGCACAGTAAAGTCTGAGAGTCACCGCTTTTCCTTTTTTCATGATTTGTAGTAACCCCTTTCCACCTTGTTGGGCCAAGACGAAGGGTAACAGCAGAAGCTCACATATATCTAAATATTTAAAAATCAAAATGATAAAAAGTTCAAAATAATACATCCCATTCTCACTTTCACAAGTATTCCTGCAGAACAACTTGGAACGACAACTCCAAGTGTAGCATCCTCAGGCTTCTCGGAGTGCCAGCCAGAGCATGGGAAGATGGAGAGAGCTGCTCTGAGTTCCTGTCCCCCTTCTCTGCCCATCCCGGCTCAGAGTCTCTCTGTGAATGAGCAGAGGTAAGGACAGCCTACTTCCAAGCTCCATGCAGAAGCTCCTTCACGAGTAGCACCCTTGGGGCCCAGGGGGGCGTACCCTGGTGGTATGCCTCGGTGGTTTAGTGCACCTCATGAGGTTGGACCACAGGAAGAAGTTCGGGCAAGTCCTGAAAATCGACTCAAGACCATCTGGCTGGACAATTCTGGGGTCCTCAGTACCTGGAGCATGGTGCAAAGGGAGGTGTGTGGATGCCTTACCTGGGGGTAGGTGGGTGGGGTATGCGATCGGAGCCAGAAGTAGGCTTTTACCTAATCTGGGGGTGGTTCTGCTCTTCCATAGCTAGAGCAGCGGATGACAGCACTAAGCATGTCCCTGGATGGTATAAAAACAAGATGCAGTCTGATTTATCTTGCTACATGATTTCAAAGTGTTGTGGTGGGATCCTTCATGGGGCAGGTATTGTTTCAGACTTTATAAAGAGAGAAACACTGAAAGACCAGAGACTGGGTCCAGGCCACGCAAGTGTTTCACCAAGCAACCACCCTAGCTTTTGGACCTTTATGTAGCATGCTGAGGTAGCCAGATAGCTTAGGATACTCTGAGAAACAGTTTAGACTCAGATTTCTGAGAAAGGCCCTGCGTGGCTTGAACCTGTGTGAAAAAATTCTGACAGTAAATACACCTACAAGTTCTGATGAATGTGGATTGGTTTCAGAACATCCAGACTCTGTGAGACCTTGGAGGTGTTTGGAGACTCGGTTCAGCTTATTTTTCCATTTCTGCAGCATATAAATTCCAGCCAGAGGAAGTATTAAGCAAGTCTTGCCTCCTGAGGCAAGAAGGATTAGCAGAGTCCGCTCAGTCCAGGGAATCTAGCTGAAGGACTATTACTCAACTTCAGGGCAAGAATAGGTAAACTTTTGCCTAATGGTGGCCCACAGGCTACTTGGTCAATAGCCACAGGGCTGTCCTTGGGGGCCTAGCTCCTGTAGACCCTTCTGGATGGTGGTACAGCCCAAGGGTAAAGAAATCCTTTTGTTATTTTCCAACTCATCTCCTGGAGAGGGTCCTCACCATTGATGTCAGCTCACTTCACATCCGAGTTTTACTCTCAGCTGCAATCTTTCCCATACATTTCTCTAGGTATTAGCTAGCAGGTGAGGCATGGAGGGTGGGGAGAGGACTGAAAACAACAACACCCCTTTGCAGAGCAACACGGAGACAGGACAGTGTGGACACAGGTCACCACCCTGGAGAAAGCGTATTTGTGTAAGACTAAGACCTGGCACTTACTCTGAGACCAGACATTATCTGTTAGGCCATTCTGGATGGGAGCGTCCTGGGTGCATTAATTAGGGCTTTGGCATCCCAGTGACTAGAATTCCAATCCCAAGTCTTCCTCTCCGCTAGCTGATGTCTTTGGGAAAAATACACAAGCTCCCATAAAAATAAAATAAAAGCTTCTATTTCCTCTTCTGTAAAATGCTAACTATAAATCCCTTACAGCAGGGTTCTTTTATTTTTCTTTTATTTTTTGGCCATGCTATGTGGCTTGTGGGGTCTTAGTTCTCTGATCGGGGGTTGAACCTGGACCCTTGACAATGAAAGCTCAGAGTCCTAACCATTGGACTGCCAGGGAAGTCCCACAGGATTCTTGATTATGTGCATGCACGCTCAGTCCCTTCAGTTGTGTCTGACTCTTTCCGACCCTGTGGACTGCAGCCCGTACTGGAGTGGGTTGCTGTGCCCTCCTACAGGGGATCTTATAGACCCAGGGTTCAAACCTGAGTCTCCTGCATTGCAAGTGGATTCTTTGCTGCTGAGGCACCAGGGAAGCCCTCTTGATTACACAACGTAATAAATGAGTTCCCTGAAGAGGAGGCAGGGGCTTTCCAGGTGACGTTAGTGGTAAAGAACCTGCCTGCCAATGCAGGAGACAAAAGAGACTCAAGTTTGATCCCTGGGTTGGGAAAATCCCCTGGAGGAGGGCATGGCAACTCACTCTAGTATTCTTGCCCGGAGAATCTCATGGACAGAGGAGCCTGGTGGGCTACTGTCCAAAGGGTTGCAAATTGTCAGACATGAATGAAGTGACTTAGCACGCAAGAGGAGGCAATTTTGCCTGTTTGTTTACTACTTATAATCTCAACACTTACAACAGTGACTGGCACATAGCAACTGCTCAATAAATATTTTTTCAACCAATGAACACAGAAAAGTAATTAGCAGTCACTGGTAAATAATGGAAAAGTTCTTTTCATCTGAATTTATTTGAAATTTATGATGCCACTATTTTGTGTATTTATATAACCCCCCAAAATCAGTATCTTGAAAACTTTAAGAAGTCAGTCATTCCTCTTTTCTGCAAATAATGACATTAAGGTTCAATATAGTTGAATGTCCAATCGAATTTTAATACAGCACAGTTCTCATTTGCACTGTGATTTTTAGGTCTGTCACAGATATCACAGAGAGCTTTTTGAGCAATTTCATCAGCATTGCTTGTGACTTGTATATTGCAATAAATGAAAGATGGTGAATTAGATTACAGACTGCGTTGCTGTGCGATGGAAAGGGCTCTGATGACCGGATCCTACAGGCTGTATCACATGGGGACCACTCGAGGTTAGGAAGTCACTTAACCTCTCTGAGTCTCATTTTTAAAAACATGTAACATGAGAAAAATAGCATTCACCTTACAGAGCTCCCAGAATCACTGGAAAGAAAGAATGGAATATGTGGAATGTAAGCTAATATTCTTATTGTCTCTTCTACTGGATAGGGCTGGTGTGAAGAGTGGATGAAAGTCAGTGTGATCTGTAGCTGAGGAAGAGAAACACCAAGGACCCTTTTGACAAAGAAGCCTGGAGACTGGTGTTGAGATGTGGCTTTGGTGCACAGACCTTTCAAGCAGTAGTCAAACGGGGAGGCAAGGTCTGAGGCTGTCCGGAAGGCAAAAAGGCAAAAGACTGATGAAACGCTATGGAGACAACTGTAAATAGTCTTTGCTGTGGGGGTGACCTGGATTCCCCTGTTGTGTCCCCCAGGCTCCACGCCAATGACCTCATGTAATCACCTCTGACAGCCTCCTCTCCAACGGAGCTCCCCGTGGCATTACTACCAGCCTCTGCCTTAGTTTGCTAGGGCTGCAGGAGCCAAGTACCACCGACAGGGTGGCTGAAACAATCCTGGACCCTAGAAGTCGAGGTCAAGGGGTTGGCAGGGTTGGTTTCCTTGGAGGCCTCTCTCCTCGTCTTAGACACTTAACTTCCTACATACAAACCTGTCAAAGATGGGAACGTGCGTCCCATCAGCGTCAGGAGTGAGTGAAGCTGCGTCTTGCCCTCCGTCTCCTGTTGCTGACGATCCCTCAGCTCTACCACCTCCTCCAGGCAGCAACTCTTCTTGCCTGTTTGCTCCATGCCAGCCCCTGTATGCCAGGTCTTGCCCTGTACTACTTTGTGCTTTTCAAAGTACTGTAAAATTAAAGATGTCTGCTTTATTTTTTGTATCTGTCCCATGTACTATTTTGGAGGAGGAAATGGTACCCCACTCCAGTATTCTTGCCTAGAGAAGCCCGTGGACAGAGGGGCCTGGTGGGCTGCTGTCTATGGGGTTGCATAGAGTCAGACACAACTGAAGAGGCTTAGCAGCAGCAACAGCAGCATGTACTAGTTGTGTGAGAAGTATTAAAAACCTATTACAGTACAGTGTTATATAGCTGATTATGTTAGTTGGATACCTAGGCTGACTTCGTTGGACTCAAGAACAAATTGGACTTATGAACAAGGTCTAGGAATGGAACTAGCTCGTGTATAGAGGACTTACTGTAGATGCCTGTGTGCTCGCCCTCTGTTAACACAAAGTCTTCCCTTTGCAAGTGTTTTCATCCTAATTTCCTCTTTTTATCAAGACACTATTTTTTTAATTTAATTTTATTTAACTTTACAATATTGTATTGGTTTTGCCATATATCAAAATGAATCTGCCACAGGTATACATGTGTTCCCCATCCTGAATCCTCCTCCCTCCTCCTTCCCCATATCATCCCTCTGGGTCGTCCCAGTGCACCAGCCCCAAGCATCCAGTATCGTGCATCGAAAATGGACTGGCGACTTGTTTCATATATGATATTATACATATTTCAACGCCATTCTCCCAAATCATCCCACCCTCTCCCTCTCCCACAGAGTCCAATAGACTGTTCTATACATC
Source organism: Bos grunniens (assembly GCF_055505025.1). Classification (NCBI taxonomy): domain Eukaryota; kingdom Metazoa; phylum Chordata; class Mammalia; order Artiodactyla; family Bovidae; genus Bos; species Bos grunniens. The sequence goes on from NC_141180.1 coordinate 60,265,321, forward strand.
AGTGTCTCTTTTGCTGTCTTGTATACAGGGTTATTGTTACCATCTTTCTAAATTCCATATATATGCGTTAGTATACTGTATTGGTGTTTTTCTTTCTGGTTTACTTCACTCTGTATAATAGGCTCCAGTTTCATCCACCTCATTAGAACTGATTCAAATGTATTCTTTTTTTTTTTCTTTGACTTTAATTTTATTTTATTTTTAAACTTTACAATATTGTATTATGGCTGAGTAACACTCCATTGCGTATATGTACCACAGCTTTCTTATCCACTCATCTGATGATGGACATCTAGGTTGCTTCCATGTCCTGGCTATTATAAACAGTGCTGCGATGAACATTGGGGTACACATGTCTCTTTCAATTCTGGTTTCCTCAGTGTGTATGCCCAGCAGTGGGATTGCTGGGTCATAAGGCAGTTCTATTTCCCATTTTTAAAGGAATCTCCACACTGTTCTCCATAGTGGCTGTACTAGTTTGCATTCCCACCAACAGTGTAAGAGGGTTCCCTTTTCTCCACACCCTCTCCAGCATTTATTGCTTATAGACTTTTGGATCGCAGCCATTCTGACTGGCATGAAATGGTACCTCATAGTGGTTTTGATTTGCATTTCTCTGATAATGAGTGATGTTGAGCATCTTTTCATGTGTTTGTTAGCCATCTGTATGTCTTCTTTGGAGAAATGTCTATTTAGTTCTTTGGCCCATTTTTTGATTGGGTCATTTATTTTTCTGGAATTGAGCTGTAGGAGTTGCTTGTATATATTTGAGATTAGTTATTTGTCAGTTGCTTCATTTGCTATTATTTTCTCCCATTCTGAAGGCTGTCTTTTCACCTTGCTTATAGTTTCCTTTGTTGTGCAAAAGCTTATAAGTTTAGTTAGGTCCCATTTGTTTATTTTTGCTTTTATTTATATTGCATGAGGCCTACCCAAAGACCTCAGTTAAACTTTGTTGTTGTTGAGTCTCTAAGTCATGTCTGACTCTTTGCAACCTCCATGGACTGTAGCCCGTCAGGCTCTTCTGTCCATGGGATTTCCCAGGCAAGAATGTTGGAATGGGTTGCCATTTCCTCCTCCGGGAATCTTTCCAACCCAGGGATGGAACCCAAATCTCCTGTATTGTCAGGGCAGATTCTTTATCGCTGAGCCATCAGGGAAGCCCCAGTGACACTTTCGTTGTTGATCAGTAGCTCAGTCATGTCCGATTCTTTGCAACCCGGAGGGCTGGAGAATGCCAGGCTTCCCTGTCCTTCACCATCTCCTGGAGCCTGCTCAAACTCATGTCCATTGAGTTGGTGATGCCGTCTAATGATCTCATCCTCTGTCGTCCCTTTCTCCTCCTGCCTTCAGTCTTTCCCAGCATCAGGGTCTTTTCTAATGAGTTGGCTCTTTCCATCAGTTGGCCAAAGTACTGGAGCTTCAGCTTCAGCATCAGTACTTTCAATGAATATTAGGGTTGATTTCCTTTAGGATGGACTGGCTTGATCTCCTTGCTGTCCAAGGGGACTTCAAGAGTCTTCTCCAACACCACAGTTCAAAAGCATCAATTCTTCAGTTCTCAGTCCTTTTGATGATCCAACTCACATCCATACGTGACTACTGGAAAAACCATAGCTTTGACTATGCAGAGGCAAAGTAATGTCTCTGCTTTTTAATATGCTGTCTAGGTTTGTCATAGCTTTTCTTCTCTATACTACCTCTATAAAGACCTTATCTGTAATTACAGTCACATTCTCCAATGTCAAGTGTTAGAACTTCAACATTTGAATTCGGGGAGAGGGAACACCATTCAGCCTGTGATTTTGTGATTTACAATGAGAAACATATGTTTGCTTTTTATCCCTGTTTCTGGGACAGAGCTCCTAAAACAGTAGGAATTTTCTAAATGCTAAGAACAATTAAAATGTCTTCCATTGTGTTAATGAGGTGGCTAGTGCAATACCCCTAGGTCACCTAAGGAGAGGGGATGGTCACTAGGGAACCAACCAGGTGATCAGAAGTTTACAACTCTCAGCACTGTGCCCCCTCCAGGGACAGGAGGGGTGCTGGAGATTGAGTTCAATCCCATTGGCTGATGATTTAATCAATCACACCTTTGTAATGAAGCCTCCCTGAGACCCCAGAAGAACAGGATTCAGAGAGCTTCTGGGCTGGTGAACATGTGGAGATGCGGGGAGAGTGAAGGGCTTGAAAGCTCTGCCCCGTTTCCCATACATCGCCTTCCACCTCTCTTCCATCTGGATGTTCCCAAGTTGCATCCTTTTATAACAGACTGGTGATCTAGTAAGTAAAATGTTTCTCTGAGTTCTGTGGGCCACTCTGGCAAATTAATCATCCCCTAAGGATGGGGCTCATTGGAACCTCTCATCTCTAACCTGTGGGTCAGAAGCACCAGTGATAAACTGGGCTTTGTAACTGATCTCTGAAGGAGAAGACGGGGAGGGGATCTGAGCCTTTAACCTGCGAAATCTGATGCTCTCTGTGGTAAGAAGTATTAGATTTGAGTTGAATCATTGGCTCTCCAGCTGGTGTCCAAGATTTGCTTGGTGGTACTGAGCTGGGGGGGGAACACCCCAACACATTTTTTTCCACATGCAGGAACTGGTGACCAGAAATTTTACAGCCCATATCAAGTGCTTTACTCAATGTTCCAAGATCAACTTTCTTTTTCTCATTTAAGAAATGTAAACATTTGGGAACAGGGAGGATGAATCATTTGCAAAAAGTTGCATACAGTTTCTAAATGCTGAGTTTAAATTCAAGTTGCATGGGCTTCACTGCTTCATGCTGGTAACCAACTAAGAGAGTCTCCATTGCATTCAAGGCACTAACTGTATAGACTGAAGAGCAGTAGATATAAATAATGACTCCTTAAACTTCCTATTTGCTTTTTTCAAGCAACTGCTCTGATTTCTGAGCTAAGCAGGATTTAGGATCCTATCTCCACTAGTGATAAAAGTGAAAGTGTTAGTTGCTCAGTCATGTGCGACTCTTTGGGATCCCATGAACTGTAGCCCACCAGGCTCCTCAGTTCATGGAATTCTCCAGGCAAGAATACTAGAGTAGATTTTCCTGCAAATCCCTGTCATGTTCATGGATATGGTTACTCTGTCTTAACCTCTTCCTCTGGCCTCCATCCCTTATCCCAAATTTCCCATTATCTAAGCAAAGACAACTTGGAATCTTTTTTATGGTAAGTGCCTTTGAGGACTGTAGTCCATTTTTCTCCTGTGTGATCCCATTTCTATTCCTGTTCTTCCTTCATTTTAAGGGATGTGAAAACTGTATTGCACACAATGTCCTCTCTTCTGGGGCAAGTTTGATAATTTTCTTTTATTACCATTTATATGCTGTGCATAGCAGGGCTCCAAATGCACAGAGACCGAGGCCAGACTTGGAACACCCATTAGCATGAATACTAACACCAGACAAATAAGAGAGGCAGTAAATGAATGTCAGGGAGCTATAAAATACGTGAGAGTGAAACAGTCCTTTCAGCCACCTTTTATAGACAGAAACTGGCCACCAGAAGATGAATAGGCCTAATAAATCAATGAGGAGGAATTTCAAATGGATAAATCAATACTTAAGCAGTCAGAGAATCCTACAGGTGTATGACAATGACCCACTGGGGCCTTTAAACCTCAGCCAAGACAGTTCAGTCAAGATAGTCTATAAAGATAGATTAACTGAAATGATAAACACCTCTATGGAGGAAGCTTGTGTTGTTTGCCTTTTTCTCCAAACCACCCTTCACACAACAGCAAAATAAAGTGAGTTTTTAAAATATGAAAGAGAGTACAGTTGTAGATCCGTACACCTGGTGTGGATCAGGAAGGAATTAGGTCATTTGCATAAGTACTTTCAGGTGTGACTAGTTCGCTGCATAATTAGGCCAGTTACTATTTGCATTTTACAGCTGAGCAATCATGCGCTGTCCATTGAGTGTATATTAATCCCTTCTTTCTAGAATATACCATGGCAACATATGTAAAAATATGAATAGCGTTTCACTGGTTGTTTATTTCTAGGAAGCACACCTAAGAAAGTAATGGGATATTGATAAAGATGTTCACTTCATTGTTATTTATAATTAAAAAATTAGAAATATCTCCCTAAATGTTCATTGCTAAGAGAATACTGATGTTAACAATGAAATGCTCATAGAAAATACTAATATACATATAATAAAGAGATCAGTTCAGATCAGTTCAGTCGCTCAGTCGTGTCCGACTCCTTGCGACCCTGTGAATCACAGCACACCAGGCGTCCCTGTCCATCACCAACTCCCGGAGTTCACTCAAACTCATGTCCATCTAGTCAGTGATGCCATCCAGCCATCTCATCCTCTGTTGTCCCCTTCTCCTCCTGCCCCCAATCCCTCCCAGCATCAAGGTCTTTTCCAATGAGTCAACTCTTCGCCAAAGTATTGGAGTTCAGCTTCAGCATCAGTCCTTCCAATGAACACCCAGGACTGATGTCCTTTAAGATGGACTGGTTGGATCTCCTTGCAGTCCAAGGGACTCTCAAGATTGTCGAGTAAATTTGATCATAGGAGAAAATTTTTACAATTTAAAGAAAGGTTGAAAAACAAACTATGAGATTATTTTATACATGATATGGTCATAATTATGTTTTCAAATTATTTAAAAATTATTAGAAGATATATCAATTAAAATCAATTAAAATATAATCCTTGAATTGTCTGTCTTCATATTTTACTATATTTTTCCAAGTTTTCTATGAGAACCTGTATGTGTCTGTGCTAGGTTGCTTCAGTTCTGTCTGACTCTGCAACACTATAGACTGTACCCTGCCAGGCGCCTCTGTCCACAGAATTCTCCAGGAGAGAATACTGGAGTGGGTTGCCATGTCCTCCTCCAGGGGATCTTCCTGAACCAGGCATGGAACCCACGTCTCTTATGTCTCCTTTATTGGCAGGTGGGTTCTTTATCATTACAGACATCTGGGAAGCCCCTATAAGAACCTGAATTATTTTTTAATCAGAAAAAAACTCTTACTTTAATTTAGCTCTTTTCCATTGATCTCTTAATTCCACCTTAGATAATCTATTAATACCTTAAAGATATACTAATAAATGGGCTTTCCTAGGACGGAGCAACTTTACTTTCACTTTTCACTTTCATGCATTGGAGAAGGAAATGGCAACCCACTCCAGTGTTCTTGCCTGGAGAATCCCAGGGATGGCAGAGCCTGGTGGGCTGCTGTCTATGGGGTCGCACAGAGTTGGACATGACTGAAGTGACTTAGCAGCAGCAGTGGCTCAGATGGTAAAGGATCTGCTTGCAGTGTGGGGGACCTGGGTTCAATCCCTGGGATGGGAAGATATCCTTGAGAAGGGAAAGGCAGCCCACTCCAATATTCTTGCCTGAAGAATTCCATAAACAGAGAAGCCTAGAAGGCTACTGTCTGTAGGGTCACAATGAGTTGGACATGACTGAGCGACTAATGCACAAACTCCAAAATATTTTTTAAAAACCATTAAATCAAAAAACCTGATTGCCAATGTGAAAAAATAAAAACTTCCTAAATGTCTGACAGTAGATTGAGTAAGAAGGTCATAATATAGTGACAGGATAAAATATTAGAAAGCCATTTAAGTTACACTTTAGTGAGCTTTTGACAGTGTGAACAGTATATCTTGTTCATTGTTGTTCAGTGCCAACTTGTGCCGACTCTTCTTGATCCCATAGACTGCTGCATGTCAGGCTTCCCTGTCCATTACCATCTCCTCAAATTTGCCCAAGTTCATGTCCATTGCAGTGGTGATACCACCCAACCATCTCATCCTCTGTCACCTGCTTCTCCTCCTGCCCACAATCTTTTCCAGCATGAGTCTTTTCCAATGAGTCAGTTCTTCGCATCAGGTGGCCAAAGTACAGAGCTTCAGCTTCAGCATTATTCCTTCCAATGAGTATTCAGGGTTGATTTCCTTTAGGATTGACTGGTTTGATCTCCTTGCAGTTCAAGGGACTCTCAAGGGTCTTCTCCAACACCACAGTTCAAAAGCATCAATTCTTCCGTGGTCTGCCTTCTTTATGGTCCAACTCTTACATCCATACATGACTACTGGAAAGACCATAGCCTTGACTATATGGACCTTTGTTGGCACAGTAATAAATTACTATATATATTGTATATAGTGTATAAATAGTCATAACTGTAATACATTTTTCCAAAATGCTAACAGTAGTTTAATCATTGAATGGTAAAACTACCCATGTGTATTTATTTTTATTACTTTCCAAATGTTCAATCACAAACATATTTAACACTTATAACTGGATAATAATAAATGAATTTTATCATTTTAAAGCCTTTGTTTGGGTTAAATCCACTGTTGACATTCTTTCCTGCATAAATCACACCCATAACGTACTCTCCAAGATCTAACATTTCATTGTAATGCAATAAAAACTTGAAGACTTGTGATGCATCTGATTATGGAAAGCTTCTAGATTTTCATAATTATGCTCATTCTTTTAATGTTACCTTTCCTTCTTCTTAATCTCCTTTTTTTTTTCTTGACTGCACCCTGGGGCATGCAGGACCCTAGTTCCCTGACCAGGGATTGAACCCATGCCCCTTGCATTGAAAGCGAAGAGTTTTAATCATTAGACTGCCATGGGAGTCCCTTAATCTACACTTTTAATAACTTGCTTTCATTAAGTCTTCTAAAGAATTAGTTTTTTTCTCTTGATAAAGAATTATCTTAGTGTTACAAAGAAAGAATTAGTTTTCTCACCAATATTTAATCCATTTTCATAACACTTAATTTCTTTCTATTTATAATGTCAAGTACAACTTGAATAACCCTGGTTTGAGAACAGACACAACTAACTCTTGGTATGGATACAACTCAGCTGGGAGAGTTGAGATGTTCCAGCATATGAGAGATGCTTCAGGCCATGTCTTTATGGAGATCAGGTGAAATGGGCAACAGTCAGCATGTTTACAGGGAAGCAGGGAGCACAAGGGTTTCCCTGGTAGCTCAGATAGTTAAGAATCTGCCTGTAATGCAAGAGACCTCAGTTTGATCCCTGGGTTGGGAAGATCCCCTGAAGGAGGGCATGGCAACCCACTCTAGTACTCTTGCCTGGAGAATCCCCATGGACAAAGGAGCTAGCCAGAGGGCTATAGTCCATGGGGTTACAAAGAGTCGGACCCAACTGGCAACTAAGCACAACACAGCACACGGGGAGCACAAAGTGACTTGGCCACTGAAGTGGCATGCTCATTGAGTGTTTAGCCCCAGTGCTAGATTCTAGGGCTATAAGATGGATAAGACACACTCACTGTTTACTTAGCATCCCCAGTTGACACTTGAGGTCAGGCTGAACCCCCTCCCATGGCTCACTCTTAACACTGAGCAGTACACAGGAGTCTTCTCTGAGACTATTTTAAATTGAAGAATGAAGTTAGAAATAAAGAGATGCTCACTTCATTAGTCATTGAAAGTGAAAGTTGCTCGGTCGTGTCCGACTCTTTTTGACCCCATGGATTATACAGTCCATGGAATTCTCCTGGCCAGAATACTGGAGTGGGTAGCCTTTCCCTTCAGTCTTTTAAAACATGAAAAATGCTGTTGAGGATGTGTAACTACTGGAATTCTTATACATTGCTGGTGGGAATGCAAAATTCTACAGTTGCTTTGGAAGATAGTTGGCAGATTTATACAAAATTAAACATATACTTACTACATGACTCAGCAAGGCCACTCCTGGATATTTTACCAAGAGAGATAGAAATGTAAGTCTACATGAAAATGTGTATTTAAATGTTTTTAGTGACTTTATTCACTGCATTCTCAAGTCAACACAATTACTCATCATCTGTGAGTAGATAAACTGTGGTATATCTATACAATAGAATACTGCTCTGATATAAAAAGGAAAGAATTAACTGATACATGAATTTCAAGTGAAGATGTGGAGAGCTGACTCATTTGAAAAGACCCTGATGCTGGGAAAGATTGAGGGCAGGAGGAGAAGGGGATGACAGAGGATGAGATGGTTGGATGGCATCACTGACACAATGGACATGAGTTTGGGTGGACTCTGGGAGTTGGTGATGGACAGGGAGGCCTGGTGTGCTGCAGTTCATGGGGTCGCAAAGAGTCGGACACAACTGAGAGACTGGACTGAACTGATACTAAGAGAAGGAAGTCAGACTCAAGTAAGGGCCAATTTATGTGACATTCTGGAAGAGACAAACCATCAGACCAGTGATCTGGTTTGCTGGGATTTTAACAAGAGATGGAAGGATAAAGAGAGAGGGAGAGAGAGGGATGGGGGAGGGGAAGAGAGATCTGAATTGCAATCCCATTAATCATAGGAATTTTTCTACTTCAGCTTCATCTATCAATAAAATGAAGCTTAAGACTAAACTCCACATTCCTTTCAGAGTCCTAAATAACCCTCAAGGGGAGATGGGGAGCAAATTCATTTCATAACTAGGGAGGCTGAGTTACCCTTCAGCCAAGAAGCTATGTAGAATACATTAATAGTTTCCATCTCTTTTTTTAAGGGAGAAATTAATAGGCCTGGCTCTTTAGAGCATGAATAACTAAGAAGGTTTTGAATTTCTGGGCTTTTTGGAGGATTGGGTCTGATAAGTTAAACATTGACTAAATAAAGGCCAAAAGTTAGGGAGTTACTAACAGGCTAATTTAAGACTTCACGGTTTACTAAAGAAGTTTAATTTTGCCTGGTGAAATTTAGACATATATTTTAAAATATGAGACAAGTTTTTAATACTAGTACTTTAACTTTTTTTTCTCTCTCTCTCTTTTTTAATTTAAAAGATGTAATTACAAAAGTCATCCAGAATGTATTCACATTGTGAAAAAAATCTAAAGATAAGGATTGGGATTTCCCTGGCAATCCAGAGGCTAAGCCTTTGTACTCCCAGTGCAGGGGGCCCGGGTTTGGTACCACATGCAGCAACGAAGAGTTCACATTCTTCAACTAAAGATCCTGTATGGCAGAAACAAGACTGAAGATCCCATGTACCACAACTAAAACCCGGTGTGGCCAAATAAATAAAGATTTTTTTAAGAACAGATGTAGATCATCTTCTCAACCTCACCTCAACAACTGAGTCAGGTTTGCAGAAGCTAACACTTACCATTCTAGATTGCCTGATGCATTTTAAAATACATTTGTAATTATGAGTGCATTGTTAATATTTATACCTTTTTACTTAAATTTATACACCTATACAAATACATACCTAAGTTTGTTTTGTTTAGTCTCAATATTGATGATATTGAACTGGATGCACTGTTACCCAATACACTTGCAACACTTGACAATGTACCATGGATATATTTCTGTCCCTGTCCATGGATTTCTCCCATCCCTTTAAACTGTGTATAGTTTTTTATAATGTGGTTATATAACTTTTATCTATGTTACTAGTTTTATCTGAAAAATTAGTATGTGAACATGATACAATAAATTCAAACAGTACAAAAAGTAAGTGGCAGAAAATGAGTCTTCCTCTCACTCAAGACCCCAATTGCTTTAGTCCTCATATCATATTTTTATGTAGACATTTGAAGGCATCCTATGAATATATAATAATATAAATACACACACATAAACACATATATATAAATGTAGGGATATGACATGCTTATATATAGCATTCATCCATGTATACTTCCTTTTGTGGTAAAAATACTTGTGTGTGTATATGTATGTGTAGCGTGTAGGGTATCATTTATATTATATATAATATATAGTTTACTGTGTAACTATAGCAATGATTATATATAATCCTTTTGAAAACCAGAGTATACACTATCCTTCTGAACTTTGCCTTCACTAGCAATGTATCTTGCAACCTGTTCAATATCAGCACACATGGCTACTTCTTTCAGACAAATGAATGAATGAATTAGAATTCTTTCATACAACTACATATATTTTCATACAGAGATATCAACATTTATTCTCTTCCAATGAATGGACAGATATGGTGTTTCCCATATTCTAAAACATGTAATGTTCCAGTGATTTTTTTTTTTAATAAAAATTCCTGAAGGGGCCATAATTCATGTACCAATTCTCCTACTGACATTTAGTTAATTCCAATATTTTATTATTAAAGAGCTCCAACACATCTCCCTCCACGTAGTTCTTAGTGTACTATTGGATGAGATTGCTAGGAGAAACACCAATAACCTCAGATATGCAAATGACACCACCCTATGGCAGAAAGCAAAGAGGAACTAAAGAGCCTCTTGATGAAGGTGAAAGAGGAGAGTGAAAAAGCTGGCTTAAAACTCAACATTCAAAAACCTAAAATCATGGCATCTGGTCCCATCACTTCATGGCAAATAGACAGGGAAACAATGGAAACAGTGACAGACTTTATTTTCTTGGGCTCAAAAAATCACTGCAGATGGTGACTGCAGCCATGGAATTAAGAGACTCTTGCTCCCTGGAAGAAAAGCTATGATCAACCTAGACAGCATATTAAAAAGCAGAGACAGTACTTTGCTAACAAAGGTCCGTCTAATCAAAGCTATGGTTTTACCAGTAGTCACGTATGGATGTGAGAGTTGGACCATATAGAGAGCTGAGAGCCGAAGAGTTGATGCTTTTGAACTGTGGTGTTGGAGAAAGTTCTTTAGAGTCCCTTGGACTGCAAGAAGATCAAACCATTCAATCCTAAAGGAAATCAGTCCTGAATATTCACTGGAATGACTGAAGCTGAAGCTGAAGCTATAAAACTTTGGCTACCTGATGCGAAAAACTGACTCATTAGAAAAGACCTTGATGTTGGGAAAGATTGAAGGCAGGAGGACAAGGGGACAACAGAGGATGATATGCTTGGATGGCATCACTGACTCGATGGACATGAGTTCGAGCAAGTTTGGGGAGTTGGTGATGGACAGGAAAGCCTAGCATGCTGCAGTCCATGGTGTCACAAAGAGTTGGACATGACTGAGTGACTGAACTGAACTGATAACTATTGCTTTAGGGAAAATATCAGAGTTGGAGTTGTGGAAGGTTTATTAAAATTTAACATAAATAGATACTTTCAACTTGTCTCCAAAAAAACCTCTATTGTTTCCACCAATAGGAAATGGACAAATTTATCCATACACTTACCATCACATAAATATTTTGTTAGTAACTTAATGAATGGGGGAAAAAATGGTTTTTAATGATAGTTTCATATAATCTTCCTGACTCCTGATGAGTTTGAACATGTTTTAATGTGGTTATGTTATTTAAAATTTTATTTTCTCTAAGTCATTTGTTCCTGTAATTCACTAAAACTTAGACTAAGTTTTAGTGAATTGTTTGCTTTTTATTGTTTCATAGAAATTCTGCACATATTTCACTCTGTATTCTATATATATTGCAAATTTATTTTCCAAGCATTGCTATGATTTCTTTTAAAACAGAGGTTTTAAAATTTTGATTTAGTCAAATTCACTCATTTTTTCTCTATAGATTTTATATTTTATGTCTTGTTTAAGAATGTCTTCTGTGCATACTCCTCTTTTATTTATTTCTAACATTTTTTAACCATTATACTTTAATGCATCTATAACTTATTTTTGTGGGTCATGTGAAGTTGTGATTTAACTTTTTATTTTTAAAATGGATAGTTAATCTTCCAACACACTTTCCACATTGACCTAAAATCCTACCACCATTACATACTTCCATACATACATGTGTCTGTTTCTCAATTCTCTCTGCTATCTCATTGATCTACATTTTCCTGAACCAATACCATGTTTTGGTTTTAATTACTAAGCTTTAAAAAAATATTCTGAAATAGGCTGCATTTCTTTACACTAATGAGATATCAGAAAGGGAATGATTGAAAAAAAGAAACCAATACCTTTAAAAGCGTACCCCTTAAAACAAAATACTTAGGAATAAACCTGACCAAGGAGGTGAAAGATTTTTATACTGAGAATTATACCATGTTAGTAAAAGAAATTGATGATCTAAAGAAAGGGAAAGCTATCCCATGCTTTTGGATTAGAAGAATTAATATTATTAAAATGGTCATACTACCCAAAGCAATCTACAGATTTAGTGTGATCCCTACAAATTACCCATGACATTTTCCACAGAACTAGAACAGATAGTCCTAAAATTTATATGGAACCATAAAGGACCCAGAACTGCCAAAGCAATCCAAAGCAAAAAGAACAAAGCAAGAGGAATAACCCGCTCAGACTTCAGACAATACTGTGAAGCTACAGTAATCAAAGTGGCACGGTATTGGCAAAAGAAAGAAAGAAAACAGACAAATGGATCAATGGAAAAGAATAGAAAGCCTAGAAATAAACCCATACAACTATGGCCAATTAATTTTGAGGCAAGAACATACAATATGAAAAGAGGCTCTTCAGCAAGTGCTGTTGGGAAAGTTGGACAGCCACATATAAATCAATGACATTAGAACTCAACCTCACACAGTACACAAAAAATAAACTCAGAATGGCTTGAAGACGTTAAACATAAGACATGACTCCTAGAAGAGATCATAGGCAAAACATTCTCTGGCATAAATTATACGGTTTTCTTAGGTCAGTCTCTCAAGACAATGGAAATAAAAATAAAGATTAACAAATAGGACCTACCAAACTTACAAGTTTTTACACAGAAAAGGAAACCATAAACAAAATGAAAAGACAACCTAGAGAATGGGAGAAAATATTTGCAAATGATGTGACTGACAAGGGCTTAATTTTCAAAATATACAAACAGCTCACACAATTCAACAACAACAAAAAACAAACTACCCAATTGAAAAATGGACAGAATATCAAAATAGACACTTCTGCAAAGAGGAAATACAGATGGTCAATAGGCACATGAAAACTTGTATTCTTCATTTGTACTCCATCTTTCAACACAGATCTACATGCTTCTCAGCCATGGTATCTGCTGAGTAGGAATCAATTATACTGCAACTTTACCTTCAATTAGAAATGAGTCCAGGAAAACGGGCATTTGTAACTATCAGTTCAACACGGGTTTACTTTTCCTTGTTGCACCAATGCTTAACAAAATACCTGCATTACCAGTTTACTGGGAGTTGAACTCATAGCCATGTTTTCCCAGCCTTGTATGGGAAAAACAAATTAATCTAGACTTCACTGTTTTAGGACTCGGTGGTAATTCAGCTTCAGCTGGACAAAGGATTCACTTTTGCCCTACTTAAGAAGAAAGGTTTACTTAGCAAATTAATAGTATAAATAGGCATTGAGCATGTTTAAGCTACTTTGAACACTATTTTTAAGGGCTTTAGCAAATTAATTTTATGCAAATTGTGTTGCTAATGCTATTGCCGCTAATCTGTTCATTAAAGCCAGAGGGAGCCAACTTTATTTTGGTAATTAGTTGAAGTTACTCCATGTATTAAAAAGCACTAAACTGCATTTCTTTTAAAGTGTACTATAAATTTAGATCTTTCACGATTTTAGACTTTCTCCCATGACATAGTATGAAATGATGAGCTCAGAGTTTTGTCTTTGGTGGCCAGGGGAAGGGTGCATGGCTGGGAACTGTTAACATGAAATATTACAAGTTCTTTGACTTCAGGAAAAATGCATTTGGTCAGCTCATACCTGTAATTCAAAGACGCACCTGGTGGGACGAGTATTGCTGTCCCTCTGACTGAGAGAAGCAGGGAGACTGCACTGGTCTTTCAAAGACAGAGAAGAATTACCATGACTTAATCGGACAATGATGTGCCCTGATCCATTATCAAATGTCAGACTGTTGCAGTCAACTTCTTTCCGTGCTCCAGAAACGCCATGTTGTCTGATAGTGTTTGGAACGAGAGACATAGCAGGTGGCAACTATCGATGTGACCTTTCGGGTTATCTACAGGACACTGAGTGCATTTAAAGGGATAAAGTTGACATTTGTGGTTATGATCATTCATAGTCTCGTCATCTGTCCATTGATCTAAGACACTGGTCACATCAATGTCTAGAAGCCCAGTGACAAATGTGACATCTGACTGATCGGCCAAAGCTCCAGTGAATTTTGCCATTTATTATTATAATTATTGTTGAGTCAATTTTCCTTTCCCCAATTATGGGGATGTGGGGTAGTGAGCTGTCAAAAGGAAGGATACAGCTGCTTAAAGTTACGGCAAGCTATAGGCAATATTTTGACATAGAAAAGGGTTGTTTCTCAGTGCCCGTATCTACTTCTTTTCCTCTTTCCTCCATAACATAATTTTTCAAGTGATTAAACTTATGATAATTTTGGTGGGAAAGTCATATTGTGCCAGATGCTTTATATATATATAACACCATATGGAAACACCCAAACAGACTTTTTGACCAACCCTGTAATTCATTTCTTTTCAGTAACTGTTACCTATTGCCATGTGACAAATTAGCCCAGTTTAGTGATTTGCAGTACAAGAGACACAGGAGATTTGAGTTTGATCCCTGGGTTAGGAAGATCCCCTGGAAAAGGAAATGGCAACCCACTCCAGTATACTGGCCTGAAAAATCCCACGAACAAAGGAGCCTGGCGGGCTACAGTCCAAAGGGTCGCAAAGAGTCAGACACTACTGAGCAACTCAGCACAGCACAGCACACACAGTGGCTTTAAACAACGAACATTTATTATTAACCAGGATCTGTGGTCAGTAATCCCGATGCAACTTACTGGACACTGCTGCCCAGGATTTCGCAAAAGAGTGCAATCAAGATGTCAGCCCAGAAGCTCTCACAAGCCTCTACTCCAAGAGACAGCTTGGGGCAGATCTGCTTCCAAGTTCACCCATGTGGCTGCTGGCAGCCTCAGCTCCTTCCTGGCTGTTACTGGAGACATTGGCTCCTCACTGCATGGGCCTCTCCACAGGGCAGCTCACAACATGACAGCTGGTTTCCTTCAGAACAGTGAGCTAGCAAGAGGCTGAGAGTTCAAGCTGAGAGGGAAACCACAGTCTCCATCACCTAATCTCAGAAGTGACAACCCCTAACTTTGCTAGAAGTGAATCACTAGGTCTGGTCCACACTTAAGAGGAGGGATCATGTAAAGCTGAATACCATGAGGCAAGGATCATTTGGGACCATTTTAGAGGCTGCCTTCAATGCTAGGGTAAATGGATAAGGTAGGGATCACATGGGTTTCCCAGGTGGCGCTGGTGGTAAAGAATCTGCCTGCCAATGCACGAGACGCAGGTTCCATCCCTGGGTCAGGAAGATCCCCTGGAGGAGGAAAGGGCAACCTACTCCAGTATTCATGCCTGGAGAATTCCATGGACAGAGGAGACGGCAGGCTACAGTCACATGGGGACGACTGAGTGACTAAGCACAGCACAGCTCACGAATCACATACTGTATTTAAGAGATAGGGCAACTGAGATTTACAGCCACTTGTGTAAGAACACACAGATAATATTCTGAAACAGAGATTTGAATCAGACCATTCTGCTGCTCTCCATGCCTTTAGTCTCTCCATAACACTGTCTTTCCAGACTAGGGCATACTACTCAGCCTCAGATGTGGCAGAAAACACGTCCTGCTTGTCTCAGGAAAAGGTGAAGTAAACACATTCTGGCTGCTAAGACTTACTCCCAGGACCAAAGTACTAAAGCTTTTAAATCAAGCCTTCGGGAGTTTGGGATTGACATATACACACTACTATACATAAAATAACTAACAAGGCCCTACTGTGTAGCACAAGGAACGCTACTCAATATTCAGTAACCTATATGTGTAGCTGGAGAAGGAAATGGCAACCCACTCCAGTATTCTTGCCTGGAGAATCCCGTGGACAGAGGAGCCTGACAGGCCGTGGTCTATAAGGTCGCAGAGAGTCGGACACGACTAAAGTGACGAAGCAAAGAATATGGATAAAGAATCTGAAAAAAGAATATATATGTATAAGTGAATCACCTTACTGTTTACCTGAAACTAACAAAACATTGTACTTTCCCTCACAGAGATATATGCTAATGTATCAGGTTGAGAGAGAGTTGGAGACTATACTAGAATCAGCTGAGTCATATGTAAGGGTTGATGTCAGCGCAGGAAAAAAAGCACTTTGGACAAGAAATTAATCTTAATTTTAGTATAGTTTTGTCTCCCTCTCCCCCAGGTATATTTTTGAATTTAATACCATGAGCTGAATATCCCTGCCATTGAGACAGAAACACATGTCCTATCCCATCCCATACCTTTCTCAGGTCTAGTCTTGAAAATGAGTTAGTTGCTCAGTTGTGTCTGACTCTTGTGCGGCTCCATGGACTGTAGCCCACTAGGCTCCTCTGTCCATGGGATTTTCCAGGCAAGAATACTGGAGTGGGGTGCCACTTTCTTCTCCAGGGGATCTTCCCAACCCAGGAATCAAACCCAGGTCTCCTGCATTAAAGTCAGATTCTTTACCGTCTGAGCCACCAGGGAAACCCTTAGTCTGTCTTAGTCTACTGTTATCCTGAATTCTGCTGATTCTTACTGAACCCACAAAATCCAGCTTTTTCTGATACAATTTTGCTGTCGCCAATGTCACAAATCATTCCAAAGGCCATACTCACAAAACACCAAAAAGAGTGGAAGTGAATGGATATAAGAGGGGCAATTTCTGTATCCTCTCTGTGTATAGCTTTTTTATGACCACAGACATTTCTTGGAGATATTTCCTTACAGAAGAATTTCAACTGAGCATTTGATAAAATGTGTTTCATTCTGCAGCTTATCTAAAAATGAGAATGTTGTTGGTGCTGGATGGTTTCACACACCTAAGTGTTAAGAGATTAGCTACAGTGTATCCTTGGGCAGCTTATGATCATTGATTTTTTTCTTAAGCCGGTTTTTCAGGAGAAATGGTGGTTGGCTCCATTGCGCCCACAGACTTATGGACAATGGACACCCTGTGCGTTTTTAAATGGGACTTGAGTATTAACTCATGTCTTCTTCTAACTGTCATGAATGCAACACTAATTCAATCAGATTAAGTGACGTTTATAGAGCAACTACTATGTGAAAACACCAGGCTAAATGTTTTCATCTGTATTGTTTAATATGCACATCGATCTTATAAATTATTATTATCATTATCATTTTTTTAATTCAGCACCTAAGTTTACGGAGATTATATAATTTTTCCAGGGTTACATGGGTAGTAGTTTACAGAGCCAATATTAGAACTTAAAATCTTTTGACTCCACATAAAAAAAGTAAAATGTTCTTTCTATTCTATGTCAAACTTGGAAAGTGTGGCCACATTTTTTATTAAATTTCCTGCTAAGTACATAAGATAAATTGTATGACACTAATTTGTCATACATATTCCAAGGAAGTCCTTTCAGAGGGCTTACTATTTTGCAGGGGAGCAATAAGAACTTCTATTTTAAATTTCTAATACTCTGACAATTTCCTTACCCAAATTGCCTCCCATTAGAACCACAAGATTAGCATTCAAGGATGAGGTGTTCTCTAGGATTGGAACCAGTCATGACTGGGAAAAAGAAAACACAGCCAAATCTTGACTAAGATAATGGAGGATGGGAATTATGTGTATAACTGAGGTCTGTAGTGAATTGTAATCTTTTTAAATTTTAGTTACTAGTTTCAAGCATTTAAAAAAATCAATTTAATTGTTTTCTCAGTTCAACTAAGCAGAAGCAAAATTAAATATTGTATCAGTTAAAATAAGGTTGTTATGGTGAAAAGTACTCCCAAAATGGTGAGAGAAAACAGTTAATTTCTCTGTTATATAAAATCTATCCGGAGAGGGCCAGCCCAACGTCAAGATGGTGGCACCAGGTGCTCAGGACTCAGTCTTGAAACTCTGTTGCAGCATCCCTAGGGTGTGCCTTTGTACTCCTGTCGAAGATGGCTGTGGGCAACAGCCATCACAGACACGTGTCAAGCAGCAGGACGGAAGACAGGAGGGATAGAAGATGACCTTCCTTTTAAAGAGACTTCCCAGAAACCTCACAGAACACTGCTCCCTATAGCAAGGTGAGCAGCATTAACCCCATGGTGCTGCTAAGTCGCTTCAGTCATGTCTGACTCTGTGCGACCCCATAGACGGCAGCCCACCAGGCTCTCCCGTCCCTGGGATTCTCCAGGCAAGAACACTGGAGTGGGTTGCCATTTCCTTCTCCATAGGGAAGCTGCCAAATGTAGTTTTAAGTAAAGATGCCAATATGTCGGATTGAAAATAAAAGTCCCATTCATTTGAGACAGAGACTCAGAATATGTCGTTGGTGGCAATGAAGAAAATCTACTTTAAGAATTCAACTACTTTTAATTTCTAGAAATAATGATGTCTGATGAAGTGATCAAAAAGCTGGCAATTAGAAGAGGAGGTCTCAAACACAACATGTGCATCATTTCTTGGATTAACCAAAAACAGAATGCAAACTCTTCGTATTTAATAATAGCTTTTATATTTAATTGGAGAAGGAAATGGAAACCCACTCCAGTTCTCTTGCCTGGAGAATCCCATGGACGGAGGAGCCTGGTTGGCTACAATCCATGGGGTCGCAAAGAGTCGGACACGACTGAGCGACTTCACTTTCACTTTCACTTTATATTTAATAGCTCTCTTGGAAAGTATGGAGATAAAATTTTGCACAGAATAAGAACAGCAGAACAGCCAGACCTATGACCTGATAGATTTTGACTATGGCAATAAGAGATCTATGTAAATGAGAGGGATTATTTCTCTGATGAAAACCTCACATCTGTCCCCAGACATCTCAGCTTTCAGCACAAGCCTATATGGCCCACACAGGCACTAACTTATTGAAGCTAGGTTTGAATCTACTTAATCATCAATCTATCTTTTGGTGTAATGAAAATCTGCTGAATAAATTAATACTTGCTTTAGTTGTCCAAAATTTATCTCTAGTCGGCTTGGGGCCCTAAATTTACTATATTCTCTACACTGCTCAAGAATGAAAAGAAATTATTCCATGATTGGACTTATATATAGTCAATTCTCAAATAGCTAAACCAGAAAGTATAATGGTGTGGATAAATATGGAATGTTGTTGTTTAGTTACTGTCTCTTTTGTGACCCCATGAACTGTAGCCTGCCAGGCTCCTCTGTCCATGGGATTTTCCAGGCAAAAATACTGGAGTGGGTTTCCAATTGCTGCTCCAGGGGATCTTTCTGACCCAGGGATTGAACCCACATCTTCTGCATTGGCAGGCAGATATTTTGCCACTGAGCCACCAGAGAACCCCAAAAACAGAATACAGTGAATTAAAAATCACTCATATTTAAATCCCGTAGCGTTTTGCACTTTGTAGAGCATCTATTACTGCATAATTATGTATTCTTCTGTCCAAAAATTACACATATGCATATTCTGATGCATCCAGAAAAGAAGTCAAGGTGGAAGAAACCAGCCAAGAGATGGTGTTGTTAATCATCATGCAGATAATTGAGAACGTAATTTTATCTACCATATTCTATCAGAAAGGACTCAGAGCAGTTGACAAAAGTGTGTATGACACCATGTATTAGAGAATTTATCTTATCCTGTTCAAACAAAACCTCATGCCAGGGCAAGTGGCATGTTCAGTGAGATGCATTTGTCTTTGGGAAGTCTGCAACTAGTCAAGACGGACTCTTGGTATGTACAAAACTTTTAGAAATAAGGATAATAACAGCTTCCCTGCTGTATCAATAAATCACCATAGTTCCTATGTGAGGGACTGACAGCAGCTGTCAGATCAGAGTTTCTTTGAAATGCCTTATAAATACGATCTAAAGAGCCAGATTGTTCTTTAACAGCCTTGTTATCCTAATGAAATCACTCTGCTTCCTAATCTTTGCTCCAGACACCACCAAGGTTGGGCCAAGGAAGCCCCATCTCCCCAAATGACTCTAAACACCAAGTTTGGATGACAGATTCATGATTGGATCTGCCTCCCCATTAATTTATTTGCAGGAGACACCTGTGCCAGTAACCTCGTTAGGGCTTGGAGCTTGTCCCTAGAAAGGCATGCCTTTCCTCTCACTGAACCCGCTTCCCATAATTCTTAATTATTCTCTATTGCCTGGTGGGGAAAAGGCACATGACATGGAAAATTTTATAGGGTCTAATCATTAACCAGCTCTGTTCTTGAGTGGAGTTCGAGTATTAGAGAAAATGGCCTGTCTCAATCCCCCTAGCTACTTTCAAAATCATTGGCCAAAGGAATTTTCCACATGTATTTTCTGCTTGAGAGCCGTTCCCTCAAAGAAAGAGCAGATGCTTTCAGAGCACTTAACTTTGTGTCAGATGCTACTCTAAGCCCGTTGTGTAGAATTCCTTTGATTCCTCACCAACTGCAGGAGGGAAATTATTGTTATTATTCTGATTTTACAGATAAGAAAATCGAGTCACAGACACATGGCATTTGCCCTGGTGGTACAGACAGGATTCAAAGATTCAAGGTGTCTGACTCTTATAATCATGCCCTTCTTCTTCTAGAAAAGGGACTTGATGAAAGAGAAGAATAACTCATGAACTTAGCCTTTTTGGTTTTTGAATACTTCTCCAAACTGTGATGAGGGTAAATGGAGCTCTGAAATATACCTCCAGCAGCACAAAAGCAAGTTGATCAATGGCAGAGTAAATATTCCAACTGAATTCTAGCAGCTGGATTCTAGCAGCCTTTTAGGTATTGGGTTGGCCAAAAAGTTCATTCAAGTTTTTCTATTAGATGTTGCTGAAAACCTGAACAGACCTTTTGACCAACTATATATTAGCGCTTGGGCTTCCAAGGTGGCAAAGAATCTGCCCGCCAACACAGGAAATGCAGGAGACGCGGATTCAATTCCTGCATTGGGAAGATCCCCAGGAGGAAGAAATGGAAACCCACTCCAGTATTCTTGCCTGGGAAATCCCATGGACAGAGGAGCCTGGTGGACTACAGTTCATGGGGTTGGAAAGAGTCAGACAGAACTGAGCAAGCACATAAACACACACACACACATTAGCTTTTGCCTTCCAGTCCTGTGATTCCCAACCTCGGTTGCACAGTGGAATCACCTGGAAAGCTTTAAAGAATCCCAAATCCGAGCCCCACTCTTCCATCCTCCCTTCCATCTGTTCTTATCTCTATTTATCTCTATCACCTGTCTGTAGCTCTGTATCTATTATCTATCTATCTCTTTGCATCTTTCGTCTATCTGTCCACCTATCTATTAAAACCATGGTAATGCTATGAACAAAACTGCTAAGTCGCTTCAGTCGTGTCCGACTCTGTGTGACCCCATAGACGGCAGCCCACCAGGCTCCCCCGTCCCTGGGATTCTCCAGGCAAGAACACTGGAGTGGGTTGCCATTTCCTTCTCCAATGCATGAAAGTGAAAAGTCAAAGTGAAGTCGCTCAGTTGTGTCCGACTCTTAGCCACCTCATGGACTGCAGCCTACCAGGCTCCTCCATCCATGGGATTTTCCAGGCAAGAGTACTGGAGTGGGGTGCCATTGCCTTCTCCGATGAACAAAACTAGAAACAGGAATAAAAATAGGGGTTGATGGAGGGAGGCATGTTAGTTAAAGGGGATGTCACTTCTGAGGGGATGACACTTGAGCAGAATGTTGACTGAAGTGAAGGAGCAAGTCTTGCCAATGTCTGATAGAGTTAGTGTTCCACGCAGAAGAGACTGCAGGTGCAGAGGCCCTGAGATGGGATGATACAAGCATATGCTGAGGAACAGCAAGGAGCTCAGGGAGGCTGGAGGGCACTTGAGTGAGGTGGAGATTGATGGGCGATGAAACTGAAGATGTGGCCGGGCACCAGATCATGGTGAGGAGCCTGGATTTCATTCTGAGTGTACAGGAACCCTGGACAGAGGAGCCTGGCAGGCTATAGTTCATGGGGTCACAAAGAGTCATACACGACTTATCGACTAAACAACAAAGAGGAACACTTGGAGCAGGAGAATAGCATGACCTTACTTACATTTTAGAAAGATGACTCTGGCCATGCATATGGAAAATGAACTGGGAGGAGCAGACAGAGAAGATGGGGACATGCATGTAGTGGTCCAGAAGACAGAGATGGATGACTTAGGCGGGGGGGGGGGGGGGGGGGGTGTGCGGGGCGGGGCATGGGCCATGGAGGAAGGAGAAAGGGTACAGGACTCATCGATAGACTAGGCGTGAGGTGAAAGGGAATATGGGAGGTTACGGATTGTTCCTAGGGCTTATGCCTGGAAAACTGGGTAATATTATTTACAGAGGTTTTAACAACAACAAAAAAGACCAGAGATTAGAATGATTGTGGAGTGGGACCAGGAATCAAGAGTGCTGTTTAAGACATACATAATGTTTTTCCTTTTAAACATCCAAGTGGGACTGTCAAGTGGAGAGTTTAATAATCAAGTCTGGAGCTCACAAAAGAAGTCACACATGAAGATAGAAATCTACAATTCATCAGCATACAAATAGGTGATTTCTGAATGCTTTACAAGCCTCCTAAATCACATTTTAAAAAATACATTCACTGCTGAACTATTTTACTAATGTATATGTCTAGGTGCTTTAATCAAACTTATATGTGACTCAAAATATAACGAATCATTTGTAGGCACCTAGATTCTCCTAGTTCCATCCCAACTTTGAAGTAAATATATTTCCCATTCAAGTTCCAACCTGTTTTTTCTACGTCAACATAAATTCTTTCCTTATCTCCTCTTATCTTTACTAGATCATTCCCACCCCTTCCAAGTGGGTGGAATGATTTCAGAAGAGGATTTTCCTTTACAAAGACACTAAAATCCTTCAGTGTGAGTTGAACTATGAATGCCTAGGGATCGGGGTGGTTCAGCGAACTAATAACTGCCTTCTCACCTCTGGGATCCACGTTCTAATACAGCCTTTGATTAAAGTGGCTGTAAATCATCCGGATTATCATTGCCCTTATTATAAAGTGTGCACCACTCTAATTTGTGTCGAGATACTTTAAGAAGTTTTTTATCATTCATGTAACTGCCTGCTCATGAAACACTCATTACATCTGCTTCCTTACATCTTCTCCATCTGAGTGCATACGTGTGAAAGGTCTGATGAGAGAGAGGAATCTAGCTGCCAATTGTGTAATGTAAGGCCTGCAAATGGAAATGCGCCTGCTTCTCAAAATAGTCAAGGACCATCTCATGCTATCTTGCACCCAAACTTCCTTCCCTCTCTGCATATGTCTTTCCCTTTTCCTCCACACTGGCACAATGGAAAATTTCAACGTATTGACCCAATGTCAAAATCAGCTAAAAGATACTATAAGTGGTATCATGACATTGGAACATGACAATATAACATGAAAGCGGTTTTCCAGGACAGAAAATAAAGCACAAAGTAATATAGACAATTGGTAACACTTTGTTGCAGTTTCTATGCCTAAAATATCCCTATACCCTAGATCCCCAGCTAACCTCAACTTCCACCCCCTAAGCATCTTTTTCAAGCCAAACTCCAGCTTTAATTTCTCTATTTGCCCACTGTTTTGAATTTCTGAGCTTCTTAGTATCTGTTCCCTTCAGAAAAGAATCCTATTCAGTTCATTTCAGTCACTCAGTTGTGTCCAACTCTTTGCCACCTCATGGACTGCAGCACGCCAGGCTTCCCTGTCCATCACCAACTCCCAGAGCTTGCTCAAACTCATGTCCATCAAGTCAGCGATGCCATCCAACCAACTCATCCTCTGCTGCCCCTCTTCTCTTCCTGCCTTCAATCTTTCCCAGCATCAGGGTCTTTTCCAATGAGTCAATTCTTTGCATTCTATAGGGTTTGCTATTTTTTTTAGCTCAAGATTCCTTGACCCCGGAGGAAGAGCACAGCACTTTTCATAATTGGAAAAATTTCCTCACCATCCACCATACCCACCATGTTTATTTCCACTTCTGTGCTTTGTAATTTTCTCCTTTCCCCAAATCCAAATGTCACCCATATTTTACGATTCAACTCAAACTACATTTTTCTCATGGGATTCTCCTGGACATCTCCAGAATTTGCTAATCTCTCCTGTCTCTGAACTATAATATTTATATTCTACTTCTGCCATCAACTCAACGGACATGAGTTTGAGCAAACTCCGGGAGGTAGTGAAGGACAGGGAAGCCTGGCAAACCGCAGTCTATGGGGCCACAAGGAGTTGAACATAACTGAGCAACCGGACAATAGTAACAATTCGCAGCTTCACCCAACTCCTTTTTAAAATATTATCTAAGAGAGTTGGCCTCTGAAAACATAGGCTATATTATATTGGCATTTTCCAGTGTTTTGACCTGGATTGCACAGAGCATATTTCCTCAGGAAATGTATGCTTGTTGATTCCATGTAAGATTTAAGTGCATCAATCTCGTTATGCTGAAAAAGCATCTTGACATTTAGATTTTTCTTTTGATAATTTCTACATGAAAAGAACAAAAATCCAACTTCCTGAATTATACACTACCTCAGAGAGCTCTGTGTGTGTGTGTGTGTGTGTGACTGTGTGTGCATGTTTGTGTTTATATGTGCCGTGGTTATGCCCAGACTCCCCTGCCTTCCAGAAAGTTCTATGTCCAATTTTGACTCATCTCCCTTCTCACCACAGGGCTCACTCTCACCCAGGGCTGCAGAGGATGATGAAGTCCAGCTTGTCAGGATTTGTTATTTGCTAGCTAAATATTCACACCTTTGACAGAGCTGTCAGATTATTGTCTCCAAACCAAATGAGCACCCAAACTGATTTTCCTCTCTCCAGACTGGAGGGCAGTCGGCTAACTCAACTCTCAGAAATAGTTCAAGTAAGTGGCTATGTACCAGCCAAAGCCAAAAGAGGGTAACTCTTCATCTAGTGTTCATCAGACTCCTAACAAAGGCTTCACCGCATTTTTCATCTTTAAATTTTTGACCATGCTTCAGGCATGTAAGACTTTAGTTCCCTAACTAGGGATCAGACCAGCAACCTTTGCATTGGAAGGCAGAGTCTTAACCACTGGACCACAGGGGATGTGCCCTTACACTAAAAAAAAATAATTTCATGTCCTTCCCTGGAAGAGGGCAATGCAGTGATAAAGGCTGGAGGTCAGACCATGTGAGTGCTTAATGCCTTGACAAATGACGTGGAATCAGCCAAGTCTGTGTTTTTGCAATGAATGAAGAAGCTAGGTTAAAGATACCCTCAGAGACTCACAGAGACCAATTTGTAAAAGAACAAATTAGAAAGTATTGCTAGTAATTAATATTTATAAACTTAAAATATACTCTAAATAGGACAATATGAGTTGGAAATACAAACAGTACAAGATCTACCAAAGCAAAGTAGACAAAAGTGGATTTCCAAGTAAATGCAGGCTCAGATCATTTTTTAACATTAGATTTAAAAATCAGATAATTTTTAAAACATCATATAAAACATTACTTGCAATGATTTTTGTTTCTAATAGCAACAAGGTAAATATTAACAGGAAAAATTTATTTAAGAAAACTTTTTTTACAGTACTGTTCTCCACGAGTCTGTTGTAGCTTGCCATTTAGATTGATGGTAGAACATTTGCTGTTACATTTTCAGGGGCCAGGACAAGAAGTAAGGGGGGCAATTTACCATAGTCTACTTTATATAAATGTTAAAAGTCAAAATTCAAGCTGACATGTTGCTAAGTGGCAGGTATTCTCTTTCTCTCTCTGAATTGAAGTGCATAAATATTTGAGTTTAAGTATTTCACAGGTCTTGAAATTTTGCTTCCACTCAGAGTATTTTTTAAATAAATAATTTTTTAAAATAAAAATATCCAATAAGTGAACTATAAAAAAGAAAGATTTTAGGTGGATAATTCTGGGAATAAACAGAAGCCTCAATATGTTGGCCCTCTGGAGCCATCTTCAAGCAAAAAAGACATCGCTCTTGAGCTGGAATCTCTTGGAGTTCATAGACCAGTAGGGCCTGGAGGGTGGAGAGAGCAGGTGCAAGACTTTTCTCCTGGTTAACGTTTGACCTGTAGAACATGAATTGGGGAGAAAAGCAATGCTGAGCTGCAAGAGCTTTCTTATAAGAGACACTGAGGAGTTCTGAACAAGTAGACCGAGTCATATTAACTCTCAAAGCTTGGAGAACACACACTTGAAACTGAAGAACTTGGGAACTATGTCTTAACAAAGAAATACAGAAATATGTATTTGGTTACATCTGTTAGGATTGAAAAGCAGAATTATAAAACCTGAAAATAATAGAACTTCTAAATTTAAAATGGTGGAAAGAGGAATGAATAGCAATTTGGTCAAACCAGACAAAAAAGGAAGATAAAGGGATAAAAGAAACAATGAATTGAATAAATACCAAATAGAAATACGATAGTATGAGTAATATCAAGACTCAGTTCAGTTCAGTCGCTCAGTCGTGTCCGACTCTTTGCGACCCCATGAACTGCAGCACGCCAGGCCTCCCTGTTGATCACCAACTCCCGGAGTTCACTCAAACTCATGTCCATTGAGTCAGTGATGCCATCCAGCCATCTCATCCTCTGTCAGCCCCTTCTCCTCTTGCCCCCAATCCCTCCCAGCATCAGAGTCTTTTCCAATGAGTCAACTCTTCGCATGAGGTGGCCAAAGTATTGGAGTTTCAGCTTTAGCATCAGTCCTTCCAAAGAACACCCAGGACTGATCTCCTTCAGAATGGACTGGTTGTATCTCATTGCAGTCCAAGGGACTCTCAAGAGTCTTTTCCAACATCACAGTTCAAAAGCATCAATTCTTCTACGCTCAGCTTTCTTCACAGTCCAACTCTCACATCCATACCTGACCACTGGAAAAACCATAGCCTTGACTAGACAGACCTTTGTTGGCAAAGTAATATCTCTGCTTTTGAATATGCTATCTAGGTTGGTCATAACTTTCCTTCCAAGGAGTAAGTGTCTTTTAATTTCATGGCTGCAGTCACCATCTGCAGTGATTTTGGAGCCCAGAAAAATAAAGTCTGACACTGTTTCCACTGTTTCCCCATCTATTTCCCATGAAGTGATGGGACAAGATGCCATGATCTTAGTTTTCTGATTGTTGAGCTTTAAGCTAAATTTTTCACTCTCCTCTTTCACCTTCATCAAGAGGCTTTTGAGTTCCTCTTCATTTTCTGCCATAAGGGTGGTGTCATCTGCATATCTGAGGTTATTGATATTTCTCCTGGCAATCTTGATTCCAGCTTGTGCTTCTTCCAGCCCAGCATTTCTTATGATGTACTCTGCATAGAAGTTAAATAAGCAGGCTGACAATATACAGCCTTGACGAACTCCTTTTCCTATTTGGAACCAGTCTGTTGTTCTGACCTGCATACAGGTTTCTGACCTGCATACAGGTTTCTCAAGGTGCAGGTCCCGTGGTCTGGTATTCCCATCTCTTTCAGAATTTGCCACAGTTTATTATGATCCACACAGTCAAAGGCTTTGGCATAGTCAATAAAGCAGAAATAGATGTTTTTCTGGAACTCTCTTGCTTTTTTGATGATCCAGCTATCAGTTGTAAAACTAAAGATAAATGAGTTGAATTCTTCCAGTGAAAGAATGTTGAGCCATGATGTGTTAAAAAGAAAAACTCAGTCATATCATTTATAAGAAACACCTTTTCAAAAAGTGATTTTAAAAATCTCAAAGGCAACAGGATAGACAATGAACTATCTAGTACCTATAAAAGAAGAAGGAGGAGAGGAAGAAGAGAGAGAGGAGGGGAGAAGGTAGAAGCGATGTGAAAGTCAGACAAGGAGAAAAATAAAATCCAAAGAACTAAGCAGGATAAAGAGAGACAGTATGTACAATAATAATAAAAGGTAACTTGCAAAGAAGAGTTAAAAGTAATAAATGTGTGTGTATCAAACAGTAGAGCAGCTAAATATATAGAGTGAAATATCTAAAAAAATAACAGCTAAACATATTCATTGTGGGTAATTTAAATATGCATACTTTATAATTGGATAAATATAGACAAAAATAACTAAGGACATACATCAAAGAATTAGAAATTACAACCAATAAATTTAATATACTATGAATAAAGAGCATACTTTGCTTTTATATTTTCATAAAGTATTAACAAAAACTGGTTGTGTCTTTGAGCAAAAAGTGACTTTAAAGTTCGCATCCTCTCATTATAATCCAACAGAATTGTAAATAAATAATAAAAAATGATCCCCCCCAATCCTCACTTTACAAAATACTCTTTAGGTTGGAAGAAGAATATTTAGAAAGCAATGAAAAGATGTATTTCACAGAGCACAACTGTAAATCTAGGATAGTTTATAGCTTTAATAACATTTATTATTAACATTCAAAGACTGGAAATCAGTTGACTTAGTCATTTTAAGAGATATTTTTTAAAATCTGTCTGAGTAAAACAGCAGCAACAAAGAGGGAAAAGATAAAAGTTGCAAGAAATGAAATAGAAAATAATTAGTAGAATTAAAAATTAAATCCTAACTGATTTAGAAAATAAAAAGAGGACTGATCAATATATAAATGCCTGGGAACTTAAGGGAAAAGAGAAAAATCAAAAATAATCAAAATTAGTACAAGAAAGGAGTCATAATCACAGAAACAGAAGAGATTGGACATAAAGTTTAACACTAGATTAAATCTATTGAGAATAAAGACCAAATAAAATGTAGAAAAATAAATGGTTTCTTAGCAAAAAATAAATAAATAATAAAAATGATTCCAAGGAGTAGAAAGTTTGAAGTAGCATAGAAAATGTTAAAAGGTTATTATTAATCATCTACCTTCAAGAAGGCACCGGACTTTTTTTAAGATGCAAATATAAACACATTTCATATTGTTATATGAAAAAACTCAACACTAAACAGATTCTAATTATCCCAAAACTAATCTGTAAATTTATCACAATCTTAAAATTAAAGTGCAAAATAAAGTTATATTTTTGAGGAACTCAAAAAATGCATTCTAAATTCAAATCAATAATTTAAAAATTGTAGAAGGAAAAAATAAACTTTAAAAATTAACTAAGCTCTGAAAAATAAGAGTGAAAAGGGGAGACAACTTACAGGAAATGAAGATTTGCTAAAACAAAAAAAAACTATGGTACAACTCAATAATGGACAAATAGTTCAAGGGGCAGAGTAGAATTTTTAGGTCCAAACCCATAAAAGCTTAGTTTTTGATAAAACGGTACCACAAATTTGTGTTGAAAGAGCCAATATAGAGATGGAGTTGACTCACTCTACAGAGAAAAATAAAATATGATCTCTATTTAACCTCAAATACAATGACAGACTCAAAATGAATCAGAGAAATAAATGTGGAAGATAAGGTTATCAAGTTAACAGAAGACAATGTAAAGGAAAAATGTTTATTACTTAGAGGTAAACCCTAAATAAATCAGGAACAACAGAGGGTATATGCCACTGCCATTCTTATTCATCATTGCTTTTAAGGTTTCACTGTATACAAAAAGAAATAAAATGATCAGTATACATTTTTGAAAAGAAAAAACACTTTATTTCATCGTTATGCAACACAAGCTGCTGCAGAGACAGACCCTGAGATTTCAGAAAATTTTAGAGATTCAAATTTTTTAAAAAGCTGCTAGAGTTAATATTGGAATTCTAGGTAAGGTGGCTTGACGAAAGAAAAATATTTTTAAAGTCAGTAGTTTTTCTTTATTCTAGCAATGACTAGGTAAAAATAAAAGTGAGAAAAAATGTTTCACTTGTTAATTGACAGAGGATTAACAAATACTTAAAATTATTAAGAAAGCTACAAAATGTCTACTAGAAAAACAAATTTATTTGAAGGACATAAAACAAGGTCGAAACAATAGAAAGATATAGTATTAGTTTGGGTAGTGCTATAGACTGTTTGGGGCTTCCCTGGTGGCTCAGATGGTAAAGAATCTGCCTGCAGTGCAGGAGACCTGGGTTTGATCCCTGGGTGGGGAAGATCCCCTGGAGCAGGGAATGGCAACCCACTCCAGTATTCTTGCTTGGAGAATTCCATGGGCAGAGGAGCCTGGCACGCTACAGTCCATGGACTCACAAAGAATTGGACACTACTGAGCAACTCACACACACACATACACAGACTGTTTGTCTGTGTTCAAAGTTCATATCTTGAAACCTAATCCCCAATGTGATGGTATTTGGAGGCAGAGCCTTTGGGAGGTGATAGGGTCATGAGAGTGTAGCCCTCATGAATGGGATTAATACTCTTATAAAAGAGACACAAGAAGGCTCCCTTGCCTCTTCCTGAGTGTGAGGAAATACTTAAAGGATTGCCATCTGTGAACCAGAAGGCAAGTCCTCACCAGACACTGGCTCTGCTGGCACCTTGATACTGGATATCCCAGTCTATAATAACTCTGAAAATAAATTTCAGCTGTTTGTAAGTCACTCAGTTTATGATATTTCATTATAGTAATTGTAACAGACTAAGACAGGTAGGAAGACATAAAATAATAAAATATCAACTTAAAAAACTAATATAGATGTAATTAATGAATATCTACTTAGAATCCCAACAGAAATTTTCCTTAGTTGTCTTTTAAACCAGCAATATTCCAAAGACAAAAAATTAGGCTAGAAGAGCCAAGACAAATATGAAAGAGAAAAGTGGCAATGAAAAATTGTTGTAATTTTTTAATCAAAACAATATGAATTGGAAGAGGACTAACCAAATGGACCGGTGGACAAAATATAAAGTTCAGAAATAAATCCTGAGAAATAATGAAATTTATTCACAATCAATTTTGATTCATCCTGATTTTTAAAAAAGAAAACAAATTTTCAAGTAAATTTAGGAGACTACATAAATAACCTGGAGAATGCAGGCAGAAAGAAAACTGAGAAGTTAGAAACATGTATGACATAAATATTTATTTAGTTTGGTATGGCAAAATATCATAAAGGAAGAACGCTAATGTCATCCACGTGTTTTTGAGTATTTGACATGCCAAGCACTATTCAAATGTTGCTGATTCATATCATATTGACGATAGTTATCACAGGATTGTGAAATTTCAGGTGATTTTGACTTTCTTTTATTGATTGGTTGGTTTAAAATTTTTTCTTAATGAACAGGTGTTGTTTATATAATCAGAAAAAAGTGAAACTAGTTGTATTGTGGAGAAAAGATAAATCTCCTTTATGGTATAAGTTTCCTTGCTCCCATCCTTCATTTTGGGTTCTCGCTGAGAAAATAGTTCAGGATACTTACACAGTTCATGTCAAATTGCCAATCAACAAAAACTGTAACCCTGCCATGGATGATTTAATTTTTAGTACATAAACTTATTTCTAGTTTTCTGTTCTATAATACATGCTTGGAGCTGGGAGTTAATACTATTCATTGAATATTTACTGTATGTCGGATCTCTTAGGGCCATGATCTCAACTCTTTCTCAGGTAAGAATAATTATCTTCATTGTTTAAGACGAGAAAATTAACACACAAGTTAAAATAAATTAAAATGAAAAGAAAATGAACACACAAGTAAACAGCTAGTTAGTATCACGGTCTTCAATCTATTCCTGACTAATTTCAGAGGTTGTACCCTTTATCATTGTGCTCTGTCACTAAGTTTACAAAAATAAATAGATACAAATCCTTGCCCTTGCGTGCCTGCAGTTTGTCTATTTATCTGCAGAGGAAGCTCATAAGTAGACATCAGCTCATTTAATCCTCAGAGCATCCCCATGAGGTAGAAATGTCTATTTTTAGAGATGAAGCAATTAAAACCCAGAGAGAAGTTAAGCTCTTCCCAACACTTCATGGGCAGAAGACAAGTTATGGACCTTCTGTGGAAAATTGTTCCTAACCTCAAATGCATCATTTTATTCTGTCTGGAACTTATATGTTTTGAGGTTTCTTTTACATATTTATGCCTTAAAACAATCTCTCTAGGGGTCTACAACTCTAGAGAACTTTGTAACTCATCCCACACTAAAAATGAATAATTAGGCTGCAAAAGGATGAATTCCTTTCAAATTATCAGTGCTACTCTAGACTTCATAAACCATCTTTTTTCTCAAGCGCTTGGGGGCTTTCCTTGTCATCGAAATAAACAGAAACATGATTTTGCCTCTTGTGCAGACAGAAAGAAATTTAGAAGTATTGAGTTGACCATAATGAGCCTTGCTGTTCGAGTGCAATTGACATTTCTCCATCTAGAGCCAAGCCCGTGCTGAAATAGAATGGACCAAACAGGAGAGTCATACGTGGCCAGGGGATATACCGCGGGTCACAGAAGTCCTTCCCATCTGAATAGGGTGTCCTAGATTTATTTTCGCTCAAGGAAAACAAATCTACGGGATACTTGGGGAAAGGAAGTAAGGATGGACCGGTTACCACATTTTTATTTCTAACGACCTCTGTTTAGCTATGGGTTATTTGCGTACAAGCCACTTTGTGTCCATGAGGGGTTGCTCCAGCCCTCACCAGCCCCCAGCCCCCATCCCCTCCACCAGCTCTGGCCCAGACCCCTCTTGCAGGGTCCGAGGACTGTGTTCATCACCTGGAGTGAAGGCTGACAGCAATGAGCACAGGCAGGGAGCAGTCAGACCCGCACACATTGTCATGCATGACTGGCCAGCAGCTATCAACTGCAATTAAGCACGGAGAGCGCAGGATCTTTTTCGACAGGTTCAAGTTCCCTGGCACTGCTGTGATTAGATGTTTTGCACTGTTTCCCTGTAGTCAGGATGTGACATATCCCCTCCCTCTTGCTCTTTTCTCATCTCTTTTGTGTTGTCCTGGTGCGGCCCAATCACCCAACACAGACATTTCGATAACTTCATTTCCACGGGAGTAGGGTTGAAGCAGATATAAGCGTAAACACATCAGAAGTGGTTCTCATTTCAGGGAAATCAGTTTTTTTAAATGCTATATTATTTTCCAGATGCATGAATTTTAGCTTAGTGGGTATCACCTGGCAAGGGAGAATTCTGGCCGTTATTTCCTTTTCTTTGTGGTAATTTGCATCCTGAATCGGATTCTGCAATTTGGCGTCTATAGAACGCTGCTGTTTTTAAGGGAACTAAAAGAACTGCTAAGCTGTGCTTTTTAAGTGTCTTTGGTCACTTAATTCTCAGATTGAAATAGTCAGGTTGCTATGGTTCTTAAGATGACTGTGTTACCCACCACGACTCTTCACCTCCTTAATCAACAGAAACTGGTAAGGAGCCAGGTGAGAAATTCAGACAGGGCTTTGCTGGGACTCAAGCTGCAGCATGAGGAAGTGGAAGCAAGTAATAGGTTCTCTTGCTTGTTCCTGGCAGGGTCAAGACAGGGTGAGCTGGTCCCTTAAATAGAGTGAGAAAAGGGGGGCAGGTCCAGAGCTCAGGCCAAAGAGGGGTAGTCTGTGTGTAGGGATCATGCTCAGTCCCCTGCTTTTGCTCCAGACACCTCAGAAGTGGCAGTTGCTTTTGGTCTTTTTGTATCTTGTTCATAATTTGCTCCAACTGTTCATATACACAGTTATTTTTAGTCCCTTATAGTTTCTTTGTGTTGTGTTGCTCAAGGAGACTTTTGCCCAGGTTCAAGCCTGCACCAAAGGGTCCCAAGTCCCAGATGCCAGCTTCCCAGCCTGTTTCAGCTGGTATGCAAGTTAGCAGACTTATATTTATGAAGTTGGCCTCACCAGAAAAAGAAACTGGCTTATTTTTAACAAGATTGTATGTATGTGCATGCACTCAGTTGTGTCCAACTCTTTGCAACCCCATGGACTATAGCCCGCCAGGCTCCTCTGTCCATGGGATTTTCCAGGCAAGAATACTGGAGTGGGGTGCCATGCCCTCCTCCAGGGGATCTTCCTGACCCAGGAATCGAACCCGCATCTCTGTCTCTCCTGCACTGGCAGGTGAATTCTTTACCAACTGCCACCTGGGAAGCATCAAGTTTGGAATATTCGGGCAAAGAAACTGATGAAAGAAAGGAACCCTGCCTCTTCAAAGACAAATAAAAATAGAGGAAGAAAATTATCATTGATCTCCTGCCCTTAAGAGCTGCTTGCAGTCATGATGAACTTTCCTTACTTTGATCATTCCCATTGTTCCTCCATTAATTCATTCACAGTATTTAGAGAATTTCCTGTATGTGCAAAGTAGAAAGCGTGCAGGGATACAAAAAGGTATAATACAATGTGACACTCTAAGCCCCCACGTGCGTCAAGAACTGTCTTAGGCACTGGGCTACAATGAAAACTAAAGTCAAGTGCCAGCTGAGGAGGAGGGGACACCAGAAGATCTACACGTGAGTGCAAACATGAGGACCTGGGAAGCGGGGCTCCAGGAAGTGAGATGATAAAATCACAAAATCATAAAGGCCTCTGGAGCAGTGGATAAGAGTCCTCCTACCAATGCAGGGGGTGGGGGTTCAATCCCTGGTCTGGGGAGTTTCCAGATGCCATGGAGCAACTAAGCCCGTGTACCACAACTACTGAGCCTGTGTGCCTAGAGCCCGTGCCCCACAGCAAGAGAAGCGACCACAAGGAGAAGCCCCAACGCCACCACAAGGAGCAGCCCCACTTGCTGCAACTAGAGAAAGCCCGCGAGCAGCAGCAAAGACCCAGTGAAACCAAAAAAACCAAAAACTTAAAGGTCTCTGGATA
Organism: Bos grunniens; assembly: GCF_055505025.1. Taxonomy (NCBI): domain Eukaryota; kingdom Metazoa; phylum Chordata; class Mammalia; order Artiodactyla; family Bovidae; genus Bos; species Bos grunniens. The sequence continues at coordinate 60,299,877 of NC_141180.1, forward strand.
TGGAGCAGATAGAGAACAAATATTGGGTTGGCCACAAAGCTCATTCGAATTTTTCTGAAAGATGGCACGCTAAAACCCAAACAAACTTTTTGGCCAACTCCAGTATCTGTCAGATGCAATGAAGTGAACTGAGTTTATAAGCCCATAACTGAGGGCAAAGGGCAATACTAAAATGGAACTAGCAGGTATGAGATGATCGATTAAGTAAAAGTAAAAGCACAGTGTTCAGTTTTACCACTTTTGAGAAGTGTGAATTGTCACTAACTGAGATGCATGTCCTGTGCATTGGTCTCTTATTGGGGGCATAAAATGTATTTATAAAAGCTGTTCCTAGCTTCAAGGCTAACCTAAGTTTTTAAATATTGAGCCCTCCTTTGAGGTTTTTTTTTAAGGAATTTAATTCAGAAATCTGGGAATGTCCTATTGTATTTTATCTGGCTCTGCATTAGAAAAAAAAATGCATCTGGTTCATGGCTTAATGTATTCCCTTCTGCCTCCTCAAAACTCAGATTGTAAAGCAAATGCTGTAGACAAATAGGAGGCTTTTCTAGGGCTATTCCAAGGATAACAGACTTAAGCTGTTTGAAAGTGAAATCACTTACATGTTGATACATGACAGAGACTCTGCTTTCCTGCTAAGGAATAGACCCCACAGGTATTCTTGGATGTGGGGTTCATGATCTGCATCCTTAATATGTAAGGAAACAGGAATTGCGTAGCATTTGATCCAAGGGAGAAAAGTGCTAGATGAGAAAGCTCACCGGCTCACCCTGGCTCGAATTTCAGTTCTCTGCCTTACTAGCTGTGTGGGTTGGAACTAGTTTCTTAACTTCTCCAGGAGTTAGTCGCTCAGTCGTGGCCAACTCTTTGTGACCCCGTGGATTGTAGCCTCCATCCATGAAATTCTCCAGGCAAGAATACTGGAGTGGGTGGTGATTCCCTTCTCCAGGTGATCTTTCCAACCTAGGAATCGAACCCGCACCTCCCACATTGCCGGCAGATTCTTTACTATCGGAGCCACAAGAGAAGCTCCGCTGTATTAGGTAAGTAATATACTACTGCTACTACTACTACTAACCCTACTAATATACCGATTAGTCTGCCATCTATGGGGTCGCACAGAGTCGAACACCACTGAAGCAGCTTAGCAGCAGCAGCAGCAGGATTATTGCAGCAGCAGAGATATGCATGTGAATAATGCCTAACACTTAGAGATGATCAATAAATACTATCAATAATTATTGTGATGATTATTGTGTGGTAGTTCTAATAACTGCAGTCTTGTAACAGTCTAGATTTTTTGGTGTACATTGATAGCTGCTGGTTAGAAAATATGAGGTAAACGAATGAAATTGGAATCTGGCTTTATTAATTTTGTAAGCCCTATTTAAGCTCAGGTTTACAGTTTTGAAGTCCAGCTTTCAGGAACTGTCTGCACATCCTTAACTTCCTAATTCCTTCCTAAACATTTTTAGTGGCTGTTCCGTTGAAAAATGTCTAAGGAGGATTGATCTCTAATGCATGGGATCTAAAGAATTAAGCCTGTCAGGGCATCAATACTAGAAAAGCCTCTTGGCATTGATCTTTCCTCTCTGTGAAATGGGGATAAATGGATCATCCACTAATGAAGTGCACCTGTGAAGCAGCAAACACGCCTAGAAAGCAACGTAGGAAGCATCGTGAGTATGTAAGGTGGGTTTTTGCTGCGTAACAAAACATCCCAGAACTTAGTGATTTAAAACAACAGTCATGACACCCCCTGGTGGTCCGGGGGTTAAGACTTCACCTTCCAATGGAGGGGGTGAGGGTTCCATCCCTGGTCAGGGAGCTAAGTCCCACATGTCTTAGAGCCAAAAACCCCAAACATAAAACAAACAGAAGCAATATTGTAACAAGTTCAATAAATATTTAAACTAAAACATCACAAAAGTGTTTAAAAATCTTAAAAAAAAAATAGAACAGTCATTTGTTAGCTCACAATTCTGTGGGTGGGCAATTTGGGCTGGGTTCATTTGATGGTCTCACCTGAGCTCACTCATAGGTCTGCAGTCATTTGGCAGATAGACTGAGAGCTGGGGGCCTAGGATGGCTCCACTCACATGTCTGGCAGTTGGGAGGCAACCAGTCAAGGTGCTCAGGTTTTCCTTTATGTAGCCCTTCCAGAAGGCTGCTGCTGCTGCTACTACTAAGTCACTTCAGTCGTGTCCGACTCTGTGCAACCCCACAGACAGCAGCCCACCAGGCTCCCCCATCCCTGGGATTCTCCAGGCAAGAACACTGGAGTGGGTTGCCATTTCCTTCTCCAATGCATGAAAGGGAAAAGGGAAAGTGACACGACTCTTAGCGACCCCATGGACTGCAGCCTACTAGACTCCTCCGTCCATGGGATTTTCCAGGCAAGAGTACTGGAGTGGGGTGCCAGTGCCTTCTCCTCCAGAAGGCTAGGGTATGCCTTTCATATGGTGGTCTCAGGATTTAAACTGCAACAAGAGAAAGCAAACCATAATGCCACCAGCATTTTTTGAGCCCCTGTTTGAAAAACATTTGTCAATATCCCATTAGCCAAAGCAAGTAGGTGGCTAAGCCCAGATTTAAGAAATAGATGTGTATATGTATGGCTGAGTCCATTTGCTGTCCATCTGAAACTATCACAGCATTGTTTAACTGGCTATACTCCAATATAAAATCAAAAGTTTAAAAAAAAGAAATAGAATCCAATGGAGAAACGGATTCTACCTCTTTATGGAGGGAGCTGCAAAATAGGATGGCCATTTTTCCAATCAACCTCAGTGAGGAAATGTTAATGAAAAAATAAGTTCCAGATTTATCATCCAGGCAGGAAAGCAGAAGTAGAAAGAGCTCAACAATTAACAGAGAGCCTGATAAGACTAGAGTTGATTGGGATTACAAAAGTAAAACTTGCCAAAGATTTTTTTGAGCAGAACTTCGGTGAATGGGGTGAATGGGGGGAGAGTCTGCTTTGTATAGTAGAGACAGCGAGGATTTGCTGTTGCTGTTGTCAACAAACAAGCTGTGTGCTTTTGGTTTGGTTTGCTGGAGTGAAGCATTCAAGTTGTGCAATTCTGGGGAAGTTGGACAACTAAATTCATAAGTGCCAGTGGGAAGAGGCTCATTGATGCTTACTCCTCTGGAAGTCAAAAGGCTTAGCTTCTACTCCTGGCTTTACCAATCATTAAAAAATGAAATCTTGTACAAACTATATCACTTCATTGAACACTTATCTACAAAATGAAAATTATGGAATAAACAATCTCAATTTTATTTGTGCTCTAAGAATGGATTTTCCCTTTCACACAAGTTCACTCAGTTAATGTATTTAGACTCTGCCTCTTAGAGCACACAGAATAATGTAGAAATAGACCATTTATTACTCCAATGCATATTTATTGAATGGACCCTGTGCTAGGAACTGGGAAACATCAGTGAACAAGATGGACAAGACTGGGCGGGGTGGGGTGGCGGGTCAGGGAGAGAAAGAACATATGGGGAAGCAAACCAGTCAACAGGTCAAGTACCAACCATGCTAAGTACCATGAGAGTAATAAATAAGGTGATGAGATCAAGGGTGTGGGTGGGTGGATGGGCGTGTATATATCAAAGGCTACTTTAATTATTATAACCATGAAGGTCCTTTCTGAGGATATAGTATTAAAACGAAGACACAGACATGAGAAAGAGCCTGATATGTAACGAATAGACATTAAAAAAAGTTCTAGGCAGGGAGATCAGAAAGTTTGTAAGTCTTAAGTGATAAGCAGGTAGTCAAAAACAGGGAATTATGGTGGGAGAAGTTCAGTACACTCCCATGAACTTTTGTAATATCAAAGAAGAGCGCCTCAAGCATAGAAAGAGATTTTCTCTATGAGCCAAGCTCTTAAGCACCTAATAGTCCTGTGAACAAAGACTAAAAGAAATCCTAAAAGATACTCAGTGCAGTTAAGAGCCGGTATGAGATTAAATTCTACCTTAATTACATGCAGTGCCAATTACCAAAATGTGCTGGGAGATTAGATTATAGAACCAATATAACTGACTAGATAAAGAAAACTCTGATGAACTCAAATATAAAACTGCAAAAAGATAGGCCTAGAAAGACTGAGTCCAACAATGCATCAAGTTTATGAAACTAGAGAGAACAATAAAAGAAAAATCTAACTATATTTGGAGCCAGCAGGACAAAGACAAAAGTTGCATATTTGGGAAGGTTTGGTATAATACTTAGCGGGTATGTTATAGAAAGCCAGCCAAGTTATTCAACTCCCATTTGACCTCTATCCTTTATATAAAGTAGAAAGATACTCAAAAACTAAACATGTAGAACAAGAGTGTTGAAAAAGACATTGTGGGACCTCCCTGGTGCTCCAGTGGTTAAGAATCTGTCTTCTAACGTAAAGGAGTCAGGTTCGATGCCTGGCCAGAGAACTAAGATCACACATGCCACAACTAAGAGTTTGAGTGCTACAACTAAAGATCTCACACGCTGCAAGGAAGATCAAAGATCCCAGATCCCACTTGCTACAACTAATACCTGGAACAAATACTTAAATAAACAAACTATCTTTTCATTTCTACCACCATTTATCACAAAGCTTAGTCATTTTCTTTCAAGACAGACTAAGGTACTTGCTTTGAGCTAATAACTTATCATCATCATCATCACCACCACCATCTTAAAATTCTATGGATGGTATAGTGCTCTGGCATATATTATGTGAGCTTTACATCTACTGTACGAGGCAGGCAGTGTGGGTATGGTTTTACCCCCTTTTGTAGATGAGAAAGGAAAAGCTCATGAAGTGTGAGCAATACATCCTGATACCAGAGCTCATATAAACTCATACAAATTCAAAATCAAATGTTCACATTCCATGTCCAGTGATCTTTCTACTTTCCCATTTTATGTTCATTAATGTAAATGCATCTCACCCCTCCATCCAAAACTATGGCATAAAGAATTCACAAGTTTTAACTTATGAGTGTATTATCTGTGTTCAGAGGATGGGTCTAGGTTACATGTGAATTGCAACTTAAAGAAACTAATGTCCCTGATTTTTCTCATTCTCGTGCTCTGAACCTATATGCTGCTCCTCTGATGCAGATATTAATATTTCCCAGGTCTGGTTTTGCCTCAAAGATGAAAGGTTCGCTGGGATCCAACACAGAGTTATTAAGATCCCGCGACCGTGTTCTTTGTGATGCTATGTCGTTGGGAGGCTTGGTGCAGTCAGGTCTACGGGCGTCTGCTCACAGTGCTGGAGCTAGGAAGATAAGCATCTTAATAGAACAGGTCTGTCAGATCTCTGTTATCACTCCAGGGGACCCAATTCCTGGGTAATCCTCTGCTTTTGCCTCGTCTCACCAAATCCCTCTCTAAAACACAACACTGTTCTCATATGACCAGATAATCTGTAGGGGGAAACTTAAAATTGAAAAGGGAAATGGAGGAGAGCCTGGCATTTCTTGTTAATTTGCTAGTTCTGTCTTAAACAAACAACTCACAGGCAGTTGAAATGAGTTATTTATTTTGTCTCAGAACAAAAGCAAATGTACTATTAATTCTCATTTGCAACACTAGTTTGATTCTGATTTCCATCTCAATTTACTTTTATGCTTTGTGGTGGAGTGGGTGTGTATTTAGGATCAGGAGATGTTGCCATACAAAGATTGGATTGTATGAAAACAAAAGTTTAGGAGGCTTTTTGCTTTGTTTTTATAGTCTATCTGTCTTTTGGTAAGTTTCCCACAATCTATAATATATCATTAATTTGGTGACACCCTTTGAAAAGTGACCCCACCCCCCCTCACTTTCTCTCTTTTTTTTTTAAGAACCTCTGAGTATTCCATTAACTGCTAGATTGGTTCCACAATGTCTTTGTAATGGCTTTTTGCCTCTTGGGAGATTTCTCTCTATCTTATATCCTTAATTAATAAGTTCTTTACCAATTGCCACACAATAATAGAGTATTCTTTTAAGTTTAGCAAATGTGTTGGTGCTTATTAACTCATTCTAGGTCTCTGTCCTGGAAAGACTATGTTGATACCATGGATGGAATTTCTGTGCACATAACAGTCAGTGTTCTAATCTTAAGAGAAAAGGATGGCACAATTGATTCCCCAGACTTCAGATGAGCTTGGGAAGGTAACCAATTATGGATGAGAAAGGCCAAGAAGCATATGACAGCAATAGCTGTCAGAGAACAAAGGTTTAGAAAAACATTTAGCTTAAGAGTTCTCAAGGAAAGAAAAAAACAAAAGATGCTGTTAACCAGTTTCTTGTCATAAAGCATCTGACCAGAACTTCCCAAAGGCCAAAGAGCTACAATCCAAGGGATGTCTCCCCATCATCAAAGCATTTACTCATTCATTCATTTGTCCCTCATAGTTGTGAGCAGTTATTCTATGCCAAGCTTGTATTGGCAAAGGGGAGTAAGACACAATTCCTATGCATAAAAAAAAAAAATCTATGTCAGGGGTCCCCCTAGAAGACCCAATATATAAGAGCAAAGTAGAGAGAAGACAATGCCAGTTGAGTATCTTCAGATGGCACAGGGAACACGACTCCACCCTGTGCCCTAAGGATCTACACGCTATACTTTAATGAATGTTAGCCTGAAATTCTTCAAAGAATTAAGGGAGTCCAAAGTAGGAAACTGAAATGTCACTACCAACTGAGGTGGAGGAGGGGTGGGGGAAATGACCAAGTACATTAGAAAGGTCTCTAATGTACTGAGAATTTGATAAGATTAGAGAATTCTAAAATACTAGGAATGAATGGCACTGAAAGAATAGTTACGGTCATTTCAGATGTGGAAACAGATGGAAAGGTTAAGTACTCTGGGCTTCCCTGGTGGCTCAGATGGTAAATAATCTGCCTGCAATGCAGGAGACCTGGGTTCGATCCTTGGGTCAGGAAGATCCCTTGGAGAAGGGAATGGCAACCCACTCCAGTATTTTTGCCTGGAGAAACCTATGGACAGAGGAGCATGGTGGGCTACAGTCCATGGGGTTGCAAAAAGTTGGACACAACTAAGCAACTAACACTTTTTCCACTAAGGTGGAAGTGTTCATTAGTAATGACATTACTCTTGCCTTGCCTTTTTCAACCCACTCCAGCAATGTCCTATCAAATATTTCTTCATTTCTTTTCTTAACATTCCCCTTCCTATTGGGTTGGCCAAAAAGTTCATTTGTATTTGAACATTCTGGCCAACCCAGTATTTCAGTCCCTCACTGTCTGCCATCCTGACACTACAAATAGTCACCTTTTTAATTTTCTTCTCCTAGTATTTTTCTCTGTTCTTTACATGGCTCCCACCCAGAACTGTCTTTCTTATTAAGAGCTTCCAATCCAAAATTTTTAGTAGAGCCCATGCCCTAGTGAATAAAGACCAATTTGGGAACTGCATTCAAAAGCATCCTAGATTTGCCTCCAGCCTTTCTTGACTCTTTCTACATTTTCTTTTGAATCCTGCAGCTCAGTGGCCCCAATCATGCCTTTTATAGACCAACTTTAAGTGTTTCCCCTTTGCTGCTACTCAACTAATATCTGCAAAGTACCATCCTAGGTGTTGGGGATACAAAGCTGACCACAATAGCCAAAGTCTGTTCTCTTGGGGAGCATGTTCTTACATACAGCCTTTGACCCGTGTCCTGTGTAAATATTACTATTTTCTTCATGTCCTCTAATCCAATAAAAATTGGGAAACACCATTTCAGTAAGTGATTTTGAGGGTCTTTTACTTCTTTCCTGATCTATCAAGATCATATCCATTCCTGAGATTGAATTCAATCATTGTATTCAACCAGAGAATTCAAAGATCAGACGCAAACCTCTGTATGAAGCTGTCCTCAATTCTCCTCATTGGCAATTTACCTTCCGTACGTTTGTGCTTAAGTCCTTTATACATTCAGTAATCCCAATAACAAACATTTATCGGCCTCCCACTGTAAATGCCAGGCATGTATCTAGGTATCAGGACGACAGCATTAAAGAAGAACATATGACTCTGGGACTTCTCTGGCGGCCCAGTATAAGAATCCACCTTGCAGTGCGGAGGACATGGATTCAATCTCTGGTCGGGGAACCAAGATCCCATAGGCTGTGGAGTGACTAAACCCATGTGCCAGGACTACTGAGCCTGAGCACAGCTAGAGAGTCCTTGCGCCACAATGAAAGATCCACCATGATGCAACTAAGACCTCACCTGGCCAAATAAACAAATTAATTTGAAAAAGACTATCTTAAAAAATTAAGAGAAAAGGACATTTGACTCCTTCATTAGATCACAAGTGTACTGAGGGCAGGACCATTGCTTAGTTACCTTGGTATCCTCATTTTATTTAAGAGATATTTTGAGTATTTCATTACCTTCTTAGAAGATCAATTCCACAATATATATGTTTGCTTAATATTTAGTGTTTTATAATAAAATAATTTGTAATAACAGTAGTAGTAGTAACTTTCCATGCACTCCTAATAAATCATCAAAACAATCTTATGAAGTAGCTATTCTTATCATCCTCAAGCTACAAGTAAGATAACCAAAGCACGAAACTGTTAGCTAACTTCCTCAGGGTGACTTAGATGGAAGGGAAGGGGACATAGTCATTCAATAAATGTTTCATGGGTTGGAGTGTATCACATAATTGATCACAGTTTGATGATCTGGTGATTTTTAAAATATAATTACTGAGAAATTGCTGGCATGTTTTAGAGATTTTTGGATCCAAATAACCAAAAACATCTACAGTGCCTTCATCCCAAAGCAAAATCCAGATCATGACGCTGGGAAACCAGACAATAGACTGTCTGTCAATCAAATACAAGAAACAGAGGATGGACCCGCAACACCCAAGCCGTAGGGGTTCCATTTAAGGATAAGTTCGAATCATTTGCCCAAAGAGTAATAAACCTGGCTGTCTCACTGCAGAGGGTCATGGAGACTTTATACCAAGAAGTCAGTGGATAACATCAGAGGTTTGATCACACACCTCCCTGAGGGAGGGATCTCATTCTCCAGGGTTCTGCTCTGCTCAGCAGGGCTCCCATCACCTTTACTTCGCCCCTGCAATTCTTCTGAAGATAACACACAGAGCCAGTGGGCCCACCCTCTCTGCCCTCTTTCGGAAAGGCAAAATCTCTTCAGAAAACTGCCACATCAAGAGCAAAACACCACAAAAACTAAAAAAGATTAAAAAATAAAAATCACAAGAAGACCTATGAAAGGACTAAATTTGCCAGGGGGATTTGGGTAAGAGAGAATGTAATTACCTGAGTTGGAATTTAGCCAGCATACAAAGGATTAATGCAGAAACAGGAAAGCGTCCATTTGGTGAGAGGTTCCAAGCAAGCCTTTGGGACCAGAGTTGGTCAGGGCCTGCGTTTTATGTTTCACTTGATTTCTGCCGTCTCTGGGAGCACATCTCTGGCCCTTTGCTGAAACATTCCTTCCACATTGACTGGAGGAACAGCAGTGCTCATTGAAGCACCAGCGTTCTCAATTACTCGGGACAGTCTAAGCAGCAAAAGGGATTTAAGTGTTGGCAGGATTCTGAAAGGCAGTCCAGGGTGTGAGACGGAGAGATGACAGGTTGTACTTACAAACTCCCTAGTGGCTCTCTAATCTTCCTTTCCCTTCCCAAAAGTGAAAGTGAAGTCGCTCAGTCGTGCCCGACTCTTTGCGACCCCATGGACTGTAGCCTATCAGGGTCCTCCGTCCATCGATTTTCCAGGCAAGAGTGTTGGAGTGGATTGCCATTTCCTTCTCCAGGGGATCTTCCTGACCCAGAAATCGAACCCGGGTCTCCGGCATTGCAGGCAGACGTTTTACCATCTGAGCCACCAGGGAAGCCCCCAAACGTGAAAGTTGCTCAGTTGTGTCCGACTCTTTGCGACCCTCAACTCTCCAGGTCAGAATATTGGAGTGGGTAGCCTTTCCCTTCTCCAGGGGATCTTCCCAACCCAGGGATCGAACCCAGGTCTCCCTCATTGCAGGTGGATTCTTTACCAGCTGAGCCACAAGGGAAGCAATCCACCAACAATTCGAGCTTTTTGCCTGGTATTTTTGCCTGGATTGTTGCTACACGAGCACTGAACTCCAGGGGGAGCTCACGCTTCCCGCTCTAGGCTAGGAGGAGAAACTTTTTTTTCTTTTTTTTAATTGGAGTCTAGTTGATTTGGGCTTCCCTGGTGGCTCAGATGGTAAAGAATCTGCCTGAATGTGGAAGACCTGGGTTATATCCCTGGGTTGGGAAGCTCCCCTGGAGAAGGGAACGGCTACCCACTCCAGTATTCTGACCTGGAGAATTCCCACGGACAGAGGAGCCTGGTGGGCTGCAGTCCATGGGGTCACAAAGAGTCAGACAGGACTGAGTGACTAAGCACAGCACATAGTTGATTAGGGCTTCCTTGGTGGCTCAGACAGTAAAGAATCTGCCCGCAATGCAGGAGACCCAGGTTCAAACCTCGGTTCAGGAGGAAACCCTGGAGAAGGGAATGGCTGTCCACTCCAGGATTTTTGCCTGGAGAATCCCATAGAGAGAGGAGTCTGGAGGCCTACAGTCCATGGGGTCGAAAAGAGTCGGACATGACTGAGGGACTAAGCATGCATAGTTTATTTAAAAGGTTGTGTTAGTTTCAGACAGGTGTACAGAAAACTGAATCAGTTATACATATATCCATTATTATTATTTTAGATTCTGTTCCCATACAGACCATTGCAGAGTATTAAAGAGAGTTCCCTGTGCCATATAGTACGTTCTTATTAGTTACTTATTCTATATGTACAGTAGGGTGTATACATCAGTCCCAATCTTCTAACTGTTTCACCCACTCCATCTCCTGGTAACCATAAGTTTGTTTTCAATATCTGTGACTCTACTTCTGTTTTGTAAATAAGTTCATTTGTATCCTTTAATTTTAGATTCCACATGTAAGTGATATCATGTATTTGTTTTTCTGTGTCTGACTTACTTCGCTCAGTATGACAAACTCTAGATCCATCCATGTCGCTGCAAACAGCATTACATCATCCTTTCTGGTGGCCGAGTAATATTCCATTGTGTAAATGTACCACGGCTTCTTTATCCATTCCTCTGTTGATGGACATTTACATTGCTTCCATGTCTTTGCTACTGTAAATAGTGCTGCAGTGAACATCGGGGTGCATGAGACTTTTTGAATTATGAATTATAAGGCTCGTTAACTTTGCATTTTGAAGTCACATCTGAGAGAAATGAGCCTCATGACAAGAACCCAAAACTGACGGCTGTTCCTCTGTCCAGAGTCGTCTAGTGGATAGTTCCATCTGGTGCATGCTGTTGGAAAATCACTCTGAGGCTTATACATGAAAGGCAAAAACAACTCAATGAATGCAAACAAACAAAGGCAGGTGACCAGGGGCTGGGGGCAGGAGAAGTTACTGTTCATGGGCTCAGAGTTACAGGCTGGGTTGATGGCTGAGATCTGGAGATGAACAGTGGTGAAGGTTGCACGACAATGGAAATGTACCTGCTGCCATTAAGGGTACAGTGGCAAGCCACTCCAGTACTCTTGGACGGAGGAGCCTGGTATGGGGTCACAAAGAGTCAAACACGACTGAGCGACTTCACTTTCACTTTTCACTTTCATGTATTGAAGAAGGAAATGGCAACCCACTCCAGTGTTCTTGCCTGGAGAATCCCAGGGACGGGGGAGCCTGGTGGGCTGCCGTCTATGGGGTCGCATGGAGTCGGACATGACTGAAGCGACTTAGCAGCAGCAGACACAGTTAAGATAGTTAAGTTTTAGGTTATGTGTATTTTACCGCAATTAAAACTGTATTTTGTCATAGGTTTGGTTGGATTCAAAGATTTTAAGTTCTGGTGTACTGTCCTGTTGGCACATTTAAATAAAGCTAAGATCCCACTCTTTAAAACAAATAGACAGATGGCATTGGAAGCATATGTAGCTTTTCAAGTGAAGCACCCTCCAAACTCATCCTCTTCATGGGATATGTGCGTGGAGTAAGCCGAGGCTGGAGACCACCCTCTTGCAGAGGAGGAAACCAGGAGCAAGCGATTGCTCTAAACCTCAATCTACTGTCCCAGAGTCCTGAAATCTTTATCCACATCCAGATGCTGTTCTCCCTTTCCAGACTTGGCTGAGGCTGCTTTCTAGACTCTCACCTCCTAGTGCCCTGTGTGGCTACTTTATCCCTTCAAGGCTCAACTCAGGTGTCGCCCTTCCTAATGAGATGGATTAGACACCTCTTCTCCATGCTTACTTGTGATATTGCCTTTCTCGCTAAATTAGACAGTAAGCATCTTGAGAGTAAGGACTGTCCTTACATCCCCAATACATAAGGCAGTATATGACATGTAGTACATATGCTCAAATATCTGTCAATTTCATATCAAATGAATGCCCTAAACAAACGTCATTCCCCAGTCCCCACAAAGACATCAGAATGACTGAGCTTAGAGGATGACCCACTCTGTGCAAGGAGAACTCAGATTCCTGCAAGGAGATCCCTGGAGAAATACACAGGCGAGAGAACCAGGGTGGGGGGTGGAACCAAACACCGAATCCTAAGGATGACTCTGAACAGGAAGCCTGCTTCACAGAATGGCAATCCTCTACCACGGGACTGAGTTCATGGGACTGTTTCATTCACTCCTTCATCCACTTGATGTCACTCTCACTGTCCTGTAGAACTCTGTGTCAAAGGCCTTGTCCCCAGGGTTTTTCCATTAGTAACCTTTGTAGGAGCATGGCTGAACCAGGTTTGGGAGCAGGTGGGTTTCCTCGATGATAGAGAACTTCCTGCAACGTGTCGTTCTGCCTGGATTCTCTCCTCTTTCTCCAAGATCCCCTCCCCCCTGTTTTGTTTCCAGGTTCTTTGTCCCGAAGACAATCTAGACAGAGATCCAGTACTCTTGGGGCTTGGCACTGAGCCAGGCAAGTCAGGGCAAATGCCGCTGCTTGTCTGAGCCAGGAATGTGGGCTACGTTCTGAATTCAGGAGCTTTTCTTTCTGTTTTCTATAGGGACTTCTTAATACTGCTGCAAACTCTCCAGTTTATGATTTGACCAAGTCAGTCGTTCCCCAAGACAGAAGTTTACTGCAGGCTAATTTGTGATTTCCGAGAAGGCAAAAGTAAAATAAGAAACCTAGCCTGGTCCATTATGAAAGGTAAAAAAGTTGGACTATCTGGGTTCTCTTCCTGGCCCTGGTACTCACTTGCTAAGTGACCCTGAACACGTCACTTAAGCAGGCTGTGTTTTTTAAACCAGATAAGCTACATGGATCATCCCAGGGTCACAGTGAGAAAAATGTGACAATCCTTCTAGAGAACCTCTAAGGAACACACACAATAGAAAGCCTGCTGGAATTCCATTCTGAGCCTGATCAGTAATTTATAACTTTGGAAATTCACAGCCATACATAGGTGGGAGCTGAAATCACCAATAAAACTTCCCTTCTCCTTTCTTTCACTGTGTGTGTGTATGTGTGTGTGTGTGTGTGTGTGTGTGTGTCTGTGTGTCTGTGTGTGCGTGCGCATGCCTGCGCTCAGTCGTGCCCAGCACTTTGCGATCTCATGGACTGTAGCCCTCTAGGCTCCTCTGTCCATGGAATTTTCCAGGCAAGAATACTGGAGTGGGGTGCCATCTTCTGCTCCAGGGCTTTCACCCTGTCTCATCAAAGCCACGAGACCGAGGATGATGCCCTTAGCTTCTTTAAGCCTGGATGCAAACAACCGCTCACGGCAAAACCCAGCTCTCCCTGGTGAGCCATTCGTTGCCAAGCCCACCAGCGAGGATGGAGTACTTTGGGGACAGCTGTCCACCCCTCTGAAATGTGACCCTCTCACTGCTGCCTGCTTGTAGCCGGAGCAGCTAACACTGGTCTGTTCACAGTTATCTCTTGATGTTGGGGTCCAATCAGATCTGACGCTGCTGCAAAATCGTCATTCTTGTTCCCTTCCAGCCTAGGGGTAACTGCTTTCTTTTTCTTCACTGCTCCTTCCTGATCATCAGGGCTCTTGGGCTCTCAGGTGGCTCAGAAGAGGGTCTAAGAAGCCCTATGATAAACAGAGCTGGATGCCTCAGCAATGCCTGCTGTTCTCTTGGGACTGTGGCTCTCCGGGATACCCAGAGACAGATGTTATCCAGAACGTGCTCAACTGAAAAGATGCAGTTTCCAGGGAACTGTATTCAATTGCCCCGTGATAAACAATAATGGAAAAGAATATTAAAAAGAAAATATTTATAGACTTCCCAGGTAAAGAACCTGCCTGTCAATGAAGGAGACATGAGGGACGAAGGTTCACTCCCTGGATAGGGACAATCCCTTGGAGGAGGGTATGGCAACCCACTCCAGTATTCTTGCCCAGAGAATCCCATGGACAGAGGAGCCTTGTGGGCTATAGTCCACAGGGGTCACAAAAAGTTGGACACAACTGAAGTGATTTAGCATGCATATACATGTATAAGTGAATCACTTTGCTGTACAGCAGAAATTAACACAATGTTATAAATCAACTATATTTCAATAAAATAAATGTAAACAAAAAGGAGCCTGCGGGCTACAGACCATGGAGTCGCCAAGAGTCGGACATGACTGAGTGACTAACACAGACACACACAGACGTTTCCAAAACTAAAACACTTTTTAAAAGATGCAGTTTTGTTAACCACAATGGTAAATCAAGAGAATCACAGACAAGTTCAAGCTGCTTAAGAAATGAAAACTTTTCCAAAAACTTTTCCTTCAAAAGCAGTTACCCTCAGTAATCTGTAATTAAGTATTTTGTTTGTTTAAAACTGTTTCCCAGGCAGCTGGTGAATTCCACAAGAACAAGGACCACGTATATTTTGTCCTCCTCTAACTCCAGGGCCAAGGATGTTCATGGCCTGTTATCACGGGAAAAAAAAAAAATCAAGAAATCTTCAAAAGTATTTCTTCTTTTACCTGTAAAGGAGTCAAAACTGGCAAGAGAGTTTTTTTGATTATCTTCTTCAACTTTCCTCTTTCACAGACCAAGAAATTGAGTCCAAAAGACTGAAGTGACTTACCTAAGATCGCAAAATACATTGATAGCGGAGGAGTCTGACTCTAGAAGTTAATTGGCCTGGAATCTATTGTATTCCCTCCGTCTCTCCAGGGCTCAAATAGTCCCTAGTCTGTAGTAGGTGTCAAGATGTGGTTCCAGGGAATGCGGTTTGAGATCTGCTGGTCTCACACCATCGCACTTCTTGTGTTTAGCTGAGACATCATATATTTCACCAAAACATTTGGGACTTGCTCTGCCTTCATCCTTCCACGCCATTTCAGGTCTCAGTATCACCGCTGTATGCTCGTAGTAGCAGTAGTATTAGTTGCTCAGTCTAATTGCGCCTCTTTGCGACCCCACCAACTGTAGCCTGCCGGGTTCCTCTGTCCATGGGATTAGCCAGGCAAGAATACTAAAGCGGATTGCCATTCCCTTCTCCAGAGGATCTTCCTGAGGGTTGAACCCAGGTCTCCTGCACTGCGGGCAGATTCTTTACCATCTGAGCTGCAGGGTATATACATACATGGCAGCATTTACTATATTAGAATGAGACCTTCTCTGCTTGCCAGTCTCCTCCAGCTCACTCCTTTCTGCAAGCTCCTCCAGGAAAGTCATCTTAGTCCTGATCCCATGGTCAGCGTAGCCCTGTGCCTGGCACCTAACGCCTTATGGGAGCTCCACTGATGTGCATCAGAGGGAGAAGAATTAGAGACAGTTGTGAACAGTCACTGCACACATTTGTTCAGACACGTGTACCAAAGGTGTAGCTTCTTCTCCCCCTGGTCTTCCCAACGCCGCAGACACCAGAGAACAGTTCAAGATCATTAACACTGCAGGGAACGTCTGCCAGGGCGCTTGTACCCTGACACCCAAAACACACATCCTGTGTGTTCAACGAGGGAAGGAACAGGGCCGGAGGAACAGGAGATGTGTGTGCGAAGGAGGAAGGATTAAGATAAATGAGGCGATTTCCTGGCCTGGAGACCTACTCTCCCGCGTGCTGTTGGTGTTGTTTACTGTGAATAGTTCATCCTTTGGGCCCATTAGCCAACTTTCAAAATAAGTAATTTACAATGGTGTTTCCGCGCAGGCTTAAACTGCAGCAGCACAATCCTGGCAAACAGGTAGAAGAATCATACCCCAGCCTCTGGGGTGGGGCTGGTGCGTGCCTAACCTCTGAACAAGGCTGCGAATATTCCAGATGTCAGGAGTGCTGGCCAGGCACGGACTTGATGTCAGAGCTCACTTCAAATCACACCCACCTCTGCTATTTTCGGACTATGTGACCAGAGCAAGTTGCTTACCCTTTGAGCTTTCATTCCTTCATCAGTGAAATGGAGCTAAAATCGTGGCCAGTCAGAGGATCAGGTGAAGTAATAGAGCCAAAGTGCCCCACACGGGACAAGACAGCTGGTAGACACTGAATAAATGGCAGTTATTCTTATTCCACAGATAACTCCAGAATCCTCTGTATAATCATATAATCATGGGGATTTTTTACGTACATTAAATGGATTATCTTAATATATATACATATATATAATTTATTTTTAATTGAAGGATAATTGCTTTACAGTATTGTATTGGCTTCTGCCAAACATCAACATGAATCAGCCACAGGTAGACCCATGTCCCCTCTCTTATCTTGATATTTTTAACAAAAAAAATTAGAAGGACCTCAGTCATATAATGAAAACACAATGCTAGGCCTGGCTGGGAGGGGAGTTTGGAGGAGAATAGATATACATGTATATGTATGACTGTGTCCCTTCCCTGTTCATCTGAAACTATCACAGCACTGTTTGTTAATCCGCTATATACCCCAATACAAAATAAAAAGTTAAAAAAAAATCCACAGCGCCACCTTTCCATGGTGGGAACAATGCCATCAATCCTCAAGAAAAACTCCAGTACATTTATTTGGATGATGTCATTATTTTGTCAATACAAGAGTGAAAATCGTCCCTCAAGATGAATCCAAAGTTGAAGTAGAAAATGACCACGTTATTATTAACAGCTCTCACTCAGTGAGTGCCTAATACGTAGCAAACACTATGCTAAAAGCTGTTTAATCATAATTTTCATGAACTCTTCCCAAGAATTATGAGGGACTTACTCTTATTACGAGGTTGGTTCTTTGAAGTAGGTACTGTTAGTATTCTATGCAGTAGGAATCATGACCTCCCTCCCTTTAGAGATGAAGAAGGTGAGACTTGGAGACAAGAAGTTCAGATGAACCCAGAGATGAACATGTGTGACAACAGCAACTCACCAAGGTCACGGGCAAAGAGTGCCTGGGGCCAGGACTCAGTCCCAGGTCAGCCTGACTCATAAACTCACAGGCTTCCACGGCAGCAGCTCCAACCATTTTTGCACCAGGGACCAGTTTTACGGAAGACAATTTTTTCACAGACATGGGGGTTGGGGTATGCTTTGGGGATGATTCAAATGCATTACATGTATTATGCCGCTGCTGATCTGACAGGAGGTGAAGCTGAGGTTGTAATGTGAGTGACTGTGGGGGGGGGTTGCTGTAAATACAGAGGAAGCTTTGCTTGCTCACCTGCTGCTCACCTCCTGCTGTGTGGCCCAGTTCCTAACAGGCCCTTAGCCCAGGGTTGGGGACCCCAGCTATATGGCTTCCCCATAGAGTGGAATAATTCCATTATACCTAACATTAGTCCTAAGTTTCTTAAATCCCTAAGCTTTGCTGATTTCATTGACCAGTTTCAAGAACACTGAATGGAATGGTACTTTGTCTAAAGCTCTGTGCTTGCTGCAGTGGAGAACTTAACAATGCTGCTGCTGCTGCTAAGTCACTTCAGTCGTGTCCGACTCTGTGCGACCCCATAGACGGCAGCCCACCAGGCTCCTCTGTCCCTGGGATTCTCCAGGCAAGAATACTGGAGTAGGTTGTCATTTCCTTCTCCAATGCTTGAAAGTGAAACGTGAAAGGGAAGTCACTCAGTCGTGTCTGACTTTTAGCGACCTCATGGACTGCAGCCTACCAGGCTCCTCCGTCCATGGGATTTTCCAGGCAAGAGTACTGGAGTGGGGTGCCATTGCCTTCTCAGGAACTTAACAATGGCAGGTCCCAATTTCATCTTCAAAGCAATTGACAAATGACAAAACATATAATAAGAAAGCAAAATCTGGTACAAAGTTAGGTGTGGGCAAGTTTTTCCAGTGGTCATGTATGGATGTGAGAGTTGGACTATAAAGAAAGCTGAGCGCTGAAGAATTGATGCTTTTGAACTGTGTTGTTGGAGAAGACTCTTGAGAGTCCCTTGGACTGCAAGGAGATCCAACCAGTCCATCCTAAAGGAGATCAGTTCTGGGTGTTCATCAGAAGGACTGATGTTGAAGCTGAAACTCTAATACTTTGGCCACCTGATGCGAAGAGCTGACTCATTGGAAAACACCCTGATGCTGGGAAAGATTGAGGGCAGGAGAAGAAGGGGATGACAGAGGATGAGATGGTTGGATGGCATCACTGACTCAATGGACATGGGTTTGGGTGGACTCTGGGAGTTGGTGATGGAGAGGGAGGCCTGGCGTGCTGCAATTCATGGGGTCGCAAAGAGTCGGACCCGACAGAGCGACTGAACTGAACTGAACTAAAGGAGCAGACGCACTGAGTAAGGGGCTTCCCCAGTGGCGCAGTGGTAAAGAATCTGCCTGCCAATGCAGGAGACTCCAGTTCGATCCCTGGGTCAGGAAGATGGCCCGGAACCCCTAAGCCCCTGTGCACAACTACTGTGCCGGCGCTCTAGAGCCTGGGGACCGCAACTACTGAAGCCCGCTCACCCTACAGCCTGTCCTCCACAAGTGAAGCCACTGCAATGACAAGCCCGAGTACTGCAACTAGACCTGATCTCCACAACTAGAGACAAGCCCGCGCACAGCAGTGAAGACCCAGTGCAGCCATAAATAAGTAAATAATGAATCCTTAAAAAAAAAAGTAAGTGCTGAGTAAGAATGAGCAGCCTGGCTTCTTTTAACTCCTTGCCTGAGTGGCACAGTTCAATACAAGCTTTTACTGAAATCTGGGGGAAGAGGGGCTGGAGGGACTGCTTTTAAATCCACAAACTCCCCCACGTATAGCCCATCAGTCCAGAATGTTGTTTCTTCCCAAGATAACTCAGACACAGCTATCTTGGCAACGACGCTGCATATCTGAGTTGAAATCATAGGTTCAACTCTAGCGCTATCTTCCTGGTAAGTTGGTTTCTCACCTTTCCCCCTCTCTGTCTTTTAAAAATGTCAGCCTCTCATCTTGGCTGTTAACAGAGTGTCTTAGGAAACTCTTCTCACACTGTATACACTTCCTCGGGGTTTCTGACTTCAGGGCACCTCGGCTAAGGCTAGTTGGTTAGAAGTGAGCCTAGATCCGACTGATTTGCAAAGTTCCTCCACTGCATTAACACACCTGCTGTGTATGTAAGGACTGAACTCACTAATTTTATGTGGTTGCTCTCAGAAATGAGTGTGTGATTGACTTCTTTGTGTCTGGCGTTATTTTTATTCAAACACTGGTTTTGGTTAGAAGTGAAGGCAAAAACTTCATTTCAGTGAAATGAACAAAGGTAATGACTTCCTTGGTGGCTCAGATGGTATAGCATCTGTCTACAATCTGGGAGACTTGGGTTCGATCCCTGGGTCGGGAAGATTCCCTGGAGAAGGAAATGGCAACCCACTCCAGTACTATTGCCTAGAAAATCCCATGGATGGAGGAGCCTGGTGCAGGCTACTGCCCATGGGGTCGCAAAGAGTCGGACACGACTGAGCGACATCACTTTTCACTTTCAATGGTACGTATATGTGGGCTTCACAAGTGGTGCTAGTGGTAAGGAACCTGCCTGCCCATACAGGAGACATAAGAGATGTGCGTTCATTCCCAGGGTCAGAAAGATCCCTTGGAGGAGGCAATGACAACCCACTCCAGTATTCTTGACTGGAGGGTCCCCATGGACAGAGGCACCCAGAGAGCTAAGTCCATAGGCTTGTAAAGAGTTGGACACGACTGAAATGCCTTAGCATGTATGCAAGCAATGGTGTATGTATCATTAGATCTTGATATAAATATGCATAGAATATCATAGCATATCTTTTGCCCAGTAACTGGGGTCCATGAGTGTGGAACAATGTGAAATACAGGAAGCAAACCCAAAAGGATAAGAAACTTGCAAGGGAAGTTTCTGTGTTCTTGGGGGGACCTGGACAATATCAAGACAAGATGGTAATACGACTGCTTTTGGGGGCTAAAATAACACTGGAAGCAAAGGAATGAAAAAGAAACAGACCCACCTGGACAGGAGAGGGGAATAATGCTTGGGAGCAGGAGGATGCAAGGGACAAATTCCTATTTTCTTAGGTCAAGAGGTATTAGAGTAGTAACAACAGCCACACACCACCACCACCACCATCATCATTATTATCACCATCGCTATCATCAGAATCACCACCACCACCACAACCGCCATCAATACCATCACCATCCCTGTCATAATTAGCACCACTACCGTCATCATCACCATCACCATCATCATAGTCACCACTGTAATCGGCACCTCTTTGATTCCTTATAACCACCCTACAATGTAAATAAAAACTATTCCCCTGCAGAAACTGAGGCCCAGAGCCAAAATTCAAACCAAACTCTCTATGAACTCAACATACTCACCAGACACCTTGAGAGCCAGGGGAGGGAGCAGGCAGCATCTGGTGTGCAGCTGGTGGTGAGGGCAGGGGCCACTGCCCCTTTAGACCCCACTCACCATGCAGTTACACAGAGCTCAGCACAAAGGACCATCATGCTGGAAGGGGCTTTGAGAGTCTAATGGTCCTCTAGTTTCATCCTTGTAGACTCAGAGAGATGAAGGACTCAGGTTTCCAGACTGCTGGTCCCAACCTTTTTTTTTTTTTTTTACTAATACTTCTCTAGAATTGTTTTCTTCTGCAATAGTTACAGTTTTCAGTTCATTTCAGTCGCTCAGTCATCTCCAACTCTTTGAGACCCCATGAAGCACAGCACGCCAGGCCTCCCTGTCCATCACCAACTCCCAGAGTCCACCCAAACCCATGTCCATTGAGACGGTGATGCCATCCAACCATCTCATCCTCTGTCATCCCCTTCTCCTCCTGCCCTCAATCCTTCCCAGCATCAGGGTCTTTTCTAATGAGTCAGCTCTTTGCATCAGGTGGTCAAAGTATTGGAGCTTCAGCTTCAACATCAGTCCCTCCACTGAACACCCAGGACTAATCTCCTTTAGGATGGACTGGTTGGATCTCCTTGCAGTCCAAGGGACTCTCAAGAGTCTTCTCCAACAACACAGTTCAAAAGCATCAATTTTTCTGTGCTCAGCTTTCTTTATAGTCCAACTCTCACATCCATACATGACCACTGGAAAAACCATAGCCTTGACTAGACAGACCTTTGTTGGCAAAGTAATGTCTGTGCTTTAATATGCTATCTAGGTTGGTCATAACTTTTCTTCCAAGGAGTAAGCATCTTTTAGTTTCATTACTGCAATCACCATCTGCAGTGATTTTGGAGCCCAGAAAAATAAAGTCAGCCACTGTTCCCACTGTTTCCCCATCTATTTCCCATGAAGTGATGGGACCAGATGCCATGAATGTTGAGCTTTAAGCCAACTTTTTCACCGTCCTCTTTCACTTTCATCAAGAGGCTCTTTAATTCTTCACTTTCTGCCATAAGGATGGTGTCATCTGCATATCTGAGGTTGTTGATATTTCTCCCGGCAATCTTGATTCCGGCTTGTGTTTCCTCCAGTCTAGCGTTTCTCATGATGTATTCTGCATATAAGTTAAATAAGCAGGGTGACAATATACAGCCTTGATGTACAACTTTTCCAATTTGGAACCAGTCTGTTGTGCCATGTCCAGTTCTAACTGTTGCTTCCTGACCTGCATATAGATTTCTCAGGAGGCAGGTCAAGTAGTCTGGTATTCCCATCTCTTTCAGAATTTTCCACAGTTTATTGTGATCCACACAGTCAAAGGCTTTGGCATAGTCAATAAAGCAGAAATAGATGTTTTTCTGGAACTCTTTTGCTTATCAATAATCCAGCAGATGTTGGCGATTTGATTTCTGATTCCTCTGCCTTTTCTAAAACCAGCTTGAACATCAGGAAGTTCACGGTTCACGTATTGCTGAAGCCTGGCTTGGAGAATTTTGAGCATTACTTTACTAGCATGTGAGATGAGTGCAATTGTGCGGTAGTTTGAGCATTCTTTGGCATTGCCTTTCTTTGGGATTGGAATGAAAACTGACCTTTTCCAATCCTGTGGCCACTGCTGAGTTTTCCAAATTTGCTGGCATATTGAGTGAAGCACTTTCACAGCGTCGTCTTTCAGGATTTGAAATAGTTCAACTGGAATTCCATCACCTCCACTAGCTTTGTTCATAGTGATGCTTTCTAGGGCCCACTTGACTTCACATTCCAGGATGTCTGGCTCTAGGTGAGTGATCACACCATCGTGATTATCTGGGTCGTGAAGATCTTTTGTGTATTCTTGCCACCTCTTCTTAATATCTTCTGCTTCTCTCAGGTCCATACAATTTCTGTCCTTTATTGAGCCCATCTTTGTATAAAATGTTCCCTTGATATCTCTAATTTTCTTGAAGAGATCTCTAGTCTTTCCCATTCTATTGTTTTCCTCTATTTCTTTGCATTGATCGCTGAGGAAGGCTTTCTTATCTCTCCTTGCTATTCTTTGGAACTCTGCATTCAAATGGGTATATCTTTCCTTTCCCCCTTTGCATTTCGCTTCTCTTCTTTTCACAGCTATTTGTAAGGCTTCAGACAGCTGTTTTGCTTTTTTGCATTTCTTTTTCTTGGGGATGTTCTTGATCCCTGTCTCCTGTACAATGTCACGAACCTCATTCCATGTTCATCAGGCACTCTATCAGATCTAGTCCCTTAAATCTATTTCTCACTTCCACTGTATAGTCATAAGGGATTTGATTTAGGCCATACCTGAATGGTCTAGTGGTTTTCTCCACTTCCTTCAAATTCAGTCTGAATTTGGCAATAAGGAGTTCATGATCTGAGCCACAGTCAGCTCCCGGTCTTGTTTTTGCTGACTGTAGAGGGCTTCTCCATTTTTGGCTGCAAAGAATATAATCAATCTGATTTCGGTGTTGACCATCTGGTGATGTCCATGTGTAGAGTCTTCTCTTGTGTTGTTGGAAGAGTGTTTGCTATGACCAGTGCGTTCTCCTGGCAGAACTCTATTAGCCTTTGCCCTGCTTCATTCTGTACTCCAAGGCCAAATTTGCCTGTTACTCCAGGTGTTTCTTGACTTCCTATTTTGCATTCCACTCTCCTATAATGAAAAGGACATCTTTTTTGGGTGTTATTTCTAGAAGGTCTAGTAGGTCTTCATAGAACTGTTCAGTTTATTGAGCATTTATTAATCCACTAAGTTGCACAATTTATTTCACTGAATCCTCCCAATGTTTTATTAGTATCCATATTTTACCAATTAAGAAACTGAGGCTTGGGGGAAACCTCCTCTTTGTTTGATTAAAAAGTTAAAAAATTCTCTATAAAACCTTCAGAATCTTCTTGCCTCCTCTGACAAAACTCAATCCTTGATTATAATCCTCTTAGGCATGCAGGCCTCTACTATTTTATGCTATATGGGTCCTGTTGCCATTTATGAATTTGTTGTCTTTGTTTTACTTAATTTTGCATGAATGGCCCTTACTCACCACTGACTATATGCTTCTTTAGCCTATACCACATCACATGGTGCATGAAGTTACATAGGCAGTAAGTATTCAATCGGAGAAGGCAATGGTACCCGACTCCAGTACTCTTGCCTGGAAAATCCCATGGACGGAGGAGCCTGGTGGGCTGCAGTCCATGGGGTCGCTAAGAGTCGGACACGACTGAGCGACTTCACTTTCACTTTTCACTTTCATGCATTGGAGAAGGAAATGGCAACCCACTCTAGTGTTCTTGCCTGGAGAATCCCGGGGACGGGGGAGCCTAGTGGGCTGCCGTCTATGGGGTCGCACAGAGTTGGACACGACTGAAGTGACTTAGCAGCAGCAGCAAGTGTTCAATAAATATTTTAATTTAGTGTTTACTGTGAACCTACTATGTACCAAACTTTATGTACAGGGACCCTGCCCCTTCTAGACCCTACTCACAATGTGGTACATAGTACACAGTTTGGCACTTTACTCATGCCGTTTCCCTTACTTCTCACAGCAGTATTATGAGACAATATCATTTCCATTTGGTAAATAAGGAAATCCAGGTTCAGGATGGTGAAATAGCCAGCCAAAGCTTGTCTGATGCCAGTCAGGTCTGAAAAAAAGAGAGGACTGGTAAATGAGACCTCCAGTAAAAACCAAGAACCCCAAAAAAGAAATCTGTGTTACTCAAGTTAGATAAGGGCCTTCTGTCGTCCTAATGTTTAAATCAATCAGAAATTTTCATTGGCTAGGAAAATACACATTCTTCTTCAACCCACAGATCAAACCTAGGTCTCCTGCATTGCAGGTGGATTCTTTACCAGCTGAGCCACAAGGGAAGCCCAAGAATACTAGAGTGGGTAGCCTTCTCCAGTGGATCTTCCCCACCCACAAATCAAATAAGGGTCTCCTGCATTGCAGGCATATTCTTTACCAACCGAGCTATCAGGGAAGCCCTAAGATAATGTAAAACAATGGCCAAATATGATAAAACAATGATCAAAAATTCAGATCACATCTAGAGTAAAGATTACAAAACATGCTTAAATATACTCTCAGGCTAGGCTGTTCCACCCTGTTCTCTCTAGAAGGGACATTCATTAAGGTTATTCTATTCTCAGTTGTGTGGTTACTGTTCCTTTTGTACTGGTCAGCCAAAATGAAAGAAAAAATTCATTTATGATATCTAAAATGAGATCAGTGGGTATTCTATGCATCTTTAAGGGAAGAACTTGGGTAAGAGAATAAAAATGAGATACCCCAGGTGTCCATGAACCAAGGCTGCAGATCTATCCACACTGGAGTACTGACTTTCAGAGGATAAAAGGCTCCTGTTGTGCCTTTACTGGGTATATTGAACCTTATACGGTTTTTAAACAAATGAGTGTGTGGGTCCCAGAGGAAGTCTTGGGGGCCTAACTTGGTCAGCCTGCCACCACGACTAAGAAAAGTTCTTGCCAGCAATTCAGTTGGTACTGCTGCTTTGTAGATGAAGGACAGAACAGATGCAAAGCCAATCCTCACTCATTTGAATTTCATTTGAGCATCAGACACTGTTGAGAAAAACTACTAGGTCTTCGACAATGGGCCAGGAAACCCCTAGATGGATGAAGATGAATCAGCAAGGTTCTAGACTTTAAACAGCTCAAGGTCTGGTCAGGGAGGACTACTCTGCATTGGTGAAAAAATATGAATTAAAAATTAGTTTTTAAAGTCTTGATTTCCTTTCAGAAAAGGAAAAGCAGCCAAACTGAATGGATCAGTTAGAGATGTACATTCTTGAGTCCCACCAGCTGAATCAGAAATTCTCAGGGCCCAGAAATCTGCTTTTTAACCAGCTCTCTGGATTCTTAGGGTGCAGCTAAAGTTTGAGAACTATTGTCTTCAAAACATGTGACACAGGGCTTGCAGATGATAAGCAGGTGGCGCCAGGTGGCATAGCCTGGAAACATTTGTGTGACATGTAAGGAAATCTGGCAAAGAAATGGCACTGAGAAGTCTTCAAGCCAGAGAGTAACATGGTCCTGTTTGTATGTTAGAGACAGCAAGGAGAAAAATGCACTGACGTTTTCCCTACTTTAATGATACCCACTTGTGGATATTCCCTCTATGGCTGGCCTGGCAGAAGCTCAGAAGGAACCCAAGCAAAGCTGAAAGGCAACACTGGGGACTCCTTTGGACTCTAGGGTAATCCTTCAGGAGTAATTTAGAAGTTTAGCCATTTTGAGACTTAGATTACTTGTTATTTCATCAGTGCAGTAACCATCTCAGAGCACGTTTAAATCAAGTGGTGGCCAAACCCATTCTAATGTGTCTGCAAGATATTCCACTACAAATGTCACCCTGGAAGCCCTTTATGTATATTTGACTCATCTATTTCTCACAACGACTTTATGAAGTGCTTTTATCACTTCCATTTAATGATAGGGAAACTGAGGCACAGAGGGATCAAGTAACTTGCTCAGAGTCACACAGCACAAAGATGAGCTAACTTGCTCAGAGGTCACATAGCTACTTTACAACAGAGCTGGGGTTTGAACCCACACTAGAGCCTAACTTTTTACCATTGCACCACACATACCTTTCTGGTTTCTACTCTTTGTGCATGAAAATCAGTATGCCTGTGTCTTGCGTTGGGGCAAGGATGGGGGAAGAACAGGAATCCTGGAAGCATCTAGGCATTTGCTAGAGGGTGAGTGTGATTTATTCACACTATGTTTGAAGGCTTCCTGAGGCCCACAGGGAGCAGGCAGAGTCAACATCTCTAAGAAATTTTGTCCACTGGCTCATGATCTTAGCTTATTCACCTGTACTGGGAATCCCTACCAACCCATGACAGGTGCCTCACTAAAGGTGCCAGATAGAACTGAATTCCTTTTGCTCTGAACAATTTCTAGATGCCCCAGGTAAGAGCCACAATCTCTCTCTCTCTCTCTCTTTTTTTTTTTAATTTGAGGGTTCTTGCCTGGAGAACCCCCCTCCCTGACAGAGAAGCCTGGCAGGCCACAGTCTACAGGGTTGCAGAGTCAGACATGACCGAAGTGAGCCTGTGCACATAGGCAGGTGCAAGGCTTTTTTTGCCTGTGGCAGCTCCGCCCCAGTGAGAGTTGAGTGTGAAGGTGATGCAGCTGCTTGGCTTGTGGGGACCCTGGCAGCACCAACTGTGCAGGAATATGGACTGCCTCCGCAGCAGGAGTTACCACCCTGTTGCAGTCTCTTTCCAAGCCTCTTGTAGCTGGTGATCAGAAGGCCTCTTTGGCCAGTCTTTCTCTGTGGCTTGGCCCATTCAGGCACTTAGAGGGCTCCCTTGCCTGGGGTCCTTCTCTGTTGTTCGGCACATTAGGCACATAGAGGGGTCCCCCTGACTGGGGTCCTACTCTGTAGATGGGCACATCAGCACTTAAAGGAGTACCCTGGGTGGGGTCCTACTCTGTAGTTGAGTACATCAGGTATTTGATGGGCCAGCCTCTCTTGTTCAGCCACCAATGCTGGCGTGTGGGGAGAGAGGCTACGGTGATGGCTCCACCCCCTCGCATGACTCAGCAGTATCGCCTGGCTTCCATGGCTGCCTGGCTTTCCTCCATGGGCATTTCTTACCACAATCTCCTCCCTCACATCCCCTCAACCCGTCTCTCCACTGTCAACAGCACCCTGGGGTTGCTCCACAATCCCTAAACTGCAGCTCTCAGCCGCTGCACCTTCCAGAAGACTTGCGTCCCTGTCCGGGGAATGTATAGCTGCGTCAAGGACTGTCTGATTCTCATTCCATTTAGGCTGCCACAGATCAGCTGTTTCACTCTCAGCCTTAAATGGTTCTCCTCTGACTCAGACAATTGCCCCAATGTGGGGCTCGGACCCCTGCTTTAGTTTCCCCACTGCTGAGGGCAGGTCTAGTCCTACTAAAATTCCCATTTCCCCCCCCAGTTCCTTCATCCTACTGAGTTTTGCATGGGTCTATATATTCTTTTCCACTGGTCAGGTACTCCTGTCTGCTCTCAGCTGGTATTCTGCATGTATTCTGGGTGTCTGAAGGTGTATTCCTGATGTATCCATGGGGAGAGATATACTCCACATTCACCTACTCCTCCGCCCATCTCGTTTTCCACTGTCTCTTCTGCAGAGTTTCCTGTGCGTAAGTAGACCGTGGGTCAAAGTTGAAAGGGGCCAGTATCCCTAAGGACTTATTATTACCCATTCCTTCTGCTAAGCATTTTAAAGAACATCTTATGCAATAATGACAACAATCAGAGAAAAAATCACTCTCTCTATTTTACCTGAGAACCTGAGGCTAGCTGACTTGCAGCAGATAATAAATAATAGACTGGGATTTGGAATTTAATCCCATCTAAAATAAACTAAGGGTCGCAACGAGTCTAACACAACGGAGTAGCTGAGCAAGCAAGAGCACACAAAATAAACTACTTGGGATTTCCCCGTGGTCCAGTAGTTGGAACTTCACCGTCTATGCAGGGGTTGAGGGTTCAATCCCTGGTGGGGGAACTAAGATCCCACATGCTTTGTGGCCAAAGGGTCAACACATAAAACAGAAGCAATATTGTAACAGGTTCATTAAAGACTTTGAAGATCCACATTAAAAAAATCTTTTTAAAAAAGCATAAAATAAACTATTTGCTCATTCAAATTACTGTGTTTGACAGATACTTTCACTTGTCTATCCAGAGCACTCCTATCCCCAACCCCTGCTGACAGGATCTAGTAATGTTCAGGGTCAGCAAAACTCCAGGTTAATTTGATCACAGCCAATCATGATGACCCTGATCCTGGATTTCTCAGCCTCCCTTGCAGCTGGAGGTGGTCATGTGATACACCCTGAAGTCTGCTGGGAAATATTTCTGGGAAAGTTTTTGTTTCCTTCATAAAAAGACACAGATGTGACTGACGCAGATCCTTCTTCCGAGTTGCCTTCCTCCTACCTTGGATGGTGATACATAGCTGGGTGCAAAGAAGCCATCTTACAATATCAGGGAAAAGCCAAGGGGACTGGAGCCATGTGAGCACTAACATGATTGAACTGCTGCATGGGTACCAGAAATCACTTACTTTTTGACCTTCGTTTTAAAATTTTCCTTTTATAAAAATTGAGATACAGTTGATTTACAATGTCTTATTAATTTCAAATGTATAGCAAACTTTCAGTTTTATATATATGCTATGCTATGCTAAGTCACTTCAGTCGTGTCCGACTCTGTGTGACCCCGTAGATGGCAGCCCACCAGGCTGCCCCGTTCCTGGGATTCTCCAGGCAAGAACACTGGAGTGGGTTGCCATTTCCTTCTCCAATGCATGAAAGTGAAAAGTGAAAGTGAAGTCACTCAGTCGTGTCCGACTCTTAGTGACCCCATGGACTGCAGCCTACCAGGCTCCTCTATCTATGGGATTTTCCAACAAAATCCAGTCCAGCAAAAGTACTGGAGTGGGGTGCCATTGCCTTCTCTGTTTATATATATCATGAGAAACGCTGGACTGGAAGAAACACAATCTGGAATCGAGAGTGCCGGGAGAAATATCAATAACCTCAGATATGCAGATGACACCACCCTTATGGCAGAAAGTGAAGAGAACTCAAAAGCCTCTTGGTGAAAGTGAAAGTGGAGAGTGAAAAAGTTGGCTTAAAGCTCAACATTCAGAAAACTAAGTTCATGGCATCCGGTCCCACCACTTCATGGGAAATAGATGGGGAAACAGTGGAAACAGTGTCAGACTTTATTTTTCTGGGCTCCAAAATCACTGCAGATGGTGATTGCAGCCATGAAATTAAAAGACGCTTACTCCTTGGAAGGAAAGTTATGACCAACCTAGATAGCATATTCAAAAGCAGAGACATTACTTTGCCAACACAGGTTCGTCTAGTCAAGGCTATGGTTTTTCCTGTGGTCATGTGTAGATGTGAGAGTTGGACTGTGAAGAAGGCTGAGCGTAGAAGAATTGATGCTTTTGAACTGTGGTGTTGGAGAAGACTCTTGAGAGTCCCTTGGACTGCAAGGAGATCCAACCAGTCCATTCTGAAGGAGATCAGCCCTGGGATTTCTTTGGAAAGAATGATGCTAAAGCTGAAACTCCAGTACTTTGGCCACCTCATGTGAAGAGTTGACTCATTGGAAAAGACTCTGATGCTGGGAGGGATTGGGGGCAGGAGGAGAAGGGGACGACAGAGGATGAGATGGCTGGATGGCATCACTGACTCAATGGACGTGAATCTGAGTGAACTCTGGGAGTTGGTGATGGACAGGGAGGCCTGGTGTGCTGCGATTCATGGGGTCGCAAAGAGTTGGACATGACTGAGCGACTGATCTGATCTGATATATATATATATATATATATCAGATTCTTTCCCATTATAGGTTATTACAAGACAATACATAGCTATTTATGCTATACAATAGGTCCTTTTTTTTAAAAATCTATATTATATGCAGTAGGGTGTATCTGCAGATTTCTTTTTATTGGAGTCTAATTGCCATACAGGGCTTTCCAGGTGGCTCAGTGGTAAAGAATCCACATGTTAATGCAGGGGACATGGGTTCAATCCCAGGGTCTGGAATATGCCAGATACTAGAGCAAGTTGCCACTCTAGTATCCTTGCCTGGGAAATCCCATGGACAGAAGAGGTTGGTGGGCTACAGATCATGGGGTCAAAAAGAGTCAGACAGGACTTAACAACTAAAAACAAAATTGCTGTACAATTGCCATACAATGTTGTAAGATGTATAACATGTTGATTTGGTTCATTCACATATTGCAATATGATTACCATCATAGTTAGTATCTCTATCACCTCACATAATTATAATTTCATTTTTTTGTGGTGGAAATAATTAAGATCTAGTCTTTTAGTAACTTTGAAGCTTGTAATACAGCATTGTTGGCTACAAGCAGGATCCAGCGAATTAAATCTTCAGGACTTAGGACTTACCAACTTGGTTTTGAGTTAATACCCTTAAACAACATCTCCCCAATCTCCCCAAACATCTCTCTCCTCCTGCCCCAGCCCCTAGTAACCATCATTCGACTCAGTTTTCACAAGTTTTTCCTTTTGATTCACACATAAGTGACATTATTCAGTATTTTTCTTTCACTTGCTTTTTATGCCAGAAGAATATACTACCATAAATCAGGGTTTCTTTACGTCCAGCCAAACACAATTTGCATATACTAAGCATTATTCTGCCACTGAGATCTCTCTTCCTGAAATCATATGTTCACTGAACTGTGATCACATATGACTCCTTTGGTCCCCAACATAAAGGAGTATTATCTATGGACAGGACAACACTATGCCTCACAGCCAATGAGGAGGTAAGGACCTTGCCCTTTGGAACCCAAATCTGGCTCCACAAAGATACTGTAGTTTATCAAAAGGAAGCCCAGATTTTCTTTCTGCAAAATATAAGGAAACACCAGGCATCTACTTTGCCATTACAACATCTTTTTTCCCCTTAATTCTAGATAGAATGTGCTTCAGTGCAACCAAGTAAAAGCAAGTTTTTGAAAGCAGAAGCAACTGGATGACATACAGAGGTATTTCAGCTTGCAGCTCTGCTCTCCTGATGCCATTTATGAGGGCCTTCCATTATGTTCCAACTATATCTGTGCTCTCTGGTCCTAAACTCAAGGCAGGCCAGGAGTACATCCCCAGTTCTCACTGGGGATCCACCCATCGAGGGTGGTGCCTTCACAGAAAAAAGAAAACTCCTTTTTCGGTTTGTAGAATTCTTTAAAAAGGACATTTTCTGTCTTAAAAATTATAAAATGTGGATTTGAGAATAGCCTTGGGAGTCATTTGGTTCAATCTCTGATATCAGATAAATCAAAATGAAAATCAGGTTATCTTCATAAAAAAGTTCCTTGAGGAGACAGATAACACAATCATCTTTGGCAGTAAAGGTATTTCTTCCTTTGGCCTAACTGCACGTTTTTTCTTCAATTAAAAATGAAAAAAAAAGGGCGGGGGGAGAAATCAGAATGTTATTTATTCTCAAAATAGTATTTTTTAGATTGCAAATAAGTAATAATGTGCCTGTCTTTCTTTCTTTTCCTGAGTGGAATAAGTCCAAATAAGAATCCTGTTTAAATCTTTCCACTTCCTCCACGGTTAAAAAGAATCAAAAAGGAGGAGAACAAGATGGCGGAGGAGTAGGTGGTCATGGAGTGCATCTCTCTCTATGGATACATCAGGTATACACCTTCAGACACAGAAGTGCATGCAGAACACCACCTGAGAGCAGACAGGAGTTCCCGACCAGTGGAAAAGAATATGCAGACCCACACAAAACTCGGTAGGATGAAGGAACTAGGTGGGAAAACAGGAGTGTTAGGAGGACTGGACCTGCCCTCAGCAGGTGAGGGAACTGAAGCAGGGGTCCAATCCCCACATCCGGGCAGTTGTCTGAGTCAGAGGAGAACCATTTAAGGCTGAGTGAAACAGCTAATCTGTGGCAGCCTAAATGGAATGAGAATCAGACAGTCCTTGCTGCAGCCATAAATTCTCCAGACAGGGACGCAAGTCTGCTGGAAGGTACAGTGGCTGGGAGCTGCAGTTTAGGGATTGTGGAGCAACCCCAGGTGAGGGCTGCTGTTGACTGCTGAGAGACGATCTAGGGGATGTGAGTGAGGAGAGTGTGATAGGAAATGCCTATGGAGGAAAGCCAGACAGGCAGTCATCGAAGCCAGGTAATACTGCTGAGTCACGCAATGGGGTGGAGCCATCACCATAGCTGCTCTTTCCCCACATGCCAATATAGGCAGCTGAACAATAGAGAGCCTGGCCCATCAAATGCCTGATGCATTGAACTACAGAGTAGGACCCCACCCAGCGTGCCCCTTTAAGTGCCTGACATGCAGATCCACAGAGTAGGACCCTAGCCAGAGGGGCCCGTGTATGTGCCTGACCTGCCGAACAACAGAGAAGGACCCCAGGCAAGAAAGCCCTCTAAGTGCCTGAATGGGAGGAGCTACAGAGATGGACTGGCCAAAGAAACCTACTGATGGCCAGCTACAAGAAGCTCGAAAAAAGACTGTGATAGAGCCATAACACCTGCTGTGGAGGCAGTCGTGTCCCTGAGCATTTGGCGCCGCCAAGGTCTATGCAAGCCAAGCAGCTGCACCACCTTCATGCTTAACTCTCACTGGGGCAGAGTTGCTACGGGCAAAAAAAGTCTTACGTCTGTGCACACAGAGTCGCTTTGGTCATGTCCAACTTTTGCGACCCTGTAGACTGTGGCCTGCCAGGTTTCTCAGTTGGGGTAGTGGGAGGGGGGTGGTTCTCCAGGCAAGAATACTGGAGCGTATTGGCCAATACTGGTTGCCATACACTTCTAAAGCACTATACTTCCTGCTCCCCTAGCCCCCAGCTCCCCTGAGTACCTGATGCTGCCAGAACTCCTGCAACTCAATCAGCTGCACCACCTCCACACCTGGCCCTCACAGGGGCAAACCCAAGTCTTCCAGGGCAGCCTCAGGAACAAACTCCAGTGGACGACCCACATGCAGAGGTGGAAATAAAAACCCAATTGAAACCCAGGGGCAGTGTGGCTAACAAAGAAGACCCAAAACCTTACCACCAGCTGTAAAAGCTGCAGATTAAATCCACATGATCAACTAGGCAGGCTCTGTGTCTATGGAATATATAAAAGGTCATTGAGAGCTCCCACAAAAGAAAAACACACTGGTTCTGATAGCTGTGGACAATGGAGGCAAGAACACACCGGAGCAAGACCAGATTAGAATCTGAGCTGCCCGCACAGCAGGTCCAGAGACCAGCACAGTGTTGGAGGGCATCCTAGGGAGGTGAAGTGGACTGTGACTCCCAGCGAGGGAAAGGACTCTGACAGCAGTGACTCAAGAAAAACATTTGTTGTTCTTGTGTTTTGACTTGTTCTGTAGATTCTTTTCGGATTTTTTTTCTTTTTCACCCTCCCCCCCCCGCCCCGCTCTGTTGTCGATTTTATTGGCACTATGAAATCTAAGCATTTGAGCTTTTTCTTTTTTTCCTCAGTCACATTTTTTATTGTTGTTATAAACCTCTGCCTCTACATTGGGCTTTTGCAGTTCTGTGGAGTTTTCCTTTTTTTTCTCTCTCTCTTTTTCATTTTAATTTTTAATATTTTAAACCTATTATTATTTTTCTACATTTATTCCTTTGTTTGCTTTTTCTGCTGTTCTTTTCCTCTTGCAGTTAATCTTTAATGTATATAAATCTTCTTTATCTGCCTCTGTTTAATTTTGCATATCTATTCTTTCTTTTCTTTCTTTCCTTTCCCCTCAACATATTTTTTAGTTTTATTTTCATTGCTTTATTCCCCAGTTGGCACCCTGCTTTAGTTTTGTTTTCCAGTTTGTGCTTTACTTAGTTTTGTTCTTAACTGGTAGATATAATTTTTTTGTTTCCTTTGTTTGCTGGGTCAATCTATTGTACTTTATTTTTATCGGATTTTTTTGATTTTGCAGATGTGTGTATATGTATATGTGTAACTTCAGTCACACTTTTTATTGTTATAAACCTCTGCCTCTACATTGGGCTTTTGCAGTTCTGTGGACTTTTTTTCCCCCTTTTTTTCTCTCTTCTTCCTTTTTTTTTTTCTCTTTTTTATAATTTCAATTTTTAATTTTTGTAAACCTATAATATTTTTTCTACATTTATTCCTTTGTTTTCCTTTCCTATTGTTCTTTTCCCTGAACAGTTAATCTTTAATGTATAGAAATCTTCTTTATCTACCTCTATTTAACTTTGTATATCTATTATTTCTTTCTTTTCTTTCCTCTCAACATATTTGTTCATTCCATTTTCATTACTTTTTTCCCAGTTGGCACCTTGCTTTAGTTTTGTTTCCCAGTTTGGGCTTTAGTTAGTTTTGTTCCTAACTGGTAAATACAATTTCTGTTTTCCTTTGTTCACCAGGTCAATCTACCATACTTTATTTTTCTTGGGCTGTTTTGACTTTGCTCATTGGTGTATATGTATATGTGTATATTCCATTATTTTAATTATTATTTGCCTGATTTTGTAAGTGCCATTTGTCTGGGGGTCATCTTTGGTTTCTCGTTTTTGGATATTTGTTTTAATCTCACTTAATGCCATAACACGGAGAAGGCAATGGCACCCCACTCCAGTACTTTTGCCTGGAAAATTGCATGGACGGAGGAGCCTGGTAGGCTGCAGTCCATGGGGTCGCTAGAGTCGGACACGACTGAGTGACTTCACTTTCACTTTTCACTTTCATGCATTGGAGAAGGAAATGGCAACCCACTCCAGTGTTCTTGCCTGGAGAATCCCAGGGATGGGGGAGCCTGGTGGGTTGCTGTCTATGGAGTCACACAGAGTCAGACTGACTCGACTTAGCAGCAGCAGCAGCAGCAATGCCATAACAAACCACTTGTGGAATCTTTGTTCCTGACCAGAGATCAAGCCCTGAGCCTTTGGAGTGGAAGCACTGACTCCAAGACCCTAGGCTACCAGAGAACTAACCTTAGGGAGTATTAAATAGTGAGAACTCACACAAAGGAAACCACTTGAATACAAGACCGGGCATCACCAAACCACCAGTAGCACCCTGGGCAGGACACCTTATCTAAACAACAAACAAAGCAAAAATACAAACCCTATCATCAGCAGACAGCATTACCACCTCACTCAGCCTTGCCCATCAGAGGAAAAATAAACTAACAAACAGAAACTCAGCACTAATCTCACCCTATAGGAAGCTTACACAAACCACTGGACCAACCTTAGGAGGGCAGAAACCAAAAGGAAGAAAGAATTCAACCTTGAAGCCTGGGAAAAGGAGACCTCAAACACAATAAGTTAAAAAAAAATAATGAAAAGGCAGAGAAATATTATACAAATGAAGGAACAAACTAGAAACACAGAAGTCCAAATAAACGAAGAGGAAATAGGCAAACTACCTGAAAAAGAATTCAGAATAATGACAGTACAGATGATCAAAAACCTTGAAAACAAAATGGAGAAAATGCAAGAATCAATCAACAAAGACCTAGAAGAATTAAAGAATAAACAGACAAAGACAAACAACACAGTTACTGAAATTAAAAATACCCTAGATGGAATCAATCGCAGAACATCTGAAACAGAAGAATGAATCATTGAGCTGGAAGATAAAATGGTAGGAATAACTTCTGAAGAGTAGAATAAAGTAAAAAGAATGAAAAGAACTGAGGATAGTCTCAGAGACCTCTGGGACAATATCAAACGCACCAACATTCAAATTATAGGGGTCCAAGAAGAAGAAGAGAAAAAGAAATGGTATGAGAAAATTTTGAAGAGATTATAGTTGAAATTTTCCCCAACATGAAAAAGGAAATAGTCAAGCAAGTCCAAGAGGCACAAAGAGCCCCATACAGGAGAAACCCAAGGAGAAACACACGAAGACATATACTAATCAAAGTAACAAAGACTAAATACAAAGAAAGAATATTAAAAGCAGCAAGGAAGAAGCAACAAGTAACATACAAGGGAAACCCCATACACTTGACAGCTGATCTTTCAGCAGAAACTCTGCAGGCCAGAAGGGAGTGGCAGGATATATTTAAAGTACTGAAAGGGAAAAATCTACAACCAAGATTACTGTAACCAGCAAGGATCTCATTCAAAATTGATGGAGAAATAAAAAGTTTTCCAGACATGCAAAAATTAAGAGAATTTAGTACTACCAAACCAGCTTTACAACAAATGTTAAATGGACTTATATAGTCAAGAAATACAAGAGAAGAAAAAAGATCTACAATCAACCCCAAACAATTAAGAAAATGGCAATACGAACATATATATCAATAATCACTGTAAATGTAAATGGATTAAATGCTCCAACCAAAAGACACAGCCTGGCTGGATGGATACAAAAATAAGACCCATATATATACTGTCTACAATAAACACACTTCAGACCTAAAGACACATATAGACTGAAAGTGAGAGGATGGAAAAATATATTCCATGCAAATGGGAAGCCAAAGAAAGCTGGACTAGCAATCCTCATATCAGACAAAATAGACCTTAAAATAAAGAAGATTACAAGAGATAAGGAAGGGCACTACATAATGATCAAGGGATCAATCCAATAGGAAGACACAACAATTGTAAATATCTATGCACCCAACATAGGAGCACCTCAATACATAAGATAAACACTAATAGACATAAAAGGAGAAATTGACAGTAACACAATTATAGCAGGAGACTTTAACACCCCACTCACACCAATGGAGATCATCAAAACAGAAAATTAATAAGGAAACACAAGTCTTAAATGATACATTAGGTGAGATGGATCTCATTGATATCTTCAGGACATTCCACCCAAATGCAGAAGAATACACCTTCTTCTCAAGTGCACATGGAACATTTTCCAGGATAGACCACATCTTGGGCCACAAATCAAACCACAGTAAATTTAAGAATATTGAAATCGTATCAAGCATCTTCTCCGACCACAATGCTATGAGACTAGATATCAATTACAAGAAAAAGAACTCCAAGAAACACAAACACATGAAGATTAAACAACACGTTTCTAAATAACCAACAGGTTACTGAAGAAATCAAAAGGGAAATTAAAAAATTTCTAGAAACAAATGACAATGAAAACATGACAGCTCAAAACCTATGGGATGAATCAAAAGCAGTCCTAAGAGGGAAGTTTATAGCAGTACAAACCAACCTCAAGAAACAAGAAAAACATCGAACAGACAATCTAACTTTACACCTAAAACAACTGAAAAAAGAAGAACAAAAACCCCCAAAATTAGTAGAAGGAATGACATCATAAAGATCCAAGCAGAAATAAATGAAACAGAAGTGAGAGAAACAATAGTAAAGATTAATAAAACTAAAAGCTGGTTCTTTGAGAAGATAAAATTGACAAACCTTTAGCCAGACTCATCAAGAAAAAAGAGAGAAGAATCAAATCAACAAAATTAGAAATGAAAAAAGAAGAGATTACAACAGACAATGCAGAAATACAAAGGATTATAAGAGACTATTCTGAACAACTCTATGGCAATAAAATGGATAACCTGGAAGAAATAGATTCTTAGAAAAGTTCAATCTTCCAAGACTGAACCAGGAAGAAATAGAAAATTATGAACAACCCAATTACAAGCACTGAAATTGAAGCTGTGATCAAAAATCTCCCAAAACACAAAAGCCCAGGACCAGATGACTTCACAGGAGAATTCTATCAAACATTTACAGAAGAGCTGATGCCTATCCTTCTAAAACTCTTTCAAAAAATTGCAGAGGAAGGAACACTTCCAAACTCATTCTATGAGGCCATCACCCTGATACCAAAACCAGACGAAGACAACACAAAAAAGGAAAACTACAGACCAATATCACTGATGAACATTGATGCAAAAATCCTCAACAAAATTTTAGCAAACAGAATTCAGCAACACATCAAAAAGCTCATTCACTAGATCAAGTTGGGTTTATTCCAGGAATGCAAGGATTCTTCAATATATGTAAATCAATCAATGTGATACACCATATTAACAAATTGAAAGATTAAAACCATATGATCATCTCAATAGATGCAGAAAAAGCCTTTGACAAAATTCAGCACCCATTTATGATTAAAACTCTTCAAATAATGGGCATAGTAGGAACCTACCTCAACATAGTGAAGGCCAGATATGATAAACCTAGAGCAAACATTATTCTCATTGGTGAAAAACTGAAAGCATTCCCCCTAAGATCAGGAACAAGACAACGGTGTCCACTTTCACCACTATTGTTCAACATATTTCTGGAAGTCCTAGCTACAGCAATCAGAGAAGAAAAAGAAATAAAATGAATCCAGATTGGAAAAGAAAAAGTAAAGCTTTCACTGTTTGCAGATGACATGATAGTGTACATAGAGAACCGTAAAGAGAGTATCAGAAAATTACTAGAGCTAATCGGTGAATTTAGCAAAGATGTAGGATACAAAATCAATACACAGAAATCACTTGCATTGTTATATACTAACAATGAAAAATCAGAAAAAGAAATTAAGAAATCAATCCCACTCACCATTGCAACAAAAAGAAGAATTAAGTATCTAGGAATAAACTTACCTAAGGAGACAAAAGAACTGTACACAGAAAATTATAAGACACTGATGAAAGAAATCAAAGACGACATAAACAGATGGAGAGATATTCCATGTCCCTGGGTAGGAAGCATCCATATTGTGAAAATGACTATACTACCAAATGCAGTCTACAGATTCAATGTGATCCCTATCAAATTACCAACAGCATTTTTCATAGAACTAGAACAAAAAATTTCACAATTCATATGGAAACACAAAGACCCTGATTAGCTAAAGCAGTCTTGAGAAAGAAGAATGGAGATGGAGGAACCAATCTTCCTGACTTCAGATTATACTACAAAGCTACAGTCATCAAGACAGTATGGTACTGGCACAAAAACAGAAATACAGACCAATGGAACAAGATAGAAAGCCAGAAATAAACCCATGCACCTATGGGTGCCTTATTTTTGACAAAGGAGGTAAGAATATACAATGGGGCAAAGACAGCCTCTTCAATAAATGGTGCTGGGAAAACTGGACAGCTACATGAAAAAGAATGAAGTTAGAACACTTCCTAACACACACACAAAGATAAGCTCAAAATGGATTAAAGACCTAAATGTAAGACCAGAAACTATAAAACTCTTAGAGGAAAACATAGGCAGAACACTTGATGACATAAATCAAAGCAAGATCTCTATGACCCTCTTCCTAGAGTAACAGAGATAAAAACAAAATAAACAAGTGGGACCTGATTAAACCTAAAAGCTTTTGCACAGCAAAGGAAACTATAAGCAAGGTGAAAAGACAACCCTCAGAATGCGAGAAAATAACAGCAAATGAAACAACTGGCAAAAGATTCATTTCCAAAATATACCAGCAGCTCATACAACTCAGTGCCAGAAAAACAAACAACCCAATCAAAAAGTGGGGAAAAGGCCAAAACAGACATTTCTCCAAAGAAGACATACAGATGGCTAACAAACACATGAAAAGATACTCAACATCGCTCATTATTAGAGAAATGCAAATCAAAACCACAATGAAATATCACCTCACACTTGTCAGAATGGCCATCATCAAAAAGTCTACAAACAATAAATGCTGGAGAGGGTGTGGAGAAAAGGGAACCCTCTTGCACTGTTGGTGGGAATGTAAATTGATACAGCCACTATGGAATATGGTATAGAGATTCCTTAGAAACTAGGAATAAAAAGCACCTTATGATCCAGCAATCCCACTCCTAGACATACACCCCAAGGAAACAAAACTGGAAAAAGACACATGTATCCCACTGTTCATTGCAGCACTATTTACAATAGCTAGAACATGGAAGCAACCTAGATGTCCATGGACAGATGAATGGCTAAAGAAGTTGTGGTACATATACACAATGGAATATTACTCAGCCATAAAAAGGAACACATTTGAGTCAGTTCCGATGAGGTGGATGAACCTAGAACCTATTATACAGAGTGAAGTTAAATATAACTTCAGAAAGAGAAAGATAAATATCATATTCTAACGCACATATATGGAATCTAGAAAAATGGTACTGAAGGATTTATTTACAGGGCAGCAATAGAGAAACAGACATAGAGAATTGACTTATGGACATGGGGAGAGGGGAGGAGAGGGTGAGATGTATGGAAAGAGTAACATGGAAACTTACACTACCATATGTAAAATAGATAGCCAGTGGGAATTTGCTGTATGGCTCCGGAAATTCAAACAGGGGCTCTGTATCAACCTAGAGGTGTGGGATGAGGTGAGAGATGAGGCAAGTTCAAAAGGGAGGGGATATACGTATACCTATGACTGATTCATGTTGAAGTTTGACAGAAAACAACAAAATTCTCTAAAGCAATTATCCTTCAATAAAAAAATTCAATTTAATTAAAAAAATAATGAAATATTGCCATTTGCAGTGAATGGATGGATGGAGAGATTATCATACTAAGTGAAGTAAGTTAGAAAGAGACAAAGATATATGATATATGATATCACTTATAGGTTGAACCTAAAATATGACATAAATGAATGTATGTACGGAAAGGAAACAGACTCACAGACATAGAGAACAGATTTGTGATTGCCAAGGAGGAGAAGGGCTGGAGGATAGAGTAGAAGTTTGGGATGTGAACTATTATACACACAGTACATCAACAAGATCCTGCTGTATAGCACAGGGAACTATAATCAATATCTTGTGGTAAACCATACTAGAGAAAATATGAAAAAGAACATGTATGTGTGTTAACTCACGTCAGTCATGTCCGACTCTTTGCGACCCTAGCCCGTGAGGCTCCTCTGTCAATGAGACTCTCCAGGTGAGAATACTGGAGTGGATTGCCATGCTCTCCTCCAGGGGATCTTCCCCATCAGGGGATCAAACCTGTATTTCCTGCAGTTCTTGCATAGCAGGTGGATTCTTTGCCGCTGAGTATGTACGTATACTCAGGGATATGTGTAACTGAGTCACTTTGCTATACAGCAGATATTGACACAACATTGTAAATCGACTCTACTTTGATAATTAAAAATAATAATAATAATCCTTTCATTTCCCTCCCTCACAATTAGGTTCAGGTAATGTAAAATTGGGATGGGAGGTCCACACGCCATACTCTGCTCACCTCCCAGCTCATTCTCCACACCTCTGTGTCCTGCTCTGCAGCCCTCAGCCTTCCTTCACCCTAAGCACACCCAGACACACATCTCCCGTGTTCTGGGGGATCCCCGGCTCCCTGTGTATCAGAATGGAGAGCGAACGTGCTTCCCTGAGACCATCCAAATATTCCCCACGGGCCTCCACACACTCAGCCTTCACCTAGTTTGGCTGTTTTCCTTTGACACTTTCCTTTGCTCATCTGCTCGTGGCCTCCACAATAACCAGAAAGATTGCTATTTCTTTTTCTTTTTTTTTTTTAACATAGTCATTCAAACCAGATAGGGTTTGGCTACATCCAAATGATAGAAGCCTGGTAATTTCTTACCTTC
Organism: Bos grunniens; assembly: GCF_055505025.1. Classification (NCBI taxonomy): domain Eukaryota; kingdom Metazoa; phylum Chordata; class Mammalia; order Artiodactyla; family Bovidae; genus Bos; species Bos grunniens. Next base: position 60,341,708 of record NC_141180.1, read on the forward strand.
CCCCATTTTTAGATAATTGGTCTCTAACCCCTTTTTCAGTATGAGAAAATGCATCTGACCACCGACCCAGGTGGCTCCATCCATCAGGCTCGGTATTGTCAGGGTAGGAGAAAGAGAGTCTAAAAGCAGGGCTCATTTCAGAATTAAGTGCAGGCTGAGCCAATGTTATCGACAGCAACTCTCTCCCTCATAATTGGTCTGCAGATACACTCAGCGACTTGGAAGGCCTCAGGCTTTGAAGAGGAGCCACGAGGTACAGCTGTGTCCTGGCCCAGCCCGCCGTCCCTCTCTGAGCGGTGGGTGGGGCTAGACAGTCCTCTGTCAGCACTCTCCTTGCTGCCGTCCCCAGAGACCACAGCAAGTGCAAAAGCTAAGAAAATCAAGAACTCATTGTACAGCAGAAACTAACATAGCATTGTAAATCAATTATACTCCAACTTCAAAAAAAGAGAAAATAAAATTATTTTTAATTAAAAAAAAAAAAAGCAAATGGATGTGATGAGGCATGTTCAGGGAGGTGTGCGTGTGTGTGTGTGTGTGTGTGTGTGTGTGTGTGTGCATGCTCAGGCGTATCTGACTCTTTGTGACCCCCATGGACTGTAGCCCACCAGACTCCTCTGTCCATGGGATTTCCCAAGCTAGGATACTGGAGTGGGTTGCCATTTCCTTCTCCAGGGGATCATTCCAACCCAGGGATCGAACCCATGTCTCTTTCATCTCCTACATTGGCAGGTGGATTCTTTACCACTGAGCCACCTGGGAATCCTCAAGGTGATATGGTCACAGACAAATACTCTTATGTGGAATTCAACTTGTTTTTAAAAATGAAACAAATGAACTTATTTTTAGAACAGACTTACAGATATTGAAAACAAAGGGGAAATGTAGAGGGAGGATAAATCAGGAGCCTGGGATGAATACACATACGCTACTCTATATTAAGATGGGCTTCCCTGGTGGCTCAGACGGTAAAGAATTTGCCTGCAATGTGGGAGATCTGGGTTCTATTCCTGGACCGGGACGATCCCTTGGAGGAGGGCATAGCAACCCACTCCAGTATTCTGGCCTGGAGAACTCCCATAGACAGAGGAGCCTGGCAGGCTATAGTACGTGAAGTCATAAAGAGTCTGACAAGACTGAGCAACTAAGTACAGCACAGCACTATACATAAGATAGATAACCAACAAGGACCTACTGTGTAGCACAGGGAACTCTACCTAATCTTCTAGGATAACCTGTATGGAAAAAGAATCTGAAAAAGAATGAACATATGTATAACTGAATCACTTGGCTATACACCTGAAATTAACACAACACTGTAAATCAACTCTATACCAATACCAAAAAAAAAAAAAAAATAGCAAATGGATTCATTCTCAACGTGTCACAGCAGATTCCTTCTTGGAATGTGGCTGATTTTCCTTTGCATCTCAGCCCACAAGAGAAGGGCCCAACTCTCTGTCTCTGAAGACAGAGTGTTTCTAATGTTATACACTCCCAAACCTGTCTTTTCCCTGGGGTAAACATTTCTCTTCTCTTTATTTACCTTTTCCCCAAGCAGAAAACTTACAGTGAACTGCAGTAAAGACCACGACATACGTCTCTGCTTTTTATTGTCTGTGTCTTTCCCCCTTCTCTGGTGCTACTTTATCACAGTATCCATGAGGATTCTCACAATCTTATTAATATTTAACATTTATTGTTAGTCTCTTGAGCCACCACAGAGACATATATTATCTCTTTGCAAGATTTAATGTCACCCTTTGTGATTCATATTCTCCATGGTATGCTTTCTACTTAGGGGGAAAAAAAAATCTTCTTCATCTCCAAATTAAAGCATTCTGTGCCCAGCTGCAGTTCCAACACTTGGGCAGAAGGAACGGGTGATAGGCAATGAGATTATTTATACTTTGTCCACCAGGGATCAGAAGTTTTTTTACAGAAACTTTTGGGATTATTCAGCTCACATCCTGTATTATATTTCTTTTGAAGTGCCTTAAAATATAGACTTTAATTAAATTAAAAACTTAAAGAAGGCAGACTTATTTAACTTTGCACTGTCTTACACTCAAAGTTTGCTCGGCAAGCAAATGCATACTATAAACTCAATGTCATGGGACTGATTTACCTGTCAAAGGGAACAAATTATTTTTAATATTTTAGCAGAAGAATGTACCATAAGCATATAATTAAAAGGAACATTGTGAGAAGTTTTGAAGAATGAAATTATATTGGTGTTTTTTTCCCTTCTGAATTTGCTTCCTTTTTTTAAAGGTTTTTTTTTTTGATGTGGACCATTTTTAAAGTCATTATTGAATTTGTTACAATACTGCTTCTGTATTTATGTTTTGGTTTTTTTTTTTTTTTTTTTTTGGTCATGAGGCATATGGGATCTTAGCTTCCTAACCAGACATCAAACCCACAACCCCTAAATTGAAAGATGAAGTCTTAACCCCTGGACTGCCATGGAAGTTCCCTGAATTTGGTTCTTAAATAAGCAATATATGAGAAAAATAAATGTATAATATCCCCTAATTATGAGCCCTACATAAGAATTGAAAAGTACCTATAAATAAAATAGGTGAAAAATCAGTATGTTCTGTGTTTTTAAATGTCAAAGTTTATGCAGGGTTACTTTGGTTATAATACAGTGATCATAAATGATGAAATTTAATAAACATTTTCTCTAACATTACAAAAACACTATATACCAACAATTAATATGCTTAAGTGAAAATGATTCTTCTTTATTCTATTGGCAGATCTCATTTGGAAATCAGTTGTTGGCTTACTTTGAGTAATGGGAATTCCAAAGACATAAGTTCTGCCTCTTTTTGTCCTTTTTTTTTTTTCCCCCCACGCCATTTGGCATGTGGAATCTTAGCTCCCTGACCAGAGATCGAACCTCCATCGCTTGCATTGGAAGCTCAGGGTCTTAACCACTGGACTGCCAGGGAAGTCCAATCTGACTTATTTTTTAAAAATATTTTCTAGTGCTGATTCCTATATTCCAAATTAGTCAAATTTCCTATATTCCACAGGAATATACGAATTAGTCACAATTCTTATATTCCAAATTTGCCTCACTAGTGGTTTTGGGTTCCAACCCCATAATAAGAATGTGAATTTACTCTATGGTATATGCAGTTAAAAATGTCTAGATTTAGAGAGCAGGCAGGCCTTGTTCTAATATTGACCTCACATTTTACTTGCTGTATGACATATGTAACAAGCATTTAATCTTTTAAAAATATTAATTAGCATAATACCAAGATAATAACTGTACTTATTGAGCTATAACTATGTTTTAGTAACTTTCAATGGTGTGTCAGTGAGTCACTCCTGAGGGATGGGGAATGAGTCCGGAAACCTTGGCCACATCCCTGAGGTCTTCACAAAGCCACATTCTGACCCCACATTGCAGCAGTCTCTCCTGCCTCATGAAGACCAGATGCAAAGCTTGGTGTGTTTAATAAAGGACTGATGTTTCTCGTGATCCAAGGTAAGTGTTTTGTTGCTTTAGGTAGTAAAGTCATTATCACTGTTTTTCAAGAGAACTACAATGAGATATCACCTCACACAGTCAGAATGGCCATGGTTAAAGTCTACAGGTAATAAATACTGGAGAGGGTGTAGACAAAAGGGCACCCTCTTACACTGTTGGCAGGAATGTAAATTGATGCTGTTACTATGGAAAACAATATGGAGGTTCCTTAAAAAAATACAGGTATCATATGATCCTGCAACCCTACTCCTGGGCATATATCTGGAGAAAACTCTATTTCAAGAAGGTACATGCATCCCAATGTTCATAGCAGCACTATTTATAATAGCCAAGACATGAAAGCAAACTAAATGTCCATCAATATATGAATGGATAAAGAAGATATGGTACACACATACAGTGGAATATTACTCAGCCATAAAAAAGAATGCCACAATGCAATTTGCAGCAACATGGATGGCCCTAGAGATTCTCATATTAAGTAAGTCAGACAGAGAAAGACAAATATAATATGGTATCACTTATTTGTGGAATCTAAAAATATGATACAAATAAACTTATTTACAAAACAGAGATATACCCGAAGACATAGAAAACAAACAAAAGGGATAGTTGAGGGTGAGCAGGGAGAGATAAATTAGGAGTTTCAAATTTACATACACACACTGCTGCTACTGCTACTGCTGCTAAGTTGCTTCAGTCGTGTCCGACTCTGTGCGACCCCATAGATGGCAGCCCACCAGGCTCCCCCGTCCCTGGGATTCTCCAGGCAAGAACACTGGAATGGGTTGCCATTTCCTTCTCCAATGCATGAAAGTGAAAAGTGAAAGTGAATCGCTCAGTCATGTCCGACTCTTAGCAACCTGATGGATTGCAGCCCACCAGGCTCCTCCTTCCATGGGATTTTCCAGGCAAGAGTACTGGAGTGGGGTGCCATTGCCTTCTCCACATATACACACTATTATATATAAAATAGGTAAAAAAAAAAACAATGATCTACTGTATAACACAGGGAACTATATACTCAAATATCTTGTAGTAACCTATAATGAAAAAGAATCTGAAAAATAATGTATGTAAATGTATAACTGAATCACTGCTGTATACTTAAAACTAACACAACATTGCAAATTAACTGTGAAAGTGAAAGTCGCTCTGACATTTTTCAACCCCATAGACCATACAGTCCATGGAATTCTCCAGGCCAGAATACTGGAGTGGGTAGCTTTTCCTTTTTCCAGGGGATCTTCCCAACCCAGGGATAGAATCCAGGTCTCTCGCATTGCAGGTGGATTCTTTACCAGCTGAGCCACCAGGGAAGCCCAAGAATACTGGAGTGGGTAGCCTATCCCTTCTCCAGCAGATCTTCCCGACCCAGGAATGGAACCAGGATCTCCTGCATTGCAGGCGGATTCTTTACCAACTGAGCTATCAGGGAAGCCCCAAATTAAGAAGCATCTTCTCTTTCTGCTGCTGCTGCTGCTGCTAAGTCGCTTCAGTCGTGTCCGACTCTATGCGACCCCAGAGACGGCAGCCCACCAGGCTCCACCGTCCCGGTGATTCTCCAGGCAAGAATACTGGAGTGGGTTGCCATTTTCTTCTCCAACGCATGAAAGTGAAAAGTGAAAGTGAAGTCGCTCAGTCGTGTCTGACTCTTTGCAACATCCTGGACTGCAGCCTACCAGGCTCCTCTATTCATGGGATTTTCCAGGCAAGAGTACTGGAGTGGGTTGCCATTGCCTTCTCAGTCTCTGCAGATGATCCTAAAGAGGGAGAGCATTTCACCTCCAACTATTCGGCCTGTGATTTAGGAGTATCTCTGTTATGTCTCGGAGAAGGCAATGGCACCCCACTCCAGTACTCTTGCCTGGAAAATACCACGGACAGAGGAGCCTGGAAGGCTGCAGTCCATGGGGTCGCTAGGAGTTGGACACGACTGAGTGACTTCACTTTCACTTTTCACTTTCATGCTTTGGAGAAGGAAATGGCAACCCACTCCAGTGTTCTTGCCTGGAGAATCCCAGGGACGGTGGAGCCTGGTGGGCTGCCGTCTATGGGGTCGCACAGAGTCGGACACTACTGAAGCGACTTAGCAGCAGCAGCAGCAGCTGTTACGTCTTCCTTTCCGTTCACTTAGGGCTCCCCTTTCATCTGGTGGAATTGGCTGTGGCATTTGTTCTTCTTTTAGATCTTTAAAATAAACTGCCCTAACCCTGAGAATTAGCCAGACAGATATCAGGAGTTTGAACTGAAAGAAAGGGGGCATAAGGGAACAACCTACTTTTCTGGATGTTCTCTTTCTTTTCATAGAGATTGAATTATCTGTCCAAGCTTACACAGCTTACAAGGGACAGAGCCAAGATTCACCCAGGACACATTGCCTCTTGAGCAGGAGTTTGTAAATTTTAGCCCATCTTGCCTCCTTATCTAATTAAGAAAAAGCTCACTCTAGCTCCTTTTATTTTCTCACTTGAGATTCTGTATCCTCCTCTTCAGTATACCCCATGGGAACCAATTAGCATGTTCCTACCAGTCTTTCCCACTTTTTTTCTCGATAAGTATTAGTTAGGGTTTTCTCAATATAGGTTACTCATAAATCGCCAGGGAACTGTACCTCCTCCAAACAGCTCCTTCATGGAATCATCCGAAATCTGGGTTTGTGGGGGAGGTTTGCATAAGTAACACACTTCTTGCTTTTCCAAGTTCATAACCAATTGTGATATGGATGTAGGAGACAGACTGACTTGGATGCTAGTTGAGGTGTTTGTTTTTCTTGTTGAGTTTTATGAGTGCTTTGTAATTTGGGATACCAGTCATTTATCAGATGTGCATTTTACAAGTATTTTCTCTCAGTCTGTGGCTTGTCTTATTATTATTTTTTAACAGCTTTTTTTTTTTGCAAGGCAGCAATTTTTAATTTTAATGAAGCCAAATTTGTCAATATTTTTCTTTCATGGATCCTGTTTTTTATGTTGTACCAAAAAAGTCATTACCAAACTCAAGGTCACCTAGATTTTCTCCTGTGTTATCTTCTAGGAGTTCTATAGTTTTGCATTTTACATTTAGGTCTATGATCCATCCAGTTTGAGCTAATTTTTGTGAAAAGTGTAAGGTCTGGGTCTAGATTCTATTTTTTCCTTTGCATGTGGAGGATCAATTCAGTGGTTCCAGCAACATTTGTTGGAGTCACTGTCTTTGCTCTATTTTTCTGCCTTTGCTCCTCTGCCAGAGATTCGTTGACTGTATTTAAGTAGGTGTATTTCTGGGCTCCCAGTTCTATTCATTGATCTGTTTGTCTATTCCTTCTCCAATATCACACTCTTTTGATGACTAACTTTATAGTCAGTTTTGAAGTCAGGTAGTGTTAGTTCTCTGACTTTGTTCTTCTCCTTCAATATCGTGCTGACTATTCTGGGTCTTTTGCCTTTCTGAATAAACTTCAAAATCAGTTTGTCAATATCCACAAAATAACTTGCTGAGAATTTGATTGGGATTGTGGTGAATCTATAGATCAAGTTGGGAAGGACTGACATCTTGACAATACTGAGTCTTCTTATCCACATAGATGGCATATCTCTCCATTTATTCAGATCTTCTTTAATTTCTTTTTATCAGAATTTTATATTCCTTTTCATATAGATCTCATCCATATTTTATTACATTTACACCTAATGCATCTTTTTGTCTTTGGTGTACATACTAATGGGGTTGTGTTTTAAATTTCAAATTCAAGCTATTCACTGGTGGCATATAAAAAAGCAATGACTATTGTGTATTAGAATATATGTTAAAGATCAGATTTATTACTCAGCAAACCTGGATAGGGCTTCCCAGGTGGTGCTAGTGGTAAGGAACTCACATGCCTCAATGCAGGAGGCATAAGAGACACAGGTTCAATCCCTGCATTGGCATGGCAAGAGGGTACGCAACCCCTGGAGGAGCACAGGGCAACCCGCTCGAGTATCCTTTCCTGGAGAGTCCCATGGACAGAGGAGCCTGGCAGGCTACGATCCATAGGATTGCAAAGAGTCAGACACAACTGAAGTGACTTAGCATGCAAGCACACGCACCAAGCTGTGTATGATGATATGGACACAACCGAGACTTTAAAGCTGTGTAGTGGATTAGATCGTCTTGTCTCTCCACTTTGGACACAGTTCAACAGCCCCAGGTAATCACCAGACTGTCCCAGATAACCACCAGGGAGATCACTACAGGGAGGAGATGAGAATGCATCCCAGGGACAGGCCTTGGCATGGAGAGAGAGGAAACAGGAGGGGCAGAGTCAGCCTTACTGTCAGATAAGTCTCAGAGTCGGGAGTGGACTAGGGATTAAGAGAGCCAAGAACAAGACTTTGTTGATTTGCTTTTGGCCATGCTGGGTCTTTGCTGCTGTGCAGGTTTTCCTCTAGTTGTAACCAGTCGGGGCTCCTCTCTAGTTGCAGTGCACACGCTTCTCACTGAGGTGGTTTCTCTTGCTGCAGAGCATGGGCTCTGGGGCTTCAGCAGTTGTAGCTCCTGGGCTCTAGAGCACAGGCTCAATAGTTGCAGCGCACAGGCTTAGTTGTTCTACAGCATGCAAGATCTTCCCGGAACAGGGATCAAATCTGTGTCTCCTGCACTGGCAGGCGTTACTTGCACCAGGATTATTTGCCACTGAGCCACCAGGGAAGCCCAGGAACATGACTTTAGTAGGAGCTGCCCAGCAAGGAAACACGAGACTGCAGACTAGAAATTCCTCCAAAATTCCACACGAGTCCCTCCCATTTGAAAAGGTTTTTAAAAATCAAGACAGAGACCCAAAGCTAAAAGTCACCTCAAAATGCAATTTGCTGTTCTGTGTGTGCTTGTGTGTACATCCCTTACATCATGTACATCAAACATCCGCAAAAGGGATCCTATTTAAAATACAGTCTCCAAAGATATGAGCTTCTACATACATGGTAGCTCAGCAAAAGTTCTGCTTTTTTTCTCTATTTAAGCAATGTGCCACTTAATAATATATTATTAATCTTAATATGTAGACCCAAAAGCACAAATACGAATTAAAAAGCTACTTGCTGTATTACCACTCAGAGTTCAAAATTTTCTTCTATGCAGACATATATATATAACATGTATTTTTAAAAGAAGATTGTAATAGATGAAACAGAAATTCCCTCAGTCGTGTCCGACTCTTTGCGACCCCAAGGACTATACAGTCCATGGAATTCTCCAGGCCAGAATACTGGAATGGGTAGCCTTTCCCTTCTCCAGGGGATCTTCCCAACCCAGGGATAGAACTCAGGTTTCCCACATTACAGGTGAATTCTTTGCCAGCTGAGCCACAAGGAAAGCCCTATTGTAATAGATATGTATTCTTAAAACCTGCTTTTTAAACCTCATATATTTTGAAAATACCTACATCATTAAACAGTCTTCTACAAGATGACTTTAGTGTCTGGGTAGTATTCTTTTATATGGATATGGGGATGTACTATAATTTATTGTCAACTCTACTGCTAGGCTATTAGATTGTTTATAGGTTTTTCTCTGTCTTAAACAATCCAAGATGATCTACGTTCATAAATCTTTGCACAGTCGTCTAATTATTTCCTGAAGTTACAGTCCTAAAAATGAACTTCCTGTATCACTAGCCATGTCCATTTTTTTAGTCTTTCAAAACATACTATCCGATTCTGCTCTCAACCCTCTTCTCTCATTCTCTCAGTTCCCCAGTTATCCGCAGTTTGTAAATTTGCCACTTTTGGAAATGTTTTAGTCATTTGGGTCCTGTTTAGACCATGGAAACAAGGATTTATTAAAATCATGCTAGAAAAATAATAGAATTACTGTAGATTCTAAAATTATTAAGGAGTTAAGATACAGAGCTAGCATGCTGAATACCATGGTGCATATAAGTCTGTGCTTTTCTCCAACTTTCTAAACTTCTCAGAGGAATTGAGACTGCTTCTTTGGATAAAATGCTGTATGAGGAGAAACTCCTTAAGCTCTGAAATACCTTTTTACCTAGATCCTGATAGACAGCAAAATCTGTGGTGTGACAAATGGCATCTGACATCCAGGAAGGAACATATCCTGAAAAATAAATCCATATCTCTCATCCATCTCTAATTTCAGGGGACAGGCTCTCGTGCAAGATCCATATCTACCCCTGCCTTCCACAAACACCGCATTTTCCTTTCCTGGCCCTGTAATCAACTTGGCTGAAACACAGCTACCACCCAATCTGAGTTACACTTTGCTCCCGTGAGAGCCAAGATATAGTGCTTGTTAAAAACTGATTTCTAAAGAGAAAAATATAAGTAAGTCATCATTTAAAGAACACATATTTTTGCTGGGTTTTTAAAAAGGAGTTTAAAGAATCTTTATATTTTTCTTTCATGTATATAGCCAATATTTATAAAAGACATTGGGTACCTAGGACTGCTCTTGTGAGTAATTCAAAGCTCAGTTCTGTTAAAAATTAAATATATATTCATTCCATTTATAAAAATTATTGGCTTCCTATTATGTGGGCTTCCTTGGTGGTTCAGATGGTAAAGAATCTGCCTGCAATATGAGAGACCCAGTTTCAATCCCTGGGTTGGAAAGATTCCCTGGAAAAAGGAATGGCAACCCACTCCAGTATTCTTGCCTGGAGAATTCCATGGACAGTGAAGCCTGGCAGGCTACAGTCCATGGGGTTGCAGAGTCAGACATGACTAAGCAACCAACATTTTTACTTTCTAGTGTGTGCCAGTGTATATTTGATACTGGAGATAGTAAAATAAATAATATTTTTGCCCCAAACTTTAGAATCGCCCCATCTAGGTGAAATAATGCTCAACAGCATTAGTCATGAGGGACTCATGATGAGTTGAGGGACTCTTCATTAGGGAAAGCAGATCAAAACCACAGTAAGATAGCACTTCATCCTCACTAGGACGACTACAGTAAAAAAGGATGGACCTTAGCAAGTGTTGCCAAGGATATAGTGAAATTAGAACCATCATGGGTTGCTGGTAGAATTTTAAAGTGGTGCAACCACTTGGGACAACAGTTTGGCAGTTCCTCAAAATGTTAAGCACAGATTTATCATGTGACCCAGCTATATACTCAAGAGAACTGAAAACATATGTCTATACCAAATTTGTACATGATTGCTCATGGAAGCATCATTCATAATAACCCCAAAGCAGAAACAACCCAAATTATCATCAATTGATGAATGAATAAAAAATGTGGGGGAATCTGTGCAGTGGAATATCATTTGGCAATGGAAAAGAATGTATACTATAATATGTTGTTGTTGTTTAGTTGCTAAGTCAAGTCTAACTCTTGGCAACACCATGGACTGCAGCACGCCAGGCTTTCCTGTCCTTCACTATCTCTTGGAGTTTGCTCAAACTCATGCTATCCATCTTATCCTCTGTCACCCACTTCTCCTCCTGCCCTATACTCTAACATGGAGGAGCCTTAAAAACTTTATGCTTAAGTGAAAGAAGCCAGCAAAAAAGACCACATATCATTGTATGAAATTGTATGAAATATACAGAATAGATACATCCACAGATTCCATTGTATGAAATGTACATAATAGGTGCATCCGCAGAGACAGAAAGGGATTTGGTGGTTGCCAGGAGTTAAGGGAAGGGGGAAGAGTGAGTGATAAAGGTTTGGGACTTGTTTTGGGGGGAGGTGGTAAAAATCGTCTGGAATTAGTGGTGATCAGTACTTAACCTTGTAAGTATATGAAATGCCACGGAACTGTAATCTTACAAAGGATGAAATCTATGATATGCGAATAGTATCTCAATAAAGAAGTTATTTAAAAAAAGTTTCCAGGATAACGTGATTCATTCTAGTACTAAGGTAGATTAAAAATAGGCTGGGAAGAGGCTTCATGAAGAAACTAATATCTACCCTAAATATTCAAGGATGAGTAGGAATCAAGTTGATATAGGGAACAGAAAGGACATCTATGGATTATACAAGTACCTGTGCATGTGTCCTTAGTCCTGTCCAACTCTTTGTAATCTAACTCATGGACTGTAGCCTGCCAGGTTCCTCTCTCTATGGGATTTCCCAGGCAAGAGTATTGCAGTGGGTTGTCACTTTCTCCTCCAGGAGGTCTTCCCCACCCAGAACTGAAACCACATCTCCTGTGTCTTCTGCATTGGCAGGTGGATTCTTTACCACTACACCATCTGGGAAGACCACAAAAGCACCTCAGTTCAGTTCAGTCGCTTAGTCATGTCTAACTCTTTGTGACCCCATGAATCACAGCACACCAGACCTCCCTGTCCATCACCAACTCCCGGAGTTCACCCAAACTCATGTGCATTGAGTCAGTGATGCCATCCAGCCATCTCATCCTCTGTCGTCCCTTTCTCCTCCTGCCCCCAATCCCTCCCAGCATCAGAGTCTTTTCCAATGAGTCAAGTCTTCGCATGAGGTGGCCAAAGTATTGGAGTTTCAGCCTCAGCATTAGTCCTTCCAATGAACACCCAGGACTGGTCTCCTTTGAGAATGGACTGGTTGGATCTCCTTGCAGTCCAAGGGACTCTCAGGAGTCTTCTCCAACACCACAGTTCAAAAGCATCAATTCTTTGGCGCTCAGCTTTCTTCACAGTCCAACTCTCACATCCATACATGACCACAGGAAAAACCATAGCCTTTGTTTTGAATGAATTCATGATTTTGAAGAATTACTTGATTTAAAAATGTCATGAAAGCCACCTCTCCAGCTGGCACGATATGAGGCCATGCCAGACCACACAACTAAACACCATTCTTTGGCAGATTACACAATGACAAAGTTATGATCTTACTAGTTTCCTTTGATATAAAACACCTTTAAAGTTTCCTCTGTGTCTCTTAATGGATGGATCATTGATGAGCTCTTAGAAGAGATTATTGCTATTCCTTTTTATCCTAGAGTGTGTCTATTGTAGGACTTCCCAGGTGACTCAGTGATAAAGAATTCGGCTGCCAAACAGGAGATGAAGGTTCAATCCCTGAGTCAGGAAGATCCCCTGGAGGAGGAAATGGCAATGCATTCCAGTACTCTTGATGGGAATATCCCAAGGACAGGGGAGTCTGGCAGGCCACAGTCCACAGGGTCACAAAGAGTCAGACACAACTTAACAACAAAATAGCAACAGCAGCAGTGACTATCAGTAATTATAAAGTCAGATGAAATATTAAGCAAACACCAATCATCTCACATCATATACACAGGCAGAATTAAATTTATTATTTTCTAACTTCCAACCAGCTTTTTTTGAATAGACGACTGTAAACTCACGTCTATAAATTCTATACATTTTTAAAATTTTGAGTAATGTTATACAATCTACCACTAATCTCTTCTATTCCTAGATCTCAAGAACATTTAAACAAGTGAAATGTTCAAAATATATGAAAATGAAATTCAGAAAACACAATTTAAATACCAGAAAATTTTCAGCTATGGAAAAATTAAAAAAAAAAAAAAGAAACAGCCATGGTAGGAGACGGCAATTAAATGAAGTTGGGTGCTACATAATTTAACTTTAAGAAAACTGTAATTAACCTGCATATCATTCTATACAACTGATTATTTTTTAAGGAAGATTTGGGGCTGGGATGATAAGAAGAACCAACCTGGGTAAAGACATTTTACCTAGAAGAAACTGTCAGTGGTTTGCAAACATGAAGAGAAGAGAATAGATGTCTGAAAGGTGGGTTCGAAGGTAATAGGATTTTGCCCTACTATGGAAACTTAAGCTTCAGATTGGAAAGCTTTTATATGATATCGCCTTTTGAGTGACAACTGTCGATAGAAGCTGAACAGTGGTGAGGTCAGTATGGATTTTTTTTCCCAGGTCTCTCAGCTGCCATTACCTGTCATGAGACACTGCATGTCATTTTCAAATCACTTGAATACACTCAGCTATTTTCCTCTACCAGTATGTAGCAAAAACATTAGGGTAGTGATAACTATCTCAAAAATTTTTTATCTCAATGCATGTCAGGTTAGGAATCTCTCCAAATGCCAGTTAAAACCTCTTGCCTTAAAAATAGGTTAATAACCTGCAAGTAATTGTTTTTCAAAGATTTAGATAATTCAACCTTAGAGTGTACTTTGTGTTTCATTTAATGAACAGAAAATTACTTTTGTTTAAAAGATTTCCATTTACTCTATTGTATATTTTTCATCTGATGCAGAGAAAAATCAGTTATTTTAAAAATTAAGTCCTTTCTGGCAGTTCATTTAAGTAAATCCTACTAAGTTAAATGACCATCAGTATTTTCCCCTTATTTATCAACTCCAAGAAAAGTGCTATAATGCACAGAAGTGCAATATAATTTGCTGTTGAGGAAATGGCATTGATTTTCCTGTCAGTTAAAGATTGCTAGTTGGAATGCAAGAATAATATGTTAACTTCTACTTGACAAAATTTACTTGATAAGAATTATTCTAGAATTGGAAAATGAGGTGGCTATTCCTAGATCTTAAATAACCAGCTTATGCCTGATGTAATAAATGCTCAGGTGAGAAGATTTGAGAATAAATGAACAGAGAAAGGATGTCAAGTTTGGAATGTGCTATGGCCAAAATAATAGCTTACAATTTATGTGTACATAATACTTTGAAATATTTAAAACACATTTATATGCATGACATAATACTAACACAGGAATTTTTTGTAGTCAGGTAACTGGATGGCTAAAGGGAAAGACTACTTTCATAATGTGAATTAAATTACATAATACATCTTGGGGCTTATCTGCATTTGATCAAAAGACATATACCTCTACCTGCTTCATTTCATGAGGTACAAGCATTTGATCAGATGTCCACAAAACTGTCAAAATATATAATCTATCAAAATAGAAAAGCTAGCCAAACATATAAACTTCTGAAGGGTGGAGAGCTTATCTTTTCATTTGTTGATTTTTCTCTACTTGTCCAGATATTGAAGTGACACGATCAGTAACCATTCTGTGTGCTATCCTTCTGCCCCTCCCAAAGACATTCAATCATGAGGACATATTTGTTGGAACGGTAGGGGGTTCCCAAACAGCTGCCCTCGCTTCCAGCTGGATTCAGAGTCAATAGAAGCAGTTCTGGGAGAATGTGGTCAGTTGTGCAAGAACAATGGGCTTCCTGACTCCGTCACTTCCAGCCTCCGGGAAACCAAAGGACTCGGGTCTTGTTCACAGAGACAGAGCTGCTGAGGTAAAAACTGTGGCACAGGGAGCAGAGGGGAAAGACATTCGTAGTGGAATGAGTCAGGCTTTAAGTCCAGTTTTTCCTCCCAAACTCAGCAATTTGATGTTTCAGAAGTGTGAGCAAGGTGGTAGAGAGAAGCCCAAGGAACTCAAGGGGTGTCCCTCCACATTAAAGTCTCACCATTTGCAAACCTGAGGCAAGCACACTATGGAAAACAGGATGGAGGGTCCTTAGAAAACTGAAAACTCAGCTACCATGCTATCCAGCAGTCACACCCCTGGTCATATATTCAGACAAAGCTACAATTCAAAAAGATACGTGCCCTCCTCGTTCATAACAGCACTACTCACAACAGCCAATAGATGGAAATAACCTAAATATCCATCAACAGGGGAATGGATAAAGAAGATGTGGTACGTATATACAATGGACTATTACTCGGGCATAAAAATAAGGATGAAATAATGCCATTTGCAGCAACATATATGGATCTAGAGAGTATTATACTAAGGGAAGTCAGTCAGAAAAAGACAAATACTATATGACATCACTTATGTGTGCGTCTAAACTATGACACCAGAGAAGGCAATGGCACCCCACTCCAGTACTCTTGCCTGGAAAATCCCATGGATGGAGGAGCCTGGTGGGCTGCAGTCCATGGGGTCGAAAAGAGTCGGACAAGACTGAGCGACTTCACTTTCACTTTTCACTTTCACGCATTGGAGAGGGAAATGGCAACCCACTCCAGTGTTCTTGCCTGGAGAATCCCAGGGACGGGGGAGCCTGGTGGGTTGCCGTTTATGGGGTCGCACAGAGTTGGACACGACTGAAGCGACTTAGCAGCAAACTATGACACAAATGCACTTACCTATGAAACAGGAACAGACTCACACACATAGAGAACAGACCTGTGACTGCCAAGGAGGAGAGGAGTGGGGAGGGATGGATTGCGAGATTATGATTAGCAGATGCAAACGATCATACATACAAGGTCCTACTGTATAGTACTTTGGCCACCTGATGTGAAGAACTCACTGCTTAGAAAAGACCCTGATGCTGGGAAAGACTGAGGGCAGGAGGAGAAGGGGACAACAGAAGATGAGATGGTTGGATGGCATCACCGATTCGATGGACATGAGTTTGAGCAAGCTCCGGGAGGTGGTGATGGACAGGGAGGCCTGGCTCACCGCAGTCCACGGGGTTGCAAAGAGTCAGACACAACTAACGACTGAACTGAACTGAACTGTATAGTACAGTGAGCTATGATCAACATCTTATGATAAACTATAATGGAAAGGAATATGAAAAAGACTGTGTATAGATACATATATGTATGTATAGCTAAATTACTTTGCTGTACACCTGAGACTAACAAAATATTGTAAATCAACTATACTTCAATAAAATAAATTAAAAAAAACCCTGAGGCATGCAGATGAGAGGGTACCCCTAATTACTATCACTTTTGTTGTTGCTATTTAGTTGCTAAGTCATGTTCGACTCTTTTGCAACCCCATTGATTGTAGCCATCCAGGCTCCTCTGTTCATGGGATTTCCCAGGCAAGAATACTGGAGTGTGCTGCCATTTCCTTCTCCAGGGGATCTTTCTGACCCAGGGATGAAACCCGTGTCTCCTGTATTGGCAGGTGGGTTCTTTACCATTGAGCCACCAGGGAAGCCCAACAGAAAATAAAGTTACATAACTATCACATTTCTTAAGCATGTAATGTTGCATTATGAGACGTGTCTTCAAAAATAATTTTGTTAGAGTGATCTCAGGGGATATTTTTACGTATTTGTAAAATATTTGATTAAGCAGTCCATGGGGTTGCAAAGAGTCAGACACAACTTAGTAACTGAACAACAACAACCCAACTATAAAAATAAAAAGAGATCCTATTAAGAATTCACCATCTTAAATACTAAAACTATTTAGTAGAAATACCTTTCTGGTTATTTCTTGCTCCGTGAATTATCTCAAGTCATGAGAAGTTTAAAATAGTTTGAAAATGTATATTTGAGTAGTCATAGGAGTTGGACTTCTCTGGTGGCACAGTGGATAAGAATACAAACAAAAAAGCTGAAAAATGCCTACTCAGTTTTGGGACCAGGCTTAGAAGAAAAAATTTTTCTTAGAAAAGTCAGAAGATTTAGAAATTACATCTTTTAACAAAATGAGATGACTTCTCTTCAGTTCAATTCAGTTCAGTCACTCAGTCATGTCTGACTCTTTGCGACCCCATGAATCGCAGCACGCCAGGCCTCCCTGTCCATCACCAACTCCCGGAGTTCACCCAGACTCACATCCATTGAGTCAGTGATGCCATCCAGCCATCTCATCCTCTGTCATCCCCTCTTCCTCCAGCCCCCAATCCCTCCCAGCATCAGAGTCCTTTCCAATGACTCAACTCTTCGAGTCAGGTGGCCAAAGCACCAGTTTCAGCTTTAGCATCAGTCCTTCCAAAGAAATCCCAGGGCCGATCTCCTTCAGAATGGACTGGTTGGATCTCCTTGCAGTCCAAGGGACTCTCAAGAGTCTTCTCCAACACCACAGTTCAAAAGCATCAATTCTTCGGCACTCAGCCTTCTTCACAGTCCAACCCTCACATCCATACATGTCCACAGGAAAAACCATAGCCTTGACTAGACGAAACTTTGTTGGCAAAGGAATGTCTCTGCTTTTGAATATGCTATCTAGGTTGGTCATAACTTTCCTTCCAAGGAGTAAGCGTCTTTTAATTTCATGGCTGCAGTCACCATCTGTAGTGATTTTGGAGCCCAGAAAAATAAAGTCTGACACTGTTTCCACTGTTTCCCCATCTATTTCCCATGAAGTGATGGGACCGGATGCCATGATCTTCGTTTTCTGAATGTTGAGCTTTAAGCCAACTTTTTCACTCTCCACTTTCACTTTCATCAAGAGGCTTTTTAGTTCCTCTTCACTTTCTGCCATAAGGGTGGTGTCATCTGCATGTCTTCTCTTAGAAATGCTTTTTAACTAAAATTGTTGTTTAGTTGCCAAGTTGTGCCCGACTTTTTTCAACCCAATGGACTATAGCCTACCAAGCTTCTCTGTCCAAGGGATTTTCCAAGCAAGAATACTGGATGGGGTTGCAATTTCTTTCTCCAGGGGATCTTCCTAACCCAGGGATCAAACCCATGTCTCCTGCACTGGCAGATGGGTTCTTTACCGCTGAGTCTACAGAGAAGCCCAGCTAACTAAAATATACATGTTAAATAAAGGCCATGACATAGAGATCCTTAAAGACATGAGGCTTTGGAGTTTACCTTTGTAATGTCTTCTGAGATATGCTTTAGATCAAGCTTTCTTGGAACCAGTTCCTATCCCTTAAGGTAGTCTTTGAATTTTATTTGGAAATTAAACCAGGAACTCACACTGATAACTGGAGAGTGCCATCTGAAGACCAAACATGAATTAGAATCAACTCCCATCAAGCCACTGGTAATGTGTTGCCACGGTGTCTATCCCTTATCCTCTTTGGATAGTAAAGTGCTGGAGTTGAAGGGACCCTAGAGATTAGATAACTCAGAGGTTCCCCTTCACCATCAGAATATCAGAACCTCTTGAGAGATTTTTAAACACACATGTTCCTTGGCCCTAGAACAGATGCATCAGTGGGAGAAGCAGATACTAATTTCTAGATTTGAAATCCTGGAAGAGAGTTGGGTGACTGATTATGTTGCACAAAAAAACAAATCCTGTGCAGAAATTTTTAGCCTATTTACATTTGCTAGTGGGCTTTAAAAATTCTTCCACTGGGGTTGGGTGTGCTGGTTTTCCCTGGTCTTTCTAGGATGTTCCATCTCTTCCTCTCCAATATTAATGCTTCTCTAACTCACTTTATGTAGCAAGATGAATCTCTGTGCCCAAATATACAAAAAGACAGGTGACTTTCTCTACAACTGAACTTAATCTTTATTTCAAGTTACCATTCTACCAGGGCATGGAAATCCCGTCTCAGGCAGCTCAGAAATTCTAAGCACTTCAGGGGCTTTTTGAAACCCAAAGACATCATAGTGGGGATGAGCATAGAATCCTGACTTCACAGCATCTACCCTGGTGGCATTCTTTATTCCTGTGGTCTATGGGCACCCCCACTTCTGCTTGCCACTGGCCATTTTCAGCTTTGGTTAAGGTCACCGATGCCCTCCATATTACTAAATTCAAGAGACATTTTTTCAGTCTCATCATACTTAGACACCCATCAGCTTTTGACCTAGTTGGCCGTTTCTTCTTAAACCACTTCCTTCCCTTGGCTTGCACACACCATCACCACCTCGTTTTCCACTGATTTTTCTTGCTATATTTTAAAAAGCCTATCTCCATATCCTTCAGGAGTGCTTCTGTTCTGCAAGTCTCCTCTCTCTCCATTTTCTCCCTAGATGATGTTTTTTATTCCCATTGCTTCAAATACAAATTAATTCTGATGACTTGGAATTTACATCTTCAGGCCAGCATGAGCATCTCAACTTTAGCCCTGTATATTTGATGACATTACATCTGTGCTTAGATGTCACAAAGACACTTCTGGAAACAAATCCAAAAGTAAATTCAGGCCCACTAAATCCATATAACGTGTTCCTCTTCTAGTTTTTCCAAGCAAATATTTTCTTGACATCTGTCCATTTCACTCCTTCCTCTAGACATGAAGTCCTATGACTTCTTTCCCTCAGATATATCTTAAATCCATTCACATCTCTAACTCCATTACAATGATCTTGACTCTAGGCCACCCTGTTTCTTTTCTGAGCCACTGCAGTGGACTTCTACCTGGCAACCAACACTCATTCTTACCTTCCTCCAACTCCTTGTCTACAGAATAACTAGACTAATCTCTTAAAAATGACTTTAATCACAAGACAAGTCAATCACAATACAATCACAGTCGCAATACAACACCCTTTTAAAAATTCTTCACAAGACTTGTGATTGTACTTAGAATAATGTCTGACATTTGACAAAACCTACAAGGACCTGTATGATGTCATCCCTGACCGCATCTCCAGGATCACCTTGTGTTACTGATCTACCAAGAATCATGATCCAGACACACTTTCCCAACCAAGCTCCTACATATCTCAGAGTGCTGAAATTTTCCTTAAAGTTTTTGGCTTTCCTCTGTTGCAATGGTCTCCATTACCTTCCCTATTTACCTGGACAACTGCACATAGCTGGACTACCCTACCCATTGCTTGCTTCATTTGTGGCTAAGTCTTTCTCAAACCCTCAAGCTACACCTCTTAGCTTATACTCTCACAGCACTATAAGTACTGCATTTGTTTAATGTCTCATTTATGTGTTACGATATACCTAGTAATGGGCTAGGTATGACTAGGGATATACCTAGCATGGGCTTCCCAGGTAGCTCAGCAGTAATGAATCCGCCTGCCAATGCAGGAGAAGCAGGTTTGATCCCTGGGTTGGGAAGCTCTCCTAGAGAAGGGAATGGCAACCCACTCCAATATTCTTGCCTGGGAAATCCCATGGACCAAAGGAGCCTGGTGGGCTACAGTCCATGGGGTCACAAAAGAGTTGGACACAACTTAGCCACTAAACAACAAAAACAAGTACCTATCATAGTACTTGGCAAATAGGGAGCACTCAGTAAATAATTATTTGGATACACAAATATGCAACCTGTAGAGTCTCTTGTGGGTGTCATAATAAATGACAAGAAACTTGGTAGCTTAAAACAGAAGAAATTTATCCTCTTCATTCGGAAGCTAGAAGTTTGAAATCACAGTATCAGCAAGAACATGCTCCCTCTGAAGTCTCTAGGGAAGAATCCTCTCAGGCCTCTTCCAATTCTGGTGACCGCAGACATCCTTGGCTTGTGGCTGCATCACTCCAATCTCTGCCTGTCTCACATGGCTGTCTTCTCCTGTGTCTGTCTCTCTGTGTCTTCTCTTCTTCTCCATTAAAAAAAAATTTTTTTTTAATGTACTTATTTGGCTGTACCAGGTCTTAGCTGCAGCACATGGGATCTTTGATTTTCATCCCAGCATGTGGTATTGTTAATTGTGCCATGCAAACGGTTAGTTGCAGCATGGGGGATATTATTCCCTGACCAGGGATTGAAACCTGGGCCCCTTCATTGGAGCATGGAATCTTAGCCACTAGACCACCTGATAAGTGCCCTCTCCTCTTCTTCTAAGGTATCAAGTACTGGATTTAAGTGTTGTTTAGTCTCTAAGTCCTCTCCAACTCTTTTGCCACCCTATGGACTGTAGCCTGCCCAGCTTCTTTGTCCACTGGATTTCCCAGGTAACAATAGAGGAGTGGGTTGCCATTTCCTCCTCCAGGGGAATCTTCCTGACCCAGGGATCAAACCTGTGTCTCTTGCATTGCAGGTGGCTCTTTACCACTGAGCCACCAGTTAGTCCCACTGAATTTAAGACCCACAGTAAATCCAGATAATTTCATCCTTGATTAATTACATCTAAAAAGACCCTATTTCTAAATAAGGTCATATCCTAAGGGTCCAGATAAACATGAACTTGGAAGTCACTATTCTCGCTGCTGCTGCTGCTGCTGCTGCTAGGTCACTTCAGTCGTGTCTGACTCTGTGCGACCCCATAGACGGCAGCCCACCAGGCTCCTCCATCCCTGGGATCCTCCAGGCAAGAGCACTGGAGTGGGTTGCCATTTCCTTCTCCAATGCATGAAAGTGAAAAGTGAAAGTGAAGTCGTTCAGTCGTATCTGACTCTTCACGACCCCATGGACTGCAGCCTACCAGGCTCCTCCACCCATGGGATTTTCCAGGCAAGAGTACTGGAGTGGGGTGCCATTGCCTTCTCCACCACTGTTCTTGGAGGTCACTAATTGCACAGTCCACCCCCAACATGTCTTGCTGTTCTTCTCTTTCTCCTGGCCCCTCATCAGCTGGAATTCATTAGAAAAGCTGGCTTCATCGTTAACATTTACAGCAGGATCTTTCTCAGTTGCTCAATTAGAGCTTAATTCTTGAAATCAAAATAACACCTTAGGGGGGAAGAGTCCCCTGTGATTATTCTCATTGGTGAAACAGGGAATATCTTTAGAAAATAGATCTACTCTGGAGAAGGGAGAGAATTACTTAGCTTTCTAAGAGGCTGAGCATGCAAATGCCACATGATACTCTGATTTTATGTATCTCATTTCCAAACAAGAAGTGAACTTAAATATAATATGGATTTCAGTTGCATGTGTGAATGTGAAAGAAGTGTACACTTTTTGAAATCCACAGCCACGTAATCAGCTGTAAATAATGAAGGGAAGAAAAACTCTCCGTCCAAAAACAAGTAATAGTACAGCTAATTTTCCACTTTGCAAATGTGTCTTGGGATAAACAGTCTATGACAAAGATCTTCCCATTCATAAAGATATCTAGTCAGAAGCACTCAGGGTACCAAATTCATTAAGGGCCCCTAACTCTCTCTCTGCAAAGGTGCCAGACTTCCACCGTTGATGGTCATGTGTAACTATCACAAGATACTAATCACAAGGCAGGCAAGCAGATGGTGAACTCCTTCCATTCTTTTGTTTTGGTGTCAGTAAAAATCACTTTTAAAGTGATTTCAGGACATATCTTTTAAAAATATAAAATTAATGGTTTATGCCCTTCAAATTGAAGAGATTCAGAAACATTTAGACAGTATATTAAGAAGCAGAGACACTACTTTGCCAACAAAGGTCCATCTGGTCAAGGTTATGGTTTTTCCAGTGGTCATGTATGGATGTGAGAGTTGGACTATAAGGAAAGCTGAACGCCAAAGAATTGATGCTTTTGAACTGTGGAGTTGGATTAGACTCTCGAGAGTCCCTTGGACTGCAAGGAGATCCAACCAGTCCATCCTAAAGGAGATCAGTCTTGAATATTCTTTGGAAGGACTGATACTGAAGTTAAAATTCCAATACTTTGGCCACCTGATGCAAAGAGCCGACTCATTGGAAAAGACCCTGATGCTAGGAAAGATTGAAGGCGGGAGGAGAAGGGGACAACAGAGGATGAGATGGTTGGATGGCATCACCAATTCGATGGACATGAGTTTGAGTAGGCTCCAGGGGTTGGGATGGACAGGAAGGCCTGGTATGCTGCAGTCCATGGGGTCACAAAGAATCAGACGCGACTGAACTGAACTGAGAAACATTTACTGGATATGAACTAGGTTTGGTGGTAGGCAGGAGGTGGACAGAGGTTAATGAGGACTGGCTTCTGACCTCAAAGAGCTCCAGTTCCATAGGGGCAACAGACGTGAAGTGAAGTGAAGTGAAGTGAAGTAAAGTGAAAGTCATGCAGTCATGTCTGACTCTTTGTGACCCCATGGACTATACAGTCCACGGAATTCTCTAGGCCAGAATACTGGAGTGGGTAACCTTTCTCTTCTCCAGCGGATCTTCCCAACCCAAGTATCGAACCTAGGTCTCTCGCATTGCAGGCAAATTCTTTACCAGCTGAACTGAAAGGGAAGCCCTTATACCACAGAGGAAAATGTTAAATAATGTACCTCTGCCCTGGCTCAGAGATGTTACCAAATACAACAGCAGCAACTCAAAACAACAAAGAAGGAATATGCTGAATCTGTGCACAGAGAAAGCTTCTCAGGAGAGGTATCTGCACAGTTTTAAAGGATGAATGAATATTTTTCCAGACAGGTAATCTGGCAGAGGAAAAGGAAAGAAAGCAGTGATGTTGGGAAAGGGTATTCCATTTGCAAAAGCAGGAAACAGGACTAACAGGAATTGTCCTGGGAACTGTGAATAACCTGATATTCCTGGGACATAAACTTGAATTTGGTGATCAAAGGATTGTCTTCAGAAGTAGACAAGGTTGGGTGTGAAGTCCTGCACATCATGCAAGGACCATGGACTTGGACCAATGAGGATTTATTGATGAGATTTAAGGGTGTGTGCATGTGTGTTTGGTGTGCGTATGGTGGTGATGGTGATTGGTGGTTAGAGAGTGATATGGTCATTTTTAACTCATTAATATCATTCCTGTACTACCAAAAAAACTCTAAAAAGGTAAAAATTCCTTTATTCATAATAATATAATGGTAGTCCAATAACAAAGTATTAAATTCTTACAAATCAAACTAAGGAAATACTATATTACAGTTGAAACATAAGATTTTATAGCCAAATGGCAAAAATTACATATTCTTAAGCATGTCTTATTATAAATAAAATGAGGTGCAGTACTCATAAACTGTGAAGTTATTCTTTTATCTAATTCTTTGATTTTCTATTGAATTTCAGATCTGTATATAAATGTCTTAGTGAACAAAAAATGTTTTATAGCCAAAGTTTATGGATACCATTTGTTAATAGCATTTTTTAAATATAAAATTCACTTTTTAAAAGAAAATTCTCAGCTGTTATCATATTCTCATCCATCCAAACATATTCAAATGTCTCTTGCTGTTGGTGCTAATGAATGATTATTGTCCCCTAAGTAACTCACTACGCATATATGTATGCCCAAGAGAAATAAGTGAATATAAATCACAATGTTCAATTTATTTTATTTGTATACTGCTTTGAAATTAAAAAAAAAAAAAGCTTTAACATACTTTTTTTCTTTTTTGGCCTTGCTAGGCAGATTTAGGATCTTTGTTCCCTGATCAGGCATCGAACCCAGGGTCTCGGCAGTGAAAGCATGGATTCCTAACCACTGGACTGCCAGGGGATTTCCAACACATTATTAAAGCATGTGTCTAAGGTACAGGTATTTACCACATGAGTGAATTGTTTATTAAACAAGTTTAGTCCTTGTCTGGGAAATTAAGACTGGTTATTCAAGAACAGAATTGAGTTTGTCTGGGTTCCACCTTCAAACCAGTCTGAGTCCTGAGGCTACTGCTCCTTCAGCCCTTCTCAAAGGAATATGCAGTGTCTGAATTCTCCACGAAAGAACCATTATACATCCTGCCCTCCTGTATGGCTGAAATGAAGCAGGACCCATTGGATCTCCTGGGCACTAAAGCTTTTCTGTGTTTCCCATTTCTTGATTACAGGAAGTAGGCTTTATACAGCTTCCAAGACCTTCCCTGGGACCCAAAGGGCAGGTTCCAACAGTTGCTAATCAGGGAAAGGAGGGGACACAGAGACAAGGGAGGAGCAATAAGAAACAATAGTACAGCTTTGGGGCAGGGTTCTGGTTTCCCTTCAGGTGATACACATAACAATATCTTTGGGCTATTTAGCAGATACTGAAACCCCCCACCAGGTGGAACACCTTAACTGCATGCTCTCTACAAGCACATAGACCCCAGGCCATTTGGAGCCAGAAGGTTGATGATCCTGACTCCAGATTACCTCACCACCAGCCAATCAGAAAACTGTCCTTGAGCTGATCCCACTCTCCACTTTGAACTATTACTATAAAACTCCTCACTACTTCTTCCAGGTCAGAACACACAGTTTTGAGGGCATTAATCCAGGTGGCTCAAATGGTAAAGAATCTCCCTGCAATGCAGGAGACCTAAGTTCTATCCCTACAGCAACCTAATCCAGTATTCTTGCCTGGGAGAATTCCATGAAGAGAAGAGTCAAGAGTTGGACATGACTGAGTGATACACACAGCCCTCTCTAGTCCCCTCTGCCTGGCAAAGCAATAAAACTATTCTTTTCTACTTCTCCCAAAACTCTGTCTCAGATTTAATTCGACCACGGTACAGACTGAATTTCAGCTACATGGCCTCTCAGGAGACTGGATGCTCACGCTGCCAGGAAAAGTCTCACATCATGATAGACTTGGTTTTTTGAATAGCAGTTCAAGTGAGTCAACTATAATATCTATGATTAGTTTATTCATTCTTTCTGGGGATTTACTGGTTACCTAATAACACACAGCATCATGTCTGGAGCTAGAGGGGAGTCAAAAGAGATATATAAAATTTCATAAATTTACCAAAATTTTCAAATGGCACACTCACCATAGGTGAATTTCATGGGATGTAAATTACAATTCAGTAGAGCTATTGAAGAAGGAGAGGAAGGGAAGGACAGAGGGTGGGAGACAGGTGACTCCATTTACCCAATTGTTGCAGAGGGAATTCCAAAAGGAAGAGAAAAGTGTGGAATACAGTCATTTTAACCAAATTTTAATCATTCATTGGTAACTTTCCAATATTCACCTTATCATTTAATATCTATTTTAATTTGTTGAATAGTTCTCTATTTGGGGCTATTATTATTTAAAATACATACCATCTTTATTGTTAACAGTTCTTTCTAAGCCAGATTGTTTTTTCCTTACCTAAACTGGTTAATTTTGGAAGGAAAAAGAAAAAGAGATGGTTTTGCCCTCTAGGACCTGACAGTATAGCTAGGGGAGATAAGATACGTAAATGTGCATCCAGGTAAAGTAAATTGTAGGACAAATCAAGGGTTTCCCTGGAGGTTCACTGGCAAGGAATCCACCTGCCAGTGCAGGAGATGCAGTTTTAATCTCTGGGTCAGGAAGATTCCCTGGAGAAGGAAATGGCAATCACTCCAGTATTCTTGCCAGGGAAATCCCATGGACAGAGGAGTCTTGTGAGCTCAAGTCCATGGAGTCGCAAAAGAGTTGGACACAACTTAGCGACTAAACAATAAAGGACAGAAATGGTATGGACCTAATAGAAACAGAAGATATTAAGAAGAAGTGGCAAGAATACACAGAAGAACTGTACAAAAAAGATCTTCATGACCCAGATAATCACAATGGTATGATCACTCCCACTCACCTTGAGCCAGACATCCTGGAATATGAAGTCAAGTAGGCCTTAGAAAGCATCACTACGAACAAAGCTTGTGGAGGTGATGGAATTCCAGTTGAGCTATTTCAAATCCTGAAAGATGATGCTGTGAAAGTGCTACACACAATATGTCAGCAAATTTGGAAAACTTAGCAATGGCCACAGTGGTTTTCATTCCAATCCTAAAGAAAGGCAATGCCAAAGAATGCTCAAACTACCACACAATTGTACTCATCTCACACGCTAGTAAAGTAATGCTCAAAATTCTCCAAACCAGGCTTCAGCAATATGTGAACTGTGAACTTCCAGATGTTCAAGATGGTTTAAGAAAAGGCAGAGGAACCAGAGATCAAATTGCCAACATCTGCTGGATCATGGAAAAAGCAAGAGAGTTCCAGAAAAACATCTATTTCTGCTTTATTGACTATGCCAAAGCCTTTGACTGTGTGGATCACAATAAACTGTGGAAAATTCTGAAACAGATGGGAATACCAGAGCACCTGACCTGCCTCTTGAGAAACCTGTATGCAGGTCAGGAAGCAACAGTTAGAACTGGACATGGAACAACAGACTGGTTCCAAATAGGAAAAGGAGTACATCAAGGCTGTATATTGTCACCCTGCTTATTTAACTTCTATGCAGAGTACATCATGAGAAACACTGGGCTGGAAGAAGCACAAGCTGGAATCAAGATTGCCGGGAGAAATATCAATAATTTCAGATATGTGGATGACACCGCCCTTATGGCAGAAAGTGAAGAAGAACTAAAGAGCCTGTTAATGAAAGTGAAAGTGGAGAGTGAAAAATTTGGCTTAAAACTCAACATTCAGAAAATGAAGACCATGGCATCTGGTCTCATCACTTCATGGGAAATAGATGGGGAAACAGTGGAAAGAGTAGCTGACTTTATTTTTCTGGGCTCCAAAATCACTGCAGATGGTGATAGCCGCCATGAAATTAAAAGATGCTTACTCCTTGGAAGGACAGTTATGACCAACCTAGACAGCATATTAAAAAGTAAAGACATTACTTTGTCCACAAGGGTCCATCTAGTCAAGGCTATGGTTTTTCCTGTGGTCATGTATGGATGTTAGAGTTGGACTGTGAAGAAAGCTGAGCGCCAAAGAATTGATGCTTTTGAACATGGTGTTGGACAAGACTCTTGAGGGTCCCTTGGACTGCAAGGAGATCTAACCAGTCCATTCTGAAGGAGATCAATCCTGGGTGTTCTTTGGAAGGACTGATGCTAAAGCTGAAACTCCAGTACTTTGGCCACCTCATGAGAAGAGTTGACTCATTGGAAAACACTCTGATGCTGGGAGAGATTGGGGGCAGGAGGAGAAGGGGACGATAGAGGATGAGATGGCTGGATGGCATCACCAACTCGACGGACATTAGTTTGGGTGAACTCTGGGAGTTGGTGATGGACAGGGAGGCCTGGTGTGCTGCAATTCATGGGGTCGCAAAGAGTCAGACATAACTGAGCAACTGAACTGAACTGAACTGAAAGATTTATTATTTTATTTTGATATATAATATGAGAAAATAAATGATTTTTTAAATTCATTTATTTTAATTGGAGGTTAATTACTTTACAATATTATGGTGGTTTTTGCCATACATCAACATGAATCAGCCATGGGTATACATGTGTCCGCCATCCTGAAACCCCCTCCCCATTCCCTCCCCATTCCATCCCTCTGGGTTGTCCCAGAGCACTGGCTTTGAGTGCCCTGCTTCATGCATTGAACTTACACTGGTCATCTATTTTATATATGGTAATATATATGTTTCAATGCTATTCTCTCAAATTATCCCACCCTTGCCTTCCACAGAGTCCAAAAGTCTGTTCTTTACGACTGTGTCTCTTCTGCTGTCTTGCATACGCCATCGTTACCATCTTTCTAAATTCCACATATATGCATTAATATACTGCATTGGTATTTCTCTTTCTGACTTACTTCATTCTATATAATAGTCTCCAGTTTCACCCACCTCATTAGAACTGAAGTAAATGTGTTCTTTTTTTTTTACAGCTGAGTAATATTCCATTGTGTGTGTGTACTACAACTTCCTTATCCATTTGTCTGCCAATGGTCATCTAGGTTGCTTCCATGTCCTAGATACTGTAAACAGCTCTGAAATGAATATTGAGGTACATGTGTCGCTTTCAATTCTGGTTTCCTCAGTGTGTATGTCCAGCAGTGGGCCTGCTGGGTCACATGGCAATTCTATTTCCAGTTTTTTAAGAAATCTCCACACTGTTCTCCATGGTGGCTGTACTAGTTTGCATTCCCACCAACAGCGTAAGAGGTTTCCCTTTTTTCCACACCCTCTCCAGCATGTATTACTTGTAGAATTTTTGATGACAGCCATTCTGACTGGCATGAGATAGTACCTCATTGTGGTTTTGATTTGCATTTCTCTGGGTTTAAAAGTTAATTTGCTCAAGTTGAAGTAGTAAGTGGCAAAGCTACTATCAAACCTGAGGAAGAGTGATTACAGAGCACTGTCTCTTAAACCCATAATGTTTCATCATAAATATCATTTTGACACTTAGTTTGAGATAGATACTTCCACTAAAGGAAACAGCTTTCTATTTCTAATCTAAGTCACTTTTAAAAATCATAGATTTATAGTGAATTTTATTAATCTCCTTTTATCATCAATTAAGCTATCTTTTTGTTATCCATTGAACCATCCTTACATTCCTAGAATAAATTTGCCTGGCCATATTATTTTTTAATATACTGATGATATGATTCACCTAAATTATTTTACAAATAGGCTATATCTTCCCTATTTTTTTCTGCTTCTCCTATCAAAAGTAAGAAAGAGATGCTGAAATTTCTTAAATGTAATGAAGATTAAAAAATGTATACCTCAATTTCTATCAATATTTACCTTTTACATTTTTAGGCTATTTTAATGGAGATGAAGTGAAAGTGAAGTGAAGTGTTAGTTACTCAGTCGAGTCTGACTCTTTGCGACCCCCATGGGCTGACTGTGGCCTGCCAAGCTCCTCTGTCCATGGGATTTCTCAGGCAAGAATACTGGAGTGGGTAGTCATTCCCTTCTCTAGGGCATCTTCCCAACCCAGAAATTGAACCTATATCTCTTGTGTCTCTGGCATTGGTGGGCAGACTTTTTACCACCTGAGCCACCAGGGAAACCCATTTTAATGGAGATGAACAAATTTAAATTGTCTCGCTGGCAAATTAAGCCTTTTGTAATTAAGTAGTTGACCATTAATAATCCTTTTTGTCTCAAAGTTGGTTTTGTCTGGCAATGATATGGTTAAATTAGCTTATTATTATTCATGGGGTCGCGAAGAGTCGGACACGACTGAGCGATGGCTCTGATCTGATTATTTTTTTGAACGATAAATTTCTCCTTTCTTTTTCTTTCTATACTTTTTAAATGTTCTTTTAATTTTGGAGTGTCCATTGTAAATAGAATATACAGGATATTTTTGTCTACTATGACAATATATTTTAATGAGCCTGATCTTTTTAAATGTATTAAGAGTAATCATGTAGCTGAATATTGTTGAAATTTTTCTTCCATCTATTCTCTGATTTCTATTTTACCTCTGTTTTTGTTTCTTCATTTTGTCCTCCACTCTTGATGTTGATTTATTTGTTATTTTTGTTTATTATTTTCTCTTAACTATTATTTTCCTATGTTAGTTTGGAAACTTTATACTTTGTCTTCTATTTTATTTTTATTTTTTTGGTTTTTTAAAATAAATTTATTTATTTTAATTGGATGCTAATTACTTTACAATATTGTAGTGGTTTTGCCATACATTGACATGAATCAGCCACGGGTGTATCCTTTGTCTTTTTTTTTAATGTTTATTCTACAAAATATATATGCATGCTATCTTGCCTCATACAACAACCTTAGCTCCATTGCCTCCCTTTGAATTATGACTATTGTAGTATAGTATTTTGGTTCTGCTCTTAATTCTTCTATATATTAAACTTGTTATTATTCTATGCAGATGATGTTTTAAGTTACATATTTTGATTACTATTTTATATACTCACTATTTCCTTTTGTATGTCAGATGACATTTTTGTAAGTAATTTCTTTCTTCTCAAAATGTATTCTTAAAAGCTCCAGCAGCACAGGTTTATTGGTGGGAAATACTTTCATTATAAAATTATAAAGTAAAATGCTTTCATTATAAAAAAAATGTCTTTATTTTACCCTCATTTATGAAAGGTCATTTTTCTGAATACTCAATTATAATTTGATAGTCATTTTCTGTCAGCACCCTGAAATTATTATTCCCCGAATTTTGGCTCCTTTGCTGCTGTTGAGAGGTCTGTAGTCACTGTAATTGTCACTGTTTTCTAGGTGACCTTACTTTTCTCTGCAATTACTTTTGAAAAGCAATCTTTGTCTTTGGTGTTCTGCAGTGCCACTGTATCTACACTGTATCTACTGCTGTGTGTAGATACGGATTTCTTTTTGTTTATTCTGCTTGAGAAGTGTTAAATTTCCTGAATGTATACTATGCTTATATTAGTTATGGAAAAATCCTCAGTAATTATGACTTCAAATTATTTTATGATCTTCTTTTGGAACTCAGATTGCTTATATATTAGAACTCATTATCTCTCTTAATTTCTATTTCATATTTTATATCTTCTTGTTGTTTGTGCTGCATTTTTATTTTTTCAGAGGTATCTTTTGGGGAACTATTTATCTCTTTAATTGTATTTAATCTGCTGTTTAATCCATTTGTTGAGGAATTTGTTTGAAAATTATATTTTCACTTCTGAACCTCCATTTTTTTCCTTTTTAGATCTATGTAGTCATTTGGAGCAGAGAAGGCAATGGCACCCCACTCCAGAACTCTTGCCTGGAAAATC
This sequence comes from Bos grunniens, assembly GCF_055505025.1. NCBI lineage: Eukaryota > Metazoa > Chordata > Mammalia > Artiodactyla > Bovidae > Bos > Bos grunniens. The sequence continues at coordinate 60,373,039 of NC_141180.1, forward strand.
CCATGGATGGAGGAGCCTGGTAGGCTACAGTCCATGGGGTCGCTAAGAGTCGGACATGACTAAGGGACTTCGCTTTCACTTTTCACTTTCATGCACTGGAGAAGGAAATGGCAACCCACTCCAGTGTTCTTGCCTGGAGGATCCCAGGGACGGGGGAGCCTGGCGGGCTGCTATCTATGGGGTCGCACAGAGTCGACACCAGTCATTTGGAGATCACTGGTAGCTTGCCTATTTTTTTGTGATTCCATACTTCAGTTCTTCAGGCATTTCATACATGACTACTCAATATGTTGTTTATGATGATTCAAGTATATGAAGACAAGGTAATCTAAATCTGTTGTTTTTAAATCCCCCTGCCTCTATTTTTTTCCCCCATTGGAATCTTATTCTCTTTTGTGATGAATGATCTTTGTGAACTCCAAATTGTCCAATCTTTGTCTGTGGAGATTTTATAGGGTTAAATTAGAGATATTTTCTTTCAGATAAAATACGTATTTGTCTCTGCTATGAGCAGATGTTGCCATCAGTCAGTCTACCCTGTAGCTCCTTTCCAGGCTTCTGTCTTACTGAGAAGGTGTGCAGTTCCATCCTACACTTTGCTATTGACTCAAAGCACTGCCTCTTATTTGTTGGGTTGAGGCCTGTCATTGGTATTGCAGTCACTATAGCACCGATCCTCTGCCCACTCACTGTGCCTAGCAGTGAGTCCAGGGTTTGTCTCCGTGATCTGTTCCCCCTCTTCCAAAGTAGCATTGTGGGAAGAGACTTGGAAATTACTCCTTTTTCCTTTAAGCCCAGCAATCACAAGTGTGTTTTGCAGTAGGAAGTTCCCTCAGAATTTCTGGTGTGCCAAACCTCTGTATGTGGAAAATGCTTGTTTGATTTTCAGTAGGGAAATTATATACCTTGAATATAAAAATAAGAATAAAAGTTATCATTGGTATTGTGTGAAATAAGGTCCTGTTGTAACATAGTTTGAAATACAGTACAAATAATTTGACTCTGCCTGAATTATAAACTTACTTGGTGTGATTAAAAACACCTCTACTTATAAACAGTTTAGATTTTGAAGGCTTTTCCTAATTCCGTTCGTTGGCAATCCAATGTGACTCATTTCAATTGACTGGAGCATGCATGCCTGCCAAGTCGCTTCAGTCATGTCTGACTCTTTGTGACCCCATGGACTGTTGCCCGCCAGGCCCCTCTGTCCATGGGATTCTCCAGGCAAGAATACTGGAGTGGGTTGCCATGCTCTTCTCCAGGGGATCTTCCGGACCCAGGGATTGAACCCACATCTCTGTGTCTCCTTACCTCTAGCACCACCTGGGAAGCCCTGATTGGAGCAGAGTACCTTGCTGTTTCACTTCTATTTCTATCACGATTGCTTACTTCTTCCAATCCTTTCACATTTTTTTACATTTCTGTTTGGCTCAATAACTCCCCAATATGTACAAAAGCAGCGGATATGCTATAGACTAACACATAGCTCAATGGCTAAAACTATACAATGTCTCCTTCTCGATAATCCTCTGTGAGGACAGTGAAGGCAGTGCTCTGGCCATAGCTTTATTCGAGCTACAACCTTCTTTACTTCTCATAGCCTCAAAACCAGACTTTTTAAGTGTTAATGTACAAACAGAGAAATAATAGCCCCTGGAGAAGCAGGGTAGGTACAAGCCAAGCTGAGTTTGGTCAGAGCACATGTATTGATACACCCTCTAATTACAAGTAATACGTGCTAAATACTATACTACATAATTACACTGACAACCTCTTTGGAAAGAAGAAGTATGCAGTATAAATCAGAATATATGAAGTATCTATTAGAACTATAGAGAAAAGATTAAAATATTAATTCTTTCCAGAATAAGGTATTTATATCCCCTACAAACTAACAGTGTATGCATTTTGGAAGCAGACAGGAGGTGATATTCATTTTGGGAAGAAAATCAAGGTCTAGAATGGAAATCTAAACTGAGCTGGGTTGACAAGAAATTATCAGTAGTTTTGTACCAATTCATACTGTTAAGAAGGGAACACTTCCCGCTCAGTGTTTCCATCATTGCCAGTGAAACAAGATACTATAACTCCTGGTTCTTCTTCAAACCTCGACTCACTTTTAGGGCGGTGAAGTAACCACCAATAGAATTCGTTTCCAGTAGACAGAAGATGCTCCACTAGGCCCCTCCGTTCTCTATCGTGGGAGCAAGCCGCTCACAGGGAATGAGCATTCTCCTGGGCTCCAGCAGAGTGGTTGTTCTGTCATCACGCGAAGGCTGGTGGCAAGAGATGAGGTTGTCATCATTCACCCCTGCCTGAGATCTGGCAAGTAAGCATACCTGATTCACTGGTTCAGTTAACAGGGCAGTTTGACTCAAAACACTGTACATTCTGCATTGCCAAACTCACCCTTTATCAGTCATAGAAGTGATATTTTTTGCTTCGATCTGTGGTCTCTTGTCTTCTTCTCCAACTGGCTCAGAGTTATGGAGGCAAGAGGAATGCTTTTCTTTTTTTCATCAGTAGTAGAACGCAGCCATTCTTTTTGTATTGTTTTGCCTTTTTTATCTTTCTCCCGTGCAATCATAAACCAAAGTGCCATTTGTAAAAAAGAAACGTGCTGCAGGATCCCAATGTCAGCAGGCCTCGCTTCCCATAGTTGACCCTTTGTCTACGATGGTCAGCGTGTGCTTCTTAATTCAGTTCATTGTCTATGCACCTCCAGCACTGTCCACATGGTTGCTTTGGTGTGGCCTATTTGATGCATTCTATCACTCCAGGACAGATTCAAGTTTGCTTTCCACATTCATTCTGCAACAAGAGCTCTTCTTGTTGCACCTCTAATTGTACTGATTGTCAGAACATTTAGAGAGAGGCTGCACTGATCATTTTTCTTATCATAATTTGTGGTAGTTTGCTGAATATATTCCCTCTTGAGACAGGGTTTAGAGAAAAGCAGAGCAAAAATCGAATTTTACCGTAATAAATATAAGAAAAGATCTATAAATATTCAGACCCCAAGAACATTTCTTCACGGCTCAGGATTTGTTGTTGGTGGTGTTACTTGCTAATTTGTGTCCAACTCTTTGCGACCCCATGGATTGCAGCACACCAGGCTTCCCTGTCCTTCACTGTCTTCCAGAGTTTGCTCAAATTCATGTCCATTGAGTCAGTGATGCTATCTAATCATCTCATCATCTGTCGCCCCCTTCTTTTGCCTTCGATCTTTCCCAGCATCAGGGTCTTTTCCAATGAGTCAGTTCTTCACATCAGGTGGCCAAAGTATTGGAGCTTCAGCTTCAGCATCAGTCCTTCCAATGAATATTCAGGACTGATCTCCTTTAGGATCGACTGGTTTGATCTCCTTGTAGTCCAAGGGACTCTCAGGAGTCTTCTCCAACACCACAGTTTGAAAGCATCAATTCTTCAGCACTCAGCCTTCTTTACGGACTCTCACATCCATACGTGACTACTGGAAAAACCACAGCTTTGACTATACAGACTTTTGTCAGCAAAGTGATGTCTCTACTTCTTAATATGCTGTCTAGGTTTATCACAGCTTTTCTTCCAAGGAGCAAGCGTCTTTTAATTTCATGACTGCAGTCAGGGACCTGTGTAACTCAATGAAGCTATGAGCCATGCCGTGCAGGTCCACCCAAGATGGATGGGTCATAGTGAAGAGTTCTGAGAAAACATGGTCAACTGGAGGAAGGTATGGCAACCCACTCCAGTATTCTTGACCGGAGAGCCCCATGGACAGTAAAGCAAGGGAGTTCCAGGAAAACACCTACTGCTCAGGGTAGTCTGTCTAGTTTTACGGCTGCAAAGAGCTACTTGGGGAAGAGAAATATTTTTCCCATGGCTGAAAATTCTGACTTTTTCTGATACTCCTCAAATTGGGACTGTTAGTCTCTTTACATGTTTAGAAGCTGATTTCACCTTCAGCTGCATTTTGCTTTCGACTTCTTTTTCCACTTCACTGGAATGTGACACAGTGGTTCTGTTGTCTGTGGCAGAAAACCTTCCTTTGGCTTGTTAATTATCATAAGTGGGGTCTAATGGTTGTTTCATACAAGATATTAATTCAACTAGTTGATTTTAAAGTGGGATTACGGTACAATTGACCCTATTTTGCAGGGTCAGATGAGTAAATAGCCACCATACTGCTGATGCTAAAGCTGACTCACCTTGGCTCTATACACTTAGCTTAATAGTTTAGTTCCATAGACATTCACTGAGTTATTATTACATGCCATACACAGTGCGAGGGCAGAAACAAACGTCATTCCCCTTGGTGTCAATCAAGTAAATGGTTACTTTTAAGTCAGTCCGATTTGTTGGCATTCTAAAAAAATATTTTTATCTGTTTAGGGATTTTCTTTTCTATTTCATGCAAACTGCAGCTAATTGCCATGCTCCTCGTTGTTTATCTGAAAGTTTTCCTATTATGGACTGGGTGAAGGTCAGTTCCTAGGGTTGCCAAGAGGGCTATGGATGGGCAATTTGAGGATTAAAATTTTTAGTTAGATGACAATTTCTAAATTTTTTTGGCTGTATTGTGTGGCTTATGGAATCTTAATTCCCCAAGAGGGACTGAACCCAGTACCACTGTAGTGAAAGCACAGAATCCTAACCACTGGACCACCAGGGAATTCCCTAGATGAAATTTACACTTTCTTTATTTCAAACAAATTTGTGTTTGTGTGTGTTGTGTTAGTTTATGTGTGTTGTATTAGTCGCTCAGTCGTGTCTGACTCTTTTTGACCCCTGGATTATAACTCGCCAAGCTCCACTGTCCGTGGAATTCTTCAGGCAAGAATACTGCAGTGGGTTGCCATTCCCTTCTCCAGGGAATCTTCCTGACCCAGGTATCAAACCCAGGTCTTCTGCACTGTGGGCAGATTATTGACAGTCTGAGCTACCAGAGAAGCCCTAGTTTAGCTTAAAATATAGGTTTCTGTGATTGTGTTTTATTTCTCATTGGGTTTCCAGTCTGTGAAGTATATCTATACACAAAAATAGCAAGAAGTGTGTATATACATACAAGTCTCAGTTAGAGACCTTGTCTAATGCAGCTGGATAGTGAGCCAAGAAACCCTCCTGCTTTTGTGTTTTATAGACAAAAGCACACACACACACACACACACACACACACACCAGAATAAGTATGAAGAAAATAAAGTAAAATAAAGCTAAGAAACAAAAAAACTAGTATTATAAGGGAAAAGATCAATAAATATTACTCTTTAAATGACCTTTTATGAGTCAAAAGACCACATAAACTTTCTCAAATGCCCATGTTCAAACACAATACAATGATCTAATAGGAAATTGAAACCATATTACTCATCATGTAATGAGCACTATTTCTTTATAACTGTTTGCTAGAAAAGGTGGAAATAATTTACCCATTCATTTACTTTTTCAACTTTTATTTAATATTCACTGTGTGCGAGATTTCATGAGAAATGTTGCAAAGAGAAAGTAAAATCAGCTTCCAAGCTGCAGGGGTAAGGCCACTCAAGACGGACAGGTCATGGTGGAGAGGTCTGACAAACGTGGTCCCCTGGAGAAGGGAATGGCAAACCGCTTCAGTGTTCTTGCCTCAAGAACCCCATGAACAGTATGAAAAGGGAAAAAGATAGAACACTGAAAGATGAACTCCCCAGGTCGGTAGGTACCCAATATGCTATTAGAGTAGAGTGGAGAAATAACTCCAGAAAGAATGAAGAGACGAAGCCAAAGAGAAAACAAAGCCCGGTTATGGATGTGATTGGTGATGGAAGTAAAGTCCAATGCTGCAAAGAACAATATTGCATAGGAACCTGGAATGTTAGGTCCATGAATCAAGGCAAATTAAAAGTGGTCAAACAGGAGATGGCAGGAGTGTACATCGACATTTTAGGAATCAGAGAACTAAAATGGACTGGATGAGAAAATTTAATTCAGATGTTCATTATATCTACTACTGTGGCCAAGAATCCCTTAGAAGAAATAGAGTAGCCCTCATAGTCAACAAAAGGGTCCAAAATGCTGTAGTTGGGTGCAGTCTCAAAAAATGACAGAATCATTTCTGTTCACTTCCAAGGCAAACCATTCACTATCACAGTAATCCAAGTCTATGCCCCAACCAGTAATGCTGAAGAAGCTGAAGTTGAATGGTCTTATGAAGACCTACAAGACCTTTTAGAACTAACACCGAAAAAATATGTCTTTTACATTATAGGGGACTGAAATGCAAAAGTAGGAAGTCAAGAAACACCTGGAGTAACAGGCAAATTTGGCTTTGGAGTACAAAATGAAGCAGTGCAAAGGCTCTCAGAGTTTTGCCAAGAAAACGCACTGGTCATAGCAAACACCCTCTTCCAACAACACAAGAGATGACTCTACACATGGGCATCACCAGTACATCAATACTGAAATCAGATTGATTATATCCTTTGCAGACAAAGATGGAGAAGCTCTCTACAGTCAGCAAAAACAAGACCGGGAGCTGACTGTGGCTCAGATCATGAACTCCTTATTGCCAAATTCAGACTTAAATTGAAGAGGGAAAACTACTAGACCATTCAGGTATGACCTAAATCAAATCCCTTATGATTATACAGTGGACGTGACAAATAGATTCAAGGGATTAGATCTGATAGACAGAGTGCCTGAAGAACTATGGATGGAGGTTCATGACATTGTATAGGAGGAAGTGATCAAGACCATCCCCCAAAAAAAGAAGTGCAAAAAGGCAAAATGGTTGTCTGAGGAGGCGTTACAAATAGCTGAGAAAAGAAGAGAAGCTAAAGGCAAAGGAGAAAAGGAAAGATACACCCATTTGAATGCCGAGTTCCAAAGAATAGCAAGCAGAGATAAGAAAGCATTCCTCACTGATCAGTGGAAAGAAATAGAGGAAAACAATAGAATGGGAAAGACTAGAGATCTCTTCAAGAAAATTAGAGATACCAAGGGAACATTTCATGCAAAGATGGGCACAATAAAAGACAGATATGGTATGGACCTAACAGAAGCAGAAAATATTAAGAAGAGGTGGCAAGAATACACAGAACCATACAAAAAAAGATCTTCATGACCCAGATAACCATGATGGTGTGATCACACACCTTGAGCCAGACACCCTGGAGAGTGTCTTGTCTTCCAAGTGGGCCTTAGGAAGCATCACTATGAACAAAGCTAGTGGAGGTGACAGAATTCTAGTTGACCTATTTCAAATCCTAAAAGATGATGTTGTGAAAGTGCTGCAGTCAATATGCCAGCAAATTTGGAAAACTCAGCAGTGGTCACAGGACTGGAAAAGATCAATTTTCATTCCAATCCCGAAGAAAGGCAATGCCAAAGAGTGTTCAAACTACCACACAATTGCACTCACCTCACATGCTAGCAAAGTAATGCTGAAAATCTGCAAGCTAGGCTTCAGGAGTACATGAACCATGAACTTCCAGATATTCAGGCAGAATTTAGAAAAGGCAGAGGAGCCAGAGATCAAATTGCGAACATCCACTGCGTCATCGAAAAAGCAAGAGAGTTCCAGAAAAACATCTACTTCTGCTTTATTGAATACGCCAAAGCCTTTGACTGTGTGGATCACAACAAAACTGTGGAAAATTCTTCAAGAGATGGGAATACCAGACCCCCTGACCTGCCTCCTGAGAAATCTGTATTCAGGTCAAGAAGCAATAGTTAAAACCAGACATGGAACAATGAACTGGCTTCAAGTTGAGAAAAGAGTTGGTCAAGGCTGTATATTGTCAGCCTGCTTTTTTAACTTAAGTGCAGAGTATATCATGCAAAATGCTGGGCTGGATGAAGCACAGGCTGGAATCAAGATTGCCAGAGGAAATATCAGTAGCCTCACATATGCCACCCGTATGGCAGAAAGTGAAGAAGAACTAAAGAGCTTCTTGATGAAAGTGAAAGAGGAGAGTGAAAAAGTTGGCTTAAAACTCAATATTCAGAAAACTAAGAACATGGCATCTGGTCTCATCACTTCATGGCAAATAGATGGAAAACAAAGGAAACAGTGACAGACTTTATTTTCTTGGGCTCCAAAATCACTGCAGAAGGTGACTGTAGCCATGAAATTAAAAGACACGTGCTCCTTACAAGAAAAGCTATGACCAATCTAGATAGCATATTAAAAAGCAGAGACATTACTTTGCTGACAAAGTTCCATTTAGTCAAAGCTCTGGTTTTTCCAGTGGTCATGTATGGATGTGAGAGGTGGACTACAAAGAAAGCTGAGGGCCAAAGAATTGATGCTTTTGAACTGTGGTGTTGGAGAAGACTCTTGAGAGTCCCTTGGACTGCAAGGAGATCAAACGAGTCCATCCTAAAGATTAGTCCTGAATATTCATTGGAAGGACTGATACTGAAGCTGAAACTCCAACATTTTGGCCACCTGATGTGAAGAACTGACTCATTGGAAAAGACCCTGATGCTGGGAAAGATTGAAGGCAAGAGGAGAAGGGGACAACAGAGGATGAGATGGTTGGATGGCATCACGGACTCTATGGGCATGAGTTTGAGCAAGCTCTGGGAGTTGGTGATGGACAGGGAAGTCTGGTGTGCTGCAGTTCATGGGCTCGCAGAGTCTGACACGACTGAATAACTGAAATGCACTCAAAGGTCTGTTAGGAAGCATGTATGTGTTAGTTGCTCAGTCGTGTTTGACTCTTTGTAACCCCATGCACTGTAGCCCGCCAAGCCCCCCTGGCCATGGCCTTCTCCTGGCAAGAATACCGGAGTGGGCAGTCATTCCCTTCTCCAGGAGAAATTTGTGACCCAGGGATTACACCCAGGTCTCCTGCATTGCAGGCAGATTCTTTACCATCTGAGCCACCAGTGAAGCCCCCATTTTGAAGGATAGACATCTAAATTCACAGAAACAATTATATGTAATTTGAGTGATAAATATGGCTACTGACTTGTAAGTTGCTCAGTCGTGTCTAACTTTTTGCAACCCCATGGACTGTAGTCCACCAGGCTCCTCTGTCCATGGGATTCTCTAGCCAAGAATACTGGAGTGGGTTGCCATTTCACTGATGACGGTTTAAATTTAATACATTCTATGCTTTGCTTTAAAATCATCAAAAACTCTGACTCAAAATAACCAGTCAGGAATGGAGAAACAGACATAGAAAACAGACCTATGGACATGGGGGAGGAGAAGAGGGTGATGGTGAGATGGAAAAAAAAAATCTGGAAAAGGTAATCATTACACACTTCCTTAATTCTAGGGGACTATGGAATTTTAATGGGGAGATTATTCTTCTTTAATTTTATAATCCCCCAAGGCTCCCTAAAATGGTTGAAAATGTACATTTCAACCTTATTTATACACCTGTACATGAGATCTTTGGCGAGCTGTGACTTTCTAGAAAATTGCCAAGTTTATTTTACACTTTTAACTACTACAACTAGCTTATGTTTATTGAGCAATTATTATGTGCAAGCTTCTCTACACATAGAAGCTTAAATAAGATAAGCTTATTTAAGCCCTATAACAACTCTATAAAGTAGGATTTTTACAGATGAGATGCCTGAGGCTTGAAGAGATTGAGTAACTTTCCCAGGCTTCCACAACTAATAAATGCTGTACTTAGTTGCTCAGCCATGTCCAACTCTTTGTTACCTTATGGACCGTAGCCCACAAGGCTCCTTTATCCATGGGGATTGGCCAGGCAAGAATACTGGAGTGGGTTGCCATGCCCTTCTCCAGGGGATTTTCCCAACCCAGGGATCACACCCAGGTCTCCCACATTGTAGGTGGATTTTTTACCGTCTGCCTGCTAAGTCACTTCAGTCGTGTCCAACTCTGTGTGACCCCATAGATGGCAGCCACCAGGTTCCCCCATCCCTGGGATTCTCCAGGCAAGAACACTGGAGTGGGTTGCCATTTCCTTCTCTAATGCATGAAAGTGAAAAGTGAAAGTGAAGTCGCTCAGTTGTGCCTGACTCTTAGCGACCCCATGGACTGCAGCCTACCAGGCTCCTCCATCCATGGGATTTTCCAGGCAAAGTAGTGGGTTGCCATTTACCGTCTAAGCCACTAGTAAATGGTGAAGCAAATAATTGAACCAATGCTTGCCTTAGTCTAAAGTCTGCTCTTAATCACTAGATTTATTTCCTCCCATTTTGTACAGAAGCTTCCATCAGCTTCTCTGTAGTTCTGAGAAATGAGTGGAAAAATCTAAATGAAAGGAATGAAGTATACAAGTTCTGTTGGTAATTTCGTAAGTTAGAAGCTGTTTAAATTGCAGGGAACTACAAAAAGTACAAGTAAAGGGCTTCCATTCATATGTATCTTCGTGGTAATTGATTGAAACACACATCTTTTTTCAGCCCAATAAAGCAAGAATTAGACTAGTGGTTCCTCTCAACCTTTTAGAAATGTCTCTGCACCCTTGGTTTGAGGAATGTAGTGGGTGTGAGGAGAAGGCAGTGGCACCCCACTTCAGTACTCTTGCCTGGAAAATCCCATGGACGGAGGAGCCTGGTGGGCTGCAGTCCATGGGGTCACTAAGAGTTGGACATGACTGAGCAACTTTACTTTCACTTTTCACTTTCATGCATTGGAGAAGGAAATGGCACTCCATTCCAGTACTCTTGCCTGGAAAATCCCATGGACAGAGGAGCCTGGTGGGCTGCAGTCCATGGAGTCGCTAAGAGTCAGACACAACTAAAGCAACTTAGCAGCAGTAGCAGCAGTAGCAGTGGGTGTGAAGGTTTCAAATAATGTTGATCCAGAGTGAGATGTCTGATGGGAGACTTCAGTTCTCTGAAACAGACTGTTTCTTATAATATCCAAGACAGGGCACAGGATGCATTTGGAGTTCTGCTTTAAGACCTGAAAATGGGTCTGGCTCGAGAGCCTATTTATAAAGTAAAGCTTTTGATAAAAATGTATCTTGCAGCACATCTGGTTTGATTTAGCAAAATCCACAGAAACAGTGTATTTTCCTTAGAAGCCTGATCCTTAGAGGTTTTGGCATACTGAATTATCTATGAATGTTATCCGGACATGAATAATACAATGTTCTTGCCTTTATTAGCTGCCTAAATCACTAGTCATGAGCATTTTTGTCAATGTTAGTCATAACATTTTGCTGCATCACGTTACTTTTCTGATGAGTCACATAACTTTATGGTACTGTTTGGCAGGGAAGAGGCATGTCATTTTGCTGAAATGAGTTACAGCTGGACACTGAAACATCCCATAAAATACAGTACCTATAATAGTTAGAAAACTCACCTGATCAATAGACCTAAAATATCAAACTGCAATGAAAAGTGCAGGATTTTTACATTGTGAGAAAACAAATAGCCCTCAACCAGCACACTGTTCCCTCTGCAGTCCTTTCAAGGGCTGAAAAGGATGCCAAGTTTTCAGATTCTAATACTCTCTTTTAACAATTCACTCTATTTTAAAAATATTTTTTAATTCACGTATAGTTAATTTTCAGTGATTCAAGTGTACAGCAAAGTGATTCAGTCACACATAGATTTTTTCATGTTCTTTTCCACTATAGGCTATTACAAGACACTGAGTATAGCTCCCTGTGGCACACAGTGGGTCCTTGTTGTTTATTTCATTTAGCAGTGTCAATCTGTTAATCCCAAATTCCCAATTTATTCTACCCCTTTTCCCCTTTAGAAACGATAACTTTGTTTTCTATGTGTGCATCTCCCTCTACTTTAAAACAATAAATTACCTCCCATTTCCCAAATGCAGAACAACACGTTCGATTAAAAAGAACCTAGTCTGGGGGCTTTCCTGGGTGCTCAGTGATAAAGAACCCACTTGCCAATGCAGGAGACAGGTTGGATCCCTGATCCAGGAAGATGCCACATGACATGGAGCAAATAAACCCGTGGGCCGTAACTATTGAGCCTGTGCTCTAGAACCCAGGAGCCCCAACTTGTGAAGCCTGTGTGCCCTAGAGTCTGCACTCCACAAGAGAAGTCAGCGCCATGAGAAGCCCAATCACTGCAACCAGAGAGTAGCCCCTGCTCGCTGCAACTAGAGAAAAGACCATGCAGTTAACACATATCCAGCGCAGCCAAAAATAAATTTTAAAAATTATTTTAACAAAGAACCTGCTTTGGAGTCAGAAAAACTAGGGTTCCAAATGTAGACAGGCCACTTACTAGTTCTGACTTCAGCTTCTACACCCTTCTCTGTAAAACTCTGCAGAGCTATCAAGTGTTTTGAAAGAGAGACTAGATGTAAGATGCCAAACACAACATCTAGGGTGGTAGTGAGTAAGTGGGAGCTATTTTATACTTTCATAGATCCATTAGCAGGTATCTCTCTCCATGCTTTATATTTGGTCAATTCAATCAACATTTTATTTCTCTTTTTAGACTATCAATCACGAAATTGTGGGAAAAAGTGATGCAGGCCAAAAACCATGAATCAGAACTGCTCCTAATCATGTGTGTCCATGAATGAGTCATCTGCTCATCTGGAATTCCATTTTCTCTATAATTTGTGGGAATTAGAGATAAGTCTCACCCCACTCCAGTACTCTTGCCTGGAAAATTCCATGGATGGAGGAGCCTGGTAGGCTGCAGTCCATGGGGTCGGGTCGCATAGAGTCGGACACGACTGAAGCGACTTAGCAGCAGCAGCAGCAGCAGAGATAAGTCTGAAGGTTCCTTCTAGCTCTGACTGGCTATAATTTTGTGATCTGAACTCTCGAAAGAGTTAAAACCAGATCAAGGAACAATTAAGTTCAGGTTACTCATTAAAAACTAATATTAGCTGGTTAGCGTTCGGCTCATGAAACAAGCCTATTTGATGAAAGATTCCCATAGTCAGAGAAACTTATCAGATGGCACAGGGGCCAGGCCCACAGCAAGGCTATAAGTGAGTGGGCAGAGACAAAGAAAACTATTCCAGATCTGTGACTTCTTGTCAGAATGGAAAATCTTACGGGCATGTTGAAAAGGAAGATAAGATCTTTGGTGGACAAATTGAAGTTGTCTACAATAATGGCTTCCCTGGTGGCTCAGTGGTAAAGAACCCACATGCAATGCAGGAGATACAGCAGGAGCTGAGGGCTCCATCCCTAGGTTAGGAAGATCCCCTGGAAAAGGAAATGGCAACCTGCTCCAGTCTTCTTGCTTGGGAAATGCCATGGACAGTCCATAGGGTCGAAAGAGAGTCAGACATGACTTAGTGACTAAATAACAACAATGATGGCTAATTGATACTCATAACAAAAACTTGATATAATTGACAGGAAGTGCTAAAAATGAAGACTAATAATTAGGTTCTATTCTGAGGCTCTATTCTTTCATCATTAGAATCAACAATAATGCTAGGGACTACCACTGGACCAGTGGTTAAGACAACACACTTCCACTGCTGGGGGCATGGGTTCAGTCCCTGGTCAAGGAACTAAGATCCCACATGACACATGGCATGGCCAAAAAATTAGAAAAAAAAAAGTAAATCTCATTATTTAAGAAGTATCAGCAGTCTTCAACACTGAGCATATTTTCCAACTGGCATGTTCACCAAAGAGTGTTTATTCTTTAAGGTAGAGCATTTCACAGAGAAAGTGAACATGGGTACGCACTGGATGAAGACTGTATCTTTAAGAAGAATCATATCCTGAAACATTAATCTACACAGGACTGAAACCCATGAGGGAAAATGCTACACTATTTAAAAGCCGTCTGGGTGGTAGGACTCTGAAGTCCTGGAGAACTTTTTTCAGTGTCAACATTCTGGAGACATGACTTGCTAATGGGTACTTACAGTCTTGGTGATAATGTACTTAGCAGCACATTGGAAGCCTACTTTGATCTGTAAAATAAGGGATAGTAAGAAGATCTACTTTACAGGATTGCTAGGAGAATTAAATAAGATATAGCTTTGCCCATAGTAAGCACTCAAGAAGTGTGAGCTATTATTAGTAGTAAGATCATGTACTACTAAGGAGTACTTGGGAAATTTTCTATAAATTAAAGTTTCCCAAAGATCTCATATTCAAGGATCTAAACAATATATTTATAAGACTTGTAATTCCTCAACCACATTAGAATTTGGGGAGGTAGATCCTACACCAGCAGTCCCCAAGCTTTTTGGCACCAGGGGCCAGTTTCGTAGAAGACAGTTTTTCCATGGACTGGAGGTGGGGAGGAAGGTTGCAGGATGATTCTTATTAGGAACAAACACGACCTGCATCCCTCCCAGGCACAGTTCACAGTAGGGTCCGTGGCCTTACGAGAATCTCTTGCCAGCACCACTGATGTGACAAGAGGCGGAATTCAGGCAGTAATTCCAGTGATGGGGAGTGGCTGTAAATACAGATGAAGCTTCACTTGCTTGCCTGATGATCACCTCCTGCTCTGCAGCCCAGTTCCTAACAGTCCATGGACAGGTACTGGGGTTGGGGACCCCTGTCCTACACTAAGGATACAGAGCAATAGGCCTCTTAAGAAGGTTCTGTGTGTACTCTAGAATTAAGAATATTCTTAATAAGTATGCCGCTGCTGCTGCTGCTAAGTCACTTCAGTCGTGTCCAACTCTGTGCGACCCCATAGACGGCAGCCCACCAGGCTCCCCTGTCCCTGGGATTCTCCAGGCAAGAACACTGGAGTGGGTTGCCATTTCCTTCTCCAATGCATGAAAGGGAAAAGTGAAAGTGAAGTCGCTCAGTCGTGTCCGACTCCTAGAGACCCCCATAGACTGCAGCCTACCAGGCTCCTCCATCCATGGGATTTTCCAGGCAAGAGTACTGGAGTGGGGTGCCATTGCCTTCTCCCTTAATAAGTATAAATTTTGACAATTCTTTTTCTGAGAATCTATAATTTGGAAAAGGGCAGAGTAAGGGCAGAGTGTGGTACTTGAACTTGTTGGAGAAGTAAATAACAGTAATATGCAAAGTCTCTTAGGATCCTGTATAAATTGTAATGTAGGGAAGACCAGTCCTGGCTTCTGATTGGCCTTCTTAAATTTAGAGCACAAAGTTGAACCAAACTTTAAGGAAGGAATTACCTAAAGCAAGGTAAGCCCTAGCCTGTTTCTGTAATTCAGCTAAGGAAACAGCCCTACTAAAGAAATGGGTATCCCTTTATGTTAAAGAAATGTCACTGATTGTGGGAGAGATCTGTATAATGAAAGCACTTTTTTCCTACATAAGCTTTCTGAACAGTTAATTTACCACACTGAATTTGCTTCTGGAAATTCAGGTAAAACTAATAATCTGTTAGGAAAATTTCAAGCTGCATAATAAAATGTTGACTTATATCTGTCTTGAGAGCTGGGAAAACACAAGTGTTGGATGTCTGCTTCTTAAAAAATTGCTTACAAAATTTCATATCATTTGATAATAACAGAGAGAAAACCATTACCACACTTTGAATCAGAGATTATGAAACAGCAGAAAAGCACTAATAAAATTTCCTTTGCGTGTCCATACATAGTGATGATTGAAGAAATAACTGTTTGAATCAACTCAAACTGGATTTGAATACAAGAGTTGTTTATTGAAGTGACCTTTTTTGTCTTTTTAAACACAAATTATATGGCTCCCTTATGTGCTCATTTTGTAGAATTCTGGTTTTATTTTTTTCTCATTTTTCTCCAGGATTGAATGAGATATCTACAAGAGATTGGTAAAGGCACCCCAAACACTTCACTGCTTTGTCTTACCTGGCTCTGTTTCTAGAGCATCATCCTGATTGGTTCTTTTACAACTCCTCTGGGGCTTCCCTGATGTCTCAGACAGTAAAGAATCTGCTTGCAATGCAGGACACCTTGATTCAATCCCTGTGCCAGAAAGATCCCCTGGAGAACGGAATGGCTACCCACTCCAGTATTCTTCTCTGAAGAATTCCATGGACAGAGGAGCCTGGTCGGCCAAAGTCCATGGTGTTGCACAGGGTCGGACACGACTGGGCAACTAACATTTTGCCTCACATCATGATCCTTTGAATGTATAAAACTTGGAATCACAGAAGCAAAGATCGTGTCATCATTGCTCTTGCAGAGAGAGGTAGAAGTCCTTCTCTTCTTTCCAGGGACCGCCCAAACACCAGTTTCCACCAAGTGCCACATGGAGATATCCACTCTTTTACCCCTTTAAACATCAACAGACAAATGGATGTGTGCTATTAAATTTCACATGAGGTTGGGACATTCTCTTTTATAAATTCTGAATCCATCATAAATATTATATCTTCGTGGAGTATAAGTTGGGGCACTAGCTGTCAGTCATTGGGGTTTTTAGGGATCGTTTTTCGCTCTTTTGAAATGATTCAGTCATTTTCTAGGGAGTCAGAAACCCTAGACTAGAGCCTGCTGTTTTCCTAAGATCCTTAAGTAGAAAATATAATCCTAAAACACAATCTGATGTCTTTTTCAATTTCTGGTTGCTCTTAAAGTTTTCTCATTGGCCTATGCAGAGCTTTCCACTCACTAAATTAATATCGTTCATAGCTTCAAAGAGAAGGCAGGGTTTCTGAGTTTTTCAAAGCCCATAAAGAGATAATGATCTGAAAGCTCAGAGCTTTGGTTTGAAAGTGTCAAGTTTTCGAGAGAGATATGGAGACATGTTTGGTGTGGAGTCTAAAAACATGGTTTCCCTCATTTTGTCTTAAAACTGAGTCTAGGAATCTTTGGCCCATGGGTTCTATGTTTTCTCTGTACTCATTAATTATTGACGTGTATGGGCTGAGAAAGCCGGTGGCAGGAGGCAGGGGAGTGGTGTGTTGTTTCCTTTAGCTTGAAGCAGTAGACCATGAATATGGGTGAACGGAGACCTTTAACAGAAGATGAGGCTAAATAGGGAGGCAGAGGTCAGATGATGAAGTGTCCTTCATGCCATCCTAAGGAATTTGGATTTGATTCCCAAGAGTGATAGGGATCCATTGAAAGATTTAATGCTAAAGAGTAACATGAGATTTTCTTTCAGCAGGACTTCTCTGGCAATGGTGAGGGTAATTTACCGAGGGACGTGGGTGTTACTCAAGGCATTAGGAAGTGCAGTCAGCCAGGAGGGGGATGATTGGGGCCCAAATGAAGGCAATGGAACTGGAGGAGGAAGATGGTAGGGCAGATTCTTTAGGCATAAAATCTGTGGACCCCCGTGACTGAGAATGTAGGGGGGAAAAGGAAAAAGAATGACTCCAGTATTTCCATCTCAACAACTGGTTGTCCCATTCGTGGAACTGTGGAATGGAGGGCAGAAAAAGAAGTTGGTGGGTAGTATTTGGTTGAAGATGGTATGAATTTTGGACACCTTAGGTCTGAGTAGGCAGTTGAAAGGAGCTAAGGATTTAGATTTGGGAATCTAAATTTGGTGCCAGATAGCCAAACACCTGGGTGAGATTTTTGCCTATATACCCTCTCCTGCTCTGAGTCAATACTGTTTCTTTTTTTTTGATAAGAAATCACCTTCATGTTTTCATTCAGTGTAGAGTCGCACATATTTGGTAAACTGCTTTGAATTTCCTCAGGACATAGGAATCAGGTAAATATCCCCATTATTTTCCAAAACAATCTTTATTATTATTATATCTGATTCATTCCAAGTCCTCCTAAGGTAGAAAAAAATGCATCTGCATATATTTCAAGCATACAAACTATTTTTGCATGCCCAAACTTCATTTCTTTTTATGTTCATTTTTTGTGGTTTTTTATTTGCTTGTTTGTTTCCTGGCCTTCATTTAATTTTTTTTTTTTAGTTTCTAAGAATGAGTTTCGAATTGGACCCAAATTCTAGTTAAATTCACTTTATAGGTGAGGAAATTCAGCCTTTACCTCAGTTCCCCTCCAAAATGTCATCCTGCAGCCAGGACTTCCTATTTTCTCTTCTCTGCTCACCTACAGCTTAGCTATTTCCACTTGCAGTTCTTACAACATTATGCATCTTTTTTATCTTTTTCTTTTTCTTCTCCCTCAATGCTTCTTCAAGCATTCTCTAGAACAAACTGTCCATCAATGAAAAATTAGATGATGACAATATGTGTCAATAATATTTGACATCTTTACAATGAAATGATGTTTCCTCTTTGAGTTATAATAAGTAAATACCTTACTTGCTATCCTTTAAAAATAAAAAAGAGCATTTTGAACCTACTATTTGTTATGACATAGCTCCATTTATGAATTCTTGTACACTGGAAGAGTCTGATGGGCGTTTTTATATCTACAACATGGTGCTGAAGTTGGGTCTGGATGATGTATAGTGGTACTGATATATTTTTTATGCTTCATGTACTAAATTTTTTAAAAGTTACACCTGCAGATTTTTATCTGTGTTCCATCAGCATAAACGCTCCAGGATCAGCACTTTTCAGTCCTCCCATGAAAAGTGATGAGGTCTCGCCAGGCCTGGGGTCATATGATCTGTCTCAGTGCTGTCTTAAATGGTGCCAGAAGCTAGGGCATAAAGTGAATGCTATTTTGGCCACACTTTATTGAATTCCCTCTCCAGATGCTTCACATATTTCACAGCAGAATTAGCAACAGCAATCATTGTGGAAGATCATAAATGTCCTAACTCCTCTCTCAATCCCCAAACTAGTTCACAGCTACTACTAGCTGAAGATAATGACAAACTTATTCTATCTACCTGACGGTGCAAAAAAGCCACGTGCTGGAGGGCTGTGGGCTTCTAGGGGGGATAAGAGGAAGGTTATAGGGAGTGTCATGGGAATGCAAGAAGTTTGGCTTTGAAGCCTGAGACTTTTCCTTGCTTGACATTCTGTAGGTTTTATAGGGCCTAAGAGGGCAGCCAATAACCCTCAACCAAGATTCCTACCCTGAGCCCCAAGCTGGACTTGTCATTTTCATCACAAATTCACATAACCCTCCCAGAAGCCATTGCAACAAAATCCATTGTAGCAGGTAATTTACATAGCCAAACATTTCTTGAAAACTCTCTCTGGGGTGAGCTTACGTGGGAATCTCTATGGTGTCATCAGAAATAAAGTGACCAGGATTTTAGATTTCATTTAAAACTGCAATCTAGCTCAGCAGTTCCGTCAAAGTGATGTTAATGCAGAGTAATATTCATAAGAGCCTGTGTCTTGTGGGAAGGTATATTTAGAAGTTTTGCTTTCTGTGCAGCTATTTCCATCTCCTTAGCATGGCATCCCCTCAAATATAGTAAAAGACTGTCAGCAAATACATACTAAAGTCAAACTAGATTTTCATTTTCATGCTATAAGATGGAAGCAAAGCACACCAGAACTTCAGGACTGTGCAGTGGTCTTTCTCATTGGTTATTTGTGTGGCCAACATGACCTGCTGAGAGCCTTCAGATATGTTTCTCCAATATTTATTTTCCTCATCAAACTCTGAAAACTCTGAGCACTTTTCATCTCCATGTCCATCAATAATTTTATGTCTTCAGAACCTGACTTGTCTCTAACATCTGCCCTCTGAAGAATCAGAAGTGCTAGGAGATTCATGATATGTATTTTAAAAACATCCTGTGTCTCTCTAATTATTAGCATCTTGGTATTTAGACTTTTGGAGTCAGACTAATTTTTGGCCAAAAAATGTAGGTTCTCTCATTATTTTAAGAGGTAGCCACTAATTTCCCCTAGCTATTTAGACTATCGACTATAGTGACCATCAAATCTTGGACTATAACCCAGAAGAAATTTGTCATGTGGAAAAAGTTTTGAGTTTAAACAAATTCAGATTACTGCCTGCTTGAGTCAATGGATTAAACCATTTAAGGTGCTGGAAGAAATGAATTGATGGAAAAACAAGTCACTATAGTGGCATTGAGTCACATTGCTTTCCATCTGATTTTAATTTGTTTACAAGTTCAACTCATAGGTTTTGTTTAATTACAGAAGAAATATGTTTTCCACCACCCTTAAATCTCTATAAGAGGACTTCCCTGGTGATCCAGTGGTTCAGAATCTGCCTGCCAATGCGGGGGACATGGGTTTGATCCCTGGTCCAGGAAGATCCCACATGCCTTGGGGCAGCCACAGCTACTGAGATGGCATGCTGCAACTGTTGAAGCCCACATGCCTAGAGGCTGTGCTCCAAAACAAGAGAAGCCACCCAATGAGAAGCCCCCGCACCCCAGTGGAGAGTAGCCCCCGCTGGCCCCAACTAGAGAAATCTTGCACACAGCAATGAAGACCCAGCACAGCCAAAAATAGTTAATTAATTAAAAAAATAAGAACATCATAGATTCTTTGACTTAGAAGTTATCTGGAGAAAATGCTCAGTCCATAAACTGTCTCCATTAGAAACACATTTATATCAGATATATATCTACCTGCTTTTCTTTTAAGCCTCAAGAAAGGGCAGTTTCACAGCAGCATCCAGTGCCCATTCCAAGCTTCCTTTTCTACATCCAGAATGGCATGTCTTCTCTACTTTAAGGCTTGTGCTTCCCGTCGGGTAAACACACACACACACACACGCACACACACACACACGCACACACACACACACACACACACTCTACCCCACACAGTTGTAGCCAATTTCCTGCATTTTCATCCTTTACAGAAACCTTTGTATATAACACTGAGTTTACAGTGGTTGAAAATACATCCTAGGTTTCTTATCCAGCCTTCTCCTTTGGCTGGGGTGGTGAGGATGTCAATAGTGAAAGCTGGGGGTGGAGTGAGGCCCCTGTTATCATGCAAGCAATTGCTAACCGTGGACCTCTGACTTTGTAATTTGTTCTTTATGGACTCGCCTGCAGCCAATAAGCAAAATCAATAGTCTTTGCTGAAAAGTAAGCAAGTGCCAGCATGCTGCGTGGCAGGTGAAGATACATGTGCTTACCAGGGGTCAGGGGGCCACATCAAATTTCTCTCTGACTTCTTTTTCGAAAAGCTCAATCCATTTAGGGAGCATTCGTCACTGGAAAATGTTGCAGCAGGGAATCAGAAAGGCGGCTGCTCTTCTTTTCTCATTTAACGATGTTTGTTTTCAACAGCCTGTTCAATAATGTCACTGAGAAGAAATTATGTGAGAAGAATAAAGTGCTTAGAGTCTATTTATTTATTCATTCATTCATTTCTGTAGAATAACACTAGCTGTTGCTTTCTCATGTATATTAATACAGCAGCGGTTGTCCAAACATTTGTTTGTTCTATTCCCTCTCAAGAAATAGGTAAGTCTCTTTCTATTGCCATGCAATTGATTACCTGTACTTTAAGTCAGAGGGAAGGTTATATGAGCTTGATGGGAGACATACATATCTCTAAGCCAACATTATGGGAGAATGTAAATCTACTCAATAATTTGGCTTCTGATCAGATGCCAAGAACCTTTTCTGCTGTCTCCTCAGAACCATCAGACATCAGGCAATTTTGGAGAAGGATATAAAATAAAAGACTAATGAGTGAAAGTGGATTCAAAAGAACTAAAATAAAATGGGCTTTTAATCTCGGATATTTTATCACCGCGTTTCTCCATTTGGCTTCTCCTACTTCAATGTGTTCGAATGATCAGCTCAGAAAACAGGGTTTCACTCTGAGGCAGAATTTCTTTACCTGGTATTAAACTGAGACAAGTAAATGAACAGGGAATTTTCTCTTCTTTTTTTATTTAGGAAATTTTTGCAGAACCTGCAAACAACCATGAACCTACAAATCTAGCAGTAACCAGGGACTTCCCCGGTAGTCCACTGGTTAAGACTTTACCTTCTGAGGCAGGGGGTGCAGGTTCAATCCCCGATTGCCACATGCCAAAATCAAAATATAAAACAGAAGCAATGTTGTAACAAATCAATAAAGACTTTAAAAATGGTCCACATAAAAAAAAAAATCTAGCAGTAACCAGATGAGGTTGTAAAAGGAGAGAGAGCTATGCAAAGGCCCTGTGGCCACCTGCTGGCAGGCTCTGATAACATGGTTTGATGGGCATGTAGTCTGCTACTGTGACTCAGAAGTTCTTCTAGAGGAAAAATTAAATTTAGGACATGTTTGTGTTCAAATATAGCTTGATTTTAGTAGCTTCTGTGGTTCATAGTAATTAATTTGATTTTGTTCTTGTTTAATCATCATAATCTGTATTTTTGCAGTTGTGTCATTCCAAGGGCTAACGTATATGCTTTGTTAAGAATTGACATAAAACTAATGTAACAACCAGCAAGATCTGTTTTAGTGGTGTTGTGAATTGCTTTGAAATCCTTTGAAAA
This sequence comes from Bos grunniens, assembly GCF_055505025.1. Taxonomy (NCBI): domain Eukaryota; kingdom Metazoa; phylum Chordata; class Mammalia; order Artiodactyla; family Bovidae; genus Bos; species Bos grunniens. Next base: position 60,395,184 of record NC_141180.1, read on the forward strand.
ATCAAAATCATCTATGGCATCAGAATTGGTACTCAATACAAATACAAGTCGTCTCATTACCTGGACTCGTTACAATGAAAACGCTTCCTGGCCAACAGGACATGCAAAACCCAGCTAGTATCCTGCTTATTTCATGTTATATGTATCTTAACAAAATTCCAGTGTGCCAAAGTATTTTGGGCAGTATCTTAGAGCTCACTGGGGCCCCATGCATTTTTCCCTAAGTTAACAGTATAAATTCCTAGAGGAAAGGGACCATGTATCTCCCATTTCTTTGTATCCCCTGTATTTCAGCTACCAATTCAGTCTCAGATGAGCAAAACCAGAATCTGAATTTGAGACTGACATCTGAATTTGAGACACACAAATGTGTCTGCTATACATAAAATATATATATGAGATACCTAAAGCTATGTCAAAGTAAGATAGTTTGTTTCTGAATTAGGTAAAGCTATATATACAAGCTCAACTTCCATTGACACATAAGAATTCTTACTTTGTATTTATACTGATAGTAACTATAATATTTGGAAATGGAAGAGAAATCTTAAGGGAATTCAGCACCCATTCCAGAAGGTTTCCTCCTGGAATTATGGAGGAATAATGGAGGAATTATAAAGGAATAGATACTCTTCTAATATAGAGATACATAAACTGCCAGAGAGACTATCAGTTCAGTTCAGTCGCTCAGTTGTGTCCGACTCTTTGCGACCCCATGAATTGCAGCACACAGGCCTCCCTGTCCATCACCATCTCCCAGAGTTCACTCAAGCTTACATCCATTGAGTCGGTGATGCCATCCAGCCATCTCATCCTCTGTCATCCCCTTCTCCTCCTGCCCCCAATCCCTCCCAGCATCAGAGTCTTTTCCAATGAGTCAACTCTTCTCATGAGGTGGCCAAAGTACTGGAGTTTCAGCTTTAGCATCATTCCTTCCAAAGAACACCCAGGGCTGATATAAAGCTACATTAATCCAACGTGGCAGCCATATGTGGCCACTGAGCATTAGAAATGCAGTCAGTTAAAACTGACTGAAGTGGGAAATACACACTTGAGTTTGAAGACAGTAGGAAAAACACAATGTTAAATAACTCATTCATGATTACTTTATTGTTTCAATGTTGACATGACAGTATTTGGAAATCAGTTCAGTTCAGTTCAGTTGCTCAGTCGTGTCTGACTCTTTGCAACCCCATGAATCGCAGCATGCCTGGCCTCCCTGTCCATCACCAACTCCCGAAGTTCACCCAGACTCACGTCCATCGAGTCGGTGATGCCATCCAGCCATCTCATCTTCTGTCGTCCCCTTTTCCTCCTGCCCCCAATCCCTCCCAGCATCAGAGTCTTGTCCAATGAGTCAACTCTTCGCATGAGGTGGCCAAAGTATTTGAGATGTGTTCCACTAAATATACTTTAACATTAATTTCACCTGTTTCTTTTAACTTTTTGAAATATGGCTGCTAGAAAATTCAAAGTAGCCTATGTGGCTTCGCCTTTTATTTCTATTGGACAGAACTGATGAAGAATGACACCCAACTGAACACAGGTTGTCAGAACCAAATCGGAACAGCAGACCACTTGACCATTTATGAAGTTATCATTTCCTGTTCTTATGGACTCTTATAAGACGGTACATTTTTGTACATAGTTTCCCTTCAAAAAAAGACATCAAAATGAACAACTACATGTGGTTAAGTATTTCATTTTTAAGTATTTTAAATTTCATTAAGCTTGAATTTGTAAATCAAACCAAGAGTGTTACTTGGTGTTTGAGCTTCGAAGTACAAAAGTATAGATTCACCCTGGTTGCTTACAAACTTTTTCACTGACAGCTAGAAATCATCTGTGGGTTTCCTAGGTGGCTCCATGGTAAAGAGTAGGCCTGCCAATGCAGGAGATACAGGTTCGATTCCTGGGTCTGGAAGATCCCCTGGAGAAGGGCAACCCACTCCAGCATTCTTGCCTGGGAAATCCCATGGACTGATGACCCTGGCAGACTACAACCCAGGGGTCAAAAATAGTCATGTGAGAGTTAGTGACTAAAACAACAGAAATCATCTGTAGGTTTTTCTCGTATTAATGGTATATTTTTACCCTCCTCTCCTCCTCTGACCTTCAAGTTGTTGCTTCATGGTTACCACTAACAACAATATACCCTCAGAATCACTCCAAATGCTGGAAAACAATGTTTCATGTTTGTACATTTTTCAGTTCAGTCAGTTCAGTCGCTCAGTCGTGTCTGACTCTTTGCGACCCCATGAACCGCAGCACGCCAGGCCTCCCTGTCCATCACCAACTCCCGGAGTTCACTCAGACTCACGTCCATCGAGTCAGTGATGCCATCCAGCCATCTCATCCTCTGTCGTCCCCTTCTCCTCCTGCCCCCAATCCCTCCCAGCATCAGAGTCTTGTCCAATGAGTCAACTCTTCTCATGAGGTGGCCAAAGTACTGGAGTTTCAGCTTTAGCATCAGTCCTTCCAAAGAACACCCAGGACTGATCTCCTTCAGAATGGACTGGTTGGATCTCCTTGCAGTCCAAGGGACTCTCTCAAGAGTCTTCTCCAACACCACAGTTCAAAAGCATCAATTCTTCGGCACTCAGCCGTTTTCACAGTCCAACTCTCACATCCATACTTGACCACAGGAAAAACCATAGCCTTGACTAGACGGACCTTTGTCGGCAAAGTAATGTCTCTGCTTTTGAATATGCTATCTAGGTTGGTCATAACTTTCCTTCCAAGGAGTAAGTGTCTTTCAATTTCATGGCTGCAGTCACCATCTGCAGTGATTTTGGAGCCCAGAAAAATAAAGTTTGACACTGTTTCCACCGTTCCCCCATCTATTTCCCATGAAGTGATGGGACCAGATGCCATGATCTTCGTTTTCTGAATGTTGAGCTTTAAGCCAACTTTTTCACTCTCCACTTTCACTTTCATTAAGAGGCTTTTGAGTTCCTCTTCACTTTCTGCCATCAGGGTGGTGTCATTTGCATATCTGAGGTTATTGATATTTCTCCTGGCAATCTTGATTCCAGCTTATGCTTCTTCCAGCCCAGCACTTCTCATGATGTACTCTGCATATAAGTTAAATAAGCAGGGTGACAATATACAGCCTTGACATACTCCTTTTCCTATTTGGAACCAGTCTGTTGTTCCATGTCCAGTTCTAACTGTTGCTTCCTGACCTGCATACAGGTTTCTCAAGAGGCAGGTCAGGTGCTCTGGTATTCCCATCTCTTTCAGAATTTTCCACAGTTTATTGTGATCTACACAGTCAAAGGCTTTGGCATAGTCAATAAAGCAGAAATAGATGTTTTTCTGGAACTCTCTTGCTGTTTCCATTTACAACTGTAAAATCTGGTTGCAGTTTCTGACCTATGCCTTCATAAGTACTATACACAGTACTTATATACTATGTGAAAGTGAAGTCGCTCAGTCACATCCGACTCTTTGCAACCCCATGGACTGTAGCCTACCAGGCTTCTCAGTCCATGGGATTTTCCAGGCAAGAGTACTGGAGCGGGTTGCCATTTCCTTCTCCAGGGGATCTTCCCGACCCAGGGATCGAACCCAGGTCTCCCGCATTGCAGGCAGACATTTTATCCTCTGAGCCACCAGGGAAGCCTCTATACTATAGCACAGGTTAATCGACAATCTCTTTCTTAGAGATAGGCAAATAATGTTCCTTTCTGCAGCTGATGGTGTTTTAGATTGGATCCAGTGTGGTGAGTCAAGTAGGGAAGCTTCATGAAGTAGAGCTTTCAAGGCTCTACTTCATACTTGTGCTTGTGCTCAGTCACTAAGTCATATCCAACTCTTTATGACCCCATAGGCTATAGCCCACCAGGATACTGTGTCCATGGAATTCCCCAGGTAAGAATACCGGAGTGGTTGCCATTTCCTTCTCCAGGGGATCTTCCCAATCCAGGGATTGAACCCACATCTCTGGTGTCTCCTTCACTGGCAGGTGGATTCTTCCACCTGGGAAGCCCCCTACGTCATACACGAGGAGCCATAATATTTGTGGAGTGCAGCTTGGTAACCTGCTCTCATTAAATACTCTCTCTAGCACCAGCATCTCAGGTAACAATGATCAGTTCTTGTTTATCATGGTGTAGGCACCCTCACAGACAATGTTCATTTAATCCATCTGCAAAATAATCAGTTAACCAATAATTTTTACTTAGTACAAATAATTGTTAGGCACTGGGCAGGCCATAAGAAGTAGGTAAGACAGCCTTTTTTTCAAGGAATTTATAATTTGCCTTTCACAGTGCAGTGGAGTTTTCCAGCATTTTCCTGAAGGTCAAATACTATATACCTTCTCTCCGTCTTGACTATCAAACGGAAGCATTGTTCAGTGAAGAGCTGACTTCTGCCTTCGTAACAGGACAAGATTGTCTGCTGATCAGTCTTGAGGGCAAAGTGCCTTTTGGTTAGAAGTGGAGACTGCAGGCCCAGGCGTGTGGCAGTGATGTAATTTGAAAGCTAGAGCACAAGCTACGCAGGAGGTAATGAGTTCCCATTTTTGACTTAATTAAGGTTTTAATGGTTATAAGGACCAAAGTTTCTCCTTAATTCCGTACCAACCGAGGACAGCAATTTCAGTCACTTTTATGATGTTGACCCAAGGTACAAAAACAGGGAAACAAGCCTGAAGTACTAAGGATCCCACGATATCCAGGTCACTCTGAGCCCTTGGCCAGGAGAACACTGCTATCCCATTGCTTAACTGATCTCTTCACTCTAACCCAGTGGCTGGATATTGGACCCATCAAGCTGCTAAGGCCCTCGAGGGGTCATTTGGAGGGAGATGAGAGCTCACATTCACAGAAATGGAGCTGGAATATGAAGCACTCTGATAATGCAGGCAGCTACCATAGATATTCTTTTGAACGTATTAGAAGGCCCCTTGTGTGGCATCCATTGAAGAGTGTAAGGAAGGAGCTTTACCTCCTTCCCAGGAGAAATTTTCTCTTTGTCCCGTCACAGATAGTTGACGCTGTCCACTGGAGAGTCCTTTGGGCTAAGATATTTTCTCCTCTGGCCTTCACATGCACTCAGTATTAGACTATCATGTCGCCTGTACCTTGAAGTGACATGCATTTGAATGAATACTTACTTATTCATTCAACCATTATTTATTGAGCCACAAGCACAGGTCACATTTGTGCTAAGCATTGGGTAGATAAGGTAAAGCAAAATCCAATTTGTTGTTGTTGTTCAGTTGCTAAGTAGTGTCCTACTTTTTGCAACCCCATGAACTGTGTAATGCCAGGCTTCCCTGTCCTTCACCATATCCCAGAATCTGTTCAAACACATGTCCATTGAGTCAGTGATGCCATCCAGCCATCTCGTCCTCTGTCATCCCCTTCTCCTCCTGTCTTCAATCTTTCCCAGCATCAGAGTCTTTTCCAGTGAGTTAGCTTTTCGCATCAGGTGGCCAAATTATAGCTCCTAATCTCACAAAGTTTATAGTCTAGTAGCAGGAACAGATAGTAACAGAAAAAAATTGCTTCAGTGAATGCAGGGCACAGCTAAACAAAAGAGAACGACATCATCTTATGCACTAGTCACTAGTAATTGTAAGGGACTTGAAACTAAATAGGAGGTCAAGGATGGAAAGCTTCTTTGAGAAAGTGTCCCCTGAACTCTATCTGAAATAAGAATAAAGATGTAGGAATTGCCTAGGTAAAGAAAAACAGCAGGGTTTGAGCCTAACTAGAAGGGATTTCAGCCCTCTTAAAGACAGCCTTTGTTTGATAGAATTTCTTATTGAAAAACCAAAGAGGATAGTATATAAAACATGAAAATATCTTTGTTGGAGAGATTATTTCTGGTGTTTTTGTGAAATGAAACTTGGCATATATAGAAAATTTGATAATTTAATTGTAGTTAATGAAAAGAATTTATTTAAGAGAGTAGAGAGTAGATAAAGCCTAGACAACAGAAATCTACAGGCATTACATAATATTTAAGAAAACACTTCATTCTCTCAACCAGAATTTTTTGGGAGCATATAAACTTAATGGGTGTGTGTGTGTTTCATTTCTAGAACAGAGCCTGCTGAAATAGGAAATGCCTGGTCAGGGAAGATACATCAGAGGATAAAAGCCCAGAAGAGAAGAATGTAAGGGTTAGAACAACCATTCTCATTGGTGGTGGAAGAAGTCAAAATTGAGAGAATAAGGGAAAATAGGAGATTTCAAGTCACTACTGATTGGATAGTGTAAGACTTTCCAAATAATGGAAATTGATACCGTTGAGTCACTGGTGCTCTATACATCTTCTAAATAGGGTAGCATGCAGAAACTTGTATTTTTTCCTGAATTGATCTAAATAGTGTATAGCCAGTATGTTTCATGGAGAAGGAAATGGCAACCCACTCCAGTGTTACTGCCTGGAGAATCCCAGGGATAGGGGGGGGCCTGGTGGGCTGCTGTCTATGGGGTCACACAGAATCGGACACGACTGAAGTGACTTAGCAGTATGTTTCATCTTATATGCCAAGTCATATAAATCAAAAGCATATGTATGGATGTGAGAGCTGTACTATAAAGAAAGCTGAGCACTGAGGAATTGATGATTTTGAACTGTGGTATTGGAGAAGACTTGAGAGTCCCTTGGACTGCAAGGAGATCTAACCAGTCCATCCTAAAGGAAATCAGTCCTGAATATTCATTGGAAAGACTGAGGCTGAAGCTGAAACTCCAACACTTTGGTCACCTGCAAAGAACTGACTCATTGGAAAAGACCCTGATGCTGGGAAAGACTGAAGGCAGGAGGAGAAGGGGACGACAGGATGAGATGGTTGGATGACATCACTGACTCGATGGACATGAGTTTGAGCAAGCTCCAAGAGTTGGTGATGGACAGGGAAGCCTGATGTGCTGCAGTCCATGGAGTCACAGAGAGTCAGACATGACTAAGCGACTGAACTGAAGAAGTGAGTTTTGGATATAGAAACCATATCTGGGCTTAGCAGAAAAGAGTACCCAAACCAACTAGCAAAGCCTATCATAGACAAGGGAATTTGCTATTCCTGCTCTAAATAATCTCATTCATCTGCATTTTACATGCTTTTCTCTTTCTTTGAGCCACCTAGAGAGATTCCCGATGAGGGAAAGGAAACCATTTTTTAGATTTAAAAATTTTTTTATTATTAAAGAACCAATATTAGCTCATCAGGATGGTTTTTCTTTTAATGATTCTACAGAAGAAATAAAATCAGCAAACAACAAAGGCATTTTCCATAACAAAAAGTTGGAAGTTCTAAAGAAATTTGCATTTTCAGTGGTGGGAAGTGTCAGATCTTTTTTGGACTCAGATCTCTTTATGTCACACCAGGGCACGAAGGGTAATGTTTATAACATCTGAATCTCTGAACCAGTGAATAAAAGATATCAGTGTTACTTAGTTGAGACGTGAATAAATATTCATAACAATGGCACATGCATAGCTAATTGAATGACTTTTGTTAATATTAAACTAGATATTCATGGACATGTGCCTTTTTCTATAATGAAAATACTGCCTTGGGCTACTTTTGTTTTTCTTGTCTAGAACAATTTATGGGCTTTCAGTGAAATGAATATAAACTCCTATTCTCATGACAAAAGAATTCACCATTAATTTGAGGAAAGAATTTCTTTATTCCCTTTGTGGTCTACTTTACTGAAAAAGCAAGCCCTAAATCTATCTTGCAATTTTTGTTCATGCATTATGTTTAATTTCAACAGCACATTTGATGTCTATAAATAGAGATTTCTAGAATTATTAGGACCAGATGTATTGTTATCAAGTACATAAGAGATTTTCTTTTGATTAATTTAAAAAATAATAAAAACAAAGAGAAACAAAATAAAATTCCTATGTGGCTGTTTATATGAAGCTTAAACCTAGTATTTTCCCTGCTTCCTCAGTCTTGTTTCCCCACCCTTTTCCCTTTCTCTCCTTTATTTCCTTAGGTGCACTGCAATGGATATTTGCCATTTATCAGCTGCTTAGCCTTTATTCTCTCTCTGTAACAGGACCACTCTGTTTTCTGCTTCCTATACCTCCAAGCTTCCTTCCTTGACCAGCCAGCCCTTTCTTATACCTCCAGCCCACTTGGTGAGCTCCCCAATATCCTCCCCACAAACTCCTTTTATCATAAAGTAGCCAATCTAAGAAACACTGATACATATTCATCCATTTCCTGCTCTGCTCTATTTCTATTGATCAATGGCATTCAGAGCTCAGCATCAAGGCTATATAGTAGGTTCCTGAAAGATCCCATCCCTAATATTTGCCTGACATGGCCTGATGAAAAAATTCCATGATCTGACTAATGCACTGAACACAGAGGTGTATAAAATTCACAGTATGAACCAAGGTTTCCTTGAATTCACAGTCACTCTGTAGTGATGGTAATTGAATTGAACTTGAAGCAGTTGAAGGAGCTAGACATATCATGCCAGAGCCTCAATGTCATTCCTTTGTTGTTTTCAGGGCTTAGAATACCAAGAGATAATCTATAAAGGCCTGAAACTATACACAGGGATTGGTTGCCATAAAACCTGCTGTTTGGGGCTTGCTCACAGGACTTATTCTAGGACAGTGATTTCCAAAACTGGCTGGTGATCAAAATCACCTAAGAGCTACTGTAAAAACTCAAATGGAAAATCCTGACTTGATTCAGGATATCCTGAGCCACTAGGTCAAGGGTGGAATCACTATGAGCAAACGTGTGCAATCTAAAGAGAGGACTAGAGTAAGGGACCCAAGATGAGATTATTTTAGTATTCCAGGGGTGAAATTTCAAAGTTCCAAAAGAAGGCAATAATAATAGGAGAGGAATAAAAGGGAGTGAAGTATTTTTAAGAGGTAAAATAAGCCAGCTATGCATATGGTTAATGTTGAAATAAACAGGATCACACATGAAGACTTTGGCTTATATAACTGGATAAATAGTGTCTAATTTTGCAACAGAAAATACTAGAGGGAGAGAAACTTTAGAAAGAGGTATGTTTGGACTTAGTGGAAGTTTTTGTGTGGTGTCTAGGGAAAATGTTTAGCATGGAAGCATGGCCTGAAGCTCAGGTAAAAGATAAGTTCTAGAGAAACAAATCTGAGCACCAACTGCATACAGGTGATGGTTATAATTTTAGGAAGGATAAGATCATTCCAGGACGGTTTGGAAGAGGCAAAGTGCTGAGTCAGGATTAATATTCAAGGAACACTCATATTTAAAGAGCATTAAGAGAAGAAACCTGGGGAGAGACCTGAGATGAAATGTCCAGAAGAAGTGAGAAAAAAGAAGCAAAACGCACAGAAGAGAAGAGAAGGCTATGAAAGAGGAAGCAGTCCCCAGTGTTGGTTACAGTGAAGGTCCATGAATGTAATGACTGATAAATGCAGGTTGAATTTGCGGAAGAGCTCAGTATATTTTTGACTAAGATTGTCCAGTGAAATTTTGGGAGTAAACTTTGGGTAGAAGAATCCCAGGGAAAGAGACTACACATGTAGGCAAGTCCTTCAAGAATTATCATGTATTTGATTCAGTTTAGAACTTCCATTCCATGTATGCTACTGCTAAGTCACTTCAGTCGTGTCCGACTCTGTGCGACCCCATAGATGGCAGCCCACCAGGCTCCCCCGTCCCTGGGATTCTCCAGGCAAGAACACTGGAGTGGGTTGCCATTTCCTTCTCCAGTGCATGAAAGTGAAAAGTGAAAGTGAAGTCGCTCAGTCGTGTCTGACTCTTTGCGACCCCATGGACTGCGGCCTACCAGGCTCCTCCGTCCATGGGATTTTCTAGACAAGAGTACTGGAGTGGGTTGTCATAGGTCAATCCTGGGTTCACAAAATGTCAAATATCTAAATTCAAAGTTATTATTCAGTCAGATACTGTCCTATAGGGTTCAACTCTGCAGCAGAGATATTTAGCTGTTCACCCAAAATTCATAATCCCCTTTTCATACTATATCACTGTTCCTGGTTGACAGCTGTGGCACTACAGACATTTCCAGCAGCCTTTGTATTTAAGTGTGGTCATAAGACTAGAATTCACCAATGTAATGACAGTAGAAATGATAATTGTCACTGTCCGAGGCTTTGAAGAAGCAGGATTCTCCACTTTCTTTTCTTTTCTGTCAGCTGTATGCAGAGGATTCCAAGACCCAAGGTCATGGCAGAGCACAAGATGGAAAGAGTCTGTATCCAGATCATTCAAGAAGAAAGCCATGAGCTTCTCTGATGGCTCAGTGGTAAATAATCTACCTGCCAATGCAGGAGACATGGGTTCCATCCCTGGCCCAGGAAGATCCCATATGCCGCAGAGCAACGAAGCCCATGTGCCACGACTATCAAGCCTGTGCCCTAGAGCCTGTGCTCCACAACAAGAGAAACCCCCACAGTGAGAAGCCCGTGAGCCACAATGAAGAGTAGCCCCCACTTGCCACAACTATGCAAAAGCCTGTGCAGCAATGAAGACCCAGCATAGTCAAGAATAAATAATTAAAAATGTGTGCATGTGTGTGTGTGGCGGCTTCCCTGGTGGCTCAGACAATAAAGAGTCTGCCTGCAATGCAGGAGATCCAGGTTCGATCCCTGGGTTGGGAAGAACCCCTTGGAGAAGGAAATGGCAACCCACTCCAATATTCTTGCCTAGAAAATCCCATGGATGGAGGAACGTGGGAGGTTACAGTCCATGGAGTTAGAAAGCCATCAACCAACCAGAAACATCTGCATTGGGTTATTATATGTTAAGTTACTGAAATGTTGGTGTATATTTGTTTTAATAACTCTAAAACAAACTGTATCTGAGTATAATATGGACCAAACTTGTAGATAACTGATTCTCTCTCTAAATATACAAATAGATAGAAAGTGTATACCATTTATATTTATTAATATGAAATATCTATCAAGAAGTATCATAGAAACATAGACTACAACATTTATTTGATACAAATCTGAGATCCATCTTCCAATTTATTGTTTACAAACTTTACTAATTTAAACTTTAGTGATTCTATTCAGAGGTAATGAATGGTGTTAAGCATTAAATTAACTAATCAATTAATTCAATTCAGAAAGCAAATTAAGATTGCCTGGTAAATAAAATCCTACTCTTTCCATTAGATGCTTACATCTTAATGATCCACCAATTATTTTCCTTGTTACAATAAGATATCTTCAACTCATTATTTCTACTCACATAATTGTTTGATAGTATGCTTATGTACTAAAAGAAGTGAAGATGTGATGTTCTTTTTTCTTAAATGCTGTAGTAAAAAGTAATGTATTAAAAAGTAATGCAAGTTTTTGCTCTTGAGTCAGGGCACCCATGTATAACTCTTCTCCATACAAGCGTGTGGTTGAGAGGTGCATGCAGGCTAAAGTTCTCTCCTGCTCCACTTAGAAAAGGACCCAGGCAGAGACTGCATCCTTGCAGGAGAAGGGAATATCTTTTTCTAATTTGTACAAAAGCAATATGTGGGCTTGCAATGACCTTTGACAGAGACACTTTCTTTCCCTCTTAATCTTGGAACTCATTTTGCACAAATACACTGAAAGCCACAGTTTCATTCTTAATGGCTTCAATAAGTTTGATTAATGGATATATTGAACTACTTTCAAATATTTGCTCTTATAGATAATATGCATTGAATAGCCTTGTTCATATGTGTGAGGACTGCTCTAGAATAAATTCGTTAAACTGGAATTGCTGCATCATAGAGTCAGTGCACTTGTACATCAAGTTACATTCTGTGAAGGCTGGGCTAATTTACATCCTTCCAGCAATACATAAAAGCGTCTGTGTAGTCTCACTTCCAGCAACTATTGTGCTACCTGGCTTTTGATCTTTGCTAATTTTAAGAGTGGACAGGCTCCTGTAGAGCAGTTTTATTTTGAATTACATTTACTATGAGGTTAGGGTCTTTTCATATGTTTGAAAACTAGTTTATCTCTTTTTCAGTGACATTTTCTATTTGTGTGATAAGCTTTTGTTCATTCTTTCATTTTCAACCTTTCTTTGTCAGTGAGTTTTATGTGTATGGTATTCTATATATCATATGCCTGGATTTTACATTTTGATACAATTTGAAAGTCTTTATCTTTTTATAGCTGTTGATATAAAATATAACTTTCAGTTCTATGTTACCTTTCTATTCTTATTTTTGTTTTTTCCAATCTTTCATTGTACTATTTATTAATAATTTTATTTACTGTTGTTAAAGTTTCCTTCTGTATATGTGTATTTTATTTTTAATCCAGTGATAAAATTTATAATTAAAACTTATAAAAGATAATAAACACTGTTTCTTCAGACAGTATCTACTGTCTTCCTACTTCAACCAATGGTAAAACTAGTACATTTGTATTTCTTCCCACTGTTCATCCCTCCCCCCCCTTAATTTTAGCTAATCATATCATTGTTACTAGGTTTTCTAGAACCTTCCTGGGTTTCTGTAAATATGTTTAAATATATACTACTTAATTGGTCAGACTTAGATCGTTTGACATCCACCTTCCCCCTTCCTCTATATAAAAGGTGAAAATATCAGTTTATATATATTGCCTTCTTCCTTCTCGTTGCTGTCTCAACTCACTATTATTCATTGTACTATATTGTTTTTGTTGGAGTGATTTGAAAGAGAAGAGAGAAAATATATCTTTATTCTCCTGTTTTATATATAGGGTCTCAATTCATCTTTGTCTACTCCATAGTAAGAGACACGTTGGTCTGCATGTAATAGTGACTCAGTACATCTAAAAGATTGAGCTTGACTTGTTCATGGTTGAATTGGCCTGGAAGAATGATTTAATCCATTTGAACATATACACTCAATTACAGGCAACAATTAGAGTCCTTCCCCTACAAGGCAGGGAATTTACCCTGAGCTTATCATGTGGCCAGGCAGACCAGTGTTCATACTCCCCACAGGCAGATAGATCCCAAATGCGACCCTCAGCAGGGGCTGATCCCTGCAGTCCCACTTCCTTCTCCAAAGTCATCAGCCACATAATGGTAGGAGAAATCAGGCAGTGTGTAAGAGAGACCAAACATTTCTTTTGCTAGAGAATCTCACCAGGAGAAGCAAATGTGCCACATACACACACCCGGCTCCTTTCCCTATCTTAGTATCTCACCTGCTTCCTATGGTTTTTGTAACACTTCCTAGCTAAACCAGGAAATAGCTAATAACTAATCACAATAAATAATTCTAGAAGGAAGGCAACATCCCTGTGTCTCCTGAATTGGCAGGGGGGGTTCTACACCACTGAGCCACCAGGGAAGCCATATGGGGATGTAATATCCCATAATGACTCCTCTTCTGGTCTTTGAGATTGCAATGGGCAGAATAATGACCCCCAAAGATTTCCACACTATGTCTTAATCCCTCAAACCTTGGACTATGTTACAGGAAAAGGGTCTTTGCAGATGTGATTGAGGTTACAGACCTTAAAATAAGAGATTATCCTGGATTATCTGGTGGGCTCAATCTAATCACTTGAGCTTTTAAAAGAAGGCAGAATGGTCAGTGAGAGGGATGTGGCAGAAGAAGAGGACACAGAAGACAAGCAATTGTGTGGGAAAGGTTCAGTGCATTATTGCTGGCCCTGAAACACAGGGAGCAACCTGTAGGAACTGCAGACAGGAGACCAGATGCTAAGGGCAGCCACTGGCATATAGCCAGTATGGAGATAAGGCATCCGTTCTACAACCACATGGAGCTGATTTTTGCCGACAACCAGAAGGAGACCTATAGCCTTCAAAAAGAAACATAGCCCTACCCACATCTTCATTTCTGTCCCATGACACCCTAAGCAAATCAGCCTGCTGTCCTCAGACTTCTGCCCTACTGAACTGTGAGGTAATAAATGTATGCCGTTTGTACAAGTTTGGTATGGGTACAAGTTTGTAGCCATTTGTTACGGCAACAATAGAAAACTATTACAGGGATAATTCAGGCATGGCTGTTCTCGAGATCCATGTAACCCAGCCTGTGATATGCAGACGCCTGATAGACAGGGAACTGCATAAAAAAACATGCAAGCATGACTATACTTGAAGATCAGGAGCTTTAAAGTTTCTCTGTACTCTTAGGAAACAACATAAATAAAAGCAATTGATAATTTCATCCACTCATTCAATTTCTTCAAACATCTTTTTTTTTAATTGTAGAAAAAGTCACATAAGATAAAACATACTTTTAAACTATGTTTAACCATACAGTTCAGCAGCATTCACATTGTTGCATAATTCTCACCATCATCCATCTCCAAATTTCTCACCTTCCTAATCTGGAACTCTGTCCCCATTAAACACTAAGTCTCCAACCCCCCTGGAGGGTTCCCTGGAAGCCCAGGAACCCCTTGGGCTTCCCTGGTGGCTCAGACGGTAAAGCGTCTGCCTGCAATGAGGGAGACCCGGGTTCGATTCCTGGGTTGGGAAGATCCCCTGGAGAAGGAAATGGCAATCCACTCCAGCACTCTTGCCTGGAAAATCCCATGGACGGAGGAGCCTGATAGGCTACAGTCCATGGGGTCACAAAGAGTCGGACACGACTGAGCGACTTCACTTCACTTCACTCCAACCCCCACCCAAACCCACCCCTCATAGCCTGGGCATCTACCAAGATACTTTTGACTCTGAATTGGACTATTCTAGGTACCTCGTATAAGTGGAATCAAACAGTATTTTTCTGCAGTCAGTTACAGGCTTTTTTATATGCAAATTTTAATTTCATGATATATAACTTTTGATAAGTCCCTCCTTCCCAAGCATCTCAACTAGTCCTGAAAGTAAGCTCTGTGCATGAGAAGAAAGTAAGGACCAGGAGCTGACCACATCATTTATCCTCAATTGATATCCTGCATTCCCCCAACAGTACTGCTAGCTGTGAAACTGTACCTTTCTATCCGCAGGGTGAGTTGACTTGGTCTTGGAAAATAAACCAAATCAGTAGATACTTTGTTCAGATGGCTAAATAATAGTGGCAATCTAAAAATAAGTCAAGAGGAAAAACCTTGCCTACTGGCCTTATCTCTCATGCTAGTATTATTATTAATTATATTGCTGCATATAAAATTACCCAAATGCTCTGCTTTGAAGCTACTTATTTCATTTCCATCTCTACAATATTCCTGAATGAAGATTACAGATGAGTATGAAAGCACAGAGAGGTTAAGAGCATTAACCAAAACACAGCAAGTTCCCAGCAAAACTGCAACAGCACATAGGTTTTCTTAATTCTGCCTGGTGTTCTTTCCATTTTGACAGTATTTTTTTCCAAAATAAGTAAAATGCTTGGTGTTCTTTAAAGGTGCAGTCAGATGGATGCCCCTAAAACCCATCCATTGCCTATCGTTATCATCCAATATTTTACCAGCCCATACTATAACAATTTCTCTATTTCTCACAGTATAACAACAACAAAAAAATTGTCTCAAAATTTTGAGACAAACATTTTTGTCAATTAATAGATGTTTTCCCCTAAATTGATAATTATTATTAATATTATTGCTTCCTTAAAGGTCTTCTCTGGTGACTCAGTGGTAAAGAATTTGCCTGCCAATACAGGAGTCTCAGGTTCCATCCCTGGGTCAGGAAGGTCCCCTGGAGATGGAAATGGCAACCTGCTCCAGGATTCTTGCCTGGAGAATCCCATAGACAGAGCAGCCTGATGGACTACAGTCCATGGGGTCACAGAGTTGGACACGACTGATCGACTGAATGAAAACAAACTGCTTCCATGAACAATGATGATTTGTCAAGAATATTCATTGGAAGGACTGATGCTGAAGCTGAAATGCAAATACTTTGGCTACCTGATGCGAAGAACTGACTCATTGGAAAAGACCCTGATGCTAGGAAAAACTGAAGGCGGGAGGAAAAGGGGACAACAGAGGATGAGATGGTTGGCTGGCATCACTGACTCAATGGACATGAGTCTGAGTAAACTCCAGGAGTTGGTGATGGATAGGGAGGCCTGGCATGCTGCAGTCCATGGGGTCACAAAGAGTTGGACACAACTGAGCAACTGAATTGAACTGATGTGGGGAACTGATTGAACTGATTAGGCCTCATTGTTAGTTTCCTTCCTGCATATTATGTAGCACTCAACAACTCAATAGCTTTCAGTTTCTTTTTTGCTGATGGGATGCTATCTTTGTCCTGGACTCCCATGCAGAAAAGAATTGATTCCTTTAAATAAGAAGACAGAAGTGTAAAGAAGAATTCCATGTACACGAAACAGAAGATGTTTATAGTGATTTTTGTACCACGTAAAATCTGTTCTCAGAAGATATCTCTGAAAGGATAAACATGAAGATGTTTCCTGTATACCTTCTGGAAAATTTGAATTTTGTCCTATATGCAAACTATCACCCACTCTGCAAGTAAATGAAACTTGAAAGTTTAAGAAGAAAAAATGAATCAAGATAAAAGAAGTTATGCAAACAAACAGAAAGATAGTAAATGATATATCTTTTACTCTATGAAGAGAGGAGTATAACTCTAGCAGATATAGTGGTCTGCCCAGATTCCCAGGATCCCTTTCTACTTTGTCTGTGCCCCCTCACCATGCCCACTTTCTTCACACTTGCTCTTCCATGGACCGGTATCTGCAGCTCTGCCCTCCCGGTCCTTGGGCTGCTGGAGCCACTTTGTCACAGAGAATTGCAAGAGAATTGCACAGAGAATTGCAAGCATTCAGGGGTTTACATTCCAGCTGGACTTTGTCCAGAGACAAACGGGTGAACAAGTACCATAGTCTAGCTCCTATCAGATTGGGATAGTGGTGAGCTGTCACTCAGAGTCCAGAGTTCCCCTCAAAGATCTACCTTCTGAGAGCCTTCTGCCGGAGACCACACCAGTGCTGGGCTTTTCCCCTTTTCCTATTCTATTTCCTACTCTATTATTGGTTTTCCTGGGATCATTTTTTTGGAAATTGTTTGCAAACCCACCCTCATCTCAGGAACTGCTTTTTTAGAACCTCCTAAGGTAGCTGGTACCCCCACTGGCCTTAAGAAGCTGACTCTAGGAGCCAGATTTGGAGTTAGCTATTCAATGGCTATCTGAAAACAAAGGCCCCTTTATTGGTGCTGGGTGGGCTGCTGACTCTTCCTGGCATTAGCCCACAGTTACTAAGATTTTCACTGGTGTTAAGATGGCATAGGGATGGAAAGGATGCTCTGACACACAGAACACTGTGTGCATTTGAAAGATACGGGGCAAGTTGTAATTACAAAAGCTATGAACTGGTGAGTTGTTTCTGAGTGCTATCAGTGCATCAAGTCGAGGAAAATACAAGCTTGCTGCTGCTAAGTCACTTCAGTTGTGTCTGACTCTGTGCCACCCCATAGACGGCAGCCCACCAGGCTCCTCCAACCCTGGGATTCTCCAGGCAGAACACTGGAGTGGGTTGCCATTTCCTTCTCCAATGCATGCATGCATGCATGCTAAGTCGCTTCAGTAGTGTCTGACTCTGTGCAACCCTATGGACAGCAGCCCACAAGGCTCCTCCATCCACAGGATTCTCTAGGCAAGAATACTGGAGTGGATTGCCATTTCCTTCTCCAGAAAAATACAAGCCTAGGTCAGTCAGTTATCAACTTAAGGCACAGTAGGAAAGCCAGCAGGCCTTGAAGAGAGTTGAAGGAGACCCTCATAATACTGAGGCAGTGAAAGGGTGTACTGAAGACCAGACTTGGCTGTAAGAGTAACAGAACCTCAGAGAAGATGACTTAATCACAGCAAATCCCCTGCACCAAAATCAGGGCTCTGCTAAGGAAGGAGGGGGACCCTGAGACTCAAGATAGGTAATCTGAGCAGGTGTGCTATGAAGCATTGATTTCCTCGAGTCAGCTGAACACGCTGAACCTGCCAGATTGACAAACTCTCTTTTTCCAAACGAAAGCAGTCCCCTATGAGCTTGGAGACTTTTCAGAAGCCTCTACTAAGACAGACACATTGAAAGGCGGTATTTGCTCTCCTTATGATCGCCCCCTCCCACCTTTCTTTTTGACTTCTAGATGGAAAACCAGGGTCAAGCTTCAGCATGACTTAACTGGGGAAATTTTGACCTTATTAAAGGAGAAAGAAATTATTTGCCAAAAGATCCATAGGACTTGGGGAATGTGTACTTCCTGGTCCTGGGAGAGCAGGCCTGGAATTCAGTATTGAGGATGCCAAACCAGAGTGGTTGATAAGGGACATTTTATTAATATAAGGGCCACTGTCCTATGACTCAGTATTTAACACTCTGGCAAGAGCCCCTGGAGCTGGTCCTAATAAGCCACTGGAATGGCTCCTGGCAACTTGTAACAAATAATGACCTGGCAGAGTATTGAGAAAAGAATCAAAAGATTTAGGGTTATAAGTATGCCTCTGTTCCTTACGAAGGCCCAGTGAAAGGTTCTTTACTAGGGTAATGAAGATAGTGTCACTGTTACATTCAAGAGTGGTTGAGAGGGGACTTACCTGATGGTCCAGTGGCTAAGACTCCATGATTGCAATGCCCGGGTCCTGGGTTCAATCCCTGGTCAAGGAACTAGATGTTAGCATGCTGTAACTAAAACCCTGCATGGGGCAATGAAGATCCTGCTTGATACAGCTAAGACATGGTGCAGCTAAATAAATAAATAATAATAAGATCTTTATAAATAAATAACTTAAAAAAAAAAAAACTGGTCTAGAGGAATCTAGAATGGGTGGCAGAAGAGGGAGATGAGAAAACGTAATCCCTGTAGGGCCAGCTGCAGCAGGAGAGACTGTAGGGTGTTCAATGACTCTCACATTTAATATACAATTTTTATAATACAATTTGCCCCAGAAATTTTGAGCAACCTTCAAGAAGTTTTCAAAGAATGGAATGAAACTGACATGAAATGTCAGAGGGCCTGACCAAGAGCAAAGGGTGAACTGTAGCAGAAAATATTGGTGTTTTTTCCAGGTCCTCTCAGATTTCTTGTAATAGTTTCTGTATATAACCTACGCTGCCTCTACCACTGACTTCTGTGTTTTAAAGTCTGGAACTTGAGATTCTGCTTTGGAGGACTGCCCTCAGGCTATCGGAGCTGCTTTACTGTATACCAGGAATCAAAACATGCATGCCTGGGGTTTGCCTCTTCCCTGGGCTGGCCCTTGACAAATGACCATCAGACATCAGAATGTGAAAGCTCAGCTCCCTTGCCTCTGTTCAGGACAATTCTGAGGTTTATTTATTCTCTAGATTTCTCCTGAGGGACAAGGCTGAAGCTTAAGCTCTTCAGTGTGAAAGCACAGACATCACTTTGCAGACAAAAATTAGTATAGTCAAAGCTATGGTTTTTCCAGTAGTCATGTACAGATGTGACAATCAGACCATCAAGAAGGCTGAGCACCAAAGAATTGATGCTTTCGAACTGTGGTGTTGAAGAAGACTCTTGAGAATCCCTTGGACTGCAAGGAGATCAAACTAGTCAATTCTAAAGGAAATCAACCCTAAATATTCATTGGAAGAACTGATGTTGAAGCTGAGGCTCCAATACTTTGTCCACCGGATGTCAAGAGCTGACTCACTGGAAAAGACCCTGATGGTGGGAAAGATTGAAGGCAGGAGGAGAAGGGGACAACAATGGATGAGATGGTTGGATGGCATCACTGACTCAATGGACATGAGTTTGAACAAACTCCAGGAGATAGTGAAGGACAGGGAAGCCTGGAGTGCCTATAATCCATGGAGTTGCAAAGAGTCAGGCATAACTGAGCGACTGAACAACAACAAAACTCTACTTGGCTTCCTTCCTTTCCCTGTCCTGATTCTCCAGTCCTTACTGGTCTCCCCAGGAAACACTTCCTGCATAAATCACTTACACAGGATTTTCATATCAAGGTTTGCTTCTGGAGACCCCAATCTAGGACCTCAAACTTCAGTCTCATATATTCTATTTTTTTTAGTCTCACATATTCTTTAAAAATTTTTTTAAATAATTTATTTGTTAATTGAAATGCAGCTGATTTACAATGCTGTGTTAATTTCTGCTATACAGCAAGGTGACTCAGTTATACATATATCTACATTCTTTGTTTTTGTATTCTTTTCCATTATGGTTTATCATACAATATTGAATATACTTCTCTGTGCTCTACAGTAGGACCTTGCTGTTCATCCATTCTGTATATAAAAGCTTGCTTCTGCAAATCGCAAACTCCCACTCCATCCCTCTGCCAACTCACTCTGCTTGGCAACTACCAGTCTATTCTCTATGCCCATGATTCTGTTTCTGTTTCATAGACTGGTTCAGATGTGTCAGATTTTAGATTCCACATAGTCTCATATATTCTTGATGAAAGTAAATTTCAGGTCGTCTTTTTGAACAGTACTCTTTCACTTTGGCAATACTGCCAAAGACAGTCAACAGGTTTTAAAAGATGTGTACAACTGTTCAACTATCCACCCCCCATAAAAATATTTATGCAGTTAAGTTTGATGCAGTATGGTTTATAACAGCAAGGGAATCGAATGAAAACAATATAAATATATTTGTTGTTGTTGTTGTTCAGTCAGTCATGTCCAACTCTTTGAGACCCCATGAACTGCAGAACACCAGGCTTCCCTGTCCTTCACTATCTCCCAGAGTTTGCTCCAACTCATGTCCATTGAGTTGGTGATGCTATCCAGTCATCTCATGCTGTGTTGTCCCCTTCTCCTGCCTTCAATCTTTCCCAGCATCAAGGTCTTTTTCAATGAGTCAGCTCTTCACATCAGGTGGCCAAAGTATTGGAGCTTCAGCTTCAGCATCAGTCCTTCCAATGAATATTCAGGGTTGATTTCCTTTAGGATTGACTAGTTTGATCTCCTTGCTGTCCAAGAGACTCTCAAGTCTTCTCCAGCACCACAATTCAAAAGCATCAATTCTCTGGTGCTCATAGGAATCAGCAACTTAGTAGGCCATGATACATTCATATTATGAAATATCAATGATTGAAAGTTGAATTCTTTAAGAAACAAGAAACAGATGAAATGCAAAATTTTTTCCCATTTGTTCAGGGTGGTCTTCACCATCCAACTTGCCTACCTTGTATCTTCAGTTATGTGTAAATTAGTTCATTTGTAAATCTTATGGCATATAAGGAGGACTTTTAAATCATCTGGTTGTTAAGTGGGAACAAAACTGTACTTGCATTGCCAAAATCTTCACTTATATCCCAGTAATTCTATTTGCTGACTATGTCAATCCTTAAGCAAATCACTTTACTTTCATGGCTGTGAGAAAAATTAGTGTTTCTTCCATTATATGGGTAATAAACAACTGAAGTTTATTATTTATCCACAAAAGGGTGGGCTGTCTTCATTGCAACAGGAGTTGGTAACCAAGATGTGTAGAAAATATTATCCTTGACTAATCAAATACTTTAAAAACATTATTTATTCAGGATGGCTTCCCTGGTGGCTGCGTGGTAACAAATATGTCTGGCAATGAACGAGATGCAGGTTCAAGCCCTGGGATGGGAAGACCGCCTACAGAACGAAATGGCAACCCATTCCAGTATCCTGGCCTGGGAAATCCCATGGACGAGGAGCCTGGTAGGCTACAGCCCATGGGATCTCAAAGAATCAGACACATCTTAGTGACTAAACAACAAAGCAACAACAATTTTATTCAGGAACATCCAAGGCCATTTGAAGGTGTGGGTGTAGGAGAGTGACTTTTTTCCCTTAATGGGCATTCTTTCCTCCTTGATGGTAATAGAACCTCTGATTCGGACAAAAGAAAAAAATAAAGACTACATTTCTCAGCTTCCTTTGTAGTTAAGGGTAGCTATGTGATTAAGGTCTTTCAATAGGATGCAGGCAAACAGAATGTGTAATTTCTGGGTGATGCCTTTTGGGAAGGGATCTTTTCTTATCTTGTGGTTGCAATGTGGACATTGTGGTAAGCTATCTTGAACTACAGAGAAGAAGATAATTTCCTATAAATGTTTTCCTTTGTAAGTATCCAAAAATACTAGCTGTTAACCCAAAGATTCTGGCACCTGGCACGTACTCAATAAATATTAGTTTATTTTTGTCTTTGTTTCTTCTTGGGCTGCCTTTACAGACTGTAACCAGCTGGCGGCTTAACCAACAGAAATGTATTTTCTCACAGTTCGAGGAGCCAGAAGTCTCAGCCAGTTTGGTTCCTGGTGAGAGCTCTCTTCCCAGCTTGTAGACAGCCGCCTTCTCCCGATGTCCTCACACGGCCTTTCCTCTGGGCACAGAGAAACAGCACCGCATCTCTTCCTCTTTTTATAAGTACCCAGTTTTATCAAATTAGGATCCCACCTTATAACCTCACTTAACCTTAACTACCTCCTTACAGACCCTAACTCCAAATACACACACACGCACACGCTTCCTGGACACCACAGGTCCATCTGGTCCCATCCTCCATCTTTTCCCTTCCCTTCTAGCTACTTGTCTGATACCACAAGCTGGCACTAGTCATAAACAATCCACCTGCCAATGCAAGAGACTGGGGTTTGATTCCTGGGTCAGGAAGATCCCCTTGAGAAGGAAATGGCAATCCACCCCAGTATTCTTGCCAAGAGAATCCCCATGAACAGAGGAGCCTGGTGGGCTACAGTCCATGGGGGCACAAAGCGTCAGACACAACTGAGCATCTGAGCACCACCATTACAAGTTGGCACCTCCTTGCCCTTCAATTTCAGCTCAGTTGTTGCAGGGGAATCTCTGACCTCCCATCAGTCAAATCCCCCTACTGTCTGCTCTAATACCCTCATGCACCTCTTCTTTTTCAAGCTGAAACACAATTGTAATTTCACATATTTGGGTGTGAAAGTTTGATGAATATCTGTAACTCTACTAGACTGTGAGCTTGATTAAGGAAAAAGAGTGAAAGTGAAAGTGAAGTCACTCAGTCGTGTCCAATTCTTTGTGACTCCATGGACTGTAGCCTACAAGCTCCTCCATCAATGGGATTTTCCAGGCAAGAATACTGGAGTGGGTTGTCATTTCCTTCTCCAGGAGATTTTCCCAACCCAAGGATTGAACCCAGGTCTCCCGTATTGTAGGCGGATGCTTTACCATCTGAGCCACCAGGAAAAAGTGTATCTGCTTATTATTACTACTATTTTATTATTTTCACTATATACAGAATGTTTGTGTCTCCCAAAATTTGAATGTCAAAGCCCTAATACCGAATGTGTGGCATTTGGAAGCAGTAAGAATGAGATCTAGATGAGGTCATGAGGGTGGAGCCTCCAGGATAAAATTAGTGCCCTTCTAAGAAAAGGAAGAGACCAGAACCCTCTCTCTGTCTATCAGGTGGGGATGCAGCAAGAATGTGGCTGTCTACAAGCCAGAAAGCAAGCCCTCACCAAGAACCACATCTGTCCACACCTTAATCTTGGACTTCTCAACCTCCAGAACTGTGAGAAAGAAATGTCTGTTGTTTAAGCCACTTGGCCTATGGTATTTCATTGTAACAGCAAGAGTTATAGCCACTTGACTAAAATAATTAGCAGTATTTCCTAGCCCCTAGTATATAATTCGGAGAAGGCAATGGCACCCCACTCCAGTACTCTTGCCTGGAAAATCCCATGGATGGAGGCGCCTGGAAGGCTGCAGTCCATGGGGTCGCTGAGAGTCAGACATGACTGAGCGACTTCACTTTCACTTTTCACTTTCATGCATTGGAGAAGGAAATGGCAACCCACTCCACTGTTCTTGCTTGGAGAATCCCAGGGACGGGGGAGCCTGGTGGGCCGGGGTCTATGGGGTCGCATAGAGTTGGACACGACTGAAGTGACTTAGCAGTATATAATTGGAGAAAAACATGACATTAGGGGTAAGGAACTGTGAATATTTAGATAGTCTCCATAAACTGAAGGCTCTGGTATGTCACATGAAAGCTATTATTTCAAATAATTAGGCTTTTCAGTGTCTTGGCCTTCTCTGGCACTTTTTGAGGCGGGCACCCAGCATGACCCTAGCTTTCTCTTATTATATTCCTGTAGCTCTTTGATTTGCCATGTGCCTGACTTGCTCTGAGCATGTCTCTCCATGCTGAATGTTGCCTGAAACAGCTTATTTCTCATGATGATCAGATGAACTTTGGTTACTGCAGATGGACTGACTCTTACAGCTTTCCTCCACACAAGCTGGTCTGGATGCTCCTTCCATTTCTGGTTGAGAAGTCATTGTTGATCTACTTAAGGCTGAACCTGGGCATTCTTTTGTATCTTGAATCTCTTTTCTAGAGCTTGCTTAGCTGAACTAAGCAATGATTATGTATTTCTGGGTTTCTTACTAGTAGGTTGCCAGCCAGGCCAGGCTGCCTGCTGGGGGTTTGGAGAAAAATGTTAACTGGGACTGAGTCTGAGCTTGCCAAGTTTACTAAATGTACCCTGACATTTAGCGGAGACGTTTGGTGCCCTTATACGTCTCCAAGTGCCCCTGCTTCAGGCAGTATGATGATGAACTTCCTCCTTGCAGTGTACAGATCACTGAACCAAAGTACAAGCTCACAGCCTACATCTGGCCAGGGGACAGATTTCCTCTGGACATATTTTCTAGAACCTGGGTGGTTGGTCTCATGGGACCTGAGACCTTCTTGAAGGTCAGATGTCAGAACTATCTGCCACAATATCTTTGCATGTTATTAATCCTCCTTTCAGAAAAATGCAGGGGCATTTTGGAGTTTGCCATTAGGTGCCATGCAGCTCTGGCCTCCACTGTGGCTCAGTGCATATATAACCTCTGGTGAGAACAATTTAAATGCACCATTAATCCCTGGATGGTCACGAGTAGTTGTACCCTCTGGGGTTTCAGTGGCAGAGCAACTGGCATCCACTTTCTCATGATTTAGCAATGAAGCCAACAAGCTCTGGCTCTGCATCTTCTACGCAGGTTTATTCTTGATTCAATTTGTTAATTTTTTTTCCCACAAGAACTTTCTTTGGCTTCACCTACTTGAGTGACAGTGCTTGGGCACACAGATAATATTGTTGCCTCCTCTAGACAGTGGGCATGTGAAACAAAGGCCAGGGTCTTACATTCCTCTATATCGCCTTAGTATAGCACTTGGGAAATTGTAGATGATCAGTTCCTATGTAGATTTGAACAAAACCCTTTCATGTCTTCTAAAATTAAGGCTATTCCCTACTCTATTATATGGATTCCTTTAAGTAATCCAATCTTCTTCATTTCACAAAGGAGGAGACTGCTACCCAGACAAAATGACTGAAAATGTGAAATGACTTGTTTGAGATTACACAGCTAGCTGGTGATAGAGCTATACAGATTTCAGAAATTCAAAAGTTAATACAGTAAATCCTCTACATATGAATGAGCTCCATTTTGAGAGCAAGTTCATAAGTCCAACAAAGTTAGCATAGGTACCCAACTAACACAATTGGGTACATAGTACTATATTGTAATAGGGTTAAAGTACTTTTCACATATTTAATACATAAAAGACAAACACAAAACATGAAAGATAATATTTTTAATCTTACAGTATAGCAGGAGCCTGGCAGGCTACAGTCCATGGGGGTCCCAAAGAGTTGGACACAACTGAGCAACTGAGCACCCATGCATGCAACAGGACTTTGAAAGATGCAGTAGTGCAGTACAACAGCTGGCATACAAGGGCTGGCACTGAGTGAAGAGGCAAGAAGAGTTACTGCCTGGAGGAGGGAGAGGAGGTGGGAGATGGTAGAGCTCAATGATCGTCTGCAATGGGAGACAGAGGGCAAGCGGCAGCTGCACTCACACCTGATGCTGATGGAACACACAATGACATTTTTGAAAGTTCA
This sequence comes from Bos grunniens, assembly GCF_055505025.1. Taxonomy (NCBI): domain Eukaryota; kingdom Metazoa; phylum Chordata; class Mammalia; order Artiodactyla; family Bovidae; genus Bos; species Bos grunniens. The sequence goes on from NC_141180.1 coordinate 60,420,976, forward strand.
CAGCTTGAAGGTTCATACGTAGGGCACTTACTGTATGAGTAAAGTACCTAGAGGAGAACCTGACACGAGGAACATGTGGGCTTGATGGTCCACATCCAAAATAGGGACCAAAATAAGGTCTACATCCACATTCCTAAAACCTGTAAATGTTACCTTTCGGACAAAGGGTCTTTGAAATGCAATTAAGTTCAGGATTTTAACTTAACTGAGATGAGATCATCCCAGACTACCTGGGTGGGGCCTAAATCTAACAAGTGTCTTCTAAGAGACAGATGAGAAGATACAGATGACAAGGGGGAGATTAGATGGATGCAGCCACAAGGATGCCAAGAAACACAGTAGCTGGAAGAGCCAAAGGACAGGCTCTTTCCATAAGCCTCCAGAGGAGGGTGGCCCTGCTGACACCTTGATTTCAGACTTCTGGATTTCAGAACCAGGGACAATATTTTCTGATGTTTTGAGCCACCAAGTTTATGGTACTTTGTTATGATAACCACAAGAAACAGATACAGTGGTGTTACAGAAATAAGTCCTATTTGAAAATTCTATTGCCCACTTCTTCCCTCTGTGCCAGGATGTTCACAGATCACTTGTTATTTTAAGTAAAAGGCAGTTACAGCTCCCGGACCCCTGCTCAGCACTATGGCTTCCCTGGGACCCAGGGTAATGTAGTGAAGCAAGAGACCAGTTTGGCTCATTGAATCTTAGGAAATTTTTATCGATCTCATGATGCCTACTGGCATCTTGGGAGCAGGCAATAAAATATCACAAGTCCAGTTTCCAAGAAGAAATTTTCATAATGATTTATATTATTTCTGCCCCTGTTCATGTCATATAATTTTCCCAATTCATCCCACCCCATAATAACAAGGCATACCCCCATGCTAGTTTACAGATGATTTATCAGAAGATCTAGAAAAAATAAACATGCAATTGTGATCTATGCTTTCAATTCAGAGAAGATTCGGAATTGAGATTCCATTCCTTGTTGCTGCTTATGGGCACTTGGAATCATGTGAAAAATGAACTAGTTCCCAAATATTGGAAAAGACACCAGGTAGGCGTGGGTACTCTCCATACACAGATACACAGATACTCATATCCTTCCCAGAGCCCAGCATCATCAACGGACAAGATGGGTACTCAAATGCAGAAATCATATGTGCCAAATAAGGGAGAAGAAAAGAGCACTATTTCTATGACAGAAGTTCTAAGACAAAAAAGAATACCAGCTACCACCAATGTGGAGTTGTCAAATCATAAAGAACACTATTATCCTGGGAGTACAGAGTGCAGAATAGTCCAAGGCAGGCTGATTGCAAAGTTTGTCTCCCTAATCTAGGCAGGGACATCTCAACAGTTCTGAAAGCATTCATTCCCTTCCTTACTAATACCAACAATGATGGCAAGTGAAAGGGAGGGCTTCAGAAGGAATAGACAGGGATGCTAATGTCTGAGAGGTAGGGAGGCCTGTCTGAATAATGACTCACAGCTGAATAATGACCTCAATACAGCTCTTGACCAAGGCCCACTTACAGAGCTCCATGGCTGCCGATACCACGACACCAAGATATTCCAGAAAATAATGGTTGTTTTATATTTTCTTGGTGTTGCTTTGTAAGTGCAATTCTCTATAAAAGGACCCTAAGAAAGGATGGTCAGGCATTTCTAATATTTCAGGAATGAATGAATAAATCTCATATTGTTCCTTTTTTGATTGTGCAATGTTATTCCTCGTAGGGAGTATGTCCTAAGGTGAACTTAAGATACAAAGGCATAAGTAATGTGTCTGTGAGCAAGGCAAGTAATACATAGATGACTATTTCCATTTCCCTCAACATTTAAGGGATATCTTGAATAAGAGACCCAGTTTTGAGAGAACTCTTGAATCTTTTGGTGAAGTATTCCAAGCACTTAAATTCTTCCCTAAATAAAAAGCTACCTAATAAATTGGCACAATTCAGTTTCAGGCTTTCCCAAAAGACTCTTATTCCCTGGTGGGCTCAACAAACTGCTGATGTTCATTAAATTAGGCTTACTATTTGGCTCTGGCAGACAAATGTGTTTCCTGGAGCAATGTTGCTTGTACATTCAGAGTGTTATATTGCTTTGTTTTAAAAGACATGAGACTGTTTCTTGGTATGTTACCAAGAGAGCAACATTAATCCTCATGGCCTCAAGTAAGAATGCTTTTCGGTAAATATAGCAGTGGGATTACATCATTCAGAGATATAGATCTACACATAATCCTGCCATAAATCTACATTTTCACAAGTTTTTATACTTTAACCAACAAGTAATAAAATTCTCTAAGACTTGCTGGTTCATTCATTCATTTATTCAGATAAACTTTTTTTTAAACCCTCAACACACATCCCTTCTTCTGAATGTCTTTTTTTCTTCCTTTAGTTCTGAGTACAAGTCCCCTGAAAATTTAATAGTAATAATCTGATTGACTTCTCTTACATGAGTAACCTACGTTTACCATGATTTTACTTTCTAGTCATAACTTGACTCTTCTCTTAGAATTGCTCTTCTCATCATCAAACTTCTGAATATTGCTTGTTGAATATGTTTAAAACAGTTTTCTAAGCCAAAATGAGAATTTTACATTTTCCTCTCAGAATGCCTCACAACTCAATAATTTCCAGAGTGGCCTTGATAAATATTGGTAGCAGCTGAATTTCTCTGCCTTTATTTTTTTTAAAGTAAGACTTTCAGTTTACTTATTTATTTTATGGCCACATGGCATGAGGGATCTTAGTTCCCCCTCCAGGGATTGAACCTGTGCCCCTTGTATTGGAAGTGCAGAGTCTTAACCCCTGGGCCATCAGAGAATTTGCTCTCTTCCTTTTCTTTAACAAAAGGAAACTGGTATAAATTTCCTACTGTGTGAGTTGATATTGTCCTAATGCCCTGCTCAGAGTTACTAGTGTGTCAAATATTTATGGGCCAAGAAAAACTAGCTTTAGAAATAATGGGCCTTTCTAGCTTCTTCTGTTCTAAAGTCACTAAGAACAATACTGTTCCTTGAGGAGCAGCTGCTGAGGACTGATTCAGAAAGGAGGAAAACAAATCCTGGCCTTACTCAAATCAGCAAATCAGCTCAAGGGAAAAAAGACTGCATACCGGGTGCCATCTATGAACTAAATCCTACTTAAACACTCAGGAGCAGGCAGGCAAAGCTCTGGGGATAGGATGGTTAGATTTTTTGTTATTAGTTTTAAAAACTAAGATAAATAATTTTAGGGTATATGAAAAGTTTGGATTCAAAAAATTAAAGTTAAAGTAAGAAAAATTTTTACCATCACTGAGAAGATAAGACAACACAAAGAAGAGATGAAACCAGGATATGTGTGTGTGTGCGTGTATGTGTGTGCACGTGTGTGCATGCATGGACCCTCTCAGTCATGTCCAACTCTTTGCGACCCTACCAGGCACCGCCATGGAATTTTCCAGGCAAGAATACTGAAGTGGGTTGACATTTCCTACTCCATGAAACCAGAATAAAAGAGTACAATTGATGAGGGCAATTTAAATGGGTTTTTATCAAATAGTCACATTGAAAAAATACTCGAATAAATCAACCAGCTTCATTTTTATGAGAAGCTGACACTAAATGAGGACATTCGACTAGACATCAGTCAGTCCTTGACAAACAGAATCCATCTTGTTTTTTCCTTCCTAAAGTGGTACACAGACATAGTTCAGCACATGAGTTCAGTGTTCCTGAATTCACTTAAACCAATCAATATTTATTCATCTCATTGCAACAGAGGTCAAAACATAACAGAGAGCTGTTTAAGTATTAAACTTGTATCTTACCCTCACAGATGACTTTTTTGCCTGCACTTGTGTCATGCAGACAAAGTAATTGGAAAATGACTATTTGGGGTTTTTTAACAGGTTGTATGCCTGGACACCAACAAATTTAGCACTGGTAAGGTCATGGGAGGGATACTAAAACAATCCTCTCTCTACCCTTTACTCCCACATCCAACCCATGCTCATGAGCACCATGGAAACCTACTTCTTCTGAAAATCTCTGGCTGCTCCAGTGCACTGTGCTCTGAACTCTCCTAGCACTTGTCAAACGGAAGACTCATCATGGATGTGACATACGTCACCTGCTCTACTGCACTGTGTCCAGGTGTCTGTGTGCACATGCCTTATCACCTCAGTGTAACTGCTGGCTGCCCAAAAGCTGTAATCAGGTCTTCCAATTCCTGGTCTTCTGACCTGCCATAGGGACAGACACACACAAGATCATTAATTAATTAATTATCATCAATTCTTAAACATCCAATTATTTAATTATGTGTTGTGTTAGTCATTCAGTCTTGTCTGACTCTTTGTGATACTATGGACTGTGGCCCACCAGGCTCCTCTGTCCATGGAATTCTCCAGGCAAGAACACTGGAGTGGGTTGCCATTTCCTTCTCCAGGGAATCTTCCTAACCCAGAGGTTGAATCCAGGTCTCCTGCATTGCAGGCAGATTCTTTACCATCTTAGCTATCTGGTGTTGCTAAGTCACTTCAGTTGTGTCTGACTCTGTGCGACCCCATAGATGGCAGCCCACCAGGCTCCCCCATCCCTGGGATTCTCCAGGCAAGAACACTGGAGTGGGTTGCCATTTCCTTCTCCAATGCATGAAAGTGAAAATTGATAGTGAAGTTGCTTGGTCATGTCCAACTCTTAGCGACCCCATGGACTGCAGCCTATAAGGCTCCTCCGTCCATGAGATTTTCCAGGCAAAAGTACTGGAGTGGGGTGCCATTGCCTTCTCCTCTTAGCATCAGGGAAGCCCAAATAAGGATGAATCAGAATTTGGATTCAAACCCACACCCCCATTATTCAGAGACCAGAAGCCCCAGTGGGGGAAAGCAGAAGCTTGAGTTTGGTGCCTTAGACCACTTTGCCATCCTGACACATCTATAAACAATTAATTAACAGTTAATGATAATTGTTCATTTACTCTATAAATATTCATAAATGATCTATGATGTGCTTGACACTATTATTAATACAAGTGCTGGAGTTGCATAACTGATACATCTCTGCTTCCATGGGGCCTGTATTCTAGTGAGGAAGACAAAAATGAAGCAAATAGATAAAACAATGCCAGATCGTAATAAGGTTTATGAAGAGAAATAAAGTTGGGTAAGTTAAGGGAGAGAAGTGCACTCTTTTAGTTAGGACAATCTGACAACCTCTCTGAGAAGGTGACATTTGAACTGCAATCTAATTGGAAAAGCCAAATGAATATCTGGGCAAAGAGAATCTACCAGGCACTAGGCAAAATGAGCTTGGCTTATTTAAAGGACAGAAAGAAAATCCCAGTGGCTAGAGCAGAAAAGTGTAAAGGAAAATGATGGGTTCATATATATGGAATTATATATATATACATAATATACATAAATAAAATCTTAGAAAAGTACAATTTTCCAAAACTGAACCAGGAAGAAATAGAAAATCTTAACAGACCCATCACAAGCATGGAAATTGAAACTGTAATCAGAAATATTCCAGCAAACAAAAGCCCAGGTCCAGACGGCTTCACAGCTAAATTCTACCAAAAATTTAGAGAAGAGCTAACACCTATCCTAATCAAACACTTCCAGAAAGTTGCAGAGGAAGGTAAACTTCCAAACTCATTCTATGAGGCCACCATCACCCTAATACCAAAACCTGACAAAGATCCCACAAAAAAATAAAACTACAGGCCAATATCACTGATGAACATAGATGAAAAAATCCTTAACAAAATTCTAGCAATCAGAATCCAATAACACATTAAAAAGATCATACACCATGACCAAGTGGGCTTTATCCCAGGGATGCAAGGATTCTTCAATATCCGCAAATCAATCAATGTAATACACCACATTAACAAATTTAAAAATAAAAGCCATATGATTATATCAATAGATGCAGAGAAAGCCTTTGACAAAATTCAACATCCATGTGTGATAAAAACTCTCCAGAAAGCAGGAATAGAAGGAACATACCTCAACATAATAAAAGCTATATATGACAAACCCACAGCAAACATTATCCTCAATGGTGAAAAATTGAAAGCATTTCCCCTCAAGTCAGGAACAAGACAAGGGTGCCCACTCTCACCATTACTATTCAACATAGTTTTGGAAGTTTTGGCCACAGCAATCAGAGCAGAAAAAGAAATAAAAGGAATCCAAATTGGAAAAGAAGAAGTAAAACTCTCACTGTTTGCAGATGACATGATCCTCTACAGAGAAAACCCTAAAGACTCCACCAGAAAATTACTAGAACTAATCAATGACTATAGTAAAGTTGCAGGATATAAAATCAACACACAGAAATCCCTTGCATTCCTATACACTAATAATGAGAAACTAGAAAGAGAAATTAAGGAAACAATTCCATTCACCATTGCAACGAAAAGAATAAAATACTCAGGAATATATCTACCTAAAGAAACTAAAGACCTATACATAGAAAACTATAAAACACTGGTGAAAGAAATCAAAGAGGACACTAATAGATGGAGAAATATACCATGTTCATGGATCAGAAGAATCAATATAGTGAAAATGAGTATACTACCCAAAGCAATCTATAGATTCAATGCAATCCCTATCAAGTTACCAACGGTATTTTTCACAGAGATAGAACAAATAATTTCACAATTTGTATGGAAATACAAAAAACCTCGAATAGCCAAAGCAATCTTGAGAAAGAAGAATGGAACTGGAGGAATCAACCTGCCTGACTTCAGGCTCTACTACAAAGCCACAGTCATCAAGGTGGTATGGTACTAGCACAAAGACAGAAATATAGATCAATGGAACTAAATAGAAAGCCCAGAGATAAATCCATGCACCTATGGACACCTTATCTTTGACAAAGGAAGCAAGAATATACAATGGAGAAAAGACAATCTCTTTAACAAGTGGTACTGGGAAAACTGGTCAACCACTTGTAAAAGAATGAAACTAGAACACTTTGTAACACCATACACAAAAATAAACTCAAAATGGATTAAAGATCTAAACTTAAGACCAGAAACTATAAAACTCCTAGAGGAGAACATAGGCAAAACACTCTCCGACATACATCACAGCAGGATCCTCCATGACCTGCCTCCCAGAATATTGGAAATAAAAGCAAAAATAAACAAATTGGACCTAATTAAAATTAAAAGCTTTTGCACAACAAAGGAAACTATAAGCAATGTGAAAAGACAGCCTTCCAAATGGGAGAAAATAATAGCAAATGAAGCAACTGACAAACAACTAATCTCAAAAATATACAAGCAACTCCTGCAGCTCAATTCCAGAAAAATAAACGACCTAATCAAAAAGTGGGCCAAAGAACTAAATAGACATTTCTCCAAAGAAGACATACAGATGGCTAACAAACACATGAAAAGATGCTCAACATCACTCATTATCAGAGAAATGCAAATCAAAACCACAATGAGGTACCATTTCACACCAGTTAGAATGGCTTCGATCCAAAAGTCTACAAGCAATAAATGCTGGAGAGGGTGTGGAGAAAAGGGAACCCTCTTACACTGTTGGTGGGAATGCAAACTAGTACAGCCACTATGGAGAACAGTGTGGAGATTCCTTTAAAAACTGGAAATAGAACTGCCTTATGACCCAGCAATCCCACTGCTGAGCATACACACTGAGGAAACCAGAATTGAAAGAGGCACATGTACCCCAATGTTCATTGCAACACTGTTTATAATAGCCAGGACATGGAAGTAACCGAGATGCCCATCAGCAAATGAATGGATAAGAAAGCAGTGCTACATATACACAATGGAGTATTACTCAGCCATTAAAAAGAATACATTTGAATCAGTTCTAATGAGGTGGATGAAACTGGAGCATATTATACAGAGTGAAGTAAGCCAGAAAAAAAAAAACCATCAATACAGTATACTAACGCATATATATGGAATTTAGAAAGATGGTAACAATAACCCTGTATGCGAGACAGCAAAAGAGACACAGGTGTATAGAACAGTCTTTTGGACTCTGTGGGAGAGGGCAACGGTGGGATGATTTGGGAGAATGACATTGAAACATGTATAATATCATATAAGAAACGAATCGCCAGTCCAGGTTCGATGCAGGATATAGGATGCTTGGGGCTGGTGCACTGGGATGACCCAGAGCAATGGTTTGGGGAGGGAGGTGGGGAGGGGGTTCAGGATGGGGAACACGTGTATACCCATGGTGGATTCATGTTGATGTATGGCAAAACCAATACAATATCATAAAGTAATTAGCCTCCAATTAAAATAAATTAAAAAAATAAAAGAAAATGGTGGGTTAATATATATGGAATTATATATATATATACATAAATAAATATTACAAATACATACATTATACATATTATATATGTATTTGTAGTATATATTTATTCTATTTAAATTATATACACATATGTTTTGACATACTAGAAGATATATGTATGTATATTAGAAGATATATGTATGTATTTGTAATATATATTTATTCTATTTAAATTATATACATATATGTTTTGATATATTGGAAGAAAAATTCAGAAAACTGTTTTCCAAGAAATTTCTCACAACTTCATTGTTTATGAAATATGCTTTTTGCCCTCATCAATACTTCTTTTCCTCTCTCTTTTGGGGGGAGAGGAGCATGCCATGCATCAGTGAGGAACTTAAATCCCTTTACCAGGGATTGAACTCACAGCCCCTGCAGAGGAAGCATGGAGTCTTAACCAATGGACCATCGGGGGAGTCCCATGCCCTCATCCATACCTCTGATGTGTGTTGGTTCTGATCTCCCAGCCTTTTGCCTCCTCCTACATTTAACTCTGTAGGCATTCTTAAATGCAGACCAACCACCTCAACTAGAGAAAGACAGAAGCCCAGAATCTCTTTCCTGCTGGACCATCTCTCAACTTATCCAAACCTAAATAAGTCTCATCAATCATTTTATTCACTCTTGCTCCCAAGTTGGTATAAGGTTGCTAGAGAAAGTCTCCATAGTGTGTACATGGATTCTACATCAACCTGTGAACAAAGATCTAGAATCCTTTCACTCAGTTCCCTTTAACTCCTGTCCTAGTCTGAGGTTCCTAGTGAACAGAGCCTGAAACAAAGATTGCATGCTAATGATTTATTTGGGAAGTGATACACAATGGCAATAGTAAGAGTACAGCGAAGCAGAGAAAGGTGAATAGCAATGTGAGGGATGCATTAGTTATGGTCACTGCTTCATGAAGGGCCATAGAGAAACAGTGGTGGGAATGTCCAATGGCTCAGCGGGATTCAGAGTAAATATTTAACAACCAGCTCTCTAGGGAGGGGCTTCCCTCATAGCTCAGTTGGTAAAGAATCCACCTGCAATACAGGAGACCCCAGTTCGATTCCTGGGTCAGGAAGATCCGCTGGAGAAGGGATAGGCTACTCACTCAAGTATTCTTGGGCTTCCCTTGTGGCTCAGCTTGTAAAGAATCCACCTGCAATGCAGGAGATCTGGGTTCGATCCCTGGGTTGGGAAGATCCGCTGGAGAAGGGAAAGGCTACCCACTCCAGTATTCTGGCCTGGAGAATTCCATGGATTGTATAGTCCATGGGGCTGCAAAGAGTTGGACACAACTGAATGACTTTCATTCTCTTTCTCTAGGGAAGAAGAGTCCTGATTTCTAGTGTCTGCCAGTTTCCCTAGTGTAAATACTCCTAACACAGTTGATTTTAAGCTACCAAGTGACATCACTGAATGCAAACTTGGGAAGAGATGCATACAAACAATTCTTGCAAAACTGTAAGCCAGAGAAAGACAGATATCATATGATATTACTCATAGGTGGAATCTAAAAAAAATGATACAAAGAAACTTATTTACAAAACAGAAATACACTCCCAGATATATAAAACAAATTTAAGATTACCAAAGAGGAAAATGGGAAGTAGGGGCAAATTAGGCATTTGAGATTAACATATACACACTGCTATATATAAAATAAATAACCAATGAAGGCCTACTATATAGCATAGGGAACTTTACTAAATACTCTGTAATAACCTATATGGGAAAAGAACCTAGAAATGAGTGGATATATGTATATGTATGACTGAATCACTTTGCTGTACACATGAAACTAACACAACATTGTAAATCAACTATCCATGCATGCGATTTCCCGGGCAAGAATACTGCAATGGGTTGCCATTTCCTCCTCCAGGGGATCTTGCCAACCCAGGGATCGAAACTTCAGCTCCTATGTCTTCTGCACTGTAGGCAGGTTCTTTACTGCTGAGCCATGGGATATTCCAATATAAAATGAAAAGCTAAAAACCCCACAGAAAACTGTAAGCTAGCTTCATTATACCACTGAGGAGGCTGCAGAGACTGGATTCCAATAGGCCATGGAGAAACTATGCTTACAATAAATTCCTTATCTGCTTGATTCCTTCTCATCTCCTTCTGTCATTGGTCAAATTTCACCCCATAAGGAGATAACCACCTTCTACTTCTGGGCAGAAAACTGGGCCCCTTTGGTAGCAGGAGAATCCAGATTCCCCATTCGGCGAGGCTGGCTGATATCCCCAGAATAGGTTATTCTGTCCAGCTGATAGAATAGTGAGATTCTCAATGACAAAAGAAAGGTTTTCTGAGTGAACATCAAACTGAAGTACAAAAATCCTAATATTTGGAGACCACCTTCCTGGGTCCTGTCACCCAGCTCTTTCATAGCCCTCCTTCTTACTGATTTCCAGTATTCCTCTGCACAGACCCCTGACCAATCAGGCAAACCATTTGCTCCTGCCTAGGAATCATATGGCAAATCAGTTCAGTTCAGGCGCTCAGTCATGTCTGATTCTTTGCAACCCTACGGACTGCAGTACCCCAGGATTCCCTGTCCATCACCAACTCCAGGAGCTTACTCAAAGTCATGTCCATTGAGTTGGTGATGCCATCCAACCATATCATCCTCTGTCATCCCCTTCTCCTCCCACCTTCAATCATTACCAGTATAAGGGTCTTTTCAAATGAGTCAGTCCTTTGCATCAGGTGGCCAAACTATCAGAGTTTCAGCTTCAGCATCAGTCCTTCCAATGAATATTCAGGACTGATTTCTTTTAGGATGGATTGGTTGGATCTCCTTGCTGTCCAAAGGACTCTCAAGAGTCATCTCCAACACCACAGTTCAAAAGTATCAATTCTTCAGCACTCCGTTTTGTTTATAGTCCAACTCTCACATCCATACATGACTACTGGAAAAATCGTAGCTTTGACTAGATGGACCTTTGTTGGCAAAGTAATGTCTCTGCTTTTTAATATGATGTCTAGGTTGGTCATAGATTTTCTTCCAAGGAGCAAGTGTCTTCTAATTTCATGATTGCAGTCACCATCTGCAGTGATTTTGGAGCCCCCCCAAAATAAAGTCTGTCACTGTTTCCATTGTTTCCCCGTCTATTTGCCATGAAGTGATGGGACTAGACGCCATGATCTTAGTTTTCTGAATGTTGAGTTTTAAGCCGACTTTTTCACTCTCCTTCTTCACTTTCATCAAGAGGCTCTTTCGGTCCTTTTTGCTTTCTGCCATAAGGGTGGTGTCATCTGCATATCTGAGATTATTGATATTTCTCCTTGGAATCTTGATTCCAGCTCATGCTTCATCCAGTCCAGCATTTCTCATGATGTATTCTGCATATGGCAAATAGAAGGGGAAAAACTGGAAACAGTGACAAATTTTATTTTCTTGGGCTCCAAAACCACTGTGGGTGGTGACTGCAGCCATGAAATTGAAAGACACTTGCTCCTTGGAAGAAAAGTGATGACGAACCTAGTCAGCATATTAAAAAGCAGAGACATCACTTTGCTGACAAAGGTATAGTCAAAGCTGTGGTTTTTCCAGTAGTCATGTACAGATGTGAGAGGTGGACCATAAAGAAGGCAGAGTGCCAAAGAATTAATGCTTTCGAATTGTGTTCTTAGAGGCTAGAGAAGACTCTTGAGAGTCTGTTAGACTGCAAGGAAATCAAATTAGTCAATCCTAAAGGAAATCAACCCTGAATATTCACTGGAAGGATGGATGCTGAAGCTCAAAGACCCTGATGCTGGGGAAGACTGAAGTCAAAATGAGAAGAGAGCAGCAGAGGATGAAATGGTTAGATAGCATCACTGACTCAATGGACGTGAGTTTGAACAAACTCTGGGAGATGGTGAAGGACAGGTGTGCTGTAGTCCATGGGGTTGCAGAGTCAGGCATAACTCAGTGACTGAGCAACAACGAGAATCAATACATACTTTGTATTTTGGAATTCAGACCACTTCCCTTCATACAAAGGGTACAACTAAGTCTATGTCTCAAAGCTCCACCTACTAGGAAGATTCCCCTTTCCTCCTGTCCTCCAGGGCTCTCTTAGGTGTGGCTATTATGCAAACCATTTCAATCACAGCCAACATTTTTTCAAGCCTGTTAACTAGCCCTATGTCTTTTTTGCTATTCTGTTGGTTGATTATAAGCAAATCACCCTTCACCCAATACACACACACATATCAGCAATGAAGGCATGGTATAGGGTGAAGGAAGCTCCATTGTGGAAAAGCACAGGTGGGTTATGAGGGAGCCTGGACTGTCTCTGCATATAATTCTTGTGTGCTTTCTGGATCTGCTTGAGCTGGTTCTGGATGCATCACTTCCATACCATAATGAACTGCTGTTGGGTCCATCCCAGTGTATAACTCAGTGAATCTAATAATGCTGAATTCATAATGGGTGGCTCCGAAGAGTCACTTGAGCCCAGTAATCAGATGTTCTGTGTCCTTGATGACCAAGTAGTCAATTGGGAGCTGTTCTAAAAACACAGAATGGTACTTCACCACACGCAGTTCTTATCCCAGTACCCTAAGGTTCTAACCTTGACTCTCCTCCAGGAGCTTGCTAGAAATGCCACAGAGCAATCTCATCCATTACAGACAGCTGGGGCACCATAGGATTTGCTGATATAGCCTAGGCATCAGAGAAGCTAACCCCACTGAACCACACAGAACTCCCTCTTGCACTGTGCTTGATTCAAAATCAGAAAAATTGTAAATGGATCACAGCAGTATTCCCAAATGTGGTGTAATCTTGCTTCCAGAATTCAAAGGGATCTAACAGTTACTTGGCTTCTTTCTTAATTGTAAGTGTGGAAAGTAAAGTGAAAGTCACTCAGTTGTGTCTGACTCTTGAGATCCCATGGACTGTATAGTCCTGAATTCTCCAGGCCAGAATACTGGAGTGGGTATCCTATCCCTTCTGCAGCAGATCTTCCTGAACGAGGAATCGAACCAGGGCCTGCTGCATTGCAGGTGGATTCTTTACCAACTGAGCTATCAGGGAAGCCCTTCTTAATGGTAGAAGTAACAAAGTACTACAGTCTTAGAGAGGATATGCCAGCATGCCCAAGGTGACTAAACTCCTAAAATCTTCCCCAGTGTGGTAGGTTCATGGATCTTCATGGTTCTCTCATACTCTGTGGCAGGCAGATGTCTTACCAAGACTATAACTATTTCCTATTTTCTCAAGGCCAGTTAGCATGATATCATCAACAAGGTACACTTTGTGATATTATATACAATGTAAAGATGATTAAGGTCCCCATGGATTATGTCATGTTAAAAAAAGCAGGATAAGTTAAGAGATCAGGACAAAGATAATAAAGGTATACTCCTGTCCTTGTCATGTAAATGCAAACTGCTTTTAATTCTATTAGATTTCTGAGAAAAAATAATTTGTCAGTTAATACATATGTACCAAGTACAAGGGGCTGTGTTGGTTCATGTTCTTCAGTGATGATACCATATCCAGATAATAGCTGCAACTTGAGCCTATCAACTAGTTTACAGAAGTTCACTATCATCTGTTAAGATCCATTAGGTTTTGGTGAGACCAAACAAGTGAACTAAACAGATAGATGAGATACCACCGTGCTCTATCTTTCTAGTTTTTAATGAGATTACTCATCTTTGAGTCTGCATCAGGAACATGATCTTGACTTGGGTGGGGAGTAGAGAGACGCACTTTCAAAGAAGTGGTCATTTCTTGGTCATTTTCCTATACTTACAACCCTTATTTGCTGGTTAGGGAACAAATGGGTTACAGAACCCACTATATTGCTTTGCTAGAATTACCATAACCAAATACCATAGATGTAGTGGCTTAAACAAGGTAAATGGATTTTCTTACAATCCTGGAGGCTAGAAGTCCAAAACCAAGGTGTCAGCAGGTTTGCTTTCTTTTGAGGCCTCTCCCATTGACTCGAAGACGGCCGCCTTCTCGTTGTGTTCTCTGTGCTGCACGCATCTGTGTCCAAATCTCTTCTTATAAGGACACCAGTCATTGAATTAGGGCCCACACTAATGAATTAGGGCTTGCCCTGATGGCTCAGGTGGTGAAGAGTCTGCCTGCAATGCAGGAGACCCACGTTCAATCCCTGGGTTGGGAAGAACCCCTGGAAAAGGGAATGGCTACCCACTCCAATATTCTTGCTTAGAGAATTCTATGGACAGAGGAACCTGGCGGGCTACAGTCCATGCGATTGCAAAGAGTCAAACACGACTGACTGAGCGACTAACATGCTAACACTGGTGACCTTATTTAACTTAATTCCCACTTTAAAGACTTTAGTGCCAAATATGATTACTTTGTGAAATACTGAGGGGTTAGAGCTTCGAGAAATGAATTTTTTGCAGGGAGGAAACAATTCAACTCATGCAAAGTCTTAGGTTGTCTTCTAAAATCCCATTATTATGAAATCACACTTAAAAATTCAATTTCAAAGAAAATTTTGAAGCTAGTTCATTTATTTTAGGGTTAGGTTGCTCCTGTTTCATTCAAAATCAGCTCATTCATAAATAGCCTAAAAATAAATTCTTAATTGGGCTCATGGCATGTATTTTTAAAAACACCAGATGGTGTACGCTGCCTAGTTCTTCCTCATACTCCCTGGCATTCTCTGGGTGCAGATTTATTAAAATCTGTGAGCCTGGGTCAGTGTGTACAAATGGTTTTTCTAACATCTGGGTGCTGGAAAATTATTACTGAGGGAGCCAACACATGATGGTCCCCAGGTGTTCCTGAACAATGGAGTCCCGTGCAGTTCCCAGGAGAGCTAAGTCTCACTGCTGGTGTTCGCACAGTGAAAGCAAAGAGGAGCACTGAGTCAATTACCTGAATAATTACAGCTTGAATGAGCCCATCTTCTCCTTATCTAAGGATTTCAGGAGACTCTGAGGGCAGGGACTTAATATGAGATGTCTGGGAAGCTGTCCCACTTCTTCACTTTGCTTCCGGTATTCACACAGTCTTGATGACAATGGTTCTTAACAGGGATGTTTCCCGCCCTTCCCTCCCACCCTCAGCCGGGGACATTTGGCAGGGTCTGGAGACATTGTTGATTGTTACAACTTGAGAGAGCTACTGGAATCCAGCAAATAGAGGCAACGAAGGCTGAAAACCAGCCTACATACAATGCACAAAACAGTCTCCCACGATAAAAGAGTTCCAGTGCAAGAGGTCCATATTGCCAACCATGTACTCTCTACAAATCTAGCTACAGTTCTGCTTTGTGACACCCAAAGAGTTGAGTGGGAGCCCTGGGGGCAATTATTAGGGTTCGTTTGTTCCTTGCTGATATTTGCTGAAATTACAAAACACATGTACTCAATAAAAAATGAAAAGAAAGGCAATCTTAATGTACTCCATCCATCCCAAGTCGCTTCAGTTGTGTCTGATTCTTCACGACCCTATGGACAGTAGCCCACCAGGTTCCTTTGTCCATGGGATTTTCCAGTCAAGAACACTGGAGTGGGTTGCCATTTCCTTCTCCAGGGGATCGTCCTGACCCAGGATATACTGTATCTCACTAATTTGGACTAGAACAAGAGTCCCAGAATACATATAGGAAACTCATTCAAAAATTGCAATTGTAAGTTTATTTTTAACAAATGAACCACACATTTGAAATCAGAGCATAATGCTATAGATATGCGCCATCTCTTGGGTCAAACTTTGCACAGATTTAAGTGTTTCTGCCCTATGCCTAGTTTCATATTACATATCTGAATTCTATATCTTAAAAAAATCTTAATCTTGCGAAGCAACTATCATTTTAAGAAAACTACACGTTGTGTAGAAGAACAGGGGGACTGCATCCTTCAAACCAAGTCCAGAAATTTTCCTGGGGCATTAATTTTTCCTTAATGAAATGGGGGAAGTGATTTTACCTGTTGTTGTCATTCCTACCATAAGAAATTCAGCCATGTGTTTATGAGAAACATAATAGCCAGTCCTTAGATTGTGTAGCCTCATGAAATTGGAGAAATCCTACATCAAAGAATGTGATTTGTGGGACTCACCTGGTGGCCCAATGGTTAAGACTCTGTACTTCCACTGCAGGTGGTGGGATTAGATTCCTCATCAGGAAACTAAGATCATACTTGCCTCACAGAGTGACCTAAGAAATAAAAAAAAGAAATGCAATGTGTGATTCTTGCCTCACATTCTCATTTCACATCTCACAGAAGAAAGCATCCCCTGGTTCAAAGGAAACCACAGGTTTCATTCATTTCTCTAGGGCTTCCAAATTTGTCAGATTATAAGGAACAGTGGAGGTGCTTAGTCAAAACACATTTTCACAGAGCTGTGGGTATTGTAAAACAAGCTTTCCAGGTGATGCTTATGATAAACAATGTTGGGAAATACCACCCTAGAGCATGAGTCCACAAACTACAGCCTAGGGGCCAAAACTGTCCTAGCACCTACGTATGTAAATAAACTTTTATTGGGACACATCACGTCCACTAATTTACTTACTGTCTCCAACAGCTTTCACATCATCACAATATAGCTGAGTAGTTGCATATGCCCGAGAAACCCAAACTCTTTACTTTCTGGCCCTTTACAGAAACTGTTTGCTGATACCTACTTTCCGCAAGGGGTAAAGCAGGAAGTGACTGGAATGGGGAAAACTGACTCCTCTCTCCTAAGACTGCAAAAAAGCACTTGCTCTGAAAGAGTCATTTATTTAATTTCCTTGGGAGTCAAGCAACTTGAAGGAGCTAATTTGCTACTTCAATTCATCAAGACTTCTTCTGAGTCCAGAAATGCATTCAGAAATGTTTTAAAACAGGAAGATCTCTGGCTTTGGGGAAATTGGCCAAATGTAACAGAGAGAAGTTCCTTAAAGCAAAATCATGTGCTCATCTGTATGCTACTTACTAGAAAATCATGTAAAGAAGATAAGATGAGGTAAGGAAGGTATTGCAGTTAGATTTGAGATTATCCTGTGCATGGAAGGGATAAGTAGTAAATATATGCTCAATTGGTTGACTGCTTGATTGACTAATTTATTGGTCAATACATGTCATGAGGGGCTTCCCTTGTGACTCAGTGGTAAAGAATCTCCCGGCCAATGTAGGAGACGCAGGTTCGATCCCTGGTTTGGGAAGATCCCCTGAAGAAAGAAATGGCAACCCACTACAGTATTCTTGTCTGGGAAATTCCAGGGACAAAGGAGCCTGGAGGGCTACAGTCTATGGGGCTGCAAAAGAGTAGGACATGACTTAGTGACTAAACAACAACACATGTCACGAGAATTTGTATCTTGATGAGCAACAGGGAATAAGATTCCCAAACATAATCCCCAATGAATCCCGCAAGTGGCTTAAAGCAACAAATGTTTATTATCTCACACATTTTCTGAAGGTAATGATCTGGAAAGAGTTTAGCCTCCTGGTTCTAGTTCAGGGTCTGTCGTGAGATTGAGGTCAAGATATGGCCAAAAGTTTCAGCTGAATGAAAGGGGGCTAAAGGACCCACTTCTAAGATGGCTCACTCACACGGCTCTAGGTGGGGAACCTCTCTCTCTAGCTGGCAGTGTTGTAGCCATGCTTCCGGGAAACAAACTCACTCAGATAGACAATGGAGTGCCATTTATTACACCAGGGGCCCAAGGCAGAGTCTCCTCTTAGCCAAGGACCCCGACCAGTTTTTGTGAAAACTTTATATACCCTAAGTGTACATGCCCAAACCCATCTCCCCAAATTCCCTGAAACTAGTCTGAACAAAGGAAGAGAAAGATACAATCAAAGCTAACTTGTGATTCATATGCCTTAAACCTAGGTAGTTAACACTGGACAATTATCAATGGGCCTGTGGTCATACCCCAATAAGCATAATAGAATTTATAATTCTATTTGGTTACACAGATAATTAGGGTATTCTTTTAGGTGACCGAGAGTCTACGTATGAGCTCTGGGGCTCTTCCATCTGGGGGGGTCTGGTTTTCCAGTTGATACGTCACTTCCATAGATACTGGACATGTAGCTCAAAGTCCACAGTCTGGCCCAAGATGGAGTCCTGCTTTCAAGATGGAGCCTGTTCTGTCTGTTTTTTCCTTCAGCAGTAGGCAGAGGGCCTTTGTTTCTTAGCACAGGACTGCATCACAGGGCTTCTGAAGTGTTGTTATCAAATGGCCACTGGCTTCCAGCACAAGGTCCAAAGGAGAAAGAGAAATCAAGGAGGAAACTGCTATACCTTTAATGACCTAAAGGAGGTATATGATCATGTTTGCCATCTTCTATTTGTTAGAAGTAAGGCCAAGACATATGCAAGAGGATGGGAACTGGGCTCCAACATTCAGAGGGACGGGCTTCCCTGGTGGCTCAGCACCATCTGAGAATCCACCTGCCAATGCAGGAGATGCAGGTTTGATCCCTGGGTTGGGAAGACGCCCTGGAGAAGGGAATGGCAACCCACTCCGGTATTCTTGCTGGCAAGTCCCATGGACAGAGGAGCCTGGTGGTCTACAGTCCATGGGGTCACAAAAGAGTTGGACATTACCTAGCAACTAAACAACAACAACAAAAATATGTAGAAGGAG
Source organism: Bos grunniens (assembly GCF_055505025.1). Taxonomy (NCBI): domain Eukaryota; kingdom Metazoa; phylum Chordata; class Mammalia; order Artiodactyla; family Bovidae; genus Bos; species Bos grunniens. The sequence continues at coordinate 60,439,887 of NC_141180.1, forward strand.
AAGTGTTGAGGAACTTATGACCATACTGCAAAACCACCACAGATATTGTCAGTAGACACGAGTGAAAAGCAAGAACCTAGGACTAGACTAAAGAATCGACAATCTTCTCAGCAGGGTCAGGAAGATGTAGTTTGTTTACATTTGTAAATTCCAAAACTTCCAGCCATCATTAATCAACAGATTATCTTGTGGATTTTTCAACTGGCCTCTTGTCATAAACCAGCACAAGGATGTTGTCTCTGGATTTAACAAGATAAAGAAAGGTGAGTCCTATGACTTTCTCTTTCTGCATGTTCCTTCTCTATTGCCAGAGAAAAATGGGAGGTGAGGAGGGAAATGCAATGTTTTTTCCCTTTCATGGCTCCAATGTGTATATTGTTAAATTATGCAGGAAAAATAGAAACGTAATGATAAAATACTATAAAGACAAAGGATATTGTCTTGGAAGTCATTTACAGTAAGAGGTATGAAATCCTTATTTTTCACAGGCATTTAATAATAGACTTTACAGGTAAGTAATGAGTTGCATTTACGGTATTGAATTGGTATTTATACAGTCGTATCTTTATTCTTAAAACTTTCAAAAGTGTCATCATCCATTAACATATGTGTTTAATATTATAAGTCATTGGTGATGAATTACAGTCACAGCCCAACTTACTACCACATTTTAAAAGATGTTTCTAATAGTACCATTAACTAATTAATTTATTCAACCATTTCTCAAATCTGTTTTCCTGGCCTCTATCTGTGGTTTTGGTCATACAGTACTTTCACACCACTCTTTTGGGGAACTATTTCCTCAAATTCTTTCAGAGAAATCACTTCTGGCAAACACTTGAAGACTTGCTTGAGGTTGATACCATCCTTAATTCAAGGGGTGAACTCAGATAGCCTTCAGTCAATCAGTGTATCCTACCCCTCTGGCCGCAGAGATAACAGTGAGCTCGGGACCCTAATCAGGTCAATGAGAAACAGGATCTAGGCTCTTTTTCAATTATTGTGAAAAATAAAAAGCTTAGCTCATTTCCTTGGGAGGCATTTTGGTGTCATGTGGGAGTGTCTTGCTCTGAAGCGAAGAATAAGGATGAAGTTAACACACAGTTATGGGCTTCCCTGGTAGCTCAGGTGGTAAAGCAATGTGGGAGACCTGGGTTCAATCCCTGGGTCAGGAAGATCCCCTGGAGAAGGAAATGGCAACCCACTCCAGTACTCTTGCCTGGAAAATTCCATGGATGAAGGAGCCTGGTAGGCTACAGTCCATGGGGTCGCAGAGTCAGACACGCACTGGTTAACACACAGAAGAAGGAGCCGAGGGACACAAAGAAGTGGATCTTACTAACACCAGATGAGCCCCTGGATCAAGACTTAACTAAGGCCAGAGTTGAATTTTCTTCCACTTAAAAGATAGCAAAATCCTAACTGATAAAATATTTGTTTCATTTAATTGGGCTCTTTTTTTGTTTGTCCATATATTCGCTTTCAAAATCTTCATGTGAAGATAGCACACATAATATGACCGGGCATTCCCTGGGCCGTGTCTAAAGACTGGTCCAAGTAAATATGACCACAGTTGCGTTGTCTCATTTTTATGTGCACTTGGAATGGGAGAGTAGGAATTGTTTTTTAGCACTATCTCCCTGTGAGACATGCTGTTTGAGGTTTGCGTTTGTCATGCTTATAGTGCATTCAAAAACACTCACTAAATTCAATCTTTGAATTAAGCTGTAACCAAGCTTGTATATTCATTAGAGAAGAAAAATTCTCCTTGAAGAAGTTCAAATTGTTTATTGATTTTCATTTCTGTGTTCAAAGGAAGCCTGGGTAAGTCTGTCTCAGCACAGTCCCCATGAGACTAAAGAGCCAACAAGTACATCGCATTGAAACCCAACTGAGCAGCTACCAACCCGAATGGGAGGATTCTTCTAAAACTGTATTAATAAATAGTAAGAGGATGAGATTTCCCGTTCAATAAAGTTTATTCTTAACAAGGAATAACACATTTGACACCAGTGGCAGTAAATGACAATTTAAGAGAAAGCTTAGGGGGAAAAATGAAAATAAGAGAAGTAGAAACCATTTGGGCAGCTTCCTTTGCCTATGACTAGCAGCAAAAAGAGGAATTTTAAATACATCACTTCTTTTTTTTAATGATTTACCTACTGGTCTGGTAACTCCACTGCATCACCCATTGGGAAGGGGTATAAAGTGGTTCACAAAGGCAAGAATGTGACTGTCCCACTTGGTAATGATCACACATTTCTAAATGAATACCATCTAGGCATCTCTGAAAATGAGATTTACTAGTATATGAAAAAGAGTACAAATATTTTTGGTATCTTGGACCAAAATCCAAAAATTAGCTTTTAAAACTGAACATGAAGGTTGTTGAATTTTTATGACTCCTTGATAGATGTTTACTATCAAAAAAAGTCACCACACCCTGATACACAGATGATGCAAAATATCCTCCTTGTGCCTTAATTTCTTTTTAAAAATAAAATTAAACATGTCTCATCTTATTAAGTATAAAACTAGGCCTAGAAAGATACATCTTTTCTCGCAGATTCAAGATTATAGCTAACAAGGTTTTGAAAAAAAAATCTACTTTTGAGTTTTTTCTTGCTTCTGAAAGATTCAAGAAGATAATGGGCCAAAGTTAGTTCTAAAAGCAACCAAATTTTGTATTAGAAAATTATATAAACCAAATGCTTGCCTCTGATATATAAAATAAGAAAGGACCCTTGCCTGTTCTATTTCTTGAAAAGTCAGTCTTTGAAGTCCGAGGTTTTTAGGCATGAGCTACCCATTTTCCTTGTTGGCCCTGCAACAAATTTTTCTCTTCTCCAAACAAATAAAACAAAAAAGAAAATAAAAAACAGAAATCTCAGTTTTTAGCTCAGTTCTGCCATATAAGACTTGGAGAAAAATATTTCATCTCTGTGACTGTTTCCTCATCTGTAAACCAAGGGGAAAAGCATTGGTTATGGCTCAAAGGGATGTTGTGATGATGAAATATGATAATGTTGGCAAAAATATTTTACAAAAACAAAGGCATGCAGAACTATAAATTTCACGAGCAGGAAACAAGCCGGTGTTATATTGTTATTGTTGTTCAGTTGCTAAATCATGTCTGACTCTTTATGACCCAATGGACTGCAGCACGCCAGGCTTCCCTGTCCTTCACCAATTCTTGGAGACTGTTCAAACTCATGTCCATTGAGTTAGTGATGCCATTCAACCATCTCATCCTCTGTCATCCCCTTCTCCTCCTGCCTTCAATCTTTCCCAGCATCAGGATATTTTCTAATGCGTCAGTTCTTTGCATCAGGTGGCCAAACTATTGGAGCTTCAATTTCAGCATCAGTCCTTCCAACTAATATCCAGGACTGATTTCCTTTAGGATTGACTGGTTTGATCTCCAAGGGACTCTCAAGAGTCTTCTCCAACACCACAGCTCAAAAGCATGAATTCTTTGAAGCTCAGCCTTCTTTATGGTCCAACTCTCACATCCATACATGACCACTGGAAAAACCATAGCTTTGACTATAATGACCTTTGTTGGTAAAATAATGTCTCTGCTTTTCAATATGCTATCTAGGTTGGTGATAGCTTTTCTTCCAAGGAGCAAATGTCTTTTAATTTCATGGCTGCAGTCACCATCCACAGTGATTTTGAAGCCCCCCAAAATAAAGTCTGTCACTGTTTCCATTTTTTCCCCATCTATTTGCCATGAAGTGATGGGACTGGGTGCCATGACCTTAGTTTTATGAATGTTGAGTTTTAAACCAGCTTTTTCAGTCTCCTCTTTCACCTTCATCAAGAGGTTCTTTAGTTCCTCTTCACTTTCTGCAGTAAGGGTGGTGTCATCTGCATATCTGAGGTTATTGATATAATCAGATTGATTATATTCTTTGCAGCTGAAGATGGAGAAGCTCTATACAATCAGCAAAAATAAGACTGGGAGCTGACTTACTGCAAAATTCAGACTTAAGTTGAAGGAAAGAAAACCACTAGGCCATTCATGCATGACCTAAATGAAATCCCTAACAGTGGGAGTGACAAATAGATTCAAGGGTTTAGATCTGATAGACAGAGTACCTGAAGAACTATGGAGGGAGGTTCGTAACATTGTATAGGAGGCAATGGGAAAAACCATCCCAAGAAAAAGAAATGCAAAAAGGCAAAATGGTTGTCTGAGGAGGCCTTACAAATAGCTTAGAAAAGAAGAGAAGTGAAAGGCAAAGAAAAAAAGGAAAGATATACCCATTTGAATGCAGAGTTCCAAAGAATAGCAAGGAGAGATAAGAAAGTCTTCCTAAGTGAACAATGCAAAGAAATAAAGGAAAACAATAGAATGGGAAAGACTAGAGATCTCTTCAAGAAAATTAGAGATACCAAGAGAACTTTTCACGCAAACATGGGCACAGTAAAGGACAGAAACAGTATGGACCTAACAGAAGCAGAAGATATTAAGAAGTGGTGGCAAGAATACACAGAGGAACTGTACAAAAAAGATCTTCATGACCCAGATAACCACGATGGTGTGATCACTCCCCTAGAGCCAGACATCCTGGAACATGAAGCCAAGTGGGCCTTAGGAAGCATCACACAAACAAAGCTAGAGGAGGTGATAGAATTCCAGCTAACCTATTTCAAATCCAAAGTGCTACAATCAATATGCCAGCAAATTTGGAAAACTCAGCAGTGGCCACAGGACTGGAAAAGGTCAGTTTTTATTTCAATCTCAAAGAAGGGCAATGACAAAGAATGCTCAAACTACTGCACAGTTGCACTCATTTCACATGCTAACAAAGTAATGCTCAAAATTCTCCAAGCAAGGCTTCACCAGTACGTGAACTAAGAACTCCCAGATGTTCCAGATCAGATCAGATCAGATCAGTCACTCAGTCGTGTCTGACTCTTTGCGACCCCATGAATCGCAGCACACCAGGCCTCCCTGTCCATCACCAACTCCCGGAGTTCACTCAGACTCACGTCCATCGAGTCAGTGATGCCATCCAGCCATCTCATTCTCTGCTGTCCCCTTCTCCTCCTGCCCCCAATCCCTCCCAGCATCAGAGTCTTTTCCAATGAGTCAACTCTTCACATGAGGTGGCCAAAGTACTGGAGTTTCAGCTTTAGCATCATTCCTTCCAAAGAAATCCCAGGGCTGATCTCCTTCAGAATGGACTGGTTGGATCTCCTTACTGTCCAAGGGACTCTCAAGAGTCTTCTCCAACACCACAGTTCAAAAGCATCAATTCTTCAGTGCTCAGCCTTCTTCACAGTCCAACTCTCACATCCATACACGACCACAGGAAAAACCATAGCCTTGACTAGACGAAACTTTGTTGGCAAAGTAATGTCTCTGCTTTTGAATATGCTATCTAGGTTGGTCATAACTTTCCTTCCAAGGAGTAAGTGTCTTTTAATTTCATGGCTGCAGTCACCATCTGCAGTGATTTTGGAGCCCAGAAAAATAAAGTCTGACACTGTTTCCACTGTTTCCCCATCTATTTCCCATGAAGTGATGGGACCAGATGCCATGATCTTCGTTTTCTGAATGTTGAGCTTTAAGCCAACTTTTTCACTCTCCACTTTCCATTTCATCAAGAGGCTTTTGAGTTCCTCTTCACTTTCTGCCATCAGGGTGGTGTCATCTGCATATCTGAGGTTATTGATATTTCTCCCGGCAATCTTGATTCCAGCTTGTGCTTCTTCCAGTCCAGCGTTTCTCATGATGTACTCTGCATATAAGTTAAATAAACAGGGTGTTCCAGGGGATTTATAAAAAGCAGAGGAACCAGAGATCAAACTGCCAACACCCTCTGGATCATAGAGAAATCCTATGTAGAAAAAACATCTACTTCTGCTTCATTGATTATGCTAAAGCCTTTGACCTTGTGGATCGCAACTAACTGTGGAAAATTCTTAAAGAGATGGGAATATCAGACCACCTTGCCTGCCTCTTGTGAAACCTGTATGCAGGTCAAGAAGCAAGAGTTAGAACCAGATATGGAACAATGGACTAGCTCCAAATTGGGAAAGGAGTACATCAAGACTGTATATTGCCACCCTGTTTATTTAACTTATATGCCGATGAAGTTCAAGCTGGAATCAAGATTTCTGGGAGAAACATATGTGTGTATATATATATATATTTTTTTTTTTCATATCCTTTTCCATTATGGTCTGTTATAGGACATTGAATATGTTCCCTGTGCTATAGAGTACAGTCTATTTTCTTACTGGTACCAACCACCAAGAAGCTCTGTGATCTCTTCACTATCCCACCAGCCTCATCACCAGACCTGCTTTCCTCATCCTTTATGCAGGAGGGTATCAATCAGTATACAGTTGTCTTCAGGCATCACACAAGGTTCTTTAAGGTCTTTGAGCCTGGCTATGTTGTCTGAAGGCTTGGCCCAGGGATCCTCTTGCCTAGTTTTCATCCCCCTGACACTTCTCCACCGGCCCTTCCCAGACTGAGCTAAGGACCTCTGGCCCTGCACACACTGCCCTCCAGGCCATCAGAGTACTGGCCACATGCTAGTGACAATACCTGCTAGCACTTCTGGCTTTCTCAGAAAGCTGTACGTGCTCTTGAAAGAGAGAGACTGTTTTTTGATCCTTGATTCTCCAACAACTAACAGGATGGCTGGGATATTATAGATAGTCAATAAATGCTTCTTGCAATGAAATGAATTAAACTCCTGCCCTTCCTCCACACTTAACTCTTGAAATTCTCCAATCTGAAGCCGCTAAGCAAGCAGTCTTCTTTCTTTGTATCACAGAAACTCTTTATCCCCCCAGGAGGCAAACTCCACGAGGACTTGGCTGAATCCCCGGTGCCTAGAACATCCAAGCATATATTAAGTGTTTAAATATTTATGGAATCTCAATACTGCATCTAAATTTATGGTTTTCCAATATTAGGTGGGCTCAAAACATATCAGAAATTTTTCTGGCACTTGAACAAGCTTTTTTTTTTCCATCAGAGATTCTCCAAAATGCTTTTAATCCCTCGTGCTTTCTAACACACCTCCAACTGACATCCTGCTCTCCCCTTTCTTGGATAAAACGGAATGATGGAGTATGTATTTCTCCAGTCTCCCTTATCAAAATTCATTAGTGGGTCTACATTTATTGTTGTTCAGTTGCTAAGCTATGTCTGACTCTTTGTGACCCCAGGGACTGCAGCACACCACACTCCTCTGTCCTTCACTATCTCCCAGAATTTGCTCAAACTCGTGTCCATTGAGTCAGTGATGCTATCTTACCATCTCATTCTCTGTCACTATAAAGCACTATATGATCAGAGGTACCCTACATCTACGTAAGATACGGTAAATTCATTTCATAAGAAAAACTTACTCTGCTAAGTACCAGTGTTTTCATCAATGTACTTATTGACTCCCACTAGTATTTTAACTTCATGTCTTCAAACAAGTAATATAATTGTGTCTATTGAAAAGTTCATTTGCATTATTAAGAATTATTTCTTACTAACTCATCGTAAACAACAAGCTCTATTTCACCATTGTTATCTGTTAATAACTCATATAATCTGCACACAAATATGTCTGATCAAGTGCATTAACATAAAAAAATTTGGGGTGATCCCAAGGTGTGGAATTAGTATTTGCTATCAGGTGAGTCACTCTTAATCTAGAAAAGAAGAAGCCTAGAGATTTCTAATCAGTCAGGACTCTTCTCACTAAAGATTGGAAATTTTCCATTAGGGTTAGGGTCCTGCTTCCCCAGTAGCTTAGACAGTAAACAATCCCTCTGCAATGCAGGAGACCTGTGTTCGATCCCTGGGTCAGGGCCCTGGAGATGGGAATGGCAACCCACTCCAGTATTCTAGACTAGAAAATTCCATGGACAGAGGAGCCAGGAGGGCTACAGTCCATGGGTTGCAAAGAGTTGCACATGACTGAGGGACTAACACTTTCAGACACTGTATTAGGATGCCGTGGGAGATAGCTGTGGTGTCAACTAACTTTGGGGCTTCTCTGGTGGCTCAAATGGTGAAGAATCTGCCTGCAATGTGGGAGACCAGGGTTCAGTCCCTGGGTTGGGACGATCCCCTGGAGAAGGGCATGGCAACTCACTCCAGGATTCTTGCTTGGAGAATCCTCATGGACAGAAGAGCCTGGTGGGCTACAGTCCATGGGGTCGCAAAGAGTTGGACACGACTGAGCAACTAAGCACATTCACATTCATTAGGGTCCTAGAATCAGACTTGTAATTCAAGATAATGATAGAGAACAGTAATCAATCTAAAACGTGTCTTGCATGCCTATCTATTCACAAAACAAAATCTCAATAAAAGAAAGATTAAAGAGGCATTTAACCTATATAAATAACGAACTCAATTATTTTATGTTTTAGATATTTGGTTTTATTCTATTATTTTCTAAATATGCACTATACTTTTATCACAAGAACCATTCTTATTATAGCTCTCAGAAAAACTATAAATAAATACAGGCAAGCTACTTTTTCAAAATTCTTAAGGGATCAAAGTTCCCTTGTATTTGGATTCTGTTGCATTAAATATTATTTGGAATAAGGGAAAATTAGAATTAACAGTGACTCAAGAAGGAGCTTTCACTATAATGTACTGTGATTTGTTGCAATGTAATTTAACCTGGATATAAGCCATAATCAAAAGAAAATGACTCATTTGTAAATTAAGAGACATGACCTATCAAAGTACAGAAGCTTTATTTATTGCTTAAAAACATAGAAGCTTTATTTATGACTTAAGAATGATGAAGTTAATTTTCCAAAAGTATTGAGTTCAGAAATAATGAGTTTAAAAACAATTAAACTAATATCATTGATTTGAAACTAAATAAAAGCTTTTTTTATTATTGTCATTATTTTTTAACTCACTATGTCAACTCAGTAAGTGTTTGTTAATTAAGTTAATTGTTTTGACTGAGGAAAAATAGACTTTTACATTAATGTCATCATTTATTTCAATCCCTGGATCAGATTTTTTTTTCTATACTTGGAAAGTTTTCTGCTGGTTTGCAAACTATTTGTCCAGTTTTCAAACAAGCTGATTTCATTACAAGAACCATTATATATACTCAAGACCTAGAAGACTCTCAGAACAAATGGAAAAATCAAATGTGATTTATGCTGACAAATATGTACTTCCTAGACCAGAATATTTTTACTACCAGAAATGAATATGGAGTAGAATTTTTAAAATAATATGAACTAGAATGTATTTCTGGAAGGAGAAATAATATCCATAAAGTATAGGAACAGAAGCAAGAAAGTGGGAAAGGACTGGTTGCCTGCGGTTAATACACTCTACTGTAGTTGTTCCTAAGAGAAAAGCATACTGGTAAGAATGCATTGTTAAAAATTTTCATTTTTTATACTTATGACCCTTTAAAAGACATCATTTCCTATCAGAAAAACCATCTCAGACAACCAGGTGATTGAATCTGTATTTCAACATTTATTCAAGTTAGGTTTCTAGGGGAAAATCACCCTTGAAAATATTCAGAGTGTGATCATGGCTAGCCTGGTTTCGTAGTGCCATCATACTGCTCTGAGTCATTGGGCATTGGCCAGATTTGGTCTATGTCATTTGCTTATATTAATACAAAGGATAAGACTTGGTTTCCTGGCTTCAGGACAAAGTGCTATTTCAGACATGACTTACAGAGATACCAAACTACTCAGAGAGCTACATGTGTGGCCAAAGAAAAGGAAAACAGTTTTTGGAGGAGAGCTATTGGTCTGTATCACACTAAGTGTGGGCCACTGTACCATGAAGTGAAAACACAAAGTTAGTTCCTGAAGGGCTTCATGATCTGGGGTTATTAGACCCAATTAGGGAGACAGACACATAAACAGGTAATTATAAAACAATATAAAAGGGCAAAGATAGAGATGTGCCTTGATAATCCATATTCCACTGGGTCTTCTACTGCAGTTCAGTATAAAAAGCATTTATCACTTTTCAGTTATAGCCTATAAAACAAACAGATTCAATAATTTTATGAACTTGGCCCAATCATCTTGGCCACTGTTTTTATGGCCACTTTAGTTTATCTTTTTATATCTGTGGGGCATGTTGGATCATGGGCAACCCAAGAGTTGACATTTAAAGATGGGTCTGATTTCTAGATGCCTAAGAAAATGACTTTGTTCTCCTTCAGTATCCTGTGCTGTTCAGAAACTCTCCCCAGAGTTCCTTGGTGTGTGCCCTGGTAACTGAATCACTGGCTACAAACTATGTAATTCAAATTTGAATTCCATTTTGGAACAATCTCAGAGCTTACAAGACAAAGCTTCTTACCAAAGGCTCTGTTACAATAGCTGTTAGAAGATAAGCCACTGTTGATCCTTCCCTGGAGTCCTGTGAAGACAAGCATTTGACTACTGCCTTTTGAATGGTGTTCGCTATGACCAGGAGACCCCTGGGTGTTCACACGCCAATAAGGTACAGCCACCGTGCCCAACTCTCACTCTGGGTCCCTGGGCCACTTGATGGAGTTTCTATATCAGTTTTGGGGCTGTGTTTCAGCTTCTTAATACTCCTTAGCATTTGGGTCTGGAGACCTGGTCCCCTGTCCAATTTCTGCTCCATTCTTCTCAATCAGAAAGTAGACCATACTGCTTCTTTGAGATCTGTTCCTTTTTAATAAAAACTTCTTAGACCTATGATTAGGGAGCCGCATTCTTCAGAGAATTCTGATGCTACCCCTTCTACCAGACTGGACTCTTCAGGTAGTGACCCTCTGAAAGAACTGTGTTTGCTATATTCTTTTGGAGGTGACCACAGCAGTGCTAGCCACCTCCTTAAGTTGACTCCTGGGCTCCAAGTTCTCTACTATCCCTATAAAAATGCACTCTTTCTATTGACTTGCATTAAGTTCTGAGATACCCTTGACATGAAGACCATGATAAACATCTCTACTGAAATTGGAGCAAATTGTATAAATACTGCTCCCCGTCTTCTAAGACTAGTATAGAAAATAAAGAAAGGGAAGAAACTTCTTTACAGATGTCTGAAGTGGCAGAAGTGGTTCAAATAGTCCTGAGCCCCAAGAATGTTGCAAGCATGGTACCAGGCAGAAGGGAATCTCATGGCAAACCAGACAGAGAAATGGTCACAAAAATATGTTTAAGGTCTGATTGGAAATTAGACAAATAAAATGGTAGTGATGTTACAATGTGTATAAGCTATCTTGGGTGCAAGAATAGGCTGTTAGAGGGACATAAGAGGGATTCCTAACCCAGTCTTAAGAGTTCAAGAAGACTCTTCATTGTAAGTGACAACTACACTTTGATATTATTACGTATTACAGCAATTACTGAGTAAGGTTGGAAGAAACAGAAAAAAGCTAAAATGTTAGGGGAAAGAGAGACAGACAACAAAGCACACAAAAGAAGGGGTGAGAGAAAATATGAAAATTCATAGAGTACCATAAATATTTCATTCTTACAGGATTATAATCATTAGACTCTAAAATCAATTGACAATACCCATCATCCATAAAATTCACCTCTAATTTCTCCATTGTAAGGCTGTTTGAAATATTTGTTCAGTTCAGTCATTCAGATGTGTCCGACTCTTTGTGATCCCATGGATCGCAGCACGCCAGGCATTCCTGCCATCACCAACTCTCAGAGCTTTCTCAAACTCATGTCCATCAAGTCAGTGATGCTATCCAACCATCTCATCCTCTTTCGTCCCCTTCTCCTCCTTTGCCTTCAATCTTTCCCAGCATAAAGGTCTTTTCCAATGAGCCGGTTCTTTGCATCAGGTAGCCAAAGTATTGGAGTTTCAGCTTCAGCTTCAGTCCTTCCAGTGAATATTCAGGACTGATTTCCTTTAGGATGGACTGGTTGGATCTCCTTGCAGTCCAAGGGACTCTCAAGAGTCTTCTCCAACACCACAGATCAAAATCATCAATTCTTTGGCACTCAGCTTTCTTTATAGTCCAACTCTGACACCCATACATGACTACTGGAAAAACCATAGCTTTGACTAGATGGACCTTTGTTGGCAAAGTAATGTCTCTGCTTTTTTAATATGCTTTCTAGGTTGGTCATAGCTTTTCTTCCAAGGAGCAAGCATCTTTTAATTTCATGGCTGCAGTCACCACATGCAGTGATTTTGGAGCCCAAGAAAATAAAGTCTGTCACTGTTTCCATTGTTTCCCCATCTATTTGCCATGAAGTGATGGGACCAGAAGCCATGATCTTAGTTTTTTGAATGCTGAGTTTTAAGACAACTTTTTCACTCTCCTCTTTCACTTTTATCAAGAGGCTCTTTAGTTCCTCTTCACTTTCTTCCATAAGGGTGGTGTCATCTGCACATCTGAGGATATTGGTATTTCTCCCAGCAATCTTGATTCCAGCTTGTGCTTCATCTAGCCCGGCATTTCACATGATGTATTCGGCTTATAGGTTAAATAAGCAGAGTGACAATATACAGCCTTGACATACTCCTTTCCTGATTTGGAACGTCTGTTGTTCCATGTCTAGTTCTAACTGCTGCTTCTTGACCTCCATACAGATTTCTCAGGAGGTAGGTCAGGGGGTCTGGTATTCCCATCTCTTGAAGAATTTTCCACAGTTTATTGTGATCCACACAGGCAAAGGCCTTGGCATATTCAATAAAGCAGAACTAGATGTTTTTCAGAAACTCTCTTGCTTTTTCTATGATCCAATAGATGTTGGCAATTTGATCTCTGGTTCCTCTGCCTTTTCAAAATCCAGCTTGAACATCTGGAAGTTCTTGGTTCACATACTGTTGAAGCCTGGCTTGGAGAATTTTGAGCATTACTTTGCTAGCGTGTGAGATGGGTGCAATTGTGCAGTAGTTTGAGCATTCTTTGGTATTGCCTTTCTTTGAGATTGGAATGAAAACTGACCTTTTCCAGTCCTGTGGCCACTGCTGAGTTTTCCAAATTTGCTGGCATATTGAGTGCAGCACTTTCACAACATCATCATTTAGAAATATTTGTTACCCGGTAAATATACCTAAATTCTTTGATGTCTCTTTATAATTTGTCTTCATGTTCCAGTCTACCATCTGAAAAATCCATCCTGTCTTAGACTTTTAGCCAAGACTCTTAGACTCTTAACCCATGATCAAGGGTTCTGATGAAAGCATAAATTGAAATCCAAAATGAAACAATGAAGCACAGCTTGGGTTGCTACAACACAACAGTAGCCAACAGTCCTGGTGGGTGTTTAATAAGTATAAACATGGGAGAGTGAAAAGGGTGAGGTGCGGGATAATAGTTGTGGATGGTTGGCTGAGAAAGACTTGGGAATAATGCTTTCAGAATAACTGACAGATAAAGAATAGAGGATTTATCATCATCTAGTCTAGTCAAGGCTATGGTTTTTCCAGTGGTCATGTATGGATGTGAGAGTTGGACTGTGAAGAAGGCTGAGCGCTGAAGAATTGATGCTTTTGAACTGTGGTGTTGGTGAAGACTCTTGAGAGTCCCTTGGACTGCAAGGAGATCCAACCAGTCCATTCTGAAAGAGATCAGCCCTGGGATTTCTTTGGAAGGAATGATGCTAAAGCTGAAACTCCAGTACTTTGGCCACCTCATGTGAAGAGTTGACTCACTGGAAAAGACTCTGATGCTGGGAGGGATTGGGGGCAGGAGGAGAAGGGGATGACAGAGGATGAGATGGCTGGATGGCATCACTGACTCGATGGACGTGAGTCTGGGTGAACTCCGGGAGTTGGTGATGGACAGGGAGGCCTGGCGAGCTGCGATTCATGGGGTCACAAAGAGTTGGACACGACTGAGCGACTGAACTGAACTGAACTGAACTGAGAACATTGTATGAGACTACAAATACAGGATGTAGAGCTCGATCTTTGGCCAGGTTGCTTGGATGTCTCTGGCCAATTGCTACAGTCAGATTGCCTAGAATATTCAGATCCAAAAAGGTGAAGTCATCTTCTGGGCTTTAAAATTTCCACCTTGAAACTGACATTAGGAAACCAATAATGTTCTTTTCCTCTTCCTCTCTCCTCTACAAAAATTTCTCTCTCAGATCCCTTAATCCCACTAAGGTACAAAGGCTTGATATAAACTAATGCTCCCCTGGGAATTTATATTTTAATGAATGAATGCTTGGCTCCTGAATTTGTAGGCATCAATTGTCAGGTCAGAAATATTTCAGAGAGACACTGGCACTGCTCTGCTACCCAGATTCCACATCAGTAGATACACACCTACTCTGCCCCAATATGTATGCCTCTGAGAAAGCATTTAAATTTTCCTCTTCAACAGGAAGATGACTATATCTAAAGAGTATTATGTGGACACAGATGACAAGTCCTGCTCCAGGAAAACACCTAACCTAGGGAGAGTAAGATAGATAAAAGAGAGCATTGGAAGGAGCAGGCCGAACTAAGGAAAGTAGAAAGGAAGATAGTAGCAGGGGAATCTCTGGTAGCCAGTTCTCAGACACCAAACTGAACCTGAGGGGCAGGACTGAAGTCAGGAATAACCAGGTGCCCAATTATCTAATTAGGAGATAAAAGGTCAGAGCCAGACTTGGCAGCAAGATTGATGATAGTGAATCTCAGACACTGTCTTTCTTGATCTTTAAGTCCACCAAACATACCATCTGCCATGTGCCCATAAAAGTGATGAAGCAGTAGTTTAAAGCCTCCTCAAGTCTTCTTGAGATGCAAGCCCCACCAGCATCTATCTCTTGCATCTACACATTATTTCTGATAGTGTTCCTCCCTCTCCACATTTCCATCCCCTATCCAAGGCTAGAGTTCCTTCACTGACTCTCCTTATTTCTTTTCCACTTTGAATAGTGTTGCCATGGCCTGCCCATCATGAGCCAACCCCTGGTTTCTGCACAAGATCTGGAACCCTACCTGACCTTTCCCATCTGTAGGGATGGGACACTGATTTTCCCAAGAGCTTGACACAGGACTACACTTACAGGAGAAGGAATCCAACAGTCCATGCTCTAGGAAAAGGCTGGTGGTTCAGATGGTAAAGAATCTGCCTGTAGTGTGAGAGACCCGAGTTCAAAACCTGGCTTTGGAAGATCCCCTGGAGGAGGGCATGGCTACTCACTCCAGTATTCTTGCCTGGAGAATTCCATGGACAGAGGAGCCTGGCAGGCTACGTTCCTTGGGGTCTTAAAAAGTTGAACACAGTTGAGCTACTAACACTTTGACTTTTTCACTTCATGACCAGTCTGGCATCTACTGTTGTTGTTGTTCAGTCGCTCAGTCGTGTCTGACTCTTTGCGACCCCATGGACTGTAGGAAGCCAGGCTTCCCTGTCCTTCACCATTTCCCAGAGCTTGCTCAAACTCATGCCCATAGAGTCAGTGATGCCATCTAACCATCTCATCTTCTGTTGTTCCCTTCTCTTCCTGCCTTCAGTCTTTCCCAGCATCAGGGGTTTTTCTAATGAGTCAACTCTTGGCATTAGGGGGCCAAAGTATCTTAGAAAACATGCAGTGTTTAACAGTAAAAATATAATATTTTAAATAAACTTCTAAACATGGGTTTATACTCTTATGTGATCTTCATAAAAAGTCATCACCTCATTAGAAGTGACTGTAATCCTTCTTTCCAGCCTGTATGGATATTTTCCTCTCTGTGTGCTACCAATGTGATGCATGCATGTGCTAAGTCACTAAGTCACGTCTGACTCTTTGCGACCCTGTGGACCATAGCCCACCAGGCTCCACTGTCCATGGGATTCTCCAGGCAAGAGCACTGGAGTGGGTTGCCATGCCCTCCTCATGCTATCATTATACTTGGTCTTAATTTTATGATTCTGAGATTTCAGTTCTCATACTATACTTGTCCATGATCATTGAATTGACTAGGATATGTATGTGTGTATATATACATTTATATAAATGTGTATATACATATATATGTATTTCAGGTCTCTTTCAGAATAAACTTAATATGATTACCCATACTGCAATCTAATTCAGACATCCTGAATTTTCAACTGCTACTTTTAACTATGTGTTAAGAACCTGTGTAATTTTAAATTTTAATTGCTTTTCCATAATATCCAGGAGCATACTCCATTCTCCAAATCAGTGATAAAAATCTTTAAAAAAGAAACAATGAGCCTGAAACTCACTCCTCAAGCAGACCTCTTCTCCCTTACTCAGAGAGTCAGCTCACATTTGTATATTTCCATTAGTGAGAAATATCTCCATTGCATGAAGATTCTAATCAGAAAAGCTGTTTTTATAGTATGTCACTGGCAAGTCGACTTGCTGAAGAGCATTCTAATCAGGAACGTTGAAAGCCTTCCATAAATGAGATGACTGTCACCAATGTTCTTTTTTTTCTTCTGTCCTGGGTGGCAATAAAAAAGAACAAATAAAAAGAGAAAAGTATAATTGGTCTGGTAATTGAGCCGTGAAAATGTACTATAAAGAATGGAAACTGAAAGGAAAACCACAAAAACGGTGGCATTCCCAATAATTCAACTAGCATTTCAAATAAGTCACTGGTTGGCATACCTGAAAATAGTTGTTTTTTTTTTTTTAACTTTTTGACATTTGAAGATTGTCAGCTACACTTTGGCAAGAAACAGGCTTCACTTCAGGATTTCCTCACTTCACTAGTGAAATGAGAAGATATACCTGGAAGGGCTGTCATTTGATTTAGAGCTTCATTAATTTTACCCTTTGTCCTCACATCAGGAACATAAAGAAAAACTTTTTTATTAAAACTGATGGTAACAAGATAATCCAAAAATGTCCCTACATCCTCTGCCCCCCAAATCGTTGGTTTCTACCTAATCCCTCATCAAATAAGATTTATTAGTAGCAATGTACCCTGTGGTATCATTCAGCAATGATGACATATTCACATGTGTCTGTCCGTGCTCAGTTGTATCTGACTCTTTGCAACCCTGTGGACTGCAGGCCACCAGGCTCCTCTGTCCATGGGATTTTCCAGCAAGAATACCAGCATGGGTTGCCATTTCCTGCTCCGGGGCATCTTCCCAACCCAGGGATTGAACCTGTGTCTCTTGTGTCTCCTGCAATGGCAGATGGATTCTTTACCACCATGCCAGCTGGGAAGCCCGACATATCCACATATAAAGAGAGAATTTCCCTGCTGTACACTGCCAAAAAACAGAAAATGACAAAACAAAACTGAAAACCACACCAAGCTGGATCATATTGATACAGCACAGTGTTGAGACCACTGGGCAGAAATGAGGGCTAAAATAGCTGGTAAAAGAAAATAATCTGGTTTCATTTCAAAGCCTGAACTGTCTTGGGGAAGGGTAATTTCTGAGCACAGTAAGTCCTTACGGTTAGTAGAATTTCTTAATTCAACAACTCTACCACTGTGCATCTCCTTTTGAATTAAAAGCTGTGGATGCAAGCAGACAGTCAAGACCTATGGTACGGGATACTCTAGTACCCAGATGGAAAGGGGTAATCGTGCTGACAGTTAACACTCAAGTGAATGTTCTTGCCTTGCTCCTATTACTTCCTTCCCCTACCCCCGCACAAGTGGAGGTGCTCGTGCTAGACAGCTGAGATATCATAACAAAAGTGCCAGGGGATGATCTAGCACAGTGGGAAACCACTCGTTTTCACTAAGTATACATATGGAAGCGGCCACAGATTTTCCACTTTCCCCCTCCACCTTCCTAAGGGTGCTGGGAAGTCAGGACTGGCTCTTTGTGTAAAGTGTTAGTTATAACGCTTGCAGTGGGGGTGAGGAGCATTATTCATGGCAAAAGTAAGTAAGTAAAGTTACTCAGTCGTGTCTGGTTCTGCGTCCCCATGGACAGTAGACTACCAGGCTCCTCTGTCCATGAGATTCGTGGCAAGCCAGTCCACAAAACCAGTGAAAATGTTTACTGAGCACTACTGGGACTGACTTCTAAGTTTTAAATATGGGCTTTCATATATTGTGTTTTCCCAAAATTCTTATGTTGGGCTTCCCAGGTGGTTCAGTGGTAAAGAAGCCGCCTGCCAACGCAGGAGACACAGGTTTGATCCCTGGGTCGGGAAGATCTCTTGCAGGGGGAAACGGCAACCCACTCCAGTATTCTTGCCTGGAAAATCTCATGGCAGAGCAGCCTGGTGGACTATAGTCCACGGGGTTGCAGAGTTGGACACGATTGAGCGACTGAGCATGCACGCACACGTTCCCCCAAAATTCATATGTTGAAGTGGTAACCTTGAGTATGTTAGAATGTGATGGTATTTGGAGATAGGGTCTTTGAAGAGATAATAAAGTTAAATGAGGTCATATGAGTATAACCTAATCCAATGCTATAAGCAGAGGGAGAGACACTGGTGACACCCATGAACAGAGAAAGGGTCATATGAGGGCAAAGCAGAAAGGCAGCCATCTGAAAGCTGAAGAGAAAGGCCTCCAGAGCAACCAAGCCTGCCAACCTCTTGATCTTAGACTTCTAACCTCCAGAAGTATAAGAGAAGACATTTCTATTGTTTAAGCCTCTCTGCCTGTGGTATTTTGTCATGGCAGTCCTAGCAAAGTGATACATACTTGTAGTGTTAATACAAGGAATTTTATGGCTGAGCTGTTTAAAGATAACTCAAAATTTATTATAATTTAATGCACAGCTATTAAGAATTGGTTATGTAAAATCCAGTATAGTTATGCAATAGGATATTATGTAGCCATCAACTGTAAAATGTGACTATATGACTATATATATATATGAAGAACATTTATAACAGATGAAAACATTTGAGGTAACTTTTATAAGAAAAAAATTATATATGTACATTTGACTCAAAGCTTATAGCAAATAAGGCCATATTTCTTTTAATAGTTAAAGTTAAACCATATACCATTTTCTAGATTCCATGTCTATACCTTAATATACAATATTTGTTTTTCTCTATCTGACTTACTTCACTCTGTAAGACAGATCTAGGTTATCCACATCACTGCAAATAACCTTATTTTGTTCCTTTTTACAGCTGAGTAATGTTCCATTATATCTGTGTATCATATCTGGAACTGATGAACCTATTTGCAGGGCAGAAATAGAGACACAGAGGTAGAGAGCAGAGCTGTGGACAACAGGAGCAGGTAAGAAAAGGGTGGGAGGAATTAAGAGAGTAGAACTAATATATATACACCATAATGCATAAACTAGATTGCAGCAGGAACCTGTTGTATAGCACAGGGAGCTCAGCTCGGTGCTCTGTGATGACTCACTTCTTTGTATTTAAACTTTACCAATGAAAAGATAAAAAACTGATATTAGTTTAACTACAATCTTGTCACCAAATAATGTCCTAAACTTCTCCCCGGTCACTGAGGCTGGGGTAACCCCATCCGTGTAGAGTATTTCATATAATTCAGTGCCACTAGCTTACTGATCAACACCTGCTCTAACAAAGAATAAAATCCATTATTATGGAATCAAAAGGATCTCACAGAACACTACATAACCATTTTAAAGAAAGAGGACACTATCCACCCTATACAATGTATTTTTTACACTGTTCAGCAAACAATAATAATTACTAGATATTCAAAGAAGCAGGAAAATGTGACCCATATTTAAGAAAAAAAAAAACTGAAAATAAGCAGGTAGTAGAATTAGCAGAAAAGATATATACAGAAAACTTTATAGGAATTCCTTGGCAGTTCAGTGTTTAGGACTACACACTCCCACTGCAGGGGGCATGGATCTGATTTCTGTTCAGGGAACAAAATCATGTGGTCTTCAGGTTGTGGTTAAAAAAAGAAAAAAAAATTATAAATATAATCAAGGACATAAAAGGAAAGGTCATAAGGAATAACAGAAAAAAATCCAGAAAAAAAATGGAAACTTCATAAAGAACCAAAGGGAAATTCTAGAATTGAAAGGAAAAATAAAATTACCACTGCTGGGCATACACATTGAGGAAACCAGAAGGGAAAGAGACACGTGTATCCCAAGGTTCATCGCAGCACTGTTTATAATAGCCAGGACATGGAAGCAACCTAGATGCCCATCAGCAGATGAATGGATAAGAAAGCTGTGGTACATATACACAATGGAGTATTACTCAGCCATTAAAAAGAATACATTTGAATCAGTTCTAATGAGATGGATGAAACTGGAACCTATTATACAGAGTGAAGTAAGCCAGAAAGAAAAACACCAGTACAGTATACTAACGCATATATATGGAATTTAGAAAGATGGTAACAATAACCCTGTGTACGAGACAGCAAAAGAGACACTGATGTACAGATCAGACTTATGGACTCTGTGGGAGAGGGAGAGGGTGGGGAGATTTGGGAGAATGGCATTGAAGCATGTATAATATCATGTATGAAATGAGTCGCCAGTCCAGGTTCGATGCACAATACTGGATGCTTGGGGCTGGTGCACTGGGACGACCCAGAGGGAGGGTATGGGGAGGGAGGAGGGAGGAGGGTTCAGGATAGGGAGCACAGGTATACCTGTGGCGGATTCATTTCGGTATTTGGCAAAACTAATACAATATTGTAAAGTTTAAAAATAAAATAAAATTAAAAAAAAAAGAAAGAAAACTATTGCATGGACCAAAGAAAAAATGAAAATTACAATATAAAGGATTACTGGAGTTGATGGTAGACCTAATCCAAAGAAAACAGTGAAAAGAGATTGAAAATTAATTATCAAATTTGATAAATCAAGAACTATAAAAATGAATTATCCTCCATGTTCAGGGACCTATGGTCTCATCACTCAGGCCATCATTTGGACATGGTATATACATAGAATGGAATATTGTGTGTGGGTTGGTTGCTTAGTCAGATCCACCTCTTTGCAGCCTCATGAACTGTAGCCTGCCAGGCTGCTCTGTCCATGGAATTCTCCAGGTGAGAATACTGTAATGGGTTGCCATTCCCTTCTCCAGGGGATCTTCCCAACCCAGGGACCAAACCCAGGTGTCCCACATTGCAGGCAGTTTCTTTACCACCTGAGCTACCAGTGTCAGTTCAGTTCAGTTCAGTCACTCAGTCATGTCCGACTCTTTGTGACCCCATGAATCGCAGCTCACCAGGCCTCCCTGTCCATCACCAACTCCCGGAGTTCACTGAGACTCACGTCCATCGAGTCAGTGATGCCATCCAGCCATCTCATCCTCTGTCGTCCCCTTCTCCTCCTGCCCCCAACCTCTCCCAGCATCAGAGTCTTTTCCAATGAGTCAACTCTTCACATGAGGTGGCCAAAGTACTGGAGTTTCAGCTTTAGCATCATTCCTTCCAAAGAAATCCCAGGGCTGATCTCCTTCAGAATGGACTGGTTGGATCTCCTTGCAGTCCAAGGGACTCTCAAGAGTCTTCTCCAACACCACAGTTCAAAGGCATCAATTCTTTGGCGCTCAGCCTTCTTCACAGTCCAACTCTCACATCCACACATGACCACAGGAAAAACCATAGCCTTGACTAGACGAACCTTTGTTGGCAAAGCAATGTCTCTGCTTTTGAATATGCTGTCTAGGTTGGTCATAACTTTCCTTCCAAGGAGTAAGCATCTTTTAATTTCATGGCTGCAATCACCATCTGCAGTGGTTTTGGAGCCCCCAAAAATAAAGTCTGACACTGTTTCCACTGTTTTCCCATCTATTTTCCCGTGAAGTGATGGGACCGGATGCCATGATCTTCATTTTCTGAATGTTGAGCTTTAAGCCAACTTCTTCACTCTCCACTTTCACTTTCATCAAGAGGCTTTTGAGTTCCTCTTCACTTTCTGCCATAAGGGTGGTGTCATCTGCATATCTGAGGTTATTGATATTTCTCCCAGCAATCTTGATTCCAGCTTGTGTTTCTTCCAGTCCAGCGTTTCTCATGATGTACTCTGCATATAAGTTAAATAAGCAGGGTGACAATATACAGCCTTGATGTACTCCTTTTCCTATTTGGAACCAGTCTGTTGTTCCATGTCCAGTTCTAACTGTTGCTTCCTGACCTTCATACAAATTTCTCAAGAGGCAGATCAGGTGGTCTGGGATTCCCATCTCTTTCAGAATTTTCCACAGTTTATTGTGATCCACACAGTCAAAGGCTTTGGCATAGTCAATAAAGCAGAAATAGATGCTTTTCTGGAACTCTCTTGCTTTTTCCATGATCCAGCCGATGTTGGCAATTTGATCTCTGGTTCCTCTGCCTTTTCTAAAACCAGCTTGAACATCAGGAAGTTCTTGGTTCACATACTGTTGAAGCCTGGCTTGGAGAATTTTGAGCATTACTTTACTAGCGTGTGAGATGAGTGCAATTGTGTGGTAGTTTGAGCATTCTTTGGCATTGCCTTTCTTTGGGATTGGAGTGAAAACTGACCTTTTCCAGTCCTGTGGCCACTGCTGAGTTTTCCAAACTTGCTGGCATATTGAGTGCAACACTTTCACAGCATCATCTTTCAGGATTTGAAATAGCTCAACTGGAATTCCATCACCTCCACTAGCTTTGTTCGTAGTGATGCTTTCTAGGGCCCACTTGACTTCACATTCCAGGATGTCTGGCTCTAGGTCAGTGATCACACCATTGTGATTATCTGGGTCGTGAAGATCTTTTTTGTACAGTTCTTCTGTGTATTCTTGCCATCTCTTCCTAATATCTTCTGCTTCTGTTAGGCCCATACCATTTCTGTCCTTTATTGTGCCCATCTTTGCATGAAATGTTTCCTTGGTATCTCTAATTTTCTTGAAGAGATCTCTAGTCTTTCCCATTCTGTTGTTTTCCTCTATTTCTTTGCATTGATCGCTGAAGAAGGCTTTCTTATCTCTTCTTGCTATTCTTTGGAACTCTGCACTCAGATGCTTATATCTTTCCTTTGCTCCTTTGCTTTTTGCTTCTCTTCTTTTCACAGCTATTTGTAAGGCCTCCCCAGACAGCCATTTTGCTTTTTTTGCATTTCTTTTCCACGGGGATGGTCTTGATCCCTGTCTCCTGCACAATGTCGTGAACCTCATTCCATAGTTCATCAGGCACTCTGTCTATCAGATCTAGGCCCTTAAATCTATTTCTCACTTCCACTGTATAATCATAAGGGATTTGGTTTAGGTCATCCCTGAATGGTCTAGTGGTTTTCCCTACTTTCTTCAATTTAAGTCTGAATTTGGCAACAAGGAGTTCATGATCTGAGCCACAGTCAGCTCCTGGTCTTGTTTTTGCTGACTGTATAGAGCTTGTACTTCTTTGGCTGTAAAGAATACAATCAATCTGATTTTGGTATTGACCATCTGGTGATGTCCATGTGTAAGATGGTAGGTGTTGCAAGAGGGCATCAGGGCAGACACACTGAAACCATAATCACAGAAAACTAGTCAATCTAATCACACTAGGACCATAGCCTTGTCTAACTCAAGGAAACTAAGCCATGCCCATGGGGCAACCCAAGATGGGTGGGTCATGGTGGAGAGATCTGACAGAATGTGGATTCTGTCCAGTGGTCCACTGGAGAAGGGAATGGCAAACCACTTCAGTATTCTTGCCTTGAGAACCCCATGAACAGTATGAAAAGGCAAAATGATAGGATACTTAAAGAGAAACTTCCCAGGTCAGTAGGTGCCCAATATGCTACTGGAGATCAGTGGAGAAATAACTCCAGAAAGAATGAAGGGATGGAGCCAAAGCAAAAACAATACCCAGCTGTGGATGTGACTGGTGATAGAAGCAAGGTCCGATGCTGTAAAGAGCAATATTGCATAGGAACCTGGAATGTCAGGCCCATGAATCAAGGCAAATTGGAAGTGGTCAAACAAGAGATGGCAAGAGTGAATGTCAACATTCTAGGAATCAGCGAACTGAAATGGACTGGAATGGGTGAATTTAACTCAGATGACCATTATATCTACTACTGTGGGCAGGAATCCCTTAGAAGAAATGGAGTAGCCATCATAGTCAACAAAAGAGTCTGAAATGCAGTACTTGGATGCAATCTCAAAAACGACAGAATGATCTCTGTTCATTTCCAAGGCAAACCATTCAATATCACAGTAATCCAAGTCTATGCCCCAACCAGTAACGCTGAAGAAGCTGAAGTTGAACGGTTCTATGAAGACCTACAAGGCCTTTTAGAACTAACACCCAAAAAAGATGTCCTTTTCATTATAGGGGACTGGAATGCAGAAGTAGGAAGTCAAGAAACACCTGGAGTAACAGGCAAATTTGGCCTTGGAATACGGAATGAAGCAGGGCAAAGACTAATAGAGTTTTGCCAAGAAAATGCACTGATCATAACAAACACCCTCTTCCAACAACACAAGAGAAGACTCTACACATGGACATCACCAGATGGTCAACGCCGAAATCAGCTACCAGTGTAGCCCAATGGAATATTATTCAGCCTTAAAAAGGAAGAAAAATTTTCATATTTGCTATGACATCAGTGAACCTTAAGAACATCATGCTAAGTGAATGTCAGTCACGAAAAGCTAAACACTGGATAATTCCACTCATGCGAGGTTCCCAGAGTAGTTAAATATATAGCGATGGAAAGCAGAATGATGGCTGCTAGACACGGGGAACCATCCTTGTTGCTAGACAAGGGAATGGGGAAGGGGTAATTGTCCAGTGAGTATAAAGTTTCAGTTTTGCAAGATGAAAAGAGTTTAGTGATTGGTCACACAAACAATTGGATATACTTAACACTATGGAACTGCATACTTAAGAATAGTTAAGATAATCAATTTTATATTACACAAAAATTAGAGAATTCAGCTAAAAGAGTGATTTGAAGAAAATTTACAGCTTTCAATGCTTTTCATATAAAAGAAGAAAAATGTATAATTAATAAACTAACCTTCCACATTACAAAAGTAGGCAAAGAAAGAAATTAAAGCCATGGGAAATAAAGGAGATAAATAATAACCTTAATACAGGAAAGGGGTGAAACACTAAACAACCAAAAAAATGTAAAAAATTGATTCATACAAGACAATTAAAATTATAAAGCCTTAGCAAGACTGATCAAGAATAAAAAATACAAATTTCAGTATAAGAAAAGAACTGACATATACATTTACAGATATTATAATCATAAGGCAAATACTATAAATAATTTAATGCCCATAAATTTTACAACTTATATAAAATAGAAAAATTACTTGAAAAAACATAATATCGAACTCTGAATAGACTAATACCAACGAAAGAAACTGAATGTGTGATAAATACTCTTCCCACAAATAAACAATCTAAGCCCAGATTGTTTCACTTGTGAATTCTATCTAAAATTTCCAAAAAAAAATAATACGTTCTTACACAGATGTTTTGGGGAAACAGAGAAGGGAACATTTCCCAACACATTTTATCAGGTCAGGACAACCCTGGGACACAATTTGCCAAAGACATTATAAGAAAAGAAAATTACAGGCCAATATCTCTCATGAACATAAATAAAAAAGTCCTTAGCACATTCCTAGCAAACTGAAATCAGAATTACATGAAAAAATTATACACAATAACCAGCTGGGGTTTATTTCAGAAATTTTAAAAACTGGTTTAACATTTGGAAATTAGCTAGTGTAATTTAGACCATCAGTAAGAAAAGGGGATAACATGATTAATATGATAATTTCAACAGATGTAGAAAAAAATTGACAAAATTATACACCTCTTCATGATTTAAGACAGACCAAAAAAAAAAAAATCTTGGCAAGTTTAAAAATAGGAAGAAATTTTCTGTCTGATAAAGGGCATCATGAAAAATCTTTTGCTAACAGTGTGCAAAAGTGAAATATCAAACACTGTCCCCATAAAGACAGACACAAGGAAAGCAAGTCATCACTGCTTTTCATCATCATATTGACGTTCTAGCCAGTGCAACAAAGCAAGGGGAAAAACAAAAGGAGGGACACAGACTAAAACTGAAAAAGTAAAACTGTCTTCACTCGCAAAGGACATAATCACATCCATAGAAAGAACTGAGAATCTGCCTTAAAAATCACATCTTATGAAACTAATAACAAATTCAGCAAGTTGTAGTATACAAAATCAATACACACACACAAAAATGGCATTTCTCTACACTAGCAGCAAATCATTAGAAAATGAAATTTTAAGTTTCCATCTACAGTAACATTAAAAAATGTATTTAGAAATCATCTTTGAAAAGATACATGTAGTACTTCTCCAGTTGAAGTTACACAACAAAACTGAGACAAATTAAGGCCTAAGGAAGGCCTTAATAAGTAGAGAGACATACCATGTTCATAACCTGGAAGAATCAATATTATTGAAGTATTAATTCTTGGAAAATTGATGTATGGATTCCATGCAATACCAATCAAAATCCCATCAGGCTTTTTTTTTAGTAGAAATTGACAAGTTGATTCTAAAAGTTTAATGAGAATGCAAAGACTTGGAATTGTCAAAATAATCTTGAAAAAGAACATATTTGAAAGTCTCACTCTACCTGATTTCAAAATTTACTATAAATTAACAGTAAACAAAATAGCACACACACACACACACACACACCTCTGCATATATATGTATATATATATACATATAAAGTACATGTACATATATATGGGCTTTGCTTGTAGTTCAGCTGGTAAAGAATCTGCCTGTAATGCAGGACACCTCCATTTGATTCCTGGGTCAGGAAGATCCCCTGGAGAAGGGATAAGCTACCCACTCCAGTATTCATGGGCTTCCCTGGTAACTCAGACAGTAAAGAATCTGCGTGAAGTGCAGAAGACCTGGGTTTGATCCCTGGGTTGGGAAGATCCCCTGGAGAAGGGCATGGCAACCCACTCCAGTATTCTTGCCTGGAGAAGCCCATGGACAGAGGGGCCTGGCAGGCTACAGTCCCTGGGTTGAAAAGAGATATAGATATAAAGATATATGTAAAGATATAAAGCTCTGGGCTTCCCTGGTGGCTCAGATAGCAAAGAATCTGCCTGCAGTGAGGGAGACCCAGGGAGACCTTGAGAAGGAAATAGCTAACTACTCCAGTATTCTTGCCTGGAGAATTCTATGGACAGAGGAGCCTGGTGGGCTATAGTCCACCTGGTATCTAAAAGTCAGACTGAGTGACTAACACTTTCATTACTTTCAAAAAGCTTAACCTATACCATTTCTATTCCTTGATATATATTGCTCAGAATTTCTGCTCTCTCTCTATATATACTAAGGTAAATATGAACATATATTCACAAAAAGACTTCTACAAGACTGTACATAGTAGCTTTCTTTACAATAGACAACCACTATAAACAAAGCAGTAATAGCAAAATGAATAAATAAACTGTATTATATTCATACAATGCAATCCAATTTAGTCACAAGAAAGTATGAACTACTGATACACTCAACAAGGTAAATAAGTCTCTAAAGCATTGTGTTGAGCAAAAAGCGTCAGAAGCAAGAGCATATACTGTGAGGTAATATTTATATGAAGGTCAAGAACAGGCACTGTTAGAAACTAAGAGTGGTTGCTGATGGTGGGGAAGAGAGTGGAAGGGAGCACAAGGTGATTTTCTGGATTGATGGAAATGTTCTATATCTCTATCTGGCTACTGGTTATACAAGTGCAGGGCTTCCTGTGTGGCGTGAGTGATAAAGAACCCACTTACCAATGCAGGAGACATAAGAAACTCAGGTTCGATTTCTGGGTTGAGAAGATCCCCTGGAGGAGGGCATGACAACCCACTCCAGTATTCTTGCCTAGAGATTCCCAAGGACAGAGGATCCTGGTGTGTTACGGTCCATAGGGTCACAAAGAGTTAGGCATGGCTGAAATGACTTAGCATGTATGCAAGAGCATACATCTGTCATAAGTCATTGAGTGGTATTCTACACTTAAGACTACACACTTCACATTTACAAATTTTATCTCAATTACTAAAAAGTTAAAGCATTAGGGACTCCCCTGACAGTCCAGTGGCTGGGACTCCATGCTTCCACTGCAGGGAGTATAGGTTCCACCCCTGGTCAGAGAACTAAGATCCTGTGTGCCCCAGGGCCAAAAAAAAAGTTAAAGTATTAAAAGATAAACAAAATACATTCATAAACAAATCTTCCATGCAAATAACTCCTGTGGTGACTGTTAGTTCCAGAAAAAGGAGAGCTTACTAGGTAGGGTATGTGCCCAAATTCAGCCTGTTTTAAAATACATTAAACTAGAGAGGCTCTCTCTAGGACTCAGAATCTGATCTCATGCCTTCAAAGGCAACAGTATAGTTACACACTGAAGGTAAGAGGACTGAAAATAGAATCTTCTAAATTTCCCTAGAAATAGACCTGCCCGTGAGGCAGCTGCAGCTGCCAGAGCCCGGGATGGATCTCTGTTCTCATGGTCCCTCAGCCTTGCTTTGAAGACAGAAGTGGGTCATCTGGTCTCCATGGCTTTCACGGAGGCTGCCAATATGAGGGTTCGCCAGGTCACTGGCTTTCTGAGAAACATCCCCCAAGAAATGCACTTGGATTGTCTCCTTCCTAACTGAAGCTGATGGAATGTGATTGTAAACATGAGGGGGGAGGTGTACCCCAAATTCACCTGATAAATCACAACCATGATGATGGACCTTTGATCTCTGACCCCACAAGTCCAGTTCCCCAGCAGACTAACTGGAGATTGTGTGATGTCTTAATGTGGAACTTAATGTAAAGATATTTCCTCCCTGCCTTATGCCTTTGGCATCCAGTATATAGTAAGCAAGTTCTCTAGAAGAGGGATGAATTCCAGACTTGCCAAAATAAAAGTAGGGATTGGCTGGAATAGTTATAAGCTGTAGGTCTCTGCTTTCCCTATGTAAGGGCACAGTAGAAAACACATCCTTATATTATCCAGCTGTCACCCTAGATGCCACAGCATCTTCAATGGCAGCCATTTGCACAAACAGGAGACAAAAGTACCCTGAATTTTAGTTTAATTATGAACCAAGAAGCCGTGAAAACAGACACATCAGATGGTCCTGGCAACACTGTCCTGTGCACAGAGATAACTACTCTTGACGAGTGTCAGAAAATTTGATTATTTTCCTTTGGCTGTGTCTTGCTGTTCAGTTGCTGAGTCGTTTCCAACTCTTTGAGACCACGTGGACTGTAGCCTGGCAGGCTCCTCTGTCCATGGGATTCTCCAGACAAGAATACTGGAGTGGGTGGTCATGTCCTTGTCCAGGGGATCTTCCCAACCCAGGGATCAAACCCGAGTCCGCTGCACTGGCAGGCAGATTCTTTCCCACTGAGCCATCAGGTCTACAATGACAAAAATTTTGCAGAGTGAACGAATATCTGAGCATTTGTTTACCTGAATGCCATAATTTAAACTGCTCTTAGATGGCTATTTGGCCAGAAGGTGATCAGTTAAAGTATTAGATCCTAGATATATTTTAGTGACATTCATGGGTGTGGTAAATGAAATCCTTTGCAAATGCTGGTACAGAGAATACTCCACTTTTTACTGATGTCATGAGCCCTGTTTATCACCTATTTTGTTACTTAGTGCATCTGTCACCCCAAAGCAACTTCCCAAACCTACTGCCTGGTTTTTGAAAGAACACTTCGTGGAGACAGTTCACCGAGAGGGAGTTCCCCTTCAAACACACACATACCATCATCCAGCAAGATCCTCCATCACGTCTTCACTATCCTATAAAAGGGACAAAGGGGAAGACAAACATTTATGGAGAGGGAGATTTTTCTCATAATGGCCCCAATAAATATGTTGGTTGTAGAGAAATAAATGCGGAGGGAACATGCAAGCCTGATGTTGAAGAAAGGCTTGTTCATGCTTAATACATTGGAGAAATTTCCAAGAACTGTTCAACCATGTTAAAAAATATTACCCCTGTAAGGCTGCCAAGGACAGGGAGACCTATGGTGACCAGTGAGTAAGTGTTGGCCGTTCAAGTTAAAGTGCCTGGGGGCAGAAATAATTTACGTACCCAATTTTTCCAGCATGTCAACAACTGAAATTTCAAGGAGGAACACATGTATCATGTGTATGTGGGCTTCTTGTTTATATACACACACACGTGCACACACACGCATATACAAACACTGCAGAGTCCCTAAACTCTTTTTTTTTTTTTTTCAGAAAGACAAAAATAGAGTAGAAGAAAATGTGTTGTCAACTTCCTATGACAAGAGCGCCACAACTTTTCCCATATTCCAGGATTATCCATGGGCTACGAAAACGAGGCAAAAAACAATCCAAGGATGCAGACGAACTCCAGGATAGGGGATGGAAGGCAGTGTGCTTCAGCCCTCCAAAAATGCAAAGAAAAGCCACGTATCTCAAGCTGCTTCAAACTTGATCTTCCAAAGCAAATTACTGCAATTATTAAAGCCAGAACACAGCCATGGTTCTTTCTTCCAAATGATAACTATTCACCAGTAATAAGATAGTTAAAAAATCTGATTTCACAGTGGAATTGGGTTGGTACAAAATTCCTCTCTGCCTGTGGCAAAATTTATTGCAACTCTGAAAGCTCTCTGCCAATCACAATTATCATCACGAAACTGAACTAGTATTGCAGGTCATATAACCCAGTCTTCAAGGAGAGGATGACAAGATGGATAGGAATTTAATGGATTTATGGTATCAGACAATGAAGAAAAATACCTGTCTGGACTAATCATAAACTTTTCTTTAGCTGCAATTAACCTCATGTTGAAATACTATGTAGAGGCTATGTAAGTGATAGCACTTAAGGAAAGCGATGAATGTGTAATTGTCTGGAGCTTTTTAGAAAAAAAAAAGCTCTCGAAATGAACATTTTCACTAAATAATACAGCAACCTGCTTGTATTCAGAATGTGCTTAAAAGACTATTTTAGAGCTTTAGCTTACAATGAAAAATGCTTTAGCCCTAGCACCAAAGACAATGACCAAAACATATCTGTTGCTCCCCAAAATTTCACTAAAAAACTAAATTGTTAAGAAGGGTACCATGTCTATCCAATTAACATGTAGTGCTTGAAATGAATATAGCAACAGAAGGGAACCAAAAATGAAGAACCAGGCTATAAACCTCTTAAGAGTAGTGATCGGACCTTTTATTATCACAATTATATTTTTTCCTCTTTTCCTCTCCATTTTACATCCAACACAATGCCTGGAATATAAAGGGTGTTCCAGTGTTTAGTAAAAGTATACTTGATAAGAGAAAATTATTCCCAGACACTCCCTCTGGTAAAAACAGTGTCTGGTCCCTGACAATCCAAACCATGTTATCTGTCTTCACTTACATCCTCCAGTACGTAGTTGGTCCTCTAACAACCAGGAATAGTCTTCTCCTAGAGTGAGAGGGACATAATCAGTTAAACTTGAGCAGAATGCTTTTGTTCTTAGATTTTCCTTGATTTCCACTGTATTTCTACATTGTTGGTTCCTGATGCTTTATTGGATTTCTGACTTTGTTTGAGTGACCTACTCATGCTGATGTGTTAAAGGTATCACCTCTTACATACCTGTGCCCCAGCCTTAGACCCATAATCTTCTCTGACCTGGGTATGTACATGTACTTTGGCCCAAATAAGCATATGAACTTACTTCATCACTGCTCTTATTTTTTTCTCTCTCTCAATCTTATTTTGATACCTAATTATCTTTAGAACCCCAGATCACAGTATAGCATTTCTGGTCCTGTACAACACAATGGGAGTTTGAGAATGGGTCTCCATTAATATCTATTTGTTGAGACATTCTCTAGTTTCAAAATATATTCCTTGATGATATTAAATTGGGTTCACAGAAATACTCTTTAGTAGGCTTGTAATTTTTTATTTTAAAAAAACTGTATAGTTAAGTTTGAGAGTAAAACTCACAGAATACATATGGAAGATAACAAGTATGGAACGGTTATTGAATCGTCACTAAATAATTTGAATCGTTGCAATGCACACTGGGTTTGAATTTACTAACAAATACCCTAAGTTGCTACATTCATGGGTGTGTTTGTCTGTGTGTATGTGTGTGTATCTGTGTGTGTGTGTAAGTTCTGCGGCAACTTGGAAAGTATTCTGCAATACATCCTAGAATGATCATATGATTTATTTTAAAAACTGAAATACTTTTGAGAGTGAAAAGGTGCATAATGAATTATTATACCAAAGATAAAAGGCATAAACTGAGACTTCCTAAAAAAATATGGGATTTATGTTCATCCCCAAAGATGTGATGGGGACTACTTTTAATAAAACTGACAGACACCTGAAGGTAACCTGCATGGGAACCCTCAGCTAAGAAACTCTGGTCAGCAGGTGCCCACATGCAGCCAGACTGTGAGTCATCATTCTGGAAGAAACTGGGTTTCAGTTTGGACTTCAGTAGTGTTTTGTAATCTGCTCCCTAGAGACCTGCCAAGTTCTGAGCTGAACACACGGACTCTCAGAAATCATCCATTTTGAATTGTGTGGGGCAAAAATAGATTTCAGAATTCTAGGGAAAATATTACAAGATTCTGATGAAGTAGACATGAGGAATAGAAATACATACATACAGGAATGGTAGGGTAAGGGGGCAAGTGGATGTGAGAAATACTGGTAGACAGGGAAAAAGATTTTTGAGAAGTAGTTAATAGCTTTAGATATGCAAATATGATATATTGATTAAATTTGAAAATATCATTTTTATCCTGTTCATTCTCACATTTAAGAATCACTGTTTAGCGGCTGAAACATGGATGCAAGTAGAGATCATCATACTAACTGAAGTAAGTGAGAAAGAGAAAGACCAATAACACATGATATCACTTTTTGTGGAATCTAAAATATGACACAACCAAACCTATCTATGAAACAGAAGCAGGACCACGGACATCTCAGACTGATGCTTACCAAGAGGGAGGGGGCTGGATGGAGTGGGAGGCTGAGGTTAGCAGATGTAAGCCATTATATGCGGAATGGATAAACAATAAGGTCCTACTGAACAGCACGGGGAACTATAATCAATATCCTATGATAAATAATAATGGAAAAGGATATTTCAAAAATGCATTAATAGAGATGTATGCATGCCAATCACTTCACTATACAGCAGAAACTAACAGAACAGTGTAATTCAGCTATGAAAGTGAGCCTTTCAGTCGTGTCTGACTCTTTGCGACCCCGTGGACTGTAGCCCACCAGGCTCCTCTGTCCATGGGATTCTCCAGGCAAGAATACTGGAGTAGGTAGCCATGCCCTTCTCCAGGGAATCTTCCCGACCCAGGGATCAAACCCAGATCTCCCACAACTGCAGGCAGATTCTTTAGCATCTGAGCCACCAGGGACGCCCAACTATACTTCAATTACAAAATGAAAAAAGTAAAGTAAAACTTAGTGGTTGAAAATAACAACCATTTATCACTTCTCATGATTCTGAGGGTTGACTGGGCTAACCAGGGTAGTTCATCTGAAGGCTTGACTAGGCTGGAACCCAAGAAAGCTGATTCATCTGGCTGGTTCTGCCTGACTGGCAGATCATCTGGGGTTACCTTGATTCTCCTCCATCTGGCTTGAACTTCTTATTGTCCAGCATTTATAAGAGTAACATTTCAAGCTTAAGAAAGAAAAAGCTGTTGATCTCTTAGACCCAGCTTTAAAAATGACACAGTAGTACTTCTACAGCATTCTAGTGGGCAAAAACAATTCACAGAACCAAAGGCTGGAGAAATAAACTGTCTCTTGATGGTTGGAATGGTAAGGAATTTACAGTCATCCTGAGGGACTAACATTTTAACCCAAAGCAAGTAGGGTAGAAGAAAATTTGACTGCACCTATAAGACTATCTTGGGAGTTCCTGGTGGCTCAGATGGTAAAGCGTCTGCCTACAATGTGGGAGACCCGGGTTCAATCCCTGGGCTGGAAGATCCCCTGGAGAAGGCAATGGCAACCCACTCCAGTATTCTTGCCTGGAAAATCCCATGGACGGAGGAGCCTGGTAAGCTACAGTCAGTCTGTGGGGTCGCAAAGAGTTGGACACGACTGAGCGACTTCACTCACTCACTGTAAGACTATAAATGCATGTATACTTGACTCAGAAATGTATTCATTGTAGTATTTTTTATAAAATATTGGGAAAAAGCTAAATGACCATCAATAAGTGAACCATTAAACATATTATAGTACACCCATAAAATGAAGTGGGGCTTCTCAGGTGGCTCAGTGGTAAAGAACCTGCCTGCCAATACAGGAGACACAGGAGACATGGGTTGGATCCCTACGTCAAAAAGATCCCCTGGAGTAGGAACTGGTAGCCCACTCCAATATTCTTGCCTGGAGAACTGCATGGGCAAAGGAGCCTGGCGGGCTACATAATATACACATCAATGTAAACACAGTTACTTAATTATTTGCTTCAATATGAAAAAATATCTTTTAAAGGACATATTAAAAAAAAATATGATACTACTGGTTGCTCCCTGGGAGGGAACTATTTGACTAGATACCAGACAGTGGAAGGTAAATAGCACTTTTCAACATCTGGATTTTATACTGTAAGCTTGTTTTTTATTAAAAAACAATTGAATAAAATTTCTTTTTCTAAGTCCAGGTAGTATGACACAGCAATTACACTTCTCAGCATCTACTCCCAGAGAAATATAGATCCATGTATACAAAGAGACGTGTATAAGGGTATTATTGCAGCACAAAAATGGAAATAACCTAACTATTCATCAATAGTAGAATGGTTAATAAATCACAATATAGCTATATAATGGAATACTATGCAAAATTTTAAAACAAAATTAAGACATGGAAAGATCTTTAAAACAAATAGTTGAGTACTAAAAGCTCAGCACTCAAAAAAAGAATTATAATCAATAAAAAACATTATTAAATATATATGTATAATACAGAAATGCTAAAATATGGGTTAGGGAGCTTTAGTCTCTGTGTAGTTGCTTTTATACAATGAACATTATTTTTTATTACTTGTAAAATTAGATATTCATGAAATAAAAAATAAACATCAACTTTTGTCTCAAGGTGGTGGATTAGGCACTTTCAAACAGTGACTACTGTGTGTGTCTTCTCGGGATCACTTTCACCTTCTTCTTTCAGACCTCATACCCCTTGACTAAAACACAAGACAGAAAGAGACAGAACAACCAAAGTGAACAGGTAGTAAGTAGAAAGTAGTAATAGTAACTGGAGGGAAGATCAGAGAATATGATTAAAAACAACACCATCACTGCCACAGTCAAGACACCACATAATTTGCTAGAAAAAATGCCACAAAATAATTATTTTCTAGAATGTAGGATATGTGATTCAAATAAGTGAAACATGGGCTCATTGGCTGTCCTTCATATATTCTTGAAAAAAAAATTAAAACCCATTTTCCAATAAAAGTGAGATTGATAATGTGCTATAAACTGTCATATGGAATCCTTCCTGAGTTAAAATGGGTGTGAAAAAAATATATATCTTATTGTACATTTACAGGAGCAGTAGAGTGAAGGTTTTCAATTTCCTCATTAATTCTATCAAAGGCAGGTCCTGATCCTTTCACGTGGGGTACGCAGATTCTGCAGAGCCCGGTAGCAGGCTCATACATTTAAACAATTACAGCCAGAGAGGTGTAGGGATATGGTTGCTAGACTGCTCATTTGGCCTTGGTGGAAACATGAAGAACAATTAAAAGTTACTCCCAGCACTACTGTTGTTCACTGAGTCCAAGCTCTGACTGCTTGCCTCACGACAGGCCAATAATCTGGAGACCAGGCAGGGGATGGCGACTTTCTTGGAAAGCCAAACCTCCGAGAAGATGGCAGACTAGAGTCTTAGAGTGCCATTTTATCAGGGTCCGGATGCCAGTTGCTTTTTTAGAACAGAGAAGGGGAGGAGATAAGGAAGTAAAGTTAAAAGGCCATAAGTCTTCCATAATTTTCCTGGCTTGGCCAGCAAAAGGGAAGGGATGTGTTAATTTTTCTTTCCTGTAGCCATTCACAGGCGGGCAGGGTCAGGATGCCTCCCTGTGAGCTGAACAAAGGCACTTTAACATTCAGGCAGAGGGGCAGGGTTCCCCAGGCTGCTGCTGCTGCTGCTGCTAAGTCACTTCAGTTGTGTCCACTCTGTGTGACCCCATAGACAGCAGTCCACCAGGCTCCTCTGTCCCTGGGATTCTCCAGGCAGCAATACTGGAGTGGGTTGCCATTTCCTTCTCCAATGCATGCATGCATGCTAAGTCGCTTCAGTAGTGTCCAACTCTGTGCAACCCCATGGACAGCAGCCCACCAGACCGGCTGTTATGTAATGTATGCTTCTAGGGATAGACAGCATCCTTTTATTACAGTAACAAAAGCAATGTAAAGCAAAGATTAAAGCAAAAGAAACAGACCCAACATGGAGTCAGGTTTTGTTCTTCCCTGTTACACTGTAACATCTAACACTTTGAATACTTACAAAGTGCCAGGCACTGTACTACAAGCTTTACACATGTTTGCTCTTTAATTCCTTCTATATCCCTGTGACATAGATATCATTGTGATCCTGTTCTTTCTGGTGAGGATTCTGGTTAGAGACTTCAGTAGTTCTTCCAAAGTCATATACCCAGTCAAATCGTGTAGCCTGGATTCCAGCCTATATCTGTCTGGCCCCCATGCTCTTAACTTTTCTCAGGAATGATGCAACATCACTGGCCTCAGATGTGAGCCTTTCGCTGATTTTTCATGGATTGGTAGGCTGACATTATGCCAGTTTGGGGGAGGCATAAACAAAAGTAGTATTTTTGAAGACCTACAGTTGATTGAACTTGACTGGAATTTGGAGTTGGTGAAGGAAAGTGGCAGGACGTGAGGCTGAACCAGAAATGGGCTATATGGCAGTAAAGGAACTTGAATTTTATCGTACAACTATAGGGAGCTATTGAAATGTGAAGACATGTAGGTTCATCATTTTAGCAGCACAGAAGGCAAGGCAGTCTACCAGTATTCCTGAAGTAAATAGATAAGTTAGGACTCTGAAGAGTCCAATCAAGATGTAATAGTAGCCTGAACCAGTGAGAGTAGAGACAGTGTCCCTGTGAGAACTATTTAACCTCTCAGATTCATTTGTCACTCTCATTCTGAGAGAAAAGTAGTACACTTGTGCTGAATAAAACTTACATATCAAGGCATCAAATGTACTGTTTTATTAACATTCATGATCCAACACTGTGGCTCTACCTATGGTATCTTGCTATTTCCTACCTGGTTTTAATTCTTGGGGAATTGACCTCAGTTCCTGAGCAATTCCTTTATTAATCTGGGGCTGACAGAAT
This sequence comes from Bos grunniens, assembly GCF_055505025.1. NCBI lineage: Eukaryota > Metazoa > Chordata > Mammalia > Artiodactyla > Bovidae > Bos > Bos grunniens. Next base: position 60,477,076 of record NC_141180.1, read on the forward strand.
GTCAATTTGAGTTGTTAGGATTTCATACCTCAGAAGATGGAAAGATACAGTGCAAAATTACCAGATTTACCAGCGACTTACTGAAAGCAATTTATGGTCTTTCCTAAATATCATCCTGTTTGCTGATTTGCAAGGTCTTTGTGTTCCATATTTCCCAGAGTCCCAGAGTGAAATAAATTCTCAACAGGTCTTGAAGCTGGAAAAAGATAAAACTCAAGCAGGTTTATTTTCCTATTTGCCCACAGCCCTGGTAAAAGGGCTGATACACAAGGAGGTTGAAAATATTAGTGAAAATGAGATTTGGGATTATTTGTTTTTTCTAATTATCTAATCACCATGGAAAATCAAGAGTCATTTTTACTGTCAAGAATCCTGAGACTTCCCTGGCCGTTCAGTGGTTCAGACTCTGTGCTCCCAACACAGCGGGGATGCAGGTTCAATTCTTGGTTGGGAAACTAACATCCTACATGCCACGTGGCATGGGCAAAAAATAAGAATCCTCCTGTGAATGAATCACATCTCACTGAAATGAGTGCCATCATGGATTAATTTGGGCTACCTTTTCAAGCTGAAGGGTGTTGATACTGTCAATGGTCTGCTTTTAAATAGTACTGTAGCTACTACTTGGTATTCCCTATTCATGTGAATACTTAGGAGCTTAAACAAATTTCAAAGGCCAATTACTTCTCTAAGGAAAACCATAGACTATAAATCAGTATGTCATCAGAGAAGAGAATTTAAATATTCTAAAATTTTTGAAAAAAAAATAAAATAAAATAAAATTTTTGAATGCTAATAACAACACATTGAAAAAAAATTGCTTTAAGTCCCTCTATCACAAAGGAGGCAGGCTGTGCAAGGAACAACAGACTGGTTCCAAATAGGAAAAGGAGTACATCAAGGCTGTATATTGTCACCCTGCTTATTTAAGTTATATGCAGAGTACATCATGAGAAATGCTGGACTGGAAGAAGCACAAGCTGGAATCATGATTGCCAGGAGAAATATCAATAACCTCAGATATGCACACGACACCACCCTTATGGCAGAAAGTGAAGAAGAACTAAAGAGCCTCTTGATGAAAGTGAAAGAGGAGAGTGAAAAAGTTGGCTTAAAGCTCAACATTCAGAAAACTAAGATTATGGCATCTGGTCCCATCACTTCATGGGAAATAGATGGGGAAACAGTGGAACCAGTGGCTGACTTTACTTTTCTGGAATCCAAAATGCAGATGATGATTGCAGCCATGAAATTAAAAGATACTTACTCCTTGGAAGGAAAGTTATGACCAACCTAGATAGCATATTCAAAAGCAGAGACATTACTTTGTCAACAAAGTTCCGTCTAGTCAAGGCTATGGTTTTTCCAGTGGTCATGTATGGATGTGAGAGTTGGACTATAAAGAAAGCTGAACAACGAAGAATTGATGCTTTTGAACTGTGGTGTTGGAGAAGATTCTTGAGAGTCCCTTGGACTGCAAGGAGATCCAACCAGTCCATCCTAAAAGAGATCAGTCCTGGGTGTTCATTGGAAGGACTGATATTGAAGCTGAAACTCCAATACTTCGGCTACCTGGTGCGAAGAACTGACTCATTTGAAAAGACCCTGATGCTGGGAAAGATTGAAGGCAGGAGGAGAAGGGGACAACAGAGGATGAGATGGTTGGATGGCATCACTGACTCAATGGACATGAGTTTGGGTAAACTCCGGGAGTTGGTGATGGACAGGGAGGTCTGGTGTGCTGCAGTTCATGGGGCTGCAAAGAGTCAGACACGACTGAGCGACTGAACTGAACTGAACTGTGCAAGGAATAACCATGTGGACTAGAAGCTGGGTAAGCAGGCTTCTTTCTCTGCAAGCATCCGCCTGTTGTATCACCCAGTATCTAGGACTTCTATTTCTCTAGCTACATAGGGGAGGTAAAAATGACTTTCTTTATCCCTGACTGACTCCTGGGGAAGATAAGTGACAGGGAAGCCCATGCTGAGCACTTGATGAAAGATTTCAGTTTATCAACTTTTTTAGTTTTTTGAGACCACAGTAACAAAGCAAGTATCTAACAGATTTTTCCATAGGACCTTTTGGCTAAGATCAAGGGTAGTATGCAGACTTCCCAGGAAGCACAGTAGTAAAGAATCCACCTGCCGATGCAGGAGATGCAAGAGACACAGGTTTGATCCCTGGATCAGGAAGATCCCCTGGAAAAGGAAATGGCTACCCACTCCCGTCTTCTTGCCTGAAAAATTCCGTGGACAGAGAAGCCTGGCGGGCTACAGTTGATGGGGTCACAAAGAGTTGAACATGACTGAGTGACTGAGTACAACTGACTTTTAGTTTTCATTGAATTGATGGAGTTGGTCAGCACTTTGGTCCAGACTGTCCCTTCTTAGACTGATCTCCCATCCAGTCAAGCCCATGACCTGCTGGTTTCAGCTTCCAAACATTTCTCATGCCTGCCTCCTTTTCAGCACCCAGGCCATTTCTCCAGTTCAGGGACAGATCATCTTTCAACAAATGTTGCCCTAGTTGCTGTAGCTTCTTAACTGACCTCCCCACCTCTGTTTTTGCTCTGTTGAGATCTAGCCCCACCCCTTATTGTAGCCAGGCTGATTTTTTTTCTAAATCTCAATCCAACCTGTCTTCAGCTTTTTATTTCCTGTAGGATAAAGTCCAGGCTTCTGAGCCCAACTTGCAAGAATTGTTGTGAATTGGGTTCCCTTTATATCTAATTTTTGCTCCTCTTACTAACAGCCTTGTGCTTCATGTGCTAGTCATAGCAAACCTCTTGCAGCGCCTTGCAGCTAGTCTATTTCACCCCTCTGAGGCTTCCCTCCACCTGGAACGCTAGTCCTTCCTCACTTCACCCAGCTCTCATTTGTCACTATTCAGGGTTTCGCTAGTCATTATGTCCTCTGAAAGCCTTCCCTCAACTTTTCATTTGAGATGCACTGCCTTGTCTGATACCACAGCCCTCTGTGCTTGCTCCCACCAGTATATATTTTCTTAGGCTAACATGGCATTCATCTTCTCATGGGACTATGAGTTTTTTAATATCAGGGACTATATTTTGGTCATCCGTCTCCAGATCCCAGGACCATAGATGGTTCATGGTAAACTTCAATAATGTCCTTTCCTCTGATTCTCTTTCTCTCTTCTATGCTCATTCTTTTATTTCTTGTATAGAGATTTAATGCTGCAATTGGAAAGCCTGTGGTCTTATTCTTATGGTCCCCTGCGGGAGGCTCAGTGATAAAGACTCTGCTTTTCAATGCAGGAGACATAAGAGACATGGGTTTGATTCCTTGGTTGAGAAGATCCCCTGGTGAAGGAAATGGCAACCCACTCCTAGATTCTTGCATGAAAAATTCCATGGACAAAGAAGCTTGGTGGGCTACAGTCCATGAGGTCGCAAATAGTCAGATCCATTCTTTACTCTGCTGCTCCACATACAGAAGAGAAAACTGAAATCAGAGCTATGACCCTAAGATCATGCAACCAAATAGTGGCAGAGACTGAGCGAGAACCCAGTTCTCCAGAGAATAAGGGTGAAATATGACATAGAAGTAATGGTAAAGTTTTTGGTGGAATGCCTAGCATATAGTGGACATTTCACAGGAGACAGACCAGGTTTCTTTTCAACCCAGTTGTCTTTCTATGATATTCCATTGCCTTTCTGCACGAGCAACTCTTTCAACTGCTTTGCTTTTATACCACAGACCCTTGGGTAGATACAGTCACAGGGATCACAGCTTTGAAAGTACTCGAGAGGAACGGCATTTTATAAATCCAACACTGCTGACTGCTGATGGTGTGCCATTAAAAATGTTAACTCGCCGGGACCAGAAACACCCCAATGAGGGTGCAGGGTTTTCCTGTTACATTTAATTAAAAGATCATTTTTATGACAACATCGTATTAGGGGGTGATAAAAGGATCGTAAATTGCTTCATGAGGTCACCAAGAAAGTTCCAATGCCCCATTAGTTTTCATTGTCCAGTCCCTAGATATCAACACTCACTTTTATCACAAAGTACATAAAACATATGACCTTTCTGGTTGCAGTACACAAATGTTCCCCAAAATCATATCAAGCTTGTTTCACATCTTATACTTACTACAGCCGAGGGCAGATATAAAATGTGGCTAATATTATACATGCTGTAAAGTGAGGAAGTTCTGGAAAATTACAGATGAAAGTGCTTCGATCTCTGAAACTTAACATGTCATTCTGGAAATATCACAATTCTGATCTGTTTTTGATCGTAGCATTGCAATCTAAAATATACAATGGAAAATGGTATATTAGCAAAAATAGTGGTACTCAGGGATGATAACTTTTAACTATTAAGCATGTAAATTTGTTTTTTAGAATGAATGGGGAAATTATTTTAATTTTGTTATTTATAGGTGTGAATGTGTGCTCAGTCCCTCAGTTGTGTCCAACTCTTTGTGACCTCATGGACTGTAGCCCACCAGGCTTCTCTGTCCATGGAATTTCTCAGGCAAGAATACTGGAGTGGGTAGTCATTTGCTTCTTCAGGGGATCTTCCCTATCCATGGACTTAACCTGTGTCTCCTGTATTTCCTGCATTGGCAGGCAGATTCTTTACCACTGAGCCACCTGGAAAGCCTGTTTAGATGTCATTCTGCAAAGATGCATTTCATCAGAGGCATTAAGAAATGTTTTTATAAGTGTCAAAAACAGCTAAACCATCAACCATGATTTTATATAGATGCCATCAATTTCCGAAGAAATGACTGAATCTTCTGTGTTACTTTGGTTGGACACGACTGCTTAATAATATTTAAATAATAATAATGTAAAGGAATTTCCAGAAGTTAGGTTCTCCAAAGTGGCTTTACAAAGCACTAATTTCTAAAGCCTTCATTAAATGATTTTATTAAGACCTTCACTGAAAACCTTGATTATTTTTTATCACCTGGTTTTCTCCTCTTTCCAAAGAAAATGACCAGCCAAAACTGTCTGTATGCAACGAAAAGATAAAAATTTCAATTAGGCTCAGTACTGTCATCAGCAGCCCACATGAGAAAGTTTGAGATAATCCACATTACATATTGATGTCTATCAGTGCCGAGACCATAGCCGTGTTTCATTCCAGGCCTCTTTTGTAGGTTTGGCAGCCACTGCACCCAATAAAGGCCTAATCATATTAATTTATGCCCCTATCAATTATACATTCAGATTCCCCAGATAGCTTGTCAGTTTTTATTCACTATTTTCTGAAAAATACGCCTGTTACAGTTACCGTGCAAATAGTAGGACTGTCAGAGATGGAGATTTAAAGAATATTACTTAAAAGAGGTGGGCTTCCTTAATTTATAAATGTTGTATTATATGTCATACATGTGCTAGTTTTAAAATCAGGTGTGGTGCGGAGATGGAAGTCACATGAAGGACTTTCAGGATGGGAGAGGAACCTAACCTTCTTGATCCCTTTGTTGGGCTTTATTTAGTTCTTTAAGCTAAATGATTTTTGGCTTATCTCTGTAAAATATCTCAGAAACTCTTTTTTTTTTTTTTAACTGGGATATAGTTGTCTTACAATGTTGTGCTAGTTTCTGCTGTACAATGAAGCAAATCACTCCTATGTATACGTTATATCCCCTCCCTCTTGGATGACCCTCCCACTCCCCCCACCCCACCCCACTAGGTCATCACAGAGCACTGAGCTGAGCTCCCTGTGTTATACAGCAGCTTCCCACTAGCCATCTATCTTGTGTATACCCGGTAGTGTATACACTTCAATCCTAATCTCCCCATTCATCCCACCCTCACCGTCCCCCTGGAGAAGGAAATGGCAACCCACTCCATGATTCTTGCCTGGAATATCCCATGAACAGAGGATCCTGGCAGGCTACAGTCCATGGGGGTAGCAAAGAGTCAGAGATGACTTAGCGACTGAGCACTCCTTCTCCTATTGTGTCTGAATGTCTGGTTTCTACATCTGTCTCTCTATTCCTGCCCTGCAAAGAGGTTTATCTGTATCATTTTTCTTGGTTCCACATCTATGTGTTACAGCATATTTATTTTTGTCTCTCCAACAAGAAGCATCAGTAAGACTCTGAGGGCACTCTCTTCACACCCTCTTTCACTGTGTGGCGACAGTGATCTTCTTCCACATACAGTGCATCCCAAATGAACACATGTGTGTCTGTGCCACCAGGAGCTACTGTGCATCATACGGATGTCTCCTAAATTCTACCCTCATAGCACAAGGGGGAGAGCCTACTTTACTGCCCTTCAGCCAGACACCTATTCTTGTTTATTGGAATATAATTGCTTTACAATGTTCTGTTACTTTTTCTGTACAGTGAAGTGAATCAGCCATTTGTATACATATATCCTCTTCCTCTAAGACCTCCTTCCCCCCCACCCCCATCCCTCCAGGTCATCACAGAACTGCGAGCTCAGATTCCTGTAAATTTAGGGCAGGTTCCCACTAGTTACCTATTTTATACATAGCAGTGTATATACATCAACATTACTCTCCGAATTCATCCTCCCCCTCTTTCCCCCACCAAGTCCACGAGTTCCTTCTCTACATCTGTGTCTCTATTCCCTGCCCTGCAAACAGGTTCATCTCTACCATTTTCCTAGATTCCACATACGTGCGTTAATCGACAATTATTTGTTTTTCTTAGTGCATTCATCTTAATGGATCATCCTGAGAGAATTCTGCTTCTCAATTGTATCAGTCTCTTCCCACCCTCTCCCACCCACCCTACCCCCACTTTGGCCTCAAGCCTAAAAGTAGCCTTGAACAGAACTAGTCATCCTAGTAATATGACCCCACTCAGATGCAAAGGAGGCAAGGGAAAGAAGGCTTCCTACTGCCCGGGAGGAAAACAAGAATGGAAAGTAAACACAAGGCCTTGGCTCTGCACAGTGACCCCAGGCAACACACAATTTCAGTATTCCAGAATCCCAGGAATACTATTCTTCCGCCACCTCACCCCACCCCATTTGACTTGGTGCTCATCTCTATTTGCTGGCTTCCCTGGTGGCTCAGACAGTAAAGAATATGCCTGCAGTGTCGGAGACCTGGGTTCAGTCCCTGGTTTGCGAAGATCCTCTAGAGAAAGGAATGGCTACCCAGTCCAGCACTCTTGCCTAGGAAATCGCGTGGACAGAGGAGCCTGGCAGGGTACAGTCTACGGGGTCACAAAGAGCTGGACATGACTGAGCAACTAACACATCTCTATTTGCACACTGACTTTCTTGGACCAGATCGAAATGACCCAGGGCAGTGCCTAAGAAGTGCTCTGCCTATTGCCAAGAGAATGGAATTTCCCTGGGGTGTATGGAGATGGAATTGATGGATACCAGAGTAGAATAGAGGAGACAAGAGTTGTTTCATTTAAGCCAGGTGAATGGCGCTGCAGCAGATAAATGAAACTGTTACAAGGACTAATCAGGAAGCACAAATGAAACAAGCTACAAACAAGCTATATCCCCTGGAAAGTGGAATCACTAAATCCGGTTGATCCAGAAAAGGACTCAGTGAGAAGGAGGAAAAAAAAGGCATAAGAAAAGGAAAGGTGGTGCCTTAGTTAACTGGGGCTGCCATAATATTGTATCTTTTAAACAACAGCCAATTATTTCACACAGTTCTGGAGCTTGGAAGTCCAAGATCAGGAGGCCAGCATGGTTGGGTCTTGGTGAGAACTCTCTTCCTGGTTTGCACACAGTGGTCTGTGTCCTCACCTGAAGCAGAAGAAAGCAGCTCTCAGGGTCTCTTCTTCATTTTTTTCCCCTTCCTCTTCTTAAAAGGGCACTAATCCTTCAGGTGGGCTCCACCTTCATGACCTCATATAAACCTAATTCCCTACCAAAGTCTCCCATCTTCTAATACACCTTAGGGCACGCCTTAAGGGTTAGGGCTTCAGAGGCTTCCCTGGTGGTCCAATGGTTAAGGCTCCATGCTTCCACTGCAAGGGACATCAATCCCCAATCAGTGTAAAAGCTTGCATGCCATGCAGTGGGGTCAAAAAAAAAGGAGGGGGTGCTAGGGCTTCAGCTTTGGAACAGTAGGAGGGGAGACATCAACATTCAGCACATAAACAAGGAGTCAGTCGAGAAATAAAATTGATTAATGAGTATCTTTCTGTAAGACAGGTCAGAAAATACACGAAAAGTATGCATTAAGGACTTTCCTGTTTATTATAGGGTACTTGATTACTTATTATTAATCCGAACAGAGAAGTTCAGGATGAACAGCTGGCAGGACACTAACCCAGGAATCTAGGTACCAGATGTTACATCTTACATCACTGACAAGTAAATCTTTTAAAAAGATATTTGACATCCTAAGAGCCTTAAAAAGACAACACATATGACCTGGGCATCTAAAAGATAAATTTATCTCTTATTAAAAAAAATTATATTGCAGTATTAGTTTAAGTTATACATATTCAATTTTTATAAACCTAATCTGAATAACAGAGAAGGCAATGGCATCCCACTCCAGTACTCTTGCCTGGAAAATCCCATGGACGGAGGAGCCTGGTGGGCTGCAGTCCCTGGGGTCTCTAAGAGTCGGACACGACTGAGCAGCTTCACTTTCACTTTTCACTTTCATGCACTGGAGAAGGAAATGGCAACTCACTCTAGTGTTCTTGCCTGGAGAATCCCAGGGACGGGGGAGACTGGTGGGCTGCCATCTCTGGGGTCGCACAGAGTCGGACACGACTGAAGCGACTTAGCAGCAGCAGCAGCAGCAGCAAGCTGAATAAGGGTCATTTTATTGTAGTCAGTTCTCTATTTTCCATTGCAGGAGAACATTCTACATTTGGCCTTTGAGAACTTTCTTTAACAATTGTATAAATATCCATCATATGCAAAATTCTGTTCTTGAAGTGAACAAAATAAAGTCCTTGCTTTCATAGAGCTTATATTCTTTGAGGGGTAGGTGTGTATGAGCAAGTAAATGAACTAGAAAAAGACCAGATGGTAATAACCCATGTGAACAGAATTCAACCAGAGAGTAAGACAGAGGGTGCTCTGGAAGTTGGGGGGAAGCCTCTCTCAGGAGAACACATTGAAGTTGAGGTATCAATGAAAGGAAGAGCCCTCCATACCAAGATTATAGGAAAGAATATTTCAGACAGAGGGAGCAGTAGATTCTCTGAACCAAGAATAGGTTTGTTAAATCACATTACAGAAAAGGTACATTTTGGTTCAAGAATTGATGTAAAAAAAGGAGCAGATGGCAGGGCATGTTGATAATGGGGAACACTGTTCAAGTTTGGGGGCAGAGGATATATGTGAAATCTTTGTACTTTCTGCTCAATTTTGCTGTGAACTGCTCTAAAAAGAGGATGTCTACTAAAGAAGAGAGAAAAAGAGAGAAAACTGAATGAGATTGTGTTGAAGAGGAGACAGGGTCAGATCACGAAGAACTTCATTTTTTAATTGGAGTATAGTTCTTTTACAATGTTGTGTTAGCTTCTTCTGTACAGCAAAGTGAATTAGCTGTAGGTATACATATACGACCCGTTTTCTTTATTTCCTTCCCATTTAGGACACCACAGAGCACTGAGTACAGTTCCCTGTGCTCTATAGTAGGTTTTCATTAGTTATCTACTTAATGCATAGTATCAATAGTGTATAAATGTAAATCTCAGTTTCCCAATTCATCCTACTCTTTCCCTCCTCAGTATCCATGGTTTGTTCTCTACATCTATGTCTCTATTTCTGCTTTGGAAATAAGTTCATCTGTATCATTTTTCTAGATTCCATATGTAAGTGTTAATATACAGTATTCGATTTCTCTTTCTGACTTACTTCACTCTGTATGACAGTCTCTAGGCCTATCCACTTCTCTGCAAATGACTCCTTGAAGTGAAAGAAAGTGAAAGTCACTCAGTTGTACCTGACTCTTTGTGACCCCGTGGACTATACAGTCCATGGAATTCTCCAAGCCAGAATACTGGAGTGGGTAGCCTTTCCCTTCTCCAGGGATTGAACCCAGGTCTCCCACTTCGCACCCAGATTCTTTACCAGGTGAGCTACAAGGGAAGCCCAAATGGCTTCTTATTGGTCCTTAAAGGTGCCAAGCATGTTCCCATCTCAGGGTCTCTGCATTTGTTATTGTCTCCACCTGGAGAACACTCCCTCCAGACACTGGCATACCTCTCTTATCTAAAAATTAATAGATTCTACCCATTCAATTAGACAGGTACTCAATATTTTCAATACTTCTGAGCCACATTCTCTCTCCTTGACCTCATTTCATTTTTCTTTAACCCACTGAGTGAGTTTGCCTCCTCCAAGAAACAGATGCCAAGATGGACTTTAATGGGCAAGAGATTAATTGGTGGAAATTCCTCAGAAGGATAAAGGGAAGGAGGAGGAGGAACAGGTGGGCACAGCCTTCAGATTGCATTGCAGGTCTGACACCCGTGAAAGGAGAGAGGCAAGTAAGGAAGGCTAGGGAAGATGAACAGGTGGTGAGGGCCTCAGATTGTGTGTGCTGCGGTGCACCCCAGATGCAGTGCTGCTCTGAGAAAGTCCTGGCCAGGCTGATGGGAGGCCCTGGAGGAAAGATGGCCTGTTAGGAGTTCAGAGATGACCAGGCTCTGGCACCCCTGCTTAGTCTCTGGATCAGCCTGGGAGAAAAGGCCTGAGTGTGAACACTGAAAGGGGTTGGGAGGTAGAAAAGGGAGACGCCTTCAGCTACCTGTGTTCCCCATGGCTGGTTCTCTTAAGGAAAGATCAGATGTGGTACATATATACCATGGAATATTACTCAGCCATTAAAAATAATGAACCATGTCATTTGCTGCAACATGGTTGGACTCAGAGCTTATCATACTAAGCGCAGTAAGTCACTAATAGAAAGACAAATATCACGATATAGTTTATATGTAGACTCTAAACCAAGACACAAATGAATGTATCTATGAAACATAAACTGACTCACAGACATAAAGAACAGACCTGTGGTGGCCAAGGGGGAAGGATGTGAGAGGGAAAGATTGGGAGTTTGGGATTAGCAGATGCAAACTATATATATATATATATATAAGATGGATAAACAACAAGGTCCTACTGTATAGCATAGAGAACTATATTCAGTATCCTCTGATAAACTACAGTGGAAAAGAATATAAAAAAGGATATATGTATAATGAGTCACTTTGCGTACAGCAGAAATTAACACAACACTGTATATCAACTATACCTGAAAAAAATTTTTTAAATAAAGGGACTTCCTTGGTGGTCTAGTGGCTAAGACTCTGTGCTTCCCCTGCACAGGGCATGGGTTCAATTCCTGGTCTGGGAACTAAGATCCCACGTGCTCTGCGGTACAGCCAAAAAAACCTAAATTAAAAAATTAAAAAAAAACACCAATATGCTTTTAAGGAATAATTATATAACAATATTTCTTTTTTAAAAGAAGAAAGATCAGAGCTACTCACTTGCATAGTAACCACAGTTAGGTATGGTTCCTCATTTCTATCCCTCACTCCCCTACCCGATTACAATGTAGGCTCCCTAAGGCCAGGATCTCAGATCTGTTTACTGCTATGTCTCCAATACCCAGCACGTAATAGCCACTCTATAACATTTGTGAACAAATGATGAATAACAGCTAATATGTTCTAGTGTTTGAGTGTTTACTATGCACTGGGGGTTGTTAAAAGTCCTCATACTTGAACTTGATGAACTATCACAACTTTATGAGGGAGGAGCTATACTCATTCGCCCTTTTGTCACTGAGTGAACTCAGGTAACAGGGAGCCTCAGCAGGGGAACTAAGAGTGCATACTAACAGGAAGCAGATGCAGGGTCTGACCCCAGATCCAGGCTTTCAACCTCCATACTCTCTCCTAGAGAGCATAAATGCACTCATACTTGGAAGTCTCTCGATTTCTGCTTTGCAAATAGGTTCATCTGTACCATTTTTCTAGATTCCACATAATATGCATTAATATATGATGTTGGGAAATTGAGATTGACACATATATACACTACTGATACTATAGTAGTGTCAGTATACTGATACTATATACTATATAGTATACTGATACTACATACAGTAGGTTCTCTACCGTATAGCACTCTACTCAGTGCTCTGTGGTGACCTAAATGGGAAGAAAATCCAGAAATGAGGGGATATACATATACACCTAGCTGATTCACTTTGTATGCAATAGAAACTAACATAATATTGTAAAGTAACTAGACTCCAATAAAAATTTAAAAAGGAAACCTCCGGATGTGGTTATAAGTGGAATCAACAGAATTACCAATGAATTAATAAGAAAAGAAACAGAAAAATCAGAGAGTTCCTCAACACTTGTCTTGAGCAATTTGGCAAAATAGTAGGTACTAAAATGAAAAAGCTTGGATTTTCTCTGATCTTCTGTCAGTTTGGAGGAAAAACTGTTTAAGCCAGGGCCATTTTGAGAAATGTATTAAACATCCATGAAGTCATAAAGTGGGCATCTGAATCTTCAAAACTAGATTTCCAGGAACTTGGAAATAAAGACTAGGGAGTCATCATTATGGAGTTGATATTGAAAGCCATAGGACCAGAGGAAATCGCTTAGAGAAGCTATGGAGAGAAAGACATGAAGGGGACACAGGGCAGAACCTGGAATGGATCTTAAGGGCATTATACTGAGTGGGGAAAAAAAGAAGCTGATCACAAAACGTAACACACTGTGTAATCCCATTTATGTACTATTCTCAAAGTGACCAAATTATAGAGAATAGATCAAAGGTTTCCAGAGGTTGGTCTTGGGGAAGGGGGGAGGTGATGAGATGTGATCATAAAGTGATAACAGCTTCTTTGTGGTCATGGAAGAGTTCTGTGTTCAGATTGATGTTTGTGCAAAACTAGACATGAGATAAAATTTCTAAGAACTATAAACAAACAAAGTGCTTATAAAAACGGGTGAATCCCAAATAAGAATTGGTCAGTAGTTATTAGTATTGCCGGAAAGTCCATTTTGGAGTTTGGACAAATTCACTATGATAACACCTACTATGTCAGAAATTACCTGTGGCAGGTGCAGAGAGAAGGGTACCCAGGACTCCCTGTATCATTTTGATAACTTTTTGTGAGTCTTATGATCTTATAAACATAAAAAGTATTAAACAATATAAAGAGATTCTTTCTATAAAAGTAATATTGGTACACTGAGATTTTTTTAATGTTTTTCAACAAAACTTTACAATATTTTCTACAGCCAAAAACAAAAAACAAAAAAAAAACCCAGATCCTGATTAAATTCTTTTTGCTCCTAGACTGAAAGATTTTAATAAAAGAAACAGATTGGGGTAAAGAATAATTTAGAATACAGGGGACCACTTAACTCATTCAATTATTCAACTAAGGACTTCCCTGGCAGTCCTGTGGTTAAGACTCTGTGCTCCCAATGCAGTGGGCCAAGGTTTGATCCCTGGTTGGGAAACAGGAACCCACATGCCACAGCTAAGATCTGGCACAGACAAATAAATAAATAAATATTGTTTAAAATTATTCAGCTAAACCTGAGCATTCATGATGTGTTATGCAAAATGCTTATAGGAGATGCACAGGTAAATGAATAGAGCACCGCCCCGGCCTCAGAGAGATCACATTCTAGGGTGGGACAAGCAACTAAACTAACAACTATGATATGATATTTTACAGGTGATTTAAAGTTCTCATTGTGATCATCGTGTTAAAGGAGACATGGAAAGGAAAGCAAGTACCAGTTTAAAACACTATAAATACTTACTTTTTTAAAAAAGGCAGAGACATTAACCTTGTATTAGTCTTCAAGGTCTGAGGACAAGATTATTTGGGTTTCCAATTTTACCAGACTTCAGCTCCTAATACTATTAAATCGTTTCCTAAGCAAGAAAAATGACTTGGGTCAATAATAATTAGGCTACGCTTCTACCGCTCAGACCTTAGAAGTAAATAAGCCAGGGGAAAGCCTGCCCAGTTTTGATGTACATTTAGTTAAGTGGGAATAGTCAGGACGGAATCCCTGCTTCTGGTGGTCGGAGGAGAAGGGGAATTATAGAAGGGCTGACCCGTGATCCCAAGGAGGTGCTGCTGGATTGGTCTGTTCTTATTGAGACTCAACTCCTTCCATTTTCTTCTAGAGGAATCCTTTGTAAGGACCTGCAGAACCAAGCTGTGATTCCAAAGAGAAAATCTCAGACAGTGAATTGACATGCCTTGGTATCAGGGGCAGAAAACTAGGGGTATCTGAAGATTAGGGTCATTTCCTTTTTTTGCCCACTATACCCAGTGAATTGTTTATGTTCCCTTTAAAAAAAAATGGTTAGAATTTAACAGTGTGGCGGTTCCTTAAAAAAAAAAAAAAAAAAAAAAGCTCCCATATGACCCAGCTATCCCATTCCTGGGCATTTCCTGGGAGAAAATTGCAATTCCAAAAGACACACACACTCTAATGTTTACTGCAGCATTATTCACAGTAGCCAGCACATGGAAGTAACCTAAATGTTCATCAACAGAGGAATGGATAAAGAAGATGTGGTACATATGTACAATGGAATATTAGCCAGAAAAAAGGAATGAAATTGTGCCATTTGCAAAGATGTGGAGGGACCTAGAGACTGTCATACATTGTGAAGTAAGTCAGAAAAAGAAAAACAAATATCGTATATTAACACATGTATGTGGAATCTGGAAAAATAGTATGGATGAACATATTTGCAGAGCAGAAACAGAGACACAGATGTAGAGAACAAATACATGAACACAAAAGAGGGGCATGGGAATGGGATGCATGAGGAGATTGGGATTGACATATACACACTATTGATACTATGTATGAAATAGACAACTAATGAGAACCTGCTGTGTAGCTCAGGCAGCTCAGTGCTCTGTGGTTACCTAAATGGAAAGGAAATCCAAGGAAGAGGGAATATCCGTATATGTGCAGTCGATTCACTTTGCTGTACAGTAGAAACTAACACAATCTGAAAAGCAAATACACTCCAAAAAAAAATGTAAAAAAAAATGGTTGGAATTTGATGAGGAACAGGCTACTCACAAAGTCTCAAAGCACATTCTACAACTTATTTATAAATTTAAAATAATACTTTTTAATAATAGAGATACTCAGCAGACACACCTTCATGATAACCAGAGTTAACATCACCAATATCAGGGCAGGTTGACACCACTCAATGAGTCATTGAGAAGGACACAACATCACAGGTATTCCTGCCAAAAATGAAGACGCTAAATCTAATCAAATGGAAACATCAGATAAAGCCATATTACAGGGCATT
Organism: Bos grunniens; assembly: GCF_055505025.1. NCBI lineage: Eukaryota > Metazoa > Chordata > Mammalia > Artiodactyla > Bovidae > Bos > Bos grunniens. The sequence continues at coordinate 60,492,359 of NC_141180.1, forward strand.
CTATGAAATTAGCGTCCCATACTCTTCAAAAATGTCAAGGTCAAGACACAGAAAGATGGAGGAAGTGTTCCAGATTAAAGAAGGCTAAAGATATATAATAACCAATTGCAATGCATAATCTTGTATTGTTTTCTGGTCGGGGGAGGGGAGTGGGAAGAGCTATTAAGAATATGACTGATGCCATTGACAAAATATGAAAATGGACTGTGAACTAGGTAATAGTATTGTTTCAGTGTTCAATTTTGATTATTGTGTTCTAAGTATATAAGAGAATGTCCTTGTTCTTAGAAAATATGCACTAAAGTATTTAGGGGCAAAAGGGTAACCATTCCAACTTGCAAGTAACAAAGGGAAAATTTTATATCTAGATTACATATAGATGTCAAATATATACTTTTATATTCTACATACGTGCTGCTACTGCTAACTCACTTCAGTCGTGTCTGACTCTGTGCAACCCCATAGATGGCAGCCCATCAGGCTCCCCCGTCCCTGGGATTCTCCAGGCAAGAGCACTGGAGTGGTTGCCATTTCCTTCTCCAATGCATGAAAGTGAAAAGTGAAAGTGAAGTCACTCAGTCGTAATGGACTCTTCGCGACCCCATGGACTGCAGCCTACCAGGCTCCTCCATCCATGGGATTTTCCAGGCAAGAGTACTGTAGTGGGGTGCCATTGATATATATAAACAGAATGATGATGTAAAATGGCAAAATGTTAACTGGTGAATCCGGACCAAAAAAGGGAATATGGGAATTGCTTCTGTTATTCCGGCAACTTTTCTCTATGTTTAAAATTAAGTCAAAACTGACAAGTTAGGAAATATGTATTTATCATGGAGAGCTCAGTTTGATTGGCCCCCTTGCGTGCATTTGGTTGAATCATAGCGATTTCCCTCAGCCCCAGTGCCCCTGGCTCACTCTGGGTTCATTCCAAGAACAAGGCAGGGGCAGGAATAAAGGTATACACAGAGACTGTGAAAACACAGGGGGGAGGCAGTGGGCAATAACCGGCTCCCTAGTACTGGTGACTCTTGGACTAAGTCTTAAAGGAAGAAGAGGGCTTACCTAGACAACGGGGGACCTTCTGGGTGACAGCAGTGTTTGCAAAGCTCTCGGATCGCAATTTGTCTCTACAATCTAGTCTCTACCCTTTTCCCCTCTGTGTCTGCGAGGCTGACCTCCATGGACTCTAACACTCGGACTCCCTTGACCTCTGTCTTCCAGGGCTTCGACCAACTGAAGACCCCAGTAGGCAACGTGAGGGCAGGCAGTAAGAGAGGATAGGGAGTGTGTTCTCTCTGTAGTTTTGAGGGTGCGGATGCAAAACCACGGCTCCTGTTACCTCGCCTTCATGGTTCCAGCACTCTCCAGCCTGCAGTATCTCCACTTCTGCTCTTTCTCTTCGGTCTTGGAGTAGTATTGGCTTCCGGCTACCACCAGCTGCCTGCCCCACCCCCCAACCCCCCAGGCCCCCAAGCCTTTGCTGGTTCTTCGAACTGCCAACTTCTCTGAAAATAATTCCTCACTATATTATTTTCAGTTAAATTCTTTGAAGGGTGCCATGTATTTCCTGCTAGGTCCCTTCTTAACACATAAAGTGTGGCTGAAGCAGAGGGCACATGGGAAAATGGCGGATGACGAGAGGTACACAGGGCAGAGTCTAGACCAGAACTTTGGCTTTTATCCCATGATCGTAACAACTCAGACATTACAGAAAAAGTGCGGTATGGAGGAGAAACCCCTGCCGTCAGATAGACCTCATCTGAGTGACCTTGGTGAGTGACTTAGTCTGCCTGAGCTGTTTCCTCATTTATGAAAAGAGATTAACCTTACAGGGTTAATGTGAGGCATAGATGGGGAATACAGCGAGTTCATCTCACAGCCTGACTCCAGCACCATCTCCTTCAGAAGACTTCTCCGGCTGAATCAGTCCCTAGCGACCTTTTCCCTCTCAGAATGTCAGTTATCGCCATAACCCAGAATGTGTACCACATCCTTTGTAATTCTTTCATATATATATATATATCTTTGTTTGCTGTAATTCTACAACTAGAGTTTAAGCTGTTGAAGCACACAAAGGGCCATGTTTGACATGTCTTTGATTTTCCCAGCATTGGGCACAATGAGAGTCAGTAACACTTGTAGGTGATAAATGGAGAGACATGGTTTTGAGGGTCACAGCATTTAAGGGAACGTTCCTAATCCTCTTTCATTGTTTCTGATCTCTCTACTTCAAAGCATAATATCATTCTAAAATCAGAATGAATGGAAGTTTTCCCTTCCTCCCTCCTTCGCTCCCTCCCTCCATCCTTTCCTCCCTTCCATACTTCCTTCCTTTCCCCCTTTCTGTTTCCGAGCATATCTTTTAGCACCTACTATATGTAAATAGCCACAGAAATTTTAGATGTTTTATTAACTATAATCATTTAGGAGACGGGAATCTGGAATAGATGCTGCTGCTAAGTCGCTTCAGTCGTGTCCGACTCTGTGCGACCCCATAGACGGCAGCCCACCAGGCTCCCCCGTCCCTGGGATTCTCCAGGCAAGAACACTGGAGGGGTTGCCATTTCCTTCTCCAATGCATGAAAGTGAAAAGTGAAAGTGAAGTCACTCAGTCGTGTCCGACTCTAGCGACCCCATGGACTGCAGCCAGGCTCCTCCGTCCATGGGATTTTCCAGGCAAGAGTACTGGAGTGGGGTGCCACTGCCTTCTCCACTGGAATAGATACACGGTTCCAAAACTAAGTTATAGTCATGTTCCCAAAAATATAAAGAGAAGGTGGTATTAATACTTTAGCAGTGGGCATAATAGGGTCCCCTCTATGGCTGTGTTACTTTGCTATTACTTTTATTAAAGTGGTTTCGGTAACTGTTTTTTTCCTCCATTCTCTATAGTACTAGGTGTTTCCATTTTACAATTTTTTTTTCACTTTGAGATAAAAAGACTCTTAAAATAAGTAAAACTAGGACTAACATGAAGCACTTGGTAATTTTCTCACATTGTCTCATTCACGCTCAGGGCACCTGTAAGATCACTAAATATGGTGATTATCACTTTTGGCCAAATTAAAATGCCGAGAAACAGAGAAGTTAGCTGGGCTCCCCACTCCCTCCACACAAAGTTATTGTGGAAGCTTGTAAATGGAACTCATTTTAAGATGGTCTGGATTTTTGTAATTTCTTATGCCTTGTTAAATGCCTTCTCTAGAAAAAATAAAGAGGACGAGATCCTAGATCAGAGGCAACTCGAGTTGCTTTTTCTAGGTCTGAAGAATGCTCCTCCTTAAGCGCCACCCCCCACCCCCGCCCCAGAAAACAGCCTGAGAGAGCTCTGGCCTGCATCACCAGACCATCACAAAAGGTGCTGGTCACCAGCATGGGCCCAGGGTCAGGCCAGTGTGGCTTTTACCGGTCTTCACTTTCCTCTACTTCTTCCCAGGGACTCTGGTCCTGGGACCACTGGTCCTACAGCCCTGGGTCCAGGAATGAAGGGGAAAAGAAGCTTCCGGGCTTTCTTCACATCGGTGCCGAGAATGCGACAGCTGCTCACCATCACCAACCACACTCCCAGGCTGCTCTGTGCACTAATTCCCCCACATTGATGAGTGACAAAGCCCACAAGCTCAATGTCCATTGCTGCACCAACTCCTACGGGAGCCAGGCAGGTTATGAACGTGAGGAAGGAGAGGAAGGAGCACGGGGTAGATGAACGTATGTCTGCATTCCTGGAGTGAATGGGCAGGCCTGGAGTGCAGAGTCCTTTAAAGAGACCAGTCACCCCTCAGCACCAGCAGGGCCCCATGGGGGTAAACACAGCAATATTTAAAGAGAAGGTGGAAATCTAGATTTATGTGGTCATATAATTTATAAATGTTAGTTAAAGTTTGCAAAAATTATTATGCAAATAAAATGTGCTATTAAAGATGTCAGTTTATGGCCCTTTTGCTAAGCAGAGATAAGGTCTTCATGAATATGGGATTCAACTTAGATCAGGGCCCCCAAAGCACAGCCTGTGACAGGGCCTTGGATGCAGGCAGTTTATTTGGAAGGTGATCCCAGGAATCATATATGAACAGGATAAGGGGAAAATGTCAGTTGCATGAACATGAAAGAACAAGTTACTTCTATGGACCCTTGGGATTCCATCCTACTGTTCAAGATCAGGAGAATAGGAATGGTGGGCCGTACATGCCTGGACTCCCATCCTGGACTTCCATGCCTGGGGCAGAGAAGAGGGGCAGGTGGGAAGCCTACAGTGTGATGAGAACTGTCTCCTGTGCCTGCAGGAGGACCGAGGAGAGCTGACGTGAGGCAAGGCAGCAGCAGCCCGCTCTGCACCTCCCCTGTGGGAAAGAGATTTCCTTTCTCACTTACCGTTGCATGAGATTTGGTAACAGGCTGATTATACAAGTGGGAAAAACAGGATTACACAACACTACCAGGACTGATCCCTTCCTGTGAGTGACTCTAGCTAGGAGATAGGAGGAGACTGTATAAATATTCGGGCTTCCCTGGTGGCTCAGACGGTAAAGAAACCGCCTGCAATGTGGGAGACCTAGGTTCAGTCCCTGGGTTGGGAAGATCCCCTGGAGAACAGGATGGCCATCCACTCCAGTATTCTTGCCTGGAGAATCCTCATGGACAGCAGAGCCTGGTGTGCTACAGTCCATGGGGTCACAAAGAGTCGGACACCACTGAGTGCCTAAGCACAAGCACATGTAAATATTCTGGAGCGAATTAGAACTGAGATGAAAGATGTTGGAAGATAAGGAAGGGGTGCTAAGGAAGCAGCATTTTTAAAAATGTTATTCAGTTCAGTTCAGTTCAGTCACTCAGTCGTGTCCGACCCTTTGTGACCCATGAATCGCAGCACACCAGGCCTCCCTGTCCGTCAACAACTCCCGGAGTTCACCCAAACTCATGTCCATCAAGTCAGTGATGCCATCCAGCCATCTCATCCTCTGCCGTCTCCTTCTCCTCCTGCCCCCAATCCCTCCCAGCATCAGGGTCTTTTCCATTGAGTCAACTCTTCGCATGAGGTGGCCAAAGTACTGGAGTTTCAGCTTTAGCATCAGTCCTTCCAAAGAACACCCAGGACCATCCTTTAGGATGGACTGGTTGGATCTCCTTGCAGTCCAAGGAACTCTCAAGAGCCTTCTCCAACACCACAGTTCAAAAGCATCAATTCTTCAATGCCAGCTTTCTTCACAGTCCAACTCTCACATCCATACATGACCACTGGAAAAACCATAGCCTTGACTAGATGGACCTTTGTTGGCAAAGTAATGTCTGCTTTTGAATATGCTATCTAGGTTGGTCATAACTTTCCTTCCAAGGAGTAAGCATCTTAAGATAGGTAATTTCTGCAATAGTGAAAGGGTTAATCTTGTATGTTGCCCAGCCTGATATGAGATGCTTGAAGTTGTGTTCCAGTGTGGGAATATTAGTTTGTGGAATAGGAAAACAATGGACTTGCTCCTCAAAGATGATCAGCTTTGAACTTATTTACAAAACAGAAATAAACTCACAGACATAAACATAGAAAACAAACATGGTTACAGAAGGGAATAGTAGGGGTGGGGGAGAGACATAAGTTAGGAGTTTAGGATTAAAATATGCATACCACTATATATAAAATACATAAACCACAAGGGCCTACTGTAGAGCACAGAGAACTATACTCAAATATTGTAATAATCTATAATGGAAAAGAATCTGAAAAACCATATATATATATGTATACACACACAGAAAGCTGAATCATTTTGCTATACATCTGAAACTCATACATCGTAAGTTAACTATACTTCAATAAAAAAGTCAGGAGGAATTATTAAGCGAAATATTACTTTGTGCTACACACTGCACTGTTGTGTGTGTGTGTGTGTGTGTGTGTGTGCTCAGTCGTGTCCGACTCTTTGCAACCCTATGGACTATAGCTCACCATGCTCCTCTGTCCATGGGCTTTCCCAGGCAAGAATGCTGGAGTGGGTTGCCATTTCCTTCTCCAACACTGTTAGTGAACCAGAAAAAAAAAAAAATGTCACGTGATTGGGGGGAAAAGATGATCAGTTTCATAGACACAAAAAGGCCCTGAGAGATCATCAATTCAGTTCAATAAGCTTTTATTGATCCTCAACATTAGCCCACTCCTCTGCTTCCTGCTGTGGCAGACAGATAAGTCTGTCAATGTTTTAAATAGTGCTTTTGAACTTCAGTGTGTTCAAGGATCAACCGTGGTGGGGGGTGCTTTTAAAATGTAGATTTAGGGAGTTTGGGATCTTCGTTATAAGAGGTCTGCCCTATCCTGGTGTGTTGGTTTACATAACACTTTGGGCAACTGAGAATTTCATACCCAGTTTCCTATTGTATCTTTCTCTTGACATTTTATATCATTTCGCTGTCACTGAAGCCTGATTTCCTGTGAACTTGGAAAATTTATATGAATGAATATTGGTTACAGCTGGGGAGAAATTAGCACGTTTACTATAAAATTTTCAAAATAAGGACAGCTGTTGAAATATCCTGAGTTTGGGGAGGCAAATCCTATAGGAGTGTGTGTGTGCACAATTCTGGAGCCTGGAAGTCTACTTCTGGAAGTCAAGGTACTGCCAGGGCTGGTTTAAGGTGAAGCCTCCCTCTCTGGCTTGTAGATGGCCACCTCCTCACCGCTGTGTTCTCAGACAGCCTCTTCCCTCTGTGCTCATGGAGAGAGAGTTCTCTGGTATCTCTTCCTCTTCTTACAAGGACACTGGTCCTACTGGAGTAAGGCCCCTCCCTTAGGACCTTATATAAACTTTATTATCTCTGGGCTTCCTTTGTGGATCAGCTGGTAAGGAATCCATCTGCAATGCAGGAGACCTGGGTTTGATCCCTAGGTTGGGAAGACCTCTGGAGAACGGAAAGGCTACCCACTCCAGTATTCTGGCCTGGAGAACTCCATGGATTGTATAGTCCATGGGGTCACAAAGAGTTGGACACAACTGAGTGACTTGCACTTTCACTTTCACCTCTGGCTGAAGTCTGTGGGCTCACAAAGATTTGGACACAACCTAGCGAATGAACGACACCTCCCTACAGACTGTTTTCAAATACAGTCACGGTGGGCACTGGGGCTTCAACATATGGCTTTTGTGGGGACACAACTCAGTCTATAACAGTTACTATCAGAATTTTGATGTATAAATATTAATCAAAACAATTTTATATACATAGAAAATTTCTCTAACAAAAATTATCCTCAATAGATGTAATCTGTTCTTATTTCTCTCTTATATGGCAATCTTCTATAATGTTTTTGCTAGTATTTTACATACAGATATCAGTAAACAATGTGTATATCTATCTATCTGATTATACATATACATCTACATGCATTATATAGATATATGTAGAGATTCATGAATATATGTTGTGTATATCTATCTAAATCTATTTCTACAGTATCTCTATAGTTGGATACATATAGAACATATCTTTATATCTGTACATATACAATGTGTATGTCTAGCTCTAGATCAACAGATTAATAAGTTATGTAGAATGTACTTTATACTGAAACTTCAAGTTACTTTTCCCATCATCCATCAAATTGAATATAAAAGTATCAATATGTATTTTAAGGTGTCCCATCCTCAAACGATCAAATAACAGTCATTTTCTGAGACTTACTCTCTACCCTCGCTAAATTTACTGGCTCATCATTTGCATTCATTTGTTTTTCACTTAACAGTCTTCCTCCTTTTGTGGATGAATAAAGCATGCCGCCTTTTCAACCTTCCATTAAGTCTTGTCCTCACTTTTCTCTTAAAGTCTAACCAAAAGGTACTCTGTAAGAAGGAAAGAAAGAAAACGAAGAAACTTCTTTACCATGCCTGCTTCTCCCAGGAACGTCTCCCTTCAATTTGACACCTGTGAACACCATTAATTTGTATTACTTGGATTTGTCCCTTAAATATGTGTTTGTACTTCCTCAAAACATACGGACTAAGACAGAAGCTAGAAAATACCGAACAACTCACCAACAAAATGAAACTCTTTACTTAACTGAATCAACTGTCTACTTGACAGAATGACTTCTGCTTCTGCCATTTCGTTTGGATTTTCCTACAAGACAGCACATTATTACAGCCTGTATTTGCTAGGTGCCCTAAAAGAATGCTGAGGTAGGCTCTGTCTGTGCTACAGAAAACTGGTTGAAAAGTGAAATTTGAGGTCTATAAAATTGTCTAAACAATTTTATTTACTTAAAAAAAAAACAATTGCATTTACTTAAAAAATTTTAGCAAGTCATGTTTTGATATGAATTTTTGGACTTGACTGAACTACTGTTACAACATGATCATCTGATTATTTGGGGAGAAAGAGTAGAGAAAATATTTTATCTCAGAATACGTTATATATGTGTGTCTGTATACACACACACACATATATATGCGAAAATATAGGAAATTTTATATTGGTCTAGTAAAATAACAGAATTTCTTCAGTACAGAATATTTTTCTGTAATCAGCATATCTCAAACAGTATTATTGCCAAAGATCAACTCATATAGACATACACACACAAGCTAAAAGCCCCATATAAGAATTCACTGATAGTAAACATAATAAAAAAAAGATAAGATGCTGTGCTAACTAGTCCTCATATAAAACTCTGATGTGACAAAGCCCTGAAAGTACGTACTGTATTTATCTTCTTTTTCTGCTTGAAAAAGAAATTAAAACTTTGAAAATTTCACAACTTTATATAAGTACTAGTTACCACAGCAATTTTGTTTTTACAATCAACCAAGGAAGGCTAACTGCCTTTTTTGAACCCCCTAAATTGTGTTCCCAGTTGGGTCTGTAGCTTTGGTCAGGATGATTTATACCCTCTGTGAAAATCAAACCAAACCAAGCAACTGGTGTGCCAGGTCCTTTCACTGTACAGAAAACAAAAAGAAAAAAGTAGCACTCAGTGTGGTCCCTGCCTCCAGTCACCTGGAGCCAGGTAGCAAGAGGGAGCAACGGATCTGGCTTTAATGATGCTTCTGTTGAAACCACTTGAAGCAATGTTTTATTCAAGTGTGGTCTGAGAAACACTTGCCAAGAGGGATGCTCCACAAGAAATGGATTCTATGGTCAAGCAGGTTTTGGAAATACTGATTACTCTGTTTCCCTGTAGGATATTCTTTAAAAAAAAAAAAAAAGAAACACCTTTTTTTAAATAAAAAATTTATTGAAGTATAGTTGATTTACAATGACTCAGGTGTACAGCAAAGTGATTCAGTTTTATATATACACATAAATATATTTATAGATGTTCTTTATCAGATTCTTTTCCATTATAGTTTATTAGAAGATACTGAATATAGTTCCCTGTGTTATACAGCACATCCTTCTTATCTATTTCATATAAAATAGTGTATATCTGTTAATCTCAAAGCTATTCTTAATGTACCTTTGCCTATGATAAGTGTTGTAAACCCCCAGAGAAAAGCAGCCTATTTAACTTTATTTGTAAATAAAGTAAATAGGCTATTTTACTCTGGAGGTTTGCAGCACTTAATATAATTATTTAATATAATTTTAATAAAATATAAGCACCACTTCCTATATTAAGAAGAGGTGGCAAGAATAAACTGAACTGTACAAAAAAGATCTTGACCTGGATAACCATGATAGTGTGATCACTCACCTAGAGCCAGACATCCTGGAGCGTGAAGTCAAGTGGGCCTTAAGAGACATCACTACAAACAAAGCTAGTGGAGGTGATGAAATTCCAGTTAAGCTACTTCAAATTCTAAAAGATGATGCTTTTAAAGTGCTGTACTCAATATGTCAGCAAATTTGGAAATCTCAGCAGTGGACACAGGACTGGAAAAAGTTGGTTTTCATTCCAATCCCAAAGAAAGGCAATGCCAAAGAATATTCAAACGACCACACAAATGCACTCATTTCACAAGCTAGCAAAATCATGCTCAAAATCCTTCAAACTAGGCTTTAACAGTATGTGAACTGAGAACTTCCAGATGTTCAAGCTGGATTTAGAAAAGGCAGAGGAACCAGAGATCAAATTGCCAATGTCCATTGGATCATATAAAAAGCTAGAGATTTCCAGGAAAACATCTACTTCTGCTTCATTGATTATGCTAAAGCCTTTGACTGTGTAGATCGCAACAAACTGTGGAAAATTCTTCAAGAGATGGGAATATCAGACCACCTGACCTGCCTCTTGAGAAATCTGTATGCAAGTCAAGAAGCAACAGTTAGAACCGGTCATGGAACAATGGACTGTTTCCAAATTGGGAAAGGAGTATGTCAAGGCTGTATATTGTCACCTTGCTTATTTAACTTATATGCAGAATACATCATGCGAAATTCTGGGCTGGATGAAGCACAAGCTGGAATCAAGACTGTGGGGAAAAATATCAATAATCTCAGATATGCAGGTGACACCACCCTTATGATAGAAAGTGAAGAAGAATTAAAGCATCTCTTGATGAATGTGAAAGAGAAGAGTGAAAAAGCTGGCTTAAATCTCAACATTCAGAAAACTAAGATTGTGGCATCTGTTCCCATCACTTCATGGCAAATAGATGAGGCAAGAATAGAAACAGCGACAGACTTCATTTTCTTGAGCTCCAAAATCACCGTGGATGGTGACTGCAGCCATGAAATTAAAAGACGCTTGCTTCTTGGAAGAAAAGCAATCACAAACTGAGACAACATATTAAAAGGTAGAGACATTACTTTGCCTACAAAGGTCCATATAGTCAAAGCTATAGTTTTTCCAGTAGTCACGTATGGATGTGAGAGTTGGACCATAAAAAAGGCTGAGTGCAGAAGAACTGATGCCTTCTAACTATGGTGCTGGAGAAGACCCTTGAGAGTCCCTTGGACAGCAAGGAGATCAAACCAGTCAATCCTAAATGAAATCAACCCTGAATATTAATTGGAAGGACTGATGCTGAAGATCCAATACTTTTGCTATCTGATGTGAAGAGTCAACTCATCAGCTGGGAAAGATTGAAGACAGAAGAAGGGGATGACAGCGGATGAGATGGTTGGATGGTATCACTGACTCAAAAGATATGAGTTTGAGCAAGCTCTGGGAGATGGTGAAGGACAGGGAAGCCTGGCATGCTGCAGTCCATGGGGTCGCAGAGTGGGACACAACTGAGCGACTGAACAACAACAACATTTCCTACACAGTGGTAAAGCATTAAATTGTCTTTGGTAGCATTCCTTTGGGCAATGTTAGTGTTCAGAATTTTAGTTTGGTCTGGAACTGATCTAACTTTTCATGATAGGAAAATACACAGGGTACTTTCCTTTGCATGATTAATATATAAGGTAAGGTAAGGAGTGTGGTTAGTCGTGTTTGACTCTTTGTGAACCCATGGACTGTAGCTCACCAGGTCCCTCTCTCCATGGGATCTCCCATGCAAAGAATACTGGAGTGGGTAGCCATTTCCTCCTCCAGTGGATCTTCCTAATCCAGGGATCAAACCCACATCTCTTGCATCTCTGCTTTAGCAGGTAGATTCTTCACCACTAGTGCCACATAACTGCGAAGCCCATAACTAATATAAGGGAAACCACAAAACTCTTCAAAAATCCCAAGGGAAAGTGATCATGACAAAGAGCCCACATGATTGCTCAAAAACATGCAATAAATGACACAATACCAGATATGTAGTATTGCCTTATTTTTCCCCCACTGCCATTAAACTGGTTTTTCAGCTGATTCAAACTTTGTGCATTACCAGCTGACCCAGTGGGATCACCACAAGCAATTTCATATGAATTTATTAGATTAAAGTAGTGGAAAGACTCCACTGTATACATTTACACACCGAGATTCTGCACTGAGGAGACATGCGTGCTATAGTATATCTACGTAATAATCCTTTAGCTGCTGTTGTTTTGTGCCTTTTGGCTTTGGGGGTTGTGCTTATTGCCAATACCTCTTTGAGAAGATATCTGCCTGTGAAAATGGTGTGCATGTGTCAATATCTGATAAGAATACCATCTGACAAATATAAGAAAAGCGAATGCATTAGGCCAGGGGTTCTTTCCAATCCGTGTTTTACCTGTGCTCTGTTGTACCAAGACGCAGCCGGATGAGTGTTTGTCCTGTCCTTTGCTTCCTTCTAGGCAGTATGTTTTCTTGGTTTAACTGTCACCCTGAGCCTTGTTTTGGAGGGCAGAAGAATGCTTAGGTCATGGTTAGTTTTTATAGCCTCATTTAATGGAAATGGATCCTCTGGGCCCAGTCTATGCCCATTGCCTAAATTTAAAGTTCCCTTTCTTGCAGGTGGCTTAATTTATATTTGTGGATGGCACCGTGAATGCAAATAACCACACAGGTGACCTTTAGGAGGCTCTGAGAGCCAAACCAGTTGTCTGAGTGACTTGAATTCAGAAACAGAAGTTGACGTATTTTTAGCATTTCCACAAATACATTTTCTTGAGGAAGGAAAATGTTTAATTATCTTGTAGGTATTTTGGAAACACGTAGAGAGCTCATCTTGGAAAATGATCAGGTATTTCAATCCCATACTACCGCATAAGTGATATGGTAAAAGGAGAGGTGGACAGGATTATAGAAGCACTCGGGTGAGCTTGCCGTTCCATCCATTTTATCTCAATCCTGTATACCCTGGCAGGTCTACACCTATACCTAAAATGAGAATATATCAAGACTGAGTCATGACCTAATGTGAAGTAATATATGAAAAGAAGAAATTGGGTTTTCATGATATGAGAGCTCTTGTTCGAGAGATTCTGCCCAAAAATCTCTCCAAAACAATGCTTTGGCTGCCGCTACTCATGAAATCAGGTAAATGAAATACCTGCCCTTGACCACAGATGAGCTCTCTGTGTGCTTCCTAGGTGATCAGTTTCCTTCTTTAGGAAAAGGGTATTTGTTGAAATCCTAATAATGCAAGAGACCCCTTATCTAGAAGAAACACTGAAGAAGCAGTCCTAAAATTTTACTCTATTTGATCAACAGAGTTAATTCCATACACCAATGTATTTGAAACTACTGAAATAAGTTTCATTATTCCATTAAATAATTTAATGAAATTATTTAAATGTCAACAATTTTGAAATGAGAAGAAAATGACTCTGATGGGGGAAAAGGACAAGTGAGGATGACTGAAACTTTGTACTCATGTTTTGTTCAATCAAACTCTGTGACATTCGTATCCTATTTATCCCCTGCTCCCCATAACAGAAGTCACTTACCCAACCCACCACCAAGTCTACTATTTGAGGGACAGTCTTGACTCTAATCAAGAGCTTCATCCAATATCTTGCAATCCCATACTGCTACTGGAGTCTTTCTGATCACTGGCACCCCAGTCCTGAAGACACATGTTTCTGCTCATTCTACTGTACCCAATTTTCTGTCTCAGAGTTTAAGGAACTTTATGCAGTCTTAAAGAATGGGTGCTTTTGGCTTTTTGATTGGTTGTAGGTTAGAAGTTATCTTCCAGAGTTCACCCTAGTTACCCAGCTATTGGACGGCCACAAAGACTTGCTCTGTACATCTTAATACCTGTCACTTCGGGGGGCTCTGATCATCTCTGAATGGTGATGCTTTCGTCATACTCTGCATTGCGTGCAAAGTAATTCAATTAATTTAACCATGATAACTGTTTTAGCTGTTCAACTCTGGGGCCTCATTAGTTAGAAACCAAAACAGAAAACTATTATTAAAGGAGAATAAGTAAAATTTCATATGATGGAACCTATAAGAAATATCTTTGAAACCTATAAAATATACATTAGTGAAGTCGCTCAGTCGCGTCCAACTCTTTGTGACCCCATGAAGTATAGCTTACCAGGCTCCTCCCTCCATGAGATTCTCCAGGCAAGAGTACTGGAGTGGGTTGCCATTTCCTTCTCCAGGGGATCTTCTCGACCCAGGGATTGAACCCGGGTCTCCCACATTCCAGGCAGAGGCTTTAACCTCTGAGCCACCAGGGAAGGTCAAAGTATACATTATATTAGACCAAAAAAGAATGAACATTGAAACTTGGCTGGAGTTCCTGGAAATCTTTATCTATACACTAGAACAAGGGAAAGAAATAAAAAGACATACATACTGGAAATAAAGTAATGAAATTATTTTCAGAAGCATGATTGTCTCTGTAGAAAAATCCCAAGGAATCTATTTGTAAAATCTAGAGCTTATAAGCAAAGTTGGAGGAGACAAAGTTAATGCTCAGAATCAATCATATTTCTGTACACTAGCAATGAAAAACAGGAAACTGAAAACAAAAGTACTTAAAATAGTTTCCCCAAATGCTCAGGTATAAGTCTAATAAAACATACATAGGCTCACTATGATTAAAAACTACAAAAAGGTACAAAAGAAATCAAAGAAAAATAAATGAAAAGACATATCATGTTCATGGATTTGAAGACTCAACATAGGAAAGATGTCAACTCCCTCCAAATGGATCTATAAGTTTAACGTACTTCCCATCAAAATACCAGCAATACAACTTGTTTCTAAAAGTATTTGGAAAGGAAAAGGTGTAGACTAGAGCAAGACTTTTGAAAAAAAACAAAGGTGAAAGAATCACACCTCCTGATTTTTAAACTTACGATATAGCTATGGTAAACAAGCCAGTGGGGTTCTGACAGAGAGACAGGTACCCAGATTAATGAAAGAGAACAGGGAATCCTGAAACAGACCCACTGAAATAGGGCCACCTGATTTTGACAAAGATGCAAAGACAATTCAATGGAGGAAACACAGACCTTTCAACAAATGGCATTAGACCAACTGGATATCTGCAGGCAGAAAAATGAGCCTCAGTCTAGATCTCATAACAAAGAGAAATTAACTCAACGCGGATCATAGGTCTAAATGTATTTTTTTTTTTACTTTTAGAAATGGAGATATAGTTGATGTATGATATTATATATTACAGGTATTCAACACAGTGATTCACACTTTTTAAAGGTTTTACTCCGTTTATGCTGCTACTGCTGCTAAGTCGCTTCAGTTGTGTCCGACTCTGTGCGACCCCATAGACGGCAGCCCACCAGGCTCCCCTGTCCCTGGGATTCTCCAGGCAAGAACACAGAAGTGGGTTGCCATTTACTCCATTTATCAGATCAGATCAGATCAGTTGCTCAGTCATGTCCGACTCTTTGCGACCCCATGAATCGCAGCTTGCCAGGCCTCCCTGTCCATCACCAACTCCCGGAGTTCACTCATGTCCATCGAGTCAGTGATGCCATCCAGCCATCTCATCCTCTGTCGTCCCCTTCTCCTCCTGCCCCCAATCCCTCCCAGCATCAGAGTCTTTTCCAATGAGTCAACTCTTCACATGAGGTGGCCAAAGTACTGGAGTTTCAGCTTTAGCATCATTCCTTCCAAAGAAATCCCAGGGCTGATCTCCTTCAGAATGGACTGGCTGGATCTCCTTGCAGTCCAAGGGACTCTCAAGAGTCTTCTCCAACACCACAGTTCAAAAGCATCAATTCTTCGGTGCTCAGCCTTCTTCACAGTCCAACTCTCACTCCATTTATAGTTATTGTTAAAAAATTGGCTATCTTCCTTGTGTTGTAGAGTATATCTTTGTACCTCATTTATTTTATACATAATAGTTTGTGCCCCTAAAATGTGAAAGCTTTTCGGAGAAAATCTTGGTGACCTGAGTTTTGGCAAAATTCAAAACTGAATTAAACAAATACAAACAATCCAGTTTAAAAAAAAAACAGGTAAAAGATTTGAACAGATCTTTCATCAAAGAAGATATATATAAGCACATGAAAAAATAGTTAACATCACTAGCCACCAGAGAAAAGTAAACCCACAATGAGATACCATTGCATATCTATCAGAATGGATAAAATAAAAAGTACTGATAAAACACCACTTGCCGGTGAGGATGTGGAGCAACTGGAATCCTCGCACACTGATGGTGAAAGTGTGGAGCCACTCTGGAAGCCAGTTTGGTAGTTCCTTATAAAGTTAGACACATACTATGTATTTGCCCTAGTAATCCCACTCCTGCGTATTTACCTTAGAGAAATGAAAACACGTGCACCCAAAAGCCTGCACGTGGATGCTTACAGCAACTTTGTCCCTAATTGCAAAAATATGGGAACTAACCCAAATATCCTGTAACAAATGAATGTATAAACAAATTGTGTATACCCATTCAATGGAATACTCCTTAGCAATAAGGAACAAACTACTCACACCCGCAAAAACGCAGATGAATCTCAGAGGCATTTTCCTGAATGAAAGAAGCTGACCTCTAAAAAGCTATAATACTGCATGATTTTTGTGACGTTCTCTAAAAGAAGAAGCTATAATGACAGGGACGTGGTCAGGGACTATTTGACATTATAGATAGGGGTGGAGGGATGTGTGGTTATGAAAAGGTAGCGCATGGAAGTCTGGTGAGGTGACAGAACTGTTCTGTAACAAAAATGATAAACTCATTCTCCCCAAACTGCACTGCGAATTACAAGATCACATCCAGACAGAAAGTGCAGAAATGTCTGTGTTAACATGTAAAGATGAGTTGTAGGTGACTGTGCCTTTAGAACACACAGACTGGATTTTTTTTTGGGGGGG
Source organism: Bos grunniens (assembly GCF_055505025.1). Classification (NCBI taxonomy): domain Eukaryota; kingdom Metazoa; phylum Chordata; class Mammalia; order Artiodactyla; family Bovidae; genus Bos; species Bos grunniens. Next base: position 60,508,953 of record NC_141180.1, read on the forward strand.
CGGTTTAAATTCCTTATTCTGAAATAATCATAGACCCCAAATAAACTGCAAAAAAAAAAAACAGTACAGAGTGGTCACATATACCCAACCTCCAGTATCCCCTTAGGTAACCTCTGACATAACTACAGTATATTATTAAAACCAAGAAATCTACGTTGGCATATTTAACCAGACTACAGAAAGAAGCCCAAGGATAAACACTTGAGGAATGTCAGGATACAGTCATACAGAGAATTAAAGAGAACTTTTAGGGAATGAAAGGTAACTTTTGCTGCCCTATATTCTGATTGTGTTGGTGGTTACACAAAGCTGTATATTGTGTAAAAATTCACAAAAGCACCAGAAAAGTCCATTTTTACTGTTTACCATAAAAAAGCTAAAAAGCCATAGCACTGGAATTTCATATTAAAAGAGGTATATATATATATGTATTTGCTATTTAATGTGCAGCAAATCCCTCCTACTGGAGGGGGAGTTTTCTGACTCCTATTTAAAATGTGAAATTGAGTAATCAATTTAGACTGTGAATACAAAGTGACAGCTTACCAATGTATTATTTTTGAAATATCTAAGAAAAATGTTGGTTCCCATACACATACACATGTCTTGGATGTGTAAAAGTTATTTAATTCTTGGAAAAGTTTTGTTTGTTAGTTCAGATACAAATACATGAATGATTTTAAAATAAAACTCTAATAAGTACATTAATAATCTGCTTAAGTGCTTGCGGGTATTCAGTTAAGTTTATAAAAGGGAGTAAATGTTTTTGAAAAACTTCTAAGTAGCTAGCCAAAATCTGCAGATTTAAAAATGACAACAAAATATGTATAAGCTGATCTTATGAGCTCAAGAAAAAACTGAATTTTGACTTTGTAATTTTGATCTACTGAATATAAATTTTAAAGCCCCAAATAAACTTTCTGGGGAAAAGGAAACTTCATTAATCAGGGAAATTGTTGAAAGACCATAGACTCCAGGACCAAAAGACAAACTAACAAGACTAAAAAGGGCTACTTAGGAAAAATCAGTGACTTGGTTTAAAAAAAGAAGAAAAAAGGGAAATTGAAAAAAATTCTCAAGATTCTCTCTGTAACCTAAGCAGTGTGACTATAAAATTCTATTGAATAAGTCAAATAAAATATAGAAACACTCAATCTCTCAGTTAAACCAAGGTGAAGAATACCCGAAGTGGAGAAGACAGGCCTGTTACCAGGAAGAGAACTGGAGAGACAGGCCCAGAGAGCTTCACTTACAGAAAGTCACAGAGTGATACATGAAGGAAAAAAGTTCATTAAATATCATTCACAGGTCTGTCATTTTTCAGGACCTTGTTACTATTTAAAGCATAGTTGACCCTTGAATGACTGGAACTTGAACTGCATGGGTCCATTTACACGTGAGTTTTTTCAATTAATACATGGATTACTACACAATCCTTGGTTTAGGGAATTTGTGGATCCAAATTCTTGGATCTGAGGACTAACTATGGGACTCGAGCATCCCTGAATTTTGATACCCATGGAATCAAATCCTTGCAGATAGGATGGGGCAAGGTGGGGCAACTTTTTTTCCCTCAAAAGATTAAAGCAAAGTAAACAACTTTCATGGTTTTTGCTCTATAACCAGAGATAAATAAAGTCCAAACTAGATATTCTAATAATATCTAGTGAGTTAGGAAGATCACCTGACTAGGAACTTGAAAATATAGGTTCCAGGCTTAACCACTCCTAAGAAAGTACACAGTCTTCTCAGATCTGTAGCCAGATTTAAATGGGAATAATAATCGCTCCTTTGTCTGTGTCACAGAATTTTTATGAAGATCAAAGAGATAATAAATGTGAATTTTGAAAAGTGTAAATCACTATATACACAAGGTATTATTATCATATTTAACTGATGCAAATGAAGAGCTCCAAAGGAGTATTAAATCTATTTGAATACATTACATTGTGAAAAGACAGGACTTTATTTTCTGTGAGCATTCAAAGTATTTGTGCTTTTGATTATCTCCTTCCAGTCTAGCTCAAAAGCAATCATTTTCTTATTCTTTTGCTTAACGTCTTTTTCTCTTCCATCCCCTCATGCTCTATCACCCTGTCCCCAAAAGCTTCTCTCCAAAAGCAGTTAAAACTTTAAAATCGAAGATAACTCTCCCCCACCACCCTTTTTCTGCCAAGTTGTGAGTTAGGGAGTTACGTCCAGAGAATGCAGAAATATTTGTATTAAATGGAAGTATGAGCTGCTAGCATTTTGGCTTGGATTTTTTAAGATCTGATTTAATTTAGAAACAATTATAGGCTCAAAAGAAGTTGCAAAACAATAGAGAGAGGGCTCATATCCTGTCACTTAGCTTCCCCTCAACAGTAACATTTTACATAACCATAGCCCATTCTCAAAACCAGGAACTTGCCAGTGGAACAATTAACCAGACTACGGAGGAAAGCGAAAATCACAAGTTGGAGGAATGTCAGAATTAAAGGGAACTTTTAGAAAAAGAATGATAAAGACCAAGAGTCAATGGGCTTCAAAGTGCCCGGGTCAAGTGGAAGGAGTGGGACTATGGTTTGTTGGGAGAGAGAAGTCAGAGTTCACAGACCGAGTGTGTAAAGAACCCGTGAGGTTCAGAAAGACACATTTCCTCCAAGTTCTCAGGGTCTTAAGAAGATATAAGAACCGTCATTCATTAGTCTTACAAAGCTGCTGCTGCTGCTAAGTCGCATCAGTCGTGTCCGACTCTGTGCGACCCCATAGACGGAAGCCCACTAGGCTCCCCTGTCCCTGGGATTCTCCAGGCAAGAACACTGGAGTGGGTTGCCATTTCCTAGCCTTACACTAGAGGTTCTAAAGAAGAGTGAAGAAGAAAGAACAGTTAAAATGTATGCTATACGTGAGGGTTTAAACTGAACTGAACCCTACCGAGATTTTTCACCCATAACTTATCTAATTTTCACAAAGTTGATTCTCCCAGTGATGTCTACCCACCAGCTAAGTGTCTGGGCAACCACACCAGGAGCAAATACCCTGGCAGGCAGGGAGCGGCATTACAGTATAGGGAGGGGAAGAATCATAATACAAAGGGCTTAGCCTTGAGAGGTGTGAATGTGCTTAGTTGCTTAGTCATAGAGCAACTAAGTCCTGGAGCCTGTCAGGCTCTGTGATCCTCCTGGCAAGAATACAGGAGAGGGTTGCATTTTCTTCTCCAGGAGATCTTCCCAACCCAGGGATAGAACCTGTGTCTCCTGCATTGGCAGGCAGATTCTTTACCACTGAGCCACCAGGGAAGCCTCTATCCTTGAGAGGAAAAAATCCTAATGCTTTTGGCAGGTGATGAAGTAAAGCCCATTTTCCCGAGTGTAACATTTTCTGTTTGCCAACAGCCAGGGGTGCATTTTCCTTATAACTCCAAATTCTTGAAGCAACCTAGGTCACACTTTATTTCAAGAAGTCACTCACACCAAGATGTATGAAAAGCAAAAGCACTTTCAGTGTTTCAGTAAAATGAAGTGATTTAATTTTTATTTCTGTTATTCTCTCTGCTCTAGACAGAATCACTCATTCACTTGATAAATAACTTCAAAGTTCCTCTGCTCTCCTCAGAATCATTCTCCACGAGAGTTGTATGAAGAGTTGGAGAAAAGCCTAATGTATGTCTCTGATGCTCTTTATGTGATCTTTACATTTTGACCTTGTTTATATTTTCAGAAGCCATGAGTGGAATTGTGGAGTTAGTCAATAATATAATCCAATCATCAATACGATACAGACTTCTTGTTTATTAATACATGATTAAAAATGTATATGATAAAAAGATATCGACTGGAGCCGAGTGTGTGGATGACAAGAACAATTATGGTTCGGGCTCCTAATCACTATGTAAGCAGTACACCCCCGCAAAAGTCAATAGACTGTTTAAAAGTCACAACACATCCTGTTCTTCTTCTTGTTTTTAAATGGAAAGTCCAGCAAATGGGACTTGTTATCTTTTATTTTATATCTCGGTTTACATTTGTAACTTTAATTCACTGAAGAAATATTTATTATCCAACCACCCTGGCTCTGGCCCCATAGTCAGCTCTGATGATACAGAAAAAATTCTTGCCCACAACGGACCATGCTAACTGGACAGCATGTGAATCTCCAACCTAAAATGAAGACTAAGTGTGTGAGACTAAGTGTATCAGTGTTTTACTGTTCTCATACGAAGATCAGTCAACAGTAAGCATGAAGCCTGAGTTGTTTTACCAACATGATATTGTTTTAATGATGGCAGCAACTTTTCTCTGACTTTTTTCTTCTGACAGACACATTTTCCAGAGGATGTGGAGATTAGGGGGTGACTCTGTGGCCAGGGAATCCAATAAGGACTGGCCATCTGGGTACCACAGCTGGACCTCTGGCTCTATCAACCAGTCAAGCTGCCCAGATGATGTGATTATACTTTTTAAAATAAAGGTATAAAGTTGGCTAAAAACTCAACATTCAAGAAACCAAGATCATGGCATCTGGTCCGATCACTTAATGGCAAGTAGATGGGGAAACAGTGCAAAACAGTGACAGACTTAATTTTCTTGGGCTCCAAAACCACTGAAGACAGTGACTGCAGCCATGAGATGAAAAATTCCTGTCCATTACTAACTCCTGAAGCTTGTTCAAACTCATATCCATCGAAGCTCCAATACTTTGGCCACCTGATGCGAAGAACTGACTCATCAGAAAAGACCCTGATGCTGGAAAAGATTAAAGGCAGGAGTAGGGGACAACAGAGGATGAGATGATTGGATGGCATCACTGACTCCATGGACATGAGTTTGAGTAAGCTCTGGGAGTTGGTGATGGACAGGAAGCCTGGCGTGCTGTAGTCCATGGGGTCGCAGAGTCAGACATGACTAAGTGACTGAACTGAACTGAAATCATTACCATCTCTGTCATAAATCCTAAATCCAGTCATTTTCAAATAATCCTTTCATAGTCATTCTGAAGTTGTTTCTTGGTTTGAATAAAAGTATACAGAGAGATACAGGCTTCACTAGATAAGATCAGGCAACCGGTCACTAAGAAACCTCCCCGCATCAGTCCTTCCAATGAATATTCAGGACTGATCTCCTTTAGGATTGACTGGCTTGATCTCCTTGTAGTCCAAGGGACTCTCAAGAGTCTTCTCCAATAACCACAGTTCAAAAGCATCAATTGGATTAAAGACTTACTGAAATTTACTTTTGAATGTTAACCTGTGTCCTACAACCTTGCTACAATCATTTAAGAGTTTCAGGAATTTTTTAGTTGATTCTTTCAGACTTTATACATAAATGATCATGCACGGAAATGATCAGTAACAGAAAGAGTTTTATTTCCTCCTTTTCAATCAGTATCAGTTCAGTTCAGTCACTCAGCCGTGTCCTACTCTTTGTGACCCCATGGACTGCAGCATGCCAGGCTTCCCTGTCCATCACTAACTCCTGGAGCTTGCTCAAACTCATGTCCATCGAGTCAGTGATGCTATCCAACCATCTCATCTTTGTCATCCCCTTCTCCTCCTGCATTCAATCTTTCCCGGTTATCAGGGTCTTTTCCAATGAGTCAGTTCTTTGCATCAAGAGGCCAAAATACTAGAGCTCCAGCTTCAGCCTCATTCCTTCCAATGAATATTCAGGACTGATCTCCTTTAGGATGGACTGATTGGATCTCCTTGCTATTCAGGGGACTCTCCAGAGTCTTCTCCAACACTACAGTTCAAAAGCATCAATTCCTCGGCACTCAGCTTTCTTTATGGTCCAACTCTCACATCCATACATGACTACTGGAAAAACCATAGCTTTGACTAGACGGACCTTTTGTCGACAAAGTAACACCTCTGCTTTTTAATATGTTGTCTAGGTTGGTCATAGCTTTTCTTCCAAGGAGCAAGTGTCTTTTAAATTCATGGCTGCAGTCACCATCTGCAGAGATTTTGAAGTCCAGAAAAATTAAGTCTGTCACTGTTTCCATTGTTTCTCCATCTATTTGCCATGAAGTGATGGGACTGGGTGCCTTGATATTAATTTTTTGAATGTTGAATTTTAAGCTTTTTTGTTAAATACATACATATTAAGGATTGTTATATATTCTTAGAGTATTGACCCATTTATTATTATGTAATGACCTTCTTGGGCTTCCCTGGTGACTCAGTGGTAAAGAATTCACCTGCCAAGCAGGAGACACGTGTTTGATCCCTTCAGGGTTGGGAAGATCCCATGGAGAAGGAAATGGCAACCCACTCCGGTATTCCTGCCTGGAAAAGCCCATGGACAGAGCAGCCTGGCCAGCTGCAGTCCATGGGGTCACAGAAGAGCCGTATGATGACTTAGCCACTAAACAATAACAAGAGTGCAATTTTTATCCCTAAAAAAAGAACAGAATATCCAAGGACTGTGGAACAATTATGAAAGATGTAACATGCACAATGGAAATACCAGAAGAGAAAGAAAGAAAGGAACAGAGGCAATATTTGAAGTAACAATGACTGATGTCTGACACCACAGATCTAGGAAGTATGAGAGTATTTTTCTCTGACATTTGCAACAAGGAACTAGTAGAGCTCCTAGAAATAAAACTCAATGGAGGTATGAGGCCTTGATTATGACTTGCTCTTGCTGGAGTTTTCAACTCTGATTTGTCCAGACTGAGCCTCTAGGAATGTGTTAATTTCAGTTCAGTTTCCCCCAGAACTGGTTCCTGAGGTTTCAGCTCTTGAACCCTCATAAATTGTGATTGTCTGTATCTGTCTGTCTCTCTAATTTCAGACACAGCCGTTTGCCCTGTGATCTCACTTCTCTGATGAATCTAAGGAGAACTGATTTTTCAGTTCGTTCATCCTTTACTTGTTAGAATGGAGTGGTGACTTCTGAGCTTCATCCATGCTGGATTGTAATCACTGGCTTTTGAATATCCATATTACCTACCTCATACATACTTCTTGGAAATGAATCTGAATAAACGGCTATAGATTTAAGTACTGACATAACAGAATTTCCTTCTGCTCTTTACCTTGGATCCGCTGAATCAAGGATGACCATTAGAATGGTCTGTTTTATCTTTGTTCACCACTATGTTTCAAAGACCCTATGATATTGTGACCTGTGCCAAAAGAGCCTTTGAGGAAAAAATGGAATTATTCTGTAAATAAACTGAGAGACAAATGGATAAGCAAATAAGTAATTTCTTCACATCCCTTTTATCCAAAATCTATTGACCATTTAAAACATTTAGAAATGTTTAATATCAAAAGCCAATCGAAAAGCATACAAGCAAATAAATTCTCTATTTTAAAGGTAAAGAGAACACATATTAAGCAGCAGCTGATTTGAAAATGTTTTAAATGATATATCAAAACGCAGGCAGGTACAGTAGTTTTCTTCATCAAGTCTAAGCTCCCCTTCAAGCCTCAATGAGGTGTTTTTGCTCCCTTTCTCTGTTCTCTAATAAATCTTTCCAGAGAGATTTTGTTTGAAATGCAGACATTTACACCACGTCTTCTGTACTTAATGCTTCAAGTGCAATGTGTGCTTTTAAAAGCAAATCTTTTGATTTCTTTGGTTTGTGCAAGTTTATCCACATTTTCCCTTGTTCTTCTTGTCACATCTGGCACAGAATTGTCCCGGGCTGCCCAAGGTTGAGGGGTATAATATGGAGCTCTTGAGCCAGGACACAATTAATCACAAGATCAATTCTGGGCCATGTTCTGAACTAAACAACTAAGCTAACCTGTGGCTGTTCTAGTTATTCCTCAAACAATTAATTGAATAAAATAATGCAGCTGGATTTTTCATCATATAATATCACACAAGGCAGCCATTTTTACCTTTATCCATACTGTATTGAATGAGTACTTTAAAGTTACATAATTTTTTTTTTAATTCAACTTTTGTGCAATGGAGGATAGGAGAAATTTGTTCTGTGATGCCTAAAACATCTAGGATTCAACTGAATGGCAGAGATCTTAGCTACCTTTTGGTTAGGTCAAACCAATGCACTGGTGGTATTTGCAAACATCTGGAAACAAGACATAAAAGTAGATTATTACATAGACTCATGCATATTTATGTGTCATTGTGTGTGCACATTTGTGCAATAGTACATATTAGTACCATGTATTTTAGAAGAAAAGTGAACGACACTATTTCACTAATTACTGTCATTTCATTTTTTTCTTTTAAATATCTTTTCTGGAGACCAAAAAAAGCTACAAAGACTGAAAGAAAAACCATAATATCTCTAGCAGGTTATCGTCATTGGTCAACACATTTCCTGATAAGAGTAATTATCTCTTTGCTTGCTTGTTTGTATATGTGAGAGATTTTTGTTTCACTTTGTGATACACCTGTATTGTGATGGATCTGAGCATGATTATTCTCCAGCAATACCATCAAACACTGAATGTTGAGAAGAAATGAGATGCAAAGTTTTAAAACTGTGCGTATGTTAATCTCTTGGCTTGGGGTCAATATACTTCCAAGTCAACGTGACTTGATGACCGCAACTTAAATGTACAGTTTTCTTTCTAAAAATGAATAGCCTGAGTAACTGGACAGAAACAGATCCAGTTTCCTTCCAATTTCAGTTTGACATTGTGGTTCCTGCTGTTTACAGACCACTGGGATTCAGGGAGAATCACACATGAAATACAGTTTAGGACAAATTAGTTGCAGAAAACTCACTGTGGATGTTAGAAAGTAGCTTTTGTACTGCTCATACAACATTTGGAGAAGCAAACATCTTTCAGAACTGCTCTCTGACACCATCTCTCCATGACTGTATGGTAAAATCTTAGTTTTCTTGATTCAAAAGTATTATCTCTATCATATATCAAGAAGTGAAGTCTGATGACATAAAGGCACTTTATCTAATTAAACATTTCTCTTTTAAGTCACTAAACAAATGATCAGAAGAATGTGGATTACAACACCTTTTTCTTTGGCAAAAGGGAGTTGAAGCTTCAAATGGCTCCTTTCTCTGAAAACTTCTGTCATTAAATTTTGTACACTGTTAATCCATTATTATAATATAAAAAGTGTAACCAGGAAGGCTAGCTACTTTAAATTTTCCATAATTCTCAAAAGAAACAGGTTGTTGCAGGCCAATTAGGTGACGAGGGCCTGAAGGACACAGGAAGAGTCATGTATCTTTAAAGTCTATATGGTACTCTTATAAGCCACTCACCCACTTTCTTTGAGAAAGACAGAAGGGGAAAAAAAGATAAATGCTCACAGGAACTGATGATATCACACCGTGCAGCTGCTAATGCATATGGATGTGTCATGCAAATGTCCCCAGCAGAAACACATTCTTTAGTTTAAACCTGCAACCATATTCAGCAATAAAAGAGTTTCCAAATCAAACTGCTGACTCCTTTTTTTTTTTCCCTTATCAAAACACCCCAGCATACATCTTACCAGGCAGAGTAAATCAAAAGAACCAGCTGGAGTTACCAACCCTTGTTTTTTCCTGGATATCAGGTGTGTGCTGCAATTTTGCAGAACAATTTGTGAGCTGAAATAAGGAGCAGTGGTCCACTCAACTCAAAATGAAGCCATTTGGGCAATGATTGTGCTACCTTTCCAAAGGCCTTATCTTTGCAAAGGGATATTGTAATTTACCAACTGATTGGTTTTTTCCTGAGGAAAGATAGGTGTTGATTATACCTTTATCTGAATTAAAAAAAAAAAAAGATCTAGAGGAACTCAGAGGCATACTGAGTAATAGAACATTGTCTTTATCTTTTCTCTTCTTCTAGTTTTAAATTTTGCAGATCCTCTGATAAGTTGATAGGAGAAGTAGATTTAAGGGAAGGACAGGGGGAAAAAAAAGGAGAATACAGAAAAAAAGAAAAGAGGTGGAAGGAATTTGGGGAGCAATCTTGTCACATTAAATTTTCTAAAGTATCGCCATAGTTAGAACATATAGCTGTGAATTTATTGCCACATATACTTCTCCTCATGTTGCGACTGGGTATTTATGGAAAAGTTCTGTATTGGGGAATGAAAAATGTCAAACAAGAAACTTCAACTGTTACCTGGAGGGGATGTTAAAAGGTAACTTGGGAGTGATTCACTCCAACTTTTTTTTATGGGTAGGAGAAGGAACACCACTTTGACATTTTTTTATAGGGATGTATGCTGAATCTAAGCACTTAGAAGAGCTAGGCAGTTGAGATTAGATGAGGAAAGAGAAAATGAGTACGTATCTGGGAATTAACCCGCATTGGTGCTCTACGGGGAGGCAGGCTAGGCAGTCACTTCGAAGGCACCACTCCGGTGAAACGCCATCAATTCTGAATGAAATTACTTAGGGTGAAATTGCGTATCTGCAGGTAGCATCGTCTGCTCTCCGCTCCGGGTTTCTTGCTCCCCGCGGCCGGGGATGTGACTGACCTGGCTGGAAGGTCGCCCCCTGGTCTCCAGAGAAAGGGCCTAGGGTCCTAAAAATAGCCAGTAGTTTCCTGCGCCCTAGCCTTCTGAGCTCCAAGAACCCGGGGGGTGGGGGTGGGGGGAGCCCATTCCTATTTCTCAGGCCGGGGGCCCTGGAGTTTGTGATTTCTCCACGGAGAGCCTCGGAGGACGGGGAGGATGGGAGGAGGCCGGCTAGAACCGGGAAAGCAGTGGTGGCTCGTTCTCTCCACGCGGATGTTCGGCCACCGCTTTCCCTAACCAAGAAGTCGGTCCATTCAAAAAGCCCCGGCTCAAGCCTGCAGCTCAAGCCCAAGGCAGGCTGGGTAGCAATGGCCTTGGGGGGAGAAGGGGCGGGGGGTCTTCCTTCCCCGTTCCCCCAACTGCCCCGCCCATGGTCAAGTCACATTAAAGGATGCAAGAAGCCTGCTCCAGGAGCCGGTCCTTCACTCTTTGTCTTTGTTGATTTCCTATACACCTATAGGCAAGGAAAAAATGTTCACAGGGAGAGCCTACGATGGCGCTGTGCCCACCCCTCCCGCTCCAGGACGCAGGCGATTCTCGCTCGCATCTGGCGGCGCGCGGCTCATATACATATTTCGAGGGGGAGGCCGGGCGGCTGCTCCATCGCCGGGTCAATGTGTTAATTAAAAGTTGGTCCGAGTTGGTCAGCGCGCAGTCCCAGATGTGCTTAACAGCATGCAATTAACACACGAGGCAAATCTTTTTGAAGATACCAGCATTGACACCCCCCCTCCCCACCCCCGCCCAGGAAACTCCACCCTGCTCCTGCCCAGAACGTGAAATCGCTACGGCATATAGGGGAAAAGTCATTAAAAGACGTAATTCAATATGGGCCGCTGTTTCTTGAAGAGGGTCGGGCTGGGGGAAAAAAAAAATCCTAAATCTATATATTTCAAAAATAAATAGCAAATTGATTTTTTTTTCCTGCAGGACGTGCCGACACAAAGATCCGTTTTCCCTGCGTTCCCACCCTATGTATATTAAACAGCGGGCGAGCGGCGGCCGCGCGGCGCGGTGACCTAGCGAGCGCCGGCAGTCTCCGGCCTCTGCGCAGGTCCCCGCGCCGATGCCTCGGGCGATCGCAGACGGGCCTCTCGCAGCCAGATTGGTTTCTCCATCGAGGGATAATTACTGCACGTTCGCTTGCCTGGCGTCCTTTATATTTTCAAAAGTACCGGGAGCGCGGGCGTATGTGTTGATAGAGTCATCCTACATAAAATATATTGATAAGAAAAGTAAAAGTGTTGGTAGAGACACTTATTATGATCATAAACCCCAGAGGAGAAGCCGATCCAGATTCCTATTGCCCGAGGCTGCTTCTGCCGTCTCGCGCCTGCCCGCAGTTTTTAGCCCCTTGCACACAGTTCTCCGGCCTCCAGGAATGTTTGCTTCTATTTGTCTTTTAATTAGGGTTGACTCATTTAATGTGTCCCCCTCCCCCATCCTTCAGAGCCAAACAAAGACCCCGCTCTTTTAGTCTTCCCATTCTCCTAAAGGGCACACACACGGGCACGCGCGTGTACACACACGTATACACACTTTCACTCACTCACTCCACTCTGCAACTTCCTCACTTCCCGGGATTCGCGGAAGCCCGCTGAGGGCTTGTTGCTCCATTGGCCACCTTGATGCCACAAATAAACTTCTTGGTTATCATCCTAACCTTGTGTCTTAGGATGGTTTGGCTTTACAGATGACATGTGACTCTGTCACCACCACCACCCAAAAGGGGACAGGGGTAGACATTCTAATCAGTCAATTTTATATGTCGTATCTAAAGGGCGTGCCTTATTGATGACAGCTAATGAAACAAACAATGGATCTGCAGTATTTTGGTTATTTATCTGGTCCTTCTAGAAACCTAGGAGAGAGAGTGATGGACGAGAGAGAGAGAGAGAGAGAGAGAGAGAGAAAGGGGAGGGGAGAGATAAAGAGAGGAGGTCGACTACAGATCTTCGGAAACGGATCAGATTTGTTGAGTGTCAACATGAAGAAGGTAGCCTGAGCCATGATTTAAACACGGGCGGTATCACTGTGAACTAGTGGCCCACGGTCGTCCCCCTACCCCCCCCCCCCCTCTGCCTTCCTGCTGCTCCCTTCTTTTCTCCCTTTTGTAGGATACAGAAGGTGAATAATGAAACCATTTTGCTAATAGTTTATGAGCCATGAGATTGGAAATGTATATGGATAGACCGGAGCACCAGACTAAAATCATTTGAAAGAAGCGTGAGGCTGGGCAGAGAAAGAAACCCGCCGTGTCCTCTTCCCCAGCCCGGAGCGGAATGGGACGGGTGAGGTGGCCTCGTGCCTCTCCGCTCCATCCGAGGGCAACGGCCTGGCCCATCCTCCCTCCAGCCTCTCACCCTCTTCATCTCCCGGAGAGCGAGATGAATCGGGCCGATGGCAAGATAGCGCGAGCGGGAGATAATCGTTATCACTAGGATTTTTCTTCCAGTGATGGGATCTAAACAGATCTATCACACCGGGCAGCTTTTCCCGAGGCAGAAAACAATAGACGTGAACTTCGCGCTGAAAACAGCCACCGGGATGCTGTCCGTACGTCTATCTTTTCTGTCCCCTTAGGGCCCGTTCCCCTGGTACGAACACCCAGAATCTTCGAGAAACGCCGCAAACACCCACTTGACTTCCATGCTCGACCCGCAAGGAGGTTCTCACCCGCTTTCTTTGCGGAGTCACTACCGTTTCAAAGCCTTGGGCTCCAGGGGACGGATGCAGGGGAACTTGAGGGATGCAAGGAGTGGTGGGTGGGGTCAAAGGTGAGTCGCCGGCCTGGCCACTCTCTCACCGGTCCACAAAGGGGGCCCCAAAGCCTGGGGAAATCCTCAAAGCCGGGTCGGAACAGCGGCCCAAGCCAAAGATCCGCAAGAGACCGCCCCACGTCTGGCCCAGCGTCCGGGGGAGCGAGGGCGCGCGGGAGAGGGCGGGGGCGGTTACCCTGGAGGCGCAGGCTCCCGGGCCGGGCTCCGCAGCCGGGTCAGCCGTCCGAGCGGGAAGGCCGGGACAGGTACGTAGCCAGGGGAACGCAAACCAGGCGCGAGTGGCCCGGGCCGTCCGGGCCCCGTCCAACTCCCGTCTGGGAACACCCGTAAGCTGGCTTTGGACCGGGGCAGAGGAGTCACTCTCCCCCCGCGGGCTCGTGACCCTCGGGGCAGCAAGGGAAGCGCAACCCTCCGGCGGGCGCCAGAGCAGCGCGGGCTTCGGGTGGCTCCGAACGCCGCGCTCACTCGCCTGCGTGGAGTCGGGGGCCGGTGGGGGCACCACGCGGAGAGAGCGGCCGCCGGAACCCTCTTAGCACCTCTCTCTTGCCCCTCACCTTCCAAACTCGTCTGGATTCTGGGATAAGGCAAAATAACTTTTCCGTGCACGCGGGAAGTAACCGGCAGGAAGTGGTATTAGAAGAAGTGGGAACCGAGTAGCAACGCCCCCATCCCCCAACCGCGTGGGGGACCCCCTTCGGTTTTCTCCTGGGGGTCGGGATAGAGGTGAGACAGGGACGGACGGTGGTACTGGGCGGGGATAAGGGGCGAAAAGAAAGATCACCGCCGCTCTCCTGATCCCCTTTTCCTCGGCCCCCCGCACCCCCCAGCCCTGAGGCCGCTTTTAGTCCCTTCGGAAGGGCTTGGCACCCTCCTCTGCAGGCCTTATGTTGAATGTGAAGACTCCAAAGAGAATCCTTTCCACCTGCAGACCCACCCCTGCGGTGTCCTCAATTTCTCCATCCCTGGCACCCAGCCCTATTAGACTTATCCTATAGGCTGTGGTTGGTGTTGAGACCGCCAGGATAAATTCAGCTAGGCAGCCTCTTGAACTGGCGAGTTTGGAGTGGAGACCTAATGTCTGTCGTCCCCGGAGGGGTTTATATTTGAGAAAGCACCTGGCATAAAGATGAAAATCATACTAACCCAAATCACCGTTCGCAATCTGGCCCAGGCTCAAGGAAATGGGGCGGGTGGGCGGCGAGTGGCGGTCAGGACGCACAGTCACTCGGGGGGTCTCTTCGGTCGGCCGGTGTGCGCGGGCTCGGCGAAAGGCGGCCAGCCCCCGGGGAGCTAACGAGGACCACCCCCGGGCGCCAGCGGGCCGGGCGCGCTTCCCCGGAGCTTGGGGCCCTCGGAGAGTGAGGACGTGACCCCGGGGCCGTGCCTGCTTAACCCCGGCGGCTTGTGGCCGAGGGGTCGTGAAGTTGCGAGGGGGAGGGGGTCTTGGTATCCCTGGAGAGTTACTGTGACCTTCGGGGATGGAAACCTACGGGCTGGGAACTCCCTTGTGCCTTCTGCACTCACCCTGTCGCTGTTCCCTTCAAACACAGGGTAACCTAAACTCTCGTCCTGGCGTCTCAAGAAAACCCCTAATCCTGCCAGTTTCCCGCCTTCCTTCCGTCGCTCCCGTGATCCCAGGGGAAACCCGGCTCCTTGCTCCCTTCCCCCTTCTCCAGCCAACTCCTAGGATCCTTGCTCTTAGGGCCTTTGCCCTTCCCAGTTGGTGCCTCTAGTGCTTCGCTAGGGTGCGGGGGGAGGCAAAGAGGCGGAGTACACCCCTCCTGGCAAAAATAACAAAACTACTGGAAATCGGAGTAAAACTACATTCCACCCCACCCCCATCTGTCCCCCTCCCAAATCCTGCCAGCAGAGTGGCTGTGTTGGGGGAGGGATTGGTAGGAAGGGAGGGTCATCCCGGGGAAGGGGAATCGGGCGCAAATTTCCGCGCTTCTCTCATTTGTCAGTTGATTCCGTCTAAAAGTTCGCTATTTATAGGCTACACCCGGCAGCCCGAATCCCCGCGCCCGCTTCCTTTGCAAAGTGAGAGAGGTCCTCGCGGCGCCAGGCGGCCCGTCTCGACCGCGTCCCGTGATCGGTTTGGTTTTGTTTCTGCCCTCACGCCGCGGGCAGCCCCGGAGCAGGACGCGGGGAGCAGCCCCGAAACCACCCACGCGTAGTAGTTGAGAGAGCGGCTCTGCACTCCCACCATGTGAGTCCGCGCCTGACCCGGCTCCGCGCGCGCGGGCTGGCAGGCGGCCGCGGGGGCGGCGCGGCCGCGGGGGCCGCAGCGCCGGAGCCCCCGGGGGGCTGGCCTCCGCCTCTGCCGGTGCGACCTCCGGCTGCTTCCTTCTTCCTCCTCCCCTTGCCTTTGATTTCTCGCTTCTCACTCTTTTATTTCCGCGCTTCTCTGACTCCCCTGCTTTCAACTTCCAGCTGAGTTTGGGCACACACAAAAAAACAGGCGACTGGCCTTTACGTGGGAGGCGGGGTGGGTTGGGCGCGTGTGTTTCCTACCGAAGAAAACTCTGTGGGTCTGGGGGAGGGAGGCGCGTACGGGAGCGCGCCCGGTAGCAGGGACGGGGGGCGGGGGGTAGGGGGTGGGCGAGGCGCGTTGATCGCGAGACCTTTCCTCTTGTCTTGGCACCGACCGACCGCAGGATGGGAATGCAGTGTTCGTGAAGCTTCTCGGTTGGGAACCATCCCTCTGCGATGGGGGCTGTAGGGGGGAAGGACAAGATGTCTTAAAATCTAGGAACCGCGCCGGGCGGAAAGGAGGGAAGAATGTGAGCGCTGGCGGAGGGTAGTCGGGAAACAGCGTCAAATCCCAAATTTAAGATAGAATTGGGGGCTGCGACACCCTTCCTCTCCTCGGCTGTGGACAAGACTCGCTTGCGGAGACAGCAAGGGCGCAAGCTTGGGGATCGCGGAGGTCCGCGGGCCTTGACCTTGTCTCCTCTTTCTACCTGCTAACGCCTTAGACGATGCTTCTGTGCTTTAGAACCTAGAAGTCGATGGGGGCGGGGAGCAGGGAGCGGGGCAGGTTGGAGAGGTGCCCCGAGCCCCGGGCGAGTGGAGCGCCAGACGCGCGCGTGGTTCGGGGAAGGGCTGTGCCCTCGGGGCCGCGACCAGGCCGGCTCTGCCGCAGGCGCGCGGCGGCGGCCATGAGACTCGCGCAGGGCAGTTCAAACCACCCTTTCCCCCTCAGAGCCCAGGCGCGGCATTTGGGGGGGTGGAGAAGGTTATGACTGAAAATAACCCGGGGCTCGGATCCGTTTGGCTGGAGATCTGAGCTCCAGCGCGGAGGTGGGGAGAGGTTAAGAATCAGCAAGCGAAGAACTGCGGCCTCGCCTGTGGCGCGCTCAGGGCTCTGGCCCCCGCTGATGAATTTCTGCCCCATCACCGATTTCTCCTCTCACGGTGGATGTCACTGAATCCCCCTGTGGCCGCTCCCTCAGGGCGCTCAGTCTGTCTGTGGACAAAAGTGGTAGGGAGCGAAGACCCAGCCCCGGTCTATGGCAGTGCCACAGGGGGAACCCGACTTTCCAAAGTATGTGCACTCAGGGTTTCCGGCACAGAAACGGGGTCTGAGGCCTGTTTCCGGCTCCAGTCGGTCCCTGCTTCACTCCTGGGCTCACTCCGCAAGGACGATCTGGTTCAGACGGGACGGGGGCCACCCCCAACTGGCCCGGAGCTACCCGGATTCTCACCCCGGCTTGCCCAAAAGAGCTTTCAGAAACTCGACCGCCAAGTTAAATTCAGAGGCACTTATCTTCTGCTATCTCTGGGCTGCATGTGGGGTTATGGGTAGATGGCAAATTTATTACAACTTTACAGCCGGACACTAAGCGGCGGGGACCTGTAAATGTCGGAATTCGGGGGCTGGGGGTGCGGTGTCTCCTCTGTTCCTCCGCCCCATTAGCCGACAGTAAGTGCCACTCAGCTCCCCTGGCACAGGTTCGGGGAAGCTTTTCTTATAAAAGGAAGAAAAACGATCAAAAGTAAGAAAGATGGAAATTAAAAGGAAATGAAAGAAAAGACGAGATAAAAGGGAAGGTGTGGTCTCTAGCTAGCTGTATCCCTTCTTATCTCCTTGGAAAAGAGCACGATGTTTCAAGAGCCTTGGCGTTAGCCCAAGAGCATCCACCTCCAGACCCCACTCCAAGTTCTCTGACCTTGGCCGGCTAGTGGAGGCGCGTCAGCCCGTGCTTTATCTGACACGCTTCTCAGCTTCCTCAGCGCTCAACCCTTAACCACATGGAAATTCCCTGTCCCCAGCGCTGGACGACACGACACGCTTTGCTCAGGAACTGGTCAAAGATGGAGAAGGCCCAGCGCACCCTCTCAGCGAGTCTACTTTGGCACAGTATCTGAGTCCCCCGCAGGCGCGCGCAAAGTGCAGCGCTCTGGTGGGAGAGGAATGCTTGCCCAGATAATTTCGCCTTTAGGAATTTTGAGAATTAGCTGGGCTCCTCACCCCACCTCGCCCCCGACTTTCTGAAGGAATCCTAGAACTTGGGAGCTTCGGGGAGCTCAACGAAATAAAATAAACTTGTCCTGAGATCTGCCTCAGTTCTCTGCGCTGCGATTCCCCCAGATCTTTCTAGTTCTCCCTTCTGGCTGCAGATTCTTTTCCATCCCTGACATTCCGCACTCTGCTTCTGTTTCGGGGCCTCCAGACTCCTGGGGATTTACCCTCAGGTGGAAATTCTAGATAGGAAAGACCCAAGTTCTCTTTCTCGGTTGAGTGAGAATGACCTTCCGACATCCAGACAAAAGAAGAGAATAAACTTGCTGTGTATGGAAGGAGGTGAGGGCAGAGAACGGGGAGGCCTGTTAGTGTCCAAATGAGCTTAGTTGCATGGAGGAAGAAATTTCTCTCTCTCCAAACAGCTCATGATTTCAAGGAACCCTGAAAAGAGAGAGGACTGGGGAGTTTCCTCTTAGAAATTCTTCAGATCAGTGATCTACAAGTGATGAGAGAGAAACTGTGGGGGAGAAGGGTGGCAGAGAAGGCCACCCATGCCTGCCTGCAAACAGGCTTTGCCCTTTTGGATGACCTTAGATCATGGTTGTAAACGGTGGTAACAGTTTTATGGAAAATCAGAGCAGAACACCTGACAGTCCTCTTCATGGTGCCCTGAGCTGCTCT
Source organism: Bos grunniens (assembly GCF_055505025.1). Classification (NCBI taxonomy): domain Eukaryota; kingdom Metazoa; phylum Chordata; class Mammalia; order Artiodactyla; family Bovidae; genus Bos; species Bos grunniens. Next base: position 60,527,327 of record NC_141180.1, read on the forward strand.
ACTGGGTCATCTGGGGCCTAAAACTGGAGCTTAGGAGGAACTTCAGCAGCCCCCACCCCCACCCCACCCCTTTCCCCAGGTAGACCTGTGACTCTGCTGGGTATGTGTGGAAGGTTGTAAGCAGTGGTCACTTTTCCTGAAAACTGGAGCAATTCCTCTCCCTATGCTCATCTCCAGTCTTTCCTGGGTCAGTTATCCCAGGACTCCAGCCATTCCTAAGCTATGTTAGCAATTCCTAGCTTATGTGTTCTTTATAGAGACTTCTCTCAGGAAGAAGTGAACACTAAGAAGAGCTGAGTTGTGTCCTTTCAAGGTTTCAGTCGATTATAAATTTGCACGTCTCTGAGCACAAAACTGAGGTCTGAAATGTCAGTGGAAAGAGGGCTTAAGGAGAATCCAGAGAAGATCCAAGTGACTGGCAAGAAAGTTCCTTTGACTCCTTGCTTTCCTCTTCGGTTTCACCAGTTTAACTTCCTTTTTCTCTCTTAAGTGAAGGAATAGGATTCTCCACTTCTGTGACTGTTGTGGCCACGTGTTCATATGTATATTCTGGTCAAGGATTTTCAGAATTTGACCTGTAAAATCTTCTGTGCACTCTTCCATCTGACTTGATTTTAACATGAAATATAAGCCTTTCTTTTCACCAAGTTCTTGTTCACCTTCAACAGTTGGTTTCAGTTTCTGTTATTTCTCAAATTTCCTTACAATAACATCCACGAACCAGATATGTTTAGCTTCTACGAGACAGGATTATTCCTTCTGCATTTCTCCAGGCAATTCTGGCTAAAACCGCCTTTGCTTTCACCTGAAAGGGATACTTACCTGAAGATGAAAGTGAGGGGCTTTTTTAAAACCCAAATTATCCAAATACTTGCTTTTCTTTTTTCTTCTGCCTGTTTGGAATAAACCCAGTCATGTTAACATTTAAATAGACATGTTGCAAATGACAAACATGGCTTTTTATGTAGACATTTTCTTCGAGATTTAAAAAGTCATGGCTCAGGTATTTAACATGATTTCAGGAAATTATATCTTTGAAATTCATTGACAGCTAGATTTATTTGCAGAACTTTCCATGCAACTTTGTCATGCTTGTTTACAGCTATATTCTCTGATCTAAGGGCATCTACCATCAACTGCTTCACAAGTATTGAGTCAAAGGAGATTTTTTTTTTCCCTAAATTCAAAATTCTTTCCACATTTCCCCTTGTTTCAGGTCAGGTAGTTGATCTGAAAGTTTGCAGCTCAGAAAAATTAAGTTTGGAGCATATAATAGATTCTACTGACCCATTTGTATAATCTCTGTTTTATTGTTAACATTTTGATAGTTAAAAAGATTTCTTTTGGGGAGCAAATAAATGTATTATTATATATATAGATTTATAAAATAAATATATATCTTTTTTTTTTCAGGGAGGCTTACTGAATGATTAGTTTTCCTCCAGATTCTATTTTTTTTCTATCAGATATGTCATTGTTTTCTATTTATCTTGTGTAAATTAAGGAAAGACTCAAATTACTGACTTATGATAAATCATATCACTCTTCTTATCAGAGTCATCAGTATTCTGTTATTTTGAATTAAACATTTTAATGTCATTTTGAAGACAGAAGGTCCCACATATGTTCATTAATAGGAGCTGGCTAAATTGGTTAAACTATTGACAGGAAACATTTGGAAGTGGAAATGTAGCATTGGGAAAGTTGATGTTTTAATGGTAAACTGATGAACCAAGAATACCGTTCAAGAGCAAAAGCATTAATGACAAATGGCCCAGTGAAATACAGGAAATAGAACTTGTCAGCCACTGATCTTCTATATATAGTATTTCACTTTTAAACACTGTTTGGGCAATATATGAAGTAACTTTGTAGGGGAAAAGAAGCTCTTGCTAAGTACTGGAGACTCAAGCCAGTATTTTTTTTTAAAACGAGGTAAAATTTCAGATGCTGTAACATCCAACATTTTTTATTCTTTTAAAGCATACAACATAATGGCTTTTTACTACCATGCATCACCACTATTTAACTCTAGAACATTTTCATCACCCCAAAAGGAAACTGTGTATTCGTTAAGCAGTCTCTCCCCTTCTCTCCTCCTCCCGACCCTTGGTGGTCACTGAGCTGCCTTCTGTCTCTATGGATCTGCCTGTTCTGGACATTTTGTAACTGAAATTATTTAATATTTGGCCCTTTGTGCCTGGCTTCATTCACTTTGCCTAGTAGTTTCCAAGTTCAGCCACGTTGTAGCATGTGTCAGTCCCTCATTCCTCTCTACAGCTGAATAATATCTGATTTTATGGATATACCACATTGTGCTGGTGGGCACTTGGGTTGTTTCTACCATTTGGCTATTATGAACAATGCTGCTGTGAACATTCACTACAAAATTCGTTTGAACCCGTTCAGCCTTTTTTTTTTTCTTTTTAATTATCATGATCAAATTCATCTACCAAGAAATTTCAAATAGTCTTTTCTGTTTAAACACTATTCAGAATCTTCCTTTAACCTATGTTTTCAGATTTTTGCTGGCCATATCCTAACTCTGTGTTTAACTTTCTGAGGAATCACCATATTGCTTTCCACAGTGGCTATACAGTTTTACAGTCCTATTAAAAATGTCTAAGAATTCCAACTTCTCCACATCTTTGTCAACATTTATTTTATTTTCCATTTGAAAAAATCATAGCCATCCTAGTGAGTGTAAGTGTTATCTCACTGGGATTTTGATTTGCATTTCCCTAATGACTGATGGTGCTCAGTATCTTTGCATGTGCTTATTGGCCATTGGAATATCTTCTTTGGATAAATATCTGTTCATTGTCTTTGCTTCCTTTTCAATTGCTTCCCTATTTGTCTTTTTGTTGTTGAACTGTAAGAGTTTTTGATGTATTTTGAGTATTAGATCCTTAACACACACATGACTTACAAATATTTATCTTTCCTCCCATTCTCTGGATTGTTTTTCACCCTTTTGGTATTACCCTGCAGTTCATAAGAGTTTTTAGTTTTGATAAAGTCCAATTTAGTAGAAGTTATTTTAAACAATAGGTACATTCTTCATTCAGAGGGAAACAGATTGAACACAGGACCAAAAAAATTAAATGCTGAATCCTAAAAAAAAAAAACAAACTGTCCTGTAATGCAAGAGAGCAACTTTACCAAATGTAGATTATCAAGGAGTGTGTAAAGTTACCGCTGTACAAGTGAAGGAAGCAGCTGTGGCTCCATTGACCTTTTTCTTTGAAGAAGTCCTGGGTTATTCAAGGTCTGATGAATGAGATCTTTTATCTTTAGATGACAGTAGTTTTTTTTTAAATTATCTTTATCAAATTCATCTACCAAGAAATTTCAAATAGTCTCCTCTGTTTAAATAACATTCAGGATCTGCCTTAAACCAACAACAACCAGGAAGATCAAAGAAAATGTTGCCAGGATGTTTCTAACCCAGCCACACGCAGGCTGTGTAGTAAGGTAATATACTTGTAAAGTTCCCAGGAGAAAGGTCTTGGAGTCATAGATGAGAGAAACTAAAGTATTGCAAAGCACCTTAACACAAAGAGGACGAGTATAAGTGGACATTGTTGAGTGCACAGATTTTGCCTGTTTTCTCAAATTGGCTGTTTTGAGATAATTAACTGATTTGAACCAGCTCTTCATTTAATTTCATTCTTAGTTATGAAGGAAGCAGGCTTGTGGTGAACATTGATCGACACATCTCTGATTCTGTCCCTCGAAAGTCTTGGACTGGATTCTGACATCTGCCATTTTATGGAATAACGTATTGGGCAAACCACTGGACTCTTTCTAAGTGTCCATGCACAGAGTTCTTGCATGATCCACACATGTTGCTGTTATCCTGAACAGCCAAGAAGGATTCTGAGGGACACTCAACGCTCCTCCTCTGCAGGGTAACATCTTCGCCCTACAGGTATCTGAGGGAAAAACAGAATAATACGTATTAAAATGATAAAGCTTTTTGAAGTTGTAGCGTGTGTTTCCTTATTTGTGTAGCCCTTAAAATATACCAGGTATCGTCTGAAAACTTAACACATTAAAAAATTAAGTCCTCAAACAACCCCACAAGGTAGGTACTATTTCCCCTCATTTTATAAGTGAGAAAAGTGAAGCATGGAAATTTTATATAACTTGCCCACAATCATACAGTTGATAAGTAGCAGAGATAGATTTTTGAACCCAGATAGTCTGGCTCCAGAGTCTGTGTTCTTTAGACTGTATCATGTTGCTTACAGTTAAAACTTTGAGTTTTCAAATGAAAATTGGAGTCTCTGCATTTATTGATTTACTTAGTGTTTATTGAATACCTATACTTTGTCATACTTCTTTTGAGACGTTGGAAAGTCTAGGAATGCTGGGGCTGCAATATTGCATTCTCTCCTGGCAACAGTCTGCAGCAATCCAGATAGTCTGCCATCTTTTGATGGGTTCACCCAACTTGTCTTGATTCATTCACTTGTTTGCCTGGGTGAGTCCTGTAATTATTCACACTTGTTCCTGCTAACATGAGCCCCACACAAGGAAAATAGATCAGAACCAAAATATTAAACAGGAAGGCAATAATAAATATAGCAGATAAACATTTTGGCATGGATTTATTTTTGCAAAGTTCTCTTGCTCCTGTCATTAACTACAGATCCCATGAGCCAAAGAGATTAGTTGGGTACCCTCTGAGTACTCAAGTGGAGGAACAAGCCCTTTTAAAATTGAGAAGTTTAAAATCAGAAGAAAATCCAACACATGTGCAGAGAATAATATAAATTAATATGTGTGTGTGTGCTAAGTAGCTTCAGTTGTGTCTGACTCTTTGAGACCCTATGGATTGTAGCCCACCAGGCTCCTCTGTCCATGTAGTTTCCAGACAAGAATACAGGAGTGGTTTGCCATTCCTTTCTCCAGGGCATCTTCCTGACCCACGGATCAAACCCAAGTCTCCTGCATCTCCTGCATAAAAGTGGATTCTTTACCACTGAGCCACCATGTAGGAAATTAAAAAAAAAAAAATCCCACCAATTAGAAATCTTTAATCACTAGTCTTTTAGGCAGAGATCTTTCAGTTATGACAGAATTTGTTTCATTATTTTATACACAAAAGGTAAATAACAAACAATATCAGATCTACTCCAAAAAGTAGGCTTCAGAATATGCCACAAAGTTGGGAAACAGTCAACCCTATTTCCTGTGTTTTCAAAAGATTGACTCATGCTTATTCAACTCAGTGTAGTTGAGTAGTATTCATAGCAATTGCCCTGAGTGCTACAGGCTCCAAAAGAATCTTCTGAATGGAGAGAGAATTAAAGATGCCAAGTACTATGTTAATTGCATATATTCCATTGCATCCTAATTTTTGAGCAATGGTTAGTTATTATTCATGAGGACACTTGATAGGCAAGAACATTCCTCTTGTAAACATGCAGATGCTAACCAAAGAGTTTTATTCTAGCCATTTGCCAACTTAAGAGTGAAGAGGCCATCTTTCAGAGGTCTGGTACCAAGCAGAGGAGGTGTTTTAACATTCACCTGTGCACTGTGATCAGAGTCACATGGCTGAGCTTTCACCGTGATTAGACCCATGTTGGGTCCACAAGTGTGAGTCAAATGTTCTGTGGAAGTTTGCCAGGTGGGCTGACATGGAGGCATACAGTACTATTGGTTTAGCCCTGTTTTATTTGCTTGTAAATAATCAGCAGAAACCCTTTCTGTGTTGAAAACTTGCTGTGATTACTTTATTGAATCCTATAGAATGATGGTGAACTTGCTAATTCAGTGTGCAGTGTATGTTGAGTACCTGCTGGCTTTCAATGTTATGAGGTGGGTGGGAAGGTAATAGACATACTATGAATCCCGTAGGGAGGACAGTGAGGCTTGGAGATGACTGCCCATGACCACACAGGTAGTAGGGCTGCAGATTTGGGCCTCAAACCCAGGCTTCTGATGCCAAATCAAGGGTTCCTCTTCCATGTCTCTTGATCAGCATTTCTGAGAGTGTGTTTCACTTGAACCCCTTCACAATGACCCAGGACATTTGTATAAAATGTAGAATCCTAGGCCTTGCTCTAGGAATACTGAATCCCCAGGACCCAGAATTGTTAATGGTCCCTTCAATATATTTATATACAGTTAACATTAGGCTTAACTGGTCTGTATACTAAAAATGTTGAAATATTTGGTTAGGTCAAGTTTTTTTTTTTTTTTTTAATGCGGCTTGTTTCTGAAGTCTTCATTGAATTTGTTACAATATTGCTTCTATTGTTTATGTTCTGTTTTTTTGGCCATGAGGCATAAGGGATCCCCAACCAGGGATGGAACTGGCACCCTCTGCATTGGAAGGCAAACTCTTAACCAGTGGGCCACCAGTGAAGTCCCTGGTGAGGTCAGTTTGACACTAAGATAGTTGGAAGAGAAAAGAGAAATCTGACCACAGACAGTGAATGCTAGTGTGCTCTTGATAGGTGCCCGACAAACTGGGTTTTAAATAAGAGATTCAAAGAGATCTTCCCGTTTGGGGAGGTTGTTCTTATTGGAAGTATTCTATGTGGGCTTCCCAGGTAACTCTAGTGGTAAAGAACCAGTCTGCCAGTACAGGAGACCCAAGAGACAGAGGTTCGATCCCTGGGAAGATCTCCTGTAGTAGGAAATGGCAACCCCCTCCAGTATTCTTGCCTGGAGAATCCCATGATTTAAATAAGAGAGTCAAAGAGATCTTCTTGTTTAGGGAGGTTGATCTTATTAGAAGTATTCCATAGAAGTGTGATTTTTTAAAAAATCACTATTTTATAAAATGTGTTCTATAGGACCCTACTTCTATAGGATAGTCATTCATTCAGCAAATATGTACTAAAATGTGAAGTGCTATGTCAACAGTGAAGGAACCCTGACTTTATGGAACCCCATCTATTGAGGAAAGATGGTAGAGATGCAAAGTTTTCTTAGCAGACACATTTGTAAAATAATGGCTTTTACAGATTATTTCAGAAGCAGGTACACTTCAGAGCCTCCCATGTACCTGATGCGTGCTGTGAATATCTAAGACAGGACTGTTGAAAGTGGTGTTTTCCAGATGTATTACAGCATCCTTCAGGTGAAGGTTACCTCCTAGGTCTAGTGCTCCATGGAACACCTTCTGGATCACACTCTTCCTACACACTGTGGTGAGATTCTGTTTCCTTGGAAGGCTCAGATCTGTGGCACTGATAGAGACAGGAAGTGTATTGTAGAAGTGGAATCCCACTGCACCTCTAGCCACCAGAGTAGTAGTGTTCTGATAGCCTAGTGAGCACTGGGATAAGCAACGAGCGGACTTTGGCCGAAGAGCTAGCATCCAGGGATTCAGATCAGCTTTGGGCCATCTTCATAGGTGGCTGGGGTGTGGATTTGAACATGGGGTGATCCCTGGATGTGTCCCTGGTCTCTCAGCTAAGGAATGGTGAAAGCAGAAGAAGAGATTCTAGCATTTCTGGGGCCCATTTTGGAGCATTGGGTGTGGGAAGAGTCGCATTAATGGAGAGCACGTGCCACTTTCTTTCCTAGACAGAAAGCTGGATATTACTGGAGGACCACTCAGCCTTTGACTCACTGCGTGTAATCAGATTAATTTGCTGAAAAAGACCTCCTTTCTATGCGTTACCCACTTTTATCAAGATAGTTGTTGGAAAAAGGAAAACATAGGCCTTTTCAGTGGATTGCCTAAGTCCAGTGATTCCTAGCTTTGGTTTTTTGTTTTTTCTTGTTCTTCTTTTTCTCAGACACTTGCTCTGTCTAAAAAGAACAAAGTGGCTTGGCTCAGATAACTCACAGGGGTGAGTTCACCTGATGGATGGATTTAAATAGTTTGGATGTTGACATTTATCAGATTACCCAGAGAACTGCCACATCACCACCTTGATTCATGCATGTGGAGAGTCCTTAAAGAAACCTCTTCAGAATTGTTTGCTTTTCTTAATTATCATAATATTGAAAGATATGTTGCTTTATTGTTCATTAAGTACGCGCTTTATTCCATATTACCACACATAATTCCACACAGATATACAAAATAAAGAAATGGAGCAATTTCTCAATAATTCAGATAGTCATCACCTGAGTATATAAATACTTAAGACAGACTCCTCTGTCCCCCTTTTTCCAGAGTTGTCTGATTAAATATTCACCTTTTCATTCTTTGTGAGGGGATATCAGATCTCTTAAGTGCTGGTGTCTTGAACTTAAAGTCTAAATTTAGTTTACTCTTTTAATCACTTTGAGTAAGAGGAGTTAAATGCAATTGCTATCTTCAGGGAGGTTACAGCTTAGGCTGGGAGGTAGTCAGGAAGGGTAAAAACAGACATTGCTATGATATCATACAGCTATCTGGTAGGTGCTCCACGAAGAGTTTTAAGCATGGTGATGGTGTTTCAAAGGCATTTAATCTGGCCATGAAGAATTAGGAAGAGCTGACTCCAGGAAAATTGCTGTGAGGTTGGTCTTTAAAAATAGGTAGAAGATGATTTGGTGGAGTAGAAAAGAGAAGAAGAGTTTTGTATATAAGGCAAGAATATGAATAAAGACACAGAAATGGGAACATATAAGGCATATTTGGGACACCAAAGAAGTGTATTTAGGGGAGAAAGAGGGGAAACTAGCAGAGAAAAATATAAGACATGGGGGCTTTGCTGGTCCAGTGGCTGAGACTCTGTATTCCCAACGCAGGGATCCTGGGTTCAATCCCTGGTCAGGGAACTAGATCCACGGGCTCCAACTCAGAATTCACATGCCACAACTAAGACCTGGTGCAGCCAAATAAATTAGAATAAATATTAAAAAAAAGAGAACATTATTGAGGGTCTCTTAGCTGTGATACACTTAGGTATATCATCCATCCAATTTCACTTTTCATCCTTGCAGCAAGCAGGACAGATCACTTTTGAGGCTGTTGTTCGCTAAGATTCCTGTACCATTTCCACTGTATAGCGTTTCTGCTGGGAAGTGACTGTCAAGGTGGGTACCATGCTTCCTAGGTCCCTTTGCATTTGTTGGGGCCAAATGATTGTTCTCCACATTGAGATGTGGATACAGCTTCCAGGCTGACATGGTTAGGAACACATGTGCCCTTTCCATCATGGACTATAGAAAGAAAAAAGCTGTAAACAAAGGGCTTCAAGATCTTAGGGGAGGGAGAGCCAGTGCCTGGAGGAGCCTGAGTCCTACTCAACATGCAACCAGACTTCACATAAATGGGAAAGAAATTAAGTCAGCTACTGAGATGTAGAGATTTATTTTTTATAGAAGCTAGAGCTACCTTCATTAATACAGTTATTATAATAGGCTTATATAACACAGGCTCGTAGATGTAAGTTACTCTAAATCCCTTAAAAATAACAAGTGAGGCCAGGATTACAAAGCCAAGTGTGTCTTCAAGAGTGTTCTCTGATTCTATTCCCATGTCGCTGTTGTTTAAATATTCATTTATTATTATTATTATTATTTTAACTTGGTTGCAGCACCTGGGATCTTCTTGCATCATGCAGAATATTTCATTGTGGTGTGTGGGCTTCTTCTAGCTGTGGCCCATGGGCTCAGTAGTTGGGGCGTGTGCGCTCAACCCCACAGCATGAGATCTTAGTTCCCTGACCAGGGGTGAACCCTCATCCCCTGCGTTGTAAGGCAGATTCTTAACCACTGGACCACCAGGGAAGTCATTATTCCCATGGTTTTAACAACTATCTCTATGCTATCAGTTCTCAATTGTTGACCTAGAACTCCTTTTTTTTTTTTAGGTCCAGACTGGTGTAGGTGGCTGCCTACTGCCTATGTTGTTTGGCCCATAAATAAGGCTCCACTATACTATAGATTAAATAAGTTATTTTCCCCCTAGAGTACTATGGATTAAGTAAGTTTTTCCCCCTAGAGTAAGTTTAAAAATTTCTTCCCCTTCTAATGGAATGCTTGTCTGGGCTGTCTGCTTTACTGATCCTTTGGTTCTTTACCTAGGGTCATCTAGCCCTCCTTTAAGGGGTTGTCTCATTGGCACGGTTAAAGTTAACCCACTTCCTGGTTTTCTGAAAAGAAATGTGACATAAGCAATTTTCTGAAAGCAAATGAGAGGTTGCACGCTTTGGCTCCTCTTCCATTATCAAGAACTTGGTCACAGGGATGTAGGAGGGCTGAACAGTGTGGTCACTGGTAGCTGGTTTTGTGCTCAGCTGAAACAGTACTGGATGGAAGAGGATTTTGCAGGACACCAATCATTCTGGCACAAGACTCTCAGCTTTAAATCCACTGGGCCTGGACTTCCTTGGTGGTCCAGTGGTTAAGAATCCACCTGCCAATGTGGGGGACACAGGTTCAGTTCCTGGTCTGGGAAGATCCTGCATGCTGTGGAGCAACAAAGCCCGCGCTGCAGCTACTGAGCAATGCTCTAGCGCCTGGGAGCCACAGCTACTGAAGTCCATGTGCTTAGGACCCGTGCTCCCCAACAAAAAAAGCCCCCAGACCATGACTAGAGAAAGCCTGTGTGCGGCAGTGAAGACCCAGTGCAGCCAAAAATAAGTAAATAAAATCTTAAGAAATGTGAAAAAAGAAAAATGTTAAAAATCCTGCTGAGTTTAGAAACACACTCATCTGTCTACCCAAACTGACTTTGTATCTTGTTTTCTCTTCCCTGGTTAATGATCACACTACCCTCCCAGAGGCCCAGAGACCAGGGTGTGATATATACCCTGACTTATTCTTTTACCTTACTCTCCATTGCTAGTTGTTCTCATCTCTCAAGTATCTTTTGAAAGTGCCCACTCCACTTAATGCTTTTCTACCACCTTGCTCTGTGTCTTCAGCGTCTCTCCCGGAGACTTGTAGAATGTCCTCCTCATTGGTCACCCTGTCTCCAACAGCCACCTAGCAAGGACATCCTTCACACTACCATGAGAGTGATTTTTCGAAAATGCAAATCTGATGATCATTTTACTCCCTTTTTACAACCCTTCAGTGATTTCCCATGGCAAAAGTCCAAATTGCTTTGCAGTGCACAAAAGGCCCTCTGTGGCTTCGTCCCTGAATCTCTCCACCGTCATTTCTGACACTTGACTGTTCTCCTCCCCCAAACAGATCACCCCCACGGCTTCAGTTATACTGAGCGCTGCCAGCCTGTTTCATTTCTTTGTTTCTCTGCTCATGTGTTCCTTCTGCCTAATGAATGATTATGTATTTTTCAAGACCCAACACAGCTGACACCTTTTCTGTGACACTATACTGACATTTCTCCACTCTTTGCTTATTGTTTCATTTATTCCATGAATAAATGTTCTGTTTATTGACGATCTGTCCCTTTCAGACTCATTGTGTTAAACATTGGATGTGAAAAGCAGAAGTAGGTATGATTCCTGTCCTTGTGAAGCTTACAGTCTAATGGCAGAGTTGGACATCAATCAAATAGTCCCACAAACAAACGTAAGGAAATTACAACTGTGACAAATGCTATGAAGAAGGAAAATGAATATATTGATCAGCCCATTGTAGGAGAATTTAACCTTAGTAAGGGAATATAGGGGGCTTCCCTGGTGGCTCAGAGGTAAAGAATCTGCCTGCCAATGCAGGAGACACAGGTTTGATCCCTGGGTTGGGAAGATCCCTTGGAGGAAGAAATGGTAACCCTCCCCACTATCCATGCCTGAAGAATTCCATGGACAGAGGAACCTGGCAGGCTACAGTTCATGGGGTTACAAAGAGTCGGACGTGACTTAGTGACTAAACAACAATAGTAAAAGGTGAATTAGCCAGGTAAGAAAAATCGCTTGTAGACAGAGGTTACACAATGTATCAACACTAGGTTAGGAGGAAATTTGGGATTCTACCAGAGAAAAAAAGCTTCTTTTGACAGCGTTATCCTTGGATGGATCTGAAAATTAAACAAAGACATACTAACAGGAAAAAAGCACATACACTTATTTATTGTAAATTTGATGTGACATGGGAACCTTCCTGAGGAAATGAAGACCCAAAAGTGCAAACTGACCTGAATGGTTTCCTGGGCTTGCTGAAGAGTGGGAAGTCAAGGGAAGGTGTGAGAGGGCAAAGAGCGTGAGATAAGTGAGTAAACCGGAAGAACTTAGCAAGGGGTGTTTGTTTGGATTCTTCTTGGTATCCCTCCGTCTTGCAGACAAGGATGTTCCTTCCCTCTGGGCGTAGGGAGGGTCCTTCTCAAGGAGGAAGACCTACTTCAGGGGAGAGGATGATGAAGGGAGGTTAAGGGGGCCTTTCTGCTTCTGCCATTTTCTCAAACTCCTTCAGCTTAAAATATTCAGCGTGCATGTTTTGGGGTAGCACATCCTGAACCCCATCAGGTTAAGGACTGAATAAAGACCAGTGCAGTGGAGGCATTGGTTTAGGAAATGAGGTACAGAGTGAGGCAGGAGAAGGAAGTGGAGACAAGGCTGTGAAGAGCTTCATAAGCCTGTTAAGGAGGTTTCTCCTTATTTAAGTGGAATGGAAAGTCATTTAATGTAAGATAAGATGTAATCAGTTTTTGGTTTTTTTTTTTAAGAATTCATTCTGGCCACTGTAAGAAGAGTGAGTTTGATGGTCAACTGAGTGGATGAGGCTAGAGTTGTTAGTTCAGGCTAGAGATACTGGTATATTGAATTAAGTTTGTGATAGTGGTGATGAAATAATTCATATTTAGGATTAGAGATGGTAGCTGAAGAAGAAGGAGATATGAAGAATGATCCCCATATTCCTGGATGGAGGATAAAGCTAGTCATGGAGAAAAGAAATATACTAGGAGAAAACTAGCTCAGAGAGAGGTTGAATGTGAGCTGCCTTGGAGATATCTAAAAGGAATCATTTCCCTGGATGTTCAGCATGTTTCGGTTGCTGCACGCGTGTGTGTGCGTGTGTGTACGTGTGCACACATGTGTTCATTCACTTCAGTCATGTCCAACTCTTTGTGACCCTATGGACTGTAGCCTGCCAGGCTTCTCTGTCCATGGGATTCTCCAGGCAAGAATACTGGTGTGGGTTGCCATGCCCTTCTCGAGGAGATCTTCCCAATCTAGGAATTGAACCTGTGTCTCCTGTGTCTCCTGCATTGCAGGTTGATTCTTTACCACTGAGCCACTTGGGAAGCCCTGTAGCTTCACATATGCTACATTATAATTACCTTCGTGCTTCTCTTTGATAGCTCAGTTGGTAAAGAATCCTCCTGCAATTCAGGAGACCCCAGTTCAATTACTGGGCCAGGAAGATCCCCTGGAGAAGGGATAGGCTATCCACTCCAATGTTCTTGGGCTTCCCTTGTGGCTCAGCTGGTAAAGAAGCCACCTGCAATGCGGAGACCTGGGTTTGATCCCTGGGTTGGGAAGGTCCCCTGGAGAAGGGAAAAGCTTCCCACTCCAGTATTCAGGCCTGGAGAATTCCATGGACTGTGTATGTATAGTCCATGAGGTTGCAAAGAGCTGGACAAGACATTCACTTACTAGATTCTCAAAAGGATGGAACAGCATTTTTTTTTTTCTTCTCCTCTCCTCTGCCTTCTTCCTCTTCTTTTTCTTTAAATTAATTTTTATTGGAATATATGCTTTAAAATGTTGTGTTAGTTTCTGCTGCATAGCAAAATGAATCAGCCATACATATACATGTATCCCCTCCCTTTTGGGCTTCCTTCCCATCAGGTCACCACAGTGCATTCAGTAGAGTTCCCTGTGCCACACAGTGTGTTTGCGTTAGTTACCTATTTCATATACAGTATCAATAGCGCATATAATAGTGTCAATCCCAGTCTCCCAGCTCCTCCCATACTCCCTTCCCCCTTGGTATCCATATATTGTCTACATCCGTGTCTTTATTTCTGCTTTGCAAGTAAAATCACCTATTTCATTTTTAGATTCCATTATATGTGTTAATATACAGTATTTGTTTTTCTAACTACTTCACTCTGTATAACATTCTCTAGGCTCACTTATGTCTCTGCAAATGACCCAATTTTGTTCTTTTTTATGGCTGAGTAATACTCCATTGTATATATGTACCACATCTTCTTTATCCATTCCTTTGTTAATGGAAATTTAGATTGTTTTCATGTCCTTACTATTGTAAGTAGTGCTTTTATGAACATTGGGGTACAGGTATTTTTTTGGAATTATGGTTTTCATGTTATTCTTTCTTATATCCTCAGTACCAATTATTGTAAATTGCACATATTTTCCCAGTATATATTTGTGAATAAATGATCTGACTCCAAAGCTCACACAGTTCCTCCCATGCCAGTAACAGAGGCAAGAAAATACTAGAAAGATAAGTTGAGGCTTAGTTGTAGTAATTTAAATCCCTGGCTAATAAGTTACATTATGACACAAAATATAATTAAACCTTAAGTTTACAGCTGGTTTCCAACCCAATGTTTGTTTCAAATACTGCTTGTGTTATTTTAAAAACCATATAATGTTTACTCAAGGGACATTCTCTCCTGAGTAAATCAAAGCCAGTCAAGCTATAAGAATAACATAGAGATGATGCTCCAGAAATGAACTGTGTCTTTATGTGGCAGGACTAAAAGAAATTAGAATGAATCTACAGAACGAGGGTTGGCAGAGACAAAAGAAATGTAACCAGGCCTATTTATTTTTTCACTCTCTTTTTCTTTTATTTTGGAGGTTAGCATTCAGTCATTAGGGCAGATCTAGAGAGAGATTTGGACTTCTACATGGTCCATTAATGGGCTATTTTCACAGCATGGATGTGAAGCATATTCGCTGTTTCTTGGAGTCAGAATGACAGAACAATATTTTGAATCTGCTGAATTTAATCCTAATCACACAAGCAGCCTCTGTGGTGAAACAAAGCTAAGTCTTTACGTTCCCTGTGAAGTGGGCCCCTTAAAACTGACTCCTGCGAGACCTTGTTTGAACTCAGTTTGTACACGATAATGAATGGTGTGTTTAGTTTCATTGACCCAGACCAGGGTGAGATTTTTCTACTGTAATCCTGAAATTGGAGAAATCATCCCTTATTGTTTTATTGGAAATCTACACTTCTAAGACCCCATGCCTGTCTTACCCCATGACATAATGTAAATCATCGAGGCCAAAGTGTGTGTTTTTCTCACTTTGTATGCTTTTTTGGTGTGATTCTTTCCTTTTCTTTGGATGGTGGTACCATCCTTTTCTGATGTGAGCAAAGGGGAGAGTGGTTGGCTTGAATGAACTTCAGAGTTCCTTCTTGCCCATTTTAGTGATGAGAATCAGAATTGAGTAAGTATCATGTCACTGATGGCCCAACCATATTGATTTTATTGACTGGCTATGGCAAACTTGACTACGTATAGCTGCAGACTCTGAGGCCAAATCTCTCTAGTACAAAGGGTAGATCTGGCAGTTACCCAATATCTTCAGGCCACAGAGATGGTCAAGCTGAACGCAGTTGTTAGAACTGTCAGGATTTGCATTAAAAAGTTTAATAGAGTGATTTAGAGTCCAGGATCCAGAGTCAGACTTCTGGGTTAATTTCTTACTTCAACCATTTACCAGTGGTGTAAACGTGTGCTTGGTGTTACATCACTTCAGTTGTGTCCTATTCTTTGTGACCCTATGGGCTGTCGCCTGCCAGGCCCCTCTGTCCATGGAATTTTCCAGGCAAGAATATCGAACTGGGTTGCATGTCCTCCTCCACAGGATCTTCCTTACCCATCTCAGGTCTCCTGCATGAGCAGGTACATTCTTTATCAATATCACTACCTGGGAAGTCTGGTATAAAGTTAGTCCAGTAATATAACTCTTTGTTTCTCAGTCTCCCTATGTTCAAGATGATGTTAGTAATACACTTATTGCAGTGGGTAATTGGAAGAATTAAAAGCACTAATGTAGATGAAATGCTTTGAACAGTGAACTATGAGCTTTGGCTCATAGTAAGTGCTAAATAATTTCTTGTTTGCTTCATTAGGAAGATGCTAAAGGTGTGGGCTTTATAGAGACAGAGGTAGATTTGTGAACGTAAGGTCAGCTCAACTTTTGGTAAAATGAAAATAATTTGAACTTTTTGGTGAAATATTAAATGTACATCATCTACTTGACCTTTAAAGCTGAATTATTTTAGAGGTTGATTTCTATAAATATGCCTTAAAGTATTATAAATATCAAAAAATAATCCCAGAGGAGTTGAAGACACAGGTGTCATTAAGCGAAGGTTAAAGACCTCAAGATGATTTAGTTTGGTGAAGACAAAGAAAAATTACCAGACTGGACCTAGAAATAAATTTATTAACAAGTTAATAAATCCAGCTATTTATTGAGTGCTTTGTATATCACAGAAAGTGAATATTTAATTTCATTTAATTTTTTAATCATTTAACTCCTGTTAATCACAAAATTCCAGGAAGTTGTTATCTCTATCTTACATATAACTCACCTGAGACTCAGAGAAGTGATGTAGCTTTTTGTGGTTCCAAAGCCATTTTGTACCAGAATCCAGATTGGAACCCACTTATGACAAACTGCAAAGCCAGTATTTTTAACCTCTATGATGAATTTCTCTCAGTCTCTATATTGTTATTTATATTATAACTATCATCAACATGGCATTTAAAGCACTTTAAATGCTCTTTGAGCTAAGCATTCTTGACATCTCAATTTTACAGATAAGAAAATTGAAACTTAAATGGATTGATTTGCCCAGGACTATCCAGTAACTGCATATCCCATTTGTAAGACTGCAGATTTTCTAATTTATCTACAACCATCCAAGACTAGAGATCCTTTAAAAAAAAAAACAAGAACAAACCACCTTTGTATTGTATATTGGCGTCTATAGCTGATTAACAGTATTTTGATAGTTTCAGGTGTGCAGCAAAGGGACTCAGCCACACATATATGCGTGTACCCATTCTCCCCCCAACTCCCTGTTCATCCAGGCTGCCACATTACATTGAGCAGAGTTCCCTATGCTTTACAGTAGGTCCTTGTTGGTTATCCATTTTAAATATAGCAGTGTATACAGGTCCATCCCAAACTCTCTAAGTGTTCCTTCCCCTCATTCTTTCCCCCTGGTAACCATAAGCTCATTCCCTAAATAAGACCAGAGATTCTCATCAATTCCATACTTACCACCAACCCAGGGGGCTGGTGTTGGTAGGGACAGGAGAGTCAGCAGAAATAGCAACGGAAAAGCAATTCAGAGAGGAGGTAAAGCAGCAAGGATTAGGGTAGGGGGAAAACACAGAACCATAACTATTCTACGCTGTCTCTGCAAATTAGGAAAATCTCTGTCTTGCTTGTCACATTCTCAGTGACACGATGACCAACTCCTTTTATTTTCTGTGTTTCATTAACGATGCCAAAATTATAACAAAATATCTTTGTTAGGCTTTAATAAGAACATTTTGACAGTTTGGCTGTTAAAATACTAAGGGCTTATGGGGAATTGCTTTCCCTCTAAGTTGGTAAAATATGATATTCATTTTCTCTATTACCATGTCATATTTCAAGTAAGCATCATTAGGGTCAAAACATTTAGCTTTTTGATTAAATATTGTCAGTAAGTTTAATAGATCCTATAGAAGCCATCTCACTTCTTTAAACACTTCAGGAAAATCATGGATTGTTATTAGTTTGGTTTGAATTAGTAGCAAATCATTATACTCTATTTGGGAACTTGCCAATGAGATGACAGCCAGAGTTAGGACCTGCCAGCGATCACTGTTATCCATGGTGATGGCTTTATACATTCCTCTCATGATAATTAAGATATTTATATCCATAAAATGGAAGAGTGCCTATCTTAATCTATTTTATCTATTGCACCTACATAGAATCTAGACATTTTAACAGGCTAAGCAGGGATCAGGATCTTGGAAAAAACACACATTAATAAATTTTTCGTTCAGTCTTCCCTCCCCTTTTCTACCCACTTACACCAAAAATTACCATTAAGAAATTGTCCATGTACTGGAAGTCAGCCTTCTCTAAGTTCATTTATTCATCAAATTTATATGGAGATGCTATCAAATATCAGAGACTGTTTGGGGGTGCTGGGTAGTGAATGGAACAGACCAAAACGCGGCTCATGGAGCTTAAATTCTAGTGGAGAGAGAACGAACAGTATAAGTAGGTAAATACATAGGATATAAGATTATGTTAGCTGAAGTGAAGCAAAGAAGGAAGAGAAGGGGATATGAAATGTTTGGGAGGGTGAAATTCGGATCAGGCGAAGAAGGAAGTTATCCATGAGGAAGCAACTTTTGAGTGCAGACCTGAAGGAAATGAGGAAGCCAACTTTACAGGAGTCTGGGCAAACAGCATCTCAGGCAGAGGGAAGAGCAAACAGAGCACTCGTGGCAGGGGCATGAGCCCCACGTTAGAGCGAGTAGGACAGCGGAGCTGGAGCACAGTGAGCAGGAACATGAGTGTAGGAGAGGCGAGAGAGGTTATGGGGCTGATAGATGCTGTAAGTGAGAGTTCCTAGACTCTGACTTCCTATGATGCCACAACCAGGAGGGTGGAGGCAGATAGGGAGGAGCCGTTCTAGAATACGCACGGATGGGACATTTTTTCCCTTTCCACTGAAGTTTATTGAAATCCAACTACATGGCAGGCACTATTCTCTACTCTGAAGGCCCGGAGAAGAAAGATAAATGTATTTCCCTCAAGTGATACAGCCTGGTAGAGGAGACAGAAAAGTAAACACTCAAACATGCTGCACTCTAAACTTTCTTTTCCCAAGTGGGGAGTTTTACATAAGTAGGAACAATGCCCATCCCCACCCGTATTTACCCTAAAAGTGACAGAAAGGCTGTGTGAACAACGCCCAGCCGTATTTCCCCCAGGGAAAGATCACAATGACACACAAAGGGACCCCTCTCATCCAGCAGAACAGAGTGACTGCCTTCTTCCTCACTTCCCCACATGTGACATGTCTCCCCAGAGAAGAAGCTGCTGCTGCTGCTAAGTCACGTCAGTCGTGTCTGACTCTGTGCAACCCCATAGACGGCAGCCCACCAGGCTCCCCCGTCCCTGGGATTCTCCAGGCAAGAACACTGGAGTGGGTTGCCATTTCCTTCTCCAATGCGTGAAAGTGAAGTCGCTCAGTTGTGTCTGACTCGTAGAGACCCCGTGGACTGCAGCCTACCAGGCTCCTCCGTCCATGGGACTTCCCAGGCAAGAGTACTGGAGTGGGGTGCCATTGCCTTCTCTGAGAGAAGAAGCAGTTAATTGTAAAAAGCTTTCAGTTAATTGTAAGAAGCTTTTAGATCTCCATGCACAAGTGACGGTGTACTACGGGATATCTATGGGATAACGGTGTTCTTGAAAAGTTGTATATAAACTGAATTTGGGTCCAGTGAGTTCTATTCAGAATGAATTCTAAGACATTAGTCATGCCAAAAACAAAAAGTCTATTAGAACACAAACCATCTTGTGAAATGAAAAGCACCTTGTGTTTCATTAAAGCTAAATTTTCTCACCCTGACAAAGTAAGAAGATAGCTGTACTTAGACACCTCAATCTGGGAGTGCTCCTTTTTCTTCAGTCTTGCCCAAGTTACTGTGTAGCAAGAGTATGAGATCTTTTTTGCTGACAAGTTAGAACTGTCTTCTGCATCCCAGTCAGGGGCATATTGGTTATTTTCTTCCAGGTTCTTCTTGGTTATTTTCTTCTACCTAGGACTTAATTGCACTTTCATATATCCAACTAGCAAGAAACTTCAAACTTTTAACCATCTTTACTTTTTGTGGTGTGACATAAGGAAAGATCCCTGCCTGATCTGTGTGGTAGGTTTTATCTTTAATTAGTTTTAGAAGTTCAACTCTCTCTCTCAGTCCAAATTCTTTTTTTTTTTTTGAATTTATTGTAAATTAAAAAAAAATTGGAGTATAATTGCTACACAATGTTGTGTTAGTTTCTGCTGTACAACAGCATGAATCAGCTGTTAGTATACATTTATGCCCTCCTTCTTGAACCTCCCCCCGCCATCACCCCTCTGCGTCATCGCAGAGCACCGAGCTGAGCTCCTTGCAGTATACAGCAGGTTCCCACTAGCTATCTATTTTACACGTGGTGGTTTATATACGTCAATGCTACTCTCAGTTTATCCCACCCTCTCCTTCCTCTGCTGCATCTACAGGTCCATTCTCTCCCTCTGCATGTCTATTCCTGTCCTGCAAATAGGTTCATCAGTATACCATTTTTCTAGATTCTACATATATGCATTAATATATGATATCCTGGTGGTTCAGATGGTAAAGAATCTGCCTGCAATGCAGGAGACCCAGGTTCAATCCCTGGGTCGGGAGGATCCCTTGGAGAAAGGAAGGGGATCTCGTATTCTTGCCTGGGAAATCCCATGGACAGAGGAGCCTGGCAGGCTACAAAGAGCCAGACATGATTGAGTGACTGACACTTACACTTTTGATGTCCTGGTTCCACTTTTGAATCGTTTAAAAAAAAAAAAAAGGCCCATGCTTGCGTGTGAGTAGCTTTCTCGCCCCCTTGCCTACTTGTGCAAGGTTGGGAGTCTAAAGACCTCTTCATTTTGTCTTGTCTCTGACCCTTTCATCTCATCTGGCAGCCCTTCTACCAATACAATTCTCTTGAAATATATGGGTTTCTCATGACTTACTGGCATTAGGCTATTAGTCAAAAACCTCACAGACGTAACTCTTCAAGGTACCTCCTCCTCTGTCTTGAGCCCTGGGTGAAGCTGCTATAGAAGAACACTTAAGATGCTTAGAAGTTCTGTTGTTTCACAGAGAAGGTCTATGACACTTGCTTGTGGAACCTTCGAAAGCTCTTTATGTAGCTGAACGTTTCTGTGGAGCCCCATGTCAAATCTCTCTGAGGCCTTAACAAAGACTCTATGTTTGATCTTTCTCTTGAGGCAATGAAAGATTTCTTACTATGAGAATCCTTTTGAGAGCAACTAGAGATGAGAAACGGTTTTCTTTTGAAACACAGCAAATCCTGGATCTCAATTCTGCTAAAAAAGTATTGAATAGTTTTCCCATGAACCCATCCTTCTCTTCTTGAGTTTTATTAAAGTCCCCTACATATGAGCCTTCAAGTTGTGAGCTTTCAGAGGTGTGGATGTGTTATAAACCTGTTACAGTACAGCACTATATAGCTACAGCTGATTGTGTTAATTGGGTACCTAGGCTACTTTTGTTGGATTTAGGAACAAGTTGAACTTAAACGCATTCTCAGAACAGAACTTGTTCACACTGTAGGGGACTCATTGTATACAAATCTAGAAAAAGCCAGATAGTGCTTTCAAACTGTGCCCGAAACTCTTACTCGTGTCCTGGAGATCATTAGGCTGTCTTCTATTGTCTGTATTATTGTAGGCAATTATTTGCTCACTGTTCTGCCTATATTTAATTCAGGTGATCTTTTCTCAAGGCTTCCATGTATTTTCCTCTCTGTCCTTCAAGTTCTCATCTCCTTGAGGCCCTTCCAGCTTTCACTAACCATCTCCTCAAGGCCTTAACAACCAGTGTCTGCTGCATGGTCCCAGAGTCAATGTCACAGGTTTTAGATTTTTTAGATAGAGTCCCACTTTTGGAAATGGTCTACTCCAGCTACACCTGACTGTGAAAACTCACTTAGTACTTAGTGGCTTAGAACAACCACTTTCCAAATAAATCAAAATATTGATTTATTTATAGCTGATTTACAATGCTGCAGTAATTTTTGCTGTACAGGATAGCACAGTGATTCAGTTATACACACACACACACATTCTTTTTCATATTCTTTTCCATTATAGTTTATCACAGTATATTGAATATAGTTCCCTGTGCTATACATTTGGACCTTGTTTTTTATCCATTCCATATATACTGGTTTACATCTGCTAATCCCAAGCTCCCAATCCCATCTCCCCTCCCCACTTTCACAACCACAGTGTTTTGCTCATCAGTTTGTGGAACCGGAATTTGGAAAGAGCTCAGACAGCTGGTGCTTGAGGTCTCTTCTGCAGCGGCCACCAGATATAGCCTAGGACTGGTTACCTGAAGCGATCCAAGTGGGTCCCTCTCAGGGCTCACAACTGATGCTGGCTGTTGTCTAGCAGCTGAGGTGGGGCTGTCAGCCTGAGTGTGTGTGTATGGCTTTACCTTATGGCATGACTTCCTATGAGCATGATGACTAGATTCTCCGGGGGAATGTCTGGGGAGAGAATGTTTGAAGAGACCTAGATAGAAACTGCAAAAATTCTTATGACTCAGCTTTGGTAGTTCCAGAAGGTCATTGTTGTTGAATTTTAATAGTCCTTATTCAATGGGTGGAGCTATTTTCTCTAAATGAGAAAAAAACAAATATTTTGTGGCCATCTTTAATCTTCCACACTGATGATCAGAACCCTCCCAAACTATCCCCCTTTGGGGGAAAATATTGGCAGCATGGATGTGTGCTTATTAGAACCAGCAGCTAAAAAGTTGGGAAGTTTTTCAGGGGACTCTGTGGCCCAGGGGGTGGTACCTAAGGAATTCTGATTCAGAGAAATCTTCTAGCTAGAAGCTTTTTGCTCTGAAAAAGTTTGTAAGTGTATGAAATGTTGCAAACCTTTAGAAGCTGCCTTTCTTTTTCTTCTTTGATTTAATCATATTGTTCCGGTCATTTTGAATGCCGAGGACTAATCTGTATATAAATTTTTAAATGGTGTGAATCCCTGTCGGGATGGTCCATTTTTTAAGTTCAGCTGGACAGTCCACCCTATTTTACAGTCTCCAGCAGGACTCAGTGACCTTTTAACTGTAGTGTATCAAAATCTTGACCTTTTGTTTTGGAGAGCTGGGTATTAAGAAGGCTGGCACGGTCATACCCCACGTGGGAGGCAGGGTGGCAGGCTCCTGAGGTGATGCCATCCATGCAGGCTTAATGGTTCTCCAGGTGTGTGCTGGAGGGGGAGAAAGAAGAGCACCTCAGACAATTTATTCGAGCCTGTCTTTGTGTCTTCTTGGTGTCCTGGCCTCCAGTGATAGACTTCCATCTTACTTTTTAAATAGGAACCTCACCCTAGGATACTTCATTGGATGGCTGCACACTTGGACAAAAATCAAGACTCTCTGGAAGAACTTGGGCATTTCCCTCTAAGCCTCAATGGCACTCATGAAAAGATGGGTGGATGTAGGACTGAGTCATGGGGAAGACATTACAGCCAGGAGTTCCTTGGTTAAATTCAAGATTGGAAGCTTGCAATGGTCCAGAAGCTGAAAATTCACAGAAAAAAGTCAGTCAGTGATTTCCTGGAGTCAACAAGAAGCTAGGCTTGGAAGCTGAGATCAAGAGAAAGGCAAATGTTTGCTATGGTTTTGAGCAAGCTGAAGCTCTGTGAATCAGGAGCACAAAGTGGAAAAGGCAGTCATGTACTGGAAGACAAGTTGAGGTGGTTTGAAGGGATTTCCTTAACACAGGTGGTGGAGTGGTTTCAACTCACTCTCATCAACTGGTGGTTGGTGTTCAGAGCGCTATGTTGAGAACAATTCTGAGATCCAGTTTGGTGTGTGCATGAAAGGGTGCCACGAATAATTCACTGTGTCTGCCACGGATGCCTCGGCTGGGTGGGGTTGGCAGCCTGTGTGCCATGTGGTTGCCATCTGTGGCCGAGCTGATGAAGAGGAGGCTGGCAGCCGGACTCCAGGATGTGGCTGTGGACGGTTCTCTAGGGAGCAACAAAGTAGGCTAGGTGAAGTGGCTTGGAATTGGTGACCAATTGGACACGGATGAGTTACCCTTTAAAAAAGTCAGAGTTCACCCACCTCGACTTGAAGACCCTTTAGGGAGGTGATATGTTCTGGAAGCCAGAAATTAAAATTTCTTAGAATTCACCAACACCAGAGCTGTGATTCATGCACTGCGGCTGTTTTGCAGCTAGCCTATTTGATTCCCCACCACACCCTTTTCTTTCCCCACTCATGTTTTTTAACTTTGCTGACTTCACCTAACTCAGTCCCCTATTTTTTTTTCCTTGAACATCAGATGACTTTAGACTTCCTACCACTTAGAGTAGCTTCCCTGTTGGCTCAGATGGTAAAGTGTCTGCCTGCAATGCCGGAGACCCAGGTTCGATCCCTGAGTTGGGAAGATCTCCTGGAGAGGAAATGGTAACCCACTCCAGTACTCTTGCCTGGAGAATCCCACGGACGGAGGAGCCTGGTAGGCCACAGTCCATGGGGTCACAAAGAGTCGGACACGATTGAGTGACTTCACTTTCCAGTACCTGGTTCCCTTGGCTATGAAGGCAGGTGGAGGAGATGAAAGCCACCTCTGTAGACCCCAGGGCAAGGGTGTGTCTGGTGATCTGGAGAAATGTGTAGTTTCGGAAAATCCTTAAGTAGGTTTTGATATGGTACCTGGTAACACGACCATTAAAACTGGTACCTTTACCACCATTAAAAATTAAGAACTTTTGCTATTTCTCAAGCTCCTTTGCTGAGATATACAGAAATATTGGGCACTTCATCTATTATAGTTCAGTCTAGAACATAAGCAAACATATCTGAATGTATTTGATTGTAAGGAAAAGGATCTTGGCTTCATACTTCTTGCCTGGACTTGAGATGGTCTCTGAGTTGGACATGTAGGTGTTGAAAGGAGTATTTGGAACAGAGTGTAGTGTTTATAGCCAAGTTCCCTTGTGGTTTTGCTCATTGTTCATGTAAAGAAGCCTTGCATAGCATCTGAATGGAAGGAAACTCTTACTGTCTTGGAATAGTCTCTTCACTGGTTTATACACATTCATTCCTGAGCATCTTGGTGGGAAAATCAAGCTCATGCTTTACTGTTGTGCACGTGCTCCTGTCCAAAATCTGCCTGATGGATAAAAGCCTTAGCATTTAGACTGTCCCAGTACATTTCTGAGTTGCTGTTGTTCAGTCGGTCAGTCATGTCCCGCTCTTTGTGACCCCCTGGGCTGCAGCACACCAGGCTTCCCTGTCCTTCATTATATCCCAGAGATGCTCAAATTCATGTTCACTGAGTTGGTGATGCTATCCAACCATCTCATCCTCTGCCACCCTCTTCTCCTTTTGCCTTCAATCTTCCCCCAGCATCAGGGTCTCTTCCAGCGAGTAGACTCTTCACATCAGATGGCCAAGGTGTTGGGGCTTCAGCTTCAGATATCATAATTTAACACGTGTGTCCATGCACTCTATTGTAAATAGATTATTGTAATAATTTTTTCAAAGACCCATGTAATTTATTTACAAAATTCTGAAAAAATACCATCATAAAGCTATAATGAACTATGAATGTCCAAAGGTGGAGAAATTATACATGCAGGAGGAGATGAGCAATAACTACAAGGAGGGGGTAGGAATCTACTTAGGAAGAGATTTGAAGGGTTTCTGGGATTTTGATGATTGGAAATATGGTAGCACTTGAGAGAGAGTCCAAGGCCTGGACATGGTGGCAATTATATCTGGTTTTTGAGTAGGTTTGTATGGTAAAGAACTAGGAGAAAACCCAGAAAGATTATAAACATTGTGGAAAGACTTGAACTCCAGTTTGGGATATTTGGGTTTAATTTGCTAAGTTATGGGGAAGTACTGAATTTTTTAAAGCACAGCGGTAATGTTATCAGAGTCAGGAATGACATGCTTTAAATGGAGTTCATCTCAAATGGGCCACTCTGTTTATGAAGATTTTTATCTATATAAGCACATAAATATGTACATATAAATTTCTACAGCCAAAGGAAAAGGTTGTATTTTATGGCATAAAATTATATTTTTTGGCTCTGACTCAGCAGTCATAAAATCTAACTATTTCCAAGCATAAGAAAGATGGAAAATACTCTTTATAACGTCTTAAATAATTGTATGGAGGCCAATCCCATGGCCCTTGTGCATAAGTAGCTCACATTGAATTTTAGGGGAGTTTTTTAAAAATACATTTCAGCATTAAGTTTGGGCGTAGAAACAGACCATATATCTAATGGGTAACTTCCCTGTGAACTTTCGGTCCCACTAGCTACAATGAAATGCTTATATATGCATTTAAATGAAACTATTTAGAAGAACTTGAACCTTTTCCTATGTCAGTGGCCTAATAAAACAAACTTTACAAACTAAGCCAAAAGGGAAAAAAGTGTAATATCTATGTATAAGTTTCAGCTTCTGAGTATAAGGAGGTGACTGGAAACTACACAGGACTTTCTCTCAAGGTACTATTGGCATTTGATTGTCATGAATAACTTATGGTTGTAGTCTGAATGCTGGATAATGTCATGCCTAATAAATTAATGTGACCTAAGCTATGATCCAGGGCAGAAAAGTGGGAAACACATAGATCTGGTAAACACGAATAAGGGGTCTTATCAAGTGTTTTTAGGAAGAAGAGACTTGAATTACAGTTGTTTACTTATTTTTAGTTTTTTCTGATGTAACGTAACAGAGCTTTTTTCTTCCACATTCTCAATAAGCCAGACCATTAACATCAGCCAGAGGATATTGAAATTATTAACGTTTGCGTTCTGATGAAATATCTGCTTAGCTTGCAAAACAGATTAAGGTATGGAAAATGATCAGTCTAATCAGTACACCCAGATCTTTGAAAACGGTATTAATTGTGGGCTTCCCTGGTGGCTCAGTGGTAAAGAATCCGCCTGCCAGTGCAGGAGACACAGGTTTGACCCCTGATCCGGGAAGATCCCATTGGCTGGGGAGCAACTAGGCCCGTGCACAACTGTTGAGCCTGCGCTCTTGAGCCCGGGAACCGCGACTACTGAGCCAACTACTGAAGCCCTTGGGCCCTGGAACCCGTGCTCTGCAACAAGAGAGACCGCCACAATGGGAAGCCCGCACAGCACATCTAGAGAGTAGCCCTCAAGTAGAGAAAAGCCTGCACAGCAACGAAGGCCTAGCACTGCCAAAAATAAAAATAAATTTTTTAAAAAGAGAAAGTAAAAAAATAAAAACACCCTCTATTAATTGTTTCAGATTCTAAAATTTCTCCGTTCCAGATAGGTGGTCACTGGAGGGGAGCGGAGGCCCATGTTTAAATCATGACAGGCGCATAGAACACGGTAAAAGCATAACATTAGGAAACATTTACTGTTTGCCACAAAGAATTTTTGCATCATTTTCCACTTCAGAGTCGTAGGAGTGAGCTTGGCACAATTCGAAGTCAGGCAAAGGAGCTTGTCAAGGTCAAGACGGTAAGGCTGGAGGCTGGGTTGTGGAGGGGTGGGGGTGGGGAGGGTGGCAAAATTCAAAGCCAAGTGTCTCATGTCAGCAAACTTTAGGCTGGCTGAGCAGCTGGAAACAGGAGAGTTGACGTGACCGAGAAGAATGCTCAAGGAATTTTTTGTTTCCAAAAATTCTTCTCCTGATAAATGAGGCTCTTTATCCTAGATAATTCAGAGCTTTTCTTTTTCTGTTATTACCCGTGCCTAAACCAAAACCATCAGTGACTTTTGCAACCCTGTCATCTTGATCGACACTAACTAAACACTTTCTGGAGCTCATCATAGAATCACTTAGAAACAACCTCCAAAGCCACTGAGACCGGGTGGTGTGAGTGTGTCTGTGCGTGAGGTGTAAGCCCGGGGGGCTTCCTTAGCTGTGATGATTTAGGGGGGGTCTACCCAGAACAAGTCTGGCCTTCAGACTGTCAAAGAAGTCCCTCTTTGATCTCTTATACGTCGAGATTCCAAGTACTATTTTACTTTCAAAAACAGTGAGTTTCCTGCTTGAAAATTGTTTGAAATCTCTTGCTCAGAGTCTGTTTCATTTAAAGACTTTTATCTAAACTCAGGGTGTTTCTTTTGTAATTGTTATTTACTTGTTTTTTGGTCTTTGGAAGAAAGCATATTTTTGTATTCCTTAGCAATTAAGTCTGTCCATTTGGGTATATTGCATTAATATTTAATTTCTATGTAGGTAAATGAATTCACCGTAATCTAATTTGGTCACTGGTTTAGTTCTTAAAATGATAAATGCATGGTCTCAAGGTTTATTTTATTTATCTAGAACATGATATAAGATGAAAGTGAGTATTTTTATTAGTTTCTACTTCATGAAACCTCTAGTCTTTACCCCTAGGAGACTTCAAGGTCATGCAGCCGAGCAAAACTATGGGGCAGAAAAGCTGAGATTTGAGACTAGAGGTGGGCTGCTGAGGATGGGTCAGGTGCTGGGCTGATGGTGGTCCGTGGGCAGGTTCGGGGAGGAAGTCTGAGCAGGAGACTATTGCGCAGAATCTGTTACCATGGAGACAGACCAGCGCTCCCGCACATCAGAGGAGCTCAGAGTGGTAGGTGGTTGGTGACTATTGCAACCATCCAGGAAGTCCAAGGAAGCCCAATCAGCAGCAACCAGAACCCATGCACAGCGCCAGCATTCAGAAGCCAAGTTCAAGTACCCAGACCCAGTCCTGGCGCCCCCACTTACTAACTCATGGCCCTGACTGGTTATTTAGTCTCTCTAAACCCCAGCTCCTGTAAAGTTATAAAAATGAGATAGTACCTACCTTGTTGGGGGTATTGTGGTGTTAAAAATAACAAAGTCCTTAGCACGTGACTGAACCACACTGAGTGTAACAAATGATAGCTTTTTGAAAAATTGGTTATTATGGTTATGCCTAGAGCAAAGTGAAAATTTGATTATAGAAATAAGAAGTTCAGTTACTGGAATTAGAATACCAGTGAGAATAAGACCAGGAAAAATGATTGTTATGATGATACTGAGTCCTCTTGGACTGCCCCTGGCTAGAGGTCAGGATGGATATCACGCTTAGAAAGGGTCTGAGTTTGTGTGTGATTCTGATGGGGTCTCTTTGGCAATGAGAGGGTCACAAAGACAAGGAACTAGATGGGATAGTGCACTTTAATTATCCAACTGAATTCACACAGAACCACACTTAACCTGTGATCCTTTCAGAGTGCTTTTCTAGAGACTAACCCATCATGTGAGCATTTCCCAAGATATGTTCTCCAAGAAACCTCATCTGTAAGGAAGAGTTTTACGCTGAATTTCAACTCACAGAATTGATCGAATTGTATTATTTTTGCAAAATTCAAAATATCACATGTGAAAAGTATGATCCAACTCCTTTGTAACCCCATGGACTTCACCCCTCCAGGCTCCTCTGTCCTTGGAATTTCCCAGGCAAGAATACTGGAGTGGGTAGCCATTTCCTCCTCCAGGGGATCTTCCTGACCCAGGGATTGAACCCGTGTCTCTTGCATTGGCAGGCAGATTCTTTACTGCTGAGCCACCAAGGAAGCCTATTGAATGGTGACAGTGCTCCTTTCCATCACATGATGCTGTCACTGTTTTCTTCTTTATCCTGAAGCCTAATGTCCTGTGCCACCCAGCACTTTCCTACCTTTGTCTCCACTTAAAGACACTCCAGTTCTCTGGCTTCAAGACTTTGCTGGGGGACTAATCAGCTGAGAAGATGATGGGATCTCACTGTCATCTAATCCATTATCACCTACAGAGCCCTTTGCCCCTTTGTTCTCATTTATCTCCCCTTCAACTGGCAAGGCAGGAATCAGCTCCTTTGAGGACATGAGGCTCAGACAGTCGAATTGCCCAAGGCCTCTCAGCTGGTAGGTGATAGAGCCACAGTTAGAAGCCAGATTTTGGAATACAAGCTCTGTGACTTTTTTCCACTTTATTGTGTTGACTGCAAGCTGATGATGGTTTACTATGTGCTTCTCTCCCATATCATTGTATGTGTGTTTTTAATTGAGTTACAATAATGTGTTAATTTCAGGTGTCCAGTAAAGCTATACATGCATATACATCTTTTTTTTTCAGATTCTTTTCCTGTATAGATTATTACAAAATATTGAGTAGAGTTCCCTGTGCTATACACTAGGAGCTTGTTGGTTGTCTCTTTTATATATAGTAGTGCGTACATCACTGTGCTAAACAGTGGCTTCCAGGGCTTTCACCAGTTTACGAGGTATCAGCCCTCTGGGCTCGGCTCTCAAAACATTCTGTCCACACTGGTGCTATTCACAGGAGCTCCAGGGGATGAAAGAGGCCGCCCTGTCTTTGATTTCATCTTCCTCTTGAGTTAAAGATAAGTATGTGATAGATGTCAGAATTTGTAAAGCTTAAAAAAGAATGGGCACCTAGGGAAGAGCAGCATCCCAGAATGTTTTGGGTGCAGAGCTCTGTTCTACGAACAATCATTGTGTATTATGTGTGGTCGTATCCAGGATCAGAGCAGAGGGATATATGTATATATATATATTTTTTAATAAGTACAGATCAAGTTTCTCCCCTGCTCAGAACTGCCTCCGCTCGGAGCTCTCATCTCTCTGATCCCATCTCTCTTCCCCATCGGCCTACCCTGTCCTACCTCTGATTTTGCCTCCGCCACTTGGGTCTCCTTCCTGTTTCTTGAACAGAGCAAATATGCTGCTATCTCCAGGCCTTTATGCTTGGAGTTTCTTCTTGGAATGCAGAAGACTTTACACTTCCTTTTTCAGTGATGGGGAAGCCATGAGGAAGATTTTGAGGCAAGGAGTGGCATTGTGTAATCATTGTTTGACGTAAATATTGGTTTGGCCAAAAAGTTCATTCGGGTTTGCCATCCCATGTTACAGAAAACCCGAACAAACTTTTTGGCCAGCCCAACACAGTCATGTCATAGTCCCCTTTAAAATCCTTTGACTGCTGCCCATGACAGCATGACATCCAGATTCCATAAACAGGCCAAGAAGAGTTCTCTCCTCACTCTGTGCTTCACCTTTCAGATTTCAGCAGTGCTAGCAGAAGGGCAGAAGGGTGCTTTAGCCTGTTCATCCTATCAGCAAGCCTGGGAAAGCCTACACAGTAGGAAACTTATCAAAACTGTGTGCTTATACATATAAGCTTGGTATGCACCAAGCTTCAAAACACATCTCCAGCCACACCTTCCAGACTGGGTCCTTAAATCCTTCAACATAGATTGATAGAAGTATAAGTGTTAATAGCTCAGTGTGTCTGACTCTGCAACCCCATGGACTGCAGCTCACCAGACTCCTCTGTCCATGAAATTCTCCAGGCAAGGACACTGGAGTGGGTAGCCATTCCCTTCTCCAGGGGATCTTCCTGATCCAAATATGGAATCTGGGTCTTCTGCACTGCAGGCAGATTCTTTACCATCTGAGCCACCAGGGAAGCCCATAGTCACACTGAACAGCACAGAATTACTTGGAATCTCTACTCACAGCATATTTTCCCATCTGCCAGGAAAGCCCTCTATTCTTTTATTTAAAAAATTTCCCCGTTATTGAAATATAATTGACATGATGTTGTGTCAGTTTAAGGTGTACAATGTAATGATTTGATATGTGTACTTATTGTAAAATAATTACTAAGATGTGTGTGTCTATTAGTTGCTCAGTTGTGTCAGGCTCTTTGGGACCCCATGGACTGTAGCCCACCAGGCTCCTTTGTCCATGGGATTCTCCAGGCAATAATACTGGAGTAGCTTGCCATGCCCTCCTGTAGGGGATCTTCCCCACCCAGGGATCAAACTCAGGTCTCCTGCATTGTAGGCAGATTCTTTACCATCTGAGCTACCAGAGAAGCCGAATTACCACAGCAGGGTTAGTTAATACTCTCCATTACCTCTGGTGGTTCAGATGGCAAAGAATCTGCCTGCAATGTGGGAGACCAGGGTTCAATCCCTGGGTCCAAAGATCCCGGAATGGCATGTTTTTATATTCCACATATAAGTGGAATTTCTCTGTCTTTGTTTGACTTATATCTTTTAGCGTATCACTGTCACGTTTTATCCTTGTTGTTGCCAATACACATAAAGTTAAACACAAGTTGTTTCCATGTCTTGGCTATTTCAGCGAATGCCAGGGTACAGATACCGCTTTGAAATTGTAATTACATTTCCTTCAGATGCATACCTCAAAATTGGGATTGCTGGATCTTAAGGTAGCTCTGTTTTTACTTTTTTAAGGGAATGCCCATACTGTTTTCCATATGGCTGCACCAGTTTACATTTCTACCAGATATACAAGGGTTCCCTTTTCTCCACTTCCTCACCAACTTTTGTCACCTTTTATCTTTTAGGTAGTAGCCATTCTAACAGGTGTAAGGTGATATCTCATAGTAGTGTTATTTTGCATTCCCCTCATGATTAGTGACATTGATTGAGCACCTTTTCATGTACCTGTTGACCTTTAGAATATCTTCTTTAGAAAAACGTCTATTCAGCTTCTTTGCCCATTTTTAAATTGGAGTATTTGTTTTTTTTTTTTCCTGGTAGAGTTGTATGAGTTCTTTATATATTTTGTAAAATGACTTTTATTAGATATGTGATCTACAAATATTTTCTCCCATTCCATAGGTTGCCCCTGCATGTTGTTGATTTTTTTCTCTGCAGAAGCTGTTTAGTTTGATGTGGTTCTACTTGTGTATTTTTGCTTTTGTTGCTTGTGCTCTGAGTGTCATGCCCATAAATTCATTGCCAAGACCAATGTCAAAGAGGTTTTTCCCTATGTTTTCTTCATAGGAGTTTTATGATTTTGAATCTTACATTTAAGTCTTTTACTCATTTCAGGTTAATTCTGTGAGTAGTGCAACATATGGGTCCAGTTTCATTCCTATAAATGTGAATATCCAATTTTCCCAGCAACATTTATTTAAGAGAATGTCTTTTCCCTGTTAAGTATTCTTGGCTACCTGTCCAATGTTGCTGCTGCTGCTGCTAAGTCGCTTCAGTCGTGTCCAACTCTGTGCAACCCCAGAGACGGCAGCCCACCAAGCGCCCCTGTCCTTGGGATTCTCCAGGCAAGAACACTGGAGTGGGTTGCCATTTCCTTCTCCAGTGCATGAGAGTAAAAAGTGAAAGTGAAGTCGCTCAGTCGTGTCTGACTCCTAGCGACCCCAAGGACTGCAGCCTACCAGGCTCCTCCGTCCCTGGGATTTTCCAGGCAAGAGTACTGAAATGGGGTGCCATTGCCTTCTCCAATGTTAGTTGATTGTTTATGTGTGGTTTTATTTCTTGGTTCTTCCTTCTGTTCCATTGGTCTTATGTGTCTGTTTTTATACCAGCCCATACTGTTTATGGGCTTCCCTCATAGCTCAGTTAGCATAGCAAAGAATCTGCCTGCAATGCAGAAGACCCAGATTCCATCTCTGGATCAGGAAGATCCCCTGGAGAAGGGAATAGCAACCCACTCCAGTAGTATTGCCTAGAAAATCCCATAGACAGAGGAGCCTGGCAAGCTACAGTCAATGGGGTCACAAGAGTTGAACACAACTTAGCAACTAAACCACCACTATCACTATACTGTTTGATGACTATAGCTTTGTGATATGGCTTGAAATTAGGAAGTGTGATGCCTCCAGCTTTTCCTTCCTTGGATTACTTTGGCTATTAGGGGTCTTTTATGGTTCCATATGAATCTTAGGATTTTTTTTTTTTTCTGTTTCTGTAAAATGTGCTCTTAGAATCTTGATAGAAACTGTGTTGGATTTACAGATTACTTTGAATAATATGGAAATTTTATTATTAAGTCTTCCACTCCATGAACATGGGTATTTTTCTATTTATCTCTGTCTTCTTCAATTACATTCATCAAGGGCCTCTCTTCTTTCTTCTCCTTTTCTCTACCTTATCAGCTTCCCAGCAGATTCTACCAATCCTCCAAGCTCTTACTTGGCCTTCTTTGAACCCATCCCATGCCCTGCTGTTAGGCACCATATTCTGTGCACTATCATACACATTGAAGAAATTGTCTGTTTATGTACTCCCTAAAGACCAAGAGCTTCTTGTGGACAGTTCCATGTCAGATTTACCTTGGGTGTATGAATGTTAGATTAGAGAAACACTGCTTAGAATACAGTTGGTTTTTAATAAATTATTTTAAAAGAATAAATGATAAGAACTCAGCTTTGGGAAGAGTATTGTGAGATCTGAGTTTAAAGTAATTGTCAAAATTTCAATTGGGAGATGCACAGAAGGGATAGAGGAGGTAATTTCATTAGCTCAGGCAATACCCAAGGGAAACCTGAACTTGAGAAGTGGCAGCTTATACTCTGGGCGTGCCAGTTTCCTCATCTACAAAAGAGGGGTTTTAAATAGCGTCTATATCATAGGATGGTCATGAAGGTATACTGTACTAAGAACTCCACATATGATTATTTTTAAATATTAGCATTGGTCTTGGACAGTGGTGAAGAGCACAGCTCTGGGCTCCGTTGCCAGGATTGACTCTTAGTTTCCAGAGTTCCTTGCTGGTTGAATCCCAGTAAATTTCCCAATGTCTTCATGCCTCAGTTTTTACATTTTTACAGTGGAAATAATAATAGCATTTAATTCGTATGTTGCTATAAGATTTGTATGAATTGATGATTGATGTGATTAGACCTGGCATGTAGCAGCATCTTATTAAACATTAATTTAAAACACATACACAAGAGTGGAAAGAAAAATTGTGGAAACAGAACTGACACAAATTTATAGCTAAGTGAAATGTGTGTGTATGGATGTGTGCCTGTTGGCTTGGGAGATGGATGAAGTGGGAGAAATCATCTGAGATACATTTGGTTTGGGGACTGAATGACCTTACAGATAAATGATACCTTGAATCAAGATTGGGAGCAGAATAAATTTTTTTTCTTAATTTCTAATTTTATTACTTTTTAAATTACAAAAGCTGTACGAATTAGTTGGAAATAAATATACAAAAGCAGTAAGAAAGTAAAAATAGAAATTCTCTCCACCCACTCTTGGGGTAATCTCTTTTTACCTTTCTTCCAGTTTTTCTGAGATATAATTGACATACAGTATGATATAAGTTTAAAATATACAATAAAATAATTTGATTTATATACATCATAATGATCACAATAAGTTTAGTGAGTATCCATCATCTCATGTAGATACAAAGTTAAATAAATAGAAAAAAAATTTTTTTCCTTGTGATGAAAACTCTTAAGAATTTACTTTCTTAAAAACATTCATATATAACATATTGTTGTTGTTAATAGTTGCTAAGTCATGTCTGACTCTTTTCCAATCCCATGGAGTGTATAGCCCACCAGGCTCCTCTGTTCATGGGATTTCTAAGGCAAGAATACTGGAGTGAGTTGCCATTTCCTTCTCCAGAGCAGAATAGAATAACTTGGAGCAGTTGGGCCAATATTTAATTCAAGTTTGCATCTGGTCAGTTTGAAATGGTGATGGACATCTAGGCATAAGGAAGTTGGGATTTCAGATGTAGAATTTATGATTTAAGAGTTATTAGCACATAAGTATTAAAAATAATAGTACTCAATATTTACTGAAAACTGTGAACTCCATACTAAATATTTTATATGCCTTTTCTTACTTACTGGTCTCAGCATCCCTAAGAAGAAGGTACTATGATCAACTTCCTTTCAGAGATGGGGAAATAAGGCCCAGAACTGAGAGGTAACTTGCCCAGTCACCTGATTAAGTGATGAGCAAGGATTGGACTCCAGGCCGTTTTATTCTGGAGTCTACACACATTAATTCTTTTTTGGACCATCTCCAAGGTGAAGGCAGAAACTAGGAGATTGAGCAAGAGAATATGATGAGAAAGGGGATGTGTCCAGTAGGAATGTTTTTGATCTAACCATACACTTCTTTTATTCCACTTCTTATTGCCAGTAGTTCTCTCTTTGTAGAATAAAATATTAATAGGAAGAACTCAATAGATGTTGAGTGAGTGAATGAATAATTGGAGGTTAGAGGTTCAGGCTTTGCAGTGAGGAAGACTCACTGGATGAGGCTGTCCAACTTCGAGGTACTCAAATCCCCATCCCACAAAAGAAAACCAGCTGCATCAGAACCCCCTGGGGTGGTTTCTTAAAAACAGACTCTCAGTTCCCAGCCCTGACTCACTGCAAAGTGAATCGAGGTCAACGTGGCATGCTATGTCCTGAATCAATGCCTGGGAGATTCGGATGGACAGCCACTTTGCTACCCACTACATTGACCAACCAAATTTGCCTGGGATTGAAATGTGATATTTGCGTTACGTAAAGTGCAGCCATAAAGGAATGAGATTGGTTTTCTTGTGTGAATCCTCAAGCAGCTCTGAAGGTGATTTTAAAAGAGGAATTCCCCAAATGTTTAGAGCAGTCACAGGATCGCTGAGGTAATTACATCGTCTCCCCAAGTGACTATTTTGTAGGGAAATGCTCATTTGGATTTGCAGTTTCTGGTGTGCTTAATAAATACCAATTTCATTACTAAAAGAGCATCCCTTCATAAATGTGGATAAAACGGAAAACATAGAGGAACAGAGCATTCATCCGGCATTATTACTATGTATATTCTTCACATCATCGTTGCTCTCTGTGTTTGGAGAGGAATCGGTCAACTGGATCATTTTCTGAGCTCCATGGACCAGCATCGTCCCTGCTTATATTTGAATTGTTCACAGCACTTTGACCTTTACCAGAGAGCAGCTCTACATCGGTGTCAAGCATTGTTATCATATAGTAGAGCTTTTGTGAAATGGTCGGGGAGGAGACCCAGTACACCTGTGCAATAGGCTAACTGCCATTAGAATTCTATAGAACATTCCTCAGAATATGATGTGAGCTGTGGTGATGCTGAATCCGGGCAGTGGTTAACATCGTTATATCAGGGGTCTCCTGAATTTTTATATCTTAGCTTGGTCTGGTTTGGAAGATGGAAAAGAATTTCTTGTCCTGATATTGAATACATTAGACCTCTGCGCTATTAATTCATGGCTATCCACAGGTCTAGTAGATTTCACAGATACAGCTGGAAACAGCCACCATATATACTTTATCTCACAGTAGTTACGCAGAAAATGAAAAAGAATCAATTCCAGTATAACAATCTTTTGGCTTAACTATTTTTTTCTACCCTGCATACAGGTCTAATTGCTTTAATTCTCGTTTTATCTTTCTATAAGGTAGGAATCATATCCACTTCATTAGATCATTGTAAGCGATAACTAGAATTAGAATTGATTTCCTTAAAGGGGCAATACCTGTGGAGAAGCTTCCTTCATTTGAATTCTTCCAGGCATTTTTTTCTTTTGGGGCCTTCATTCATTCCTTTAATACATATTTATTGAACATCTACTGTGGGCCAGTGATGCTTCTAGGTGCTGGAGATTTCACTGGGAAAAATTAGCCAGAAAATGCCATGTTCCCAAACAGAGGGCAAGGCAAACAGTCAAGGAAATAATGTCTAGTACAAGGTATATTAGAAGGCATTAAGGGGTTCAGAGAAAACAGAGCAGGAAAAGCAGGTGAGGATAGGGAGCAGGTGTTGATTTGGTTTTTTAAAAATTTTAATTTTATTGGGGTACAGTAGATTTACAATGTTCTGTTAGTTTCAGGTATACGGCAAAGTGATTCATTATACATATATATATATATTCATTCATTTTAGATACTTTTATCATATAGATATGATACTTTTATCATATCCCAGAGTATTGAGTAGAGTTCCCTGAGCTGTACAGTAGGTCCTTGTTGGTTATCGCTCTTATATATAGTAGTCTGTGTATGTTCATCTCAAGCTCCTGATTTATCCCTCCTCCCCACATTTCCTCTTTGGTAACCACTGATTTATCCCTCCTCCCCGAATTTCCTCTTTGGTAACTATAACTTTGTTTTTGATATCTATCAGTCTCTTTCTATTTTGCAAATAAGTTCATTTGTTTCATCTTTTCTAAAAAGTAGATTCCACATGTGAGTGATACCATATGATGTTTGTTTTTCTCCATCTGACTTAGAGGAGAGGATGACACTTCAACAAAATCTTGAGCGAAGTGAGGAAAGCCCCGGCAGCTTTTATGGAATCGCGTTCCATGGGACATTAGTCCTGACAAAGGCTGAACTTAAAAAGGGTTTTGCTGTTTCATACGTTTGGAAGTAAATTTTAGAGATTTATAATGCTTGTTAACACATTAAATAATTTAAAAAGGCCTGCTGGGAAGAAATCTGTTTAACTCAAACATGCGTGTGTGTTGAGTTGCTTCAATCATGTCTGACTCTTTGCAACCCCATGGACTGTGGCCTGCCAGGCTCCCCTGTCCTTGGGGATTCTCTAGGCAAGAATACTGGAGTGGGTTGCCATGCCCTCCTCCAGGGGATCTTCCTCATCCAGGGATCGAACTCATCCTTATCCTGCATTGGAAGGTGGGTCCTTTACCGGTAGCGCCACCTGGGAAGCCCTAACAAACGTATTTAAAAGTATTTTTCTTTCTCCCTCCTTCCCTTCCTCTATCCTTCCCTCCCCCTCTCTTCCCCTTCCTCCCTTACCTTTCCTAATAAGCAGAGCAACTACAATGGGTCTGAACCAACCTTCAAACGTGCGGGCAGCCCTGCATGATCAGTGCTGATGATCAGCCCTGATGGTCAGTGGAGCTTCTGAGGCAGAGGAGTCCAGGACAAACGCCTCCATTCTGGAGACCCGGACCTAAATAGGAGACCTCCATCTGCCACTTTGTCTCTGAGCGAAAGAACTTTCCTCATGTTGGGTTTCATCATCTTGAAATTGGGCATCGTAATCATGCCAACTGGGCAGGGTTGTTGTGAAGAGGAAATGAAATACAGTGTTAAAGGACTTGCTAAATTGTAAAGTCCTACAAATACGAGTGTCCTAGGGGCTTTTTTGTTCACTTTTATGGAACCTGGGCTGAGTCAGTCCCCGGTCATTACCCTGCCTGCGGTTCATGGATACAGAGCTTGCCAAAGGAGCGTCGCAGAAGGACGGAGCGATCTGAGTCTGTGAGAGAGTGAAGAATGGCACCCTGGACCAGAATTCAAACCCTGGGCCTGACTAGCATCAGGCTCCAGTTAGCTAAATTAACTGGTCACAGGCCCATTTCTCCACATGAGCCAGGGTTCCCCAACTTGGGTACACATTGGAATCACTTGGGGGTTTTAAAAACATACTATCACCTGGCTTCTACT
This sequence comes from Bos grunniens, assembly GCF_055505025.1. Taxonomy (NCBI): domain Eukaryota; kingdom Metazoa; phylum Chordata; class Mammalia; order Artiodactyla; family Bovidae; genus Bos; species Bos grunniens. The sequence goes on from NC_141180.1 coordinate 60,566,187, forward strand.
CTTGCACATCCTGCATCCTGACTTCTTTACTGCCGGGTGTGTCTTGAAAGTGAAAATGTTAGTTGCTAAGTCGTGTCTGACTCTTTGCAGCCCCATGGACTACAGCCCACAAGGCTCCTCTGTCCATGGGATTCTCCAGGCAAGAATACTAGAGTGGGTTGCTATTTTCCTCCTCTAGGGGATCTTCCCAACCCAGGGATCGAATCCCGGTCTCCATCATTGCAGGCTGATTTTTTACTGTCTGAGCCACTAAGGAAGTCTGAGCATTGAGATAGCTTTTAAAAGCTTTTCAAATGGTTCCAGTATATGGTAAAGTCTGGAGCTCACTGATTTAAGCTAATCCTTGTGATCTTGTTTTTTAGCAGCCTGGCCAAGAGAAAAGCTTCCAAGTAGACTGTTGTTACAAATCAATGAATTAGATTCTTTTTTTCTTCTGGGAAGGTAAAGAAGTAGGAAGGAAGAAAGGCAGCAGCTGGGGGGGTGGGGGGCGGGCGGTGTGCGGGGACAGAGGAGAATTTGCTTTTATCAGCTGCCTATTTGGACAAGGCATATGCCTTCATATGCATTTCATCTTCCTAATAATTCCAATACTTAAATAGTATCCCATTTTAAAGATGCAATCATTTGATCATAAAGAGTTTAATATATTTCCTAAGGACTTTGAAACAGGACATCAGTCCCATTTTTCTTGGTCCTTTCCACCACGCCATGACAGCCACTCAACTTTCCTTTAGGTTCCCAATGCCTTCTCCCGCCCTCTTCTTCCTCTCCTTAGCTTTCTGGTAAAATCTGGTTTGCAGCATTTATTTTATTTTTTGGTATTTAAAATGCCATATTTTCTTATTAAAAAAAAATAACCCTAAAGAAAAGATAACATATTTAGGCTTACTAGATCTGGGTATCTGACATGTGAGGATTCATTATCCAATTTCTTTATATTTGAAATGTCCCATTAAAAACAAAATTTTAACAAAGAATAAAAGTACATCGATGGCAGATGAAATCAGTGTTATATGTTTTGGAGAGAGGGGCAGTTTTGTATTTTATGTTTTCATATGATTAGGAAGTGACATACTTTATTCCCTTGTACTAACTGTACAGTAAGGTAGCTTAATAAACAGTAAATGGAGGAGTTTTCTGAGAGAGACCCCTTCAGGCAAGAATACAGAGTGGGTTGCCGTTTCCTGCTCCAGGGGATCTTCCTGACCCAGGGATCAAACCTGCGTCTCTTGTGCCTCCTGCAGTGGCAGGTGGACTCTTTAGCACTAGCGCCGCCAGGGAAGCCCCTCTAGGCACCGCACCTGTGCTCTATAGCTTAGGGCCTCTCAGGAAGGCTGGCCCTGCTGTTGCTATTTCCCAGATAAGCTCAAGCCTTCGTGGAATGGGAACAGATGCAGGCAAATGCTCTCCCTTGATCCCGGTTTATTCATTGAACATTTATGGAGCACCTATTGTGTGCGAGGCACTAGGAATTAAAAACAGAGCTAAGACACCTGTGACACTAAAGGCAGTTACAGTTGAGCATCAAAGACAGACATAGTAAGGATAATTGAAGTATGATAAATACGGTCAGAGAAGTGTGTTGATGGAGGTAGAGAAGAAGGCATGATGGACCACGCTAGACTGTTACTCAGAGGGTAGGGGGCTTGCATTTTGGCATCGAGGTGACTTTTTTTTTTGGAATTTATTTATTTTTAATCGAAGGATAATTGCTTTACCATATTGGCTTGATTTCTGCATTTCTACATCAACATGAATTAGCCATAGGTGTACATATGTCCCCTCCCTCGTGAACCTCCTTCCCACCTCCCACCCTTTCCCACCCCTCTAGGTTGTTACAGAGCCCCAGTTTGAGTTCCTTGAGTCATACAGCAAATTCCCATTGGCTATTTACATACGGTAGTCTATATGCTTCTATGCTATTCTCTCCAATCATCTCACCCTCTCCTTCCTACCCTCCCCCACCCCCCCTCCCCCACCGCCACTGCCTTTATCCATAAGTCTGCTCTTCAAGGTGACTTCTAAAGTGTGTGGTTAGGTTCACTCATGCACCTCTCTGGAGATTACCTAACCACCAATGCTCAAAAAATTCTTCCCTGAGGATGGTAGGGAAGTTACTAAACAGGAAATCCAGGTTGAAAGAAGTTGAATGACTTGCCCAGGGTCGCAAAAGCCATATGAGGTAGAAATTCGACTCCCACTAGCGTGTTCTGACTCCAAGTTTAGTGTTCTTTCCATGACACCGAGTTTCCTCTGCTGGGTCAGCATCTGGCAGGGCCGCAGAGCTGAGCGCATAGTCGGTGACTCGTAGCATCAGGTGACACCTTGATCATTTTTTCCAGTTGAACCTGGTTGCCAAGGAAAAGTTTCTCCCTTCTGAACCTGGGCAGCAAATATCTCAGATGAAAATACAGCCTTAAAATGAAAGAACTCCAGAAAACCCCAGGTGTAAAATTAAAATCTGAAAGTTATTGCCATATTCAGAAATGTATGGTACAAATACAGGTGTCTACAGATATTTAAAATCCCCAGCAGTCTTTTGCCTTGTTACATAATTTCATATTTTACAAATTAGGTTTTATTCAAACAAATGCAACTTTATGTCAGATGCTTGTAAGTCCTTTACATTGATAACCACCCCACCCCCCATCTTTATTACCAGCTTAAGTCACTGCCAATCTCCTGATGATTCCAAAACAAATTCTCTGGCTACAGATTTTTGTCTAAATCTCTGCTAAGGCTGGTGGAATCCAGCTGTTGTACAAGTCTTGAAGCTTAGTATATCCCAAACCAAATTCATTATTTTCTCAGCATCACCTTTATTTGTATCTCTTTAACATCCTATCACTAATTCAGTTGCCCAAGCCAGTCAGGAAAGTCTGTCGATTCCAGCTTTCCTACTAAGTTCCCTCCCATGTCTCTTCCCCACCTCACTGCCACAGTTCTGCCCACAGCGCCCATTCCTTGGCACCTAACAGATGCCCTGCATCTTAACTGTACTCCCTGAAACAATGAGTATTTCTCCAAACTAATCCATCTTTCTTAGTACCCACAGCAGTGTCCAGCCAGCTTAAATCAAACCAGAGGGCCCTTCTTATTTTAATTCAATATTCAGATCTTTTTAAAAGGGTGGCCCATTTTCTCCATATTCAGTAAAATACCTTGGTAATAAATTTCTTTGATGATTGAAGCTTTTATTGTGTCTCAAGGCCATCATTCTGAATATTGGTGATTACTATACACTCTCCATGTTGTAGTCAGCATGACATTTGGCTGAAATGGATGTGTTATTCTCTTTTAAGTTCAGTTTTTAAAATAAACTATTCTTACGTCAGTGGTTCTTAACCTTTCTGGAGTCATGAACCCTTTTGAGAATGTGATGAGACGTATGGGTCTTTTCTGAGAGCAGTGCATAGACACACACAGGCACACACACATGTTGCCTACAACTTCAAGACTCCCTTATTCATTCATGGAGCATGAAATCTGCGTTGAGGACCTCTGCCTTATATGATATTGTGGTCTTTCATAAAAAAGGCATGGAATGCATTTCTGTTTTAAAGAAATGGTCTTATGAACTTGGTCCTGGTTGATAAATGGCTGTTCTTACTACTTGGACAATGTCTTTCAAGTATGGAGTGGATAGGGTCGTTGATCTGTATTGTCATTCTGATTATAAGCCTAACTATCTGTAGGACTTTGTGATGTCCTATAACTAGCAAGATGTAGTAGAAATCAATTTAGATCCTCAGCCAGAGGACCTAAATTCTTGTCTTTCTATGCTCTACTAAGTTTGTAAAAAAATTTTAGAGACACAACTCTAGTGTAAAATGAGGCACATCTGCCATGATTGTATTTCATTGTATTGGAAGAGTGTTTTCCTTCCTGCCATTTCACTTTCTCCTAACAAAGACCTGATGAGAAGGTTGGTGAGTTAAAATTTTTCAACGCATAGGAATAAATAAGGAAAGGAACACAGAGAGAAGCGTCTTCCAAATGAGTTACATCAGGGAATATATAAGAGGTCCCATTCTGGTTCTAGCTCCCTCCTGTCTTCACCATATACCTGTGCTCTTCAACTAACTTCATGATTTAATTCAGGATAGCAACACCTGAATCTAACTCATCAAGGCATAAATGGTTGAACCCATTTACCTCAAAAAAAGGTTGTACAACACTCTGATTGTGGTAGAAAGAAAAGTTGTAGGCAAGTATGAATAATGACTAATAACATTGTGGCTGATATGGTCGGTTACTGGTATACACAGTTATTAATCATTTTATTTCATATAAAAGGGGCCGTCTTGGAAAAGGTAGTAAGTTTGAACATATTTCGGTGTATGGATTTTTTTTCTGAGCTACCCTTAACTGTACTCAGGAATTAGAAATACAGTTGTGGTTAATTTTACCTGAGCTCCCCAGCATATTTTTGTATTTTCCAAAAATCCAGTCCTACTAGACTGCTTACTTTTCTCCTTGTGCACAAAGGAAACTGCTGTTAAGAATGATTCAGTCTTTTGCCAGATATCACCCGATCAATAGTGGATCCAAGAGAAGATCACAAGGGACTATGGTTCCCCGCTTATTTTCCTATCTTTTAAAGCAGGAAAATGAGTATCTTGACACTTAGAAAATTAAAAATACAGCAGAGAAAGGTTCATAAAAGCTAAAAAGTCATAATTGTCTAATTGCCTTACAAATATTACAATTATATATGTGTCCACTCTTTTCCCTCACTCTCATTAAGTTCTACCCCATCAGAATATGTTTCCCCAGGGACTTCTCTGGTGGGCCAATGGCTAAGACAATGTGCTCCCAATGCTAGGAGGCCCAGGTTCAATCCCTGGTCAGGACACTAGATCCCGCATGCTACAACTAAGAGTGTCTATGCTCCAACTAAAGATCCCGAGTGCCACAATGAGCACCAGGTACAACCAAATGTTTTTAGAAAATATTTACAACCAAATAAGTAAATATTTTAAAAAATATACATTTAAGAATATGCTTCTCCAATTAAATAGTTTTGCCTATGATCTTACCTGGGCTACCCTCATAGCTCAATTGGTAAAGAATCCGCCTGCAATGCAGGAGACCCCGGTTCGATTCCTGGGTTGGGAAGATCCCCTGGAGAAGGGAAAGGCTACCCACTCCAGTATTCAGGCCTGGAGAATTCCATGGAGTTGGACACAACTAAGTGACTTTCACTTAACATGATCTTACTTGTTTTTTTCAGGGCCTGTCTGAAATATGGAGAAATAAGCTTGCCTTTTGTCCAGTTAAAAGGATAAAACATTTGCTATGTTAAATGTTCGATGTCTGTCAAATTAAACATTGGCATCCAAGCTCTCCAAAGGGCACTTTTGTGTCAATGAGTGATCAGAAACTGTTTAATGAGAACCAGTTGTTGTACTTGGCACTTTGTTAGGCAAGCCAGAAAAGACAGGGAACAAAACTCAAAAACCTATAGTCCTGTTACAAAGGAATTGAGAGTGGAGAGTTAAAAGCAAACCCCTGAAATGGTTAAATAACAGTGATGTCATATGTAGAAGTGAACACCAAAGAACAGAGAGAGACGATGATCACACTCAAGAATGGTAAATAATGGTTTTGTGTGCAAAATAAAATTTTGACTTGGACTTGACCAATCACATTGAATGCTTGGGCAATGACATTGGAGTAGGAGTTAACAGAAGGTGTGCCGTGGGCAGTGGGTGTCTAGCCTGACTGCAGGACAGTTGGAATGCAAGTTGAGTAGGTAGGTGAGTAGACAGGCAACGAGCTTAATAATGGCAGCTCAAGGCACTTGAATTTGAATCCCAACTGTGTAACTTTGGGCAAATTACTTAACTTCTCTGTCCCTCTGTTTCCTTGGGGGATACAATGTGAATACCAATAACCCTTCTCTCACACTGAGGTTGAGAAGATTTAATTAGGTTTATTACTTCTAAACACACGGTTAGAACAGTGCCTTGTATATGTTCCATCCACCTTAGCGCTTTTACGCCTTTTGGTTTGATTGGGAAGTTACAAACAATTGTACAACTTCAATTGTACAATCAGTTGTAAACTGAACATGTTACAACAATATCAACTATTATATTTAGGATAAAGCCAGAAAATAAAGACTTGAAAGTAGCCTGAGAAGTTTGAACTTGAATAAACAAGAGAGACCAGTTCCCCGCCGGAACTGGATTTAGACAAGCTGGGCCTACAAGGGATCTACTCAAACCTCCAGAGAGCTTGAGTTCGTCGCCTCAATACTGGTTGCTCAATAGCTCAGCTCTGGGGGAGGAAACTGCTTGGTGACCTGCACGAGCATGTGGATTGGTGACAAAACAGCACAGAAGGCATTTGTCTGAACAAAAAAACTTGAATTTCAAGGGATTAAAGTTAGTCACATTTTGATGGTTCTTTCTCTTGGCAGTGGGTCTTTAAGGGTCTAGTTCTGAGGTTAATAAGTAAACAAGCTGGAGAACCAAGTTGGTAGATGGAATATTAATGAGTCCCTCTTGGATAGTTACTGAAAAGTCACCAAGAACATGGAGAGATGATGTCTCCTTAAGAGTTCTGAATAGCCTCTGCCTTCTTTAGAATCATCTTTGACCCTGATAACCTCTAAACACGGGACAAAACTACACTGATTCATCCTTTGGGCATTCCAAGAAGACTGATAAGCAAAGCTAGACAACTATGTCTGATTATTAAGGGTGATGAGATAGAGTTCACTTCTGGAATGTACTAAGTCAGGAGTCCTGAGACCCTCCCTAGGTTTATTTTAGTGAGGTTCTGCTCCAATGTAAATGGTCTGGTCTTTGCATAATTACAATGACTTCCCTCTGGAATTTGCTAGTGATTCTTGATCTGTGAGTTGAAATGGAAAAGCCCTAGGAATTGACTTGTAGTTTTCATTACATGGAGCCAACCTCTCAAATAGGTAAACTGTTTTTAAACCTACAGCAGCTGAAGATTATTTTGGATGAGTTCAAAAGTTTTTCTCAGATTGGGGAGAAAAACTTTTGAACTCATCCAGATTTGACACTCTCCTTCATGCTTACTATTTTGCAAACTTGGCTTCTGCTGTCATCTTTTAGGAATTTGAATCAGTGACTTCACTTATTCATGATGGTGACCAAGGTCAACAGGGGCTTTGGAGGGGGGCGGTAAAAAAAATCCTAAGCCCGTTCTACTACCCCAAGTGGGGAATTAGTGATAAAGAAGGGCAAAGTGTTTGCCAAACCTCATGCTAGATTTTTATTTTTCAGCAATGCATAGTACTGTAGTGATGAACATACACAAGACTGTGATTAATAGAAGCTACGTAAAACATACCAATGTACAAGTGATGTAAACTACAGATTACAAAAAGACATGCCCTCCGTTTTACCTGTCATGTAGACACACCATCTAAAATACATTCTCATGTTTGCAGAAACAAACACAAAGGAATATTTTTTGAGACCTTCCCTACTGATTCCAGAGAACATGAGAGAAGTGACCCATAGAGTGAATGATCAGCAATAATATCTTGGTATTAAAAAAAAAAAAAAAGTTTTTTTGCTGTTGTAGAAGAATTCAAATAAAAGGTAGTTCTCCTTTCTGCCCTTTTAAACTCCCCTTGTGGGTCAGACGTCCGGGAGCACCCCCAAATTTCCGGATGTGTCCAGAGAGCCCCTCAAATAGGGAGTTGGTCCTATTCTGTCTTTCTCTCTCTTTTTCTTCCCTGCCCCCCGCCCCCCATTTTTAAAGGGCTTTAAGGAACATCTCTGGGAGACAAAAATAGCTCCAGTTGTGAGAGGCCTACACGCTGGGAATGCAACTGAGAGATGCAAGTCAGCAAGTGCCAGCCAAGAACAGGAATGTCTGGCCCTGGGTGGATGCTCCTTGCTGTCTGGGTGCCGCTTCTCTGCCTGGGCCCGGTGGGTAGAAGGGAAAATGGTTTTTCAGGGGTGGGCGGTGGGTCGGGATGGTTTGGGGTCTGGCCTTGGAAGGAACAGAGACCCCAGCGTTCGGGGCCGAGGGGCGCTTCTTTCCCCTCCCCCCAAGTTTCCCCAAACGTCTTTTGCCCAGCCGGGGATTGGCGAAGGTCAAAAGGGAGCCGTTGGCACTGAATGTCACCCTGAAGGTAAAATGAAAGACAAAAGATGAACGCATGCTTGCTTTCCTCTCGGCAGCGGCGGCTGCGGCGGCAGTAACAGCAGCAGGATTTAAAGGGGAAAAAAAAAAAAAACCCACACACACAAAAAACCCACACGCACAGACACATAAATACACACCCAGAGGCGTCAATTATGCCAACGCAATAATGCAATCAAATCATGACAGTGCCGGGATTTTTTTTTTTTTTTTTGAGAAATCTAGATATTTATTTTGCAAAAGGGAGAGAGAGAAAGGCATGCAAACAGAAACGTGCACATACCACGTAACCACCCGAGGAGAACCTGGCAGCCTCTCTCTTCTTCTGCCAAGTTATCATTGAGAAAACAGACAGGCATCATGACGTCCTGGGTCACAGGGAGTGCGGACCGACGCTACCAAGAGCAAAGGGAGGCGCCCGGGCGCTCCGGCTAGCGGCGGGCGCCCCTCGGCCCCTGGCCGCCCGGCTCGGTGAGTGCACAGCCGCGCGGGACGCGGACCCCGGGGCCCAGACCGGCCCCGCACCCGCGGGGGCCCAGCGGGGGGCCGTGCCCTTGGCCCCGGCGCGCCGGCCGGCACCCCCTCGCCCGCCCGAGGTCGCGGGAGCCCAGTTAAAGGAGGCGTGTGTAAGATGTGCAATGTTCCTGCATGGGGGTTTTGTAGACTTTCCCAGCCAAAGCGACCGGCTTCGGCTTCTTTAAAATCCCCGACGACTCACCTGCTTAACCTGCTGCAGTTCTGACCCTGCCAAGGTAACTGGTCCAAACCCTTATCATCAACATCTGGAGACAGACATTTGCATCGGGGGCATCCTTGATTTGCAGTCCTGGTGGAAATCTCTATTGCTCCCCCCCCTTCCCCCCTTCACTTGTTTAGAGTCTCTCGGAGGAAAAAAAAAAAAAAAAAGCAACCCCTCCCTCCATAACACAACCATGAGTACTGTCCCCCTGTCGTAGACTCGCCTTACCATGACTGCAAAACTGTCAGCGCGTGTGTGCTAGAGACACTGATCAATTCTCATTTCCATGAGATTTGTTCTTTAAAACACCTCTCCCATCCCCCTTCCTGGATCGAGACTTCAGGGCTTGGGAAAGTGGCAAAGAGTAAGGGCAGAGTTAGGGCGCCGGGACCGGGGTGGGGGATGAGTAGGGGTGGGGGCCCTAGGGGGCGAGGGGATCGGGGCAGGGGGTCGTTGGGGAGAGGGTGGTGTCCGGAGTTGAGGACCGCTGTCGTGGGCTGGAAAAATCCTTCTGGTGCTTGCTGCTGCTGTAGACCTAGGTGTCTCCTTCCTGTCCTCTACGCCTCACCCTCTGTGTTTCCCCAACGCGTTCACCTTCCCGTGGGACTCTCTGAAGTTACACGGAGGTCACCCGACCGTCGTTTAAGTATTTCAAACCACCCACCCCCTTCTAGCCTTCAAGTCTCTCCGATGGATCTGCAGGCTAGACCCCCTCCCCCCCACCCCCCCAATGTTTGGTGATGAGAGTCTCAGAGACAGAGACACACAGAGGGCCAAGCTCTCCTCCTCCTGTTCCCTTCCCTGACCCCCACCCCCCCACCCCCCTTTTCAGAATCTTAATGAACATTTCTGGAAAAGTCCGGAAGGGCCTGGAGAAGTCCCTCGCGGTGCCTCGATGTTGTGGAGTGATTCTGTCTGTGTTTCTCTCTCCTGCTTGCTCGGGTGATGTTGTGAATTGCCACACGGGGCGGTTTCAGCTACGGAGGCTTGTTTGCTGTGGGTTGGTGTTGTAGGGCCAAGCACCAGTGGCCTCCCAAGAAGACACGGGCAGACACTGAAAGCACGTGATTTTTGCTACTCCAAACCAGAGGGCAATGTTGAAAATAACACCTTTTCTCTCTCTTTAAAAAAAAAGAAAAAAGAGGAAAAAAGAAAGAAATGCTCAGCATGTGAGTTAAGTGCAGCTGTTAGGGCCACGTATGACTTCCTACTCTTTTCAGAACACTCCTGCTTAATACTTTAAGTCAAGAAGCAAGAGACCTGGGGATGTTTTGAAGTGGTGCGGAGCAGCTGAATGACTTGGTCTAGTTTTGAAGAGAGACTCTCTTTTGTTTCTCACGCTGCCCAAAGTCCAAATAGGGGAGTGTGTTTGGAAAAGGCCCAAACTCAGAAGCAGCAGGCAAGAGAAAAGGGGAAGAAAAGTTCTCCAGGGGAAGGCAGGGGATGTGGTTGGGGAATGGGAAAGGGGTGTCTGGATTCTTTTTTATTTTTTCCTGTCCAGTAGGTTTGATGTTACCAAAATGAGTTAACCAACCTGAGAAACAGTTTTCTGTCCTTGTAGGGAGGAGAGGGAAATTTGAACAGTTCTCAGATCTGAGCTGAGGAATAGCTGACAGAAGAAGGTACTTGAAAATATGGATGGAGATGAAGTCACGTGATGGGGCTTCTTTTCCTTTAAATACGAAAAGAATCGAGTATATCATGAAACAGGCCTAGATGATTTCTCAAATATAGATCTGTCTGTTAAGCATGGCTTTGTTATTTTTTATTAAAACAGTTCTCATAACTCTTTCCACTCATGTTATGGAGAATTAGAAGCGTTTCTGTGGAGGATGGTATAACACAGAGAGCTGTCCATTGACTGGGGAGATGAATGTCAATAAAAGATCATTTCTTCAGCAAATCAAAATAGCATTTAAATCTTAGTGCCTAGTGTCTACTGAAACCTGCCAGTCTTCATTAAGGGGGGATTGCCAAGGGAGCCAAGGGAACTTCTGATGGGTGGTGCTGTAACAAAATAGAGCAGGTCGATCCATTTGGTTTCTATGTCTGTGTCACTCAATTTACTCTGTACAATTTTTTCAGAAATTAAAAGGTTACCAAGAGAGTTCCATGTTCCCATCTCCAACTGAGCACCACTTATTACTGCGACAGGATTTCAATATTAAGTGATCTGGAAGATATTTCATCTTTCACTTTGAGTTCTGAATTTGAATCAGCATGAGATGGCAGGACAGCCAGATAAGGTGTAACCAACCTCCCTCGTAGGCAGGCAGCCGAAGGGCTGGGAGGGAAAGTGTTGCTGAGAAGAATATTTGAGGCTGTTCTCAGGAACCTTGTTTACAGGGATATTTCAGTTGCAGCTAGAATTTTCGCAGGAGCCTGCCGGAGGTAATGGGCTTATGTTTGAAATTGATCCCAAGTGTCTCTCTGTTTTTTTTTTTCTTCTTCTTCATGAACTTGCTACTTACCTTAGCTGAACAGTCAAGGCAAAACTTTCCTGATGCCCTGTGACATTTAATAATATAGACAAATCCCTGGTTTAATGTGTCCCAGGAAGGTAGGTTATTTATGAGATTCTCTTTTTTTACAGATGTGTCCATGCAAGTAGCTTTAGCCCTGTTTTATTTCTTTTTTAATATTGTGCGTGCTTGATTGTGTTCAATGCAAAACAAATCACATCCAAGGAAGTTAAAGGCTGCCTTACAAGTTGACCTGTGAAATTGGTTTCAATTAGACACTGGAGATCTCATTATCCCAGTGAGGGAAATTTATGACATAGAAAGTAGGAATTTTGTATTTGTTTCAAAATTGTTGGAAAACGCTGGGAACAGAAAGATTTTGAGGGAAATGCCAAAAGCCACATTAATGAAGAAAAACAATGTTGAGATACTTTTGAATAATAGATAGGATATGTAATGGTCAACCACAAGATAAAATTTTTACACAGTATCTTTATGGCTTTAAATGGGCTGCATTGTAAACTAAGCTTACTCCTCTATTAAGTCATTATACTTTTCAATTATTTAACATTTCTGGCCAACCTATCTTCTGTGGTCTTTTTCTGTACACATCAGAAATGATGTGTACACTAGTAATTGCTGGTTGCTAGTGTGGGGAGTTTGCAGTGGAGAAAGGTTTAATTTTAACTTCTTGGGATAAGTACTACAAAGAATGCACAGAGGAAAAAGCAAAGGTATGGAAACAGATGGAGCGCTATGCAATGAAGAGGCTACAGCCTCGAAATGTACCTAATACCATTTGAGTTACTTTCAACTTACTAAGAAACCTGGACAGTATCTGCCTTCTAGGTACTGTGCATTTGGAAATACTATATCTCTATTTAAATGCAGATCTCTTCTGTTTTCTCCAGGGAGCAGTTGGCGAATCTTTCCATTGAACCAATGGTATTAAAAACCCAACTGAAAATTTCTTTGTGAACAATAGAGTCTGCCGTTTTGAAGTCATGATTACCTAGTTTCAGAATATTTTGATTTTTTAAAATTCACTTACAGTATCTTTATAAAGTCAAAATATGTACCTCATGTGCAAACAAAGAAATTTTCTCTTGTCACTTTGTTGTCAGTTTTTAAAAAGCTGTGAAATAATTCTGCTTTACAATTTAGTTTTTGAGGTTAGCAGTGTCATTCCAGTAGAGTAAGTGGACCTTAGGAATCAGAGTAGGGAATTGTATAGGAGTCCTATATGCTCCTTATGGCCTCAGGTGAGCAAATGGCATAGGGTGCTGCAGGAAAGTTCAAGTATCTTCCTCTAGAACCATCTTCTTTACATTACTTTCAACCTAATTCGTAATAGTGTTTTGTACTGGAATCAGTGTTAAGTGGTGGCCAACAAGGAGAAGGACCTTCTTTTGAGAGATGATGGCAGAAAATAATTCAGTCTTTTGGTATAGAAAGTGGACACACAACCTTCCGGTTTTGAATCTTCAGATTCAGGTCACTGGAAATATCTTTGGAAATCATTAAATAAAAATTCCCTAAGTACATATGGTAGTGATGCTAAGACTCTTTTTCACATAGCTAGGGCAGTTTCCTTTTCCTTGGAAATTAGATGCCATTCATTCAAGTGCCTGAATGATTTCCAATTGCGAAGGCTCACTCCCCCCGTAGCTGCTTGGATGTAAATTCTTCCTCCCATTCTCCTTCTGATATGTACACCTTAAACTATTTTATAATGTGCTTATACCATTATGCTCAATAATACCTGTGCTTGTGAAGAAGAATCATTGGTAGTTTTAAGTCAGGCCTCTGTTTATATTTCTATTGTGAAAGATACTTTTATTTGTGTAAACAAGGGAATGATCATAGTTAGCACAAAAGGGGGGTTAAATACGTTTAGAATTCCTGTGGTCACATGCCAGACCCTGGAGAATCAAAGCTATCTTATTTACTTATGGACACTTACAGCTGTTTCAGATGGCACATCTGGTAAAATAAATAACTTGGATAGGGCCCTATAAAGGATGCTCACTAATGAATGTCCTGATTTTTCTTTCTTTACACAAATGAATTCTTGTTTTTAACGTGGCAAATATGCGTAGCTGTCACAGTGATCTTTGACTGTTTGGAAAATTCAAATTTAGGATGCTAACTTTATATGAAACATAGAAAAACTTTTGTACTCCTGATACTTATGTGGTAGGATAAACTGTGTTTTCCTGTATCTGTGTTACCAGAGTGACCCATTTAAATTCAATCTCACTCTAAGATATATTAGATTAATAAGGCTGATTTTATGACCATTATAATTTATATTCACAAATACTTGTTTTAATTAGCACAATTATAGATTGTGAGGTAAATTTCCATATATGTTAAACACTGATAACAGAAAATAACTAACATTTGTATAAGCGTGTTATGGTTTGTAGCCATACATTATCTATAAGCTGTTCTTTAGAAGAATATCTATTGCATTTTCTTATGCAAGAAGGCAATCAGTTTTTATAATGTAAACATCATATGAAAAGAGATGCTTTTATCACCGTCTCCTTCCTCACTCCCTTCCTCTTTCCATCCTCATCCTTCCTTCTTTTTTTAAAAATTCTCTTAATCAGGAAAAAAAAAAATCTAATGATGGTTTTTTTTTTTTTTTGGAGGAGCACATATAATTGCCCATCACACATTTCTATTAAAAAAGAGGCTGCAACAAGCAATCCAGCATTATTTTTGGAACCTATCTTCTGCCTACCAGTGTTCTTGAGGAAAATGTAAGGTTGCAGAAATCATTTCATGCCCTGTATGTTTTCAAACATAAATCAGGAAAATTGTTAGCAAGTTATAGCTCTTCTTAGAGACTGTGGCTATAGCGCTCTAGTAAACACAGGCTATATATTTTTCCAAGTTATTATGTGTGGAGAGAAATCCAAAGTTGGCTATTTAGATGAACCGTTTAATTCGGTTATTAGAAATTCATGTTCTATTTAGGATGAACATTTATTTTCCAAAGGTTACAGAAATGGGACATAATACTTTTAGGACCCTTTGGATCCATCAGAGTTAGAAATTTGTGCTTTTTAGCTAATGGGTATTACTGAACATTGATCTTCAGCTCAGGGACAGTCAAAATGGTCCTGAGCAGAGTTTATAGTATGACCTGCCTGTCCTCTTCATCCGAGAACCTTGTCCCTTTGTTTCTTCATTTCTGAAATGAAGGGGTGTGCCTTGATGGTCTCCAGTGATTCTGAATTAAGTGATTGATTAATAATGAATAAACCAATTAATCATACTTTGGGTTATTTCTCTTCTATAAGCTAAGTATTTACATAAGCGTAGCCTTTACGCCATGACTGGAGATGTTAATGTGTAGAGTAGTAAGTCAGCTCAGGTTCAGGGGTTTGAAATGAAAGCCTCATGAAACTTAGACACTCAAGTTTTACACTGAAATTTTTCATTTGTAGATTAATTGTTAGTTCAAGCTTTTTTTTTTCCCACAGAAAATAATCTTAAATACAGATGACTTTACTAGGCGAGGCCATAAAATTTTGCACTACTTATTAGAGTAAATTATTGTACATCAGTGATGGAAAAAAATGCAAAAAAAACAGTGCTGTTATGAAACAAGTGATGAGAGTAACATAAGGCAATAAAACTGACTGATAGTTTATCATTTATCTAGATTCTAGAGGGTTGATGTTTAAGAGAATACACATATAAATGGAAGTTAAAAAAGATAGATGGAAACTATTACAGAGTATCTGAAAGGGACTTAAAAAAAAATTATGAATGAAACTTTTAGTAACTTCAGGATTTTTAGAGACAGGGTTGCAAAATATTTCTTTCCCTGGGAATAGTGTAAATTAGCAGTACACCTAAGTTTATCACCTATAATATGATTTGGGTTTTGACAGCCAATTATTGAAAAGTGGGAAAGTGAAAAAAATGTAGAGAAACAATTCAGTTTGAAGTAATTGGCCAAGATGTGAGAGAAGAAAAGATAGAAGGCAGCCGAAGGTAGAAAAGAGTCATATGGGTGGGTGTGTGTACATGCGGGCATGTGTGTGTGTGTGTTTGTGTATTTGAATGAGAAAGAGCTTGGTCTGCATTTAACTGATCTGTATGATGAGGAACCAAAAGGAAAAAGAGGGAAGCTAATGCATGCACATTCTTCCTGAAGAGAATATGGTATGTGAATTACGTGGAAAAGTATTGGAATTACAGTTTGAGCATGCATTTTGAAATTTTTCCTGGGCCATTCATGCCTGTCTGACCTTGGGGAATTATTCAGTTCTCTGAATTTGTCGTATCGGTAAACATGTACATAAGAAAAGCATTTGATTCCAAGATGGTTGTGGGAGTTGAGTGAGACTCATGGCTGTAAAAGCGCTTGAATATTCTCTGTATTTTTATATGATGAGGAAAAGTCACTGGGTCAAGCAGTTCTTCATGCTGAACAGGTCTGCCCAAGGCTGAGGTCGATTTGTTTAGCTCCAGAGTGGTCTTTGGGAAGCGTGTTTCTTGTCCACTCTGGTCCAAGAACTGTGGACCAAGTATGTGGTGGGTACTTTACATAATATTTTATTTAAGGAGGAAGCAGGAAATAGTATGCAGCTGGCCAGCTGAATGGAGCAAGCCTGGTAATTCTAATGTATGCAATGCCAGTGCACAAGGAGCATATTTACCCGCCCTTACAGATGGCCACAGCTTGTCTAAATACACGTGTGAATGACTTTGGAAACAAAAACAATGAATCCAGTCACTGATTTCTTTGTCTCAAACACTGCCTGTCATTCCACTTTTGCCTTGACATTGATGTTAATCTAGACTTCCCTGGGTTTTTGTTAAGGCTGAAGGAATCATTGTTTGGCAGTAAGTACTAATTAATAATGATATAAATTTCATTCAAGGAAAAATTTCCAAGATACAACAGAACTAATTAATGTAATGCATCAATTGAACTCCAAATTCTAGATTATATACAGATCTCTTTCAAAAAGATTTTTATGTAGGATTCACTGATAAGTGTCTAGCCAATTCTTCCATCAGAAATGGACTACATTTCAAAACCTAAAGTGAAGCAGTAGATCAAGAATTATTGAAGGAATCTGGACTGTTTGTGCAGACGGTATATTTTTTTAAAAGATTCAGAAATCTGCTTGGGTTTTACCTGAGGTTGGTTGGCAGTGTGTTCTGCTCTAATTCACAAGATAATGATCAATGTAATTCTATACTTGGTGACTTGTCAAACCTTGAAACTAAAGGGAACCTAGAAATCATGAGATATCTAAGGATCAAGTTTGAATTTAAAAGTAAATATTAAATGTTCCCTATCAAAATTCACTGGGTTTTGTATAGATATATGTATAGAATATATGTTAAACCAATGAAGAAAACAGTTTTGGGGTGGTTTAATTATGAGGCAATGTTAAAAACTTTGACATGTGTATAATTATTTGAAAGTAACTGAAGACATAGTTGGAGAAGGCAATGGCACCCCACTCCAGTACTCTTGCCTGGAAAATCGCATGGACGGAGGAGCCTGGTAGGCTGCAGACCATGGGGTCTCGAAGAGTCGGACACGACAGAGTGACTTCACTTTCACTTTTCACTCTCATGCATTGGAGAAGGAAATGGCAACCCACTCCAGTGTTCTTGCCTGGAGAATCCCAGGGACGGGGGAGCCTGGTGGGCTGCCGTCTATGGGGTCGCACAGAGTCAGACATGACTGAAGCAACTTAGCAGCAGCAGCAGCAGAAGACATAGCATGGGCTTCCCGGGTGGTGCTAGTGGTAAAGAACTCACCTGCCAATGCAGGTAAAATAAGAGATGTGGGTTCCATCCTTGGATTGGGAAGACCCCCTGGAGGAGGGCATGGCATCCCACTCTTGCCTGGAGAATCCCATGGACAGCGGAGCCTGGTGGGCTGCAGTCCATAGCGTCACACAGATTCAGACACGGCTAAAGCAACTTAGCTCTCACGAAGATATAGCACAGACACTGGACGGCAACAAAGAACCTCCCAACCATTATTTGTTGAGAAGCTATGGCTTCCTGTGAGAGTGCTCATAGGAGTAAATGAACCCAGCTTGAGTTGCTTTTACATTTAGGAAAATATATTAAACACATTGGCCACCTCATGCGAAGAGTTGACTCATTGGAAAAGACTCTGATGCTGGGAGGGGTTGGGGGCAAGAGGAGAAGGGGACGACAGAGGATGAGATGGCTGGATGGCATCACTGACTCAATGGACATGAGTTTCAGTGAACTCCAGGAGTTGGTGATGGACAGGGAGGCCTGGCGTGCTGCGATTCATGGGGTTGCAAAGAGTTGGACACGACTGAGTGACTGATCTGATCTGATCTGATCTGATGTTTAGTGTCAGGCTAGGTCTGTTAAGAGAATAGAAAATAATTTTAAGTCTCTCTTTAAAGACTTAAACTATCTTTGCTCAGAGGCTCAATAGTATCCAACTCTTTGTGACCCCATGGACTATAGCCTGCCAGGTTCCTCTGTCCATGGAATTTTCCAGGCAAGAATACTGGAGTGGCTTGCCATTCTCTTCTCCAACACTATCTTTAGGGAAGTACAATAATGCACAAAGAACTATTAAGATAACAATACAATGTAGATTTGTACAGAAAATGAATGCTATGTGACAAATTCATATGTATGGTGACAGAATCAGAACTCGGATTGCATTTTGGGCTACAGGTTTGGTTTTGTTTTGTGTTTTGGTTGGTCTGGGTCTTTGTTGCAGTGTGCAGCCTTCTCTAGTTCTGACACTTGGGATTAGTTGCCCTGTAGCATGTGGGATCTTAGTTCCCTGACCAGGGATTGAACCTGTGTCCCCTGAATTGAAAGGTAAATTCTTAACCACTGTACCACCAGGGAAGTCCCCAGCTATTATTTACAAGCTGTGTGACTCTCATTTCTTTAAGCCATGGTTTTCCCACTTGCAAAATGGGCATAGGTTTATCTGTCTTATTAGATTATCATAGAATCAAATGGGACTGAGTATTTGAAAAATTTTTTTGGTGTGTAATGGAGACTACACACCTCGCAGGAGGAAAGGAGGAAAGACACTGGAAGCACTGTGCTTGAGAGTAGGGGTCATGTCTCAGCTGACATGTACCCCTGATTCTGGCCCTGGGCCTTGTTCTGAGGGGGCGCAGTAAATGTTGATAAATGCATGCATACCAGGCACCTAGGGTCAGCCCTTGACCTATATTATTCTTTAAATCTTCCCAGTAATCTTAAATGGTAGATATACTGTCTCCATTTCATAGGTGAAGAATCAGAAGTTGAAGATTTTAAATAACTCAATCTCAAGTAGGTAGAAAGCAGTCGGGTCAGGATAGGAAGCTGTCATTACATTACAGGGTAGGGAATGACCATTACATCTGAACCGTAGTGTGGGCAAAATGAAAAGCAAAAGATGTGGGTAATTGACCAGGTGCCCAGGCAGTTTATGGGCCAGCTTTCAGAGAAGCAGGTGAACACTGCCCTGT
This sequence comes from Bos grunniens, assembly GCF_055505025.1. NCBI lineage: Eukaryota > Metazoa > Chordata > Mammalia > Artiodactyla > Bovidae > Bos > Bos grunniens. The sequence continues at coordinate 60,585,026 of NC_141180.1, forward strand.
GCTGCCTGACGCATTGAACACGGCCTTTGGTTAAACCATCAGCCCTGATTTCTACCCTTTGAAGTCAGATGTGCAGTTGTGAGAAAAGACCATATAATATACCATAGCCTAGACTTGCCATCAGAAAGGACACTGGGGCACACACAGATACTGAGGTGGTTAACCAGGGACTTGGACTGCGTTAGCCCCAGCGGTCAACACCCTGGCCCTAAACCCCACACTCTTCACTTTCCCTCTTGGAGCTGGCAAGGTCTAGAATCTCCATTCTCCTCCGTCGTAGGGTGGTAAAGAAGGTGATGCTGCACCAAACAGCATATTCATACTCTGCCTGCCCAATCCTAAAATCCCAAGAGCCCTATTCTATTAGTAGGTCCACCTGGAGTGAAGTTTTATAGTTGTGGCCAGTTTAGAATCAACAGTAAAAAAGATGGCCCCCAACCAAACAGGAATTTGAAAACTCTGACTTCTGAACTTGGAATCAGGTCTCCAATCCTGATTTATTTTTCCTCGGTTTATTTGTGAGGAATGTCCAGGGAGCCTGAAATACTCAATGCGGGATTAGTAACCTACCATGGATCTGAACTTTTGTATAACAGAGAGCCGTGCCTTTTAAAAATTAGGGTTCATTTTTTAAAATTCTATAAAAATAACAGTCCATGGTAGGTCAGGACAGCAGGGATTGGGGACTATATTTAATAAAAGTCCAGGAAATACCCTGTACTGTTGGCAGAGTCGAGCCGGTAACAGTATTTAGATTCCCAGGGAACTGCGCTAACCTATTCGAGGTGAAACCTGGGATGGGGTGGGAGGGGAGAGATGCCTTGTACACTCCTCTGTGACCTGTGGTAAGTCTGCTGGGTTGAATTGTGTGAAGTTGTCAAAGGTGGTTCTGCTCTCCAGCCCTTGGCACCAGCTCTGCTGAAATGTGATACCATTGGTTTTCAGTAAAGGTTCCTTTCTGCAGGGCTGCAAACACAGATCAGCTGCTACTGTGTGTACACAACCAGGGAGCAGATCACCCAGCACAGTCAAAGCAGCCTTTTTAACCCCGAGACTTTCCAAGATCTCCTCTGCACGCAGGAAGTTTCCTTCTCTGTTGTCAGATTTAGCACCGCGCTCTTGTCATCAGATCCGCGCTAGACTCCCTGCTGCACAGTAGAGAGGCTTCCTTAAGACATTTGTCCTTGAAACTGCACCAAACTCTTGGAAGAGCCCAGAACGTGTAAGTATGTACGATTTAGGCAGCGAGCGGACAGGGCAGAGCTGCAATCAACCATTATACAATATCCGATTAGCAGTGCAGGAGGGATTTTTCTGACGTTTTGTTACATTCATTTTCCATTCGTTCTGAGGAAACAAATCAATTCTAGCTTCTGATACAGTGACTTTGCAGTAGATGGGGTTGTAATATGTTAGCTTTAACTATTTGCTGTTCTCATTTAGCGTGGAGATGTGACTTGTGGGACGATGATGGTGGGCGTTAAACTAGAAAACTTGTAAATTTTGATTAGGAATAATAATTGCTGAGCATGTCCATCTTGAGAAACAAGTTTGCTTTGCGGAATGTTTTTAGAAGAATTAACCACCTAAATTCATGGACAGTATAATGAAAGTGGACCGTCTTTGCTCTCAATGAAACATATTAGTTTGCAGTTTTAATTTACTCATAAAGAGCATTCCACTGGGGTTTTTGTCTTAATTGAATCCTACCCAAGGCTGTCAGTGTGATGTTTTACTGGCTTGTGTGTATCTGGTTAAGTTACTTTGCTGGTTTGCAGTCTGGTTGAACTGTTGTTCAGGCACTCTTTGGATCCTAAGAGCAACCAGGTGAAGGAAATGCTCACAAAATTGGGTGGGGGTGGGGGGAAGGAGGATTTATTTTCAAGGGTGGTCGTGTTACTCTTGAAAGCTGTTTAGCTGCACAACATGTACGGCTGTCAGATGGAGACCACAGACCAAACACTCTGAAGCTCTAAGTCGAATGTCAGCTTGGCCACTTTCGTAACTCCAACCAATAAAAAGCCCGTGCCCCTTCGCCATCAATTTTTAATATGTACCAATACTTGGGTTTATAAGATTAATTTCTCTCCGATTAGGCTGATTGATAGCTGGATTGTGGTTTCTTAAGAGCTGGTTCCCTGAAACCCACAGCAGGACTGCATTCCATTTAACTAGTGAATGTAAAAACGGGTAACCATGGATTCAGCCCCCACTCACTGCCAGTGCAATGACTTGTTGTAAACAATACAAATGAGCCAGGAGAGCAGAGGCAACCAGACATGAAATGATTTTAATAGAAATTACGGTAAAAGGTCATGTGATTTGGGATCAGCTTCTGTTCAGTTTTAAAGGGAAAGTCCGTCTTTTCTCCCCCACCTTGCCCACCCTGCCCCCCTCTCCCCCCTCGCCTATTCCCAAGCAACCCAAGTAGACAGCTCCACAAACTTGGTGGGTCCCAGGCTGTGCTTCCGTGGGGAAGGGTGGCCACTGTCATGCTGGGCAAAGCGTGGTGACTGGTGGGTTTTCACGGTAAGTACCTTCCTTTTAGAAACCCAAAGGACATCTGTGTCTTCCTGGGCTTCCTCCATGGAAGGTCGTGCTAAAAGTGTGCTCTAGAAGTCCTCAAGCTTTGATGTAGGAGGAATAGGTCATTTTGTTCCTTGGCTTTTATGTGATGCTACTGTCTTTTCTCTGCCTTCCTAAATCTCCGGATTATTTGAGAACCTTGGCCTTTCTGAAAACTGATTCTTGGCTTTGGGAGCCACTCCTGCAATATGGTAATGAGCACAGGCAGATTCTGGGAGAAGCGCCGTGTCTAACCTCTAGGTTGGAGCCCAGGCAGACCTTTGCTGAGTTCTACAAGGACGCGCCTTTGCGATATGATTTGCATTTCTCTGATAGAAGTGGTTTCTGGACGTGAGTGTGGTTGTAGATTCATACATTTGCCTTCAACCAGGAATCATTAACACTGTATATGTGTCAAGTGCTACCCTTGTGGTTTGTTTGGTACTGATCTCAGCTGTATTTGTTAAAGGAAATGAAAAAAGAAACTCTAGTCTTCAGAGTTGGGGGGAAAGGGGACACTTAGAAGCCAGATTTGAAGGGTGGTCCTGGCTGGTACCCAGTGTGCAGGAATGAAGGGGTTCAGAGTCACTGTGTTGGACAATCCTGGGCACCCTGAGGAAAGGTCTGTCTCTACGTGTGTTATGTCTCAAGGTGAAATAGACTCGAACTGGTCTATGCACAGATGGTAAAAATCATCGTATCATCTTGGAACAAAAGATCATGCTGTATGTATATCTTACCTCATTTTATCGTACAGATACTTCTGAATAGATGCATCGTTGTACATATAGAGATGTCATATTGAATAATAGAATTTGGGTTATTTTTCTATTAATGGCTTCATTACAATAGACCCCATCAGCACGTGAAAAAAAGCTTGGGGGTTGTAATTTAGAAGTTCAGTAAGATAACAGAGCATCAGTCTTTTCTGTATCCACTCAGGAGTTTTATCTAGTGGACTATTTGTTTAGGCCTATGAGTGTGAAGACAGTACTTATATTTAAACTTTTTTTAATTAGCTTTTTAAGATGTTGGAGTGCCTCATCACATGCTTAGACCGAAGGATTCTTTAGAATGTTATGGTTCTCTTATATAGCTTCATGGTTTGTTAGCTCTTGTAATACCAGGTTTGCTTATCTAAAAGAAAGGAAAGAAGAAACTGTAGTCATTCATGTTGTGAGGGAAAGGAGCAATTTGAAGCTGACAGGGGAACACCAAGTCTTGGTGAGGTGATAAATGATAATGAAATACGGTATTTTTACTTTTCCCAGCTTTGATTCCCTACACCGAAGAACAGGAGTAAAGTGTCAGCTACAAGGTGGTTAGAAGCACAACCCGTGGAGTGAGACCTGGGTTGGAGATTTTGTTCCGGACCTGATCACTGTGCTTAAGAATTGGAGCAAAGTGACACGTTGTCCTCTGTAGTCTGAGGAAGGTCAGGCCCGCTCATGGGCAGGTGAAAGGGTTAACTGAGCTGATGCATAGAAGGTATTTTCCACCATGTCTGGCATATAGTGAGTGCTTCATAAGCTGTTCCTAGTTTCATTATTATTTTTGATTGAGGAAACATTTGGTGAAGTAGAATCCTGCTCTAAGTGTTGGGTCAGAGATCAACAGTCACATCATGGGCCGGTCCTGCTCTAGTGATGGTTGTACATGCAGTAACTTGATCATCACTTGGGAGATGGTGATTTAGTTTGTAACCTAGTATAGTTTTTTTAACATAACATTTTCTGTAGGCCCAAAGTAATATCTTTTTGCCATGTACTTTTTCATTTCCATGCAAATTATTTAGAAAGTTATTTACCTTTTTTTTGGTGTGTGTATTTCTGATTTCTGATACTGTGGGTGTTTGAGGCAACGTGAGCATTTTCTCTGTGATCCTGTTGCCAGAGCTGAGAGCAGAAGAACACCTAGAATTATAAGACCTTCATCATTACATCAATCCTAAAAGCTTAAAACTAGTGGTAACTAGTTCTCAAAGATAATCACATCTACTAAAGAGCAATAGTAATTCACAGGGTAGTAAACATGAAAGTTACATGCTATCAAAGAGATATTTCTTTTTTTAAAAAAAAATTTTTATTGAAGTATGCTTATTTATTGTGTTGTGTTAGTTTCTGCTGTAAAGCAAAAGGATTCAGTTATACATACATATATATATATATATATATGTATTTTTTTTTCACACATTCTTTTCCATTGTGGTTTATCTTGAGAAGATTGTCTACATGTTTGCTGTGTCCTTTGACCTTCCTGAACTCTAAGCTTCTGATTCTCTGCTTTGTGGTCTGTCTCCCCACCTCTTTCCTTCCTTCCTTACCTCCTACTGTCCCTCCTTCCTCCCTTTCTTCCTTTTATCTCTTCTTATTCTCTCAACTCCATAGCATTTTCTTTTTCTTTGTGAATCAGAAGGGTTCAAGGGAAGAGAAAAAGAGGGAGAAGAGACTCACAGTCTTTTCATGTTAGTCCTGGTTTTATAAATGGAAACTTTAAGAAGAGTCAGAAAAATCTGTTTTTCTTTCTCCTGCTATTGAACTGGAGAGGCACATCTGAAGTGACCTGCAGACTCCAGGGAAGCCTCGTTCGGTAACTATTTGTTGATTCATTGATTAAACGGCCTGGAGGGAAGGGGCATGAGGTACGGAGATCCCCTTAGTAGTGAGAGCTTTGAAACCCCAGGCTGCAGTGTGCAGTAGGTTGGCTTCTCTGTGACCTTCCAACCACTAATCTCCTTTAAGAACTGAATCAAAGCAGTTAAGGGATTTTTGTCAGATGGATTTTGCCTACAGTTGGGTTTTTGGCAGTTGCGTGTCGAAGGCAATACATTCTTCACAGGGATATGAATTTTTTTTTTTTTTTCCAGAAAGGAATGAAGAAGAGATGCCAGCAGGATTCTCTAGAGAGGGACTCTTGTTTATCCGTGGTAGTGTTCCGGCCAGGACAGCTGTAAGGTGGATGACTTTCTCACACTTCCCTGCCAACCTCCTCCTTAACCACCCTTGTCTGGTGGTCTGGTCAACAAATGCTCTTGTGCAGCAGGTCCCTCTCCATAATCTTCTCTTCCAAGGGCAGAGAGAAAGCCTGCAATTAGAATTGATATCATGTGAGTGATGACGGGTGTCTGGTATCTACTTTCAGGCAGTGTAGTGTGTAGAATTAGAGCTGGAGATGGTTCATTTTAAATGGATAAATGACTGTTCCAGAGTCACACAACCCATGAGTTGTACAGCCAGGGCTATAAGCTGAGATTTCTGATTCCCAGGCTGGTACTCTTTTAAGGGCTCCTGCCTTCCAGTGAACAGACCAAAAAAGAGAGAGTTTATATTACATTGGAAGAAAACAAGCCAGTTTAGTAAATGGTAAGGCTATTTTAAAGATATTACTCAAAAGAGACATATACATCTAGTTGTAATCCTCAAGCTGTAATTTAGAAGCTCAGTGAGCCTTGAGAAAGATACCAAGTCATTCTGAGCTGTGATTTTCTTCATCATACATCTGAGATTAAAATAATAAAAAATCAGTGACAATAACTAAGCAATAAATATAATGCTTATATTTTAGGTTTGTTGTGAGGATTAAATAAGATTATGTATGGAAAGTCCCTAATCTTATGCTTGACACAAGATAGATATCAGTAAATATTACTGTCATCCTCTTTTCTTTTCAAGGTTGGTGGTGGAGTCCTGTAGGGTAGAATTATGAGTAAAGTCTTCAGAAGGCATCTGGAAATGTGTAGCTCAATGATTTTCAACATTTTTTTTTCTGCTTTAACACATACAGAAAAATATATATGAAGAATGCTTGTTGGTGTTGTTGTTTAGCTGCTGAGTTGTGTCTGACTCTTTGTGACCCCATGGACTCTAACTTGTCAGGCTCCTCTGTCCATGAGATTTTCCAGGAAAGGATACTGGAGTGGGTTGCCATTTCTTTCTCCAGGGGATCTTCCCAACCCAGAGATCAAACTCAATCTCCTGCACCGGCAAGTGGATTCTTTAACACTGAGCCATCAGGGAAAGCCCATGCTTGGCATAGAATGATCAATAAATATTAACACGGTGGTGATGATGATCATGGTGGTGGTAGTGATGAAAAGATGCGAATGCTGATGCACCTGAGGTCCTCATACCGCAGATGAACCCAGGGCTATAAGCAAGTCCTAAAGCTTTAGTTTGGATACACTGCTTCCTTTCCTACCGTAGAGAGGAAGTCACAGTGTTGGTGAGCAAGAGCTGTGCCGTTATATCTACACTCATTTAAATTAAAAAGAAAATCGGTGGATACATTTATATGTATGGCTGAGGCCCTTTGCTATCCACCTGAAGCTATCACAATATTGTTAATTGGCTATACTCTAATATAAATGAAAAAGTTTAGGAAAAAAATCATAGGCTTCAGTACTTTGTCGTTGTTCAGTTGCTAAGTCATGTCTGACTCTTTGCAAGCCCGTGGACTACAGCCCGCCAGATTCTCTGTCCATGAGACTACCCACTGGATGCTGGGGTAGTTACCATTGTTCTTCTCTTGTCTTCAGACAAGAACACTGGAGTGGGTTACCATTTCCTTCTCCAGGGGATCTTCCTGCCCCAGGGATTGAATCCATGTCTCCTGCATTGCTGGCGAATACTTTACTACTGCACCACCAGAAAAGCCCCCAGTTCTATGTTACTGGTAACAAATTACTAGCAACTTGGTTTGTCTAGAAGATGCTATCTTTCCTCGCATTTTGAATGGTGCTTTACATCCTAGTCCTGAACTGATGGGTTTGAGCCTTGAATCAACCACTCATGAACTATGATGACCTAGGAAATAACTGAGTTAATACCTGGAAAGTATTAATAGTAAGAAAAATGTCTAGTACACAGTAAGTGTTAGAAATTCTTTTTTTTTTTTTTAGAAATTCTTAGAAGTTTTTGTCTCTAAGCTATTTGATGGGGCAGCATCCTACCTTCAAGATTCCCTCTGAAAAATCACCATTATTAACACCATGGTATCATTAATAATAAAACTGTGTTTTAGTTTTAACATAATAAAAGCTGCTCTTTATTGTGTACTTACCATTTAAAAAGGCGTTATGCCATGTGTTTTAAATGGTATCATAATTGATTTAATTCTCCCATTATTCTTTTGAAATAGATAGTGTTACTTGCATCTTATAAATGAGAAAATGGAGCCTACAAGAGGTAATAGAACTTGCCCAGCTAGTGAATGACAGACAAAGGCCTCCAATTTATAATCTTCTATACATATCTCCCCTGCACTGCTCACTAAGTCGGAGACAGTTTGCAGAGTTGGTGGAAAATGTATATTTTCTGGAATGAAAGAGACCCAAGAATCATGAAATAGATTTCTTCTAGGACATTCAGGGGCTTCCCAGGTGGCTCAGATGGTAAAGAATCTGCCCACAGTTCAGGAGACCTGGGTTCGATCCCTGGGTTGGGAAGATCCCCTGAAAAAGGGAATGGAAACCCACTCCAGTATTCTTGCCTGCAGAATTCCATGGACAGAGGAGCCCAGCAGGCTACAGCCCATGGGGTCACAAAGAGTTGGACACGACTGAGTGACTAATACACACACACACAGGACATTCAGGAGACTCAAACCAGAAACAGGGAAGATGATCACGGTAAAAAGCAATTTATTTTATTCACTCGATAATCAGAAAAATCTAGAAATATACTTTAACTTGATCTTAAGGACAGGAAGAGATAAGAGGCAGTGGTGGAAAAGGGTAATGAATAATGAGGAGGAAGAGGAGAGTGAGAGAGAGAGGTGGCAGAGAACGTGGCTATCATTTAACACTCAAGCAATCGTGGAGGTAGATGATCCAGAATCATCATCCTCATTTTAGACGTTATTTTGTCCGAAGCAACACAACCAGAAATAATGGACTTGGGATTTACTCTATGTATTCTATCTTTACATCCAGGGCACTCTCCTGCTACATTATTCTGCCGTTTGAGACAGAAAGATTCATACAAAGATACAGACACATGAAGAGAAAGAAACATAGGTACACTGACATGCAGACAATATTAGAACCATCTTTTAGCTTTTACAGATGTGAACATAAAGACTTTCCAAAGTCCCTTTGTGCTTTTGCAGCTATAGGCATAAGCTAGATTAATTCATATGCAGAAGACAAGATGCTTAAGAATATTATTAAATATTTAATGCTTTTTATTTAAAATTAGGTTTTTACTTCCTGAGTTGATTTTCAAAAAAAAAAAAATCTTGTGGGTTTTCAGTGACACTTTCTTCCTAATTGTGCAGATGAAGAAAAGGAGTTGTGCAGAAGTTAAATTATTTCCCTAAGATCATAGGAGTTGATAGCAGATATGAAAGTCCTCTAGTTTTTGACCCTCCAGAAAAAGACTTTCCTCTTTCCTGCGATGATCTCTTCTAATTGGTATGGTTATCACTTCATCAGTTTCTAAGAACTTGGAGACACACGATGGAAGAGTCACACCTGTGTACATAATGAGGTTCTTTCTTCGAAGTGGAAAGAGAGGTTGACCCTTCCCTGAAGGTTTTCATCTTGCCTTCGAGTTCGGAAGACCGTCTCCTGATCTTTAAGGAATGACATCAGGGCTGTAGTTCACAACGTTCTCTTTTCCCCTTGAATCCAGGCTGGGCACTGGAGAGAATCCCGTCCTTCTTGTGCTTAGCCTCCTGGGGTCCACCAGATGCTATGGTCTCTTCCCCAGACAGTTGCCTGCTGCTCCCACGATATGTCCGACTGGCACTCTGTTTGTAAGGCAGATGGAGCTCCCTTTCAAGAAGTACTTTCTGCTCTGCATGCTTGTTTTGAAGATGTGGGTTTTTGTTACGTACAGGGGGCCAGGAAAAGAGGGAGGTCCCAAACTGTTGTGTGAGAAACAAGAGGCAGTCCAGCTACAGTGGAAAGAGGCAAATGTGGAAAGCTTCGTAATTTCCAAGGTTAATGCCAAGGTCAGACCACCTTCTCAGTCAGTTTAAACAGAATCCCTAAAGTTAGACCACTGGGAACACTTTTTCCTTCTCAGGGGAAAATATGGTAACTGCCCAATAACCCTTTTTCTGTGTTTAAATGATGAAGGTAGAAAAGGAAGATTAAAAGGGGGTAAATGTGATGGCTTTTCACCTTTTCTCTTAGAAAGTCATGGAACCATCTGGCCAGCTTTGAGGAAAGCTGCTTGAAAATAACTGTGCTTGTCGATAAATAATTGTTTTCTTACCAGGTCCACTGAAATAACATGCAGAATGACCCCTTCTAGCTTTAAATATTTCTTCTAATAACACATGATATTTGTGTAGTGAAAGTTTATAAAGTCACAAATTATCATTTCCCTTTGATAGCTAAGTTAACTTGGCAAGATTAAGTGGCTTGTTCAGAGGGACACTATTAAAAAGAGAGTGGAAGGCTCAAAACTGAGTCTTCTGACATCTAGATCTAGATTGCTTCTACCTGTTAGCAATTCCAGTCTTGACAGAGGGCTGGTGTGGGGTAGGACTGAAAACCGAGTGGGAAGGGCATTAGAAAAGGGAAAAAAGATGGGGGGAAAAAACAGCCCTGAGAATATTAGAAGAAAGAACTTGTGATGTCTGTTTTTTTTGTGGGTGCAGTACCTGTGGCTACAGGATGGTGCAAAGATTCTGATTTTTGTCCTCACGCAAAGAGTCAGACACAACTGAGCGACTGAACTGAACTGAACTGAAAGATGAAGGCTGGGGTTTCCCAGGTGGCTTAGCAGTAAAGAATCCACCTGCAGCTTGGGAGGCACGTGTTTGATTGCTGGGTCAGGAAGGTCCCCTGGAAGAGGAAATGGCAACCCACTCCAGTATTCTTGCCTGGGAAATCTCATGGACCAAGGAGCCTGGCAGACTACAGTCTATGGGGTCGCAAAGTGTGAGACATGACTTAGCGACTAAACAACAAAGATGAAGGCCAGGGGACAGGGGAAGGGGAGTGCCCCCCGGATGGCTCATACAGGATGCTGGTGACTTCTCCCTGCCTCAGTCCCCAGACTTTCCCCTCTTAGGTCAGGCACTGGAGTGAAGATACACTGTCAGCTTCTTAGCAGATGGAATCGAGGCAGCTCTAAGCAAAAGAGAAATGACCTTGTACATGCACACTTAGTTCCTGGTCATTCAATGCCCCGCCCACTTCACCCGTCATAGGAGCATAATCCAGGACAGTAATAGCATCTTAAACATGAAGGAACAACTAAGTGAGATCCAGGGTGTGAGTGGATGGTGCAACATTCCTTCACCAGAGCAATTAATACCCTTCGGATAAAACTGCCTTGGCCTGATACTTAGTTAAAATATGGGTGCCATTTCTTTTTTCCCCCTTTGGAATGAAACCTTATAAGTCATGTGGATATTAGAAAGTGGAAAGAATGTGTGTTCTCTCTCCTTTGAGCTCTATTTTTCTAATCCCTGGTCAGTAAGATCCTAACCCAGTTCTGATAATAGTGTGAATTTCTTGGTTTGTCTTCATTCTCAGACTATGTCAGAGTACTTATATATTTCATAATGGCTCTGAAATCTTCAAGTTGATCTGGCATTAGTCAGAATTGACCGCAGATTCCTGGTAGGAAGTCCATTCAAGCTATTGCTAATGCTTCAAAAGTACTGTATGTGACTGGCAGAGTGAACACACTGGTGTCCCAGAGATGTCAGCTTTTTGGCCTCAAACCATCTTTAACCGGCAGCTACCGGCTAATATTTCAGCATTACTTTTAGAATGTCAAACTATTATTATCATATGGAAAAAAAAATTGTTCAGTTGAAAGATGCATGCTTAAAATGTTTGTACGCTAGAGGTTTACTCTCTATATCTCTCTACTGGATTATTTAATAATTTAAAGTTTCACTTTCTTCTAGAAATTAGAGGACAGCATTGCTTTCACTCATCTGCTATGTTACACAGACACAGTAAACGGCAGAGGTAAAAGATAAAAGATCAATTCTTATGGATCTCAGAGTTTCAAGCTTTTGAGGCTGGGTTATAGAAACTTTGTAATTATTGTGGGTAATCTTGCAGAAAATTAAATGTTGAGTTTGCATAAGTGAAGAAGTTTGGACTGTTTTGCTTACCATAGCTTGTTAGTGGGTAAGCATCTCACCATCCCTGTCAGGCTTTGGGTTTCACTTCACTGCTAGTAAAATGCTATTTGTAGCATGAGTGAAATCCCCAGTAGGGACACAGCATCTTACGTTTGAGGCATATTTTAGAGAACCTGTGTCTGTAGTTCACTTGTCTGTTTCAGAATGACTCTAGACCAGTGGTTCTCAGCCAAGGGCAGTTTTGAACCCTAAAGGACAATGTTTGAAGACATTTTTGATTATTGCACCTGGGAAGAGGGTGCTTTGGGCATCTGATGAGTAGACACCACAGATACTGCTAAACACCATTCAATGCACAGGGCAACTCTCTATACAACATGGAATTTTTCAACCTCAAATGTCAACAATATTGAGATCGAAAAGCCTTGCTTTTCCAGAATTTAAAAGGTAAGGGAGAAAGTAGGTTGCTTTAACATTTTCAGATTTTATTTATAAATGGATGATTTTAGCATTTCCCCCATGGGATGTAGAATAAATATAAAAAATACAAACAAGTCATTTTGTTGTTCAGTCACTAAGTTGTGTCCTACTTTTTGTGACCCCTGAATTGCAGCATGCCAGGCTTCCCTGTCCTTCACCATCTCCTGGAGTTAGCTCAAACTCCTGTCCATTGACTCAGTGATGCCATCTAACCATCTCACCCTCTATCACCCCCTTCTTCTCTTGCCCTCAATCTTTCCCAGCATCAGAGTCTTTTCCAATGAGTTGACTCTTTGCATCAGGTGGCCAAAGCTTCAGCTTCAGCTCCAGTCCTTCCAATGAATATTCAGGCTTGATTTCCTTTAGGATTAACTGGTTTGACCTCCTTGCTGTCCAAGAGACTCTCAAGAGTCTTCTCCAGGACCACATTTCGAAAGCATCAATTCTTCAGTGCTCAGCCTTCTTTATAGTCCAACTCTCACATGCATACATGACTACTTGAAAAACCATAGCTTTGACTATAAGGACCTTTGTCAGCAAAGTGATGTCTCTGCTTTTTAATACACTGTCTAGGTTTGTCATAGTTATTTTTTCAAGGAGCAAGCGTCTTTTAATTTTGTGGATGTAGTCACTGTCCACAGTGATTTTGGATGTCACATATTTGCTTTAAAAAAACAAGTCAAATATTTACTTTAAAAATATTTGGGATATATTACGTGCATTGTGGCTATTGAACTATCAATGCATATAACAGCCACTATCCCACAATATCATAGCTATGACTCATGAAGAGCTTGCTGTGTACCAGGTACTGTCCAGAGCATCTTCCCATATACTGATTCAACTGATCCTCAATGCAACTCCACCGAGGAGGTACCATGACCATGGCCTTCAGTACTCAGACACTGCCATGCTTGACTGTAGGAATAAGGTGAGCTCCTGGCAGGAAATGTATGGAACAGAGCCATGGCAGCACTGACAATAATATGTGTGGGAAGAAGGCGGCTTTATTGTTCTAAATGCCCCTGGTTGCTCAAGCTTTTATTCTCCAGGGCTGTTATTGCCAAAGCACTTCTCTGGGAAACTAGGATTGGCATCATAAAGCAAGTTTATATTTGCTTCTAGAGGAAGGAAAAAGAAAAAGGTTTTATAACCCTCTGCTTGCCAGGCCTGCACCTGGTTCCATGCCTGTCCATCTTTTCCTCTCCAGTAACCGTTCTCAACAGAAGTGATCTTCTGGTTGTGTGTAACTGATGGAGAGTGAATATCCATGGTCAGGAAGTGGCCGCTCACCCTTGAGGCCGTAACCTTCTCTCTGACTGTTCTCTGTCTCATCTCTCTCCCTTTAAAATTTCAACATCAAGGTGGGTTTGATACACTAAAATCTCACATGTCAAAAAAAAAAAAAACCAACAAAAACCAGGTAGAATCTCTCTGGGCAAGTCTCATGGGAGAGTCTCCAAGAACACATTTAACATGGAATTCTCCCTGGAAATGCTATGTCAGAAGTCATATTCCTGGTGGGGGCTTCTGGGAGAATTGGGAAGTTATTTAGATTTGCTGCTTTGACACTTTCTGAGGGTTCTGAGTCCAGGGAATTAAGTTGGTCATAGCTACACAGCTCACCTTTGCCAAACTGGCCTGTTGTATTAAATTTCAGTTGTCATAAAAAACCGAAAAGGAAAACATCACAAATAACTGGAAATATATCAGTATTCTGAGCAGCAGTATTTATGGGGCACGAATAGATATCCTAGGCTATTTATCTTTCTAGTAGCAGTTGAAACACCTCTGCTTTTCTCTTACTGTAAAAGGCCTGGTACTAGAATTGGGGAAAAGTGGCAGTTCAGTGGCTGACTCCTTTAAGTTCTTGCTTTCTTCTCCTTTCCTTCCTCGATGAAAACCCCAAATAGAATACAGTAAGGATATATTCAAGTTTGGGGAGTCTATAGAGAGACTGGGTACAGTAGAGACTTGGCTACAAAGAGGCTGAGTTCATGTAGTATTATACACACACACACACACACACACACACACATATATATACACCTGGCTGCATTGGGTCTTAGTTGCAGCACACAGACTCTCTAGTTGCCGCATACGAGTTTATTTCCCCTGCAACATACGAGGTCTTATTCCCCGACCAGTGATAGAACCTGTGTCCCCTGCACTGCAAGGTGGATTTTTAACCATTTACTCACTAGCTTGTGACCTTGAATCAAATTACCATTGCCCAGTTTCCATGACTGTAAAATGGATCAAATTATAGTGTGTCTGTATATATATATGTATATGACTGTATGGGCTTCCCTCGTAGCTCAGTTAGTAAAGAATGACTGTAAAATTGATCAAATTATTTTATCTATCTATCTATCTATATATATATAATGAAGATTAAATAATGTGAAATATACAAAGCACAAAATGTAATAGGTAAAGGGTTGGTGGTTTCTGGGGTAATACCGCTCTTATTGGATCATTAATGTACGTATTGCTATACATATAATACTTCTGGAGTCTTGAGAAGCTGGACTCACTCAGTTCTTAGGTTTCTAAAAACTGTGGTCCGAGGACTACACATTTGGATTCACCTCTGTACTCATCATTAAAATGCAGATTCCGGGCCTCTAGCTGGAGTGTTAAATAGGAATCTCTAGTGTTAAATGCCGGAGAAGGCAATGGCACCCCACTCCAGTCCTCTTGCCTGGAAAATCCCATGGACGGAGGAGCCTGGTAGGCTGCAGTCCATGGGGTTGCTGGGAGTTGGACACGACTGAGCAACTTCACTTTCGCTTTTCACTTTCATGCATTGGAGAAGGAAATGGCAACCCACTCCAGTGTTCTTGCCTGGAGAATGCCAGGGACGGGGGAGCCTGGTGGGCTACCGTCTATGGGGTCACACAGAGTCGGACACGACTGAAGCGACTTAGCAGTAGCAGTGTTAAATGTAGGCTCCAGTAAC
This sequence comes from Bos grunniens, assembly GCF_055505025.1. Taxonomy (NCBI): domain Eukaryota; kingdom Metazoa; phylum Chordata; class Mammalia; order Artiodactyla; family Bovidae; genus Bos; species Bos grunniens. Next base: position 60,600,084 of record NC_141180.1, read on the forward strand.
TTGTATTTTTAGAAACACCTGGTGGGATTCCCATACAATTCAGCGTTTGGGGAGCACTGAGTTAGTGGACATCCTTTCCGGCTCTGTGATGCCCTTCCCTTCCTTTCCACAGCAGCAGAGAGAAGTCTAGAGAATTTCAGCTCCTCTAGCTGAAGGTTCTTCTCACCCAGGCGGAGTCTTGTCTTTGAAGGTAGGAATTCACCACTCTCCAGTTGATAAAATTCTTTTTATGGTCGGCCCCACGGGGTTAGGTAACCTCAATGATGTGATAATGAGGGGGGACCAAAGGTCACAAGATTGTGAACATCTGTGAGGAGATTGTAGGCTTAGCCTCTCAGGTGAGGGAAAGGTGAGCGCATCAACTGTGCCCACACTTCAAAGCCTGGAGCTGGTTTGCTGCAGCTAACTTAATTATCTGCGCTATTGATATCTTCAACAAACATATCTATACCCTAGATCCGGTTTCTTGATACATGGTCCGAGAGAGCAGGAGATGGCTGTTCTGCGGCCAACTTCCTAAAATGCTTTTGAGAGTCAGCTGGGTCGCCTAGTCCTCTTTCGCTCTTGGATTAAATATAAAAATAACTATGTAAAGCGTCGCAACCCTCTTTTCCCTGTCTGCTGAAACGGCACTCTCCTAGGCTTTTTCTAGAACCCGTTAGAGGAGAAGGAGGCAAGGCAGGGTAACGATATGTCAGACTCTGAAGCCTTACATCAGATGTTCTTCCAAGACGGATCCTGCTGTTAGGTCTCAGCAGAGAGAGTGAAGAGCTGGTGGCGCAGGTACCTGCCTGGTGAAGGGTTGACCGAGTGGCCAGAGTCTCTTCTGATGTCACCGCCCTTTTTCCCTTCTCTCCATGGCCTTGTTAGTTTCACCGACCTCTCCATCAAAAGCCCGGCAGGGAAAGAAATACAACCCAAACCAGGCGACCTTCTCACTTCTAAGCCATCCAAGTCTTGAATATCGAGCAACATTTGAGACTGTAGACCAAAGGGAGGGATTTGTCTCTCCCAGGTTTTTGCTGCTCCAAATCAGCCTCCTCCCTCGTTACCCACCAAACACTAGCACCAGCTTGTAAACAGCATCTCAAAAAGAAGGACTTCAATCCCTTCAATCCATGACACTCTTCCTTTAAAAAAAAAAATTTGTATTTATTATTTTTGGCTGTGTTGGGTCTTCCCCGCTGCTTTTCTCTGGTTGTGGAGAGCTGGGGCCACTCTCCCTTACCGTGCGAGGGCTTCTCATTGTGGTGGCCTCTGGTTGTGGAGCACAGGCTTGAGGGCACACTGGCTTCAGTAATTGCAGTGTGTGGGCTCAGGAGTTGTGGCTCTGGGACTCCAGAGCATGGGCTCCATAGTTGCGGTGCAGGGGCTTAGTTGTTCCATGGCATGTGGGATCTTCCTGGGCCAGGGATCAAACCTGTGTCTCTGGGAGTTGGCAGGCGGATACTTTACATCCTGAGCCACCAGGATGTCCCTCCCCCACTACCCCACGCTTCCTTTAGATTGTAGCTCTTGAGAACAGATTTCTCTGCCAGATGTTGCTTTCATTTTTTTACCTCCTTACAAGGAATATTTTTGGGTCTGCATCCAGAGCAATGGGCATTATGGTGGATCTGTTGACTTTTCTGCCAGGGATGTGATCTGAAATGGAAAGAAACCAGATGACTCAACCCCCTATCTCGGCCCTGAAATGGAATACAGTACCCTGTGCTTTGCCACCCAAATGTAGCCTTGCTGTTGAAAGCTGGGATGTCACCTAGGCAGAGACCAGAGGAGATATGTTCCACTTTTTGCCTTCTTTTCTTTCACGCTTGTAAAAGTCTCTCACACTTGCTGCCCCAGCTTTCATAACATGGTCACTTTTTAAAAATGATTTAATTAATTAAACTTATTTTTGACTGTGCTGGGTCTTTGCTGCTACGAGGGCTTTTTCTCTAGTTGTGGAGAGTGGGGGCTACTCTAGTTGCAGTGTGCGGGCTTCTCATTGCAGTGGCTTCTCTTGTCGCAGAGCAGAGGCTCTAGGCATATGGCTTTCAGTAGCTGTGGCTCCCAGGCTCCAGAACACAGGCTCAGTAGTTGTGGCTCACAGGCTTAGTTGTTCCTTGGCATGTGGGATCTTCCCGGATCAAGGATCAAACCCCATGTCCCTTACATTGGCAGGCAGATTCTTTGCCACTGAACCCCCAGGGAAGCCCAAAACATGATTATTTTAAATGATAAAAATGCTGGGGAGGGAGTGCTGGAGCATCATGTAAAGTGACTGTGTTATCTGTCTCATGTTCCAAATATTGATACAAACAGAATTAGTTCACACGCCAGGGGTGTCTCAGGGATCCATTTTAAGTTGACAGTGAATTTGGGCTTGAGATTTTCCCCTGTGATCACCCATGTTGAAAAACATTGGCTAAACGAGACAGTGCTGGGCCACCCTCAATCTGTAAATTCACTCAAACTAATTCATTAACTAACCCTTGATTTTAAATAGTAGTGAGCAGAGGTGAAAAAGTAAATGACTGTTTCATGTTCTTGTTTGGTGGTGAGGTGGTTCCCCATACCTGGCATATCACTCTTATTTTATTTGGAGGAAAGAGCAAAGATGATGTACATTCATGGGTTCTTTAACGATATGATTTCTCAGTTCATTAAGGACTACCTTTTAAAATATATCTGATTTGTAGATTGAGTGAAGAGAATGCCGATTCCTCTTTATCTTGCATTAAATTTAGTTTGTGGCTAAACTAAGACTTTCTGTTGTCTTTCTAGTTCTCCCAGCCTTGTCTTTCTATTCCTGCACAGTGAATTTAATAAAGAAACTATCTTGGAGTAATAATTCCAACAAGCCCTGGACATTCCTTTGGGGGAAGAGGACTGACCTTTTCCTGTTTTTAATAAAACCTCTGTGAATTTGGGTTTGGCTCTTGTGCAGTCCTGTGCAACTGTCTTTTTATTCCAGAGTTACGGGTGGGATGAGTCCATTTATTTCCCATGAATTGGGAGCATGAATGCAGTCCTGGGCTCTTGTGAAGTTTGTAACACATATGGCCTATTACATTTGGTTCTTACACACATTTAGCTACTTTGAGTTATATTATTTTCTATTTTGGTGGTAGTTAGATTTTGTTTTTTTATTTGTGATTCAGTGCCCCATCTATTTCTAAAAGAACTAGGAAGGAGTCATTTTGTAATATGAGATTGAATTCTGCTCTGGTGATTGGCAGGACGTTTTTTCCTAACGGTGACGCTGGCGATTTTAAAAGCTTCATTTTTGTCTTTGTCTTGAACAAGGAGCATTTTCCACCTTATTAACTCCTGAAAATCCCACTGGATGAATAATTTGGAATGGAAGAACTTAAGACCTTTTAGAGTGAGAAAAAAGAACAAATCTACAAAATTTCTTATGACTATTCTTTATGGTCACTAAAAATATTTGGCGTGCTAAGTAAAATAGCCTATCTATGAAGGTTGGATATTTTAAAACAGAATAATATGTATAAAATAATAATTTCTAAGAGACACCTTCTCCACAGTCTCAAGAAGATACCTGTACATTTGTTTCGATTGTTTAGACTCACTCAGAGGCATTTATTCCCTTGTGTCTTTCTACGTCATTTTCAAAGTTGTTTTGATTTCATAACTCTAAGTTGACTCTTTTCTCCTGAATCATAGTATGTTCCCTGAGAAATAGAGGAATTTAGTTGCTTAAAAAGGTAAAGATGTCTGAATAAAGTTAATTTAGTATAATATGATACAGCAAGCTGATTTTTATTAAATCCCAATAAAGACGATGAGTGTTACTTTACCCATGATAACGGCCATGGTCCAGCCCTCTTCAACCATGTAAGAATATAGATTTCTGGCCAGGGTTTATTTGGCATTGTCTTTCTTTAGCTCGCTTAGCTTAATTATACAAATATGAGAATCCAGTAAATGATGGAGACATTAAGAAGTTCAGAGGAAAGGGGAAATCACTGGACTCATAAAACCTTTAAGTGGATCTACATTATCTTTGAATTAAATATAACTCGGCAAAGACTTTTGTTGACCTTCACAATATGACCTCAATCATCATTTCCTCACATTCTTTTCCACTTCACCCACGTGCTTTGCATTGCCTTCTCAGTGGGGCATTGGATGACAGCAAGAAACTCCTAGTCTTTTTTTAAGAAGAATATTTTTATTGAAAATGCAGCATGAATACAGAAGGCAACACAAATCAAATGCATGTCCTAATGCTCTGTATTAGAATCCCAGGGACGGGGGAGCCTGGTGGGCTGCCGTCTATGGGGTCACACAGAGTCGGACACGACTGAAGTGACTTAGCAGCAATGCTCTGTATATTTATATATTGTATGAAATATGTGTACATATATGTGTATATGTACTGCATATGTATTGTACACCAGCTGGGACAGGAAATAGAGTTTTGCTACCCCAGAATCCCTTCCCTGTGCCTCACCCAATCACAACCCTTTGAACCCCCCCATAAGTAACCATTATCCATTATAATAGTCACTTCATTATATTTTTAGAAACACATTTATCACCCAGTGGGTATCCACAAACACCATGTTTAGTCTTGGCCATTAAAAAAAATCGATATGCCTTTAAGTCTTTTTTAATCTGTAAAGTTCCCTTTTAATCCCTTTCATTTCCTTACAATTTATCTATTGAGGAACTTGGGCTCTTTGACCTATAGAGTTTCCCCGAGCCTGAGTTTTCCCGACTGTACACTCATAGTCCGTTAGACAAGTTATTCAGCCCTGGCTGTCCTGCAAATTGGCTGCTGGATCCAGAGACTGGGTCAGACTCCAGTCTGATCCTTTTGGCTCTACTGTAGGTGGTGTTTGACAAGGCTGCAATCGTAATTGAAGCCCAGATTGTTCCAGTTGAGCCAGTGGGGAGCCCTTTGAGTTGGGTCTTGAGTCCTTTGGTCATTGTCTTAAAAACCTTTAACTTTCCTGCCCTCTGGTAATACAAGATGTTCCAGGTTCATCTTGTATATTTCCTGCCCTAGATCTGGAATCAGCCATTTTCTCCAAGAAGCTCTGGTTTCTTTAGGTGAGAAATGTTAGTCTTAAGTGCTAAGGATACTCCCTACTACTGGGTTTGTCATTGTTTCCTAACCCTTTGTAGAGGATAGGATTGGGAATCTCTATCAAAAACTCATAAAATGATAGAGATAGTTTGCAGTTTATCTTAGTATATATTTTAAGAGCTTATGAATTCATATTGATACTCTAGTTCAAATGTGAGATTATAGAGTTTTATTTTACCTCTTCTGCATTACATTTATATATCCTTCCTTCCAGAAGAATGTTGGTTCTCAAAGGCACAGGGGGATAACAGAATTAGAATATCACATAATTAACTCATTTGTTTTATCCCAAATTATGTGCACAATAGTCTCAGGAAAATAGTGCTAAAACTAGGACCATTGTAGGTATTGTAAATTAATTTTTTTTTTTTTTGCATATTGTACCCTTCATCCTTCTCTCATTTTTAAATAGTTATGCTATATCCACATTGTCAGAGCATAGTCAGTAGATACTCTGCTGTCTACTGCTTAGCCTCCTTCTAGCTAAATTCTGCAGCGAACTATATATTTTGATATTCACCACTAGTCCTTATGTTGTTGGCCTAATTGTTTTGATTGCCTGAAGCTCATTTTCTAGCATGTTCTTTTGAAAGGACTCTGCTGCTGCTAAGTCACTTCAGTCGTGTCCGACTCTATGCGACCCCGTAGACGGCAGCCCACCAGGCTCCCCTGTCCCTGGGATTCTCCAGGCAAGAACACTGGAGTGGGTTGCCATTTCCTTCTCCATTGAAAGGACTCAGGGAGACAATATTTTTTCGGTTCTTGCCTATATCCAGGCCAGTTTGTTTGAACCTTTAATACTTGTAAATCAGTTTTGCTGGATATAAAATTATTTTCTTTTATTTAATATAGCAAATGGACAACTCTGATTTCTAATGGCCTAAAGCATTGCTTGTGTGCACGTGTGCTAAGTCACTTCAGTTGTCTCTGACTCTGTGACACTCTATGGACTGTAATCCACCAGGCTCTTCTGTCCATGGGATTGTCCAGGCAACAATACTGATGTGGGTTGCCATGCCCTTCTCCAGGGGATCGTCCTCAAATGGTAATTTAATTTTCTTAACACTGTATGTCACAGTGGTTTTTTGTCACAGTAATTTTGCCTAAAATTCCAAAGGATTTTATTAAACATGTCTTACTATTGTTTTGGGGGGCCAATATTGGCAGATACATGTTATAAATTTTAATGTCATTTCAAGTTTTTTTATACTTTGGAAATTTTCTGGAGTTGTGCTGCTGCTAAGTCACTTCAGTTGTATCTGACTCTGTGCGACCCCATAGACGGCAGCCCACCAGGCTCCCCCATCCCTGGGATTCTCCAGGCAAGAACACTGGAGTGGGTTGCCGTTTCCTCCTCCAATGCAGGAAAGTGAAAAGTGAAAGTGAAGTCGCTCAGTCATGTCCGACCCTCAGCGACCCCATGGACTGCAGCCTTCCAGGCTCCTCCATCCATGGGATTTTCCAGGCAAGAGTACTGGAGTGGGGTGCCATTGCCTTCTCCAAGTTATAGTTCTTAATATTTGTTATGTTTCCTTTGGTTCCATCTTCAGAATCTCTTGTTACCTGTATGTTCAATTTTCTTTGCTTATCTTTACTATTTGTCTCTTACTCTTCAGACTGTTGTATCTCTTTCTTTTTTAGCCTTCCTCCTTTTTACCTTTTATATTCATTAAGGAATTATTTGTTGTGTTTGTTTTTAGTTTAGCTGGCATTTATAATTTTTTTCCTTTTATTTCAGTTCTTTTCTGAGTCCTGTCACCATATTTATGAGTCCTTTAAACCTGATTGTGATGTTCTTTGTATTTTATATCCTTTCTTAATGTCTTCAAACTTCTTTTGAAATGATAGGTTATAGTTTTGATCTGTTTTGAGAGAATGTCTCTCCAGCATGCTTTTGTTGTGTTTAGGGATTTTTTTTTCTGCTCCTTATTCTTTATTGTAATTATAATAACTTTGTATGAAATTTGACCTTGATACTTTTTCATTGTTTATTTTTATGTGAAATTAATTTTCGTGTCAGTTTAGAATGAAGTAGGGTTCAAGAAGTCTCACTAGCTTTATAAAGCTTTCTCTTCTGTGTGTGTGTGTGTGTACTGCTGGGGTTTTAAGAATATGGTAGATCACTTCTTAGGATCCCCTCCTGCTTTCCCCTCCTCTGCTTTGATCTAGACCTTCTCTTTCTTGCAGGTTTCTTATTCCATGCTGCTCAAGTTTATTGTCTTATGCAGTAGTATCTCCTCAGTGGGGACTGACTCTGGAAGAGGAACAGTTCATGGTTGACCGCTCGTGGGAATTAACCTGCTTTGTTCCTGTCAGTCCTGCTTACTGTGGGGCTGTTGCACTTGGGTTTAAAAAAGGACGAAACTCCAGTGAGTAGTGTTGGGTGTTTGTAGGATTCCGTTCTCAGTCCCATTAGTTATCATGCCCATTACTTCCTTCTTCCTGTCATCCACGTGCCGAGTCCATGTAGGATCTCAGTCCCATTAGTTATCACGCCCATTACTTCCTTCTTCCTGTCATCCACGTGCCGAGTCCATGTAGGATCTCAGTCCCATTAGTTATCACGCCCATTACTTCCTTCTTCCTGTCATCCATGTGCCGAGTCCATGTAGGATCTCAGTCCCATTAGTTATCATGCCCATTACTTCCTTCTTCCTGTCATCCACGTGCCAATTCCATGTAGGATCTGTGACTCTTCGTAGTTTGCCTCATTGAATTGTTTGAGATTCATGAGGAAATTACATCTCCTGGTTTTGTTGTCCATGGATTTAGGGTTTTTTTGTGTGTGTGCAGTTGTTCTATTTTTACAGCATTCAAAGGATTGAAAAACTATGTTGCCATCGCTGCCAACATTTTTCTGGAATTCTCTCCCCAGCTTAGTTTAAATAGTGGCCCATATAATTAGCGGCATGTATATTACAAACAGCAGTCTAGGAAAAGGGATATGGCCAGCTCCCCCAGAAGAATCTACTTCTGTCCAAGCTAACTCACCCTGATAGGGTGGAACCCATAAATACAATATCAACGGCACCATGTTCTAGGAAATGAAATTGCATTTATGGGTTCCACTCTATTGGAGTGAGTTAGCTTCCTTGGTGGCTCAGATAGAATCTGCCTGCAATGCGGGAGACTCAAGTTCCATCCCTAGGTCAGGAAGATCCCCTGCAGAAGGAAATGGCAGCACACTCCAGTATTCTTGCCTGGAGAATCCCATGGACAGAGGAGCCTGACGGCTATAGTCCATGGGGTTGCGAAGAGCCTGATACAAGTGAGTGTCTAACACAAAAACAAAACAGATGGTATAGGAAACTTAGCTAGTCAGCCCAGAAATGGGTAGATGTCTTGCATAATTTTGGTTTTGTTTTGATATACATGCAGCTTTTCTTTCCTTCAGGAAGCATGCGTTTCTGTTTATACCTTGACTTCTTCCAGAATAAACATGGTGAACTTATAAGCACCGTAGCAAAAGATAAAACATAATACTGTTTGGTTGAGCACATTAGTTAAAGTAGACTAACTGCAGAAACAAACATTCTGAACATCTTGGTGTCTTTAAGTATTTCTCACTAATGCCACCGTGGTCTCACCTGGATTGGAGGCTGGGGTGAGTTGGATACTCTGCTCCACGTAGTTATTCAGGGACCCAGACCATCTTCAAGTCACTCAGAGGCTGAAACCATGGAGGAGAGAGAATATAGAAAATCTTACAGGAGGATGTTAGGGGTCAGTGATGTCATACATCATTTCTGCCCATATACCATAGGGCAGAGTTTATTCATGTATCTATATGCCAGGCAGGGAAGCTGGAAAGGTAGTGTAACTGTGTGGAAGAAAACAGAAATGGGGTTTTGTGAGCCCAGGATCTTTCATGATGAGGAAATGGGGAAAGAGAAGAATAAGGAATAATTTATCAGGGTAGAGTGGCCTTTAAGCCAGAAAAGAATTGTATAAAGACCTGCATATGGGGAAGAGTAGCTTGGCTTAAGAAACTTGAAAGGATTCTGGTAAACTTGGAGCGTCAGACGAAGTCAGAAAAGGAGCCTGCACTGGCCTCTTAAGAAGGGCTTGCCTGTTGCCTAAGGATTCTAAACCTTACCCTGCATGAGAAACGGAGCTGTTGGTGATTTCTAAGCAAGGAAGTGCCATAATCGAGTTTGTGATTTTGAAAGAGAATTCTGGCCCCCAGCTATTACCAGACATGTCTCTGAAATGGAAGAGGAAACTGATTCTGAACCTTTCTCGATCATGGGCCTAGTGCTATAACCCAGGGAAAACTGAATTCACCTCTGCCTGAGCCCGTCTAAATCATGCTTACTTGGTAGGCTTCCATTAACGTGCTACAGTCACAACAGGGCCCGCAGTGAGTTCTATAAATTCAGATTGGAAATGTAATTTCAGATCTCACCGGGCCTGTGTTGTTTCAGTGATATTATAATCAATGACGGTAGCTCTCTTTGAAGCTCATAAAGTGACCTCTTTTGACATTGATTTCTCATGTGTTTTTTTTTTCGCTGACCTTTCCTCACCTCCTATGTCTCTTGATTTGCTAAGGCATCGTATTTTATTGCCAGGCACCCTTATAATAACCACCGTGGCCATACATTTCGCTTTGTTCAGATCATTACTACCTAAATAGACACTGCTGTGGCGAGATCTAGTCCTGGGAACTGGTGTTGCAATGCTGTTAGAAGGGGATGGTTTTTCTTCTTTTAGAAGATACCACAGTGAGCTGCTGAGTAGTCTTCTTTGCTTTGAGTGGAGTCTAGGAAGATTACTATGTGTATTTTGTCCTTTCTTGTGGGTAGAACACCAAATGGAGAAAAGCAGAGAAAATGACTATGAGTATCAAACCTCACATGGACATTTCCATGACATTACCACATCTTGCTTGAAGTCCATAGGAGTTTAAATAGGAAGGCAAATAAAACCGGCATCTTCCTTAGAGAAGTGCACGGTGTGTCTGGCATTTCTGCTCCCCCAGCATGACCTTTAGAAGAGGATGTGATCAATCACCTATGGAATCATCTCTAGTCTGGCTGTCAAGGTCCTGGAGGTGGAAATGGAGGGATTTCAAGGCAAGCGCCTGAAATGGCTGAGTGCAGACTTATTAGAGAAATACTCATGGTTTTTTCAGTAGCTTCCAGAAGGTTCCCAAGCACCTGATGTATGATGGACTTTCTCGTTTTGGGCATCTGCTATCTTTGCCGAGCTCAACATTCCAGGGAGGTTACTTTTTTTTTTTTCTTTGTTTCAGAGTTCAAAACTGAACATGTCAGCAGCAAGCGGCCACCCAGCTTTGTAAGGAATGCCACGCTGACAGCTTCCCAGATGCCGAGGAATCGGCTGAGCCTTTCTTGTAAAGCAGCACTGTCCACAGGAGCCTTAGTGCCACTGGGACCCACCATGGACTTACCATATACCCTTGCCCCTGGAAAAATGTGCCAACCCCTCCTTCTCATGTTGCCCGACGTCTGGTGCTAACAACCATGACACTGGCACTTGGATAGCTCTTGAAAGAATCCAAAGGGCCTCTTCTTCAGTACTGTCAGAGTGAAAAAAGGAAACCAAACGAGCACCATAAAAGGCCATTCATTTGCTGATCATGCCAGTCAGATTGTTAGGAATGAAAGAAATGATTTGGGGAGCACATATCGAAGTTTTAATATTTATTCTTGAATAAGTCTTTTGAGGTCTAATGCCTAGAATAAGAATCACATATACTATTTTTCTATAGCATCTGATGGGTATTTTGGGGCAACTGTTTTAAAATATGTAACTTTAATATGATTAAAGAAGAAGGAAGGAAGATGAAAGCAAAGTACCTCTTGATTTCCATGTTCACCTCCAGAGGGGCCTATTTGTTTTCATCAGAACTTCTGTAATATGTGAGAGCTGTCTTAGTGATTAAGGATGGTTAGTCCACGGACTCTGGCTAGAAAATATAAGATTCCTTAACCAACTGCCCTAGATTGCCTAGATAAACCTTTTAAGGAACGCCCTGCTGTGGTTAACTATCTTGTCAACCAGATTACAGTCCTCATTACCCCCACCCCAATGAGAAGGTAGAGACTGTTCTCTTCTAAAAGTGTGTTTTTGGTCACAGACTTGCACTTGCCGCTTAATCTAGAAATGTCTGGAAACGTTCTGTCAGGTCAAGGGGAGCTTCTAGTTTGTTTGACACACTCCTGGATCTATTGTTAGAAATGTTCTTACACACCTGGTTCTGACCATCTCGATCTTTGTTAGATTATTTTAGAAAGATGGGCAGTGGGACCTAATGCCATTCTAACATGAATGTAATATATGGTTATTACTCAAGATGTAACCAGGAATTCATTTGGAATAATTTACAGAGGGTGATGGCTTTGATGCTGATGTGTTCAGTCACTGTGAAATTTGCCCCAGCATCTGCTTCAGGGTTACCCCACGTGCCTCTGGATACTAGCAGATTATCGTCTATACCAAATCTTAAAGTCCATCTCTTTTGAATCACCGCAGTTCCTTGTGTGGCACTTCCTCCGAAGTGACATTAACACTTTCGTCAGTTTCAGAATTCAGTCTCAAAATCTAAGGTCTATTTATGTTTGGCATCCTCTGTATGTCTTCCTGGGCAGCTTGAAATAAGTCTGATGGGAAAGTTGATTCAAAAATGGTCTCGCTGCTCTTGCTGTTGTGTTTTCACAGTACTTTTGAGCACTTTAATAATGGGAAACAAGACTCCTGACGGGTCCAGTTGCTTTTGAATAGGACCTCTCGGCCGTTTAAAAGCATAGTCGACGTGTAACCCAGTTATCTTGTCTCTCAGGGAAACTCCTATCCCATATGACTCTTCACCGTCGTGTGCCTCTTAATAGAGAAAATGGCCCAGTGGCTGGTCCAGAGACTTAAGGATGGCCCAGGCCATGGGCACACATTCACTCATGATCATTGCCCTTTTAATTTGAGGCTCTGGCAGATGGAAAATTATTTGGATGTTGCAGTAACAGCAAAAATAATGTTGGCGTCCTCTGAGCATTTGCCTGGAGAAGCCCAAGAAGCCTGTTTCTTATAATTAGAAGGTGCGTGTGAACTTGAGATGTAGCAGAATTAGCCATTGTAAGTATGAACTGATTCACCTTTTCCAAGTGACAAGTGAAGAATAAGCCTAAGGTTGCCTGGAGCTTTCTTCAGGATAATACCCAAAGGGAAACCCTTGTAGGTTCAAGCCCAGAATTATCAAATGACCCAGTCTTTCCCATCCATCACCCCCCTCCTTATCCACTCTTTTCTGTCTTGTCTCAGAACCACCTAAGGACATAGAAACTGCTGACTTCAGCTTCTTGGCCAATGCATAGGTCTTAGATCCTGGATGTGAAATGAGGAGGAAAAAGTCTTTCACAAAACCTTTCTTCCAGGATTTCATTTTTTTCCTTTGTCAGCCTGTGTGCACACCTGAAAAAAAATTTTTTTCTCTTTCTATCTTGAAGTCTGCTCTGTTCACTGATTCTTCCTCACACCTGGCTATTTCTAAACCTGACGGCCAAAGCAATGTTCCATGGCCTGAGCAGTCATTTTAAATGGCACTATTTTTACCCTTTGGAGCCCTAGAAAGATCTTCTAAAAGGAGACACAGACACTCAAGTCCTAGTGACATAGCAAGTGAGCTATTGTTACCGACCAGGCTTCTTGGCCTGCTTAATCAATAGAAATTGATAAGAGACCAGAAAAGAAGGTCAGGGAAGGTTTTACTGGGGCATTCGTTTAGCAGTGGGGAGCAAAATCAAGTAAGGGGTTCCCTTGCTAGATCCCCAAGGTGGGGGGGGGTGAGCTGGTTCTTTCCACAGGGTGAGGGTAGGGGGATGTTCAGGGGGTGGGCTGAGGGGTGGCTTAGGTTGGTTGCCCCATGGCTTGCCCACCCCTTTGGTGGTGTTGAATGCAGGCCTGATCTGTCCCCTACATTTGCTCCCAGTGCCTTGTATCTGCTCCCAGCTTTTCAGAAGTAGCAGTTGGGTTTTTGGTCTTTTTGTATCTTGTTCATAATTTGCGGCGATTCCACAGATACGCAATTATTCTTAGTCCCTTACAGTTTCTTCGTATTTTGTTGCTGGAGGAGATGTTTGCTCAGGTGCGAGCACTGCAGCAAAGGGTCCCAGGTGCTGGCTCGTCTCCCTATGACTTTCTCCGGGCTTCTTGATTATTAGTTTAATGATTGATTTATTTTGATGGTGGTCCCATCAGCTGGGACCATTTATTATCAAGCAAATTGAGGCAAAGGCAGTGGCTAAAAGAACAGAGGAGAAGAGGCGACTAATGGACCCACATCTAGGTTAGGACAGTAGATAACCTGGATCACCTTCTGCCCTGGAGATGCTGCTTCTCCACACATTAGGCCAGTCTGACACCTCTGGTTTTAGGAGCCTGGCATTTTCTCCTTTGATTGGCAATCACCACCTCTCTGTGGAGTTTCTCTGAGCAGAGGAGCTGCTTGGCTTTCCTGTAGATGAGGAACCATTCACATGTGGAATGTCTGCCCCCGCTCTGTTATTCGCACTTGAGTGGTCCCCAGATGACCTGTGACACCAGATGATAAAGTTGCTCAGGATATGTGGTCTATCCCATCTAATAGGAAATAACGGAGTCTTGCTGGGGAAGGGCGATGATTTGGGCATGATCTTTCCCATGTGTAACCGAGTTTTTGTTGGATCACATCTAGTTTTACTACTTCAGCAACTTCTCTGGGCCAGAGAATCCATTTATCAAGCTGTGTTGCCAGAAGTTCTTCTTCACGCCATGTCCCCTCTCCCCCCGATTGAGATATCTTGGCAAATCACTGCAGATGATCCTTGGGGTCCAGGTCAGAGGAGCACATAGGTAAGACAGCCTCCTAATAAAGTTCTTTGACATCTCACCTATTAAGTTCCCTTGAATGGAGTTGAAGCACATCTGACTTAATGATGAAGTTTGCTCCATGTGGAAGATGCCACAAATCTTCTGATGGGAAGTTTTCACATATTTCTGTTGTTCTTTGTAGACTTACTTGCTCAAAATGATGCAATCTCTTTCCTGGAACATACAGTCTTTCCAAATGAGAGCAGAGAAGACCTTTTCCTTTCCACAGAGTCTTCCCAAATGGGAGCACAGAAGACCAGCTTTCACTTTCTTTTCTACTCTATTCTGGCTCAATTTCTTTTCTTGTGGCCTCTTTCTTCTGGTTCCCAGAACAGCTTATGTTGAATTCTCATCAGCGGCACTGGCTGTTCCCCCTGGATTAGAACCAGCTCTGGTGCAGCCTGTGGCAGAAGAGGGTGCTTGGAGCTCAGGCTGTGTCTATGGGCTTAAGAATTGCAGGGAGGGCACAGGGCAGCAGGAAGATCGTGAGTGCCCAACATGGGGCAGACTTCTTAATGTACCCCCTATCTTCTTGAAGGGGCCAATGGATGCATCTGTTGTTCTTTATTTTTTTTCTCCTATGCTGTCTTACTGTTTTATCACCTCCTCAGAAGATATTCAGGTTTCTTTCCATGATCGGAATCGTATTTCTCCTCTTTTCCAAGAAGCCTTATTCACTTCCTTCTTTGGTCTCCATAGAGACATGCTTCTTGGTTCTGTGAATCCCGTTTTAGCACTTTCTTGCAGGTACTTATTCTATGAGATGAAAGATGCCTGGTTATAGAGGACTTATTGGCCACATTAAGGATTTTGATCACTGTTGAGTGGGCAAGGAAAGCTTATGGTCTAATTAGATATACGTTGTCAAAAAAGAAAACACACACACACACACACACACACACACACAAAACACTCTGGCTTCAAGTTGGAAGCACGTAAGAGGATGGCCAAAGTGTGTTGCAGGGAGGGAAATTTACTCACACTTAGGTACCTACTCTAGTGTGTAGCACAAAATGCATGATGTCCCAGTCTCTTCCAGTTTTCAATCATTTTCTTTCCTTTGAAATGGTCCCTTTTGGGTCACTGCTCAGAGTTGCCCACCCAGTCTCCTTCTCCCCAGGATGGCAGTGGCGCCACGGGAGAGCTTGCGGTGCCTCGGACAGTGGTGCAGTGGATCTGCCTAGAGGTTTTGGGGCAGCTCTCCGGGTGCTCACTACTGCCCTCTGCAGGAAAGGTGGCTCACCACCTGTCTGGTCCCTTCTACCCTGCCTCCATTGGCTGCTGAACTCTGGACCTGATGAACTCACTCGCTGCTGTGTTTCAGCTTGGTCTGGGTCTGAGGAGCCTTTTCTCTGCCTCTCTCACACCTGAGCTCTCTTGTTGCTTCTTGACTGTTTGAAGTCTGGCTCTGTGTCACACCTGGATGCTAGTGTGATGCCCACCCCTCCCAGCCCTGGTCCAACATTATCAGCGCTGGTTTATGTCCCCGCACAGAGAACACAGGACTTTCTGCGTCCTTCTGAACTATGCTAAAGACAATGGGGCTATGAGGGAGCTCGACTCAGGCTTTCTCTCTCCTCATCCCTGTCCTCTACCCCCGGCCTTTATTCTGCTGAGTATGCTCTAGGTTGGGAGCTGGGGAGCACCTATTAAGATGTTTCTGGACAGGAAGTGGAGGAAGAAACCTCTTACGTGTCTACCTGCTTGAGCACTGCAACCCAGAGAAGTGGGTCAGGATCGCTTCCATGGTCTGCTCCTGCTGCCTCCGCCTGTCCTCTTCCTCTACACCGTGGGCTGGAAGGGTGGGCTAGTTTATTTCTCAAACCCCATTTTTGTCATCTCTCTCTCAGCGCCTATTGTCGAAGACTAAAATTCAGTGTCAAAGTGAAAGATCTTATTAGTAAATTGATAATTTCCTTTCTTGCTCTCTATGAAGTTCAGTTTAGAGGCATCTGTCAAGGTACAGAGGTCAGGGAAGTCAGCTTTGACACTCAAAACTGAGCAGTGTGTTCTTGGTCATTCTCATCTGCCCCCACTGGAAAAATAATCCTCACGGTTCAGCTGTGGAAATGGATAAGTGCAAAGGATTGTGATGAACTGCATCAACTGAGCATTTTTAAAATGTCCTCCTTGTTAAAATTAGGACAATGGTCTGCTAAGAGAGATATTTGTAACTTGGACTTGGATGATGACAATGAGAATGGAGAGAAATTAATGTTTAAGGAAATATCTAGATAGTAGGATCAGCAGTATTTACTGTTTGATTAAACAAGGTGAATTGATCAAATGTGAGGCTCTCAGGTTTCTGGTTTGCATGGTGATGCCATTTACAAGACCTGGAAGACTGGAAAAAGCATCGTTTGTGGGGGGACTAGTCCACTTTTGGACATGGTGAATTTGAAGTTCCAGTGAGACTTCCAAGTGAAGCTATGTGTTTATCAGATGCAAGATGTAGAGATTTATTGCTCAAAAAAGGATATTTTCTAGGAAGTAATATCCTCATTATAAGATTGGTTGATGTGTTTGACGTTTGAAGAGTGATGACTAGCTTAATCAGGCTTCCCAGATGGCATTAGTGGTTAAGAACCCACCTGCCAATGCAGGAGACAAGAGACATGGGTTGGATGCTTGGGTCGGGGAGATCCCCTGGAGGAGAGGATGGCAACCTACTCCAGTGTTTTTGCCTGAAGAATCCAATGGACAGAGGAGCCTGGTGGGCCACAGTCGATAGGGTTGCAAAGAATTGGACATGACTGAGTGACTTAACATGCACGCACGCACGCACGAATAGCTTAATCAAATGATAGTCTGATGCAACCATCTCACTATAAGCAGAGGTTTACCAGAGAGATCAGATGAGAAATAAGTCTGTTGGCTAATATTCTCTCTCCCATGGTATATCCCATGGTTCATCACTCTGCCTCCTTTTCTGAAAGACATTTACATGTTAATATATTCAAACAGTTTACAACTAAGCAATAAATACCTTGTTTAATCAAACAGTAAATACTGCTGATCCTACTATCTAGATATTTTCTTAACCGTTAATTTCTCTCCATTCTCATTGTCATCACCCAAGTCCAAGTTACAAATATCTCTCTTAGCAGACCATTGTCCTAATTTTAACAAGGAGGACATTTAAAAAATACTCAGTTGATGCAGTTCATCACAATCCTTTGCACTTATCCATTTCCACAGCTGAACCATGAGGATTATTTTTCCAGTGGGGGCAGCTCGATGAGAATGACCAAGAACACACTGCTCAGCTTCCTTCCCAACTAAGGAATAATTTTGTCTCTTTCCAATGATGTCGCCGATCTCAGTTCTGTTGCTCTCAACATTTTACTCTCAAAAATCAATGTTATTCCTATCATTGCCATATTCCCAAATTGCTTGTGAAAGTGTTGATAAGTGATGAAGCTAGAAATGTGGGAGGAGCTAATACCTAGAAGTTTGGACTTTATCCTAAAGTAGGTAATGGAGAACTATCAAGGGCTGTAAGACAAGGAACGAGTGATACAATTGGGGTGGGCTTGGCTTAGAATGACTTCCTTTATCTAATGCCAGCAAGTTGATTCATTTGTTCACTTCACCACCTACTTTTAAAATTAATTTTTATGGCAGTGTAGTTGATTTACAATGTTGTGTTAGTTTCTGTTTCACAGCAAAGTGAATCAGCTATACGAATACATATAGCCACTCTTTTTTAGGTTCTTTTCCCGTATAATTCATTACAGAGTATTGAATAGAGCTCCCTATGCTATACAGTAGGTTCTTATTAGTTATCTGTTTTATATGTATCATGTATATGTCAATCCCAATCTCCCAGTTTATCCCTGCCACCTTGGTAACCATAAGTTTATTTTCTACATCAACGCCTCTATTTCCATTTTGTGAATATGTTCATTTGTACCATTTTTTTTTAGATCCTACATGTAAGGGATATCATATGATATTTGCCTTTCTCTGAGTTGCTCCACGCAGTATAATACCAATTTTTTATCATCTCTTTGTATAAGGTACCGTGCTGAGTGATATGTGGATATAAAATTATAAGGTAAAAATAACATGTCTTCAGTTATGAGGCTAGTATCCATTTTGGATATAGGTAGAAGAAGTTAGCACTAATTTTAAGTCTGATTTATAAAAGAAAGCACAGCATAAGATGTCAGTGGTTCCTGACATAGATCCTTTCATTAAAGACATGACGTAACCCTTTTAGGTCACAACAAGCTCTGTAGACGCTACCTTTTTCAATTCTGGAAGTAACAGCTTACTTGCTTTTGTGTTCATCTTGTCATTTAGCTGAATTATTTTCATTTTCTTCAGATCCCTAATGAAATATAAGAATTGTGTATTTTGATTTTATTTTTAAATACAAAATAAATTGGAGAAGCAAACATATCAGAGACCTTTGTGTGATAATGACATATTTTAAAAGAAACCCAACAGTGTAGGAGAGGGCATCTCTGTGGGAAAGTGGCAAAGGGACTTTTTTAGGGTTGTATTTTAACATCTCTGACCAGTTGGGTGAAAACTGTTTTGAAGATGTATTACATTTCCTGATCAAATGGAAAAAAATGACACCTGCCATCGTATCTAGGAAACGCCTGGCTAACATGGCCAAGAGCCACACTTCTTCCCACATGGCCTTGCTGAGAAAACCTTCCAACAGGCCATCCTTGGCAACTGGGGCAGCCTCGTGTCTCCTCGTGGAGACGGGCCATCTCAGAAGATTAGGGCAAGCTCTAGATGTGTCATTATTTTCCCTCGGAACTTCCCCAGTGTAGTTAATGGGTGATCTTTTCTTTGTAATATTTAACCTAGCAGTTCCCTCTTTTCTGCCACTTTTGATGCCTGAGTCAACTTTGTAGATACTTACACTTTAAATATATGAGTCAGGAGGTTTTGTTGAAACAGGGTTACACTAGTTTCTATAGAATGAACGTTAAGGGTCATGTCCATAGTTTCCTGGGTTTTGGATTTCCTGTAACCCGGTATTATTTTTTGTTGTTTTTCCAGTTCTGCAAGGGTTAATTTTATTTGCCACCGTTCATGTTTGATGTGAATCCTCCTATATTAATGTGGTTTTTGAAATGAAAAATCCCTCCATGCACAAAGAGTGCTGTGGATAGTTTTGCATTTGCAAATAAAGCCCTAACAAATGCTCATTTAAAAAAATATATTTTCCCAGCTGAGCACATTAAGGCTATATGCTGCATCTTTGTATTCACTTCAATAAACCAGGTGTGCTTCTGGAGATTAGCTATTTTTTATAAAGAATGATTTTGAAATAAATGACAATGGGCTCATTTCTCTTTATGCTGAGGATAACATTAAAGGAAAACTGCCGTGATTAGTTTTAATATCTCAGATAGCTTAATGAGTACTTACTAAAAATGTGAGTGTGTGTGTGTGTGAGCACACAAGCACAGAAGGTAGATGTATGTGTACACATGTGCCTGAATAATTTTCTAACATCTTAAGTAATACCTGTCAGGGATTTTAATAACCCAGTGCTGATGAATTATTCTAGTGTCTGTTTTTGCTGAGGGTTTCGGCAAGAAGTCCATTTTCCCGTGGAGTTGCTTTTTTTTTTTTTTAAGTACCAGTTAAAAAATATGAAACTGGAATAGGATTTTATGTGTCAGTTACAGTCCATCATTGTGTGCCTCTTCATGAGTTACCTGGAGCTCTTTTACATCTTAAGTTTCACCTGTAACCTGAGTTAGAGGTCAGAATGAGGATGTGAGATATTTGGCTTAGGTTTGGAATACGTAGTATGTGGATTTCATTAGGGACCAGTAAGAGATAGATTGAGGGCATCCCAGGTGGCTCAGTGGTAAAGAATCTACCTGCCAATGCTGGAGATGCAGGTTTGATCCCTGGATCAGGAAGATCCCCTGGAGTAGGAAATAGCACCCCACTCCAATATTCTTGCTTGGAGAATCCCATGGACAGAGGAGGCTGGAGGGCTACAGTCCATGAAGTTGCAAAGAGTTGGACCTGACTGGGCACACACATAAGAGATAGATTAAAGATTTCCAGGAAGGGGCCACATTAATGTGTATAGAATGAACTTGGAAGGGAATGATATTGTGATCTTTCTTGTCCGGTCCTCTAGGTATTGAATAGAGTATGTGCATGCAGATGGTAGAGACCCATACTTAATAAAGTTTGAAAAGCAGGAGGACCTAGGGTATTAGTAGGGCTTATCGTCAAGTGGGTCGCAGAAACCAGTCTGTGTAGGGAATGCCATGTAGCCAAAAGGGGCAGGGAGTGGGGTGGTCAACAGACAGCATAATTTCAGTGTCATCTATTGGATCTCCTGTGGACAGGGAGGAACTGCCTTGAGTATCTGCGTTTCGAGATCCGCTACCTGGTTCAGTGAAATTTAAGAGGTGGTTATTGCTTTATTAGAGAATTGATCATCTTGATTATTTGATGACGGATTCTTCATAGTGCCATAGTCAAATGATCCGTAGTCATTTTTTTCCCTTTGTCTTTTTACCTTTGGCTATTTTAATGGTAGTGGCATCTTTTCTATAAATTGGAGAGAAAAAGGTAAAATTAAAATGTGGCAGTTTTTCCTTTAATTCAGAACTCTGGGTGATGGTCTGTAGAGATGAAGGGATGAGACTGAAGCTGTTGCAGGTATGCAGGGGGGTGAATATACAAAAGAAGGCAGAGCTGAAGATGAGTTAGCTGGGGTTATAGCTTCAGCTCTGCGTTTTGAATAGTTCCGTTTTGTTCCTGTACGGGTACAATCTATATAAAGAGCATTAGCTCTTTGTCTTTAGAAATATGACTTAATTTTCTGTCTATATGTGTCTTTAAGAGCCAGGATGTGGGTGCAAATAACGGTTATTCATTTGCCTCTTATCCCGAGAAGCTGGCTCAGAGAGAGAGTCATGAAAATGAGAATAAAAATAGCTAAAGTTAAAACTCTGGGTTAAGGTAATGGCTCTTTAATGAAAGTGTTGAAGCCCACTATTGTCTTGAGCTTCTTTTTTTGGCTATTGTAAGACTGAAAAGAGTCAACAGAGATGCACTTCATTTCAGGAAGTGTGACTGAGGATTTTGGTCAACCGGGGCTGAATTGTGCAGTATTCATTTATTATTGATGGGTTTTAAAAATGACACAAACTTCTCAGGTTGAGGGTGGTGATTTTATATTGTTTGTGTAAATGGGAGAGAGCAGCTTCCTCCCTGTAACTGAAGCCAGCTTCCTTCTTTCCATTTATGGAAAGCATCTTTGTGGTCCAATTGCTCTGCAAAGGGTGAGGGTGCTCACTTTGCTGTGTCTAGGATTGGAATGTGGTGTGATGGCCCCGCTGATGTATCAAGTTTGTCTTCTCCGCTGAGTTTCCTAATGGATGTTCAGTCTTGAACATCTATATGTAGCTTATTATGGAGTGTTATTTTTTGTGGGGTAGGGGAGGCCAAGAAATGCTTAATGTTTGCAATTGAGTTTGAATTGGAGCTGGGAGGAAAAGGAGAAACAGGAAGTGATGAGAGTGTATTTTTGAGGATACAGAGGGAGACATGAGGCTGATGGGGAATAGAGTGATTGATATTTGCATCCAGAGAAGACAGTATCATTCCATGACAATGGATGAAAACTGTGCCTGTCTTCACTGGGACCTGGGAAGCGCCCCTCCTGGTACAGTGAAGAAGCTGACACCCGGCTGTGTCACCAGAGCAGCGTCAGGCTGCCAAATCAAAGCTTGCTGGCTGCTCTCATTTAAATAAACTCTTTTGGAAAGCATTTTTTTTTTTTAAATAAAGTGAGCAGATCGGGTTTCTAATTTTAGCTGTGACAGCTTATAATTAGAAACCTCTCCAAACTTACTTGTTTACAAACACCTGCACCAATACTGTCTGTCTGGATGGGGCTCTGTTTGTGTGCTCTTTTACTGTTGCTGGATGGCGGCAGTGTGCCTGAGTGTGTGTGTGCATGCACATGTGTGTGTGTGAGTGTGTGAATTTTTTTCTTTATTTCCCTCCTGGGTGAATGCCTCAAGCCTGTACAACAAATGCTCTGGCCTGCGTCACACTGCAAAGTTCTCCTTTCTTGGGAATCAAAGAAACCGGTGGTCAGTTGTTATCTGGGACAACGTTAGACTTTAAACGACATCCTAGAGGGAAATTTTAGTGACTCATTTGAGCAACTCAGGATCTGCATTGGAGAAAATGCTTTCTTGATTTCCGTAATTTCTATCTTTATATGTCATTCAGCATAGGGTATAGCTGAGTGATTCAAGACAAACAAACAGAGGGGACACTCCATAAGATAAACAGTTCTACATTTTATCAAAGCAGAAATATATATCTATGATTAGAATGAGCCCCCACCTTTTGAAGCAATGGTTTCTTTCAAACTGAAATGAGATGCTATCAGGGAACATCAAAAGATGGCAGCAGCATGGTCCTGTTGTAAAGTCTAATCTGGGTTCGTGGATTTCAGATCATAAAATGTCAGTGGAGAATCTACTGGGCAGGTGGCTTTGAATATAACCGTGAGATCCCTTAGGACAAGCATAGGTATTTGTTTCCAAGAAGGTAAACAAGATGTTGCATGCCAAAGCAAGGTTTCAAGTAAGAAGTAAAATTAGAACACATACTCACAGACTAATATCTAATTCTAATTAAAGTGGAGATTCTGTAGGAAGCTAAGCAGGTGTGGGCTTTAGCTATGACGCTTCAGTCTGCCAGCTGGTAGGGTGACAGTCAGATGGCTGTTTGTTTTCTAATATCCAAGACCACTTAATGTTCCAGGGAGGAAGCAAACTAGAAACAATAAACAAAACCATCTCTACACAAGGCTTGTTGTGGAAACTTGAGTTTTCCATGGAAGTGAAAGATGGAGGTTTTACTTCTCAAGCCTAATCTAGACACAGCTAACTTCTTCCCTGTTACACATGAGATCAGTTAGATTAAATGATTCTTTTAAATGTTACTAAGCCAATTTCTTTAAAAACTATGTGCAGTGTTTTATATATGAATGGATGTGTCCGTATGTGAGTTTGTATATAGATTTTTTTTCAACTCTTAAAATGTACTACCTTTATAACAACTTGCAATGAATGTTTAAAGGATTTCATGCATTTGCTGTCTTATGTCAGAAGAATGATGGGGAGATTAGATGAGGAAAAAGAACTTTTGGCACAGCTTGTAGGCTGTTATTTTCACCAACTGTGGTGTCAGCTATGATCTTTTTTCAGTGTTTCTGACGATAGGGCCTCTTAGCTAGAGATCCCTGGGTCTCTGTGATTTCATTTTTTTTTTTTTTAATAAAAAAGGATGAGAAGATTTTTCAGGCTTTTACTAAGCACACACTCAGTACAGAGTGTCAAGCCAAGATCGAGGGGGCGGGTGTGGACTAAATAGGCAGTTAGCCTAGTTGTTGAGGGTGCCCGATGTAGAAGCAAGTAGCTGAATAGACTGGTGGGCAGTGAGGAAGTATTGCCAGAAGCTACAAATAAAACTCAGCGGGCTCTGTATTGACATAATTGATCTGGTCTGTGTTTCCTTGAAGCCTACCAAATTTCTGAGCATCCATTTGGGTTGAGTGGATGGGGGCCAATAGCATCTATTGAGTACCACTGTGTACCTAGTGGGCTTCCCTGATGGCTCAGTGGTAAAGAACCCACCTGCCCATGCAGGAGACGCAGTTTTGATCCCTGGGTCGGGAAGATCCCCTGGAACAGGAAATGGCAACCTACATTCTTGCCCAGGAAATCCCATGGACAGAGGAGCCTGGTGGGTTATAGTCCACGGGGCTGCAGAGTCAGACATGACTTAGCAACTGAGCATGCACCCTCAGACATGTACCTAGAATAGGTACAGGGTGTAGGATTTGGTGTCAAATTAGATTGGTTTGTTTTTTGTGTGTGTTTGTTTTGTTCTTGATGTGGACCTTTTTTTTTTTAGAAGTTTTTATTGAATTTGGTACAATATTGCTTCTGTTTTATGTTTTGGTTTCTTGTCCAAAAGATAGATAGGATCTTAGCTCCCTGAGCAAGGATCAAACCCATACTTCCTGCATTGGAAGGCAAAGTCTTAACCATTGGACTGCTAGGAAAGTCCCCAAATTAGGTTGCTTTGAATATGCCTTGGACAAATCATTTCACGTCCATGATTTACAGTTTCCTCATAAGCAAAACAAACCATCTCGCAGGATTCTTGTTAAGGTGAGAGCTATACTTGCTTTGGGAAGATATCAGGCTGGCCAAAAGGAAAACATCTTAAGGAAAAACCCAAATGAAGCTTTTGGCCAACACAGTGCTTCATGCAGAGAGAAATATTTGTTGATAGAAAAATCTTGACATATCCCAGACCTGAAACTCTCATCAGCCAAAAAAGGAAAGAAAAAAAAAGTGTTTGATTGCTAACTTGCTGCCATAAAAGTTTAACTAAAGGAACAGCTTTACTTATTAAATCCCAAAGGAATAAGATGAAGCATTTGAAAAGAATAAAAGAATTCCAGTCCAAGGGCAGGTGAATGTGGGAGGAAAGTAAAAGGGGGTCTTTTCTTCTCTGAGGTGGACGAGTGTTGACATGACTCAGGCAGCCCCTCGGGTCCCTTCTTCAGGGGCCTGTGACCGTGTAGGTGGGAAATAGCAGCGTGACTTTAGAGTGTGCTCAGCCAAGCCACTGAAGAGACAGAATTTGAACTCACTAACCGAAGACCTTTTCCCTTCCATGACCAGTCTTAAATCTCTTTAGTTGTCACAAACCCCATTTTGACACCACTAGTCTGAAATTTTTTAAAAAATAGAGTGCCACAATTCTTATCAAACAAGGCTGAGAATACAAGGGCAGTTAAGTCTGATGTGGGAGATCTCACCAAAGTCAAATTAAGTTAGTATTTTTGCCAGCCTCATCTTTCTCTGTCTGTCCCCTTTCTCTTCTTCTCCAGTGTGTGTGTATGTGTGTGTGTGTGTGTGTGTGTGTTGTTTATGTCTATATGTTCCCATGGAGCCAGATTACCAAGATTAAGGTAGAGTTGATGGGGTACTTTGATCACCTGGTGACTGAATTCTGTACAGAATACTACTGTTCAGGAGACACTGAGATGGGGTTAAAAAAAGAGACCCTCATTAACAGATGAATGGATAAGGAAGATGTGAGATATATATATGTCTGTGTGTGTGACCCCCCCCGACACAGACATATATATATAACAGATGAATGGATAAAGAAGATGTTATATATATACACATATGTTGTTCAGTTACTCAGTCATGTCTGACTCTTTTTGACCTCATGGACTATAGCTTGCCAAGCTTCCCTGTCCTTCACCATCTCCTGGAACTTGCTCAAATTCTTGTCCATCCAACCAGCTTATCCTCTGTCTTCCCCTTCTCCTCCTGCCTTCAGTCTTTCCCAGCATCAGGGTCTTTTCTAATGAGTTGACTCTTCACATCAGGTGGCGAAAGCATTGGAGCTTCAGCTTCAGCATTGGTCCTTCCAATGAATATTCAGGACTGATTTCCTTTAGGGTTGACTGGTTTGATCTCCTTGTACACACACACACACATACACACACACACACACACACACACACACACGTGATATATATGTAAATACATATATATAACAGATGAAGGGATAAAGAAGATGTGATATAATATATATCCTTATGGACGTGTATACATATGGAGATATATATATATATATATACACACACACATACAGTGAAATGTGTATATCTACTCAGCTGTAAAAGAGAATGAAATTATGTCATTTGCAGTAACATGGACGGACCTAGAAATTATCGTACTAACTGAACTAAGACAGAGGAGGATAAATGTCATATGATATCACTTATATGTAGAATCTAAAAAAAATGATAGAAATTAACTTATATATACAAAACAGAGACTCACAGACATAGAAAACAAACTTATGGCTACCAAAGGGGAAAGAGGTGGGGAGGGATAAATTGGGAGCCTGAGAGTAACAGATACACGCTGCTATATATAAAATAGATAAACAACAAGGTCCTATTGTATAGCACAGGGAACTATATTCAATATGTTGTAATAACCTATAATGGAAAAAAAATTTTGAAAAAGAATACATATACTATATCTGTATCTATATATATCTCCAATTCTCCTGGCTGTGTACCAGAAAGTAACACAACATTGTCAGTCAACTGCATTCAGTTTTAAAAAAGAAACTTCAAATTGCAGGAGCTTACATTAATGGTGGAGGAACAGAACACACTAAGGTATAAACAATTTAAGAAGACTTTAAAAGTTTGTGAAAGCAAGTACAAAAGTTATGGGATGAAGCTCATGTGTGTGCAAGTGCTTTGAAAGGGAACTTAGTTGAATTTAGTTAAATCAGAAAAAATACACAGCTTTTGGAGTGGAGAAAATAGTTTTCTTAAAAAAACGTTGGAGGGGGAGATGCAAAATACTGACCCTATCTGGGCATGCGACAGGAATCTCAGGATACCACTTGGAAAAGGGAAAGCAAAATATATGTCCTTGGGGAGCAGAGTCAGGCTCCTGGAGACATTTGTCAATACATTACCCACTTTCTAAAGAACAGGCTCGGCCCATGGTCCACAGGCAAGGTGCCTCGACATCATTCCTTTGGCCTTGGAGGAGAGTTACAGCCTTTATAGTCTGTGTTCTCCAGCTGGGATTCAAAGAAAGGATGCTGCTTGGCTAAAAGCCCAGCATGACTCAGGAGGGCTAAAACAGAACAAGGTGGGGACCAGCTGGGAAAAGGCAGTGCTGTGATGAAACTTGATGGGATGGTTCCTTATCTGTCTGATATTCTTACTAATGGGGGACAGACTTTGACAGACATGACTAGGACCCATATGTCAGTCCTAGGTCTTCCTTACCCTCTAGGAAACACTTTAGTATTTCTTTGGAAGAGCTCTGCCTTCAGCTAATAATTTTTTCACAGAATCACTAGAGCTCTCACTTCAGTCAAGTTTTCTGACTTTTGTATCGAACCCAAACATCCTGTTAAATATTTCAGGCCTTAGTGATTTTTTTCTATATATATCTCTCTGCTTTGGCCAGAGATATTTGGGAGGGGTTGGCCTTGTGGAAGAACTGTCTGTAATTTACCAAAAACAACAGTCCTGCTTCTGGATCAGCAAACTGAGTGATCTTGAACTCACTCCTCAACTTGCAATTTCCTGTACGCCTACTAGGACCAGTGGTAACAATAGCTAGTCATTATTTAAAAAGTATATTAGCAGTATGGTGGTTTCTTAAAAAAAATTAAAAATAAGAGTTACCATATGATCCTGCAATCCTACTCCTGGGCACATATCCAGAGAAAATCATAATTTGAAAAGATACATGTATCCCAGTGTTAACTGCTGCATGATTTCTAATAACCAAGACACGAAAGTAACCTAAATGTGTATTGTCAGATGAATGGATAAAGAAGATGTGGTACACATATATAGTGGAATATTACTTAGCCATTAAAAAGGATGAAATAATATCATTTGCAGCAACATGGATGTACCTAGGGATTATAATACTAAGTGAAGTAAGTCAGACAAACATCATATGATATCCCTTATATGTGGACTCTAAAAGGGAAAAAAAAAAAGCACTAATGAACTTATTTCCAAAACAGAGAGTCACACAGAAAAGAAACTTATGGTTACCAAAGGGGGAGGGTGGATGGAGGGATAAATTAAGAGGCCAGAATTAACATATACATATTACTGTGTATAAAATGGATAGCCAACAAAGACCTACTGTATAGCACAGGGATGTACATATCGATATTTTGTAATAACTTGTAAGGGAAAATAATCTGATTCAGCACACTGAATCACTGTGCTATAGACCTGAAACTTATACAATATTGAAAATCAAACAATACTTCAATAAAAAATTTGAAAATAAAAAAATAAAAGGTACATCAGCACTTTGCTAAACACTTTTTAGACATCATCTATTTGATTCTTTGGAGAAGCGAATGGCAATCCACTCCAGTATTCTTGCCTGGAGAATCCTATGGACAGAGAAGCCTGGCGGGCTACAGTCCATGGGGTTGCAAAGAGTTGGACACAACTGAGCAACTAACACAACAACAACATTTGATTCTTATGGCTTCATAGCTGAATCAGTGGTAAAGACTCTGCATGCAATGCAGGAGACACAGGTTTGATCCCTCAGTCAGGAAGAGCCCCTGAAGAAGGAAACGGCAACTGACTCCAGTGTTCTTGCCTGGAGAATCCCATGGACAGAGGAGCCTGGTGGGTTTCACTTAGTGACTGAGCATACACATTTGATTCCCACAGCAATGCTAGTAAGATAGATTTTATTTGTCCTACTTCAACAGTGATGAAATGGAGACCAAGGCACAGTTTGAAAACTGACCAAAGTCACAAAGGTGAGACTTGAACTCAGAACCAGTCTACTCTATCTTCCTGTCCTTCACCAACCAGGAGATTTTTTTTATTTAGAGGACCTTTTAAAATACTCTGGACATGTTAAAAATAATCCATAGACAGAAGATGTTGTTTTCCTTTTTTTTTTTTTCATACAGCATATGAAATCCTAGTTCTTGCTCCTCTCATTTACAGTGTAATGTTCCATGGTAGATTGCTTGCCGACAACTTGATGTTATTAAAAGTACCATTAAGCACTCTGCAGCCTGGGTCCAGCTCTGACTTCACAGATCCTCTGAGCAGGATTCATAAGGGAAGGAACTGGGGACTGAGGCCGATTCTCCTTGCTTCCATGCCTTTGGTCTGCTCCCAACTTTGTCGACCTGTGTTACAAAGGGTTTGTGGAAGAAAGTTGGCTTTCATCCCAGGGGAAGCCGCAATTGTCCCGGTGGTTCAGATGTCAGCGCCCTGGAAGACGGAACAATGCATTGCATTGTCCGGTGGCCGGTGTGAAACTTACTAGAGAGCCCCAGATCCCCTAGTGGTTCCTAGGACGGAGCTGAAGTTCAGAGGAAGGTCCCTCCAGGCGTCTCTGAACTTCACAGAGTTTCAGTAGGGGCAGGGTTTGAGACAGAGCAAGGGGAACAAAGAAATTTCAAAAAGACTTGTGTCGAAATAATAATGGGGAAAAAATCCAAAATCTGTCTTTGACATGAAAGGATTTCAGAATTGAAAAGGGGGAATTTCAGTAATGTGGGGGGGAAACGAGACTGTCTTCCGGATTCAGAGCCATCTCAGCTGTAACATAGCTGGGATGCTGTGATTGTTTAGGTGAGAAATGGCCTCTGGGGCTTGAGGGTTTTGAATGGGTGATGTTAGGAGCAAGGGTCCCAGGTGGAAAGGAGGACAGGTGTTGCCATGGGGAGAAGAGCAAGGACCCAGCAGGATTTTGTCTCTCCCTCTCTTCTGGTCAAGAACCACTTCCTCTCCTTTAGCAGGGCTCCACTCTGGGCAGAATTTTTGCCGGGGGCTTGCCACGGCACACGGCCATTGCAAATGAGGTTTTTGGGGTGCTTTTCTAATATAAATAAAGGATTATAGGTGCACCCCCTTTTCATCTATCCCTCCCTCCCATAAGCCTTAGTCTTGGCTTGCTGCAGGCACGTGGCCACGGGGGACCTTCGATGCCTAAGGCTATCAGTGGAGATAGCTATTTAAGAGGCTTTACTTTTACATCTGAGCTGCCAAATTGTGCATGTAACAATGGGGACCAATTATTGCACAACAGAGCATCCCCAATGAAACATAAGACAGTGTGTGTTTAATATGCAATGAATGACACGCTTCTCTTAAACAATGAGAACGTTTCCATGCCCTTGGGGAGAACGGGAATTCCATTGTCAAGTTTCAGCTGTTTGTGGAAGTAGATATCCTATCATCCACGAATTTCAAAACAATCACCCCAAGATGATGACAGAAGTAATAATAAAATGTCACCATCTAGGTTCCTGAATATGGGACATATAACTTTTCTGGATTTAAAGTATCATTTTCCCTCCTCTTTGGAAATCCATTCTTGCTGAGTTCCTTTTTATCTCTGGTTTAAGCGATTATACGGTCACAAAAGTTGAAACACTTTTAAGAATGCATCCTGTTGACAACTGTTGCCCAGTTATCCAGAATTGGGCATGAATCCTGAATTGAGAATTCTCTTCTCCCTCAATGGCTACTGTTTTATCCCCCAGCAGAAGTCCCTGGCAAGAGTGCACTATCTCCTCAGGATCTTTTATAGTGGAAGAAATGAGGCCCAGAGAGGTCAGGGGGTTTGATTCCAGGATCCTAAAATGATATGAATGGTCCAGGGAGAACTTACTTTCTGAAAATTTTAATTTTAATTAGGCAATGAAAGTAGAAGAAGCAAAACTTCAACATTCTGCTTTTTTTTTTTTTTTTAAAGGTATTTCTGTTAGGAAAATATGATTAGCATTGCATTCTTTATGTTAATATAGTATCATAGTTTTCTTTTTTTGGCCAAATCACTCCACATGAAGGATCTTACTTCCCTGACCAGGGATTGAACCTGTGCCCCGCCGAACTGGAAGCATGGAGTCCTAACCACTGGACCGTCAGGGAAGTCCCAATAGCATAGTTTTCATTGGTCCAATTTAAAGTGACCAGCTCATCCTGGGTTGCCCAGGACTGTCCAGACTCGTACTTCAGCATGCAGACAGTCCCGAGTTCCAGGAAATTCTCAGTCCTGGGCAAGTAGAGTGGTTGATTGCACTAAATTCTGCCCCACCGCCCTAAAGCGACACTGTTAGCGTTGGGGCAGGGGGGAGGTTAAATTGGTTACAATTAGGTTAAAATTGTCATAGTATTCCCTTTAGGCTAAATTTTTTCATATTCAGCTGCTGCTGCTGCTGCTGCTGCTGCTAAGTCACTTTAGTCATGTCTGACTCTGTGTGACCCCATAGACGGCAGCCCACCAGTCTCCCCTGCCCTGGGATTCTCCAGGCAACAACACTGGAGTGGGTTGCCATTTCCTTCTCCAGTGCATGAAAAATGAAAAGTGAAAGTGAAGTCGCTCAGCCAAGTCTGACTCTTAGTGACGCCATATTCAGCTACTTTTCTCTTAAGAGGGAAACAGAAATCTGTGAGGTGGCACAGTCTGTACGCTTCCCTGCTACTATAGGTTAGACAAGGGGAAAGGAAAATTATCAGGGAGCCTGGATTATCCTTTCCTTCTCCTTCTGGAATGCTCTTCGCATCTTCTCCACGTTTAAGACAATGATGGGAATATGGAGATTGATGGGGAAATTCCAAGCATGATTTTTCTGGTACTGCATTCAAGACTGGAGTATTACTATAGCACCAAACCCGTAAGGAGAGGACTAAGGGTGGGGAGGCAAACTTTCTCCATAAAAGGGAAGATAGTAAATATTTTAACCTTTGCTGGCCACACATAGTCTATATAACATGATCTTAAAAACAACCCTTTGAAAATGTAAAAACTCTTTTGAGCTTTCAGGATATATAAAAATAGGCTGTGGACCAGATCTGGACTGCATGCCAAGTCTCCTGTAGAGCACTGCTGTTCAACAGAAATATAACATGAGTCACATTTTCAATTTCAATTTTTCTAGTAGCCACATTAAAAACAGTAAAAAGAAACATAAATTTAATTTTTATAATACATTTTAAAATATATCCTAAATACATTTTTTCAATATGTAACTGATATAAAGATTATTAATGAGATATTTGCATTTTTTAAAATTCTAAGTCTTTAAGATTAGGACTCACTCTGTTTCAACTGTTCAGTTTCTGCATGTGGCCAGTGGCTGCTAATTGGACAGCGCAGTGCTGGAGTAACTTTGACAAGTGTTCAGCCAATCTCCTCTAGTCCATTAACCTGTCAATGAGCACAAGGAAAAAAAAAAAGGAAAGAAAAGATCTTAAAACTGGAAGTTTGCTTAGAGGATCACTGCTCTAACGCTTCATTTTGTAAATGAGGAAGCCAAGGATCAGAAAGGCTGAGTGGTTTGCCCAAGTTCACACAGCTAGTTTAGCAGCAGACCTAATACCAGAATTCTGATCCATGCACCAGCCAATAGCCTTCCCACTATGCTGTTCTGTAAAGTCGGGATGAAGCACCCCTTGCCTAGAGTCATCCAGGCAGCAGGAAAACGGTCGATTCCTTGGTCATAGTGATATGTATATTACTCTTTGCATATAGTTCGTTATAAGGCCTTATGATCTGTGGCGAACATGTGAGAGGTCAGCTGGGAAAAGGGATGCTGTCCGTAGCCAAAGGGAAGAGTGAAGGGGAGGAAAGACTTGTGTTTTGATGGCCTGGATAAGGGACTTGTGATAAGAATATGCGCGTGTGCATTTGTGTGTCACGCACTTGCGTCTTTGTGGGTCACTGCTTCTGGAGCCTCTTAATGTCTCTTTAACCTAGGCAGCATCCTAGATAAAAGGTAGAATCTGGGGGGTTGGGGTCTAGCCTGTTGGCGAGGCCTCTGAGCCTTGGTTGTTCTCTTTTCTTTGCCTAGAAAATGCCTGTCCCTTGTGCTAAAGGGAGGACTAAGCTGAGTAAATATTAGTTGTGTAATCAGAGTAAATGGAAGAAAGAGAAGTCTCATTGCTTTATAAGTAGCCTAAACCCATGCCTTTCCTTGGGCATTTCCTTTCTTTTTTGACTGTGCGTTTTTCTTTTTTGGATCTGACTCCTTTTCTCCTCACTTAAGGGAGTTGCAGACCAGCTCAAGAATTTTATGAATAGAAGAGTCCTGCAGTACATTTAGCTTGGGAAAATGTCGCTTAGAATAGATTGTTTCTGAGTCAAGTGTATAAATATTCTGGCTCAAGACTATCCCCTTTTTTCTTAATGAATTGGTCTGGCGGGAGTTAAAGCCAAGTGTGGTCTAGGAGAGTGCTCCAGAGAGAAAATTGAATGGACACAAAGCCCAGTCGTAGTTTTCAACTTTATGTAATGTGTTTCACAATATATTAGAAAATTAACTTTATGACAGCTGGCAGGACCTGTTGTGTAAGTCGATCCATTTGAGGCAGTTTGGTGGCTTTTTTTCTTTTACCTGAACCTTCGTATTTAGTGAATTCTGAAGACTCGAACAGCTGCCATGGGGTCTGCCCAGTGTCCTGGTAAGTCATTCAAGTTTATTATCCCTGGCAGTCAGTTTCCAAGCTAGTGAATACAAAAAAAGGATTTTTTCATAGACTACTTTAAAAGGGGGCTGCTAATCAATTCTTCTTATT
The DNA here is from genome assembly GCF_055505025.1 of Bos grunniens. Classification (NCBI taxonomy): domain Eukaryota; kingdom Metazoa; phylum Chordata; class Mammalia; order Artiodactyla; family Bovidae; genus Bos; species Bos grunniens. Next base: position 60,633,212 of record NC_141180.1, read on the forward strand.
ATTTTTATGCCCTCTGCTTTTTACACTCCCCCCCTCCCACCAGCTGGTTAATCATGCAAAAGCTGAACACTTCATTGGTCAGTACATGTTTGCCCATGGGCATTTCTGTAGTAATTTAGTTCTTTCTATTTATACAGGTAAGTCATGGCCAAAGTCTTTTAAGGTGCCAAAGGTAAGGGTTAGGATTAATTTCTCCTTTTGTTTTTTTCTGAGTTTTTAAAAGCACTCGTTTTAAACTCTGAACTCTACTGGTGCACAATTACTTTTGAATCAAAGAGGAAATGGAGGGGGGATATTTTTCTGGAGGGTCCAGAGTTTTAGTATAGGGATGGCTAATGTGGTTGTTGGTGCAACCCTTGATTTTCAGAAGGCAGAGGCATAGGGTGCCAATGCTTAGTATTTTTTCAAGGCAAGGCCAAGAAAATTATTGTGAAGAGGCCCTTTTAATTCAAACAAAAGGCAAAATAGAGACTAGACAGTATCATCAACAAACTCTACATGAGCATTGGTACCATATACTCATGCAGATGGGTATATGACCTACATGTATGTATAAACTCATTAATTACATATATATATACATATATATGCATATATACATATATATAATGGTAAAGAACCCACCTCTTCTTTTTTTACCTGCTTGTGGTAAAGAACCTGCCTGCCAATGCAGGAAACATAAGAATGCGTGTTTGATCCCTGTGTCTGGAAGATCTCCTGGAGGAGGGCAGGGCAGCCCACTCCAGTATTATTGCCTGGAGAATCCTGTGGACAGAGGAGCCTGGCAGGCTACAGTCCACAGGGTCGCATAGAGTCAGACACGACTGAAGCAACTTGGCATGCATATACATATATATATATATATGTTTGTATCTCTCTCCCTCCCCCACCCTCTTTCTCTCTCTCTCTATATATATATATTATATCAGATGAGATCAGTTCAGTCGCTCAGTCGCTTAGTCGTGTCCAACTCTTTGCGACCCCATGAATCACAGCACACCAGGCCTCCCTGTCCATCACCAACTCCCGGAGTTCACTGAGACTCACGTCCATCGAGTCAGTGATGCCATCCAGCCATCTCATCCTCTGGCGTCCCCTTCTCCTGCCCCCAATCCCTCCCAGCATCAGGGTCTTTTCCAATGAGTCAACTATTTGCATGAGGTGGCCAAAGTACTGGAGTTTCAGCTTTAGCATCATTCCTTCCAAGAAATCCCAGGGCTAATCTCCTTCAGAATGGACAGGTTGGATCTCCTTGCAGTCCAAGGGACTCTCAAGAGTCTTCTCCAACACCACAGTTCAAAAGCATCAATTCTTCGGCACTCAGCCTTCTTCACAGTCCAACTCTCACATCCATACATGACCACAGGAAAAACCATAGCCTTGACTAGATGAACCTTTGTTGGCAAAGTAATGTCTCTGCTTTTGAATATGCTATCTAGGTTGGTCATAACTTTCCTTGCAAGGAGTAAGCGTCTTTTAATTTCATGGCTGCAGTCACCATCTGCAGTGATTTTGTGCTAATTTCCAGGAATTGGAAAATATTCTTCACCAGTTTTATTTTGTCAGATGATCAACTTGTGTATTTGAGGGGCAAATTTGCTGTTTCTAAAGATGCAAAATTCAATCCAGAAGTTTCTCTCACCACTCTCTTGGGAGGAGTTATTTCCACTATAGGTTCTACACTTTGCATATTCAGCTAAACAGGCAAAACCCAGGCCTCTTCTGAACTTGGCATCAAATCTAAATAAGTCTGTCCACAGAAGGGGTGTTGGGCTTGTGTCCGCTGGCCACACTTCTCGAGCATAGAGATAAAGTTCCTGCCTCCAGTATGAGTTCTCTTAGCTTTGCTGTTTTTGGCAAACTCCTGCGGAAGAGTCTTCTGGCAACATCTCCTCTAGTTGTTTCCTCCATGGATATTTCAAGATCATCCAGACCTCTCTGTAGAGTGGTAATAGTGATAGAGGCTGAATTCATTCCATTCAAAAAGCTGAAATAAGAATCTATTCTGTAAAATTTGTATCCCCTTATAGATTATCAGAAAAGATACATGCACTGATGGAGGTTACAGGGATGCAGAGCTTGTTATAAAAATTCTAGGAATAGGATTCAGAGAGACATGCAAGGCTAAATCTGCTCATCCTTTGAATTTTTGTGATTCTTGTAATAATTTCTAGGAAGTGGGGATAGATAGCCATCGATTGTTGATTGTTCTGTTTCCCAACTCTGATAGTAAGGCCTGAGTTTGGAAAATCTTGGTAGGCAGGAAGATTAGAGAAAGGCTAAATTGACACAACAGTTTTGCTTGAATGGCATCGTTGATAGATAAGGTTTCTATCATTCCTTTAACTCTAAAGGGCAAGTGTTATGCAATATTGTTTTCTGCTTTCTCTCTTCATATATTCATGCCTGGGGTTTTCACAAAATCCCAGCCTAACTTGGGAACCCAAGCTTTGCCGCACATGTTCCACCTTCCTTCTGATTTGCAGGTAGCTTCTTTTTGCATGTTGGCTGCTGATGGGTGGGAGTGAAACTTTTTCTTTTCTTGTGGAGCTTTAATTCCAGTGTAATGGTATGGTTTGCGGCTCTCTGCTTGCAATTTCAGTTCTTGTTTAAATACTAAAATCTATTGTTTGTCTCCATTTCTAGACAACATAATTGTGTTGCTAACTGACAGGAGCAATAAGTGTATAGCATTATGAAAAGATAAAGGTCCCAGGCCTCAAGATTTAACTTGATTTCTAATTACACTGCACTCCCCCTGTCCGGGTGACTGGTAAGGACTCAAGTATACATGTAACGAAGAACTAGAGTGTAAGGAGAGGGAATGCTCATTGAGTGCAGGTTCTGGTGAGCTGATCATCCCTAGGGTAGTGCTCGCCATTGGGCAGAAGGTGAGTGAGTGTTTCTTCTATTTATCAGATAGATTCAAGCTGTATTCATTCATTTTTGTGTACTGGGAGTAGTAATTGAATTCTCTGTGCTTTTCCTGAAAGTTTTCTGGTTGATAGGAAGTTGTTCTTGGGGACCTTATATTTTGGGAACAGGATGAACACTTGGTCTTTGTATTGATTGTTTTAAAGGTTACGGAGAACATTCAACATTCTCATCTTGCAGAGTGCATCTTGTCAAGTAATCCTCAGGAACGTGGTCTGTAGTAAGACTTAGAGAAGAAGGGGGTGCTGCCTGGTCCGGGGCATTCTGGCCATTGAGTTAAACCAAGTAAATACCCTAGACTGGGCACTTTCTGTTGGGTCTTGGCCAAGGCTGGTTGTGGGTGGGCACCCCTTTGGATGGAACACAGTTTTCCAGCAATGGGGCTCTGCTTGGAATGATTTTTGTGAAGCAAGCCATCCATAAGCACTATGAGCTATTTGTGTGTAACAGGATGTTGCAGACTGCAAAGTTAATGCAGTTAATATTCAACTGAACTTTGTAGGTGGGGGGGAGTAGTGGTTACTAATTCCTGAGGCAGATTCGCCAGGAAAGGCTACACATTAATTGCCCTCCAAATCAGAACACCGCCCCCCCGGCAGTGGATAGCCACATGTGTTATCACATGTGAAACATGACAGCAGTTCAGCCAAACTCAGGGCAGAGGTGATGTTTAATAACCCTTTTGCTGGAGCCCTGGCCTTTTCTGAACCCATAACTCTGGGAAGAAGGAACTAGCCTTGAGTGAGTGTTCATTGTCTATACTCTTTAATTAACCATGAGTGATGTCTTCAACACTCTTGCCATCTGCAGGGTCTTCCAGTAAGGATGACGGATTTGGTTCTGATTCTCTGCTGGGTTTCATTGAAATGAAGCATGCCTGGCATCTCTTCCTTTGCCTTAAAGGGAAAGATGTTGTATTGCTTCCTTGGGCTGAAGGACTGGATTGGAGGGGATCTAGTCAGTCGGTAGATCGTGGCTCTCCCATAGGTCTTAGATCATAGGTCATGGCTCTTTTCATGCCTTCAGCTCAGGTAGGAATGAAATCATGAGTTGCAGCCAGTTCCATGGGGCTCAGCAGGCCAGAGGAGAGGTCAGGAAACTGAAGGCAAGGTGTTAGGTCACCATGCTCGGCTGACCTTGGCGAGGGATGGCGGGGCAGAGGTTGTTCTCTGCTGGGGGTCATGGGCTTAGCTTTTTATCCTTTTATAAGAATTTTCCTTATTCTGCTATTTCTTCTCTCATCTTAGGCTGTGTATTATTCCAGATAGGAATAATATGTAAAAGGGAGAGTAGAAAATCAGAATGAAAATGACCTACCATGATTTTGGTAATTTATTGGTACTGTATCATATAACCACATATTAGTGATTTTCCAGGGCAGGGATCTTCTAAGACATGGGTATGCCCTCCCTCTTTGAAATGATCTAATAGCATAATAAACATTCCTCCAATATTTTTTCGATGTCTTCATCCCTTGTCTTGGGTTTCTATGTAAAGTAACTATGAACTGCATTTGGACTTTTCTAGGTTAAGGGTGTGGACAAGGATAAGAGATCAGGCTTGTAGAGATTATTGTTTTATTGGGGAACATCTTTAGTAGATGGTGGGAAAGTCTTAGAGTTTAAAAATGACTAGAATAGAACTTTCGATTCTTTGTGGATGTCTTTGCTTTCTCTACTATTTTTGACTACAAACATTTAATTTTTTTGTGCATATGCTTTTCCCACTGTATGTACTGATTTACCCTGAAAGTTAGACCCAAAACCTGTGACGGATGTTATTTAGGATTTTCAAAAAAGAGAGATTTATTTTTGGCCACAATTGTTTAAAATAAACATCACCCTATTGAGCTTGTACTTTTCATAACTGAAACTGATGAAAATCATTCCTCAGGAATGCATGCTAGGTAATTCTTTCTTGTGTTTACAAAACAAAAGCACTCTCTAGATGCTTTTTTCCCTGTTTCCTAGGTTTCTAAAGACTTTTGAACCTGATGGCATGACAGACTTCAGGACCTCCTTACCCTAGCTCCTTGCTGTCAGCATTGATCCTGGTTCCTCCAGGCCTTCTGGGCTCTGGATCTCTGGTGGGATGAAGAGGAAGATAGGAGCCTGTTTAGAAGGACAGATTCCATAGTCAGATGATCTATCTCAACCTGGTGTACTTCTTTCTAGATGATTACTTTGGGCATGTTTCTAAAACTCTTCAAGTCTCAATTGTCTCACATGAAGTGGGAAGGACGTTATTAAATACCTCTTTTAGTGATTTTGAGAAATGCATGAAACAGTGCCTATAAAATCCTTAGCATATTGGCTGTTGTTGTTCAGTCACTAAGTCGTGTCCAACTCTGTGACCCTATGAACTACATAATGGCTGGCCCATTATCAATATGCAGTAACATTTAGTAGTGGAGGCAGTTTATATAATGGTTAAAAGCAAGGTCTCTGGAGCCTACCTGCCTGTTTTAAAATATATCGTGGTTGTTTATCAGTTGAGTATCCTTGAGCTAGTTCCTAGTCTTTCTACACCTCAATTTCCTGGTCTATAATAAAATGGAATCACTATAGTACCTACCTCCTAGGGCTCTTGGAAAGAACAAATGATGTGGTGAATGTCAAAGCACTCGGAACAGTTCCTAGCACCATAAGTGCTGTATAAATCTTTGGTCTGTAAAATTATTCTTACAGCTGCTGGGGAGGAAGATCCAAGTCACAGTTAGGGAGAAGGAAAAGATGTTAAATATTTAACTGAGTGCATAGAAATGGAGAAGAATAGAAAGAATGATGGAGCAGAGAGGAAAAGAGATTAACAATAAAAGATAATTGCATTTGAAGATGAGAGATAGAATGATATTCATGTCTCCAGGCCTCTGTGTCTTTATCTCATTTTGGTGGTAGCTAGAGTGGGTATCATCATGGGTAGGAATAGCGGGCATGATGGCTAAGATCCCTTTTGGTTCTAATTGGTGGTGCCATGAAGCAGCCATGAAAAAGACAACCCATCTGTGCTAGCCTGAAGTACGCACAGCCCCCAGATTCCCTTGACAACCATATTCTGTTATGTTTCCACCATTAGTCACCAAAAAATTTTGTTTTCTGAATGCATCTTTTAAATTAACGATGTCTTTCATGTGACTGTATCTCCTAGCTATTGTTTCTATTTAAAAGATGGCCCATCTACTTATCTTTCACATGTTAATCATGTAAGCCGCATCATTCGATCAAAATGTTCACCTGTGTTAATTGTCACAGATTAACCTAGAACTAGGTAGTCCCGATGGGCACTCAGGAGAGCTGGTGTATGACATAGATGGTTTCCAGTTCTAGGTTGTCAGTTACCAGTAGGGTAAGCATTCCCTTTCCCACCTCCATCTTTTAGTTCGGTGGCTGGTGGGTGCTGAGATGAGTGGACGGGGGAGCAAGTCATATCACAAGCAAAGCACACCAAGAAAGTCCCCACTCCTATAATATTTCCCAGAAGACATCACAAAGAAGGGGATTTCCAGAGTTGCTTGAAGATGACTTTTAAAACTGTGATTGATATTACATAAAACCAGTTCCAGTAGTTGCTTTCCTTCCAAGTAGAGCCAAGAAATGCTAAAAACTTACCTTGCTCTGACTGGTGATTTCAGTGTCTCCAGGCTTTGTCCCTACCTTGAAACTGGCTTCAGGACAGATCAAACTGGTTTCACCAGAAGTGGGAGTACCTTGAAGTTCTTGGAACCTCGCCCCACAAGTAATGCGGATACAGGCAGCAAGGTGATTCCCGGAGCTTCTCTGTGGGCTTTCCTTTTGGTTCTTGAGCTTCTGCTTTCCCTCTTGTACCTTCCAGGTCAACCTTATCGGTCGACCTGAAATTCATATACAATTGCAGCCACTTCCATTTTTAAAAATATTATTGAGAGGTAAACTGCAAAAAAATCTTAGAAGATTTTTCAGAGACACTCTGGTTTTTGTTCAGGGCTTCCCTGTTGGCTCAGATGGTAAAAAATCTGCCTGCAACACAGAAGACCCGGGTTCTAGCCCTGTGTGGGGAAAATCCCCTGGAGAAGAGAATGACAGCCCACTCCAGTATTATTGCCTGGAGAATTCCATGGACAGAGGAGCCTGATAGGCTCATGTCCATGGGGTCGCAAAGGGTCAAACATGACTGACTGACTAACATGCGCACACACACTGGTTTTTGTTCAAGTCTGCTGTACATATTGATAGAATAATGCATTTGATTAAATATTGCATTTGCTACTTTTCTCCATTGGGAGTGAATCTTGGCCAGAGTAGGAAGAAATAATGGTTGGATAAAAGATGACAGATTGGAGGTTTTCTGTGCCTCCACCCTAGGTGAGTATTCTGTCCTAGGACACAAAAAGAATATTTATTTAGAAGGTACAACAGACTTAACACTTTGGTTGCCCCTGACTCTCCACACACCTGCCTCCTGTCCTTTCTTTCTTCAGACAGGTGTTTGTTGAATGCTGCAAAGGGCAGATACTGCCCCAGAGGCTGGGGATGCCACACTGAACAAGAAGAGTTCACATTGCTTGCTAAGGCCTTTTTATGGGCTTCCACTGCTTTCTAAAGCCACGTTACTCAGTCGTGAAATTCTCCAGTCCCTAGATACACCTTTCAAGGCACCAGGCAAGCACAGGGTGAATGCCCACACTAAACCTGGATAACTGCTGCAGCTTCCCAGCCATGAGGACCACTGGGAAGAACTCATTTGCATAAAGTACAATCAGCGTTCAAAGAAATGGCCATCAGTAAATTGGGGAAGTCTTCATTTTAATTTCCTCGCCTCACTGTGTGCATATGAGCAGGCCTGCCGTTTGCATATGGGAATCCTGTCATGACAGTTTCAGGAAGTGATTTGTTAATAATCAAGTTCTCTGAATGGCCCTAAATCTGCAGTTGATGTGGGTCTGGATAAAGCCACTCTTCTACCCGCCTATTTTGGGGACCATTTTTTTTGGCAGGATCTGAGCCAGAATGAAAACTAGCCATCAGAACAAAATTTAGGACAGCTGGGATGCTTTGCAGCAAAGACTTTTGGCTCCCCAGTTCAAATAATCACAATAGTGGCTCAGTTTAGCCTTTGGCTGAATGGTTTTGGCAGGGCACAATGAAAAATAATTATTTCATGGCCTGCTTATTTTTCCCTTAACCAATAAACTCTCAGACCACTTCAGGCTTATGTAAATATTCTGCTATGGATGTGGCTGAGCACACCATCAGGTCTCTATTTAGGAAATGGTCTATTTTACCCTTGTGGGGCGGAAAGCAAAACTCAACATCTTTTTGAGATATCTATTTAGAGTGAGGTGGGGATGGAGAATAAAGATGGGAAGAAATCTAGTGACTGGAAATTGAGCCCATAGTCATAGGGAAACAAAGGTTGAGTCCCAGGCTGTGACTTAGAATAGGGGTATCCAACCTCCGAGCCTCAGACTGGTACCTCCTGTCAGATCAGCAGTGGCGTTAGATTAGAAATAAAGTGCCATGGACAGGTATTTGGGATTCAATGTCAGGTTGCCTGTTTCAGGGCAAGGGGAGTCTGGTCACTGAAATCCTCTTTCCCTTCCAACCCAGCTTTGGGAATGCAAAGAATACCTAGTCCCCACTCTGTCCCTGCCCCCCTCCACAAGAGTCCTGCTCATACACTGCACTCCATGCTTAGTGGTCACGACTATCCACTGGGAAGCGACATTCATGGCTTTCCTGTGAATGATCCCGTTATCTACTTGGCATTCTCTGTTCCCACCACCTCCATGCCACAGCATTGTACTGGGTTTAGGGCAGCCAAGAGTGGAGAAGAGACTTGTGTAATACTGGATGATATCTCTTATGTGAAATTTAAAGACAATACAAATGAATACACATGAAAACAGAGACAAACTCAGGTTTAGGGGCTTCACTGGTGGCTTAATGATAAAGGACCTGCCTGCCAATGCAGGAGGTGTGGGTTCGATCCTGGGTCAGGATGATCCCCTGGAGGAAGAAATGGCAACCCACTCCAGTATCCTTGCCTGGAGAATCCCATGGGCAGGGGAGCCTGGCAGGCTATAGTCCATGGGGTCGCAAAGACCCCATGTTAGCAGCTGCACAGACACAACAAGCATGAAGCACCCTGAAATGTCACCTCCCCTCCCCACCCCACCCCTGGTCCATGTAAAAACTGTCTTCCATAAAACTGGCCCTTGGTGCCAAATAATTGGAGACTTCTGACTTAGAAGACAGGGTGCTGAGGAATGATTGTCTCTGATGTGGAGGGAAGGGTATGCACGGAATTAGCTGGACCATACTCTGTGTACTGCCATAACTGCAAGGAACTGCAGTCTCGTCTTCTCTAGCTGTAGCTTTTTAGGCTACGTGTAATGATTCTCAAAACATTTTGACGAGTGCTTGCCTGATTTGTTCTCATTACCCCGTTTCCTAAGTCCTTGCTGTGGCCCTGGGTTATTTGATGGAGTCGTGGAGAGGTGGATGGGATAAATTGAGCATGGCAGCAAGCCGAACGGCCACCCTAGACCCAAAGCCCTTCAAGGTTTTTGCTTAGAGCCCATCAATCTCCTGCACTTTATATCTGCCTTTTCAGGTCAGCGGCATCACAGCATAGGGCATCTGTGCCTGGATGACCAATTCCTAGTCAGTGAGATTCCCTGGCTTTGCAGTTCAGTTGGTCAAAGCAGAGTACTAACGAGATTGGTCATGGGTTTGATCCCTCCAGGATCCAGTTAAGTCCAATCTGTCCCGTTAACCCCATTTAGCAGCCTTAGGTCATGGGTGTATTTGGGTGAGGGAGTGTGAATGGCGGACCACTGCTGGGTGACCAGCTAGTCCCACTGACTGTGGGTGGGAGGTGTTCTCTTTGAACGGCAGCAGAATGGGCGTTAGAAACAGTAACCACCACGAGCTTGAAGCTGTTTCTCCTCCCCTGTGTTGAGGGTGGGAGTGGGGTAGGAATAGGTGTTTCTACTGTTACGAAAGGGTAGACGTTCCTTGTTTTGAAAAGTCTGCACCAAATCAAATTCCTGCCATGATCCTCATGATCTGGGTTTAATGAGTGGCGTTTCTTCTCAAAGTATCTTTAAAAAAATCGGCAGTCATGTCATGCATCAGGATGAATTTCTAAATGTAAATGAGATTCTCCCAGTAATTTATTTACATTTGTTTTCAGCACAACAAATGAGACATCACGTAGCTTCATAATTTTCCATGACCGAGTCACCAGCATGCAGTGTGTAATTTACCGTGATTTCAGATGCTTATCTGTAGATTTTTCAACAGGACTTTATAAGGCTTGAGCAAGAGAAAGAGATCCTCTGTGCCTTCTCACGTCTTGCTTTCCTGGCCCTTGCTCTCCTACCCAAGTGTTCTGGGGCTCACTAAAATCTATTACGTTGTTCACATCTTTGAAGAATTGTACATAGAAGAGAGAAAAATACTGGTCCTTTATCCATTTCAAGTAGGGCTTGTTATCAGTAACACAACTCTGATATAAAAGAAGAGGTAGCAGTATTTCCCTTTAGGTATTAGAATGTATGAACTCGCATAAGTAGCTGTTTTAGGCTTGTTTTCCTCGTTGTAAAATGCTACAGGAGAGAATCTTGACAGCTTAGCAATAGCATTTTAGATCAAGATGGAAGATAGACTATATTGAATGGGTCAGTGCACACTTCTCAAACCTTTACAGAAGTTTTGAGCATTTGTTGTATTTTTTTTTTGCAATTTCATATTTATTATTATTATTTTTACTTTTTTCCTTGTCACTTTTTCTTTTTCCGATTTTTTTTCTTTTTGTTTTTTATTGAAATATAGTTGATTTGCAATGTTATGTTTCAGGTCTACAGCAAAGTGATTTGTTTACATACGTATACATGTGTGTATGTGTGTGTGTGTGTATATATATATATATATATATTCTTCTTCTGACTCCTTCCATTGTAGTTTATTACAAGATATTGAATACAGTTCCCTGTGCTGTACAGTAAATCCTTGTTGTTTGTTTATTTTATGTATGGTAGTGTCCATCTGTGAATCCCCTATTAATTACTAGAGCTTCTCTGGTGGCTCAGATGGTAAAGAATCTGCCTGCCATGCAGAAGATGCAGGTTGAGTCCTTGTGTCGGGAAGATCCCCTGGAGAAGGGAATGACTACCCACTCCAGGCAAGCATCCTTGCCTGGAGAATTCCACCGACAGAGGAGCCTGGCCAGCTATAGTCCATGGCATCGCAAAGACTCAGACATGACTAAGCGACGAACACTCACTTTCAGTGCACGTTTGTTAATTCCCTACTCCTAATTTATCCCTCCCCCATCCCCTTTGGTAACCAAAAGTTTTTCTGTGTCAGTGAGTCTCTTTTGTAAATAAGTTCATTTGTACTAGTTTTTAGATTCCATATATAAATGATATTCTATAATGGTTTTTTCTTTCTCTGTCTGACTCATTTTACCTTAGTATGATTATTCCAGACCCAGCAATTTCATATTTATTTTTAAAATATGGCCCTATGATATTAGCCTTCTTTACTGGTTATTACCCAGGTTCAAAGTAAAGATGAAAAGATTCCCTAAAATTCAACATAAGCTACTTAGATATTATTTTCTCCCGAGGACTTCCCCTCCCCTTCTCATTTCTTTATCCATTTGAGCCAAACAATGTAGGAATGTCCTAGGAGCTCTGAGACTTAGGGAAAGGCAGGAAAGATGTCGTGTAGTTATTCTGTGACCTTGAGTGAGCCTGTGACCAAAGGCCCATGAAGAGTGATATTAGGTATCAGAGTTCCGGCCACTTCATCCAGGTACCTGAACGTGAACCATCCGTAGTTTGGCCCTGCCCTGCTCCAAGCAACCATGGAAGTCAGTAAGTTAGAAATATTATAGTCAGAGCTATGATGTAGAGACAGAGTTTCTTAAGTCTGCTCTCTAATGTAAGTTTCTGGTTTTGTTCAGTAAACACATATCAAGAGCTTTCTATGGAACAGCCACCATAGGCACCAAGAGTGAAAAAATTACAGACACCCTCACTAGCACTTGCTCTGGTCCTCTTAATATAAAAGAAAACCTAATTTCTTAAAAGATGAGTAAAAGGCTCAATGTTTCTTAATGGATGTCATCTCCTTTAATGAGTTGTCCCAAATTTGCTTGAAATGTACGAGCTAGTAGTTTTATTGAATAGTACTTGAATACCTCAGACACTGGGCTTCCCAGGGGCGCCAGGGGTAAAAAAAATCTACCTGCCGATGCAAGAGACGTACGAGACACAGTTTCGATCCCTGGGTTGGGAAGAATCCCTGGAGTAGGAAATGGCAACCTGCTCCAGTATTCTTGTGAGGAAAATCCCATGGACAGAGGAGCCTGCCAGGCTACAGTCCATGGGGTCACAGAGTCAGACACAACTGAGTGTCTGAGCCACCTCAGACATACGTGTCGGTCCTGGCAGGCTGTTCTTTGAATAGTAACCTTGCATAGCCTAAAGCATTGTTGTGCTTGGAACATTTTTCTTCTTCCCACAGATATGCTTGTAAGATATTTGTCACTGGCATGTAAGCAACTTTTTATCTCCACAGACAGAAATTCCTTTGCAGGGGGTGGGAAAGTCGTGCATTTGTGCACATTTTTGTGAACCTGTATCTCCCTCTGAATCTTTCTCTGCTGGAAAAACTTTCCAACTTGAAAGCAAGATCTCATTGGCCACATTCTAGTATTTGTCTGGTGCTGGTGATACCTGTTCGCATGCTGTGTATTTCTAATTTGTTTAATGGAGTGCAGTCGAAAAGTAGAGATTCTTTTTTTCAACCTGAGCACTAAACTGTGTAGAGTTCTTCCACGAGAACCACAGATATAGAACAAACCGACATGTTATCTTCTAAACCAAAGATCCAAAACCTTTTCTTCAACTTTAAAGTTGGTAGGTGGTTGCTGTTTATATGCCTTTAATATCTAGAGTTTTGTAGAAAGCTATATGAAGCACTTTTATTCATAAATATTTTCTTTATTTACTCAGCATGCGCTTTGCATGATGACTGTGGCAGTTGCCATACTGAGGATGCCTATGTGAAGAGTCAGGGAAAATGAGTCGGCGCGTAGTTAGAGCGGGTCATTGTGCTTTCGTGTGGCCCTGTGACAATGTGATAAGTGCCCCATAGCAACGTATTTGAGATATGGCCAGCGATCAAAGGAACTGTGAAGAAGTCATGGTCAGCTTCACAGATGAAGTTGTGCTTGGGAGGATGTGCACAGGATGAGGAATGGCCACCCGGCAGATGCCCCTGGGGAGGGAAGTCATAGCAAAAAGGCCAGGGTGAGCAAAAGGCAGAGGTAAGATATTACTACATATTCCAAGAACTGTGAATCATCTGGCTGGACTAGGACCTGGGCTTTGTGGATTAGGAGGGAGTAAGCCCAGGAGGAGGGTGAGGCTGGAAACAGAGGCCGAAACTAGATCATAAAGGGCTTTGTACACGATGTTGAGAAGTCTGATCTCTGTTGAGTAGAATCTTGAAAGGGCATTGAAAGATGTTTGCAAAAGGGCGACATGTGTAACTTTTCCTTTTAAAAGGATCAGTCACTCCTGGAGGGAGGAGGGATTGGATGGAAGCAGGAAAGGCCAGTTCAGGAGGCTGTCGGGGTAGGATACATCAGTCCATCTTATTTTTGAGCGTCTGTCTTCCTGTTACACTGCAGAACCTAGCCAAACAACATGGAGACTTTGGTGAGTTTTAATAGAAGAGTAGTGTGGGGCTTCCCAGGGGCTCAGTGGTAAAGAATCCATCTGCCTATGCAGACGTCACAGGAGATGTGGGTTCGATCCCTGGCTCAGAAAGATCCCCTGGAGAAAGAAATGGCAACCCACTCCAGTATTCTTGCCTGGAAAACCCCATGGACAAAGGAGCCTGGCGGGCTATAGTCCACGGGGTCTCAAAGAGTTGAACATGACTTAGTGACACAGCATGTGCCCATGCGTGTGCACACACACACACACACACAGTGTAAGGAGATGAAGATCAGGGTGATGAAGCGGGGTGATAAAGATCAGTGGGTATCAGGTCAGGAAGGAAATTGAAACGAGAATAATTTAGTTAAGATACAGAAAGGCAAAGGCTAAGGGTAAATTTAATAACTATTTCCATGGTAAAGTTTGGCTCCTATATATTAATTTATTAGTTCAAATCTAAAATCTGTTATACATAGTCCTGAAATCCAAAAGAAGTCACCGTTAGCTTTTCTGTTTAAATTTATTTTTATAAATTGGCCTCAAAACTTTTTGGCAGCAAAATTTGACCTTCAGTGATGTCAGGCTAATTATATTCTTTATTCCACAGTGTGAAGGGTTGTATCTTTTGCTATAGAAATAGTAGTGTGTCTGTCTGTGGCCCTGCTGAAGGGTCATGTAATTGGTGGGGTAGGCCTTTTGTTGGTGTAGTTCTTATTGCTACCACAATTAACCATTACTGTCAACTAAAATATTACTGTCAACTATATAGCATCATACAGGATTTAGGATATTTAGTATCTTTCAATTTCTATTGATTTAAAAACAACTTTCAATTTCTATTGATTTAAAAACAACTTGTTGTTGTTGTTCAGTCACCCAATTGTGTCTGACTCTTTGTGACCCCATGGACTGCAGCACGCCAGGCCTCCTGTCCCCCATCATCTCCCAGAGTTTCCCCAAGTTCATGTTCATTGCATCGGTAATGCTGTCTAGCCATATCATCCCCTGACGCCCTCTTCTCCTTCTGCCCTCAATCTTTCCCAGCATCAGGGACTTTTCCAATGAGTCTGCTGTTCACATCAGATGACCAAAATCCTGGAGCTTCAGCTTCAGCATCAGTCCTTCCAATGAGTATTCAGGGTTGATCTTCCTTATGATTGACTGGTTTCATCTCCTTGCTGTCCACGGGACGTTCAGGAGTCTTCTCCAGCACTACATTTCAAAAGCCTCAGATCTTTGGCATTCTGCCTTCCTTATGGTCCAACTCTCACAACTGTACGTGACCACTGGGAAGACCATGGCCCTGACTATACAAACCTTTGTCAGCAGAGTAATGTCTTTGCTTTTCAACACATTGTCTAGGTTTGTCATCGCTTTCCTGCCAAGAAGCAATCGTCTTCTGATTTCGTGGCTGCAGTCACCATCTGCAGTGATTTTGGAGCCCAAGCAGAGGAAATCTGTCACTACTTCCACCTTTCCCCCTTCTATTTGCCGTGAAGTAATGGGGCCAGATACCATGCTCTAATTTTTTTTAATATTTAGTCTTAGATGCTATCATTACCTCATTCTAAATACATGAAAAGAGTTGAGGCACAAAAACATTAAGTGATTTGATTAAAATAACATATTTGGGGAAGGGTTAATTTGAAAAATAAATTCCAATTTTTTTCTTCTTTCTTCTAGATCTTTAAACAAAATAAGCAAGACTGTCCTGACAGTGGACATTGTGATTTGTGGAATAGGTTTCCCTGTCTTTTTTTTTTTTTTTTTGAGTTCTGTAGACTCTTTTCTCTGGGTATTTTGTAAATAAAATAACAAACCAGCTTCAGTTGTGTCTGATGTGACTTAGATGTGATACTGTCCGACAGCAGCATGAATAATAACACTTTTGTTTATTCTCAATGTGAATGAGGCTGAGAAGAGTTGTTTTTATTATTTTTATGCCTTCTCCATTTGTGTATTGGCAATTTCCACTAGAATGTTCCATGTTTTCCCCCTCCCTGGGTAGACACTGTAGTGGAAAAACTAGTACAGTGACCGTAGATTATGCAGTGCTCAGTACTCCGAGAGATAGTGTAAGTATAGAGCTAGTTGTTGGATAAGATAACTGATGTCTACAGTTCTAAAAAAAGAAGCTTTTTACTTGTATATCACTGCAAAACATTCTGTCCCAACTTCTGATCTATAGCCTGCTTATTGCTGAAGTCAACATCCTAATGTTACCAAAGAATAAAACCCTACATCACTTATTGATTTGCAGTCTGTTAAAAAGTGACAACAGGCTTTTTTGGTTATGTCTCTCAGAGAAAGAGTTCACTTATTGGATTTTCAGCTTTCCTGTGTTGTATGAGGATAAACTACGTAGGCATATTCCTCGATATGGGCATGAGGCATCTGAGTGGATAATTAGGGTTTGCTAATGAATTCCGTAAATATGAAAAAATATGTAAATATTTTACTCATGATGAATTTCTTAATTAGGTTGGCCAAACAGGTTCCATTGATAGAAAAACTTAACAGAGTATCTAGCTTTGGGGGACATGATTGGTAGAATCAAAGTGAGGGGATAAAAGGGTAATATCTTTTGAGGGTGTCTTTCTGCAGGGAACAAATGCTGAAATGCAATTTCCAGCCCAGATGTTGACCCCAAGTGATCATAAAAACAGTGATGATGATGATGGAGATAATGATGGAGAGGAGGAGAGAAGGGAGAAGAAGGGGGAAAAGGGGGAAAATAACAGCAGTAAAAGTGTTACCTGCATGAGGTCACTTATCTAATGACTTGGGAAATCAAGTGCTAGCTCATCTAGTTCAGTAATTTTTCCATTACAGAATCTTTAAGAGAGACAAAAGAAATGGTACCTATCTTTAAAAAAATATGTGAATGATGCTGTACTTATGATGAGCAAGTTGATAGTATCTCAGTCTATATTATGGTGGTCCATATCTCTGTCCCGTGTAGCATTTTGTTGGATTGAATGTTATTCTCCTGTCTTCACTCTTTCCCTTTCCTGACCTCTTTCATCTTCCTGCCATCTTTATCTGTGTTCTAAGCTTTGTAACTCACTGGACTTACTGGATTTCTTAGTAAAGTCAGAGATACAGATTTCCTTTCCAGTCTACTCTCCAAATGAGCTGTTTCAGCCATAGAAAGAAGATCAACCATCCTCTTCCTCAATATATTTCTTCCCATTCTTACTCTAAATCTGGCCATTAAACCATGAGGTTCCTGGGACTCTTGTAGTCCAGTGGTTAAGAATCTGCCTTCCAATGCAGAGGAAGTGGGTTCCATCCCTGGTTGGAAAATTAAGATTCCACCTGCCAAAGGGCAATTGAGCCCGCATGCCACGACTAAGACTTGACACAACCCCCAAAATTGAGGCTCCTGAAATACTAAACCTTCTTTGTCATGCATAATTAAGATCCTCACTAATATCTTATATCTTATATGTACTTTTTATTTAATGAGAAAATATGATTTAGTGAGAGTTTATGATTTTCGTCTATTAAGCAAATTTTCACACATACACTAAGATGACAAACATTTAGCAATACTGCATAGGAAAAAAAAAATCCTTTGGTAAATCCCCATCCAACGAAATGATTAAAGAAACTTTGTGTGAACCACATTTCAAGAAAACAAATCAGTATTTGTATATATTTCAGTCCTCCAAACTATGGTTTTAATTCATATTTAGATAGTATAAATCTCAAGCATTACCAAGAGAAAAAATTTGCTCTCCCAGCAGGGGTCTGGAGGATGGCCCTTAACAAATGCAAAATTTGACATTCATATAAAAGGGAGATAAGTAAGACCAATAAAGAGATGGTAGAATTGACTGCAGCCAGAAAAATACAAAGTAATGCCAACACATTCCCTGCACTATTTTCAGAAATCCAGGCGCTGACCTGGGCTATGTTAATATGGAGAATAGTGTAGCGAGGCACCCGTTATAAAGAAAACAGATGATTAGATTCAGGTTCCTAGGAAGCTGAGTTTGGAAGAGGGTCACTCTTCATTATTTGTAGAGCATATTCCTTCAGGGGGTTTCTGCTTTTTTTAAGTGATGTTTGGAAAGTATTCAGAATTCAGTTGCTTTTTGGACTGTAATGAATGCCTGAGGAGTGAGGGTCCTAAAAATAATAGAAGATTTGAGTCTAATCAGTACTGGATGTGAAAGTCCTGCATTTCCCAACTGGCCAACAAGCTAGTAAAGATGAAGAATAAATAAATGAATGGAGTTAAGAATAATTGAACCCAACTTAAGTCTAAGGTCGCTAATGCATTTCTCTTTAAACCTCATATATGCATTTTCTCATCTCTGGAATTTCTTCTTTAAAAGCCTAGAATGAACTTGCCCAGTAAAAATAGCCCCAGGATTGAATTGGCAGGTTCTCCATGATTGTACTAGTTGGGAATTTCTTTGGGAAGACCTTTAAATGTTCTTTATTACTTCAATTTCCTTACCTATGTAATTTTGTAGGGGCCAGTGACATAGGGGAAATGCAAATAACAACTGACCAATGGGAGAAAACAATATTGGAAAGCACTTCTTATGAAGCAAAGTTACAAATACGCATGCAGAACAGTACAGAATGAAAAACAATTGCAGGTTTTGATAGGCATGTTAGGAAAGAGTCACTGAACGATTTCCTATTAATTCTGGGGCACTTATACTATTTTTAAAATATCCCACAAACCTTTGCCTGACAAAGGAAGAGTACAAAATAAAACCCTAGTCTCTGCGGTGACAGCTATTTCCATAGCAACCTGCCTGTCAATCAACACCCACTTCATTGGGCTTCAGAAAACACCCCCAGAAATAAATGTCAAAAGTCTTAATGCAGTTTCCAAATTTAAATCAAACTTTAAAATAAATTAAAATAAGAACCCAAACACCCACAGCAGTCACAAAAGTAAATTTTATTTTGGAAGGAGAGAAAACGGGGGTAAAAACACAAAGGCCAAAGGAATCCTCCAAGCAGATGTAAAGAAGGAAAAGAAGGGAGGCTAGGTGCCCTTCGCCCTTTCTTAACATTACTTGATCGAGTGTGATTGGAGGAGCATCACTGGTAACCCATCCATATCTTGTTTCTCTGGCTTTGATGGTTGGCTTTCGTTTTCATGACCATTTTATCATGTTCACTGTTTCCATCCCTCTGGTGTGTGCTAATGACTCAGCGCCCCACCCCCCACCCCCAGCCGTTTGATGATATGATGGTGAGACAAGTGGCCAACTGCCAGGTGGAAGGATGTACTTGGTCACTCTTTTAGGGGGATTAAAGTAACACTGACTGGACCTCCTGACGATGAAAATCACCCACATGACATTTTAAGTCCTTCTGTTGTAAACCATCCTCTGAGAATTTAGCATGAAGCAATTGCCACCTCTCTTATCTGGAGATAAACTCTATATAAAGCTTAACACCACACTTGTGGGGTATGCCATGTGACTTGACTTACTGCTCCTAAGAGTTTGAAGTTCCCTACGAGTGGAGCATTTTAAGGAACTCTGTTTTGTTAGAGACTATGGAATGATTGTTTGGAACTCTGCATTCAAATGGATATTGTTCCAAAGAAGAACAAGGAGAGATAAGAAAGCCTTCCTCAGTGATCAATGGAAAGAAATAGAGGAAAACAATAGAATGGGAAAGACTAGAGGTCTCTTCAAGAAAATTAGAGATACCAAGGGAACATTTCATGCAAAGATGGGCACAATAAAGGACAGAAATGGTATGGACCTAACAGAAGCAGAAGATATTAAGAAGAGGTGGCAAGAATACACAGAACAACTATACAAAAAACATCTTCACCCAGATAATCACGATGGTCTGATCACTCACCTAGAGCCAGACATCCTGGAATGTGAAGTCAAGTGGGCCTTAGGAAGCATCACACAAACAAAACTAGTGGAGGTGATGGAATTCTAGTTGAACTATTTCAAATCCTGGAAGATGATGCTGTAAAAGTGCTGCACTCAGTATGCCAGCAAATTTGGAAAACTCAGCAGTGGCCACAGGACTGGAAAAGGTCAGATTTCATTCCAATCCCAAAGAAAGGCAATGCCAAAAAATGTTCAGACTACAGCACAATTGCACTCATCTCACACTTGAATAAAGTAATGCTCAAAATTCTCCAAGCCAGGCTTCAACAATACATGAATCGTGAAATTCCAGATGTTCAAGCTGGTTTTAGAAAAGGCAGAGGAACCAGAGATCAAATTGCCAACACCCGATGGATCATCAAAAAAGCAGAAGAGTTCCAGAAAAACATCTATTTCTGCTTTATTGACTATGCCAAAGCCTTTGACTGTGTAGATCACAATAAACTGTGGAAAATTCTGAAAGAGATGGGAATACCAGACCTCCTGACTTGTCTGTTGTGAAATCTGTATGCAGGTCAGGAAGCAACAGTTAGAACTGGACATGGAACAACAGACTGGTTCCAAATCAGGAAAGGAGTATGTCAAGGCTGTATATTGTCACCCTGCTTATTTAACTTACATGCAGAGTACATCATGAGAAACACTGGGCTGGAAGAAGCACAAGCTGGAATCAAGACTGCTGGAAAAAATATCGATATGCTCAGGTATGCAGATGACACCACTCTTATAGCAGAAAGCAAGGAATAACTAAAGAGCCTCTTGATGAAAGAGGAGAGTGAAAAAGTTGGCTTAAAGCTCAACATTCAGAAAACTAAGATCATGGCATCTCGTCCCATCACTTCATGGCAAATAGATGGGGAAACAATGGAAATAATGACAGACTTTATTTTTGGGGGCTCCAAAATCACTGCAGATGGTGACTGCAGCCATGAAATTAGAAGACACTTACTCCTTGGAAGAAAAGGACCAACCCAGACAGCGTATTAAAAAGCAGAGACATTGCTGACAATGGACTTTGCTGACAAAGGTCCATCTAGTCAAGGCTGTGGTTTTTCCAGTGGTCATGTATAGATGTGAGAGTTGGACTATAAGGAAAGCTGAGTGCTGAAGAATTGATGCTTTTGAACTGTGGTGTTAGAGAAGACTCTTGAGAGTCCCTTGGACAGCAATGAGATCCAACCAGTCCATCCCAGAGGAAATCAGTCCTGAATATTCATTGGAAGGATTGATGCTGAAGCTAAAACTCCAATACTTTGACCACCTGATGCGAAGAACTGACTCATTTGAAAAGACCCTGATTCTGGGAAAGATTGAAGGCAGGAAAAGGGCACAACAGAGGATGAGATGGTTAGATGGCATCACCAACTCAATGGACATGAGTTTGAGTAAACTCCAGGAGTTGGTGATAGACAGGGAGGCCTGGCGTGCTGCAGTGCATGGGGTTGCAAAGAGTTGGACATGGCTGCGCAACTGAACTGAACTGAGTAATTTTTTGGTGGTGTCTTCAGGATTTTCTAAGTATAGTATCATGTCATCTGTAAACAGTGACAGTTTTACTTTTTCTTTTCCAGTTTATATTCCTTTTATTTCTTTTTCTTCTCTGATTGCTGTGGCTAAAACTTCCAAAACTGTGTTGAAGAAAAGTTGTGAGAGTGGGCACCTTTGTCTTATTCCTGATCTTAGATGGAATGCTTTCAGCTTTTCACCATTGAGTATGATGTGAGCTGTGGGTTTTCCATATATGTCATCTATACTTGAGTTATGTTCTCTGTGCCCACTTTCTGGAGAGTTTTCATCATAAATCGTTGTTGAATTTTATCAAAAACTTTTTCTGCATCTTCTGAGATGATCAGTTTATTTTTCAATTTGTTAATGTAGCACACTATCATATTGATTGATTTGTGGGTACTGAAAAAAAATCCTTGCATTGCTGAGATAAGTCCTCAGGGGTACAATGGAAATTTCAACGGTCTAATTCAGTGGTGTTCAAAGAACAGAGACATAAGGAAGCAGTGAGCCTGGTGCACTGACCAGTGCCTGGAGGGGGCTGGAGAGCTGAGGGCAGGTGTAGGAGGCCCTGGGGCGAAGTAGCTTGAGGAAACTGAGGAAAGAGAGAAATGCACTCATACTCTCCAGGATCCTTTTGCCTAAATTGAGTCTGTGAGTTTGTCTTTTCTACATGGCCAGTGTCAGTGTCAACTTCGTAACTATTAGTAACTCAAAAGAAAAGTTTTCCAGCACTAACAGAGTAGAAACTGTTGCAAGTGCCATCACATTAGATGCTCATCAGTAGCTTTCCATATAATCGGTCAAGTTCATGAACTTCATTTTTTCTTACCTGAAGGCTGAGCTGCGCAAGAGAGTGAGAGGTGTGGAAACCAAGGTTGAGTCTGAAGCTGAGCAATCAGGGACCACAGAGGAGAATTCCCTGGTGAATTCAGGTTAAGAACAAGATCACTTAGAAGTTTGGGATTAACATATACACACTACTGTATATGGGCCTCCCTGGTTGCTCGGTGGTAAAGAATCTGCCTGCCACACAGGAGATGCAGTTTTGATCCCTGGGTCAGGAAGATCCTCTGGAGAAGGAAGTGGAAACCACTCTAGTATTCTTGCCTGGGAAATCCCATGGACAGAGGAGGCTGGCGGGCCACCGTCCATGGGGGTCACAAAAGATTCAGATATGATTTAGCAACTAAATAACAACTGCTCCTATATATAAAACAGATAACCAACAAGGACCTACCGTATAGCACAGAAAACTCTACTCAATATTCTGTAATAAGTCATATGGGAAAAGAATCTGAGAGAATAGATACAGGTATATGCATAACTAAGTCACTTTACTGTACACCTGAAACTAACACAATACTGTAAATAACTATACTCCAATACAAAATAAAAGTTAAATAAGAACTAGATATGAGGTGTCCTCAAGTGAGGTGCTTGTGATGGACGTGCTGGGGAATGGTGTGTGTTTATAAGAAAGTCTCTTCTATGCTTTCCAGCACAAAAGCCAATCCCAAAGCAAGGAGAGCAGAGGGTAAATTCAACTAAAATGAGGGGTGAGGGTTTTAGAGCCCTTAGAGGGTATCCAGCAAAGTGCTTTGCATACAGGCACTCAAGCAATTGGCTCATGTAGAGAGGAAGCAGACTAGAACACGAGAATTTAGCCACTCGGAGCTCTGTCCCCCAGAGCCAGTGAAAAGATCCAGCTCATGTCACAGTTTTTCAAATCACCGCTGAGGGTCTGAGAAGCCACCAGTCAACCTTGCTTCCTGGCATTGGAATACCCACCTGTAAATCTGTTTGCTCAGTGCCAGAGAATTCTGACTGCAGTTGGGACCGCCTTTTACGTTCCAAATAAAACCTAAAATTGTGAGCAACCGGTTTGGAGACCAGCGTTTTCCATCACTTTCACTTGGCTTCTTTTAGTGCTAGTCAGGCGATGTGTCATTTTCTCTGTTGAGTATGTGTGCAGCTGGGAGATGAGTTATTTATAATAATAAGACTTTGCACGTATGTAGATATTTGCATAGTAAGCAGATCATATGGAGTTGGTGGCGGCTGGTGGGTAAGCTTAGAATCATCAGTAGATCTAATTATTGAATGTGACTTGTTGGAATCTGCAGGCCGTTGCCCATAAATATTTTAACCTATTGGTGTTGAAACCTGTCTACCAGGGATCAAAGACATTTTCAGGTCTAATCTGTCTTGAAGGCAGGATAAGGAGGTAAGGGGCTGCTATCTAGAGGAAAGAACTGAATTTCCGCATCTTCCCGTCTTCTACCTCGGTATCTTAGTCTCTACCACACATCTTGTTGAATCTTATTTCCCATAATTTTGCATTCAAGGTCACTGTTGCCCTGGTCTTTGGATATTTTATTAAAACCCTCCTGGCCTCTTTGGACAGTCATTCAATGATTTCTATTCACAGGACGGAATTTGGTATGAAGTTCTATCTCCGCCTCTCATGTGGTACCTTTGAATGGAAAGATAACCTTTGACAACGCTCAGTTCTTTCTGATGATCACTGTTAGCATGAAGCCTGACGGGTGGCATGGATGTGGGAGAACTCATTTGAACAGACTTTCTATCGAAGGCTAAATACACCCCAAATCACACGGGTAATCAGCGCCAGCCGCCTCATTTCTGATGATTTTACAAATCAGTCGGGCTTCAGAGATGCGTCCACATGACACTGTACCCATACTGAGTTGTTTTGGCTGCAGGGGTGGTCGCTTTTCTCTCTTTCTTTTTTGCTTTCCAGCTGCATTTGTGAATGTTTTCGTCCTTTGCTAAAATATGTTTTTCAAAAATGTGATTAACAGTCATTTTCGGATACAGATATTGGCTCTCTTTTGCCAGAGAGACACAGCATGTGAGAACAGGCTGACATCAAAATAATACAAAAGGGGATGTTTATTCATCAGAAACTGTGTTAATGACTGCATCTGCCGCACCCCCCTCCTCATTTTGGGCTGACTGGGTTCATCTCCCTCTTCTCTTCTGCTCATGTTCCCCCCCACCGTGAAATCTCTTCATTTTGTACCCCATAAATAAAAAAATCCCCACGGTTGGTCTGATGTGTATGCTATGAGTATAAGTTTGAGTGATTTGAAATTTGAAAACTGTACTCAATGGGGTAGACTCACGAGATGCATGAATGGAGGGGACTGGCATTCTGAACGTTCCTTAAACAACTTTCCCATCTAAAGAATTCGTGCCAGATGCTGTTAACAATAGACAATGGGGTTGACAACAGAGCAGCATAAAGCAATAGGAAGTTTACATTTGTTTTATGACCTGTCATTTTTATTTGCTTATTTTTCAAATAAAGTCATTTGCTTGTTGGAACTGCTCGCGGCTGTATCTTTGGATATTTTGAACTTGAGAGCTTTGAAAACCCCAAAGCCAATGGCTGGAACATCACTTGACTTAAATCTACTCTTAGCCAATTTCAGTGTGCATTATGTACCATCCCAGAGAAGGAGTTTTATTTATTTATTTTAATTGGAGGATAATTGCTTTACAATGTTGTGTTAGTTTCTGTTGTACAACAATGTGAATCAGCTATATGTTGACATATATCCCCTCCTTCTTGAGCCTCCCTCCTTCTCCCCCATCCCATCCAACTAGGTCATCACAGAGCATCAAGCTGAACACCCTATGCCATACCGCAGGTTCCCCCTAGCTCTGTCTTATGCATGGTGGTGTATACATGGCAATGCTACTCTCTCAATTCATCCCACCCTCTCCTTCCCCCTCTGGGTCCCCAAGGCTGTTCCCTATGTTTGCATCTCTGTTTGGAAGGAATTTTAGAGAGCAAGGGCTTCCCTGGTGACTCAGCTGGTAAAGAATCTGCCTGCAATGTGGGAGACCTGGGTTTGATCCCTGGGTTGGAAAGATCCCCTGGAGCAGGGAATGGCTACCCACTCCAGCATTCTGGTCTGGAGAATTCCATGGAGTGCATAGTCCATGGGGTGACAAAGAGTTGGACATGACTGAGTGACTTTCACTTCACTTTCACTTAGAGAGCAAACTTCCTTCAAGGAATGTCAGCCAATACATAACATCCCCCTGTGAGCCTTGCATTCTGCTAGGTACTCTCGGAGAGAGCTAAGAGTAAGTAATACCTAGTCTGAAACATGCAGAATTTGTATCAGATTGACTTGAGCAGGAAGCATCTAGCAACCGGGAAGCAGGATGAAATTTTAGGGATGGAAATGAATGTGACGTAGAATATTTCTCTTACCATGAAGAATGAGGATGTTTGAACTGCTTTCAAGTAGGACATATGCAATATAATCCTTCCAATAATCCTCCTGAATATGCTTGTATCAAGTGACATAGTAACTTGGCCACTAATGACTCTGGTCAAAGTTTTAGAAGCATGTTTCTTGAGATTCTAAATCCTGCAAAAGTATTCTTGGTGTCTGGTGGGAAGATGCTCCTAAGCCAGCAGCTCACTGGGGGGACACTGGTCTATTTCAGTAATTCTCTTGACTACAGTAGGCAGTAGGGGTTGGTTTCAACTCAGCCACAGTGCATAACCTTGGAAGGGGTGGACTTAAGTGATAAATCAAGGGCCATTGTCTCTGGTTAATGAAATGAGGCTGATAAAAATTTCTGGAGGTAGAAGTTGAGTTGCATATGACAACTTGTCTCAGACATCTAGGCTGACCTTGGGGTTGAATTCTTCATCAGTACTTGTCTTCCCTACCTTCCTACTCCCCACTCCAAGAGCTTTGATGGTCCCTGGTAGCACCAGTCTAGAGATTGCACATAATCTAAGGAGATCTAGTGTGTTCCCCATGCTACTTGAAGGCCATCTTCTTTCCCTATCCGTTGCCATCGACTGCATCAGTGTGTGAATATTCTAGAGCAGTTACTGGAGGCAAAGATTTGGATTCACCTAGCCTGTCCTTCCACTGAGGAGATAGTCTGATGGTGGAGAAATAGTATGGTGTATGGAAAAAGCTCTTTATTGGAAACAGAAGTCCATGTTTTGACGTTAGTGCTGTTATTTAGCTTTGTAACCCTGAACAACTGCATTGTTATTGTTCAGCTGCCAAGTCGTGTCGGACTGTCTGTGTCCCCATGGACTGCAGCACGCCAGGCTTCCCTGTAATTCACCATCTCCCGGAGTTTGCTCAGACTCATGTCCAATGAGTCAGTGATGCTATCTAACCAGCTCTAACTCTGCCAGCTTGCTAAATTCAGAGACAATAAAATTGACCTTGCTCTTGTTACCACATTCTGGGTTTCAGATTCAAAGGAGTTAAAAAAGTGTGAGTAATTGATAGTGGTGAAGATTTTAACGTCTGCTGAGCTGGGTTTGTGGTTCTGGTATGTAGTTGATTTGTCTCAGTGCCTAGTTCCTGTAGGATATGTTTGAGTGCAGTGGGGTAAAGGTGAGGTTGTGATGTGGGACTGGTTGTGATGGGGCAGAAAATCTGAGGTTCTTTATTCCCTTTGGTAGATCATTCTTCTTCTTATATCACAGCTCCTCTCTTGGATGTATGCTCAGTTGCTTCAGTTGTGTCCAACTCTTTGCAACCCTGTGGATCATATCCCACCAGGCTTCTCTGTCCATGGGATTTTCCAAAAAAGAATACTGGAATGGGTTGCCATTTCTTCTTCTAGGCTGTCTTCCTGACCCAGGGATCAAACCCGCCTCTCGTATTGCCGGCAGATTCTTTTACCACTGAGCCATTGTGGAAGCCTGCTGTGGATCATTTCACATCCTTTTCTTCCTCTTTATCTGCTCCCACTTGAATACTGTGATTGGGCTGTGGCGTTATTGTTATTATTTGCTGTTGACTACCCAGCACCTAGAACAGTGCTTGAAAGTGAAAGTGAAAGAGCAAGTCACTCAGTCATGTCCGACTCTTTGCGACCTCATGACTATACAGTCCATGGAATTCTCCAGGCCAGAATACTGGAGTGCGTAGCCTTTCCCTTCTCCAGGGGATCTTCCCAACCCAGGGATTGAACCCAGGTCTCCCACATTGCAGGTGGATTCTTTACCAGCTGAGCCACAAGGAAAGCCCAAGAACACTGGAGTGGGTACCCTATCCCTTCTCCAGCAGATCTTCCTGACACAGGAATCAAACCAGGGTCTCCTGCATTGCAGGCGGATTATTTACCAACTGAGCTATCAGGGAAGCATGTGCTTGGCATAAACAATGCTTGGCATGCAGCAAATTCTTGGTATGTATGTATTTAATGAACACACCTTGAAGGAAGGAAGGAGAAGGGAAGATGGAAAGAAGGAAGGAAAACAGAAGAGAGGAGAGGAGGGAGGGAAGGAAGGGAGGAAGGAAGTCCAAGTAAAACCTCTTTGATAGGCTTAGAAAGTTTGGTTTATCAAAGAAAATTGCCTAAGAATATATCACTTTCATGCATTGGAGAAGGAAATGGCAACCTACTCCAGTGTTCTTGCCTGGGGAATCCCAGGGACAGAGGAGCCTGGTGGGCTGCTGTCTATGGGGTTGCACAGAGTAGGACATGACTAAAGTGACTTAGCAGCAGCAGCAGCAGAATAGGAAGAGTAAGAGTTTTGTGGAGACTGACTTGATAAAGATATTTACAAGACTGAAGTTTTTCACTCTAATCCTCCAAAATCATAAATGGTTTTTGACAATAATCCTTAGAAGTGTTGATATATTTCAGGCTTTGAGCTAAAGATAAGGATAATATCCTTGAATTATCCAGTAGCACAATTACAATGTTCTGAAGTTTGTTATGAAAATGCCTTTGGCTTAGTGTTTCTTTCCTGTCCCGTCTTACCCTTTTGGCAGGAGAGACCAAAGTTACTGAATTAGTCATTACATGGTATCATGGGAAAATATCTTAAAATTTTTAGACTGAAACTATATGACCACAAAGTGATGGCTTGCTCTCTGTCTGTCTTGACCAACCTCTCACCTTTACCACCCCTACCTACCTCACCCCCAATAATTGAGAAGTCACATTTAAGTCTTAATGTTTTGGCATGGTGAGGCATTCTTCTATATTGGAATGCTATACGTATATATGTATAAGGAATGATTAAATATCCCTTTGCTCTTTCTGTGAGTATACTATGAATTTAATCTCTATCTTCTTTGAACTCATTATAGTCCTTTTAAATATCTAGAAAAAAAATCTTGATAGATTATTCAAAGCATTTAGTTACATAGAATTATCATAGTTATTAGAAGCCTTAATGATTTGTTGGTGTTTAGTTACTAAGTCATGTCTGACTCTTTTGCGACCCAGTGGACTGTAGCCCACCAGGCTCCTCTGTCCATGGTATTCTCCAGGCAGGAAGAGTTACCATTTCCTTCTCCAGGGGATCTTCCTGACCCAGGGGTCGAGTCTGAGTCTCCTTGTTGGCAAGTGGATTCTTTACCACTGAGTGGATTCTTTACCTCACTGAGGTGAGGAAGTTAGCCTTTATCACTGATAACAATAAATAAAGTAACACACAGTTTAAGAAATTACTTTGGCGTTACTTGTTTACTAAATAGCTAGAATCAACCAGTTATTAATATTAAGCCATTGTCATTAAGTAACTACAGTGAAATATTGGTTACACATATCCTGTGAGTCTGTGTGATATTATATATATATTGTAATCTTAAATTGAATAAACTAAATTATCAATGCTGTTATTAATAGAATAAATTTAAATTGTATATATCAACTATTCATGTTAGTATATCACTGATAATATTTAATAAAATGTACACTTTCTTTACACTACCAAATTAATTTTATATGCTTCAATTATATTTTACTTTTAAACATACCTTAAAATGATTTACAGATTTATGCTTAGTATAATAAGTTATGTTCATTATTGAGCATGTGTTTATTTTTCTACACCACATCCACATCATAGTATATAACAAAAAAGTCAGATTATAATCCAAAAGCAAACTCCCTGGCTTCAAAGTCATTCTAAATCAAACTGGACTCATCTCTGTGAGTTAAACAGTAGTATCTGAGTTTTAATAAGGAGCCAGTTTGATCACTAATTATTAGTTGTTGCTCTATGGAAAAGAAGTTATTTATAACATCCTTTGGATAAAATATATCCATCAATGAAGACCCTTGTAATTTGCACGGTGATGAATTTACTGGTTCTGAAGCTGACAAGGTAAAAGTAAGCAAAAAAAGTATTTTTCCTATCAACTTGCAAGACTACTTAGAAAGGGAGCAAGATGTAAGCTTCTCTTCTTAGAAAAAAGAAGAGAGAATATTGATATAGAAAAATTGTGGATTTGACCTTTTATTAAAATAGTTTTTTTTAATAGAAGAGCCATTTAAAAACCAACTCTAATGTTACCATATAATACATAAATGAGAATGTAGGCTATTGTAGATGTCAGATTATCTTTCAAGTTCATTGTAGCAGACAGCAGAACTTTCTCTTTGATTGACATTGACACTTTGAGAAGGAAAACATTACACCAGTCCTTCAGTATGTTGAGGCCCATCGTTTTAGAGTTGCTTAAGTTCTCAGAGTTTCCTATTACTCTTAAGGGCTTAGCTGTGAATGCCAAACAGAAATCAGGATAGAAAATTTTGTTGATTTGACTGATTGAGCTGGTTGTCATCGTGTGCAAACCAATGGTGATTTTAGCATAGAGCATAGAGGGGTAAGGGCACCAGTCTTGTGTTTAAGATTCAATATCCAGTCCTGTGTATGCCATTTTAAACTGTGTGTCTTTGGACTAATCATAGATCGTTTCTGGTCTAGATCTTCTTTCAAAGGAAACAGTTGGGTCTAAATAGTTCTCAACTTAGGATCCTTAGAGGAAGTGATGAAAGAATGATTCATTTTCAGGATTTTAAAAAGTGTAATGAAAAGACTTTGGAAAAGACCCTAATGCTGGGAAAGATTTAGGGCAGGAAGAGAAGGGGATGACAGAAGATTGATGGTTGGATGGCATCACTGACTCATTGGACATGAGTTTGAGCAAACTCTGGGAGATAGTGAAGGACAGGGAAGCCTGGTGTGCTGCAGTCCATGGGGTCACAGAGAGTTGGACGCAACTCAGTGACTGAACAACAGCAACAATAATGGAAACGTGTAAGATCACAATGTGCACAAACTAACTAAAACATCTCTTTGTTTTTGCTTTTGGGGTTACATTATCCAAAAGGATTCAACTCCAAAAGGACCCTCTCCCTCTTACCTGCCTGTCTTTATTTTTTTGCAACACTGAGTCTTACAAATTACAAATTCTGGCCAGCAATAGTATAGCTTTTTATTAATAAAAATATAGCAGTTATTATTAACTAAATGTAGATTGAGTGTCCAATACAAACCAATAGGATTCATGGGGGAAAACTTTAAAAAGTGTCAGGTGGTCCTTGGTAGTAAAAAGTCCAGAGTCTGTTTTGCTATTTTTAGCTCAGTAATTTCAAAGTGGTGCACCCTTTATGATGGCAGCTAGAAATAACAAAATACTATCCTCCCTTCACAGGCACTATATCTAAATTGTCAGACAGCATCATTCATGAGAATAAACAAGTATTTTTGGAGTAAATCAATTGGGTGATCCAGTATATGATTAATTTCTTAACGAACACTATCTGTTGTTTTCTTTTTCCAGGACATTAGATTATATGCCCATGTTACTCTATTTGAAGAAATCGTAGGGAAATCTTGAATTGGATACCATTTGCCTTATTGTGAATTTGGTTGTTAATTCATTCTGCTTTATTTTTAAATTCTCTCTAAAACATGTTCAAACAGACAGTATAAATAAACTGGGTAAAACATACCTCATCTGTCAGTTCTACTTTGTAGAAATTATTAAGAATAGAGCACTAGGTATTAAGCGCTCTTCTGATATGATTCTGTATCTAGCCATTTCCGTCTCCAAAATGTAAATGACATTGCAATGCTAATAACAAATGAATTACTGATTATAAGTTCTCTGAGTTGCGGTTAGATTGAAACTAGACACAAAACAAGCCTAATGGTAGTTATAACATTAGCCATGAGACAAGAAGGTAAAACTTATACACACATATTAATTTATTATTTTTAAAGTTTTTGCCTTTTCAAAACAAACCTGACCCAGATTCATTTTAACAGAAGAGAAACTTTTGTTTGTCGAATAAAATTATTTGTACTTATTGTCTTGTTTATTCTTCTCAACAGTGTAAACTAAGCATTGCTCTCCCATTTTGCAGACTGAGAAACTAAGATTTGATCAGTCCAAGCTAGTAAGTGGTGGAGCCACTTGGCAGAGCCAAATCCAATTCCTTTTTACTGACTCCAAGGTCTGTCCTTCCTCCAGCATTCTATGTCACTCGAAATCAGTATTTTTTAGTTTTGGTATTTCAGTCAAGTGAAACTTTTCAGTATATGTTTTTGTAATTTCCTAATAGAGTTTTTTAAAAAAAAAACACTTATTGGAATATAGTTACTTTACAATGAAGTTTATGCTGTACAGCAGAGTGAATCAGCCATACCTGTATACATGTTTCCTTCTCTTTGGGATTTCCCTCACATTAAGTTACACAGAGCACTGAGTGGAGTTCCCTGAGCTATACAGGAGGTTCTCATTAATTATCTACTTTATACATAGTATCAGCAGTGTCAGTCCCAATCTCCCAACTCATCCCATCCCCTCTTCTCCCCTTGGTGTCCATAGGGTTGTTCTCTCCATTTATGTCTCTATTTCTTCTTCGCAAGTAGATCCATCTCCCAATATAGTTTTATTTAGTCTGGTCATGATCTTAATACTAATTTAGGGGTCAAGTTCAGATAAAAATGAATGTTGTAAACCATTGCTAACTGCTGATCACTAGAGTATCTGGATGTTAGAAAGTATAACAGGTGTCTGTCACTGAATAATGAATAACCCCAAAAGTTAGTGACTCCAGAAAATGACATGCTCATTCTGTGCTTTCTGTGGATTGGAAATTTAGGAAGAGCTTGGTTGGGAAATTCTGGATTGGGGTTACTCACACGGTTCTGTGTTACTAGGAAGTTGCAGTGGGTTGTTGGGCAGAATTACAGCCACAGGACGGCTTGAAGAGGGCTGGAGGAACCACTTCCAAGGTGGCTACTCGTAGAGCAGGCAAGTCAGCGCTTCCCCCTGTGGTCCTCTCCCCATAGTGTGGTGGCTGGCATCCCTCTAGAGCAAGTGATTCTTGGAACAAGGCAGAAGCTGTGATGTCTTTTATGACCTCCCCTTGGGAGTCACGCATTATCACTCCAGCCTTAATGAAGTGGTCACACTGTCCAGCCCTCATTCTGCTATTATTTACTAGTCACACAAAGATGTGAATATCAAGAGACAAGGGTCATCACAGCCCATCATGGAGGCTGGCTACCAGACATACAAATACTGTACATATGTAATTTTATAATAATACTATATTAGTACTGACCCCTTAATTATAAAGAGTAGGAAATAGAATCCAGATTTATTTAAGCCCTTGTAACTTTAGGGAAGAATCTGTCTTAAATGAATATTATGCAATGTGTATAATTTGTCTCTTTCTTAAAAAAAAAAAAAAATATATATATATACACACACACTGGTGCTGATTTGGAGGTTTGAGCTTGGCTTGTTTCTAGTAGAGATTCATTGTGAAGGGACATTTGTGTTTAGCTGCTCAGTCGTGTCCAGCTCTTTGCAGCCCCATGAACTGTAACCCACAAGGCTTCTCCATTGAATTTTCCAGGCAAGAATACTGGAGTGGGTTGCCATTTCCTATTCCACGGGAATCCTCCTGACCCAGCAATCAAAATCCTGTCTCTTTCATCTCCTGCATCGGCAGGCAGATTCTTTACCACTAGTGCCGGGCCTGAGAAGTCCCACAAAGCAACCAAAAAAAAAAAATTGTTATTTTCTTGTGATGAAAGCTTTTAAGATTTATTCTTGTGGCACTTTTCAAATATGCAGTACAGTGTTACTGGCTTTGGTCACTATGCTGTACGCTGTATCCCCATGACTTACCCATTTCGTAACTGGAAGCTTGTTCCTCTTGACCCTCTGTACGCATTTTGCTCCCCTGCCCCACCACCTCCCTTCAGGCAGCCATCATTCTATTCTGTGCCTATTAGTTTTGTTTTGCTTACTTGTTTGTTTTATTTGTAGATTTCCACATATAAGTCAAATCGTATGATATTTGTCTGACTGTTTTTATTTTACTTAGCTTAATGCCCTCCATTACCATCCATGTTGTTGCAGATGGCAAGATTTCATTATTTACAACTGCTGAAAAATATTCCATTTTATATGTATGTTTCTGCTCTAACCACCTGGCCTCCTTGCTATTACCTGAGCTCTCCAGCCTTGCTCCTATCATAGGTTCTTGGCACGACGGGAAATACTCTTTTCTATATCCTTGTGATGTACTCCTTCCATAATTCCAGTCCTCCTCAACTGTTATTTTCTAGTAAGGTCTGCCCTGACCATCCTATTTTAAATTACTGCCTTCTACCTCTAACAGTGAACCTGAAACATAGTGGATGCTCAGTTGTTTTTTTTATTATTATTGAACAGAAAAATTATTGGTGAAGCTATAAGGAGATGCCAGTGTTTTTTCTGCCCAAGGCAGTTTGGTACCTTCCCCTTGGTTCTTTCCAGATACTGATGCTTGGTCTTTAACAGTTTTAGAGCATCTCTAACCACAGTAATCAAGTGTGGGTATGCTTTATTTCTGTGGGAGATTTCCTGTCATTCAGAAACCAGCACTGTTTCCATCCTTAGATCTTTAGAGTTCCAACATAAAGGAGAACAAAAGAAAAGGAAAACACTTCTACTAGACATATTATGGGGAACAGGTTGGTATTATCTAAGGGAGGAAATTAATTGAGCCGTTTTTGTAGACATTGGGGAAATGGTTTCTCTCAGAGTTAAAAAGCAGCTTGGGTGTATTAAAATATAGGGTGCCTGCATGCACTTTATGATGGCCTTAGCTTATGACCTTACACTGCTTTTATTTCTCTATTAAATCAAGATATATCTCATTGGGGCCACCATCTTACATGACACAGCATGGTTCATTTTGCTTCATGTGAACAGAATTGTCTCTGATCACATGGAAAGATTTATCTTTGACGTGTGTATCACGTGAACGGTCTTTAGACTGGAGTTTCCATCAGCATGGATCTCCATGGAATGGGAACAAAGTGTGTGGACCCTTGCCATGTGGGCTGAATGCTTCGCTGAGCTCTATCTTCCCAAATCCCAAACTCGTGTCTTGCCTTCTCTATGGGTTTCTAGTGAAATGTCCTTACCTAGTCCTTCTCTTGGAATTAGTGCTGCAGGAGACAACTGAGCTTTTACATCGTATGAAACATCTAAAGAAATAGAAACTTTATGAATGAGTCACTGTCATGGTTTGGATTGTGTTCCCCCTAAAGATGTTGAAGTTCTAACCCCTAGTTCTTGAGAATGTAATCTTAATTGGAGATAAAGTCTTTGCAGATGCTTAAGTTGAGATGAGGTCTGTAGGGTGGATCTTAATCCAGTGTGACTGGTGTCCCTACCAAAGAGGGAAATTTAGGCAGAGAGCGAGACATAGGTAGAATGCCAAGTGAAGATGAGTTTATATGGGCATAGGCCAAGGAACTCCAAAGATTGCCAGCAAATCAGAAGCTTTGGAGAGAGGAAGAGAACAGATTAACCTCCATGATTTTCCTAAGGAACCAGCCCTGATGACATCCTTGATTCTGGCCTTCTTGCCTCCAGAACTGTGAGACAATAAATTTCTGTTGTTTATGCCACCAGTCTGTGGTACTTTGTCACAGCAGGCGTAGCAAACTAATACAGTAATTATTCACTTATGTATCATAAAGCAAGCATTAAGCAGCACTCAGATGACACTACAACAATCCACTTAGCACATTTTCATGTGAAAAAACTTGGGTATAAGCAAAGATGTATGAGACAGATTATGCTCATATAATGAGGTAATTACTAAACCCACATTTCCATACAGTGCTCTTCTTTAGTTACAATGGCTTGATATTGACATACCTGCTATGAGATGACTAGTTATTATTTGAAGGCATGAAGACATATTACCCCCTTTAGAAGCAAATACGGAAATGATCTTGTCTAACCTCTTCATGTTACAGAAGATCCTAGCGTCTCTGGTCCTACGAAGGAAAGCTACTCAGTTCTTCTTTTCCCGGTGAATCTAGAAAGGAATGGCTGGATACAAGATTCCCAACCACTCCTCTCTTTTGAAACCAAATTCCCTCTCTTACAAAATATGAATCATCACAGAATAGCTACTCAATCCATGTATGCTGAATGAATAAATGAACCTGAAGATTTTTGAGCCAAGCTTTAGAGTTTTGGGAAACTACCACATATGTTTCATTAGCTTAAGCGTAGAAGAATTTTACCTCTTAGAATAGGAAGGTAATAGGGCCTGGGCTGACCTTGCATCCCAGTGTACCCACACTTTGTTGTGTGAAGTTAGGCAAATTAACCCTTTCAGGCTTAGTCATATCATCTTCAAATGCTATGTACACCTTGCAAGAGGTGACGTGAGATAAGAATACCTGGGAAGGTTACTGTTAAGTGTAGGATTATATAAAATGTAAAGAGCTCCTCACACATAAATGTTTAACAGTAGCTCTTTTGACTTAAGCATCTTTAATATCTTCACATACCTCAACTATGTGGTCAATATGGCTAATACATTTGATCCAGCTCTCTTTTAATAATGAGGTGTGAACCCCATTCTAGCTCTAATTCTCCTTTCATCTTTTTTTATTTTTTTTATAGTTGCTTTACAATGTTGTGTTAGTTTCTGCTGTAGCCACTTTGGAAAACAATATAGAGGTTCAAAAACTAAAAATAGGACTTCTGTGTGTGCTCAGTTGTGTCTGACTCCTTTGCCACCCCATGTACTGTAGCACACCAGGCTCCTCTGTCCATGGAATTTTCTGGGCAATAATACTGGAGTGCATTCCCATTTCTGCTCCCGGGGATCTTCCCAACCCAGGGATTGAACCCAAGTCTCTGGCATTGGCAGGCAGATACTTTACCACTAGCACAGTCTAGGAAGCTCAGAACTACCGTGCTTTACTATGCTAAGTCACTTCAGTCCTATCCGACTCTTTACAACCATATGGACTGTAGCCCACTAGGTTCCTCTGCTGATGGGATTCTCCAGGCAAGAATACTGGAGTAGGTTGCCCTCCTCCAGGGAATCTTCCTGACCCAGGGATCCAACCCATATCTCCTGCATTGGCAGGCAGGTTCTTTACCACTAGCACCACCTGGAAAGCCCCAGAACTACCACATGACCCAGCAGTCCCACTCCTGGACATATACCGTGAGAAAACCGTAATTCAAAACGATACATGCACCCTAGTGTTCATGGCAGCCTTCATCTTTTCTTTATCCAAGATCTGGACATTCTAATGTAGATAATTAGGCTTCCTGGATGGAGCAGTGGGTGAAGAATTCACCTGCAATGTAGGAGACATAGGAGATGAGAGTTCAATCCCTGGGTCAGGAAGATCCCCTGGAGGAGGGCATGACAACCCACTCCAGTATCTTGCCTGGAGAATCCCATGGACAGAGGAGCCTGGTGGGCTACAGTCCATGGGGTTGCAGAGTCAGATGTGACTGAGCATGCACCCACATGCAGGTGATTGGGGCTGTGTGGTCCCTAGAGAGTGAACCTGAGTGGTTCACACAAGAGTCCTAGTCACAGTTTTCTCTTTTCTGATGCACTGGTGTGTCCTCCCACAAGAGAGAGTCATAGATGATCAGGCAATAGTGTGTGATGATTTGAGTAGCCTGCAGGAAAGGAAAGTACACTGGCTCCAGTCCATGGTTCTTGGATTGCATGAACCAAATCAACATGAATGTCCACGTTTGGTAACGTTTCATAATGTTTCCTGAAATAGGCTTCAAAGGCTGAATAGCACCCAGCTTCTCTTGGTGATCACTTACCATTTTCTCATGTATTTTTCATAAATCATATACATTTATCAGAACTCATTCTAAATACATTTATATTTTTCTTACTTGTCCAATAACTTGGGGTTT
The DNA here is from genome assembly GCF_055505025.1 of Bos grunniens. Taxonomy (NCBI): domain Eukaryota; kingdom Metazoa; phylum Chordata; class Mammalia; order Artiodactyla; family Bovidae; genus Bos; species Bos grunniens. The sequence goes on from NC_141180.1 coordinate 60,670,279, forward strand.
ATGAGCTCTCAGTGTTCATTTCATTCTGTAGGAAGGAATATTTTTACTTATGCTTATAAATAGAGTGATTAGGAGTAGACTCATCTATGCGCACTGCTGAGACTGAAATCACTGAAAACTGATTCTTAATTGTGATAATATAAATAATAAAATGTGAGCAAAATGCTAAATTATGTAGGGATAATGGGACAATAGAAATTATTGTAAGTGGCTTTACAGTTGCAAAATGAAGTAATGTCTAGATAAAATATGCCATTTTCAAACCTAATTTTAGACCAGTATCGCTCAGTGAAATGAGGTTAGTATAGTAAAATAATAAGAATATAATTGTCCCACATCCAAACAACAATGGCAAAGGTGTGAGAAAAGCATGTCAACATTTGAAAGTTCATTTTTAGTTTCTTTTGTTTTTGTTTTTTTTCCCTTTTGTCCTAACTTTTTCCTGCAGCTTTAAGAAGTCATAGACAATGTTAGTATCAATTCTTCAGGTAAATCATCTCTTTTTCATTTTAGATATTTAGCTTTTCTTGCATTTTATTATAAGAAACAATTGCTTGAAAATAGGGTCTTTGTTTCATAAGAGGTTAGCTGCTTCCACTTGCAATCACGATCCTTTGTGATATTAAAATTAGCTCTTTAGCAGGAACTCTGATGTCACCAAGGTGGAGATGCGGCAGCAGTAAGTAGCAAGGGGATCAATCCTTAGGAAACAAAGATCCTGTTTTCATGCAAATATCTTCAGTGATTAGAAAAGAAAAAAAAAAAATTGAGCATGGGTGGAAGAGCTCTTAGTTTTACATTTCTAGAGAAATTGCTGCATGCTATTTAGCCCTGCAAACCGATGACCTTTACAATTCTCTCAAGGTTAATGGTGTCCAGGAAAATGGTAGTGTAATAATTTGGGTTTCTGGGATGTCCCACTGACTTAGAGTGTGTGTCTCTCAAATTTGCCAGCATTTTGTTCGGTGGAGGAGGGTGGTGTTGATTACAAAATGTATCTGAAATCCCTCTGTCCTTATTGGAAACTCCTATTTCAAATCATGCAAAGTGTATGAGCAAAGATGACCTCAGTGGGGAAATTGTATACATTCTCCCTTTTATTCAAATTAAATAGGAGAGGTAAAACTTGTAGCCCAAATATAGCAAAGGATTTTTTTTTTCCCCAGGGAATCTCTAGCATAATATCATAACTCTTCAAGTCTAAGATATTTATAGCCAGCAAGTGTCAAAAGTCGGGGATTCAGGGACTTCCTCGGTGGGCCAGTGGTTAAGACTCTGCGTTCCCAGTGCGGGGGAATACAGGTTCCATCTCTGGTTGGGGAACTTAAGATCCCGTGGGCTAAGTGGTGTGGCTGAAAACAAAACAACAGCAACAAAGTTGGGAATTCAGTAGGACCTTGTTACTGAAATGTGGATCTAGAAGGTCTGGTCTCTGTCCCCTGGTGGACAGCAAAGTGATGCCGTTCACTCCTGTGCTGAGGGTCTGGGGAGGAAGAGCAGGATGTGGGTGTGTGTTTCTGTCCACGGGGCTCCACATGAAGTGTCTGCTACCTCCCTGCATGACTGTCCTTCTGGTGGTCGACTCTGCAGGGCCACTTCAGGAGCTCTTGCGAGGCCAAGTGTTTTGGTGTTATCAGGAGGGGCTCATTATACCAAGGGAATCAATTTAGAATGACTTTAATGGGATTGGGAGTCAAACTGCAGTCTAGCCCTATGACAAAGAGAATTTAAAGTACCCTGTATTTATTATGCCTTTCTCTCTTTAATTACATCTGTCTTTAATATTCTACTGTTAGCTCCTTTAATGTTTTTCTTCTCCACGTTTTTGGCATTTTTATGATTTGCAGTTCCATTCTAAATGGGCACATGTCATAATGTCGTCTAATTCTATTGAGAAAGATGCCCCCGTTTCCTGTGGCTTTTGTCCAAGCCACACTATTACTTTTGATTCTGATATTTTTTTTTTTCACAGATTATGTAGGCTGTGCAGTATAAAGCAGAAGATTCTTTCCAATTTTAAGAAGATTTAGTGCTTTCTTTTGCAGTCTCCTTGGGGGCATTGGTGACGTGTTTGACAGTCACGTCCTTCACACCTAATACAGGGTCTGGCCACTGAGAGTACTTAGTGATTGTTAGTCGAATACATGAGCGAATGAATGATATCAACATTCTAATCACATACTATTCTTAATATTAATATAAAATCGACTTTTGCTCTCAGTTGACTGGGCTGGGGAAGAGCCCAGCACTTTTGGAGTGTAATGAATACATAACATGTTAGACTGGAGATCCAAGTCCAGGTATCTTTTTAAAACTTTTCACTTTATATTGGGGTATAGCTCATGAATAACATTGTATTAGTTTTAGGTAGACAGCAAAGGGACTCAGTCATACATATGCACGTATCCATTCTCTCCGAAACTCCCATCCCATCTCGGCTGCCACAGACATTGGGCAGAGTTTCCTGTGCTATACAGTAGGATCTTGTTGATTATGTATTTTAAATATAGGAGTAGGTATGTGTCGATCCCAAACTCCCTTACTATCCCTCCCGCCCTGTAACCATAAGTCTGTTCTCTAAGTCTGTGGGTCCGTTTTTGTTTTGTAAATAAGTTCATGTGTATCATTTATTTTTAGATTCTGCATATAAGGGATATCGTGTGATATTTCTCTTTCTCTGACTTACTTCACCCTGATGCTGGGGAAGATTGAAGGCAGGAGGAGAACGGGATGACAGAGGTTGGATGGCATCACTGACTCAATGGAGATGAGTTGGAGTAGACTCTGGAAAGTGGTGATGGACAGGGAGGCCTGGCGGGCTGCAGTCCATGGGGTCACAAACAGCTGGACACAACTGAGCGACTGAACTGAACTGAACTGACTTGCTTCACCCAGTATGACCATTAAAAATTATTTTATCCTTTTTGGATATTCCTTGATTTTTCCTCACTCATTCATGCATTGATCTATTCAACTGTCCAAAAAAGACCCCTACTGAGTGCAAATTACCTTATCACACTGTCCCCTCTTTCCTTTTTCTTACCTATTCTTTTGTGCTTTTCCTCTGATTTGCCCACATATTTCTTTTGATGTTCACTCTTCTTTTTCCCTGCGTCTTACCTTTCTTTCAGTGATCCAATGTATTCCATTATCTTCAGAGAATATCGTGCCTAAAACTCTTCAAGCACAGGATAAATTGCTCTTTAAAAAAAGTAAATAAAAGCCCTCCCCAAAAGGCTAGTGTTTGATTTTCCTTAGTAACCTACCTCTGGAATCCTGGCTTGCAGTGGTTGTCCTCTCTCCATGTCTGCTGTTCTTTGCTTTATATGCAGAGAGGTCTATACCAAGATAAAGAAATAAACAGGATGTGGCTAGGACACAAGGTTGGTTTATAATAGAACAGAAAAGGTAGGAGGAATATAGTCATGAAAGAGAAAATGCTATAAGCCATTTAAAAATTTTCTGAACTCATTTATTCATTAAAATAAACCACAGGTACCATATTAGTGTGGGGAAGGAAATGGCAACCCATTCCAGTATTCCTGCCAGGATAATCTCATGGACAGAGGGGTCTGGTGGGCTAAAGTCCATGAGGTTGCAAAGGGGTAGACACAACATAGCAACTGAACAACTAGGGATTCAACAGTGAACAAGGATCAGCCCCTCCTAAAGGGGATAATATTCTGCTATAGTGCAGTACATTATGTGATAAGGCTATATGAACGACACCCAACCCAGAACTTGGAAGGGCGAGGTTACACCTTTGAAAGAAATGAGAGTTACACTGAGTCAGGAGGATGCTTTCATAATAATGAGGAAACATGGTGGAAGGCAGGAATACAGACCTGGCCGTTGGAAGCATTGCAAGAATGGACATGATTGGGCTCTGTGGTTTCTGTGATGTGAACACAGAGAAGGAGGCCATGGTGGTGAAATTGTCAAGGTCTTATTGGCAGTTCTAGAATTATAGATCCTGTCTGGAAGCAGTGGGGAGCCGCTGAACGGTTTTAAGCAGGGCAGTGGTGATCTGGAGTGTTCACAGAGAAGGACTAGACTGCAAATCTCAGACAAGGACATAGGGGAAGGTTGCAGTATTCAAGGGGAGCGATGGTGGTCCCCCTTCCGAAGAAGGTGATGATGTCAATGGAAATAAGTGATGAATTCAGGGTGTATGAAGAGTGGAGATGGATAAGCTATGCTGATATATGGGAGGCAAAAGATGAAGGAGGAGCAGGGGTGAAGAGTGGCGTTCAGTCTCTTGGGTTCTGAGGAAAGGTATGATTTCTGAGGGGTCATCTCAGTTATCTTTGATCTTTAAGTGCAGGCTCATGTTCCTGAAAGCCTCCAGATTGACATCCCTGAAGACTGGTGTCATCTTCTGTTTCATCACAGTGCTCTTCATCACAGTGAACAGCCTGGCTGGCTTCTGAAGGTGCTCTCATCTGTGTGCAGAAATCCTGCACAGTGACAGCCGGACCACAGAATGGTGTAGGCACATTCTTGAGTTGTTGAACAGTTTTGATTGAATAGAGTGTTGTCAGATCAATGGTTACAGTATCTGTCTTACTGCCCCTTATGGATGAGTTTGATCAAAATAGCTGTACCAGGATACATGTATGTGTGTGTTGATGTGTATATGTGCATGTGTATGTCTATATATGTGCATCCTCAGTGTGCATGTGAGTGTGTTTGTGTATATCTATATACAGATGCTTCTCCTCTGGTTGCCCTATCACTGGGAGGATTTCAGTGCCTTTGAGATGATGGTGGTCCTGTGTGATGTGGGGAACTAGGAACTGGGAACCAGAGAGGAACCATTGATCCATTTCCCCAAAAGAACACCAAGCAGTTCTCAGTTATAATGATTTTTGTTCACTGCTAAAAGTCTGGACTAAATTTGAACTGGTGACTCCATAGCCCATTACCAGTCCCCTGAGATGTGTAATCCACTTTAAAGATACATTTTAAATAGCCTACTATGGGAAATGTAGTTAGCAGGCTCAGAGATATGCTTCTATTTCAGAACTCTCAGACATGCACTCACAGATTTAAGAAAGAAATCTTTGCAAGAAGTAAAATGCGCATGAAAGAGATGATTCATTTTATTAGAGCAATTAAAACATTGGCTCTTGTTTGCATCCATCGCCCTCCTGGAATAAAAATATATTGGAGAAAAAGCTATATTTACCTGGAGATAAAATTTAAAATATAAGGAAGATAAAAGTCCATTTTTTTTTCTGAAAGAAGTAACTGAAAAAAATCTGCTGTAGGTTATAATTCAGGCAGAACCTCATCATTATGGACCAGGAGCCTGAGTGAGGTCATTGTGGAACTGGAGCCAGAGTGAGCGCAATCTCTACCCAATATTTTTTGAGGCACAAGTGTAGCCAGGAGTGAGTCATTCAACAGGGTACCTCAGAGGTGGAGGGTCTTGGATATAAATGGGCAAGACTGCGGTACAGGAAAATCCGTCACCTTAACCTTGGATGTGCCATCGTCGTCTCGGTGAGTTCACAGGAATCAGCCTCCCTGGTTCCAGTCCCCGCCTCAGGCCGGGTCCACGCTGCGCTGATGCTTCAGGTGACTCAGAGAGGGCTCGTAAATCTCCAGATCTCTGCTCCCAAACTCCAACTGGTATGACCTTTCCTTCTTGGGTGGCAGACATGCTGTATAAAAATAACACGGCAAGTGGTTACCCCGTGTTGACTTTGCTCATTGTCTTCCGCTGAGAATGTGCCAGGGAGGAGAGAGCTGGAGACTCTGGTCCTCTCAAGGAAAGGTAGGAGAGGGGAGGGGAGGGGGGAGGACTTTCCCTCTCCTTGTTTGTTTTTTCAACACGTGTCAGTTTGGGGTACCAAAAGAGTGTGGGACTTAGGGAGATACAGGTGCAGTCTCTTGGGGCTAAACATACTAATTTGCAGAGCTGTTTTACAGGGTGAATGAAATCATTCATTCATTCATCAGCTGCTTATTCAGTTTTTACTAAATTTCTCAAGAACCAAAAGTGAATAATATAAAGTCACTGCTCACATGGAACTCACTTTCTAGATTTAAGAAATGACTGAACAAGTAAATATACAAAATATTAGCAGGTGGGTGATAAAGCAAGGTAAGGAGTGAGAGGAACGCAAGAGTGATGTTACTTTATTTTTTTTTCTAATTTATTTTTTGAAGTATAGTTGATTTACATTGTTATATTAGTTGCTGTTATACAGGAAAGCAATTCAGTTTTATATATATATATATATATATACACACACATATATCCTTTCAAATATTTCTTTCCATTTTAGTTGATCTCTGTGTTATATAGTAGGGCCTTGTTGTTTATCTCTTTTTAATATACTAGTTTATATCTGCTAATCCCAAACTCCTAATTTATGCTTTTCCTCTTTTCCCCTTTGATAACTGTAAGTTTGTTTCCTATGTCTGTGAGCCTGTTTCTGTTATATAAGTAAGTTCCTTTGCGTCATTTTTTTAAAACTCTATATATAAGTGATACGGTGTTTGTCTTTCTCCCTCAACTTACTTCACTTAGTATGATAATCTCTGGGTCCATCCATGTTGGTGCAAATGGCATTATTTTGTCCTTTGTTATGGCTGAATAATATTCCACTGTATACTTGTATCACATCTTCTTTATCTTTTTGTCTGTTGATGGATATTTAAGATGTGTCCATGTCTTGGCTGTTAATAAAAAGTGCTGCAGTGAGCACTGGGGTACATGTATATTTTCCAGTTAGAGTTTTTACCAGATATATAATCCCAGGAGTGGGATTGCTGGATCATATGGTAACTCTGTTTTTTAGTTTTTAAAGGAACTTCCATACTGTTCTCCATAGTGACTGCACCAGTTTGCATTCCAGTGGTGCTACTTTGCATGAATATGTGCTCAGTCGCTCGGTCCTGTCTGACTCTGCGACCCCATGGACTGTAGTCCGCCTGGCTCCTCTGCCCATGGGGTTTTTCAGGCAAGAATATTGGAGTGGGTTGCCATTTCCTCTTTTAGGGGATCTTCCCAACACAGGGGTCCAACCTGTATCCCTTAATGTCTCTTGCATTGGCAAGCGGGTTCTTTACCACTAGTGCCAGCCCTGCTGCTGCTTTAGATGTGGTGATTACAGGAAGTCTGGATGCAGGAGGTGACGTGATACTGTGATCTCCTGTGTTAAGGGGAGAGTACAAGCAAGTGTCAAGCACAGTGCTTGGCACCTGATTAGCAATTAATCAGTGGTCACTATTGTTCTGATCCCCATCATCATAATCCTTGGTCATAATGTTATTTGTGTGCACTTCTGAAATTTGGGGAGCCTGTAAAGTCGTATTGGAAGCTCTGTTTAGAGTGTACTTAGAATTCTGTATCTGTATATATAAATATGTTTTGTTATTTTCAGTTACATTTTAACTTTGGAGACAGCTAATAATATTTAAGGGAAAATCAGCAAAAGCTGATTGTTCTTTGTGGTTAAATATTTTGCAATTTCCTGCCCCCCACTTCAGTACAATTAAACATTACTTGCCCATCTACTTTGTGTCAGACATCGTGCTAGGCACTGGGAAGCAAAAATGTAAAATTGAGTCTTGGCCCTCAAGAAGCTTGGAATCTTTTTTTTTTTTTTTCCCCTAAAAATTCATCACTCATGTACTCTTTGTTTGACTCAGACTTGCAGGAGAGTTTATATGCTGACAAGGCTTTAGAGAGTTTAGAAAAAAACAAGTTGCATTTGAGTGTTAACTTTGATGTTTGTTTAGTTCTATAAAATATGTAAGAGGTCTGTCCATTAGTGAGTAAGACTTTCAAAAAGCTTTCAGAATCCCATGTCACAAGTCGTCGTTAAGTATTGCTAAAGGGGAGTCACAGAGACTGACAGCTTGGAAACTTAAGCACAGTATGTGGTTTAGGATGTGTGGCCAAAGCGAAGCCCCCATTCCTATCTTAATTGAGGTCATGCAGGGCCAGCTGATTCATTCGGTCTGAAAAGTCCAGGCTGCATGGGAATCTGCAGTCCACTTGGCAACACTCTATTATCCTTTGGCCTTTATAAGCAGCATATCACACCCTGTCTGGGGAACGTTGGGGATGAAAATCTCAGCCTAGGTATAGTTCAGTGATGGAATGAAGTGGGATTTATACCAGAGAGACACATATAGGGTACATGAAGTGGCACAAATAAAACACACCTGGAAATTGCTTTCCAGAGTCTATTTTTTCTTGTTTGTTAGTCTGTGAGTTTACTTTGGTAGCAAGCATGGCACCTACTCAGAGAAGTCTGTATTGATTCTGTTGCTGAGCCAGACTTCAGTCCTCTCTCCTGCTCACAGCAAAGCCAGTCTGCTGACACCAATCTGTTGTGTTGAAGGAAAGTGCAATGTTTATTGAAGACATCAAGCAAGAAGTCCAGGTCGCTAGTGCTCAGAAGGCCTGTACTCCTATATGGCTTTCAGGGAAAGGTTTTTAAAGACAGGATAAGGGAGGGCCTTTCAGGGATTGTGATCAGCTCATGGCTATTCTTCTGATTGGTTGGTGGTGAAGTAAGTGGGAGTCGGCATCATCAACCTTCTGATTCCAACTGGTCTGAGATTCTCCATGCTTTTAGGCAGTATGCAATGAACAGGACGTCTTCCACCTGGTGGGGGTTTCAGTATCTGCAAAACAGTTCAAACCATATTGCTCAGAGTATTATCTCTAGTCCTTGAGGAGGCACTAAAAGACTTTGCTTAATGGCTAAACTATTATTATTTTGCCTTGTTTGACTGTTTTCCTTTGCTTCTGCATTTTCTTACTTCTCTAATTAAATTTATTCTTTGGGACTCAGGGAAAGCTTGGGAGGCTAAAGGTTTTCTGCAGACCAGAGGCAGGCAGAGGCCATAGGGAAGGGGAGGGGAGGGGTCTGTCCTAGAAAGGCCCCATAGGATCCTGCTCACTTACAACTCTTAACCATGGCTTTTCACACTCTGCCTCCTTTCTCTGCTTTTTGCTCTTCAGAGGATCATTCTTTTCTATTCACCTACCCTATCCTGTTCTGTAGTTCTCTATCAGGGATATATTTACATATTCCTTGGATGTGTCCTCCATTAGATGTGTAAGCCTTGTGAGGGAAAGAACATTGTCTTGTTCACATTTTTCTAATTGGGGCTATAGTTACTTTACAGTGTTGTACTGGATTCTGTTATACAGCGAAATGAATCAGATATATACACACATACATATATATATATACACACATATATATATCTGTGATATCCACATACAGATATCCCCTCCTTCTTGGACCTACCTCCCCATCCCACCCCTCTAGGTCATCACAGAGCACCGAGCTGAGCACTACACAGCAGGTTCCCACTAGCTGTTTTACACACGGCTGTGCTTAGTCGCTCAGCCGTGTCCGACTGTTTGCTCCCCCATGGACCATAGCCTGCCAGGCGCCACTGTCCATGGGGATTCTCCAGGCAAGAATACTGGAGTGGGTTGCCATGCCCTCCTCTGGGGAGCTTCCCAACCCAGGGATTGAACCCAGGTCTCCCACATTGTGGGCAGATTCTCTACCATCTGAGCCACCAGGGAAACCCGTGTGACACATGGCAGCAGTGTGTGTGTGTCAGTGCTAATCTCCCACTTCATCCCTCCCTCTCTTTCCCCTCCCCCCATGCCCACGTGTCCATTCTCTGCATCTGTGTCTCTACTGCTGCCCTGCAAATAGGTTCATTTGTACCATTTTTCTAGATCTCACATATATGTGTTAACAGATGATATTTGTTTTTCTCTTTTTTACCTCACTCTACATAGCAGACTCTAGGTCCATCCAGGTCTCTCCAAATGACCTGGTTTCATTCCTCTTCATGGCTGAGTGATATTCCATTATGTATGTGTACCGCATCTTCTTTATCCAGTCCTTTGTTGCTGGCTGTTTAGGTTGCTTCCATATCCAGGCTATTGTAAATAGGGCTGCAGTGAACACTGGGGTGCATGTGTCTATGCCCAATGCTTGGTGCAGAGTAGACTCGCGAATATTTGCTGAATTCATGAGATGTAGTGATGGCTAATGGCACAACAGTAACAGCAGCAACAACAACAAACACCCCTTAAGAGTTCAGGAGAGCTTGTAAAATCAGAGTAAGTCTTCTAATATTTGTTTAGATGGCAGAGAACTTGATGCTCTGTATAGGAACACATGATATAGGGATACATGAAGTTAACTGTCTTTCTAAACTTTATGATATCAAAATGGTACTATGGCCAAACATGAAAGGAACTATAGGGATGAGGTTAGGAAATTGTTTGCAGTGATTGTTTTAAAATATGTATGCTTTTGTTATTTTTTTAATTTTTGCAATTTAGATAAGAGGTATTATTATTAGCTCTAACAATAAGGCTTATTGGTTAAAATTACAAAGCATCAGTGTTCTGGGGTGAGGGGTGCACACTGATTAACACATGTTAATCTCTTCTAGAAACTGTTACGCTGTTTTGGAAATATCATCTTTGCCTTTCATGCTATCCTTCAGGTTATGGATGGCTTGACCTAGGAGTAGACTCATGTAGGAAAAATCTCTGATGACATTTCTTTGTGAATTCAGATAATCTTAAGAGAATTGTGGGATATAAGAGATTTTCATAATGTTGTTATAGATTATTTACATAGCTTGTTAATCATCCAGCTACTTCAATGACTGTTTCAACTCAGAGTCATTCTAAAGAGCTCAGGATATCTCCTCTCCCCGCTGAACTTCACTCCTACACACACCGTTCATCTAGATTAAAGACACACCACCCTTCTCAGAAAGTGATTTTAGGAAACTGTTCAAACATCTCAGCCATGACCTATACAGAAGAACTTCCACCTCACTAACTCTTTCCATTGGAGAATGTCTTGTAAATGCCCGTTACTGAAGCACAGGTGAAAACCCATGAAAATCAAGACAGCCTTCCTGGAAGGAGAAAGCTGCAGGAACACCCTTTATCTTAGAATACAAAGGAAAAAGTGTGAGCTATCACTGAGGTGCTGGGTCTAAGTAAATAATAACTGGGAATACGACATTGTATGAAGGAAATCTGGTGCTGGATTTAAACACACATATATATACATGTTATCAAAGAGTGGAGTTGCAGTTTTTGATTGGTGTTATCTTAGAAATCATATTTTTACCTCCCTGATGAAAGACTTTGACATGAGAAAGGGTGATACATTACCTAAATCTAGAAATCTCTTTTTGAGTAATATACTCATGTCTGATATTTAATTTCATCTCCTTGACAAGAATTACCCACTCCTCCCTTTACAGACAAATAATTAAATACGAACATTAGGCACTTGAGCACACGAGGAAGACTCCATCTGCAGCCTCTGTCTTTCGTGTCTCATGGCAGAAGTAGGTTGTTGCCCTTCCAGTTAAAAGGCTGTGATGAAGGGCCTTCCCTCTAGTGGAAAAAAGAAAAAACATAACTTGAAGCACTCCAAAAACACATAAAAGGTGTTTTTGTTGTTATCGTTCTTTATGCACATTTATCTTCTAATTCACTTTTGTCTGAATAAGTATCCATTATAAATTTTTCCTTGAGCATGTGGTAAATTGCTAGGGACAAACAGGAGGGCTGAAAGGCACAGGTCAGTGGGGAAGATCCCAAGAGCAGCAAGTGTGTAGAGACCAGAATCCAGGCCAGAGAAAGGCACAAACATGAGGTTATTGAACCCAAAGAGTTACCCAAGAGGAAGAGCCAGATGTGAATAGTCAAGCCATCAATTCACAACCCACTGGATCCGAGGGATGTGGTTCTCAGACCGAAAGGTGGCAACTAAAATGAGGCCAGAGCCAAGTGCTGCAGATAGGGAAGGTGGGGAAGGAGCCCCATAAAGCAGGCAGGAGGTGGAAGACAGTGGGCTTGTTACCTGGTTCCTGTAGGAACACTCATAGCCTGAGCTTCAGAAAGTACAGTGAGGAAAGCAAAGGGTAAGTATGAGAGATCATGGGCAGAATCCAGGATGAGATTAAAAAATAGTCTTTCACAAATAGTCCAAAAAGCCTTTGCAGTTTTCATGGAACCCCTAAATCCTGATGGTAAGTCATTTCCTCCCCTAAGTTTCTTATTCAAACAGAGATGATGATGGACACGTATAGCCCTGGAGTTAACTATCAGTTCAGTTCAGTTCAGTCACTCAGTCGTGTCGGACTCTTAGCGACCCCATGAATCGCAGCACACCAGGCCTCCCTGTCCATCACCAACTCCCGGAGCTCACTCAGACTCACGTCCATCAAGTCAGTGATCATCCAGCCATCTCATCCTCTGTCGTCCCCTTCTCCTCCTGCCCCCAATCCCTCCTAGCATCAGAGTCTTTTCCAATGAGTCAGCTCTTTGCATGAGGTGGCCAAAGTACTGGAGCTTCATCTTTAGCATCATTCCTTCCAAAGAAATCCCAGGGCTGATCTCCTTCAGAATGGACTGGTTGAATCTCCTTGCAGTCCAAGGGATTCTCAAGAGTCTTCTCCAACACCACGGTTCAAAAGCATCAATTCTATAACAGGTCATATAATAGTAATTATGCAACTCTGGGTGTGTCTTTCTTTTCTTCCAAATGTGTTTTCTCTGTTGAGGCTTAAATATCTCAGAGCCTTAGTTTGAATTCCAGCTGAAACAGACCCCAAGGCACAGATTCAAGGGCAAGTAATTTATTTGGGAAGCGATCTTAGTAGAACAAGGAGGAAGGAAGACACAGAAGGGAAGGCAGCCAGTAAAGATTTTCATCATCAAGGAAGTTATAAGTGGGACTCAGTCCTACTGGGAAACTCTGGGAGGCCTCAGAGTGAGCCCTCCAATAGGTGATGCAGATGAAACATTTGTCCCCCAGTTCTCCTGTCACTCATTGGTCAGGGCTGCTGTTGGATGCTGATTCCTGATACATCAGCACCGCCACATTGTTGTCCAGTTGCTAGGTCATGTTTGACTGTTTGTGACCCCGTAGACCACAGCGTGCCAGGCTCCTTTGTCCTCCACTATCTCCTGGAGTTTGCTCAAACCCATGTCCATTGACTCAGGGATGCTATCTAACCATCTCATCTTCTGCCACCCCTTTCTCTTTTTGCCTTCAATATTTCCCAGCCTCTGGGTCTTTTCCAATGAGTTGGCTCTTTGTATCAGGTGACCAAAGTATTGGAGCTTCAGCTTCAGCACCAGTCCTTCCAATGAATATTCAGGGTTGATTTCCTTTAGGATTGATTGGTTTGATCACCTTGCAATCCACAGGACTCTCAGGAGTCTTCTCTAGCACCACAATTCGAAAGCATCAGTTCTTCAGTGCTCAGCCTTCTTTATGGTCCACTTTATGGTCCAACTGTCACATCCATACATGACTATTGGGAAAAACATAGCTTTGACTATATGGACTGCCATGTAGGCAAGCAGGTAAAAACAATCATGGTGGCCAGAGAATACCTCTTGGCAAAAAAAATAAAATACAGATGATGACAGTTAAGTCAGCCTGTATTGAATTGGTAAGGGAAGGAATATGGGCAAGGTGGCCTCCGCTTTGATAGATTGGAAAGGAGTATCTTCATCAAACTCTTGACCTGGACTCATCTTGGGGTTGGATGGAAAGCTAAGAAGAAAGCTTCAAGATTCCTTCACATGCTTTTCTCCCTTGAAATTAGTTTTCCCTTTAATGAAGATGTAGGCTTTTAGTGGAGTCACATATTTTATTAAAGCATGCACACTCTCAAGACTAACAAACCTTTAGCACTGGAAAGGTATCTCCAAGCAGGAAGGGGAAATTGGACCAGATAGCTTGGAATTTAGTCATCAAGGGAACAACTTTGCCTTTGCAATGTTTGGAGAAATTTGAACCACTACCTGCTTCTCTAGTGTGGGCCTGGGGTGAGGTTTCCAGCATATTCCTTGGAGTCTTACTGACCAGTCTCTTCCAGTGTGTGGAGGTTCTTCTGGGAGGCAGATCTGTGGGCTCTAAAATCTCTTTACCAGGGATCCATCCCTGGGCTTCTCAGTTGGTGCTCATGGTAAATAACCACCTGCCAATGCAGGAGAGAGACATGGGAGATGCAAGTTCAATCCCTGGGTCGGGAAGATCCCCTGGAGGGGGACACAGCAATGTACTCCAGTATCCTTGCCTGGAGAATCCCATGGACAGAGGATCCTGGGCAGTACAGTCCATGGGTTCACAGAGTCAGACACCACTGAAGGGCTTAGCATGCATCCCTGTGTGTGTGGGAAAAGCTGGACGAATTGTAAAGTTGTCCAAAAGAAAAACTTTTGATTCTAATAAATATATTTTATTTATATATTTAATAGCCTCTGATTCTAATAAATATATTTTAAAGTTCAAAGTTTTTATCTGATCTCTCCAACTGACCTGTCAGAGATCTGGTTTTGCAAAAGTAGCCTGCTGATCTGGCCCTGCCATCCAAGGGGGCCAAATCTACCATAGTTCTGAAATTAGACTCTCAGTTCAGCCCAAGAAGAAGCCATTGTAATAATAAGGAATAATAGTTACAGACACTGGTGATTTGTATGAAATTTTTCTTGAGTTTATTATTTAATAAAGAACATTCAGAAATAGACGAGTAAAAAAATGTCATTTATGTCACAGGTGAAAAAGCCACATATATGTATTAATGGAATTCATTCAGTGGTTTATGGACCCAAACTCCTCCTGGGACTCTACAAATCCACAGGCATATAGACCCCATCCATTTGACAGGAATGCAGATTAGTCACCAAATATTCCGTGTGACTAGCCTAAGATTATGCAGAATTCTCCAGTGGACTCACTTGGGGACTCACTCAGGGACTCAGGTAGCATAGAGCTTAGAAACGTTTTGAAGGGAGACAGCTCAAAGGGTTTCAGCAATGTTGGTTGTGCTTTTTTCTGAACAGATGATTTTAGAGATACCTGGGTCTTACTCTCTGCACACAGAATCTTTGTAAACCCTTCATCTAGTCAGCACTTTCCCATTAAAGGAATGGTGAAAATGATCAGGTGTTGTCCCCCAAACCGATGTTTGTTTCTGCCAAAACATTGTAAAGAACAACCATCTTGAAGATGTTAGAGAGGGACAAATATTTGCAGCTGAAATATGTACTCTGCTTGTTAAGACTTGGCCAGGTAAACCTTTTATGTTTAGGGAATTATTATTTTGCATGAAGCCAGTGCCCTCGAGTGTGAACGGGTCATCCTAACTAGTGAGTGTGGATCCAGCTTGGGATGAGATGGTCTTAATGCGATGGTAACAATTTATTTTGAGCTTGCAGTTCTTCAAAAGAAAAATACATACATATATATATATATATATATACACATATACACACACACACATATATATGTATTCACATACAGAAGAGTATATTCTTGCCAGAGATCCAGAGAAACCTGGACATAGCTCTTGTTTCTTTTGTTTCAGGAAACAAAGTGGGAAATTTGTTGGAGTCCCGCACATGGGCAGCTCTAAACGTAGTCCTGCTCATTGGTTATTTATAGCCCATGGGCCTCTGCTCACTCCTGTTCTTATATCTCCAGCCCCCCACCCCCACCACATCCCTATATTTAGATCTGAAGCATCCTCTTCAGAGGCTGTGTGACCACAGCAAGGCTGTGCCTCTGAGAAGCATGGCAGGATATGGTTCGTTTTGTTTTGTTTTTTTATTTTTGCCTAATGGAGGAGATAACCATTTGGGATATTTTCACCTTCTGGGGGATAAGGCTTTGCTGTGGGTAAGAAACCCATAGCTGGTGGGATCTTTTTGACATTATTTTATAGAAAGAAGCATTTTTGTCACAATCTGGTATTTGTTGTAAAAAAAAAAACCAGTGCCTTTGTATGTTACCAACTTTTGGGGAGTAGAGTCTTTTTTAAAAAACATATGTTTCTCTACAAGAGGTACATCATTTTGTTCCTACTTGGGTAAAGTAAAAATTTTAGTTAAGAGCAAAACTTCATCCAGAAAATCTGTGATACCTGCAAAAGGAAATATTGGGAGATGTATCAGGAAATTACAATAATCAAAGAAAAAATAATCAATGCCACTGTGTTTAATACAGATTTTTGTAGTACCTAAATAAGTGGTGAGCATATTTCACGTATTATTTTATCATCAGGTTATATATCAGGTGTACAGTACCATTCCCATTTTAGAGGTAAGGAAGCTGAAGCTTAGAGAATTAAACAACCCATTCAGGGTCCCTGAGCTGGTCAGGTTTTGAACTCAGGTGGCCTGACGCCTGGGCCAGTGCTTTGAACTATTCTCCTAATGCCCTTAGAAGCAGTTCACTGATGGCTCATGTCATTTTGTGTGTGTGAAGGTAAAATCAAAGATGATTGTGACCTTGGCATCCGCTGGTCACCAGAAAGGCCAGTGCATGTGACGTCACCCATTACACGGGCAGAGTCCTTGTCGCTCGTTAAACTCGAGGTCTTGATTCAGAAATGTCGGCAGAGCCTATGTTGTGTATGGTGGAGTGGAGTTCTTTCCTACGTTCTTTTGCTACTGAAAGCCAGTCATATGGCTGAAAAGAAGAAGTTTGCAAGCCACAGATCGGTTTTAAGTAAGGTGTTCTTCTGCCATGTACAATTTTATTCCATGAGGATAATTTCTTTCCCTTTTCTCTGAAAGTGATTTCTAAAATGACAGATGAACAGAAACTGCCCTTGTCACCCTCCGACCATATCCCTGTCCTTGAGCACAGTGTGTTGAAACGATCTGACATTCTTTATATGGGGGAGAGGGAAAGGATACACTCCAGGTATGGGGGTGGGCTTTGTTTATGGGGAACAAAAAAAGCAAACCGTGGGAGATAAGCTCTCAGGTCTCCTGTTTAGACCAGCATATCCTTGTCCATCTAGGACAAATAACTTCAACCTCATCCCTTTTCAGAGCTGGAGAAAAGTACTCTTTTTTTCTTTTTTTTTGGAGAAATGCCCAACTGACACCTGCATGTTTTCTCTCCAGTGAAAGGAGATGCTGTGGGGGTTGTATTAAAGAACTTGACATATCACTCTCTTCAAGTGGCCCAGGGTGCAGCTAAGCTGTTGCAGACTCGCTGTCCAAGTTGCATGTTTACAAAATTAAAAAAAAATTTTTTTTTTCTTAAAACCAGGGCAAAAATCCTGGCATTTTAGGGAAAGGTTTTTCTCTGAAGGAGGGAGGAGAAAAATATGGAGAATAATGAATTCATCAAGCTGAAAATGCACGAGGCAGCGAAGCGCTCAGGCTTCAATACACGGCAAATGGAAAGAGAGCTCCCATTACTGTTGAGATGCGCAGACACAGCCCCGCTAATCGCTTGGTCATGCTTGGGAGCCACTAAGTCATCACAGGCCATGACATGGTGAGAACAGGGTGCCAGGGGTTTGTTGTAAGAAAAAATTGTTGATTTAACATCCATAACCAGCAGCACTGCCTTGCCCGACCCTCATCCTCAGATGACAAGCCTTGGTGGGAAGAATGTTTGTGCGTATGCCTGTTTAACCCTTTAGGTTCGACACAGTTGGAAACCGTACAGGAAGTGAAAAATGTGTGGACTAATTAATTTCTTGAACAAAGCAATTAATTTCTATTTATTTCTATAGTTTGTTGTCTCATATAGGTAGATGCGTAGTATTCAGGGTAAATTAGTAGCTAACATTTATTGAAGAGTCATTTTGAGTTATTTACATGTGTTCCCCTGTTGCATCATCAGGGCAGCCCTGTGAAATTGGATACCAGAATTGTCTCCATTTTATAGAACTAAGTAGTAGTCTGTCCAAGGTCTCATAGATGACGAGTAGTGGTACCAGATTTGGGACTGAGGTTGTCTTACTGCAAAGCCTGTACTGTTGACCACAGTACCTTGTATGTGATTATGCCCTTTGAGAAATTCAGTGAAACCAGAGGACAAATTAGTCGAAGAGACAGAGTGTGCTTTTTCATTCTTTTAACATACATACTGCTGAATACTGTGTTGGAGGTACGGGCTTCCCTGGTGGCTCAGTGGCTCGGGTTCAGTCCCTGGGTTGGGAAGATCCCCAGGAGAAGGAAATGGCAACCCATTCCAGTTTTCTTGCCTGGGAAATCCCATGGACAGAGGAGCCTGGTGGGATACAGTCCATGGGGTCACAAAAGAGTCGGACACAACTGAGTGACTAACACGTTCCGTTTTTCACTTTCACCTTAGCCACTGAGCAACAGGCACATGCTTAGGGTAGAGTGGAAAGGCTGATACCCACGTAACTCCAAGTTAGTGCCCTTCCTACTGTAATGGAAAGATGCATCAGGCCCAGGGTTGGCATGGAGGAAAAGTCAGCTCATCTCTGGGGATTGCTTTCATGGGCATGACTATATAACCAGTGACTAGCATGTTATCTGGTTATTTTAGCAGGTACTCAATCTATAATATAGTCAGGAAAGGGAGCAAATGCGTAACATTTGACCTGAGACTTTATGGGAAAAAGTAGTTTTCCTATGGACCAGGTGGGAAAAGGCATTACAAGATGAGAGAAGAGCAGATGTAAAGGCAGGAGACCACCTGGAATGTTTTGGAAACTCTATTAACTCCATATAGCTGGAGTGCAAAATGAAAGGTGGTTAAGTGGAGGCAAAAGAGGAAGCCAGGATTGTTCAGTTAATAGAGTTACCATGACACTGACATCGTGTACCCTGCAGTAAGCTGTGGATGTACCTGGAGGATTGAGAATACCATTGAAACCATGTGAGACTGTGGAGGGGTGGTCCAGTTGAGGTTAGGGAAGCAGTGCCTTGGATGATGTATTGAAGGGTCTGGGAGTTACTAAAACTGGAGTCTATTGCAGTAGTCTTGGACAAAATTATCTGAATGTGAACTGGCATGGTACCTGCAGAATTGGAGTGGTAGGATATACTTAAGCACTGTTCAAAGAGACCAGTCACTTGTTAAATATGAGAAAAGAAGAGATAGATGGGAGGAACTGAGGATCTATTTCTGGTTTGAAAAAAAAATTAGTAAGTCATTAAGTTTTTAATAGAAGTATAGTTGATTTACAATATTAGTTTCAGGTATACAGCAAAGTGATTCAGTTGTATATATATTCAGTTATACAGATACATATATATTTTCAGATGCTTTTCCATTATAGATTATTAGAGGATATTAAATGCCATTCTCTGTGCAATATGGTAAATTCTTGTTTATTTTTTATACAGTAGTATATATCTGTTAATCCCATACTCCTAATTTATTCCCCCTTTTCCTCCTTGGTAATCATAAGTTTATTTTCTGTATCTGTGAGTCTGTTTCTGTGTACTAAATCACAGTTAAACATTTCTTTCTGAAATTGGACAGCTAACTCTGCCTAATGTAGTGTAAATGATTTTATTTGTGTCATATTTTAGATTCCACATGTAGGTGATATCATATGGTATTTTCTTTTTCTGTCTGACTTACTTCGCTTAGTATAATAATGTATAGGCCCATCCATGTTGCTGCAAATGACATTATTTCAGTTTTTATGACTGAGTAGTATTCAATTACACACACACACACACACACACCTCATCTTCTTTTTTCACATTCATCTGCTGATAAACACTTTGGTTGCTACCATGTCTTTGCTACTGTAAATAGCACTGTAGTAAGCCATTTATTTTATGAAGAGATATAAGAAATGGAACAGACTTGGGTTAAAAATTGTGTGTTTAATTTGGTTAGACTTGAGCTTCTTGAGACATGTATCTGGAGGTATCTGTAAGACAGGTGAACACACATGACTCAAAGTTAGGCAATATGGCTGTGTTTGAACAAGAGCCATCAGCAGACCTGGGGCTTCTGCCTAGTAAATTTTGCTAAGGTTTTCATTCCATGCATGGTGGTGTAATACGGCGGGCAAGTGTTAGTACTACACAAATAGGCAAGACAGGATAGGGTTTAGTAGCCAATAGATGGGGCTGTTAAAAGAAATTCATGAAAAAAGAGATTTGGGAGTAGAAAGTTAGACTTTAAGTTGGGTGGAAAGAAAAGGAGGGAAACAATAGTTTTATCTGGAAAAATCCTCAGGTTCAGCAATGTGATGTTTTAGAAGCTTCCTTTGGGAGACACTCAAATATTGGATTGTTTGGTTCTAGAGTGTGCTTTAGGAATTACTTTAAAAAGAAGTAGGGCCTCCATGAAACGTGCATTTGTGTTAAATCACTATTAAACGTTTTTCTGAAATTGGACGACTGACTATGCCTAATGTGTTGGTGATAGTTTTCCTCTAATATAAAATTTCAATTTTAACCCCAATTATGAAACATTTATTATCGTCCTTATAATGGTGCCAGTCATAGTTCTGAGTACTTTGCACCTATTCCTATTTAGTTTTCACAATACTCCTGTGACGTAGGGACTATTATTGTCCCCATTTTCCAGATGAGGAAACAGGCACAGAATTTGAGTGATTTGCCAAGTCACTAATAAGTAGCTGATTCTGGCTTTTGAATCTAGAAGTTCTGGCTCCACTACTGTACACTATATTGTCTCTCTAATATCATGACCAGAAGACTCAAGAATCGAAGACTCTAGCTGTGACCAGTCGTTCTGTCTCTTGCAAACCCCAAGTAATGCTTATGCCTGGCACAGTGGTTAAGAATCCACCTGCAATGTAGCAGATGCAGATTCAGTCCCTGGGTCGGGAAGATCCCCTGGAGAAGGGAATGGCCACCCACTCCAGTATTCTTGCCTGGAGAATCCCAGGCGGGCTACAGGCCATGGGGTCACAAAGAGTCAGACACGACTGAGCCACTGAGCACAGATCACAGGATAAGGGTAAGTAACCCTGTATTGGGAGGTGTGTACGGTGCCAAAGTCCAAAGCCATATTGGTGAGTTCAGAGGCTGATTTTCCCAGAAGGCCCATCCTGAATCACACATTTATAAACTTCAAGGAAAAGCCCATGTGGCACATCCCCACCATAATCTGAGGAACTGGAGGAGATAGTGCCAGAGAACCGGGAGTGCTAGAGGGCCTTTTCAGGTGTCAAAATCTAGCCAGACTAAGCTCTCTGGCTTGGCCAGCCAAAATGTTCGGAATTTTCCATAACATCGTGTGGAGAAACCCACGAATTTTTTGGCCAACCCAAGACATCTCTGTGTACACCTGGCTACCTCCTAGGAGAAGAGGGAAGAGGGAAGGGTGTGGGGGGAGGTGGGTGGAGAGAGAGAGCAGGAAAGTGACTTCTCTAAGGTGGGCTGGCTGTTCAGATCTAACTGGTGAAGGAAAAGGGGCTCTAGCCCTCGTGTACTTGGTCGTGTTGGCTTTTATCCCCCTGAATATTTCATCTCTTTAAGCACATGGCCTAATCAGCTCCAGGAAAAGAGGGAAGAGAGGAGAAAATAAAGGGAAAAGAACTTGGACTTCTTCAAGGAGCCCAAATGGCCCACAGTTCCACTGGATGCACAGAAAAACCTTTCTTCTCAATACAGGGTACCTGTCCATTAGGGGAGCAGGATGGGGTTTGTGCACAGGGATGGTTCTTTTTGCTCTGACAGTCACTGAGGGGATTAGCAATCAGTAGCCTTGCACACAGCATTGGGGAGCAGAGCCCGGCATCAGTGCCTGCAACTGTATATAGCGATTGAAGGACAGATATTGGATGTGCCTTTGCAACACTGAGCCCACAATGTCCAGGAGAGCTTTCTTGATTCCAGTAAAATTGTGCTGTGCTTAGTCGCTCAGTCATGTCCGACTTTCTGTGACCCCATGGACTGGAGCTCGCCAGGCTCCTCTGTCCATGGGGATTCTCCAGGCATGAATACTGGAGTGGGTTGCCGTGCTCTCCTCTAGGAGATCGTCCCAACCAAGGGAATGAACGCAGGTCTCCCACATTGCAGGCGGAGTCTTTACTGTCTGAGCCACCAGGGAAGCCCCTGGTAAAATTAGGGTAGCATATTTGAATAGAAGCCATGTTATTTCCTGTGTGGGGACAGTTTAGTACCAAGTCTGTGTACCAGGCAGTGGTAAAGAATTCACCTGCACATGCAGGAGACTCAAGACTGGTGAGTTTGATCCCTGGGTCAGTCAGGAAGATCTTCTGGAGATGAAAATGGCCACCCACTCCAGTATTCCTGCCCTGGAAAATTCCACGGACAGAGGAGCCTGGCGGGCTACAGTCCATGGGGTCACAAAAGACTTGGCCACGGCTGAGCACTCACGGCTTCACACAGCCATGCCTGCGTACTTAGGCAGGGAACTAGCATGCTTGTTCTGTGAAGGCCAGATAATAAATATTTTCTGTTTCTATCCAAGTCTGCCATTATAGTGCAGAAGCAGCCTTAGTTATGTAAACGAATGAGCTTGGTTATGTCTCAATAGAACTTTAAAAAGCAGGCGGAGGTGGAAGATGGAAGAGACAGGTTGGACTTCACAGTCATTTGCCATCCCTCGTTGTAGGCAAATAACCTGATTTCCCTAGTGTCTCAGTCCCTTCATTCCTCCATTTGGTTCATTACTCTTACCCAGAAAGTCAGAAAATAAATATTAATAAATATTTCATAGAAGAAGGAAGGCTGGATGTAGAAGCCCCTGCCAGCTGGGGGACCTTGGCCTTGTACTTAATTCTCAGTTTTTAAGGACTTTTTCAGCTCTCACATTCTTTGTAGAAGAGTTTGAGAAAGTGCTCGCCAAATACCAGACAAAATTAAGACTGTCAATGTCGCTAAAAGTTTCTTTCCAAACCTAGTCCACCTCATTTTTTATCTTAAAAACCAAAATTACAGATCGTTAATAAATTCTTAATTTGTAAGAATTTTTCCTCCTAATATTGTTTGGTTGCGTTAGAACTTGACTTCTATGAGCTTGACAGATAAGGTTCAGTGGCCTAGCATGAGGCGGAGGAAATGCCCTGACCCAGAGGGTTGCAAAGAAAATGTCTCCTAAAACAAAATTAAGCCAGTAATGCATACTTGCGTCAATACTATTCCTAGAATTTCTCTATAAACAGTACAAGAAACCGACATAAAAGAAAAAGAGATGGCATTCCACTGCCTTTAACCCTGTTATGAATAGAAATGTAAAAAGTGCTGAGCCTAGTATAGGAAAGAAAATGATTCCATCTTAGCTCTAGATACTCCATCCTCTGGAGCCCACTGTGATTAATCTAATAGAGAGAGCCGGGAGGCTCCAGATTTACTTATTTCCCCTCTAGTGCACTTGGTTTAAGGCAGGATACAGAATGGGACATGCCTAAACCCTCTCCTTCCTCATGAAAGTCATAAGAGTAATAAGGAGGAAAGACAGATTCATTGGAGTCCAATCCATCGTTTAAGCACAAAACAAAATACAAACCTCATTATTGAAGAGTAATAAAAATGAGTCTTAAGTGGCAGTTAGGTTCCTACAAATAAAAATTGCCACCACCGCTGCCATTGCCTGTCTATGTGAAATGAAGAGATGAATGCTACCTTTGTTCAATGAGCCCATAATTAAGAGGTGTTTAACATTGACGGCTATTGCTTTAAAAAGATATTGCTGTGTAAATGTCAGTCCAATGGAGACACTGGGTTATGAAGGTTATACCTGCCAAAGGTGAGCTTAATGAAACAGCCAATGGCACTGACATGGTTTAGAGATTCAGCCAGTAGCTTAAGCATTTACCGCCTTGTGGAATAGCATTGTAGTTTAATCCCTTCCAACTTTTTATTTTAAGCGGGGAGTGCTTGAATGAATGGAGGAAGGGAGTGACGTGTGTTGTATACGTGAACACACATATACATGCTCTTTTAGGAGCATTTTCTCCTTGGACATACTGAGTGACCCTTATATAGTTACACATGTGTGTGTGTGCTCAGACGCTCAGTTATGTCTGACTCTTTGCGACCCCGTGGACTGTAACCCACCAGGCGCCTCTGTTCATGGGATTCTTCCAGGAAGAATATTTCAGTAGGGTGCCATTTTCTCCTTCAGGGGGTCTTCCTGACCCAGGGATTGAACCCTTGTCTCTTATGTCTCCTGCATTGGCAGACAGATTATTTATTACTAGTGCCACCTGGGAAACCCAGATTGAAGTGAATGTTATTTTATAGTTTTAAAATGATCTCTAGTTTGCATGTTTCTACATCTTTAGTACCTAACACTTATTTTCATTCTTTTTGTGTTAGCACTAGCAATGCTGTTGGATACACCTTTTCAAGTAACTTGAATCGGATGTTTATGTTAGTTGGTGTTAGACAGACTGCAATACGTGCTCTGAAGTAGATTTCAGCCCTGGGATAACTGCAGAGCCAATGAACTTCCAGTAGATGGTTGGATAGCTCATGGAAAGCTATATTTGTTGTAGGGTAAGACAGTTTGATGACACCCCACTCCAGTACTCTTGCCTGGAAAATCCCATGGATGGAGGAGCCTGGTAGGCTGCAGTCCATGGGGTTGCTAAGAGTTGGACACAACTGAGCGACTTCACTTTCACTTTTCACTTTCATGCATTGGAGAAGGAAATGGCAACCCACTCCAGTGTTCTTGCCTGGAGAATCCCAGGGATGGCGGAGCCTGGTGGGCTGCCATCTATGGGGTCGCACAGAGTTGGACACGACTGAAGCGACTTAGCAGCAGCAAGACAGTTTGATGTTGAGCTTTTGGAGTTAGAGTTTAAGGTGG
Source organism: Bos grunniens (assembly GCF_055505025.1). NCBI lineage: Eukaryota > Metazoa > Chordata > Mammalia > Artiodactyla > Bovidae > Bos > Bos grunniens. The sequence goes on from NC_141180.1 coordinate 60,694,866, forward strand.
TCCGTCCCAGGAATCTGCTTCTCAAAATGGAATAAGTAAAGAAACCTACAGGGACCCGGCATACAGTTGGTGCCCAGCAGACCTGGCACTTTCACACCCATGTAAGAGATATCCTGGTTATTCCATCAAATACCTGGTTTCGAATCTCTTTGATTAAGGATGGTTTTTTGCAGTCAAAGAGATTAGATCCCAGACCTCTGTGTCTCTGGTATTTCCCCTCAAGCCTTAAACGTGAAACGGCAAGATACCGAAAGGTCGAGGATTGAAGTGAATAGTTTCAGAATTCTGTGTTGTGCCTTTTAAGTGAGCTATGGTGTGTTTCTTATGTGTTTGCAGATCATTTATTTCTCTGAATAAACAGAGACCAGAGACCAAATAAAGGAAGGCCCCCTCCTAAGGTCCTCCACCCAATCAGCAGGACAACTGTATCACCATAGAAGAATTTATGGCTTCCACATGAGTTCAATCCTTACTCCTAGCTTTCTGGTTTGACTGTTTTTGGATACTGGCTCTACTAAAAATTAAACAGAAGTTGCCCCTTTGTCTCCTCCTTTCCATATCTGCCCTTGAGCTGACTATATTGTTGTATTAAAAAGGTGGTAAAATGATCATGGAAAGAAGGATATAGGGACTGGTGGTCCAGTGGTTAAGATTCTGCCTCCGGTGCAGAGGGCGTGAGTTCGATCCAATTGGGAACTAAGATCCTGCATATGGCATGACCAAAAAGTAGAAAAAAAAAAAAAAAAAATGTAGAACAATGCTTGTTCCTTGGGTGACAAAGTAATCAGGTCTCATTTCTAAGTTCCCACTCGGTGTTGTTTTTATTAAATATGTCTGTAAGGGCAACTGTTCTGTGTATATTATCCAAGATGCCAAGATGATAGTTAACTAGCTTTGCTGCAGAATTGGAAGGAGTAACAAAGATATGTATCTGCTAAGAATGACACGAATTTGTTAGCTAAAACAAATAGTTTTGATAGTTTGAGTGTGTGTCATATGGTGTCTAAATCCTCTCTGTGGTTCTTATCTTTTTGGGAAAAGAGCTGTAAATTACTTTTTAAAAGTATGTTGGTAGCCTGCTGAGAAAATTCTGGAAAAAAAAAGAAAGGGTAACCCAGAAACTGCCCTCCCTGTCCTCAGAGGGGAAAGAAAAGGGGAGAATGGTGGGGGGTAGGAAGGGAAAGAGACCTGTATACTTCATCCAAGGAAAGTAATTGAAAATGCTAATTCAATGCCCATAGACTAAAACTTTGAAGGACAGGTCCTTGTCATTGGACTCCTCGAGAAACAGCAGAGCAGAAATAAAAATAGATCATTGACCAAAAATATCCCTTTCCAACTGAGAAGTTTTAAAGTGCTGCTGCTCATTTTTCTGTTTAAAAAATTATCTGCCAGCCCTTTTATTCTTTACCTTGAGAACTTTGGAGCCTCATGCGTATGTGGTTTAGGAATACAAATATGAATCTCAGTTTACAAAGTGTTGAAATATTTTTTCGGCTGCTTCTTTTTCTCTTTGGAAAAATGAATTATCTACAGGGGTCAAATTCAGTTTCCTGTTAAATCAGAAATTTCAGAGGCTCAAGTCAATTAGCAATTTTTGGAAAGATGAACGTAGATGGAAGTTACCTGCTTTTTTCTTTAAATACGCAGAAATGTTAATGATAATGATTGCAATTATAATAATAATTCCTTTCTACTTTAAGAGTTACACTGGAATTTGTGACGATTTGCAGTGTTGTAACCAGTTGGGTGGGAACAATCCTGCAACAGAGTTTTGGATAATGCCCTGATCCTATAGTGTATTAGAGACTAAGCATATATTGGCTATTTCTTTCATATGCTTACTGGTTTATAACAATCAGGAATGTTATTAGAAACTTATGGTTAATAAAGGAGAAACGGGGTGGGGAAGGGATAAATTAGGAATTAGCAGATACAAACTACTATGTATAAAATAACAAAGCCCTACTGTATAGCACAGGGCACTAGATTCAATATCCTGTAATAAACCACAATGAAGTGGATATGAAAAAGAACGTATATATAACTGAATCGCTTTGCTATATAGCAGGAACTAGCAAAACATTGTAAATCAACTCTACTTCAATTAAAGGAAAAGAATGTTGTTAGAAGGCAGAGCTGGAGGATCTGGAATCCGTTCCTTTGTTTTTCTTTCTTCTCTTTTGTTCTTTAACATGTATTTATTGATCCAGCACTGTTCTGGGTACAGAACGGTGAATAAGAGAGACAGAGCCTCTGGCATAGAGCTTACATTCTAGTAAGAAAGTAAACTGAAGAAGAATAAAAGATAGTATGTCCTATGGGAAAAAATAGAGCGAGGAGAGGTGGGTTGGGATTTGACTTTATATAAGGTTGGTCAGGGAAGACTCCATTGAGGTGATATTTGCAGAAAGAACTGAAGCCACTGAAGGAATGGTTATGTGAATGGCTAAGAAGAGTGATTTCAGGTGGTGGGACCAGCAGATGCAAGTATTCCGAGGAAGAGCAGCGTCTGGTGTGTTCTAGGTAAGCGAGGACAGCGATGAGATTAGAGGGAAGTATACTCAGGAGGGAACAGTGAGGGGAGAGGGCGTCAAGGGAGAAAGAGGGCAGAGCTGAGTGGCTGTTAAGGTCACTGTCATGGCTGTGGCTTGTACTCTGAATGAGATGAAGCCAATTGCAGGATTTTGAGGAGGGGAATGACCTGATCTGACATTTATAAAGGATTCTCCCAGCAGCTTTTTAGAGAAACAAGGGAAAAAGCAGAGAACTTTCTACGAGGCCATGGTTACAGTCCAGGGAGAGGTGATAGTGGCTTGGACCCTCAAGGTCTACATGGAGGTAGTGAAAAACGGTTGAGGGGCTTTGGATATACTGGGCTGGCCAAAAAGTTTGCTTGGGTTTCCCTGTAAGATGTTATAGGAAAATCCGAGTGAACTTTTTGGCCAGCCCAGTACTTTGGAGGTAGTGCCGACAGGATGTGGTAATGGTTTGGATGTGAGGTCAGAGAGAAAGAAAACCTTTGAACTGCAGACCTTCATTCTACGATCTTCAACGTGCATGTGTGCTAAGTCTCTTCAGTTGTGTCCAATGCTTTGTGATCTTATGAACCGTAGCCCACCAGGCTCCTCTGTCCATGGGATTATTCAGGCAGGAATACTGGAGTGGGTTGCCATGCCCTCCTTCAGGGGATCTTCCCGACCCAGGGATCCCACCCACGCCTCTTACATCTCCTACCTTGGCAGGCACATTCTTTACCAGTAGCACCACCTGGGAAGCCGCCTACAGCCTTTAAAACCTTAGTTTCTCACTCTGATATTAACTATAATAACAAAAATGTATATATGCACTGGACTGTAGTTTAAAAATTAAAATGCTTTTATTTATATATCAGAGTTGAACCTATGAAGTAGGTATGCATTCATCTTTCAGACCATTGAAGGTCCTGGGATGTTAAATACTCTGACCAAGTTTATATAGCCTGTTTGGGGCAGAGTAGACACTTAAACTCAACAAAATTACTCTCATAAAGATCACCTTCCTTATTAAGTGCTGGGACCATAGCTTTTGGGATTCCAGCATTTCAGTTATCCAAAGGGTCCTGAGGCAAAGAAGAATATCTCAAATACCGTTGTTAGGCATTATTATAATATTGGACATATGTTTATCTTTTGTATATGAAGAGAGAGGTGCTGAAGAACTTTTGACTATGAACTTGATGTTTTTCTTTTTTTTTTTCTGGTAACTAGCAATTAATTTACCCAGTTTGGGCCACTTCACTCTCATCCATTGACTCTTGTGTAACCCACCGGCCATTATTTGTGTTTTAGTGAGGCCTTCTGATTTACTAGAAGACAGTAAGATGAATTAGCCTAACCAACAATAAAACTATGACTTCAACCCCAGTTACGATGCTAACCAGCTCACTAACCTATCACAGTTACAGTCTTTTACAATCTTTTATGGATAGCTGGCATTGTTTTAGCATATCAAGTGCTTTGGCAATTGCAAAAGCCAGCTGGCCACATTTATTGGTCTGATGGATGAATCCAAGGCTGACAAGCAAGTTGGACTATGTATTAATAGAATATAATATAAATAGAAGAAAAGCTCTACCAGTTGAGTTCATCACAGGTAATAATATCTAAATACCTTAACCTCAAATCATTAGTCTAGAATATCTCAATCAATATGGATTCTCTAAAAAATCAGTTGGCTGCTACAAATAACGATTGTTTAATAATTTACCATTTATGGGCCTTCAGGCAAGACAAGGTGAGGATAGCTGAAGGAAAAGAGGTAATCTCCACCTCAGCTAAGATTTCAATGAAAAGCAGAGAAAGCCTACAAAATACAGTTTAAAATTTTTAGTTTAGGTGGGACAGTCTTTTATGTGTATGTGTTTGGAGCTGTGTGTCCTACTGGGGAGATATCAATTTAGTTCATTTTCATTGTTCACTTTCAGATCAGAGCTGTTTTAGCTACTTTCCTAAAGCTCATAAATATTTCATTAAAATAAACCATCGCAAATTTCTGTTTTACTTACTAGATTAAAAACAATAATTTTGAATCGCTAATGACTGGTGCCAAATCATACAGACATTCTTCTCTGCAGTAGTGGAGAGAAAGGACATATGAATCGTATAAGGCATTTGGGTAACCGTTTTGAGCTTTTTCTGTTTTCTATCAGAGAAGGTGGTACCTTTTTATGAATTTCACTTTTGGAGTGGCCCTTGTCTACTGTCATCAGTCTGGATCGCATGAATTCCCAGGCTTGTGATTCTTTCTGACATGTCACTTTCAAGATAAATCTGTCGTCTGAAAAGATGTTTTGAAGCCTGATTTCATGAGAGCTGGGCTTCCCTGGTGGCTCCGACACTAAAGAATCAGCCTACAATGCATAAGACCTGGGTTCAATTCCTGGGTCGGGAAGATTCCCTGGAGAAGGGAATGGCTACCCACTCCAGTATTCTTGCCTGGAGAATCCCATGATCAGAGGAGCCTGGTGGGCTACAGTCCATGGGATTGCAGAGAGTCAGACATGACTGAGCGACTAACTTTTTCATGAGAGCCCTCCCCTCTCCTGCAAGTTTATAGTGTGGACTAACTACAAGGCCTAGTGGGTTACACAAGAGTCAATGGATAAGAGTGAATTACTAATAATTTCTATAGGTCACATTTTGTTTTTCTTCACTCCATTCTCCATCAAGAATCTTCTGGCCCGAGAATCTCTTTAAGCTGTTATGTGGAGAGTGTTGTGAATTTTTGTTGTGGTTGGTTGTTTTTTTCCTTGAACAGCAGTTTTTGCAACCACTGACAAAATGTTCTTCTACATTATTTTTAATGGAATAGATAACTATTGGAGTGGGGGTTGCCAGGGTCACTGCTGTACACCCAGGAGAATGTCCTGTCACCTGAATGACTTGGTTGTGCCCCCACCGTGGGCCACACCCCCATGTAGGGCTGGGTGACCTTTCTGTGTATTTGCATAATCTTCCTTCCTTGGACTTATTCTCCATGCCTGGGTCAAAAATTGGGGCTCATTAATAAACATTTATTGAGCACCAACAGGGTATTATGTTCCAAATATATTCCCTTCCCTGTGGGCTTGGAATCCACAATTTTGGCTCCCAGCAGTCACCTCTGCCCTGATTTTGAGAAGTGTAAGTTATCTAAGCAATTGAAAGGACATTCAAATATTTGTGAACTTCAAAGGGAGATAGTCCTTCATCTAAAACGTCCTTTTCGGTGGTCAAAATTTCCAAATATTCTACTCCTTTAGTAAAACTCAGTGAACTGTCAGTTTCCAGGAGGCAGATCAGCCCCGATAAGGTTAAAAATATTAACACTTATAGATAATAATTAGGTTATCAAGTTAAAAGCATCTGTGCAGTTACATGTGAGGACTGTAGAGAGCAAGGGAAAAAAGAACCTCATAAAAATTAAAGAACACGGTCAAGGTCATTGGCATATAATTTTTAAAGTCATCTGAGCTAGGTGCCATTGTGCTAAAAATTCGATCAGTAGGCAAAGTTGAAGACACTGTGTCGTTAGGATGTGTGAAGCTTTTTACTGAAGCATGATAAATAATTGAAAATGCCTTTAGCAAATTCCTGTTTTAATGGGAAAATACTTTGTCATGCCGTTTTTCAATTAGAATTCACTAATTCAAATTGGTTTATCATTTAGCCAACTGCACATTAGATTTCTAGAGATGCATTTTCTCATCTTCATTTTTATTTGTGGATTTTTCCAGTTGATAGTAAAACTTTCAATAGCTTCAATAATGTTTCTCCTAGTGGTTCCCAGCCTGCTTGCGATGAAGACAACACCCAAAGGATTAAATTAAAAGCCAGCATTGGTGGTGGTTTTTGAACCAGATCAGTTGAACCTGATTTGGGTTGAAAGGCTGTGGATTGTGGCTGTTTGACTTAGAATCTGGGGTAGGGAAAGGGACACGTTTTAATTTGAAATAAAGATGGTGGTAATACTTTTATGTTTGCCTGCTCCTTCGATTCAAAGGGAATCCTTATGTATCTGTTGTGAGAGGCATTCTCCATTTCAGATTTAACATTCCTGGTTACAGATTTCTATAGAAGAGCCTATAGTCCAAACTGCACTTCCTGAAACATCAGTCGATTGTTTTAAGTATTTCTTAAGCAGTGAATGTGCACTCATCATTGAATTAGTTCAGGGGCTGCAGTCAATAGAAACGTAAAATAGATTCTCTATCATTTTTTCTTTCAATTTGTTTAAGGAAGAAGCTAACCAAAAATGAATTTCCATGGTTTTCCTAAAGGAATTCAACATGCCTTCGTTCATTGTTTAATAATTACCTGTACAATTGGGTTACTGTTATCAGAAAGGTTTTTTTATGTTTACTTTTATTTTTGCCCCTCCCCATTTGAATATGTTCTATGAGGAAGAGAACTTTATATTTCTAACTTATCCCCAGAGTTAGAATAACACCTGGCACATAGTAGAAATTTTAAATAGATTTGTTAAATGAATGTATGAGAAGTTGACTGAATGATTAAATATGTGTTTAAGAAAGATTTCTCAAAATGACAGATAGTCTGAGATCTGAAGATTCATTAGGGGTTAGCCTAAGAAGAGGACTTGATTGAAGAGTAAAAGTAGAAGAAGCAAATTCCTTGTAGGAGAAAAAGTGGACGGCCATACCACTTACCTTCAGTTCAGTTCAGTTCAGTCGCTCAGTCGTGTCCGACTCTTTGCGACCCCATGAATTGCAGCATGCCAGGCCTCCCTGTCCATCACCAACTCCTGGAGTTCACTCAGACTCACGTCCATCGAGTCAGTGATGCCATCCAGCCATCTCATCCTCTGTTGTCCCCTTCTCCTCCTGCCCCCAATTCCTCCCAGCATCAGCCAATGAAACACCTAAGTATAAATCTAACAAACTATGTTCAAGATCTATACAAGGAAAACTACAAAACTCTGATGAAATCAAAGAACTAAATAAAAAGAGAGACATCTCATGCTCATTCCTGGGGACTCGGGAAGATGCTGGAACGAGGAAACAGCATCTTGAGCCCAGTGAGACAGGATGGGCAAGGAAGGAGACTGTATCTCAGATCAGCCAGGCATCTAAGTCACAGGTGAGCCAGCACCCAAGAAGGCGTGCATCTTCCTAGGCAGGAGTGGCCACTATCTGACCTGGTCCCCCTGGTTTCTCTTTGCAAAATGACTACCATGAAGTAGACATGGAGCCACGGGCTTGGGAGTAGTGAAATAGCCAAGGGCAGAGGAATTCTCACATTGTTCACAGTATCAGAATTAGAATCTGTGGACAGCCTGAGCACCTCTCTGGTGCAGCGTCTGAAGCACAATTAATAGAAGCAGTTAATCTTTTGTTGAGACTTTTTGTTCTTCAAGCCGACTCTCCCCCACTCTGATGAGTGAAATCGGTAGGTCCCTGGTATGAAAGAGGAAAGGCAGGCATGTCTCTAAAGTGTTTGCTGGGTTAGGGCAATAATAGTACAAATGGAGGCCCTTTTGTGAAGGCCCCTTCACAATTGTTGAAAAGCTGCACACCAAACAAATTGTTAAATAAAACATCTTCTATCGTTCTGTCTTGAAAAAAATACACCTTCATGTCCTTTGTACTCAAAGTATGGTTCACCTGCCAGCAGCCTCAGTATCATCTCAGAGCTTATTAGAAACGCAGACTTTCAGGCTGGACTTCAGGGTCACTGAATCCAAATCTGCACTGAACAAGACCTCCAGGTACCTTGGTAGCACATCAAACTTTGAGAAACGCTGTTCAGAGTGACTCGAAAGGCCAAGTTCTAGTATAGAATCAGGCAGGCTTCCTGGAGTGCTGCCTTAGAACAAGGCCTCAGGACAAAAACTGTGTTTCAGCCCCCGACCTCTACCCTGATCCTCTCCTTTTTCCACCCCCAGCTTCTTCATCTTTTTTTTTTTTTAATATTTATTTATTTGATCTAACTGTGCCAGGTCTGAGTTATGGCATGCAGGATCTTCAGTTGCAGCCTGTGGGATCTAGTTCCCTGACCAGGGTCCGAACCCCAGCCCCTCGGATTGGGAACAGGGAGTTTTAGCCACTGGACTAGCAGGGAAGTCCCCACCCCCAACTTCTTCCAGCATCTCAAGGTGCCTTGTCTTCAAAAGAATGCTTACCCCAGTGGACATAATCATATCCCTTTATAAGAGCTGCTCTTGAGTCTCCCCTCTGGTCAGAAATATACCTTTGGCAGAATAGTCAGGCGTCCTGAGGATGGATTCCAACCTAAAGTAAGCTTAGGAGCTTGCAAGTGGGGGATTCAAGAATCCCAACGCTTTGAGGGTCTAGAGGTGGTGCATGAACTCAAGGTGGACACAGCCTACTGCCCGTTAGACGTCCCATACAGTAGAGAAGGACACAGCCAGAGAAGGGGCCACCAAAGTGCGAGCCCAGGTAGGAGCCTGTTTTGCTCTGGTCTGAAAGTAGTAATGGATAAAGGTATCTCTTTTCTGGGTCTAAGATTATTGTGGTGATGGCATTCGGACTGGACTGTCTTCATCCCCATCAGGTAATATACAGATGGAAATTTGCAGTAGAAAGCATGCAACTGTTGAAAGCCATCAGGAACAACTGACGAGTTGACAACTCTAATTGAGGTCCGAGTTTCCTGCTGTTGGGGATGGTCAGAGGAAAGATGTATCCTGAGAGACATAGGAGACGGACCATGATACAGTGAATCTCAGGAGTGGTGGAAGGTGGGGGGAGGGAGCTTGTGTACAACTTTTCAGTTGCATAATATCAGATGTGTCCATAGCAAATCTGACTGGCATTTTGATGGTCAGTCAAACACTAACTTCCTAAAAGGTCTTTTGTACCCTCTTTCAAAATCTGACTCTCCATCAAATGGAGTTTCTTTAAAAAAAAAAATGTAATGAAATGTGATTAGTGCAAATGTCTGTGAAATTTATTGTACTATTAAAATCCTATTGGGTCTTTGTTTATGAAATGTATTTTTCTGTATTTGAGGTTTAAGGAGGCTTGATAATGAGGCTTTGAAGATTCATGGCCTCTTTTCTATGGCTTAATTTAGGCTCTATATCAAATATGTAAAATAACATTATATCTCCCCACCACCTCTGTGGATCATACATTTTGTTATTATTTCCCTGCCAGAGTTTTTTCTTCTCTCCTCCTTTTATAAATACTGAATTACTAATAGTAGGGACATTTTTAATAGAGAGAGCCATTATCTGGAGCAGAAAGAAGGAGAAAGTTGGGATGATGATTTTTCCTTCCAGGTCTACCTCCAGGGTTGTGAAAGTGTTAGCTGCAAAGTCGGGTCTGACTCTTTGCAACCCCACAGACTGTAGCCTGCCAGGCTCCTCCGACCATGGGATTTCGTAGGCAAGAATACTGGAGTGGGTTGCCATTCCCTTTTCCAGGGAATCTTCCTGACCCAGCGATCGAACCCCGGTCTTCTACATTGCAGGCAGATTCTTTACGATCTGAACCACCAGAGTGAGGTAGACACATACTGACTCACATTCACTGTCAGCTGCCACGTGCACCCCTCTGCAGCCTCATTCGTCCCACAGGTATATTTTGTCAGGTACTGCCAGCGCCTAAACTCCCTGGGGAGCAGTGTTCAGTTTTTGTGGGAAGGCAATGACTTGCTCAGCAGAGATACCCAACGGGGTGCAAAAATGGAGATGATCAGGCTATAAGGTCCAATTTGGGGGGAAATAATGCTGGTGACTTAAGGAACCACCCAGCAATTTTTTTAAATTAATTTTTATCAGACAATAGTTGTTTTACAATGTTTTGTTAGTTTTTGCAGGACAGCCAAGTGAATCAGCTATATGTATACATATATCCCCTCTTTTTTGGATTTCCCTCCCATTTAGGTCACCAAAGATCATTGAGTAGAGTTCCCTGAGCTATAGAGTAGGTTCTGATTAATTGTCTATTTTATACATAGTAGTATATATAATATATGCCAGTCCCAGTCTCCCAGTTCATCCCACTCCTTTCCCCTACTTTGGTGTCCATACATCTGAGGAACTATCCAGTGATTTTTTAAAAATAATTTTTTAAATTTATTTTTGGCTGTGCTAGGTCTTTGTTGCTGCGAGAGCTTTTCTCTAGTTTCAGTGAGTGGGGGCACGTCTCTGTTGCAATGCGTGGGCTTATTGCCGTGGCTTCTCTTGTTGTGGAACATGGGCTCTGGGGCATGCAGGCTTCAGTAGTTGCGGCTCCTGGCCTCTAGAGGACCGGCTCAATAGTTGTGGTACACAGGCTTAGTTGCTCCGAAACGTGTGGGATCTTTCCGTATCAGGGATCGAACCTGGATCCCCTGCATTGAAAGACTTCCCCAGTGTCTTCCCCTTAGGCAGTAAAGAATCTGCCTACCAATGCAAGAGAACTCAGGTTTGATCCCTGGTTTGGGAAGATCCCCTGGAGAAGGAAATGGCAACCCACTCCAGTATTCTTGCCTGGGAAATTCCGTGAATGGAAGAGTCTGGTGGGCTACGGTCCATGGGGTTGCAAACAGTAGGACAAGACTTAGTGACTAAACAACAACAACTCCTGTGTTGACAGGCGGGATACTTGACCACTGAGCCAGGGAAGAACAATCCAGTGATTTTTGATCCTCCCTCCATTTCATCACTAGCAGTTATTGAACTGTAATCCACTGGGCTTTTCTGTCCATGAGATTTTTCAGGCAAGAATCCCGGAGTAGGAAGATTGCCACTTCCTTCTCCAAGCGATCTTTCGAACCCAGGGATCAAACCTGTATCTCCTGTGGCTCCTGCATTGCAGGCAGATTCTTTACCTGCTGAGCTATCAGGGAAGCCCAGCACAGTTAAGGCCATTCCTTACCTGTTCCACAAGGAACTCTTAACTCCTGTGATTTATTTTTCTCTTAACCTCCATTGCATCAGCTGCTTCACCTTGCTCTAAGGATAAAGGCCAAAATCCTAAACATGGCCTAAGAATACTGGTCTGGTCTGGCTGCACCCACTTCTCTCACCTTATTTCGTCCCATGCTTCTTGCTTGCCCTGTGCATCCACCCAGCTGCTTCTTTTAGATTCTTGACTTGTTATGCTCCTTCTGCCGCAGGACCTTTGCACCTGCTTCTCTCTATGCTTAGAAATCTTGAAGTCCTGTGTCTGCCTAGTTAATACTTACTGTGTCCTCAAGTATCTTCTAATTCTTCTCACCCTTAGGTAACCCTTACTTGCGTGCTCTGTGTTGATCAGTCCCTTTATTGAAGACTTTCAAGGCATTAATTTTCGAGAATGTGGCTTTGAGTAATGTCTGCCTCTCCTACTAGACTGAGACTTCTTGAGAGCAGAGACTGTCTGCTTTAGCTTTTGCTGTGTCTTCCTAGCACTTACCATAGAAGCCTGTCCAGAGTGGGCCCTTAATGTCCTTTGTGGGAAGGATCAGAGAGCAGGGTGATTCTCCTCTTCCCTGGATTGCCCTAAGGACAGCCTGCATGTTTAATATTTGGCAAAATTCAATCAAATTACATTTATAAGTTGGTGGCTCATTTAAAAATGCTTCATTTGGAAAATGTCCATCAGCAGAAGAATGGATAAAGATGTGGTACATAGATACAATGGAATATTACTCAGCCATAAAAAAGAATGAACTAGAGTAATGTGGAAACTTACATTACCATATGTAAAATAGATAGCCATCGGGAATTTGCTGTATGTTTCAGGAAACTCAAACAGGGGCTCTGTATCAACCTAGAGGGGTGGAATGGGAAGGTAGATGGGAGGGAGTTTCCAAAGGGAGGGGATATATGTATACCTATGGCTGATTCATGTTGAGGTTTGAAGAAAGCAAGAAAATTCTGTAAAGCAATTATCCTTCAATTAAATAGTAAATAAATAGAAGAAGAAGAAGAAAAAGAGTGCAATAATGTAGGGACATGAATGGCCCTGCAGCTTCCCCAGTGGCTCAGTGGTGAGGAATCAGCCTGCAGTGCAGGAGACACAGGTTCGATCCCTGGGTTGGGAAAATGCCCTGGAGGAGGGCATGGCAACCCACTGCAGTATTCTTGCCTGGAGAATCCCATGGACAGAGAAGCCTGGTAGGGTATAGTCCATAGGGTCGCAAAGAGTCAGGCATGACTGAAGCGACTGAATGCACACACACAGATGGACCTAGAGATTATCATTTTAAGTGAAGGAAGTCAGACACGGAAAAACAAATATGATATTGCTTATATATAAAAAAATACAAATGAACTTATTTACAAAACAGACTCACAGAGAATGAATTTATGGTTATCAGGGGAGTGGCGTTAGGGCAGGAGAGATTGAGAGTTTGGAATTGGTATGTACACACCGCTATATTTAAAATAGTTAACCAAAAAGAACCTACTGTAAAAAATAGATAAAAATAAAAGGGCTTCATTTGGGGATAATGGAGGGGGATCGACAAATCTTGATTAAACTTTTACAAGAGAGAGCCAGCAAATACTTTAGAATTACACAGTTTGATATAGTTAGATTCCTTGGGGCCCCAGGAGACACAGTAGAAGGCTGTCTTTGGAAGACTGAACAAGATAGGGACCTTTGTTAACTCTGAACTCAATTTTTATCCTGAGTGGCACCAGCAAGTGTCACATACTCTATGCCTTTCTCTCCAAGAAAGTTGGTTTTAATTCTGCATCAAGCAGTGCTGGTTGTACTGCAGAAAGTAACTCTGTCCTCTCCGTTGCAATCATTGTCACAGTCAGGATGCTTTCCCTGCTGCTGTGTCATAGAAATCCCTTTTTCTATCATTTAGTAAGCCCGTTTCCTCTGTTCTTTCCTCAGGGAGAGTCTATTTTGATAATGATGCTTTAAATAGATGAATCACATTTATGTAGTGCTTCACGGTTTGCAAAGTGTTTTAAGTACGTCATCTCATCGAATCTTCGGATCGCTCAGGGGTTGAATAGTCTTTCCTGTCTTCTCAGTAAACAGCCCGGAGAGAGGACAGAACTTACTCGGAATCACATGGCTTGTCCATGACTCAGATGGACAGATGGGTGTTAAACTCAGGTGTTTGTGTTTTCAAAGCCCGAGTTGTCACAGTATCAGAAACCACCATCTGTTTGTGAGAAGACAGAGTCTACCTAGCTCTTCTTTTGGCTTGTCACCATCCTGTCGTATCAACGTATATATTTTCTCAGTTGCTCTTTTCCACACCTGTGTTTATTTTCACTGTTGTTTCCTGAGCTCTGTTTTCCATGTATCATATTGCGTATATAGCCCTGAAACACAGTGTTTTTAAAAAGCAAGTTTGAAATGAAAAGATTTCAGTGATTCTTTAAATAATGTACTCTTACTCATACATTCTGGTATTGTACTGGCTTCTTTATTCTTTTTTTTGTAATTGAAATATAGTTGATTTATAGTGCTGTGTTTCGGATGTACAGCAAAATGATTGAATTATACATATCTATGTTATTTTTCATTATAGTTTATTACATGATGTTGAATATAGTTCTCCATAATATACAGTGGAACCTATTATTTATCTGTTGTATATGTAGTAGTTTGTATCTGCGAATCCCAAACTCCCTGTCCCCCATTTGCCCTTTGGTAACCATAACTTTGTTTTCAGTCTGTGAGTCTGTTTCAGTCTTATAAGTAAATTCATTGGTATCATTTTTTTATGTTCCACATCTTAGTGATATATGATGTTTTTCTGCCTGTGATTTAATTCACTTAGCAGGATGATCTCTAAGTCTACCCGGGTTGCGTCATGGCTTCGTTTTTTTTAACGAGAGAATGTGTTAGCCTAAGGATGACTTTTTTATATTTAGCAAAAACAAGAAACCCAAACAAACAAAACAGAAGGTTCCTAGTTGTGGGAATTCAAGATTCAGTTAATGAGATGACAGATGCCGGACTTGACAGATTAAATATCTAGTCTGAGAATTTCATTCACACCCTGCTCTCTGCCATACTTTTTGAGTAGGAGCACTTTTTTAAACATTTATAGAGAAGGGGAATTTTAGACACTTAGCTATACCAAGCCCTGGCTTTCCCAGGTGGCTCAGTGGTAAAGAATCCACTTGCCAATGCAGGAGACGCCAGAGTCCTGAGTTCAATCCCTGGGTCAGGAAGATCCCCTGGAGGAGGAAATGGCAAGCCACTCCAGTATTCTTGCCTGGGCAATCCCATAGACAGAGGAGGAGCCTGGCGGGCTACAGTCCTTGAGGTCGCAGAGTCAGACATGACTGAGTGACTGAGCAATATTAACCCTGTCTTCTTGGAATGGAAACAGAGAAGAAATCAAGAAAAGTCCAAGACTTTCCCAGACACCTCTGATCGGGAGGGAACAGCCTGGTCATCCACACAGTGCCACTTGGGCACAGAGCCTCACACTGCATGCTGCCCATCTATAGCAAAAGGGTTGCTCCCCCAGCTTCTTGCAAATCACTTCCTCTCTTGTTCTTTTCATCCTTTTGTGTTTATTCCATAGTTTAGAACTAGAACACAGCTTAAAAACTGGACTTTCTGTTTGTGGTCCAGAAAAGCACTGCCAATTTTTCTTTAGTTGGGTTGTATAAATTATGTCACGTTTGACCATTGTTTCAGAATCATTAAGAAATTTATTAGGTAAAATAATTGCAATAATGATCTTGTAACAAGACCTGGACAATCCATTTAAAATGAATAATCTGTAGTACAGATTATGTCACAATTTATTTTGTGTGTATCTATGTGTGTGTTTTTCTCTTTTAGCCAAATGGTTTTCAATAGCAATTACTGAAGTGTCAATGACCTTCTGGTTCAATTGAATTAAAAAACTTAAATGAAGTTTTACTAGTATCAGTCTTTGCTGTCATACAGGTAATTGAGAACATGATCTATGCTACAACAATGCCACCTATAGTTAGTAGCCTTTGTTTAAAGCAAGGTAAAATTTTACATGTACTGCAGCAGAAAACAGCCTAAAATAAAAATCTGTTAGTCAGCAGTGTTTATGGAGTCCCTAATTTTCAAAGCACTAAGAAGGAACAAAGAACCTATAAAAGGAAGGCATTTAAGTAGTGACTATTTCAGAGAAGGTTGGAGTATAATTAAAAAAGAAATCCTTAATAAGAAACAGATAAATGTATCCTAAATATCTTCTGAGAATCATGACTTCTCCATTTATTTTCTTTATGGTATCCTTTGTTGAAAAGATCTTCTCACTTTCATTTAGATAGAATTTATCAGTCTTTCTTGATGGTTGACACTTTTTGTGTTGTCAAAAATATTTTTTTTCCTAACTGAAAGTCATGAAGATATTCTCTTATACTGTCTTCTTAACGTTTTAGAAGTTTGCTTTTCACAATTTGTAACTCATCTGAAATGTACAATTGTGTATAGACAGTTTAAGGAAGGATTCCTTTTAAAGGCAATCAATGATATCAGCACCATTTACTGTAGTTCATCTTTTCCCTGCAGATCTGCAATTTACTTTTGTTAGATACCAGGTTTCCATCTGGTGTGATCCTGTTTCTGAGCTATTTATTTGGCTTTATTGATTAATTTGTCTGTCCTCATATAAAGAACACATTATCTCATGGTAGCTTTATAATATGTTTTGATGTCTGCAGAAGAAGTTAGCAGAAGGCTGGACAAGTAAATTTGGCATGTTCATGAATTGGAATACGATAGAGCAATGGAATCAATGAACCACAGCTATGTGCATCAACCCAGACATGTCATAGAAAGATACTAATAATATTTAATGAGAAAACAACAAACAACCGGAAAGGAAGGACTACATGCCATATGACACCATCTTGAAATATCAGTTAGAAGTAAATTATGTTATTTAAGGACAAATTCTTGTGGTAAAATTTCCAGGGAAAACAAAAGGAATGATATGCACACAATTAAGACAGTGTTTATTCCTGGTAAGGAATGGAGCTGTGTGCAATTAAAAAAGGTCCCTGGATAACTTTACCAGTTTTAGCAATGCTTATTACTTAAGCTGGATAGGGGATTCATGAAGGTTCATTTTATTATTATGTTTCATAATTTACATACATGATACATATTTTATATTCACTATCACAAAAATAAAATTTAAGAACTGCAACATTGTGATAATTGTATAAAAACATATGCATATTAAAAATGTTAAGCCTCCAAGAGACGAGAATTGTTACATTTTCTCTTCTTTGTATTCCAGGCTTCTTTCTGTAGAGTTCTGTTTCTAATTCACATTAAATTTATACCCACACCATGTGTATGTATATTTAGGCAAACCGATACAATATAATACAGTTTAAATCCTGGCTTTGGGATTAGCTATATAAATGTAGCAAGTTGATCAAACACTTAATTTCCTACTCTGTAAAGTGGGAATTTTCCCTCATGGGGTTCTTGTTAGGATTAACATTTTCTGACCCATGGCTAGCAGTCAGCAAAGATTCATTTATCCATTCTATCATTACTCTGCTTAATAGAATCTATCTCTATATATAATTTTTCATTTTGTTCTAGAAATTCTATTTGGTTTATGTATTATTCAGCCTCATTTTTTAAAAATGAAAGCATGTCATGGATTTTAGGTTCTGTTTGGAATCCTAGTTTTAAGTTTCTTTTTTCTTTTTAAATATAAAATTGTAGTTTTTTTTTTTAAGGAAATACAGTTCAGTTCAGTTCAGTCGCTCAGTTGTGTCAAATACAGTAGAAGACTAAAAATTCTCATGTTTAAATTTGCAAACAGTCCAAATGCATAGTTGTCTCAATACTTTTGACAGTTAAAAATTTGTTTTAGGATCTTGAAATATGATAGTGGACAGCACACTTGTGGAATGAATAGACATATAGCAGTGAACAGAGGTTCTCTGTTTTGATAGAGCTTACAGTTTGGTATAGGGAGATAAATAATGAAAGAAAGGAAGGAAGGAAGAGGGAGGGAAGCAAGGAAAAGAACAAATGGAAACAGAGACAGAGAGAAATAAAGAAGGAAAGGTGGAAAGAAAACAGGACAAAAGGAAGGAGGGAAAGGAAGCAAAATGAGTAGAAAGTAAGTTTACGTATGTTTACACACACAATGAAATACTACTTACCCATGCAAAAGAATGAAGCAGTGCATTTGCAGCAACATGGATGAACCTAGAGATCATAATACTAAGTGAAGTAAGTCAGAGAAAGACAGATATTATATGATATCACTTATGTGTGGAATTTAAAATATGGTACAAAGGAACTTATTTACCAGACAGAAACAGACTCTCAAACATCGAAAATAAGCTTATTACCAAAGGGGAAAGATGGGGAGTAGGGATAAATTAGAAGTTTGGGATTAGCAGATACACACTACTATATATAAAATAGATAAATAACAAAGACCTACTGTATAGCACAGGAAACTAAATTCAATGTCTTGTAATGAACTATAATGGAAAAGAATATGAAAAAGAATATATACATATATACACACATACATACATATCTATAACTGAATCATTTTGCTCTATACTGGAAGCTAATACAACATTGTAAATTAACTATACTTCAATTAAAAATATCACATCTTAATGCTAAGTATTATGGAAAAAATAAAACTGGATAAGGGGGATAGAGAGTGGGGAAGATGTGGTTGCCTTTTTAGTCAGAATATTCCAGAAGTTACTAAAAAATAA
Organism: Bos grunniens; assembly: GCF_055505025.1. Taxonomy (NCBI): domain Eukaryota; kingdom Metazoa; phylum Chordata; class Mammalia; order Artiodactyla; family Bovidae; genus Bos; species Bos grunniens. Next base: position 60,713,007 of record NC_141180.1, read on the forward strand.
AGTGAGGAAATGGGTAGGCAGATGTGGGGAACAAGAAACTTCCCACAGTGGTAACAGCAAGGATGCTCAGAGATGGTGTTCGGTCATTTGAGGACACGGAATAATCAGTACTCATTTTGGAAATGTTACTTTTGAGATGCATGATAGACATCCAAATGAATTGTTTAGGAAGTAGGAAGATGGATCGATGAGGCTGAAGTTCAGAGGAAACATTTTGGCTAAAGTTATGCGTTTGTGGTTTGTCATCATATGTATGGTATTTAAAATTACAGAGGCTAGCTGTGACCACCTAGGGAGTGAATGTAGAATAAAAAGGAGGTCCAGGGTTTTAGCTTCTTTAACAATTCAGGGATGAGGAAATCAAGAATAATCAAAAGAGGAGACTCGAGGAAGTATTTAATTACGAGTGAGGAACAGAGCAAAATTAAAGAAGTATCTCCAAAGCTGAGCAAAGATATACAAATCTAACAGAGCCTTTTCCACTTCTAGAGTTTTTGGAATGACTTTTATCCGTTGCTCATCTGGCATCACAGTGATACAGTGCTTTTCATAATTTGTCTTCATCATCTTGAGTTCTTTATCACCTTTATGGTTAAAAGTATAATTTTAAGATTATTGCAGAATACTAGGCTTCCACCTGTCTTTTTTTTTTTTTTTCTTTTCTACTTTAAAGTTTGGTTTTGTTTATTCCTTGATTTAATGCTTTTGATAGATAGGTGATTGGCACATGAATGACACAGGAATTGTTCACACCCACCTTTGGTAGCTTTTAAAATTATATGATTTCTCCTGAAAGATTTGGCCCTTTCTACTGCCTGTAACCGCATTGTCAAGCCTGTGACAGGTTAGCTTCTAGGTAACATAATGGCTTTATTTCCAGAGCAGCACCACTGGGCAGGCTTTTTTGAAGGCATTTTAAGAGATGCACATTTAAGGTCGAACCAACTCCGTGTGCTGTTGCCAATGCAAATAGTTCCAGTGAGGTGACAATCAGAGGAACAGCTAACTTCACACATACTCAGGTTGGGATCGCTACTGAGATGTCACAACTACTCCTCTGCCTGTCAGCTGGCAAGTACCTTAATTGAGGAAACAGCTCATATTTTAACACGAACTATATACCCTCTTATAGATGATACATTATCTGCACATATTTAGAACCTGATTAGATAATCAGAACTTTGTTCAACTGGTGGAATGCTCAAGCCAAGATCATTGGCTCCTTTTATATATGGTCCCCTTGTTTCCACATGCCTTAATCAAGTAATTAGGAACTTTTTAGTGTTTTATATTGGAAATTGCACAATACATTCTGCCCTTGTTTACTAAGAACAGGCCAAGATTCATTGTGTTAAATTAAGCAGTGAGAAGGATGGATAACAATTGTATTTCCAGAGCATTGGACAAAACAAACAGATTGGTTTTGATGGCCTCAATGCAGAGGTAAGAATTTTTTGTCAGGTAGCTTCACAGAACTTTCCCAAACATGGCCATCTGCAATGTATGACTACTTCTTCCATGGAGAGGGACTGTATGGAGTTTTTTTTTTATGTTATTATACTGAGTTATTGCTTATGGCATTATTTATCTATGCTGTCTTACAATTTAAAAAAAAATGAGTGATGGACTTGCATTAAAAGGTCCATTATCTCGTAATTTTAGAAAAATGTCCAGAGATGAGATAATATGATGCCCTCTTACGAGCTAAGGAACCAAGGTGACAATTAATTGATGTTTGGAGATAATTTCTTGTCCCTTGAACGATTAAAAAATAAGATTGAGCAGAGTCTATACATAGAGAGTCCAAAGTAATGGTAGTAAAATCTAGCATCTTGGCCGTTTTTTATTTTGTGGAAGCTTTATAATGTGTTTCTTCTTACTAGTTAATGAATATTTTTCCCTATTGCCTCTCAAATTGATAAATCATTAATTCTAGACCATATTATTGCTTTTAGTATTTATAGCTTTATCTATCAAAGGGTATGGCTTTATTCATTATTCTAAACATTTTTATATAAGACATGAAAGACTATTTGAGCCATGTTTTATATTATTTCAAAGTAACTCTGGCCATCTTTCTACTTTACGAGTGGAGTCTTTGCTGGACAGCTCCTAGATTTATGTGACATCATGTTCTCTCAGAGACATCATTATTATTGTGTCACTGAACCTGAAGTGGGGTGGTCAGAAGTCCATGTGGAGCAACTATGGGCCAGGAAGATCAGGCTTCAGATCAGAGGCAGGGCTGAGAGGAAGGATGGGAGGGGTCAGGGCAGAGGGCAAAGTGAAGAAGAAAGAGAGAAAAGCAGACCCTGAAGTATGGTCGGTGGCGTGAGCAGAAAACTCACCCTCAGCGTTTTCATACTATGCTTAGGGAAATGGAAAAAAAAAATTAATGAAGGAAGAAAAAAGTCAGCCAGCCTTTAAAACTTTACCCTATTTCATTATTAAGAATAGCTTTGGAAAACAGAGGGGCTCCATAAATGAGAGCAGGTGCGGTCGTGCAGAGGTAACTATTCAGCATATGTAAGTGCAGTTGGAAAATCATGGTCTTGCAGAGAATCCTCAAAATTGGTCCCTAATGGCCTTGGGTTTTTGTCATATGGTCTTGATTATAAGGCTAAAATTGCATTGCCATGCCTTTAGTGTGAACGAGATGGATGGATAATTATTACGTGCGCTGAATACCTTTCTGCAAGGAGAAGTCAGGACATCCCTGGTCACGGGAGCTACCATTTCGTCCAGCTGTCAGAAAAGCTCTAAGTGGGAAATTCATCACCATATTGATGTGGAAGAGGAATGAAAATGTGCCCCTCCGGTTGGGTGTGCACCCGCCCACTTACATTTACATACACAGATGGTACACAAACCAGAGGGGGCAATGTGTGTGATTGTGAGACCTGTTCAACGAAGCGGTAGCATTTGTGGAAACAAGGGATACAGAAACAGAATGGTGAGTTCTGCTGAAACATGATGACTCTTGGTGGTGGCCACCTGCTAGAAAGCTGGCACCAAAGCTGTGCCAGGAACGAACTGGGGGCTCAGTTTGAAATGATGCAGGAAGCTTAACATTATTGACATTAGGAGCTGTCACGTGAGCAAGAACTATTTATGGAAGAGTTTTAATGATTTTAAATACACTGAAAGAAAAGCCTTCCCTTCACTCATCTGTATTTTTTAAACTAATCTGGCTATTTTTGCACGCTCTCAAGGTTCTCTCAGAAGCTAGATATAATGATAGTAACTAAAATCCAGCTGTTCTTGCCTCTGAGAATAAACTTCATGGCTGCCTAATAGTTGCTGCTATTGCCGCTTCTGGGGAGGACGTCAGGGGAAGGTGTGATGGGATTTGCACTGTGAGCAAATCCAGTGCTTTGTCCTATCTGAGTGGGTGAGATTCAGGGCCGTACTCAGAGCCATGACCACAACCACACAGTACACTGGTCACGGGGATATTTCTTATGGATCGGGCCTTGGGGATCTGTGGCTTCCGCATTCCATGCAGCCGTTTGCAAAATAGGGGCAATGAGCTATGAGGACCGCTCTTTCTTCCATACTGAGCCCTGAACTTTGGGGCTAGCAGTGAGGGGAGAAGCGAAGTACAGTTTGCTGCAGAGTTCAGAGACAGTCTCCTTTGAGAGCAGACACAGGTCTGAGAGGACAAGGTTCTGATCCAAAATCAGCCTTGAGACGTTTTCTGACTGTGGTTAACAGCTTGCCGCTCCAAGCTGAAGAGCATGCACGGTGTGGAGGGGATGATGCAAGCTGGTTGATCAGGTAATCAGTTCAGCTGTTCTGCTGATGATATTTTGGTTGTTTTGATGCCAGATATGTTGCGTTGGCCAAGAAGATCATTTGGGTTTTTCCATAAGATCTCATGGAAAAACCTGAATGAACTTTTTGGCCAATACAATATATTGTAAGGTAAGGCATAGCAAAAACCTTAAGAATGGAGCTTTCTTTGTAAATGAACCAAAAAGAAAGGAAATAATAGCACAGAATCTATTCTATATACAACAACAATTAAAAACCTATATATATATATATATACACACATATAATTCATTCATGTGAAAAAATATTTAATTGAAGGGATCAGGAAACCTGGAGCAACTATTTTAGCATATTTAATACAAGTTTTATTTTCAGTGTGTATATAGTGATACATAGCATCACTATCCCCTTCATTATACTGTACCACATGGTAATTAAATCTGGGATTCTAGGGCAATAAGACATGAGAATCGCACTATTTTCGTGCTATTTGTAACTTCCATCTCTATTGAAATATGCTAAATTAGTAGCATTTTATGATTCCTGATTTAGTTCTTATTAAAGAGAAGCAGAAGCTAAAAACAGCTCAACCAAGCAGTTGAAGCAGTTATCACAAGCCGGTAAGATCAATAAGCTAAAAAAAGGATGAAAAGTTTTTGAGTGACAGCTTAAAAATGGAAAATTTAAATATATATCGCTGCCTTCTGCTCCATTGTGTAATGCATAAAGCCCATTTTGGCAGTACATTTTTAAGCAGTCAAGAAAGTGATTTATTAGTGTCACTGGATTTGTGTTTATGTTCCGTGCTGTAAACTATGCTTATAGCAATATATCTATATTAAGGCATTAGTACTTTGAGTGCTACCTAAGCTTAATGTTACTAATATTGTTCAAAGGATAGTTTATTGGGCTATAAATAGTATCCTCAGTATTGACACTTGCTGCATCATCTAAGTGCCTGGATAACTATGTCTGATGCTAAATGACCATGTTGCTGCTGACAGTATATAAAACATGAATAGTGACCACCAGTGATATTTCATAGCTACTGCTGGTGTTTCTGCTCCCCTTCAGTCTGCAGAAGAGTAGTTCTATGTGTGCAGAAGCCTAGCTAGATTTTCCCAGGATGTTTAGAGGGATATAATGAAAGGAAAATCACATCTTTTTTTAATGTGAAAGGGCATTTTATTTTACTAATTTAATTTACTTTATTTACATTTTATCCATCATTTCTGAAGACAAGACGGTAAACCAAACAGTAAATCAAATCCTGAACTGTAGAATTTGCCAATTTCTGTGGTGTGAAATATCCTACCTAGATACTTTCATGTTATAATCACAGTAGCACCTGCCATATAGTATTTCTGCTACCAGATACGATAGTCATAATCTTTTTGAAAAACATAGATAAGACAAATATATAGTAGTGTGATTAGGAAGTGATGCATTTTGGAAAATCCCATCTTGGTTTTAAACATTCTTATTTCAAGTGCCCATTCATTTTATGTCACAAATAAGAATAAATAATGATTGTGCTAAAAAGGGAAGGATTTTTAGCAAATCAGAAGTTGAGTTTGGGTTTAACTTTCTCTACCCAAGCCACATCTTTACTATGATACAGAATTGGCTGCTATATACATTTATTCATTTAACAAGTTTTGGTTAAAAGTTGACTACTGTTTTAGTCTGTTTGGACTGCTCTCAGAAAGTACCCTAAATTAGGTGGCTTTTAAATAACAGAAATTCAGTTCTCACGGTTTTGAAGGCTGGGAAGTCCACAGTCCTGGCTGCAGTAGATCTGGTGTCCAGTGAGGTCCTCATCCCAAATGGTGTCTTTTGCAGCAATTTCACATGGAAGAAGGGACAAGGGAGCGCTCAGGCCTCTTTTGTGAAGGTATTAATCCCACCACAGGGGATGTGTGTCACTCTCATAATCTAATCACCCCAAAGGCCACATGCCGATCACGTTGGGCATTAGGATTCAACATACAATTTTCAGGGGGACATAAACATTCAGTCCATAGCAACTACTCTATGGTGGACACTGTTACCGTAGAAAGTATATGTGCTAAGTTTGATTTCTTTTGTTAAATGTCAAGACAAATAATTCTCTGAAGGTCCAGTGGTTAGGACTCCACACTGTCACTGCTGAGGGCCTGGGTTCAATCCCTGGTCGGGGAACTAAGATCTCACAGGCCACTTGGCACAGTCAAAAAAAAATCAAGACAATTTTTCAATTTTTCAAATTTCAAAATTTCAAATTGAATTTGACTATACACACTCTCCTTATTAAAGGTTGTAAATAATGAGAACACTCTTTTATTTCCCCCTAATTTCACAGTTTATTGACAGGTTTTTGTTTGGGCTCCAGAGTCGGGATACATACATGGAGGAATCTGGAACATATTTGTTTGATTCATGCTGTCCTGTTATAGGGACAGATGATCCTATTTCTGAGATCACTTAGACATCCCTGATTCAATGTGTGTCTTTTTTGTTAGTTTTATAAGCAAATGATTATCAAGTGTTGAGAGAAAAATCATACTTCATATTCTCTTCTAAAATATCAGTTGGTTCTTTTTTGTTTGTTTGGGGAAAATGCTCTTTCTTAAGAGTTGTCTTCAGAAGGCAAAACAGTCACATGTCATAAATATGCTCATTTATCTAGGTATTCCTGACTTTACTTTGCCAAGGCTAATGACATGTATTAACGTAAGCTTTGCATTCATTAAGATTGGAAGAGAATAATCAATGCTAGTAATTTATTCCTTCATTCATTCAACATCCTTTTCTGGAACACTCAGTTCAGTTCAGTCGCTCAGTCGTGTCCGACTCTTTGCGACCCCATGAATCGCAGCACGCCAGGCCTTCCTGTCCATCACCAACTCCCGGAGTTCACTCAGACTCACGTCTATCGAGTCAGTGATACCACCAGCTATGTGCAAAATATTGTGTGGCTCTTTGGAGAATGAATAATAAATGATGTGCATTCCTTATCCTAAAGTGAAAGTGAAAGTATTAGTCACTCAGTCGTGTTCAACTCTGTGACTCCATGGACTATATAGCCTACCAGGCTCCTCTGTCCATGGAATTCCCTAGGCAAGAATACTGGAGTAAGTTGCCATTCCCTTCTCAAGCCTTATCCTAAAGATGCAGTTAAATGATGTCCCATTTTGCTGAGTTAATCCAAAGAAGTTATGGAAAAGATCTATCCCCCAAACTAATAAACAAGAGGAATCAAATGCCTGAAATGATAATGATCAAACCCATTTTTGTTGGGATATAATTTCTTGCTAGTTGATTGTACAAAAGGATAGAAATTCACTGAAATGCTAAGATATCCCTGTACCCTTTTGCTCTAATATCTTATTTCTTGGAACTGAAAATTTCTTGGAACTTAATATCTTGCCCCTTTTGCTCTAATATCTTATTTCTTGGAACTGATTGGGTGGTCACAGGAAGGATACCAGTTTGGGGAACCCATGAAGGACAGATAGCTCGTGTTGTAAGATATTAATTCTAGGTGGGCTAACTGTGCTGAACATCATTAATCTTATTAAGAATGAAAATAAGGAAGTATTGACTGCCTTCTTTCTGTTGAGAGAAGGTGAGCCCCAGAGTAGACAGTGAACTATAAGGGGATTTTCTCATCCAGAAAACAAGAAGTACATGTTCATCTTTTCAAAGCCAATAAAGTTTGTTCCTTGATGAAACTTTTCATTCTCTTCTAAGGAAACTTTAATGTTATTGGACTTATTTTGCGGTAAAGAAACCTGCATCCTTTGCACGTTTGCCAATATTGGCTGTGTGGTTCGTACAGAGGAAACAGAGAATGGGGCAGCCACCAAGAAAGTTGTCTTTCTCTCCTTTCATCCACATCAGGAAGGAGAAAGTTGGAGGAGGATGAGACTGGTCAAACAGCTCAGTTCTCGAAGCCAGTTAAAACAGGAAACATCTTAAATTCTAGAGCTTGAGGGTAATTAAAATGTTAGGAAGGCAGGGTGCTCTGTTCTTCTCTGGTGTCCACTGCCAGCAGCCAGCAGCGCTGAGCCCAGGGTAGATGCCTTCTTCCTCTAGAGCCTGTCCGAGGTCCATGAAGAACTCAGAGCGTGGCGTGCAAATGTTATTATTTCTTAGGCCGTAAACCCTGCCTTGTACAGGTGCTCAGGACCATAGTGGAGTGAAGTCTAATAGTCCAGGGATCTGTGAAATCCAGTCTCTTCTCATTCCTCATTGCCTTCTTGGTTAGTTGAAATATCCAGCTTTGGACTAAGAAGCAGCTAAAAACCTTATACAAAGAGCTTGTAAACAAACACCCACTTGAACCATCTGGTCTTGTAACACATACAAGTGATTAAGCTTCAGAGCTATGATTGTTAAATTTTTAAAAACACAACAATTCCAAACACTCCCAAATAGACTCTTTATGCAGGCTTGCAAGGAGGAAAATGTGTGATGCTTTATATAGTAAATAATATGGAGAGATTGAAACAATTTTTTTTGGTTTCTCTATTTTTCTCTCCCTCCCTTCTTTTTTTTTTTTTTCTTACCTTGAGTGTTATAGAAAGAGAAAACCTTAAATACACAAATATGAACTAAAAATACATTTAGAGTTCCACTAAGCCTACATGGTTGACAACTTAGAATGGTTCCTTATCTTTACCTTAATTACTATTTTTGCCCCCTATAGGGACAGAAACATGCGTGCTTGAGTACATGTATGTGTACTCTTCGTTCCTTCTAGAATACATTAAGCAATCCAGACTATTTGCAAATAATGAATTCATGCTTTTTGTTCACAATGAGTGAAGAAAGTCAGGTCAGGGGGAAATTAAATATGTTAAGAGCCCTCATATTAATTGTATAATATCAATACCTTTATAGTTAATTTCCTTGACAAGACATAGGGCATATGGATTGAACTCCTCATATATATCTGATGTGGATATGATTATAAATTGGAACACTTTATTTAGATGACATCACTAAAGGGAGAAAGAATGAGCTACACACGGTACCACAAGCATATGGAAATAACACAGATTTCTGGCTAATGACTATTGACATGAACAACACATAGAACTCAAAACTCTTAAGTGAAACAAAAATTCTGCATGAGAAGTCAGTATTATATATTAGGGCTCCTATTCCAGTCTTCCCAGTCTTGATCAGTCCTCATCCCTGGATTTATCACATCAGCTGGGGGAGGAAAGACAGTGGTTGAAAGAAGAGGAGAACGAATACTCAGCTATAGTCATGGTGACTGGTGAATCAAACAAACTCTCAAACAGTAAACTGTTCAAACAAAAAAACTTTACTGTTTTCTCACATTTGAAGTTCACAATGGGTATTCCCGAATGGGGTAAGTCTCTTTCCAGAACGGATTTGAAGGTTGATGTCTTCTTATCCCATTGCTCTCTTTCTTCGATGAGTGGCATCCAGGGTTGCCCAGAGCATCTACAGAAGCCCGTGAAAGGGGAAAACCGTGGAATGTATTTGTGGGGGTGGCTTACAACCCAAGTATGGAGAGGTTTCTGTCACTTTTGGTCTCTGTCCATGGAAGGAAACTCAATCACCTGACCTCACCTACCTGCAAGAGTGGCTGGGAAAGATGGTCAAGCCTGGAGCCAAGGAATAAGAGGTGGTGAACTTCTGACTAGCGTCCCCCCCAAAAGAGGGAAAGAGAAGAAAAAGGATGGGTGTCGATGCAAAACACTCTATAGTACCTTTTATTTGAGAAGAAGAAAACTGAATTAAAGCCTTTTCCAGCAATGTGCTGGTAAACTATCTGTGAGGGAAGGGGATGAAAAAACACCTGATTTTTAAAAAATTTTATATTGGAGTGTAATTGATTTACAATATTGTGTTAGTTTTAGGTGTACAGCAAAGTGACTCAGTTGTACATAAACCCATTTTTTTTTCAGATTTTTTTTTTCCTGTATAGGTTATTACAGAGTATTGAGTAGATTTCCCTGTGCTATACAGTAGGGCCTTCTTGATTATCTACTTTATATACTGTTATTTAGTCGCTAAATTGTGTCTGACTCTGCGACCCCAGGGACTGCAGCCCACCAGGCTCCTCTGTCTGTGGGGTTTCCCAGGCGAGAATACTGGAGTGGATTGCCATTTCCTTCTCCAGAGGGTCTTCCCAACCTAAGGGATTGAATCTGCATCCTCTGTAGTGACAAGCAGAGTCTTTACCACTGAGCCACCTGGGAAGCCCATTTTATATACAGTAGTGTGTATATTGGAGAAGGCAATGGCACCCCACTCCAGTACTTCTGCCTGGAAAATCCCATGGACGGAGGAGCCTGGTTGGCTGCAGTCCATGGGGTCGCTCAGAGTCGGACACGACTGAGCAACTTCACTTTCACTTTTCACTTTCATGCATTGGAGAAGGAAATGGCAACCCATTCCAGTGTTCTTGCCTGGAGAATCCTGGGGGTGGCGGAGCCTGGTGGGCTGCCGTCTATGGGGTCGCACAGAGTCGGACATGACTGACGAGACTTAGCAGCAGCAGCAGCAGCAGTGTGTATATGTTAATCCCAGACTCTTGATTTATCCCTCCTCTCACCTTTTCCCTTTGGTAACCATAGTGTAAAAATACCTGAGTTCTGACAGTGATTTCCTTGATGTAAATACTCCTGCCGCAGTGTGATTTCAAGTTACCAATGTGAAGTCAGTCAATGTGGATTTGAGAAGAGAGGCGCAGACTCTGCTCTAGCAAGCTGGAGCAAGACAGTCTAGCAAGGCATTTTACTAATGAATTCTGAGAAAACACATCAGAGGCAGCCCATTTGTGGGAAGGAAGTGAATGTGCATTTTCCCTTTTGCATTTGACACAAGAAAAAGTTTACTTCAAAATGGATTTATAATCAAAAAATATCTATATGATATATTCCTATCAAGAACAGATGAGGGATGTACAATTTTTGAGTCAGAGAAAAATAGCACCAAGGGTACAAGAAGTCCAGGCTGAGTATCTGTACTCAATCCTGGGTCACTCCCAGGTAAAACCAAAAGCTTCTAGAACAGCTTTCCAAGGAGTGGACCAAGAAGTCAGATTCCACTTCTGGAATTTCAGATGACTGTTTCCGTAATTGTTTTCCAGAAAGAGGGAAAGACGTGATGACGCAGAAGAGATGCCAAGGATGGCTCTTTTGGTTTCTGTCTATCACGAGTTGGACAGGGGTGTCATTCCCTGTGAGAGAAGCAAAGAACCGGTACGACCTGGTTTGTGTTTTAAGAAAACAACTTTGAAAATGAAATAGATGCTCAGGTCTCAATTGTCTAGTTAATTAGGATTGTTATTAACAGACCAAAGACTATATGTCCATCTGAAATTTCCATTTTTGCTTGTCTGCTTTTGCTGTCCAAAGAATCAGGCCATATAATGATGAGTTAGATTGTGTCTTGCCATTCAACCTGATCCATGCAGACGTGGTACCCTTGAATCAAAGGCCAATGGTCCAGGTAGAGGATCAAGATGTGTAATGTACTAGGCTTCAGCCCAGTGGTTTTTGCTAAGTGTGTATCTGTTTTCAAGTGTTAAATTCTTTCAGGTGTTAAAGGCACAGCACCTCTTGAACTGATGGTGTAATCTGAATCTTCAGTGTAAAGGCTCAAGGTTTCCTGTGGGTGATGCTTATTGCTTTAATTAGGAAGGCCTGTAAAAGACATTGGGCTTCCCTGGTGGCTCAGTGGTACAGAATCCGCCTGTCAATGCAGGGGACATGGGTTCAATCCCTAGCTAAGGAAGATCCCCTGGAGAAGGAAATGGCAACCCACTCCAGGATTCTTGCCTGGATAAATCTCAAGGACAGAGGAACATGGTGGGCTACCATCCATGGGGTCACAAAGAATCGGATACTACTTAATGACTGAACAAGAACAAAATTAACATAAAGACATCACTAAGAGTCCAGTATTTGTACTTTTTGTTTGTAACACAAGCTCAGGCAGATCCAAACCTAAAAACGGATTAAATCTGTGATTTATTGATTTTAGTTGGTTACTGGTTTATTTTAGGTCAGTTGCTATTTTTAAAAGACTAACACTGATAATGACAGACTTAGGTATTGAGGTTTTTCAAAAAGTTAGTCCATTTGATTAGTAAATAATAAAACCCTTCTAAGGAACAGCTCTCCTCCCGTATTTTTTTAATGATGGTGAGAAGTGAGTTCCTCTGAAACTAACTTTCCCCATGCCAATCTACCCTATTGAATTTTCCTTTTAACTGTGGTCTGCCAGAAAACAGAACTAGGGCTTGGCACACCAGTTTTGATCAGACCAGCCATCAGAATCATAATGTCCTAAGTACAAAGCTCACTAATTGAATTTCATTAGCTAGACTGAAATATAGCAGCCAAGACAGAGAACACTGTCGGCTGTTTTTTATGAGGTCCGAAGTCTAAAGTCATTTTTAAAATGTGAGTGATGCAATTTCTTGTATCTTTCATTTAAAATGCTGCTTGGTAAACAGTGTTTCAGATTAGTGTATTTGTAATTTAAATGAAGACAATACATCAAGCTGAATCTGAAAAGAAAGGAGAAGTTTAGGAAATGATTCATGCCCCCTTTTGTGTGATCTACTGTAGAAAATAATAAATAAATAGGTAAGGAGAGGGAGAAAAAAGGTTTGTGAATTTTGGAGACAAATTTGAACTGTTTCTAAGAAGAGCGAGTCCCAATAGCTAAATCTTTGTTTTCTTCAAGCAGACTAATACATTCTGCCTAATTCATTTTTTATTTTCTCTCGGGGTCTGCTTGCAGATTTGCCTCAACAAAGGAAGCATCATGTTACATCTTTTAAATAATTGATGACTCTCAGTCCGAGCCAGCTTGAAGGAAATTCTGAAAATAGGTACTGATTGAGCAAATGCTTGCCTTCTCCCCCCCATCTCCCTCTTGAGCACACCCCACTCATCTTTTCCATAGCCTTTTGCTTCTTCACCTCCATCCTGACAGAAGAGGAGGGTGATATCATCTTGGCTTAGGGTTTACCTATCACTTGGTCCCCCTTGTTTATTTTATATCATGCCATCTATTTTATTAAAGACAGGGGGAGCTGTTAATTACAAGCCAAGTGATGTAATGAAAGTCTCTTAATTAATCATCAGAAATGTTACGGCATAATCACCACCAGAGACGGTTTGTTGGGAATGTAAGAAATTGGACTTGGAGCTTTCTAAATTCAGAGTGTGCTGCCTCCACGGGCCAGATTACCCCCGAAGCTGGGTCGGCTGTGGCCGTGCCCAATTCCAGCTCTTCCTGTGCGTTTAAATTCTGTGAGCTGATCTGTGTTTTTCCCCCCAGAGAGAGAAGGGCATCTCCATCTTTCTTCACTCCTGGGATCATTAGTGATTGTCTGTGATTGGGAAAGGGCTTCCCAGGTGGTAAAGAATCCACCTGCAGTGCAGGCGACCCAAGAGATGCTGGTTTGATTCCTGGGTTGGGAAGATCTCCTGGAAGAGCAAATGGCAACCCACTCCAATATTCTTGCCTGGGAAATTCTGTGGACGGAGAAGCCCAGCGGGCTACAGTCCACGGGGTCTAAAATAGTCAGACATGACTGAGCAACAGCATGCGTGCATGACTAGGACGGGCCTTTACTGCTTTCACGTGGCTGTGGTTGGTAGACCCTTAGACTGGTCCACAGTGAACCTGGCTTCCTGCTCTGACTTTGAAGTTACTTTCCCTTCCAGGGCCTCATTGTCCTCACTGATGACATGAGGGCTTTGGAGTAGACCATCTCCAGGATCTCTGCCAGCAGTGGCATTCTTGCATCCTTCAGGGAAAGGAGTGATAAACCAAGTTTGCCCTCTATTTGAATTTGACTGTCCTGAGTACTCCAGGTTTGAGTGAATGAACTGTGTGCTCACTCATGTTTAACCTTCCTCTTTCCTTCCATTATTTTTCTTTTCTCTTAGTTTCTCACGTTTGCTCTCTCCTGCTGCTTGTTCTTGTTCCTTTCCCTTTCTGACTTTCCATGTTTCCATGGTTAAAGTGCAAGAAAAATGGTTAGAAATGTGCTAGAATCGAGGATCTTGGCCACTTATTTTTTAAATGCCATGTCTTTCTTATAGAAGAGCTATCTCCTTCAGAAATGACATCAGAAGCTAGCCAATATTATTGGATTTAGGCGATAGAGTGCCTGATGAACTATGGAGGGAGGTTTGTGACATTGTACAGGAGACAGGGATCAAGACCATCTCCATGGAAAAGAAATGCAAAAAAGAAAAATGGGTGTCTGGGGAGGCCTTACAAATAGCTGTGAAAAGAAGAAAGGTGAAAAGCAAAGGAGAAAAGGAAAGATATAAGCATCTGAATGCAGAGTTCCAAAGAATAGCAAGGAGAGATAAGAAAGCCTTCCTCAGCTATCAATGCAAAGAAATAGAGGAAAACGACAGAATGGGAAATACTAGAGATCTCTTCAAGAAAATTAGAGAGACCAAGGGAAAATTTCATGCAAAGATGGGCACAATAAAGGACAGAAATGGTATGGACCTAACAGAAGCAGAAGATATTAAGAAGAGGTGGCAAGAATACACAGAAGAACTGTACAAAAAAGATCTTCATGACCCAGATAATCACGATGGTGTGATCACTGACCTAGAGCCAGACATCCTGGAATGTGATGTCAAGTGGGCTTTAGGAAGCATCACTACAAACAAAGCTAATGGGGGTGATGGAATTCCAGTTGAGCTATTTCAAATCCTGGAAGATGATGCTGTGAAAGTGCTACACTCAATATGCCAGCAAATTTGGGAAACTCAGCAGTGGCCACAGGACTGGAAAAGGTCAGTTTTCATTCCAATCCCAAAGAAAGGCATGCCAAAGAATGCTCAAACTACCACACAATTGCACTCATCTCACACGCTAGGAAAGTAACGCTCAAAATTCTCCAAGCCAGGCTTCAGCAATACATGAACCGTGAACTTCCTGATGTTCAAGCTGGTTTTAGAAAAGGCAGAGGAACCAGAGATCAAATTGCCAACATCCGCTGGATCATGGAAAAAGCAAGAGAGTTCCAGAAAAACATCTATTTCTGCTTTCTTGACTATGCCAAAGCCTTTGACTGTGTGGATCACAAAAAACTGTGGAAAATTCTTCAAGAGATGGGAATACCAGACCACCTGACCTGCCTCTTGAGAAACCTATATGCAGTCGGGAAGCAACAGTTAGAACTGGACATGGAACAACAGATTGGTTCCAAATAGGAAAATGTGTACGTCAAGGCTGTATATTGTCACCCTGTTTATTTAACTTCTATACAGAGTACATCATGAGAAACGCTGGGCTGGAAGAAGCACAAGCTGGAATCAAGATTGCCGGGAGAAATATCAATAACCTCAGATATGCAGATGACACCACCCTTATGGCAGAAAGTGAAGAGGAACTAAAAAGCTTCTTGATGAAAGTGAAAGAGGAGAGTGAAAAAGTTGGCTTAAAGCTCAACATTCAGAAAACGAAGATCATGGCATCCGGTCCCATCACTTCATGGGAGATAGATGGGAAAACAGTGGAAACAGTGTCATACTTTATTTTTGGGGGCTCCAAAATCACTGCAGATGGTGATTGCAGCCATGAAATTAAAAGACGCTTACTCCTTGGAAGGAAAGTTATGACCAACCTAGATAACATATTCAAAAGCAGAGACATTACTTTGCCGACAAAGGTCCATCTAGTCAAGGCTATGGTTTTTCCCGTGGTCATGTATGGATGTGAAAGTTGGACCGTGAAGAAAGCTGAGCATCGAAGAATTGATGCTTTTGAACTGTGGTGTTGGAGAAGACTTCTGAGAGTCCCTTGGACTGCAAGGAGATCCAACCAGTCCATTCTGAAGGAGATCAGTCCTGGGTGTTCTTTGGAAGGACTGATGCTAAAGCTGAAACTCCAGTACTTTGGCCACCTCATGCCAAGAGTTGACTCATTGGAAAAGACTCTGATGTTGGGAGGGATTGGGGGCAGGAGGAGAAGGGGATGACAGAGGATGAGATGGCTGGATGGCATCACCGACTCGATGGACGTGAGTCTGAGTGAACTCTGGGAGTTGGTGATGAACAGGGAGGCCTGGCGAGCTGCGATTCATGGGGTCGCAAAGAGTCGGACACGACTGAGCGACTGAACTGAACTGAACTACACAGTGGCAACTACTGGGAGATCTAAATCTGGAAGTCTTAAATTGGAGTTCAGCTTTACTGGAGAAAAGCCTTACGTTGTATCCATCAGTGAAAAAGCTATATCTACATTGGTGGGCTATTATCCATTCTCAAAACTATACCAATCTCTGGCCTACTCTTCCTTTCAAGGGTCATTTAAAAATACTATGTTGACTATATTGTTCCCTGTTTCTCTTTTAATTATAGCAAACTTGATGGGGGGGTTGGGGTGCTGAAGTCATCTTTGTCCCCAAAGATGTGCATCCTATGCCTTCCCAGGATACTCTTTTCTCTTTTTTTTTAATGTTTATTTGACTGCACCGGGTCTTAGTTGTGGCGTGTGGTATCTAGTTCCCTGACCAAGAATCAAACCCAGGTTCCCTACTTTGGGAGCATTGAGTCTTAGCTACTGGACTACGAGGGAAGTCCTACAGATAATCTTTTCTGATTGCCTTTTTTGAAATCTTGAAACAAATCTTCAAATAATCACACTTATTTATAATGATGTGAACAACATATGGCTGGGAGTCTAGAAAGCTTTGGAATTTATTCTGTTTATCATCTACTACTGACAGTGTACTAAAGTCATAGTCAGTTGAGTCAAAGGAACTATTATTGTTCTCCCTTTTAAAAAACTTCTGCCATTAACTTACATTTTGAAAGTGTATGATGTCCAGGCTTTGGTATCTGTTAGCATGTTACAGGTGTTATTGTTCAGTCGCTCAGTTGTGGCCAACTCTTGTGACCCCATGGACTGCAGCATGCCAGACTTCCCTGTCCTTCACTGTATCCCAAAGTTTGTTCAAACTCATGTCTATTGAGTTGGTAGTACCATCCATCCAACCATCTCATCCTCTGTCGTCCTCTTCTCCTCCTGCCTTCAATCTTTCCCAGCATCAGGGCTTTTCCAGTTAGTCAAGTCTTCCCATCAGGTGGCCAAAGTACTGGAGCATCAGCTTCAGCATCAGTCCTTCCAAGGAATATTCAAGGTTGATTTCCTTTAGGATTGACTGGTTTGATCTCCTTGGGACTCTGAGGAGTCTTCTGCAGCACCAAATTTCAAAAGCATCAATTCTTCGGCGCTCAGCCTTCTTTATGGTGCAATCCTCACATCCGTACATGAGTACTGGAAAACCCATAGTTCGACTATACAGACCTTTGTGAGCAAACTGGTATCTCTGCTTTTTTATAGGCTGTCTAAGTTTGTCATAGCCTTTTTACAGGTGAGTCCTAGTAAGACATATTCCTTAGGTTTTGGAACTGAAAATATGCTTTTCCTCAAGGACAGCCATCATTGGGTTCCACTGTAGTGCCACCATAATTTATGAACATTATGTGCTTAATAGCTTCTCTTTGTATTGGAATATCTATTAGAAGGCAGAGAGGTAATTCTCCATCTTCCTAAGGAGGTTACTACTTAGAGGCTGCTGGTGGTGGGGATTGAGGTGGTGCAAGTTCTCTTGCCTTGGGGTCAGTGACTGTGAGTGATGGGAAACTGGTAACTTGATTCTCTGGCTTTGCTTTAAAAATAAACTCTGGGTTAGGGGGGAAGAAATTCAGATGCTTTCTCCTCCAACCCCACTTTGTGCAGTCATGGTGGTGTGGCATCATCACATTATAATCTTTGTGAAAGAATGTCCAGTAAAGTTGTGCAAAGCAGAAATCTATGTGCGTGTATCTGGTAGTTTTTCATCCTGGAATGAATTTATTTTTTGTGACTTCATATGTCCAGTCTCAATAATGAATTGAGGGTAGGTAATACCCAGTTTATAAAATAGCAGTGTCCCACTGTACATCGTAAAACTGGTTGTTTGTAATTCAGACTATCTGCAGATGAGGAAAAAGATGAGATAAATGGTAGTGAGTTTCTAGATTACCCACAAAAATCTCAATCAAACTGTGACACAACTTCTTCAGGTCTACAACAGTTTTGTTTTCTGTTCTTTAGTACATTATCTGCAATACTGAAGAAGAAATCTTCCACCTGGGTTGGTTGTCACTATTTAGAATGAAATTAATCTGGGGATATGTATATTACATTTTGTAGTAAGAGGAGACCATTGAGGTAATGTGAATAAATTCCACATACCCTTCCAATGCCCATCCATCTTCCCTCATTACCAATCCCTGAATGGGACAGAGTGGGGCATGAAAGATTTATGGCAAAAGTATGCAAAAACTGGGGGAGGGGGAAAAGTGATCAAAGAGCTAGGTTCTAATTCCTCCTTCACCCCTACCTTTCAAGAACTCCTAAATAACAAGACCCCAATTGGCCATGGACAGTTAGCTCCCATTGGGTTCGGAAGACTCCAAATTCTTCTATCAGGAATCCTAGAAGCACTTAGGCATCCATCTTTCCTCTTCTTGCAACAGCTCCTAAGGTCTTGTGCATGTCTGAAAGGGAGTGTAGTGACTAAGGCAGTAACTCTTCCTCCCCAAGACTCCGAGACCAGCGTCCCACTGCCCACTGATCTGGGCTTCCTCTGCAAGTAGGGGTGGTCACAGTAAGAAGATCCTGAGTTGAAAGCCTCTGCTCAGAGATAAGCGCTACATGTGAGGTCAAAAGAAGCTGTTCCCAAGACTGTAACTACAGTGTAAATGTTAGTTTGAATTTGCATTGATTTCAGAGATAGGCTTTGACCAGTTATGTATTTTAAATGCGAACTTGAAATCACAACCACATTGGTCATGACCATTGGCATGATTACCTGGACAGTAACATTATCTGATGAACTCAGCCCCGGAAGGATTTTTTGTCCCTTTAAATCCTTCTTTCGTACTCTGGAATCCTAGGCTTTCTTTATAATAATAATAGTAATAAACAACCTAAATTAGATTCCTAAGGACATCTTACCCTGTAGTGTCACTCGAGTGGACTCTCTCTTAGTGCTTCATTAAAGTGAAGTCGCTCAGTCGTGTCCGACTCTTTGAGACCCATGGACTGTAGCCTACCAGGCTCCTCCGTCTATGGGATTTTCCAGGTAAGAGTACTGGAGTGGGTTGCCATTTCCTTCTCCAGGGGAAATTATATTTGTACAAATTGCAGATTTTTAACAGGCTTCCTATGTTCACAGTCCTAGAATATAAATAGGGTTAGATTCTCACATGCAACTCGTTTAGCCTTTCTCATTAGTAAGTATATCAAATATACCCTCCTATTTGTATTTGCAGAGCATCTTTTATTTTCTTTATTTGGAGGGGGGTTCTTTTTTGTTGAAATGTAGCTAATTCCTAATATCATGTTACTTTTAAGCATACAGAAAAGTGATTCAGTTATATATACATACAAAACTGAATTTTTTCAGATTCTTTTCCATTATTAGAAGATGTTGAGTACAGTTCCCTGTTCTGTACAGTAGGACCTTGCCGTTTACCTATTTTATGCATAGTAGTGTTTCTCTGTTAATCCCAAACTCCTAAGTTAACAAAACCCCCTGCCCCCCACTATCCCCTTTGGTAACCATAGCATTTGTTTTCTGTGTCTGTGTGTCTATTTCTGGTTTGGAACTAAGTTCATTTGTATCATATTTTTCAGATTCCACGTATAGGTGATATCATATGATATTTGTCTTTCTCTGTCGGTTAGTATCTCCCTTTCTTGAGTCTACACCCTGTCAAATTCCATTCTATGCCAGAAGCCTCCTTGGTCTCCTGGCTTCATTGATCATCAGCCCTCCCTCACGCAAAAACTTTTAAAATGATCCCTTTGTTTCTCGAGTGCTCTAATAGTTCCTCTTCAGCGTGAAAGCAAATGATCAAAGTTTGGTTCCAATTGCTTCTTGTAGTCTTGGGGTATTAAGGCAAAGTTGAAATTGAAACCTCAATCTTGTTTAATTGTCAAGCATTTTACTTTTAACTTCATTCTTTAAAGAAAAGGCAAAATGCTGTGGGTTTGAAGGGTGTCTTGAGTGAATACGATTTAGAGCCCCTCTGAGAATCTTCTAATCACAGCACAGGCATCTCTTTGAAGTGTTCACTCCCCGAAGTCTACAGTTACCACATTCATGCCTCAAGGGGTGTGATGGGAATGGCCTGGTGCCATAGAATTAATGAGTTTTCCCACATCTTTTACTGAACAAACTGCATGAGAACCTGCACCAAACAAATTGTTAGGACCCTTCAGTTATCTGTTGGTCACAACCTTTTTTTCCTCTCCCTTCTCCCTCCCCTGGGCCCCAAGTCCAGCACAGAATCCCCCTGGATATCCCTGTGAACAATGTATTGCTCCAAACAGTTTTCTTTTATATGAGGGTATAGATATGAGATCTGTTAAGTTAGATCATATGGAATTGCCATTTTTGTAGGTCAAGATCAGTAAAACACTGGCAGTTTTACAAGATTAGTTTCAATCTAATCATTTCCTCTGATAAACACTCTATGAAAAAACAAGATTTTGAAAAAGAGTGCACTTGGTAAATGCACGGTGGGCTTATTTAAAACCGAGGCTTCGGGATCCCTGGTGGGCCTGTGGTTGGGACTCCACGCTTCCAAAGCACGGAGTGTGGGTTTGACCCCTGGTCGGGATTCTAAGATCCCACGTGCTACAAGGTGCCACCAAATTTAAAACAAACAGAAACAAAAAAAATACCCGAATCTTCGAGTTTTTCCATCAGGAAACTTGTCCTTCTCAACCTGCTTCCTTTTGTCTCATTTTGAGAATGGGAGAAATAAGAACCACCCCCCACCCACACCATTTAGAGAAACTTGTTTATTTTGAGACTAACGTGAAATAAGTAGAAAGTCCCTTGAGCCCTGTGATAGAAGAATTTTTTTTTTTTCTGAAAGTTATAAATGGGTGTTATAATGGAAAACGCTTTCAAACCTTAACCAGAGCATGCAGTATAAATAAGAGGGAAGCAGAAGATTAATAAATCTGATAAAGCTGAGAAGGAAGAAAACTTAAAACAAGCCATGAGGACTGTCCCTTAGCGCTAGTGTTAATACAGCCCTGAGTATATATAGGAAAATCAAAGACTTGCAGAAGGCAGCTAAGTCATAGCTATTAATGTGTGCTTAACTCTCTTGCCTGGGAGATTTTATTAAATGCAGCAGCCAAGAAAATTGACCTCACTTTTTTTTTTTTTTTTTCCTTTTTTGGGTTGGATCCTTGCTCCTGTCACATAATGAATAGAGCTGACAATTTACTGGTTCATCAATGAAACAATATTACATTATGAAGATGTAAGGAAAAAATTCTACGCTAACATTGTTGCAGTTTGAAAGGTAAGCTGTTCCCTAAAAAATTAGGAGTCGTGAATGATCCTTTAAAGCCACAGAACATAATGCCATGTGTTACACACTAAAGAGTTAAGTGGCCTCTTCACATCTTTGTCCCTGTGGTCCTGGCAAGGATTTCATTAGTATGTGAAGAGTCACCCATGTTTCCCTCATTCTGTCTTTTAAAATGCAAGAACGTTGTTTTCAAGCTTTTCACGGGTTTTATTTTATGGGATATTCCGACAAATGGGACTTTAAGGAGTATGTGTTGCGATGATATCATGGTTCTTTTTGAAAAGTTTTGCTCTGTTTCTACTGATTCCCTGTATTAGCCATTAAGCTACAGCTGTCACGGTTAGATTATTTCTTACTTTTTTCTGTTTTGGCAGTGCGCGAGAACTTCAAGTATTACTGTTCTCTTGGTCTTGTCCTGTGCTTAAGATAGGAAGCCTTCTCAATTCTGCCTTCTGTGAACTCAGTAAAAGTACTTGCATGCTGTCAGGTACCAGGTGGATGCCTAGATCTTTCCAAATATATCTAGATGTTAAGTCTTCACTCTGTTTTTGAAGGAAAAGCATGTAATGCCTACTTTTCTATACTTTCATCAGTTACTCAATTGGTCCTGGATCCATGAACCCTGCAGAGAAGGCAGTGGCACCCCACTCCAGTACTTTTACCTGGAAAATCCCATGGACGGAGGAGCCTGGTGGGCTGCAGTCCATGGGGTCGCAAAGAGTCAGACACGACTGAGCGACTTCACTTTCACTTTTCACTTTCATGCATTGGAGAAGGAAATGGCAACCCACTCCAGTGTTCTTGCCTGGAGAATCCCAGGGACTGCGGAGCTTGGTGGGCTGCCGTCTATGGGATCGCACAGAGTCAGACACGACTGAAGCGACTTAGCAGTAGCAGCCATGAACCCTGTGGTAATAACTCATGAGGATCATAGTATGGAGGGGTTCTTAAATTGGAAAGGGTCTGTGTTTCCATCAGACGCTCAAACAGTTCACAACTCAGGTAAGGAGGCAAACCATTGCTGTGCATGGTTCTCCAAGGTGGGATCAGTGAGTCATCCGGTACCCATCCTCCACCCCCCACCCCACCCACTCCCCCCAACCTCCCCGGGCAGAGCAAGGACGCTGGGAACCATGCTTTCCATCCTGCCTGATATTGAACCCTCTAGAGTCATTGGATTATCTGAACAGTGTTCAACACATTCCTGCTTCTATGTGGAAAATGGACTTCAGAACTGAATTACCTTTTTCATCACACCCAAGCTGCTTCATTTGCAACATGATTTAGGCAATGGGAGAATACACTTCCATGTGTGAAATAGGTTGAAATGAATCTGATATTCTCTGTATTCCTTCAGCTCCAACAATCATGAATTGGAGTTCTGGCCCCAGATCATTCAGTTACATGATTCTGGTATTTATCTGTTGTTTTGGGTAACAACAGTTTAGTTTTAATTATTGGTGATACTTCAATCTGTGTTTCTTGAAAACTGTAGGTATGCCCTGCTTTAAGAAAACTGAATATGGCCTCAAATGCATGCTGATGGTGTCTTTGCATGAAGGGGCGAGTATCTGCACTCTCAAAATAGCTTGGTTTTATACAATAATTTATCACGAGATTCCTTTAAATAACTCTCTTAGAGCATTTAAAATATGATTTGATTTGAAAAAAATCAATGTCCACTCACTCAACTTTTCAAGAATGCACCTGCTTTGTAATGCGAGGCAGGAGAAGGGGAAAAATCAAGCAACAGGGAATGAGGGTCTTAAGTGAGCTGAGGAGGAATTAATTTTAATTTAGAGAAGAATTTGCCTTTCTAGAGTTTCCCAGGGAAAACATCTTCACCTTTATCACCTCCAAAGTACATAAGGGGGAAAAAAAGCAGGTCAATTTGAGTTTGGAAAAGATAAATCTATTTCTTCGCTGGGTCGCGTTCTGCATTATGCATGTGCGTAAAAGTGAGGTTTTCTTTGATCCTGACTATTAAAAGTTTATTTTTAAACTCAGACTGGGCAGGAATCCAGAGATGCTCTTACCCCCTGCAGTACATCCTGGTTTCAGGTCCCCAGCCTGGCGGAATGCAGCTAAGCAGCAGGAAATAGTTGAAATGTGTGGAGACTTGATGGGTGCTAAGGGTTTTTTTTTCCCCCCTTCTTCCCCTCCATTTTTGAAATTCAAATTGAATGCAATTTTCAGCTCATTTGAGCCAGAATATACTGTGGCTGAGCTTCAGTGGCTCTTAAATTCAAACTCACAGGAGAAAACAGATATCATCTGTCACAGAGGGTGGGAGAGAGGACACTCCTGCATTTTATTCATGGAAGAAGCAGCTCTGGTAACTAATTCAAACCCTTCTGACTAATCGACTCATCATTCACCAGCAAACTTATCAACTAATCAATGAAACCTTGAAGACACCCATCTTATGAGGTCTGGGAGCAGTTTCCCCCTCCCTGTGAAGAAGATAATTGTCCAAGTCTATTTTTGTATCGTTGGTATTTTAATACCTTTTTTTTTTGTTGCAAACTGAGACAGACCATCATGGCAATCTTTTTTGCTGCCCTTCCTGACTATTTTTATTGTTTCCATCTTTAATGCCTTTGTCAATGCTCTTTATTTATGACAGAATTAGCAGAAAGCTTACTGCTGGCAAAGTGGGGTCCAAATTTTGAGGGTGTTTTTTTTTTCTTTACTAAACAGACTGTCTTGGGGCAAATATAAGTGCCAATGAAAGAGAAAGATTTACTTATTTACAGGGTGACTGTTTCAGGATGGCTTGAGACTGCCTTTCCTGAAGTTTCCCTGGGTGTCTGCCCAGGGAATCCATGTAGACTTGGACGCAGGATAATCTGAGATCTCTCCTTCAGAAAAGGATGTGATAGGGCAATTCTCATTCTCAAAGGTAGCTTTTCCGCTTTACCGCTGGTGCTCATCTTGGACTGTTTTAGTGTTAGCCAAAATTTCCATGTGAACGTGAAGGCCATGGCTTTCTCTTGCTTTTGTTGTTATTGTTGTTGTTGAAGTTCATGAGAGACAAGTTATTTAGGATGTTATTTCAAAATAAGTAGGAATAAAACAGTTTGATCTTTCAATACTATCATTTCTAATGGAGTTAGTTCGTAGCCATCACACCTGGTGTTTAAAAACACTCTTGCAGTAAGTGTATGATCATGCCATGTATGTTTATGCACATGTCTGTGTGCAGGCATGTATGTATGTATGTGTGTGCATTTACAGGTCTCCAAGGTTTCCAAGAATGTGACAGCAGGAATTTCCAGTCATTTCTACATTAATAAAGGCATCCACCACTTTACCTTGTTAGTAGTAATGGGCTTATGCTTTAGGTTTCTGTTGGAAGAGTTTCACTGCCTTTATAAGAAAGAATATCCTGAGTTGTAACCTGTTTTCTCACTATTATATCCAAATATAACTACCAGGACTGTACTGTTATTTCTTTCTATAAAGAAACCAAAACCCTACCTTGACAGATAGCTGACTTTTAAATTCATCAATAGGATTTATTTTTTCTTCTGGAATATCTGATCTCTTCAATCTACAAGTAATTACTGAGTGCTTACTATGTGCCAGGCGTTTGTAGGGCTAAGATTTGCAAATATAAAATAGTGGTTCTCTAACCGAAGTGAGATAGGCATTGGAACTGAAATTTCAGCATCCTTTGGCTTGGAGAAGGAGAGGCTTGTAAAGGTACTGAGGTTCTCAAATGATTCTCAAAGATGCAGACCCCTCCTTTTCTGTAGTTGATAATCACTAGTATAAAACAAATATGATCTAATTTGGAGGTGGGAGAAAGGATAATATGCAAGACAGTAAAAAAAGGTAATAAAATATGTATGCCGGGATGCTAAATGTAATTAATATCCCTTAAAAATGCTTAATGGCATTGGGCAAAGGAGGACCAATGGGATGCTGTCATTGTGTACTCTAGGATGGGTAGCCCAGGGGTCAGGGAGGAGGCAAGGAGAACCAGTTCAGGAAGACAAAGCTGGAGTCAATAGGAGGATGCTTGGGGTAGGGGAGTGGGGTGTTTCATGGTGTTCTGGAGCCTTCTCAACCCAAGAGAGCCAAGCATTAAATTTCTAGGAATTTTATAAGCCAGCTTTTGTGAAATATTATGAAGAATTAAATAAACTTAAAGTAAGTCGGTGATCTTAAAAACAAAAGTAATAAATAGAACTTATTGCTTCCTAATAATTTCCCCCCATAGATCGCTATTTTCAATGCTCTTGAGGTCTGCCTGTTGTATTTGAACTATGGAAATACTATATAATGGTGCAATTTCTTCCTAACTACATACTCCATGATGCTGTGTTGGTAGCTTAAAATCAGCCAGGATGGGAATATTTGTATTGGTGAATGATTAAAATTGGGGCTTTTTTACTCATTTGAGAGCCAGTTCTTGAAATTCCCTGGGCAGACACTGGATTTGGGGATGGAGCTAAAGAATTGGGAAGTGCTGAATGAAAAAAAAGTCAGAAGATTGAGTTGCATAAGGAAAATAGGTTCATCTTCCTGGAGAGAGGGCATTAAGGTAGGCAAAGGGTTTGCAGTTGATTTAGAAATCTTTGGGAACTATTGAATATCTTAAATACTTTTTATTATTATTATGGGCTTCTCTGGTGGCTCAGATGGTAAAGAATCTGCCTGCAGTACAGGAGACCCAGGTTCAATCCTTGAGTTGGGACGATCTCCTGGAGAAGGGAATGGCTACCTACTCCAGTATTATTGCCTGGAGAATTCCATGGACAGACGAGCTTGGTGGATGTTCACTATGGAAAATTTGGAAAACAGAATAATAACTTGTATTTCCATAATGCTTTCTAGAGCACTTTTGAGTGCTTTAAATAGAATAAATCATGAAATCTTGCTTACAGCCTCATAAAATAGTTGGTATTATCCCATTTTAAACATAGGGAAATTGAAGTACAGAGACATTGAAGAGTTTGGTTGAGTAGAGGAGATTTGACTTGAGAGCAGACAGTCCCACTCTGGGGCTTCCCTGGTGGCTCAGTGGTAAAGAACCCGCCTGCCAATGCAAGAGATGCAGATTTGATCCCTGGGTTGGGAAGATCCCCTGGAAAAGGAAATGGAAACCCACTCCAGTATTCTTGCCTGGGAAATCCAGTGTTCAGAGGAGCTTGGCAGGCTACAGTCCATGGGGTCACAAAAGAGTCAGACACGACTGGGTGACTCAACAAGTCCTGCTTTGGAGTTCACCATGCTATTCTGACACTCGGTGGAGAAAATGACAACAAGCTTAACCCCGCCACCTGGAGAATCTTTGAGAAACTGGACCAAGAATGGGATCATTTAGGAGGGAGATGGAGACTCTTTCAGTTGCAGACAGGATTTGAGTTGTAGGGAATCAAAAACATGAGGCTCCCAAAGCTAATGAGCCTGGAAAATTAATGGTGCCCTATTCAGAGACAGACAACATTTGGATGTGGTCTCGAGGAAAGGTGAATCATCACAGGAATGAAGCAGAGAGAGAAGAGTATCAGGGAGAACAAAACTTTAGAAGAAAAACATGCAAACAGAAAAAGAGGCAGTGAATGAGAGAATGAGCAAGCAGAAAGTGAAGGGGAGGACAGGAGGCATAAAAGCCAGTGTCAGGAAGATTAAGGAGAGTTTGGGGAGGAAGCAGCTGATTCACAATGCTAAGGGCTTCAGTGAGACTTTATAATGGTAATGGAATAATTTGTTGTCAAAATTGAATTGTTTTTTACATGTGAAGGGGGGTGGGAGCTATTAATTTTGGGGTTGCCCCAAAAGTTTGTTTGGGTTTCTCGTAAGATGTGTGGTCAAGTGATGCCTTCAGATGCACAAAACTGGCAGATTTCTAAGAGTTCATAATAATGGAGAATGGAATCTCTTTAACCAGCATTTACTGAGCATCTTCCATGAGGACTGCTAAGGGCTGAGGATAAAGAGACATATGGCAAAGTTAAAAAGTGTTTTGTGAAGAAAGAAAAGACAGAAGCACAATCATCTTTTGCCATGCACAGCCAGCAGTCACTCTTCACAGTTTTTTAATAGCTTTTTCTACAAATTCTAATGTTTATTGAAATTCTGATCTAACTAGTTTCATTTTCAACTCAACCATGCAACATATAGGTCTGAAGTTTACTTAACATATCTTCTCTTTAACGAGTATGTATTTATTGAAGGTACCCCTTAGATGGACATATCATAACATATATAACCATTCTCTTAGTGATACGCAGTCAACCCTTTTACCTTGTTTAGTTTTCAGTATTGCTGTATAATTTGTTTTTTATTCTTGTGCTCTTATTCCTGTAGGATAGATATCTAGAATAGGATTGCTGAGGCTCAGTGTATCTGCATTTTCAGTTTTATAAGAAACTGTCAGCAGATCGTTAAGAAGTTACATAAATTATACATATGAAACTTATGTGTTATAAACCAGTGTAAGTTAACACATCTACCAACATTGTACGACTATCAATTTCCCAGTTAGCCACGATTCCATCAGACTTTCAATGTTTTTGCCAATTTACTGTTGAGAAATGGTGTTTTAGAGTCATTTCAATCTACAGTTTAAAAATTGTGAATGAAGCTAAGCATCTGTTGTGATGTTTATCGGTCATTTATATCTTTTTCAGTGAATTTGCATTTTCATATTTTCTTGGCAATTATTTGTATTGAAATCATCATCATTTTCCTTATTTGTTATCATTCTTTTCACACTAAGAATATTAACCCCCGTTTCTCTTAAATGTGTTGCTGAAATCTCTGTTTTATTTTACCTTTGGTTCTCTTTTGTCTAGGGGAAGTAGTCGAATATGTTTATTTTGATTTTGTGTGTGTGTGCCTTCATGTTTTGTCTAACTTAGATTGGATCCCTCCCCAAAACAAAGAAAAACAGTATTTATTTTATTCTTAATCTTTTTAGAAAATCTTTTTATTTTGTATTGGGGTATAGCCAATTAACAATGTTTGTGATCGTTTCGGGTGAACAGGGAAGGGACTCAGCGATACATGTACATGTATCCATTCTCCCCCAAACTCCCCTCCCATCCAGGCTGCCACATATCATTGAGCAGAGTTCCCCGTGCTGTACAGTAGGACCTTGTTGGTGATCCATTTCAAACACAACCGTGTATATGTGTCCATTCCCAACTCCCTAACTATCCCTCCCTGCCATCCTTCCCTTGAGCCCTGTGTTCATAGACTAGTGAGGAAGACAGCTGCAGAAAATGGGTATTTCCACGTTATCCGCTTGGTGTTCTGAGGGATAACTGAGTGCCGTGGGTCCCCAGAGGTGGGTTCTTAGAACACTGGCGGAGGAGACAGAGGGGTGTGTCTAGGCTTCCCAGGGGGTTGACATCTGAGCTGAACCCTTAAGGTTGAGGCCAGGGAGGTAGGGAGGGCTTCCAGCTGAGGGAAATGGCAAGTCAAAGAGACTTGAACACTTTGAAAAGTCAGGAGGCTTTACAGAGCAAGGAAGGAGAAGCCCCTGTGGTTTCTCAGGGTGAGTCAAGGGAAAGCGTTTCTAATATGAGGGGAGAATGATTTTTCTTAATTCTTTAAAATTTCCACACACATACACACAAACGATTATTACTTTTATGAGAAATAAGGAATTTTAAGCTGAAGGAAGCTCTAAGAATGGGATTAAACAAAGTAAATAATAAATGAATAAAGATAAGCCCCTCCCCACAAAAGTATTAGGGATTGGAATCGGTGTGCCTTACTTTGGGACCAGCTGGTGACACAGTCCTCCTAGCTGAACTTGACCTTCAACCTCTCAACTTTCAAGGTGCACTGAGGGCCACTCTGGAATAGAAAGTGAAGTCGCTCAGTCGTGTCTGAATCTTAGCAACCCCATGGACTGTAGCCCACCAGGTTCCTCCGTCCTTGGGATATTCCAGGCAAGAATACTGGAGTGGCTTGCCATTTCCTTCTTCAGAATACCATCCTGTTATCTGTAACAAGGTCCTTCCTCCCTTACTGAGCAGATGAAACCTCCGCGGCATTATCACACCACACACTTCTAGCTCCATTGCACCATCGTGTTCTTCGGATCTTCATATTAAAAAGCATAACTGCATTTCACAATATATACAAAAATCAAGTCATTATGTTGTGTATCTGGAACTAATGCAATGTTCCTTTATCAAGGATATCTCAAGAAAATGAAAAGAAAAGTAAAACTATTTGTATCCTCCATCCACACGTTTCACACTTGCAATTCCTTCTGCTCAGGATGCCTCATATCACTCTGTCAGGCCTACCAGGATCGCACTTATCCTTAAAGGCTCAGCCTAAACTTCACCTTCTTCCTTCAGCCTTCCCTGATCTCTTCTGCTAGAAGAGCCCTGGATGTGGAAACGTACACTGGTACCATTTAAGACTCATCCTAAAACAAAGTGTTTCAGTTGTGTCTGACTCTTTGTGACCCCATGGACCATAGCCTGCCAGGCTCCTCTGTCCATGAGGATTCTCCAGGCAAGAATCCTGGAGTGGATTGCCATGCCCTCTTCCAGGGGATCTTCCCAACCCAGGGATCCAACCTGAGTCTCCTGCATTGGCAGGCAGGTTCTTTACCACTGAGCTACCTGGGAAGCCCCATGTAAGTATAGTTTTAAATATAGATAAAACTTTCAGAAAGGCAAGAACCATGTCTTACCCGTCTTGGCAGTTCTCAGGCCTTTCACACAGTGAAGTTTCAGTGTCATCCTCCTTTAAAAAAGGCTAAGAAGATCAAGCCCATCTGTACAAACAGACCTGTGGACCACAAAAGTCAAGGACAGATGACGGGTAAGAGTGCCCATGGAATAGTCAGAATGGAAAGTCATTTCCTGAAGATAGGGTTAGGAGCTTGAGGAGAGAGTTATTTTAAAGAAACCTCAGAAGGAAGTGAGGCCAGGAATGCACCGAGGATCAGTAAATGAATCACCTCGTATTCTTGGTGGACGGCCAAGTTGAATTTAGATGGAATGAATGGATAATGAGCCACGTTCACATCTGCCTTCACCTCTGGTGACCAAAGAGTGATGTGGATAACAGAAGAGACCTGAGACTATGTAAAGCGGAAAGAAAAAGGGTGAGCAGAGAGTTTCAAGATGCAGGCAAAAGAGAAGGATGCCTGCTCCATGGGAGAAGTGAGTCAGAGAGGTTCTTCAGAAGGGATGTGAGTCAGAAAGGAAGGTTACATAATAAACTTGGCGGTGTGTCTGTGACTGAGGACAGTGGTGAGAACGCCGACCCTGGTCTTTGCGAGGAAAGATGTCCAAGGAAGCCCTGTGGTGCCTAATAATTTGAGTGAGGTCAGGGTGATATGTGTGGGCGGGGAAGTGCTGAGGAGGGCTCTACGTGCAGGGCGTCAGACACGGTTTCTCTGAGGACATTGGGAGGATGAGGGCATCACAGATGAGGCTGGGAACGAGATCACAGATTTAACACCTTCATAGTTGAATAGCATCTTCAGTTGGGAAGGGAGGTCTGTTGTAATCTTCTCATTTAGTCTTTAGGAAAAAAAAAAAAAAAAAAACGCCTAAAATGCTTCATGTCATCTTCCAGACTGACTCCCCACTTCCGCCACCCCGCCTCCACGGTCCACTTTCTGTCTGTCTCTCTGTTCTCTCTCTAAATTCCAGCCAAACCAATCTCCGAAGTCTTATGTCATTTCTCATTCATGCCTACAGCTCTCTCGGTCTGGAATAGCCTTTGCCTAACTCCTTTAAAACAGGTAGGTCTCAGCTTAAAAACATTCTTAAAGCATCCTCTGTCCTCCCCACCCCCACACACTAGTTTGAAAGGCCTTCCTGACACGCTTCCAAGCATTTCTGTCCTATTTTTAACATTTGTGGGACAAGTTGTTCCTTCTTGATTGTCCCTTTGCTTTTCTAGATCGTGAGTGCTGTTCAGTCGCATCTTCTAGGACTGTACCAGCCGCAGAGACGTTGCCCAGTAAACATCTCCTATGTGAGTGAAGGAAGGAAGAAATGTACATTGAAGTGATATCTTTTCACCATCATTTGTTGACTGAGCCTTCCATGCTTCTTCTGAAACTAAGTATAATCAAACTTGACTCCAGTGTGACTTGAACATTCCCATGCAAGTCTGGGAAACCAGGCTTAACGCTTTCCTAGTGTCTTAACTATTTCTAGTGTGCATTTCAGTGACATCAAGTCCATTCACGTTGCTGTGTAGTTATCATCACTACCCATCCCTAGAACTTTTCATCACTTCAAACTCTGTGTTCATTAAACATTAATTCTCCATACCCACCTCCCCCCAGCCCCTAGCACGTACCACTCCCCTTTCCAACCCTATGAATTCCGTTACTCTAAATACTTCGTGTAAGTGGAATTATATAACATTGTCTGATATATTTCATTCACCATAATGTTTTCAGAGTTTATCCACGCTGTAGCATATATCAGAATCCTACACCTTTTAAAACTGAATAACATTTCATTGTATGTCTGTACCATATTTTGTTTTTCCATTCATTCGTGGATGGACATTTGTGCTGTTTTCACAGGAGCGCAGTGATACACCCTCCATCATGTAACCTCGTAGCCTGTGGGATGGCCAGTGGTACAGAGTGTAGTGGCTACAAGCAGGGGAAGAAGGATAGATGAAGGAAATTATAATATGGATGGGAGAACCTACAAAAATATACAAGAGCATGGAGATTTAGACCGGAGGGAGAAGAAATGTTTCAGTTGGACCATAGCATCCTTGATAGGAAGAGGGTGATGGAGATGGATACCACAGGTTTCAAATAATAGTAAGTTTTGAGAAGTAGGTTTGAGAGAGATTCATTTTTCCCTTTCCATTGTTATCAAGATGAAAGAACAGAATGAATGCAAAGGGGCAGAAAAGAAGGAGGTTTCCTTTGAAAGGAAAACCTGGGGGAAAGAGGTGAGAGAAGGATGGAGGAAAAAGGGGAATTTGGGCACAGTGTAATGCCTTTCGACAGGGCACAGGGGTAAGATGTAATGACGGAGGAGAGCAAAGCGTGTATTAATTCAAAGCCATCCCACTGTCTTCATGAAGGAAGGAGATCAATGAATATGATCTCTAGTTAATGACAACCTGAAGACAGTGACCCCACAGCCACCATCAGGCACCAATCCCTCATGTTCAACCCAACAAGTTCAGAAATCTTTTCTTGACTTCTCAGTCGCTGGAGAAGAATTATTCATACTCATTCCATCAAATCCCTCACATGCCTAAATTCTTTCTCAGTTCAAGATCAGAACAGGATTAAACTCTTTTCCCTTAACAACTTCTTAGTTACAGTTTTCTAAGCCTTTAATGCCCTTTGAATTGTCTGTTCTGAGTTCTCTTGGGTTAAACTACAGTCAGCCCTCTGTATCCACGGGTTTTGCATCTGCAGATTCAGCCAACTGCAGGTAAAAATGTTCCTCAAAATTCCAGGAAGTTCCAAAAAGCAAAACTTGAACTTACTGCACAAAGGCAACTATTTAAATAGCATTTGCTTTGTCTTTCTGTGTATTTGCAATTGTTTGCAGAGCATTTACATTGTATTAGGTATTATAAGCACTCTAGAGATGATTTAAAGTATATGGGAGGATCTGTGTAGGTCTTATGCAAATATTGGGTTGCTCAAAAAGTCTGTTTGGATTTTTCCATAAGGTGTTGTGGAAAAACCCTAACAAACTTTCTAGCTAGTCAATATTATGCATGCCTCTCTCTCTCTTTATAAATATATATACATACACACACACACACACACATACACATATATACATATATGTCGTGTCCAACTCTTTCGTGATCCCGTGGACTGTAACCCACCAGGCTCCTCTGTCCATGGGATTTCCCAGACACAAATACTGCAGTGGGTTTGCCATTTCTTTCTGCAGGTGATCTTCCTGACTCAGGGATTGAACTCATGTCTCCTGCATTGTAGGCAGATTCTTTACCACTGAGCCACCAGGGAAGACCATACATATATATGTGTGTGTATACACACACACACACACACGCACACACACGCCTGGCCCTGGAGCCAACCCTCTGCAAATACTGAGGGGCCGCTGTACCCCGGGGGGAATAGCTGGATTTTTCTTGCATCCTGTTTGAAACTAGTGTTCTCCTTAATCATCTTGTGGGTCCCTGTGATGTTGCTGGTACCCAGCGTAGCACTGGCCTTACTGTAGAGTGAAAGGGTGCCATGTTTCTGAAAGCAGCCTAATGAGAAGGGCCCATTATGTGCCATGCCCATCAAGCTCAACCTCTCAGCCTAGAGGCAGAGCAAGGAACTCTCCAAGATGTTGCCGGCTCTGAGACTATGTTACCTTTCTGGAAGTGGTATTTTTTTTCCTTCTGCTTCAGAAGTCCACTTCGTCGGTCCATTTCAAGTTGCCTCTGATCTTGAACGGTGGCTTCTCAGCGCCTTGGATCCGTCCTTGGGGAGGTTCTCACTGGTCACTTTGCGGAGGCCCCCTCAGGCCAAGAAAGCCTCCCTCACTTTGTTCCCAGTTAACCCTTGCCCTTCAGGAGGGTGAGGGGCCGCCTCCCTTGTAGTCTGTTATTACTTGCAGGTGATTAGCAGGTGGCTTCTAAGCGGAAAGAAACATTGCCGCAGGCACTGCGCTCCCATAGGCGCTTGCCATTTTGCTACAAAAGAGAAAAATCGAGTCTTTGAAGAGTATATATACACTATTCATGTCCTTAGAAAGAGAAGAATGTCTATAAAATTTCAGGAACAGTATTAGATTTTACTCCGTTATCAGAGGGCAGAACTATTGGGTTATGGCTCAGGCTGCTTTCGGAATTAAAAAGAAGCAGTTGCCATAGTTGAGCGTCCGGTCTTTTAGTAAAAGCTTATTTGAGATCTCTCTAGACACTAATCCCCCCCAACAAGTCATACTCTAGTGAGACAGAGTGTCCGTGAAATACAGTAATGGGGGCTGTGTTGAGCTGTTCTTTTTGCGGAGGGACCTAGCTTAGTGGCGGTGTACTGCATATACAACTCATTTGACCAGATGAAAGCCCTCGTCACGACCTCAGTCCTCCAGGCTTGTTTGTCACCTACACTGCTACCTTCAGATCCCCCAGGGAACATATTATATGCTTCTTTCAACATCTCGAAGTACTGTCCCCAGCCTTAAGTGAAACATTATATGTCTTTTCCACCCGGATTTCTAAACTATCGCTACCAATGCGATGTCCCATCAGAGCCGTCCCCGACTCCGCCCCCCGCAAATCCATCAGTAGATAAGTAACCAGTTCATTTTCCTGAGTCTGAAATGGCTAGCTTCTCTCCTATTATATTTCACTGAAAAATCAACAACTCTGCCCCCCCACTTTTTATGCCACATTAACGTGACCACGACGTTCGATATTGGGATTCAAGGTGTGTTAGAACCACAAGAACATACGTGGAGTGGTTTTTTTTCCCCGCCTTGGGGCTTCCCTGGTGGCTCCAGCAATAAAAAATCTACCTGCAGTGCAGGAGACACATTCAGTCCCTGGGTCATGAAGATCCCCTGGAGGAGGTCATGGCAACACACTCCAGTACTCTTGCTGGGAAAATCCCATGAACAGAGGAGCTTGGCAGACTACAGTCCATGGGGGTCACAAAGAGTCAGGCATGACTGAGCACACACACACACATACTCAGTCTTCCTGGGAAGGAAGCTGGTTGTGTTGAAGTAGCTGGTTGTGTAGCAGAATGGGCCAGAGAACAAATCCTCTGCCTCCTCAGGTTCTCGCCCTCTGGATTTGATACTCTATTGTTGTTTAGTTGCTCAGTCATGTCTGACTCTTTTTCGACCCATGGATGTGCTGCGGCCCTTCAAGCTTCTGTCCATGGGATTCTCCACCCAAAAATACTGGAGTGGCTTGCCATTTCCTTCTCCAGGGGATCTTCCTGACCCAGGGATCGAACCTGCGTCTCCTGCTTGGCAGGCAGATTCTTTACCACTGAGCCACCTGGGAAGCCCTTTGATTCAGTTCTGAATGTGGAATGTGTCCCGCAGAGCATCTGGCCAACTCCATCTGTACCGGCATTGCCCCAGTGTGCCCAGACCTGCTAAAGCAGAGTCTCCAGGCCAAGAGGCTGGCATTCTGTGTTTTAACAAGTGCTCTAGATGCTTCTTTGGGTCTTGCCAGGCTGGAAAACACTGGCCCATTCATTGCTGCTTCTGGCTGGCAGGGGTGTGCCGGATCTTGGGGTTGTCTAGGGGAGTGGGCAGTGGTTTGTGTGGCTTTTGGCTCTGGCTTGACTCAGGTTGTTTTGTCCTGAGGAAATCGTGAACCCTGAACAGCAGGCTCATTTTGAAGGAACCAGGAAGAGAAGGGAGCCTGTTTAAAAAAAAAAAAAAAAAACCCAAAACAAAAACTGAAGGGTGTGTGCTGTTTTATTTGAGAATAACCTTAGGAGGTATAAAGTTGAAATACTCCCCAGGGCGACTGCCACTGTATTGCTTGTCTCAACATGTTTTATATGACAACAGTGATAAAGGCTGTTTCGCCAACCTGTTTAGGTCACAAAACCAAGTGGATTCTTTGTTTTTTTTGCATAAGAACTGCATGTGGTTCCTATTCCCTGATAAGGTGGCTTAGAAAAGTGACCTGTTGTGATGACCTGGAAATCTTCTTGAGTATAATCCTCTAGATAGTGGTAGATGATAGTGAAGAAAATCAGGAAGCTTTGGGGTGTGCTGTGAAAAGCTGCTGGTTGTAAATATACATAAGGAAGACAGTGTGCTTTTATTACCTAGTGAATAAGGCTGGCCAGGGACCAAGGAACAATTGAAAACAGTATCTTGGATACTTAATTGAGTTTTAGATTTTCTTACCTCGCTGGATGTTGTTCTGCTGTTTGTCTAACTTGCATTTCTGCCCCGCCATCAATATACCCAAGCTGGGGCTGCAAATTATATCAGTAACCCCCCAAAAGCCATGATACT
Source organism: Bos grunniens (assembly GCF_055505025.1). Classification (NCBI taxonomy): domain Eukaryota; kingdom Metazoa; phylum Chordata; class Mammalia; order Artiodactyla; family Bovidae; genus Bos; species Bos grunniens. The sequence continues at coordinate 60,749,107 of NC_141180.1, forward strand.
AGCCTTTCTTGTATTTGCAACACTGTTTGGATTACCATGGCAGACACAGTGTTAATTATGGAAAGCCCAAATGATAACTTGTCTATCAGAGGTAGCTCCCTTTTCCCTAGGGACAGAACTCTGATTGGCGAGAAGCTTTGTATGTAGATTTTCCTTCTAGGCTGGATGTTATAATCTGCTCTAACAGATAGCTCTTTGGCTCATGGAATGAACTGGAGGAAGCAGAAGTCCTGGCTGAAGGGGCTGCTGGACAGAGGCCCTCGTGGAGATGAACTAGACCTTCTGGTCCCAACGTGCTCATCCCAAGTGAATTGAAGACCCAAACAAGCCATTGCTCTCAAGGCCTGCTTTTGGCTTCCCCGTCGTACCGGCAGAAATCCACGTTAGAACAGAGACTTGCTTGAAGTATCATCTGGTAATCGTCCTTGACAACATTCAGGATTATGCTGGGAGGGCAAACAAGTCATTCCATTGCAGCAGCGGTCATGGCAGTACATGAACCACAGCAGCTTTCCAATCAGAGCCGTGGAGGGGATAATCGCAGGAGAGAGCAGCTCACCCTCGGCAAAGGGCAAAGTCCCCTTGCCCTTTGTTTTTGGATCTGCTTCCTGTTCCTTGAATTTCTCTCCAGGATTGGAGAGCTACTACACCATCTCTAACTATTTCTGGGCTTCCTGATTCTGAAAGCTCTTGCAAAGCTAAATAATCTACTCCTTCGGTAAACATAAATCATTGTCTACCTTCTTTGCTCCTTGAGTAGACCTTTTGATATATTCATTAATTATGGCTGCTGCCCAGTGGCACAGTGATGGCTGAGTCACTGCCGTGAGCATCTTTCCTGGAACGCCCCCATCTCTGACACTGAGCCTTAAAATCCAATTCAGCATTCAGGAGACTTTCTCTGCGATGGACAGCCGGATGGTACTAAAGAAAAGAAACGCACCTGGAAAGGGCAGCAGTGAGTGTGTTCGCAGGAGCGAAGGTGGGAGAGGGAAGATGCATAGAACATTGTTGCAACGATGCTGACTTAAACAAGATGCAACTGTTTCTAACCTCTGGCAAACCCCTGAAATAGGACCTTGATCCTTTCCTCCCTGGATTTGCCGCCTCCATCAACAGTCCAGTTAATCACCACCCCAGCTTTTGAAGGCCAGAATGCCCATGCAGAACTGTTTAGAAATAGGCACCATGGTTCTGATTTCTAATCCTTTCCCATATTATTAAAAAAAAAAGTCCCAACAATTTTTGGTAAGTCTTGCTTAACTAATGATCCAGTCTCTTTGTGTTTGTTTTGCTCCCACATTCAGGGAGCTTTGCGGCTATGATTTTGATTTTGGAGTTTAGGCATGTTAATTAAGCCTTTGTATGAAAGCAGAAGGGTTCTGTTTCTTGTTTGTGAGTTTAATAAGATTTCGTGTTAAGAATGGCTCTGAGAATCTGTCAGAATTAGCGTGGCTGCATATGTGTAGCTCAGCGCTTTGAGACCCTTGAAATGTCTGTTTTTAGGACATCAGCAGGGGGCTAATGAAAAGGCTTTGTTGATTTTAACGAATTGCAAGCCACTGTAGCCAAAATAAATATAATCTGCTTTTTGGATTAGTTGTCACAGATGATTTTACCTACTAACAGTGATTAAAGAACCCGAGTGGACCAGAAGCATTGCTGCTCTCCAGTGACTCTTGCTAAAATAGCAATAAACAGAAGTAAATAAAGACTTAGGGCATTAGTTATCTTTAATAAACAGTGACACCAAATATGCCGCGTGTGGGCGGGAAGGGGTAGGCGTGGGGGCTTAGAGAAGATCGGGCGTCATATACCTGTGTGGTGCCGGATGGTTCCAGAAACCAGAGCACTGGCTGTCAGCGCTCCTCTGCTGCAGCTGCGTCTCATCAGGAAGTGGCGAGAAACCCAGAGAAACTACCCTGGCTTCCCAGGCCCTCTCTCCAAAGCAGTCCCATTCCATCCCATTCCACTCTCATCTTCCATGGACTCTGGGACCAGAGCTGAAATCCTGCATCTATAGGATTAGAGTATGAAAGTCAAGGAAGCGTTAATTACTTGGGTAATTGTTAACCTTCTTGCTGCAGTAATTCTACCCAGTTAATGAGCAGGAGACTAGTATCTATTCTTCCCTGTATTTCACTACCCTGGTGAAAGGAATGACTTCCCCCAACTGGCAAACCTAATCCTCAGATATCCCCAGGAATATCTGACTACGTTTCCCTCATCACTGCTTAATTTTAACCAGAAGGGGAAAAAAAAAGACTGTGGCTGAAACCCTCTTAGGTACAATGTGTGAGTGCTGGCTGAAAGATGCCTTTTTTTTGGCAGAAAAATCATCAGATGTAAGAAGCTATGGTTTTTCCTATTTTTTATTCTTATCGAATATTTTAAATCATTCTACGGACACTTCATCGAAGATAGCAAAGCAATTGACAAACAGGGTTTTTGTTTGTTTTTTTAACCTTCTTTCTCCCCTGGAAGGTAGATATTACTGTGTTTCTTTTACAGATGCAGAAACTGGTGTGCCTAGGACCCACAGATGAGTCATGACAAGTCAAGACAATAGAACAGTGGGCTTCCAGTACCCTGGGGTAACCCAGGTGTTAGTTAAACTGTTGACTGGCCAAGAAGCACCTGCCCCCTCACAATTCCAATGATTACAATCTTACCCACAGTTAAACACCCTCAAGAACCAATAGTTGTCATTTATCAAGTTCTTACCACATGCCAGGCACTGTATTGGGAGCTTTAGAGATAACACACAATCTCATGTGCTAAGTCACTTCAGTCATGTCTGACTCTTTGTTACCCTGTGGACTATACACAGCCCTCCAGGCTTCTCTGTCCATGGGTTTCTCCAGGCAAGAATACTAGAGTGGGTTGTCATGCCCTTCTTCAGGGGATCTTCCCAACCAGGCATCAAACCCGTGTCTCTGGTGTCTCCTGCATTGGCAGGTAGAGTTCTTTACCTCTAGTGCCACCTGGGAACCCCCACACTATCTGATACCTTACAACAAATCTATTTATCCATAAATATTTATGGAGCATCCCTAGTACCACGCTCAGCAGCAGAGATACAGCAGGGAATAAAATCGATACAAATTCCTGCCCAAGTGAAATTTTTATTCCTGTGAAAGGAGTTAAGACAGTAAACACAATACATCTTTTTAAAAAAAGCGATGGTCTAAAGGGATGGTCAGGGCTCCGGGGAGAGAACAGGGGAGCTCTGAGGTATATAGCAGCCCCTCCTAAGGGCTTTGCCTCTTACCTGGCAGAAAATGGGAAGCCCCAGGGTTGGGGGAGTTTAGGCAGAGGAGTGAGAATCTGTCTTACATTTTCAACCCTGAGAGATGGGAGTATTTCCTCATTTCACTGATAGAACGCAGACTGCACAGTAAAATTCAGTTAAGAAGTTGCAAGAACTTAACAGCGTGACTAAGATGCAGAGAGCATGTGATGTGTCCAAGAGACTACTGTAATCCACCTCCAGATGGAAGACATTCCTGGTGTCTGTGCAATGCCTTTCTTTTAAAAAAAAAAAAAACAAATTTCTTTTTGGTTGCATTGGGTCTTTGTTGCTTCACACGGGCTTTACCTCGGTGCGGGGAGCTGGGGCTTCTCTCTGTGGTGGCTTCTCTTGTTGCTGAGCATGGGCTCTGGGGCGTGTGGGCTTCAGTGGTTGCAGCACACAGACTCAGTAGTCATGGCTCATGGGCCCTAAAGTGTACGAGCTTCAGTAGTTGTGGTACGCGGGCTCAGTTGCTCTGCGGCATGTGGAATCTTCTGGGGCCAAGGATCAAACTCATGTCCCCTGCATTAGCAGGAAGATTCTTAACCCCGGGACCATCAAGGAAATCTCCAAATGCCTTTCTTACCATCAGAGGTAAAAATCTTGCCAATGTTGTTATATATATAAAATCTGGATTCAAAATCATGAGTAACAGGACCACTTCAGATCCCATTTGCAGCACTAAATTCAGTTTCCAGACAAGACAGCAGAACATAGCAAAATCTGTAAACTGCTCAACAGCACAGAAGCAAGAAGGGTCAGGTCTGGAATTTGAATCTAGTGCTGTGGGCCTGGCTCTGAATCTCATTCCCTGCTCATGGCATCCTGCTGCCTCTTGGGCTTTTGTAACTCCAGACACAAAGTTGCATTCAGTCAACATATACAGGGAATGAGATATTGTATTCTGCTAGCCCTGACCTGTGATCGTGACCTTTCTGTGAGGCTCCCTCTTTGAACCTCTTCCTCTGATCTCCAGACAGATCTTATGGGGTAGATTTCCAATTACCAAATGAGCGGGTATGGAAAGCCTGTAGTTGTGGAAGGCAGCAGTGCAATAAATGACACAAGGTTGCATAAAAGTCGTCATGTGGGAACTGTCCTTAGATTTCATTTGTCTTCAGGAACTTCTTTTCCAAGTCCTATATTACCAGAAGGTAATATTGATCTCATTGGATATCAGTAAAGGTCTCTTCTTTCTTGGTGAATTTGAAAGGTGAATAGGCATCATTAAATATCCTAAATTAATCCTTATGACAAATGTGAAAGGTCGTGGCCAGACAGATGCAGACATAGAGCTTTACCTACAGACGAATGTACACACACATCCACACTCAGACACAACCAGAGTTCTCTGTTTCCTGGGTCTTCTGTGCAACTCTGGTCTAAGTTATCTGGATCAAATCTATTTGTAAGAAATAACTAATCATGCTCTTTCGTGTGAGGAGCCATGACTTGCTGGGGGTGAGGCCAAATTCTAGACCTGCCTTTTTTGTGTGAGTTACCTATGTTGTTTTATTTTTATTCAATATTGGAGTGTAGTTGGTTTACAATGCTGTGTTAGTTTCAAGTGTACAGCAAAGTGATTCAGCTGTACACATATCTATTTTTTTGGAGATTCTTTTCCGGTTTGGGTTATTAGAGAATGTTAAGTAGCATTCCTTGTATAGTAGGTCCTTGTTGTTGATCTATTTTATATATAGTAGTATGTATAGAAGGAAATGGCAACCCACTCCAGTGTTCTTGCCTGGAGAATCCCAGGGACAGGGGAGCCTGGTGGGCTGCTGTCTCTGGGGGCGCACAGAGTCGGACACGACTGAAGCAACTTAGCAGCAGCAGCAGTATGTATAGAAAGTGTTACTTGCTCAGTCATGTCCAACTACCTGAGACTCCATGGCCCAGCAGACTCCTCTGTCCATGCAATTCTCTAAGCAAGAATACTGGACTGGGTAGCCATTCCTTTCTTCAGGGGATCTTCCTGACCCAGGGATCAAAACAGCATCTCCTACATTGCTGGTGGATTCTTTACCATCTGAGCCATCAGGGAAGCCCAACAATATGCTGCTGCTGCTAAGTCGCTTCAGTCGTGTCCGACTCTGCGACCCCATAGACGGCAGCCCACCAGGCTTCCCATCCCTGGGATTCTCCAGGCAAGAACACTGGAGTGGGTTGCCATTTCCTTCTCCAATGCATGAAAGTGAAAAGTGAAAGTGAAGTTGCTCAGTCGTGTCCGACTCTGAGAGACCCCATGGACTGCAGCCTACCAGGCTCCTCCGTCCATGGGATTTTCCAGGCAAGAGTACTGGAGTGGGTGCCATTGCCTTTTCCGCCCAACAATATGTTAATCCCAAACTCCTAATTTATCCCTCCCCCCCCCACCTTTCCCCTTTAGTAACCTGGACATGCCTTTTTACATCTAAAATCTTTAGAATTTTGAGGGACTAAGTAAGCAATAATTTTATAGCACAAGCACATCATTGCTCTTTTCCTTCTCTAAATTACCTTGAATTTGACCTTGTACTTTTTCTTACCCAGAATGCACAGCTATGTAAATGAATGATACACAACTTCATCTTGCTTCCTGCCAAACTTTTCCCTGAATATATTTCTGAAGTTCTCACGCACTCTGGTTCTTCCTCTTTGTAGGGTGTATGTGGCATCTGCCACCATTTCTGTGAATAACATAACAAGATGCTAGTGAGGCTCAGCCTTAGACTTATTAGAATAAAATTTAATACAAGCACTGTCTTCATTTGCCATGGAAGTCTTCCTTGGGTACCTGGCATTTTGAAATAAGAGAAAGTAATTATCTTGTTATACAACCATACGCTGACAGGTGGGATGGACCCACAGAAAAGCTCGATTCTGCTTAAGATTCAAATTAACACCCGGGTCAGCTCTGGGGTGGTATAAAAACATGATGTTTCTCGTCCCTGCAGGACGAGTTCAGGTGTGCAATGGGAATTACTCTTGTCTGATTTCGAGAGAAGAGGCCAAGCAATGCAACAGCCTAGTTATTTTCTCTCCTTGCATTTTAAAGAGAGGAATAAAAAGAATGTATTCTGGTGTATAAGTTATTGGGGAAGCAGACTTTGTTTACTAGAAAACATTGTTAACCTAGCAACAGATTTACTGTGGTTGGTGTTCAGATTTCCAAGCTGCTTTTCAACCTGAGCAGAGAGTTCTAGCTGTGTGGTCCGTCTCCTGGCCAAAGTCTGGGAACTAGGGTGCTTTTCAGTTCAAAGCCAGAAATTCTGTTTCTGGATTGATTGAGATTGTGACAAACTGAAGGTAAAAGTGTCGGTGTCACATGGATGATGTTTATTCTGTGGAGGCTCAGGGTACCATCCTGTGCTTAGCAGGGGACTTGGAATCAGCACATTCTTAGCGCTGGGACAAATAAGCACACAGACCTCTCACTTGTCCTCTTCAGAGTTATGTCAGGCTAATTCCCCATTGTTTCTTTAGTAGTTCAATGTAAATGTTTTCCTCTGACATGGAAATGTGAGAGAAGACAGTGAATTTGCACCAGTTTCTATTTGAAACTGAGATAAAAATATGCGACCGCTCATGCTGCTGTGCTGTGCTTAGTTGCTTAGTTATGTCCAACTCTTTGCAACCCCATGGACTGCAAACCGCCAGGCTCCTCTGTCCATGAGGATTCTCCAGGCAATACTGGGGTGAGTTGCCTTGCCCCCTCCAGGGGATCTTCCCAACCCAGGGGTCTAACCTAGGTCTCCTGCAATGCAGGCAGATTCTTTACCATCGGAGCCATCAGGGAAGCCCAAGAATGCTGGAGTGGGTAGCCTATCTCTTTTCCAGGGGATCTTTTCAACCCAGGAATTAAATGCGGCTCTCCTACATTGCAGGTGGGTTCTTTACCGACTGTAAGCCCACCACAGCTCATACTTGGTATTTATTATTATCATTAAGTATTTTTGTGGTTTATGAAATGTTATATACTTGCTATTCATAATAAGTCTGTGATGGGAGGAATGCAGCCTTCATTATCTTCATGTTACAGACTCGTAAATTAACTTAGAGTTCGACTGGTCTAAGGTCACTGACCTTCCACTGGTTTTCAGATTCCCTTTTCTTTTTCCCCCAGGTTGTCTTTTTTAAAATATAGGACTTTAAAAATTATATAACATTGGGTTTTACAGATTTCTTTTAGCCAACACTCAGCTTTATGGTCAGAGAAAGCGATGGCACCCCACTCCAGTACTCTTGCCTGGAAAATCCCATGGACGGAGGAGCCTGGTGGGCCGCAGCCCATGGGGTCTCGAAGAGTCAGACACGACTGAGCGACTTCACTTTCACTTTTCACTTTCATGCATTGGAGAAGGAAATGGCAGCCAACTCCAGCGTTCTTGCCTGGAGAATCCCAGGGGCGGCAGAGCCTGGTGGGCTGCCGTCTATGGGGTCACACAGAATCAGACATGACTGAAGCGACTTAGCAGCAGCAGCAGCTTTATGGTATATATTTATTTTATTTTAATTCAGGTTACAATTGGCTTATCACAGAAATTTGAGTTATGGAGAGGTCCCTTTAATTGCTGTCATTTTAAAAAAATATCTCCTGGTAAAAAATGTAAACACTAATAAAGACATAAAGAAGACAGGAAGAGGGTTTGATGACGTTTGATTGTCAGAAGTAAGATGAGCATATAATATGTCTGTGTAGGGAAGGGGGCACAGTTTAGAACTGTGGGGATGAAGATTTGGACACTGTTTTACCCTTACAAATAGGTGGCAATGGCAGTCTCATTTTTTTATTCATCAAGATATGAAATTGAAGTAGAATGAGATGACAGAGACAGTAAGGTTTTCCTTTGAAGGGACGATAAGTCACATACTGCTTTTCCAAACTCTCTGTGTACACGTAGGTGATTGTATTCATTAGTACATTTAAAATTAGTCTATTTTAAATGAAGTACATGAACTTTAAAATTCTGTATCTGAAACTATGAATTTTTCCAACAGTAAACAAAATGAACTCTCCCAGAAACTGATATTTGGAACACAGTTATAAATGCCTTTGTAGATTTTAAATTTGGCAAACCATGTTCTACCCTCATTTAAAAATAACAACTTTCAAGGGCTCATAAATAAAGTCATAAAAGGCATTTTGACATTTAAAACAAAAACAGCATTTTGATGAACTGGGTAAAAATGAATCATAGACATATGGATTACATAGTTCTTATAGTGTGCCTGAGTTCTAAAATGGAGGCAGTGAAAAATCTGGCAAAATATTTCTGGGGAATTTGCTATATATACTATATTTAAAAAGAGGTGAAGATGAACTCCAGACTGCTATGATTGCTCATGACATTGAATTTGATAACTTTCCCTTTGCGTATAAGAAATTCTTGAGAAATAGCTCAATCTGTCCTTGTGTTGTGGAAGGGAGTTTGGGAGACAGTGTATACCAATTCATTTGATCGAAGAGTTAATCAGCAAACACTTAGTGCTAGTACTTAATGAATGCCCAGCTTTGTTCTAGGAACCAACGTTACTTCTCGGAAGGCTGATGAGAACTATGGACTCTATCTCAAGGGAGGGGTACCCAGTGGTAGGTCTGGGCTCTCAAATCTCTGGGTATTCCAAGTACTTTGGGATTCACCAAAGAGGCTTTTTACAGAGTTTATTTACTGTGTCAGTCGCTGTGCTTACCACTTAACATTCATTGTCATGTTTAACTGTTAGAGCTCCATAAATACAGCGATATTATTGTGTGTGTGTATGTGCTCAGTCACTCAGTTGTGTCCAACTCTTTGTTACCTCATGGACTGTAGCCCACCAGGCTCCTCAGTCCATGGGATTATCCTTGCAAGATACTGGAGTGGGTGGCCATTTCCTGCTCCAGGAGATCTTCCTGACCCAGGGGTCAAATCTGTGTCTCTTGGGTCTCCCACGCTGGCAGGTGGATTCTTTACCACTGCACCACCTAGGAAGTCCATTGGGATATTATTAGTCCCTTTTAATGGACAGGGAAACTGATGATACAATAAGACTCAGCAAAATGAAGAGAGGGAGTGCCTTGCTAGGGGACTATGGTAGTTGGCTACTGTAGTCGGCTACGTGGGGATCTCCCAGTGACTCACACTTTCTGTATTCACACTGTGTAGTTTCTTCCCCTGTGGACACCACCCCCCCGCACCCCTGCAATCTGGACTGGCCAGATGGTTCCAGTTCTAGACTTAAGCCTTAAGCAGGCCTGGCAGCTACCACTTTTGTGGGCGTGCAAGTCTTAGGTCACCAATTTTAAAAGTCTAGCTACCCTGTTGGAGAGACCTTGTGCTGAGACCATGAGAAGAGACACATAGAGACCCTGAGACTACAGGGAGAAAGAAACAAAGAGAAACAGTGAGAGAGATTGAGATACAGCCAGCGCATCACCCCAGCTGAGTCCAGCCCCAGCCCACAGGCCAGCTGAACACATGCATGTGAATGACCCTACCAGCAGGAGCGACGGAAGAATGGTCCAGCGGAGCCCCATCAGACTGGAGAGCTGTGAGAAGACATTGGCAGTTGTTTGCAGTCCGGTTACTTTGAGTCGTTAGTTACAGAGCAAAGGCAGATCAAAGCAGTGGCGGAGTAGGACTCAAACCCGCCGCTCTGGCTTTAATGGATATTTGTTTCTCACCATGAGCTCACAAGTTGCTGGGGAAGGTGGAACGGAAGGAATCCAGTGACACTTGAGCACCTCTCAACGTGGTTCTGCATCTGACACTCATGTATTGTGAAAAAGGAAAAAGTTAGAAGACGTTTGCATTATGTTTTAGAGAAAAAGAGAAACATATCAGTGGCCTCAGACCCATCCCTAGGGCCATTTTTGCTATATGTACCTTTTAGTGCATGTATCAGAAAGAACATGAGCAGATGGCCCAAAATTCTTGCTCCTAATACTCTTCCTGGGCAAATGCCATGTGAATGTTTGTATTGACTTTATTGAGAATTATCAAACTAATAACAGATGCTAATGAATTCCTCTCTTTCACTTGGGAGTTTATAAAGTGAACACGGACAGGAGCTTTAAAAAGTACACAGGTGCAACACACACATATACGCACGGGGGATGTTATGAACGGTGACATAAAACAAATGGTGATCAAAAGATATGAAACAGGGGCAGCATGCAGCGGGTCAGGGAGAGTTGAGGGTCCCTGGCTGGTCACACAGGGGAGCGCTTAAAAGGATCCTTTTCTGGCAAGTCCACATTTGAAGTGATGTCATCTTTTTTATTCTCGCAACTCAATTGCTTCTCTGAAGCTCATCCTTTCCATTCTGATGAGGAGCAAAAATGTTACATCAAAGGTTAATGTTTGAATTGAGCCTGAAAGGAACAGGGAGGTGGGTGGGCGTGTGTGCACGTGCACACACAGTTAGAGAACCACAAATGACTAAAAGTTCTGAAAAGTATGATATAAAGGAAAATAACCATCTTCTGCCCCTGATGAATAGTTCACAAGATCGCCTGGAGTTTGGATATGAACTGGCACAGTGCATACCCTTGGCTGCTTCCTTGCGAAACTTGTGATGGTAAAGGGAGTCAAGATGGGCACTTCAGTCTACATGGCAAGTTCCTGCTTTGCCAAAATAGCTGTTAGTAGGTCTTCTCTCAGCATTGCCATGATGTACTAGTGTTGTTACTGTGGATCTTTCCCAATCCTCCTTTGGAAATGATCTTAAGTAGACTACCCAGGCGTCCTATGTTATAGTACCACCACAGTAGTTCAGATTCTCTTTGTAACCAAGTACACACTTACAGGGTTTTGTTTTTTTTGTTTGTTTGTTTTTTGTAAAACTATATTGGCTATTTGGGACTGAATAATGGTTAAGTTGTTTTCTGTTCTAACGCAATCTGCGTGTTGAAAAGCACGTTCGCCGTTTCTTCTTCTCCATCTCATCCACCTCCTTGAGGACAGTAGAATGTGGTTTAGTCCAGCATGTAACATCCTACATGTAACACCCTATGGTGACCTCTGTATGCCAAGATAAGAGGGCATTCTTCCAGAAGCAGAGCCTAGGGGGCCCTGCTGCTTCGTGTGGCCTGTCTTTTCAAGCCGCCCCATGACATGGTGAACCAGAAGCTTCCTGCTGAAGCGACCCTAGGCTCCCATCGTAGGTCTGTGAGGAGTGGTGGCTGCCTCCAGCAGCCAGACCAAGCTAGACCCAGCAAAGGGAGCAAGAGCCTTCTGTGTTTACTGATGGAAACTGAAATCCACGTAGTTTCTCACACACGAGTGGTTATCCTCTTCTGCCTCCAGTTTCTTCAACTTCTATTTGGATCCTTGAATAAAGGTCTAGGGAACAGTGTGTGCGTGCATGCTCAATCACTTCAGTCATGTCCGACTCTCTGTGACCCCATGGACTGTAGCCCGCCAGGCTCCTCTGTCCACGGGATTCTCCAGGCAAGAATACAGGAGTGGGTTGCCATGCCCTCCTCCAGGGAATCTTCCTGACACAGGGATCTAACCCATGTCTTCTGAGTCTCCTGCATTGCAGATGAATTCTTTTTTGGTGGAAATAAATCTCTCCTGTCCTTTGGACATTGTTTTAGAACTAGGGTTTCTGGGCGGGAAAGGGGAAAGGGTGAATGGTATGTTCCCTGTCACTTATTTATCTGTTGAGTTTGTGTCCTCCCGGCAGGCAGCGCTGATGTGACTGATGCCTCAGGGTGACTTCCTCCATGGGGTCACTGCTGCCGCACTGTTACCTTGATCACCAAGAACGCTGGCATTAAACATCCTTCTGGTTTTGCAGAGGAAGTATTTAGGGTTAATGTGCCCCCAATCAAGCCTTTCTCACGGCCAGCTAAGTGAGCCCTTCTGTAAATTGTACAATTCAGCTTTCTCGTGATTTCAGCTGACAGTTAGATGTGTTTACATGATCAAAGCCCCTTTTTTTACTGAGACATTCTATGGAAGAGTTTGCTTCTGAGAAAAGCTGAAAGTTATAGAAAATTGCAGGACCGCTAATGGTTAGAGAAATGACCTCTCAGCCTTGTGTTTAAGTTATTGTGGGGGGACGAGTGAGCATTTTTACAAGTAACATTTTATTTCATTTGTGCAATGAAGCTCATATAATAATATTAAATAGGCGATGCAATGCTAGGGCCAAGTACACATAGGGATATGCCACTAATACTAACAAAAAACCCGAGAATTTTCCTCTTCAGAAAACATTACAAATATTTGTTTATTAATCCCCTGTGTCAGAGCTGAGATTAGAACTCAAGCTTTCACCTGCCAACAGACTCATTTTATCCTCTGATGATAGCAGAGCTCGTGGCAATAGCGGAATGGAAAGACAATGGAGTTTTTTCAAATGGCAGGGAGAGTTGTGATTTTTAAGGACTTGGAACTGATTTTTCTTGATCAAGACCTACCAGAATGAACTTTCTTGCTGCTTTCCCTGTTGTCATTTTCTGTTTGAAGATATAGGCTTATAGTTGGCTGTTGTTAGAATATAATGCCTTGTGTCTTTATTCTTTCTTTCTCCTCATCCCTGGTGGCTCAGATGGCAAAGAATCTGCCTGCAATGCAGGAGGACTGGGTCTGATCCCTGGGTCAGGAAGATCCCCTGGAAAAGGGAATGGCTACCCACTCCAGTATTTTTGCCTGGAGAGCCCCATGGAAAGAGGAGCCTGGTGGGCCATGGTCCATAGTGTCACAGAGAGTCAGACGGACACAACTGAGCCACTAACACTTTCACTTTCCTCATTCCTCGAGATATAACTGTAGTCCTTTCGAAGTCACAACAGGGCAAAAACCATGTAACTAATGCTTATATTAAAGCCTCCTCAAGGTTTATAACTTCGGAATATATTGTAAAGTGCTTATCACCTGCACTATATTATTTGATAGTCACAATTGCCCTTTAAAGTTGACAGAGAGATGTTTTTATTTCCATCTCAAAAATAGTCAACAATGCTTCCCTGGTGCCTCAGTGGTAAGGGACCTGCCTGTCAATGCAGGAGACACAGGTTCAATCCCTGGTCTGAGAAGATCCCGCATGCTGTGGAGCAACTAAGCCCATGCACCACAGCTATTGAGCTGTGCTCTAAAGCTGAGAAGCCGCAATTACTGAAGTCCACGTGCCCTGGAGCCATGCTGCACAAGAGAAGCCTCTGCAGGGAGAAGCCCGCACACTGCAACTCGAGAGGAGCCCTCACTCACCGTAACTAGAGAAAAGCCGCACAGCAACGAAGACCAAGAAGAGCCAAAAATAAATCAGTAAAATCTTAAAAAGAGAAAAAAGAAACAGTTAACAGACTCAACATGCTTGAGCGATTCTCGTGGCTACAGAGTAAGCTTAAAATACAGTCAGTGCTTGAACCTTGATCTCCTGACTCCAAAGGCACAATCTCCTGACCAAGTGGAGCAGTCATGGTACATTAAAAAAAAAACCAAAACCTAAATACTGAATATAATACTCTATATACTTTCCTTTGATCTGAGTAAAAAAAAAATATAAATATGAAGGCTACATATATAGAGAAATACCATACCAGTATTTTCTATGGGCATACCTTATGATTTTTAATAATTATTAAAGAAGATGTAGCACATATATACAATGGACTACCACCCAGCCATAAAAGATAATGAAACAATGCCACTGGTAGGAACACAGATGGACCTAGAGGTTGTCACGCAGAGTAATGTAAGCCAGACAGAGAAAGACAGATATCATATGATGTCACTTATATGTGTGGAAAAAAAGATACAAATGAACCTATTTCCAAAACAGAAAGAGACTCACAGATATAAAAAAACAAACTTATGGTTATTAGGAGGTTGGGTTAACAGAGACACATTAGTATATATAAAATAGAGAAACAGCAAGGATCTACTGTATAGCACGGGAACTGTACTCAATATTTTGTAATATAAGGGAAAAGAATCTCTATATGTGTGTGTGTGTGTGTATTTGAATCACTGTGCTATACACCTGAAACTAACATGACATCGTAAATCAGCTTCACTTCTATACTTTATTTCTGTATTTCTATAGTTATACTACAATTTTAAAAAATTATTACTGTAGCATCAACAATATAGAACTGAACATGTAGCAGATGCTTATTTAATAGGATTTTGTTTTATATTAAGGGCTTTCTTAGTGGCTCAGTCGGTAAAGATTCTGCCTGCAATGCAGGAGACTGCCTGCAATGTAGGAGACACAGATTTGATCCCTGAGTCAGGAAGATCCCCTGAAGAAGGAAATGGCAACCCACTCTAGTATTCTGGCCTGGAAAATTCCATGCACAGAGGAGCCTGGTAGGCTACAGTCCATGGGGTCGCAAAAGAGTAGGACAGAACTGAGTGACTAAGCCACCATTGTATATTGTTTACCAGGATGAGTATAATTACAGTTATATTTTGGGGAGACATATAAAAGAGGTTGACTTGGATTTGTGTGTATTCTCCATGTGTTTTTAAAATATAAACACATGCAGAAGTGGCGTAGGCCTTGAACTTGGGCAGGCCTAGATTTGCTTCCCACTTGTGCCACATGTAAGACTCTGGGTCTATATTTTTTCTAGTTTTTTTCTTTTTTTCCCACCTGTGAAATGATGATTACAGAACTTCCTAGATAAGATGGTTTCTATTGGTTAATGAATGTTGAGTATATAATAAGTGCATCGTTCATAAAAAGCATTCAATAAATGGTGATTACTAACAAAAGCAACAGATGTATGGAGCTGCCACTTACATCAAAGGTTATAGTTAAGGGTGCTCTGCTACGTGCTTCTTTGTATTAATTATGTCTTTCTTTTTGGCTGTGCTGAGTCTTATGTGTTCCACATGGTCTTTATTTAGTTGCAGTGAGTGGAGGCTGCTCTCTAGTTGCAGTGTATGAACTTCTCATTGCCGTGGCTTCTCTTGTTACAGAGCACCAGCTCAGGGTGCAGGCTTCAGTAGTTACAGTTCATGGCCTTACTTGCCCAAAGCATGTGGAATCTTCCCGGACCAGGGATCGAACCCATATCCCCTGCATTGGCAGGTGGATTCTTAACCACTGGACCGCCAGGGTAGTCCATGATACATGCTTCTTAATGTGGATGTGCCTACAGTCTCATAATTTTCTTAGTAAATATCTTTGTAGCTTATCTTTTTTTTCCAGGGCTCCATTTTTCATAATATGCATATGTGAGTTTTTAACAAAGTTGCAGTCCTGTGGTGGAGTGCCTCAGTTCATATATTTGGTTTGCTCCAGGTCAAATAGAGCCTCTGTGCAGTCAGTGATGTATAATACACCTCACCATAACGAGCAATGCATTGTCTGCCTGGTTTCCTGCCATCAGGAGTAGAATGGTGTTCTGTCACACTTACTCACTGGTACTCTATGTATTAGGAATGCCAGAATTTCATCTTCTGTTCAGTCCTGTGACTTGTGCGGAATGAATGCGGACTGTTTTCGTAAGGGCAAGGCCTTTGTGACAAGACCATGAAAGTTTCAAGGAAGGTTGGTAATGATGGATTTTCTTTTTATCCATTGGAGTGCTTGTAGTAAAACTAATGAATGGAAAGGACTGAGCATTTTCAATTAGCTGCATATAGTAAAATCCTAAAAATAATTAGTGGCTGAGATGGTGTGTAGTTATTTTAAAATACTGTTTCTAGTTTGTAAAATCTTGCTTTAGTTTGCTTTGGAATCAAGCCATTTGGGAGAGAGAAAAACCCACAATGGGTGTGTGCATGTGTGTGTTTCAGACAGGCTTTTTATTTCTATGTGATAGTGTAATAATAGGTAATAACTAATACTTTTTAGTGCTTTATACTTTCACAAAATTTTCTCTAATTCATGTTAACTCATTCCTCACAACAACAGTTTGACTTTATTAATATAAATAAGATTATTAATTATTAATAAAAGTGGCGTGGGCAGTCGTATCTGACTCTCTGCAGCCCCGTGGACTGTAGCCCTACAGGCCCGTCTGTCCATAGGGATTCTCCAGGCAAGAATACTGGAGTGGGTTGCCATGCCCTTCTCCAGGGCATCTTCCCAACACATGGATTGAACCTGCATCTCTGGTGTTTCCTGCATTGGCAGGAGGATTGTTTACCATTAGTGCCACCTGGGAAACCCCAATAATATTGCTATTTAGTAATGATAGTGTTATTCTGTTTTAAAGAGGAGGAAACAGGGAGGACATAGGCTGCATGCGGTGGGGATTGCCCCTTTAAGTCTACACAGCTAAAAAGAATCAGAGAGTTGAAGCCAGGTCTTATGACTCGAAATCCAGCGGTGTTTGTGTTGTACCACATTTATGTTCTGGTTTGTTCTTGTTTCTGTTCATTCGTTTTGATTGCTGTCGATGGGGCTAGTCTGCTTTCGGTTTTGAAGTAAACTTGCAATATTTAGGCACTTTTAGTCTAATGGTATGTGTCTATTCCCAGACCTCTTTTCAACCAGTAGTTGTTCTATTAACACTTGAAAGTGTTTGTCGCTCAGTTGTGTCCGACTCTGCAATCCCAGGGAAGCGGGGTCCTGCATTACAGGCAGATACTTTACCATCTGAGCCCCAGGGAAACCCCCTCGTGTCCTGAATGCTTGGGGAGGCATTATGTTTGGTTCTGCTGCTGCTGCTGCTGCATCGCTTCAGTCGTGTCCGACTCTGTGCGACCCCATAGACGGCAGCCTACCAGGATCCTCCATTCCTGGGATTTTCCAGGCAAGAGTACTGGAGTGGGGTGCCATTGCCTTCTCTGATGTTTGGTTCTAGGAAGTTGAAAATAACTGGGTAAGGTCCTTATCCTCCAGGAATGGAGAGTATAGTGTTGGATCTTTCCAGTCTAGTTTCACCCTCTGGGAACTGAGTGTTACCCATGGTTGGATAATTCAACACCACACCACCCCCACCCCAGTGACTCTGTGTGCCTCCTGTCTTAGACTTGGATAAGGTATAGAGTTGGCCTTCGCTGGTGGCTGAGACAGTAAAGAATCTGCTTGCCATGCAGGAAACCCAGGTTCAATCCCTAGGTCGGGAAGATCCCCTGGAGAAGGGAATGGCAACCCACTCCAGTATTCTTGCCTGGAGAATCCCATGAACAGAGGAGCCTGGCGGGCTACAGTCCATGGGGTCACAAAGAGTCAGACACAACTGAGTGAGTAACACAAAAACACACACAGGGCAGAGTTATTGGTCAAAATTGGATTTTTGTGAATCTGGATCGTGTGTGTTCTTGATTGAGACTTCATGGCTTCCAGTGCTTTATAGATTATGATATTCTTCACATGTGTTCTACCACTGGATCTCCATGGTAGTCTGTGAACTATTTATTAATATCCTCATTTTAGAGATGATGAGCCTAAGGCTGTGCAGAGTCAAGGGACTGGGTCTCATTTTCCTTATCTCTAATGTGATCCAGTTGAAAGTTTCTGAAAATTTCTACCCATGGACTTTGAAAGCAGAGGTCCAGAAACATGCTTGTGTGGTTTCTGAGTATCTTAATCACTTTGGGCTGCTGTCACAGAAGACCATAGACTGACTGGCTTAAAAAACAAACAAACATTTACTGCTCACACTTATTTAAATACATTTAATTTAGTCAATTTGAATTTATTTATTTATGGAGGGAATCCAATTTATTTATTTAGGGAATCCAAGACCAAGGCTCTGGTCAATTTGGTGTCTGGTGAAGGTGTACTTCCTGATTCACAGATGACCATCCTCTTTCTGTGTCCACTCCTGGTGGAAAGGGGTGAGCGACCTCTCTGGATTCTCCTTTATAGGGACACTAATCCCTTTGAGGGCTCCATCCCCATGACCTAATTACCTCCCAAAGGCCCCACCTCTGAATACCCTTACATTAGGGTGAGGATTTCAACATATGACTTTGCCAGGAACACACATATTCATCACATAACAGCATTTATGTGATGTTAATTACTGTTACTGGCCATTTCAAACTAGAAACCATTTCTAGTTTGAAATGGCCAGTAACAACCAAAATATTTGTGGGTTTTGGGGTTTTTTTTTTAAGTCTTTGTCTTATCTATCCTGTGCATGTGAAATTTGCATTTTGCTCTATGATTTATGCTTCGATATGAAAATTTGTCCCTCAAAACTCAAATCAGAGTAAACTTTATGCCATAGGGATTTCATGGATTTCTGTGGGGATAATTCTATGGCACACTGCCTTGCCCTGGGCTTGGGGAGTACCCAATCAGGTCATGTAAATCCACAATCCTTCCAGCTTATTCTAACATTACACTTAGTGATGCTACATGTTTAGCCAAAGTTTTTACAGCCTGTGTTTCTTTTACTCTCTTTTTGTTGACAAAATTTGTTACCTACTATTTTATTACAAAAATGATTTAAGGGCCTTCTCCTAAGGACATACAATAAAATCTAAAAATGTATGAAAGTCAGAGTGAAAGAAAAACCAGGCTGTCGTAGCAGGATTAAATTGGAGTGTGTGTTGTGGGTAGATGCCTGTGTTATGTTCCTGCAAATTTGCTAGAAATAGACCATTGATTTGGCTCTAAGCTTCCTTCCAGCCCAGACTCTCAGTCTGAAGTTTTGCGTCAGCTGTGTAAGCCACATGTAGAAGGAGTCCAGGTTATCCTGGCCCTGAAGCCTGAGGGAAATATCCCTTTTGGGCCCACATAAGGTGAACAGCCTTGCATCTTGGATTGCCAGGTGCAAACAGGGCATTTTGGCATTCTCATGGCAAACTTCACGCGATGTGTTGTTTGGCTGCAAATTATAGCATCCCGTGAGAAAAGCTCGAGGAGATAATACCAAAACCCAGTGTAACTATGGCAGGTCTCAACCCAGGTTTTCTGCCGGCAAGTCCATTGTGATTTCTGACGAGGATGGATTAAACCCTTGTTTCTTTTCCATCCAAATTGCTTTCTGGATGGAGTTAAGAGAAATGTATAATAATATTTCCAGGGTAGTGTTCTTCTCATTAGGAGAGAAAATGAATCCATTGGAATTTTAATGGTGAGCCTTTTTAATAGCAATCCTTATGATTTATTATTCTCCCTGGGATTTTATTCACAGTCTTAAAGTCTTAATAAAAATACATATAAAAAAGAGGAGTTGGCTTGTCCCCATGGAACAAGTTTTAACATGAGAGAAGAAGGATAAATGTACACAGGAGACTCAGAAAGGGTGCTCTTGATTCTTTGTACCTTCCTGCATGCGATGCATATGAATGAGAGCCAGCAAGAATAAGAAATATGTCCACTGGCATGGTTCTGATTAAATACTTATTTGAAAGTTTTGATTTGGGGAGCTCTCAGATTATGCCCTCTTTTGAAAGACGTATGCCCAGAGTTTATGGTTTATTCTGGTTTGTATACATAGTAAGGAAGTCCTTGCAATTCCAAGTCTGTGAGATGTCCCAGTGCAGAGGGGTCTTCTCCTGGGCCTGGGGTTGAGGGGATGGCTGGTCCTCGGCACTGCAGGGTGGCCAACAGTAGTGACGAAAAATGAGACTGGACCACTTGCCCTGTACTTGCTCATTTTGAAAGAAGCTCACAAATGGCTGCAAAGCCCTACTGTGTCTTTCCAGCCGTTGCCTGGTTCCAGACGTTTGATCACCAATGCAGCGTTTCCCTGATGCTGTGTGGGTTGATAAAACAGTTGCCGAGCCGGAATCCCTAAAGAAATTATTAATTATCTGGTTAATGGGCATCAGGCTGAGGGAGTGTGAGATTAATCACCAGCCGTGGGATGAGTTGCTGAAGTGGATTTTGGTTTTTCGTCTCCTGTCACTCGGTAATGGCTTTTCCTTCCTTCACCATCAGGTGAACAGGTGCAGAGACGCTGTCTTTTCATTTTCCCAGAGTCAGTAACAGCCGGTGGCCAGGCGATGCCTCTTCTTTGGTCCTGCTGCACAAGCAGTTTACAACATGGAGTATTAGCTACTCAGAATGTCCCGACTCTCGGAGTCTCTCCTCCACTTTTTCAGCGTTCCCCAGTGGCACACACGAACACGCACAATCTCCCACCAACATACTTTCACATACACACAGACATATATATATGCAGACAGTTACAAATGTGAGCAAAGAACATTTGGAGATAGTTCCAGATGCAGTGCATGAACTTCTGCTTTATCTCATTTCTTTATTTGGGAAAACACTCCTTATCTCTAAATGTAAAAAAAAAAAAAAAGGAAACACTTTATGTGTCCTAACTACTTCTTCCAGAGTGGAAGTTCCACATGAGTTCTTTGGTAGCCAGTGATACAACAAAGATATGGCAAGAATTCTCTGGATGTTTTCCTTTCTTTCTTCTGGGTCAGTCCCCTATCCTAAGAAGTTACCTTCGTTCAGGTCCATCACTCATGTGTGATATGGTGTCTTCATTTTGAGAAGCATCTTTTCGGCAATTGGATCTTTCATTTCCAGGATGTTAATGTGTCTTGGAATGTGTGGAGTTGTTGAGGAACGTTGGCTAGTGTTCCAGGTGGGCAGGCAGGGAGCATCCTCCATGCTGGTTGCAGGAGAGCTCTGCTGTTCACTTAAGATCGTACTTCCCTGTGTGCAGTGCCGGAGGCCCAGGTAGACCATGGGCTGGAGGTTCCTATGGACTGAGTGAGCCCACATCGAATTTAGCCTTTCTCTCTTCCCTTTATCTTAGCCTGGGGGCTGAGACTTCACAAGAGAATATCCTGCTGCTTCACAGCGATGCCGAGGATATAAAACTGTTAGCAGCGCTCTTGGTTTTACTTGGCTGTGTTTACTGTGTTTATCTAGAGTTTGACAATTTTTCTCTTTCAGGTTGAATAAATGGAATGAAGGTGGGGCACACATATACTGTAAAGTAGAGAGAGGTAGCCCACTGAAACCAGAAAGAGTTTGAAGTGTAAAAATGTATAAAAGTATTGGGTTGGCCAAAAAGTCCATTCAGGATTTTCCATACCATCCTATGGAAAAGTTGCAGGAAAACCCGAATGAACTTACTGGCCAGCCTAGTATAATGTTTTATTGCACTCTAATACATACTGTGCTGCTTCTCAGTTGTTTTTAAAGAGAAATCTTTCTGAATCTTTTAAAACAAATAGTATTTTGTAGCTGATTTTCCACTAATAAATCCGTGTTTATTGGGAGCCCCAGATTCTGAGGCTATGGTCGAGATAAGACAAAGACCAAGCATTCACTGACCTACAAGTCTATTGTTCCATTATTAAATAAGTATACCAAGAGAATGATGTGGAATTCAGATGGTGATAAGTGTTAGGAAGGGACTAAAATGAAGGTGGGATGGAGAATGATTAGACAGTCAAAGAAGGGTTGAACTTTAAGGGGTAACCTTTGATCTGCGAGCATTGTGATAAGGAACCCATCCTATAAAGATTCAAGGACAGGATGTTCTTGGCAGACAGAGTAACAGGAGCAAGGGCCGTCCGGTGGGCATGAGCTGGGCTGGTTCAAGGAACAGAAAAAAGACTGAAATAGGCAGAGCCTGGTGAGTGAAGAAGTATTTGGCCTTGTTGTCGTGGGTGAGCAAGACCATGACATTGAACCCTGATAGTGAAAGTCGCTCAGTCGTGTCCGACTCTTTGCAACCCCATGGACTATACAGTCCATGAAATTCTCCAGGCCAAAATATTGGAGTGGGTACCCTTTCCCTTCTCCAGGGGACCTTCTTAACCCAGGGATCAAACCCAGGCCTCCCGTTTTGCAGGCAGATTCTTTACCAGTTGAGCCACAAGGGAAATCCAAGAATACTGGAGTGGGTAGCCTATACCTCCTCCAGCAGATCTTCCCGACCCAGGAATCGAACTGAGGTCTCCTGCATTGCAGGCGATTCTTTACCAACTGAGCTATGAGCCCCCCTTGGAAAGGCTGCAGCTCATCCCGTGCATGATGAATTGCCTATTTGCATATGATATGTTGAAAACTATAAAGTTCATTTAACTGCACTCCTTGCCATAGCCTTTGCATGTTTAATTTGCTTGGCTAATCTTTCTTTACGCATAGTATGAAGGGGAAAAAAATCAGCGTATATTGGATTTTCACAAGAATTCTAAAGTGATTCTAGTTTGAATGACATAAAATGCCCATTTTGTGCGGGATGGCATTGAAATGGATGTCACAGACAGTTATCTGCGCCGAGCTCTTAATCTCATTTGGGGTGAGGAATTTTCCTTGAGCAGTTCAGAAGAGGGTAGCTTTCTGTTATGTGTATTCTCTTTATATCTCCGCTCAGTGCTAAGATCCCAGAAACCGCTTAGAGTCCCAGAATGTCTGCTTGTCATAAACTTCCAGGCAGTGGCTGGCGTTTGCAGCCACAGAAAATGCAGATGACCCATTTCTGTTCCTAAAATCTAAGCCTGCCTAGTAGTTGTGGAGGCGCTGGCCTTGAAGGATCTTCTGGACTTTAAACTGTCTTCAGGGCTTCTTGTAGAGCATAGTATCTCTGGTGGTTGGGTCACTCCTTCTCTTAGGGGTTCCTGAGCTGGTTCTGTTAAGTAAAGCCAAATTTGCTTTGTTAAGCTCAGCAGTTCCAAGCAGTAAGGAGATTAAAAAAAAAGAGGGGGGAAAAATGAGTATCTTTGGGAGAGTAGAAGCCATTTCTGTTTATAACAGGCACTAAATACACTTTTTTTTAAATGACTTGGTTTAATTTTTGCAATCTCACAGTGCATCTACCAGGGAATCTGGAATATCCCATAGAATAAAGTTGAACAGAAGGTTTGACTTAGCTTCTTGCATCTGATAGTACCGTTTTATCTATAGGTAGCATCCTCTGATGGAGAAGGCAATGGCACCCCACTCCAGTACTCATGCCTGGAAAACCCCATGGACAGAGGAGCCTGGTAGGCTGCAGTCCATGGGGTCGTGAAGAGTCAGGCACGGTTGAACGATTTCACTTTCACTTTTCACTTTCATGCATTGGAGAAGGAAATGGCAACCCACTCCAGTGTTCTTGCCTGGAGAATCCCAGGGACGGGGGAGCCTGGTGGGCTGCCGTCTATGGGGTTGCACAAAGTCGGACACGACTGAAGTGATTTAGCAGCAGCAGCAGCATCCTCTGAGGGGTTTCCAGGTAGCGCTAGTGGTAAAGAACCCACCTGCCAATGCAGGAGATGTACGAAATGCAGGTTCAATCCCTGGGTGGCAAGATCCCCTAGAGGAGGTCATGGTAACCCACTCCAGTATTCTTGCCTGGAGAATTGTATGAACAGAGGAGCCAGGTGGGCTACGGTCCATAGGGTCACAAAGAGTCGTACACAACTGAAACGACTTAGCACACATGCCCGCACAGCATCCTCTGAGTTGTTTTAGGAATGTAAATTGCAAAATGTCATCTGTGAGGACGGTGGTGGTTTTATCTCTTTTAGAGAATTAAGAAATAAATGTAATTGTCGGTCCAGGAGTGATTGCATTTGCAATAAATACTCTGGGACCCTTGCCCTCTCTTGAGTTTTCCAAAGAGTTACTACTTCCTAAGACCTGCCAACGTTTTTCCTAGGTGCTTTATTGAAATCATCTTTAATATTCACAGTGACCCCGCAAGGTAGACACAAATACTATCCTTCCTTGTTTTGTAGATAAGAAACTGGGCCAGCAAGGGGTTTGTAATCCACCCAAGCAGAGGGCTGCAGCCAGGCTCTGCACCAGACTGTGGGCTCTTTCCTTGTGCTCTGGGCTTCAGGCTGCCGTCTTTGAAGGAAATGTGCAAGTGTCCAAGCAAGGACTTAACTGCCTCTTGTGCAGAGTTACCCCTTGTTTTGTTAATAAAGTAATGACCAGTACCTGGGAGCATCATCTGAATGTGGAGGGTGGAAGGGGTCGATGACATATCATTTCATCACAGTCAGTCGTGTCTGACTCTTTGCAACCCCATGGACTGCAGCTCGCCAGGCTTCCCTGTCCATCACCAACTCCCGGAGCTTGCTCAAACTCACGACTGTTGAGTCTGTGATGCTATCTTGAACCCCATGAACAGTATGAAAAGAGAAAAAGACGGCACATCAGTGGCATTTAATTTAACCCAGCCGTCTACTATGCTCACGCCCAAGCCACTTCTCACTTTCTCGGATGAATTTGTCTCGTCTGCATCTCTGGATAGTTCTCCACCAGAGGCTCGGTCTCTCTTCTGAGTATACAGGCCAGCAGGGACCAGCTGTGTGGGACTCCTGCCACTCTGAGTCACTTTCACACCCTCCATTCCTTACAGCTGGGGAATCAAAGACTAAGCCCATCCTTGCAAACCTGTAATCTTGGTATTTCCGTTCTTTTCTCTACAGCCCTGCCACACACACACACACACACACACACACACACACACACACACACACACACAGAGTCACACATATACATGCACATGCAGTTGGTCACACACACACACCCATGTGCACACACACACACATCTCTTTGCCTAAGTGCCTTTTAGCTTAAAAAAGAGGTAGACCCTAGTGCTAGTTAAGTCATAGTCTTTCAAAAAATTCGCTTTGTAGGACTTTGCTGGTGGTCCAGTAGATAAGAATCCACTTATCTACTGGACCCATTGAGGGGACGGGGGTTCACTCCTGGTTGAGGAACTAAGATCCTGCCTGCCACAGGGTGACTAAGCCCACGTGTGCTACAACCGCTGAGCCTGTTGGTCATAACTAACTTTCACATAACTAACGTGAAAGGTCGCACGTGCTGCAATGAAGGATCCCACATGTCGCAACGAAGACCTGATGCAGCCAAATGAATAAATAGATGTTTTGTTTTGTTTAAAAAAAAGATCCTTCAAGAAGAATTCCATGCTGTGGACATTGCCCAAGGCAGAGATGTGTCAAATACAGCATCCTTTATATTGGCAAGGCGTGCTGGCTGACATGGGCCTTGGATACACAGTAAGAAAATGAGTAACACAATTCTAGGTATATTTTGCTGAGCTCAGAGACATGTGAGTACACATATACACAAATAGGCAGACACACACATACATACAATTATACCCAGGGGTTTCCCTTCAGATTAGGTTCTGAAAGCCACCAGGACATGATGCTCTTCACACAAAGGCTATTTATAAACACTTGATGAGACAATGACAGCCTTGTCCTGTGTGGACAAGTGGGAACATGAAAACAAAATGAAGTTCCATTGGCCAGTGATGGCTGGGGAACTCAGGCCAAATGAGATGATAATAGAGAATAGTCTCCAAAAAGGCTGGAGGATCCCATGCTCCCTGTGCAGCCATGTAATATTTCAGCCCATCCTGGGAGGAGGAATGCTCTCTGTCTTGAATGCTATTTCAGCCAGTAGCATTGTTTGCAATGCATGCATGCTTGCTAAGTTGCTTCAGTCGTGTCCGACTCTTTGTGAGCCTATGGACTATAGCCTACCAGGCTTCTCTGTCTATGGAACTCTCCAGGCAAGAATACTGGAGTCAGTTGCCTGGCCCTCCTCCAGGGGATCTTTCTGACCCAGGATTCAGACCCATGTCTCCTACATCTCCTGCATTGGCAGGTGGGTTCTTTATCACTAAGCACCATCTGTTTGCAATATGGAGCCACAAAACCATTTCAAAAACTCTCGTGTTTTCTCAGCTGCTGATGTCTTGGAAGAGATGGAAACTGTCACCGACTCACCTCTGAGCTCTAGGAGTTGGAATTGGGTCCGATATTGAGGTGTTTGTAGACGGTTATACTGGAGGAGACACAGAGCAGACTAACATTTCTCCCCCATCCCTTTTCATGGAGGCAAAAATGATTACTCTTATTCACAAGATCAGAACAACCCTGGATCATAAAACAAGATGATATTGAGATGGTTCCAAAAATAGAAGCTTAGGAAATAGCAGTTGGGATAAGAACCTTGTGAATATCATGCCCATGGACTTCAGGTGTAGAAACTGTATCGGTAGACACCTTACCACTGACTGTTTCATGAGAATCCTGCTGCTAACAAAAGAGGACGTGTTCAAATTTTAGCCAGAAGAAGGATGACTCGAATTCCATATTGAAAAGAACCTCTCGGAACCAGGCAGAGAATCCTCTGTGCCAGGAAGTGGAGGAAGGGAGATTAACGATTCCACTTGGGTGACTCTAGCTTTGCTTGGAGCACTGCATCAGCTCCCAAGGGTCCTCCTAGCTCCTGACCCTCTGATTCTGCTCCTCTACTGATGCACAAAAGGTGGCTACATTTCTTGCCTCTCCCAGCCCAATCCCATGTGCTCTCTCAATTCCAATCATGTTTTCCTAACAAAGGCACAGGATTAAGAAGCAAAACACAGCAGCAGTGAGTCTGAGAGGGCTTCTCAGCCTCACCTTAGTTGCTTCCTGTTTGACAGCGAGAAATAAGGAAGTGAGAAATCTGGGCTCCCTGCATGAATATTCTGGAAGCTTATTTCACTTGGCAATGTGACACTCTGAGTGCACCTCTAACTTCTGCGCTTCCTCTTCATTGTCATTATCTGAGATTCACGGGAACTGGATATGGTTACATATCCCCAAGTTCTCTCCAGTGTACACTTTGCAATTTAAAGATACAGACATAGTAAATGTATTATGATTACCTGTGAGCCCTTAGTGTAACTAAAGGGGATCAAGCTGCTGTGATTTAAAATTTTATTACATAAAACTACCCTTGGTCCACTCCTTAAAGTGTCAAGGTCCTTATGATTTGGGACCAAGAGACAAAGCATGAAGCTAAGTTTTTATGTAAAGGTTTGAAATAATATAGTGTATATATTAGGATACAACTTGTCCACTCAGTCACAGTTCTTTCCCCTCAAACCAGACTGAAAATATCAGACTACAGAGTGCAACACACACACACCACACACACACACCACTCATGCACCCACAACCCAGATACAATTTTGCTCATTCTCTTACTGCTTCTGGGAGCTCTGACCTCATTATTGGTTTTCTCTTGGAGCTTTCCAGAATGCCCACAACCTGAACACCAAGCTAACTGGGTGATACCTTCTTTTCTGGGAATCAGTAAGCTTGCTGTAATAGTAGTGTTGGTTGCTCAGTCGTGTCCAACTCTTTGTGACCCCATGTACTATAGCCCGCCAGGCTCCTCTGTCCATGGGATTCTCCAGGAAAGAATAGTGGAGTGGGTTGCCATTCCCTTCTCCAGAGGATCTTCCCTACCCAGGGATCAAACCCAAGCAGGCAAATTCTTTACTGTCTGAGCTACAGGGAAGCTGTAAGCATGCTGTACTAAACATAAATAATTAGACTATTTTGTTTATCTTTGGCAAAGCTCTAAGTACTCCAGGTTTGAGGATCGCCACCCCGCAAGAGTGGGTTCATTGTTGGAGGTAACTTAGTTCATCTCTGTGGACCGTACTGTGAAGCTCCTGACCGTTGAGGTCCGTGTTAAGGGCAACAAATGCTTATTTATGGGCTATTCCAAGCCTTGTTATTGAAATATTTTATAAAGAGGTGGTCAAAGCTCTTGATTCTGAAGGGTGAAAAAAGCTAATACGGATTTCTTTAGCAGCTTCATGATACCATAGAGCGAGGACAAAATTGTTCAACTTATAAAAGCAAAGAGGTGAAGGGAAAACCCCCATTGGGCCTATTGGAATGGGCAGTTCTGATGTATAAGTCGTAGGCATAAAGCATTACTGGGTTGAGTTATGGCTGCACATTCAGAGACCTAGTGGGTTCTCTAGCCATCTTCCTGGCTCCTGTGGCTACCAGTACCTCCCAGACTCACCATCTAGATGGGCTGATTGGCTTCTGCTACGTTACCACCTACCTTTTGTTTGGGCTTCAGCCAGACTTTCCCTGTCTTTCTTCATAAGCATCTCAGTGTTAGCATCACCTGAGTGTTTTCTGCCAGCCGTCTCTATGTACTATGTGGTCAATAAGGATAGGGAGCAGAGCACCCCAAAGGAGACCATAAACAAAGCGCCTAGAACTTTCATCGTGGCTGGTGAGTCCCTTCGGGTGTTTGTACATTCAAGTCAGAGAGGAATGTCAAAAGACAGTCCATTCCCGTGGAAATTCTAAAATTGTAGAATTGTGAAGTATAAATGGAGCATCTCTTTTCCTCACCTTCAGTGCCCCTGAGCGGACAAGGCATTGCCTTTGAGCCTGTCCCAAAGTCTTTGTTTTCATGGATAAAATTAGTGGCTGAAGGAATGCAAATAAGAGCATGGACTCATACCTTTTAAAGCACAGCTCGGTGATATGGACAAACCTGAACACTGTCTTAAAATGTGGTGCTTTTGAGAGTATTTATTCAAAGAATAAATTCCAAATGTCCCAGAAAATACTATTAATGAAAGTGCTTAAGTACTTACAGAGAAAGAAAGTCTAGGTTATAGTTCTTGTGTCTTTGGTTCTTGGCCCTGGAACTTTCTTGTCGTTATCTGCAACGTTTCCTAACTATTCATCGCCTAAAAGTGTCCCCAGGGTATATAAGGGGATTAGTAACATATCTACCAGTAACTGATCTGCAGGGCCCTCCTACTTTCCCTGAGACCCTCAGAAATCCTTTCCTGCCCTGCCTGTGACCCAGGATCCTGCCAGAGAAGAGCATGTGCCCTTCCACTCCTTGAGAAGGAGAGGAGGTGTGAAATGGTGGTAGAGCTGAAGTAGTGTCAGCAATAGGAGACAGAGAGCAAGCTGCAGTTTCACTCAGGCCTGACACTGATGGAACACACGTTCCATCAAGTTTGCAACTTGAAGGTTCACATGTAGGGGACCTACTGTAGTCCTCCCAGCTGAATTAGTAATAATACATGAAATGAACCTCATCTCCCATGAAATGAACCTCATTTCCAGCTTCCGAATCTTCAGGATTCCCTAAGTAGCTTAAAATGAATGGCAAGTCTCATCAGTTGAGTTAGGAAATTAGTGCCCCAAACTGAGTCACAAGATTTAAGTTCTGATGCTTGATTTGACCAGCTTGTTTCTCCATTTTATTTGCTCTGCATGTCTCATGTTTCAGGCTCTGTACTAAAGAACACTGCTTTCTCATCTCATTTTACCCTCAGCATTTGTGAAGAGGTTGTTTTGTATTTATGGTGCACAAGTCTGCTTTTGCCTGCAATGTATATTCATCGTGCAGATGTGGAATGAGCCAGGAAATGAGCACGGCCCTGCCCAAGGTTGCACCAGCAGTAAGTGTCAGGATGGGTTGAACTTGGACCCAGCTCTTTCCCTGTCTGCCCCGCTACTGCATGGGTACCATAATACAGAGATGATGACTGCTCTGTCAATAGAGGGGAGATCTCACTTTTTTAAATGACTGGGTTCCTCAGAAATTGTGCCTCCCACAAAAGGCAATGATTACCACTTTTCCTAAAACTGAACTGAGGCAGTTGAGCCCTAGGATCACAGAACAATACCATCCTATATTTTGGATGAACAAGGTATTTTCCTATATTTGAGCCATTTATTGATTGTTCTTCTAATCTCTTGCTCCCCTTTGTTCCCTGGCTAATCATACTTCTGAAGGCTTGCTTACAAGTGTGCGCTTTGCAGGAAAAGCCTATGTGAATGGGTGGGAAGTCTTTTTGAAATGGCAATGCCATCTGAAAGAATATGTGTGCTCTTAACATCATAGAGCCATTTTCTCAGTGTAATCCACAAATACCCTGGCAGTGCTAGTTAAAAATGCAGATCGCTGTTACTCAGCCATAAAAAAAATGAAATAATGCCATTTGCAGCCACATGGATGAACCTAGAGATTATCATACTAAGTGAAGTAAGTCAGACAGAGAAAGACAAATATCATGATATCACTTATAGGTAGAATCTAAAATATGATACAGATGAACTGATTTGCAAAACAGAAGCAGACTCACAGACGCAGAAAACAGACCTATGCTTACCAAAGGAGAAAGGGAGGGGGATAAATTCAGAATTTGGGTATAACAGATACTAATACGTATAAAATAGATAAGCAATAGGACCTATTATATAGCACAGAGAACTGTATTCAATATACTGTAATAACCTACAGTGGAAAGCAGTCCAAAAAAGAATATATGTAACAGAATCACTTTGTCATACTCTTGAAACAAGCACAACATTGTAAATCAACTATACTTCAGTTTTTTAAAAACACAGATTCCTGAGCTCCTTAATTGAGCTATTTAATCCACATTTCTCAGGTGGCCTGGAACTCTGCATTTTAAATGGTGCACAGGGTTATCCTCAGGGACACTGAGGTTTAAGAACCGTCGATGCCAAAAAAAAAAAAGTGAGAGCAAAACATAGTCAGGGGCGTCAAACAGGCTCCCCCTCCAAGAGTTAATTTAGAGGTTTAACTCCGAAGAGCTTTCTTTGTATGGCAAATCCAGAGGGTCCTTCTCATTTGTACATTTCCTTCCCTCCCTCATTCATTTCTTCCCAGAGTTACTTTTTTTCAAACTTCCGTGCTCTTCACAACGACTGATCAATGAACTCACACATGAAAGACAAACTTAAACTCTTCTCATCTCCTTTCATCCCCTCCACGGCAAATGCCCTTTCATCTTCTCAGACATTCCAAAATGTGGCAAAAAAGATGGCTCTTGCAACAGACGCAATTCTTTCTAGGTCTCTAGGTAACATTTTAACCTGTGTAATGTTCACTGCACAGCATCTTAAGTAATATTCCAGGAAATACGCTGCTGCTTGTTAAAAAGGATAGGGCCCCAGAGATGTCTTTAAATATGCCTGTAAAGTGAGAGGTGCCAAGAGAAAGCTAATATGGCTGATTATAGTTATTTACCTTACATTTTCATTCGCTTTTAACTGGGTGTAATTTAGGGGCATGAAATCTCTTATTGGAAGTGTATTTGCATTAAACAGCTCTAAGCAACCATGAAAATGCAGAAACTGAAAAATTGACAGACTGGGTTCCTAGAATCCCAAAGTAGCATTTTTGTAATAGGCATACAAACAAATCGAATAAACATGTTTTGCTTCAGCGATTTAAAGAATATGGTCTTTGGAGTAATTTGTCTTTTTTTAACTATCATTTCTAACCTTTTCATTGCCTATCTCTAGTTTGCAGGTCCCCCTAACAATCTGCGGCAATTTCCCAACCAGCTGTTGGTGTTCTAGGGCCCGGTGCTTTGTTTCCGTTTTCTTGAGCTATCAAATCATCCTATAAAGGGGATTACCTGAGGGCTGTTGTTTCCCAGGTTTGTATTTAGCGGCCGGTTTGTTGTTTTGTTGTTTTGTTTGTTTTTGTTTTCTTAAGATGCTTCATTGGATGGGAAGTGTGCTTAAAAAATTGCAGTGGCCCCGAACAGTGAGGCTCAGGCCAAGTGTCAGAAGATGCTTCCAGTAATGGGCGCTCCCCTTTCTTCCCAATTAATAGCCTCAAACCTAAGCCTGGATCTGTTGAAATAGAGCTTGATTTTTTTCAGGTGTTTGTGAAGGTTTACATAGACTCTCTTTGGAAGAGAATGAGAGGATGTGTATTCATTTCACTAGATTTGGCATGATGTTAAAAAAAAAAAATTATTTGTGTACTCTAATGCAGGAGACTTGAGTTTGATCCCTGGGTCAGGAAGATCCCTGGGAGGAAGGCTACAGTCCATGGGGTCACAAAGAGTCGGACATGACTGAGTGACTAACACACACACACCCCCGACACTTGGAGGGAAGAATGGGTAGAATGAGAAGCTCCATCTCTTACTTAGGGTTTTGAAACTCTAGTTAAAGAGAAAGAAAGGAGGCCTAATAGGCCTCTAGAGTTAGGTCCTGATTTCTACTTGGACATATTTTGCAAGCAGTGATTTTCCTGTATCATGGGGGTACTACCACTTATCAAATTACTAGATAGAAGAAAA
Organism: Bos grunniens; assembly: GCF_055505025.1. Taxonomy (NCBI): domain Eukaryota; kingdom Metazoa; phylum Chordata; class Mammalia; order Artiodactyla; family Bovidae; genus Bos; species Bos grunniens. The sequence goes on from NC_141180.1 coordinate 60,781,119, forward strand.
AGAGGGAGAAAAAAGGAGGAGAAAAGGGGCATGGCAGAGGAGCTCTTCTGGTTCCTTTTTTCCCTTTTCCTTCCCCAAACCATCCATCCCCCCACGAAATGATACTTTAATTCAAGTCTGTCTGGCTAGAGTCAGTGTTTGGACTTTTAGTAATATCTCCATCACTAGGAGGAAAGTGGACTCTAAGTTTGTTCCCAGAGTGGTGAATAAGACTTTCTCATTTGAGAAGTCCCTTTTGTTTATTTGGAACTTGCTAAGGTAAGAAGAACATTTGTATCCTTCCGAGGAAAATTTTATCTTTCAGTTAGAGCCAGGGAAGAAATTCTCAAAAAGAGACTTACTTCGTTTAAACTGACTAGTCTGTCTTCTGACCATCCTGATAAAATGATAAAGATTCCCCCTCCTAATTGTCCTTCTAGTTTTTGATCCCCATATATATCACGATGTACTTCTATTGAAAACCTCCAGTAGATCTTAATTATTAGGTTTTGTGGCCTTGCTCATAGGTAGATACCAGTCATATTTTCTAAAAGTGGAAACCAAGAAAAATATTTTCTAAGTGATTTCCCTCACCTTTCAAAGAAATGAGAGAAGAATCCTATTTCCTCTTAATAGCATTTTTTTTCCATAATCCACTTACAGAAAAATTGCAGCAGTTTTACATCTCCAGCAAAATGGTGTGTGTTTTGTTTGTTTGTTTATGTGTTTTACAAATCAAAATGAGTATGAATATCTATGTTAAGATTTTTAAAAGTGTATTTCTGATATGGTACAGGTATTCATACCCATCTAATTTTTTGGTTTGTCCTATTAATTGAAAGAAATAAGAATATGATTTATCCTATAAATACATAAATCAGAGCTGTACCCTGGCTTTGAAAAAATATACTTTAGCAAGTTTTTATTTTTCTATTACTTGGAGCAGTGGTGAAGAATCCACCTGCCAATGCAGAAGATGTAAGAGATGTGGGTTTGATCTGGCTCAGGCAGATCCCCATGGAGAAGGAAATGGCAACCCACTCCAGCATTCTTGCCTGGGAAACCCCATGGACAGAGAAGCCTGGAGGGGCTACAGTCCATAGGATCACAAAGAGTTGGACATGACTTACCCACTAAAACAACAAACAACACAGAATAGGATTTATACTATAAATACATAAATCAGAGCTGTACCCTGGCTTTGAAAAAATATACTTTAGCAAGATTTTTTCCTAATAATTACTGGAGATTTCTCTCTCTCTCTCTCTTTTTTTTTTTTTTGGTCTGGATAAACTGGCTAAAAATAAACAGCTGTATACTACTTCATTAAGCTGCTGCTTGGAGTGATTTTCCCATTGATTAGTCTCAGGGCTAATGCTGGTTCATTCCTCATTTCATTGCTAATTAACATCAGTGCTGCTTCTGACCACTTGACCGTGTTCTCTGGTGCACATGTGCGGGTTTGGCAAGTAATAGCTCTCTCCCCACTCCCCCCGCCTCTTTCCCCAGTCTCCAGCTCCCTCATCTTTTCTTCCTTCTAAAAATAAGATTTTAAGCTAGGAGGGGAAGAAGATAGCCTTTAAGTGATAGCCTGCCAGTTCCTCTGTAAAGACAGCAAACTTAATAAAGAGATCATAGGCAAGCAAGGGAAATAAACATAGCCACTCTACTGAAGCATCTGATTGAGGCTCTGTGTAAATATAGGTGATTCACTCAGGCTGCTACATGGACTGGCTGGCTTGGTTCGTTTTGCATGTGTCTCATTGATTCAGGCTTTCTCAGAATATTTACAGGACAGATGACCTGACTCGGGGAGTTAAGACCTTTAAAAGAGAAATTGACCACTGTCTTTAAAGCGTCTGTACCCTGTGGTTCCTGAGTCTGTGAAATGAAATTCACCGCCAGGTCTGAGTTTACTGATCTGACCCTTAGTTACAGCTTTTGCAAGATGATCCACAGTCAGGCAGAACATAGGTAATAATCAAATCAGAGCAGAATACTCAATTTGGCACTCAGGATTAGGGATGGGCAAAATCCACGGTGTAAATGTCATGAAAATCGCTTGCTTCTGTTTCAGGTCTGGAGATCAGCATTTCCAGAAACTCAAGCCAACATGCATTTTGGAAAAGCCTTTCCAGAATCATTGAATAATGTGTTGTATGGACTCAGATCCAAATCACAGCATCTCTTTTAATTGAATTGAACATTACTTTGCATTTAGAAAATAATTTCAAATTAGTTTTGATTCTTTCAATTAGATGCATTGTATTCCCTAAGTAATCACAAAGCAGGCTTCCTTCCTATCCTTTGAGGAGCAGTCACTAAAACAGACGTTTACATTTATTCTCCTTTACAGCAATCAGCTTTCCTTGCCATCAATATTTTCCCAATAGCTCATTCCGTATTTCTTTTTTTTTCTTTTTAAACTTATTTATTTTAATTAGAGGCTAATTACTTTACAATATTGTGGGTTTTGCCATACATTTATATGAATCAGCCTCAGGTGTACATGTGTCCCCCTGTCCTGAACCCCCCTCCCACCTCCCTCATTCCATATTTCTTGCCTCTTTTGGTCATCTCTATGGTGATTGTAAGCTCCTTGAGGAAAGTAACCCGTCCTATTCACATTCACTTATAGCTCAGTTGGTAAAGAATCCGCCTGCAATGCTGAGAGACCTGGGTTTGATCCCTGGGTCAGGAAGATCCCCTGGAAAAGGGATAGGCTACCCACTCCAGTATTCTTAGGCTTCCCTGTGGCTCAGCTGGTAGAGAATCTGCCTGCAATGTGAGAGACCTAGGAGACCTGGGTTGGGAAGATCCCCTGGAGAAGGGAAAGTCTACCAACTTCAATATGCTAGCCTAGAGAATTCCATGGACTGTAGTCCATGGGGTCACAGAGTCAGACACGACTGAGCGACTTTCACTTTCATTTCATTCACATTCACAATTAAATAAGGATTGTTACTGGCTTTCCACTTGCCAGAACCGGTGCTTTAGACAAATGATGCACTCAGCTGGGAAAAAAAAATGAAGTTGAATGTTTCTTTAATTGTAATATCATCCTTTCAAGGTTTATCTTGAAAGTTCATTGTATGTCAGGCCCTGGCACTCTATCGGTCACTGTGGAATTTTAGTCTGATTTGATGGAGAAAATTGGGGTGGTTACTACTTCCTAGCTGAAGCATCAGGAAGACATTGGGGAATTATTGCTGAGCCTCGGGGTTGGTTTGGATATGGAGTAGACTGTAAGCGTCCTGAATTCAGGAGCTGTTTCTGCTTGTTTGCCAATATGTTTCCGTTATCTGTGACAATCCTTGGCAAATTGATTACTCAATTAGTGCTGTTGAAAGAAAGAAAATGAATGGGAAGAAATATTCTAGGAGGGAAGAGTCAAAGGAACACAGACTTGGAAACTAGATGTGTATTTGTTTTTACAAGAAATAGAAAATAGTTTGTTAAATGTGGTGTGTGTGTCTGTGTGTATTTTATATATATATATATAATATCAGAATTGGAAAGGGTAGCCTTGTGGGTGCATGCTCAGTCATGTGTCTTTATGACCCCATGGACTGTTAACCCACCAGCCTCCTCCGTCCATGGGATTTCCCAGGCAAGAATACAGGAGTTAGTTACAATTTTCTCCTCCAGGGATATTCCCAACCCAGGGATCGAACCCGAGTCTCCTCTATCTCCTGCATTTCAGGTATATTCTTTACCGCTGAGCCACCAGGAAGAGTAGCTTGAGACCAACTTGTGAATAGTCGTCAATGCCCAGCTAAGGAATTTGGGCAGTATTCTCAAAGACAGACACTGAATGTGGTTAATGATGGACAATTGTGACCTTTTGTTAAAAGAAAATTACCTTAAAACATCGTGTTATATGAACTTAAAGAGTTGGCTTTTATTCTGGGTCTAGATACACCAAGCCAGGCAGGTAGTGGAGAGGACGATTTAATGATTCACATGTGCTGGCCGTAATTGCTGTAATAGCTGAATACTGTAAAAGTGTTGTGAGACCAGGGCTGTGTTGATTGCAATAGATCAGCTTGCTCCTGCTTCACCCTTTACTGAATTTAGTTTTAGTTTCTCCTTATTTTCTTTGCCTTTGATACCAGTGGTAAAAGTGGATTCAGAGAGAATCCAACAGACTCAAGTTGGGATAATCTGAAGACTTTTAAAGCTCCAATATCCACTTTTTGCCTCCTTAAAGAGACTGGAAAGAACTTAAATAGTACCTTATAACTTTAAATACTGCAGATCAACTCTGTCATGATATTCTTTCTGTGGGATAAGAGCTAGTTTTAATTCCCCTGTTGGAGGTGATGTATATACCCCTTTAGGAACCTTCAGGATAGAAGGTGATGCTCTTGAAGCCTAGAGCTCCAGGGATCCCAAATCAGAAAGTATGCCCCTCCCCTGTGAAGCTGTGACACAGCCAGATCTGCAATCAGAAGGGCTCTTGGTGGGCACATCCTATCTGATAACATACTTGCCCCAGAAGTATCCTAAGACTAGAATTTAAATGTATGTTCTAGTTATCTGTATGCCAAAAGGGTCACAGTGAACGTTCTTCACAAAAGAATGTTTTCTTTTGTAAAGTATGTGATACTTCAGATTTAAATATCTGCTCACAGAGAATCCAGTGACTTAAAGGTACCACATTAAAGGACATGTTTTCTCAAAAGTCTGCAGTTTTCTCTTGATACCTCTGTTTCCTCTATCCCTTAAAAGAAGAAAGTTCTCCATGAATACAATTTAAGAATAAAGATGGAAACTTTCTTAAGAGTTCATCTCTTATCAGTAATCCCCAACTTTTCGGCACCAGGGACTGATTTCGGGGAAGACAATTTTTCCGTGGATGGAGGTGGAGAGGATGGTTTCAGGATGATTCAAGTGGATTACGTTTATTTGCACTTTATTTCTAATCTAATGCCATTGCTGATCTGACAAGAGGTACCTGTCTGTGGCCTGGAAGTTGAGGACCCCTGTCCTAATTGACCGTGTTCTGCCATTTCTATGGGGTATTACTCTCCAGAATAGAACCTATAAATGTCTGATGCCAACTGTCTGATGGCTACCCCAAACAGAGGCAGGATCATAAGGGCCACCCATTGTGTGTGTGTGCATGCATGAGCACACATGTGTGTGTGAAGGGAAGGGTTTTCTTTATGGAGGTTTTGAAGAAAAATAAGTTTCATTAGTTAAGCATCAAGAAAAGATTCAGTCCCAGGATCGATTGTAATAAGCCTCACCGTTTTACTAAAAATCCATTACTTGTTGAGCTAGTAAGTGATGAAAGGATTAAGAGAATTTAAAAAAATCTAATAAAGTTGATAACAGTAGAGCATTTTGTGAAATTTGTGTGTGAATTTATAACATTCGAATTTGTCGGCAGACAGTGTTATTCGGCAGAAGGCAAAAAAAAAAAAAAAGAAAGAAAACCCACACATACAGGCATAAAAAATGCAACAGCAGAGTTTCCGGCCAGGAAACCTTTTTTTCCATATGGGCATCCATATGTTTTATCTTGAAATCCATATTTTTGGCCTTGATACCCATATGTTAGCTTTTTGCCCAAATAAGGTTGTGTAATCATTCTTTATTATTTCTTCTTTCCTAGAAGTTATTACTCTAAGATTTGGAAATGGGTAGAAAAGCAAATGATCTGTTTATATACTGAGAATGCAGACATGCGACAGAAGCATGCTCTCAGAGGGACACAGACATACAGAGTGTGTGTGTGTATGTGTGTGTGTGTGTGTGCATGTACGCACATGTGAATATATATTCATTTAAAAAACTGGTTCACGTGTATTTCATCAAGGCAAGACTCCCGTAGGCTGGGTCTTGATATCACAGACTATCTGTCTCAAGTTGATGCATCCATGTGTCCAACTGAAAAATGAAGGACACTTTCAGTGTGGAGCCAGAGAGAGTTGTATTTGGCTAAGTACATTCTTCTGTCCATTGGAATTGCCCAGTAAATATTCACTGTAGAGCTCTGATTTTGTTCTTAACAGAAACAGTGATGGGGGTACATCATTTATTATATCATAAATACCCAATTGTGTGTAAGACTGCCCCTCATGAACTCCTGGAGAATAAAGTTGGGATTATACTTTTACTCTATTTTACCTTTCCAACTCATTGCTTATAGTTGGATATCAATAAAAGATTTTAGACCCATTAATCTATAAAAGTTTATGCTCAAGGGAAAAGTGTTATAGGCCTTTATTAAAAAAAAAAAAGTCTCCAACTCAATAAATCCTCAAGTAAGTAAACTCACTTTATCACATGAATCTCATGCAGAAATAAAATTAATTTTATTCCATCTACATGCTGAGCTATCTAATATGCTTCCCTGGTGGCTCAGACAGTAAGGAATCTGCCTGCAATGCAGGAGGCTTGGGTTCAATCCCTGGGTTGGGAAGATCACCTGGAAAAGGAAATGACAACCCTCTCCAGTATTTTTGCCCAGAGAATTCCATGGACAGAGGAGCCTGGTGGGCCACAGTCCATGGGGTTGCAAAGAGTCGGACACAGGGGAGCAACTAAGCACAACATTGTCAAGTCTAACCTCAAAAAGAGACCTTGTCATCTTTTCCTTCCACTTTCTATGCACAATAAAATAATTATTAGACTTAAATAACCTCACATAAATTCACCTAGAATTAACTCTTAATGTATTGAGAATTGGTTTACCAAGAAAGCAAAGTCAATGGATATATAAGATACCCTACCCAATGAGAAATACTGTTTGGAAACAAACATAAAACTATAAACAAAACTACGAATGCCTGCCTCTAAAAGGAGTACCGCAAGAGCTGTCTTTTTCTTTGTGACAGCATCTCACTGGCCGTCTGGAGATTGGGGTGAATGGATGGGATGGTGTTACCGTGGATTTACAGAGGAGGCCAGAGTAGAGGAGTTCCTTTTAATGATAATTGTATGTCATTCTACTTCACTGAGAAAAGTTTCTACTGCCAGTTTCTTTCCCCCTTGTCCTGGTGGCCCAGCAAGGTCAGAAGTGGGTGTCTCTGGTCTGTCTGCCTCTGGACCTTTGATTGACGGACTTGCTGAATTGCTGTCTACATGAAAAGGCTGCCACGGTGTGCCTAGCACGTGCGAAATCCCCTCTGCGTTGAGTGTTTCCCAGGCATTTGGGCTTGAAATCTATGCTTCAGCAATCTTCTCGGAGGTGTCCGTTTAGAGCATGTGTCAGGCCACCTCCAGTGGATACCTCTCTGTGTGGAGAGTCAGCACTTTGACGCCCGCCTCCCACTTTCCACAATAGAAAGATGTCAGCAATCTTTCACTCACTATTCCTAGGAAAACATGCTGTGCTACCTCTCGGAGTACTCAGGGTGTAACTTCCATGGATAAGCAGAGGAAGTAAAAGTTGACTCCTCTCTTACACAAAGGTTTGAAACTCTGCAATTCTGCTTTGTGGCTTTTCTCACTCTTCTGAGGGTCGGGATGCAAGTATGAGCTAATTTTGAGATTCCTCGGGGCCGCACTTCCTTCCCTGACTCTATTCTTGCCGCATTACCTCACCTCATTAGGACCCACATCTCCCTCTGATGGCATCTAGTTTCCGTTCCATTCACGGTGGCTGCGGATCATATCTCTGATCCACTTAGAAACACAGTGAGCTCTACCCCTGAGAATGCAAACGCTTTCTCAGCCACATCTATTGATCTCCAGGGCTTTATTTCTGGATTCCCATTCACCCATGCGTGTGGCATTTGAGATACTGGCTGTGCCTTTGAGGGGCCAGTGTTAAGTTGGGTGCTAGGAACTAGATCAAGAATATTTCTTTGATGATGTAGAAGCAGGTTTCCATATAGCTATCGATGAGGGTCCATATGAATCCCATACTCCTGTAAGTAGATCAGAGAAAGATAACATGTAGTAAATTCATCCTGCTTGGGGATGCTGTAGGAAAAGAACCCTTAAAAATTTAATGATGTAATCATTTTATTGAAGTTTGAGTCTGTAGAGCTAAGTGTGAAATAAGTGAATAAGCAAAACAAAGAAAAGAAGGGCTAGCCAAAGAAATTGAGTGGATTATTCCTAAATTGAAATTCCTGTTTCTAAAGAACAAGAGAGCATATTCCTTGGGAGAGGGACTGGTTGCTCCAATTTGGAGATAACTCATTTTATGACATTGTAGGAAATAGGAAATAAGAAAAAGGAAGCTTAGAATTGGGTTACAAAAAAAATCCTTCAGCTGTAATAATGAATTGTTGCCATGAGAAAAACACCTAAATTAGAAGAGAGTGACTGTCTGTCTTAATAAGAGCCATAGTAGAAAGCCCTTCTTGAAATAGAAGCAAAATAAGGGAAAAATTGCATTGTTGCAGGGCTAATTTGATGAAAGGACCTCAGTAAATTGTGATTGCACAGTTAATAAACCCTAGAGCTTTTTTTGGAAGACAAAATTAGTTGTTCAGTGGTAAGAAGAATCAATTACAAATTGTGTTGTCTTCTTTAACCAATCAGGCAGAGAAGCCACCATAATAATGACTATTCAACGTGAATAGAACTTCACTGCATCCAAGATTTAACTCTATTTTTCAACAGGAGACTGAAAACTAACATTTCTAAATGGGGAAAATATTCCTTCTTGTGGCATTGAAAGAGTGTTTCCTATACTTTTCATGTAAAAGTTCTATGGAGTGATAGGAATGTGTTTAGGTATATCTTTTTAATACAGTTCAAAGAGGATAAATATATTATTATGTATTCAGAGAGGAAAAATCAGCCATTCAAAGGAAGCGGGTGGGAATTTCTGTATATAACAGAAAATTGAAAGACACTTATGAACAGGTCAGTTATGTTAGCAGATAGAAAAATACAGGGTTCCATAAGCAGAACCATAGTATTATCTATCTATCTATCTATCTATCCATATATATATATATATATAAACATTTTCTCTTTTTTAAAACAATTTCAAGTACATGCCAGGAGGTATTAAAACATACAGTATCTTTTAATAAAAGCGACAGCTTATTTGAGAAATAAGAGTAAGTCTTCCCCTTTTTTTCTGACCTAAGTTAGACCTGAATTAGGATAGAAAATCTCAGAGTTAAATGTGATTCTGTTCTGATAGTTCAAATTTAAAATTTGAACTCAGCTCCTTGAAACTTAGAAGGTATTTTTTTCCGTAGTAAGAATGTAATATATAGCAATTAGACTATTTCAGGAAAGCTTACTTAACTGAAAGGTAGCTGAAATACTGTATATATGAAACATTGTATTCAGTTGGTCAGAGGGGCCCTGTGGGAATACTGGGCTTTGAAGTGAGCCAAAACCAAGTTCAAGTCTTTCTGACCACTCAGTGAGGACAGACGTGGACCCTCAGTTTTCTAATCTGAAAAATGGAGAAGATGGTACCTTCTTAAAGGGTTGTGGGTAGATAGTAACAAAAAGAACCCCTGGTTTTTACACCCATAGATCCTGGTGATCTAGTAATTAAGTAAAAAAACAAAACACTGGTTTTAAATTGAATAATAGTTTTTAGCTGTTAAATGGATTCTTCTGATAACACAGATTTATGGAAGAGGTGGTGGCGAGGAAGCTTTTAAAGACTTATTCACAACACTTATTCATGGATGATGTAGGTGTTGCCAATTCTTTATTACAGTTTTTTGTATCCAAATATGGCCTAACTTTTATTTTTTACATGTTTTGCCATTCGATAGTCTTCCTGTATGACTATGTTTTACACTGAATTTAAAATATGGGACTGTAACCATCAGTTTATGTGAATGTCTTCCAACTTTGACTACTAAAGTATTCTTACGTTAGCCAGCCGAGAGGATTGGGAGACCTGGGGCCGTCTTAGCCCTGACCAGTGAGGTATAAAGAGGGACAGTTCCTTGTTCCGGCTGCAGGAGACCCTGTAGGCAGGGGACAGTGCCCTGCCTTGAGTGAGATGTAAAATGGAGTGGGTCAAGGATCAGGCTCAGGTTAACTGGAATGGGGGGAGGAAAAAGGATTCGACGTGTTCTGCCAGTTGTTCATACCTAATGCTATGCTATGCTATGCTAAGTCACTTCAGTCGTGTCCGACTCTGTGCGACCCCATAGACGGCAGCCCACCAGGCTCCCCCGTCCCTAGGATTCTCCAGGCAAGAACACTGGAGTGGGTTGCCATTTCATTCTCCAGTGCATGAAAGTGAAAAGTGAAAGTGAAGTCGCTCAGTCGTGTCCCACTCTTAGCGACCCCATGGACTGCAGCCCACCAGGCTCCTCCATCCATGGGATTTTCCAGGCAAGAGTACTGGAGTGGGGTGCCATTGCCTTCTCGGTGTTCATACCTAAGGGGACAGTCATATTCAGAGATTATCCATACTGGCTTTAGTCCATCAATTCAAAACTGAAAATGAGTTAGAAGAAATGGAATATATCTTCAGAAATCAACAGCGTTAATTCAAAGGTTGAATAGAGGAAAAGGAATTAAGAAAAGGGAGGAAAGTGGTTACAAACTGGAGTTTCTAGGAAGATGTTGACATGGGAGGTGGGGCCTGACTTTGGCTTTAAAGAAGGAGTAGTAGTTGGATGGGTGGTAAGAAATAAAATTGGGAATAAACATAGTTTGTTTTATCAGAGAAGGAAGGAGGGCCAGGTGAAGATCAATGTATGAAGCAAAGATAGCGTGTACCTGTGGGGAGCAATGACAGATCAGACTGGCAAGGTACTGAGGAAGTGGCAGACCTCTCCCCAACAAAATCTAACTTGGAAACTTGGGACCTCAATTTACAGAACAGATAAAGCATAGCCCCTCGGGTCAGCGGTTGCATGGACTCTTACTTCCCTTCAGCATCCCCCGCCTTGGCCCTCTCCCTGGACAGCCTCAGAAGCAGACTGAGCATCTCTGGCTCATAGTCCTCTTCACATGCATCTTTATAGACCTAATACTTAATGTATCCTGTGTATGTATTATGTATTTCAGATAGTCTTGTATATAGCTATTAATAGTATGTACCTTATGTAGTTTATTTACATGATTAGATGAACACATATTAAATGAACACACACAAATTATATATTCACTTTTGTATTTAAATGTGTCAGACTTTCTCTTTCTCTCATGTCTCCTGCTGCCTTCTGGAAATCTGCTCTGAACACAACTCATCTAGCCACGTTTCTCCTTCCACTTGGACTACTCGGACTTCAGAATGTAGTGGTTGATTTTCCCTTTGTTTCAGGGACCCATTAAGAACAGAGGGAAGGGGATTAAGTGAATCCAGCATCATTTAACGTCATCCTATGCCCCACACCTCAAAAGCAAAAACACAAACAAAAAGAACAAACCATAAAAAATAACTGGAATTATTAGCTAGCCTGTTTGTGAACTACTGTACTATGTGATTGTCACCCAAAGTGTAGCTAATTTATTAGAAAATACTTTATAAACCGAAATAAAGTAACTGTGAACCTCACTACAATGAGATCAGAGTCTCTTATATGGAAGGTAGTGAGTGTGCCTTCAAATATGCTCTGAGACGTAATGTCCATTTCTCTCCAAATCCTTGATGGAAGATTCTAGAGAGAGACATGCTGTTCTAGAGTGGAGAAAACCGAGAGGCGTTCCAGATGTTGCTGAGCCCTCAGAGCAAGGATTTTGACAGCCAGTGAGAGGTTTTACATACCTCTAAGAAGCTTTCTTAGTGTCTGTGTGGTTGCTCTAGGCCTTAAATCCAAGGGAAGCCTCAGGAAGGTTCAGGCAGCCACTATATACACAGACTAGGATAAAGAAATTGATTTAATGTTAATTTCTTTTTTGGGGGGGGACCTGGAGAATGTCGTGCAGAGTGAAGTAAGTCAGAAGGAAAAACAAATATTATGTATTAACACATACATGTGGAATCTAGAAAGTGGTGTAGATGACCTTATCTGCAAAGCAGATACAAAAGTAGAGAACAAATATATGGACCCCAAGGGGGAAAAGGGAGTGTGGGAAGAATTGGGAGATTGGGATTGACACATTTATAGTACAGATACTATGTGTAAAGTAGACAACTGATGAGAACATACTGTATAGCACAGGGAACTCTGCTTAATGCACTGTGGTGTCCTAAATGGGAGGGAAGTCCAACAGGGAGGGGCTATACGTATAGCCGACTCATTTTGCTATACGGAAGATGCTAACACAGCATTGTAAAGCAATTATACTCATTAAACTATACTCATACTCAACTATATTCATTAAATAATTAATTAATGAAAGAAAAACCTTCAAAAATGTAAAAAAAAAAAAAGAAAAACGTTGATTTTAAAACAAAGATAAAGTTACCAGTAGTGGGGGCAATACTTTGGACATAGTAGGCTGTCAGTGAAATGTTTTGTGAATTGTTTTCTGGAATCGTGTGTATATCAAAGAGTGAATTTCATTTTGTTCACTTTTGAACACTGCACTGGCCCTACTAAGGTAGTCCTCTTTGCAAATATATCATAAATCAGCAAGCTGGGTTCTTACTTTATATTCATAAAGCAACAGATTTATGTTTCAGTCTAAAACCAAATTGGCAAACCTAGTTTCCTGAAGCAGAGCTTTAAGTGACTTGTGAATGGGATTCGGAATTATTTCTCACAAACCAGAAGGGGAGCCAAGAAAAGGTAAAACTTTAGGAGAGCATAGTCAACAAGGTAAGAAGTTTGGTAATGCTGATTTAGAAAGACACTGTAACTTTTAAATGTGTGCTTTCGAGCTGAAGGACTGCAGTGGGGATTTAAAATAGGACTATTTAATTTTTTAAAATTACATAAATTAAGTGAACAGCCCATTAGCAGGACGCCGTCAGGACCACATGGCCAATTGAGATCGAGTTATATTGTCCTGCCTGCTGGATTTGAATGAGAATTAAGAAATTACTATTCCAGAGAGGTGTGGGACATCTATTCTCATTTGCAGTGATATTCTTCATGGTAACTGTCTGCAATGGAGTGCTCTGACAAGCCAGCCCCAGAATCCTCACAGTGCTACCACGGGGTGGTGGGGACGGGGGTGCATATATTTGTGGCAGGGAAGCAGCTCATTGTTCTACCTGCTTTGATGAATCCTCATACTGTAAGGACCTCAGATTGGAGCCGGAAGCCATGACGAAGTCCAAAGAACCCACATGGGTAAGCCGTCAAGCTTCAACTTTTCATCCACTTGGCTGGACTAAGTCTAAGCTTCGTGACGATTTAGAAGCAGTGGAATATCTCTGTCTAGTCACTGCCAACTCCTTTCTGTAACCTGTCTTTTTGAACTTTTTGTTAGAAATAAGGATGCCATGAAAATCACATCGAACAGCGCATCCTAGAAACAAATTGAGCTTAAGGAAATTGAGCATGCTTCTGGGTCAGCCATGGTCTTAGCATATTGACAGTCATCTGTGTAGAGTTTAAGTTAGGGAAGAGGTAGATCTTAGTCAATATAGACATCTGCTTTCAAATATCATTAGTTTTATCTAGACAATGATTTCAAAATTGTGACTCCCTAAAAAAATAGTGAAAAGTAATATGTATTTTCCCTCTGGGACTCTTCAGTATCTGACAGATTGTGAAAGTTATTAAATTTCTTATTATGTCATCTTAGAAATTAAAGTTAAAGGAAATATATTCTCAATTTTGGGCTTCCCAGGTGGTGCTAAAGGTGGTAAAGAACCCACCTGCCAGTGCAGGATACATAAGAGACACAGGTTCGATCCCTGGGTTGGGAAGATCCCCTGGAGGAGGGCATGGCTACCTACTCCAGTATTCTTGCCTGGAGAATCCCAGGCAAGATTACTCTTCCAGACAGAGGAGCCTAGCAGGCTGTGGTCCATAGGGTTGCAAAGAGTTGGACATGTCTGAAGCGACTTAGCACAATGCACACATTCTCAATTTTACCAATGTCATTGTTAATGCTACTTGTTAAAGCTCTCTTCTTTTGCTTTGGCTTTATCAATATTTTTGTCCATTTAAAGGCCATTTTTAGTCCCCTCCCTATTTTCCGTATCATTAATAAGTTCATTATTTCCAAGTAAACTGAACCCGTAACTTCTTCTGAGCCCTAGTACTTACGCTTGGCATGGAACAGTTTAGTTCTAATAACTTGGGCCTTGTGCTTTCCATTCTGTTTGTCTTATTGAGACAAAAATCCATATTTTATTTCCTTATTCCAGCATCTATCATGTTACTGAGTATTTTCTAGATACTAGGAATTGCTTGACATTCCTCTCTCTTTTTTCACTGAATTATGGCTGATTTACAATGTTGTGTTAGTCTCCAGTGTACAGAAGGTGAGTCAGTTGTGTATGCATATATTACACACACACAAGATACTGACTGTAGTTCACTGTGCTATACAGTAGGCCCTTGTTGTTTACCTATTTTATATGTAATAGTATGTATATGTTAATCCCAAACTCCTAATTTATTCCACCCCCATCTTCTTTGGTAACCATAAGTTTCCTCTCTACGACTGTGAGTCTCATCTCTGGTTTGCAAATAAGTTCATTGGTATCATTTTTTTAAATTCCATATGTAAGTGATATTTTAAGATATTTGTTTTTCTCTTTCTGACTTACTTCACTTCGTATGATAGTCTCTAGGTTCGTCCATATTGCTGCAAATGGCATTATTTCATGCTTTTTCGTGACTGAGTAGTGTTCCATTCTGTACATCTATATCACATCTGCTTTATTCTTTCTTAATTTATTCATTCAATAAGTATTTGCTGTGCTCCTCCCAGGAGAGGCACAGTGCATGCCTGGCCCTGGGATTCCTCCGTGCCTCTATTCAACGAGCCGACACTAGTTCATGAGCAGTCTGGTAAACCAAAAGAAAGTGGACACCTCTGACAGCCAATAAGCCTCATATTATGATTCAAAGCCTAAAAATAGTCGAAGGAAATGAAGAGTCCTAGGAATTTGCAATCCGGACTCTGCAACCATCACCCAGGTAATCTTGTGAAAGTCACTGAAACACTCTGAATCTGTTATGTCACCTGTAAAATGGCCGTTATCATAATGCCCCCCTGCCCTCCCATAAGGTGGTTGTAAGGGCTGAATAAGGGTATGATAGAGACAATGCTTATATTAACCTCGAAAACACCATTCAGAATTTTATTTAAAACTCAAGTGCAAGCCTTTTCTTTAGGACTTTTTTTTTTTTTTTAAATCCCTTCCTGCAAGCTCCCTGCATTCAAAAGACTTCAGCACAGTTTTGAAATTCTGTACTTTAAAAACATGACAACAGTTGATAATGTATGGGGCTATATAAGTCAGTTACCAGATGGTTCACAAACATCTTTCCTATTAGATTTATGCAGTAAATCTTCATTCCCCTTGAAACGTTTGCTTGAATGTGTCCATAACTTTTTATTCTCCTTTCATATGTTTGTGTAGTACACATCTGGCTTCCTTAACATTAGATTATAATTAGGGTCAGGTATTCTCTTGCTTAACCTATGCAGCAGATTTAATCCCTGACTTTTTTTTTTTTTTGTAGTGGGAAAGATGGTGGCAGGTTTTGCTATAATGATGGGAAACCTAGATAAATAGGGAGATTTCTTTTGCTCTTGATTTTTTTAACGTCTCTTTTGATGTGGTTATGACTCCTCTTTCTCCCCTCAAACCCCTAGATCCACTTCCATTTCCCCCATCACTTCCATACAGTATTGGAAAAGGACCCAGGGAAGTTTTGTGGCAATTCATGGACAGAAGAAATGTGATTTACATCTATTACTATCTTTGAAAAATGACTTTCCAGTGCTAATGATACTCATTAATTACAATTAATTTTTTCAGAGGAGAATTCCATATTTGATAAGCTACCAAGCTTTGAAATTGTTCTGAGAATGACCTGCACCTGCTTTTTATAGTCTTCATATATCTGGAGAATATCATTCTTTAATAAAAAAAATATGATATATGTTTGGAAAAAATGAGAGTTTATTTAGGAACTGGTTCACTCTAAATAATTTTTAGTAAGATTTTCTTTAGTAACTTTTCTCATGCTCATCTTAAGAAGCATTTAATAGACATAAAAGTAGAAGCATTTGAACTTTGCCAGTTTAATTTATGCTTGTTTTTTCTTTTATGTTGTGTTTTAGGGAATTTCCCTGTGGCTCAATACAGAACGACCTCAGCTTCAATTAATATTTATTTTTTATCTGTGGGTTCAATTGTTTTAAGGTAGAAAGAGTATATTAAAAGGCAATAATTATCCTAGTATATGTTCAGTAATAATGGATCAGCAATGCTTTTTATCTTTGCAAAATAGTCCTTCCATTGAATACATTTAATATAAATGAGAATATATTGGAGAATTCTAATTTTCTCTTGATGATGAATTCATGTCTCATACTCCTTAATAATCTACTTTCCCACTTTATTTAGTTTTTTACTGTCACATAATTATAAATTAGTATGTTAAATATTTCCTCAACTAAATAAAAAGTAGAGAGTAAATGATATTGGTGTTACAAATGGGATACTGAAGTTAGAAGGATTTGTCTGATTAAAGTCAAGTAAAACATTAATAAATATGTTAGAAAAATGTGAATGCAGTTCACATTTGGAAGTATATTTGGATGAAGCTAATGGAAACTTGCTTAGTAAAAATCTTTAGATGGCTTTTTAAATGATTACAGGAAGTCTCTGCCTCTTTTTCTGAGTTTTAGGTTCCTTCTCTGCAAGATGAATATTAGATAAAATGGTTTCTTCTGGCTCTAATGTATGTGCCTTCCAAATATTAATGGGTGTGCCCGAAGTAATTAAGGTGCATGAAAAAAGTTTTTTGATAGTAGTTTAATATTATTTACAATAATGTGTAAGCAAGCATACACACTGTTGGTACAGATTAATTTCAGATAAATAACTATATTGGTCACAAATTCAGAATTCATAAAATCCTAATTAAGACTGGGTTACTTGATTTCATTTTGCTTGTTTAAACAAGATATAAATGTACCTTATTTGGAAAGGGTACTGGGAGATGGAGATGAATTTAGGAACAGAAAGAATGCTGCAAAATTCTTCTTTGGAAGGAGAATGCATTGCATTTGAAATAATTAGGGAGAGTAACCATTTTGTTGTTCAGAAAATTCCTTGACAGTGCTTCCATTAACTCTCTAGTGATATTGTCACTAAAGGACTAAGGAGAAAAAAGACAAGCAAAACAGCAAAACAGACATCCTGCCTTCACTCTGCTGTGTCTGCATTAATGCTGCATCGTAGCAGCTGCTATCTTTTTTAAACAGCCTTTTTTTTTTTTCCTGGTGGCCTTTTTTTCCCCTGTAGAGTAAGCTGACCAGATTTTCACTTTATAAAACTGGGACAGCCTAGCAGGGGATGAGAATTTCCATGAACCATCTTCTGGGGATAATAATATCAGTAATCAGAGACTGTCATGGCAATTGTAGAGAGAGATGAATTGCAGTGGACAGGAAATCAACACTGTTTTGTTTGTTAGTTTTTTTGGAGTGTGGGTTCAGTGCCCTGGAATCATTTACCAAAAAGTTGAGCTTGAGTGCAACCCCCTGTAAACTCTTGAACTCTAAGTTATTTAGAGACTAAGACAGATGGCAAAGCAGATTTGCTAGAGAATTATATAAATGGACTATATTCCAGTGGCTATATGTTCACCTATTTGCCTTTAGAACTGAACTCTTTGTGCTTAAGCCAGAATTGGTTCAAATCCAGTTTCTCTCATCTCCCATTTGGTCTTTCTCTTCTGTGCTCACTTAGCACATTTTTATATGCCCATATAGTTGTAATTTGATAATATCTTTGTGTTAAAATGTATCCTTTGACCGATTTTGTCCCAGACATGATGTTCCATAATAGGAAATAAGAGGATAGATATGATAAGCAAGTGCAAAACGTATATGCAGGAATAAGGATCTCCTAGAACTCTTTAAACCTTTATAAAATTAACATTAAAATACCCATACTTTGGTAAAATTATAATTCATACTTTCATAAAATCCATACTTTCATAAAATTATTCATAATTTTGTGAAATAAAAATATATTTATTCAGCAACTTCTTTTGAGTATTTCAAACAGATGAGAGACTAATAGTACAGAATAAAAGCACAGAGAACTTAAATTATAAAAACTTAATACTTATTAAAGCAGCCTCAAAAAATTAATGGAGAAAGGACAGATTGCATTTTATGTGACTTTTAGAAAATGCTTACTACATGGAAAAATATAAAACTGGATCCCTTCCTAAACCTTTTACATAGATAATTTCTAGGTGTATTACAGAGATAAATGTGGAAGATAAAACTATAAAAATAGTAGAAGGAAACAGGAGAATATCTTTGTGACCTAGAGATAGAAAAATATTTTTTAAAACCTCAAAAGGATAATTTAAGACAAAAATTGATTATTTTACATATTAAAAGTTCATGCAAGAGACATGGGTTTGATCTCTAGGTGGGGAAGATCCCCTGGAATAGGAAATGGCATCCTGCTCCAATATTCTTGCCTGGAGAATTCCATGAACAGAAGAACCTGATGGGCTACAGTCCACAGGGTCACAAAGAGTTAGACACAACTGAGCATGCGTGCATGTGATATTAAACATTGAAACACCTGTGTTCAGCAACAAAAATAAATAAATAAAATTAATGCTCAATTAATACAATAAAACAATTAATGGTGTCTAGTAAGATGAGGTCAGGCAGCAACAGTTAGAACTGGACATGGAACAACAGACTGGTTCCAAATAGGAAAAGGAGTGCGTCAAAGCTGTATATTGTCACCCTGCTTATTTAACTTATATGCAGAGTACATCATGAGAAATGCCGGGCTGGAGGAAGCACAAGCTGGAATCAAGATTGCCGGGAGAAGTATCAATAACCTCAGATATGCAGATGACACTACCCTTATGGCAGAAAGTAAAGAAGAACTAAAAAGTCTCTTGATGAAAGTGAAAGAGGAGAGTGAAAAAGTTGGCTTAGAGCTCAACGTTCAGAAAACGAAGACCATGGCATCTGGTCCCATCACTTCATGGGAAATAGATGGGGAAACAGTGGAAACAGTGTCAGACTTTATTTTTTTGGGCTCCAAAATCACTGCAGATGGTGATTGCAGCCATGAAATTAGAAGACGCTCAGTCCTTGGAAGGAAAGTTATGACCAACCTAGATAGCATATTCAAAAGCAAAGATATTACTTTGCCAAGAAAGGTCCATCTAGTCAAGGCTATGGTTTTTCCAGTGGCCATGTATGGATATGAGAGTTGGACTATGAAGAAAGCTGAGCGCTGAAGAATTGATGCTTTTGAACTGTGGTGTTGGAGAAGACTCTTGAGAGTCCCTTGGACTGCAAGGAGATCAGTCCTGGGTGTTCTTTGGAAGGAATGATGCTAAAGCTGAAACTCCAGTACTTTGGCCATCTCATGTGAAGAGCTGACTCATTGGAAAAGATTCTGATGCTGGGAGGGATTGGGGGCAGGAGGAGAAGGGGACAACAGAGGATGAGATGGCTGGATGGCATCATCGACTTGATGGACGTGAGTTTGAGTGAACTCCGGGAGTTGGTGATAGAGAGGGAGGCCTGGCGTGCTGCAATTCATGGGGTCACAAAGGGTTGGACACAACTGAGTGACTGAACTGAACTGAATAAGATGAGAGATTAGTATCTAGGCTGTAAAAATAACTTATGAGACTTACAAAGAAAAAGATAGCAATCCCAATTGTAAAGATAGGTGGTTATGATCAGGCAATTTATAGAGGAGGACATCCAAAGAGTTAGCAAGCACTGTTAAAAGTGTTCAAACTCATTAACAATAATAGAAATGCAGATTCTAACATCATGAATTAGGTAGAAACTAGAAATTGGAATTGTATAATGCCAGATATTGGCAAGGAAATGGCAACCCACTCCAGTGTTCTTGCCTGGAGAATCCCAGGGACGGTGGAGCCTGGTGGACTGCCGTCTATGGGGTCGCACAGAGTCGGACACGACTGAAGCGACTTAGCAGCAGCAGCAGGTATTGGCAAAAACTGAGATTTGAGACTCCTCACATATGGTTAGTGGAACTATAGACTGGTGTAGCCAATGCAGGCATACCACATGCTGCAGAACACTGTAGCACATTTGTTCCTGGTCTACTCCTTGATGACTTCCCACATTGTCCATAATGACAGGTGTGCAAGAATGTTTATTACAGTATGAATGTTGGTGGTGACAGGGAGCTGCGGGCATAATTATGTTGCACATGATCTGTGTAATTTTCTGTATATAGTTTATATACTTTTCTGTGCATATTTTTGTATATACATTAAAAGTTCTGTTAAGATATAAAAAAGCTAAATAGTATATTGTTCAGGGGTATGGATTGAAGTGACAAGATTATGAAAGGATGTAAAAGAATGATTCCTCTAACGCTGAGGGACTGATAACTCTATGAAAGAGAAATATTAACATAGGAGACACACAGTGAGATTCTCAGGGACTAGTTAGTATCCCCAAGTTTTTCTCATAAGTGAGGGTACACTGGTATTTAATAATATTATTCTTTAAACTTTACATATGTTTTCTGTATTTTTCAGTGTGTTTGATGCAGTCATTTCACAATTAAAAAAAAAAAAAATTAGCAGCGTTTTGGTTCCAGATAAAATGGAATAGGCACAGTCCACCTTGTGCCTCCCACTGAATTCAGCTATAAAACCTGGACAGAATTCATGGAGTCATTATGTGAGGATACTGAAAAGCAAACAGTAGCAGGTGGATTAGGGAAGTAGATCAGAATTGAAAGAACTCCTAAACTGATGGTGAGTTTACCATTATTCCCCTTCCAGTATCTCCTGTCCTAACCTTATTGGAGTTAGACATGGGCACCAGAGCTCAGACAGAGAGAGCTCCAGGAGAAGGCTTCTAGTTCTGGTTGCAGTGTGGCAAAAATAAAGGGGAGGATTTTTTTCTTTTCTTCATTTCCTTGTATTCAGGCCCAAAGCAGTTCCATCATCATCAGTGATAGTGGCAGGAGCCAAACATCTGAAAGAGGGGAGCCTTCTCACATAAGTGGTCCCAAGATGATGGAGCACATACACATTGTTTTTTCTCTCTCTGTTCTAGCAACTGAATAACATAACTAAAGCCCAAAATTTACGGATAAAGGTCTAAAAATGAGAGCCCAAGGAAATAAAAATATCAGAGATTATGCTGTAAATTGAGGCCTTGGGAAATGACCACATAAAGATGTTTATGTCCTCCTGGGTTCATCCTTGAGCTGCTGTACACATATCTAATTTATTGTATCAAAACTTTGGTGAATTAAATGGATAAACCACTGCCCATTATGTCTACTGGCCATGTCATGGCACATGCATAGGAAAAATCTGAATAGCACTATAAGGCTTTGAAAACTGACCTAACACTGGAACCCTAGTCCACAAAAGACAGTTACGAATTTGTGAACTGAACCTCACCTAGTTTGATTGCCTGTTAACCAAAATATTACATAATCCATAGGATATAAACAAGATATATAGTATCATAATATCACATCAAAACTGTCCAAGATATTACCCCAAATTACTTGGCATATAAAGAACCTCAATTCCATTGAAAAGACAATCAATAGATGCCAACAGTGGGAATATATACACACGTTGGTATTATCTGACAGAGACTTATAGAAGCTGTTTCTTAAAATATACTCAAGCAATCACAAACACTCTTGAAACAAATGTGAAAATGGGAATTTCTTAACAAAGAAATTGGAAATATAAAGAAGAATTCAATGCAAATTTTAGAACTAAAAAGTACAAAACTCATAATAAAAATCTTACTGGATCAACTCAATAGCAAAATGGAAATGAAAGACTGAGAGTCAATAAACTTGAAAGTAGGCCAATAGAAATTATCTTACTGGTTAACAAAGAAGAAAAATGTTTGGGGATAGGGAATAAAGAGAGATTCATGGGACAGGGAATACAGAGAGCTTTACAAAACTATGAGATGAAAAAAAACACAAAAGTCTAACATTTGTGTCCTTGAAGTTCTAGAAGGAGGAAAAAAATAATGCAGTACAAATAATTTTTTGAAGAAATAATGGCCCCAAACTTCCTCGATGGGGAAGGAAAATAGTCTATAGATTACAGAAGTTTTGTGAAAACCAAACAGAATAAACTTAAACATATCTGTGTTCAGACACATCTTCATCAAAATGTTACAAAAGTAAGTGCACAAAAAATCTTGAAATTGCCCAGAGTTAAAATATTCAATTTTATTGGGAAAAAAAAACAATTTGAACAACTGTGGATTTCTCATTAAAAACTACAGAAGGCAGAAGGAAGTGACACAACATGTTAAAATTACTGAAAAGCACCTCCAACCCAGAATTCTATATCCAGCCAAACTACTGCATAGAAATGAAGGAGAAATAAAGACATATTCAGATGAAGGATAACTAAGAATTTGCTGCCTTCAGACAAGTTCTGAAATAACATCTGTGGGAAGTTCTTCAGATAGGAGGAAGATAATACTAGAAGGAAACTTGAAACATAAAGAATGAAAGAAGAGCAAAAGAAATAGTAGATATTGGATATACATTGTAGACTACTCTTCTCTCCTTGAGTTCTTTAAAATATGTTTGACAGTTGAAAGCAAAACTTTAACACTGAATGATGGAATTTTCAATGTACATATAAGGTAAAGTGAAGTCGCTCAGTCGTGTCTGACTCTTTGTGACCCCATGGATTGCAGCCTCCCAGGCTTCTCCATCTATGGGATTTTCCAGGCAAGAGTACTGGAGTGGGTTGCTGTTTCCTTCCCCAGAGGATCTTCCCAACTCAGGGATTGAACCTGGGTCTCCCGCATTGCAGGTGGACGCTTTACCCTCTAAGCCACCAGGGAATCCCCTATATATAAGTTAACTATAATATAATGGAGAATGATAAAGGGAACTATAATATGGTAAGGTTTCCATGTTCCACTTGAAGTAGTAAATATGATTCTGAATAAACTATGAGAGGTGAAGAGCAACCACTACAAAATTATACAAGAGATAATAAAAAATGCAATAGATAAATTAAAATAGAATGCTAAAAAACGCTCAAGTAATCCAAGTTTCTCCTTAGAAACTGACTGATACCTGAATTAAAAAAGAAAGCAAATAGAAACCAAGTAGCAGATTGGTAGATATAAATCCAAACAAATCAATAAATATATTAGATATAAGTGATCTAAATGCAATAAATAAAATACGTAATCAAAAAGAAGTAAAAAAAAACCACAACTCTACTCTGTATTTCCCATAAGAAACTCCCTTCTAATACAGTGATATATGTAGATTAAAAGTAAACAGATAGAAAAAGATGTTCTATGCAAACACTAATCATTAAAAGAAAGTTGAAGCAGCTATCTTAATGAGATAAAGAAAACTTTAGAAGCACTCCCCCAAAACTGAAAAGTCAAATATCAGGAATAAAGAAGTACATAACAATAAGGAGATCAATTCACCAATAAGATGTAACAATTCTAAATTTGTATGAACTCAAAAACTAAGCTTCAAAATACATGAAGCAAAAACTAACTGAACTGAGAAGAGAAATGGACAAATCCACAATTTGTGGATGCTGGAGATGTCTACACTTTCTATAATAGATAAAACTGATAGAAAGGAAATCATCTCCTCAATTTGATCAATAGATTTATTGAAGTTTCAGTAACATTTCCAGCAGGATTTTTTTTGTAGATATAAGCAAACTGATTCTCAAAATTTTTTGGAAAGGCAAAAGAATTACCATAAAATAATGTGTAAAAAGAAGGAAAAAGCTCATATGAATTACACTTCATGATTTTAAGACTTCTTATATCACTACAGTAATCAAGACAGTACAGTATGGGCAAAAGAACAGACAGTTGTCAGGGGAGCAAAAGAGAGCATCTACAGCTGATGGATTTGGACAGTGGTATAAAAATAAACTGATCTGCTCAGCAAATGATATTAGAGCAAGTGAAGAACATCAATAAGCAAAAAAAAAAAAAAAAAATTAAAAGAATCTCGACCTAAACTTCATGCCTGATTAATAAAAAACTCAAAATTTGCCAAATACCAAGTAAAATACAAAACTATAAACCTTTTAGAAGATGACATATGAAAGTATCTTTATGATATGAGGTTAGGCAAAAAATTCTCAGGCATGACACCATTTGTATAAGTATATAATCCACAAAATAAAGAGTTGATAAATCAGCCTTTATCAAAATTTAAAACTTTTGGTCTCCTACTGTTAAGAACATGAAAAGACAAACTCCATTCTGAGGAGGGAAATTGCAAAGCCCATATCTGACAAAGCTCTTGTGTCAAGAGTAAGTTAAAAAAAAAAAATACTCTCATAACTGAGTAGTGTGAAAACAACCTAATTTGTATAGTAGGACAAACACTTGAACAGACATTTCACTTAAGATAATATACACACTGGATATAAGCACACAAAAAGATGTTCACCGTCATTAGTCATTAGAGATGTGCATATTAAAACCTTTTTAAGATCTACTGCACATCTATTAGAATGGATAATTTTTAAAATTCTGACAATACTAAGTGTAGGTGAGGATATGGAACAGTTGGAACTTGCATTCATCACTGGTAGAAATGCAAAATGACAGTCATTCTCAAAAGCAATTTGGCCTCTTTTTATAAGATTAAGCATGCACCTGTCATATGCAGAAATCCTATTTCTGGGTTTTTAACTTTGAGAAATGTAGACATATGTTCACACAAAAACCTGTACATGACTGTTTATGGAAGGTCTATTCAAAACTGGAAATAATGTCTTTAAGGGTAAACGGTGTAACGGTCTGTGTTATATCCATACAGTGGAACACTGCACAGTATTATAAAGGAAGAAACCATTGATTCATACAACAATTTGGATGAGTCTCTATGCTGAATGAAGGAAGCCTGATTCCAAAGGTTACATTCTATGTGGTACCATTTACAGTTGACCTTGGGACAACACAGGTTTGAACTGCACTGGTCCACCTATACATGTATTTTTCACTGAATATTTGCTACATGATCCACAGTTGGCTGAATTTGAGGAGCAGACCATGAATATGAAAGGGTAACTGTAAAGTTATAAATGAATTTTCAGTCGGGTAGGGGATTGGTGCCCCTAACTGCTGTGTGTTCAAGGATCAACTGTATATGACATTCACAAAAAGATAAAACTGTAATGTTGGAGACTACTCAGTGGTTGCCAGAAGTATTATAATTTAAAAAATGAAATTTCAAATGTTTTATACTGAAAAGGAAAATAATTTTTTGGGCCATCATAGCAATTACGGTATAGTGGGGGAAAGTAGGGAGATAGCAAGAAATAAAATTAACTCAAACATGCAGAACTGGGGTTAAATTTACAAAGCATTCTGGTAGAGGTAGATAGGACAATTTAAAAAAAAAATAAACTTTAAATGATTTGCTTATTAATTTGTTTGTAATGAAATGGTTGTTTCTAAATCAGCAACAGCCCATAAAGCTATTTTATCGTGTGTAGTTAAACATCCTCAAAACATGCAGATTTGTTTTGCTGTTAATTTACTTACAGACTTTTTTCTTCATCGATATATGAAGGTAAAATTCTGCCCAAGCTATAAAAATTATTGTAAATTTAAGATAATGATCTTTGAATTGATGTTCCATTTTTGGCAGAGAATTTAGCTGTGTATAAAAATGAAAGGTTAGAAAAATATTGCTAAAGTAAAAGAGTTATTTTGAAAACCGATTTGTATTAAATGATTTGGCTCCCTCTCAATCAGTTTGTACTTGCAGATACAGCCTTTCTGAGCCGTTGGACAGGCAATTTAGTTCTGTGCCTTAATTTCCCCATATGCGTAATGTGAAGATAGCTATTCTGGCATCTGATGTTTTTCCTGAGACTCTATCAGAATACATATGGCATCCATATTTCAGCACGAGACTTGAAGGCCATTGATATTTACAAAGTTTCATCATTTTATTTCTTAAAACCAAATATATCTTCTCGTTTCACAGTTTGAACATGGATGAAGAAAATGACAGAAACTTATAGTTAAGGATATAAAAAATATTTAAGTTAGAAAAATGTCTATTTGGCAGGAAGAAAAGGAAGAGAGATTGCTTTATACTGTCTTTTTTAAGTTTGAAGACCCACATCAAAGAATGAAATTTAATAATAGATGTCAGAATTTAAAGCTGTGAAAACCATGTGGAAAAAGAAATATAGACATACCTCCAGCCCCTTTAGAAGATAAAGATATCATGAAATATGTATATTTACTACATTGGAAAGCTAGTATATGTGATTTTAATATGGTTTTCCTCAGAAAGCTTAAAGCAGACCTTCAGTAGAAATTAAGATGCATGCTTGTTCCTTTCCCCTAAAAAACACTCATTTCAATATTGGTAAAGAACGTGTATGTGTGTGTGTTAAGTCTCTTCAGTCGTGTCTGACTCTTTATGACCCTATGGACCGTAGCCCACCAGGCTCCTCTGTTCACAGGATTCTCCAGGCAAGAATACTGGAGTGGGTTGCTATACCCTCCTCCAAGGGATCTTCCAGACCCAGGGATCGTACCTGAGTCTCTTATGTCTTATGAATTGGCAGGCAGGTTTTTTACAACTAGCACCCTAGAAAGCCCCAAGAACTGTACATTTAACAATATATATTTAAGTAAGAACATCCTTTAAATGTCATTGTGTTATTATAGTTGCACAATTTAAAGGGGATGTGAATGCATATCATATTGTATATGAATACATAGGCTATGGACACTTAATAGTCTATCCAATAAAATGTGTGTTTGTATGTATATATACCTAACTTGAATGGAGGTCTATTTAATAAATATGTTTATTACTTGCAAGCATGTTTTACATTATTACTGTCATAGAAGTGGTAGATATGACATTCCCTGCGGTTGAACAGTATTCATAATATTTGCATTTACTGAGCAAGAACTAATGGTAACAGAATTTCTGTGTTAACACAAGTGTCTGGGCAGCTTGATTCAAGCATCGTTTATAATTGCACTTTCTAAAGATAAACTGAAGGCTTTGCAAAATGTCATGTCTTCTTTTGGATGATCCTTCCTTAAACATTTTTGTTGGCATTACTATAAGGTGTAAGACTAGAGCTTCCACAAAGTAAAAAAAATATATATGTATGTATGTTATATGCAGTATGGAAATAAAAACTGCAAACATTATTTTACATCAGGACTTAGTGTCTAAAAGTGAAGTGAAAGTGTTAACCACTCAGTAGTGTCTGACTCTTTGCGACTTCATGTTCTATAAAGCCCACCAGGCTCCTCTGTCCGTGGAATTCTCCAGGGAAGAATACTGGAGTGGGTTGCCATTCTCATCTCCAGGGGGGTCTTCCCAACCCAGGGATCAAACATGGGTCAGCTGCATTGCAGGCAGATTCTTTACCATCTGAGCCCCCTGGGAAGTCTTCCAGAGGGACTCCATGCATAGGAAATGCAAAGAAGACTTTAGCTGCCCTTTGGTATGCTTGCCTTGCTGTTGTGTCATCCACTCCATTCAACAACAAAAAAATTAATGTAAGTAAACTCCCAGTGTCACTGGAGAAATGTAGCCCTTTATTTTCCTTTTTAACATTATTAGTCAAGTAGTAAGAGTAAAATCTTAAAAAATAAGTGTTCTATTAGATTATATATTTAATATGCATTGGAATTTTGCATTGTTCCTACAGCTTAAAGCAACTGCAGCGTGTTTGCTTTTTAAGTTTACTCTGGTTATTTTTTTTTTCTTTTATAATTGTAACATAAAGTTTTCAAAGACAAAAATGAACAAAGGCCAGAAGCCCCATTGAGCTGTGAAGCAGGGAGGAAGCTTTGTCCCCTCCCACTACAGCCTACTTGAAAATGTGCTTCTGAAACCCTTAAGGTAAGACTTTAAAAAAAGAGAATTGGACAGTTGTCAAGGATGGTTGGTTTTTAAGGCTTAACTACCTGAGCAATGTTCATTTAAAATAACATATGAGTCTCAATCAAAATGATCTAAGCTGAGCAAACGGCTGCTTTGTCCTTCCCTTTCAAGGAAGTTCAGAGGTGCTGCAAATTTGGGAGAGAGAAATTTCTTTGGTTAGTGCTCTTTATTCCTTTTTGGTAATCTTTTTTTTTTTTTCCTGCAGAGCATAAAAGAAGTCAAGATTATGGGAAACCTTATGACAAACTTTCCTAGTCAGAGTCCAGCCTTTTTTTTCCCCTTCATTCATCATATAATCATCAAAATAAGGTCCACCAGAAAGAGTGTGAAGTCAAAGTATTCTTTGCTTTTGGGAACCAGATTTTTTTATTTGGCAGGGGAATAAAGGTTTTTCTAGGTCAGTTCCTGTTGTGCAAGAGGCTGGGATTGTCATACTTTTGGGGATGTGGCCTCCAACTGTTGGCTGTTGCAGTGGTAGAATCTGTAAGTCAGTTTTCCCAGGTTAGCTTCTTTGCTGGGCTGTGGTTATTTAATGCCATCCTGTTGCAGGAAGGTGGACCCCTTCCAGGGCCCAAAACTGGGCTTTTGTCTAACACTCAGAAATGAATTGTCCAAGGAGAGACACATGCTGACAAAGCAAGAGATTTTATTGGGAAAGGGCACCCGGGCGGAGAGCAGTAGGGTAAGGGAACCCAGGAGAACTGCTGTGCCGCGTGGCTCGCGGTCTCGGGTTTTATAGTGATGGGATTAGTTTCCGGGTGGTCTTTGGCCAATCATTCTAATTCAGAGTCTTTCCTGGTGGCACACACATCGCTCAGCCAAGATGGATGCTAGCGAGAGGGATTCTGGGAAGTGGACGGACACGTGGTGTCTCCTTTCGACCTTTCCGGACTCTTCCTGTTGGTGGTGGCTTATTAGTTCCATATTATACCTTATCAGGATCTCCTGTCATAAAACAACTCATGCCAATGGTTACTATGGTGCCTGGCCAGGGTGGGCGGTTTCAATCAGTGTGCTTCCCCTAATAATCCTACCTTCCAAATGTTGGCGGACCTTCCCAGAGAACTGGGGTTGTTCTTCTAAGCCTGAACCTCTAGGCAGCGTCTCCTGAAGTGGACAGACACTCCCTGCTGAAGTCAGACTGAATAGTCCACCCTGACTCTGTGTGTGTGTTTAGTTCCTCTGTTGCAACCAACTCTTTGTGACCCCACTGGAGCCCGCCAGGCTCCCCTGTCCATGAGATTCTCCAGGCAAGAATACTGAGTGGAGGGCCATTTCCTTCTCCAGGGGATCTTCCTGGCCCAGGGATCACATCTGGGTCTTCTACATTGCAGACAGACTTTACCATCTGAGCCACAGGAAAGCCACCCTGACTCTCAACCCCTGAGTGTGATGTGACAACTGCCCTTCCTAAGACAGATGTCCCTGGTGTCCTTGACTTTGCTTTTTGTCCTCAGAACTTCCATCCCTCTGGTTGAAACAAAAATTTTCAGGAAAGTTTTTTTTTTTTTTTTCTGGATCACTTTTATTCTTTTTCTTCAACCCTTGTTTTGGGCTGCTGTAACCAAAGTCTAGAGTTGTGGAAAAATACAGTCAGGATGCTTAATGTAACCTGGTTTCATGAACAGACATTTTTCGGTGGCTCTCATAAATGTTTTAAATGTGTTCCAAACAGTGCTGACCTCCTCGTAGGTAGTTCTGTTAACAGGACTGGAACTTTAGTTGCTTTTTACTGACTTGTTGATTTAGGGACTAGCTGCCTCCTAGAAATTGTGATCAAAAACTATAAAAGCAGACCATAAATATGTCAAATGCATGAGTATGAACTGGGAAGCTTGATTTGTCCTGTGATCCAATCTGGGTTAAAGATTGGTACCACTTGAAATTACTACCCTTTGAGTAATAATCGTCAGCATCCCCCACATAGTTTGTGTGTGCATGTGATATTGTGGATTTACAATTTCATCCCCTGTCCTTCCTATCCCACTTTATGATTCTAGATTTTTGTTACCCCTCTTTTCTTCCTTCTCTCTCCCTGACTGGCTTGGTAACTCAGAGAGAATCAAGAATGCTGAAATGTCCCAAATGCTACTGCAGTCAACGAAAGAGAAATAAATTAGTTTTTTGAGAAATAGAAAGAAATGGGATGAGCATGGTAAACTGATTTAGAAGATGAACTCAAGGGTCAACCCCGGGGAGTGCTAGGTAGGGGCATGAAATACGGACTAGAGGAGCAGAAAATTTGCCTGAGCAGAAGGCTGGGTATAGGAGTATGCCAGAGAAAGTTCTTCACAGACTGATGTATGTCTAAACTCAGCCCTAAAGGATGAATTAGAATTAGCCAGATAAAAGTAAGCATGAGGGATAAAAGGTGTTACACTCAAAGGAAATAGTGAGCACCAAAGCCCATGATCGAGAAAGAGATACTAAATATGTGAGGGACGTGAGCATCCGTGGATTTTAGTATCTGCAGGGGGTACTGGAAGCAACCCCCCATGGATACTGAGAGATGATTGCATCTTTATCACTTCTGATTTACCACAGTAACTATTTCTCAAAAGGCTATAAGAGAAAAGCTAAAATAGAGCAGAAACTGGAGTTTGACTAATAGAACCATATCCTTGCCTGACTCTTAATTTACTCATAAGTTTGAGATTTAATAGACTTCCCTGGTGGCTGAGATGGTAAAGCGTCTGCCTACAATGCGGGAGACCCAGGTTCAATCCCTGGGTTGGGAAGATCCTCTGGAGAAGGCAATGGCAACCCACTCCAGGACTCTTGCCTGGAAAATCCCATGGATGGAGCATGGTAGGCTACAGTCCATGGGGTCAGAGAGAGTCGGACACGACTGAGGGACTTCATTCACTTTGAGATTTGACTGTTTTCTGAAAGAGTGGTGATTGTCTCTAAGCCAATGCAGCTTGTATGAAAGACCAGAGAGCTAGTTTAAAATACAAATTGTTAAGTCCCATCCCAGACCTACTGAATTAGAAACTCTAGATCTTGGATCCGGCAAGCCCATGTTTTAACACTCCCTCCGGTTGATTCTGATACACAGGAACTTGTAAGAACACTGTTGGGTACTATTCATGTTTTCTGTGGGAAACACTATCTTTCTTATTCATTACATTATTTTTGTGTATGCTTTATTTCAATAAGCAGATTTTTAGTTCCTTGTGGACAATGATCCTATCTGTTTTCAACAGCTCTATTGAGATATAGCAGTTTTAACATCCATATGTACTTTTGAAACCAACACTGTTATCAAGGTAATGATCAGATATATCGCCCTACAAGTTGTCTTGTCCCTCTTTGCACTTCTTCCCTCTGACCTCTTACAGGCCTAATCTCCCCAACCTGGGGCAACCATTTATCAGCTGTCTCTAGAGATAAATTCACATTTTCCAGAGTTTTAAATAAGTGGAATCTTAGAGTATGTATTCTTTTTGGTCTAGTTTCTTTCACTCTGCATCATTACTTTAACATTTATCCATGTCATTGCAGTGACAGCTCCATTTTATTACTGCATACTCTATGACTGTATGGATATAATACATTCTGCTCATCCAGTAATCTATTGATGAGCTTTCATCGTGTTTCCAGTTTGGAATGTTGACAAATAAACTACTGTGAACATTTGGGGACAAGTCTTTGTATGGACATAGGCTTTCATTTCTCTTTGGGTGAATTTAGGAATGGATCGTACGTCACATGTATATTTGGCTTTATAAGAAACTGCCAAATTGTTTTCCAAAGCAGTTGTACCATTTTGCATTCTCAGTGACAGTGCATGAGAGTTCCATTTGTTCTAAAGAAATCCTTGATATATTCAGGCTTTTTAATTGCATTCCTTCTAATAGGTGTGTCAGTTCAGTTCAGTCACTCAGTCGTGTCCGACTCCCTGCGACCCCATGAATCGCAGCATGCCAGGCCTCCCTGTCCATCACCAACTCCCGGAGTTCACTCAGACTCACGTCCATTGAGTCAGTGATGCCATCCAGCCATCTCATCCTCTGTTGTCCCCTTCTCCTCCTGCCCCCAATCCCTCCCAGCATCAGTCTCGTCCAATGAGTCAACTCTATGCATGAGGTGGCCAAAGTACTGCAGTTTCAGCTTTAGCATCATTCCTTCCAAAGAAATCCCAGGGCTAATCTCCTTCAGGATGGACTGGTTGGATCTCCTTGCAGTCCAAGGGACTCTCAAGAGTCTTCTCCAACACCACAGTATTAGTATATAACTGTGGCTTTACTTTGCATTTCTCTAGTGATTAATGATGGTGAGTATCTTTTCATGTGCTCATTTGTCATTTGTGTATCTTTGTTGTTGGAGTGTCTACTCAAATCTCTGCCCACTTTTATAGTAGGTTTTTTTGTTGATTTTTGTTAGTTCTTTATATATTATAGATACAAGTCCTTAACTGGATTTTATGATTTGCAATATATTCTGCCAGAGTTGGCTTGTCTTTTCATTTTCTGGACACTGTGTTTCAAAGGGCATGCATTTTTAATTTTTATGAAGTTGACTTATCAGTTTAATCATTTACAGATTATTATTTTCATTTTGTAACTAAAAGAAAACATTCTAACCAAGTCACAGAAAGTTTCTCCTATGTATGTTTCTTGTGGGCATCATATTGTTGGATTTTACTTTTTTTTAACGGAATCTGACAATATCTTTTAATTGGGATATGTTTTTTAATGGAATCTGACAATATCTTTTAATTGGGATATGTAGAACACATATTTCAGAGAAGACAACGGCACCCCACTCCAGGACTCTTGCCTGGAAAATCCCATGGATGGAGGAGCCTGGTAGGCTGCAGTCCATGGGGTCGCTAAGAGTCGAACACGACTGAGCGACTTCACTTTCACTTTTCACTTTCATGCATTGGAGAAGGAAATGGCAATCCACTCTAGTACTCTTGCCTGGAGAATCCCAGGGACGGGGGAGCCTGGTGGGCTGCCGTCTATGGGGTCCACAGAGTCGGACACGACTAAAGCAAATTAGCAGCAGCAGAACACATATTTAATGTGGCAATTCACATGGTTACGTTTAAATGTAGTGTCTTGCTATTTCTTTCCTATTTATTCCATCTTTTCTTTGTTTCCTTTCTCCCTTTTTGCCATCTTATGGATTGAGTACTTTTATGATTCTATTTTATTACCTCTGTTAGTTATTAGCTATAAGTCTTTGTTGTTGTATGATTGCTTTAGGATTTATAGTTTACATCTTTTACTTATCATAGGCTATGCGCAAGTAATATTATGCCACTTTATAGTTTGAGACAGACAGTATAGTACTTTCAGTTTTCTCCTTCTTGGCCTTTGTGCTATTGTCGTATGTTTTGCTTTTATAAATATCATAAGCCCCACACTACATTGTTATTATTACTCTTTGTTTAAACAGTAAATTATCATTTAAAGAAATGAAAATAATAATTAAAAAAAAAACTATATTTACCCATGTAGCTGCTCTTCATTCCTTTGTGCAAATCTGTATTTCCATCTGGTATAATGTCTGGAGAATTTCTTTTAATATTTTTGTAGTGCCAGTCTGCTAGTAATGAGTTGTTTCAGCCTTTGTATGTCTGTAAAGGTATTTTTTTGGGGGGGCTTTGTTTTTGAAAGTTATTTTTATTTCAGCAATTTAAATATGCTGATCCACTGTTTTCTTACTTGCAGTGTTTCCACTGACGAATTTGCTGTCAGACTTACCTTCTTGTCTCTGTCCTAATGTGTTTATCTCTGGATGCTTTTAAGACTTTCTCTTTATAGACAATTTTGAGCAACTTGATTATGACACATCTTGGTATAGAATTTTTATGCTTCTTATGTTGGGGTTTGTGGAGATTCATTGATCTGTAGGCTTATAAATCTCCCTTTCCTCTGCTTTTGAACACATAAACTATTAGTTACTATAACTGTTTTAATGTCCTTGTCTGCTAATTGTAACTCCAGATCAGTTTTGCATCTATCTCAATTAACTGATTTTTTTTCTCCTCAATTGGAGTTTTATGTTGGAGCTTTTTAAAAGTTGGAGTTTTCAACTGAAACTTTTTAAAAATGTCTGGTAACTTCTGATTGGATGCCAGACAGTGAGAATTTACCTTGCTGTGTACTGTATATTTTGTATTTCAATTAATATTCTTGAACCTTGTTTTGAGATGCACTTCAGGTACTTGAAAAAAGTTTGATACTTTAGGATCTCATCTCTAACTTAAGTGAAACAAAACTCAGTCTGGAGCTAATTATTTCCTGCTGTTGAGTCAAGGCCTTGCTGTATATCTTATAATGCTCCATGAATCATGAGGCTTTTCCAGTCTGATTCTGACTGATGGGCACAGGTATAATTCCTGGCCTTGTGTGAGCACTGGGCACTGTTATTGCTCATCTTTTTGAATGGGCCTTTCCTGGCCATTGGTAGTTTCTTTAAGCACCTGTGCTGATTGACATTCAGCTGAATATTTGAAGGGCACCATCTGCAGGTCTGCGGAGTTGTCGGTGCAGCACTGTCTTCTCCAGTGCTCCATCCTACAAGCTCTAGCTGCCTTGACCTCCCCAGATTTTCAACTTAGTCTTCTTTTTTTTTAAATTTCATTTATTTCTTTATGTATGGCTGTGCTGGGTCTTTGTTGCTGCGTGTGGGCCTTCTCTAGTTGCAGTGACTGGGGGCTACTCCCCGGCTGTGCTGTGGCCTTCTCATTGAAGCACTTTTCTTGTTATGGAGCACGGGCTCTAGGGGACACAGGCTTCGGTCGTTGAGGTACACGGGTTTAGGTACACGCACCCCGCAGCACGTGGAATCTTCCTGGACCAGGGATTGAACTCGTGTCCCCTGCGTTGTCAGTCAGATTCTTAACCACTGGACCACCTGGAAAGTCCTAAACTTTATCTTCTTAATTGAAGGAGTCTGCTGGACTTCATGTTTTTGCATATAGCCTGGACCTTCTCTCCGGGCAGCAAGCTGAAATGAGTGGTTAATGTGATCCCTTACCTGCCTCCTGAGAAATCTGTATGCAGTTCAAGAAGCAACAGTTAGAACCAGACATGGAACAACGGATTGGTTCCAAATTGGGAAAGAGTACGTCAAGGCTGTATATTGTCATCCTGCCTACTTAACATATGTAGAGTACATCATGCAAAATGCTGGGCTGGATGAAGCACAAGCTGGAATCAAGATTGCTGGGAGAAATATCAAAAACCTCACATATGCAGATGACACCACCCTTATGGCAAAAAATGAAGAGGAACTAAAGAGCCTTTTGATGAGAATGAAAGAGAAGAGTGAAAAAGCTGGCTTAAAAGTAAACATTCAAAAAACAAAGATTGTGGCATCCAGTCCCATCACTTCATGGCAAATAGATGGGGAAACAATGGAAACAGTGAGAGACTATTTTCTTGGGCTCCAAAATCACTGCAGATGGTGCCTACAGCCATGAAATTAAAAGACACTTGCTCCTTGGAAAAAAAAATCTATGACCAACCTAGACAGCATTATTAAAAAAACAGAAACATTACTTTGCTGACAAAAGGCTGTCTAGTCAAAGCTATGGTTTTTCCAGTAGTCATGTATGGATGTGAGAGTTGGACCATAAAGAAAGCTGAGCACTGAAGAATTGATGCTTTCAAACTGTGGTACTAGAGAAGACTCTTGTGAGTCCCTTGGACTGCAAGGAGATCAAACCAGTCGATCCTAAAGGAAATCAGTCCTGAATATTAACTGGAAGGACTGATGCTGAAATTGAAGCTCCAATAGTTTGGCCACCTGATGCAAAGAACTGACTCATTAGAAAATATCCTGATGCTTGGAAAGATTGAAGCTAGGAGGAGAAGGGGACGACAGAGAATGAAATGATTGGATGGCATCATCGACTCAATGAACATGAGTTTGAGCAAGCTCCAGGAGTCTGTGATGAACAGGGAAGCCTGGCATGCTGCAGTCCATGGGATCGCAAAGAGTTGGACACAACTGAGTGACTGAACTGAACTGAAATGTGGTCTCTGCTTCCCTACTTTGGCTAAATGTAGAAGTTACTGATCCTTGTTTAATTCTCATTTTATATGTTAAAGTTTATTACCTAGTATTTCAGTTGTGTCCAACTCTTTGCGACCCCATGGACTGTAGTCTACCAGGCTCCTCCGTCCATGGGATTTTCCAGGCAAGAATACTGGAGTGGGTTGCCATTTCTTTCTCCAGGAGAATATGGGCAATAACATTTGTTCACATTGTGTGAGTATGTGTTAGTTGCTCAGTTGTGTCCAACTCTTTGA
Organism: Bos grunniens; assembly: GCF_055505025.1. Classification (NCBI taxonomy): domain Eukaryota; kingdom Metazoa; phylum Chordata; class Mammalia; order Artiodactyla; family Bovidae; genus Bos; species Bos grunniens. Next base: position 60,817,299 of record NC_141180.1, read on the forward strand.
GACCCTGTGGACTATAGCCCACCAGGCTCTTCTGTCCACAGAATTCTCCAGGCAAGAATACGGGAGTGGGTAGCCATTCCCTTCTCCAGGAGATCTTCCCAACCCAGGGATCAAACCCCGGTCTCCCGAATTGCAGGTGGATTCTCTACTGTCTGAGCCACCAGGGAAGCCCCCACATTAATTAAGTACTTGCTATTACCAGGAACATTGGGTTAGCTTATTTGATCCTCACAACCACCCCTGGGCAGAAATGTTATCTGTATTTTACAGATACAAAAACTGAGAGCTGAAGGGCTGGTCCAAGGTTTCAGAGCCAATGATGTCAGAGCTGACATTACAGCACAGTTTTTATCTCTGACCCTTGCTTCACAGACCTGCTCTCCCACAGAAGAAGCTTTCCAAGGTGCGTGTCTTAGGTTGGGTCACAAATTGTGCTGAGACCTAAATCTCAGCTCTGCCTCTTAGGCAAATCATTCAGTCTTTGTGGGCTTCAGTTTCTTCATTTGTAAGTATGGAATATCACACCTACCATGGAGAGTTCCTGTAAAAATGAAACATAATTCCAAACGTGCAGGTCCTAGCGTAGTGCCTGGCCCCTTTACTGAAAACCTGTGGATTAAATAGAAGATGTGGTCATGCTCAGCTTTTGAGAATCACTCACTACTAATCAGATAATAAAGCTTTCAGTGCAACTCTGGTGAGGACGTACAGCAACTCCGTTTAATTATTTACTTTTCAATACAATACACAGAGGTTTCGTTTTCAGAGAGCTTTCACAGCCATCTTCTCGTTTCATCTTTACAAGATGAAGAAGAAGCCCCCTTTTTTTTTCTATTTGTTTTACAAAGGGAGAAACTGAGACTCAAGGAGGTTAGCAGATTTGGTCAAAACCCCAAGATGAGCAGGTGGCCAAGCCAAGACTCACTCCAGCTGCAACTTGAATCCAGTTCTCTTTATGCTGTGACAAAGCCTCAGTCAGTATGTGGAAAACACTTGGGAAAGCCAGTGAACTTTTAAGTGGTTGTATTTATGTTCTGAATGTTATAATTAAAACTCAAATCGTGGGTATTTTTCCAGTAAATGAGCATGTGTTTTGGTGAAGAAATCCTTATGTTGCTAAGAAGGAAGGGAGTTGGTTTTCGACTCTGGCTTTGTGGAAACTTGGTGCCTGGATTAGACGAGTTTTCCAAATACCCACGTGACTCTAGCAAAATCCCCAGAGATGACGAGTAGCACAGAGTTGCGGAATTAGATTTTTCTTTCTCCTTCTAGACTTTCATATTGCATGCATTTTTGAAGAACCTTTACTGTTTATTTTTAAATGGGATACTATGTAGGTGATATTGGTGCCTTTCTTTTTTATGTGTCCGGAATTTCAACCTACAGGCAATAAGAAGGCTGTAGTGAAATTGGCCTTAGACTGTTAATAAATTCTACACAGAGATGCATAAATCAGCAACGGTTATTTTTTTTTTTTACTCCTCCCCCCACCCACAAAAGGTGGTTAAGGGAGAACAGGAAAGGAAGGTCTTCAGAGAATTGTTTTTTCTAGGAGTTCAGAAAATAAAGGAAAGCATTGAGCAATGCCCAGTGCTGGTTAGCAGATTGTCATTTTTAGGTTTGATGTTCCAGGGTTTAATTGTCTTTCATGTGAACAATAGCAGACACTCTCTGGTGTGCTATGCTCGCATGATAAAAGGGGGTCGTTCTTGCATAGCAATGCCTTTTTTTTATTATTAGCGTAAAAAATTAGCAAGCTGGAAGTCGTTAGAAGGAGTTCCACCAGCATTAATTGTAATGCAGCTTGAATTTGTTTGCGGACCAGAGCAGCAAGACAATAGCAAGGAGGGAAAAAAAAGAGCAATATTAATAGCCTTCTACTTATTGTATCATTTTAGTGGGCCTTAATAAGGTGTCTGCTGTCAACCAGAATTTATTTTTTTAAAAAAAGACATTGTAATTGATGTATTGCAGTAAGTATGGATGAGGGTTCGACTTGATTAATGTATGAGCTGGCTTTTTGAGGCATTTTAAAAAGGCTTCTTAACCCTGTCTTAAGAGACTGGCACAAGCCCACTGTAAACTACCTCTTTGCAATTGGAAAGCAGCCTGACAGCTGCTGATGTCTCTTGTGGGCTTCTCTCTCTCTCTCTCTTTTTTTTTTTTTTCTTCCTGATCGGAGAAAACTGAAGCAATATACCCCTTGTCAATAATTGCAGTGCTTAAAAATCTTATAAAGGGATTTTGACTTTTCCCTCCTGAGATAACTTTCCAAAGGTTAAATTAGTTTTACTTGTATGTGCTTCAAATATCACCACTTTCAGTAAGGGCTGAATTTGGTTTTTAAATAAGCTACTATTTTGTGGGTTGCTTGTCCCCAGACCCTATGTGGCAGAAACTGTTTTGATGTCAGAGATGAACATGATCCAAAAGCAGTTTCAGGTCAAGTTCAAGATATGTTTCTTCACGCTCAAATGGCTTGTGTTGTTTCCAAAGTGTGTGTGTGTGTGTGTGTGCGTGTGTGTGAGAGAGAGAAAGAGACAGACAGAGACAGATATGGATGAAGAGAAAGAAAGAGACAGACTGATTAAGCACCTGATCATATCTATATAGGAAAATAAAACACAAGCTTCCCAGAAACTTTCTCTTTACATCAGTTTGAGATCCATTCACCCATTTCTCCATTTGTTCAGCTACTGTGTATAAACTCAATGCGATATTTTTTTTTTGCATCAAAAGTGTTTTATAAGAAACAAAACAACCGAGTGATAATCCCAGGAGAGATAGGAAACAGTAAAAGAAAAGGAAATCACAACCCTTGGCTTCCTTTGGTATCTCTAGGTGTCCACACAATGCCCCAGGAATATTAGGGCATCTCTTTTTGATAAGAAGAAGATATTTGAAGAATTCCAAGCTGACTGAAACTCTCTGGCTACCTCCAGCGAGGGTTGAGGGAAGCATCTTGTCATTATTCAGCACCACTGTCTTCACTTGGATTGAGAGAAAGTCCATAAACACGAGAGAGGAAGAGATGAGAGTGGGAAGCCAGGCAGGGGAGGCAGGTGCCTAACACATCCTTCATGGAGGGACGGGTGGGGAGAGGGAACTCCTGCTCAACTAGATTTGCAAGTTGACAACTGTTCTAAGAATCGTTCTGCAGGTGCAGACTCAGACCCAGGTAGACTCACCTTTGCATCTGGGCTTACCTAGTTGGCTCATAGGTGTTGCCTTTATTTGTGAGCAGGTGAGTGGATGGTAGGGTGGCTGATTGGTGGATAAAGAAGAGATGTGTAGCAGAGCGAGCACTTCCCTCCACCGGTCCTGTATACCAGTTTGTCTCGCCTTGGTTTATGGTCTCCACCCTGAGTTATTGTGGAAAAAAAAAAAAAGCATTTAATTTTCCACTTTAGTTGCCCACAGGGCCTAACTCTCCTTTTGATTTCATATCGTACTTTTTTAAATTTTAAGTTGCAATAGAGTTGATTAACAGTGTTGTGTTAGTTTCAGATGTACACCAAAGTGATTCAGTTATATATAGCTCAGATGGTAAAGATGCTGCCTGCAATACAGAAGATGTGGGTTTGATCCCTGGGTCAGGAAGATCCCCTGGAGAAGAGAGTGGCTACCCACTTCAGTATTCTTGCCTGGGAAATTCCATGGGCAGAGGAGCCTGGTGGGCTACAGTTCATGGGATCACAAAAGAGTCAGACATGACTGAAAAACTAACACTTTCACTTTTTTTTTTTCAAATTCTTTTCCCATTTAGATTTTATATCCATCTTTTTAGATTGTTCAGACTTTGAATTTTCTCATCTGTCACATGGAGAAATAATTATTCCCACAGAGATTTTTCTAAGAAGTCAATGAGAGAATTCACCAAAAGAACATATCCAAGACTCTGGCACCAAATAATATTCAAATCAACTGTAGTCTCATCACAGGGACTTCAGACTGAAGGCGGGACTACTGTTTGTCGTTTTTTAGGTACTGTTGCCAGGAACCTCACTTTGTCCCTAAGTCCTGTGATGATTCAAGCCAGCTTCAACAGTGTTGTTTTTATTCCAGAATATTGAATCCAAGTATCATATCAGTTCAGCTCCTCAGGTGGCTCAGCAGTAAAAAAAATCCACTTGCCAGCACAGGAGACGTGGGTTTGATCCCTGGGCTGGGAAGATCCCCTGGAGGAGGAAATGGCAGCTCACTCCAGTATTATTGCCTGGGAAATTCTGTGGACAGAGGAACTTGGCAGGCTACAGGGGGCTCAAAGAGTCAGACACGACTGAACACATAGACACACTCAGTCATATCAGATGCCCTAGAGATTTTTTAAAAAAAAGTTACTTTTTTCCTTCAGGATGAAAATACATGGAGGATAATTCTCCCCAAATGGAGCCTGACATTAACTGAGAGAGAGTGAATTTGGTAGACTCTCCAGCCAGGACCTTTCTGTTAGTCCACAGGTATTGCCAGAGGGTGAGGTCTTCCTAGCGTGTTGGATTATGTGACTTGCCGTCACTGGCATCCATTGGCTGAGACTGTCAATCATAAGTAGCAACCCCCAGCTCCATACAAAGATCACTGTTTTCACTGTGTGCACCCCTTTTTCTGTATCCTGCTCTGAGATGTCAAAGTGGGAAGGATGAGTAGAATACATTTCAGCACCATCTATTGAGTACCCACTTACGTTTGGGTTTTATACACATTTGCGTACCTGATTAAGATAGATAAAGATGGAAAAGCCAACCATCTGATCTTAAAGGAGATTACAGTCTAATAGGAAAGGTGGGGGCAACTGCAGAAGCGACCAACTGGGTCAAACCCCCAGTTACTTCACAGAGTAATTAATGGACTGATGTCTGGGTTTATCCTCTGTAGCAGGATTATCACAATATTTCATAGATGTCCTAGATGTGTGAATGTCATATATACCACATATCATACATATCGTATCACATACTATACATGTCACAATCAAGCATACATGTCCTAGAAGGTATGCTGCTGCTGCTGCTAAGTCACTTCAGTCGTGTCCGACTCTGTGCGACCCCATAGACAGCAGACCACCAGGCTCCCCCGTCCCTGGGATTCTCCAGGCAAGAACACTGGAGTGGGTTGCCATTTCCTTCTCCAATGCATGAAAATGAAAAGTTAAAATGAAGTCATTAAGTCATGTCTGACTCTTTGCGACCCCATGGACTGCAGCCTACCAGGCTCCTCCATCCATGGGATTCTCCAGGCAAGAGTACTAGAGTGGGGTGCCATTGCCTTCTCCGCCTAGTAGGTATAAACACTTATAAAAATGAGCAGTTGAATCATTTCATCAAGGAAATATCATGAAGTGCTTGAAAAGGGGGAAAGAGGAAATAAAAGCATGAAAACTAGAGATAGATATCAAAACAACACACTGTGGACTTTTATGGGAAAAGAAGTTTCATTGGAACTCAGGGTCTAGGGAGCAACGTCTGGGAAGACCAGCCAGCTTCCCCGGTCTTTGGAAGAGAGGTAAAATGTGATGGGTGAGCAAAGGAGGTGAGGGGAAGATGAGTGTGTGTGCAGGTGGGGCTGGTGCGTGTTCACAGGTGTTTAGCTTTCTGGGACCCAGTGGATAAAGAAAACAAAGTGTGAGAAAGAGAAAAATGAGCACACTCCAGTGGAGGTGTTTGTCGAAACTGAGTGGGATTGCTAAGTAGAACACACAATGGACAAAGCAGAAAGATCTCAAATATCATACGAAAGTGTGGGCTTTATTATTTAGTAGGTAAGGATGTGCAGCATTGAACATTTTTGAGGTTGGGTGTGACATCATCCACGCTGAGTATTCAGAAGCCCACTGGCAGCACACGTTGGGGGCTCTGATAAAGGCGTAGAGTCAGCTCTGATGTTAAGCTTGGATTTGGGGAATTTCTCAGTTCATTTTGATACTAGTCAGCCAGCTGTCCTATAGACATTGCTCTACAAAAGAAGTCGAGCTATTTTCCACCTTTAACTTGATTCATTTCTTTAGCATAATATATACCTGGCAGGGTTAAACTTTTTTGACATGTGGTTGTGTCCTTGGCGAATGTGTGGAGTGTTACCAGTTTTGGAAACTGGCTTCAAAGAGCAGGAGTCCTAATGGGTTTAGCTATACGAGGTTAAAGATATTTCTATAAAGTCCCACTTTAGAAAATATGTGGAATGGATGTCTAGTGAATACCATGTCCTGAAATTGTGAGTAGGGACATGGTTCGAAGGACCTAACTGTGTTTCCATCAAGTGGACAAAATAAATCTTAATCTGGAAAGAACTCTTGCAGGAAATCAGAAGACAGATGAAGGCAAATGAGTGCCATCTTTGGAGCTAGACTTCCTGACTTTGGATTTGATTCTTAGCTATTTATGGTCTCAATTTCTTAATTAAAAAAAAAAATATTAGTCAACTAAATTTTTTTTTCTCAACAATTCTGTGGTTTTTAAGAACTTCATAAGCCTCAAATTCAGTGTAGTTATAGTATATATGTGCCCGTTTTCCTGTGTTCAATTTTGAATGTTATAATTGATAAACAAGGGCCTCCCTGGTGGCTCAGTGGTAAAGAATCTGCCTGTAATGCAGGAGTTCCTGGTTCAATCCCTGGGTCAGGAAGATCCCCTGGAGAAGGAAATGGTGACCCATTCCAGTTTTCTTGCCTGAGAAATCCCATGGACAGAGGAGCCTGGTGGGCTATTGTCCATGGGGTCACAAAGAGGCAGACGTGACTTAGCAACTAAACAACAACAATTAATAAACAAGGCAGCAAAAAAATTTTTTCTTGACTTCCAGGATTCAAACACCTCTGTAGAAATAAACAACAAGATGTGTTAAATTGCCAAAATATTTATGCTGTGCTACGGCAACCCACTCCAGTACTTTTGCCTGGAAAATCCCATGGACGGAGGAGCCTGGTGAGCTGTGCTACGGCAACCCACTCCAGTACTCTTGCCTGGAAAATCCCATGGACGGAGGAGCCTGGTGGGCTGCAGTCCATGGGGTCACTAAGAGTCGGGCACGACTGAGCGATTTCACTTTCACTTTTCACTTTTATGCATTGGAGAAGGAAATGGCAACCCACTCCAGTGTTCTTGCCTGGAGAATCCCAGGGACGGGGGAGCCTGGTGGGCTGCCGTCTATGGGGTCACACAGAGTCGGACACGACTGAAGCGACTTAGCAGCAGCAGCAGCAGCATGCTTAGTCACTCCGTCGTGTCTGACTCTGTGACCCCATGGACTGTAACCTGCCAGGCTCCTCTGTCCTTGGGGATTCTCCAGGCAAGAATACTGGAGTGGGTTGCCATGCCCTCCTCCAGGGGATCTTCCCAACCGAGGGATCAAACCCAGGTCTCCCACATTGTAGGTGGATTCTTTACCATCTGAACCACCAGGGAAGCCCAATATATATATAATAAGCAGTAAAATGCTAGGAAATAAATCTGTGTTACAGGCAAATTTATTTGCGTTAAACAACCAATGCAAAAAATATTTTGGTTTTCTGATTTTTTTAAATAAAAAAATTGAGACCATAAATAGCTATATTCACAATTGTATCATAACCCTCTGATCTTTTGTCTTTGATTGCTAATTGGTGTACCACAGTTTCTACACCAAAGAATTTCCTTTATAGTGTCCTGCTTACCACTGTTGTGTTCATTATCTTGATTAGCTAATATTGGTTCTTTATTAACATCTTTATAAGAGAGAGTGTCAAGAAGCCAGCATGTAGCCGTGGTGTCTGTGAAGAAGCCAGTGTTTACCACTAAAGTCTTTAGAGCTGGTGACTAATAAATTTCAAAAGTGAAGGACTCAGACTGAAAAATATTTCAAAGAAACATTGCTTAAGTCTCAAGTAGACCAAGTAAAAAGCACTCTTTTTGAAACATTTCTCTTCGCTTTGAATCTTTATTGATTTATCTGGTAAACTCAGCAGCAGTGCAGTCATCTAGTTCTTTCTTGATTGCTTCTCTTTCTTATTGACCACTCTAAAGTCCATGTGTCAAGGTTTTGGCTGAGTCATCTAATGATTCTTAATATTTCTTTATTAAGTAAAATTAAAATCAGTGTGCTGTGCTGTGTTGTACTTAAGTCACTCAGTTGTGTCCGAATCTTTGTGACCCCATGGACTGTAGCCCACCAGGCACATCTGTCCGAGGTGATTCTCCAGCCAAGAATACTGGAATGGGTTGCCATGCCCTCCTCCAGGAGATTTTCCCAGCCCAGGGATCAAACCCAGGGCTCCAGCATTGCAGGCAGATTCTTTACTGTCTGAGCCAGTGTAGCCCAACTTTTTGCTGTCTTTAGATGCCAGTTTCTTAATATTTGTTTTTCTTATTTGCTTCTATAATATTCAGGAAAAAATAAAAGGAATCTTAGAATGGGCAAAGGGAGATGTATACTTCTGCCTATTGGCAGACAATAGTAGTTCTCTGCTATATTTCACAACCAATTTTGATGCCAAGTCAGAAGACTAGAAAATGTTTCTTTTTGGCTTAAGGGGTCATACTGACTCAGAGAAGGCAGCTTTTGGTAATGAGTGGGGTTCTCTGGGAAGTGCATTTATTCATTCTTTACAAAGAAGTTATCATTCTAATTCGGCATGGGTCTTTAACCTTTCTTGCTTTGTCCTGCCAGGACTCCCAAGAAGAGTCTAGAAAAAATATGATTACATCACAATATTTGATCAAGTATAAATTGCATTCAGTAAAAGCAAAATATCACATTGGTGGAGAGAATTTTACACACACACACGCACACACATATTTTTGGATGTGCTGGGTCTTCTTGCTGCATGAGTTTTTCTCTAGCTGCGCCGAGCAGGGGCTTCTGTCTCGGTGTGGTGGGCGGGCTTCTCGTTGCAGTGGCTTCTCTTGTGCACCGTGGGCTCCAGGGCACGCAGTCTTCAGTAGTCGCAGCACGAGGGCTCAGTAGTTGCGGCTCCCAGGCTTAGTTGCTCTGTGTCATGTAGATCTTCCCAGAACAGGGATCAAACCTGTGTCTCCTGCATTGGCAGGCTGTTTCTTTACCACTGAGCCACCAGGGAAGCACCACACATATTATTTAAGTAAACTATGCCTTTAAATACTTGAACATTACCACTGCGATATTTTTTTATGTTCATATACAGGTTTCTAGAAGGTCACTTTTCAAGACAAGATAAAACATCCATCAGCATTTCCTGTTTTAGCCTTGATAAAATACAGTGATATCTAAGCACTTAGATATTATGTGTTCAGTTGCTCAACCCTGTCTGACTGTTTGAATCCATATGGACTGTAGCCCACCAGATTCCTCTGTCCATGGAATTCTCCAGGCAAGAAAACTGGTGTGGGTTGCCATTTCCTCCTCCAGGGAATGTTCCCAACCTAGGGATCAAACCTGGGTCTCCTGCATTGCCAGTTGATTCTTTACTGCTGAGCCACTGGGAAGGCCCACTTAGATATTAACAAAATGATAAAGTGATATTTCCAAAGATCTTTTTGATCCTTTTAAAAATGATCTTATTTTTTTAACATATGAATAGCGCTCACTCATTATAATCACAGTTTTTTTTTAAGTTTTATCTTATATTGGAACATAGTTGATTAACAATGTGTTAGTTTCAGGCGTACAGCAAAGTGATTCAGTCTTTCATATACATCTATCTATCCTGTTCCCTATTTTTCTCCCATTTGGGTTATTACAGAATATTAAGCAGAATTCTGTGGCTATACACTAGGTCCTTTTTGGTTATCTGTTTTATTTATTCATTTATTTTAAATTTTTATTGGTGTATAGTCGATTTACAATGTTGTTAGTTTCAGATGTACAATAAGTGAATCAGTTTTACATATACATAAACCTACTTTGTTTTTAGATTCTGACCCTTTCTTTCTCGGTAAACTCTACATCAATAGAGTCAGTGAGAAGTACAAAACCTATAATCAATACCATCAGTTTTTCTCATTCCCAATTTGGAAAATAGCAGGCTATTTATTACAGACTATAGGAAGAGTGTAATCTCTAGGGAAAATGATACATATTATACTCTTTTCATATTTCTGCTACCTTTCATTTTGCATGTATTGAAATGTCACCAAAATGTACCTTCAGTGATTGATAGAAAGGAGATATGAACCCAGTAAATTATATAATTATCAGACCAAAGGTACACACACATATGTCTGATCACCAAATCTTATTGTCAGCCTGTTTCCAGACCTAATGCAATTTGATATGAGGTCTTTGTTTTGAAACTACTTATGATAATTGAGTAACAACTATATCTCTTTTAAGAATGCAAATATTAATGAACTTACCCCACTCTCACCAAAAGTAAAACGGTGTTAATGTTAAGAATTCTTAAAATAACTAATGAGCTAACATTTTTTCCTGAAAAGGAGGAAAGGTAATAAGTTAGAATTTATTGAAACGTATATTCAAGTTTACAATGTAGGTAAAAAGCTAAAACGCAGCTGTCAAATAGTTTCATAATTCATTTTATTTGGGAAAAAATGCCAAAAGGGTGATTTTAAAGAAAATATTTATTTTGAAGAGGCTGATTATTTAGCCATCTACATTTTTAAACATGTATATTTTTTGAAATCTCAGTAAAATATATTTAGCTCATTATACACATAATAAAATGTTCTGTAACCTAAATACATCTTGTAGAAAAATGCAAAAACAAGTGTGTTATACCTCTTAGAGCCTCAATTCATTTAGAGTAAAAATTTTGAAGGTATAATTAGAAAGATTCATAATACATGATCTGTCACAAAAGAAACTAAATAAGCTTCTTGCCGCTCTTGAAGAAGATACCTTCAATGTGGTACAGTTAAGAGTCACATCCTATTTTTAACTCAGGACATGATCTGGGAAAACTGTAGTGTGGCTGGCTTAACATTGCTGTTTGTGTAAGCCTCTACTGAAGGAATCCAGACAGCCTTCTAATGGGGAAGACACTGAAAATTCAACTAAAGCAGTTGGCATTTCTGAATGGTTAAGGAACATGGGCCTTTTTATTTCCTTTTTAATCAGTTTCCCAAATAATCAGTATCAAAGCTAGGTTTTCAAGCAGATTGTTCCTGATAGCCAGTGCTGAAATGAAGCAGGAAGAATCCTTTTGATCTCCTGGGAGTAAATACTGTTTGCAGATAACACCCAACAAGAGCGTTTCTGTTCACGTGCTATCCAATTTAATACGAACAAGTGGAATTTGGGTTCCGCAGAGGATAAATAAATAAATAAATGAAAGTCTCCTATAGGCTTTTGAACGCATACCTTTAAATATCAAACGATAACGATTTGTATGGTGTGGTTATATAATGTATTTCTTGTCTTCTCTTGGGTTCATGTGACGAATTCCAGTTGATAAGCCCCAGACTCTGGAGTCACTTGTCTGGCTAGTTATTAAGATTAAGATAAGTGCTAAGAACGAACGATACAATGCTTTGTACTAACTCTGTGGGACTGGGCCACCTAGGATTCTGAGTGTCAACAATGAATTAGTTCACCCTGACTCTCTTTCAGACTTGAACACTGTGAATACTGGTGAAAGATGATTGAAGCAGAGTATGAAGATTATTTTTAATAGAAAGTATGCTTTAAATTACCAAAAATCATGATGATCCAGGGGTTAAGACTCCACCTTCCAATGCAGGGGCACAGGTTCTATTCCTGGCTGGAAAGCCAAGGGTCCACATGCCACGGGGGCAGCCAAATTTTTTCTTAATTTACCAAAAATCCTAAAGTGCATATAAAGGTCAGAATAAGTTTACAGAGAAGAGATTTACTGTCTACTTTGTCTTATTATACTGGTATTCGGAAATAAAGAGGTAATGAATGGATCATAGGTACCATATCAGAAAGGCATTTTTCTCCCTGTAAAAACATACCAAGAGGGGGAACAAACAAACACAAGATATTTAAGCACATTTAGGGGACTTTAAGATGAAAGATATATGAGGATAAAATACATTCCTAATACATATTCAAAGCTAATATTGTCTACTAAATGCTTCTCACTCGTTTTTCCAAAGCTGCAAAAAGTGCACACACTGTGCTTTAAAGCTGATGGAATGTTCCAGAGGCACACCAAACAGAGACAAATATTTTCTGAAGTTCAGTCAATGATTCACACTAAATATAGTAAATATGAGCTTTGCTGTAAATTGGTAGGCAGCATTTCCAGCGCAGCAAAGTTTAACTGTCTCTGAGATCGCTGGCGGAGTGATAGAAAGGGGTAATTTAGCCAGCATCCCATAGCAACCTGCTGCGCGATGGAGAGCACTGCATAGCTATTAATTTTTGTTAATGAATTTAAAACTAGATGTATGGAAATGGTTTTATGAAATGTATACACTGCTAAACAGTTAACTAGTCCTTGGGGCTTAAGTTTAATTATCTGTGTGTAAATCATTTTGAGCAGGGCTATCTAATGAGTCAGAAAAAAAAAAAAATTCAGAGAAACTCCTCCTATCTAGCTTTGAAAGAACTACTGAACCCAACAAGCCAACTACTCTAGCCTGCAGGTAGAGAAACAGTTCACCTGTTCATGGAGGCCTGGGTCCTCAAGGTAGCCCTTTTCAGGGCTCTGTGTGTTGCTGCTTTTTTTTTGTTTTTTTTTTTTAATCCCAGCCAGAACCATATTTGGCAGAAAAGTGGACATGTTAGTCGCTCAGTCCTGTCTGACTCTTTGCAAACATAAGGACTGTAGCCTGCCAGGCTCTTCTGTCAATGGGATTCTCCAGGCAAGAATACCGGAGTGGGTTGCCATGCCTTCCTACAGGGGATCTTCCTGACCCAGGGACTGAACCCAGGTCTCCTGCATTGCAGGCAGACTACTGGCTGAGCCACCAAGGAGACCCATATTTGGCAGAGGAGATGAGCAAGTGCAGTATGCTTCTGGTTGCTAGGTCCGTCTCATCCAGTGTTTCTCAGTCGGGGTCATTTTGCCTCCTGGAGGACATGTGGCAATTTCTGGAGACATTTTTGGTTGTCACAGCTGGGCAGCTACTGCTGGTATCTTTTGGGTAGAGGCTGAGGGTGCTGCTAAACCTTCCACAATGCACAGGGGAGCCCCTAGAGCCCCAAATGACCTGGCCCCAAATCTCAGTGGTGCTGAGGTTGAGAAATGCTGTCTCCTATTTCAACACTTTGGAACAGCATTTATGTATGATATTTAAAAATATGTGAGAGCTACAGATGGCACTTGTGGTAAAGAACCTGCCTGCCAGTACAGGAGACTAAGAGATGCAGGTTCACTCCCTGGGTCGGGAAAATGCCCTGGAGCCTTAAGGGCATGGCAACTCACTCCAGAATTCATGCCTAGAGAATCCCATGGACAGAAGAACCTGGCAGGCTACAGCCCATAGGGTCACACAGAGTCAGACACAACTGAAGCGACACACGCACGCACATGCAAGAGCTAAAGAAGGAGGCAAGAAGGGAGTTGTTATCCTTTCACTCCCCAAACATATTGCTGTCTTCTGGAGCTTTAGTGGGCAGAGCGTGTGTGTCTCCTGCCATCCAGATGCCCAGTGTCTGTGTGTGGACCCTTCAGCCCCACAGTTTGATAAAAGGCTACAAATAAAGAACCAGTTCACTTAGGGCTGCAATGTACCACTTCGTTACATACTAGAGTCGTAGACCTTGACACGCCCAGCTTAGAGAGAAAGATCCTATGCTGAAGAATAATGAAAAGTGCTCTGCTGACAAAGCAACCTGGACTCGTGAGATTTTTCCAGCCGTATCATCTCCTGATGGGTTGGGGGATGGCGGGGGTGGGGGAAGAATGTGTTTGTACAGTTAGGAAGAAAACATGACAAAATGCAAAAAAAAAAAAAAAAAACAACCAAAAACCCAAAACTGCTCTTCAGTACTATCCTCTGTGTTCTTAAAGAGGTTCATCTGGCTGGAAGGAAAGAGAAGAAGGATTCTTTCACTCCCTTTTCCCCTCCCCTCATTCCCTTGTTAAGAAAAGAATTGTATTTTCATCTCCTAAACGCTGCCTATTAAGATAACAAGCCAAGGGAGAAAGCACCCAAACAGTGCATGAGGTAAAATTAGGACAATACTTGGATTCCTGAGGGCTGTAATTAAAGCTATCTGGATTAAAAAGAGTTATTTCAATTCGGATTTATGTTCCAAGGAAACAAAAAAAGGAAGAAAGAATGGGAAAGTGACATACCGCTGAAAGAACTCTTAATTCCAATGTATTCAACTCACCCATCAGAAGAAATGGCATTAATTCAAGGTACCCAATTACAGTAATGTGGTTCAGAGCACCTCAATAGGTGTTTCAATCTCAAGCCAGGACTAACATTTGTAATCCTTTAAATGCACTTAAGAAATTGATGTTACAGCCCCACAATCTGTTAGGGGCCTTGCTTGCTAGATGATTGCAAAGTATCCGACCATTAATTGGATCATCAGAATGTGATCCGCGTCCTGGTCCCTGGATTATGGAAGACTGACTCTGCTCTGACATGTTGAACCAGAAGCTCCTTTTGCTAGAGATTTTGACCCTTAATGTAGATAAGTGGTATTTTTCATCAATCTTAGCTTGCATTTAAAAAGGGGGAAATGTCAATTCAATGTGGGGCATTTAACTTAATTCAACATCTTTTAATTTAATACCTTGGAAAAGTTGGTCTCTCCGACCTGCCTCACACTTCTGCTGATGGAATATTTTGTAAAGCCCTGTTGAGAAAGGTGATCTTCCATTCGTTAATAAAACCACAATTTTGAAACTCCCTGCTTTTCATGTTATTGTTAAAAAAATTTTTTCCTGTAACTCAGGAAAAACAGGACAAAAGAACAAAACACAGGGATATGTCTTAATAGGTCCTTTTGTTAGAACAGTGTTGAAAAGATGCATGGAAACAAAATCTTTTTAAAAAAGAAAAGAATTTTTTTCTTTCTTCTCATCTGTTTGTTTTGCACCCTTGTCTAAGCTGTGAAGTAACTTAAGATGATCTGTTTGACTGCCTGGTCATCATGAATTGAGGACCAGGCAATTTTATTTCCTTCCAGGCAAAAAGAAAGAAGGATGAATCATTCCTAGTGTTTGTTCACGAGCATGGCTTTTGATAATGCATATTTCACAGCTGTAAACCCTGGATTCCAGTTTCGTTCATGACCTTTTATGACATTCCACCAGGTCAAAGAATACCGCCCCCCCCCCCCGCCATGTACACACATGTTAGCTAACATCTGGCACATGAGGCGATAAAGCACTCTTCAGCCAGGGTTTACGCTTCCAAGTTTTCTGGATATATACACTGTCAAGTCCATAGAACTTTTGCTTCTCAGATTAATAGTGCTTTCTTGTCAATGGATAGATGAAGATGCAAGTCTTCCCGTGAATAACCCATTTACAACGGGCAAAATGGCCAGGTTGGTCTCTCCAGCTGGGCTATTTTGTAAGCGTATCACACACCATTCAACTGGAGTCCTGGGTGACAGTTGGGTTGACGCCTTATCTCCAGGCAGGAAGCCCATCTGCCTCCTGCTTTAAAGATACTGTGGGTTGGAGAGAGAAGTGGAGTTTGTGACAGAGGACTTTGCTGGCCTCTGATCCTCTGAGGACAGATATTGATAGCATCTCAGTGTAGCTGCCCTCGTGTCTGTGACAGCTTTCAGTTCAGACGTTCATGTGGCCCTTTTTCCTAATGGGGTCCCTGGGCAGTGAGCACCTTGCTAGCACAGAATGGATGGGTACCTGCAGGCCTGTGCCCGACTTCCCTTGTAAGCCATGTCTTAACTGAACCATGAATCAGGGTTCTCTTAAGCTGCAGTGAAAGTCGCTCAGTCCTGTCTGATTCTTTGCAACCCCATGGAATTATACAATCCATGGAATTCTCCAGGGCATCTTCCCAATCCAGGGATTGAACCCAGGTCTGCTGCATTGCAGGTGGATTCTTTACCAGCTGAGCCACCAGGGAAGCCCAGTATGAGGTTATAAATTCAACTTTGAGGAAGAAAAACAAAGAGAAGTTAAGAACCTTACGTAATACTGAGCCCCATGAGTTGACTTACAGTGTAGATTTTCCTAAGTGAGACTTTCCTGCATCAAGAATAATATTTGCTTGCTGGGTATTCTGTTTTAGTCTCTCTTGCCAGTATGAATAGTGGAGAGACATCTCTTCCAGCTTTCCTTTGTTCAGTTTGGCAATGAGCTTCTAGACAAATTAATTTTATTATCTTTAATGGCCAAAAATCTATTTTATATTAAGAGGGTTTCTTAATTTAAGTTTGAGAAATGAACACTAGATATGAAAACTGGACCTCATTAGGAGATATATGTTCCTTTTGTAAAAACTCATGTAGGCCATCCTAACCCCAGATATTTTCTTGTTGTCCATTGGAAAAGATCAAGATTTATTTTTTGAAAACTTAGATTTGCGTCATTCACTGAATCCGGGTGAAGTAGCATTAGCATGTACATTTCCCAAAGGTTTTACATTAGAATTACACAAACTACAAGCACGGGAGCCCCTGCAGGGTGGCGGGGAGGGGTGTGTTTAAGAGGTGTTCGCATGATAAAGTGAACCTGCCATAAGCTAGCTGTCGAGTTGCTTAGGTTTCCACCTGGCCGGCCACTGTCCTGAGGAGGCATTATTCCTAACACTCTCCAAAGTGGGCGACGAAATGCTCCCAGACCTTGTTCCTTTCTGTTAACGGCCCATCCTAAATGAAGTTGGCAGCTGTTCTTGCCCAGTGTTCATGAACCTCTACTGTTTCCTTCCTGATTGAATTCCTCTAGAATCCCCCAGGGCAAGGAGAGTGTGCAAACCAGGACTGACCAGACTGCTAGCCCCTGAGTTACAGACTGTGATGTGTGCCCTGGAGACAGAGCTGTTCCTGTGCGCCAAGACTCCTGAGAAGGGGAGAGGGCTGCTGGCAGGCACTGCTGGGAGGCTGCCCTGAGCGTCTGTTTCTTGCTGTCTCCCTCTGCTTCTATCTCTGTTTCCATCTCATCTCTTCCCTTGCTCCCTAATTCTCTTCCTATTGCTCCCCCTCCAGAAATTAGCGGCGGGGTGGGGTGGGGGGGAGAAATCCTATTTAATTTTAAGATCATCAAGTACCCTTTTTGGTAACAAAAGGGTAAATAAACAAATAAAATAAAATTTATTTATTTTAATTGGAGGCTAATTACTTTACAATATTGTAGTGGTTTTTGCCATACACTGACATGAGTCAGCCATGGGTGTACATGTGTTTCCCATCCTGACCCACCTTCCCACCTCCCTCCCCATCCCATCCCTCAGGGTCATCCCAGTGCACCAGCCCTGAGCACCCTGTCTCATTCATCGAACCTAGACTGGTGATCTATTTCCCATATGGTAATATACATGTTTCAATACTATTCTCTCAAATCTTCCCACCCTCACCTTCTCCCGCAGAGTCCAAAAGTCTGTTCTTTACATCTGTGTCTCTTTCGCATATAGGGTCATCATTACCATCTTTCTAAATTCCATATATATGTATTAATATACTGTATTGGTGTTTTTTTTTTTTTTTCAGACTTACTTCGCTCCATATAATAGGCTCCAGTTTCATCCACCTCCTTAGAACTGATTCAAATGCATTCTTTATAATAGCTGAGTAATAGTCCATTGTGTATATGTACCACAGCTTTCTTATCCATTCGTCTGCCGATGGACATCTAGGTTGTTTCCATGTCCCACGTCAAGTACCCTTAACGAAGAGGTTACCCAGGCAATTTTGGATCAGTTAGTAATAGCTATCCATTGTTGCCCAATTATTTCAACCTTAGGAAGTACTATTTATAGTAAACATATTGACAGTTGGTTAGAACGTGTGGAATTGAGGCCAAAGTCATGTATTTGATTCCTGTCTAGGCCAGTCATTCCTTTTTAATAATGTCACAGTATATTCTCCTAAAACGCATTAAGTGTCTTAACAACAATGTGTGCCTCTAGTCACTGTGTTACCAGAAAAAGGAAGTGTCAAGGTCTCAAAGTCGTTACATCAAAATGGGAGAAAGTGACAAAGGACGTGTGTTCTCATCGATAGCAGTGTGGTCTTCATCTACTGAAGACGGCGCTTCTGGAGGCTGAAAAACAGCAACAAAAGTTGTTGATGTCACTCCATTGCTTCTCTCCTCCGTTGCAGGAATCAGAACCAAGTTTCATGTGATGACAGTCAGAAATAATGATATGAGTAGGTGGGAAGCCATCCCATTCTTTCTTGTGCATACCTGGTTTCAGAGGCTCTGCTAGGAGGCAGGTCTAAGGCAGGAGAAACTCGTTTCATCTGTCTTTTTTGTGGGTATGGAAAGAACAAAAAAGATAGCTTTGATCTCCATGTCATGCTTTCTCAGGCACAGTTCAATAACTGAAGAGATAATTTTGGGGAAACAAAATCAAAAAAAAAAAAAAAACTTATCCTCCCAATCTGGGTTATACTAGGGCTTTTAGCCATATACCACCCGAAGTCTACTTTCCCTATAAAAAAATATCCCAACAATGTAAAGCTTCTGAAAGCTGGCTGACCTTGTAACCTACTTTCTAAGAAGTCTGCACCCATAACTGTTAGACAGAATTAATCTTTTAAAATTGTGAGTCTTACAAAGGATAGCTCCCAGCCCATCTCACAGAAAGGCCATCTTTCCACTGGCCGGTACCCAGCGTCCTGGATGCTGTGGTCAAGGTCTGTGGCTCAAGACACCATCAGTCTGCTTTTCAGCTCCCTGTTGCCTTTCAAGATGATACTCCATCTTCTCCAGCCCATGATACTGAATCCTCTTGACCACCTGATGAATTGAGGGAACCTTTGGGTCCAAGGCACACACCATCATTGGCTTTCCCTGGGATTTTCCAGCCCTCTATCACTGATTCCCCCAGCAATGATGATTAGATATCAGCACATTAATTTGAGCAGGAGATGACACTTTTAGGATTCTAAAAACCAGACATGTCTATGGAAAGGGTTATCATTTTCAAAGTTAAGTGTATCTTTACTTGGGAGTGGAACGATGCTTTGTCATTGAGTAGTTTATTTGGTATTTCTTATTATGAGGTGGTCTCATGTGTTGGGAGGATCCCTTGGAGGAGGCAATGGCAACCCACTCCAGTGTTCTCGCCTGGACAATTCCATGGACAGAGGAACCTGGTGGGCTACAGCCCCATTGGGTTGCAAAGAGTCGGACATGACTGACTGAGCACTCACGCATATGCTTGATCTGCCCAGTACTAAGGTTTGGAAGCTTTTGCCTTTTCTTCTCTGCGTGAGTGTGTGTGTATGTGTGCGTGTGTATGTATCTATGTATCTAGCAGCCTATGTTATCTGCAATTATCATTCTTAGCTATTTACCTTCTCTCCCCATCTTTTCTCTCTGCCACCCAAACCAGTTCCAGCCATCCACCAGTCTCTCCTTTTGCCATTGTCTTGTCACGTTTGCTGCACAAGGATTTCACATTAGCCAAAACGTTTGCCTGCTGGGCTAACTCTCCTGCCACAGTGTGTTATGGAACTGCCGCACCCCTTGATGCTTTCTTGATACTGAGTATGGCTCAGGAAAAAGTAAGAAATGGTTGGTGGTCATTGTCAGACGCACTCATGCCAAGCCCTTTTTATACAACAAAGAGGGCCAGCAGGGAGATCGCCTGCCTTCCTGCTGCCGGGCTGGTCGTGCCATTGTGCTGATGCCAGGCTCCTGCTGGGAGATTATGGTCTTGCTTGGCCTGTGATTGTAGAAAGAAAAACAGTTTTAAAAAAAACAAAAATAAAATAATAAAGGATGTGCAGTTAAAGTCCGTGACTCACTGCTGATGGATTTTAACTCCTTGGGGTGAGAGTTACCTAATTTTCTCATTTCATTGTATTCTCCCTGTCCTCAAGTTCATGTACTGGAAAGACTAAAAGAACTGGTTTTTGCCATGCTCACAGGTGTAGTCAAAATAAAGGAAACTAAAGGACAAGAAAGTTTTGTTTTGTTTTTTAAATAACTTACTGTTAGTATGTCTAAATTGGGGCTTCGTGGTATCACAAACTTACTGGTTACCTTCTTATTTTTGTTAGGTTTGAAAATCAGTCTGGTGATAAAAATTTATTTCTAATTTTTCCAATCCACGTTTTTGTTAAAACAGCAGCATTGGCTGCTTCCTTCACTCTGCATAAGCAGGACCTAGAGCTCCCAGAATATTACTTGTGTGGGACGCAAAGATATATTTGAGCATGTATTTTTTTCCCCCAAAACTCTGTTGTTTGAAACAATGTGACTCTATTGAGCTAAATGCACATGATTCTAGAACAATAGGATAAACAGTAGCAACTTCAATAAATCAAGCAGTTATTTTGCTTGCAAGACATCAAAGAATCTCTTTAGCTACATTCTCATTAAATGTTGTAATATAAGTATTACTGCCTTATAGGGTTTGAACTTTGCTCTTTTACATGATTCCTGTTGCTGGTAGCTTGTGATTCTTTACAAAGCCTAGAAGTTGCACCACACTTCATCTTGCCACTCTTTGCCTTTGTCAAGTTAAACAGAGCTCTAGGCATCTCCTCTCCCATCTCTGGTGAGATGCATCTTTCTGCCTAAGCTGATCCCAGTTCTACCTATATTTTCTAAGATTCAACTCCATCCCTTAGTGTCTCCAAAGTGCTGGACTCTTCCAACTCCAAGAATGCCTTTCCAACGTAGAAAATAAAAAAAGCAAAGAAACAAACAAAAACTTTCCCACATCTTGATCACTGCTAGGAGAGCTGCCTGGCTTTTCTCATTTTCTTCATCATCAACATTCTTATAAAAACATTTCATGCACCTGATCTCCATGGAATCTTTGCAACCTGCTCCTTGACTTGTAATCTGGTGCTGCCTTGCCCTTCAGTTGCTGCCCCTGTGGTCCACTTCCAGCCATGGAATCCACTGATCTTTTCTCAGTCCTCACATCCCTTTTTTTTAATTTTAAAGTACAGTTGATTTACAATATTGTGTTGATTTCAGGTGTATAGGAAAGTGGTTTGGTGATATGCATGTATGTGTATGTGTGTGTATGTCTATGTGTGTATATACATACATACATACATATACATACATACATACATATATATATATATGTATATACACACACATACATAGGCTTCCCAGATGACACTAGTGAAGAATCTGCCTGCCAGGGGATGCAAGAGACTTGGGTTTGAGCCCTGAGTTGGGAAGATGCCCTGGAGGAGGAAATGACAACCCACTCCAGTATTCTTGCCTGGAGAATTCCATGGACCAAAGAGCCTGGCAGGCCATAGTCCATGGGGTTGCAAAGAGTCAGACATGACTGAGCTCAGCACAGCAGCAGCATGTATATGTGTATAACTATATTATTATTCTTTTTCATTTCAGTTTATTACAAAATATTAAATATAGTTCCCTGTGCTATACAGTAAATCCTTATTGTTTATCTCCTTTATATATGGTAGTATGCATCTGTTAATCCCATATTCCTAATTTATCCCTCTTTGGTAACTACATGTTTACTTTCTATGTCTGTGAGTCTGTCTGTGGTGAGTCTGTTTCTGTTTTATAAATAAGTTCATTTGTACTATTTTTTAGATTCCACATATAAGTGATATCATCACTATTTGTCTTTCTCTAATTTATTTCACATGCTATGATAATCTCTAGATCCATCCGTTTGTTGCAAATGGTATTGTTTCATTCTTTTTTATGGCTGACTAGTATTCCATTGCGTATACAAGAGAAAAGCAATCAGTTACAAGGGAACTTTTGTAAGTCTATCAGCTAACTTTTCCCCAGAAACTTTGCAGGCCAGAAGCGAGTGATAAGATATATTCAAAGTCCTGGAAAGGGAAAACCTACAACCTGCTGATAGGATGGTGTACCCCACAAGATTATCATTTAGAATAGAAAGAGAGAAAAATAATTTCTCAGACAAGCAAGAGCTAAGAGAATATAGTGATACTAAATCTGTCTTAAAAGAAATATTGACAAGTGAGAAGAAGCAAGAATCTATAAAAAAAGGGAAAATCATAATAGGAAATGTAAATATTAAAGGATTGAAAGGTCTTCCTTGATGGTCCAGTGGTTAAGACTTTGCCTAAATAGTAGTGTAACAAATTCAATAAAGACTTTAAAAATAGTCCACATTTTAAAAAATCTTTAGAAAAATATTGGTCATCACTTAAATAAAGCAGCATATAGATTAAAAACAACTTGAAAAATTCTGTGAAAGCAATTATACCTACAATGAACAGCAAAAGGATGAACAAGAATATGTAAAACAGGACATCAGAATCACAAAATGTCAGGGAGGGGAGTAAGAAAAGGTAGACCTTTCAGAATGTGTTTGAGCTTATATCACTATCAGTCTTTATATTCGGAAAGTCTCTGCTGTATCTAATGGCCCTTTCCTTACTGACATGTTCTTGCTCCTCGGTTCACGCAACCTTGTAGACAGCTAAATTTCTCCATGTTTCTTTGCTAACGTTTTATATCCATTGGCACCAAACCAATGGTCTAGCATCTGTCATCATCTTTCGTCCATGAGTAGGGCTTCAGAGCTTATGTCCACACATATAGCACATTCCGGTCTCAACCTCTCTTCTGATTCCTAGTAACACGTCAAAATGCTGGTCAAAGTCATTTGGACGTGCTGCCTGAAGTTCAGCATACCCATTCCTCAAACAATTGTTATTCTTTTCCTTTCCAAGTAATCACCTCTGACTCTCCGATTTTCTCAATGACCAACCCTTTGCTCCAGCATCCATACTAACCCCCTCCCCGCAAGTCATCTTTGTCTCTATGCTTTCTCACTCAGTTTTACAGCTTGCAAAATGCATCAACTCTACCATATGTTATGTCATGCTCATTGCAGTGCTGATAGTTGGACAGTGCTGTCCCTCCTCTTAATTGTACGATTGGTGAGCTGGAGACTCTTGGTCTCATCTCAGCCTTGACAGTCAATGTCCCATAACTCCCATGGCATGGAGAATAGCTCCATAACTGACAGCTGGGGCTCTCTTCAAGCCTCAATTCCTACTGTGTTGTTGACACTTGTTCCATAAAGCTATGAATGAGAAGCACCTCTTGGCAGGTTTTCGCAGAAAAGTCTCTGAAAAACAGATTTTATTTTTTTATATATATTTTTTATTATTTTTTTTTTTACTTTACAATATTGTATTGGTTTTGTCATACATCAACATGCATCCGCCATGGGTGTACATGTGTTCCCATCCTGAACCCCCCTCCCACCTCCCTCCCCATACCATCCCTCTGGGTCATCCCAGTGCACCAGCCCCAAGCTTCCTGTATCCTGCATCAAACCTGGACTGGCGATTCATTTCTTATATGATATTATACATGTTCTAATGCCATTCTCCCAAATCATCCCCCCCTCCATCTCCCACAGAGTCCATAAGACTGTTCTATACATCTGTGTTTCTTTTGCTGTCTCACATACAGGGTTGTTGTTACCATCTTTCTAAATTCCATATATATGAGTTAGTATACTGTATTGGTATTTTTCTTTCTGGCTTACTTCAGTCTGTATAATAGGCTCCAGTTTCATCCACCTCATTAGAACTGAATCAAATCTATTCTTTTTAATGGCTGAGTAATACTCCATTGTGTATACATACCACAGCTTTCTTATCCATTCATCTGCTGATGGACATCTAGGTTGTTTCCATATCCTGGCTATTATAAACAGTGCTGCGATGAACATTGGGGTACACGTGTCTCTTTCAATTCTGGTTTCCTCACTTCGTATGCCCAGCAGTGGGATTGCTGGGTCGTATGGCAGTTCTATTTCCAGTTTTTTAAGGAATCTCCACACTGTTCTCCATAGTGGCTGTACTAGTTTGCATTCCCACCAACAGTGTAAGAGGGTTCCATTTTCTCCACATCCTCTCCAGCATTTATTGCTTGTAGACTTTTGGATCGCAGCCATTCTGACTGGTGTGAAATGGTACCTCATAGTGGTTTTGATTTGCATTTCTCTGATAATGAGTGATGTTGAGCATCTTTTCATGTGTTTGTTAGCCATCTGTATGTTGAAGAACAGATTTTAGATGAACAGTGATGCACAGTACCCAGGTGGTAACTGTGCTGAGAGAATTTAGTAATTGAATTAACCACCTTGATTTAGGCTGAAAATCTTTCTTTCCCTCAAATTTAGCCTTAAGCAGTGTCTGTATCCATTGTCCATTTCTATAGAGGAGAGGTTGAAAAAAAGAACACCATATAACGTTTGTTGTTGTTCAGCCACTAAGTCGTGTCCAACTCTTTGTGACCCCATGGACTGCAGCATGCCAGGCTTCCCTGACCTTTACTATTTCCTAGAGGCTTCTCGAACTCATGTCCACTGAGTTGGTGATGCTATCCAACCATCTCATCCTCTGTCACCCTCTTCTCCTCCTGCCTTTAATCTGTCCCAGCACTGGGGTCTCTTCCCATGAGTTGGCTCCGGGCATGAGATGGACATAGTATTGGAGCTTCAGCTTCAACATCTGTCCTTACAATGAATATTCAGGATTGATTTCCTTAAGGATTGACTGGTTTGATCTCCTTGCTATACAAATGAGGATACTACTTGGCCAATTTTGTGTGCATCAAATTTTTCACAGAAACAATGCATCTGGATTTTGAAAAATGACCAGACTACCTAGAAGCAGTCAGGTGTCTAAATACCATAAAGCCTACAGAGCTACAAATGAAAATGAAAGTCGCTCAGTCGTGTCCAACTCTGTGACCCCATGGATGATAAAGTCTGTGGAATTCTCTAGTCCAGAATATCTGAGTTTGTAGCCTTTCCCTTCTCCATGGGATCTTCCCAACCCAGGGATCAAACCCAGGTCTCACACACTGCAGGTGGATTCTTTACCAGCTGAGCCAGCAGGGAAGTCCAAGAGTACTGGAGTGGGTAGCCTGTCCCTTCTCCAGTGGATTTTCCTGACCCAGGAATCAAACCGGGGCCTCCTGCATTGCAGACAGATTCCTTACCAGCTGAGCTACCAAGGAAGCCCTACAGATCTACAAGGAGATACCTTATAACTATTATTAGAACAAATAGCTTAGGAAATGATAGCTAAGGCTGGTAATGATCCCTGCAGTTTTGGAGCAGATGTCAAGTGCTGTGGATCTTATCACTGAATCCTTATGACTAAATGGATTTCCCACCTGATGTGTTTTTTCTAAATTATACATTTTTAAGGTAATATGTATACTGAAGTATAACACTTTCAGGTAAAGTATCCAAGTTTATCTACAAAAGGCCAATTCACAGGTGACTTCTGATTTTCTTTTTAATGGAGGGTAATTATAATATTGCATTAGCTTCTGCCACACAACAACATATGTCACCATAAGTATATATATGTACCCTCCCTCTTAAACTCCCTCCCAACCCCCACTCCATCCCACCCCCCTAGGTTGTCACAGAACACTGGGTTGAGCTCCCTGTGTTATACAGCAATTTCCCATCGGCTGTCTGTTTTACATATGGTAATATGTATGTTTCAATGCTACTCTCTCAATTCATCCCACCCTTTCCTTCCTGAGTTTTTGAGCACTTACTCTAGCACAGCATCACGTGAGGTTAGTGAAGGGGTCTAGGGATTCAGAGCAAAGTGATGAGGAATTACCACTACATGAACCCTCTATTGTCAGTGTGTTAGAGTAGTGATGGTCTTTCAACCATTCAGTACTGCCCTTCCTCTCATAAATTATGGTGGATGACCTACAGGAAAAAGTGAAATAAATTAGAAGGTGAAGATGGTGATAAAGGAAGTAGAGAAAAGCATAATGACCTGAAGTGGACTTATCTGCCCCAGATGATATACCATCAGATGGAATAATTTATTCATTTATCTGACCATTTTACCACATCAGCTTGCAAGCTCTCATTTCTAGAGTTGTCAGTTGCTCCTTGGGCCCAGCTGTTTATGAAAAGGGTTCTATCTGTGGCTCTGAAGCAGGATGACATTTCAGTAGGAAACTTGTCTCTCTCCTGGATTAAGAGAATAATGCTCATTTTTCCACCTATGGCAAGACCCTGGCCAAAACTAATAGTCAAAAGGAACTTCTATTCAGCTTAGAAGTTTCAGTGTTGAGCAAGAAGGAATTCCCCACAATTGTCTTTTTTCCAGGTAGTGTTTTCCTTTTTGCTGAAAGCACTCCTGTTGTTAAGTAGAGAAGGTGGTAGCTTTATAACTAAGAAGGGAACAGAATTAAAGGAAAAAAATTAATCAAAGTGATATTAAATACACGATGATATCAGAAGAGCGATTTTGCAGTGCTTGCTTGTAAAAACAAATGCACCGTCTTGTTTTGTGTTAGTTAATTGCCACTCGTACAGCATGAGAGAGCCTGCATGAAGGGGCCTGTGGATGCCTTGACATCTCTGTGTAACAAAGTTAAGCATGAAAAACCATCTACAGACACGGGCAGCTCTTGGTCATCCACCCAGGTGAAGGTAGAAGAAATTTGGGGAAAAAAGAACAGTGGATCATGGTCTTCTTTTAAAAAAATGTGTATATGTATATTGTTGGTAAGTGCCCAGTGAACAGTATATATCTTTTTCACTGTTCTTGGGCTTATTTTTATCCCATTCTGTCCAGGCTCTACATTTAAAGACCAGGAAGGTCTTAGCAATAATAATGAGCCCTGGTTTTCCTGAATTCATTGCCTGGAAAATTGTATGTGCATGACCCAGAATTAATTATATCCAAATGTATATTATGTGTGTACTGTGTGAGAATGATCTAAATTTGTTATCTAATAGTTTATCTTAGGTAATTCCAAATGTCTTTACTATTTCTGTGAATATTTAGTAGCAAAATTTAAGGCCTTTTTCTCTCTTCTGTCTCTTTCCTTATTGAACGAGAGGCAGAAAAACCCTTGTTTTCCCCGGAGTTCTGTCTCCTCAGGCTTCATTTGGTAAAAGCGAGTTTAGATAATTTTAGTTCTTTGTGTGGTGCTATTTTTAAATGTAATTTTTGCTAATAATGCAATTAGTTGTGTCTTTTGCATAATTTGCAATATGGTGTTGAAGTTTAAGAAGCTTCATTTTATTTTAATTAACAACTGATCGGTAATAATAACCAAGCAGCTGCTAATATTACCAGCCTTAACTCTTGGAAAAAAAAAAGGCAGCAAACACATAACTCCTCCTCCTTCTCCCCCTCCCTCCTTTGAAATATTTAATAAGAATGTCATGTATAAAATTACCCTGTTGGAGGGAACAGGGGTCGCATTCCAATAGAGATGGCAGTGGAAAATCACTCAAAATTGCATGATATGTCCCCTCCCCAGCCTCCCCTCCATCCTCTTTCCTTTCTCTCCTCCCCCTACTCTTTTCTAATTGTTGGTCTGGTAGTTTCATTTTTTTGAAGAGGAGAGCACACACTGGGGTATTGTGACATTTCAGTGTATGTTCCTAACAATTCCTCTGCACATTCCATTAGCACATTATTTATAGCATCGTCGAAGGGTCCTTTCTTCCCCCTTCTAATGATATCCTTGTATCTCTGATGACGATGCTATCTGGAGATTGACCTGTTATTTTTAAAAAATCTATTCCATTAAGTCAACCGTTCATTGGCTCACCCTCTTCAGCTTCCCTCCTGGTCACACTTGAAAAAGTCTGCTTGCAGAGCCTCTCCAGAGATGCGGCTCAAATCAAGCAGTTTGAAAAGAGTCCGTGAGAGGCTAGAAGCCAGGATCCTGTATCTTACAACCTGCAGCTCTGAGGTGTCGAGAGCCCTGAGCTCTGGATGCATAGATAAACAAGACTTCCCAGAAGCCATTACCCCGTAACTCCTCATAAACTTCCACCTGACAAGCCTCTCCAAGTGAGAGGGCTGTGTTCTCCCTAATCAATTCCTTTTTGAACCCACTTGTTAGTCAAGCGTTGTGCACAGTAACTACAGAAAGGACCCTGTGTCTGGGGCATAAATTACTCTTCTGCGCCACTGTCTGCGCGCACCCCCCAGTTATGGATTACTTCGTTCTCGACTTGACAGGAACATAATTAGAACTGTTGATGAAATCTACCAAATTGTCCCTCCGTGGCCTCGGTGGTCAGGAAATTTGGCTGAGTCGCATTTGTCACCGATGGGGAGGCTCTAAACACTTCATATTAACTATGGTATTAATGTGCCCAGGAATTGGTAACACTTGAAGGGAGCAGGGCTCTGGGCGCCTGCCCATGCTGCGTTCAGAGTTTCAGCAGGGAGAAAACACTAAGAAAATTCCTGAGTGCCTGTGTGTGGGTGTGTTCGCTCTTGGCACATGGAGGCTTTCATTTCAAAACGTGGCCTTTGCGAGGCCTTTCCTGGCCCCACAGGGTGCCCCGTTATGGACTCCACAGGGTGTGCGTTATGGAGTTGGCTGCTATTTTAGCCACCGTTTCATTTCCATAAATCCTCTCGGAGGTGAGAAGCCTGTGAGGTGGAATGGTTAGGAGACAGGCTTCTTGGCCTGAGGCTGCTCTCTGTTAGAATCCTGACTCCCTTGCTTATTAGCGCCCAGCTTCTTAAATTGGTTACTTGACCTCCTTTTGTCTCATTTTCTTCATCAGCAAAATGGGGATAGTGTAGCTGTAAGGAACTAAGTGAAAACATCTCTGAAAGAATTTAGCACAGTGTCTGTGTACTGGCCAGTGAATGGTCCTGTGATGATGGTAAGGATGCTGCTGCTGGTCAATAAATGGTCCTGTGATACTGATGCTGATCAGTGCATGGTCTTGTTATGATATGATGCTGGTGGTGGTGGTGATGAGATGACAATGATGATGATGCTGATGGTCAGTGAATGGTCCTGTGATGATGATAAGGATGCTGCTACTGCTGCTGGTCAATGAATGGTCCTGTGATGATGATAAGGATGCTGCTGCTGGTCAATGAATGGTCCTGTGGTACTGATGCTGATCAGTGCATGATCTTGTTATGATATGATGCTGGTGTAGTGATGATGATGGTGATGGTGATAATGGACAGCAGCCTAACCCTTCCATCCTCAGCTGTGTCCCTCATGGTTGCATATATGTTCACAGAGACTCTTCAGTGTGGCAGGAGCTCTGGAGTTCTTTGAGAAATGGTTGTAGTATTGGAGAAAGAATAAATTTTGCAGGTTAATGATACCAAGAGGCTGTTGATGTTGACAGCCATTCTGTCAGTGCAGATCACTTTTACTGAGACAGCTTTATCCTCTAAAATGAAAGAGTGAAGCATTTAAGGAACTTCCCTGGTGGTTCAGTGGTTAAGACTCCATGCTCCCAAGGCAGGGGATGTGGGTTCAGTCCCTGGTCAGGGAATTAAGACCACACATGCCATGTGGTGCAGCTGAAAATTACAACAAAAACAAACAAAAAGTTTCATTGTGTCCCTGTATCACATTGTCTTTCCTATATCTAATAGGATCTGAGCTCTTTCTCTGGTCATATTGCCCAAGACAACCCTTGACACTGCATTTGTATGCCTAACTGTGAGCGCTGAGATATTAGCAAATTGACAAATGTTAACTGAACTATGAACCGTGATCGACTGTTATCAAAAACAATGTAGACTAAGATGATAGGCTAATAAAATAAAAAGGATAAAAGATGTGCCACTGGTGAGAGGGCATCATTCTTTACACATGGGCTCCAGCATCATTGAAAACGAGTCATGAAGTTACTGATCATTGAAATACAGCCTTTGGTTTCATCTGTTAATTAGACATGAAAAAATCCAGTAACTTTTTTTATGACCGGTTGTCTTTTGGGGGTTAATATGTTGTGCCTAGGTTTTCTACTCATAGAAAATACAAATTCCAAGACATGTAGAGACAACAAGCCAGCTCTGAAATATTAAAGAAAAGAACTTGATGCATTATGTACGTGTTCAAATGTGTGCCCCCCAAGAATAATTAGATAATTTTATTAAGAGTGTGTATTCCAATAAAGCGATTTTTATGTTCCTTTGTTTAAAACATTTATGCAGCTTTTACTATTGCTGTGCACTTTGAATGATGACCTGCTGATGCAGGTACTATTAGCCTCCCCACCTGGAAAACATGGAAGTGTAGGTGAGATAATAAGCGTGCTCTCTGTTTGCTCCTGCATACCTTCCTTCAAAACAACAAAAACAAACAAACACAATTGCTTTCAATCTTTAAATTTGCAGACTATGTATAAAAAGTTGGCTCTATAAGAGCATTGCTGTCATATGTCACAGGAATCTGTTCATAACTAAGAGGGCTTCCCAGTTGGCTCTGTGGTAAAGAATCCGCCTGCCAATGCAAGAGACACAGGAGATGCAGATTCAGTCCCTAGGCTGGGAATATCCCCTGGAGAAGGAAATGGCAACCCAGTCCAGTATTCTTGCCTGGAGAATCCCATGGACAGAGGAGCCTGGCGGGCTACAGTCCGTGGGATCACCAAGAATTGGACAGAATCTAGTGACTGAGCCCAAGCACACAAAAGGACTATAAAGATGTCATTTGCTAGACCAGCTCTCTTCTCTCTGGGAAACAGCTCCCCAATTTAAGCTCTGGTTCTTTCTTGGGCTTGAGAGATATTCAGTCAATGCTAATTTGAACCAGGAAAGTGTTGTGTTTTAAACAGAGAATGATGAACCATGAAACAGTGGAAAATGATCTGTGTAAGCACAATACCAAGAGTCAGAGATGTAAAGAGAGTTTGAAAGTTCTTAGTTTTTCTTCATCATGTCCCCAGTTTTCAGCCTGTGAGAGCCTGTTCATCTTTCAAGACCCTCCTCAAATACCACTTTATAACCTGAAGTCATTCTTGCTTCCATTTTTTTATTCATTTTTTTAAAATTAATTTTACCTTCCACTGGGCTTCCCTGGTATCACTAATGGTAGAGAACCCACCTGCCAATGCAGGAGGCATAAGAGACGCAGGTTCGATCCCTGGGTCAGGAAGGTCCCCTGGAGAAGGGGCATGGCAACCCACTCCAGAATTCATGCCTGGAGAATCCCATGGACAGAGGAGCCTAGTCAGCTACAGTCCATAGGGTTGCAAAGAGCCGGACATGACTGAAGTGACTTGGCACGCATGCACATACCCTCCACCAATGGCCCTTAGCCTTGAACTTGTACTGTGGTTATTTATATGGAACTATTAGGACCTACTTAATAATGAGTTTCCAGGTCTTATTTACCTTTTATATTCTTCATACATCCAATCCTGGATGGGTTACACAGATTTATACAATCTCATTCTTTTACTCCTTTGGCCAATTGGAGAAGTAGGATCATACACAGAAAGTCAATTTAAGAAAATCTAGGTGTCAGATGACACATGAAATAAGTTCTATATTTATCAAGAAGGAAGAAAAATTATGAAAGCCTAGAGAATTTTAAGAAACATCATCTCAAAGCAAGGAAATAGGTATTATTATTCCTGTTTCATGTGTGAGGAAATTGAAAAGTTATATTATTCCAGGTTATGAAGGTAATGAGAAGCAGAGCTGGGGTTTTATCAGAGCTTTTTTCAGTTCCTCTCAGATGCTAGAAGGGAATCCAGAGGGCATGGAATGAATTCACATAGTCTCCAACTTACAGTGGTTTGACTTATGGTTTCTCAATTTGACCATGGCATAAAATGATGTGTATTCAGTAGAAACTGTGCTTCATCTTTTTTGACTTTTTCAAAAAAGTCAAATGTGTGCTAGCGATGTGTGGGTGGCACTCTCTGCCCGAGCTGTGCTTTACAGGTCCTAGTTGGTCACGCGACCACACAGGTAAACAGGTGATATCCATTCTGGACCCAGACCCCATTCTACTTTCTGTGCAGTTTTCAGTAAATTGCATGAGCTATTCAACATTGTATTATGAAATAATCTGTGTTCGGTGATTTTGCCCAGCTGTAGGCTAATGTAAGTACATTTAAGGTAGGCTGGGCTAAGCTGTGGTTTCCCAGGTGGCTCAGTGGTAAAGAATCTACCTGCCAATACAGGAGACATGGTTCTGATTCCTGGGTTGGGAAGATTCCCCCGGAGAAGGAAATGGCAGCCCATTCCAGTATTCTTGCCTGGGAAATCCCATGGACAGAGAAACCTGGCCTGCCGTAGTCCATGGGGTCACAAAAGAGTCAGACACGACTCAGCAACTGAACAACAGACTAAGCTGTGATGTTCTGTAGGTCATTGTTATTCAGTTGCTAAGTCGTGTCCAACTCTTTGTGAACCCTTGGACTGCAGCACACTAGGCTTCCCTGTCCATCACAATTCCCAGAGCTTGCTTAAACTCATGTCCATCAAGTCAGTGATGCCATCCAACCATCTTATCCTCTGTGGTCCCCTTCTCCTCCTGTCCTCAATCCTTCCCAGCATCAGGGTCTTTCCAATGAGTTGACTCTTTGCTTCAGGTGGCCAAAGTATTGGCGCTTCAGCATCAGTCCTTCCAATAAATATCAAATTTAATTTCCTTTAGGATTGACTGGTTTGATCTTCTTGCAGTCCAAGGCAACTCTCAAGAGTCTTCCCCAGCACCACAGTTTGAAAGCATCAGTTCTTCAGCATTCAGACTTTTTTATGGCCCAACTCTCTCATTCGTTCCATTGGTTAGGTGTATTAAATGTGTTTTCAATATAGCAATAGTTTAGCTTGTTTATTGGGACATGACCCCATTGCAGTCATTTAGACATAAACCCACTGCAAATTTCTGTACAATATAACTACTGATCACATTAGAATAAGTTTTAAAATCCAGAACAGAATAAGATGACTGTACAATGAGAAAGAACATTTCAGAGGCATCATTTTAAATAAAATCATTAGATCAGTATATCCCCATATCATTTTCAACATATTTTTCAGTAACAAAATAATTCATGGCTGTTTGTAAAATATTGTAAGAACAGAGACAAATCTAAAGCAGAGAATGAAAATCACCACCATTCCATTATGTTCATAGACCTATACTCTGTTACCATTTAAGATAATTCTTCCAGATTTTTTCAATGGTCATGATCTATAAATCTGAGATCTGTTTTTCTTTCAGTTTTGTAGCAGTCAGTACTTCACTGTCAGTGTCTGTGAGAGATGGGCCAGGATCGCCTTTTTTGATATAGGTAGGAACAAGAGAAGGC
Organism: Bos grunniens; assembly: GCF_055505025.1. Classification (NCBI taxonomy): domain Eukaryota; kingdom Metazoa; phylum Chordata; class Mammalia; order Artiodactyla; family Bovidae; genus Bos; species Bos grunniens. The sequence continues at coordinate 60,850,361 of NC_141180.1, forward strand.
AATGGCAACCCACTCCAGGACTCTTGCCTGGAAAATCCCATGGGCGGAGGACCCTGGCAGGCTGCAGTCCATGGGGTCGCTAAGAGTCGGACACGACTGAGCGACTTCACTTTCACTTTTCCTTTCATGCATTGGAGAAGGAAATGGCAACCCACTCCCGTGTTCTTGCCTGGAGAATCCCAGGGACGGGGGAGCCTGGTGGGCTGCCGTCTATGGGGTCGCACAGAGTCAGACACGACTGAAGTGACTTAGCAGTAGGAACAAGAGAGGAACTTAGAGTGTGCTCGTGAAAATTCTGCCCTATGTAGATCCTGAAGTATCTACTTGGTCAGCTGATGATAGTAGAACTTTCTGAGTCCTTGTAGAACCAAAGTATGGAAAACTTTGGAGGAACAATTTCAAGGTCCTTTTTGGTGGTCAGAAGCAATGACAGTCTACTGAAGACTCTGGGATGAAATTAGAACTTAAAAGTGTGGCCTAAAATTACGAGCAAAGCCTTTGGAGTTAGAAGCATTAGGCACCTTACCTTCAGTTTCCTTATCTGTAAAATGGGATCAGTAATATTGAAACCAAAGACATTAGTATAAGAAGGAAATTAAATCAAGAAATGTGGGGTTTTTTAAATATTTATTTATTATTGGCTGCACTGATTCTTCATTGCTATATGCAGGTGTTTTCTAGTTGTGGTGAGCAGGTGCTACTCTCTAGCTTTGGAGCATGACCTCAGAGTGCAGGCTCAGTAATCGTGGCACATGGTATGGTTTCTCCGAGGCATGTGGGATCTTTCTGGCCCAGGGATCAAACCCATGTCCCCTGCATCAGCAGGCAGATTCCTTATCACTGGACTGCCAGGAAAGTCCCAAGAGAGAAGTGTTTATAAAACAGTTTTCACATGATATCCAATACTATTCTCATAGCTTTATTATCACTAACCTCTGCTTATCATCGGTCTTGACTTCTGAGCCAAGAAGTAAACTGTACCTAGTGTTATTGGTGAGCCCAGATCATGCAGCTAATACTTAAAACTCAAGGTCAGTTGATTTGCCAGCATGTATTAATCCACACTGTACTTTTGATTCTGGTACGTTTCACCGTACTATTGGTTTACAAGTCCAGATAAATGTATTTTATTAGAATTGTACCTGTAGCCAGTGTGCGTTGACTTACTGATTGCATGTCGTCTGTCTGTCTCTAGATGGGGGGTGTGTGTGTGTGTTTCACCTTTCCTTGGATCATGGTGATTGAGCACTTTGTCATTAGAACTGAGGTTAAATGCAAAGTAACTCCAACTGTCCTCCCTTTACGTCTCAGCATGTGAGACTATTTAGGCAAATCTTACTTGTCTCCTAGTTTTGTTAGCAAAGGAAATGTAAGAAACTTGAGTGGCAATTTATACTCTCAACTATATGTTACAGTATCAACATTGGTGGACACTTCAACTCAGACAATGGGTTGGCTTCCTTTGTTGGAAAGGTTTGGTCCTCGAAGAGCTAATAGATCCAGCTCAAATCTGAGGACTTAGGAAGTAATTGGGAGACCCATCTGCCTGGACTACGTTCCCTTTCAATACTGGACTGATACGATACCATATCATTATGTCTCCAGAGAGTCCTTCTTAAGATGCTAATGCCAAGGGATCCTGTTATCTCATTTGTCTTGCATTAAATATAACTTAAGGATTTTCTGGTGGCTCAGACAGTAAAGAATCTGCCTGCAATGCAGAAGACCCTGGTTTGATACCTGGGTTGGAAAGATCCCCTGGAAGAGGACATGGAAACCCACTCCAGTATACTTGTCTGAAGAATTCCATGGACAGAGGAGCCTGGTGGGCTATAGGGCGTGGGGTTGCAAAGAGTCGGACACGACTGAGCAACTAATACTTTCACACTTTTAAATATAACTTAGGATCCACCATCTCAGACTTTCAGGCTGTCCTTTCCTTCTCTGAGTCTCTGAAATGTCACTAACAAATTCAGAGGTCTGATTTCCCTCTGCAAAGCATTAGAGGAAATTTGTAAAGCTCTTTATATCTTTGCCTGCAGTATCCTATTGGATGCTGACAACAACCCAATAATACCAACGTGGTATTATTGTCCACATTTTTACCGTTTTCTCTGTGAAAGGAGAACATCTAAGCCATGCTGAGCAATAGAGCCAGTAGTGATGCTGCTTTACTCCCACAAACTGTTGTGAGGCTCAAGCCAAAGATTTCTCCATCTGAACCTTGCCGGAACGGGCAAGAAGAATGTATGGGAAGGACTGGTCTCTGGGCCCAGTGCTTTCAAAACTGACATGGAGAGATAATGATGCCCGCATTTTCTGCCCACTGTTGCTATCATGATTGCGTGGGGTCAGCACTTGACGACAAAGAGAGGCAGATGGATCCAGTTATCAAGAACAGACTTCTGTCGCTCACTGTGACAAATCCCGCTGGCTGCTGACTTCCTGGTTCATGCAGAACCACATGCAGACAGATGTTGAATATATGTTTCTAAAACATTATGCTTCATTTCATAAGGTGGGGCAGGTCATGGTTTGTTACTTCCCCATCTTCACAAGGGGACGACAGGGGATGAGATGGTCAGATGGCATCATCAACTCAATGGACATGAGGGTGAGCAAACTCTGGGAGTGGCAGTCCATGGGGTTGCAAAGCGTTGGGCACAACTGAGCAACTGAACAACAGCAACATCTTCACAAAAAGGCGCTGCAGGCACAATGAGACACTAGTCTGGTAAATTGGTTTGTGTCTTCAGCGAGCCTTCTCCGGAGCATACGCTAGACGATGCTCGAGTCTGAAAGGAAGTTAGTCATTGTAAGAAATAGGCTTAGCACTTCATAAACTCTAGGAAAGACTGTTTTCTTTTCTAAACATTTAAATTACTCAGCCATTTTATGCGTTAAAACCCAATTATGACTTAGTATGTTGGAGAATTTCAAAAGCTATTCCCTATAGGATCTGTGACTAAGATTTTCTTATTCAGTAGTTCGTATGCTCTCTAATGCAGGCTTTGTGAAAAAGTGAGAATAATAATCATAAATGTAAAAGGAGAAGAAGCTTAAAACAGAGAGAGGCACTTGACAAGACATTGGGCCTTGCTCCAGGATATGGCAGTTCTTGAGGAATGCAGGGGCTTGGGGGGCTGGGAAGAATATATAGTTTTCCAGCTTTTCTGGACTCTGTTTTCTTGCTAGAGGTGCGTGTAGTTTTGTCAAAAAAATAAAAATAAAAAAGGATAAATAAGAGAAACATCTTGTAGTCAGAAACTTATCTCCAAGCCTTATAAGGGCTCCAGCTAGGTGTGTGTTATAAAGGGCACGTCTTTATATGGAACGGACTTGTCTTTCATTGTAACATAGGGCAGTTGGGCAGTTGATCAGAAGCAAAAGTTATGAATATTATTCTAATGCTTTTTGTACTATATATGAAAATCATAGGCCAATAAAAGTTTTGGATTTCCCTGAAAATTTTCTTTTAGTCTAACGCCTTGAATCCTGTAAAGACAACTTACATTCCCGCCAGAAAGCTGGTGGCTCTAACACTCTACAAGAGAAGATAAGTCTGTTGAATTAGGAACCCTAACAGTTGGGAAGAACTGGAATTCAAGTTGTTGTTTAGTCTAGAAAGGCAAATGGAAATAAGGTTAAGTTATTTAAATTTCTTGAAAATAATGTGTTTTCTTTTGTGTTTTTCCTCCTGGCACTAAAGCAAAGCTAAATTCAAGCAATAACTAAAGTAAGATTAGGAAATTCCAAAGGGGAATACATAGAACAACTCTCTAGCATCTAAAATGCCATCTCAATATTAACATTTCTAAAAATCACCAGAGAAATGTGCAGTTTCTTTCGACATAAAGGAAGCAACACAATAAATCTATTGCCACTATTTGGGAAGATTTTTATAACCTTATATGCAATGCTGTGGAGAAGGAAATGGCCACTCACTCCAGTACTCTTGCCTGGAGAATCCCATGGGCGGAAGAGCCTGGTAGGCTACAGTCCATGGGGTCACAAAGAGTTGGACACGACTGAGTGACTTCACTTTCAGTTTTTGCTTTCATGCATTGGGGAAGGAAATGGCAACCCACTCCAGTGTTCTTGCCTGGAGAATCCCAGGGACAGAGGAGCCTGGTGGGCTGCCTTCTATGGGGTCGCACAGAGTCGGACAAGACTGAAGCGACTTAGCAGCAGCAGCATGCATGCTGACTTCCTTGGTGGTTCAGTGGTAAAGCACCTCCCTGCCAATGAAGGAGATGTGGGTTCAATCCCTGCATTGTGAAGATCCCCCAGAAAAGGCAATGGCAACCCACTCCAGTATTCTTGCCTGGGAAATCCCAGGGACAGAGGAGCCTGGTGGACTGCAATCCATGAGATCCCAAGAGTCAGACACAATTTAGTGACTAAACAACAGCAACAACATTCAGTAGTACCATGGCACTCTTTCTCTAGCCACCAGTATGAATAGGTCAATTGATTTCATCATTGTGAATTCCTTAAATGGTAGAATAATTGGCTCTTAGAGCTGAAGGGGGTCTTTATGTCCAGCTCAGAGACATCGTTCCCTAAGCTGGGAGGATTTATGACTTAGGCACAGTTTTTCAGATGATAGGGATGCTGGAATGGAAATTCAGATACCCTGATGTTAATCTGAGGTTCTCCTCGCAGGAGTTCTTTCAGAAATATCTTTGAGTTTAGGGAATGCAGAATGGGAGGGAATCAAAAAACTGGAAGGCTAAGATAGAAGCTAAAGACCCTCTTTCCTTTCTCTAAGTAGGTAGCCTCATCTCTAATCCCAAGGACAATTACGGAACCAAATGATGAACCTTGGGGTACGTGTATCTTTTTGAATTATGATTTCCTCAGGGTATATGCCCAAGTGTGGAATAGTTGGGCCACATGGTCGTCCTGGGCTTCCAGGTGGTGCTAGTGGTAAAGAACCTGCCTGCCAATGCAGGAGACGAAAGAGGCGTGGGTTCAGTCCGGGTCAGGAAGATACCCGGAGGAGGGCATGGCAACCCACTCAAGCTTTCTTGCCTGGAGAATCCCATGGACAGAGGAGCCTGGTAGGCGACAGTTCATGAGGTCACAAAGAATCGGACACGGCTGAAGTGACTTAGCACACACATGGTAGTTCTGTTTAGTTTTTTAAGGAACCGCCATCGTATTCTCCAGAGTAGCTATGTTAACTCATATTCCCACCAACAGTGGAGGAGGGTTCTACTGCAATTAAAAAAAAAAAATGAACCAAGTGAAATTGCTCAGTGGTAGTATTAGTTTTAAATCTTGTCTCAACTCGGGATGGTGTCTTCTGTGTGGAGCCAAAGTTAAGATAAGTGTCGGGCTTGTGTGCCTTCTTTGTAAATCTGGAAGATTGTAGTAAGGTTCCAAATGATACTGAGATTTGCTAAGTCAAGTCCTCCTTGTCAATAGCTCCTCTTGTTGGATATTTAAAGTTCAAGAGCTGTGTTTGCTTTAGTTAAGTGCTCTGAAGTGTTTCAACAGCCATTGGTCCGTTTATATAAACAAATGAAGGAACACACACTGATAATCCATGATACCCAGGAGCAGCCCGAGCCTAAGGAGTGGCAGAGATCCTCGATGACTGGAAGATAAGCCTTCCACACACCTGCTTAATTCATGCTGCTGGACAACGATAGGTGTTTGCCAAAAGGTTCAAATGGCTTAAGGCAGGAGTACTGAGGGAAAGTGTTTTCTGCTTTAAGAACACCCTTTTAAAAAATTTATTAATTTGCAAGTGCTTTTCTAAGTGTAGTTGCAACCTTTAAACAATTATTTAATTCTGAGAGATATATTTTCATTTGTTGGTGGTCATCCTTTTTACCCTCAAGGTGATTTTAGTTGGGTTTGTTAAAAAAATTGGTTTCCTCCAAGTGTTTTATTTTATATAATTTTTCATCCATTCAGACTTTCAGAAAATATCAAAACTCCATTTTCCAACAGTGACTTATTTTCTTCATTAACATCTATCACCACCACACATAGTTAAAATTTTTAAGGCGATGGCACCCCACTCCAGTACTCTTGCCTGGAAAATCTCATGGGCAGAGGAGCCTGGTAGGCTGCAGTCCATGGGGTCGCTAAGAGTCGGACACGATTGAGCAACTTCACTTTCACTTTTCACTTTCATGCATTGGAGAAGGAAATGGCAACCCACTCCAGTGTCCTTGCCTGGAGAATCCCAGGGACGGTGGAGCCTGATGGGCTGCCATCTTGGGTCGCACAGAGTCGGACATGACTGAAGTGACTTAGCAGTGATAACTTTTAAGTTTTACTCTCTTAGCAGTTTTCACATATGCCAGACAGTATTGTAAATTCTAGTCATCATGCTATGCATTACATCTCCATAACATATTTATTGTATAACTGGAAATGTGTACCTTTTGTTCTCCTTCACCAATTTTTCCCAGCTTCCCTGGTGCCTCAGATGGTAAAGAATCTTGACTGCAATGCAGGAGACCTGGGTTTAATCCCTGGGTCAAGAAGATTTCCTGGAGAAGAGAATGGCTACCCACTCCAGTATTCTTACCTGAAGAATTCCAGGGACAGAGGAGCCTGGGGGGCTACAGTCCACGGGGTCACAAAGAATTGGACACGACTGAGTGACTAACACATCCTTTCCATCAATTTTGCCCACTCACTACCTCTGGCAACCACCAGTCTGTAGATCAGTGACTTTTAAGGTTACAGTATATACATTAACCTGGGCACAGGATATACCTACATCTGAGTTGAAATTCAGTATCAACTAATGTCATTGTCAAATAATCCTAAAATATACATGTCCATCTCGATTGAAAGAGTGAGATGGTCTGATTTTGAGATCCTGAGATTTATCATGCCAGCATTTCTAAAAGGTAAGGGTGTGATTATGCCAGAGTTCTAATTCCCATCCTGCTCAGCCAGGTGGAAAGTGAAAGTGTTAGCCACTCAGTCATATATGACTCTTTATGACCCCATGGACTGTAGGCTAACCAGGCTCCTCTGTTCTTGGAATTCTTCAGGTAAGAATATTGGAGTGGCAGACATTCCCTTCTCCAGAAGATCTTCCTGACCTAGGGATTGAACCAGGGTCTCCTGCATTGCAGTTGGATTCTTTACCGTCTGAGCCACCAGGAAAACCAGGTGGAGGAGATTGTAACCCCACTAGGAGGTTGGCCGCCTGAGCTCTGAGGCCATACAAACTCAGTTTTAAAGCTCAGCTTTTGTAAGCAAGTAGCGGTCCATGGGGTCGCTAAAAGTCGGACACAACTGAGCAACTTAACTTTCACTTTTCACTTTCATGCATTGGAGAAGGAAATGGCAACCCACTCCAGTGTCCTTGCCTGGAGAATCCCAGGGACAAGGGAGCCTGGTGGGCTGCCATCTCTGGGGTCACACAGAGTCGGACACGACTGAATTGACTTAGCAGCAGCAGCAGTCATGTGACAATACACAATAATAGTGAAATGGAAATCATAGTATCTGCCACAAAATATCGTTGTGGGACTCAGATAAGGCAACATATAAGGTTGAATGATATGGAAATTTGGCAACAAATAAGGTTGAATGATATGGAAATGATGTGGATGATATGACCATCATTAACCCCACAAGACCCCAACAGTTTTAAATCTTTTAGTTGAATGGGTAAAACCCAGAGTATTTTCCAGCAAATTGAAACTCCTACTAAATAGCAACTTCCAGAAGAGATGGTATGGGCTGGAAGCAGGGAAATCTGTATTTACTCATTTAAGTAAGCTCACATCTGTCCTAGAAGGAGGGAGCAGACAGGTAAGAGTGATGACAACGGTTGTTATCAATGGCTCTGCTTTCCAAGTATCTATGACAGTTGGCTTAACCTTGAGACATCCCTGTTATTTCAGACTTCTATAAGAATTAACACATATAAAACAGAATCTGTAAAATCAAGTCAGGCTCTCAAGAAAGTTCGTAACGTAGTTTATGTGTGTTTTAGAAATATTTTCCAAAAAAAAAAAAAAGAACTGATCAACTATTAGCAGGCAGGGAAAGCAAAGTTCATGAAACCAGAAAGAGAGACCTGGGTAGGTAAGGGGAGGAGTCCTTCTATAGGAAGAGAAGCTTTTGTGAATGGAGTTGGCACCTGGTATAGAATTTAAAAGTAGCCGTCTTACCACTCTATCTGCCGCATCGTATGTGACACCTTGACCTGTTGTCATCAGTTATAAATATCAGGGAGTTTATTGACCCCAGCAGATCTGGGTGGCTAATTACAAGCTGTGCACGCATTGTTTCTAAGAGGCTTAAGCTGCGTGCTGGATGTACGCAGCAAAGAATCTCAGAGCAGCTGAACCACCTGCTCGGAGCTGACACATCTTGGTTCACACAAGAACTTGAGAACACTTCTGAATTCTTGAGTGATTGCCTGGAGTCGAGAGGCTTAGTGGTGTGAGAACTTGAGCTGAAAAGATGATATCATGTTGTAGATAGGATCATCCTGTCATAATTAGGACCGAAGGCAGTTCGTTCTGACATAAGACAGAGAGGGGTATACAAAGACATGAGGTTTGATTTTTCCTACAGTTTATATCAGTTCTAATAAGTTGTTCTCCCCTCTTTTCCTCTTGCCATTCATCATGCCGTATTTTGAATGTTTTTCTCCCCTCGAGTGTCTCATTCTTCTTGTTCAGTCGTGCCCAGCTCTTTGAGACCCCATGGACTGCATCATGCCAGGCTTCCTGGTCTTTCTCCCTCGGGTGTCTTAACGTCTTTAAAACAGAATGAAGGAATAAGCTTAAAACCTTCAAGAAGGAATTGGATTAAAATTGGATGGATTCTCAGCTTTCCTTGACTCCGGAATGCATTGTGAGGGTTGGAGAGGAATGGAGACGTATCACAGCCAGGCAAATGCGAAGAGGTCTTAGCAAAGGATTCTGTGAGCTGTGGTCTGGAACGTGGGAACTTCCTTAAGGCTGCCCAGCCCACTGAAATGTTTAGCAAGCTTTGCTTTAATGTGTATTAAATTTGGGCGTGGTAGTCTGTCTTTCCCTGAAGAAGCCCCTGTTTTTCTCTAAGTAGGGCAAAGAACTCTTCTTCTCTCTGTCATATAGCCTCTTCATTTCCTATACATTTTTCTATTGCTTGATGTGAACAGGAAACTTTTATTTCCAACACTGCATTGTTTGTCTCTGCTCTGCTTTCTGTAAATGCTTTCCTCATTCTTCAGAGCTGCACACCCTCTTTTCTGTTAGGGGCACTGCTGAGATGGCAGGACATGCAGATTCTCTCCAATTCATTTTCTGCAAGGTGTTCTAACTCTGGGTTTAGTGTCATTCATGGCAACTAACCTCATTGACAACTGGTAGGATTGTCTAATTGGAGTAGTGAGCTGAAAAACAGAGTATCACACAAATGAAGACAATTAATAAAACCAATTTTAGTTCAGTCAGTAACAGTGAGAAATTGCTAAATACCCACTAGGCACAATGAGCTGTGATCAGTATTGTAAGAGAGAAGATAATGGGGGAGAAGACCCAGCCTTCGCCCTGAACGGACTTAATCCTTCAAAAGGCATGCTTAGGAGGCAGAGGACCGTGCCACAAGACAGAATGTGATTTAGGCCATAAGACATTCACTAGCAACATTAGCTCGAAGGACAGACCAAGAGTGTTGGGTGAATGCAAGAAAGCCTCATAAAGAAGGAGAGATGTTGTCATTGTTCAGTTGCTAAGTTGTGTCCGACTCTTTTCTACCCCATGGACTGTAGCACACCAGGCTTCCCCGTCCTTCCCTGTCTCTTGGAGCTTGCTCAAATTCATGTCCACTGAATCGGTGATGCCATCAAACCATCTCATCCTCTATCACCCTCTTCTCCTCTTGCTCTCAATCTTTCCCAGCATCAGGGTCTTTCCCAATGAGTCAACTTTTTGTATCAGGTGACCAAAGTATTGGAGCTTCAGTTTCAGCATCAATCCTTCCAAGGAATATTTAGGGTTGATTTCCTTTAGGATTGACTGGTTTGAGAGATGTATGAGATTTTAAAAAATAGATAGCATATTTGGTAGTTTCTGTTACATTGATTTTCCTCCTTGTTACAAGGCAGTATTTCTCCAGTGGCTCAGTGGGTAAAGAATCCACCTGCAATGCAAGAGACACAGGATACGTGGGTTGGATCAAGAAGATCCCTAGGAGAAGGAAATGGCAACCCACTCTAGTATTCTTGCCTGAGAAATCACATGGATACAGGAGCCTGGGTGGGCTACAGTCCAGGGGGTCGCAAAGACTAGAAGAAGATTGAGTGACTAAGCAGGCATGCAGGCACAGGCAGTAAATTCTCCTTAAAGAAAACAGTATTACAAAGAAACCTAAAGAAGGTAATTTAAAGAACTTTCTTGCTGGAAGGCAGTTTCTGTTAACACGGGGCAATTAGAACATGGGCTGCGAGGATGACGATGCAACCACCAGGCGCCTGACAGTTGACTGACAGCTGGTCATCTGATGGCCAGCGTGTCCTTCCACTTTCCCAGACTTCCAAGCGCTCTCGCGGAAAAGTTCATCCCAAACTCGGTGATGCTGGCTTCTTTCTCTGTCATTTTCTATTCTTCAATGCAATGTTTCTTAATACCCAACAGACAGACAGTCTCAACTGTCTGCAGGGGAAGGCGAATAAAGCAGAGATGAAATGCCAGCTTTTTGCTTTTGGTCAATATTTAAATGCAATATTATATCAGTTTATTAATTGGTAATGAAGTGACCAGAGAACATCACTTCATTTCCCCTATGAGTGATGTCAACTTTCCTTCTTCCCAAAAATCTGGTTCAGGAGGTTTTGGTGGGATGAATACATTGTATTTCTTTTCACACCTTTGTTGTTTAAAGATGCTATTGTTTCATTTGAGATGTGAGGAAATGTGCTAACCTTGTCTTCCATGGTGCGGCAATGCAGAAATGATAACTATATATACTTTTTTTTATATAAAAACAGAGAGGAGCAGGAAGGAGAGAGACAACTTATTTAAATCCTGAATACAGTCAGACCTCATATGCATTGTTAAAAAAAAAAAGCCCTAAAGAATTGCATATGGATTAGAGGGATGAATATTCTATTATTTCAGTCTGTTCTGCTGATCTTCTTATTGTGACTTTGTGCTTCAGAAATCTGCTAGGAATTTGGCTTTGCCGTAGTCGGCAGTAATTTTAAATGTGTATCAAGCACTTGATAGTGTATGATTTGCGTGCTGTTGCATTCCTATTCCCTAAATTTTCCACCAATTTATTACTTTTTTCATACTGTTTTAATATTTCAGGATGATGAATATATACAGCATCATTAAAGGTAAATAAAAAATGCATGAAATTAAAAAATGGAATATTAGATGTTTCTTTGCAGTAATCCCTCAGCCCAATAGGAATGAAATGTCTCTGTTCTATCAAGTAATCCCTAAACATGATTAGGAAGCTGGGAGTGTCCACACAGCCCACATAATATTTGTATCATCTAAGCCTATTTATGTAAGGTTTGAGTAAAAGTTGTTATTAGAAGACCTATAAACCCATTTTACAATTCTGAAAGATATGCTTGCCTCTTAATCTTTTCTACCTTTATTATTTTTGCTGGAGTTGATGACAATGTATTCTTAATTCATTTTTCAGAATGCTATTACTGTACATCTTTTTTTCATACTGAGATGGTACATTGGCTATTCTATTGAAATACATTTTAAAGACCAAGAATTGAGTTCAGTAGTTCATTTGCATCTTGTAGCTGTTCTTTTTCAATATTTATAGGAAGAAAAGTTTGTTTCCCAGAGTATTTCACAACTTCCAGACATTATTTGATGTGTGCAAGTTTTCCCAAAGTATTTCCTCTTGTAAAAAAGTCTATTCTGTATTGATTCACTAAGCTCCTGTTTTTTGTTTATTTTCCTTAATATTAACAGCGTCACTATGTGATGCTTTACTGCAAAATTGTTTAAGCTTAGTTTTGATTTTTTTGAACCAAAGAAAGCAACGTTTTGTGAAGAGATGATCTGAATATAAAAAGATCACAAAATGTTTTCTCTGAACCACGAATAAGATAAGGAAGCCTTAAGCTCCACATTGTTTAAATGACTTATTTGGAAAGATTTTCTTTCTTCATTGGCAAATCTTCAGTGTTTGCTGTCTTTGAAAGACCTCTTTATAAGGAGAAGCTTTTCAAATATCTTAAAAGTCGTATGTATGATTCCTTTTTTTTTTCCTGTTCCCTCCAGTTAGATTTTAGTGAATACCAGACTTCTCTTTCGGAGAAAGCAATGGCACCCCACTCCAGTACTCTTGCCTGGAAAATCCCATGGGCGGTGGAGCCTCGTAGGCTACAATCCATGGGGTCGCTAAGAGTCGGACACAGCTGAGCGACTTCACTTTCACTTTTCACTTTCATGCATTGGAGAAGGAAATGGCAACCCACTCCAGTGTTCTTGCCTGGAGAATCCCAGGGACAGGGGAGCCTGGTGGCTGCTGTCTATGGGGTCGTACAGGGTCAGACACGACTGAAGCAACTTAGCAGTCTTCTCTTTAGCCAGTTTAGTGCTTTTAAATGCGCAAATATTAATCTAGCAATTGCATGTAAACACCCTTGAATTTCATTTGCAACCTTATCCCAGACACATTAAAGAACGAGGACATTTCCATAAGTTTGGTTCTTTTACTGTAATCCTTATTTTTGGCTTAAATACAAAGAGCATCATTTTACTATTCACTGCTTCATCAGAGTCATGAAATATGAAGATCAACAGTTTCTTTTGAATTCACAATTATGATACATGTTAAATGACCACAGTTCCTAATGGACACCCACTGCTGCTGCTGCTGCTAAGTCGCTTCAGTTGTGCACCCACTAACACGGGATATTTTAAAACCATGTTTCATATAGCACCCCGAAGATATGATGTGGTGAGACCTTTTAAACCTTCGCTCTGTTTCTGGCAAGTTTGCTCTGATATGGACGATGACTCCTCGTAGTGAAAGGGGCGTTTCGTTAGTCTCTGTGGAAGTCAAGGTTAAGTTGGCTGTCCCCGCCAATGCCAGGTTCAAAGAGAGGAGCCTCAGTGGTGCCCCTGTCTGCTCTGCAAGTGCACCATTTGGGATCCATGCTGTCAGCAACAGTGCAGAGAAAGCCAGTTTCTGCGTTGTGTTTGATCCTCATTTTGCAAAGAAGCTAGTGACACCAGATAACATCTGGCCAATTGTCCCCTGGCTGAACTTTACCCGTAGGAAGGCATGGAAGATCTGGAGAGAAGGGGAGCTGGGGCTGGGGGAGCAGTGAGGGGGAGGAGAAGTTTTAAATAGTTCATGCACTTCTGCGCGAAAAACAAGCAGCCAGCATGTGCTTTCGTAATGGTCATGTGACGGTGCCGCTCCATTGTGTTCAGTTCATCGGAAATCTGAGCCTCCCTCCACCAGCTGCACTTGACCGTGCCCGGAGGTCTCACTCGGGTTCAGTTGGCAGATGAAGCTCTGCTGTGTGGCAACTGCCATGAGCGGGGGCGGCCAGGAGCAACACTGCCAGGGAGGCCTGAATCCGGGTGGTCCTCCCCGCAAGGCAGGTGGCAGGAATGGCCCAGAGAATGTGAGTTTAAGAGAATATCCACAGAGGCCCAAGAGGACAGGGACAATCTGGGCCCCTATTCTGACAGTTTTCTGGACTGGATCCACAGTCTATTCCATTCCTCGAGACCAAGGATGTAGAGAACGCTGTGGCCTAAGGGTTAGAGCTCAGCCTCTGCAGTTGGTTCCGAGCTGTGTGACCTTGGGCCAGTTCCTTAACATCTCTGTGCCTCCGTTGCTTCCCGGGTAGCACTAGTGGTAAAGGACCCGCCTACTAATGCAGGAGACGTAAGAGACACGGACTCGATCCCTGGGTCAGAAAGATCCCCTGGAGGAGGGCATGGCAACCCACTCCAGTATTCTTGCCTGGTGGATCCCATGGACAGAGGAGCCTGGTGAGCGACAATCCATGGGGTTGCAAAGAGTCAGATATGACTAAAGCGACTTAATACTCCTGCACACCTCAGTTACCTACTCTATAAAGTTAGGATAATGATATTATCTACATCGAAGGATGAAAGAAAATAATCCTTTTAAAATGCTTAGCCCTCTTTTGTGGTAAAGTGCAACACTTTCTGTTTATAGATGGAGAAACTGAGGCTGTAAATCATGAGCTCACCTAAGACCACTTGGCCAAGAATAGAATTCACGTTTCCTGGCTTTCCGGCTATTATACTAACCACTAATCTATGCTTCTTCCCTACATCTAGCCCATAACATTCCTGTTCTTGATTAAAGTGAGGGAAGGATTTAAGAAAATAATGGTAAGAAATAACCTCATAAGGATTAATGTAATCTACAGCATCTCATCCTTGAAGCTGATCATATTTGAAAGAAAAAAACACTATGTTTTTAGTCAGTGTCTCCCCACAGCTAAAATGATTGGGTTTTAAAAATATAAATTTTACATTGCTGGGAAAATTGGCAAGTTTTTTAAAAATAATCATTTTTCATGACTCTGTGGAGTCTTGTAGGCTTCTGAAACTATCCGCAGACATTTTAAACTGGCTCTGAGCCTTGGGCAGAATAAGGCAGAAAAATGTTTACAGTTGATAGCTGTGAATGTACGCTGGAGTATTTTGCCTTAAGCAATACAGAAACTCCTGGGATAAAGCAAAAAGCACATTTTCAAAGTGAAACAGACTGAAGAAAGTAGCCAGAACTATTACATGTTAAGGTTAAAAACCATTTATAAGGCTGGATTAAAAAAATAGATGAGAAATCTTTATGCTTCTATTAATAATGAGTTGTGTCTACATTCACAAATTAGTTTTGCAAATTAATATTTGAAGTTGTCTAAATAACTGATTATGAATATTTTGAGAAGGAAAAAAAAAGTTGATTTCACCAGTTATTTGAGTGCTTTTGACATCCAATTCCCCCAGCAAGCAAACAAAATGGTTCGTGTATTAATGTATAGGCAGAGTATAATTCAGCTCCCTCTAGCTTGTGAATTTCATTCTACAGATGGAATTCCCTTCCACCCAAAAATAAATACTCAATAAGCACAGGGCCGTGGCTCGCGTCCACAGTGCAATAAGGCTGCTAACTTAGTTTGATTACTAGCTATAGCCCAGTGGTTCTGGGGTATTTCTGTTCACCCAATGACAACAGTATTGAGATGGCTACAGCAGGAGCGGTTGTTTTTTTTTTCTTTTAGGAGTGGTTTTTCTTCGTTTTGTTTTGGGTTTTTTTTTTTCCAACACCAAGAAGCAAAGCCTTTTGGGCACATTAGCACTATTTTCAGCAAGTAATGCAAAATGGGAAATAATTGGGTTGACGAGCTCCTGGGATATTAGTGGTGCTTCGGGCAGGAAAGCAGGCATTGGAAAATAAATGACAAATTAGTCTGCTTAATCTTTTTATTGTGAATCAGATGCCATGGCAGAGGTTCATAATACATTAATAAACACCAGTTAATGCAACTCACACATTATTCCTCAAATTCACAAGAGTGGTAAGAATCCTCTCCCCAGGGAGTGAGCATGTTCAGTGAGTGATTTCATCCTGTGCAAGCAGGATGTCCTGGTATAAACCCAGGTGTACAGCAATAACAACGATTTATGTAGAGTGCTTCAGCATCGATGGGCAGTTTCATGCATATCCACCTGTGTGAGCTTCACTATGACATCCCTGAGAGGTGCAAGCCTTCCTGATTCCCCATGTTACAGACAAGGTGCCCGGGAACTTAATGTTGATTAGGCGAAGATTTTGACCTTGATTTTCTGATTTCAAAGTAATATTCAATGTCTTCTTTGGGTTTTTAATTATTGTTTATTTTGTGAGTTAAAATTGGATGACACTTATTTATTTATTTTTCTTACCACCTAAGTGATTTCTTTGTTTGAATTTTATTTTATATTGCTGTACAGTTGATTAACAATGTTATGTTAGTTTCAGGCGTACAGCAAAATGATTCAGTTTTATATATATATATATATATGTATGTATGTATACACACACACACATGCATATATATGTACATACAGCAATATATATATTGCTTCAGTATTCTGGCCTGGAGAATTCCCTGGACTATACCGTCCAGGAGACGCAAAGAGTTGGAGACGACTGAGTGACTTTCACTTTCACTTTCTTTCATATATGTACAGCAAAGTGATTCAGTTTTATATACACACATACACACACACACACATATATATATATGAGGAGGGCATGGCAGTCTACTCCAGTATTCTTGTCTGGAGAATTCCATGGACAGAGGAGCCTGGTGGGCTATAGTCCATGGAGTCACAAAGAGTTGGACACAGCTGAAGCAACTTAGCACAGATGCACACGCACACACACACACACACACACATATATATATATTCTTTTTCAAATTCTTTTCCCATTTAGGTTGTTATAATCTATAATGGGAAAGAGTTTGAAAAATAAATATATAGAAAGCTATGTAGAGATAGATATATATGTATTACAATCACTTTTCTGTATGCCTGAAACTAACACAACATTGTAAATCCACTATACTTGAATAAAAATTTGTTTTTGTAAGGAGAAAAAAGAAACTCATGTTCCTGCTGCTCCATATATGTAGATTTAAAATTGGTAGTATAACTTTAGTGTTAGTTGCTCAGTTCTGTCCAGCTCTTTGCAGTCCCACTGACTGTAGCCCACCAGGCTCCTCTGTCCATGAAATTTTCCAGGCAAGAATACTAGAGTGGGTTGCCATTCCCTTCTCCAGGGGGTCTTCCTGACCCAGGGATTGAACCCAAGCCTCTTGCATTGCAGGCAGACTCTTTACTTTCTGAGCCACCAAGGAAGCCCTAGTATAACATTGCATAATATAAATTCCAGTGTCCTCTGAGTTGTTGTGTTCCCACATCCATTTTAACAAAAGTTTTATAACATTGCAAGTATAACTAGATTCCGAAATATTACCAAGTTCATGATATTACTAAGGCTGCGTTACATGTCCCTCAGCACCGATGACATAAAGGAGTCTCGTGACATTTTTCCTGTGGAAACTCTGAGACATGATCACAGCTGAGCCAGTGTGTGTCCCCAAGTATCACTAACCAGGCTTGTCAAGATCACTTGTCTAGGTGCTCTGACTTGCAGCTGATCATATCATGTGTTTAACAAATAGCAGCTTCTGATTCCTGGGATTTCCACTTTAGCATCTCCAGAACATGAGTCAGCTGTCGCAGCTCACGGGATGTGTTAGTGACTGGGCATCACTACAATAAACCTCTCCAAGTTCACTTGGCTTCCCCTGAAGCTCATACTTCACAATGCTTAGACTTAACTGTTCAGCTGCACAGCGCTCTTTCATCCTAGTTAACATGACGTATTGTAATTATTCTAATACCTGTTATGAGAGGGATATTTTTGTCTACTGAGTCCCTTCTGTCCTCATTTATATCAACCCTGTCCTCAGTGCTAGATGCATGGGAAAGAGGCACTAAATTTGTGTTTGTCAGTTGGTCAGAGAGGCGTTGGCTAACCATGTCCATCATCTGTTCACTAGAGCTCCGACCCTGCCGTCAGTTAGGATATGATCAAAAGAGTTAGAAAAGAGGATATCCAGCCAATGTCATGGAAGACAGGGGAGCACAATTTTTAAAAATGTTCAAGGGATCCAGACTTTTGGAATTGGACTTCTCTTTGAATCAGAATTATCGATATGTATTTCTAAGAAAGAAAATCTGATTGCTAATGAGAAGACAAATCATAATACATAGTGAAAAATGCCCAAAGCAAACGTCTCTCTCCCTGTCTCATAGCATCTCTGGATGCTCTAGTTACGTGGTCAGACATGGGCAGCTATCGCTTTTGCTTTATTTGTTATGCAGTCTACTGTGTGAACAAACAGCTCTGCAGAAATTGGAGGCCAATGTCTCCGCCCTCAAATAAGTGAAACAAACATTATCCATGCAATAATTCTGCCAACATCAACTTTTCTTCATAATTTGGTTTCTGCAGAGCACTTCAATATGTCAAATATGTTCCCATTCTTTATAAATGAACTTTAAAGAAACGTGTTAAAACATAGGTACGTATCATAAAGCATCTGGATTTAGTTTCTTTCTATAGTGACTCTCTTAAACACACATATAAGTCGTCAGTTTGGTTGTTTCAGTCTCTTCTCCTGACAGTGGACCTCAGAGACTTCCAGGGTAATTATGCCGCCTACCTTTCTAAGGACAGTCTGCGACTGTTTTCACTAAATAACCTGTGATCATGTAATGGATAAACAGTATTACCTCTGTTTTAATGACCCCCTGATTTTACAGTGGCCGGCAGTGTGCCAGAGTCAGCTCCTTGGAATCTGTTTTTTGTTCTACCTTCCTCAGTACTACGACAAAAACTATTTACGTTTTGCTCGAATAGCTTAAACACCATTTTAGAAGACTTTAGATTGCTTTTGAACATATTTGAATGCATCTTTAGCCATCACTGGGCTTAAAATGGAAACCCTTTTTTCAGCTTATCTGTATTAAACACCTGTAAAAATCAATGGTACTGTATTTTTTTTCCTTATAATGCTCTGTTCCTTTAACTAATGCCAGAAATAATGCACAATTTATTCTAGCGTGTTCTCTTCCCTTTGCCTGATGTTCTCCGGGAGTAAGTGGCATACCGTACGAGGACTCACTTCTGCTGACTTAATAGTAAAATTGCCAGGTTGATGTTGAAATGCAACCAATTGGAGCCTAATCCTCAAGAAGAAATTTGCTGTCTCTCCTACTGATTATCATCCATCTTCTTCCATAATGAATATGCAGAAAGTTTATTTTATTTTTGCAAGTGCACATACTTACAGAAATGACCAATAGGAGAGTTTAGAGTTAACCAGTGATGGGTTTTTCTTGAGCATTGTTATTTTTTCCTAAAATCAGAAGTCATTACATTTATATTGAAAATATTGAGTGGTTTGTATGAGCTTTATGCCAAACTAAGATTAGTGTGCTCTAGCCCATTACGAATGTGGAAGATTGACCATTTTTTATGAGTTAGAATAAAAAATATGATAATAATGTCTTATCATCATAAAAACATGATAACAACTAAATGAAATATTTATATTATCTTATTTTGTTTGATAGGTTTCGTCTTCTCTCATACCAAACCCTTTCCAAAGAGCCACTATAGCTTCTTGTTTAAAAAAAAACAAAAACAAAAAAACCTTTGTAGAATTCACATTCTCCATATATGTGTGAACACATCCAGTTGTCCAGTATTTGATGCATCTTTTAAAATTTTTTTAATTTACTTTATTTATAATTGTTTTTGACTGTACTGGGTCTTCGATGCTCCGAAGACTTTTCTCTAGTTTCAGCGATCAGCGGCTACTCTCTAGTTTCGGAGCGCAGATTTCCCATTGTGGTGGCTTCCCTTGCTGCCAGGCACGAGCTCTAGGGTGCATGGGCTGCAGTAGCTGCGGCTCCTGGGCTCTAGAGCACAGGCTCAATAGTTGGGGTGCACGAACTTAGCTGCTCCGCGGCATGTGGGATTTTCCCCACCTAGGAATCGAACCTGTGTCTCCTGCATTGACAGGAAGATTCTTTACTATTGAAGAAGCCCTATTTGATGCATCTTACCTCTCTTTGGGCTTCTCTGGTGGCTCAGATGGTAAAGCGTCTGCCTGCAATCCGGGAGACCCGGGTTCAATCCCTGGGTCGGGAAGATCCCCTGGAGAAGGCAATGGCAATCCACTCCAGCAGTCTTGCCTGGAAAATCCCATGGACAGAGGAGCCTGATAGGCTACAAGGCTACGGTCCATGGGGTCGCAAAGAGTCGGACACGACTGAGTGACTTCACTTTCACTTTACCTCCCTTTAGTTTCTGAAATTTGCTTAGCTTCTCAACACAAAGCTCAGTGATCTCCTGTTTTGATCAGGGCTGTGCATAAAGGCAGGTTACATTTTAGTTTCAACGTGCCTCTCCTATTTGTTGCCAAGCATTGCTTTTTGGAAAGTGGGCTAATTCTTAAGCAAAAATACTTACATATATACAGGTATATATGTGATCTATTACATCTACTACTGACCCACATTGTGTATGACACCTTGTCGCTTATCAACCAGATTTTGAGGCTTTCCCAAACCTGTGTCTCTAAGGTTCTGTCTCTTCCCTCAAGTTCTATCTTGCCTTCTTCCCAAACTTTACTTTTCCTTTGAGGCTTAACATATAATAGGAACACTGACATGTGCGCCACCACAACATCACGTAAGGATTGTTTTATTTTATTTATTTAAATTTTTTTACTGTGATACTCACTTTATTGTGGTGATCTTGAACTGAACTGCCACATCTCCGAGATCTGCTTGTTCTTTAAGGCCTAGTGCTATTTTCAGGCTCCAAGAGGACTAGAGAAAAGCCAAGCACACTGTCTTAGACTCCAGCTGAAACTTTTTAAAAAAACATTTTATTTATTAAGCTGTTGTTAGGTTTACAATATTGAGGATTGTTCCATAATACTGACATTTGGAACATAGGTGAGCAGACTGTAGCCAGGAGTAAGAAGGGGTAAAAATGGGAAGGGGAAAGCAAATGAGGTGCACCAGGGCATCGAGGCAGGTCTTGAAGCATCTTTGCAAGTTTGCAGAAGGGACACCAGCTCTGATGGTCTGAATGTGGTGGGTGGGTGGCTGGGCTCCGCTGCTGCTCTATTTTCACAGCCACCAGTCTCAGAAAAGATTCTAAGAGTCTGCAGGAACAGCATTCAGACATGTAACTGGTCCCACCCTTTCATGTGAACAGAACTGGTCCTCTCTTTTCCTCCATCCCTCTCTCTCTCTCCTTCATTTCCACCACTCATTGGATTGAAGTTAGCGAAAAGACAGATTTGAGGCTTTCCGAATGTTTCCGGACGTAAAGAGATGTTTCGCTCTGTGAAGAGTGATGGAGGCAAGCTGAGTGTTTGGCGGACATGTCAACGGCACTTCAGTGGGAGCTGCTTCTCCACACCCCACTCCATCACGGTGCTGCCTCCAGCCTCCAGAGTTCTGATCTACTTTCCAGGGAGCGGGCCCACAGTCCCTTGGACTTTGATGCTCTATTCCTTGCTGAATCTGCTGCCCGAAACCCTGTTTTTGGTTTAGCACTTGTTTTCTGCAGGAGGTGATCAGGTTTGTTGAAAGCCCAAAGCAAACATTTCTGAAGAATTTTAGCGTTTAATGATAAAAGAAAAAAAAATGCCCTACTTTTCTGAAAACATTGATTTGTTTTAAACTTGTCTCAAATTTCAAGAAAACATGTCGGGTGCAGAACAAAAATGTGGCTATTGCCCTGCTTTCCTTAAATCCCTCATTTTCAAGAATTCAAATGATAGAAAGGTAAATCTCCATGCTACTTTGCAGCAGATGGTTGTTACTGACCCTAATCCATGGTGTTCTGTCTTCTGTGTGTTTATTTTTTACTGAAGTGTAGTTGCTGCACAGTATATGTAAGTTTGTTGTTGTTTGGTTGCTCAGTGCTATCCAGTGCTTTGCGACCCCATAGACGATAGTCCCCCGTGCTCCCCCGTCCATAGGTTTTCCCAGGCAAGAATACTCCAGTGGGTTGCTCTTTCCTTCTCTAGGGGATCTTCCTGACCCAGGGATCAAATCCGAGTCTCCTGCTTGGCAGGCAGATTCTTTATCACTGAGCCACCCAGGAAGCCCATATGTAAGTTCTGGGTGTACGATATAGTGATTCACAGTGTTTAAAGGTTATACTCCATGTAGTTACTATGAAATATTGGCTATATTCCCCATGTTGTACAATATATCCTTGTGGCTTATTTTTTACATAATAGTTTGTAACTTTTATTCCCCTATCCCTATATTGCTCCCCCTCCCCTCTCCCCAGTGGTAATCACTCATTTATTTTCTATATCAGTGAATCTGGGTTTTTTTTTTTTGTTGCTGTTATATTCACTCGGAGAAGGCAATGGCACCCCACTCCAGTACTCTTGCCTGGAAAATCCCACGGATGGAGGAGCCTGGTGGGCTGCAGTCCATGGGATCGCTAAGAGTCAGACACGACTGAGGGACTTCCCTTTCACTTTTCACTTTCATGTATTGGAGAAGGAAATGGCAGCCCACTCTGGTGTTGTTGCCTGGAGAATCCCAGGGACAGGGGAGCCTGGTGGGCTGCCATCTATCGGGTCACACAGAGTCGGACACGACTGAAATGACTTAGCATAGCATAGCATAGTATTCCATTGTATATACATACATGGTGCTCTGTTTTTAATGATGATAACCAGAAGTCTTTTTTTTCTTTTACATTTATTTAAAAAAGCAGACCCTTATTCTATTGAGATATTGCATTAAAATTTTAAAACTACCACAGAAATACCAAGCAGCCTGTGTAGTCAGAAGGACTAGAATTGTAGAGTCAATGTTAGTTCCAAAGCCTTGGCTTAGTTAATGGTCTTTTCTAAGTCTTCTTAACTTATCATTAACATTTAGAAAATGGTATAGTTAAAAAAAGTAGTACTCATCCTGCAGGGTCCTTGTGAGAATTTAATAAGGTAATACATGAATTTAGCACAGCACCCTGTACGTATATATGTAAGCCAGCACAGCACAGCAACTGTCACCCACTTAACAGTTTCTTCTCTTGCCCCTCTTCCTCCTTATTTTTAACTACTTTCCTTGCAATTTGAGGGAAAAAATAGGGGAAAAAAATCCTTTGGCAGAATCAGATGAGATGTAACTTGGTATTGTAATAATGTGAGGCACTGGGGAATGGTTAGGATGGGACTAGAGCTGGTAAATATTACAAGCAAACTGTCTGTTGGACTTTTGTTACCAATGCTTAGTCTCCAAATTGTCCATTTTGGTTTCACGGATGATATATAATCAAGACTCATTTAGGTTTCTCGTTCAGAAGGGACCTGTTTTTAGACCTCACTTTATAAGGACTTTGTGTCATCCTCTTAAATGACCAGAGCCCAGATGCTGTGACCCCTCACATTATCTGTGAGCCATGCATTCACTTTAGAGCAATAATAGCACCCAAACATCAGGAATTCTGTTTTCTTATTCACAGGGATCCAAGAACTTTTAGAGGATGTTTGCACATTTCTCTCAATTCCCCCAAAGAGGTTCATCCCTGAAAGGAATCACATTTCAGTGGTCAGAGTCAGTGTAGGGAAAATTCCACTTGGAGAGATGTTAGGAGGGGGCATTTCTATAAGATTTCATTCAACGCTAGGGTTCTGTAACCTTTTTTTTTTAATTGGCGTATAGTTACTTTACAAGGGGGCTTCCCTAGTTGCTCAAATGGTAAAGAATCTGCCTGCGATGCAGAAGACCTGGGTTCAATCCCTGATTCAGGAAGATCCTCTGGACAAAGGAATGGCAACCCACTCCAGTATTCTTGCCTGGAGAATCCCATGGACGGAGAAGCCTGGCAGGCTATAGTCCATGGGTCACAAGAAGTCGGACACGACTGAGCGACTAACACTTTCATTACTTTACAATGTTGCATTAGTTCCTGCTGTACGGTGTCGTGAATCAGCTATATGTTTACATTTATCCCCTCTTTTTTGAGTTTCCTTCCCACTTAGGTCACCACAGAGCATTGAGTAGAGTTTCCTATGCTATACAGCAGGTTCTCATCAGTTAGTAGTGTGTATACTCCTGGAGGAGAAGGCAATGGCACCCCACTCCAGTACTCTTGCCTGGAGAATCCCATGAATGGAGGAGCCTGGTGGGCTGCAGTCCATGGGGTCGCGAACAGTCAGACATGACTGAGCGACTTCACTTTCACTTTTCACTTTTGTGCATTGGAGAAGGAAATGGCAACCCACTCCAGTGTTCTTGCCTGGAGAATCCCAGGGACGGGGGAGCCTGGTGGGCTGCCGTCTATGGGGTCGCACAGAGTCGGACACAACTGAAGTGACTTAGCAGCAGCAGCAGCATACACCTAGAGGAGGGCATGGCAACCCACTCTAGTCTTCTTGCCTGGAGAATCTCAGAAACAGAGGAGCATGATGGGCTACAGTCTATGGGGTCACAAAGAGTCAGACACAACTGAGACAGATCACGCACACACACATGGTGTGGATGTGTCAATCCCAACCTCCCAATTCATCCACTCCCCTCCTTCCACTTTGGCATCCATACATTTGTTCTCTGCATCTGTGTCTCTATTTCTGCTTTGCAGATTAGATCATCTAAACCTTTTTTCTAGGTTCCGCATGCATTTTTAATATATGATATCTGTTTTTTCTCTCTGACTTACTTTGCTCTGTATGACAGACTCTGATAAGTCTGTCAGTCTCCCACGTATCTTCAGTAGGGTTTTGTAACCTCTTGAGTCCAGAGAAGGAATTTGGCAAGCATACCAGAAACTCTATGCACAGCTATGAAATTAGTCAAAATTAGTTAATTTCTTTTCATGTCCATATTGGGGTTAGTACCACTGCTTTCGTACCTCAAAAAGCTTTAGTGATGTGTGTGTGTACAGTTGCTCACTCATGTCCAACTCTTTGTGGCCCCATGGTCTGTAGCCCACCAGGCTCCTCTGTCCATGGGGTTTTCCAGGCAAGGATACTGGAATGAGTTTTCATTTCCTTCTCCAGATTAGTGATGGTTAGCTATTGTTAATGAGTCAGACTTCTCAGGTAGCATCCTCATTTGGTTCTGTCTCCCCCATCCAACATTTTGAAAACTAGAATCTCAATCCAGAATAAACTTTTAAACTGGCAGAAGAAGAGAAGCTGTCTCAGAGGGTGAAGAATTGATCAGCAACGCACTTTCTTCTCCAGTTTAGCTGATTCACGGGTCCTTTCTGTCCACTGTCTGCACCCCAAGGTTCCTGACTCTACATTGCAAAAATGAGAAACCCAAACCCCAGAAGAAAAAGCACTACCTCCCGTCCATTTAATGTTTTTTTAATATTACATTTAAATAGTATTTTAATGATGTTAGAAACAGGAAAAAAATTGTTAAAAAATGGAAACTAATTAGTATGGAGAATCCAATTTGCAAAGTAAACTTAGTATTTCTAATAGCAAGGTGTTGTATTTTGTGGGATTTTGGGAGATGGGGGCACTGGGACTTTGTTGCTGCACACATGCTTTCTTAGTTGCAGAGAACAGGAGCTGCTCTTCATACTCTTCGTTGTGGTGTGCGGGCTTCTTATTTCGGTGGCTTTTGTTGTGGAACACAGACTCTAGGCACTTGGCCTTCAGCAGTTGCAGCTCCTGGACTCTAGAACTCGGGCTCAACGGTTATGACTCATGGGCTTAGTTGCTCTGCAACATGTGGGATCCTCCTGGCCCAAGGACACTACCTGTGTCCCCTACATTGGCAGGTGGCTTCTTATCCACTGTGCTACCAGGGAAGTCTTTTATTTTGTTTTGTTTTGCCCTCTGAGGATCCTTCTAATAGGACTGTAAGATTAGAACTAAATCCCAAGAAAAAGCAAAGGAAAGAGTTGGCAGACCCTTACAAGATGGCAGCACATTTCTCATCAAAAACTGTGGGATCTTCAAGAGAGGACCCCCTGCTTTTGCATGTCAAACAATGCCATCTTTCGGCAGTGGGACAATTGTATTCGAATTCTGGGAACTTGAACTTGATCTCCATACCAGAAGCTAGTGACCCATGGGCCTGTCAAACCATGATGCCTCAGGGCTGCTGTGAACGTGATTGTTCATTGTCAGTTACTGATTATAGCTCCCTCCAGAATGCATTCAGGCTTGAGAAGTACAGAATCAGTTCCTTAATCAAGAAGATGGAATTGCCAGGCTCCCCCAGATGAGAGGAAGCTGCAGATGAGTTTTGGAGTCCTAGCTCATGGATAGGATACCTTTACAAACCCACAGGTGCCTGCTATACATCCCCTCTCTGTCATAGTGTGGTAAAGGCAATAACATCATTTGATGATGGGTTTATTCTTTCCAAATATCAAGATTGAAATAGAAAGATGACACCTGAGTGGCATTCCCAGGTCAGCCAAGCACTGTCCAGTCCTCATAAGATGCGCAAACGCAAGCGAAGCTCCAAAGAAGTCTGTTAGGGGATTTATTTCGTGGGACTTGGTATTTCTTACATTTGAGTTTTACCCGATAGTTAATTAAAATCCACGAGTAATATAATAACACTGGGGCAGGACTGGAGCGAGGTGAATGGCATTGCAGTTTGTACGTGGCCCTGACCTTGCAAGCTGAGTATTCATCTGAAGTAGGGGAATTCAAATTTCCTATTCTTTTGCATTGTCATGCCTCGCGTTGATAAGCGCAGAGAAATGTAAATAAAAAAGACCTATTTCAAAACCTTCCATACAACCTTTTTGTTTTATGACAAAAGACAGTTAATTAACATACTAGCAGTAAGCAGCCTTCCCAAACTCATGCTAATTATGTATTCTGTTGACCGTGACTCTAGTCATAAGGTAATTGGCTCCCAGCAACATGACATTTCAAATCATCTCTTGAAATTACATCAAAAAGCCAGCCTGTTTTGTTTTGATAGGGGAACAATCAATTTGATAAGTGGTAACACAGCTCATTGTTTCACATT
Source organism: Bos grunniens (assembly GCF_055505025.1). NCBI lineage: Eukaryota > Metazoa > Chordata > Mammalia > Artiodactyla > Bovidae > Bos > Bos grunniens. The sequence continues at coordinate 60,876,913 of NC_141180.1, forward strand.
AATTAGACTAATTGCTGCATGTTAGCCTCTGAAACAGACAGAACTTGGAGAAGACAAAGGCTGCGGCCTTTAGCATGCAGTGCATGCGACGGTTCCACTTGCTTGCACAGACTGTAGGCAGAAAGCAGAGCTGTTAGGAAGGCTGCCTTGCGGGAGGCTGGGTGTTAACAGTGGTTTGATGTGTTATGCTTAATACACTGGCTTTCAATTATAGCATCCAGGTTCCAAGTCCCACAGAGGAATGAAGAACTGTTTCTCAGCTAACCAGGTTTGGGTTAGATGCAGCGTAACAGCCTTCTCTCCTACAAGACTCAGACATCCTTCTGTCCCGTCCCTGCCAGGGAGGTCCAACCAGCCCCCCTTTGTAGTAGTCTGGGCATCCATGCCTTTAAAAATCAGACTGAAACAAAACAAAGCCAAAACCAAACCAGAGACCAAAAGAAAAAGAAGATTTTCTTTTTTCCCCACTTACAAAACAGTATTTTAACCTGCAGAGAGAGATTCAGCCAACTGTTATTGTGGAAACCTAACACTCGAGCCTGCAAATGCCTTTCAGTTTGACAAACTGTACCTTGGTTTCTCGTGAAGATCACCCGTTTGGCCAAATCGGACCATGTGATCATTAAGACAACAGCACATGTCAATCTCAATTGGCAACAGAGAGAATTTGACTTGTGACCTGCCTGGACCTCTGGTGCTCACATAGGTTGATGAGATCATGTTACTGGGCGTCTGATGCAATGGAACAGGACTCCTTTCCAAGGGAAGAGGCATCCAGGACTTGAACAACCCAGATGCACTGCCTCTGTCACGCTGACACTATCTGCTTATCCACACACAACTTTCAAAAATTGCTAGCTAACTAAACAAATGTGCACCATGACTGCCTGTTGTTTGTGTACCTATGCGTGTCTCTACGGTTTTTATAGGTGAAGTGGGAAATTCGTATAAATATTTCATCCGGCAGTTGCATATCATCAGATTCAAAGCGGTGAGATGGTAAATCATCTTGTTGGCTTTGGGCTGCATTTGACCTAAGAGACAAAGTCTCAAACAACAGCAGACTCTGCTACCAACTCCCATGGCTCCTTGCAAAGAGTAGTTTTCACAGGTTCACGGTGTGGAAAAGACTTTTCTGTTTCTCACTAATTTCTTCAGCTTTACCAAGAGTGGTGTTGTCTTTGAACAGGACGGACAGCCTATAAACATAACAGGTTGTTTTTTTTTTTTTTTTCTTAAGATACACGGCTGCATCACACACCCCCAAATTGTAAGTACAACATTCCTCCATTTGTAAATGCTTACGGGCTTTCATTGAAATGACAGAGGGAATTATGATAGTGATATTCGAACCTGGCTTGGAAAATGAATTTGAAACATTTAAACGCCAATGATTTGCTTCTTTGTCTGAAGGCTTCTGGGACAGGGAAGGTGGGGGGTCGGGGGGTGGAAGGAAGCTGCAGACATTGGTACCCAAGGAGAGCGCTTCAGTTCTTTTTCTCACGCCCTAAAAGGAATGATCCTTTGGCAGAAACTTCAAAGCACAAATTTGTGCAGCAGGTTTAATTTGGTCATTTAAAAAAAAAAAATAGTGTGTGGGGTAGCAGAGGCAAGCAATTAAATGACTGCTCCTACAAGTTAATACATCTTCAACAGCCTTTTAAAAAGGTACAAGGATTTGCTATTTAAGTGCCCTAATGTGCTGTTTTCCCTGTAAAATCCCAGGGTTTATTCTGATGGTAAATGATGGAGAAAAAAAAAAAAAAAAAGAACACCACCAAGATTGAAGCCCCTTAACATTCAGTTTAAGTGCTGGTTCCACTCGCCTGAGCACATGTTGGAAGCAGCTTTGTTAGGATTCCAGCCGGCACCCTGGCTGTCACCACCGGTCCTTGTACAGTCAAGCCCCACTCCACGCAGAGCAAATCTTTGCTCAGTTAAGCGAGCGTCAGTCACCGGTGAGCTTGGCTGCCGGCCCAGGGCTGTTAGACCCGTCCCTGCTACACCTGAGTGAGATATTGACAGGACATTGCTACCCAAACAACAGAGTTGAGGCACGGGATAAAAAAATAAATTAATTAAATTGTCATGGGGCTGACAGAATAATTTTGAAAATGCCACTTACACATCCACTGTACAAGCCGAACAGAGAAACTACTGCTTTGCTTGCAGCGACGCAGTGTCTCCTTTGGTGGGTTGCTTTTTTTCTTTCTTTCCTTCTCAGGATGTGGATTTGGAACTGGGGGTAGGGGGCGGCGTGCGGGGACGTGAGAAGGGGGAGAAAGGGACCAGTTGATGATTTACCTTGTTGAACCTTTTGGCAAGTTATACTTGTGAGATTTGCATAAGGCCTGCTATCTACTGAACAAAAGCTCCCCCAAACCAAGACACTGTGGAATAAAGTGACAAGGCTTGGGAAAGTAGGGAGAAAATTCTGACAGTGGGTACTTTTGCTGAGGAGAAAAATAAGGATCAGAGAAAATCAGAGACAGAGGAAGAAAAAAAAAGATATAAAGTAAGAATAGTTTTTAAATAGGAATGGCTGGCAGAGCTATTAATCACACAGAACTCTGAGCTACAGGGTGTTGTGGAGGCCTCCCAGAACCAAAGGACAGAGGCTCCACAGAAAGCCCTGAACACACCATCAAAAGCCCCCCACTTGCCCCAATGTGCAAGAGATGACCTGTTCAAGTAAGCTAAAAAGTCGATATAAAAATCTAAGGAGTTTTAGCAAACATTTAGTCTTTGGTTTTCACTGTTGAATTAATGGTCTGTTGTGGTCATTGTCTCAGGAAGGCGGACCCCTTCCAGGGCCTGAAACTGTGCTCTTGTCTAACACTCAGAAATGAATTGTCTGAGGAGACACATGTGCTGACAAAGCAAGAGATTTTATTGGGAAAGGGCACCCGGGTGGAGAGCAGTAGGGTAAGGGAACCCAGGAGAACTGCTCTGCCGCGTGGCTCGTGGTCTCGGGTTTTATGGTGATGGGATTAGTTTCCAGGTGGTCTTTGGCCAATTATTCTAATTCAGAGTCTTTCCTGGTGGCGCACGCATCGCTCAGCCAAGATGGATGCTGGCAAGAGGGATTCTGGGAAGTGGACGGACATGCGGTGTCTCCTTTCGACCTTTCCGGACTCTTCCTGTTGATGGTGGCTTATTAGTTCCATATTCCTTATCAGGATCTCCTGTCATAAAACAACTCATGCCAATGGTTACTATGGTGCCTGGCCAGGGTGGGCGGTTTCAATCAGTGTGCTTCCCCTAACAGTCATGGCAGTTCTTACTCTCATCCTAAGTGGAAAAAGTGAATTTCATTGATGGCAATAGATGATTCAGGTCCTTCTGAAGCTTTGGAGGGAGGCGGAGGAGGGAGGGGGAGGGGTGAGCACGCTGATGAACCTGAACCCTCTAGCAAGGCTTTGTTTCATGAAACTCTTAATTGGAGGTTTGCTGGGAGAAGTCAGAAATTACTGTAGGTTCTGAAGATTTAATAACTTCTTTTAAAATAGATTCAGGGTGGGACGAATTGAGAGAGTAGCATTGACATATATACACTGCCTGCCTGCCTGCTCAATCACTTCAGTCATATCCAACTCTTTGTGACCCTATGAACCGTAGCCCGCCAGGCTCCTCTGTCCATGGGATTCTCCAGGCAAGAATCCTGGAGTGGGTAGCCATGCCTCCGTTAGGTATATATACACACCATGTGTGAAGTAGATAGCTAGTGGGAAGCTGCTATATGACACAGGGAGCCCAACCTTGTACTCTGGGACAACCTAGAAAGGTGGGATTGTGCTGAGTGGGGGGGAGGGCTCAAGAGGAAGGGGATATATATAAATATATATATATATATATATATAGTTACATAGTTATGACTGATTCAAGTTGTGCCACAGAAACCAACACAACATTGTAGCAATTATCCTTCATTTAAATACATAAATAAATAAAATAGATTCAGCATTCTTGTAATGTGTATGTGCTATTTGAATGCATAATTTCTCCTGAAACTTATGGAATTTGTGCTCAGAGCTGTGTCTGTGTTTAAAAAAAAAAGGACAGTTCTGAGAGTGCTGGCATTTTGCTCCCCCCACATTCCCATCTCACATTCCTGCTAGAGGTAGATGTTTTGAGACTCCATGGACTGGTGTAACTGGAATGGTGAAAGGTGGTCCTTTCTATTTCTATCTTTCACTCACAACTATAAATACAGACCCTCTGGCTGACTTCAGAGAGTCTGGACTTTCATGGCTCAGCCGAAGATGAACTCAGAGCAAAGAAATAAAATCACTTAGTTACAAGTCAGTATTGAGTGCTCACTATAACACAGCATGGCTCAAGGCACTGAGGGAATTCTTTAAGATATATATAAGATCGCTTTTCTCTTTTGCTCTTTTGTCTCCTAGTATCTAAGAGAGGTATCTGTGCCTCATAGAATTGCTGAGAAAATGAAGTGACTCTAAGGCTCCCAGCCTGGTGTTATAGTTGCCAATTTGGAACTGTGAGTTGTTTATCCATGCTAATAACGAATCATGGTGAACGTTTGAAATTTCCTTCTTATATAATCAGGGCCAGATTCAGGGATGTACAGCCTGTGTAGTCACATAGGGTCCAATGCTCAGAAGGGCCCTTATATTTGGCTTAATATTCTCCTATCACCATCTTAAAATGATTCATAATTTTGAACAAAGAACCAGCCCCACATTTTTATTTTGCACTGGGCTCCCAAGTCAGGCTGCTGGTTCTAATATAGTTACTTAATTTTGCTCAAAATTTCTATTTCTTTTCCAACTACAATATTGTCTTTTTTTCTGTGCTATTTTTATTTTTTTAATTAGTTTTTATTTGGGTATAGTTACTTTACAGTGTTTGGTTAGTTTCTACAGTACAGCAGAGTAAATCAGTTATTTGTATACATAAATCCCCTCTCTTTTAGATTTCTTTCTCATTTAGGTCACCACAGGGCACCAAGTAGGGTTCCCTGAGCTACACACTGCTAAGTCGCTTCAGTTGTGTCCGATTCTGTGCGACCCCATAGACAGCAGCCCACCAGGCTCCCCCGTCCCTGGGATCCTCCAGGCAAGAACACTGGAGTGGGTTGCCATTTCCTTCTCCAATGCATGAAAGTGAAAAGTGAAAGTGAAGTCGCTCAGTCGTGTCTGACTTGTAGCAACCCCATGGACTGCAGCCTATCAGGCTTCTCTGTCCATGGGATTTTCCAGGCAAGAGTACTGGAATGGGGTGCCATTACCTTCTCCAGAGCTACACACTAGGTTCTCGTTAATTGTCTGTTTTATCCGTAGTATCAATAGTGTATACATGTCAGTCCGAAGCTCCCAACTCATCCTACCCACCCCTTTTCCCCCTTGGTGTTGATATTTTCATTCATGTTAACGCATATATGTGGAATCTAGAAATATAATATAGATAATCTTATTTGCATAACAGAAATAGAGATCCAACTACAACTCTGATTGGATATTTTAAACTAGCTTTTGGCATTATCAGCACCAAGTAACAATTCAATTAATCCCCCCCCCCTTTTTTTTTCACTTTCTTGCTGCTGCTGCGTTCCTTCCATTAATGCCCAATGTGTCCCAACCACACTGCAATTCTCAACCTTCCTTGCCTTGGCGCCCCATTCCTGAGAGAAGATGTGCATTGGTTTTCCTCTGTGTCTCCAGCCGTTCCTGTTCTTCCTGAATACACCTTCTTTAACCGCTATTCAGCTCAATTTTTTCCTGTCTCCAAGCAGAAAACACCCTGCCTCAAGGGTGTCCTCTTATCCTCAGGGCACCTGGTTATATATCCACCTACTCTAACCGCTTCTCCAGCTGCTGCTCTGGACACGAAACTATTTTGGGGCGCACTGGAGAGGGGGCAGCTTTCTCTTTTTCAAGCCTGCTGCCTCCCCGCTCCTGATACATAGTCGACCCTCAAGTTGTTGACTGAATAAATAAACAACTAAACCAATGACCAGGGCTGCCAAGAGCACAAGTGACTGGTTTTCCTCTCATCTTTGAAACATTTTTTTCTCCGTTTTGTTCTTGCTAAGTAGTTTTGAGGAACAGAATGCTGAAAATGCATGGACTGAGAACCAAAATGGAAAAACAGGGAGAAATGAGTTCCAAGAATTGGTGATGACCAAGAATTGGTAAGAAATTAAATGGATAACATTGTATACCACACAATCAGTAAAATGAAGTGCTTTTTTGAATATGTGTTCTATTCAATAATATGTGTTTTTTTTTCAATTTTTAATTTAATTTTATGTTGGAGTGTAGTTGATTTTAGTGGGGAGAGACAAGAAGGTCTTCTTAAGTGAACAGTGCAAATAGAGGAAAACAATAGGATGGGAAAGACTAGAGATCTCTTCAAGAAAATTGGAGATATCAAGGAAACATTTCATGCAAAGATGGGCACAATAAAGGACAGAAACAGCAAGGACCTAACAGAAGCAGAGAGATTAAAAGGAGGTGGCAAGAATACACAGAAGAGCTATCTAAAAAGTCTAATGACCTACATAACCACAATGGTATGCTCACTCACCTAGAGCCAGATATCTTGGAGTGTGAAGTCAAGTGGGTCTTAGGAAGCACTGCTACAAAACAAAGCTGGTGGAGATGATGGCATTCCAGCTGAGCTATTTCCAATCCTAAAAGATGATGCTGTTGAAGTGCTGCACTCAGTATGTCAGCAAATATGGGAAACTCAGCAGTGGCCACAGGACTAGAAAAGGTCAGTTTTCATTCCAGTCCCCAAAAAGGGCAATGCCAAAGAATGTTCAAACTACCATACAGTTATGCTCATTTCACATGCTAGCAAGATTATGCTCAAAATCCTTCAAGCTAGACTTCAATAATATGTTATCAAGAATTTCCAAATGTACAAGTTGGATTTAGAAAAGGGCAGAGGAACCAGAGATCAAATTGCTAACATCATAGAAAAAGCATGGGAATTCCAGAAAAATATCTATTTTGACTTTGTTGACTACACTAAAACTTTTGACTGTGTGGATCACAACAAACTGTGGAAAATTCTTAAAGAGACAGTACCAGACCACCTTACCTGTCTCCTGAGAAATCTGTGTGCAGGTCAAGAAACAAGTTATAACCAGACATGGAACAATAGACTGGTTCAGAATTGGGAAAGGAGTATATCAAGGTTTTATATTGTCACCCTGCGTACTTAACTTCTATGTAGAATACATAATGTGAAATGCCAGACTGGATGAATCCCAAGCTGGGATCAAGATTGCCAGGAGAAATATCAACAACTTCCGATATGCAGATGATACTACTCTAACAGCAGAAAGCGACGAGGAACTAAAGAGCCTCTGGGTGAAGGTGAAAGAGGAGAGTGAAAAAACTGGCTTAAAACTAAATATTCAAAAAACAAAGATCATGACATCTGGTTCCATCACCTCATGGCAAATAGATGGGGAAAATGTGGAAACAGTGACAGATATTCTTTTCTTGGGCTCCAAAATTGCTGCGGACAGTGACTATAGCCACGAAATTAAAAGAAGTTTACTCCTTGGAAGAAAAGCTATGACAAACCTAGACAGCATATTAAAAAGCAGAGACATCACTTTGCTGACAAAAGTCCATATAGTCAAAGCAATGGTTTTTCAAGTAGTCATGTAGGAATGTGAGAGTTGGACTAGACAGAAGGCTGAATGGTAAAGAGTTGATGCTTTCGAATTGTGGTGCTCGAGAAAACTCTTGAGAGTCCCTTGGACAGCAAGGAGATGAAATCAGTCCATCCTAAAGGAAATCAACCCTGAATATTCATTGGAAGGACTGGTGCTGAAGCTGAAGCTCCAGTACATAAGCTACCTGATTCGAAGAGACGACTCATTGGAAAAGACCCTGTTGATGGGAAAGATTGAGGGCAGGAGGAGAAAGGGGCAACAGAGAATGAGATAGTTGGATGGCATCACTAACTCAGTGCACGTGGGTTTGAGCAAACTCCAGAAGATAGTGGAGGACAGGGAAGCTTGGCATGCCTCAGTCCATGGGGTTGCAAAGAGTCGGACACGACTTAGTGACTGAATAACAACAAGAGTGGATTTACAATGTTGTGTTAGTTTCAGATGTACAGATGTAAAGTAATTCGGTTATGCATACACATAGTCTTGTTCCAAGGTCTTAAGCATGTTTCAATAGCACACTAGTTTATAAAATCGGGGGCTTATAAGCCTTTAACACGTGAGCCTACAAGACAATGGCGAACCCATAGAGGGGTGGATTTGATGTTGGGCAGAGATGTGAGTCCATAAATTATGTTGAAATTTGAATGCTAAATTTGTGAGAGCATGTAGTTTTCAGAGGAAAATGTCTGACTTTCATCAGATCCTCAAAGGAGCCTCTGGCCCAAAAGTAATTAAAGACCCCTGCTTTGGTGTTCTAATTTGAGAAAATGATGTTTCTTATTAAAATAGAACACTGTATGTAATGACTTATCATTCATTATTAAAGGGATACTTTCCTGAGTTTTAACCACTCCCCCCCACATATACCCCAGTTTATCAATTACAAGTTTGAAAAGATGTTTCTTAAATGTTCCCACATTGTTTGAAATATTTCTTGCTTGCCTTTCAAAATTATCTACATTGTCCCCCTGCGTTTCCCACCAGCCTGTGTTCTTCGTGCTATTTGCGAATTCCTCGGTGTTAGAAATGAGCCAGGAAAGGGCAGTTGAGAAAAACGTGTGAGCCGATGGCTAGGGTCGTATGTACACTGCTTTTGTTGTTTTGTTGTTTTGCTTTTGTTGTTTTTAGAATCTGTGTCACTGATGTACTTGGAGCATTGCTGACAAGATGTTATTGGTTTCCTGACCACTGGGCAGATAGCTGTGTTGAGAGGTGTTAGATTTTCAGTAAAATCATCTGTTTTAGTACCTTAAATTTACTTGTGATGTTCGCTTATTTACAACTGAATTTTTATTTTTCTCACGTTTAGAAACTTCTATTTCCTGTCTTTGTTTTAGTGTAATTTTATTTGAAAGGTAGTGAGATTCCTCCTCCCTGTGTGTAATAGATTAAGATAGTTTTATTTACAAATAAATGTGGGTTTAGGAGGATATCACATGGTTCTCAAGAATATCACACATTTCTCAGGCTATGTAAGTGATCATTCTAAATTAATGACAAATGGGGTATTTACAGTTATCATTACAGATAAATTTACCCAGTTTAGTAGAAGAATCTGGAATGCTTGTGTATTCTTTTTTCTAGTTTGTATGAAGGATGTAAGCTTTGACAAGAGTTCACAGAATACATTTTATCCTTTTGGTTGAGATTTTCCAAAGTTTTTGAAGTAAAAACTTCACTGTGATAATATATCTCAATGTTCTTGACTCTTTTTGATCATTATATGGCTTTCATTCCCTCTCCTCTGAATTCTTTCCACTGTCTAGAGTCTGAATTGAGAAACCATTCATAATTTCTATAATCTTATGTTGTATATGGATTATACAACATATAATTGTATAATCTTTCCCCCTGAGATAAACTGTAAGCTCCTTGAAGACAGGGACTTGTGTTCTTTGTACTGACAATAAATCCTAGCAAGATGTCAGACCCATTTAGTGCTTTCCATTCTTCACTGATTCAGTGATTATAATGACCCCCTGTACCCTGAGACAGAGAAGGCAATGGCACCCCACTCCAGTACTCTTGCCTGGAAAATCCCATGGATGGAGGAGCCAGGAAGGCTGCAGTCCATGGGGTCGCTAGGAGTCGGACACGACTGAACGACTTCACTTTCACTTTTCACTTTCATGCATTGGAGAAGGAAATGGCAACCCACTCCAGTGTTCTTGCCTGGAGAATCCCAGGGATGGGGAAGCCTGGTGGGCTGCTGTCTATGGGGTCGCACAGAGTCGGACACGATTGAAGCGACTTAGCAGCAGCAGCAGCAGCAGCTACCCTGAGAAATCAGATTTAACATTTAAGTTGTGCTTCCACAGGTGTTGGTGGCATCTCTGAGTGTTTAAAGTTTACTAGGGTAGATTTACTCCTGAAATACTTTCTAGACCTGGCAGAAATAACAAGATAGTTGATGGTATAATGGGTAGAAATGCATGACCAATTCTACAGAATGTGAAATGTTTAGGAATGAAAAATCAGTTACATATTTACCTTTTGCCCACTGTCACTTCTTTGAAAAGGTCTGATGGTATTGCAATGGTATAGGGTAACCAAGTGAAGGTAACATTTACTTAGGCAGCTCTTGGGGAACAGCACACATAAGAGCTGACAGTCCTCAAACTAGCAAAGAATAATGGCTAAGAATATTAACTCTTTAGGGTTAGAGAAGATCTTGGATATTATATAGCCAAGCCTCTTCATTTTGTTGGTGAGGGGGTTGATTCCCATTTTGATGTCTATTCAAGATCATATAAGCAGTATTATTATTATAAGCAGTTAGTATAAGGCAGGCACTTGCTTAAATGCTTTGTGCTTATTAACTCATGACCTCACAGAACTCCATGAGGCAGGTATATGTGTATCCCTCTTTGTCCCTCCCCACACTGTCCCAGTCTTAGGCCAAGCTCGCATCACCTCCTCTTAAGACTCAGTAAAGGCCTCCTAACTGGCTGTCCTGCATCCATTCCTTCTGCCCAGGAAGATTCTGCCTTTGGCAGACTTAATAATCGTTTGAAAACGTCTCTATCCAAGGCACAGTCCTGCTCTTAGTGACCACGTGTTGCTTGTGGATTCTCAGGAGTCAGCCCTTCCTGGCCCCAGACGCCCCCTTCCCCCTATCTCCCTTGCTCGTGGTTCTGCAGAACTTCCCCCCACACTCCCTCCCCTGTCAGAGCTTTTGCTCATGCTGTCCCTCCATCTAGAATGTTCTCTCCTTTCTCTCTCTCTCTTTTTTTTTAATTTTTTTTTTTATTGGAGTATAGCTCCTTTACAATGTTGTTTTAGTCTCTGCTGTACAGCAAAGTGAATCAGTTATATGTATACATATATCCCTTCTTTTTTAGTTGCCTTCCCATTTAGTTTGGGAGCTTCCCTGGTGGCTTAGATGGTAAAGCGTCTGCCTATAATGCAGAAGACCTGGGTTCAATCCCTGGGTTGGGAAAATCTCCTGGAGAAGGAAATGGCACCCCACTCCAGTATTCTTGCCTGGAGAATCCCATGGATGGAGCAGCCTGGTAGGCTACAGTCCATGACGTCGCAAAGAGTTGGACACGACTGAGCGACTTCACTTTCACTTTCACTTTCCCATTTAGGTCACCACAGTGGATTGAGTAGAGTTTCCTGTGCTATATCGTAGGGTTTCATTAGTCATCTATTATAAACTAGAGGTGTATATATGTCAGTTCCAATCTCCCAATTCATTGCATCTCCTCTTCCCCCAGAAGTTTATTCTCTAGATCTGTGTCTATTTCTGCTTTGTGAATAGTCATCTGTTCCATTTTTCTAGATTCCACATATGAGCAGTTTTACTCTTCCTGTTTTATTCTTCCTGACTTACTTCATTCTGGATGACAGTCTCTAGGTCCATCCACATCTCTGAAAATGCCACAACTTTGTTCTTTTTTGGCTGAGTAATATTCCATTGTATATATGTACCACATCCTCTTTATCCATTCCTCTGCTGATGGACATCTAGGTTGCTTCCATGTGCCGGCTATTGTAAACAGTGCTACAATGAACACTGGGGTGTGTGTATCTTTTTGAATTATGGCTTTCTCCAGATATATGCTGGGTCATGTGGTTATTCTATTTTTAGTTTTGTTAAGGAATCTCCATTCTGTTCTCCATAGTGGCTGCATCAAGTTATCTGTACATTTCCACCAACAGTGTAGGAGGGTTCCCTTTTCTCCACATTCTCTCCGGGATTTATTGTTTGTAGATTTTTTTGATGATGACCTATCTGACTGGTGTTAGATGATACCTTGTTGTAGATTTGATTTACATTTCTCTTAGTGGCTTTGAGTGCTCAAAAAATGAAAAAAATGGGTGGAAGACCTAAATAGACTTTTCTCTTCTCTTATATCTCCCTTTCATAGACATATTTCTCCCCACCAGATTTTAACTCAGAAGTCATGGTCTCCAAGAAGCCTTCTCTGACTCCTTAGCTAAATTAGAGACTACTGTTAATAATCTTTGAGCCCTCATATTTCTGTGACTTAGCCCTGTTCCTAAAGTTAATGCAAGCCCTAATGTATAGCAGACACCACAAATTTGTTGAAGAAGGGAAAGAAAGAAGGAAGCTCTAAGATACCAGGAATAATTCAGTCTGTTTTATCTCCATCAAAAGAGTCAGGGTTTGGAGTAGCCATATCTGCACTGAATCCCCTTGTACTGCTTACTTATTGAGAAAATGCCTGGAATGGAGATCAAGGGCAAAAGACTAGTCAAAAGTGATGCTGAGAAGAATTCAAAATAATCTCTATGGATACTTTGCTCTGAAGCAAGAGGAACATAGCTGCCCACTTCTTATGTATGGGCCATGCATAGTGACTGCCTTCCCAGAAATACACTATGGAAAAAGGGATGGGGAAGAGAAACTTCACACTGGAGGCAGGAGCAACTTGACAAAGAAGGCCTCTTCCAGGTGACCAAGGTCAGCCCAACCATCATAAATCATGTCAATAGTATGTGCCATTGAGATGGCACTTTACCTCTGTGGTCTTCTGGCCCCAAACCCATCACCCCAATCTAAATATGCAACAAACCTCAAGCAAATCTCAGTGGAGATTCTATTGAGTCCTTAACCAGAACTCCTCAATACTGTCGAGATCATTGAAAACAAAGTCTGAGGAATGTTAGAGAAACCTGAAGCCTCATGATAACTAAATATGATGTGATATCTTAGATGGGTCCTGGAGCAGAAGAACAATAGGTACAAATTAAGAACATTTGAGTAAATAAGAAGTTTAGTTAATAATCATGCATCAACAGGGGTTCATTAGATGTGACAAATGTACCCTTACTAATGTAACATGTGGAAAGTTAGAGACTGGATACCAGGTGTACGGAAGGGAGCACTCTGGTACTATCTTCACAACTTTCCTGCAGATTTATTTCTTTACTTATTTGGCTGCACCAGATCTTAATTGAGGCACATGAAATCTTCCATCTTCACTGTGGCATGTGGGTTCTCATTCCCTGACCAGGGATTTTTTTTTTTTTAAACTTTACATAATTGTATTAGTTTTGCCAAATATCAAAATTAATCCGCCACAGGTATACATGTGTTCCCCATCCTGAACCCTCCTCCCTCCTCCCTCCCCATACCATCCCTCTGGGTCGTCCCAGTGCACTAGCCCCAAGCATCCAGTATCGTGAATCGAACCTGGACTGGTGACTCGTTTCATACATGATATTTTACAGTTTCAATGCCATTCTCCCAAATCTTCCCACCCTCTCCCTCTCCCACAGAGTCCATAAGACTGTTCTATATATCAGTGTCTCTTTTGCTGTCTCGTACAAGGGTTATTGTTACCATCTTTCTAAATTCCATATATATGCGTTAATATACTGTATTGGTGTTTTTCTTTCTGGCTTACTTCACTCTGTATAATAGGCTCCAGTTTCATCCACCTCATTAGAACTGATTCAAATGTATTCTTTTTAATGGCTGAGTAATACTCCATTGTGTATATGTACCATAGCTTTCTTATCCATTCATCTGCTGATGGACATCTAGGTTGTTTCCATCTCCTGACTATTATGAACAGTGCTGCGATGAACATTGGGGTACACGTGTCTCTTTCCCTTCTGGTTTCCTCAGTGTGTATGCCCAGCAGTGGGATTGCTGGGTCATAAGGCAGTTCTGTTTCCAGTTTTTTAAGGAATCTCCACACTGTTCTCCATAGTGGCTGTACTAGTTTGCATTCCCACCAACAGTGTAAGAGGGTTCCCTTTTCTCCACACCCTCTCCAGCATTTATTATTTGTAGACTTTTGGATCGCAGCCATTCTGACTGGTGTGAAATGGTACCTCATAGTGGTTTTGATTTGCATTTCTCTGATAATGAGTGATGTTGAACATCTTTTCATGTGTTTGTTAGCCATCTGTATGTCTTCTTTGGAGAAATGTCTATTTAGTTCTTTGGCCCATTTTTTGATTGGGTCATTTATTTTTCTGGAGTTGAGCTGTAGGAGTTGCTTGTATATTTTTGAGATTAGTTGTTTGTCGGTTGCTTCATCTGCTATTATTTTCTCCCATTCTGAAGGCTGTCTTTTCACCTTGCTAATAGTTTCCTTTGATGTGCAGAAGCTTTTAAGGTTAATTAGGTCCCATTTGTTTATTTTTGTTCTGTTCGTATTTAAAAGTGAGGCCCTAAAAAAGTGAAGGTGAGTTGATGGCTTTGTGAATAGAGATCGTGAATGGGTTGCCTTTATTCTAGGGTGATTTTGTAGATCAGTTTTGTTGTTGTTCTTGAGAGAATCCCAAAGTGCTGGTGTTTGTTGGTCTTTTCTCTAGATCCTTCTGTTCTTTCCAAGTCCTCCAGTGTCTTGCTTTGGGGATATACAATTGCCTGAGAAAATCCTGGGAGCCTGGTTGAGGGGGTGGGGGGTAATGAGGGTAATGCAGGCTTTCCTGCAATGCCCTCATTTTCAGCAAGGGATGCTAGGTATACCCAATGCCCTTGACTCCTGAGCTTTCAGAGTGTAGAGTCCTGCTTCTTGTTGGCATCCCATTTTGTCTGTGTTTGTAGTTCACTTCCTTGTCTCTCTTGAACATTTATTCCTCTGAACTCTGCTTTTCAACTTCCTGCACCATAGTTCAGGCTCAAGTACGTCTATTTTTATCAATGATGGAGGATGTGTTTCTGTTTGTATTGTTGTATTGCAGATAATTTCTAAGATGAAGGGGACAGAAAAGTCTTTACCTTCTTGAAATCAAAGTTCCAGGATCCTACATTTAAAATCACCTTTGTTTTCTTATATATGTGATTGTGTTTTTTAAAAAGATGTTAAAAGTTAATGTATTACAGAGTCTGATTATTTGTCTGTTTATTTTAGTGGAAAAACAGTTGTAATTAAGGAACAGAGCTGTCATTTTATTTTTCCGAGTCTGTTGGTTTTAAAGTTTAGTCCTCGGAGCATGTTACTTTATGCCTTTGGGGCAGTCCTCTCATTTTTTAGAGTAAGCAGTCTTTTGTCAAGTGATGCAGGAATTCTAGCTTGTTATCTGGAATGGAAATTAACTGAACCTGAGGCCCTTTCTTGTACGACCCTAGCCGGTTCTTTCCTCTTTTAATATTTTAGTGATTTTTTTTAAATGACAAAGAAATGATTCTGACTCTTGGTTTCTTGAGCTGTATTTGTTTGTCAGCTAGTTGAGAGTGAAGGAAAGGAAGACAGCTTTTCTTGAGTCTTTTCTTTCCCAAAAGAAGACTAGCACTTACCCAAGTCCCTAAAGATACAGTTCATGCAATCCATGGAAATGATTTCCCAGTGAAAGTTTTGTTTTTTCATTCATGCACCTTGAACTTTTCTTTGGTCAAACTTCAACTGTGCTGAGCAAAACTTTTACTTTTCTTCTTGTACTCAGTACAAAGTAATGATAATACTTACTAATATACGTAAGTAATAACTACAGTAACTGTCTCCCAGAAGAGATCACTGTCTAGGGAAGGGGTTTGTTATTGTTTAATCTCTTAAGTCATGTTCAACTCTTTGCAATCCCATGGACTATAGCCCACCAGGCTCCTCTGTCCACGGGATTGCCAAGGCAAGAATACTAGAGTAGGTTACCATTTCCTCCTCCACGGGATATTCTCAACCCAGGGATCGAACTCGAGTTTCCTGTATTGGCAGGTAGATTCTTTACCGCTGAGCCACCTGGGAAGCCCTAGGAAAGGGGTGTAGTCAGTGGGGAAAAAAAATGTTGCCCTGTTAGTAAATGTCATGCATGTCTCCTAAGAGGCTTCCTAATGGCAAGATTAAACCAGTCAATTCTAAAGGCAATCAGTCCTGAATATTCACTGGGTGGACTGATGCTAATGCTGAAACTCCAATACTTTGGCCACCTGACGCGAAGAACTGACTCACTGGAAAAGACCCTGATGCTGGGAAAGATTGAAGGCAGGAGAAGAAGGGGATGATAGAGGATGAGATGTTGGATGGCTTCAGCAACTTGATGGACATGAGTTTGAGCAAGCTCCAGGAGCTGGTGATGGACAGGAACCCTGGCAGGCTGTACCCCATGGGGTTGCAAAGAGTCAGACACGACTGAGCAACTGAACTGAACTGAATGGGTGCATCTTCATTTCTCAGCATGGTAAGAGTGGTTCTTGTACCCACTCATTAAGCTGTGTTTTCCCAATAGGAATACTTTAGAATTTGGGGGTTGGTGGATCTGGAGGAATGGATATATCATGAATTATTTACAGTTCGCACCTACAGACAAAGCTGGGAAGGTGTTGATCCCTGCTTCTCCCCAAGCTGTCAAGTTACCAAGGGACACTTAACCTTTAGGAGTGGCTTCCCCAGGTCATCTTGAGAATTATTCTACTGTCCCCTGAGACCCAAGAGCTCCAGGAGCTTATTTTTTTCACACTTACATCAGCCTTTAGTCTTTCCCATCTTGCTGTCATGTCTTAGCTGGCAAGGCCAAGTTTTAGTTTGTAATCACAAATGCTTATATAAGGCAGCAGGCCAAGGCTTCCTAAATTGCTCGCTGAGCCTTATTGTAAATTTATATTGAACTCTTAATGGTGGGAGCATTAAAAAAAATTGGAGCCTTTGAAAGGTGATCTCATTTCAGATTTTTTTCCCCTTTTCTATATTCTCTGGGTGAAACCACATTATTAAAAAAAAAATCTTCAGTTAAGCCAGAAGTCTGGAAGTGTAATTGTCATTGAATTTACTTTAATGATAAAAACAGGAAGGAGATGATCATTCATTCAGAAAATGGTTATTGGATCTGCTCTGTCCTAAGGCACGGTACTGAACCTGAAGATGAATAAGATATGGCTCCTATCCTCAAGTTACTTAAAGATTAGAAGAAAAGAAAACAAAACCAAAAGCCCTACAGTGCCTGTTAGCATGCATTAAAGCTGCAGAACAAATTACTAGTAAATGTAATGGCTTAAGACAGGAGCTGTCTGTTACCTCATGAAGCTTCTTAGAGTCCAAAGTCTGGGAGCATCGTAGGTGTCTACTTCTGGCTCCAGGTCTCCCATGAGGTTTCAGTCAAGCTGGTAGCCAGGACTGAGGTCCTCTGAAGTCATGACCGAGCAGGAGGGTTTCCTTCCAAGTTCCCTTCTCTGGTTCCCAGCTGGAGGGCCTCAGCTCCTCACCACGTGGAGTTCTCCAGATGGCTGCTCAGGGTGAGGCAGCTGACTTTCCCCAAAGCTCACAATTAGGGAGAAAAGGAGGCCAAAGAAGAAGCCACAGTGTCTTTTATAATCCAGCCTCAGAAGTGACATGCCATAATTTCTGTGGTGTTCTATTGGTCACACAGACTGATCCTGGTACAGTATGGGGGGGGCCCATACAAAGATGGGGCTTCCCAGGTGGCTCAGTAGTAAATGCAGGAGGCGCAAGAGATCCCTGGGTCAGGAAGATTCCCTGGAATAGGAAATGGCAACCCACTCCAGTATTCTTGCCTGGAGAATCCCGTGGACAGAGGAGCCTGGAGGACTACTGTCTGATGAGTCATAAAGAGTCAGACATGACTGAGCAACTGAGCACTATACACAGATACAAACATAGAAGGGGGAATTTGGGGAGGGGGCATTTAGGACACCTACCATCACAGTCTTCCGTCCAAACACGGACCTGCTCCAAAATTCCCTGGTGGCCTAGTGATCAGTATTCCAGGCTTTCACTTCCACGGCCAGGGTTCAGTCCCTGGTCAGGGAACTGAGATTCCATAAGCCATGAGCCATGGCCAAAAAAAAAAAAAAAAAAATACTGACTTGCTGAGTCTCCAAGATTAGCAGTAAAAGAAGTGTGATCAAAAATATCCAGATGTTAGCAACCACCCTGGGAAGAAAAGGGTTGTATTTGGGGATCGGGTGGTAAACATGAAAGAAAGATGGGCCAGCCAGAAGGGACAGCAGCTGAGAAAATCTGTCTGGAAAATTTGTTAGAAATTCTGAATTCTGTATGACATGACTCTGATTTTGCAAAGAAAAGGATTTAAGGTCACTGATCATATTCCCATCAGCAGCAGACTTCGAGCGATTCTTTTCCACTAAGGGATCCCCGTGCCTTATGAAAATTGAAATGGGGACTGCAGGAGAGGCCGTACTTGAATGAGTCCCTTCCGTGGTTCCTGTGATACAGCCTCAGAATCAACCACAGCCGACCAGTTTTTCTTTATCAAGCATTCTATTTAACAAAGCAGTGAAGGGTTTGTTGTACGATCATCTAAGAAAAAATTTCGCCACCATATTTATAAAACTACTGATTTGGGCTAAAGCATCAAATTCTGCTGCTTATTTCTCCTCTCAAAGACTGAATTATTTTACATAAAGACACCTATTAAATAGCATTTATTCAAGCTGAGGAAACACACCAAGAGTACTCTATGCGTTTTTCCTGTGGGCCTCCACCCCAAGTTTCCTTCACGGATGTAAAAGATCTGATTTGTATCTCTCCCTTTCTTCTGAATATTTGTTTCTGAAGCAGTGGTTGAGGGTTTTAAATATAAAAAACAGCTTTTCTCTCCTGATCTTCCTCCGCTTTAACCTGGCAAGAACCTAGGGAGTACATGGAGAGGAGAAGCTAAAGAGAGAGGAAGAACAAATGACATTGGTATTACTTTCTAGTACTCTACTTATGCTCAGAATGACTTCCAATCCTTGCTTAATTTGGGACTAGATCTAGGGAAATGGCCAGATAGAGGACATGATACAAAATGAAATATTTAGCAAGTTATGCATGGGCGTCATGGAGATAATGAAGAATACTGACAACATGCTTCTGCTCCATGCATATGTGCTTGGATAGGTCCTGTTGGTCTAAATATTACTCAAATATCCCATTTCAAATTTAGATTCATATGCTCCTGGTAAAATGCATAGTAGTTATAGGTAATGCCGGGTCACCTGACCTTCCCTCTTTGATCTTTATAATACATTTGTCCTGTATTTCTTATACTAGGAACAAAAAGAAATTCTAGTTGACAGCAGAGCAGCTAAACTGTGATATTTTGTGGGAGAAAAAATAGTAAAGGCTGGGTGTTCTAGTCATGGGTTTTAGCAAGGCATGTAATATGATACGGCCTGAATTTCTCCTCTGTAAAGTTATGAAGAAGAGATAGTTGATTTATCTAGGTTTTCTTAGGTCTAAAGTTTTCTAAAAATCGTTTTCTACAGGCTGACTTTTTTCTGAATATTTGTAATTTTTATACAGTTTACAAACGTAAAAGTGCTATGCTTGTAAGTAAAACTTATCAGTGAAAAAAGTTTCTTTCTTATAAAGTCCATTTCTAGATTGCTTCTGTAAATATATCTCAGAATGTTTTTGTGATGGCGGTGAGGGACAGGCAAGCCTGGTGTGCTGCCGTCCATGAGGTTTCAGAGTCGGACATGACTTGGTGACTGAACAACAAACAGAATAGCTCAGTGTATTGATCATGAAGGGTGTATGTCTGAGGAATTAAAGTGATGGTTTTGCAAATAATCTTTTCAGAGATCAAATATTTTTTCCAGATGTTAATTCATTGTTCTCCATGGTTCTAAGTGAACCACTTACACTGCTTACTCTTTAAAAATGCTTTTGGGGACTTCCCTAGCAGTCTAGTGGTTAAGACTTCACCTTCCAGAGCAAGGGTGTGGGTTTCATCCCTGGTGTGGCAGCTAAGTTCCCACATGCTTCATGGACAGAAGACCAAAAAAACATAAAACAGAAGCAATATTGTAACAAATTCAATAAAGACTCTTAAAAAAATTAAAATGTTTCTGCTGCAAGTAACAGAAATGGCAATTAGTGTTGGATGAAAAATAAGCATTTAGTTATCCCATATCACAGGAAGGGTAGAGATAAGTGCTTCCAGGTTTGTTCAGTGGCTCCACAGGGCTAAGAGTCCAGATTGGCATCTTGGATTCTCTCGGTCTTTCCATTCAGATCGCAAGTTAACTCTCCCAGATCCTAGCACTGCATCTCTACAGAACAGTGTCTCAAGCCAGTGATTGTCCTCAACCAAGCATAGGTAAAGAGGATGAGTTACCCCCACTACCAGGATCAATCGAATTCACTGTCCTAGTGTTCAAGGCTCTCTTACCCTCCTACATCCAGCTCTCAAACTTATCTTTCTAGCCTTACTTCTTGCTGCTAAGTCTCTTCAGTCATGTCCGACTCTGTGCGACCCCAGAGACAGCAGCCCACCAGGCTCTGCCGTTCCTGGGATTCTCCAGGCAAGAACACTGGAGTGGGTTGCCATTTCCTTCTCCGGCCTTATTTCCTATTACCCTTCTATTAGATTCCTTAACTATAGTCAAACTGCCTGCTACCTACTCTGAAAAATGCAGTCTTTATTTCAAATATTGTCCTCTGCTTTTTCTCCATCCTTGTACATCCTCCTTGCAAGTTAAAATTCTATCCAATGTTACTAAGATTTCGCTCAACTTCTCTTCTTTGGAAGATTTTTTTTTTTTAATTTGTTTGTTTCTCTATAAAGTGCATGAGGGAAGAATCTACATAAATTTAAAATTTATTTATTTTTAATTGGAGGGCAATTGCTTTACAATATTGTGTTGGCTTTTGACATACATCAATATGAATCAGCTATAGGTATACACGTAATCCCTTTCCTCTTGAATCTCCCTCCCACCTCCTGCCCCTCAGCTTCTTCTCTTTAATCTCCTGTGATCACTCCAGCTAGAAGGAATTGGTTTTTCCTTCAAATTCCTATGTTAGCTTCTACTTTATATTTGTATAACAGCATTTTACAAATTACTTATGTCCATATTCCTTTAGGTTAAAAAAGGGCAAGTGGTGGTGGTCCAGTGGTTTAGAATCTGCCTTCCAATGCAGGGGACGTGGGTTCGATCCCTGGGTGGGGAAGTAAGATCCCACATGCCGCTGGGCAACTAAACCCACTCACTGCAACTAGAGAAAGCCCGTGCGTGGCAACAAAAACCCGCGCAGTCAAAATAAAAACATTAAACCAATAAGGGCAAATATGAATTGTGCCCATTGTACAGGTGGAAAAGAGGCTCAAAAGTGTTTGACTTTTCCAAGGCATCAAACTGTCCAGTGTTAGATTCAGGACCTGAATGAGTCATGGTTAATAAACTTGTATAACAAACACTCCAAAATAGTGCAGAGTAAAGAATATAAATGTTCCTTTCTAGACACACAGACTTAGAGAACAAACTTATGGTTATCAGAGGGAAGGGTAGAGGGAGGGATATTTAGGGAGTTTGGGGTTAACATGTACACACTGCTATTTTAAAAAATGGATAACCAACAAGGATGTACTGTATGGCACAGGGAACACTGCTCAATATTCTGTAACAACCTAACAGGGGAAAGAATTGAAAAAGAATATATGAATGAATTACTTTGTTGTGTACCTGAAATTAATACAACACTGTTAATTAACTATACTCCAGTATAAAATAAAAAGTGACCAAAAAAAAAAAGAGGGCAATAGTACCCAACATACTCCTTAGGATTGTTAAAAACCTGCTTTCTGAATTGTCATGCCTTGAATCTGTCTCCATAAACAATGCAAATCATTCCATCCAGAAGCAGAATAATAAATACTATGTAGTCTTATAAAACTCTGGGAAATAGTGAAGGATGGGGAGGCCTGGCGTGCTTACAGTCCATAGGGTCAAAGTCAGACACAACTTAGGGACTGAACAGCAGTCTTATAAATTGGACATGTAGAAATAAATTACAATATAGAAATAAATTTTCTTAAATAAAATGTAGAAATAAATTTTCTTAAATAAAATATAGAAATAAATTTTCTTAAATAAAATATAGAAATAAATTTTCTTAAATAAATATAGAAATAAATTTTCTTAAATAAAAACAAATGATAAATTTGCTCCTCTCTCCTGTGAAAGACTAAAGCAAATGCTGGAGGTGAGTAGGTGGCCCTGCCCCACAGGGCTTTAGCAAGCCCGATTGCCAGTGGTTTTGCCATCCCCAGCCTCTAAGGTGGCCCTGACCTTGGTCATGTCAGCCAAGGAAAGGCAACAAGGTCAAAGTCCACGTCAGATCTTTTTTCCCCCAAGTACATGAGGTGGAAGTTGCACTGTTGCTCATCAGTCCTTGTCTGAAGAGTGGTCATGTGGCTTGTCAGCTGCTGGCCTGGGGAATGCAGTCTCCTCCTGGGTCCAGGAAACAGAGGAGAGCAGATTGTCCAGATTGTAGCCTTGTCCAGCAGATTGTCCAGATAGTAGCCTTGTCCATCCCAGAGCAGGCATATGGATCTGAGGCCCCCAAGTCTGGTACTAGCTGATAATTACTCAGCGTTGCCCTTTTTTCCCCTTGTGATAAAGCCAAAAAGGAGGATGTCATTCTGACAGGGCTTGGATCTCTATGTTAATTGCAGATATTACGGTAAAGAATCTGCCTGCACTGTGGGAGACCCAGGTTCCATCCCTGGGTCAGGAAGATCCCCTGAAGAAGGAAATGGCAACATACTCCGGTTATTCTTGCCTTGAGAATTCTATGGACAGAGGAGCCTGGTGGGCTACAGTCCATGGGGTTGCAAAGAGTCAGACATGACTGAGTGGTACACAACAAACAAGCAAGATAGGGGAGGGATACCCCTTAGTACTCCTGGGCTACAGGCTTCCCTCTTTAAAATCTCTCTCTGAACAGCAATTTTCTTTCAGAGACACAGAGAGATAACGCATCAGAGATAGCACTGTCCTCTTCCCTGGTGGCTGACCTTTAGGGACTAGCAGATCAGACTTGTTCTGTTCTATTCCACTGATTGCTTGGTTCCTAAATTCCCCCCTACCCAACTATGATCAAGGCATGCTGTGTGCGCTGCCTGCTTCAAGCATGCAGCAAAACATGCAAAATGTTATGATTTGTTGCCATGCTGACAGCATCAACTTAACTACGGCTGACAAACAGTTTTTAAATAGAACATGTCAGTTCATGACAGTATTTTCCATCTGTGTGGTGTGGGGTTTTTTTTTCCCTTTTTCCATGCTTCACACCGAACATTTCAAGAATGTTGCCACAAAGGTTCAGTTTACACTTCTAGTTCCTTGCCTTAATGACCTGCTAAAGATGATATTTTGGAAATGAGCAAAACAGTAAACAGTGATTTTGAAAAAGGAGACTGTGCTCTTGCTAGACAAGGCTGTGCTCATCACTATTTTGAGTTGTCTGGTTTGTCCTGCCTGGCATGGTTCTTTGCTGTCTCTTCTTGCTCCGTTCAACTCTGTCTGATGTTACTCCTACGACTAGCCTTTCCCTCCAACTCTGAGCAAGATTCTGGTGAAGTTCAGAGAGCCTGCTTTGTAAAATACAGGCCTACACAAACTGTGCCCTGTTATATTGTTGTTGTCATTGTTGTTATTGGCTAAGTGGTGTCTGACTCTTTGCGTCCCCTTGGGCTACAGCATGCCAGGCACCTAACATTGTGATGTCTAAAATATTGGCCATTTTACATGTGTATGTATGGCTGAGTGTCTTTGCTGTTCACCTGAATTGATCACAACATTGTTGATCGGCTATGGTATATGCTAAGTCACTCAATCCTATCCCACTCTTTGCACCCCCCTCTACTGTAGCCTGCCAGGCTCCTCTGTCCTAGGGATTCTCCAGGCAGGAATACTAGAATGGGTTGCCATTTCCTCCTCCAGGGGATCTTCCCGACTCAGAGATCAAACTTATGCCTCTTGAGTCTCCTGCATTGGCAGGCAGACTCTTTACCACTAGCACCACTTGGGAAGTCAAAAAGGTGTTTGTTTCTCAGTCGTGTCTGATATCCCAATACAAAATAAAAGGTTTTTTAAAAATAATTAAGAAAATAAAATGTTGGCCGTCATAGGGACTTCCCTGGTGGTCCAGTGGTTGCAACTTGGGCATCCAGTGCAGAGGGTGCCAGTTCGATCCCTGGTTGGGGAGCTAAGATGGCCAAAAACCAAAACATTAAAAACGGAAGCAACGTTGTAACAAATTCAATAGAGACTTTCAAAAATACTGGCCACCATAAAGACTCATCTTGCCAGCTCTCGCTATTTTGCTGCGGGTGCAAGCTGCTTCCCAATCTTATATTTTATCTTCCCAACACTTGTTCAGATGCACTCCTTCTCTTCCTCCTGCTGCTTACCAAACAGGGAGACGGACATTGCCCATTGAAACTCTTAATGGCAAAATCACATTAAGTGCCTTAATTGTGTTTCCATGATGTCTTGGGTCTGTGTGTCCTCACGATGAAAACATAGAGTGACAATGGCCGTCTCCAAGGTCTATTCCTGTGATGGTTCCATTTTGCTAGCTTTTGTGTCACCCCAGATTTTGAAATTCTAAAGAAATTTGATTTTAAAAAACAGTCTTGTTAAGACTCAACTTTTCATTCTGGGCACTGAGGGTATTCCTTGCTGTTTTTCATAGTTTAGGCTCTGGCTGTAAATGTTTGGACATCAGCTCAGAACATCGTCTCCGAGGGAACATTTTGCAAGTGTTATCTCCTTGTTCACAGGAATCCAAGGTGGACCTAGCGGAGAATTGTTTAGTGATAGAAACTGAAATAGCAATAAAAAGAGGGATGGTCAAATTATGTAAAATCAGAGTGCATGAATAATTCAGGACTCGCCTGAGTGCGATTTTTATTTTTATAGTTAAATAATACTTGCATTTCCATGAATTAATAACACACAGACTAAGCAACTGGTAAGCTTTTTGGTGGGGGTTTGGGGCTACAGGGAGGAGGAAGGAAGAAAGGAATCTGGGGCCAAATAGTCATCTTTGAGAGATGGAGTGTATTCAGTAAGACATTGATGTGATCATCTGTTTGATAATTCCTTAACTACATTGAAGCTAGGGAAATCAAATCACAGAAAAATTCATTATACCTTTAAACTCTTTTACTTTATATTGGAGTATAGTTGATTAACAACATTATGTTAGTTTCAGGCGTACAGCAAAGTGATTCAGTTATACGTACGCATGTATCTATGACTTTTCTAGTATACCTTTGTTTTTAAATCATCTGAAATAATTGTAGTGTTTTAGGACCTCTCTTGTCTATTGGACCTCAGAATTTGAATCTAGTATTTTATATATATATTTTCCAAAAAGTGTGTGTGTTTCTCTGTTCACAGAAATAAAGTATGTGAGGGTTTCTTTTATTATGACTCATGAGATGTAACTTAGATTTAGAGCTATTGTGGAATAGGATGAAAGCCTCTGCAAGGAACTTATTTTTAAACTCTAGCAAAAGCTGTTCTCAGCCAAAAAGGGAAAATCCTTGACTACAATTAGCTATAACATCACAGATGTTTTAACAGGTTAGAAGAGGCATGGCAAATGGACAAAAACAGCAAATTATTGAGAAAACACTCAACATTGGAAAGAGAAAAAGAATAAGATGTAAATTATGAAAAAGAAGCTCTCTGAAGAATATGATGGGGTGACAGGAACTTGTAGCTCGTGTCATGAATGGACAAACGCTGCTTTTAAGGACCTCACTTAATCTAATGAAATTGTAATTAGCTCAGGAAGAACTGTATTAACGAAGAGATCAAGAAAAGAAAGCAAAAGGCAGGGTGCAAAACAAACCAACAGTAATAATTCCCAGATGATGATGGCATCACCCAGTATTGGAAAAGAAGGCAAGATAAGATGATTTTGAATTTTAAAATCAACTATATGATTTTTTTATTGTAACTCTTTAAGAGACTGCAAAAGATTTTACAAGTCAACAGTGGGAAATGGAATACAGACTCGAAATATGTGAAGAGTCAGGGCAAAGCTCAGGCAGGAGTCCCGTGCGAACATGGTCTTGGGATGGCCCCTTTGAATGAAGTTTTGTCACCCTAGATATCATGACAGTATTGTCCAGACTGGGACGGCACACAGGAGGATTTGCATCCCATTAGGAATTTGTGACAAACTGAAAAGGGAGTAGATTAGTTGAGGTTGGGAAACTATGAACACATAAGCCACTAGTCTTGGAGCATGAGGAGATATAAGTGTACAA
The DNA here is from genome assembly GCF_055505025.1 of Bos grunniens. Lineage (NCBI taxonomy): Eukaryota > Metazoa > Chordata > Mammalia > Artiodactyla > Bovidae > Bos > Bos grunniens. The sequence continues at coordinate 60,903,017 of NC_141180.1, forward strand.
CAGAAACTAAAGCTAAAAATCAGGAAATGAGGTTTCCTAGGAGGTAAAATAATTAAATTATTTTAATTACAAATGAATGATGAAAAAAATTGGACCTTTAAAAGATAATTTCTGATGGAGCGAGGTGTTACAAGGTAGTTGTGCTCGTGTTAAGTGCATTCATTTCAGAAATCATTCAGCTAATGAAGTTGCATAGCTTTTACAAACATCCCTGTGTGTGTGTGTATCCTATGTGATGAAATTTCAGGATTAAGAAGAGTTTTAAGATTAAGATGAGGATTAAGATCCTCAGCCCCTTATTTTAATTCTTGATCATGTAGGAATTGTTTTTGGTAAATGTTGATGTTATTGTTATTATTATTAATAATAAATACAAACAAAAGAAATTTTTGTTTAAAAGAGAAAAAAAAAGAGTTTTAATCTTTTGTTTTGCTTATATGATTTAGCATGAAGAATATTTTGAAACTTCTCCTTTTACCTTTAGCAATTTTTGTATTAATAGGTAAAATTTGACCCCTATTTGGTTCTTAAAATTCCAGTCTTTGCTTTTATTTAAGGTCTCATGATCTGAGTGCATATCCTCTCCAAGAAAGAAATTGCACCAATAGTTGTTCCTGTTAACTAGCAACTTTTAGTCTTCCCTTCTTTTGTATTAATGTCAATATATATCAGTATCACTCAAAAAACAGACAGACAGACACACATACACACACACACACACACACACACACACACACATGAGGATATTTGTAAAAGCTAAGGTACTTTGTAAGCATAGCTGCAAAAGTACTAATAATATCAATCACACACACACACACACACACACACACACACACAGTAGTTAATTAGCCCTATTTCCTCAGATTCAATCAGTGCAGAGACCCTCTCCTAGAGGATGTATTGTTCTAAGGGAATAGAGATTGGATCCATTCATAATATAATTGAGACATATGATCAGGCAAACCCAGGTAATAAATTCTAAATTCTCAACCAGAAGCTATATTAGAATCACTTGAAAAGCATTTTCGAACCACACAAGCCCATCCCCCAACTCCCTCAAACCCCAGCTCCCTGGGAGATTCTAAGATGCCCTCTATTCTTAAGAGAAATATAAGATTGGAGTTATTTCATTCCTTCTTTATTCCACTTTCTGATATCTCTACATGAGATCATTTATAATGAACAGGGGACATCCAAGTAGATTTTTTTAAAAAAGAGAACAAGAAACAAAGAAGGAGAAAATATTTTCCCCAAATTTCTCATTGGTCCAAAAGATGGAATACCTGTTAAAACTGACAACGGATATTTTTTATTTTGCACCATACATTTCCTGTCACCTTCTCTGGCAGGTTGGTTTTATTTATTTGTGAGGTAGAGAATGATTCCTGTAAAGCTTTTTTTTTTTTGCCTAGGATCCCATACTTTGATAAAAGGAATCAAATGGAGATCTCAGACTCACACTGGGCTTTCATTAATGAGGGTCATTACCCCTGTTCTGAACTATTGACAAAACGTTATAGCATTCTTGAGAGCAGAATTTGTATTCTTTTAAATAAAGAACTAGTTAATTAGAAGGTCTTTCTAATGAAAATTACCTAATTCTGCTGCTAAGTGTGGAACTTTAAAAAAAAAAAAAAGACAGTTTGCAAAAATGCATATTGATTCACATAAATCAATAAGTTAGAACATGATTGAGGCTTGAATTTCTCCAGAGTTCCTATAATGTCCTCTGCCTTCCTGGTGCAAAAGCAGAAAATGTTTGCCTGCATTTTGATCTCCAACATGGAAATTAGATATTAATATATACAGGGAAAGACAGAGACGGAGAGAAAATACTTAACACCCCAAGAAGGAAGGAATCGTGCCATTACTCACAAGTGGCAACGCCATGAGTGACTTACTCAGTCATCCTGTAACAAGTGCAAATCTGTCTCTCTGATCAAAAAGAAAAGGGATTTAAAAGGCATCTACCAGCCCTATTATATTTAAGTGCTCTTGTGTTTGGCTTGAAAACCCAGGCCTTTGTAATCCGGACTGTAACTATTTACTCACAGGAGACTTGCTCTGAACAGAAAGAAATGTGAAGTCAGTTTCTTTTTTTAAGCCTGAAGACCTGGCGTGTCATAATTATTTTGGAAATGGAGGCCAAGCTGTTCAAAGCTTATTGGGGTTTATTTTCTAAAAATTTCCTCTTTGTCAGCCGAGGTGACAGCTAGGCCAGGTGACCCCAAATGAGACTTATCGACCTCCAGACTTTTCAATCAGAGGCTTGTCACCTTGAAATGGCCAGCATTTGCACACGGCATGTCTGTATACCCCTGTGCAGGACATAAATATGAATCTGGTCAGTCTGGCTCTTACTTTGCACGTTAATGATTCCCAGAAATTGTCTGGAATTGAGCTACAAAGGTGGTCTCGCACTCCCCTGTGATTCCTGTCTTACCTGGTGACATACCTGGTTTTCTGAGACAGCCACACAGAGGCAGAAGTGAAGAGAGGGATATTTGCACCTGCAAAGGTGGTCTCTCCTGCATTAGGGCACCGGGCGTGGTATGTATGTCGGCTGATTCATTATGCTTGCATTGATTAGTCCACTAAAATATAAGCTCTTTGGAACTGTGACAGTGTTTCATTTAGCATTTGGGATGCAGATGATATTAAATAAGCATTAACTCACTTGTTGATGGACTTCTGCACATGTTCCTGTGGTTAAACCCCTAGTTGGACATAAGAGAAATAAAAAACATTTGAAGGCTATATAAAGAAGCTTGCAAATATATTTATTATCTGCTGTTTTCATTACGGCTCTTTAAAAAAAAGTAGCCACAGCTAAATAAATCTACCTTGATTTCTCTATGGTCTTACTCTCCAGCAGAGATTGAAGCAAGAGTTGCTTTTTTTTTTTTTAGCTGTTCAGGGATGTATTTCTAGTGTTAAGCACAGTGTCTGTCACACAGTAGGTGCTCAATAAATATTCGCTTAATGAAAGAATGAATATGTTAGGCAAGTAGTGGAGAAGTGAACATAGTAATAATGTATTGTCCTTTTCTATACCTACGTATTAACCTACAAACCAGGTATATTTCTTATTTGCTGTCTTTTTTCAGTTCTTTTTTTTTTTTAATCAGAATATAGTTGATTTACAATGTCATGTTAGTTTCAGGTGTACAGCAAAGTGATTCAGTATATTATTTTTAAGATTCTTTTCCCTTATAGGTTATTAGAAAATATTGAGTATAGTTGCCTGTGCTATACAGTGGGTCCTTGTCAGTTACCTGTTTTCTGTGTAGCAGTGGGTATCTGTTCATCCCAAGCTCCTAATTTATATTTCCCTTTCCACTTTAGTAACCATAAGTTTGTTTTCTATGTTCCTGAGTCTTCTGTTTTGTAAATAAGTTTATTTGTATCTTTTTTTAACTCTGCATATAAGCAATGTCATATGATATCTGTCTTTCTCTGGCTGACTTACTTCATTAGTATAACCTCGAGGTTCATCCATGTTGCTGCACATGGCATTATTTTGTGCTTTTTATGGCAAAGAATATTCTATTGTATATGCACCACATCTTCTTTAGCCATTCATCTATTGATGGACACTTAGGTTGTTTCTATGTCTTGGTTATTGAAAATAATGCTTACTGTGCACACTGGGGTGCATATATCTTTTTGCATTAGAGTTTTCTACAGATGTATGCCCAGGAGTGGGATTGTAGTATCATATGGTGACTCTTGATAAGACAATAATATTGCTTATTATTTTGAATTTGGTTAAAATAATAAGTGTATAGCTACTTTGAGACCACCTCACAAAATTGTTTATTTTGGCAATTACTAGTTGAATTTAGTGCTGAAGTAGAAAGATATGGCATCACTGAATCGATGGACATGAGTTTGAGCAAGCTTCGTGAGTTGGTGATAGAGAAGCCTGGCGTGCTGCAGTCCATGGTGTCAGAAAGAGTCGGACATGACTGAGCTACTGAACTGAACTGAGAAAGACACGGGACCTACATATGTTGTTGGTAAATCTATGAGTCCCAGTACTCATAGTACTTAGTTCTCTGTCATGAACATAAAGCTTTGTTTTGCTGGACACATTCTAATTTCTTGTGCTGGAGCCACAATCCAGAAGTGACAATAAGGTTCATGAAGAAGAACATGAATCTGAGAACTGAGTCCCAGTCGTTGCCTTGTCACTAACCAGCTGTGAGACCTTGCACATCCCTTCTCCTCTCCAAACCTCTGTTTCTCCTTCTGTAAACCACACTCCCACAACACGGCTTGTCATATTATTAAGATAATATAGGCAAAAGGAGAGCAATCTGGTTGAAGGGCCTCTAGATCTTACTCTGCTCTAGTTTTGTCTTTGGCAAACTAGATAATATTGACACAGACCCATAACTTTTCTGTGACAAGTAAAGAGAAAAATCTATGCGCAGAGCCTCATTCAATAAGCACTGAGCAAATCCCAGCAATTCCTAGTTTTTATTCTATATCTAAATGTATACAATTTCATGAGAAATTGTACCAGCCTATCAGTGGTTTGTGATTTTAGTCAATAAGTTGTGTCCAACTCTTATGACCCCATGGACTGTAGCCTGCCAGGCTCCTCTGTCCATGGGATTTCCCGAGCAAAAACACTGGAATGGGTTTCCATTTCCTTCACCAAACCAATGATTAACTCAACATAAAAAATGTCTGGGCATTCTCAGATCCATCCTGATAGCTTCTGTCAGGGAGAGAGAATTGTGTGGTTTACCATTGCAAGTCTTACACATGAGCATTTTCAGTTTTGCAAGTGTCAGGGCTTTGACAGTACTCCTTTAAAAGCACCTTTGTTGTTTTTAAATTACATTTGTTAAGCTTGAAATCCATAATGTGAATGATTGGCCCTGGTGGTATTTATATAAAAATAAAAACTGTCAAGTTATTTTAAAGTTTAATCACTGGCTGTAGCACATGCACCACAATTTCTTTGCACTCTTGATGCTTTTTTCTTTTTCTTTTTTTTTTTTTTTTTTGCTATAAATCTGAGCTATGGAAACATCCTACATGTTTTTTAAAAACTCCGGTCCTTAGAAAATGCTTCAACAAAAAATGCCTCATGATGTAGAAGGAGATGAAGCAGAAGTAACTAACATTGTTCTATACACAGTGCATATAATATATTGGGTGCTTGTGACTTTATATATGGCATTACTTGATCCTTAACATCAATCAGTGTGCATATTGCACCCTTTGTACAGATGAAACACTGAGTCTCAGGAGGGATAACACAGTAGACCAAGGTCATTCTGCAAATATTGAATTCTAACCTCTTATTATGGGCTTCCTTGGTGGTTCAGTGGTAAAGAAAACGCCTGCCAATGCAGGAGATATGGGTTCAACCCCTGGTCTGGGAAGATCCCCTGGAGAAGGAAATGGCAACTGACTCCAGTATTCTTGCCTAGAGAATCCCATGGACAGAGGAGTCTGGCAGGCTATAGTCTATGGGGTCGCAAAGAGTCAGACACAACTTAGTGACTGAACAACAATACCCTCTTATTACAGTGTTCTAAACATCTGACTAGATGAACCTTACCTCCCCTTTTCTGATCTCAGAGATACTTCTAATTCCTTAATGTTTGTGACTGGATTGTTATAAAAATGTGTTAATTTTTAATCCACTATGTTTCAAAAAGTAAGAGTTATAACCAGTTGTGCCTTTTAAAGCTAGTGGAAGACTTGTTTTTGTTTTTTGTTTTTTTGGCCTCTCCTCAAAACGTGTGGGATCTTAGTTCCAGACCAGGGATTGAACCCGGGCCCCCTGCAATGGAAGCCCAGAGCCCTAACCACTGGACGACCAAGGAAGCCCTATAGTGAAAGTCTTTTGAGGGTGAATTGAATAAATGTTTTGCCCTAGAAGTTTATCGGAGAAGGCAATGGCACCCCACTCCAGTACTCTTGCCTGGAAAATCCCATGGATGGAGGAGCCAGGAAGGCTGGAGTCCATGGGGTCGCTGAGGGTCGGACACGACTGAGCGACTTCCCTTTCACTTTTCACTTTCATGCATTGGAGAAGGCAATGGCAACCCACTCCAGTGTTCTTGCCTGGAGAATCCCAGGGACGGGGGAGCCTGGTGGGCTGCCGTCTGTGGGGTCGCACGGAGTCGGACACGACTGAAGCGACTTAGCAGCAGCAGCAGCAGCAGCAGTTTATACATGCATAAATTTTAAGCCTCCTCATAATAACAGAGTTACAAATAACATTTGAATAACTAATGAAAAAGGTATTTCTTCACAGTTCAGGTTTGTATTCTGGCATTGTTTTGTTGTGTCAGAGTTGAGCGGGGTGACCTTGAGCAGAGGCCCGGGGATCACAGATTAATATTACTTTGTCACTCTGTCCTTCTGAGGACCTATTGCCATGGATAGATTTCTCTTAAAAAGTTTGGGTCTTCTCTTTTTTAATTAGATTTTTTAGTTTTGTTTTTCTTTTTTGGGGGTGGGGGTGGGGGTGAGGGTTCCCTTTTAACTCCAGTGTGTTTATCAGTGTAATGAGCCTCTGTTCGTGGTATTTCCTCCTCTTAGAACAATGAAGTTGGCTTTTTCTTGCTTACGGGTTTAATCCCATCTAGATGCCCCTCATTTATTTTATTTTATTTTTTATTTCAATGACGTAAATATTTTTTTTCTTTTATTTTTTGTTTATGAGGTATAGTACATCTGCATTTTTTATTTTTTTATTTTTTTAATTTAATTTTATTTTTAAACTTTACAATATTGTATTGGTTTTGCCAAATATTGAAATGAATCCACCACAGGTATACATGTGTTCCCCATCCTGAACCCTCCTCCCTCCTCCCTCCCCGTACCATCGCTCTGGGTCGTCCCAGTGCACCAGCCCCAAGCATCCAGTATCGTGCATCGAACCTGGACTGGCGACTCGTTTCATATGATATTATACGTATTTCAATGCCATTCTCCCAAATCATCCTACCCTCTCCCTCTCCCACAGAGTCCAAAAGACTGTTCTATACATCAGTGTCTCTCTTGCTGTCTCGTATACAGGGTTATTGTTACCATCTTTCTAAATTCCATATATATGCATTAGTATACTGTATTGGTGTTTTTCTTTCTGGCTTACTTCACTCTGTATAATAGGCTCCAGTTTCATCCACCTCATTAGAACTGATTCAAATGTATTCTTTTTAATGGCTGAGTAATACTCCATTGTGTATATGTACCATAAAAGAATGAAACTAGAGCACTTTCTAACACCATACACAAAAATAAACTCAAAATGGATTAAAGATCTAAACATAAGACCAGAAACTATAAAACTCCTAGAGGAGAACATAGGCAAAACACTCTCCGACATACATCACAGCAGGATCCTCTATGACCCACCTCCCAGAATATTGGAAATAAAAGCAAAAATAAATAAATGGGACCTAATTAAACTTAAAGGCTTCTGCACAACAAAGGAAACTATAAGCAATGTGAAAAGACAGCCTTCAGAATGGGAGAAAATAATAGCAAATGAAGCAACTGACAAACAACTAATCTCAAAAATATACAAGCAACTCCTACTGCTCAATTCCAGAAAAATAAATGACCCAAAAAATGGGCCAAAGAACTAAATAGACATTTCTCCAAAGAAGACATACAGATGGCTAACAAACACATGAAAAGATGCTCAACATCACTCATTATCAGAGAAATGCAAATCAAAACCACTATGAGGTACCATTTCACGCCAGTCAGAATGGCTGCGATCCAAAAGTCTACAAGCAATAAATGCTGGAGAGGGTGTGGAGAAAAGGGAACCCTCTTACACTATTGGTGGGAATGCAAACTAGTACAGCCACTATGGAGAACAGTGTGGAGATTCCTTAAAAAACTGGAAATAGAACTGCCTTATGATCCAGCAATCCCACTGCTGGGCATACACACTGAGGAAGCCCCTCATTTAGTGAAATAGGTGTGCCGAACGTCTCAGCCAAAGGCAAGCTCCTCTTGTGTGTCTGCACTCTGTTGGGGCCTGGTCAGCACCACCTCATCAGGAACTGCTTCCAGGTGACTGGGAGCCCAGCCCCTGACCTCTGGGGTGCGCTGGAAAGGTACCTAAAGACCGGTGTTTCACTGCAGGCGACCAGGGACTCAACAGACTGGATAGCCAGGGTGCGACTCACATCTCTGGAGTGGGTGTGTGGTGTAGGGTCCAGGTCCTCATTCTAGGACCAGGAAATTCATGCCCACAGCTGCCAGAAGTGAGGCTTCACAGTACAGTCCTTCCCCGGAAGTAGTTTCTGCCAAAGCAAGCTGTCTTACCGAGGGCTCCGTGACTCATCTGTGCAGAGGTCCAAAGGCCCTGCTCCCTCACCTTGAATAGAGACAACTCCAAAGGGCCATTTGAGCCCCGAGCTCCTGGTGGGATCAGCAGTATCCCACTTGCTTTCCTTTCTCTGTCCACTCTGCTTCCCGCCTCCCCCACTCCTAAGAGGATCTCCTTCCAGCCCTCTAGTGCAGACCCCAGGATCTGTTTCTCAAGGAGCCAACCACGGACCACCTTCAGCAAGTTCCTCTATTGGGTCAGTTTTATAATTTCCACAGGTCTGTGGCCAGAATATGCTGAATGGCTTTTGAATTCTTTACCGGTTCATATGAGTCCCAGCGTGCTTTTCTGAGAAGTAGTTTGCAGTGATAGGTACCAGGTGGCTAAACGTGGTTATTGTTTGAATTTAAAACAGCAGGCAACTCTGTTGAAAGCAGCCCTTGTTGGGTTCCTAAGTCAGCACGGAAGGGATCATGGAATAAAAGTACCATGTATCAGAGAAGGGGGAAGGATAAATTAGGGGTTTGGGATTAGGGGACACATAGTACAATGTATAAAGTAGGTAACCAGTAAGGGCCTACCGTATAGCATGAGGAACTATATTCAACATTTTGTAATAACCTATAAGAGAAAAGCAGAGAAGGCAATGGCACCCCACTCCAGTACTCTGGCTTGGAAAATCCCATGGATGGAGGAGCCTGGTAGGCTGCAGTCCATGGGGTCTCTAAGGGACAGACATGACTGAGCAACTTCACTTTCACTTTTCACTTTCATGCATTGGAGAAGGAAATGGCAACCCACTCCAGTGTTCTTGCCTGGAGAATCCCAGGGATGGGGGAGCCTGGTAGGCTGCCATCCATGGGGTCACACAGAGTCAGACACAACTGAAGTGACTTAGCAGCAGCATAAGAGAAAAGGGGGCTTCTCAGGTGGTGTAGTGATTAAGAATCCACCTGCCAATGCTGGAGATGCAGGTTTGATGCCTGGGTCCGTAAGATTCCCTGGAGTGGGAAATGGCAACCCACTCCAGTATTCTTGCTTGGAAAATTCCATGGACAGAGGAGCCTGGTGGGCTACAGTCCATGGGGTTGCAAAGAGTTGGACACTGACTGAGCAACTGAGCAAGCACGAAGCATAAGGGAAAAGAATCTGAAAAAAAAAATATATATATATGTATATATGTGTGTGTGTGTACAACTGAACCACTTTTTTGTACACTTGAAATTTACACAACCTTGCAAATACTATACTTTAATATTACTACTAATAATATTGAAAGTCCATGTATCACTTCACAGTTACAGATCTCAGGGAAACATTTCTGTCTGGGTTTCACGAGAGTAAAGGTGTGTGTGTGTGTGTGTGAAAGAGCAAGAGAAGGAGAGAAGGGGAAGAATGTAAATTATTTGCAACATGTCTGTTACATTGAGTTAGATGTTGAGACTTTAGAAATGAATATGACAAGATCCTTATTTTAAAGATTAAGAAGCTATCTCTGTCATTATTCAATAGTAACATAAATGTTCAGTTGTGAGGTCAGAATTCAGACTTCAGTTTGACTCCAGTACCGTTGGCCTTTGTAGAAGACCTTGCTGATTCCCCTCAGTTGTGTTTCTCTGTGTGCTGTGCTTAGTTGTTCAGTCATGTTCGACCCTTTGTGACCTCGTGGACTATAGCCCCCCAGGTTCCTCTGTCCATGGAGATTCTCCAGGCAGGAATACTGGAGTGGGTTGCCATGCCCTCCTCCAGGGGATCTTCCCAACGCAGGGATTGAATCTGCATTGCAGGCAGATTCTTTACCATCTGAGCTACCAGGGAAGCCCATGTTTCTCTGTAACATATTATAAAGAAAAGCCTCTATGACAAAATGCATCAGATGAAAACTAAAATTGCACTCAGGATGCTTGATTTGAGGTCATACAAATGTGCAAAAATTCCATGTTGCCCCTTGTTGAGAAGGTCTTCGTGAGGGACTGAGTGATAGCTGGACGTTTTGGAAGCCACTGGGTGACGGGATGAGCTGCCAGGTAGAATTTTGACTTCCTCTTGGAATGCCGCCTCTCACAGACTTAAATCCTAGATCCTTGCTGCCAGGCAAGTATATCTGTGGTGCTTTATATTCTATTACCCCATAATATACAATGCGTTTTATTTATGTTAGTCATCTTTTATACAGAACTGTCACAAAACACGTCACTGTTGATTACAGCCCACGTGGGCAAGCCACACTGGTGAATTACGCCCCTTCCCATCCATCATGCCAGTGGTACCTGGCTGGGAAGAGAGGGGGATAAATCCAAAACAATGATGGATGCACTTCAAGAGGTTAAAAGATGACTGGGTAGGGAGACAAAGCTACATTAAAAATGCCTATAGGTACTGTCTTTTATCTTCTAACTTTTTATCTCCATCTTCATCTCCTTAGAATGTGTTTTGTCCAGCTGGTATGAACCTGACATGTGGACGTGACCCTACTCATCTCTATAATTCTCTTTGTCTTGAAATCTTCTTTGTCTGAGTCAATAGAAACACCCTAGCTTTCTTAGGATTAGTGTTTCATGGATATCTTTTTCTATATTTTTACTTCCAATCTGTCTGTATATTTGTATTTAAAGTGAATTTCTTGGCACTTCCTTGGCAGTCCAGTGGTTAGGACTTGGTGCTTTTACTGCATGGGCCCAAGTTCAGTCCCTGGTCAGGGATCTAAGATCCCACAAGCTGCATGGTGTGGCCAAAAAAAAAGTAAACTGATATCTCTTATAAACAGTATTTAATCAGATTTTTCTTTTAAAAAAAGCCAGTATAATACTTTGCCCCCCTTTCGCATAACATCTTTCTGGAAGTCATAGAATGTTCCTTTATCTCCTAAACTCTGTAGAATCTCTCACTGTTAACATATTTTAAAGTGGCCCTATATTATATATATATGTGAAAGTGTTAGTTGCTCAGTTGTGTCTGACTCTTTACGACCCATGGACTGTAGCCCATCAGGCTGCTCTGTCCATGGAATTCTCCAGGCAGGAATACTGTAGTGGGCAGCCATTCCCTTCTCCAGGGGATCATCCCAACCCAGGGATCGAACCTGTGTCTCTTGCACTGCAGGCAGATTCTCTACCTTCTGAGCCACCAGGGAAGCCCAAGTATAAATAATATAAATGTGTCTAAATACTGTCTTAGTGCCAGGCAGCACTAGTGGAAAAGAACCCACCTGCCAGTACAAGAGATGCAGGTCGGATCGCTGGGTTGGGAAGATCCCCTGGAGCAGGGCATGGCAATCCACTCCAGTATTTGTGCCTGGAGAATACCATGGACAGAGGAGCCTGGCGGGCTACAGTCCAAAGGGATGCACAGAGACAGACACGACTGAAGCACCTTAGTACACAAATACTGTCTCTGCTAATCCATCAAATGCTTAAATAGAACTTGACCTTTGGCATTTATTTAGGCTACAGTAACTGTATGGGGAACTTTACCGGGGATACAACTATGAATAAGACACAGCCAAAGCCCTCAAAGAGTCTGAAGTCCAGTAAGGGACCGCATACTCAGAATAAGGCAATTATAACTGCGTGTGGTAAATGCTAGGATGCAGACAGGCCCAGGGTCCTGGGGAGCAGCTGAGGTGCATCTAAGTCAGCCTTTGGAGGCTGGAACAGCCATAATGGAGAGACACTGGGATTAGCCAGGGGGCATTTGTGCTGGGGTGGGGCAGGGAGGGCTTGCCATGTTTCACAAAGAACTGTTACCCGGTGTGCGTGTGCTAAGTCACTTCAGTCGTGCCCAACTCTTTGCACCTATGTGGACTACAGCCCACCAGGCTTCTCTGTCCATGCCATTCTCCAGGCAAGAATACTGGAGTGGGTTGCCATTTCCGCCTCCAGGGGATCTTCCCAACCCAGGGATCGAACCTGAGCCTTTTATGTCTCCCACATTGGCAGGTCGGTTCTTTACCACTAGCGCCACCTGGGAAGCCCATAACCCAGTGATGGTGGTTATTAGGGTTTGTTGAAAGATTAGGGAGAGGTGAAGGCAGGGAGAACACAGTCCGAATGTTGGCTTAGGCCAAGTCAAAGAGAACCTTATCGAACATATTAAGCAGTTTGCCCTTAATCCTGGGAGTAACAGGGAGCTGTTAAAGGGATTTACATAGAAGAGTGGCAAGGGGGATCCTTAGTCTAAAATGATCACTCTGACTTCTTTGGAGAGAAATGAAGGTTAGGTTGGATCTTTTGAGTGGAGTTGGTGAGAGCCAAGAGTAACCTCGTTTCTGACAGTGATGATGGGAAGAGAGATGAGTGATAAATTGGGGATGGTATTATTTTTAAAAAGAGATATTTTATGTATGTAGGAAAGGCTCCCTAGTGTCAGGTTTGGCCAGTCAAAGGAGTGTGGAGAGGTTCACAGCATGGGGACGCAGGAAAAGGGACAGGTGTGGAGAGGGGATGATAATATTTGCATGTGAGGTGCTCATGGGACTTTCGAGTCATGTTAGCCACTAAGGCCACTGGTTACAGGGTTGCAGGGCTCAAGATCTAGAAACAAAAACCATTACTATTTTACAAAGTAATTAAAGGGATGAGGTGGATGGATTCACACAGGAAGAGAGGCAACTGATCTCGGGACCTAGAAATCATGCTTGTTACACGATAAATAGATGAGCAACAGGTGGCAGAGGGCAAACTGAAAATAGGGCAATATTTTTAGGTTCACATCTTTACTACAGTATAAATAACATTTTCAACAGCAATTTAAAAAAAATAGAAAAATCCCTCACTGTCCCAGGATCTTAATTGTTTCCGCATTCCTTTGCAGATCTCATTCATATGTGTTCACGGTTTTTACACACTTTTAATTGGAGTCTGGATTTAGTGCCTCATTCTAGTCCTTTTCATTAATCTATTATCAGTATTTTTCATGTCATTTTGGAGGTTTCATTTATGAACAGTGGCTTTGAACCATGACAGTGCCTTTAAGAGAGTGCAACTACTCCACGTGGAGGATAAAAAAAAAAAAAAAGGGAGGGATTTGGAGGGTTTAGCAACCACGATTTTCATTCATAAAGCGAGAGAGTAATAGGATGATGGCGCAACATGACTGATGTACAGAGGAGACTCGCGTTTAGGATTTCATGTTGCTTTTGCGATTCGTAACCTCCGACCATGCTGTGGAGTGGAACATGGTGTGCCGTCACCCCCGTGACATGAGCCACGTTCTCTTGCAGCCTAAACCGTGGCCCCTGCCACGGATGTGTGACGGGGTAAATTGCCACCTCCAGAGGAACCAGTGTCTAGTACTACCCTGCATGGTCTGCTTCCAAAGTCCAAAGAAGTGGGACCCCGGGAGAGCAGCAAGATGCCAGGTCTGTGCCCTTTGGGAGCAGAATCTGACCAAGGTATTTCAAGAAACCTGGGTCCAAGTGCACAGATCCTTATGCCAGGAAGACTGGGCTTTGGGTTGAGGTTTGGCTCTACCACTCCTAAACGGTCCAGTCTTCATCAAGTTAAAGATGAATGCACACATCTTTAACTTGGGGCGAAATTCCCTGTTATAGAATTGCTATGAAGACTAAATGAAATAACATATAAACAATGTCATGCTTCAACATTAGTTACTGGTCAATACTTTTATTATTATCATCATTTAGTACTTACTTTGTAAGTAGCAAATCCCTTTAGTACTCTGGCACATTATGACTGAAACAGTATCCATGCGGAGGAAGCTATCAGGGTCTCCTGGGGCTGGGTTACAAGACTTCTCATAAGCCTAGTCATAGCCTTTACCCTGCATTGTTCATTTTATCCTTTTTAGCCTCCATCTGCAGCTGCTTACTCAGAAAGATCTAAGTCTGACTCTTTTCCCGTCAATGAATCTCTCTCTTTTCTTCAGGAAAGAACTTAGAGGCTGACTTTGGAGACTCGTGAATTTTTTTAAACTTTTTGGGTATTTAGTAAAATCCTAATATCCTCTTTTTTTCTTTTCTTTTCTTTTTTTTTTTTACTCCTGATTAAGTTTATCAAATACTGCTTATACAAAAGCATTTTCGTAGTTAATTGCAGTTGACAATTTCATCAAAAGTGGGAAGATCCCTAAGGTTTCTGGTGTGCTTCAGGGTCTTCGCTGGTGACGCAGTGGTAAAAGAATCTGCCTGCAATGCAGGAGATGCGGGTTGGATCCCTAGATCAGAAGATCCCCCTAGAGAAGGAAATGACAACCTACTCCAGTATTCTAGCCTGGGAAATCTCCTGGACAGAGAGAAGCCTGGCTACCAACCATGGGGTTGCAAACAGTCAGACAGAACTTAATAACTAAACCACCACCACCAGGGGGATCAGAAAGGCAGAAATAAATCCCCTAAGTAAGGTATACCATATCCACATCAAGAGCAGTCTATGGAGTAAAGAAAACTATTTGTTGCTTAAATTATATCATTGCATTTATGGTGGAAGTTTTAAATCAAAAGCAAGCTATAACTGTGTAAAAAATCCATGAATTTATTAATGAATCTTATCTGCTTGGTAAACCATCCAAATTTCTAATCCAATCTCTTAAAAACAAAGGCAGTTTATACTCTTTTACTGTGACTATTTAAGAAAGCATATGTAGTTTAAGTCTAAATATTCTTTACTTAACATCACAATGTCCCTGATTGAGATTTTTTTTTCATACCTTCGTCTGCTTATTTGACTTCTCCATTCAAATGGTCAGATCAAGGACAGATTAAAACCTGTAGAAAACCCTGCTGGGCATTAAAGAGGATGCCCATCTCTTCATCTCCTACCTAAAGGTAATTAGAAGCAAAAACAGTACCAAGCTGCATGATAGTATTAGAAATCGACAAAGTTCTGATTTTATCCGACAAAGAGTACCTCATTTTTTTTGTTCATTTTAAAACATCAAATATCAGCTTCTTTAAAAAAGAAAAAAATGTTTCAGAGTCCCTGCTTTGCTGCTGCCCAAGCATATTCCTTAGCCTCTTTTTGGGTAATCTGACACTGGGTCAGATCCACTAAGCTATTTGGGAATGTAGTTCCAAAGCTAGAAGACGTTGGTAAGCAAAAAATAACTCAGTATGTTATTTATTTTATAAAACTAACTTTCTCTGAGGTCATTGGCACAGACTTCTCAAACTAAAGATTTTGCTTTTAGATATTGAGTAATGACAAATAATATGTTTTACTAGTTAAAAAATTATGTTGGAGAAAGAGAAAGTTAGGTATTTCAGAGGTTATAGCTTGAAAGTGAAAGTCATTCAGTCTGTCTGACTCTTTGCTACCCCATGGACTATACAGGCCATGGAATTCTCCAGGTCAGAATACTAGAGTGTGTAGCCTTTCCCTTCTCCAGAAGATCTTCCCAAACCAGGAATCGAACCCAAGTCTCCTACACTGCAGGCGGATTCTTTACCAGCTGAGCCACAAGAGACGCCCAAGAATAGTAGCCTATCCCTTCTCCAGTGGATCTTCCCGACCCAGGAATTGCAGGTGAATTCTTTACCGCCTTTAACTATGAAGGCTATATCTTAGTGTCAGAATTACTGCCTTTCTCACGTTGTGTTCTAGCTGTTGGATAAAGGTAGAACTGTATAACTCTATACGTTTTTGAAGTGCTGTGAAGTTGAAGAACTTCTAGAACTTGTCGTATGCAGCTTCAGCCTGAGCTGCTGAATTCTTGTAGGATATTGAGAAAGAGCGGTGAGGACTTGCAGAGGGAAGAATTCTTTGGGGACCTCATGCTGCTGCTGCTAAGTCGCTTCAGTCGTGTCCGACTCTGTGCAACCCCATAGACGGCAGCCCATCAGGCTCCCCCGTTCCTGGGATTCTCCAGGCAAGAACATTGGAGTGGGTTGCCATTTCCTTCTTCAATGCATGAAAGTGAAAAGTGAAAGTGAAGTCGCTCAGTCAAGTCCGACCCTTAGCGACCCCATGGACTGCAGCCTACCAGGCTCCTCCATCCATGGGATTTTCCAGGCAAGAGTACTGGAGTGGGGTGCCATTGCCTCAACATCATAGGCTCCCTCATTTTGAACTGAAACTTAGCCTTACAATCATCCAGTGCAGATTTTGCTGACTGACTATATGTAGGCTGCACATGTACTTTGCTTCTTCCCTTGTCTGTCGGTCTGTTATTAGAACTTGAATGAATTTAGATGGCGCCTCTTTCCCCCAGTTCACTCTGAATCTCACTACTGCTCCATTTGCTTAAACTTCCCTGGCAGACACCTAGCCCTCCCCATCAGAGTTTGAGTTCATGGAACTCCCACCTTTATGGAATGGCCTTTAGTTTATCCTAATGTCATCTCCTTTAAAAAAATAAATAAATAAAACTTTTGAAGTATATGTAGTTTATTTACAATACTGTGTTAATTTCAAATATACAACAAAGTGATTCGGTTATACGTCTCTCTCTTTATATATATACACACACATAATATATTCTTTTTCAGATCCTTTTCCATTATAGGCGGTTATAAGATATTGAATATAGTTCCCTGTGTTACATAGTAGGTCTGTGTTTTTTTTATCAGTTTAATATACAACAATGTGTATCTGTTAATCCCAAATTCATCATTTCCTCTTTTTAAAAAATTTTTATTGGGGTATAGTTGATTTATAATGTTGTGTTAGTTTCACATGTACAGCGAAGTGAATCTGTTATACATATACATATATCCACTCTTTTTTAGATTCTTTTCCTGTGTAGGTCATTACAGAGTAATGAGTAGAGTTTCTTGCGCTATACAGTAGGTCCTTATTAGTTATCTATTGTATATATAGTAGTGTGTCTATGTCAATACGAATCTTCCAGTTTATCCCTCCTCCTCTCTTCCCGCTGGTAACCATAAGTTTTCTCTACATACGTAACTCTATTTCTGTTTGGCACATAAGTTCATCTGTAGCCTTAGTTTAGATTCCACATATAAGTAATGTCGTATGATGTCTCTGTCTGACTTACTTCACTCAGTATGACAGTCTCTAGATCCATCTATGTTGCTGGTCATCTCCTTTCTATAAACGGATGGTCTCAGAGGCTAAGAGAGATTGTGTCCACCTCTGGCCTGTAGAGCTAAAACCAGAACTGGGGCCCCTAAAGGTTAGAACAATGTCACTTTCACCACAGAATTTGGGCTCTGAAATTTAAATTTGCTTCATTAGCTATGCCTCTCAAAAGAAAGAAAGCATGCAACTTTAAAAATATATACTATAAATAAATTTACCACCTGCATATCTAATGATATCACAGGAGGAAAAAAAAACATAGTGCAGTAAAGAAACTCAACAATGCTCTCCCACATTATTTTCTCAAAATATGTCTAGGTATAGGTGTATTAATTATTTTTCTAGCAGTACAGAAGCTTTTAAATACAGAATAAGGCATATTTTCTCCTATGGCAGGAATATTTTAGACGCATACTTGGACATAGTTATCAGTGTCTCCCAGTTACAAAATTTTGACAAATTCTGACTTTAGATGTATATTTCACACACCATTAGAATACATTAGAATGTATTATAAATTCCCTTAGGGCTGAGCCCCTCTTCCTTGTTCTCCATATTTTACTTATTAGATAACTGTCTGCACATGCTATGGCAAAGATAATAAGGCATTAAATTAGAAATGTGCCTAATTTAAATTTTTCAATTGAATTTTTTCATACTGCTATAAGCATATGTATATTTATGTTGAACTGTGGCGCATCTTAGATAAGTAATATTAATAAAAGAGGCAAGTATCATTTTCTTCTCTTATTTATCTGGACTTCTAAAAATTCCCATTAATTGAAATCTGGTATAGATTTATTTGACAAAGAACTATATCTTTGAAGTTATGTGTAGCACAATGGGATGAGGGAACAAGGCTGATTATTTTATCCAGTATGTGGCATAGAATAGACATATTTGATG
This sequence comes from Bos grunniens, assembly GCF_055505025.1. Classification (NCBI taxonomy): domain Eukaryota; kingdom Metazoa; phylum Chordata; class Mammalia; order Artiodactyla; family Bovidae; genus Bos; species Bos grunniens. The sequence continues at coordinate 60,921,233 of NC_141180.1, forward strand.
AATGAATGAATGAACAGGTAAATGAGGGGATGGATGGATAAATGGATGCACAGGTGTTTATAACAGGGTCCTGACAGTTGATCTATTATCAGCTTTTTCAGAAAAGGTAGACAATTTGAATAATTATGACCTATAATGGTGCCCATACCTTTTAGTCATGTCTGATTCTTTGCGACCCTGTGGACGGTAGCCCTCCAGGCTCCTCTGTCCATGGAATTCTCCAAGCAAGAATACCGGAGTGGGTAGCCATTTCCTTCTCCAGGGGATGTTCCTGACCCAAGGATTGAACCCAGGTCTCCTGGATTGCAGGCCTATTCTTTACCATTTTAGCCGCCAGTAAATATATGTGTTAAATGCCAATCACATCAGGGGTCACTTTCAATAATAAAGCCAGCCAACAGTCTGGGTAGGTGCAAAGGCTCTGTTGACCTTGGGTTTCTAAATTTTATTTTAAGCAATAAGCTCAAGTGTAACAACCCAATAGCTTACAGTCCTCTCATGGAAATATTGTTTTGCTAATAACGTCAACTGATAGTTGAATCAGTTCTTCTCTCGCCTGTCTTGTCCCCAGATCTTGTCAAAATGCATACCTAAATGTTGAAGCCCAGAATAAATATAAAATATCATCATGAGAAAATCATTTGAAGAGGAAAACTATAAAAAGGCTCTCCATGCCATTTAGACATTTTCACAGCCATGTGCATGTGACCGCTGTCTACTGACTCAGCTATTTGCTTGGCATGATATAAGTTATGTATTAATATCTGTCTAAGTAAACTGTACTAGCTGAAATCAAAGACTTAATGATTGCTTATATTTTTCCACCATGAGATATATTGAAAATTGCAGACATCATGGAGCTGGAGCTGACAAAATCCCAGTATCTTGTTATTCATATAGCTTTAAACTCACTGTTACCATAATGCAGGATAAACATTGCAAGTGATTAGATTACAGTTAACCTATCTGGATGGCATTTTAGGCAGTAGGCTCAAAAATTCTCCCCTTCTTTCCTTATGCCCTTATTTTTCAGAAATTATGTCTTTGAAATTTTGACCAGTACACTCCTTTGTGTGTTTTTTCCTCCCCCACTCCTTTTTTTTTTTTTTTTTTAAAAGAAGCCAGTGTGACTTTAAAAATATAAGGAACAAGGAAAGAAAGGAAAATCTTGTTAACGGGGGCAGTTTGCTGAGTCAGTGTGCTGAGCAGAATCAAACACAACAATTTGAGTCAGGTTTACTGCTTCTTATGACCTTGGACAAGTGTCTTTCCCTTTGCTGTGGCCTCAGCTGTCCGTTAGAACAAGGAGTTGAATTATATGGTCAGAAGATCCTGTCTAGTTTTTAAGTTCAGTGATTATAAGTGATTGAGCATCATCAAGTTTTATTTGTAGAAGATAATTTGGTTTAGATTCGAAGAGAAGTTACGCAATAACCACAATCAAATATATGACAGCTATATTACCTGAATAATGGATAAAGAATCCTGGATCGCTGGCCAGAGGTCTGTTGGTCTGAATCATGGCTGACCCAAGAAGGCAGAATCATGGAGATCGGAAAGGAGAAAGTAGAGGCTTCTAAGGAGACTCTGCCTTTCTTTTTCTTTTATCTAAGTATGGTTGATTTACAGTGTTGTGTTAATTTCTGCTGTGAAATTAATTTTGCTGTACAGCAAAGTGATGCACATAAATGTATTCTTTTTCATATTCTTTCCCACGATGGTTTATCACAGGATATTGAGTATAGCTCCCTGTGCTATACAGTAGGACAGTTTATCCATCCTGCATATAATAGTTTATGTCTGCCAACCCCAACTGCCTACTCCATCCTTTCTTCATTCCCTTCCCCCTTAGAAATCGCAAACCTGTGCTCTGTGTCTGTGAACCTGTTTCTGTTTCATAGATAAGTTGATTTGTGTCATTTTAGATTCCACATAAAAGTAATGTCATTCATATGATATTTGTCTTTCTCTAACTTCACTTAGTATGATGATCTCTAGGTTCATCCATGTTGTCGCATGACTCTCTTTCTGTAAAGAGAGTCAGTGTCTGTGGTGTAACTCCTGATATCAATAAATAAATTTCTGGAGGTTTAATCCTGGAGAAGGGAAAGGCTACCCACTCTAGTATTCTGGCCTGGAGAATTCCATGGACTGTGTAGTCCGTGGGGCTGTGTCATCTCATCAAATATCACACTGTTTTCTGTGTACGTCAGATAAAGATTTTCAAAATGACATGTTTTAACACTGAACCCATGGGACATGACGCTATCCCAGGGCAGTTCCCATAGGGTGCTGGGGAAGTTCCAGGGAATGAATCAACAGCTCTCTCATTTCTTTTTTCATTTCGCGCTCCTGCTCAGTCGTGTCAACTCTCTGCGACTCCACGAACTGTATCCTACCAGGCTCCCCTATCCATGGGATTCTCGAGGCAAGAATACTGGAGTGGGTTGCCATTTTCTGCTCCAGGGGAATCTTCCTGACCCAGGGATCAAAATCTTGTCTCCTGGGTCTCTTGCATTGGTAGGCAGGTTCTTTCCCACTGAGCCACCTGGGAAGCCCTTGTTCATCTCAGTAACCCCCAAATTTGGACTGAGTAGGAGCACTGATGAAAATCAAATGGCTAGTAAGAACATGTCTCGATTGTTTTCTGTTCTGCTCCTGTAATCCTTTCCTGTGTCTTTCTCCTCTGCATGTAATTCTCTCCACACACACACACACACACACATACACACACACACACACACACACACATGTCTTCTTTGCATAATTGTACCTCCTGGGTCCCCCAAACAGGAGCAGCTGTAAACTCACATATCCTGGGGGAGGAGTTATCTTCATCCTTGTGGTGGGCTGAGAATTGATGAAGCAAAAGAGAGAGAGAGAGATAATACTCACAGAATAGTAAGGATCAGGTTCTTCTGTCACAGTTTTACATCTGAGTGCACCTCTGTGAGGACAAGTGTGCTGAATGAAGAGATCAAACCCCGACAGGTTCTCTTTACAAGATTTGTTTCGAAGATTGCTGGGCTTTACTATTACATTCTATTTTTACCTCTGCTGCCTTGAGATATTTTGAGTTTGTGTTTCTATGGCTCCTGTTATAAAAAGTTATATCAGGAGCAAGCAATGAAAGGTGAAAAAGAACCAGGGATCCGTAATACTCCATTTGTGAGTAACAATAAAGCTGTCTTCCACCTCAGCACACACAGTTCAGTGAAAGCCCAGGGCTTAGTCAATGCCCAGGTTGTAGGAACAGCATGTTGAAAAGCTTTGTAGGTGCGTGGAACTCCCCACTGCCAGGGTGAAGCTAAGCAGCATCGAGGGATGGAGTTCAAGGCTTTCTGCTGCCTCTCCAGGTCCCTTAGTGTCTGGTCACACTGCAGTCTTCCTGGTTTTCTCACACACCAGGCTGGGCACATTTCTCTCTCTTATTTATTTGTTCTTCCCATAGCTCGGAACCTACTTTCCCTCAGAGACACCTCTTTTTTTCTTATTTTAACTAAAAAAGAATTATGAAGTACAGCTGATTCACAATGTTGTGTTAATCTCTTCCATACAGCAAAGTGACTCAGTTATATACTATATTACACATACCTACTATTACATATAGGTGAGTGTGCAAAGTTGCTTTAGTCATGTCTGACTGTTTGTGACCCCATGGACTGTAGCCCATAGGGCTCCTCTGTCCATGGGATTCTCCAGTCAAGAATACTAGAATGGGTTGCCATTCTCTTCTCCAGGGGATCTTCCCAACCCAGGGATCGAACCCACATCTCTTGAGTCTCCTGCCTTGGCAGGCGGAGAGACTATTATTCTTTATTGTTTTTCATACTCTTTTTCCATTATGGTTTGTCACAGAATATCGACTAAAGTTCACTGTGCTGTGCAGTAGGATCTTGTTTATCCATCCTGTATGTAATCGTTTGCCTGAGACACTTCTTTTGGGACAGTGGAGCAGTGGAGCTCTCAGCTCATTCCCAGGGGGCAGCTGGCCAACCTTTAGCTCTGCTTTCTCTTAACTCGCTGCAACCTTAGGCTGGTAAGTTAACCTTTGCCTGTCTCAGCATCCTGATCTGTGATGGGGCCAGACTTGTAAGGCTGTAGTGAGTATCAAACAACTGAATACACATGAAGTCCTTCGAAAAGGATATAGCTTTTGATCTAGCTATATGATCTGCTGCTGTTGCTGCTAAGTCGCTTCAGTTGTGTCTGACTCTGTGCGACCCCATAGACAGCAGCCCAACCAGGCTTCCCTGTCCCTGGGATTCTCAAGGCAAGAATACTGGAGTGGGTTGCCATTTCCTTCCCCAGTGCATGAAAGCAAAGAGTGAAAGTGAAGTCACTCAGTCGTGTCTGACTCTTAGCGACCCCATGGACTGTAGCCCACCAGGCTCCTCCATCCATGGGATTTTCCAGGCAAGAGCACTGGAGTGGGGTGCCATTGCCTTCTCCAGCTATATGATCTAGCTTGATATAACTATTATGATCTTCATTATTACTGTTGATCTTTTAGTCATCCTCAAACTCAAAGGCTGTTTCATTTGTGAAGTCTTCCCATCCCTGCTGTCAGCAGTCTTCCACTCCAGGTTAACCTCCAACTTTTCCACTGGCTTCTGCTCCAAGAGGTGACCTCCAGAGACCCTATCCATAAGGCTCCTTGCCCTCTGGGTTCCAGTAGGTTCTGGCCATTGCAGAGACTCCACTGGAACCTGGAGAGAGGAAGAAACGTAAGAACAATGTATTTTCCAAAGGACCGATCCCTGCCAGCCTTGTTCCAGCTGCCTTTCTCAACCAAGGTCATTGCTTCTCTTAAAGGAAGTTTCCTCCCCACAACTCTCTCTCTTCCTGAGTCTGCGTCCACCTTGGGGTGGTAATGGTTTCACTGCTGCTCACCCTGGGTTTCTGCATGATCTCTTGTGGTTCCCCTACTTACTGTCATTAGTTCCCTTGTATTTGGTCCCTCTGCCAGTAAAGCCTTCTGGAATCATCCAGGTTGAGAGTGCCATCTGTGTCCTTTCATCCTCTTACCAACATATTTACTCTGTCTACCTAGAAGAAATTCTCAGACTTGAGTGAACAAAAGAATGAGTTGAGTGGGTTTTGAAGATGCAGATTTACGGATTCCAGAATCTAAACCCTTAGAGGCTCCCCTCTGCAGGTCTGATGTGGAACCCAGAAATTTACATAATTAATAAGAACCTCAGGGGATTCTGATAGCTGTCAGATCAGATCAGATCAGTCACTCAGTTGTGTCCGACTCTTTGCGACCCCATGAATCGCAGCACGCCAGGCCTCCCTGTCCATCACCAACTCCCAGAGTTCACTCAGACTCAGGGCCATTGAGTCAGTGATGCCATCCAGCCATCTCATCCTCTGTCGTCCCCTTCTCCTCCTGCCCCCGATCCCTCCCAGCATCAGAGTCTTTTCCAATGAGTCAACTCTTCACATGCAGTTTCAGCTTTAGCATCACACCTTCCAAAGAAATCCCAGGGCTGATCTCTTTCAGAATAAACTTGGTGGATCTCCTTGCAGTCCAAGGGACTCTCAAGAGTATTCTCCAACACCACAGTTGGAGCATCAATTCTTCGGCGCTCAGCCTTCTTCACGGTCCAACTCTCACATCCATACATGACCACAGGAAAAACCATAGCCTTGACTAGACGAACCTTTGTTGGCAAAGTAATGTCTCTGCTTTTGAATATGCTATCTAGGTTGGTCATAACTTTCCTTCCAAGGAGTAAGCGTCTTTTAATTTCATGGCTGCAGTCACCATCTGCAGTGGTTTTGGAGCCCAGAAAAATAAAATCTGACACTGTTTCCCCATCTATTTCCCATGAAGTGATGGGACCAGATGCCATGATAGCTGTAGAAGACAGCTTATTGTTGTTGCTGTTATTTAGTTGCTAAATTGTGTCTGACTCTTTTGTGACCCCAGGGATTGTAGCCTGCCAGGCTCCTCTGTCCATGGGATTTCCCAGACAAGAATACTGAAGTGGGTTGCCGTTTATTCTCCAGGTTAGCCTAGGGATCAAACCTAAATCTCTTGCATCAGCAGGCAGATTCTTTACAACTGAGCCACCAGGGAAGCCCAAGAAGATAGCTTATAAGACAGTACTTTTAACCATCCTTGCATTTATTTTAACCTGTTTTCAGTTTTATTTAATTTTTTTAATGCATTTGTCTTCTCTAACAAGACTGTAACTCATTGAATGCCTACTATGTTCTAGTTTTTAGATTTATTATAGTTGAGAATCACAAACCTAAATATATTCTTCTTTATTTTATAGATGACAAAATTAAGGATACCTTGAGTCATGTATTCAGAGCTGGTAGTTTTCTGAGATGAATCCACTTCTACATCTGTTGGGATCCAAAAGCTTTGTTCTTCTGATGGGTGTGCTCCTACACATGCATATGAAAACTTTGCCAGCTCAGTGTTTTGAGTGAATTTAAGCACTAGAAAATTGTATATATAAAATTGAACTCAGCCTTACAGTACTCAGGGAAGAAATTATTGATTTTAAGCAGCGAAAAACGCTAGGTGTACATTCATTTCGTAACCACTTTTCTCTTTGGTGATTTATTTTCAGGTTCCTCTCTCATTTTCCTCCCCCCTCCCTCCCCCTCACCCTCCCTTTCTATTCCTTATCCTCCACTGTATCTTACTGATCAATAATCTGAACTAAAATGTGATGTGTAAAAAGAAAGTACTCAAAATAAGCATATGGATTACAATTGAGGAAAAGCTTTTTTTCAGGTAATAAAGATTCTGTTTTTCTTAGTGATTTATTGAAAATTGTAGTACTTTCTGAAGAGGCCCCATGACCAATGAGAGCATGTTATGGCCTAAAGTATTCATACTATAGCCATTTTTTAAATGAAGTATTATATGAGACTGTATTCAGTGTAGTTAGAAAAGAAACCAAAATGAAGAATGTGTAGAAAATGAGCTAACTGATTTTCTCACATGAATGCCATACCCCTGTGTAAATGGTCCCCGATATTCAGTCAGCCCCCTACATACAAACCTTCAAGTTGCGAACTTTCAAAGATGTGAACATCCATTCCCATGTCCAATCACATAAGTTAGTCCATGTGTCTGTAAGATCACTGTACTGTAAGATTAAAAATGTTTTCTATATATTATGTGTGTTTGTCTCTAGGTATTATTTTTGTGAAAAGTATTATAAACCTATTAACAGTACAGTCCTGTATAGCCAATTGTGTTAGTTGGGTACCTAGGTTAACTTTATTGAACTTAATGAACAAATTGGACTTACGAACACGCTCTCAGAATGGAACTTGTTCATATGTGGGGGACTTGTTGTAATTGTTTCCCCTTCTTGCCTCCACTAATCTATTTTTAATTGCTTTTGTAACCTGTAAATGAGAATGGAGCAGGAAAAAAAAAACTTCTGGAAGAGTTGGTGCTCTTAAGTAACTTGTGAGATTAATACAAGAAGCACGTCTACCTACCACATAGGCTGTCAAAGATTTACAGTTTGGGGAATTTCACTGGAATAATCATCCAAGATTCCGCTTGTATAAGGGACTTCTGAACTGCAACTTATATACTATATACTGTCCTTCAGGACCTGCCTCTGGAAAAGCATCTTGAGCTCAAGAATTATGTCAGATTTGTAGACTAAGAATTTGTTATAGAAAAAGTCCTCTCTTACCTGATTAGCTCCTGTAGAGCACTAGCTCTTACTCATGGTTCTGGGCAATTACGCAGCCCTGCAAGCTTCATGTTCCTTATTGTAGGAGAAGGAGGCATTGACTAACAACCCGTTCTAGATCTAGTGTTATTATGGGGATTAATAAAACAATGGATCTGTGACACTTGGCAGAGTGCTGGTGTCATTATTTTGTTAGCAGCCACCACCAAGGGGCATTATCTAGTACTTCACATTCAGACTGCTGGAGACCTGGATATACACACCCTTGGACTGTAAGCCACAAAACTGATTTTATGAAAACTGAGCAATGCATTTAAGAGCTGGACAGCTGCAAGTTGTAAACCTCAAGTCATGAACCAGTTTGCACACTAGTTCAAAGATAGGATTTGTAAATGAGTGCCATTGTTTTTCTTCCTTTATTTCACACGTATTAAAGTGTTTCAAATGGTAGTCATACTTAAGCCTACTACAGAAAACCTTGGCTTTTCAGGGCTTGAAAATACAGGTAAAAAATTAATGTTACTTCTTTTCAAAGGATTTTATTTTTACTGTTCTTGTTTCTAAGTGTTGTTTTCTCTAGATAGTAGATATCGGCCAGGGTAGGGAGAATACAATGAATCCAAGTCAGTGCATTGGCTATTTGCAGCTATCTTGATTTAAAGATTTGTAGACATTTGCAGTGAATATGAAATTGTAGGTCATTCATTCACTCAATGAACATTTCAGTCAAGAATTATGATTATTCGTAAGATCCCCCCCTACTTTCCATTAGTGAAGTTTGCCACTATAAAATATTGTTTGATTCTGAACTGTACTCTTTGCACGAACTAAATAAATTAATAGTCATTTTACTCAGACCTGATCCCAAAAGATCCAGACTTTGCAAAAGGGGAGTGCCAGGTATTGACAGAAAAGAAAGCGTATGGTGAAGTGGGGGAACTTAATTTCCAAATCTAATTTTTTCCCCTCTGTTAGACGTCATGGTCTCTCCCTAGTGGGAGGTTGTGCTGTGTTGTGGCAAGTCACTTCAGTCATGTCTAGCTCTCTGCAACCCTATGGACTGTAGCCTGACAGGCTCCTCTGTCCATGGGATTCTCCAGGATACTAGAGTGGCCATTCCCTTCTCCAGGGGATCTTCTTGACCCAGGGATCAAACCCAGGTCTCCTTATTGCATGTCAATTCTTACCATCTGAGCTGCCAGGGAAGCCTAGTAGGGAGTTAAAATGAGCTTTGGAACTGGAACAGTGGGTTGCAGCTCCTAGACTATGAAAAAAGAGATTGAACCAATGACATCTTTGCACTCCTTCAAAGGAAACTGTATGTATTTTTTTCTCTCTTTCTCTGCTCATACATTTTTAAAAACTGAAGTATAAAAAAAAATGAAGTATAGTTAACTTACAATGTTATGTTAGTATCATGTGTACAGCAAACTGATTCAGTTATGTGTATGTATGTGCATCGTGCGTGCTAAGTCACTTCAGTCGTGTTCAACTCTTTGTGACCCTGTGGACTATAGCCCGCCAGGCTCCTCTTTCTATGGGATTCTCCACGTGAGAATACTGGAGTGGGTTGCCATTTCCTCCTCCAGGGGATTGAACCCATGTCTCCTGGGGCTTCTGCATTGCAGGTGAATTCTTTACTTCTGAGCCACTGGGGAAGCCCATGTATGTGTGTGTGTATTCTTTTCCAGGTTATTTTCCAATAAAGGTTATTACGATATGCTGTGTATAGATCTCTGTGTTATGCTGTAGGTCCTTGTTCTTTGCCTATTTTACATATAGTATTGTGTATATGTTAATCTCAAACTCCTCATTTATCTCTCCCTTGCCTCCTGCATCCTCTTTGGTAACCATAAGTGTGTTTTCTATGTCTGTGAGCCTGTTTCGTTTTTGTAAATAAATTCATTTGTATCCTTTTTTTAGATTCCACATATAAGTGATATTATATGATGGTTGTCTTTGTCTGATTCACTTGACTTAGACTGAGCGACTTCACTTTCACTTTTCACTTTCATGCATTGGAGAAGGAAATGGCAACCCACTCCAGTGTTTTTGCCTGGAGAATCCCAGGGACGGGGGAGCCTAGTGGGCTGCCGTCTATGGGGTCACACAGAGTTGGACACGACTGAAGTGACTTAGCAGCAGCAGCAGCAGGTCTATCCATATTGCGGCAGACAGCATTGTTTCATTCTTTTTTATGGCTGAGTAGTATTCCATTGTATGTATGTACCACGTCTTCTTTATCCATTCTTCTGTTGCTGGACATTTAGGTTTCTTTTATGTCTTGACTATTGTCATGTGCTGCTGTGAACATTGGGGCACATATATATTTTCAAATTAGTTTCCTCCTAGGAATGGGGTTGCAGGATCATATGATAGTTCTTTAGTTGCTTAAGGAACCCCTACTGTTTCCTTAGTGGCTGCACCAATTAACATTTCCAATAACAGTGTAGGAGGGTTCCCTTTTCTCCATACTCTCTTGAGAATTCATCATTTGTAGACTTTTTAACAGCCATTCTCACTGGTGTGAGGTGATATCTTATTATACTTTTGATTTGCATTTATCTAATAATTAGTGATACTGTTTGCTCATACATCCTTAGAATTAGAATATCTTAATCATCTCTGATCGCCTCATGATGCCCACTAGTGTGCTTGTCCTGTCAGCTGAGGCCCAGTGATGATTTGTCAAATAAATTGACTCATCTTTATAAAACATCAATTTCCTTGGTCAAGACTGCAAAATCCAAAGAGTGTTCGTGTTTTTTGTCTTCTGATCCCTGTATCCCTCTGCTGAAATCTCCCCTTACCCTCTCTGGAATTTTGAAACTCCATTTACAATGTCCTATATTTGCTCTTAATTCTAATTTTAAAACAACAAAATCCGGTGATATCAATTAACTGCCATTCTTCAGATGATATATATTTTAATTTTTTAAAAATTTGAGATATTTTTGATTGGTTATAAAAGTAAAATAATATACTCTTAGATATCCTTCCATCTATCCATCTATCCATTCATCTATCCATTCATCTATTCATCCATGCAGACAAAACGTTTTCAGCACACCTCCATACCGAGCATCATTCTTCATGTTGGGTGGGGGCACCAGTGAACAAGACAGACCAGCTTCCTGTCTCTTGGTGCTTACAGTTTCCTGGGGGATGTGCACAGGTTCTAAGTGCTGTGACATGGGAAAACACTGGATGCTATGGAAACCATGGACACCCACCCCATTCAGGAATGCAGTGAATGGGGACATAGCCCTGAAGAAATGACATGTGACCTAAGATCTGAAGGTGGAGCAGGAATTATCCAAGTGAGGAGGAGGAGGATAAAGTACTAGACTGAGGAAAGTGTAGGTGCGAATGTTTAGATGTAAAAGTACTTGTCCCCTCTGAGAAGCTGAAAGTAATTGCCAAAGGTCAGAACAGAAGGATATGAATGAGGATGACCTTCCAATTCTCTTTAACAAATTAGTACAGCAGGAGAAAATTGTTACCATTAGTATAGTAGGTGTTGTTGCTTAGTTGCTAAGTCGTGTCACCAACTCTTTTTTGACCCCATGGACTATAGCCCACCAGGCTCCTCTGTCCATGGGATTCTCCAGGCAAGAACATTGGAGCAGGTTGCCATTTCCTTCTCCAGGGGATCTTCCCAACCCAAGTATCCAACCTGAGTCTCCTGCATTTGCAGGTGGATTATTTACCACTGAGCCACCTGGGTAGCCCATAGTAGGTGTGCTGCTGCTGCTGCTAAGTTGCTTCAGTCATGTCCGACTCTGTGTGACCCCATAGATGGCAGCCCACCAGGCTTCCCCGTCCCTGGGATTCTCCAGGCAAGAACACTGGAGTGGGTTGCCATTTCCTTCTCCAGTGCATGAAAGTGAAAAGTGAAAGTGAAGTCGCTCAGTCGTGTCTGACTCCTAGCGACCCCATGGACTGCAGCCTTCCTGGCTCCTCCATCCATGGGATTTTCTAGGCAAAAGTACTGGAGTGGAGTGCCATTGGGCAGTAATATTGGGATGCTTGTGCCCAGCCTAGTGCTCAGGACATGAAAGATACTTAGTAATCATTTTCTGACTGATTGGCTATGAGAATGACTATTCAGTACCATATAAAGAGCTTCACACTTTGATTTCTGCCTTTCAGTGTTTTTTCATCTAATTATGGGTCTAGAGGGAAAAAAAATTTAACAAAAAGGTTTTAAAAATCATGTAAGAAGTCAACAGAGTTTTGTTTTAATGGGTTTAAATGCCTGAGTGGGTGGATGGCCAAGTGGTGAGTGGAGGAGACATGCAGGGGTGGCAGGGGGCAGGTACTGGTGTGATGAACAGGGCTGTAATTGGGACCCAAAAGTTGCCATCTACGGAGATTAAGTCAGCTTGGTCAGGGGCCCCTCTCCCTGAGGTAAGCTCTGGTGAGGAGATTGGGTGGTGATTTGATACAACTTGAAAGTGACCTTTATTCTCTGAGCCTGAAGTACCAACAGACAACCTTTTACTGGAATCTCTAGCCTGGAACCACAGTAATATTGCCACTATAAATCTCAGGCACATTGTTGGGCAGAGGTACAAAAATTTCTAAGTTAGAACCCTCCTAGGAACGCCAGAATGTATGATCATTATAGGCATGAATTTTCAAACTGATGTGATGACCAGTTTTAATGGGACCTTAGGGCTGGGAATATAGATTTTAAACCAGTGTGCCCTTGTTTAAAATAATGAGTTTGCCTGGTACCAGCAGTGTGGTTTTTGGCAAATGTCTTCATCTCTTACCAAAGCCTTAGTTACTCTATCTGAAAATGGGGATAATAACGCTTTCTTAAGAGTTATTTGGCTAAGTCAATGAAAAAATGAACATACCTTGAGTCTTGGGACCATGCCTATAACAAAATATATATTAAATAATAATATTGTTATCTGAAAATGGGCATAATAATACCTTATTGAGGGTTATTTGACTGAGTCAATGAAAAAATAAAAGATCATCCAGTGAATTTGGGATCATACCTGTGACAAAATATATACTAAATAAGAATATTGTTAAAAGATAATAATAATAAATTAGCCTAGTGTACGGAGCTAATCAGACCCTTCCACGAGTATATAACTACTTGAAGTCTTTGACTTTCCAAGTACCCATCATTCCAAAGTCGATAAATGTGTTTTTGTTCTCAGTTTAGCCTTTTATCAGGATTCCCAAAGTCACTGATTAGGCTGGCACTTAGGTGCCAACCTGCGAAAGCATTTGACTTTGTCAGTATTGGGAAAATATTTGTAAAATAGCACCGTCAATAAATAAATATACTGTAGACTTTGAGTCGCTTTTTTTTTTTTTAAAAATTGCCCAGGGGATTAAAAAAAAAAAAATTCTGGACGCCCAGTGTTCCCTGGGTTTGGTTTAGTATTTGGAGAAAAAAAATCCCTGAACTGAGCAGAGAGATAAGCGCCTTGACTTGCAGTAGATTAAGAGACCTGCCTTGGTGAGAACAAACCAGTCCCGAGTGCCGCCACGTTTAGATTTAAGATTAACTGCAGCCGAACGGTGGAGCGGCTGTTTGTTTTATGAAACAATCGCTAATGACATTAAACAGACGGGGCCCCTTCCAACATGATTGTTCATTTGCGATAAACTCACACAGATTGAAAAAGAAGACTCAGAAGTGCTTCATTTTGAGGCTCTCAGGGTGTTCTATGGGAGGTGACAGCGAATGGAAGTGAGTGGAGCCCTCATTCTGGGCAGAGAGAGGGAAGGAGGGTGGGGGGAGGAGACCGCGGAGCATCAGTGTGGAATGGCTGGCTTTTATATTTATATTAAGGAATTAAGTAATCATCATTTCCTGACAAGTTTTCCAAGGAGATTTTCTGTCTTTCTTTTTTTAATGCTATTTGTTTGTTCATTTCTCCTACTCCCCCACATCCTGGCAGCCTGAAGCTGGCACTAAGCATTAGCTGTATTAAAAAGAGTGCTGTCTATGAGTTCAATTAGATGTTAGACATTTGCTTTTCGATCTTCTTGGAGCCCAATTTGATTGAGGTCCAGCCATTTAAAACGAAGCGAGCAGAACTGTGCACAGATATCTGCTGCTCTGTAGTCTTAATTGCAAATTCAGACAAGGATTAGATAGGACTGTATCTCTTTCCACCAAAGGTATTTGTTAATACCTGCGATACGGAGGTGGTTAGATTCTGCACTTACCAATTCAGGCTTGCACTTTCAGATTTCTGTTGAACTTTGAATATTTTTGTGGAAAACAACACAATTTGCCCCAGCGTTAAGAGGATGTATGTGGATAACATCTCAAGCCTCACTTGCATTTCCATTATTTGGATCCAGCTAAAAATTGAAATAGTGTTTATTTAAAAAAAAAAAATAGTCAAAGGCCACATTGCAGTATTAAGCTTTTGTTTTATCCACAAAGAAATATATTAATGAAAAGGGTTTTAAGTGCTTATTATAGAGATGGTTTGTTTTGAAACATGGGCTTTTTCACAGCAGTTTTTCACTTCATTGTGTATCATGAAAGACATTCTAAGTAGCGGTTGTCAGTCTCCCATCAGAAGTAAAGTACTGCTGGGGAATGGAGCCATTTAGGATGCCACTCAAGCAGGACTAATCTAGAGTAGATATCTTATAAATAACCAGTAACGAAAAAACAAATCATTCCTCTCCCCACCAGAGCAGAGAGAATTACTGCTTAGGAGAAGGAAATCTTTATAATAAAGATTTACAGTTTGAATTAGTGAATTGTCTGGAGCCATGCATGGCACAAAGTTGCAATGACAACCTTTAGATGGGAGTTCAGGAAGCTGGAGCAATGCCTTTATGAGGAGTGGGGAGGGCCCTTGAATACCTGCCTCTCTCTGCTCTTAGGGAGGTAGAGGTGGATACCCCAGAAAGTCACCAGTTTGGAGATACAGGTTTATGATAGTATTTTTCAACCTCTGCACTCAGACCGCTCTTCCTCTTGCTCCCTATGTATGTTTTCAGAATTAAAAAGAATGACTATTTTTTGGTGTAGAAAATTGCATACATTTAAAGTGATGATAGGGACCTCCCAGATTGTCCAGTGGTTAAGACTCCACACTTCCAATGCAGGGATCCCCAGGTTCAATCTGTGGTTGGGGACCTAAGATCCCACAGGCTGCACAGCAAGGCCAAACATTTTTAAATTTCAAAGAATACAGTGAGTAAACAACGAATATTCTTTTGTGACTTTTGTTATGTCCACTGTCATTATTTCACTCTTGAATTTCTAGAAATAAAGACTGGCTTCTGTTTATTGGTAGGTATTGGTAGATAACTTGCAGGTTTCCTACTTTTGGAAATCTGACCCATCTGCCCTCTCTTGCCTTACCTTCTGTTTTTTTTAATAATTTTATTTATTTACTTATTTTGGGTGTGCTGAGTTTTCATTGCTGCTTGTGGGCTTTCTCTAGTTGCAGTGAGTGGGGGCTACTTTCCAGTACTTTCCAGTTTTGGTGCGGTAGCTTCTCTTGTGATGGAGCATGGGTTCAGGGCATAAAGACTTCAGTAATTGTGGCATGAAGCCTTGGTCGTTTCAGGTCCCGGGCTCTAGAGCACAGGCTCAGTAGTTATGGCACACAGGCTTAATTGCTCTGCAGCATATGGGATCTTTCTGGATCAGAGATCCAGAGCCCATGTCTCCTGCCTTGGCTGGCGAATTCTTTACCACTAAGCCACCAGGGAAGCCCTTGCTTGCCCTCTTTTGAAGTACCACAAAGGAGCTATCTCTCAATTCCCAAGGAGAAAAAGAGGCTTTAACAAGACCTGAGAGCTTTCTCTGTCAAAGAGGGAGAACCTGATTTTCTTGATTCTTAAGTACGCATTCCTCTTGTTGAAGCTCCTGTTGTATCCAAGCTGTGGTGACATGCAGAGAGATGAGGGAGTTGTTCTGGTTCACGTCTTCTCTAGACCCTGCCTGCAGGTCATTCTCTGATTCCAAGACCAAGAAAGGGCTGTTTCCGGGGGTCTTTGCTGTGTCTCCTGTAACATACTACTCTGATAGCCTAGAATACAGAGAAAAAGAGAGAAGAACCTTAAATGACACGTCACTTTTTGGTAGTCATGCAATTCTGATGGTGTTGGGGGGTTGTAAAATGGATTGTATTGAATGCCAGAGATTTCCATCTTATGGCGTCTATTCCCACACATGACTATAAGTTAGAGCAGAGGCTCTCTGCATTGTTCAGGTGAGAAAATTAAAGGACACTGGCTGCCTTAAGGTCTGGCCCCAAGAAGCTAGAGTTATCTGGGGAAAATGAGATTCGGGGAGGCTTCTTACTCAAGGATCCCAAGCCCTTTGGGTTTCTGGAGCAAGTTAGTCTGCTTAGTTCCCTGTAACCCTCAGTGGCCCAGGCTCAAGAGGAAGCGTCTCTAGATTGCTACTCAGAGGAGCTCAGCATCTAGGGGGAAATTTAACTAGAATTCTTGAAGGGTTGTTGTTGTTCAGTCGCTAAGTTGTATCCAAATCTTTGTGACCCCAGGGACTGTAGCAAACCAGGCTTCCCTGTCCTTCCCCATCTCTTGGACTTTGCTCAGATTCATGGTCATAGAGTTGGTGATGCTATCCAACCATCTCATCCTCTGCTGCCCCTTCTCCTGCCCTCAATAGCTCCCAGCATCAGGATCTTTTGAAATGAGTTGGGTCTTCACATCAGGTGGCCAAAGCATTGGGACTTCAGCTTCAACATCAGTCCTTCCAATGAATATTCAGGCTTGATTTCCTTTAGGATGGACTGGTTGGATCTCCTTGCTGTCCAAGGGATGCTCAAGAGTCTTCTCGTGCCACAGTTGGAAAGCATCAATTCTTCAGTGCTCAGCCTTCTTTATGGTCCAACTCTCCTTGAAGTTAGTGTATACAAATAACCCTTGGCATAGAAGTCCAAAAGCTTTTTAATACATGACATGATTTTTTTTAGCTGTACCCCCAAACATTTTAACATGGTATTTATTACTATTCAGGTCAAAGTTTTGTTTTTCTCTAAATTTGGGGGGCAGTATAGTTGATTTACAATGTTGTGTTAGTTTCAGGTGTACAGCAAAATAATCAGTTATCCCTGTATATATAATCCCCTCTTTCTTAGATTCTTTTTCCATTTAGGTCATTACAGAGTATTGAATAGAGTTCCCTGTGCTATACAGTCAGAGAAGGCAATGGCACCCCACTCCAGTACTCCTGCCTGGAAAATCCCATGGATGGAGGAGCCTGGAAGGCTGCAGTCAAGGGGTCGCTGAGGGTCAGACACGACTAAGCGACTTCACTTTCACTTTTCACTTTCATGCATTGGAGAAGGAAATGGCAACCCACTCCAGTGTTCTTGCCTGGAGAATCCCAGGGACGGGGGAACCTGGTGGGCTGCCGTCTATGGGGTCACACAGAGTCGGACACGAGTGAAGCGACTTAGGAGCAGCAGTGCTATACAGTAGTCTTATTAGTTATTTATTATACATAGTAGTATTAAATGTGATAGCCATAAGTTTGTTTTCTATATCTGTGACTCTGTTTTGTAAATGAGTTCATTTGTACTATTTTTTTTAGATTCCACATATAAGCAATATCATATATTTGTTTTTCACATGGTGTTTTGCAAAGTCAATCCTTAAGGTGAATTACACACTGCTTCTTGCTCTCTTAACCCATTGATCACTTTACACTAAAGAGAGAAGAGTTAGCTCTGTAAACACCTACCGAAGGTGTGCTCTGATAGTCTCAGAGGACCTACTGACTTGGAGACTGGGTGTGGGAGGATTGACCGCAGAGGCTGAGTTCAAGGTCATTCTTCCATGATATGTGGGTATCATGTGAGGCAAATATAAGTAAATTGATTAAAAATGAATTTGATTTTCACAGCAGTAGTGTAATATACTATCATTTATCATTGTTGTTTAGTCACTAAGTCCTGTCTGACTCTTTGTGACCCCACGAACTGTAGCCCACCAGGCTTCTCTGTCCATGGGATTTCCCAAGCAGGAATACTGGAGTGGGTTGCCATTTCATCCTCCAGTGGATCTTCCCAACCCTGAGACTGAACATCTCCTGCATTGCTGGTGGATTCTTTAACATTGAGCCATCTGGGAAGCCTGTTCTATATAATAAACAAATAAATAAATTGGATTGGCCAGAAAGTTCATTCAGATTTTTCAGTATAATGTTACTATATGTATAGAACCAAAAATTTAAGAGAAAAAATACTGTATAAAAGATGCCTGATGCAGTGACTTTGACGGTTTATTTAGTCATTTATTTAACCAAATGCTCTCTTTTCCTAACACAAGATGTAGTACCTCATTTTGGGGGGACTCTAAGATCTAGCGTTCTGATCTAGTAGAATCAAGAAAAATCATGACTTGAAATTCCCAAATTAATTTCTCCTTTGAAGACAGTCATGGAATTTCCTACTACTCTGAGTGAGATCTTAATGTAAAACCATCATTTAAGAAGTTACAAAATATCAAAAATTCACCAGTTCACTGCTTTCAAAAAAGTAAAGTTTACTTTTAAAATATGCTACCTCATTAAAAAATAGTAGGAAATATAAAGACATGAATGGCTTTGGAACACATAAAAATATCCTCATCTCTTTTCCTTTTTTGTTCTTAAATGTGTGCATGGAGTACCAGAAATATACAAACGAAAAAAGATATACTGTCTGTCTTCCATATTCTCTCATAATCTGCCTCTTTTAAGGAGGCCTTGTTACATGTTGGCAAATTTGATGTCCCTGTCATCATCTTGAAATATTTGTTGAATGAATGGATGGATGCATTCCCCATCTGTATAGTCAGTTCTCAATTATCCATTATAATAGAGTCGAAATAGGAAAGGAACATTGGAGAGTGAAACCCACAAATCATAGAGAAAGTTCCTGTGAGCCATTACTTTCAAAGTTCCCCACCAAATCTTTTACCCAACTTGATTAAAATGTGGAAAAAATGGCTGCATGTGAGTTCTTTCTCTTTTGGGTCTTTCTCTTTTGAGTTCTTTCTCTTTCAGGGTCTGCTGCCTTAGATACTAAGAAATAAAATTCTAAGTTAGGGACTCAAACAAGTATCCAGACACAATCCAGAGGCTGAAAGATCATCTCTGAATAATCAGAGTAATAGATTAGGCCTTGTCCAGTGTCCCTACATAGAGTTCAGGGGAGGATTTGTTAAGAGTTGTTGGTAAACTTGAACTCAGGGACCAGAATGAAGGATGCCCCCAAGAGGATCTTGAACAAGAAAAGTTGACTGTCCCCTTTGCAAGGGGATAGAGAAGGGAAAACACAATTTCAGTGATCCAGGGAGTACTTCTGGATGCTGGCCTCTAGGGTACCATGAGAGATATTTCTGTGCATCTCTCAAAAAAGTAAATCCCAAGATAGGAGTCTGTGTATGAATGTGGATGTGTGCCCCAGAGGGAAGGCTTGAGATTCCCTAGAGGCCTCTTGACCCCTTGGAGAAATGACTCTGTTGTGTCAAGGTCACATTCATTCTTGGTCTTGGGTTTCAGACAATTTGGGAGGAAGGATATTTTTTTCCTTCTCTTTTAAAATGTCTGGCTGTTTCCCATTAAGTTACTTTTGAAAGCTCTTATGGTTTGGGAAGGAAAAAGTGGCAGTAAAATCAGCATGGTTTCTGACTCAAGGCCTGCGAGGAACAGTGGTAGGGTAACCAAATGCCACGTGGAGTGGAGGACACGGAGAAGAGTCGCAGCTGAGTGGGTGCGGGCCCTGGAAACCCAGCTTCATGTTGCGTTGCAAGATCACTGGTGACTGAGTTTATTCCTGCTCTCAAGAAAATGGAGACAGTGCCTGCACAGCTAGCTGCCTTTCCTGCCACTCCCCACCCTCATCCCCACTCTCCGGCGATATCAGAAACCCGGGTTTCTTACATACTGGCCTGAGTCATAATGCATAATCTTTAATATCTCCAAATAGTCTTTGCTTTTTAACTAGGAATTTTTGTATGCTTTAAGTTTATTTAGGCTATACCTCTAGACTTTGTTAAAGGGTTACAGTATATGAATATATTTAATGTATTTGCACAACTATTATAACATATGTAGAAAGCCCAACGTACATCTGAGATTAATTTTTTTTAACAGAACTTAGACTTAAGATAAAAAGAAACCTGTAAACAGTAGTATTAGTTTGTTGAACTCCTTTCGTGATATTCTCTTTTTTATTTTTTCAAAGGTAGGCAATGATAATAGTTAATATGGAATTTTAAAATATCCTTTGATGAATTTCTTTGGCCATATCTCATAAATACCAATCTCCTCTGATCATGAGAAAAGTCTGATACTATACACCAGGCAAACATCTGAGTGTTAATTGAAAGCATCCAATTGAATTGATGTGTTTAATCGCTCAGTCGTATCTGAATCTTTTTGACCTTGTGGGCTGTAGCCCACTATGCTACTCTGTCCATGGGATTTTTCAGGCACGAAACTGGAGTGGGTTGCCATTTCCTCCTGCAAGGGACTTTCTGACCCAGGGATCAAATCCACATCTCCTGTGTCTCCAGCACTGGAGGTGACATTCTTTACTTCCTGAGCCATCAGGGAAGCTCATTGAATTGATAGCTGTTTGCAAAGAAGGAAGCATATCTATGCTTCCCTGGTGGCTCAGTGGTAAAGAACTGCCCACCTGCCAATGCAGGAGATGCTGGTTCAATACCTGGGTCAGAAAGATCTCCTGGAGAAGGGAATGGCAACCCACTCCAGTATTCTTGCCTGGAGAATTCCATGGATAGAGGAGCCTGATGGACTGCAGTCCATGGGGTACAAAGAGTCAGACACAACTGAGTGACTAACACACACACGTATACATATAACTGATTCACTTTGCTATAAGCAGAAACGAACACAACATTGTAAAGCAACTATACTCCAATAAAAATTTAAAAAACTAACAAACCACAGTTGAGTGAAAAGATCACAAAAGATTGTCATTGGAAAATTTTATTCTAAGCATCATAACAATTGCATTTGTAATTCTCCCAGCAATCCAGTGAAATTAGTACTGTTATAAACTCATTTTATAGAGGGAGAAACTGAAGTGCAGAAATCTTAAATCACTGGCCCAAGGCCAGACAGTGAATAAGAGTCATCAGTGGCCTCAGAAACGGGTTCAGAATCCATGTTCTTGAGCATGATGCTACATTGCTTCTAAAGTAGTCTAATACAGGGAAGCTATAGATAAATGGAGAGATGTGAAAGCCTGAATTAGTAATCCCCATCATACCGAATCCACGCAGGGCCAAATCATTCTTTGGCTTGGCTGGTTTTAGTTTGAATGCCCAGTGGTTCTTTCTAAAGAGAATAGGACCTCTGGCAGTGTATTCTGAACTGCTTGCCAGAGGTAAAGAGAGGTGTGTTTCTCCTGTTTGCTTCAGGAAAGAAGCATATATAAAAGTAAAGAATTAGTTCCTGTCTGGCATTTTATCAACTTCACTAAAAACTTTTATTTTTTTCCCCTAGAGGCAGCTGCGATGAATTGTTGCAAAGTGTCTACCTGTTTAATAAGAAATCTATTCTCTCCTGTCACATGCGCCTGTAACTTGCATTGATAGAACCTTTCAGAAAATGGAAATGAAATAGACGTGAAATTTCTTATATGGAGAGAAAGCAGGGGAAAAAAAAGAGAACTTACTCTCTTCCTGTTGAACCAAAGAGCAAACCCTGCTTTTTTTTTTTTTTCCTTTGGACTTGATTTGTAAAGGCTACTTAAGATAAAACACTGAACTTGCTTTTCTCAGTTTTCTCATCGGTTCAGTGGGAATCATAGCCTTTCCAAGTGCCGGGATTTTCTAGGGTTAGAAAGCCAAGTGAGTGTGGAATGAAAATACATTTCTTTTTTTTCATTGTGACTGAGGGCTCCTTGAAGTAACCAAGCCACAGAGCAAAGATTATGGCCTTTCTCATGTAGAGAGTGGACGACCAGATGGCAGAGCCCATTCTACATAATGACTCTCACTCTGGTGGTTTGTAATTTATGAAGCCGCCTTCTAATCAGAGGGGCTGTTGGCTGCCACAGAGCATAGAAACTGCTTCTTCCAAAAAGAAAAAAAAAAAATCATTAACCCAATTGTCTTCTTCTTCATATGATAAATAGTCTAAAACACAAGATAGACAAAGACCTTCTGATTTTATTTCATCAACTTTGAGGAAAAAGGATACGGACTAGTGTGACTATCTGGGGAGAATTTCCGCCCTGACTTTCTAAAAGGAGAGGCAGCAACCCTTTTAGCCACACTTGTAACTTGTGTCTCCCATGTCTTGATGCCTCACTAGGGAAGGACAAGCGAGGTAAAGATAAAAGTTGGTTGAAAGAAACAGGAGAGAAACAAAAAGAAGGGTTTGCACAGCCGAACTGAGGCAAAATACCCCCATCAAATGTTAGTAGCTATCGTTTTCATTGTAAATGATAAACATCAAAAAGAAGTTGGGGGAAAAAATGGTATATACAATCTTATTTACCAAGAAGAAATAGACACACAGACTTAGAGAACAAACATATGGATACCAGGAGGAAGCGGGGGCGGCGGGGGGGGCGGTGAGATGAATTAGGAGATTGGATTGATACACACACACACACACACTATTGATAATATGTATAAAATAGATAACTAATGAGAACTGACTGTATAGGACAGGGAACTCTACTAAGTGCTCTATGGTGACCTAAATGGGAAGGGAATTCCCCCAAAAGGGAGGATATACATATACATATAGCCAATTCACTTTGCTGTACAGCAGAAACTACAACAACATTGTAAAGCAACTGTGTGTGTGTGTGTGTGTGTGCGCGCACGCGCTCAGTTGTTCAGTTGTGTCCGACTCTTTGTGACCCTATGGACTGTAACCCACCAGGCTCCTCTGTCCATGGGATTCTACTCCCATGAAAATTTTAAAAATACATTGGAGAAATTTTTCTCATGTCCATAACCAAAGCTTTAAAAAAAAATCAGATGTACCGTGAATATGGTGATAATTCTGCCACCTTGGCTCAAAATCTCCGTGACTTTGCCCCTTCCCCACTCTTCATAGAGCTAAAATGCCTATCGTTCACAATTCCAGCTCTTTTTCTAATACGACAAGGGCCTCACTAATGTAGATCTAGTTGAAGTCAGAGTTTCCAAAGAACTTTATTTGATTTAGAGACATACCCTGCCCCATTTTCTCTTAAGCGTGTAAGGAGACTAAGAATAACCCATCCACTACTTGCGTTGGGTACATTTTCAATCTGGCATGCCAAAATTCCCAACTCCAGGGTGAGAAATAAATCTGTTTCTTTGAATAGCAATGAGAAAGATGGGTAAGCATTTTAAAAGGGTAGATGATGAGAGCGAGTAGTGGTGCTAAATGGAGTTTTATGTTCTTATGAACCATTCAGTGTAAAATGATAGAGTGTTTTCTGATTAGGTGATTTGAGCTTTTATGGGGAGAAAATGGTTAAACACAGAGCACTCTCCGAAGGTATTTTATACGAATGCGTTTCCTCTTTACTGAAAGCACATCAGGGAAATGGATGATGCATCTCATTTGATTCAAGTGAAACAGTTTAAATTGTTATGGCTCTGAGCTTTTTTAAAAAAAGTAAATAGCTCTCTTTGGTAAAGAACTGTATCTCCAATACAGTGTTCTTCTGCAGGGGGGGTGGGGGTGGGGGGAGTCTGGTGTCTATCAGTTTATCAATATGTGACCTTCAATAGCTATTCTGTCACCAAACAGTAGGCTTTTGGGACATAGACTCAAGGGTCATAGCTTCTAGAAGCCTTCATTGCCCCCCTTTAAGTTGAGATGCCAGCAGTAGTATCTTTTCTGAATGAATTGCATTTAGATGGGGTTAGGAGAATAACAGTAAGGTAAGAAGAAATGCTTTGAGAACAGCTATTGATAATCAGAAAAGCCAAGATATATTAAAAAAAAAAAAAGATCACAAGCTATTACTGAATAACGGCTTTTTAAAGCAGTGGTTTGAAAAGGAGAACGCAGAATATAGACTAATAGAGGAAGAATAAAGGCAGCTTTCTTGGGAGAGAGAGAACGTCTAAGCAGAGGGAGTGTGGTTCCAGAGGAGAGGTAGGCAAGCTGGAAGGCAAGCCGCGGGCAGAGGTGCAATTTTGTTCTTGCGGAGGCGCTGCCTCTGCCAGACCAGAAGCATCAGCGCCCTCTATTGTCCACGAGAGAATTGCAGAATCGCGGGAGAACAGGCCAGGCTTTTTTTTGCCTTGTAAACCGGCTTCTCTGCAACCCGTGGTTGATGATAATCCGTCGTGTTAGGAAGGTAAGAAGGGAAGGAGGAAGAGGGAGGAAGGAAGGAAAGAAAAGGGGGAAAAAAAGATTGATTTGTGTTCACCTTTGTATTATGTGAGCACTCCGCTATTTTCCAATGTTTAAAACATGAGCTGTGTTAAATGTTTCTGTCCTAGCTCTTTAACATAGAAAGTCCTCCTTAGCAGAAAGGTGCAATTTAAATTAAGCAATGAGGAAGACAGGTTAACAATAGAAAAAGTTTTTGTTAACTTCATTCTACTTTTTGTTTGCTTGTTTGTTTTGGTGCACTTCAATTTATACCTCCGCTTTTTTTTTTTTTTTAACTTTTGATTTGATACTGGGGTATAGCTGATTAACAATGTTGGGTTAGTTTCAGGTGTACCACAAAGCGATTCAGTTATACATATACCTGTATCTGTTCTTTCTCAAATCCTTTTGCCATTTAGCTTGTTACATTACATTGAGCAGAGTTCCCTGTGCTATACAGTAGGTCCTTGGTGGTTATCTGTTTTAAACATAGCAGTGTGTACATGTCCATCCCCAACTACACATCAGCATCTAACTGACTTTGATAGAAAATATGTTATCTCATGTTCTCCTTTGTGCAACTTCTATTTTTCCGTAATGATTTTTACCTGGTGTTGACATGGAAAATACAGACATTGGAAACTTTTTTGGAACTCAAATAACATTCAAATTAACGTTGCTTAGCTATGTGTTTTACTAAATTAAAGATTACGGCAAGAATGACAACGTCATCCAAGTGGATCATTTGGAATTACATGAAGCAGCTGCTGTTAAACAGCTGACAGCAATGGAGAGCGTCATGATCCCCCAGCAAGGTCTCTAGCAGGGCGCTCCCTGCTCCGAGTTCTGAAGAACACATCCCGCTCCTTTAGACCTACCTGAAGCGTCCTCCCCATCATGCTTGTTGCCAAACACTGGGCTTTCTAATCACTTTGTGTTTAGCCAGAGAGCCAGGAAGTCCAAATCCAGCCAGACAAATGCAGAACGGCTTAGCAGAAGCAGCTTTAACAGGTGCCGTTGGTATGGGTCTTATGGAATCTGAGAAACTCGACAAACAATGGGGGGCATTGGGTGGCACCATCTTTTTGCCCCAGGGCTGAGGGTTGGCATCAGTTGCTGAATAGTAGTTAGCTCCAGAGGGCAGTTGATTGATCCTTAAGTGACGGCATCACAGCGCAAAGCATATTTAGACACCTTAGCTGTGCAAGGCCCCTGCAGACAGACTGTGGTTGAAGGGCTGTTGCCTGCTCCCCAGTTCTGTAGAGTGCTGGGAACAGGAAAGCCTGGAGTAAAGAGTGTGGACCTGTTCAGAATACAAAAGGCTGGATGGCACATTTGATTTAAGCAGAGCCTTCCTATTTTGAAAATAGGCAACTGAAGATTGTCACCACATAAGCATAGACAAATGGGATGTGTCCAGGTCTTCCTTGTGTCCGAGAATGTGGGGTGCACTCTAGCAGGCGATGCTCGTATGTTACATCTCCTGATTATTTCTAGTTTGCAAGTCACACTTTGTCCTCTCGTGGCCTTGCTCTTCTTGTCAAATGAGATCACCCCTCCCCATAATAACAACATTTGATTAAACTGAGTTTGAAAAAGCTGGCTGATCCTGCAGAATCCTCCCAAATCCTATCTCTTTATCAATCCAGGGACAACCTCTGTTCCCCCTAAAGAACAGGAAGTTGTGAATTTGCCAAAACTTCATGAACTTACCTGTGTACCCTAAGCATGCACGACAGAAAAACTTAGAGGGGCCTGTGTGTTTTGATAGAGCACAATGTGGAAGTAATTTGAAATATCCACATTAAGGTGGAAAACAGCCTATATAAATTGTTCTATTAATATTCAGACTCTTGGTTTGGTACTGATAGTAAAAAAATAAAAGAGCTAGAGAAGCAAGACCACATTTTAAATTACTTGAAATTACTAGGAAAGTGTTTGCTTCTGCAGCTGGAAAAACATTTGACTGTTTTCTGTATTTTCCATATTCTGCTAATTCTGAATAAAAGTAAAAATAAAAAATAAAGCCAGTCAACTTTGAGTACTTTGGCATTTTGGTATCACAGAATGGCCATTTCTTTCCTGTCCAGGTAATGTGGATTAAAAAGCATGATACTAGTAACCTGTTTGGAGCAGGCCTTGATCAAGGATACACATTTACAGGGAAATTGAGGGTCCATTATGTATGATAAATTTCAGCTTTACCTTCTGCCTCAAAAAAGCCTCTTCATTTCTAAACTATAGTTATAAATCAATAATTAACCCCAATATAGTCCTCTTCAAATTCACAAATTTAAGTTTTTCTTATTTTTAAGTCATCACTCTGTCTCAGTAGTACTTATTATTCAAAGTGTGGGTTACCAACATCATAGATAACAATCTTTATCCAATCCCCTTTCTAGTTCAGCTGCAGGAAATTGAAGCAAAATGGGGTTGATGGATTAGGCAACATTGTACACAAAATAAGGGTAAATGTTTACTGGACTCTTCTCCTTAATTGTGTTTTTTGGCCCCCTGAACACTTGTTTTCCTTGAATTTTAACAAATATACTTTCAAAGACTAATAATATCAGGGGTGGGGCGGGCTTGAATAGACTCTGCCTCAAGTGATCCATTTCAGTAAACAGAGGCTTAAAAAGATGGACTAATTGGCTCAAAGTCACCCAAATTGCTCATAGTAGAACCAGAATCAAAAAGAGGCTACTCATATTTGAGTATTAAGCGTCTATAAAATGTTTGACAAAATCATAATATCTAGTTTAGAAAAAAGTGCAATGGTTGCACCCAAAGGTCCAGTTCCTCTGCATTCCTGTATCAGGCATATCTGGGGAAATCAAAGAGAAACTGCGCTGCTGGGGGTGGGGTGGGAGGCGGGAGGGAAAAGGGAGTGGGCCTTGCAAGACACCCATGTGATGATATAAAGCACCCTGCAGAGGAACGACCCTACGACGATCTCTTGAGGAACCAGCACTGTGACAGAGGTATACTTCACTGCTGTTATTTTATTTTATCACATAGTCTTGAGAGTTGGGTAGAAGCGTGAAGGGGCTGCTGAGACAGATGGGGGAACTCTGATGGGATTGGAGTCATTATCTTGGAGTTCGTCTCTGCCACTTATGGGTTGCTATGTTCCAAGACAATGTAAATAACCTCTCAGAATGTTTATTGCTGAATCTAGAAAACTAACATTGTGGATCTCACAGATAGGTAAGAGGACTAAATGAGATTATGTGTGAACTAGGATTTGGGAAGCTTGAAAGTGATATGTTTGTGCAAGAAATGAATGAAATGAGGTTGCAGGACTATAAAATATATCAATTCCCTGAAACTTGTTTTATGGGTTCTTAGATTAGGTTTCCTTTGCAAAGTCATACTGATAATTATTACTAATAATCTAAAGCCTTCTGACTAGGGTGAAAAACGAATTTGAAGTTAAATTAGGCTGTTGAAGTAAAATATTCAGAATTTTATATACACAGGTATGACATGAAGCAAGGCAGAATGGTGTTTGTGTGCACCTATTTTGTTTTTTTGATAAGTATACAATTTTTGGAATTAGGTCGGTGTTTGTCTGCTGATTAGCATTTGATGGCTCTCAAAGATCTCCAAAGTAGTGGGTAAAGACTGCGTGTTTTTATTTCATCAAAAGTGTACTGCACACCTCTTCACACAGGCCGGTTGTCAGCTACAGAAGATAAATAAGCGGTATAATGTTCCAAGTGATACTTCTACAATTAATAAATCTATCAAATTTGATCCAATTCTTGCTCTACTATCAGACAAAAGAGGACACAATGAAAGTTAAGAACTTTAAGCAAGGAATTATTTTAAAAGTTGGCTTTGATATTCTGCAATTTGCATTTGCACAAATACCAAACTCTTTGGGATAGAATGAGCTTCCTCTGTGGCTCAGACAGTAAAGAATCTACCTGCAATGCAGGGGACCTAGATTTTCCAATGGGAAAACCCCCTGGAGGAGAAATGGCAAGCCAGTCCAGTATTCTTGCCTGGGAAATCCCACGGACAGAGGAGCTTGGAGAGCTACAGTCCGTGGGGTCACAAAGAGTCCGACCCAACTGTGCGACTAACACTTTCACTTTTGAGACAGAAAATACTGTGTCCGTGACATTAGTCTTTTTGCCAGTTAGAATATTTTGCCTGTCAGGGTCAATGTTTTATCAGGTTGGTATTATTTTCTTTTATTCAGCCTAATCTGGGCCTACCTTATTTTCCTTTCCCACTCAGGAGAAGTATGTTTTGTAGCAGGAAGAGTTACAGTTTCTGGCAGTAGAGGTCCTGGGGTCATACTCCAGTTCTGTCACTCACTGAGTGGGTTTTCTTGGCTAAGTGAATGCCTGAGCTTCATCACCGCCTTTTCATTTCGTCAAAATGGAATCATCATAAAAATCTACATATATATGAAATATTACATGCATGTAGATGTTATGGAAAAACCTGAACAAACTTTTTGGCCAACCCAATGTTATTAAAAAATCACACAATAAAGAAAGCTGTTGTTATTTTGATCTCATTGAACATTTTTGAGGGTAACCAAAATATATATGGAGAGATTGCAGCAGTGTTTGACACACAATAGGTGCTGGACACATGTTTTCCATTTTTCTCTAATACAAACTCCATGTTAAAACCTGTATCAAACTCTGTGTATTTCTTTTTTTTCCCCCCTTTGGCTCTGCGGGGTCTTCCTTGCTTTGCAGGCTTTTCTCCAGTGGCAGTAAGCGGGGCTGCTCTGCAGTTGCTTCTCATTGTGGTGGCTTTTGTTGTGACTCCGGGCCTCTAGAGCACAGGCTGAATACTTGTGGTGCACAGGCTTAGTTGCTACAAGGCACGTGGCATCTTCGCCGATCAGGGATGGAACCCGTGTCTCCTGCATTGGCAGGTGAATTCTTTACCACTGAGCCACCAGGGAAGCCCCAAATCCTGTATTAGATAGTAATGTGCGTGCTGTGCTAAGTCACTTCAGTCTTGTCCGACTCTTTGCAACCCTTTGGATTGTAGCCCGCCAGGCTCCTCTGTCCATGGGACTCTCCAGGCCAGAATACTGGAGGGGGTTGCCATGCCCTCCTCGGGGGGGGATCTTCCTGACCCAGGGATCAAAGCCCAGGTTCTAGTGTCTCTTGCATTGGCAGGCGGGTTCTTTACCGCTAGCGCCACCTAGGAAGCCCTATTAGATAGAAAGGCTACCCACTCCAGTATTCTGGCCTGGAGAATTCCATGGACTGTATAGTCCATGAGGTCGCAAAGAGTCATACACGACTGAGCAACTTTCACTCACTCACACCATCTTCTATTTGTTTACTTCTTTATAATTTTACAGAATGAGTTTAATACACTTCCTAGGTGGCGCTGTGGTAAAGACTCTGCCTGCCAGTGCAGGAGGCACCGGAGAGGAGGGTCCCATCCCTGGGTGGGGAAGATCCCCTGGAGAAGGAAATGGCAACCCACTCTAGTACTCTTGCCTGGGAAATCCCATGGGCGGAGGAGCCTGGTGGGCTACAGTTCATAGGGTCGCAAAGAGTTGGACAGGACTGAGCACGCATGCACAACACACAACTGTCCTACTGGGAAGATGGAAATAGAAATCGCCATAATACAATTAAGAAATAACAGGCACCCTTTGTTGGATATGTCCTTCAGAGATAAGGAAACTAGTGAGAGATTAAGTAACTTTCCCAGAGACAAACCCTTAGCAAGGAACAGAGCTGACTCGGAAACTTAGCAACCTCTGAACCAGTGGGCTGGGCAGCCTGAAGGGCTACTTACAGTGAGATCCTTGAAGAGGGAAGGTTGGGGGAAACCCAGCTTTCAGCTCAAGAGGGCGAGCAATCCTTGGGTGTAGCACAGTTTCTGAAACAGAGCAGGTATTGGATCAGTTATTTCTTGAAGAAATGAAAGAAGGGAAAGCAAAATTCAGGAAAATGATGAGACAATTTAGGGAGAAGTATCTTTAGTAGACACACCTCTAAATGATATTTGGTTATAAAAGGAAACTTCAGGCCCTGTGCTGAATCCTCTGATGGCTCAGCCAGCGATTTCTCGAGGAACTTTAGATTCTCTGTTTGACCTGAGCTAAGTAGGCTGCAAACTTTGGTAAATAGAGCAGAAACATAAATGTTTGCTACTATGGAACCCCAATTACAACCTGATCAAAAAGCGACAGAAAAGTATACTTGCCTGATCTCGCCTGGAGAGTAAAACAAATGGGGACCAGAGAAAACCTAGTCAAGTGACATCATGAAGGCTGATGCCACTCCAGTGGCAGGAGGCCAGCAGTATTGCTAGAAGAACAGATGGAAGATGGGACACATTTGTAGCCAAAAAGAGACTATTCATAGGTAACACAGCATGCATTGCCAGGAATGAAGATGGTGAGATGTGGGAATAACCTCTGTAAGTCCTATATGTGTGCATTTCTTAAAGTCGGTTGTTGTATTTTTTTTTAATTGTTGCACGTGTTTTTTAAAGTCTTTTGACTAATAAAATTTGTTGATTCCTGGCATTCTTGGACCTTTGTTTTCAGAACTGTGTTGAGAAGGGTAGGTGAGTGTGTGCATCCCCAAGTGTTCAGGACTACACTCAAATGAGATCAAACATTTGATTAAAACGTCCAATGAGTTACTTTATGAATATTGCACGGTGGTTGTTTACTTTCCAAGGAAGGGATGTGGGCTTGCATTTCTCTGGTGTGTAAATATTTTGTTTAACGCTGGGTGCAGTGGTAACAACAATGTGACAAATGCTTGCCAAATATAGTATAAGTAAATTGATTTGACACCCTCAAGTTTGGTATTCTTTATTTTGTTGCCATTTGTTCAGAGACAAAGTAAAAGAGACTCTAGCAGACAATGTATTTCTTACTCCCTCATGGCTCCTTGTCCACCCAAGATTGATCTCTTTGGCTTTGTTCCTTTAAAGCACTTAACCCTTTCGAGCCTTCCTATCAGCACGTTAGCTAGAAGGAAGGATGCAGCAAATAAATGAATAGAGCCACATTCCATGTGGTACCATCTTCAGAGCCAGTGCCATTAAATGAAGGGCTGGTACCTAATTGTAGTAAATAGAACAGTTAATAGCCCAGGTTGAGTCCTATGAGCAGGGTTAGAATTGTTTCTGCCTCAGCTCATACAGAAGTTGCAGGAAGTTATGAAGCCTCAGTTTTCTGATCAGTAAAACTGACATAAAGATTGTTATGAGGTTCAGACGAGCTGAATTATGAATTATGTCAGCTGAGCACAGTCCTAGCATATCTTAAATGTGTGATGCTTAGCAACACTGGTGATGGTGACGATGCTGGTACTCACGGTGGTGACTGTGACAATGGTGATGATAAGCAAGATGGTGAGGATGGTTAGAGTACTCTGTGGCAATCAGCTTACAAACTTAAAAGGAATCATGCGAAGATCTGTTTCTAGTTTGTGTTTCTGGGTCTAAGACGTCTCCAAATTACCTCCTAGTTTTGAGAAACCTTAAATCCGCTAACTTAAATTACTAAATTACTCTGAAGACCAATAGCTTTATATTTTTAATATGAGAGATATACAGAATTCTATGCCATAGCCCCCCAAAATGGTTTTATTCCTTCTGAGAAATTTATTCGAGTGTTCTCTTCATAACACCAAGAGTCACTTTGCAGATGGCGTTTTCATTTCAGCCACCTTGGCCACCTCTTCTACCACTAACAGCAGATGCATAGATTGTGCTGTGTTGTAACTTTTGTTCTCCGCTTGACAACTTTTCTGATACATGACAAAATTTGGCAAAGATGAACTTTCATCGTAAGCTACTGGTACAAAGTCTTGTCTTGGTGGGGTTTTGAAGCACACCTTTTACCCAAAGCCTTGCAGTTCAGCAGGCTCATTCTCTTGGTCTCTAATGACTCTCACGGTAAGATTATGACTTAGACAAATACTCAGCAAAAATATTGGAGGCTCCATACCTTGCTGGGGTTAAGAATTTAATCCTTAACAACTGGAACAAGGTTGACAGGCACTGCTCTTCTTTGTCAGTGCTATAGGTTGCGTTCATCAGGAAAAGTAGAGCCTTCTTCTTCTTTTTTTTTTTGAGGTAAATTCTCCCCAAACTAAAATTTTGAAGTTTTTTTTGATGTCTGGGAGAGTCCGACACCAGAGGGCGATGTGAACACAAGATTTTAACTAGTTTTTAAATACAGTATATTTTTGGTATGTAAACATAATAAGTATACTTTGTGTTCCTAACCGTTAATGTTTCTTCTTAAAAATTTTTTTCTAGCTGCTGAAATTTTATTCACTTCGTCCATTTCCCCACATTCGCATTTTTCAAAGAACTGAAAGACTGTGAAATCATTCATTCATTTACCTGATATTTATTGAGTACCTACTATATGCAAGATACCATATTAAAGGTTTGGAGGGAGTTAGTGCATGAATGGGTAAAGACTCATTAACGAAATGTGTGCTGCTCAACTTCTGCATGCAAGATACTCTGGTGGGTACTATTGGGATTATTAAGATGAGCCAGGCAACTCCTGCCCTCAGGGGACTTCCAGTCTACTGAAGAACTATGACTCTGTGCTTCTCTTGTGTCTTTGAAGATTGTTTTGCTTATCATGAGTCCTTCCTTCTCCAACTGTCTTTTAAGACTTAGCTCAGAAAACCTGCTACCTTCTCTCCCCTCTCCCAAGCAGAATGGTTCCTGTCCTTTCCTAAGACTCTAACCTACTTTATAAAGATATAAAGACATAGAATGTCTTTGAAGAGCATTATATGGGGGCGGGGTGGACAAAGCCCCTGGAAAGAGGAAAGCTTATTCAGTACTTCGAGTTAAGCTGAGATGACTGTCCCTAGGTTTCTAGAAGCAGAATTGTGAGAAATATGCAAGAAAAGAGGATTTAGGTCAGATTGTTTACAGACTTGAATTTCAGGTTATAGAAATCTAGATTTTGTTCTGTAGCAATAGATAGCATGGGGTACTGAGGAACAGTGGTGCTTGAGAAGATCACGTGAATTGGTTTAGAAAGGCGCAGATAGATGGAAGGAAAAACGTTAAGCCAGTAGTTTGGAGATTCAGGCAGAAAGCCTTGAGAACACAGAGATGATTTGAGGTTAGAACCACTAGGTCTTAGAAACTTACAAATTTACTCCAAGCACTTTTATGCAAAAAGCATGGCATTTTTTTGGTAACTAAAAGGGTTATATAAATTACTCTTTCTTGTAACAGTCACAGTTCTCAAAGTGCAAGTGCCCTGAAATGTTTGTGTTTATTCCTTTATTCCATAAACAGCTGTGGAATATTTATTCTCTGTCAGGCCCTGAGCTGTGTTCCAAGCATTGTGGTGACGATTAAGACAGGGTTCCTACCTTCAAGGAACTCACAATTTAACTGGAGAAATACAATTATGTACAAATTGATATGAAACCCAAAAGGATGGCACAATAAGAGATGCCTTCAGGGAAGAGGAGATCTTTCTGAGTTTTCAGATGAAAAATGCGTAGGTGTGTGGGCCAGGGCTATGGAAATCCATGCGTGTAGTGACAGAGGATTATGACCAGATATAAAGAAATAATTGTACATTACAGTGATCCTTGGTGGCTTGGACAGTAAAGAATCTGCCTGCAATGCAGGAGACCTGGGTTCGATCCCTGGGTTGGGAAGATTCCCTGGAGAAGGGAATGGCTACCTCCTCCAGTACTCTTATGTAGAGAATTCCATGGACAGAAGAGCCTGGCAGGCTACAGTCCATGAGGTCACAAAGAGTCGGACACGACAGACATGACTGAGTGACTAACGCTTTCACTTTCACACTGACCCCCAGAGAGCGTTCAGCTCTCTAGTGATGGCTGCTCTGTGTGGACAGTGTTCTGTTTTTACATTCCATGTCATTCTATTATGTTGGGACAGCCTTCCTGTAGGGGGATAGAGTTGTGAGAGAAGATAGTAGGCTAGAAACTGTGATAACTCCATGCCAGTTCTATTGGAGAATTAATGTTTTATATGATTTAAATATTTTTCAACTGCATATTAGCACATGAAATTCTGCCCCAGAAATGGTTACATTCGGAAGGGGGAAGAACTAGAGAATGTCAGTCTACATTAAACCCCGTATTGGTAAGTGTGGCACGGTAAGTTCAAAACCACTCCAATGAATACCAAGTTTGATACAGAACACCTCTGCCTGCAAAGAAGCTCCAGGAGTGAAGAAGATAGTCACAAATAAAAAATTTGAACCCTTTTTAAAGTTCCCAGCCATTTTTTAGTTCCTCTGTTGGGTACATAGAAAGGTGTGTGGAAAGCATTCTTTTTCTACAGGCATCTAAGACAGGGTTACTATTTCTTTCTTTTTCTTCCTCTTCTTCTTTTTTTAATGTTAAGCACGTTCCTTTGTAGGGCTTAGAAATCTCTCTAGTCCAAAATTGAACAGAAAAGGCCTCCCCTTGTGCTATTTTTTTGTCAGGCTGATGAAGCTGTATAGAAATGTAAATGTAATATAAGGATGTATGTGGTAAGCTAGCCTTGCTCTCTTTTTTAACTCAAGCTCCCTTGTAAGAAAATTCTCTGATTTTGCTGTGTGTGTACATCTCTTGTGTGAGGGCATTTAATTAGCTACAAGTTACAACAAAGACTTTTGAAAGGAAAATATATCTGTGGTGCAAATGCCTTTATTTTCATTCGGCGAACAGCAACGGTTTTAACTCCCTTATCAAGAACTGCACGAACAGCCCAGACTAAATTGGGAACATCTCCACACTGTTTGACAAATAGATTTTTTGTAAACTGATTTAGCTTTTTCATTGTTTGCATTTCATTATATAGCAGACTTCATGTCACAAAATCGGTATTCATTCAAAATAGAGAATTTAGAGATAGGACTATAGCCAGATAAAAAATATTGCACAGGTCAGGCCTATTAAGCCTAGCATAATACAACAAGTCAGTGATCCAAGGAGTGTTCTTCAGCCCGAAAGGGGCTAACATTCTCGAGGTCAGGAGTCAGAGTTAGGACTTAAGATGTGGCCACGTTTACAAGGCAATCTGCAGGGAAAATGGTGAAGGATGAAGGTGGCTGGTTGGATAGACTATAGAAAAGAGACAAGTTTGTTATCCGCATCTTAAACCTCATTCTTCTAAGGAGCCAGAGGTAGGAATTTTAAGTTTAGCTGTGTCTTTGTTCTGAAGCGCTTGCTAATCTGAGTTTGGGACTCCATGGCCCATTTAGAAACTGACTTTGAAAAGAAGTTCATTTTTTTTTCATTTTTCTTCTAAATCCTTTTGTTTGGACCATACTTCTGCTCAGTCACTAAGTCATGTCTGACTCTTTTGCAACCCCATGGACTGTAGCCTGCTAGGCTCTTCTGTCCATGGGATTCTGTCCATGGGATTTCTCAGGCAAGAACACTGGGGTGGGTAGCCATTTCCTTTTCCAGGGCATCTTCCCCACCCAGGGATTGAACCTGCATCTCCTGCATTGGCAGGCAGATTCTTCACCACTGAGCTCCAACATGGGGCTCAAACTTGAACTTGCATTAAAATCACCTGGAAGATTTGATAAGATACAGATTGCTGGGCCCCACCCTCAGGGTTTCTCCAGGTAGGGTCTGAAATTAACATGGTCAGTTTCCAAGTTACACTGATGGTTCACTTTGAGAACCACTGGTATAAACCCCATATGCCAGTCCCTAGAGAATCAAGCCTTAGCATCTTAAAGCACCTACTGGTTAAATCCACTGAGCAAGTGTCCTTGGCAGCTCTGCTGCTTAACCTCAAGAAGAAAGTCTGAAAGATCACTGAAGACAGTTTATGTATAGGAAGCTTATTTGCTAAGGAAAAAAATATTAAACATTTAATAATTGAAAATTATTTTAAAATTAAAGCTATAATTGTCTGACATCTTGCACACGTGCGTGATCACTTCAGTTGTGTTCGACTCTCTGCGACCCTATGGACCATGGCCTGCCAGGCTCCTCTGTCCACGGGATTCTCCAGGCAAGAATGCTGGAGCTTATTCTTTCCTTATTAGGAATTCCTTCTTGTTCCCCACAGCCAGGGGCTTTTTAATTCAGTTTAATGTGTCCTTGGAGATCACCTTTTGTGCACTTGTCCTAAGAAGCTGAGATTATTTATAAAGATGAACAGGATACAAGTTTTATTCTCAAAAAGCTTATATTCATGGGGAAAATCAGGCAAACAGAAGGAAAAAGTCAATAGCATTTGGTTAGTGGAGGTTTAGAAGGATGATGGGCTTCCCCAGTGGCTCGGTGGTAAAGAATCTGCCTGCCAGTGCAGGAGACGTGGGTTCCATCCCTGGGTCGGGAAGATGCCCTGCAGGAGGAAATGGCCACCCACTCCAGTATTCTTGCCTGGAAAATCCCATGGACAGAGGGGCCTGGTGGGCTGTAGTCTGTGGGGTCACAAAAGAGTTGGACATGGCTTAGCAACTACACAGCAGCAGCAGCAGAAGAAGGATGCTGGGGTCTCTGTCCTGTAAGAAGCCTCCTCTGAACTCCCTAGAGAGAACTTAAGTATTGGGTTGGCCAAAAAGTTTTTCCATGAGCTGTTATAAACTTTTCAATATTAAGGCTAAGTAGGATTTTGCTAAACAGAAGGACTGAGGAAAAGCAGAGAGAAAGGAGATATGAGGATGTATACATAGGAATCTGCCAGGAGTTTGAAAGTTCTAGAACTTTCTCTTTATAAGAGAGCTGTTTTTTTTTACCTCTCAGATCTGGTGTCTAGTTACCTCCCTTTTGTACTTTGCCCCACTCATTCTACTTTTTTTTTTCTCCCACATTAAATTCTATTTGACCATTATTATCTGTGAGAGAAATAAGCCACATTGGCTGTAAAACCATTCGAACGATGCGTAAGAATTTAAGGAAGAAATGAAGAGTAAATTTTATTGTTTATGATCCCACTTCATATTTTAACTTTTTCACATCTGTTTTTGGTCTAAAGCACTGTGGTAAGACAGACTTTTAAATTCTGCTCGGCACCTCTGTGGCAAACCACGTGGTTCCCTGCTTTCTCCTGGATGCTTGGCAGTATTGCTCTCACTTTAAATTTCATGAATGGATGGATCTGTGAAACTCTGGTTCCTCAGCATGATGTCACATAAAAGCGAGGCCCACAATTGCCTTTCAGCTACCTGAAGCCACTTTCCTGTTGTTTCATGTCACCTTTTTTTCTGTCTTTCTCCATGTTGGTTGCAGTTTGGAATCACCAGTAGACTCTTCCCCAAAGTACTACTGTGTGGATCTCAGAGATTCTGAGTCAGGGAGTTTGGGTGAGATCCAACCATCTGTAGCTTTCAAAGCCCCAGGTAATTTTACTGTGGATCCAAATGATCTCATTCTATGATTACCCTTGGACTTTGGGATGTTATCAAGGCCTAAACAACAAAAAAGGTGATGTCCCTTCAGCAGGACTAGTGACGATCTAGAAGTCTCTTGCATTTAATGATTTGACATGTAGCTACTGAGATTTCTTGCATGTTAGAAACAGTGTTTGTGGGCTACATGTATGAATAATCTTTCCTGACATGTGCATAGTTCACAGTGCTCTTGGATTTACATGATCTCACTTGTTTTTACAACAATCATACGAAGTAAGCAGGGCAGGTATTTTTTTAATCCTCTCTCCCCTCTTGTTAATTGTTCTTGCCAGTGATAACCCTAAGAAGAAACAATTCAGGTACTTGTCAGCTAGCTCAAGAGCCAGGATTGAACATAAGCCATCCAACATCTAAGTGTATGCTTCTACTTACACTTCTTTATATGGTTCAATAATAGTAAAATAATGCTTCCAGGTCCTGTGCTAAGCAATTTACCAGTGGTTCTCAAGTCTCAACTTTGGCAGCATATTGAATTCACCAGGAGATTTAAAAACTCCTGATGCCAAAGATTATAAATTAATTGGCTGAGGTATAGCCTGGGGAATCAAGATTTTTCAAACCACTGACATATATAGACCTTTTCATTGAATGTTGTGAACAATAATATGAGGTTAGAGCCACCACTTTAAAATTGAGGAAACTGAGGCAGAGAAGAGCTTAACCTACCAGCCCACCATCCACTGGATCCAAAGCAAGGAAAGAACCACTGCCTGCAGTTCTCAGAGTTTCCATATTGTCCTCTTACAAGTTTAAGGTCTTTTACTTCAGATCTTGCAGCATAAACAGCTGAGTTAAAAAAGTTTACCTACAGAAGTGAAGCAAAAGAACCAAATTTAGAGTATTCTGAAGGTTCAAGCATCTGGGATAGCCTTAGTCAGCAGCAGTGTATGTATTTATTTTGGCATTTGTTGTTGTGTGACTTTATTCATCAGGCTCAGTGTATCCCATTAGTTCAGTTCAGTTGCTCAGTTGCTTCCCTGTCCATCACCAACTCCCGGAGCTTGCTCAAACTCACATCCATTGAGTCGGTGATACCATCCAACCATCTCATCCTCTGTCATCCCCTTCTCCTCCTGCCTTCAATCTTTCTCAACATCAGGGATTTTTTTCAGTGAGTCAGTTCTTCGCATCCGGTGGCCAAAGTACTGGAGTTTCAGCTTCAGCATCAGTCCTTCCATTGAATATTCAGAACTGATTTCCTTTAGGATGGACTGGTTGGATCTCCTTGTTGTCCAGGGGAATGCACTATGGTGCATCCCACAGTGATCCTCTAGCCCAGCGGTCCTCAGGTTTAGGCATCAGAGTCACATTGAGGGTTTGTTAAAACACGGATTTTTCAGGTCCAGTATCCCTTAGTAGGTCCAGGCCAGGGCCTGAGAGTCTGCATTTCTAGCTGGCTTGCAGTTGATGTGGATTCTGCTAGTCTGGGATCTGCACTTTGAGAACCACTGCACTAGCCCAGTCCCATTATTCATGGAAACCCAAGGAGATGAAAGACCTAAGTCACAGATTATAGAAAAGAACACTTGTTCCTTAGTTGCTCCTCGGTGTTCTTTCTACCCCGTCTCACTCCTCTGGGCAAAATGCAGGAGCATCAGAGGTTTTCTTTTCTACTCTTAACCCTAAAATCCAGCTTGATTTTAACTTGAGGGGATAAATATTTGCATTAATATTTAACGCTTTAGAAGCATCTGATTTGGGGTATAGTGTATTGCCTAGAAAGGTTATTCATTATACACACCAGGAACTGCCCCTTCAGAATCTTCTTCCTGTTGTCTTTCTCAAGAGGAGGTAAGTACCACGATGCACAGAATCAAGCTCTTGGGTAAATCATTCACTTAACTGAAACCACTCAGGTCACCTAAGGATGGAGATTTATTTGTCATTATGATTTTGAGGATGGAAAACTTGTAAACAGTTGTTCTAGAGGCTCTCTCGTGGATGACAAGGGTGAGGAGGAGGCACCACTGTACAACCTTGTCAAGAAAAAAAGGAATACTGAAAAATACGGTCAACTTTTCCTTCTAATTCATTGAGTGGGGTAAGGGGGATGGGATTCTGTAATAACAATCCTCCTTCCCTCATAAGTCAAAATACAGTCTCATTTAGTGAGTAGTTCATTGTGGAAGAATAAATATATTAGCCCCATTAAAATAGTGACAGGGTTTCTTCAGAGAAACATTGAAACTCATTTACCAAAAAAATCAATCAGCATGAATGTGACAGTTTTTGCCCAAATCAGCTGTCCCTTGGGATAATATTTATGAAGAGCCTAAAACGTCCAGATTACAAGGCAGAGCCCAGATGATTAAAAGAAGAAAGTTACTAAATGGAAAGCACAGAGACATAGGACAATCTAGCTTGATACAAGCCAGTTAGACCTCTGAGTGCAAAGCATTGTGGGACACAGAGGAGACAGCCATTGACTCTGCCTGGGGACCCCTGAAGGATGCGTGGAGAGGAAGAGGCATCTCAGGTAGCCTCAGAAGGCTGGAATGGTGCTCTGTCTATCCTGTGGATTAAACTTTGTTCAGTGCTGTAGCTGACCAAATGCGAGCCAGAATTATCAGCAAGGGAACACTTTCTTTGCAATACTACAGAGTTTATTTGTGAATGTGTAACTTTCTCTCCCCAGTAAGAGTACATGAATTCAGTCTGGTAAAAAATAAACAGAATGTTTACATTCACATTCTGTACATCTCAAAATATCTATTGGGATTGAATAATTGAATAGGACTAACTGCTCAATCGATGGAATGAGGCCAATGGTGGGGCCAAATTGGAAAGCTCTAACCACAGAAAGAGCCCATTAAAGCTAATATTGTCTCATCTAATCATCTTTGCTAATAGAGAAAACAAAATGTGGCCATGTTTCCTTCTAAGATCTTCTTAGCAATAATAATCGCAGATCCAAGAGCACCCAGCATTATGCAGTGCCTTCTGGAAAGATTTGAGAGATGAAATAAAGTAACTCAGAAAACTATGCTGATGCTGATAAGGCTGTTACATTATATAGGTTGATCACAGTTCTTTTTTTACTAATGAGGAAATCTTGGAAACATTCCAGGCAAATAAGATGATTTTTAAATTTCATTTAAATCTTTACAAATTGCGGTTGCTTCATTTTTAATGAGGGACAGTTTTGCTCCTTCTTAGGTCTCTGTTTCCCGGTTTAGACCTTCTAGAGTTAAGACTGGAGCTGCATTACCGTGAAACGTGGGGAAGAGAAACTAATCAATGGAGAGCTAGACCAAAGCTTTCTGAGTGAAATCAGAGAGACGGGAAAAGAGACTTCAGGTTTCCCTTTTGTACTTTAAATTCTCATTAGTGTTGTATGTGTTCATCCCAGGAAACTTACACAGGGCCTGATATAGATCAGGAATCCCAAAGGTGTGTTTCCTCAATAAGAAAAGAAGAATAAGGTGTATCATTGGTAGGAGCAAGTTTATTCTACTTTCCTGAAACAAAACTGTTGGTGGGTAAAAGTGCATGCTAGTGAATGCTTTTCTGTATTTCTTGTGTGTCTTCTTTAAGAGGATGAAACAAGATTTATGAGACATAGCATGAAATTAGGAGCACAAGAGACGTAGAAATTTAAAAAAAAAAAAACAAGAAATTCAGGTCCTCATAACTGCAGCCTAACAACCAAATGTCTTTAGGCCATCAAATAAATTCTTCAGACATCAGTTTTGTCATCTGTAAAATGAGGATAATAAAAATAGAGTTTCTCCCTGCTTCACAGAGTTGCTGCAAGGACTGTGTGTGAAACAGCTTTTGTTAATATTAAACTATAGCAAAAATATTAGATATCCCACCTATTATAATCAGAAATTTTTCCTAAACAGCTTAACTTTTCTACCTGGCTATGTTTTAAAACTATAAAGATTGAAAAACCTTCCTTTGTTAAATGTTTCTCCTTTGTTTGGAGTTCCAATTTATCAAAGGGTGAGTTAATCTGTTTCTTTTCTCACTAATGAAAATTATCTTTGATTTGTTTAGTTTTCTAATTCAAGTAGTAACTGAACTCCAGGAAAAAAAAAAAGAAAAAATGGGGTCTTTAATTATGTTACTTGCTTTTCTGCAACACAAAGTTTGATTGGATAAAGCTTGTGGTACAAAGAGCTGTGCATTTGGGGACAAACTGCAGGTGAGATATGAGCCCCCAGGCTTAATGTATTGTCCTCATGTCCCCATCTCTGTCACCATTCCTGTTATTATAATCTGCTAGGAGATGGGGAGGGAATTCTTTGCCTCACTCTCTTTTGCATCGTGAGTGTGGTTTTCTAGAAAACACTTTCTGGCTCTCCTTGATAGGATGCAAAGTTGTATGTCCTCATCTCTGTCTTCCTCTTGGAGTGAAACCACCAAACAACACACAGACCTAAAGGCAAGATCCTGTCTTGTAAGAAGAGAAACCCACCACCTTTCTGAAAACATTCAGTGCTCTGTGCTGCTCTGGCATTAAGACTGCGTAGAAATAGATGTGTGCCATTCGTAGGATCTTGTCAACATTTGACTACCGAAACACTAGAATCCTAAAAG
This sequence comes from Bos grunniens, assembly GCF_055505025.1. Lineage (NCBI taxonomy): Eukaryota > Metazoa > Chordata > Mammalia > Artiodactyla > Bovidae > Bos > Bos grunniens. Next base: position 60,963,156 of record NC_141180.1, read on the forward strand.
GATTCCTAAAAGGAAACCCTAAAATCCTTAATATCATTATATATATAAATATATATATATATATTTTATACATATATAGAGAGTACCAGAGACAGTTTTGAATGCTTTTATTTAAAAAGTAGTCATTTTCAGGACATACTTGGGATATCATGATTTTCTAAAAGCATTTCTGTCAGGTTAAATAAGAGAATGTTTTCATGTTACCCTGATAGGGGTCATAGTTTTAGGTACTAATATGGCGGCTTTGTTTGCTTGCTTTTGTTTTGATAATAAATATTGTCTTTCTATATCTGATATTTGTTGTTGTTGTTTTAGTCACTCAGTTGTTCCCGACTCTTTGTGACCCCAGGGACTGTAGTCTGCCAGACTCCTCTATCCCTGGGATGTCCCAGGCAAGGATACTGAATGCGTTTCCATTTCCTTCTCCAGTCTTGATATTTAGTCAATATGAATATTTGGAAAAGAGAAAGATGAGAAAGAAAGTGATCATTCCATGTTGCCTGTGCTTACCTTTCCAAAGGATAAGTGGTGAGGAAAGCTGGAATATCTTGAATGAGCAGACCTAGACCTCTAATCCTTTCTTTCTTTTTGTCTTTTTCTACCTCCCTTTTCTCCATTTACTTTTTAAAAATCACTTTAATCTTTTTAAATTTACTTACATTACTCTAATAATCCAACTGAACTAAGATACCCAAGAAGTACAGAAAAGCATTTTTGCCCACCAGTCTTTCCATTTGCCAACCTCCCTTAAACTGAGTAATAATAAACAGAGTAATAACACTTGTCATTGGTTTATTCATTCACTCATCCAAAATATATTCATTGTGTTCCTGTAATATCAACAGAAATATTTACTGGATTCCATTACTGGACACCTAATTACTTGGGGAGAAGAAAGAGAATTTCTCTCTACTAATTCATCCCCGCTTCTTTTTTTAATATGTGGCTCTTTTTGACTTTCTAAGCTTTTGGAGGAAGTGGAGGACAGTTTGGACATCCACTCGGGTATTTATCTCTTGGGATTAGATGTCCCTTGACTCTTACTTGGGACCGTTGTCCTTAGAGGGCTCAGGTTCTCAGCCAGAGTTCTTTGAACTACTAATATAGTCAATAATTGTGAGAGTGACATTAATAGCTTGTTACCATGGCTTCCTAGGTGGTGCTAGTGGTAAAGAACCTGTCTGCCAATTCAAAAGACCTAAGAGACATGGGTTCAATCCCTGGGTCAGGAAGATCCCCTGGAGAAGGAAATGGCAATCCACTCCAGTATTCTTGCTTGGAGAAGCCCCAAAGACAGAGGAGCCTGGCGGGCTACAGTCCATGGGTTCTCAAAGAGAGGGACATGACTGAAGCTATTGAGCATGCATGCATGTAAGCACTAGAAATGAGAGAAAATATAATTTTTTAATTGGAGTATAATTGCTTTACAGTGTCGTTAGTTTCTGCTGTACAAGTGAATCAGCTATATGTATACCTATACCCCCTCCCTCGTGGACCTCCCTCCCAGCACCGGCATCCCACTCCTCTAGGTCAACAGAGCACCAAGCTGCGTTCTCCGTGCCACACAGCAGCTTTCCTCTGGCTGTTTTACACATGGTGGTGTGTGCGCTGTTAGTGCTGCTCTCTCCGTTCGACCCGCTCTCCCCTTCCCCTCCTGCGCCTGCAGGTCCATTCTCTACATCTGCGTCTCAATTCTGCCCTGGAAATAGGTTCAGCTGCACTTCACTCTGTGATCGACTCTAAGTCCGTTCGCATCTCTGCAAATAGAGCTTTTCTACTGCCTGGGTAAGCAACCTGAGTTAAGGCTCTTACCTCTCTGGAGCCTTATTTTCCTCACCTGTCAGGTAACCAGGTTGAACTCAAAATCCCCATGGTGTCCCTCGGCCTGTAATTCCTCGTGGCCTAGCCCTTCTGTTCCGCCATAGATTAGCGGCCATTCAATGTAACAAGAGCAACGCCTTGTGAAGAAATTGAGTTCTTGGGGTATCTGATCAAAAGCACTCCAGGGTAAATGAGCATGTGCTTGGGATAGTAATAAAATCAACAGCATTATTGACGGACCTGCCAGGGTGAAGAGATGTGGAAGAAGTGTCTTAAAGGAAGAAAAAAGGAGTAGGAGTAATTTCTCTCTCCCTTTCTTGCTGGTAAACAGTGTACAATTGAACGCTCTGGAGGTTCAGCAGAATCACTAACTTTCCAAGTCTGTTTTCCTCATAACCTTAATTTTTCCCATTCATTACATCAAAACTATATATATATATACATATATATATGGCAATATTAGAGCAAGCAGTTCATATCAGTTCATATCATCTTATGGTAAAAGTTATTGATAGTTTCACTGGGGGAATATTTGCACTTCATTTGCCTTTCTATAAATACCTTGAACCAGTCAAAGACGAAAGCCAAATGAATTGTCAGTGTCATCCTTTTCTATCTCATGTTTAGTGAGATTTAAAAATAATACGGTTAACATTTATGGAGGGTTCACTGTGTGAAGGATGACTGTAAAACGTCTGATCTATACTGAGGCACTTTTGAGAGTGTAAGCAGTGAGTACTATAAATGTTTAAGCCAGGAAGGAAAATTGGCACAACCAGAATGTCCTTGGCCCACGGGACCATATGGTTCCCCCAACTAGGACCAGATACTCCGCTAAATCAGTTTAACTCGTGTAATCCCCATAATAATTTTTACATGGTTGCTATTATTGTTCTTCCCATTTGGTAACTGAAGAAACTGAGATTTATGTGGGTGATGTGACTCTAGGTCCAAAGCCTCAGCCCTGCTAGTTGCAATCTGAACCTGAGGCGTGACCCCAGAGTAGGTTGTTACCACCTAGCTAGGGGCTTTCCACAGTCATCTGACGTCTGCCAGGCGTGACACACACACACATCCCTGATTGTTTCGCCGTGGTAGGGGGAAACAGGTTTTTATGAAATATGTTCATTTGTGAGAAGGAACTTCTAAGTGTGTCAGAGAGTTCTAAGATCCAAAAACAGCATGATCACCTCTTTAGGCCTGTTTATATGACACGAGATGCTGAGTATCTCACTTTTTTAAAAAAACTGCTGTTCCTTGGAAAATGTGGACAAAAAAGTTCACGGAAGCTGTAGGAGAAGAGAACTTTCAATGTTGTTCGTATACATCAGGAAAAAACAATGCTTTTATTCATGTGTCATTAATCGATCCATTTTTTTAACTTCAAATATACTGTGTGTTGAATGGAATGAGTAAGATGGATAAATCGATCATTTTACTGGTATCAAAGCAAGTATTGCTCCCTCTGAAATCTGTCATATTTGTTTTACATCTGTTCCTGTTCTCTCTCCATTCCCACCCCCTGCCCTCCTCACACAGTGAAGCTACACTTTATTTTGGACAACACTATCACACACATGATTGAGTCAACAATTTATGGCTTTTAAAAATAGGGATTTTGTCCTCTCTTAGGTTTATTGTTTATCATAATCATCTTTCAAGTGAAAAGGCTAATTTACTCTTTCTATAGGAATATTTTAAGCTTGATTATCATAATATTACAGCTGCCTGAAAAGGTCTAAAACGGGACATTGACCTTGAATGTTTTCTGCATTTAGCTCATGGTGCTTAACATTCAGGAAAGAATATAACTGCAACTCATTTATTAACATGTAATCTCAAAATGTTAACTATTGCTCTGGAAATACATGCCATGCAGATTATAGAAAGCTTGTAGAATATGAGAAAATGCACTTGGTATTTTACGGGGGTTAAGTATGTCAGAAATACAACACAACTAGAGCCAGTTTTCCCATTGGAGCTACTGTAGTTTATAATTTAATTTTTACTGACATTTCACCATGTATATGATTAGCTCGACAAAATGAAAGTGAAGTAATCCTGAATTAATTAAACAGAAACCGAATTGCCTCTGTTAGTTTCTCTGTCTTCCTTTGATTCTTTATTTTTTTTCTCCCCACTTTCACAAACACACTGGGAAAAGAGTTTTGTGAATTCTGGAAGTGAGGTAATCACTCCCCAGAGAACGGGCTTTGTTTTACATGGACTTGGTAATTCGGGAATGGGATGGATATATAGGACAAGAGGTTTGTCAAAAGGAAAGGTTTTTATTAGTGCCTCTGTGGAAGCGATCACTTTCAGTAGAAATGATTGCTTCTTGCCAATCGAGACAATAATTTAAATATCAAAGCCTGTGCCCTAGAAATGAAAAGCAACAGAAAATGAGGTTTGATGAATGGATAGAGGTTTGGTGGTGATATAAAGTAGTCACACTGACTTCGAAAGGAGTCTTCATGTTCTCACTGGGAAGGTGTCTTCTTAAGCAGAGTTATAGCATGAAAGAAATCTCAAAGCACAAATGAAGAAGCAAGAGACACACAGCTCATGAGATGGCAGAGGGGACCCTGGGGCCCAGGCCTCTGCTTGTCCTTCAGGCTGCTTTTTCCAGGGATGCTCCTTGTGGATTTTCTTTTGGAGTTAAAGATGGTCGTTTGAAAAAGTCTCAGAAAGATGGTAGTTTGTAAAAGTCTCAGTTTGCTTTTTGTAGTATATTATACTACACATAATATATCACAGACAGCAGGGAAGATGGTTCCAAAAGTTAAACAGATTTTCAAAGGTTTTATGATCTTGAGAAAGATCTGCAAAAGTAGATTGCAGGGCAATTTGAAAATCTAAATTTGCAATGCCTTGTTTAGTTTGAAATATTTAACAAATGGCAAACGCGCAATATAGACTCAAGATTTGCTGCAGAAAGAGTGTGGCAGCTATAAACATTTTCATACAGATGAGTCCTGTTAATTTTCAGAAAAGGAAGGTGGGGATGAAAAATAGCTATTAGCATGCAGTGATAGCAGGACTAAGCATTCTCCGCACCTTCTAACATCATAAGAATTCACGGTTTCAGAAAATGATTCCGACTCAATACAGTAAAATGTCTGTTATAGACAACAGGAATCTACCTTTTGTTTCCGCTGAGTTTTGTTTGTTGCTGTTTCATTCTTTCAAGCAGAAATGAAGGGTATTTTCTGCTTAGCATCTGTGCTTTCGTTGGGGCCTAAGAATGAAGTTGTTTGGATATGAAACTGCATTGTTTAAAGAAGAGACTGAAACTGCGTGTGGATCCAGGGTCTGATGCCTAATAGACTGATGTTAACTAATTTGTTAATATTCTTTGCGAAACACTCACAGGGGTCCTTTTGTCTGGTTCCATTTATCCTGCTTTGCGTAGACTCCTTGTGGTAAGATTGTGAAGTGTATAGACTGGTGAGCAAATACATTTATTTATTCTGGGCTGGTGATCTGTCCATTTGTTTCATTTTAGCCCAAATCCTTTGTAGTTGAGATTCTTTAAAGCTTATGCTCAGTATTGCACATGGTATGTTTATTTCCTGTAATTATCCTCTTTCCTCCTTCAAGGTGAAAAAAAAAGTCTGTGACTAGGGAAGATTCTAGAGATGACTAAGCTGTGTGTTTATAAAACATTCTGGAAGCTGTCTCGCAAGTTTAGTGCAGTAGATATTATTTTAAATTTTAAATTAGTTAAGCTAGATTCAAGACAGTAGGTGTAATCTTAGGTCCTTGACTTGTAGAGGTGACACACTGATCCCTAGGGAAAATAAACCAGCTTTGCAAACTGGTTCAGAAAGCAGCTAGTTCAATGGACACTGCACCTTGCACAGATGAAATATAGCTAGTGAGCAATCTGTGGGGATCACACGGTGCGTGTTTGGACGAGGACCTCTGTGAGCACAGAAAAAAGACTTACATATGAATATGAGTCTAAATATGTTTAAAAACAGACACCAGCAAAATCAAATGGTTCAGAATGGGTCAAATAAGTACCCTAGAAAAAATAAAGACATTCTAGGAAATAAAAGATAACTCTCAGGAAACATGGTGACTTAATGTCCATCGGTAAATTACTGACTACAAATCTTGTCTTTAAAAAGCCATTTCAAAGGAGTAATAAACAGGTTCTGTCACAGTATGATAATGCAAAGAAACTGAATAGAATACAGTATTCTGCACAGGTGCAAGAGCTGAATGTGCTGAGTACATTAAGATCCACTGAATACGTTAAGTGATTTTTATTTTTTTAAATGTCCCGGGACAAAATAAGAAGGGAAATTTTATTTGCTGTATCTCTTCTTTTAAAAATGTATACAACTGGATTAATTACTCTGAGAATTTTAATTTATTCACAGATTAAGATAGGAATCCTTGAATCAGATATTTTTTTCCTGTCTTTCTAAAGCAATATTAGTTTCCATATTTCTTTTATTGTATTTTTTAAAATCATGTTTCTTTTTCAAATGCCTTATTTATTTTTTAAATTATAAAATGATTACATGTCTCATTTTCAATTGAACAGACAAATCTCTTTTTTCTTTTTCCTCGGGTGTCTGCAGATTTCCTACATCTCAAAGCTCTTTTAATTCACTGCTCACCACCAAATTTACATCTTAATTGCAGAGTTCACATTTAACAATATAGACAGCATAATGCTACTGGTAATTAAGCTTTTACTACCTGCTTTTCTACAGTATTCTTAGGCATAGCTTTTGCTATGGGAGTTCTCCACTAGAAACTTGTATGCATTTAGACCACAAACAAAAGGCATCAGGCCCATATCTTTAGATATGGCTAAATACATGGCAAGGAAATTGCTTTCTTCTGTGGGGGAAACCAAATCATGTCTGTCATTTTTATATTCTGAATGTTAATGTGGCTGTTCTATTTTAAAGGCCTAGAAAAATTTGAGAGGGTGGAAGAAAGAGTTGAATTCTGATCTAGTGAATTGAACACAGACTGGATATATGAACTAATTTATTTTGATCTCAAAGATTAGACTATTTATATCATGTCAGACTTAATAGGAAAAGGGTTGGTAAGCAGTAGAGCTGAATCAAAATTTCGGGTCATAAGGTAGCAGTTATCTCTTTGCCATAAATAGCTGGTAGCTATTCCCATGTACATTTGCTAGTATAAAAAGAACCCGTATTTAAAAATAGGACTTAAGCAAACTCTTTGTTATATGGAAACTAAAATCAGGCTTATACACTATTAGAGAAAAAACACCCTTCTCTTCTTATATTCTGTCTTTAAAAAGCACTTCTGTTTGAAACTCCTGCTTATAACGACCAAACTGTGTGATGATTTACGAAATGTTTCTGAGTTGATTTTTTAAAGCATTCAGGGTGTGTTATGTATAACTGACAAATAGTAAACTACATTTTATTTGAAAGCTGATGTTCGGGGTAAAAATCATATGTGTTTGTATATGTTTCCCAGTTTGGAGGCTTGTATTGAAATAAATGTATGACTAAGAACACTTTTAGTGCGCTGGTTAGCACTGCTTTCCCTACAGGAGAAAAAAAAAAAAAAATGCAGTCTTTATTTTGTCAAAATGCACTGAGACGTTTTCAATGCACTAGCTACCCAGCTGCCCTGTCTCCCACTCCTGAAACTGGAGGAGCCAATTTGTCCCGCAGTTGTTTATCTTTGTTTTGAAAAGCTATGCATTGTATATCTATAGGTAGAAAGAGGGGGAGCAGGTAAAGAAATATTTACACATATAATTTACATAGGCATTTTCGAAAATTGCATTGAGGCACTCTCCTCTTCTGTAGTGATGTAAAACTGCAATCCACCTCAGAGGACGATTCCCACTTCGCATATCCGAACAATTTAGAAGTCATATCTTGGATTTTTTTTTTTTAATACCCAGTCTAGATCAGAGAAACAGACGACAATACGATGACGGATCAATGAGAAAGTACAGCACTCAGTAAGCAGGAGCCCCCTCCCCGGTGGAATCAAACACAGACAACGCCAGGACAAACTTCATTCTCTACCTTCCGCAGAATCCTTTCCCAAATTAACTGAGAGTCTGCGTGAGTTCTTCTGGGCAAGGCAAAAAGAGATCTTGGGTGAGAAACCCAAGACAGATCCCTCCGGGGCTTGGAGGGTTAAATTAGTTAGGTTTCTTTTCTAGCTTCCCACGGGAGGAGAGAAAAGAGAAAAAGAAAAGAGCAAGCAAGCACGGGCCTAGCGCAGTATCTACTGGGAGCGTCCGGATCTCTGGTCCCCGCTCCCTTTTCTCTCGCGCTCAGTTTCTAGCCGGGTCGCGTCTCTGCACCCTTCGTACCTGCCTGGTTCCGCGGCTCCTCGCAGCCTCCCGTCGCCTCCCTCCTGATTGGGCAGCCGCCCCCCAATCGGCTGCGCGCCTGGGCCGGTGGGACTGCATATGTTAAGCTCTACTTCATATTAATAAGCTCCAATCGGGGCTTTAAGTCCTTGATTAGGAGAGTGTGAGAGCTCTGGTCCCAACTGGCTGTGCCTATAGGCTTGTCACTAGGAGAACATTTGTGTTAATTGCACTGTGCTCTGTCAAGGAAACTTTGATTTATAGCGGGGGTACACAAATAATGGTTGCCGGTCGCACATGGATTCGGTAGAACTTTGCCTTCCTGAATCTTTTTCCCTGCACTACGAGGAAGAGTAGGTACCTTTTTCTTTGCTTTTTAAAACTCGTCGTGGGGGTGCGTGTGTGTGTGTGTGTGTGTGGCGGGGGGGTGTGGGGGGTGGACGGAGGGGATCGTGGCGCACTGATTCAGGTAATGTCTTGGGTATTTCGTGTGCACGAGTGCTTGTTGGTGTCTGTCTTGTGCCTTTTGTGTTGAGGGTGATCTCCTAATTCAGGAAGTCGAGAATTGTTCTCTGACTACAATGTTACCTTTGAGGCAAAGCTCAGTGACTGTCAGTAAAACAGCTGTGTGACAGTCACTTCTTATTCAGGTGCTAAGAATAGGCACTTGGCACAAATGCTTACTGAACTGTTAAAATGCATCTTTTACTAGGACCCATTTTCCCAAGGAAAGATGTTTTAAAATACAATATTCAAAATGATTTATACTATTGAGTGCCTCTTATGTATTTGCAGCTTGACAGATATTTTCAGCTCCCCGTCATTTCTTACCGCTCAGAGTTAGAGGCGAAATTGCACATTTACTAATTCTCCTTCAGAGAACAATTTAAAAACTAGCCCTATGCAAGCCGGGGCTAGAATAATGTTATTTGCATGGTTAGCATTAAGTCAGCACTTAACTGACAAATCAGTCCATTAAGTAACATGAGATTTTTCACACGCTATAAATATTTAAAGGGAGAAAAAAAAACTAAAGAAGAAACAGTAGTGACTTTTTAAATTTCTCCTTGAACAGACGACGCTGAGATTGTGGATTTGTTTCATGTATCATGTCCAGAAAATGCAGAAAAGTACTTTTGTCCTTAGATGCAGTTTCACTCGTATTTATGAATATCTTTATGCCCATGGAAATATACATATTTGTATTGCTCAGGGTGGGGGAGAAGTGAGTAGGGGTAAAAGGAGTAAATTAGGCATTCTTGGGTAAAAATGAGTAGGTCATAAACTTAATTTCAACCCACTGTTAAGATAAAATACTAGTTTATCATAGTAACTGTCACTGGTTCCTCTTTCTGTTGAGTCAGTTATATGGCTTTGCTTTCCCATTACAGGAATACCAACTGTTATAATTCTGAAAAGAGTGCTCTTGGCAAACAGTTCTCTCTAGATTGTGAAGAAAACATAAAACCCTCGAGAGGAGGAGGTCATGCATTATAGGTAGATGTCCACTAGCGGTCCTTAGTGACTGCATATTGCCTTGCTTTGTAATTAAGCAAGAGATGAAAAGTGACTTGCGGTCTCAGTGGCTCCTCGTATGTTTGAGTGTGAGTGTGTGTGTATGCGTGTCTGTAGACGTGCTTGCATGCATACACACTCACACCAGGGATGTTAGCCCAGGGATGGACTTAGGAAGAACCGAAAGATTGGAAGGCAGTGCTTGCGTCAGTTGTAAACGCTCCAAGGAAGAAACCTTAAATTGTGTGAAAATAAAAATGAAAAATAAACAAAGGTAGGACTGCCCACTCAAGTGGAGTTTGAAGGTTAGTACACCTGAGGCTGTAGCACTGGAGAATTTAATACACCTTCATGTCAGGAAGAATGCCTTATCCAAGCTCAACCAAGTCAGAACTTTTCTCTCATAAATAAATAAACTTTAAAAATCTGTCTCCTGCCCCTAGCCTTCTTTGTAAAATAGTTTCCTTGAATTTAACTTCTTATGGCTAATTTGAATAATTAGTTTAGATAAGCCTCTTAAAGCAGATGCATTTAAATGAAATCAGGACACATGTCCTTTTGGCTTTGGCGCAAGATTCAAACTAGCTTTCTTTTTTGGCTCAATTAAAAGTCATCTTTAAAAAATACAGATTTATTGTTTGGTTGCAGCTCTGATGGTTACGTGGTTCACTGGACAGACAGAAAGATCTAATGCTTAGTAACGCATCTGCCTCTCTGTCTCAATTAATAAACCACAGAATTTATACATGCTATTAATATTCATAGTAATTGTGCTGGGTTAAACCCCATCACGTGTGTGTATACACAGAAATGAAACCAGAGTTATGCAGTTTCAGAGGAGAATATTGGACAATTTCTGCTGTGGAGGCTGTAGAAAAGATTCCTTCAATTTATTGACCACCATCAGGAGAGCCTAAAATGTTAACCTATAACTATGTTTTTTTTTTTTAAATTTTGGGAAATGTGCCAGTGCATTAAAGAGCATAATACTTGAAAGCTTGTTTCACATTTAATAGCCGTAATAACTGATAGCATAAATAGATGAAAATAATATATCTGCTCATTTTGACATATGTGTCAGTCTAATCATTCTAAATGAGTGTGCTCATCACGGTTCTCTTTCAACCTCTGATTAAAATGTAACATTGACTACAGGATTATAGAGCGGACTTAATTTTACTGACTGTTTTAGCAGTTGTCACAGCTGTTGGAAGAAGGAAAGGCAATTGAAACACTCCAAAACAGGCAAGGCTAGGAGGGAACAGTTTAGTATTTGAATTTCAGCCTGATCATGAAAATCCAGACCTCAAAAATTAAGCAGATTTGTGTTTGTTTGTTTTTTTAATTCCTGTTTGGAGCTATGCAAGTTTAATTGTGTAAGGTTTACTGTTTCTGCTTCAGGGTTTTGACTCTTTTCTCTGCCTCATCACTCCTTGTTAAAAGCTAAAGTAAATTGAAATACAACTATCCAAAAGTAATATTATAATGTCGAAATACATGGGATAAACATAGGCTGGAAGGGAAAATGTATACAATAACAACAACAACAAAAAGCCTACATCAGAGTGGAGGCAATTTTCTAAAAAAGATAGGAGCTTGCCGAAGTCACTTTAGATGTGATATTATTTGGGAACTATGAACAGACTGTTTAAGTTTATTTTTCAAAGAAAGAATACACTGCAGACATGGAGCTCATGTTACTTTTCTTCCTGTTTCTTCTCTATAAATCTGTTGAAAACACCTGCAGCCTTAAAGGTAGGGGATTTCAGATGATTTTTTTGTAAATTGCTGGAAGTGACAAGTGGCTGCACTTCGGGGTGAATGTTCCTGAGCTGTAGAGTCTCGTAACCTTGCCCATCACATCCCTAAAGTGAACAGATTAATTCTGTTTCTCTAAAAATTAAATAACCACATATCCCAAACTACGTATAGTCGAAATATCCGGACAGTGTGAATTATGTAACCTATGATTTTCTCCTTGGAGTAAGCAAAAAAAAGTGTTCTGAGTTAAGAGAATCAGTGTTGAATGGGAGTGGTGAGTAAGTGCTGGACACCCGTGTCTCACTCGCCCTTTGTGTCAGTGCGTTTATGTGTTACCCTGTACACATTGGGTGGTAAGTTTAGAAATGCTCCTTGTGCAGAAAGGGCTGGGAATCAGCTTCCCATTTCCTGGGCAGAGGCAAGGGTGATGGTGTTGGCTGGTTCTTCCAGTGATGGTTTCTCATCTTAATGTGTTTGTGGCACTGCTGCTTTATTTACTGAGCCTAGTGTGTTGCAGTGGTAATTAACCCATGTTATTAGCAAAGCCCTTGTGGATATCCATTAATTCTCTTGCATGGATGATCATTTTTCTAGTGTTTTCCCCCTAATACGGCATCATTGTTCTTTTTTTTTTTTTTAATTCTAAATTGACGGCCTTTGATATATTTCTTTGATTTAATCTGACCTGTGATATATATTGGTCATCTTATAAAGAATGGTATTGTAATTCAGCTTTAAAAAATGCTAACAGAAGCCAGAGAAAAGATTTTTTTTTTTTTTTTTGCTGTTGTCCTTCTTTTCAAAGCAAAAAAGAAAATAAACATTTAGAAAGAAAATAATACAGGAAATTAGTTTTCATTCCGAATTTTCTAGATCTTAGAATTTGTGTTATTTTGTGTCTTTGAGGTCTTTGAATACTATTTTTACTGAGTTAAGAATAGTTTAGGCATTTTTGTAAAATATTGAGCCAGTAGAAAAATACTTGTGCTTCCTGTGCTAAAAAAAGATAAGGACCATCTCATTAGCCAGGCCATACTTTTGCAATTAATTTTAGGTCCATGGTGCTATTCATCAAAGGGGGCAGCTAACTTCTCTATGACTCTGTTTAACAATACTTTCACAATACCTCACTCCTGCAAGAACTACAGACAAAGAAGAAGCCGTTTTTTTGGAAGGTAGGCATAATGCCTAATCTCAAGTCCGTATCACTTGTGAAAAATTCCTCAACATTTTTCTTAGCCTAGTGACAAAACAAAATATTTCTTTGTTTGACTTCCTAAGTGCTGTTTGGCACTGAATGCTTTGCTTATGTTATTTCATAAAAATAAATCAAAATCTGTGCTTATGGTTGATACTTTGTCATACAAGTGGCAGTTGATAGCCATGATTTCTGTGACAGCAATTAATATCAAATAAACTTTTCAGAATCACCTACCAAGAATTCACAAATAAGAGGAGAGCGTTGAGGTATCTCAGTAGAAGTTTCAAGTCATTGCAGCAGATAAGCTCTGCTCTGAATTTTGCTTCATAGCAAATTCATGGAAGAGAGAAACAATACAATGTTGATCTGTTGTAAGTGCATTTGAGCTCCGGCCCTAGCCAGCTCTCTGGAGAAAATCTTTGATTGCCCTGGCCCAGTTTGTTCAGTTTTTATCTCTTTTACATCCACTGGCCTTGTATTAAATTGTCATTGTCCTAAAGCACATGAGATAGAAATGAATTGCTGTTTTCTACATTCTCTGACAGTGAAATATTTAGGTTCTCTTTCTCCAATCATACTTATATTTGTATTTGAGAGTCCGGGGATGACACCCAGCATCTCTGCCTCTTGACATTCTCTCTTACTGCATTTTGTATATTTTGCTGTTGATTATTATTTTCGTAGCCATGTGTATGGGATGTCCATGGTCTATCCCATTGTAAATAAATAGCTATGCATACGCTACTTTAAAATCCAAAGCAGTCTGTAGAATATACTACACACATGTGTGTGCATTTATGTGCATGTATAGTATGCAGGTGAAATACATATATAGACACGGGAAGAAGTATGTATGTAGAATATAAGTGTGCTGCTGAGAGTGTTCTTGTGTATTTATATAATAAAGTGGATCTCAAGTGTTTTTCTAATCAGCTAGTGTCTAGTTAAATTTCCTAGGCATCATTTTAACCTTGAATTAGTATTTCAGGTATTTACCAAGTCTGATTTTAAACTAAATTGGTTTAGCTGCTGTATAAATGACAGGTAACAGGTAACCTAATATATTAATTTGTTTCTGATTTTATACATTTTTAATTATCATCTTGAAATTCAGTATATAGAAATCATAAATAATTTGTAAAATAGGAAATAAGCCACTAGTATTAAGTACATAATTTAATGGTTTGGGCCCATATCCAAGAACCAGTTTTGAATTAGCTCTTAGCTACATTGTTTTCTCATATAGTTGGGTCTGATAAATATATCTTAATGAAAACATGATAGCTTTTAAATAAGTGCAAAATAAAAATTTCACTTATCTGACTATATAAATATGTCATTTTATTTTTTGTCAAAAGCAAATATAGAAAATTAATTATCATTATGTGCATATGAAAGACATCATAGATTTGTGAATTTTTGAATTTTATTCTCAGAGGTAAGTTTAAGGTCTGTGGTTCTGCTCAGTGAATCTGAGTGTTGAGAGAAAACATTTATCCAAATGCTCTTTCTATTCAAATTCTTGTTCTAATGCATATTTTGTTTAAATTCCTAGATTCATTTCCTACCTTTATATGTTTGTATAATACTTAAACAGATTTAATGTTTCTTGTTTAAAAAAATCCTGCTGTTTCTTTATGCCAATCCATCTGCTGAAAGTTAGCTCTTTTATTATCTGAGAGTGTTAAGTGACAGCCTTCTGCCTTTTGAAGGATTTACCTGGCATCTTCTTCTTGTTTCAAGTTCATTTTAGATTTCTACTGTCAAAGTCTGGGAAACCTAGCTAATAAAAATAATTTCCATTTAGTTATAACAAACACCCTTTCTCTTTACTTTTTCTTTACAGAAGTGCCAAATGTTTCTTTTTCTTTGATTTGGACACTATTTCTCAGTATTTTCCAAATGTATTTTCAAATCAACTATGCAAAACCATCAAATTGAGCAGATACAGATTGTATATGTGTTGTGTATGTATACCTTCAGGCACCTCCTTTTTTAATTTATAAAAAGCATTTTAAAATGTCTGGAAGAAGCTTGCTTTTTTATGTTTTGATTTTTCAAATGTTTTGTCATTTTAATTGATGGCAATGCATGTATATTTATTTGGAAGATAACTCACTGAGGCAAAGCAATAAAAGAAAAAGTACAGTTTTAAATAAATTGGCTTCTCACTGGCCAATTAAAGTCTTATTTCAATATACTGACATAGATCTGTATGTGCATTTGAATATAAATATAGAACATGCAACACTAGCCATTAGAAATGCTGCCTCTGGCTATATGGAATTCTTTCACATAGTCTAATAAATGAAAACACTGGTTTTTGGCATTTAAAATCTATTAAAGAGTTATTTAAAGTGTTAAACTCATGGAGAGCCTATCGAAGATCAGATTGCATTGTAAAAAGAGAACTTGAAAGCAAATTTATATTTTGATTGTTAAAGGCAGTCTCTGTCATATACATTCCTCTGCTTTCTCATCTTGCTTTGAGTGAAACAAAATTGCATATATACTTTTCATCATTTTGATTGGAAGTACACATTATATATAATATGCTTTGGCAGCACTTACCTAGCCAAAGAAAGCAAATTAATACTAGGCATACGAAGGGCTGTCAGGCATATCACAGACGTGTCAATTTAACTTTGCTTCCTCATACACCTCTGCAAACAGTTGCTTAAGATGGTACTAAATAAAAGGGAAGCAACCAATAAATTCTCATATTGTATCAGAGATTGATGGCTAGTAGAACTGCAATGAAAACCAGCTTGTTTGCTTACTTCTCTTTAAAACTCTGTGGGACTACAGAAAGCATAGATAATAATGAGTTTTGTTCAAAAAAAGAAAAAGAGTAACTGAAGCTTGTTCAAACCTTTTTACTATCTTGGAAATAAAGGGATAATAATGGGGTTCATTGTTTTTAAAAAAAAGGTCCAAAGTAGTGAATCTTAGTTGCTCTTACGTGTGATGTATATAAAGTCTTTAACAAGTGGAGAATCAAAAGCCTTGTCAGTCCACTTTAAAGGGACATTTCTTTTTTTGTTGCATATTGCATACATTTTCTGAGAAAGAAAAAAAAATAAGGTATCTTGTGCTTTCATGTTTGTCTTGCTTCTTCAATAGGTTAAAAAAATGAAATTTAAAAAAGTAAATCAAGAACTTATGCACAGAAAATAGACAGAAGAACACTGAATTCTTTTTTTCTCCTCCATGATCAGAATTGTATTTTTGTATGTGAGATTTCCTTTTTCATGTACTCGAGGAAGATTTTATTCATTTGCAATGGCTTCTGAGAATTTAAACAAAGGACTCATTAAATAAATACATTTAGTTTCTTAATACAATGGGAGCTAAAATGAAAAGATGTGAAAAGATGTCCTTTTCAAGGCAGTTAGTAGGTTATTACAGTCTGTAGTTTTAAAAATTTATTTTGCTTTGAAAAAAATATCTAAAATTGTGTTCAGAGTGAGCAAAAATCGTGAGTCATATGAAAAATTATAGAGACAAAGGTACTTAAGAGAAAAATTCAAATGTGAGGTTGTTCAATCAATAGCTCTTTGCCCTCCATAATCCAAATTATCGTGGCACTTTAACTTCTCCAAAAAATCTAAGTTGCCTTGTTACATTGTATTCATTTTTCCCTAAATGAAAAAATACTCTATCAATGCTTTCTTTACAGCCATTGATCTATTAAAACAAATTAGATATTTTGGGGAGGACTGTTGTACCCATAACCAACAGTTCATGGCCAAAGAAAGAAAAAAATATATATGAGAAAGTGTCTGTATACAGTTGGTCCTGGGCCCTAAGAAATGACAGAAGCACCCCTTTTAGCCACAGACTTAAATGAGACCTGCCTCACCAGTCTTGGGATCATAGTGTCACAGATGGAAAGGCAACCATCAGCTGAATTGTACTGAACTGCACACTTGGCTAATTCATCTTATTGCTCTCCCCATCTGAGGAAAGGCTCATTCTGTTCTTGGAGTCTAGACAGAATCAGGAGTTGGGCTCAGGTGGGAGCATGTGGCTGCCTTTTTCTGTTCTCTCCTAGCCATTCAGCAAAAGGAGGTGAGGAGGAAATGGACCATTTATGCACCGAAGCCCAGGCAGAGATTCTTTCATGGGGTTAGGAATTTATTATTCAGTTGTTCAAATAAGTTTCATATTTCTCTTCTGTTCTAGAAATATCATTATTGTCTTTCATGCTCCGAAGAACTACCCAGAAATGATTAGGGATGTCTCTCGATTTGTATGAACCATGAACTCCTGAAAGCATTTTTTAACCAGGTAGAAATGGAGAGTGGATCATCTCCTTAGCTTAGTCTCTAGGATGGTTCTTTTTTGTAGCTGTATATGGGACTGTTCAGTTGGTTAATTCTGAAGAATGAGAAAAATGATGAGGTTAAACACTCAAATTGTATTTTTTGTATTTTTCTATTTCCTTATAGTGAACAAAACTTTAATGTCTAGAGCATTTATGAGGGTTTTAATGATTGGAAAATCTGTCCTGAGAATGTGGTCACCATATGTGACAGCCTTGCTTTCTATCTTGTCTTCGGTTTATGGGGTAAGTTCGGTGATACTATTGTCTTACTTTGCTTACATTATAGAACCTCTCTGCCCTACATTGAGATAAACTGAAATGTGGGGGCAATACGTGCTCAGTTCTTAGAAACTTTCCTGAACCCCCTCCATGTCAGCAGTATTTTCTTTTAAAATTGCTGTCTGTCTATTGATCTGTTTTGCTAAAAGATCATTTACTTTGGTCAAAGGTAAGTGCATGATTTTCATCCCGATTTGCACACACGGTACACTTTATCCCCCACCCCCCTCAAATTCCAAAGAGATTGCCTTCAACTATTCGCATTTGTTTTGCTTTTGTCTCTGTTTGTCGTGCATTCTAGTTGAGTGCTTTTATAGTGTTTTCTTGATTGTTGTCAGTTTGGGGTACTCGCTACTGACATTTTCGTTAAGTTAATGTCACAGCAGAAAAACCTACGGCCAACTGGAATGTGGCGACCGCGCGTGGAAGATACAACTTCTGTTTGATTGTGTGTAAATACAGTTAGTTAGTTGGGGGTTTATCAGATAGCTGGGCAGAAAGAGAGAGGAGCCGTACAAACTGTTTTCAGTAACTGTGCTGTTCATACACCTGATAAGATGGAGAGAGCTTTTCGAAATGCTGATAGGCTTTGAATAAGAAAAGAATAATCACTTCCACTGGCACCAGCTTATCGCGAATGAAGTAAAATGCCAACACTTTTACATTAGCGAAAGTAAATGTTTTAGACACTCTGGGCCTTTTTTTCATTCACGTTAAATAGTAGGAGTGCTTTTGAGTGTGTGCTGTAATGAATAGACGGATTTATTACCTGGACTAAATTACAGGTGAATGTGTTGATAAAGGAACCCTCAGCGCCAACAGCAGCTTCTTTGATAAGCACGTGCATCTAGGTGTACATTCTCTGGAGAAATTAACTCTTCCTTTTTCCACTCTGATTCCATTAGCCATCATTTCTGATCCTCAGAGATGCAGTTTTGTCCTGTGCCAGTCCCGTCTCCTTTTTACCAGCAGATGGATGACAGGCATTTGAAACGTAGCTACTCAGACTTGGAAAATGCTGGTGTGATCTCCGCAAGCTGGGGCATCTTTAAGTTTCTAAAGATTATGCTGAACCAGCTCACTCCTGTACAAGAAGTCTTATTCTTTCCCAAGAATGGAATGAGATTCATTATAAATTTAGGATACGTTAATGAGAAGATAAATGCATTTGGCCAAGTAGTTGTCCATTTTAAAGGGAAAAAAAAAAAAACAAAGACATTGGTCTTGCTCTTCAATATAAACCATTAACTTCCCCGGTTTTCCCCCCTTCTCTTCTTTGTAATTTGACGCCTACAAATAATTTGGCGTATTCAGATTTGATAAATGATAGTGCAAGAGCCAGATTGATTGATTTTGGATTACTATTGATTACTCTCAATGAGATCACTGTGACACACTCGAATCAATAGTATTCGATTAAGCAAGGCACCACCGTTCCATACATCCAGGAGCAGTGGGGAATTCAGGAACAGAATGTTCACAAGCTGATAAATTGACAAAGCATTCAGCTTTAACTAGCTCTTTGTTCAGCACTAGATCCTTAAAATATATTTCATTGGAAAGTTCGTTTCTTTTTTGTAACCCTGGGCCTTTCTGTGCAAGAAAGGTCATCCGTTTAAGGTTTATTAAATTTTAACTCAAAACAACTGGGCTCCGTTTAGGTGTAAAATAAGTACTTAACTGCAGGCAACCTTCATGCTTTTGAGCCGTTGCTCAGAGGTTTCGTTCTTTGACGAAGATGTCAATTGTAAACATAAAAATGCATCACTGGCAATGCAATGGGGTAAGATTCAAACTGAAATAAAAACTTGTGCCCGAGGAAAGCGCTATCCTCCAACGAAGGTGGCCTCACTTTCTTCAGGAGTGGGCCAACTTTGGAGCAGCGCTGGAGGCGGAGGCAGGTAGTACACTGTGATCAATTGCTTGTGGCAGCTCCTCTTCCCCTTCTTATCTGAGGGTATTCATCACATCGCCAATACTACATGCAAAACGCTAAATATCACCTGACCTGAGAGCCGCCGCTGCTGCTGATATCCGCTGAAGTCTTTCTGTCTTGAGCAAACTTACAAAGCCGCTGGGGGAGAAAAAAATCACCCGTGATTCAAGTCCTTTAGTTCAGAACGTCAAAGCTGAGACTTGTCCATCTTTTTCCATCGTTCTGTCCTCTTGGCCCTTGGGATGAAGCTTTTGCTCTTTTGTTTTATGGGGTTGCCAAGTTGCTTCTCACAAGGCCAAGCCTTACAGGAAACACTCTATGGAATGAGTGGGTGAACTAATGAGCAAAACTTGATTTCCAGTGAAATTTTGATGGCTAAGGCTTGTGTACCCCAAATCTTAATAGGCTCAAGTCTTGAAATATGCTTCGATAAAATCTCACTTTTGATAGTGATTAAAAAACAAAAATAGAGGTAGCTTTCTGAGGGAAAACAAGAAGGAAAGTTATGAAATTTCCCAATCAAACTTAAGGCTTTTTTGCATGAACGTAAGATAATAGGATTCTAATTAAATTAGGTTGAGCCATATGAAATGGCCATTTTTCTAGGTCAAATATCAGCAATTTTGTGTGATTCCACATAATAATTGAATTTACTCCTATGCTGTTCATATCCCATAAACAAATTGAAAGTGACAACTATGTTTTCAGTGTTCGAATGGGCTGTGTCCGATGATGAAAAACACATGAATTCTGTCTGCAGTTACGGCAAGTAGAGTATCGTTTTTTCGACAACTTTTTTTTTTCTTTAATACCAGTAGAGAGTTCCTAAGAACACTGTCTTACACAGACGGAAACAGTGTGCCTTCACCTGGCTTCTCACCTGTGGTAGCGTCTCTGATTCCGAGCATCCCTGTACGTTTCTCAACTGCCGAGGAAGAGTATGGCGCCAACAGAGGAGCTAGGCTCGAGGACTGACTGCCCCCAAAGAGCACGTTGCTCGGGGCAGATAGTTGGAAAGCAAACTGGGAAGAAGCTGCCAGCATCTCCAGTATGGCACCTGTACATCCATTCATTAATAGAACCTTAGTTTGCTAGTTAGCGCTTTGCATGCGTCCCCCCCAGAGAAGTATTAAAACTGTGCTCCATTAAATCTATGCACTGCTGTGGGTTAGGCAGACGTGTGGCTCCCTGAGTGCTGGCAGTGGAGCCCATGGGGCTTTATTGGCTGTGGCAGGCAGGAAAGGTGCTTCGGGAGATGTAATAAAATGATCCCAGAGTCTTTATTTGACACCACCCCCCCAACCCCCAGATGTGCGGCTCATCTCGGGGCTGCGCTGTGCTGGCCGGTAGGAGCTCTCTGTGCCCACCTGCGGGCAGAATCCGACTCCCAGATAGGAAGGAAATTGACTCTGTCTTTCGGTGGGTGGGAGGGGCTCTGGGACCACCGCTGGAAATGTCAGCAGAAAGTGCATCTTGACTTAGGGTCACGTCAGGACTGGGTAAGTTTTTCTCGCTCTGGGTAAGCACATGACAGCTTACATCTTGTTTCCAGAGAGAGGGAGGGTGGGCATCGTTTACTGAAACTTGATTGAGCGAATGCCTCCGACTGGTCCCACTGTCAGCCTTGGAGTTTTCCTTTAGTAGTGCATTTCCCCCCTGTCTGTGGCACTGAATTTGATTTATCGCTGGTACTAAGATCAAAAAAGAAGTCATTCCTTTTGATGTTTGCTATTAGGCACATGCAGTGCAGGCTGGGGGGTGGGGGAGAACCGTCTTAGCATACAAGTCACTGTCCTGGTCAGCCGGTGGCCACGGATGGCAGAATATGTATTTTCTATCTGTTCATTTTGGGATATAAAATTCCATGAATAGGTGAGCAATAGGATATTTTAAGTGAATAATCGGTTTGTTTCAGGTACAGATTCTTTTGGTAAGGACATAGAGGGTGGCTGTCATGTACACCTGATTCTTGCAAGCTTTTTTTTTTTTTTTTTTTGCATATATTGGCATTCATTTTACCAAAAGACATGAAAACACTGAGGACTATAGACAGACCAATGGGGTTTAGGCTTTCAAAAAAAAAAAGAGCATTTGGTTGCATTTACTGTTGGGTGGCAAATTTGGGACATCGGAGACTTTATTTGCAAATGAGAGGAGAGATTTTGTGGGGTCCGCTTCTCATGTATTCAGGACCCTGGTCAGGCTTTGTTTCCAGCTCCGTCCAGTAGCTTTTGTCCGGCCTCTCAGTTGAGTGGGATTTCTCTGAGCAGCGTGAGCCTCAGCCCATCAGCAGGCTGCTAGTCAGCAGCAGGTGTGAACAACATAAAACAGGATTAACGCTGAACCAAAGTGTGTACTAAAAACAGAACCCCTGCCTTGCTTTGAAGAAGGACAGCAGGACTCGAAGAGAGAAGCCACTCTGGTCCTGTCCACTCCTTGTTTACTAAACAGTGTTCAAGGGCTATGCAAATAGTTCTGTGGAGGTTCCCAGAATGCATGCTAGAGATCATTTTCTCATTCTCTCTTTTTTAAACTCTACACTCAAAACTTGAAAATTCTTCTCAGATATTCAGCAAGAGGAAAAACCAAACAGAGCAAAAGTGGTCTGGGTAAATCTTGAACCAGGATTACAGGTGAATATTGCAAAGATACTGTCTTTACCTCAAATTTTAAGTTGCTTAGTTATTTGATCGTTGTATTTCCTGCCTCTTAAGAATATGGTTGGTTGGTTGGATTCTTCTAAGATTCTTTTTGTGTTAATTACATGACTCAGTGTCTATTTTCCCCTAGGCAGGTAGACCACAAATAAATAAGTAATTTCATTAGAGATCATAACCACTCTCCCTTCATTTTTTTCCCCAATCAGTGCTACCTGCCTAGGAACAATAAAACTGACCAAGAAAGATCATAGTTAAAAATAAAAAAAGTCATAGTTAATATAGGGGACTGCATGAGTTTAACAAATTGGGCATTACACTGAATTTATGTCATCTGAGGGACTTTGTCCATATTTTGTTTGGGAAAGAGAAAGGTGGCATATAAATATATGTTTCTGTTTAAATTATGCTAATTCTTGTATATACTGTGTATCAGGATAAAATTTGGATATCTATTTTTCTCTGTTAGGTTTCAACTAACTTGTACTTTGAAACTCTAAGACTTATTCACATCTAGAAAGGCATCTGAAATAAGGAAATAAATCAGAGAAATTGTGTTACATACACACACACATACACAAATACAGACACACATATGTACTAACTTTTTAAACACGGGCAAAGCAAATGTAGAAATTTTTGCATGTGTATATAATAGCATGACACTGATTTCTGATACTCCAAAAGTATGTTCAAATATAGGTGTTTATATAAGGTGCATCTGTTTTAGAATATCATATAGACTTTACTAAAAGAATAATTTTGTAGTGTCAGAAATCAAAATTTCAGTTATCATTCACTTTCAGCAGCATCTTATACCATACATTACCTGTATTTTCTCTTACATCCAATGCTTAAATTGTAATGACCCACTCATTTTATCACTCTTATACTTACTACCTTTTAATTTTTTTAATAGCAGTTATTTTTTAGCTGAGACTTTGCTACTACTTTTATTTTAGAAATAATCTGGCCTGCCAGTTTAATTGTGGAAGTCTGAACAGACATTCAAATCACTATAAAATGTATAATTCTAAAAATTAATTTTACAGTTATTATCTTTACATTTTAATTTATTACCATCTGCCTTTTAATGTCTTTCTAAAAAATGTCCATTTCCTTCTGTTTAGTATTATTAAGTACCTTTGGTTATGTACATTAATTAGGTTATGGACAAATAGCTTAAGGAGAGTTAATAAAATCAAGTTTAGAAAATACCAGTTTAAAATTGATTTTTGAAGTGTATTTTTTATAGCCAACTCTCTGGTGTCCAATTGATTGCTTACAGTAGCTTCTCTTATTGCATCAAAAAAGATTACATTCATTCCTTTGCAATTTTTACAATCACTAATCAATTTAGTGCATTAAACTGCGTTTTCTTGATCATTCATTCCAAAATATTTGACTATGTATAGATCCTATCTGGGGCACAAAGTTCCTGAAATAAGTAATAAAAATATAAGTCATCTTGAGTACATTAAAAAAAAAAAACAAACATGTTTCAACTTATGCTTGGGTCAATCTTCAGAAAATGATTTCAGGAATTTAGGTAGCAGGGATTTTACATAAAACCTAAGTGAATTGAAACATCCATTCTGATTTTCTGATTTGGGCCCTGTAAAGCCGATAAGAAGTTAGCCCTCAAGAACACAAATCAGAAATGGTACATTTCAGTCCTAAATATTGCGAAAGTGTGATTGGGGTCTTGGAGCAGTCAAGTCTGGTCCAGACTGCTTCCTTGTGAAGCCTTTGAAGCTTTGATCACCAAAGCTGCCATTACATCTTAAAATACTCTAAATGACTCGTGTATGGTTTGTTTCTTAGACTGGAAATGAGAGGGGGATAAAGTCTTTAAAAGATCAGGGAAGAATACATTTACCTGGTCATAGGAGAAGCAAAGAGGATGCATTTGAACGCTAGATTTGTGTAGTTGGACTGTGAGGGCAAAGTCTGAGTTAGTAAATTCATTCTAATCAAAGTAAATGACTATTGAAAGGTAATTTTTATAAGGAAACCTTGCCCTTAATCTTGAGATAATCTCACAGCTACTGTCTTTGTCCAGCAGTCTTGCAAAACTGCCCATCGCTGTTCCCCAAAGCCTGGGATTTCAATTTGCCCCAGGACTCAAAGATGGAATTCAAAGCAGTTTTCTGTCTTTACAGTCTCCCTTCAGTGAACGCATTTTATTAAAGTGTTTTATTTATTTATTTTTGGGAAGATACAGCTTGGTTTGCTTCAGGTCATTAAAATGATTCTCTTTCACATTTTTAGATGTTAATAATTAGATGATTAGTGAAGTTAGGTAATAAGATTTATATTGGCATCAGTTAAGTTTATAGAAGGATTAAAATCATGGTGTCATAGTACCATTGCCAATCTGAATATGCCAGAAATATCTCGGGAGAATTTTTGTCAAGTGTTTATGCTCAATTAAAATTTATACTCCATGTTACTGAGTGATTGTCTCATGATAGCTTGGCACCATGAGACTGCAAATTTCCAATTTCAAGTGATAGGCATTGCAGTTTTCTATAGGACTATAGAATTACAAACTTTGAAAGGGAAATACTGCACTTTTTGGAAATGACTCTTAAAGAAATATGAGACACAGAACTGTCTCAACTTGGGCACAGCTAATATTTTCTGCAACACTGAAAAGCTATAAAGATACAGTTTTGATCTCCATTGGATAGATGCAAAGGGCAGCTTACCTTTATACAAAGGCATGACAGACAGGAGCTGAGTCATCTCACCTACCTTTTCCCTTCATTTGTGTTTTTTTTTTGGCAAAGTATCTATGAGAATACATTTCTCCCTTATAGTTTCCCTGACTTTTCCGGTGTCCATCCCCTTGAATCCTCTCTTCTTCACTTGCTATGAAGCCGAGGTGGAATTTTAAAACGCAGGCATCCTTCTTTATCCCTAGTGCCAAAGTCCATCGCAAAACCTTCACCATAGTCTTAACAGACCCTCTCACAAAGCAACAGCGTAAAAATATCCAGGGTTGCTGGAGGTGGGGGGCAGGGAGGAAGAGGGCAGCTGGTAATTGATGATTCCTCTAGGAATGCATGTCAGAGATTTGCCAGCGCCCCACTTCCACCCCACCCCCAAACTACACACCACTCAGTGTTCGGATGATGATAATGTACCTGGAAAGAACGGCAGCCCATGCCGAAGCAAGCAGCATCAGACAGGGCGCCTTGCCATCTGCCCCACCTGCTGCATTCACGAGTCCATCTGGTGACTGCAATCGCTCATTGTAGGCCTCTTCTGAGGCACATTCGGGCTGAAAAGCAGGCAGTGTGAATTATTTAGGGAGCTAGTATAAATAAATAGAGGGAAAGGAGAAGAAGGGCTCCGGGAAGAATCTGTAAGAACCTCCTCCTGCTCCCTGAGCCCTGGGTGCTTTGGAATGTTCACACGAATGCAGGAAAGCATTTGATTTGCATAGAGATTTAGATGTATAGATCTTTGTGCAGATTACAAACCCAGGAGTTTATCTAGATTTAGATAGCAGAGCTCAGCCTATTTTGCACTGAAAATATGGCCAGCTTCAGGTAGGGAACCTTTGGGGACTTTTCAAGATAAGTGAAACTGATGAAATGTAATATTTTTAGGCACAGCTTTGGCAGAAATAAAACAACTCTGTCCTTTCTGAAACTGATGATTTTTGTGTGTGGTGGGGGAGGGGGAAGTGGGGAATAAAACATTCGACTTTTTAGTGAATCGTGATTTATACGTATTTTGTTTTGTTTTTCTACTAGGTAAAAACAGTTAGAAAAAGATTGATGTTAATTTTATTTGTATAGGTGGCCAGTCAAAAATCTTTTGGGTAATTGCTACATACAAAACCCTGTAACTGAATTCAGCATGTCCATTAATATAAACTAAATATGAAATGAAAGCTTTAACCATAGAAATCTGTATAGGACTGTGTGTTTGGGGTCTCAATAAACCACCTAGAAAGGCATGTCGTAGGAATTACCTGATGAGTGCAAAAACAAAATACTTAAAGAAATGGTAAACTGGAGTTAACGAAATCATTTATACTAAAATAAGGAAAGTTTAAACATAATGGTTTTAAAAGACTTCCTGGTATCTCACAAGATAGGCTCTACAGGCCTGACATTGTCATTGAAATCTAGGAAGATCTAGTCTGAATGAAAATGATTCTAAATGAAATTCCAGAACTATGAATGGCATCGGTAATATCCAGGGTTGAAACAAACTGTTCCTTTCTTCTTTCCTGAAAATCATAAAATATAATTTTGGGGTGAGGGTAGGTGCTTCATTCAAGTTTATGATTTTTTATGCATCCCCCTTATTTTTACTGTGTAGGTTCTTACAGATATATGGATAGTGTTATGTATTACATCTAACCTTTTTATGTTTTAATGGACAAACTTATGATAGAGCCATTAAAAAGAAAATGTGTTTGTGAATAGTTCCCCCAATTCTATCTGTCCAGAAAAGCAATTGGTGCTTATGTTCTAGAATAGACTAGACTCTTTAGTGTTCCTCTACTCCATCCCACTTGACTCAGTTCAGTTGCAAAGTAAATTTAATGGACTTGCTTTTTTGAGCCAGTCAAGCTCTAGCCTTCACTTAAATAAGCAACATCTATCTGGAGCAAAACAGGCATGAAAAGGAACCATTCTGCTAATTTAAAATATAAGCAGCAACCTGCTTCATAGTTGCTCAAGTAAAATACTTTTTATTTCGAGGAAATATCTTTCTAACCAGTTACTTTCTAAAAAAATATTTGAGATGATTCCTTTTTTTCTGCCTTTGAAACCATTTTCCAGTGCCAAATAAAATGAGCTGTTTGTCATAAGCCAAGTAACTCCATAAAATTTAAAGGCATTAAGTTAAAATTCAGGAGCACTAGACCACACCTGGTTTGTGATCTTTCTCCTTCCTCTGACATCCCAGCTCTCTCTGCCCACCACCCCCAAGCCTCACGTTGAACAACACAGCCCCACCCCTAGCTTTGCTGCATACCATTGCAAAAATAAAACCCCCACAAAAGATATTTTCTCAGAATTAGTGACTTTTCATATATTATCTTTTCCTGGAAAACAAATCTATTCCTCCTGAAGGCACTTGGATACTGTTGGCTGATGATTGAATGCTTACTCTTTTGACAGGCAAAGGACAATGTTGAGAGACATGAATTAATTAGAAGTAACATGTGCATGGAAATAGTGATGGTTTAACTACAAGAGCAGGAGTTGACTCAGCGTCTAATTGACAACTTTAGGGAAGACTTTATAGATATTTTAGGCTCCATCAATATACAAAGTCAGGGGCTTCCCAGGTGGCTCAGTGGTAAGAGAATCTGTCTGCCAATGCAGGAGGTGCAAGACACCCAAGTTTGATTTCTAGGTCAGGAAGATCCCTTGGAGAAGGAAATGGCAACCCACTCTAGTCTTCTTGCCTGAAATCCCCATGGACAGAGGAGCCTAGTGGGTTCCATGGGGTCGCAAAGAGTTGGACACGACTGAGTGGCTAAGCACACACACAATGTACAAAGTCAAGAAGTATTTTAGAAAAAGTTTTTAAATATACCTATACAAGAACACAAGCTTTTTACCCATTGTCTTAATTACTTTTATTCACTTTGACTGGCTTTTTGTTTTTAAATTTTGTTCTTATTGAAGACTTGCAGGCATGGGTCTTCCTGAACGTTGTTTTATTATCCCCTTTTGTTTTCTGAGGTTAGGGTGTTAGAACACCTCTGATCTAATCGGAACAGGACCAGTTTTATATCATTTTCAAGTAATTTACATGCATATGATTCATCAGATCACATGCTTGTGTCAGCTTTGCCTGGGTTATGTTGTAACTTACTTTATCTTAAAGTGAAGTTGCTCAGTCATGTCCGACTCTTTGCGACCCCATGGACGGAATAGCCTACCAGCCTCCTCCATGCATGGGATTCTCCAGGCAAGAATACTGGAGTGGCTTGCCATTTCCTACTCCAGGGGATCTTCCTGACCCAGGGATCGAACCCAGGTCTCGCACATTGCTGGCAGACTCTTTACCGTCTGAGGGATCATGATAAAAAGTATATTTGTTTTGACAGGAAGAGTTCAGAGTTTTGTTGTTCAGTCACTCAGTCATGTCCAACTCTTTGCAACCCCATGGACTGCAGCACACCAGGCTTCCCTGGCCTTCACCGTCTCCCAGAGCTTGCTCAAACTCATTTGTTTTGACAGGAAGAATTTAGAGTTTTAAGTATGTTTATTTCCACAAAATGGCAATGGAAGCTTAGTAAATGAACATGTGCTTGCTATAAACATCTCTTTTTAGCATTTTACAGATTCATTCTTTCATCTTCTCTCATAGGACCAGAAAATCCATAATCTAAATGTTAATTTTATTTTTATTTGATTGGCATTTTCATTGAAGGGTGTTATTCAAAGACATGAACATCAACTATTAAAGAAAGCTATGTGCCCAAGTATTTGTCAGGAAATGTAAAAGAGAGATTTCATAATTTATCAAGGAACAACAAAAGAAATTAATTAGTTTTATTACTTTCTTTTTTAAGAATGCTGACTTTATAGTTATGTAGTCAACTGATGAGTATAATGATTTAATTAGAACCAAAATAAATAAATGTTACTAAAAGCCTTTGTATAACACATTTGTTTCGAAAGCAAATCTCATTTTAATGATTATTCCTGAAATTTGCTATTGAAAGTTTAGTCAAATCAGTTATATTTATGGAAGGCTGTGTTCTGTACTCTGTCAGTCATGTCTGATTCTTTGTGATCCCGTGGACCGTATCCCACCAGGTTCCTCTGCCTGTGGAGTTTTCCAGGCAAGAATACTGGAGTGGGGTGTCATTTCCTACTCCACTGAATCTTCCAGACCCAGGGATCAAACCTGCATCTTTTGTTTCTCCTGCCATGGCAGGTGGGTTCTTTACCACTGATACCACTTGAGAAGCCTAGCTGTTTTAAACAGTGCCCTCAATAGCAGTTATGATATTATTAATTATATGGGATAAGTAGCAAGTAGTAGCATCCAAGTTGCTTCTTAATAGCCTTGCATAAAGAACTTCATTATGCAATTCATAGGGAAGAAGAAGGATGTAACATAAATTACCAGTATTTTTATGGGCTCATAAGTAGGGAGGTAAGGTGACCATTTAGGGTTTCCCCAAACAGGGCTCATTAATAGAATGGTATTAATATTTATGTAAGCACTGAAGACAGTCAGCATGGCCTGGTCACCTTTCCTTGGTGTCTCACACCTGGCCCAGTCATGATGCCAGATTTCTCTAGATTAAACTTGGTTGTATTTGTTGCAAGAGAACCCATGGCAAGAAAGGAGACAGGTCTTCTGATGAGTGCAAACAGAAGGAGCAGCATGCGTGCACATAGAGCAACGAAACAGTTAAGAGAAATCTGCCAGGGCCACTTTCCTGCCAAGATCTGCCGAGTGTCCTGCTGTTCGTCTCAGGGTCAGAGTTTGAGAATCGTATTGGGTATAAGTTTTAAAATAGTGCATTTTATTTTCCAATGTAAGATATACAGTGGTACAGACTGTGGGTTTGGAAGCCAAAGAAATTTATGCTCTTACTTAAAGTATGTTAAGTTTAATGATCTAATAAAATAGCATGCAAAAAAAAAAAAAATGCCTGGTGAAAGTGGGCACTCAGTAAATATTTCATGCCCCCTCCTACTCTGCTCTTAATAATGGGTTGTTAGAAGCACTGGAAGGAAAGTACAAAACTGAGATTTCACTTCTCAAAGCCAAATTAGCTTCTTACCTCAACCGACAAATTCTGAAGTCGAAATGAGTCATAATAAGGATTAGTCAGGGAAGCTTGAATTGAAGCTATTTCTCCTGCACGTGTGAACTCCTTATCAATTCCCTACTACTTATAATTGCTGGCTTCACTTTCTGAAATTAGCAGAGGGGAAAGCTAAGTAAAGACAGAAACCTAGCACCTTGCATTTTTTCTTCCCTGCCTAGAATGGTAGGGTAAGAATAGGTCTATGAAAACATAGTATTTAATGATGATTATTTAGGAGAAATGTCGAAATAAAACTATGAAAAAGAAAAGATAAATTCTAGCATAGTAGAGATCCTTTTGTCTTCAGTTTCTCCTATCTTTTAAAAAGCAAGAGAGGGGAGTGAACTTCCGGTCCCCTGTGGTTAAGGGGGGGTCTAGTGGTTAAGACTCAGGGTTTGCAATGCAGGAGTCATGGATTCAATCTTGGCTGGGGAACTAAAGATGTCGTATGCCATGCAGTGCAGCAAAAAAAATTTTAAAAACCAGAGGTATAGGTATCTCTCTTTTAAACATTGTAATCTGGCTTCTGAAGTTCCAAGTCCCTGAAAGCCTTGTTATGAGTAGTCTGATTGCCGAACTCATGGTTTTAAGAGTAAGTGAAGGAGTGTGTGTGTGTCTGTGTGTCTCGGAGGCGGTCCTTAATCTGTTTCAGGCCAGTTTCCTAAGGAAGGGTTAAACCAACTGGTTGAGCTGATGATTTTACTCTCCTGTGGTGATATTTTATTTATATGATAAAATGCTTGGAAAGTGATTAATTTGTCAGGGGAACATCTTGTTCCTGTAAATTTGCTGAATATGTAATAAAATTGGCATCTCATGGATGGGAGAAATGAAGATTTTTAAAAACCGAATTAGCCGAAAGATCTTCCTGTATTTCCATCCGTTTATATTTACTTGGATTTCTCCCTTTAAAAACAACAGCTTTGAAAGATTCCTTGCTTGAAGTTAGGGGAGACATCTGAGCTAGGGAGGTTAAAAAAGTAAAAAAGGAGGGCGGAGGTAATGTAAGAAGAGAGATGGAACGGTGGATGCTGATGCCTGCTCTCTCCCTGGACCAACAATGACTGATACATCCATTAAATTTCAGCCCAGGCTGATTGACTGAGTGGATTTATATAAATTAAAAAATACAGGTCATATACCTTTTCTGATAGCCTGTAAATGAGAAATAGGAATTCCTCTAAACCTCAAAGGAGGAAATCCATAGGCGAGGCTTTCGAGTCAATAAAGCACTCCAGCATCAACTCTTCTTGCTGTGTTTGTACAATAAGTTTTAGTTAATAGACAAATATTATCCCAGCCTGCCCCCGACTTTCTCCAGCAAGAGGTAAATTGTAAATGAATCCACACCATGTTGAAGATTTTCCAGCTTTCGTTGCCGTTTGAACTTGCACTTTCCAGGAAGGAAGGAGGCAGACACCACCCTTTGCTCCATTTTCTTGGTGTAACAAGTGAAAATGGCATTCGTTCAGGAACAATGACTTTTATTCACGCTCATTCTCTCAGCACCGTGTCCATTTGTCCATTGGAATGAGCCACTTATCATGCTTCCAGGTTTTTCCTCTTTCAACATCAAGAGTTATGAAAGGAAAATTCCATTTTTCCCTGGCCCTCCATGACAGGCAGGCTGAAGATTGTGGTCATTTGGATTAAAAACATATCCATCACCACCAGCCGGCAGGTTATTATGATGTCTCCTTTGAATATATGAATTTCATACACTGCATGTTGGAAGTCTAAGAATGCCAACTTTTTAGATAAATAATTATCCCATTGGTGATGTACAGCATACTGTTGCCATATTTTCTCCCTTTTACAGCATTCTTGCCCTCATCACCCATAACATAAATCTTTGACTTTCATATTTAATAAAAGGACTACGGTAACAACCACCCT
The DNA here is from genome assembly GCF_055505025.1 of Bos grunniens. Classification (NCBI taxonomy): domain Eukaryota; kingdom Metazoa; phylum Chordata; class Mammalia; order Artiodactyla; family Bovidae; genus Bos; species Bos grunniens. The sequence goes on from NC_141180.1 coordinate 60,994,687, forward strand.
GTGCTCAGTATAGTCAACCAATCACATGCCATCCTTCAGCCATCATTATTTGGGTTTTTTGCGGCTGATATTTTAGTAGACAGTCTAGCTTAAATTTGACAGCATATTTGATACAGCAGTGCAGGTAAATAAGCAGATAACCTTACTTATGTGCTGGCTGTGACCTCAGCACACAGCCTTCAGCTTTGTGAGGTTCCGAGGATAGAAAGATGGATGAATGAATAAAGTTCCCAACATCAGTCAGTGTTATTATCTGAGCTTGATAATCTGTCAGCTGAATTTTGGAGACTGGGGAGAAATATGGACATGTTGAGGCAGGCTAGGACAGGAATGACCATTTCTCAAGAGATCCATTTTATCTAAGCATCAATTCCCTCTGTCACAGAATCTTTGGTCCCTTAGGAATGGGAGAGAGGTATTATACCATTGCTCCTATAGAAGTTCCAAGTGCTGACACCGAGCTCCTTACTCCATCTCCTGTTTCTTTGATTTCCCTGCCATCCAATTTTATCTCTCACAGTGGATCCTAGTATCCTTGTCTGTGAAATTCATGTCTGTAACTGGCCATCACTTACTGTGAGTAAGTAAACCTGCTCATTTCCATTAGATATGACTCTGGAGTTCACATGTGGATGTAGATGCTCCAGGAGGAGACTTGAAATCGTGTATATCTAACTAGCTAGCTACTAGGTGGTTGTGTTTACTGGCTAAGTCGTGTCTCACTTTTTTGCGACCTGTGGGCCATAGCCTGTCAGGCTCTTCCGTTCATGGGATTTCCCAGGCAAGGATACTGGAGTGGTTGCCTTGTCTTCCTCCAGGGGATCTTTCTAACCCAGGGATTGAACCTCTGTCTCCTGCATGGGCAGGTGATTTTTTTTTTTTTTTTTTTCTTTTACCACTGAACCACCAGTGAAGCCCAGCTACTGGATCAGTTCAGTCACTCAGTCCTGTCTGACTCTTTGCGACCGCATGGACCTGCAGCACGCCAGGCTTCCCTGTCCGTCAACAGCTGCTGGAGTTTACTCAAACTCATGTCCATTGAGTCAGTGATGCCATCCAACCATCTCATCCTCTGTCATCCCCTTCTCCTCCGGCCTTCAAACTTTCCCAGCATCAGGGTCTTTTCAAATGAATCAGTTCTTCGCATCAGGTGGCCAAAGTATTGGAGTTTCAGCTTCAGCATCAGTCCTTCCAATGAATATTCAGGACTGATTTCCTTTAGGGTGGACTGGTTGGATCTCCTTGCAGTCCAAGGGACTCTCAAGAGTCTTCAACACCACAGTTCAAAAGCATCAATTCTTTGGCACTCAGCTTTCTTTGTAGTCCAACTCTCACATCCATACATGACCACTGGAAAAACCATAGCCTTGACTAGATGGACCTTTGTTGGCAAAGTAATATCTCTGCTTTTTAATATGCTGTCTAGGTTTGTTATAGCTTTCCTTCCAAGGAGTAAGCGTTTTTTAATTTCATGGCTGTAGTCACCATCTGATTTTGGAGCCCAAGGAAATAAAGTCTCTCACTGTTTCCATTGTTTCCCCATCTATTTGCCATGAAGTGATGAGACTGGATGCCATGATCTTCGTTTTTTTTAATATTGAGTTTTAAGCCAGCTTTTTCACTCTCCTCTTTCACTTTCATCAAGAGTCTCTTTAGTTATTCTTCACTTTCTGCCATAAGGGTGGTGTCATCTGCATATCTGAGGTTATTGATATTTCTCCCGGCAATCTTGATTCCAACTTGTGCTTCATCCAGCCCAGCGTTTCACATGATGTACTTTGCGTGTTAGTTAAATAAGCAAGGTGACAGCATAGAGCCTTGACGTACTCCTTTCCCGATTTGGAGCCAGTCTGTTGTTCCATGTCCAGTTCTAACTGTTGCTTCTTGACCTGCATACAGATTTCTCTGGAGGCAGGTCAGGTGGTCTGGTATTCCCATCTCTTTCAGAATTTTCCACAGTTTATTGTGATCTACACAAAGGTTTTGGCATAGTCAATACAGCAGAAGTAGATGTTTTTCTGGAACTCTGTGGCTTTTTCTTTGATCCAATGGATGTTGGCAATTTGATCTGTGGTTTCTCTGCCTTTTCTAAATCCAGCTTGAACATCAGGAAGTTTTCAGTACACGTACTGTCGAAGCCTCACTTGGAGAATTTTGAGCATTACTTTGCCAGCGTGTGAGATGAGTGCAATTGTGTGGTGGTTTGAACATTCTTTAGCGTTGCCTTTCTTGGGCTTGGAATGAAAACTGACCTTTTCCAGTCCTGTGGCCACTGCTGAGTTTTCCAAATTTGCTGGCATATTGAGTGCAGCCACATCACCACCAGGGCCTGTCCTCGTGGCTGGGCTCCGCCAGGCCTGCTTTCCAGGGCCACAGCTGCCCTCAAACATGCACATCAAGGGCAACACTGTGTTCCAAAGCCCCTGCTGCAGTCCATTCAGCTACTTTGTATCAGTGATCAAGTCTTATGAGATGAACAGCACTAATTTTCCCCTCTTCCTGTTTTCCCTACATCTTTCTTCTTGGACTTTGGCTAAGAACAAGGAATGTTCCTACCTTGTCTGCTTGCCTTCTGAAAAGTGGTCAGATGTACTGTCATAGGAGAGCCACGCCTTAGCAGCAAACAGAGGAGGCAGGGGCTTGGGTCTTGAAGAGGCTGACTCAGAGGCTGCTGAGGTTGACAGCCATTGTGACTCATACTGTGAGTTGTTGAAGTCACTCCAGAGAGACATTCCTCATGGTTCTTGCTTGAAGACAATGTCTCTAGTGGTAGGTGTCACTTTTTTCCTCCCCCAAAGTGATCATAGTAGCTTTATCCGCACTTTCTTATTTTATTCTTGTGATTAATAGCTAAGAAGGCCTAGTGTAGTTAAGCAGTTTCAGAATTTATCTCTAACCTGAATTTTCCCCCTGACCTGTGTTAGACTAGGTGTCATCCACATGGAATCTGATGACAGGTGGAGGGGCTGGGGGAGGTTGGTGTTCTAAACCTCAGTATTTTCTTGCATGACTTTCATGCAGCCTGCATTCTTAGCATGGATATATTGACTTCTGAAACACATTTTCCTCTGGATAAAGACTTCATTATTCTTCAGTGTCCATATCATTCTTGGCACATAAAGATTTGTAAACTGCTTCCTTTAAAGCTTTCCTGTGAACACCTAGCATCCTCCCTTCATCTCAAGTACTGAGAAGTTAAGGAGATCATTTTGGGTGATAGTGTGAGCTTATGTTGGTGAAAAGTCAGTATAAGTTAGAAAGTGAAAGTGAAGTCGCTCAGTCGTGTCCGACTCTTTGTGATCCCATGGACTGTAGCCTATCGGCTTCCTCTGTCCATGGGATTTTCCAGGCAATAGTACTGGAGTGGATTGCCATTTCCTTCTCCAGGGGATCTTCCCAACCCAGGGATCCAACCCTGGTCTTCCTCATTGTAGACAGACGCTTTACCGTCTGAGCCACCAGGAAAGCTCCCAGTACAAGTTAGAATGTGTTATCAAAGTGTTTAAACAAATGTAATTTACAACAAATCCCAAAGGCTGACTAGTTTTCTTGTGACAGCCCCAGGTAGGTATGGATTTATATTTCAAAAGTAGGTGCAGCTTAATGTTCTGATTTGATTATTGCAAAGATTAAAATATTTTGTCTCACAAATTTGTAGTAACACTTTGGATTTGCATAACATTTAAACTCTTCAAAGGTTTTCATATCTATTTTCTTTTTGTGTCTCAACATTTCTGCATTAGATAGTGTGAGCATTAATTAATACCTACATTTTAGTTAATAGATAGCTGAGACACAGAAAATTAATTGATGTATATTAATTAATTACATATACATAGTGTATATGTAATTAACATAATTAATGTTTTGATATTAATGATAAAAGCTAATTGGTCTGGAAGTTCTACCTGGTATCTAGCTCAGGTTTTTCATGCTGTGAAATAAGTTAATTTCTTCTTATTAGAAGGCTCTAAATCTGTTTCAATTAAATAATAGTCATCTTTTAGCTTTTCCTTTCTATGGTGTAAATAATCTAGTATTTTCTAAGTCACCAAGTAATTTTGACTTTTCAAAATTATCCTTTGTTGTTAGATGTTTAAGGGGATAAGGTACTTTTTTTTCTTTTTGTTTTATTTTGGTCCCATTTTTGTTATTTTGTATTTGTATCATCATCACAGATACATCATAGCACTTAACTGAGTATGCAGTTGTTTAAGAAATAGTATTGAAAACTAAAATCTTTAGAAGGTAGTAGTTATATGTGTAACTACAGTTGACATGTGTAATTGGCTGCTATAAAGTATTGTTATTAAATCTTCGTGGTTCAGCATTTTGTAGCTCAGAGGACAAAATTTAGACAGAAATTTCAAGTTCAAGTTCCAGTTCTATGACAATACTGTTTCCTCATCTGTAAAACAGAGAACATGCTTGTCATACAAGTTTGTTTCGAGAATCATTGTGTGATTATAACTTCTTTTCTCACTGTTAAAAAGGAAAAAAAATCCTGATATCTTATTGAGATACATGAAATAATATTAATATTTCTTACGACCATTATCCTGAGAGCTCACCATACTCTGAGAAGTGGTAGAATGGAGGACCATCTATGCCTCAGCTTCATGACCTTGACTAACTGATATTTAGTGTTGGAAGTTTGGTATTTCAAGTAATGCCAGATAAATATAAGCCAGACATAGAACTTATGTGATGAGGTTTATAACAACATTTATAAAGAATAATGATGCCTTTAGTTAACATTGTGCCTTGCAGCTCATTTATTTATTCAACAAACATATTAAGTGACATATTCATTGAGTAGTTAATATGAGTTCAGCATCATACAAAGTGCCAAGGATACAAAGTCAAATGCACTATAGTCCATGTCTTCAAGAGAGATGTTAATTTAAAAAAAAAAACCTTTTTACTTTGATATATTTGTAGACTCACATGCAGTTATAAGAAATAATACCGAGAAATACTAAACATTCACCCAGTTTTTTCCGTGGTGAAAATGAAATGAAATGAAGTCGCTCAGTCGTGTCTGACTCTTTGCGATCCCATGGACTGTAGCCCACCAGGCTCCTCGGTCCATGGGATTTTCCAGGCATGAATACTGGAGTGGGTTGCCATTTCCTTCTCCAGGGGACTTTCCCGACCCAGAGATCGAACCCGGGTCTCCCGCATTGTAGGCAGACGCTTTACCGTCCAAGCTACCAGGGAAACCAAAAATCCATGGGGAGCCTTCTTTAAACAAAACATAGAATTTATTAAAGTTGATGCTTAAGTATCTGCCATAATGGAATAGTTCACATGGTTCTACGGTAACGAAACAGAAGTTGAATCATCTAACATTTTTCCGTGGTAACCTTCAATTATAGTACAAGATCACAACCAAGAGGCTGATCCTGAAAGAGTTTACTGACTTTAGATTTCATCGTGTACACTCATTTGTGCTTGTGTGTGTGAGTGCGTGGGTTTAGTTCTGTGTAATTTTATTGTAAATGTACGTTCCTCTGACCACCACCACAGTCAAGATAAAGAACAGTTCCATCACAAGATGGGCATTTGTTTTTGCATTGCTGATCAGTCGCTAAGTCATGTCCACCCGTGAACTGCAGCACGCCGGGCTTTTACTGTCCTTTACTGTCTCCCGGAGTTTGCTCAAAGTCATGTCTGTTGGTCAGTGATACCATCCAACCATTTCATCCTCTGTCACCTCCTTCTCCTCCTGCCCTCAAGTCTTACCCAGCATTAGTGTCTTTTCCAGTGAGTCAGCTCTTTACATCAGGTGGCCAAATTATTGGAGCTTACTTTATTAAAAAAAAAAAATATATATATATATGTATACTTCGTTAAAATCATTTTAGCTTCATCAATTCTCATGTATTATTTATGGATCACTGGAGGTGGAGAAAACTCTATTCATGATGCTCAGAATGTCTGCCTCCTCTTTTTTTCATTGTCTTTGCTACCATTTCACTTCAGGTTCTTCTCATCCTTTATCTGGCCAGATAGAAGAGCTTCCGAAGTTGGCCTTTAAACACTGTGAGTTCAGAGATCTGGTCTGTTTGTTTTATCAGGTGATATTCCTGAAACACAATAGGGATGAATGACATGGACACTGCTGCAGTCAAAACTGTGTTTAATAAAAGCACAATATTGGTTACGTCTTTTCTCCTTAGAAGTCTTCAGTAGCTTCCCATCACCTATAAAATGGCATCGAATCTGCATATCATAGTATTTCAAACCTTCCACAGTCTGGCCAACCTACTTTTTGAACCTGTAGCAGATTCCAGATCCCCTATCTTGTTCTGCAGAACCACTCCCTCCTTCATTCTATGAGCCTCCCCTGCACTTCTGGATCATCCTCCTCCATCCTAAAATGGCCTTTCTCTTCTTACTCATTGAGATCGTTCTGAACTCAATAGCACCTTTGCAAACAGTTGTTTACACTTCCTGTACTATGAGATATAGCTCCCATGTAACAGATTCAGCAACTGAGGTTTGTAGATAACATCTCAGCACCTGCAGTTAGTTTGGCACTGCTGCTGCTGCTAAGTCGCTTCAGTCGTGTCCAACTCTGTGCGACCCCATAGACGGCAGCCCACCAGGCTCCCCCGTCCCTGGCATTCTCCAGGCAAGAACACTGGAGTGGGTTGCCATTTCCTTCTCCATTGCATGAAAGTGAAAAGTGAAAGTGAAGTCGCTCAGTCGTGTCTGACTCCTAGCGACCCCATGGACTGCAGCCAACCAGGCTCATCCATCCGTGGGATTTTCCAGGCAAGAGTACTGGAGTGGGGTGCCATTGCCTTCTCCGAGTTTGGCACTAAGGAATGACAATGTTGGTGAACTCAAAGCCAAGGTGTCTAATTAAAAATCTTATAATCATTTACTAGTTCATCCTGTAGATTGTTCAGTTTCAATCAAATCTCTTACTTTGACCTAAGAAAATAGAAAAATAGATTTTCTATGTTTAATGTTTATCTCACAGATTCTTGAGATTGTGTGAACAACATGCTAATTAAAAAAAAAAAAATTGTAACCCAGCATTTAAAGTCCACTACTTTTTGCAGATGTGACTTCGCGTTTTGTACATTCATTCACTAGCCCAGGCACGGTGTTAAATTTAGGAAGAGATATAGTGTACAGTCCTCCTCAAGAGGAGGGATGCAAACATAAGTATCCACGGGAAAGACAATGTGTTAAGTGCGGTTGTAGAAGTAGGCTGGTGGAATTATGGGAATATCTAGGGAAAGTGGTGCTGGGAAGACTTCCTGGAGATGTGATAACTCAGTAGAAGTTTTATTAATGAATGGGAGCTGACCAGATGTTGGAGCAAAGGAAAGGAGAAATGCATTCCAGGGAAAAGAGAAAGCTGGTTGGTAGGAAGAATTACAAGTCACTAAGCACTGCATGAAGGATCTGTAGTGGCTCAGCGGTAAAGAATCTGTCTGTAGTATAGGAGGTACCGGTTCCATCCCTGGTTTGGGAAGATCCTCTGGAGAAGGAAATGGCAACCCATTCCAGTATTCTTATCTGGGAAATTCCATAGACAGAGGAGCCTGGCAGGGTGCAGTCCACGGGGTCACAAAGAGTCGGACAGGACTTGGTGTCTAAACAACAGCAAAACATTTCGTGTAAGAGGTACAAGGTGGGGAGAAGTGAGATTTAGGGTGGAAGAGGATTGTTTACCTGTAGGGTGTGTATGGAGCCATTGACAGAGATAAACTTGGCTGAATTCATCTTCAGGAATGTACAGTTTTATTTATTTATTATTTCACACAGTTTTATTATTTTGCAGAAACCTCTTTTCAGGAAAACATGAATTAGCTGTACGATCACGTCATTTCTCCTTGGCTAAGTACTGAATGCTGTAACCTTCATGTGTATGTAAGTTAAAGAAGGGAAGAAATGTGTTCTGTGATTTATTTTCCTTCCCATTAAGGAACATCATCCCCCATCTTCCTACTTGAGGAGCATCTGGTAAATTGGTGTTGAAATCATTTTTAAATTGATGTAAGTCACTATGCAAGTTTTCTTTCCTGAAAGCTCCATAGAATTAGGCATTTCTTTTGAAATACATGATTTTAACTACTCCAGTTTTCTATATTGCACTTCTCCCCTGACTCTTTTTATTAAAACTGTGTTTATACTGATAATCTAAAAGATATTTTTAAAAATGAGATGACTCCCCCTCTTTTTCTGATTTCCATGTTTTAAATCCTTAATGTTTCCTTATTCTGTGTCCCATAATCTTCCTTGTTGCAAAAGACTTCTCCAGTGGTCTAGTGGTTAAGACTCTGCAGTCCCAGTGCAGAGGTCCTGGTCAGAGAACTAGGTCCCACATGCTGTAACTGAAAATCCCGCAGGCTGCAGCGAAGATTGCAGATCCCATGTGCTGCAACGAAGACCCGGTGCAGCCAAATAAATAAATATTTGAAAATTAAGTAAAATGTCAAAGAATCAAACCAAAAATGTTCAAAAGCCCACCATGAGTTACTTACAATGACACATGACCACATCACCGCTCCAATTTTGCCTGTTTGCATAAGCCGTTTTGTCGTGAGCCCTGTCTTGGAGGAAGACGATGAGGAGTGAACTCAGGTTATCTTTCTTTACTTCCCAAATGTGCACATGGATCCACGGAATTATTTGGTGTTTACAGTAAAAAAAAATTTCATAAGTATTTAAAAAATAAAATATGAAAAGGTGTTTACCCAGATCAATAGAATATTATTTATTATAGGCCTAGTTTTTTTTTATTTCTTTTTTTTTTTAAGTTGGGGGAAGGATATTTGCTTTACAGTGTTGTGTTAGTTTCTGCTGTACAAAAACATAAATCAGCTATGTATGTGCTTGGTCACTCAGCCGTGTCCAACTCTTTGCGACCCCATGGACTGTAGCCCGCCAGGCCCCTCTGACCATGAGATTCTCCAGGCAAGAATACTGGAGTGGGTTGCCATTTCCTCCTCCAGGGGATTTTCCTGACCCAGGGATCGAACCCTCATCTCCTGTGTCGCCTGCATTGACAGGCAGATTCTTTACCTATGAAAAGGGGGAAGAGAATCAGCTATATACTATATAAATATGTGTATATATATATATACACACACACATATACACACATATTCATATATCCTCTCCCTCTTGAGCCTCCTACCTACCCACCTCATCCTACCTCCCTAGGTCATCACAGAGCACCAAGCTGAGCTCCCTGTGCTATACAGCAGGTTCCCACTAGCTCTGTGTTTTACACATGATAGTGTGTAAACATTTATGTGTGTGTGTGTGTGCATGCTCAGTCATGTTTGACTCTTTGGAACTCTGTGGACTGTAGCCGTCCAAGCTTCTCTGTCCATGGGATTTCCCAGGCAAGAATACTGGAGTGGGTTGCCATTTCCTGCTCCAGGGGATCTTCCCGACCCAGGGATGGAGCCTGTGTCTCTTGTATCACAGGCAGATTCTTTATCCATTGAGCCATTGAGGAAGCCTAGTAGTGTATATACATTAGTACTACTCTCTCAATTTGTCCCACCCTTTTCTTCCTCCTCTGTGTCCACAAATTATGGGCCTAATCTTAATTTCATCCTTTGTCCTGTTCATAGGTTAGAAAAAGATCTGACCTCAGAGTTGGAAACCTGGAATTTGGACTAAATTCTACCTCATAATTCTCAATGTCCTTAAATAAGTCATGTGTCTCACTTCCCTGACTCACTCAGTTCTTATGTGTAAGTCAAAAGTACAGGTAGGTGTTGATGAAGAATTTTCTAAGTCTGCCTGTTTAAGACTTGGGGCTTCCCAGGTAGCTCAGTAGTAAAGAATTCACCTGCCCATGCAGGAGACACAGGTTTGAGCCCTAAGTTGGGAAGATCCTCTGGAAAAGGAAATGGCAACCCAGTACAGTATTCTTGCCTGGGAAATCCCATGGACAGAGGAACCTGGCAGGCTACAGTCCTTGGGGTTGCAAAAGGGTTGGATACAACTTAGTGGCTAAATAACAACAACAAGGCATAAGAATCAATAGAAACTTCTATTGATAAATAGATAACTTCTATTGATACTAGATAGTAAGTATCTAAGAGTGAATTCTTGTGATGTGGTAAGTGTATGTTTAACTTCATTAGAAACTTCCAAACTGTTTTTCCACAACTGTCATACCATTTTGTACCCTGCCAGCAATGTATGTGAGTTCCAGTTGCTTCACATCCTCACCAACATTTAGTATTGTCAGTCTTGTGAATTCCTATGAATGTGAAGAAAACAAAAATTTCTTTTTCAACTGTAATAGAAACTCTAAAAATTATACAATACAAATTACTCTATATAATTTAGGGATGTCAGAATTAGCACCTGGGGCTTCCCTGGTGGCTCAGATGGTAAAACGTTTGCCCGCAATGTGGGAGACCTGGGTTTGATTCCTGGGTCAGGAAGATCCCCTGGAGAAGGAAATGGCAATCCACTCCAGCACTCTTGCCTGGAAAATCCCATGGACGGAGGAGACTGATAGGCTACAGTCCACGGGGTCGCAAAGAGTTGGACATGACTGAGCGACTTCACTTCACTTCAGAATTAGCATATTCCTTCATGAATATTGAAAATATTAAGTTTAATTTTCTATTATACCATTTTTAGAATCTCTAATCACTTATATGTATATATGACATCCATTGATGTTTCTATTGGAGATAAATGTGTGTGTGTGCATGTGTGTGCGTGTGTGTGCATATATAAGCATATTTATTCTCATCTCCACTTTTCTTGTTTGTTACAACGTCACGAACGATTTATCTTCTTTCATAATCTACCACATTTCTTAAAAAGCAGGGTCTTATTGCTAGTAGTTGAAAATAGCTACCTAATCAGAAGATGTCATCAGTAAAGTGAGAGAATCTTTCCTAAAAAATGCATCTTTATGTAACAGATTTAGGATATCTTTTAAATCAAGTATGAAGATACTACCAGTTCAGTGACCAATTTTACATGTTAAGGTGTTTTTTTTATAAGGCGTGTATTTATTGGTTTACAGTTAAGTCTGTCATGAAAATATTTTGATCATAACCTCTCCAGTGATTTACTGAGTGGTTGATATGACGTGGACCAACCAGCTAGTCTTCTGAGTGACTGGATTAGAGAACAAAAGGATGATTCTTCTAACGTTCATAGGAGAATGAGGTAGTGAGCCAGTTGACGAAATATGTAATCAAAACTTCTCACCCCAGGATTCAGACAGTGTCTCTTCTCATTTTGTAAAGTTCGCCTGTGGATCTTTACGTATTATTGCCTTTAGAGATGACAGATTTTCACAGAGTGAGAAAGCAGTGAAATACATTTAGCACTGAGTCTTTACTGAGGATGGTTTAATCCTTCTCTGATGCAGAAAGCACTTTATAATTTTATAGCTCCACAGCTTTCATTATTGTGAATGCCAGTTATTATATTGGCTAAGAGCGGAAGTGATGTTGGATCAAGTCTGTGCTAACCGAACCTTGGATTGGGGGACATGGACATGTGTTTACCCATATACATCTCTTTATTTTAAATTATATATAAATTTTTCCATTTTCATTTCTTTAGGTTTCCCTTCAGTTTCCCCCCAACCCCCAGCCCAGCCTTCTCTACCTTTTCTGAATATATACATCACTCTCAGTTTTCTTAACAAAAGTACAATTTCAGGCTTTCTCTATGTGAAAACCATGACAAAGTGATTTTATAGCCAGTTCTGAAAGTGACTAAACTTGACAACAATTGTATTTTATGACAACCTCTCCTTTCATGTCCCCGGCCTACTTTTATATCAGCATTTTTTTTTTTTACCCCAAATGTGAACAATTTCATATCTCTGCATTGGCTGAAAACAAATCCCTTTACCAGGAAGACATTTTAATGGAGAAGAGCATGATTCACTTAAGCCACCGAGCCTTTACACCTTAACTCTATAATATTCAATTTCTCACTCACCAAGAACCAAAGCCATTTTTTTTTTTTTTTTGGTGGTTTGTGTTCCTAGGGGTTGGAAAAGAATTAGTATTATGGAACTAAACCAGATTAAGGGGGAATGTGAATTAGATTTGGTAACAGATGGTGCTGTGGAAATTAAAGGTTCTTTGCGAATGGAAGCGACAGCAGCTTGTTTCTCTTCTCTCTGTCTCTCCGTTCGGTCACTTGATAGACGGGTATAAATCACAACAATCCTGTCTTGACAGCCAATTTCGAGAATTTGATCTGGTTAAAGACATGGCTTTCCTGTTCCACTCCCCGAAACCTGCCTCTATTTTATTTTAACACAGCCCCTTGTCATATTCAGAAAAACGGACTCACCTGCCTCCCTGTAATGAAATTTTTCTTAATTACAGTTTTAGCTCTTCCGTGTTAATTACTTTTCCATTCAGCCTGAATTTTCATCGTATCTCTGAGGAATTTTTCCTTCTCTTTTTTCCCCCCACCATTTTTACTCATCATATGCTTTTGTTGTTTCTAAAGATGCTTTTCACTGTCAGAAGTTCTTGTCAGAGGCACTGTCTGAGAATCCTAATTATCAGAATCATTATTTGAGAAGAGAGATGCTTTCATGGGAAGTAGTAAAGTTATCAGATCAGAAAAATTGTAGAGGTGTCGGAAGCAGTCACCAAAATAGCAGATAGTTGAACAAAATTGCAGGAAAAGGTGAGTGACAAGGCTTTGTTTTTTTTGGTTGATAAGAGCTGCAGAAACGTCTGCTCCATCAACTGAAATAAACCCCACCAAGTAAAAACATGTGCACACAATGTGGCCAAACCAGTTTGCGTCTGTGTTGACCTTATGATGATCTAGGAAATCTGAATTAAAGTGCAGAGAATCTAAATGAGAGACACGAAATTCTGAACATACTGGCTGGACTCTTTACAACCAGACCCTCAGATCTGACCAGCTTTGGAGACAAGAACTAAAGTTGCCTCTGTCCACATGCAAGTTTGAACTCACGACCAATCAAGGAAAAGAAAATAGAAGAAAGGGGGGAAAAATCACTCCTGAAATGAAGAGAAGATTCTTTGAGCGAGCAACTAACAGTTGGTAGAAATGAAGCTTCCTACTGGCAGTCAAATCAAATGTAGTAACAACTCAAGGACTCCCCGCTGCTTGCTGACAGCGTGGTGTCACACACTGGGACAAACATCCACTTAAACACTGATTGCGGGGAATTGCCCTTTCCGCCAACGCTTCCTACCAAAAATGTAATGAGCAAGAAGAGAACCATTTCTAGGGGAAAAAAAACAACCAAGATTCCTGCTCCCCAGATTCCCTCTAATGATCACAGATCTATTTGTCCCTTTGTCACCCACTGGGAAGGATTACTCAGTTGAATGTCATTGCCGCAGTTGCATTGTTATGTGGCAGGTTGTTGGAGTACTTTTTCTTTCTCCTACAGCACACACACACGCACACACACACCCACTGCAAGTTGTTGCAGTACTTTTTCTTTCTCCTACAGCACACACACACACAAACACGCACTGCAAGTTGTTAGAGTACTTTTTCTTTCTCCTACAGCACACACACACACGCACACACACACATGTACTGCAAGTTGTTGGAGTACTTTTTCTTCTACAGCACACACACGCACGCACGCACGCACGCACACACACACCCACTGCAAGTTGTTGGAGTACTTTTTCTTTCTCCTACAGCACACACACCCACCCCCCCCATACACACACCCCCACTGCAAGTTGTTGAAGTACTTTTTCCTTCTCCTACAGCACACACACACACAAACACGCACTACAAGTTGTCAGAGTACTTTTTCTTTCTCCTACAGCACACACACCCACCCCCCCCATACACACACCCCCACTGCAAGTTGTTGAAGTACTTTTTCTTTCTCCTACAGCACACACACACACAAACACGCACTACAAGTTGTCAGAGTACTTTTTCTTTCTCCTACAGCACACACACACATGCACACACACACACACAACCACTGCAAGTTGTTGAAGTACTTTTTCTTTCTCCTACAGCACACACACACATACACACAGTACATGCACACACTCCCCTGATCTTCAACAGTGCAGTGGCAGTCAAGGAAACAGACAGAAGTTTGGGAAGTGCGCTTTCATGCAGTAGCCCTTGCTCTCAGGTCTCATCCAAGTCACAAGCCAGTGTGGGTTTTATTTGAGTAAAATGTATATGTATATATGTATACATTTTAAAGGGCAGGAGTTATTTTAGAAAGCACTTCAGCACATCCTCCCATCTGACAAGTAAGAACGAAGATAGAGGATCAGCATGCCTTCGTGGCCTGCCTTAGGTCACTCAGCCCCAGGTCCCCACCTGGAGGCACACACCTCCTCCCTCCAGCCCTGTAAGAAGGCAGGGTTTCCTGAGAAATGAGAGAAACAGACCGAGTGTGGGAACTCTGGTGTCCTACATTTTTGGATCAGTTTTCCAGAACTGAGAAGATTTTAGAAATTTTTCTCTGCATGTTTGTCTTTGGGTCTTTGACTGACACACCACCACTGAGCCCTTCTGATCTGAATTCCTGGCCCCTCGGTGGCTTCCATTGGCTTCGCTCGATGGTGTCTCACTGCTGCATAATCCCTTTTACAAAATCCATTCTGCTACAGAACAAATCCTTCGTCATTTCTATGGCTTGAATTAAATGTATGTGTGTATCTATGTTATTTTTCCTTGCCTGCAAATAGTGGCTTGGGTCTTTAAGCTTCATCTTCTCTTCAGGCAGCTAGCTCAATGACAAGCTTTTATTTAAAAAAATAATACAGAGGAAGGAGTCTTAGGATTAATAATTAGCTGATTCCCCCTCTCCCAGCCCTCCCCCCACTCTCCTACTTCAGCTGAACAGCACCTGATACCAACAGAACATCATGGTAACCTCTGCTCTCATACATCACCCCAGACCAGCTGCTTTTGCATCCAGATGTTAACTACTGCAGACTAAGCTAGTAAGTTAAAAGTATAAATATAGTTTAACTGCTGTCCAATAGAAAGAGATGTGGTTTACTATCTGCGGTGCTACCGTGACTCTCCCTCTAAGACAGAAATGTTCCTGTAAACGCGAAGCAACGTTTATTTCAACAAGGATTCCTTCTCAGCATCTAGGCTTTCTTGCTACTGTGATTCACCTGGTTTCCGGGGATGTTGCAGAGTTCCACTCCAAAGGAACTGGCCTCTCTATGGAGGCAGCTGGCTTATTGGTCATTGTAATCACTTTTGCAAAACATTTTCTTAATGAGTAAAGGGTGACATCAATACTATGATCTCAGTATCCTTACATCAACTCCGGATAGCATTCTTGTTTCCTGTTCTAGTGTAGCAAAGAGAATAAGAAAGGGAGATTCAGACAGCCTGAGCGCTCTCATTGACCTGGATTTGATTTGTGAACTCCATCAGTGCAGTGTGTGTGTGTAAAGCATCTATATTCGATTGTAATTTGTAAAGATCAGTGCATAGACTTTCTATGAGTTCAGTGTCTGTTTATTTCTCCTCTAGCGAGATGCTGTGAGAAGGTCTTCATTTAGCTGTCAGTACCCCCTACTGCTGTGTCCGCTTTTTCTCTTCAGTGTACTCCTTGACTGCTTGAAAACGGAATTGTCTGAACACAAGCAAACTTTATTGATCCATATTTCTGTTTGAAAGACCAGAGATTTGTAGAAGGAGGAGACGATTTCCTTTCTCTAGAAAGCTTACTGCAGAGGAGGTCTGCTCATGGTGTAGTAAATCTCTAAGACTGAATAAATGTTACATTCAGCATATATCCTAAGCTTCATTTTGATGATTTATCTTAGGTTTTTTTTTTTTTTTTTCTGGTAGTGGTCCCCACCTTTTGCCCAGGGCTGTTTCACTCTAGCCTGGGGATAGCAGTCTGGTCAGCACTTGGGCATTTCCTACATCAAGACATAGGGTACACAATTCTAAAGCCCTCCTGTCCTCTGACTTTGGGTCCCAGGAGAGTAACCCGTATAAAGAAAGAAGTCTTCTTAGAGACTGGAGATAAAAATGCTTGTTTTGCATCTGTTATGCATCTAAGTTTCTGACTAGACATTTCTTGTCTTCTGACATCCATAGGTGACCAGGACTTGGGCAGTGGTGAGGATATAGTTAATTAAGCTGCATTAGGGCAAATATACACACTTGTTAAGACACTTAATTTGCCTCAATAATATTGATTACATGGCAGAAGTTTGTTTAAACTAAGTGGTATTTTCCCCCTACTGTTCAGTCCTTGAAGGCAATCTGTATAATAGCTAATAGCCATCATCAGTTAAATATCATGTTAGTTATAAAGTAATGTCATAAGAATTGATTTGGACTTGGCAGTGGAGGAGAAGTCTTCCTTCAAAGCCGATGTAGGTGATTAGCCAGAGTTTTAAGCAGAATCACGGTTCGTATAAACTGTGTATATTTTATAGACTTAAAGCTGCTCTATATTACATGAGTGCCCATTATATTAAAGAAAAGCTCAGACAGTTAATAATGCAAAACATCATGTATGCAATTACCCTGCATTATTATGCATTTAACAGTTTTTATTGATTTGCCAGTAGCTCACTTACTGTATTTAGAGCTATAAACGAGGGATGCTCACCCCCAGATTGAAATAGGTCCAGGAAAACAAGCTAAGGATGAATTACACTACTAAGCACCTCAGCATCAGATCGAATCCTTAAATACAGAAACTGTCAACAGCCATAATGAGCAACGTACTGTGATACCACAGAACCATTTCTTTTCCCATTAATAAAGTTTATCAACCAGGAAGCATCAGAAATCACCTGGCAGTACAAATGGAAGCAGTTGGGATTTCCTACATCCAAAGTAGTACATGGTGATGGGTCTGGCTGGTATGGCGTAGTAAGATAGGGATGCTGGCATTTCCTGACCCGTACAGTTTAGAACACCCCAAAGTCCCATGGATGGAGGAGCCTGGTAGGCTGCAGTCTGTGGGGTCGCTAAGAGTTGGGCACGACTGAGCGACTTCACTTTCACTTTTCACTTCGCTGCATTGGAGAAGGAAATGGCAACCCACTCCAGTGTTCTTGCCTTGAGAATCCCAGGGACAGGGGAGCCTAGTGGGCTGCCCTCTATGGGGTCGCACAGAGTCAGACACGACTGAAGCAACTTAGCAGCAGCAGCAGCAGTGTTACTACCGCATTTCTCTTTACCGAAAAGGAATATAATCCGTTTCCCTTTGTTTTAGGTACAACCGCAGAAGGAGAGGCACAGGGTTTTATAGGTGTTTCTCTACCTTCAATTGGATGGCCAACCATCCTGGTTTGTCTGGGATGGAGGGAGTCCTAGGATGTGGCATTTCAGTGACTATACCAGGATAGTTGACAGACCTAGTTTCAGAGGAAAATTGGATAAGAAAAGATCACTGAACTCTGCAGTCTTAAAAGCAGAGTTTCAACGAAGTCCTTCCTGGTCATGGTTCAGCCCTAGGTATGAAGTTATATCAGGGCTTCCCTGATGGCTCAGCAGTAAAGAATCCACCTGCAATGCAGGAGATTCAGGAGATGTGGGTCTGATCCCTGGGTCGGGAAGATCCCCTGGAGGAGGAAATGGCAACCCACTCCCATATTCTTGCCTGAGAAATTCCATGGGCAGAGGAGCCTGGCGGGCTGCAGTCCAAGGGGTCTCAAAGAGTTGGACATGACTGAGCGATTGAACACCCACACACACACTCACACACAAAGTTACATTCCTGGGTGTGTTCCTTTCAACAACTCACTAGAAATGAGTTGCAGGTCTCCTTTTTTGTCCTAAATTTTTTTGCTTGGTAAAGCCTTTGATAGAATTGGCAAAGGGTTTGGCTTAGATAGAAGCTCTGATTTGTCATTTGAAGGAGCTAGCCCCTGGTTCTCATACAGCTTAGCTACATCTCCCAGTGACTCAAGCACCAGCTTTGTGAGGAGATGTTTGGTTACTGTTGTTCTTGACAGAGTAAATTGCAAAGAATCTTTTATTTATTTAACCATTGTAAAATTTAATTTCAGTGACCAGCTGAATAGGAGAAAAATAAAATTGCACTGGGGTGAAATCAAAATAGGACAGTTGGAGAGTGACGTGACGTTGCTGTTCTGGAACTTGAAAAGGTTTTTACCTTGGCCATTTCATGCTAGTATTACTTGCACAGAATCTTTTAGACTAAATGCTCAAGTTACTTGTTCAAACAATCAAGAACTGGCCACTACATCCTTGTGATTCTCTTAGGCAGACGTTTCTTGCGTTAGATGGACCTCAGCGTTTATTAAAGAAGACCTAAAATGATATCTGTGTGTGTGTGCGTGCGTACATGCGCACGTTTTAATCTTTCTGAGCGTGTGAATCATGATGTACGGTTCTTTCTTTACAATTAATGATCTCCTTCTGTTGGGTTAACCAGGCAGACCTGGAGATATTTCTTATTAAAAGAAAAAATCCTCTGTCTTCTTTCCCCAACTAAGCCAGTGTACCTTAATGCAATGATGATATGTTAGACCCAGCAGTTGTCAAAGCAGCGTATTACTGTGATGCCATAATGACACCCTGTCTCTGTAAAGTAGTCATGTTTTCTCAAATCACACGTTGCACCGTTGATTTCTGACATGACACTTCATTCCGTTGCTTTCTCTTTCTTCAGCATCATCATTCTCTGACAATAGCAGCTGGTGCCCATTTTGTTACTAAGTGATTCACATTTTGCCACTTTACGAGAGTGCAATTAATTGAAGCAGGGAGGGGAAAAAAAAAGCTCATTGTAAAGTGGCCTGCTTGAAGTTGTAACTCAGACTCTGCCAGGGAGCTGCTGGGGTTACGGGCTTTGAAGCCTGGGCCTCTGGGGTCTGCAGCCTTGGTCTTAGTGGTTTTCTTCTGAAAGCATAAAAGCAAAACCCCAAACCTATAGGCTAATAAAAGCTTCTTATTTTTTGAAAGAAAAATACTGAAATATTCAATCGGGTGATTTCAGCTGGTAGAAAATTGACCAGTTCTTAGAGATTTGTTCCCATTTTGAATAGGTAAGTGATGAGTGATAGGACTTGAGCACCTTGCTTTTCAACCCTGACTCAGTGAGAGAATTAAGGATTTTTTTTGACCACCCCACACAGCAGGTAGGTATTTGGTCCCTGATCAGAGTCAAACCCATGCCCCCTGCATTGGAAGTGGATTCTTTAACCACTGAACCAGCAGGAAAGTCACAGATTCTGTCTTCTTCTCTCTCTCTCTCTTCTTATTTGTAAACTTGCAGGTTTGCTGGCTTCATTGTTAATACATAAAAATTTGGGATATATATTGATAAAATGTTTGGAATCCATAATGATGATGGGTATTTTGGGGCCCTTAAGGATGACAAGGAAGCAAATAAAATAGTTGTCATCTATTTAGCTATCAAGGTGTCTGTCACTGAAATAGGTATGATAAAAGTTAAAAAAAAATCTTGCCTTCGTTTTACAATCAGGAAAGTCAAAGAAGACCTGTACACGTGTATTGCATTAATGCACCATATTTGAGGAGGGAAATAAAATAGCAAAGAACTCGAGTTTGGTATAAAATTCAAAATATGAAAGGCAGCTACTTCTTAAGAACTTCTATTTTGGTGAAAGGGTTAATAATATATAATTATATATAAGCCTAGGGAACATTGGCTTAAGTCCCTTCTGGGAAATCCAGACTGTGCTGGACGCTTATACATTGCCCACAAAGTCACAGCAGTCACTTACTATCACACATTTACCTGGATCTAGGTAGCATCTCTCAAATCAAGCTTGATAATTATAAGATAAGTGAAGTGAAAGTGAAGTCTCTCAGTCGTGCCCGACTCTTTGCGACCCCATGGATAGTGGCCTGCACCAAGCTCCTCTGTCCATGGGATTTTCAAGGCAAGAGTACTGGAGTGGGTTGCCATTTCCTTCTCCAGGGAATCTTCCCAACCCAGGGATCGAACCCAGGTCTCTCACATTGTAGACAGACTCTTTACTGTCTGAGCCACCAGGGAAGAGTAATTATGTATGGGATATTAATTACAGATTATCTGGTTTTCCTCTACAACAGCAACTTTAACTGATCCTTATTTTTTTTTTTACTCACTTTCTCCTTTTACATGCACACCTATACGCACCACTAATTAACTTTCTAAAATTACATGTTTAAATAGTCCAGCAACCAGGAAGCTTTATTTGCTTGATGACTAGTATCTAACACCAAAGAAAAATTTTACTCTTGCTGCCCCTTAGGCAAGGCTGGGCACGAAGTTCCTATGTTATTTACAAAACAGAAAACAGATTCACTGACATAGAGAACTTACAGTTGCCAGGGGGGAAGGATGGTGGGGAGAGATAGTTAGGGAGTTTGGGACAGACAGGTACACTCATATAAAATGGATAACCAGCAAGGACCTAGTACATAATACAGAGAACTGTGCTCAGTGTTGTGTGGCAGTCTGGATGGGAGGGACAGTTGGAAGAGAATAGATACATACATATGTATGTATGGCTGAGACCCTTTGCTGTCCATCCGAAACTATCACAACACTGTTAATTGGCGATACTCCAATATAAAACAAAAAGTTAAGTTCCTATGTAGAAGCATGATCATCAGACTTTATATATAAATATATATATATATATTATATAGTAGAACATATATAGAATATAAGGGCTTTCCTGGTGGCTCAGTGGTAAAGAATCTATCTCCCTGCCAATGCAGGAGACTTGATTTCAATCCCTGTCCTGGGAAGATCCCCTGGAGAAGGAAACGGCAACCTATTCCAGTATTCTTGCCTGGGAAATCCCATGGACAGAGGAGCCTGGTGGGCTACAGCCCATGGGGTCGCAGGAAAGTCAGACACGACTTAACAGCTAACTAACAACAATATCGAATATATGGTAGAACATATCTAGGATTTGCATAGAATACTGAAGACTGTATCTCAGACTGTGTTGAAAATGCTTTCTAAAGCGCTACAATGTCCCTGGCTTCTAGAAGGCTTTTACAGCCTCAAATTTTGTTTCTTATACAGAAACTAAATGTTATTCTTGACATGGTTATTTCTCTCTCCAGTTTATTCTCAGCGTGTACACTCAGAAAAGATTTTGAGAAAGTTACTTCTCTTTTTCCCTCGTGCCTCCCATCACTTCCCTTGAAATAATAAAAGCAACTCTACGTAGGCTTTAAAATAAATATTTCCCACATTTTCCAACACATGTTATTTCTATTCATAATTCTTAACTAAATTTAGATTTTTATTAATCCAATGTGACCTAAAATTTCTGCGTTAACAGCACAATGTGGAATCGGGCTTATTCTCTTTGGCTCCAGATAAAGCCATCATCTTGAAAATGGTTCTTTCTGACAAAAAGGTGTTCTTTTGAAATAAAGTCTTATTCACTACATTCCTCTTAGAGTTAATGTGAATTTTAGTGCCTCTAATTTTAGATTGAAGTGAAGTCTAGAATAAAACCCACCAGCTGACAATTGAATTTATAGATAGTTGTGAATATTTCAGGCTTGAATAATAGAGCTGTAGAATTTCAGAGACAGAGAGGGAGAGAATTAAGAGCCACTGTAGTTTTAGGGTATAATGTAATGGTGTCTAGGAAATGTTCAGTGTAATGAGCTAAGTAGTAATTAGGAGACAACTGTGTTCTTTCAGCTTCGGTTTTGGTGTCACTCCAAACTCTGGGGAGGGTGACTCAACAGGGCAGCCCTGTCGCCAGGGTGGTGGTGGCTCCTTCAGCCACCTTTGCACTCATGGGTAAGCGTGAATGTCGTAGACGCTCTGTGTGTGCCATCTCTACCTTTGCTTGCTTGGCTATTTTTTAAAAAGTCAGCAAACACCTTGAAAGACTCTCTGTTGGCTTGAAGACATTTCTGCACTGGACTTTGGAGACAGCCCTGAGTTCACATCTTTGATTTTTCCACTTCCAAAATGTATGACTTTCAGGAAATTGTATCATGTCTGACGGAGAAGGCAGTGGCACCCCACTCCAGTACTCTTGCCTGGAAAATCCCATCGATGGAGGAGCCTGGTAGGCTGAAGTCCATGGGGTCGCTGAGAGTCGTACACGACTGAGCGACTTCACTTTCACTTTCGTGCTTTGGAGAAGGAAATGGCAACCCACTCCAGTGTTCTTGCCTGGAGAATCCCAGGGACGGGGGAGCCTGATGGGCTGCCGTCTATGGGGTCACACAGAGTCGGACATGACTGAAGTGACTTAGCATAGCATAGCATCATGTCTGAGGGTCTGTGTCCTAAAGAGTCATACCTCCCTCACAAGACCGTCTTGGGGATTAAATGAGGAAATATTTGTAAGGTACTCAGGTCAGTGTCTGGTGCCTAGTAAGCACTTGATAAATGGCAGCTCTATTATTATTTCCACTGGGCAGAAAGTGTTCATGAAGGAAGCGGTTCACGTCTGAGAAGAAACCTGTAAAACCTACAGCACAAATCCAGCTTGTTCACTTTCATTTACAGCTGCGGAGGCCAGACTTGTGTAGGAAGAGAGATTGCACCTGTCCCAAGACTTCCCTGACTGCATGAACTTTGTGAATTTTCTTGCTTCCATCCAGATAATTGCAAAGTTAGGGACTGAGATTTTTCCAGGAAACGGCTGGCCGGAGATACCCAATTTTTCAAAGACCTTATTAACAACATGCATTTGACCCATAAACATTTGGTGACTTTGCAAATAACACTTCCATGAATAGGAGGCTGATTCCTGCCCTTGTTCCTCAATGAAGAGTTTTGCTCTTCACTTAGAAGTCCATGAGAAAAAAGCTCAAAGGAAAGGAAATTGGTATAAAATTGAACAATCAAAGAGTTAGAGAAGAGGACCTGGAGAAAGCGTAAACTGTTAATGATTAAGCAGTTCAAAGCAACTGTCCTCAGGAAAAAAGAAAAAAAAAAGAAGATTAAAAAATGGTGCCTCACGGGCAGATGGCGAAGAGTTAATTGTCATCACTGTGAGAAATTCAGTGCTGGAGAGAGGAAAGGGGAGCAACCGTGTTTTAGTACCCTAATAACTTCTAACTCTAGTCTAAGATCATAATGTATGTGCGAGCAGTCCAGTAATTATAAGGTAATAAGTGAAGTGGTGGGGTAAGTGCTTTAAATTAAAAGGAATTCGCAGGGCTGCTGTAAGTCAGTGCCGACCCGCTTTCTTTCAAACGTTGACTTGAGGAAAAGTGCTTAGCCCAGGGTGCAAGCCGGGAGACAAGGAGAGCGATCTATTAATTACAACACTCATTAACAGTGACGGGGACAAGGCAGCCGAGGTGGGAGGGAGCAGAAGCCTGGTTCAGGCTGGCAAGGGGGATATTTTTCCTTTCGTTCCTTCTCTAGGAAAGGACAACATGAGTGGGTGGGCGAAAGCAAGAAGGTATTTTTGTGGATTTCTCCTTCCTGTTTGTTTTCTTCACATCCTAAGCTTGCTTTCCTTGAGAAAGCAGCACAGAACTTCCAGTGGGAAATCTACTAGGTAGGAGGCACATTCTGGCTCTAGAGGCACTTGAGATCCCCTTCTTGGAACCTTTCAGTGAACATTCCCTGATAGGAAAGAACCGTATTTTTCTTGGTTTGAAAGTAACAGAACAGCGGGGGGGATTTGGGGAGGGGGGTGCCCAGAGGAGAGCATGAAATTTGTGCAGTGATAAACTATCATTAGATTTATAGGGAAAGAGGTAATTGCATCCTTTCGGTTATCCTGTGACATACTCCCCCAAATTCCAGTGAATGACCATTACCCTGTGGGATTCCCATAAATCAGCTTTCCACTGGGAAGCAATTATCTTAGTCTCTTTCTCAGCTGGCACCTTTTCTTCCTCTAGTGGGCTCTCAGAAGGTTCTTAGAGACTTTGCTAAAAGGGGTTTTGCACTGTGGCTAACCGGAAAGAAAATAGGACCAATTACGTCTTTTCATCTAATTACCTCTTCAGAAATTTAATCACTTATGGGTCCGACAAAGTAAGAGGGATGGACCGTTTCTTCTAAATAAGAGAGAGAGTTCGTCAGATTAGATGCTTCATCATATTTCCTTTTAGGAGGTATGATGTTAAAAGAGCAAAGGCAGGGGACAAAGAGAGACCACCACAAGTCTTATTTTTTCAGGACAGAATCTGATACATCCTTACTTTCCTGAGTATAGAGTATCAGATTTATGGATTCACAGGTAGACTGAAAGCTCAAATGGCTTTTAGTGATTCTTGTTGTTGACGGTGGTAGATCACACACGCAAACACATACACTCGTAAACACATGTACATATTTATTAATCGATGCCGGTAATCATTTCCCTGTTTTGTGGGCTCGAGGAAGTAATCCTTAAATATTGGTGAGAATTTTATCCTTGAAATCTTTCTCTATCGCTAAATGTCTAGGAAATAGAGCAATTTAAATAAAGAGGCAAAGTGAGTGAGGATATATTCCCTATGTGTCTTAGATCAATAAAAGACACGGTTATGCTTATGGAGCATGCTGACAAACAGTAATTACAGAGCTGAGGAATCATCTGTTTGGTCTTGACAATAAAAGTTGGGTTCTGCTCGTAATACAATGATTGCAACATCCGAAAATGGAAGAGAAAAGTAGAGTGAGGATAAATGTAATTTTAGAAATGATACAGACCTTACCAATTACTCTTCTTCCGTGGATAAATTTAGAATCTAGAGAGTTGATTTAGATATTGACTTCTCCAAGAGAAAGGTATTAAAATGAAAGGAAATGGATCCCTTAGAGCTTTTGTTTATGGTCTGTCTGGGCACTTTGATGTAACCCTGTCACGCCCTTATGCTGATTACCTTGTTGTAGAACAAGAGATATTGACTAGCGAATGATGTGTAGGCCCCAGCTCTTAGGCTGCACTCTCAAGGAGCCAAGTCTTTAACATATGAATTCTTGTCTTTTTTTTTTTTTTTTTCCTTCCTTCAACCTTCCCTTCCATTTCCTCTTGTTTTTTCACCTCCTCTTTGTCTCTACCTGTTTTGGTCTTTGTGTTTGACACTCTATCCTTCTCTTTCTCCTTCTGTTTGTATCTCCCTCCACCTCAGGCTTCTCTGCAGAATGTCAAACAAAGATCGACACATTGATTCCAGCTGTTCGTCCTTCATCAAGACGGAACCCTCCAGCCCGGCCTCCCTGACGGACAGCGTCAACCACCACAGCCCAGGTGGCTCTTCGGACGCCAGCGGGAGCTACAGTTCAACCATGAATGGCCATCAGAACGGACTTGACTCGCCGCCTCTCTACCCTTCTGCTCCTATCCTAGGAGGTAGTGGGCCTGTCCGGAAACTGTATGACGACTGCTCCAGCACCATTGTTGAAGATCCCCAGACCAAGTGTGAATACATGCTCAACTCGATGCCCAAGAGACTGTGTTTAGTGTGTGGCGACATCGCGTCTGGGTACCACTATGGGGTGGCATCCTGTGAAGCCTGCAAGGCGTTCTTCAAGAGGACGATTCAAGGTGAGCGAGGGTCTCGATACCCACCTGGCGATACCCACTCTTCCCACTCATATGATGGTTGGTTAGTTGGTTTTCTGGGTTCTTGTCCTAGTTAATCTAGTTTTACCATCTTAATTCTATCTTGCTTACAAAATAGAAATAGATTAAAATTGATAGTGGAGGATTTGTAGAATAGACTCCGCCCCTCCATTTGCTCCCTATCAATTCCACCTTTACTGTCAAGCTCCAGGGGTGGAATGATAATAAGCTTTGGGTGGAGTTTAAAAGAACACAGCTATTATTAGAGCAGGGGGGTATCTAGATAGCAACTGAACTGATGTGTACAGGATGGTGGTGGTGGTAGTTCAGTTGCAGAGTTGTGTCCAGTGCTGGCAACCCCATCTATCCATGGGATTTCCCAGGCAGGAATACTGGAGTGAATTGCCGTTTCCTTCTCCAGAGGTTCTTTCTGACCCAGGGATCGAACCCAGGTCATAGGCATTGCAGGCTGTCTCCTGCCTTGGAGGCGAATTCTTCACTGCTGAGCCACCAGGGAAGCCCTATCTATGCCCTGGATAAATTGTGTTTTTACCTCTTCTGTTCTTCTTAGAGCTAAAATAATAAATATTTCAGACCAGTGATTTTCAAACTAGAGTATGCATCACACTCACCTGGAGGTCTTCTGAAAATGCAGATCACCCACTCCCAGAGCTTCTGATTCATTAGCTCTGTCTTGAGTAGGAATGTGAGAATTTATATTTCTAACAGATTTTTAGATGATGCTGCTATTGTTGGTCCAGGGACTACACTCTGAGAATCACCTCTGGAGACAAATTTAATTTTCTATGGCCTACCTTCTTTTCCTGTGCATAGACACACTTTCCCTACCTTTTTAATGAGTTTATATAAAAAACTTACCAAACTATACTGAATTATTAAATATGTGTCCAACATGTATGACATATCAAAACTGTATAGGTCTCCAGATTTACAAATAGCAGTATTATTTCCCACACAAAAATGTAGAAACTATGGTTGAAATTTGTATGTGACCTTTAGGAATCCACAAAGACAAAACTCAACTCCTTTTCAAAGCTATGGATATATATCCTTACAGAAAACTACATTTCACCTTTCTATATGCTTTGTGATACACTTTCAAGAAAACAGAGGAAGGAAAGAATCTTTGTTTCTTGAGTGCCTCTAGCATACCAGTGATTCTGTTCTGCTCAGTGATTTACAAGATGTATCTTCTGGGGATTCCCTGGTGGTCCAATGGTTAAGGCCTCCGTGCTTTCACTGCTAAGGGCCCAGGTTAATCCCTGGTGGGGAAACCAAGAGCCCACAAGCCTTGTGCCAAATCCAAAATGTTATCTGTCTTCCCAGGTATCAGTGGTTCTTAACCTTGTGGGCTCACTGGACTTACCCGGAGATGTAAAAAAATGTTGATATCTGGGCTCATACCCCCAAATTCGGAATTAATTGGCTTTGGGTGCAGCCAGGGCAAGTGGGGGGTTTTGAAAGCTTCCTAGTTAATGCTTCAGGTAAAACTGAGGTTAAGAACCACTGCCCTGTACTGTGCTGTGTTCTGTAACAGTGCTTCTCAAAGTGTGAGCTCTGATTCAGGAGTATCAGCAGCATCATTGGGGAATTTGTTAGAAAGGCAGATTATTCCCATCCTGCATCCCAGATTACCTCCATCAGCATCCCTGGGGGTGGACCCAGCAATACGTGCTTTGCCAAGCCCTCCAGGTGATTCTGATGCTCAGAGTT
The DNA here is from genome assembly GCF_055505025.1 of Bos grunniens. Classification (NCBI taxonomy): domain Eukaryota; kingdom Metazoa; phylum Chordata; class Mammalia; order Artiodactyla; family Bovidae; genus Bos; species Bos grunniens. The sequence goes on from NC_141180.1 coordinate 61,021,878, forward strand.
TGGGAACCACAGCTCTGTTACCGTGTTGCTGCTGATTTAACGCTGGCAACTCTCCTTTGTCATCTACTGGTCCCTTGTTGGACATAACTGGAATCAGTTTAATAAATGTGTGACATGCTTCCTGGTTTTAAAGCACAAAAGAGATGATGTTTGTTAAACTCTAATCCTTCTAAATGTTCCAACAAAAGGTGATTCTGAAACCCTTTATGGGCACAGAGTTATCTTCTACCCTTTCTTTTAAGAGCATGTGTGAGGGCAAATCTCACCCAGATGCAATGAAGACTATAGGGAGGTTCCATCTCCCACTTGCTTTTGTGTTGTCCATTACATGATTGTTTCCTTGATGTATGGCTGATGAACACACAGTTAAAGAGTTAAAGTGCACAGTTGTTCAAGAAATTATAACATATAATAGAATGAATCTTTCAGCCTCATCTTTTCATAGCCTCTCATAGATTTAACTGAAGAACACAAGCCAAGTTAGTGTGAGTACATATGAATTACCTAAATATTTTCCTAGCTGTATCTTCATATTTAATGGATCGTCATTGCCATATTTTATTAGCATTTTCTTACAAAAATCCTTCATCCACTGGATCTTTATTTCCTTTATTCTCATCTGTAAACTGAAGGCATTAAGACCTACCTCAAGGAATGCTTCTGGATAAAATGAAATACAAAATCAAATGTAAAGTAAGTAAGTAAAAAGAATGATGGTCTGTATGCAAAGCTTCCTCTCACTTTGGGGCATTTGAACATATTTCTTCAGCTTTCTTGCTGTTGTTGCTTAGTTGGTAAGTACTGTCTGACTCTTTTGCGACCCTATGGACTATAGCTCGCCAGGCTCTTCTGTCTGTGGGATTTCCCAGGGAAGAAGACTGGTGTGGGTTGCGATTTCCCTCTCCAGGGGATTTTCCTGACCCAGGGAGCGAACCTGCATCTCCTACATTGGCAGGCGAGTTCTTTACCACTGAGCCACCATGGAGGCCCTTCAGCCTGCTTGTGTGCTGTGCTCAGACGCTCAGTCGTGTCTGACTCTTTGCAACGCTATGGACTGTAGCCTGACTGGCTCCTCTGTCCATGGAGTTCTCCTGGCAAGAATACTGGAGTTGGGTGCCATTTCCTCCTGCGGGAGATCTTCCTGACTCACTCCTCTTTTATGTCTCCTGTATTGGCAGGTGGATTGTTCACCGCTAGTGCCATCTCAGCCTACTTACTAGATTGCAAAACTTGAGAAGGAAGACACTTCAAATTTGGAGGTTCTTGGAAGCATTGCCCCACGATATTAGAATATGGATGCTACGGAGCATCCCAAATTTAAACTGTTAGTAATTTGATTTTGTTAACTCCGTTTACACAACTCGGGGTCTAACTATTGATCCAAGGTCAACAGATATTGACTTAAAATCTACTGTGGGCCTGGCAGTGTATTGGTTTGAGTTTCAGCTTAGCCATGTTTTCTGAAAGCTTGGTTCCCAGAGGTTTGTGGATTGAGGTAAATTCCTCCTATAAATGTCTCCAACCTTGAGGGAATACCAGAGATTTTGGTTGGGAGGCAGGATTAAACAACTTGGTCCTCAGTATGTATTTCCAGTATGTTGTCCTAAAGATAGGACCACTTTGTGCAAACATTTCCTGATAGTTGTTTCAAAAAAAGAAAGAAATTCTATTGCTGAGCTGTTAATAGCCATGCAGTAGTTACTTACCAGAGATCCCTGGAATAGAGCAATTGGAATTCTGTTGCTGCTGCTCCCTTAGATGCTGAAATGCTACCAAAAGCTTCCCAGGGATCCCTGGAATAGAGCAATTGGAATTCTGTTGCTGCTGCTCCCTTAGATGCTGAAATGCTACCAAAAGCTTCCCAGGGCGAAGCACAGGGTGGTTCTTGGCATTGATGTGTTAGTGCTCAGTTCTACTCCATATTGGAAAGAGCAACTTCCAAGGATTTTGAGCAGGAGGCAGACATGTCACTGTCCAGATTAGACTCTGGACTTGCCCACCTGGCTGTGCTTGTAGCTGGCAGCTGGGAGGCACTCCAGCTACCCAGCTACCCTGCTAGCTACATCAGCGGGCGTCATGCCGTGGTGCTTACTTAGCCCCAAAAAGGCAGTGAGGCAAATAAAGGGATTAGATTGTGAAAGTGTAATGTAATAATTAGGGTGGTAATTGTAAGGGAGATTGGAACAGCCCCTCCTTTCTGCAGCCAACGAGTGATAGCGATGCAACTGGGAAGATGTTGAAAGTGGCCCGGATCTGTTGCAACATCACAGATGCTCATTCTGATGTGGAAAGGACTGTAACATCCATTCTCATGTCTTCAGGCAGCACTAGAGCCAAACTATCCTTGATGGATAGTAGTCTCTGCCTTTCCCTCCCTTGAAGCTCTCCTGGAGAATCAGAAAAGATTACGCAACTTTCCTTAAGAACAAGTCTTTCTGCAATCTCACAACCCATATGGGCAAGGCATTATGTAAGTGTGGCTTCCTGGTTCAGCACGCTCTTGTTGATTTGACTAAGGGACATATGTATTCAAAGCCATAGTCACGGGGAATATTGCCACTTTAGAATTTTTATTTCTTGTTATAATAATTTAAGATTGGCTATCCAATATGTAACACATTTTAACAGTTGAGCAACATGCTTAAATTTAGAGCCAAAAGAACAAATATCTGGAGCACATGTTAAGAAAAGTAATGAGACTTGTTCTTGTCAAAGCTGAATGTGGTTATTCTGGTTGTGAGAGGCAATTAATCATAGATTTCAGTGAAAGTCAAACAGAAAGGCATATTTTCCACCAGAAAGGCATATTTTATTTATTGGCTGGTCAAATTATCATTGGAAAACTATTGAATTAGGTCAGCACTTAGGTAAAAGTCAACAGTTCTGGAAGGTTTTAGTTGGTTTTATCTTTTTTCTTTTCTGCTGAATAAAAAACTTTTTAGAGGCTTTTGACAGTTCTTTTATCACACAGCATTACAATGGCAGCAGTGATTTCATTGCCATTTTCTAAGCTTATTCATTTTTGTGTGTAATAATCATTTTTCTGATTATTTTCTAATTCTACCTTTGGCCTCGATGCATAAATGAGTGAAAATTTTTGTGTATGTGTGGGATTTTGTATTTTTTTGGTATCATTAAGAGTTTTCCCTGGACTCTTGTTAAGGCGATAAGAGAAGGAAAATATCTTTATATCCCCAAAACTCAATATATATTTCATTATTTAATTTATAAAACACTAACCCCCAAAAGTTCTTATTTCTATATAAAAATATGTATTATATTACATATGTTATATATTATGTTTACTAAATATATGATTAATATAACCATTTTCAACCATTTATTCTTATGCTAGAAATATGATATCCACCCTTTTAAAAAGAAACTTTATATTTAAAAAGTAGGGGATAATTTTTTTTAAAAGATATTCATTTTCAAATGGGTTTTGAATTCATGTAAAACCAGGTTCAAGTCTTAGCTGCTTATGTGCTGAGAGGCCACAACTTCTCCGTGCCTCCCTTTCACAGGTGAAAGTGAAGTCGCTCAGTCGTGTCCGACTCTTTGCGACCCCATAGACTGTAGCCTACCAGGTTCCTCCGTCCATGGGATTTTCCAGGCAAGAGTACTGGAGTGGGTTTCCGTTTCCTTCTCCAGAGGATCTTCCTGATCCAGGGATCGAACCCAGGTCTCCCGCATTGTAGGCAGACTCTTTACCGTCTGAGCCACAGAAGGTAAGGGTTAAATGAGAGACTGTCAAAGTGCCTGACCCACAGTAAGTGCTCAGTAAATGATTGACTTTGGTTGATATGGACAGTGTGACTAGGATACCAAAGCACTGGGCGGGCAAATACTCTAGGCAAAGAGGGGTCTGTGACGGTAAACTAGAAGGACCTGCGGCCTTCTCAGCTCACAGCTCCCCACCCTTTTGTTCTGATGGGAAGTGAAGTCGCTCAGTCGTGTCCGACTCTGCGACCCCATGGACTGTAACCTACCAGGTTCCTCTGTCCATGGGATTTTCCAGGCAATAGTACTGGAGTGGATTGCCATTTCCTTCTCCAGGGGATCTTCCCAAACCAGGGATTGAACCCAGGTCTCCCACATTGTAGACAGACACTTTACCGTCTGAGCCACGTTCTGATAATAAACCCTCAAAATTTTCCTGTAACCATTCCTCACAATAGCACTGTTTTAGACTAGGAGGCATTTCGGTGGGCTGATTGGGAAATTTGATTGGTTTTATATAGTTTTATGGTGATCAATTTTTTTTCCCCCTATGGATGGAAAACTAGGTAAATCAGAAAGGGAGCCTGAGTCTTGTAACTTAAAATATCCCAGTTAAGCTTTAAATGTGAAATTTAGTAAATAAAAAGAACAGAATATCTTTGCTGCGTGAGATATAGGAGTGACCGTCGTGAGAACGAAGTCCACTGCAGATATCTGTGGGCTCTGAGATGGGAGTATAGTGGGCACCCATATACTGTGTAAATATTTAAATGTTTATAAATCAAGATAATAAACTGGTAAGGGGGTTCCTTTGTGGCTCAGTAAAGAATCCGCCTGCAGTGCAGGAGACCACCTGCATCCCTGAGTCAGGAAGATCCCCTGGAGAAGGAAATGGCAACCCACTCCAGTATTCTTGCCTGGAAATCCCATGGACAGAGGATCCTGGGGGGCTACAGTCCACAGGATCACAAGAGTTAGACATGGGACTGAAGCAACTAAGCCACCACCACCAAGTCAAATATGTTCTGTTCTCCGAGCAAATATGCCTTCATAATGGCCTGAGAGGCCAGCTTGGCATTTTTAATTCTTAGATTCAGGTGTTTTGTATCAGGAAGAAGCGGTAGAAGGAGAGCCCATTTCTCTCCCTTCACCCGTGCCTCGCATCCTGTCTGGTATATCAGCATACCTCTGCCCCCATGTCCAAGGCCCACCCACCTCTTCCTAACAGCTGCACCTTGATCATGCATGGGCTGTGTAATGTGCACACAAGGAGTGAGGTCCAGGCCAAGCCACCTTCCAGAGGAGGGACCCAGGGGAGAGATTAATGCAGGCCCTGGAATGGACCTTGTGGAGGTTTATCCCAGGAATGAGGGAGTCCCAATCCCATGGACGGAGGAGCCTGGTAGGCTGCGGCCCATGGGGTCTCGAAGAGTTGGACATGACTGAGCGACTTCACTTTCACTTTTCACTTTCATGCATTGGAGAAGGAAATGGCAACCCACTCCAGTGTTCTTGCCTGGAGAATCCCAGGGACGGGGGAGTCTGGTGGGCTGCTGTCTATGGGGTCGCACAGAGTGGGACACAACTGAAGCGACTTAGCAGCAGCAGCAGCAGGTATACAAGTATACAAGGGGTGGATCTGGGAGGGGTTATCTTCTTTGGCTGTGGAAGGGCTCCCACCTTGATGCTTTCTAAAGCCTGGGGCCTTCAGGTGGGGGCCCTTCTAGTCTGAGTCTAAAGGTGACACTGATAAGAGCCTTAAATCCCACCTTAAACACAGGGCTTTAAAGAGGAGGAATTTGCCTGCAAGGCATCTGCTGAAGGTGTCTGGGCACAGCCTTTGCAAATGCTATTCTTTTCCATCCTGAATTGCTGACTCCTTCCTGAAGCTGGCTGCCTAGTTCTAGAGGCTCTTTCCTGGAGGTAGCATTTTCTTTGCCTTCCTGTGCTATTTTAGTCTTAGAATAGAATATTTGCAGCACTGGAGGAAATAACTTACAAATTGAGTGTCTGTATATCATATGAACCTTCCCGTGGAAAATAATCAGGTACTATCTGTTTAACTCAAACAGCATTTAGAGAAAAGAATTTCCTCTGTTTGTAAATGGCAGCTTTAAAACTAGTATGTTTTAAAATTAAAATCCAAAATAATATAGAAATATCTAAACCATCGTGATGAACCTGTGATCATTAGTTTGTTTGCACTGTTAAATATGGAGGTAATATTTTCAGAAGAAATATTTTCTAAACCGCAATTTGCTCTAACTCAGAGCTTGTTCTTGTTATGTTTAATTGCCTTTTTCCACTTTTCCTTGCCTTTGATGCCAGTGTTGTCTGATTTTTTTGACATGCATGAATGTGGCCAGGTTATCAATGAGAAGAATGAGAAGTAATCTTTCTCCTGTTATTTTAATTGTTAGGTTCAGTGTTTTTAATAGGAAAACTCAGTATCAAAGACTTTATCCATGGGTAGAGAATGTTACGTGAATAGATGTTTCAGGAAACAGCACAATTTATAGTTTACTCTGTCTCAGTTTTGACTTAGTGCGCCCACTTCTCAGGGTAAGTGAGTGGTGATTCTTTTTTCATGGATTGTTCTGACTTTTAGGAATTGGCCTAAATTGTCATCACTTCTGAGGTTGTTGAAGAGCTAAGGGCAACAAAATTCTTCTATAAGGAACCAGATAATAAAACAGATAGTAAATATCTTAGGTCGTGTATACTTGCCCTGTCACTTACTCAGGTTTTGCTTTGTTTTACTTTTTAAGCTGTTTAAGAACATAAAAACCAATCTGGGCTTGAAGTGAAGTAAGTGAAGTGAAGTCACTCAGTCGTGTCCGACTCTTTGCGACCCCATGGACTGTAGCCTACCAGGCTCCATCCATGAGATTTTCCAGGCAAGAATACTGGAGTGGGTTGCCATTTCCTTCTCCAGAGGATCTTCCCGACCCAGGGATCGAACCTGGGTCTCCCGCACTGCAGGCAGACGCTGAGTCATACAAAAACAGACCTAGGGCTAGATTTGAAAGCTGGCCATAGTGTAGGTAAACACCCTCATTTCATCTTCCTTGTGGGCGATATTGATTACCAAAGTTTTCATTTCAGAGGACTTTTGCTTGCATGTTATTTATTTAAATTGAAATCAAGTTCTCTACCATGATCTTTTTAGTCTTTTATTTTAGTTTTCAGAATTTTTTTTTCCCCAGGAATCAGAATTTTCTAGCCTCTTTTCACTGCTCCCGATGACATATACATGTGTATATCAGCCAGCTAGTCAGAAAACAGAATCAATGTAAATGAAAATAAAGTAGCATTTAGAGTAACTGACAAAAAGTTGGATCTTGGTTGTATAAAATAAGAGTGTTTATTTTCAGAGAATAAATTGCATAGTTGGTCTTTGATCATGGAAAGGAAAACAGAAGAAAATGTAATGAGCCTCACTGTTTTTTTGTCCTTCAGATGTTAGGAGCTCACATTTGCAACACCAGCGTCTCTGGTGTCATTTACATGTTTATTAAGCACATTGCATTACGTTACTGTATTTTGAAAGTCATTTAAAATCAACATATTATTTTAACCTCCTGAAAGGGTGTATTTTCCAGTTGGGTGACTGTAGATAAGAACCCATCTCACGTAAGGAGTTTGTGCCGGTGGCATTCAAGGAGAAAAAGAGTTTGCAATGAAACTTTTTAATGCCATGGTAAAAAGTCCAACTGTAGTTCACCGTCAAATTAGTGAGATTGGATAATTAGTCAATTTAGGCTGACAAAATTCACTTTCCTAAGCAGTATATCTGCGAAATAAATGACCCCTCTTTTACTGTCTATGTTATTTCACGGTGGTTGAGAAGAAGTTACAGCATGTATTTTATGACCCTCTGGTAAATTACATTATGTTTATTTTTATTTATTAAAAAAGACACTTTGTAGTAGTAATATCACTCATCTTAAAAGTGTAACAGTTATGATAAATAAAAGTACAAACTTGTTAGTAACTTTTTTAACTTCTATTTTCGTACTTTAACTTCCTAATATATCTGTAATATTAATATATTTTTCATTGATTCTACTGTGATATGGCCTTCTTGATATAATCAGAAAAATAAGAATGTTATTCTGGATTATCTTTACATGTATATTTAAGAGGCTGTGCTCTCTCTCTCTTGAATTTTTGTAAACTTTATTTTCTTGAATAAAACCCTCTGTACTCAGAAAATAAAATCCATTTCCCCTGGTTCACCTGAGGTTGCGTCCTCAGAAGTAATAATAGCAGCCAGGAAGGAGAGGAGCTCCTTGGTGCTGAATGTGGGTGGAGCTGGCGTGACCCCGGTACCCTCTGTGGTTGTGTCCTGATCCACCTGTGCCATCCATTTTTACCTGTCCCTGACTTAGTTACTTTCTTATGGGACCTCTCCCATAAGCACATGCATTCCCATTTCTTCCAGGGAATTTGTTGGTGAGTAATTCTCTTTCCCTGGGCTTCCTTGGTGGCTCAGTGGTAAAGAACTCATCTGCCAATGCAGGAGACCTGGGTTTGATCCCTGGGTCAGGAAGATCCCCTGGAGAAGGAAATAGCAACCCGCTCCAGTACTCTAGGCTGAAAAATCCCATGGACAGAGGAGCCTGGCAGGCTGCAGTCTATGGGGTGGCAAAGAGTTGGATGCCAGCAACTAAACAACAAATAATCCTGCCCTGTCCCAGCCTGCCATGGTCAAAGGTACTACCTCTGCCAGCACTCCACACCAGTTTTCCCGGCAAGTCACTGGTGAGAAGAAAGTTTGTGCTGTTTACATGAAGTCCAAAGGACTTCATGGATCAGTTCCACTTAATTCTTTTAAAAATCTCACTTACTTTCCTGTTTGTTAACCAGATGGATTTTTGTATCTGTGGTGGGCCTCCTTAGGTAATGGGGTGTGGCTGATACTTTGCAGATCACTGGATTTGCACTCAAGTCCAGTATTATGACTGTTTTGAGGAGGAGGCTAGAGGCTATTCTTTGATGACAAGATAAACTCCTGAGCAAAGATATCAATACTTGTCTTAACATAGCTTTCATTCTTTTCCCTTACTCAGAACCAAACCCTGACAAATAGGGCTGTTTCCTTCACAGAACAACTGGCCCTCATCTACAGAGCATCCTATTAAATGCTTGAGGACAAATAATAGGAATGGTATATTGTACTTTATACTTTTCAAAATGCACATTTTAACGTATATTAAAGTAATTACATGATAAGACCCTTTTCCCCATAAATGCAGAATTGGTTCTGACTAAATCCAGTTGTTGTTTAATCGCTAAGTCACGTCCAAGTCTCTTGCGACTCCATGGACTATAGTCCGCCAGGCTCCTCTGTCCATGGGATTTCCCAGGTAAGGAATACTGGAGTGGGTTGCCATTTCCTCCTCCAGGGGATCTTCCCAACCCAGGGCTTGAAACTGAATTGCTTGCATTAGCAGGCAGATTCTTTACCACTGAACTCCTGGGGAAGCCCTAAATCTAGTTAGTGTTAGCCTTTCAGCCGTGGCTGACCCTTTGCGAACCCACAGACTGTGGCCCCCCACCCCAAGCTTCTCTGCCCATGGGGTTTCCCAGGCAAGAATACTGGAGTGAGTAGCCATTCCCTTTTTCAGGGGAATCTTCCTGACCCAGGGATCAAACCTGGATCTTCCACGTTGCAAGCAGATTCTGTACCATCTGAGCTATCAGGGAAAATCCAGTTAGGGTACATTAAAATGTTCATCCTTAGGGTAGGAAAGGAAACAGCAACAAAAAAATGTGATGAGAGTTTTGTTGCCTGAAATTCCTATTGATGTGCCTCACTTTTTTGGTATTTAGTTGCAGCAGTCTGTGTCTCAATATGATTTGAATCTGATGATTTGTTACTTGTGAGAATTCAGGTTCTGGAAACAGTGAGGCAGGTTGTGAGGAATGACAGGGTCAGTGGCATGGGTCAGAATTTTTTTTCTCTACTGGTAAAGCCCAAGGCCATTGTTCATTTTTCTGATATATTACTTGATAAAGTTAGATAACATCTTAGAAGTGATAAAGTATACACAGGGCATTAATTAGCTTTCTCTTTGAAGTTGCTTGAAGTTATTAGGATTCAACAGTGTTGAAGCTTGGTCACTGGTATCCTCTTACACCATTTCAGAATTTTACATGAAATTAAAATTAGGTAATGGATGTTGGGAAAGTATTCTGATATATACCAAAAGTAAATATAAGTTTCTATTTAAATTAATGATGTTCCAATGTATTTTTAATTTATTTCTTTTTGTGGTAAAAAGCATAAAAGATGTACATAACATAGTATCAAACTTAGTTTTCCATCTTAACCATTTTTAAGGATACGTTACTTTAGTGAGAACTGTATGCACATGGTTGTACAACAGATAGCCAGCATGATCTCATCTTGCAAAAATGAAACTCTATACCAATTAAGTAGCAACTCCCGGTTTTTCCCTCCCCCCAACCCCTGGTGATCACCATTCTACTTTCTGTTTCTGTGAGTTTAACTACTTCAGTACCCCCTATAGGCAGAATCATGTCATATGTATCTTTTTGTGACTGGTCTGTTTCACTTAGCATACTATCCTCAGTTTAACCGTGCTGTAGCGTATATCAGGATTTCCTTTTAAATTTTATTTATTTATTTATTTTTAAAAATTATTTATTTGGCTCAGTCGGGTCTTACGCAGCATGCAGGATATTCACTGAGGCATGGGGGATGTTTCCTTGCACTTCCGTGTGGGCTTGTGACTCTGAGCACATGGGCTCAGCAGTTGTGGTGCAGGCTTAGTCTCGCCCCCGACCCCCACCCCCACATGTGGGATCTTAGCTCCCTGACCAGGGACTGAACCTACATCCCCTCCATTGGAAGGCGGATTCTTAACCACTGGACTGCCAGGGAAGTCCCGCTGTTGTTTAGGAGCTGAGTGATACTCTATTATATTTATATACCACGTGTGCTTCTTCCACTCATTCATCAGTGGACCTGAGGTCATTTCTGCCTCTTGGTTATTGCCCATAATGATGTAATAAACATGGTTGTACAGATATCTCTTCGAGATCCTGCTTTCAGTTTTTTAGGTAAAATGCCCAGAGGCAGGGTAGCTCGATCATATGGTAGCTCTATTTATAATTTTTGGGGAGCCTCCATATTGTTTTCTGTAGATGCTGCACCATTTTCCCTCTCACCAACAGTGCACAAGTGTTCTAATTTCTCTGTATCCTCTGCAACACTTGTTCTTTTCTTTTTTTTTTTCGTACCATCCTCATGAGTGTAAGGTGAATGTTTAAACATTTTGAGGTGTTTCAGATGCTTCCCAAAGTTAAAGTTCTTTTTTGAAGTTCCTCTTTTAGCTACCAAAGCCTATCCATAAATAATTACGTTATGTGGACAATGTAAACAGCTGGTTTCACCCTCTCCAATTGAATGCAATGCCTTTATACCAGTAATATATGAAATGTTTGTTAATTTTTCATAATAATAATATATTCAATTCTTAAAATTCGCCACACATTATTCTAAGTGTTTTACATTAATTATCTTGTTTCATCCTTTCATCATTCCATTAGAGTAGATACCACCATTATAGTATCACGGTATTACTTATAGATGTGGAACATCTGTAAAGTTCACCACCAGGCACAGAGAAGGAATTATCCAAACACACTTGGATCCCAATCTGAACTCAGAGCCTGAGCTGTTAACCCCCATATTAATCTGCCTTGTATATTTAAAAATCTTTTCAAGCATGGAATAATTCTAGCCTGAATTTTTCTTAAGAGATTTCAGTTCATGGGTAAAATTTTCCATTAAGTTGTTAAAATACAATAAAAATGGGGAATTAAGAATATTTTCAGTTATGATTAGATGTTAAAGGTTTATAAAAAGAAGGCAGTCAGAAGTAAGTCTTAAAAATATCTAATTTTTTATCATTCATTTTCCCAAATCCCCTAAAGATGAAGTTTGAGAGTGCAAGTCTTCAGTACCACCCAATCGGTTTTCTGTGTCCGTTCCCTGGACTTTATCTGCTGACAATCGTTTTGCCACTAGATTTTTAGTTGCTGGTCTTAGATGGATCCTAAAAATGTACACTTACCACTGATAACACTTCCCAGACTCTTTCTTTCTTGAGTTCAGGAGAAAAGAGGCTTATTTCTCCTCCTGTCTTGATGTAGGGATAGCTGTGCACTTACTAAACTTTGTGACCACAACAGAAGGCAGGTCAGAGTCCATTTTTTTTTCTTATGATGAGTGCTAGTTAGAAGAGATTTTTTTAAAAAGTGATTATATGAATGCATCTGTATGTTTATAGGAAACAGTTGTATTCTTTGGAATTAACTCTTGTTTTATTCTGGTTTGAAAAAATTTTAAAAAACAGTCATATATTTTTTTTTTAAGAAGGGCATCCCTGAGTAATCCTACAAAGAACAGAATTTAGTACAAGAAAATATGGATTAATTTAGAATTTAGAGCTTAAGTTCTGAATGCTTTAGAGTGAATCTGAAAGCATATCCCAAATCTATATTCTGACATTCATTTTTTTTTCATTGCATGCTATTATCATAGTTTCCATTTGGGGAAGATCAGAGGCAAGCACAAGAATCTTCAAAGGAACAAATACAGACCAAGATTTGTCCTTGATTACACCTTTTCATTTTTTCTCTTGCTTCCAGAGCATCTTCACTGCTTCCTTGCATCTGGAATACTCTCTCTGTCTCCAGAGTCCTCAGATTCTGTTTTAGGTGGATAACAATATCAAATTTTGTAAATCTTTAAAGCAAAAGCCCTCCAACTCATCCTGCCACCTGTTCATCTCAGATATTATCAATTTACAGAGACTACTTTGAACTTAACTTGTAAGAAGCTACTTTACAGGGTCCTAAGCCCTGCCCCCCCACCCACCAAAAAAATAAAGAAAATAATGGATAATAGATTGTAAAGTATTTCTTATCCTTGCAGCCTTCTGTCTATACATTTTGGACCCCAGATCAGCAAACCAAGACCCTGGGGGCCAAATTCACTTTGTTAAAGAAAGTCTATGGGAACAGAGCCACGCCCATTCTTGCGTTGTCTGTGTCTGCCCTCCTGCTGCTACAGGACCCACGCTGGACTCTTTAAGGACCTGCAAAGCTGAGCTCTTTACTGTCTGACCCTTTAAGAAAAAGCTTGCAGACCCCAGCTGTTTTCTAAGGGAGTGGGAATTGAGTGTTCCCTGAAAGAGGCATGGGACCATCCCTCCCCTGCGTCATCATCCAGCAGGAAGCCCCCCACTCTCCCCTGTCAGTTTTCCTCTGTACTCCTCCTCTCTGTGTGTGTGTTAGTCGGTCAGTCGTGTCTGACAGTTTGTGACCCCATGGATGATAACCCACTAGGCTCCTCTGTCCCTAGAATTCTGCAGGCAAGAATATTGGAGTGAGTTGCCATTTCCTTTTCCAGGAGATCTTCCTGATCCAGGGATCCAACCTGGGTCTCCTTCATCACAGGCAGATTCTTTACTGTCTGAGCTACCAGGGAAGAAATGACAAGCCCTTTGCTGCAGACCCTGTCCGAGGAGACAGTCTAACTGCCCAGGTTTTCATTCCGAAAGGAAAGTCTTCAGGCGCAAACACTGCACAGTCCCAGCTCTCCAGGTCCTCCTTTCGGCTTCTCTGTTTTACTGTGAATCCATCTGGCAGCCTTGTCTACACCCCCTGACCCCTAGGATGATAAGTCGTTACTTACTTTTGGACATTGCCTTATGCATCTCCTAATGCGCCAGTTGGTTTAACAGACGTACTATGCTCCTATCTTTTGGTTTCCTAGCACCATCCAGGAGGAATTCTCTGCCCAGCATCTCCTCGGTTCAGTTCAGCTGCTCAGTCATGTTCAACTCTGTGACCCCATGGACTGCAGCACACCAGGCTTCCCTGTCCATCACCAACTCCCGGAGCTTGTTCAAACTCAGGTCCATTGAGTCGGTGATGCCATCCAACCATCTCATCCTCTGTGTCCCCTTCTCTTCCTGCCTTCAATCTTTCCCAGCATCAGGGACTTTTCTAATAAGCCAGTTCTTCGCATCAGGTGACCAAAGTATTGGAGCTTCTGCTTCAGCATCAGTCCTTCCAATGAATGTTCAGGACTGATTTCCTTTAGGGTGAACTGGTTTGATTTCCTTGTAGTCCAAGGGACTCTCAAGAGTTTTATCCAACACCACAGTTCAAAAGCATCAGTTCTTAGTGCTCAGCTTTCTTTATAATCCAACTCTCACATCCATACATGACTACTGGAAAAACCATAGCCTTGACTAGACGGACCTTTGTTGGCAAAGGAATGTCTCTGCTTTTTAATATGCTGTCTAGGTTGATCATCGCTTTTCTTCCCGGGAGCAAGCATCTTTTAATTTCATGGCTGCAGTCACCATCTGCGGTGATTTTGGAGCCCAAGAAAATAAAGTCTGTCAGTGTTTCCATTGTTTCCCCATCTATTTGCCATGAAGTGATGCGATCTCCTCATTTCTGTGCTAAGGACCAGCACCTGGGTTCTTCTCAAGTCCCCCTTAGCCCTTTTCCTGCATCTTAGTCCCTCTCCTGAGCATCATTACACTGTTGTTATGATGGTTGATAATCGAGGTTTACTCTGTGTCAGGCCTTCTGCTTGGTCCATTCAAAATACATGATCTCATTTGATTTTCACAGCAGTCCCTTAAGGTATCTGTTGCTAGGTCCCATGACCACTTCGTTTACAAAGACAGTAACTTCAGATTTAAAAGTTTTCCCCAACTCAGACAGGAAATGATAGAATTGGAATTTGAACCTGTTTGACTCTAATGTCTTAGCTTGGAATCACTACAGTTTAAATTTAGATCAGTTTCCATCACTTGTGTCAAGCAGGATGACCCCAAATCCATATCCTCTCTGGAGAACGTAGGTATATACTTGCTGAATATGTGAACTTGATCTGGGAGGAAGAATCTAATTCCAGTGTCTCTTTTGAGTTCTGGGTACACTGATAGCATTTGAGAAAAAAGCCCTTAGGGACAGTATACAGTGATACGCTTGCTTTGGGAATTTGCCTGCAATGCAGGAGACCCAGGTTCAATTCCTGAGTGAGGAAGATCTCCTGGAGAAGGAAATGGCTACCCACTCCAGTAATTTTGCCTGGCAGGCTACAGTCCATGGGGTGGCATAGAGTTGGATACTACTGAGTGACTAACACTCGCATGCTTGCTTTTACTTGTTTAAGGTAGGAGGAAGATCTCGAGATTGGTATGAAGTCAAATTCCTGTTTGAGTCATTTGTTTTTGTCACATAGGATATGGTCCTAATGCCTCCACACTTGACATATGGACTTTCTGTACCATTATGTAACCATCACTGCAAAATGTACACATGGAAACTCTATCCAAATAGAGTGGATGCATTAGACTTAATTAGCATTTCTTCCGTTCACCAAGAGTATTTTGTTAGAAAACTGTTGTTTTGCTTTTTGTTTGTTTGTTTTTAGTTGTATGTTTTAAAGGAGACACAGGCAGACTCATATCAAAGTTGTTTAAAATTTGTAGGTGGGTGGAGCAAGATCACATGAAAGTTGGGGTTGGATACCGAATGCCGCCATTTTGGGGAATTATGCTTAACTCAGATCTAACACTTTTCTGGTGGCACTAGTCGTTTTTGAGCTCTTTTATGAAGACTCTGTGATACGATCCCCGTACCATAGGAGCGTAAAGACAGAGATGCAATAGGTACACGTCACATAGGGGATGTTCTCTGCACTGCAAAAGAACAGTTGCCCTTTGCAAGAAGATGTCATATCAAAGCTAAAAACATTAAATTTCTGCATACCTTTGATGAGAGATATTTGTATTCACCATCCTTTTCATCAGTCAGTCTTTTTGACTGTACACTGTTATTCCCCTTTAGATGCATTTCAGAGCACACCCTGCTGATTATGGAGGACAGTTTCTTTTCTATCATGAGCAATCCCCATGATTTGGGGATCTTGAAAATGCGTGTTTGCAATCTGACACCTGTTGCTTTGGTGACATGGTTTGTTTGGTTTCCCTGGACTTAAACTGGTCACAAACCATAGTGGTACAGAGACGAGTTGAGGGATTTCTTTCTGAGGTGTTGAGAGATTCCATTCTCCAAAAGCAACCGTATCCTCTCCACAGCTGCCCACGTACCACAAGTCTGACAATAGCAAGACAATGCCAAGATCCACCCTATCCTCCTGCTCCCAGTAGGCATCAAAATTTCCTTTCCCACCAGCAACAATAGCAACAACAACAGCCACACAAAACAGGCTCTTCGAAGATAAGAATTTTGTTTTTCATTTCTGTTCTAAGCAACACTCAATCATGACGCTCAATTCATGTCTTTTAAGGATTAAAGTCAGGCAACATAACATCACAGTGAAGAGGAGAGATGCTGGATCCAGAGTGCCTGAGTTTTAATTGTGGCTCTGGCCCTTGGTAGCTATGTGTTTCTGGGCATGTTAGCTCTTCTCTCTGTCTTAATTCTCTCATCTGTGAAAGGGGGGTTCATAGATGTAACATAAAGAACATGGAAGAGTTCTCAGAACTCTTACCATTTATTTGTATGTGAGTTTTAACAGGTGCATTGAAAGAACATTGGACTGGATATCAGGAATTTGAGGTTTGGTCTTTTTCCTGCAATTAACTAGCTCTTTCCCTGCTAGCTCAGCTAGTAAAGAATCTGCCTGCAATGCAGGAGACCCTGGTTCGATTCCTGGGTTGGGAAGATCCTCTGGAGAAGGGATAGGCTACTCATTCCAGTATTCTTAGGCTTCCCTGGTGGCTCAGCTGGTAAAGAATCCTGCAGTGTGGGAGACCTGGGTTCGATCCCTGGATTGGGAAGATCCCCTGGAGAAGGGAAAGGCTACCCGCTCCAGTATTCTGGCCTGGAGAATTCTATGAAGTGTGTAATTCATGGGTCACAAAGGGTCGGACACGACTGAGCGACTTTCACTATCTTTGTAAAGAGGGTTGAGTGATCATAAACAAGTGAGTACACATTTACCTTTCTCTGGTTTACAGAAAACCAAGAGCCTGAACCCACTGGACTTTAGGATTTGTACAAAATCCAATAGCCTAAAAATCTGTGTTGCTTTATGCCAAATGATATATTACTGGTGGCTTGTTATCAGTTGTATTCTGTCTAATTAACTGTACTTGGTTTATTTTTATGAATAATTTGGAGCTAAGCATTAGCATGAAGGAATGAGAGAGAGCATCAGGAAAAATCAAGTTGATAGATAATAAAACGTTCCACTGGGGACCCAGAGGAGTAAGTCTCTGCCCTCAAGGAATGGACAGTTGTATGGTTGGGACAGGAGGTGGACAATTCACTAGACACTTGTAATAAAGTGTATTGAATACTAAGAGAAACGTTCGCTTGAAGATAAATGGGAGATGAACTATTCACACCCATAAGGACTGCTGGACGCCAGTCTTGTGGGCCCTTGGGAGATCTTTGTTGAAAAAATAATACAAGAAGCACATCTGGAACCAGTGGGAAAGACAATGCTGCTTTCTAGGAACTGGGAGGAATTCAGCCTAGGTGGTAGACAAGGGGGTGGGTTTGGGCTAGGGGTAGAGATTGGCCAGAGATTGTGGCCAGAGATAAGGCTGGGTGAGATTTTGAAGAGCTTTGCAAATGTTTTGCCCTCAATTATAATCAGATTACATCCAGTGATGGGCATTTTATGAGCTCCAGGAAAGTGACAGGAAATGTTTAGGAGAAGTGGTGGTTGGCATCTTGGAAATTCACTTAATAGACAATTTGATGCTTTAATAAATGACCTGAATCATTGCACTCTTCCTTTCCTCCTGGTATCTGTAAAATAAAGCTATGTACACAGGAGTCATTGACAAGACAAAATCCTCTTTCCAGTTCTCTGGGTGAAGGGTGTATTCATTCTCCCAGTCTTGCATAAATCTGTGCAAGGTTGTTTTTATACCGTTCCCAAATTCCAGAGTTAGGTCTCTGAGTGAAAATGGTACAGAATTCATGGACTCTTCAAGTGTCTCTTCCCTTTCTTCTCAGAAGGGAGAGCAAATCTCTATGATTTTAGTATGTATATTTCATGTAATGCTTACGATGTTACAAAGCAGATATGATTATTCCTCTTTTGTACTTTAGCAAACTGAGAGTAATGAAGGTAAAGTGATCAGTTCAAGTTCACACAACTCAAAAAGGACAGAGCTTTCCTTTCTCCTTCTTCCCTCACTCAGATGCTTTCCTGCCCCATGTGCAAGGCAGTGTGCACAGGATGGCTATTCAGTGGGCATATAAGACCTGTACCCATCTTCTTGATACGAACATGCGCATTGCCCAGTGTTAACTGCTGTGCAGGTAGAGCAATAAAGGAATGGGCATGTTTACAAGTTTGGGGGAAACGGAGGCTGGGTATCTCTTGTTTAAATTGGAAAAAAGGCAGGGCTAAATAATCTCCCCATTTAACAGCATTGTTTTCCCACTAAACCATTTTTCATTGAATGCAATGGGAATTGTAATCTTGTGGTTATATACACGTACATTTCTGGCCATTGTATAACAGGCTCAGTGGTCTTCCCAACACGGATTGCTGGAGGGTGAAACCAGAGTTGTGGTTTAGTCTCCAGTATCTGAGGTTCATAAACCTTCCTGCTTGGGGAATTCCCTGGTAGTCCAGACGTTAGGACTCCAAGCTTTCACTGTGGGGGTCCAGGTTCAATTCCTGGTCAGGGCACTAAGATCCCATAAGTCGAGTGGCATGACCAGAAAATAAGATAAACCTGTCTGCTTGTGGGTTTTTCTTGATCTTTTCCCTTAAAGGCAAAGCATCATCTTTTCCCATTTGGGGCCTAAGCTTCCCTCTGAAAAGGCAGTCATTTGTGCCCACATACTATTATGGCTCTTGTGAATGACATTTGTGATGATCAGAATTTAATCCTGTAGAACCTTAAAGCATCAAATATCTTTTCTAGACCTGCCCATCTCCCACCTCACTTTGTAGAGGCTTAGAGGGGAGCAAGAAGGCAAAGGATGTGAGACTCTGGCATAACCCTGTGTATGGAACTGTTTTGCTAAGGGCTGGATGTGACTGTTAACCAGGTGTGATCCTCCCCTCTCTCTCCACTGTCTGCCACATCTTATACCTCGCAGATAGGTGGGGTCCCCTAGGTAGGCTGGCGCTGACGTTCCTTGTCTTTGTCTGAGGCGGGCATCCTCACTGAGACTTGAGGCAGATTCTTGAAATATCTTCAGTGATGACAGGTCTTTGACTTTCGAGGGGAGATTTAACATTTAGTAATGGACATCATCATTTAGCGTCATGGCTTGTGATAAAGAGGCCAGTCAAATGTTTTGGGTGAATATGAGCAAAGTACCGTTTGATAGCTCCTTTGTCTCCAGCTTATAGCTTTGAAGTGACTCTTGTGGCAGTTTTAAAGGAAGTTTTGAAAAGTATTCAGAGCAGTCTTCTGGGAACAAAGTAACTTATTTTGAAGTCTAACTTTGGGTGCATTCTTTGAAAATAAAATAACACCCTTTATTTAATATACATTGATGGAATTATGACTTTTTTTTTGCCACAAGTATGTAATGAATTATTATCCCACATTATACAATACAAGCTATAGCTATAATAATAATATTTTCTATTTCAAGTAGAATGAGGAGAAAGGAGTTAGAAACAAAGGAGCTTTAAACATGAGAAAGAAAAAGAAAGGGAAGCTGTATGAAAACCCTTTACTACCGTACACTAGAGAGGATTTTCTTTCTTTTTTTCTGCTTTTGGGCACTTAAAACAAAAATACTACAGATTATTGCCTGCATGTTTTTAATGCTCTGTAATTGTGTACTGAGGCAAATCCCATTATTTTTAAATCACTTAATGTTGGAAAACAATTGGATAAACCCCACTTGGAGTGCCCTGTGGGTCATCTCAAGCCATTTGGTTCTGTTAATAAAATTAAAACAATTGGAGGAAATATACAGATGCTTTCAAATTGGCTTTACAATGATGATGTCTGTACATATGAAAAAGAGGACAGCTCTTGGGAACTCCATGAAGCCCAATGCTGCATTACTGTGTGCGAGAGATGTGAGTCGGAAGTAAAGATTTGACATATATTTTTATTTTGAGATGCCATGCTAATTCACATCATTCAGCCCTTTCACTGCCAAACTGTAAAAGTCCATTAAGTGACTGAAAGGAATATACAAATTATCCACTGGCACTCCAGGCTGGAGTTTTACATACACCCTGTTATTCTATCCGCCAGCTTGCTGCAAGATTCTATTAAGCAGTAAGTGAGAAGATTATATTGCCTGCAAACTAATTGTACAAAAGACTCTGAAATAAGTCATCAGAGCCCAGGACCTTCTGAAAAGCCGCCAGGAGATATTATAAATTGCTCTATCATTCCTGCCAGCCTGGTTTCAAAACCCAGAGCTTCCACACGGACCTGATTGGCTCCGCAGCCATTGACAAAACTGGGAAAATTCCAATCGTGTCATGCATGGCTGCCCAGTGTGGTCCCTGGTGGTACCATGGAACAAGTGTGGCCCGGAAAATGGCGAGCTCTAATCCAGGAAACCTCCGTGTTTGAAAGGAGAATTTGAGAATGTGAGCAGTAGCTTCTGCACCCCCCTGAATCACTGTCTGGTGTTAACGTTCCAGGGGCCTGCAGTTACTACTGGAAATACTTTTGTCTCATTTCTACTCTTCGTGAATCGAAGGAAAACAAGTACCCCATCGAGATCATAGGGTCTCTTGGGAGTAGTGTGTTTGAGCCGTTACCAAAATAGATGTAAAACAGTGTTGCCCAGGTGCTTGGGGAGGGGGATGGAGCATGTTTTTAGCATAAAATGCTTTCTTCATTGAATACAAAAGCTACCAGGGAAGGTTTTTCAAGGGCAGAATCTTTGTACACTCTGACATGGATCAAAGACCTTTGGGTGGGTGATCACAGCCAACAACAATGAACTAAGGGACTCAATGGGAGGGCTTGGAAATTAGAGAAGTTTTCCTCCAGCAAAGAAGTTCTTTAGAACGATGTTGATTTGTTTTTCAAGACATAAAACCAGTGTTACTTAGTGAAATCAAGGTTATCATCCATGTATGTCAAGACAAATATAGCGAAACAGAACATTTGGCTGAAGGATACCAGATTCATTGTAAACCATGTCTATATACTTAGCTGGAAATGTATCATGTATGAAAACACTTGTGACCCGTGTATTTTCTTTGCATTCACAGTGAAATTTTTATAAGAGTGCCGCCTTTCCTATAGCTTTGGGAAGATTTCTTTACCCCCATGTTGTCATTTATTCATTTGTGACAGCACATTTCAATAATTTGCTCCCATGTGAGGAATTCACTGTCTCTGAAGCATGATTTCTGCTTGTGGGGATGATGTGTGTACACGGGCATCTGGGGCTGACTTGAAGCTAGAACCATCACACTCAGTTGTGTTGTGATTTGTTGACATACAAATCTTTATCTTTGTCTTCTTTGTAAGGTCCTAGATTCCTTAAGAGGTAGGAATTTTCTCTTTCTTTTCCAGCCCTGCACAGGTTCATGAAGGTTGGCTCATCCATATGCAGTGAGGATTCAGCCATAAATGAGACAGGACTCTTTCCCCTGAAGAACTCATCCTAAGGCCCTATGAAAAACTCGTCTGCCTTTAAAACGTTTCTCTTTGTCACTGAAGAATTATAGAATGTAGTAGTTGGAAACGAAACTGGAATTCTTCCTTATATGTGATCTAAACTCTCATGTGGAGAATGTGAAAATTCCCCTTCTGTTTCTGAAGAAATCTTAAAAATCTTTAGACAGTCATTCAGAGAGAAGGGTTATCCATAAATTTTGTTGGTATTATTGAATCATCCTTGAATGTTTCCTGTAAATAATTGTGTTATAATGAGATAAGCATTAGATAACCCATTTATGTATATGCTCCGTTGCTCAGTCCTGCCCGACTCTTTGCAGTCCTATGGACTGTAACCCACCAGGCTCCTCTGTCCATGGAAATTTCTAGGCAAGAATACTGGAGTGGGTTGCCACCTCCTACTCCAGGGGATCTTCCAGACCCAGGGATTGAGCCCACATCTCTTGAGTCTCCCTCATTGGCAGGCAGATTCTTTACCACTGCGCCAGCTGGGAAGCCCCAGTAACTCATTTAGTGCCATCTATCTGTATTTTTATACTACTTTTATTCTTATTTATATCAAGATGCACTTTTATTTCCTTTAAAACTTCTTACAGGTTTTTTTTTTTTCTTCTTTTTTCACAATTAACTTTCCAGAAGCCTTTGTATTTTTCTTATTTTCCCCTTGATAGCAGCTCCCGTGGTTTTGCCATGGATTTCCATTTTTGTCAAAGGTATTTCTTTAAGGTTTTGAAAAATTAACTAGATTTTTACTTTTTTAAAACATTTGTGGAATGATTTTCCTAATTTCTTCATATTGTTTCTTAATGGGCGACCCAGCTCACTTGACCTTGTGAACCCATGTGACAGCATCGTATTTAATGTTCATCAAAGTGACCCTGAGGCACCAAAAAATAATTTAAAATGTGTTATTTTACTTATATACTACTTTTTGGTGGAGTATTTCTATTCTTCATAAGTAATACTCTCCAGGATCTTATGATCTAATGGGTAATATGCACATGACAAAGTGAAAAAAAAAAAAAAATCTGGCACATTATGTGATGAGAGTACCCACAAAGGTAGGAGAACCTGGAAATCATTTTCTGCTAGGGTGGTCTGAAGATTCCATGAAAGCTTGGAATGGACTGTGAGTTGAATGCTGAGCCTTGGAAGTAATTTTAAGAAGGAAAGAGGGGCAAAGATAGCTCATCCTCAGAGGGAAGCCTGAAGGACACAGCAAAAATGGAATAAATCAAATTGGTGCATCAGGAAGTTCATGTAAGGTAATCATTGTAATGTTGCTGGAAAAGTAGATGAGAGTGAGATGGGAGCAGAGATTTTGTTGGCTAGATGAATATTTTATATTTATTCCGGAGGCCATAGGAACTTATTGATTTTTTTTTTTTTTTAGTTGGGTTAATGACATGATCAAAGCCATCATAGGCAGAGGAATATGATCGTGGTATGCAGTGTGGATTAGAGGGGGACAGGACAGAGGCAAAGTGCCCGAGAAGGTAACTGCAATCGTCCAGGTGTGAGCTCACACAGGCCTGACTTAGGGGCCTGTCAGAAAGGCCTTGTTGCAAGGGATGAGAATGTAATTTTCAAAGAGGAAGAGGAACTGGTTTGAAAGGAAATATGATTATTTTGTGTGTGTGTGTGTGTGATGAGGCATTTCAGTAGAAGTTAACAGTAGTGGGTTAAAAGCGGGGCTGTGGTGTGGGGTCATGCCTTGATACTGGAAAGTGAACAAAAATTCATACTGACTTCTCTGGAACAAAAAAGGGAAGAAATGCTGTTTGGAAAGCATTTTTTCCCCCTTTCTAGCTAGTTATTATTTGGCTCTTCCTAAGAAAGCAGAGGCTTGGGTTTCTTTTTAAATAAGTACAAGGAGCGCCATGCAGAATGGGTTTCCCAGGTGGCGCTAGTGGTAAAGAAGCTGCCTGCCAACGGGGAAGATCCCCAGGAGGAGGAATGGCAACCCACTCCTGTATTCTTGCCTGGAAAATTCCATGGACAGAGCAGCCTGGTGGGCTACAGTCCATGGGGATGCAAAGAGTTGGACACTACTGAGAGCAGGTGCGCGCGCGCGCGCACACACACACACACACACACAGAGCCATGTAGAATGCACAGATCTGGTAGTAGAATATTAATTAACCCCTAGAAAATGACTAGCAACACTCTTGATGCAAAATAAATTTTCAGCGAATCTCACAGTGAAAAATGATTCATTTAAAGTTAAGATTCTAAATCCTTTTATTCTCAGCCATGACCCAGCCAATCTGGTTCCTTTGACTTATCCTTGGTTTTCTGTGAGTGTAATACAATAACACCGTAATTTCTCTGAGGAAGGTGGTGGTGTTGTGCTTCTGTTGATACAATTAATATTGCTCTTAATATTTAACCTATTATGTTAAAAAGTAGTTGCTTTTATTATTATAAATGCCCTGAATTAGAATGCTAATTTAGTCAGTTTTGATAGGCTCATCTCAAGTTATAATGTACAGGCTTTTTTCCTTTTTTTTTTGAAGTCATGCATCCTTAACCAGGTTTCCGTACTTAAAAGTGGTTAGGTATTACTTCCTGTTGAATTAGCAGTTGCTGAGTAGTTGAGTCTTTCTACAATTCTGCAATCCACTAATGTGATATTTAATGAGGAGACATCAGTCTGGAGAAAGGTAGTCAATATAAATCAGTGTTTACAAAGTGTGATTAACTCTGAAATATTTCATCAATGCTGTGGTCCCAGGCAGACTCTATGCTAATTACTAGAATCTGTGCATGTTTCAGGGGACTTGGATGGACCCTGAGTATTGCAAACATGGAGCAGCAAAATTGCAATTATGCTCGGACTGTCTCTGATGACAATTTATGCATTTGGTGTGATGACCTCCCCCTTCCCAAGAGGGCAATAAACAGAATGCATTTTCATTAGAGATACTAATGCACTTAATCACAAGGGGAAAGGGTTAGGAAGTAACGAAGGACCTTCCAGCACTATGTGACAGAGTTGATAGGGGAAAGAGGCTTTATTTTAAAGGCAGCTTCTCTACAAAGCTGCAGGCAGCCCCAGAGCGCTTCCCACACCCTGTCATTGGCCCTAATTGAAAGATTTCAAGTTAGAGTTTGGATCTTCTTCTGATGACATCCTTATCATTTCACATGTATTGTTACTAATGTAAATGATGTAGACCGTCATATTAAAAGTATTATGTCATAGCTGTTTATTTTTGTATCTAACACTTCCATGCAGTTTGAGTGTTTGGGATTAATTATGCAAGTAATGTAATAAACATGATGATGATGGTGATGGTGATAATGGTAATGATGATGGTCATGATGGTGATCATCCATCATCAGTAAACATTTTCCAAAGAGTAAAATTGTATTGTAAAGCTCTGGTAAGTGATGAAGTGAGAACTATGTAACTTTAGTCCCTGCCCTCAAGGAGCTTACTGCACAGTTCCAAATTAGCCTGCTGATCATTTCACAGTGAGATTTATACTGTTCCGTGTCAGAAGGACAGGAAGCCTGATGCATCAGATGATTAGTAGCCAAAAGAAAGCCAGGATGGATGGTGTAGTTATATGGTTTTGATGTTTGTGTTTTTTATGGAAATAATCTGCTGGGAAATTTCTTTTCGATCCCAGGATTCTGGGAGACTGCTGCTTTGCTTGAATGGAAGAAGCATAATGTTTTAAAGGCTAATTTTAAGCTCAGTTTTTTGAAGAACTTCACTGTATATCTCCTCTGTAGCTACTCATCATTCAGTGCATCTTCAGTGGTCGTAGCTGAGCATCTGGCTTCATGATATTTGCGACACCCTCATGATTCCTGTTGACATTTATTTGAGGGAAGAGGGCAGAAGTAGCAGAGTTGACATTATCAGGGGGATGCTCAGATTGCCTGGGTCTTGCAAACCTAACAGCTTCTTTTCTTCACACTCTGTGTTTTAGGTAATATAGAATATAGCTGCCCTGCCACGAATGAATGTGAAATCACGAAGCGCAGACGTAAATCCTGCCAGGCTTGCCGCTTCATGAAGTGTTTAAAAGTGGGCATGCTGAAAGAAGGTAAGGCTGGGTGCTAGTGGCCTTGTGCTTTGGGTTGGGGATGGGAGGAGGGGATGTACAGGGAATTTCAAAAATGTTAGAGAAACCGGGAAATGCTGGGGTCACAGTAAGTACCCTGAATCTGGTGGCAGAATGCTCCTTCTGTACGCCTGAGCTCTTGATCCTTCATGCCTGCTTGACATCGACAGGGAGGGACAAGGTAGGACACGTCTGATGTGCAGCTAAACCCACAGGTATGTTGGCAGTGTGGGTTCTTTTCATCTTTGCAACTTGCAGAAAGCGGAGGGTGAAGAGCAGCTAAGAGGCTACTTAGTCATTGTCGTTTTGCTTTCTTCTCAGTACTACATATACAGCGAGAGCCCCTCATCTTTACTGAGGTGTCATTCATAAAAGTTGTATATATTTAAAGCATATGATTTGTATTTCATTATATATATATGTATAGTGGAATAATCACCATAATCAAGCTAATTAACATATCCATCATTTCATTTCATATGTTTACCTTTGTCTTTCTTTCTTAAAAATTAATCTTAGATGTAAAGCATTTGTTTTTCTTTTCTAATCTTATCTTAGGGACTTATTTTCTACTATAAAGACTTTATAACAGTGCTATTAAAATTGTTGCTTTCAGTTGGGGATAATAGCAACAAACACAAAACAGTAACAGTGAAGATGTATTTTGTGCTAAACAAATTGCCTAAGTACACACACCAAACAAGCCATAGAGACAGGAGCTGAACCCAAATAGATTCTAGAATTCATTCAAGTCCTTCACTCATACTAAAGGTCCTGAAATCTTTGTATGTTTCAAGTATGTCTAGTGAAGCTTAGAGACAGAGAAAAATTGTTCTTTTCTGTGGGAAACCTCAGTTTAATT
The DNA here is from genome assembly GCF_055505025.1 of Bos grunniens. Classification (NCBI taxonomy): domain Eukaryota; kingdom Metazoa; phylum Chordata; class Mammalia; order Artiodactyla; family Bovidae; genus Bos; species Bos grunniens. The sequence continues at coordinate 61,048,202 of NC_141180.1, forward strand.
TTTGGTTTATTTTGAATGTATTTGCATGTATGTATGTGCTTTTGTAGATGTGAATTTTACATACTACATTTAGATTTTACTGTTTCTTTCTCTTCAGAAAATTTGCCAATGTTTAAAATAACTGATAATTTTATACAGTAACAAAATTAAAATACAGTGATTGAAGTTTGAAAGAAAATGAGGTAAATTAAATATTTAAATGTGTTGTTTTTATTGAGTCATAGACTGTCTTATTCCTGGGGTCAGCCTTATGAATTTGTATAATTTGTTGTTACTGGAGATCACCTATTTTTTTTCACTTTTAAATCCGAGTAGATCCAAGTGTTTATTTCCCATGAATGAACCAGAGCTTCAGTTAGCTATGGCATCAACAGATCTCATAATTTTTCCTGGCTTTTTCTTCCAAGTTTTTTTCTGTGAACAATATCATTGGAAGATGAGTAGATCAGACAATATTTGGGTACATGGAATTCACTCTGTTTTTCTCTTGTTCACTAAGATGTAACTTCTCCCTTAACTAAGAACAACTTGAAGAAAAATTGTAAACAGACAAGTGTGTAACTTTATCCTTAAAGCCTTATGGAAAAAGAAAGAAGATATTTTGCCAAAAATAAAACAGAAAGCAAATTGCCTGCAGCCACATGGATGGACCTAGAGATTATTGTCACACTAAGTGAAGTAGATCAGAGAAAGACAAATATCATAGGATATCACATATATATGTGGAATCTAGAAAAAAAAATGATGCAAAAATAAACTTTTTACAAAACAAAAACAGACTCACAATCATAGAAATCTATGATTACCAAAGGGAAAATCAAGGCGGGGTGGGATAAATTAGAAGTTTGGGATTAACGGATATATACTACTATATATAAAATAGATAAACAGCAAGGACAAGGAACTGTAGCACAGGGAACTATAATCATATCTCATAATAGCATATAATGGAAAAGAGCCTGAAAAAGATATGTATATATATAAATATATATAATGGGATCACTGTGCTGTACACCTGAAATTAACACATTGTAAATCAACTATTCAGTAATAAAAGAAGAAAACAAATTACCTATTAGAATGATTATATATATTTTATATAAAATATGCCTATTTAAATTTTATACAAATTTATATTTTGATAATTTATATTAGTATGCACACACTGGTGATGCGTGTATGGAAAATGGAAGAAAGCACAAAGATTGGTAACAGTGTTATACTGGTGAATAAAATTAAGGATGAGAAATGCTTTTGTTTTTGCTCTATAGCCTTTGGCACTGTTAGGAGTTTTCCACAGTGACCGTGTCTTACATTTATAATCCATTTCCTAAATATTTAGTAAGTTGCTCTCATATGCCAGGCACTATTCTAGGCTCCAGAGATGCAACAGTGAGAATGATGGATGGTGTTGCTAGAGGAAGCTTATGTGAAAAATGCCAAAAGGACAGCAATTTTAACAAAGGAAAACATAATCTAACAGTAACAACCCAACTCATAGGACAAAGAGTTTTCCTCTGAGTTAGAACAGCGGTGATAGCTGACGTTGTGGTGGAAAACCTTATCTTAGTGATTGCCTTTAAACCCAGTAACAGAGTACCAGACAAAACATATTTCAGAGTGTCACAAGTGATTGATTGATAGTCACTTTTGGTCTTTGTTATCTTTATGTTGCCACTTAATTGAGCTGTGCACACATTCATGTCAGTTGTGTCTGACTCTTTGCATCCCTGTAGACTGTAGCCAGCCAGGCTCTTCTGTCCATGGGATTCTCCGGGCAAGAATATTGGAGTGGGTTGCCATGCTCTGCTCCAGGGGACCTTCCTGATCCAGGGATCAAGCCCATGTCTCTTATGTCTCCAGCCTTGGGAGGCAGGTTCTTTATGATCTGGAAAGCCCCTAGTTGAGCTATAGAGACGTATGCTTATTCAAAAAGGCTTAACTTTTGAGTTTGGAGTTGAGGAACCTCTATTTTTCAAAAGCAAATCAGTGTTTTAAAACTGTTGTAAAAGTAATGTATCAATTAGCACTTAAAAAAAACTTTTTGGCCATACCACGTGGCATGTGGGACCTTAGTTTCCCGACCAGGGATTAAACCCACACCCCTCTCGCTGAATGGGTGTCTCCTCAATTTGGATTGTTTTTTCAAAAACTAAAGTACATCGTGATATGCCTCCATGTCCAATAGATAGAATTTTTTTTCATTAGTTTGATTTTACTGCTACAGTGTACTCACCTATTTGTCCTTCCAGGTTTAAGGAAGAAGTAGAAAACATATTTTCCCTTAAGTAATTTTCCCCATGGTGTTTTCAGGCAGGCGCAATCTTGAAGGGTGGTTAGAGTGACTGAAGAGGTGTGAACTGTGTTTAATTAAACATTGTTGGTGAAAGTAAATGGGATGGGTGCTTATCTATAATTCACACCTCTTCAGTTGCTGTTATCAAGCCTTTAGAGGGACTGTTTTCAAGGGAATTGCTGCTATTGCTGATATACTCAAAAAATAATTTATTTTCCTTTACTTCCTTGTGTGCACTTTGGTGGAAAAATATCTCTAAGCCCCCTCCCCCAAAGAGAAAAGAGGGGATGGTTATGAGTAAATATGGAATACTCTTTTTTCTTTTGTCCTTAAAAAATACAGTGAAATATTGTATTACACACTGCATATAAATGCACGATTATATTGGGCCATCTCCTTGCCTCAAGACTTACCTTCTCAGCCTGGAGAGAATGATACTGTCTTAAATATATCTTTATGGATGGAGAGGGATTTCAGTCCCATGCAGTATGTCAGAGATCATGATGTAGTAAATCTATTCAAATGTAAACCTGTTCAATTCAATTACCAGTCCATAATAAAATTTGCCTCTACAACCCCCGTGTTGACCACAGCAGTCCATACAGGCTGATGGCACAGCGGGTCTGGAAATTGACAGACAAAATCTATTTAAACAAAAAACAACATTAGTTCTAGAATCTGAAATGAAATCAGATTTCAACAGCTTTGATGGGAACCTTCTTTCCTTTAACAGATATTTTTATTCAACTAGCCAAGTGCATCTTAGATAAAATGCTGCCTGAGGGAAATGAAGACATTTTCATTAAAAAAGGGGTTTATAGAAAAATGAAACTTCCGTTCTTTTAAAAATAATAAGCCTTGGTTTTATTGACTGGCATTTCTACTAATGATGTGGGACGAAGGAGTGGCTTAATCAGTAAACAAGTTCAGTTGCTTCACACTGTATGGGATTAAATTCTTTATAAGACGTGGCTTCTCATTAGTACCAGAATCCTATCCAAATGAACTATGTTTGTCTTTTTGTTTTTTAGTTCTGTTTTTTTTTTTTTTTTTAAGATTTGTTTTTGGATGTGGGCCATTTTAAAATTTTTCATTGAATCTGTTACAGTATTGTTTTGTTTTGATTTTTTTGGCTATGAAGCATATGGAGTGGGATCTTACCTCACCAGCCAGGGATGGAACCTGCACCCCATGCATTGGAAGGTGAAATCGTAACCACTGGGCCACCAAGGATGTCCCACATGTTTGGTTTTACTATTAGAATTTCTGAATCAAAAAATTGTTATCAATGGAAGCAAAGAAACAGTTATGTGAAGAAAACGACAAAATTCAACAATAAAGCAAAACTGTGAGAAGTACAGTTAAAAAAAAAACAGAAGTAGCTTGTTTGAATCCAAATAGTTGCACCATTTCTGCATCCTGAAAAATCCCCTTCTCTTTTCTAGGTTCTACGTTCCGCTAAGGAATGATGGGCCAGGATTATTTTTTTCAGCATTATACCATACTGTATGTCAGGGAAAACCCATCTATTACAAGATATCTGGTCTCAACATTCCCTTTTCATTTTTTTCAGGTATTGTTTATTTGAAGGAGAAAACAAGAACTAATCAAGGTGCACCTATAAATCTGGTCAAGATTTATTTTTATTTTGATCTCTCCCCCTTAGTTATTTAAAAGGTATTGCAGGACATACAGGTTCAGTTTTCCCTCTGTCAGTGGCAAACAGAGACATTTTATGAAAGCAATAATTATTTTATTTAGGTATAGAATTCACTGATCAAAGATTGAAGAAGGGCTTTTTGTTCGTTATTGGCGTGATGGGTTTCACCTTGGCAACTCAAGTATTTTTCCTTGACTCTTGTAGGTGAAAACAAGAGATGCACATTTGTGTACAGTGTTATATTCCTCAGCTAAGCAAGCCTGCATGCCACAGTACAGATGAAGCCAGGCAACATGGCAGACTGGTTTGGTTATTTCATGACAAGAGAGTATGCTTTTTGCTTTTCCCTAAAAAAAAAGAGTTTACTTAACATTTCTAATCATCACTTTTGTCATCTGAAAAATGATAGTGCCAATAATTATATTTGCAAATAAAAAGTTTGCAAATAAACTTTTATTATTGCAAATAAAAGTTGTTGCAAATATCCAGTAAGATACTGCAGGTTAGGTGCTCAGATTAGCAAGTGGCCCAGAATCAGGAGCAGTTCAATGTTAGCTATCATTGCTGGTCAAACTTTATGGTCAGGTGAACCTAGATTCAGGCCCCGGCTCTGTATACTCTTGGACCTGGGGCAAGATATATGACCTCTAGGACTCAGTTTCAGCCTGTTTATTTATAAATATAGAATTTAATCCTTTGTCTACCAAAGAAAATGGACAGAACACACACATTTTTAAATGTGTGCAAGAAGACATATAAGAATTCTACTAACCTCTTAGGTACATTAAATTTTACTGAGGTAATTTTGATATCAGAGCATCATGGAAAAAACTGAGGAGAGAAATAAGTTTTAGCACAGCTCCATATTAACCGAGTTCCTCCCATGTATCTGGCAAAACACTGTGTTTCTGCTTTTGATTCTGGTTTTTCCACTACCTTGCATTGTTGTTTTCAGTCCATTCAATTCTGTCTTCCTTTCCATACATGCTGGGGAGCAGTTAAGCTAGTTTCTTTCTCATATCTTCCATTCCAAACTTCTATAAGTTTTGTTAAAATAATATAATGTCAGAACTTTCCTAGTAGTCTAGGGCTTAAGACTCCATGTTTCCATTGCAGGGGTCATGGGTTTGATCCCTGCTCAAGGATAACTAAGAACCTGCCTACTGCATGGCATGGACAAGAAAAAATGATACAATCTCTATAGGAACATAATACTAAAATATTAATTTTCAAGTGCCTTCTAAGTACTTCCTCTGGAGAAAAAAACAAATGAGTCATTAAAACACAACAAATGATACAGTTATGTGTTTAACTGATAACTGTATTTGCCTTTATAAAGTAAGCTTCTGTTATAGAGGTGCTCCATATAATCCCCTACTTTTTAAAAATCTCTAATACCATGAAGATGCCAGGTAGACAATTTACATGATATGGTAGAACTGTGAGTCTTCTTGTTCAGTATCAAGTCAAAGCAGTGGCTGGAAATCAGCATTTGAAATGTTATTCAGCGTGGAAAGGGCATGGGATATTACAGTTTCATTATCAGCTTAAAACCTCATTGGGAAAAGTGGGTCCCTGCATGTCAGATTCTCATTAATCAGATGAGGAGCTCAAGGATTAGAGTTTTAGTAACTTACCCAAGGTCCCATTGCAGATCAGTGGGTATGAGATGAAAGTCCTATTCCCAGGTCCCTCCTGTAATTGTATCATAGCATGTTCCAGCCTTGGCCCAACAAGGGTCTTTCATTCTCCAGCTGTGGGTCGATTGCCCAGCATCTCAGCAGAGCAGGCCATCTGTGACCTGAAAGATTCATTTAAGGGTAGAGAAGATGGGAAACAGTGCTGGCACTCGGGAAACAGCAGAACTTATAGGTTTAACAAGGGATATGTGCCCAAGATACTGGTATTAATGGCATTCATAAGGAAGGGACTTTTCCTTAGGATTCTGAATGGGGAAACCAGGTTTTTCACCTGGAGTTTAATGAGGTCACTGAAAATGCAGATGACTATGGGGATCCGTCTAGGAAATGTCTTTACAAGATAACTCAGCAGCCGGAACATTGGGCATATAGTGAGTTGGAGAAGGTGTTGTGTATCAGGAGTGGTGGAGGGAAGAATGACAAGGTTACTGTATTGTATGGAACAATATATTCAGGTCCATTCATTTTGGTCAAGATGAGTTACTGTCTGTATCTAGATAGGTCCCTGGGAAAGAAATTAGCCTGAAAAAGTTTGAAAATCTAGAATGAAATCTTTTGTTTTCATTTCTTGGTTCTCTGGTATTGGGTGGGCCAGAAAGTTCATTTGGGTTTCTCCATGCTGCCGCCGCCAAGTCGCCTCAGTTGTGTCCGACTCTGTGTGACCCCATAGACGGCAGCCCACCAGGCTCCCCTGTCCCTGGGATTCTCCAGGCAAGAACGCTGGAATGGGTTGCCATTTCCTTCTCCAATGTATGAAAGTGAAAAGTGAAAGTGAAGTCACTCAGTCGTGTCCGACTCTCAGTGATCCCATGGACTGCAGCCTACCAGGCTCCTCCATCCATGGAATTTTCCAGGCAAGAGAATTGGAGTGGCGTGCCATCACCTTCTCTGGGGTTTCTCCATAAGATGTTACAAAAAACCCGAATGAACTTTTGGGCCAATCCATACCTTAAAAGGGTCATGCCATCTATGCCCTACTTAAATCCTTTGACTTTCCAAATCATTTAAAACCCATCAAGAGTTGCCAGTCTCTATAGAGTGGAATGCTCTATTCTTTTGCTCTGTCTCATAGATTAGTAAGACTGACCTCGTGTTTAGGAAATGTTTGGGTAGGAGAAAAATGATAGAATATAGAGAATTCCTCCACAGTAGAGGATGCATTGTCCAGAGATCCTGTTTATTCTGATCTATCTCATCATAATCCATAGGATATCCTTCCTATTTCTACTTTTTAGTTTAGAGAAGGTATCATGTGTGTGTCCATATATACATAAATATGAGACCGAGCACAGATTATATGTTTATTCATTTAGCTGCCATTATATTTCTCTGATCAGTTGTCTGGAACCCCCAGGATGTAAAGAAAAATTATCCCAGAACTGTTTTCCCCCAACCACAGCTTGTGTCTTGATTTATATATGGCAGTGGGAACTCTGAGAGTCTTCTGGGTTTACCCTATCAGCAGGAGCAGCAAAGAGCAACTAACTTGTCTAATTACCCTTCTGTTTCATATCTCCTATTTTAATAAAATGTTCTTTAAAGACTGTAGCACTTTCCAGGTAGATTTTCTTTAAAAAATACAAAAGCTACTCAGGCCATTTATTAACAAGCAGATTTGTTTTTGCTTACTTAAAGAACCTGCTTAGTGCAATTTATCCTAGTGAAATATCTTTTGTAAAAACCTCTGAAGAAGACATTGCCAAGGTGAATTTTTTTTTTTTCTCCAAGTCTAACATCATTATGCTGCCAAGTCGAAAACAGAAATTATTGGTAGGGAAATTTGGGTTCCTACTGCCTTCAAAAAGCAGAACAAAGAAAAAGAGAAAGCTTTAATGGTATTCAAGGAAAATATTTCTGTGTTAGATGACAGTTAATAGAACTGCATTGACCTCACTGGTATTTCTTGCACTCTCTGTTGTAATATTATCCTAAGAAGCTCCCTCATTAATGCAGAGTATTAAACAAAACTCCCAAGTTATAATATAAGCAATAGCAAAGAGCACCTTTTTCGTGAGCTTTGTCTTGACATTAAGCCGTTGGGAATATACTTAAGGTGCCATGAAAACTTATTTCATGTACAGTTGCTGCACTGCCAGATGGTGGCTTTTTTTTTTTCCTTGTGCTTTGTTGGTATGAAACCTGGATAGTCTTGAAATGAATAGCAAGATTTCGAGGGTAAGAGTAATAACAGTTACTGGTGAGTGCTTAATATGCCGTAGGCTATGTGCTCTGTGCTCTAGTTGGATTTTTTTTGTTGTTGTTAATCCTTACAATGACTTCCAGAGTTGGGTATTTCCCCATTTCACAGAGGAAAGAAAAACTTACAGAGATTATGTTACTTGCCAGAGTTCTCACAAGGCTTGATGGAGTCAGGCATTCCAGCTCTTCTGCCTATGTGCTGTATTTGTTTAATACAGTAGGAATATTCAAGTGTATATTTAGCTTGGGATTCTTCAGAAGCTATGGGTATTATGAGATACTGAGCTCTTAAAAGATTACTTAAATAAACCTTTTTTTTTTTTTTTTTAAACTAGGGCTCACTCGATTGCTTTGCGTTCTTCACTTACTTTCCAGAAATAGAATGGACTGTGTCAAAAGGCAGTGAGTTTCCCATCAGTATGAGAGCTGATGCAGAGAACAGTTTCAAGGATCACGTAGGGATTAGACTAGAAGAACTTTCATGTGACTTCGCACTCTGAGATTCTTGAGATCGCAACATAAACTTTAGAATAACTTGTCAGTTATAAACTGTGTGAATAAAGTACCAGCTACACGCAAGCTGTTCAGTTCCTGGGAACCCAATTTGAGAGTTCTCTGTTTCTGTTAGTGCATGACATCTTATTTAAATCCCAATTAGAGCAGAGGGGAACATTTTGTTCTGTGACATAGTTTTACTCTCTGGCTCCAATTTTTAGAAAGCCAAGTTCAGAACAAATTTCCTTTGAAGTTTTGCTTTTGTAAAGAGGAGTGAGTGTGATTCACTGACTTTGAGTGTCAGTCACCTCAGTTGTTTGGAGGATGTGGCCAGAGTGGACCTCTGGGATATTACAATCTTATATGTCTTATAAATGAGAAAAATTGAAGTACTAATGTTTTAAAGATTTGTCTATGATTCTGTATATAATCCACGTGAGTTTTGGACTATCACAAATTCCCCATGGATCTCTGGTTCTCTGGAACCGTTTTATATTTATATATTTGTCAAAAATGACAATTACATTAGAAATGAAGCGGATAGATTCTCTCCTGTGAACTTAGCAAAGGCAGCACTGAGAATTATTTGAACTGAATAAATCTGCCTTCGCTCGCCGCATTTGTGTGAGAGAGGACAGAAAGATTGAAATTATAAGGAACGGTTCTTTTAGCTCCCTTCCTCGTGTTTTAATGGGAATACTATTAAAAGTTAATCATTTATTTGATTGTCCTCATTTGTCATTTCCATTTGTGAATTTGAAATAGGGAGCCAGCATTTATCTACTACGCTACCAATTTTTATTCCTCTTGGATTATTAAAAATCCCCAATGGGTTTTGCCCCAAGGGGGAAAAAACCTGCTTCAACATTTGCTCTTGCACCAGAAGTCTAGTGGCAGCATGGTAAGTGGTGAGGGAGCGGGGAGGGGAGGCCCCTGCCATTTAGGACTCTGTCGGATGTGGAATTTTTTCCCCACCAGCCTCCAGATAACATATTTTTATTCCTTTTCACCAGTGCCCACATATATCCCCGTGGCCCTGTTGTTTATGGCATTGGGTTAAATTTAATGGAATTCTCTGATGCACATTTGAATAAGGCCTGCTGAATGAAGAGCTTCACGGTTTCATTTCCCCTGGGCACCATTCCTAACTTGTCAGTTACCTTTCTGGTCACCTCAGTGTTATCTGAGGAGGCATCAGACAGTGTTTTTGTACACTTCCAAGTCTCCCTCCAGTGAAAGCGAGAGCTGGGTATTTCTTGAGAGATCGTTCTGGAGTTTCGTGTCTCTCTCGCTTAGTAGGTTGTCGAGCCACCAACCAGCTTCCCTAAGGCAAGCTGTCTGCAAAGGAACGAGCCAGCTGGCTTGGCCAAGGTTGATCAATGATGAGCGGCGGGCCGGAGTCCAGGTTCACAAAAGCCACTCAGCGGAGAGTAGGTCAGCGGCTTCCCCAAAGCCAATGAGCTGGCAGAAGTCGGAGGTGCCTGGTGCTCGCCAAATTCCCTGAGCCTGATGGTACTGGTGGGGAGTCCATCCTTGGGCTTCCTGGCAAACCAGACTTCAGTGAATGGCAGATTGTGCTGTTTGAGAGCCAGGGTGGCTTTGTGGCCGGGAGAACAGATACCAAGACTCTGCCACTCCCACCCAGCCTTCCCCCGCAGACCGCACAGCCCCAGCGCCCTGGAAGCCACTGCTCCCCAGGTGCAATGGAGTTCAGCTGATTATCCACATCCTCAATTTGTTTTCACCTGACTTCAGCTTTAATTGCTTTTTAATGTTGACATAAGGATGAATCCTCGGAGAAGGCAATGGCACCCCACTCCATTACTCTTGCCTGGAAAATCCCATGGACAGAGGAGCCTGGTGGGCTGTCGTCCATAGCGTTGCTAAGACTCGGACACGACTGAGTGACTTCACTTTCACTTTTAACTTTAATGCATTGGAGAAGGAAATGGCAACCCACTCCAGTGTTCTTGCCTGGAGAATCCCAGGGATGGGGGAGCCTGGTGGGCTGCCGTCTATGGGTTGCACAGAGTCGGACATGACTGAAGCGACTTAGCAGCAGCAGCAGCAGCAAGGATGAATCCTGCCATTCACAGGAAATGTCCTGGAAGTGATTTTGGAAGCAGGAAGCTTGATAGAGACCTTTGACAGAAGTATTAGGATTTCTGCTCTTTGCAAACCCCAGTTGGAAGAGCCCCTTCTTTTACATGGTGGTTGGGATGCAACAGGGGTGCGATGGCAGAATTCAAAGGGAGGATTTATTAGCGATCGCCCTTGGGTTAACCTGCTTCTCCAAGGATTATGCGTAGTCTAAAATTGTAATTTGTTGTTTAGCTGCTAAATCATGTCTAACTCTTTCGTGACCCCATGGACTGTAGCCCGCCAGAGGCTCCTCTGTCTATGGGATTTCTCAGGCACGAAAACTGGAGTGAGTTGCCATTTTCTTCTCCAGTGGATCTTTCTGACCCAGGGATCAAGCCCAGGTCTCCTGCATTGCAGGCAGATTCTTTACCACTGAGCCACCAGGGGAATCATAATCCCTTCCCTATTTTTCTCATTGATTATACATTTTCAGCTGTGAAGTCTTTTCTATGTAGGCTCCATACTCCTAGTTTTACACTCCTGGACTACTTTACTAGCTTTTTTTTCTTTTTGACTGGAGTATAATTGCTTTACAATGTTGTGTTAGTTTATGCTGTACAATGAAGTGAATCAACTATATGTATACATGTATCCTCTGCCCCCATCCCACCGCTCTAGGTCATTGCAGAGCACCAAGCTGAGCTCCTGTGTTATACAGACAGCAGGTTCCCACTGGCAAGCTGTTTCACACATCATAGTGTATATATGTCAATCCTAAACTTCCAATTCATCCCACCTTCTCCTTCTCCCCTCTGTGTCCACATATCTGTTCTCTATGTCTGTGTCTCTATTCCTGCCTTGGAAAGAGGTTCATCTGTACCATTTTTTTTTTTTTTTAGATTGCACTTATATGTATTAATACACGATATTTGTTTTTCTGACTTACTTCACTGTATGACAAACTCTAGGCCCATCAGGCCTTTGGGGATGAGGGGAATTGAAGGAATAGACTGTAGGCAAGATTGAAATCATTTGCATTACCTTGTTTCACTTAGCATGTGTTTCTGCTTATCTCTGTAGTAAATTTCAGTTCTGTTTCTCTCTCGGAAGTCAACTCCATTTCCTCCAACCTGCCTTTCAGATCTGAGCTACACAGAGTTTTCCTTGTGGACTCTTGAGCCCTTATTTAGTGGCTTCTCTCTGTCCAGTTAATTTTCCCCAAACTTTTCTCTAAGACCTAACTTTATTGAAACACAGAACTTCCTCTCCTTCTTATTGCCGCTTTGTTTTTTGAGCATTTTTTTTCGTTCCAAAATTTCTTCTGAAAGTGAAGCTTCTTCACCAGTGTAGTGAGTTGTCATTTGGTGGTTCTGAAGCTTATGACCTTTGTCATTGTCTGCCCCCCGTCTCACCCCACCTGGATTTACCCCTCTGCTCTCTTAGACATTTATCTCTAGGCCTATTAAGTCTCTCCAATATCAACATTATCATAATCATTAGTGTATTTGAAGCCAATTAAATGGCAATTACTCTGACCTTAGCCACTCTTAGGTTATTATCAATTCATGTATAATTTGGAAATATTTGGATAGAATGTGGATTCTGGCCGTATGGTCTAATTGATGTAAATACCTCTATGTGCTGTCCAAAAAATACACCCTGTTCATTGTAACAGAAAGAATTGAGGCGGGGTTGTTCCTCCAAGAGCTTCTTTCTAACAACTTATGGACCCCAATCATATGTGTTCATCAACCCCATCTTCAAGTGTTTTCTCATCCACTTTTTATCCACGCCTTCAGTGAATACTTTCGAGGCATGCTTCATACCACTCACTTTATTAACGCCAGGGTTAAAAAGTGAACATGAGAGGCAAGTTTCTGCCCTCATGGGGTTTATGATCTATCATCATTAATCATATGCCTGCTTGTTTATAATTATACAGATTTTCTCCCTTTCTGAATTTTACCAGCCTTTATATTCTGTTTTGTACAATTTAGCATTTTGATTTCATATTTTCTGTGTAGGGAAGTAAAAATAAAAGCTTGATGTCTCAGATCAAATGGAGTCTGTGACTGTGAATTGAGCCCTTGAAATGTGTCTCATGCAAATAAATTGTTGAATTTTTAATTTTATTTAATTTTATTTAAATTAAATGGTCCCTCAGGGCCAGTGAGTAACATAGGGGACAGTGCTGAAATAGAATCTGAGTTCAATCCAAACTTTCTTACTTGCTGCATTATCTCAAACAAGGTGCTTGACCCTTTATCTGTAAAATGGGGGTTGTAATTCTAACTGCATCACAGGCTTGTTTGGAGGTTTAAATGAGGTAATCGATGTAATGTTCTTTGGCATAGTGCCTAGTAAGCAAATAATCTATAAGAAAATATTGTGTTAGTAATATTTTATATTCTATTAGTCACTTTAGCATTTACCATACAGTAAAGCATAAAGATCTTCAGAATAGACTATGACACCTCATAGTGATCACTTAATAGGTGCTCAGTAAAATATAACTGATTAATTTTTTTTTTTTAGCCTAGTTTAGTAGGCTTTGAGTTACATTATTAAAACTTGAATGCAGGGATAATTTTTTCAGAATGATTTTTAGAAATAATTCTTGTACTATCATCACATACAAGTCACTTTTATATTTTTCTTTATATGTGTGTGACTGTGACAGAATTATATTTCAGAAGTCATGTTGTGTGAATTCTTATTGAGTACCCTGATGATACAGCAATAGATATATCCTGAATTTCAAGAAAAAGATATTTTTCATTTGTCTTGCCCATAGATATTTGATATGTTAATGAATTTAAATGAGAAAACTAAGACCTATTTTTTTAAATTGAAATATAGTTGATTTATAATGTGTTAATTTCAGGTATACAACAAAGTATTAAGTTATACATATGTGTATATATATATATATTATTTTTCAGATTCTTTTCATTAGAGCTTATTACAAGATACTGAATATAATTCCCTGTGCTGTATAGTAGGTCCTTGTTGTTTAAAGTGGTAATGTGTATATATTAATCCCAAACTCCTAATTTATCCCTCATCCCCTTTGGTAACCATACATTTGTTTTCTATATAAGATGTATTTTAAATATAAATAACTCATATAAATAACTTGCCTAAGATCACAAAACTAGTAAATGGCAAATCAGAATTCATTCCTGATTTCTCAGACTCTGAAGCCCATATGTTCTACTGATATTCATAATGGAGTCTTTTGGTTTTTCTCTTAATTAGTTAATCTTTCCACGGTGTCAAGATTTGAAATATTATTTCTGGCACATGGAAGCCCCTGCTGTCCGCTATTACCTCCTTTTATGAGCAAGGAGACCTTGATTTCAGGGAATAGTTTTGGTGGCAGAACTATCTGAATTCCAGAATTGTTCCTTGTGATAGATATGCTGAAACAAGAGCGCTATGCAATCACAGGACTGTTTTCTGATTTCTGTAAATGTTGCTCTCTGTAGGACCACAAGATCATTTCTTAAAATTTCTACGTAGACTGTTCCTACTTTTTCTTAGAAATCGTTTGAATCATGTTGGAGTTGCTGGTATCTCTGAACTTCACCCTTTCCAGGTAGACTATTACGGGCTGTTTAGCAGAAGAGACTGCCACTGCATAGTATCTGCGCCCAAGAGGCAGTCCAGGGCATCATCTGATGATTTCATTTTTCTGTTTGTAGAATCACTTTCATATTCTGCAGTCAACAGGTCCAAATGTATTTCTCAACGATTTCGTGTATGTCTGTGGGTCTCCCCAGAAGTCATTAATTAGAATCTGGAGAGGACAGTGTAGAAAAATAAAGCTCCAGTAATGGTGATAAAATAAAAGGAACAGCAATTCAATTCAGTCGCTGTATGCCTAGGAAATATTAGATAGAGAATCTCCTGGTTATCTCACAAATCTTTTAACTATTTGGTTATGTGCTCCAGCAGAGAAAATCTATCAAAAGTTTTGTTAAGGTAGAAAAGAACAAAATCCCCCAGCTTTTAACAAGTAATTCTACTTCTATTTTAATGCCACTGGGGAACTGGCCTCTTTGAAAGTTCCTAAGCTTATAAAGCTGGGAATTCTTCCCTTCCTTACCTTTCTTACTTAACTTGCAGTTACAGAATCTAACTAGCAGCTTCAGTTAATGCATTGATTTTAACTGGAAACCCAGAAGGAGTGAATGCTAGAGTCAGCTGAACTCTTAAATGGTCCTAGGAGACCAGAGTTATTTGCACATTGGAAAACAGCTAATGGGCCAGGGAAGCAGAGGTTAGTTTCAGGGTCTTTCCTCTGCCTCCCTTCCATCACAGTGAGAGAGATCACTGATAAAAAGTCTTCTCCTGTGATGTGCAGACACACATATACCTGATTCTTTTGCTTTCTCTGCACTTTCTTTTTTCTTCATGGCTGGATATTTTAAAGAAATTCAGGGCTGAGGGAAGTAGAGGGAAAAATGATGAATCCTTAGTTTCTTTTCACATTGCAACATTCCAGTAGGTAGTATGATATCTTACAAAGGCACGGGTGGCATGTATAGGCAAAATAAAGAGAATATGTTCGGAACTGTCTTTTAAACACGTCATTTGACATACTGTATTGAGATCATAGTATTTGCTGATAGACAGCCCTGAGTCGCTATTAGGTGGCCAGTTACTAACACTTTTTTTTTTTTTTTTTAAATATTTATTTGGCTGTGCTGGGTCTTAGTTGCCGCAAACAAACTCTTTAATTACAGCAAGCGGCATCTAGTTCCCTGACCAGGGATTGAACTCTGGCTCCCTGCATTGAGAGCTCAGAGTCGTAACCACTGGGCCACCAGGGAAGACCCTCTGAAAACAAATTTCTTAATGTCTCCAACCTCAGTTTTTTTCATCTATAAAATAGTGATCATCATAATAATGCATGCCCTACAGAGTTTGCTGTGAGGATTAGATAAGATAAATATAAAATATTTAGCACCCTGTGACAAATATGAGTCCTTGTGGTAAATGTCAACTGTTATTAGTATCATTAGCATCAGTATTATTTTCTTATCTTAAGTGTTTGGGGCACTGCCTAGCTAAACCTAAACAGATATGTTCTGCTTGGTCTCCAGTGTCATCTTTCTGGACTTTTTTTCTCCCTTTAGAATGACCAAGTGCTGTGTTCACAGCAGGTTTGGGTTGTCTTCACACTGCTGCTCTCTGAGACTTACTGAGGTCAGAGGTCCGCAATAACGCTCTGTGTGACTCCAGCCCAAGACCCTTTCCTGTGGGCCTGAGATCTGAAGGTGACAGGCAGGGTCGGCAGAACCTGCCAGAATTACAGAGACCCCTCTGTGGATCGTGGGGGGACAGCAGGCAAGTCTGTCATGGACCAGAAACAAATGACCTTGCAGCCATGGAATCACTTCGCATCCAGATCATGGCTAACTTTTTCCAAAGTGTAATTTATGGCATCTGCAGTTATTCTTGGACATGCTAATGTATGCATTCACTTCTAGCTTTTCAGGATTAAACAATAGATAAGTCGTTGGTGAAGAAAGGCTTTCACCTCTGCCTTGGACTTTAACAAGCATGCCATCCCTTAAAAACTGCTGTTTCTACATGAAAAGACAAAGAGAGGAAAGCAAAGTTTTTAAAGGATGGTGTGGTGTTAAAAGTTCTTGTAGAACAGATATTTGAAAGGGCAGACAGTGGCTAAAGGTGAAATGTACAGCTTGTTTCTACGTTGTTTGGGGAGCTTTTACCTCGGACGGGAAGTGGAACCGTGGATTCACCTGGCCGTAGTGGCATACTCACCCTTCACCCTCCCCTCCAGGTTAGTACCTGTTGTTTCTGCCTTCATATATGCGATTGTGCTAGCTCTTTCCATAGGAAAGAATTCTCCCTAGTTAAATTTAAAAAAGGAAAAAAATCCACTGAAACCAAAAATCAACAACAACAACAACAACAAAAAACTGTGCTGTTTGAGGTTTCTTGATTTTTGTGGTTTCCGTCTCTTTAAGTATCCTGGGTTTAAGGTTGCAAGTCACTGGAAGCCTGCACGGTTTTTACTTGTCTTCCCAAACCCTGCCTCAGAGCCGTTATTCCAGCAGGAAAAGTACTCCTGCATTACTTCTGCATAGAAATGTTCTCTCTTCCCCATCCCTTCGTCCTTCCACCCTTGATTAACTTCAGAACATCAGATCAATGGTAGCAACTCAGAGTTCTGTATAGCACCCATCGCTTTAATGCTGGTTTCTATCCATCCTGCAAATCTTGTGGCGGTGGTTTTGGCCCCAGAGTATGGGGGTTGGAAGGTCTGACGTGGAGAGAGAGGGAAAACCAAGAGGAAAGAAGAGAGGAGAGAGAAAGGAAGGGAAGCAAAAACAGAAAAATAGCTTACAAAGTACAGAGGACTCAGTCCTGTGCTTCCTTAACATTTGCTTTCTTTCTCTGTGTATACAGTGGTAACCTGGCAGAATACTGACGAGGCCGGGATGACATTGGAATCTCTTTATCTCTAGCCCACCCACCCATGTCCCCAGTTGGCTTTGGGGGACTGGGGAGGAAAGGTACCAGCCCCTGATTAGTCCCTTAACCAGGTCTCAGGGTTGAGTAAGAGACTCTTCGTCCCCTCCCCCACCCCCCACCTCCTCCGGGTAGGATAGTCTGGTTACCTGCACTGGCTCCTCTCTAATGTATCTAATTAAAGTACTTGCTATGAACGATTTTTAAGCACCGGAGCTTAATGAAGTTAGAAAAAGGATTTGGATGCAGTTTGTGAAGACTTCAAATTGTTTGAGTTTTTTCTCTTGGGAGAACTGTAAAGTCTGGAGGCATTTTGAATTACTTACAATGTATTCCATTTTGTTCTTTTAAAAATTTCTCTTTTAGCTGGTGCAGAGCTGAAAAAAGCCCACGGGCCCCCCACCCCCCAGGAGAACACTGTAACTCTTGCTCTGCAAAGTGGCTTCTTGGGAATTTACCGTCTTTGAATACTCTTATCTAATTAAAGGGATGGCTGTGTCTTTAATTCTCATTGGCAGTTCTACCTTTGACCCTACAGTAAGTATCTAGGATTTTAAAGTAAAGTCGAATTCCTCCAAGATAACCTGAAGCCTGTACATTTCGATATTTAGCCTTTTCTCTGTTGCCTGGAATTCTGTACCTTGGAAATACTGGGCTGAGCAGATGAATAATGATCTATATAGTTCCATTTGGATCTGTGGAGTGAATTTCTCCATCCAGTGGGTGGGTTATTGCTGACCAGTCAAATGCTGGCTAATACCTTCTGTTAGAGATCGGAGTAGCCGTAATTTGTCGTCGATAGCTGTAATTAGGTTTATCTACCCTTTTAACCAATACCATAATCTTTAACAGATTGTTATTGTTTGGGGCTACTGAGAGAAATTCTGAAAAAAAAAAAAAAAAAAACTATTTTAAAGATTGATTTCAAAGAGGTTCAACCCTTTAGGGATCCTTCCTTTTATCCACCTCTGATTCATTTTCCTCTCAAATATTCAAATGCCTTCTCAGAAGGAAATGTCATGAAGGCATGTCATGTATCTGAAAAATAATTAATATAATTGACAGGAATGTCGGTTTTCTGCTGAGGTGTGTTTCTCCTAATCCCTCTGTGCAATCTTTAATATTGATCTAATTGTTAGGAAATCTTGTCACTCTCCGCTTACCCTACCTGGGCGAAAAATCCTCAGGACTGAAGATCCTTGCACTTCATAACGTGTACATCTGTACTAGAAGAATCATTTGACAATAACAACAGAAAAAAAAAAATGGGTTTCCGTTCTTTTATGTGCTGGGGCACGTGTCCATAACATCTATGCTCGGAAGGGGTACGTGCGTGTATACAGTGCTTGCCTGCAGTTGACAGTTTATTCACAGTGTACATTGCGTATCATATTGCAAATGGCACATCAGAGTGTTGGAATCTAGGCAATAGGAGTTCAGCACTTAAAGTGTCCAGGTTGCACCTGAACTAGCTGGAGCCTGCCAGCCCCCGCAAGCCCACTGAGAGCATCTGTCTCGCCACCGCCTAGCTCATGCTGTCTCCTCCGCAGGCCCTCCGATTCTTCTGACTATGAGCATAAATCATCCACCTGTCAGGAGCTCTTGCTGCCTGGATTATGCAATGTGCCTGCCTTCATTTGGAGGTGGTGTGAGCAGGAGATTGCTGCAAATGGTCTGCATTCATTTTAATGCCATCTCGGCCTTTCTTTAGCTTTAATGAGGGGATTAGGGTGGTGACAATGACTTTCAGAGACAATGAAAGTCTTCAAGATTCTGGAATTTGCTTTGTGTGTTGGGGATAGCTGAATTTGAGATTTCATTTTTTTTTTTTAATCCCAAGTAAATCAATGGTTTAAACATTTAGGCAAAGGGGCATGGTATTACACATGGCCAGCTGTCTACAGCTCTATTTATTGGCATTATAATAGTTCCCTCCAGCTGACAAACTTAAAATCAGTCAAATTTATGGCTGATCCTTCATGAGTTACTTTTATCTTCTTTTAGGAGTTGCATTTACATATATTGGGGAGATACCATCCCCCACCCCACCCACATTTCCCCTTTGCTTCTTTTTCTTACTCTGGGCTTTAAAAACTAGAAACTCTTCAGTACTTTCAGCGTCACTATCTGTTGACTAGTAAAAGTGAACCATGTCTTTTTTTTTTTAACTTCTTATTTGTATTTTTAATTTTGATCATTCTGGTGTATTTAGAATAATCTCTATAATTGCAAAGATAAAGATTCTACCCACCCTCCCCATCATACATTAAAATGTATAACTTTTGATTAGGAAAACTCTCTGGTCATGTCAGCTTTGTGTATATGACACATACAAAAACATGAAATTATCAGTTTCCTTAATTAATAGGCCTTTTTGGCATATTCAGATCTGAACCAAATTGAGACATAACTAGGACTGTATTTGCTTGAAATTGAGAGAATGAGAATTCCAGTGAGTCCATTGTTTTTGAATAGTAAAAGGGCTTCACAGATGCTCTCATCACATCTAGATATATAAGTTGCCATGAGATCAGAGGATAGAAAGAAAACATTGCTTTAAAAATGTTTAAAAGTCCCTTTAAAAATCCCTTTAAAAATGGAACTTATATCAGTGAATCATCAGCTAAAATCAGACTCATGAAACATGTGGTTATGCATGTATCATAGT
Source organism: Bos grunniens (assembly GCF_055505025.1). Classification (NCBI taxonomy): domain Eukaryota; kingdom Metazoa; phylum Chordata; class Mammalia; order Artiodactyla; family Bovidae; genus Bos; species Bos grunniens. The sequence continues at coordinate 61,067,806 of NC_141180.1, forward strand.
ATCTCTTCTACATGTTTGAATGTAGTTCAATATAGGAAGAGCAGAGAATTAAATCTTATGGTAGTTTACTGGGTGGAGTATATATATTTTCTGTAAGGTTCTTTTACTGTCACAGAGCCTGAGATACAGTAGGTGTTGGATTTAAATTCCGACATAGGTTTTCTTTCTTCCAAGACTTTAGGACCTCCTGCATGTGTTTATTTGCTAAAGGTGGTATTCAGGGCGCCTCGGAGTGAGAGAATGACAGTTCTCTGCTGGCTTCTTGTCCCCCTGCTTCTTCATTCCCGATCCTCTTCCACTATCAAAGCCAGAGTGCTGCTCTGTTTTTCTTGGGTACACATGTGTGCATTTTATTAAAATAAATTTTATTAAAATCTGAGACACGAGCATTCACAAAGAGTAAGAGCTTGATGTTCTTTCTGCTTGTGCATATATATGTGCATGTGTATACATATATATGTGTATGTGATACATGTAATATATATAATGTATATGTGCATGTATGGTGTGTGTATTTATGCACATGTAATACATATACATATATGTGTATGTTATATATATGCACAGTATATATGTAGAGGCATGTATTTTATATACACATTAATATGGCCACCTCATGCGAAGAGTTGACTCATTGGAAAAGACTGATGCTGGGAGGGATTGGGGGCAGGAGGAGAAGGGGACGACAGAGGATGAGATGGCTGGATGGCATCACTGACTCGATGACGTGAGTCTGGGTGAACTCCGTGAGTTGGTGATGGACAGGGAGGCCTGGCATGCTGCGATTCATGGGGTCGCAAAGAGTCGGACACAACTGAGCACCTGCACTGAACTGAACTGAATATACATATACATGTCTTCCCTGATGGTTCAGATGGTAAAGAATGTGTCTGCAATGCAGGAGACTGGGGTTCAATCCCTGGTTTGGAAAGATCCCCTGGAGAAGGGAATAGCAGCCCCCTCCAGTATTCTTGCCTGGAGAATTAACATGAACAGAGGAGCCTGGCGGGCTACAATCCATGGGGGTCACAGAGAATCAGACGCAACTGAGGACTATCACTTTGACTTTCATACATATACACAAACAAGTACATACCGCTTCTGAGAAGATACCTAAATTAGAGTTTTGTCTTGATGCTGGACACACTGAGATTTGGTCTAGGTTGAAGAGTAAAATAGCAGGAAGTTAGGCAATGCTCTAGAGAATCTGGGCTCTTTATAAAATCATTCTTCATAATGGAAGTAAAATGAATGTTTTCTTCAACAATAGTACGTTTTAAACATCTTTGTTGCATACCAGATTCTTTAATGTGTTCAAGTGTGATGAAAACACATTTTCCCAGATTTTTGCAAATCTGCACAATGTTCTTGGGTACTGAGGTAACCTAACCCTCAAATCTTGAGGTAGGAGCTTTCTCTTTGTTGTGAAGTCACAGAGTCTGTCACTGAGAAAGTGACTGTAGGGAGACAGTTTGAACAGAGCAATTTCCTGTGGGTTTTTTGAAGGGAAGCAATTGGCCTCAGTGAGTAAAGCCTCACTTTGAATTTGAAAGTTTATTAGGCAACTAGTAACAAGTTAGTCTCTTACTCTTCTTGCCAATTGTTAATGTTTTAGAAAAGGCATCCGTTTTTTTCCTCCTTTCCCCCTTTTCCCTCTGTGGTAACCTGATGGACTTAGCTTCCTAGAACCAAAGTGATGTTTCATCATCAGTTTTTTTCCCCGTCACTGACAAATCTAAATTTATGTATATTAAAAAAAGAGAAAACAGGAACATTTGAAGAGATGAATGCAACACAACATAACACTGACAAAATCTGATGAAAAATCTCACTCTTTTATCTATGGAGAAATTAGGTTTATCATCAGGAAAGCATTCTCTTTTCATTTTCTGAAAGGTGCTTTTTGACAGACCCTTTGCAGTGGACGTCACACTCACAAAACTTGCTGTCACAGGGCTATTTGAATATGGTGACAGGCTCATTATCATGTTGAAGACTCCTGACAACACTGCAGAGGGGGAATGGACAGGGCTGCCAATCAGCTGTTGAAAAGGCTGTGGTTGAAATAGGGGTTTTTGTTCTGAGAACAGTAGTACAAATTGACTGCATTAATTCTTTTTATTATAGCCGTGCACACTGTAGTTAAGGGCTCGGGAGGGTTTTCATTATCCACCCCTCTTTTCAGCAGGTTTATTAGCTGGCCATAAAAATTTGTTCCCAGCTGAAATTTGGCAGAGGTCGCAGACTTTTCCTCTTAAGATTTGTGTGTGTGCATGTGTGTGTGTTAGTTTTACTAATGGTTTAAAAAAATTGCCAAAATGAAGTTTGATGAGCAGGTACACAGGACTTCTGAAGTCTTCCTGTAATTCAGTAACTGTTCTGTGTTGGAAGAATAATTCAGGCTGCTAATCTATGATTGTGATTTGGATCATCTGAGGTTCTCTGATCACAGAGAATGAAACATGCTGATGATTTACAAAGCAAGATTCAGAAGCCTTGGCTGTCATGAAGCAATAGTTTTTCACAGCGCTCGTTTGTTTGTCCTTTGCGTCTGACTTCGCGATCAAAAAACAATATGTGCTTGAAAGTCAAGTTATTTCCCCAATATTTCCAGTGACTTCACCGTTCACCATTTCACTAGGGTTTTGCTTATCACAGTGAGTGTGAGAGTCTTCATTTTGATGGGTATGTGTAGCTGTTTTCTTTTTTTTTTAAGCAAGGGAAAAATGAACTCACTAGAGTATCTAAGATGATAATAGTCACAAAGCATTTGAATGCAACAATAGACAACTAAAGGAATTTTAAACTGACTTTTTTTTTCTTACTTTGAGGCCTGTGAATGTGGATATGACTTGATATTTTACCTAAGCCTCTACTCCAAGGGCATCAAATGGAAAGAGAGAGAGATGATCAAAATCTTAGGTTCTCGTAAAGCAAGACTATTCCTCTTCATAAGTTTTGCGTGACTGTTTCTAATGATCACTGTTTCTGTTCAGTGCCTGTATTACTTCCTGGTGGTAAGACACTTCCGGAACCCACAAGAGGAACATTAATTCTCTTCTGCCATTTGGTGTATTGCAGCATTTACACACTTGATTAGACTCTGCTCTGGTGAAAAAAAGTTAGCATTCTTGTAGAAGAGCCAAATTCTCCCCAGGGAGTGACTTAGCTATTGGAGATAATAAGTCCAATAGGGGGAATTTTACTTACCTTCCAGAGTTATTCCATTCTGACTTAACTCACTAACTATGTCTTAAATTTACTTCTGACAGTGCTGTCTTATATCCACATATATCTAATGAGCAAAATTATCTGACCTCCAAACATGTTTGGGAAAAAGATATCTTTTATTTTCTACGTTTATGTTTCATGAAACTGAACCCTGGCATGTCCACTCTCAGCTTGCTGGTTTGTGTCAGTGCTTCCCTAGGGCCTCAGTCTCAGTCCTTAGTTTATTCATTGACCCACTTAACAATGGTGCATTAACTCCTCCTCTGTTTCAAGCAGGATGCTAGGGGATGGGGATCAGCAGTGAATGGGAAGTGGAGGAGTTGATTGTCTAGCTGGTGGGAAGGAGGGGTGGCAGCAGCAAGGGGGTGTGGGGGCACATGGGTGGAGCATCTGATCCAGTCTCTCCAGTCCAAGGGCACCAAAAAGAAGTGGTATATAAAGTAAGGCCAGAAGTCTGTGCAGCTAGTGAAAAAGGGGACAGAGAACAGAGGTGTCCAAGCAGAGAGTCAGTTGATGTAAAAGCTCAAAGACCTTGAGAGAGTTTTGTTCTTTTGAGGAAGGGAAAGTTGCCAAGTGTTGCTAATGGTTCATGGCCTGTGCAGAGGTAGGCTAGTCATGCTGGAAGATGGGGTCAAGGCGTTTTTTTTTTTTTTTTTAATATTTATTCATTTATTTGTTTTTGCCTGTGCTGGGTCTTCATTCCTGCACATAGGCGTTCTCTAGTTACCAAGAGAGGTGGCTGCTCTCCAGTTGTGGTATGCGGGCTTCTCATTGCAGTGGCCTCTCTTGTTTCAAAGCACAGGCTCTAGGGCGTTCGGGCTCAGTAGCTGTGGCGCATGGACTTAGTTGCCTGAAGCATGTGGAGTCTTCCCAGACCAAGGATCAAACTGTTGTCCCCTGCATTGCAAGGCAGATTCTTAACCACTAGACTACTAAGGAAGCCCCAAATATTTACCTAGTTGACTGTGCTGGGGTCTTAGTTGCAGCAGGTGGGTTCTTTTCTTTTTTTAGTTGGGGCATGTGAGATCTAACCTGGGCCCCCTATATTGGGAGTGCAGAGTCTTAGTCACTGGATCTCAAGGAAAGTCCCTGGTCAAGGTATTGAAGGATCTTAAAACCTCATTAACGATTTTAGACTTTGCCTGAGGTTAATGAGTTTTGAAGGTTTGGTTCTTGTTTTGCATAGGATTTACACGTGTGTTTCCGAAAGAACACGGTGGCTACAGCTTAATGAATGAATGAATGAGCCAGTGGTGCTGACTAGACTTGCTGTCATTTTTAAGGATGGATTTTATTCATTTTCTGTCTAGTTTATTTCTGTGATCTTGCTCTCCCCAATCTAATAAAAAAAATAGGAATTTTTATTCATATGATGGTACTACAGAGGTCTATGCTCATTCATGTGTTTCTCAACTCCAAAAATAAGACCATATCTGAGCACATTCCAAATTGGCTTGTAGCTTGAGTCCTTAAGATTTGATCCATCAGACTCAATGGATTATTTGTATTTACAAACACTGTGCTCACTCTGAATGTTGAAAGGGCACAGGTTAACATTTGTGGCTGTAGATTCTACAATCCTTGCCAACACTAAAAGGCCATTATTCCAATCAAAAGGATATTGTATGCAGATTTATCAGTTTATCTAAAGCAAGTATACCATCAGGCTCTGGGTTTGTAGTAAAGTTCATATTCTATGGACATTGTAAAATAATTAATTCTCTTTATAGGAATATATAATATGTTTTCCAGAGAATCATACTTATGCCTTTGTGATGAAATTTTCACATAGTTATAAGCACAACTTCTAATCTGTAGATATAAAAGACAACACATGGGACTATTTTCATTTCCTTGACATTTTAAACTTTATCACCCAGTATAAGGAAAAAATTTCTTGATCCCTTGGGCATATTTCACAATTATCAAATAATAATTTATACTGAACAAGGCTGTACTAATGAAGTTTCTGTAATAGAGAAAATCATTATTTGCCTGTCTTTTATTTCTTGACAGAATAATCTTATTGCACATAATGTTATGCTGTTACTCTACTGAATATTTCCACTTTCTTGAAATAAACATGTCGTCAGAATTCTAGGTTTCTATTCAGGGATTTGGGGAAATATACATTATCTAACCAAGATATCTTTCTATAGATATGGTTTCCTACATTTATTTCTTAACCTTTCACAGCAAAGTAGAGTTAGTTTTTCTTCATGCTGTCAGGAAAAGCCTTGCTGTCAGGAAAAACCTTCCACTTGATGGAGCAGAGTAGAAGGAGAACTAGGGAGGAGTGGGATGGATGTGTGGACAAGCTGAGTTGGTATCTGAGAAAGCAAGGACCAGCTGCAATGTAACCAACGTGGAAAGGAAGGGAATTGGGGGTGAGAATGCATAGGGAGCTAGAGGTAGAGGAAGTAGTAAAAGAGAAAGGATTATGAGCAGTCAGGATGTTTGTGAATAAAAAAGAATGGCGCCTGGGAACGAAGGAACTTTCCTATTTGAAGATGGTATTTTAAAATTCATAGTCTCTAGTTATTTTTGTATGGATTAGAGACACTTCAGTTATTAGTGGCATGCACAAGGAGTGTCCTTCTATATGAAATCATGTCATCAAAACCAAATGAGATATGTATCCTGGTTTTGTGATGCTGGGAGGGATTGGGGGCAGGAGGAGAAGGGGACGACAAAGGACGAGATGGCTGGATGGCATCACTGACTCGATGGACGTGAGTCTGAGTGAACTCTGGGAGTTGGTGATGGACAGGGAGGCCTGGCGTGCTGTGATTCATGGGGTCGCAAAGAGTCGGACACGACTGAACTGAACTGAACTGAACTGATCCTGGTTTTGAGAACCAGTGCCTTGGAAATGGGTTAAAAAGTCAAATCTACTCTTGAGGATTTCCTTAACCTTCAATATAGATTAATGACCACACACTCCAGCTTATGAATTTACGTACTCAGTCGTGTCCAACTCTTTGAGACCCCATGGACTGTAACCCACCTGTCTCCTCTCTCTGTGGGATGTTCCCGGCGAAAATATTGGAATGGATTGCCATTTTCTTCTCCAGGGTATCTTCCTGGCCCAGGGATTGAACTTGTGTCTCCTGCATTGCAGGTGGATTCTTTTACTCACTGAACCATTGGGGAAACTGCAGAGCTACTGCTTTTCTCATGCTTTAAATGTTTTAGGCTCTAGTATAGAGTCACTGGAGAAGGCAATGGCATCGCACTCCAGTACTCTTGTCTGGAAAATCCCATGGACAGAGGAGTCTGGAAGGCTGCAGTCCATGGGGTCGCTGAGGGTTGGACACGACTGACCGACTTCACTTTCACTTTTCACTTTCATGCATTGGAGAAGGAAATGGCAACCCACTCTAGTGTTCTTGCCTGGAGAATCCCAGGGACAGGGGAGCCTGGTGGGCTGCCATCTGTGGGGTTGCACAGAGTCGGACATGACTGAAGTGACTTAGCAGCAGCAGCAGCATAGAGTCACTGGGCACAAAGATACAAAAGAAGAAATAGCTGCATGGAATAAACATATGGCGCAGCATTGCTGCTGTAACTGCAGCCTATTTGTCTTCCCTTACCCTGACTCTGTCTCGGTATTAATAGTTCTGCTGCTGTGTCTGTTGAGCATCCACTGATTATCACTGCTTTTGTTTTGTGGAATTGTACTGAAGTTTATACTTTCATGCATTTAAAGATGCTTTAAAAATCAGAAATTGGACTTGCTGAGTAGTCCAGTGGTTAAGATTCTGTGCTCCCAATACAGGGGGGATGGGTTCAATCCCTGGTTGGGGAAGATCCTACAAGCCACTGGCCAACAAACAAAAAAATAAAAAGCTGCTTAATTTTCCTTCCTTCACACTCTTCCAGGCTACGTATCTTTAATTCTTCCCTCAAGTAATTTTTAGGCTCTTATCATTCTGGTTGCTTTTTTTTCATTACTTTTTTTACTTAATAAGTGTCCTTCTTAAAAGAATGGTTCTTAGGCCTGTACACAATAGTGCCGATATTTTGTGATTAAATACTGCCCACCAGATCTGCTGATTCCCTTGATATTATAGATGCTCTTCCCAGATTGTTGGTCTTATTAACCTTCTCCTCAGCTCTAATCCTCAGTGTTTTTAAAGGGATCATTACCTAGTTTTCACTCCTTTAGCCTTTTCTTACCTAATGGACTTTTAAGCCTAATCTTAAATTTTATTTTTAGCATTATTAGCATTTTTTAAATTGTCTCAGATCTGACAGAATCACTTTGCCATCCTATATGTTACACACACTTTCTTTGGCTTATCTGTAAATACTGTAATACGTCTGCAATCTTGTCTTCAAGTGATTGTAACTAACACTGAGCAGAAATCACCATAAAAATTTCCAGACCACATCTGGCATTCCCCTTCCTTGGAAATTGACCTTAATTCCTTAATACACATAATTTGAGTATGGTAGTACACCCAACTCTGGGTTCACCTAACTCTAATGCCATTCAGCTCAAATTCTTCTGAATTTTCCATCACCCACTCCACATGTTTCTGTCTTGTCCAGGGGATTTTCATGGAGATTTTGTAAAGTACCTTGTTGAAAGCATTAACCAGGTGTCTGTGGTTTTCCTGCCATCTCCTAGGAGAATAGGGCTTCCCCAGTGGTGCTAGTGGTAAAGAATATGCCTGCCAATGCAGGAGATACAAGAGACACGGGTTTGATCCCTGGGTCAGGAGATACCCTCAGAGAAGCCTGAGGGGCGACAGTCCATGGGGTCATGGAATCGGGCATGGCCGAGCAACTTAGGGCGCGTGCGTGCACACACACGCACACACACACACACACACACACGGAGAATAACTCCATCAAAGAAGATTATGAGGTTTTTCATGGAAGGACATGATTTGACCTTTAAATTTTTCTTCTTCCGTTTTAAAAGCTTTAACTATTCATTATAGAAATTGAATGTGAAAATGCAGAAGAGGAGGAAGAAGAAAAATGTACCACCCAAAGGCAACTAGTGTTTATATTGTGTGCTTGAGTGTGATGTGGTTTCTTATAGAGCCCTGAACCTGTTTCTCTCTAAAAGTGGGTAAGAGATACACATCAGGATCTGTTGTTTATAAAATCCTCTGTTTCCCTTTCCTGGAGAGTCTAGATTTGTTCACATCTATAGATGGGATGCATCTAGTTCCGTGGTTTCTCAGAAATTAAAGAAATTACATCTTTAGGTTCATAAAGACATAGTCTGGATGTGATCTCCTTGGGTCAAGCAATTTGACTTTTATTAAAGTATGTAAATGCTGTCTTATTTTTTGTTTTATTTTGTGGTATATTCAGTTTTACCTTTTTCTAGTTAGAGGATCATTCTGTTTGATGGTGGAAAGCAGCAGACACAAACACAAAAGCAGCACTACTATAGTTTATCACCACTTGGTCATCGGTTCCTGTTACGTTATTTTACCAGTCAAGGTGTTTGATTGCAATCAACAGAAATCGACTTTAATGAACTTACAGGCAAAAGGAATTTACACAGTCAGGGGAATTGGTAGCTTGACAATCAGTGGGCATCCTGGAGAAACAGACTCAAGAAATGGACGGGGGCTCTAGGGAGTGGAGTGACTGGACCACAGCTAAGTTCAGGCCCAGGATCATCCTCTATAGGATACTACTGTGGCCAGCACAGGAGCTGCTCCTCCGGGCCTCTGGATGCTACTGCATTGGCCCTGGAGCGAGTTCTCAGCAGTCACTTCTTTGAGTCATATTCCCTATTTTGGAGATCAGGCAGGCGTTCTGATTGAATGAGCATGTACCCACAGCCTGCCCTTGGGGTTCAGGTTAGCAAATTGTCTGGCATTTTAGTTGTCTCATGGTGGGAGGTGAGGTTCTTCTCTTCCCCAAGATTCACACACTAGTGGATGCTTGAAATCTAGGAGGCTGGTGCTAGCCATCAGTAAGTAACTGCACACTTCCTATAATTCATAAGCGAATGAGAAGCAAGACAATTAAAACAAACTGAGAGGTATTTGGTCTTGGACATCTCCTCTCAGCCTTGTCTAGTTTGGGAGTGTGTATTTATACTTTGTCTTCTTTTTGAATGTTTTCATTTGTTTTCTTCTTATCTTTTGTTCGTTAAAATTTAAATCTGTGAAATGGCCTGCGGTGGGAATGGTGTGTTAGAAAGGTTCTGAGCCAGAACTGAGGTGTACTTGGGTTTGACTTTGACTGTACCACTCAGTAGCTTTGAGCCTTGAATAAGCCACTTGGCCTTTCTGAGACTCAAGTTCCTCATCTAGATAAGATGGGAATAACAGTACTTACTTAGTAAGGTAGTTGTTAAGAACTAAAGAGAAAATATTTAAAGGACCTAGTGTATAGTAGATGTTCAGTAAATGATAACTTTACATAACTGTTAGCTGCATTAGATTCTGAAGATATCACATTCTTCTCTTCCCTTTTGAAACTGTTCAGTTCAATTGTTCAGTCATGTCCGACTCTTTGCGACCCCATGGACTATAGCATGCCAGGCCTCTCTGTCTAAAACCAACTCCTGCAGCTTGCTCGAACTCATGTCCATCAAGTCGGTGATGCCATCCAACCATCTCATCCTCTGTCATCCCCTTCTCCTCCTGCCTACATTCCCAGCATCAGGGTCTTTTCCAGTGAGTCAGTTCTTCTCATCAGGTGGCCAAAGTATGCTTTAGCATCAGTCCTTCCAATGAATATTCAGGACTGATTTCCTTTAGGATGGACTGGTTGGATCTCCTTGCTGTCCAGGGGACTCTCAAGAGTCTTCTCCAACACCACAGTTCAAAAGCATCAATTCTTCGGCACTCAGCTTTTTTTTTTTTTTTAATTTAATTTAATTTTTTAACTTTACAATATTGTATTGGTTTTGCCATATATCGAAATGAATCTGCCACAGGTATACATGTGTTCCCCATCCTGAACCCTCCTTCCTCCTCCCTCCCCATACCATCCCTCTGGGTTGTCCCAGTGCACCAGCCCCAAGCATCCAGTATCGTGCATCGAACCTGGACTGGCGACTCGTTTCATATATGGTATTATACATATAGTCCAACTCTTATTCATACATGACTACTGGAGAAACCATAGCTTTGACTAGATGGGCCTTTGTTGGCAAAGTAATGTCTCTGCTTTTTAATGTGCTGTCTAGGTTGGTCATAACTTTTCTTCCAAGGAACAAGCATCTTTTAATTTCATGGCTGCAGTCACCATCTGCAGTGATTTTGGAGCCCCCCCAAATAAAATCTGTCACTATTTCCACTGTTTCCCCATCTACTTGCCATAAAGTGATGGGACCAGATGCCATGATCTTAGTTTTCTGAATGTTGAGTTTTAAGTCAACTTTTCACTCTCCTCTTTCACTTTCATCAAGAGGCTCTTTAGTTCTTCTTAGCTTTCTGCCATAGGGTGGTGTCATCTGCGTTTCTGAGGTTATTGATGTTTCTCCTGGCAATCTTGATTCCAGTTTGTGCTTCATCCAGCTCGGCATTTCTCATGATGTACTCTGCATATAAGTTAAATAAGCAGGGTGACAATATACAGCCTGACAATATATCCTTTCCTGATTTGGAACCAGGCTGTTGTTCCATGTCCAGTTCTAACTGTTGCTGCTTGACCTGCATCCAGATTCCTCAGGAGGCAGGTCAGGTGGTCTGGTATTCCTATCTCTTTAAGAACTTTGCACAGTTTGTTGTGATCCACACAGTCAAAGGCTTTGGTGTAGTCAGTAAAAAGAAGTAGATGTTTTTATGAAACTCTTAGGTTTTTGTATGATCCAGTAGATGTTGGCAGTTTGATCTCTGGTTCCTTTGGCTTTTCTAAATCCAACTTGAACATCTGGAAGTTCACAGTTATGTACTGTTGAAGCCTGGCTTGGAGAATTTTGAGCATTACTTTGCTAGCATGTAAGATGAGTGAAATTGTGCAGCAGCTCAAACATTTTTTGGCATTGCCTTTCTTTGGAATTGGAATGAAAACTGACCTTTTCCAGTCCTGTGGCCACTGCTGAGTTTTCCAAATTTGCTGGCATATTGAGTGCCACACTTTCACAGCATCATCTTTTAGGATTTGAAATAGCTCCACTGGAATTCCATCACCTCCACTAGCTTTGTTTGTAGTGATGCTTCCTGAGGCCCACTTGATTTCTCATTCCAGGACGAAATAGTTAGCAATTTAATAATTAGAATTTAAAGACTAATTAGTTATCTCAAAACTGATATCCTTATTGGAGTCAGGCTCTCTTTTTAATCTTGTAGTATTTCCATTTTGAAAGAAAATTTAGAGCTAATATAAATTTTATTTTTATTTATCTGTAGCCCTTTATTCATTCCCATTTCATAGCTATAATCGTAGTGCATACAGTATTTCTTACATATACTTTTGTAGTGTTCTTAAGTGCCATGTCATTAAAAATTAATGGTATCATGCACCTAATTATTTGCTTCTTGGGAATCATTTGTTATTTTTCCCCCATTGTGCATATGATCATCTTACATCACTTTATAGCATTTTCCTTCTTTTAAATCGTTTCTCGTGAGATGATTCCATGAGGGAGGGAAAACTGGGTCAGTTTGTACGGGCAGTTTTGTGGTTCTTGATATGACATAGTTAATCATTCTGAATTTTTTTGCATCTATGTCTGTATATGCATATCTTAGAGTCTAAGGTACATGGCTAGGTATTGCCTCTGATTTTATGGTTACTTATTCGTGAGATTTCTTTCACGTCCAACAAAGCAGTCAAAACTGAATTTGGCAAGAACAGTTTTATTAGAATGGTGTGGACAGGAATCAGGCAGTGGCACTGTGAACACCGCTTGGGAGGGATGAAGCAGACACAGTGCGCTTAGGTTCCTATAAAAGGAACAAAGCTATTATTTTTATGAATTCTAATCCTGTAGAAGTAGTCAGGTCAGGTGAAAGGGGAAAGAGGCAGATGGTTATTTTGCTAACCTAGGCTGCAGCTCCATTGGGCCAGTACAAGGTAATCAGCATCTGGTTGAGGGTTGAAGTATTCCAAGAGCTAATTATGTCAGAGTTTATGAAGAAAGGATGGAGGGATTTGGTGAGTGTTTGAATGAGGGTTGTGGGGGGGAGGGTGGAAGCAAGTCAGTAAGACTCAATTATTTCAAAGAAGCGAAGTAGGAAACCAGTGATCCGAAAGAAACACAATTGGAGGGTGTGGAACGGTAACTGGTACGAGAAGAAATAACTCACTGAACATGGATTTTTTGGGTGCTTTCTTTGACCTTTGAGCCAAGCCTTCTGATAAGTACTGATCAGGGACTGAGCATGAGTTTAGTTCAGATGTGCTGGGTTTCGGGTCATATCGGAGTATCCGAATCAAAATGATTCACCACACTTAAAACCATGAGGCTGGAGTCTGGGTAAGAATTTCAGGGACTGAGATGAGATGTTAATTTGAGAACAGTAGCATAAAGATGAGGGTTGAGTCTTGTATGGATTCAAGGAGAGCCTTGAACAAAGAATGTCATTTTTTTCCTTGTGTCTCTCTGTGAATTTCCATGTGGTATTGAAGGCAAGTATGCTGAATATTCATTTGAGTGTATTATCTGGTCCAGGTAGGGTGTAAAATGATGTCTTGATCATCTGTCATCAGATATCTTGTGGCACTTTTTTAGACTTAGCACTTAGACCCCAGGGTCATGGCCACAGTCTACTGTAGGTCATTGTTTCTTACCTCTGGGAAATTTTGACAGGTTTCTTAGAAGTCTGGAATTATTTCTGTTCTAAACTGTCTCCTATTATTAGACACTGTTAAGTATCTGAATGCTTTTTCATCTTTGCAATGATAAGTGAACACAGGAACAGAAACTCACAGTATTGCCAGAAATGAGCAAAGGCAAGTTTCTGTTCATGGTTCTAGACATTTTTTCTGCTTCAGATTTTTAGTGCTCAGCACCCTACTGTCTGTGATTTATGGGAGAAGGAGACCGAGGCTGGCATTTGATGGTCGCTCATGGGGTTTTTGTGTCTCTCTGGGCTTTTTTCTAAGTCTTAGTGGAAGTGATATCGGCTGAGCATATTTTGGAGAAAAGGAGAGTGTTTCAGATCTTTTCCAAATAGTAATGGTCTGGGGATGTGGACTTGGCTGATAGAGTTTGATTTATAAATGATGGTCCTGCTGGAATAGTACATTTGATCCATATGGATATACATCCTGAAGCACATACTCGCTATGTAGACCTACCTTTATTACGTATTTGTTTGTATTTCTGTGCATTTTGCTGTACATGCACACATAAGCTATTTATGACCAACCCAGTGTAGAGAGGGCCTTTCCAGGTGGGGTAGTGGTAAAAGAATCCGCCCGCCAATGCAGGAGATGCAAGAGATGCGGGCTCCATCCCTGGGTTGGGAAGAGCCCATGGAGCAGGAAATGGCAACCTGCTGTAGTATTCTTCAAAATTCCATGCACAGAGGACCTGGTGGGCTACAGTCCATGGTGTCGCAAAGAGTCGGACATGACTTAGCGACTGAGCACAGTGTGTAGAGCGCACTTGCAAATTCTCAGTATATTTATCGTAGTGAGTTACTATTAATCTTAGCATCTTTCTGCCTGTAAGTGTGACATGGGTACATTTTCAGAGCTATATGGTCTAGTCGCCCTTGCAAGGATATCCTTGTAAGGATTTGTAAGCATCTGACTAGTTTCCAGAGGTCTTGCTTCCTTCCTTGTACCTTCTAAAGTTGATAAAGGAAATCTTCAGTTTCCTTAGTCACGCAATAGCAGAGCCTTGTCTCTACCACCTTTCCTGCTTTGTCAGAAGAGTGTGAGTGTGTCCTCAGTCACACTCATATCTGACTGTTTGCAACCCTGTGGTCTCTAGCCCACCAGGCTCCTTTGCCCGTGGGATTCTCCAGGCAAGATTACTAGAGTGGGTTGCCATTTCCTTATCCAGGGGATTTTCCCAACTCAGGGACTGAACCCACGTTTCTTGCAGTGGCAGGTGGGTTCTTTACCACTGAGTCACCAGGGAAATCCTGTCAGAAGAACAGGGGCAGGGAATATTTTACATTAGTACATTCTCGTCTCAGTGAATGGATGCATCGTTTATATGATGGAGGAATTTACTTGATAATAATATCACCTACGGGAGTAATGCTAATCTATATAATGCTGCAAACAGAGTCTTTTCCCCTGTTCTTTAAAGGTAGAGTTAAATGGCTTCGATGGATGCCAAGTTTAGTCGTAAGTTGCATTGAACTGTGACTATAGAAGTTAATGTTTTGAACTCCTAGGATAAACAGAATGAAATGATTAAAGTGCTCTTTTCTACAGGAAGAGTTTAGATTTGTTTACATGACTGTATCTTCCTTCTTTCTTTCTTCCTGTATCTTTAAAAGAGCCAGTCTCATCTAGAAGTATGGACATGCCTTTCAAATACACTAGTAATTTCTTTATTTTGAGACTTCAAATGGCTCAAATCAATGTAGAATATATCGAAAGAAAGAAACCTGTAATCAGAGTGATTGATATGCATTGAAATTTCTTCTTCAGGAAAAGTCTGACCTTATAAATTGAGCTTACAAGAAGCAAAACACCCATAAAGAACATGGCTTACTAAGCAAATAATTGTGTATATTATATAATTTATTATATCTATATATGCTTATGTATTATAAAATATAGATGCCTTTTCTTTGTGTTCCATTGGAGCTACTTAACAGAAGGGAGAAACATTTTTCTTACTATCATAGTGAACAAATTTTCTGTTATGTGTAGGTCACTTTCATGTGTCCAGGGGATTTCAAGTGTAGGGTCTGTACCCCTAAAAGATGGTTGATCTAGTTGAGAAGAATCAAAGAACAAATAAAAGATATCAACCATTCTCATGAGCACAAAAGAGATCCCATATAAATAAGTCAGAGACTAGTTATCAGAGATCAGTTCCTACCTGATTAAAGGTGACACCAGGATATTTTAACAAGTGGATTTCTATTCTTAAAGGAATGTTAGTTCTTAGAACTGCAGAGATTGAGAAGAAGGACCTTCCTCAGAAGAGTAGCTGTGGCCAGTTATGCGTGGGTGTCACTTGAGTCATAAGTCTTCAGTGATTTTTCAGGCCCAGTAAGTATCATTCTGGCTCAAATCAAGTTTTGTGAAAGGCAGAGTCTGGAGATGAGGATGAAGTTGATAAGACCAAGGTCATAGAGAATGTTGCTAGAATTCCAGGCCAAATATGTACACTGCATCCTATAGACAGTAGATACCCAGGGTCTAAGGCTTGTATATCTTAAGGGAAGTGATGGGTACCCATGTGTGAAGATGGAAGTGTAGAGGAAGGCGACGCATGCAGTCTGGTGAGCACATCACTGTGGACATTTCAAGTGTCGAATAGTGTGGATCCACTTGAGGACTAGAAAGAGATGGACTTGAGAAGCATTTCAAGGGAGAATTCACCTGACTCAGTGCCTCTCCAGATTTTGTAATATTGTTGGAAGGAGCAAAAGTCACTTCGTGGTAAAACCAGTGGAGCCCACGGCTGCAACTGATTATTCTCGGCGTACCTTCAGTCTCTAATTGTGATGAACCTATTGCAAGGCAGCCATAGAGACACTGACATAGAACAGACTTGTGGACACACGGCGGGGAAAGGAGCGGGTGGGATGAATTGAGAGAGTAGCATTGGAAACATACCTATTGTCGTCTGTCAATAGATAGCCATTGGGAATTTCCTGTATGACACAGGAAGATCAAGCTGATGTTCCATGACAACCTAGAGGGGTGAGATGGGGTGGGGAGGGGAAGGCATGTTCAAGAGGGAGGGGACATATGTATCCCGTAGGCTGATCCTTGCTGATGTATGGCAGAAACCAATACAACTTTGTAAAGCAGTTATCTTTCCAATAAAAGTAAATAAACAACCAGAAAGTGCTAATTAAAAAGAGAGTTTTTGGTTTAAAAAATCAAAGCCAAGGCGACTTGGGAGAGTGGAATTTTGTCTCCTGTGGCTGCTGACCTGTCCCCAAATGGCTTGATTATGGAGCATTCCACAAGGAGGTGGCCTTGTTGAGGAATTAAGGTGTTAGCTAGAGATATCTGAACGAAGCCCTTTGTTCTAAGGAAGGTGGCTTTATCATCATATAACCTGAACATGGACTTCCCTGCTAGCTCAGCTGGTAAAGAATCCACCTGCAATGCAGGAGACCTTGGTTCAATTCCTGGGTTGGGAAGGTCCCCTGGAGAAGGGATAGGCTACCCACTCTGGTATTCTTGGGTTTCTCTGATGACTCAGACAGTAAAGAATTCACCTGCAATGTGGGAGACATAGTTTGGAAAAATCTCCTGGAGGAGGGCATGGCAAGCCCACTCCAGTATTCTTGCCTGGAGAATCCTCATAGACAGAGGAGCCTAGTGGGCTACAGTCCATGGGGTCACAAAGAGTCGGACACGACTGAGTGACTAAGCATGACCTGAACATGTGGGGTGACCTCCTTCTACATCTCCTTTCCCCTCTCTTGGCAACAAAACACAGAGTGCCACCAGTGGTATCTTTTGATGGGATGCATGGAATAATTATTGTGTGTGACCCCCGATGAGGTACCTCTTTGTCAGGTTTTTTAAGCACATACCACCAGGATGTTCCTTTTACTAGTATATGAGATAGAAAGGCATCCTTTTTCCAATAAAACATAAAGAAAATTCTTGAAACTGAGTAATAAATTGGATTTTTGCCCAACTGGGCAAAGGGTAGGTCAAGGTCAGAGCTTTGAGTGCTTTAGCCTAGAATAAGCAAAATTTTATACGCAAATATCACTTACATGCCACTTACATGAAGTTTCTGCTGTGGATACATATCCAGGGCTGCTTCCAGAGTCTTATCAATATTCATTGGCTGATGTAAAAACAAAGATGGGAGTCTTCTTTGGAAAACACCCTGCATCTTGACGTCTGGTGTCCAAACTTGATGTCAGTATTCATATTATGTCATGGAGGAACAGATTTCAGATTGGTGAGCCAAACATGTTTAAAGATCAGTCTCCTTTTCTGCATCATTCAAAATACTACTCTGCCTTGAGCGATTTTCTAAAAATGGAGGATATTTCAGTGGATCCTCCAAATGGTAACTATAGTTACAAATCAAAGGACCATGGATGAAAGGAGATTACCATCATGTAAAAGTATACCTTCTTGTAAATATTTACATTTTTTTGTCCTTGAGGTCAAATAAAATATGTCGTCAACATTTTCCTTGGTCACAAATAAGTGATTAAGTCTCTCATTCATTTTGTGCCTAGAGTATAATGTGAATGAACTGCAGTTAGTGAAGGAAGGATTGGGTTATATAATTTAAATAATTACTTCACACCACCAAAGTGCATGCTTATTGTCAAGAGTAGGCCCCATTGATTCTTTTTCTTGGTTAGCTACTAGCTTGGTGACATGTCCTTCTCCAAATTCTTTAAGAACAGGAGCAATTGAATGAATGAATATAAAAGATTGAGTAGGATTCTCCGGGGGCAGCATAGCATTCAAACTGGCAAATTGGCTCTGTGATGGGATGATCTAAAATGTATTAATAATGATGGTTTGCGAGTAGAGCTTTATGTGTATTAAGTCAGTTCATCCTCAGAATTATACTAAGGATTGGTATAGGTGCTATTTTAAACCCATTTTGTAGATGAGAAAATTGGAGAGCAAAGGTATTGAGTAACTTGTTTCAGAATCACACAGATACTTTACAGGGCTGGGATTCAAACCTAGAAATTGACTTCTGAACCCAGGCTTTTATAGACTGCAGTCTACCATCTGTTACTATAGCGTGGAGGGCTTCTAATTATATGAAAAAAATTTCTACATGTATTGAGAGCTTTTTTAATGTCAAAAGGGCTTGTTCTTTAATTTTTAAAACATTGGGAAGGACCATGAGATGGTGAATTTTGTGCATTTTGGATCTTTTTGGACGCATATATTCAGGGTTTTTTTTTCCTAATTCACACTGAATGAACTTTTCAGTTTAAAAACCTTTTAAAATATTTTACTGACTAGATATGTCTAATCAAATTCGACTCTCTGCTAGCCACTTGTATTGAATGCTGTTTGTGGATTATTCGGTTATCAAGTTATTTGGGGTATCTTTTAACTCTTCAACTAAACAAACCTCTCTATGTCATGAAAAATATAATTAAAAAATTTTTTATTTTATTGGAATAGAATTAACAGTGTTGTGTTAGTTTCAGGTGTATAGCAGAGTGGTTCAGTTATACATATTCATGTATCTATTCTTTTTCAAATTGTTTTCCCATTTAAGTTGTTACAGAGTAGCAGAGTTCCCTGTGCTATACAGTTGGCTATTTGCTTTAAATATAGCAGTGTGTACATGTCAGTCCCAAACTCCCAATCTGTTCTCCCCTCAACTCTCCCCTGATAACCCTAAGTTCATTCTCTGAGTCTGTGAGTCTGTTCCTGTTTTGTAAATAAGTTTGTTTGCATCTTTTTTTTTTTTTTTTTTCAGATTTCCACATATAAACAGTATCGTATATTGGTCTTTCTCTGTCTGGCCTACTTCACTTAGTATTGATATTAACCTAAAAAAGAAAAAAAGAGAGATGATTGGAAAGATGAAAATGCTTTAGTAACTGGGCACAGATACATTGCAAATTAGTGTTTGTGGTCTTTTGTTACTAGTGTGTGCCTTTCAGAATACAGAACTCCTTAGAATACAGAACTGCTTAGTGATAGCTAGAGTTTTGAAAGAAAAAAGTTAATGTCCTTAGTGGAAAGCTCATACAGCTGCCATATAAAGTGTTGCTGAAAGTTACTTGTATGACAGCCAGTGAAAGTGAGAAGTCTTAACTCCTATTTCTTTGAAGAAGGAAAGTGGAAACAGTGGCAGTCATGGGCTTTGAATGAAGTTGCTCCCAAATATCTCTGATAGTTTTTCTTTGTTTATTTAAATAAGACTTTAGAAAACATCACTTGACATATTTCATCTTTTCTATAAATTTCTGATTCCAAGAATCTGTCAGTTCTGTAATTATCTCCCTCCCTCATACATGTGAGCGTGTGTATACCCACACACACACACACACACATACGGCCAGGACAGTATGATATTAGGAAGTTTCCTCTTTTCTGACTTCCTAGTGTTAGTTACTTTGTAAATGCGCTAACAGGGAAACAAGGAAGATAGCTAAGGACTCACATATGGTGCGGCTTATTTATTCCTCATTGGATTCTGTGGTGCTGCCTGTCTTGCCAAATGAATTGGCCACCCATGAGCCTCAAATTTTGATGGAGCCTAATGGGTTCTACCGGATGTGTTTTCCAGTAAATCAGTCATCCCAAGGAAACCGAAGTGACCTGGTCAATGGCACGATCACTCTCCACAGACTTGGTTGTTGACCCCAGACCACCCATCTTCCCTGAGTACCTACATATATCTCTCCTTGAGAATTTCTGTTGGTCTGCTGTTTCCTCAAGTGCATTGAATTTACAGTGATCACTCTTAACCTTACACATATAGGGTAAAGAAGACAAATCCCACCCATTTTTTAGTTTTATGCTCTACGCTGGATTTAGTTGCAAAGTGTGAGGGCCCTCAGTTTTGAAAATGATTGTCGTCAGCATTCTAAAATGCTGTGAAAAGTCAGCTTCTTATTTTATATGTCAAAATGCCTAATTTGTATAAATATCCTAAAATGTTTTAAATGAAAGCGAGCCACCTATGTACATACATATATATGTGGAAGTAGTTATATATATAGTCTTTACTTATATCTATGTAAAATCAAGTGATGTTCATGTGTTAGTGTTTAGTAGAGCAAAATAGGACTTGGTGTTGGAGGCTAAGATTGCAGACTCAATTCCTATACAGCCTGTTCAGTTAATTCTGTTCTTAATCCCTAGAATGAACCCCTGACCTTTGGTCATATCTTGTATAATATCACAGCTGGTCTGAAAAGGCAAAATGAATAAATCCATGCAACTCACCCCACTATTGGGAAAACAAGCAAATTTATCAGAGTAGATCATAATGTATCTGTTCTTTTAAGGGCAAGTTTAATTTTACTCTCAAATTCAGTGTGATTTTGATATTACTATGTAAGTCTTGTTAAAATATGTAAATAGGGCATTTGCTAAACTGTCTTTATTTAGTGTTCTTTTAAGTGATCATAAAATTTTAATGACTATTATTACTGATACCCTAATAAGTACTTCAGTGAATTTTTTTGATGGTTAAATATAATTTGCATGTTACTCCAGAATCTCAATATAGGGATTTTAATATTGAAACATTACTGTAAAATATTCATGCTATCAGCCTTCCATATTGCTGTACCATAGAATAAATGCATGTTGATTTGAGCTTAAATCTTTCTGACAGTCAATGGTTTGGATATCACAAAATCTTGTTATGCATTAGTCATTCAGCTGAGGGAAAGGGACTTGCATTTTCAGAGTACTTATAAATTGACGTTAAAAACCATTTTATTCTAGCCAAGAAGGCTCCCACTTTACAGTCTAATTTTGGACATAAACGTAGGTTACTTACACAGAGAGATAACCTTAATCTTTCAGTAGCAACAAGTGCCGGGTGAGGTTGAGGCTAAGAATTGAATGTTCTTGTTAACAAAATGTTATTGGTCTAAACTGAAGTACTGCAATATATAATCATTCCTGACTGTTCAGTAATTGAGATTCTTTTGAACTCTGCTTTGTGATACTCTTATTTGCTCACTTTGTAAGGCTTCAACAGCCCAGAAGTTGGTTTTCTTGTTGTTGTTGTTGTTTTTAAGGCAGACCAGCAGTTTGTAGGAAGTTTCCTCTGTTGTGCCTGTGATGAGCTTGAGACCAAGCAAAGCAGCTCATGAGACTACGTTCATGCTGCTATTTATGTGGATATTAGACACGGGGACAGTTCTTTAACAATATGACTGCTTGGGCTTTATGTTTCACTTCATGAAGCATTTCGTTGATGCTTTAAAAATAGTGTCACCTATTTATAACCTTCAGCCACTATTCTTTTAGTGGCATTCTCAAGTGGCCTCTGGTTTGGTTGACATCAGCCACTCATATGCACTTCTGTTGCTGGAAAAGTTACTCAGGAAGATGTGAGCTACCAATCTAAGGAAAGTTGGGGAAATTTTTAGTGGTAGGAAAGTTCAGGTGTAATTACCATCATATAGCAAACATTGAAAATGTTGAGAAGAAACACAAATTGGATGGGTTTTATCTTACAAAGATGTCATTAACAAATGCAAAGCAGTCGTCTTACTTGGGAAGATCTCTACATACACTGGGGCTTCCCTTGAGGCTCAGCTGGTAAAGGATCAGCCTGCAGTGCGGGAGACCTGAGTTTGATCCCTGGGTTGGGAAGATCCCCTGGAGAAGTGAAAGGCTACCCACTCCAGTATTCTGGCCTGGAGAATGCCATGGACTGTATAGTCCAAGGGGTTGCAAAGAGACACAACTGAGCGACTTTCACTTTCACTTTCTGCATACACTGAGAGTCATACTCCATTGAAAGAAGGTAAAAGGAAAACAAACAACCTCTGAGGTGCCGGGAGAATCCTTCGAGGGAAGAGCTGTCTGTACATGGATCTCAGGTAATCTTTCGGGGACATTTATCCTCATCTTGGAGGCAGAGAAAAGATTTTCAAGTTCTGAATATTTCTGCCACCTTCCTTTTTGCTCCTCTTGTGCGTCCTTCCAGGCAAAGGTGAAAACCTGCTTTATGTCCCCTGCGTCTAATAGAGAATCTACATCAAAAGCAGGAAAGGGAAAGAAGAGAGAGGAAAGTGAGGAACAGAGATCAGCTCATCACTATGTGGCAGGTTATAAAATCAGCAAAAGTCTTTGCAGATATAGGAGCCAGACAGAACTCACACAAGTAGAAGTAATCTGTTAACAAATGCAGAACAGTTGGCAACCCCAGTGACTGCTGTTTGTGAGTCACAATAAGTACAGATCGACACACAATTCTAACCTATTTACATTTATAAACAATGTGGAGAAAGAACAAGATGGGATGAAGGGGAAAGTAAAAATCAATCTTGTTAAAATCTTTCAAGTCATGTTTTGACTTGAGAAGGATTGCTGTGAAGAGAACATTTGCCAAACCTGCATTTTCTGTTTTATATACCCATTTCTAACTGGTTCAGGGTAGAACATGCATTCTTTAAAATTGAAGTATAGTATACCGGACCACCTGACCTGCCTTCTGAGAAATCTGTCTGCAGGTCAAGAAGGAACAGTTAGAATTGGACATGGGACAACAGACTGGTTCCGAATTGGGAAAGGAGTACATCAAGGCTGTATATTGTCACCCTGCTTATTTAACTTATATGCAGACTACATCATGAGAAATGCTGGACTGGATGAAGCAAAAGCTGGGATCAGGATTGCCAGGAGAAATATCAGTGACCTCAGATGTGCAGATGACACCACCCTT
The DNA here is from genome assembly GCF_055505025.1 of Bos grunniens. Classification (NCBI taxonomy): domain Eukaryota; kingdom Metazoa; phylum Chordata; class Mammalia; order Artiodactyla; family Bovidae; genus Bos; species Bos grunniens. Next base: position 61,090,472 of record NC_141180.1, read on the forward strand.
ATGGCAGAAAGTGAAGAGGAACTAAAAAGCCTCTTAATGAAAGTGAAAGAGGAGAATGAAGAAGTTGGCTTAAAACTCAACATTCAGAAAACTAAGATCATGGCATCTGGTCCCATCACTTCATGGCAAATAGATGGGGAAACAATGAAAACAGTGACAGACTTTATTTTGGGGGGCTCCAAAATCACTGCAGATGGTGACTGCAGCCATGAAATTAAAAGACGCTCCTTGGAAGAAAAGTTACGACCAACCTAGACAGCATATGAAAAAGCAGAGACATTACTTTGTCAACAAAGGTCCGTCTAGTTAAGGCTGTGGTTTTTCCAGTAGTCATGTATGGATGTGAGAGAATTGGACTATAAAGAATGCTATGCCCCGAAGAATTGATGCTTTTGAACTGTGGTGTTGGAGAAGACTCTTGAAAGTCTCTTGGACTGCAAGGAGATCCAACGAGTCAATCCTAAAGGAAATCAGTCTTAAATATTCATTGGAAGGACTGATGCTGAAGCTGAAACTCCAATACTTTGGCCACCTGATGCAAAGAACTGACTCATGGGAAAAGACTCTGATGCTGGGAAAGATTTAAGGTGGGAGGAGAAGGGGACAACAGAAGATGAGATGGATGGCATCATTGACTTGATGGACATGAGTTTAAGTAACTCTGGGTGTTGGTGCTGGACAGGGAAGCCTGGCGTGCTGCGGTCCATGGGGTCACAGGGTTGGACATGACTGAGCGACTGAACTGAACTCAACTGATAGTTGATTTACAATGTTGTACTATAAAGTTTCAGGTGTACAACATAGTAATTCATTTCCTTTTTTTTTTTAACAGATTATACTCTATTAACAGTTAAAATTCCCCGTGCTACAATGTACCCTTGTCACTGAATTATACATAGTAGTTTGTATCTCTTAATCCCGTACCCCAAACTTCCCCTCCCCCTTCCCTCTCCTCTTTCATAACTGCTAGATTGTTCTCTATAGCTGTGTGTCTGTTTCTGTTTTGCATATACATTCACTCGTATTTTTAAATTCCACATATAAGTGCTGTCATACAGTGTTTGTCTTTGTCTGACTTATTTCACTAAGCATATTTATTCCCCAATGCTGGTAGGTTTTCAGTGATAACAAACTACTCATACCACAGGTTAGGTAACTATAAGAGTTACATTCTAGAAATCCACAAACACACAGTAGTGGAGCCAAACCCCAATACAGTTAAGTCCCCTACATAGGAAACTTCAAGTCGGGAACTTTCAAAGATGCGAACGTGCATTCTCACATCCAGTCATTTCAGACAAGAGTGAAATTGCAGCAGACGCTCTGTCTCCTGTTGGTGATGATCCTTCAGCTCTACCATCTCCCACCTCTTGTCAGTAACTCTTTCTGCCTGTTCACTGAATGCCAGCCCCTGTATGCCAGCTGTTGTACTGTACTACTGGACTTTTCAAGGTACTGTTCAGTTCAGTCGCTCAGTCGTGTCCAACTCTTTGCGACCCCATGAATCGCAGCACACCAGGCCTCCCTGTCCATCACCAACTCCCGGAGTTCACTCAGACTCACGTCCATCGAGTCAGTGATGCCATCCAGCCATCTCATCCTCTGTCGTCCCCTTCTCCTCCTGCCCCCAATCCCTCCCAGCATCAGAGTCTTTTCCAATGAGTCAGCTCTTCGCATGAGGTGGCTGAAGTACTGGAGCTTCAGCTTTAGCATCATTCCTTCCAAAGAAATCCCAGGGCTGATCTCCTTCAGAATGGACTGGTTGGATAGGATTGAAAATGTTTTCTTTATTTTTTGTGTTTGCTTGTCTTTTATGTATTATAAACCTATTACAGTACAGTACTATCCATATATAGCCGACGGGGTTAGTTGGGTACCTAAAATATGGGCAAACAAGCCATTGTTAGACATACGAACAAGTTGGACTTACAAATGTGTTCTCAGAATGGAACCCATTTGTATGTCAGGGACTTAATGTGGACTTTCTTCTGTGATAATCCACTGGAGCACCTCTCTGGTAACTCCTGACACAACAGAGCTGCTGACCATAGACCCTGGATTCCTTTTTTGGAGGGTGAATTCCTTTTCCTTGCTATAGAAAGCAAATGCATGGCTCCTCGGATGTGTTCAGACTGACTTGGACTCTGCCTTTAATAGGCAAGGTCTGTAGGTCTTATGGCTCATACTCTCCTCTCCTCGTCTGGGTAGCAGTGATATAAAGGTGCATCATAATAAGGGTAGATTAGTGTATCACAGCGCCGTGTGCCAGAAATGGAGGTGAATTTTCTGTCTCTGCTGATTGCTGTTTTAGCCAACTGGGTTCCTGAAGCCAAGTCATTAACAGGGATTTTAGTCAGGCTGGACAGTTACTTTAAAATGTGGGCAAACAAGCCCAGAGGTAAACCAGGAGGAGCAGAATAAGTTGAACACACCCATTTTATTTTGGTAGTTCACTGAATGAGCTGCACAGAAGGAAAACATTTTATACCCATGAACCTTGAAGTATGACCCTAAAAAAAGTGCTCAAAGAGCCTAGATATACTTTTATTCTTTGTAAACAAAGTTATTTCAGAGAGATTTCCCAGAAGGTTGACGTTGCTTTGCCTAAAGGTTTGTGGTCAACAGAAATCTTTTGGGAAAGATCTTTAGCCACCTTGAAGTAGAAAGTTAATGACTTTTCTAAAATGTGACAGGCTCATAAACCCCAAACAGGTCTGAATGGAGTGAAAGCGTGAGAGAATCAATTCTCCCTGTCATTCAAGTAGTTAAAAATATTAGAAACTATCCTCAATCAGTCCCTTGAATCTTGTATTTTCTTTCTTGAAGATTAAGCCACCTACAGTAATCCCACAGATTATACAATGAAAGCCCATGAAGAAGCCCGTTCAGTTTGGGCTGTGGCTTTTATCAAGCATTCCTCAATTATTTCCCATAGTTTTTTTTTTTTTTTTTCTTTTTCTCAAACCTGGCAACGATGTCAACTTCAGTAAGTTAAGATGCTATGCTCCCTTTGCTGTTATGCCTCAGTGCCTTATTAAATGCAGCAACCAAACAGAAAATGCGGTATAAATATGTTTCATGAGTCATTTAAGGATTCAGCCAAGAGACATTGCAATTGACTTTTGAGTCCATTTTTAGAACAAACTCTTTCAAGACTCTCCTCAACGGGAATCCTTCCCTCTGCAGTAGAACTGACAAGGCTGTATGCATTACTTTATTTTGATACTGACATTTAAACAATAAAATAAAGCCATTTAAAACAAATAGTAGTGCTTTAAGTGTCTGGGCTGTCAAGATATCAAATTATATAACTTGGAAAAAATCAGAATTCATTGTTAATGGTATGCACTTAACACAAAGGGTCGCTGGAGTACTCAACAGATATATATTCAGCTACCATGTTGGAGCTAACAGGCTGTATTCCTTTAGATAGAATTGACTATATTCACTTAAATGGACTTGACTCTAGTACAATCACTGTATTCAAATGTCAAAAAAAAAAAAAAGAGAGAGAGAGAGAAAGAGGATGTCACAGAGGGTCACAAATTATGTTGGATTTTGACAGATTGTAGCCTTGCTTTACAAGAGCAGTAACATCTCATTTGTCACCGTTTGATCTGTAAGTGCGGGAATGGGAGCGGAAGGCCCTCCATCTCCGCCACAATTTAATCGCTCTGAGGCCGACCGTGGTGGTGGGAGCCACCTGCCCGTGCACTGCACTGCTGATCTGTTTTAATTTAATCGTCCGTCAGCTGGATGAAAGCATAAATCGTCTCTCTTTGATCTGCAAATGGTGTGTTTTTGTAAAGCAGGGTGTGGAATCAGGGAGAAAGGACTTCAAATTTAGTATAGCCCGGACAGTGTGGCCCCGTAGAGACACCAGAGTGCTATTTTACTCAACGGGAGTTGCAAACCAAGAGAAGACTTGCTTGGGAAACTTGTGGAAGAGCAGGGAAAATAGCAAAAGGAAACCTGTTTGGCTTAAGAGGCTGCTAAGGAAATAAAAGCTGAAGAGCATAAGAAGATACTGTTCTCTGAAAACTAAAAGCAATTTTCCAATTCATATCTATCACCTTTTATCACAATGTATGTTTTTACTGAGGTGGAGTTGATTTACAGTGTCATGTTAGATTTAGGTGTACAGCCAAGTGATTCAGTTATTCATGTATATATATACACACACACATATATGCATTATTTTTCAGTCTTTTCTCATATAGGTTATTACAAAGTATGAAGTGTAGTTGCCTGTGTCGATTTTTTAAAAATTGAAGTATAGTTGATTTACAGCGTGTTAACTACTGCTACACAGTCGAGTGTGATTCAGTTATACATTCGTATACACGCACATTCTTTTTTAATATGGTTTTCCATTATGGTTTATCATAAGATGTAGTTTTCTGTGCTACAGAGTAGAGTAGAACCTGTTGTTTATCCATTCTATAAATAAAAGCTTACATCTGCTAACCCCAACCTCCCACTCCACCCACCCCTCTCCCAACCCCGCCTTGGCAACCTCCCGTCTGGTCCGTGTCCATGATTCTGTTTCTGTTTCATAGCTGGGCTCATTTGTGTCATATTTTAGATTCCACATATAAGTGATATCGTATGATATCTGCCTTTTAAACCACAATTTGTTGTTAGTGTTGGAACTTTGGCCACGAGAGAAACAACTGAGAAGAAAGTTAGAGGAGTTTTTTATATCGCCCCTGTGAATGGGCAGCATTATTATATTTTATTATTATTATTAAATCATAGTTAATTTCCAGTATTGTGTTAGATTCAGGTGTGAGTGGGTGGCATTATTAATGCCACCTGAAGTTTTCTGAGGAGGATATGAACAGTAAAAGATGATTTTGTTAAAACTGGGATGTAGAGAGAGGCATGCACTTTTAAATAAAATAAATGATGTGATGATTGAACACAATAAACATTACATCAAGCAGTTGTTATGAGCCTTTAAGTGCTTTTGCAGACAAACATTTTAAGGTGCTTTCCATGTCATTTCATTGTCTTTTTGCCCAAAATCACAAGTAATATATTTTTTATAAATAAAAACGAAACACTTTATATCACTTCTGCCAAAAATAAATTGGGTAATGAGGGATTGTCAAAAACACATTCAGTGTCTTGTTTTTAAAACAATGACTTCTTACTGCAGAGATTAAAGCAGTAACACAGGGTTTTGTAACCATGAGCAGAAAACATTTCCACCATGATAAGATGTTACCATTATCAGACTGTTTTTTATGAATCCTGTAAACTTGAATTTGGGGGTGCATGCTGTGCATTTTTATACAAAAATTCCAATGTATTTTTAAAATTAATAACTTCTAATGAAGAATCTATTCCAGGAAAAGTCCCCAAGAGTAACCCAGAAATTTCCAAAAGACTTCCCCCAGTCCATTGGGAGCCACTCGACAAAGCAAAGAAAAATTCCCCCTGAAATTCCTTTAGGATCCCATAGAAAGCAGAAACAATTTACGGTTCAATTCAAAAAGCTCCAGATTTCTTCACTGGTAATGGTTCTAATAAAATTACGAGCAGAGGAGAAGGCCCCTGAAGGCCAGTTGAGTCATCCATCCCTGCTTATCCTGGCCTGGGTATTTAGTTGGCTTTCTCCTTCCATAATTCCCATTAATGGCTTTTCTAAGCAGTATTTGCATAGGAAACATAAAGGTGTCTCCGCAACGTCCATTTATTAAGTTATTCCACTGCAGGGCTGCAGGCTCAGAGGTAAACATCGCTGAGCTTTTAGGTTAAATAAGTCCCACAAAGCGGTTTTGGAAGAACTTGAATTTCTATAATGGGATTCTGAGGTGTGTCGAGTAAATTGTGGTTGTGACACTAATGTTAGTGTGAGGGAAGTCAGAGGGCAGGGTGTTATGGATTCTTCCTGACTTGTAGAGCTAAGCTCTGCTGATGTGTTTGGGCCTAGGACAGACTACAGAGAAGAGGAAGGGAAAGAAGAAAGGAGAAGGAAGAAGGTAGGAGAAGGAGAAATGGAGAAAGGAATATAAAGTGTATGTTGTATATGTATTTTGTAATGTGATGTAGAGCCCTCAGTAAGTACCCTTGGATGCTCTTTACTGCAGCCCGAGATGTCTACTCTTCGACTTCAGTTTTACAGCACCTTAGAATTGAAACAGTTGTTGTTTTTATTATTATTATTCTCCTTTTTCCTCAAAGACAAGTCCTGCCTCCTATCCTCCTTTTCTTTTCGTGCAAGAATAAATCTTAAAGAGCATCAGGTATTGGGTTGGCCAAAAAGTTCATTTGGGTTTTTCCATGTAATCTTACAGAAAAACTCGAACGAACTTTTTAGCTAACCCAGTATATGGACTTACTATCATCAGACACATCCTGGCATTTGTCTTCTTCTAAATCCCTACAGCTCTTCTGTTGTTAATCCTTTGATTGCATCTCCTTCCATTCATCCCCCTTGCCACTTCTTTGTTTATTTTATATTATGTTTTTAGCTGAATGAGAGGGCATCATGCAGGATCTTAGTTCCTCAACCAGGGATCAAACCTGTGGTCCCTGCAGTGGGAGGGCAGAGTTTTAACCACTGGGCCACCAGGGAAGTCTCCCCTGGCCATTACTTTGGCAAAGATTGTTTTCTTCATCACCCAGGCTATGAAGTCATCTCCACCAGGCTGCGTTGTCCTCTCTTCTGGGCGTGTTCCACACTGCGCAGGGTAAATTCCAACACCCTCCCAGTTTTGTAAGCAGCCATTCACACTTAAAACCTCATCCATCTCCCGGGCCTTCGTCAGGTCCTGTATGTTTTAGCGACTTTGTTCTTCTCTCTGCCACTGGCACGTAGCAGGCTCTCCATGCCTCCATGTCACTGCTTGTTCATTCTCTCAACTTAGGATACCCTTCTTACCCACATCATTGCCTGGAGAAGTTCAACATGTCTAAAAGAAATCACTTCCATTTTGTGAAGACTTCCTGAATCCTTTTGCAGAATTAATTGTTTCTTGTTCTACATTCCCATAGGGTTTGCTTTTTTTTTAAATATATACCTCTGACATAGAGCAAAATATATTACACTGAGTTATTAAAAAGAGTACCCCAGTGGATTCTGGGCCCTTGAGGGCAGGCAGTAAGTTTTGTTCTTGTCTGACCTCCTGACCTCCTGCCCCTAAACCCAACATAGTGTTTGTGACCTGAGTCCACTCATTGTCTGTGGCTATTCCAGGAACCTTCTTTGGAGGCTTACTTGAATTGTGTGTGTGTGTGTGTGTGTGTGTGTGTGTAGGTGCACTGAATTTGTTAGTAGATTAATATTTATATATGCTCATAAGATTTTTTTTAACATTCTATTTATATTGGAGTATAGCTGATTAACAGTGTTGTGATAGTTTCAGGTGGACAGCCAAGGGACTCAGCCATAAATATACATGTATCCAACTCTCTTCCTATCCAGGCTGCCACGTAACATTGAGCACGGTTCCCTGTGCTGTACAGTAGGACTTTGTTGCTTATCTGTTTTAAATATAGCAGTGTGTCCATGTTGATCCTAACTTCCCTAATATTCCTTTCCCCCATCCATTCACCCTGGCAACTATAAGTTTGTTCACTAAGTCTGTGTATATTCATAAAATTTTATCTATAGTGCTGCTGCTACTACTACTAAGTCACTTCAGTCGTGTCCGACTCTGTGCGACCCCATAGATGGCAGCCCACCAGGCTCCCTTGTCCCTGGGATTCTCCAGGCAAGAACACTGGAGTGGGTTGCCATTTCCTTCTCCAATGCATGAAAGTGAAAAGTGAAAGTGAAGTCACTCAGTCGTGTCTGACTCTTCGTGACCCCATGGACTGCAGCCTACCAGGCTCCTCCGTCCATGGGATTTTCCAGGCAAGAGTACTAGAGTAGGGTGTCATTGCCTTCTCCGTATCTATAGTGACTCCCTGCTAAGTTCTTTTTACCAATTGAATTGGTCCTTCAGGCTAGTCTAAGAGAATCTGGCTATCTATTTCTGTGAAAAGGAAATGCAGGGAAGAGAGAGACAGAGAAGGAAGAACCTACCATTTATATTGAGGAACTCCTGTGTGTCAGACTCTATCCCACATGCTTTTCATAATCTTAGTTATATCCTTCAAGGCATCAAAACAGCTACATTCTGATTCTTTCACTTTTGTTGTGTAAACTTGGGCATTTACTTAGCGATTAGGTACTCTGTTTCCTTTGCTTTATATTATGTGTGTGTGTGTGTGTGTGTGTGTACACATACATGCATACGTATATATAGGGCTTCCCTGGTGGCTGAGTCATAGAGAATCAAGCCCTACAGTCCATGGGGTTGTAAAAGAGTTGGACATGACTTAGCAACTTAACAACAACAATAAATAAATGTGTGTGTGTGCACGCTCAGTTGCTTCAGTCATGCCTGACTCTTTGAGACCCCCATGGACTGTAGCTTGCCAGGCTCCTCTGTCCATGGGATTCTCCAGGCAAGAATACTGGAATGGGTTACTTTCCCTTTTCCAGGGGATCTTCCTGACCCAGGGATCGAACCTAGGTCTCCTGTGTATTCTACATTGCAGGTGTGTTCTTTACCGCTGAGCCACTGGGGAAGCTGTGTGTGTGTGTGTGTCTGTGTGCGTGTGTGTGTGTATACTAGGGTTGGCCAAAAAGTTTGTTTGGGTTTTTCTGTAAGATCTTATGAAAAACTCGAATGAACTTTTTTGGCCAACCCCGTGTGTGTGTGTGTGTGTGTGTGTGTGTGTGTATTTCAGTAGCACTTACTACCCTCATATCCTTACAGATAGTGTTCGGGTATCCTGCCCAAAGTCACATAGTCAGTGGCAGAGCTGGGGCGGGGGTGGGGTGAATCATGTTCACCGCTGTAGGCACTTACATTTTTCTCCAGTGCAGCCCACCTCCCTTTCCCACATTCATGCTGAGAGCCTGTACTAATCATTAGTAAAGAGATTCAGAAGAAAAACAAATTAAGATGGGCTTATCATGCGGAAGCTAATGGAGAAAAAAAAATACTCCTCTAAATGTCTTTTAAATGCCTTCAAGCCCCATACGCTGTGTTGACTTCTTACAGAGATAGAGAAATGCAGCAAGGATAAAGTTGGTTGATGGGGATACTGTCAGCCTGTCTTTCTCTAAACTCAATGTTAAATCCTACCAACAGTCAGAACTCTGGTGTGGGAAATGGCAGCATCTTTAAGATCATTTTGGAACCTGGAGCAAAAGAAAATACACACACTGAATTTTGTACAATTATCTAGACTTTACTCTAAGGGCACTTTATGTCTTTAAAGATTACAAGTCTGTTTAAGTAACTTGTATTTCTATTAAGTGTGTGACCTTTCTATAGGAGACACATCTGCTGTTGGACATTCTGCTATGTACCAAATACTGCATGGGGAAATAAATGAGGGCTAGGCCCTTCTGTGACAGTGAGCTTCACTTTCATGGAGACTGATCACTCTTGAGAGGTGATAAATGCCAGTGGAAAGGTACAGGAAGCCATCATATATTAAATATGGAAAAGTACTTTTAAATAATACTGAAATGTCCAAACTACAAGCTGACAGCCACCACCAGTAGAATTGTGGGTCCAGATTTTGTTTGACAGAATTAACCACTAATGAAGATTTTTTGACAGGAAATGCCAGCATACACTTTAACTACTGTATCAACAATCAGGTTATTTTTGTATCTGTGTTTCCTTTTTCATGGTTGATTATTTTAAGAAAGGGGTTTGTTATTTCTAAAGTGGGATTTTAGTGAAGTTTATTTTGTGAATTCCAGAGTATTCTGTTTTATTGAATCTGAGTAAGAGGGTTAAGGATCCTACTTGGCGTGTTTATTTTTTTTTACAAAACATCTTTTCAAAACATGAAATGTCAATTGTTGCTTTTGTTATTTCTTAGTAGAAGTAAGAACGTAGGAGTATCCAAGTTTGCACCCATCGGGATGTCAGGACTCTGGCAGGAGATATGTCAAGGATGAGAGGAGGGCTCCCAGGTAGATAAAGGTGTGACTCTATTACAAGACAAGCACAGAATAAGTGTTGGCTTCTTTGATAAAAGGTCTATATTCTCCTCATTTGATGTTTATGTGCCGGGCATTATGTTGGACTTTGAGTATACAGTAGCAAGCATAAGCCAGTATGATCCAGGTTCTGAAAAAAGTTTGTAATCTTATGTGCGATAATCTCAGGAGCATGGGTATCTGTGTAACTTCTAGGTAGCAGAAATAGGTGATGCTCCTAAGTACGTGTAATAGATTAGCAAGCACAGCTTGTTTGAACATCTGATACTCTATATATTACAAACACCCGTTTGTGATGGATTTGTCACAAAGAGGTGACTTTTATTGGAGATTCTAGAGTGCGAAAGAAAAGGTGAAAGAAAATTCAAAACCAGCAACTAGGAAAGATATTTCAGTACTGGAACCTCCTCTGAGCAATGCAGGGGACATTTATGTTATTTATTTGTGTAACTGCCGGAAGATATAATTCTTCCCTAGTTTGCTTTTTTTTCCCCCTAGATTATTCCAGATACTAATTTCAGAGGTGTTTTATGGGCTACAGGAAATTGGTAAAGGCATTCTTGTTACAAGAGGCATTCTGATTGCTTCATTTGATTTTAATCACATTCTTGGTGATTTCTGGTATTTTAGATGAATTCTGATCCCTGTTGAACCATCAGACAGGAGAACTATGTAACTGTGTCTGTGGCTGGGAGACAGGTTAAGCCAATGGTGGCAGTTCATCAGTTGTAGAACCAAAAATAGAACACCAACTTCTCTGTTCAGCATCTGGACAGTAGAATATCCCATACGTTCCACGCACAAGGGCTCAATAGTACTGTCCAGCCCATTGTTTCTGCGAATTGGAGGATTAAGTATGATTTGGTCAATCTGTGATTCCCTAAGAAGGTCTTAAGATGTCTAAAAATATCTTCCTTTTCTCTCTTGACACTTAGAGGAATTCTACCTCATGATCCCCTCAGGAGGAGGACTGAAATGAATTTATGACCTTAATGCCTATATTAAATATTTGCCCTAAAAGCAGTGAGACCAGGGCAACTGTGCATATGTGGAAGACGCATTGTTTCAGGAGAACATTTTCAGAATCTGCAGTCATGACAAAAGCAATAAAGGAGGATAATATTTAAGTTGATAAAAGATGCAAACATGGCTTTATTGGGTTTCTAAATTCAAATTAAAAGAATAAATATTTCATCAGTGATACTAATTAAAGATTGGTCAAAGATTTGTCTATGTCTCCTATGGCAAATACCAATCAGAACTGATTAAGAGAAGTAACATTTGTTGGACTGCTCAGTTATAGAAAGAAACGATTACTGTGAAGTCCGTCTGACGAGTAATGGTTATTTGATTATAAGTTGATTTTCAAATGACATTAGTCCTCCATGCCATTTTGTACTTTGCTCAGAGTGAAGTTTGGGTCTGGGCGTTAGGGGACTAGTGCTTTGGGGATGATTCATTCTATAAGCTTGGTTTATAGTGGTTTTGTGTGGTTATGTGTGCTTTTAGTGTTTCCATTTGGTGCCATCCCTGCTTTTCAGAAAGCCAATTCAAAAGTCAATTTTTTGACTTTTATCAGAGGGACTCTGATACTCAGGCACTTAGGCACCCCACTCCAGTACTCTTGCCTGGAAAATCCCATGATGGAGGAGCCTGGTGGGCTGCAGTCCATGGGGTCGCCAAGAGTTGGACACGACTGAGCAACTTCCCTTTCACTTTTCACTTTCATGCATTGGAGAAGGCAATAGCACCCCACTCCAGTACTTTTGCCTGGAAAATCCCATGGATAGAGGAGACTGGTAGGCTTCAGTCCATGGGGTCGCTAAGAGTCGGACACGACTGAGTGACTTCACTTTCACTTTTCACTTTCATGCATTGGAGAAGGAAATGGCAACCCACTCCAGTGTTCTTGCCTGGAGAATCCCAGGGACGGGGGAGCCTGCTGGGCTGCCGTCTATGGGGTCGCACAGGGTTGGACACGACTGAAGTGACTTAGCAGCATTTGGTCATCATAGTCACATGTTTCTTTTCCACTTTCCATTTTGTTTAAGTATTTATGTCTCATTAGATGCAAGATCCTGATAAAATAGTTTGTGTAGTCAGTCATAAGGGCTAATGGAGAATGGAGAAGATCATGTCAGATCAAGGCCATGGTCACAAGTTTGGGTCTCCTGTGCATCAGAATGAGCCGTCCTGTGGTAGGGTCCAGGGACTGGTCTCTCAGAAGTAGATGTGAATACACACACACAGGATTTACACTGTACCTTCTTTCTGTCCAGTGTCATTTTTTAGGTTCCGAACCATGGAAATGGCCATGAAATCATCCATTTTGTTCATTTTTTCCAGACCATTGTCTTTACTCTAGGTTTCCTTATGTTTCGCTTTGTAAGTGAGGCTGATGCAAAAATGTTTTTGCTTGTCCGTATAATAGATGTCAACAAGTGAATCAGAAGTCACCATCATCTAGCCTAATGTCAACCTTAGCTGTCAGTTTTTTCAGCATGTAACTCCATCCACTTTTCTCAAGACCAGGGTCATGGGAGGGCGGGGATGTGGAGCTATCTTTAACCCTCTCCAGAGTCTGAATGTGATCAGCATAAACTAGAGAGTTCCTTTATGCTCTGTAGGTAACATGCTTTCATGAATGTAGAAATTCTTTGTAGTTTCCTGAGGACAACAGACCCATTATGGATTCAGTGGCTATTGTATAATGAGAGAGTTCTCTGAACAACCTCTTTCAAAGAAGATCAGCAGATCCATCTGTGGGTCTATCTAACAATAAATTACCTTTCTCTGTTAACCAGATGGAAAGTGCGAGAGCATTGTGACAACTCTTCCTTCCTCGTCAACAGTTGGGCTGTGCATGGACGTAGATATACATTTACTTGCAGTTATTTTTGTGAACAAATCTATGAAACAGTGAAGAGTTAAAATAATTCTCAGAATGGCCTGTGCATGCTGCTCCCACTCTGTATGTATGTGTTACATACCAGGTACATTAAAATTCACATTTAAATTTCAAATGAGTTAAATACACCATTGCTTTCAAATAAGTGACTGATTTTTGTTCCTCTCATGTTATATTAATATTAATATTATGGAATCCTGTAGCCTGGCATTCCTTGCTGACTATCTGATAATTGGGTTGGGGGGGGGAACTGAGGGTCATCTTGTTTAGCTTATCTCTGCAAGAGAAAAAGGGGCCCATAATAATGGAAAGAGGCAATAAAATGGTAACAAAAAAATTGAAAAGAAGATTTAATCTCTGGCCAATTTGAAACATATCCCAGGGAATCCATAGAGAAAAAGATAAAGTGTGACTATGAGTAAGTTAACTAAACACATTACACTGTGAGAGCAAATGGAGTTAGTCCATTGTACATGTTTAATTTGCTATTAGTCTCTGGCGTTTACTACCACGCCTGAGTTGGGGCATCTGTAAATTCAGTTAAATACAGTGCATTGTCTAAACATATCACAGCTCCAATCAGTCACCCCAGCTGCTGATAAGAAGCCTCTTGTATTATTGAATCTACAATGGGGAGGCTCTGCAGGCACCAAGATAACAGCTAGGTATTTCACTTTTAAGTATGGAAAGAAAGAAAAAAAAAATTTTTTTTTTTTTTTTAAAAAGAACCTAGCTGCTTGCCTTTGCTTGTATAGCTCTGACATTTATTACCACTCTCAGATTTGCTGTATACTAGTGATGTGATTTGGTTTCAGTTGTATTATGTCTTTCTTTGGTTTTAACTTAAACTCTGTGAATCAAAGAGAAAGAAGGCGAGCGAGGGCAGCAAAGTAGTGCAAACAAAAAACAAGCAAAAATCAGCTTTTCTCTTATTATGAAGACAGCAACAGCTTCTGCAGAAGATGTTTTTGTGTGTTGCTTTGCTTTTTTTAATTTAAGCTCTCTTTATTGGTTTTTGCTTTTCTTCCACACTGGGCACATAAGGCTGGAACCTAGTCATTTCCCTGACTTTTCTTTTCCATAGTTTCATTGAAATTTTTATTAGAGGTCTTCTGACGATTCATCTCAGAAAGCAAACCACTTTGACTTTGATGAGCTACAGGGCCAAGTCTATGCATAATCTACTTAATGCCCTTCCCAAGTTACACAATTTTTTGTTCCAATTGTTATTATTACTTTATTCAATCTCTATATTATGTTATTTATATTACACCAATCTTTCCACTTTGGGTGACAGTATAGAGACATAGAAATATTTTTAGATACAATGCTGCTTTTCATTTTAAACATTTCTTTTGCAAGGGAGTTGTCATTCCTGAGAAATAGTCATATACTATTTTCTAAAATCTTATTCAGATACTGGCTATTATACTGTGTAACAGTCATAATAATACCTGCTTTGCAATTTGTTTTTTTAATAGAATGATTAATAATCGTTTGCAGACTGCACCATATGTCCAATGCTCACATATTCGTGAAAGTACAAGTCGCATTGCCTTCATTTGATTTTATGTGTTTATATTTTCTCTTTCCCAAACAGATGTTTTACTACAGCTGCTATTTGTTTAGTAAATTGGTTCACAGGCAATAGTTCTGTTTTCATATAACATTAAGGATCTGACCAAAAACATTAATGCAAAAAAAAAAAAAAAAAAAAGAAGAAGAAAAAGAACAAGTAACTTCTTTATTAAGTTTGGTTTGAGCTCTGCTTCTTGATTACGTTTTTGGCCTAATTTGGTGCTGTGCTTCTCTTTACAATAGCGGCCTCATTGTACACACATATCCATCCACCCCTTACATACAGGCACACCCCCCTCCCACCTCCATCCACCTGTCCACCTGGTAATGAGCCAACACAGCCCTAAGGCCACAGGGCTAGGGTTTCAATATATTCCAAAGATATGTTCACCCTGCACAGAAATACTGCTGTGCCTTTGGTGACCAATGGTGATATAATCCGCCTTTTTAAAGTGAAAAGGTCAAGAGTAAGTGTTTAGATTAAGGAGCAACAGCTAAATATTTTGGTGATACAGTCCATGGAAAAGAATGTAAATGTGGGCGTTAGCGGGTGAACATTGAGTATTAGCAACAGATTACTGGCTCATGAAAGTGACCCGATGGCTTTTTAATGCCCTAGGATGCACTTTTATAGAAAGGTTACTGTTTCTTAGAGATGAGGTTGATGATCCAGTTATGAAAACCCTCTTAAGCCTAGAGCCCTTTATGGAGCTATTGTGTCTCAGCTCTCAGAGCGCTCACCCACCCTTTTCTGTTGTGATGCAAGGCCTGGGATCTAAGACAGGAGGAGAGAGAAGAAATTGGATCTTTATGTTTGCTTCCTGTTGACTTACTCCTGCCAGTGCCATTCTATCAAAGACCCTTTGCCCTGGCATTGACAGTTGGCTCTGTTTCTAGCTCTTCCTGGCACTCCTGCTCAAGCCCCATAGCGCAGCTCAGAGCTCTGAGTCCCAGCCCAACTAGGGCCTTTTTGCCGGGCTTCCAGACTCTGATAGCACTGAATCTTCCTTTTGCTCTCTCGATTTCCAGAAGCTTCCTGCAGTTAGGATCCCTGCTGCATTTTTGCTCTTGCAACTTTCCAATACCCTTTGAACCAGTTTCTCATATTAAATTCTCCCTGTTGAAATGCCTGGTATGATTTCTGTCTTCCCATCTGGACTTCAATAAATGTAGAACAACAATTTCCTAATTTTATATGCATTATTTCTCTTAATCTCACAGCCTCATTCCCTCACTGGGTACTAGAATACATGACTAGAATGTGATGGCATAAATTAGAGAATTTTCTGTTTTCCTTTTTGGGAATCTCAAAGTTTTGTTGACGAGTTTGAAAACGGCTGAGAACACTGAATCACAGTACATGCTTGCTTGCTCGGTCGCTTCAGTGCTGTCTGTCTTATTTGTGACCCTGTGGTGTAAACCCCCCAGGTGCTTCTGTTCATGGGATTTCTCAGGTTGGAATACTAGAGCAGGTTGCCATTTCCTCCTCCAGGGGATCTCCCCAGCTCGGGGATCGAACCCCCATTCCCTGCATCTACTGCATTGCAGTTGGACTGTGTGCTTCTAAGCCACCAGGGAAGTCCCTGAATCACTGTACTGGCATTTTATTCTTTGATGTCTGTAACTTAAACTGATTTGCAGCCAGTGATCTTTTTTGGAGTGTTCACAGGCTCCTTAGCATTCAATAGTGTCTTTTTATGGTGAGGATTAAATAGAAATCTATCTTCATCCAGCTAGTAGTCAAACCAGATAAAGCAGTTAGGTAAATAAAGTTATAGCAAATATTTGCAAACTACTTCAATGAAAATTAGGGTCAATTCATGGATTGTGTCAGTCTTTTGGAGAATGGATGAATAAGATACATTTTGAAAAAGTTTGTGTAGAATGAGGGTTTTGAATTACATGTTAAAGTAAGCAGAGGAGTTTAGTGTTAAAAATGAACAAAAGTAACTATTAATGAAAATTAAATGATATTTAGGAACTACGTAATTTCCTTTAAAGTGACATTCAGTATACATATGATTAAAATGATATTTTAAGTAATATCAAATATAAAAGCAAGACATTAGCATGGTTATTCTGACTAGTATAGATAGCAGCTAAATACAGTAATTCAAATAAAAAGATAGAACTTTGATATCTTTATTATCAGATCTATAGAAACCAAATTAAACATTATCTGCTCCCATTGTTTTCTTTCCTGCTATATAGATGTGGTTTAACACCAGGTTATAATACAGCTTAAACATTATTTTGTCTTCATTTTCTTCATGTAAGCAATGAAAACAAATGTCAGATTCAGTTCAGTTTCTCATTTGTGTCTGACTCTTTGCAACCCCCAGGACTGCAGCACGCCAGGCTTCCCTGTCCATCATCAACTCCCGGAGCTTGCTCAAACTCATGTCCATCAAGTTCGTGATGCCATCCAACCATCTTATTCTGTCGTCCCCTTCTCCTCCTGCCTTCAGTCTTTCCCAGCATCAGGGTCTTTTCCAGTGAGTCAGTTCTTCACGTCAGGTGTCCAAAGTATTGGAGTTTCAGCTTCAGCATCAGTCCTTCCAATGAATATTCAGGACTGATTTCCTTTAGGATGGACTGGCTGGATCTCCTTGTAGTCCAAGGGACTCTCAAGAGTCTTCTCCAACACCAAAGTTCAAAAGCATCAATTTTTTGGTGTTCAGCTTTCTTTATAGGCCAACTCTCACATCCATACATGACTACTGGAAAAACTGTAGCTTTGACTAGACAGACCTTAGTTGGCAAAGTAATGTCTCTGCTTTTTAATATGCTATCTAGGTTGGTTGTAGCTTTTTGATCAGTTATTAAAGACTGATTTAAATTTACAGTAAGTTTACATTTATTTCCTGAACCTTGAACTCGAGAAAATCATTTCAGTGTCCAGCTATGCTGGGAAGATGTTACTGGCCTAGGTAATTAATTAGATCATCATTTTGAAAACTTGGTTCATCTAGACAGTCAGAGAAATTATTGTGCAATTTTAAAATAATCTCTGCAAAACTTCTCTCCATTGCATTGAATCAACAATCCACTTGGGAACATTTAACCTGGAACAGATAGTCCAGACAAGCCTGGCATTAAAATGGCCAAAGTGTTCCAGATCAGAGTAGGGATTATAGTGACACAGTGGTTCATGGAAAAATTTTATTAGCACCTGTTACAGTTGGCCCTAGTTCTGATTTTCTTATCCCAGCCTTCTTGTCTGAAAATGGCAAAGATTATATTTAGTGTTGAAGAATTTTTGCTTTCATAAGCAAATTTTATTTTCTATATTATGTTTCATCACAAAAGCAGGTGTGTACCTAGACAAGTCACAAACCTTGGCAGGCTCAGGACAAGCTAGGCAGAGTCTATGAGCATTTAGATTCCTTGGGAAAATGTAATGGAAGAGAAATCCCATATATGACATAGCCAGGCTCTCTTGGTCCTCTCCACTGATCATTAACAAAATCCCTGCAAATGTCAAAGGCTCATTCAAGCCAGCACTTTATCTCTAATGTAGATCATAGCTTCCACTGTGCGTTAAAAGAATTACTGTATTTGAAAGCACCAGGAATTTAAGCAGAACACAAAAAGGCTGTACTGATTCAGACGTTTTCATACATTTTTATCCTATGTTTATTTACTAGCCCTGTGAACTTAGACAAGTCATTCAACCATTTTGAGCCTTCGTTTATTTATTTGTTATATGAGGGCATTTTAATAATCTCTCAAGGGCTCATTTCAGTTGTAAGGGCTTTGAATAGGTTTCTGGTTTTAAAGTTATGCAGAGTACTTAAAATTTTTTTCTAGAATTTTATGAAGTCTACCATAGAAAGTTTGACAGGTTAATAATAGTTGAGGAGCCATATAACATGATACTTTTTTTTTTTTGGTTATGGTGCAAGTCGCTTCTTCCTGTGTCTTTATTTTCCTCGTAAATTGTAGGTAATATTATCTGCTGCCTGTTGTAGTGATTAATGAAATAATTTTCCAACCAGGGGGCAAGGGACATGAGGGCACACCAGCTCTGACAAGGGACGTGAGAAAGGAGCCACTGAAGAGGAAGCAGCTGAGGGTTGTTGCACTAACTTGGAGTAAAACGTAATAATCTCCAAACCCACCACATTCTTGCCGTAAATAAAGGTTCATCCTTGCTTATTCCCTTTGAAGTCGTGTTTCTCTGTGAGAACCCAAACAACTCATGAGGATGAACACTGTTTGGTAAATGTTTCCGATCACAGACGCCCTTGTTTTCTCATAACACTCGCGATGTTCCGGTCTCGAGTTTTCTGGGACAGCCGCCTCTTCCTTGCGTCTCAGGTTCTGCGTTTCTGTTTTGCCTCTGAGGTTGGCTCCCGGTGCGGCGGTTCGGAGGCAGCCCCGGCCAGACACGAGTGTGCAAAGGGGAGCCCCAGGGCGGCGCCGGGTGTGCGGGCTGCGGGCCAGGGCGCCCTCCCCGGGCGTCCCCTCCACCTAGCAGAGCCCCTGGCCGGGCGCCCATCGGGGGTGGGCGGGCGGGCAGCTTGCGGGTGGCGGGGGACCCGAGCTGGCAGTTGGAGCCGAGTCTCACCAGAGCCTCCCCGCAGCATCCCCTGCCCGGAGCTGCAACCGCCGCCCAGTCCCGCATCCTGCCGCCATCCTCCCGCTTCCCTCCTCCCTCCTCCCTCCTCCCTCCTCCGCTGGCGGGCTTGGTTGGCCTCTGCGAAGCCCCTAACGACCTCTGTGAGCCAAATCCCAGCGGAGAATTGGGGAGGAATGCAGAAGCAGCTTTTTTTGGCTCCCTCATCATTTGAGATACTATATTATCTGTAACAATCTGCCCTCGGAAGGGAAAGCTTGGGCTGCATTTATCTGTCAGAGAAACGGGATGCAGCCTGTGTACAACCACAACGCCTCCTCCGTTCTGTCGACTTGAGACCCGCTGGAAGGCCAGTCGTTCACGTTGGTTACTCTTGAGGTGTACATTTGAACAATTGAATTAAAGAAGGGAGTCTAGCTGAAAGTGACATCCTTTATTCTTAAAGTCTCTAAAGGCAGTAATCCCATAGACTCCTAAAGTAGACTTCTGGTGGAGAGGATTCTTTTTTTTTTTTTTTTTTAAATAAACATTGTTCTTTAAAGTAGTTTTAGGTTCATAGCCAGATTGAGTGGGAAGCACAGAGTGCCCTTGTCCCCTCTCCTCCCGCATACACCCCGTCCCCCACTGACAACACCGAGCAGAGAAGTGATACTTTTCCTACAGTGGAACCTACAGGGACCCAAAGTTCATGTTGACATCAGGGTTCACCCTTTATGTTCTCTGGGTGTATCTACCATTGTAATATCACAGAATAGTTTCACTGCCCTAAAACCCTCTGTGCTTCTCCCATTCACTGCCTCCTCCTTAATCCCTGGCCCAGAATAAATTTTTTTTTAAACAACCTATCAGAGAAGAAGTTTCTCCCTAATTAGTTGCTTGTTTTCCTTATGGGCAAGCTTCTCCCTCCTAGCATGAGGCGTTCTTTCATGGGTTGGGTTTTGTTAACAGGGGCTATTAGTGTGTATGTGGCTTCCTAATCCCCCATGGGCTTGAGGGGCATCTCCAACCCAACCAGTTTTAATTAAGAGGGAAATGCTCATATTATTTTGGTACACTGATTACAGGCAAAGCTTAAGTAGAAGTCAGTTTGGACGCCCAAGGGATTTCAGTGTTAAAAAATGCATAGGGTACCTTTTTCTTTGCTTTTTTCTCTTTTCCTTTATTTCTCCTCCATGAACTCCAGATAAGCAGCAGGCCTGAGCCAGATTTCATTACTATCACGCACTCTTCATGGTCATCTTTTAATATTTGAAAGGATCATTTGTTAACTGGAAATGGTCAATTTTTTTTTCTTTGGCTTTTGAAATATAATTTTCAATTTTTAATTTGATTCATTTAGATGAAATCATTAATCAGGGTTGAAACTGAGTTAATTTTCTGGAAAATAAATGAGGTTGTTAGAGTGAACATTATTAAGTGGGCTCTTTGTAAGAAAGGGATAATAGCTGAAAATATGGAATAGTTGGAGAACTGTAGCATGTGGGTAAAAATCGAAAGGATTTTTTTTCCTTTCCTTGTTAAGTGGAATAATTCATTTTAAAAATTAGCTCGATCAGAGGATTTTCAGCATTAAGCATTATAAACATTCCATTAATTATATTAGAAATTGTAAATAGTGAGGTTTTAAGAAATTGTAAGGAAAGTACGCCATGTAAAGTTGTCTTTCTTGTTTGGAGATAAGACTATGTAATTTCTAATGTGCTTTTTTTCTACTCTTTCTTTAAAAATGGCTGATGAGCCAATACTAACTTTCATATGCTTTCTTTCCTAATTTCTCTTTTCAGATGTTAAGAACCTTTGATTGTAGTTTTATTGTAAAATAAATCAGAAAGAATTCACTGGGAACCATTTTGATAAACATATTGGGTCAGCCAAAAAATTCATTTGAGTTTTCCCACAAGAGGTTATGGAAAAACTCGAATGAACTTTTTTGGTGAACCATATATATAGCTTATGGAGAAGGAAATGGCAACCCACTCCAGTGTTCTTGCCTGGAGATTCCCAGGGACGGGGGAGCCTGGAGGGCTGCCGTCTATGGGGTCGCACAGAGTTGGTCATGACCTGATTTAGAATCAGTCTTCTTCGAGTTGTCTTCCTTTCTTAACCTGTATCACTAGATTCATCTCTCTCTCTCTCCTAAATCCTAAATCTCATAGCACTCAAGGATTTAGCTTATAACAAATTGTTTTCAGTATTTATGTGTTGCTTTTTAATTGTTGTCATGTTATTTCCTCTATATATACTTTATCTCTTTTAAAATCTTTATTCCAGAAGTATGTTTCTTTACATGCCATGAGTTCTTTGCACACAGTGGGCATTGAATTAGTTCTTTATGACTGATCCACTCAGTGAATTATAGGATACTGAGAGGGGCTTTAAGAGTCTAGTGTGGAAGGACATCTAGACTCAGACTATATGAGGCTCCTTCTCTTCCACTGGGTGAACCTGGGTCAGATTTTGGCCATTAAAGAAGAAAGCTTATTTCACTAGCTTAGTGTGGGGCACAGCCTGACTTTAAGTGATTAGGATGGTGAGCAAAGTACCCTACCCAAGAAAGTGAAGACAAGCGAGATTTGGCCAGACATTCAGCCACCTCAATTCACCATGTGAGTGAGATGCTGGTCACTGGAGAAGTCACTGCTCATGGTTGCTTCTAATTGTTGCCTCTGTGTCTTCAAGTTTTATACTGTGGGTTTTCAGTATGAACTGTTACTTCTGGGGCTTTTAGTTGGATGTTCTGTGTGGAGAAGTTCCCATTCATGCGACACAGGAGATTTTTATTGGCACCTCCATAAATGCCATATGACATATTTGTGGATGAGTGTAGCAGGCACGATCAGCTCAGCCCCCAAGTTCCAGGGTAACCTGATGAAGGCTTAAGTTCAGTTGGCAGGATGAATTACACCATCGATTCAACTGTCCATGTGTTTTTCTGTAGTTATTTCTATTCAGAGTTCTGTATGTCTAGTCCCATGAAACAATATAAGTGAAGGATTAAACAGAAGTATTGGCCCATAGATGTCAACATGTTTCTCTAAGGAATCCTTTCACCTCTTGAGCCCCATGAGTTAATATGTGCAGAGTATTTGAGGCAGTGCCTGGTCCAGAGTAAGCAACCCGCAGTGTTAGCCTCCATTATGATTGCTGTTATTCATTCAAAAACAAAGGAAGTAAAAAGCATGTATGGTTAGTGTATACGTATGTGGAATACTTGTGTATGATTGTGTGTGTGTGCACATGTGTGTCTGTGAGCCACACTCCACACTTTAGCTTGAATGAAGTTTTTTTCTAAAACACCAATCTGATCAGATCATCCATTTTCGTTTCTCATTTGCCCACACTACTTACTCCATTACTTAAATGCAGCTGTGGGTCTTCAAATATGGTGAGCTAAAGTGTCTGTTTCTTTGAGTCATCTTTCAGGATCTCCAGGTTCCTTCCTGTATTTCAAACATCCATAGCTTGTCACTCCTCAAATGTCTGTTTTCCCAAATCCATAATTTCTGCAATGATGGAAATACTCTGTAAGTACAGTGTCCAATATGGTAGCCACTAGCTGCATGTAACTACAGAATATTTAAAATATAGCAAGTATAACTAAGATACTGAAGTTTAGATTTTATTTTAATGAGTTTACGTTGAAATGGAAATAGCCAAATATTGGACAGCACAGTTTCAGATCATGTTTTTGCTTATTTCTCTGCCACAACTGGGCTTCCCTGCTGGGTCAGTGCTAAAGAATCTACCTGCAATGTGGAAGATACAGTTTTGACCCCTAGGTCAGGAAGATCCCCTGGAAAAGGGAATGGCAACCCACTCCAGTAATCTTGCCTGGGAAATCCCTTGGACAGAGGATCCTGGCAAGCTACAGTCCATGGGGTCACAAAAGAGTCAAACAGGACTTAGCAAGTAAGCAACAGATAAAGAAACAATTGCCACAGCTAGTCTCTGTGACTAAAATGTGCTTCTGTCTTCCGTATTTAAATATACAGATTGGCTCTTCAACTCAACGATGCCTGAATACCTTCCTTGACTTCCCCAGAGAACTTTTCTTCCCTTCTAGGGACCTGTGCTTTCATTAGAAAATGACATTCCACAGTAATTATTTATCTGTAATTATTTACCTGCCTCCACCAGACTGGGAGCCCTGGAAGGAAAGTAACTCCATGCCTGCTACAGAGCCTGGCACATAATAAGCACTTTTTACATATTTGAATAACTTGATTTGGGTGGATATAATGATCAGTTCAATTCAGTTCAGTCATTCAGTTGTGTCCAACTCTTTGTGACCCCATGGACTGCAGTACACCAGGCCTCCCTGTCTGTCACCAAATTCGAGTTTACTCAAACTCCTGTCCATTGAGTTGGTGATGCCATCCAACCATCTCATCCTCTGTCGTCCCCTCTCCTCTTGCCTTCAGTCTTTCCCAGCATCAGGCTCTTTTCAAAGGAGTCAGTACTTAACATCAGGTGTCCAAAGTATTGGAGTTTCAGCTTCAGCATCAGTCCTTCCAATGAATATTCAGGACTGATTTCCTTTAGGATGGACTGGCTGGATCTCCTTGCAGTCCAAGGGACTCTCAAGAGTCTTCTCCAACACCACAGTTCAAAAGCATCGATTCTTCAGCACTCAGCTTTCTTTATAGTCCAACTCTCACGTCCATACATGACTACTCGAAAAACCATATCTTTGACTAGATGGACCTTTGTTGGCAAAGTAATGTCTCTGCTTTTTAATATGCTGTCTAGGTTGGTCGTAACTTTTCTTCCAAGGAGCAAGCATCTTTTAATATCATGGCTGCAGTCGCCATCTGCAGTGATTTTGGAGCCCCCAAAATAAAGTCTGTCAGTGTTTCCATTGTTTCCCCATCTATTTGCCATGAAGTGATGGGACCAGATGCCATGATCTTAGTTTTCTGAATGTTGAGTTTTAGGCCAACTTTTTCACTCTCCTCTTTCACTTTCTTCAAGAGGCTCTTTAGTTCTTCTTCACTTTCTGCCATAAGGGTGGTGTCATCTGCATATGTGAGGTTATTGATATTTCTCCCGGTAATCTTGATTCCAGCTTGTGCTTCCTCCAGCCCAGCGTTTCTCATGATGTACTCTGCATATAAGTTAAATAAGCAGGGTGACAATTCACAGTCTTGACGTACTTCATTCCCGATTTGGAACCAGCCTGTTGTTCCATGTCCAGTTCTAACTGTTGCTGTTTGACCTGCATCCAGATCTCTTAGCTGGCAGGTCAGGTGGTTTGGTATCCCCATCTCTAAAAATTTTCCACAGTTTGTTGTGATCCGCATAGTCAAAGGCTTTGGCATAGTCAATAAAGCAGAAGTAGATGTTTTTCTGGAACTCTCTTGCTTTTTCAGTGATCCAACAGATGTTGGCAATTTGATCTCTGGTTCCTCTGCCTTTTCTAAATCCAACTTGAACATGTGGAAGTTCACGGTTCATGTACTGTCGAAGTCTGGCTTGGAGAATTTCGAGCAGTACTTTGCTAGCGTGTGAGATGAATGCAATTGTGCCGTAGTTTGAGCATTCTTTGGCATTGCCTTTCTTTGGGATTGGAATGAAAACTGACCTTTTCCAGTCCTGTGGCCACTGCTGAGTTTTCCAAATTTGCTGGCATGTTGAGTGCAGCATTTTCATAGCATCATCTTTTAGGAGTTGAAATAGCTCAACTGGTATTCCATCACCTCCACTAGCTTTGTGGAGGTGGATATAATGATGATTAATGATTAATGATATAATGATTGTGGATATAATTCTGTGAACAGATAAAGCCAGTCTCTGTTAGATACTATGGAAAATTAAGTGTGTTCCATTGATGGGGCAAGTTTAAGCATTTTAGAAATACAACAGAGAAGATCCTCTGGCTGGTCAGTCACTCTTACTTTGCACAAGCATGGTAGATATCCAGGGGACTAGAAAAGCAATGTGTATTCTTAATTAGTTAACCTGTCCCCCTCTGGTATTTGCAATACATTTAACCTAGGAATTATACGGCCTTAGTACTCAGGACATCGTGGCCAGATCAGATTTGGCCCAAGTCATATTGTACACAGATGCAAACATATGCCACTGATTGCAAAAAAATTAAATTTACTTACTGTTTGGACGAGGACACCTAAGCTGCGATTCACTTATTTCAGAATTGACAGCATTGGGATGGTTTAGCCATCTGTCCCACATGTGACATGTTCAGCTCACATACGCTTGTGATGGCATGGGTATTGGCTAGTGGTGGTGTCCAAAGTGAATGCAAACATCTAATGTTCACACACAGAAAATCGGTTTAAAGGTAGCTGCTCCGTTCTCCTCGCTCCATCTCCTCCACTCCCCCACCCAGCCAAGTCTTACTTCATTGTAAAATAGAAGTGAGACTACTGGAGGAATAGAATGGCTCAGCCTTAACTTCCTTATTCCAAGGGAGGCTCCCTAGGTCAGCTTCAATCCCTTTCAAACATCCCTGGCTGACTTTGAAGACAGAGCACCACCCCCTCCATCTCTGAAGCTGGGCAGTGGCCCTTTTTGTTTTCACGTGCTGAAAATAAAGTGTTCACATGAGCTCATTTACAGAGAATGGAGTTGGCAGTCTTATCAGGAGAAGAGAAAGGAGCTCTGAAGATGAAAAGCTCTTGTGGTGACAGAAGTCTTTATTACTTTGGGCAGTAATGGAATGCAGTGTATACAGGGTAAAGTGACGGCTACCTAGAGCATTTAGGGAAAACCAGAGCAGTAATCGTGTTTTATGTTGTTCCTCATCTGACTTTCTCAGTGAGCCAGTTGACCCCAGGGATGGGGCTTGCACAGGTTGGAAGCAGTGTAAGAATGTGTGTTCTTCTCCAGAGGAAACGAAGCTGCGGGTAATCCCTGATTGCTCTCTGAATTGGCTTTGGGGCAGCGTGCAGTCAAAATAATGCATATGAAACATAGCAATAAACCTTTATCTTTGCCCTGTGCTACTAAAATATGTAACTTGTTACAGGTTTTTTTTTTTTTTTTTTTTTTAATGTTCTCCCATGTTGCTACCAAAATTCTGCGGAGAAGAGATGCCACTGATGCTTTGCATAATTGTTTTCGTAATCTGGCACTGCAGAAAATAAAATCGCCCCTTGGATCCCAAGGGTTTTGAGGCAGTGTAAGCAGAAATTCAGCATTCTAAGAAATCAGAAGTTGGGGAAAAACAGTCAGGAATGCCCTCAGCTTTTTCACTGAGTTGCACCTGAATAGACAGCTAATTAGGCTCTCTCAAAATTTATTTGTCTCCAGAAATAGAGGAAAGGTACAAAAAGCATAATAGAAATGAAATCTGTGCTGCACCCTTCCCAAGAAATTGACATTTTATGCATTTGACATTTGATAGTAGCAGTTTATCTTTTAAATTATTTGAAACTTAGTTTTCTGAAATAATTTAAACAGGTTTTTACTGTACATACTTCCCCACAGAATATGTTTTTATCAAGTGAAAAGATAAAATAAGTCCAATTATGATTGGTTATGTTGGAATTTAGCGTTTGTAATCGAGGTTTCCTGTTTCTATGTGTTTCACGGCCCTGTCATTTTTGAGCTAACATGCGTTCCTAAAGTAATGAGAGCTGAGTGCGGTGTGAATTTTAGACATCAAGTAAGCCTTCCCATGTAAGTATCAGCTTTGAAAAATAAAATTGTTTTCTATCATTAGACATTGTTTAATGTGCTTCATACTGGTTTGTTCTAATCATACTAGCTTTTTCATTTCAAACATTTGCCTAGAGAACAGTGTCCCTCTCATCTTTCTTAGAAAGAGAGAAGATAGATTTCTCACTCTCATACAAGCGCTTGCACGATTTTACCTTGAGGAGTTTATGGAAACATCACTGTTAGCCATAGCCTACTCTCTGCAGCTCCGATCAAGTGGTTGCCTATTATGCTGTGACAGATGCTAAAAATGCCCCAGGTCTCAAAATAGCTGCTCTAACAAGATACTACTGAGTCCTGAAATTCCACCAATAATGACTAACTTTTTTTTTTTTGCCTGCCTTGCAAATGTTTCCTTTACATGCTATGTTCTTCTTTCCTGGGAAAGACGTAGATGAAGGCCATAGAGAATGAATATTTACTGAGTGTCTGCTGTGTGCCTGGTACTGTGTAAGGCCTTATAGAGATGCTGTTTTCCTAATTTCTCAATCTAGCTAGGCAGGAGAGGGAACAAAAGATACTCAAAGGTGTTCATGAATTGTGCAAAGATCACACAGCGAAAAAGTGGTGGAGCTGTGATTCAAGCTAAAAGCAGTCATTTTTTCCACTCCACTTTCTTGTGAAATGAGTGATTAGCTTTCATTAGTTGGTTCCAGGATGCTGAACACTCTGGTCAGATGGTACGATGGAGGGAGAGGACCAGTCTTAACAGGTGGGAGTGATGGAAGACAGTTTGCCAAGTCTTCCCTCTCGACCGGATGTTTGGCCACATAACAGGACTGATGGAACCATTGAGCACATAGATTTTTGAGGACATTTTGCTATTCTCAAAATATTCCTACTTAAAAGAGTACTCAAAAGGGTGTAAGTAATATTGTTGTCCCCAAAAGACATTAATTTCTAGATAGAAGATTGGAAACCTAAACATTTAAAGGATAGTAAAATGTATTTGTAATGCACATGTGAGTACTAACAATGGCTGGCATGTCTGGTACCGGAGACTCATCTCATTTTGTCACCATGTGTCTGCGAGGTATATACTGGTTTCAGACCCATTCCACACATGAGCAAGCCGAGGCCCCAAAAAGATGAAGATCACACATCTGGGAAGTGATGCAACTGGGGTTTGATCCAGTTTCATAACTTTAAAGTCACAATGCCACCAACCATGAAATGCTTCCTCAGGGCTTCCCTGCTGACTCAGTGGTAAAGAATCTGCCTGCCTATGCAGGAGACGCAAGAGACACAGGTTCAATCCCTCGGTCAGGAAGATCCCCTGGAAAAGGAAATGGTAAGCCACTCTTGCCTGGAAAATTGCGTGGACAGAGGAGCCTAACAGGACTTGGTGACTAAGCATGCACGCACACACGCACACCAGTTTTAAGAGATTTTCCTTGTGTTTCAGGATGCAAACTCCTAGTAAGATTTAGTCAGTGTGAGTAGAATAAATCCTAGAATTACTCACTGGGAATTTATTCAAACTTATGCATAGATACTTTTGATTTCAAATCTGTGAACTCTATCGAATGACTTTAGATAATTTACTAACTTTATTGAAATGTACCAGGTGGTTGACTTATAATTAGTTGGCTTTTTAGAGGAATAATTAAGATGCAGATAGTTATTTACTATTGGTCATTATCAGCATTCAGTCTTCCAGGCAGTTCTCGGCCTGGTTGTCATAGGTGTTCCCCTTTAAAAAGACAAGGTTGGGGCATGGGGGAGGGTCAGTGTCAGGGCTGGAATTGTCTTTTAATGTTTTTCAAACAATGGGCCTATATTTCCACTTAATTAAAACAGTAAAGTTCGGCCTCAGATATATGAAATTCACCAACAACCATAATTGATTTTGTTCATTTTCTTTTTTGTTTCTTTCCACTTCTTAAAAAAAAAATCACAATTAACAATAAAGGACCGTCCCTTTTAGTTAAAAAGCTAAGCAACGATGGAAGAGAAGATAAATGACTGTAGCCTTCCCTACGTTAATTGAGATGGCATAGTGACGGTTATTCATTCGGATTGAGTAGTTTGAACAATACCAGCTTATTTCAGTGGCAGTTCTTTGTTTAAATGACTTTCTTTTTAATAATGCTGGATGCAGACAGTTCCTTGTATGTAAGGAAGGCAGCCATGTGATACTCATGTAAGTGTGGTAACTGTGTCTACCACCTTGTGATGGATTGAATCGTCCTCAGTTTCCTCATTTGTAAAATGGGAAAGCACAATACTTAACTCTTAGAGTGAATATGAGAATCCAGAGAGGTAAGGTCGATGAAGTGCTTCATGAACCAGAAAACAGCACACAGCTTCCCATGGTCTCAATGACCATCCTCAGGTTTGATAATTTCCTGGAAAGGCACATGGAACTCAGGAAGGAACTGCACTTACTATTTTTGGGTTCTTATAAAGATCAGCAAATGGGAAATAGGCATAGAGTGAGGGATGGGCAGGGTTACAGAGCTTCTCTGCCCTCTCTGAATGCTCTGTCCTCCCAGCACCATGGTATTTACCAGCTTGGAAGCTCTCCAAACTGAGTCCCATTTTTAGAGTATTTCATGGAGGTTTCTACAAAATAATCACGACTGATTGAATTATTGGCCATTGGCAACTAATTCAATCTCTAGCCACTATCTGCTCCCTGGAAGTTTTGCGTAGGGGTGTGGGGTTGAAAGTTCCAAATTTCTAATCAAGGTTTGGCCTTCCTGACCAAGAGTCCCCATCCTGAAGCTGTCAAGGGGCTCACAGAGAGTTGTTTCATGAGTACCAAAGTGACTCCTATCATGCTTATTTATCACTCAGACAGTTCTGATGATTTTAGGAGCTGTGTGTCAGGAATGGGGACAAAGATGCAGTTTCTTTCTCTGATACCACAGGTGTTGTTTTGAGTGTTTGTATAAAAGGAGCATCACCATACTGTATGGTCATGGTCATGTGTCAATAAAGCTGAAGCTTTAGAAAGTCAGTTGTCAGTAAAGCGTCATAGACTTAAGAGACAAAAAAAGGACATGTGCTATCATCCCATGCGTAGTTACTGAACACGAGTCTGATGGAGACGCTGTCTGTGGCCTGTATGAGAGTAAAATGAAGTTGGGTTTTTAGTTCTCCTGTTGCTCTTCCATGCTCCCCAGTGAGGGATCAGACAATAGTGTTCCTATTTAAAGGCCTGAAATCACAGGGTAATATTCAGTCTTGGATTTTCATCATTAGAACCACTTCTGCTGCCCTCTGCTTTCATTTTCTCCAAAAATCCATAACAGGATCTGTAGCCCAGAAAACATATCGATGAACTTTGTAAGTGAAGCACAGTTTTACCTGGTGTAAGATTGCAGGAGTCTTTACTTCCTTACTCCAGAGAGAAGAGTAGCTGGTTTCAGCTCCTTTTTATGGGTTTATCCAAACTCTTTTGCCCATCCTTAACATAAATCCAGATCAGTGCGGATTGTACAGTTCTTTAAGTTCATAACCTTCAGAGTATTCTAGAGTGATATTTCACGTGAGATTGGGGTTTGGAAGGATTTAACTTAAAAAATAACAGAAATAGAAAAGTTAATTCAGTCCCTTGGACTGTAGAACTGTTGGTAGCATAGAGCTTTGTGGTTTTTGTAAAAGATGTAAGATTGTTAAAATTCATACAGTTTAATTGTGTTGATATTTACTCCTTTGACTCTGGTCTGCCCTTTTTTTTTTTTTTTATAGTGTGTTAAAGAAAATGCAAAGATATATTACAACTCAAGCACTAAACACATCCACACACATCTACACAGACACAAACAGAGCGGTACGATAGGATGTAATAGTGTCCCTTCCCTTTGGATATGATGCATTATATTAGTCATGCTATTAATAATGACTGCCTTTAGGAGAGTTTTGGTTTAGATAAGAATCTGTGATACTGCATATATGTTCATCTACCGTGTGTGCTGTGCTCAGTTGCTTCAGTCATGTCTGATTCTTTGCGACCTATAGACTGTAGCCCACCAGGCTCCTCTGTCCGTGGGATTCTTCAGGCAAGAATACCGGAGTGGGTTGCCGTACCCTTCTCCAGGGGATCTTGCCAACCCAAGAATCAAACCCATATCCCTGGCATCTCCTGCATTGCAGGCAGGTTCTTTACCTTACTGAGCCCTCTGGGAAGCCCATATTTTCATCAAGGCTGATTTAAAAATATCTTGAAGACTATACATTCACACTTAGTTTAAGATGCTCAGTTTTATCATAACTTAAAGTAATATTGACATGTGTTCCTTAAGTTGATACTATATAATTTCTTCAATTTTACTGTCCCCATTCATTTTGCTAAGCTTGTAGGAATCCCATCTCCTAGTGGTTTGTTCTCCTTCAATTAATGTACTACAATAGTCAGCAATTTTCCCCCTCCTACTTTTGAAATCACCATTCCTAGTTTCCTCCATCTCATTTCACTTATTGTTTCTTCACTGTATTTATGAGAAGTTTCCAAGATTGGTCCTAGCCCTTCCATTCTACTTTCTGAAAAGCAAATCTGCGTTTACATTTTTACATGTCTGCATTGGGACTCAAGTTTACACGACCAGTTCTGAGTTCTGACTTGAATTTCAGTTTTGAGTTCTGTGTGCTATACCTTGGATTTCCCCAAATCATCTCAAGTTTGACAGGCATAACACTATACTTGTTATCTTTGTTTTGTAACCGATTCCTTCTTCTGGTTCCCCCATTTTGGCCAAGAACACTGTTTTTTCCTTTGGGATCCAGATTTTGGCTCTTCTCTGACCCTGTTTTCTCTTCCCCTGCCACATTGTCAGTCTTGAACTTGCCCTTCTCTTTGTTCCCATTGCCTGTAAGGTCTCAGAAAAGGATCCAGGAGATTCTCAAAGTGTCTGTTTGGGAGGAAGGGGCTGGAGAGAGCAATGGGTATATTATCTACTGTTCTTTATTTTTTACTTTTTCTATTTTTAAACTTTTTTAATACATTTATTGAGTTTTGGAAAATGAAGATTATATATAATACACACACACACACACACACACACACACACATACACACACACACTCACAGTAGTTTAAGGAGCACGTGGAATTAGAAAAATAAGTCCAAGATCTTGATCACAAGTTGCTTATCTCCTCTGACTCTACAAATTGGAAATATCAGGCCTATGTTTATAGCACTGTTAGGAATTAATGAGATTATATCCGTGAAAGTGCTTTGTAGACATTAATAATTCACTTGGGTGTTTTTGCTTACTGTATTCCAAAGTCTTTGAGGGAGAGTTGATGTATTTGAAATGTCTGGTATATAAAGCGATGTTATATTAAATTTATTTAATTTAAAAATGAAAAGTATAGTTATTTCTATTTTATATAAGGCAATGCAGAAGGTCAGTTCAGTTCAGTCGCTCAGTCATGTCCGACTCTTTGCGACCCCATGAATAGCAGCACGCCAGGCCTCCCTGTCCACCACCAACTCCTGGAGTTTACCCAAACTCATGGCCATCGAGTCGGTGACGCCATTCAGCCATCTCATCCTCTGTTGTCCCCTTCTCCTCCTGCCCCCAATCCCTCCTAGCATCAGGGTCTTTTCCAGTAAGTCAACTCTTCGCATGAGGTGGCCAAAGTATTGGAGTTTCAACTTCAGCATCAGTCCTTCCAATGAACACCCAGGACTGATCTCCTTTAGGATGGACTGGTTGGATCTCCTTGCAGTCCAAGGGACTCTCAAGAGTCTTCTCCAACACCACAGTTCAAAAGCATCAATTCTTTGGCACTCAGCTTTCTTCATAGTCCAACTCTCACATCCATACATGACCACTGGAAAAACCATAGCCTTGACTAGCCACCCCTTTGTTGGCAAAGTAATGTCTCTGCTTTTGAATATGCTGTCTAGGTTGGTCATAACTTTTCTTGCAAAGAGCAAGCATCTTTTAATTTCATGGCTGCAATCACCATCTGCAGTGATTTTGGAGCCCAGAAAAATAAAGTCTGACACTGTTTCCACTGTTTCCCCATCTATTTCCCATGAAGTGATGGGACCAGATGCCGTGATCTTCGTTTTCTGAATGTTGAGCTTTAAGCCAACTTTTTCACTCTCCTCTTTCACTTTCATCAAGAGGCTTTTTAGTTCCTCTTCACTTTCTGCTGTAAGGGTGGTGTCATCTGCATATCTGAGGTTATTGATATTTCTCCCGGCAAGCTTGATTCCTCCAGCCCAGCGTTTCTTATGATGTACTCTGCATATAAGTTAAATAAGCAGGGTGACAATTGACAGCCTTGATGTACTCCTTTTCCTATTTGGAACCAGAAGTTAAATCATAGTCATTAATTTATTAACAGAAATGAACCGCATTGCCTGGTTTTATTTGTTGTTTGATGTATGAGTTCCTCACTTTCAGGTCTTCATATATTAAAAGGTTATAGAAGAAATAGTAGCCTAAGAAGATGAGAGAGATAACAGCAGTATAATTTTGCATGTCTGCTAAATTCAAATGGTACTGATTTTACATTCTAAAATCCCTAATCATGAGCAAACATCAATCAAATTAAACCATTAGCGCGTATGAAGTCGCTTCAGTAGTCTACAACTCTTTGCAGCCCTGTGGACCGAAGCCTGCCAGGCTCCTCTGTCCATGGAATTCTCTAGGCAAGAATCCTGGAGTGGATTGCCATGCCCCTCCTCCAGGGGATCTTCCCGACCCAGGGATTGAACCCGTGTCTCTTAACGTCTCTTGCATTGGCAAATAGGTTCTTTCCCACTAGCGCCATCTGGGAAGGCACCGTTAGTTTGAAAGTAAAAACAAAAATCACAGATTGAATCCACTTATGTGTTGATATTGGTTCGGATGAATTGAGCATTTGCCAAGAAGAGGACATGTAAACATAGCTTGCCCACAAAGATGGGGAAGAATTTGCACAACTATCTGTAATACATTGCACATTCATTTCATATTTGTACTGTTGCTGCTAAAATGGGATTTTGCTCTTTTCAGAATTCATGCAGTTTCAGATGTATAATGTAGAATTTGGATTAATGACTCAGTGTAAGCTTTGTAAATAGAGTCGTGCTTAGGAAGTGGACACACCCGGGCAATAGCACACTACTCGCATGCACACTAATTATCCTGTCCTTGTTCATAGCAAGCCTGCAGGCTATCCCTGCTTTAAACAGGTTGATTACTAAGGGGGGGACACTCTGCTTGTTTCTTACTCCATAATGGTTTCCTCTCATATTCCTTTTCTTTTGTCTCTTTCCAAGTAGTTTTATTCAAAATGATGAGTTCTTTTTTGAAACTCTAAACATAGATGCTTTTGTAAGAGCAGGAAGGGAAGCAAGCCTTCTGTGGTGACAATTATTGTCCTTTTTTTTTTTTATTCATTTTTGGGTTAATTTAGTCTGGCTAAAATTACATACATATTCATGTTTCTTAATAAGAACAAAGCTTTTCCTCTTGGTTATTTTCCATAAATTTGTCCTCATGAGCAATTTGATAGACATGTACTTTAACTATTAGAATGAAAGTCCATAGTGAATCCATGGAACTTGGTTTCAGATCTATAATTCATTAACTCCTTCCCCAAAAGTCTAAATGCTTCTTCATCAGATTACGGTAAAATTGCTACTGTTTTCTGTTGAAATTTTGGAGGGGGCACATTGCAATCGAGGTGCAGACTGTCATTAGAATTTCTGAATATAATTTCATTTTGGTCCAAAGCATTGATTTGAAGCATAATGATAGATTGTGGAATTAGATATCATTTTTCAAAAATGGCTTTCTTGCTTAGAATTCCATAGAATGTCTGTCTGAATTTTTATAGTAGATACATAGTTACTTTATTTCCATTGCCAGTATACTATTTGTATGAGATTTATAATACCTCGTCTAGATTGTAGTATCAATAAATAATATGGTAGTATTTTTTAAAACTTGGATAATCATAGTGTATTGTTTGGACAGCATATATAGAAATTATAAGTGGGATAAAATGTCTCAAGTGTTGCAACGGTGCTAATAAAGGAAGATTTGGAAACCCCAAGTTACTTTGGCTATTAGATTCCTTGGACAAGTAGAAGTTGGAATAGAGATTTTTATGATTTCAGTTAACAGTTGCATCATTATTAGGTGATGTATTTTAAAAATAACGCATCCCTCTAATGGCCAAAGTTAATGTACCTCTTAACTTTACCACTAATTGTCTTTAAAAGAAAATGCTGATTATTGGTTTTCAAAACCACAGCTGTTTCATCTGTGGCAAAACTCTTTTGGAGTTCTTCTTTTCAAAATATTTTAAAAGCAGTCTTTATTCCAGAATTTTGAAAGATTGTGCTAAAGTTTGTTTTGGTAAAGAAGCTGAAACCCAGGTAGCTTCAGAAATTATACTTACACCAGATAGGAAAGTGGAAAAGTTGGACAGGTTTGAATTTTCAGTTTTAGGAATTGTTAATGTGGTTCTGAATTATCCTTTGTATATATTCATATTTCACTATATAAAAAGTGGAATACTGTTACTGGAATTTCTTGAAAAAGGTAAAAACTTTAAAATAGCTTTATTTTTATGTATGTTCATTGAATTCAGACATTGGATTGATAAAATTTATGTAATTGATCCTATATTTCTATTTATGTTGCATTATCTAATAACAACATGTTATGGTTTAAAATTATGCACAACTGTTTACAAACATCTATTAGGATATTATTTGATGTAATTAACATCCCATTTCTGAAAATATATCTTGTTTTCCTCAAAAATCAGATTCCCTCCCTCATCTTTTTTTCAGGGACTATTTTAGAATTTATTCCTCCTTTGTTTTGTGCTTAATTAACTCCTTGATTTCAAGAAAAGTTTTACACCATTGTATTCCAAATCCAGATCTGTCCACCTTGTTTTGTTAAATATGCAACACATGATTCAGATATGGAGATAGTACAGTGTTCGGTGTAATCCTATGTTAACGACTTCACAAAAAATTCATCACACGTTAACACGTTTACTAAGTGAGGCAGTATAGATTTACAAGAGTCCATGCCACATTTTTAATTTTCCCATTTTCTTTAAGTGTACCTCAGTCTTGAAAAAGAAAATCTATAATAAATATCAGGGAAACAGAAAACCAAGCATTCTTTTCTGTCGATGATTTCTTTTTACCTTCATACAAGGTCTCTTCTGTATCTTATTTAACTTTTAAAATGTATCTCAGTTTGGGACTGAATACATGTTGATAGATAAATGAACTGTCATTTTATTAGAACCAATGACTAAAATAATTCCCCTTATATTTCTTTTCATTCTTAACAATGTTACCAATGAACATTTATTGAGTGTGTTTGATACCATGAGATCTGTCAAGTATTCAGCATACAGCTGGTCTTAAAACAACTCCATGATATGCAGATATTCTTGAATTATATCCCCAGCAGTAAAAACTACATCATATTATGGACAGATATGCAGAGAATTATTGAGTTGAGCTCTGTTTTTTTGCATTTTAATACTAAGCAGTACTTTGGTTATTACTTTTGTAAATACCAAGTAAAACACATGAAACAATATAAACATTTTTAAGAAATACAAATTATTATCAGAGCTGGAAAATTATTTGAAATTTGGGAAATCATTTCAGTAATAGCCAAGCAAGGAATGCTCAGAAAAGCTTATATTTTTCCCATTTATAGCATGTTTTTAACAACAAGGTACATTGATTTACAGAACATATCAATTATTTTAAAAAAGATCTGACCAGTCCTGAATATACACACACACGTGTGTGTGTGTGTATGTGTGTGTGTGTGTGTGTGTGTGTGTGTGTGTGTATGGGCTTCCCTGGTGGCTCAGTGATAAAGAATCTCCTTGCCAATGCAGAAGACACCAGTTCAATCCCTGGGTCAGGAAGATCCCCTGGAGATGGAAATGACAACCCACTCCAGAACCCTTGCCTAGAGAATCCCATGGACAGAGGAACCTGGCAGGCTGCAGTCCATGGGGTCGCAAAAGAATCAGACATGACTAAGCAACTGAGCATTCATGTGTGTGTACATATATACATATATACATATATAACATGTATATATATACACACACACATATATGTGTGTGTGTGTGTGTATGAATATAATACATATAAAATTAAATCAGGTAGCCAGATGAGAGAAGTAGGAAGAATGAGAATGACTTTGCTGTGGTTCCCCCCGCCAACCCCATATCACATAAAGTCTTTGTCTATATTGACTGTCTCCTTAGGATTTGGTTAAAGGCATGAGTAAACCAACATATATGGCTATCTAAAAATTTTTTTGGAATCTAAGTGTTGTACTTTTTCCAGTCTCAACGTGGTGATGGAAATGTTATTATGACATTTAAGTGTGTTCTTGGGCTTCTTTGGTGGCCCAGTTACTACCGTTGCTTGACATGCCATGTCTTGAGTTCAGTTTCAAGGTCTTCCATTTCCTTGGCCATTAAGGACCCTGTGTACTGAAGAGGAAAGCCAAGAAGCTATTGTGGATAGTGGGCAGGAGGTGGTGGTGGTGGTGGTGGTCATGCTACCCAGTAACAGCCTTCTTGATTATTAGGGCACTTAGATGACAACTTCCAGGGGATTCCTATCCAGTTCTCTTGATGGCAGCAAAGATGAGATGCTTGTTAAAGTGAGTTTCTGAAATATGAAGAGTAGAGGAAGCCCTTACCTCTCTGTCAGAGGCTCATGTTGCATGAGTGGTTTGGTATTGATGAGACTCAGGGAATAACCATTTCATTCAGCAGGTGTACAGATTTGACTCCTCTCTGTTGTGAATACATTTATATTTTAATTAATCCTGGCTTCAGTGATAATATTACTGCTGGTTATCCAGTGTATGTCATGATCTGTTTAAAGACTCATTTCTTCCCCCCATGTATTTTTAAAGAGTTAATGATTAAGTGATTTTTAGTACCTTCTTTTAATCATAGAGGTTTTATTTTGTAAACTCGCAAGTCTTTTGAAATTTAGTTTCTTTCCTTTCATTTCTCTTACAACATCTTTGATAGTAACACGGTCTTGGCCATCTCCCACTGA
Source organism: Bos grunniens (assembly GCF_055505025.1). Lineage (NCBI taxonomy): Eukaryota > Metazoa > Chordata > Mammalia > Artiodactyla > Bovidae > Bos > Bos grunniens. The sequence goes on from NC_141180.1 coordinate 61,128,255, forward strand.
CACCCACCCCCTCCAGCTGTCAGTAGCATCTTCTAGTCCATTGTGTTTGGTGATCTACCAAACCAAAGAACTCATTATTAAAACCAAATTCCTACTAGGACAGTTCCAAAAGGTGTTCAGTATATTTTACTCTTTTTCACATCGAAGACCCTCTCTTCCCATATTACACAATAAGTTGGGGGAGGAAGGGTCTAGGCCAACAGAAGAGCAGTTCTTTGTCAGCTAATTCCCAATAATGATTAATTTGGTGTCATCTTAGTGACAGTCATGACACACCAATTGTATTATAAGAGTTGACTTTGCAGGTTCCAACAGATTTTGCTAGGCAGAAAGATATTCCTTCCTAAAGTCAAGATATTTTGTAAACATGATGGATGAATTTAAGGAAAGCCTTCACTGCCATTTACTATAAACAGCCATGGAGACTTGTGCTTATTTAAGCAAGATTCTGTAAGAGGGCTTATGTGGATCAAAACATGTCAACATTCTGAACTGACAGGTGCTATGTGCGGGCATAGATGATTCACTTTTTACTCTTGTTTGAAATGGTTTCTAATCAGAATCCTTATATTTTGTACATTATTATACCTAAAACCCTACTAGATAGCATTTTTTAATTTTTTTATTGAAGTGTAATTGATTTACAGTGTTGTGTAAGTTTCAGGTATACAGCAAAGTGATTCAGTTATGCACATAAGTGTATATTTGCATGTATATATATATATATAATTTTTCAGATTGTTTTCCCGTATAGATTATTATAAACTATTGAGTAGCGTTCCCTGTGTTACACAGTAGGTCGTTGTTAGTTCTGTATTTTATGTACAGTAGTGTGTGTATGTTAATCCCAAACTCCTAATTTATCTCTCTACTTCCTTTTCTCTTTGGTAACCGCGAATTTGTTTTCTGTGCCTGTGGATAATAGTATTTTTCAATTAGAATTTCAGAATATAGCCTATCAAACAATTTAAGCAATTAAGTTATGCTCATATATAAGGAAGGCCTAAATAAAATTTCTAAATAGCTACCAACTTATAGTCTGATCAGTTTAATCAGCCAGTTGTCAGAGTTGACTTCTATCAGGGAACTTCTAACAAATGGCCCCTGTGTTAAAGAAGATAAACCAAAGACTATAATTTGGCATCCTGAGGGCCATTAATTAGCTAAAAATTGGTGTGAACATGTAATCATTGGGTAATTTTATGTAAAGATCCAGATTGCTGGCTGCTTTTGGAATTGGAAACTGATAATGCTGGCCTTCCATTCGGATGCACCTACATCCCCACAAGGCAACATCATAGGGGTGCTGGCAGGGACTGTATACATGGTGGGACCAGAGGTCTCTGGGTCACCACAGCACGTCCTCCTTATTTTTTTTAAACACACAGTCCATTTTGCTTCTTCACTTTACACCAGGAGTCCCTGTAGTTGTTTGAATTTGCAACTCCTGATATAAACATCAATATTAACTCATGTAACATGGGTTTTCTTTGAATGGAAAAATCTTGCAAATAAATAATTGCCACAGTCATTAGACCTGGCAGATCATTATCAAGAAGGTAAAGAAATTGAACTGTATATTATTGATTTAGAATTTGTGTATATTTACCTATTTCTAGATAGGGGTTCCCAGGTGGCTCAGTGGTAAAGAATCTGCCTGCAATGCAGGAGATGCAAGAGACGCAGGTTTGATCCCTGGGTCGGGAAGATCCCCTGGAAAAGGAAATGGCAACTCATTCCATACTCTTGCCTGGGAAATCCCATGGAGAGAGGAGGCTGGTGGGCTACATTCCATGAAGTCGCAAAGAATCAGATTCCACTGAGCAAGCACACACACATCTATTTCTTTATGTATTTATGTATATATGTAGATATCCATGATATATAACTATAATTTCTGTGTATATATATGTGTGTGTGTGTGTTAGTCGTTCAGTTGTGTCCAGTTCTTGCGACCGCACAGATTGTAGCCCGCCAGGCTCCTCTGTTCTTGGAATTTTCCAGGCAAGAATACTAGAGTGGATTACCATTCCCTTCTCCAAGGGATCTTCTCAACCCAGGGATCAAACCTGGGTCTCCTGCATCGCAGGCAAGGTATTTACTGACTGAGTCACCAGGGAAGCCCTAAAAGGATGACTATAGATGTTTAGATGAAACATTACTCATTGTAGCATATTTACTGAAACCTGATCCTATTTAGCCAAATGCCTTTTTATTTTGAAACTCCAGATGAAATTCACTTAAGTACCAGAATAGGTATTAGCTGCTCATTGGTCGTTTTCTTAATCTCCATTATTAGGTCATATTGTCCTCTCCTTAGCATAATCTAGTCTCTGTGTGGTACAGTGCTCACAAATCTGAAGCTGTTTCTAATTTTCCATCCTTCAGTCTGCACAGGCATATGCAACAGGCATTGATCTTTTCCTAATGCAGTAATAAGCTAGGAGCACTTTTCAAACATGGGCACATTATTTGCTGTATTATTGTCAAGAACAAAAGGAAATGCATTTGGCCAAGGTCAGTGAAAGGGGAAGGCTGAGGCCTGTGCCAGAAAACCTTCTGCTCTTCTGGTTCATTAATGCTATCCATTTGGCTCTGGTCTTCCTGATTTAAGATATGAAGTATGTTGATGTTTCCCACTGCCAAGGCAGTTTTTGTACTCTGAATCTGTGGGTCAATTCCATCTTTTTAAGTATACCATTTCATTCATAGAGTCTTAGAACTGGAAGAGAGCTTAACACGTGATCACATTCATTCATCTGCTTCCAGTGAGAGAGCAATAAAAATGTCTCGGAAACAGAATGGTTTTCTTCATTTATCAAATTTCCCAAGTATAGGGACCTTGGCCTTTCTTGCTCAATATTTGGAATCTAAATATAATTCTTAGGAGTTAATTTTTCTTAATATTTATCTGTGGTTTTCCCAGTAAATCAAATGCTGTTTCCTCTTATATTACAAGGATGAATATTGAAAAATTCAATTTAGATGTCCTCCCTTTCAACAGAAGGCTTCCCAGATGGTGCTAGTGGTAAAGAACCCACCTGCGGATGCAGGAGACACAAGAGGAATGGGTTCCGTCCCTGGGTCAGGCAGATTCCCTGGAGGAGGGCATGACAACCCCCTCCAGTGTTCTTGCCTAGAGAATCCCACAGACAGAGGAGCCTGGCAGACTACAGTCCATAGGGTCAAGAAGAGTTGGACATGACTGAAGTGACTCAAAATGCATGCTTTGAACAACTCTTTTTTTAATTGCTTCATGCTGTTTTTCCACTGTCAAGCTTTCTCTACCTTTCTAAAGTTAAAATATGTTAGTTAAGAAAGACAGGATAAATAAGAATTACTGAGAGAAATGACAAGAGGTCCATATCTTTCTGTGTTTACATTCCAGGTTTAGAAATATCAAAAGAAGAATAAAAAAAGACCCCGATTAGTACATGGCTATAAAGCATGTTGTAAATTTTATTCACTTACTCAGTATTTTTGAGTGTCTTCTGTGTGACATATACTACAAGGGCAATGACAGAGCAACATGCTATTAAAATGTACATCAAAATCATCTGACTGTATTTTGATCCTTTGAAGCTGTTTCAATTAGAGTGTCATTTCTCACTGTGACCTCACCCTCAACTTTTTGATGAAATTATGAACATACATAATAGATAAAATATTTTTGATTTTAACCTAGATTGTGTTTTTAAAAATATAGAGAAATGGGATTCCCTGGTGGCCCAGTGGTTAAGACTCCAAACTCCCAATGCAGGGGGCCCAGGTTTAATCTCTGGTCAGGGAACTAGATCCCACATGCTGCAACTAAAGGGCTTCCCCAGTGGGTCAGCATGTAAAGAATTTGCCTGCAATGCAGGAGACACAAGAGATGTGGGTTCTATCCCTGGGTCAGGAAGACCCCCGACCACCACCCTCCCTCCCCCCACCAGAGAAGGAAATGGCAACACACTCCAGGATTCTTGCCTGGAGAACCCCATGGACAGAGAGGAGCCTGGCAGGCTACTGTCCATGGGGTTGCAAAAGAGTCAGACACAACAGAGCAACTAAACACGAATACCACAACTAAAGATACAGCATGCTTCAATTAAGATCCAGCACAGCCAAATACATTTAAAGAAATAAAATAATATAAAAATATGGAGTGAACCTGTTAACAGGAAAGAATAAGAAAATGTGTTTTGGAATACTGCGAGGAGATTTTCATGGGAAATTCTACTGCATTCCATGTGAGGCAGTGACAGTTAGACGCTTAACTCCCAACATCTAGCTTTGAGCTGCCCATGCCTAGAAAAGCCTGTTCTTCATTTCTTGGCACCTTTAGGATGTCAAGATTCTTCCTGGCCTTGTGGGCCATTCTGGGGATTCTGGCAGGACCTCCAGCTAGCCCCTCCTATAACAACTACACACAGCGAAGTCTTTCAGGAAATTTATGATCTGGTACGGATACAGACTTTCCTCAGCCAAAACCTACTGTATTTGGCATCTGGAAATATCATTGGTGTTTTCTGTCTTTTTTTTTTTTTACACACTCTTCACACATCCTAATATAAGAACAAAAGTACAGCCCATGGACCTCATCCCGCCACTGCACTTTAAATGTACAGTTTTCTTACTGGCCTCAGAGTAAGCACTTTCTTCACTGTTTTTTTTTTCCTTGACTGAAAGTCTTGATATGTTTATATTTATATTTGCTTATGCATCACTCTCCCCCAAATCTTTAACATTCATTAAAGCATGAATCTGGAATAGCACCGGCTTAAGACTTCAGTTCCCAAAATGGTAACATAAGTGTGTCAGTGAACATTTGGTTTAAAAAACAGATTTTTTAAAAAAATGTATTTTCATACACGTCTTATCTACAGCAATTCAAACTGAATTTATAGTTATCTTGCTAAAACTAGGTAGAAGGAAGATACTAAAAATATTCCAGAGATCAAAGGATGATAAATGGAAATTAATTGTACAGGAAACATGACTTATTTAGTGTGTCTGTTATTAATAGTCTTTTCATATTTGTCTTTATTTTAGTGAATATATCACTTATGTATAAGTGCTTTTTTATTATCACTGCCACTCATGATTATTCTACCCTAGTTTTTCTCATGAGGTCTTAAATTGCTCAGTAGTCTAATTTGTCAGCTTTAGGGGAGGAAAACTGAATTCTCATAGGCTTGAAAATGTGCTTACAGAAGCCATGTGCCCTTGTGGACCCAGGCAGCTGGAAGTGGATTCTAAATCCACCATGCCATCTTCTCCATGTCTGTACTTCTGCAAGGCTTAGACCATTCACTCATACTCTCTCTTGATTTTCTTTTCCTTTTCTCCATTAATTGTCCTCACAAATTAACAGCTTAGTTGGCAGATGAATGGGGGTTAGTAATGGTACAACAAAGGTCCGTCTAGTCAAGGCTATGGTTTTTCCTGTGGTCATATATGGATGTGAGAGTTGGACTGTGAAGAAGGCTGAGCGCCGAAGAATTGATGCTTTTGAACTGTGGTGTTGGAGAAGACTCTTGAGAGTCCCTTGGACTGCAAGGAGATCCAACCAGTCCATTCTGAAGGATATCAGCCCTAGGATTTCTTTGGAAGGAATGATGCCAAAGCTGAAACTCCAGTACTTTGGCCACCTCATGCGAAGAGTTGACTCATTGGAAAAGACTCTGATGCTGGGAGGGATTGGGGGCAGGAGGAGAAGGGGACGACAGAGGATGAGATGGCTGGATGGCATCACTGACTCTATGGACGTGAGTCTGAGTGAACTCCGGGAGTTGGTGATGGACAGGGAGGCCTGGCATGCTGCGATTCATGGGGTTGCAAAGAGTCAGACACGACTGAGCGACTGAACTGAACTGAACTGAATGGTACATAGATTTGGATGAGAAGCATATGGAAAACTATTGTATTTTTAAATTTCATATTAGACATTGAATCAATCCATTGTAGAGTATGTCTCTATCTCCCTCCTTTTGAAAAATTTTATTGAAGTATAGTTGATTTGCAGTGTTATATTACTTTCTATTATACAGCAAAATTATGCAGTTATATATATATTATATATATTGTTCAGTTATATATATGTGTATGTATGTTATGTTCCCTGGTGGCTCAGTCGGTAAAGAATCCACCTGAGATGCAGGAGGCCACTTGCAATGCAGGTGATCTGGGTTTATTCCTGGGTTGGGAAGATCTCCTAGAGAAGGAAGTGGCAACCCACTCCAGTATTCTTGCCTGGGAAATTCTATGGACAGAGGAGTCTCATAGGCTAGTCTGATAGTCATGGGGTCTCAAGAGACAAACATGACTTATTGACTAAACCACCATATATGTATGTTCAGTTCAGTTCAGTTCAGTCGCTCAGTCATGTCCGACTCTTTGCGACCCCATGAATCGCAGCACTCCAGGCCTCCCTGTCCATCACCAACTCCCAGAGTTCATTCAAACTCACGTCCATTGAGTCGGTGATGCCATCCAGCCATCTCATCCTCTGTCATCCCCTTTTCCTCCTGTCCCCAATCCCTCCCAGCATCAGAGTCTTTTCCAATGAGTCAACTCTTCACATGAGGTGGCCGAAGTACTGGAGTTTCAGCTTTAACATCACTCCTTCCAAAGAAATCCCAGGGCTGATCTCCTTCAGAATGGACTGGTTGGATTTGTATGTTATTTGTGTGTGTGTGTGTGTGTGTGTGTGTGTGTATAGTTCTCTGTGCTATACAATAGGACCTTGTTGTTTATCCAGTCTGTATGTAATAGTTTACATCTGCTGCCCCTAAACTCCCATTCCTTCTCTCCTACACTCCCCGTGTCCTTTGGAAGCCGCAATTCTGTTATGTTTGTGAGTCTTTCTGTTTGATATATAAATTCATTTGTGCCATATTTTAGATTCCACATAAAAGTGATACATATGGTATTTGTCTTTCTCTTTCTCACTTATTTCACTTAGTAGGACAGCCTCTAGACCCATCCATGTTGCTGCAAATGGCATTATTTCATTCTTTCTTATGGCCGAGTCATTTTTAAATTTTTTTCTTCATTTCTCCTTGTTTTAGTCCATTTGGGATGCTGTACCAGGATACCATAGACTGGGTGGCTTATAAAAAAGAGAAACTTACTTCTCGCGTTTCCAGAGGCTGAGAAGTCCAAGACCAAGGCCCTGGCAGATTCAGTGTTCAGTGAGGTTTCCTGAGAGCTCTCTGGGCATGCGGAACCTTAGTTTGCCGACTAGGGATCTAACCCTAGCCCATTGAAAGGCAGAGTCTTAACCACTAGACCATCAGGGAAGTCCCCTGAAACGTTTTTTATAAGGGCACTAGTCCTATCATGAGGGCTACACCTTCGTGATCTAATCGCCGCAAAGGCCTCACTTCCAGGTACTATCACGTGGGGGACTCAGTTTCAACGTATGAATTTTGGGGGAAAACAAACATTCAGCCCATGGCACTTCGTGTTTACTCCACTAAAAACCTACGGTGCGGCCATTGAACTCCACTGTGTACCTCTCTATTTGAATATTATGCAGTGACGATGGTTCTCACTCCAGCTACTTGAATACCAGCTTAATTTCATATTTAATTCTTTTTTACAGGGTACTGAATTTTGCATAAATTTTCTTTGTGCTTCTGTTTACACACAGAATCCCCATGGAGTCCTGTGTATTGTTATTACTATTATTACTCTATTAAGCTCATTGCTGCCAATAGCATAAGAAATGTCACATGGTCACAAGAAAATGTCTCACTGATATGAAATTTCGGTGTGTATACATTAAATTATATTAACATTTGATCTCTACTGATTTTTTTCCTATGCATTTTATGTTTTAGGTATAATTCTTTTTCACACGACCCAGACATATGTTCCTTCTGCTAGCTTTACTTTATATACAATCTCAATTTTGCCAGATCATAGCAGTGGAAAAATATTAAGCATCATGTGTCACTTTGGTATCTTATAGTTGGCTTTTGTAATTTCTGTTTGAGCTTGGGTCAGGAAAATCCTCTGGAGGAGGAAATGGCAACCCACTCCAGAGTTCTTGCGGGAGAATCCTTTGGACAGAGGAGCCTGGCAGGCTACAGTCCATGGAGTCTCAAAGAGTCAGACATAGCTGAAGCAATTTAACTTGCAGCCTGCCCTGGTAAAGCATTTTTATTATTTTTGCTGAGTTCCTAACAAATTGTCCAGGGTTTCAAGTTCTCCCCACTAAAGTCACCAAGTGAAAAGTGAAAATGTTGGTCACTCAGTCCTGTCCAACTCTTTGAGACCCCATGGACTGCAGCCCACCAGCTCCTCTGTTCATGGGATTCTCCAGGCAGGAATACTGGAGTGGGTAGCCATTCCCTCCTCTAGAGAATCTTCCCAACCCGGGGATCTGCATTGCAGGCAGATTCATTACAGTCAGCTTCTCTTTGTGCTTCATAAACTCTACGTTGGTTGCCCACGTGACCTAGAATCATACTTTCTTTCTCTGTCACTCATTTATTTTTTTCTCCCACAGCCTATATTCTCTTTGAAATCCATGTCTGGTTTTTTGGTCTCCACTGACTTCCTCTCCATTGAATGAAACACAGTGACTATGGCTCTCAACCTGCAACTTATAAACCAGCTTGGTTGATTTCATATTTAATTCATTTTTACAGGGCATTGAATTTTGCATAAATAATATTTGTGCTTCTGTTTACAGAGCATCCCCATGGGGTACTGTGCACTGTTATTACTGTTATTATTGTGTTAAACTTATTGCTGCCAGTGTCAAATTTAATTGTGAATTAGTAGAATCACTTTTCTTGATGGTGATGTGCAACCACATTTCATGTCTTTACCCACTAATTCACAACTTTATTCACAGGAGAAGGCAATTTTGAAAAGGGTAAAAGGAAGAGTCACCAGTATTTAATAGTAACCTGAGAACATAGAGTTTAGATAGGTTTAAGCCACCGTAATATCTCTTTGAATAGTTTATGAAATTTTTAACAGGCCAAAAAGAAAGAAAGAGAAGATTTTCTTTTTTTTCCCTTAAAGGCAGTCTCTGTGTTTAAGCAAATGCAAGGCAAGCATGCTCTCTCTCTTCCTCTCTGACATCAAGCAAAGTAAGAAATAGTGCCTTTTGAATAGGAGATTTCCTTTAATTACGTTGGGGAAGTAATAATGGTAGGTATTGCATGTTTAATGTAATGTTCTAGATGCCCCTTTTTCTTTCCCTTTTTTTTTTCTTCCCTGCACACCACCTCATCTTGAGCAGAAATAAAAGGTTCAAGGCTTGTCAGCATCAGTTTATAGATAGCTGTTTAAAAATAATGAGATATTGGGTTTTGTAAGGCTCAGGGCCGTTCTTGCCAGACTCATTTATTTCCATTCACCTTTTGTCAGAATTGCAGACAGAAGACATTCAATTAAAACTTGTCACCTGTTGCAGATGACCTAATTTGTACTTGTATGTGTCATAGATTAGGGCTCCATGCTTCAGATGAAGCAACTTGGGTCCCTTGGTGGAATCATATTTTCCCTGCAAAGTATTTTGTAAACTATGACTATTTCAGCTTTCTGTGATTTTTATTTCGGCTATCACCCAGATTATAAATTTAGCACAGATGCCTCAGAACCAGCTAAAAGCAGTGAATCGCACCCTGGAAAAAAAAGAAAAAGAAGGAGGGACTTCTTTGTGGCTGTGTCCTAGGTGCGGAAATCTACAAATGTATTTTGGTTGCAGCTTGAATCTGCAACAGAGGGAAGCCTCTGTAATTTCCTATGCAAGGCTCACATGTTTAATAGTCCAGATAGCTATCAGAAGACCAAAACGAAAGACTTCCCCTTGCTAATTGTTAATTCATCTGTAGAGCAAGGAAGCTTTAATGTGAGTCATGGCTTTTATCTCTTTTAGTGACTGAGGACTCAGTTAAAAAGAAAAAAAAGCCCGCTTAATGGATATGCATTTTCTCTCCTTGTGTGATTTTCCCCTTTTATTTCAGTAGATCTTACAGTGTTTTCACATTGTTCTTGTTCAGTCGCTAAGTCGTGTCCCACTCTTTGCGACCCCTTGGACTGCAGCACACCAGACTTCCCTTTCACTGTCTCCCAGAGTTGGCTCAAATTCATGTCCGTTGAGTCGGTGATGCCAATCAACCATCTCATCCTCTGTTGTCCCCTTCTCCTCCTGCCCTCAATCTTTCCCAGCATCAGGGTCTTTCCAATGAGTGGGCTCTTCTCATCAGGTGGCCGAAGTATTGGACATGCAGTGGCATTCCAGCAGAAGTAAATGTAAATGTAACCATTGGTCAGGGGGTCTAGCTGAAAAGCCACCATCTGGGTCTCCTTCTAAACTGTAAAACTCAGCCAGAGCGTTGCTTTTCCTCCATGGCCCTGGCCAAACAGTCCTTGTCTTACTTCACTGATGTTTTAAAGAGAAACAGGGAGCAAGGAAATAAATATCTCTGGGTCCCTACCTCAGCAGAAAAGCAGAGTGACTGAATCTGTATATCATCTTTGGTTTACAGTCACATAGCTATAAACTTCTATGTGAAGATGCTTTATAGAGTCATAGATGCAGAATGCCTAGCCCTTTTGTGTGTGCATACACACCAAGTCACTTCAGTTGTGTCTGACTCATGGACTGTCTGACTCATGGACTCAGAACCCGCCAGGCTCCTCTGTCCATGTGATTTCTCCAGGTAAGAACACTGGAATGGATTGCCATGCCCTCCTCTGGGAAATCTTCCCAGCCTAGGAATCAAACTTGCGTCTCTTCCATCTCCTGCATTGGCACGCGGGTTCTTTACCATGGAGACCACCTGAGAAGCCCCAGCCCTTCCGTGGGGTAAAGGTGTTCATCTGTCTTCGTCTCTCCCCCTGCTCATTCATCATTCTGCCCCACTGTTTACACACACTCCCATCAGGAGGCAAGTACTGTTTACCACAACAATTGGGCTTTGTCTGCCTGTGCTTCTGCTCTTGGAGTATATATTAATACCACATGCTCTTTTCCAAGGGCTTCCCATGTGGCACGAGTAGTAAAGAACCTGCCTGCCAGTGCAGGAGATAGAAGAGATGCGGATTCCTGGATTGGGAGGATCCCCTGGAGGAGGGCATGGCAACTCACTCCCGTATTCGTGCCTAGAGAATCCCATGAATAAAGGACCCTCTGGGCTACAGTCCATAGGGCTGCAAAGAGTCTAATACAACTGAAGGGACTGAGCACACACACTCTTTTCCAAAAATAGAATTTGATGACAGAGAAGCAGTATAAACAGAGTGCTTGAGGACGTGAGTTCTGCATCCATGGTCCCCAGCTGCCACTCCTGACTCAGCCTCTTCCCAATTCCAGTTTTCTCATTTGTAAAATGGGATAATAATAGCACCTGCCTCGTAGGGTTGCTATAAATATCTAGTGTGTCCGTATATGTAAAACAGTTAACCCATTGCCTGGAAGAAGCTCTCATAACCCATGGATGTTCCAGTTGATTCCAAGACATTTCATACAGAGACTGAGTCATTCCATTAGAAATGAAGACACTGCTTGGTAGGGAGATGCGGGTATCAGGAGTCAAAAAACTACTGAAGTAGGAAGAAAGGAACTATATCATGAAGCCATGTTGAGCAGCATTGCTGTCTATTTAGAGAAGGGGCAATAATAGTAAGTAGATAACTAAGGCTTGGCATATTTTATTGTGTCTCACGATCCTCAATACTTTACTATGATTAGACTCTTGCTGGAGTATGTGTGTCAATATACAGATAAGTTCCACTCACCTTTTACTGTGGTGCCTGTAAATACACCCAGCTACTTTAGGTAAAACTGGTACTCTCTGTAAGGATGCTGTTCTGAAGGAGAACCCTGTCAGAAGCTGCCACTAAAATTCTCTCTACTGTGTTTTGATGCTGCTGACTTGCCTTTTCTTCTTTCCTGCAGTCCCGCAAAGGGATTTTCCCTACCCTCTGTCTACGATGGTTCCCTCACAGAAATCTCAGGCAAATTCTAGGGCACACCTAGGTATTTATTTTTCTGACTGGAAGGAACCACGTTTCCTTCCGCAGCAAAGGAAGCCGCAGTATCAGGAGACATAGTGGAAGAGAAAGTTCCCACTCTCTTCACCTTATTGCCTCATAAGTTTTATCAGTACTTTCCCATCTGTTTCCCATCCTCAATTACAAGTCCTGTTCAGTAATATTTAAATAATGCAGCTATTTATTTAGGAGTCATTAAAGTCACTAATCTTTTAAAAAATGATTTCACTTTCTTTTTAAAGATTATCATTACTTTAATATGACTCTGTATTTTAAGTATTCCATGGGGCTGTGTAATTATCGTTTCTTTGTTTTTTTTTAAGCAAACGTTTGTTAGAGAACAGTGTTATGAAAACCTTGTCTTTGATTTAGCCAAATAGGCTAGGGTTGCCTTGTAGAATTATCTGAAGAGAACTTTTATTGTCCTATGAAATGCCTCTGACTTTGTGCTATTAAAAAATGTGGAAAACACTTTTGACTTTGGACTATATAATATTGTAAAAATTTGCATTTGGGCATAAAATGTAGACTTAAAATGAGCTGACCTAAGAAGGCCTGTGCTGAACTGTTTCACTTCTTTTGGCGTTTATTTGCCTCACAGCATATTTTTTTTCCTTCTTGCCCTATTCTTGCTTTCTCAATTTTGTAAATTCTGACAGTGTATGAGATTTGTGATTCCCTTGTGGCAGTGCAGGCACATGCAGTATTTGAAAGAAGAAGCAGTGTGAAGTGTTCTGTTGAGTCAGTAATGCCAACTATTAAAATCTTTTATTTTTAAAAAAAAGGGTAATGGCAGTCTCCACATGAATAGAAAGTCCAATTGCCTTAATTAACTTCGCATCCTGTCACACATTGAACATTGTGGGTGTCTTATTTCCTGAGAGAAATCTTTTTTTTTTTAAACTTTTTCGAAAATGATTTACCAAGTGAAGTCCCAACAGAAATTGTTTGTATTAAAGATTGTAAAGATGTAGAGGGGCAGGCTTTGCCATTGGCAGTAGAAATATTTGGATTAGATTGATATTTATTTATGGCAAATCAGGATTTTCCTGGTCCAGATCGTAAATATGGTCATTTTTCTTTGTTTCTGCTGAAATAGTTTAAGACTTTTAAATGAAATGCATTAGGTTAATTGAATAATTATCAGTTCTCTACTTAACTTTGTATTACGTGTTTATAGCTGGATTCAAAGAAAGCATTTTTCTTTTGGATAGAATTTGGGTTAGTCTCTATACCTACTCTAAAATAATCTCTAAGAGATATTATTAGTAACAGGGATGAGCAGTAAATAGAATGAGATTCTGTATTCACTTATACATCAAATAATATCATTATTGGGCTTTTATCTTTTATATTATCTTACCATTCAATCATATATCAAATCTGTTGACATATAGAACTGAGACAGGGTAGACCGTCAAACTCCATCAGGGTAGATATTCAGTAAATGATCATGATGGAGATTATACTCCAATAAAGTAATATAGCAATATTTCAACAAAATTTTGATATAATGTCAATATCCTTGGCATTTTAGTATTTATAAAATATTTTAATAATGCATTTGTATAATATCCAAATATATTATTATATTAATATCATATTGAATCATTGCAGCAAAACATCTGGGAGAATATTGTCTTAATATTCATATATTTGGAAAGCAAAAGTTAAGGAGTTCAACAAAATTCAAGAGCTGGTTAATGAAAGAGCCAGAAAGGAAGCATTCTGATTTGTAAACGATGCTTTATTTTTTTTAGCATAGTCTTCCTGTAGTATTTAGGAATAAATTATCATATTATTACAGTTAGAAACATTTTTCTGGAAAAATTTTAAACTCTAAATATGCTGATAGTAGACTTCTTCATGATATCTGTGTAGTGTTATTGGACTCTTTTTAAAATAACTTTTACAGTTTTAGTGCATGCATTATTATGACTCAGTTTATTTTGTTTATTGTTTATTTTCAAAGATGCACAACTCAGAGGCTGGGTCCATGTGTTTTAAGACGTAGTTTACGCTGATTTAAGTTCTACAGCTATGCCTCTTGTGTATTTGTGTGTTCTGTGATTGTCCAGGGGCGGGGGCAGGTGGGGATTGGTTTTACTGAGTAAGTTTTTTCTTCAAGCAGAACTGAGTAAATATATGAGTAATTTAAGTATGATGTAGTAGTTGCAGGTGTGTTACTAGGATTTGAGTTCAAACATTTCACTGAGTATGAAGTCAGCTAAACTATATCATCATCATCATCATCATCATTTCACTGCAAGAAGCATAAAAAGATTTCCCAGATTTTGAAAAGAGGTTAAAAGTGGTATAAATATTTTTTAGTTGAAGCTATTGATATTTGCCTACTTTTCACGCCCTAAAATGGGAATAAAATTTTCATTTAAATTATTATGATCTTTTAAAATATATTGATTCTATAAATTTTTACCATTAAGTTATTTGAACTTGGCAGGAACACTTTTTCTGTTGGCTGTCCATCAATTTTCACTACATAACTGTATTATTAATCAAGTAGCATATCTAATTTTCCCCTCTGTAATAATCTACTGAATATCATTTACCTAAAGTTACAAATCATAAAAGAATCCTTTGTCCTACTGATCTTTATTTTAGGAAATAATGAAACCATGGTTTATGTAAAAAGTGCTTGAGTATTTATATTTAGAAACTAGACAGCTATATACAGTGGGATGGCTGGCTGGTTGGATGGATAGATGTTTGTGTGGATGAATGGGAAGGATGAGATAGATGTATGGCTGTTGCTAAGTCACTTCAGTCATGTCCGACTCTGTGCGACCCCATAGATGGCAGCCCACTAGGCTCCCCCATCCCTGGGATTCTCCAGGCAAGAACACTGGAGTAGGTTGCCATTTCCTTCTCCAATGCATGAAAGTGAAAAGTGAAAGTGAAGTCACTCAGTCATGTCTGACTGTTAGTGACCCCATGGACTGTAGCCCATCAGGCTCCTCCATCCATGGGATTTTCCAGGCAAGAGGACTGGAGTGGGATGCCATTGCCTTCTCCCAGATATATGGCTAGACAGTAGTTTATCTGCCCACACACTGCAATGAGGTGGGGCGGGTGGGGGGTAATAAGAAAAAGAGGAAAAAGGAGAAAAAGAATAAATGTAAGAGGGAGGACACGCTTTTAAATTTGGAGGGAGCATGCAGGGAGTAATATGAGTATTTCTGTAATTCATTGTTCAAAGTTGAGAGGAAATGCACAGTAATAAAATTATTTCATAATGCTTAAAGGATCTGTTCCTCCAAATACAAAAATAATGCACAATATATAATAAAAGTTGTGTCAGTAAAGAGTATTCATTTTTTCTTCGTGATGTTTAATAACTGGTTTTCAGTGTTGCACTTTTCCCCTAAACTTGGGCCAGTTGTCTAAGCTGGCTGGTGGCTCTCGTGTGGTATGTATGACTATGTCAGAACTGTTTCAACTGGGACCTTGAATCCAGTCTTTGAGCCATAGTCTTCTTCCACGTGCCTTCATGACAGACAAAATCCATTGTCAGAAACGCACCAGCTCTGACCCCTGTATTTGAAAATATGTAGTGTATTGTTCAGCATTTGGCAGTGTGAGGCTGTATTGCACATGGTGAATGCATGTCTTGACAAACACCAGAAGGAAATCTTGGAGTCTAAAACCTAACTGAGATGTATTCTATGAGCTTTCTTGGTTCTTTTTTTTTTTTTTAATGAAAAAAAATTTATTGGAGTATAGTTGATTTATAGTTTTGTGGTATTTTCTGCTGTACAGCAAATGGAATCAGTTATACATATACATATATCCACTTTGAGATTCTTTTCCCGTATAGATCATTATAGACTTGAGTAGATTTCCCTATGCTAAAAATAGGTCCTTGTTGATTATCTATTTTATATATAGTAGTGACAGCTTATATATAGTATGTCAAGCTTTATGGGTTCTAACAATTTTGGTTATTTTTAAATGTTTCCTCCTTTTCTTAGCTTTAGTCTGCCATTGTCTTTCTCTCTTTGTTTGTTTCATCCTGCCTTCTCTTTACACCTTTAATCATATCACATTAATGTCTGCATTGTGTTGGACTTAGATGCCACACGTGCTATGATACCACTCTGAATTATGTATGCTTTGAATTTCCTAAACTCTTACAGTGAAACACATTTGAATGGATCTCAGATGAACAAATGAAATGTGGACACATTGTGTAAATTGGAAAACTATCTTGGGGAAAGAAAGAAATGAAAAAACATGGAACATGAATTAAAAAGCAGAAAAGGGAGCAAGTGTTAAACTTTAGTAAATAGAGACACAATAAAAATAGAACATTAAAAATTAGATAATCAAAGGGGTAAAACTCTACCATAAGCTCAAAAGTACTTTAAAAGCAACAGTCAAGAAATACAGTTTCTTTGTGACTCACTAGCACTACTATTTTCATTAAATACTCCTCTGTCCATGGAATTCTCCAGACAAGAATACTGGAGTGGGTTGGGTTGCCATTTCCTTCTCTAGGGAATCTTCCTGACTCAGGGATCGAACCCTGGTCTCCTGCGTTGTAAGCATATTCTTTACCGTCCGAGCCACTGGGGAAGCCCCTAAATACTTAGATACTATACGTAATTTCTTCGATTTTTGGTATTTATTTATCTGAATCTACTGTCATTGCTCTTGAAGTTTTCTCTTGATTTCATTTAAACTATGCTCAGAAGTTTCAGTTTGACATTTCAGGCTTCATCTAGAACCAAGTGTGTGTTTGTGTTTATCTCTAAAAGGAAATCAGCTCTTAAAGTGGTATTATTAAGACAATATGAAAAGTTGTATTTTTCTTTAGCTCATGGATTGATAATCACCTTTAACATTTGAGTGTATATATTCACCTTCAGGATTCACAAAGAAACACATCAGCCTTTCCCGAACTGTTTCATTTAACTTAGTTACCCCACAATCCACATGTGCAACATGATATTGATAAGTGTTTCCAAATCAAGATCTTTGTGACATTGGCTTGCAAAACATTGCATAGTCTGTATCTCCCTATGAGAGTTTTACAGAGGTTATTTGTGTGTTAAAAGCTCTGAGAGGTCCTTTGGTAAAATAATAATACTGAGGATGCTGTTAAACTATGTCCTAAACAGTTTGTGTGTGTGTGAGAAATACCAAAATACAATGAACTGTTTGGCTGAATTTATTAATGGAGAGTGTTAATACTGTTTTTTTAATCAGCTAAGGTACAACCTAAGAGCACAGAAAGAATCTCTCACCCCTCTCTTTACTCCCAAGTTATCGTCTCTATTTGATAAAGATTTATATGGTTCTACCCTAAACTTTGTAATTATAGACTGGAAGCCAGGTTATTATCAAGCTCTTCCTCACCGCTCCTCCATGTAAATGAGACATTTCTTTCTTTTTAATTCCTTTCTTTTCCTTTTGTTCCTTTGCTTAATTTTGCTGACCCACTGCCAGCAAAACCTCCCTGAATCTTGACCCAATCCATCACTCTTGGGGAAAAAGTGTTACTGCCAGTCTCCTTTTGCCTACTTTCTAGCTTCACGCTTCATCTCTGCCCTCCTAACAAATCCCCTCTTCACCATCCTAGCCTCCTGAATTCTTTCAGGAATCTCCTCTTTCTATCCTGTGTTCAGTCCAAACCTACTCTCCGTTTTCTCTCAATTAAAACAAAATACAGATGTGTGGCAAGATGTAAATAACACACTCTGTCTGAGACATGTTGATGTTAGAACATGGATCTCATCCTTGGATCTCATCCCGGGTATGGGATTCCTGCTCTCCACAGCCCGTGGGAGTTTTCAACTCAGTTCACTTCCACAGGTCCATGTGGAGTCCTCTGATAGACAGGGGTGGATTCGACGGCTTTGGATCTACCCATCTACTCGACCCCACACACTGAGCTTTCAGGGGTGACTGATGAAGAGGACTGTTGTTTAGTTGCCAAGCTGTGTCCGACTATTGCAACCCCATGGACTGTAGCCCACCAGGCTCCTCTGTCCATGGGATTCTCCAGGCAAGAATACTGGAGTGGGTTGCCATTTCCTCCTCCAGGGGATCTTCCCGACCCAAGGATGGAACCTGAGTCTTCTGCATTGGCAGATGGATTCTTTACCACTGAGCTTCCAGGGAAGCCCATGATGAGGAGAATACACACTGCTAATGGAGGAAACAACATTAGCACCAAATTCCAGTTTCTTTGTTTTAATTCTCAAGGAAAGGTGCCTTTTCTTTGGTGTGTAGGTGATTTTGATGGCCTTGGATACATGTCTTTCAGCTTGGGCGGCGTCTCTTCCAGATTTGGTTTCCAATCTCTGGCAGTCTTGGCTTAACCATCACATTTTTTTTTTTTAACATTCCTCTAATCCGCCTGGACCATTCAGCATTCTATTCTCTGTTTACCTCTATGTATTTGATTGGTCCCAAAGATAGTTACCTCAACAGTAAGTTAGTGCCTGTCTTTGCCCACAGGAGTGCGTCTTGACAGAGTACGCGGAGGTCGGCAGAAGTACAAACGCAGAATAGATGCGGAGAACAGCCCATACCTGAACCCTCAGCTGGTTCAGCCAGCCAAAAAGCCATGTAAGTACAGCAGACACGTCTGGCTTTCCAGCACACGACATCCTCCCAGCTGGCTGCTCTCGATACATTAGTTTTGGCATGCCCATTCCTACTGACTCCAATGAGGCTTCTCTTCCCTAAGGGGGGTAGGGGGGGTCTGTGGCTTTATTCCCAGGGACTGCCTTTGAAGAGCAGTAGCAACTCAGCTGATTATCTTTTTCCCCCTATGGCTTTCTTGTCCCCTACCGCCCCTCCCCACTTTTTTAAACCTAGTCATTTTGTAGAAACATTAAGCATACTAAGTCATAGCTTATATGGTGTGACTTTTACATTTACAGGTTATCTTTATTTTCAGAGGTACATAAAACAGATCATACCACGATCATTAGTTCATTGGAGCTGTTAGTTTCAGATTTCACAAGAAAGTGATTTTTGTAGTTTTCACTAACTAAATGAGTTTGACTGTTCAACCTCCCAATGAAAATACATTAGGAGCCTCATTAATTTGGAGCTATGGAAGGTTAACACACGAGCCAGCAATAGATTAAAACAAGATTGAGTCCAACTAATAACAAGCATAGGTTGGTGGTTCCATTTCAGATGTCCTTATGGGCTTTATGAATTATTTTTTAAAAGCCCATTGATAACGTCCAGTTGCAGTTTAAAATGGTGATGGGTACATAGCTAAAATGCAAGCCCTGTTCTGTATGTCATTAACTAGACTATAGATACATCTTTTTAAAGAGGTAGAATATAGATCAAGGTGGTTAACCGTATTCCAGTTTTGGAAAAATCAGTTCATGGCTGTATAGTAAGTCCCTTACATACCAACCAGTTCCATTCCAAGAGCCCATTTGTACATCCAATTTGTTCATAAGTCCAACAAAATTAGCCTAGGCACCTTACTAACACAGCTATGTAGTGCTGTACTGTAATAGGTTTATAATTCTTTTCACACAAATAACACATAAAACAGACACAAAAAATAAAGAAAACATTTTTAATCTTACACTATGTTGCAAAGTCCAGTAGTAGTACAGTACAACAGCTGGCATACCGAGGCTGGCATCAAGTGAAGAGGCAAGAGAAGTTGCTGACTGGAGGAGGGAGAGGCGGTGGGAGATGGTAGAGCTGAAGGATCGTCAGCAATAGGAGACGGAGGGCAAGCTGCAGTTTCACTCAGGCCAGACATTGAAAGTTTGCAACTTGAAGGTTCACATGTGGGGGGCTTATTGTAATGCAAAAGAGCTAATATTTTAGGATGTTTAGGCACAGAGTTTATACGAGGCACTGAAAACTGCTGCGGTGGAAACATTTCTCCTATTTAGCTGTCTCTGGCTCAGAAGACACAACTGGCCCTCACCAGAGGAAGTTGCAGCTAGAGCAGGTCTAGAAAAGACACAGGTCATTTTTGATCAGCTTTGAGGGGAAGAGAAAAAAAAAATGTCCTCTCTCGGACTCTCCAGGAGGGGGCGCTGCTGTGTGTCATCCATGTGAGCATATGGGCATCTGTTAAGTAAATAAAACAGACCCTGAACTGTAAATGAAAGGACATTTTAGCTATGTCAAAGGAAAAACAACCAGTTTTACATAAAATTAAAGCTTAAGTGAACATATGGCATAGTTTCCTTTTGCCTTTCCAAAAAACATTATGTTGATTATACCTTCAATTGTCCAATCTGGCATCTTCTCCTCAGCCTGCATAAGCTGTTTGGCATTCTGCAAATACAATCTAGGACTGCATTAAGCAGATTTTGCACATTAGAATCAAAAACTTTCTGATAATACAATAAAATGCAATAAACACTAATGCTTAATTTCATTAGAGGTTTTGTTTTCCTGGATTCAGTAAATGTCCAGACTGGCCATTTCTCATTCATTTTCTATGAACGTTGACTGACACCATTGATGATTTCCTCTACTGAGAGAAGAATGAGCACCAGCTCATTCGTAAGTCCACAGGGTAGAGAAACATCTATGGTTTTCAGCTTAAACCTGGGGAATCGGGAGGAGGCTTGTCAAGTACCTTGAAGGAGATTACAGCAATTTCAGTGAGCTCCACTGGTCTGAGATAAAAGAGGACTCCTAATAAATCATTACTCATTATCTTAAGGCCTCTGTGTTAATTTTCCTTAGTCCATCCAATTAGTGTGTTTTGGTAACAAACATTTATAAAACTTAATTTTCAGATCCTGTCAGATAAGTGTCAAGAGACTGGGCCCTGGCATTGCTGAGGAAGTGGCTGGGGGAGATTTCTGGAGCCTGACTGATTGTCTGTGTTCTACAAAAGCCCAAGAATGAAAATTGGGTTCTATTGATTCTAATTAGGGAAACATTAAATAAGCTTCACCTCGAAACAGTGCTGCCAGCTATTCCATTTTCTGAATGATAGGAATTTCTAAGCCTCCACCAAGTTTTTCTGGCCCCTCTGGTCAAGTATCCATTGACTTAGCTAAAAACAGGTTAACATTTTCCCTGTACTAAAAAAAACTCGAATCACTATTTCCTTCAGTTACATTTTTGCACCCTTTATTATTGCATTTCCTTCTAGTCCTGAGAATCTAGTAGTTGCTGACAGGGTTTGTTACAGTGTCAGAGCAATGAAAGCAGAAACTTTTCCAAGCGTAACTAAAAAACAGGGTGTTGTTTCTATAGCATATACAAGAAACAAATGTCATTCTCTGCAGATCCTGCAAATTAAAAAAAAAAAATCTCTATTTGAGCTTAATTTTTTTCTAGAAAGTATATATTTGGAAATATTTCCTCCCAAATCTGTGTTTTTAATTTGATAGTAATCGAATATTACTGCCAGGGAATATTGATGTTGCTACTTTGAAATTAAAAGAATTCATGTGGCAGTCATAGTAATAAAAATTTTAAACTATATCAGAAAAATTACTAATTATAGCTTGGATAAGGATTCTTGCTGTTAAAGGAGACAGAAAGCTTTGTTTTCAATTCTAAGATATACGAAGTCTTTTCATTTTGAGTTTAAAAAGTTAAAAATTTAGAGGAAAAGGCAAACAGTGAACAGAGAAGAATTTTTGGTTTGACTCATAAGATCCCATTTAAGACCTTAGTTTTCTAGAGTAATAAGATGTAGAATATTGAAATATCTGGGTTTATTCTTACCTATTTGTATCTCCTCACTTAGAAGAAAGTATCAAATCTAAAACTATGTGTAAAAATTGGAAATAAGGCCAACAAGAAAATTCATTCCGTTAGCAAGGCTTTATAACCCCTTCCATAAACTCTCACATGGCCCTGAGCGATAAAACACATTTGATGTGATGCTTTCCATTTGTCTCTAGTGTTTACTTTATGAAGGATTTTAAAAACGTATATCACAAATTTCGGACAGATAGATCTGAACCAGAGAGTGAACTAAGACAATAGATGATAAAAGAAGACTGAAGAATGAGACGCTCAGAAGAGAAAACATGGTCACTTTTAAGTAGGAGTGTTTTTCTGGAAACTGACATTGGCTCTATTTGGAAGATGCGCTGGGTGTGTGGAGAGGAGACAGGAAAGACATTCCTATTGAAGGCATCCCACAGAGATAGAGTTATACAGTCAGTAATTCACCCAGGCAGAAGGGCTCTGACCTTTGCTCTTTTTTAAAGGAATTAGGACAATTAATGACTTTTATGCCCATTAGGTCTACGGGCACTAGATCTTTGCCTTCCACATTGCGTTCTACATTTCAGGGGTTTACGTAGAGTTTTATTTTAAAACTGCTCTATACTATTTAATCTGCTTCCCCAAATCCCACTTAAGAATCAAAGAGTAAACCCAGAAAGCATCTAACTCCTCTTATCTGTTTGCTATAAAAAATTTCATTACAGGACAGATGCTTCATTCCAGCAAAGGCAGGTAAAGCCAAGGAGAAGCAGAGGGCTATCACGACTGCAGCGGCTTATTTCTTGCTGTGGGTTTTCCGAAACACTTTAATATACATATATTGAACCATAAATGGAATATTTGGGGTTGATTATAGGCTATTTGAGGCTTTGGGTTTTTTTCCTTTCAAAACACCACCTAGTTTAGAATGTGTGAAAAAGAAATGATGCTGCTAGTGATCCCGGAGTGCTCTGGTCTGATCCTGCAGATAACAAGATTGTCTCACATTTGTTGGTGGCTGAACCGGAGAAGATCTATGCCATGCCTGACCCTACCGTCCCCGACAGTGACATCAAAGCCCTCACTACACTGTGTGACTTGGCTGATCGAGAGTTGGTGGTTATCATTGGATGGGCGAAGCATATTCCAGGTACATTTTCTGAAATGAAAAAGAAATGTTTGCAATTAATCCCCTAGGGTGTATATGTTGATTTAGGCCAATTCACAGTTTTCTCATTAAGAGTTTTAAATTTTACTTTTTTTAAATTTATATATTAAAAAAAATTTTTTTTTCTTTTTGGGGGGGCCACCTGGCAAGGCATGTGGAATCTTAGCTCTCTGACTAGGAATTGAACTCACATCCTCAGCAGTGAAAGCACGCAGTCCTAACCACTGGCCTTCCAGGGAAATCCTGTTCATTAGGACTTTTTTTAAACCTTTACATTTGTCATACTTAATTTAGAGCTTTCCTATCCTAATAGAATCATAAATCTTTTTATAGCTATACCATCTTGAATGCTTGTTCATTATTTTTTCACACATGAAGGTACTATTATTGCCAACCTCAGATAAATAGAATATAACTTGTTAAAATATTTTTTACTCCTTTTAAAGTCTGTTTTAGCCTAAGAAAACACTTCGGCTTTTTCTTTTCACTTTAAAAAATGTTTTTTTATCAAGAGTAGTCTAGATCCCATTTTTCCTTTTAAAAATCACTCATTTTGTCATTCGTAGTGGCGATTTATACTGAATTGCTTTTCATATTTGCTTATTGCTTTGGTTTACAATGAGATATTTACTATGAATTTATACATAAATTACAAACATAAATGTTAAACCTCATAAATTTTCTGTTATTATAACTTAAGAGTAGTATTTTAAAATATCCAGTGACTTTTCTTTCCAGACCCATCCTTAGATCAGTGAACATATTACCTGATCACAAGGTTTAAGAATTTTAGTTGTCTACTTGAATTATTGTCTGTTTGAACTCTGATCTTCAAATAGTTTACACACAAATTTTTGGATGATGAGCCATGTTTCTTTGGTAGAGTGAACTTATTTCTGTCTCCTTAAACTAGTTTGTCTTTATGCTTTGAATGCTACAGTAATTTCTTTAATCAAATTGATGGAAGTCCCTTTCCCAGCCCACACTGAAACCAATTTATTGGTCATGATACGCCAGCTATGTTGCTAACAGTCGTAACGAACTGTCAGGCGATATCGCAGTGAAGCTAATTTGAAGTCATTAGGTGTGCAGCGTTCAGGCGACAATTTGTTACAGTGCTTGGGAACACAGCTGACATTTCTGAATGGCTTTGTTCGCTGCAGTTCTAGATGAGGCCAAGCAAATTGTAAACTAATTTAAACATCACTCTGTATTATACCAGCTACTTTGTCTTACACTGTTTGCTAATAAAGCACCCCAAATTAGGTCAAAACTAGTTAAATAGGTGAGCTGGAGTGTGGTCTGTAGCAGATACCTCCACAAGGGTCACTACATCTAAAAGAAAGATGGAAATTTGATCGTGTGGATGGTTGGTTTGCATTTGGATTATGATCACAGCTGACAGATTTTCAGGAAAAGCAAAAAAAGAAAAAATAGGATATGCTAAAAGATGGTAAGACATTGGGAATGGTAGCAGGGGAAAAATCTGGAATTTGCCTAAACAATTATATGAAAACTTATTTTGAAGGAAAGTGTTAATGAAGCGATTTAAAAGAAACACAACTAAGATTTGTTGAAGAGCCCATATAAACTTTTAAAAATAACCAATATATAGTATATCATTTATATTTATACATGCTGTTACTGCTGCTAAGTCGCTTCAGTTGTGTCTGACTCTTTGCGACCCTATGGACTGTAGCCCACCAGGCTCCTCTGTCTATGGGATTCTCCAGGCAAGAATACTGGAGTGGGTTGCCATTTCCTTCTCCAGTATTTATATGTACACACACATATATTGTCACAAATTCAAACTAGTATTATTCTAAGCCAAGGTTTCTCAGTCTTGACACAATTGTTGTTTGGAACCAGGTAACCCTTTGTTGTGGGGCCTGTCCTGTTCCTTGTAGGGAATTTAGCAGCATCCTTGGTCTCTACCCTCTACCATCCTCTGGTACCTTTGAGTTATGACAAATAAAAATGTCTTCAGACATTGCCAGATATCCTCTCGAGGGGGCAATATCAACCCCTTCTTCCCCAGTTGAGAATCATTGTTCTAACCCAGGAATTAGATATTATTTTGCTTAATTCAAAGATAGGGAGATCTGGGGCAGAAGGAGGTATTAATAAAAGCACTTCCACAGGTTCACAGATGCGTCCAGAGCCTTCAAAGCCCATATTCATCATTGCTTCCTGGAGTGGAATCTGTGTATGTTAGTTCCCCAGTTGATCACCTTTGAGAGAATTAGTTCAAAATAATAGCAATAATGTTATCATTATTCATAGCATCAAAGGATATGTCATTCTGACACCACACCACCCATTCTTTCAGAGAATTCTGCCCCAGTTCTCCTTAAATTAAGAAATTTACTAAGCCCGTATTTTGATACTGTGCAGACATTCCATAAAGACGACCAAGAAGTCAACAATGCCTGCTGATGCTCTCCGGTCAGGAAAAGTCGGTGATAAATTTGTGGGTCCAGTTGTGTATCTAAGTAGAAATGTCAGCTTACAGAGGAACTTGTCACAGTAAAGGGGCTCTGGTGACTTCTGTGAAGACAGTAACTTTAAATAACTATGAGTAACAGCATTTCCAGTGGTGGAAACAATTGCTGTACGATTATGTGTTCAGTCTTAAGCGGAGGCTTAGAATTGGTGGGGGCTGACGTGAGTCTCTCTGCCCAGCAAATGCCAGAGGAGGTTGCTGTGCACTGATGATTCACAGCTCTGGTTTTCGTGATACCCGGAGGGTGTTCTAAATGATTGCAAGGAGTCTCTTGGCTTTTCAGAGAGGGATTAGCAAACCACGCATTCACTGAAATGCTAACAGTAAGTGTGCCAGACAGTGTTTTGAGGTGGAAGAGAAAGATGCTGTGATTCGAGCTTGCTGCTCTATGTGCAAGCTGGGT
This sequence comes from Bos grunniens, assembly GCF_055505025.1. NCBI lineage: Eukaryota > Metazoa > Chordata > Mammalia > Artiodactyla > Bovidae > Bos > Bos grunniens. The sequence goes on from NC_141180.1 coordinate 61,154,019, forward strand.
TCAGGCTGCTTGGGCATGGCGGCAGCGTGCAATGTGGGATGGGAGGGTAACGCCTAAGAGAATATAAAGACTGAGGTCCCATTTCTGCCGCAATAAAAGTAAAAATGTGTTTTTGATACCATGACCTAGTCCTGATAACTGGGGTCAGAGCTGGAATTAAAGCCAAATCAGAACTGAAATTTCACTTCAAAACTGTTATGTTTTTAATGCTTGTGTGAAAATTAAGTGAAACCTTTTTTTAGAATATACTAACATCCAAGCCTTTGCTCTCTGTATGCGACTCTCAGTTTGTGGAATCACACACACATGTAGACCCACATGCTTTTTCAAAATTAAGTTTAGCATCTCAGATAACATCATAGCCTTTCTGCATTGCTGGGAAAGTATTTTCGTATACTTGTTTTGCTCCGTGAAAAAGTGACAAATTCAACAAAAGCAAGTACTGAAGAAAAATACATAGGGAGTGGGTTTTTTTTTTTGTTTTTTTTTTAAATCAGTAAATAGAATTAGTTGACTTACTTTAATAAATCACATAAATGGAAAGTGTGTTGTTCTGAAACATGACCATACTTTATCTCTAGAAGCAAAAAGATCACAAGGGCTTTAGAAAATGCTTGACTTTAGTTGAAGGAGCATAAGGGCACCAGAACAGATGATGGTGCCCTAATAGCCCTTTTTAAGAATGACAGGGCCCCGCCATTAGCATCCTTTTATATCCTTGGAAATTGCTCAGGCCTCGCTTTTCTGGTTCCTATCTGCCTGACTCTTTTTTATTTCTCTTTCAATTTCGTCTGCGCTCGGATAAGCGCATGCTAACACAATATGATTGAGCTGTAAAATGGAACGCTGTCGCCTCTAATCTCTTTTATGTAGATACGGAGGTCTTGCACACTCCACTTCATTCTCTCTCCATTGTTGGCCTTTTTTAGAATGGGCTGCCAAGTAATGGAGGCTCCGTCAAATATTAGAGCTAGGTTTCACACGGTGTGATAAGACGATTATCAGTCCAGCAGTCAGATCTGTTATTGTTCTTTGGGCTTGATTAAAATATTATTTTATACTGTAACTTTGTTAGTGGAATGCAGAATGTGCTTCGTCAGATGGTGCTTAAAAAAGCATCACCCATATTAGCTGACCTATATAAGTGGCTTAAATATATTTATGGATCTTGCCAGATGGATTACTTTAAAAGAAGAGAAAGGTATTTGAACAATTAAGTGAATGAATGTACGTTAGAAGCTTTTTTTTTGGTTCCTTTATCAAGTATGGCAAATTGTCAGGTGGGCTTGTTTAATTTTAACATGACAGGTTAAACAGTTCCTTGCTAAAGAAGGAGGACTCTTTAAGTTTGGGGCCTCTTAGTCACATTTTTAAAATAGTGTCTATACAATGGCATTAAACAGGAAAGGAAAAAACCTGTAATTATTTTCTTCATACCAAACGAAGGCAGGAAATAATAAGCTCGAAAAGCAAGCCACACTAGGAAGATATGAGATAGAAAACTCTTTACATATAGTTCTTTATTCATGAAGAAACAGAAATCTAACATAGAGAAACCAGTATTCTCCATTTACTCTGAAACATTGTTTACTAACACATTTATTTACTTAGGAAAATGTATTAAAATTGCTCATTGAGTTTTTTTTAATAGTTTTCTCAGTAAAAGTATTCAGAGTTTTCTGTAAATGAAAGAAATCTCTAAAGAAAATGAACGAACTATTTCTACCCTAGGATATAAATCTTTTGAGAGAATACACAAGAGCATTTTGAAAATGATACTTTTTAAAGAAATGTTTATTGTCCTAGTGCATTTGATGCAGAGACAAATTTTTAAGATTGTGTCATCCTCCAGACAAAGTTGTGAAGGTTTTGTTTTTCAAATGCCGGTTATTTATCTTAAACTGCTTAGCACCAGTACATGCTTTTGATGTGAAAAAGCACATATATTGTGATGGAAATAATTACTGTAAGCTTATGTTTCCATCTGTAACAACAGTATGTTTCATGTATATGTGTATGTGATCATGGTTTTGTATGCAAGAAATGGCATAGATGACTAAGAGAGTTAGGTTATGTATTGTTTTAGTCATTAAGTCATGTCTGACTCTTTTGTGACCCCACAGACCATAAAGATGTTCACAGAGACCTCTCCTCATCATTCAGTGCCTTTGTTTGTGACCAAATGCACCTTGGGGCTCCTCTGTCCATGGGATTTCCCAGGCAAAAGCTGGAGTGGGTTGCTGTTTTCTTCTCCAGGGCATCTTCCTGACACAGGATCGAACCTGAGTCTCCTGCATTGGCAGGCGGATTGTTTACCACCGAGGCACCTGGGGAGTTGTGTTGTGTGTTAGTCGTTCAGTCATGTCTTACTCTTTGTGACCCCGTGGACTATAGCCTGCCAGGCTCCTCCGTCCATGGGATTTTCCAGGTAAGAATACTGGAGTGGCTTGCCATTTTCTTTTCCAGGGGATCTTCCTGACCCAGGGATCAAACCCGGGTCTCCTGCCTTGTAGGCAGACTCCTTACCGTCTGAGCCACCAGGGAAGCCCCTATGGTATATATAAAAAGGACCTAATATGCTGTTTTGGATCTATAGCATTGGCACTTGAAAAATATATTGTTGATTAAAAATATTCATAGCATGAAACTGTTAATTGGCTCTGAGGCTCCACCTTCCACCCCATTCTATAACTGAATTTACATGTAGTTGTGATTTCTACTTTGCTATAAGTGAATTAAAGTGATTACAGCTCTTTTCTTAGGGTTAATATTTCTTATTTGCATGTAACAGTGATTTCCGAACTATAAAGTCATTGAGTCTTTTAGTTAAATGGAAAAATTTTAAATTGAAGATCTACTCTTCTGGCACTTAATAAGACTATTTAAATTATAGCTAAATTCAATTATAAGATAATCAGAAGTTATATTTAATGCACCTGGTAGTTGTATACCTGGGTACCTGTAGTTGTGGTTTAATACATGTAGAATAATTCTGAAAGTAAAATCAGAAAACCTGAGCTGTATATAGTTGAGTACTATTTTGTAAGTTGCATAACTGGTCTAACCGTTAGTTATTTTGTGAAAATGAAAAGGAAAAGAATACACATGCAAATTACATACATATGCATAACTAATTTGCACATTATAAAGCATGATCTAAACGTAAAATATTCAGTGTTCATTTTATTATCGAAGAGACTGCACATAGATTGTCATTTTATTGTAATTAGAGGCAAGTGATCCAAAAAGTTAGTATTCATAAGAGCTATTTCAAAAAATATTCACGGCAAACATCCGTTGTAGTAGAAAGGGAGGGAAAGGTTATTTAACCAAGAGGATCATTGTATGGATATTGTCGTCATGCTGTCCTAGGTGAGCAGGACCATCAGCTTCAAATACTCTAGTTTGTCCTCCTCAGCCAAACCTAAAATAACTGTGTTGATCAGTTCCAGAAGTCACAATTGTGATAAGGAGAAAGGAACAAGTTGAAAACTGTTGTGAGTAAGATAATCTGCAATGTCCCCGAGAGATTTGTTCCTTTTCCGCAGCTCCCCTTGCTATAAAGGAGGAAGACCAACAAAGAAGTTTTGAGGTTTCCCAGACAGAGACTCAGTTTCTGAGACACCTCAAATGTTGTTAAAGATGCTCACAGAGACCTCTCCTCAATGTTCAGTGCCTTTGTTTGTGACTGAACGTACAGTGCAGTCACCATGCTGAATTACCTGTGCTCACGTGACCTCTGTTCCAGCATTACTTCTGCTGCGTTACTAGCTGTCCCCCAAATAGATTTGCATTTCCACTCATAGTCATGCCACCATGTACCTCTGATCAAAGAAGGATCATAATTTCATAGCAGTCATGAATACAGTTTAAGCATTTGACTGTCAGCTATGGACTTAGTACTATGCTAGGTACTGTGAGGGTTATTAAAGATACAAGTGACCTGATCTCTACCCTGAATCATGGGTCTTTGTCTACAGAAATTTCTGTGTATACATGTGTACACTGAAATGTGATCTTCTTTTTTCTTGTGAGATTAAGCTTTCAAAGGTCTTCCCTGATGGCTCAGGTATTAAAGGATCTGCCTGCGGTGCAGGAGACACGGGTTCAATCCCTGGATCAGGAAGATCCCCTGGAGAAGGGAATGGCAACCCACTCCAGTATTCTTGCCTGGAGAATTCCATGGACGGAGGAGCCTGGCGGACTGTAGTCGCTGGGGTCACAAAGATTTGGATGTGACTGAGTGACTAAAGCATGCGCATAAGCTTTCAACACAAAAATAACTAATATCTATATGGTTTATTATTATTTACAAAGCATGTGCAAGAACTTTTATTTGGTGTCTACAACAGTTTGGCAGTTTAATTCTTTTTTTAAATTATTTATCTTTAATTGGAGGATAATTACTTTATAATTTTGGGTTAGTTTCTGCTGTATATCAACAAGAATCAGCCATAGATATACGTATGTCCCCTCCCTTTTGAACCTCCCTCCCACGTCCCATCCCACCCCTCTAGGTTGTCACAGAACAACGAATTTGAGCTCCCTGTGTCATACAGCAAATTCCTACTAGCTATCTAATTTTACATATCATAATGTAATTCTTATTACCTTCACTTTATAGATGAGCAAACTCTTAAGTCAGGAGGTTTCATTCACACTGTTAGTAATGTTACTAGAACCCATAGACTATTTAGCTTAAATCACTTTTTGCCAATAGCTTCATTGGGCCTTTCTCACCCCTCTTCATCTATCTACTTTCCCATACTTTTTTTTTTTTTTTTGTCATTGTTCCAGATTATCTACCTGCCTTTCATAGCAAGTTTAGGCAAATGTAACATGTTTGCCTTATCTTTACATTTTGTCTATTAATTTATAAAATGAAAGGAGAATGAAAATAATTGAAGAGGAAATGTATGACACACTTTTAAAATCAGTCAAAACCAAGGTGTTTGATTGATACTGTATCCTTTATATCCCTGATCACAAATTTTAATGAAACAAAGTGATCACTGAGTAGCTACTCAGCTGAATAGTTGGAAAAGTTTTTAAGTGATTGGTTGCTAAAATGAAGGCTCTCCCTCCTTGACTCTGTTCAGATTCACTAGATTGAAGATTTCTCTATACATCATATCCTAAAATATGGTATCGTTTTCAGGCAAGTAATTGTAATTGTGAAGCTCTTTTGAATGATAAGGGACAGGATGAGTCCTGTCCTTCATTTCATTGTGTATCAGAAGCCTGAGGGTTATCAAAATATTGACATCCTATAGATCTGACCCAACTCATTTCTATTCTGGAATTCTGTTTGTTTATAAAGCTGTTGCTTTTAGGTTCTTCTGAAGGCTGCTTGATGAGTTCTAGAGAGAAAGACTTTTGTGTCTTGTGAAAAAATTGTTGCATGGAAGCCAGTGTAGTTAGCATAACCCATATATGCTTAAATGCGTCCTTAGAATCTTTCTCCACTTGTAAAAGAAGAATTGAAGGGAGAAGTCTGAACACGATGCCGGCGTGTTTTTGTTTCTCCCTCTGCTCCTCTGTGACCCTCTCCCCACCCCTAATCCCACCTCCCTCCTGGGGGCTGGTCACACGTTTTCCCCTGCGTCCCCCTTGGTCTGCCTCAGCCAATCTCCAAATGAATGCATGTCTATAGTGGCCTTGGCTTTGGCACTCTGGATATATTGATTAATAGTTGCCCTAAGCTCCTTTTAGCAAATCAAATTTTCACTTTTAGCAAGGATTTCGCCTCTGATTTATTCAGCAAAGTGAAATGCACTAAATTGACTTTGACATTCAGGGAAAATGGCTGAAAAACAAAGAGCAGAGAAAAGAGATATAAATTATGAGGCAGTTGGAGACTTCAAGCATCAGAGAAACAGTTTTCTGTAGAATGCCGAGTAATTTGAAAGCACTTTTTTAAACTCACAGAGAAGAGGTTTCTTCAAAAAAAAAAAAAAAAAAAAATTAACTGCTGAGTTTTCTTTTTGAAAGAGGGTGTATGTATTACTCAGCTAAACTCAGAATTTCTGGTACAGTGCATTATATTTTTTAGATAAAAATAGCTATCTGTGTAATCCAAGATTGCCTATACCTAATGAATTTATGAAAGCTAGGACACAGCCTAAATACTTTGGAAGAAGGAATAGTCAAATCATCCACATAGAGTGGAATGGTTAATTTGAAAGTGTGAATGCTGTATAGTTGTGTGTGTGTGTTTGTGTGTGTGTGTGTGTGTGCGTGTGTGCGCGCTCCCTCACACATGTGCGCCAGGGTGCATAAGGAATGGGGATTTTGTATCACCCTGAAATTCCAATAATTTGTCCACATCATGCGAAGAACTGACTCATGTGAAAAGACCCTAATGTTGGGAAAGATTGAAGGTGGAAGGAGAAGGGGACGACAGAGGATGAGATGGTTGGATGGCATCACTGACTCAATGGACATGGGTTTGAGTAAGCTCCGGGAGTTGGTGATGAACAGGGAGGCCTGGCGTGCTGCAGCCCATGGGGTCACAAAGAATCAGGCACAACTGAGCGACTGAACTGAACTGAACTGAAAGAGAATTCAAAATAATTTTGGTTCACAAGCCACAGAAAAGCCAGGTAACTGTGGTCTTCTGTTTATCTTTTTCCCAAGAGTGCCCACCTTGGCTTTGTTTTTTAAGTGACTAAGTCAGCCTGCTTCCTTGTTAGACCAAGCTCTGGTGAATAAGTGAGCTTCAGGTTCAAGATACAAAGTGTGGTTTTGATGTGTAAAAGGAAATGGTATGGATGTGGATGAAGCAAAGAGGAAAGAGAGTTGAACTGAACTCACTGTGAACATTTGGGGAAGAATGAAAGGCGTGAGGAGTATTAGGGTGTATTCTCCTTTGGCCTCTATGGGACTTGCCAGATCTCAGTTCCTGACCGGAGTGGAACCCACGGCCCTTGCAGTAGAAGTGTGGAGTCTTAACTTCTGGACCACCAGGCACGTCCCAGGAGTACTTTTGAAATTGTGATTTCCTAGACTGTTGGATAGCCTTTGCTGAGGGGTTGTCAGGGAGGTGCGACAAGAAGGGGGAGGGGAAATCTGCCGCTAGCATTTGCTGTTCATTTACCTTTTCCTCTTCCTTATGAATTTTCCTTATTAACCAAAGTCAGGGTCCACACAGTCAAGGCACCGTCCTCCCTTTAACTATGCTTTTTCATTATTCTCTTTTCTCTAATTTTCAACCCATGTATGTCCGAAGTGGGATTTCCTGGGAGCCTCAGTGGTAAAGAATCTGCCCCCCATTGCGGGAGCCGCAGGAGACACAGGTTCGATTCCTGAGTTGGAAAGGTTCCCTGGAGAAGGAAAAGGCAACCCACTCTAGTATTCTTGCCTAGGATATCCCATGGGCAGAGGAGCCTGGTGGGCTACAGTCCATGGGGTTGCAGAGTTGGACATGACTGAGCAACTGAGTGCACACACGCATGTACAAAGTCACCCACGCTATCCACATCAGTGGTATTTTACCAATCAGACAATACCAAACTTGAATGTAAGCTTATGACTTCCCTAAAAGCTGAAAAGTGAAAATGTTCATCACTCAGTCGTATCTGACTCTTTGTGACCCTATGGACTGTAGCCCACCAAGCTCCTCTGTCCGTGGAATTCTCAAGGCAAGACTACTGGAATGGGTAGCTATTCTTTTCTCCAGGGATCTTCCCAACCCATGGCTCCCTCCCCAGTTCAGGCCACTTTTCAGCCATCATAAATGACTCTTCATTACAAGAATCCAACTAGAAGAATGTATTTAACCAGCCAAAATCACTTTGAAAGTGAAAGTGAAAGTCGCTCAGTAACGTCCAGCTCTTTGCAACCCCATCACTATACAGTCCTTGGAATTCTCCAGGCCAGAATACTGGAGTGGGTATTCCAGGGGATATACTGGAGTGAGATCTCCAGGGGATCTTCCCAGCCTAGGGACTGAACCCAGGTCTCCCGCATTGCAAGCGGATTCTTTACCAGCTGAGCCACTAGGGAAGTCCCAAAATCACTTTGATTGACCAAATTTTCTAATAAGTGAATGGTATATGATAAATAGACATTATATGTCCATTTGTTTGTAAACACCTTAATATTTCTCTTAAGAAGAAAAATGTTCTGTTTTGCCAGAAGAAAAAGTACTATGGTTTTCTCTGAAACAATCAACCACTTTTATTTTTGTCAGCTGATATATTTTTTTCCCTCCAGCAAGAATCAGGAATGATGTACAAAATGTACAAGCCCCAAGTCAAAGGGGTATTCAGCATTCATTTTATACTTGGATCTCTTAATGTGCAGTTCAGTGTTATCATTATATGACCTAAAGATACTAATGCATTGTAATTTAGTTAAAGAGAAAAATATAATGGATAAATACCACCTCTTGTGAATTCTAAGCGCTAGAGTCAATGCAACTTAGTTCATCCCGCAATTTTATGTGTCTCCATTAATCACATAACTTTGCTTCCAATAAGAAAATTATATTTCTGTTGCCTGAATGGGCAATTAAGTCCTCACCGCATATAGTTAATATTACAAAATCAAGAAGGGGAAAGGACCAGCTTCTTCCACTGGGTTCAGATTAAGGCAGTGGATGACTGGGCGTCCAGGTCAGCAGCACGGCCTGTATGAATTGAGAGTCATCGGAGCCCAATTAAGCACCATACCTCAGGGGTGTCTCTGAAGAGTAGCCCCCTCCTCTGTGTATGAAGGGGGTTCACACCTGCTTAACCTACATTAGGGAAGGATTAATTACCTGACGTGTGGGGCCCCCGCCGCCAGTCAGCATGTTTGTGGCAGGACACATGGTGGCCTGGGCTGAGGAGGGAGTAGGGGAGAAGGAGCCGCTGGGGGCTCACGGAAGGACTGACTCCTCCTGATGCGGTCAGCACTTTAGGGGGAAAAAGTAGTCCAGCTGTACTTATTCTTGTGATTTTAAAAACTTTTTTATTTTGCATTGGGGTATAGCCAGTTAATCTGGAGAAGGGAATGGCAACCCAGTCCAGTATTCTTGCCTGGAGAATTCCGTGGACAGAGAAACCTGGCGGGCTACAGTTCATGGAATCACAAAGAGTCGGATGCGACTGAGCGACTAACACACACACATAGCCAGTTAACAATGTTGTGATAGTTTCAGGTGGACAGTGAAGGGACCCAGCCTTACACACACAGGTATCCATTCTCCCCCAAACTCCCCTCCCAACCAGTGTCTTCTTATCATTTTCTGTGTCATGGCAGAACCCAGTGGCAGGGTGTCTGCAATGCAGATTTATAAATGTAAGAGAGAAATACCCTCCCAAAGGTCCTTTCAACTGTGCACGCAAACACGGAATCTGTACTTGAACATTGCAGATTTATGTCTGTGAACAGCTATGATGCTGAACTGCTAAACTGCTGTATCATAGACTTTTCCAAAGTTTAAAAAAATGTGCTTGCTTATTCAGAAAAATACCTAGAGGAAGTTTTGTGACATTCTTTAAAAAAAAAATGTAATGATATCAAAGAGAGATCTCTTAAAAAATTAGTTCTTGGTTGGTAGAACTAGAATAAACCTTAGAGATCATTTGCTAGAACTTTCCATTTTAAGAGGAGATGCTGTATTGCAGTTTGGATTAGATATAAAATATCTGTATTTGCTACCTGCCATGAATGGAGGAGCCTAGTAGGCTGCAGTCCATGGGATGGCTAAGACTCTGACACAACTGAGAGACTTCACTTTGACTTTTCACTTTCATGCATTGGAGAAGGAAATGGCAACCCACTCCAGTGTTCTTGCCTGGAGAATCCCAGGGACAGGGGAGCCTGGTGGGCTGCTGTCTATGGGGTCGCACAGAGTCGGACATGACTGAAGCGACTTGGCAGCAGCAGCAGCAGTAGGAACTCAGTTTGCTTATGTATAAGATGGGCATGAGAATGATATAGCAACCAACTTTATAGGGTGCTAGGGCAAATCAATGCATTAATGTATTGTAAAGTGCCCAATCCAATATTTTAATTGTTAAGTGTTCATTAAATGTTAAATGCCTTTACTTGCACATTCACTCACAGACAAAAATGTTTAAGACCAGGAAAACTGAATGACTTACCCAAGGTCACAAGCTACTTAGGACATAGTTGAGACTAAAACTCAGTCTTTTAACTCCCAGTTGAACGATGTTGATATTTATCATGGTCACCACCAGTTTTTTGGGAAAGAGTATATAAACACTCTTATGCATGGTATTAAATATTAGCAAGTTATCCTCAATGTTTTTTCTAATCTATATATATAGCACATTATATATAAACAGGAGTTTCCTTGGTGGCTCAAATGGTAAAGAATCTGCCTGCAGTACAGGAGACATGAGTTTGATTCCTGGGTCAGGAAGATCCCCTGGAGAAGGGAATGGCCACCCACACCAGTATTCTTGCCTGGAGAATCTGCATGGACAGAGGAGCCTGGGGAGCTGCAGTCCATGGGGTTGCAGAGTCAGACATGATTGAATGACTAACATACACACACATATAAGCATACATATATTTACATGGGCAACATAGACTTGAAGATAGACCAGTAATGAAAATATTATAGAAAAGTTATTTCTGTGTATTTTTTAAACTATGGACCCCACGGTATAAGCAGTAAGCCCATCTTTCTTTTGTTATTCTTTGATATAGCCTGGATATAATATCTGGATATATCAGATCATAATCTGAAGGATTATCAATCTAAAGGTTTAGCTTAGAATCTTACTGTTTCATGCAGGGGTATATAGTAGAGAGAAATCATTGCTGAAGCTTGAGGTTGGTAAACATGACCAACAGCTTAAGGTGACCAAGCATTTTTCAATGGAAGTTCTTGAGGCAAAGCTAAGGGCCTGGATAACATAAGGATAAAATAACATGAATACACAAGGAGCACCTTACTTTTAGACCATCTCTGAGTATACTTGCTATGCAAACACTGATGCTATCTTTGAAAACAATGTCTCTTGCAAATGGGTATATAACGTTTGATTAAAATAAGCTTGTGGATAATCCATGGATTCTAATTAGCCTAGTCAGCGATCCAACCCATTATTCCCAGTGAGGATTTTAGATTTTAACATCTCTGTGTGTGCCATGTATGTTTAATTCAAATTTCCAAGACAACTTTATATAGTTACTATAGAATTGTTTATTATTTAATTTGAATCGGACCATGCTGTGTTCTTGTGGTTTAATAAATTTCCTGTGGGCTGAGGATGGGTGATGTGGTTATCTTTGAAACATCAACTATGATAGTTTTGGAGATCTGAATATGGTAATAAGTTCTGTAAATTCAATTTGACTTTTTTGCACACTTTGTAATATTCAACACCCCAGCAGAAATACTGTTTGTGATATATTTTTGTAGCAACTTAATGCCTGTTCACTCATGCACTGAACAAAAATGTATATTGAAAGCCTATTCTATGGTAGCTCTTACACTAAAGTTCCATTCTAGGGAGACTGTCTCTGGCTTTATTTAGTAAATGACTATGAGGCATAGTTGATCTATTATCAAAACTCTTTTTGAATTTTCATCTTAAGAATGGCTGCTTTACAGCACACTGAGGATCATGGTTTTTATTTTTCTGTCCTACATGTACTCAGGAAGCTTGAAGAAAGGCTTTGAGAATGATCGAAGTCAGGTATCAACCGCGTTCCTGGTCCTTACTGCAGTTTCCCACTCTGTAGCACCCCTTCGTGTATTCTGGATATCAGTGATATTGTAGGGTCTCAACTGAGGGTCAGTGGCTGCCTCGCAGGGCTTTGATGCTATTTTCAAACCATGTACGTGTGGTGGTTCTAAACCCACTTGGATGTTACGTGGTTAAACTCTCTCAGAAACAGTCTCTTTATGAATAGAGGCCTGCTTTACTGCATGAGGGAATATGACAGTATTTTTCACTTTAAGAAAAGCTTCTTCGTTTACTTTGAAGAGGTGGAAGAATTTGGGCATAGAGAGCTGATGAGAGCTTTTTCTCCAGATTGTTAAGGTCGTGTGGCATCTCCTGCTGTTCACTTTTGTTCTCCCCTGCAGCAGCACAGTTCAGGGGTGTGGGTTCCATGCTGCATCCATACTTGGCTTGTTATCCTCTTATCAAGCTCTTAGCATCCCTTTGTTTATTTGAGGCGACAGGAAGACTGTGTAAAGGCTGCTTAGTCAGGGATATCAGCCTTGTTGGCAGGGGAGTGATTGCCAGTTGAAAAACAAGGCATTATTGCTCATTTTTTCCCTCTTATTAGTTTGATTACATTTGCAAATCAAATCAATCCATCAGACATGATCAGGCCTCGTCCGCATTTTAAGGAATAGTAATCTCCGTCTAATAAGATGCAAATGTGTCACATCAGTAAGTAACCAATAAATCATCGTCTTGTCTTTGGCAATCATTAAATATCAGAACCAACAGTCAATTTTTAGTATTTTCAATTTGCGATATGCCGCTGGAATATAAAGATAGATGGACGTAATTACACAAACCAAACACTATTTCAGTTCATTCCAGACAGCAAATTTAGTGGAAGGTATAACTGGCTTGTCATCACACTACATTATTCCTAGCGGTTCATGCAAAGTTCACAGACGAGCTTCAAATGGACATTGCTTTTTTTCAACTTCTAACAACGTCCGTACAATGGCAAGCAAACTTTGATGCGAGGACTTGTGCTGACTTCCGCACGGCTGTTGCACTCAGGTGCCAGCATGACAGGAAACATATGCTCTCTCCTGTCAGACACTGATGGCCATGCCAGCTCCAATCTTCTCGATTTTCGATTAAAAAAAAAATGAACCCACAAATGTAAAAATAAAGGAAAACAAAGAACAACCAGGAACTCTTCAGATGACTCATACCATCTCTTTGAAGAGTTTCCCTTGGAGGGAAAAAGTGAACAAAACCTTTATTTTTCTTAGTTTCACATTTTTAGAACCTCTCTGTTTATGCAAGGTATTCTTTTCACCTAAGCCATTCTTTGTGGAGATGTGTGTCTTTGCAGCACCCTGATAAGAGTGTTGATTTGGGGCACCATAGAGAAATGCTGGTTATATATGTGTGCTGTGCTAAGTCACTTCAGTCTTGTCTGACTCTTTGCAACGCTATGTCCATGGGATTCTCCAGGCAAGAATACTGGAGTGGGTTGCCATGCCCTCCTCCAAGGGATCTTCTCAACCCAGATATTGAACCTGTATCTCCTGTGTCTCCTGCATTGGCAAGTGGATTCTTTACCACTAGCATCACCTGGGAAGCCTAATTTCATATATATACACTCACACACACGTATACACACACACACACACACACACACATATACACATCATGTTATAATTCACAGTATAGTGAATGAAATTGTTTGGATGGAGTATCTGATCTGAATGCCTTTTCCCTAATTATACTTGCATAGCAGCTCAGTAACTTCAGATGAGCTGTGACAGTTCATTCATTCATTCACAGAAATTGTCTTCTCATACATATAGGATCCCTCTATCCCTCTCAGGCCCTCTTGGCTCTATTTATCCCAGTGAAAGCAGTGGTCATACGTTTCCATCCTTTCCCAATATTTTTCTCTTGTCTAAATCTCTTTTTATGAGTGCTCATATAAAAAGCGCCTTTAAATCATTGATCTCGTGGAATTTAAAACTTTCAACATTTCCTCTTTGATTTGTGTTTGTCATTAACCTCATCCAGTTACTGACGTTGCTTTGATTCTTTCTCTTCTCTGCAGAAGTCATTTGCCTTCTCAGTGAAAGTTGCTAAATAAGATATGAAAAACATATCTGCATGACCTTGGTTCACCTGCTACTTATTTTGGTGGCATTTTGAATCATCACTGACTGATTCCAGTTTATCTTGGCAGATTTGTCATAGACTTTATAATTGAAACTTAGAGCTTAAGATTTGGCAAGGCCAACCCTTTGGCCTACTAGACCCCATTATTTGCCAGGAGAAGAGCAAACTCTTTAGAATGTTATTAATTTATTTTGACCAGGCTGTGTGGCATGTGGGATCCTAGTTCCCAGACCAGGGATCGAATCCATGCCCCCTTGCAGTGGAAGCATGGAGTCTTACTCACTGAACTACCACAGAAGTCCCTGGAATATTATTTAATAAGATCTCTTATTTAAAGTCAACAAAATTGAATTTTGTCTGTGTGACATATTTATTGTAAAAATGTTGAGTACCTTTATGCTAAGCACTCTGCTTGGTGGTGGAATATACAAGTGAACAGAGTAGAGATGATCACACAGTTGTCAAAAGTTGGATCTTTTGAAGGTCACAAATAAGCAAAGGGGCAGTTATAGCATGGTGTTCTCAGTGCATTGATGGAGCAGCGCAGCATACTAGGGATACACCATGGTGGCAGTTTTAACATTGGGAATCAGGGAAGGCTCCTAGAAGCCTTGACGCCTTCTTGTATAGAAATCTAGAGAAGATGCATGTTTAGGGAGATATCAAGAACTTTGAGATAAGCATTAGCTTCCTTCTGTTAATAAAACCAGTAGAGTAGGGACTTCCTGGCAGTCCAGTGGCTAAGACTCTATTGGTCTACTGCAGGGGACACGGGTTCCATCCCTAGTCGAGGAACTAATCTCACATGTCATGCAGTGCTGCCAAAAATAAATGAATAGATAAAATAAAAATGAAAGGTTTGAATTAAAAGCAAACAATAGAGTAGGTTAAACAGGCTCATTTTTCATACTTTTGTCCCATTTGTTAGCAGGACTGGAGAACATCATTCACTGACCAACGAAGAACATTCTTTCAAATTTTAAGAAATTATAGGAGCTGGATTAAACTCTGATCGTAGGCAGGCCAGGAGCTTTCAACTTTAGACAAGGAAAACATGCACGAGCTTGAGGTAGTGGTCAAGACAACATTTTGAATCAGCAAAATCAGTTTCTTAAATGTCTCACATATATGCCTGCCGGATGCACTCTCAATGGCCATACATCTGAGCAAAATGGACCATCAGTTGATGAAAACCAGTTTATGCTGCTTCTGCAACCCTTCCTATCTCCATATCCTTTCAAAGTTAGTTGATTTCCAACATCCCTTTTCCTTTCTGCAAAACTGTTGTGAATTTTTAAAACATAGCTCTGCTCTTTGCAGGTGGTTGTTTTGCCAGCCAGCCCGTGTAGCTCCAGGAACCCTCTGTATTTGTATGTGTGTGCTTAATCGCTCAGTCATGTCTGACTCTTTTAGACATCATGGACTGTAGCCTACCAGGCTTCCCTGTCCATGGGATTCCCAGGCAAGAATACTGGAGTGGGTAACCATTCCCTTCTCTAGGGCATCTTCCAGACCCAGGGATCAAACCCGGGTCTCCTGAATTTGAGGCGATTTCTTCACTATCTGAGCCACCAAGGAAGCCACAAGGAACCCCATCCAGGACAGCAATTGCCAAGAACCCCTTACGAGTTACAGCTGAGGAAAGCCGTGCAGCTCATGCCTTCTTTGTACCAGAACCTTATGCTCTCTCTAACCGATTTACATACCACCATGGTATGTTTAATTTGCTTTTTCATCAAATCAATAATGGGTCTAATTGAAAAAATTGGCAGTGCTACGTGCAGCCTAAGTACTGATCTCAATGTTTGCCGGCTAACGGCAACATTGCAGAGCTCTGCGTCAGACACCTGTGTTATTGGTGTGCTCCCGCTCCTAATGCGTACAAAAACAAACATTAATACAGGTGGAGCATCTGCACCAATTGATCACTATGCTATGAGAATTAATCACCTGGCTTTCAGCTTGAAGAATAAAATTTACATCTCTAATGTATGAAATGTATTAACACGCACGCTTGCACCATCGACTTGGGCTGATATCAGCAGCCAAGCATGCACAGCCCGGCTCAGGTGTGTTCTGCTGGACCTTTGGACCTGCAGGTGCAAATTCAGAACCAGGTTTTAAACACTTGATAGGTGTTTTTGAAATTTGAGACTTTTGGGTGAATAATGATTGGAAATGATTGGGCAAGCAGGACTCCACGATGCTTTGCACCTTGGAAATGTGCCTTCACAAACAGTATGAGGACCCTGTTCAGGTTGAGATTTTATTTTCTCATCCCAATCTTGGATGAATCTCGACAACATCACTGTGCTAGAGCTACATTCACTGAGCACTTACTAGGTGTCAGGCTAATTGTTTTGTATAAATTACCTCAGTTACTCTTCAAAGAAACCCTGTAACTAAGTATCACCTCTGATGCTATTTATTGAAACATAAGTAATTTACAACATTGTGGTAGTTTCAGATGAACAGCATAGTGACTCAGCACTTGTACAGATTATATTCCATTAAAGTTATTATAAGGTAGTGGGTATAGGTCCCTGTGCTATACAGTAGATCTTTGTTGCTTATCTGGTTTACGTATAGTAGTTTGTTTATGTTAATCCCATACCCCCAATTTGTTCCTGCCTCCCATCCCCTTTGGTAACCACAAGTTTGTTTTCTACTACTCTATTTCTGTTTTGTATATAGATTCACTTGTATAATTTTGCAGATGCCACATATAAGTGATACCGTATATTTGTCTTTGATTTATTTCACTAAGCATAATATTCTCTTGTTCCATCTGTTGCTGCAAATACCAGTATTTTGCTTTTTATGGCTGAGTAATATTCCATTTATATATATATCCCCTTGTCAATTGGACACCGTTTTATAATTGAGAAAATTGAAGTTTAGAGAGGCCAACTTGGCCTGAGATTCTGAAGCTAGTAAAATAGAGACAATGAGATTGCAATTCAGGTCTATTGCATTCAAAATCCCTGATTTTTACCTATTATGCTAACACAGTTTATAAACTAATTCATTTTTTTTAAAAAGTTCCAAACTGATTTTTTTGTTTAGCACAGTGGGATCTCAAAAACTTCTGCTGGCAAAACAGATTTCATTGGTGCATCCCACTAATGTTGGTTTGATAGTTTTTATGGAACTGGCTCCATAACTGACGGGGTACAGTGCACAGGGAAATGCAGAACCCACAGTTTAAAAATTATTAAGAAGAAAAAAAAATAAGAAAAAAAACAATAAATAAAAATTACTAAGAATTTCACAATGGCAACAGCAGAGGATTCAACCTCACGCAGCTCCCGACACAGGGCAGCTAGCCATGAAGCATGCCTTTGAGAGATGCAAATTTTGCTTGGGGCCAAGTTTGGCGAATAGAGGAGCCTCTCTTATTCAAGTCTCTGTTTGGTTAGGGCTGGGAAAATGCTACGTAGGCCAAGAAAACTTACTCTTGTTACCATGATTCTCAACTTCTGGTAGCTCATTTAGGGAGGAAAAGATGTTTTTTCATCATCTTTAACCGGTGGTCCCCACCCAGGGAGAATTTTGCATCACAGGGGATATTTGGCAGTGACTATGGGATCGCAGAGAGTCGGACACAACTGAAGCGACTTAGCAGCAGCAGCAGAGACACTTTGTCACAATCAGGGTAACAACAGAGAAGGAGGAACATCTAGTGGAGAGAGGCCAGGAATGCTGTTTCACCTTCAACAGTTCACAGAGCAGCCCCCCACCCCTTTCTCCTCAATGAAGAGTTTTCCACCCAAAGGTGTCAGTAGTATTGGGGTTGAAAAATCTATCGTAAACCATCATACTCTCATGATTTTCAAGTTTAGTGTTCAGTTTTGCAAATCTTTTAAATGGATACATAAATAAATATGGTAGCTTTATTACCAAAGAGAAGGCTTCACTTCCCTAGAAGCCACCTTTATCCACAAGATCAATAAAGATTTATTGGACAGCCAAGGTGCATTTACACCAGCATTTTTGTGGCCAAGCCATAATTTTATCTTTAGTGTTCAAAAAAATAAAACAGAAAAGTTCATGATCTCTGAAAAGTGATCATGACACATTTGAATTAAGAGCTTTCTTGGAAATTTCATTGGAGATATTCATTATGTGGCTAATTACATATTCACATGTAATGATGAGAAAGGGGCCATTATAGCACATTCCAGTAAGCAATATGCATTTTAACAAATATATAAATATGTATTTATTCATTGAACAGAAATGTTTTCAGTTATTTGGATGTAAATAATGTTTATAAATTTTTATAAAAATTTATAAATCTTCAGTGATAAATGTTCTAAGGACACAGTTAAATGCTATGTGTATTTGAAGACATTTGAATTTTTGACAGATATCTTTTATATGAACTTATACAGATAACTTTAGAATAACACTAAATATGTTAATATTAACCTGGACATTCTTAAAATTGCTGAGTTGGGGTGGGTATTTCATAAGCTTGTCAATGAGTTGTATAAAGTCTACATAAAGCTGCTATATGTAAATGTATTGCTTTATTGCATAAACACTTCAGCAGTTACTCTTAAAAATTCATGAGGCTATATAATTCAACTCTTACTGACATTTTTTAATTCTTAAACTGTTTTTCTAATCATTTAAGAGGAAAAACAATGAACCATAATAACCATCTTTTTACACAGAAATTTCTACGTAAGTAAACTTTATATCACTGTCTTTCAACTCAGTTTCTCTCCTTCTAGGGATATTATATCAAATTTTGAGCAACCCAATTCCCTATAGCATAACTGAAAACAAACAGAAAGAAGTGTTCTGGGTAATATCCGAAACTGTTGTCATTGTGAAGTCCCTCAGCCCCTCGTTCATAGACTAGTCAATCGTTTCTATGATCCATTCTAAATACCTTAGCTTTTCTTCTCAAACATAGCAAATTTTAGGAGGGATAATGCCAAAAGGAATCTGTGAATGGCAATAGAAAGCAAGAGTCTGCAGGTAAAAATATAAAATGCAAATCAAGCCCTAAGAAGCCCAGCACTGGAGGCTAAGTAACATGGGTTTGGGCAGCCTTGCATCCTTCAGCTACCTCTGAGGGTAACTCAGGGCAGCTTGGATCTCCTGATGGGTCCTGGCGTGCTGACCCTGGTCATCAGGAAAATTAAAGATGTATTCAGTAGACTTACTTTAAGAAGACTGAGAAATATGTAATTATTTTAAAGAAATCTACCAAAGATGACTAAAATCTTTTTTTAAAAAGTGCTTGGAAGTTTCTGAAATTCACCTAGGTGAGATGAGTCTGAACTATTGTGATTATTAGTGAAACAGTAATAATGAAAATCGGAGAAGGCAATGGCACCCCACTCCAGTACTCTTGCCTGGAAAATCCATGGACAGAGGAGCCTGGTAGGCTGCAGTCCATGGGGTCGCTAAGAGTCGGGCATGACTGAGAGACTTCACTTTCACTTTTCACTTTCATGCATTGGAGAAGGAAATGGCAACCCACTCCACTGTTCTTGCCTGGAGAATCCCAGGGACGGGGAAGCCTGTGGGGCTGCCGTCTCTGGGGTCGCACAGAGTCGGACAGGACTGAAGCGACTTAGCAGCAGTAGCAGCAATAATGAAAATGATCATCATTTGCATAGTGAGGCTCAGCTTACAAAGTGAATCCAAATAAATCTGATATTCATCTGCATTTGTTACATACAGCTTACCTGTGAGGTTGTTGTTTTCACCTTTTCATTTTGTCCAGATGAGGAAACCAAGACACAAAGATTAAGTGATTTTCTCTAAACTAACACACTTGATTGTGTATGTACATCTGTCTTCTGACAACTGTCACTCAGGTAATTGCTATGCAGTTCTACAAGATACCTAAATTCAGGTGATCAAAAGTTTCTGCCATTTTGATATTTAGAACAATTTTCTAATTTTCTTTTCATTTTTAATGTGTATTGGTCATAAACATAATGATGAGCTTCTATAATCTTCTATTTTTCAAATGAGCTAATCTCTTAAAAGTATTTAAGTAACTTTACTTATCACTATGATCTCAAGTATAGATGGAATCCTGAAGTTTAGAATGTGTTAAAGTACTGTTTAGATCATGGTGAGCACTGTATTTTTATTCAATAGACTGAGAAAATACTGCAAATGTAATCATAGTTTTGATAGTGAATCAATAGAAATAAATGAAATAATACATGTTGCAGTGTATTTCCAATTCAAATTTTATTAGTAAGTCTCCAGAAGGCAGCAGTTAGACATTAGTATTGAGATAATAAAGCAAAATTAGAAGCTTGCTGGAATCCAAATGTGATATATACCTGTGTTACCAGAATGGTCTTCCAGCCTTGGGGCTCAAGAAGTCAGTTCTTTATTCTTTTAGATCTACCAGGGATTCATAGAAGCATAGAAGAGATTTCCTGAATGTCTGTGCCAAAGAAAGAAACATATTTTAATCCCAAAACTTTTTAAAAATGGTGATAGGGAACTTCAAAAAATTCCAAATAAAAGAACGTGTAATGAGATTCTTAAAGGCAGATTTGGAAACGATGCTACAACCTGAAATACTGTATAACTTGGATTTGGGATAGATATCAGTGTCCCATGGAAAATTTCAGTGCATCCAATTCCTTGTCAATGATTTGAAGGTGGTCTCGTGTGCATTTTTGCACATGGCAACAGTGTAGTCAATTTCAGGTTTATTTGTCTAGTGGACTGAACTCATGGCATTTTTCAGTGAGGATGCTATTGTTATTCTGAATGGGAGCTTACTTATCTTGAAGAACTTTTAGCATCCTTTGATTCTCAAAAGTCTTGGTTCAAAAATGCCATATTTCTGGGGACCTCCCTGGTGGTCCAGTGATTAAGAGACCATACTCCCAATTAATCTTAAGATTAAGATGCCATACTCCCAATGCAGGGCCCTGGGTTCATGGTCAGAGAACTAGATCCCACAGGACTCAACTCAGACCTGGGACAGCCAAATAAGCATATATTAGAAAAAACACTACCATATTTCCTAATGCCATTTGGTGAGGGGAATGGGTCGGAGTGGCTATTTCCTTTAGCTGAGAATAATTTGAGTGGAAATGAATACTCAATTCAGGTCAGTACAAATTCAAATGGGTAAAACTAAGTGGCACATGCAGGAGTGTGAAAGTGTGGACCTAGAACTCAGCAAAAAATAAGTAAATAGAAAAAATTTAATCCTACAACATTATTGAGGGTATTTTGGGGGGGGGGCAGGGTATGAAATATATTGTTTTTAAAACAATCCCAGTCATCAAAATCTATTTGGGAAAACAGTGTAAAAATTTGAAAAAAAAAAAAAACAAAAATGTCAAAGACAATCAGGATACCTGGTGGAATAAATGCTACAGTGTGTCCTTACTAAGGGGAAAACAGTAGCTTCCTAGGTAATATTGAGTGTAAGCTTCTGAATGGCAGTATATCTCTGCAGTCTCCCATTTCATTTGTGGCTGGTGGAGAATTCTAAGGATCTACATGATGCATTGTCCATCCTTGCTTGGATGTGCTTCTTTTTGCATAGCTCCATGTTAATATCTCCTTTACATGGATATGTAAGAGCTATCAGTAATTTTTAAAGACTACTTCATAAGGAATTTTAAAAGGTGCATCCTTCTGTTCTTACAGGCTAGCAAAAAGATGGAAGCTTGCTAAAGCAATTAAATAAGAATTCCCACCTCTGGGAGGGAGATAGAAAATAGTTCAAGGAAGAGTCTTTTGGACTCTGTGGGAGAGGGAGAGGGAGAGGGTGGGATGATGTGGGAGAATGGCATTGAAATACGTATAATATCATATATGAAACGAGTCGCCAGTCCAGGTTCGATGCACGATACTGGACCCAGAGGGATAGTATGGGGAGGGAGGAGGGAGGAGGGTTCAGGATAGGGAACACATGTATGCCTGTCACGGATTCATTTCGATATTTGGCAAAACCAATACAATATTGTAAAGTTTAAAAATAAAAAAAAAATGAGTATCAGCAGGATGTGAGCACTGGGAAGGGGGTTCCCTTGCAAGTAGCATAGAAAGAAAAGCGAAAGTAGCTCAGTTGTGTCCAACTCTTTGCGACCCGGTGGAATTCTCCAGGCCCAAATACTGGAGTGGGTAGCTTTTCCCTTCTCTAGGGGATTGTCCCAACCCAGGGATCAAACCCAGGCTTGCCACATTTCAAGTGGATTCTTTACCAGCTGAGTCATCAGGGAAGCCCTAGAATACTGGAGTGGGTAGCCTATCCCTTCTCCAGCAGATCTTCCCGACCTAGGAATCAAACTGAGGTCTCCTGCATTGCAGGCGGATTCTTTACCAGCTGATCTACCAGGGAAGCCCAGGTAGCATGGAACTGATCAACCAGGATTAGTAGTAGAATCAGAAAACTCTCTGTCCCTCCTCCATCTCCCCAAACACAAAGAATAGAGTCACAGAATGTAGTGTGTCCAGCTTTGAAAAGTCACCAAAGAACACATTTCCTATCAAGTTATTATAGCAAAATTGGCCTTGGTTTATGCTCCCAAAGGTGTGGACAAGATTAAAAGCTCAAATCCTTGGTGGTTGATGCTCGCAGGAACCTGCTCCGTATTCACACTCAGGCATCACAAGAAGGTTTGGGGTGAGGGTTTTTAGGATAAAAGTAAATGGGCTAATTGAGAAAACCTAAAAGGTTGGCTGAGATTAATTCTAGCAGGATTTTGGTTGAAAAACGATTACATACGTAGAATAAAATGCAAGTTAAAAAACATATTTAGAATCCATATGCTGACTTTAAGAGACAGGAAGACTTAGGTCTTTTCTTGTCGTCACTCATCTTAGGCTCATGGCCGAGTTACATAGAAGAGCTCATGATAAAAATGACTGACGGGGTCTTCCCTGGCGGACTAATGGTTAAGACTTTGCCTTCCAATGCAGGAGACGTTCAATCCCTGGTCTGGGAGCTCAGATCCCACAAACCTCATGGCCAAAGACCAAAACATAAGACAGAAGCAGCATTGTAACACATTCAAGAAAACCTTTAAAAACGTTCCACATCAAAAAAAATCTTAAAAAAAAAAAAAAAAAAAACCAACAGACTCAAATATCAGAGCAAGCTCCTTTACTTCAATGTCCTTATTTCCTAAACTTATTATGAAACAGAGGTTCACACTCCATAATGTGTAACAACATACGGGCATGATAATGCTGTTGGCTAAGAGATAACATTTAGCTCTCAATCCTTCTGTGATCCTATTGAATATGCCTGTTAAGTTCTCGGTGTAATTAAAGCAGATAGGAGCATTCATACATTTTGTTGCAAATTGATATGATCTCCTTTGTCTGTGATCTAAGTGAGATTGCCCTGTAGTTTTTAATTTAGCAGGTTAAGAAGCACAATTAAAATATCATGAAAAAGATCATAATCAGAAACTGTCTTTTGGGTTGTCCCTGCCAAGTTGATAAAGGGATCGGTGTATTTAATAATTACCTCCTTTGCTGTACATTTGTTCTATTTGTGGGGCTGAAGTGTTAATAAATACCTTGACTATTCCAGGGGGAAAGGCTTTCCACCTAATTAATAAAACTTGGAAGAATACCTAGGACATTGAACCATATCTTTCTTATTAGCGCTGCAGCCTCCAAAGAGAGTCCGTGTCTCCTTACAACAGTGGTAACTGTCATCTTCCCAGGTTATAAAGAAACGTCTGGAAAAACTGCCAGTTTTCAATAGGAATAAAAAAGCAAGTTCTTTGATGCCTTTTTTTTTTTTTTAAGAAATAACTCAAAAAAAAAAAAAAAGAAATAACTCAACCATTAAATTTTAAGTAGTGAGAAATCCTAATCAAGCACAACAGGAATTATTCTGCCTAAAGAACATATCTTAGTAAAAGCAGCAGAGTAAAGTAAGGTTCGTATTGGAATGTAATTGGCTTTGAATTAGACTTTATTTCTAGCTATTGTTTCTTCTCTAGTTCATTTGCTCACATACTTCCCAGGCCTTGATCCTGGAGAAACTGAAGCAGAGTTGAGCATGTCTCACCATTATATTGATACCTTTACTGCTAATTTTTAAATGTCAAGTTCCTTGCAAAAATTTTTTTTACTCAAGTATAGTCATTTTCAATATTATGTTTCAGGTGTACAGCAAAGCAGTTCAGTTACATATTTTTTTTTTCAGGTTGTTTTGTTTATAGGTTATTATAAGATATTAAATATAGTTCCCTGTGCTATGCAGAAGATCCTTACTGCTTATCTGTTTTATACAGAGTAGCTTGTATCTGTTAATCTCATACTCCTAATTTATCCCTCCCGCCTACTTTCCCCTTTGGTAACCATGAGTTTGTTTTCTTTTCTTTTTTTTTTTTTTAACTAAAGAACATTTATTTGTTTTTCAACAAGACTTTATCTTGAGGACGTAACTAAACTGCGCCTCCACTCCCCACTCCAACTTGAAGGAGGATTAGTACAGTGGATGTTATAAAGCAGGTATGAACAGTTTGAGGGACTGGAACCAACGTTAACTGACAAAAACCAACTTCCATCTAAATCATCATAAAAATGTTTAAGTAAAAAAAAAGGCGGGGGGGGCGGCAAAGGGGTTTTCAGATTGAACAAGATCATCACATTTTATCTAATACATTCAATTCTGGCTAGGGTATACCAAAATGGAAACAGGATAACTATAATACAAAACTTCCACTACAGCACACTGCACACACCTGTGTTCCAAGCCCACCCCCGTCCCCCTAATGCTTGCAAACTCAACTATTTCCCAGCCTGTTGGGCCTTTTGACGAAGGAGCATGTAGATCTTCTCTTTAATCCAATCTTTGTTATAAGGCTGGTATGTCTGGGTATCAGCTCGGTAAACAAGGCAGCTGAGGTCTGCCAGGTCATCAATAAAATCAAACAACTGACTGAGGGGCTGTTGGGATTCATTCTCTTCAGATGTTCTTCATACATTTTACAAACACCTTCCATACACTCATTCACAGATTCATAGTCAGCGTAAGTTCTGCCTTCTGGCCTCTTGGTAGGCTGTACCAGCAAGATGGTGTGAGACATCGTGCCAAAGTCTCCCGCTGCAGCCGATGGCCGACTCCGCCGCCGCACCGAGTTTGTTTTCTATGTCTGTGAATCTGTTTCTGTCTTATATATAGATCCATTTGTATTATTCTTTAGATTCCACATATAAATGGTATCACATAGTATTTGTCTTTCTCTGTCTGACTTACTTCACCAAGTGTAGTTTTCTTTAGGCCCATCCATGTTGCTGCAAATAGCAACTTTATTTATACTAAAGTTGAATTTAGAAATGAAACAATTGAAAACACATCATTATGTCAAACATGATATTGACTGATTTACACCACCTAGTCTTGTGAGCTTATGCGTTTAATGAATATTTGAGCACCTACCTTGTGGTGTAACAGACCAGTCAAAATTTAAATACAGTCCTTTATGTGTGACCCCAGCCGTCTTCATTTAGAGCTTGACTATGTGAATCTATTATACCTTTTAATTAAAAATACGTGATAAATAAAAACTATGTGTAACAAATCTGTAAAGTTTTTCTCTGCATATAAGGTGGAACTTTACAGCCATTTCATTCTGTAGGAATTTCTGAGCCCATTGACTCTGCTGAGGTTCTTCACAACATGAGAATAGAATATCAAAAGTCTACAGGAAGTGTTAATAAGGGAGAAGTCTTCCAAGACTACCTCTGTCTTAGGGATGAGATGCAGTAGAAATATTAAAATACATAAACTGTATGCACAGTGTGGCCAGACTGTATATCCTAGAATGGTTAGGGAGGAGGCCGGTGGCTCAGATGGTAAAGAATCTTCCTGCAGCGTGGGAGACCTGGGTTCGATCCCTGGGTTGGGAAGATCCCCTGGAGGAGAGGGCCTGGCAACCCACTCCCGTATTCTTACCTGGAGAATCCCCATGGACAGACCAGCCTTGCGGCTGCAGTCCATGGGGTCACAAAGAGTCCGACTGAGCAACTAAGCACAGCCCACATGTCTAATATGATGGAATTTATTTTCCTAAGGGTTCTCCGCTTTGTCATCGTTTAAACGGGGATTTTCAATGAGATCATTTTTAAGACTGTTTCTAGGACTTTGTATCCTGTGGCCTCGTGCGCTTTGTTCAGTAAACTCCAGGTTGCATTGTACTGCTGTGGCGCCTAGCTTTTCAAAGTTATCTTGAAACAGTTTCGCTGTTAATGGGGTGCCTGGCAGGCTGGAGACTTAAACCCAGGCGTGTGGAACAGCCACTTGGTGTTAAGCTGGGGAATAGGATGATGCTTTAGGGTCCTTTTAGGAGGTTTTGAGCATCTTCTTTTGGGGCGACAGGATGCATTTGCTGCTTTTTCGCTCTCAAAACTCTTCCAGCTTTTCAGGCTTACCCTGTGTTCCCCTTGAGGAATTCCTCAGCTATCTGAGTCACCTCTAACTGGCGGCAGCAGAGCAAGCCTTCACTGTGTTCTGATTTCCAGCCTTTGGGAGGGAGCGTGGGACCAGGAATGGACGGGACAGAGGTGTCTGGAAGCTCTTTTGCTTTCAGCTCTCCTCACACCCTGAGCCAAGCTGTGACCCTGACTCCCTTCCCATCAGTCATTTCTTTGGTTATTCCCCAAACATGGATTAAAACCATTTAGGTCCTGAGACTATGCAACTGTGTACCCAGCCCTGGGGATACCATGATGAATAAGTGATTTGATATCGTAGAAAAGATAGTAACTTCAGTAGGGTCGACACAAGCTGATATGATGGGCTGGGTACTGGAGGAGAAGGACGCCTCACTGTCTCTAAGGTCATGAGAGAAATAGTTCGAGGAAAATATTTCAGAGAGGTTTGGACGGTTGAAGGGGCATCTGCCCTACAGCTGTTGTTCAGTCACTCAGTCGTGTCTGAGTCTTTGTGACCCCATGAACTGGAGCACGCTAGGCTTCACTGTCCTCCACCATCTCCCAGAGTTTACTTAAACTCTTGTCCAGTGAGTCGGTGATGCCATCCAACCATCTCATCCTCCGTTGCCCCCTTCTCCTCCTGCTCTCAGTCTTCCCCATTATCAGGGTCTTTGCCAATGAGTTGCCTCTTCAGAGAGGAAGGGAAAGGGCAGTCCACACCGAGGTCAGGAAATAGCAGGAGTTCCCGGGTGGCCTGTTGGTTAGGATTCCAGGCTTTCTCTGCCCTGGTTTGGGCTCAGTCCTTGATCAGGGAACTGAGATCCTGCAAACTCAGTGTGGCCGAAAGAAAGGAAGGAAGAAAAACATTCAGGAAGAAAGAATGCGCAGAAGTCAAGTATGGCTTGTTTGGGAAAGAATAAGTGATGGTGGGAACACAGGAAGAGAAGCTCGCTGCATCGTGGTTCAGTTACAGGTTCTGGATTCAAGTGGCACATGTGCAAATCATAGCTCTAGTACTTTTTTAAAAAAAACATATTTTATTGAAGTTTAGTTGATGTACAGTGTTGTATTAGTTTCTGGTGGACAGCAAAGGGATTCAGTTATGCATCTATATAATAGTTTGCATCGGCAAATCCCAAACTCCCAATCCATCCTCCCCCCATGGCAGCGGCAAATCTGTTCTCTGTCTGAGAGTTTGTTTTGTAGCAAAGCTCACTTGTGTCATGTTTTAGATTCCACGTATAAGTGATGCCAGTGATATCATATGGTGTTTGTTTTTCTCTTTCTGACTTACTTAGTGTGATCATCTCAAGGTCCATTCATGTTGCTGCAAATGGCATTATTTCATTCATTTTCATGGCTGTAACTCTAATACTTTTCACCGTGTGACCTGGAGTGGGTTTCATGCCTCAGTTGCCTCACGTGGAAACTGGGAAGGAGAATAGTAGATGTTCTGTAAGGTTAGAATGAAATGCTTAGAGCCGCCTCATTCGTCTCTTGCACCCAGTCATCTTTTAAAAATGCAGGTCAGGTTGTGTCTCCTCTCTGCTCAAAGCAACCAGTGGCTTTTCTTCTCTCATTCAAAAAAAAAAACAAAAAACAAAAACCAAAAGTTTGTAAAAAGTTGCAAAGCCTCTGTGACATGCCTGTTCTCATGACCTCACCAACACCATTAGCTCCTCCTCTTCCTCCCCAGCCACACTGGCCTCTCTGCAATTCTCTGAACCACGAAAAGCCTTCTCCAGTGAGTGCATCTTTACCTTTCTGTCCTCCTGGGATGCTCCTCCATAGGGGGATACAGGACTGCGCTTTCAGCTCTTCAGGGCTCTGCTCAGACACCCTGTATCAGGAACACTCCCCTTGAGAGCCCTGTTTAACATGACTGCTTCCCTTTGCCCCTTTTTGGTGCCTGTTTATTCCCTTAGTTTTGTGGAAGGTCCCTCCATTGCACTGTTATTTTACTGCCTGCTGTGGTTTTATTTCTTCTCTCCCCACTGCCCTCCTGAACATGTGTGTGAGTGCTCACTTGCTTAGTCATGTCTGACTCTTTGCAACTCTTTGGACTGTAGCCCACCAGGCTCCTCTGTCCATGGGATTGGAATACTGGAGTGGGTTGCCATTTCCTACTCCAGGGAATCTTCCTGACCTAGAGACAGAACCTGCATCTCTTATATCTCCTGTTCAGTTCAGTTCAGTAGCTCAGTCGTGTCTGACTCTTTGCGACCCCATGAATCGCAGCACGCCAGGCCTCCCTGTCCAGCACCGACTCCCAGAGTTCACCCAGACTCACGTCCATCGAGTTAGTGATGCCATCCAGCCATCTCATCCTCTGTCATCCCCTTCTCCTCCTGCCCCCAATCCCTCCCAGCATCAGAGTCTTTTCCAGTGAGTCAACTCTTCACATGAGGTGGCCAAAGTACTGGAGTTTCAGCTTTAGCATCATTCCTTCCAAAGAAATCCCAGGGCTGATCTCCTTCAGAATGGACTGGTTGGATCTTCTTGCAGTCCAAGGGACTCTTAAGAGTCTTCTCCAACACCACAGTTCAAAAGTACAGTATCTTCTGTGCTGCTGCTGCTGCTAAGTCGCTTCAGTTGTATCTGACTCTGTGCGACCCCATGGACTGCAGCCTATCAGGCTCCCCCGTCCCTGGGATTCTCCAGGCAAGAACACTGGAGTTGGTTGCCATTTCCTTCTCCAATGCATGAAAGTGGAAAGTGAAAGTGAAGTCGCTCAGTCGTGTCTGACTCTTAGCAACCCCATGGACTGCGGCCTACCAGGCTTCTCCATCCATGGGATTTTCCGGGCAACAGTACTGGAGTGGGGTGCCATTGCCTTCTCCTGTACTGGCAGGCATATTCTGTACCACTGCACCACCTGGTCCCATAGGTCCTAAATGTAAACCCCCAAAAGGCAAGTACTTTGTCTTTTGGTGAATCCCTAATACTGGGCTCATTATGGTCTCTTTATAAATGGAAGTCTTTAACACAATTCCTGGCATGTAATAAGCCCTGAACAAATTGTACAAATTGTTATCGTCACCATCATTCTTAACAAGAAATAAAGAATGGCACGATGAGCCTAGACTATGAGGGATTCCGTGAACCTCACAGAGAGAAACCATAAGAGCAGGGGAGAGATGATCCCTGCTTAATGTCAGTGTAGAGGGGTGAGATTTGAGTCAGGGAAACCATGAGTTCGGTTCAGGTGGAAGATAATGGAGGATGTGATTAGGCGGTAGGATTGGAAGGAAGAGGTGGGACTAAGAGACGTTTCATGGGAACACTTGGACTTGGGAGAAGAGTCAAAGATCAATCCAAAAATTTTGGTTCTATCTTGTTAAGTATTTGATGAGGATGCTCTAGGGGATTCACTGGGCTAAGTTAGAGAGGCAGGGGATGAGTTCACCTGTAGATATTTTGAGGTAAGTTGCCCAAGTTACATTTCCATGAGGATGACTACAGGGAGTGGGAGATAGAAAAGTCTAGCTCTTTGGGGAACCATGTGTGCTGGTATCATAGGCTTGTTACACCCATGGAAATAATGGCACCCCACTCCAGTACTCTTGCCTGGAAAATCCCATGGATGGAGGAGCCTGGTAGGCTGCAGTCCATGGGGTCGCTAAGAGTCGGACACAACTGAGCAACTTCCCTTTCACTTTTCACTTTCCTGCATTGGAGAAGGAAATGGCAACCCACTCCAGTGTTCTTGCCTGGAGAATCCCAGGGACGGCGGAACCTGGTGGGCGGCCATCTATGGGGTCGCACAGAGATGGACACGACTGAAGTGACTTAGCAGCAGTGAAAAGCCAAGCAGAATTATGGAAAATGTCACATGGAAAGTACTGCACAAAAGAAGGCAGGACGACCAAGAGAAGGCTGTGTGACAAGCACCAGAGGCCATGGGGGGAGTTTCAGGGAGGAGGAGGGACAGAATGGGCTAAACATCCATCCGTGGGAGGAAGGAGCAATCCCTTTTCTTTAGAGAAAAGCAAAAAGGTGTTAGGAATCGGTCCTCATACAGATGACAAGGGGGAGTAGGTCAAGGGCATTTGTACTCGGTGTTCTCTTTCTCAGAGAAAAGGCGGGGAGAGGTGGGATCATGTTAGCAAAGTAAAATATAGTCAAGCCTAGAAAGGGATTCAAGCAGGGAGACCATCCATTTCTGTAGAGAAGGAATGTTTTGGATCTACACTTTTTTCTGCCCCCACCAAAACAAAGGACATTAAAGATAATGGAATGTCTAGTCTGGAGTGTACTGTAGACTAGAGCATCCTGTCAATCAGCTTTGTCTGGGAGAAGGAGGCTGAGCGATTTGGTGACTAGCTCAAGGTTACACAACTGGTCAGTTGAGATTGTACGGAAACCAGTTTTCTCACTCTTGATCCATGCTTTTCATGAACAGTTTCGAGCTGTGCTTTCTAGAGACTATACACCACTTAAACCCATATTATATCCTTTTTTATGTTCACCAGCCCCCTTACTCATACATCCTACCTCACAGCCTGTCTTCAATCTCAAAATCACCCTGGGTACATCGTGCTACTTTTCTTTCTTGCCAGGCATGGTCCACCCTTGGGCTTGCACCTTGAATTAGATTAACCCTCTGATAGGCATTTTTTTTTTCCTCCTGGATAAAACCAAGTTAAGACTGGCTGTCCGGTCATATTCATGAAATGAGCCAGCCATCGTAAGGACTGAGGGCATTAGCTCTGTGAAGTTGCTGCCACATCCCAGAGGCAGAGTTGAACTCAATGCTCCCCGGAGTGTAGCACTTAATGGTTGTCAAATGAACCTCCTTGGTGGCCCTTTTCTCTTTATCTTGATGATTAAAAGGAGCTCCGTAAATGTTTAATTCACATAAAAAAAGAGATGTTGGAAACATATTAAGAAGACCATAGTTGCTGTTTTTTTTTTTTAAATTTTTTTCAGACCATAGCTTTATCATTTCTCAGGCTATATGAATTCTTACATGCCAAAATGAAAAATACTTCAAGCTACAAAAGTTTTAGTTATAATATGTGAAAGTTGCTCAGTCGTGTCCGACTCTTTGCGACCCCATTGACTATACAGACCATGGGATTCTCTAGGCCAGAATACTGGAGTGGGTTGCCATTCCCTTCTCCAGGGGAACTTCCCAACCCAGGGATCGAACCCAGGTCTCCCGCATTGCATGCAGATTCTTTACTGTCTGAGCTACCAGGGAATCCCTTAGTTATAATAGTTATATATGAATATAATTGTATTTTTCTCTCTCTGCATTTCAGCGTGGCTTTTTGTTGTTCTTAAATTATTTTTTAAATGTTCATATCTCTACAAAAGATACTCATGAGATGTACTCTAATTTGCCACAATGTGCTTATTTTGGATTGCCACGTTAGTGCTAGGTTTGGGCAAAAAAAATTATAAATAGCTAGCCTTTCTTTTTTTCTTTCACCTTTGAAATAGATGTTAGGATATCTGAGTAGTTTCTACTCTTTAAATAATGCACTAAGTACAATGCTTATGGACATACTCTCACACCCCTGCCTTTTCTCATTTGATTTTGAGATACAGAGAATAAATGAGACGTTCACTTGGGTTTCGCTGTCTTTTATAAAATCCAAGCCATTCTGGAGTGAAATGAAGGGAAGACGCAGGAGGTCGTCTTCGTGGGAGCGTCTGCCTTTCCCAAATGTCTCATCCTCTCTCTGTCATCCCCAGGCGATGTGCCTGCATTTGTGTGTGTAGATTTATAGTTTATCTTTATCTATGGCTTCATCTGTAGGTAGCTATTATAGCTGCCTCGCCTGGATATTGTTTGGGCCTGATAGATCTGTCTGTAGTTCATCAAAGGGGAGCTGAGTGCCTAAAAGCCATCGGGTCCAGCTGAGGATGAAATACGAGCCATCAGCCTTGGTAATGGCTGTAAAATTTCATAATTACACGGCCTTTATTACATTGCATAATGATCCTGAAGCAGTATGGAACAATTAATTAAGATTTTCAACCGTGGCTCTTTCAGAAATTAAAAGGTGCTGGTAGCTGAGAAATGGGGATCTGTCTTGTCCTAAAAGCATTAAGGATGCTTAAGACATACTTTCCTAGGCACTTCCTTTTTTGTTGTTGTTCAGAGGAACATCTCCTCGAGAATCAGCATTAGTCTCCCATGCCTATTACCAAGTTTTTATTCCAACTTCAAAACTGGTATTTTAAAAGGAATGGGAGTAGAAGAGGGCTAAGGGTCTGTATCACTCCCCAACTTCCCTTTTCTCTTCTTTGAAAAATTCTGTTCAGCCTCCCGCTATAGCCATTCATCATGTTTATGGTTGTTCATCTCTACACATTAAATAAATGCAGGCTCTGAGATAGGGGGTCAGTTAACTGCCTACTATAGTGACCAAGGAGTTTCTCTTATACGCTCTCTCATATCTTGAGGCATTAAAATTCTTTCAAGATCTCTACAGTTTTGACAGTCATCCCCAAAGGAAGACTTTACCGTTTTCATTTATTATCCCGTGAATGTGGCATGTCACGTTTCATATATACCTTTTATTTTTTTCCATGATCTCATCTTCGCACCCCATAAAGAGTAATTAAATTTGAGGACGGCCTCTAAGAGCCGCAAGGAATTTGCTACTTTTAAATCATAACAGAAGCCAAAGAAAAAATCTATAGTATCTTTGCACATGGATATGCATTTTACACATACAAATTGTTACCCATTTTTTAACTTTATTTTCCATGTCAAGGAAATTATGATTGAGATGGTTGCATACAATAAAAATACTAATGAAAAACTGGGGCAAACAAGCCCAGCATTTTTACTATGATGATTCGAAGTCACATCCCGAGCTTTCATCCATGCATTTGATAGGAAATAGATATGTTTCAAGGAAACGTGATCAATGGTATTGTCAATTTCAATGACAGAAATTTTTAAAAAGAAACCCTTAACTTCTTTGTGATTTACACAGAACTCCTGGATATTTGTTCATGTCAAGTATTATTGTTTTTAGATTGGCGATCATCATATAACGTTTTACCAATCTAAATATTTCATGGGAGACTAAAACTTCCCTTGGGCATCCCCAATAATAAACTTTCAGCAGAAAATTTGGAAAGGATTATGTGCTTCAAGGAAGAGCTGCTGCTCAGAGTCAATTCTCTTGTTGAGGCATTTAGTCCCTTAATAGGAATTTTCTGATCTGCTGTCATTCTTGTTCACACACCGAGTGTCACTGCCTCTAAAACACTTGTCATTCTTTAATGGAAACAAAATAGTCATTGCAGCCAGAGCTGCAATGTCATTTCACTACCCCTTGCTGCGTCGGCAATAGTGAAAATGACAGAGAGGCTCTCAGTAGGGGTAATTAAAATGTAAATATTGATATTTTATTATTTGAAATTACTTTCCAGTGCGGCATTTAATATCTCTCCATCTGTGCGGCTCTGTTTAGCGGTCATTTTAAGTGCAGCTCTGGGATACCAAGCAGCGGCTTGATCCCCGTTATGTCAAAATGCTTGTTGCTGCTTAATTTTGATATCTAATTAAGTGGAAAAGTACAGTCCACACTGTAATCCATGGCATCTTAACCAGCTGCTTGGGTATATTTAGAATTAATCTCCACTATGGAATCATCCTAATGTATGCAATTAAGAGTCTGCCGATGGCTAATTAGGTGTATTAGAATCAGGCAGCTTTTTTTTTTTTCCTTCTTCTTTTTTTCCCCTCCTCTTTCATTTTGGACTGTTGCAGACGTTTAAGAGTTTCTGCCTGCAGAGGTGCCTTCATGCTACTCCAGTGGAGTTAGGATGCAGTGCAACTTCCAGCTAGATTCATGCCTGAATGGTAACTCTTATTTAGTAACCTCTTGCTTGTTTTCTTGAATCAGCCTCATCTAGAAATTTCTAGGATTTCCTGGATCTATTTGCAGGATCTCAGTGACGTGAAAGGGATTGGTCACAGCATAGAGGAGAGGTGAGATGCAAAGATAAATTTCCTTCTCCAAAAGATCCAAGCAGGAAGACAGGGAGGCGGTGCAGTGGGTGCTCTTGTTCATTTCAGGAAAAGAGCCATGACAATGTGAGAGCTTTACACCGCAGCTCCATCTCCCTCCTCCATTCTACTTTTGAATGGAAGTGTCTCGAAAGAGTTATTCTAAGAGGCGTAGGTTTGCAGGTCTGGTTTGTATATTATGTATCTGTGGTAAATAGGACAGGCAGCATTTCAAGACTGATAACGATTCTGCATTCATGTGGTTGAGAAATTCCAAGAGCTGTGTTGTTTCTCAGTTTTTTTGTTTCCTGTTAACTTGGCCAGTTATCCAAATCAGGGCAGTGTAGAGAAGAAGGAGGGGAGGCAGAGAGGAATCGGAGGGGTTGCCTCTGTTGTCAGTGAGAAGATAACTGGTAGCCTCCCCGGTGGATCGTGTGCCAAGCCGTAATGACTTAGCTCTGCTTGAGCCAGCAAACACCAGCCGTGAACTTGGGAGTAAATATTCGTAAACAGATCTTCATTAGCCCCAGAGAAAAATCATGTGAGAGCCTGACTTTAAACCCAACTCTCAGGGCTAGAAATTCAGAGTTGCTGTTTTTCCTTGCTGTCTGGAGCACAAATTATGCCCAGGTTTTTAAGCATAGATGGTGATAATTTCTAATATTATTTGAATGTGGAGTTTCAGGGTCAGGGTGCTATAATTTTACATCTATGACATGCATCTCATGGATAACATATTTCTTCTACGTTCTTTCACGAATACATATGACACTTTGTTTTTAATAGCCTTCGCTGTAAATCCTTTAACTTGCATTTATGCAGAAGACCTCTTAGTTTTTTGCCTTTTTTTTTTTTTTTCCTGCCTCTCCTCTTTCTAGGGCATATGTTGGAGACACTGAATTATAGTATCTTTCTACTTAGGGAAAAATCAAGAAAAGCACACCTGAAGATTTTCTTTTTTCTTTTTCTACTTTATATATAAGAAGTAAAAGTGAGAAAAGGGAAGACATAAATTTTAATTCCATAAACAACAAGCCTCTCATAATTAGTGCTCTTGTTGAGATTTGTGTTTCTATATCGAGGAACTTAATTTGGTATGTTAGAAAAGATTTGAAGGCATGTTATATAAAATTAATAAAGAAATTAGAAGTGACTTTCTCTTAGAGATCCCAGAGAGAATCAATTCTTTATCCTTTAAGTGAAAGCAAGCAAGATGATCGCAATGTTCTGTTCTTTGGTATTTGGCAGCGGAAATAAAATTTGCACATTTTTGGGTGAGCTCAGAGAATTAACTCAGTCTTTCATGATGCCAACGTCATTCTGTGGCTTCAGGTGTGCAGATGTGGCCTTCACAAATGGAAAAATAGTGTAAAAAAAAGACTCTTTTGACTTAATACCCTAAGCCATAAGCTAGCAACTGTGCCTCTGTTAATGCAAGCAGGTGCATTGGGAGAAAGTTTGAATACTTACCTTCCTTGAATGGGCAGCATTTAATCCAAAATCAAATTAGGGTGGATAGATCATTTCTTCTTTCCTTCTAATTTTTCATTATGTTAACTTATTTAGATATATGTAAACCATATATTTGTAGTTTTATATATATGTATATGAATATGCACACCTATGTATATATTACATAATATATAACCAATTTATTTAATATGTATAAATATACATGTATATACTACAACAGCTTATTTCTATTTTATCCAATGTGTGGAATGTGCTTTTAGATTCTTCAATATCAAAATATCATGTTGTGTCACATATAACAAGACAAAGCAGCCATGGCTAACTTGCTATTTATAGATTTCCTTAATGATCGAATGCTCCCATTAAAAGTGGTTCATCTTTTTAAAAAGTTATCACGTTTCATGTGTGAGCAAAAGACAAACTCACAAAAATTTATTTTTAATTTAAAGTATATTTTGGGATCAGAAACACAGTTTAAAAATAAAATATTAGGAATTGTAAAGGAAGATAAAAAATGCCGATAATGCACTGTTGCTTTAAAAGAACAACCCAAAATTATAGTTGGGATTGTTTCTCCAGCAATTCTAAAGAGGGTTAGAGGCACATCTCTCTCTTGCTAAACTCTGACAGATGATATGCTTTATTAATAACATTGTTTAGTTTATTAAAATTTTGAATTGTAAAAAAAAAATGTATTTGATCTGAAAATTTGTGTTAGCAAAATTCATCTTCTTGAGTTTCTCACCATATCCCTATTTTAAATGAAAAGTTATGGTTTCCAAGAGACCTAACATGTGTGTCCATAAATACAGACTCTCAGCTGAATACGTATAAAAAAATGGAAAAAACAGAGTTCGTAAAAAGTAATGTGAACCAACT
Source organism: Bos grunniens (assembly GCF_055505025.1). Classification (NCBI taxonomy): domain Eukaryota; kingdom Metazoa; phylum Chordata; class Mammalia; order Artiodactyla; family Bovidae; genus Bos; species Bos grunniens. The sequence goes on from NC_141180.1 coordinate 61,190,547, forward strand.
ACCCAACTTATTAAAGGTATTTTTTGGCGTCCTGTTGATTTCCTCAAGGTCCAACCTGCCTTTTTCTTAAGTTAAACGGACCCTCCTTCACTTGCCCACAGCATTTGCCTAGGGCTGTTTCTGGCCATGCTTGTTCCTACAGCAGGTGGAAATCGGTCCCCTTCAAAATGATTGCATAAGAATGGATGTGCAAACCAGTTTGATAAACCTGAAACATGTCTAAGTGGCATTTAAATTACATTAACACCTACTTGTGCAGTCACAGTGAAAGGTCGGAACCAACAAGTACCATCTTCACTGCCGTAAATGCCTAATTTGCTGCTTTCAAGTGGGAAGCCACCTCACTCCCTCGTGCTGCCCAATGGCTGTCATGTTGCAAATACTTCTGACAAGTGAGTATTAGAATCCATTGTTCTAGAATGGACCGAGAGGGAGTTGCCATACCTGAATGCATTTTTATTGCATTGCCTTTTCTTTGCTGTTTTTGACTCAAGGAAAGGAAACTCATAATGAATAAAGAAAATACAGGATTGCTCAATCTGCTTGCCATTTTTTTAAAGTGTAGAAAGTGCCTTTGTCAGTGACTTTGGCTTTATCAAAGCCAGATTTGGAGTCTCCTAAGAATTTATGTAAAAACGGTAGAGATACAAATTTTTATTCCAGCGAGTAGAAAGAGGCAGTGAGCTTTTTCTTTCATTTGTGACCTAAGTCAGGCTTTCAGAGAATTAAAATACTAGCTCCAGATAATAAATTTACACATTGTCAAAATAATTACACAACTGGGGTAAAGTAGAGAAATTAATTACAGATACTTGTAAATAATAAAAAAGTCGTGACATGATCATGGAATCTGTTGTGAATGGTTATTTGTAAATATAGGAGAACGTAGTTAGGCAGTATGATTAAAATGTCAACTTTAATTACAAATTCAAAAAGAACTGGCTGAGGTTGTGAAATTTAGGCAGAACTTTATCAGAGTTTAAGTGGCTCCAGAGAAAATCCTATATGCTAGATAGGCACTTACAAGCAAAAAGCTTTATGTATAATCAGTGCCTTAATAAACACTTGTTGAATTAAAAAAAAAAAATATTAGGCAGTTTTTTTGTGAAGTGTTCAAATATTTGGGGGGCTGGAGCTGGTATCTGGAATATTTATTTCTTTAGCCTCCTATTCTTGTTGAAAGCCAGTCCAGGAGTTGTTAAGGAATTTTCTATCATTCATTCGTTCGGCACATATTTATTGAGCACATGCTACACGGCAGGCAGTGTTGGAGGTGCTGCGGATACAGCAAGGAGCAAAGAAGAGAAGGTCTCCACTGGTAAGAGCTCAGAGATCGGGGAAATGCACAAGAAGGATATGGATATACCTGTTGGGCAAATGTCGTCACCCCCGCTCCCTCACTTGTTGATGTCTTTACCTTGAGCTCCACTAGCCTGTTCTGCAGCTCACCACTGTCACTGCCACTGGATGCTACACAGGAACAGTGATAAGGACAGTAAGGATGGAAAGAAATATATGCACTTGACATTAGGAATTAAAGAGAACACTTAGTGATAGATCCCTGAGAGGCTAGGGGTGAGGCAGCTGGTAGGTGGTGTTGCTGTTAATCTGGGAAGTCATGAAGGTGTGGAGTTTGACATGGGGGTTGGGAAAATGGTCTCAGTTTTCAAGGTATTAAGCCATCCACAGAGCACTTCCCAGGTGAGACATTTTCAGGAAGTATGGAAGGAAGGGATGAGAAAGGCCACAGAGTGAAAGAAATTTCATCTTTTTTTTTTTTTAAAGAAATTTCATCTTGTGCCAGAGAGTTTCAGTTTTGTCCTGCAGGAGATGTGGAAGCCAAGAAAACATTTGTATCAGTGAATAGCAGAGTTAGAGTTCATATTCAACAGAATGTTTGAGTAACCACAGGTAGGACAGAAGTGGGAAACACTAGCCATAAGGATTTGTGTATCCTTTATCCCAAAAGAGAAGATGGACACCCAAACCAAAACCACAGAGGAAGAAAAGGAGACAAAGTGATGGGTCCATTTGGGAGGATGCGTCCAACCAAACACCCATCTTTCTTCCTCTGCATTTATTGGGTTGGCCAAAAAGTTCATTAGGGTTTTTCTGTGAGATGGGATGGAAAAAACCGAGTGGACTTTTTGGCCAGCCCATTGTACTCAGTGTGAGCCTTTTGTGGTACCCACCTACTTCACCTCGTGGTGTACTCCTCTTCATTTACTAAACCGTAAAGTCTGAGAGCGCAGGAATCATATCATCTTGTGTAATATTAGTATCATGGTCATGAACACAGCGTTTCATTCATCATAGACGCACCAAGTATCGGTTAATTTGAATTGTGTTAGGGTGGAACCACTAAAACCTGAATGATGCAGAACTGGACCCAAACTTTGGGAAGATTGTTCCCACCTTTCATTTTACGGGTGAGAAAGCAGGAATCCCAGGAGCTGAGTCCCATGGCTAGTTGGTGGCTGAGCTGGCACCCCATGCTAGCTGATTTACTCCCAATCCAGTGATCTTCATCAGAGGTGCTCACTATTACCCACACAGGCTTGTTTCATGTAAGCAGCTCTCCCATTTGTTATTCGGAGTCAGACAGCACTGGGGCTGGAAGATGCTTCAGAGATGTTTGGTCCTCATTTCACACTGACAGGTGAAGCATCAGCTACGGGTCTGTATTGGTTTCCTCTGCATGTGTGCGTGTGTGCACTCAGTATTGTCTGACTCTTTGAGACCCCATGGACTGTAGCCCGCCAGACAACTCTGTCCATGGAATTTCCCAGGCAAGAATACCGGAGCGGGTTGCCATTTCCTTTTCCAGGGGATCTTCCTGACCCAGGGATCAAACCTGAGTACCTTACATGGCAGGCGGATTCTTTACCATTGAGCCACCAGGGAAGCCAGCAGTTTGTTTGGGCTGCTATAATTATGTACCTCAAACTGAATGACTTAAGCATTTGTCTTATAGTTCTGGAGCCTAGAAGTCTGAGATCAAGGGTGTCTGAAGGGTATGTTCCTTCTGAGATCTATCCCATGCCTTTCTTCTAGCTTCAGGTAGCCTCCAGCATCCTATGGTTTGTGGATGATAATATTCTGTGTATCTTCACTTTGTTTTCCTCCTGTTTGTGTCTGAGTCTGAATTTCCCCTTCAGTGAAGTTGTAATCAGATTAGATGAGGACCCACCCTAATGACCTTCCTGGTCAGGGAAGCCTTTCTTCTCGGAGAAGGCGATGGCACCCCACTCCAGTACTCTTGCCTGGAAAATCCCATGGACAGCAGAACCTGGTGGGCTGCAGTCCATGGGGTCACAAAGAGTTGGACACGACTGAGTGACTTCACTTTTACTTTTCACTTTCATGCATTGAAGAAGGAAATGGCAACCCACTCCAGTGTTCTTGCCTGGAGAATCCCAGGGACTGGGGAGCCTGGTGGGCTGCCGTCTATGGGGTCGCACAGAGTCAGACATGACTGAAGTGACTTAGCAGCAGCAGCAGCATCCTAATGACCTCATTTTAACTTGATCATCTACACAGACCTTATTTCCAAATAAGGTCACATTCACAGTCCTGGGATTTTGGATTCCAACAGCTTTTGGAGGGCAGTTAACAGCTTAACAGCTGTCAACTTAACAGCAGGGGCCAAGGTAACACCCTTGGTCACCGGGAGAGATGGAACCAGAACTCAGATCCCCAGACCTCAAGGTCACTGCTCCCCACACCACAGCCTCTTCCCTCTTCTGTCACCCATAGCAGTAAACCCTTAGCTTTTGAATATTTGACATTAAAAGTTTCCTACATACTCTTTAAAAGTTTGTGGAAATGTCTACCAGCCTTAAAGATCCCCAAAGTTCAAGACAGTCGACCTGTGTTTGTTTTCAGGGTTTGACTTTTATATCAAGTATTAGACCAAAACTGATACACACTTCTTGGGAATTTCCTAAAGAGGATAATGCCTGCATATCTGGTGGGGCTGGGCTGATTCTTCTTGGACAACGGTTCTGGCTCCTATAACACACAAGATATTTCTTACCAGTCCTACTGGGGAGAGCAAGATTCCAGTAGTTTCTTTTTTTGCCCCCAAATTAGAAATGTAGCTTCACAATGTTTTTCCCTCCTCAGTATCTATCTAATTCCAAAGTAAAACTGGCAATACCCTTTTATCAGATTTTTTTTGAAGAGTCCTATTTTATATATGGTGCAGCCTTTTTTTTTCTTCATGGCCAAACAAATTTTAGTCACATCAAAAAGGAGAGTTTTCCCAGGTAGAACTTTGTTGTCTTCAACTAGTACCACACACAAAAAAAGGTTGTAAGAAAAGAAAGCTATTAGAGTTTCCTCCTTGAAAGCAGCTTCTCTATCCTTGCCTCCATGACCCCAAACAATTTGTCTTTCTTCTTGGCTTAGATGAAAGGAGAGAAGTACAGTTGAGGCCAGCTCAGAGAGGGTTGGGGAAGGACTAAGGGAATTATTTCAGCTCCTCTGGAGCCTTCAGAGATGGTAGGTAAGTGGGATTTACAAAGAGAAGCTGTACCCTCCCTGTAGATGTTCTCTGGGTTCTTATTTTGCATTCATCTGCCCTCTCTCAGGTCCTTTTCAAAGTAGGTTGGCAAGTGTTTAAACCTGCCCACTCACAGAAACAAACAAACCAACAAAAAAGTTCGTACCGTCATTTTGAGGCTTTCCAGTGCTGCCACCTGGGAATATTTTTCCTTAGCTGCTGTTACACTTTTAATTTTTTATTTAATTTAAAAAATTTTTTCTAGCAAGCTGGACTGGGAAACAAGAAACAATTGCTGGGACTTCCCTGGCAGTCCAGTGGTTAAGAATCTCCACTTGTATTGCAGGGGGCACGAGGTCAATCTCTGGTCAGGGAACTAAGATCATAGATGCCTTGTGGTGTGGCCAAAAAAAAAAAAAAAAAAACAAACCATGAAACAATTGCTGAAGAAAGCATTTCACCAGTGCCATGTGGGCATAGGGGCGTGTTGTTGCTAACATATTTGGCTGTTCACATAACCAGCATAAGTGGTTAGTGAGTGGCCAGTCAAACCTGTAAGCTTGGTGAATAGTGGTAATTGTGCCTTGGACTGGTGGATACCACCTGTTCAACTCTCTTCTCTCCTCCTTTAGTTTATCACGGCTATCCAGATCATTGTACACACAGTGGTCAGTTCTGCCATGCAGATATAAAGTAATTTTTGAATCTGAGTTCTGTCTTTCTAATTTTCACATTTATCCCATGAAACCACTATTTTAAGATAATGGCTCTGTAAAATATCCATGAACCTTACTTGGAGTATAGAAACAGAACTAAAGAAACAGATTTCTGGTGTTCCACATATGTTGAAATGAGTGATCATATTGGCAAGAAAGGGAGCGATCCCATTTTTGTCAGTTATTCTTACGTTTCACCCAAACCAACTGTGATTGAATTTAAATGCTTGAAATCTGGGTCTCAGTCAGGCTAAAAGAATAAAGGTTCAAAGGGTAGCACTGTATGTATGTAATGCTTAGGTGCTAATATAACAAAGAGATAATATGGTAGAGAGATAATAATAGAGTGATAATAATTATCTTTTATAAAGAAAATGTTTAAAAAAAATGTTGCTGATAGCACCAAAAGGATATTCCAGGTTTTCAGTTTGGCACTGGACTATTGGTAACTGTTTGCCTTGAGCCCCAACTGAGTTCTAGTCCATGAAGTTCATCTCTATGGGAAATAAAGAGAGAAAAGGTCTTTTAGGTATATATATACACACACATGTGCACACATACATACACATAAACTCAAGCCCTGTGTTTTGCGAATCATAGAAGAAATGATATGTCTGTTCCTATTTGAGAAGAACAAGTTAACTAAAAAAAAGAGTATCACTGACAAAGCCTATGGATCTGCATTTATTAATAACTAAGGCCAAACCTTTGTGCCATTGTTATGCTTTTTTCCTCTAGTTCCTATCAACACTAGGTTTATTTCTATGAGAGTTGAAGATTCCGTGTTGCTCAGTCAGCTTCTCTCAGTGAACTCCGCTTGTGATCTCAGTGAGTTGTTATGTCATTGTGATATACATGTAATTTTAGCATGCTATGCTATTCATTGAAATGTGTCCATTTTTGGTGGGACAGAGACACTCCAGTTCAAAAACTGTGAACAGAGAAATCAATGCCATGATTAAGTGATATTAACAGACACCCCAAAGATGTAAGAGGCTTGCTCTGTTTCGAGGAAACTGCCAAGAAGAAAATGCCTAGCAGGGGTTAAACCCAAACGCCTTCACGGCAGCCTATTTCTGTCAACACTCTGTTCAGGAAATAAACATTTATGCTTTCTGAAATGAAAGTGTATTTTTGAAGACTAGCCGTCAGATATTTTTTGCCCTTCACACTTTCAAATGCTTAGCCTTTTTGGTAAGTTGACTGCAAAGTGCATCAGTTTGCCAGGCTAAAAATAAATAAATAAAAGTGCTTGACAAGGGCCCACAGCGCCACTGTCAACCTCCGACGCTTCCAGGAGAAGAAAGCGAGGGACTTGGCACAAAACATGCTTTCTTCAGGCTTGTTACTTCAAGGGTACCTGCCTCTCGAGAAGCTTTTCAATCTTTCAAAATGATGTTATTCCCAAGTGTCATCTGGTTTATTTGGCGCACACCATCCTGCAGATAAACACGCTACGTAACTGTGGGTTAAGGTAGAGACTCATTCTGCCTGCAGAATGCCTGAGATACATTAAGTCGCACTGACTCTAGGGTGGAGATGAAGAGAGATCGGAGATGTCAGCAATATGCCTGGGATGGACTGGAGCTGGGGAAGAAAAAAATGTGCCATGGTATCAGTGTATTTTAAAAAGCTGTAATACAGCTGAACATTTAAAACTATAACCTGTCACACACTGAAGATTAAGATGCCGGAATGTACAAAACATGAAGTGCCCATGACACCACGGCAAAGCATGTTTTATTTCACTTGGCAAAGAGGTTTCTCGCCAAAGATAGCTAAAGGTTATAGATACGAAGGACCTCTAACTTGTAGTCCAGTAGCTATAAAACACCACTGAAGGCCCAGTAAAAGCACAAACAAATAATTATCATTTGGAGGCAAGCCTGTGTGGACCAATGGAGCAGTCATGTTTTGAGAAAATTCCTTAGACTCAGTTCACTAAAATATGCATTTTCATTTAGCTCTTGGTCACTTATGTTTTTCTACTTTGCTCAGGACTACTGATTAAATTATCACTTCATCCCTGCGTCTTTATGAGTGTAAAATAGAACTAGCACTCCTAAAGGCCAGGAAGGAAATTTTTGAGGAATTGAAATATCGTCTCTGTTTTGGGTTCAGCTGCCTTAGTGCTCAGGTGAGCACAGCCAGCTTATAACAGGGCTGTTTAACTGTTATCCAAGCATTTGGGCAGGACAGTTCTTTGTGACAGCTTCCAGATTGCAAGGGTTTGGGAGGAAAGGGTTAAAATGTTGGGATCCAGCTATTTCTGGACCAAGAAGAGATAAAAGTCCAGACTTTATTTATATTGTGTAGACCATAGGTTGTCCTTTCCCCTTTGGTTTGGCAAATTACACCTCCTCTGATCAGCTTGAAATAGACTTGAGGCTCTCAAGCGGACCTTTTGTACTATATCTATCTTTATGTGCTCCCTGACCACCCCCACCCTCCAAAAGGAGAACCTTTTCTTTACCCTTTTCCTTGTTTTTATTTCATTAAGAAGTAAAAGGCCAAGTTCGGTTCACACACACACCCACCCACCTACCCACCTACCCACCCACCCCTAGAAGGATCAAGTCACAGGATCAACCTAAAAAAATGAAGTTTTATTGTTTTGGGCTTAATTAAACCCCCCAAGAAATGTGTGAAACATTGTCATGGCTGAAAAAAAATTGTTCATTTGTAAATCACAGGGACAAAAGGGCCCCCGTGCAACTTTAAAGTTTCCGTGCACGTAAATGTCGATAGCGTGCCTGCTCCATCATCAGCACTAAATTCACATTGATGCCTCTTTTCTTCTCCGTATTGATCCTTCCATGAGAACGTAGATTTGTATCTGTTAATTAATGCGTCCTGAAACAGCGTTTGTATTAATCAGCCAGATAAGAAAAATTGGATGCCTGCATCCTCCTGACAACCGTAAAAGTGCTGGCCCTGATAAAATCGTGGACGGACCTCAATAAAAAAGTTCCTCCTTCCACTCAATAAACTAATCATCCTGCTTTTAATTATTCGGCAGAAAGATGTGTGGAGATTGGAGAATGTGTAAATCTATTTACTAACAGCAGTGTCTGGGCTGGAGAATAGGGCTGTCACAGGAAGGTGCTGCAGGCTATGCGCTCTGTCCATCTGCCGCTGCAGAAAAACTGCTGCTTGGGAGCGTGAAAAGGAACAAGGATATGAAGGCGAATGGAAATTACCCATCTCCTTTTGCTCAGAACTTCCTAGATGACTATTTTTGCGTCTATTTTAGTTACAAAAGAAATTCCTGCTTAGTCTCTCTTCTTAACTTAGGTATTTGCAGGACATCTTTTTCTTGCAGTGGGGGAATGGAAAAAAGATCAATATTTGTTTGTTTGATTTTTGGTTTATTTGTTGTAAAACATTCTCAACATGAAAAGGAAATGGAGCCACATCTACTCAGATTCGATCGTTATTTTTCTCTTTGTAATCCCTGTTAAAAGTTGTGACGTCTCTAATTCTAAGCAGACATTTATTCATGTAACCCCATATTTTGTTGACAAAGAAAGAATAGAGAAAAAGGAAAAAGAGACATAGTCCAAAAGAAGATCAGTTAAGTAATATGTAAGCAACTTGATGAAGAAAAAAAATGAAATAAATGCTTTTTACGTGGGCCTTAAGAAAAGCTGGACTAATCCCTCTTGGTGATTTTATTAAACACTTGAAGGGAATGGTACCAAATGTCCAACCACTAGTTTCCTCCAATGGGCCAGGAAATAATTTCCTTTTCTTTATCATGCTATAGTTGCTACTCTCACAGGAAACATGAATAATTTGTGATGAATAAAAATGATTAAGAACAATAGCCAAAGGTAGGAGCCTAAGAAAGCTGAACAGCAGTGGGTATTTATGATTTGGGTAATAGGTTCTAGAAAGGGAGTAATAACAGATTTTATAAGTTGCATTATGAATACTTTCTTCCTTCTGTGAAATTATTGGTGGCAGAATCTAAAATCATGGTACCATTGTCCTCAAAAACCATAGATACGGTTTGTTACCCTTGGAATTCCTGGGCATAACCTTGAAATGAAGGTGAAGTTTTAAGAAAACTTTTTTTCTTAAGGCAAAAGTAAGCAACTGATCATCAGGTTATCTCCACTAAGACTTCTTTTAGAGTCTGGGTCTAATCCCTCTAAAATTTAAATAGATATCTTTACTCCTAAGTAGGTTTAATTGTCCTACTTCATGTTTCCCTCTTGATCCACATTTTCTTTTTAATTTTTTTTAACTTGTGTTTTCTCAAGTTCAGAAGGGACTTTAAACATGTATGTATAAATGCAGACCAGGTTTAGGATTGAAGCAGTCATCCAGGTATTTCAGATAAAAATAGCATATCATATAGCTACACTTATAGAATACATATTATAAAGTAGTGTTTGGCAAAACAGAAATTAGGGTACAAGGAAATTATCTTGCTCAAGGTGACACAGCCAGTAGTTCAATGGAGCGGATACTGAAGTTTAGGATCTGTCTCTGCTCACACTTTGTTCATTGCACCTCCTGGTCTCCATTTTAACTTTTTAAATGAGTGGATCCTAATATCAAGAATAAAATGTGGCTTCTCTGTTTGGTGAGGGGACCAGTCTGCAAAGTATTCCATCCTCTTTGATACCAATAATCACCATTTAAAAAAGGAATTCATGCTAAATGTCAGTGGGGACAGAATATCCAATTAAGAAAGCTCTTTCAGGTGTAATCGTACTCAACACTCGCTGTGCTTGTGACTACTACAGAGAAATGGTTCCAGATTGCACTCTACTGTGTGGCCTAAATTGTTGTCCTTTATTTGGGGCTTCTGTTTTTTTGGGGTTTGTTTTTCACTTTCATGTTTATCAAGAGCAGTTTTTGGAGATGAGGTAGTTGATAGTTTGACTTCCTATCAAACTATCAAGCCTAGTAAGAGTGGCTCAAATGGTAAAAAATCTACCTGCAATGCAGGAGACCCAGGTTCGATTCCTGGGTAGGGAAGTTTCCCTGGAGAAGAAAATGGCTACCCACCCCAGTATTCTTGCCTGGAGAATTCCAGGGACAGAGGACCCTGGCAGGCTAGAGTCCATGGGGTCACAAAGAGCCAGCCATGCCTGAGCGACTAACACTTCCTTCCATTTAAGACATTCATAAAGACTTCCACTAGAAATCAATTGTATTTCATGATTGCATGGTATTTCAAGTGAAAGAAAACTACCTCTTATCTATTATATTCCTGTCAGCTGTGTCTGAAATATGGAGAAAACACCAACAAGTTTAATCTGGTTGGTGCCTTTTACTTTGCCGTTGGCAAAATGGGTAGAGGAAATTTTAAGAGCAGCTAATCAGAGCTCAGCATAATTTTGAGCACCTATGCAGAAGCTGACTACCATATGAAGCTAATATTGCATTATGATATGATGGCTTTAAAGTAACTTGATCTGCCTATATCCCCATGCAGGCTTCTCCACGCTGTCCCTGGCGGACCAGATGAGCCTTCTGCAAAGTGCTTGGATGGAAATCTTGATCCTTGGTGTCGTGTACCGATCTCTTTCCTTTGAGGATGAACTTGTCTATGCAGACGATTATATAATGGATGAAGACCAGTCCAAATTAGCAGGCCTTCTTGACCTAAATAATGCTATCCTGCAGCTGGTAAAAAAATACAAGAGCATGAAGCTGGAGAAAGAAGAATTTGTCACCCTCAAAGCGATAGCTCTCGCTAATTCAGGTTGGCATATTGACATGGTTCGTTGTTATATTTCCTAATATGTCAGTTCTGCCCCTTCACTTAACTTCTTCTTCAGGGATTTACTAGACCCAGCTGTAAATTCTGAGTCAGCTAAATTATAATCCTCATAGCTTTCTAGGGAAAAGTTAGAAGAAAAGAAAAACCAACTTAAAGGGAGTTATTTTTATTTTATTTGCTTATTAAGGGCTGTGTCCCTTATACCACCAAATTGTTCATTAACACAAATCATGGCAAAGCAAAAGCAAAAGTGGCAGTGGTGTAAATGGACACTCAGGACAATGTTAGGTCCTTTGTCTTATTTACACAAGTGAAAATAAGTATGAGTTAGACATGCAAATCATTCCCCTACCTTATAATGCAAATTTTTTAATTGGAATCATATATGTTGTGTTGCTTTTCATTCTGGTTATCAGAGAATACTGTTTTCTTCCCTTCTGGAATTCTCTAGCAGTCGAATTCTGCAAAGGAGTATTTCCCTTAAAGGTATTACCTATGTAGTAAGGGTTAAGAATTATGAGAATAAACGGTCTTTACGTGAGAACTGAAATGTGCTAAAATAGAGAGCAAACTCTGATAAGTAAAAATCGTTGGTGCTTTGTTGTTCTTGCCTTTGTGCCTCTCTGGATGCTTGACTGTGGTCTTAAGTCTCTCTCAGCATTTGCATAAAGTCCAGGATAGATCCCTCCTTAATGACGTGCCGATCTTTAGATACCTGCGTCAATAACACGCTCTGATGCTATGTACCATTGACAGTCACATCGTGCCCCTCCATCTGCTTTTGTTTTGACCCTATCTTTGAACTTTATCTTGGTTGCCGGCCAGTAGTTTTCCCTTTAATTACAAGAAGGAAACTGTCAATAAAATCTGTTAAATGGGATGCAATGAGTGGCTTGAATGGGCGGGTGGCTATTTGTTCAAATTCTGCAGCATTCAAGGTATTGACAGTTTGTTTTCTGGGGCCATATGTGACGATCAATCTCAGGCTGGGCTCAGCCGCGCTGAAAAATGAAAAACCAGATTGCTTTTGCTTACTTGTGGATGACGACTTTGTGATTTGGCGCGGTCCTAGTGAGATGAGACCTTCTGCCCAAATTGCCCCCATGAGAGCCAGGGATGCGTGACTGTTTTTAGGAATAATTTTTAATTGATTTTGTAATTAACAGTTCATCTACAATATTGATGCATGAATCCTTGGACTGATAGGAGGGAAATTGTTTTCAACAATGAAGTTGTACTTTGCTATTTGTCTTCATAATGGAGTTTAGCATTTCACACTTTTAATTGTGAATGGACCCCTCTTCCTTAAAATACCACTCGCTTCTCTCCTCCTCCCCTTGTGAAATTGTAAAATATGACTCTTTATGACACATGGCATCATCATCACAAACCCTGAAGAAACCCCTGCTGTCTGGATGACCAAAGTGGGAGATGGGATAGAAATGTTTTGAGAATTTATTAGTTGGTATGGACTTCCCATTAAAGCATCTCTCATAATTGGATGAAAGATCCAGTGATGGTTTGGGAAGAATTTTTATCTGGAAATTGTATAGTGGTTCTAATTTAAAACATTTACTTGGTTAATTATTTTTAAAATATAGCCCAGTGTGTTGTGTATCTTTTGTGTCTCAAATTGCTTTTTGTGAATTATTAACTAATCATGAATGCTGTGCAATGCTAAAACTTTATCATCAAAATTGCTAAAATTTTGTAATTTTGGATATTAGTTGTATACTTTATGGCTATGGATTATAATTTAAAATACCCGAATTAATTAGTAGCAGCATTTGTCACTGTCGTTTAGAAGTATAATCATTAATATTTTGATATATGATGTTCGAATCCCACATTCTCTTCTATATGAGGGGGAGGAAGTGACCTACTTTTGAGCAATGAGTGGTGATTAGAAACTCTTTAAAGAACTAGTCAGTTTATTTTTCATGTGTTAAGCCAGAAATAGTCAACAAACCCTCTCTTCTAGCATAGTGTTATTCAGTAGTATGCTACTTCTCCACATCACAAAATTCTCCTGTGAGTAATTCTAACATTTTTCAGCTTCTCAGTACCAAGAAAAACTAACAGAATCAGAGTCTGTAATGAAGGAGTAGTGATTAAGCACTATAAGGGCTTTTAATTTCTACATGGTGTCACCTCTCCTTCGTCTCGTAAATATAGCTTTCTCTCATCCATCCAACCTGTAAGCCCTACTGTTTTAGCTTGGGATAAACCACTCAGAAAGTCATTTTGTTTGAGACTGCCAATATGATGCTGTTTTATTCCATTTTTTAACCATTATTTGAAGGACATCAATAAAGTTGTAGATTTGATCTTGCTAGGAACCAGTGTTTCTTAAGCTGCCAAACACATCAATGTGAATATATTTTAATACTTCTCATAAACATACCAAAAAGTTTGTAAATTTTTCTTTTCATATTTAGAAATTTTAGGTTAATGTAAAAGACTGTGTGTGGAGAAAAAAATCTACTTTATTGTTATAATATCTCAGCATTCTCCTTCGGGCTGTCGGTGTTAACAACCATTGTCTCATTAATCTAAATTTCAGCTTATTTTAAACACCTGTCTTTATTCAATAATTATAAATGTTGTGCTTATGCTTGGGAAACAGGGAATTGGCTTCCTGATAATGGCTGTCATAATTTTTGTAGCTGTGTTTCTGTCACATATGAATTCAGGAATATTTATAACACCAGAAAGCCATTGAAAGTATATTCCCTGTCTTTAGGTACACAGCCAAAAATCCCAATGTATCGTGAGCTAATGCTGTAATTAGGGCTTCCCTGGTGATTCAGTGGTAAAGAATCCTCCTACCCTTGCAGGAAACACTGGTTCAGTCCCTGGGTTGGGAAGATCCCCTGGAGAAGGAAATGACAAGCTACTCCAGGATTCTTGCCTGGGAAATCCCATGGACGGAGGAGCCTGGCAGGCTACAGTCCACGGGGTCACAAAGAGTCAGAAATGACTGAGCAACTAAACAACAACAACAATACTGTGATTACGATATTCTAATATTTGAAAACTCTAATTATTCCACTTATATTTGAAGGTAAGAAACTTTATAGGCTCATTTCAACTACATATTCTCTATTTTGGATAGAGAACAACAATCTTTTGAGAAATATTGCACCCTGATACATCTCATGAGATTGAATTTTAAAAGGAGAATCTAGGTCACAATTTGAACATTGGCCTTGTAAGGCCCCAGCTTTCTGACACATTAACCAAGAGGTTTTGACTAATCTCTAGAATTCTTTCCATTTGGGGAATTCTATGATTCTAGAATTCACTTTGTCTTCATGAGACATAAAGAGAGTAAGATAGTGCTGTAAGCATTTTAGGTAAGATTATAGCATATGATTCTATTCTCTCAATTGGTTCTTTTGATTCTTTTGTCTAAGATTTATTGAAAACTATTATCACTAGCCCCAAGGTAATATACTCACCTTTATGCAGTGCAAGATTAAAAGCACTTTAAGATTAAGAATTACTTTTAGTCCGATCATTCTCTTTGCTTAAGTCACAAGAGCTTCAAGTTCCATAGCCACCCCTCACATGCCAACTGTTGCCACTCCAGATCCACCCCCAACCTAGAGCAGTTTTAACCCTGGGCTGTTTGAGAATAAATAGAATCTACATGTTCAAGTTGAGTTTTCTTTTTACTTCTACACAGTACTTTAAGAGTGTGCATGTATGCACGGTCAGTCGTGTCTGACTCTTTGTGACACCCAGGACTGTAGCCTGCCAGGCTCTTCTGTCCATGCGATTTTCCCAGCAAGACTGTGGTAGTGGGTTACCATTGCCTTCTCCAGGGGATCTTCCTGACCCAGGGATCAAACCCGCATCTCCTGTATTGCAGGCGAATTCTTTACCACTGTGCCATCTGGGAATCCCACTTCTGGAGTAATAACATCAAATTGATATCGAGCTGCAAATGATATTTTGGTCATCAATTTTAAATCATAAGTGATTATCCTCATCTCATGACAGTATTTCGTTCTCAAATACAAATGGTATATGTACAGAATGTGGTGTAATTTCAGGGATTGAAAAGTTGATGATTTCTATTGGAGGCTGGAATGGGGCCATATTTAATCAGTGTATTTGGAACCTCATACAACTTTAGTGTCTCTCAATCTTATTTTTCATGATCACTCTTCTTGTTCAGTCACTCAGTCATGTCTGACTCTTTGCGAACCCAGGGACTACAGCACGCCAGGCTTCCCTGTCCTTCACTATCTCCCAGAGTTTGTTCAGCCTCATGTCCATTGAGTCAGTGATGCCATCCAACCATCTCATCCTTTGTCGCCCCCTTCTCCTGCCCTCAGTCTTTCCCAGCATCATGGTCTGTTCCGTGTCTTTTCTGAGCTGGCTCTTTGCATCAGGTGGCCAAAGTATTGGAGTTTCAGCTTTAGTGTTAGTCCTTCCAATGAATATTCAGGATTGATTTCCTTTAGGGTTGACTGGTTTGATGTCCGTGCTGTTCAAGGGACTCTCAAGAGTCTTCTCCAGCACCACATACTCTTCTTAGGGTAGGCTGTTTAGATACGTTTTTCCTAATAGGTCCCCAGTGAAGTAATATTACAAATACTCTATATAATCTGTTTATGTACTGTCTGTGTATGCATTTTACCTTAAAGCAGAGATTTTTTCCCCTACTCTTCCAATTTCAGATTTTTACATCCTTTAGGAATGCATGGCTTCTTCTCTGTAAAATCAGGCAGATGAATTAAATAGCACCTTATTTCTCCTAACTGGCCTAAAATTTTAACTCTCAGTTACTTTTAAAAGAGGATAATGCCTTTGGTCTTAGATTTCATGTGTGGTATGTGTATTTGTGTTGAATTTGTAATAGAGAAATAGTAACATCTTCACAGATCGGAACAATTAGTAAAGGAGTAAAAACAGCTCTTTAGTATCTACTGGGTCCTCAAACAGTTTTATTGAAATTTTAATGGAGTTTGCTGATTTGATACACAGGAGACCGTTTTAGCTAATGGACAAGAGATTATCCATTTTTAGTATCTTTCTGTAGACATTTCTATTTTAGTTTTGAGCCTCTGCCAGGAAATCTTTTTAGATTCCCACAACCTGCCTGTTTGAGTAGACATCTCCAGTATCGTTTTATGGGTAACAGAAGCGAGCCGATAAAAGATGTGAGACTACTTGAGGACAGAGGGTTGGACCCTCTGTCCCTTGCTATCAATAAGCTGTTTGTTTTACAAATAAGTATATCCCACGTCTTTAAAGTGGTCAGTGAGTAAGACATTACCAAGTGCAGTTTCAGATCTGCCAGCCTAAATTAATATTTTAAGTTTCATTTTGAATTTTGTCCCCAGTTCCTTTATCTTGGGCTTCCCAGGTGGCTCAGTGGTAAAAAAAAAAAAAAAAAATCCACCTGCAATGCAAGGGTGCGGGTTTAATCCCTGGGTTGGAAAGATCCCCTGGAAGAGGTAATAGCAACGCTACTGTAGTGTTCTTGCCCGGGAAATCCCCTGGACAGAGGTGCTTGGCAGGCTGTTGTACATGGGGTCGCAAAGAGTTGGACACTGCTGAGCACATGTGCTTGCTTATGCTTCCTTTATCTTCTTACTGTCTTTGTAGAGAGTTATGGTATAAAACTACTCGGGAAAGTTACAAAAATAGTTGAAGCCAAAATGTTTACCAGATTTTGTAAGAAATTAATATAGGTAGGTCTTTTTTGGCAGGTAGAAGCTTATTCTCAACTCTTACCCAGACAAAACCATAGTTAATACTATCACACAAATAAAAAAGCAAACTTAATGCCTTTCCGTCTTTTCTACTTCTTTTTAGTTTTTGCTCAAATCTGCCATCATTCTTTGGGTTATTTTATTTTTGAAGACATATTAGGAAAGTAGATTGTTTTTTGATTTAATGCAACCCTTATTTGCATATTGTGATGTTTCAAAATCCTATGTAAAAATAGAGCTGGTTCTTGGAATGTTTCTTACCATGCTCAGTGATCACTGCTGTGTGTTCAGTTATGCCCAAATCTTTGCGACCCTATGGACTGTAGCTCGCCAGGCTCCTCTGTCCTTGGGATTTTTCCAGCAAGAATACTGGAGTGGGTTGCCATTTCCTTCTCCAGGGGATCTTCTCCACCCAGGGATCAAACCTAGATCTCCTGCATATCCAGTTGGATTAGAGTTGGCATCAGCAGTTGGATTCTTGACCACTGACCCTCATTATTAGTCAGTTATTAGTAGTTACGTACTTTATATACAGTAGTGTGTACGTGTCAAGCCCAGTCTCCTCAGAGTTATTTTTATTTGCAGTATTAGAACTGCAACTTCTCTGGGTTAGAAAAGACCTACCTACAAGGTGTTATGATCCAACCCCCTACTTGATGTGTGTGCAGCTTCCTTGGTGTTTCTGCCAACTGTTTCTGTAGTCTTGATAGGAATTCCGCTCAACTCACTACTTTCTAGAAAGGACATTTTCATCAAGTTTCTCTCTACCTCTCTCTAGGTCTCTCACCATTTTAATGTAAAACACAAACTAACACACCCATACACATACAAAAGCAAATATGTGACTTGAAAGTGTAAATCACTCGGCTGTGTCCAACTCTTTTTGACTATAGATTGAAGCCTGCCAGGCTCCTCTGTCCATGGGATTCTCTAGGTAAGAATACTGGAGTGGGTTGCTGTACTCTACTCCAGGGGATCTTCCCGACCCAGGGATCGAACCCATGTCTCCATCATCTCCTGCACTGCAGGTTTCTTTACCACTTAGCCACCAAGGAAGCTCCCATGGCTTTAAACCACACGAATTTATTGTCCTACAGTTCTGGAGGTCAAAAGTCCTGATCAGCTTCACCAGGTTAACAACAAGGTATGGACAGGGCCACACTGCCTCTGGGAACTCTATAGGACAATCTGGCTCCTGGCCTTTTACAGCTTCCACTGTGGTGTTCCTTATAATCCTTGGCTCGTGGTTCTTTCCACCATCTTCAGAGCCATTCCTGTACCATTTTGCTTCAGTGGTGACATTGCCTTTTTTTCCCCCCCTCCCTCTTAAAAGGACACTTGATTTCACTGAATGCCCATGGATAATATAAGATACTGTCCTATATCAAAGTCCCTTTTTCCATACAGGGTAACATTCAGGTTGGAGAGATAGACAATCTGGATATCTTTCGGACCATTTTGCTACCTGTCACAATGAACAAGGTCAAGTTGTGTCCAATCTCAATTGTTCTGTCCCAATCTCAATCCCCTCCCTTTCCATGTAAGTAACCACTCTTCTCCCAACTTTTACAGTTAGCTTTTTACAATGGCTTTATTGCTGAATGTATATCCCCAGACTTGATAGTTTAGTCTTGCCCTTTAAAAAACATTGTCTTCTCCTTATGGATCTGTGAAGTCTCTTTCCATGTAAAATTTATTCTTTCATTTTCACATTCTTAGAGTTTGTCTCTTGCAAAAGCCAAGACATTTGCCCTGCAGAGTTCCCCACAGTGCAAACTTTGCAGTTTACACCCTGTAGGGGCAGCTCATCTTGTTTCTCTGGCCTTGGCATCTTGTGCAAACCCGTGACAGGATCCAAAACAGCATAATCAGATTCAGTTTCTAGACCTATAGGTGGCATGTTATTCTTGGGCAGACACATGATGTCTGGCTGTCTCACTTTTTTGTGTGATGTTAGCAGCTCTTTGGTAAAGCAAGGGAAAGTGTTAGTCCCTCAGTTGCACCCAACTCTTTGTGACCCCATGGACTGTAAGCTTGCCAGGTTCCTCTGTCCATGGGATTCTCCAGGCAGGAATACTGGAGTGGGTAGCCCTTCCCTTTTCCAGGGGATCTTCCCAACCCAGGGATCAAACCTGGGTCTCCTGCATTGCAAGGTGGATTGTTTACTGTCTGAGCCACCAGGGAAGCCCAGCAGCCATTGGAACTCATTCCCTAAATCCATGGTGATTTGTATTGTGACCTTTCTTTTTTCATTCTGTAGTGGGGATACTTTTACACAGAGAGTCTTTGTCTTACTTGGTTACCAGAGTCACAGAGTGAATGTGGGAAAAAAGGATAAATGCTTGATTATTTCTACTTAAAATTTACAAGTTTTCGAGATAATGAAACAGCACTCTTTTTAAAATGTCATTATAAAAACTTGTATTTAAACAGATTCAGAGGATTTCAATCAGTTGCAAGTATAATTCTTTTTAAATTGCCCCATAGCATCAGTGGGAACCTCTGCAGGTCAGTGTATGGAATCTTTTTTGAATGACTTAGTAGTTGTAGATACTCTCCTTCCTAGTTATCATGACAAGGTGTTCTATATGTGTGTGTGTGCTAAGTCGCTTCAGTTGTGTCTGACTCTTTGCAACCTTATGGACTGTAGCCCACCAGGTTCCTCTGACCATGGGATTCTCCAGGCAAGAATACTGGAGTGGGTTGCCGTGCCCTCCTCCAGGGGATCTTCCCGGCCCAGGGATCAAACTCACGTCTCTTATGTCTTCTGCATTGGCAGGCAGGTTCTTTACCACTCACACCACCTGGGAAGCCCAAGGAGTTCCATATTCTTCCTTAATATTTCCTGGCTGGAACTTGGAATCTGATTACAGCTTGGGTGCTGGTGGTACCCATTACTACATCCCTAGGTTGACCATCCTTCCTGAATCTTTTCAGTGGACAGAGCTAGGAACACAGACAGACACACGCACTATAATTCTGATTGTGTGTGTTTGTGTGTGTATGTTTTGGATATCTTGTCACTTCGTGTTTCTGCTAAGTGTTGTCTGTGGTTTTTAGTTTTGCTATCTAGTTATGTGCAGATTTGGAGAGATTAAAAGTGTTTGGTGACACAACTACCAACTTCCTGGAATACAGTTTACTGATTTTTAATCCAAACTTTATAATTGGCACCTTTTTGAAAACTTTAGTCTAACTGGGTTAATCAAGAGTCATTTTGCCATAGTGGACAACACAGTTTCTTCAATATCTCAGCTGGTTAACTGAGATCACTTCATTAGACTCTTTACAGTCGTATACAAAAATTTGGAGACACAAATTTGCTTTTAGAAAGTAGGCTTTTGCTCACTTCTCTTTTTCATCATACTACATTTCATTGCTTCGGTGATTAGAGAGGGAGTCACATTGGCTGAGCCCTTACTGCCCCTCTTCATGTAGGCAGCTTACAAACTAAAGAAAATCAACACCTGTGTTCCATGGAAAAGATGGCTGAGTATCAGTTTATAATGTGTGTCAGGCTTGACTCTGAATATGCTTCGTCTGTGTCTAATATTCAATTCCATCCTCAAAATAAGATTTGGCATCATTGAGAAAATATTGCCAAGAATGAGCTACAAATCCTGAAGACAGTTTCCAAATAGAACGTGGGCATTTGGCTGTACCTAATGCCACAGTAATGGATAACTTTACCATTGAGAAGGACAGTGTTCTGTTCCAGATAAGATGTAAAAATAAAAATCTTCTTTTGCCATGGCTCTAAGTCTCAATGGATTTTGCAGCTATTAGTATAAGGATATTTAGCTGTCTTCCCAAAGTAAACGATCTGAATTAGATATGTCCCTTTACGGTCCCACTTCATGGAGGAAAGTACTGGAATTTAACAAAAGGTTTCTGTTTTATTATTAGATGTTGGAACTTAAAATATGGTTGAGGTTATATATATCATTTGATCTCTGGTTGTCTTTTGGAATCTTGATTATTTTAGAATACCATTTGTCTTACTGTCTATTTGACTGATTCTCAACTCTGACTTGACCACAGAATCACCTAGATTTTAAAAACTACTAATGTCCTGCATGCTGCTCCAGTTTTCTTATTTAATGGGTCTGGGCTTGAACCCAGAAATCCTAGGTTTATTTTTTCTTAGCAGCTCACTCTGTGTTTTTAATGTTCAGCTTTGCTCTGTCTGATTAGTTCATAAACCTATGGTTTCCATTATTAAATTTAGTTGGTTCCCATCAGCGCAAATACTGGGACAATTTCCTTTAAAACATAAAGTTAAAAAAAAGTACCAACAACCAAATTAAATAATTACATAAAGTAATGCCAGTTCTATTGAGCTTGGCATAAATGTGTAAATTTAGCCCCAAGAATAAAACACAGATTAAAGCCGGAGAGCCAGAACTTGAACTAGGATCCCTAATGGAGATTAATATTTTCTTCAGCAGTCTGCCAGCTGAATCATGGTCTAATTAAATAGTTCAGATTTAGTGAGTTTGCATTTAAAATATTAGCAGATCCGAGAATGGGTTAAGCTAAAATGAGTTAGAATCTTTTCTGTAAATGGGAAGTTAAATTATCATAGTAATTTGATTAAATCATTTTTAAATCTCTCAAGCTAAATCACCGCCTTTAAAGAATAGTTTGAAGTCTTAATTGCTGTTTGTGAGCATATCTCTCTGCTATTTGTCCTCGCCTCATTTCCTGTGACATTCTATAATATATCTCCTGCTGGGCAAGAGCAGTGGGGAAGGCAAGACTTGGGGTGGGGGCCGAGGTGACCGTACAGCTGACTCCAAGCATTTAAAGATCTGCCATGTCAAAGAAGAAAATGTATCCTGTATGGTTTCGGTAGTTAGAACCAGGACCAAAGGATGGCAGTTGGAGACAGATTTGGGAAAATATGAAGAAGACATTTGTAACAATTAGTTCTTTTCCTTGTTAAGTAGAAAGCTGTCCATGCAACTGGCAGTGTCATCGTTAGAAATGTCGTAGACAAGATTTTTGATGAAGATGGAAAGTTGAGTGAGATGAGCTCAGAGGACAATTTCAACTCTTTTATTTTTTAAAGGAAATGTCATGTCCAGTGTTATAAATTCTGGCAACATACTTTGATTCAAAGACACCTGAGTTTAATCCTACTCTGACACTTACTAGCACTGCCACCTGACTCACAGGGCTGTTGGGAAATGAATGAGATAAGCACTGATAAAGTGCTTATCAGAGGCCACACCCAAAAACAAGTATTTAAGAAATGGTTTAGTTATTATATTTTTCTGCTCTTTTTCATTTTTTCAAGTTTTTTAATTTTTAAATTTTTTGGCTGCGTCTTGCCGCCTGTGGGATCTTGGTTCCCTGACTGAGGATCAAACCCTTGTCCCCTGCATTGGGAGAATGGATTCTTAATCACTGGACCACCAGGGATGTCCCCTAAAACTCTTTTAAAGAAATCTGTTGTTAACAATGGTCAATTCATGAATCAACAATTTTACAATGGCAATGTAAAAATCAAAACAAAACAGTAAAGAAAATACCTAGAAGTTTTAAAAGCATTTACTGGTTATAGCCATCAGTCTTTTAATTACCTTGCCGTAATTCTTTTCCATCATATGTTTAGCTACTTGATTTTAAATTACATTTCCTCTCTCTTTTTGGGCATGTGATCTGATATTTGAATTATATGAAAGATTAGGCTAACTACATATATCTCAGAGCTCTGCATTCTCAGAGAACTAGAATTATTAAACATGAAGAACCCCCCAAAGACTCCATTATGTGTAATTAACAGATAAACTGTCATCAGAATCAATAAAACGTGCTAAATGATTCAAACTTGTATATAATTAAGTGTCTGTTTTAGAGCTAGAGCTGTAACTTTTATTTTTTCCTTCACATCTCACATTTCTCACAAGAGTAATTGTGGCAACCCTGTTAACCCTTTCCTTGCTTGATTGAATTAGGTTTTTAAATTAGTCACTTATGGGCAAAGTTCACCTTCACAAATGTGAAAAGTATTTCAGAATTCATTAAAGACTTCATGTGTTTTTCTGTAGAGAAGCAGACTAGGTAAGGATGCTTTAATGAATTGTTAAGAGAACACTAAAAATTCTGGAAAGATGAGCAGTTTATTGTGATTTGTGTATAGTTTACAATGGAACATAATGTTAGGTTCAATGTATTTTCATGGATATCTTACAGTTTTGGTTATCAGCTTCTTTTTTACCCTTTTGGGAAATATGGGCTTTTTGAGTACAAGATCTGAATTTTAGACAACATTACCTCCATGGCACTTAGGATAATTTTTTAACAGATGGCCTTTTATAATTGTTGAATGAATGAATAAATATATGAATGAAATAATGAATAAAACAGCCAAGACTATATTCTGTTAAAGTCTTCTCTTGCTCAGATTCCAGAGGGAAAAACCCACAGGTTTGAAATAATGGATTTTTGTAGTAATTCCCACGCCCTAAGTCAGCACTGGAAATTATCTATTGCAGTGAAATTTAGAAAAATAAAATGGAGATTTTGGAAATCCCTGAGCAATTCACAGCATAGAGAAGTTCAAGAATAAGACTTAAGTTTCACAACTCGAATTGCCATGTTTTTTATTGTTGTTTATCTTCTTGGCTTTGCTTGTAGACTCCATGCACATAGAAGATGTCGAAGCTGTTCAGAAGCTTCAGGATGTCTTACATGAGGCCCTGCAGGATTATGAGGCCGGCCAGCACATGGAAGACCCTCGCAGGGCTGGCAAGATGCTGATGACGCTGCCGCTTCTGAGGCAGACCTCCACCAAGGCTGTGCAGCATTTCTACAACATCAAACTGGAAGGCAAAGTCCCCATGCACAAACTTTTTTTGGAAATGCTGGAGGCCAAGGTCTGACTAAAGGCTTCCCGGGGCCATCCTATCCTGCACGCTGAAAAAGGGAAAATAAACCCAAGAGTGATGTCAAAGAAACTTAAGAGTTTAGTTAACAACGTCAAAAATCAACAAAGACTGCACTCATGATTTAGCAGCAAGACTATGAAGCAGCTTTCAGATTTCTCCCTATCTTCCTGATGAGTTTCTTCCTACCTTGATCTCATCTTTTCTCCGTATCTTTTCTCACTTTCTTTTCCTCGTTATTTTTTTTCCTCCTTCCCTAGTCTTCCTCTCCTTCATTCCTTCCTTCCTTCTCCTGTATCCCTTGTCCCTCCTGTTCTTATTCTTCTACTTTCTTTTAAACTTTAATCTCTCTAGTTGTAAGAAGATTTTCCTTCCTTTCTTTTTCTTTCCCTCCCTCCCTTCTTCCTTCTTTTTTCCCTTCCTTCCTTTCCTCCTCCCTTTTTTCCTTCTTTCCTTCCTTCCTTCTGCTGCTGAACTTTTAAAAGAGGTCTCTAATTGGAGAGCTATGGAAGCCAGCCCTGCCAAAGGATGGAGATCCATAATATGGATACCAGTGAACTTCTTGTGAACCGTAACGTCCCCAATGACTAAGGAATCAAAGACACAGAACCGACGTACCTAAAAGTACAGTGCAACACACACAAATTGACTGAGTGCAGTATTAGATTCCACGGGAGCAGCCTCTAATTAGATGACTTAAGCAACGTTGCATCGGCTGCTTCTTATCATTGCTTTTCCATCTAAATCAGTTACAGCCATTTGATTCCTTAATTGTTTTTTCAAGTCTTCCAGGTATTTGTTAGTTTAGCTACTATGTAACTTTTTCAGGGAATAGTTTAAGCTTTATTCATTCATGCAATACTAAAGAGAAATAAGAATACTGCAATTTTGTGCTGGCTTTGAACAATTACGAACAATAATGAAGGACAAATGAATCCTGAAGGAAGATTTTTAAAAAAATGTTTCGTTTTCTTCTTACAAATGGAGATTTTTTTGTACCAGCTTTACCACTTTTCAGCCATTTGTTAATATGGGAATTTAACTTACTCAAGCAATAGTTGAGAGGAAGGTGCATACTTTCACGGATGCAATTTATGTTGTGTGCCAGTCTGGTCCCAAACATCAGTTTCTTAACATGAGCTCCAGTTTACCTAAGTGTTCACTTGACACAAAGGATTAGATTACACCTGCAGTGACTCCGAGTGGTCACTGCACTTGGAATACAGATCCGTAGAGTGATCAGGAGCGCGCCTCTCTCCCTGGGAGGTCCAGTTGCCATAGGATTTCTAGCTGCCACGGTGGTTAGGAATGAAATACTGCCTGTTTGCAAAGTTACAGACTTTATCCCTGAAGGAGCTGTGAGCCAGTATTCACTTTAGAGGCAATAAGGCAAATGCCAGGATTTGGGGGAAAAAAAAAAAATCATCAAAGACAGCAGACGCCTGACCAAATTCTAAAACCCAGTCTTTATGAGTTGATTCATTTAGGAATGTTTGTTAAAATTAATCTGCAGTTTTTACCAAGAGCTAAGCCAATCTATGTACTTTTCCACCAGTATTGTCACAGCAAGAAAGTCAGTCAGGTTCCAGACTGTTAAGAGGTGTAATCTAATGAAGAAATCAATTAGATGCCCCTGAAATCTACAATCGCTGAATAACCAATAAACAGTAACCTCCATCAAATGCTATACCAATGGACCAGTGTTAGTAGCTGCTCCCTGTATTATGTGAACAGTCTTATTCTATGTACACAAATGTAATTAAAATTGTAATCCTAACAAACAAAAGAAATGTAGTTCAGCTTTTCAATGTTTCATGTTTGCTGTGCTTTTCTGAATTTTATGTTGCATTCAAAGACTGTTGTCTTGTTCTTCTTGTGGTGTTTGGATTCTTGTGGTGTGTGCTTTTAGACACAGGGTAGAATTAGAGACAATATTGGATGTACAATTCCTCAGGAGACTACAGTAGTATATTCTATTCCTTACCATTAATAAGGTTCTTCCTAATAATAATTAAGAGATTGAGACTCCAAACAAGTATTCATTACAAACAGATACACATCAGAATCATAATAATATTTTCAAAACAAGGAATAATTTCTCTAATCGTTTATTATAGAATACCAATGTATAGCTTAGAAATAAAACTTTGAATATTTCAAGAATATAGATAAGTCTAATTTTTAAATGCTGTATATATGGCTTTCACTCAATCATCTCTCAGATGTTGTTATTAACTCGCTCTGTGTTGTTGCAAAACTTTTTTGGTGCGGACACGTTTCCAAAACTATTGCTACTTTGTGTGCTTTAAACAAAATACCTTGGGTTGATGTCTCATCAGCCTAGTGCTAGGAATACTGTGTATCTATCATTAGCTATATGGGATTATATCGTAGATTGTGGTTTCTCAGTAGAGAAGTGACTGTAGTGTGATTCTAGATAAATCATCATTAGCAATTCATTCAGATGGTCAATAACTTGAAATTTATAGCTGTGATAGGAGTTCAGAAATTGGCACATCCCTTGAAAAAATAACAATGGAAAATACAACTCCTGGGAAAAAAGGTGCTGATTCTCTAAGATTATTTATATATGTAAGTGTTTCAAAAGATTATTTTCCAGAAAGTTTGTGCAGGGTTTAAGTTACTACTATTCAACCACACTATCTATAGAAATAAAATATATACAATATATACATTGTTTTCACTGTATCACATTGAAGTACCTGGGCTTCAGAAGTAAAAGCCAACCAGCTAAAAACCTGAGAGGGAGAAATGTAAAAAGAATGAAGAACAATTTTTAGTTTTCAGTTCAATTGACTCTCCGCATTACAAAAGAACAAGCATCTCACAAATAGGAAACACAACTAAAATTTAGATCTAAAAGAATTGCACGGGCTTTAGGGTAAACGCTTCATCTTAAACCTCGCTGGAGGTAAGTTTTTTCAAGTTTCAAGCAAGACCATTTACTTAATGTGAAGTACTGGAAAGTTCTCAAGGTGTATGTTTTAGCCATATAATTTTCATTTTCCTTTCGCTTCTTTTAGGTTGGTTCTTATTTAAGCAATATGATTGTGTGACTACCTGTAGTTACACTTGTGTTTCAATCAGATCAGATTGTTGTATTTATTCCACTATTTTGCATTTAAATGATAACATAAAAGATATAAAAAATTTAAAACTGCTATTTTTCTTATAGAAGAGAAAATGAGTGTTGGTGATTGTATTTTAATTATTTAAGCGTCTCTGTTTACCTGCCTAGGAAAACATTTTATGGCAGTCTTGTGTGCAAAGATCGTAAAAGGACAAAAAAAATTTAAACTGCTTATAATAATCCAGGAGTTGCATTATAGCCAGTAGTAAAAAGAATAATAATAATAATAAAACCTTGTCTATAGCTGTAGATGGGCTTCACATCTGTAAAGCAATCAATTGTATATTTTTGTGATGTGTACCATACTGTGTGCTCCAGCAAATGTCCATTTGTGTAAATGTATTTATTTTATATTGTATATATTGTTAAATGCAAAAAGGAGATATGATTCTGTAACTCCAATCAGTTCAGATGTGTAACTCAAATTATTATGCCTTTCAGGATGACGGTAGAGCAATATTAAACATGCTTCCACTTTTGATTGCTCTTTCGTATGGTGTTTTCTTTTTTTCCCCTCCCCCCAGTTAAGAACCAAATCAATAAAACACTGCCCTTTGTGGCTTTCCTTCAGAGAATATCTCTGAGTTACCTGTTCCCTAAGAATAAGGTACGAGGTTAAAGAAGAGCTATATAAAGGCTTGTCAGAATGAATTCTAGGGTGCCAAGAGACATTTTGCATATTTAAGAGTATGCAAAGTGTCTCAAGCACATTAGAATTCATTCTGACAAGCCTTTATATAGCTCTTATTTAATCTTAAAGCGTCTCACATCATCCTACTTTACTCCAAATCATCGCCTCTATGTCAATGTCATAACAGAAAACTTTCCCCCTATTTTAAGATCCTATTAAAACCTGCTAGAGATAACCTATTATTTCCCTCCACCCACAATTAAATCAGGTGCCGGCTCTGAGCTTGGCAGCCAGCGAGCTGCTGGGTCCGTGGAGCAGCGCCAGGCAGAGGGGCCGGCAGGATTTCCCGAGGGGGCATCAGTTGCAGAGCTTCTAGAAAGGTGAGGCTGAGTGAGGTTGAGGAGCTGTCTTGGAATTCAAGAGGTTTACACAGCACTGCTGACCGCAAGTGGACCCTGCCTGGCTCTTTCTTCCAGAGAGGTGAGGGCCCTTGCTGCTCAGCGTCCGCCGTTCATCCACCAGCCCCTCCTGGCACCATCTCCGAGGTGCTAATCCCTGCTTCCTTGGCTTCTCGGCTTATCTGGATGGCCTCCTGTCACTGTGTTTGCCCACCGTGTTTCTCACCTTTCCGAGGTGGCCGGCTCTGTAGAGAAACAAGCTGATAACACCGCATCCGATTTAGAGGCGCACAATTACCTAAATCACTAAGGTACACGAGCTGGCCACAGGATTCAGACTTGTCTTTTCCTGATTGAATGTCTTTTGAGTGGCCATAGCCCAGCGTTGCATGTGACATGTTTTACTCTGGACAATTTCAAAATATTTGGGTAAAACTGAGACCCTGCAAGAGACAAATCTAAGAAGGAAAATTATGCCTGTAATTCTTTCCAATAGGTCCTCATTTCAAAGTATGTGTTTTACACACACACACACACATACACACACACACACAGGCACGCATGCTTTTGAAAACTTTTACATCAGAATTCTCTTGTTGGTTTTTATAATTTAGAATTATTACAGAGTGACTTTGCTGGTACTGATGTGTTTATCATGGTTGCCTCAGGTGTAAAAGAAAAATAACAATAGGATTTTGACACGTGTTTCTCAATATATAAATGATGGGCTTTGACAAATGGGCTGTATTTATGTTAAGGTATCAATTTTATTTTACCTGTTGTGTATAAAGGAGTTAATTTTTTTGGAAATGGTGGTTATGGAACTTGGCAGAATATTGGAATCACGTGAAGAGTGTTAAAAATGCCTGGTGCTCATACTGAAATTTGGGGTTTAATTGGCCTGGGCTTTGGAATAGTTTTGAAAAAACATCTCCAGGTGATCCTCATGCAAAGATAAGATGAGGCAACCACTGCTTTAAAGTTTTATACTTTTCTCAAATAAGCCAGGAATGTCCTAGAAAATAAAGGCTCTGAGTTTTTATGAGATTTTAGACTATCTTCTTTTAAAATATCAAGACAAAAGGACTTAACCTCTTTATTTTTTAACTCACAAAGCCAATGGAATGTATTTGCATGGTTTTCAGCTCCACTTTCTCCCACCCCCTCACATCCACCCCTCATGCCTTCATGCTTCTGCAGCATAGCACAAGTGTGGAGAACACATTTTCTTTGATAATTCCCAAGCCACATCTTCTGGCTATGCCCCAGATAATGGAGATAGAATGGAAATACCTGCTAAAAACTTGTGCGGAGTATCACCCAATCTTTTTTTTTTTTTTTTAATCCTGCTCATTTGGCCCTATCCTGTGCTTTAAAAATTAGGTTTGGTTCAAAAATACCTATTTTTTTTCCTACTAAAAAACGAAAACACCAACACAAAACAAAATTGATTTGTTGGAATGATTCCCGTTACCTCTCTTTTTGCAAGTTGCTGACGTAGATAAGAGGTAGAAACGAAATAGAACTGAAATAGAATATTTCGTTCTTGGGCCTGTGCAAAAACTTTAGGTATACTTTGTTACTGTGAGATTTACTTTGTGATTAAACTGTCAAAAGAGAGCAATGCTTAAGGTTTTCGTTTCGTCCACAGTGATGTACACATGAAATGGAAAGTTCCAGAGTCCAATAGACATAGAGCGTTTAAGTCATTGTTTCTGGCCCTTTCAAATCTCTAAGTCTAGCTTCTGGTGCCCCTCGGTAGCGTGGAGAAAACAGAATGAAACAAGTAGCAGTAGATTGATTGTACACTGCATCTTATTATGAAACAAAATAGAAAAGAAAGGGATTTCAAAATATAATCCTCCTTTCCCAGGAGTATTTGTCTTGTTCTCCATGAAGTTAAAGGTCTGAAATAATGTGCCCATCAGGGGCTCAATGTTGCATGTCCATGCCAGTTGGTCCAAGGGCTTGTTATGATGGTAATGACCTACTGAAACGTGAGCTTGTATTGCAACAATACAATTGCTACCAGCTCACCCGCTGGGAGAAATATTTTATTATTGTCAAATGTCCTCCATAGAGATTTGTTTTGCCTGTTCCTGTTTAAATTAAATTCAAAGCAGGACTGCATTACGATTTCTCTGGAGTATATTTGAGATAAACAACGAGTCTCAAAATTTAGGATTCCTGGCTAGTTCAAATTTGTTTATTAGCAGAAAAATTACAATAGGTGACACCATAGCTGCAGGAATATTATGATTGCAGCCACACAAGAGATTTACATACTGCTCTATGGCCTAAAAGCAAGAGCACTCACTTTTTCATTACAGATGCCAGTCAGATTAATAATTAACTATTGCATCAATTGTACAGCCTCAAAAAAAAAAAAAGATGTCCCAATGTACTAATGGTGTTGCCTTAACATGCTACAGAATTTTGGCCGTGAGAAAATTTGCTTCAAATCACAAGTGTTTTTAAACTTAAGATCATAAACCAAATGTGTGTGTGTGTGTGTAAAAATATTTTTGAACAGAGGGTAGCAGATGTAGCACAGAAGCCCCGAGCATGAATGAAAATGCTCTTAGAGTGTCATATACCTTTTCCAATATTCTTTTTTTAAAAAATTGAAAAGAACGTCATAGAATATATGGAATTATTTGGATGATTTTGCTATAAGTATTAGAATGCAGCCCTGACAAAGGATTTTGAAACACTGAAGCTTTTAATCAATACAAATTTTGTTACAGATGGTCAAAGTACAACTGGATCTTATTCTACAAGACAATGCCTATTTTCTTTATGAAAATCATGGTAACCTGTGTGTTTCAAATATACTGAACTTGGGAGAGTTGGTTTGAAAACACAAACACACTGTTGGGAGGGGTCACTAAAAAGTACTAACAGGAAAACATTCCAGACTAGCAAGAGCATTAAATCACACTATTCACACTCCAATTCAATCTGCCATGCTCAGTCGAATTTCACAGTTTTCTTGGGAAGTGAAGAACTGGCTGCTATTTAAAAAAAAAAAAAAAAACAGCACAGAAAACTGAAGTCATGAGAGCAATTTCCAAAATGAGATCTAGAGCTATACAAGTGTTGGCTTTCCCCCACCAAATTATGAGATTTCCAATTATTACAAATGAAAAATACTAAAATTAATGTAAGAAAATCCCACAGAGAGTTCTATATTACTGTCTTTGAGATTCTTCTCCCCTGGACTTTTATTTCGTCTTGGTTTTCCTTTAGTGAACAAAATGATTGACTAGCCCTAGGGTATCAAGTTTATGCTTCTAGATCAAAATAAATATGTAGTCTATGTTTTCAAAGGTATGCATTGAAAAAAAAAATCCTTTCATCCACGCGCACACACACACACACACAAAATGTAGTTCAGAGTAATTTCTGGGCTGGGTCGTAAGTAAACGGATGTTTAGATATAAAGATGTTTTTAGGATGTTTTTATTAATAATGCATGCAAGGATTCTATGGCATGTGATTTCCTTGCTGTTCTTGAGAAGGTGGTTTTGAATTTCTTAATACAATCAACAATGCAAAGAACACCTTTGGATGACTTTCCTATGGACCAATATAATTTGAATTAGGTAGGTTTGAACTCCCACCCGCAGTGCCTTTTTTGTTTCATTTTCCCTCAGCATATAATTTTATTTTTCTCTTGAATTTTACTAACATTATTTTTCAAACAGCAATTAATTATTTTGACTTACCCTTCTTTGAACATCTTTTCCTATGTTTCTACCAGCTTAGGCTCTTCTTTCTGTGAATTGCCTATTCATAACCTTTGCTCTTTTTTGTATTGGATTTCCCACCATTTTCTTGTTCATCTTCAGGAGTTCTTGATACATTCTAGATATTGATCCTTATCAGTTTCAGCTTTTTCCCAAATGTCTTCTCCTAGTCTGTCATTCACCTAGTAACTTTGACCTTTGTCTGTGTTCACTAGAAATTATTTGTGATAGAGTGCTTCATCTGTTTGATCCTCATGTTTTTGAACTTAAAAATATGTTTCTAAATTTTTGAAACTTTTTATGATTTGAATTTTGTATTGAAGCCTTTTAAAAATCTCTTTGGGATACGCTGTGATAAAAGGTTCTCTACCAAGGTATGATGTCAAATCTATATTATACCAAACGACCATGTATAAAGATCTACTTGATTTTTCCTTATGCTTTTTGACAGTCTGTATGTTACTGCCACAGTATTATAATTTTATTAATATAATTTTTTAACTTGTCTTAATATCTCTTAGAGTGTATCCTCCACTCACCTGCCACACACTTTGTCTTATTTGTCAAATTCTTGTTTTTTTGGAAAAATTTTTTTCTTTCTCATAAACTTCAAAGTGTTTTTTCAGTTCTCAGAATGAACATCCTATAAATTTTATTACAATGTATAGTCTACAAATTAATTTGGACAAAGTTAACATTTTCATCAATCAGATTCAATGTACACATATCTATTAATTCATGTCTTCTTTTATTTCTTTAAGAATTCTCTTTTGAAGTATAGTTTTATTCATTTCTGCTGTAAAGTGAAGTGTTTCTGGTATACAAATACATGTATAAATACATACACATACATATCCTTTTTAATATGGTTTGCCAAGAGTATGTTGACCATATTTCCCTGCACTATACAGGAGTACTTGTTGTTTATCCATTTTATATATAATAATTTGCATCTGCTAACCCCAAACTCTCATTCCATCTCTCCCCCATACACCCTTGCCCTTGGCAGCCACAAGTCTTCTCTATGTGAGTCTGTTTCTTAGATAAATTCATCTGTGTCATATTTTAGATTTCACAAATAAGTGATTGCATATGGTATTTGTCTTTCTTTTTCTGAGTTACTTCACTTAATATGATAATCTCTAGTTTCATCTGTGTTGCTGCAAATGGCATCATTTTGTTCTTTTTCTATGACTGAGTAGTATTCCATTGTGTATATGTATATGTGTGTGTGTGTGTGTGTGTGTGTGTGTATATTGTGGGGATTCCCAGATTGTGCTAGTGGTAAAGAAACCACCTGCCGAGGCAGGAAATATAAGAGACCCAGAATCAATCCCTGGATCAGAAAGATCCCTTGCGGGAGGGCACAGCAACCCACTCTAGTATTGTTGCCTGGAGAATCCCATGGACAGAGGAGCCTGGCAGGCTCTAGTTCATGGAGTTACAAAGAGTTGGACATGACTGAAGTGACTTAGCATGCATATGTGTATTGTATATATGTATACATACATATGTCTGTGCATATGTATGTGTATATATATTCACACGCATACCATATCTTTTTTTCATTCATCTGTCAGTGAACATTAGGTTGTTTCCAAGTCTTGGCTATTGTGAATAGTTCTGATGTGAACAGAGAAGTGCATGTATCTTTTTGAATTTGAGTTTGATTTGGATATATGGCTAGATGGGGGATTGCTGGATCATATGGTAGTTCTATTGTTAGTGTTTTGAGGACTCTTCATAACTGTTTTCCATAGTGGCTGCACCAATGTACATTTCCACCAGCAATGTAGGACGGTTCCCTTTTCTCCAGATTTGTAGACTCAAATAATAAATTTTGGAGAGAGTGTGGAGAAAAGGGAACCCCCCCTACACTGTTGGTGGAAATGTACACGACCATTCTGACTAGTGTGAAGTGGTACCTCACTGAAGTTTTGACTTGCATTTCTCTAATACAGTAGTTAGAGATGTTGAGCACCTTTTCATGGGCCTGTTGGTCACCTCTATATCTTCTTTTGAGAAGTATTTATTTAGGTCTTCTGTCTATTTTTCAATGGGATTATTTGTTATTTTGTTGTTGAGTTCTGTGAACTGTTTGTATATTTAGGAAATTAATCCCTGTCGGTTGCATCATTTGCAAATCTTTTATTCAGTAGGTTGTCTTTCCATTTTACTAGTGGTTTCCTTTGCTGTGAAAAAGTTTGTAGGTTTGATTAGATACTATTTGTTTAATTTTTTAAAAATTTTTACTGCCTTAGGAGATTAACCTAAGAAAACATGTTTTTAAATTACCTCCATGAAGTCTCATTCTTTGAGTCAAATCCTAGGAAACTTACAGATTTGTGGCTATTGAAATTGTAACTTACTATTTTATTAGCGACTTTTTAAATAAAGAATATTCTTTCATTTTACATATTGATCTTATATTTGAATATTTCCTGAATTTCTTTATTAATTCTAATTATTTATATATAGTCTTGGATTCCCTCTAAATTCAGGTTGCAAACTGATCAGCTTATTTCTGAGTTCATCTCTTTCTCATTGTACCTTATTATATAAGCAGTTAAGAGGAATCAACCCATGTTTTTAGCATTCTAATTATAAACCATCTTTCCCCAAGTCCATAAATTTGTTAGATTCATTTACTTTCTTCCAAGTTACTGAAGGCAAAACTTTTGTGAATGGGTTTCTAGTATGTAACATGAATGGCCATTTTTCCAGCCTTCAGTAGCATTTTTCCAGCCTTCAGTAGCATTTTTCCAGTTTTCTATAAAAGTTTCCCACTGCCAGTATTCCAAAACCACTTCCACATATTTTAGGTTTACATTGCAGCAGAAACTCCATTTCTGGGTACCGATTTTTCTATCAGTTTTTGGTGCATAATAATACAAAACCTCACTGTGGAATAAAGTAGGTACTCATTTGAAGTTGGTTGGAGAATCTAGAGAGAGGGCTCAGTTCAGCATCTCATGTCTCCCTCGGGGGGCCAGGCTAGAGGGGCAGCAACTAATCAGAAGATTCTCTTATCATGATGATAAAAGAGGGCACAGGAAAGCAAGTGCCAAGACACAAGAGCATTTCAGGCTCTTATTTATCTCCTGTCTCCTCCCATTGGGCTTTCCTGGTGGCTCAGATGGTAAAGAATCTGCCTGCAATGCAGGAGACCTGGTTTCATTCCCTGGGTGGGGAAGATTCCCTGGAGAAAGGAATGGCAACCTGCTCCACTTTTCTTGCTTGGAGAATTCCATGAACAGAAGAGCCTGATGGACTACAGTCCATGGGGTCACAAAGAGCCAGGACTGAGTGACTAAGCATGCACTCCCCCTATTGGCCAAAGGAACTCATGTAGCCAAATCCTACAGGGAGGGAGGAGCGAGGAGGGTTCAGGATGGGGAGCACGTGTATACCTGTGGCGGATTCATGTTGATGTATGGCAAAACCGATACAATATTGTAAAGTTAAAAAAAAAAAAAAAGAACGGGAGAAACAATTATGTGGGAGAAACTTCAAATTTACATAACAGAGTGTAGAAACAAAAAGAAATCAAGAAATAGAGACAATAATTCAGTACATCACAAATGACTTAATAACTTCTCACTTTTTCATTTTTTAATGACTGTATTTAAAGCCACAAATTTCCCTCTTAGTACTTTTCCACAAAATTTGACGTGTAGTATTTTTGCAGTGTTCTGTAATTCTTCTTATGATTTACTTTTTCATCAAGGGCTTTTTACCAGTATGTTGTATATGTGTATATTTTTATAGGTATATGTTTTCAAATATTTGTTTTAAATACTTACTACTATTGATCTAATGATGTTTTGTTATTGTCAGATAACATTGTATGAATTTGAACCACAAAATTTAGAAAAGCCTTCTTTGTTGTTAAGCTAGGATCAGCTTTTTGAGAATATTCCAGTTGTGCTCAAAAAGAATGTGAATACTCTGAATGAAGGGCGAAATGTTCATTTTAGCACATTATTAATGTTATTTTAAATATGTCATTGCCGCTTTTTTTGTCTGCTTGATGTTAGAATTTCTTATGGGGATGTGTTAGAATCTCCACTTAGAATTATGTATTGACTTATTTGTTAGTTATTCCTTTATATATTTTGAATCTCTATCATCAATTACATAATGTTCATTATCTTCATGACATCTTAATTGATCATTTTCTTTACCAGTAAGTAGTTTCCTTTTAAAAACATTTTTAAACATACAAATGTACCTAAAATATAAGTACTCCTTAAAGAAAGATCATAAAACCAACATCTATGAAAGCATCCACCAAGTCAAGAAAGAACACTGTGAGTTTCACAAATATCACACTTATGCTTCTTCTGCAAAACAAAGAGAATCACGATTCACTTTTCCTTCTACTCATGTATTTCTAAACAACATGGTACAAATTTGTCTACATTTGACATTTATAAAAACTGAGTTATACAATACATAATATTTTGTGACTGGCTTCTTTCAGTCAATATCACTTTTGAGACATTTGTCCATGCTATAGCTAATAGTGGTTTCTCTTCAGTGCTGTATAATACTGTTTATTTTTCCAAATGAGGGACATATGGGTTACATACAGTTTTTGCTAGTATGCATAATGCTGCTACAAGCTAACTGGTTTGCCCCACCATCTACTTATATTACATGCATTTGTTACTATATTCTAAAAAATGGCATGACTCTCATGAAGTTCAACTTCAGCAGTTACTTCTAAACTCTTCCCATGTGGTTATGTCAGTATCTTTTTCTGCTCACAGTGTGAGAGAAAGTTCTAAAGGTTTGAATGTTACTGCATACCTTTAAATTTTAGTCATTCTGATGACTATGTATTTTTATATATTTTATAACATTTCTCACTTCCCTGATTAATAATATTGAGCTCCTTTTCATATTTTTATTAGCATTTTGGTTATTTTTTATGAAGTTTCTGTTTAAGCAATTGCTTCATTCACATTTCTGGTGGCTTGTACTTATTGATTTGTCGTTTTTTTCATATATTCTCAGTATGTATCATTTGTCCTTTTAATGTGTAGCAAATAACTTCTCTAACACTGTGGCTTAGATTTTCACTCTCAGTGTTACATTTTGAGAAAGTAGTTCTTAATTT
Organism: Bos grunniens; assembly: GCF_055505025.1. NCBI lineage: Eukaryota > Metazoa > Chordata > Mammalia > Artiodactyla > Bovidae > Bos > Bos grunniens. Next base: position 61,227,171 of record NC_141180.1, read on the forward strand.
TAATATGCAAGTTATCAATCATTTTCTACAGTTTGTGCTTTTAGTACCCAGTTTTATTTATTTTTTATTTTTTTAAATATAAATTTATTTAATTGGAGGCTAATTACTTTACATAGTACCCAGTTTTAAAATTCTTCCTTTCTTTGAGGTTATGAAGAGGCTTTCAAATATTTTAAAAATTTTATTGTTTTAGCTTTCTCTTTTATATGTTCAAATTAGTTGGAATTGATTTTTTTGTATGACATGAAGTAGAGGTCACGGTTTTTATCTTTTTGTTTTTCTGTATGAACATCCAGTTGTTTAAACACTCAATGGGAAAGACTGACCTTTCTCTGCAGCTCCACTGGCACCTTTGTTAAACATGGCTCTGTTTCTGGGTCCACTCTTCTATTCATTCATTTGGCAATCTTTGTGCCAATCCTGCACACTCTTAATTACTTCCTAAAATGCTACAAAGCTAAATAGCTGCCTGAACAACTCCTCTTCATGTTGTCTTTTACCTAAGTATCTTGGCATTTAGCATTTCTATATAAAATACAATATCATTTTGTTAATTGCACATACCTGGTAATATTTTAATTGGGGTTGCATTAATTCTCTAGATCAATTTGTAGAAAATACATATCTAGGTTACATTGAGACTTCCAATTCATGAGTATGTTATAACCCTCAATTTATTTTTCTTGCACTTTATTTTCTTACAAAGCAGCATCTTTAAACAAAAACTTGAGGTCTTATAGCATATTAGAAATATTTTGCTGCTATTATAAAAATTTATGTCTAGAGTTCATTTTTATTTAATTTTGTGTTCTGTCTTTTGCTGACATCTAAAATTGAAATTGCTTGGTATATTTAGTTTGTATCCACCAACCTGTGTAAACTTACATATTTATTCAAATTAGCTGTCTGTGAGTTCTTTTGAATTTTTTACATACTCAAACTTATCTTTCACATATGCTTTATTTCTTTCCTCTAAACCCTTTGTCTTTTACTTCTTTCCTTTGTCTTACTGAACTGGCAGAGACCTTCATCCCATGTTAATAAAACTAATGAGACAAGAACCCTTACCTTATTCCTTGTCTCAAAGTAAATGCTTTTGGCTTTCTCCATTAATTTTGATGGATTAATTTTGATGTAGGTTCCATACAGACATTCTTTAATAGATAAAGGATGGTTCCTTATTTTCCACCAATTGCCAAGAATTTTTATACTCCATGGACTTTGAATGTTATACCTTTTCTTGCATCTACTGAGATATTCTGTGATTTTTGTTCTTTGCTCTGGTAATGTGGCAACTTATTTATTGCTATTTTAATATAGCATTCCTGAAATAAACTTAACTTGATCGTAGTATGGTAATCTCTTTATATTATGCTGAATTTGATTTGCTTATGTTTTATTTAAGAATTTTTCCATCTCTATTTATGAATAATAAAATCCTTTAATTTTTTTCCATGATATAATTTTCATGTTATGATATAAAGGTTGTCATAAAACAAGATGGAAGAAATGTACCTCCTTTAGATTTCCTTTTCTTGAAAAAATTCAATTAGAACCAAATACATTTATTGTGCTAATATCATTTATTACATTATTTCTTTGGTAAGAAATAATGCATCTTAGAATTTGGTGCAGAAACCAGGAGTGCCTGATATTTTCTCTAAGAATTAAGAATCCAACTGCACACTAGACTTCTTTGTGTCGAAAAGGTATCTCCAAATGTAATGTGTGTAGGGAGGTTGCAGTCAGTTCAGTCATGTCCGACTCTTTGCAACCCCATGGACTGCAGCACGCCAGGCCTCCTGGTCCATCACCAACTCTCAGAGCTTGCTCAAACTCATGTCCATCAAGTCGGTGATGCCCTCCAACCATCACATCCTCTGTCTTCTTTGTCTCGTCCTTCCTTCAGTCTTTCCCAGCATCAGGGTCTTTTCCAATGAGTCAGTTATTTCCATCAGGTGGCAAGTATTTCAGCTTCAGCTTCAGCATTAGTCCTTCCAATGAATATTCAGGACTGATTTCCTTTAAGATTGACTGGTTTGATCTCCTTGAAGTCCAAGGGACTCTCAAGATTCTTCTCTAACACCATAGTGTTAAAGCATCAATTCTTCGGCACTCAGCTTTCTTTATCGTCCAACTCTAGATATTTTCTCTAGATAAAGTTATTTCCTTAGGACTATACTTTATAACAGGTATATACATCATTCAGATTTTTAAATCTCTTCCTGTATCATGTTTGTATTTTTGTGGGAATTTGTGCCTTTATTTCTGTTTTCAAATTTATTTGTATAACATTGTTCATAGTTTTCTGTTATTAATATTTTAGTGACTTCAAAGTCTGTAGTGGAGCAGTTATGTTAACTTCCTATGACTGCTATAACAAATTACCACAAACCTACTGGCTTAACAACTGACATTTATCCTCAGGCAGAAGTCTGAAATAAATTTCACCAGTCCAAAATCAAGATGTTCCCTCCAAAGACTCAAGAGGAGCATCCATTCCTTGCCTTCTACAACTACTGGGGGCCGCTGACGTTCCTTGCTATATAACTGGATTGGCTTCCCTGATAGCCCAGTTGGTAAAGAATCTATCTGCAATGCAGGAGACCCTGGTTCGATTCCTGGGTCAGGAAGATCTGTTGGAGAAGGGATAGGCTACCCACTCCAGTATTCTTGGGCTTCCCTTGTTCCTCAGCAGGTAAAGAATCTGCCTGCAGTGTGGGAGACCTGGGTTTGATCCCTGGGTTGGGAAGATCCCCTGGAGAAGGGAAATGCAACCCACACCAGTATTCTGGCCTGGAGAAGTTTATGGGCTGTATAGTCCATGGGGTCACAAAGAGTCGGACATGACTGAGTGACTTTCATATAACTAGATTAGTCCCATCTCCAGATCTCTCTCGGCTCCATCAGCACATGACCCTCTCTTCAGTTCATGTCTTGTCTCTATCTCTTATAAAGATATTTGTAATGGCATTTAGAATGCCCCAGATCATCTAGTAAGTATAATTTCCCAATCTTGAGATCCTTAACTTAATCTGTATAAACTCTTTTTTCCTAATAAGGTAATATTTACAAATTCTGAGTCTTGGATAGACCGTGTTATAGCTCTTGGGTCACAAAAGGACCGTGTTATAACTCTTAGACAAATCAGTGTTACAGCTCAGTGTTACAGCTCTATTTTATTTAGAAGATAGCAGGAAAATCCATATTCGAGGCATGAGGGCACGTTGATCCAAAGACAGGAAGAGAAGAGCACCTCAATGCGCGGGGTAGAGAGAGTGAGAGAGCTAGCTTTGACTCCTCTTTTTATGTTATTTTCTCCCTGGGCCTATCCTATGTAAATTGGGCCAGCCAGGAGTATTGTTTGTTTTACCTGAGGTTCTCACTCTGGTCCTCAAACCTTCCTTTGTTCTATTTTTGCGGGCTTTTCCCTTCCTTGTCTTTTAGCCACAGCCATTTTGGACTCCTTTTCCCTATTCTACCTACCTAACAGTAGTTTGCAGAGAAGGCAATGGCACCCCACTCCAGTACTCTTACCTGGAAAATCCCTTGGACGTAGGAGCCTGGAAGGCTGCAGGCCATGGGGTCACTGAGGGTCGGATACAACTGAGAGACTTCACTTTCACTTTTCACTTTCATGCATGGGAGAAGGAAATGGCAACCCACTCCAGTGTTCTTGCCTGGAGAATCCCAGGGACGGGGAAGCCTGGTGGGCTGCCGTCTATGGGGTCGCACAGAGTTGGACACGACTGAAGTGACTTAGCAGCAGCAACAGTAGTTTGAACTTTCTTTGGGATTGGAATGAAACTGACCTTTTCCAGTCCTGTGGCCACTGCTGAGTCTTCCTTATTTGCTGGCATATTGAGTATAGCTTTTTCACAGCATCATCTTTTAGCATTTGAAATAGGTCAGCTGGAATTCCATCACCTCCACTAGCTTTGTTCGTAGTGATGCTTCCTAAGGCCCACTTGACCTCACATTCCAGAATGTCTGGCTCTAGGTGAGTGATCACACCATCATGGTTATCTGGGTCATAAAGATCTTTTTTGTATCGTTCTTCTGTGTATTCTTGCCACCTGTTCTAATATCTTCTTTTTCTGTTAGGTCCATACCATTTCTGTCCTTTATTGTGCCCATCTTTGTATGACTTCCCTGGTGGCTCAGATGGTAAAACGTCTGCCTACAATGTGGGAAACCTGGATTCAATCCCTGGGTCAGGAAGATCTCCTGGAGAAGGAAATGGCAACACACTCCAGTATTCTTGCCTGGAACATCCTATGGACAGAGGAACCTGGTGGGCTACAGTCCATGGGGTCATAAAGAGTCAGACACGATGGTGAGCAACTTCACTTTTTGCATGAAATGTTGACTATACAGATCTTTGCTGGCAAAGTGATGTCTCTTGCTTGTTAATACACAGCCTAGAGTTCTCATAGCTTTTTTTCTAAGGAGCAAGCATCTTTTGATTTCATGGCTGCAGTCACTGTCTGGAGTGATTTTGGAGCCCAAGAAAATGAAATCCAACACTGTTACCAGATTTTCCCTTTTCATTTGCCTCTTTATTTGAAATGATAAGACCAGATGCCAAGATCCTTGTTTTTTTTTTTTTAATTTTATTTTATTTTTAAACTTTACATAATTGTATTAGTGATCCTTGTTTTTTTAATGCTGAATTTTAAGCCAGACTTTCCACCCTGCCTTTTCACCTCCATCAAGAGGCTCTTTCATTCCTCTTCATTTTCTGCCATTAAATTGGTTTCACTGGCAAATGATACCCTTATCATAATGAACTTTCCTTCTTTAGCTGTATGATCTGCTTTTTCCTTAGGTCTACTTTTTTTCTCATAATACAGATCCACTACTATTATTTGTCATTTCATAATATATGCTTTTCCGTCCTTCTTTTTTCCTCCTGCTCCATAATGACAAATTGGATGGGGAGGGGAAGAGGCAGGGGAAAAAGAAGATCCAATGACCAAGCCCTTCCCCACTTCCTCAGCCTCTCTCCTCGTTTGTACTATCTACTCCTTATCATGCTCTCAGTGCATTTTCCTTCCGCATAGTACCCCAAGAATTTATCATAAGTTTTTTAGCACCTCATTTGATTTTTGTGGCATCTCCAATGTTGAATGTAGGGGAATATAGAAGCAGCTCATGTTAGTTAATAATTTTGATGCTTTTCGGGGAAAAAAAATTCATAGATCTCCAAGATTTACTTAATTATTTCTATTTTTATAATGTCTGTTCTTATTCAATCTATCATGTCTGACTCTTTTGCAATGCCATGGACTGCAGCCCGCCAAACTCCCCTGTCCTTGGGATTTCCCAGGCAAGAATACTGGCATGGGTTGCCATTTCCTTCTCCAGAGGATAATGCCGACCCAGGGATTGAACCTGTGCCTCCTGCTTTGCAGGCAGATTCTTTACCTGCTGAGCCATTACAAGCCCTGTTTTTATAATAACAGTACTTAAATAATTACAAGGGCAAAATTAGGGACATTCCTTATACAATTATGTAACAAAAAATCTACAAAGTAAATACAAAACAAACGAATAAAACAAAGTATGTGACAGATGATACCTTTTCTTGAAACTGGATTATTTAGTATAATGTCAATATGGTGTCACTAAAACACAGATCCTATGGCCTTGACTTTGAAGTGCTGTTGTGAAGGCTGGTGTCAGGGTTGTGGTTATGTGTTCCTCATGTGATCTGAGTCATTAGTGTGTGTGAGGGTCTGCACTTTTCTGGCCAGTATCCCTACACTCCAGGGACTGAGACATTAAGTAACTGATAAAAATACAGTAACATGTCAAGTGAGAGTCTGGGGGGAGGGTTAGAAATGTTTTTCTCTTTTTCTTTTTGAACAAAATGCTCCACATGTTCATGATCCACTAAGTCTTGCAAATTATGTGCGTGCATACTAAGTTGCTCAGTCGTGTTCCACTCTTTGCAACCCCATAGACTATAGCCTGCCAGGCTCCTCTTGTCTGTGGGATTTTCCAGGCAAGAATACTGGAGTGGGTTACCATTTCCTCCTCCAGGGGATGTAATCAGTCCTAGTTGTAAAATTTATTCTATCATTTTTTTTTCTCCATGCTGTTGTTGCTGTTAAGTCGCTTCAGTCATGTCTGACTCTGTGCGACCCCATAGATGGCAGCCCACTGTATAAAGCATTAAAACCCTCTATTCTAAAGCACATTGTGTTATATCACTCAGCATGCATTTGGTGCCCAGACATTGTTATATATTAAATATACCTCTAGACTTTTCTCATGTTTCTGCTACAATTTGATTCCAAAGTAATTGTGGACACACACATAGCTAGGCACTGGAATTATGGCAGAAGTCAGTGGACATCCAGATGTATAAAGTGATGGGCCTGCTAAGTCCTTTCATCTTGTCTGACTCTTTGTAATCCTATGGACTGTAGGCAGCCCTCTGTCCATGGGATTCTCCAGACTTAAAAACTGGAGTGGATTGTCATGCACTCCTCCAGAGGATCTTCCTGGCCCAGGGATTGAACCTGTGTCTCTAATGTCTCCTGCATTGGGAGGAAGGTTCCGCGCCTTTAGCACCACCTGGGAAGCCTGTACTAAAGTGGGTTTAGCCTCAAAAGTGTTTGGATTTTTGCTAAAATAAAATCACAAAATTAATTTTGAAATTTCTTAGAGTTCTTTCATTCCACACGGTGAGAACACTGAGACAGAACAAAACTATCAATTTATGATATGAATCCATAATAATCTATGAAAGGTTGAATTGAGTTAAAGGTGGTCACAAAAAATAAAGTCTTCATAAATATCACTTTACTTGTATATGTAAAATTTTTGCCCGAGATTTTTTTATACTGTAGAAAATGTTGTCAACCCTCTCACCGAATTTTCTTAAGTCCTGCCCAACATGACTTAGATTAAAATCAGTGTAGCTGAAGGCAAGGAAGACGTGGAATTCATGACTCCAAGGGATGGGGTTGTCTGTGTGTTGCTGTCTTTTTTTTTTTTTAATTTTATTTTATTTAACTTTACAATATTGTATTGGTTTTGCCATATATCAAAATGAATCTGTCACACGTATACATGTGTTCCCCATCCTGAAACCTCCTTGCTCCTCCCTCCCTATACTATCCCTCTGGGTCGTCCCAGTGCACCAGCCCCAAGCATCCAGTATCGTGCATCGAACCTGGACTGGCGACTCGTTTCATATATGATATTATACATATTTCAATGTCATTCTCCCAAATCATCCCACCCTCTCCCTCTCCCACAGAGTCCAAAAGACTGTTCTATACATCAGTGTCTCTTTTACTGTCTCATATACAGGGTTATTGTTACCATCTTTCTAAATTCCATATATATGCGTTAGTATACTGTATTGGTGTTTTTCTTTCTGGCTTACTTCACTGTGTATAATAGGCTCCAGTTTCATCCACCTCATTAGAACTGATTCAATGTATTCTTTTTAATGGCTGAGTAATACTCCATTGTGTATATGTACCACTGCTTTCTTATCCATTCATCTGCTGATGGACATCTAGGTTGCTTCCATGTCCTGGCTATTATAAACAGTGCTGCGATGAACATTGGGGTACACATGTCTCTTTCCTTTCTGGTTTCCTCAGTGTGTATGCCCAGCAGTGGGATTGCTGTATCATAAGGCAGTTCTATTTCCAGTTTTTTAAGGAATCTCCACACTGTTCTCCATAGTGGCTGTACTAGTTTGCATTCCCACCAACAGTGTAAGAGGATTCCCTTTTCTCCACACCCTCTCCAGCATTTATTGCTTGTAGACTTTTGGATCGCAGCCATTCTGACTAGTGTGAAATGGTACCTCATTGTGGTTTTGATTTGCATTTCTCTGATAATGAGTGATGTTGAGCATCTTTTCATGTGTTTGTTAGCCATCTGTATGTCTTCTTTGGAGAAATGTCTATTTAGTTCTTTGGCCCATTTTTTGATTGGGTCATTTATTTTTCTGGAGTTGAGCTGTAGGAGTTGCTTGTATATTTTTGAAGTTAGTTGTTTGTCTGTTGCTTCATTTGCTATTATTTTCTCCCATTCTGAAGGCTGTCTTTTCACCTTGCTTATAGTTTCCTTTGTTGTGCAGAAGCTTTTAAGTTTAATTAGGTCCCATTTGTTTATTTTTGCTTTTATTTCCAATATTCTTGGAGGTGGGTCATAGAGGATCCTGCTGTGATGTATGTTGGAGAGTGTTTTGCCTATGTTCTCCTCTAGGAGTTTTATAGTTTCTGGTCTTACGTTTAGATCTTTAATCCATTTTGAGTTTATTTTTGTGTATGGTGTTAGAAAGTGCTCTAGTTTCATTCTTTTACAAGTGGTTGACCAGTTTTCCCAGCACCACTTGTTAAAGAGATTCTCTTTAATCCATTGTATGTTCTTGCCTCCTTTGTCAAAGATAAGGTGTCCATAGGTGCATGGGTTTATCTCTGGGCTTTCTATTTTATTCCATTGATCTATATTTCTGTCTTTGTGCCAGTACCATACTGTCTTGATGACTGTGGCTTTGTAGTAGAGCCTGAAGTCAGGCAGGTTGATTCCTCCAGTACCATTCTTCTTTCTCAAGATAGCTTTGGCTATTTGAGGTTTTTTGTATTTCCATACAAATTGTGAAATTATTTGTTCTAGCTCTGTGAAGAATACTGTTGGTAGCTTACTAGGGATTGCATTGAATCTATAAATTGCCTTGGGTATTATACTCATTTTCACTATATTGATTCTTCCAATCCATGAACATGGTATATTTCTCCATCTATTAGTGTCCTCTTTAGATGGGGAAACAGTGGAAACAGTGTCAGACTTTATTTTTCTGGGCTCCAAAATCACTACAGATGGTGACTGCAGCCATGAAATTAAAAGAGGTTTACTCCTTGGACAGAAAGTTATGACCAACCTAGATAGCATATTCAAAAGCAGAGACATTCCTTTGCCAACAAAGGTCTGTCTAGTGAAGGCTATGGTTTTTCCTGTGGTCATGTATGGATGTGAGAATTGGACTGTGAAGAAGGCTGAGCACCGAAGAATTGATGCTTTTGAACTGTGATGTTGGAGAAGACTCTTGAGAATCCCGTGGACTGCAAGAAGATCCAACGAGTCCATTCTGAAGGAGATCAGCCCTGGGATTTCTTTGGAAGGAATGATGCTAAAGCTGAAACTCCAGTACTTTGGCCACCTCATGCGAAGAGTTGATTTATTGGAAAAGACCCTGATGCTGGGAGGGATTGGGGGCAGGAGGAGAAGGGGATGATAGAGGATGAGATAGCTGGATGGCATCACTGACTCGATGGACGTGAGTCTCAGTGAACTCCAGGAGTTGGTGATGGACAGGGAGGCCTGGCGTGCTGCGATTCATGGGGTCACAAAGAGTCGGACACGACTGAGCGACTGATCTGATCTTGATTTCTTTCACCAGTGTTTTATAGTTTTCTATATATAGGTCTTTAGTTTCTTTAGGTAGATATATTCCTAAGTATTTTATTCTTTTCATTGCAATGATGAATGGAATTGTTTCCTTAATTTCTCTTTCTATTTTCTCATTATTAGTGTATAGGAATGCAAGGGATTTCTGTGTGTTGATTTTATATCCTGCAACTTTAGTATATTCATTGATTAGTTCTAGTAATTTTCTGGTGGAGTCTTTAGGGTTTTCAAGGTAGAGGATCATGTCATCTGCAAACAGTGAGTTTTACTTCTTCTTTTCCAGTTTGGATTCCTTTTATTTCTTTTTCTGCTCTGATTGCTGTGACCAAAACTTCCAAAACTATGTTGAATAGTAATGGTGAAAGTGGGCACCCTTGTCTTGTTCCTGACTTTAGAGGAAATGCTTTCAGTTTTTCACCATTGAGGATAATGTTTGCTTTGGGTTTGTTATATATAGCTTTTATTATGTTGAGGTATGTTCCTTCTATTCCTGCTTTCTGGAGAATTTTTTATCATAAATGGATGTTGAATTTTGTCAAAGGCTTTCTCTGCATCTATTGAGATAATCATATGGTTTTTATTTTTCAATTTGTTAATGTGGTGTATTACATTGATTGATTTGTGGATATTGAAGAATCCTTGCATGCCTGGGATAAAGCCTGCTTGGTCATGGTGTATGATCTTTTTAATGTGTTGTTGGATTCTGATTGCTAGATTTTTGTTAAGGATTTTTGCATCTATGTTCATCAGTGATATTGGCCTGTAGTTTTCTTTTTTTGTGGCATCTTTGTCAGATTTTGGTATTAGGCTGATGGTGGCCTCATAGAATGAGTTTGGAAGTTTACCTTCCTCTCCAATTTTCTGGAAGAGTTTGAGTAGGATAGGTGTTAGCTCTTCTCTGAATTTTTGGTAGAATTCAGCTGTGAAGCCGCCTGGACCTGGGCTTTTGTTTGCTGGAAGATTTTTGATTACAGTTTCAATTTCCATGCTTGTGATGGGTCTGTTAAGATTTTCTATTTCTTCCTGGTCCAGTTTTGGAAAGTTGTACTTTTCTAAGAATTTGTCCATTTATTCCATATTGTCCATTTTATTGGCATATAATTGTTGATAGTAGTCTCTTATGATCCTTTGTATTTCTGTGTTGTCTGTTGTGATCTCTCCATTTTCATTTCTAATTTTATTGATTTGATTTTTCTCCCTTTGTTTCTTGATGAGTCTGGCTAATGGTTTGTCAATTTTACTTATCCTTTCAAAGAACCAGCTTTTGGCTTTGTTGATTTTTGCTATGGTCTCTTTTGTTTCTTTTGCATTTATTTATGCCCTAATTTTTAAGATTTCTTTCCTTCTACTAACCCTGGGGTTCTTCATTTCTTCCTTTTCTAGTTGCTTTAGGTATAGAGTTAGGTTATTTATTTGACTTTTTTCTTGTTTCTTGAGGTATGCCTGTATTGCTATGAACTTTCCCCTTAGGACTGCTTTTACAGTGTCCCACAGGTTTTGGGTTGTTGTGTTTTCATTTTCATTCAATGCAAATTTTGATTTCTTTTTTGATTTCTTCTGTGATTTGTTGGTTATTCAGCAGCGTGTTGTTCAGCCTCCATATGTGGGAATTTTTAATAGTTTTTCTCCTGTAATTGAGATCTAATCTTACTCCATTGTGGTTAGAAAAGATGCTTGGAATGATTTCAATTTTTCTGAATTTACCAAGGCTAGATTTATGGCCCAGGATGTGATCTATCCTGGAGAAGGTTCCATGTGCGCTTGAGAAAAAGGTGAAATTCATTGTTTTGAGATGAAATGTCCTATAGATATCAATTAGGTCTAACTGGTCTATTGTATCGTTTAAAGTTTGTGTTTCCTTGTTAATTTTCTGTTTAGTTGATCTATCCATAGGTGTGAGTGGGGTATTAAAGTCTCCCACTATTATTGTGTTATTGTTAATTTCCCCTTTCATACTTGTTAGCATTTGTCTTACATACTGCGGTGCTCCCGTGTTGGGTGCATATATATTTACAATTGTTATATCTTCTTCTTGGATTGATCCTTTGATCATTATGTAGTGACCTTCTTTATCTCTTTTCACAGCCTTTGTTTTAAAGTCTATTTTATCTGATATGAATATTGCTACTCCTGCTTTCTTTTGGTCCCTATTTGCATGGAAAACCTTTTTCCAGCCCTTCACTTTCAGTCTGTATGTGTCCCCTGTTTTGAGGTGGGTCTCTTGTAGACAACATATATAGGGGTCTTGTTTTTGTATCCATTCAGCCAATCTTTGTCTTTTGGTTGGGGCATTCAACCCATTTACATTTAAGGTAATTATTGATAAGTATGATCCCATTGCCATTTACTTTATTGTTTTGGGTTCAAATTTATACACCGTTTTTGTGTTTTCTGTCTAGAGAATATCCTTTAGTATTTGTTGGAGAGCTGGTTTGGTGGTGCTGAATTCTCTCAGCTTTTGCTTGTCTGTAAAGCTTTTGATTATCTCCTTCATATTTGAATGAGATCCTTGCTGGGTACAATAATCTGGGCTGTAGGTTATTTTCTTTCATCACTTTAAGTATGTCTTGCCATTCCCTCCTGGCTTGAAAAGTTTCTATTGAAAGATCAGCTGTTATCCTTATGGGAATTCCCTTGTGTGTTATTTGTTGTTTTTCCCTTGCTGCTTTTAATATTTGTTCTTTGTGTTTGATCTTTGTGAATTTGATTAATATGTGTCTTGGGGTGTTTCGCCTTGGGTTTATCCTGTTTGGGACTCTCTGGGTTTCTTGGACTTGAGTGATTATTTCCTTCCCCATTTTAGGGAAGTTTTCAACTATTATCTCCTCAAGTATTTTCTCATGGTCTTTCTTTTTGTCTTCTTCTTCTGGGACCCCTATGATTCGAATGTTGTAGCGTTTAATATTGTCCTGGAGGTCTCTGAGATTGTCCTCATTTCTTTTAATTCGTTTTTCTTTTTTCCTCTCTGATTCATTTATTTCTACCATTCTATCTTCTAATTTACTAATCCTATCTTCTGCCTCTGTTATTCTACTATTTGTTGCCTCCAGAGTGTTTTTGATCTCATTTATTGCATTATTCATTATATATTGACTCTTTTTATTTCTTCTAGGTCCTTGTTAAACCTTTCTTGCATCTTCTCAGTCCTTGTCTCCAGGCTATTTATCTGTGATTCCATTTTGATTTCAAGATTTTGGATCAATTTCACTATCATTATTTGGAATTCTTTATCAGGTAGATTCCCTATCTCTTCCTCTTTTGTTTGGTTTGGTGGGCATTTATCCTGTTCCTTTACCTGCTGGGTATTCCTCTGTCTCTTCATCTTGTTTAAATTGCTGAGTTTGGGGTGTCCTTTCTATATTCTGGAAGTTTGTGGAGTTCTCTTTATTGTGGCGTTTCCTCACTGTGTGTGGATTTGTACAGGTGGCTTGTCAAGGTTTCTTGGTTAGGGAAGCTTGTGTCAGTGTTCTGGTGGGTGGAGCTGGATTTCTTCTCTCTCCTTTCGAAGACAATGGGTTGCTTTTCTGGGTGCCTGATGTCCTATGCCAGTATTCAGAAGTTGTTTTGTGGAATTTACTTGGCGTTTAAATGTTCTTTTGATGAATTTGTTGGGGGGTGAAGTGTTCTCCCCGTCCTATTCCTCTGCCATCTTAGCTCCTCCTTCTAAATCACAGTTTCTGCAGTTTCTAGAGACCATAGCGGTGCAGCCCAAGGAACAAGAGAGAAGTAGTTTCTCACAATCCCTGTCTTCAGAAATTCACCCACTTTTTGACCTTTGTGCTCAGTCCAGTTTCTCTCCCTCCCAGGGCGCTACATGCAGAGGTCTCCCAGCGGGAAGTTCAGATGAGAGTTTCTGGTGAAAACTGACTCTGCTTGAGCCCAGCGGCTGGGAAGAGAAACAAGCTCACGACTGGATCTCCCAATTAGCATCTGCCTCATTTTGTGGTTTCATATGTGGTTAAGGGTTGGACTTAAATATATGCCTGTGGTGTAGTCCTCTCTCTTTCTGTATATCTTTTTTGGTTACTTCCTCTTAAGGCTCATAGGATAAAATAAATTATTTCCAAAAGTCTGCAGTATTTCACACACATGATTTTTGTGTTTTTCAAAGTGATTTGAATATGACTTTTATAAGATTCGGGCTTCCCTGGTGGCTCAGATGGAAAGGAATCTGCCTGCAATGCAGGAGACCCAGGTTCATTTCCTTGGTTGGGAAGATCCCCTGGAAAAGGAAATGGCAACCCACTCCAGTACTCTTGCCTAGGAAATCCCGTGGACAGGGGAGCCTGGCACTGAACTCATGGGGGTCACAAGAGTTGGACACATGAGCAACTAACACTAGAGGAATCCTAGAGATCTTTTTTTTTAGTCAACATATGATTGATTCATAAATTTCAGGTGTACAGCAAACAGATTCAGATATCTGAATCTGATATACACACACACACACACACACATCTTTTTTCAGATACTTTTCCATTATGGGTTATTAAAAGATACTGAATACAGTTCCCTGTGTTATACAGTAGGTCCTTGTTTTTTATCTATTTAAATATATAGCAGTGTATATATATTAATCCCAAATTTCCCATTTATCCCCCTACTTCCCCCTTTGGTTTGTTTTCTGCATCTGAGTTAATTTCTGCTTTATAATAAGTTTGTATCATTTTTTTAGATTCCACATATAAGTAGTATTATATTTATCTTTCTGACTTAACTTCACTCAGTATGACATTCTCTAAGTTCATCCATGTTACTAAAATGGCCTTATTTCATTCTTTTTTTTTTGGCTGAGTAATTTTCCTTTGTATATATGTACCACATCTTCTTTATCCATTCCTCTGTCGATAGTCAATGTCTTGACTATTAAAAATAGTGCTGCTATGAACATTGTGGTGCATGTATCTTTTGGGGTCATAATTTTCATCTTTTCCAGATATTTGCCCAGATATGGGGTTGCTGGATCATATGGTGACTCTATTTTTTAGATTTTTAATGAACCAGACTTTCTAAGTGAAATTTGCAACTGAATGCTTTGGCATGGGGCTCTAGGTACATCCACAACAGTTAACAGTGTGATAAGGTGCAGCCTGCATATCCCTTAGCACATGGCCATTGGTGTGCTCTACCACCGGCTTCTGTTACCAGGCAACGGTTACCAGGAGACCACTAATGGTGGCACTACAATGGGCCCCTCCCCCACAAGCATACAACTGTCAATGAGTGACCGTTAGTGGCCTTGCTCAGCCATTGGTTGAGGCCACGGTAAGCCCCTCCCTCAAGTGACCAATTGTCACTGAGCAGCAGTTAGTGGGCATGTTGAGCCAACAGTTGGCTGGGTGGTGGTCCTCAGGCAGAAAGTGAGGTAAGAGGTGGACCCTGGCCTTCTCCCTGGGGCCCTCTGTGGCCAGCAGGTGAACTGGGGTGGGGTGTGTGGCTCAGGGGACAGGCAGGATCTGTGTCCTGCAAGGCTCTGGAGGCCTGGCCACGGCTGCCCACTGACCAGGCTCAGGCCTTGAGGTGGCAGTAAGCCTCTCCCTAATCCCTGCCTCTGCAACCTAATGGCAGTGGCCGTCTGCCTGGGACATAGTCTATGAGACCTGTCCCCACCATGTGGCTGACCTAAGGAGCCTGAGCTCCTGACCCAACTGACCTTTGGGTCCTGGGCGCCTGGCTCCCTCAGTGATGATGGCTGGATGGGGTCTGGGGACCTGGCCCTGAGGGAGCCGCCTGCTGAGCTCTGCCTTCTCTCAGCCAGTCCTGGATCTCAGAGGTTGAAGGTTGTGCTGCAGGACCTGCCCTTTCTTGTCAGAACAGAGAATAAAGTTCATTTGGTGGAGATTTACAGGAATATGGTTATCTGACCACAACTCTACCTCAAGAACAAAGGGTCTGACAACCGAGACGTTGGCACAAACTCACCATTCCCCTCCATCACCTTTCTTAGAAAAGGGCTCTGCTGGGAGCTTTCAGGGAGTTTGGGATTTTTAAAGCATGACCCACTCATAGCATTGCAGGGCCCTCAATAAACTTTTCTCTGCTGCAAACTCTGACGTTTTGGTATCATTTGGCCTCGCTGTGCATTGGGTACACAGACTTGCATTTCAGAAACAACAGTAGAACCGTGGGAAGAGGTGATATTCAATCCAGAAGGGAGATGTCTTTCTTTATCTTTCTTTACTATCCTTTTATAATATAAACAAAGTCAGAACTGATTAGAGCTGGAAGCTGCTACAGGAATTATCTGGCCCAGTTTGTTTCTGTTCCAGATGAAAGCGGGCTGAGAGGCTGTGAGCCTTTCCCAAGGTCCTGCAGTTAGTGATGTGCTTTTTTTCCCTGAATCCCATCTCTCCCTTATTGGCGCCGCACCTGCACCATTCCACTCTTGCACTAAATAAACTTCCGTTTCGCCTCTCCTTGGCCATCAATCTCGGGTCTCGATTAAGCTTCATAAAGCCCACTGGTTACAACTGTCTGTGACATCAGACACAAAATTTCTTTCTTCAGCACCAAGGACTCTCTCTCTGGCCTGCCTTTCAAGCCAGCCTCCTCTCCAAATGGTCCAGAAGTCAGTTTCTCCCCTGGGTCTCCCGTGACACCAAGGCACCGGGTTCCTTTCTTCTTTCCCACTTGTGCTCATGCTGGTCCTCACCTACTCTTCTCCGGAAAGTCAACCATCAGCTAATCTTCACCCTTACTTTCCTTGATTTCTGCAACCCATCAGCTAGTTTTCCTTTTCTGTTATGTAATTCAAACTAGAAAGAAAATAACTCCACCCCAGAGCTGCTTCCTTGGATTTTTACATGGATCTTTTTTAACCTAGCAGAGTGCTCCTGAGCCTGGAACCACACAGATGAGGAAACCCTAGACCAGTGACCGCACTCCTCTTTACCTTGTCATTTCATTTACTAGTTCACTCAACATGTAAACACCTTTCTGATGCCTGCTTTTGCTCCCTCACCTTCTTTAGATCTCAAGTTCTCAGTGAGGCTTTTCCAGTCACTTTATTTAAAACTGAAAAACCCCTCTCCTATCTCACTCTCCCCTTCTCTCTTTGCCTCCTGGATTTTCCTCCAGAGCTGTCAGCACCATCAAACATTTTTCTTTTGAGAGTCTTGCTAATTTATTTCATGCATGTTGCTTGTCTCCCCTCATAGAAATGAACTCCATGAAACAGGGGTTTTGTCTGTTTTGTTCATCACTGTGTGGGTGCTTAGAAGAGGGACTGTTACACAGACACAAGACGTGAAGATGTGGAGTCAGTCATGAACTGGCTAAATGGGAAAAATGGTTGTATTCCCAGCATTTGTGTAATTCAGGCTTAGAGGAGGAACCTGCTTTGAGCCAATGACCACTACTGTGGTGAGTTCTTACAGAAAGTCCTGGCTGCTAAGGAGGGTGGAATGAGAGCCCTTAACCAGACTCTCACTTGAAGATGCCTCCCGGAATGAGAAATATTTGAACTGAGAAAATAACCTTTAGCTTTTCTGAGGAGAGAGTGAAGCAAGTAGGAATCAATTGCTTCAGAGATCTCTTTTCTTAAATTTTGTTTTATTCTGCTGAAGTATAGTTGATTTATAATGTGTTGTTAGTTTCAGTTGGACAGTACAGTGCTCTTTTTAGAATTCTTTTCCCTTATAGGTTATTACAAAATAGTGCATATAGTTCCCTCTGCTATGTTAATAGGTCCTCGTTGGTTATCTATTTTATAAACAGTAGTATATCTGTTCATCCCAACTTCCTAATTTATCCCCTCTACCATTTCCCCTTTGATAAACATGTTTGTTTTCTATAGCCAGTTCAGCTGATCTTAACAAAGCTGTGCACCAAATGCATGCGGAATGATAACAACAAGAGGCCAATTGCTGACCTGAGACCATATTAGACGGCATCCACACCAACTGGGTGCCATGCATGTTCGCTTTCCAATTGGTTTTTTCAATACTGGGCAGCATTTGCCCCCTCCCAGTGTGATTGCCCAGTGTAAAACTGCCATGTACCTTATAGTACAGTGTAAAGCAGAGGTGTAGACATAAAGTATTACGAAAAGGTTTTACAAAGTCGTCATTGTTAGAATATTGACTAAGCTCTCATTCTCTCCTGCTACCAGCCGTGAAGGTTTCCGGTTTTAATTCTGTAAGACTGTATTTTGTGCTTCCTCACACACACAATCTCTATGGTGTCTCTGTCCGTAGAGCATCCCCTGGCTTGTGTCAGAGCCGGGTACCATCTGGACTTGCTACTGTTTTCCTTGTGCCAGATGTTTTTTATGGATGGGGAATTTGTGCTCATCCCTTTGCCTGCCACCTCCCCCCTCCAGCTTAAGGTTTATGTTTATTTAACCCAGGTTAGAAAGTAGAAATATCTTTTCTTAAAAATAATTCTGTCATCATCTAACCTTCCATACACACCCTGCAAACCCACCCAATGGTATTGGAGGGGGAGTAAATTACTGCTTCAGACTAGTTTTAATCATTATGCAGAAAGCAGTTCTCAAAATTTAGCATCCTTGTTTTCAAGGATGTGTAACTGATGTATGAAAAATTTCATACCAAATCCACGCCTCTTTGGCTCCATCAAAAGAAGATAGAATTAAAGTTTAGTTATAAGAAAAGGGGTCTGGAACTTAAATAAGAACGTCAGTGGAATCTTTATACCAAATCATGTACTTGAATATGTATCCATGGGATGTGAAGACACATCTACTGAGAAAAATTGACAGTGAAAAATAAGAAAAACAACAGGCAGTCTGATACATTCATTTAAAACAAATTAAGGGTTAGACATGAGGAAGAAACGAAACTCAAGTTCTGCCTTTTGCTTTATTTTCCGAAAGCCAGAGGCAGCCACTGTTGTGCCTTGATCTAGATCCGTGAGTTGCATTGGCACGAGCAAAGAAAGAAGAAACTGTTCTGTGCTTCTTGCACAGAGATCTGTTGGGTGATCAATGCAGGGAACTAGAATTCCTCTGTCCAGGGACTCGAGTCCAGGAAAGAGGAGCAAATATGCACATGTATCTGGACCTGTGAGAAGTCGAAAGAAAGCATGACCTTTACCAGGTATGCTCAGAGAAGATTCTTCCAGGGGCAGGACCAAAAACCAGGGGTCAGGGAAGAATCCTTTGGGAACCCTTGTCTGTAATTAGACACCAATAGGGTGATGCATTCAGCTTGCAGTCTTTAAATAGCTAAAAAAAAAAAAAAAAGTCAGAGAACCAGGAATATGCTTAGAAAAAGTATCATAAAAAGGATAGAATGACAATAAAAGGTGGTTGGGAGAACTCATGTCAGGGATCAAGGACTGGAGAGTGTGAAAATTAGCTTTGAATTCTGACTTTTACTTGAAGGAGCTTTGGGAGAGCCCGTAATAGCTGGGGTCTTGTTGAAGATGATACCTGTGAATTTGTGCAAATCCTGTTATCTTTTTAACACTTCGTTCCATCATCTAGAAAACAAGGGAGTTGCATTAAATTATATATGAAGGCTTTCACAGCTGTAAAATGGTGATTCTAGATTTGTGAAGAGTGTGTTTATAAGACAGGTGCTGAGAAGTCATTCATTTTATTCAAAGAAAACAATCAGGAAAAGCAATGGATTTAAATGAATGGAAAAGAAAGTAAGCAATTGAAAATATTCTTATTTCTTCAAATTATCCATTAGGTCCCCTTTATATATTATAAAATAACAGATAACTAGCTGCTAAGAACAGTTTTGGCATAATAGCTACCAATTGTTTGATGTGCTCCCAGTGGGTCAAGTGCTATATTTAACACTTTACATATGTTACTTCATTTAATATTATTTCATTTAATAGCGCCTATAAAGTAGGTGCTATTATTGTCCCCACTTTGACAATGAGGAAAGTGAAACTTGCAGAGCAGAAATAAATTTTTCCAGGTTCCCTAGGTACCAAGAGGCAGAGCTGGAACTGAACACCAGTCTATCCTGCTGCAAACACTTGCTCAGAACCTTAACAACATCCCATCTTGGGCCAAGAATGGCCAGATCCATTTGTGAGATCCCTTCTTTAATTTTGTGATTCTGAAACAGCTGATATAACTTTAAGTACAACTTTCCCCCCCGATGTTACCTATCAAGGATGAATATCTAGTGTTTACAGAAATAAAAGTTCTATTACATTTCTTCATGTCAGAGTATACAGAGGGTTTATGCGCTTCTCTGGAAAGAAAAGGAAATACAGCTGTTTTGCAGGTAATAACAGTTTATTTTATGTCCTATTTTCTTTAACAGTGATTGCTCTTACTTGGAAACTCTCCTGGCATTTTGTAGGCAATAAAAACGTAAAAAGAATACTCTTTGCAGAGACTTTCACAAGCTTGGCCCCCAGTTCATAATCTGTGGCACAAAACATCTTCAATCCGATACCAGAGCTGTTTATTAATCTGTCCAACAGCAACATAGAAACCAGGGCTGCTCTTATGACAAGCCCCGGGTCAGTTCTCCTATCACTGGAACCCCCAACATCATTGTGGAAAAAAAAAAAAGAACCATGCCAATCTGAGAAAACGCTGAGGAAAATTTCTCTAAGAAAGACACAGAAATGAAAATGTGACACCTGCAAAGTAAAAATCATGACTTGATATTAATAACAATTAACTGCTCTCTGATTAAATATCCTTATCCGGACTCAGGGCTAGTGCAGAGCAGAACTGTAAAAGAAACTCTTTGATCCATTGGAAAATTCCCTTTGAGCATCTTCAATGCTTTCCCTATTGTATCTTCCTGCTCCACTGATCTCTGTAGGGTTCTCTTCCCGAGTGGCCCCCAGGGGACAAATTTTGTTCTCTGAACCTTCTCTGCTCTCCATTAGTCTCTTTGGACCTTTCTGCTGCTGCTGCTGCTACTTCGCTTCAGTCATGGCAGCCCACACAGGCTCCCCATCCCTGGGATTCTCCAGGCTAGAACACTGGAGTGGGTTGCCATTGCCTTCTCCAATGCATGAAAGTGAAAAGTGAAAGTAAAGTCATTCAGTCATGTCTGACTCTTAGCGACCCCGTGGACTGCAGCCCACCAGGCTCCTCTGTCCATGGGATTTTCCAGGCAAGAACACTGGAGTGGGTGCCGTTGCCTTCTCCAATTGGACCTTCCTTGCTACTAATAAATTAAATCTGGATGAATGGGCATGGGTAGCACTGAATTATTTGCCTTTTTAAATTTAATATTTGAAAAATAAAGTGTCAATTTAAAAGTCACTGCTCTAACTATAACCCTGCTAGGTGCCTTGTATTGATGAGTTATAAGTCCTCCAAGAGCCCTGTAAGATGGATATTTGTGGGAGAGGAATCGGGGGGCAGTGAAGTGAAGGGATTTGCTCAAGGCTTCATAAAGCCTTAGCCAGAGATGGTGGTAGAATACCTATGCTCTCTTCACTTTTCTGTATTTTCTTCCTGTGACCTTATAATCAAGGCTGTTGAAGATGATGCTGAAATTGTAGGCTTCTCTGGCAATATCAATAACCTCAGATATGCAGATGACACCACCCTTATGGCAGAAAGTGAAGAAGAACTAAAGAGCCTCTTGATGAAAGTGAAAGAGAAGAGTGAAAAAGTTGGCTTAAAGCTCAATATTCCAAAAACTAAGATCATGGCATCTGGTCCCATCACTTCATGGCAAATGGATGGGGAAACAGTGGAAACAGTGGCAGACTTTATTTTTCTGGGCTCCAAAATCACTGCAGATGGTGACTGCAGCCATGAAATTAAAATATGCTTACTTCTTGGAAGAAAAGTTATGACCAACCTAGATAGCATATTAAAATGCAGAGACATTACTTTGCCAACAAAGGTCTGTCTAGTCAAGGCTATGGTTTTTCCAGTGGTCATGTATGGATGTGAGAGGTAGACTATAAACAAAGCTGAGCACCAAAGAAATGATGCATTTGAACTGTGGTGTTGGAGAAGACTCTTGAGAGTCCCTTGGACTGCAAGGAGATCCAACCAGTCCATCCTAAAGGAAATCAGTCCTGAATATTCATTGGACGGACTGATGCTGAAGCTGAAACTCCAATACTTTGGCCACCTGATGCGAAGAGCTGACTCATTTGAAAAGACCCTGATGCTGGGAAAGATTGAAGGTGTGAGGAGAAGGGGACGACAGAGGATAATATGTTTGGATGGCGTCACCAGCTCAACGGACGTGAGTTTGAGCAAGCTCCGGAAGTTGGTGATGGACAGGGAGGGCTGGCGTGCTGCAGTCCATGGGGTCGTAAAGAGTCGTAAAGAGTCCATGGGGTCGTAAAGATACAACTGAGCGACTGAACTGACTGACTGACTGGCATGGGCAGCCACATATATAGTAAGTGAGATAGGATGAAGGGACACTTAGCAGGTCTTTCTTCAACCAAATCTACTCTGCAATGTTCTATCTTTCTCGTTGATTCTTCTGCTGTCTCCAAGCATCTAATAGAACACTACCACTTCCATTACTACTATAACTACTGCTACTACTTACTGCTATCCTCTCCTACAGTTTTATAATGCCTTGTCACACTGCTTCAACTCTATGAAGTATAAAATCTTAACCCCAATAATGTTTCTTTCTTTTAACTGCTCCTTGAAGATTTGGCAAAGTAGTAACAGTACTATTTTTGAATTTTTAGAGCTTGCCTGAGAGGCACAGTGGAAATTTAGGATGATTTTGTATTTGTTATTACTTTACCCCATGCCTAGGGACTTTCGGGGAACTTTTTGAGTGTTTAAGTGTTTGATGTTTTACTTGTCTTCGTGGCCATAGCTGTTCAGAGAAAGGAATTAATGAAATCTCATAACCTACTGCAATTTATTGACATTGAGGTCAGTGTGTCCATGGGGACACAGTGGAACAACACGTTTTGCCATTTATAATGACACTGGATTAATTCATGACTTAAAGGATAGTTGTGGCCCATGGTTCAGAGAATAGGACCTCCTTGAAGGTGAAAGTGTTAGTCGCTCAGTCATGAACTATAGTCATGAACCCCATGAACTATAGCCTGCCAGGCTCCTCTGTCCCTGGAATTCTCCAGGCAAGAATACTGGAATGGGCTGCCATTCCCTTCTCCAGGAGATCTTCCCAACCCAGGAAATTGAACCCAACCCAGGAAATTGTGGGCTTCCCTGGTGGCTCAGACAGTAAGAATCTGCCTGCAATGCAGGAGACCTGGGCTTGATCCCCGGGGCAAGAAGATCCCTGGAGAAGGGAATGGCAATCCACTCCAGTATTCTTGCCTGGGAAATCCCCATGGACTGAGGAGCCTGGTGGGCCATTGTCCATGGGGTTGCAAGGAGTCAGATATGGCTGAGCGACTTTCACACCCACTTGCATTGCAGGTAGAATTTTTTTTTTTTCTTTTTTATCATTTGAGCCATCAGGACCTCCTTAGTGACCCTTGAAGCACATGGTTGGGCAGAGCAGGTTCCGCAGGGCAGCATCCAGGAACTTGGTCAGTCCACCAACATCAGTGGTAGGTAGATGGTGTAGGAACTGTCCACTGGTTGAAACAGGCACTGCAGAAAATGCCCCCAAGTGGCAGAGCACAGGGGTGCTGAACCACCTCCACGTGGGGAGCTGCTCTCTGTCACCAGTGAGAAACCTGAGGTCCAGCTATAGAATCATAAGCTGAGTCCCCAGGTCCCCCAAGACCAATCCAATAGCATTTAAGCATTACAGGCTCTTACAGACTGCTGGAAACACGTTGCCCTTTCTGTGTACTTTCTCACAAATGGGAAAAAAAAAATGGGATTGCAAGAGAATCTAAAAACATGGACAGCCATGTTCAGTGGCAAAGCTGGAAATCTGGCATCTCATGTAGGCATTTCGGAATGGGTTTCATTCCTATACACTATATAGATGTTTGACTCTTGGAATATAGGAAATGTTAACAATTTTTCATCTAGTGAAGGAAGCTTTTCTCCCTTGCTTATAGAACCTTTTGCATTTTCTTCATCTAGAAGGCTTGTAAGATGAACCCTTAAGAAGTTAAATAACCTATCCATAAGAAAGGAAAAGATCTCTGAAGTATCAGCAGCATTACTAGAATTTCAGTGGGTTTTTGTTTCTGTTTTTTGTTTTTTAGCTTTTGAAGTTCTTGAGATTATTCTGCAGATATAGCCTCTATTACATTATCTTAATTATGTTAGTAAACAGAACTTTATCTCATGCTGGCAAAATGACTTTTTCTGACAATTTCAGCTTCCAAGTTTCCAAGTCTTACCAATGTTGCTTGGATAATAATCGACATATTTATAATACTAAGTTAAATGTGACTGTGAAAAGACTTTAAGACAAACCCTTTTTATTATGACAGCACATATTAAATAGCTATATAATTTTTTTGTGATTAGCATCATTTAATGTTTAAAACCACTTCTCATAATCCCTGGGACATAGTTGGGCTTAATTGTTCTATAAGTAAACTGCTGTGCATGAAGTTGATAACACTGACATACTGAAAGAAAAATCAGATACTACTTATTAGTTTTAGCAAGTAGGTTGATGTCCCTGGTTGCTCAACAAAACATTGAGGGCTTAGATATTGAAGGTTTAAAATTGAATAAAACCAATAAACTACTCTAAAGTGTACTTATTTAGTTTTATCAGTATGTGTCTATGCCAGATACTACATGTGGAGCTGAAAACTATAGCTAAAAAAGACCCAGTCTTATTTTCAAAAGGTTTGTCGGTACTCAGATACAAGTAGAGAATTTATATATCACATATAGTTATACTGCATATACATGTATTTAAAATTTTTATTTTATATTGGTGAATAGTTGATTTTCAATTTTGTGTTGGTCACAACAAGGTGATTCAGTTATATGTTTACCTATATCCATTGCTTTTTGGATTTTTTTCCATGTAGGTCATTACAGAATATTTAGTAGCGTTCCCTGTGCTATACAGTAAGTCCTTGTTCACTATTTTGTATATAGTAATGTGCATGTTAATCCCCACATCCTGATTTATCCTCTCCTCCACCTTCTCCTTTGGTAACCATAAGTTTGTTTTCTAAATCTGAGTCTGTTTCTGTTTTATAAATAAGTTCATTTGAATCATTTTTAGATTCCACATATGACTGATACCATTTTTTCTGTTATCATATATATTTACATTGTCTTTCTCCATCTGACTTTTTTAGTATGGTCTTCTCTAGGTTCATCCATGTTGCTTCAAATGACATTCTTTCATCCTTTTTAATGACTGAGTAATATTTTGTTGTATATATGTACCACATCCTCTTTATCCATCCATCTGTTGATGGACATTTAGGTTGTTTCCATGTCTTAGCCATTATGAATACTGCTGCTGTGAATATTGGAGTGCATGTATCTTTGAAATATGGTTTTCCAGATACGTGCCCAGGAATGGGATTGCTGGATCATACAAATTTTGTGTGAATTTGTCTATTGATCACCCAAATACATCAGAGAATGGCATGGGACTAGACGAGTAGCATTTGGAAAGTGCTATGATATGTACATAGAACATTTATTTACCATGATTTTGATGATCCACTCTCTAACCCTACTGAGGTTGAGAAAGGAAGAGCAATTTGTCTAAGCCATGTTTCTTAGAAGCAGAAGAGTCAAGTATTGAATAAAACATATGTGACTACAAAGCCATTATTACCGAGTCCCACCTCCCTCTCTCTCCTATCTCCACTGTACCACATGGCATCCACTACCATCCATTTTTAATATATTGTTTTTTTTTGCCTAGATGGTACATTTCAAATGTACGTTCTTGGCTTACCGTGCTTATTTTTGCTGACTGTGTAAGGGAAACGCAGATGAGAGCCCGGAAGATTAGTGTCTTATTGCTCAAAACTGATTGGCTACTAAAAAACGAACAATTCACCAAGTGAATCTATAATTATGATCTATTCAAAATATAAAATGTAGGAACTGGAAAGGGCCTTCAAGGCTTCCTCCTTCATTTTATGAATGAAGAAATGGAACCTCACAATGGCAGAGCTAGTTAAAATCCATTAATCAATCACTTACCAAATGCAGCACAGAGGATTTTATTTGAGCATTATTCAAGCAATGATTTGCAAGAAAAGGCCTTTTTTTGGTCACTTGGATTCTTGGCACCATTTTTTAAGCCATGTATGCTAAGATAAATGTATATCTTTATAATAAATGGATTACTGGCATGTACTTCTTGCCTGGGATTATGAGTTTCCAAAGGGTTGCATGGAATCAACCTATAAGAAAGAAAGAAAGAAAAAAAAAAACCTAGGGGAAACTAATCTTTTCAGATTAATTTAGTTCTCCCATCCCAGTTTATGAGGCAGCAATCTTGCCATGCTTATTGATTATCAGACAAGACTACTAATCCCCTTAAGGTCATTAACTGTACTTAATTAAAGAGCAGTTAGCTAGCTTCTCTTTACTGAAGTAATGTGGCTGTTAAAAGTGATTTGTACTTTACCAATATGGCAGCCATTAATCTGAAGATCAATTTGTCATTTATATTTTCCCAAACAAATATATTTGGTAGGTCAAGTGAGCATTGATATTTCTCACATGCCCTCTTGATGCACTCACTGTATCTGTAATTGTCAAAAGAAGGAGAGCTTCCAACTGCCCCGCCTGTATGAGAACAGCCATTCCTATCTTTCTGAGCTTTGCACCTAATTATTGTTTGCTTAACAATCTGATGCTTTTCCCCATTGGCCAAAGGTGGTATAGAGGATAGCAGTGATTTGAAAAATAAAATTATTTCTTTGTAACTGGCTGTGTTCCAAAAAAATTTGAACGAAAATGAAGAAAACATGAATTCACATTATAGAGTAGTTCCAGAGACATATTAGAGGAATCAAAACAGTGTTTACAAAATTTACAGTTGAAAATCATATGTTGCTGCATTTATTGTATATACTTTCACAGCATAGTTGTACGAATATAAAGATGATAGGATTTACGGACTGGCCTTTATTGTGTTCTCTATTTCATCCTATGCTCTTCATTTCAGGATTGTACCTACAAAAGTAAATGCTCAGTAACATTGTGCTGCTGCTGCTGCTAAGTCGATTCAGTCGTGTCCGACTCTGTGCGACCCCAGAGACGGCAGCCCACCAGGCTCCCCCATCCCTGGGATTCTGCAGGCAAGAACACTGGAGTGGGTTGCCATTTCCTTCTCCATTGCGTGAAAGTGAAGTCACTGTCATGTCCAACTCCTAGCGACCCCATGGACTGCAGCCTACCAGGCTCCTCCCATGGGATTCTCTTGCCTGTGCCATTGCCTTCTCTGCAGTAACATTGTACCTGCTAACAAACACCTGTGTGGATGGTTAGGTGTTAAGGGGTTCTTAAGGAAAAAAAAAAGAGTAATTACATCAAACAGGTTCTAATAAATGCCACAGGTCACTTCTGCTGGATGTGACTTTCAGTGCAACTGGGGTTCTTGCAGGAAAGACTGGAGAAGTTACAGTACTCAGGGAGGTGATAACAGACCTGGGAGTGAGCACTAGGATTACTTTTTAGGCTCTCTGGCTGCATTTATTTTTCTTCTAGGGTTCATTTCTATTTGCTATTTGGAAAAATGGATTCCTAAAAATGGCTCTCTCATTTGGGAACATGTAGGTAAACATCAAGCTCCCTGAAGAAACAAAACAAACCAACAAGATTTCATTAACAGAGATAATTTTTTGTCTGTTTCTCCAAATTACAGTTCAAAAGGTTAGACCATGATAAACAGGGAGAGAAAAAACTGCTGTGTGTCTGTGAGGTAACTCCAGGTCTCATGTCAACAAATGATATAGGTAGGGAGATTCTCGATCCTTTCTGACTCCAGATGCCTTTATAATCACAACAACCATTTTGACTATCAGAGCTGATCAAATGTGCAAAACCTAGCAATATAGAGGCTGATACTGCTGGGACAGCCTCCAACTAACCTAGGCCAGATTTCCCTTCTGACTCGAGGGTGTCATCACTATCCCATTGACAATATCTTGTGATTCTAATTTTGTTCTTGGGATGGAGACAAATGTTTTGGGGTGATTACTTGACTTTTTGGAACTATCTATGACAAATTTCTCTTTTGTATTTCCAACCACAATTTAACATACATACCTCAAATATGCTGTTGTAGTACCAGAACAATGTGATGAACCATGGCCCAAACGAGGAGGTTCCTAGATGGTCATCAGCAAGAAGTTAAATCTTGGGGTTGGGGCCAGTGAGTAGACCACAGTGACTAGGGCCATGGTGTAAGGAGCATAACAATCAGTAATGCTCACTGAACTTATCGCTCCACCAGGCACATTATTTACCTCTCTTATTATGCAATCACTTGTGAGATTTTACTGTTACCTTCAGTTTTCAAGTTAGGGAATTGAGGCCTGGAAGACCCCACACTTAGATAACTTTGGGATGAAGTCAAGTCCTTTTCATTGTACTAACACTTAAGAGGAGAGAAAGAGAGATGAATGAACACTTAGAAGGGGGAGCCAGAACCATCCCAGGCCAAGCCCTGCTGCTGCTGCTGCTGCTGCTGCTGCTGCTGCTGCTGCGTCTCTTCAGCTGTGTCTGACTCTGTGATTCTATGGACCCGGGCCTGACAAGCACCTCTGTCCATGGGATTCTCCAGGAAAGAATATTGGAGTGGGTTGCCATTTCCTCCTCCAGGGAATCTTCCCGACCCAGGAATTGAACCCACATCTCTATGTCTCCTGCACTGGCAGACAGGTTCTTTACCTCTAGCGCCACCTGGGAAGCCCAAGTCAAGCCCACCCATACTCAGATGCTGAAGCACTAGAGATAATCATGTATTAGTCATCATGACTTTTATGTCAAAGTGAGTAGTGGGGAAATGGGGATAGCTTCAAGTACGGTGTTTTACATGTTTTGCTTAAGCTCTGTCCAGTGTCCTGAAATGGCTGATTCCTAATAGTTCAGTTGAGTTCAGTTCAGTCACTCAGTTGTGTCTGACTCTTTGCAACCCCACGAATCATACCACGCCAGGCCTCCCTGTCCATCATCAACTCCTGGAGTTCACCCAGACTCACGTGCATCGAGTCAGTGATGCCATCCAGCCATCTCATCCTCTGTCGTCCCCTTCTCCTCCTGCCTCCAATCCCTCCCAGCATCAGAGTCTTTTCCAATGAGTCAGCTCTTCGCATGATGTGGCCAAAGTATTGGAGTTTCAGCCTCAGCATCAGTCCTTCCAATGAACACCCAGGACTGGTCTCCTTTAGGATGGATTAGTTGGATCTCCTTGCAGTCTAAGGGACTCGCAAGAGTCTTCTCCAACACCACAGTTCAAAAGCATCGATTCTTCAGTGCTCAGCTTTCGATTCCTAATATAAAATTAACCAAATTCAAAAAAACATCAAAAAATAAAATCACAGATGAAAATCTTAAAAAATATAAAATATGAATAGAAATTAATATAATAATCCCCATATATTAGCATCTAGCTTAACCAAATATTAACATTAAGTACTGCTTTTATTATAACTCGATTTTCATAAATAATATTTTTATTATTTATTTCTAAATATTACATATTTCTCAAAATGTATATGTTGTTTATGTTTATGTCCTTTATATATACAATTTTTATTGTTGATTTCTAGTCTAAATTTCATTATAGTAAGCAAACAAATAACCAAATTCCAGAGAAAAGCACTTGACCATGTTTGTTGTATTAGGTTGGTATAATTATGCATTAAAGTATACTGTATTACTCAACATTTTTATTAGTCTGAGGATTAATGCATCTGGAGTAGCAGACACCAAGCCATAAGTAAATTAACCAAATTCATAACTTTCAATCTGTGATTTGTTTTCTTAGCTGTTATTCTGTGCTTTTCTTTTACTTTCTTTATACATGTTTGTGTTTGCCAATGTCATAGCCATATCCAGGACAACTCTTTAATATTCCTTTAGTGACTATTAAATTTGATTTAAAATTACTTTCATTTGGATATTTTCAAGCTGCTTACCAGTTAGCAGTATTTTTAATGTCCTATTTATCTAATACAGTGCCTTGTGCTGTTTTCATAATCAGATAAGGGTCATTAAACCATTTTTGAGATTAAATAGCACAAAACCATTTTTTTTCTGTTTATGTGCCCCATTAATATTGGAGCTTATGCTTACCATGGCTTAATATTTCAATTTTAAAATATCATTTATGTTAATATGGAAAGGCTCTGTTATCTAATTGTGAGGATTATTTCCATTACCTTCCACCTTTGAGTGTAATCTCTGTAAATATTGGCCTCCATATTTCTTTGAACAGACAGATTTTTAACCTTGGACACTTCTCAGGACATCATTCAAAATACAGTTATGTATCCTTACTTATTTAGTTTTTAAAAAAGATTTTTTTGGAGCAGTTTTAGGTTTGCAGCAAAATTGAAAGGGAAGTGGAGATTTCCCATATGCCTCCTGACCCCTTGAGTGTATAGAACGCACCAGAATATACCAGAATGCTACTTTTTTTTTTTTTTTTTTTAACAAAGGAAAAGCCTAGATTGATATATCATAGTCAACCAAAGTCTGTAAGTTTGCATTATGGTTCACTCTTGGTGTTGTGCATGCTATGGGTGTAAACAATGCCTAATGACATCCATTGTTATAATAGCAAAAACAATATTTTCACTCTGTGCTCAGCTTATTCATGTCTCTCCCACCTACTCCCACCAACCTTGGCAACCACTGATCTTTTTTACTGTCTCCACAGTTTTTCTTTTTCCAAAATATCATGTAGTTGGAATCACAAAGTATGCAGCACTTTCAGATTGGCTTCCTGCACTTAGCAATATGTAAGTCTCTTAGCAATCCATGTCTTTTTGTGGCTTGATAGCTCATTTCTTTTTTAGCAATGAGTAATATTCCATTTCTGGAGGTACCACTGTTCATATATCCACTCACTTACTGAAGGGTATCTCAGGATGCTTCCAAGTTTGGCAATTGTAAGTGAAGCTACAGTAAACATCTGTGTGTAGGTTTGTGTGAAGACATAAGTTTCCGACTGTTTTGCATGGAGGTGTGTTTGTCTAGTTTTTTAAGAAGCCACAAAGCTGTTTTCCAAAGTGGCTGTGCCATTTTCATCCCCTTAAGTCAGGAGAGTTCCGGTTGCTCCACATCTCTTCACCAGCATTTGATGCTGTCAGTGTTCTGGATTTTGGCCCTTCTAATAAGTAGGTAGTGGTATCTTATTGTTTTAATTTGCATTTCCATGACGATGTATGGTACAGAGCATCTTTTTACATGCTTATTTGCCATCTGTATATCTTCTTTATGACCAACCTAGACAGCATATTAAAAAGCAGAGACATTACTTTGTCAACAAAGGTCCATCTAGTCAAAGCTATGGTGTTTCCAGAAGCATCAGTTCTTTGGCACTCAGTTTTCTTTATAGTCCAAAGCTGAGAGCCAAAGAATTGATGCTTTTGAATTGTTTTGGAGAAGACTCTAGAGAGTCCCTTAGACGTTCAAGGAGAACCAACGAGTCCATCCTAAAGGAAATCAGTCCTGAATATTCATTGGAAGGACTAATGCTGAAGCTGAAACTCCAATACTTGGGCCATTGATGCAATGAACAGACTCATTGGAAAAGGCCCTGATGCTGGAAAAGATTGAAGGTGGGAGGAGAAGGGGACAACAGAGGATGAGGTGGTTGGATGGCATCACTGACTCAACGGACATGAGTTTGAGCAAGCTCCGGGAGTTGCTGATGGACAGGGAAACCTGGTGTGCTGCAGTCCATGGGGTTGCAAAGAGTCTGACACAACTGAGTAACTGAACTGAACTGATATCTTCTTTTGTGAGGTATTTCTTAAGGTCCTATAATAGCTGAAATATAAGGTCATTGTAAATTTTATCCTATATCACAGTGATTGGAGATATCTTTCCATGCCCAGCTGTTACTTTCTGCAGCCTTTCAATTCCTAGAAGTGGGGATGCTTTGTGCATAATATACCTTCTCACACAGGTGGCCTCCACAGGGGGCTCTGCTGCCTCAGATCATCTCAGTCCCCTAAGCTGGCCTTTCCCATCAGTGAACCAGGGCTTCCACAACTTCCTCCTGTGCATACCGCCCTTTCTCAGTCTGATGCCAATGTCATCAGTGATCAGGTTCTATATGTTGATGTCTCTGGATAAAGTAGTACTCATTCCTTTTACCTTTATGTTTTCCTTAAAGGAGAACGAGTCATGTTGTATAGTGGAGGATGCAAATGTTTTGACAGCAAGTTTAGATTTGGATTCAGGAGACTGGGGTTCACATCTCCCTTATGCTCTCCAAATTTTAGTGTTCTCTCTTTTTTTTCAGGCAAGGCTTTATTAGGGGCCCAGCTACATGCATGCAGCTACATCAGAGGAGCAGAGAGAAGATACAGGCTCTCTTGCTTGCTCTCTGCCTGATGGGATTGGGGGTGAGCTTGTTCCTTATATGGGTTGAGAGTTGGGTATATCCAGGGGTAGGGTCCAAAGGACGCTTAGGTGGTGTAGGCAGGGAGCATGCTCAGTACCTTGCTTTGCTCCCAACACCTTGTTTTTGCTCCTGGCTCTCCAGAAATGGCAGTAGGGGTTCTTTGGTCTTTTTATATCTTTTGTACACAATTTGCCCCACCTGCACAGTCCTGCAGTTAGTTTTAGTCCCACATAGTTTTTTTTGTATTTTGTTGCAGAAGGAGAGGTATATCCAGGTGCAAGCTTTGCAGTACTGCAGCAAAGGGTCCAGGTCCCAACCTGTCTCATTGTCCCTACACTCTTATTCTTAAGAGTTAAGTGGCTGAAGGTCTCATCTTCTGAAATTTCTTCCTGCTAGACAAGGGCTGCAGACCCTAGCCTACTCTAGAGGTGTAGAGTCCCTTATTCTGCATATCAATGTTACCTCCTTCTCAGGGCTCGTATAAAGATTAAAATAGATCATTGTACATCAGTATTGTTTTTAAACTGTGAGATACCGTTTTAAGTTTAGATGTCACCATGCTCACTACCAGTAATAACCTCTGTAAATGTCAACATCTGAACAGCATCTCATATGTGCCAGATTCTGTTCCAAGTTCTTTGTTCTATTAAACTCTTTTCGGCCTAACAGCCCTGAGAGGTGGGGACAGTGAAATGTCCATTTTACAGATGGGTAAATTAAGAAATTAAGCAACTTACTGCAGTGACACATAGCTAGTAAATGAATGAGCTGAGATTTCACTCTGGACTCTATGTCCATAACCACTATATTACACGCTTTTTTAATGACCATAATGCTAATGAAGACAATGATACTAATTATTACATCCAAGTACTATAATGTACCAGTCTTCTTTACGGATCAGTAAGTTTGACTTTTTTCTAATCGTCCTACAGTCCTTAATCATTGACCCAGCTCCTGAATAAATATTTTTAGTAAAGTAAGGGAATGACTCAGTGCGCAGAAATTTAAAATACATGTCCTAATACAGTGGGTCAACATCTCATTTCTACTCTTGGTGACAGTGTTGTTAGGAACAGCTAAATTTAAATAGTAATATAATCTTTTCATTTGTTATAAAATATTAATCATGATTTTCAACTGTATTTTCAAGGAAATTATTGGTCACATCTGTGTCTACAATGTATTCTGCCACCTCCTTTATTTTAGCTGTCCTCAGTTTAGATAAAATGCATTAAACTTGTATTTATTTATTCTCAGGTATTCATGACACTTTAAAGAGATTGTTTAGTTACACTTATGCTTGTCATCCCCAGCATGTAGCTTGCCAAATGGAGTTACAATATATGCTAAGGGATGTGAATGCTTCCGAACTGTGCTGTGAAACTTTGTCCATAACGCTGCCAATCTCTTTGTTGAGTCCTCATTCCCCCTAATGGGGAAATGTGTTGTAGTCAGTCCTGGGTTTTCTTAGCCATTCTAGATTTTAACTCAGTTCATTAAATTTGTCCTTTCTTCATGTTACCCCCTAGAGTAGCATCCACTTCCTGGGGCTCACATGGCATCAGGGAGAAGGGTCTGTCCATGAGGCCGTCAGGTGAGATTGACACAGTTCCGCATGGTTTCTGGTCTTCAGTCACGTACTTGGTGGCTTCACTGTCCTGAACCCAAGGCTCCCTTTCTATTCATTGACCAAATCTCAACACTTACATAAGACTTTGAGGAGTATGGGGAACTAGAGGAGATGATTTTGTGTACTCAGGGCTTCTGGAGATTTATGGGAGTGGAGGGGGAGAGTTGGGGGGATTTTGTATGGTATCTCCTCAACTTGCCCCTGTTTAACACCCTGACTTCTGCTCGTGCTGCTCAGAACCTCATTCACTTTCTTGGGCTCCACCTAATGAATTCAGGGCCTTCCTACACTTCTGTAGTCAAACTTAACTGCGGTTTCTTTGTCTCTTTTCCACTCTGCTCCCTCTGCCCTCCAACGAGGATCATGTTCTTTCCCATCTTGATGTGAGAGTGGGGGGTTGGAGGTGGGAGAAATAACAGTACAAAACTGGTTCTCTATCATAGCATATCCTTGCAAATCTTTCCTTATAGAAAAGGGACTTTTACTGGGAATAAGCTCTTGGAATGAAAATCAAGATGATGATGGCTTTGTTCAAGGATCCCAATATCTGTGTTTCCCTGGTTTGAGTGAAATGAGAGGGGTGTGAGGTAAGACAGAGGGTAGGACTAGGCAGGAGACGTGTTAACATCCTCTCACCACAGATATTTAATCAAACTTCCTGAATCTAAGTCACTGCCATCAACAGTGGAGCATTTGTCCATTTTCTGCTGCTGTTTCCCTCTCCTTTTCAAGATGAGTGAGAGAAGGGGAGCAGCTTGAATTGCTGAAGAAGGAATGGCTGTGATTCTGCTCTTCTGTTCTGATTGTTTCTTTTTAGTTATTTTTCAAATATTTATTGATGCGCCCATGTAATTCTTCGTGCCATTCTTGTTCTAGACATTGGAGATATGGCAATGAACAAGCAGACACAAACTACTTTTTTGGGGTTTTTAGCCTCTCTTGGAAGATTAACATACTCAATTAAAGATGGTGCATGCCATGAAAGTGGAATAAAAGAGATTGACTTTGTTATGGCCATAGTTTTACAAAATTTTCATGAGTTATAAAAATAGAAAAGAGAATCATCTTATGGTGCTGAGACCAAACTGAAGTTCAATCATCCTGTGACCTTTCCTCATCACTCACAAGTAAGTACGGGGGTGAAAATGTTAAGACAGATTCACCATTACTTATAAAGTATTACCACTTGGTATAAATGTAATGTTTCAATGGATGTTAAAGAGATAAACACTGATTAAAGAAGAACATATGATGATAATACAGTTTCTCTAATTATATAAGAAATAGAAAATATTTATAAATAAATACATTTTATTATTTTATTTTAGCATTAAGCATGCACGGTATACTGATGAGTCTGACAAAATGATTCTGGAATGACACTCAGCATAGTCATCCACAAAAATAGTCCTGACTACATCAGAATTCATTGTTAAAAATAAGCTAGCATGGAAATATGACTCATAATCAACTGAAAGGTTTTTGTTAGGGGAACTGCACCAATGCAGCAAACAGAAACATTTAGGAATTAAATCAATGTATGGTATGTTATGGTGGCATTTGTATTAATATTATTAAAATGATTATGAGAAATTTGGTTGGCTTTGTACTAGGCAACCAGAGACGAGATCCATACCTTGGAAGTCCTGGTCCCAAACTGTATTTGCTTTTTACAGAACTTGCTTCTTTTTACCTCCAGTACTTTTTTTTTTTTAAACAAAGATTTCCTTTCATCAGAATTGTGCCTATAATGTGTAATGCTATCTCCATAAACAGTGCTTGCCCTATGTCTAGCCAGATGAATACGCAATTTGCATGTTGCTGATTAAAGGGAAAGTGTGTAAATGTATATGAATGTCTGGTCATATTTAAAAAGGAAATCTCAAAAGCTGACAAAATATCTTCCCCTTTTCTATACAGTCCAACAGCTTGAGGACTTGTGCATCCACTAAGCCTTATGCCGCATCTTTTTAACAAAGAATGTGTGAAAAGCAGCCAGGAAGACTTTGGCTTCATGGATCTGCATGAAATGAATGCCCCATGAGAGCTTCTTCCTGCTCCTCCACTCCTCTTTCAGAATCCCTGGCTGCTGGTATTTGAACGATGTAGCAATAGGAGCTCATGGGATTTCTATGCAGCAGTGAGAAGAAGCCCAGTTTCAGATCATAATAGACCAGCTACTGGTGAGAATGTTATCAGTCAGCTTTTACATTGGTGCCTTGGAAAGGGATTGAGGGTTGGGGGTAGGGAGCAAAGGAGAAACTGGGTAGGAGAAGATGCTGTACTTTGTCAGTTTCCTGAGTTACACGGGAACCATAGAGATATTTATTCTGAACTATGTGAATAGGAGCCATTGGTAAAAAGGAATGTTCTTTCAAGAAGTGGCAGGTTGAGAATAAGACAGTTACTGCGGATGTGGTCCAAAGAGGTCATTTGGCATACTTACATTTTAAAGTGTGCTTAGAGATGTGTTCACAAAATCCTTAATTTCTGGGAGTAAATTTTGTGGAAGCACATTGTTTTCCCAGAACATCTCAAAGTTGCACATGTGAGTAAAACATTGTCTTCTAGTTCTGAAACCAGTGAATGCATTCATCTAAATCAGGTTTTTCATCTAGGTCATGTATTCACCATTTAACAGAGTTCAAAATCATAGTTGAAATGGTCAAAAAGCAACATTCCTTCCTTCTTCAGATGGACATTTATCTGAAATTAACTTGTTTTTCTTCCACCAATAGACTTAGACAATTCATTTGACCAAACTACTTTACTTTTTATGTTTATTTTGCATTTGTTACTGGAAAATTGGTTTTCTTGCCCAACACACATATGTTTGCATTGTGTAATATGCTGGGACCAAAAAAAAAAAACCAAAACAGAAAATGACAGTTAATCATCTAGCCTATAACTGTTGGTTAGGTTGTAGATATCCCTCTCTGGGATAGCCAGGAACATTCTCAGGAAAGGTGGCACTTGACTGTGGTACTTAAATGTTATTAGGAAGTCACGATTTGAAATAGGGAGCCTAGTTTGTGAAATATGTGAAGGTCAAAATGCAGAACATATTTCATTCATTTCATTTCAGTTGCTCAGTCGTGTCTGACTCTCTGTGACCCCATGAATCGCAGCACGCCAGGCCTCCCTGTCCATCACCAACTCCCAGAGTTCACTCAGACTCACGGCCATCGAGTCCGTGATGCCATCCAGCCATCTCACCCTCTGTCATCCCCTTCTCCTCCTGCCCCAAATCCCTCCCAGCATCAGAGTCTTTTCCAATGAGTCAACTCTTCGCATGAGGTGGCCAAAGTCCTGGAGTTTCAGCTTTAGCATCATTCCTTCCAAAGAAATCCCAGGGCTGATCTCCTTCAGAATGGACTGATTGGATCTCCTTGCAGTCCAAGGGACTCTCAAGAGTCTTCTCCAACACCACAGTTCAAAAGCATCAATTCTTTGGCGCTCAGCCTTCTTCACAGTCCAACTCTCACATCCATACATGACCACAGGAAAAACCATAACCTTGACTAGCGGACCTTTGTTGGCAAAGTAATGTCTCTGCTTTTGAATATGCTATCTAGGTTGGTCATAACTTTCCTTCCAAGGAGTAAGCGTCTTTTAATTTCATGGCTGCAGTCACCATCTACAGTGATTTTGGAGCCCAAAAAAGGAAACTGAAATATTTGGTATGAATTCAGTATGTAGGGTTTGAGTAAGGTAGGGAGAAAAGACAGGGATGAGTCTGGAAGGTGGAGGTCAGGGTTCAGAGAAGGCATGGACTTGTGTTTTACTCCACATAGCATAATACCAACAGTGCCTGTTTTTTAATATGAGTCCAGTAAGTATTTCTTTCTTTTTTTTTATGCTTATATGGTTTCTTTTTTAAAATTTTATTTATTTTAATTGGAGGCTAATTACTTTACAATATTGT
Organism: Bos grunniens; assembly: GCF_055505025.1. NCBI lineage: Eukaryota > Metazoa > Chordata > Mammalia > Artiodactyla > Bovidae > Bos > Bos grunniens. The sequence goes on from NC_141180.1 coordinate 61,264,555, forward strand.
AGTGGTTTTTGACATACATTGACATGAATCAGCCATGGGTGTACATGTGTACAGGTGTACATCCTGAGCCCCCTCCCACTTCCCTCCCTATCCCATTCCTCAGGGTTGTCCCAGTGCGGTGGCTTTGAGTGCCCTGTTTCATGCATCGAACTTGGACTGATGATCTGTTTCATATATGGTAATATACATGTTTCAATGCTATTCTCAGTAAGTATTTCTTGAGTAAATGAATGTAGAGATAAATGGATAGATAGATGGAATGAATATTATTATATTTTAAAAATATTTTAAAGATTTTTAATTGAAGTATAGTTGATTTAGGGTGTGTTAATTACTCACTGTACTGTGAAATGACTCAGTTATACATCTGTATACATTCTCTTTTGAATATATTCTTTTCCATTATGGTTTATGATAGGACATTGAATATAGCTGTGTGCTGTACGGTGGGACCTTATTTTCCATTCTGCTTATAACAGCTTATATCCGCTAACCCCAGCCTCCCCTTCATCCCTCTCCCATGCATCCTCCCTCTTGGCAACCACTCACCTGTTCTCTGTGTCCATGATTCTCTGTGTCCATGATGAAGGCAGTTTCATTTGTCTCTTTTTCAGACTTACTTCACTTAGTATGATAATCTCTAGTTTCATCCGTGTTTCTGTACTTAGAATTATTTTGTTCTTTTTTATGACTGGGTAGTATTCAATTGTGTTTACCTACCATATCTTCCTTAAATCATCTGTCAATAGGTATTTAGGTTGTTTCCATGTCTTGGCTATTATGAATATTCCAATCCCAAAGAAAGGCAATGCCATGGTGCACTGGGACAATCCAGAGGGATGGGATGGGGAGGGAGGTGGGAGGGGGATTTGGGATGGGGGACACATGTAAACCCATGGCTGATTCATGTCAATGTTTGACAAAAACCACCACAATGTTGTAAAGTAATTAACCTCCAATTAAATTAAATAAATTAATTTTAAAAAAGAAAGGCAATGCCAAATATTGTGAATATTCCAATCCCAAAGAATGGCAATGTCAAAGATGTTCAAACTACTGCACAATTGCACTCATCTCACGATACCAACATAATGCTCAAAATTCTCCAAGCCAGGCTTAAACAGTACATGAACTGTGAACTTCCAGATGTTCAAAATGGATTTAGTAAAGGCAGAGGAACCAGAAATCAAATTGCCAACATCTGTTGGATCATAGAAAGAGCAAGAAAATTCCAGAAAACCATCTGCTTCTGCTTTATTGACTATGCCAAAGACTTTGACTGAGTGGATCACAACAAACTGTGGAAAATTCTTAAAGAGATGGGAATACCAGACCACCTGACCTGCCTCCTGAGAAATCTGTAGGCAGATCAAGATGCAACAATTAGAACTGGACATGAAACAACAGATTGGTTCCAAATCAGGAAAGGAGTATGTCGAGGCTGTATATTGTCACCCTGCTTATGCAACTTATAGGCAGAATACATCATGAGAAATGCCAGGCTGGATGAAGCACAAGCTAGAATCAAGATTGTTGGGAGAGATATCAATAACCTCAGATATGCAGATGACACCACCCTTATGGAAGAAAACAAAGAAGAACTAAAGAGCCTCTTGATGAAAGTGAAAGAAGAGAGTGAAAAGGTTGGCTTAAAGCTCAACATTCAGAAAACTAAGATCATAGCATCTGGTCCCATCATTTCATGGTAAATAGATGGGGAAACAATGGAAACAGTGAGATACTTTATTTTTTTGAGCTCGAAAATCACTGCAGATGATGACTGCAGCCATGAAATTAGAAGATGCTTGCTCCCTGAAAGAAAAGCTATGACCAACCTAGACAGCATAATAAAAGGCAGAGACATTACTTTGCAAACAAAGGTCCATCTAGTCAAAGCTATGGTTTTTCCTATAGTCATGTATGGATGTGAGTTGGACCATAAAGAAAGCTGAGCGCTGAAGAATTGATGCTTTTGAACTGTGGTGTTGGAGAAGACTCTTGAGAGTCTCTTGGACTGCAAGGAGATCCAACCAGTCTATCCTAAAGGAAATCAGTCCTGAATATTCACTGGAAGAACTGATGCTGAAGCTGAAACTCCAATACTTTGGCCACTTGATCCAAAGAACAGACTCATTGGAAAAGACCCTATGTTAGGAAAGATTAAAGGCAGGAGGAGAAGGGGACGATAGAGGATGAGATGGTTGGATGGTATCGTCGACTCGATGGACATGCATTTGAGTATACTTTGAGAGTTGGTGATAGACAGGGAAGCCTGGTTTACTGCAGTGCATGGGGTCGCAAAGAGTCAGACATGACTGAGTGAACTGAACTGATTGACCATATCTTCTTTAAATCATTTGTCAGTGGACATTTAAGTTGTTTCCATGTCTTGGTTATTGTGATTAGTGCTGCTATGAACGTAGTGGTGCCTGTTATCTCTTTGAACTGTCGTTTTTGTCTGGATATATGCCAGACAAAAATTTTTAGTTTTAGTTTTCTGAGGAACCTACATACTGTTTTTCACAGTGGGTGCAACAACTTACATGCAATAAATATTATGAGGATATTAATTTCTCTTATAGACAAGGAGAGGTCATTGTAAACCTTTAAACAGGATAAGAATGTCAGATGTATGGCTCTGATGGAAAATTTTGAGGGTTGGATGATTGAGGGATTAACTAGGGTCAGGGAGATCACTGAAGTTGGAACACACTAGGCTGCTGAGAAGTTCTAAGGAAAATTTTGTCTAAGATGGAAGAGTAGTGAGAGAAAGAGCTAGATATGAAGCAGAAGCAATAGATACTGCTGACTTTTGGCTTTTGGGAGTGGAGAGTTAAGGATGATTCAGACCAGCTCTTGAAGAAGTTGTGTCAGATTTAGGTAGAGACATTCTGTAAGTTGTAAGAGACATAGGTCTGAAAGTCATGTGTAAAAGTTGAATGGGACATGGCAGTGGGAATTATTAGGCTATAAGTGACATTTGAGAAGGAAGAAACATGGGAATGGAATATTGAGGGTCATTAAGTGTATGCTGCTGCTGCTACTGCTAAGTCGCTTCAGTCGTGTCCGATTCTGTGCAACCCCATAGACGGCAGCCCACCAAGTTCCCCCGTCCCTGGGATTCTCCAGGCAAGAACACTGGAGTGGGTTGCCATTTCCTTCTCCAATGCGTGAAAGTGAAGTCGCTCAGTCATGTCTGACTCCAAGTGACCCCATGGACTTCAGCCTACCAGGCTCCTCCATCCATGGGTTTTGCCAGGCAAAAGTGCTGGAGTGGGGTGCCATTGCCTTCTTCGCATTAAGTGTATAGGCATGTCCAAAAATAAGCTAAAATTACAATAAGAGGGAGACTCAAAACAGCAACCAGTTAGGAGAGGGCCAGGAAGAAGTGCAACTGCCTATTCCTCGTTCATTGAGACTTTTTGAGTAATGTCATCTTTTAGAGTTACTGAATGTAATTTTTTTCAGTCTGTTTGGAATTTTCACTGATCATAATACTCAAACACAATTGGTGGCTGATTTAATCTGATTGTGCTGTTTCACTTGGCTTAATGACCTGGTTAACCATGATGGTGTGGTCACTCTCCTAGAGCAGGACATCCTGGAGTGTGAAGTCAAGTGGGCCTTAGGAAGCTTTACTATGAACAAAGCTAGTGCAGGTGATGGAATTCCAGCTGAGCTATTTAAAATCCTAAAAAATGACGCTGTCAATGCACTGCATTCAGCATGTCAGCAAATTTAGAAAACTCAGCAGTGGCCACAGGACTGGAAAAGGTCAGATTTCATTCCAATACCAAAGAAGGGAAATACCAAAGAATGTCCAGACTACTGAACAATTGCGCTCATTTTACATGCCAGCAAGGTAATGCTCAAAATCCTGCAAGCTAGGCTTTAGCAGTAAGTAAACTGAAAACTTCCAGATGTACAGGCTGGGTTTCAAAGAGGCAGAGATACTGAAGATCAAATTTGCAACATTCGTTGGATCATGGAGAGAGCAAGGGAGTTCCAGAAGAACATCTACTTCTACTTCACTGAATATACTAAAGCCTTTGACTATATAGATCACACACAACAAACTGTGGAAAATTCTTAAAGAGATGGGAGTACCAGACCACCTTACCTATCTCCTGAGAAACCTGTATGTGGATGAAGAAATAGCAGTTAGAAATGGACATGAAACAACTGACTAGTTCAAAATTGGGAAAAGAGTATGACAAGGCTGTATATTGTCACTCTGCTTATTTAACTTCTGCAGAGAACATGATGTGAAATGCTGGGCTGGATGAATCACAAGCCAGAATCAAGATTGCCTGGAGAAATATTAACAGCCTCAGATATGCAGATGATACCACTGTAATGGCAGAAAGTGAAGAGGAACGAAAAGAGTCTCTTGATGAGGGTGAAAGGGGAGAGTGAAAAGCTGGCTTGAAACTCAGCATTCAAAAAACTAAGAGCATGGCATCTGGTCCCATCACTTCCTGTCAAATAGGGGAAAAGTGGAAGCAGTGACAGATTTTATTTTCTTGGGCTCCAAAATTCACTGTGGATGGTGACTGAAAGCATGAAATTAAAAAACAGTTCTCCTTGGAAGGAAAGTTATGACAAACCTAGACAGCGTATTAGAAAGGAGAGAGATACTTTGGCAACAAAGATCCGTGTAGTCAAAGCTATGGTTTTCCTAGTAGTCATGTATGGATGTGAGAGTAGAACTGCAAAGAAGGCTGAGTAATGCTTTTAAACTGCCGTATTGAAGAAGACTCTTGAGAGTCCCTTGGACAGCAAGGAGATCAAACCAGTCAATCGTAGAGGACATCAACCCTGAATATTCATTGGAAGGACTGTTGCTGAAGCTCTAATACTTTGACCACCTGATACGAAGAGCCAACTCATTAGAAAAGACCTGGATGCTGGGAATGATTGAAAGCAAAAGGAGAAGGGGGCGGAAGAGGATGAGATGGTCAGATAGCATTCATGAGTGGGTGCTAAGTCACATCACCAACTAATTGAACATGGATTTGAGCAAACTCTGGGAGACAGTGGAGGACAGAGGAGCCTGGTATGCTGCAGTTCATGAGGCTGTAAAGAGTCTGACACGACTTTGTGGACAAAACAACAACAAATGGATATCTCTGATACCGTGGTGCTTTGTGATATTTTTCAGAAAGAGGCTTCATTTTCCCCTTATGTTAATATTATCTTTATCTTTACTTATTGACCTTGGTGACTAGTTTCCCTCATATCCTAACTTTCAAATAATACTAATGACACCGGTTTTCAGTTAAGATCAGACCCAAAACTAGATGTTTTCCAAAAGAAGAAGGAGTAGCAGAGAGAGGGGTGCACCCACACAAATCCCAAGAGATCAGAAAATTTTCTTTTCCCTTTCTGTTTTTTGAAGACTGATTTCTCTCTTGGGGGTTATCTTCTACTCAGAGAGACCAGGTGAATCAAACCTGGTCCCACTGGGCATTTGTCTAGATCCCCAAATTTGATTCTATTTAGCACAAATTGTCAGCTGCGCTGAGAATAGCAGGGTCTGCTGTTCTCCAGGTCTTTTTGTCAGAGCTTTGTGGGGAAATCGCAGGACTTGCAGGCATTAAGTCATTAGTCTGCATTTCAGTCATCACCCGCCCACTCTTTTAGGACCCAGAAAGCCCCTGCTGCCCCTTTTAGAAAATCAGGGAAAGTGTGGCGTGAAAGGAAATAAATTAATTTTATAAATAATAGCAAATAGTAATAAAGGAAATGAGATCATGAAAACAAATTAAGAAATGAATTGGACTTTTTTTTTTTGCTTTACCTCACAATTGGTTTTTATAAATTAAGACATTAATGAATATATAAATCTGGTTTCTGCTTACACCATTAATTTATTATCCCTTCCAGAGACACATTATATAGCTATTTAGATTCTATTAAAAGCCTTAGCTGAATTTTGAGCTTATTTATGAAATGAGGACTAGATGTCCAAGTTTTCTCCAACATCATGACCCCCTGATTATTTTTATTATTCACTTACTGAGACTGATTAAAAAGACAATGTCACTGTTTTCTTTAAAATCAGGACATATACTGGGGACTTCCCTGGTAGTCCAGTGTCTAAGACTCTGTTCCCAAAGTAGAGGGCCTAGGAACAATCCCTGGTCAGGAAACTTGATCCCACATAACCCAACTAAGAGCTCATATGCCACACAACAAATATTAAAGATCCCACATGCAGCAGTTAAGACCCGGTAGAGCCAAAAAAATAAATATTAAAAAAAATCAAAATATATTACTCTGTCTATAAACTTAGAGTTAAGATACTGAAATATGGAGGGAAAGATCATTATGTGGTCAGGGTACAGAGTAATAATCCTGACTTTGCTTACTGTGGACCCTGTGAAACTCTGGTTTATTTAACTCTGAATTAAGCTTAATATGAACACTATATGCTTTCATAGTTTTTAGGTACATTTCGTGAGATTTTTCTCATCCTGTTCTCAAATGTGAGCAGGTTCCTTAGAAGTCAAGGCAAAGTAATACACAACACAGTGAGAAATATACTTTCTTTTTTTTTTGGAATTGAAATTTATTTATTTTTTATTATTTTTTAATTTAAATTTATTTATTTTAATTGGAGGCTAATTACTTTACAATATTGTATTACTTTCATTTTAATAGTCATGGGATTTCTTCTGTGTTTTGGGAACTGTCATCGGTATAATGAATGCAATAGGGAGTAAGATATGTCCCTGTAGGAGTCTGGATTCCTTGTCACAGTCTACTCTGGAGACAATGCAAAGCAACTATGATATCATTAGATAATCATTTACATAGAATGTTTAAAATGGATTTATTTGTTCACTTGCATACATATACTCATTTATTCCACAAAAGATTTGATAGAATATATACACACACACTTTTGCAAATGTCAACATAGTTGAAGAGAAAGAGAAATATGGGCAGTAAGAGAACAAACTTACAGTTACCAATGGGGAAGAGTGTGGGGGAGGATAGTCAGGGAGTTTGGGATCAACAAGTATACACTGCTGCTGCTGCTGCTAAGTCGCTTCAGTCGTGTGGGACTCTGTGTGACCCCAGAGACGGCAGCGCACCAGGCTCCGCCGTCCCTGGGAGTCTCCAGGCAAGAACACTGGAGTGGGTTGCCATTTCCTTCTCCAATGCATGAAAGTGAAAAGTGAAAGTGAAGTCGCTCAGTCGTATCCAACTTTTAGAGACCTCATGGACTGCAGCCTACCAGGCTCCTCCGTACATGGGATTCTCCAGGCAAGAGTACTGGAGCGGGTTGCCATCGCCTTCTCTGAAGTACACACTACTATACTTAAAATGGATAACCAACAAGCACATACTGTAGAGCGCAGGGAACTCTGCTCAATATTATGTAACAACCTAAATGGAAAAAGATTTTGAAAAAGAATAGATACAAGTGTATGTGCAACTGAATCACTTTTCTGTACAACTGAAACTAACACAGCATTGCTGTTCATCTATACTCAAATATAAGTTCAAAAAAACCTCCCAAAACCAAGATAAACTTTCACCTAAAAACGTAGATCATTTGGGTCCATCCAGTGTGGTTACTATAGATGGTTAGAAAATTTGTTCTGTAAGTTTCCCAGGGGCCAAGGCAAAGAGGAAAACAGAGTTATTTAGAAAGTCAAATGTCCAGAAGGTAATAACACTTTTTGAATGATGTCACCTGCTGTTTACCGGTCACTTACATTTCTCAATTGATTCTCCCAACAACTGTGAAAAAAAAAATGAAAGAATGAAAAGGTCAAGTAACTTGCTTAAGGATCCACATACAGTAAACAGCACAGCTGAGATGGGAAGTCATGGTGCTTGGACTTCCAAGTCTGACCCCCACCTCACCTATACTGTCCTCTCCTCTAACGCCCATTGTCTCACAAGACCCTGGGAGCAACCATGCCTGGAGTCCCTCTAAGGAGATATGTAAGAGGCTTTTCCAAAATGCCGTGGTGACAGAGGAAGTATTTCTGCCTGTATACGTGAGAGGAGTCAGTGAATTCATAGAAACACTGGCATATACGTACTCTTAATATTTAATTTGTATGGTTTTGAAAAACAGTTTTTACAGTCACCCAGATTTATTCCTGCTGGCTTTCTCCTACACATGCAATCACACTGCCCGACATTTCAACTTTTTGTTTCTTCCTATATTGCTTAACAATTCTAGAAACTATAACATTGCTTATGGAGATTGTCTCACAAAGCTCATATTTTAAAAAACTCTTTATAGTGCTCACAAAATATTTAGAAACATGCCAAAATTTGGTCACAACATGTCATATTTCTTTAATCAATAGGCCAAGGATAAATGTGCTATTTAAGACCTGTGTTTGAAGGCTGGGGATCAGTAAAATGGTATTATTATCATCTTTTTTTGATTGTATAAATGCTTTGTGGTGTTACTGAAATATCTTAATTGCTTTTATGAATGTATTTACTGCGTTCCATTTAAAATGCGATGTTACTTACCTTATGGGATTACATGACTCACTCCATCCAGACACTCCACAAACCCAAAGGAACATTGCTTTTTGCCTGCGGTGCAGGGTGAACCAGAAATCTCTAAATCCAACTGTTAGTCACTCTCCTCTGTCTGTGTGAGCTGTGTGCTGTGCCCACAGGAGATCTGGGCTGGGGACTCTGTCCAGGAGCCTCTGGTCTGGAATCGAGGCTTAATTGAATAACAGCAGGGGCTTCAGCTAGAAGAGATGAGATGGCCAGTCAAGATGGCCACAAGGTCAAGAAACTGCCTCAGAGGAAGCAATGTTTATGTCACTGAGTTGGTGGAAGATCAATTTCCAACAGTTAGTGAGTTGCTGAGAAGAGTTTTGCTTTATTATGGAGTGAGAGAAAGTAAAGCCAGGGGGAACCCCTACTATGCTAGAACCCCTCTCGTCACTGTAGCTCATAGCCAGAGCTTTCATTTTTCTTTGAAATGCCTTTTTGCCATGATTTTATACTGTATTCGTAATACTTGGGATTAAGTAATAAGAGCTGATTCTAAAGAACACCTGCTATATGCCAGGCCCAGGACTAACACATTTACATCGAGGATCTCATTTTGTCTTCCCAGCTACTCTATGCAGTAGGTATTATTAAATTACTATTACAGTTTCACATATGAAGAAACAAAGGTTTGCTGACTTTGCTCAAGGTTATACAAGTATTGAGAATACAAGTAGGAGAATCTGAACCTAGCAATTAGCCATTGAGTTATCTTGTCATTTATATATTTACTGTTTTGAGTCTACTTCATTGTTTCCATTTATATATAGTAAAATTTGCTTTTTTGTTTACTGATTTTTATTTTTCTGTTTTTATTTATTTATTTTTTGTTTGTTTGTTTTTTGGCCACACCTCAAGGCATGTGGGATCTTTGTTCCCAGACCAGAGACCAAACATGCATACTATGCATTGGAAGCATGGAGTCTTAATCACAGGACCACCAGGAAAGTCCCCAAATTTGCTCTTTCAAAATGTTTATTTTGAGTTTTAACAAATCTTTACCATCATGTAACCTTTACTCCAATCACCATGTGCTGCTAAGTCGCTTCAGTCGTATCCGACTCTGTGTGACCCCATAGATGGCAGCCCACCAGGCTTCCCCGTCCCTGGGATTCTCCAGGCAAGAACACTGGAGTGGGTTGCCATTTCCTTCTCCAATGCATGAAAGTGAAAAGTGAAAGTGAAGTCGCTTAGTTGTGTCCGACCCTCAGTGACCCCATGGACTGCTGCCTTCCAGGCTCCTCCGTCCATGGGATTTTCCAGGCAAGAGTACTGGAGTGGGGTGCCATTGCCTTCTCCGAATCACCACGTAGATGGGGATATTTCCACAACCTCAGTAACTGCCTGCCTGCCCCTTACAATACATCCTTTTCCATCCCTCATAGTCAGTGGTCATCGGATTGATTTCTGTCTCTTTAGCTTTGCCTTTTCTAGAATATTGTAATAATGCAATAGTCTGGTTTTGGTCTTAGGTTCCTGGATTCTTTCACTTAGTGCAGTGTTTTTTTTTTTAAAGATTTATCCATGTTGTAGGTATTATTAGTTTGTATTTTTCCATTGCTGATACTATTCTACTGTATGGAGGTGCTATCATTTATTCCTTCATTTACCATTTGATGGATACTTTGGTTGTTGCCGGTTCTGGGTTACTATGAATAAAGCTGCTATTAACATTTGTCTAAAGGTCATCATATGGGCATATGTTTCATTTCTTTAGAGTGAGATTGCTAAATTCTGTGGTGTATATTTAACTTTATCAGAAGCTGCCAGTTTTCTAAAGGGGCTGCACCATTTTCTGTAAGAGTTTCCATTGTTCCACATCATTATCATTTACTAAAGTGGAGAGTGAAAAAGTTGGCTTAAAGCTCAACATTCAGAAAACGAAGATCATGGCATCCAGTCCCACCACTTCATGGGAAATAGATGGGGAAACAGTGGAAACAGTGTCAGACTTTATTTTTCTGGGCTCCAAAATCACTACAGATGGTGACTGCAGCCATAAAATTAAAAGATGCTTACTCCTTGGAAGGAAAGTTATGACCAACCTAGATAGCATATTCAAAAGCAGAGACATTACTTTGCCAACAAAGGTTCGTCTAGTCAAGGCTATGGTTTTTCCTGTGGTCATGTATGGATGTGAGAATTGGACTGTGAAGAAGGCTGAGTGCTGAAGAATTGATGCTTTTGAACTGTGGTGTTGGAGAAGACTCTTGAGAGTCCCTTGGACTGCAAGGAGATCCAACCTGTCCATTCTGAAGGAGATCAACCCTGGGATTTCTTTAGAAGGAATGATGCTAAAGCTGAAACTCCAGTACTTTGGCCACCTCATGCGAAGAGTTGACTCACTGGAAAAGACTCTGATGCTGGGAGGGATTTGGGGCAGAAGGAGAAGGGGACGACAGAGGATGAGATGGCTGGATTGCATCGCTGACTCGATGGACGTGAGTCTGAGTGAACTCTGGGAGTTGGTGATGGACAGGGAGGCCTGGCGTGCTGCGATTCATGGGGTCGCAAAGAGTCGGACACGACTGAGAGACTGATCTGATCTGATCTGATCTTTTAAATTTTAGCCATTCTTATAGGGGTGAAGCGATGTCTTATTGTGATTTTACATTGTATTTTTCCTAATGATGAATGATGCAACATCTGTTCTGAAAATGCTACACACTGAATGAGTCCGACTGTAGGATATTCTGGAAAAGGCGCAACAATGGAAACAATGAAAAGATCAATGCCTGCCAGGGTTGGGGGGTGAGGGAGGGATTAATAGCCCAAACACAGAAGACTTTTAGGCCAATGAAAATGCTCTGTATGATATTATAATGATGTATATATATTATCACACATCATCAAGAGTGAACTCTAGCAAACAACGTGTGTACTTTGGTTGATTATGGTGAGTCAGTGTAGATTTTTTCCCCTGACCTTCCAATGAAGGGGGCATAGGTTTGATCCCTGGTCAGGAAATTAAGATCCCACATGTCACAGTGTGTGGCCTCCCCCCACAAAAAAAAAAAAAAAACAAAAAACATTCTGGTGAGTGACATTGATGATAGGGACGGATATTTATAATAGGGAATGTTATTCATGTGTGGGGGCACAGGGTATATGAGAAATCCTTAGGCCTCCCTCTTAATTTTGTTGTAAAGCTAAAACTGCTTTTAAAAATAAGATGTTAAAAAGTAAAATGAGTTAAAAAATTGAAGTGTCTTATTATTGAGAATTCTTTATACAGCTTGATATAAGCTCTGACATTTATTTGTCATTCATTCATTCATTCTGCTGTTGCTAAGTCGCTTCAGTCGTGTCTGACTCTGTGCGACCCCAGAGACGGCAGCCCACCAGGCTCCCCCGTCCCTGGGATTCTCCAGGCAAGAACACTGGAGTGGGTTGCCATTTCCTTCTCCAATGCATGAAAATGAAAAGTGAAAGTGAAGACGCTCAGTTGTGTCCAACTCTTTGCGACCCCATGGACTGCAGCCCACCAGGCTCCTCCATCAAATGGGATTTTCCAGGCAAGAGTACTGGAGTGGGGTGCCATCACCATCTCCGATTCATTCATTCTACTTCCTACCAAACAATAAGCATTTATTGATTCTTTCTTATTTAACTCTTTACCAGGTTAAATAGTTTCTCTCAAAAATTTAAGTCTAGCTAGAACCTCAGATTGTGACAGTATCTGGAAATAGGTTCTTTGCAGGTAATTCATGAGGATCTCAAGATGAAGTCATCCTTCAGATAAGATGGGCTCTAAATCCAGTGACTAATGTTCTTATGAGGAGAGGACACAGAAACAGAATGGACCATATGAAGAGGAAGGCAGAGGTTGGAGTTATGCACCACAAACCAATAACACCAAAATCTGGAGAAGGCAAAGAAAAATTCTCTCCAGAACTTTCTAGGGGGCATATCCCTGACGACATCTTAATTTCACACCCCTGGTTCCCCAAACTATAAGAGAATGCATTTCTAATGTTTTAAACCCCCAAGTTGGTGTTGATTTGTTGTTAGTGGCTCTAGATGAATACAGATCCTATTTCAGGAACTTTTAGCTAAAATTAATAATATGCATTGTCTATAAAAAGTTCAAAGAGTGATGATACAAAATAAGCCAAGAGCTATTTACTGAAAGCATCTGCAACATTTTTACAGAATCAGTAATATTTGAAATTATTTTTGAAAGGATGAGTCAGCATTGCCTGGTCAGATGGAGGGTAGGAAGAAGTTGCAGAGAGGCAAGATAAGCAGAGCAGATGGAGCAGGGTTGTTGAGCCTAAGAGGACTTGGTGGGGATGAAAATAGTGCAAATCTCACAGAACAAAGAAGGGGGTGGTGATGTGTGGTCAGGCCATTTAGATGGCTCTTCTCTTGCTCTCTCTGCATACCCTGCTCAGCCAGGCCCTGCTTTACTCACCGGACTCTCCGTTCTTCTTAATTGTAAGCCTCTAGTAACCATCTGAGAAGGCCCTGGAAAATCCCATGGACGGAGGAGCCTGTTGGGCTGCAGTCCATGGGGTCGCTAAGAGTCGGACACGACTGAGCAACTTCACTTTGACTTTTCACTTTCATGCATTGGAGAAGGAACTGGCAACCCACTCCATTGTTCTTGCCTGGAGAATCCCAGGGACAGGGGAGCCCGGTGGGCTGCTGTCTATGGGGTTGCACAGAGTCGGACACGACTGAAGCAACTTAGCAGCAGCAGCAGCAGTAGTAACCATCTAGGTGCTTGCCCCCCACCCGCCTCTTCCCCACCCCAGTCACTGGTTTCCCTGGTAACTATGAGCCAATTGGAAGTCAATTCCCCCTATCAGTGGTAGACTCCTCCCCCTCAATAGCGTCAGCCATCAGTGTTGTTGCTGGGCCCTTTGGTTTCAGCCCTGTAAGATTCCCCATCGGATAAACCACTGGTGTCTCTCCCTGTTTTCTGGCTCTTTGGACTCTCGGCTGGACAACTACAACATTAGCAGCCTGTAGGGTGCAGCGTAGCAGGTAGTAAATAAGAGGGAGGAAATAATCTGAAACGATTTGTATGCCATGCTCAAGCGTCTTTGTTTTTGTAGGCAATCTGGAAGAAGCCAAGACCTTCAAGATGGGAAACAATGTAGCCAAACTACAGTACTCTGAAATGGTGATGAGCTCCAGTGCCTGGACCTGAATCCCAGCTCTGCTGCTTCTTAGGTATGTAAACATAGGCAAGTTTCTTCTCACTTGCCTTTCATCTATAAAATAGAGGTAATACAGGCAAAGTGCTAATGTGAGATGTAAATATATTAAGCAGGTATAATTCTTAGAATGGTGTTTGGCATAGTCTTGGCCCTTAATCAAATGTTACTTCATTTTCTAGTACAAGAGTTAAGTGTTAGTTACTCCATCGTGTCCAACTCTCTGCAACCCCATGAACTGTATGTAGTCCACCAGGTTCCGCTTTCCATGGAATACTCCAGGCAAGATTACTGGAGTGGGTTGCCATTTCCTTTTTCAGGGGATCTTCCTGACCCAGTGTTCGAATCCAGGTCTCCTGCATCACAGGCAGATTCTTCACCATCCCAGTCACCAGGGAAGCCCATTTTCTAGTAGGCATTTTATGAATAAAAAGCTTACTCTGGCAACAATGTTCAGATACTGAGTTACAAACAGTCATAAAGTGGTATGATTGAAGAAAAGTCTGAATAATGAAGTGAGGAGTAAGAAGAGATTTTTGGAGACGTTTCTTAGGTAGAATCAAAGGGCTGTATTGATCAATGTGATGTGAAGAATGAGGAAAAGTGAAAAGGTGTTGGCTCAAAGATTTCTGCTTTTACACAGTAGGTACTTAGGTTGTTTAGCAGGGAGCAGGAATATGGGGGTTGAGAGCTATATGGGGGGGTGGAGGATACATTTTATTTTAGACATGGTAAGTTTAAAGTGACTTCAAAAGGCAAGAAGTTTAGAAAATAGTTTAGAAGGCATGCTAAAAGAAAGGGAATAGGTGAAAAAGTCTTAAAATGATTCTTAAGCACCCTTGATCAGAATCATCTGGTGTTCTTGTTAGACATGTGAATCCATCAGTTCAATTCAGCCATGTCTCAGCCATGTCTGACTCTTTGCCACCCCATGGACTGCAGCACACCAGGCTTCCCTGTCCATCACCAACTCCCGGAGCTTGCTCAAACTCATGTCCATCGACTTGGTGTTGCCATCCACCATCTCATCTTCTGTCATCCCCTTCTCCTCCTGTGTGTGTGAATCCACAGGTCCCTTTCAAATCCCACTGATAATACCTAGCTAGCAGGACTTAGGGAATTGCCTTTTAAGAATTCTTCCTAGGTGATACTTATGCATATAAGAATCTTTGGTTTCTGGAAAACCTGTAAGTCTCCAATTCTGGCTGTGCATTAGAAGCATCTTGGGAACTTAAAAAAATGGTGATGCCTAGGCTTCACCCCCAAGAAACTTTAACTTCATTGGTCTCAGGTAGGGCTACAGCTTCAGCCTGTTTAAAAATGACCCCTCAGGTGATTGTAATTTGCAGCTTAGTGCTAAGAAAAGTGCCCCAGGTGATTCTTATTTGGAACTGCAAACAAAAAGGGCAAAGAATACTTGAAGGCTGTAGGAAGAACCTGAAAATCCAAAAAGGATTTCTATAGAAGACAGAAATGAAGTTATCTGGAAGTCAGGTGAGGAATGATTTTTTAAAAAGTAGGAATAGGTAACATTAACAAGCTTAGTAGATATTGACAGAAACAGGACTGAAAATAAGCTAGTGCACTTGACCGAAGGGAGAGAAGTGATTTAGGGAGGGTGTCTTCAGTAGAGCGGCATAGACACAAGAACAAGAGAAAGGCTATGGCCGTGGAGACAGAGAACAGGTTCTGCTTTCACCACGTTTGAAGAGATAGAACATCTTACAGCAAGAGCAAAATTACTATTCTCTTCATATGTATTATATATAAATGAATGAAGAAAAAAACCCAAATACATATGAATGAAAAACATTTAGAATCCTTTAGTTCAAAAAAATCACCAGAGGAGATGTTGAAGCCCTAATCTTAAAGTATGTTTCAAGGAGCAACATCTGGAAGGAGAAGAAATTGAGAGTTTTAGATGTAGAATTAAGAGACAGTTCTCTTCTTGGGAATGAGAGGTAAGGATGAAAGGGATCGTCTGCAAGGATGCGAGCATGTTTATCATGTGCTGTGAAGAGGAACTGGGGGATTTTGGAGGGCTTGAGGGAGTGTGGATTGATATCATGGGGAGGGGAATGCAAAATGAATGTAAATCCTGTGAGCTGAATTGAAGTTAAGAAAAATAAATACATTTCTTACACACCTCAACTACAGAGTTTGAAGGTTCTAGAATGCACTTCCTGCATTTCTGCTTGATGGGCTCTCAGACCCTGATTAGCACAAGAATAAGGGGGGCTGGGTGAAAACTGTCATTCCCAAACTACCAGACAGTGTTCGAGAGCGCTACTGAACTAGTGATGGTGCCTGCAAACTGTATAGCCAGGAGTTTTCTGCAGCAACAGTTAGCAGTTTATACATGGGAAACAGAAGGCTACGTCTGAGTGAGGACAGGCAGGATAGGGCGGAAAAAAAGTAACGAAGTTAGAGCATTGTTAAGGTGTTTGAGGTAATGAGTCTGAGGTATAGGCAGGATTATGTGGTGGAGAGGCCAGCCTGGGATAGTGAAGGATGACAATACAGGAATTAATCGTGTTCATGAACTCCTGCTGTTGGCTTAATAGAAATGAAGGAATGAGAAAGAAAGGAAGGAAGCTTACAGACAGTAAGTAGGATTTCTTAGATTTCAGAAGGGGGAGGATCTTGGTGACCACAGTGCCCTGGTGTAGTGTATTGCTGATTGGAGCAGATTCATAGCTAAGTGGGATGAAAAATAAGAGACGGCATGCCTGGATTCTTGGTGAACTTGTACAGGGACTGGGGTTGTGAGACAGGCCTGATGAATTTGATTAAGTCTGGGGGTGAAGCCCAGGTTTGTAGCCTCCAAAGAGAGGCTGACTTGTATTGGAATTCGAACTCAGTTACTACCTGAGTATTTTTGGGCACGTTATTTCTGTGAGCCTCAACTTTTTCATTTATAAAAATATAGATAAGTTATCTCCTAGTGGTTTTATTTCTAGGATAAATAAAGTGCTTAGTAAAGGTGCTGCTGCTGCTGCTAAGTTGCTTCAGTCGTGTCCGACTCTGTGTGACCCCAGAGACGGCAGCCCACCAGGCTTCCCCATCCCTGGGATTCTCCAGGCAAGAACACTGGAGTGGGTTGCCATTTCCTTCTCCAATGCATGAAAGTGAAAAGTGAAAGTGAAGTCGCTCAGTCGTGTCCAACTCTTCATGACGCCGTGGACTGCAGCCTATCAGGCTCCTCCGTCCATGGGATTTTCCAGGCAAGAGTACTGGAGTGGGGTGCTATTGCCTTCTCTGAGTAAAGGATCTAGTACTTAAAAATGCCCAGGAGACATTAATTCTCTAGTTTCTGCCCAGCTCCCCTTATTCTTGTGCTAATCAGGGTCTGAGAGGCCATCAAGCAGAAACGTAGGAAGTGCATTCATTCTAGTACCTTCAAACTCTGTAGTTGAGGTGTGTAAGAAATGTATTTATTTTTGGTAACTTCAATTCAGCTCATAGTTTTCTTCAAAATTGCAACTAAGTTTTTGTGGAGCGTCCCTAGGAAGGAGACAGTGACCTGAAGTATTTGGCCCACTGAGAAGGCTAGCACTCAGTTTCTTCCTTGGCTCTTGATGAAGCATGTTGCCATGGCGACATCATCTTTTCCCTCAGTCAGTGCAATACTGTGGGCTTATGGGAGACAGCCATTGCAGGACACAGGTGGTATCTATGAGGTTGTTTCTGGTCCCGCCCTGCCTAAACTCACTGTTGCCTTTCTTTCTTGGGGAGCTCTCTACCGCTTTGTGATACCTCTCCCCAGGAGCAAGGCATATAATTATGCTCTCAGATTCCATAAAATGATCTTAGGAAGTTCTGACTTAGCAAAGGACCCACCCCGCTATTCAGTTTTCTGATATTTAAACTATTGTGGCTTTTTTCCCTTCCTTCCCCAGGTACCTCCACTCCTTCATAGCCTGTGTCCAAAGTTGCTTAGGTTGGGGAGCATTCTGGAAAGACTGACAGGGAACCCTGATATTTACAATTCTCAGTGTCCCTCCCCATAAACGTCTTCTGACTCTTCACTCTCTTACAGGTTTTTTCTTATTGTTCAGTTGCTAAGTCATGTCTGACTCGGTGATCCCATGGACTGTATCCTGCCAGGCTTCTCTGTCCATGGAATCCTCCAGGTAAGAATACTGAAACGGGTTGCCATTGCCTATGTCTCCTGCATTGCAGGTGGAGTCTTTACTGCTGAGCCATCAGGAAGCCCCTTAAGGGCTCTGTGTGTTGTGTGCTGAGTCCCTTTTAGTTTGTTAGTTCAGTTGCTCAGTTGTGTCCTACTCAGTCCAGTGTCCAGACCCCATGGACTGCAGAACGCCAGGCCTGCCTCTCCATCACCAACTCCTGGAGCTTGCTCAAACTCATGTCTGTCAACAGTGATGCCATCCAACCATCTCATCCTCTGTTATCCCCTTCTCTTCCTGCCTTCAGTCTTTCCCAGCATCAGGGACTAAGTCGCTTTAGTCGTGTCCAACTCTTTGGAACCCTATGGACTGTAGCCTGCCAGGCTCCTCTGTCCATGGGATTCTCCAGGCAAGAACACTGGAGTGGTTGCCATTTCTTCTTAAGGGCTTTAGGCATTTTCAAATTAAAATCATGAAGCGAGCTCTCTTACCCCTGCCCATTTTCTTCCCTATCTTAACTGCCCCTCTTTGCCCCCCAAGACAATGAGCAAACAGGTTGGCTACTTGGGAAGGAGGGAATGTGAGGCAAAGTATTATTCTACAGAATTTAATCAATATTTTAGAAGGGTCAATCCTGTGCTTATATCCTGTAAACTGTTCTTCTGATGTCAGTGTACTCACATCTCTTATCTAACACAAGCCAGAAAAAAATTAGGGATAAATTCTGGACCAGATCAGTGTGTCATTTTGTAACTATGTAAGAATTGAGTTGTAACTCCCAAAGAGAGAAAAACCCTCGGAAGTAGTTTAAATAGCAGTATATTTTGCATTGTTTCCACACTGAACAGAAGACTTCTACATCTTGAATAGTGAATACACTTTTGGAGAAATTGTATAATATGGCAGAGTGTATGCTGTAGATACAAGTCTCAGTAAGCATGCTCATTGTTCATTGTAAAAGTTCTTTATCCTTGTTTACCTTACAGTAGATGTTTCTCATTTTTATCAGTAAATAGCCTGATAGAATATAACTGACACAAATTGCTTAAGAACAGATGATACAATTCTTTTAAAATGTTCACAACTTTGTTAGCCT
Source organism: Bos grunniens (assembly GCF_055505025.1). Lineage (NCBI taxonomy): Eukaryota > Metazoa > Chordata > Mammalia > Artiodactyla > Bovidae > Bos > Bos grunniens. The sequence goes on from NC_141180.1 coordinate 61,283,484, forward strand.
AATTACCCAGAAGCTCTTTATTACTTATCTCTTTTATATGTATATGTCTATATCTGTCAATCCCAATCTCCCAGTTTATCAGTCCCTACTTACCCATGAGTAATTGTAAGTTTGTTTTCTATTTTTTTTCTGCTTTTTTTTTTTTGCTTTTGTTTTGTAAATAAGTTCATTTATACCATTTTTTTAAAGATTTCACGTATAAGTGATAATCATACGATATTTGTTTTTCTCTGACTTAATTCACTCAGTGTGACAGTCTCTAAGTCCATCCATGTCGCTGCAAATGACATTGTGTTTCGCTATGGCTGAGTGATATTCTGTTGTGTAAAGGTACCACATCTTTATTCATTCCTCCGTTGATGGGCATTTAGCTCGCTTCCATGACATGGCTATTGTAAATAGTGCGACAGTGAACACTGGGGTGCATGTGTCTTTTTGAATTATATTTTTCTCTGGGTATGTTTCTAGTAGTGTGTTTGCTGGGTCTTACAGTAGTTCTATTTTCAGTTTTTTAAGGCACCTCCATGCTGCTATCCATAGTGGCTCGACCAATTTACATTCCCACCGACAATGTAGGAGGATTCTCTTTTCTCTACACCCTCTCCAGCATTTATTTGTAAATTTTTTTTGATGCTGGCTGTTTTGACTAGTGTAATGTGATACTTCAATGTTGTTTTGATTTGTATTTCTTTAATAATTAGTGATATTGAGCATCTTTTGACATGCTTTTTAGCCATCTATATGTCATAATTAGAGAAATGTCTAGTTAGATCTTCTGCCCACTTTGATTGGGCTGGCTTTTTTTTTTTTTGATACTGAGTTTCATGAGCTGTTCATATATTTTGGAGATGAATCTCATGTTGGTTTCACTTTGATAGCAAATATTTTCTCCCATTCTGAAGGTTGTCTCTTTGTTTATGCTTTCCATTACTACACAAAAGCTTTTAAGTAGATTCCATTTGTTTATTTTTGTTTTTATTTTCATTACTCTAGGAGGTGGATTAAAAAATATCTTGCTGCAATTTATGTCAAACAGTCTTCTGCCTACATTTTTCTTGAAGAGTTTTATAGCATGCAGTCTTGCATTTAGGTCTTTAATCCATTTTTAGTTTATTTTTGTGTATGGTGTTAGGAAGTGTTCTCATTTCACTCTTTTACATGGAGCTGTCCAGTTTTCCCAGCACCGCTTATTGAAGAGACTTTTTTCTCCATTGTATATTCTTGCCTCCATTGTCATAGATTAATTAATCACAATGGCACCCCACTCCAGTACTCTTGCCTGGAAAATCCCATGGACGGAGGAGCCTGGTGGGCTGCAGTCCATGGGGTCACTGAGGGTCGGACACGACTGAGCGACTTCACTTTCACCTTTCACTTTCATGCATTGGAGAAGGAAATGGCAACCCACTCCAGTGTTCTTGCCTGGAGAGTCCCAGGGATGGGGGAGCCTGGTGGGCTGCTGTCCATGGGGTCGCACAGAGTCAGACACGACTGAAGTGATTTAGCAGCAGCAGCAGCATGGATTTATATCTTGGCTTTCTGTCCTGTTGTTGTTGTTCAATCTCTAAGTCATGTCTGACTTTTTGACCCCATGGTGATGCCACTCAACCATCTCCTCTTCTGTCAGCCCCTTGTCTTCCTGCCCTCAATCTTACCTAATGTTAGAATCTTTTCCAATGAGTCAACTCTTTCCATCAGGAGGTACCATTGATCTATATTTCTGTTTTGTGACAATACCATACTGTATTGATTACTGTAGCTTTGTAATATAGTCTCGAGTTACAGAGCCTAATTTCTCCAGCTCTGTTTTTCTTAAGACTGTTTACCAAAAGTTTGCCCAAGTAGAAACTGCAGAAAGATAGTTTAAAATAGACAATTTCTGTCTGATGTACAATTTCTGCTATAAAAAACTGCATATTCAGAACTCATAAAACATCTGAAGAAAACTCAGCACTTGAAAGAGTAAAAAGTTTCTAACAGTTTGTACTACAAAAATATGACTTCAGAATAAATACAAATGATATCCACAGAGTAAAACTCAGGAAATTTGAACAGATTAAATTCAGCAAAATTAAACTTTTGAAATATAAAGCTTAAAATCTTATTGGATTAGCCCAATAGTCATAGCCAAAAAGACCATTCATAAACTAGAAGATGAGCAAAGAATTACCCAGATGTAGCATAATAGATGAAGAGAAATAAGTATAAAATATGTGAGATAAATACATTAGGTTTAATTTATCTAATAAAATGTAGAGATTATAGAAGAGAAAATATCCAAAATACAAACAGGAGGTAATTTCTAAAATGAATTAAGAGTTTTCAAACTGAAACAGTTAACTATATCAGGCAATAAAAATTCTAAAGAGGACACCACGTCTAGAGTCAACACAGGGAATCTGCAGAGAAAAAATTGTAGAATTCCAAAGGTGGGAGTGAGGGAAACCTCATTAGCTACATGAGCATGATAATTACTTTGATATTAGTTTGATAGTAGATTTGATATCCAGTAAAACCGGATGCAAGAGGGCAGTAGATCAAGATCCAAGTTCTTCGGACCAATAACTTGAAATCTAGGATCTATCCCAAATCAGAAGTATCATTCAAATGTGAGAATGAGAAAGTAACTTTCAACTATGTAAGACTCAGACATTTGACCTTTATAGACACTCTAGTAAAAATGCTTCTTCAGCAAGAAGAAAATAAATGTAGGAGGTAGAAATGCAATCCAAGAAGCAGCATTGGGAGATGATAGTGAAATTCATGGATACATCCAGGTAAATGTTGATTCTTAATTTAAAATAAAATTCCAAATGGTATCCAAATGACAGATGAGAAGAGAGAGAGAAGTGGAAGTAAAACTGTACTGACATTCTTGGTGTCTTTAGGGAAAAGTTAGAAATTCTGACTACATGTTTAAAGAACAATAATGTGAAGGTAAAATATCGGATGATAATCATAAGAATATGAATGAAATATGTAATTTTTCACTAGTGAGGTAAGAAAAGTAGATTAGGAAACTTGTTCAAATCATATAAAGGCAGAAACAGGCAATGCTGCATAGTTTTATTGTATGAATATTAAAACAATGTATTGTTTTCCATTCCACTGATAATGCACATTTGATAGTTTCCATTTTTTAGCTGTTATGAAGGTGCTGCTGTGAAAATTCAAATGCTTATTAGTATTTGTTTTTTTGGTAAACATATGTTATACACATGTTTGTTGAGTGTAAACCTTAAGATGGAACTGCAGTATCTAAGATTTACAACTGCATCAAATATTTCTGTATACTTGGTATTTCTTGCCTTAAATTTTATCCATTTTTGTAGAGGTGCCTTGTTATTGCGTTTAATTCTCTGGTCATGGAGGGGCTGAGCATGAAATTATGTTTTTTCCTAAGTCTATTGACTTAGAGAATCTTGTTCAAGTAGTTTGGCCATTTTTTCTGAGTATCTCTCATTGATTTGCAGGTGTTTCTATATACTTTGGATAAGAATTGTTTATCAACTATTGCAAATGTTTTGTTCCTGTTTGTAACTTGTCTTTCTAATCTCTCAGTGATATATTAACATTAGAAATTTTTGTTTATATAAAGATATTTTCTTTCATATTATAAGTTGACCCAGAATCTTTCAAGAAAAAACACAAACCAAAAATAACAGAAAATCTTTACTTCTCTAAAGTAAATTATTTTCATAAATGAAATATCTATATTTGATTGTGTTTCCAGGCTCTATTGTGTTTCCTTTGGTGTATTTATTTTCACCCACACCACACTATCTTATTACAGATTTATTATACCTTAGTGTCTAGTAGCAGAGAAAGCAATGGCACCCCACTCCAATATTCTTGCCTGGAAAATCCCATGGACGGAGGAGCCTGGAAGGCTGCAGTCCATGGGGTCGTTAAGAGTCAGGCACGACTGAGTGACTTCACTTTCACTTTTCACTTTCATGCATTGGAGAAGGAAATGGCAACCCACTCCAGTGTTCTTGCCTGGAGAGTCCCAGGGATGGGGGAGCCTGGTGGGCTGCCGTCTCTGGGGTCGCACAGAGTCAGACACGACTGAAGTGACTTTGCAGCAGCAGCAGCAGTAGTATCTAGTAATGTTCTCTGTTCTTTAGGCCTTCTCCAACTTGTTACTTCTTTAACTGTTCTTTTTCATAATTGTCTTGATTATTCCTTGTCCTTTCAGTTTCATATAAATTTTATACTTACATCAATTTATAATTAACTCTGCTAGGATTTTGATAGGGATTATGTTGGATTTGTTCTTCAATTTGTAGAGAATTGATATCTGTGTAATATTGAGTTTTTCAGTTTGTGAATATGGTCTAGCTCTCAATTTATTTAACTTATTTTACTTATTAAAATAAAATTTCATGCACTTCTTTGTCTTTCATTAAAGTTGTTTAAGCTACTCTAATGATAATTCTTGAATTTTAATTTCATGATGTTATATAAACTATAATGGATTTTATGTTTTATATCCAGTCACTTTGCTAAATTAACTCATTTAATAGTTTGTAGATTCTTTTGAATTTTCCACAACTCATCAATATCTTGAACGCTGATATTTCTCAGTTACTCATATTTATACCATTTATTTCTTTCATTTACTTTATTGCACTGGCCTGGAGTTTGAGTTTAATGATGAATAGAAATGGCAACAATGAAAGTTTATATGTTATTAAGTAGATATCTGCTATAGTGCTTTCTGGAGGAGTTGATATGCTTAATGCATGCAGAAATTCTCTTCTACTTCTAGCTGAGTTTTTCTTTAAGAATGAATATTAAAATTTTATCAAGTGATTTTTTTTCTGTGTCTATGATCGCATAGGGTTTCTCTTTTATAAAGTTAGTGTAGCATATTATATTGATTACTTATCAGATGGTAAATTAAATTTGCAATTTAAAAATAAATTCAACTTGATTCTGATGTTTTGTACTTCATATGTACTTTACAGTATGTATGCTAACAGTTTTTCAGTTTTCTGCACTTCAGGGGAGAGATTGGTATGCAGAATTCCATTTTTTTTTTTTTTTTTTTGTATCCTTGCAGCTTTTAGCCTCATAAAAACTATTTGGAAAATGTTCTTTCTTTCTTTAGCCTCTGGAAGAATTTATGTAATAACTATAATATATCTTAAGTATTTGGAAGAGTTTCCCGGTAAAATCATCTGTGTATGGAAAGTTATTTTTGGAAATATTTCCAGCTACAGAGTTCTATATTAAAGAATACTATATATTCTTTAATATATGCAAAAATATCAGCTTTTTGATAAAATTTCTTTTTCTAAGAATTCTCTCAGGTTACTTCCCAAATTTACTGGCATAAAGTTATTAATAATGTCACTTTACTTTCCTTTTGGTATCTGTGGTTTTGACAGGTTATCTACTTGATATTGGCAAATTCTGCTTCTTTCATTTTCCTCTTGATCCATTAATTATCAATTTTATTGATCTTTTCCAAGAAATGGTTTGGTTTTCTTGGTTTTTCTCTATTCTGCAGTATTCTTTGTGTAGATTTATACCCACTGATTATTTATTTTTCTCTTGGGGGTTTTGGATTCAATTTATTTTCTTCCTTTGCTTGAGATTAATTAGTTGACTTTCAATCTTAACATATATGCATTTAGGCTCTTCATTTCCCTTTAAGATTTCTGTTTTCTTGCCATTATTGTTAAGCTCAAGATATTTTGTAATATCCATGTTGTGATTGATCTTTGATATATGAATTATATAGAAACATGTTATTTCATTTCAAAACACTTAGGGATTTTCTGAATATCTTTGTTGATTTATATCTTAATTTTACTGTAGTCTGTTGAATATGAATTTACTTGAATTTATAGAAACTTGAGAGTTGCTTCATGGCCAAACACATGAAAAACTTTGGTAAATATTCTATGTGTATTTGAAAATATTTAACATGATTGACCATACTGTTCTCTAAATGTTGAAGAGGTCAAGTTTATTCATTTTGCTAAAAATGTCTTTTTAATTGTTATTGATCTAAGACAGGTGGGGTAAAGTCCTTTGTTTATGATTATGCATTTACCTATTTCCCCCATTAATTCTGTCAAATATATATATATATACACACACACACACACACACAGTTGGAAATTGAACTACAAATGTGTACATTTATGATTTATTGTGTTCTTGTTAATTGACCTTTTTAGTGTCATATATATATGCCTCTTTATTCCTAAAAATTCTTCTTAAAGTGTACATTTTCTGAAATTTTATTATAACTACCATAAATTCTTTTAGTCGGTGTTTGCTGGTGTATCTTTGCCCACCCTTTTATCGTCTTACCAAAATATCCTGTAAGCAGCACAGAAGCTTATAATCATAGTCTTTTCATATCACGATATAATCTGTTAAATGTTTGTGTACTTACAGATACTTCTTGTGGTTTGTTTTATATTTCCCTATTTGTTTTATGTTCCTTTTTTTCTGTCTTGCCCTCTTTGGGTTAATTGTTTTAAATTTTTTCATTATTCCATTTTTCTCTCTACTAGCTGATAGTTATACTTTTTTCTATTCTTTTTGTAGTCACACAACAAATGATAATATGAATGCTTAATTTCACAGTTAAATATAAATTAATATTTTTCAGTTAGACAGTAATAAGCTTTTTAACTTCATTTGTTCCAGGCGAATTTTTGTTTTATTTTTGTCATTAAATTAATTAACTTTATTCAATTTAAATGTAATAAAATATTACTTCTGTTTTATACACTAGGTATGTAAATATTTATATTTACACATACATATGATGTTATGTTTCTTTACATTCTATCTTGTGTTTCGTATCCACCCCCACTTCCCAAGTTCATTTTCCTTCTAACCAAAGGATTTCTTTAATTCTCCTTTAAGTGAAGATTTACTGGAAAAAAATTATCTCAATTTTTGTTCATTAGGAAATATGTTGACTTCATCCCTGATCTGAAGATTAGTTTTGATGGTTTTAGAATTCTACATTGTCATTTATATTCCTTCAAAGATGATATTGAGTTGTCATCTAGCTTCCATTGTTTCTGTTGAGACATCAGCTTGCACTTTACTTTTTTTTTCCCCAAGATAATTGAAAAGATGGGTTTAAAGATAATATAAGAGCATAGGCTTAAGACGGGAGTGTCCAAACTCACTGAGGCCATGAAGGACCAACTACAGAGAAGGTGCCGCGTGTGTGTCATCTCTCCACTCCCAGAGGCAAATGCCATAGGCTTTATTTTTCAAGATTCTGTCCTGACAAGAACGATCTAAGCTTACATGTTAACAGAGATACCATACAATGTTGACTTTTTAAAAAGTTCATTTTGAATTTCTGAGCCTGTTTCAAATTCATCTTATGTGTTTTCCTCTTGACTGTTTTGGTTTCTCTTTTTCCTTCTGCTTGCCAGTCTTCTACATCCCATGTCCCTTACATTGGCATTTTCAGGAGCTCCCAAGGCTACTGAGTTTCATTACAGTACTGGTTGGTGTATGTTCTTCCAGAATCTGAAGCTGCAGCGTGGAGTGTGGCTCTCCAGCATAATGGTTGACTGCCCAGCTATGAGCTGCATTATAGATTTGGCTTGTTTACTCATTTAACAGATCATTGATTACTAGGTGTGTAATTGGAGAAGATGTAAACATGCATAGTGTCCCTCCTCTTTGAGCTGCTGAGGAGCTAGTTTCAGAGTCAGTCTTCAAGTGACTGTCCTCTAGTCCACTGTCTTTCCCCCAGTAGTAAATGTCTTGTTGGGCATTTGCCCACATAACTCATTTCTCTAGAATTCTCGCCTGCTTTTGATGGATCATTTGCAGGTTATATTCTAGTTCTATTTCAGTTCTGTTGGCCAGTTCTGTAGCTGCCTGACAAAGAGCCCCTTCTTTGTGGTCAGAGTCTTGTCCAGTTAGGTTACTCTCTATTACATTCTCCCTGCAAGTTGCAATTCAAATAGAGATATTTACCCAAGTAGAAGGAATTTTAATACTCCTATAGTGGTACTTTAGGTTAAAATTGTAGTTGATTTATTTGCTCCTACACGAAGTGACTCCCTTACTGCCAGTAACTTCAATCTTATCAAGTACTTATTCAAAACTATGCTTTACTTCTCATTTTTTCCCCCATCTTCAAGGATTTTTCTCTGATGATCCTTCTGAATGTGCTTTGTTAACATGGTTCTAGAACAATAGAATTGATGGCATTTGAACATACTATTGCCAAAAGGGGCTGCTTATGTCAATCTCAAACTAAGGACTTTATATTGTCACCTAAAATAAGATCTTTAATTTTTTTAAAAGCAAAAGGCCAATTCTTAATTTCAGGAATTTTCGTAAAATTGATATCTGTATATCAGTTAGTGTAGCACAGTGCCTGATAGACTGAAGATGCTCAGTATCACTTAAATTGCTTTTGTGGTGGTGGTTTAGTCCCTAAGTCATGTTCAACTCTTGTAACCCTATGAACTATTGCCTGCCAGGCTTCTCTGTCCATGAGATTTCCCAGGCAAGAATACTGGAGTGGACTGCCATTTCCTTCTCCAGGCAGTCTTCCTGACCCAGGGATCAAACTCGTGTTTCCTGGTCTCCTAAATTGCAGGTGAATATATTTTTTTTTAACCAGTGATTCCCAAATTGCCTTAAGGATAAATTTAAAAAATATAAGAAAAAGTTTAATACTAAAATGTTCTGATATCATTGCTTTGAATGACAATGTGGCATTGGGTAAGAGCTTAAATGGAGGTATATTTGAGTCCCGTATTTCTTTCTAAATATTGTTCGTCTGTAATAAATTAATTAGTATCCATATCTCAGCATCCTGATATGTCAAATAGTATTCATTAGTGCTGGAGGGTTTTGTGTAGGTTAGATGAGATAGTATTTTACAACATGATGATGAATACAATGTAAATTCAGTTAGCATTTGTAGTATTGTTAGTATTGTTACTATTACAGACAGATTGCTCACACACTCATGATCCTTAATTCCTTTCTTCTTGGACCATTTGATTTAGCATATGTGTGAAAGTACATACTTTACATATATGTACAATATGTAATTTTACATATATGCAAATAAAATGTAATCAAATATGTTCATGGGTATAGAATGAGGTAGAAATCATGCTGGTCTGGTCATCAGGTGATCTGGGTTTTGGTTTAAACCCTAACAATATTGAGTCCCATCAGAGTTGAGTCTCACATCGCCTCCCTCAAAGGCAATTTCCTTTTCAGTAAAATGTCTTGTTTCTCAAACTGTCCGTTTTAGTTTTACTGATAATGATGGTGTTTGGATATGTTTTAGAAACTGCTTTGCAAATGTATTTTGCTCAAATTTTATCATCCTCTTCATTTTTTAAACTCTTGCTCTTCTCCTCTTTAAAGTCTTTGGCTTCTAAGAATTATATTAATAAACCACATAAGTAAATTACATGAAGAGTTACAGAGACCTTTGAGGAAAGTTTACTGATCCAGCAGATTCCCTTTTATTTCCCCTAAATTAAGACAAAATAGCCTTCAACCGTATACTGTTGGCTTTTTCTCCTAAGCAAAATGGTTTTTCTTCCCATCATCATAACTTTTACATCCTCCATTTCACTCTAAATGTAGTGCACATTTTTTTCCCCCACTCTTGGGAATGTTTTAGGGGTTGTTCAGCTGGGTTGAGTTTCTAAGACCAGATATACCACCCTCTCTGCTTAGTAAACTGTGCCCTGAATCCTGCTGTGTCTTCGTGTTTCCTCCCTCAAAACAATGACACTTTCTCAAAAGCATATTGAAACTCCACACCCATGGGTTTCAGGCAATCTAGGGCTTTCCCACATGGTAAAAGGGGGGCCCACATCATCTTGAGGAGCGTGGCGCTTTGCAGAAACTTGAGCCTTAATTATTGCTGATCGTCTGCTGGCTGGGGCTCCATGCTGTGCTCTGCTTGCCTGCCGTCCTTCCCCCACATTGTATCATTTTCTTTTTCAGACCCACACCCACCCATTTGTCCTGTTCACCAGCCATTAAACGGCCTGCTGCTACCTGTCCCGTACTGCCTGGCAGCTGTTATATCCCTGCCAGACTCAGCTCTCGAAAGTCACTCTTAAATTCACCTGCCAGGCTCAGTCTGGGCCCTTGCCCAGCCTGAGGAGAAGGAATGGACAGCGGTTAGATGGCCTGCCACACGCTATCAGTGGTATCAAGTTCCCCGCATGTCTTGGTGCAACCTGAAATACCCACACCAAGCTTTTATGCCTTGAACAAATGTGATTCCTGGGCCATCTGAGGGTTTGCATAATTTAAGAAGTATAAGAACATGTGTTCAACAATTTTGATCAAGGCAATAGATTGAGAACAGCTAGGACCTAGATACAGAATAAAAAACCAAGGCTCCCGAAGTTATTTATAATACCCTTGTTAATGCTTTGAACGTTCTCAGAGAAATCTGGAAATCCGATACAATCTACTTTAGAGCTCTGAATTGTATTTATACATTTCTACAGGAAATATGTGTCTCATAAATGTAGGACAATCTTATTCTAAACTAGATGTCCTCACTTATGCTGTTCCTGTCACTTAAAAGGCTCATTGTGTTCTCCTCTGTCTATAAAACTGTCAACTCTCAAGGCACAATTGAATACCCCAGCCTATCACAAAACCTCTGAGTTCAATCTTTGTAAAAAAATAAAATAAAAAATGATGGTTACTGGGTCTAATCCAGATAGTCTGAGTTTTGCCATTTGCCCATCAAGTGACTTAAGCCTGGATTCTCATTTGTTCACTTTTATTTTAGAAGTAGTAGTTTCTCTGTGCAATTTGTAGGTTTGTTAATAAAGATCAAAAGATAATCTAAAAAAAGTGATAATGACAGGAAAAATTATGGTAGTATTTTCTAAAAATGTGCTTATTCTCTGTCTTTGGATATACAATTACAGAAGAACTCAGTAGGTATAAATTGAAAAAAAAAATATAAGGAGAGCTAACAGTGAAAACCCAGTCTATTGTTTCTACATTTAGGGCTTGCCTTATGGCTCAGCTGGTAAAGAATCCGCCTGCATTGTGGAGACCTGGGTTCGATCCCTGGGTTGGGAAGGTCCCCTAGAGAAGGGAATGACAACCCACTCCAGTATTCTGGCCTGGAGAATTCCATGGACTATATAGTCCATGGAGTTGCAAAGAGTGGGACACAACTGAGCGACTTCAGCTTTCACTTTTTCTCTACATTTAATTTGCCAACAATGGTAGGAGGTAGAAGACATTCCCATGCTACAGGTAAGGAAGTTGAAGCCAAAAGCGGTTACGTAACCTGTCCAAGAACACGCAGTGAAAACAGGTGATGGAGCCAGGGTTCCAACCCAGGCTGTCTCTGCCACTTGCATCCTTACCCACTAACTGGTCCTACCTGTCCCAGTGCTTCAGGTGATGATGGATGTGTGGTCCATTCATTTAATCTTTTTTTTTGAATATTTGGAGAAGGCAATGGCAACCCACTCCAGTACTCTTGCCTGGAAAATCCCATGGACGGAGGAGCCTGGTGGGCTGCGGTCCATGGGGTTGCTAGGAGTCGGACACAACTGAGTGACTTCACTTTCACTTTTCACTTTCATGCATTGGAGAAGGCAATGGCAACCCACTCCAGTGTTCTTGCCTGGAGAATCCCAGGGATGGAGGAGCCTGGTGGGCTGCCGTCTATGGGGTTGCAGAGTCTGACACGACTGAAGCGACTTAGCAGCAGTAGCAGCAAGATATACTGTGTCCCACCACAGCTTCTCTGCATCTTGTGGGGATAGGGCTGGCATCACCAGCAAGGCGTGGTTCTTTGCTCATCTTCTCAGTCACTGCTTCTTTTGATTATGAAACATCTTCCATTGTGGTCTCCCAAGTCCAGGGCTCACATTCCTCAGGGCAGGTCTCTGGCTACTTGGACGGGTAGTGCTGTCATATGAGTTATCTCCTCATGACTTGTTTTATTCTTGACACTGAGAGGCTCTGACAGTCTATCATTCTCTAGGAAGCAAATATTCCACTATGAGGATTCTAGGTCTGGCCCTGAAGATCAAACCATTCCAAGAAGTCAACTTTCATTGAGCCCCTGGGTGAAACTCTAACTCACTCCAAGGAAGGAGGGTTCCCTTAAATGGATTATTGGCATTGTCCTAGAATTAATATGTGATTTAGTCTGTTTGGGGAAAAAAGGTGATTTAATTGACTCTGAATTTTGAGCATTGCAAGGGACTGTATTGGTTCTGAAAACTACAAAAGAAAGTAGGTGGGAATTTTCAAGAATAGGAAGCATTTTGCTGAACTTTTTCACAATGTTGAATCTGATTGGTGTAGAGTATACATACTTCATGCTTGTAGAAAATGGTCCAAATTTTAACAGTAGAGGCATAATGAAGAGTTGATGGTGGGATGCAGATGAAGTCTTCAATTTTGTCTCTCCATATTGCTTAAAATTTTTTTTAAACAGTGTTCATATATTACTTGTGTGATTTTAAAAAAGAGAGAAAATGTATGGGGTGGAGGAGAGGGAAAAAGTCAGTTTTTCCTCTCCTTGTTAAATCTGCTTCAAACATATGTCAGGGCATATCCATCTGATTGGGTCCACTTGAGCCTGGCCATATCTAATTCCAGATTGGTTTTTGACTTAACCTGTTTTCTGTTTCAGGAGCAATCTGCTAATGATCGCAGCCATGGTCCTCTCTATCCATCTTATTGTACCAACTTACCAGCTCAGTCATTTACTTTTTAAACATTTTTTTATTGGAGTATAGTTGCTTTACAATGTTGTGTTAATTACTACTGTACAACAAAGTGAATCAGCTATACGTATAACATGTCTCCTCTTTTGTGGATTTCCATCCCATTTGGGTCACCACAGAGCATTGAGTAGAGTTCCCTGTGCTATTCAGTAGGTTCTCATTAGTTATTTATTTTACACATAGTATCAATCGTATATATTAGCATATGTCAATCCCAATTTCCCATTTCATCCCACCTTTCTCCCCTTGGTGTCCATGCGCTTGTTCTCTTTGTCTGTGTCTCTATTTCTGCTTTGCAAATAAGACCTTCTGTGCCATTTGCTAGATTTCATATATGTGTATTAATATAAAATATTTGTTTTTCTTTTCGTGACTTTGTGTGACAGTTTCTAGGTCCATCCACATCTTTGCAAATTTCACAATTTTGTTCCTTTTTCTGGCGGAGTGATATTCCATTGTTTGGGTTGCTTCTATGTCCTGGCTGTTGTAAATAGGGCTGCCATAAGCACTGGGATGCATGTACCTTTTGGAATTATGGTCCAACTCAGTCATTTACTTGCAATATCTCTCTTGATCTCTTGGCCTCTCTACCACATACCTTCCTTACGTGTACATTTTCTGAATTTTAAATTTGCCAGCCACACCCTAGCCTGGCCTGCCACCCTATTTGATTTATAATCTTGGTTTAGTCCTTCAGGTTGACAGGACCACAGCCCAGGCCACAGTCTATGGGTGATACCCCTGTGTCCTTGTCACACTCGGCACTGGTGTCACTAAACAGAAGGACTGATGCTGAGGCTGAAGCTGCAGTACCTTGGCCACCTGATGAGAAGAACTGACTCATTGGAAAAGACTCTGATGCTGGGAAAGATTGGAAGGCGGGAGGAGTAGGGGATGACAGAGGATGAGATGGTTGGATGGCATCACTGACTCGATGGACATGAGTTTGGGTAAACTCCAGGAGTTGGTGATGGACAGGCATGCTGCAGTCCATGGGGTTACAAAGAGTGGGACACGACTGAGCGACTGAACTGAACTTACACACTATAAGTAGGACACACCGGTCAAAAACATTGCACTTACAGATTCCTATTTGACATTTACTCTTTATAATTTGAAAGCACAAATTGTTTCTATATTGAAAAAACTAATTCAGTCTTTATGTAATAGCTAGTGTTTTCAATCATGGAAGGAAAAATATGATAAAAATAAAGAACATGAAATAAAAAGAAAACCAACATAGTTTGAACGCTTCTCCTGTTGGACATGTTAATTTTTCAAGAGGCAAAAAACAAACACCATGAGCCCTTCCACACTTCAATTTCCACATTTGTGAAATGAAGTAAGAACACTTAACTCCTAGAGTTATAGTAAAGATATGATGGCTATATGTGTGTGTGTGTGTATGTATAAATGCTCAATTGTGTATAAATCATGTGCATAGTCCCTGCTATATATGAGACATTCACATATGGCACCTATTGTGATGACTATTATGACTTTAAATAATCTTAATTATCTAAGAACTAGCCATCTGAATTTTCAAATATGAAAAAGGGCAAGGATGTAATTAAAAAAAAAACAACAACAATGACAGATGCTAGGAGTTCTCATCTACCACAAACTGTTGAAAAGATAAAAAAGCCAGAATTAGAATATTATGCTCAATGAATGCATTGGGCTTGCCCATTGTAACCTGTGGTTGGACAGTTAGTTAGATAACTGTGTCAACAGTCAACTTGTATCACAGAAAGCCGCAAAGCATGGGAAACAAAAAGGCAGAATAAATAAAAATATGGAAAAGATCAACAAATAGCAGAATTTGTCATCATAGGAAAATGTCAATGACTTATTGATGTTTTTAATAAACATTTTTTTTTATAACATTGAATGGTTTCTAGTTTTCAGGCATTACCAGAAATATCTACTGTGAATACACAGAGTAAGCTCCCTGGTGCATAATGTTGAGGCTTTCTAATGAATGTATATGTGTGAATATGCTGTTTCCTAGGATATACATAGTTTCAACTTTTAAAAATATGCATCAATTTTATATATTTAGAGTTCCTTTTGATACATGTCCTCCATAACAATTGGCATTGTCCTAATTTAAAATTTGTGTGATGTAGCATGTGTAAAATAAAATCTCATTGTGATTTTAATTTGCTTTTCCCTAATACTGATGCAGTCCAACGCTTTCTGGAAGTTTATGGGTCCCTCATGTTTGCCATTCTGTGAAATCCTTGTTTATATCATCTGTCTTTTTTTCTATAAAGAAATGAATATTTGTGTCTGGATTCACAGAAATCACTTAAGCATTCTGTGTATTAATTCTTTTCTCCTATTTGTGTGACATGTCTCTCATGTTGTGGCTTAGGTTTTCAATTTGTGGGGATGTTTGATGAACAGAAGTCCTTGATTTTAATGTAATCCCATTTATTTATCTTTTATGTTTTGCACTTGTGTCCAGCTCAAGAAATATGTTCACATCTTAAGGCGGTTAAAGCATCTTCTTTAATTTCAAATGATTTTCAAGTTTTGCTCCTTAACATTTAAGTCTCAATCTATCTGGAAGTAACTTTTGTATATAGTGAGAAGTAGGGATCCAGTCTCATTTTATCAGTATTTTCCAATACAGGGAATTAATTTTCCTTGCAAAATTTACTAACTAGTTCACCCTTTTCTTAGTGATGTGTTAGTCACTCAGTCATGTCTGACTCTTTGCCAGCCCATAGACTATAATCCGCCAGGCTCCATCCATGGAGCTCTCCAGGCAAAAATACTGGATTGGGTGGCCATTCCCTTCTTCAGGGGATCTTCCAGACCCAGGGGTTGAACGTGAGACTCCTGCACTGCAAGCATTGCAGGCAGATTCTTTACTATCTGAGCCACCAAAGAAGCCCTTTTAGTGATATACAGGAACAAAATAAGTATATACATATGTCTATACATATGTGTGAATCATTTCCTATGATTTTTGATGTTTCTATTGGATTCCCCCAACCCCCCACCGATCTCTGCACTAAGGTTCCACACTCCTAATTTACGTGGCCCTGGCGAAGGAAATGGCAACCCACTCCAGTGTTTTTGCCTGGAGAATCCCAGGGAAGGTGGAGCCTGATGGTCTGTCGTCTTTGGGGTCGCACAGAGTCAGACACGACTGAAGCGACTTAGCAGCAGCAGCAGCAAGAACATCTTGGTGTCTGTTAGCGAAGTCACTCCCTTACCTTATTCTATGTCTGTAATGCCTTGAATACTGTCAATTATTTGCTGTTTTTTAATATGCTTTGAAATAAACTTGTCAAGTTCATGAATAACTCTGTTGTGATTTTCATAGGAATTGCATTGGATTAATAGATGACTATATGAAAACTTCATCCTTGTGTTAGTCTTTGAATCCCAAAACATAATATCTCTATTTTCAGTTTCTTAAATGTTACCAATAAACTTGATTTTTTTCATAGCAGTAATGCATTTTTTAAATGTGTTCCCAAGTACTCTACAATATGGATAGCATCTTTTAGTTATGTTTTTTAATTTGTTTATTTCATTCTCTAACTGGTATAGAGAAGTGCAATTGATTTTTGCTTATTGATTTTGCATCACTTGTATTAAACTAAATTATCCTGTAGTAACAACTCTAAAATTTCAAAAAATTCCTTTAAACAATAAGGGTTTATTTTTCACACATGCTTTGTGTCTGGCAAGCAAACTCTGATCTATGTCTTTCCAGCCAGGGCAAGAGGTTGACAGAGCAGCCACTAGCTGGATGTGGCAAAATGGGAGGGAGAGAGCAATTGCTTACTGGTCCCTATAGCTTCCTCCTGGCAGTGGCTCATATTTCTCAGCAAAAGCAAGTCATGTGACCATTTCCAAGGAGTTAAAAGTAGTATGTGCCTAGAGAGAAGAGTTCTAAAATTGATGAATAGCATTAATCATATTTACATCTTCTCTCTAGAATCCTGGTTAAAATTTGTCATTAGGTTTTGTTATCTACTGAAATAAATGACATTTGATAATCATTTGCAGTGTTTATCCTTTAGTTTATATTTTACCTATTTTAATGCATTGGCTAGTTGAATGTTGACTAGCAGCAGTAATAAGTAGGTGTTCCTTCTCTACTGATCTTAACAAAAGTGCTAATTATCATACTTATTATTTATAATGTTTTTGTACATGAACTGTCAAGTTATAGAAGTTTTCTTCTTTTATGAAGAATTTTGGTCCTAAAGAAATAAATTCATAAAGGATTTTGGTCCTCAATAAATAACATGAATTTTTAAACTATTTTAATGGTGAAGTAATATATATTTTAACATTCAAACCAATTTTACAATTCTGGAACAAACCCAACTTTGTCAGGAGATTTATTCTTTTTAAATATTTCTGAATTCAGTTTGCTTATGCTTTATTCAGAATTTTTTTGCATTATGTATATGAGTGTGACTGGTCTTTAATTTTTCTTTCATATTCTCCTGTCTGTTTTATAATCTCCCTCTTTCTCTAACTCCCTGCCTTCTGTCTTTCTCACACACATTCTATTTTGGTTATAGCTACCTCATACAATAAATTGGGAAATATTCTTATTTCAATGGTAAGAATGTTTGTAAAAACTGGAATTATAGTTTCCCATATGTGTGGCATAACTGATTTGCACAACTGCCGGAGCCTACTGTTTTCCTTTTGGGAAGAAATTTAACTATAGACTGTATTAGAACTATTCATGTTGAAAAATAAAAGCAAAACTTTATTCTTTTTTATTGAAGCATAATTTGCACAAAGAGCACAAATCTTAACTGTAATACTTGATGAACTTCAAAAACTGTATCCATCTGTGTAACCACCACCTGTATTAAGATGAAGACATTTCCAGCCCTCCTGATGGCTTCCTTGAATCCTTTCCCATTTCTTCCTCTGTTTTAAAGATAGCATTATGTTGACTTCTTTCACCGCAGATTAGCTTTGATTCTCTTTGACTTCATATGAATGGAATCATTCTAGTATGTTCTTGGGGTGTTTACCTTGTTTCACTCATGATCAGGTCTGTGAGATTTTCCATGTTGTTTCTTGTAGCAGTAGTTCACTTTTCTTTCATTCTGCGTTCACCTTTCAGTGTGTGAATATATACCATAATCTGTCTGTTCTGCAGTTGATGGAACGTGTTGTTTCCAACCGTTTCTTCTTGACTCAGTCTAAGTTGGAAATATTTTAAGGAACTTATTTAATATTCCTAAGAACTCAAGTTTAATTCTCATAAAATTGTCTACAACATTTTCTTATTTTGTAATTACATCGGACCCTCTGTTTTCATATCTTATATTACTTACACATCCACCATTTTTCTTTTTCTAGATTAGTTATGCCATAGGTTAATTAATTTTAATAGAAAATCCATGAATGCTTAAAAAACCCCAAGGATATCCCTTGATTTTGCCCATCTTCGAGACCTAAGCCTCAAGGGCTTGAAAAACCAAGTTTATAATAAACTATAATAGTGAACTTTTCCATAATAATGAGTATGAATTTACTAATCGTTGACTAACTAAAACATCATTTTTTGAACTTTTTCAAAAGAAGGAAATGCTGATTCTAAGATGTCTTGACCATTAGAAAAAGAAATTGCTTTCAGCTCTCTGTGGTAGTTTACAAAATCGTCTCAAGTTCTTTCCAATCTGTTATGTGTGCCCCCTTGCAATGTGACTGTTTTTTGAAGAGTGGAGTCAGTTTCATAGCCCTTGAATCTGGGCTTGGTCATGTGACTTCCTCTGTCAGTGGAACATTAACAAATGTGATACAAGCAAATGCCTGAATAGTACTCCTACATTAGGGTCTTTCAGCTTATGTTGCTGGGCATTTTCTGGCTACTATCACAACGAGCTTAGGTTAGACTCTCACGAGTGTCAAACCAACTGCTAGATGACAGAGTAAGGCCAAATCAGAGTATCCAGCCCAAGCCACGCTAGTTCAGAGCAGAACTACCCAGTGGATCCACAAAAATATGAGAAAATAATAGCACATAGTTCTTTGTATTTAACTAAACTTTCCTTCTGCCACTCTTGCTTTTGCTTTTTTCCTGTATCTCTAAGTCCCGTCTAGTGGTGGTAAGACTGCTGGTGTCCAAATCAGTTACCAGATGTGTCTTCAGATTGACAGTACTGAATTGCAGAAGTTGAGGGATATGTCAACCCACTGTCTGTCTTTGCAAATCACAGGCAGAGTTTCTGAATGTGGAGCAGAGTCACTAATCTTAAATCATCTAAATTGAGTCATGACTTCCTACTACAAAACATCAGTTGTTATGTGGTAGATGATTTCTCATCCCCTGAACAGTGACCCAAAAAATGCACCCTGAAGTACCACAATTAAAAATTAGTTAATCCTTGGATTCATAAGGCATAAAGAGAAACTAGCCATTGAATAACATGTTCTAAGACAAACATTGGTTGCATGTTTTGTTGAGGTGTGAATAATCCATTTGTCTACATCACTGTGTCCTTTATTTCCAAACATTTTTCCAGGTTTTCAGAAGTTCTTACATGTTAGTGGGTTTTATAGTAACATTTGTTTTTTGATTCAAAATTTGCCCTTGAAAGATTATACTAATCAACAAGACAGACAATAGGATAATTTGACAAAAGGTAAAGATTTCCTCTGGAAGCACCTAGTTCTGATTGGTAAAGCTGATATTTAAATGAGTTGTGTTCAAGTCTCTTGGAAGGGAAATTTAAGAGATGGTACTTTGAATTTGTCTCTTGCTGCCTTACTAACAAGGAATGCCATACAACCATTTCCTTCACATTTTTCTAAATATAATAGCTTATAGAAAATAAAAGTGCGATTGTCTAGTTGTTTCCCAAATGAGCTTTCCATTTTTAAGACAATGGAGGGGTAGTAGTTGCTTTAGGCTATTTCTAATTTAGGATGAGATGCCTCAGATGGTTGAAGAGAGTTTTGGATGTAATAAAACTACGTAGAATTGACATCAACCGTGCATTCATAAAAACACACATATTCATATCTAATCAAGCAGCTACAAAGTCAGCAGTCCTATTGCTTCTGTAGTTTAATTAAAATTTCTGACCCTTCAAATGCACCATTTGGAAATCACATCAGATGCTGTTCATACATTTAGAAGAGGGTGTTCTGGGGTGAAGAACACGGTGACCATTGAATGGGCAACAAAAACTTTATGAATGCAACAAGCTTTTAGAGCATCAGTACATTTGTCGCTCAGAAAAAAGAGCACTAGGAATTCTTATGTTACTGTCTGATAGTGGCAGATCATTTTGATGACATGGCTAAAAGGATTGAGGTGCATAAAAGTGGGGGAAAGGGGAGGGGCAAAAAAGGGATTAGAGGATAAGGTACACTGCTACTTTAAAATTATGCATGCCTGGCTGCATCCTTGTCCCTCCCACTGCTTGAGGCACTTGCTGAAGTCTTGGAGAGTTCAGTTCCAGGCGGTCCAGCCAGCAGACTGCGCTCTGCGTTTCAGGTAACCAAGCGTTTGCCCTGCAGAATCCCTGACTTGGGCACCCAAGTCTTCCTTGCAGTCGTCCTTCTGCTGCGGCCTATTTGCTGAGACTTTCTGGGGGTTACCGTAGTGTTGCCAGGCAACCAGGGACAGCGGTCCTGGGAAGAGCCATTTGTCACACTAAGGGGTCTGGTTGAAATGCAATAAAGAAATGGTAACTCAGCTTATTTATCAATACAATTACTAACACAGTATTAGGGGTCCATATGTAACCTACAAATAGTCATATGAGGAAACACGCAAACATTTGCTAAATACTAAGGCATAGGACGGACAGATGGTGTTGGGTTTCTAATCAGCTTTACCGTGAGCTTAAAGTTGCCTCACATGCTGGGATGAGGGGGGAAGGCCCAAAGTGCTTTGCCAGCTTTATTCGGGACATCTGCAGGTTGGCTCTGCGTTAACTGCCTCCCGTGTGTGTGTAAAGGAAATCTATACAGTTCTTTGTTTTGTGAAGGAGAGTGGATGCTGCTAATTCCCTGAGGTGGAGTAGCAATCCGAAATTGCTGTGTGGGGAAATATATTAATAAAATATACGTGCATATGTGTGTATCAAACTGGCTGTCCTGTGGACTTTTTCCAGTGCTTGATTCGCCCAATGAAGATAGGTACCAATGAGTGTTTTGCTATAAACAGTGTACTAAAGAATGTTTTTAAGAAGTTTAATAATGTTTCTTAGGGACTCAGAATCCTCATGCTTAGACTGCACCTAAAGTTTTAAAGACACAGCAGATTTTTCTTGACACTCTACTTTTGATTCCCAGACACCAGCTGCTACTCATGTCTTCGCCATCACCACGGAAGCCTCCGGTGTTACCCCCGTGTGAAACCACGTCTGCAGTTTCCCGAAAATGGATTTATCTCAACGTTACTTAAAGCACCCCGCAATAAAGTGTTGCTGGCCAGTGCCCTCGGCCTTCCAACTTATTTAGGAACGCCTGAATCAGAGGAGAATGCTTTTGAGTCAACATGAATTGCCTGGCTCTTTCTCTGGGCTTCGGCCTCTTGTTTCCGGTCCCTGAAACATGGCTCTTTGCCTACTTTGCTTCCATCTCATGGGCTGACTCTCAGGGCTTGTTCCCAAGGCTGGAGAACGTGGCAGCCTTCAAGAAGGTTTCGGTGGTGCCAACCCAAGCAACGTGCGGAATCCCAGCCCAAAGCACTTTCTGTCAGAGCTCTGCCACACCCGAGGGCCTTCGGGTCTGTCCTCAGAGGCTGTGTGTTCAGGATTGCCCTTACCGATCATCGCCCCCCACCTACACCAACCTCTTCTCAGCAGGCCTCAGGGGTTGCATCATTAAAGACCAGCGTGACCTGAGTCCCAACTCCCATAACCATTCTGCAAGTTTCATTTTTGGAAATCACCAGAGTTGCTTTGCCTCTCCTCCTGCTCCCAGGCTGGCGGCATCATTTACTCTAGCTGTGTGGTTGAAACTTGAGCAAGGAGGTGTAATGTAAGTAGCAGAGGGAGTGTAAGCTTTCCTAGGGTCCTGCAAAATCAGTTAGCGTCAAGGGTATTGCAACCTGAATTCCAACCTGGAAATGAAGGCACTTCGGAATTTAGGCTAACTGAAGACCAGCTCCTACATGAGGCTTTTCTGGTCAACTTCATTTGACCAAATATTTCTTTCCCTAAATTCAAAGTGCTTTCCCCTTTCTATGAATGAAGTGAACCCTCAAGGTATGTTAAAATAATTTCATGGCAGGCAGAAATATTTATACTTGCCTCATTTTTTTCCCCCAGTAGTTTTAGCTAAACCTTTAGTCTTGTTTTCAGAGGCTCAGCCAGGCTCACTGTGAGTTGTAAGCCATGGGGACTAGTAATACAAATAATGTATACTTTCAAGGTCTTGGTCTAGATTTGTATAAGCAACCTGCCTTTACTAGAGTATACAATTGTCATTAGGCAGTGAACTCTGTGAGTGCTGGGGACTGTTTCTGTGTTCTTATTTTCCTAGGAAGAGATGTTTGTTTAACTCATTGTAAAAGATGTTCAATAATGAGTTGAACAAATGAATGACACCTCATGTCTGAAAAGAGATCGCTTTCGGCCCTTTGCTTCCTGGTGTTTTCATCCATTAGGAAATATATAGAAAAGCATAAAAGATTCTCAAAATTTAATGCCATTGACCCCATCAGAAATGCCTTTGGTGAGTTTGGTGGGGGGCTTCGTTAACAATTTTTGGTTATTTTTAATAATCACCTTATTTTCATTCTGTAATAGTTTCTAAAACTGATATCCAGTGTTTTCCTTAAGTGTTTAGAGCCAATCTGGAAATGAGAATAAATAAGACAGTTTTGAGACTTTTTTTTTTTTTGCTTATCTTTCTTCTTCCCATAGAGCTTCTGGCTCTTCCTCTTGTGATGTTTTCTTTGTATGAGGATGTTGGCCAAGTATCTAAAAACTCGTGAAACAAACCAGAAAAGTCTTATAATCTCATAAGCAAATAAGACTTAAATATCTATGATGTTTAGTTTTAATTTGCCAAGTGAAAGTTGGCGTTTTTTCATTTTGTTTTATTTGGAGTGAAAATCATCTCAAACCATTACCTTTGTTTCTGTATGTACCCTAAAAGAAAACCCTGT
Organism: Bos grunniens; assembly: GCF_055505025.1. Taxonomy (NCBI): domain Eukaryota; kingdom Metazoa; phylum Chordata; class Mammalia; order Artiodactyla; family Bovidae; genus Bos; species Bos grunniens. The sequence goes on from NC_141180.1 coordinate 61,306,356, forward strand.
TTTCTTACTGTTTGAAATGTCAGTAAATCCAACTTACTTAGTTTATGTAACTAATGTCCAAAGAGTCTTAAAATATTGTCTCTTGACAAATATGGCTAGGATGAAGTTATTTTTTCTAAATTTTTCCAGGGGATATGTCTCTATAAAATTCATCTTCTATTGGTATCATTTTGTATAAATAAGACAGAGGAACATTGATAGAGGCAGTAGCACATGGTTTACGGTTTTGAGAGTTCCAAGCATCAAGGTCGTTTCCCTTCTCAAAACTAAAATACCTGTGGGAATTGGGGAATTTCGCGGTGTTTGTACTAGATAAGTAAAACAAACAAAACATGGATTATCCAATTATTGTTTATCCAGGAGCAAAATAAATCCAGTTCCTAAATATTTTGCTACCTGCCTTCCTCTCACATTCATTATCTACCAAAGCAAGTATGTTTACAAGCAAACAAAATAGCAAGGAAGATAATCAATAACATATTAAGAAATGCATTTTCAGTAAGCTTGGGGAAATAAGCCTGCATTTGGCAAATACATTCTTGAGTAATGGTCAAATTCTAACTTGTAGATTTAAACTCAAGAAAAACGAATGGAGGCAATCTCTTCTTGGATTGTTTAAGACATAGAAGTGAGGAATAGAGAGGAACTTTAATTCCAGTGACTGAGAAATATCCACCTACTAAAGAGTTGAATCACAATAGAATTTTCATAAAATCATATCTCTGCTTTATATAAAATCTATATGTCAACTAAACCTATTTGCCCAATATAAAATATATTTTTCATAACTTGATCACCAAATATATGTGCAAAATAGAGTAAAAAAGTGAGAGTGAAATAGTAATGTATTACTATTTCTAATTACTATTACTAATAGTAATACATAACAAGCAGAGTTATGTATTCTCTGATCGTATCATTACCTCTCAACTCTCAGAAAGAATGCAAATGTGGAGGAATGATTTGTGAGAAAAATGTGTCCTTTAAGAATCATTTTGATATTTGGCAAAACTAATACAATTATGTAAAGTTTAAAAATAAAATAAAATTAAAAAACAACAACAAAAAAGAAAAGTTTTAAAAACATATTTAGCAATAGTTCTAGGTTGGCCCAATCTTACCTTTGCCTCTTTGATTCTTCATACTCAGATCACTAACTCATCATTTTTTGGGGGTGGGGGGGGCGGGGCGCACAGAGGATCTACTATATCCCAGGCTGTGCTGCTATTGTCAGACAACTCATGATTGAATAGGAAGACAGATGGATGGGTGTTATTTCCAGAGCAGCACAATAAGTGAGCAGCAAGGAGCATCTTTAATAGCTAGTTACTTGGAGGAGATATTTGTGCTTAATGTTCATGATATTTCTCTTTAAATAGTAGGTTTGGGGGACTAATCTCCTTAGGAGATTCTTGTCTCTTCTGCAAAAGTTGAACTGCTAGACTGAAATGTAATTGGAAATGGGCTCAAGTTCATATCTGTTTCTTCTCAGTGGGTTCAGAGTGGCTAAGGCACATGCAATGATATAATTAGTATAAAATAAAATCACTTATACTAAACATAAATCAGTAGAGAATATAGAAAACATAAAACATGTCTATTTAAAGGGATGAGAACACAGTGCTGTTGTAATCAGGATATAAGTGATTTTTAAAAATAACATGATTTGATAACTGGCCTGACAGTTAATTTTCTGAAAATTCTTCTATTTTATCAAAATATTTCACTGTATTTTTAGAAGATTCCATGACCTTTCATCCCAGATCATTACCATGATCTCAGTGCCCCAGTTGGGCTTTGTGGTCATGGCGAGCTGGGCCGTCATCTTACAGACACTGGCTTTGGCTTCTGGCCAGTTGATGATGAGCTAAATAAAGACTATAGTTGTCCATTCTCCATTTCATCATGGGAATTAAATAGAGCGATTCTGACTTCAGGGCTAGCAGTTTAGAGCCTTCTATGGACACTAAACTATCTTTACATTAAAAAAAAAAAGAGGAGGAGAAAATGATTTGCTCTGGTGGCTCAATAGCCAAGCAGAATGTGGTGTATTGTGCCGCTTCCTATAAAAGAAATGGCAGAGGAACTAATGAGCCAATAGGCTAAATATTGGTTTTGCAGGATGATTCAACCACTTGAGCTGCCACCATGAATCTCTAATAAAGGGAGTGAAGGTTCTAGCAGATGTACTGTAAATAAGAATTCTATCTTTCTTGAAATTAAAGGGCCTCTTAATTGAAAGAAAGCTTGCCCTGAATATGATGACCTTCAGGTACTTGTTCATTGTGACCTTTGATGAGAGTCTGGGATCTGTTGCACCACCATCACTGGACAATGTCTTTTGGTTGGAAACTTGACCTTTTCTCTTTTCTGGTTGTTTCCCAAGGTGTGTTATAGAAAAAACAGCGGATGGGCAGATTGTATTCAAACTTACAATATCTGAGAAAGAGACCATGTTTTATTACCGCACAGTAAATGGTTTGCAGCCTCCAATAAAAGTAATGACACTGGGGAGAATTCTTGTGAAGAAATGGATTCATCTTAGTGTGCAGGTGAGTAAAATAAAAAATATTTAACATTTGGTTAAGCACAAGGATCCATCTTTCTTTTTTTTTTCCTTTAAATGGCATCTTCCCATAAGATGTGAAGCACTACCTTTCAGATCTTAAGTATTTGTAAGTGACAACTAAAGAAAAACAATATTTAAATGACCTAACAATGTATCTTTTGAAATTCCAGTATTTCCCCCACAAAATTGCAGTGAAAATGTCCACAGATGCTTAGGACAGTCCCATTTGGAGTAATATCCTCAGCAAAGTTTTGTTTTATTTGCTTAGTATATTTTATTTTGTTTAAAAATGTGTAACAGCTCTTTTGCTGTCTAATACTAATTTTAATAGTCATGCAGTATTAAGACCTTGGCCTGGATTTTATAGCTATCTTTTCTAGGTAGTCTCTTATGATATGAATACAATTTGACTGTTGCATTTAAAATGCTGACCTTAGAACTAATGAACTTTACACAATAGGCACTCAAAAGGTGTTATATGATTACTTTAGTTGTCAACAACAGTTTGCATTTGCCTTAGAAGCTGCTAAAGGCTGAGATAACTGTGAGATGGCCGCTATTTTATAGTTCTCGGGAACAGACAGTTTCTTCTTTGGTTTCTTTAGGGCTCTGGAAGGGTCCAGTGCAGTCTAAAGTCACCCTTGCCTTTTACACCAGAGGTACTGTGTACCATAGTCCCCAGTATATGCTCTCATGTTGTTCAGTCAGGCTCTGCAACCTCCTGAACTTCAGCCCACCAGACTCCTCTGTTCTCTACTATCTCCTGGAGTTTGCTCAAATTCACGTCCATTGAGCTGGTGATGCTGTCTGACCATCTCATCCTCTGCGTCCCCTTCTCCTTTTGCCTTCGATCTTTCCCAGCATCAGAGTCTTTTCCGATGAGTCAGTTCTTTGCATCAGGTGGCCAAAGCCTTGGAGCATCAGCGTGAGTATGCTCTCACAGGTGCACCCCCGTGTGGTCCATGCCATTTGCACTAGAGGACATCTGTAGCCTTGTGTACTTTGTGAAAGTCTTTGATTTATTACATTCCCCCCAACTCTGAAGCAGGTAGACTTCCTTATGTTACTACCATGGTTCTTGGCTTCCTTAATAGAAATTGATTAGAGGCCAGACAAATAATTCAGCAAGCCTTTTTTTTACTGGGTCCCCTGCTGTAGCAGGGGAGGTGGCAAAAACAAGTAACAGTTTCCCTTGCTTGCTCTTTGAGGTGAGGTGCAAGCTAATTCCTTACATGTGGTGAGACTAGGAACAGGTCCAGGGTCAGACCAGAGAGATGACTTAGGTGGTCTGCTACCTCTTTGGTGATGCTATGTGCATGGGACATGTGCAGTACCCTGATTTTGGTCCCAGCTCTTCAGAAGTGGCATTTGGGTTTTTTCATCTTATTGTCCATAATTTGCCCCAACTGAACATGTACACAGTTGTTTTTAGTCTTTTATAGTTTCTTTGTATTTTGTTGCTCCAGGAGACATTTGTCCAGGGTTCGATCCCTGGGTTGGGAAGATCCCCTGGAGAAGGGAAAAGCTACCCACTCCAGTATTCTGGCCTGGAGACATGGGGTCACAAAGAGTCAGATATGACTGAGTGACTTTCACTCGTTCACTCAAGCACTGCTGCAAGGGGTCCCAGGTTCCACTTAAAGTGTCTTGAGAATTGTTATTTGGATTTTAAAATCTATTTCAGTGTAGATACTATTATTGAGGATTATAATACGCTTTAAACATATCTTTGTTTGGTCTGATTGTAACTGTGAAATTCTGCTATGCGTGTGTGCTGCATTGCATTAAAAGCCTTAAAAAGGACATTTAAAATAGAAACGCAGAGAGGTGATTGAACACAGAGAGGAAATGATTAATTTCCTAGGAGGGTATTGGCAAAGTGATCTTCAGTCAGCATGTTAGGCTTATCTACTCTGCTTTTTGGTAGGATATGAGTTTAGCAAATTCAGTTGGCATGGAGCAGGGTTTCCATGCCACCAAGGTTGAAAGGACCTGCAAAAAGGTAGGTCACATCTGATATCTATTGCAATGATGGATTCAGTCTGTTTATGCTTGCCTCTCATTTATTCAGTAGTTAGCAGATATAAGACTTATTATATGTCTTGTCCATTCTGCCTGCTGCCAGTGTACCAGAACCAGAATTGGGTTATAAAAATATGGAAATAGAAACCACTGAATAAGTGGACTCTACAAAAGATATCGAATGAGTATATTTATTTGTTGCATAGTTTTGTATCAGTAATGAAGAATAAATGTTTTCTACCTGCCTTTATTTTGCCTTACCTGTGAAACTGTGCCATGTTTTGGCAGGCAGCAGTACATTAAAAGCTTTACAAAGAAAGTTTAAAAATCTAAAAGTGAAGAGGTAACCATGACTGAATTACTCCCCTAGGAGTCAGATGCTCTTAGAGTGCCTGTTGAAATCAGCATTATCATTTCAATACATGTCAAATAGGAGTCACTTCCTAGTTTAGGCAAAATTTCTTTATAAATCTTTAAATCCTTGCCTTCTTTCAAGAAAGGCTAAAGTACTTATGATTTAATGAGACACCTTTATTTCATAACTGTTTGACTATCAAGAGAAAACTTGTCCTTTCCAATTTGTGCTCTTCTTTTATTTATTTATTTTTATGTTTTTTTTTTTAAAATCCCTATTCTACGTTTTACCTTAAAACTACAGAACAAAACAGCCATAAAGCAGAAAAATCATGCAGATTGGATTTTATTCATCTGGTATTTATTGATAGATATGGGGATACCCAGCATTTTGGAGATCTGTATTCATTCAAATAATAATTAAAGAGCAGTTATTTAAACTGGAGATCTGCATAGCGTTCCTTTAAATTGGACGCAAGTCTGAATACATTTGGGCTTCCCTGGTGGCTCAGACGGTAAAGAACCTGCCTGCAATGTGGGAGGCCTGAGTTTGATCCCTGGATCAGAAAGATCCCCTGGAGAAGGGAATGGCTACCCACTCCAGTATTCTTGCTTAGAGAATTCAATGGACAGAGGAGCCTGGCAGGGTTGCAAAGAGTTGGACATGCCTGAGCAATTAACACCTTCACTTCTCACTTCTGATATATTTAAGATATTAAGATACTTATAAAGTTATAGATGCTTAATAAAGAAGGTACTCATTCCTAAAAAGTGATACAAAAAGAAGTGGGAAGAATAACAGGTAAGGAGAAGAGAAATATGACTCAGGTAATGCTACTCAGTAGTCTTAACAAATATACTTAGCTCAGTTTTCTTATGTGATAAGAGGATTGGACTAGATGTGCAAAACAAGGCTTCCTGGAATTCTTTGTTGAAAAGAAGTGTGGGAAGCAGTTAATTTGTGTAGGGTTGTCTGGACAGACATGGTTAAGTGACACAGCCAGCTCCTCAAGTGATGCTCGGGTTTATGCTTTTCCCCTGCTTCCCCCTGTGGTCTGTAATTTACACAGCAATGTTTTTGGTAGACTTCTTGGCCAAGATATGGACAAGTGCAACTTGTAACTCTTTCACTATTTAACTGCAAAGAATATATTTTAAATGTGAAATGTAACTTATTCTCTGTTGCCTTATTATCTAGTGCATCCAAATTCTGTTTCATTTGGGGATCAGGGCCTTCATCATGCTGGGCATAGGATAGAACACATACTTGATAATCTGGCTTAGTCAAGTTTAAAATTGCAAGTCTATAGTTAATGTGTATATGTATGTCTTTACTCATCCTCCAATATAGCCACAATCAATTAATTTACATGGTATGTGCACACGCGTGTATGTGTGTGTCTATAAAACTAAAATACCTTTACTCATGGATTTGGTTCAGAAACCAGAATTTAACTTACATGGACATAGTGACATAAAATTAATTAACCGATCTGGCCTTACACCTTACCTCAGAGAGTTCACTTAGTGTCAGCTTTCCATCAGTAAAATCAGAATTCTGATTTCCCAAATCTAAAACAAGAAATGAGTTTTAAATAATTAAATCCCTGGGCAAAAAAAAAAAAAAAAAAAATGGTGCTAGGAAGAGTCAGACATTCCAAATTTTGGAGGTCTATTTTCCTAAACAAAAAAATGCCTGATATTACTGTAATGGATCTAACAGCTTTTATTCAAGAATTAGCATTTTGCAGCTTCAACCTGTTGGAAAATGATTAGTTTTTAAATTAATATTCATTCAGGGACTTGAATCTGACATGATTGCCAATTTAAATTTTACTTTGGGGTTTAATATATTGGCTATTTCAAATTATATCAAGCTGAAATTCGTTATGTCATATTTTTTGTACTAAAACTGGAAAAAAATCAATTCAGACTTTTTATTATCGAATGGGGAACACTGATAACATTAGCAGATTTTTTAAAGCTTCGTTTTCATATTGTATCAGCATGTTATGGTTATTTTAAGAGATCTCTTTGGATTTTCTTTTTTTTTTAAGTTTTAAAATATGTAAAAGGATTTTATTTCAGCAGTTTGTTAGGGCTTGGTGAGTAAAGCAGCTTGGAAGGATATTGATATTCTGTTGTGTATCATTTAAAAGTAAAACCTCAGAGTTTCCTATGAAAACAGTTTTCCCTTAAATAGTTCTACATGTTTTATAAGACCAATAGCATCAAAGAATCATTAGTAACCCTTTAGTAATTATGCTGAAATGTAGTAGTATTCTTTAATTAGAAGCTGATGAAATACTGCAAGTGTGGAAGCAAGAATTGGTTTAGCAATGAGTTTTTCACATCTATGCTATTTTGAGGACTCCTTGAAACACTGACAAGTCAAGAGCCACAGATGGTCCTAGCTACAATAATGTGAAAAAGAGCAGTTCTAATCTAATACAGAGAAGGGAAAAAAATGCATGGGTAAATAAAGTTTCAGGGATCAATAGATGAAGAATAGGAGTTTCATAATCATAGTTTGTTCATGAAATATGTTCTGTTGATTTATGTATTCAATCTGAAAAAGGGAAACTATTGATGGTTCTGGAGAAAAATAAAATGCAATTTAACCAACATTTGTTAGAATAGATAAACCAACTCTCTCAATTAATCTCTGGAGTGTATGCCCATGTGCACACTTTATAAAGGTATTTCCATGTCTCTATTGATTGAGGGAACATAAACTGTCCTTGCAACCTCATGGAAGCTTCTTCATTCATTTCAGGAAGCTCTGTGTACTGGGATTCTCCTGGGAGCACCACCTCAACTCCTACCACAAGAGAATTTCAATCCATATGGTTCCTTTAATACTTTTTATTGCTTTAAACTGTAATTATTTACATGTATATGAAAGCCTTCTGTTTGTGTCTAGTCAGTCAAATATCACCCAAGTTAGGGGAATAGTTTGTCACTTGAAATGAATTAAAGATCAATAGAATTTAACAAAGCTTTTCAGAATATTCAGTTAAAAATGATGATAATAAAAGCTGTGATTATTGAGCCTAGTTAGTTGTACTGGATTAAAAATGCAGCCTTGCCAAGGTTAAATTTCCTGCCTGAATTTAAAATCTCAAGTTTCCCTGACCTTTACCTAAAAAATAATAAATTGCTATGACCCTAGATCACTGTAAAGATACAAGAAGTACTTGTATCAGAAGTACGAGGAGTATCAGAATTCTCTAAATGTCCCCTTGACAAAAACCAAGAACTGAAAAGACATATTTGCAAAGTAAATATAAATTAATTTTCATACATGTTTGTACATATTTGTAATGTCAGTGTTTATAATGCTTCACATATTTACATGATTTGCACAAATAATTAAAATCAATATATTTTTATGATTATACTCTCAGTGATACAGGCGGCTTAATGCATAACATAAATCATTTTATGTTATGTTCTCAATATCTCTATGGTTTATAACAGTCAGGAAAGACCATGGTGGGCTAAAGAAAGAATATTCTACTTAACCTTCCCTGGTTACCTGATCCATGACATACAGAACCAAGCCCAGTAACAATATAGTAAAAATAAGAAGGAAGAATTTTTACCACTTGATTAGAAAAAGGTAAAACAATCCAAGTAAAAATTAATTTTTCTCTTTGCATGGGACTTTAAAATATCATATTTAGTAAAAAGGCAAAGTTCAATTCTTGATATCTTACTTAAAAATTGTGCAACCCTAGGAAAGTGATGTAGCTCCTTGAAATGTTAGATACCCACAACAATTGGGAACAAAGATAAACCCAGCCTATTTAACTTCTACCGTAAATGTGACATGTAAAGAAAAAAATGTCTGATGAAGTAGTGATACTTTACAGTCTGCTGTGATGGAGCTTACAGTTTATTAGAAAGAAAAGACAAATAATCACGCCAATGAAAGCCAAGTTATGACTGTGATAAGTTCTGTGGGATCATCTGAAGGACAATTTGATGAAATCTCTGAAGTCAAGAAAGGCTTACTTTGAGGAAATTGTATTAGATGTGTGTATTACTTTTCTGGGCTTTCCCTAAAAAACACACATGGAGTAGCTTAAAACAGCGAAAATGTATTCTTTTCCAGTAGAAGTTTGAAATCAAGGAATCTGCAAGACCATGCTCTTTCTGAAATCTGTAGAGGGGTAGCTTTACTTGCTGCTCCTCGTGTTTACCAGCAGTCCTTCGTTTTTAGATGCATTGCTCTCATCTCTGCCTCCAACATCACATGACCATCTTCTCCATTGCGTGTCAGTGTCCTCTTTTTATAAGAACACCAGTCATGCTGGGTTAGCATCCATCCTAATTCAGTATGACTTCATCTTAACTGGATTACATCCACAAAAACTATTCCAAAATAAGATCATATTAACAGGCACAGGGGTTCAGATCAGATCAGTCACTCAGTCGTGTCCAACTCTTTGCGACCCCATGAATCGCAGCACACCAGGCCTCCCTGTCCATCACCAACTCCCGGAGTTCACTCACACTCACATCCATCGAGTCCGTGATGCCATCCAGCCATCTCATCCTCTGTTGTCTCCTTCTCCTCCTTCCCCCAATCCCTACCAGCATCAGAGCCTTTTCCAATGAGTCAACTCTTCTCATGAGGTGGCCAAAGTACTGGAGTTTCAGCTTTAGCATCATTCCTTCCAAAGAAATCCCAGGGCTGATCTCCTTCAGAATGGACTGGTTGGATCTCCTTGCAGTCCAAGGGACTCTCAAGAGTCTTCTCCAACACCACAGTTCAAAACCATGAATTCTTCGGCGCTCAGCCTTCTTCACAGTCCAACTCTCACATACATACATGACCATAGGAAAAACCATAGCCTTGACTAGACAAACCTTTGTTGGCAAAGTAATGTCTCTGCCCCTGAATATGCTATCTAGGTTGGTCATAACTTTCCTTCCAAGGAGTAAGTGTCTTTTAATTTCATGGCTGCAGTCACCATCTGCAGTGATTTTGGAGCCCAGAAAAATAAAGTCTGACACTGTTTCCACTGTTTCCCCAGCACAGGGGTTAGGACTTCAATTTGTCTTTTTGGGATTGTCACAATTTAACTGATAGCATGTATCCCAGGGACGGTGGAGCCTGGTGGTCTGCCATCTATGGGGTCGCACAGTCGGACACGACTGAAGCGACTTAGCAGCAGCAGCAGCATGTATTCAAAAGAACATATGGAACTGAACGAGGCAACCCAAGTAGAGAAGAACTTTCCATACGTGTGTAGCACATAGTGCAAATGCCCTTTGGTAAAAGGGACTCTGTTGCATATGAGATACTAAAAGGCCAGTGCAGGGGTGGAGTGCAGCAGACTAAGCAGAGCAGCATGCAAAATGAAGCCACAGCCACTGAAAGATCATTGTGGTCATGTTACATTTTTTTCAAGGGGACTCTATGGAAATACTTTATGTAGGAAACAGAGGGTGAGGGAAGAAATTGGGGAAGAATGGAAAATATATGGCCTGGGCAGATGTTGGTTGCAGTGAAGAAGAAAAATTTGTATGAGGACAAGAAAAAAAGATTGTTAAATTACCCTTAGAGTCCAGGTGAGATATAAGTATATCTTGAACTATGTTGGCAATAATAGGTACACAGAGAAGTGGTCAGCTTTAAAATCTATTTAGGAATTAAATCAAAGCACTTGTTGACTGAAAGAGAGTAGAGGTTAAGGTAAAGGGAGATGTTTATAAATCCCAGATTATTGGCTTTTGTATGATTGTATGAATAACAGTCTCATTTGCCCAAAGAGATACATTCGAAGAGACTTCTATTTTTGATATTCAGTGCTTACAAGCTAGACTGCAGTTCAGAGTAGTAATTCTCAACTCTAGAAATCACTAGCATCACTGAGAAACTTTCAAAAACATTCAGATGCCAACACTGCAGTGTGTCTTCGTTGCTCTGAGGTGGGGCCCAAGTATTGTTTCTTCCTTTCCTGCCTTCCTTGATGGATTACAAAATGTATAATAAAATAATCAGAATTTAAGGTAGGAAATGGCCTGCTGCAATTCAGGTTTGTTAGGAAGGATGCATAAAGAATGTAGGATCTGAGTTAACTCCTAAAGGAAACTAGGCTTTTGCCTAGGTAGAGAAGAGGAGGAAGGAAATCTGTATACCAGGAATGGGTGAGCAATTCCTGGGGCATGAGAATAGCCTAAGATGCTTGTAAGGGTAAGAGGGGTCTGAGTTTCTTAGGAAGAAATATATCATGTATTAAATAAAGAAGGCTGGAGAAAGTGGCTTAGAAGTTTACATAGGGCTATGAATTTTTTATTTTTATTTTGTTTCTCCCTCTGACAGGCAACCCATGTTTTGTCACCTGCTTCTAATCCATTGTGTTTCATAACTGTTATTTACCTTAGAATATACACAATATACATGTATACATCAAAAGAAAATATTTGTCTAGTTAATATGTGCAAAAAGATCATCACGTCTCTCATTGCAGTGTTTAGACTTTACAAGTCTGAATGTGATCAGTCTAATATTTCATAGCAAAAATTTAAGTTCAGTAAGATCTTTCCTCTGAAAATACCTCTAAATCAAAATCTAAAGCAAACCATGGGTAAATTAACATTTAAACTTAGAAACTGCTGTTTGAAAAATTTAGCAATTTTTCTTGCCAGAAAATGGTTGACTCTCAGCCAATAGCTATAAAATGCATGATATATACAAAAGAAAAATACATACAAATATTATAGTGCACATTATTCTGTATACTACTAAAATCGAAAATTGCAACCAAAAGTATTTTCCAGCGTCTACTTATCTGTTTGAACAATCTCTGGTCTTGCAAATGCCACTATGGTAATTCTGTCAAATTTTTAATGGTTAAAATTTGATGGTAGTGCTTTTTAAAACCTATATTATCTAATAGAATTGTCATTTATATTATATCACTTTCATCTAAAAGCCAAATATAGTAAGACAGATAATTTTTGCTTTTTTTGAGGGTAGGCATTTCTGTGCCCACAGGGCTAACTGAAGCCTTCAGTTATACATGAACAATTCCCACTAAAGTCAGAAAGAGCAGCGTGCATATAACCTAGGGCAGAATTTGGCCTATGGTATGTATCGCTTGGTAATGGAATAGAGAATATGACTTTATTTAAACATGGCCTTGAATAGTTTTATTTTCCTATACAATTTCCCCTGGTATTTCTCTCTCTAAAATGCAACCTTCAAAAATATTCCAAGCAGCTGTATTGTTCTGGATACATAATAAGAGCATATGTTCAAGATACCAGTTTAGATATCTCTGAGCCAAAGAAAGAATAGTCAAATTATAAAAACTTTCCCAAGAATGGAAAGGCTTTAATGGATATGCTAGTCTTCCCATTATCTTAACTACAACAGAGAAAAGTGATATTTAAAAATTATATATACATGATAAATATGTGTATAATTGTGTGCCAAGTTGCTAAGTCATGTTTGTGTATTTATATGTGTGTGTGTATTTATTTATATATATATATATATATAATAAGCATATTAGGAAAAGCAGCTTCATTTTACTTTCTAAAGATTACATGAAGTAGTCTCAGAAAAAATTGTATATTCTAGAAGTAGAAAAAATAGTTGGATTTTTTGGTTTATGATTAGTTTTCATGGTTCTCAGTTTAAGGAGAGCAAGGGAAAAGAAAAGAAGGGAAAAGGTCAGAAGGTGGTCAAGTTGAGGGTGGGGGGAGGGGAGGAGAGCCAGAGCCCAAGGCTCAGAAGAGGAGACTCAGGCCATGCCAATTTCACTGTGGTGGGGATGACCAAGAAAACCTAGATTATGGATATGTAGTATGCAATTTTAAGATGTTTTCTGGGATGCAAATCCCTTGTGGTATTGTAGTTATCTGCCCCACATCAATTATAGCTAGCTATTTGCGGGGAGGGGTTGGCACTTTAGGGAATCTATAGAAAAGAGTTGGGTTCAATGTTTGGGTTGAATGAGAGGTAGCTAGAAGAAAAAAACAAGAGAGCTGGAAATAAGATGAGTTCTGTGGGAATATGCATTGGGACAAATGGTGGCCATTATTTAATCCCCTAAAACACCTCTAACAATTGCAGGCAGAAAATCTCAAAGTTTGTGGAAAAAGGCTTTTATAAATATCAAAGAGAAGTGAGACCCCAGAAATTCTGAAAACTGAGGAGCACTAAACTTGGAGAGATCCCGTCTAGATAGTGCTTCTTTATGTTTAATTAACTTATTTGGAGATAATTGTATATTTGTAAGCATTCATGAGAAATAATACTGAATGATCTCAAATATCCCTTATCCCCAGTAATATCTTGCAAAACTATAGTATAATATCAGAGCCAGGATACTGACATTGATCTAATCCACCCACTTTATTTAGATTTCCCATTTTTCTTGCACTTGTTTGTGTGTGTGTTGTTGTTATGTAGTTGCTAAGTCATATCTGACTCTTGTGACCCCATGGACTATAGCCCACCAGGTTCCTCTGTCCATGGAATTTCTCAGGCAAGAATACTGTAGTGGATTGTCATTTCCTTAATCTTCCCAACCCGGGGATCGAACCTGCACCTTCTGCATTGGCAGGTGGATTCTTTGCCACTGAGCCACCTGAGAAGCCCTTGTGTGTATAGTTCCATATAATATTATCACATATGTAGATTTGTGGCTCCATCATAATCAAGATAAAGAACAGTTCCATTACCAAAAGACTGCCCTGAGCTCCCCTTTTATAAACATACCCACCTTGTGTCTTACTTCACCACAGATTTAATTTTTTAACATATTTTTAGGGCTTGTGCCTGGAGAAGGCAATGACAACCCACTCTAGTACTCTTGCCTGGAAAATCCCACGGATGGAGGAGTCTGGTAGGCTGCGGTCCATAGGGTCACTAAGAGTCAGACACGACTGAGCAATTTCACTTTCCCTTTTCACTTTCATGCATTAGAGAAGGAAATGGCAACCCACTCCAGTGTTCTTGCCTGGAATATCCCAGGGATGGGGAAGCCTGGTGGGCTGCCGTCTATGAGGTTGCACAGAGTTGGACCTGAGTGAAGCGACTTAGCAGCAGCAGCAACAGGGCTTGTGCCTTCTCATATAAATTTTAGAATAAGTTTACCTGTGTCTACCACATGTTTTATTGGGATTTTGGTAGGAATTTCATTACATCTATAGATCAACCTGGGGAGAATTACCATCTTTTATGATGCTGAATCTTCTAATAAATGAACATGATAGATAACCTATTTAAATCTTTGATTTTTTTTATAGGCATTTTGTAATTCTGAGCATACAAATCCTGTGTATGTTTTGCTAAGTTGATTCATAAGTGTTTAATTTTCTTTGAAGTGATTGAAATTGATCAGATTTTAAATTTTAGTTCCAATGGCAACCCACTCCAGAACTCTTGCCAGGAAAATCCCATGGACAGCAGAGCCTGTTAGGCTACAGTCCATGGGGTCACAAAGAGTCGGACATGACTGAGCGACTTCACTTTTCACGTATTTTTGTTAGTATGTAGAAACCTTATTAATTTAGGGGGCTTAATTCTGTATTTAAAAACTTAACGTATTAGTTCTGAAAATTATTTTGTAATTTGTTGGGATTTTCTACATAGACAATCATGTTGTCTGCAATTAGGAGTAGTTTCTTTCCAATCTGTACGTTTTTTTTTTTCTTTGTTGCAATAGCTAGAATTTCTAGTATTATGTTGTGTAAGAGTGATAATGCCAAACATCTTTGCTTTGTTCCTAATCTTAGGGACAAAGGATTCAGATTTCACCAGTAAGTATAATATTAGCTATCGTGTTGAGGGAATTTCCCTTTATTGCTGATTTACTAAAAATTTTCATCATAATGAGTGTTGGATGTTGTTAAAGATCTTGTCTACATCAATTGATATTTTTCTTCTTTAGCCTATTAAAGTGGGTGATCACTGGCTGATTTCCAAATGTTGAACCAACTTTATGTGTCTGAAATAAATTCAACTAGGTTATGATGATTCTTTATATATGCGGCTTGATTTGATTTACTAGTATTCTTAAGATTTTTCCATCTACATTTGTGAGCTGTATTGATCCATAATTTTCCTTTCTTGTCCTATATTTTACTATTAGGTTAGAGTGATCCTCATAAAATGAGTTGGGAAGTGTTCCCTCCTATTCTGTTTTCAGAAATAGATTATGTAAAATTAGCGTTCGTTCTTTCTTAAATGTTTGATAGACATCTTCAGGTATAGTGAAGTTGTTTGGAGATCTCATTGCTGAAGCTTTTTATTTAAGTTGAATTTCTTTCATTTGGATTGTATATTTTTATCTCAGCTGATTTTAGGTAGTTTGTGGTTTTCAGAGAACTAGTCTATTTTAAGTGAATTGAATTTGTGATTTTAATATTATTTATTTTTTATTATCACTTATCATTTAACTGGTTATGGGATCTAAAGTGATATCACTTATTTCATTCTTGATATTATTTGTATCTTCTCTCTTCTTATAATTGTCAGTCTTGCTGGAAGTTTATCAGTTTAATGGATATTTTTGAAAAACCAAATTGTTTCCTTGACTTTTCTCTAATGTTTACCTATCCTCAATTTCATTGATTTCTGCTTTTATATTTATTATTTCTTTTCATTTGCTTGATTTTGATGGGGGAGTGTGTAATTTCCTTGGTTCTGTCTCATTGAAACAAAAATTTGAAACGACAGATGGACCAATGTTACAGTCCTGTGTAATTTCCTTGTATAGACCAGTGTTACAACTCCGTGTTACAGCTCAGTTTTATTTAGCAAGCAAAGGAAAATACATCCTTGAGGCATGAGGGCAAGCGGACCCAAAAGAAAAGACGCCCCCTGGCCCAATTTTGGCTCTTCTTTTTATATGTTTTTTTCTCTTCCCCCTGAGCCTGCCCTGTGAAAATTGGGCTAGCCAGGAGGACTTTTTGTTTTACCTGAGGTTCTCACTCGGGTACTGGGAACTTCCTTGCTTCTATTTTCTTGGCTTTTCCCTTATTTGTCTTTTAACCACCGCCATTCTGGACTCCTCTTTCCTATTCTACCTACCTAACAGTTTGCATTTATTTTGCTCTTTTTTCTGGGGTTTCTTGAGGTAGAAACTCAGATTAATATTTCTAGACCTTTCTCTTCTTAAATGCAATAGGCTTCTTAAAGCAATAGGCTTCTGCTGTAATTTAATGTGTAATTCAGTGCTGTAAATATTCACTTCTGTACCATTTTGGCTGTGTCATAGATATTTTAGTATGTTCGTTTTTATTCAGTTCTATTTATTTTTATTTCTATTGAGACTTCCTCTTTGATGCATGCTTTAATTCCAGGTATGTTGTCTAATTTCTGAGCTTTTGAAGATTAAAAAAAATTATGTTTCTGGTATTGATTTCCATTTGAATACATTGTGGTCAGAAAAAAAGCACTATTTGATTTCAGTTCTTTAAATTTTCTTGAATTTTTAAAAAAAATGGCCCAATGTTCTTGGTGAATGTTCTGTGAGCACTTAGAATTAATGTATATTCTACTGTTGTGTAGCTTGTATTATGTGTGTGTGTGTGTGTGTGTATATAAAATGTGTGTGTGTTTATATATTCTTCATATATATTGATTATCTGTATATTATCTTTTAATCCTCTCTACCAATCTTTGCAATTTATTTGGTGTATTTACATCTAAGCTTAATCATATGATGGAGTTATGTCTGCAATTTTGTCATTTGTTTTTTTGTTTTTTTTTAAATTTTTCTCCTCTTTTCTTACTTTGCTGTAGGTTACTTGGGCCCATTCTAGAATTCATTTTTACTTATGACATTTTTGATTATAGTGTTTTTATTGTCTTAGGTATTACAGTATATATAGTTAACTTGTCACAGTCTACTGGCATTGATGTTTTGTCGCTTCTGGTGAAGTATAGAAGTTTCACTCCCATTTAGGTCCCTTTACCTACCCTGATTTTAAGTATAGTTACCTTGACTGTTTCCTCTCCATACATTGAGCACCACAACAGATGGTGTTATAGTTTTTTCTTCAGCCATCAAATGTTATTTAATAAACTCATGATAAGGATAGTTTATATATTTACCCTTAGTATTACTCATTCTGATGTTTTTATTTTCTTTCTTAAGCTCTAAACCTTCTATTATCATTTTGTTTCTAAGTAACTTTCTTTAGTCCTTCTTTAAGAGTAGGACTGATGAAAACAAAATTTATTAGTTTTTTTCAACTGAGAATGTGTTGAGTTTCCATTTATTTCTAAAGGATATTTTTGGCTGAATGTAAAATTTGTGATTGAGAGTTAATTTCTGTCATCACTTGAAAAATGTTGTGGCCCTCCTTCAGGCCTCCATCGTTCTGGTGAGAAACCTGTTTTAATTGGAATTGATATTCCCTAATAAGTTTCACATCATTTTCCTGTGGCTACTTTCAGTTTTTCTTTGTGTTTTCAGAAGTTTAATATTGAACTCCTTGGTGTGAATGTCTTTGGTATTATCCTACTATCTATCCTGAGTTTGCTCAGCCTCTTGATTCTGTATGTTTATGTCTTTTGCTGTTTCTCAGTGTTTTCAGACAATATTTCTTTGAATACATTTTCAATCCACGCTCTCGTCTCCAAGATTCTAATTATCCCAATATTAACTCTTCTGTTATTGTCTCTCAGATCTGTGAGGTGCTCTTCATTTTATTTCTTTTAATCTCTTTTTTCCTCTTTTATTTAACCTATATAAACACTGTTGATCTGCCCTCAAGTTTAGTTTCTATCCTGTAATCTTAACTTTACTCTTGAGTCCATACAGCAAATTTTTTTTAATTGTTGTTTCAGTGGCTTTTTAAAAATGCTTTAATTTCCATTTTAATCTTTTATTATAACTTCTATTTCTTTGCTGAGACTTTCTTTTTCTTCATTCACCTTGAGAGTTCACAACTTCTTCCAGGGGCACTTCTATGCTTTTAAATCTTATCAAATAATTCGACTATCTGATTCATCTCAGTGTTGTATTGGTAGATTTTCTGTTCTCATTCTAAGTCATAGTTTCTCTGGTTCTTGGTATGACAAGTACTTTTATTTTCCTCTGGACATTTTAGATACTGTGTTCTGAGACTCTGGCTCCACTTTACTCTTCTTTTTATTATTAGGTTGACCCCCTGTTGAGATAAGGTACAATGGCCAGGTGGATGTATACACTTAGCTTCCCACTTGCTCCTGTCACCACCACCTCACTGACCCACACTGCTTTATTACAGATGAAGGGTTGGAAGTTTAGCACTTCAAACGCCTCCTCAGTGAACTGGGCCACCTACTGGTAGCACCTGGTTGTATCTGAGTGATGTATTTTTCTATTTTTTATTTTATATTGGAGCACAGTTGATTTACAATGTTCTGTTCCAGGTATACAACAAAGTGAGTCAGTTGTACATATACATATATCCATTTTTTTCAGATTCTTTTCCCATTTAGGTTATTACAGAATACTGAGTAGAGTTTCCTGTGTTATAAGTAGGTCCTTGTTTATCTATTTTTATATAGCAGTGTGTATATGTTAATACACAAATGCCTAATCTTTCAGTCTCCCCCTAACCCACATTTCACCTTGGTAACCATCAGTTTGTATTTGAAGTCTGTGAGTATGTTTCTATTTTGTAAATAAGTTCATTTGTGTTATTTCTTTAAAGATTCCACATACATGTTGTATCATGTGATATTTGTCTTTGTCTGACTTCACTTAGTATGACAATATCTAGGTCCATCCATGTTACTGCAAATGGCATTATTTCATTCTTTTTTATGCCTAAGCAATATATATATATTACATATATTATATATAATTACATTATATACTTCTATATGTTAAGTGTATACACACACACACAGTGGACCGTTACACACCATATCTTCTTTATTCATCTATGATGGACTCTTAAGTTGTCTCCATGTTTTGGCTATTGTAAATAGTGCTACAATGAACATAGGGGTGCAGGTATCTTTTTGAATTATGGTTTTCTCCGGATATATGCCCATTGAGCCTCACTGCCACCAGGGCGGGGAAAGCACATTGCTAACTCACACCACTTTGTAGCTTTAGGGTGGTGGAAGCTCAGCTTCCTGCTGGTCTCTACTGACACCAGGGAAGAGGGTGGTGGAAGGTCAAGAATCCTTCCCCTGTCACCTTATTCTGCCTTACAGATGCCAGGTGTAAGAGGAGGCTCAGCTTCCCACTGGGTTCACTTCACAAGGAAGTGAAGAGGGTGGTGGAATACTGACCAGTCCTTCCTCACACTACATCCTTCAGTCTAACTAACACCAGGGATGGGGGCTCAGCTTACCTCTCCACTAGGCCCTGCTCACTTGGTGGGAGAGGGATGGGAACTTGGGTACAGACTAGCCCGGATTCACATCACTGCATTTGGTCATACCGTGAAGAAGGTATAGATGTACGGTTCTCAACTGGGCTCCCCTGACACCAAGGGTTGGGGGAGGTAAAGTGCTGATGGGCCCTGACGCACACGTCATTTTCAGTCATACTGATGCTGGGTGAATGTGATGGGCCAGCTCCTGCCAGGACATGACATGGGCGGAGGAAGTGAAATGCTGATGTACCCTTCTTTGCCCCACCTCATCATGTCTCCTTGTTGTCAGATGGGAGGGTAGAGTTGGAGTCTCAGTCCTTGCTGGGCTGAGGTGACGTTCCCCTGGTGAAGAATTGAAGTACAACCTGCCTCAGGCAGGTGGGGGTGGCAGATCAGCTCCCCCAAAAGAGTATTCCAAAAGGCATACTCTTTTGGAAGGCGGTTAGAATATTACCTCCTTCCATGGAGCAGAGGATAGAAAGTAAGTTCCTTACTCTTTCCCATCAATACTACCTCTACCTTTAAATTGGAGAGTTGCTTGCTTTTTTGAAGTGGAGAAGGGCAGAGCAGCTCCTTGCTGGGTTTACAGCACCGCCCTGCAGGAGGACATTGGCTGCTTCGCCAGGGGCAAAGGAAGGTGAGCTCTCTGAATGGCTCTGTCAGTTCTACCACATAGGGGACTCAAAGTACTGCGGCATGCTTCTGCTGGGTTGGGAGGGTAGGGTGAAATATTAGCCCTCTGATGGGCTTTGTTAGAACTATGAGAGAGTGTGTATTAATGTGTTTGTAATTTTTCCATTGGTGTTTGGCGGAAGTAGGGTAGACATTGCCTAAAAGCCCTTTTATTTTAGGCCACCACTTCCTGGTCCTTTATCTAGGAGAATTAGACTTTTCTTGGAACTTATTTTACCTGTGCCTATTGTAATTCTAGGATAGATGCTTCTGGAATGCTCCGTCTAGGGAATATGAGTACTAATAAGAAAACTTAGGGGATTTACTGCCATGTTGTTTCTCAGATCCTGAGGTCCCAAAGTTTTTTTGCCTTCTTCCCACCTTGAAGAGTCCTCCCATACTTGTTTGTCGTGTTGTGCCCAGGGTTTTAAATTGTAGAGAGAGGACCTGGGAGGAATGGGATTATTCTGGTTCTTTATCAGAACCAAAAGTCACAATCTTTTAAAGGGGACCTTGTCCACCATTTTAAAATGCTTGTTATTTATTATAAACTCTTCATTACATTTATTCTCTTTTTAAAAATTAGGGTATAGTTGCTTTACAATGTTGCATTAGTTTCTGCTATACAATGAAGTGAATCAGCTATCAGTGCAGTTCAGTCACTCAGTTGTGTCCGACTCTTTGCGACCCCATGAATTGCAGCACGCCAGGCCTCCCTGTTCATCACCAACTCCCGGAGTTCACTCAAACTCATGTCCATCGAGTCGGTGATGCCATCCAGCCATCTCATCCTCTGTCGTCCCCTTCTCCTCCTGCCCCCAATCCCTCCCAGCATCGGAGTCTTTTCCAATGAGTCAACTCTTCGCATGAGGTGGCCAAAGTACTGGAGTTTCAGCTTCAGCGTCATTCCTTCCAAAGAACACCCAGGACAATCTCCTTTAGAATGGACTGGTTGGATCTCTTTGAAGTCCAAGGGACTCTCAAGAGTCTTCTTCAACACCACAGTTCAAAACCATCAATTCTTCAGCGCTCAGCTTTCTTCACAGTCCAACTCTCACATCCATACATGACCACTGGAAAAACCATAACCTTGACTAGATGGACCTTTGTTGGCAAAGTTATGTCTCTGCTTTGAATCAGCTATATGTATACATATATCCACTCCCTCTGGGACCTCCCTGCCCCCAATCCCATCCAGCTGTGTAACAGCAGAGCAGTTGGCTAAAATGGGTGGGAAGTAAGAAAGAATCCTCTGTAAAGTGAGTTGGATATTGGAAAAAGATACACTGGTCAAATACTGCAAAGTCAGTTCTGACAAAGCTAGACATGGTCTTGTTTACAAATAAAAATTTGACCTAAGTTGCAGCAGTGTTCAGGTGTACTGGCGAATTATAAAATGCTTGATGAGAAACCTATGGGTGAGCATTTGTAGATTCTCTTAACATTCTTCAGAAACTCTTTTGTCAAAATTGAAGTTAAAAGGTTGAAATGGTTTTTGAACCAAATATCATTCCAGGTAAGTACATAAGTCAACAAGGTGTGTCCTTGATTGGACATATAACTACTGCTGATTATCACAACTACTGCTGCTGGCAGAGACCCATCCCTTTCCTGTGGGCAAGTCCAAGATTCATTCACAGTTAGAAAGACTTTATTCAAGAGCAGCTTTTAACTTGGCATCAGTGTGTCAACATTTGAGCCAATTTACATGACCAGGAACACCATAGGGGAAAGAGAAATTGCTATTTCATATTAAACATAAAGTGGAGTTCAGGGAGATAATGCAGTCTGTACTTTTAAACATTTTGTTTCAATTAATTTTGGCATATCTGCCTTTTTTGAAGCAACTTCAAATGTTGAGGAGAAGGGAATGGCAACCTACTCCAGTGTCCTTGCCTGGAGAATCTCATGGACAGAGGAGCCTGGTGGGCTACAGTCCATGAGGTCACACAGAGTCAGACACGACTGAGTGACTAACCCACTTTCACGTGTTGAAGTGGTGCTTGTGACCCCTCAAGACTTTTTCCATGTTAAAATGACCATAACTAGTTTATATGATTTGTGAATAGGGACATAGGGTTATCATGATGGAAAAACAATTGTTATTATTTGCAGATCTCATGACTGGGAGTTTCTTGTGTTAATATATGTAGTTTGACGTTCATTTGTACCATGTATAACTGGTTCATGTAGTGATTAAAATAATAAGCAATGCTTGACTGCAGTTAAAATAAATACCAAGGATAAATTCTTCTATTAATTAGTGAGAGCTTATCCAAATCAGCATCTATAATTATTAGCTGTTGTTAATTTTTGTTGTGACCTATTAAACACCCTGTCCTAAATCATTAACTCTAGTATAACTGAGCATTAATGATAGATGACTTGCTTTTTAAATATGTAGTGGAAGCTCTCATGTAAAACTTAAACTAGCAAATACAGGTTTTATACTGTTTCAAACAGAATCATAGAAAATTCATGTGGAGTTTTAGATTTAGCATAATTAAAAATGTATTAGGTTTGCTTATTGAGTTATTCCTTAAAAATCGAACTGTGTTTGCATGCAAGAAGTTGCTGATTATAGATTCCCTTGCACTCTGACTCAATTTCTTATGACTTTCTGTTTCTTGAAATCATATGACATTTATTTTTATTGAAAACTTTTGGTGGATTTCTTAAAATGGTACAGTCTTGCATGTTTGTATAATGGGTAATAGAGAAAGTACTGTTACTGCTTCTTAATATTGAAAAATCTACTATGTATGTGTGTAGCTATAGAGTCATTAGAGAATAAGTGAAACGCCTAGAAATTACCTGAATTTTTGATTTTATGCTCATGTTTTCATTAGTATATGTCATGTTCTTGAATATGTGATTGCTTTGGGGCAGCGTTTCTCAATCTGAGGTATATATTTTTTTTCAAATTGAAGTACAGTTGATGTATTATGTAATATTACATAAATTACAGGTATACAATATAGTGTTCACAATTGATAAAAGTCATACTACATGTATAGTTATTGTAAGATATTGGCTATATTTCCTATGTTGTAGAACATATCCATGGAATTTATATAAAATAGTTGAAAGTGAAAGTGTTAGTCACTCAGTCATGTCTGACTCTTTGCTACCCGATGGACTGTAGCCTGCCAGGCTCTTCTGTCCATGGAATTTTTCAGGCAGGAATAATGGAATGGGTAGCCATTTCCTTCCCTAGGGGATCTTGCAGACCCAGGGATCGAACCTGGGTCTCCTACATTGCAGGCAGATTCTTTACTGTCTGAGCCACCAGGGAAGCCCATATCTAATAGTTTGGATCTCTTTAATCTCACCCCCCCCCATATTGTTCCTTTTCTGTGTCCTCTCCCCACTGGTAACCACTAGTTTATTTTCTGTATCAGTACTTTTGATGTTTTGGACAGTCTAATTCTGTGTTGTGGGGGCTATCCTGTAGGTTGTAGGATGTTTATTGTCAATCCTGGCCTCTGCCTACTATCAATAGATATCACTAACAAATCTCCCACGCATCTAACTCCCTCTAGCCCAGTGATAATCAAAAGTGTCTTCAGACATGGCTATGTGACTCCTCAGAGGCAAAACCATCTTTCTTGGTTTTAGATTTTTATTAGCTATTTCCTTATAGTTTGCAAGGTGATTTCTGTCTTTTTTTGAGAGACATAATGTATGATATTAAGCCTGTACAGAAAAGACTTGGACTTAAGGTTAACCATACATAATTGAGCGATGTTTATCAAAGCCAAAAAATAAGAAAAATGGAAACAGAAAGGAATTCTAAAAATAGGCTTCTGCAGTTTCTAAGGATAGCTGATAAGAACTCTGAATTAGCAACATACTATATTTTGGCTCAAAAATTGATCCAAGTTTAAGTTGATTGTTAAAAATTTCTGTTTAAATAAAGTGCACAGAATTGTTAGCATCGGAAATGTTTAAAAGAGGAGTTTCATTTATATGAAAATAATAGGATTTCAGTAAATAGTCGATTTAAAAAGGGAAACAGCCTTACAAGTCTGAGTGTTTTGAGGGTGACATAGAGTTAAGGTGTGAGATCAGATAGGATTTTAAATGTCTGGGTCAGTTGTTGGTTTTCCCAGGTGGCTCTAGTGGTAAAGAACCCACCTGTCAATGCTGGTTAGAGGTAAGAGAGGAAGGTTCAATCCCCTGGAGGAAGGCACGGCAACCCACTCCAGTATTCTTGTGTGGAGAATCACATGGCCAGAGGAGCCTGGCAAGCTGTAGTCCGTGAGGTTGCAGAATTGGATACGACTGAAGTACTCTTGCCTGGAAAATCCCATGGACGGAGGAGTCTGGTAGGCTACAGTCCATGGGGTCGCTAAGAGTCAGACACGACTGAGTGACTTCACTTTCCCTTTTCACTTTCATGCATTGGAGAAGGAAATGGCAACCCACTCCAGTGTTCTTGCCTGGAGAATCCCAGGGACAGGGGAGCCTGGTGGGCTGCCGTCTATGGGGTCACACAGAGTAGGACACGACTGAAGTGACTTAGCAGCAGCGGCAGCAGAAGTGACTTAGCATACATTCATGCTGGATCAGTTATTAGTACCTCAATTTGATGATCGAAACCATTGGCCAAATTGACAATTGGGAGACGTTTGCAGGTGATATTTGACATTTCTATAAAAAGTCTGTTAGTTATCTATTCTATTAAAGGTTTTTGAAAAGGTTGTTTGTTATCACATATTTGTAAGGTGCTTTTTTATTTTTTCCCCTGGTGGCTCAGTGGTAAAGAATCAGCCTGCCAAGCAGGAGACCTGGGTTTGACCCCTGAATCAGGGAGATTCCCTAGAGAAAGAAATGGCAACTTACTCCAATATTCTTGCCTGGGAACTCCCAGAGGACCTGGCAGGCTACAGTCCATGGGGTCACAAAGAGTTAGATATGACTTAGAGTCTAAATAACAACAGCTCAAAATATATTTACATATAGCAAATTTGTTCCCTTTTTGGTGTACAGTTCTATTCCTTTAGGCAAATGCACTATCATGGGACCGTAATAGTTATGTAATCACCAGCCAGTCAACATATGAAAGAGATCTGGAACCTCCACATATTCCTCTGTGCTGCCCTTTTATAGTCACTGCCCTCTTTCCACTCCCAACCCCCATCAACCTCTGATCTGTTATCTGAGTAAGTATCTAGCAGTAGAATGCCTGGCTCCTATGGTAGCTATATGCTTACATTTTTCAGAAATTGCCAAACTTTTCTCCAAAGTGGCTGTCTCATTTTGTATTCCCACCAGCAAAATGTGAGATTAGTTGCTTTGTATCCTTGCCAGAACTTAATATGGTTGGTCTCTCTACCTACCCATCTACCAACCTACCTGTACTTAGCCAGCCGTTCTTTTGATAGACACTTATTGTTATCTCATTGTGCTTTTGGTCTGCATTTCCCTGGAGATTGCTGACATCAAGCAGCTTTTATGTGCATCCTCCATGTATTTTCTTTGGTGAAGTATTGTTCAGATCTTCCCATTTAAAAAACATGTGTTCTTTGTTTTCTTATTAGGTACGTTCAATGGTTTTTTATGTATTCTGCATATGAACTTTTTGACAGTTGTTAGTTTTCCAGATATTCTTCTGGTCTGTAGCTTGTCTTCCCATTCTTTCAACAATGTCTTTTACAAGTCAGAAGTTTTCAGTTCTTTAGGTTATGCCTCGTTTCCACAATCTGTTTGCTTTGGTTCATTTTTCAGAATCTTCAGGTCATTGCTTTTTGTATTTTGTTCAGGGTTTTTGGTGGTAATTGCAAGGAAATAGAGGCTGAAGTGGGCTTACTCTGTCTTGGTCAGAATCAGAAGACTTGTAAGATGCTTTCTAATTTTTAATATTTTATAAAAATTATTTTCAGTCCATTAATAATATTTATGACATCTTCCATATGAGACAATAAAAACATCAAAAGCCATAACATTTTTTAACTCCAGAAATAAATAAAAAGCCACATGGAAACTAACTAGTAGTCTAAAACACTCAAAATAACTAAACCTGAAAATGCTAAGTCCGATTTAGTGTGTTTTCCTTGCAAGCACTTAACATGGAAAGTGTTGTACTTAGGAACCTTATCTTTAATATATGTGATTTTAGAACTTTTGGAACTTCTTTGATTAAATTTTCAATTTAAATATTTGCTAGAAAGTAAGAAAATTGTGGGGGGAAAAAAACTATGTAAATAAGATTGTTGAGAAACTTTATGTTTTACCTGTAGGCAGGAGGGACTTTTTTGTCTCTGGTGACACAAGGGCAGCTGACTCAAGCAAGGCCACAGAGTGCTTGATGAAAAAGCAGGTGTAAAAGTCAGGATTGGTGGATGCATCTTCCATTTTCACATGTAATACTTGAAAAGAACCTCTGTGGCCACGGTCCTAGGAAACAAGTCAAGAGTGACGATCTACAGGGGTGGGATGGAAGAGGTGGGAGGGAGGTCCAAGAGGGAGATGATACATATGTATACAAATAGCTGATTCATATAGTTGTACAGCAGAAATCAACACATTATAAAGCAATTATGCTGCAATTAAAAAATAAATTAAAAAGACAGTTTTGCCCAGAACACATTTTTTTTTTTTTTGAGTGTAAAATAAACTAGATATCTGCTGTACCTACAACACTTTGTGAGAGGTCTTGAGGTGAGCGCAGATGCTAAGTCCCTTGTCCCTGTCCCTAAGAAGCTATACAGAGGAGAAAAGAAACAATGTGGGAAGGTTGGGTAGAGATTGTTCAAAAATAATTTTTGGTTAACAATGAGATTTTTTAAAAAAAATCACTATAGTTAGAGAATCAATATTCTTTAATTTTTATTTTGATTGAAGTATAGTTGACTTAAAATATTGTGTTAATTACTGCTGTACAGTATATTTATATATACATTTTCTTAATATTCTTTTTCATTGTGTTTTTATCATAGGGTATTGAATATATTTCCCTGTACTATTCAGTAGGACCTTGTTGTTTAGCCATTCTATATATAATAACTTACATCTGCTAACTTCAGTCTCCCATGCCATCCTTGCCCCAACCTGCTCCCCTTTGAAAACCACTAGTTTATTCTCTGTATCTGTGATGAAATCAATATTTTAGAATACTTAGAAAATAAATAAGAAAAATGATGAACCCAACAATCCCCTCCAATAATTCTGTCATTAAACTAATGTAATTCCCTCCGGTCTCATGCGCATATTTTAGATAGTTCTAACCAAAGCAGATCCTTAGTGAATATATACTTTGGTCTACCCCACCTTTCCCTTTTTAAGTTAACATTGCATCACAATTTTTTCCATGTAGCTTCAAAGTTCAAGGTAGGTCTTGAAGAAGTAATATGTTCCCTGAAAAAGGCAAAGACTATTGCTAATAAAGGGACTAGTGTGAGAGTTCAGGAAGCTACTCTACTGGTTTTTTTTTTTTTTAAGATAATGTGGTAGGTCATATACTTTCCTTATGTCCTGTAAAGATTTGTTCTCAACAGTGCAATTTCTCTTAAATGATAAGCTCTTAGAGGAACAGCAAAGTATTTACTTAGGTACTTTAGAAATGAAAATATCAATCTACCCACCTATGTCTGCTGGTTTCTTATGGAGTCAAGGGTTTTACATGTCATTTTATGAACTACCCTATGAAGAAGGTACAGATGAAATGACCAAGGTACAGAGCGATTGACGGTATTTAGCAGAGGTGAGCAGAGCATCACGACTTGTTTGTAACTCAACACATTTTTCTTAGTTGAAAATATGCCCAGACAGGAAAGAAATGGAAAGTTTGTTCAATATAAGATTAAGACCTGGAACAAAAGCATATGGGCCCCGGCAGAATCTGCTTGAGAGGTCACAGTGCCCAAGGGGAAACAACTCTAAGCAAGTCATTTAACCTCACTCACCTTAGTTCTCTTGTTTGTATAATGCAGTGCTTATGCAAACTCAATACATGTCAAAAAATATCTGCAAGGCATTGTCTAAAATTGACCCTCTGGATTTCTTCCTGCATGCCAGGTTATTATTTATTAAGATGTATTGGGGGCAAGTCTCAAATGGTAGAAAAGATAAAAGGCAGACCTGCAAAGCGAAGAAGTGGGGTTAAGCACAATGCAACAGGAACACTCCTACTAATCCAGGAGGACTTTACCTGTCAATCAAATCTATATTCATTATTTTTTTCAAGATTAATAATGGTTTGTTAACTGAGCCAGCTGGCAGACGTTAGGGCGACGAGATGGGATCTTGGGGCTTCTATGACCAGCTGATGACTGCCTGACCAATTGCAAAAGATGCTTTGAAGGATCATAAAGTTTAGGTCCATGTGTATTTTGATGATAGTTGCATCTATATTTAAAGCTTTCTGTCATGGGAAGCACTCCTGGTGTTGTCAGACTGTCTATTGGACGGGATGAGCTGCAACTTCTCGCAATTGAATGTCAATAAGACCAAAGCAATTTTGGTTGATTCATAGCACCAGCTTAAGCATATTCACTTGCACAGATTACATTTGACAGATAGTTACCTTCAGCTGAACTCTGTGGTTAGAAGCTTGGGCGTACTCTTGACAGTGAGCTTAGAGTTGATGCCTAATGTTTATTTCATAGCCTGTTTTTACCTTCCCTAATACTGCATGTGTAAATCTATATTTAAATATATTCACAGCTGATGTTCTCGTCCATCGTCCACTTGTTATCTCTGGACAGAATGCTGTAATGATTCAATTTCATTATTTTAATAAAAATAATATGCCCAGATTTAATTTCATTACATTAGATGAATGATGATTAAATTTAAAGAGTCTTCTTGATCGGCAATTTCACCACTGAAGCAGGAAAATACCAAAGTGATGGGAGATTTCTTACATCTCTAATAAACTTAAAATCTTCAAAGTTTGTTGTGGTTATAAATACTAAGAAAATAGGTACACATTTATTTGCTATATCGTTATTTCTTTATCTTATTTATTTAGGTCCATGAATTATCTTAAAAACTTAGGTATAGAATTCTCCATTTCAAGAATATTTAGCCTTTGAAAATGAATATAATTTAGATTAAATGTTTAAAATATTTTCATTGAATTAAAAAATACATATAACCCAATACATTATAAGAGAACAAACTCTGCTGCAATTTCTGAATGTTTAGATTGAGAAATAACTAAGATTGGGGTTTTATGTTCTGGAGGAGGTGCAGTTATGGTGTGAATTCATTCTTCATTATAGTATTATATGCTCAACTTTTTAGTTATGGTAAATTCATCAGTAATTTGATTGGAAAATTTAAGGGATGCATAGATCTAATAATCTGAGTCTAAGTCCCCTGTTCTATATAAATAACACTGCAAAGCTCCAGAATCCCTTTATTTGACTAGGTGAATGGCAGTCTTGTTTACATCTGCCTCAACCTAGTTTGGAAATAGTGATTTCAAAGTAAACATGTTTTACCCAGGCATTTCCATCTTCTCTAGAATCTACGATTTTAAGACATCAAACAATTCAAATTGCGTAGTTATACATTTCACATTGGTGAAAGACACCTGAAATGGGTAAAATATTTTTCAAAATTATTTTCTCCACATTTGCTGGTATATTTTCTCTTTCTTACCCTTTTTTAAAACTGACAGTCAATTTTTAAATTTTTCTCTTTTACTGACAGCCAGTAAATGTACTGACAGTTGAGAAGCAAGATGTAAATGTAAGTCACTATTATTTTGTCCACCTGATACCTGAGCATTAGGGGAAATGTTTGGCTATATTTTAAAATAAAAACTAAATTATTTCCAGTGGTTCTAAAGGGAAGATGTATAGAAAAACTGTTCTCTTTAAATAAAAATGTGTTTGAGGCAAGATTTGAATGTATTTAGAAATACCATACTTTCCTCATTAGGGATGTGATGAGTATTTGTATTGAAGAAAATTGGCCAATTATTTAAGGTGTGTGTTTACTTTCTGTTCCATTAGGTATAAATCTTTCAGCATGTAAATCTCTTTTTAGAAATGACTGGGGAGTACATAAATGGAGAAAAGAAAGGTTAAGAAGTTAATGTCAGATTCAGAATTTTCCCCTGTTTAAATATAAGAGTTAATATTTAAAATTGTTCTTTTGTAATTAGAAAAATCCTACTCAGTAAATATATCCCTGGAAGAAATGCTATGTAAGTGAATTAGTAGAAGTAAGTTGAGCCAACCTCGACCAACACTTTCATAATAGAAGGAATGATTCCTTACATCCTTTCAGAAGTGAGCTGTCATTTCTCTGGGCTTCCCAGATGGTTCAGTGGTAAAGAATCTGCTTGCCAATGCAGGGCACACAGGAGACTTGGGTTCAGTCCCTGGGTCAGGATGATCCCCTTGAGGAGGAAATGGTAACCCACTCTAGTGTTCTTGCCTAGGAGAGTCCGTGGACAGAGGAGACCAACGGGCTGCAGTCCATGGGGGTAGCAAAAGAGTTAGACAAGACTGAGCGTGCACGCGCATTGTCGTTTCTCTACATTGTAAATAACAGCTGAGTTTCCAAACGCAGGGAGATACATAGTAGTGTTCATTTATTTATAATTTAGATGATGCTCATCCTTTGTGTGGGTCCCTTTTATCTGTGAGAATTGGTAGAGTAGGAAGACTTGGGATTTAGAAGTTTTCAACTTAAAGCTTGCAATTAAATCCATTAGTTTCATCCAAAAACTTTTTCCTTTTTTCATCTGCACTGGGCACTCAGGAAATGAACCCTTAGCTCGTTTTAATCGTTTTATTCTGCTCCATCACTGCTTTTTATATCTTTACCTTTTCCCTGCAATTATAAATAGCTTTGTGAAAATTTGTCATATAAAATTAAAGCTGATTTGCCTTTAAATAAAGGAGTTCCAAATACCTCTTTGATTGTTTGACGAATACCTAGGGGGAGGCAGGGAAAGACCTGCATAATAAGTTACGAAAGGAGAAAGGAGAAGTTTCCTCACAGAAGAACAGCAGGAGTTTCCTTGGCAGGAACCTCAGCCAGGGGTGTCAGCAGCTTAGAAGTTATTCTGGCTTGTCCTCCAGTGTCATTCTTTTGATTCCTGCCTCTGTTAACATGGCGTTTGCATTTTGGTCTGACTGAGAACAAGACCCTGTGCAAATGCCTCATGACATGTGTAAAAAACTGCTTTTATGTACAAAGTGAGCTGTTTTCCTGTTCACTATGCCCAGCAAAAACACTCATCTTCTGAATCTTAACTCACCTGGCGTACCTTTGCATTTGCAGTTTCCATTTTAAGTCAAAATATTAAAATACAAAGAATGGAAAATACTTTTTTTTCCCCTAAAACTACAAAACAAAAAAGTTGATTACTGGCAGCAATAGCCAAAAGGCAGCATAAGGTTAGCCAAACACAGAAGCTTAGTGGATTTCCAGACAAAGATAAAATCCTTGAGGAGATCCTTAAAGGTTCCCTTTAAAATGATCTCTGAAGAAAGAATGTTGAAACCATCTCCTTTATGGAAAAAGCATCATTTCTCACCAGATACTTGTTTTCACTGACTTCCCAAATTGAAGTCACCTTTGCCTTGAAAGCTAGATTTTTCTTTTTTTAAGAAAATAATGGTTATAGTTAAACTCACTAAATTAAATTTATAGGAATTTGTTGATTTTTACTTTAAACAGCTTTGTCACTGGATCTTGGCAGAATGTGGTCAGTCCCCGGCAAGGAATATTCCCCCTTCCAATAACGCTCTTCCAGAGGAAACTCGTTACATTTTGACATCTACCTGATTCTCAGGAGGTTCAGACAAAGGGAAGGTTGGGAGGTCAGAAGAGCCTGATGCTCTTCAACGAGATATCTGAGTTGAATTCCCATACCAGAATTTTGTCTCATATTGAATTCAGACGGTGTCACAATGGGGGGAGGAGGGAGGGCAGGTAAAGATGTCCTGGCAGGTTAAATGTTAAAATAAGGTCCTTTATTTCTAACTTTGGTGGCACAGAGCATTAAAGACCCAGTGACACTTTGGAAGTGTTGCTTTAAAATAGATTTTTACATTGGAGGATCTGTAAAGGGTATTACTGAGTTCTTAATAGATTCTGTTTGTCTACTGAAGTTACCACAAAGCCAGTAGCTGCCTCATTAATTTGTAAAGCACTTTGGCCCACCTGGGGAGTATGCAATGTATTAAAACCATTTTTATACCCAGATTCTTCCTGTCTAATAATATAAAATGCTCAGCATCTGAAAAATTGTCTGAATGCCAGAATATTAAGCTTGGGTAGTAAAGTAACTTGCATGGAATAACCCACGCAGAAAAATTTGGTCTCTATTGAAGACTTTTTTTTTTGTCAGGTCAGCTACACCAGACTCAAATGTGAAAATGGAAACTAAATTGTTAACAATGGATTCCGTAGTTTGACTGCCGGAATGTTATTGTCATCTAAGTTTACTACTCTGTGGCTTAGGAAAACCAGGTTTGGGTATTCTAAGTGATGTCTTCAACCATTTTCTTTATCCAGTTGACATTAGTTTTATAAATGTTTCTTATATTCAGATTATTTTTGTCTTTTCCAAATTATATCTTATATTTATAGAACTACAAAGTTTATACACATTCTGGGTCCTTCATACCCTGGATTTTCTCCTTTTTACAAGGTAATTAAACTATGGTTTTTTTAAAAGTAATTCCTCCTGCCTTACTTCAAAATCCCTTTACAACCCATGAGGATTTTCAAGCTGTCCTATGTCAAAATTCTCAAAGTCTGAGAGGCTAAATGGGTGGGTAGAGTTGGTATTTAAGCTCTGCCCACAAAGCTAAAGCATGAACAAAGTCAGGAGTTTTTATTCTTTTTGATGACTCCTATTCTGTTGTGACTGCTGTTCACTTTAATTTGTTTTTCAAATTAAATTCTGTGTAAGAGACACCACGGGCTTCCCAGATGGTGCTAATGGTAAAGAACCCACCTCCCAACATAGTAGATATGAGACACAGATTCAGTCTCTAGGCTAGAAACATACCTTGAAGAAGGAAATGGCAACTCACTCTAGTCTTCTTGCCTGGAGAATTCCATGCACAGAGGAGCCTGGCAGGCGTTGGTCCACTAGGTCAGAAAGAGTTGGACATGACTGGAGCGACTTAGCACACGTACAAAAGACACTGGATAGACGTTTTGGAAGTGACAAAAATCAACTAAATAGAATCTTGGTAAAGGGAACTAAAGAGCCTCTTGATGAAGGTGAAAGAGAATGAAAAATCTGGTTTAAAACTCAACATTCAAAAACCTAAGATTATGGCATCTGGTCCCATCACTTCATGGCAAATGGATGGGGAAACAATGGAAATACTGACAGACTTTATTTTCTTGGGCACCAAAATCATTGCAGCTGGTAACTGCAGCCAAAATTTAAAAGAAACTTCCTCTTTGGAAGAAAAGCTATGAGAGACCTGGACAACATATTAAAAAACAGAGACATTACTTTGCCAACAAAGGTCCATATGGTCAAAGCTATGGTTTTTCCATCAAAGCTACGGTTTTTCCAGTAGTCATGTATGGATGTGAGAGTTGAATGGATGCTTTCAAGCTATGGTGTTGAGGAAGACTCTTGAGAGTCCCTTGTACACAAGGAGTTCAAACCAGTCAATCCTAAAGGAAATCAACCCTGAATATTCATTGGAAGGACTGATGCTGAGGCTGAAACTCCAATACTTTGGCCCCCTGATGAGAAGAGCTGACTCCCTGGAAAAGACCCTGATGCTGGGAAAGATTGAAGGCAGGAGGAAAAGGGGATGACAGAGGATGAGATGGTTGGATGGTATCACTGACTCAATAGACATGAGTTTGAGCAAGCTCTGAGAGATGGTGAAGGACAGAGAAGCCTGGCATGCTGCAGTCCATGGGGTCATAAAGAGTCAGACACGACTGAGCAACTGAACAACAACAGGAACTTATTAGAAGACGTAAAATGTAAACACTGGTGACTGTAACACTGACAGAGTAATACATACAAGTGGTTATAGTTGTTGGAGTTGTGTTTTCTCCTGAAGTTTCATAGATCGTAATGAATTTAACCTGGACTTTGAGGATTGAAAAGTTTTAAAGAGGTAGAAATGGGAAGAGAATTCTGGATTTTGGACAGGGACATGGAAAAGCACAGAGTTCGGTGTATTCATGTAACACTTAGAGTGACTGGTCAAGTTTGTCTTGAGTAGGTTTTATGTAAGACACAATAAGATGAAATCCTGAAAGATTTTGAGTGTCAGATGATGGGAACTTGAAAGAAGTTGGTAAAACCATTCAATAATTAAGTGGAAACAAAAGGCAGTTTTGAACAAAGGAATTGGTTTAAAACAGCCCTTTACTTTACGTATTGAAATATGGTTGATTTACAGTGTTGTGTTAACTTCTGCTGTACAGCAAAGTAAAGTGATTTGGTTTTATATGTATATCTTTATACATTCTTTTAAAATATTCTTTCCATTTTTTAAAATTTTATTTTATTTTTAAACTTTACATAATTGTATTAGTTTTGCCAAATATCAAAATGAATCTGCCACAGGCATACATGTGTTCCCCATCCTGAACCCTCCT
Source organism: Bos grunniens (assembly GCF_055505025.1). Classification (NCBI taxonomy): domain Eukaryota; kingdom Metazoa; phylum Chordata; class Mammalia; order Artiodactyla; family Bovidae; genus Bos; species Bos grunniens. Next base: position 61,340,872 of record NC_141180.1, read on the forward strand.
TCCTCCTCCCTCCCCACACCATCCCTCTGGGTCGTCCCAGTGCACCAGCCCCAAGCATCAAATTCTTTCCAGAAAGCCTTTGACAAAATTCAACATCCATTTATGATAAAAACTCTCCAGAAAGCAGGAATAGAAGGAACATACCTCAACATAATAAAAGCTATATATGACAAACCCACAGCAAACATTATCCTCAATGGTGAAAAATTGAAAGCATTTCCCCTAAAGTCAGGAACAAGACAAGCGTGTCCACTTTCACCATTACTGTTCAACAAAATTTTGGAACTTTTGGCCACAGCAATTGGAGCATAAAAAGAAATAAAAGGAATCCAATTTGGAAAGGAAGAAGTAAAACTCTCACTGTTTGCAGATGACATGATCCTCTACATAGAAAACTCTAAAGACTCCACCAGAAAATTACTAGAGCTAATTAATGAATATAGTAAAGTTGCAGGATATGAAATCCCTTGCATTCCTATACACTAATAATGAGAAAATAGAGAAATTAAGGAAACAATTCCATTCACCACTGAAATGAAAAGAATAAAATACTTAGGAATATATCTACCTAAAGAAACTAAAGACCTATATATCAGATCAGATCAGTCGCTCAGTCATATCCGACTCTTTGCGACCCCATGAATCGCAGCACACCAGGCCTCCCTGTCTATCACCAACTCTTGGAGTTCACTCAGACTCAGGTCGATTGAGTCAGTGATGCCATCCAGCCATCTCATCCTCTGTCGTCCCCTTCTCCTCTTGCCCCCAATCTCTCCCAGCATCAGAGTCTTTTCCAATGAGTCAACTCTTCTCATGAGGTGGCCAAAGTACTGGAGTTTCAGCTTTAGCATCATTCCTTCCAAAGAAATCCCAGGGCTGATCTCCTTCAGAATGGACTGATTGGATCTCTTTGAAGTCCAAGGGACTCTCAAGAGTCTTCTCCAACACCACAGTTCAAAAGCATCAATTCTTCAGTGCTCAGCCTTCTTCACAGTCCAACTCTCACATCCATACATGACCACAGGAAAAACCATAGCCTTGACTAGATGGACTTTTGTTGGCAAAGTAATGTCTCTGCTTTTGAATATGCTATCTGGGTTGGTCATAACTTTCCTTCCAAGGAGTAAGCATCTTTTAATTTCATGGCTGCAGTCACCATCTGCAGTGATTTTGGAGCCCAGAAAAATAAAGTCTGACACTGTTTCCACTGTTTTCCCATCTATCTCCCATGAAGCGATGCGACCGGATGCCATGATCTTCGTTTTCTGAATGTTGAGCTTTAAGCCAACTTTTTCACTCTCCACTTTCACTTTCATCAAGAGGCTTTTTAGTTCCTTTTCACTTTCTGTCATAAGGGTGGTGTCATTTGCATATCTGAGGTTATTGATATTTCTCCGGGCAATCTTGATTCCAGCTTGTGCTTCTTCCAGCCCAGCGTTTCTCATGATGTACTCTGCACATAAGTTAAATAAACAGGGTGACGATACACAGCCTTGACGTACTCCTTTTCCTATTTGGAACCAGCCTGTTGTTCCATGTCCAGTTCTAACTGTTGCTTCCTGACCTGCATACAAATTTCTCAAGAGGCAGATCAGGTGGTCTGGTATTCCCATCTTTCAGAATTTTCCACAGTTTATTGTGATCCACACAGTCAAAGGCTTTGGCATAGTCAATAAAGCAGAAATAGATGTTTTTCTGGAACTCTCTTACTTTTTCCATGATCCAGTGGATGTTGGTAATTTGATCTTTGGTTCCTCTGCCTTTTCTAAAACCAGCTTGAACATTAGGAAGTTCACGGTTCACGTATTGCTGAAGTCTGGCTTGGAGAATTTTGAGCATTATTTTACTAGCGTGTGAGATGAGTGCAGTTGTGTGGTAGTTTGAGCATTCTTTGGCATTGCCTTTCTTTGGGATTGGAATGAAAACTGACCTTTTCCAGTCCTGTGGCCACTGCTGAGTTTCCCAGATTTGCTATATATAGAAAACTATAAAACACTGGTGAAAGAAATCAAAGAGGATACTAATAGATGGACAAATATACCGTGTTCATGGATTGGAAGAATCAATATAGTGAAAATGAGTATACTACCCCAAGCAATCTATAGATTCAGTGCAATCCCTATCAAACTACCAACAGCATTTTTCACAGAGGTAGGACAAATAATTTCACAATTTGTATGGAAATACAAAAAACCTCGAATAGCCAAAGCAATCTTGAGAAAGAAGAATGGTACTGGAGGAATCAACCTGCCTGACTTCAGGCTCTACTACAAAGCCACAGTCATCAAGACAGTATGGTACTGGCACAAAGACAGAAATAGAGATCAATGGAACAAAATAGAAAGCCCAGAGATAAATCCACACACCTATGGACACCTTAATTTTGACAAAGGAGGCAGGAATATACAATGGAAAAAAGACAAGCTCTTTAACAAGTGGTGCTGGGAAAACTGGTCAACCACTTGTAAAAGAATGAAACTAGAGCACTTTTTAACACCATACACAAAAATAAACTCAAAATTGATTAAAGATCTAAACGTAAGACCAGAAACTATAAAACTCCTTGAGGAGAACATAGGCAAAACACTCTCCGACATAAATCACAGCAGGATCCTCTATGACCCATCTCCCAGAATATTGGAAATAAAAGCAAAAATAAACAAATGGGACCTAATTAAACTTAAAAGCTTCTGCACAACAAAGGAAACTATAAGCAAGGTGAAAAGACAGCCTTCAGAATGGGAGAAAATAATAGCAAATGAAGCAACTGACAAAGAATCTAAAAAATATACAAGCAACTCCTGCAGCTCAATTCCAGAAAAATAAATGACCCAATCAAAAAATGGGCCAAAGAACTAAACAGACATTTCTCCAAAGAAGACATACAGATGGCTAACAAACACATGAAAAGATGCTCCACATCACTCATTATCAGAGAAATGCAAATCAGAACCATAATGAGGTACCATTTTGCCAGTCAGAATGGCTGCGATCCAAAAGTCTACAAGCAATAAATGCTGGAGAGGGTGTTGAGAAAAGGGAATCCTCTTACACTGTTGGTGGGAATGAAAACTAGTATAGCCACTATGGAGAACAGTGTGGAAATTCCTTAAAAAACTGGAAATAGAACTGCCTTATGATCCAGCAATCCCACTGCTGGGCATAGACAGTGAGGAAACCAGAATTGAAAGAGACACGTGTACCCCAATGTTCATTGCAGTGCTGTTTATAGTAGCCAGGACATGGAAGCAACCTAGATGTCCATCAGCAGATGAATGGATAAGAAAGCAGTGGTACATATACACAATGGAGTATTACTCAGCCATTAAAAAGAACACATTTGAATCGGTTCTAATGAGGTGGATGAAACTGGAGCCTATTATACAGAGTGAAGTAAGCCAGAAAGAAAAACACCAATACAGTATACTAACACATATATATGGAATTTAGAAAGATGGTAATGATAACCCTGTATGCAAGACAGCAAAAGAGACACAGATGTATAGAACAGTCTTTTGGACTCTGTGGGAGAGGGAGAGGGTGGAATCATTTGGGTGAATGGTATTAAAACATGTATAATATCATATATGAAACAAATTGCCAGTCCAGGTTCGATGCATGATACAGGATGCTTGGGGATGGTGCACTGGAATGACCCAGAGGGATGGTATGGGGAGGGAGGTGGGAAGGGGGTTCAGAATGGGGAACACGTGTATACCCGTGGCAGATTCATGTTGATATATGGCAAAACCAATACAATGCTGTAAAGTGATTAGCCTCAAATTAAAATAAATAAATTTATGTTAAAAAAACAAAAAAATTCTTTCCATTATGGTTTATCATGGGATATTGAATATAGATCTCTATTCTATACAATAGGACCTTGTTGTTTATACAGTCTATATGTAATAGCCTATATTTTCTAATTTCAGTCTCTCACTCTCTCCCTCCCCCAACCTGCCAGCACAGAGCCACCTTCACCCCAGAATTCCAGTAGAATGTGGAGTAGTTAAGTCCACAGGGTCCAAGAGCCCTGTCATCTTTTGTTATTACTCATGCCCATCAATTATGTGTCTTCTCACATGTTCTCATGCCATTATTTCCCTGTCCTTCCTTTCTTTATTTTCATCTTCAACATTTTCATTTTACAGTAGCTTGTAACCAAGCTACTTTATCTACAATTTCAGCCTCTTATCAACAGCTCTTCAAAGTCCTGTCCTTATAAACACTAATTCCCTCCCTGGAGGACCCCTCTCTTGTGCCTTTCAAGTGGAGGGTGCTCATCTACCTGCTTTTCATCCATTTCAGTGCTGGGGCAGGTATAAAGATATATATTATATATATATATGTATATGTATATAAATGAAGATATAAAGATTGACATATTTTCTTAATCTCACATTGGAAAGAAACAGTACTTTTAAGTTCATGTTAATTAAGCACATAACTTTCTTCAATACCTGACTCATTTTTTTGCACAGCTGGTATCTGGGGCAACCTCCCTATAAACACAATAAAATATCACCCCTAACTCTTAGGGTTTCTCAACATCAGCATCATCTTTTGCTCAATGATCATGTACCCTCACTTCTTCTCCGCTTTACCATCCTCACTCACTCAGTCACCCTCTTTCTGATGTCCTATCTGTCCTGAATGATAACTTTTAACTACACACCTAAGCCTCTGGACCCTTGTTTTTGTCTGAGTCTATCAAGTCTGGTCTGGATTCACTTCCTCTACTTCTAGCTTAGGCCACAAAGAACGTGATTTCACTAGTCTCTTAACAATTTCTTTTATTTCATGTCCCCTTTTCCTTCTCTTGCCTCCAAATACCCTAGTCTTAAATTATTCATCAGACTGCCTTGTTACTGCCTGTGTATAGACTGATGGGTAATACCAAAGAAAAACAGGTGTGTAGACTGATTAAATGATTTCCAGCTGGAGGTGGTTTCTCAGTGCAACCTTAGGGTCAATTACAGAGGTGCAGTTTTTGACTCAAAGGGTGTACATAATTTTATTTTTGACACATATTGACAAATTGCCTTCAGAAAATGTTTGACTAATGCAGACTCCTACCAAAAGTGAATCAGAGTGCCTGTCCTTTAAATTCTTGTCAATACAGGGAATTACTTATTTCATTTTCCCCAATCTGATGGGCAAAACAAGATTAGTCATTCTTGTTCCATTTTGCATTTCTTACCCTAACTTGTACATGTCTCACCTTCTGTGCAATGGCTACTTATTGATCAACCACGTGTTTTTTGTTTTTTTTCTGAGTAATATTGTACATTGCTTCTTGCTTTTTTTTTTTTTTTAATTAAGGGATTTGCTTTTTTATTGACTACTAAGAAATCTTAATGTATCAGTAATTGTTTGGTTCAGATGGTAAAGAATCTGCCTGCAATGTGGGAGACCTGGGTTTCATCCTCAGGTTGGGAAGATTCTCTGGAGAAGGAACTGGCAACCCACTCCAGTATTCTTGCCTGGGAAATCCCATGAGCCGAGGAGCCTAGTGGACTACAGTCCATGAGGTCACAAAGAGCTGGACAAGACTGAGTGACTAATACTATGGCTATAGTAATTTGGAAGGAATTAAATCTAATTTTATTTATGCTAGTGATTATTTTAAAAATCCATGTGTGAAAATAATTTAAGGCTATATTTCTCAAGTTATGAATTTCAGGCATCAAACTATCAACTCCCATAGGAAAGTAAGAGAGTAGTCATATCTCTGCTTTCACAACTCTTTTTTTTTTTTTTTCTCTTGCCACAGTCTAGTTTTTCTTAGAATAAATAAAGATTCTTATCCCAATAAATTATAGCAAAATCATTATAATTAGATGATGTTACTTTTATTTCAAGGATTATTCTAACATTTTATAGCTATTATTTAAAAGTAATAGGTTTAAATGGATTCAATATTCACTGAGCATCCTTTTATAATTTACCTAATTTCTTCATTTAAATTGAGCAGTTCTAATGAGGTGGATGAAACTGGAGCCTATTATACAGAGTGAAGTAAGCCAGAAGGAAAAACACCAATACAGTATACTAACGCATATATATGGAATTTAGAAAGATGGTAACAATAACCCGGTGTACGAGACAGCAAAAGAGACACTGATGTATAGAACAGTCTTATGGACTCTGTGGGAGAAGGAGAGGGTGGGAAGATTTGAGAGAATGGCATTGAAACATGTAAAATATCATGTAAGAAGCGAGTTGCCAGTCCAGGTTCGATGCACTATACTGGATGCTTGGGGCTGGTGCACTGGGACGACCCAGAGGGATGGTATGGGGAGGGAGGAGGGAGGAGGGTTCAGGATGGGGAACACATGTATACCTGTGGCGGATTCATTTTGATATTTGACAAAACTAATACAATTATGTAAAATTTAAAAATAAAATAAAATTAAAAAAAAATTGAGCTTTCTCATTGGTGAGAGTATTTGTTTTCCAAAAGGAACATGGCTGGTGTTGTGCCTTCAAAATCTTTGTAGAGTTGGGCATATCCAAGGCCTGTATTCACGAACAATGACTTGGATGAGAATGTGCTTCTTTTCATATTCTTTCATTTCTGAGCCTTTAATATACCACATCATGTTGCTGAAGAGAAATCTGAGAAAAGTTTAAGAATTATTTTTCACTATCCATGTCCTGTGTGTGTTTGGGGCGGGAATACTTACAGGTTTCCTTCTTTATCTTTAAAGTCCTGTTCAAAAAACATGTACCATGGTATTAATTAATCTTTATTTTTCTGAAGAGTAAACTTCTTTTATCTGAATGTTCAGAACATCTTTATAGTCACTAAATACTAGTCTCTCTTATGTCTTTGGCTTTATATCTTATTTGTTTTTTCAGGCTTCCATCCTATAAGATTACTTTCTTTCTTTCAAGTAAAATCAGTTTAGCTGGGTTGCTCAGTTGTGTCCGACTCTTTGTGACCCCATGCACTGCAGCATGACAGGCCTCCCTGTCTATCACCAACTCCTGGAGTTCACTCAAACTCATATCCGTTGAGTCGGTGATGCCATCCAACCATCTCATCCTCTGTTGTCCCCTTCTCCTCCTGCCTTCAATCTTTCCTAGCATCAGGGTCTTTTCCATTGAGTCTGTTCTTCACATCAGGTAGCCAAAGTATTGGAGCTTCAGCTTCAACATGTCCTTCCAATGAATATTCAGAACTGATTTTCATTAGGATGGACTGGTTGGATCTTCTTCAGTCCAAGGGAGTCTCAAGAGTCTTCTTCAACATCACAGTTCAAAAGCATCAATTCTTCAGCACTCAGCCTTCTTTATGGTACAACTCTCACGTCCGTATATGACTACTGGAAAAACATAGCTTTGACTAGATGGACCTTTGTTGGCAAAGTAATGTCTCTGCCTTTTAATGTGCTGTCTAGTTTGGTCATAGCTTTTCTTCCAAGGAGCAAGTGTCTTTTAATTTCATGGCTGCAGTCACCAGCTGCAATGATTTTGGAGCCCAAGAATATAAAGTCTGTCAGTGTTTCCATTGTTTCCCCATCCATTTGCCATGAAGTAATGGGACCAGAAGCCATGATCTTAGTTTTCTCAATGTTGAGTTTTAAGCCAACTTTTTCACTCTCCTCTCTCAATTTCATCAAGAGGCTCTTCAGTTCTTCGCTTTCTGTCATAAGGGTGGTGTCATCTGCATATCTGAAGTTATTAATATTTCTCCCAGCAATCTTGATTCTAGCTTGCGCTTCATGCAGTCCAGCATTTCTCATGATGTACTCTGCATATAAATTAAATAAGCAGTAAACAAGTAAAATAAGAGGATGGGTAGCCTTTACCTTCTCCAGGGGATTTTCCCAACCCAGAGATTGAACCCAGGGCTCCCACATTGCAGGTGGATTCTTGGATTAAAAGCCCAAGAATACTGGAGTGGGTAGCCTATCCCTTCTCCAGCAGATCTTCCCGACCCAGGAATTGAACCGGGATCTTCTGTGTTGCAGGCTCATTCTTTACCAACTGGAGCTATCAGTGAAGCCCAAATAAGAGGATGCATATACTCTGATGTCTGTTAATCTGTCAGTATATTCTGGTCACCTCAAGCCTCTTCTTCAAGAACTCTTCTTCCACACAGGCTCTTTATTTTGGTATTTCCACAGCCACTTGTTTAACTGTATTCACTTTTCATCTCACACACACCCACTGAGAGACCTTATTCACAACCAGGATTAACTCTGGAACTAGTTCTATACTCATGATTGTTGTTGTTTAGTCGCTAATTTGTGTCTGACTCTTTTGCAACCCATGGACTATAGCCTGTGAGGCTCCTCTGTCCATGGGATTTCCCAGGGAAGAATACTGGAGTCAGTTGTCATTTCCTTTTCTAGGGGATCTTTCTAACCCAGGGATCAAACCTGAGTCTCCTTCATTGGCAGGCAAATTCTTTACCACTGAGACACCAGGAAAACCCCATACTCATGATTACAAAATCTATAAATCCTAGGTTTGTATTGTCATCATGCTGTCAGTGATATTTCATAGTTCAATTATTTTTCTTCCAACTTTTAAGATATCTTAGCATGAAACAAAGATGCTCAATGAGTTAGCTGCAACAGCTGCACAGCCTTGTGTCCTGTAAATCCTCCCTGTGTACCTTTCATTTCAGTGATGCTGAACTCTGTATCAGTCTTTTTTGCATTTGTAAAACCACAGAACTTCTTGACTGTGAGAGGACTACTTTCCCCCTGCTAAAACCACTCATTGGCATTTCAGGGGACTCCAAGGAGCTCCGGTTCTTTATGTCTCCATGCAAAAAGAATTCAGTGAGAGGCAGTGTGATAGATAAGTGATTTATTAGAACAGGATGCTTGCGAGGCTTACAAACAGGTGGGTGAGATGATGTTGCATCTCAAGGACTTAGTGGGCTATAGTTTTATAATCAAAGGAAAAGTGGGGGAGAGGGAAAAGATTATTTTCTTCCTCATTCTTGAGTAGATGTTATGCTTCCATCATTAACTCCTCCTCCATGTCAGGTGGGGAAATTTTCTTGTCCCTCCATGATCAAGATAGAACTGCCTTGATGCTATGAAAAAATTATTTCAGGTCTCAACATAATGAGGGTCTGTCTCTTTGAAATGTCACCTTTCCAAAATTATTGTTTTTTAAGTGTGCAGACAGCATGTCTTAGGAGTCATTGACTTACTGAGTTCCTGGGTAGGATGTGGGTGTCATGCCACCATTACTTTATTGTTTTGGGGCATGTCTCATGATTCTGTTACATGGTTTTATTGCTAAGCAAGCCTGCTTGGTTTTGTGGTTAAGCAAATCTGCTTTCTTAAGTAATCATTAACTTACAGGGGTCTTCCATACTTTTTTCTTTACTTAAAATCCCCTAGTGGGATTAACTATTTAATTACGTACTTTGCCCCTTTACTCTGTCTCTGCCACTCCTGTTTATTCAGATTAACCCTACTTCTCCTTTAACTCAGGTGGTTTCAGATTCTTTTGGATATCTTTTCTTATCTCAAACCCTGAATGAGATATGCTTAGTACTTCTGTGAAATCCTCACAATTAACTTAATGCTCTGCATTTGTGTTCCCAACTAGACCAGGAAACTTTACGTCAAAGATTGTACCATATTTACTGATACTTCCTTGAGGGCTTGGCATCATGTCTGAATGTGGTCAGTTCTCAAATATTTTATGAGTAAATGAATGGAGTGAGTGAATGATGACATAATCCAGTGTTGGAGTGAAGAGATTTGGAAAACAGGACAATCTGTTTGGAATCTAGAGGAGTGTGAAAAAGCTGGCTTAAAACTCAGCATTCAAAAAAAAAAAAACCACGAAGATCATGGCATCTGGTCCCATCACTTCATGGCAAATAGATGGGGAAACAATGGAAACAGTGGCAGACTATTTTCTTGGGCTCCAAAATCACTGCAGATGGTGACTGCAGCCATGAAATTAAACCAAGATACTTGCTCCTTGGAAGAAAAGCTATGACCAACCTAGTCAGCATATTAAAAAGCAGAAACATTACTTCACCAACAAAGGTCTGTCTGATCAAAGCTATGGTTTTTCCAGTAGTCATTTATGGATGTGAGACTTGGACTATAAAGAAAGCCGAGCACGGAAGACTCGATGCTTTTGAACTGTGGTGTTGGAGAAGACTGTTGAGAGTCCTTTGGACTGCAAGGAGATCCAATCAGTGTATCCTAAAGAAAATCAGTCCTGAATATTCATTGGAAGGACTGATGGTGAAGCTTGAACTCCAATACTTTAGCCACCTGATGTGAAGAATGGACTCATTGGAAAAGACCCTGATGCTGGTAAAGATTGACGGCAGGAGGAGAAGGGGATGACAGAGGATGAGATGGTTGGATGGCGTCACCGACTCAATGGACATGAGTTTGAGTAAACTCTGGGAGTTGGTGATTGACATGGAAGCCTGGCGTGCGGCAGTCCGTGGGGTCATAAAGCAGAACTTGACTGAGTGACTGAACTGAACTGATTAAGATATAGATGAGAGGTATTGATGGATTATTGAACATGTAGCAGAAAAACAGAGAAGGCAATGGCACCCCACTCCAGTACTTTTGCCTGGAAAATCCCATGGACGGAGGAGCCTGGTGGGCTGCAGTCCATGGGATCGCTAGGAGTCGGACACGACTGAGCGACTTCATTTTCACTTTTCACTTTCATGCATTGGAGATGGAAATGGCAACCCACTCCAGTGTTCTTGCCTGGAGAATCCCAGGGACAGGGGAGCGTGGTGGGCTGCCGTCTCTGGGGTTGCACAGAGTCGGACACGACTGAAGCGACTTAGCAGCAGCAGCAGCAGGAAAAAAATGAAGGGCAAAAACAGGTTTATGAGGCAAATACAGAGAAAACTGCAAAGATTTCATTAATAACTGGCAAGTTTGGAGGAGCACTAAAGATGACTTTAAAGTTTTGAACAAAGTTCTTCACAACTTGCTTTGCAAGTAGGAGTTACAAAGAGGAGCCTTCCGTAACGCTTGGGTTGTGTATTACAATTATTTTCTACTCCCCACTGTCCTACTTCCCACCCACTACCCCTAGTGTTTTCAATCTGTCTTCAAAACAACCTCCATAATGAAAACTGTTTTCTTTCTAAAATACAAATGTGATTACATGTCTAAAGAAACAAGTTCTCCTTCTCTTAGCAACTCTCTCAAGACCCTTTTACAGTGTTTTAGATTGTGGATCTGTAGCCTTATTGTCCTTCGAAGTATCTTGACCTTTAATTGCAGTGTTCCCTGAGTCTCTGAAAACTGTCCTTTCATCCATGTTCTTCCGGCTTGCCTTCCTTCATAGTTGCTTCTGCCCTGCACCTTTCTTCCTCTAGAACTAACCTTTAGTTCCTTTGTACACATATTTTAGGGACCAGAACAAATGCAAATTCGTTTGTAAAGAGCATGTTAAATCTGTTTTCCCTTTTCTCTTCTGTGCTCCTATGGCATTTTTTCCTATTTGCTGTACAATATTTTTTATACAGGGTAGATTTTATTAGACATTTATAGGTAGATTTTTATATTAAGTACATTTTGAATTTGTTGAAGGCAAATACTTTCTTCATTTATGTATGTCAAGAATAGAGCAAAGTGTCTGCATAGTGGATGTTTAATATAAGAAAATGTGTAAACAAATGGAATTGAGTGAGTTTGGTAAAGAATGATAGTATTGAGAAAAACATATGTGATAGACTGAAAACCTCAATATATTTTTTAAACGATGAAAGAACCCAACTTTGCTAAATTCTACAAAAATCTCCTCTTTATCTTTAGCAAAATTCTCTTTCAGATGATTGTTGATCACTTTGTAGTATTTTCCATTGATGGTGATTGTATTGCTCACTGCTGTCCATTCTCTATTTAGTCAAAAAAAAAAAAAAAAAAAAAACACACAGTATAACTTAAACTAGTGGTTCTCTTTTTTGTCCCTCACAATTCGTCTCACGCCGAATTCTACAGTATCCTTTGTTCTTCACAGATGTATTCACACTCAGCCTTTTGAGTTCTGTTACAGCCCAGAAGATAGCTGGGGTTTCTTTAAAAATTATATACATTTTCTTCACATTTCACGTCAAGGAAAAAATACATAAAGAGTGTCTTTCTCTCGCATTTCTCGGGACTTCTTTCTTTTGCATTTGGCATTTTTGATTTTGATTTTTCACGATTCTGGCTCTATATCCTGTCTGTTGTCTGAAGCAGTGTTGCTGCCTAGTAAATATGAGGTAGTGAGTAGTACTCAAACATTTTCAGCTACTTGGAAAAAGAAGTTATTTAAAGTGTGCTTTCTGAATGACCTTCTCTTTAAATAGAGTAAATTTCCCACTCCTTTCCTGCCCGATAATCTAACCTCTTGCATTTTCTTCTAGGTTGGTTTCTTAATGACTTTCACAGTACCTATCAATTGGGTGTTGTCTGCAGATTTCATTAATAGAGTAATTATTCTTGCCGATCACTAATGACAACCTGAAAACTGGAATTCTTTATCAATTCCCCTCTTAGTCCATAAATATGTAATTTTAAATGACAGGGCTTGAATTCAAGTTCATATAAAATGTTATTTAATAGTAACATTATTTAAAAATAATATTGTACCTTTATGCCTATGTAGTTCCTCAGTTCCATTATATTTCAGTTTTATTCATTTTATTTTTTGCTCCTTTTCAGCAGTCTGTGCTAAGCCTATCCTTTAGAATAGATATTCCTTCGAAACTCTGCTTTGAGTACAAGTGGTGTAGCCCCCTGGGGAGTTAAATGTAATTTGTTTGATTGGATACTCAAGCTTTTCAATTGTTTTATTTTCCTTAGAGAAACAGAACCTTTCTAGCTTTCAGGTCAATTGGTGTAATGGTTGGATTCAGATGGAGTGACACTTTCTCCCACTTGTAAGTCTCTAGTTCCTTGGAGAAATCCTTGAGAAATCTGTTGACAACTTGCTGTCATCTAGCTTGTCTAATGGTATAAATGACTTAGACACTGATTCCGAGTAGCGTGAAAGGCTAATGGTAAAGTGAAATTTTGCGAAGCTCTCAAGTGCATTTCGGGTAAGTTACTTAGGCAGTGCCCACATTTATTTCTCACAGTGAGTGTTTCAGGTCTTCACTGGTTTTTCTTTTTTCTTTTTTGGCTAGGGAAAGGAATTTACCATTTTAACCTGCTCAGACACAGCAGCAGTTGATCACAAGTGCTACTATTGGGAGGTATAGAAAAGAACATGATGATTAGAACATGTGTCGTAGGAATCTGGGAAAGTAGAAAGCAGATGAGATCAGGTTGGCAAAAGAAACCACAGTCCAAAATACACACAGGAGAGTGAAGTTGTGGTGGAGGAGAGAACTGAGTGGTGGGTGTCATAAGCCTGGAGCTGACAGACTCCGGGGGCAGGAGGACTCCGTGGGCAGAAGACACAGCAGACTCCGTCACTGCTGGGGACAGGAATTGGCAAGCAGCACTTGGAGTGACAGTCTGGGTCAGATTCTCCCACTCTTCCCCATCAAGAAGCATCAGGCAGTGGTGACAGCTGACCTCAGTTTGGAGCATACAGAGTGGACTCTAGGCCAGAAGAAGGAAGGCTGATGAAACTCAAGTGAAAGGGGATCCTTGCCCTGAGAAAATGAGTTGTCCTGCATACCCGCCCTTGCCCTGCAGTTATCAGATCTGATCTAGAGAAAATAGAGATGTGTCCACAGGCAGATCCATCATGCTTCTAAGAGGGGTTTCAGAGACGGAAACAGAAAGAATGGATGGGGAAAAAAATCACAGATAATAGAAACAGTTATGTTAAAGTTGTGGAAAGAAATCTCTTAGATTAGAAGGATTCTTTGCTGGTGCTGGGACAATGCAGTGACTGACTGGAGTTGATGTTATTGTGTGTGTATGTGTGCACGCGTGCATGCACATGTATGTACATGATGAGGTATGAGTGGGGAAAGGAGAACAAGCGAATTAAACCAGAAATACTTTGAGAGAAAATTTATACCTGCAGAATTAAAATACGACAACATAGTAGAAAGTTATTGAGTGATTATTTAGGCTGGCTCGGACATTAAAGGACTCTCTGAGGTGGCAATAGACAAGTGAGGTCTGAGTGACGATAAACCCTGCATCCCTTCATACCCATCACTGGTTCTAAAAAAAAGTCTCATTAAGTCCTAAAAGCTGAACCGAGTATTTAAACATTATAATTCAAAGGTGAATTTGTGGAAGGTAGAAGTAAACTACTACCTAGTCATTCTTAAGTGAATGGGAAGGTACACTAACCTAACAACATCCATTGTTACACATATCAGGAGATAAAAAAGCGCCAGTGAAATATCAGAAACAGTATTATGTGGGAGATGATAGATAAGCTGATTTTTATATTACCCATTATAACCATAGCAGTTCTCTCCCTTCCCTTTTGTTTTACCCTTTAATAGCCACCTTCACTCTTGATTTCCTCTTTCTAAAAATATACTGAAGTCAGGTATTATAGCAGTTATTATAAACTCATTATTTTTGGCAAGTCAACACGTGGCTATTTCTCCCACCCATTATTTTTATTCTGGGCCTCACGTTTCTGGAGCCTGTCAGCCTTTAGAGAAGTTTAATCTCTTTGTAAAAAAAAAGATTCCAAATACACCACCAAATGTAGGGATTTTTTTTTTTTTTTGACAGCTGCTGCTTACGTTGGGAAAAATGGTTTGGGAGGAAATATGTAAGAATTGGACTGTATAAATGTGAATTGTAAAAAGACAAAATGAATATTATTTTCAAGAGCACCGCTTGAATCTGGTTATCCATTTGCTAGTATAAATTTCTTCAGAGAATAATGAAAGCATTCATTTATTTTGCTCTAACTGATGACACAATCTTAGGTTTTTTCTTTGCTGTTTTTGCAAATGGGTGAAAGAAAGGAAACTTTACTGAATGTTCTACATTTGACCCACAAATAGCTACTTTTGGTTTTAGGGCTGATATAATCCTTACCTTAAAAAAAATGCCTATTTGCTGCTGTAATTTTTCCTGTCAAAACCAAATTAAATGTGTGTGCTTCTCCATTACTGATTGAAGAAAAAACTGCTTAGACAATTACTATCTCACCAGCTTTAGGGCAAAGAGCACCACCTTTAAACAAGGGTCACCATGAAGGCTTTATTCTCAGTTCTGAGTGTCTTTAAAGATAAAGCAATTCGTATCAGATTTCATGATACAATTCTCTAAAGGAGGTTAAAGAGATCCATGTTTTTCCTTTGGCCTAAAATGGCTCTTCTTCATTTAGTTTATGAGACACATTTTCAATAAATTTTGCTCAGTACTCCTGGAGCTGGGGGAAAAAAACAAAAAAATAAAAGCTAAGGATACAGAATGGCTGGAAGATAGGTACTTGTAGAAAAGCATGTGTTTCTTTCAAGAATGTAAATTTAATAATCCATTAATTAATTAATGGGATTTTTTGCCTTTGTTGAAGATTTTAGTAGGAGTAACTCCTGCATAGCAGAAGGAGGTATTTTACCTGTTTTGTTTATAGAGCAGGACTCCATTTCAACTTACAAATTACTGCTCAGGATCTTTAAGATATTAGTTGAATACTGGCACAGAGTTGAGTTTTCGGATTGTGTACAGAAATGATTTCCTACATATCTATCTAGATGTTGAGGATTGAATGATGAGCCTCTGCCTTTGGGTCAGGAGTGATTTCACATCTTTGTCTTACTCCCTGAACTTATAAACAGGAATCTGATGTCCACCATTTTCAGACACAATTTGCCCTAGTTATATACAACTGTATCATTAAAATTTAAATAGATTTAAAAAACTGGGAAGGATTTGGGGGGAAAGTAAGAAATGTGGCTTTAAATTCAACACACTGAAAAGAAAAGGATGAGAATGGGTAGTATAAATAGAAGGCTTGGGATAAGTTTAAGGCTTCTTTCCATTTTCTTGTGTTTTTCTATGCCTGGTGGTGGTGGTTTAGTCACTAAGTCATGTCTGACTCTTGCAACCCCATGGACTGTAGCCTGTCAGGATCCTCTGTCCATGGGGTTCTCCAGGCAAGAATACTGGAGTGGGTTGCCATTTCCTTCTCCAGGGGATCTTCCTAACCTGGGAACTGAACCTGGGTCTTTTGCACTGCAGGCAGACTCTTTACCAACTGAGTTACAAGGGAAGCCATTTTCTATTCTTGCTGCTGCTGCTGCTAAGTCGCTTCAGTCGTGTCTGACTCTCTGCGACCCCATAGATGGCAGCCCACCAGGCTCCTCCGTCCCTGGGATTCTCCAGGCAAGAATACTGGAGTGGGTTGCCATTTCCAACAATTCACTTATTTCCTATCTTCTACCACTTCTGCCTTTTGCTAATTTCTGTTAATCTTTCAAGTTAGTGTAGTTAATCTTTCAGTCCTTAGTTTAGATGAAGCTTCATTCATTCAGTGAATATTTAATAAGTTCCTAATAGTTGCTAGTTATCACTCTGGGGAATGAGGTAACAGTAGTAAACAAAACAGCAAAAGGAAACAAAGCCAAACTTCTCCTTATTGAATTTAGACTCTAGGCAGGAAGAGGAGACTAAAAAGCCGAAAAATAAATAAAATATGCAGTATGTTTGGTGTGGACAGAGAGAAAAGCTGATAGGGAAGGGGGTTAGCAAGGATGGTACTACAGTTTTAGTAAGGGTATTAGGAGGGATTTTCCTAAAATGACAATTAAAGAAATTAAGGAAACATCTGAAGGAGGTGTGGCAAATAGCCAGCAGGTGTCCGTAGGAGTAATGTCAAGGAGTAGGAATAGAAAATGTGAAGGTTTTGAGGAAAATGGGTGCCTAGAATGTTTGAGGGGGGTGTGTACTCAGACACTCAGTTGTGTCCAACTCTTTGCAACCCCATGTACTGTAGCCTGCCAGACTTCTCTTTCCATGGGATTCTCCAGGCAAGAATACTGGACTGGGTTTCCATTTCCTCCACCAGGAGAGCTTCCCAATTCAGAGATTGAATCCATGTCTCCTGTGTCTCCTGCACCACTGGAAGGCAGATTCTTTACCACTACCATCAACCAGGAAGCCCTTGAGGGCAGTGTAGCTAGATCAGAGAGCACAGGGACATACTAATAAAGACAAGTCAGAGGTAGCAAGGAAACAGATTGAATGAGGATTTGTCGAATTTATTGAAAAAGACCCTGATGCTGGGAAAGACTGAGGGCAAGAGGAGAAGAGAACGACAGAAGATGAGATGGTTGGATGGCATCACTGACTCAGTGGACGTGAGTCTGAACAAACTCATGGAGATAGTGAAGGACATCTCAGCCTGGTGTGCTGCAGTTCGTGGGGTCACAAAGAGTCGGACATGACTTAGCGACTGAACAACAACTTGGTGCAAGATCCAGTTGCTTTATATGCAGTAAATCAATGAAGATTAGTAGAACATATCGTCACACAAAAATACACAAAAATAAACACAAAATGGCTTAAAAGGCTTAAATGTAATACGCAACATGACAAATCGTAGAAGAGAACATAGGCCAGATATTCTCGGACAAATTTTACCAGTGCAAATTGATAAATATTGATAAAAGCAATATTTTAAAAAGCAATATTTATTGATAAAAAGTAAATATTGATAAAAGCAAAAATAAGCAAATGGGACATAACTGAACTTATAAGCTTTTTACAGCAAAGGAAACCATAAACAGAATGTAAAGATAACATACAGACTGGGAGAAAATATTCACAAATGATGCAACTGACAAAGGGTTAATTTCCAAAATATACAAACAACTCATACAGCTTAATAACAAACAAACAATCCAACTGAAAAGCAGTAGAATACCTAAATAGATATTTCTCCAAAGAAGACATACAGATGGCCAATAAGGACATGAAAAGATGCTCAGTGTTGCGAATTAAGAGAAATGCAAATAAAAATTACAATGGGGTACCACTTCACACCAGTCAGAATTTGTTGTTTAGTCGCTCAGTCGCGTCCGACTGTTTGTGACTGGATGGACTGCAGCACGCCAGGCTTCTTTGTCCTTCACCGTCTCCCAGAAGCTTACTCAAATCCATGTGCATTGAGTCAGTGATGCCATCCAAGGATCTCATCCTTGACCCTCTTTGTATAGTTCTGTGTATTCTTGCTACCGCTTCTTAATATCTTCTGCTTCTGTTAGTTCTATACCATTTCTTTCCTTTATTGTGCCCATTTTGCATGAAATGTTTCCTTGATTCTAATTTTCTTGAAGAGATTCCTCATCTTTCCCGTTTTATTGTTTTCCTCTATTTCTTTGCATTGATCACTTAGGAAGACTTTCTTATTTCTCCTTGCTATTCTTTGGAACTCTGCATTCAGATGGGTATATCTTTTCTTTTCTTCTTTGCCTTCCACTTCTCTTCTTTTCTCAGCTATTTGTAGGGCCTCCTTAGACAACTGTTTTGTCTTTTTTCGTTTCTTTTTCTTGGGAAAGGTTTTGATCACTGCCTCCTGTACAATGTCACGAGCCTCTGTCCATGGTTCTTCAGGCACTCTGTCTATCAGATCTAATTGATTAAAACAGTCCTGGGAGCCACAGTGTGCTGGCATAAGTCCTTTTGAAGGAGGTTGCCATTACTGTCATTACCCCTACCATAAGGGTGTTGTCATCTGCATATCTGAGGTTATTGATATTCTCCCGGCAATCTTGATTCCAGCTTGTGCTTTATCCAGCCCGGCATTTCCCATGATATACTCTGCATATAAGTTAAACAAGCAGGGTGACAGTATACAGCCTTGACATGCTCCTTTCCTGATTTGAAACCAGTCTGTTGTATTACTTCCAGTTCTAACTGTTGCTTCTTGACCTGCATACAGATTTCTCAGGAGCAGGTCAGGTGATCGGGTATTCCCATCTCTTGAAGAATTTTCCATAGTTTGTTGTGATCCACACAGTCAAAGGCTTTGGTGTAGACAATAAAGCAGAAGTAGATGTTTTCTGGAACTCTCTTGCTTTTTCGATGATCCACTGGATGTTGGCTATGTGATCTTTGGATATTCTGTCATTTCTAAATCCAGCTCGAACATCTGAAAGTTCACAGTTCACATACTATTGAAGCCTGCCTTGGAGAATTTTGAGCATTACTTTGCTAATGTGTGAGATGAATGCAATTGTGTGGTAGTTTGAGCATTCTTTGGCATTGCCTTTCTTTGGGATTGGGATGAAAATTGACCTTTTGCAGTCCTGTGGCCACTGCTGAGTTTTTCAGATTTGCTGGCATATTGAGTGCAGTACTTTCACAGCATCATCTTTTAGGATTTGAAATAGTTCAATTGGAATTCCATTACCTCCACTAGCTTTGTTTATAGTGATGCTTCCTAAGGCCCACTTGAAATTCCAGAATGTCTGGCTCTAGGTGAGTGATCACACCATTGTGGTTATTTGGGTCATGAAGATCTTTAGTTCTTCTGTGTTCTTGCCACCTCTTCTTAATTTCTTCTGCTTCTGTTAGGTCCATACCATTTCTGTCCTTTATTGTGCCCACCTTTGCATGAAATGTTCCCTTGCAGTCTCTTATTTTCTTGAAGAGATCTCTATTCTTTCCTATTCTATTGTTTTCCTCTATTTCTTTGCATTGATCATTGAGGAAGATTTTCTTATCTCTCCTTGAATATTCTGCTGAATATGCATTGGAAGGACTGATGCTGAAGCTGAAACTCCAATACTTTGGCCACCTGATGCAAAGAACTGACTCATTGGAAAAGACCCTGATGCTGGGAAAGATTGAGGGCAGGAGGATAAGGGGATGACAGAGGATGAGATGGTTGGATGGCATCAGTGAATCAATGGATGTGAGTTTGAGTAAGCTCTGAGAGATGGTGAAGGACAGGGAAACCTGGTGTGCCGCAGTCCATGTGATCGCAAAAAGTCAGACATGACTGAGTAACTAAACTGAACTGACTAAACTGATCCCTACCATAGTTTGGCCCCAGGCCAAGCTACAGAGACGGAACACAGCTATATCCATCAGCAGAAAATTGGATTAAAGATTTAATGAGCATGGCCTGCCCACCAGAGCAAGACCCAGTTTTCCCCACAGCCAGTCCATCCCACCAGGAAGCTTCCACAAGCCTTTTATCCTCATCTTTCAGAGGCAGACAGACTGAAAGCCACAATTACAGGAAACTAACCAAACATCACATGGATCACAGCCTTGTCAAACTCACTGAAACTATGAGCCATGCCGTGTAGGGTCACCCGAGACGAATGGCTCATGGCAGAGAGTTCTGACAAAACGTGGTCCACTGGAGAAGGGGATGGCAAACCACTCAGTATTCTTGCCTTGAGAACCCCATAAACTGTATGAAAAGGCAAAAAGATACGACATTGAAAGATGTACTCCTCAGGTCAGTAGGTGTCCAATATGCTACTGGAGAAAAGTGGAGAAATAGGTCCAGAAGGGATGAAGAGGCTGAGCCAAAGCATAAACAGTGCTCAGTTGTGGACATGTCTGGTGGTGAAAGTAAAGTTTAGTGCTCTGAAGAACAATATCACATAGGAACCTGGAATGTTAGGTCCACAAATCAAGGTAAATTGGAAGTGGTCAAACAGAGATGGCAAGAGTGAACATTGACATTTTAGGAATCAGTGAACTGAAATGGACTGGAATGGGTGAATTTAATTCAGATGGCCATTATAGCTGCTACTGTGGGCAAGAATCCCTTAGAGGAAATGGAGTAGCCCTCATAGTCAACAAAAGAGTCCAAAATGCAGTACTTGGGTGCAATCTCAAAAATGGTAGAATAATCTTTGTTCGTTTTCAAGGAAACCATTCAGTATCACAGTAATCCATGTTTATACCCCAACCACTAATGCCAAAGAAGCTGAAGTTGAATGGTTCTTTGAAGACCTATAAGACCTTATAGAACTAACATCAAAGAAAAATGTCCTTTTCATCATAGAGGACTGGAATGCAAAAGTAGGAAGTCAAGAGATAACTGGAGTAACAGGCAAGCTTGGCCTTGGAGTACAAAATGAAGCCAGGCAAAGGCTAACAGAGTTTCGCCAAGAGAACACACTGGTCATAGCAAACACCTTCTTCCAACAACACAAGAGAAGACTCTACGCGCGGACATCACCAGGTGGTCAATACCAAAATCAGATTGATTATATTCTTTGGAGCTCTACACAGTCAGCAAAAACAAGACCAGGAGCTGGCCATGGCTCAGATTATGAACTCTTTATTGCAAAATTCAGACATAAATTGAAGAAAGTAGAGAACATCACTAGGCCAATCAGAATGGCCATAACCAAAAGCCAAAAATCATAAAAGCTAATGAGCATGTGGAGGAAAAGGAATCCTCGTACATTGTTGGTAGGAATGTAAATTGGTGCAGACATTATGGAAAACAGTATGGATGTTCCTCAAACTAAAAATAGAGCTCTCATATGATCCAGTGATCCTACATTTGTGCAAAAATCCAGAAAACTCTAATTCAAATAGATGCATGCAGGCCAGTGTTCATAGCAGCATTATTCACAATAGCCAATATATGAAAGCAACCTAAATGTCCATTGACAGATGAATGAATAAAGATGTGGCATATATACACAATGGAGTACTACTCAGCCATAAAGAAAGAATGAGTTAATGCCATATCCAACAACATGAATTGACCTAGAAATTATCATACTAAGTGAAGTAAGTCAGAAAGAGAAAGACAAATAACATATGATATCACTTACACGTGGCATCTAAAGCATGCTACAAATGGACTTACTTACAAAACATAAATAGACCCACAGACTTAGAAAAAGAAGTTATAGTTGTCAGGGAAAGGATGGAGAAAGGCATAGACTGGGAGTTTGGAACTGACATAGACACTGCTATATTTAAAATAGATAACCAACAAAGACTTATTGTATGGCAGAAAGTTATGGTTTTATATGAAGGGTATGATGAACAGTTTTATTCCTAGACATGGAAGACATGATAAGAACTTGACTTTAAGGAAAGGAAATTGTAGGCATAAAAACAACTTCCAGATTTAGGGATAGGAAATGTTGAAAAAGTTACTAAGGTTCTTTTTAGCTAATTCTAATAATCTTTTAGAAGTCATCTGTTCTGTATGGATAAAATAGGAAAAAGAACTAAAGATACATTGAGACAATTAAGAGCGTCAGATATTGTGATCATCTGTGTACCAAAAGCATTCTTTTTCAACCATTTTTATAAATTGAAGTATAGTTAATATGCAGTGTTTTGTTAACTTCAAGTGCATAGCAGTGATTCATATATATATGTATATACACCTATATATATATATACACACACACACACACATACACACACACACCTATATATATATGTATTTAGGTTCTTTTCCATTGTAGGTTATTAGAAGATATTGAATATAGTTCTCTGTGATATATACTAATAGTAAGTTCCTTATTATTTATTTTATGCAACATATGCACACTACCAAAAGCATTCTTAAATGTGGAATTGTGCATAAAATGTTCCTAAGTAGTATCTACAGACAATGGGCTGACTCTGTCCCCATTCCCTATGAAATCAATAATAAACCATTGGCGCATTTTTCCATTGTGTGTATGTATAAATTAATAGCTACTTTTTAAAGTAACTAGAGTAATAGTTTAGGAAAAAGTGGCCATGAGAGTTTCATATCCACTCAAGATAGGACAAAGAAAATTACTTACATTCCTATGTTAAATTTCTAGAGATTGATTAAGCTGGAGGTTTGTTCCTAGGAGATTGCAGTATATGGAGAGAGAGCTTTAATAGGTGTCATGGCATGCATACAGGCTTAGTTGCTCAATCATGTCTGACTCCTTGTGACCCCATGGACTGTAGCTCATCAGGATCCAATGTCTGTGGGATTTTTCAGGCAAGAATACTAGAGTGGGTTGCCATTTCTTCCTCTAGAGGAACTTCACAACCCAGGGGTCAAACATGTGTCTCCTGCATTGCAGGTGGATTCTTTACCCATTGAGCCATCAGGGAAGCCCGATAGATGTCATGGAGAGAGTAGTAAATCCAAAGTACCCTGCTTAGGGTGTAAATGTAGTCACTTAGGCATGAATCACTTCCAGGGTCTGGCTTGTCTGAGTTATTCATACAGGAGAAACAGAAGTCTTTATGTCAGAGACAGAGTTCTATTGGAGAGGGGGTTGGGGATGAACGGAGCAGGGAGGAAGGGAGATGGGACCAGGGAGAGGAGTGTTGAAATGTGTGAGCTCATGGGAGATAATAAAGAGAAACAAAACTAGTCAGAAAATCTTGAATAATATAGCTGTGTCAGAAGTCATTTCCCTGCAGCATCTTTCACATGGTCAAAGAGAAGAAAGATTTAAGGAGTTATCGGTAAATCAAACCAAGTGTATGTGGGAACACATACACATTTCAAATACTTGTGTGCAACCCATGTGATTAATTTCTACAAACAAACTTTCCATAAATAATTACCTCAACTCTTTTTTTCATATTGTTTGGATAAATGTAGCATAGAACATATTTAATAAATTTGTGTATTTATTCATAATTATATGATTCTATAAAAAAACCCATGTTAGTAAATAAGGTCACTCTGCAAAGGTGAAGAATTCCTGTATGACACATTTTATCTGTTAAAAATGATGCCTTTTCTTTATTGCTTAGAATTACAATGCTGTAGATTGTGTTGGTGGTTTTATTTTTGGAGTATTTATTAGTCAATCAGTCAATTAGTATTTACTGAGCTTCTGCCCAGCACATAGGGCATGCTCATCAAATTTGCAAATGACACAAATCTTGGAGGATGTTAAATACATTGGATGAGAGACATAGCATCCAAAAAGATTTTGACAGCCTGGAGCAATGGGCTGAATCTAACAAGATGAAATATATTGTGGATAAATATAAATTCCTGTCCTTGGATTCACAAAACTAACTGCATATGTACAGGATGGGGTAGATATGCTTTAACAGTCAGCTCAACTTAATTTATCAGTTTTAGCTATATGATGTCATTGCCAGAAATGTAGCATGCAAGTTTGGATTACATTAAGGTGATAATCTTATTTCAATTTGGTGAGAGGCCACATGTAGAGATTGTAGTATTTCTGGAGCCATATTTTAAAAGAAAGACCCAAAGCCATGTCATATTTAGAACGCCACAGAAGCCAAACACATTTATCTTGAAGAAGACTTGGGAGAAAAATATGTGTGAACTCTTGTGTGGAAAAGGGATTGGATTTGTTTCATGTGGTCTCAGTAATTAGAGCTGGGACCTAAGAATTGAATTTATAAAGAGACATCTTCCAGTTCAATCATTTATAATAGCAAAAGCTGTTCAAAGATGAAAGGTTTCCCAGAGTCTGCAGGATCAGAATAGTGGAGCAGGTGAATCTCAAGAGTCCTCATTTTGGGGATAAAACTAATAACATGACAGAGGGGGATCTGAGAACCTGGTAAGATACTATAAGTAAAACATTCAAAACATTGCCAGGAAAATGGCAAATGGTTATATTGCTCATTCGGGTTGTTACCCTTCTTATTATGGGAGGCATTGATATGAAACCTGAATCATCACTGTGTTGAGTTAAAGCAAAGTAGTTCAATGGGTGGGTCTGATAAACTAGATGGTGGTTATTTCTAAATGCTAACTGGGTGTAGATAATTAAAATTGGTTAAAACAGTCTCTAGAACCAGTCACTCCTCTCTGTGACTTTGAAAAATGTAACCTTTTTGTATTTAATTCTCTATGATTCCATTTCATTACTTGGAGATAATTCCAAATCTGTCTCGGGTTGTTGTAAAGATAAAAGAAAACTTTAGAACAGTGCTCAATATGCTAGCTTCTCAATAAATGTGAACACTTTGATAATGCTGAAGGAGTCAATAAAGGATCCTTGTAGGATTTAGGACTTGAGATATATATGTTTTTAAAATACTAAGAATTTAAGTAAATGAAAAGCAGTAGCAAGTTTATTACCATATGGAAATAGCTTAAATATAACATGGAAATAGAATTAAGCATTGTGTGATTATCAGACAGTGAGGAAATCTCACCATTTAGGTGAAGTTGACTCTTGGTGAGCAGTTGGAAATAAAAGTGGATGGAACGAGAGAGGGAAAACCTTAGAAGACCTTTAGTTTAGGACGGTAAGCAGAGTGGCATTCCACATGCTTTCAGGTAGAGGATGAAACATACATGTGATATTTTAAAATAACCTTATGAAGTTTTCAGAATAAACTGTCTTCCTTATGCTTAAAAATTATAGATGGAATAGTTGAATCTTTTATGCAAATCCTTCTTTAACCTAGAAATAGAAATTCTATTTTAGGACAATTTCTATTTCAGAAAGTCCAAACACTTTTTCCTTCATAAAGTTTTCCCTTCAGATTCATATCTGTAGGGGAAAGTAGTTTTCTTTTTTTGTTTGAAATCTTTAGCATTCAAGATGATGTTCTTTATATTTGTATCACCCATCCTCATCTTCTGAAAGTGAGTCTGAATTTGAGATCTGTTGCCAAACCATTTGTATTAAATCTATGAGAGAGATGTTATTCAAAATGCTTAAAATGGTTTTGCTCTAAAATGAGATCCATCAAATTAATGAAACTTATATTCTTGGGAGGCTCATAAGTCAGTTCTAGGAAGATAGGTCCCACAAAGAAAGTCCCCAAATAGGTCCTACACCACACATTTATGGATTAAGGCACAACTTTTCAAATCAACCTCATGAAAAAGACAATAAGCTTCAGTACTTTAGTGAAAAACAACTGTCATATTTTATAATGATTCACATACTTTTAGTATACTAAAAATACTTTATGCTTTCATACATACAAACTCCTAGAGGAAATGATTGTGATTTTATTTATTTTTTTTTGGTGTAACTTACAGGGCTACTGTAGATTCTAGGTTCATGCTGTGCTGAAGTAAATTAAAATTAGGAGGATATAGGCAACAGGAAAACTGCAAAACTATTTCTCCAATGAGGAAGTCAGCATAGGGACTCTGCCTATTTTTTTCCCCAGCCTGAATCAGCATTATTTTGCTTTTGTGTTGTCGGTGGTGGCAGTGGTAACGGTAGCAGCCAGCCTAAGTAGAAAAACAACAGAAATCTGGCATTTCAGTGAAACAAGAGATTGCTGATAATTACAGGGGGGGCCTGGTTGTATTTTTTCCCTTGGTAGCCTCTTAGCAGTTGTATGATTTTCTAGAGTTTTGAATTATGCTCCTCTCTAATCAGGCATGAGGATGGTGAGGAATTCTACCTTTTTTTTTTTTTTTTTGAGTCTAATATACTCTGGAGCTCAAAGGAATGAGTACAGCCTATCACAGAGACACAAATTTGACCCCCCTCCAAAAAAAAAAAAAAAAATCAACAAAGTAAAATTTGAAGGCCCGAGAGCATGAAGGCTTGAGAATGACATGCCCCCTTGTATCTTCTTTCTGAAATGTTTTTGGGGATCTTGTGAGGGCGTAAAGCTTTTCTACAGCTGCTACTAGTTTTGGCAATTCATTCCTTCAAGCCACACCAATAAACATGTCCAAACTCCTCTAATCCTCAGAGAGGTGGAGAAAGATAGAGAGGAAGTTCAGTTGAGCAGAAGGCTTTCTTTTTACAGATCAGAAATTCCATCATATATATTCCTATTCCCTTAAATAACTGGCAAGGGGATCATCAGGATGAGCTATGGCAAAGAGCCACCATCATGGTCACAGTTTCAGTGTGATGGGGCCCCAGACCTGAATTGCAAAGTAGTTTAGAGAATCTTGGAATATAAAACATGATACAGAACACCAAAGATGATTTAATCTTATTTATAGAAAGGTAGTTGGTGGTGGTGGGTGGGGGAGAGGCCACACCAGGCAAGAGTGACTTGGGATCATCATTAATCATTTTTTAAGTACCAAGAAAGTGAAAACATTCTTCTGGAATTCACTGCAAGTGACACTGAATCCTTCTATTAAGTAAATATGTGATGAGTTGATAAAAAAAAAAAAAAGAGAAAAGAAGGTCCCGAACTCTTGACTACAGATATAATACAGTGAATACAGAAAATCAAAAGCATGCTTTCCATCTGACTCAAAATAAAGGTGCACTTAAACTTGTAAAAGACAACATTTTTATTTGAATGATATGACAGAACTGTCACAGGAGTGTTACCTGCTATAAAGAAAGCCAAAGAATTATTACCTTTATTAGACCAGTGACACTGAGCTTTAGCCATACATTTCTAACTTCTGTCCCTCTACAGAGACAATTTTCTTTTCTTAAATAAACTGTCATGCTAGTGTTAATATATTGTTGGCTCTCTCATGCTCTGAGAATACTGCTGATATAAAACATGTATATGTTAGATTGGTAATAGTATCTTTAGTGGAGCTGACTAGAACAAATGTGTTTCCCTCATGGCTGCGCTAATGTGATAAAGGAAAATTGGCTGTTCATCAGCTTTTGGCTGGGTAAAGACAGTAGAGATGGAACCACATTCTTTTTTATGCATTAATACCTTCGAGAACTTTCCACGAGTTATATTTCATGTGCCTGCATGTTGCGCAGAGATGTTGTAAAACATGAGATAATGCTACAAATAACAAAGTAGAAAAGCCTGTATCTTTTATAATGATAACAGTCAAACACCAAATGACAGTAACAGGCTGTAAAAAATGGCATGCAAAAAAAAAAAAAAAAGGAGCAGAAGGGTATATATCCAGGTCCGTGAGGAGCTAGTGTGTGATTTTTGGTCTTTATGTTAACGCTTTGTTTTATAATTAAGTCAAATGGAACACAGGGTTGATGCATTTAGGAAAAAATATGGTTTTAAATGAAAGCAGGTTGGATAGAGAGGAAAAAAGCCAAACTGAATAAGTTTTTGATGAACTGATATATTGATATTGCCAAGAAATTTTTATAGTTGCCAATAGTGTGTGTGTGTAATTTTTTTTTAAAGATGGGGACTTTGAAAAGAGTTCCTAAGGCAATTATTCACATGATTTAAAAATATTGGAGGGTGATTGTTTATTTTCATTAATTTTTGAAAGGCTGTTTTAATATACTTTCATTTTGATATTTTTATTTAAGATGTTAGCATCTAACCTTCAACTACAAGATATTACGTTTCTCTCAATGAAGTAATCTGCGTAACTTTTTATGATATAATCCAGGGGTAGTCAAATTATAGCTCGTGGTACAAACGTGGCTGGCCACGTATTTTTATAAAAGTTTTGCTGGAACACATTTGTGCCCATTTATATATATATTGTTTGTGGCTGCTTTCCTATTACAGCAGAGTTGAACAGTTGTGACCTGAGCCATTTAGACCACAAAATCAAATCATTTGGTATTCAAATAAAAAATATTTATCTATTTACAGAAAAAGCTTGTTGACTTCTGGTGTAGAGGGTTGTTAGGGTACCTGATTAATTAGCCTAGACTATGGTCAGCAGATTTTTGCTATTCTGTATGGAGAAGGCAATGGCTACCCACTCCAGTACTCTTGCCTGGAAACTCCCATGGACAGAGGAGCCTGGTAGGCTGCAGTCCATGGGGTCGCGAAGAGTCGGACATGGGACACGACTGAGCGACTTCACTTTCACTTTTCACTTTCATGCACTGGAGAAGGAAATGGCAACCCACTCCAGTGTTCTTGCCAGGAGAATCCCAGGGATGGGGGAGCCTGGTGGGCTGCCGTCTCTGGGGTCGCACAGAGTCGGACACGACTGAAGCGACTTAGCAGTAGCAGCAGCAGCAGCAGCAGCATGGAGAAGTGCAGGTGAAAATTACCAACTGGATACCAACATCCAAGAAAATAAATGTTTATAAGGAGTCTTTGTGTTAGCAACCTAAATTGAATTATATTCATATGTAATACATTTCTAGTGTATCTGGTTTTGAATATTTTTGCCTTTTGCATTCATTTCTGTTTATTTCCAAATATGACTGTAACAAATTTAACTAGTAGCTAAAGAAGCAGTGTCTCCAGAACAACTTATGAAGGCATGGGAGACAGAGCTGTGAAATATATGGGACAAACAGTTAAGCAAACCTTTGAATACCCTGGTATGTATGATCCAGCACAGAATTATTATATCTAGGTTTATGTCTAGATATAAAAACACAATATATACCATTTGACCATTAAAATAAATTCCTAGTGTTTCCAACGGAAGGAAGTGGAGAAGTGGGAAGTTAACTTGAGAAAGCTTGCTAACGGCAGTTATTATAAAATAAAAGATTATGCAATTAATAATGGTGATAATTTCTTACAGGTACACCAGACAAAAATCAGTTTCTTCATCAATGGTTTGGAAAAGGATAATGCAGCTTTTGATGCAAGAACTCTAAGTGGTTCAATTACAGATTTTGCCTCTGGTACCATGCAAATAGGACAGAGCTTAAATGGTGAGTTTAGATTTCAGAAAATTATTTGTTTTATTTAATTACATTGTTCCTTGAAAAATGTGTCAAAAATATTTTAAAATACCCAGGTGTATTTGTTTCCTAGGGCTTCTGTAATACAGTAGCACCAATTGGGTGACAGTTTAATAAAGCAGATTTCATCCCCCTGTGATTCTGGAGCGTAGAAATCTGAAATCAAGGGCTCAGTGTTGGCCTCTTCTGGAAGTTCTGAGGGGGAGTTCATTTCATGCCTCTCTCTTTCTGGTGGCTTCTAGCAATACTTAGTGTTCCTTGGCTTGTAGCTATTAATATATAACTTCAGTCTTTGCCTCCATCTTCACCTGGCCTTCTCCCCTTCTCGTCTCTTTTAAAGACACTTGTGATCAGATTTAGGTCCCAGCCTAATCCAGTATTTTCTCATCTTGACATCCTTAATTACATCTGCAAAGATTTTCTTTCCAAATAAAGTCACAATTGCAGGTAGTCTTACTTGTTGGAGGCCATTATTTAACCCACTATATCAGAGAATCTTTAAAATGTCTTTATCATTATTTTTTCAAAGTAAGAACAATATGTAATAAACTATATTTTTAAAATGTATTTTTATCGAAGTAAAGTTGAGTTACAGTCTTGTATTAATTTCTGTTCTACAGCAGAGTGACTCAGTTACATATATATATTCATTCTTTTTCATATTTTTCCATTATGGTTATCATAGGATATTGAATATCTTTCCCTTTGCTATACAGTAGAATCTTGTCATTTATCCATTCTATATATACCAGTTTGCATCTGCTAACCCTAGATTCCCAATCCACCTCTGTCCTGTTCCCCTCCCGCTTGGCAACCACAGTCTGTTTTCTGTGTTTCTGATTTTGTTTCTGTTTCATAGATAGGTTCATTTGTGTTAAATTTTAGATCCCACGTATACGTGATATTTTATGGCATTTGTCTTTCTCTGATTACTTCAGATACTCTAGTTGCACTGACGTTGCTGCAAGTGACATTATTTCATTCTTTTGTACGGTGGAGTAGATAGTTTTAAGAAGATAGTAGCATATCCTGAAAAGAACAGAAGCTGAATTTAGAATTCTCTTGTAGTAACTAGCACACTGGTCTACAAAATTGCCTATACTTAAAAATGGGAATATTAATTGCTTTATATTATTAAACAGTGAATGATCATTATAAGAAAAACTAAACAGCATTAAACTCTACAAAATAGGAAGGATTTTCCTTATTTTGACCTTTATAGATAGAGATAGTTAATTTTGTTATAACCTTCCACCATTTTTGTACATATAGCTAGAGATATGGTTATAAATATAATAATTTTCCAAAAATGAAATTATCATACATATGCTTTCTCTGAGCCCTCTAAAAATAAATACTTCCCCTCCAAATGTTATGAGAAACAAGTTAATATGCCTTCTCATTTAAAATGACTGCATTGTGCACAGTTGTATAGATGTAACCAAAACTTTTTAAACACAATCTTATTAATGAACATGTAGATTACGTCTGCTATTTCAAAATTATTAGCAGTTATCTGAACAAAAACACAAAATATATATGTATGTATTTATATATTGTATTTGTGTCTATATCTATTATGCATACACATATATATTGCATTTGAGCAATTGTCTGTGCAGTTCCTTAAGACCTTTTCCTTTGGTGTCAGTTTTCAAGTCCCATCTCTCTGCTTACTAGCCATGTGACTTGAAATAACTTTATGTCTCTAAACTATAGTTATCTTGAATTTAAAATCATGATGGTGATGATATTACAGTTTCATGGTGAGGATCAAATGAGGCTGTGTCATAGAAAACAGTACTGTTTTTCCAGCATCTGGTACTCAGTAGTTGTTCCATATTTGTTGAATGAATGAATGAATAACTGGGTCTTGTGTATACGAAACTATATTAATATGCAATGCTGTTGTTAATTATAATTATTTTGCTAACCTAAGTTGATAGAAGTTAGATTGAAATGGTCATTTTATATTTTAATACATATGGGAATGATTGCCCTAAAGCATAACGACAGATTACCTCATTACCTCATAAGGTTGTGAAAATTTACAGGCTTATTTAAAAATATAAGTAACTATTTGTCTTAAACACTAACTAACCTGACAAATAATCCTTTTTTTTTTTTTCATTTTTGCCGTTCCTCTCACCGGAAAGTATTTTTGGACCCTGCCTTAGAATTATTCGCCATTAGTGAGATTAAGTAGCTTCCCACATATGTCTGGATAATTTGCATGTCATTTGTGAATTCCTTATTGATATTGTATATTCATATTTATACTCTGGAAAATCTATTTGTAAAAGCTCATTAATGTTAATAATATTATGTTACACATTTTTTCTAGCTTTTAGATAGTCAGAACTTTTCATTATAGAAATTAAAAAATATTCTCTTATATTTTAGTCAAGGCAAAAACATTCATGCAACATAATACATGAATATTAACGGATATAGCTTTATGAATTTTTAATCTGTATATAAACTTGCATAATTCTCATCCAGAAAAAGTTATCAAACATTTCCTGGATTTCACACACTCCTGGTGAATACCAACTCTAAAGGGAAACAAAGAATAGTGTCAGTAGAGACCTCTATCAGCATAAATTAGTGTTGGCTGTTCTTGAATGTTCAAGCGCTTTAAATCATGCAAGTGAGTACTCTTGTGTATGAATTCTTTTCTAAGCACCAATAAGATATATCTCTATAGTGTGCTGCTATTTCTTTAAGCTTTAGAAAATACTTCTTTACTTTTTCAAAGTGGGTATTTTAACCAAAGATGTTTGAGAATGTTGGTGTTCCATGTCCTTACCAACACTTAATAATATCATACATTATTGTTGTTTGCCATTCTGGTGGCTTTATGGTGCATTTTCTGATGATTGATGGTATTGAGAACATTTTCATGTGCTTCTTGGCCGTGGTTATGCTCTTTTGTGAACTACCTATATAAGTTTCTGCTAATTTTTAGTTGGAAGGCTTGTCTTTTTTATAACTTATAGGAATTCAATATTTTGAATTTGAATTCTTTGAGAGATAAATGGACTTCAAATATAACCTTCTGAATTACAACTTATACTATCAGTTTCCTTTGATCAACAGAAGTTCTTAATTTCAGTGAAGTCTAATTTATGTTTATTTTAAACTTAATACTTTTTATGTGATGTTTAGAATATCTTTGCAAACCCTGAAAGTATAAAGTGTAGGAGAATACCCAAAATCTCTAAAGATGTTCTCCTGTGCTTTATTTTAAAAGTGATATTATTTTGCCTCTCAAATTTAGATTGACATTCTATCTGGGATTGATTTTTGGGTATAGTATGAAGTAGGAGTCAAGATTCTATTTTTTTCCCCACCTGGAATTTTAATTAACCCTGAAACATTTTCATCACTTCTCCACTACTTTGCAATGGCAGCTTTGTCACAAATTACATCCCTGTTACATGAAGAAGTGAGTTCCTGAGCTCCCTATTTTGTTTCAGTGATCTGTTTGCCCATACATATAGTTAAAACATTTAGTTTTCATTTTTGTAGCTTCAGAAGAGTCTTACTGTCTAGAAGGATTTAATTTCTCCAATTTTTTTTAAATCTTTCAAGATTGTCTTGGTTATTATATGAATTTTAAAAGGAGTTTTTTCAATTTTCACAAAAATTTTGTGGGAGTTTAAATCCTTAACTCAATTTTTGCAAGAATAGATATATAGAGAATATCAAGTCCTCCAATCCACGAGCAGCATATATTCCTTAATTTCTCCCAGCAATGTTTTTAGTTTTCTGTATAGTGGTCTCATTCATATTTGTAGGACTTAGTCCTGTGTGTTTTTTTGTCCTTTTTTTTTTTAAAGATTCAGTTTCACTTAATACTGTTTTGGAACTTTATTCTCTAGTTTTATTTCTATTATATAAAATTAGCATCAATTTTTATATCGACGTTAAGTTCAGTGACCTTCAGTTCAGTGCAGTTCAGTTGCTCAGTCGTGTCTGACTCTTTGCGACTCCATGAATCACAGCACACCAGGCCTCCCTGTCTATCACCAACTCCCGGAGTTCACTCAAACTCGTGTCCATCGAGTTGGTGATGCCATCCAACCACCTCATCTTTTGTTGTCCCCTTCTCCTCCTGCCCCCAATCCCTCCCAGCATCAGGGTCTTTTCCAATGAGTCAACTCTTCACATGAGGTGGCCAAAGTATTGGAGTTTCAGCTTCAGCACCAGTCCTTCCGATGAACACCCAGGACTGGTCTCCTTTAGGATGGACTGATTGGATCTCCTTGCAGTCCAAGGGACTCTCAAGAGTCTTCTCCAACACCACACTTCAAAAGCATCAATTCTTCAGTGCTCAGCTTTCTTCACAGTCCAACTCTCACATCCATACATAGCCTTGACTAGACGGATCTTTGTTGGCAAAGTCATGTCTTTGCTTTTCAATATGCTATCTAGGTTGGTCATAACTTTCCTTCCATGGAGTAAGCGTCTTTTAATTTCATGGCTGCAGTCACCATCTGCAGTGATTTTGGAGCCCCCCAAAATAAAGCCTGACAGTGTTTCCACTGTTCCCCCATCTATCTGCCGTGAAGTGATGGGACCAGATGCCATGATCTTAGTTTTCTGAATGTTGAGCTTTAAGCCAACTTTTTCACTCTCCTCTTTCACTTTCATCAACAGGCTTTTTAGTTCCTCTTCACTTTCTGACATAAGTGAAGTTAGTGTAGTTGCTCAGTAGTGTCCAACTCTTTGCAACCCCATGGACTGTAGCCTGTCAGGCTCCTCTGTCCATGGCATTTTCCAGGCAAGAGTGCTGGAGTGAATTGCCATTTCCTTAATTACAAATTCTAAAATTACTTTGCCATTTCTGACATAAGGGTGGTGTCATACTGAAAGGGAAACTCCCCAGGTCAGTAGATGCCCAATATGCTACTGGAGATCAGTGGAGAAATAACTCTAGAAAGAATGAAGGGATGGAGCCAAAGCAAAAACAATACCCAGTTGTGGATGGGAGTGGTGATAGAAGCAAGGTCCGATGCTGTAAAGAGCAATATTGCATAGGAACCTGGAATATCAGGTCCCTGAATTAAGGCAAATTGGAAGTGGTCAAACAGGAGATGGCAAGAGTGAATGTCAACATTCTAGGAATTAGTGAACTAAGATGGACTGGAATGGGTGAATTTAACTCAGATGACCATTATATCTACTACTGTGGGCAGGAATCCCTTAGAAGAAATGGAGTAGCCATCATGGTCAACAAGAGTCTGAAATGCAGTACTTGGATGCAGTCTCAAAAATGACAGAATGATCTCTGTTTGTTTCCAAGGCAAACCATTCAATATCACAGTAATCCAAGCCTATGCCCCAACCAGTAACACTGAAGAAGCTGAAGTTGAACAGTTCTATGAAGACCTACAAGACCTTCTAGAACTAACACCCCAAAAAGATGTCCTTTTCATTATAGGGGATTGGAATGCAAAAGTAGGAAGTCAAGAAACACCTGGAGTAACAGGCAAATTTGGCCTTGGAGTAAGGAATGAAGCAGGGCAAAGGCTAATAATAGAGTTTTGCCAAGAGAACGCACTGGTTATCGCAAACACCTTCTTACAACAACACAAGGGAAGACTCTATACGTGGACATTACCAGATGGTCAACACCGAAATCAATGACCTTGCTAAATTTAAATTCTGATAGTTATACAGTCCTATCATTTATACATAGCAGGCACTCAAATCTTTTCAAATGTTTGCAGTAAATACCTAACTGGTCATGGAGTTGTCACATAGATATTTATAGGTGTTGTTATTATTAACTTTGAAATAATGCAAAATGTTAATTTTTCCCCATGACCTGATTTATATAGTTATTTAATTATGGGAAAATGTGTGTATATATATATAGATATTTAAATATTCAAAATACACTCTAAAACACTGGTTAAATTTCCAAGCTCTGGTGCCAAACAAATTTAGGGTTGAATTCAATCCATTTGTTTACCTTTGATCTAAAGATATATTCCTTTAAAGTTTCTAATCTGTTAAATTTTATATTTTAATAAATATTTTATAGGGATATTATAAGAATTATATATGTTAGTGTATATGTAGAATATATTTCTTGTCATATAGTAAATTTTAATAAGTGGTAGCTATTATTAACCTCTTTGAATATCTATTTTCTTATTGTGAAGTAGACATAGCAATTACTTTCCATAGAATTGTTGAGAGATCCAAAGGAAAATGTCTATAAATGACTCTATTATTTTAATTTATATATTCTCTTAGATCAAGCTAAACTTCTGTAAAGAAGTAGCATTTTAAGAAACCTATATATTTAGAAACTTGGTTTGAGTAATTAGTATTATTGAGAAATTTTATAAAGTACTCTGCATGCAGAAATTCTTAATAACACATTAAATCTTGTGAGCCTTATTTCAATATTTAATTCCCATTAGCACTTCTAAAAGTGTTTTATTGCACCAAATGTTGCTCAAAGTATTCGATAGTGCCATAAATTTGTCCATTCTGCACTGTGGGGTTGAAATGACTTGCTTCTATTCTATTTCAATATACTAAATGCTGAATTAATGATTCCAAAGGACAGTGTGGGCTGAATATGATGTTTGTTTTTAAACTGCAAAAAAAGAAATTTGACTTCTGATTAGAAAGCACATAATTGGAAAAGCATTTATTTCCAGTGTTACTTAGTTTTTAATATAGTTTTCCTCCTTAAGTTTTGGCATTGGAGAGCTACAGGAGGCAAAGATATTTAAAAATAATTTTTATCTTTTTTCCCATCAATTTCTAGGTATGGTTGTACCTACTGTATCTTTTCTCTAATTAGAGATGGCAGGTAGACTGGCTCATTACTTCTGCCTAATGAGCCAGGCTCCATGCCACCTCTCTAATCAGAAAAGAGATAGGTACAGAATGTTCCCACGGACTTATTATAAATCATTTTCTTTCTCTCCCGTGCTCCTTTTTTTAATCAAAAAATTAAGTCACTGTCCTCCATACTTTTGTCTACATCCAAGATGGTTTCATTCAGGAGAGGTAATTGTGCAAGAGATTACCGTAAGCTGAATTAAAGGTGCTCTCATGCAGTACCGGGCCGGCTGTCTCTGCTTTGGAACAGACACTGCCTCAATCGCAGGCATATCAAACGAAGGTCTACAGGAAATCAAGATGGCTTTTCTTTCTTTCTCTGGTTAGGCTTACCTTGTTTCCTTGTTTCTGTACTCAGGAAGCGACAGCTTCACGTGAGTGTTGGCTGCTAGAAAGCCTTTTCTTTGAGTCTCATCTCCAACTAGCATAACTTTCTAGAAAAATATTGTAGGGTGCCAATGACACTTTCTGTTGCTGTGGGCCTTGTCTTTGCCTCCTCTAGGAAATTAGTCAATGGACCATATGAATATTGTTTCCTGGGTTCTGTATCTGTATTAATGGGATGTGTGTGAGTGTGTGTGCTCAGTCATCTGATTTGCTCTGGCTGATTTTTAAATATACAAATAGAAACAGCTTAGACCTTCCATATCAACCAATGTGTCAGTTCCTTTTTAAGTACCGTTAGTTCCAGTCATATATTTATTTTAATTCCTTCAGTTGGGCAGAAAATGAAGAGGAGCTGTGGTAACAGACATGTAATTATAAACAGTCTCTAAAGTCACTGTGGTGATAAACTACA
Source organism: Bos grunniens (assembly GCF_055505025.1). Taxonomy (NCBI): domain Eukaryota; kingdom Metazoa; phylum Chordata; class Mammalia; order Artiodactyla; family Bovidae; genus Bos; species Bos grunniens. The sequence continues at coordinate 61,377,930 of NC_141180.1, forward strand.
ATAGCCCTGCAAATTTTGGATATAAAAGTAAAAAATCTCATGAATCAAAGTATTTCAGAGTAATTTCTGAACTCTTATCAACAGAGTTCTAATTTCCTTTTAAATGTTGGTTTCTCTACATTACTTTCTTAAGATAACTGGTCATTAAGGAATCAGGGAACTTTCGTTGTGTAGCTGTGAAAGCAAATATACAAGGAAGAAAAAGATGATCACCTAATGCTAATGCCAACTTCCCTTGCATTCCATGTTTTCTAGGCATTGTATCTTCATTCACTTGCTTGTTCTTTCTGGAGTTGGAATAGTATTTTTATTTCTACTATTGTCCCAAAGGTTATCAATAACATTTCTAACTTCAGCTATGTATGGAAAGCCAGTTTTCCTTTTAGTTTAGCTGGAGATAAATCTAAAATTTTTCTGAGAGAATTCTTGTTTTTAATTAGGTAAAAAGTAAAGAAATAGAAAAATGTAGAAATTGATGAATTGAGACAGGTAAATGGAATGGAAATAGACTATAGGAACAAGATCTATAAAGGTATTAAAAAAACAAACAAGTGTTAGTCGCTCAGTCATGTCTGACTCTTTGTGACTCCTTTGGTTTATACCCGCCAGGCTCGTCTGTCCATAGAATTCTCCAGGCAAGAATACTGGAATGGGTGGCCATTCCCTTCTCCAGGGAATCTTTCTAACCTAGGGATTGAACCTGACTCTCCCACATTGCAGGAAGACTCTTTACCATCTGAGCCACCAGGAAAGCCCATATAATGCTGTAGAGGAGTTTAATTAAGGATGAAGGAGTTTCAGAGCATTGCGGAAGAGATATCTAGCAATGCTATTAGGACAAGTGGCCAACTATGTTACAAAAATAAAAATATAATTTAAATGTGTACCTTGCAATCATAATTAAATAAAAACTGCAGATGAATTAAAATTTAAATGTGAAATATATAATCATGAGATAGTAGAGGACAGTAAAAGGAAATGTTTTCATAATCCTGGCATATTGAAGATTTTTATTAGCATGATATCCTGGCCAGAAATGGTAAAGCAAAAATATTGAAGCATCTGACTGAGAATTTAAAATTCAAACAGTGCTTATCATTTTGTATATAGTTTGGGAATAAAAAAGAGAATACTAGTGTTGGAAAGAGTTTGCGATAACCTGGCAAGCTATGAAAAGTAAAAATATGAAAGCTGTGTCATCCAAGTGTTCTCCTTCCAGGACATATCTCTCAAGAATATGATTAAGTAAGGCTTTAAATATGTACATGAAATGTTAATTGTAGAATTACTTAAGGTAGCAAATAATTGGAACCAGTTAGAAACTTCAAAAGAGAATGGATTAAAATAAATGATAATTTATGTCTCCAATGGAAAAGTGTATATTATTAAGAAAAATGAAATGTCTGTTGGTCAAGACTTGGCAACACATTCATGATGTGTTATAATATGACAAATGAATGAGCATAAAGTATAATATAATCTTTAACATGGTTTGAGGAAATGCAAATTTGCACCGGATATTGAACTCTCTGTACATAGAAATTATTATTGCTATAATAATTAGTGCCTGAGAAGCAAGGTACTTGTTTTTGGTTTGAATCTGGCTTTGCTTCTTAAAAGTCAAGTGACTTTGGCAAAAAATTTAACTTCTCAATCCAGTTTCCTAATTTGTTTGTTCATCTATAACATGTTTTTGATATAGTTTTCAAAGCAACTGTAAAACTTTTAAATAATATATACTTGGTTTATGTTTGTTATCCAATGAAAGTTTGCTATTATAAATATTAATGTTATAATAATTTAGGTATTACTCTTATTGACTTTGTGAAATTTAAGTATTTTAAAATAATGGTCCTGGCCGACATTCAATTTTTGGCTCAAAATAAAAATTTTCCTAGGGTGAGTAAGAAAAAAATTTTAATTTAGGACAGTGATGTACAGTATGTTTAAAATGGCTATATTTTGTGTAGGTAAGCTCCACAAAATAAGTTCTTTCTCTGTTCAAAGATTAGTCCTCTCTGGTACTCTTCATTGTTTTTATTTTTTTTTTTTTTACAAATCGTGACATCTATCTGGTGTTATTTCTTTTCAGCCTGAAGGACTTCCTTCTTCATTGTTTATAGTTTGGCCAGTGGGAACAAATTCTCTCAGCTTTATGAAAAATGTCTTTAATTTGTTTTTACTTTTGAAAGATATTTTCACTGGATATAGAATTATACATTGTTAATTATAATTTTTTTTAGCAGTTTAAAGATTGTTGTTTCACTGTCTTCCTGCCTTCATTATTTTTGATGAGTTATCAGCCATCATTCATATTAATATTCCTTTGTAGGGTATATGCCATTTTTTTATTGTTGCTGAAAATTTTCTCTTTGATTTTAATAGTTTAATTAAACTGCCTGGATGTAGTTTTCATAGTATTCATCCTAGTTGAGATTTGCTCAGATTCTTGCTTATGTAAATTGATGTTTTCACTACTTTTGGAAGTTCTGATAATTATCTCTTTAAACTTTTCTTTCTTCTTTTTTTTCCATTCCACATTCTTTCTCCTCTTACTCTAGGACTTCAGTTATGTTTATGTCAGAGCATGGATAGTATTCCACAGATGTAGGGCATGTTTTTGTTTGCTTTTTTTTTTAACATACTCTTTTTTATTCTTAGCATTTCTCTTTGGATACTATATATTGATTTGTCTTAGTAGTCACTGATTATTAATTTCTTGTTTGTATCTAGGCTGCTCTTAAGCTTATCTAGAAAATTCTTCATTTTTTAATAACGAACTTTTCATCTCTAGAATTTCCATTTGGTAACTCATTTGTAGGTTCCATCTGTCTGCTCATCATATTCCCTCATCTTTTCACACATATTGTCACCATTTCCACTAGATCTTTTGGTATTTTTTGTCTTAGATATTTGGATCATTCCAACATCTGAGTCTTCCCTTGTGGCTCAGCTGGTAAAGAATCTGCCTGCAATGTGGGAGACCTGGGCTTGACCCCTGAGTTGGGAAGATCTTCTGGAGAAGGGAAAGTCTACCCACTCCAGTATTCTGGCCTGGAGAATTCCGTGGACTGTATAGTCCACAGCATCACAAAGAGTAGGACACGACTGAACGACTAGAATTTTATGGAACATCTGAGCCATGTCTTGACTTTTTTTTCCTTTCTTTGTGATGCACAATGTTTTCTTGCTGTTTCATGTGTCTTAAAATGTTTTTATTGTGTGCCAGACATTTTGTGTAAGGGAATGAAAGAGATAGAAGTGTGTTTGTGTGTGTTAGTTGTTCAGTCAGCTGACTCTTTGTGACCCCATGGACTGTAGCCCACCAGGCTCCTCTGTCTGTGGAATTCTCCAGATAAGAATCCTGGAGTGAGTTACCATTTCCTACTCCAGGGAATCATCCCGACCCAGGTACTGAACCCGTATCTCCTGCATTGCAGCCGGATTCTTTACCATCTGAGCCATCAGGAAAGCTAGGTGAATAATAGTTACCTCCAGAGAAAAGAGCACTTCTGGTTCTATTAGGCCTCTGGAGTGTGTGTGTTGGCAGTGGGTGGGAGGAGGAAAGGAGGAGAGCAGCATCAAACTTATTTGAAGTTGATGTGGATTTGAGCTTTATTTCAGCTGTAATATAATTTAGTTCACCGCTGGTTTCAGATGTTTGATGACAGAATTAGGATGGATGTAGACTCCCTCTGGTGCTAGTAGGGACTGCTGTCTTCTTATTCTATAACTGATTTCTGCTACCTCTCACTTTTCTGTTAGGGATGAGAACAGCTGTGGGTCTCAACTCTTCTGTGTAAGGCTTGTTTACTTTTTAGAATTTATTCAAATTTCTCTGTCTTCTCTACTTTCTGATGGTTTAAGAAATGATTTTAGAGCTTATCTGGCTTACTTTGGTTGTTTGATCTAAAGTGATGGTTTCAACTTTCTATACCTGAAGCACAGGTGGAAATCCAACTCTTACTGTAACACTTGATAGCACATTTTCTTTCTTTGACCACCTCTTTGCTTAACTCTGCACCTCTCTTGGTTGTTAACCATAGCTGATCTCTGGCATTCTGATCAAGGGAGGTACCTATTACTTGGCCCCAAAGATTATTTTGGTAGCATTTGGGAATTGACCTTATTTGTTACCTCTTCAAAATTTTTCTGGAGATTTTTGGCTTTTTACATAAGTTTTCTTTGGTCTTCCTGAAATCTATTCACTGCCAATATTTAACACTGAAATTTTTTGAGGATTCTGAATCCTTGTTAGATTATCTCAACTCATTAGTGGCCTTTTTCTGTTTCTTGATTTTGTGAAGCAGTTTCTGTCTTACAACACTTGAACCATTGGTTATTTCTTCATTCAGCTCAAACTTTTACCTTCTAGGGGTTGATGATTAATTTGAATATTTTGTAGTCATCTGTTACTTGTTCAGGATAACACCTTGCCTTTCACTGATTTTAGCTACCACTTCTAGAGGTGAATTTTCAAATTTTCCTCAATCAAGGAATTTTATTATAGTGTATATATTGTGTAATTGTATAATACACATATATTAATCATATCTGACTCTATATTGAATGCTTTTTTTTTTTGTTATTGTTGTCTGCAATGATATTTTATTTAAATCTTTATTTTCTTTCTTATGGTTCCATGACAGCTGGAGTATATTCTTATCTTTTTGTTACTACTACCTAAAAGCAACATTAACAATAATAGAAACACAAAATGCATTCTAAATTTTCTGGCATAAAGCCCTTACCATTGTGAGCATGAAAAAAATAAATGAGCAAGCTTCTTTGACTCTCTGTTCTAGAGCCATCATTTTTGAAGTTCTAGATTTTTTCTGATTTGCTTTTATAGTTGGATTCAGAGTACAATGTTTTCTTTTGTGTCACACTGAAGTAAATAGAAATTAGGTAATTAATCTGACCCCCATCATGCATAATTTTAATTTCAATTAGAACTTTTGATAGAAATGAGGAAAGGAGGTTATCTAAGTCTTTGTAGAATGGACACAGATTTATTTATTTTTGTTCTATTACATTGGCAGGTTTTTTCTTACATATGTGAATCTATTAATGGTATTGTCAAAATGCTCAGTCTTTAAGCTTTGTTATTTTCAGAAGTGAAGATTCTCAGTATGATATCATACTAGGTTTTTTTTTTAAATAAAAATTCACAGTAATTATCTTTCTTTTAGCCCGTGAGTGGGTATCTCTATTTAAAGGCAACTGTGCCAATCATTTGGAGAAGGCAATGGCACCCCACTCCAGTACTCTTGCCTGGAAAATCCCATGGACGGAGGAGCCTGGTAGGCTGCAGGCCATGGGGTCGCTGAGGGTCAGACATGACTGAGCGACTTCACTTTCACTTTTCACTTTCATGCATTGGAGAAGGAAATGGCAACCCACTCCAGTGTTCTTGCCTGGAGAATCCCAGGGACGGGGGAACCTGGTGGGCTGCCGTCTATGGGGTCTCACAGAGTTGGACACGACTAAAGTGACTTAGCAGCAGTGCCGATAATTATACTTCCAGTTCTAATTCTAAAATTGTTTTGGTTCACAAGGACAGATCTAGTCTTAATAACTTGTTGCTATTTCCATTCATTTGACTTTGCTAAGTTGCTTCAGTCGTGTCCGACTCTGTGCGACCCCATAGATGGCAGCCGACCAGGCTCCCCCGTCCTTGGGATTCTCCAGGCAAGAACACTGGAGTGGGTTGCCATTTCCTTCTCCAATGCATGAAAGTGAAAAGTGAAAGGGAAGTTGCTCAGTTGTGTCCAACTCTTAGCAACCCCATGGACTGCAGCCTTCCAGGCTCCTCCGTCCATGGGATTTTCCAGTCAAGAGTACCGGAGTGGGGTGCCATTGCCTTCTCCTCATTTGACTTTAGCATGTTTATTAACATCTAACTTTCTAAAATAGAAATTGTTGTTATGCCAGTGAGTTTTCTAGGTAATGGTCATTTATGGCCTTGAAATATCAAAAGGTTCTTAACCCTCTCTCCCATTCTGTATTCACATTTATTATTCTTGTGTCATTTTTATACCTCATGAGATTTTTTATACCTTGTATAATTGCCAGTTTTATAGACTAAAGATTGTCAAATATTAACTATTTCAACCTTAAGTTAATATGTATATGCTGCTGCTGCTGGTAAGTCACGTCAGTCATGTCCGACTCTGTGCGACTCCATAGATGGCAGCCCACCAGGCTCCTCTGTTCCTGGGATTTTCCAGGCAAGAACACTGGAGTGGGTTGCCATTTCCTTCTCCAATGCATAAAAGTGAAAATGAAGTCGCTCAGTCATGTCTGACTCTTCGCGACCCCATGGACTATAGTCTCCCAGGCTCCTCTGTCCATGGGATTTTCCAGGCAAGAGTACTGGAGTATATAAGTATACTTAAATAATACAATACATACTATTATCTTCATGTTAAAATTTATAAAAGTTGCTTCACCTTGGGAAACAACTGTAAAATTTCACCTTGGAAAGCAACTGTAAAATTTGTTTTTGAGTATTTTTAATTTTTAAGTCTGATTCATTCATTTTGCATGCTTTATTAATATTCCATTTTATGAATAAAAGCATACATTATTTATTTGTTTCCATGCTGAGAATTTTCTTCTTATAATTTATGAAATTTCACATTTAACATATGTTTCTCGTGGTACACATTTGTTTTACTTCTTCCTTGATAATTGGAAACCCTTTCTTTTCCCTGCTTAATTGCCCTGGTTAATTACCTACAGAACAATATATACTACAAGTGGCAAATGTGGATATTGGACATGGCAGACAAGTAGTCTTGTACCTTCGAATATGATGTTAGCTATGGATTTTTCTAAAATCCCTTTCTTATATGAAGAATTTCTCTCTTTTTCAGGGTTTACTGTTTTTATAATGCAAATGTTGGCATTTGACAAAGGCCTTTTTCTACGTCTAAGGAGATAATCATTTGTGTTTTGTCCTTTATTCTATCAGATTGTGCATTATTTAGTTTTCATATGTAGAATGAGCCTTGAATCTCTGGGAGAAATCCCAGTTGCTTGTGGTGTATAATCCTGTATTTATGTTGTTGAATTTGGTTTAATAGTATTTTTTTTTGAAGATATATATTCGTAAGACATTGATCTGTAACTTTCTTTACTTGTATAGTCTTTATTGGGTTTGTTCTCAGGGTAAGATAACTTCATAGAATTATTTGGGAAGTGCTTTTTTTTTTTAATTTATTTATTTTTTGTTGAAGGATAATTGCTTTACAGAATTCTGTTGTTTTCTGTCAAACCTCAACGTGAAGTGTTTTTACCTTTTATATTTTTTGGAAGAGCTTGTGAAGGCTTGACATTTTTCCTCTTTATTTATTTGACTGCACTGGGTCTTAGTTGTAACTTGGGGAATCTTTCAGCTGCAGTATCAGGGATCTAGTTCCTCGACTGGGGGTAGAACCAGGACCCTTTGCATTGGGAATGTGGCACCTCAGCCACTGGACTACCAGGGAAGTCCCCATTGTTTCTCTTCTCCAATTAAGATAAATAAATTTAAAAAAAAAGAAAAAAATAAATGCTTATAAGAATTCAGTGAAGACATGGATCCTGGATTTTCTTTGTGGAAAATAACTTTTTTAAACTAAATAAATCTCCTTTTTTATTATAGCCATATTAAGAATATCTGTTTCTTCTTTTTTCATTCACTATTATATTTGATTTTGTTTCTTCCAGTTTTACTAAGATATAATTGACATACAGCACTATTTAAGTTTAAGGAATACAGCACAGTGATCTCATTTACATACATCATGAAGTGATTTTTACAATAGTTTTGGTGAACATTCATCAACTTATATAGGTATAAAACTTAAGAAATAGAAAAAAATGTTTTCTTATGATAGCTCTTGAGATTTACTCTCTTAACAGCTTCCGTAATGATATGCAGCAGTGTTAATTAAATTCATCATATTGTATATTATATCACTAGTACTTACTTATACCTGGAGGTTCAGACCTTTTGACTGTCTGCATCTCCTTCCCCCTTCCCTCTACTCTATTCCCTCTCTGTTAACCATAAATTTGATCTCTTTTCTATAAATTTGTTTTTAAAATATCGTAGACCTATAACACTATGTTAGTTTCTGTTACTCAACTTAGTGACTCAAAAATTTTGTATTTTAAATGGTCATAACAATAAATCTAGTACCGTATATCACCATGCAAAGATATTATGCAGTTATTCACTATATTTCCCACACTGTACATTTCATACCTGTGACTCATTTACTTTGCAACTGAAAGCTTGTACCTCTTAATCTCCCTCACCTATTTAATTCCTCCTCCTTCCTCGTCCCCTTTTACTGCATCTGTAAGTCTATTTGTGTTCTATTATATTTGTCCATTTGTTTTGTTTTTTAGATTTCAAATTTAAGTAAAATCATACACTACTTGCCATTCTCTTTCTGGTTTATTTCATATCTTCAGAGTTCATCCTTTTTTTTGCAAATGACAGGATTTTATTTCTTATGGCTGAGTGATACTCCATATTCTGTTTGTGTATGTGTGTATATATACCTCATCTTCTTTATCCATTCATCTATTGATGTACATTTTGGTTGCTTCCATATTTGGTTATTTATAATATAATAATGCTACAATGAAAAAGAGGTGCATATATCTATTCTAATTAATGTTTATACTTCTTAGGATAGATACTGAGAAATGACACTGCTGGATCATACAGTAGCTCTATTTTTAAATTTGGGGGGAATAACCATACTCTGCCATAGTGGCTGCACCAGTTTACATTCCCACCAGTGGGGGTTTTCCTTTTTTCCTTGCCAACATTTGTTATTTGTTGTGTTTTGATAATAGCTACTTTGACAAATATGGTGTAATATCTTACTGTGGTTTTGACTTGCATTTTCCTGATGATGTTGATCATCTTTCATTTGGCTGTTGGCCATTTGTGTATCTTCCTTGTAAAAATGTCTACTTAGAGCATTTTTCAACTGGGTTATTTGTTCATTTGTGGAATTGTATGAGTTATTTATTTTTGATATTAAGCACTTAACATGTATCATTTGCAGATATCTTTTCTTATTTACTAGGTGGCATTTTCCTTTTTTTTCTTTTTAATTTATTTTTATATTGATGGATAATTGCTTTACAGAATTTTGTTGTTTTGGCATTTTACTTTTAATGATGGTTTCCTTCCCTGTGCAAAAGCTTTTTAGTTTGATGTAGTCTTGTTTGCTTATTTTTGCTTTGTTTTCTCTACCCAAGGATGCATATCAAAAAAAAAAATTATGAAGACCAATGTCAAAGAGAACATACCTATTCTTACTTCTAGATGTTATATGCTTTCAGGTCTTACATTTAAATTTTTAATCTATTTTGAATTTATTTTTGTGCATAATGTGATAGTAGTCCAGATTGATTCTTTTGCATGTAGTTGTCCACTTCTCCCAACACCATTTGTTAAAGAGACTTTTTCCTATTTTATGCCCTTCCCTCCTTTTTCATAGAGTAATTGCCTGTATTCACTACATTCTTTATTCTAATCCATTAATCTACATCTGTTTTTGTGCCAATATCATACTGTTTTGATTACTGTAGCTTTATAGTATGGTTTGAAATCAGGGAGCATGAGACATCTGGGTCTTTCTCAATAATGTTTTAGCTATTTGGAGTCTTTTGTGTTTCCTTGCAAATTTTAGAATTATTTTGTTTGTATGAAGAAAAAAGTCATTGGTATTGCATTGAATCTGTAGATTGTTTGGGATTGGGATTGCATTGAATCTGTAGTCATGAAGATCTTTTGGGTCGTGACGATTTTTGGGGGTCATGGAGATCTTTTTTTACAGTTCTTCTGTGTATTCTTGCCACCTCTTCTTAATATCTTCTGCTTCTGTTAGGTCCATACCATTTCTGTCCTTTATTGAGCCCATCTTCGCATGAAGTGTTCCCTTGGTATCTCTAATTTTCTTGGAGAGATCTTTAGTCTTTCCCATTCTATTGTTTTCCTCTATTTCTTTGCACTGATCACTGAGGGAGGCTTTCTTATCTCTGCTTGCTGTTCTTTGGAACTCTGCACTCAGATGGGTATATCTTTCCTTTTCTCCTTTGCTTTTCACTTCTCTTCTTTTCACAGCTATTTGTAAGGCCTCCCCAGACAGCCATTTTGCTTTTTTGCATTTCTTTTTCTTGGGGATGGTTTTGCTCCCTGTCTCCTGTACAATGTTATGAACCTCATTCCATAGTTCATCAGGCACTCTGTCTATCAGATCTAATTGCTTAAATCTGTTTCTCACTTCCACTGTATAATCATAAGGGATCTGGTTTAGGTCATACCTGAATGGCCTAGTGGTTTTCCCCACTTTCTTCCATTTCAGTCTGAATTTGGCAATAAGGAGTTCATGATCTGAGCCACAGTCAGCTCCCGGTTTTGTTTTTGCTACTGTATAGAGCTTCTTCATCTTTGGCTGCAAATAATATAATCAGTCTGATTATGGTGTTGACCATCTGGTGATGTCCATGTGTAGAGTCTTCTCTTGTGTTGTTGGAAGAGGGTGTTTGCTTATGACCAGTACATTCTCTTGGCAGAACTCTATTAGCCTTTGCCCTGCTTCATTCCTTACTCCAAGGCCAAATTTGCCTGTTACTCCAGGTGTTTCTTGACTTCCTACTTTTGCCTTCCAGGTCCCTATAATGAAAAGGACATCTTTTTTGGGTGTTAGTTCTAGAAGGTCTTGTAGGTCTTCATAGGACCATTCAATTTCAGCTTCTTCAGCATTACTGGTTGAAGCATAGAGTTGGATTACCATGATATTGAGTGGTTTGCCTTAGAAACAAACAGAGATCATTCTGTCGTTTTTGAGATTGCATCCAAGTACTGCATTTCGGACTCTTGTTGACTATCATGGACTATAAAGAAAGTTGAGCACTGAAGAATTGATGCTTTTGAACTGTGGTATTGGAGAAGACTCTTGAAAGCCCCTTGGACTGCAAGGAGATCCAACCAGTCCATCCTAAAGGAAATCAGTCCTGAATGTTCATTGGAAAGACTGATGTTGAAGTTGAAACTCCAGTACTTTGGCCACCTCATGCAAAGAGCTGACTCATTTGAAAAAACCCTGATGCTGGGAAAGATTGAAGGGAGGAGGAGATGGGGAAAACAGAGGATGAGATGGTTGGATGACATCACCGACTCAATGAACATGAATTTGAGTAAACTCCAGGAGTTGGTGATGGACAGGGAAGCCTAGCGTGCTGCAGTCCATGGGGTCGCAAAGAGTTGGACACGACTGTGTGACTGAGAACTGAATCTGTAGGTTATTTGGGTAGTTTTGTCATTTTAAAATTGTTAGTGTATTCAACTGCAACAGATTTCTCTATATTAATATTATAACCTGCAACATTATTGAATTCATTGATGAGCTCTGGTAGTCTGTTGGTGATGATATCTGTTTCTTGAGTCAGTTTCAGTAGTTTGTGTCTTTCTAGAAATTGATCCATTGATCTGGATTACCTAATTTTGGCCTACATTTTTCAGGGATTCCCTTGTCATCTTTTCTTGTCTGTAAGGTCTGTTGCAATGTCCCCTCTTTCACTCCTGGTATTACTAATTTGAGTCTTTGTCTCCTCTTTTCTTAGTGTGTGTAGCTGAAGACTTGTTAAAGATGCTGTTCATTAAAAAAAAAAACAACAAAAAAACACAATTTTTGTTCTTTCTGGTTTTCCTGATTGTTTTAAATTCTATATTTCATTTGTGTCTAATCTTAATAATTGACTTATTTCAGTATGCTTTGGATTGAGTTTCCTCTTTTTTTCTAGTTTTTGAAGGTAGAAGACTAGGTTATTGATTGGAAACTTTTCATTATTAATATAGATGATTATAGTTCTATATTTCACTTTAAGCGTTGTTTTATCTGAAACTCATAGAGTGTGATATATGTTCATTTTTATTTGTCTCAGGATTTTCTAATTTGCTTGTGATTTCCTCTTTGACCTATTTATTGTTGGGAATATGTTGGTTATAGTTTATGTAATATGTGTCTTTTTTTATTTTTTAACTTTCAAACTATTTGTTTCCTTAAGCTTGTCTATTGTAGAAAGCATATAGTTGAATCATATTTATGTTTTGGTTTTCCATTCTGCAAATCTACTTTTTATTGTATTTAAACCATTTACATTTAATGCAATTATGATAAGGTAGTTAACTTTGTAATATTACTTTGCTCTTTGTTTTCTAAGGCTTATGCCTCTTTTGTTCATGTATTCTTTTGTGTTAAATAGATGTTTTTGAGTATACCATTTTAATCCTCTTGTTATTCTTTTTACTATATTTGTTATTTTATTAGTAGTTTCCCAGGTTATCACAGTTGCCTCTAAACTTATAATAATCTAGCTTGAATTAATACCAACTTAATTTCATTAGTATACTCAAACTTTCTGCTTATTGTTTGTTTGTTTTTATCCCTCTTGTTATTGTCATTCAAATTATGTTGTTAACACAGATATATAATTACTATTTTATGCATTTCTCTTTTTAATTAAGAAAAAGAATTATAAGTAAAATATTTAAATAATATTTATGTTTGTGTAGTTACTTTTAAAAGTGTTCTTTATTTCTCTACATAGACTAGAATTATTGTCTAGTGTCCTTTCATTTCAGTCTGAAGACTTCCTTTAGTACTTCTTATAAATTAGGTCTGTAAGTCATTAGGTCTATAAATCATAGTCTCGGTTTTTGTTTACTTTGGAATTTCTTCATTTGTCCTGCATTTTTTATGAATAGTTTTACTGGAAAGAGAATTTTTGGTTCATATTCTTTTCTTTTTTCCTTTGTGCTTTAAATATGTCATCTCACTATCATCTGGCCTGTATGGTTTCTGATGAGAAATCTTGTTAATCTTATTGAAGATACATTGTATAGATGGATCATTTCTCTCTTGGTGCTTTCATAAATTTGTTGGAATTTCAGCAGTTTGATTATGAAATATTGTGTACAGTTTTCTGAATTATCCTTCTTGAAGTTAATTGAGTTTCTTGGATGTATACATTTATGTTTTTCATCAAATCTGAGGAGGTTTATGATTATTTCTTTAAATATTTTTCTTGCTCCTTTCATTCTCTCTTCTCGTGGGACTAGTGTTATGGCCATATTTGTATACTTGATGGGGAATCCCACAAGTCCCTGAAGTTCTGGTTAATTTTTGTATTTTTTTTCTTTCTATTCTGCAGACTAATCTCAGTTGACCAGTTTTTAAGTTCACTGTTTTTTTTCTGCCCATTTGCATCTACTGTTGAGTCCCTTTAGTGAATTTTTCTTTTTCGATAATTTCTGTCTCATATAATCATCTTTTCTATTTGCTCAGACATCATTCTGATACTTTGGTTCTCTAGATATGGTTTCCTTCCGTTTTTTGAACATGTTTAAATAGTTGATTTAAAGTCTTTGTCTAGTAAGTTTAATGTATGGGCTTTTAACTGGCCCAGCTTATATGACCCCTTCCCCTCAACTGTTTATCAGCCATACTTTCTTGTTCCTTAGCATGTGTCATATTTTTTGTTGAAAACTGGGCATTTTAGATAGTGTAATGTAGCAGATACAAAAATCAGAGTCTTTCCTTCCCCAGGATTTTTGTTGCTGCTGTTTGCTTGTTTAGTGACTTTCCTAAACAAATTATATAAAATACATATTTTTGTCATGAATGGTCATTGAACTCTCTGTTCAGTTAGCATGTGTGAGTGTGCACTCTAGTGTGTTAGTCGTTCAGTCATGTCTGACTCTCTGTGTCCCATGGACTGTAGCCCACAAGCCTCCTCTGTCTGTGGGATTCTCCAGGCAAGAATACTGGAGTGCATTGCCATTCCCTTCTCCAGGGTATCTTCCTGACACAGGGATCAAACCCAAGTATCCTGCACTGCATGCAGATTCTTTACCATTTAAGCCAATAATGGAAGTTCAGTTCAGTTCAGTCGCTCAGTCGTGTCCGACTCTTTGCGACCCCATGAATCGCTGCACGCCAGGCCTCCCTGTCCATCACCAACTCCCGGAGTTCACTCAGACTCACGTCCATTGAGTCAGTGATGCCATCCAGCCATCTCATCCTCTGTCATCCCCTTCTCCTCTTGCCCCCAATCCCTCCCAGCATCAGAGCCTTTTCCAATGAGTCAACTCTTCGCATGAGGTGGCCAAAGTACTGGAGTTTCAGCTTTAGCATCATTCCTTCCAAAGAAATCCCAGGGCTGATCTCCTTCAGAATGGACAGGTTGGATCTCCTTGCAGTCCAAGGGACTCTCAAGAGTCTTCTCCAACACCACAGTTCAAAAGCATCAATTCTTCGGTGCTCAGTTTTCTTCACAGTCCAACTCTCACATCCATACATGACCACTGGAAAAACCATAGCCTTGAGGTTTTCATAAATTCTTAGAGCCAATAATCTTTTTAGTCTCTTTTGAGGGCTCTATTAGTCTGTTGCCATATACCTTTAACATTCAGTCGGTCAGATTAGCGCTCTTCTTTAGTCACCATTTACTGCTTGTGTAGAATTACAAGGTCAAAGAGAGGTGAAAGTTTAAGTTCTCAAATGTCCCTCGGGGATGTACATGTTCCTGGACATATACATACCCCTTTGTATGAGCATGGCTTTCTAGATTCCCAGGAAATCTTTGCAAAGCCCCCTATGGATGTGTCATTTCTCAGCTTTTATCTCTTTTTTGTTTGTTTGTTGTTTTCCCAAGCTGTTATTGTTGCCTTAGGCAACTATAATGTTAAGCAGTTGCCACTGATTATTTTCAACAAACATCCCAGTTCAGTTCAGTTCCTCAGTCATGTCGGACTCTCTGTGACCCTCTGGACTGTAGCATTTCAGACATTCCTGTCGATCACCAACTCCCGGAGCCTATTCAAACTCATGTCCATCGCATCGGTGATGCCATCTAACCATCTCATCCTCTGTCATCCCCTTCACCTGCCACCTTCAATCTTTCCCAGTATCAGGGTCTTTTCCAAGGAGTTGGTTCTTTGTATCAGGTGGCCAAAGTATTAGAGTTTCAGCTTCAGCATCAGTTCTTCCAGTGAATATTCAGGACTGATTTCCTTTAAGATTGACTGGTCAGATCTCCTTGCTGACCAAGGGACTCTCAGGAGTCTTCTCCAACACCACAGTTCAAAAGCCTCAATTCTTCAGCGCTCAGCTTTCTTTATAGTTCAACTCTCACATCCATACATGACCACTGGAAAAACCATAGCTTTGACTAGACGGACATGTGTCAGCAAAGTAATGTCTCTCCTTTTTAATGTGCTGTCTAGGTTGGTCATAGTTTTTCTTCCAAGGAGCAAGCATCTTTTAATTTTATGGCTGCAGTCATTGTCTGCAGTGATTTTGTCCCCCAAAATAAAGTCTGTCACTGTATCCATTCTTTCCCCATCTATTTGCCATCAAGTGATGGGACTAGATGCCATGATCTTAGTTTTCTGAATGTTGAGTTTTAAGTCAACTTTTTCACTCTCTACTTTCATTTTCATTAAGAGGCTCTTTAGTTCTTTGCTTTTTCTATCATAAGGGTGGTGTCATGTGTGTATCTGAGGTTATTGTTATTTCTCCCGGCAATCTTCATTCCAGCTTGTGCTTCATCAAGCCTGTCATTTCACATGATGTACTCTGCATATAAGTTAAATAAGCAGGGTGACAATATACAGTCTTGACGTACTCCTTGCCCCATTTGGAACCAGTCTGTTGTTCCATGTCCAGTTCTAACTGTTGCTTCTTGACCTGCATACAGATTTCTCTGGAGGCAAGTCAGGTGTCTGGTATTCCCATCTCTTTCAGAATTTTCCACAGTTTGTTGTGATCCACAGTAAAAGGCTTTGGCATAGTCAATAAAGCAGAAATAGATGTTTTTCTGAAACTCTCTTTGTTTTTCGATGATCCAGTGAATGTTGGAAATTTGATCTCTGGTTCCTCTGCCTTTTCTAAATCCAGCTTGAACATTTGGAAGTTCACAGTTCATGTACTTTTGAAGCCTGGCTTGGATCATTTTGAGCATTACTTTGCTAGTGTGTGAGATGAGTGCAATTGTGTGGTAGTTTGCACATTATTTGGCATTGCCCTTCTTTGGGATTGGAATGAAAATTGACCTTTTTCAGTCCTGTGGCCACTGCTGAGTTTTCCAGATTTGCTGGCATATTGAGTGCAGCACTTTCACAGCATCATCTTTTCGGATTTGAAATAACTCAATTGGAATCCCATCACCTCTATAGCCTCGTTCTTAGTGATACTTCCTAAGGCCCACTTGACTTTGATTCCAGGATGTCTGGCTCTAGGTGAGTGATCACACCATTGTGGTTATTTGGGTAATGAAGATCTCTTTTGTATAGTTCTATGTATTCTTGCCACCTCTTCTTAATATCTTCTGCTTCTGTTAGGTCCATACAATTTCTGTCCTTTATTGTGCCCACTTTTGCATGAAATGTTCCTTTGGTATCTCTGATTTTCTTGAAGAGATCTGTAGTCTTTCCCATTCTACTGTTTTCCTCTATTTCTTTTCATTGATTGCTGAGGAAGGCTTTCTTATCTCTCCTTGGTATTCTTTGGAACTCTGCATTCAAATGGGTATATCAGCCAGAACTGTGTCTGAGTGTCTCCTGTGGAGGTATGCGTCAGCAGTGGCCTGCCACAGGGGAAGTGTCTCTGGGTTCAGCAGACCTGGATATGGCATAAGCCCTCTTGGAGGAGGTTGCCATTAACCCCACCCTAGAACTGCTGAACTAACACAGAACTTAAACAGACTCTTGGAGGGCACCAACAAACTCTTGTGTGCACCAGGACCCAGGAGAAAGAAGCAGTGGCCCCACAAGAGACTGACCCAGACTTGCCCAGGAGTGTCCAGGAGTCTCTGGCAGAGGTGTAGGTTGGCAGTTGCCTGCTGCAGGGTCAGGGGCACTGAGTGCAGCGGTGTGTTCAAGGGACTTTTGAAGGAGGTTGCTATTATTTTCATTATCTCCACCATAGTTTGGCCTCAGGTCAAGCCACAGGGAGGGAACACAGTCCTGCCCATCAACAGAAAATGGGATTAAAAATTTACTGAACATGGTCTCACCCATCAGAACAAGACCCAGTTTCACATTCAGTCAGTCTCTCCCATCAGGAAGCATCCTTAAGCCTCTAATCCTTCTTCATCAGAGGGCAGACAGACTGAAAACCACAATCACAGAAAACTAACGAAACTGATCACATGGACCACAGCCTTGTCTAGCTCAATGAAACCATGAGCCATGCTGTGTAGGACCATCCAAGATGGATGGGTCATGGTGGAGAGTTCTGACAAAATGTGGTCCACTGGAGAAGGGAATGGCAAACCACTTCAGTATTCTTGCCTTCAGAATGCCATGGACAGTATGAGAAGAAATGACCAAGCTCTGAGTAATTTCAAGCCATACATGTGGGGTTTTTATAGTACCACTATCAGATTAAATAATGACAGTTTTCTGAGATTAAGGCTTTCAAGGAGCTCCAACACCACTCTCATTCCTCCAGTGGATGCTAGGCTCTATTTTTCGCTGTGATCATAGAATATCCAATATCAAGATTAACCATTGAGTGATTGAGAGGAGGACGGCAATTGAGAAAGTTAAAATGCCACAAAATTTGCTATTCTTATTGTTATTCACCCACTAAACCACACAGACACACACACACACACCCTGGATTTTTGTAAATCTTTGGTCAGTTTCCATCATTTTAGAATGTCATCATTTTGACATTCTTTGCTAGTGTTATTATTGCTTTTATGGCAGAATCTTCATTTGTTCTTACTTTGCCATTCCTGATCACACTGTGTAATTTCTCTCATCATTATCTTGCACTTTCATCAGCAGGCATAACCTTCATTTGTTAGATTTATAACTAGTATTCATGTTTTGGGACTAATATAAATATTACTTTAAAACTTCTTTCCAGTAGTTCATCACTAGTGTATAGAAATTGAATTGATTTTTATACATTCAACTTATTGCTAAATTCACTTATTACTTCTAGTAGTTTTTGTATAAATTTACTGGGCTTTCCTAAGAGACAATTATATTCCCCATGAATAGAGGCAATTTTATTTCTTCCTTTCCAGTTGGTGTGACTTTTTAAAAATTTAGCCTTATTGCAAAACTACTCTTTTTATCTTGATTTATGTATTAGATTATTTACTCAGTTTTCCTATTGAAGTAATTTTGCTGTGCCACCAATCATAATGTGGATATACTGCTTCTTTCCAGTAAGTACATATTTTCTAAATATACAACCATGAGGGCTTTCCTGTATGATTCATATTTGTTTACTTGATCAATTTATGTAATTTAACTGATATTTTCCATATGAATATTTTTCAAAGAAAAATCATTTTATTGTTTATTCCAGTGAATATCTGTTGCTGTAAAGCTGGCAGCTGACAAAGGAATTAGTAAAATTCACTCTTATGACTGTGTCCTTGATTTTATGATATTCTCCCCCAAAATCAAATAATAATTCTCCTGTTTGAAGTGGATGATTCACATTAACTCTAGGTCTTTAGTGAACTTTTTTAACTTTAAAAATTCCCTTCAAATATGAATTCTGTGGTAGAAGATGTGATTGTTCTATGTTCAGATTCCAAATTTGAAAACTGTAATTGTTTTTAAAGGTCATAAAACCTAGTCCCTTTATTTTACAGGTGATAAAATAGACTTCACAATCCCTCTGCAGCAAAGTGTCCCTTTATTGCTAAAATATAGGAAATGAATTCAGATTTATTAATATTGAGGTGTGCACCTTCACTTCTATACCCTAGTCTGACTTCTGTGACTTGGAGACTGTAATAGCCTAACTGGTCTCACTGTTTCTACCCTTGTCTTCCTATATTCTGTTTTTAACACTTTGGAATAAACCTGACTTCATGTCACTTCTCTACTCTATGCTCTCCAGAAACTTCCTATTTTACACAGAATAAAACCAAAGTACTAACAATAGGCTCCATGACTTTTCACAATTGGAACCCAATTACCCCATCCCCCTGCCGACCACCACAGCAGCCAGTTACTTGTCTGGCTGGCTTGTCTGACTTAATTTTCCAAGAGCCTCCCTTCTCTTACTCTGCTTCGGGGTACTGACTTCTTGCAGCTCCTCTAGTATGCCAATCATAGTGGCTTAGGGGGTCTGTGCATTCATTGACTTCTGTCTGGAATATTGCCCCAAGATGTATACATGATTCATTCTCTTTCTGTTCTCAATGAGACCTCTCTTTAACATACCATCCAAATTAAATTCCAGCTATGCTCTCTATGTAGCTCTAATTTTCCCCATTTTCATAGTATTTATCATATTTTAATATACTATATAAGTTACTCATTTATTATGTTCATATAACTGCTGGAATATAGGCTCCACAGTTGTTTTTTTGGCTTTTTGTGCCTGTTTTGTTAACTAATATATCCCCCAAACCCATGAAAAGTCCTAACGTGTGAAAGGCTCTTAATAAATATTTGTTGAAGGAATGAATGAAGAAAGAATGAAAGCACCTTGATAATTTAAATCCATGATTCAAGCTTTGAGAAAATAACAATGATCATCAATTTTGCTTTCGGTGATATTAAGTCTTTCAAAAATCACAAGTGATTATCCCTTACTTGTTATGATCTGTATTTTCTGGGTACTTTGAAATAAAACATTCCCTAGTGGTTCTATATATAATGTTTTAGACTTTTAAAAAAAATACACTGAAAAAACAAATTGGATAATATGGAATACATTTCATAATATATATTTTTTCTCTTTGATAACTCATTATGTTAAATGTACAAAATATTGACTAAATTCATTACCTGGGCCTCCATAACAAAATACCACAAACTGCGTGGCTTATAACAATAGAACTTTATTGTCTCATGGTTCTGGATGCTATACATCTGAAATCAAGGTGTTACTAGGTCCATGTTCTCTTTGAAACCTCTAGTGGAGAGTCCTTTGCCTTTAATTAACTTCTGGTGGTGGCCACCAAGCCATGGTATTCCGTGACTTATACAGTTACGTCACTCCAAACTCCACCTTTGTCGTCACATGGCCTTCTCATTGTGTGAATGTGTTTCTACCAGGCACTTTCCTCTTCTTACAAGGACACTCGTCAGGTTAGGTCCTACCCTAATGATATCACCTTAACTTGATTATATCTGCAAAGACTCTGTTTCCATATAAAGGCATGTTCATAGGTGCTGGGGGATGACTTCAGTATGCAGTTTGGGAAGAGTACCATTCAACCTGTAACAATAGCTTTTAAATTGGGGAGGGTATTGCTTGATGGCATAGCATGCTTTGAGGATGTTGGGAAACTTCTTGTTGCTTCATTAGTAAGTGCTGCCAAGAGCAGAATCAGTGTTAATCTCTTTAGTGTCCCTAGCCAACGCTGAAGTGAATACTATAATTATTTCAATTAGCCTACTTCCTGTATATCAATTGGAAACCTTTAGATTCATGAAGAAATATTCATATGTGAAATGTTATTTTCTTAAGTATAGCCTTTAATATAATTATAAGAAGAAATAGAAATATATACACACAAGCACAAACACAAACACATGTCCTTTTTATGCCCCTGAATCTCACCCGTTTTGCTCATTCATCTCCCCCTGCTTCTGAGATCAACATCGAAACTATTTGGTGTGCTAATTCTACTTGGCATCATTTATTCACCTGGCATAACCTCACTCTGTCCCAGGTTCCTCTGAGTCACCACCAAGGAACTGCAGCAAAGGCTCAGCAAACATTTTTAAAAACTCTATTATTAAGATAAAATTAAAAAATAGAATTGTTTAAAAAAACACATTTGAGGAAATAGTCATTTGGTGATTGGCCATTGCTCTAAATTTAATTTAAAAACAGTTACTGAATAGGCATTATATTTTAGATCATATCCTTTTTTGTGTCCCCATGATTTAAACTCTAGCTAGAATTTTGCCATTTTCATTGTTTTTCTTATTATTAAAACAAACAAGCTTTCTTACATTTTTCTGTTCCTACTCTCCATCAGCTTATCTGTTAATGCATTGTAAATAAGTATTTGCTGAATTGATAAAATTGTGTGTGGTTTAAAGTTGATATCTACCCATATCTTGAAAAGTTACCTAATTCAAAGCAGATTGGGCTCTGAACTTGACTTGTTTTATAAAAATACTCATGTGGTGATGGAATTTTGAGACATGTGAGTAACTCAGAACTCATAAATAGGAGGTTTACAATCTATCCTCACTTATTGCAGGCTTTCTAAATGAGGCATTAATCTTAATTTGTAGAGTACCTAAACTGATGCCCTGAAGCTTGGTGATTGAGCAAGTGGAATGGAAAAATGGGGAGTCATCTCTCAGTAATGTGAATGCTCTGAAAATCACATAAGAAACAGATGAGAATCACATTTAGGACTGATGAAATGATAGATTTATGTTTATAAACTACGGAGAAATTTGATTTGGGGAAGATATTCGGGATAGAGATTATAAGTTGTGTCAGTAAGTAGGCTCACCAAAATAATAACTCTGACATAAGGCCTATAAAGTTTATAGAAATAACTATGATCATTACTGTTATTCATTTGTAATTAGTAAAATATATACTGTTCAGTGATGAGGGCATGACAACCCACTCTAGTATTCTTGCCAGGAAAATCCCATGGACAGAGAAGCCTGGCGTGTTATGGTCCATGGGGTCACAAAGAGTCATACACGACTGAAGTGACTAAGTACACACACTGGTCTATAAGAATTTGAAAAGGCTGTGATATAAAGCACTTCCACCTATTGACCAAATTACTAGTAAGGAGATTAAAACAGTTAAAAAAAGAAGTCTCTCAACCAGTAAGCCCAGGAGCAAATGACCTCACTGGTGAATTCTAGGAAGTATTCAAAGAAGATTAAATACCTAGCCTTCTCAAACTCTTCTTTGATGAACATAGATAAAAAAATTCTGAACAAGATATTAGCAAACTGAATCCAAAAAGACATTGAAAGGCTCATGCATTGTGATAAAGTGGGATTTATTCCAAGGATGTAAGGATGGTTCAGTACCCACAAATCGATTGAGGTGATAAGTCACATCAGCAAAATGAAGGATAAAAGTCATATGATCATTTCAATACATGTAGAAAAAACATTTTACAAAATTCAACATTAATTTATGACAAAGACTCTCAGCAAAGTGTTTATAGAGGACTATATCTCAGCATAAAATGGCCATGTATGACAAACCCACAACTAACAATGGTGGAAATATGAAGGCTTTCCTGTAAGATCAGGAATAAGACAAGAATGCCCTCTCACTACTTCTCGTCAGCATTGTTTGAAATTCCTATCCACAGCAATTAGCAACAAATCCCTGGTAGCTCAGCTGATAAAGAATCCACATGCAGCGCAGGAGACCCTGGTTTGATTCCTGGGTCAGGAAGATCCCCTGAAGAAGGGATAGGCTACCCACTCCAGTATTCTTGGGCTTACTTCCCTGGTGGCCCAGATGGTAAAGAATCTCCTGCAATGCAGGAGACCTGGGTTCGATCCCTGGGTTTGGAAGATCCTCCGGTGGAGGGCATGGCAACCCACTCCAGTATTCTTGCCTGGAGAATCCCCATGGACAGAGGAGCCTGGTGGGCTATAGTCCATGGGGTTTCAAAGAGTTGGACATGATCGAGTGACTAAGTACAGCACACAAGAAGTAAAAGGAATCTAAATTGGAAAGAAAGAAAAGAAAAACTGTTGCTGTTTGCAGATAACACATTATTGTTGTTGTCGTTCAATCACTAAGTCATGTCCAACTCTTTGCGACCCCATGGACTGTAGCATGCAGGGAAAACTATCACTATTTGCAGATATCATGTTATGGAAAACCTAAAGACTGCCTGCCAAAAGCTGTTAGAACTGATAAATAAGGCAAGTTGCAGTATATAAAATCAATATACAAAAATATGTCATAGTTCTATACACAAATAATGAACTAATGAGGAAGAGAAATTAAGAAAACAATCATATTTACAATTGCATCAAATTGGTAAAGAATCTGCCTGCAATTCAGGAGACCTGAATTTGATCTCTGGGTTGGTAAGATACCCTGGAGAAGGAAATGGCAACCCACTCCAGTATTCTTGCCTGAAAAAGCCCATGGACGGAGGAGCTGGCAGGCCACAGTTCATGGGCTCACAAAGAGTCAGACACGACTTAGTGACTAAACCACCACAAAAGCAAAATAGGAATAAATTTAACCAAGGAGGTAAAAGACCTGTACATTGAAAACTACAGGACACTCATGAATCAAACTAAAGACACAAATTAGTGGAAATTTATTTCTTGTTCATAGATTGGGATAGTTAATATTCTTGAAATGTCCATCTTATCCAAAGAGTTACTCTCTCAGTGGTGTCCAACTCTTTGAGACCCAAGTTGCAGCCCACAAGGCTTTTCTGTCCATGGTATTTCCCAGGCAAGAATACTGGAGTGGGTTGCTGTTTCCTTCTCCAGGGGATCTTCCAGACCCAGGGATCAGATTCGGGTCTTCTCATTAAAGGTAGATTCTTTACCATATATGCCACCAGGGAAGCCCCAGAGTGAAGACTGCAGCCCAGGAGACAGTACCTCTGATAGCTCTTAGAGACTGCTTCATCTTATCCAAAAAATCTATAAGTTCAATGCAACTCTTTTCAAAATTCCAAGGGCATATTTCATAGAACTAGAACAAATAATTCTAAAAGTTGTAGCAAACCACAAAAGATCATGAATTATCAAAATGATCTTGAGCAAGAAGAACAAAGCTGGAAGGACCATCCTCCCTGATTTCAAACTCTACTACAAAGCTATAGTAATCAACATTGTATGGTGTTGGCACAAAAACAGACACACAGATCAATGGGACAGAATTGAGAACCCTGGATTGTGCCCAATAAAAATTTAAAAAACTCATCAACACAGAGAACAGTTTACTGGTAACTGTAGGGAAATGTGGTTGAGAGGGGTCAAAACCGATGAGGGTGTCAACTTGTATAGAGATGGGTGATAACTAGATTTGTGGTGACCACTTTGTACTATATACAGATGTTGAATTATAATGCTGTACAACTGAAACTAATATGAATAAAAACGTTTCATAGCTTTAAAAGAATGTCACTTGAACATTTGTCAGACATTGCTTGGAAAACTGAGATTTAATATATATGTATATACATATGTATATATATATTACAGGTTCAGAGCAGTTTGTTGGAAGAATGCAAGATTTTCGATTATACCAAGTGGCGCTTACAAACAGGTAAGCTGATGAAAATTTTATACCTGAAGTGTAAGGATAAATTCATTTAAGTAAGAATATCATGAATATTTTGAATTTTCCACCTTTACAGTATTTAACATCATCTAATTAATGTTTTTAGTGTTTGCTTTGGCTTAGTCTATGGTTTTTACTCACTAGTGCTACTCTGTGGGTAACTCATAACATAGAATTGATCAAATTCGGTACAGATGATTTCTTCTAAGAAAACTAGACTTTTGAACAAGTAGTAGTGTATAATTTAGGATGTTGTTGTTTTGTTGCTAAGTCATGTCTGATTCTCTTGAGACTCCATGGACTGTAGCCCACTAAGGGCCCCTGTCCATGGAATTTCCCAAGCAAGAATACTGAAGTGAGTTGTCATTTCATTCTCCAGGGGATCTTCCTGACCCAGGGGTTGAACTCGCATGCCAGTTCTTTACCACTAAACCACAAGGGAAACCTCTAATTTGGGATAAAAGTGAAGTAAAAGTTGCTCAGTCGTGTCTGACTCTTTGTGACCTCATGGACTATATAGTCCATGGAATTCTCCAGGCTGGAATAATGGAGTGGGTAGCCTTTCCCTTCTTCAAGGGGATCTTCCCAACCCAGGGATTGAACCCAGATCTCCCACACTGCAGGCAGATTCTAGAGTGGGTATCCTATCCCTTCTCCAGGGGGTCTTCCCGACCCAGGAATTGAACTAGGGTTGCTTGCATTGCAGGCGGATTCTTTACCAGGTGAGCTATCAGGGAAGCACTTTATACATTTGTTTAAATGTTCTGTTTGAAGTTGTTTCTGATACTTATGAAACCGCTATATCTGCCTTTTAAAATTGCTTTGCTGAATTTGTAAGTACTACAGAATGTAGAACAAAGGAAATGAGTACTTATATTCATGTATAGAAAAATCTCAAGAGACTGGACTACTAGACTTCGAGACAAAAAGAGTAAGTAATTTGAAGTATTGTTATATATTTCTATTTCCAGTGAACAAAACATTGTGTGGACTTGAACTATATTTATTGAAGTATTTCTTCATCTTGAGAATAGGTAGGAAATCTTTCTTAGGTGTTTTTTAAGGCATGCATATTTCCATTCTCCTCAGAAAGTTCAAGGAAAATTCAGCCTGAGATATCCTCTGAAGTTTGTTTCCTGAGTTATGATTTGATGATATAATATTACATCATTGTATGAATATGTTGGTTGATCTTATTCACTTGCAGAAGAAGAATGTTTATTCATTTTTCTTCAAGGGAAATGTAGATTAGTATGGTGAATTTCCAATGACAGAACTAGTTCTTGTAAATTTGAGAGGCATTGCTCTTGAGATGAAGCGATGATCTTATGTCCATTAACAATATACACATTCTTTTAGTTAGTCTATATGATCCGGAGATGCCTGAATATAGGATGCTGTAACACTGAAACACTTTCTTGGGGAGATTTATGGCCACTAGTCTGACAATCATTTAGATCACTTTTGTCTAAAATTCTGAAAAGCAGCATTGCTAATAAAGATTTTCCTCAGATAAACATTTCACTGGACGGTCACTGCTGGCCCTATGCCACACATGATGTCAAGTGAAAAGTATGAATGAGATTTAAAGAAGAACACATGCCATTCTGTGTTTTAAGTGAGTGAAAAAGGTGCCCGCCTCCTCCATTTGCCCTTAGAGGGGTCTGAGAGAAGTCTGATCTCTCAACTTAGACCTGGTTTGCTCTCTACTTAGACCTGGCTTGCTGGTGTTGGCCTATCTGAAATGTCTGGAAAGGCATTATGTGGGAGAATGCTTATAAATAGAATGACTGATTTTGCTCTGTATCAGTATATTGCCCTTAATGGAAAAATTAAATATATCTGCCTGAAATTGGCATTCTTCTTTGACTCTTGGCAGTGGCCATATGATCTGAAGCCATTGAAGCATTTTAGGGTGCCAGAATCTGTACTGATGAGTCACAGGAAACCATTGACAAATGGGTTTGGCCCCAGTCCCTTCTCCTAAAACAGCAGCAGATAAAATGATTTTCTTAATTCTTTCCATGGATGAACGGGGGACCCTATCTATAACTCATTATTTTCAATACATTATTGTTCACTCATAGTGATGTCAGCTTAACAATCTTAATGTTAATCTTAAAGTTAATGTTGCCTTTCTTTTAATCAAAAATAGGCACAATAAAGTATTATATTTTAACAAATATCTTGATTATCAGTCAAGGACTTGTGCATGCTTCTTGATGTATACAATTAACCCTTAAGAATGTGCTGATTTTACACAGAGAATAGACTTGTGGTTACTTGTGGTATCTTGTGGTTGCCAAGGGCGCAGGGTTTAAGGGAGGATACAGTGGGAGTTTGGGATTAGCAGATGCAAACTAGTATATTTAGAACGGATAAATAACAAGGTCCTGCTGTACAGCACAGGGTACTATATTCAATATCCTGTTATAAACTATGAATGGGAAAGAATATTAAAAACAATGTATGAGTATTTGTAACTGAATCACTTTGCGATACAGCAGCGATTGACAACTTTGTAAATCAACTATACCTCATTTTAAAAAATGCACTGTTTTTGAGATACAGTTTTTGAGATTGCATATGTTTGACTAGGAATGACTTTGATTTTATGTTGTGTTTAGAAAATTATTAAGGGTAAATGTCTGCAAATCAAAACATCGTGATACTGATAGTCATTGGTAACACCTCTTAGAAGTCCTGTCACTGTTGAGTTACTGGTCCTTACCATCTTCCTCTTGACTCCTACAGAGAGATTCAGGAAGTTTTCTCCAGAGATCTACCCAGATTGCATATCCAGTCACATTGCCGTTGCCCTGGCAGCCACCCTCGTGTCCATCGTTTGGAACAGCGGTACTGCATTCCTAATGACGCAGAAGACACAACCAAAAACAGGGTGTTACGGCTGAATCCTGAAGCCCATCCTCTTTCTTTTGTCAATGATAACAACGTTGGTACTTCGTGGGTGTCACATGTGTTTACAAACATGACCCAGCTTAGTCAAGGAGTGACCATTTCCATAGATTTGGAAAATGGACAGTATCAGGTAATTCGTAACAGTGGGATGCGTGTTAGTTTCCTTTGCATATTTCAACAAGCTACCACACATTTAATAGTTTTGCAATCATAAATTTATTCTCTTACAGTTCTGAATATCAGAAGTATGAAATCAATGTTGACAAGGCCATGCTCCCTCTAAAGGCTGTAGGGAAGAATCTTTCCTTGCCTTCTTCAGATTCTGGTGGCTCCTGGCATTTCTTGGTTTATGGCAGCATAACTCCAATCTCTGCCTCCATTTTTCATGGCCCTCTTCCTTGTACATCCAGGATTACCTCACCTTGAGACCCTTAATTATACCTGCAAAGACCGTATTTTCAAATAAGGTTGCAGTCACAAGTATCAAGAGTTAGTACTTGAACACATCTATTTGGGGAAACAATTTAACCAGCTATAAAGTGAAAGCTGAATTAGGCAATTGACCATTACTTCATCAAAGTAGTGTATCATAACCTATAAAATAAAAATATATCAAAGATATGCAGGCCCTAATTTTCTAGAGATTTGTATCAAAATCATATGAAATATGAAAACATTCTTTTCAATATTAAGTAGCACAAATTAATGTAAACTGTAGTCCTTATTGTAAATAACTATAAGAAGAAATATATAACAATTATTTTTAGAAGTAATGTTTTGTTCATGTCTTTATATGAAATGTATTAATTTCCACTTTATAAAATCCTTGAGAAGAGGGACATATATGCAGTTATAGAATGTGTTGCCTTTACTGTAGGCTATGGAATTTCTGATGTCTAATGAATATTTGGTAATTGTCATTATAAGGAAGTAAGCTATTATGTTTGAACATAAAAATTCCCATGGTTTGATTTATACTGATGGGGTCAAACTTAAAACTTCAATGACAATTATCATTCATTTTCAGGTGTTTTATATTATCATTCAGTTCTCTAGTCCACAACCAACAGCAGTAAGGATTCAGAGGAAAAAGGAGGACAGCCTAGATTGGGAGGATTGGCAATATTTTGCTAGAAATTGCAGCACTTTCAGAATGAAAAACAATGGAGATTTGGCAAATTCTGATTCTGTCAACTGTCTTCAACTTCCCAAGTATGAATGTTTTTTAAAGTATTATCTTTGAATGCAGTTAGGAGTTAATTTGAATAGACTAATGTGCAGTAGTAACCTGCATGCAAGCTAGTTAAGCTGGTAGAGACTTCCTCTACCACCAATTTTCTTGAGGAAGATTTTTCTAAGACTATTTCTTAAGCTGAGTTTTAAACACTGTTTAAAATTCCCGTAAGACTTTATAGAGTATCTCTTGCTTACAGTCTCACTTGTGCTTTAAAATTGATTTTCAGATTAGCTACCAAGTTATATATATTAATAGGATTTTTATTATGTCCTCAGGGAAATGTTTTACTATATTTTCTGGGATGCTTTCGTATTGCTTGTGTATAAAATAGATGAAATGTTTGTCTCCAAGAATGAAGAATTCAAGCTATTACTGTTATAATGTCTGCTTTGTCAAAAAATATGAATAGCTTTTCATGATTTCAAATTTCATCAACAGTTTTCCTCCATATTCCTGTGGGAATGTCACGTTTAGCATCCTAACACCTGGACCAAATCAGCGTCCTGGATACAATAATTTCTATAATACCCCATCACTTCAAGAGTTCGTTAAGGCCACCCAAGTACGACTTCATTTCCATGGGCAGTACCATACGACTGAGACTCCTGTCAGCCCCAGACACAGATACTATGGGGTCAATGAAATCACCATCACTGGAAGGTAGGCTCATGACCAAGGTTCTGAGTGTGCTTTTCATGATGAATCTCGTGTCCAACAAATTTTGTCATACTCATTTAAAAATACATTAGCCTTTTAGAGAAAACCAGATTCCAGTCTCCATGTATTGACATTATTTCCTATTCTAAGATTTTGGGGGGAGATTTGTATGTGGGTCTTTGATGTACATAATATCACATTGTTAGGAAATCAATTTTCAAAAGCTGTTGGGTTTAGAAGTTATGATACCCTGAGTCCAACTTAGAAAAGAATTGTCAAATATTTTGCTTATTTTTTTCTGGAATATAATTTTCAAGTGTTCTTGAAATCAAAGAGAAGAAGCTAGATTTGCAGTTACAACTGTAGTCCCAGCTAGTCTGTAAGTACTGAGCTTGATCTCCATAAGTTCACAGTTTTATGAGGAATATCTGTTTTCTTATAAAGGAATAAAGGAAAATTATAGGACACTCTAAGGAATTTATAAATATCTGGCTCTAGTAGAGAACAAAGTTAAATAAATGAATAGTTGGAAAACTACAAGATAGCGTACTCCCTAGTATGGAAATGCTGCATATATAGACTCTACTTAGAATTGGTTTGCGCTAGAAGAATGATATATCCTGTGAATAAAGCACATATTCATAAGCAGACTGGAATATGAACATATAAATGTTATTTGTTAAGTCGTAGCACAATGAAAAAATAGCTATTAAGTTTTCACCATCTAATTTTGAGGAAAAAGACCAATTGAAATGTGTGAACTTTATTCTTCAGTTTATTCTGAACTTTGTAGTCTCAATTCTGTTTTTGGTAGTTTCAGTAAATGCCTTTTCATGACAGTTTGCCACATGGTTAATATTGGTACAAACCACTCAGAATGAGTTTGGAAATCAACTTCACTTTTGGATATTGATGAAAATCCTTCCAATACTTCAGTGTTAATTTAAAACTGTTATGAATATTATCCATATGACTAAAAAGGACCTGAATTTTGTATTGGATAATAGACTTTGCCTCTTGTTGTTAAATTCGCATAGTGGATACATACATAGATCTTTAAATATACTCACAGTTGGGTTGGTGTTTCTAAGGAGTTGTTCGATGCTCATGTCCACAGATGTCAGTGCTATGGTCATGCCAATCACTGTGACACAACAAGCCAGCCCTATAGATGCCTCTGCTCTCAGGAAAGTTTCACTGAAGGACTTCATGTGAGTTCTCTGTTTATGCGTGGGAATCTCAAAGAAGTGGGTGGGCTGTTGAATATAAATCCTTTAAACTTGACTTGGTCTAACTTCTCCTTGTGAGTAAAAGTAAATTGATATGAACTTAAACTGTTAATTATTTCAGAAAACATTTTCATAGAGAAAAATGAAAGCTATGAGTAAAGTTGAAAACTTTATTTAAAAATACTCTGTGGGAGAAATAACAACTAATACTAAACCCAGAGGTTTTCTTTTTCCTTTTTTTTTCTGTTTCATCAGCATTATCATATTTTATACAGCAACTTTTAAGGCATATAAATAGATGGAACTAAGAAAAGGATCAGATTGCTACACCTAAAGGGTACATTTGTGCAAAGGTATATAAAAATATCTTTATGTGATTGCATCAATCAAGTTTAATTTATTGCTGATATCAGGAATTTTAATTAGTAGTTAATTTGAAAATCTATAGTGAAATCGCTTAGAAGTTACATTGCTTTAGTTTGTCTCTAATCATCGGGGTAAGTTTCATACTTGAAGTGGAAATTTAGCTTCATCTTTAGGAATAAGAAGTAAATGAAAAAAAAATTAAGAGAAATTTGTTAGAAATAAATATTCAGCACAAACATCAGTAATAGATGATATGAAAGAGGGTTACAGCAGCAGAGACAGGATTACAGCAGAAATAAAAGTAAAGAGTATGGCATCTTCAGTAAATGGTGTTTGAAGCAATTGGCTGCCAATTTGTAAGAAAATAAAGTTACCTACCTCATGACATGTATAAAAATCTAGGTGCTTAAAGAATTAAATGTAAAAACAACTGTAAATTTATGAAAATAAAGGTTAGAAAAAGAATGATTAACACTTTCACTTTCATATATATCCACACATATACATTACATAAATGCATTCGTATTTAACTGGAAGGATTATAATAAATAACTTACTGATACATTAATAATGCTAGGTAAAATAATAAATGAATATAATTTTAAGAAATTACCAGTCCTATGTGACAGAAATAAAGTATTTTATCCTATTTATAACAGTATTTTTGAAATTTTCTACATTGAATATGTGTAAACAATAGAATAATAAAATATATTTTATAACTTAAAAAAATATTTCTAAATTTCAGGTGGGGTCTATATAAGCAAAACATATGAAATACAAAATAAAGAAGCATATCAGGAGTCATAAAAAAGTACTGACATTCTGTCATACAAGTATTCTTTATAAGTGAAGGCTTCTCTCGTGGCTCAGATGGTAAAGAATCTGCCTGCAATGCGGGAGACCTGGGTTTGATCCCTGGGTTAGGAAGATCCCCTGAAGGAGGGCATGACAGCCCACTCTACTATACTTGCCTAGAGAATCCCCATGGACAGAGGAGTCTGGTGGGCTACAGTCCATAGAGTCGCAAAGAGTCAGACACGACTAAGCGACTAAGCACAATAGTGATAAGTGATGGGGCTGATTGAAAATATTTAACAGATAAAGATCTGAGATCCTTCTAAAAAGGAAACGCACACTATTTTACCTACAACTACAGATCACATTTCTGACACCAGATATATGGGTTTTTTTCCTACACCAAGCAATTCAGTTCTCTATGGATACCAACTGGGTGTACTACAATTTAATTCAGTTCTGACACTAATTGGAATTAGCACAGACCTCATGGGTTTAGAGCTTAGTCCTAGAAGACATCACTCACTTTAGATGCCAACTGCAAGTAGTGAGTCCCCAGGTTAACTACAACTTCTGTCCGACTTAGCTACAAATTAGAAGTTCCCCTAATGCACTCCTTGGGCTTGATAATTTGCTAAAAATGCTCACAAAACTCAAGTAAATAGTTTACTTATTAGATAACCATTTATTATAAAAGGATGCAATTCAAGCACGCCCAGATGGAAGGGATGCAAAGAGAATGTCAGAAGGAAGGGGAACAGAGTTTCCATGCCCTCTCTGAGCATGCCACTGTCTATGTGTTTAGCAGTCTGCAGGCTCTCAGAGCCTTTTCAGGTAGAATTTTTATGGATACTTCATTACACATGATTGATTTAATCATTGGCCATTGAATTTGACCTTGAGCCCTTCTCACTTCCCTGGAGATCTAGAGGTGAGGCAGAAAGTTCCATCCCTCTGACCACTTGGTTGTCTTTGCTGGCACCAGCCCTTATCCTTAAGGTGTTTCCAAAAATCATCTTGTTAAAATAAACTCATGTGGATAGGGACTTGTTATGAATATAAAAAAGATATTTTTTTTAACTTTTGGTTCTGGAACTATTTTAGGAACTGGGAATAGAAACCAAGTTTATAACAAAATATGCCCCTATCACTCTTACCAGTTAGGAAATAACAAGAGTTTTAGAAGCTGTGTGCCAGAGACCAAAAATATGTATTTTATTATGTCACAATCTCTAATACACAAAGAACACTTAAAGAATACTAAGGAAAATAATTAATACCATTTGTCGTTCAGTCACTCAATCATGTCCAAATCTTTGCAACCCTATGGACTGCAGCACACCAGGCTTCCCTGTCCTTCACTATCTCCCAGAGTTTGCTCAAACTCAAGTCTGTTGAGTCAGTGATGCCATCTAAACATCTCATC
Source organism: Bos grunniens (assembly GCF_055505025.1). Classification (NCBI taxonomy): domain Eukaryota; kingdom Metazoa; phylum Chordata; class Mammalia; order Artiodactyla; family Bovidae; genus Bos; species Bos grunniens. The sequence continues at coordinate 61,410,873 of NC_141180.1, forward strand.
CTCTGTCGTCCTCTTCTCCTGCTCTCAGTCTTTCCCAGCATCAGGGTCTTTTCCAATGAGCTGATCCTTTTAAACAGGTGGCCAAAGTATTGAAGCTTCAACTTCAGCATTAGTCCTTCCAATGAATATTCAGGGTTGATTTCCATTAGGATTGACTGGTTTGATATCCTTGCTGTCGAAGGTAATAATATTAAGGGGCTAATATACTAACAAGCAATTCACAAAGAAGACAATTTTCAACAAATGCATCAAAGTTTACCAACTTCACTTTTAATTAGGAAAGTGAAGATTATAATAAAATTTTGTTTTTAGCCTATCAGATTAGCAACAAATTTCAAAATTGATGACATTTAGATTTGAGAGAAGATGAATTTTGAATATAACATGGTGGAACTCCCAACTGGTACAAAATTTTTGGAGGATTATGTGGCCATGTGTATATTAAATTAAGGGGATTCCGTGGTGGTTCAGGCAGTAAAGAATCTGCCTGCAGTACAGGAGACTGAGGTTCAGTCCCCGGGTGGATAAGATCCCCTATAGAAGGGAAGGGCTACCCACTCCAGTATTCTTGCCTAGGAAATCCCATGGACAGAAGAGCCTGGTGGGCCACAGTTCGTGGGGTCACGAAGAGTCAGACATGACTGAGCAACTAACACATTCACACGTATTAAATTTAAGTTGTAAATACAGTGGATTACTTTATGTAGTTGTCATTCTAAAAAGCTGTTCTTCATTGACAAGAGTATGGAATGGTTACATTTGTATCTTTTGTTATATAAATATGAGATTATACATTAGTGTATTTTAGCTTTTAAAATGGCAGCACTGTCTCTTGATTCTTATATGACTTGCATGCCTTCTAGATGTTCCCGACTTGTGTGTTGTTAGTCACTTCACTCGTCTGTGTAGTTTGTTTTAGAATTTCATGGAATATCTTGTTTTAAAAACCATCTGTAAAGGATTTGACAAACTCCATTTTTGTCTTCTGAAATTCTTAATCTAATTTGTTTTTCAACTACAGCATTAGTGTGTATAATTCAATGGCAAGAATATTTTCTGAGATGCAGCATTCCTCTGACACATTTAGAACGTCTTGCTAATCTTTGGTTTCAACTTAGGGTCTTTGATTTGATTACAGCCACCTTTATTTCTATGTGCTCAAACCAAAACTTCCACATTCTAATTCAGATGTCCGTTTGAACCTATCCTCCAGATCATGGATTCATATTGCTGATTTTTTAATTTATACATTTGGTCTTTGCCACTAGTTAATCGATTTGAAAGAAAGAATCTTCTATATTTTTCAGATATCTAACACTGGAGTCTTTGAGTGTGATTGTATTAGTATATCATGAAAAAGTCTCTAAACATTGATTTTAATGTTTATATGGCTTACTGTATTGTTGCAGAAGGAAATTATTTGAATTAACTTCATTGATTCACTCTTTATTCAGCTGTAATTGTGTATTTAAATTTTGGGCAATTTGATTTGCTCTTGATATTAAAAATGACATTTATACTGTTTTTCTTGACTTCCCTGGTGGCTCAGACGGTAAAGCCTCTGTCTACAATGCCGCAGACCGGGGTTCAATCCCTGGGTTGGGAAGATCCCCTGGAGAAGGAAATGGCAATCCACTCCAGGACTATTGTCGGGAAAATCCCATGGACAGAGGAGCCTGGTAGGCTACAGTCCATGGAGTCACAAAGAGTTGGACACGACTGAGTGACTTTACTATACTGTTTTTCTTAGTGTTGTCTCCTTTTGATCATTTAAAATAGACACTTCTGTTTTTGCAGTCAGTGATTTCTTTTATAACCTCACTCCTCCCCAAGTCCACTAATAACTCAATTTAAAAGTGCTCTGGGATGAACTGAGTAGGACAGTTAGATCTGAACAGGTTTAGTAAATGAATACCGCTGCTGCTGCTGCTCCTAAGTCGCGTCACTTGTGTCCGACTCTGTGTGACCCCATAGACTGAGGACTGCCTAATACTTTCATTTGATTCATTGTTTTTTGAGCCTCTCTTGCTTTATTTTGGCTAGTTAGTTCCTCTCCCGTTTTCTCATCCCCATCTCCCTTCCTATTCATGCCCCATCCCATATTTTTCCCTTTTCTCTCTCTAAATGCTCACAGTTCAATGATTGATATCTTATGATTCTTGGGTGATTTCATGCTTCCTCTTAAAAATAGAGCCATTAAATAAGTCAAGGCTCATGATTGGTTTCAGAAGTCAAGTTGGGATTTTCAGACTTGGTCTCCAGTGGTGACTGTTGAATTATGAACTAGTGAAATAATTAACTATAATTTATGTTGAGAATATGTTTTAATGCTTCTTACTTAGACATTAAGTGCCTTTGAAAACAAAAGTTTAAAAGTTAACTTTTATGTTATCTTCCTTCTTGTAGTATTTTGATAATTCATGAATTGTACCATAAATAAAAGAGCAACAAATATCATTCACTTCCTTCCCAAATGCAACTGAAGGGAAAAAGTCAATAAACTGTTAAGCTGAATGATTTCTCAGTCCTATGATATTTTCAATAGTGTGTTGAAAATGAAAAATGATTTTATGAGGTATTCATAGCATGACCTTTTCTTTTGTTATCATTCTAGATATTTTAATACATGTGGGACTTATATCTGAAAAAATTCCCCTACAGTAATTTGAAAATATTCAAGTGTTTTTCACATTGTTTCACTTTTTAAATAACAAGTTTTAATATAAGCCATCCATATCCTATTGGAAACAATGTTCTCTTTAAAGATCTGGACATAATCCAAAAGGAGTGTCTTCAATTTCACAGTATTATGCTAGCCATTAATAATATTACTCAATAAACAGGACTTCTGTGACTTATATTACAGCCATTTGGCAAACAGATGAAAACGTAAGCCTTGAAAATATGCCAGTTCTTGGCAACTGTCAGTCCTATGAGAAAGTGTTTTTAGCAGAAGTGAAAATGAATGAAATTGGGGGAATGGAATGGTGAAATCAGAAGTGTGTTCATATACATAGTCATTCTAGAGACTTTTCTGTAAAATATTTTTTGCTTGTAAAGTTGATATTGCAAACTGGTGGTCCTCAGGTGGGAACAGTGTTCAGTTTTTTAATTTCCAAGAAGAGTTTTCACCTTCCTTCCTTCCATCTTTTTATTACATCTCCGAGTTCTCTTAATTAGAAAGTCGTCCAACACGGGCATGCCCCCGTTCCCCATGGTAACAGCTGGTTAACTCATGGTAGCAGTTACCCTCTCTAGAGCATCATTACTCTTCACTTGCCACTGTATTTACTACTATCCTTAGCCGTATATCTTGTGACCTCATTCATGTTAACCATCTGGTCTTCAGACACTTTTAAGCTTGTAAACCCTAAAAAATAAAACTTACTCTAATATTTGAGACGTATACTAGTAGATTATTCTGGGTATAGTAAGATCAGCAGTCTGTTTCATTGTTCCTATTTATTTTGTCCATTCATAAAGTTAAAAAAAAACTAACAAATAACCCAAAACAACTCAATATCTGTAACCAAAGATACCATTGATTCTAAGATGAACTTGAAGTCATACTTACTTTTTCTTAAACATTCCACTGCTTTTTGTGAAACTTAAAATACTTATCTCGAGGAGGCTCACTGATTCTCCTCAGTGCTGTTGGACTAGGAACTCTGACATATTTTGGTATGGTATCGGCAATTTTAAGGCTTTAAACACAATGTGTTATGCTTTGAGCATAATGTATTATGGTTACCATAAATAATAATGGCATATTTCATTAATAGAGAAAAATTTGGAGCATTTGTCACATTTCTTCCCTCCAAATGACTGAAGCAGTGAGTAATTAATTTACTGGTCCATTTTAGGATTAATCTATGGCAAACAAATCCCAACAGACTAGATACTATTCAATGACTTTTGAGCAGAGTTGAATGTTTTAAAGTAGATTTCAGGATTACATGGCATCAGGCTTCTAATGGATCATATGATTGTTGATACTGTTTTAAAATGCTTAATGTTATTTGACTAATAACTGTCACTTATACATATATTTTTAATTTTTAAATAGTTTTTTGATAGAATTATAAATTCATATACTGTAAGTATTTATCATTTTTAAGATGAGTTCAAAGAGTAGTGTAAGGATTCATTCTATGGGGGAAAAAACTTATGCATTCAAAAGACAGTTGTTGTTGTTTTTTTCCTTTTTGTTGTGTATGTGTGTGTGTTTGTGGGGAGAGTGCTAACTCTAGCAAGCAATTCCTGAAGTCAGGACATCAGCTTCAACCTTTGGAGGTAAAGCAGCATTGATTACAGTCTTTCCTTAAATCCTAATGTCAGCCTGAGTCCAGAGTGGGAGGGGTGAATGACTGTTGCCCAGTGGCAGGTATTTTTACCCATTATTTTTCCTTTAATCTTCACAAAAGCAAAGTTTTTATGCTTTCCTGCTATCCATACCAAAGGCCTTTGCGGAATATGTTCCTAATAAAGAGTAGGAGATCAATGGTCAGAAAAAAAAGAAGCGATACAAATATTTCTTGTTCTCTTTACCAAATTTCACATATAGGAATATCTTGTTTTTCTTTATAGAGTGACTTTCTTGAAGTATGATTTGCATACAATAGAATATACCCATTTAAAAATGTAGAGTTTGAGTTTTGGCAAATGTATAGCCTTGTTGTAATAACCACCCTGATTAAAATATAGAACCTTTTCCTCTCTGCAAGCTCTCTTTTGTGCTCCTTTGTAGTCAATATCTCCCCACCAACCCTGTTTGAAGAAACCACCATTTTGTCATTGTAGATTAATTTCATACCAAAGAGTTATTCAATAAATATTATTTTGATACATAGACTTCTAAATCCCACCCCACCCCAACTCCTTTTTACTTTTTAGATCATTTCCTAGCTAGTCATATTATTAGCTTTATAATAAAAAAGTACTTCTGGTCCACCTGCTCAGGAAGTCCATTATAAATTTCAAAAATATATGTTAAGTTCACAGGTGCAGAATACAACCTAGGAATTGGAAACTTGTATAAGGAAATAACTAGTATATATCAGATAACATGGTGGCATAGCTACAATATAGCCATTAATTCTTTTCTCCTCCTATCTGGAACTTTATTTACCTGTTCTAAGAGTTCAAGTATTGATAGAATCTAGTTTTAAGAAAAGTGTTACCAGTTGAAACTTGCATCCTTAGAATTTTTCATTTTCTTTTAGTAGCTGTGTTCACCTTTCAAAGGCTGTGGTCCAAGAATGATGCAATGATCAGTTCCTCTGCCAAGCACTGGCACTTTGTTGGCTGCTTAACTATTCTTTCATCATTTTGTGACATCATTATCTGCAAGGGTGGCCAAGCATTCATGGAGCAATTTATTAGTAACCGTGAATACTCCTTTATTCTTTGGCTCTGATTTGTGACCCTTTTATAACATTAATCTTAGATTTTATGAATTAACTAAGATCAAACTATCAGTATGCATTTTGTTAGTATTATAAATAGCAGAGCCAGCTTAAAACATTTTATATAATAACCCTTTCTACCATTCAACAATTTGAATCGTGCCATCGTCACACTCTACATTGATATTTATGTAAATGAGTATTTCCTGTTATTTTAGAGAGTATGTTCCATTATGGAACTTAAGTCCAGAAGTATGAGTCATCATGACTAACTTGTGTCATATTTTTATTACACATTGAGCTTTCAGTTCAGTTCAGTTCAGTTGCTCAGTTGTGTCCGACTCTTTGCAACCCCATGAATCGCAGCATGCCAGGCCTCCCTGCCCATCACCAACTCCCGGAGTTCACTCAGACTCACGTCCGTCAAGTCAGTGATGCCATCCAGCCATCTCATCCTCTGTCATCCCCTTCTCCTCCTGCCCCCAATCCCTCCCAGCATCAGAGTCTTTTCCAATGAGTCAACTCTTTGCATGAGGTGGCCAAAGTACTGGAGTTTCAGCTTCAGCATCATTCCTTCCAAAGAAATCCCAGGGCTGATCTTCAGAATGGACTGGTTGGATCTCCTTGCAGTCCAAGGGACTCTCAAGAGTCTTCTCCAACACCACAGTTCAAAAGCATCAATTCTTCGGCACTCAGCCTTCTTCACAGTCCAACTCTCACATCCATACATGACCACAGGAAAAACCATAGCCTTGACTAGACGAACCTTTGTTGGCAAAGTAATGTCTCTGCTTTTGAACATGCTATCTAGGTTGGCCATAACTTTCCTTCCAAGGAGTAAGCGTCTTTTAATTTCATGGCTGCAGTCACCATCTGCAGTGATTGTGGAGCCCCCAAAAATAAAGTCTGGCACTGTTTCCACTGTTTCTCCATCTATTTCCCATGAAGTGATGGGACCAGATGCCATGATCTTTGTTTTCTGAATGTTTTCTATTTGCTAACAGAAATTTTTTACTCTAAATTTATTTCATTTTATATTATAGTTTTGTAATACTGATGAATTCATTTTCATGTAACTAGCATTTAGGCAGTTTATATTATAGAGTCTACATTAGATGTTCGCTTCATGAGTCAAAGTCAAGAATTTCATTTCCTATCTGACACATGGATGATATTATTAATCTTTGAAAAACACTTATTCTTGTTTCCCTGAGATAAGTATGTACCTAAACACCTTGAAAATGTAAGTTTAAAACATGAAAAAGAGGTTAGGAGCAAGTGGATAGATTAAGACAGCTTTATAGAATAGAAATGATGAGCATATAAAAATGAAGACATATGGTATTTAAAGGGATAAGGGTAAAGAATTGGCAAAAGTTGAGTAATGACATGATCCTTCTTAATCCTAAATAGGCTATGAAAAATACACTGATAATATATAGTGATTCTGATGATTGCCAAAGACCAAGAGTAAATTTTAAAAAGTAGCCAGAGAAAAAGATAAATATTTATCGATATGAATTTATAAGAAATTGAAACTTCGGATATCTCAATTCACGATAGAAGCCAAAAGACAATGGAATAGTACCTCTGAAGTGCAAAGAAAAAGTAACCAACAAACCTAGAATTGTATTTGTAGTTAAACTATCATTTAAACACAAAGGATGAAAAGTACAATTTATCTCTGACAAAAATTTATCAACTTTACCACTGGTGTAGATTCACTAAGAACATTTTTAAGGATATATTTTACAAAGAAATATAATTATTTCAGGAAAAAGGCCTGACAGGCAAAAGTGAACTGTGAGCAAGTAAACTAGCCAATACATATAAGCTAGGTTACCAAAATCAGACTGATTATATTCTTTGCAGCCAAAGATGGAGAAGCTCTATACAGTCAGCAAAAACAAGACCAGAAGCTGACTGTGGCTCAGATCATGAACTCCTTATTGCCAAATTCAGACTGAAATTGAAGAAAGTAGGGAAAACCACTAGACCATTCAGGTATGACCTAAATCAAATCCCTTGTGATGATTATACAGTGGGAGTGAGATATCTGATAGATAGAGTGCCTGATGAACTATGGAATGAGGTTCATGACATTGTACAGGAGACAGGGATCAAGACCATCCCCATGGAAAAGAAATGCAAAAAAGCAAAATGGCTGTCTGGGGAGGCCTTACAAATAGCTGTGAAAAGAAGAGAAGCAAAAAGCAAAGGAGAAAAGGAAAGATATAAGCATCTGAATGCAGAGTTCCAAAGAATAGTAAGAAGAAATAAGAAAGCCTTCCTCAGCAATCAATGCAAAGAAATAGAGGAAAACAACAGAATGGAAAAGACTAGAGATCTCTTCAAGAAAATTAGAGATACTAAGGGAACATTTCATGCAAAGATGAGCTCGATAAAGGACAGAAATTGTATGGACCTAACAGAAGCAGAAGATATTAAGAAGAGGTGGCAGGAATACACAGAAGAACTGTACAAAAAAGATCTTCACGACCCAGATAATCACGATGGTGTAATCACTGACCTAGAGCCAGACATCCTGGAATGTGAAGTCAAGTGGGCCTTAGAAAGCATCACTACGAACAAAGCTAGTGGAAGTGATGGAATTCCATTTGAGTTATTTCAAATCCTGAAAGATGATGCTGTGAAAGTGCTGCACTCAATATGCCAGCAAATTTGGAAAACTCAGCAGTGGCCACAGGACTGGAAAAGGTCAGTTTTCATTCCGGTCCCAAAGAAAGGCAATGCCAAAGAATACTCAAACTACTGCACAGTTGTACTCATCTCACATGCTAGTAAAGTAATGTTCAAAATGCTCCAAGCCAGGCTTCAGCAATATGTGAACTGTGAACTTCCTGATGTTCAAGCTGGTTTTAGAAAAGGCAGAAGAACCAGAGATCAAATTGCCAACATCCGCTGGATCATGGAAAAAAGCAAGAGAGTTCCAGAAAAACATCTATTTTTGCTTTATTGACTATGCCAAAGCCTTTGACTGTGTGGATCACAATAAACTGTGGGAAATTCTGAAAGAGATGGGAATACCAGACCACCTGACCTGCTTCTTGAGAAATCTGTATGCAGATCAGGAAGCAACAGTTAGAACTGGACATGGAACAACAGACTGGTTCCAAATAGGAAAAGGAGTATGTCAAGGCTGTATATTGTCACCCTGCTTATTTAACTTCTATGCAGAGTACATCATGAGAAATGCTGGACTGGAAGAAACACAAGTTGGAATCAAGATTGCCGGGAGAAATATCAATAACCTCAGATATGCAGATGACACCACCCTTATGGCAGAAAGTGAAGAGGAGCTAAAAAGCCTCTTGATGAAAGTGAAAGAGGAGAGTGAAAAAGTTGGCTTAAAGCTCAACATTCAGAAAACGAAGATCATGGCATCCAGTCCCATCACTTCATGGGAGATAGATGGGAAAACAGTGGAAACAGTGCCAGACTTTATTTTTGGGGGCTCCAAAATCACTGCAGATAGTGACTGCAGCCATGAAATTAAAAGACGCTTAGTCCTTGGAAGGAAAGTTATGTCCAACCTAGATAACATATTCAAAAGCAGAGACATTACTTTGCCAACAAAGGTTCGTCTAGTCAAGGCTATGGTTTTTCCTGTGGTCATGTATGGATGTGAGAGTTGGACTGTGAAGAAGGCTGAGTGCCGAAGAATTGATGCTTTTGAACTGTGGTGTTGGAGAAGACTCTTGAGAGTCCCTTGGACTGCAAGGAGATCCAACCAGTCCATTCTGAAGGAGATCAGCCCTAGAATTTCTTTGGAAGGAATGATGCTAAAGCTGAAACTCCAGTACTTTGGCCACCTCATGCGAAGAGTTGACTCATTGGAAAAGACTCTGATGCTGGGAGGGATTGGGGGCAGGAGGACAAGGGGAATGAGGATGAGGATGAGATGGCTGGATGGCATCACTGACTCAAGGGACGTGAGTCTGGGTGAACTCTGGTAGTTGGTGATGGACAGGGAGGCCTGGTGTGCTGCGATTCATGGGGTCGCAAAGAGTCGGACACAACTGAGCGACTGAACTGAACTGAAGTAATAATCTTGTTTAATAATAATATATTAAATAATAAATGTAAACTCAGTAATAATATGTGGTAGAGTTTATAAAATAGCAAGATACTATTAAAATGGACATTAAAAATATAATTAAGGGGAAGGAAAATATCTTACTCCACCCCCTTCTAGTCATCCTGCTACACCTAACAGGTCAGATTGAAGGACTGTCACACACTCACTGAAAGACTGAGACCCAATATAGGGCCATAGAACACTTCTCTGATCCCATATCTTACCACCACATTCACTAAAGGCCTTCTTTTCTGGAGTTTCTTCAGTCCAGTCCATCATTATGTTTTTTAAAAAATCAGTATACTAAAAGGCAAAAATGCAGTTTAAAGAGATGGGGCAAACATCAGATCCAGATTCAAATATAGTAGAAATTTTGGAATTACCAGATTGTGAATTTAAAGCAACTATGATTAATATGATACAGGTTCTAATGGGAAAATTATATGCAACAATAAATGGATAATATAAGCAGAAAGATCTTAAAAAAAACAAATGTTAGAGAGAAAAAACACTGCAATAGAAATGAAGAATATCTTTGATGGATTCATTAGTAGACTGGGCAAGGCTGATGAAAGAATCTCTGAACTTGAGGATGTGTGGACAGAAACTTCCAAAACTAAAAAGCAAAGAGGAAGTAAAGAGTTAAAAAAGAAAGATTATCCAAGAACTTTGAGATAATTACAAAGGATATAATATATGCATAATGGAAATATCAGAAAGAGAAAAAAGTGGAAAAGAACAAATATTTGAAGAAATAGTGATTGGGAATTTCCTACATTAAAGTCAGATAGCAACCCACAAATCCAGGAAGCCTGAAAATAGCAAGCAAAATAAATTAAAAAAATTTACACCCTGACATATCATAGTCAGGTCTCTCGCATTGCAGGCAGAGTCTTACCATCTGAGCCACTAGGGAAGCCCCCATATCATAGTCAAACTACAGGAAATCAAAGAAGAAAAGCCTGCAAAAAAACTACAAAGAAAAAACCCATCTAACCTACAGGGGAACAAAGATAAGAATTACTTCTGACATCTCAGATACCAGTAAGCAAGAAAAATATTTCAAGTTTTGAGAGACACAACACACCGACCTAGAATTCTGTAACCTGAAAAATTAATCCTTCAAAAGTTAGGGAGAAATGAAACAAAATTGAGGGAATTTGTTATCAGTAGACTTGTTTACAAGAAATGTTGAAAGTTCATTAGAGAGAAGGAAAGCTATATAAATCAGAAGCTTGGATCTATATAAATAGTCAAGATGATTTAGAGAAAAAGTGACAGTAAAATAAAAACATTTTTAAAATTTTAATTGATCTAAAGATAATAGTTTGATCTAAATAATGATAGCATAATATGCTCATGTATTAGCAAATGAAATAGCAACAAGGAATTGAAGAGAGGACCTGGGAGTGCTATTTTATTTTAAGATATTTATCCTACCCATGAAGTGGTATAGTGTTAAATGAAAGGGGACTTAGAATAGTTGTAAATATTGTACATTAGTTGTAAATGTATATTACAAACTCTAAGGACACCGATTTTTTTAAAAAAGTAAAAAATAATTAATATGCTGAGAAAAGACAAAATGGAATCACATAAAACGCACAATCAAGACAACAAAAGCAGAAAGAGTGGAAGATAAAAATAGAATCAAAGAGTGAAAGTAATAGAAAACAGTAACAGATACAATAGATATTACTCCAAATATGTCAGTAATTACTTTAAACATCAATGGCCTAAATATCAGTTAAAAGGGTTTGGCAGAGAAGATCAAAAACATGACAAAACTATGTGTTGTCTTTAAGAAATCCATGTTAAATATAAAGACACATATAGATTAAAAGAGTAAAGATTTATATGTTAACATTAATCAAAAAACTCTAGAGTAAACACTGAAGTGTTAACTTTAGAGCACAGTTAAGAGAAAGGAAAATTATCAGTGGTAAAATGGGGTATTACATAATGGTAAAAGGGTTAACTGAGAGGAGACATAACAATCCTTAATGTATATGTGCCTAATAACAGAGCATCAAAATATGTAAGGCAAAAACTGATAGAACTGGTAAAAGAAATAGATGAAGTCACTATCTTTGTTAGCTACTTCAAAACCCCTCTGTCAGAAATGGACAGATCCAGGAGGCAGGAAATCAGGAAGGAAATAGTTCAATTCAACAATACTTTCATCAACTGGATTTAATTGAACACCTGTAGATTACTTTATCCAACAGTTACAGCATACATGTTCTTCTCAAGCCCACATGAAACATTCACTAGATTAACCACATTCTGGGCCACAAAATTATACTTTAACAAACTTAAATCATGCAATGTGTGCTCTTAGGTCACTTGTTTCAAATTTGGGAAGATATTTTACCCCATGAACTGTAGCCTGTGGGCTACTCTATCCATGGGATTTCTCCAGTCTAGATACTGGAGTGGGTTGCCATTTCCTTCTTTAGGGGATCTGCCCTGGCCCACGATTGAACCTAGGTCTCCTGCATTGCAGGCAGATTCTTTACCAACTGAGCCACCAGGGAAGCTCATAGTATATATTGGAGTATATATGGTCTTCCCTGATATCTCAGCTGGTAAAGAATCTGCCTGCAATGCAGGAACCCCTGGTTTGATTCCTGGGTCTGGAAGATCCCCTGAAGAAGGGATAAGCTACCTACCCACTCCAGTATTCTTGGGCTTCTTTGGTGGCTCAGGTGGTAAAGAATCTGCCTGCAATGTGGGAGACTTTGGTTCAACCCCTGAGTTGGGAAGATCCCCTGGAGGAGGGCATGGCGATCTACTTCAGTATTCTTCCGTCCATGGAGAATCTCTATGGACATAGGAACCTGGCAGACTACAGTCCATGGGGTCTCAGAGAGTTGGATAGGACTGAGCGACTAAGCACAGCACAGGCTTGAATACAGTTTAACATGATACTTACACTATGGTTGTGAGATATATACCTAAAACACAAGCACATACAAAGTTTGAAAATGTAAGAAAACTCAAACTGTATTCATATTGGATAAAATAGTCTTTAAAAATTTATTAGAGATAAAACATTCATTACATATAATGGATAAAAAAATACAATTCTAAATTTATATACATTTTATAGATTCAAAAGTATAGAGCAAATTTTGATAGAACTGGAAGGTGAAATTGACAAATCTGCTATCAGTATAGATGACTTTAATTGGTCAAACAGCCAGTCCAAACACAAATAGGAAAACCTTAGTAACTAAGTATTGAACTAATCTGAAGCCTGAACTAATAGGTTCCTGTATCCAGCTGTGAAAAATACACATTGTATGTGTCAAGATCACATAGAAAATTTATAAACATTGATCTTGTATTAATCAATAAAGATGGTTTCAACATATTATATAGAATTTTTAATCAGAACACATTGTAGGCATTAAGTACATGGTTCTCAGTTAATGAATGCATTTAATTATTTCATTATTATATAAATTCATCAAGAAAAATAGAATAAGAAAACATCGCCAACTAAAATTATGAATCTTTCATTAATCCAATAAAATTGTATTGGGTACTCATTTACTGAGAAATAGGTTTATATCTCTGAGCAAACCACAATTCTTATTCTTGAAGAGTTTCTTTACATTCTCTTAAATTGGTGGTGGGAATAGAAGAGTCAACAGCAATATAAAGTTAAATATATAGCATGCTAAGTTTTTATCTGAGGGCACATATCTTTATTTTGAATTCTGTCAATAGAAGTGAGGAAGCCAGGAAACAAAGTCAAAAAAGGACAGTACAAATAAAACTTTATCATTCTCACTAGTAAACATAAGCCTAAGTTTCTTAAACTAATAACAGACCAAATGTGGCTATTTATAAAAACAATAACTTATGGTAGCCAAATCAAGTTTCTCCCACAAATGCAAGTGAAACTTGGTATTAAAAATTAATTAATATAATTTACTACATTAACCAATGAAGGGAGGAAAAACATGCTCATTTCAATATATTTGGAGAAAACAGTTGATAACATTTAGTATCCATCTAGATTAATATTTTCAGCATAGTTGAAGCAGACTCCCTTAATCTGATAAAAAAAAAAAAACCTACAAATTTATTTAAACAACAGTACCCATAATGGTGGTTCACTTTAGGTCAGGATTCATTTTGAGGTTTGACAGAAAACAACAAAATTCTGTAAAGCAATTATTCTTCATCTAAAAAATAAATTAAAAAAAGATTGTCTGTTATTCAACATATTTTTGAAGGATCTAGCCAGCTCAGTATGATAAGAAAAAGAGTAATCACTTAAAGAATTGGAAAGAGAAAATTCCAACAGACAGATGAAAAGATGTTCAGCATGACTAATTACTAGAGAAATACAAATCAAAACTCCATATGAGGTATCACCTCACACCAGTTAAAATAACCATCATCAAAAAAGTCTACAAATAACAAACGCTGGAGAGGGTATGGAGAAAAAGGTACCACTGTTGGTGGGGATGTAAATTGATACAGCCACTATGGTGAAGAGTCTGGAGGTTCTTTAAAAATACTAAAGTTATCATATAATCCTGCAAATCCCACTTCTGGGCATATATACAGAGAAAACAATTCAAAAAGATACAGACATCTCAGTATTCATAGCAGCACAATTTACTATAGCCAAGACATGGAAGCAACCTAAATGTCCATTGACAAATGAATGGATAAGTAAGACGTGCCATGTATATACAATGGAATATTGCTCAGCCATAAGAAGGAATGAAATAATGCCATTTGGACAATATGGATGGACCTAGATATTATCATTTTAAGTAAGTCAGAGAAAGAAAAATATCATGTGATATCACATATGTGAAATCTAAAAATGTGAAACAAGTGAACTTATTTAGAAAATAGAAATAGACTTATAGACACAGACAATAAAATTATGGTTACCAAAGTGGATAGTGGGGGTGGGGGAGTAAATTAGGAATTCAGGGTTACAGACTACTATACATAAAGTAGATAACCAACAAGGATCTACTGTATAGCATAAGGAGTTATAATCAATATCTTATAATAACCTATAATGAAAAGTAATCTGAAAAATAATGTATGTATGTGTGTATAACCCACTCCAGTATTCTTGCCTGGAGAATTCCACAGACAGAGGAGCATGGTGGGCTACAGTCCATGGGGTTGCCAAGAGTCGGACATGACTGAGTGACTAATGACTACTGTATACATGTGTACACCTATGTAACTGATTCACTTTGCTGTATACCTGAAATTCACACAATATTGTAAATTAAGTATGAGTCAATACAAGTATTTATTTATTAAATAAAAAGAAATAATTGAACTGTCAATGTCTGAAGACAAGATGATTTGGTCATAAAATGGAAGACAATCTACAAATTATTAAATATTAATGACTTCAGTCTGATGCAAATAGCCGACTCATTGGAAAAGTCCCTGATGCTGGGAAAGATTGGTGGCAGAAAGAGAAGAAGGCATGAGAGGATGAGATGGCTGGAGGACATCACCGATGCAATGGACATGAAATTGGGCAAACTTCAGGAGATGGTGAGGGGCAGGGAGGCCTGGTGTGCTGCAGTCCATGGGGTCACAAAGGGTCAGACATGACTGGGTGACCAAACAGAAAAGAATCCTATAAACAGGATAGACTCATGGAAATCAATTGCTTTTTAATAACAAAAAGCAAATGGGAAGCTTAATTTAAACAGAGATACTAATTATAGTAATATCCAAAGGAAAATCTACCAACTTATATATATGGTAGAAACAGTATTGAAAAAAATTTATAAGATTTAAATTAATAGAGAACTACAACATGCTCATGTAGAGAAAGATTCCATATCAAAAGCATGTCAGTTCTCCCCAGTTATAAATTCAATCTAATTCTAATAATATTGGAGCAGTTTTTTTTTTTTTTGCTGTGACTTGACAAACTTATTCTAATATACATATTATTAGAGAAGTAAAATAGTGGAAATAAATTTGGGGAGTATAGTAAGTGGCAGGGTCTTGCCTTTCCCAATATCATCTATTTATGAAGATAAACATTTTTCCCTTGGGAAATAAAGGATGTCTTTATGACTTCTGGACACTTGAAGCACAAACTAATAAAAGAGGAAATTGGTAAATGTGGCTATGTAAAAATTAGAAACTTCTAATCATCAAAAGCTACCTTTTTAAGAAAAACTACAGACTAGCTGATGATATTGGACAACACAATGAATATAACAAAGGAAACTTTTAAATCATACAAACTAATTGAAAAACACACCAAGATAAGATAATTCACAGAAGGAGCTTCCCTGGTGTCTAGGTAGTAAAGAATCTGCCTGCCAATGCAGGAGATGTGGGTTCGATCCCTGGGTCGGGAAGATCCTCTGGAGAAGAAAATGGCAACCCACTCCAGTATTCTTGCCTAGTAAATCCCATGAATGGAGGAGCCTGGTGGGCTACAGTCTTGCAAAGAGTTGAACACAACTTAGCAAGTACAACAACAATTCACAGAAAAGGCCATAAATGGCAACTTAACTGGTCAAATACATGTGAAAAGATCTGAACTTTTACTAGTTAGCAGTGAAATAACCAAAACCATGAGACAATGTTTTATACCCATGAGGTTGGTAAAGAGAAAAAAATCTGAAAGTTTCAAATTCTGACAAGGATGTAAATTAGGTACTGAGGATGTATAAGCCACTGATGGGAAGGTTGCCACCACTGAAAAATAATTTGCCAGTATTTAAATGAAATACAGCAGTGAATATGAATGAATGTAGCTATTGCATCAACATTATTAGATTTCTCAAACAATGAAGTGCCAAAAGCTTGTTTTAGTAAAGTATAGTATATCATTTATATAATATTTATAACCATAGAAAATCATACTATGTTAAAAGTAATAAAATATCAAGAAATACTTGTGAATGAACATTACTAAATTCAGATATTACTGGTAAGACAGGATGTACATGGCATTTTATTTTGTTTTTGTCAGGTGGTGAATAAGGAGCACAGTTTGCTGTTTTATTTATAAATTTCGCATGGCTTTATTTCAGCAAAATTTTCCTAAAATATAATGATTTATTAATCTATTAAGAACATATTACCTATGTTAAGTATTCATGCTATTGGTAAAGACAGTGGAGGTGACTCTTCATCATGGAATAACCATTATAAAATTAATAATTATATGTTTCCTGTTCTAATGTGAAGTTTCATTATTTGTTCTCTTCATTTAAGAAATATTTATGAAATGCCTTCTATATGAAGAGTGTTAGGCTAGAGTATAACCATAACATCTTGATTACAGATTCAAGTATTTGAAAATATTGAAGGACTTTCATTTATGAAATTCAAAGAAGATTCCCTGGCAGACACTAATTACTATAATAAATGGAGATGACTTTAATACAACAAATGATTGAGGCTGACAATTTGTAATTAACAAATAATATAAATATCATTGACATTTTAAATCTTAAAAGGAAAAATTAAATGGGGCTATATGAATAAAAGGATTTTTAATTTATTAATCTAATACTCATGTCTAGCACTAGGTAAAATTTGTAATATAAAATGGCTATATATCCAAATAGTAACTCAAATACATTTTTATGCCCACTCATTAAACTAAAGGACAGAAATAATGGATTATGCTTCTTAATCTAGAGAATCCATATTTGTATTATATTATTTGAAACAGTTGCATGTAAAGAACATTTTAATAGAATTCATTTCTTTTTCATTGTTTCTTTACAAAATATGCAGTTTATACTATACAAATGTGTTCTCTACTCCAGGTCAATTTTCTGACATATCGATAGGTTTAAGTTATTATAAAGCAGTGGAATTGCTTTGGCTTGGCCACTGCCCACAAACTTGAACAAATCTTTAAATATTCCTTCTGGATTCTGAGGGGGACTTACATTTCTTGTGAGTCTTTTCTATTTAGTTCTCTGAAAAAGTCAAACAATAAAAATAGGAAGAGGGGGAAAAAAGCAGACAGCTCAAGGGAAAAATCAAATATCAAATACCATCAGTATTCAAAAGTAATGAATAAGACTCCAGGGTCCATCACCCAAGTGCTTCTTTTTCATTCGACAAACAGATACAGCTGGATGGTGAAAGAAAGCGAAAGTGTTAGTCTCTCAGTCGTATCCAACTCTGCGACCCCATGGACTGTAGCCAGCCAGGCTCTTTGTCCATGTGATTTCCCAGGCAAGAATACTGGAGTGGGTTGCCATTCCCTTCTCCAGGGGATCATCCCAACCCAGGAATCAAACCTGGATCTCCTGCATTGCAGAGAGATTAGAGATTATTTACAGTCTGAGCCACCAGGGAATCCCACTCCAGTATACTTGCCTGGAGAATTCTATGGACAGTTAGATGGTATATATTCACAAATCACAGGGTCAGGAGCCCTGTACTTAAAAGCACAGAGACTATCAGTTATATTTATACAGAGACAATGTGTAGGACTGAATCAATTGTCTGAATAATTCTGCCTATATCATTTTTGCAGGTGTAGATTTTGTTTCACGCATTACTAAAATTTGTTTTATTGGATGGTTTTCTAATCCTCCATTCTCCTTTGCCTAAAGTGGTACAGACAAGGTACAGAAAAGGCATTGCATGAATTAAGAAAGTTTCTAAAAGTAGCTACCACATATTAATAGTTGAATTGATAGAAAGGCTATGTATATTAAATATTCACTATCATTATATTACCACCAATGTCTGATCAGTACTGTCCAATAGTATTAATAGTTATTCAATTTATGCTATTGATTTCAGCACCTAGAAAGCAGGTAAGTACAATTTTTATGTGGACTCTTTTTTAATTGTATGAGAATTTCTAACTAGGGGAAAGATAATTACTGAGAAAGGAATATATCATTAAAGGATAAATACATGAACATTTCTGTCTTCTCAATGGTGATGTGCGGTAATTGTTTTAAATTTGCTAGTTAAGATTACATAGTAATTCATAGGTAAAATTCTGCAGGAAAATATTACATTTATCTTTAGACCTTTTATGTTACTATTTAATTAAATACTGCATATACTAAGGTACCACCCTGCAGCATGTTATAAATATAAGCAAGCTGTTAGGTCATTCACCCATACATTCATGCATTTATTCAGCGTGTATTGATCACTTACTGTGTGCAAAGCATTCAGCCAGTTTCGGTCTGGATTCTTTCTGCAATTGGAAGTATTATCTATGCTTCTACAACCCCTAACCCAATATATCATGATAAATAACTAACAAGTTTGTGTAACAATATCTTTGTGATTAAAGCATTAGAGATACCCAGCAAAACTTCTATTGGGGAAAAGAAAAGGAGTTACATGATTACACTGAAGTTTTTGTGTTCATTGTTTATAATGATTTTTCTATCTAGTAGACAAAAGAAATTATACTGAAATTGCATCATTTGAATTACAATTCCTGCTATATCTGAAAGAAAGAGGAAGCTGTGAATAGAGCCCGAGGACAATTATTATTATCAGAGATTTAGACTCTAAAAATTTCCAACACACTGGTTTGGCTTTTAGTGATGAGAAAGGAGCAATTCGTAGACTTTACAAAGATCTTTAATTCGTTTAGGCTGTTTGGGAATAGTTTTAACAAATGAATTATTTTAGCTCAGTGAGTAGTACTATGTGAGTGTGTTAGTCTCTCAGTCATGTCCAGCTCTTCGCAACCCCATGGAAAAGTGAACAGTTTATATCTCTCACTTTGAAACAGATTCCTTCCTTTCCTTCCTGTAGAGACAGGGGCTGCCTGCATACCTATAAATTTTCTGATTGAGGATGGGGTAATGGCTACTTTGGGTTTCCAGGGCTTAGCTCAGTTCAGTTCAGTTCAGTCACTCAGTCGTGTCCGACTCTTTGCAACCCCATGGACTGAAGCATACCAGGCTTCCCTGTCCATCACCAACTCCCAGAGCTTGTTCAAACTCATGTCCACTGAGTCGGTGATGCCATTCAACCATCTCATTCTCTGTCGTCCCCTTCTCCTTCTGCCTTCAATTTTTCCCAGCATCAGGGTCTTTTCACATGAGTCAGTACTTCACATCAGGTGGCCAAAGTATTGGAGTTTCAGCTTCAGCATCAGTTCTTCCAGTGAATATTCAGGACTGATTTATTTTCGGATGGACTGGTTGGATCTCCTTGCAGGCCAAAGAACTCTTAAGAGTCTTCTCCAACACCACAGTTCAAAAGCATCAATTCTTCAGCACTCAGCTTTCTTTATAGTTCAACTCTCACATCCATACATGCCTACTGGAAAAACCATAGCTTTGACTAGATGGACCTTTGTCAGCAAAGTAATGTCTCTGCATTTTAATATGCTGTCTAGGTTAGTCATAGCTTTTCTTTCAAGGAGCAACTGTCTTTTAATCTCACGACTGCAGTCACGATCTGCAATGATTTTGGAGCCCCCCAAAATAAAGTCTGTCACTGTTTCCATTGTTTTCCCATCTATTTGCCATGAAGTGATGCGACTGGATGCCATGATCCTCGTTTTTTGAATGTTGAATTTTAAGCCAGCTGTTTCACTCTCTTCTTTCACTTTCATCCAGGGCTCTGCCATCCCCTTTGACTGAGCAGAAGGAGGTAGGTATGGACATTCCAGTCTTAGTAAACTACTCAACACCTCCCTCCCTCAGAGATCATTTCATATATCTTGGAACAGTTTAGCATAATGATCAGGAGTAAGGGCTGTCTATCTACCTATGTATGTATGTATCTATATTCTACTTATCTAAATTGAATACCTGCTATGTGTTAGGGCTTCTTCTAGACACTGAAAACATAGTCATGAATTAAAAATAAGCTTTTCTGCCCTTAGAAACTTTTACATTCTAGCTTATATTAGTTGACATTCTAATGGATGATTTTAGAAAATTATTAAGTTTCTTTCCTATTCCTCAGTTTTCTCAGCTGTAATAAAAGAGAGGCAATTGCAACTACTGCTTCCGGGCTAGTTGGAGAGATTCAGTCAGCTTATACATATGAAGCACTTGGGCCTGACACCATAAGGTTTAACTGTTCTTAGTATACAGAGATCATTGCCTAGATAACCACATCTGTGGACATTTTACTGTTGAGGGTCGAAAGGGAACTAATTTTGTCTCACTTTTTTTTTTTTTTTTGCTAGAGCAAGTAGTGAATGAAAGGAATTCCCTGATAGAGATGAGCTCTTTTTGTATCAGCTGTTCACAGATATATTCACTCATTCATACATTAATTTGTTTATTCATTCTCTCACCTAAGATACATTTATTGAACAAAATTTCAGGCGTTATGCTGAGACTCACTAGATAATAAAATCCGATTCCTGCTTAAGGAAGCTCAGAATCTAGCAAGGACAACAGAGAAGTATATGCACTATTGTAATATTCTATGATAATTGCAGTGATTTTAAGAATATAGACAAGATTCTATTTTCTCTGCAAGTGCTTATCGAAATAAGGCTGTACCCAGAGTTGTTCTTTGCACTTCTAATACTTTAGCCTGTATAGTATGTACTAGAGTACTTTTTTTTTTTTAAAGAAAGATTTGTTTCATTTATTTACCATAATTGGAGAATTAACTGCTTCTTGTAAATTTTCCAGATGTGATCTTTTAAAATGAACATGAAAAGAAGTTTTAATCTGTTTTTTGAAGCCATTCTAAAATAAAACAAATCACTTACTTTGTTCTGTCACTGACAACAAGTTGATTTTGGTAACTTGTGGTCATCATAATGAACTTTAGCTTTCAAAGGGCATTGAATCTGTTGGACTTTTGGATCTGTTGAACTCTTCCATGAGTAACTTTTGAGAAGATCTCATCCCCTCTCCCACCTTCCCATGCCCTTTATGTATCTTTGATTAAGAGGACATTTTCTCTTCCTTCCTTCAAAGATGCATAGTGGTCATTTGATATTGCTGGATAATTGGCTGAAGAAATATATAGTTTGTATAGTTAGATTTTTGAAAATGTGACTATATGTATCTTGTATTTTTTCTGTAAATTAGGATCATATTTGAAATACTGGAAATAAAACATCAAGCTTGAGACTGACAACAGTAGAGTTGATAAAAGTACTTTTGGATCTGTGGAAGATTTTTGACAGATTGTCTTTGTTAGTCTATAATAGTAACAAAAAAACACTATTCTAGTTTAATGATCAAGAAGAGAGAAATGTCATTGTGTA
The DNA here is from genome assembly GCF_055505025.1 of Bos grunniens. Taxonomy (NCBI): domain Eukaryota; kingdom Metazoa; phylum Chordata; class Mammalia; order Artiodactyla; family Bovidae; genus Bos; species Bos grunniens. The sequence goes on from NC_141180.1 coordinate 61,432,582, forward strand.
ATATTAATACGTAATGTAGTAAAATAAATTTCATCACTGTTTTCTATATCCAATGATGATTCTATGATTTGTCTACCTGAATATGTCAATGAACTTGACTGCAACTTAGTGGAATTGACTAGTAGCCTTTAAGAAGCTATCAAAATGAAAGAAGTTAAATGAATCAGTTGATAAAGGTCCTCATCCTGATAAGCCATTGTCTAATCTTATAATTTGTACATCCAGGGACATATCAGGGGGAATCCAGTTGTTACAGAACAAACTGAAACATAATTGAAAGTGACAAATGATCAGCTGCAGATTGGGACATTAAATAGAAAACCACTTGGTTCAGAACCTGCGTAAAATATGGTATACACCTATTTCTAGATTTTAAATGAAACTTCAAAAGTCATTGATAGCAAAGATAGAAGTAATTGTGAAAATTCAAAACTTTGTTCATAATGCACTTAATTAGTATTTCTTCCATTTTTTCTTCACTGTCTTTGTATTTTCAAACAGGAGTTGTGAGAAACAGAATTATAAGATGAAAAAATTAACTGTTACATTAAATTTGTAAACCACATAAAATCGTAAAGTATAGCTTCATCCTTAAGATCAGAGGCCAAAATGTGTGCCAAGGTGCTATTTAGTTGTGTATTTTTTCAATTAAATTTTAAAACAGACTTTTAGGATGTTACCTCTCAAAATCTTTGCTTCAATATGTTAATCTCATTCTTTTGAAAATTTTTTTACCTTTTAAAAATTATATTGTTTACTGGTAACTCATTACGTTATGCTCAAAAAAGAGAATCATTTTCCCTGCACTATCTTACTGATCTCTGTGTAATTTAAAACTAGTACATTTTAATTTTCTTAGCTTTTCTCAGTGAATGTGACATGCAAGTGATGTAAATAACGTGTAATTTCCTTGTAAGTATATGCTGCTGCTGCTGCTTCGTTGCTAAGTTGTGTCCGACTCTTCGAGACTCCTTGGACTGTAGCCCACAAGGCTCCTCTCCTTGGGATTTCCTAGGCAAGAATACTGGAGTGGGTTGCTATTTCCTTCTCCAGGGGATCTTCTGACCCAGGTATCAAACTCACTTCTCCTGCTTGGCAGGCGGATTCTTACTGCTGAGCCACTTGGGAAGCCTAACCATCCATGCAGTTGCATTTTATTTGCCCACAATTTTTAATACATTAGCAATAAATGTACACCACAGAAATAAATTTTATTATAAAAAAGTAAAAGTCATCTATAACCCTACCATCCATAGACAACCTTGGCAAATAACTTAGTTTATATCATTTCAGATTATTTTATTATTGTTATTTACAAGTCTGTGTCATCTGTTTCTATCTTCTTAAAGTTGTATCTCTATATTCATATATACATATGAATCTATCTTTATCTAAAAAATAGGATTGTACTCTACATATTACTTTCACTTGTTTTAAAATTCAAATTGTATTATGTAATCTCATCTACATTTGTATCTATAAATGTTTGCAGTATGTTTCTTAGAAGATATATGATTTTTTTTTTTTACCATTTCTTTACTTTTGGACATTCATATCCTATTCTTTATTATAAGGGCCACATTATAAAATATATATTTCAAATAGTTTAAAAAATGAACTTGTCTGAATTTTCAGTAGAATTATAGGGTCCAGTGGAATGTACACATTTTCCTGATAGGTGTGGACAACTTCCCCTCCTAGGACTGGTGTCTGTACTCACCCTTTCTACAAATTCTTGCACCCAAGTGGTATAATATTTTTTTTAATTGAGAGTTGAAAAGATGATAACTATGCTTGATTTCTCTAGAAAGGGATGAAATGTTACCAATATTTATGTAGGCTTTTTTATTCTTCACAAAAAGACTAGCCATTGTCACTAACAACTACTTGGTTGGACCCAAACCATTCCATTAGGTTAGTGGCAAATTCCTCTTTGTTTTTAAATGTCAAAGGACCCAGGACTGTATCTTTGGAACATGGATATAGTATTGAGTCCAGAATTATTTACTATAGGACTTTTTGATAATGGCTTTTAAATTGACAATAAGGATAAAGTCTCCAATGAGTCTTTAGATCATAGTCTGAAAGCAGAAATGTTGTGTTCATAAGAATATCAAAAGAATGGTTTTAACTGAATTTGCTCCACTAATTCATGAAGACAGCATCCCAAACTCCAACAGCTGGCAGTTGCTTTGTTGAAGACAAACTGCATCTGTAATCAGTATGACAGGACCACAGGTTGCATATCATCACTTCCACCAAGTTATGCAAAAAGCATAACTTGAATAGTATTAAAAGCATCATTGGGAGAGCAAAGTCATCAACAAGAATACTTTGAAATAAAGTGAAAAAAATTAGACTTCAGGTATTGCAGCAAAATTTTGCCTTTGGCAAAAGTTTTGGAATGAGATAGAGATTTTGAAATATTGGAAATGAGATTAATTGCGTGGATGATTGACCTGGGGGGGAAAATTGATAAGCACGTTTCTCTTCTCCCAAACCAGAAGGTCTGAAAGTGAGTTTTCATCTATTCTTCTGCCTATGTGATGAGGATAGATCTCCCCTACATGGAGGATTCCTAGACGTGATAGTTGTATGCTGGTGGTATCTCATGACGACTAGGAATGAAGTCTAGATAAGACCTCCTCAGTAGTTGTAGCTACAGATAATAAGACAGAAATGCACTTTGGCCGTAAACTGCTCATTGGTCTACTCTTTGGGCTACATCATCTAAATCAGATCATATACCAGTACATTTGTGATCACAAAATCCCCTACCAATGGTTGCAGACAATGCATTAAGTACACACTGTCTAACATACTGCTGGTGTCATTTGAACTCAAGATCAAAACTTCTGTTGGATTTTTACCCTGCTCATCTTCCTTATTCCTCCTCCTTTATCTTGTAACTTCTAGATTTTGAATGTGTAATATGTGCTATTTCTGCTGTATTGATTATACCAAAACCTTTTGACTGTGTGGATCACAATAAACTGTGGAAAAGTCTGAAGGAGATGGGAATACCAGACCACCTGACCTGCCTCTTGAGAAACCTGTATGTAGGTCAGGAAGTAACAGTTAGAACTGGACATGGAACAGCAGACTGGTTCCAAATAGGAAAAGGAGTACATCACAGGACTATATTGTCACCCTGCCTATTTAACTTACATGCAGGGTACATCATGAGAAATGCTGGGCTGGATGAAGCACAAGCTGGAATCAAGATTTCCAGGAGAAATATCAATAACCTCAGATACGCAGATGACACCACCCTTATGGCAGAAAGTGAAGAACTAAAGAGCCTCTTGATGAAAGTGAAAGAGGAGAGTGAAAAAGTTGGCTTAAAGTTCAGCATTCAGAAAACTAAGATCATAATATCCAGTCCCATCACTTCATGGAAAATAGATGGGGAAACAGTGGAAACAGTGGCTGACTTTATTTTGGGGGGGCTCTAAAATCACTGCAGATGGTGATTTCAGCCATGAAATTAAAAGACGCTTACTCCTTGGAAGGAAAGTTATGACCAACCTAGACAGCATATTAAAAAGCAGAGATATTACTTTGCCAACAAAGGTCCATCTGGTCAAGGCTGTGGTTTTTCCAGTTCATGTATGGTTGTGAGAGTTGGACTATGAAGAAAGCTGAGCACTGAAGAATTGATGCTTTTGAAGTATGGTGTTGGAGAAGACTCTTGAGAGTCCCTTGGACTGCAAGGAGATCCAACCAGTCCATCCTAAAGGAGATCCAACCAGTCCATCCTAAAGGAGATCAATCCTGGGTGTTCATTGGAAGGACTGATGTTGAAGCTGAAACTCCAATACTTTGGCCACCTGATGCAAAGAGCTGACTCATTTGAAAAGACCCTGATGCTGAGAAAGATTGAGGGCAGGAGGAGAAGGGGATGATAGAGGATGATATGGTTGGATGGCATCACTGACTCAATGGATATGGGTTTGGGTAGACTACGGCAGTTGGTGATGGACAGGGAGGCCTGGTGTGCTGCGGTTCATGGGGTCACAAGGGGCCGGACATGACTGACAACTGAACTGAATATGGGATATATACGTGTGTGCACGGGTGAGTTTCTGTGTAGTCCCAATTTTGAAAAAGAAAAAAATATATACTTAAAAGTTTTGAAAAAATCATCTCATTTAAATATTTTGACTTATTACTTGATGTTCAAATTGTCAATATTTATTTTCTACTTTATTTTATAAAATAAATATTACTACTTTTTTAAGTACACATTTAGCCTAAAATTTTAGCTCAGTGCCTATGAATTGTTTCTTTATTTGGATTGGTCCATACATTGTATTTGTATTAGATAAGCTAAAGAATTAATTAAAAAAAACTCTAGCTTTAATTGATCCAGTGCATAACAAGTTTTATGTGACTTAGAAAAGTTTTCTTCGGTTATACAGGCAATTGCATCTGTGCCGTTCCAATATGCATGAATTTCATTTACCATAGTTTAGTTAAGCATCAGCCCTCTAAAAACATGTTTCATATATTAGTTATTAAGGTATATAACTGTAAATAATTATATAAAATATAGATTTTATATAATTTTGCTGCTGGCTCTTCAGTCCACAAATTACTAAACAAATAATCATTGCACATCATGATCAGTGACCAATCATGTCTCTTCTTTCCATATGTGGTAACTGGTCAGTGCACATTCATTAATCATTTCATTCACAAAGAAGCTTGTAGTTATGTAACGTCTTTGTCAGTGATAAACTCTTTTGGTATTTATGAGTATGAATATTCAAAAAACAATGATTGTTGAAATGATGGAAAGAAAATGTTCTTGGAGTGGAATTTCAATTAAACATTTCTTCTTACAAACAAAATAGTTGATCAGTGCTACCATTTGCATTTATATATGCAGGCAGAGCAACTTAAGGTGAATTTAGCATCAATGTGGACATTGCGATGAATAGGTAAAGATGTCCTAGCTGAAGTGATGTTGACAATAACTTTACCTTAAAAAATTCTCAGATATATTTCATGCCAGTGAAAGCACAAACATGCAAATGATATAAGTAGGCTGATCCATGCTTAGAAATAGAGTATGACCTTTCTCAAGGTATAGAAAAGATGCTTGTTCTATATGGAAATTTATAGAATAAGAAGGTAAGCACTATTCAAATAATGCTTTTTAACAAAGAAAATAATTCTCAAAGTTTCTAATATTAAATCATAATTTATTGTTAGTTTTAATATTTTCTAAATATTTCTCTTTACATTTTTAACTGGTGAAAGTTTTAATAGCCTTATCTTTACTTATTCCTTCTTTGATGCTCTTTCTTTCTTTATGTAGGTCCAAGTTTCTTATCTACATTATTTTTCTCTTCTCTACAAAACTTTTTAAAAAATTTCTTCCAAGTCAAGTTTACTGGAAACATATTTTCAATTTGTGTGTGTCTTACACATCTTTATTTCTCCCTCACTTTTGAGGGATAATTGTGCAGAGTATATAATTCTAGGTTGGTGGGTGTTTTCTCTCAACACTTTAAGTATTTCATGCAATTCTCTTCTTGTTTACATTTTCTGAGGAGAAATGGGATGTCATTAGTTAGTAACTCTGTAGGCTGTGTCTTTAATTTTGGTTTCTCTTTTGGAATTTTTTCTTTGGTTTTCTGTAGTTTGAAAAAGATACCTCAGTGTAGTGGACTTTATTGTTGTTTCAAATATTTCTTCTCCCTCTGATATTCCTATTATATGTATTTTGCTACTTTTTCAGTTTTCTCACAGTCCTTGGGTTTTCTGTTTTGTCCTTTCAGTTTGTTTTTCTTTGCTTTTCAGTTTTTGAAGCTTCTAGAAAATCCCATGGACGGAGGATCCTGGTAGGCTACAAGTCCATGGAGTCGCTAAGAGTCGGACACGACTGAGCGACTTCACTTTCACTTTTCACTTTCATGCGTTGGAGAAGGAAATGGCAACCCACTCCAGTGTTCTTGCCTGGAGAATCCCAGGGACGGGGGAACCTGGTGGGCTGCTGTCTATGGGGTCGCACAGAGTTGGACACGACTGAAGCGACTTAGCAGCAGCAGCAGCAGTGATGTATCTATCATCTAGTTCAGAGATTCCCTCCTCAGCCTTGTGCAGTCTACCACTAAGCTCATCAAAGGCATTGTTCATTTTTTGATCTTCATTATTTGCTTTTTGTTCTTTCATGGAATTTCCATCTCTTTGCTATATTAATCATCTCTTCTTGCATGCTCTCTGCTTTATCCATTAGAGTCTATAGCATATTAATCTTGCATGCATGCATGCTAAGTCACTTCAGTTGTGTCTGACTCTTTGCTACCTCATGGAGGTAGACTCCTCTGTCCATGGGATTCTCCAGGCAAGAACAGTGAAGTGATTTGCCATGCCTTTCTCCAGGAGATATTCATGACCTAGGACTTGAACTCATGTCCCTTGAATTTCCTGCGTTGATGGGCATGTTCTTTACCACTAGTGCCACTTGGGAAGCCTGATAATTCTAACATCTCTGCCATAACAACTCTGATGTTTGCTCTTTCTGGTATGCCTTGTATTTTTATTTTTTTCCTTTCTTGAAAAGCAGACATGATGTACCAGTTGAAATGAACTACTGTAAACAGGTTTTTAGCAATCTGCTTGTGAGGAGGGGAGGGGATGTGTTCTATAGTCTTATGATTAGGCTTCATTCTCCCAGTGAGCCTTTTCCTCTGGACTGTGAACTCCACGTGTGCCTTTGTTGCCACTACCCGCCTCCTCTTTAGGCGGGACAGGATGACTAGAGGGGGCCGGAGTGGAGTGTTTTCCTTCTTCAGGTCAGTTAGGCTCTGGTCAACTACTTTATCCTAAGGCAGATATTGATCAGAAAAACAAAGTGTTCTTATGTATTTAAAAATGCTCCCTTTCTTCTCCCTCTGCCAGAAGCACCAGGTCATTTTCCCCTAAGTTTATCTACTGTGAGAACATGATCAAAATTGTAGGGACCCCCTTATTGCCCTGGAGTTTTCAAATCTCAGACTTGTCCACACAGAACTTCCAACAATATATCAATTATATTTCAGATTTTCCACCCCAGCATTCATTTTCATGGAAGCTTCTGCCAATGAGTCTTTGTTTCTATAGCTGTCAGTTCAGTTCAGTCACTCAGTCGTGTCCGACTCTTTGTGACTGCGTGGACTGCAGCATGCCAGGCTTCCCTGTCCATCACAAACTCCTAGAGCTTACTCAAGCTCTAATAAGTAAGTAAGCTTACTCCTAGAGCTTACTTCATGTCCATAAAGTCAGTGATGCCATCCAACCATCTCATCCTCATCGTCCCTTCTCCTCCTTCAATCTTTCCCAGCATCAGGGTCTTTTCCAGTGAGTCAGTTCTTCACCTCAGGTGACCTAAGTATTGCAGTTTCAGCTTCAACATCAGTCCTTCCAATGAATATTCAGGACTTATTTCCTTTAGGATGGATTGGTTGGATCTCCTTGTAGTCCAAGGGATTCTCAAGAATCTTCTCCAACACCACAGTTCAAAAGCATCAATTCTTTGGTGCTCAGCTTTTTTCATAGTTCAACTCTCACATCCATACATGACTACTGGAAAAACCATAGCTTTGACTAGACAGACCTTTGTTGGCCTCCTATAGCTGAGACTCCCTGTATTTGCCGTTTATCCAATCTTAGGGACAGCTACTTGCCCTGTGTCCCTCACTTAGGTATCCAGGGAGAGTCATTGTTTTTTTCATTCTGTTCAACATTTTATTTTTTGTTATGATGGAGTGATGACTCCAAGCTCTTTACTTGGTAGAACCAGGACATAAAAGTCAAGTTTTTAATGTTTTGAGAAAAAAATTCAGGTTGTGAAACAATCATAATTTCCCCCACTGGTTATTAAGATCACTTTACATGGTTTCAGCTTTCATTTTCACTTTTATAAATCTGTGTGACCATGCCTGTAATATGCTGATTTCTGATGTATAAAACACTTTGAAAATACAATAGTGGCTGGCTTTTAACTTTTTGATATTAGCTTTCTATCTAGTGAAAGTATCTGTAAATAAAAAGAAAAAATACAGCTTTATATATTTATCATTCTGGTATTACTTTATTCTAGTGTGATCGCTGCCTGCCTCTTTATAATAACAAGCCTTTCCGCCAAAGTGATCATGTTCATGCCTTTAACTGTAAACCCTGTGAGTGCAACAGCCATTCCAGAAGCTGCCACTACAACATCTCAGTGGATCTCTTTCCATTTGAGCACTACAGAGGAGGTGGAGGAGTTTGTGATGACTGTGAGCATAACACCGCAGGTAACTAGATAATAACACAAATAACAAAGATAGACGTGACCTACATATAATGAATATTATTTTAAATTATATATTGCTATTCTATATAAGAAAGTGGTTTCATACTATTAAGTTTGAAAACTACTCTGGTTTACCAAATATTCATAATTCCATTTGGATAGCTTTCAAATACTGGAGTCTTACACTATATAATTTCAGGAAAAAGGATTTTTTAAATAAGTTCACACCATTTGATTAGATCATAAATATATATTGGATAAATCAAGAATTGCTGTATTATTCTGAATGTATTATTGTTGCTATTTAGTCATTAAGTTGTGTCCAACTCTTTTGAGATCCCATGGACTGTAGTCCACCAGGCTCCTCTATCCATGGGATTTCCCAGGCAAGAATACTAGAGTGGGTCACCATTTCCTTCTCTAATTCTGAATGTATATATCCTAAAAATAAATTTTCTTATGTGACCCAGATCTTCTACTATTCCTGGATTCTCATATAGAGAGATTTGCATGTCAGATTTGACATGGACTCTGATAATCTGGGAATCCTCTTTTTAAAAATTTTCATTAAAAGCAGAAACTATTAAAGTCTTGTTTCAAGAACCAACCAGCATTTTGACTAGTCACTGAAAAATTACTATTTTTTGAAAGGCTAATATGTTAAAAGCAGAAATGATGATATCAGAATTTGTAAAATATAATGGCCCAAGTCTGATGGGTTTGAAATTATGCTACTTTGAAGCATGAATGAATTTGCTAGATATTTATTGATAATATAAAATGGTACAAGCTCTTGGCTAGTTTCTGGGAATATAAAAATTAATACGATGATGAATTTTATTATCTTTGTATGGATTATTACATGGTGGTGGTTTGTTGTTTTTTTTCTATTGTTGTTGTTTTTGTTTAGTCACTAAGTTGTGTCTGTTTCTTTGTGACCCCATGAACTGTACCCCACAAGGTTCCTTTGTCTATGAGATTTCCCAGGCAAGAATACTAGAGTGGGTTGCCATTTCCTCCTCCAGGGGATCTTTTGATGTAGGGATTGTACCCGTGTCTCTGTATTGGCAGGCAGATTTTATTTTTTTAAACCACTGAGCCACCTGGGAAGCCCACTTGGTGGTAAAGACACCCTATTAAAGGGAGAATTAAAAGGTGTGATGAATGCTAAAGTGGAGGAGAGTAGTAGGAGTTAACCAGGTGGAGAAGCAGGGGTAGATATTAGGGTGTAGACAAAGTTTTCCAGTAAGAGAAACAGTTGCACCATGGCTGAGAGGAAAGAGAAACATGGCGCACTTGCAGAAGTGCAAATGGTTGATTGTGAGAAAAGGAAGCAGGAAGAAAGGCAGCGCTCAGATGCTAGAGGGCCACCTAAACAATGATAAAGAGATTGGCTTGTACCCTAAAGTTAATGAGATGCCACATATGGGCACTTCGGGAAAGTACTGTGTTTTTGAAACATCCATCAGGTTATAGAGAATGGTTTGCAGAGGGTCAAAGAGGTTTGGGAAAACCAATTAGTCAGGTATTACAAAAATTCAGATGAAAAATAATGTGGGAAAACAATTAAGGTGGTGTGAATAGATATGAGTAGATCCAGTAGATATTTAGGGTAGAAAGTGATGGCATTTTCTGAGCAAGATGCAGAGTATAGATAAGGTAAATAAGAAGAGTCATGACTTATGACTAACCCTCTAGTTTGAGCAGCACAGTCAAAATTGGTACCAGCCATTTAGATAGGATACAGGAGGATCAAACTTAAGGAGAAAATGGAAAATTCTCTTTTGAACATGTTCCCTGTATGTTTCCAAGAAACAAAGAATAAACTCTCTTTGATGCTTACTCCTTGGAAGAAAAGTTATGACCAACCTAGGCAGCATATTAAAAAAGCAGAGACATTGCTTTGCCAACAAAGGTCCATCTAGTCAAGGCTATGGTTTTTCTAGTAGTCATGTATGGAAGTGAGAGTTGGACTATAAAGAAAGCTGAGCACCAAAGATTTGATGCTTTTGAAGTGTGGTGTTGGAGAAGACTCCTGAGAGTCCCTTGGACTGCAAGGAGATCCAACCAGTCCATCCTATAGGAAATCAGTCCTGAATATTCATTGGAAGAACTGATATCAAAGCTGAAACTCCAATACTTTGGCCACCTGATGCAAAGAACTGACTCGTTAGAAAAGACCCTGATGCTGGGAAAGATTGAAGGTGGGAGGAGAAGGGGACTACAGATAATGACATGGTTGGATGGCATCACCAACTCAATAGACATGAGTTTGAGAAAGCTCTGGCAGTTGGTGATGGACAGGGAAGCCTGATGTGCTGCAGTCCATGAGGTTGCAAGGAGTTGGACACGACTGAGTGACTAAACTGAACTGAACTGAGGCAGTTAGAAACACAGTTCTGAAACTCCTTTCTCAAATAAAGCCTTCCATGATTCTTCAGAGATCAGTATAATCTGTGTACTTGAGTGGCATCTTATGCTTATCACAGCTTTTAAATGTATATTTATTCCTGTGATTATTTAATTAGGATTCTTCTTACCTGCTAAACTATAAGATAGTCCTGTAAAAAGGGTGCATTGTGTATTTTCCTCAACACTTAGCATAGTATTTGGAATGTGGTAATCACTCAATAAATATTCATTGAATGATTAACAAAGGAGAGATTTCTAGATTGGAGATATAAATTTGGGAGTCATCAGCATATATAAATGGAAATATCCTAGACATAAATCCATTTTATTTTTAATTAGCCCATATTCAATATCCATTAGAATGTGAGTTTTTCATTTGATTATGTTATTTTCATGATGGTGTTTAGTCACTAAGTTGTATCTGACTCTTGCAACACCATGGACTGTAGCCTGCCAGGCTCCTCTGTCCATGGGATTCTCCAGGCAGGAATACTGGAGTGGGTTGCCATTTCTTTCTCCAGGGAATCTTCCTGACCCAAGGATTTAACCCAGGTCTCCTGCATTGCAGGCAGATTCTTTACCCGCTGAGCTTTGAGGGAGGCCCAAGTTACTTTCAGTCTTCTAACACTGGGCCAATTTCAGCAATATTTGAGCAAAAGTGCATCATGTTTAAAGCGGGAATTGATAGCCTTGACTTTTATTTCAGTGATCTGATATGCTACTCATATTTACTCTAGAAACTTCCTCTAATTTAGATTGTTTTCTAATATAAGATCAAAAGGGAAATTTTCTGAATAATAAGTTGTAAACAACAGGAAGTAGCTCATATTTCTAAAGTGTCAAGATATTCTAACATTTAATATGAAATTTATTTGGTGTAGCTAAATATAAAATTGTATTTTAATACTTGAAATGAAAAATAATGGCCATAGGCATCAATAGAAGCATTCACTTTTAATCACATTAACTATAGAATAATAAATTACATTAAGAGTAGTCTTCTGTTTTATCAGATTTAGTTCTAGAAAAATATTTTAATACTATATGCTTATTTGCTTCCAACTGTATAGCTATCTTCTCCCACACATGTAGAAATTTCTCATATTTGATTTAGATTCAGTACCTGATCTGAAACTAAAGTTTTAAGTTTGGAAATAAACTATTTCAAAATGTATGGGCCCCTGCAAAGCACAGCTTTTTAGAAGTGTGGTATTGTATAACAGATGGGAGTTTAATGAAGTAAAGCACATTTTGTAACAGGTTCATTGTTTCATATGCTGTGGATCACTAAACTGGCAGGTAGAGATGAAAGGTACATTAAAATGGACGTCCCGAAAATTATAGAATTCCCTCAAAGGAATACAGTCTTTAATTTTGAATTATGCAGCCGATTTTAATGAATTGGAAGTCATAATGCATAACCTTTCCCTGACGCAGGAAAGAACTGTGAGCTGTGTAAGGATTACTTTTTCCGACAAGTTGGTGCAGATCCTTCAGCCATAGATGTTTGCAGACCCTGTGATTGTGATAAAGTTGGCACAAGAAACAGTAGCTTCCTTTGTGATCAGGTGAGTTCTCACTGTCAAAGATAAAGAACAGCATTCTTTCAGAAACTAATTTAGGATATGGTCCATCAGTGAAATTGAGGACTATATCAGGAAGTCCTCTCTTGTGTTTGTATTTCAAAGAGAGTTTGCTTTAAGGGTGTTTCTGTGCAACTTTTAATATGAACATAAAATATAAGGTTACCTGGATGGTTCTTTGCACGTTAAGATAGGCTCATTTTATTTTTAAGTTTGCAGTTGTCAAAAAATTGGGAGGTAGGACGTTCCATAAACAAAGAAGGAAGTTAAGTACATGCCTGGGAATTATTTGTGAATTAATATTAATAAGTGATATTAGGTAAACAAGAACAGTTTTCCTCCTAATTTCATAGATGATAGTATAGCAAAAATCACACATAGATCCAAATGGAAATTATGATAAATTTCTTGTAACCTTTTCTCTAACAGTACAATGAGTTTCTATAATTTTATAAATTTTAATTACCAATGTCACAAATGATGTCTGACCTGTATTAACACAGATCCTAACTGTATTACCAATCAGGAAAAGTAGCTCCATCTTTAAATGTGCTGTCTTCAACTGAAGCTTTTTCCCTCTTCTGATAGTCCTACCACAGAAAAATAGATAAAGGGCAAATTTACACTGAAGAATTAATTCAATGATTGTATTAATTTTTAATATATTTTTAAAAAGATTTATTTATCCATTTTATTTTTTGACTGTGCTGGGACTTCATTCCCGTGCACAGGCTTTCTCTAATTGTGGCAAGTAGGGCCTGTTCTCTACTTGTGTTGCTCAGGCTTCTCAAGGCAGTGGCTTCTCTCTTGTGTGGAGCACAGGCTCTAGGCACACGGGCTCGGTAGTTGTGGCTCATGGGCTCTAGAGGCAGACTCAGTAGTATCTTCCCAGACCAGGGACTGAACCAGTGTCCCTTGTTTTGCAAGGCAGATTCTTAACTACCAGACCACCAAGGAAGCCCTGATTGTGTTAATTTTTAATAATTAAATTCTTTTGCAAATAGCTTAAAATGCAGTGGCCACGAGCATAAGCCACAATCTGGTTAAAGAAAAAATATTTTTTAAGTTGCAATGTAAATATAATAAGTCCAAGGCAAAATTTATTTGTCATATAACTTGTAGCATGCATAAAAATGTTTTTAACAATTAAAAGCCAAATATAATATAAACTAAAATGTTTATTTTTTGAAGATCATCATATTAACCATAGTGTGTTAATGAAAGAGCATTTTATGCTTCATTGGAATGCTAAAGAGTAGAAAAATAACAAAGGCAGTTTCTATGGTTTTTATATGGTGCTACTGAGGCACTATTTTCTGAGAGAATCACATTATATTTTTATATATGTTGATTATTAAAATCTGTGTCTTTACACATCTCATCTTTATACATTTGCCCTGAAATTTCAGCATATATGACTTTTGCTTATTATTCAAATATCAACTCAAATACTGATATATCCTTTGAGATCTCTTCACCCACCATGCAATTAAAGAACATTCTTAAACCACTGTATTTCTCATCATCCAATGGTATTTTCATTATGAAAGTGAAAGTGAAGGTTTCTCCGTTGTGTCGGACTCTTTGTGACTCCATGGACTATACAGTCCATGGAATTCTCCAGGCCAGAATACTCTCCAGGGGATCTTCCTGACCTAGGGATCAAACCCAGGTCTTTCACGTTGCAGGCAGATTCTTTACTAGCTGAGCTACAAGGAAAGCCCATTTTCACTATAGCCTTTATTTAATTAAGCAAATTTATTTATATACTCTGTCTTCTCTCTGTTCAACACAAGCAATATGGTTTCAGTCATGTAATGAGTACTCTACATATATTTGTTTACTAAATGTTGAGAAAATGAGAGATTCTGTCTGAGCACTAATGTCATGGTCAGATGGTCATTTAGAATGGTTATTATAATAATATGAGCATGATATAAAGTTTTTGCTTAAATATGTTTTCTCCCTCAAGACCTAATGTCAAGTAATTTTAGTGTACTGTATTAAAAACTTTTTTGCCTTTTCATACTGTTCATGGGGTTCTCAAGGCAAGAATACTGAAGTAGTTTGCCATTCCCTTCTCCATTGGACCATGTTTTGTTAGAACTCTCCACGAGGACCCGTCTGTCTTGGGTGGCCCTACATGGCACGGCTCATCGTGTCATTGAGTTAGACAAGGCTGTGATCCATGTGATCAGTTTGTTAGCTTTCTGGGATTGTGGTTTTCATTCTGTCTGCCCTGATGGATAAGGATAAGAGGCTTTTAGAAGCTTCCTGATGGGAGAGACTGACTGTGGAGAATCTGGGTCTTGTTCTGATGAGTGGGGCCATGCTCAGTAAATCTTTAATCCAACTTTCTGTTGAGGGACAGGACTGTGTTCCCTCCCTGTTGTTTGGCCTGAGGCGGAACTGTGGTGGGGGTAACGGAGGTAATGGTGACCTCCTTCAAAAGGCCTTAGGCCTGCACCGTTGTATTTGGTGTCCCTGACCCCACAGCAGGCCACTGTTGACCCACACCTCTGCTAGAGACTGACTCCTGGACACTCAACAGGCAAGTCTGGCTCAGTCTCTTGTGTGGACACTGCCCCTTTCTCCTGGCTCCTGGTATGCACAGAGTTTTGTTTGTGCCCTCCAAGAGTCTGTTTCCCTAGTCCTGTGGAAGTTCTTTCCCACTGGCCTCCAAAGTCAAATTCCCTAGGGGTTCTTAGTCCCTTTGCTGAATCTTCAGGTTGGGAAATCTGTTGTGGGTCCTGGAACTTTCTTAACAATGTGAGAATTTCTTTGGTATAATTTTTGTGCAGTTTATGGGTTGTATGCTTGGCAGCTTTATGGTGGGGCTAATGGCAACATCCTCTAAAATGGCTTATGCCACATGCTGTGTGTCCCAGGTCTGCTACAGCCAGAGCCCTTCTCCCCATGGCAGGCCACTGCTGACCTGTGCCTTCCCAGGAGACACTCAAAAGCAGGGATGGCTCAGTCTCTGTGGGGTCTCTGGGTCCTGGTGAGTAGAGATTTTGTTTGAGCCCTCCAAGGGTCTCTGGTGGGTGTGGAGTTTGATTCTAAATATGATTTCACCCCTCCTACCATCTTACTGGGGCTTCTCCTTTGTCCTTTTACATTGGGTATTTTTTTTGGTGGGATGCAACATTCTCTGGTCAACTGTTGTTCAGCAGTGAGCTACAATATTGGAGTTCTCACAGAAGTTGAGCGCATATCCTTCTACTCTGCCATCTTGTGCTGGCTTAAAATTCAACATTCAAAAAACTAAGATCATGGCATCTGGTCCCATCACTTCATGGCAAGTAGATGGGGAAACAATGGAAACAGTGGCAGGCTATTTTCTTGGGCTCCAAAATCACTGCAGATGGTGACTGCAACCATGAAATTAAAAGACACTTATTCCTTGGAAGAAGAGCTATGACTAACCTAGACAGATATTAAAAGGCAGAGACATTACTTTGCCAACAAAGGTCCATCTAGCCAAAGCTATGGTTTTTCCAGTAGTCAAGTATGGACATAAGAGTTGGACCATAAAGAAAGCTGAATGCTGAAGAACTAGGGTTTTTTTTTTTTTTTCCTTTTTTTTTTTTTTAACTTACGGTGTTGAAGAAGACTTCTGAGAGTCCCTTGGACAGCAAGGAGATCAAACCAGTCAATCCTAAAGGAAATAAGTCCTGAATATTCATTGGAAGGACTGATGCTGAAGCTGAAACTCCAATACTTTGACCACCTGATGTGAAGAAACGATGTATTGGAAAGACCTCAATGCTGGGAAAGATTGAAGGCAGAAGGAGAAGGGGACGACAGAGAATGAGATGGTTGGGTGGCATCACCGACTTGATGGACATGAATTTGAGCAAGCTCTGGGAGTTGGTGATGGACAGGGAAGCCTGGTGTGCTTCAGTCCATGGGCTCGCAAAGATTTGGACATGACTGAGTGACTGGACTGAACTGAACTGATTAAAAAACTGTGAACCAAAGTTACGATTCTCAAAGTTTTGTTTATTTGTCATAACTCATGTGAACTAAAGTATAGCATGTTTTCCCCTCAGGTGTACAACTCAGACATGCAAGAAATTAGAATCTAATTTTTCTCAAATTTCTATCTCAACTCCATTTCACAGAAGTAGGAGGTAGTTTTGATAGTTCTGTGCTTGTAAATATTTAACAACTACATATCTGAGTAAAAACAAAACCCACTATGATCAATTTAAGCTACCAGTTAAATGTCACTGAATGTGAACTTGGGAAGAATGGTTTTATCATACAATGGAAACTTTGTTGTTGTTCAGTCACTCAGTCCTGTCCAACTCTTTGTGATCCCCTGGACTGCAGCATGCCAGGCTTCCCTGTCCTTCACTGTCTCCTGGAATTGGCTCAAACTCATGTTCATGGAATTGATGATGCCATCCAACAATCTCATACTCTATCATCCCCTTCTCCTTCTGCCTTCAATCTTTCTTGGCATCAGGGTCTTTGCCAATGAATCAGCTCTTTGCATCAGATGGCCCAAGTATTAGAGCTTCAGTATCAGCCTTCCAATGAATATTCTGGGTTGATATCCTTTAGGATTGACTGGTTTGATCTCCTTGCTCTCAAGAGACTCTCAAGAGTCTTCTCCAGCACCACAGTTCAAAAGCATCGATTCTTCAGTGCTCGGCCTTATTTATGGTCTAATGGTCACATCCATACATGATTACTGGAAAAACCATAGCTTTGACTGTTTGGACCTTTGTCAGCAAAGTCATGTCTCTCCTTTTTAATATGATGTCTAGGATGGACAATGGAGACTGTTTCAGTACAATACTGTCTCTAGGTCTCTCTCCCCACCTCTCATGGGGTGAATCTGATTTGGGGGCAGAATTGTACACTAGGACAATGACATTTCAAAAGGTATGACCTCTCTGACCATTAATGTCATCAATATAAATAGGCATCCTTTGATCTGACCATTAACGTCATCAATATAAATAGGCATCCTTTGAGATCTTGTGGAAATGGAGGTGTTTCTCCTCTCCCAGCTTGGGCAGTGTTTTCAGAGTCCTAGTGGAGAGCCAAAACTCCAAGTTCTGCCTGTGGAAACATGAAGGCTTGAACCTGGTGGGTCAGTGGAGCCAGAGTGGAGAATCTTGATTTCTGTACACACCTGGCAATATCGAGGCAACATCCCCTCTTTCCACCAGAAGAGTTTCATAGGAGGCCTGACTGTTAAAGCAATGGTTAAGTAAGATTCAGATTCTTATAACACCAAAATGTCCAGTTTCCAATAGGATAATGAAAATCAGCAATATCAGTATCAATGTGATTTAGATGTTAGAATTATCATATAAAGATTTTAAAGCATCCGTACATTTGTTTTCAGCATGTACCTAAAATTTGGCTAAAGAAACTTCTCTGAACAGAAAGGAAATGACAGATAAAGGAATCTTGAAACACCAGGAAGGCATAAAAAACTATAGGTAAAATATGGCTAAATATAATATATTTTCCCCATTAGAGTTTTTAAAATTTTTTGAGGATCACTATCTATCTAGTGTGATTCTCAATGTATTAGAGGAGATATGTTAAACAATTATTTTTAAAATGGAGAGGGTAAGAGAATGTAAGTGGCAGTAATTTTTCTATCCTTAACTGGAATTGGTAAAATTTTTTAAAAATAGCAGACTTTAATATATGTATATATAATGTAATATCTAGGCAACAATTAAAAGACAATAAAAATGTGCTCTAAAACACAATAGATAATTAAAATGGAATTCTGAAAAAATGTTAAAGTAAAAAAATAAATAATAAAATATCTTTAAGTAACCTGAAATAATACAGAGAGAAAGTAAATAGAGATTGAAAATCAGATAGAATAAATTAAAACCAAAAAAAGAAAATGGCATGTCTATTAAGCCTTAATTAACAATAATGTCATTAAATATAATTGGTCTAATAAAGCAATTAAAAAAGAGTGACATAACAGATTTAAAAAATCATTACCTACTGTCTGCTTTTATGGGAAAAAGTTCACTTTAAGTATTAATTTATGTCCTTTAAGATGGGCCAAAGAACTAAATAGACATTTCTCCAAAGAAGACATACAGATGGCTAACAAACACATGAAAAGATGCTCAACATCACTCATTATCAGAGAAATGCAAATCAAAACCACTATGAGGTACCATTTCACGCCAGTCAGAATGGCTGCAATCCAAAAGTCTACAAGCAATAAATGCTGGAGAGGGTGTGGAGAAAAGGGAACTCTCTTACACTGTTGGT
The DNA here is from genome assembly GCF_055505025.1 of Bos grunniens. NCBI lineage: Eukaryota > Metazoa > Chordata > Mammalia > Artiodactyla > Bovidae > Bos > Bos grunniens. The sequence goes on from NC_141180.1 coordinate 61,451,125, forward strand.
GGGAATGCAAACTAGTACAGCCACTATGGAGAACAGTGTGGAGATTCCTTAAAAAACTGGAAATAGAACTGCCTCATGACACAGCAATCCCACTGCTGGGCATACACACTGAGGAAATCAGAAGGGAAAGAGACACGTGTACCCCAATGTTCATCGCAGCACTGTTTATAATAGCCAGGACATGGAAGCAACCTAGATGTCCATCAGCAGATGAATGGATAAGAAAGCAGTGGTACATATACACAATGGAGTATTACTCAGCCATTAAAAAGAATACATTTGAATCAGTTCTAATGAGATGGATGAAACTGGAACCTATTATACAGAATGAAGTAAGCCAGAAAGAAAAACACCAATACAGTATACTAACGCATATATATGGAATTTAGAAAGACGGTAACAATAACCCTGTGTACGAGACAGCAAAAGAGACACTGATGTATAGATCAGTCTTATGGACTCTGTGGGAGAGGGAGAGGGAGAGGGTGGGGAGATTTGGGAGAATGGCATTGAAACATGTATAATATCATGTATGAAACAAGTCTCCAGTCCAGGTTCGATGCACGATACTGCATGCTTGGGGCTGATGCACTGGGACAACCCAGAGGGAGGGTATGGGGAGGGAGGAGGGTTCAGGATGGGGAACGTGGGTATACCTGTGGCAGATTCATTTCGATATTTGGCAAAACTAATACAATATTGTAAAGTTTAAAAATAAAATTAAAAAATTTTAACAAAAAGAAAGCAAGAGTTTCAATAGTAATAGCAGATAATGTGGAAAACAGAGCAAATAAAATTTGAGACAGAGATATTACATGATGATCAGAGATAGAAACTGAGATATTACATGAGGCAAAGATATATACATAATGATCAAAGAGCCAGTCAAGCAAGAAGACACAGAAATTGTAAATGTGTTTGTACCAATCAGCAGCACTGCAAAATATATGAAGAAAAACTAAGACCTTAAAGGATAAATAAACAAAAGAAAATGGAACATTTGATAGAACAATAGAAATTCATCAAGAATACAGAAGTAAAAAATATCTTCCAACCAAAAAATCTATCTGACATTGATGAACAGTCCCCTCAACAATATCAGAATATACATATTCATTATACAAGGCAGAAAATATCCTGGGACATACAGCAAACCTTAATGAATTAAAAGAACTAAAACCATACAAAAATATAAAATATGAAAATCCCTGGGTGTGAATAAAGCAGGAACACTAGGGAAGATTATGACCCTAAGTGCTTACTTGAAAAAAGAGAAAAAAAAAGTATCAAAACTATAATCTGAACTCCTAACTCAAGAAATAAAAGAAAAAGCAAAGTCACTTCAAAGCAAGCAGAATAAATTAAGTAATAAAACTAAGAGCAGAAATCAATGCACATCAAAACATAAAAACAATAGAAAAAATCAACGAAAGACATGGATCTCTGGAAAGGTAAATTAAACTGACATGTATTTACCAAGACTGCCAAAGAAAAAATAAAATAACTAAGCAAAAATGAAACCAGAAGTATCACTTCAGATCTTGTAGACATCAAAAGAATAGTAAAAGAATACTACCAGTAACTCTATACTCATACATATTATAACTTAGATGAAATGAAATATTTACTCAGTAAGTGCAAATTGCCAACTCACCCAACATGATATAGATAATTTGAATAACTCTACAACTATTAAGGTATTTGAATTCATAATTAAAAACCAACTAAAGATGAAATCTCCATGCCTCATTGTTTCACTGGAGAATTCTACCAAACATTTTCAAAGTAATTTGTGTGAGTTTTGCATCTCTGACAGAAAACAGAAAAGAAATGAAGACATTCTAACTCATTTTGTGAATGTATTATCTTGATAGTGTTAGGTAGTTAGAATAGGAAAAAGGAGTCTAGAAGGGTGGTGGCTAAAAGACAAGGAAGGGAAAAGCCCTCAAAAATAGAACAAAGAAAGGTCCGAGGACTGGAGTGAGGACCTCAGGTAAAACAAACAGCACTCCTGGCTAGCCCAGTTTACATAGGGCAGGCCCAGGGGGAGGAGAAAAAGCATGTAAAAAGAGGAGCCAAAATTGGGCCAGGGGCCTCTCTTCTCTTTGAGTCTTTTGTGTTGACATGCCCTCATGCCTTGAGGATGTATTTTCCTTTACTTTCTAAATAAAACTGAGCTGTAACACAGAGCTGTAACACTGGTCCATCTGAGGGCTATAATGCTGGTCCATCACTTCAAATTTTTCTTGCTATGAGACAACCAAGAAAATTACACACTCACTCCAGTACTTCTTGTCTTGAAAATCCTATGGACAGAGGAGCTTGGTGCAGGCTACTATCCATGGGGTCGCAGAGTCGGGCATGACTGAGCGACTTCACTTCACTGACGATAGCAAACAACACAAAGACAGTGCATGAAAGAAAAACACAAACCAATATCATTCATGAATCGAGAGCAATGATTTTAACAAATTTTAGCACATGAATTATTCAGCAGTATTTTAAAATAGTTAAACACAAAGACCAAAGTAGTTGTGTTCTAGGAATGCATTATTTCAATATTTGAAAATCAAAAAATACAATCAACTTATTTTCCGCTAAGGAAAAAGTCACCTGATTATTAATAATGTTTTCAGAAAGAGTATTTGACAAAATTTAACTCACATTCATGATAAACACTCTTAGAAAACTAAAAATGGAGAATTTCTTCAATTTGAAAACAAATGTCTATATAATACCCACCTACTGCTGACCTCCTACTTATAAATGAAAACACTCAGTGACAAACAATGCTCTCCCCCTAAGGTCAGAAATAAGACAACAATGTTCTGTTGAACACTGTATTGTAGGTTCCAGCCAGGGACATTAGGCAAGAAAATGAGAAAGAAAAGTCATCCCGATTGAAAAGGAAGAAGTAAAACTTTTTTTGTATGTAATATGGTCTTGTAGGTAAAAAGAAAATCCCAAGATTCCAAGGAATATATCAACATACTATCAGAATGGAGAAGGGTCAACAAAGTTTCAGAATACAAGATCAATTTACAGAGATCAGTGGTATTTTTATATACTTGTAAAGAACAATCTGAAAATGAAGTTAAAAACACTATTTAAATAGCATCAAAATAATTTTTGAAAGGAATTAAAGATGTAAATAAATAGAAAAAATCCTGTGCTTTTGTATTAGAGACTTAATATTGCTAAGACAGCAATGCTTTCCCAATTGATCTAGAAAGTCAATACAGTCTTAAAGGTCCAGATTGCTTCTTTGTAAACATTTATGATGGTCTCAAAATTCATATTAAAACTCAAGTCGCTCAAAAAAGGCCAAAACAGTCTTGAAAAAGAACAGATTTAGAAGACTACACTTCTAATTTTTAAAATTTAAAATATATTTTAACAATCAAGCTAATGTGATGTGGTTTGTGGAGAGAGATACAGATATACTGTAATAGAATTGAGAGTCTAGAAATTAGCCATTGCTTTTACAGTCAGTTGATTTTTGATGAGTGCCATGACAAATAAATAATGTTCTTTTCAATAAATGATAGTGATATGCAAAAAAATGAAGTTTAATTTCCTGCTTCATATTATATACAAAAAATTAAAGTAGAACAAGAATGAAATGTAAGAGCAAAAACTATAAAACTCTTAGAAGAAAATAGCTGTAAATCTTCATATCCTTGGATTAGTCAGTGACTTTCTAGATTTTACTCCTACAGAACAAGCAAACAAAAAATGGATTAATTGGACTTCATTAAAATTTAGAACATTTGTTTTACTGAGGACATCATTCAGTTTAGTCACTCAGTTGTGTCAGACTCTTTGTGACCCCATGAATTGCAGCATGCGAGGCCTCCCTGTCCATCACCAACTCCC